>NC_133392.1:98467041-108467041 GCF_047511655.1 Castor canadensis | reverse complement strand
CATTATGGCTGCTTACCTTACACATCATAGAATTGAAAAACAAGGTTCACATATAGGGCTGCCTTACTGCCCACCCCATTGTACATAAAAATCTAACCAAAGATGTTTTACTCATTTGTTAATGAATTTAGGCACCATTTCAAAATGCATGTCTTATCATAAATTCTTTAGGTATATACTAAGGGAACGTATTACAGAGGATAGCACTATGTTAATTTACTAACTTAAGTTCATCAATAGCGCAAAGTTCTTTTGTTCTGCTGTTGATTTTTGTTTGTAAATTTAAAATTACTCCAAAGTCACCATAGTCATATCATGAGGACTGGAGTCTTCATTAAAATTCTGAAAATAGGAGCATATTTTTGGTGAAAGAATACACTTTGGAAAATGGGATTAGAAGAAAAGGAGGCTTTTTTTTTACCTGTCTGCTTAGCACATCTCACTTAATTGGACCAGTGATGTAACATAGAGTCCTTCACAGAAGGACAGAGCTACCTGGAGGTAGGAGAGATAACATTCCTGGGACCCTCACTGTGTATTAGCCATTTCACAGGTTTTTTACAACTTTACTTTGAAACTATGGGGAAGATTATTGCATGTTTCAAAGATAAATTTTAATTGCTGTCCATGAAATAATAGTTTAAAGTTCAGCTATCTGGCCAAAGTCACATGACCCTTATGGGACAACGTCTGGATTTGAATCAAGCCCTTTAACACTCTTGTGTACATAAACCACACAACCTCAGAAGGCTCCAGTTAAACCTGGTATGTGGTCAGTCCAGTCATTTGATGCCTTTTTGATTTGCACTTTATAAATGTCCTCCACTTTATAAATGTTCTCTAACAAATAGAAGGAGAGGTCCCATACAATGGAACTCAGATTCCCATCATCTCAGCTTCAACTCTGAATAGTTCCTCTGTGGGTACCACTATGGCCTAAGTATCTAAGTAAATCTGAAAACACTTAGTGAGGTAGAAAGTGTGGTGCTCATAGTAGCCATATAATACTTTTTTTTTGACAGTAATAAATTTAATTGCCAAGTGAAAATATTACAAAGAAAAATAATATGCTATTATATGAATTCACAGAGGTATAGCTGTGAAAGCCCAACTACATGTACACTGGGAACATTTGCACAAACTGTCATGTATGCATGTCTTTCCCTCTAGTGCTCTTGCTTTTGCTTTCTTTAGCTATGTGAGATTGTCAGGGTGCTAGCTCATTGTCAGAGTTGGAAGGCTCACCTTAAAACCATCAGAATGGGCAGAAGAAGCCAATAGTTTCCTTGAATAAATTCATTTTCTGTCAATTTTAGCTCCCCTCTTTCCAAGTCTTGCTGAGAAAGATACTGTTCAAAAACAGCGTTACCCTTTTATTTCTGAGTGCCTACTTGGCATGCAAAGTGGATAACTAAGTGCAACCTAAAGAAATTTTGTGACTGGATTCTTTTCCTTGCCCACCAAGGAGCCGAAGGCCACAGTAGGTGGAGATCAGCCAGTTCAGTGAACCTTATTGATTGTGGACTGCTGCTTTCTCCAGCTTTCTCATTTCACATATGAGAGAGACTTAGGGTGATTTCCCTGTTCTCATGATGCTGAGGATGGAGAATGGACGAGAATCCATGCCTCCCACTCCCAGTCACTCACTTATTCACGCATTCATCTAACATTTATCAGATGCCAACAGTGTGTGAGTAGCTATGACTGCAAAGATGAATTAGATGCAGATCTGCATTCATGGTCTTCACACTGCCTTGTGTTTTTGCTTTCCCAGGAGGTTTGAGTCACATTAGGATGATGACTCTATACCAGGGCCGTCTCTCCTCCCTGACTACATTAGGCAGTCAGTACTGGCCATGTACAGTCCTGTTTCCAAAAGTCAAATGTATTCTTCTAAATGGCCTACTTTGTGGGTCTTTTAACTTTCTTACTGGTGTTGCTCACCTTACATGGCATGACTGAATTACTGATGAATAAGATGGTGACACTGAAGATCAAGCTATTAATATTAAAGAGGCTTCATTTTTCTCTCTAGTAAAATACAGAGAGAGAAAGAGAGAGAAAAAGTGAATGTACATATGTGCCTTTGTGGGTGCATGTGTGTACATAAGGTGTAGCTTTGTGAGACACTCAGAAGAAAAGAATTTGCTCTTCAGTAGACCACAAGCTACAGCTATACTCTTGGTTTCACATACCTGCAGCATTCACCATGCTACCAGTACTGGATAACTAGATCTTTTTTCAACTGGTAATTTTTAAGAATTTAAGGAAACTCTTTTCTTATTATTTCAAAAACCCAACTTGGAGCTCCTCATTTGACCAGTAAGCATTTCTCTGGGCCTGCTGTATTCCAAGCCCTGTAGGAGGTTATGGCTTTGGTTAACTGAGTCAGAGCTCATGATCCTCAAACCACTTTCACATTCTTGCTCCATTTGATCCTGAAGTTTGTAAAGACAGTAGTATTGTTTCTCTGTCACAGAAGAGGAAGCTGAGACCCAGAGAGGTTTAGTGACTTTCTATGACCCCCAATATTATAAACAATAAAGTCAGGGTGGGATTCCAGCTTCTTCTTGCCACTGGGACAGTGCCTTTATAAACAAAAACAAAACAAACAACAACAAGGGGAAAAAACCTACCCTAGATTGCCTGGATACACTTTTAAAAACACAGGAGGTTTTAGAGAATTTTCTTCTTCTTCTTTTTTTTTTTTTTTCTGTTGTTGGATTTTTATTATAATTTTTGGAGCTGTAGGCTTCATGCATACTTGGCAAGTGCTCTGCTACTGAGCTATATATACAGCTCAAAAGAAAGAAATTTTTACAAACACATAAATGTGATCTTGTAATAGAATAAAAAACAATGACAAAATGAAAATGTTAAAATTCATTGTAAGCACTACCCCAAACTTGGTCATAAATCCATCTTATAGCCTTTTCTACCCATAGGCATGATTGATTGCTCTTTCCAAATGACAGGTTTGCAAATTACACCCTTGTGAGTTAGATGACCCTTTTCTTGCAAGGATTGCTGCTGGATTTCTCATAGGAGATAACTTTGTCATGAGTTTGTCATGGGAGAGATACAAGTAACATGGTCAGTGTACTTTTATAACTCTAAGCTCTACTTTTCTTTAGAAATTTGGAGCTTACTGCTTATCCAACTAATTGAGTTTGTCTGGAAGGTGGATTTTTGCCTCCCAAACCACAGACTTTTGAACTATTTGATTACAGCAAGTCTAGGAGCAGGGGGAGATTAGGGCACACCATCAATGAGTAAAAATGAACAAAGCTAAACTGCTTCCAAATTGCAGTGCACTGCATCTTAGTTTCTGGAGGGGTTGAGAGAGACTTGAAGCAGAAGGGACCTACTGGACTTGGAGATGGGAGACAATGGAAAAGCACAGTTTGTCCACAAACCATGGAACATTACTCTTAGCTGGGTGACATTCAGCATTTTCCCTGGGAAGTTTCTTCATTCGTCAAATGAGCAAGGAAACCAAAAAGAATTACAGATTGCCTAGTTTCGTAAGTTTCCCTGATGGTCATCTTACTGTCAGCTGTTACCATGACATAGGCTGTGGTGGTATGTGGCATGAGAGAACCTAAAAGTGTGTCTTTTGGCTTTTGATCACCTATTTGATTTACTGTCAGCAGGTGATATTAAAATTAGCTTGCATTAACTGAGCAAATCCAGATGGGCAATGGGGAATGGAAATAGGGAGTGCCCTGGGTGGTGGCTGGAATTAGAAAAATAATCCCTTGCATTTTAGAAGTTGGAAAATACTTTCCCACATATTGTCTCATTGGACCCTACAAAGCCCTGTGAGGATATTCTTAGCACCATATGACAAGTGAGAAGTGGGATGTTCCAAAAGCTGAAGTGACTGGCCAAGGTTTGGGAAAAAAAAATGGCAATCCAAAACTCAGAGTGAAAGCCACAAGTCTTGCTTCCTTGTGTAACACACCAGAAGGTGATTAGAATCTACTATAAAGTTTTTTAGTTGTGCTTGGATAATCAACAATTGATTGTAACACACCATCAACAGACTCTGCTGCTCTACTCTTTCAGGGTCCTCATAACTATTCTTCTTGTGACTCCTCTCCTTCAACATCCCTAACTGTGTAACTCACTCAGTTTCTCACTTGGAAACCACTTCCTTCAAGAAGACTTAAGACTTTGTTAGAGATACCCATCCTATGGGTTTCCATGGCACCTCAAAGTTACCGTTACTCTATCCTTACCACTCCAATTCAATTGCTATGTTGGAATATAACTCCATCTAGGCACCAAGATTACAATTCACAAGCCATTCTCAAATGGTTTCAAATATAGATAGATAGATAGATAGATAGATAGATAGAGGTATCTAATCTATGTCTAATCTATCTATCTATTTATCTACCTATCTATTGCAACCTCTAAAATGCAAGGGATTATATATATATTTACCTTTATTACACTTATACCTAGTACAGTAGACTCTAGGTAAATATTGAAGTAAATGCTACATGATCTGTAGCCAAGAGTTTTACCTTCACATTGCCCTGGGGACGAAGAGGGGATTGAGAGATCTTTTTCCCCACTTGACCTGCAGCTTTATTAAGGTATAATGGACAAATAAAAGTACATATTTCAGTGTACAATGTGATATTTGCTATATGTATACATTGTAAAATGATTAAACCAAGCAAATTGACATATTCTTCACCTCATATACTTACTTTTTTTTTGAGCTGAGAACATTTTGGAGGTAAAAGATCTATTCTCTTAGCAATTTTCCAGTAAATGACACATTATTATTAACTGTATGACAGATCTACAGAGCTTATACTTCCTGTCTAGTTGAAACGTTTTATCTTTTTTTCCCAACATTTAAAACCATGTAAGGTAGTGCAGTTACAGAAGGGGTTCTTAGGAAACTAAGTTTGAGCTTAGTTTAGTTTTAGTGTGAGTGTTAATAGTTCCCAGAAGTTAGCTTTAGAGTTGGGACACTAGAAGTATAAAAAGGGTGGAGGTTAGTATCTGGGTAACTATATGGGAAAACATAAGACCAGATATTTTTGGAGTTGCTAAAAAACTTAGCCATGACACTAGGCCTACTCATGTGTCTAGTGCTATTGCTGGTAACCAAACTTCATGCCAAACATCTAACTCTCAGATATCACTTTTGGGAAGAGACTTGAACTTGCTTATGTGGTTATTTATAACTATTTTCCTATTTTTGGTAAGTTTAGAAGCCCCACATGCTGCTGAGATGTGTTATCAGGTGGAACATGCTAAATATGGCTTACAAATCATGTAAACATGGAATCCAGCATTTAACTTAGTACTTGGACATGCAAAATCCTTTCACGTATTTAGGAATTAATGAATGTTTGATTATAATCATCACATGAAGTGAATAACTCTAAGTCTTGTCAGCAAGACCATTCTGAAATGGCAGAATCTTGAAGGACATCTGGAGTTTGACAATAGATGGTCACCATAGTCATCGTACTAAGCTTTCCAAAAAAGGATGTAAACAAATGATCAAAGCTGTGTTCCACCAAAACTTTATTTACAAAAATAAGAAGTAGACCATGATTGATACACTATAGTCTTCTGACCCTAATACAAATTCTCATTTTCATTATTTTATTTTCTTCTGAAAATCCTTCCCTTGTTCTCTATTTTTCATAAGTTGAAATCGCTCTCTGCTCTGATCTGAACCATACATTAATACCTCCAGAGAGTTAATGCCTTTTTTTGTTTTCTCTGTGCTCATTCCACATTGTTCTATACAAATAATCTCATTCTTCGTGTTTTCTACCTAGCCTAATTCTAACCATTGTTTATGGTAAATGTTTCTAAATGGGGGGAAAAGGTCATATCAGAATCACTTGAGAAGCCCTTTGGTATTAAGTTTAGTGATTAATTCCCAGGCTAAATTCACAAAGGCCATGTGAGAAGAACAGAGAGAGTCAGGTCTCATGTATTTGAACCTGTTCTTCAGTTTATTTTATGTATTTATTTGTTTAGGCAACACTGGGATTTGAACTCAGGGCCTTAAGTCTAGTAGGCAGGTACTTTTATCACTTGATTTACTCTGCTAATCTTTTTTTGTGATTGGGTTTTTTGAGATAGGGTCTCAGGAACTATTTGCCTAGGCTGGTTTTGAACTATGATCCTCCTGATCTCTGCCTACTAAGTAGCTAAGATTACAGCTGTGAGCCACTCAAGCCTGGCTCTTCAGTTTATTTAAGCAATTCCCACCCTTCTCCCCAGATGATTCCTTTATCACTTTACCAAAATCCCCCAGACCACTTCTTTATAGGATTACCAAAATCCCACTTCCTCTAAGAAGCCTTTCCTGACCACAGTAACCCATACTCAGGTTTTCTTTCTATGGACCTTCTTTCTCAGTCTTCATTGGTCCCAAAATTCATTTTTAGCACTGACTATGTTATTTAGTTATTTAAGCTTTTCCTGGACAAGGCAGGCATTTTTGTAAGTGCTAAGGATACAAACAGTGAACCTGAAAATAAAGACCCTTTTTTCTGGCGATGGGAGAGACAGACATGTGCCCAAAAGAGTGAAGAAAGTATTTTCAGATAGTGAAAAACAAGATAATGAGATAAGAAAGGCCTAGCGAGGGGGTTGGAGGAATAAAGAGGTGCTCTTTACATAGGAGATCAGGAAAGGCTTGAGGAACCTGTAATTGAGCTCTAATTTGAGTGCAGATATCTAGAGGGAAGGAACTGCAGGCAGAGGACACAATGTGATTTCATCTTTCCCTCCTCTGAAAATGCTACTGAACATATAGTGCTAGAGTATGAAGACTCATAGAGGTAATTAAAAACAGCCCTCTCATTTAAAGTAGCCAGATAATATGCAAGATGCATAGTTAATTTGAACTTCAGATGAACAAGTAATTTTTTTAGTATAAAGACTAATTGTAGTATAAGAATTTTAAAAATGCTATTTTCTGAAACTTAAGTTTAACTGAGCATCCTGTTTGCTTTTAGCTAAACCTGACAACCCTACATTTTACTCACAGGGAAAAGTGGCCCAGGGTGAATTGTGTCTAATATCATCCAGCCCCTTTGGAGCTGATCTGTAATCAAATCTGTATCTAAAGCAGAAGTAATTCAGTTAGATGTTGATATTTCAGAAATATTATATTGTTTTCCAATGGTCTCATTAGATGACAATTTATCTCCTTGAAAACTCCTTAAGGGTGTTGCTTATGGCTTTCAGGTTGTTTTACTTGTCTGTTTGTTTGGGTTTTTTTTTTTTATTTTGTTGTTTTGTATTTTTAAATCATATACCAAATGAAGTATTAAGTTCTAAAGTCATGATTATATTCTCCTACTACTACAATTCTGTACTTGTGATATTTTTCTGGGTACAAAGGTGACACACCCTTTGCCTCAGGTAAAATAAGAAAAAGCTAGCATTTACAAGTCATATTAAGTCAGCTTAGATCACAATAAAGAGCCACAACAGTTGTGCACAGTGGTTTGAACTTCAGGGCAGGGAGAGATGGTTTCCAGTCATGGGAATCAAGAAAAGTATTATTCAAGTAGAAGTTGACATCCAACTTGGGCATTGATGGATGGCAAGAATTTCATAAGACAGCATGGTGTGACAGTGCACAACTATAATTCCAGCACTAGGGAGATTGAGGCAGGAGACTGGGAGTTTGAAGCCAGCTTGGGCTGCATGCAAGAACTTGCCTCAAAAAAACGAAAGGTGGAGGGAGGGGGAGCATTTCATAAAGGATCAGAGAGAACATCACCCAGGGAAAACTATTCAAAGAAGGAGAAGGTAGTGAAAAAACAATAGGATTTGTTTTAGGAACAAGTCCAACTCTGTGGTTGCAGCAGAGAATGACTAAAGGAAAAGAATAGGAGATGCTTGACCAAGGTTGTAAAGAACTCTGAATGACAAATAAAGGGATTTGAATGTACTAGAGAAGTCATGGGAATCAATAAAAGACTTAAGCTGGCATTTGATGTACTAAGACCCACAAATAAAGAAACCCAATCTGATGATGGGATAAATCACTAAGACCAGTAAGATTGACTGTAGAAGTCCTAATTATTTAAACAAGGGCTTGACTCAAGTTTATAAGAGGAAAGGAAAAATGTGGATGAATGCAATTGATATTTTTGAGGTAGAAATCCCTGAGCCTGCCAAGTGGTGGGATGTAGAAATTGAGGAAAATGGAGGTACAGAAGATAAAGCTGAGATTCAAATTCAGATGACTAGGGGAATAGTGGTGCTATCAATAAAAATATAGAAGTTAGAAAAAGAGGTGGATTTTGGGAAGGAAGAAGTTTATAGACTGTGTCTTTTCTAAACATTGCATTATAGAAATTTCATGCATCCAGAAGTCATCATGATAATTCCCAATCTATTTGTTTCATGTAAAAGAAAATTCAGTGAGAATAAATGACTTGTTTGCAATTACTTTACAAACTAGTGGAATAGCCAATTTTGGAAATTGTATGTTCTGTTTTCCTTGAATGGTGTTTCTTCCGTAAGATGATCTGTCCTGAGTTCCTAGGAATGGAATACCCATGTGGTGAGATGCAGTGACTGGTTGAAAATATAGATATAGAATTTTGGTAACAGATGGGGGTCATGTATTTGGGAGGCATCTAAATAACATTTGAAGGTGTAGAAGGAGATAAGAGTTCCAAAAAAGGATTGCATCTGTGTAAGTCAAATGAGGGGAAGAAAGAGAGAGAATTGTGATGAAATGGGGCCTAAAGAAAATGTTTTAGGCTGTTGTTGGATGGGAGGAACATTTTATGTTTGCTGGTAGAAGTAGTAAAGGCCATAGAGAGCAAGAGGTCAAAGGGGAGAATGAGTGAGGCCATAGCTGAAGTTAGTGAGGCCCTGCACAAAAAACTTGATTTGCTGGAGAAGCAGGAACACAGATGAATAAAAGAAAGGGTAAAGAAGCCTCCTGAGGCATGGTGCTGGGAGGTAGATGAAATCTGAAGTGACATTGATCTTCTCAGTGTGGTAAGAAGTTGGGTCCTTCCTTGGATAAAAGTGAGAGGTTGGTATAGGGATTGGAATTTGTGAATGGTGTGAATTTGGGGCATAATGACTGTAGGGAAACAGTGGGTCCTGCTAAAGTTAAAATTCTGAGTTTGTGGTAGACCTAATCAACTTATTGTTCATGCTTTCCAACTGTGGAAGAAGAAGGGAAAAATGGACAATGAAAGGTTCCCAAAATTCCCAGGTCGTGGTGAATATTGTTTTCTTATTTTTTTTAAATTGCTGTTAAAAACATGATTGAATTCATGTTAGATGCTGTGCCAAGCAGAGTGGACAAATGTGGGAGGAACAGTTAAAAGAATACAGTCAAACTGAGGGCCAAGGTCAGATTTGCAAGAGTACCTTTATGCCTGGCATTCTACTGGCCTTACCACACATTATTTCACTTAATCCTCCTGGTGAGTAATCGTAGCCTAGTTGCCATTATTACCCTGTTTTACAGGCAGAGATCCTCAAACTCAGATTGAGTAAGCATTTACTTAAGGACACCCAAGTGTAAATAGCAGGACTTCCTCTCTGAGCCATGCCTGCTGTTATCTCTAGTAGCCAAGAAGAATATGCTAATTGGGCAGAAAAGGTAGTTGAAGTAGGGTGAAAATTTTTGGAATAAGAGGTAGAATACATTCCATTAGTAAGCTCCAAAAGGATATAGCTGTGACCAGAAAAGAATCAACATTCTAGTTACAGTGAGGAATCAGATAGCATTTGATTTTTGTCCAAAAATTGTTATTGAAGCATGAAATTCTATTAGTGTCTTTTCCATTGCTATAATATACTACCTCCAGCTGGTTAATATATGAAGAGGCTTATGTGGCTCACAGTTTTGGAGATAGAAAGTCCCAACAGCTCTGGTGACAGCCCTCTTGGCTATATTGTATCATGGCAGATATTGTCATGGTAGGAAGAATTACATGGCAAGACAGTAAGTTAGAGAGACCAGGAAGGAGCTAGGCTTTCATTTATTTCAACCATCTCAAGAGACCTAACTAGGGTCCTACAAGGACTTTATTAATTCTGTCTGAAAGCAGTGACTTCGGTGCCCTAATTACTTCTCACCAGACCTCACCTCTTAAAGATTTTCACACTTCCCAACACTACCACGCTGAGAACCAAGCTCCCAACACATGAAGCCTTAGGGAACACACTCAAACCATAGCAAACATGCAGAGAAAAGTACACAAATCCCAAATGCAGTAGTCAGCAAATTTTGATAAAATAAGCATACTCATGTAACCAGTACCCAGACCCACAAATAGGTCATTGCCAGATCCGTGGAATGTCCCTCAAGTCCCTCCTGTTTTGCTCCACATTTATGCTTAGGAAATCCATCTCCATTGTTTCATGTGGCAATTGTTCTGATTGACTTAACCACTAACCTAGTCTTGCAAATAGTTACCCCTTTTCTAACAGAGAGTCCATTTACATGAGGCAGGTATATGAAAGGTTATACACATTTCTTTCTATGTGCTTTCTTTGGGTAGAAGCTGGGGCAGACCTGACAGATATGTTGCAGATATACAAAGAGCTTTGTTATAATTCAATTTGCTATGTATAGTTTGTAATATATATATATATAATCAGAAAGTTCTGCATGATCTACTCTGTTGTAATTAGAAAAAGAGGATCACAATTCAGTATAGTGTGCATACACATTTTCAACTCAGGGTCAAAGAATGCACAGACATTTCAAAGGAAGCAAACTATCATTCTGATGGTTTAGAACTTTAGGATTCACCAAACTATTCTTAGTTGTTTGGAAATGATGTGCCGGAAGAAGATTTAAGAAAACGCCAGCTGCTATTCAGTAATATCAGTCCGGGAAGGCCCTCTGTTAACCATTCTGCAATACAAATATAAATAACTGGATATGCTTTAAGATACAAGACATAATGTCCTGAGAAATGATGTCCCTGAGTGGTTGGAAATTTAGACAAGTATGTGACTAGTGTAGTGAGTGGGTTTTAAAACCTCGAAGTTACTCAATCTCCCTTGAGGCTCAGTTTCTTCTTTTAAAATAGAGATAGTGCTCCATCGAACTCTCCAGGCTGCTATAAGAATCAGATGATGTGACATGTGAGAAAGCGCTTTACAAATTATACAGTAAGAATATGGTGTGATTCTTACATTTGTACGTTCTGTCAGTTGCTCATTGCAGGTCAACATGGCGGGAAAATACCCACATGGAAAGCATCAAAGATTGCAACCAAGTTTAGCAAGGAGAAAACTGTGCCTTTGGGGTCCAATATTACTGAATGAGAATACCATTTAATCCTGGCTGTGTGACTTCTGTTGAGGTATTTAACCTCTGGGAGCCACAGATTTATTTTGGAAATGAAGATAAAGAATGCTTCTTAGATTTGCCAAGAGGAATACATAATTATAAGCAACTGACCTTTTGGGTCATACAACCTTGTACATAGAATCATGTGAACAAATAGTGTTGGTTCCCATAATTCCACAACAATACTAGTGCTATCACAGCTTCAAGTAGCCACTTAGTGCTGCTGACGTGCAAAGCATCTGATATCCATTAGCTCTCCCACTGTTTGGTGGTTTGATTATTTAGAGAAACCTTTCCAGACTGATTACTGATAGAGGGCAGGCCTGGGACCCTGACAGCTCACACCATGTGGTAGCTGGGCACCTACAGGATTCAGGTACCAAAAGGGTCTCAAGTGGAAGGCTTCTGATGAGATTAAGGACTTAATCTCTCTCTACCACACCCTCTCAGGTAAGCCGGTTCCTTTGCAGACTTCCTGGATGAGTCTTACAATAGTGAGACATCAGAGCTAAGAGACCACTAGACATCATTTGGTTCAGTGCTCACAGTTCACAGCTGAAGAACCAGGCCTTAGGAAGTCTGAGGGACTTGTCTAGGTGAACTGGTCATGAAGTTGCAACAGGACCCACTTGTCCCAACTTCCATGTCAGAAGTCTGTCTTCTACCTCACACTGCCCTCAGGAGGGGACTTCATTTCCACCTTTCAGTACAAATGCAGAATTGTTGCCTCCTTTCATGGTGGGCTTGAATCTTATTATTCATGGAGTCCCCTGGATAATGCTTTGCATGTAATACTTACTCAAAAAAATATTTTTAAGTGGAATTAAGTTTCTAGAGTACCTTCTTTTCATATTCAATTTACAGAGCAGAGACCAACTTCAAGGATCTTTAAATGTCCAGATTCATTTGTCTGTGCTGCAGTGTTTGCAAATTCCCTGCTTCCTAGGGAAAACCTTCTGTAATTTCCTTGGGAAGTAAATCTTCTTTCTTTTGTTTTCTCCTTACCCTGGTGTAGAGGGATGTACTAATGCTTGTTGCTAATGCATATGTTGAGAGAGTGGCTAAGAATATATAATTTGGACTCAAGAAAGTATGAGATTACTGACTGACAATTATTAGATACTAAGGAGTCTAATGGTTTCCTTCTCTGTAAAATGGAGAAGACAATACTGACTTCATAAGGTGTTAAACATTAATAGTATTTGAAGTTCTTAGTGTAATGCTTGGCACATAGTGAGTACTCAGTAAATGCATTAATACTAGGACGCATTTACATATGATATGTCTGTCTCCCCTGTTGAGCTTTTATCATCTTCAAGTCTAGAATATTGTCTTAGTTAATTTTGTGTCCATAGGACCTTGGATGGTGTTTTCTGTACATAGTAATACTCAAGGTTGCAGAGGAGAGGGAGAAAGAGAAGGAATGAAACAAGGGAGATACAGATGTGATATGCAGCAGAATTCCATCTTAAAAAACAAGACCTGGGTTTTTCCAGCTACTAGCTGTGGAATTTTAGGCAGTCTTGATCTCTGGGTATCTATGATGCATTCTCTTTATCAGCAAAATGGGCTTGCTAGTACTCACTTCATAGCATTGTTATGAGGATAATTTGTGATAATGTATTAAGAGAGTTTTGTAAATTGAAATGTACTTTATGATGGGAGTCCTCATCATTGTGAGAGAAGACCTGCCTTCACTGTCTCCTTTGTTTTACCTGATAACTGAGTTGATTGCCCATCCACAGCTATGTATTAGGTGTTTGCACAGTGTGGAGGGAGAGTTGTAACACAGAGGCTTTCCCTGCAGCTATGACAGGTAGCTTGAGAGAAGTTCAGGTGGGGGCCTTTGACCTTGATCAACCTCCTCAACGAATGCCCAGCAGCAGTTCTCTCCGAAGTGACCCCCCATCAGCAAGTGTAGACCAAGCCTGCTCAAGCTGCCTGCTGCCTCCTTTGTCAGATGTCACCAGTACCATGTTCCCATTTCCCTCATAACACACATTTTAATGCAGCAAATTGTGCTTCCTATGACACAAATGATATAGTCACACAGAAGCAGGGCAGAGGGCAGCCTAATGTCAGCTAAATGGAAGGTCAGGTCTGATGTCTGACAGTCCACTCCTTCACTCTGAGCACTACAAGAGAACCTAGACCATTCTGAGACTTTCAGCATCACCCTCCCACCCTCAGTTTCTCTTTGCTTAGGTATAAATCCCTAAGCATGAGGTCTGGGATGCACTAGAGGAATACAAATAAAGTAGTTCATTCCCGTCTTCTTAGACTCCTATTGGGGACCCATAAAGCCTTTTCAGTTGTGGAAGCAGCTTCCTGCTCTAAAGATTCCCTGGAAGCATTGCCTCATCTCTCACCTCCGACTCTCTGCACCTGAGTGAGGGATTTAAATGGATGTTAGAACCTGCATTCTTTTCTCTAGGGGCTTGGGTTTCTCCAGAATGTTTAAGTTTTGCTCACATGGGTGCTGTATTCACTTTCTATTGCTGTGGTAACAAATTAAATAAATGTAGTGGCTTAAAACAACAGAGATCCAGGTTTTTGGCAAGGCTGTGTTTCTTTCTGGAGACGCTAAGGGAAAATCCATGTTCTTGCCCTTCCAGCCTGTAGAGGCTGTACACATTCCTTGGCTCCTGACTTCCATCCTCAAAATCAGCAAATCAAATCTTCATATCCCATCCCTGTGACCTTTCTGTTCCCCTCTGCCACATTTAAGGACCCTTGATTATGCTGGGTGCATCCAAATAATCCAAAATAATCTCCCTATTTAATTTATGGCTAGCTCATTCACCAAATTTACTCTACCTGCTGCTTGCATTCTTTGTACCACACAACTTAACATATTTACAGGATGCAAGGTGAGAATGTAAACATCCTGGGAGGCCATTGTTCTGACTGCCCAAAGTAGGGAGAATGACTTTAAGATTATTATTTTAAACCCCCTATAGCAGGGCCTCTCTTGGGTTCCTAACCCAAACCCTAATCTGTAGCAGGATTAGCAAGTGATAACCTATAAACCAGTCTATTTGTTTTGGCAAACAGAGTTTTACTAGAGCACAACCACACATGTCTGTGCATTGTCTGTGGTGCTTTTATACTAGCATGGCATAGTCAAGTATTTGCAACAAAGATCATATAGCCCACAAGCCAAAATCATGATGGTCTATCTTTGTAAAAAAAAGATTACTGGCCTCTCTTCTATAGCACTCCATGTATCTCTGCTTCTGGCTGTAACTCTTTAGAACAGTGCTTATGGACCTGGTAAATGTCTTCTTCATATCTTTTCACAACCTCCCATCCCCCATCACTTGTAAAGTCTAGAAGTATTCTACCTTTCTCTCCAGCTAGTCCTCCTCTACTCTGGATTATCTTGAAACTACTCAACCTTTGTAGCAACTCCACGTATCAGAGTATCAATTCTCTTTACTTTGATATATGCTGTTCCCTCTGCTTGGAATGTATTTACAATTTTACCATAAGAAAGTTCCTGTTCATCCCTTAAAACCCTGCCAAGACACAACGTCCTCCAGGAAGCCTTTCCCAACTTCTCCACTCAAGGAGAAGTAATTTTTCCCATTCTTGAGATAGACTTTCCAGACTGTAAGTACCTTCATGGCAGCTATATTTACCCTTCTTGACATGGCCCACACCTGGTGGAGAAACTGGGTTCTTCCACTTCATGGAATCAATGATTGTTTTCTTGCTGCTCTTGGTTCCTTCTCCCAACCTTGGTCTTTTCACCTGTGAACCAAGGAGATGGGTCAATGTGGTCCATCACTAAGGGTGCTTTCAGCCTTAGTGGTCTTTTCCATCCAGGAGGATTTTGGCCTGGCTCCTTACAGGTGCTGAGTAGAGAGAAATTCCCTGCATTGAGCATGTGCCCTGAAGAGTTGGAAATAACAAAGACATTATCAGTCATAGCTTTGCTTTTATTGTGTGACCACTGGGGACTAATGAAATGCAGGGGAGGTGGGACAGGAGGAGAGTGAGGAGCTGCTGAGGTAACTGGGAAGATCTCTTGTAAGTATTTCTAATCCACCTTTCTCCAGGAGCCAATTAGAAGGCAGCTCACTGGGCCTCCTGAACCATCACAATCCTTTGCAGCAAGTCAGGCCTGGTTCTCTGTCTATTTGTTAGAGACCCACCCTAACTTCTCATGCCATATGTGAACCAGGCCTTCTCAATGTGGTCCAAATTAACATCTTTTCCCTCCTCTCCAAACTCCCTCACATCCCTGATCTTGTGTCCAACTCCACAGCTACAAACCTTGCTGACAATTTTAATTTTGGATACCTTCCTCTCCTTGGTCCTCTTATGAAGATACATTTTTCTTTTCAAACATTTCTGAGAACTAAACTCTTTTTTCCGTATTATTGTAGCTACCTATTTTGGGCTGCATGTTTTTTGTTTTTTGGCTTTTTTTTTTTTTTTTTGGTTTTTTTTCTTTTGATGGTACTGGAGTTTGAACTCAGGGACTCATGCTTGCTAGACATGTGCTCTACCACTTGAGCCACACTGCCAGCCCTTTTTTGCATTGGGTTTTTCAAGCTAGGGTCTTGCAAACTATTTGCCGGGGCTGGCTTTCAACCGCCATCTTCCTAATCTCTGCCTCTGAGTAGCTAGGATTACAGGTGTGAGCCACTGTACCCAGCATGGTCTGCATGATTTTTAGGTTAGATCCCCTATAGTAGAGTATTCCTTGGGTTACTAACCCTTTCTATTTCCCAATGAGCACTGTCTTACATATTCCCACCATCTTCAGTGCCCCTTTTTCTTTATGCCTATCCCCTGTTCAAGAACTTAGTATCCCTACATCAAATCCAGATTCCTCTGCTCACTTCATAATCTGGCCCTGAATTGACTGCTTTTCTCCAACATACCCTGTTCAGTGAATTCTAGCTCTTCTCTGTTTTTCATTTCATTTTGGTCCCCTACCCTTCCTCCTCTGATTACCTTTACCTGGCTTGTTATTGAGATTAGTTCTGTGCACTTCCACAAATGTTTAGGAAGCACCTGCACTGTTCAACACACAACCACACCTTTGCTTTTCTCAGTCCTTCTCAGGTGATCCACCCTGCAGTCCATGGTTTGCCCTTGCTGCATCTGTGTGCTTCTCCACCTCTCCAAGCCACACATTTCTTGAGGACAGCAAGGACTGTGTCTTCTGCTCTTTGCATTTCCTATTGGGACAATTGCTCTTTCTATTCCCAGTCATCACCTACTAATAAGTCCACCCATCAGGTCACCTTTCCTGCCCCATTCACTGTTTCCATTCCATCAGTTCTGTTATCTATAACTTAATGATAATAAAACTACTTTTCCAGGTTACTTTGAAGATTATTTTGGTGAGACTAGATCTTATTTGATCTTTTTTGGCAGATATGGTGGTTCACTCCTATAATCCTGGCAACTTAGGAGGCTGAGATTGGGAGGATCATAGTTTGAGGCAAGAAAGGGCAAAGAGTTTTCAAGACCACATCTCCAAAATAACCAGAACAAAATGGACTGGATGTGGTAGAGCACTTGCTTGCAAGTGCAAAACCCTGAGTTCAAACCCCAGTCCCACCAAAAAACAAACAAAATATTATCCTTTTTATCCATCTCATGGTGCTTCAGCCTTTGGTAAATTAGAGAAATTTACAAAAAGGGTTTTATTGCTGCAAGTCATAGACATTGTTCTCAAATTGGTAAATTCCATACTTATCCCTACAAATTACATGGGGCTAAAGCATCTGATTTCACCTATACATGAGGAAAAACTGTTTTAAGTGCTTAGTGTTTACTATTCACTGTACAAGGCCACCACTAGCAATTTCAGTGACCTTTCTGTAGATGGGCCATTTCATGTTCCTCAGCTCAGACCTGCTCTTCCTCCCAAAGCTGAAGTGCAGTATGGGAACTGTGCAATTCAGATTTCACAGAGGGCTGGGTCCTGAGCCCAGCCATGTAAACCTCACTCACTCTCTACCCTCCTGTGCTCTTCTCCTGAGACAGAGGCTGCCAGGTGCCAGCTGGGGCTTTCTGCTTGCTGGCTGGTGAGGCTATTCAGTTTCAGAAAACTAATTTCTAACCCAAACTACAACTACTAGCAATTCATTCCAAGTGTAGCTACAACTCATTCATTCAATAAACTCAATCAGTCAATAAACTCAATTCAGTAAGTGTGCTAAATTAAAGCAATCACTCAGCAAGACTAAACCTCAAAACATCTGCTCTGTTTCTCCAGTAATAATCTGTAGTGTCATCTATTTTTTAAAAGATTAGTATTTTCTTGTTTACTACTATTTCAAATAATTCAAAATCTCCTAGTTCAAGCAAACCTTTTAAACTAGATAACATGATATTTTATGAAAAATGACAGAAGAACCCACCAGAACAAAAACAAACAAAACTTGTCTTTTAGAAAACAATTTTAAAGCAATTAATCTAGGAATTTACTAACTAGATTATCTCAGTTTTAAAATTGTTCTGAGTTAGGGTTTGATTTCTCTATGTGTGAGGCTGGCAAAAAAAAAAAGAGAGAGAGAGAGAGATCAGATGTCAGGAGTGACAAGCACAACATTCACAGTTCTTGTCTGTATGTGTGAGCTCAGGCAGAGATTGGGTTAAGCCAGTATTTTCTACCTAGTCTGCACATTTACATTGGCAGGCTTTCACTGGTAAATATTGGTTTGAACCAAACACTGAAATCTTTAATCACATTTAAACAGACCCTGCATTATTCTGCAGTAGACACTGTACGAGAAAGGAAGAAATAGGGAAAGAGCAGGAACAGCTTATAGCTACGATCTTCAAGAGTAAACGGGGGAAATCAGAATTAAGTAAAATTCTTCAGAGGAATAAATGCCAAGAAAACCACTGCTGAAATACAAAATTTTGTTTTTCTAAAGTCTGGAGCTGTATTCAGTTAAGTGACGTAGTTTACAAACCAGGGGAAATTAGGGCAGGAACGGAAGTACTGCTAAATTAGGAGAAGCTGGCTGAAGGAAAACGAACTAGCTGTGACATACACAGTGTTGACTTCTTTCTCTGATTCTCAAACAATTCTTGTTTGCTACTGTGTCCGGTTGGGTTGCCATGAAACCTAGAGCCTAATTTTATATTTCATTGGAAGTTCTGAATCTGTCGCATAAAGCAACTGTTTGTCTACCCACAGAAGCTACAAAAGCAGACTGTTAACCTTCTCTAACACACACACAAAACCCCAAATCCAAGAATCATTTGGTTTTGTTTGTCCTGTATCTTCAGTCATATCTAGTGGTTCTTATTGAATCATTCAGAACCCCCTAGAACACTTCAAAAGACTGTGAGTCTTCTGTGAACATGTTTCTTCTTTGCCCCCACCCTGTACTTCCAAAATTCCCACTCCTCACACTGTAGACACCACCTTAGGCTGCTTAGATGTTTATTAAGAAAGTCTTCAGAAGGACCACTCTTTCATCTCTGAAATCTATGATTATCTCTGCTAATTAAACCATTGCACATTTTAGGGTAGATGGTGGGATTTAAGAGCAGCAGTGATCTTGTTGAGATGGATGGTTAGTCCTCCTGAAAGTGGCCTAAGAGGAAATACTGTATTTGTTTCTTTTCTTTTGTTAAAAAAGGAAGAAAGAAAATCTCATCAGCTCCTGGAAGAGAATGAGGAGGTAGGACCTTTGGAAATAAAATATTGAAAATGGTAGACTCAAATAGGGTCATCATCACCAAATCCGGGTGAGGATGAGGCTTTCCTGGATTAATTCTAAAAAGAACAAGTTCCTGAGAGCAAGCTGGAGAGACTGCCTTGCACATCTGGGGTTTGCCTGGGAATTGTGCCCAGGAGGTTCAAAGGCAACTCCTGTATAGAAGATGAATTCAGACTGGATTAGAAACTGAGTTCCAGCATGCACTAGTGATATGACTTTGGGTAGATTGTGTAATCTCTGTGAGCCTTAGTTTGCTCACCTATGAAAGGATAATAACTACTTATGGGGTTGTTAGAGATTAAGTCAAATAATATGTAAATTTTCTCATGCACTACTTGACTTACGATAGGTCAAAAATAAAATTACACCAAGCCAAATGTCTCCTTGGAAGTTACTCAGCAGAGATGCCACTACGGCATCCGTGATAGCATTAGGAGAAGACCATTTAAGTCTGAGCTCAGGCTCCACTAAGTCTGTGATCAGGAAAATTTGCTGAATTTCTCTGTTTTTCATGTATAAAATAAAATGCTCTATTATAAATAAAGGAATACTGAAGTCATCAAATTATGATAAGTCAATGGGTTTAGAATACTTAGACAAAGTGCCTGGAACTCTATAAATATTAGCTACAGTCATTATTGTTATTATCACCTCTTTTAAAGCAAGTTTTCTCGTGGAATGAATATAGGCCTTAGAGTGTTTCAGTCATAGGTAGACTTAGGTTGTGAAAGAGTATGGCTCAATAGAAATATGATGCAAGCCTCATAGGTAATTTTAAATATTCTAGTACGCACCTAGAAAGAAACAAGCATGATTGATTTAAATAATGTGTTTTACTTAATTCATTATATCTAAAATATTATCATTTCAATGTACTAAGAAATATAGTTATTGAGTTCTTTTACATCATATTTCCATACAAAGTCTTTGAAATGTTGTATCTACAGTACATCTCACATCAAACTAGCCCCTTTTTAGTGCTCAATAACTACATGCGATCATTAGCTATCGTACTGGACAGTTCAAGAATTACAGATTCTAGAGCAAGTTCCTTCAGTGTGATGAGATTCAATTATCCCATTTGTAAAAATAGAGGTGACTTTAATGGCTTTGCTTGCATAAGAAAATGAGCAAACTTGAATGTGCTGTGTCACGTGGACTGTGACACAGGCTTTCTGCTGTTTGCAACACTTGCACTGTCAAACACAATGCCATTCACAGGTGACCTGCCCAAAGTCCTACGTGATCTGGGATATCACCCAAGATATCACTGAGTAGAGATACTTTCCTATAGGCAGATGAAAGAGATTTTATCTAGCAATGTTTCAGGAGATTAAAGAACTTCTAGCCTTTTCCTCCTCCCACCCATCACATTTAAGCTCAACAGCAAACACATTTGCTTCTACTCGCCACTGGTTCATGAAATTCTTTTGAAAATTTTTCATTCCAAAAATTACAGCCAAAATCAAGATGCAAATAGTTTTTGTATTCCTTCTAATAATACCTTCATTGTCTCCTAAGATCCTAATATTTTCCTACAAATAATAAATGCTTATATTAATAATTTACTACATGCCTTTTCTCTACCACCTTACAATTCTTACAACTTACTGTTATCAAATCTATAATTCATCTTCTTATTGGCTGTACTACATGCAGCAAGAGCACTGAACTTGGAATCAGAAAACATGGATTCACATCTCTAGCTTCTGCACTTACTAGTTATGGTATTGGGGTGAGACACTGAAACTCCCTGAGCTTCGGTCTCTTCCTCTATGACAGAGAGACAATAATAGCTCTCTCACAAGGTGTGATGAGGATTAAAGGAGATGACACATATGAAAGTGATCCTTAACTGCAAGCATTAGACAACTATAAAGCGGTATTAGGAGATTTATAAAGCATTTTGTGCATGCCACTCTGCTATT
Organism: Castor canadensis; assembly: GCF_047511655.1. Taxonomy (NCBI): domain Eukaryota; kingdom Metazoa; phylum Chordata; class Mammalia; order Rodentia; family Castoridae; genus Castor; species Castor canadensis. The sequence continues at coordinate 108,446,084 of NC_133392.1, read as the reverse complement.
AAGTAGCTTTCAATGGCTCCACATCACCTGCCAAATAGTCATATTCCTTAGTACAGCATAAAAGGCTGAATAAGATCTGGCTGTAAGTATATTACATGTGCAAGTTTATTCAATTCTACTCAAACCAAATGTTCTCACTAAACAGGACTGATATAACTGTCTTCCCCAAAAAGGACTGAATCATGTGACACACTTCTAACTTCATACATTTCTTCATGAAGATCTTTTGCTTACTCTCAAAATCCCAGCCATTCTTCATCTGGCCTCCAAATCTCTCCTGTTCTCCCTTACCCCATGTCCTTAAACTCTATCTCTGCTGCCTCTAAACTCTCTCCCTGTGTATTTCTTATGACAACTGAATAATCTATTTGGGATTCTACTAGCATTTGGTGCATAGAAGCTTATAGAAAGTTTCCTGAATATGGCCATTCAGTGAGAGCCAAATAAAAATATCTGCTTGTGACTTTTCAGAAATTCTATTGAGCAGCAAACTGTTTCCCACGTTAAAATTTGCCACCTGAGAAATTTAATCAAGAATGTGAAAGAAATACATAGCTCATTCATTTTGGTAATACTGAATAAATCATCAAAATGGTGGTTTGTTTGAAGAGTAGTAAAAATGTTCAAAGAACAAGAATTATTGACATCATATCTTCAATTCTGTTCAATAGCAAAGGCCCCTATCTTTTAGGCAATGGATATCTTATATTTTGATATGTTGGGAGAGTCATAAGCCAACCAATAATTTTCGAGCTACAACTAGGTAGTAGTTTTACTTATAATAAATAAAAGACCAGCCTAAAAAGTATGTTCCCTGCTTTCAAGAAGGTTAGCATCTAATAGATGAGATAAATAGAGAAACAGCTGCAATAAAATATGATTACTTGAATTGCAGCCTGCACATGGTATTGTGAAAGCTTAGAGAACAGGAGTTTGATTCAACCTCAGAATATTTAGAAAGTGATGTAGAGTGATGATTCTAGGCTGAGCCTTAAAAGATAAGTAAGTTAGTCAAGTGATCAAAGCTGGGAAAGGCACTTTAGGCAAATGGAAATGCTTGAACAGAAACAATTACAATCTAAGTAGTCAAGGTGAATACATCACTCTTGAAGAAAAGTCATTTAAGCCATCCAAGTAACTCCTGTGCTCTGATTTTTGTCTTTATCAAGCAATCTTCTGATCATAATTTGGTCTCTCCATGTACAGAGGCATGAGATGGCCAGAAGACACCAAAAACTTTCCATAAACTATTGCTTTTCATATTAATACTCTGGTTTCCGTGAGGGGGTGGGGGCGAGAGGGAGGGGGTGGGGGGAAAGGGAAGGGGTATGGAGGAAAGGGTAGGAGTGGGGGAGAAGGAGGGAGTAATGACCCAATCATTGTATGTACATACGAATAAAGGAAATAAAAAAAAAGAAGAAAACAAGGAAAGAAGCAAAAAAAAAATATATTCTGGCTTCTGATTTATCATTGCATTCTTGTGAGTTAAATTAGTATGAGCTGAATGAACTCCGAATACACTGATAAAAATCACATTTCTGAACCTAAAAACCTAAAGTGACCCTGTGCATTTTAACCACCAATCAAATACAAGCACCCTGAGGCCAAATGGTTTCAATTCATGAGTATCCCAAATCCATTTACCTCTCTCCATCTTCCATTGCTGCTATAAATATTAACCATCACCATCTCCCAAATAGGCTACAGCAATTAAAAAATAATAAGTCTTTAGTCTATTCCTGTTGCCAGAACAAAATATCTAAGCCTGGATAATATTCAAAGAACAGAAATTTACTCCTTACAATTCAGGAAGCTGGACGTCCTGCTGGGATCAAGGTCCCGCAGGTTCAGTGTCTGATGAGGGCTGCTCTCTCTGCTTGGGCACTTTGTTGTTGTAGCTTGTGGAAGAGACAAAAGATTTGTCCTCATATGCAGGAGGGACAGAAGGGTGTAAGGGTCTAGTTCCCTTCAGCCCTTTTATAAGGTTGCTAATCACCACATTCTTGAGGGCTTCACCCTCATGAATTAGTAACCTCCTAAAGGCCCCCCCAAATTATCACTTAAGATTCAGCATATAGATAAATGTTATTATTATTCTCATTCTGAGTGGGTGGATGAGGAATCAGACATGGAGAGCTTTAAGAAAATTCTCTAAGGTTAAATAACAGGTTGGTGGCCCTAGCGTCCAATCTAGGCAGTCTCGCTCCAGGGCCAGCTCCACTGGCCTCTAATCTTTGTAAATCTTCCTTGATTTGGTAGAAAAATAATTGTATAGCAAGCTGCCTCCATCTCCTATCACTTTCTTATGTCATTGGTAACTAATACCAGCACAGTGGACAATTATTTCCTTGAGCATCCTTTCACTTTGGAGGTTTCTAACTGGGTAAGTACAGATTCTCATTAGCAAGTAAATGTCCAAGTCAGTCTTTCTGGAGAGTAGGTTTCTGTAAGGGTAAAGACATTGAAAAAAATGAGAGGTAGAGCCAAAGGGAATACTGGTAATGAGGCCGGCACATCAGAGACAAGCTTTGCCTTGTCTAAGTGGACCTCAGGGAAAGAAAGTGAAACTTAGATCATGTGTTTGTTACAGACCCAATGACTTACCAAAAAAATCACAGAATATAGAACATAAACCTTAGACTACCTCTCTTTTCCTTCCCCCGTCTTCCTTCTCCCATTCCTCTTCCTTCCTCCCTTTTCTTTCTCATCTTACAACTTTGAGCAAATTGTTAAGCATATCCAGGCCACAATTTTCTCACATGCATAATGGAAAATATATGTCATCATCATAATAATTTCTATCTCGTGGGGTTTATTTTTCAAGGAAAAAATGAGATATGCAAGTGAAAGTGCCTGGTAAACTGTCAAGTTCTATATACAAAAGCTAGTTGTGATTGGAATGTTTTTTGTTTTGGTTTGGTTTTTTTAACCTGTAGTCATAGAGGAGCTGCAAAGAGAAAGGCATCAAAATGACCTACTTTCCCCTTGTTATTTCCCTGGAGGGCTATGAACTTCTTCAGCGAATCCACCCGGAGTGAAATCCCTGTCATATGCAATTCCAAAATTCCATATTTATAAAGGCGCATTAACAAACTTCTGCCTAAAGAAAGGCCACGCAGGGCTCACAAACTTTACCTTTGGAAGAATTGTACTTGCAGAGTACCTAAGTTTCTTCACTCCCTGTGATTTTGCTCTAAGAATGTTTTACTTAAGATGAAAACCACATGCCTTCCTGAGATGTTGCATTCTATTACAAGTGTGTCTCATTTGCTAAACAGTCATCAAAAGAAAATATGAAGCTTTGGGAATAATGGCTTATGATAAAGAAAGATTCTGCTAATTATAATCAGAAAAAAATCAAAACTAAGACCACCAAATAAATAGACTAATATCCTCAACCTAAATAATAAGAACCTGATTTCCATATATATGAAACTATTTTACATTCTAACAAATACTTTTTGTACTATCAGGAGGAATATAAGAATGAAATACACATGCTAACTTCAAGGCACCTAGTGTGTTTGGAGGAACCCACACTAAGGACACCTATAGGGCTAGAAACTTGTGCATAAAGCTGGAGTCATAGGATGAATGTAAAAAAAATCTGATGAATACATACATCTCACTTCCAAGGATCAGAAGAGTAGAGAAGGAAGCCGATAAAGCTCCTCACTTCATGGATTCACCATTTGGAGAATGGAGAAGGGGTTTTAAATACAATCATTCATTGCAGTGGACAGTACCACAACTGAAGTGTCTCAGTACTGTAACCCAGTACTCTATTGCAGCAGACATGGCACCCAGTAGATACTCACTGTACTTCTGAAGAATGAATGAATGAATGAATGAACAAATGAACAGTTTTTTTATTCAATTCTTTTGTCTGATAGGCCACTCCTCTGATGTGTCATTTAGGATTTGGTGAAAATCAACAAATTCTAACCTAAGACAAGTACCAATGAAGCAGTTTTTTGAAGTCATGTGATGGGAGGGACATTTTAGGACTTCATGGTTCTTTTCCTCAGAGCCAAAGCAAAACTCCACCTGATTTAGATACCAAATACATCAATCTACACTCAAGAAAGTGACCCAGGACCAGAGAGAAACAAATGAGGAGGGAGGAAAAAGTTTCTGCCGTGCATGAGGCATTGTACCAAATGCTTGGTATATGTTGATTCATTTAATTCTCATAGCCAGTTCAAGCTGTCCTTTTGCTTCACAGGTGAGCAGCTGGAGTCACAGTGGACTAGTTATCTTGTCTGAGATCACCCTGCTAGCAAATGATTCGGTCAGGATTATGTGAGCAGCTCAGTCTGACCTTAATATATTCTACTGAATTTTGAGTTCATAGGAGCATCCTGGTCCATGTCATATCAAAATCAATATCTCTTTTGTTCTTATGATTGGCTTTTTTGAGACTTACACATACCCATTGTTATAGCTCAATAATAGGAAAATAAACATGTTTTGAGAAATCCTATTACTTTTTATTAAACTGGGCTTTCCCTAGATGGGACTCTGTTGAAAGAAAGCCTGCGCATAAAACTAGAAAGAGAGAGAGAGAAAGGTACACAACCAACAAGTGTAGAAGTCAGTAGATTTTCATAAAATGAACCCATTCATGTACTAGTATTCAAGCCAACAAAATGATCATTGTCAGCCCCATAGAAGGACCCTCAAGTCCCTTCTGTCCCCAACCCTAAAAGGTAATGACTATCTTGACTTCTAACAGTATAGATTAGTTTTTGCCTCTTTAGAATTTTATGTAAATCGAACCATACTTTTTATTATCTATTTTCATTGTTCTACATTTATGCCTAGGAGATTCTTCTCCATTGTTGCAGGCTGCATTTGTTCTGATTGATTTAATTGCTAACCAAGTTTTGCAAATAGTTACCACCTTCTCTCATGAGAAGACAATCCAATTGTGTGAGACTCATAAGCAAAAAGTTACTTACATTTCTTTACTTTGTGTTTCCTTTGAGTAGAAAGTGGGGAGGGACTTGATAGATATGTTTCTATATATACAGAGCTATGTTAAAACTTCATTTAGGTGTAATTTGTAAGAAATGTATATTTTGAGTATATAGTAAGGTTTCACTTCTAATTATGTGTATTTTGGGGCAGGGCACACTGAATCTCAATTTCCTCATCTATTTCAGAGTGATGATATGTGGAGTTTCAAAGTTAAATGATATTAAGTATGTAAATGATATTGAGTATATCACTGCTTTTCCATGAGATCAGTAGGGTAATAAGATCACATTCAACCGCATGCATTGCAGGGCCAGCTTCTAGGGCACCTGAGGTCTGCTACCAGCTTGGCCACTGACCTCATAGCTACTAAAATCTGTGCCTATGTTTTCTAACTATGAGCAGCTAGCTCTTTGTAGCCAGGCAGAGGTTTCTAATTAGCCTGCTGTTATCACCATTCTCTAGATCTGTCCCTCTGTCCACTCTTCTAACACACACATTGCTACTGGATTTGCATGAAAAAGTTGGGGAAATTGGACTATGAACCCAAATAATAGATGAACTGAAAAGGTGTTAAAACAGAAAAAAAAAAACCAAGAAGACCATTGACTGCAACCGGGAGTTAACAATGGTAATCTCTTCTTGGTAAAAATGTGAAATTTTTATCATGTCAAGTTTGCTTCTCTGTAATTTCCTTATTTTCTACAATGTGCCTATATCCCATCTGCAATAGAAATTAGATATTTGTGAAAGATATATGATAATTAAAGTTTGCTCTCTGTTTTTGTGTGTATTCTCCTTTCTACCTTTCCCACCAGGAAGGGATATTTTCCTTACCCTCATTTTAGAAATAAAGAAAGACAGTCTTAGAAAACTTAGGTTACTTTCCCGAGGTCACCTACTGAAGGAAGATGCAGAATGAGAACTATGCCAGGTCTTCTGTGTAGATAGTGCACAGCCTCCCTGTGCTAAGGGTTAGGGTGGGTGTTTCAGAAAGGAGAAGAAAAGACACAACTGACAACATGTAGGAAACCAATTATGCAATTTTAAACAGAAAAGACCCAAGGGTAAGATGTAACTTTAAATGCGGCATTTTCAGGAAAGCATGTGCCTCTTAGTGGTGAGCTAAATCTTGTGTTTCATAGACTAAGGTACAGTTCTGCTAGGAATTTGGAGGGGTCTATAGCCTCTAATAATTTACCCTCTGACTTCTTAGTTAGCTTGTGCCTTAAAGTAAATCAAATATAATCATACCTCTTCTGCATCTTTCCCACAGAGATGTTGCAAGGATTAATGAATATTGTGTTTGGAAGTCCTTTAAGAAAAGAGATATTTAAATGTCATCTATTATTAACAGATTATTAATTATAATTATTCATCCATTTTCTCTTTCTGGTTCTCTGGATCAGATCCAATACCTACCAGACCTACAGGAGGAAGAAAGTCTTCCTTTGCCACACTTGTTTGAGTGGGGAGGAGGAGAAGAAGAGAAGGGAGGTTGGTTTTTCCTGCTCCTCTGTTTGAAAGTTTTGGAAACCAAGGATGACTGACTATATGACCATTCATAATTCCAGTAGCTGCTCTTACTCTCTTGCCACTTGCTGGTCCTTTCTCAGGTCATCTTACATAAGACAGAGACAGGGCTGGCCTCATGGTCATGCAACCTGTGTGTTTGCACAGGGCCCTATGCTCAGAAGGGCTCCCTATTTGCTATCTTGCAAATATAATTTACCTTTGAACTTGTGTTTTTTGGCTTGAAGTCTCATGGGACAAAGGAGTATGTGGCAATGACTTGGAGCCTTGACTCATGCACTATCCCACTTCTTCTCACTTGCCTATCTCCGCTGTTATAGTTTTTATTGTAGTCATTGCTATCATTTGTGGCAATGAGGGACTTGCATATGCAAGGCTAACGCCATACCACTGAGCTACTAGATTCTCAATCACCCTTTCTTTCTAATTTCTGACACACCAGGAATCATCCAACCTCCTTCTTCCTGTCCCTAGGTATGACCACTGCTCCCCTCCATCCCCAACACAGGACTGGGTACAGGTACAAGAAAAATCTAAGTTGAGTAAGTGTCCCTTGCAAAGTGTAAGGTGGGGCATGGCAAGTGCTGTCCCTGCCCTAGGCTGGAAAGGCTGTAATGTGGTAGACAGAGTCCATGTCTTGACGCAGAGGAATCTCTTGTTTACCTCCTATCCAGGTAGTAAGCATGTTCCAGAGAAGAGGCTGCAGTGCCCCTAGGGGTACACCTAAATTCCTAAGGGACTGTCCACTGTGGAGTGGTACATTAGGACTATGGGAAGGAGAAATGTTTGACTTTACTTCCACAGGGCCCATCCCTGGGTAGGGCACAGCACATTTGGGCTAGCAGCTAGCAGGAAAGGGTACCCAGCAGCTGGTGAGCTGTATGTGCATCCCTCATCATAGGATGCAGGGAGGTCTGCTGGGAGAGTCTGCACTCACTTCATGGTATCTTTACACCTTAAAGACTATGATATTAAATAAAACTCACCCAGCCAGTCATTCATCAATTGGAACATAAGTGCCGTATTAATGTAAGATGTCAGCAATAGGGAAACCAGGATATGAGGTATGTGGAAACTCTGTATTGTTTTTACAACTTTTCTGTCAGTCTAAAAGTATTTTAAAACAAGAAACTTAAAAAGAAACACCATGACAGAGAAAGAATGCAGAAGACAAGAGAAAGATTCATACTTTTGAACTTCAAAAACCATTTTTTCCTGCTTTTAAACAAGGGGGCGTACTCTTTCATTTTGCACTGGGTCCTGCAAATTATGCTGCAGATACTTACTGTAAAACTCTTTGTTGAATACACAGCCCTGCTACTGCCTTTCTGATTTTTCCTTCCACTCTTCCCCGCCTCTCATGCTGAGCCTTTGAATTCTTTGATTGCAGTTAGCCAATTACTCTTATGTATTGATCACCTACTAAGAACGGGCACTTTACATATTTACACGTACTTTACATATTTGATTTCATTCAATCCATTTATAACTTTGTGAGGTGAATATCCTTAGCCCTATTTTACAGATGTGGGAGGCTGAGGCACAAGACCACACAATAAGGGGTAAAAGAGAAAGATGGACCTTCTGATTTTCATTCCCCCACTAGTGCTTTTCCACAGTCCTGCCCAAGGTGCCCAAGGCTTCACAGGCAGCTTGGCCAGCTCTTTGGTTTCCATTTCTACAAGTATTTCCTGGGTGTCTGCTGGTTACCCGGCACTGGATATAATGCCAAAGCTATGAAGTTACAGTGCAGAGTCCAGGACTGGGTTACGTTGGTCATTTTCCTGGGTTGTATCCACGTGTAGCAGGTGTTGAGGCTGTGCTCCCTTAGCCCACTCTAACATCTGTGCCTGTTGCCTTAGTTATCATGATAAATGGGAAACAAACAAAGTTTTGACTGTGGATTAAGAATTTGGGAAGTCACTAGTCTACTTAACATAACTTCAAAATGTAATAGTTTTTGCTTTAAAAATATTGTGATTGGCCCGAAAAATAAAATGTGATGGTTTCCCAAATGTCATATTGGACCAACTCTAGAAATAGCACACGCATCACTTGTTCTGTGTAGGGGACAGTGAATGAGCTGGTATTAGGTATTTCTAATTACACCTAATTGTTTTATCTTTGAGGAGTTCTCTTTTCATTGCTCCTGCTGGTATGATTATGGTATTTCCTATGTGAAGCTGATGTGGAAATTGGATTCCTTTTTTCCTCTTCATGAAGGAGAAATGTGCTAGATCGTCTTACAGTTATTTTGCATATCTGCTGATTCAAAAGACTGAGCAAACTATTCACTCCTCACTGTCCCGGTGAATGTCTGAACCGCATTACAGAGAACTACAGGTTGTCACATGGAAGGTACCGAGGCAAGAAAGCCAGAGTAGCTAGGAATTGGTTGGACTTTTTCTTCTAGCAGAGGCAGGGGATAAGCATGGAAGGTCTCTGCCCTTTGGGCAAAGCTTCCTTGAAGAAGTGCTCTTTTGGAAGGAAGCAGAGGAGGAACAGGGGTTTTTCAGACACACTAGAGGGTAAGGAGAATCTTCCTGTGGCGGCAGCATTGCAAAAGTGAAGAGGAAGAAAGGAGGAAGGTATGTGCAAGTCTGGCTTGAAATGACTTTGTTTAAGAACACCTCAGTTCTGGTCTGCACATTTTTTGAGGAGTGTGAGAAAAATGGAGGAGTTACCTCCAATGGTTTTTGACTTTTTAAGTGTGACATACAGGATATTGACTTCAACCTGTTTCCGCTGAAGTGTATGCACATCGAGGGGATAAACAAAGCAATAATTCTTTGAAATGCACATCCGTGGCTAAGTGATTCCATTCAGGTGGAATCACACTTCTGTTTATTCCCTTTCTGCTTTAAGCATTTGTGTGCCACACACATAAAATTATTCACATAATAATAAAAAGCTATGTGGTCTCACTAGGATTTCCGTACAAACCTATAAAAATGTGCTCTAAATCTGATAGGAATGTTATATTAGCACTCCATACGGTATGTTTTTATTTTATTGGTCTTATTGTGAGCTTGCATTCCGGAAAGCTTGGAAGCATTAATGGATGTTGCTCCCCTCAAAAAAAAAACCAAATATGTGTGAGAGTCTGACTGCTTTTTTTTAACTGTCTGTAGCTTCATTAATTCATCTAGCATTATAAAATTAATTCAGTGTTTATTAACACAGGTTTCTTAAGTCAATACCCTGAAGTATTTGTTTAGACCCACAAACTCTTGGCTATAGAATGACATGTTGTCATATATGTAAGGAAAATGAGTTCTAACAGCTTAGCAGAAATACAATCTTGAAAACACAAATTGTTTTTATATGGAACACTTACAAATATTTCCAGAAAGTGTATATTCATAAAGTGACAAATCTGAACCCCCAGGTTCATAAAAACAAAAATCTGCAGTGTTCACATCTGGCTCCACCTGAAAGTCCGGTTCAGAATTTCCCTGTGATCCTGGCACTTGCAGAAGGGAAGTTTTAGCTTTGTTTAGTATAACAAGAGCTGCAAGACTCCCAAGCCAATAAACGTGTTCACGTAAAACTCCAGACAGTTTCTCTTAGACTGAAGTCTTATCAGGGAGACCTCATTTTGCCTCTAATTAAAGGGAAGGTTCAGGGAAAGAGAAGACTAGTCTGTCTCCTACTTGTGCTGGTCAGTGTTTGCTGAATGCAGTTATTCCACCATGAGCACACTCCCTGGAATGAATGAATACCTAGTCTTTGAATGGAATGGTCACACAATTTCCCCGCAGATTGCAACTGTCTGTTTCAGTTAGAAGAAAAAGCAAAATGAGAAAACACGTTTCTCATTTCTCCTCTGGACTGCAAACACTCAGAAATGACATCACGCACCCTACAGAGCCCCAGGATGACTAAGGCAGAGGGAGCCTGAGAAACTCTTTACTGCTTCTGCCTTTAGTTTTAAGACATACTTATGCAGATGAGCCTGTAAGAGATGGTTGCCCGCCTTCTTTCTCAGAGGAAGTTCCTTGGTAGATCACTGACACCTCATCTAGGCGAGGGGGGTGAAAACTTGGCACCAGCCGTCTGGGCAGGCAGAGCACCACGGTGATTTGTTCTCCTGGTGGAGAGAGCTGGAAGGAAGGAGTCAGCAAGCAAATAATGAAGGAGCAAGGGGGCACCTTCAGTAGCGCCGGGATCCGCAGTGGCAGTGTGGACTCTGCGATGGACAGCCTGCAGCAGCTCCAGCCTAACTACATGTCTGTGTGTTTGTTTGCAGAAGAATCTTATCAAAAACTAGCAATGGAAACGCTGGAGGAACTAGACTGGTGCTTAGACCAGCTAGAGACCATCCAGACCTACCGCTCCGTCAGTGAGATGGCTTCGAACAAGGTAAGCAATGAGTATTTTGTACACTCAGTGTGCGAACTGCAGTCGCCTGTACCAGGAGCATGACACCAAGAGAGTGATCCGAAGCATATGTTTGGTGCTCTGTCGCCAAAGACTTCTCCAAAGTGCCACACTTTTTGCATTGTGGTGCAACAGCAAAAGTTTAAAATCCTCAGTAAGCTTTAATTCTCAGAAATGATTCTTAATTGACAGAGTTTGGGGTTTGCTTAAAATGAGAGGTGTTTATTAAAGCTTCCAAATTACTATTATACAAATAAAAATGCCTCTTTTTAAAAAACAGGTTATCAGAAAACTAAACTCTGAATGAGTCCATAAGATAAAATGTACAGTATGCTGCCCTGCAATCAGAATTTACACATATTTTTAAATAAGAAAATAATTTCCTTAGATCAATGGGAAAAAAATAGTTTGTCTTCGAATTTAACAAATTCTTTCTGAGAAGCAGGACATTTGGGGATTTTCTAATGCTTCTTTTGTGAAGCTGGGTGACCTGTGATACAAAAGAAATACAATATGCCTTGATACATATTTGTTTAAAAAAAGAAACAATATACTGTCTCCAAAGACAAAAAATTATTTTTTTAAGTTTTCTGACTTTCCAAGTAGAATCGTTTGAAATTAAGTTCCACTTATTCTGCAAAAAAAAAAAAAAAAAGGTTTGATTTACAATCTCCAGACAAAACTTAGTGTTGAAGAGCTTTAATTATCTGTCATTATATCATTTGTTTAATTAACAGCTGGACTTAGAGTGCTAATTTACATAAGTTATATGGTGAGAGTTGTTGCTTGTTGTTTTTGTTTGTTTGTAAAAGTCCCAGGAGAATTTTAACTATATAGACATCTAGAAAAAGCTATAGATATGCATGTACACATACATGTTTTTATGGAAAGCCTGACACTCTGCTCTCCGCAGAGTCCTTTTTCAGAGCTCCCACTCATTCTAGCCTGAGGTAGTGTGCTATTGCCTTACGTTTCTGAAGCTGGGAAGAGAGTCTTCTCCACACCTGCCAACCTGACCTTTACAGCCCCGAGGGGCACTAGTGACTGCATCCCTCCTCCCGGGGTTAAAAGTATCTACCTTTGCATCAGGGCTCCTGGCTCCCATTCAGAGGATCTGAGCAGAGGAAGCACTGCATCCTGAGAGGATCCTGGCAGAGGGGAGGGGGCTGTTCGTATTCTGGAACTCTTTCTTTATTGATTGACAAACGGGAAAAAATAGTCCCTTTCTGAAATTTTATCTCAGAGTTCAAGTTGGCAGGGGAAAAAAGAAAAAGAAAAGGACGCATTTGGGGTTTAACTATTATCTACCAACTTCTCTGAAGTTGTCCGTTAAGGTCTCAACTCAGGGACTTTCCAGGCTGGTGCAAAACCCAACCAACTGCTTCCCTATGAGTGGGCTTACTGCGTAACTTCTGCAAATCATCTTGGGATTCCACGTAGGACTTTGACATATGCTCAGCCTACTTTGGAGCATTAGCAGACGCTCTCTTGTCCGTGTTTTATGAGATTTCACAAGAGGTAGTTCCAATATTTAGGGTAGATTTTTCAGCAGGTTTCACCACAGAGGACATGGTCAGCTTCTGAATTACCAAGATAAAGCAAGCAACTAATTCCAGGATAAGAAAAAGAATACTCCCTAAGAAACTACAAATTGAAATTCTTTTTCATTTTGAGTGTTGATGCATTGCAGCATTCTAACCACATTTGTGTCTGGAAGGCTGGCATTGGACATTGTCTGTCTTGCAAAGTCATTAAGAAATAATCTCATACTAAGCATAGTAGTTAATAAGGCTCTAAGACCAGGCACTGTGTAGGCCCTGGTGAGAATTCCAGTTCTCCAAGCTTCTGCTCCTCCTTTATGGTGTTCTATGCAGGAAGCAATGAAAGTCCAATATAGGTTATCCTAAAGAAAAGGCTTAAGCCTCACAGTAACACAATGTTAAGGCTTGTTGCCCCCCTATTTTCAAGGTGTACAGTGGAAAGGAGGCAGGGAGAAGCAACTATCCAGTGGGTGAGTGATGCCCACATGACAGCTGAAGATAATTTCAATTTTTGTAAAAGATCACTTTACCTAGATCCCTTTAAAAAATCACAGTTATTCAGATAATTGTATTGAGTAAGCTTAAGCATAATATGTAAATCATAGTATGTATAATAAATAATTCAATGAGAACATTTTCACACCCATCAAAAAGAAATTCACCTAAAGTTTGGGAGAGAAGTGAATTATCTATGGTAAAATAATATTCTGCATTAAAATTTGAATGTCATTGAAATTTTTTGAGATTTCCATCCAAATTCATGTTTAAAAATATCATCAACACTCTCTTTACCATGTAGGCAAATTTGGTCCTGTTTTGCTTTCCCTCACTGAATGAAGGCGCATTCAGTGAGGGTAAGCACACTGAATCTCTGAGTTTCAGAGCTAGAAGTGAGTGTTAATACATTTTACAGAGGGAGAATATGAAAAGCATAGGGCTTAGAGTTAGAAAATCATGCTGAAAATGCAATCTGTACCACTTATTAGCTGTTTGATCTGGACAACTTATCCAGCTCAATTTTCTCATCCATAAAATGGAGATAAAAATGGTACCTGCCTTATCAGGCTGTTGCACCAATTGAGATAACGTACCTGAAGCACTTGCAAAGTATCTGAGGTACGGTAAAAATTCAGTAAATGATCACTTATTATATTACCAATATCCACTGCATTTTTTTGCAAAAAAAAAAAAATCAGTGTTCCTGCTTATATTTCAGTTAAGTTTTGTTTGCAGTGTCTGAACTTATTTAAGAGTGCAAATGGAAGAGCCGGTGTCCTGTGCAGGGTATGTGCAAATGACAGATGTGCCAGTCTACATGCAAGTGGTGGAGAGTTGTCAGTGTCTTGTGGAGGAAGAGCAAAGCAGTTTTTCGTGTTTATTTCATCGGGTAGCACTGTGTTGTTATTGATTTGCTATTCCTTAACCCCTTTACAGTCTGAGAAAAGTGAATGAGTCAAAGATTATAATTGACTTTCCTAAGTGTACTTCACAGCCCAGGGAGTTATATACAAAACTGCTTCTGTGACTTTAAAAAAAAAAAAAAAAAGCCTCTTCCTTGATCCAACTTTTCTTGATTCCTTCATGCTGGCCACAGGCCAAATGGAATTTAGAAATTTTACAGAAAGTTGCAGCCAGGTGAGCTAGTATTGTAGATAATTTTCTCCAAAAAAATGACAAGAAGATGGACTAGGTCGGCAGGAGTTGTAGAAGGGAATGTCATTGTTCTCATGCTGAAAAGGATGTCTGTTGAACCTTCTGCCAGCAACCCAAGTTCGTTTAGCTGTGTTAGAGCTGTTTTGCTTAACAGCAGATTGTCTTCTTAGATTCGTTCATTAATTTTTGTGTTTCGACTTTCATCACCTCTTGAATTAGAAGAATTGTCTTACACTTCAGCAAAATGTATCAGAGCATGAGTTTGTCAGTAGCAAAACAGTCTGATGTTTTCAAAACAGGATGCTTTGGCTCTGCAGTATAAAAAGAGGAACGGAAAGAGAAACAGTATAGAAAGGAAGAAAGCAAACAGCCTCAGCAGGATCCCCAGCCCAACTACAGCATAAACAGTGACCTATCTCTCTGACCTTCGCTAAGGCTCAGTTCCTGACCTCGAGTCACCAAAGCCAATAGACGTCATTGGATGAGGATAGGAGGAATGGCGCAGCTGCTGTGAGGGTGACTAGAATTTCCTGTCTCCTTCCTGACAGACACAGTCAAAAAAGTACAGGGTTGCAACAACAGTGGTTAAGGAAGCTCCAACCCAGAACAATCCCAGGGAGGCATGGTTGTGACTGATGGGGAACAGGGAGGTGTTCCTTCCCCTGCATCATTATACCAAGAAATTTAGTCTCTAACCTAGGATTTTCAGGTGAAAATATCAAAAGGGTAATTGCTACCCGACATGTTGAATGTTTGTCCAAAGATGAGCATGTGGCAGTGTTGAATAAGGAGCCATGTTCAAGCAGCTAGCCACTGTGTTAATGTCCCCCCAAAAGCTCACCTCTGACCTTTTCTTTCTCTACTAGCTTTGTCCTGGGGAAATTTTCTATGCAGGACAAAGATTTACGCTCAGTTGGTGAAAATGAATGTTCTGTTATTGGAAAATGCAGTTTTGGATGGCAATACATTCTTAGACTAAGCATCAGGATGAACTCAGGGCTTTGTGCTTATAGAGCAGGCACTCTACTAAGCAGTAGCCATGAGCCATGCCTCCAGTCCAAGGCCATCCTTTCTTAAGGCACCATAAAATCAGGTACAGATACCATCACTGGAGAAGTGAGTCCTTACAACTATGCAGGTTTATTTTTCCAGTTCTGCAAAAGCAGCTGTACCAGAGTACTGAACACTAAGTGTAAAGGCAAATAATTGCCTGTGCTCTTGGGTAGGAGGGAATAAAGTCACACATTTCTACCAGCCTGGAACCACTTAGAAAACAGGCTATATGACACTGGAAGGTGATTGTGACAATGATAAGCTGATTCCTCTAATGCTGAATCAGTCATTTTCTGTATAACTGAACAATCAGTAATGATGGGAAATGCCAGATCCAGCAGAATTGAAAGGAAATAGATCTGAATGGTCAACAGATTCATCTTAGAATTCTCTATTAGTGGTAGCCAGGAGACCAATTGTAAAAAGAGATTAATATCACTATTTCCTAAAATTCAATGATTTCATTAGAGCAGCATCACCCTCAGCACAGACAGGTCTTTTTTCCTAGATCCTGTATTGTCTAGGCCTTAGTGTGGTCTTCAGCTACCTGCTCTCTAGCCCAGGAAGTGAGGGATGGTCAGACCAAAGGAGCACATGACCTTACTCCTCTATACCTCACTTTTCATCTGCTCAAATGACTGTGGAACTTACTTCCAGGGCCTGAATAGTCCTCTTATAGTCCTGTTCCCTTGAATGTGATTCAGGAGTTACATTCATTTGGTCCCCAGGAACCAAAAGGCAGCAACTTGAGGTGGGGGAGAGTATATTAGAGGAGCTTCAACTTGCAAGCTATGGCAGAGGACTCACACAGGCCTGCACATGACAGAAGGCCTGCCCTTGAAAGAAGAGGGCACAGTGTGGTCCAAAAGATGGGGGTCCCTGTATAGTCATATCCAAGAAGGTGAAGAATTCTAAATTCATTCTGACCTTCCATGCTGTGACTGTCTGTCAAGGTAGGTGTATAGGAGATAGCTTAATTTATATCTTTATCTATTTAGGCTTATAGTATATGGCCCAAAAATGCTAGATGTGACCTTGAATTAGAGAGAATAGAATGAAAACTAGTTCTGACAGCCAGCTGGGGAACCATGCATTTTTTGGTGTATTGTTTCCCTTGTTACTGCTCGTATTTATATACAATAAAGTATGAAGGCAGCAAAGTAAAGTGAAAAGAGCCCAGGAATGAGCCATGAGTTTGAGCTCTAGCTCTGCCTTTATTTAGGTGTATTTTCTAGGACAATTAAATCATTTTGAATCTTTACCTTTTCTTATCTATGAAACGGTAGTTGGTGACTATCTCCACAGTCTCTTTCAGCTGTTGCATTTATTGATAGAATAATAATGGTAAACAACCAAGCTATTTTTACAGGTGTAGGCTCTGGGTACAGACACTGTGCTGAGTCTCTACCTACCTTCTGTCATTAATGTTCACAGCAACCCTTTAACATAGATATAATTATTACCCCTGGCCATTATTGGTTAGGTCTGGTTCAAAATTCTACTCTACAGCAAACATATTCTCAGCCTCTAGGCCAGCTGCTAATCACTCCAAGTTAGGACTTGGCTGGGAAGCAGTGTCCACTAGCATAGATAAGGGGAAAAATAATCATAATTCTAGAGAATGGTTGTGAACACTCATAAAAATGAAAAAACAGTATTAAACATTTTCATTGCCTCTTGTGAATCAATAAATCTTTTGTTTCCTAAAATTCACTAACATGGCCTAAGATAAGTTAATGAAGTGTTCTTTAAAGGGTGTTAGGCTACTCCAAAATTTCCCTTTTTCCTCTGTTCTCCCAAGATAAAAAAGAAAATGGAGTGAGGCTATTTTTTTTTTTTTTAAGTTTTTATCACTTAAATTATTGGGGCAATTTCATCTTCCCAATCCATGCAACTTGACCATAAACACAATTAATTCCTCTACCGTAATAATAATTACAGAAATATCCTATATAAAACCTATAGATTTTCCCTTCAGAGATAAAAGATTAAGCTGTTTATTTTTCATTTATTGTTATTTTAATTACTCTTTCTATAAAAAATAGTTGTATTATTGACTGTAATTCAGTATTCTAAGTTCTAATCTTCTCAAAATGTAGCAAAGTAAAGATTTTGGAAGTTATTTAGTGTTTTCTAATAAATCCGACTTGTGGTCTATTTTGCTTAACTAAAATAGTTCTATATTAGTATATACAAAGCCAATTCCTTTACTGAATTCTAATCTATTTTTCCCAATCTTTCTACTAACTCACTCAGAACTTCCTAAATTAGAATATCTCTCTAAACCAAACAGGAATGAAGTGAGGGAAAGGTACCTTTGATTGTTGTAACTCTGGCTAGCTGATAAGAAGCATTATAGCTTCAAAATCTAATAAATATGTCATCTTAAGAGGAATCTCATTTTCCACATGGGAAAAACTTTGAAAAACAATCTGAACAATTATTGAATTATTAAATCTGAACACTAGTCTTAAAAACACTAGTCTCAAACAATATGAGTTACAGTATATTAATGGAAGAAACTTTTGATCTCCATTTTTACACTTCTGTCTTATCTTGTGTGTGTGTGTGTGTGTGTGTGTGTGTGTGTGTGTGTGTGTGATGGTTTAGAGTATGTCCCAGTTTAAAGCTTACCAAGTTCTATGCCATTGTTGTCTATGGAAGAAAAGCCAAGGGTGAAGCTTGTTCTTGTGCTACTCATCCAAAACATTTCCCTTCGAAGTAAAAGTGGACTCAAGAAGTGGAAGCCATGACTTACTAAACCAAATGATACCAGAGCACACTAGTGCCACAGCCAGTAGGTGCCATGCTCCTAAAGACACTGTGCCAAGAGCTTCTCTTCCCATACTTCACTTTAGCTGTTTTTCAGGGACCTGCCAGCCCCTCTGTCTTGCCCACTGGTACGTGATGTTTCCCTCAACTGGTGCCAAACTGTTTAGTCTCTTGGAGATTTTACTGTAACTTCCTTTGTTTGATTTACTTTAAAGTAGCCAAATGCTTCCACAAAGAAAGGACTGTTAAGTTATTTAGAAATGCAGAAGACAGTAAAACTCCTGTTTCGGGAAGCACTTGACAATCTTTTCCTCTTTATGGAGTAGATTTTAAAGCTCTGATCATCAGTCACCACATTTTCCCTTCCACTAAAGACTTGCAATTTTAAAATATACCATTTTTAAAACCTAAAACCTCAGAGATTAGCAGACTTATTAAAGTAAAATTTATCTTTGTTGCTCAGCCACTCTCATCTTCCTAATGAATTAGTTCTTCAAAATATAATACATTTAAGTTGATTATTAAAAAACTTTAAATGGCCACATTCCACTCTCTCATTGCTCACAGCATACTACCTAATGCTATAAACTTCAGCAATTATCAGAATAAAATTAGAGCGCAGATACTTGGGAGTAGAAATGATTAAGCCAATTTAAAATTTTTGGAATTAAGGCAAGAAGTGTTGGCATCTGATTTCTGAAAAGATAAATTTTAAGTTGTTACTTTGGAAATAAAATAGCAAAGAGAAAAATGGTCACGAAATAAAACTTTTTTTCCGACTCAACCATGTTGACTGTGCTAAAACTGATCAGATAGGACAACATGAACTATTTTAATGTCTTTAGTAGTGAAATTTGATAAATCAAACCAAGGATAATCTAAACATTTTATTTCCAATTACAGTTTTTTGCATAGTTATGCTAGACAAAATTCCACAACTTTTAGCCCAGAAGGGAGACTTCAGTTATTAACTATGTGATATCATATTACAGATGAGGATACCGAGGTATAGAGTTTTCTCATTAATAAAAGGTGAGGATCAAGTGTTTAATGAACTTTGTAAAAAGTAAAGCACAGTGTCACTGAAAAGCAATTGTATTATGCCATGACTTCTCCAGAGACACAAGAATAATTAGTAGGACTCCCGTGCTATGACCCAGCTTGCTGTCCATCGTTAGGGAGTTGATTGTGCTTGAGAAAGACACATCATTCCTTCTTGAGATTTTGTTGCTTTTTACCTTCTTATTCTCCATTTACCTCTCTTGAGTAAAAGTTATGTGTAGTGTCTTAATCACTTTAAGTAAAAATGCTCAATTTAGTGTACTGAAAATCTGTCAATCAAAATATAGCATGAAATAGCTGAAAAGTGTTACTTGAAATGCCCTGGCTCTACTTGCTTTTCTCCACTTTTTCCCATTTTAATTTCTGAAATATATATGCATGTATGTACATACACACACACATATACTTACATATGTGTGTGTATACATACTTACTTAAGCAACCAGGGTTAAAATGATGCCTTAAGATAATTTATTTCCAATTTTTTTCAGTCAACATACTATCCTACCTCTTTAGAGGGTTAATTCTCGTCACTTATATTTAATGGCTACATGATATCCAGTTGTGCAAAATATCCTGTTAATAACTAGCCTACTTTACAACAAATGATTTCAGTTTTTCATCATTATAACTTTATACCATGTATGGTTATTTTCTTAGGTTAGGTTAGATTCTCACAACTGGAATTAAAAAGTTAAAGGGCATGACTATTTTTAAGGCCCTTGATCCTCCTCTGCTTTCTCATTAATCCCAATGCTAGAGTGTAAATCGTAAAACTCCTGTGGTTACTGGAACGGTCCTTAAACTTTTCTATTTCTTCCTTTCCTCGCTCAGAAACTGAAGATGATCAATTGGAAGTCTTACTTACGGATTTAAAAAAATGTAGCCAAGTGTCAGATTCTTTTTCCCACTTAGCAGAGCTATTAGTTTGGGAAGTAAAATGGTAATCTCAATCTGACTCTCTCCCTACACCCTAGAATGCCTCTGGTCAGTGGCTCAACGTGACTTTCCTACAACTCCATTGATTTCCTGATTCTTGAGTCATACTACCAACATCCTAGTGGAGTAAACAGGATTAAGAAACACTATTAATGTAATTTACATTGCTAGCATTTTAAATCAAATATAGAGACATGTTGTCATGTATTTAGGCAATTTAGGGTACGTTTTAGCATTTGTTTAGTATTTACACCTCTGAGTTAATCAGATTCTGGGTTAATCATATATTTTTCCTTAAAATATGAATAAATAATGATTTATTTAAAATGAGGACATGCAGGGGAAAATAAGAGAAAATGACTGAGGGAGAGTTGATTGCATTGATACAAGGTTTATTAAGGGAAAATATTTCACACCTAAAACATCCTGACAGCCTAAATTTAGCACTTTTGGTTTATCTATTCATTTCTAATCATTATATTTATTAGAAAGTAGGACAAAGCAAGAGTGAATTTCTTAATATGTAACACAAGAAATGAGAGGAAAATTCCTAATTCTTGAGTGAGTAAGAAAGCTTGGTGTTCTGGCTATTGGAATAAGAAACAGAAGACTTCAATTAAAAAGCTAAAATATTTAAAAAGAGATTCCACTGGGGGAAAAACACTTAAGAGCCAGAATATTTTAGTATAGGATAGTAATAAGCACACATGAAAAGCAGACCAAATTTTTTACTGGCTCCTGTTGATCAAAATGGTAGATTTCCAACAACTTCTCTACTCTTGATGTCAGAAAAGCCTATTGAAAATATGACTTAAAAATATTAGTAAGAATTTTATTATTACTTGAAAACGAAGAAATACAGGCCTTTATGCTCCTTTGTAATTTCGTTGCCTAGAAGACTTCTTAGCCTCACATTCACCGTCAGGCTCTGTGCTAGGAACCTAATCCTGGTTTGCAAACTTCTTGGCTTTCTTTTTTGAAACCCTGCCTCCTCTAGCCTTCATCAGACCCATCATCTTACCTTTTTTCTCACTTAATATCATAGCTAACACTTCATTTCTGGAATTTTATTTATGTCTGCTTCAGATTGTGGATCTCAAGACCTGAAATCATGTTTTAAATGTTTGAGACTCATTTTGCTTACAGTATTAGACCTGAAAAGTATACAGAAGATGTAGCTTGATTTCTGTATAATGGGAATGAGGAAAGGAAAAAAGCAAATGAAAGCTTCTATCAGTTGGTGGTAGTTGACTTAGGGGCTATTTTATTTCAGAAAGCTGGGCACAATTCTGTTTGATTTGATCATTTAAGACATTTGTTGATATGGGAAATTTTGATATTAACCAATGCTAGGATAGGGAATGACCTTGCTAGTAGACAAAACAGGTAAAACACAATACTGAAGATGGATCTCTATATCTATATCTATCTATCATCTATCTATCTCTCTGTCTATATAAAATATTTTTTCTATTATTTTGGTGGTACTGGGGGTTTGAATTGAGAGCCTCCTGCTTGCTACACAGACCCTCTAGCACTAAAGCACTTGCTTTAGTCATTTCTCAAGTAGGGTCTTATGGTTTTGCATGGGGCCAGCTTCAGACCATGATCCTCCTGCCTATGTCCTCTTATATCACCATCCCAGCTTATTGGTTGAGATGGGGAGGTCTCACTAACTTTTTGCCCTAGCTGGCCTTGGAACCATAATCCACCCCATCTCCACCTCCCCAGTAGCTGGGATTGCAGGCTTGAGTCATCATGCCTAGCCTTGAAGGTGGATTTCTTTTTATCATTTAAAAAAAACATAAATCTATGGGACATCTTTAGACTATCCAGAGATAATGTGCATTTTCAGTATACTCTTGCACGTCCATTTGATTTTGGGAAGCTAGGGACCTTCTCATGGTTCACTAATGAAGTGGACACCAACTCTGGCTCTAGATATCTAGATATTTCTTCTAGACCAGATACTTCCCATTTACAAGGCTGAAAGGGCACAGTGCCCTGGTGGCCTGCAGGCCTTCCCTCACTCATTGTGATTGCTACTGCTGGCTCCATTCTGTAATTGAGTCAGATAACTTAGATATATCTGTGTTTACTGATGCAATGGGTATGTTTTTCTTGGCCAGGCCAATACATTATTTGTGTTCTTGACAGGATAAACTGCCACTGAAATTTTCCCTGCTGTGTTTTAACAATCAGGATCTGGCTGCACAAAGTTTTTTTGCATCTTGTTTAACCCATTGCATGAGAGTCTTCCTGAAGATAGCTTGTCAAGATTTACCTGGATTTATTTTTTAAAGATTTAAAGTCAGTATCATTTAACTTCAGAGAAGGTTTTATTTTTATTATAATTAACTTAAAATATTCTTATATTCTTTCTTTTGTATGTTTAAAGTCTTAAGGTCATTGTCTAATGTTGTACTATATGACTTACCTATAAAATTGGCAAACTGAAAAAGGTCTTATACTGCTTTTCAAGAAAGACTATTTAGGGCCTTCATAAAATGCTAACAGAGGAATTTTGCCAAAAATATGAATAAGAACAGATTCTTTTTTAAAGCAAGATGAATATATCATGCTAAAATGAGTAAAATATGAGCTATTTTTCATAAGTAGACATTCGTTAGAAAAGACTTTTTTCTTTTGAAAAGCAATTTTGATTATTGCTTCTCAAATCCACTCACATGTTCCAGAACTACATTTCCCAGAAGCCTTTGCATCTGCCTCAGGGAATATGGTTACATTGCAACATGAAGATTCCTAAGGCCCATTTCTTCACTTAAACCTTATTTACAGAGTCATTCTCTTTAAGTGTATGGCTATTTATTATTCTTGCAGAGCCAGATCCAGTGTAGCACAGCAATGAAACATGCCTGAAAAGTCTTTTATACGTACCCACAGCTTTTGCCTCTCTTCTCCAAGGTTATTCACTGTGAGCAAAGTCTTATTTTAGTCCATTTCCAGAAATGAATCCAAGATTCAAGAGGGAGAATGGATTTGTGCAAGCCCTTCTACTATTCAATCTTGAAGCTTAGATTCAAATCTTGTTCTCTTTGCTCCAAATTTCATTGTTTTAAAGGTAAAGCTGCAGGATAAATTACTATATTCTTATATAGCTTACAAATAAAACATATAATCATAGAATTTTGAAGCTAGAGGTCAACCAAGGCTCCTTCTAAGTTTTCAAACCTGGGTTTCGATGTCATCTCTTTACAGAGACTTTTCTTTAATCACCCTAATTGAGTGTTTTTTGGTATCACAATTTATAGCTTTTATTTTTAATTATAAAATCTCTATTAGATTATAGTTATGGAGGACATAAATTGTGTCTACTTGTTCACTTTTGTACCCTCAGCATTTAGAGTCGCTCTTGGTACTTGAGGGCATTCAAATAAATATTTTTGGATCAATTATATAAGGTTTAGAAGCTTAATCTAATTTATCTAGGACCAAATATGTTGTTAGTAAAAAATCTATTGGGGCCTATGAATCCTGCTTCTTGTTGCACTACAACAGGTCACACACAGCTACTTGCCATGCCTTAATCCAGTTTTTTAAATTGTTAGTTTAGATGAGAACCCCCCATTTGGTTTCCAATGACCACTCAAAGTACCCTCAGAGGGTAACAGATACAAATTAATTGACTGTGATGGATATGACCAATGCAATAGTATGCAAAAGTTTGCTTCTGAATCTTCTCCTACACACAAAGTCAGATAGCAAAGAGCAAGCTTGTCCTTTCTTGTGATCAGAAATATGAAGCATGTTTTTGTTTGTGGGTTGGTTGGTTGGTTCAGTTTAGCACTATTTGGCTTATCTTCTCTCAAAAACTCTTCACGTGAACATGAACAAAGCCCTGCATCCCTGGACATGAGTCTGTAGGCTGGCAGTAGCTGTCGCCCATGCCTCAGGGAGCACACTTATGAGCACATATTGCATCTGAATTCATCCATTCTCCATATCTGTTGTGTCTAGAGAAGAGCTGCCTGAACGCTTTACTATTCTTCTGCCTTGCTTTCCACTCCTGAAATATACTGTGGATGCTTCTCTCAGACCAGGTGCTTATTCAATCAAGTCATATCTGTTACTAGATTAATCTCAATTATGCAGAGCTAAGCAAAATGCATACTGGTTGCAGTTCTCCTTATATCAGACAATCTGTGGTTATTCATGGCTTTGATCAATGCATGAAGAGTTTGAAAGCCTCCTAAATTGAGGAAATTAACTAAATTAAGGAAGCATTACTAACAGCTGGACCTCTCCAAATATACTTCTTTTTTTAAAAGGTGGGGCTTCAACATAAGGCCATTTTAATTTATGGGTTTCAGTTGACATGCTTCATCTATCTTTCTGGCAATTTTGGCTTACACTCCTTAGACTGGTGAATAATCTAAATGTTAACAAGCAAGTCTGAACTTCTCTGAGTAACTCTTGTGTCATATAATCTATGTGACATGGCAGTGTATCACACATGCAGTGGGAATTCTGTAGTTAGTTATATAAGCTACTGTCAACAATGAAAAGAAAAGAGTATAGGTGCCAAAGAACCAACAGAAACCACCACCCAGAAGCAAATCCAAAGTGAGGAACGTACCATGAGTTCAGACTCTTAAAATTCAGAAAGAAAACCTAGCTTCAAGTATAAACCTCATAAAACACCCATTAGGTCTCCAATATCTTACCAACAACTTGACATAAATAATTTCTAATCAGTGTGTCAGACTAAGTACAGTTTATTTCCACTCTCAGTTGGAGGCTCAGTTTTTCCTAAGTCATGCTGTTTTGAATGTTGGGTTTGCTGTTAGGGACTCCTGTGAGTTGTTAGAGCCCATTAGCAAGGCAAGCCTGTAACCAGAAGAAGCACTCTGTGTTTTTCACATAGGAGGTAGGCACCCATTTCTGAAACTGCCTCTACCCACCTTCCTGAACCCAACAGACCCTTGCATCTTGGAGTACATTGTTGTTGGAAGCATGTATCCATCTCTTCTAAACTACAGTAGCTATAATAGGTAAAACAAACTACAGGACACATATAGCTATCTTTTAAAAGATGGAATAAATTACTTAAGACTGCTATTTTTAGCATTTATAAAAGGTTTAAATATGTTCAAACTTTCAATCTGTGCAGATTCTTTTCAATTTTCATTTGTACAGTCTAAAATGGGGTTTAGCAAAATATCAAATTAAGTAAGATACATGCTTTCAGGGAAGAAAAGGGTAGGTCTGTATAGCACAGGGTTTTCAATTTTTTATTTGATATAGCCCAGATTTTAAAATTGCTAGACTACTGTGTTCACCCAGCCCTGCTTTTTGATTAGAAAATTCTAATCCAGAATTCCTAAAGCAACTTTGATGCCTTCCATTGTCTTTTATCTCAAGAAGTGTGTGAAAGTCACTAGCTGAAATCCATATAAGTAATATTAAACACAATGTATGCTACATGATGCCCTTAAGGAGGCAGAGTAAGTCATCTCAAAAACAAGCTACAGCCGGATGCTGGTGGCTCATACCTGTAATCCTCGCTACTCAGGAGGCAGAGATCAGGAGGATTGTGGTTCAAAACCAGCCTGGGCAAATAGTTTGAGAGATCCTATCTCAGAAAACCCTTCACGAAAATAGAACTGTTGGAATGGCTCAAGGTGATGGCCCTGAGTTTAAGCCCTAGTACCACAAAAAAAAAAAAAAAGTTACAATAGATTTTATAGCTGCAAAATTTTAAGAAATTTTAAGAAGGCAGGAATTAAAACAACCTAAGAGATGTTATAAACTCAAAGTGAAAATTATTTCTTTAAAAGATTCATGACAATATTTATGGGTTATGAAAATAAAATAAGAATATTTGAGTGGATTTTGAGTAATGACTTCTCTGTTCTGTGCAATTGCTTTCAAGGTAGGTACAAAGGTCCTAAGCATAGGTCTGGTTTTCGACTAGTCTGGAGAGGACACTAGACTGGATAGCCTATGTGTCTGATCCATCCATGATTTTCATTTTTTAAAACATATTATAAGTTGTAGAGCTTCTGGCCATAAAACATTTCAAAAGAATTCTTAGTCATCTACTTTGGAGTGACATTAATATCCTGTGGTCTTAGAATTGTCTCTGAAGTTTGCAATTAAATATTAGCCATTAAGCTTACATAGAAAAACTTGTAGAAGCCATAAATGGAAAAACAAGGCAGTAACTAAATAGTGTACCTGGCTTGGCTCCTTGATTTTTCTCTGTAGCTGCAATGATTTTGGTCACCTGATAAAGAGGCGTATGTTATATTGAATTATCAGGCCACCACTTGAAATCTGTCCAAATCCACTTTGTGTGTGTGTGTGTGTGTGTGTGTGTATGTGTGTGTGTGTGTGTGTGTGTGTGTATGTGTGTGTGTGTGTGTGTGTGTGTCTGTGTGCATTAACAGATTAAAGAGGATTGGACAAGTACATAAAATGAGATTATAAAGTTCTGGACCAATTACAGGTCTTCTTATGTTTCTCAAAAGAAAAAAGTTTTCTGTAAAAAATAATTTAAAAATTTTTAAGTTATCTGAAAATATACAGTGATTCCATGGCTTTGCCTCTCTTTATGGTATATTTGAATACATAAGATCTGAAACATACATATACTAAAAAATTATAATCTGAATTTCAAATTTAATTGGTTATCCTGAATTTTTATTTGTCAAATCTGGGAATACTATGTATGTGGAAATGTAAATATGTATAATAAATAATGCATTATGTATTAGATAATAAATACATAATAAATGCTTTTATAGTCCATAAATATTAGATATAGTATGAAATACAGTGAATGTGTGAGTCTTTAGGCATAAATAATTACAGCATCTTTTGTCTATTTAACATGTCACTGCTGCAATTTCAGAGTTCAAGGAATGCTGGGTCATGAGAAATTTCTACAAACATTCTTATGGGAATTACTGCGGGTCTAGGAAAGATCATTTTTATCATTTTAATAACGTGTGTCACATCGCTTGAAAAGATTTCAGAAATTCTAAGAAAAATAGACTGCTACAAAAAGGATAGATGAGTAGGAAGAAAAAAGATTTGAGGGGCCACCCGAGACCTACTTTCAAGTGGTAGAGCAGTGATATTCAAATTCTTTAGATTTGTTTGTTTCACTTCCTGTATGGTTTGTCCCTACTTTGCCTTTTATTTGTCACCAGAGTAAAATTCTGTCCTCTGGCCAGCAAGAAGAATTGATTCTGCTTTTGCTTCATCATAAATGTCAATATTTCGTTGCAGAATTATGGGAGAGATATTCATGCTTGTTTTTGCTTTCTCTCCTTTTTTTTTCCTGTGCTGAGGCTATGTCCCAGGGCCTCATGAAAGTTAAACACTACCACTGAGCCACCTCACCCCATCAGCTCATGCTTTATACTTCCTTCTCATGGATTACTATGCCACTGGGCAGTTAAGAGAAAGCCCTCAATTCTTATGCATTTAGAGGCATCTATTTCTTTCTGATTTGGCACACAGATAGCGAGCATGGCCTGACTGTGTTTCCTGGTGCTCCAGGGATTTCATCACCCCAGAACTTACTGGCTATAATACCCATCCCGGAACCATAGTCTCTGACTTAGAATAATTGACATGGCATTTTCTTTACTCTTTTACCTGCTTACCAGTTTGCTCAGTTCTATTTCACTTGCATCTCAAGGAGACAGACATATCACTAATGAAACTATGCATCAATTTCAAATGCATGACAGAGTTTGTAGGGAAAGACAGAAAGGAGCGAAGAGATGAGATGCACATTATCACATGATCTGAAATTTTAAGAAGTGTGGAAATCGTGAGTTTCATAAAGAGTTTTGGAGAGAGCATAATATATCCCTGTTTTGATTTTTGGTTTCCGTGGGGTCTTTTTTGGAGGAGTTGGAGGCAGCAGTACTGGGGCTTGAATTCATGGCTTTGTATTTCCAAAGCAGGTGCTCTACCACTTGAGCCACCACCTCAAGTCCTTTCTTTCTCTGGTTATTTTTGAGATATGGTCTTGCTTTTTGCCTCAGGTCAGCCTGGACCTTAACCCTCCTGTTTTACACTTCCCACCATTGCTGGGATGAAACATGCATGGCACCACACCCTGCTTTTTTTTTCATTGAGATGGGGGTCTCACCAACTTTTTGCCTGATCTGGCCTAGAACCTCAACCCTCCTGATCTCAGCCTCCAATGTAGCTGGGATAACAGGCATGTGACACCATACCCAACTATCAGTTGAGATGTAGTCTTGCAAACATTTTCCTAGGCTGGCCCTAACTGTAATCCTCCTGATATCAGCCTTTCAAGTAGCCAGCATGATAGGCCTGAGCTACAGTACCTTTAAAGCAAATTTGTGAAGGAAAGGGTAGGTGTTTAAGAATTAAACTCCATTTCTTTGGAGTTCCCATGGAAGATACAATTTTTTAAAATTAAAAGGGACCTTAGAAATTAGGCATTGTACAACTAAAGAATACCAGCTAAAGAGTCAGAAGCCCAAGAAGTCAATTCATGTTACCCAAGATTACAATTTGATTAGTTCCAGAACTGAGACAGGGACTTCTCTGCTTGTAGTCATTTCTCACTGAACCATGCCACCAGTTGTGATTTCCTTCTGCCGCTATGAGCATTCCGTGATTTGGAGAGGAATTTTCAACCCGTTTGCTTTCCTGATGCCCGGGAATTCTTACAAAGTTATGAGTAACAAAGTATAAAATATGAGTCAAAGTTAGTCCCTAAAAAAGTCATTGTGACTTTAATGACTTCGGCAGTTGTTTCATACTGCAAAAACAGGAAGATCCCACACAATAAGGCGCCTGTCTCACAGCTGGGCTCATACGTAGATGGCCACCCACAAGAGTAACTACTTGGGCTGCCTTCCTCTCTTTGGCACCTTTTTTTTTTTTTTTTCACCCTGGCCTTACAATTTTCTCCTACTGACTTCATCAGGAGGTTATCATTGAGAAGAAAGCACCCACTTTATCTAATTGTTGATAGGCTAAAGGATATTTTTGATAACTTAAGATTCACCCCTAACAAACCTAGATTAGTTTTAAAAGTAACTCTTTCATGTGCTTGATGTTCGCTCCTTGTTATCTCTGTTCTGGATTGTTGTATTCTGAGAAACATAGAATTACTGAACCTTAGATTTGGGAAGACTCTGAGATCCTTCCAGCCCACCCCCCCTGTGTGATTTAACTAGCTTGTTAGACTATCGACAGAGTCCTTAGTGTGCCTGGGAATCTTTGCACAAACCTTAAGCTAAAAATATAGAAAAAAATGATGAAATGTTTCATCACTTTGAAAGAAGCTAGCTTAGAATAAAATCATCTCTGTAAGTAGCATTTAAACTAACGAAAAGTTGAAACCATCAAACAAAATGTTCATATCAAATGTTATTAAATGTCTATTATTGCTAGTTATTCTATTTTTTTCCAAGTAATTTCTCTCTACTAAAGGAAGACTAGTTAAAAGAGTCACAGATGATTTTATAGAGAAGGAATATTCTAGGAAAATAATATTAAGTCATGTATACAGAAAAAGTTAACTTCTTCCTTTTTCAAAAAATAACTATTTCTTAGCAGTGTTGCAAATCTTAAGCTTAGGGAGGTGTAATAAGGGTTCATTCACAAACTTTGCTTGTTTGTGTTGAAAAGAGACTTTGGCTGTTTCCTCTGGGGACATTATTTCTAGGTAGGCTCTAACAGGGTTTCTTGTGAAAGGTAGATTCTTAAAGAAAAATAAGATCTGTGTACGTTAGACAGTAGAGACACATTTAACTTTGAAATAGTGCCCTCCTGTTTGTGAATTTCTCTTCTGCATTTGATGAAGTAAATAATGTTTACTCCTGTTCAGTCCTGTAACTCCTTGAGACATAGTTTCACTCAGGAGTGATTTTACCTTTGTATCTAGACTAAACATCTAACTTGATAAATAGACAGAGAGACTCCAAGAGTCTTAGACTATAAAATCCGGAGACATGATAAATACCTCTCTTCCTCTGTTGGTGACTTAATCTCATAGATTGAAGCATTTCCTATTTTTGCTGTCTTACTTGGTAGTGTAGAGGGAGTTTTATTTCCTGGGAAGTATTGGTTGCTAGTAAATAATATGTCCAAACTGTAGGAGGCTGCCACAAAAGTCATCAAGAATCATGAAAGGTTAGGGCTGAGAGGCTGAGATCCTAAAATGATCCGTGACTCTCATTTCATTTCTGAGAGGTAAAGTGACTTCACAAGGCCACTAACTAGAACTGAGAATGAAAGCTGAGGTTCATGTAGTACATCCTGGCAACAACTCCCATAAGGGAGCCAGACACCAGAAACCCAACTAAGTTGAGCTCCCCAACTGTCTCCTCAGCCTTCATTGCAAACACGTATCTGTTCCAGTCTTTGATGTGTCTTGTCACATAGTCCACCACTAATCTTTCCAGTCATCCTCTGTCTTACTGGGATGTGCCAGATACCACATCTGATCCCTGAAGTCCATGTCTGTTTTCCTTAGTTTGTACAGAGCCCGACATAAGTGGGCCCTTCATAAGTGTTTTTTGATGAGAGCAATGATTGCCTTAGTCAGTGTGGTTGGGCCCTCCCTTACGAAGGAGGAAAACCAACGGTGGTTGCTAAGCAACATTTAAAGGACTGGGCTGGTTTCTGACATGGAGTGACCTCTATTTGCGTCCATCGTCATGTTGTGTGTTTTATGGCTGCCTTAAGATGAATTTGTTTCTGGATGGCATAGCCAATGTCCTTAGCAAAAGGCTCATGGGAGAGTTAGTTTAGGCCTGGGAAAGAGGGAGGTGGCATTCATCTGTTTACTTACATGAGTACATGGACCCTTCTGTGAGGACACAGAAGGTGAGGAGTGTGGCTTATTCTGAGTCCCATAGCTGAGAGCCACCTCTCTACTTCCACACTGGGATGAATGGACGATGCACCCCAACAGAGTTCTGTAAGAATGCAATTTTACAGAAAAAATAAAGAGAAAAATATGCCTCTTCTATCCTTTTGTGAGTCAATTTCTGCCTGCCCCTGTTCTTCTGAGATGAGGGGACAATGTGGCTAATAAAGCACCATCCTTGTACTCTCCAGACTGTTAACTGTTGTGGTTAACCAAGAGATTTGAATATTTCCACTAGACTGAAAGCTGATTAAAAACATGAAAAGAATTTCTGTTTGTTCATTTTTTTTAACTGCTCTATCTTCATTGCCTTGCCAGGTCATTTGAATACATGATAAAATGGCATTATTGAACTCATATAAGTCTTATTAACTCCAGAATTTTCCTGAGTATCTCAGAAGTACCAAAGGAACAGAAATGAGGACAATTGAGTGTTATATTTGGCTAAGTCTGGTGCAGAAAAAGTTATGGAAGAAATCCATCTCTTAGATTTGTTACAAGATATTTTTGGCAATAATTCAAGTCTGCTTCTTTGCTAAAATTCGATAGATAGAGCAGGGCCTAGAAGATGTCTTTTCTAGTCTTCAGTAAGTGCCAGTCTTTGGAGGACTGAAGATGGGATGCCATTATGACAGAGCAGTTGTATCTTAAAAAATAAATAACTTGGAATTTGTATAATTCACATGGAGTTCAAAATTGCAGGGAGGTTCAAGAAGCAAAACTAGCTGAGATGATTGATTTGGAGATGCCTGATTACTGTTACTAGCATATGCTTTCATGGGAAACACACACTCACATAAGCAGGGTTACCCAGAAAGAGGGTGATTGTGTCTCTCTGAGAATAATGTCTAGTGTAATGAGCCAGCAGGCAGCAACACTGATTTGCATTGGCTTCACCTCAAAAAGCCAGGTCTCCTGGGCCCAGGCAATGGCATGACCCAGGCCTGGATGCCTAAAGAGAAGCTATTGTGAGGTGTGGGATGGTCATTTGGAAGGGGTCTGCCTCCCAGGAAAGAGAGCCAATTACAAGTTCAGGCTGTTGCCATGGTGCTTTGCTGTTCCTTCAACTGAACATGAAATCCTGAGGATGCTAGGGGTAGGGAAACAGGAGAGGAAGGAGAGGAATGGGATCTGCCTAGGTAAGGAACCACTGCAGCAGGGGGCTGGCCCTAGGCTTTCTTCTTGCCTGTACTATAATGCTGACAAAGAGAAGGGGGCTGACAGGAGAGCCTATAGGAAAGGAATGGCATTCTCAACATGCTCTAGGTTTCAAAGATAAAACAATTAAAATTTAACTCCTAAATATTTCTAATGTGAATTACAAGATGTAACACTAAAATACCAAAAAGGCATAGTCACTCATAACCCCAAATAATCCATCATCCATTTACCATACTATAGATCCTAGATGAAAGGTTAAATGAGTTCAATTGATTAATGCAATTCAATCTAATATGCATGTTAATGAGCTGATGGAGAGCAGAAAATTTCACATTGCATATGAAGTACTTTTCAAATGAACTTAATTAAGTCCATTCCCATTCTTTCATCGTGAAAAAAGACTAAATACATCAGCCCACGGTTAGTGGGAAGTAGACCTCCAAAATGATAGCTTAAAAAAAAATTCTTATACACTGGAAGCCTAGTCCAAAAACAGCTACAGGTCTAACCTTTTCCAATTTTTAAAAATATTCAGAAAGTAAAGTAATCAGATGTACCATCACTCTGAAGCACTTAGAGGGCGGAGCTCTGTGAAGGCAGTCAGTCTGCAGTGGAGGGAGAGGGTTAAGGAATACCTAGGTGAAATGGGGGAGGGTATGACTTCAGATTTACTTAAATATTCATGGGGCTTCCTCCATTTTAATCTTCTCTTTTTTAAAAGATGGCTGTGTTTCCCAGTCTGGCAACTCCCGGGGAAAGAATTGCAGCTTCCTTGCAGAGTTCAGCTGAGTAGGATGAATCTAGGGTGAAACCCCTTCGGCCACCAGGGCTATTCATAATTGATGAGAGCTTCAAGCCAGCCAGCTGAATACATTTGGACAGGCTCTTGCTCCTTCGTGCAATTCCTGATTTCACTACTCTCTCCTGCCAGGAAATAATCAGGGAGCATCAGCTTCTTGCAAGAATGAAGTGTGAAGATGGGCTTTGTTTGGATTAGGAAATGCCATAAATTTTGGAGGTTTTGTCTTTTCTAAATTTTGATTATTTTACCACTGGATCTGCAGGGCTTTCCTGATCCTTTCAGGATTGCTTTCTCAGAACTGAATTCTTTCAAAGGGATTTGTGGATTGTGGCAAGAGGAGAATCCAAAATGCCTGAGGCAAACTATTTGTTATCTGTATCTTGGGGTTACATCAAGGTGGGTTAATTTGATTATTATGTGGCTTTGATAGAATGTGAAACCTTTACATCGCTGTATTTTCTGTGAAGTAGAAGGCATCTGTAAATAATTCAATTTTTGAATTCATTGAACCCACTGGGGCTTCTTTTTGTGAAGTAAGGACATTGTGTTTAAATTTACTGTGATGTATTTTAATCCTGTAGTTAATTACCTCTATTTTTAAAGGGTTTTTTTCTTCCTTTTCCCTTAAACTTTTCTAAATAGGTTGTCAACTCAAATTGTATTTTAGAGTTCATTTCCAATTTTCTATAAAAAGTAGCTACATTTTTCAAGTGAAATTATTTTGACCTCTATTAAAATTACTTTTCCTGTGTTTGCATCTCCAAAATAAATCAGAGGTTGATTCCAAGAAATCTTAAGAACATCATTTTTTCCTAAGGTATCATTGGAATAATTTCAAATTAAGGGGATATTATATTTTGTAGAATTGCTATTATTTATCCAATGGTCTCTGCCTGGGCAATCTCTTGGTTCCTAGAAAGTAAAGTTGGAAATATTTAAAGTGATAGTTTCCTCCTTTTTTAGTTGGCTAACATATTTTTTTTCTTCATAAACAGTTCAAAAGAATGCTGAACCGGGAGCTGACACACCTCTCAGAGATGAGCCGATCAGGGAACCAGGTGTCTGAATACATTTCAAATACTTTCTTAGGTAAGATATTAATTGTGAAAAACCTGTCCCATAATTTAGCTTTTTCAGGATTGACTTCTGCAACCCATCAAAGACATCCCACTTGAATTTGGAATGGGGTTAAGGCATAAAAAAACAAATACACTTAAAATAAGAACTCAAAACAATTCTTAAGGGACAAAAGGCTAATGCTAAAAAATTAGTAAAAAATAACTATTAAAGACAGAAGGTTATTATGAACTCATTGAATTGTAGGACTGACAGTCCCCAATTATCTACCGGCCCACTTCCATTTCCACCAAGATCTGTGAAGTAATGCGGAGGTCCAGTCCCCCAAATGGGAAAGCTCCATTAGCTCAGCTGGCACGATATTCTTTCATCTTCCTGTAGCTGGGCTTTGGGAAAAGGATTGCTATAAGATGTTTTTATAAGGGATATGCCTGAGGAATTCTGCAGTGAGTCCACGAAAATAAGCTTTAGAAGTAATTTGACTATTGCTTTGCTAAGTTACTTCTTAAAGATAAATGTTGGGGAAGGGAGGATTTTGAAATCTCTGAAAGATTTTGTCTTCTTATAAGCAGCTTCATTGTCTTCCCAATCTGATCCCCCATCTATTGTTCTCCAGTGCTGCATTGCTGTGTCACACAGGACACTGACCAATAAGGTTTGTGTGAATAATCCTCAGTGACTGTCATGTTTCTTGTTTGATTGGTAGAGATTTCTGATTTGAGCCATAAAGGCAACTGTATTGTAGAATGAAGCTATTTTGACTTTTGTAATAAAGCTGACAGAATCTATAAATTTGTGCTTCTGTAGCATTTAGATTCTGATTCTGTTGGTTTTCAATGACTGTGGAATTATGTTTACTTATAAAACTCCACTTTCCAGGGAAAGGATCCATTCTTCCATCTGAGCATCACCATCCTCCCTTTTGGCATAACCACATTTCGTTAAATCAATGAGTATTTGCCTGATATCTTATAGAGACACATACTTCTTCTGGTTTTATTTTAAAAATCCATTCTATTTCTTCAATACCAAAGCAGTTCCAGCTATCAGAAGACCAATCAGCTTTCTCTTTCAGCAGCCCTACACAAAGCTGCAGCATCATAGTGGCTCCAGTGTCCCTGGGTCTGATTGACACGTGCCATCCCAACTGGTCTATACGTGGGTGTCTGCAGAACCTGGTATCCACAGCTGCAGTTGCAGCAACCTTTGCCAGAGAACAAAGGAGAAGAATTTTTCAAGCATTCCATCTCCCAAAGGTGGCCAGGATATAGCTGAACAGAAAACATTACATACTGGTCCTTTTCTTCTCCCTGCTGTCCCCTTTCTGTCTTTGAATACAGGAATCTTCCACTGACCATTTCAGATATAACCTGGTCTATGTAACATTCAGTTATTTTTCATAAGCTGGGTGTTGTTTTAGGGACATTTTGCAGGTTATAGACAACAGGAGAGAAGAGAAAAATCAATAAGTGCATGAACCTGTTTTTGTTTTCATATACACTGCATTTCAAAATTCCAGGGCCTGTCTCTTTGCAGAAGAGACTCACTGTTAGAGCTAAAGCTCCATGAAATCTTTGAGCCCTTAATCAGGAATGGACTGAAGAAGTCCTCCTCATTTGTAGTCTTTTCCACTATCCACTGTCCAAGGACAACAAAAATGCCTTTGTATAGTAATTAATCATTTTTATCAGCATTGGCTATGAAGAATGAAAGTTGATAAGATAATAAAGATAAGCTTTCAATCTGAAGAGCAAAATGTCTACTTTTCTTAAATATTTTTTTCTATTTGGGGGGTACATCTCCTAAGGAAAAAATAATTGTCTTGCTTCTCTGTATTCTGAAAGTTAAATTATCAATAGCAAATTGTTGAGAAAAGTTATTTGAATCCTAATAATTCCATACTCTTACATTAGGAGAGTGATGTGTGCATAATAAACAGACTAGGTAGGCAGATTAAAATTTTAAAGATTCTTGGGGAAAGATAGAAAAAAATTGTATAAACACAAGATGCATCTTTTGCTTCATCTGTAAAATGGGAGCACTGGAATAGATGATATCCCATCTTCAAGTGTAGCATTCTATGTTTCTGACATGGACTGAGTTTATCAGCATTACTGATACATACTTTGCTACCTGGATCTTTTGCCATGAATACCATGCTTGCAATTTGACAATCTTAAAAAACAAGTGAACAAACAAATGCACAAAAACTCATTTCCAAACTGCAAATGCAGGAATGGAACACTTAGTCCTATCTTGGGAACACGGCGAGTATGTCTGGAGGGGCATGAAGCCTTCTTCTAAATTGTCATATCTACAGTTGACTTTAATGTCCTCATGATACAATTTACTCGTTTTACAGGAAAGGAAATTGAGGTCCAGAAGAATGAAGTAACTTGATCAAGGTCGCTTGGCCAATCTGTTTCTGAGCCAGAATTAGGACACTGCTCTCTTGACATTTAGATCTGAATACCCTATCACTTCTATTAAGAACTCAGAACATAGAGAATAAAAACATATTTAAGGTTGTTTAAGTAATATGTATATTATTCTAGGGAAAATGTCTTTAAGAATCAGAGTGGGGGAGGGCGGCAGAGGAGAGAAATGACCCAAATAATGTATGCACAAGTGAATAAAAAAAAAATCAGGATAGTTGTACCAAAAATAAAATTTTTTTACAGTTTTTAGTAAAATAAAAGACTGTGGTTAGAACATGGTAAATATATCATCTCAGAGCAAAATGAGATGACCTCAGCAAATTATGTTAAACTTAAAAGCAGTATCTCAGCAAGATTCATTGAGAGTTAAATGTGTCATCTGGGGAGGAGGGAAATCCCTTAAACCAGAGATCTGTGAAACTTATGTTGTTCCCATCTGAAAAGATGATGTCCAGGTGGATAGGCAGAAAGGCAGGCAATAGACCAGTCCAGGCACTTATTGATGCTATTATATGATAATGGTGTCCAGGTTGCCTAGACAAATGGAAATTGAAGTATCTAATTTCAGGGGAAATAAAGCAAAAGATAGGTAGAGAAAGCATAAATAAGACAAGATTTTTAAATGTTGTTTTACAAGTTAGCTACTGTTTTAGCAGACAGAGAAAAATTACCCTCTTAAATCCCCTACTCAACACCTCAAAAGCTGGAACTTGGAACTCCTAAGATAGGAAGGAAAGAGTTCAGAAATTTTCATTATTACATGATGCTGAGACCTAGCAAGCAAGGTACCTCCAATTATACCCTAGCAGTGTTTGGATGGGATCAGTTTTTGAATCTGTTTTTTCTTTGCTTTACCAACTGCTTTCTCACTGTATTCTGACCATCCTGTAAATGCAAATCCAGTAAGTGTTTCTCACCATTTCTTGAGTCTGTGTTTCAGGTTTTTTCCACACTGTGCTAGCTAAGCATTTAACAGAGGAAATTCAGAATAGGGAAGACTATCAGTTGTTCCAATGTCTGCATAGGGGAACAGCCATGAGCATTGAGCTGGCACTCTTTGTGGTTCGGCTCAGTAACTCCTTGTCACAGGCCATCTTTAATTAAACAGAGGAGGAAAGCTGCTGGACCCGCCAGAGGTAGTTATATCTGCAGAGGTGCAAGGGGATCTAACAGCTTCTGTACCCTGATGTGAAGAATGGTGGTCAGGAAAGGCAGAGGCTGTTGTGCTCTTTCATTTTAGTAAAGAGTAGTGATTATTACAAATGAAGTGACAGGAAGAAAAGTCATCTCAAAAATCATATGCTTATCATTTCCACTTCCAGAGACTGTGTGTCAGGAAAGAGATTTTTAATGGGAACCTCAAAGCCGTCCATCTAAATCATTACGTCTGAACAAAGTAATTGCAGAATAAATATCTGTAAAATAAATTGTTCTTTAAGCTTGGGAAAGTTGCTGACTTCATTTGAAAAATGAGAGTATGGTATTGTTATCGATTTCCAGACCTGCCTCTGATCATTTAAGTCATAAGGGAATCTTTGTAAAAATCCTGGTTCAGTGGGGCTGGGTGGGACCCATAAATTTGTATTTTTTTTTTAAAGTTTTCTGGGTGTTCCTGATTAGGTTGGCAATCCCCAAACTATATGAGATGACTAAAATTCCTCCCTAAGCAAAAGTCATAGTTTAGGAGCCTGTGGGTAACTAGAGGCCATACTAGAGCTTGGACAGTCAGGTGACAAGGTGCAAAGGAAGCTGGTCCTGTCTCACTGTGCTTGCTTTGCTTTGATGGAGTGGCCACAAGGGCCTGTAAATAGGCAGAAGTCCCTGGGGATGACATGTGACTGTGCCATCATCTGCAAGAGCCTAAGAGTAAATAGTCTAGATCCCAGGGTGCCATCTGGAAGCATGTCATGTTCAAATGGAGTTATCTTTGCGCTAATTTTCACTGTATCATGCAGAGATAGATGTGGGCACTTGTGAAAGCTGCATTAACTCTTTCAGCCACAGGGGGTCATTTAGTTCAATGAAATAGTAATTGAATCAGTTATTGCCTCTGAGTACTCACAGACATCCCTGTGGCCTGAAAGAGTTAATGAGTTCTGACAGGAATACTCAGGATGCATCTTCCTAGGAGGTGAAATAGGATATTTGGTTGTTGATATTTTTAATAGCATGTAAAGGAAAGAGCTTCTACAAGAAGGTAGACATTTTCCCTAATGCTAGCTCTGCCATTGCCTTATGACAATTTTTAAATATTAAGTGAGATGATAATAAATATGTCAATTATTCCATAAGCATAAATATGTTAGTAAGTATAATTGCCTACCACAAATGAGAGTATTTATTTTTTAGTGGAATGAAGAGACAAAAATTGTAAGAAATCAAAGTTTTAACGTTACTGTTTGAAGAATGTGAACCATTTGTTTTCTAACATATACATTGCTCATTTAAATTGATTTTAGCTAAAGTCATGAATTTTTTAAATTGAAAATATAATAAGATGAGAACATAAAGCTTGTTTTAATTAATATGAGTTTAACCAATGGACATTATTACATAAATTTGCCTTAATGAAAAAATCTACATGTAAGTATTGATGCTTCACCTTGAAAGTTTGGAAGTATAAATCTCCTAAATTACATTAAACAACAGAAGGCTGGGCTTGGATCCTAGTGGGTCACTTCTTGAACAATTTACCCAGATCCTCTAAACCTTAGTTTATTTAGTAATAACATGCAGCATTAAATCATATTTTCCTCACCTACTTCACAGGATTATCCCGGAGATCTACTGAGGTCGTTATGAGAGTCCTTCATAAGATTCAAAGCTTATTACATATGGTTTAAGTCAGTTTGAATATTGCTGCATATGTTCATTGGCACACAAGTGCTGAAAAACAAATCTCTTTGTCTATTACAGACAAGCAGAATGATGTGGAGATTCCATCTCCCACTCAAAAAGACAGAGAGAAAAAGAAGAAGCAACAGCTCATGACACAGATAAGTGGAGTGAAGAAACTGATGCACAGTTCAAGCTTAAACAATACAAGCATCTCACGCTTTGGAGTCAATACCGAAAATGAAGATCACCTGGCTAAGGTTTGTCTGAGCTCGGCCCGTGTGTGTGCAGCTCTCTATAGCACATATATGCCCAACTACATTCAGAAAGTAGAAGAGATCACTTTGGCTTTGTTGCTCAATTTTTATGATAAGGAAGCTGATCTAATGTTGGGACACCTTTTTTTGGTCCTGGTTTGGATTCAATCGTGAACAGTTCCTCATAGATGGAGCGTCCTACTGAAGAGAACCTAGAAAGGCCAAGGGAAAGCCAGGAGGTAATTCTGAATTATGACAGAGGATATTTTGGATCGACGGAAAAATCTGCTCTGATTGGCAAGCTGGAGAAGAAATGAAAAGACAGAGATAGTACTGACACCTGAGTTCAGACTCCAGTAGTAGAGGAAGGCACAGAAAGAATTCATTTGTCCTGTACGAGGCTGTGCAAAATAACTTGAAATTCTCACAGTTTTGAGAGAGGATAAAATGAGTTTCCTCTGAGTAAAGGACATTTGGTGTGGTCTTCTGAATTGATTAGACATTGGGCCAATCCTCTGGGCAGTTATTCAGAAAGAAACAAATTATTCCTTCAATGCAATAATCTTGGAATAATCCCACAACACAGGTCTGAACTGATATTTCCTCCAGATCTATCTGTAGCTCAGCAGCCCTAGGATATAATTCAGGACTGTCATTCTTCTAATGACCCTTTGCATTAAACTGGAGTTGATTTTGGCACAGTTTGACAGCTGAATCTCCCTGACCTGACGTCAGTGATAATAACCAAAGGATAGAGGAGCTTCCCTGACACTGTTTTCTAGCTGTGACTGGTAGGCCATTGAGTAGCAAGGGAAGAGACAGGGAAGTAGGAACAGAGTGATCTCTATGCACTTAGGCTACCTTTGAAAGCAACATTGGTTGAGGACAGTGGCATAGAAAATATAGGTCAACAACTAAATTTAGAAATAGATATATACTTGTCAGTTTTGAAAAAGGAAAATATGTGCAGAAAGTCATAGTTTTATTGTGAAAGGGATGCCAAACCACCTGAGCCATTCCATTTTCAGATTTTCATGTAACTAGAGCACTGTAAATAGGCCCTCTAAAGAGTTGGGCAGCCATTTTTCCAAAAGATAAATTTCACCATAAACTTCAAAACACTTAAAACTATCTTTTTTCCTAAATTCTTTTAATTTTTGATACAGGAGCTGGAAGACCTGAACAAATGGGGCCTTAATATCTTCAATGTGGCTGGATATTCACATAATCGACCCCTGACATGCATCATGTACGCCATATTTCAGGTAGGCTACAGGAGCCAATATTGATTATCCAAATGGCTCATCTTGATTTTTCTTCCATCCCAGTTTATTTTTATGATTTAACCTTCCTCTGTTTTTGGAACTCACTTTTTCATGTTCTAATTTATTTTATTACATAGGAAAGAGACCTCCTGAAGACGTTCAAAATCTCATCTGACACATTTGTAACCTACATGATGACTTTGGAAGATCATTACCATTCTGATGTGGCATATCATAACAGCCTGCACGCTGCTGATGTAGCCCAGTCAACCCATGTTCTTCTTTCTACACCAGCATTAGATGTGAGTAGTATGATCTGTCTTGTATTCTTGCCCATCCTCTTTAAAAAGTGCCACACAATATGCAATGTGTTTACAAAAATAATGTAATTGGATGGCTGACCCCAAATACTTGAATTGGTTCTTTATTAGGTATGGTAACCATCAATTTGGTTATTTATAAAAATGGATGACACTTCTACTTGCTAATATCATAGTAACCTTCCCTTTACATCTCTTCCAATTGAAAATTACAAATTAATTATCAAACAATTAACAGAATCCATGCTTTACTCTTTGTTGTATTCCTGGTTAGGGACACAGTTATCTCCATGTGTCTTGTTTAGTATTTTGGTACATAGTACATCCTCGATATCCTGATTCGAATTGCCTGTCACCATCCCAGGCCCTATGGAGAATATCACAGAAATATAGTATAAAATGCTGTGCATGGTTCTTATTGAGAATAAGCATCTAAAGGTCTATTGTCTTAGAAATTCAGTAAACAGATTCTCTAGGTTGAAGAAAAATGACCGAGAATCTGTAGCAGAGAAATTAATAATGTTGAAGCAAGGTAGTACAGTGTTCCTTGTAACCAGAAAAGGTCTGAAGAGGTTGTTGTCACTCTTTCCCACACAGATTAATGACTTATGTTATTAATACCTTTTCTGTGGCCATAAATTAACCATGAGCATCACTATCTTTTAGAAATAAAGAGATTGCAATGTGTCCTTGGTTATTAACAATAGGGTTGGACTTTTTGGGAGAAAGAGAAAATGAACTGGCATTTGAAGAAGCAGAAACTTTAAGTAATCACAAAGAATAAGGAAAGACATTTCTGTCCTAGAATTAGCAGCAATATATACCTAATAAATGCTATGTTTAAATCATTGCACATGAGGTGGGACAGGGAAGACTTTATGATGTAGCAATAAGGCACTAGGTTTTACTTCTTAGGATTGCTCTCAAATCTTGCCTGTAGTAAACTTTCAGTAGGTATGTATTAAATCCATGAATTAATGAATTAATGGCAGCTTGTGACTACACTGTAAATTTATGACTTATCTTAGGAGTCTGGAGTTTAGACTTTTTCTCCTAAGATATTCAGCTGGAATATGAAGAGTATTGTATCTCCAAGCAGAGCCACTCTGACTTCCTTCTTTAACTTGTATGTGCTTGTGTTACATAGCACCATGCTGCCATACCCCTGATCTGTGAAACAAACATCAGTTGCTCACACACACCAAGAGCATCGTGCTAATGACTTTCCAAGCCTTAGCCTGCAGGCTCAATGTGGGAATGAGGTCTGGCCGTCATCCCTCTCACATCAGAGACTTTCTGGTGATAAACAAAATCTACATTTAATTAAATTCACATCCTAAGATATTTAAGTCAGCAATCCCTCTCCCAACAAGAATAAAATGGGGCACTTTGAAATGAACAAGCAGGAAAAGCAAATTGGATCTGGAGTTAAATGTGTTCAATTTGCTCCCCAGGCTGTCTTCACAGATTTGGAGATCCTGGCTGCCATTTTTGCAGCTGCCATCCATGACGTTGATCATCCTGGAGTCTCCAATCAGTTTCTCATCAACACAAGTGAGTTCACCACTAGAATAGTCATTCAAGATAACTGTGTGATTCACTGCAGTGTTTTCCTCTTGATGTTTTCATTATGGTAATAACAAGAGCAGTAATGAGGTAATCCTTCCATTCCACTCAAGCCTTTCCTGGATACTGTGTCCAGTCTGGCAACACAACGTTTGAGCTGCACAGACAATTTGGAGAGGGTCAGAGGGAAACCATAAAAAGTACTCAAAGTTTGGAAAATACAATATGAAAGGGAAATATAACAGATGTGGAATTATCCAGGAAGACAAGGAAAAGCTTGGGGATATGATAATAACTTTCAGTATTATGCAGGGCTCTCAAACACAGCATAGTAACCCACTGGTTTCCTTCTGTACTGGAGAATGGCACAAATGTTGGCTCTGGGCATAGGAACCTTCAAAAGAGCTTAGGAATGGGTTTCAAAAATTCAGAAGAAAGGGTCACTAAAAGTTCTCCACACATTCTCTTCGAATTGCATATATTCGATTATGGATTGGTCTGTAGTGAAGAGGCACAACCTAGTAACCTTCAGGGTAGGTCAAACCTTAGGATCTCAAACCATATTCAAAGCTTTTGTCATGCTCAAAATGCTTGGGTTTCATGCTACTGAAAATTCATCATTCTTTCAGTTAATGTGTTAACTCTATGTGCTGAAAATCTAAGTAATTTTTCTTCTGAGAACACTGGTTATCCTGTTACAATCACTGACATAAAGCATTGACAGTTTCATACAAAGGCTCTTTGAGCATCTTGCTATAAAAAAAATTTCCTTATCAGTCCTAATCCTTTTTCATCAGAATATCTGAGTAATCTAAGTTCGGGGCACACTGTTTTACTTAAACCTTGTTCTTCTGTTCTAAAAAAACCTTTGGGCATCTACTTGTCTGCATGGGTTATATCAGCTGCTTTACTGTGGTGCCATGAATTAATCCATATACAGGTCAAATAGCTCCACATAGGAAAATAGTCTTTCTGTTACAGCCATCAACATCACTACAACATACAAGGTTCTTCTTGTGAATATATGCCCTTGATCTCAGGGTGAACAGAACAGGGGTGTTCAAATGACTTCAGAGAGTCTATCACCCTGTTGATGGACATATCTCAAAGCACACTACTATGGCAATGCTGTGTGAGTAGCAGCACCTGTGGTTACTTACGAGTTACCATCACTTAGCAGGTTTCGTTTTTGGTTTTTTTTGAGGCAGTCTCACTATGTACCCCAGATTGGTCTCAAACTTACAATCCTCCTGCCTTAGTCTCCAAAATGCTGTGATTAAAAGTGTGCACCACCACTCCTGGCTTAATTATTCTTAATTAAGAGAAAAATGCACTTTCTTTAATTTAATGACCATATTCCCAGGTGTGGAGATATTTATGATTCCTTAGTACAAAAAGCAAGCTGGAAACTGTAGTTTGGATACCTAAATATTGCAATTTCTGACGTAGAGAGCCAGCAGACAGAAAATTCTATGCTAGAATTTTTCCAAAGATATTAATGTTTAGTTATCTTGTTTATAGATATATTTATCATATTTATACATTATTTGAGTAAAAAATTATACTAACACATTATCTTTTTTGAAGAGCCATAACTCAAAATTGCCAGAGGATGGGGAGCCTATATAAAAGTGAATATAATTTGAAAAATTTTAATACACATAAAGTTTAGTGGCATTTTTATTTTGCTCTTTTCCAAACACAAAATGTACGAAGACATAAAGGAAATTACAGACTGACATAAAATTCTTCATCTGAGATGAAAAAGGAACAGAACTTTAAGACCATGAACTCTAATAAAAGAGAAAGTTTAC
This sequence comes from Castor canadensis, assembly GCF_047511655.1. Lineage (NCBI taxonomy): Eukaryota > Metazoa > Chordata > Mammalia > Rodentia > Castoridae > Castor > Castor canadensis. Next base: position 108,401,751 of record NC_133392.1, on the reverse strand, counting down.
ACACCAGTGTCTCCCACAAACATTTTTTGTTTAGAAACTGACCACTTCTGTCTGTAGAGGGACACTGCTTCTCTAGGAGGCAGTGACCTTGAAATAATTTGGAGAACTAGATTTGATTTCTCATTGAGGCAATGCCAGTGTTTGAATTGCATACTTTTTTATTGTATTTTGTATTAAGTCATCACTTTTTTAAACTTCTTAGATTCAGAACTTGCTTTGATGTATAATGATGAATCTGTGTTGGAAAACCATCACCTTGCGGTAGGGTTCAAACTGCTACAGGAAGAACACTGTGACATCTTCCAGAACCTCACCAAGAAGCAGCGTCAGACACTCAGGAAAATGGTGATCGACATGGTAAGACCTCAGCCACCCCACATTTCTCACTTCCTCTTATCATTCTCTCACAATCCTCTGACTGAATTTGTTAAGAGCTTCATTTTGTTTTTACCCAAGGTGTTAGCAACTGATATGTCCAAACATATGAGCTTGCTGGCAGACCTGAAAACAATGGTAGAAACGAAGAAAGTCACCAGCTCTGGCGTTCTTCTCCTGGACAACTATACCGATCGTATACAGGTATTTGATGAAAGTCTCTGGTCTAAAACAAAGCTAAGCCAAACAAAACTAAACAATATTTAGAAAAAGAAAGTATAAGTTTGGACAGTTTCATTGATCTAGGCTACTTCTGCAGCTTTGGGCTTATATTAAGAACAAGCTAAGAGGGCTGGTGGGGTGGCTCAGGTGGTAAGAGCACCTGCCTAACAAGTGTGAGCCAAATCCCAGTACTGCCAAATGAAAAGCACAAACTAAGAAAAATGAGCATTCAAATGTATCGTCCAATTTAAGAGAAAAAACATGACCTGTTTAATGAATTGCTTAGTTCTAAAAACAAGTTGCAATATCTATTTGTAATTGGACCCATGTGTCTGTTGGTCCCGAAAACTTGTGTCTGAATCTAAATCCCACTGACTTAAAGTTTGTTAGATCTGTTTTGGTTATACCAATTGCCATGAGCTGGTCTCTTCTTTTTGCAAATGGAAAACCTGATGACATCTGCTTTGGCTAGTTCTTTGCATACTTTCCAAACTGAGCAAAGAAAATGATAGCAGCGTCTGACCTTTAATGTCCCTTTCAATTTTTAAATTCAAAGACTGTCACTCTAAGAAGATACAGGTATTTCCCTTTGGAATCCTGTAATGATAAATAACCAATGTTGGCTGGTACTACTTTTTTTGGTGTATGCCTCATAATTATAATGTAACCCAAATGTTCTTGAGTTTGTACCAAGTGTTCTAGGAAGAGAGGGATAAGATGTTCTGAGAGTACTTATACTTAATTTTATAGGATTTCCAAAACTTGGTGATTTCAGGTTCTTCGCAACATGGTACACTGTGCAGACCTGAGCAACCCCACCAAGTCCTTGGAATTGTATCGGCAATGGACAGATCGCATCATGGAGGAGTTTTTCCAACAGGGAGACAAAGAACGGGAGAGGGGAATGGAGATTAGCCCAATGTGTGATAAACACACAGCTTCTGTGGAAAAATCCCAGGTATCTGCAGTGAGATTGTTTTCAAAGCTTTTTTGTGAGCTGTACTGATTGTTGAACTGGAGAGTTCTATCTAATTCCTTTCTTTTAAAAGAATATATCTACTTACATATATATGAAATGATAAAGAAGCAGCTACACATTTAGTTCCATTATACTCATGACACATCTTTGTTGTTGTTGTTGGTACTGGGGTTTGAACTCAGGGCCTTCACGTTGAGCCACTCCACCAGTCCTATTTTTGTGAAAGGTTTTTCGAGATAGGGTCTCGCAGAACTATTTGCCCAGGCTGGCTTCAAACCGAGATCCTTCTGATCTCTGCCTCCTGAGTAGCTAGGATTACAGGCGTGAGCCACCGGTTTCCAGCTCTCATGACTCATTTGCCTTCTCCATGACACTCACTTTAACAGGGTGGGTATTGAGGAGTCATCAGAAACTCATCAGAGATTGGTATCCCCAAACTGTTTAGATGGTTGTCTATGACCTTAGCAAATCCAGCTGACACATACATACTGCTGTCTCCTCCATCCCATCACTCCAGATGTCTCCTAGTTCAGTCTTCATCAAGGAGCTTAAACTCCTCACTCTTGTTTCCAACTCTCAATTGTTGCTATTTCTCCCTAATCAAACACACTGCTATCCTCATAAGAGGTAATCAAAGCCTTGTCTGTGACTCTTTCCAAGGTTGCTTCAATGCCTTTAGGGACATTTGACCATTTGCTGGTTGTGCCAAAATCTATAAATTCTCTGTGTTGTAAGGATGAGAAATAGTACTGTGGTGTGTGTGTGTGTGTGTGTGTGTGTGTGTGTGCGTGCACACAGAAATTCCCCAGGTACAAATAACTGCATAATATGTGGCACTACAAAGTATCAGTATCCCTATAAGGATAGAGTGTCATTTTTATCCAGGACAACAAATTAACCAAGTGTCATGATTAAGAATGGGCTCATAGAATGTTCAATGTCTTTATCACACACATACACAACAACTGGTAGTGTTTTTGTTAGTGTCTACACTCTTTCCCCACTACCTAAAAACTCCCTATTTGTGTAGATTTGCACAATAAATGTATCCTTCCTTTTCAATTAGTATTTTGTTGCTTTTTAGGGAAACTCCACTAAATGAGTTTAATATTTGTGAAAATGATCTGAAGTCTAAATGCTATAAAAATGCAAGATACTGTTAAATTAATCAAGGCCAATTCAAATGCCCTAAAGCTTTAACTAGAACAAGATATAAAGAATATATCTTTTTTTCCAAATAGTGATGTTTAATATTTGTATGATGTTCTACATGATTTTCCATATATTATCTACCTTTGTGAGGTAGCTAAAGTAGGAGTTTGATAATATCTACCTTTGTGAGGTAGATAAAGCAGGAATTTGTCCAGTGTTAGGTGAAGAAGCTGTCTTTCTTGGTCCAGTTTGTTACTTTCTTAATGATCCAGCTATCCTCTACCCAAAGCTTTTCAGTCTCCACCATTGTGGCCAAGTCTCCCTGCTGCCATGACATCATCTGTGTTTCCCACAGATGGACTCTGTTGAACTCTGTCTGATTCATCTTGCAAAAAGTCTGGACTGGGTCTTCTTTGGATTTGCAGAGTTCTCTCATCCCATGATCTAGGAAATAAGCAACTAGCAACTGCCTTTTAAAAAAAGAAAAGTCCTAAACATTTCTTATCAGAAACAAAGCTAATGAAGAAAGGAAATGGCTGCGCTGTGTTCAGCTTACTCAGTTTTCTCCAATACCTTAAACTTATTTCTGATCCCTAGAAAACACCTTGAAATACCATCTAAAATCCATTAAACACACATAAAGAAGTAAAAGGGAGGAAAATGGAGTAGGTGGAAGCAAGAGAAATATGCGAATCATTCAGTCAAGATCTTGTAACCAATACCAGAGATGCCCCAACGCTGACGCAAGTCTTGTTTTCTTTGGTAGGGCTAGAAGAGATCCATAGGAAAGAATACACACACACATGCTCACACACACACACAGGAGTATGAAAGAATTGCATATGACCAAGGATCTTGTATACAGTACAACTTGAATATATTAGATGACTGACTGAACACCAGAATGTGAATAGGGAAAGTTTCCAGTGGAGTGGAAAGATCTCTATATAGGGTCCCATGGGGACCCTTGCTCATCTCCCCCTGAATCCCAACACAGCATCTCTCCAGCTCCCCAGACCATGACAGGGGAATTCCATTCCCTCATTCAACTGTGCCTGTCCTCTCTCTCTCTTTACCTGCCTCCACCCCCAGTGTTTCCTGTTTGTCTGACAATGTAGAGGTCAGCATAAGGCCACCTAGCTAGCTATGCAGGATGCATAGCCCCTGTGTAAACTATAACAAAGCCATAAGCCTGAGATTTCTTCATAGGAACACCAGCAGAAGGAACTGCCTAATTGTTTTTATTTTTCCTTCTTTTTCTGATGGAAATGACTGTGTGTCTTATGGGTCCCAAACAATAGCAGGCATGTTCACAGAGGGGATATTTGTTTGTATAGAGCTTGAATGATTTTCAAGTGTTTTATCAAACTCCTCTATGAGCCAAATGCATTTCGCAGAACTTGACAAATTCCAGAGTAGTCTAGAGTAGTTAAGGGGCAGCTCCTGTCATTTTGACACAGCAGTATATTTTGAAGTTATCAGGGAAAGAATGTTGAGTCAGAACACTTTAGATTTGGGGCTTTCTTCAGAGAATGACTCACAGAATCTAAGTAGTGACAAAGTCATTTCCAGCTAGCATTGCATCCAGACTTCTTATCTGGCATATATAGAAGGAAAAGCAGTGTATTACAGGGAGATGAACCTAAGCTTTGGTATTAAATGAAGCTGGGCCTAAGTGCCAACTCTGTCCCTCACTAGGTATGTGACCTCTACAAAATGTTTAATCTCAGTGAGTCTTAGCTTCCTCCTTTGTAAATGGCAGGCAGCAGTACTTACTTTGCAGAATTAAGAGAGATCTTGCATACAGTGAAGGACCTACCATACAGTGAATGCTCAAATGTAGGAATCCATTGCTATTGATCTCTCTCAGGTTATTATTGCTGGATCTTTGCATGGAAACCAGAATAGCTTATTTGCTTTTCAAGGGCTCATTGAAATAACAGATGCGTAATCTTTATTTTCCTCCAGGTTGGTTTCATTGACTACATTGTCCATCCACTGTGGGAGACCTGGGCAGATCTTGTACAGCCTGATGCTCAAGACATTCTAGACACATTGGAAGATAACAGGAACTGGTATCAGAGCATGATACCACAGAGTCCTTCTCCACCACTGGACGAGAGGAATAGAGACTGCCAGGGTTTGATGGAGAAGTTTCAATTTGAACTGACCCTCGAAGAAGAGGATTCTGAAGGACCTGAAAAGGAGGGAGAAGGCCACAACTATTTCAGCAGCACAAAGACACTTTGTGTGATTGATCCAGAAAATAAGGAGTCACTGGGAGAGACTGACATAGACCTTGCAACAGAAGACAAGTTCCCAGTTGACACATAATCTCCCTCTCTGTGTAGAGATGAACATTCCACCCTTGACAAGCATGCCAGCTGTGTGGTAGGGCCAGCCTGCTATGGGGGCTGAGGCCTACACAGGACAAAGGCCTCCTGGCCTTTCCAGTTACTTGAGTTTGGAGCCAGAATGCAAGCCCATGAAGCAAATAGCAGCTCAGGAAATTCCACGGTTGACTTGCCTCACTTGCAAGCTTGGCAGAGAGCTGAAGCTTATGTGGTAGTGGAGGCCAGTTCTCATCACAACTAAATGGCTTGAAATGGAAGATACAAAACCGAGAGATTTCTCTGCACTAAGTTCTGGGAATCTGTCTCAACTAGTGACTGAACTCACTAATAACTTCATTTATAAATCTGCTCACCTGTCCTCTTGTCTGCCAACCTGTGTGCCTTTTTTGTAAAACATTTTCATGTCTTTAAAATGCCTGTTGAATATCTAGAGTTTAGTACCAACTTCTATACAGATGAGTGTTTAAAGTTGACAAACTTTTTGGACTCTCTCTGGAAAAAAAAAAGGAAAGAAAACAGTCTTCCTTCATTCTTGGGCAATATTTTTTGCTTTACTACAGTTAACTTTTGCAAACAGACAGAAAGAACACACTTCTAACCACATTCTACTTCCTTCCCCTGTTTTCCAGTCCAACTCCACTGTGGCCCTTGTAACTTAGATCTGTTTGCCTGCTTTGAACAGTATTTTTTCTCTGAAGTTTCACTGTTTTGCTGTAAGCAGAATAAAAACGAACAAACTAGGGGGTAGGAAGGGATAGTCATGTTGTCTGCAATAACAGTCTGTGTAATAGCTGAATAAGACAGCGTACCCTATTGTGTCCTGGCCCTCTGTGAGTTGCACAGTCCCCTGTCCTGCAACTCTCTTTGCCCAGTTATACTGTTTCAACTTAATGCTGCCGTCTTTCTCTTGCACTGCCTTCTGCGCTAGCACCAACCTCCATTCCTGTTTATAACCATGTATTTATTACTTAATGTATATACTGTAATGTTTTGTAAGTTATTAATTTATATATCTAACATTGCCTGCCAATGGTGGTGTTAAATTTGTGTAGAAAACTCTGCCTAAGAGTTGCAACTTTTACTTGTAACATTTTGTATTGTGTATTATATAACCCAAGCATTGCTTAAGAAAGACATATGGCATGACCCCCTCAGGGGTGAGGACAGGGATGGGCTGTTCTGAGGGGCTTCCCTTTCCCTGTCTGACTTGCTAATTCTGCACAAGCCCTTTATGAACCGGTTTTGCAACAGGATTCTCACATTGGATACTAAATGGTTTATACTGAGCTTTTACTTTTGTATAGTTTGATAGGGTTAGGGGGCAATGGGAAGTAGTTTTTACCCATGTTTTATCCAAATCTGTGGACACATGAGTTGGGTTATAACTGGGTTCTACTATAATTGTGGCTTCGATTCAAAAAAGCAACACTACATTTGCTCACAGAGGATTCTTTTGAGTATTCCCAAACTACTGACTTTGGAAAGCTAGCCTCCTGCCTGCCATTAAGCAGAATGTCATGTTCCAATTCATTATGAAAGAAAACAATAAAACAATGTGAATTTTATAATAAAATGTGAACTGATGTAGTAAATTATGCAAATGTGAAGCTTCTTCTGACATTTGTTAGGCCTCTTCCTGGTGTCAGTTTCAGTTGTAAAATGTTTCATGCTTCAGTTCAGCATTGTGACTCCATAGTTAAAGAAAATGGCACAAATGTGCATGACCAATGGGTTTGTATGTCTGTAAACACTGCATTGTTTCAGGTGGACATTATATTGTTTTCCAAAAGTTTCTTACAGTGTATGTCATATTATTATTATTATTATTATTATATATTGTGCTCAAATGCATTCTTAAGAGACTTTTATATGAGCTGAATAAACAAAAGCATGATTAGATTAGACTATAGGCCCAATTATTTTGTGATTAGTTCTGATGTATTAAATCTTCTCTATCTCTCTCTCTTTCTTTTCTCCTTTGATACCCCATAAAAAACCAACCACTTTTCCCAGCCAGCATCATAACTGAAGCTTCACAATCTGTGTCCAGAAGTCCTGTCACTTGGAACATTTCACTTTTTTCTTAGCAGCTGTTCACCCAGCTCAATAGTACAGGAAGGGGCTGGTGAAGGATAACAAACAAAACTGCTTTGTTCATCTTGAACCACTTCCTTCTACTTCTTTAAGAATCTGAAGAGTTTAAATCTACTAGATAAGTAAAAGGCAACCTCATCGTGTCTGGGACCTCTAGGAAAGGAATCATAGAATCATCATGCACTAATATAACGTAGTCAGAGAGACCCCTCTTGATTCATTTGACACATGAAAAATCTAATTTGGAAGAGCCATCTTAAACCACAATCCACAGAGCAGGAGTGAACACTCATAGTCTTGTCAGTGATCCATGGAGTCTTTTGCTGAGTATATGGCTATGCTTTTCTTTCTAGAAAGAACTATTTCAATGTCATAAGTAGAATACTTAAATGTTTTGTTGAAATCTTAGCATTTAAAAATGATTTATCCTGAGGGGTGTGTTGTGAGTGGTAGGAAAGGTTGTAAGAATCAGTGGGTGGCTCTTACTAATTTAACCACCTACAAGTGGTTTAGGGGCCATTAAGGGAGTCTGCTCTGGAAGAACTCTCAATAAGCTAAAATTCTGTTTCTTTATTACAACAAGTGAGGATGGACCAACACTACAGAATCAGCTTGCCTACTAACTGTAGAGACAATGTTTCCAGGACTTTCCACCATCCCTGATTTCTGATTGCACCTCACCATCTTTGAGATCCTACTGATTAAGTGACAAAGTGAATAGGTAAGAATAGCTACAGGTGAAACTTATTATCCCTACAGTTGTAAATCAGTCCATTTTCTACTGAGAAGGGGTCTTTAACCCTTGGTATAAATGAGAATCTTGTGGAAAATAAATATTTTTTAAAATACCAATACTTGGACCCCATTCTCCTCCTAGATTTCTGATAAAAGTGGTCTTGGGAATAGCCCTAGACATCACATTTAAAATTTATTTCCCCAAGGAATGCTAATGTACAATTAGAGTAGAGAACCATTGCTTCAGAACCAAAAATTTCTTGCTTAGAGCCAGGACTTTCCCCCAACTGTCTACAAACATTCATCATACACCCATCAAGACATGGCATGGTTAGTATAGTGATTTTCAACAGAAATTTTAATTGTGTCCTAGTTTGATCTTTTCCACTAAGTGCTTACCTAACTTCCAGGTAAGATGGGACTCTACAGTTTCTCAAGGTTCCTAAATGGAAATTTTAAGAAGAGCCAGGTCAGAACCGAGGAGTCCAAGCCAATGGTAACCTATGAAAGCAGGGACCGTGTCGGCACATTCTCCTGTTTCTGCACTCCTAGCACCATACTTGGTAGAGTTAATGCTCAAACATTTGTTAAATAAATGTGGATGTCAATGACAGTAAATCCCCAGTTAATAAGAAGATGAAAAGAACGTACATCATAGGCAATAGAACACTCAGTTCTTCTTACTCAGTTGCAGTTGTCTGTTTTCGGATTTTTCTCCACATTCAACACTGAACCCTTCCAAGATAAGACAATCATTTCTACGTGGTCGCTTTTTTTAATCTTGGTGCTCCTCACCAATAGGCACTATGCTGGTCCTTAGCAAAAGGAGTATCCACTAGTGCTTGGTGAACTAATGACCCAAGAAATAAGGCAGAGACCCTTTTTATTCAAATCACTTGCAAAATACATTCTATACATTGTTTTCATAGGGAAGAAGTACACTGGGAAAAGCATGATTTGACAAACCTGTTCCTGGTCTTTTCTCAGCTCTTCCTAGCCATGGAATATGGGCAAAATCACTTACATTTCTCATCATTAAATGAATGTAACAATAGACAGAGATGGAATCAGATACATGATTACATACAATAAGTGATAAATAAATCTTTGTTGTCTAGATGTATGCACTCATGGATGGAGAAGTTATTGATTATTAATACTTTTGAAAAAATTGCCTTCTCACTTTAAAAAGCATAATTCAGCAACACATTTTCATTAACTTATGCTTCATAAAATCAAATTCCAATTAATATATATTTTTCTAAGTGTATTCAAGATTCTGGAAATTTGAATGCTCTCACTCTAACCCACCAAATAGGATCATGCTGATACTGATAGGCTTATGGAGTTGGGAAGAAATGTATAAATCATGTTATCTAACGTCTTCCAATGCTATAGAATTCCTACAAGAAAGTATCATGATTGAAAGCATCCAACATTAGAGAGCTCAGCAATATCTTTTAAAATAATGTAAGTCGTTAGGGTTTTTGTGATGGAATCAGATTGTATTCTTCTAGAGCACTCTCTTTGATTTGTTCTTGTCCATCTACAGCCAAATAATTTATTCAATTACTCTTCTAATCTCCTATTCTAATCAAAACTAAGAGTCAGACTTGAGTTTTTTGACCTCTCATAGCCTCAGTTTCCTCATCTGTAAAATAGAGGCAATAATAATAATAATAATAATACCTATGCCATAAGATTATCATTAGAATTAAATGATAAAATAGTTTCTGGTCCATAGTATGCATTAACAAGTCTGAATTACATATAACTAGTGATAGCATATTTTCTACATTATAGTTTCTTCAACCATTTTTCATTTGACTTATATTTATGATTGTGCTCAAATTATCCTAGGCTTGCTCACATTGACAATGCTTCCTTAGGATGTGTACCCCAGAACCGAGGACCATATTTCATTCACAATAAATCATAGTGTGACTGTTGCTCTTCTTTGTTTTGGGCATTGTTCCATAGTTCAAGATATTATTTATTCATTTGGGGGGATGTCAGTCATTCACCTGGGTAATTCATAGGTTCTCACAGGCAAACAAAACCTTCCATACCTTTTCCCATAAACCATGGTTCAACTAAATCTTCTTCATTCTTTACTTGTATGATTCTATGCTTTCTTGATACATTTCATCTGAAAAAAAGTATAGTTTTCAGTTTGAGTGTCAGACTGAACTATTTATAAATTGCAACTTCACACTTTTGTAACCAAAAGAAGATAATTAATTTGTTTGATCTTCAGTTTCTTTTTCTGTAAAAGGGAGAAATGATTCCTATATCAATATACTATTTAGAAAGACTAAGAGCAACCACTTATGCAAAGATTCTGGCACATTCCAGGCACGTAGTAAATGAAAATTATTAGTTATATTAGTACTTTAATATAGTAATTAAATAAGATAATATGTGCATGGAAAATCTTCATTCATATTATTAATTGCTATTATTTTTGTCCTAAAATTATTTTGAATTCTGATTCTGATAATTCATTAACTATGCCCTCCCTAGCATCTATGATTTACATCATTATAAGAAAGTATTTTAATATTTCATTCACTGTGAGTAAAAATGATAACCAGCACAGGATGAGGAATGGATATGTGTTTTTATCTGCAGTCTTCCAAATCAGCATTGACCCATTACTCGAGACTTTTATGGACAATGGTGTTAAATCAACTTCAGAATCACCAAGGTCATCATCTTGGTCAACCCGTCCAAAAACATGTAAATTTCTTCAAAGTCTTTTCTGAAATGCAGACATATAATGTCTAAAGCATTTTCCTCCTTGGTATAATCCTAGCTAACTGAGAAAAGAGACCATGATAGCAAGACTTGCCATTACTTACCATTAGAGAACTACTCCTGCCAGCTACTTCTCTCTCAAATAGCCTATGAGCCATATGTTAATGATCTGTTCCAGACTTATGCAACTGATCATAACATCAATCTGTGGTGTTATTTATTTCTGAAGAGCAGGATTGTATTTACCTATCTATACTCCTAGAGTTATAGTTTATTTTGCATTCTCTCTGATTTCTTTAAAATCACCAGTTATTGAAACCCCAGCAGCACAGCAACTAAGAGATAGCATAGATAAATGGGACCTCATAAAACTAAAAAGCTTCTGTTCATCAAAAGAAATGGTCTCTAAACTGAAGAGAACACCCACAGAGTGGGAGAAAATATTTGCCAATTATACATCAGACAAAGGACTGATAACCAGAATATACAGGGAACTTAAAAAACTAAATTCTCCCAAAACTAATGAACCAATAAAGAAATGGGCATGTGAACTAAACAGAACTTTCTCAAAAGAAGAAATTCAAATGGTCAGAAAACACATGAAAAAATGCTCACCATCTCTAGCAATAAAGGAAATGCAAATTAAAACCACACTAAGATTCCACCTCACCCCTGTTAGAATAGCCATCATCAGCAACACCACCAACAACAGGTGTTGGCGAGGATGCGGGGAAAAAGGAACCCTCTTACACTGCTGGTGGGAATGTAGACTAGTACAACCACTCTGGAAAAAAATTTGGAGGCTACTTAAAAAGCTGGACATCGATCTACCATTTGATCCAGCAATACCACTCTTGGGGATATACCCAAAAGACTGTTACTCCAGAGGCACCTGCACACCCATGTTTATTGTGGCACTATTCACAATAGCCAAGTTATGGAAACAGCCAAGATGCCCCACCACTGACGAATGGATTAAGAAAATGTGGTATCTATACACAATGGAATTTTATGCAGCCATGAAGAAGAACGAAATGTTATCATTCGCTGGTAAATGGATAGAATTGGAGAACATCATTCTGAGTGAGGTTAGCCTGGCCCAAAAGAACAAAAATCGTATGTTCTCCCTCATATGTGGACATTAGATCAAGGGCAAACACAACAAGGGGATTGGACTATGAGCGCATGATAAAAGCGAGAGCACACAAGGGAGGGGTGAGGATAGGTAAGACACCTAAAAAACTAGCTAGCATTTGTTGCCCTTAATGCAGAGAAACTAAAGCAGATACCTTAAAAGCAACTGAGTCCAATAGGAAAAGGGGACCAGGTAATAGAGAAAAGGTTAGATCAAAAAGAATTAACCTAGAAGGTAACACACACTCACAGGAAATCAATGTGAGTCAACTTCCTGTATAGCTATCCTTATCTCAACCAGCAAAACCCCTTGTTCCTTCCTATTATTGCTTATACTCTCTCTTCAACAAAATTAGAGATAAGGGCAAAATAGTTTCTGCTGGGTATTGGAGGGGGGAAGAGGGAGGGGGCGGAGTGGGTGGTAAGGGAGGGGATGGGGGCAGGGGGGAGAAATGAACCAAGCCTTGTATGCACATATGAATAATAAAAGAAAAATGGAAAAATAAATAAATAAATAAATAAAATAAATAAATAAATAAAATCACCAGTTACGATTCAAAAACGTGTTGGCAAGTTCCTTCAACATCTTGAGAAATCATGTGCCTACACTCATGAAACCATGTAAAGGACAGAGTTGCTCTCCTAACTTCCATAAAGCTCTCCTAGATTTATTTGGCAAGTCCAGCTGAAAACCATGGTGACTGTGCATCTTATATAAGAACTTAACTTCCTTCTAACTGAGGAAAACTGTCTCATTTCACCTTTACTTTCAGAAAGCATACCCATGGAATAGAGAAAGGAGATGGGGAGCCTATCTACCAACTCACATTGGTTCTTCAGTACCTCCCATTGAATAAATCAGCAAACATATAGAGCCTGTAGGCTCAGGAAATGGGGTGAGCTCTTTCCTGCTCATCATAAAAAGCCTTAACTGGTTTGTCCATTACAAAGGACAAGTTAAGAATGGGAAGAAAATAACAGATTTCTTTGATCATAATTTTATGTGGTGTGGGGGACTTTAGAGTAAAGACTCAAAGACCAAGAATAAACTGCCCACTTTTATGGTTTGACAAGGCATGGAGACAAATATCATTGGACAAAAGGGGGTATGATACAATAACAGCAATAGACAGAGGGGGAAACCCAATGAGATCTGTCTGTTCACATTTTTGTGTTGCTGTTGCTGTTGTTTTTTGGTTCTAGAGTTTGAACTCAGGGCCTTGTGCTTGCCTGGCAGACACTACCACTTCAGCCACAGCTCCTGTTTAGACTTTTCTATAGTCTCTCTATACATCATTCCTTTCTTCTGGGTATGGAGCAGGACCCTATACAGAATAAAAGTTTTATGAGCTACAATCAAGTAAGACAGGCCAAAGAACTTTTTATGGATAACTCACACATGCAAAGATGGGGAAAAGTTAAAGTAATACTTTTAGATTTTTGGATGGCTTAGGGAGAAAGGTGCTTTGGTTTCTATGGCTCTTATTTCTGTTCCTCTTCCTGAGGGAAGAGGAAGTCTAATTTCGGGGTCAGAGAGAATGAGAGATAAGAAGGGGAAGGAGAAGTTCAGAAAGTTTGCTTCTGTGGCTGTTTCTGAGCCTTAACAAGTCCCTAACATTTTTAGGCACTATTCTAAGACACGCCCTGTAGTTTATTAGAGGATGTGGCAAAACAAGTGCATAAATAAAAAAGTCAATAACAAGATGAATAAATAACAACATTCAATAAGAAGTGCTAAAGTGGAGGTAGGTGTACATGAAGAACACAAAAGTAGGAGCACCTAACTTTTTTGGCAGGGGAGATGATCAGGAGCATTTCTCATAGGAGGTAGATGCTGAGTCTTCAAGCCTAAGTGGTGAAAAGTCAACAGACCAAATGAATCTGTCAGGGAAAGGCATGAACGCCTGGATTCCAACAAGAAGGAAGAGCGTGTGAGAATAGCACAGGACACAAAGAGAATTTTTTGTTTGTTTTTTGAGAAAGGGTCTCATCTCACTCTGTAGTCCAGGCTAGCCTCAAGTTGGCAATCCTTTCTCCTCACTTTCCCAAGTGCTGGGATTGGAGGTATGGTAAAAGAGTATTTTTGAGGACCCTTTTCTATAATCATTTATTTAAAAGTATTTATTGGTTATGTACTATGAGACAAGGGCTCTACTAGACTTTGGAGATATAAAACAAAACACTATTGTCATAAAATAAAGATGCACTCAAGGAGACCCATATAAATAAAAAAATTTTTAAGTGAATGTATTATTAGGAACTGACACAAGTTCTCTAAAGGATGGAAACTCAGTTAAATGAAGATAACTAAAAGAAATCATCTGAGCTAGTGTGTAAGGGAGAAGCATTTTATGTGTAAAACAACTTGTACCAATACTCTGTAGTGGGAGACAGTGGAGTGCCTGGGAGGAACTGAAAGAAGTCCATGGTGACTTGAGGTAAGAAGTAGTCAGAGGTGATGCTATGAGGTGGCACAGGAAGATCCCACAAGGCCTGGCAGGACAATTTTGCTCTTCTTTAAACACAATGGGAAGCCACCAAGACTTTTAAGCAGGAAAGTTATATAATCATACTTTCATTGGGGAATGATCTTCCTTACAATAGTGTGGAGACAAATCCTGAGAGGATAATAAAAGTGAGGGAGATCAGCTAACAGACCATTGCAATAGTCAAGCCAAAACAAGATGAGGATGAAGAGAAATGGATGGGTGTGGTATTATTTAGATCCTACATTTACAAATATTGGTGGCTGACTCTGTTAGAGAAGAAAAGACTAAAGATAAAATGTCAAGTTTTGAGCTTATGTGCTGGAAAGGTGATAAGGTCATTCTCTGAAACTTTAGGAAAATACTAGTTGGCATGAAGGCATGATTCCAGTTTGGAATGTGTTGATTTGGGATGTCTTGATGACATTTAAGAGGATGTGAAGTAGACAATTGAATATGACAGCTGGAACTCAAAGAAGTGCAAGCTGGGTGTTATCATGTAGATCTTAAATATGGTACCACAATCCATGGGAGAGAGTGTGGAAGAGGGTAGGAAAAGAACTATGCTTGAAGTACTTTGGTAGTAATACAAAAGATGGGCCTGCAAAGGAGATGGAGAAAGAGAATCCATAGAGCTGGTAACTTTACTAAGAGAACCTGGTGTCCAAGGAGGTTAAAAGAAGAGCACTTGTGTTAGTGGGTCTGTCTGAGGGAACTGGGAGAATAGGGAGTGAATAGGGAGAGAAATTGTGGAGAATGAGAAATGTTGAAACCACCCACATATTTATGAACATAATATAACATGATGCATCGTAAACTGTTGAATAATAAGGGAGCATGGTGAGGGAGAAAGAGTAAATGATAAGGGTGTTAGTCTTATTAAAGCATGATATATACTATATAAAATGCTGAGGCAAAACCCCCTGGGACTATCAATGTACACTTTCAAAAAAACTGAAGGATAGGAGGGTAAAATGAGTCTTCTCTGAGGGTGGGTTCCCATGGGAAGGGGAAGGCATAAGGAAAGAGTGAATGACTGTGAATATAGTGCATGTATTTTGTATTCATATATGAGAATAGAAAAATGAAACCTATTGAAATTGTTTGAAGAAGGCAGGGGAGAGGGGAGGAGGGAGAATGACAGAAGGAGTAAATCTAAGATATACTATAAGCACATACATAAATATCACAATGTATCTCCTGTACGATCATTATATGCTAATAAAATATTGAAAAATAAATTACAGCAGTAATAAAAAGAAACAGTCCACAACATTAAATCCAACTAAGAAACAAAAGAGGGAAAATATTCATTTTGTTTAGAAATATGGACATCGCTGGTGAATTATAGTGCTTTCAGTGAAGTGGTGACCCCGTAAGCAGTTCACAGTGAACGAGCAGTTTAAAGAAGATGAAAATTTGGAGGCTAAGAATAGATAAGAAGCTCAGGTATGAAAAAGAAGTTGAGATAAAAGTGATATCTAGAGTAGGATGAGGGGTAAGCCAAACTTTTCTATTTAAAATCTAAGTAAGATTTAAGTATTTTATAATGAAAACAGGAGGTATCCTACTAAGAGAGAGAAACTGAAAATACAGGACAGGGCTGGCAGAGTGGCTCAAGTGGTAAGAGTGCCTGCCTAGCAAGCATGAAGCCCTGAGTTCAAATCCCAGTGCCACCCAAAAAAAAAAAAAAACAGAATGAAAATACAGGAGAGAGATAGGATCACTACTAATGTCTGTTTGGAAAGGCAAGAGTGTCTTGATTCCAAGCACAGTGGAGAAATCAATCTTAGAATAGAGGTCACTTTCTTGGGTTGGGTATGGTGGTGCACACCTGTAATCCCAGCTACACAAGAGGCATAAGTGGAAGGATTGGTGTCTGAGGCCAGCCCTGAGCAAAATCATGATATTCTATCTGCAAAAAAAATCTAAAGAAAATTGGGTGAGTGGCTCAAGTGGTAGAACAGCTGCCTAGCCAGTGAGTCCAAACCCCAGTACAGCAAAAAAAAAAAAAAAAAAAACTACTTTCTCTAATACACCTGAAAAGTAGGTGCACAAGTGTAAGTGTCCTTGATTGTGTTTAAATTTGGGGGTGGGGGCATCGTTTGGCTTGGTTTTCATCAGAGCTCTGAATATGCTCTTTATTGTTCTCAGCAACTTTTCACCTAGCTTATTGTTTTTATTTTTATTGTTTTTAAACTGTATTCTCACTTTCATTAAGCAGTCTTCTTGGATCTTCTTTGGATTGGCCCCCCATCTTTCATATTCATTCTGGAAAAGTTGTTCCTGTTCATATGTTTCTCTGATACTTTATAATAAGAACTCTTCAGAGACCTTTTGTGTGCTATCATGTGAAGTGGTGTTTTTTTTTAATCGTTTCCTTCATAAAATCCAAGAATAATGGTCATTTCCATAGCACTTTACGGGCTTTTCAATATCTACTCATAGGCATCACTACATGTGGTTATCCCAAGCTCTACAAGTGCAAGTTGTACACAAGTGCAAGTGACAAAAACATCACCTCCACGGTCTTGACTGACAGAATTATTTCCACTAGTTCCACTGAGGTCCTGAGGTTATTAGAGAAGTGCCTCTACTTAACCCATGGGAGAACTGAAAAGTAGAGACTCAAGCCGGGATCTGACCCTAAAATTTAGACTCTTTCCATAAACAAAGTTATAGCCTCCGGTGACTGGACTACCTCCAATGGTCACATGCTCCAAAGCTGCCTGTTACTTCCTCCTCAACCTCTTACTCTTTGACTGTAATTACATGGAAATGCAGTTCCCATGGTTACTTCCTCAATTATAAAAAATGCTTATTCAATTATTGAGTGAACTCGCCAAGACCCTCTTCACAAATTCTCTTGAACACCAATGTTTCTTAGGTAGTCTGAACCATTTCCTCTGAGTCAAATTGTTCTGCCCCTTTTGAAATTTTGACACTAATGTCTAGATAGTCCCTTTCAGAGGTTTCTAAACTCTAACTTTGGCAGTGTAACTAACCATTCAGTCTGTTGGTCATTCACACAATTAAAAATGATTTACTAACTACCTACATTATGCAGACCCCCTAGGGTACAAATGTTGATAAAATAGAAATACATGGACCATTATAAGGAGACAGTAACCAAATGATTACCAAAATAAATGTTAGTGGATTAAGTAGTTATCATTTTTGCTATTTTGTTTTGATCTTTTACTTACTTTTCTTTTCGTTCTTTTTCTGGGGGGAGGGAAGTCTTATATAGTTACCTGCACCAGAAATTTATGCCTTTAATATACTGTGACTTTTCCAGTGTACCTTAACCTCTTAGAAAACCACCTTACCAATTTTACAGGCACATAAGACTTTAGATTAGGAAGATAACTTGAAATCAACCAATATAACACCTCTCAAACTTGAACATACATACAAGTCACCTGAGACTCTTATTAAAAGATCTGTATTATAGGCCTGAGAATCTGCACTTTTATAGGCTCCCAGGTGGTACTGATACTGCTGCTACCTAGATAACACTTTGAAGAGCAAATATCTAGTTCTCCATCTTATAACTGGGAAAAGCCATCAGATTACCTGACACTTGCAAAATATAGATTCTAGCAGGAAATTTGGAATGGCAGCCTCCAGCTTTCACTTCCAGTCAATATAGAATAAAAAGAGTTGGACTTTGCCAGACCCAATAGCTCACATTTGTAAATCCTAGCTACTTGGGAGGCTGAGATTAGGTGGATTCAGGGATAGTTCATGAGACCACCATCTCCAATTAACCAGTGCAAAATGGACTGGAGGTGTGGCTCAAGCAGGAAAGTACCTGCTTTGCAAGTGTGAACTGAGTGCAAACACCAGTTTCACCAAAAAAAAAAAAAAAAGAAGAAGGAAAAAAAAAAAATAAGAAAAAGGATTGAACTTACCACCTTGCCTGAAACTACTCAAAGAACAAAACCTGACAAAACATGATGCAATGAACCAATCGCCAGAGATCACGGTGCTTCCACTGAAGATCAAAGGGCCTCATGACATGGAGGTGGACACTCTGAGGAGGAGCACTCCAACTCATAGATTTCCTAAAACCTGTGGACTATGATAGTAAGAATTTCATCTTACTATATAATTTCATCCTATTATAATATTAGGTATATTATGTACCTAATAAAATATTTAAACATAAATGCCGAACATTTTATGAATTGGATGAAAATGAGAAAACCACGAATTTAAGAAGTCTAGCCACAAGAAACCTGAAATAGTTTCCACAAGGAACACCACAGTCAAACTGTTCAAAGCTGGTGATAAAGGAAATAATTTTAAGTTAGCCAAAGGAGGGAAAATGTCATGTAATGTACAGAGTAACAAAGATAAATATGTAAACAGATTTCTTTTTGTAAATAATGAAGCAAGGAGACAATAGAACACTATCTTTAAAATGCCAGAGGAAAAAAGACCTTACCAAGTAAGAATTCTGTACCAAATAAAAATTCCTTTCTTTCAAAGCTGAAGGTGAAATAGACTTTTTCAGACATGTACAAGTTGAAAGAACCCAAGGTCAATAGACCCACACCACAAAAACTGTTAAAGGAAGCCTTTGAGCAAGGAGAAAAAGAAACCAGATGGAAACATGAACCACCAAAGAATGAAGAGAACTAGAAATTGTAACTAAATATGAACTTTTTTCTTATTAAAAAAATCTCTTTAAAAGGAGTGACTCTAAAAAATAAAAGGAATCTGGTATGGTATGGAATTTACAGCATATGTAAAAGTAAAATGGATGATACAATACAAAGAGAAAAAGTGAAGAAATTGCAGCATAGGACTTTTCATCATGTATTTGTATAAAAAGAAATATTTAAATAACAATGAGTACAAGACCAGTGTTATTATTTTTTGGAAGGAAACCTTGAACATTTATCCAGCTTAAAGTTCTTTAGTTTCTCATGTCATTTTGCTTCTTCATTTTTTTCTTCAAGTGTATTCTGCAACTAACATGTTTTGGAGAGCACAAAAAAGATATTATATTGTTAAAGTTACATGTTCAGTAGATAATAATACTTAAGAGTTATTGATTCTTTACATATAATACCCCATCCAAACCTCACCACACTCTGTATGTCACCCTCTAATGGCTCTGTGAAACCAATTTTATAGTTGGGAGAGAGAACTGTGAGACAAGCTACAACTGAAAGTAGAAGTAGGGCACAAAACCAGAAGTTCTGGTCCAGAATCTATAAGCTTAATATGGCACAAATGTCCACTCTGGTTTTTTGTTGTTGTTTGTTATTCTGTGAGTTTCTGTTTTCTAAAGCTTCTAGGTTAAAATTACTATGGTTTTGTTCAACATGTCAAACACTGTGAGCTTTAGTTGTTTTCCTCAAAATGTTGTTTTGATTCTGTTATTAAAAAACAGCTTACTTTGCTCTTTCAACTCATACATAGTTTAGTGCTAGAGAAATAGAGACTTAAAAAAGCAACTGTTGTTTTCACTGAGCTTCCACTAGTTTACATGATGGGGAGAAAAGAAAAGTAGGAAAACTTTTCATCACAACTCTATGGAAAAAGTGCCGTGCTAGTGGTAAACAAAGGTGTTATGAAATCACAAGGACTCGATTTTGGTAAGGCCTTCCTAAGGAGCTGGAAAGGATACAGCTAGAATTCTGGGAATCACTGATTAGAGTTCTGTAGTTGCTTCACAATTTGTTTGATCTTTTAAGATGTGATTTCAATCATGCACATCTGTGCATAGATATTCGTGTGTGTGTGTGTGTGTGTGTGTGTGTGTGTGTGTGACAGACTGTCTAACTCAGATATTGGCAAATATAAAATAATAAATATCTGATAAACCAACAAAAATTCTCACATACACATAACTCATCAGAAATTATATTTAACTTTTTATTTTTTTTCAAGTTTTTCTTTGAACACTCTTGGGAACACCTATGGTTTCCCCTTGCTTAAACTTAAAGGTTAAGGTTTCTCCCTCACCTGTTTTTCAGACTTCTTTCCAACACGACTGCCTTTGAGATTATAATTAGGTAACTTGAAATTACTGTAACAAGTGACCACAAACTTGATGGCTTACAACAACAGAAAAGTTTTCCCTCACTTTCTAGAAGCCCAAAGTCCAAAATCAAGGTGCTGGCAGGCCATGCTTTCTCCCAAAGTTCCAGGAAAAAAAAAAAAAAACAACCCTCATTGCCTCTTGCAACTTCTAGATCCAGACATTCCTTTACTTGTGGTTGCAAAATGCTATCTGCAACTGTCTTCACATAGTCTTCTACTCTATAGGTCAGTGTCTTTCTCTCTCTGTCCCTTATGAAAACACTTGTCCTTTTATTTAGGCCCCATCCAAGGTAATTCAATGTTGACATCCTAATTACATCTGCAAAAGCTCTTTTTAAAAAATAAAATAAAATCATATTGACAGATTAGGGACTAAGACATGGGTTTATATTTCGAGGGGGCCATAATTCAACCCACTAGAGAGACATTTCCAACAGAATCAGAATGCAGTGAAAAGGGCGAGGTGCAAAATTCAAGAGGATACGCCAAAATTCAAGATAATAATATGGGGAATATCAGTAATCAAATTAATACTTTAGTGCAATATTTTTAAAGTGAAATTAATGCAAAAATCCAAAAGTAAACAAAATAAAAACTTTACATAAAGATGGAATCAGTATTATTGATTTTTCCCCCCTTTCTCTTCTCCAACATGGCTCAGCATTGCATTGATTTCGGCAACAGCTCAAGCTTCCCATCCACTGGGAGATTGGGCTCAGCCCAATCTGCCATTTCTCTGGGCACAATTTAGATCACTCTTCTCAGAAACACGGCTCCAGGGAGCTTTATTCAGGACTCCAGGCTACTCTGAGCTGGGATTCTCTCTTCCAATGCAGGCTTATTTATTTTACAAATTGTGCAAACACCTCCTGAGAAGCTAATTAAAATGGAAGTCAGTTCTGCCAAATCCGGGAACCCTCCAAATGAGCATCTAAAGGCTGCCAGAAAGTGTTACTAAGGCACACACCCAACTCCTCACTGTGGCTTAAGGGGAGCAGAGGACTCCGAAGGGCAAATTTTTTCTGAAAGGTGAATAGAAAGTAGAAATCTCTGAGCCCCACTTCCTAGTACTTAGGAAAAGCACCAATATGGGTGAGAGAATACCTGAGCCAGTGCAGTTTGGGAAAAGGAACAAAATGGAATCCTTTGCCTCCGGCACCATGATGAAGCAAGAAAAGCTATTTGCTTTTGATTTGTGTGCTACTATTTGAAGCTAAATTAATAAAACACCAGAAAGTTGGGCCCAGTAGGAAAATGAACTATAAAATCTGTTATGTATAGTAATCACTGAGAAAGAATAATAAAAGATAAGATCGCATCTACAATAGTTCAGCATAAGTACCTCAAAACATAGTGCCTAGGAACAAACTTAGTAGGAAATAGGTAGGACCTATAAGAAGAAACTTACAGGCAGACGGGAAGACTATAAGTAGCAATAAACACTTTACTCCTAGATGAGAAGGCTACATATTGTAATATAAATTACCTCACATACACACACACACTTAATGTAATTTCAAGAAAAGAACCAATGGTGGGGATTTAACAACTCAATTTAAAAATTCAACCAGAAAGTCAAAGCAGGAAAGTAGCTGAAGAATTCTTGGAAGAAAAAAATGGACAAGAACTTTTTGCTAATTAAAATCATTATATACCATAATAATTAAGAAATGGGATAATATTCTAGGCTGGGAAAATAGACATATGAAACAGAATTAAAAACCTGTAAACTAAACTTCCCATATGTAAGATTTTAATGTGTGATAGAGGGTTTATCATAAATCATTCCTGAAAGGAAGGCTTAATAAATATGATCAACCTAGAGCTACTTATTAATCATGACAGGAAGTTAGTTTGTGCATATTACATATCACCTATGCTTAAATTGATTAAGAATTGAAAAATAAGTATTGGAGCCAGGTGCCAGTGGCTCACACCTGTAATTCTAGCTATTTGGGAGGTTGAGATCAGGAACATCTCGATTCCAGGCCAGCCCAGGCAAATAGTTCATAAGACCCCTTTCCAAAATCACCAAAGCACAGTGGACTGGAGGTGTGGCTCAAGTGGTAAAGCCAATGCTTTGCAAGTGTGAAACCATCAGCTCAAACCCTAGTCCTATCAAAGATAAATAAATAAAGCAAGGGTTGGTGGCATGGTTCAAGTGGTAGAGCATCTGCTCTGTGTTCAAACCCCAGGTACCGCCCCCCCAAAAAAACACAAATCAAACATAAAAATGAAATATAAAAATTATGACACCTTCTCTCAAGGCAGAGGTACATATTTTTCTAAGCATAAAATGATAGGCACTCTAACAAAAAAGATAAATTTTCTCCATAAAATTTAAAATCTTTATACAAAACTCACAGTGAACAAAATTAAAGAAAACAATAAATGTAGCAAATATATGCCATGTATATCAAAGGCTGAATATATATATTATCTCTGAATAATAGGCTTCTCAAAAATCAACAAGAGTCACACTGTGGGTAGGAATGTGAATTAGTACAGCCACTATGGCAATCAGTATGGAGGCTCCTCAAGAAAACAAAAAGCACAGCTACCACATGATCCTGCTAAGCCACTCTTGGACATACATTCAAAGGAATGTAAACCAGCATACAAGAGAGACCTCTGCACATTCATGTTTATAGCAGCACTGTTTACAATAGCCATGAAATGGAACCAGCCGAGTTCGCAACAATTATGATTGCGTAAAGAAAATGTGGTACTATGTGCAATACGGTATTCTTCAACCATAAAGAAGGAAATTATGTCATTCGCAGGAAAATGGACGGAACTGGAAGTCATCCTATTAAGTGAGATAAGTCAAGCTCAGAAAGACAAATATTGCATGTTGTCACTCATGCGTATTCTAGAAAAAATAAAAATATGACAAGATTGCAAAAGGGGGACCATTTTGGGGAGGGAACCAGTGAGTAAAAGTGGAAGAAAGGAAAGGATAACAGAAGTGAATATTATAGAAGCACACAGTGAAACCCACCAAAAACTGTTTAAAAGGAGAGGGGAAGAAGGGAGGATGGTTAAGAAAGAGTAATGCAGATGGGTGAATTTAATCAAATACCGTGTGTGTGTGTGTATGTGTGTGTGTGTGTGTGTGTGTGTGTGTGTAAATATCATAATGAAACCCCTTTATATGTTAACTTATGCTAATAAAAAATTTTAAATAGCAGGCATCTGTGGCTCACACCTGTAATCCTAGCTACTTTGGAGGCCAAGATCAGGAGGATCACAGTTCAAGACCAGCCCTGGCAAAACGTTTGTGAGATGCCATCTCAACCAATAGCTGAGTATGGCATCATGTGCCTGTCATCCCAGTGAAGGAAGAAAGTGTAAAACAGGACAATGGCTGTGCAGGCAAGAAAAAAAGGGTTCAAGGCATGGCACAAGTGGTAAAGCACCTGTATAGCAAATGCAGAGCTGTGGGCTCAAATCCCAGTACTGCCAAAAATTAAAAAATCTGTAAGGGGTGATTGTAATTCACAAAATAAATCAATATAAAAAAGAAAATAAGGCTTCTCAAAAAAAATGAATGAAACTGATGAACAGAACTTTCATTTAAAAAGAAATTGAAATGGCCAATTGTGTGTGGAAAATTAAGTAACAGAATAAGTACAAGCGAAAATAACAACAGAATTCCATTTTTTTAAGTGGACACAATTACTTTTAAAAAATCAAACCTGACATGACAGTTCCACAGCACTCATGTTTCTACATGTCCACCTGCAACCACAGGCTCTTTCGAAGTGTTGTGTACTAGATATCAAAAGACTAAAAAATTCCAGTTCTTTTTTTTTTTGTAGTGAAAGTGATAGTAAAGTTTATCAGGAAAAGAGTATGTTCATCTCTAGAGTGAGAACAAGAATAGACAAAAATTCCAATTCTTTAATTGCACTTTTGAAGGGAATTGACTGAAGAAATGGTTCAAGTATACTTATAGGTTTATTCAAGAACTACTTTTATCATGTGCTCAAAATCCAATCCCCAAGGGAGGGGTGAGGATAGGTAAGACACTTAAAAAACTAGCTAGCATTTGTTGCCCTTAACACAGAGAAACTAAAGCAGATACCTTAAAAGCAACTGAGGCCAATAGGAAAAGGGGACCAGGAACTAGAGAAAGGTTAGATCAAGAAGAATTAACCTAGAAGGTAACACACACGCACAGGAAATCAATGTGAGTCAACTTCCTGTATAGCTATCCTTATCTCAACTAGCAAAACCCTTGTTCCTTCCTATTATTGCTTATACTTTCTCTTCAACAAAATTAGAGATAAGGGCAAAATAGTTTCTGCCGGGTAGTGAGGGGGTAGGGGGGAGAGGGAGGGGGCGGAGTGGGTGGTAAGGGAGGGGTGGGGGCAGGGGGGAGAAATGACCCAAGCCTTGTATGCACATATGAATAATAAAACAATAAAAAAAAGAACTACTTACAGTAACATTCATTATAATATTACTCATAGTCACAAAAACTCAGAACAGCCTTAGTACTGACAACATGAAAATAATTATATGATGGAATCCTACAATGCCATTAAAATAATTTTGAAGGATATTTAATTATATATTTTGATTCTATATTTAGTTTTAAATTAATTAAAAGCTTTGTGGTAAATATGTAAACAGGTGAATACATGAGCACACAAATATATACTGTAAGAAAAAAGAATAACATTGATATATTATTACTGGCTTTTTTCAGGTATCAGCTTTTGATTAGATTTTAGTTACACCTTAGTTTTTTTTACAATTAGAATTATTTTATAATCAGAAAAAAGAATAGAAATGGTCTTTAAAGGCTTGATCACCAGCTCATAGGATGCCAGCACTACAAAGAGCATTAGCAGGAACCTGACCCAACTCTCTCATTTCTCCATAAATCAGACTCAGAAAGCCAGATGATTGACAAAGGCCAAATGTTATTTGCAAAAAGAGTAAATGTATTCCCCCAAGACCCAGCCCATTTCAGAGGATCCCTTTGCAGATACCCAAAGAGAGAATCCACAAGCACCCAGTTCTTTGAGGGGAGGGGGATAGAAGACAAATGACATTTGTCCAACTCATCTCAAACACAGGGTAAGTCATGACCATGTCTTGATTCTGCTGCCCAAGAAAACAATCTTCATTTGCCTAGACCCTTGGACAGTTTCTGAGTTCCTTTTCCTTGTATCTGGAAGGCTCCACACATATCTGAGAGGTGAAGGAACTAAAGGATCAGCAAATTCCACCCACCTCACACCAGATACAACAGCTGTCAGGTATAGCCCAGGCCCCTTCCTCCCAAGGTATGCATTGGTAGTAGCTGTGATTGGAGGTCATTTAATAAGCACAAATGTGAACAGCAGTCACACCATGTGGTGGCCCTGGACTTGACAGATGTGCAGGAGTTTGCCATTTAGAGAGGGCAACAATAGACCAGCTTGCCAAGTAAAGGGAGCAGGGTGTGCAAAGGCCCTGAGCTTTGACGTGGTATGATGAGACATTCACCAGCAAGGGGTGCCAAGAAGTGGGAGCAGATGACAGCGATGGACCTGTTTTGTGAAAGGCCTTGATGGCTGTGAAAGAAGATCATGGGAGTCAAGCAGGGGTCGGAGGGTGGGAGGGAGTGGGAAGGCTCTGACCCCAACATAAGAGAAGCAATCATCACCAAGAAGGGGCCAATTGGCCCAGAGGGAACTGGAAGCATGTGAAGGGGCCACAGCCAGCAATGCCCCAAGCCCCAGGCTCAAGCCAGCCAAGCCATCCCTGGCAGAGGGTCTAGATTGCTAGTCCATACTTTGTGTTTTGGCCACACATTTTCCCCTCTGGTGCTCCTAGTGGACAGCCTCCAGGAGATCTGTGGTTTTTAAAGAAAAGAGTGAATGGAGGCAAACCAAGAGAGGAAGTGGCACAACTGTGCTCTGAAGAGTCTTTGGCTGTGAGAAAAATCTCCAGAAATGCTAAAAGAAAGCCTGGACCACATCTGTTTTTACTACGTGTTGCCAGCTCAGCTCATGGATGACAAACACACTTGGGTGGTAGATGACCTTGGAAGACCGTGGCCTGTGTTCACATTCCAGCTCTGCCACTTCCCAGTGGTGAGGGGCAAGTCATTCATTTTCCTAGTCTCAGTTCCCTTATGAGTACAAGGCAGGTAGTAATACTTCTGCCTCCCAATGCTATTGACAAGTTAAAATGATATCGTGCATAAGGCATGAAAAATACTGGATTATTATTGTCAACTTTTGGAACTGCTCTTTTCATCTTCCTGGGACTCAGAGCCAGGAAAGGGTTAAGTGAGCTGTCACTTTCTGAGTCTCTTTACAGGAATTACCCTCTTAATTCTCCCCTGAACCCCACAAGGAGGGCATTAAGATATCCCATTTGAAGAGAAATTGAAATTCACAGAAGCTAACTCTCTTAGGCAAGGTCTCATGCTAATTTGATGCAGAAAAAGAATTCTATTTACCTCTCATCTGCTTGTTCTGGGAACCAGGCTTTCCCCAGACTGAGAGGCCCACAGCTCCACAGGCTGTTCCTGCTGCTGCCTCTGCCCACCTGCTGCCCTGGAAACAGGACTCCCGCCCCCTCAGTCATGCAACCCTGGAACACAATCCTCCTTTAACTGACCAAGCTGACCCAGGCCAGGACATAACCAGATGTGCCATCCCTGGACTCCAGACAGCTGCGGTCACAGACACTGCTATGTCTGTGATGCAACACACCCAGAGCCACTGCCTAAGGAAACCCAGAAACCTGGAGTAAAATGACAACAGAAAAAATCTACATGTGCCTCTGTACCACAGGGAGTCTCTGGGGCTAACGGAAGCCCTTAGGGACCCTGAGAACCCAGAGGAAGTAGAGGATGAGAACCATTTTAATGAGGGAGAGTCAATGGGAAGAGTTAAGTGAAGAACTGTAAAGAAGCTTTTCCTAACTTCCTCTTAGTCTGCACAAGGTAGGAAACTGAGGCTCAGGACTGCTAGAGAGAGGATGAGTCACATTGAAGATGCTTGGGGGTCTCTGACATCTTGCTCCAGTAGTTCAAGTTTCTGCACTGATTGTGCTGTGTGATCTTGGACAAGTGGCCTAGTCCCCGTAATAGCTCAACCACTACAGTTATGATTACCATTATTGGAGGCCTCCAAACGTCCAGACTTTGTTCTAGGCACTGAGCATTTATTGTGCTGCATCTTCACAGTAATCATAGGAGAGAGCAGTCATTGTCTTCTCTTCCTTTGTCTTGGATTGCAGCATGTGTGGACCCACAGCTCCTCCTTCGGTCTCAGAGGTCTCGGCTTATGTCCTGAGGTCAACTTGGGCAGATGCTTCTCCTTCACAAAGCAGGATCACTCTGAGAATCCAAAGATCAATGTCAGGGAAGTTTTTCTTTTTGAAAACCACCATTCTACATGATGCTGTGAGGGAGTGGGATAGAAGCTTGTAGACACACTCATGAGAGTTCTGGAAAGTAGGGCAACATTGCTGAATCTGCATTTGCTAAACTCATTCACCAAGACTGGCCTTCATTCAAATCAGAAGAAGGCCCCTCCTCCACGCTGGACGCTTGGGCTCAGCTTTCTAAGAGCTTGGGATGTGTCGAAACCCTGTAGAATTCAGGGGAAATCTTTGCTGGGTCAGAGCCCGTGCAGTTACCCCTCTGGGAGTTTCCAGGTTTGTATGGGCACAATGTCAATCATTTTTGTTCAAGAAGATCTGGAGCTGGTCAAAGACCAACATTCTCCTTATCCTGCTCAGGTTGGGGGTGAGAAAACTCAAAGGCTACACTTTTGTAAAGGAAGAGAAATTGTTTAAACCTGATTGTAATCAGAGAAGAGGCTGGTATGAGGGAAGAGGGAGGGACCAGTGTTTGTCCCATGCCCAGTGTGAACAAGGGTTTTTGTCACCTCACTGGACTCTCATCCTGGAGATAGGGCATGCTATCTCTATTGTACAGAAGACACACTGGCCAGTGTCCCTCAGCAAATGCAGAGCTGGGAAACTTTTCTCTTTTCAAAGTCAAAGCTCTTTTCATTGCCTGTGATTGATTGCTAAGCCTGCAGCCAAGAGACAGTGTTGTATCAGGGTATAAAAGTATAAACTCTGAAGCCAACAGCTATGTGACTTTGAGAAAGTTACTTAATATCTGAGTGTCAGTTTCCTCATGCATGAAATAAGACTGATAGTACTTCACAGGAGCTTCACAAGCTTTTGTGAGCTTTAAATAGGTTAATATGAGGAAAAGGCTTGGAACAATGGGCTGACACAGCTAGTGTAATTATATAACTTGATTCAAGAAATGCATTGTTGTCCTACTAGGTATGCCGTGTGCTCTGAGTGAAGGAAGGGAGTTCTTAAACCGTAAGTCAGACTCTGTGGTAGGTAGTCAGATTCATAACCCCATGTAGATCTCCATGGTACCTATGGTGAGACATTTGAAGAATGGATGGGGAAATTGAAGAACAGAGAAGTTAAGCCATATGGCTAGGGTTACACAGCTACAGAGTATTAAAGCTAGAACTCAAATTCCAGCCTGGTGCCAACACTTCCACTTCACTCCCCCATCATGCTTGTCCATCAAGTGGAGAGAGAACAGCCCACCCACAAAGCATGCATGTGTGTGCATGCAAGTATGTGTGTGGCCAGGGGCCCACCAGGAAGAAAAGGGCAACCATTTCACTGGGGTTGCCTTATTTAACAAGTACATTATTTCACGACCAGGTCCTCTGCACATGTAATTATAGTTAATAGTTTAAATGTCCAAAGAACAAAGCAAACCAGCAATCCCACAACTCCTGTAATGCTTTAGAATGTGAAGACATTGGTCTGTATTTGTTTGTTCATTGTCTGCCCACTGTGTGCCAGACCTGGGCCTCGGAAAGTAGATGGGAGAATGATGGAATTGATTAAATAGTGAGAGAATGAACGTACCTTCACAAACAGTGATAAGTAACATTTAAGAACATTCTATGGTATCTAAAGGAGTTGATGGGATCTGATGTTGAGTTGGAGGCTTAAGAGAAAGCATATAAAGGTCTAAAGAAAGAAGAAAATCTCACCATGTCGAGAAGGAGAGGGTGAACAATACAGACAGGAATATGTGCAAAGACCCCATGGGAGAAGGGCTACAAACTATTTGAAGAACTGAAACACTCTCCATATGTCGAGAGCACAGAAAAAAGAAGACAGGGGCCAGGGTAGGCAGAACATTGGTGACCACATAGAACCAGTCTTTGTTCTAAGAGGAGGTGGAGGTATTTTGACAAAAAAGATGAAGATTCTTCCTAAAGGCTTTATGATTACACACTAGCAAAAATCATATTGTGAAGGGATGACAATCAGTTTTCAAATTGGTGCCCAACTCTAGGTGATTACTACTAGCAATGAGAATCAACTGTTAGGGACACTTTGGGTTTACCAGGATACACAGGCATGAATATAGGTTGCCATAAGCAAAGTAGGCCAGGCTGGGCTGCATCTGGCTGTCAACTGATGCAGCTTAAATGCAGTGACTTTGGCATCAGTCTGACCCAGACTGAATCATCTGGGCAGATTGAATCTGCCACCTGGTTATCTATCGGAACTTGAGCATTGTACTTCACTCCGCTTCTCAGCTTCCCAAGCTGCAAAACAGATCTAACAATACCCACCTTCAAGGCATTTTGTGAAGATTATAGGAGTCACAATGCTTAACAATCCAGCATATAATGGACTCTATAATAATGAACTTCCTCAGTATGCAAAGGAAATTTAGGAGCACAATCATAGAATATGTAAAGTTGGAAATACCTTAGAATAAGCAGGAAGGAAAACTAAGAAGGCCAATTATTTCACCTTTTCACAGCCCATTTTTCACTTGTTTTCTGTGTACTGTGAAAACTCTTAGCAGAGGGACATGCTAGTCAGCACGTAGGCAGTGTTGTATCAGGCTTCCAGGGCACAGAGCAATGTTTTGGAGAACACAGTTGGCTGTGAGTATGACTGCTTTGCAATGGACCTTTACTGAAACAACCTAGAGGACAGGCTTGTGGTCTTGTGGTCTGTGTTCACTTACCTGGTTTGATAAATGACTATTGGTCATTTATTACTACCTCACTGAGTAAGAGGATATCAAACTATGGCACCAAGAGAAAGATCTAGATATTAGACACCAAAGCAAAGGCTTAAGCAGTCCACTCAGGCAACCTGTGAAGTGAAACAGGAAACCATGGGGGGACTCATACAGGTGGAATAGGAACAGGATGCTGAAGATTAAGAAAGGATTTCTTCAGAGAGTTGTTGGTGAGCTGTGGAATCCAGCTACCCCCGGAGTTTATTATAATTTACAATTTTTCTGGCAGAGTGCTGGGCGTGGAGTTGATACCCAAGCAATTACTGAAGAAATGATTGAGTGAACAATGAATACATGAATGTAACCTGAATTAGATAAGGAATAGAAAACAAGCATTGAGACTCATCAACTTTGAGCCTGCAAATATATATAAACTACAACTCCAACAGTTGGAAAAGCTTATAGATAGGAAAAGAGAGACTTTTGAAAAAATAATATTTGAAGAGAATAGAGGAAGATTGAAGAAGACTGGAAATAGACAGTTTCTCATTTTCAGAAATTCTAAACTTTGTGCCATTAATTTAGGCCATTTTTCGAAACATTTAGCCTTGATAATAGTTACTGCTGAGAGCTAGCACTTGTCTGTTAGGGTCACTAGAATACCCTGGTCAGGAACACACTAAAAATAGTGTGCACTCTGATTTTAGAGGGAGATTAGTCAAGTCGTAATTGCAATAATATAGGTACTATGATAAGGCAGGCAGAGTCATAGTTGGTAACCACTTACTTGAATCCATTTATGGTGAATTAGTCCAGTGCAGATCCCTACATACACGATGTAAGGTAGGAATTCTCAGTCCCGGCCAGCTATGAAAATAATCATGGCTACTTTTAAGCACATCAATACCTGACCCCAGCCTCAGAAATTAAGATTTCAATTATTTGGAATGGACAGCAGCCATCTGAATATTTCAAAGGTTTAGCTCTGTTGTCTTAATGTCCTATTCTTGGTCATAGCCAAAACAATATATTTTTAAAGAACAAACTGAATGAAAATGGAGAGGAAACCAGTGTTGTATTTGTAATTGAGTCAAAACTGGGAAGTGACAAAATTAAGTTTAAAATAGTCAAATACACAAGAAGCTTCAAGGTAGAAATGTAGGCAAAGTCACTAACAAAATGAAAAGTCTTGTTGCAGAGATATTTTGCCAATGAACTAAGTCAACATAAGTAAAGAGCTTAGAGCAGTCACATAAGTATATTCAGCATATGTGTCACCTCAAGTCCTCTTCATGGCAGAAGAGCAGAGGTGCAAACTGGACCTTGCAAGCCTAAGCTCACACAGCAAGTGGCAAATGTGGACTTCAAGCCAAGTTCTAACCTATGCTAGTGTTCAAGAGTTTGTTTACTATCCTAGGTATTTGTTAGGCTGAAAGGGATGCTAGAAGTCACTTCAGACATTTTAGACATGAAAACTGAGACATTTTAGAGCCACTCAGCCTTGCTCCAGCAAAGACTTGTTGGTAAGTTTTTGGTATTTGATCTTGTCTTTGAGACAGAATCTTGCTATGTAGCTCACGCTGGTCTCAAACTTTCAACCCTCCTGCCTAAGCCTCCCACATGGTAAAATTTTCAAAAGCAAAATAAAGAAAGAAAGAGAGAGGAGGAGAGAGAAAAAGGAGCGAAGAAAAAGGAAAGGGAAGGGAAGGGAAATGAGTGAGGAGAGCAAAGGAAGGAGGGACAGGGGAGGGAAGAAGGAAGAAGCTAATTCCTGTGTTTGGGGACCTTTCCAGAGCAAAGAAAATCTGGGCAGGCCCTGGCTTATTCCACAGAAGTGGATCACATCCATAGGGAAATCCCCAAGGAAGTTTCTAAGAAATGCTTACAAAGAGTTTCTTCTGGAGCCTCAAAAGCAATGCTGGATTTTCCTCAGTAATCCTGAGACCACCCTGGGGCAGACTCCTCTCTCATATGAAGACTGAAAGGATTAATTAAAGAGATGAATTCTCATATCAAGGAGAGTGTAAAAGGCTAAGAATTGATGTTTGTTTTCTTTGGCACAGAGAAATCCTGGCCCAGAGATAAGATAGTTAATGGAAGTGTTTAAAACAAAACTTTTGACAAGGAGTTCAGAAAGACTCTCTAATGTATTATGGCTGGCTCCTGCTTCTACTTGCTTATAAAGAACGTCTCAGTCCCTGAGGGGTGCCCCAGTGATTCTAAGTATTTCCAGGTAAGGTTCAACATGTACTCATGAACCGTTGTGGTTTGCTGCATTTTTCTTTCAGCATCCCCATTCCATGAAACTTTCATTCTGTGTGATGCAGCCGCCTCCCTCACTAGTGAGCATGAAGAATAAATGAGATAGCACATAGGAGGCACTCAATAAGTTACGATTTGTTGTAATAAAGGCATCAATAATGTAGAAAAACAACTCTGCTGGCTCCTTCAGCTTATATAAACTAGATATCCATGGGAATCAAGAGGAACCAGTAGAAGCTCCATTGGAGTATTTATAGGAAAAGAACATCTTTTTCTGTTGATAATAGTGATTATTCAGACTTTAAATGCAAGAAAATGGTCTAGTCTGGATGCCAAGACAATTCTAGACCTGAATTGCTAAGTATCTCAGGGTCTTATAAACTGACTCCTGCTTAGACACCTGATCTAAAAACACCTGGGCCCAGACTCCTCCAGCCTCTCACTCTCAACTCCAGCCACCTTGGAGAATGAGGATAGGGACAACAATCACTATGGAGTGCATGCTAGGGGCAGGCCTGTGTCAAATCCTCCAGGTATGTAACCTCACCAAGTCCTCACAGCAACCTGGGAAGCCAGTTCTCTGTACAGAAGGGGAGAACCTAAGTTCAAAGGAGTGAAGTACCTCACCCAAGTTGGTTTTCTGACCTTGTAACACCACTATAACTTCAGAAATCTCTGGTGAATGTTCTACACACAGACCTGCAGGAAAGGCCTTTACATCCTCAGACCCCCAAACCATCACCACATCCGGACCTCCTATGAGCCCAGCCTGCAGTACTTTCCTTCCCCTGTCATCGGAGTTTTTGTGGAGGATAAATTTAGCTTCCTGGCTCTGCATCTTTAGTTCTGAACCAGATAGAGGTCTCACATGACATTGCATGTCAGGTCCCCAGGGATGGCATGTGCAAACACCAGCTACAGCTGTGGCTCCTTAGGCACACACTGGTTTTGGAGGGACCTTGACCCACACACTCCTTTTTCTAAATGGACATATAGGGTCATCCTTCTTTGGCCAAGACGCCTAGTTCTCTACAGGAAAGGGTAGGTTCCCCTCACCAGGCCTAGCCTAGAGACATCGACGTCAGGGAGGAAACTACCAGTAAGTGCTGGGAGTGCTGCAGGACGTACTGGCTGTCCCTGTCACTCTGAGTTCCACAGCTTCCTCTTCCTGGGATAGAGGCTACATCCATCAAAGTCTACTTCTCCTCTTGGAGAGAAGATAGTCTCAGGAGAAACTGTAGCATCGTGAGAAAGGAACCTGAGCGCTCTGGACATCCATCCCCCAGGCCGGGGACAGGATTTTCCCTCCACATTTCTAGGTAGGCCCCTAAAAAGCAGGTCTACTAGAGCTGTCCGTGTGTAGCAAGCTTGAAAACGTTGCATCAGCTGCTCAAAATGAGGTCTGATGCTTGCTTCAGTTCTTGCATCCTTCTAGAAAATAGTTGCCTTAAGCCCATGTTGTTTCAAAATCCTCATTAGAGAATTCTCTGAAGAGTCTACATTAAGGCTGTCACAGAAAAATATCTTTGATCTTCCTCTGTAATACATGTCAATTTCCTACAATCCAACCCAAACACAGCAAGTCCAACAGATTTTGACCTCAGAGAGACTAAAGCTACAATTATCCAAAGGTTCTTGGTCAGGTTTCCTAGACACAGACAATGAGAGAAAGATTTGTGCCCGTGGCTCTCTTGGAGAACAGTCTCTGGGACTTGTACAAGGGAGAGAGGAAAAGATGACTGGGCAGAGGGAGAGCAGTTTTCAGCTGAGCCTCTGGGGAGCTCTGAAGCTGGGGTGGCCCTTTAAAGATGTTCTAAACTAACCTCTCTGCTTTTTGTACCTCTGCATACACCTGCCCCCAGGAAGGGAGTGTGTGTAACCTTGGACAAGGCAGTTACCTTCAGTTAAGAGAGCAATTATCTAAGAGGAAATCGGCTATGGGCCATCCACAGCCAACACTCTCAGTCACTGGGTCAATGAAGAGGGATATGGGTGACACACACATCATCCATATACCATCTACCTCTCACTTTATATGAAACAGAGTCTTAGAAAGGAAAAGTGGATGGCCAGGAACCACACAGTGAAGGAATAAAGAAAGCATCGTTTTCAGGACTACGAACTTCAAGACAGTGCTTTCTGTCTATTACCAATACATCTACCATTTGCTGAGCTTCTTCTATGTGTTGGCCAATGCATTCAGAGATATCATTACCTTCATTTTATAATAGAGGAAATGAGGTCTCCGATGTAGTTAGTAACCTCAGAAAGTGCCTGGCACATATTAACCTTGCGTCTCTCATCGTCTTCACCTCCATCTCTGCAGTTCACCCAGCACCCTTCTCTCTCCTCCTGCAGGCGAGGCTGCAGCCCCTGACCACCAGCAATGAAAGAGAAGAATAGTTCCTGTCCAGCAATGCCTCACAGCAGGGGAACTGCTTTCTCACTATTTGAGATTCCTTTTCTAGCTCATCACAACTCTCTTGCTTGCTTGATAAAATGAATTTTGTTGTCTATGGATAACAAGCCTGTGTCATTAAACATTCTTTGGGGAAAATATATACTGGGCGGTCACTCTGTGGCAGCCCTGTGCTAAGCATTAGTCATTCATTCTCTCACACCATCCTAGAAAGTGAGTATTTTTATTCCTGCTTCATAGCTGAGCAAAACAGAGGCTTAGACAATTTGATCACGTAACCTGGATTTCAATGCAGATCTGCCTTGTGTTGACAGTTGTACTCATTCATTCTCTGTCATTAAACAAATATGTATTAAATGGGTATGTGCTGCTACCACTGCCCAGCTATGTGCTGGGGATGAAGTTCTACTCTGGACATGTGCTCTCAGTCTTGCCACAAACGCAAAGGCCCACAGGGGTGTTGAGTGAAGTAAGAGAATTTGGCTCAAGTCCAGCCAAATGCTGCTGTGTGAGAACACAGACCCTGAACAACCTTTCCATTTTTCAAGAGGAACTAGAAGTCTGTGTTTTATGGGAAATACCTTAACACTTTAAAAATTGGGGATGAATCCAGCCATTCTGGCATCAATTATTGTGAGCTAAACTAAAGGCATATGTGGAACAGATTGAGCCCTGGGGCGCTTCCACTGCCATGTGACAGGAAGACTCCTTGAGAGTTGACCCACTGAAATCCAGAGTGATCTCACATAGAAAGATTAGGAGTGGGGAGTTAATCAATAGTTACTACCCACTCCTGGGTATTAATTTAGAAGGAGCCTGGATGGCTCCCGAGTTCAGAGACTTTGATCACAGTACAGAGGGCTTCAAATTGTGTCTCAAAGTTTTCTTGGTAGAGGAACCCTGCAGTCTCCGCAGGTCCCTTCTCTTATTCCTTGAAGTTCTTTTCTTTCCTAAGACTGTACTATTCACTGACCTTCTTCAGTCAGGAAATAGCTTGACTGTGGGCGTCTACAAACAGCAAGACAAGGCTACGTGACCACTGCTCACAGCCTCCTTCCCCCTTCTCATTCCTGCTGCCACCAGATGGTTCTAAGATAATGCCAAGTCTTTCCTGAAAAGAAACAACGTTCCCTGGCCGTTCTGTGATCCCCTCTGATCATCCTGGGAAGACAATTTCTCAGCCGCCTGTCATTGCTTCCCGTCTTATCTTTAGAGGGCTGGAGGACCTGAGCTGGTCACTTTCCAAGAAGAGTCAATCATACACCATGGTGGGAGTTCAGGCGCTCACGTACACTGTATAAATTTGCAGACTTGGAGTTCCGGCTCACCCAAGGTTGCTTACAGGATGTTTGGGACCACCCTATCACTCCCAAAATTATTTGTGATACCAATCTCACTCATTCTCTCAGCTGTTAAGATTTCCATTCTCTAATCAGACAAGTGCTCTTGCATCTCATGAATCTCCTGGGAGACAAAAACAAGATGACCTTATCCCACAAGACTGGCATCCAGCCAAGCTTTGATCTCTTATTCCAACCCCTGTCTTGGTTGTCAACACAATTCTCATGACAATGAGGCAACATCTCTCTCTAGCTCAGATGATGACATTGAGGCAAGGAGTGGGCAAGGAGTGTGGACTTAATCAATAGTTACTCCCTGCTCCTAGATATTAATTATTAGGAGGGAAAATTGGGCCTCCGAGATGAGATCATTATTATTTGGAAGAAAATGCTAGTGCTATTATTCTGATCAATAATCTTTTTAACTATGAAACTGATACCTGAGCTTCAAAACCCAGAAAATGTAGAGGGTACCCTAAATACATTGCTTGGCATAGACAAACCTTGGAATTTGAGATTTTGCATTTGAGATTTCAATTTGAAAAGGCTATGTCATGCTATCATCCTAAAGTTTGACTGAGGCACAAATTTAGATCATAATAAGAAGCAAGTCATTTAGCAAGTAAGTGAAGCTAGCTGCCTGGCAGCTACCTTTCTATGTAGCTTTGTCTCCACTTAATATATGATTAATTTAACCCTCACAAAGATCTCTGTTCTTACCCTAACTTTTCAGATTAATGTATAGGAGATCATGGGCTATGCTAATATTCATAGTGATCAACATTTGAGAACATCTCATAAAATATCTCATTTGTACATTAAGAGTCCACTGGGCTAATTTTCTTCTTCTTTACTTGAACACTCTAGTTGAAGGGGAAAAAAAAATACAAGTGGGATAATGTGGACATTCTTTTAACTCTGGCTCAAGCATCAACTGAGGCTTCCTAGACTGGGATCTATGGGATCTTGATCCTGCTGCTGATGGAACAAAACCTTCTTCTCTTCTTGATATAGCTATGAAAACATTCCTAAATGAAACAGGATACCCCAAGAGGGATGGAGTTCAATTTCTTTAAGCTAAAATACCTAGAAGAACATTTAGGGAGACATTGGAGAAAGAGTTAGATAGATGATCGATGGTTAGACCAGAGTTCCTTAGAAATCCTTCCAACCTAGAGATCCTTGATAGAAGAGTTCCGAGCATTCCCAGATTTTGACAACAAATGGGCCTATATCTGAGTCAGGCCCCCATCTCTTGAGAGCTGTAGGAATATGAAACGTTAGATATTCCTTCCAAGACTAATTTCCCTCACCTATAACATGTAGGTGATAACTGATAAGTGACAAAATTTTTCTGTTACTTAATACAAGCCTGCTACATAGTAATAAAAGAGGGAAGCTAATACTGTCTTCAGTTTATTTTCATTGTTTTGTTACTGGTGTGTCCAAATCGGAGAGGCATCACAACTTAATAAAAAGGGTATTATATTAGGAGTCAAAGACAGAGTGAGTGTGGGGGTTCAAGCCTGTAATCTCAACTACTCCAAAAGTGGAGATTGCAAGGATCATAGTTTGAAGCCAGCCCTGA
Organism: Castor canadensis; assembly: GCF_047511655.1. Classification (NCBI taxonomy): domain Eukaryota; kingdom Metazoa; phylum Chordata; class Mammalia; order Rodentia; family Castoridae; genus Castor; species Castor canadensis. The sequence continues at coordinate 108,363,755 of NC_133392.1, read as the reverse complement.
CAAAAAGCAAGATCCCACCTCAACAAACAAGTTGGATATGGTGGCTCATACCTGTAAACGCAATTATGCAGGAGGTGGAGCTAGGAGGATCACAGTCCCAAGGTCACTCTAGGTAAAAAGAGAGACCCTACCCAAAAAACCACTAATGACAAAATAAATAAATAAAGGCTAGGGGCATGGCCTCCCAGCAAGCATGAGACCTTGAGTTCAAACCCTAAACAAAATAAAAAATTAGAAGTCAAAAGAAACAAATCTCAGCATGCTTTTTGCTATATAATTATCTGAGCAATGTTATAAAGTTCACTTGACTAATCCTGGCCTCAGTTTCCTCACTTGAAACTTATGAGGGGTGAGAATAACAACCTCCTTTGACTACATGTGTCATGAGAGTCACATGAGAAAATTAAGGTACCTGAACTGTGAACTTTTATTACCTTAAAAATTAGTGAAATTTTTAAGCATCTTCTCTAGATGCTCATCCCATAACTTCTATTTCTGAGTTGTCTTCTCTCCAGGGCTTTTGTGTTGTCCACAGCTTGTCTGGGACCTACTGAGGCACACAAGTTTATTTGGGCTCCTGAAGCTATGACCTCCAAATCTACACTAAGATCCTTCTCTCTTCCCTCTAAAAAGCTCACCTCTCTAGTGGAACCCAGTAAGAACTCATGGAAGACCTTATAAGCTATTATTCTCAAGTTGGTTTTTTTGTTTTGTTTTGTTTGGCAGAACTGGGGTTTAAACTCAGGGCCTCACACTTGCTAGGCAAGTGCTCTACCACTTGAGCCACTCCACCAGCAAAGCTACTATTCTTTAAGAACATCTTTTCAGTGGGAGCCTTCTAAGAGAACTGTCCCATAAACCAATGGGAAGATATGAATGGTAGAATTTTTTAGAGGAGATGAGCTTTATAGTGTCTGCAGAAAACAACCTGCTTTATCTAAAGACCAGGTCTGCTTGGCGCTGGGTCTCACTGGAGCTTCTGTACCAAGCTCCTGTTGATCAAATGTGAAACCCATGGACACTGTCATTGGAGCAGCAGCCATTCCACACCAAATCGTCAAACCCTGTATGGAAAGAACCATGGACCAGATGACCTCTAGACTTGACTTCCAATTCTTGGAATCAAATATCAAAGAAATTCCAGGCAAAGTGATGACAGCCCTTGGTCATTTCTTCATCAACAAACATTTACTAAACTCCAGTGAGTCAGGCAGTAAGCCAGAATCCGAGGACACAAACATGAATGGGATACAGCATAGCCCTGAACTGGGTGCTAACCTCTTTCTATGAAGTGAAATAAAAGTATCATGACCCCGTATTTGAAAAAAAAGAAAAAAAAACTGTTTACACACATTTTTTCATTTGATCTTCACAAGCAACTCATAGTGATGTGATAACTGAAAGCCCCGTGTACCACAGGAGACAACTGAGGCCTGAGGCCGTGAGGGCAGAGGAATTTGCATAATTAAGTAACAGGGCTGGAATTAGGGGGAGGCAGGCCTTCTACTCCAATACCCTTAGTCTGTGCCATCTATCCTTGTGGCTTGGGGCCTGTTGAAAATATTAGTGCGAACCAGACAGAAGTATGTATAAAACAAGTCACCCTGGTCCTGCTGGTGTATAAGACATACCCTACTTTATACCCTGATTTCTCTGCAGCCAGCAAGTAAAGCCAAAATGCAAACACAAGGGTGGATTTATTTGCACACCCCAGTAAGGCTGCCTGCTCCAGGCATTACCTTCCTCTTCATCAGAAAGGCCCTGAATGCACAGTACTTTCCAGAACTGGAAGGAAAGAGTCATACACAGAACCAGAAGTCTGGTTTTAGAACAGTTTAGAAGCTGTTAGGCTTTTTGCCTAGGACAGTACTTTGACCACAAGACTTTTAGCTCCTCATTTGGGTCCAGGGGGGACAATAGGTATAGTTTCCATGACAACTTTCCCCAAGCACATTACAAGCGTGTAATTAGTTCTTAATAAATTTTCACAAGTGACTAACCAATGACTGGAAGCACATTTTCCTTCCCCAACTCATTCCCAACAATAAAGGAATTCATAAGGTTTCTTTTGCATTCCAGGGAAATTTGGTGTTCAGAGGTATACTTAAATAAACTCACTTGTTTATAAAAATGGTGTGTAGTTAGCATATATCCAGGCCAAACCAACTTGGGTCTCCGTAACTCCGTAACAAAATATTTCCCTGACTCTTCCCTTGCCTACTACTGCAGCAAGCCTAGTTCCCTTGAACTCTTCTCTGGAAGTCGTCAGGAAATAACCCATCCCAGCTGGCTCTTGCCTATCATTTTCCTCATCTCTTGGTCATGCTTACAATGGTGGGGTCTTATATCGCAGCCACTGCCCAAAGCTTCATGATATGATCTTGCTTTTGAGATGTGGTGACCTCTCCATTCCAGATATGACCCATCTTTGGCCCAGGTAATAGTCTTTCATGTGAACATGCACTTCCCACCTGTCCTCCATACATGCTTGGAACGGTGTGCCTCTCATGATGAATACAACACAGACCGTGAAGCCGGGACACTTGCTCCAAGCCAAAGCAGTCAAGCCTCTTCCCTGGCCTTGCTTCAGAATTGGACTCGCCTGGATTTCACCAAGAGGGAATGACAAGTATTCTCAGCAGATTGGTCTCTTCAATCTTTAAATAAGTAGTAAAGTTCATCCTACTCCTGTTCCTGTTCTCGGAATGCCTAGTGGAAAAGCTGAGCTCATTTTCTCCTTCCCCCAAAAGAAAGAAGACAGAGAGGAACTTTGGCACACAGTCCCTTGATGGATAGTCACCTGGGTAGCATTATCTCTCAAACAGAAGCGGAGCCACATGTCTGACAGGTGAATTTATAAGGGCAGTGGTACCGACTATTTTGAAGGAAGGTTCTTCCAGATGCTGCATTTGTTTATTTCCTGCCTTCCTCCACATAGGAGTTAAGGTAGCCATCAGAGGTATTTAAAGATACAAAGAGGAAGAAGCACATATAAACAAAAAAGACAAACACTACTGGAACATAAGTTAGAATTGGATAAGGTTCATGCAAAAATGCCACTCGTGCGGTTCTAAGCTTTCCAGCATTGATGCACAAAGGGCAGCCTGCTGTAAGCTATGGGATTCCTAGATTTCTGAGAATTTGTTTTCGCTTTCTCAAGAAAAATAGCTTATGCAAATGGAAATAAATGTCTCTGGAGAGGTCCTATGAAAGGGTGCCTCATGAGTAATTCTCACCACTATACCACCACTACCTTCAAAGTTATCCTCTTTTTTAATTTTTTGACAGTACTGGAGTTTGAACTCAGGGCCTCACACTTGCTAGGTGCTCTACCACTTGAGCCACTCCACCAGCTCATAAGTAATTCTAGAAAATGTGGTTGACAAAACCAAGGAAAGCCCTCAATGGGCAGAGGGTGAAGAAAAGTACACGAATGGCAATGCATGAGGATGGGAGAGTAAAGGAGTCCAGCTAGGAACTGCAGGAGCTTCCTCTCTCTGCCCACCCCCTGCCAGCCTCTCTCTTTCACAGTTTTTGGCTCCATCTGCACTACTCTTTCCACTGTTTCACTATTCAGTGCCTCTATCCCTCTTTCCCATAGTAAAATTCTTTCTTCTTGGTGTCCTGAAATTCAAAAAGGACAAAGCACCTTGCAGAAGGTCATACAGCTACATGTGCAGCTTATCTATCTCTAGATCTCTACACTTTGAGTCAACCTACATTTCAGCCCAATTTCCAGTTCTAAACACTCATTCGATAACTTAATATTTCACTCAAATATCCACCAAATTCCAACTAATACAATCCCATCTAATCTCAAATAACATCTTCAAACTCATGTAACCCAAGTTTGTACTCATGGAGCTGACCTCTATTCTGAAATCTCAACTCCTATATCCAATGTCTCTGAGCATGGCCTCACAGATGTCTACTAAGCACCACCAGGTAGGTATCCATATGTAAAGTGTCATGATGCCTGGGTAGTTACTCCAAAGATTTTCTGCTTAAACTCATTAAGATGGATTTCGTATTTACAACTAATAACTTAGGTGTCATGCAGATCATTGGTGTCAGGAAGTGGTTTGGGACCCTATGTTGTATACAATATGTTGGTTACAGGTCAAAATCATGGAGGAAGAGACTCTAGGGGGAAAGGGCACTGCTATCTCCAAGACAACATTTTCCACTGAGACTTTCCTGCTGGCAGCTAGAGTGGCTCCATCTCTGCCTCTTACACCGTTGATGGTGCATGTTAGCACTTGTCACCATCACCCAGCCTGGGACATATCACAGTCTATATCTCATTCCTATTTTCCATTTCAGTTTATATTCATTCAACTATCACCTTTCACTGAGCATCTCCTATGTGCCAGACAGCAAAGACACAAAAATGAAAAGGCATTTCAGGACCCTCCAAAGAATTTACAATTTCCTCAGACACCAGCTGGCAATTTTTGCTAAATTATTTAATCCCTTAAGCTTCAATTTCCTCCTCTATAAAATAAGATTAATAATGACTAATGCACGTGTGCTTGTGAAAGTTAGATAAAATAATGTACATGAAGGACTTAATGCCATGTCTGATTCTTTGTAACGTTCTCTAAATATTATTATTAAGAAGGCTTTCTGAGGATGTCAGGAAGTCCTTCACAGAGGGAAGAAAGCTGTGTGAGCACTTAAAGGAAGCGTTTTAATCTAAACAGACAGACACACCTGTGCATTTTGTTTCTTAGTCAACATTTATTCATTTAAAAATTGTTTCTTGTAACATCCTGGGATGAGGAGTATCCTGTTTTGATTCTTCTATTTTGCAAACAAAGAAAAATGTCAGAAGTTAATTAGCTCATCCAAGAGCATAATAGATTTGTTTTTATCCAGTAAAGGCTTGTCAGAAAAGTCAGTCTAGGGCCTCTTGATAATGCAGAAACATGTGACCACTAAATTACTGCCAGGTATCACTAGGGTGAGTGAGGACCCTGAGATAAGCACACCATGAGGATGGAAGAAAGAAAATGATCATCCTCTCATGTGGGACTACAGTTATAGGAATAAAGACAAGGTCAGTCAGAAAAACAAAAAGAGCATCATCAAGGAGGTGAAGTTGAACTTTAGAAATGAATAAAAGGGTTGGGGTTATGACTCAAGTGGTAGAGCACTTGGTTAGCAAGCATGAGGCCCCGAGTTCAATCCCCAGTACCAACAAACAAACAAACAAAAATGAATGAAAACATCAAACTTATGGCTGGAGGCATAATTCATGGTAAAGTGCCTGCCTACCAAGTGTGAGGCGCTGAGTCAACACAACAAAATAAACTTGATCTTTCTCCAGTTGTGCTGGGGTAATGTACTGTGTTAAACATGGAAGATCTTATCTACATGGGTTTGATGACAGAAACTAATAAAGTAAAAATGAGTAGAATTGACAGTGGGTGGAGAATGGAGAGGGGAGCATGTTTGGAAGAGAATGGAGAAAGGAGCAAAGGATGCATGTTGAGGACACAGCACTCACCCATTGGGTAGAAAGTTCTGTTGGAGGAGGCATGGAAAACAAGGACTTGGATACACTGTGAGAGAAAGGAGTTCGAGTCTTATCCTGCAGACAATGAACAGCCACATTGGCTGGTTTTCATTCAAGAAATTTAGTCATAAAATAAGCAGATTATAATGGGAGAGAATGAGTTTTTCTAGGCAGAAATTCAAATCAGAAGTCACCACCATTATCTGTGACTAAAATTTGCCTTGCTGTGAGCTTCAAAGGAGAGGTGGTTGAGGAAAATCTTCTGCCCGAGTAATTCCCAGCACTCAGTGATTGAGTGCTACATTGAGGTGGACGTCTTCATAGCTTGAGCTGGAGGTGCCCTCTGCCCTGCAGTTCACTGAAAGTGGTGTCTATAGGTTCCGCTAGCAGAATCCTTGAGGGTGCTTGCTAAATGTTCAGATTCCTGTGCCCTACTATGATTTCACTCTATTGAATAATAATTTCTGGGACCAGGACTTCTACCAGTATATAGAGTTGGGTGTTATTGTTTGTTTGGGTTTTTTTGTTTTTTGTTTTTTTTTTTTGCAGTACTGGGGATTGAACTTAGGACTTCATGCTTGCTAGGCAAGCACTGTACTACGTGAGTCATGCCCCCTCACCCCTTTTTGCATTGGTTAATTTTGAGAAAGTGTCTTGCTTTATTTCCAGGCTAGCCTGGATCACAATTTTCCTATCTGTGCTTCTCCGTATAGCTGGTGCAACACCACAGGCCACCGTGCCCCGTCATTGGTTGAAATGGGGGTCTCATGAACTCTGCCCAGGCAGACCTTGAACCACCATCCTCCCAATCTCTACCTCCAAACTAGCTAGATTACAGGCATGAGCCATCACGCCTGGCCTAGTATGCAGTTTTAAAGAATCCCCTGATGTTTCTTAAGACATGCTAAAAGTTTCTGAACACCTCTCTTAAAGATGACTTATTCAACTACATCTGTTTTATTTACATTTTTTTGGCAGTACTGAGGTTTTGAATTCAGGATCTTGAACTTGGTAGGCAAATACTCTACCACTCGAGTCATGCTTCCAGCCCTTTTGGCTTTAGTTATTTTTTAGCTTGGGTCTCTCAGTTTTTGCCCAGACAACCTTGGACCATGATCCTCCTATGTATGCCTCCTGCATGGCTGGGATTACAGATGTGTGCTAGCACTCCCTGCTTGATTTTTGAAATAGGAACTGCTTCCATTTTACTTTGTCTGGACTGGCCTCAAATTGTGATCCTTCTATCTCTGCCTCCCAAGTAGCTGGAATTACAAGTGTGAGTCACTGTGCCCAGCCAACATTTGATTCAAATAGGTGGAAAATCGGGTTCAAAAAGGTTAAATGACTTTCCCAAGGTCAGCTGGTATCTGGAACTAGGATGAGGTCTTCTAATTAACAGATTGACTGATTCTGACACCCTGTGCAAGGTTTATATCTGATAGTTGGACATTGCAAGGAAGGCACTGTTCTCACTTTCAAAGCTCTGAAGCAGAAAGACTAGACCAAAGGCTTAATGGACCCGGATGTGATAACCTTAAACCACCCCCCAAGCTGATGCCTTCCTGCTAAGGCTGAGCAGGACCATTCTGCAGGGAGGCAGTGACCACTGGTGCTCTCACCACACCTGATTCTAAGTTCATGACTTTATGGGACAGTGCACCAGGGCAGTGTAGCCCTAACACATGACCACACGAAGCGGGGTGAGCCACACAGGCTGTCCAGGCGCTTCACGTGTACCGCAGTGAAGGAATTTCTTGACTTTGCTACCCTGGATTGAGCAAGTTCTGAGGCCCCTAAGCCTGGTGTCTTCCTCTTTGATCAGTAGTATCACTTAAAAGACCACACGGTGAATGTGCAGTGTCCCATATCGCACACATGTGAGACTTATGTAAAAGGACCTTGAGAAGAAAAAGATCAACTCAAGAGTAGGAATGTGTTTATAAGCCCATGTCTGGGTCACACTCCAGAATTTACCACAAGATATATATGGGTCACATCCTTGCTGTGACCAGTAAGAGACCCTCTAAGTTTCACCACACCTGTAATTCAGATAGCTTGTCACCAGCACTCTATCTGGAGATAGAGTTCTGTTCCAGATCCTGTTCTTCTACCACCTGTCTCGTCCTTTATAGAGAGCAGAGGGTGGGCAGTTACATAAGTGTGTCCTATCATGTTACCCAAAATAAAGGGCACTTTAGCTGATATTTGAACCTAAAGTTCACAGCAAGTGTTAAAGACTCAGACGGCAAGGGAAGCGTGTGACCTGGCTATTCCTCTCATGACAAAGTGCATTCATCTAAGAACAAAATTGGACACCCCTTCTCTCCCTCTCCCAGCTTCAGAATAGGTAAAAGGAGGAGAGAAGAGCACAGAGGAGGGGAGAGGGAGTTTTCCTTGCTTGTTTGGTTGGTTAGTCGGTTGTTTTTAGGAAATGATTTCCAACATGAACACTCTAAATAGGAGTTTCCTTAGAGATGACAGAAATTTTTAATTAAAAAAGTAATTTTTCTCTCAGCCTTTTGCAATGTCTACATTATAAAGCACAACTAAAAAGTCTTATTCTTGTTTCACCAGTTCTCAACCAGATAATTCCAGTGTGCTTATTAAACACAGTCCATCTTCAGATCAGACTGACTGATTTAGGATTATTGCATAGGTTAGTTCAACAGGCTCTTGGGAGATTCCCAAACACACTAGGAATTTGGAGACCACTACATACCCCTTCAAGCATATGAAATTGCTTGTATTTTTCATAGATAAAATAATGTGTTATTTTGAACTCTTACATATTGATAACCTTTGGATCTCTATTGCTCTTTGAAGATCATTGACATCTATTATTCAGCGTAGAACTCAGATCTAGAATGTAGATGCCTGTAATGGAAATCCTGACTCGTGGTTCCTATCATAAATCTTCACTCTTCTCTCTTCCTGCTTCAATTTTTTCCACAAACACACAGCAATAATATGTACCTATTTTTAAAGTTCTATTTTTGTGTTCCCAAAGCTCAAGAAACACTACCATGCTAGTAGTTGGTGCCATACAAGACAACTTCCCTGACTAGCAGGCGAGGCACATGAGGAATTTGTGGTGAGTGCATCAATGGGTGGGAGGAAGGTGGGGAAAATATAAAGACAAGACATGAAGACTCCAAGGGGTGTGGTGCCAGGAGAGTTAGGTACTGGTCCCAGCTCTGTCATTAGCTTAATGTGTGACCTGTGTTGAGTCACACTGCTCTGGGTTACAGGGTACTCACCCAGAGCTAGGCAGAGCTTTCCATCCTCCCTGCGCTATCACGCTGGTGTGCCACAGATGAATGGCAAGTGTGCTACAAATTAAAGTCCCCTAGCACTCAAAGTGGGCCTCTTGCCATGAGGAGCTGTGTCACAGTTTTCTTGGGGAGAGCATGGGTAATGTAAGAGTCCAAGGACCACCCTCCTAGATCACAGAGAAGGAAGTAGGCACAATGACCCACACTTACATGTATTGCTCTGCCACAATGGACTGAGTGCAGCTGGAGAACTATAGTGGAGCAATGTGTGTAAATGGCATTGTTCATCAGCGCGGGCTTCACATTGGCCAGCTAAAAATGTGCTGTTAACCATCTAGGCTATGGATGGAGGACCAGTAAGGATGTCCATGTACCCAGAACCTTAGAGCTTAGCCCAGGATTCAGCCAACTAAAGATGAATGAGTACAGAAACATGGTGGGGGATCTTCCTAGTGATAGACTGTAGTCCAGAATTTCTGTTTTTCCTACACTAGATAATTCTGTCCATTGGCAGCAATGAACAAGAAGCCCATGTAGTGGGCTCTATGCTAGCTGCAGGGCAGCTGCTTTTACAATCCACATGCATATACAATATACAAATTAGACATTAATCATTATGTTGAAACATGAGACGTGTGGAAGTTTGGATCTAAAATACCTTTGCATTATCATAAAAAAAAAAGCATTGATTTGCCAACAAAGAAAAAGGATAAGGTATTAGGTTGTTCAATTTCAAATGTCACCAATCTTCAAATAGTTATAAACAATTGCTTAAAATTTTTTGGCCACCAACCTGTGTGAATGAGGGTTCTTACTGACTAACACCACTAGGAATTTGAAGCAATCATTGCCAGTCTTGATCAGTATTGTGCTTAGCCATTTTCATTTATCTGTGGGTAAAAAAGACATGACAATGGAAATAAATTCAAATTCTCACATTTTGAAATGATTTATTTGGAATTTTTAAATAAATTTAATGTTTAATATTTTCCTAAATATTTTATATTTTATTTTTCCTTGAAGTATATAGCTATAAAATATAATAACTATTTTTACAGAACTTTATTTAATTATTCCCAAATCCCCGTATAGTTTCTGCTTGACCTATGCAAACATTTCATTTCCTCTGTATATAAGATGTGACAACTGTTGGTGTTATAGGACAGTAGATCTTTACTAAGGGTGATTTTGCTTCCCAGAGAACATTTGTAATGTACAGAGACACTTTTGGATGTCTCACTGGGGTACTGCTTGTTGACATTTAATGGAGGGAGGTTGGGAATTCTGCTATACACCCTATGGTGCACAGGAAAAGCCCTCAGAAAAAGAATTATTGGCCCCAACTGTCTGGAGTACCAAGAATAGATAGCATCCTTGTTCTAAACTCCTCTCATTCTAATGTCCTGCCTCTGAGTTATAAGTGCTCTTGTATCTTAGAAAAGGAGATTATTGGTAATAATTGACATGGCTGGGGATGGCCAGCTCTCACCTCCTGTGTCACAGTACCACGCCTAGGAGGCAGAGGTACATGAGCAGGACTTTCTCCTGGCCCACTGGAAATGAGACTCAAGAAGGAAAGCATTTTAAGCAGCACTTGGCAACTTTGATGGCTGCAACCTCAGTACCCCAGGTGAGTATCATCTTCTCTGTCCCTATCACTTGCCTTCAAATCCATATTCTGAAAACAGCATTTTTGTTCCAGGAATTGTTTTCCTTTCAACACATTCCCTCTCCCTACCCCTCACTCTGGATCTCACCATGACTAGCTTGGCTGGGATGGATCTTCCAACAGGCAGAGACTTGTACTAAGCAACTTGTCACCTCATTCCCTTCTCCCTGACTTACAATTTCCTTGGAAATCAAAGCTACCCTGGTTTTGGCATTAATGCCCCACTTCCAAGACTTAAAAAAAATCCTTCCACATCCTCTCTCACGCTCTCTCTCTCTCTGCCTACCCTTTTCAGTTTGTTTGATTTATTTATTTATTTGCACTTTAAGATGATTGAAATGATTAGGTATTAAGCCAGTCTAGGTGGCCATATTCCCTTACCAATATGATTCCTGCCCGATACTCCTTCAGTCAAATTTACAACAGATTCACATCCGCTACCTGACTTCAAGAACAGGTTTAATGGAGCATTCAATTCTTTCATTTATCCTGGGACTTACCCAAGGATGGGCAATTCAATTAACACCAGCTCCTGGACAGAAGCAAGGTCAACACTTCCAAGATCTGTACTATACAAGTTTAAGCCAGTCATTCAATCACTGGGGCTTCACTTTCCTCTTTATATGTCCTATAAAATTGGAAAGCTGCTGAAATGCTTTCCAACTTTAAAAAACAGAAAAAGTACCAAAGATTTTTAAAATATATGTCAGTGTTAGGAAATGCACACTTTTATGGTATTGACTCATGAGGAAGCTCATTATTACAGTTGGAGTCAGGAAATAGTTTACAACCTGTATAGGGTTTAGTGTCCCTAGAAGATTATGGTCATTGATGTGACCTGTGATAGCACTTTAGTGTTAGTGAAACCAAGTCATTAATTCATTTAAGGAATGTATATTAGACCTGAATGATGTTCCTTAGTACAATAATATTTATTTCTATTTTATAGATGAGAAAAGTGAGGCTATAGGTGGCTAAACGGACTGGTCAACACACCCGACAATTTCCAAGGAGGAAGGCAACAGGCAGCAGGGCATGAGAGAAGTGATGTCCAGAGCAATAAAAAATTCCCAATTCTCATCTCCATGATTTGAATCCTGAATGTGCTTGTCTGGCTAAAACGGCAAATGCTTAAGTCAAATACTCATTATTTATGGCCTTGTTAATTTGTAGTATTGCCAGAAACAAAGTCTTAATGATTTTTTACAAAAATATTGGATTTATTGTCCTGACTGTATGGAAATGCTACTTTAACTTTCCCTCATACGTCTAAGTCCTTCTCATCTGGTGGACAACATCTAGCATTTCTCCATAACATTGTCACCATTCCCCCTTTAATTTTCTTTCTCTTCCTAATAGATACTGAGTTACAATATCAAACTTCAATTCATAATGAAGATTTCACTGTGTAGTCTGAGAATCCAAGGGGGAAAATGTGTCTTGCTGAAGTGTACCCCAATTTCCTCAAGTGTACCCCAATCCTCCCTTTCTATATTCTCCCTTGAGAAGCCTCATGTACAATTAGGAGGCCCTTAAATGCTGGTGCCTCTCTGGAGCCCACTGGCACCTCATTGCGCATTAACATTCTCAAAACTTTCATATCTCTTAGGGTGTCTAATTGCTCTGTCTTCCCAACTTGCAAGTAGATGACCACATCTTTAGGCCTTCTTTTATTGCAGTCATGTGAAACACAACAATGTTTTGGTTAATGAAGTACCACCTATAGGATGGTATTTACCATGTAGTCCAGGTGTAGTAGGCTATAGCATATAAGTTCATGTACGTATACTCTATAATGTTTGCACAATTGTTACCTCATTGGTAGTCTTCAGAAGACACTGGTCCAGAAGACCTCAGGCTCTTACATCTCACAAACAGAGAACTGGACAGAGACACAGATTACAAAGCTATAGGAGGGTTTTATTGAAAGGGGAAAGAAAAAGCCATGGGCCCTGGCCAGGTGGCACAGAAGTTTTGATCTTTGTTCAAAGGGCAATTTATAAGTTGTAAGGGAAAATGATGGGAAAAACCTGGGTGGTCTTTGCAGGAGGGGCTAGAGTGATTGATAGATTTGATTGATAATGTCTTATTATTATGCTCAAGCACTTATGCTGATTCTTAAGTCTTTAACTTTATGTATGAGATGCTACCAATATTCATAAGATCTTAAGTAGAGGGCTTTACCTGAGAGGTCAAATTGAGAACAGATTCCCCTTTACTGGCTATATGTCATTTTTGGTTTGAACCTGAAAAGAGACTCCCAAGTCTTTTGGGGAACTTACATCTGCAAAGAGATTTACCATTGAAAAGGAATTTACAACTGAGGAGATGTTTAAGGATGATACTTGGTGGGGAGGAGGAATTCAGTATGGGGTGACCTTTTGCTGAAGAGAGTGGAGTCCATGGTGTGTTACTCTCCCTGTCACTATCCTACCTCACAATGATAAAATCACCTAACAATGCATTTTTCAGAATGTATACTGTCATTAAGCAATGCATGACTACATATATAAATGTGTGTGCATATATAATCAAGTCATTTATTAGATAAATGATTTGAAACATCTTCTGTTAGCTTATAGCTTGTGTTTTCATATTTTAACAATGGATTTTGTTTGTTTGGGGGGGTCGAACTAAGGGCTTCACACTTGCTAGGCAAATGCTCTACCACTTGAGCCATGCCTCCAAGCTTTTATGTACTTTTCAGGTAGGGTCTTTGTGCTTTTTTGCCCAGGGACTAGCCTCAGACAGTGATCTCCTACCTATGCCTCTCATGTAACTGAGCTACAAATGTGCCCCACCACACTCAGGTTGTCCTTTTAGATAAGGGCTCACTAAAGTTTTTGCTCAGAATGGCTTCAATTGTCCATCCTCCTATCTCTGCTTTCCAAGTAGCTGGGATTACAAATGTGAGCCACTGTGTCTGGTCCTGAACAGTGGTTTTTAAAGAGCACAAGATTTAAATTTTGATGAATTTAGAATTAACAATCTGATATTTTGGATTATTCTTTTGATGTCATATCCAAGAAAACTTTGCCTAACCCAGTCACAAAATTTCTTACATTCTTAAGACTGTATAGCTTTAGGTACCAAATTTAAGTCTATGACTCATTTTTTAATATTGTACAAAGTTAATTTCTTTTTACATATAGATGTTCAATCGTTCCAGCAAAATATTCAAATGATCCTCCTTTCTCTATAGATTTTCCTTGGTAACATCATCAAAAATAAGTTGTTATACATACATGTGATGGTTGTCTGAATCAGCAGTCCTGACTCACTGATCTATATCATATCCTGATGTCACTGACGATGTCTTGAGCACTGTAACTTTATAATAAGTCTTGAAACCAGGTAGTGCTACTTCTCCAACCTCACATTTCTTTTTCAAACTTGTTTTAGCTGTTGTAAGTCATTTGCATTTTCCTTAGTATTTTAAAATTAAATTACCAATTTCCACAAAATCCTACTCAGTTTGCTCTTCCTCCCTGTGCCACACCTGGACTCCCAAGACACTACTCTGAGGGAATGGGCTGCACTCACTTGTCTCCTGTCTCTTGGGAATCACTGTTCTTCATTGCCCAAGGTCCAAAATCTTAAAAAACATGGTTTCACATGTTTCATATTTTTTGTCATTATTGTTTTATGCAGGAGGGTGTCCATTTTGGCAGGAAGTAGACTTAAATCTTTTGAAGATCCCTGTCACTTAGTTAAACATACTGATGATCCACATATGCGGGAAATGACCAGATGTTTGCAATTTGCTTCAATGCACTCTTGACATCTGAAAGTGTTTGGACTTCAAGCTGACAATGGGGCAGACTAGGTGATGGTACAATAGTGAGTTGTACTTTAAAGAAAACAAAAACAAAGTTTTTTTATGGACTTGAATTTTTCCATAAGAAGATTTTTGACATAAGGATCTAAATACCTGTCTGGTTCACAGAATTTTTGTGAGGATTAAAAATAGAATTGTATGTAAATTACTTAGCACTGTTAGAATTTAACAAAGAGTAGCTAGTAATTCTTATATTTGTGTGAAATCATCCATCAAAGATAGAACAAGTCTGTCAATGACGTCAACTTAAAATTGGCAAAAACTTCCTTTAACCAAGTGTGACTGCGCCATCTCTGGGCCAACTGACAATCACATTGGGCATTGGCTCCTTTAAGAGGTCTCTCAATCCCAAAGCTAGGTTTGGTGCCCTTTGTCTGACTTGCCCTAGCTTCTTATCCCAAAGCCCTTCAAAAGACCTGGTAGCTCCCCAGTTATGTATCTGCCTCTTATCTCTTGAAATCTCCTTATGTTCATCTCTGTGTCCTTACAGCCAGCACAGAACAGACACTCAAAACCTACTGGTTGATCTGTTCTACATAATCTTCTCACTTGCCCATCTCCGCAACCCTCTTCTCTGTGCGTTTTGTTCCTGCCTGCTCTGGGCTGATGCTTTCCTGCCTAAGAACCTTCACATTCAACTTATGTACTTCCTCCAGCTCACTATAAGTGGATACCTATTTTTCTTCAATTCATCTTATTGCCATGTTTCCTCTGTGTCTCTCCAATCCTTCTCCAAACACCTCTTGCCTGATACACTGACTTATTTGGGTCAGAAAGCCAGAGCTCAGAGGGACAGTAAGAGGACAGCAGCACCAAGAGAGAAAAGAGGAGGGTGCTGGAGGTGAGTTGGGCCCTGCAGGGTGCTGCTTTCTGGCTGGCCCAGAGCTCCACATCTTCTTAGTATACACATGAGAGAACCAAGATGAAAAGTCAGGAACTTAGAACCACAGAAGGTGAGGGCTGGAAGGGACACGAAAATAATTGTGTCTGGTAGCTTATTCAAGTTTTCTTCCAACAGAGATTTTTAAGAACAAAGCAAAACAAAGCCCCTTCCAACATGAAGCTATTCTTTTTGAAAGGATTGGAAGAGGCAGTCCTTCTCTAACCACTATACACACACACACACACACACACACACACACACACACACACACACACACGACTTGGCAGCTTGAAGGACCTTTGAAGACTCCTTGGGTTATTGAAGAAAAAGAGCACAATTTGAAAACCACAGGTCAGGTTGAATAATTTCACTTTGAGGAAAGTTTTACAGAGATTTTTGAGAAGGGACCTAATTATCAGAGGTCCTGCTTTTTCTGCTTTCTATCAAATAATCTATACTTCCATCCTTGATCAGAACAGCAACAACCATGCTCCACAGATGTTTCCACCTTTTGGGCATCAGAGCTACAGAAATCTCAACATGGGTCTGATTTTAGTAGAGGTGTTGCTGGAACAATCCTAACTTTGACGAATGAATCAGAAATATTTCTGTCTTTTCTCAAAAAGAAAAGGCTGTGCGATATCCAAAGTGAGGTGGCTTGAAAAGCTGAGAAAGAGGAGGGGACTCTTCTGCTTGGAAGGCCAGAAAGACACAAAGGCTATTTGGTGTGTGCATGAGTGGTTTCATAGCACCATCCAGTGGCACACAACAATACTATCACCAAAGCTCAAAAATCGATCCTGCATTCCTTCTTTCTTTACTATTATTACTATTATTATTTGTGTGTGTGTGTGTGGTACTGGGGTTTGAACTCAGGGCCCCATGTTTGCTAAGCAGGCCTTCTACCACTAGAGCCATGCCCTCAGCTCTCCTTTATTTTTTAATTCAATTACCATGTATTTATTCAAGAGCTTCTTATTTGTCAGAACTTACATTGGAAGCATCACAAACATTTATTAAAAAAAATCGTACACTGATTTCACAAAGATCTCTCTCTGTGTTACTTTCACAGGCATCTCTAGTTCAATGTGATCAATAGCACAGTGGTGGGCCAGGCTTCTAGTATGGTCTTCTAAGACAGATCCCTCTCATGCCTTAATCTGTGCTCCAAAGTGACCTCAGTCATTTTAGAGCCTAGAAAATACAGCCTCTTAAACTCCAGTCTCCTGATGTGAACATTTCTGGGGAAGGGGGCATTGAGGAGAGGGTGGTAAAGTGGTATGAAATCTCCCTGGAGATAACCACCCAGTTGTTATAGGCCTAAGAATGCAGATGTAACTGCTTTCTTGCATGTTAGAGAGTGAGGCATCTGGCTTTGTGTCATCCTCATGTACTCTTGAAGACAGATTGCTATGATGAAAAAGAACATGCTATGGTGTCTGAAAAGTTCAACATATATCCAGGACTCAAAAAGTATCTGATAAATTGGTAAATTTTCTTTCCTGCATAACTCTACTTTCCAAGTGCTGATCAGACTCAAGATGGGTAAATTATGGTTTGTTCCTAAAACGATAAGAAGACATTTTTGCTAGATATCCTGCATGACACGTTTAGACCATTAGTCTGTTGCTAGGAGAGCTCTTACCTACTTGGCCATTGTCTTTGATTTTATTCTTCTGAGTCCAATTCACCAACTACTGGACAAACCTAAAGAGTTTCTTGGTTTCTAGTGATAAGTTGTAATTGCAATTTTGCTTTTTGATTTCTGAACTAACATGGACAAGTCATTATCCCTCTGGACTTCATTTCTCTCACTGGAAAAATAGAGTTCGTTAGTGGTAGAGCACTTGCGTAGCAAGTGCAAGGCCCTGAGTTCAAACTCCAGTATCACCAAAAAATAAAAAAAAAGAGGAAAAATAGAGTTTGTAAGGATTGCACATGATAATCACAAGCTGTGTTATCCTTCTGGAAAACACTTGAAAAGTCCTTAGAGCTCCAGACTACCCAAATTCTTAGACTAGTCTGATAATTTTTAACTCATCAAAGAAGTCTATGGATTTCAAGTTCTGGCAAAATGGTACTAGTTCCTCCATAATCTTCCAAAGAAGATATAATCAAATGATTCATTGCACAAACATAATTTTAATGTATTGCTACACTCATGGGAATGAATAGAAATTTGTTAAGTTTTATGACTTGATTAAGTAAGTAGTAACAGTAACAGTGACTAAAACCTAAGCAGGGAGCAGTCATCAGGTTGCCTGGAAGTAAGTTGCTGCATTCAGCATCACCAACATAAGTTAGTAGATTCATGCAGATTTCACTCAATAAAATATAACCCACAAGTTTAGCAACAACTGAAAACAAATAAAACACACAAAGAATAAGAGAGAGAGCAGAAATAATAACTGAAAGATTTAGAATCTCAAAAACTTCGGATATGCAATAATCTAATAAAGAAACTTAAACAATCATGTATAAAAGGCTACAAGATATAAGAGTATATTAAAATAGCATGAAATAAGATAATATAAAAACTGATAAGGCATATTTTAGAAAGAACTAAATAAAACTTATGGAAGATGAAGAAACAATTATTAGAGAGTTAGAAAACAAAACTATTAGGAACTACCTAGATATCCCAGAGATATAAAGAGATGGTATAGGGAAGAATAAAATTTCCTCTCTATCCTCTGAATTTCAATAATCGAGTCTCTGAAATAAACTCAAAGAGATCAACAGGAGAAAAATCATCTCATTTTTTATGATGTGGAAATGCATGAGAATCCCCAGAATATGAGACTCAAAGAAGAGTCAGAGGATTGACATCTTTACAAATCCTGAGCTGCAAAGAGGAATAGAGGCTTGAACTTTTTAGGAGAGAACTGTCAAAAAGATAGGGGAGTCTGAGGGAGGAGATGTATAGTGAATAATTGTTGTCTTGTTATGTACACAAAGGTCTCTCAGGTAATAAAAGCTATCTCAGAGCTGCCCTAAGAGAAATGTGTGATGGCTGTGACAACCTGTCTGAGTGTGGTGTTGACCTTCAGTGTCCTCTCCTGTGAGATCATCTCAGGTTGGTGAGGGTCCAAGAGAGGTGCTGCATAGCAGAAAGGGGAACTTCAAAGAAAGACACTTCCTGTGCTGTAGGGTTCTCCTGGGGATAGAGAGGGGACAAGAGGGCAGGAGTAGGTCAAATAGACCTTGGCTGTTCTTTATTCAAAGCACTCAGTTTGGAGTATCATTTTTTGGTCCCCATCAATAGTATATATGGACAAATATGTGAATAGATGGAAGCAAATTCTAACACAACTAGTTGGAGTCACAGAAGAAAAAGTTGATGCACAAGTGAGAGAAGGCCTTTAAGCATAGCTACTAAGAAGTGGGTGCTGGGCAGTGAGCTTATATGATGCAGAAGAAGAGGATGATGACAAACAGAGGCTTCTGAGGTTTACAGTCATTCCCTCTGTTTTCAAAGCATATCTCACAAGGAGTAGAGCTGATCAAACAAAAAAAAAAGTAAAATACACAAGGAAAGTTTCCACTATTCTTAAAAGGTGCAAGTAGAAGAAATGGCCTTTGGGAGGAAAAAAAGAAAACCTAAAAATATGCAATCTGTGAAACATGGGATCATGAGTGCTTTGTACATTTTCTCTCCTCCAATTTTCCGCAATAAACACATGATAAAGCCCGTTGCTTAGGATCGTAGGCTTATATAAGTTTTTTGGAAGAAGGAAAAATGGTTTCCGTCCACCCTTCTAGGATCTTTGGCTGGGCTACAAGTTAAATCAACATAAGCCAGATTAATAGTACAAAAAATGTAAATATGTGCACAAGGGAGACTCAAAGAAGTGTCAGATGACTGACGCTTACCCTGACCTACAGAAAGGAGCTGGGACCTGGGGCTTCTGGAGGTGGTTGGGACAAGAAATGAGGGCAGGTGACAGAAGGCATGCATACAGCGAATAAAGGGTGCCTTGTAGCCTAGTTATGCAGATAGGGTGATGAATGTTCTCTGGGGAGCAGCTCTCTTCCCGCTCCCCAGAATATGTTCTGTGTATTTCTCTTGGCTTTGGATGTTACTAGGAACCCTCTTCACTAACGTCTGCCTCCTCACCATCATGTGATACTCTCCTGTGTGTCTGTGTCTTTGTGCCACATCAATATCAGTCATGTTGGATTCTACTTTAGACTTTCCCTTAACTAACTACCCTTTTCCAAACAAGATCACATCCTGAGATTCTGGGAATCTCAGGAATTTTCGGCTTTGGGTTCAGTTCTTGGTTCTGCTATCAATTAGCTATGCAAACTTGAGCAAGCTATTGGCTCTTCCTGAGTCCTCCTTGCCTCATCTGTAAATGAAAACAAGAATGTTAACCTCGTGGGACTTTGTAAGAATTAATGTAAAGGGTTTAGCATGTGTCTAGAGCAGAGTAAACTCCGAGCAAAAGATAGCTATTATTTCTCATTCTTATTACCAGAAAAAAATAATGCTTAACAAAGTTAAAGAGAAGGAAAAAGGATCAACTTACTTAGTCCTCAACTAAAACATGCCATTCAAACAAAGAAATCTTTGGAGAGCACAGTGGCTACCTAGCATTCTTTTCTCTCTCGCTTTATATTTAGTACCAAGTAAAAGATCTCATTTAGCTCAGGGGACACTGGAGTGCAGGAAGCTGATTTGGACATAAGAGATAACATTTGGGTCTATTTCAGTCTTGTGCCAAAATCTCAGAAGACTACTTTATCTGAGAGAACCTGCCTAATCCAAGAGTACCTGTCACTACCCTTCACCATTCTTTCCCTGCTCTGTGTGAGCCTGACTTTCCAGGTTTATTTTATCTTGACTCCAAGTATGCCCAAGTCTTTTGGTTAATAGAAGGAAGCTGTAAGAGCTACTTGACAGAAAGCAGCTACTTCATCAACTTAATTTAACTTCCCTTCAGTAAGGTCAATTGGTATGGATTTAGAGATATGATTAACATATTAGAAGCCATTCAAATTTTAGAATGCATTATCAATTAGACCCTCAAGGGGACAGAACATTCTGAGGAGAGGAAGGAGGATAAGGAAAATTATAGAGTCTGTCTCACTGCAGGGCGCAATTTTTATCAGGGGAAATAAGTAAGAGGGTAAAGTGACAGTTTTGGAAAAGTAATCTATTTACCACCCAAGAAAATATGTCCCAGAGGCAATAGCTGTGGTATTTGTATTTGTATAATGCTCCAAGTGTTCCTCTAAAAATACCCACGTGGGTTTGTGAATGCATGTGTTTACAGAATGTGTAAAGACATATACGTAGGAAATGAAGCATACACACAAGGAGCCACATGGGCGGTGCGCATAGCCCAGCTTTTCCATTTCTTAGCTTTGTGATTTGGGACAAATAACATAAGCTCACTATGACTTCTAGACAGGGAGAACAGCAGTTTCTGTGATCGCTATGTGGATTAAGTTATTCATACTACAACTTAGACTGTTTTACACAATAGATATTTATAACATAGTCCTGTAATTCACATTTTTATTTCAGCCAAAGACATGAAGATGAACCTGTATTCACTCTTCAGAATCTCATTAAAAGACTTACTTTAGAACAATTAGTTACAACCACCCAAGGACTCCCTTTTGAGTTGATGATCAAGATCAAATAAATTTATTTCTAGCTCAATCTATGTTAAATAAAAGAAAGCAACATATTTTTAAAAGAAAAGATCAATGTTTAGTAATAGAAGCTCTAGTCTTTTAGCAGCAACCTCCCCCCCAAAGAAGCAGTGCCAATTGACAAGACCAACAGAACAGCCTAAAAACGACTTATGTCCCCATGGGAGGGGGCATACAGTTTTTACCAGTATCAAAGTAAAAAAGGAATTTCTTAAAGGTGTATTCTGTCTACTTGTTGTTTTTAATCAGGAAGGCAAACAATGTAGATAGAAGTTTAGCCTTTGGGGAAAGTGTCTACTTAAATGCCACACTTTTTTAGCACAAGAGGTTCTTTTGCTATGATCTGTTAGCAAGTAGTGACCTCTCTAAAACACAGTTGTCTACATCTACAATGAATAACAAGACCATCTGCATCTACAATGAATAACAAGACCAGACAGGACCAGCAGAGTCTGATCACAAGAGGAAGCATATTCTGACACTCACCTTGTTCTCGGCAACAGGCTAGAAATGATGAGCTATTGGAAAAAAAAAAAAAAAAGACAGATTCGAGAACCAGATGTGAATGCATTTTGAATGGTCTGATGTTTTTTCATACTGTGTTACCATAATGGTCACAGCAAATAACAATAAGTCCCTGTGTGTTTTCATGAGAATCTCTTCCTGGGTGTGCCATGGGCCCTCTTATCAGTTTCTTCCTTCCTTCAGGATATCTAGAAAGGTAAAATAGAACACCCTGGCTGTTTGGAGGCCAGGTACTCACACAGTAGCTATATTGATAAATAATTATGAATCCATGAAAGAACTTTAAAATCTAATTCTCTCCCAAAAAGCACACAGTAGCCAAGTAGGTATGATAATATTAATAGGCTATATTTACATTAAGCTAAAAATAGAACAGACCTTATTGTAAACACTTGACTTAATACAAATTAATAGAGACAATAATCCTCACTCCTATCTATGAGGTACATACTATTATTATTGACAATGGAAAGAAAATGAAACTGAATAAAGGAATAAAGAAAAAAAAAGAAGATGAAACTGAGGTACAGAGACATTAAATAACTTGCCCAGGATCACATATCCAGTAAGTAGCAGAGGCAGGATTCAAACCCAGCAAACTGTCGTGAAATCTATAATTTTTACCTCTATATTATACTACCTCTTGAAGACCAGACTAGGAAGGGATACTACTGAATATATTCCTGTTGACAATTACACATATTACAATCTTGAAAAAAATCCACTGCATTTCGTAGACATAAATCTAGGTAGTTGAGATTTCTGAGTATACCTTTTCAATTTATTGAACAAAGAATGATTCAATGCCTCTTACATATCCTTCACTTTTCTAGCTACATCAGTGAGAGTTTCTGCCCTCATAGAGTTTACAATCTAGAGAGGAGGATTGACAATAAACAAATCAATGACTATGTACTATACTGTCCAATTGTGGCATTTGCTATGGAAAAAGCAGGGTAACAGAGGGTCACAAGGGAATTACCTTAGTTCAGATGGCCAGAGAAGACCTCCCAGGGGAGGTGACCTAGTATAGACATGAAGAAGTGACCGGGGAACCGTGTGATGAGGGGTTCCAAAGCCAGACTTCTTGGGTCAGAATCCTGGTTCTGTGTGATCTTAGTCGAGTTTTGGGGACTTTCTATGCTTTGGGTTATGCTTTAAATATAAATGTTCCCCATGAACTCATGTAATGGGGACTATGGTTGCCCTGCTGATGGATTTTTTAGAAGTGATATTGGATCCTGAGTGCTCCGATATAACCATGGATTTATCTTTTGATGGACCTACTTGGAGGGCATAGGCCACTGGGCGTGTGTCCGTGGAGGCTATATCTTATCCGTTCTCCCCTCCTCTCTGCTTCTCACGAGGTGAGTGTTCTCTGCCACATGCTTCCTGCCATTAGGTTCTGCCTCACCATGGACCCAGAAGCAATGGAGCCAAGAACTATAAACTGGAACCATGAGCCAAAATAAATACCTCCTCCCTTTAAGTTTTTTTTTTCCCTCAGGTATTTATCACAGTAACAAAGTGACTCACAAACTAAAAAAGAGAAATAATTATTCTTTCTTCATAGTGTTGTAGGGATTAAATGATTTGGCTGTTTGCTGGGCAGTTTTCCTTTGCTATAACAAAATATCTGAAGCTGGGTTCTTTATAATGAAACAATTTGTTTATCTCACAGTTTTGAAAGTCTACAAGTATGGCACCAGCAAGTGCTGGCACTCAGTGAGAGATTTTGGGCATATCACAACACAGCAAACAGCCATGGCGAAAGTACATGCAAGAAGGAGAGATTAAGTAGTGAGTTGGGGAAGCCTGAGAGAGGGCCTCGGGCCAGGCTTGCTCTCTTGTAACTATTTCCTTTCACAGGAACTACTAATTCACTCCATAGGACTGGCATTCACCCCTTTCAAGGGCAGTGACCTAGTTAACTTCTCCAGGCCTTACTTCCTTAAGGCTGCACCACATCAACAGAACCACATTCAAGCTGCCAGGACGTGAATCTTTGGTGAACAAACCATACGTAAGCCACCATAGCCACCGGTGAGTCGCGAATGCTAAGACACATTTCCCCCTCACATTTTAACATCTCAAAATCAAGAACTTACAATGAATACTGCTTACACTTATTGATGGCCAAGCAGCAGTCTTGCTGAAACTGTAATTGATCACTCAGGAGCTAAGAATGTCATAGCTCCAGTTATTTGGGGACAGTGATGTTCACCCTTGTGTTTCATGGCTCATCTATATCCATCCCTTTATAACTAAATCCCCTTTAATTAGGCCATGTGACAAATCATCCACAAAAGCACATAACCTAGGATAGTAATTATCTGCTGATTAAATGAAGGAATGGCTAGATGTCTGCTGACACCTTACTATTTCAGAGAGCAGGTCCCATTGCCTCTCTGTTGTCTGTCCTTGTAAGGAGCCACCCTAAAATTGCAAGCCTTTCCTCTCACCAACCAGATCTCTGGGCCATTCTTTGCTCTTCAGCCTGGTACATCCTGGAGCCTGGGGTGTGACTGGATAGAAAAAAATCCCTTTACCTGGGTTTTTATGCATTATATGATGCTGAAGGCAACACCTCTAACTCTACAGAAAGATGCACATTTATATGAGAAGTAGGACAACTATAGAAAAGAATTTTAGCTCAAATTATACTCTCCTTTTTTGTAATTTAATGAGCTCAGATTTATTCTTTTAAGTCAGAAATAGATCCAATAACATAGAACCACAGGCACAATGTGTGAATGTCAAGTTTCTTGGTTTGGATTTTATACCATAGTTAAAGTAAGATATGACCATGGGGGAAAACTGAAGGAAGGACACTCAGGACCTCTTTTACTATCTTTACAACTTGTGTAAATCTATCCTTATTTCAAAATAAAATATATTTTTAAGCTTAGTCTTGTTCCGGAGAAGGAAGTAAGAGCAGATCTTTTAGAAGTTTCAGATGACTGTGAGACTGTGTGAATTGAAAACGCGATGCAGTTGACAAACCTAAGTGGTTTTGGCTAGGATCAGTGGAAGTGAAATTCATAAGAGGGACTGGAGAGCACCACTTGACTTTGTCCATTAGAGGATATACCTTCCCTTTTTACTGTCTTTTGGAAGTAAGGCCATCACTGAATTTCATGAAATGAAGTTGACAATTGAAATGTTAAAAACAGAGGTCCTGATAGTATAAAATTGAGAGAATATCTCATTTTTATCTATCCATTTTCTCATCTTTCCCTCACATCACAGATACCACAAAGAAATGAATAAATAAATAAATAAATAAGCAAGAACACTGACAGGATAGTACTCTGAGCTGAGAAGAGAATGTTCCAATTAATTCAAGATGGAAACTGATGAGTCTTTGAGAAGTGGGTGCACATCCCAGTGCTCCCTGTGTTTAATTCCAAAGTGGTGGGTGGAAGGGATGATCACATACTTCGTGAAAATTGGAAGTTTTGGCATCATAGAGGTCTGGCCACTTCTTCCTGCCTATATTGGACATGAGAATCACATGGAGTTCCCTGGACCACTGTGGTGATGGGAGTAGAGAGGAGATGTGTGAGGGTCCCAGGCTGAGGGGCCAGAGGCAGATTCTAAGTTGCTTCACCTACGATGGAGCATTAAGAGGAGCAGTGTGTTCCTGGTGTAGATGGATTGTGGATCTGACCTCAGAAGATAGGGGAACTGTGAATGCCTGGGAGCCAGGACAAGTCTTCATCACACCACTGTCATGAGGCTCTGAGGGCCCCAAAAAACCTAAATGCCATATCACAGAAAGAAAAGATTAGGGAAAAGTATAAAGTGATTGTGTTTTCCCTAAAGCCACTGTGGGAAAGATGACAACACTAACTCTGACTCGGAAACATTGTGTCCCATTGCTGTTGGACTAGGAGTTTAAAGAAGAGACCACATATAGTTCTATTGGAAAGAAAAGTAATGATCTTATATGACTACACATGTGGCTCAAAAATTCTTAGCTTTATGCATATATCATAAGAAAAAGACATTGATTAGGAGGAATTATGTGTGGAAGCATATAATCTAAATATAATATGAGTAAGAAAATTTCTTCAGGGCTGGGTACATGGCCCAAGTGGTAAGGTGCTGGCCTAGTAACTGCAAGGTCCTGAGTTCAGACCCTAATACCAAAAAACAAAAACAGGAGAGAGAGAGAGAGAGAGAGAGAGAGAGAAGGGAAGGGAAAGGCAGGGGAAAGGGAAGGGAAAAGAAAGAGCAAATTACCCCTGATTGTGTAGTCAATTTCTTCAAAGAATATAGATCAAGGGATTATCACAATCATAAAAGAGTGTCTCCAAAGGAGGGACTCTGGGTTAAAGTCTTTCAATTTAGTGAGGTACCTGCTTTTTACTGTGTGTATTGGAGGGTTGGGCATACTGACCAGTTCCTTCTGTTAACATGCTAAAGGAAAACTCCAGAAGCTTGTCCCCACCCTCCTGATAAATGTATGAACTTCTTCCAACTGTGAGGAAATTCTAGCAGAAGACTGAGGAGTGCCAAGGACACACAGAGTGTTGAAATATAAATTTTGAGAAAGTATTGTGAGATAATTCCCCAAAAAGTAAAGGCACAGGTGCTACCTGTGAAGGAAGAAGTGGTGCCAAGCTGTGTGGGGAAAACAAGAAGATTGCAAAAGAGTGTGGGAGTCAATCTGAAATTCCTGAGCAACTCTGGACCTGCCCAGGAAGTGAGGGGTGGTTATGTCAGCAAGAAAATGTTTCATTCAACAATAAGAGTTGTCATAAGCAAAACCTAAAAGGGGAGCATTATAAAGTATGGATTTATGAATTTTATCTATTTTGCAATTAGCCCACAGGAGGCTTTGTTAAAATGTCTGTGACAAGGTTCAGTTGAGGCGTGGCCTCTCACTTTCAGTCACTGCATGGAGGGATTCTGACCCGAGAGAAAAGCTACAAGCATTCATGAGCACATCTTCCTTACCTTATGTTCTTTGCTTCAAAACACAAGCCAACTTGAGAAGTAGCCAATGGTGAATGTTGCAGGGCCTTCCTTCAGCTAAACCACAGCAAAGAAATGGTTTGGATATTTGTTGCTTTGGCTCTTCTTCTTTTCATCTGAATTTCCTACATTCATTAGTTTTAAATATGTACTTAAATGAAAAAGTGTACTTTAAACTCTTATTTCTGCTTTCTAATCTTTAATAATTACATCAATAATGTCCTTTTTCTGTTCCGTGGTCCAGTTCAAGATGCCACATTGCAGGATCCTACCACATTCCTAGAGTCTCCTCCAATCCGCATGACAAGAACTTTCAATAACTATTCTGATATCGAATACATTTTTAATCTGCACAAATTACACACAAGAAGATAAACAATCCAAAGATAAAATATAACTATCACATATGTCAAAGATGGTTGATAAACAGTTATGGTAGCTTAAACTGCAGAAACTAGTTTACATAAAATAATAGGACTACAATGTACAGTCCTGAGTTTTGACAAACATATACAGTTGTATATTTGCATTTTACAACCAAAACATAGATTACACTGTCTAAACAGAACACCTACCTAAACATTTCCCTAATGTTGCCAACAGCACCTATATTATTGACATGAGATTGCTCCTAATATCCCTTTTATCTTTTTAATTTCTGGAGCCTCTGAAGTGATAATAGCTCCCATACCCAGTAGGTAACTGTTTGCTTCCATACCTTATCCGCCTAGCTAGAGAGTCATCAATTTTATTTTCCCAAACCAGCTTTGGGTCTCATGGTTTTCTTTGCAGTTTTTTTTTTCTATTTTGTTAATTTTTACACTGATCTTTATTATTTCTTTCTTTTGCATTTGTTTTAAGTCTAATATGTTCCTCTTTTTCTAGTGCTTAAAAATGGAGGCTTAGATTATTGATTGGAAGCTTTTCTTCTTGCCAAGCGTACACATTTAAAGCCATGATTCCCTTCAAGTATTATTAAAGCTACTTTACACAAATTTTAGTATACTATCTTCATTCTCATTTTTAGCCACTTTCTCATTTGCTTCTGTCTTGCTCTTTGAACCAGGGGTTGCTTAGAACTGTGTTGTTTAATTTCCATTTTAAAAAAATTTTTTATTTTATTCATATGTGCATACAATGTTTGGGTCATTTCTCCCCCCTTCCCCCTCCACCACCCCTCCCTCTCCCCCCCCCACCCCCTCGCTGCCTAGCAGAAACTATTTTGCCCTTATCTCTAATTTTGTTGAAGAGAGAGTATAAGCAATAATAGGAAGGACCAAAAGTTTTTGCTAGTTGAGATAAGGATAGTTATCGGGGAGTTGACTCACATTGATTTCCTGTGCATATGTGTTACCTTCTAAGTTAATTCTACTTGAACTAACTAGTTCCTGGTCCCCTTCTCTTATTGGCCTCAGTTGCTTTAAAGTATCTGCTTTAGTTTCTCTGTGTTGAGGGCAACAAATGCTATCTAGTTTTTGAGGTGTCTTACCTATCCTCATACCTCCCTTGTATGCTCTTGCTTTATTAGGTGATCAAAGTCCAGTCCCCTTGTTGTGTTTGCCCTTGATCTAATGTCCGCATATGAGGGAGAACATATGATTTTTGTTCTTTTGGGCCAGGCTAACCTGGCAGAATGATGTTCTCCAATTCCATCCATTTACCAGCGAATGATAACATTTCGTTCTTCTTCATGGCTGTATAACATTCCATTGTGTATAAATACCACATTTTCTTGATCCATTCATCAGTAGTGGGGCATCTTGGCTGTTTCCATAACTTGGCTATTGTGAATAGTGCCGCAATAAACATGGGTGTGCAGGTGCCTCTGGAGTAACCTGTGTCACAGTCTTTTGGGTATATCCCCAAGAGTGGTATTGCTTGATCATATGGTCGATCAATGTTTAGCTTTTTAAGTAACCTCTAAATTTTTTTCCAGAGTGGTTGTACTAGTTTACATTCCCACCAACAGTGTAAGAGGGTTCCTTTTCCCACACATCCTCGCCAACACCTGTTGTTAGTGGTGTTTTTGATGATGGCTATTTTAACAGGGGTGAGGTAGAATCTTAGTGTGGTTTTAATTTGCATTTCCTTTACTGCTAGCGATGTGAGCATTTTTTCATGTGTTTTTTGGCCATTTGAATTTCTTCTTTTGAGAAAGTTCTGTTTAGTTCACTTGCCCATTTCTTTATTGGTTCATTAGTTTTGGGAGAATTTAGTTTTTTAAGTTCCCTATATATTCTGGTTATCAGTCCTTTGTCTGATGTGTAGCTGGCAAATATTTTCTCCCACTCTGTGGGTGTTCTCTTCAGTTTAGAGACCATTTCTGTTGTTGAGCAGAAGCTTTTTAGTTTTATGAAGTCCCATTTATCTATGGTATCTCTTAGTTGCTGTGCTGTTGGGGTTCCATTGAGAAAGTTCTTGCCTATACCTACTAACTCCAGAGTATTTCCTACTCTTTCCTGTACCAACTTTAGAGTTTGGGGTCTGATATTAAGATCCTTAATCCATTTTGAGTTAATATTGGTATTCGGTGATAAACATGGATCTAGTTTCAGTTTTTTGCAGACTGCTAACCAGTTTCCCCAGCAGTTTTTGTTGAAGAGGCTGTCTTTTCTCCATCATATATTTTTAGCTCCTTTGTCAAAGACAAGTGGGTTATAGTTGTGTGGCTTCATATCTGGGTCCTCTATCTGTTCCACTGGTCTTCATGTCTGTTTTTATGCCAGTACCATGCTGTTTTTATTGTTATTGCTTTGTAATATAGTTTGAAGTCAGGTATTGTGATACCTCCAGAGTTGTTCTTTTGACTGAATATTGCCTTGGCCATTCGTGGCCTCTTGTGTTTCCATATAAATTTCACGGTAGATTTTTCAATCTCTTTAATGAATGTCATTGGAATTTTGATGGGAATTGCATTAAACATGTAGATTACTTTTGGGAGTATCAACATTTTTACTATGTTGATTCTACCAATCCATGAGCATGGGAGATCTCTCCACTTTCTATAATCTTCCTCAATCTCTTTCTTCAGAAGTTTATAGTTTTCCTTGTAGAGGTCTTTCACATCTTTTGTTAGGTTTACACCTAGGCATTTGAATTTTTTTGAGGCTATTGTAAATGGAATTGTTTTCATATAGTCTTTCTTAGTTTGTTCATTATTAGTGTATAGAAATGCTAATGTTTTTTCTATGTTGATTTTATATCCTGCTACCTTGCTATAGCTATTGATGGTGTCTAGGATCTTTTGAGTAGAGTTTTTTGGGTCTTTAAGGTATAGGATCATATTGACTTCAAATAGGGATATTTTGACAGTTTCTTTACCTATTTATATTCCTTTTATTCCTTTGTCTTGCCTAATTGCTCTGGCTAGGAATTCCAGTACTATGTTGAATAGGAGTGGAGATAGGATAGTGGGCATCCTTGTCTAGTTCCTGATTTTAGAGGGAATGGTTTCAGTTTTTCTCCATTAAGTACAATGCTGGCTGTAGGTTTGTCATATATAGCTTTTATACTGTTGAGGTACTTTCCTTCTATTCCTAGTTTTCTTAGAGCTTTTATCATGAAATGGTGTTGGATCTTATCAAAGACTTTTTCTGCATCTATTGAGATGATCAAGTGGTTTTTGTCTTTGCTTCTGTTAATGTGGTTTATTACGTTTATTGATTTTTCGTATGTTGAACCACCCCTGCATTTTTGGGATGAAGCTTACTTGGTCATGGTGAATGATCTTTTTGATGTGTTGTTGAATTCGGTTTGCCATTATTTTATTGAGGATTCTTGCATCAATGTTCATTAAGGAGATTGGCCTACAGTTCTCCTTTTTGTAGGTGTCTTTGCCTGGTTTTGGGATAAGTGTAATACTGGCTTCATAAAATGTGTTAGGCAGTTTTCCTTCCCTTTCTATTTCGTGGAACAGTTTAAGGAGGGTTGGTATCAATTCTTCTTTAAAGGTCTGATAGAATTCAGCAAAGAATCCATCAGGTCCTGGACTTTTCTTTTTGGGGAGACTCTTGATTGTTGCTTCAATTTCATTTTGTGTTATACATCTATTCAAGTGATTAATATCCTCTTGGTTCAGTTTTGAATGATCATATGTATCTAGAAGTCTGTCCATTTCTTTAAGATTTTTGAATTTATTTGAATATAGTTTCCCTAAGTAGTCTCTGATGATTTCCTGGACTTCTATGGTATTTGTTGTTATCTCCTCTTTTGCATTCCTGATTCTACTAATTTGGGTTTTTTCTCTCCTCATTTTAGTTAGGTTTGCCAGGGGTCTGTCGATCTTGTTTATTTTTTCAAAGAACCAACTTTTTGTTTCATTAATTCTTTGTATGGTTTTTTTGGTTTCTATTTCATTGATTTCAGCTGTTATTTTCATTATTTCTCTCCTATTTGTTTTGGGATTTACTTGTTCTTGTTTTTCTAGGAGTTTGAGATGTATCATTAGGTCATTGATTTGGGATCTTTCAGTCTTTTTAATATATGCACTCATGGCTATAAATTTTCCTCTCAGGACTGCGTTTGCTGTGTCCCATAGGATCCAGTAGGTTGTGTTTTCATTTTCATTGATTTCCAGGAACTTTTTAATTTCCTCTTTTATTTCATCAATGACCCATTTTTCATTAAGCAATGAGTTATTCAGTTTCCAGCTGTTTGTATGTTTTTTGTCTTTACTTTTGTTGTTGAGTTCTAGTTTTATTGCATTGTGATCAGATAGAATGCATGGTATAATTTCTGTTTTCTTATATTTGCTGAGGCTTGCTTTGTGCCCTAGGATATGATCTATTTTGGAGAAGGTTCCATGGGCTGCTGAGAAGAATGTATATTGTGTAGAAGTTGGATGAAATGTTCTGTAGACATCAACTAGGTCCATTTGATCTATTGTATATTTTAGATCTAGGATTTCTTTATTGATTTTTTGTTTGTATGACATATCTATTGAGGATAATGGGGTGTTAAAGTCTCTCATGACCACTGTGTTGGAGTTAATATATGCTTTTAGGTCCTTCAGGGTATGTTTGATGAAATTGGGTGCTTTGACATTGGGTGCATATAGGTTGATAATTATTATTTTCTTTTGGTCTATTTCCCCTTTTATTAGTATGGAATGTCCTTCTTTATCTCATTTGATCAATGTAGGTTTGAAGTCTACTTTGTCAGAAACAAGTATTGTTACTCCTGCCTGTTTTCGGGGGCCATTGGCTTGGTAAATCTTCTTCCAGCCTTTCATCCTAAGCCTATGCTTATTTCTGTCGGTGAGATGAGTCTCCTGTAAGCAACAAATTGTTGGATCTTCCTTTTTAATCCAGTTCATCAAAAAGTGCCTTTTGATGGGGGAATTAAGTCCATTAACATGA
Organism: Castor canadensis; assembly: GCF_047511655.1. Lineage (NCBI taxonomy): Eukaryota > Metazoa > Chordata > Mammalia > Rodentia > Castoridae > Castor > Castor canadensis. The sequence continues at coordinate 108,332,049 of NC_133392.1, read as the reverse complement.
AATGTTAGTACTGATAGGTATGTGGTGATTCCTGTCTTTTAGTTGTCTTAGTTGTTTGAAGGTTTGATTGTGTGTACCTAAGTTGAGGTTACTCTCTACTTTCTTGCTTTTTCTTTTCCTATAGTTTGGTGCTGCCTGCCCTTTCATGGTTATGTTGTACAGAATCCCTTGAAAAATCTTTTGTAGTAGTGGCTTTGTGGTCACATATTGTTTTAGTTTCTGCTTATCATGGAAGACTTTTATTGCTCCATCTATTTTGAATGATAGTTTTGCTGGGTAGAGTATCCTAGGGTCAAAGTTATTTTCATTCAGTGCCTGGAAGATCTCACCCCAAGCTCTTCTTGCTTTTAATGTTTCTGTTGAGAAGTCTGCTGTGATTTTGATGGGTTTACCTTTGTATGTTATTTGTTTTTTCTCTCTTATAGCCTTCAATATTCTTTCTCAGGTCTCTGTATTTGTTGTTTTAATGATAATATGCTGTGGGGTAGTTCTATTTTGGTCTGATCTGTTTGGTGTTCTGGAGGCCTCTTGCATCTGTATGGGAATATCTTTCTCTAGATTTGGGAAATTTTCTGTTATTATTTTGTTGAATATATTACGCATTCCCTTCGCTTGCACCTCTTCTCCTTCTTCAATGCCCATGATTTTCAGGTTTGGTCTTTTGATGGAGTCGGTGAGTTCTTGCATTTTCTTTTCACAGGTCTTGAGTTGTTAACTAATAGTTCTTCAGTTTTTCCTTTAATTACCATTTCATTTTCAAGTTCTGAGATTCTGTCTTCTGTTTGTTCTATTCTGCTGGATTGGCCTTCCATTTTGTTTTGTAATTCTGTTTCGTTCTTTTTTCTGAGGTTTTCCATACCCTGAGTCACTTCGTCTTTAATGTTGTCTATTTTCAGCCTGAGTTCATTTATCTCTTTATTAATCATGTTCTTTGCTTCACTTTGGTGTTTATACAGTGCTTCTATGGTTTCTTTTATTTCTTCCTGTGCTTTCTCAAATTCTCTATTTTTGTTGTCTTGGAATTTCTTGAGTGTCTCCTGTACATTTTGGTTGACCATATCCAGTTTATCATCTCTATAAAATTCTCATTGGTTACCTGTAGGATTTCTTCTTTTAGATTATTCTTGTGAGCTTCATTGGGTCCTTTGGCATAGTTTATCATTATTCTTTTGGAGTCTGGATCTGAGTGTCTGTTTTCTTCATTTCCCTCTGGCTCCTATAGGGAAAACCAGGTTCCTGTGGGGAACCTGGTTTCCCTGTTTTTTCTGTCTTCTCACCATTGCCCTTGGTGTTGTTATTGTCCCTGTACTGTACTGTGTGCAATTAAGTATTTTCTAGCTTGTAATAATAACAGTGGTAATATTTAGAATGGAAGGGTGAGAGGAGAGGGAAAGCAAAGAGGTTAAAGAAAAAGGGAAAAACAAACAAGTAAAAAAACAAAACAAACAAACAAAGTTTCAAAGATATAAACAGGGAGAAATAGTGTACTAGTCAACAGTAAGCTAAACAGGAGTTAGAGAGACAGAGAGAGGATTGAAAAAAAAAATCTCCAAGTTCAAATGCAATAAAGTTTCGGTCTTAAAAATTTTGGTGTTAGTCCCTCAGCCTCTAATCCTGGGGATGGTGTCTCAGAAATAGTTCTGTCATTGTCTCATCAAAGGGGGAAAAATCCAAATAAAACACAACAAAATAAAACAACAACAAAAAAAAAAACACCACAAAGTGTCCCAAGTTCAAATGCAATACAGTTTCAGTCTTAATAATTTTGGTGTTAGTCCCTCACCCTCCAATCCTGGAGATGGTGTCTCAAAAGTAGATCTGTCATTGTTTCATCAAAGGGGGAAAAAACCAAATAAAACAAAACAAAACAGAACAACAACAAAAAAAAAACCACTAGTGTCCCAAGTTCAAATGCAATAGTTTCAGTAAGTTTTTCAGCATGCAGGTGTAGTTCGATTGTTGTCTCATCAAAGGAAGAGAGGAAAAAAAAGAATCCGGAGACAGGTCTGTGAATGGCTATTTAAGGCTGCGGCTCACCTCCCCGCTGCTGTCAGCCTGCTGTTGCTGGAGGCTTTATTTATGCAGATCACTGGGGGAGGTGACACTGCACCAGCTTTCTCAGGCCTGTGTGTTTATTTATAGTTCACATGGGAAGTGGGCCTTCTCCCCTCTCCTGTGGAGTTTTCCTCCCACCGCCACTTTCACAAGCTTTACTGCTCCTGGTTGCTGGGTGTGTGCCACCACTCCTGCCTTCTCTGGCCAGCTTATTTATTTACAGTTCCGTGAGGGATTTCCCCTCCCCCTACTTCAGCACTCAGGGTGCCCCAGCCTCTTTGCTACATGTCTTTATTGTTCTTATTGCTTATTACTCAGGTTTTTTTTTTCTTTTTTCCCTGGGTGGGGATCGGTCTGTCCAGGAGGCTATTCTGATCTGGTCCAGGGTTGTCTGTAGGAGTACCGCATCCAGCTTAGCTCACCTTGTGTTCTGTGTCTTCCCAAGCAGTCTGGGCACTGCCGTCTGGTGGTGGTGCAGGAGCCCTCCTGGTTTCTCCATTTAATGTGAAGTGGGGATGCTATGCGTGGGCTGGGGGTGTAGAGGAGTCAAAGTTTTTCCTCTTCTCAGTGGTTTTTCCTGTAAAAACCACTCCAGCATCTCTCCAGCATCTCTCCAAGATTTTACTTTAGGAAGCACACTTTCTGCTTCCTCCCTCTAGCCACCATCTTGGAATCTCCAGGCTCACAGTTTCAAAGGGCCTCCATTTTTTTTTTTTTTTGTGATACTGGGGTTTGAACCCAGGGCCTACACCTTGAGCCACTCTACCAGCCCTTTTTTGTGATGGGTTGTTTTGAGATGGGATCTCATGAACAAATTGCCTGTGGCTATCTTCAAACCTCCTAATTTCTGCGTCCTGAGTAGCTAGGATTACAGGCGTGAATCACAAGTGTCTGACTAAAAAAAATAAATGTAAATAAAAATAAGTTTAAGAAAAACACAATAAAGAATAGTTCTAAAATAATATTTCACTACTTCAAGTATAGTGTAAAAAATGTATAACACATGTTCTCTATCCTTCCCTTTTTCCATTTTTGGTGCTATGGCTGTCAAACATTTCACTTTTATATCTGCCATAGCATATCACTTTTTAGTTTTATTTTATAAAGCCAATTAATTGCATTAAAAATAAGAAAGAAGCATGATTAAAAGTAATAAAAAAATTTTTCTCACTACTGATGTTTGAACTCAGGGCTTCACTCTTATGAGACAGGCACTGTACTGCTTGAGCCACACTTCCAGCCCAGAAAGAAGACTGTTATGTTTCTCTTTGTTTTCACCATTTCCAGAGCTCTGCATTCATTCTCTGGTAGCATATTTCATTTCCTGAAGAACTGTCTTTAACACATCTTGTAATGCAGGTCTATGTCTACTAGAACTAAGTTCTTTTTATTTTTATTTGCCTTTTAAAATCCTTTATTTCTCCTTCATCTTTGACATGAATTTCTGCTATGTATAAGATTCTAGGTTTATAATTTTTGGTTTTGATTAAACACTCCAATGATATCACTCTGTATTCTGAGTTTGCATAGATCATGACAAGGAGTCTATTGTAACCTTTTCCTTTATTTCTCTGTATGTCATGTTTTCTCTGATATTCTAACATGTAGTGTGTGTGTGTGTGTGTGTGTGTGTGTGTGTGTGTGTGTGTGTGCATGTGCTCAGAGTGCTTTTATATGTGGGGTTTCTCTGAGCTTCCTGGATCTATGTTTTAATGTACTTCATTATTGTGTGAAAAATATTATCTGTCACCCCCTCAAATATATTTTTCTGTCTCATTCTCTTTTTTCTTCTGGAGAAGCTCAATTATATGAACATTAAATCATTTGCTATTATTTCAGTTCTTGAATTCTTTCTGTGCTTTCTTTTTTTCTCTTTTTGTGCTTCAGGTTGAGTATTTTCTTATTTCACTGACTGTTTACTCACTGTATAAACTCTTCTGATAAGCCCATTAAAGTAAATTTTCACCTGCTGCATTCATTTTTATTTCAAGAATTTCTGTTTGTGCTCTGCTTTATTTTTAATTGCCCAGTCTGAAATTCCAATCTGTTTATATATGCTGTACATCTTTTCTCCTAGAGTATTTAAAATATTAGTCATAGTAGGTTTAGATTCTTTTCTGATAAATTTAAATTCCAATAGCTTCACATCTGATTCTGAACATTGCTTTGACTCTTGATGGTGGTTGGTATATAACTTTTAATTGCATATATGATGGGACTAGTATGTTGATCAGTGGAAACTAAGGTAAATAGTATTTCTGCTTATGACTTGGGATACTTCCTCTTCTTCCAGACCATGGTTTGAGTCAGCATTTCAGTTAGGTTTCAGTTTTGTTGTGATTTCAGTGCCCTGTCAGTTTAGTTTCTCTAGCATCAGCTCCTGTTAAAGGTGGAGGCAGATTTTTCCAAAAACTTTGTTCAGTGTGCCTGTTCTACTCAGCTTTCAGCTGTACCTGTGCAGCTGCATAGTCTGTCTAAATCCTCTTGCCTTTCACCTGGCAGCAGACAGCTATTACGTGCTACTAGGTGCTTCCTAGTGAGACGGGTGGTAGCTTCTCCCTGGGGCACCAGGACAGGAGTTAAACATTGTTAGAGCATAGTTAAATACCATTAAAGCCATGTTAATAACAAACCCTTATTATAAACATCCCTTTTATGTTTATTTTTATTTTAAACATTCTGAGATGTTGGGTGCTGTGATGATTTGACTTTCTAATTGACATTGTTAGACTCTTCCCTGGAATACTGGCTGCCTTGAGTGAAGGACAGCCAGGCAGGGCAGCCTGCTGCCCTGATGTTGGCACTGATGCATTGAATACTCTACAGACACCTTGAGGAAGCTACATGACAACCATAGCTTGCTGCTGAAGCACTTCTCTTGCTCCTGAAGCTACTGTCCCAGCCAGCAGCTCTCACCAGACTTTTTAGAGAACTTTAGATGACCCTAAAACCATTTTCACCTAGGCCAGAGAGAGAGCACTGATGGACCAGTAGAAGGTCTGTGACTGGTGCAAACACAATTCTTCACTTGCATAAGGGGCTGTCATGACTGACAACATGATTGGTGCAAATACAGTCCTTCATTTGCATGACTGCTATAATTATTGAAGAACCCTTATCATACTTCCTTCTGGCTATGAACCAACTGTTCAGTTCACTTTGTGAGCAGCTAGAAGACATCCTCCCATGCTGACCCCTTGTGTTGGAACATTAGGTCCAATAAAGCCTTCTGTCAAGTGGTCTTTCTTGCCTATTCTTGATTTTCATCATTAGTGGAGCAGTTGAGTGAGTAACCTAAAGAGAAGAGAGAAGAGAAAGGAAGAGAGGAGTGGAGGAGAGGGGGAAGGGAAGGACAGGTGAGTGGGGAGGGGAGGGAAGAGAAGAAGAGAAGAGAAAAGGAATAGACCAGTGGTGATCTCACCCAGCAATAGGAATATCAGTGGCAGGCAGCTGGAGCTGACCCAGGAGTGAAATTGAAACCAATGTATCCTGGTGAGAGTCCTGGAAAGAACAGCAGTGCAGTCACCAGTACCATTAAGCACCACAGGTCATGACCCCATGCAGAGAGGAAGAGAGCTATAATACTTTCCTCCTTGGGTTCCAACCCTCAGGCTGGTACTGTCAAGTACTTCTTGCCCTGACCCTCTAGGGTACAAGAGCATTCACTGCTTCTGCTTTCAAGCACCAAAGTGCTGAGTCCTGTGCCACTGCCACAACAGTCAAGTGCCTCAGGCTCTATGCCCAAACATGGGAGCTGCCACATTTGAAGATGCCGCCTGCTACTGCTCACTGTCATCTATTGCTGGTGCTTGTTAAGAATTACAAATACCTGCCAAGGGCTTGGAATCACTGGAGAAGCTGTTTCTTGCTTACCCACAATGTCTGTCTGGGTAGAGAAAAAGGGCCTCATCAGCGGGTTTGTAACAGCATGATCGTGGGGGATGAGGGATGTTTTCTATTGCCCTGCTTCTGCCCCAATCTTAGACAGACACTGTATAGGTCCAAGGGTCTCAGAGTTCGGATTTTCTCAGTGATCTTGCTCCCCACCCCCCACTCCCACTCCAACTCATAGTAGAAAACATAAAATGGTCTGAGCCTAGTTTGGTTCCTAGCTTTCCATCAGTCACAGTTGTTTTTGTTTTTTTCTTTTTCCTTTACCCGAGCTGAAGTGAATCATTACCTAAGCCCTGAGAAAGTGGGCAACAAAATTTAAGACTCTTTGTTCCTGAAGGAATAGGGGATGAGCAAGATTTTGTTTTTCCCATAGCAGTGATTTCTCCTCTTGTCCAGGTCAATAAGAAAAGTTAGGATTTTGCCAAAGGAAATGAAATCAGCATATCAAAGACATTCCTGTACTCCCATGTTTATCACACCATTATTCACAATAGTCAAGATATAGAATCATTCAAGGTATCTATCAACTGATGAATGGATAAAGAAAAAGTATTGTAAATACACAAGGAAATATTTCCTTAAAAAGAGAATGAAATCCTGTCATTTGCAGTAAAGTGGATGAAACTACAGGACATCATGTTAAGTGAAATAAGCCAGACACAGAAAGATGAGACCCATATGATCTCTCATAAGAGTAAGCTAAAAAGTTGAAGTCAATGTAGGGGAGAATAGGCTAGTGATTACTAAGGAAGAGGGACAGTGGGTAAGGTATGGGAGGAGGCTGGATAACAGGTGCCTAACATGGTTCCACAGGAGGAGTAAGGCCTAGTGTTCTCCAGCACAGGAGGGTGATTATGCAATAACCTGTTGCATATTTCATGATGACTAGAAGAAAAGAACTTGAAAGTTCCAAACATAAAGAAATGATGGCGGAAGTGCTAATTATCCTGATTTTATCATTACATATTGTGTAGATATGCTAAAATATCACACTGTATACTATAAAATTGCACAATGATTATGTGTTAATTTTTTTTTAAGTTAGGCTTTTGTGGATTTTCTGAATTCTTGTTGTGAAGTGAGACCAATATTCTTTTTCTTTTCTTTTCTTTCTTTTTTTTTTTTTTAACTTTTTGGCAGTACAGGACATTGAATTCAAGGCCTATGCCTGCTATGCAGGCACTCTACCACTTGAGTTATGTCCCAAGTTCTTTTTTACTTTTAGTTATTCATTGGACTGGGTCTTGTGTTTTTTGCCCAGACCTGGCCTCAGACTTTGATCCTTCTACCTATGCCTCCTACATAGATGGAATTACAGATGTATACTACTATACCTGGCTTATTTGCTGAGAGGAGCTCTCACTAACTGTTTTTGCCAGAGCTGGATTCAAACTGAAGTCCTCCCAATTTCTACTTCCTGAGTAGCTGGGATTATAGATGTGTACTACTGGGTCTTCTTTTCCACTTTCTGTATCCTAGATGGAAACTAGATGTTTCCAGATGTATTTTCTTAAAATTGTGATGTTTTTCTTTCCTTTTCTCTTTTGGTTTAAAATTTTGTCTAATCACTGTAAAAAAAATTTAGGCCACCATGAAAGGTACTTTTTTAAAACACAAAATTAATTGGAAATCATTTCATACAAATACAAATTCTTTCAAGATTTTTTTCTGGTTCAATTTCAAGCTTTGGAAATAATAACTGTGAATGTAAATTTGGAAATTATAACTCCAAACCCCAAAGTGTGTGATTGGTGCAACAGTAATGAAGAATTTGAACCTGAAAAGGCATCAGGTCATGATAGAAGATAGTTTCAATGTGTGAACGAGTCTTCAGCAATGTCCACATACAGAAAGCAAAATGACCATGTTTGATACATAATTCCTAGTTCTTGCTCTTCATCTGAAAGTAGAACTCTTTAACCTACAACAGTGCCCAACATGTCGTGGTTACTCCATAGTCATTTTTTTTAATGAATAAATGAATGAGTAAGACATCCCCTGCATTCTTGTACAACTTGCATGGAAGCTTCAAGAAGATACTGGACTTTCTGGTCATAAAGGTGAGTGGAAATTTAGACTTTAATTGAAAAGGTAAAATGGTTGTTTATCAGGCTGATAAACAACTAGAATAAGTTATACTACTAAAATAAAATTCACATTATTTTGTAAACTGTACTTTCTGTTATTACTTTTGAATGTATCCCTACCAAAAAGAAGGAAATTACTTTAGGAATTGGTAGTAGAGCCACGAGGAAAAGCCAATCCCCAAATAAATACAATTAAATGATTACATTGCTCAGCTTTCTGATAGGTCCTGTGATGGGTGCATCCCAAATTATTAGAATGCATAGATGCAAGAGAGTTGGGTAGAATTTTATTAAAAAAAAAAAAGGAGAAAAAAATCCACCTCTGCATAGACCCGTGCCTTCTTGATAAGAAACTTAAAAAGATTTAGAAAAGAAGTCGAAGTATCTGAGATCCTTCATAGAAGGATCCAATGCATAAAGATTTATTGATCATTTTGACTAACCTACAAATGTCCAAAAATATCAATCCACCAACATTAATTACCCTTTCTCTGGGTAGTCTGCCTCTTGGAATCAAAAATATTCTTCAAAAGCAAGTCCTGTTTCAGTTTAAATTGATTTCCACAGAGGAAAAAGAGTCCCTTTCTATGCTGCCTCCTTCCTTACTGTCACAGTCAGACTTTGTTGCCCTGGCAACCTCACAGGGTAAGATGTTCTGCTGGATCCACCTCTGATGTCACAGCAGATGGCATCGCCTGAGCAGCAGAATGAAACAGTCAATTCTCTAGACTTGCTGTTTGGACCTTCTTATCAACATTACTTGTAGGAAAAAAAATCACATGGTATCTGTTTTGAATGTTGTATGCTTTTAACCACCATGATGCTCATAGTACCGTGCTCTCTTCAAACCAGGAAATGAGTTCAAGATTGAAATATAGGATGTCCCTGGGTTCCTGTGGTTGACACTGTTTATTGCTTATGCAATATCCATTCCCTTCTCCCTCTTTCCTACTTTTGTTTAGAAATTCACACCTCACCATTCCCTAACATATTTGTGACTCAGAATAGCTGAACCCATTTTGCATTCCAGAAAAGGATCCAAATTACCAAGACAACTCATAAGTGGTTTGTTCAGAGAGACAGGTTTAAGCTAATGAGTGCACAGGCATTTCCCTGGTGACTTTATTCCCAGGACTGAGTATGGGAGCAATTTGGCACAATCAGTTTGCAAAGAAGAGCTTCTATCCCATGGATAGAGGAAAGAATCTCTTTAATTAGTTAGAAAAGATCAAGAAATTATTTTGCCGGCAGGGAGAGTATCTACCTAGCAAGCACAAGGCCCTGAGTTCAAATCCCAGACAGCCAAAAAAAATTGTTTTTCCACAGTTACAGTGTCCAGGCATGCTGAGAAAATGAAAGATGATGAAGCCTGAGTCCCAAGCTGGTACCTGGTAGTAAAGCAGAGAAAGAGACTAGCAGAGTAAAGGATCCAGAGCTTTTAACTGTGCCTGGTTTGACTGCCCCATGTCTGGACTTCCTGTTATTGTTTAACATAGTTTAGAGTAAAGGTTTCCTGTTTTTTTTGTAACTGATTGCATCTTAACTGATACAGTTCTGGTATCCGATAACAACTACATGATCTTGGACAAACCCTATCATTTATATCTCAGCTCTCCTACTGAATAATGAAGGAATGAAGGAATTAGATAGAAGCCTCTAAACTGTCTTCTGCTGTTCTAAACTTCCATGTCTAAAAGGCCTAGTGCAGTTCTAGGCACCATGAAGTTTTAGAAACAATATTAGAACTCATGTGGCCCCAAGCTTTGTTAAGGCCTCAAGCTTAGGACAAAAGGCATTTTGAAGTATGCTATATTTTAATAACAAAGAGTCTTTAGTAGTTGACCTGAAGGTCTCAGTGAGAAGCACCAAAACCATTCAACCTCTGGTCAATATAACAAGAACTATGAGGAGGAAAAGTAGTGAAGAATAGTTTGCAGAGAGGCTGTTTCCTTCTCCATGATCACCCATGGTGGAGGGGTGCTTGGTTGCTTCCCTTTCTCCTAACCAAGGGGACTCTGGGAAAATCATTCAAAAGACTTTGGAGTGCCCACAATAGGAGAAGCCTTGCATTTATTCGATCAGAAATTTGCTTGGCTGGTGGCTTATTAATCTGCCCCATTACCACCCTGGACAGGGGAAGACAGAACTAGAAAATGGTAGCTCTTGGAAAGAGCTACCTGTCTGTGTCTACCTGAGATTTCTGTGGATGGCACCAAAAAGGGTATGTGATCTAACCTGAGTCACTTGATGAATCAAAATGCACACACAAGATAGACTGCCTTTTTGGGGAAATAGGCAATAGTTAAATTTAATATAGGCCGAATATTCCAAATCATGGAGTTGTGCAGATGGGAGATTCCCATGGCGTAATGTAAGAATTTGAATCTCTTTTACCCAACACAAGGTCTGCCCAAATGCAGATGCACAGTAGATATTTATGGAAAGAAGTTTCGAAAAATAAGTTAGTTGGTTAGCTCTTTTTGTACAGTACTTTGTGTGGTCCTCTTTGTGACTACACACCCACAAATACATTTTGAGGAAAAATGAGGATAATGAAAGCAATATGCTCAGGTTCCTCATACCGTTTCTCACTATATTTAGTTCAGAATCACGCTCAGTTTCAGTCTCTGACCCCCTTCCCACTTCATGTCTTGCTACTCCTTTACACAAACCTGGAACTCCCAAGATACTGAACCCACTCACTGCCCAAAGGGCAGTGTCTCCTCTCACACACACCAGGGTTTGAGCCCTAGATGCTTTGTACCCTGTCTGGCAAACCCCTCTCCTTCAATAAGAATAGATCTTAAAGACTTTCTGGACCTTCCCATATAAGATTTAAGGATTTCATGATACCCTATGAATCTCTTTTCATTTTTCTTTATTCAATTCATTATTTGTGTTTAGCCAAAGTTTCTTATGTACTCCAAATTAGGTGTTTTTCTTACCTTCAGTTCATATCATTTACTTTTTCTTGAATTAGTTTCCAATGAACACTTTTCAGTTGTTTTCTTCCCCTCCTTTGTCTTAAAAAAGGTTCTCTGGAAATTGAATGGCATTCTTCAGAGCACTGTTTACCCTCAAGTTGGAAAAATATTGGAATAAGAATGCACAATTCTATTATTTTATAGGTAGGAAAGCTTTTAAAGATGACCTGAGCAGCATCGTTGTTTCAGTGATAAGGCATTTGAGGTTTTTGGAGGTGAAATGACTTCTCCAAATTCATAGAGCTACTTTATAGTAAAGCCAAAACATATACACAGTAGACAATAAAGTGTTATCATTTTTACCTATACTGAAGAAAAACAGATCATCTGAAATTGAGATCACTCAGAATTCAATAATGAAAATATTAAACCTTACTTAAGTAACTCTCAGATTTATTTCAGAAACTCTGGCTACAGGTTTGAACATAGAATGTGCCAAGCCAACAAATGGCACATTTGTCAGGACCATAACACATCCAAGAAAAGAGAAAATTAGCACAGGACAAGATATCTAACAAACAGTACTATGTATTCTGTGTACCACTCTCAGAATTTAAATGGATTCTCAAAACCAGATGGCCCCCTACAAATTACTAAGAGGAATGTTTCTATGTGTCAAGCATCTTAATAGCCTCCTGTCATAAAAGTTTTATTTATAAGCAAAATTAACACTTTAAGGAAAGTATTACTTATATTTTAAAAGGATAGAACTTGGATTCAAATAAGGTAAATGTCTTCTTCAAATTTACTCTCAAGAAATTATGGAACTAATCTATAAACTCAGATATGACCAACTCCAATGCCTTCTTAACTTTTTATACCTTAATCAGATTTACTTCTTTTAGTTATAGCATTTTCTTCTACAGATTACATGGAGTGACTTCTCTAGCTTCATCGGGAATATCTCAGTCTGGGGTAGATTCTGTTTCAAGGCACAGCTTTTTCCATATTAGAGGAATTCTGGGTTTTTTCTTTCTAATTTTAGATCCCCACATTGTCCACCAGGAACTTCCACTGAATCTTTATGCAGCCCTTTGGAGTAAACCTAAGCAAGCTAATTCTTCATAATACCACTTCGCTCAAACTCTTTCCATCTTCCCTGCCACTCAGTCTTCACTTCTTCCGAGAAAACACTGAGCATCATCTCAATTATTATCAGTAAAACTTTCCTTCAAGGCTTTCTGGGTGGAACTACCTGTACATTATAAGTTCAGCATTGTTGCAACATAGCACCCAGAACATGAAAAGGCATTCCATTTGTAATCTGTTTTCAACTTGACATCAAATTTCAATGAATTCAGCCTTAGCTTATTAGTTTTTAAACCAGTATCCCAACATACCAAAGACAGATTTTTCTGAGCACCACTCTACAAGGCTTAAGGACACTTAAGAACCTCTCAAAAACTTAGCCAACAACACTTAAGATTCATCTGATTAAATGGGAGCACTATTAACATGCAGTCAAATGCAGCTGAATCCCAACATTATAGTCTTTTATAAGAAATCAAAAGCCACTTGGCTCTGTGTTACTTTTGTTGCATTAGTCTTTGAGCCAAGCCGTGCTTATGGGATTTTTGCCAGCATCTGTACTGAGATTTCCATTTCTAGGAACATTCAGTTAGTAGAATGTAAGAGAAATAGAACTACAAATGGAGGATTGGGGCATATTCTAAGAGATTTAGTTTATTCTTTAATTGCACTTTTTAAGAATGTGCTTTTATTTTAATGGGTTCCAAGGACAGAATATAAACCTTTTTCTCTCATACAATGGAGAATCAGAAAGCTAGAGAGGCATGTTTCTGTAGGTCCTCAGTAATCAAGAGAGATAGTGTAGTACAGAACCTTCCAGGCTACACTGAGTAACAGATCTCTCATCTGTCACTGCAGAAATTGACCGATAAAGCTATTTCCTTTGCATGTCAGCTAGTAAACACTGTATATTTTTATATTGTGATAGACAAAAGCAGCAGCTACATTTTAAGCAACGTGTCTTTATCATAACATTCCATACATGATAGATAATGCTGTATACCTTTAAGTAAATAGCTAAATCAATTGATCGAACTCATAAAGGTTGATATTGGCTAGAATCATGATGTTTGAATATCCCCTGGTAGGGTCTAGATCCTCTTTCAGTGAGATGGTCTTCAGCTTTATGCTGCCATTTTCCATTAGCAATTCCCCCATAACCAATTGACATAACCCTTAACAAATCAGATTCCCCAATTTTATGTTCTCCACACACACAATTTTAACCTTCTATCTTAGGAGAGGTGATGTAATCAAGGAGCCTTTTAGGAGCAATATTAGTCAAAGGGTACAAAGTTCCAGTAATAGATTAATAAGTTAAGGTAACACAGTGTACAGCATGGTGGTTATAATTAATAATAATGCATTTTGAACTTGAAGTTTGCTAAGAGAGTAGATCTGTGTTCTTAGCACACACAAAATAAGATAACTCAATGCCATGACTAAATGCACTGAAGCTGTTGAATAATAGAAAGTAAGAGGAACAGTGTGAAGGAGAGTAATAAAGGGGTTTTTCTGGCTAAAGTACTGTGTATTAACAGGTAAAATATCATCATGAAACCCTTCAAGCAACGAATATGGACTTAAAAATGAAGGCAAGTATTGCAAATCAGATCCTGTTAGGAGGTGGGTACTTGTGGGAGAGGGGAGAGTGATTTGATGGGGTAAAGGAGGGTGAATATGAGGAATACTAAGTTCCTCAGTAGCACTTGGGAATATGCATTTGTGGGTCTCACAGTATGTTCTACTAGGGTACTGAGAGGGAACCGAAGGGTAGATGGAGGGTACGTGCTAGAGAGTAGAGTTTCCCAGTGGTCTGGCCTGAACATAAACTGTTTTAATAATCATATTATTATGATTATTATAATATACTCATATTATAATATCCTTTATATACTTACATGAAATAGAACAATGAAACCTATTATAATCTTTTTAAGTGGGGGGAGGGGAATAAGGGAGAGAGGTGGTGGGGGTGAACCTAACTAAGGTACATTGTAATCATATATAGAAATGTCACAATGAATGTCCCCTGTACAACTTCTATATGCCAATAAAAATGCTTTAAAAAGATAACTCTGTGAATTGTGAGATGTGTTTATTAGTTTGACTATGGTAATAATTTCACAATTTATATATAAATACACACATATATATATATACCAAGTGATCACATTGTACACTTTAGAAGTTTTTGTACTTTTTACTTGTCAATTAAACTTGTCAATAAAACTGGGGAGGAGAGACAATCTTTTAGATCAGGTTGATCTGATTAAAATGCAGGTTTAAGAGCAGGTCAAAATGCTTCTTAACAATATCCTGCCAGGATTATTATTTTATATGAAGTAAAGTCAAAAGTTGTACATAAATGCACAAATACACAAGTAAGGAGATTCTTTTCTTAGTACATTAAAAACCCATAGCCTTGGCTATGTGAAGCTGGTGAAGGACTGCTGGTTAATAATTGTTCTTGAGATTCGTCTTTCCCCTTGAGGTTGTCACTGATTGTCTGAGACATCATCTTGGTAGCCTGGACCCCCTCACCTGATTATTCAAGACTGATCTCTGGGTCTTTCTTAATTTCCCAGGTCAAGTAAGAGCTAGAACTTCCAAATGGGCAACTGAACTAAACAGAACTTTCTCAAAAGAATAAATTCAAATGTCCAAAAAACACATGAAAAAATGCTCACCATCTCTAGCCATAAAGGAAATGCAAATCAAAACCACACTAAGATTCCACCTCACCCCTGTCAGAATAGCCATCATCAAAAACACCACCACCAACATGTGTTGGTGAGGATGTGGGGGAAAAGGAGCCATAGTCCACTGCTGGTGGGAATGCAAGCTGGTGCAACCACTCTGGAAAAAAATTTGGAGAGTTCTTAAAAATCTAAACATAGATCTGCCATATGATCCAGCAATCCCACTCCTGGGGATATACCCAAAGGAATACGACACAGGTTACTCCAGAGACACCTGCACACCCAGGTTTATTGCAGCGCCATTCACAATAGCAAAGTTTTGGAAACAACCAAGATGCCCTACTATTGATGAATGGATGAAGAAAATGTGGTACTTGTACACAATGGAATTTTACTCAGCCATGAAGAAGAATGAAGTCTTATCATTTTCAGGTAAATGGATGGAACTGGACAGCATCATTCTGAGTGAGGTCAGTCAGGCTCAGAAGACCAAAGATTGTATGTTCTCCCTCATATGTGGACTTTAGATCTAGGGCAAATGCAGCAATGTGGTTGGACTTAGATCACATGACAAGGGGACAGCACATACGGGAGATACAGGAATAGGTAGAAAACCCAAAACATGAAAGGGTTTGATGTCCTCACTCCAGAGGAACTAATACAAAAACCTTAAAGTGACAGAGGTTATCATGAGAAGGGGATCAGGAACCAGTGTAAAGATCAGTTAGAGATGAATCAACATGGATCGTAACACATGTGTACACAAAAGCAATGGTAGGAATATTTCTGGATAGCTATCCTTAACTCAACTAGCAAAAATGCTTTGTCTTCCTTATTATGCTTTTGTCTTTTCTTCAATAAAATTAGTGATAAGGGCAGAACAGGTTCTGCCTAGAACTGAGGAGGGGTAGTGAAGGGGGGAGGGAGGGGGAAGGGGTCAGTAGGGGAGATATGACCCAAACAATGTATGCACATGTGAATAAATGAAAAATTTTAAAAAAAGAAGTGGAACTTCCAAATGAAATTTTATGATCCACACATAAAATTAAGGGGAAATGAACACATAGGATACCAGGAAACTCAATGAATCAAGGGTCTTAGTCAAAATTCTTTAGGTTTTGTTTTTGTTTTTTAGGGGTTTTTTTTGAATTTTAAATAGTGTAGAAATAAATTACCTGATAGGTTTCAATGATATCAAGGAAGCCTAAGTAAGTTAACACCTGTTTCCAAACAAAATACCAAATGCGGTTGTAATATACTGTAATCATGGAATGTCCTAGGACATAGAACATTATATGGTCCAAGTTTCTGTATTTTTAGGGTTTCTGAAATGTGAAAATGTCTGACATCATGGACAACTAGTAGAAGAAGGAGAACTTAAATTCAGGACTTTTGATATCTAGTCTGGTTCTCTGGTCACTCAGGTTAATATTTATTACAACTGCCTGACAGGTGTCATAGGCCTTAATCATTGAAATCCAAGATAGATTATAAATCAAATTAATGCTACTTATGGTATTTTATTAAAATACAGTTTATTATTTTAACTTATTATTTCATAACTGGAGAAGTAACTCAATACATTAAAGAAATCTTGATAAGTGTGTTTATAAACAGTAAGGCCTAAGGAGAAAGAATAGCTGCTAGCTCAGAATAAGGTAGGACTGGGAGATAATTGCAACCTGTCATCCAAATTGTCAGTTGGAACTTTTTAGATCATTAGACATTAAGGAGATGATCACATGAAAAATAGATAAACTGAGTTGGTCTGGTCAAGGGTCTGCTGGAAGGAGTCATTATGGAGGATTAAGATGATTGACACAAAGAAGATGTTAAGTCAATTTTCCTGGGAAGACAGGTAGAATGGGCAAAAGAGGCAAAGATAAGGAAAGAATGGTAGTGGTTTACCTGGGGTGTTTGCCTAGAAGCTTTCCAAATCTTTCAGATAGTCAACTGTCCTCTATTAGTTTATCCACCTGAAATTAAATATTGCACCGTCTGATATAGCTGTACCCCCAGGTGCACTGCAATCAGCAATAGCTCCTTTGCTTAGTTCTTGGATAAACAATTGCTAATAAGCAAACTCACCAAAACACTGAAGAGAAAATGAAAACATTGGTCTTCGGGCTAAACTACAGGATGGTGCTATTGTTTCTGAAGTGGATTAGACCAGCACACATGATGGAACCTAGTAGAAAAAGGCATCAGACACGGTCATTAGGATAGGACTAAGGAGAAATAAGTTCACAACCCAGCCTGGAGAAGGCAATAATGACTGAGCAAACTCAGATCTGATTGTGAGGACCATGAGGATTGAGTGCTTGTCCTCATGGGGTTGATGCTGTGATGAAGGGAGACAGACAATAAACAAATGCATCTAGAGATAAATGGAACGAAGAATAAATAAAGCAGAGTAAGGATTGGGAGACTGATGTGAGATGCTGTTGTAGATAGCATATCAGGGCTCTGTGGAGGTGACAGGTGAGCTGAGACTTTATCATAAAGATGTGAGCCCATGTGTGGCAGAACCCATGTGTTGCCTGGTCTTCTATCAGAAACTGTCAAGCTACCAAGCCCTGACCACCAATCACAGGAGCTTCCTTCTTGGAAGCAATACCATTTGGAAGCTGAGGGATATGACTGATGCACTGATCCATCAGGAAGAACATGGCTCCTATTCTGCCATCTACTTTGCCTCCTTTGTTACCACAAATTTCCATCTCTTTTTACTTCCATCAGTAGACTAGTGGCCTGTTCCTAAGGACTCAGTGGTTCAACTTTTTAAATACCAAATATAAATTGTAAATGTCTGCTTGGATAAAAGAAAATTTAAAAAAATACAAAAGAACTAGTTTAGATAGCTTAAGCAGTCCTATCAGGACTGTATCAGGAAACTTCAAAGTTGTTTGTTAGCAGAAATCTTTTCTGGACGGTCTTATATAAAACAGAATATTTTACAATGAAAAAAAAACATGTTGAATAAGGCAGGCATAGGGGACCCAAGAGTTCTGATTCCCCAGAAAACCCTTGGTCATTTCTCAAAACCCTTGGAGCAGAGTCACTTGGAACAAATAAAAGAAAACTAAGCTCAAAAGACCAAAAATCGTATGTTCTCCCTCATATGTGGACATTAGATCAAGGGCAAACACAACAAGGGGATTGGACTATGAGCACATGATAAAAGCGAGAGCACACAAGGGAGGGGTGAGGATAGGTAAGACACCTAAAAAACTAGCTAGCATTTGTTGCCCTTAATGCAGAGAAACTAAAGCAGATACCTTAAAGCAACTGAGGCCAATAGGAAAAGGGGACCAGGAACTAGAGAAAAGGTTAGATCAAAAAGAATTAACCTAGAAGGTAACACCCACACACAGGAAATCAATGTGAGTCAATGCCCTGTATAGCTATCCTTATCTCAAACAGCAAAACCCCTTGTTCCTTCCTATTATTGCTTATACTCTCTCTACAACAAAATTAGAGATAAGGGCAAAATAGTTTCTGCTGGGTATTGAGGGGGGGAGCGGGAGGGGGTGGAGTGGGTGGTAAGGGAGGGGGTGGGGGCAGGGGGGAGAAATAAACCAAGCCTTGTATGCACATATGAATAATAAAAGAAAAATAAAAAAAATAAAAAAAAAATAAAAAAAAAAAAAGAAAACTAAGTTCATGGAGAGTGATTTTTTAAAAAAAGAATTGTTCAACATTCATTCTTTGTCTTCTCAGTGTAAGGCACTGTCCCATAAATTAAAGACAACAGTGAAGGATGGAAAGGAATAATAAGAAATCATGTACTGGATCTCATTCTGAAGAAGACAAGACAGTCTTCTTCAGAATGGCTAAAGGCCTGAGGTTTGAAGACACATCGTTTCAAAGCTTAGACCATTCCTGGCTTAACTATGTGATCTTAGGTAAGTTAGTCCACCTTACTGTGCTTCAACTTCCTCAGATGTAAAATGAAATCTGTTGATTTAGTCCTTCACCAAATTATTGGTCCCTGCTAGGTAAGTAGCTTCAAGCATTGTCCATGAATTACATCCTTTCTCTAACAAAATCTTTACGAGATTGAGCAATAAAATATAGCATGATGAAAACACTATGAGAGTTAGGAATCAGGACTGAGTATTCTAGGACCTGGTGGATGACCCTATACTGGATCCTATAGTCCATTCTCTGACTCCAGTTACCTTCTAGCTCTAGAAGGCATCCTGATAAAAGAGTTAGTCCTTTAATATATTAAATGAGACAAAGGCCTCTGTCTCTAGCCTTGGAGACTCAAAATTTCCTTTGTAAGGCTTAGTTATTAACATAAGTTTATGGAAAGCAAGAACCTCAATCTATTCAGAACCCAGTGCTCCTTGACCCAGTTCTGCCTTTCACAGTTACCAGGCTACAGAGAGTACTCACTCTGCTGGTCTTGCATTTTTATCACCTCACTCACACATCAGATGTCACTTCATTCTGGTGGCATGCCCAGGCTCTATTTTCTTTGGTATGAAGAACAAACCAGTTTCTTGATAACAGGCATGAAGTCTGCCCACCTGGCCACTGACAGAAGGGGAAGGACTTAGGTACCTGTGGGAATACCTCATGTGAGCAGACACACATGTGCAGTGAGATGTGGAGAGGTAGACGTGTATGCTGCAGTAGGCCTACCTTATAGTGTTGAGAGTACGAAGTAAAATTATGCATGTGAGTAGTTACACTGTGCCTCGGTGTGGCCTTCAATACATGGTGGCTACAATTCTACCTAGTCACCATAAAGTGTACTTGAGTGCAAGAAACTGAGCACCAATCTAAACTACCTTAGACAAAAGGGGAGGTATGCATGAATCAGTGAGAAAATTGTAAAATTACACTTAGTTATTCAAAGATATCATATGTAGGAAACAGTTTTATAGATATTGGAAGGCTAAAAAGGAAAAACAGACACTGAGCTAACACATAAATAACTGCAAGAGACAACCTCTCCCACACTGGAGGAAGAGAACAGAGAAGTTTCCACAGCAGGGATGTCAGAGACCAGGCTCTATGTGCCTGGTGCTCAGGCAGCAACCATGCCAGCTGCTGTCAGTTCCTCTGAGCCTGAGATAAGCTAACTGCCAAGGAAGGTGGAAGCTGAAACCAGCTACTGGGAAGATGCTGACAAGAGCAGTCAAAAGACTAAAAGGCAGGCCCATCCTTCTCCTTGGGTGTTCTTCTCTCCCTTAGGGCCTCCTTACTTTAGATGGATTTTAAATGTTACCCAAAGCCCCATGCAGCAAAAGCTTTGTCCTTGGGTTAGCGCTATTGAGACATGGTGAAACTTGTTGAGAGGTGTTTGGGCCTAGTGAGGGGTCTTTCAGTCATTGGGGGTGAGATGAGTGGATTTCTCTGCCATGTGTTCCTCTGATATGCTGCTTTGGTATATGTCCCAAAGCAATAGGGACAATTGATCATGAACTAGAATCTCCAAAACTGTGAGCCAAAACCGAACTTCACTTTATAAGTTTATCTTGGGTCTTTATTATACTGTCAAAAACCTGGTTAACACACTCCTATAAGCAAATAGGAAGCAAGCTAGAAGAGTCTTGCAGAATATTAGCAAGAGGGGTTGGAACTGAGAGATAAGTAATTGACTCATGCAATCCAAAGAAGGTTCTACGCAGAAACAACATGAACCAGACCTGCATGTTGCTAGGACTCCCTCTCTCTTCTCTAACTTCTTCTCAGTGCTCATCAGCTTAGATAGCTCTGTCCTCCATGGCAGCCCATCAGTACCAACATCTCCCAAAAATGACTCCCCACAACTGTAGCCACTTGACCCAAATTTTATAACCTTTTTGAGTTTCAAGCTTTTTATTCTCTTCCAGTTAACATGAAAGTGATGTTGTTGGCAGCAGTTTTAAAGCAGTCAAGGATTTCTTATTGTCTCTGGGTAAAATCCAAACTCTTGGTCCTACATCCAGTTCCTAGGTTGGCTCTATCCTATTGCCTTCACACCTCTAGCTCCCATTGCTTTCCATCTCTCTGTTGGGTCGAGCCTTCTCATGACTTTGTCTTTGGCGTAGGTTGTTCTCTCTCCATTACTACTTTTACTTATGTTTCAACACACAGAAAAAATAGTGTTTCCTTTGGGAAGCTGGGCATTCTTACTTGCTCCCTCCTCATAGCACGTCTGACACAACACATGATTAAAATTGCTTGACTTCTCAGTAGAATGTGAATAGTCCTATGAAGGTAGAAGCTAGAGACGATTCATCATTACATTCCCAGCCTTGTCTCTTTCCAATTCATATTGGGAATTATAAAATGTTGAGAAAGAACAGGAAAAAATTCTTCCTCGTGTGAATATTTACCCTTGAATCCCCTCTGCTCTATGATTCTCCTTTCAATGAGAACAGCAGGATAGAGTAAACAGCAGGCTTTAGGGTCACACAGACCTTGTTCAAGCTTTTGTTTGCAACTTTCTTGCTATATACTACAATCAAGTTACTTAACTTCTTTGAACTTCAGTTCCTTCATTTTTATAACAAAATAGTAATGATAACAATTACATTTCACATAAGATATAAGGCTTGAATAAGAAAACAACTATAATTTTTAAAAATATAAAATTATTGACTCAAGGTCGATGGTAGGAAATAAACTTCAACCAGAAAGAAAGAAATTAAGGAATTAAAGTAGGACAAGAAAATGAAAATATTTCAAAATACTTTCTGATAAAAAGTAAACAGAAGTAGCTGATATTAATGTCTAAAATGAAATTTTGAAAACTTTTTCAGAGATTAATCAATAGCTTTCTCTTGATAAAATGGAAAAACTGTCAATAAAATCAAAAGGCTGATAAAATAATAATTATTATTAAAAGTGATAAAGCAAAAATTTGTATTTGCAATATAGCATAGAGATTTTTAAACTCTCTTCCTTCTGCTGTATTTCTCCATCCATTTAACACATCACATCAACGCTTCAAAAACACCTCTCCCTTTTGTTACATTTCTCTTTTTTGTCAACCCCAGAGGGGCGATGAGTCCATAACCAGGATGACCCATTGTTTTTAGTGAGAATGCTGGGTAACAATGGTGGACAGCTTGTGGCAGAACAAACTGCTTGCCTCATATCCAGAAGCAGAAGAGAAAGAGGAAGAGGCCAGGGTCCCACAATCCCTTTCAAAGGTATGCCCCTAATGACCTAACAACCTCTCACAGGTTCCTTCCTCTTAAAGGTTCACAACATCTCCCAACAACACCACCATGGGGACCAAGTCTTTAAGATCTTGGGGGACATTCAACATTCAAACTAAAGCAGAGAAGGAACCTTATCAGAGCACTTGGGATCAGGAAGGAGCCAGCTGTTGTACAGGCAGCAAAATGTGATGGCATAATCAAGTACTGTAATAAATTTATATTTTAAAGTAAAATTGGAATTCTCATTTACAAATTATCCTTACTTTTTTATAATCGCAACTGTAGCTATTTTATCTAAGCAGAGATTACAAGTGATTTGATTATGTGACTCAAATTTTCCAAGTTCTTTGGGAAATAGTTGAAAAGGGTTGTTACTGGAGAGGAGGGTTAGCGTTGTTATGGCAGCATTGATTGTTCCACCACATTTTGTTTGGTATCCAGAGTGCCCCAACTGGGCGGTGATGAAACCTTTAGGAGGTGAGTCTTATGGATGGTTCTTAGGTCATTGGAAGCATGCTTTTGAAGGTGATTGTGGAGCCCCTGTCCCATCCTTTCTTCCTTTTACTTCCTGTCCTTGAGGTGAGCAGTTTGCTCTATCACATGTTCCCCATCATTGTTATCTGGCATCTCCCATGAGAAACCTAAAAGCGATTGGTGTACCCAGTCATGGAATGAAACCTCTAAAACTGAGAGCAAAAGAAACCTTTTCTCTTATAAGTTAATTGTTTCATATGGTGTGTTATAATCACAGAAAGCTTATCAACACACTCCCCACTTCTGGGAGGTGAATATCAATTATTAGGGTTTATCTAGAATTGTGATCATTCTGTTCGTTTCATGGGTATGTTATGGTATAGGTTTATTCATGGGTATGTTATGCATCCCTGGCCAATGGACAAGGGGAAGAATGTTTCTGGAATTCCTGAGTTTAGTGGAAGAGTTTCCATCCTGATAGAAAGCTAGATAATGAAGAATAGCTTGTTTCTGTGATTGGGTGAGCACATCAGCCAAGAGGAAGAGGTTCCTGTCTCCAGAGTGTAAAGATGGAAGACAGCTGAATCCTTTAACAGAGCATTATCCACTGGATCAGCAAACTCTGGAAACACCTTCAAATGCCTTGTTATGCACAATAACTCATCAGTTGCAGTGTAAGCCACATTTAGGTTTTATTTTTCTTTTTCAGATGAAAACATCTTAAAAAATATGATAACTTTTTTGTGAATTGAGTTGTCTAACTAACCAAGAATTTTAACTAATCTCTTTCAGATTAGGTTAAGAGAGTACTAAGAATGCTGTCCCTACAACTTACCCAGTGAAATTTTAATAAAACACAAAATAAATGCAAACTTTTAATAATGCAAGAAACTACCAAACTTCTAAAAGAATTCCAAAATATAGATGATACCTTAAAACATAAAAAGATGATATATAATTCCCAGAGGAAAATTCAGATGACATCAAATGCAAGATTTGGTAGGTTTGTCCTTATAAAAATTTAAACTGATAAACTTAACAAATAATTCCATAATGAAGTATAAAATGTAGACTAACAAATTAAGAAAAATATAGGCATCATATATATAACAAGTATAATGTCATCCTTAATATAGGATGATATCTCATCAATCAGTAAGAAAAACATGTTTAAAGAGAAAACTGACTAAACAAATATTCAATTGGCATAAAATTTCAGCATTAATAATTAATGCAGTGGAAATAAAGAAACAAGGAAATGTTTGTTTTTAATATCAATTTGTCAAGATTTCTGTTTGTTTGTTTGTTTTACGGTACTGGGGATTGAACCTAGGGCTTAACACACTCTACCACTTGATCTATACTCTCATCCCTTTTGTTTGTATTTTTGTTTTTGAGAAGGATCTTGCTAACTTTTCCCTGACTGATTCCTCAAACTCTCAATCTCTGCTTCCCAAGTAGCTTGGATTGCAGGTTTGAACTACTAGACCTGTCTTAGAATTTTTAATTTGTTGATGCAGCAGTGGTGAAAAGAATACCTCACGAACTAATACTAGACCTGTATTACAACTTGATTAAGATCCTGATTAAGATTTGGCAACCAATACCAAAATTGATACCCTTTCACCCTATTATTTTGGTTTGGGACATTAGTAAGAACACAAAATATATCCATAACTACACTCATATCTGATCTCTCTCTCTCTCTCTCTCTCATTCTCTCTCTCTCTCTCTCTCTCACACACACACACACACACACACACGCACAATCATGTGCCACATAATATTTTGGTCAACAACAGACTGTATACATGATTCTGGTCCCACAAAATTGTAATGGATCTGGAAAATACCTATTGTTAGTGACATCATAACCATGTTAACATTGCAGCATAACACATTACTCATGTATTTGTGATGATGCTGATAGAATCTAACATACTTGTTGCCAGTCATATAAACATATGACTATATATAGGATAATGATATTAATTGGCTATGTTACTGTATTATGTATTTATTAAACTATCTTTTTATTGTTGTCTTGGAGTGTACTACTTCTACTTATATAAAATGTTTACTGTAAGACAGAGTGCCATGTTACTCTAACAGCAGCCTCATGCATCTCATGTTTATCACGCCTCTTTATTGTATCAAGAGGCCATGTCTCATGAGTCATCTCTTCTATGCAGGTTTATGTGAGAGCACTCTGATGTTTTCATATCATGAAATCTATGTGTGTGTGAGCATACTCTATGATGTTCACAGTCATGACATTAGCAATGCACTTCTTAGAATATGCCCTCACTATTTAATGACATAACTGTGTCTTTGTATGTGTCCATGTGTATATATATATACTCACACTAAGAGATTTACTATTTAAAAATTATCACTTCCATAGGAAAAATTTCCAGACAATGGTTAGAAACAATTTTTCATAAATGACAGGAAAACCTTATGAGTTGAAAAGTTAAAAATTTGGATTCAATGTTCTATATATGCAACATGATCTTGACTTTTAAATGCCTTCAACATACATTTGACCCAAATTGCTGCAAAAACAAAGCTGTTGCATTTTACTGAAGATTGTTGGAAGATTGGGTGGTGAGAAATTAATAAATTAAGTACAGGATGTAAAATAGTTTCCAGTTCCATAGCAGATAATGCCATTTCTAGAAATCTAGCAACTGCCACTCTTTCGTTTCTCTTCAGCTTCTCATTGGCGTGTTGCTGTGTGAACCCCCAGCCATCCCTATGTTCCTAGCCCTTCCCCCAAATCATTAGCTGCTGCACTCCCTGTTTGTGTTGTCTTTGCCCTCAGCTTTATCTATTTCCTGTGGAAAAGCCCATCAAATATCTTTCATTCTCCTTCCCTGCAACTAAACCAGAAAATAATCTCCTAGAGTTAGAATTCTCTCATTAACCTAGAAATCAGGAGTAGTTACTGTGAGCTTTTTTGAAATAGCTTCTGTTGTATTGTACTTATTAGCTAAATAAAATGTATGTATTTATGACATTAGCAATACTTATCATGGGAAATAATTATTTTCCATAAACCTGTGTGGAATTCTTTTTGCTTTTTCTTTTATTTTGTTTTCCTGTTTACAAAAATTTCTACAATAAGCATGCCATCAAATAAAGATTTTCCTAATGGTTTTCAGTCCTTGCATTTGTAATGTAGAATCACCAATAGAACTGAAATTTCAGTGGGTTAGGATCACACATTAAATCATGTAGCAGTTATAATAATCAGTAGAATTGCTTTTTACTGCAATATCCTGTAGATATAGAAGGGAATTTTGGAGACTGCTTCACTCAATCATTTCAATAACCTCTAATACAAAAGGTGCACCATTCTCTAATGCAATGGGCTTATAAATAAGCCTGAACCCAGGTCTGAATGAACAAGAGTCTAAAATGAACATGACAGGGAGCATTCTGAATTAATAATGGTTACCCATTTATTTTATTTCTCTTTCCTGAAAGAGACTAGACATGCTCAAAAAGGCTCATTACTTGAGCACTCTAGTTCCTTGGATAAGGATATTAGTGTGTATGTGTGTGTGTGTGTAAATCTTCCTAGATTTTTGTTCTCTCAAAGACAACCCCACCTCTTATGCCTACATCTGTCCATATTAAGCTATATTTTATTTCTCCAATTTCTGTTATATTTCTTTGTCTACCTGATGCTTGCAATGCCATTTGATTAAGAGTAATGTTACATATTCATCTTTATGCAGAGAGGATTCCTCCCCTATCCTTACATCCAAATCCAGAGAAGAAAACAAAGCTACTTGAAAGCCTAATTTTCTCAATTTCTTAAATCATGTCTCTGATTAACATTTGGGGTAATCAGTAAAGGAGAGGTAGGAAGCAAAAAAAAAAAGTGTTCTAGGACCATGGCTAGGAAGTATGTGCCTGGCTATATGATCTGGTAAAACAGCCTGGGTTTTTGCCCGACAAAACTGTCTATTTCTCCTACTCTCATAAGTTCTCACTAGGTGACCATAGGTAGGTCACTATCCATGATCCTCAGGTCCTTCACTATAAAATGGGACAGTATAGTTTCCTAACATGGATATTATGACAATTAGACATATGCATGCAAATGAACAAGATGATATACCTACTCCAGATCTCCAATATCAAATATATTTCCCAACTTAAACTCCAATATTAAATGTTCAAGTGAATATTTAACTTTGGACATATTACTTGACTTTTTGTGCTTTGGTTTTCTTATCTTTAATATGGGGATAAAACTATTTTCATTGCTCTATAAAAGAGGGAATGCAAAGGAGAAGCTTCGTTGTCATTACCATCATCTACATGAAGTTCTTTTCAGAACTAGGTCCTGATTTTTATGTAGGAAGTATTTTTAAGTGTAGATATAATTTAGCACTTTGGTCTAGATCTGCATCATTCCGGAAAGGTCCTTTGATCCGTCTGAGAAAATGTCAGCTGTTTGTAGGAACATCATGGGTACTTGGGCATATTGGCCTCTGTGACATGTGTTCTCCGGGTTTGGGGTACTCTGGCAACTGCGCAAATCATTTCATCACTAAAACTCTGCTCATCCTGGACACTCCAGGGCCCTTGAGCACTTACGGCCCAAACCATTAAAACTCAGTCTAGCCTGGTGCTCGTGGCTCACACCTATAATCTTAGCTACTTGGGAGGATGAGATTAGGAAGATTGTGGTCCCAGGCCATCCTGGGCAAAAAGGTTCACAAGATTACCATCTCAACCAATAACTAGGTGCCATTGTATTGTGCACCTGTCATCCCAGCAACATAAAACAGGAGGATCATGGTGCAAGCCATCTTAGGCAAAAAGCGGGACTCTATCTCCAAAATAACCACAGCCAAAAAAGAAAAAGCTGGAGGCATGGCTCAAGCAGTAGAGTGCCTGCCTAGCAAGCACAAAGCCCTGATTTCAAACACCAGTACCACCAAAAATAAATAAAATAAAGAAATGAATAATAAATAAACAAACTCTCTATGGAAATATATGAACTTGGAAAGAACAGTGTCCCTTCTCCAGTGG
Source organism: Castor canadensis (assembly GCF_047511655.1). NCBI lineage: Eukaryota > Metazoa > Chordata > Mammalia > Rodentia > Castoridae > Castor > Castor canadensis. The sequence goes on along the minus strand of NC_133392.1, from coordinate 108,304,612 downwards.
CAGGATCTGACACTGTCGAAATCCAGTTCAGGCAAGACTCTAGTCTGGCTCTCCAGGTATCTATATTGATGTCACTGAACTAAGTATGTTAATATATAGCCCTTTGGCCTACTGATCAGAATGTTTGCATCACCCAATTATATTATAAAAATTGACTTTCCTTCCATGACTAGCTTTCTGAATTATTTTAAGGAGGGAAATTAAACAGATGAGAGTAACATGCTCCTCTCACAACCATAGAAAACGGTAGCTGCAGATTTTAACATAATTGAAAGGTAAACCAGTGAGTAATAAAACATAAGAGAGCTATAATGAGCATTATCCAATTATAATTCTGTGGGGGACAAGAAATATGGTCCCCCCCAAAAAAAGAAATATGGTCCCCATAAAATTTTCTATCACAAAATCATTCACTTAGGCTTGCAGCTATAAATAATTTTCCCAATCAGACTTAAGTGAGATCACAATAGGTGGTATGTAAACAATTGGTTAATGAAATGAGCCATAAAAATGAGATAAATAGTTCTAACATCTACCATAAATGTAGCTTTTCCCTTGAGAAATGGAAATTGGGTGATGGATATAAATGAAATAGAAGTGTCTGTAGGGCAAAGTAATATGACTTAACTGGGGATGATGATAGGTCACGTAAATTATCTACCACAAAGTCAGCAATATGTTGTCAATGGCTATGACCAAATTCACAAACCATCCGTATTTCATATATGAATACCACAGGTCTTAGTTTAAAGTATGTTTTTTTAAAAAATCTTAATAGTTACTCAGTGGTTTTTAAAGATCTTTTTTTTTCTTTTTGGCTTAAATAAAATAGAATACAGAAAAATTTAGAAAAAATTAAGCATCAATAGTAATAGCACACATTATTAACTACAATCAGTTATTTTGTGTATTTTACTCTGATGGTTTTTCTTTGTGTTCATAAGTTTATAAATATATTGCAAAATGAGAATCATTGTCTCTGTAAAGTTTGGGCCCTGCCATTTTCATATTTTAAGCACAGAGGTTAACAAATTTGGTTGTCTAAAACAGGCATAGTATTAGAAATAGAAAATTGAAAGAGAGACTTGAAGGCCGTGAAAGGGGAATCCACTTTCAATATAACATAAATATTGAGAGTACAATAAGAAAAAACTTTGGGCAAATAAAATTTTTTGAAAATCAAGATTTGAGGGAAACAAGGAGAATGAATAATTCAATTCCTGTATAAATATTTCATCTAAAGCATCTGTAAAAAAAGAGACCTTGGCACTTCCCAATGGGGCCCTTTCTAGTTTCAGATGATTGTTATAGTAGTTAGGATAATGTTAGTGTCTATAACAGAAAATCTAGTCAAATAAATCTAATCCGGTCAAGTTCAAAATAGATTATCGGATTGTTACAGCCTGTCTGCCAAGTATTGATACAGGACATAAGCTCCTTCCATCTTTATCATGTAGCTTCAAAGGTTTCTAGATTCATCAGCAACAATCCAGTGGAAGAAAGTACCTAGAAGACTATACAAAGGAGGCAAAGTTAATGGCCCACTCCTGAAAGCAACAAACATCACATTCCCTTGGTCAGAACTCAGTAACAAGTTAAGGCCACCCTCAACTGCAAGAGAGTCTAGGAAATATTATTGAAATACGAGTCCCAGATGAGGAAAAAAGAGTTTGGTAAATGTCAAGTCATTCTCTGCCACGGTTCTATTCATCCAAAAATTCATTCTCATCATTTGTTCACATAGGTTGCTTCTAATTTGGCCACAGCACAACATAAAATAATTCTTATCCCTATTCCTCAAGAAAATTCCTGAAATGCTTAAATAATGCTTTCCTATCTCTGATATGTCTTACTTTCTTCAATCTAAATGCTATGTTTTCTTCATTTTCCTCATGTGACATTATGATTAAAATATGATCATTTAGGGACCATTTGATACAGAAATAAGCAAATTCACATACTTCAGTACTCCCCAAAGCATGAATATTTTAGGATTAACATAACTGATATGCACAATAAAATTCTTCAGGCATCTATAAATTGTTTAAGAACACAGGCAACTTACATAGCACATATTTAAAGTATCTGTCATGCAATGAGATATTAGAATGGAAATTGTTTGCCTATGTTAATACCAATTAAGGCACCCATACCATAGACATCAGGATACCAAAATGAGCCTGAGACAGAGTCCCCATATGCATATTTTTATAACGAAAATAATCCTAAAGAATAAGTCCAGGTCTTAAATCTCTCATAAAGATTAAAAACTGGATTAGATAGGAAAAGTGGGAAAGGAGATATCTTTGTGAGGATTCAATTGCTTTGCTGTGGGTCTCCACCTGACCAACTTTGCAGCAGTGAGCTTGCATTTTTACCACCTCAAGTCTAGTAAGGTGACCTTCAAAAGTACCACTTGGAGAGAATTTATGTGATTTCTGCAGTTGGGAAATGCCATAAAGACTAATGTCTAAGAAAACAAAAATAGACTGGGAGTTGAGGTCTTATTAGAGGAACAGAGACCCAAGCTAGAAGAATACCTAGGAATTGGGATCAGCCTCTGTTCTAGAGTTTGTCAGGGCAAATGATGCAACAATAGGGCATGGGTTGGCCACATAGGAGAGTACCAGTCAGTGTGTCATTTATTTTGGTCCTGTGCAATCAAACCACCTGGAGAAGTAAGAAGTATCTGGAAGCTGAGAAATTAATCACAAGACTCACCATTTCAAAAAAAGTATGCTTCTGCCCAGTCAAAAGAAATATAAGAGAATAGAGTCAGCACAGTACCTTCACAAAGCCCACAAAATCACTTCAAGGCAAAGTTAGTCTTGATTACCCATTAGGCCCACCCAGAAGTGCCAATTTAATCACTAGGGCCATAGAGCCTAAAGCTACCCATACAAGTAAGAACTGTCCTCTCCCCCATCTTATTTTCCCATACTTTGACATATATAAGCCATAGGTAACATGTGGAGACCATATGATCATGGAGAGGTAGAGACCAGGTAGGCAGGAATAGATGAAAACCAAATGAGCAAGGACCATGGCTCCTTCCCACTGCTGCCTCCAACCTGAAGCAAGAGGTTGGAAGGAGGAAACAAAATATGATTTGAAGTTTCAGTTTAAAATCTTATAGTAGGCTGGATGCTGGTGTCTCACTCCTGAAATCCTAGCTACTTGGAAGGCAGAGATCAGGAGGATCACAGTTCAAGGCCACCCTGAGCAAATACTTCTGAAGCCCCATCTCCAAAATAACCAGAGCAAAATGGATTGAAGGTGTGGTTCAAGTGGTAGAGCTCCTTCTTTGAAAGTTTGAAACCCAGAGTTCAAGCCCCAGTCCCACAAAAAAATTATATAATACATATATAGATATAAAGAAATAAGATCAGATATGAGATAATTTTTTTAAAGAATGTACAGTGTTTAGGTAAAATGGGTTTCCAATATATTACCCAGGTCAGTTTACAAAAAACAATTTGTTTGGGGGAATAGGAGTTGATTTATTTTACTTGTTTCAAAACCATACACAAATCCAGGAAATGATTCATCATTTCTTGGTATTTTTTTTTAATTGAGATTACTGAAAAATCTACTTTTCAAAAAACCTCTCAAGGTAATTTCATATATGTAGTCTAACACTACAAAATGGCAGAGATCCCACAAAATTGTATCACCCAGTAACATCTTAGCCATCTAAAGTTTGTGTGAATACTTTCTATAATGTTCTCATGACAAAGTTATAAACGACACATTTCTCAGAGTGTGTCCTTGTTGCTTAGCAAAGCATGACTGTATTTCCCATCTATTGTTCCCTATAGTTCTTCCTACTTAGTACCCTGTGTCTGAGCAATATAAAACATCAAGGAGATCTGAGTTCACAGTACTAGTCTGTAGTTCTGAACAACTACTAGCAAAATTTTAGAGCCTCTCTTCCCTATCCCCTGTTTCCTTCTCTGGCTCCTATTGTCTGAGTGGTTTCTGCTTTTCCCCCTCAGCTTCTGGTGCCAATTCCTCCACTTCACCACCTGTCTATTACTCTCTTTCCAGGCAGAGATGTCTTTCTAAAACCCGGATCTGAACATACACAATCTTGATTAATCTTGTCAATGATTCCTCACCGCATGTTGCAACAGTCTTCAGGGTATATGTACTCTGTGGATAATAAAAAACATTCCAGTAGAACTCAGGCAAGGATGGTATTAAGATAATTGATTTCCATATCCAATGTCTATTTGTACTCTTTCCTAAGTTAATGTACATGAGAAGTCACCTGTAGTCAAAGAATTCCCTCCAATGCCTTTTCTCTACTTTTCCAAACAATAGGCAGAGGTCACCAGGCACCTGTGGCTCATGCCTGTAATCCTAGTTACTCAGGAGGCAGAGGTCAGGAGGTTTGCAGTTAGAAGCCAGATCAGGCAAATATTCGAGAGACCCTATTCGAGAGACCCTATCTCGAAAAAAAACTATCACAAAAAATGGCTGGTGGAGTGGCTCAAGGTGTAGGCCCAGAGTTCAAACCCTAGTAGCACAAAAATAATAATAATAATAATAATAAACAAAGGTCTCATTTATTCTAAATTGCAGTAGAAAATTCCCTAGGTTGTAAACACCTGTGGGTATCACAAAAGGAAACAATTTAAAACATTAGTATAGATATGGAGAAAGTGTACGTAACAAAGTCGATTGCAAGTTTTATTGGTTCTATATTTCTTATTTGCAAAGATTGTAAAAGAAATTAAAGAACCCAAAACATTAGCTATTAAATGTAGTTTCATAATAAGCCGCTATGTAATGTTTAGGCACTTGACTCATAATGAATTCCAAGAATAGAGGGAAACTGCTATAGCAAAACTTCTTTCATTTCCACCTACTTATTTGCATGAGTGGTTTCTCAGAACTTACATCTTTAAAAATGAAAAAATATGAGGAATAGAATTGATCCTGATCCTTGACTCATTCTAACAAAAACCATTTATGTATGGAGTTTTAAACTAACTCTTAAAAAGACAATATCCTTTGCATTAAAAAATTTAGTGTCAATAAAATGTTAATGTTTACCTTGAATAGTTATCAAATTTTATAACACATTTATGACTTTTAACAGATTATGCATGTTCTATATTAATTTTGGACAAGGTTACTAGACAAATATGCTCAGCGCTAGTTTTGAAAAGCTTCATTTTTCAAATTGTCAAATACATGTTTGAATTTTAGGTATGGATAAGTAATGGAGAAATAATCCCATGCTGCTAATAAAATAATTGTAGTGATAATTCTACCGAAGAAGAAAATTGAGGGAAGATTTAAGTTTCCAAAAAAAATGATTTTAATGCTAAAAAATTTTAAGGAAATATGAAGAGGTGATCAATAGACTACTTTCGTGAATAAAAGTAATTTTTAAGGTAAAATTCTGAAAGGGGACCACACTTTTGTGTGAGAGTAGTTTCATGTAAGTGGAATCACTTATTCCCACCATCATTCATCTTAGAATCCCAATTCCAGGGCAAGCAAGGAGGGATCAAGTGGTGACCTTTGGAACTGTGTGGAGACCATTTTTCTTTTGATTGAGTTCTTATCTCAGCATGGCTGGTAACTGCTATACTCTGAGGATGATGGGGTGGCAGAATAGAGCTCAAATGCCTCCTGCCAGAAGGAAGCAAACTTAGAGTTGGACAGGGATGTAGCCTGGGTAGAAAACCCCAGTGTGGGTCTGTGCCTATGGGGTGAGGAGCAGTCACATTTAGTGACAAATATTGCTGTCTGGAACTTTACTATCAGCATTAGTAAAACCCTTCCTCTTTTATAATGTCTGCCTTTTAAGATGCTAGCTCAATTTAAATTGAGCAAAAGATCATTCTTGCTGATCACCAGAGAATCAGGAAGAGGCTGGCAGTGTAGGAGCAGGCCAAGTTTCAGATAGTCTTTTAGTCATTTCTTAAAGGACACCCTCAGCTTCTGGAGTCTGTCATGAGACAGACAAAACAATCTTCTCTGGATTTCAGTTCCTTCCAATATAAAACCATACCCATTATATAATGGCTTAAAGAATGGGGAGAGGACTTTGAGCACATGATAAAAGCGAGAGCACACAAGGGAGGGGTGAGGATAGGTAAGACACCTAAAAAATTAGCTAGCATTTGTTGCCCTTAATGCAGAGAAACTAAAGCAGATACCTTAAAGCAACTGAGGCCAATAGGAAAAGGGGAACAGGTACTAGAGAAAAGGTTAGATCAAAAAGAATTAACCTAGAAGGTAACACCCACGCACAGGAAATCAATGTGAGTCAATGCCCTGTATAGCTATCCTTATCTCAACCAGCAAAAACCCTTGTTCCTTCCTATTATTGCTTATACTCTCTCTACAACAAAATTAGAGATAAGGGCAAAATAGTTTCTGCTGGGTATCGAAGGGGTGGGGGGGAGAGGGAGGGGGTGGAGTGGGTGGTAAGGGAGGGGGTGGGGGCAGGGGGGAGAAATGACCCAAGCATTGTATGCACATATGAATAATAAAAAAAAATTTAAAAAAAAGAATGGGGAGAGGAAACATTATCAGGTATTTTAGATAAATTCAAGGCAACCTCATTTCTTCTTGGAACATGTGCCTTTTTGAGCCTCCCCTTATTCAGCTGCAAAATGGAGATAATAATACACACAAATTTAACACCAGAAACAAATAGGAAGTGAGTATTTTAAAAAGATATGCTTAACAATATTCACTTAAAATATGAGAAACCTAGAAGTAAATTTAATAAAATACATGAAGATCTTTATTAAAAAAAATCCTTAAAGATATGAATAAATGTTCATAAATTGGAAGACTTTGTAGGATATCAATTCTCACTCATATCATGCTCTAAATTCAAAAAGATGAAAAATAAAATCCCATCAAAGTAAGTAATGTAATAGGCAGCATTGTATACTCTTAAATCATATTTTAAATTCATAACTCCTGGCACCTCAAAACATAAAAATGTATTGGAAGAAAGGCTGTTCAGAGAGGTGATAGAGTTAAAATGAGGTCATCAGAGTGGGATCTAATCCAATATGACTGTATCCTTACAAGAAGTCTAATTGAAGAGACAGAGTACATCCCTAAAAGTATGAAGAAGACCTGAGTTCAAACCTTAGTATGGCCAAAAAAGAGAGAGAGAGAGAGAGAAAGAAAGAAATGGAAATTGGACATAGATAAGGATAAAGAGAAGCTTGACATAATAAGACTTTTCTAGAATTTCATATTGAGGAAAAAAGGATCAGGAATAAGTGAAATAACTTTCAAAAACATGAAGCAAAGCAAGCAAACAAAAAATGTCAAGGTGCTCTAAATAATATTTTATTTTAAAGCTATGTTTATCAAGACAGTAATTTTGGCTTATAGACTGTTAGATTTCCATCACTGTAGGAAAATATCTGAGATAAGAGAAAGAGTTTCTATAGCTCACAATTTTTGAGATTCCCGTCCATGACTAAATAACTCATTGCTTTGAGCCTCTGGTAGGAGTGCCAGATACCTGTGGCAGGAGCATGGAGTAGAGGAAATCTGCTTACTTTATATGGCAGGAAGCAAAAGCGAGACACCCAATGACTTAAGGACCTCCCACGAGACCCCACTCCTGAAGGTTCCATCATCTCCCAATAGTGCCATCCTGGGGACCAAGCTTTTAACACATGGGCTTTGGGTGACATTTATTCAAACCATAACAGAGACAAATAAGCTAGTGAAATAGAATAGGGAAGGCAGAAACAGAGCCTGTGTTTAAGGGAAGCTGATAGATGACAAATGTAGAAAAAAGACTTTGCAAAAGATATTATATAGAAAAATAATTTTTAAAAAATTTTAAAAATAAAATTGTCTCATACAATACATAAAAATCATTGTCAAATTGAGAGGAACCCAGAATATAGAAAGAATATATTTAAACAGCTAGAATATATTGAAGAAATCTTTATTGCTCTATACTCAGGGTAGGAATAAATTTATTAAATAAAACACAAAATCATAAGCATAAAGAAAAAGCAAGGGATAAATCAGCTAAATTAAAACTGAATACATATGTCCACAAGACACCATAAATGTGTGAAAATATGAGCTGTGCAAGGCAAATATTTATAACAGATATAACTGACAAAAGAATTATTCTCACAATATGTAAATGACGATTATAAATCAGTAAGAAAAAATGATTAAGCAATCTAAAAGGGCAAAATATGAGAATAGGCAAATCTCAGAGGAAGAAGCATGAAGAGACTCATTCCCACCTCTAATTTTCATTCCAAGGAAATGAAATTAAAAGCAACTTTCACATAGGCAAGTGTTAAAAAGTCTGGAACTATCAAATACTAGAAAGGGTGTGGGAATGGAATAGCATGAGAGAGTGAGTGGAGAACCACTTTTGAGAACTATTTAGCAATATGTAATGTATTTGTATAATTCAGCAATGTGACTCTTCAGTGCATATGTATACATGTATATGTATGTATAAACAGATTTAATTGGCATATAGTAGCATGTATAAGGATGTTTACAGAAGTATATGCTGCAAAAGTAATCTATAGGTAATAGTAATCTGATTTTACTTAGTAGTGAAAATAAATAAGAACAACAACAAACATGAATGACTCCCACAAGGAAAATTAAATTTCAAAAGACAAATATATATGCATTTGTATATGTATAACTATGTATTAATCTATCAGGAGAGAATAAGATGCCATTGACACCAAGCTCAAATGAAGCCATTGTTAATAGGAATATGCATATAAAGTAAAAATATTTTTTAAAAATTGGGCTCTCAAGATCAAATTTGGTATGGTCTTTCTTATCTTCCCTTCCTCCTCCCCTTCCTTTTCTATAATTTTTAGTGGGCTTTATTATGCTATATACATCTATTTATAGAGAGGTAGATAGATAGATAGATAGATAGATAGATAGATAGATAGAAGCATCACCCTTTCCTTTCCCCCTGACCCCTCCATTTGATGCCTCTTCCAGATAGTTCCCCTTTTATAATCATGCCATATTGTTATTATCAATTATTATCATCATTATTATTAGGTCTGGATTCCACATGTAAGAGAAGACATGTGATATTGTCCTTCTGAACTTGGTTTATCTTGCTCAACATGACAATCACCAGTTCCATCCATTTTCCTGCAAACAATGTAATTTCATTCTTTTTATGACTGAATAGCATTTCATTGAGTGTATTTACCACTTTTTCTTTATCCATTTATTGGTTTTGGGGCACCTAGGCTGATCCTATAGCTTGGCTATTGTGAATAGTGCCACAATCAATGTGGGTGTGCAAGTATTTCTTTGTATGTTGGTGTACAGTCCTTTGAAAAAGTACTCAAGAATAGTATAGCAGGACATATGGTGGTTCTCTTTTTAGATTTTGAGGAACCCCTGATTTCCATAGTGGCTGCACTAACATACATTCCCAACAACATTGTATAAGAGCTCCTTTTTCCCACATCCTCATCAGCATTTGTGGTTGATTGTTTTGTTTATGACAACCATTCTGACTGGCACAAGATGGAATCTCAGTGTCATGTTGATTTGCATTTCCTTTATGGCTAAGGCTGTTGGGTATTTCTTCATGAAGTCATTTGTTATTCATACTCCTTCTTTTGAAAACTGTTCAGTTCATTTGCCCGTTTGTTAGTTGATTATTTGTTCTTTTGGTATTTAATTTTTGATCTTTGTATATGTTGTGGGTATTAATCCTTTGTTTGATAAATAGCTTGCAAAGATTTTTTCCCCATTCTGTGGGTTGTCTCTATTCTGGTAATTGTTTCCTTTGATGTGAAAAACATTTTTAATTTGATTCAATCCCATTTGTCAATTTTTGCACGTATTTCCTGAGCAATGGAGTCCTATTCAAAAAGGACTCCTATGCCTATGTCTATAACTTCATTTTCCTTTTGTTTTACTGTAGTAGTTTAAAAGTTTCAGGTTTTACATTAAGATCTTGATCCATTTTGAGTTGATTTTGTAGGTGAGATAGGGGTCTAGTTTCAGTCTTCTACATGTAGGTATCTAAATTTCTCAACACCAGTTTTTCAAGGGGCTGTCTTCTCTCCAATGTTTGGTTTTGGCTACTTTGTCAAAAATCAGATGGCTTTAACTGTGTGGCTTCATTTCTGGGTCTTTTATTTCATTAGTCTACATTTCTGTTTTTATGCCAGTACTATGCTGTTTTTGTTACAATGTGGTTCTGAAGTTAGATATTGTGATACCTTCACCATTACTCTTTTTGCTCAAGATTGCTTTGGCTTTTTGGGATCTTTTATGCTTCCATATGAATTTTTGAATTTATTTTTCTATATCTGTGAAGAATGACATTGGGATTTTGATGGGGATTATATTGGATCTATAGATTGCTTTCTATTGTATAGCAATTTTCCTAATATTAATTGTGCTGATCCATGAACATGGAAGATCTTTCCATCTTCTAGTATCTTTTTCAATGCTTTAGAGTTTTTTATAGTATTGGTCTTTTATCTTCATAATTAAGTTTATTCCTAAATATTTTTTAGGTTACTGTGAAGATTGTTTTCCTGATTTCTTTCTCAGCCTGTTTATTTTAGTATGTAGGAAAACTATGATTTTTGTATGTTGGTTTCATATCCTGCTACTTTGCCAAAAGTGTTAATCAAATATGAGTTTTTGGTGTAGTCTTTAGAGTCTTTAAGTACTGTACCGTGTCATCTGCAAATAGAGATAATTTGATTTCTTCCTTTTCTGTTTGTATCTCTTTTATTTTTTCTCTTGCCTTATCACTATGGTTAGGAATTCAAGCATTATATGGAATAAGAGTAGAAAAAGTGGACATCCTTGTCTCATTCCTAAATGGTTTCAGTTTTTCCCAGTTTAGAACAATGTAGGCTATAGGTTTGTCATAGATATTCTTTATTATGTTGAGGTACATTCCTTCTCTTCCTAGTTTCTTCAAAACTTTTGTTAGAAAGCGTGTTGAATTTTCTTAAGTCTTTTTCTGTATCTATTGAGATGATCATGTAATATTTGGCCTTTATTCTGTTTGTGTGCTATGTTACATATATTTTTTTGCATATGTTGAACCATCCTTACATCCCTGAAATGAAACCAACTTGGTCATGGTATATGATCTTTTTAATGTGATGTTAAATTTGACTTGCAATTATTTTGGTGAGAATTTTTTTATCTATGTTTATCAAGGAAATTGGTCTGTAATTTCTCTTGTTTGTTGTGCTGTTATCCAGTTTTGATATCAGGGTAATACTGGCTTCATACAATGAGTTTGGTAGTGTTCTTTCCCTTTCTATTTTACGGAATAATTGGAGGAGCATTTGATGTTCTTCCTTAAGTGTTTGGTATTACTCAGCAGTGAATCCATCTTGTCCTGGGATTTTTCTTTGCTGGAAGATTCTTTATTACTGCTTCAATCACAATTCCCATCATTTATCTGTTTAAGTGGTTTATGTTCTCTGGGTTCAATTAGAATAAATCATATATGTCTAGAATTTTATTAATTTCTTCTAGGTTTCTAGTTTATTAAATAAGTTTTTGAAGTATTCACAAATGATTCTCTGAATTTTATTGGTATTTGTTGTGATGTCCCCTTTTTTGTTGATAATTGTATTAATTTGGGTATTTTCCCTCCTTCTTTCAGTTAGTTTGGCTAAGGGAGTGTCGTTTCAAAGAATCAACTGTTTGTTTCATTGATTCTTTGCATTGTTTTAGTCTACATTTCAGAATTTCTGCCCTGACCTTTATTGTTTATTTCTGTCGCCTGATTGTGGGTTTAGCTTGTTCTTATTTTATACACATCTTGAGATACATAATTAGGTTATTTATTTGAGATTTCTCTGATTTTTTTAATATATGTTCTCATAAGTATAAACTTTCCTCTTAGCATTGCCTTTGCTATGTTCCAAAGGACACAAGTTTATCTTCACTTTTATTAGATCCTAGGAATTTTTCATTATCCCTCCACCCTCATTTCTTCACTGACCTGCTGATTATTCATCATTGTGTTATTCAGTCTCCATGTGTCCGAATGTTTCCGTAGCTTCTTTTGATGTTGATTTCTAGTTTCACACACTATGTTCTATAAAGTCTTATAGATCTTTATAGAAGGTTATTTCAATTTTCTTGTATTTGTTAAGACTTGCTTTATGGCCTAAAATGTGCTGTATTTGGAAGAAAGTTCTATGGGTTGTTGAGAACAGTGTGTATTCTGAAGCTGTTGGATAAAATATTCTGTAGATGTTTGATCTACATTTAATTCTGAAGTTTCTTTATTGATTTTTTGTCTTGACCAATCTGCTTGTGAGAGTGGGATATTGAAGTAGCCCACTATTATTGTATTGGGGTCTATCTGTGCTTTTATATCCAGTGTATTTGTTTTATGAAATTAGGTATCTGTTGGTCTCAGGATCTGTGTTTTCAGTCACTGCTAAGCAGTTCACACCCTGTGGGAGGGAGGAGGCTGGGGGAGATTGTGTGATCCCTATGTCCTGTGCTCAGAGATCTCAGCTCTACTTGGCAGCAGACACATGAGACTGGCAGGAAGCTCCTGGAGCACAAGCACTCTACCAGTCACAGGTTTAGTGCTGTGTTTCCACAGTGATCCTCAGGCAATGGAACTTGTTGTCACCAGGGAAGGTAAGTTCACTAACCACTATGCCCTTCACTGCCTGAGCTCCCTACAGCTTAAACTTCTCAGTGGGTTCATGTCAGCTTTCTTCCTCTCCATAATCACCTCTCACGGCCATCTCCTATCCAGACATTGTGCCAAGAGCCACAGTTGTTGGGAGCTCAGGTCCCTGGGCCACAATTGTTCCATGCTTCCAAGTTCCCAGATCAGATCAGCCTCAAACCCTGCCTGTCAGCAAACACTATGTTCAACACGAAGTCCTGGAGTCTAAACACTGCTCACCACAAGCTTTTTTCTGTTTCCATGGTGATCCTCTGACGACAGGACTTGCTTTCATGAGGGAGCACTGCATTCACTGCCTGAGCTCTCTGCTACTTAAACTTCTCAGACCCTGGTTTCCTCACAACCATCTCTCATGGCTGTCTCCATCCCAGACACTATAGCCAGGTATCCCAAGACTCTACAATTGTCCCAGTTTTCAAGACTCCAAAGTAGCTCAGTCTTGAACAGTAGTTCCTCTCTCAAGATGGTGCCTTGTTATAGCTCTCTCAACTTTTCTAGCCTGTCATGCAAGGGAAATCACTGTCCTATTAAATCCCCCACTAAATTTAAGATCTGCCAGTTGTTTGCCAGGGTCACCTAGTTTAATGTTGTGGTAGTGGCTTCAGCTTACACTCTACCACGGGGAGAGTAATAGCTACAGGCTATTTCCTACTTTACACTGTTGCATCTCTATTTTGCCATGCTTTCCAGCTGCCTTCTCTCTCTTTTGTGCTTTTTGATGCTTTTCCTGTCTTTCTCTCTTCTGAATATAGTCTCTCCTTTGTTATCCTGATTCATCATTCCTGGAGTCAAACAGAAAAAGCTTCTACTAGTTCATCTTGCCCCACCTCCCCTAGATTTCCATTTCTGACAAAACATTGAGCAATCCAGAGAAACTTTCCTGGGCTTATCACTTCAAAGTTCCTGATAAAAATGTTCTTAAAGTTATACTTGAGTTAGTGCAAAGTAAGACCAGAAAAGAAATGAAGATGGGAACCCACCAAGAGAATGGAAGCTCTGAGTAATATTTGCCTTGGAAGTGTCTTTTGTCCTTAATACTTCAACTGGGAGGTCAGAGGCCATTCCTGGAATCTAAGTAAGTGGGGAGGTGTACCAGAAAAAATGCTTTTTCAATCAAGGACCCGAAAGATGATATCCTTAAGTGATAATTATAGGAAAAAATAGTCCAAAAAGGGAGACTGTGAAGATATTGGTTTTCTCAGTCTTGTTTATGGGCAAGAATTCACACTTTTGTGTGGCTTATGAACTTGAACTTAAAAAATTTAGTTGGTAGTGCCTGGTGGATATCTGACTGCATAGATTCTTTTTAGGGGAAATCACATTAAAATCATTTTTGTAAAAAGTAATTCAGAAAAATTTCCAGTTGTATGAATTCATAGTCAGAAATCTTATTAAGCAAGGTTGAAAAGAAATAATCTGCAGAGCTAAAGTGACTTATATATTGAAATTAATAGAGAGAGATGCTAAATATATTTTTGAATATTAAAGTTGCTGAAAAAGTCAATAAGAGTATCCAAGTATGACCAGGGAGATATGGAAAAAGGAATAAAACTGTTAGAAATGAGAAATATTGTAATTGAATTCCATGGATAGACCAAATAGATAATTAAACAAAGCTAGAGATCATTAGAGAACTAGAAGATAAAGAAATTTCAGATACTGATTATTTAATTTGCAGTCAACATTTTATTATTGATTTCAGCATATACTTGTAAGTAACTCATGGATGAAAGAACTCATAATGGAAAAAGAAAATACATAAAACCAAATGTAGAAAATAAAACCCAACAAAACTGGTAGGGTTCAGCTAAAGCAATATTTGAAAGAATTATATGCCAAAAAATGGTAATATCAGAAAATAAAATGAAGAGAGGCTCAAAATACACAAACCAAGCATTAGAAGTTAGAATGCAAAAGAGAGAATAAATCCAAAGAAGCAGGAGGAAAGGTGTTATAAAAATAAAATGAGAAATTGATGAAATACACAACAATGATATAACAGAGAAAACCAGCATACTGAATCCAGTGATGTGTAACAAAATGAATGTAATATTTATGATAAATTTATCTCTCAATGATTCAAGGTTTTATGTTAGAAAACCAGTTAATAATGTAAAAAATCATGTTAAATGTTGGAAAATCATGTCCAGTTAGGATGTGGTCTGTTCTTATGAAAGAAGAAAAAAAAAACATTAAAGTCTCATAAATGTGGCATAAATGAGGGAATCACATTCAATAAAATTCAGCAGCCATTCCTGATAAGAAACAAAGGAATTTTCTTAAACTGAGTTGATCTCTTTAATCATTATGGGAAAATATCACATTCAATGTAATACTTGTGGTGCCTCATTTTATAGAAGGACCAGCTAATACTGCTAACCTGAATCCCTGCTAAGAAAGGAGCACATGTCTTCTGCTTGGGTGTTGCATTTTTTTACCTTTTTTTTATTATTCATACGTGCATACAATGTTTGAGTCATTTCTCCCCCCTTCCCCCACCCCCTCCCTTACCCTCCTGTCCCCTCCCTCTTCCCCCCACCCCCTCAATACCTGGCAGAAACTATTTTGCCCTTATCTCTAATTTTGTTGAAGAGAGAGTATAAGCAATAATAGGAAGGACCAAGGGTTTTTCCTAGTTGAGATAAGGATAGCTATACAGGGAGTTGACTCACATTGATTTCCTGTGCATGTGTGTTACCTTCTAGGTTAATTCTTCTTGATCTAACCTTTTCTCTAGTTCCTGGTCCCCTTCTCCTATTGGAATAAGTTGCATTTTAGCTTAATAGTAAATAGTTAACTTTTCTGTGCTATAGTTAGGTGTTTAGCTTAGAGGCATAAATGGCTTAAACTGTCCTCAAAGTTTGGTTGGAAAAGTGAATTGGTGGTGGTTTGGGTCTAAATGTACCAGTTTTAAACATATGCCTCAATTTCAGTGATTGTTTTCAGAGCCTCAAATAAAAGCTCATTGCCTGAGAAGCATAGTGAACTTGAGAAGAAAATGGGACAGCATATTTGAAATCTTTACTGTTCTGTAAAACTTGACAAGCATGTGTATTAGAACTGGATAATACAGGACCTTGCATCTAATCACTAAGATGAACTCAGAAAGTACATAATGAGCCATGGAAGATCTTCCTTGTGTTATTGGAGCAGCATAATTGAAAGCGTGCACAGTTCTTTGTAAAAATCCTTTTTACACAACTATTTTGCATGGCTGTTTCTTTGATTTTTATTCTTATTCTTAGATTAAAACAAAAACTAACTTCCATCCATGAGCTGTGAAAGCAGACAAAACTGGGCTGGAATTCTAATTCTTCCTCTTACTAGATATTTGCATTTTATACTTCAACTCTCTGGTTCTCAATTTACCTGTACAATGGAGATAATCTATCTACATCCTAAGGTATTTTAATGATGAAAGACATTCTGCTTTCGTCAGTATGTATGTAACATAGCATCTGGCACAAGGGAATAGCTCAACAAATGACTGCCATTCTTATCTACTAATGTTTCCAGGCACATTTCCCTTTTAAGATAGTTAACTTTTAAAATCCTGCTTAAACATTACTAGTTATATATTCAGTGTGCATTGCGGACTGAAGGCAAGAAGTCTGCATTCAACACTAGGAGTGAGTATTAAAAGTGGAATAGCACCCTCCTGTGGACAAAGTGGATTTGACAACCATTGTCAGCCATGAGTCCTTAGAATGAAGCCAGATAAAACTTGCCTTGGGACCACAACCAGCTACATAATTATCAAGGCCCAGGGCAGAATAAAAATATCTAACCCCTTGCTGAGAAATTATTTGTATTTGCAGAGAGCAATAACAGAGCCTTTTGAATTACAACGGCTTTGTGTGACTACACAGGGTACAAGCCCATGAAGCTGGGCCTGCCTAGGAGCATCTCTCCATTTTCACTCTTAAGGAAATGATTTGATTCTCATAACTGAAACTAAAGGGTCTCCTATGTGTAATCTTTATTCTATAAAACTTAGCTTCAATTTGGGGTTGCCCTGGAAGCCATATTTGGGACACAGTTTTCTTTCACTGGGTGATCTAGGTCTGTAAATAGACTCCATTTGCCTTTTCCTGTTAACATTAAGGTTCACACGTTAATAAGAATAAATATTCTCCGTGAATGTAGTTACTTTTAAAATTGTATCTCCTTCCAAAAGGAATCCTAAAGGGGTTCTTGAAAACTTCCAACCACGTCATCATGATGGCTTCCCCGAGGAAGAAAGAAGTGATGAGGATGTGGGAGAAGAACATGGGGGGAAGGACTTTAAATCTATCCATGATATTTCATTTGCAAATCTAAATACATATTAAAATTCAATACAGCCTGTAGAAAGAATACATATATTAAGCTGTATATGCTTCATGTTTGAAATATTTCACAGTAAAAGTATTTTCTCAGACTTTAAACTAAAGCAATCGTGGTCTTTAAATATTCTTAGGGGGGTTAAGAATTTGAGTGTCGTGGTGCATGACCTCATGAAGCATGTACCTGCCAGTCCCTGTGCCTCTGTTTTGTCATAAATTCAGAGAGTTGGGCACACAATCTTCAAGGTCCCTTTTCAACTAATATTCTACTGCTCTTGAATAAAGAATGTATTTAGAATGTAATTTTCAATAAGTTGTAATTTTTAAAAACATTTATCCAATGTGTATAACTGTGAACTGGAGACACAATACGGTAAAACTTCAGTACACCTAAACCTCAACTGAAAAGAAGATATGCACATAATTTTTCCTTCTCTGAACTTCACTTTTTTTTGCCCTTTTGTTGTGTTTTGTTTTGTTTTTGAGACAGGGTCTCCCTAGGTAGCCCCAGCTCATCCAAATTCACAATCATCTGCCTCAACCTCCCTTGCACTGGGATTACAGATGTACACTACTACATCCAGCTGAGCTTCACTTTTAAAAGAAACTATCCCACTGCAAAAACAAAACAAAACAAAAACTTCATGTCAAATATTTAAAAATTCTCTATTTCAATTTTCAAATCAAAATCCCTGAAATATTTAACATAGGAACTTGGGAAAATGTAAACAAAGCTAGGATTCCATAAGAAAAGTCCACAAAACTTTACCTTATTCCCTACAACTGAGTAGTTTTAGCAGCCTGTCCATGGTCATTGTATTAAAATATTGCCTTCACACAATGTGATTGAAAATTCACATGCTGATGGGTGGGAAGATAAGTAACTAAATAAAAGGGTGGAATAGTGACAGAAGGGAGTGGTGGGAACTATGGCAAATTGAAGAGAGAGTGTGCTGCATAATTGGACAGTCAGCACTTACCTCCAGTTCATTATTCCTGTGTGTTAATTTGAGCCTAGTGTTGACAAAACTTCCCCTTCTCCAAGAGAAAATAGATACCTGGGCTTATATGAGACTATCTCACAGTTTCATGTGTTGGTAACTAATCCAAATTTGTTTTTGTAAGTGTATTGTCTGTGAGATAAAAACATTAAAGGATTTTATTTAGTTCATACTATTAGTGTTTTGCTTACTTCTGGGCCAAAGTGTGACTTTTGGTTTTTATTTCAGTTTTGAGATATTTAGCAATATTACTATCTGGTTTAATGCAATTGAGATTATCTACTGGCTTCCATGTTATCAACCACCCTGCATTTTTTTGGTGGCATTAGCCCTAATTCACTGTCAGGTTCCCACAGAACGTGCAACTGCACTCTTGTTATATAATGCTTTTATAGCCTGGCTGCTCATACCCCAATGACCTTACTGTCTACCCTGCTCAGTCCCCAAGTCCCTTGTTAACTGCAATCTGACCATATTCCCACCCACTCCCTTTTGTCTCCACCCACTCTCTGATCACTATCTGTCGTCTTTCCCATTTATCTTCCCTACGTTGGACAGTGGTACCAACAATCTTTTAACTCTCCAAGACATCTCCAATCACTGGATCACTTCTCCTTTTTCTCTATTCCTCCCAAAGTCAATCTTTATAGCCACTTATTTGCACATATTCAATTCCTTGCCCATCTCTCTCTTCGGCTTACCTGCAGGCAAAACCACAACCTTGGCTAAATTCAAAAGTCCACTGTACAGCATCTGCATCTCAGCTGGAGGTGCTTAGGGGAAAATGTTTGACCTTACTTACGGACATTACCTTAAGTTCCTGAGCAAGAACCTCAAGTAGATCCTCACTGCTTCCAGACAGTTATGTTTCCTTTGTTACCACAGGCAGCACTTGATAAACTACAAGTAGTAAGAGGTATACATGTTCAGTGGAAAAGACAGATGAAGTTTAGAGTCAGAGAGTGCTGACATTATGAATAACGCAAATGGGGGAATTTACCCTGTGGAAGAAGATAAGATTCTGAGGGGAGAAGATTAAACCATACTGTAGATAAGTACAATGTCTCAGCAAGACATGAAGACATGTTTGAGAATAGTGTAGACACTATTACTTGATTGTACACAGAGAATCCACACCCATGCTGGAAACCTAGCTGATGTTCACTCAGGAGCTTTAAAGTTCATTAAGGCAGGTGGAAATACTAATAATGAAACGCTTAGTGCAGCAATCACGGTTCGGGGACTATCACAGTCTGCACAACATCCAAAAGGTGATGAAGAGGCAAACAGACTCTGGAGCACTCTGTGGCCGTCCTGGAGAGCAGTGAGTTGTGTGGAGTGGAGGAGGACGGTGATTAACAGACTCTGCTAATTTTTAATAATACTGTCTGTTTTGAAAAAAAAAGTTAAGAGAACATCCACCAGTAACAACAACAACAAAAATCTAACCTGATTTAAAAACTTTGTGATTGTCCTAAATCACACTTCAATTTTGTTTAACTGCATCAAGGAAACACATGTAAAAATTCCTCCTAATACTTTACAATTATGGACTCAGACAAAGCCTTTAGAACCTCACCTGTTTTCATATTAAAAATAAAAGCTTCTCTAACAACAATGATGATTGAAACAATCACTTTAGGCTTATGTTTAGTCGTTTCTCATAAGTCTACTAGTCACAACACTAGACTGTGAAAATCTTAAAAAAAGAAACTCCATCTCTTGTCTTTGGATCCCTACCATCTAGAAATTTCTATTAAGGCAGGCACTTGGAAAATATATGCAGATTTCATCTTTCATGTTTCTTGTGTTTTTATGTCAATGTCTATGCATGTGACAGTAGATTAATTCCTTTCAGTTGTATGAAGTAGCTTTTGTAGAAAAGAATTTGTCACTTAGATGGGATGTAGGATGTCAGCTGTATAGGTGCTCTGGTCTTGGTTATAAGGGAGCTTAAAGCATAGTATGTGTGTTTTCTTCATCTTTGGCTCATATCAGCAGGTCTATGAGCACCTTGGTGGTCGAGTCTGTAACAGTTCATGAGGGTTGTTGAATGACTCTGCAGTGGACAGAGGCTTCCAAAGTCATCTTCAGGATCCACAGAACCAAGCCCTATGGCACTAGAGATGGTGGCAGCAGCTGCCGGCATCTCAATGGGGAAGGGATGTGGAGAGGGCCAGGATTACACTCTCACCACTATCATTTACGCAGCACTGGTAGTCTTAGCAAGAGCAATGAAGCAAGAGAAGGAATTAAAGGGCACCCAAATTGGAAAGGAAGAAGTTAAAGGATCCATGTTTGAAGATCACATGATTTTGTACACAGAAAAACTGAAATAATCCATCAAAAACTATTAGAACTTACAAATTAATCCAGTAAAGTAGCTGGATACAAAATCAATATACAAAAACCAGTAGTGTCTTTCCTCTTATGAACTTCCTGAAAAGGAAATTAAGAAAGAAATTCTATTCATAATAGTTATAAGAAAATAAAATATTGAGGAATAAATTTGAGGAAATGAATGATCGCTACAACTAATACTGATGAAAGGAATTATAGAGGGTACACACACAAATCCAATCAAAACAAAACAAAACAGAAAAAAAGCAGAAAGATGTCCTGTGTTCATGGAAGAATTAATATTGTTAAAATGTCCATACTTACCCAAAACAAACTATAGATGTAATGCAAATTCCTATCTCATTGCCAAAGATGTTCATCACAGAAATAGAAAAAAAATCTTAACATTCACATGAGACCCAGCACAAACAAAGCAATTCTGAAGGGGAAAAAAAAAAAAAGAAATTCTGGAGGCATCACTATCCTTGAGTTCAAAATGCTATCATAATTAAGGCAGCATGGTACTAGCCTAAAAAAACAGACCCACAGACCACTGGAAAAGAATAGAGAACCCATAAACAACTCACATTCATAGAGTCAACTTTTTTGACATAGGTGCCAAGAACATACAGTGGAGAAAACTCTGTGTTTTTTGTAAATGGTGCTGGAAAAGTGGATATGCATTATATAGAAGAATCAAACTAGATCCCCTCCTCTGACTATACACAAAAATCAACTCAAAATGAATCAAAAATCTAAATGTTAAACCAGAGATGAGGAAGTTACCACAAGAAAACATAGGAAAACACTTCAAGACATTGGTTTGGCCAAAGATTTTTTTTTTTTAAGATTGGACTCCAAAGGCACAGGCAAATAATGTAAAAATAGATGAAAGAATGGGATTATTTCAGACTAAGAAGCTTTGTATAACAAAGGAAATAATCACAGGTAATGGGAAGAATGGGAGAAAATGTTTGCAAATTTTCATCCAACAAGGGATTGATATCCAGAATATACAAGGAATTCAAAAAGCTGACACCAGCAAATCAAACAATCCAGTTTTAAAATTTGGCTAATGAACAAAACAAACTCTTCTCAAAAGAAGACATACAAGTGGCCAAAAAATACATGGGAAAAATGCTCAATTTCACAGTTATCAGAGAAATGCAAATCAAAACCACAATGAACTATCATCCCACTTTAGTTAGAATGCCTATCATCCAAAAGACAAAAAAGTAACAAACCCAAGTGAGAATGCAGAGGAAAGGGAACTTGCATATACTGTTGGTAGGAATGTAATTAATACCTACATTTTGTATGACATAATGGCTTATCATATGATCCAGCAATTCTACTACTAGGCATAGATCTAAGGGAGATAAAATCATTACATCAAAAAGATGCTGTCACTCCCATATTTGTTGCACCACTATTCACAACAGCTAAAATATGGAATTCAGATAGCCTTCAGTAAATTAATAGGTAATGAAAATGGGTATGTTAATTCAATGGACTACTATTCAATCATAAGAAAAGAATGAATTTCTGTCATTTGCTACAAGGGGAATGGAACTACTCATCATTATGTAGGGGGAATAACCCTGACACTGAAAGACAAATACCACATTCTCTCACTCATTTATAGAAACTAGTAAGTCCATCTTGTACGAGAATGGAATGCAATAGTGATTACAAGACTGGGAAGGGAAGGGAAAGGTGGATAAAAGGAGTCCAATAAGGGGCCCCAAAACAGAGTTAGAGTAAGGAATTACTTGTGGCTCTTCTTTAGGATAGTAGAGTAACTACTGGTTAAAATAATCTGTGATATAGTTCAAAATGACCAGAAGAGCATGAAACTTAACACATAAAACCGACTAATAGTTGGAGAGATGGAAATGTTTTGATAATTACACAATATATACATGTATTAAATTACCATAATGTATCCTATGAAGATGTGCAAATATTATGTCTCAATAAAAAATAGAAAAAGTAAATAAAATAAAAATAAGCAAGTAACTGATAACCAGTGATGACATAAGCATCATTAAATCTTTATATATATAACTGAAAGCTCATAGGATTTAATGTCTGCCCTGCTCAGTTTCTGTCTTACTTTGGCCCCATTCTCCCTCACCATTCTCCTGTTCCTCCTTTTGGAATGGGAATGTTTACACTGTGCCATTGTATCTTGGAAGTGTGCAACTTTATTTTAATTATTGTTTTTTGATCTTACAGGAGCTCACAGTTAAAAGTTTGTCTTGCGTCTCAGAAGAGATTTTGAATTTGGACTTTTGAATAGTGTTGGAACTGTTAAGACTTTGAGGGGGGGTCGGGGGACAGGAAGATGAACTGAATGCATCTTGCATGATGCAGATGGCCGTGAATGTTTGGGGTCAGAGGCAGAATGTTATGGTTGAATACAGAATGTCTGCCACAACCTCATGTGTAGAATGCTTGGTCCCAATCTGCTAGTGCTATTTTGGAATTTTCTAGAAATCTTAGGAAAATTTCCTCCAACTAGGAGGAAGTAGGTCACTGGAGACATGATTTTGAAGGTTATAGTTGATCCCCAGATCCTCCCTCACTAGCTCCTTCTTGTCCACCATGAAGTGAACAGCCTTTTCTACCATACACTCCCACAACCATGATGTTCTGCCTCACCACAGGTCCAAAACACAGAGCCAAGTGACATGGACAAGTCCTGTTTGACTGTGAGTTAAAATAAATCTTTCCTCTCTTGCTTCTATCAGCAACAAGAAAAGTAACTATATAGGAATTTACAAAAGGATCTGATTCTGTCCTTAAAAGAATCCTATAAGGAACTTTTTTACTCTTATTTTAAGACATGGAATCTGGGGTCACAGAGGTGTAGTTATTTCATCAAGATCAGGTGACCAACAAGCATAGAATTGGGATTAAAAACTAGGTGTAAATAATAACTGAGTCTAGGCTTTCGGCACTGAAGATATGTAGCCACCTTCTGGGAAAAGTGGAGGTATCAGTGCAATCCATACAACTAACCAAATGAAAAAAGACAAGGAAAACATTGCTAATCCCAAATCCAAAGAAATATTCTTGCTTTAAATTATAGACTTTGTTACTATTGCTTAAAAAAAAAAAAAAACACCAGTCACCAAGACTAAAACTTTGGAAGTCATTCAAGTATCTTTATTTCCCGTGTTGTCCATACTCAATAGAGGACATAATGTACCATTTTAAGAAAACTTGATGTACAATATTTGTGGTGAACACATATAATGTTGTTGCATTGAAGGATTGTTGTGGTAAACACATATAAGATTGTTATTGTATTGATGGATTGTATTGTGTTAAAGCATGAAAAATTGTTGAAATGAAGCATTAGCTAGTGTATGTTAGAGCTTAGAGGCCAGCCGGAGTGTGACAAGCTGATATGCTAATGAGCCAAACCTAAGGTGGCAGCTGATATACTAATAAGCCAACCCTAAGGTGACAGTGTGGATAACAGAAGTGGTGAGGTCACCACAGGGTATATAAACTCAGGCCAGAACCCAAAGCCTTGCTCGCCTCCTTGCCATCAGAGACTGTGCTGTCAGGAGTCCCCCTGAGACTCTGACATAGAGGCAGCTGCCACATGTGAGCATGCCCCTTCTCCTGATGACCACTGGGTGTCCCCAATGAACCGTGAACTGGACCTGCACTGAAGGCAGTTGTGAGGATTCCCTGGGGCACAGCTATGCCCCACTCAGGGGCTGAGAAGATGGCGCACAGTGAGCAAGACTTGGGGGAAGGTCTGAGTAACTCCTGGCTGGCTAGGGTAGTAGAGACAGGCATTAGGATCCATAGAAAAGTACCAGTGTGAATTTGTTTGAATAAAAACCCTGTTCTCTGAAATAAGAGTCTCCTGAGTACCATCTCTCTGTACTCAATTGAACCAATAGGCACTCGTGACAAAATTTGATCACACAGAGAAGTTATAGACTCAGAATTATAATGGAGCTTCCCTCCAAGGAAACTGCTTCACTTTACAGATGAGTAAACTGAAACTTGGGACGTTTAGGTCATCTGCCCAGTCATCTAACATGATAGTGATTGCAGTGGAACTAGAAAGAGCTCTCCTTCCTGATGGCCCATTATCATTCTTTTCTTTCTATCATGCTGTTAGCTTTACAAGAGATGGTATGATGCTATCAAATGACCTTCATCAAATATTTACTGAACACCTATTTGTCAGGAACTGCAATGTAATGGGAAACAAAAGAATAAAATAGTAAGAAAAACAGTCACAGTCTCTCTTGGGGCTTACAGTTTAGTGGGAGTCAGAGATATATATCAAATAACCACACAAATATATAATTACATGCTTTAATAAGCACTAGAAAAACTACACACTGCTGCTATGATCTGTGGCTATGATCTAGGCAATCAGATCTGACAGGTAGATTAGATCTGGAGCAAATCAGGCTAAGCTCCTCCAAGAAAGCAATGTTTGAATGAAAACCTGTGTGAGGAGTGGGGCCACAGAACAAAGGAAAGTCAGTGTGGCTCCTGTCTGCAAGTGCTATGAGACTGGTTTCCAAAAGCATGCTTCTTTATATATTCTATGTTCAAAAATGGCAGACAGGAATTCTCCAACACCGGGTGGAGAATTTAGCATTATAATGAGATTATAAAGGGCAAAGTTTACGCTAGGTCACTAGCTTAATGATCACAGTGACTCAGCCATTTTGGCTGGTTCCTTGTGGTTTTCTCTGGAGGGCATTATCTGAAACAAAAGATCCACTTTAAGGAATGTTAACCATCATTCTTTCAATAACGCAGCTCCTCTTTCCCTTATCCCCTACAAGTACAGGTGTTAACCTCTAAAGGTTCCATGCCCAAAAACATGAGCTTGTATACTCCCAAGCCAGTGTAATTTCTGAACAGCAAAATTAAAACACACTGGGATCAAATGCTCAGCAGTTACTTTTGGGAGCTAATTCAATAGTGCTTAGAGGAATACTCAGGAGCAAACTAAAGTCAAACAGCAACCATTGAAACACCAGGTTGCTACAGGTAGCAGTTTGACAATGGACACTCATGAGAAATTGCACAATTAATAAGTGTGTTAGCATGTGTTGCTGTCAATTTAGTTCCACCAGTCCCTTTTAAGACTAAGAATAGAATATCAAGAATATCCTTTTCTGTTAAGGTTCTTTGCCAATGAAGGAACTCACATGCTATTTTGAAAGCAAAGGTGAAACAGAAACCATTATATTTGGTCAAGCCTGCCAGTCATTCATGGCAAGTTTCCAGGCTTTACAAGATTCTCACATTGCAGTGTTTTGAAGATTTCCCCACAATAAGCAGCTAGTGCTTTCCTTGATGTTAGTGAAAATTTCTTCACTAGTTCAGCCTCAGTATCCAGATATTTCAATTCCTCCAATCCTCACAATTTGCATAAGTTTTAATTCCTATATTAAAATATTATTCTCATAATACTTGTTCTATCTCTGTTTTCCCAACCAACCCAGAGCTAATGCACCTTTTGGAATTAAAAGAGGTCTCAGGCACACAGAAACTTATAGATGAGAATCTTAAATTGGCACTCTTGCATGATTGGATTTAAAGGTATAAACTTCCTTTTCAGCAGTTAATGTGCCACTGGCAGATGATGAAAGGCAAATCATTGCTTAAGTTATCACTAGAGTCAGGCAGCTATAGAAGCCAAAGGTGTAAGCTGGTGTAGTAAAGAATTATAGTGAAAATAGTGTATGTGACAACCAAAGGATGGATTGGTTGCTTCTAAATGTAATGGAAAATTCAGAGATTCTAAAATTCCACCTCAAGTCAAAGTAAGCAGAGAACTTCTATATCTGCCATCAAAGAGACCTTATCTCCTGTAGCTTCTGAGTTGAAATTTCTAAAAATAAATAAATAAATAAACAAAATCCAGAGTATTATCCTGTGAGTGGCTGAACTTCAGTGCAATTCATACCCATCAGGGACATTACTGGCAGAGCATAGGATTTGAAAAATTATGAAGAGGATGTCTGGCAGATTTTGATAAAGCTGAGGACCTAGAGCCTCTAAACTGTGCTGAGTTTCCCTTACCAAGAGAAGCAAGGATTAGACACCTCTCACCCACAGAACCTATAATGACTACTCCAGAGATAGTTTTCTTATATGTGAATACCGATTTTTAAGACCGGCTCCCATTGATTCTATTGATTCTAGCCCTGCAATATGACTCAGAATCCATTATACCTTAGATTCACCAGTATTAAGTACGAGATTTTGCCAATTTATATTAGGGATACGTAGAAGAGATTTTAAAGGTGTTAGGCCAGGATAGGAGGAATATAATACTGAGTCAGAATGAATTTATTCATGTGGATATATTCATTAGAGATTGTGAGTTCAACATACTAGCTCAAGTAGCTAAAGATGACTCTAACAACTACTTGACTGGTTGGCTGAAATCTGGGCCCAATAGTGGCCTATGTTAATAAAGCTAAGATATCAAAACTCCCTTGGTATACTACAGAGTAGGGTTTTTCATTTTGGCACTATTTACAGATTATTCTTTGTTGGGAGTTGAGAAAGGATTGTGGATTGTAGATGTTCTGCTGCACCACTAGCCATTATCTATTAGATGTCAGCAGTGTCTCTCACAAGTTATGATGACTAAAAGAATCTCTAAATGTTATCAAATGGGGAAAATAGCCCACTTGAGAACCACCACTGGAGAGAAGGGCATACAAAGGCTTATGGAGATATGAATGCTGGAAGGAATTTATTATGAATCGCCTGCAAACCCACCTGCTATCTGGGTGGGTTCAGAGTATGCTCACTTCATCAAGAATTTGAGATGAAGGTAATATCAGCATCCTTGAAAGTCTTCATGTTAACAATTGTCTGCAAATAAATAAATAAATAAATAAGACATGCTTCCATAGAAACGGGCTCCCTGAACTCAATGGATAATGAAATCCAGAGGACAAAGTCCAAGAAGTAACCATAATAATTTGATCTGTAGGGGTAGATTTGGGGTGATTAATTTATCATGGGATCTTTAGGACCATAATGAGCCACCTACTAATGTCTTACTGATTTGTATACTCAGGACAAACAAATGAAACACAAAACTTGGGCTGGTGACAAAGGTCTAACATGAATCACTACACAGTAAGCAGTGATGTTTCCTCCACAAATCCCAGACTTATGTCAGATCACAGATGTAGAGTCCTGAAAAGATCATTCTGTTAGGCAGAAAAATAGCTCCCCAAATATATCCACATTTGACTTCTCAGACCCTGTAAATATGTCACATTATATGGGGGAAACTATGGTTGCAGAGAGAATTAGGATTTCTAATCTGCTGATCTTAAACTAGCAAGATTATCCTGAGTTATCTAGTGGGCTCGCCATAATCACGATGGTCCTTACGGTTGGGAGTGAAGCAGTAGAGTTGGAACCAAACACATGGCATCAGGCGATTCTCCTGGTCACTGCTGGTTCTGATGGTAAAGGGGGGTCAAGAGCCAATGTAAGTAGACTCTAGAAACTAGAAAAGTCAAGATACTAGGGTCTAGACTTCTGTCCTTCCTTCAAAAGTGTAAGATAGTAAATTTGTGATGTTTTCTGGGTGCCAAATTTAAGGAAAATAGTTTGGATTAGATATAAGAATCTCCTTTTGAGTAGGAATGGGGAATGTCATACTGGAGAAGTTGGTTATTTGAGGCCCTAAGTCCCTCATCATCACTTACAGGTTTTCTTGGCCACGCTTCTGCAGGAGGTAGACACTGGACAGTTAGCAGATATATTCACATTGTTAGCCATCAGCTGAACTCCGTGGATAGGTTTAAAAGATGCACATGCACTTGTCCACACATGGGTTTCAAGTATGAGTTGACTGGTCAACTTCAGCATTGTTACCAAGAAAGTTGATATCATGGTTATTTTCTGGTGGGACTAGCATATCGCTAAAGCACGTCTTTAGGTATGTTAAAATTTTTTAAAGCAAAACAAGTTTAGATTTTAATCAAATTTGTAGGGTTTCTACATTTAATGTTACAGAATTGTCCATTTGCATCAACTGTCTCCTTTTGCTCTCTGCACTTGGAGTAGTTGGGGACAGGACTGAAGTTAAATCCCTTGTAATTTTGTATGGGATTGTCTCTTCTCCCAGTGCAGAATATTCCTTTCATTGTTAAGGTTCCTGAGCTATTTTTTCTTTTAAAAGCACCTAACTTCCACTCTAAAATCAATCAATTAAATAAGTTTGTGATGTTTTAAGCCACTATATCTGTGGTGATTTACTAGCAGCATGAAAACTAATACACTAGGTCACCCTGAGTAAAGGATATGCAACACTTATAAAAATTTGCACTTAACCAGGCACCAGAGACTCGTGCCTGAAATCCTAGCCATGTGAGAGGCAAAGATTGGGAGATCCAGGTTCAAGGTCACCCTGGGCAAACAGTTTGCAAGACTCCTTCTCTAAAATAGCCAGACCAAAATGGACTGGAGATGTGGCTCAAGAGCCCCTGTTTTGCAATAAAATAAAATAAAAATGTATACATAAATATCTCCCAACCTTTCCCAAGGAGACTTACGTCTATTTTCCAGGGTGACTCTGCACTGGGGCAAGGAGAATTAGCCCAACTTTCCAGGCATTAACAGAAACTGTTAGACTGACCAATGCTCATTCTTGGAAATCCAACTGCCACTGTAGTCCAGTAGTCAAAATAGGAACTTACAGAGGTTGTGAGATTAATTAAGTCTCATGTATATCTTACTATATATTCAGTATATCTCAAAGCTATGTCAAGTTTTCCTAGTTCTGGAAAGCAGAGTTGGAAAAGGCATGCCATATTCATTCTTTGATGTATGGAATGATAGATATTCTTGTAGTAAAGTCCTGTCCTTACTAAAACAGTAAACCAAAAATACCACATCAAAGACTTGGAAATGAAAGTGTATTTGTCCCTACCATTTTGTCCATTCAACTTAGCAACTTGTGGCCTATCCAGAAATAAGATGAGTCTTGGAAATGATAGTGGACTGCCAAAAATTTAATCAGATGGTAGCTTCACTGTAAGCTATTGACCAGATTTGAATTTTTACCAGAGCAAATCAACATGGCCCCTGATATCTGTTATTGATCTAGTACTTGCT
This sequence comes from Castor canadensis, assembly GCF_047511655.1. NCBI lineage: Eukaryota > Metazoa > Chordata > Mammalia > Rodentia > Castoridae > Castor > Castor canadensis. The sequence continues at coordinate 108,275,105 of NC_133392.1, read as the reverse complement.
TTTTTCCCTCTACTCTTGTTAGTAAACACAATCAGAAAAAAACTTCTTTCAAATGGCAGGGGCAGCAATACTTTCCATGTTATCTTACCTCAGACTTCTTTTACAATGCCATTCTCAAGGACTGGGATTGTCTAGCAATTCCACAGGCTATTACTCTGCTCTACTATATTGATGATATCAGGCTAGTTAGAACTGGTGAACAGGAAATGGATAATATCTTTATAGACCTTACTAAATCCCATGCACTCCATGTAGTTGAATCAAAAATTTCAGAGCTTGAAGATTCACTGAAAATTCATAGACTTGCAGACCAGTTAAAATTTCTAGGAGTTCTACAGTATGGGATAGATTGAGACAATCTCTGTGAAGTGAAGGACAAGTGGCCAGCCACTAAGAAAAGATATAATATTTATAGTGCCTCCTTGAATTTGGAGACCATCTATATTTAGTCATGCTTCTTTGATCTATTTACTGAGTAACTTGTTCGCACTGCCGATGTTGAAGGTGGTACAGAGAAAAAGAAGGTACTGCAACAGGTTGAGGATGCTGTCCAAGGTTCTCTGCTACTTGAGCCATATAACCCTTCAGATCCAATGGTAAAGAAACACCTGGGACAGATATGAATGCTACAAAGAGTAGTAGGAAGGTCCCAGAGATAAGTAATACTGGAGACCTTTGAAACTTTAAAGTAAAGCTATGTTCTCTTCTGTAATAAGAATTTTCTTTTTGAAAAACATTTTTTGGCTCATTCCTGGGTCCCAGAAGAGACTCAAGGATAATTAGCCAGCAAGTTAACCTGTAACCTAAGTTTCTTATCACAAAATGTGCATTTCCTTGACTCACCAAATTATAAATCTCCATGTACACAACAACATTTCATTATGAAGTAGAAGAGGCATACGCAAGGTAGAGCTTGAGCAGGTCTTGAAGGCACTGGTAATTTGTGCAGGCAAATGACCCAGGCTCCTATGGTTCCTTCCTACTCCAGTTGTGAGCTTCATGCTCTTGGTCAGTTCCTACAGCCTCATGGTGAGTCCCCTATCACCAGGGCTTTGACAAAAACAAAGCTTTTTTTTTTAAACAGACGATTCTGAATCTTATGCTTATAATAGTTGGAAATGGCAGCTGCTACACTGTAGCACCACTCAGGGGAGACCCTAAGGAATGGCGGTAAAGGAAACCCTCCAGTTCCAGTGAAAAGAAATTTGAGTTAAGCCCCTTGTTGGTGCTTTTGCTTGCAGAGAAATCTTGTTGAATCTATGTTGTTTTGTGGATAGTGGTTAACAGATTAGCTGGTCTTGGAGTCGGAGGGCACAAAATTGGAAAATTGTTTACAAGGAGATCTTAAGAAGAGATATTTAAATAAAACTCTCCAAAGCAGCAGAAAATATGTAGTGTTCCATGAAATGCTTACCAAAGTGCTAATATAGCAGAGGAGACTTTCAATAATCACAGGGACCAGATGATCTTGTTTGTGAATGTCAATCTCATTCTGTAGCCATATTTTTCTTTGCCTAATGTGCTTATGATCAAAATGTCCGTGGTAGCTGGAATGAAGACTGCACTCATTAGGGCTGGCTATAATCTTTGGCCAATCTGCCAGAAACCAAGATCAATATGATTTCTTCAGTATGGCACCATTCCCTGGGATGGCCAGTCAGCTGCCTGGGGGCCCAGACTTGTTCTTACTGAAATAAACATTCATGGATGTTTATTTCATACATATATATATATATATGTATATATATATATACATATACATATATATATACATATACATATATATATATATACACATATATATATATATACATATATATATATCCTTGTCTTCCCTATGTGCAATGCATCTACTAAAATCACATTCGTGGACTTACAGAATGTCTTATTCACTTGTGGTTATTCCACACAGACATTGTCTTTAGCCAAGGAAATGATTTGGCGTGAATGTCATGTGGTGGTAGGCTCCCAATCTCAGAATGTGATCGCTTTGCAATATTTCCCATTGTCCTGAAGCTTCTGACCTAATGTGTGGCATGGTGTTTGAAGACAGGTCTTTAGAAGCCTGACAAACATTGTAGTTCTGGGAAAGTGTCTTCAAGATGCTGCATGTGCTCTGAGACAGAAATCATTCTATTGCTGTTTAGACATTATTTCATCCATAGACAGTGTGCATGGATTTAGGAACCCCAAAGTGGAAATGGAGCTAGCTCCTCTGGTTGCAACCCCTAACGAGGCATTACAAATTTTGATTCCCATAATTGAAACTTGAGCTTGCTGCCTTTTGTTGTTGTTTTATTTTTTGAAATAGGATCTGCCTGCATACTCCAGGCTGCCTCTACCTCCGAAGTACTGGATTACACACATGTGCCACCACACCTGACTGGCTTGCTGCTCTTAAGATCCTAATTCTTCAGATAACAGATACAACAAAATCACCATAGAAAGGGACTAAGGTAAAGAGAAGAAAAATAGAGGAGATGAACCAAACCAGGCTATAATACATGGAAATATGGAAGTGCCACAAGGAAACTTCCTGTGTAGCTATCTTAAACAACCAAAATGTCATTTTTTTTCTTCTTCTTTTCTTATACAAAATTGGAGAACAAGAAGAGGAACAGGTCCTGCCTAATGGAGGTTGGTACCAGTAGGTGGGGGAGGAGGTGGGGAAATGATGAAGGAGGGTGAATATGTTGCAAATACTGTGTACACATGTATGTAAATGGAAAAAAGATATCTGTTGGAACTGTTCCAGGAACTGGGGAAGGGGGAAATGAAGGAGAATGGTGAAGGGGGTAAATTCAAGTACAATATATTTGACACATTTTGAGAACTTTTGCAAATGCCACATTGTACCCCCACCCAGCACAACAATAATATAAATTAATTATTATAATGAACTAGAAACTTCACTGCTCTCTATGGGCACCTCATGTAGCTGCAACAAAAAGGTTGATGAGATTCATCCTAATTATACAGAGGAAATTAGTTTCCTACTACAAAATGGTAGTAATAAAGGGAGACAAGAACCCAGAAGATTCTATGGGATGCCTGTTAATGATCCCCATGTTCTGTGGTAAAAAACAATGTAAAACTATAAAAACCTAATGCAGGCAGGAAGATTTGGATAACTCTGTTAGTCAAAGAGCAATAAGCAACTAAACCACTTACTGAGGACAAGGAGACTAAGAAAAGTTTAAGGAAAATAAAAATACCAATTTTGACCAAATCATCAGTTATAGAAACATGCTCATTTTTTGTTGATTTGATTTGCTTGTATTTCTATATGTTAATGAATTTTTTTCTTTTTCTTATCTTCAATCCCATATTATCTGATATATTATAGTAATTATTACCTACATATTTCAGTATTTGTAAATAGGATTTCAAACACCAAAGTGTAACACAACTAAAGACAGATAGACATCATCTACAGATAATAAAAATGATGTATGGAATTTGAATCTCCACTTTGGGAAGGCATTTCAGGCCACTTGCTATTAAAAGATGGGTGTACAACACTAATGAAAGGTGTGATGTTGCTATATTCTTTATTTAGGAGTTACATGTGGTTAAAAGAAGTAAGAATAGATGTCAAAATTCCAAAGACATAGACTTTGTTGGAATGTTTGCCATCAATTTGGTAGCATCTTAGTAATTCCCTTCTGAGCCTAGGAAATATATTTCCTAAAATGTCCTCCATCATATGACTCTGGATTAATGTTTTCAAGTAGTAAAAACTTGCAAGAAATTGGAAAATAGAAGTGAGGTAAATAAGGCTTTAGAAAGTTGTTACAATCCCATATTTCTCCACAAACTCTCACTTATCAGTCACAGAGGTTTGAAGACTCTTCCATAAATGGCATCTTTTTTCTGTATTCCAGTGTTTCAGTCTAACACCATGATTGTTTCCTGTTTCTCCAGTCTCAGACATCCAGATCACTGTTCCCTAACTCTCTCTACATTGGAGCACCCTATGTCTTTATAAAATCCGGTAGTGCCCATTAAAACCTACAGAGGCTCTATTTTCTTGAATAAACTCAGACCAATACAGTGAGTGACCATCTATGGTTTATATTCAGTTCCCTATGGCCTCTGTGGCAGTTACGTCCAGGGCTATAAAAGTACAAGTGGAAATGGATATTGGGAAATTGTTTGACAAAACCAGAAAATATGTCAGAGCCCCTGACAAGCAGGTCGTGGGAAGAAGTCAACAGGAAAAGTAAGGGCCTGTGATAAAGCAGTAGAGGATGCTCTGGAATTCAGAGTTCACCATCTGCATACTGATGCTGCACTGCAGACACAAGTAATTCTAGGCTTCACCTGCTGAGTGGAATGAACTCAATTCCTAACATTCTTTCCAGCTTTTGTCAGGTTAGGCTCACAACCAGCTCAGTTGAAACTACAGATGAAAGATATCAATGAATCTGGTTCAAAAGGACTTAAATGGGATACAAATATACCCAGGGTTACTGTAGTTCAGAACCAGAACTAGGGCAAATAATATTAAATTAACATACTGAACTATAATCAGCTAATGTTGTAATAAAATTAACAGTCACTACATTACTTTGGTTCACAAAGAGAGTACATTTCTCATTTCAAATCATTCCCCAGTTTCACTGTGTGTATCTAATTTAGAGTGCAGAGCTTCTCACTTAATAGAATTTATATCCCTATCACTATTTTTCAAGCAACCTTGAAACTAAAATGATTTATTCAGCAAGACCCTTTTCTTATTCTATTTTACAGGTACAATAATTTGGTTAAATTGTCAATTATGAAAGTAATAAGATCAGAGAATTTGATAATTTGTCCCTTTTATGGTAAGCTATTTCAGTATAGCTTATTTCCAGGGAAGAAACTAAACAGAGACACAGCCATTTTCTTTAACAGAAAAAAAAAAGTCACCACATAAGTATTTCTAACTTTTTTGGTATAAACCCTAAGCCCTTCCAAGTTTAACCTTTGATAAATACATGCATGATTAATATTACACCTTGGACACATATTAGTCCATTTAATTAACAGCTCTCAAAACTGCTTTTGTTATATACGTGCTGTTGGTAGAATCTACAATGATTTGGACTGGATTCTCTGGTTGATCTGGACCACAATTCATAAAACCTACAAGAAGCAGTTGTAGGTCTCACTATGTTTACTGGATGCTACAGTGCAAAGGCTGCTCGGTTTCAGCTGGTAAACATGCTTGCATGTCCATGTGTACATTTGCCTACCATACTTGCCACATTCACAAGCACTCATGACAGGCCTGATTGTAACAGAAGCTCCCAAGGCTCCTTCCACTTCTCTGCTCTGCTCACAGCAGTGCCCCCTCTAATGGGATCTGTTGATAAGGCCCCTTCTGAGCACTTGCTGACAGGGACAAGAAGCTTATGGGCTTTAAATGGAAAGGATTTGCTAAATAAAACTTCAATCCAAGCCTTCACCTCCCCACTTCCAAGAGGTCAGGACACCAAAGTCCTTGGTAGCTATGGCAATCACAATGAATTATTGACACCTTACAGCTTGCCACTTGACACTGATCCTCAGTTAAGCCTGTTAGGAAATTAAGCTCATGCAATTATATTTTCAAAATGAAAATGCAGAGTGAGAAAGCTTTGTTTTTTATGGCCATGTAATTAGACATAGTGTGTGCCTCTTTGGTTCTTCATCAAAGATTGATTAGCTCCTAATCTAAACCTTAACATAGCATCCTGGTGAAATTAAGTCTACCAAGAGCCAAGGCTCTTTTGCTTCTATGAATTAATTCTATAACCTGAGTTCCTCAGTTAATGAGATGTTATATATTCAAATATCTTTGGTTTCCTTTTAGTTTTTCCCTTGGGCTTAACATATGATTAATTTTAACATAGAAAAATCATTAGCATTTCTATACACTAACAATGAGCAAACTGAAAAAGAATGTATGAAAACAATTCCATTTACAATAGCCTCAAAAAAAATCAAATACCTAGGTGTAAACCTAACAAAAGATGTGAATGACCACTACAAGGAAAACTCTAAACTTCTGAAGAAAGAGATTAAGGAAGACTATAGAAAGTGGAGAGATCTCCCATGCTCATGGATTGGTAGAATCAACATAGTAAAAATGTCGATACTCCCAAAAGTAATCTACATGTTTAATGCAATTCCCATCAAAATTCCAATGACATTCATTAAAGAGATTGAAAAATCTACCATTAAATTTATATGGAAACACAAGAGGCCACGAATAGCCAAGGCAATACTCAGTCAAAAGAACAATGCTGGAGGTATCACGATACCTGACTTCAAACTATATTACAAAGCAATAACAATAAAAACAGCATGGTACTGGCACAAAAACAGACATAAAGACCAGTGGAACAGAAGAGAGGACCCAGATATGAAGCCACACAACTATAACCCACTTGTCTTTGACAAAGGAACTAAAAATATACGATGGAGAAATAGCAGCCTCTTCAACAAAAACTGCTGGGAAAACTGGTTAGCAGTCTGCAAAAAACTGAAACTAGATCCATGTATATCACCCTATACCAAGATTAACTCAAAATGGATCAAGGATCTTAATATCAGACACCAAACTCTAAAGTTGATACTGGAAAGAGTAGGAAATACTCTGGTGTTAGTAGGTATAGGTAAGAACTTTCTCAACGAAACCCCAGCAGCACAGCAACTAAGAGATAGCATAGATAAATGGGACTTCATAAAACTAAAAAGCTTCTGCTCAACAAGAGAAATGGTCTCTAAACTGAAGAGAACACCCACAGAGTGGGAGAAAATATTTGCCAACTATACATCAGACAAAGGACTGATAACCAGAATATATAGGGAATTTAAAAAACTAAATTCTCCCAAAACTAATGAACCAATAAAGAAATGGGCAAGTGAACTAAACAGAACTTTCTCAAAAGAAGAAATTCAAATGGTCAAAAAACACATGAAAAAATGCTCACCATCTCTAGCAATAAAGGAAATGCAAATTAAAACCACATTAAGATTCCACCTCACCCCTATTAGAATGGCCATCATCAGCAACACCACCAACAACAGGTGTTGGCGAGGATGCGGGGAAAAAGGAACCCTCTTACACTGTTGGTGGGAATGTAAACTAGTACAACCACTCTGGAAAAAAATTTGGAAGCTACTTAAAAAGCTAGACATCGATCTACCATTTGATCCAGCAATACCACTCTTGGGGATATACCCAAAAGACTGTGACACAGGTTACTCCAGAGGCACCTGCACACCCATGTTTATTGCGGCACTATTCACAATAGCCAAGTTATGGAAACAGCCAAGATGCCCCACTACTGACGAATGGATTAAGAAAATGTGGTATCTATACACAATGGAATGTTATACAGCCATGAAGAAGAACAAAATGTTATCATTCGCTGGTAAATGGATGGAATTGGAGAACATCATTCTGCGTGAGGTTAGCCTGGCCCAAAAGACCAAAAATCGTATGTTCTCCCTCATATGCGGACATTAGATCAAGGGTAAACACAACAAAGGGATTGGACTTTGAGCACATGATAAAAGAGAGAGCACACAAGGGAGGGGTGAGGATAGGTAAGACACCTAAAAAATTAGCTAGCATTTGTTGCCCTTAACGCAGAGAAACTAAAGCAGATACCTTAAAAGCAACTGAGGCCAATAGGAAAAGGGGACCAGGAACTAGAGAAAAGGTTAGATCAAAAAGAATTAACCTAGAAGGTAACACCCACGCACAGGAAATCAATGTGAGTCAACTCCCTGTATAGCTATCCTTATCTCAACCAGCAAAAACCCTTGTTCCTTCCTATTATTGCTTATACTCTCTCTACAACAAAATTAGAGATAAGGGCAAAATAGTTTCTGCTGGGTATTGAGGGGGTGGGGGGAAAGGGAGGGGGCGGAGTGGATGGTAAGGGAGGGGGTGGGGGCAGGGGGGAGAAATGACCCAAGCCTTGTATGCACATATGAATAATAAAAGAAAAAAAAAAGAAATACAGAGTAAAACTACATTAAAAAAAATCAAAACCTTGGGCTAGGTGTGGTGATACATGCCTGTAATCCCAGCTCTCAGAGACTGAGGCAGGAGGATCATGAGTTTGAGGCCAACCTGGGCTACATAGTGAAATCTTGTCTCAAAATTACAACAACAACAACCAAAAAACACCCCAAATTTCTTTATATGTCTCCTATAGATATCAAGTCCAAGAACAGAGTAGCCAAGTATCCATATTCGGAGAGGTTGGGAAGAGGAAGGTGTTAGGATGTGAATCTACCATGGAAGTTGGTGGACAGTATATACCTCCTGATAAATTATAAGATGCCGTGCTGTCCTCCCCCATCATCCCTGTCTGTTCATTCTCATTTTAGGGTACAAGTGTGTTACCAAAAACACTAGGTATAGGGTTGGACTGTAGACCAGTGGTAGAACACTTGCCTAGCATGTGTGAGGCCCTGGGTTTGATCCCTAGCACTGCATAAATAACAAACAAATAAAAAACAAGTATAGGTTAGCAATATCTGTGAAAACCAGGAAAATAAATATTTACTAATCTCCAGTATTTGTAAAGCTAGGGTATGTTAATAAAAAAAATATGATTAATTTAGTGTTTGATGGCCACTATAAAATGGTAGTAAATGCCAGTGGAAAACACTGTTTTAAGATGGGGATGACCTTTTTGGGGGCTTGATTCTTAAGAGGGATGCTTTTATCAGGTGAAATTCTGATTATTGCTCTTATTCTACCTATGTATGGCTTTTGTTTCTTATTTTGTTTTCTTTTGCAGTGCTGGAAATCAAACCCAGGGCCTTGCTCAAGCTAAGCAAGTACTGTACCACTAAGCTGCATCCCCAACACCCATCTGTGTCTTTGAACTAAACTGACCCATTGATTCTTATTTTGACTAGCAACCTTTAAAAAGAAAAGAACTTCAGGTTTCATAGAGCTCTTTCACAATAAAAGGTCTTAGATGGCTTTGCTCCCATTGTCTCTCACCCTGTGATCCACTTCTGGTACTGTCTGACTTGCATTTTTTTATCTTTGTCTCTAGTTCTATGTTTTATTTGGTTTTCTGACATGTTTCTAGGTCTTGATATTACTAATTTTTGAACTTTGTTATACCTTGGTGTGGGCTGATTCATTTAGAACTCCTCTGCAAGTGACATACAGCCTACCTGAATTTGCTTGAGCAAAATGGGGAAGTTATTATTTCCTGAGATGGTTTGAATGTATGTGTCACCTTGAAAAGTCATGTTGAGACTTAATCTCATATTGAGAGAAGGGGCCTTTAAAAGTTGATTTGGTCAGGAGAGCTTCTTCCTTGTGAACAGGATTAAGACCATTGCAAAAGAGGTTTCACAGAATTTGGCCCTTTTGCCCTTCTACCCTTTCTACCTGGAAGACACAGCATTGGTCCCCTCTAGAGGATGCAGCAACAAGATTCCAACTAAGAAACAGAGAAAAGTCCTTACCAAACCCTGAAACTACTGGTGCCTTTCTCCTGGACTTCTGAGCCTCTAGAACTGGGAGAAGTAAATTTCTATTCTTTACAAGTTACCCAGTCTGTGGTATTTTGTCATAGCAGCATAACTACACCAAGTTCCTCTAAACATGGGAGAGTCAAAAGCAGCAGCGAAAAGAGGGCACGCATGCTGACAAGACTGGTTTCCTTCCGTCTCTCCATGGCAGTTTCATTCCTTCCTTCCATGGGCCTTTTCCAGCTTAAGGATATGACTGTCCAAGGTTTTGGATTTATATCCCTATGACTCTAATACTTGAGACAAAATGGTGCCTCATTTTCAGATTTAGTTTCCTTTTCTCAGGGAGAATTCTGTTTGGGCCAGCTCAGTTTATGGCCTGGGATATGAGGCATTATTGACTCAGCTGTGCCCAGATTCTCACTCTTGAATAATCATTGTGAGTAAGGAGCTTGAGTCAGGTTGGCAGGTGGCACAGCCATTTCTTCTTCACAAAGATATATGAAGAAAAGAAAGAGAATTTCCTGTCCCCAAGAGGGGTTGTATTACCAGATCAAGGGAGGAGTATTAGGACCCCCAAAGCAATGAACATTAATTATGTTCACAAAACAAGTTTGTATTCTTCTAGTCTCAAAGTTAAATAATGTGTTTAAAGTTAGACAGATGAGAGCTTAAACCCTAGCTCTACCTTGCTGTTTTCAAAGATGAGCCCTTTACTACTTCCAAGCTTCTATTTCCTTTGGGTAAAATGGGAAGAGAGTATCTAAGTCATAAGTTTGGGGGAATTGTATTAAATAATGGTCACAATATACTTAGCAGACCGCCTGTAGAAAATTCTTATTAAACTCTAGCCGTTACTGCAGTGTTCTGAGGTTTTTGTTCCTGGTTTGCCTAGTAACAGAGAGACCCACCCAAGTAGGTCTGACTTTTGGGACTCAATTTGAGGGCTAATCTTCTGGGCTTATTTACCTACTGAGATTTTCTCCAGCTTTTCTGGAGAGTTCAAACAAAAAACATTTATGCTTCCTCAAATTTCTTCAGTGCTGAAAAGATAACAAAAACAAACAGAATAATATTTGTGCTCTTGGATTCACATAGCAAAATAAAACATATTTGTTTATAAAATAATTAATGAGCACTAAATATGTACCATATCCAACAATATGTTATTTATTGTAGGAAATGCCAAAGAAATGGAAAGAATGGTCCTTTTCTTACATATTTCTTTTGAGATGTTGACTAATATACACAAAATAATTAACAGATGACTTAGGCTGTGTCATGACTAATTTTCTGTGTCAACTTGATTAGGTTAAGGGATGCCCAGATAGCTGGTAAAGCATTATTTTTGAGTGTGTTTGTGGGGATGTCTCTGGAGGAAACTAACATCTGAATCAGTAGAGTCAGTACAGAAGATCCAACTTCATCAATGTGGATGGCTATCATCAAATCCCTTCAGGGCCTAAATAGAACAGAAAGGCAGAGGAAGAGTGAATTTTCCCTCTCTTCTTGAGTGGGACATCATCCTCTACTGCACTTGGACACTGACCACAACCCCCACCCCCACCTTGTTCTTGGGCATTGGGGTTTGTTTATACCATAACCTAAGCACCTGATTTCTGGGCCTCTAGACTATGGGACTTGTCAGCCCATATAGTCATGGGAGCCAATGCCTCATAATAAATCTCTTTGTATACATCTGGATATCTATATCTGTGTATCTATATCCTATTGGTTCTGTTTCTCTGGAGAACCCTATAACGCAAGCTATATAAACAATAGCTGATTTGAGTCATGCAGTAGCAGTTAAGAGAAGGGATGATCCATGTGCTTGGTGTCCACAGGATGATTTAAATTTGAACTTGAAGGATGATGTTTATCAAGATAAACTGTGTCAGGAGAAAATGTCTAGAGTAGAGTGGCTCAAGCTATTGAACTTTGGGGGAGATATTGCTCCCTCCTACCTTACCATGAGTTATACATGTTTTATTCCCATGACTGTGAGAGGTGAATATAAGGAAGATTGATGGGCCTAGGAGTCTAAATAGAAGGCAAAAAAATCTAAGATTATTAAAGCGTATGTGTGGTATGTGGAGAGTGGTATGTAGATGAGGGAAATATATGGTATAAAATACTAAATATAAGCAAGAATGAGGTTCAAAATGTGGTTAGACTTTTGGTGACTGAGAAACAATGGAAGAGATGCTGAAGTCATGGATGATGAGGACAGATGGTGAGATAAAGAGGACTGTGATATAGTTGCTGAAGTCATAGAGGAAAGTTTGACTAGAGTTGACCTGAAGTTGGCAAAAAAGAATAATAACCAACATGAGGGGAGGCAGGCAGGTGTGCCTGAGAAGATCTTTTTTGACAATGGCAGTAAATGAATGGCACAGAAGCTGAAGTGGTAACTAAGAACATGCCAACCCTTCCCCTGCACCAAGTGAGTTGGGAGTGAAGAGAAGAGCATGGGAAAGGGAGGTGGTCTCCACTGGAGTGGATACAGAGGAAATGGGAAATGTGACATTAAAGGAAACCAATCACTGAGAAGTTTATTAGAAGAGAAACTAAAGTAGGGGAGAAACAAAGATGAAGAAGGGAGTGGGGTTGGATGAGAATAAGTCTGTAAGAGCATTTAACTTATTTGCCCCAGGAAGGGCAGAGCAAATAATAGTGCTCCTGCCAAGAAGCCTTTTGTGTCCCCCCTCCATCCCAACTGTTCCTTCTTTGTACTGCCTTAGCTCTGAATGTTTGTAAGTCTGAGCTGTAATTGTTGGTTGCTCATCTGCCTCCTCCCCTGTACTATAACCATTCTTGAAATGCTCATTTTTTTTTCATCTTTGTGTCCCCAAACTTGCTACTATAGCTGGGCATAGATAATTCTTATCTTTGTAGATGAAGAAAGGACTGGACATGAGTGTGGTATGATGGTGTAACCTCTTGAACCTAACTCATCCTCCTTCCTCACATTTGTGGGTTAGCTTTCTGTCAGTATCTAGAATAGTCGTGCTGTCCAATACAAAAGTATTTGTGAGTCAAATGTTTTTAGTAGACACATTGAGAAAGGAACAACTGAAGTTAGTTTAATAATACGTTTTATTTAGTAAACATAAAAACATTGTCATTTTCCCATGTAATCAACATAAACATTAGTAATAAGATATTTTACATTCTCTTTGGTACTCTCTTCAAATCTGGTGTGTGCTTTACACTTAACATCACACTGTTATTCAGACTAGGCACCTTTCAAGTGCTAAAGAGCAAGTGACTGCATATAGTACAGCTCTAGGTTCTAGTTGCTCTAGACTGGAGCAAACCTAATCCTTTCCTTCCAATGGCCATGCTTTGAGTTTCCTCTATTTCAGTTACCCTTCCTCTAGTTCTTTTTAAAAACTACATATTCATGACAGTAATAAAGGGTCTTGAGTGCATGGCTCAAGCAGTAGAGCATCTGCCTAGCAAGCATGAGGTTATGAGCTCAACCCCTGGCATCACTAAAATAATAATAAATGATAGGACTGAAAAGGGAGGGGCCTCAACAGGAAGGACAGGGGAAATAGAGAGGGAACCAGAGGGTAAATAGATAATAGTATGTTACATATATACATGTATGGAGATAGCATAAAGAAACCCACCAAATATTGTTTTTAAAAGGGAGGGAGGAGAGTTAAGGAAATATAATAGAAGGGGTGAATTTGTTCAAAATGCACTGTATGTATATATGGAATTTTCACAGGGAACCCCTCCCCCTTGTATCTAAATGAAACATTTTAGAACTACATACTTAAATATATTATCCACAAAAGGTTATATGCACATATTACAATGAACTGAATGTGTGTATTCCCCTAAAATTTATATATTGATATCTTAACCTCCAAGGTGAAAGTATTAGAGTATTTGGGGGTGAGTAGGTCATGAGGCAGAGTATTCATGAATGGGATTAGTGTCCTTATAAAAGAGACTCCAGGGAGAGTCCTTGACCTTCCACAACAATGTAAGGACACAGTGAGAAGGTACCATCTTTAAACCAAAAAGCAGGCTCTTAACAGATGCTCAATCTGCTGGCACCTTGATTTTGGAATCCCAGACTGCAGACCTATGAGAAATAAATTTGTACTGTTTATAAGGTACCCAGTTATGGCATTTTGCTATAGCAGCCGAATGAGCTACATTTAATACACATACATGTGTGCATACATATAAACACGGTATACGTAAATAGTATAGAGATTAAATGAAGGTTTGTGTCTCTCACATTCAAACTCTGATGAAGATCGGGCAGCTCTCTGGCATCTGGAAGGGGAGGGCATGTATGAGAGCACACAGGATGTTTGTAAAGGCCAAGCCTGGAAAATTCTATTTGCCTTAATTTAGTCTTATGACCCATCCAGATGCCAGACTGTGTGATAAACACAGCGTTCCCATGAACCCAGATAGGAAGGGGGTGTGATGAGCAGAGATCATTGTTGAGGACACTTTACTTCTTTTTCTTCCTAGTTTTTGGCTGCCATCCATAGAACAGAACTAAATGTTAAAGAGCAGTAATAATAAAGGTCTTATTCCTGATTTTTATTACTAATAAAATGAAACATTTCCCATTATGTTTCCAGTTAACAATACAGTAGGTTTGGGGTAGAGATTTATATATTTTATCATTCTAAGGAAAAATTTTAATTTCTTTCCTGTTAAGATTTTAATTTAATGAGTGACATAAGTAGAAATTTGTCAAATATCTCTTCAACAACTATGGAGATGATATGCATAATATGTTTTAAAGCTTTCTTTTTGGTAGCTTAATATTGTGAATTATATTAGTAGATTTTTAGCATGTTTATTTATTTATTATTTTTATGATACTAGGATCTGAACTCAGGGCCTTGTGCTTGCCAGGCAGGCACTCTACCACTTGAGCCACATCTCTGGCAGATTTTTTTTAAAAGAATTTATTAACATAAATTAGTTGTGCAAAGGGTCTCATTATACTATTTTCATACATACATATATATATAATGTACTTGTATCATATTCAGCCTCCAACCTTGTCTTTTCCCCCTCCCCTTCTTGGCAGTTTCCCCTTTACAATTATGTAATATTACTTTTCAGATCTAGATTCTGCGTATGAATGAAAACGTGATATTTGTCTTTCTTAGCTTGGCTTATCTGTCTTAACATGATGATCTCTAGTTCCACCCATTTCCCTGAAAATGACAGAATTTCATTCTTCTTTACTGCTGAATAATACTCCACTGTACGTGTTTGTACATGTGTGAGAGTGTGTGTGTGTGTGTGTGTGTGTGTGAGTGATATTTTCCTTATCCATTCATTGGTTGTGGGGCACCTATGCTGATTCCACAGCTTGGCTATTATAAATAATGCTGCTATAAATATGGGTGTGAGGTATCTCTATTGTAGCGTGTTGGTAGATTTCTTAATGTTGAATTTTTTTTCTTACTCATAGAATAAAGTCTAAAGTATTGTGATATATATATGAGTGTGTACACATACAAATAATATATATCATGATTTAGAAAAGCTGGATTATGTTTGCTATTATCTTATTTAAATGATTTGTGCCAATATTTATAAGAGAGAGCTATAGTGTACTTTTTATTTTGTCATATTTCATAATTTATAAAATGAATTTTTGTGCTTTTTTTCTAGTTTCTTGGACTATTAAAGTTGCACTGCAGTTAGCTGATTATTTGAGGAGAGGAAGAATCCCACTATGGTTGGACCAGTGGCTATAGTGGCTGATAGTTTATGCTTCAAGCACATCGCCACTGGTCCTATCAGGCTCAATCCTAACAGTATCCATTATAGCATCAATTATAGCTAAACATTTAAAAATGTTTAGTAAGACTGTTTTTACTACTTCCATGCACTCTTTCTTGTTCCTCTTATGCTCTTTTCTCATAGCAATCTGTTTTTTCTTACTGCTGCTGTATCCCTGAAACTGTATCAAAACTAAAAAATAAATTTTCTAAAAATATTTCTCCAGTTTTCTACATTTTCTCATACTAAGGGCTCATAGTAAAGGTTGTTTGTCATCAAAACTTGTCTTCCTCCCTTGCCATGTTTAGTCACAATAATGGGGATGTGAATACACCCAAAGTAGGTTTTAGCTTCTATAAATTGCTCATGAGACCCAATGAATGTGGCCCCACTGATTGGTTAAATGACTGAACAATGATCTAAGCCAGGTAAAACTCCTTAGAAGTTTGCTGAATGGCACCTTGGACAGTCAAATGTGAAGATCTGATCTTACAGGATGCTAACAGCTGGGATCCTATGGGATCACACAGAGAAAAACCTAGTAAGAGAAAAGGATCTGACATGCTGGGAGAAACACAGAGAGACCTCTGAGTACTTGGTTCTAGTACAAATTTCCTGTAGTGTCTTGGTTCTTGCTTTCCCTCAAATATTTAGTTCTTCTTATAATTTTGTGACACACCCCAATAAAGCCTTTTTTGACCATCTTAGTTCAAATTGGAGTTGTTGCATTTTAACCAAGAGTATCCAGAGTATGGGCAGTATACATGCATATACAGACATAGATAGATAGACAGACAGACAGATATGCATGTATGTATATATATGGCAGATATATATGTATCTCTTTTCACCTATATCATCTCATAGAAATCCAACACTTCAAGTGAGACTATTTCCTGAATGAACAGTATTTTCACTTCTACATTTACTGAATTGCCTCAATGGTGCTAGCAAAAGGGAAAGCATCGAATATAGTGCTAAGTCCCTATGTAGAAGTTTATACACACCTACAAGTGTGTATACATATACCCAGATTTTTAAACTTTCCCCTTACATTAATTTTTTTACATTAATTACTTTCCCCTTACATTAATTACACTAATTTTCTTTTCTCCTCATGACTCACTGCTCATTATGTTCTTTCTCTTTCTAAAATATTAACAGACTATCCTCCAAAATACTAAAATTGGGAGGTAGTAAAGAAATTTAACTTTTATATAGTAAGTACATAATAGGATTTGATTTTAAAACACACACACAAAATTTAAATATCTAGTGATGTCAGCAATTGAGTTTTTGGTCTTGGACTAGTTACAAGCAGTATATGAGAGCCGGATGTCCACCCTCATCATCCTGGGCCAAGTTCCTGGGCAATCCTTGCATTCTGGTGCAAGTCAGGAGTCTAGCCCCATCTTTTCCAAGATCCTTTGACTTTTATTTCAGCTTGTAAAAAATATTCCATTGTTTCAGCAATAAAAACATTCCCCTCTGTACTTGTTGGAAAGCAAAAACTGCACTATGAAGTGACAAAATTTGGGCAACAGTCTAAAAGTACTGTCATTGTTGTTAAGAAAACCCACTTCCCCCATACCTATGAAAAGACAAAATTATGATGCTTAATCATTTATGACAACATATTTGAGCAATTTTTTTATTTGAAACAGCACTTTCTTGGATATTCTTATAATCAATAATATTATCTTGTTTTTAAAGGACAGACACAAATAGCTTGCACAGTTGCAATGATATTTTATCAGCCTTAGGACTGGTGAATCGCCCTTCCCTTCGCATGCCTATCTTCATCTTACTTTGACAATCATATCTACACACTTTGAGGGTTTTTAGTGTTTTGGGGGCTTTAACCCCAGGATTCATACTTGCTAGGCAGACATTCCACCACTTGAGCCACTTTGCAAGCCCCTATCTATACTCTTGTTTTTCCTCTAAATAACTATTGACCAAATTGTCCAAATAGAAATTTCCCAAAAGAAGATACTCAAATGCCAACAAAGATATGAAAAAAATGCTAATGATACTAATTTCCAGGGAAATGCAAATCAAAACCACAACTGAGATGTCATTTTACCGAGTTAGAATGACTATTATCAAAAAGACCCCCCAAAATGCTTTTAAGGATGAAAAGAAAGGGGAGCTTTCATACATTGTTAGTAGAGATATAATTACTACAGTCACATGCAAAACAATACCGAGAGTTCTCAAAAAAAAAAAAAAAACTATTCTAAGAACAGAATGCCATTTGATCCAGTAATTCTATTACTGGGTGCACAGTCAAAGGAAAGGAAATCAGTATATTAAGAAGACATCTATACTCACACGTTTATTGCAATATTATGTATAGTAGCCAAAGTAAGGAATCAACCTAAGTGTCCACCAACAGACAAATGGATAAAGAAACTGTGGTGTATATACAGTGGCATATCATACTGATTTTAAAAAGTAGAATTATGTCACAGCAATGTGGCTGAGCTTGCAGGACATTACATTAAATGAAAGAAGACAGGTACATAAAGACAAATGCCACATGCTCTTACTTATATGTGGAAGCTAAAAAGTTGATCTCATAGAATCAGAGTAGAATAGTGGTTACCAGAGGCTAGAAATGGTAGGGGAGGTGGGGGACAGAGACAAGATGATTACCAAGCATAAGGATGTAGTTGGACAGGAAGAATACTCCTAATGTTATATGGTTCTATAGAGTAACCATGGTTGACCATAATTAACTGCACATTATAAAATAACTACCAGAGAAGACTTTTAATATCTCCAACACAAAAAAACTGATCAATGTTTGAGGTGACATTTACGTCTATGACCTTGATCTATTCATTAAACATTGTATACATGTATTGAATTATCAAATTATACCCCATAAATATGTACAATTATTATGCATCAATTAAAACTTTTGAAATATATTCAGAAAAAATCCTTGAACTGACTGTCTAGTTAATAGCCTTGCTGTAAGTCTAAAACAAAACTAGTGTGAGCCTGCACTAAATCTGAAAGATCTGCTCTAACACACTGTAGAACTTACACGGGGAAGGGGAAGCAGGCAGTCCTGGCATCTCAAGTTCTCTCCTAGCCTTATATCTCTAGCAATGGCCCCTCCTTCTGCACCGCTTTCCTTCCACTCACCAACAAGTTTTATATGAATCGTATTTAGAACTCCTTGCCTTCTGCAGAATTGCCACTCTAAGCTCATTCCATTTTTTCTGAATTCTAAAATTCCATCTTAATAAGATTTTCCCTAATGAATCTCATTTGCTTCTAATCATTCTTCTATTCAGCAACCTCTCAGAAGTCTCCAACATGTCACCCCTCTGGATGTATCACCTGGTCTTGTGCTGTGTTGTTCTTTGTGCATGTGGTACAACTCAACTCTCAGCTGGCTACAAACATCTTTGATAAGTCTGTCAGTTAGTCTGTAGTCATAATACTAATTCTGAAAAGCTAACATGGAAAACTTACAATGCTCCAGACACAAGGCTAAGTAACTTACAGGCAGAGTATTTAGAACTCTACTGGGCACATAGTAAGTCATTAATTCAGGTTATTAACACTATTTATAGCCCTATGAACTTGGTAGTATTGTTATTATCTCCATTTCATGGACAAGGAAACCATGAGACACTGTTACATAACTTGCACAGGGTCACAGACCTTAACATATGGCAGACACAACTTGATCCCACTCTATTTGACACCAATGTCGATCCACATTCCTAACTACAAAAATAATTTTCCAAATATATACAGACCACAGAGACATTAATCAATCCTTTTTGCAATAATCTGACTGCAGTTTTCAGAACAGTGCAAGTTGTACTTAGGTGGACTTTCCCTTGAAATTCGTTGCCTTTTTAAAATTCAACTGCCTTATAGATAAAAGGAAAAAGTCACAAGTGTTTGTATCTCTCTGGAGATTTTCATTTAGAGGCCACTGAAGTATGTGTCCATAGGGAGAACCATGGTTTTTCTTTTTAAAATTTTAAAAAATATTTCTAGGATGCCAAGGAGCCAAGTTTTCAGACTTTGTTTTTAACTCTTAGTATGCTGCTTCAGTTAGCCTCTTTAGCTATATTTTCTTTAGTATTTCTCAGCCACCAATACATCATATTTGCTCTGGTAGAAAAAGCTAAACCATGTCAAGGGCTGAGCAATATTAAAAGCTGCATGTGGTAGCTCATGTCTGTCACTCAGGAGGCAGTGAACTAGGAGGATCACAAATTCAAGGCCAGCCCAGGCAAAGTTAGTAGGATCCTATCTCAATATAAAATCAAAAGTAAAAATAAAAAGTCTCAGGTGGTAGCAAGTACCAGGCCCTGTGTTTAATCCCCAGTAGTGGAAAAACACGGAAGGTGGGGAGGGAGGAAAGGAAGGAAGGAGGGAGGGAGGGAGGAGGGAGGGAAGGAAGGAAGGAAGCAAGGAAGGAAGGAAGGAAGGAAGGAAGGAAATTAGAAACCTGATCCTGTAATGCGTCTCCTCTAAAGTATTGTGCATGCATCTTCATTTGTTGCTTGCAATTGCTCTGTACTGTTATAGATAGCTTCTCTCGGTCTGGTTGTGACACTGTAGAAGGAGAAATGCTTGCTTCTGCTGTTGTCTCCCCGGGGTTCTAAAGATTAGGCCTTTCGCTAGCGTCCCATCTCCCTCCCTCTTTCATGGGTCACCCTGGCTTTTCTAGACCATCTGAACCTGCTTAAGTTGAACCAAGGATGTCTGGAAGCCTGGGCCCTCTGAAACGCTCCCGGGTCTCTGGAGAGCGGTCAAGTGACACTCTCAACCCAACCAGCCTGCGTGCCCGAACCCTTCCCACTTAGGCAGCCACACAGCACCCAGATCCCATCCCTGAAGCTGCCACGCCCTGGGCTCCACCCACCCCTCCAGCCACAGCCAGGCGCAATTGCCTCCCTCCGGATTTACTGGAGTGAACGAATGGCTTGAAGGGGATGCCAGGAGCAGGAGGACACCTAGAAAAACGTATTTAGAAGACAATCCGTTTCCTAAGGGGACTGCAGTTGGCAGCAGCTGTAGCCTCGATCGGTTACGAGACCCGCGCCCCATCTGGGGCAGCCAGGCGGCTCACGTGTGGGCTCGGCAGTGAGGACGCGGTGGCGGCGGGCCTTGAACCCCGGCGTCCAGGGGAACCCTGCTGGTCCAGTCTGCGTCCTGACCGGCTGGCCCGAATTGGAGCGGGAGGAAGCCGGCGTGCACAGCTGTCTCCGGTTGGGCTAAGGCCTCGGTTCCCTGCCATCGCCCCAGTCTCCCGCCTCTCGCCCCAGAAATGATCTCAAGCGTTGCCAGTTTGATTCCAGAGCCCCACTCGGGTGGGTTCTTTTGTTTCTTTGTTTTAATGACAGTTCCCAGCCCTTCGGCATGTCATGCGCAATTAATTTTCTGGCTCTCTGGAAGGCAGCTGGGGTGAAATTTTTTCTGCATCGTCCTTTTGGGGATAATTGTTTATGATGTGACGTAAGCGTATTGATTTTCTTCTCTCTCCCTTGAATGAGAGAGAGAGAGAGAGAGAGAGAGAGAGAGAGAGAGAGAGAGAGAGAGAGAGAGACAGAGGGAGAGAGAGAGAGACAGTCACAGATATGCGCAGAGGCCATAGACGCTGATATTTGGACATTTGGAATTCCTTCAGGGCAAAAGGAGATTGGAAGGGGAGCTTAAAAGTGTGTTGCCAAGAATTTGGGCTGCACAGAATTATTAAGAAGTTTTTCTTAAAAAAAAAAAAATCCCCTCCGCAGCGAAGCCACTAAGGTGCTCTTTTCATGCTAGAGTCCCCGGTTAAGGTGGCAGAGCCTGATAATCTCGGGCGCCCAGCCGCTACAGGAGGCTTAAGAAGACGACGAGGAGGGGCGGGGGAAATGCGTCACCAGGTGGGGAAGGGGCTGTGGATTTGGTGACATGCGGGAGGCGGTGGGGGTGGAAGGGAACGGGGACGGGAAATAGGTTCGGTGCGCTCTCCGGGGGTATTGTGTCAGGAGATGCAGCCTGGCTACCATGTGACGCGGGCCAGCGCTGAAGGGATTGGCCGACGCGGCGCAGGCGGTGCAGCTCCGCCGGCTCGCTGTTCCTCTTTCTCTCTCAGCATCTTCCTGGGTGCCTGTAGGTGAAGCGGTACCAGCAGCATCCATGGCCTGTCTTGCAGGGTAACACTTGTCTCCTTTGGCTTCGCAGCGAGACCTCAGCAAGCCGCCTTGTTGAAGACATAGTTGGGACCTGGAAGCGTATCCTCCTGTGTTTTTTCAGACTCCTTGGAAATTAAGGAATGCAATTCTGCCACCATGATGGAAGGTAGGACGCTTTCTGCTGTGGTTGGCTGGCTTCAGGCAAGATTTGGGCAGAACAGCATGGAAGAATGCGTGCAGCTGGTATTTGTGGCGGTTCTAGAACCTGGTTGCCAGGGTTTTGCTAGGCGATTATGCTGCAGCGGACCAGGGCTCAGACGAATGTAATCAAATCACAGGGTTGCTGCTGAGCTCAGAACCGACAAGAGCCCCCAGCTCCTCTGAGAGAGAAAAGCCAAAAGTGTTTGTCGGAAGCAGCGATAGAGCTAGGAAATAGCCTGCAGAGCAAATAAGTTGGGAGAAAAGATAAGGTTTTCTGTGCTGGGTTCCTGGAACCACACTGATTAAACATTTACAATGGAAACTTGTTTTCAGAAATTGACATTAGACAAGGAGAGGTCATCCACGGTTATCCATACTGTCATTTTTAGTGAACTGTCTAAATGTTTTAAATTCTTGTAAGATATTTTTATCTCTGCAATTTACATTGTATTATTGCAGTGAGCGTGCAACACATTTGGTCCATAAAGTGTAGTTTTGGGGGAATGTCATTGCAACAGAATAAGCAATATAAGGAAAATATCTGGGCCTCTGTCAGCAGGATCTTATCAAATTAAAAAGAATTTTATGCTTCCTAAATGCTTTCCCCAAGCAATGGTTCCTTGCCAAGCATCAAATGATTACTTGCTGATTATCTTTTTTGCACCCAATATTAAGTGCAAGGAGGAACTTCACCTAGGGAGATGCTATTTAAACTATATATTATTCTATTAAATTACCCTTCCCACTGATATAGTGACAGTCAAGATTGCCTCAAAAAAGCAGCAAGATAACAAGAAAAGAAACAGGTAGCTCTATGCTGGCTTTGATTTTGTTTTCACACTACAGGATGGTGCAAAACTCCTGGCCTTTCCTAAGATGACAGGCAGAAATTTTGTTCCCAGCCTAGATTTTACAATGCAGAATCGAATGCATAATGGGTCTCAAATCAGCCATGAAAATGGCAGAGAGGCCACCTTTTCAGTCAAGGTCTGTCCTACTAATTTTAAACGTTCCTTAGAAATTTACTAAAATGAAATAAGGGGAGGATGGTTTCCAAAAAACCAACAGTGCAGCATGTACTTATTTGGCAGAAATGAACACTTTTTGCCCTCTCTATCATTTCAAACGTTGTTAATTTGGGGGCATGAAGAATTATAGTGTGAAAATCCACAGATTTTGGAAAATAGTCCAAAAGAGAGGTTAGGTATCATTTTGTTCTGGAGCCTGGTCTCATTTGAAAAGAGATCTAAGCTAGTTCTTTAAGAGCAGGCCTAAATAAATTGAGATTACAAATGCTGTAAGAGTAAATCACTTTTCGTTAATTTGAAATGAATTTAATATTTGGGTAACAAAGCAAGACAAATAAGTATAACTTATTCACTTTTTGATTAAAGGTTCATGTGGATTATCCTCTCCAGCTAAATTTCCTGCAGCATTTCTTTAAAATGAATCTGTACACAGTCTGATTAGATTCAATCTTACATAGGGAATTGTAAGAGCTTTCACTTTACTTCTTGCCTTACGGAGAAAGTGTCTTGCCTGAAGGTAGTAATGTTTATTGGTGCTCATTAATGATTCTTCTGGTAATATGGTCTATTGTGCCATTCCAGAATGTCAGGTGAAAGCCCAGTGATAAGCTTATCTGAGCTACCGAAACTGAAATGAGAACTGTAACAAAGACTTGTGTTGGAGTGGAATTAGCACTACTTCTGGGTTTGCCAAATTTATCTAATGAAGGATGTGATCTTAGCACTGGTAGAAATTAGAGGTGACACTATAGATATAGTTTCTTTCTAGCAGAACTTGGCAAGAGAAATTGGACAGGTGTTCCACTGGCTTAAAAATTTAAGCAAAGCTAATAATTTTTTTCTATTGATAGTTCCTATTTAAATACTTTTCAAGCCTTATTATCTTCAAGGTTTGGTGACCTTGGAATAACAGGTAGGAGGCTTAACCAGAAATCAATTAGCCTGTCAATGGCTAACTGAGTTGCCAGTCTTCTTAGCAATACATGTTCATATCTCTGATGTCGGAACCCACAATTTCACCTTTGAATTGCTCTTACTTTGAGGATGTGGTATACCTGCTATTATTTCCATTTAACTCATCTATAGAGAAATCCAGGTTGTTACAACTATCACAGTAGGTAACCTTGGAAAGATAAAGAGAGCTCAAGAACACCTTAAAATGCTGTCATGGCAGCCCTCAGCTGAAACATCAGTGGATTGTGAGAATGTGCCACCAAACATCCAGATAGAAAAAGCAATGTCTGATCTCAATAAGTGCATGTGTCACACACACAGAGTTGTACACAAAGTCATGTACACAAACACATTTCTACAGAGGGTGAGAACATACCCTTGTACTCTGTGTGCATTCATTTCTACACTGTTGAAGCGTTGCAGTCTGCTGCTCACAAAAGGCAGGGCCATTGAAACTTTTTCAAGCCACTTCTCTACTTTGTGTAATATAGAAGTAAGCAAATATTCAGCAGACTGGCTTGCAGTTTAGTTTTGCGTTCTCATTTGTGTAGAGCAGGAGATGGGCTCCATTCATTCAATACATATCGGAAATCCTGTTCATAGATATGGAATGTTACTACCTTCCTTGTGATTCTAATATTGTGAAAGGCAACTTACTTCTGTAGGGACCATAAGTAGATCTCCAGTAGTTTGTGTCTCCATCATTCTAGTTCAACTATTTTTTAAAATTAAAATATGTATATATTATAAAGGATTTGGTTTGTTTCTTCCTGAATTTTTTATTTTTTGGCAGGCATTGGTAGTGAGCTGTTTCGGTCTTGAAAAAAGCTAAATCTTGTGGATTTTATTAGTATGAATGAAAGGAAGATGATAAGAAAAAGGAATTACTTGCTGAGGGTGTGCATTTTGGCTGTATTTCAATGTAGTTTCTGTGCTTAGAGCAACTATTCAAGGACTGCTTTTTCATATATTATTAATCTTTTAAAATGACATTTTTAAGCTAACCTTTCTCAGATAGTTAAGCTAGGGTTTCTTAGGCTATCATCTTTTGGAGGGGCATGGGGCTGCTGCCTGGCAAGTACTTTCTTGTCCATGAACAGCTAACTAAAAGTATTTTGTGCTTTTAATTTCATATCCAGGCTCTTAGATGCTGTATTAGGAATATAAGTTTCTGGGTGCCAATGGTTTCATTCTATACAATAATTTTAAAAGTTAAAAAAACATGTTTAAAGTCATGCACAGTGACTCAAGCCAATAATCCCTGCTATTTGGGAGGTGGAGATTGGGAGAATTTTGGTTCAAGGCCAGTCTGGGGAAAAAGTTCAGAAGACCCCTATCTCAAGTAATGACTGTGCATAGTGATAACTGTCTGTCTGTCATCCCAGCTACACAGGGAAGCACGAATGGGGGGATGATGGTCCAGGCCAGGCCAGCCTGGGCATAAGGTGTAGGCCCTGAGTTCAAGCCCCGGTACTGTTAAAAAAAAAAAAGACCTTATCTCAAAAATGACCAATGCAAAAAGGGCTGGCAGAGTGGCCCAAGTGCTAGAGTGTCTACCTTCTAAGTGTGAAGTCCTAAATTCAACCCTCAGTACCAGAAAACAAAGCATATTTAAGAGTTTAACTGTAATTTAAGATGATTAATACCTTTTATTACATTTTCTACTCACATTAACTTGCAAATAAGTATATTCTGTGTACAATACTTTTGTAGTACTTTTTTCTAAATTTCAAAATTAAAAATAATATATTATGGTAGAAAAATAGTGAAAGAGAATTTGAACTCTAGTCCATTTAACAACAAAGCTCATACTTTTGACCCTCTGAGAATTTTTAATTTTTGCATTGTATGAGGGTAAGCTTGTTAACCAAAGTGACAATGGACTTTCATTCTTCACTGGCATGTTCCATTCCTCTCTACTTAAAATACGAGTATTCACAAAACCATACACTTTAATTCTTTATTTATGCCTTTTATGTGAAAAAATCATTATCTAGACCGTTTGGCACAATTCAAGATTAACTGACTTCTGTTATTGCAATAAATCTTATAAAAATAAAGGCTTTTTGTTATCTAGAACTGGAACTTTATATTTGGAAAATTCTTTAATGTGATTAAAAGGGACAAGACATCTTGAAGCTAGAGCTGGTCATTTTATTGTTACCTAAGAAATTTTCAATAGAATGTTTGTAACTTTGCTGATTGCCTTCCCTTAAATGATAGTTACTTTAGAAAAATTAAGCACACAAGTGAGCTTCTCATGTATATTCCATCACTTAGATGATTTCTTTTCTTCCTCAGAACTGTGCCAAATAGAAACTCTTTAGCTATGTATGTTCTCATCCAATTCTAGGGGTCAATTTTAAATCTCTAAAAAGAATGCATCATTTTTTATGATAGAAGCTTCTGGACCATTCTTACAGTTGGATTTGGCACATATTCTATCCATGTTTCAAATAAGCAAGTCACAGGAAGTCACCAACTCACAATTTTTGTGTTCCTGAAAGTGTTTGTGAGTTGATACCTTGGAATATGTTTTATTATGGGAATGATGACCTAAATGATGGTTAGAGCTCATACCAGTCCATCAAAAGCTATTAACCTATTATCAGGCTAATACTAATATTTGCCATAAATGTGTAATGAACCCTGTGGTTACCATAGTAATTAGCCAGAAGAGAATGATGGTATTAAGTGTTTTTAATTTCAAATATTGCTATTTGATACTGTTGTTAGTCTTCCCACGACTTATCTAAGTTAATTATTAACAAAAGAGGTTTAATTAGAGGACAATGAGGAGCCAGAGAGAAAATTTGAAGATATACCCAGAAAAATCTGGACATATCTGGATATTTTCAGAAGTTTTAGAGACTCGAGACACTACATTTTTCCATTATGTTCAATTTTACTTCCATTCTGTGACTTACCCTTTCTTGATTTAATTTTATCATATGAGCTACTATTTAAATTTTGAGTGAGATAATTTTGTAAACTCATAGATGGAATAGAGAGGGGGGAAGAATTGACTGAGATGATTGTAAAGAAGTGAAAGGGAGAAAAGGGATAATGAATTATAACAGATTTGGGTTTGTGTGTCTTAAAAAGTCCCTGGGACGAAATTAGCTGAATAAGGAGGAGGTCATAGAGAGAAGGGAATTGGGAAACTTGGTAGAGGTGGGATCCCCTGAGGAGAAAATAGGCATGAGCAGAGCCATTTGTGCTCTGGCCACCAGTGTTCCTGTGAGCACAGGATGGGTTACTACCAGTGGGAGAGTTACAAGGGAGGTGGGAAGGGATGTGTCTACATTCTTGGAACTTGAATGTCAGTTAACTGTATCTATAGGATATTAGAAAGAGATCTAGCATCTAGATTTAAATACCTTACATCATGTTGCTTCCTTATTTGAAAATGTCAGTATCTTCCCATTTCTCTTAAAATCGACAGCCTACAACATTCTGCATGCTTTGGTTTGCTGCCTTCTTCATTCTCATATCATGCTCCCCCAACATTGATAACCATACTGTCGATCTCCTAATGTTGAAAATAAACTCTTTTCTTCCCTTTGCTTTGACTAAAAGACTCTTTCCCTAGATCATGAAGTTCTAATTCTCTTGTGGTTCCAGCAAAATTCCATCTCCTCAGGAGGTCTTCCTTACCACTGTTGTCATCCCAACCTTCCAAACATACCCTGTTTTCCTCTGAGTTCAAAGAGCTATATTTATGGCTTGCAGCTGTTTAGTAGTACATGGACTGAATCGCTCACTAAGGTAAACCCTATGAGTGCAGGAGTCTGTCCTACTGTATTTATCTCTGTACCCTTAGCACACAGTAAGTGGATAGCACTTTTATTTACTGAATATGTGAACAAAACTAGACGACTCAGATGACTATGTACTGCTGTACATTGTTAGGTATTACTTTGGGCATTACAGTGGGTATGAAAAAGAAATGTTTAAGTTTATATTCTCTTTGGAGAAACAAAACTTATAAACATGATACAATTAGGAAATAAAACAGTGTATTATGAACTGCTAAATAATGACAGCTATAGATAGTACATTTTGACTAGCAAAAGAGAATGGTGCATTTGATAATATGAACTTGAACTTGAATTATTTTGGTGATTATCTCCAAGAAAATGGTTTTAGAATGGAATGAGATACATTGTAGCACAGCTATTCAAAGAAATTCTGAGTCAGTCTCATCAGTACTGTAGTTTTCTTTCCTCATTCTTTCTTCTTTGCTTTCCTTGTATTTCTGCCTTTTCTTTCTCCATTTTCTCAGTCCTCCCATTCCAGATATCTTTCTTGAACACTTTTTCTCTGCTTCATGACTAAGCCTGAAAATGGTGTTTTCTAGAGTTAGACAGTTTGACTTAGAATTTAGGAGAGTATTTTTAAATAAATAAATGGCTGTAGATAAGTATAATGTGGGATGTATTTGTGTATACAATGGCGATTGTGTGATACATAAGGTTGTTCAGATAACAACTTATTTCTGATTGGAGAATTTGTTAATCTTTTGAGTACAATGTGTTCACTGAATTTCTGCAGTCTGCATTTTTGGTAGAAAGAACATGGATCCAGAACTTAGACTTGAGTTAGTTAAGTGTTGGGACTTTGGGGACTGATTGGCTATGTTCCTTGAGAAAGTTATATTATATTCCCAGGCTGTGTTTACTTACAAACAAATGAAATGACTGATCTGCAATACCTCTAGAACTTCCAGCTCAAAGAGTCTCTGGCATATGCCGAATAACTTGAATTCTCTACATCTATTCCTTCAAAGGGTTGAATTCTATGGATTGACTCTTCTTCCCCCTCCACTCTCATTTTTAAGTATATTTGTGCATGACACACAAATAATTTGAATGCATTGCTATCTTCCTTTTATTGGCTTAATCTTCCTGTGCTGCTGTTTTGTATGTATGCCACAAATTACTTTTGCCCCTTTGCTGCACTGGAAGATGAAAAGTACATTTATGCAAACTTCCTCTATAGGACATAGTCTAAAACGCTCCTTATTCATCAAAAATAGTGTATCAAGTGCATACTAGGTGTCCGACATTGTTTTAGATGCTGTATGTTCCATAGTGAACATCACAAATAAGAATTTCTGCATACATTGAGCTTCCTGTCTGACATGGGAGACACTGATTTAAAAACATAAAATATAGAGCACATTAGATGGGGATAATAAGTATCTTGGAGAAAAATAGAATGAGGTGGATGGACTTTCACTGTAAATAGAATAGTAATGGAAGACTGTGAAGAGGAGACATATGGGCAAAGACTTGAGGGAAGGGGGAAGTGGGCAGCAAGTTATTATTTTAAAAGTCCAAGAGCAGGGGAAACAGCAAGTGCAAAGACTCAGAATGGGCATAAGCTGAGCACCTGGATAAAATAATAGGGAAGCCAGTATGTCTGAATCAGAGAATGGGGGAGTGATCAGGAGAGGAATTCAGAGGTAATATAAAAATAAATATCTATGAGTTCTTTTCATGACATGGAAGCTAGCTTACTTGTGCAGATGTCTGTCAACATTAGCCTGAGTGACCCATGTGTCAAATGACAGTTGGACATTCAGAAAACTGAAATCTCATACCAATTCTGTGAATGTGTGATGATGGTGTCTCTTGTACTTTTTCTCCCCACACATTTAAGTAAATGAAAGCATGTCACATCCTCTCCTTAGTTCATGATTCCAAGCCTATAGTTGGAGCTGATGATTTAACTATAACTCTAGTCTTGAACGTTTCACAGAAGAGATGATATCCACATGGTAAGGGTCATTTCAGAATCAGAATTATGCATTAACACCCCAATTTTTTTTCCATATGCCAAAGTCTTCATTTTTATTTTTGGTTTTATGTCCTCTATTATGTATCACATTATCCTTTTGAGATTTTTGAAACAATTGCACAGAATTAGCCATATTACAGATCCTAAACAAACACTTTAAGGAGGAAAATATTATACTTATTTAGGACATTGCTATTTGATTAGGTGGTATTTACTACACATGCTTAAAAGTTTTTAAATGTTATATTTATTCAACAGATGGCATTTGGAGCACAGGAACTGTACTAGCACTGAAAATTATAGGGACAAAAGGGAGCCGCTATGGTCCTGTCCCTATCTTCAGAAGCATAGAGCCTAATACAATGCTATGTAGATATCACTTACTCATGTACATCTCTGTGTGGTAGAAAGAATAAGTATTACCATCCTTATTTTAAATAGGAGGAAAAACCGAGGCTCAATGAGTTTAAGTCACTTGCTTAAGTGAGGGGGGTAAGAGAGAGAGAGGGGGGGTGGGAGGCAGGGGAGATGGCCCAAACAATGTATACACATATGAATAAATGTATAAACAATTAACAAAATTTTTTTTTAAAAACCCAACTAACTTAGTGGTAGAACCAGCATGCATGAGTTGACTTCACTCTTAGTCAAGTGCTTTTCATTTTTATAATAGTGCACCTGGAAATTCCTGCTTATATCTAAAGTTGGTTAGCCTAGATCTCAGGCCAACAAGCAACTAGGTTTGATATGGAATTTCTTCATAACTAAGAAAGTTCCTTTTATCTGTCATGATCCTTCAACTTAGTCATCAACTTGAAGAAATGTCCTATCTCCAGGAACTCTTTCTAGTGGCACTCATTGTTTTCCTAGGATTTTGTGATTGTGAAAGGTCACACTATGATGTCACTAGTCCAGTGGACTCTAAACTTTCACAGCTTACATGCTGCAAAACATTTTATAGAAAAGCCCAGCTCTCACCAGGAACAAAAGCCCCCTTTCTCCCTGAGAAGAACGGCTCGGTGTTTGCTGACATTCTGTGAAAGCCTTGGCCATTATCGTGAACACATGATAGTGGGAGCCATCAAAACTGGTCCAACTTCATTTTATAGTTGAGGAAACCAGGGCCAAGTGAAACAATTTACCTTAGGGGTTTTATTCTCTCTATAAGGGAACAAGTCAAAGTTTATTTTAATAATGATTCCAAAAATGTGAGTAGATAAAGACTTGGAACCCACGGTGTCTTTCACATTCAAAGGTGCTGAGGCTGGTTGGATGACTGCCAAAAGACACACAAATGAATGTGTCCCCAGGGTCATCATTCTACTGAGTACACATACAATGTGACCATTTATAGCTCTCTCCTCTGCTTCCATGGCTCATGCAACTGCTTTAGGTGAGTCAGTCAGTACAGTGTGGTGGGTAAGGACCAGGCTTTGGGTCTGAGACTCCTCACTGGCTATGTGACCTTGAGTTTTGGAACTGTTTTGGTCTCAGCTTCCCCATTTGTATGGCTCCCTCCATCATAGAGTCATTGTGAAAATCCAATGAAGTGGTAAGTGTGAAAATATCTACAAGAACATGGTGCAAATGTCAGGTATTTTCTCTATGGTTTCTCCCTGCTTGGTTATTACTCATTGACTTCTTAGTGTTCAGCAGTGAGACATTGCTCTTGCTCTTTTGCTTTTCATGTGGACTATCATAGCACCTCTTCTGCAGGTAGGTCCTGCAGATTTCCCCTTCTTTTTGCCTACTGTTACCTTATTAGTATATTCTAACATCCTTTCTTCTCAATGTCCATGTGGTATGCTACTCTTTTCTTGACCATGGATGGTACCATTGATCAATCACAACTATCTTTCTGTCAGACTTCAGCATCTATTTCAACATCATATCTAGGACACTTCTGTGAAATGATTGGAGCTGGCACATAAAATAATATCATTTTGCTTTCTCTACTATGGACAGTTTCACAAAGTTAAAACGTGAATAAAACTGCAATATAAGTGGTCCAGATGTGCAGCCACCATTACAAATGTCCTCAGTGAATCGCTGAAAATAACATGAAGAATCGCTCATAACACTGTCTATAGTGACTGTGGTAGGACATGGTCTTTAAACCCTATAGCAGGTAGGCACTACTCCTTTCCTATGGACTTTAACCATCAAGTTCCTCTTAGCCTCCTTGTGTCCCCAACTTGAAGAATTGTCTACCAGGTAGCCAGACCAGAATTCATGTTTGGATCCATTCCTGTCCCTCATCAGTAGGTCTTCAAGAGCTATAGATTACCCTTCCTAAATACCTTCTGTCTGTTCTCTCTTTCAACCTCTGCTATTGCATCTAATCAAACGTTGCTATTTCACCTTCCAGTATGTCCTCTTCACAAGCATCATAGATCAGTTTCCTCACCTGCCTTTAATTGTTCCCCATATTTATAACAATGAAGTCCAAATGCTCTGGTAGACTGTGTAAGACTGTCACAAACAGGTTACTTCTACCTTCATTTCTCACTGTCACTGCTGGACAGAGCTCCTTGCCAGTCTCTTTCCCTTGCATATGCTGTTCCTTCCCTTCTTTATATGGTGACAGTCAGTTCTTATCATTCAAGGTCAAACAAAAGTGCCCTCTTCAACAAAAGCTTCCCATGTACAGCAGGCTGGATGGGGGGCTCCCTTCCCTGTGCTCATGTAGCATGACTCTCAAGGCTACATAGCAGATGAATAGAGAATATTGAACCACATGTCTGACCTTGGGAAGCTAGTGGAAAATGGAAGTGATGATAACAGTCTCTTTATCATGTGTAATTTGACATGTAAGTTTGCAAGAATTAAATTAAAAATTGCACTCGTAGCTCTTGGAGTTCTCCAGAGAGATGGGACTGAATCAATGGGAGAGACAGAGAGGGAGAGAGGGAAGGAGGGAAGAAGGGAGAGAGGGAGGAAGAGAGAGAGAGAGAGAAAGAGAGAAAGGAGAGAGAGAGAGAGAACTTGATCGTGAGGACTGACATGGTAAGCTCTATAAAAGCTCTAAATCTATAGGGTAGGCTGGTAAGCAAGCAACTAAGTAAGCAGGGGTTGATGCTGCAATATTGAGGCAAAGTGTTAAAAGCGTAATAAGTCTTAGGTATATTGCTTTCTTATACTTACTGTGCTAGGGCACAGTGTGTGGCATGTGTGAGTGCTCCATAAATATCCAGTGAATGACATACAGTTGTAGGGATCATGGACCTTTGGAGAATTAGTCAAGGTACTTAGCATGTGGTTATCATGAGTATTGAATGAGTTAATATATGCAACACATTCAGAAGAGTATTTGCTCTTTAAATGTTTGCTTCAATGGGCCATCAAAGGCTGCCAGGTATTATCCGGACTGTGCACTCTGCTCTCCCCAAACCCCCATCTACTGTGCACAACACTTGGACTCCAGCAGTGTGTAGGTAGTCCAGTATCTCACATGTTAGCTCACCTCCTTTATTTGTTTTCTTCTGCTTTTAAGAGGCCATGTTTCACTGTAGAAAACTTCGAAGAGAGGGGGATTCGAAGAAGAAACTGAAATCATCATCACTATTCAAATTCACTGTTGTGAAATAACCAACCACTGCTAGAAGTTTTTGAGTGTGGAACATGAACTTTGGAGACAACCTGAAATTCCTTATCCCCCAGGGACCCCATCAGTAAAGTGAGTGAAATAATACCTACCACATAAGATTGTCAGGAACGTTAAATGAGATGATAATATATAAATCTATACTCAGCATAGTATGTGGCATATTAAGTAAGCACTCAATAAATGACAGCTTTTTGTTTTATTTTGTTTCTTTGAGACAGGGTCTTGCTATGTTGCTCTTGCTGGCCTTGAATTTATAATCCTCCTTCCTTAGCCTCCTTAGTGCTGGGATTACAGATATACATCCCCATGCATGTCTAATGATAGCTTTCAATTGCTTTGTGGTCAAAATATATATTTATGTCAAAAATTTGTAAGTACATATAATACACATACACACATATGTATATATGTATGTATATATGTGCAATTATGCATACATACAGGACTTTTTCACTTTAAGTTAGATTACAAGTACTATCCTAATCAGTGTCTATATTTGTTAACAACTGCCTAGGTTCAAATCCTCAAATGTTAGTTACCATCAACATCATCATGAAATAGTCGCCAGAAGCATTATTTTTTACTAATTGCATAATATTCCACTACACTATAGCTTGCTTTATTATTCCTCAGTGGTCAGATGTTTGGACTGTTAGCTTAATTTTTGTATTGAGCTAGAATTTCTGATATTAATGAGTCACATGGTAAGATATGAACTATTGACTCTTTCTTATTAAGCCACCTGGGTGAAGAGATAAGAGGTTCTAGAGGTATATTGGGTTCTAGTCTTGGCATTGCCTCAGCCAGCCTGGTGGCTTTGGACAAACCATCTAACCTTTAGAAGATAAAGCAAGTAGTAGAAAGATAAACTTATTTGAATTTAAAAAATTCTGACATTATTCTTTATTAGTTATGAGATGAGGCTAAGTGTTTGCTAGGTAGGTAGAAATTAATATTTCATATTCTCTGCAAGCTGTGCATCTTGAGCAGGTCAACACTTCTTTCTTTATTTTCCCAGGTGTAGAATGGGAATCATTTCTGACTTTCTCACTTGATTCTGTATGTCAATGCACAAAATGTATTTGAAATATTTTTAAAGCTATACATTTTGCATGCATACAATTTAGTATCTGGGCTATTATTATCTTTAGTGTCTTTGAAACTCTGTTTTTGATTGGCGGGTCAGGTTAGATAATTTTGAAGATGGTAACTAGTTTTAAGGATCTGTTATGAATTCTGGTACAGTTTTCCCCTTTCCCAATACCCTCCACTTCTCATGCCTTCAAATGATTGCCTTCATTTCCAAATACCAGGAGTGAGTACCTTTCCTAATGTGATGAAGCATTTTTTAGAATAGGGAAGGCTATATGTTATTTGTTAGACTGAGAAAAAATATTGATACTAATAACAATTATCTAGTGGTATAATTTAAGATACCATTTAAAATGTATCCCACTAAAATCTATCTTGACCTACTTACAAATGTAAATGTAGTTCTGATTACCATTTCAGATTATAGATAGAGAGGATTCATTCTAATCCTCTCACTCTAAATGCCAGGTCAAATTATTTTATCTGGATTTCTTCTCCTGAGTTTTCTCCTGTCTTCTAGTTCATGGAAACACAGTTCAAGTTGGCTCACTGAAGAACAGAACTCATCACACTCTTGGTCAAATATTGACTTAGGTAGAGAGGAAGTGTTTTAGTGATGGTGGAATGTCATGCACAGGCCACGGGTCTAGGTGGAGACCTGTGAACACATAGAGTGTTTTCCTTTCATGGAGTTTGCATTCTAGTATGAGGAGACAAAATTAACAAATGAGTGAACAAGTTAACTTCAGATGGTGGCAAAATCAATGAAAAAAACAGAATCATGTGGTAGACAGTCAGGAGAGTAGTGGTGGCAAATACCACTTTAGGTAGTGGTCAAGGAAGATTTTTCTATGCAGGAATATTTGAGCTGAGACATTTTCACACTGTGACATCAGGGATGAGGGGTCTGGTACTTGGTAGGCTCCAGAATCAAATGCAAAGTCAGTGTGCCTGGAGACCAGTAGAGAGTGGGGATGACAGAAGAGAACAACAAGATTCAGGTCAGATAGAGCTTTGCGAGCAATGAGATGGATCTGGAATTTATTCTGAGGCAATGGAAAGCCACTGGAAGGATTTAAGGAGAAGGTCATGATCTCATTTGCATCTCTAAATGATTACTTTGGATGTTGGATGACTTTAGCAGCTGCAGATGGTATTCTGGCACTTGAGGAGGGAAAGGGTAGTCTTGAATCTGTGTTGGCAATAAATACCCTGATTTTATTTAAGTTCTCTCTTTATTTGTGGGAAAGCTGATGGCAGTTGGAAGGGATTGTGGTACCCCCCACAAGCCACCAATTGGCACGATCACTCTGATGGGTTCTGAGGAATCAAAGTGAAGATTTAGTTCAGCCATTGAATAAATTTCTTTTCTATTCTAAATGGTTCTGGCATTAGGCTTTTTCAGAGGCATGCTGACAGGTGAAAAAAATGAAGATGTTAGAGATCCAAGTATATCATGAACTATTTTTTCTCATGCACTTGTTTTTAAATGGCTTTGAAGTACTTCGATCCTTTGATAGTCAATTTAATAGTGAATCAGTTAGTATATTAGTCTGGCTTTCATCACTGAGGCTCTTTCTCCTCAGGCCAGATCAGAAAGATAGCGGTATTTAAGAGATCTTGCTGTTGACAGAGGCTGACCTCTCAGTGTTCCATTTTTCTCTTTATGTTTCCATGGAAATCTTCTGTGTCCCCTCTGGATATCATCAACTCAGATTCCTACTGTCCACCTTACCTGAATTCACCTATGCATTTCTCCAGCTCTATTGCTCCTCTCTTCCTGCCTGTAGGTGCTGAAACTTTCTGAGCTCTCAAACGTATTTGTACCCTAGAGGAAAATAGGATAGGCTTCCTATAGATGGGAGATCTTCCTGTTTCAGTCTTCTTAGTGCTAAGAACTCTGGTTTTCTTTTCTAATTACTTATATGATATAGAAGTGAAGGGCCCATGTTCGGAAGTTAAAACATGCTTGGGTTCAGTTCCTGGCTATGTAATTTACTGGCTGTGTGCCTATGGGCAAGCTTGAGTCTCAAGTTCATTCTTTCCTTCTTTTTTTCTCTCTGTCCTCCTATTTTGTTAGTTAGTTTGTTTGTTTTTCCTTTTGGTGCTGGGAATCAAACCCATGGCCTTATGCATGCTAGGCAAGCACTCTACCACTGAGTTATATCCCCAGCCTTCCCTCCTTTCTTTCTTAGCTTTTGAATCTCTCACAAATTCACAAGATTGCCAGCAAGTATATATTGAGGTGCCACACACTATGCTAAGTGTTAGGTGTATAAGCAAACATCATGAAACTTACCTTGTGGAACTTAGAGTTTCATGACACAGACTACTAACGATTAAAAGAGAGCAAAGTGCTGTGGGGTGTGGTGACTGTTTCCTTTGCTGTACAGAAGCTCTCCCGTTTGATGCGGTCCCATTTGTTCATTGTTTCTCTTAGATGCTGAGCCTTTTTGGTTCTGTTTAGGAATTCATTCCTTATACCTATCTGTTCCAGTGTATTTCCTACTGCTTCCTGGAGTTGTTTCAAAGTTTCAGGCCTTATATTAAGGTCTTTGATCCACTTTGAGTTGATTTTGGTACAGAGTGAAAGACAAGAATCTGGTCTTCTACATGTGGAAATCAAGTTTTCCCAGCAGCATTTGTTGAAGAGGCTGTCTTTTCTCCATCATGTGTTTTAGGCTCCATTGTCGAATATCAACCAGACTCAAGGGACAGCCCACAGAATTGGAGAAACTCTTTGCCAGCTACTCATCTGATAAGGGACTAATATCCAGAATCTACAGGGAACCCAAAAAACTCAGCCCCCAAAGAATCAACACCCCAGTGAAGAAACGGGCACATGAATTAAAAGGAATTCTCAAAGGGCAAATGGCCAGGACATACATGAAGAAGTGTTCAATTTCCCTGGTTGTAAGAGATGCAAATCAAAACAATACTTAGATTTCATCTCACTTCAGTTAGAATGGCCATAATCAAAGGTAATAACAACAACAAATGCTGGAAAGGATGTGGCAAAACAGGAACTCTTATACACTGCTTGGGAATGGAATTGGTACAACCATTATGGAAAGCAGTATGGAGATTCCTCAAAAAACCTAGAGATAGAACTGCCATATGACCCAGGGATTCCGCTCCTGAGCATCTATCCAAAGTAATGTAAGACAGGATACAGTAGAGACACCTGTACACTGTGCTGTTCATTGCAGCACTATTCACAATAGCCAAGCTTTGGAAACAACTCAGGTGCCCTACAACTAATGAATGGATAAGAAATTGTGGTATACATACACAACAGAGTATTACTCAGCCATAAGGAATAATGACATGTGGTCTGAAGGTAAATGGATGCAATTGGAGGACATCATATTAACTGAAGTTAGCCAGGATCAAAAACACAAAAACCACGTTTTCTCTCATACATGGAAAATAGATCCAAAGATAAACATTTACACAAAAACAAGCATGATCATATACAAACTCAGATGTAGAACATGTTTGTAACAGTGGAACTACTCTATGAAACTTGGGGAAAGAGGGAAAGAAAAGAAAATGATAGAGCATCAGTAATATCACATAACATAATATGTGAAGGTAGAGGGTATAAGGATGTGTGTTGAAAGCTATTGAAAAATGGAGGGTGGAAGGTAAAGAGGTAAGGGAAAATAATGGAAGGAGTTGAATGGACCAAAGTAAAGTATACCCACAGCAGGGATACATTGAGACACCTCTTTGAACATGAACTTAAATGTTAATAATGAAAACCAAGACTGTTAAATAGGTACAATGTGTGTGGGGAGGGTACTAGTGGGAGGGGGGAGGATGAAGGAAGGGGATTAAGGTGATGATATATGACAGATGGACTTCATATACCTATAAGAAACAGAACTAAGAAACCTCTTGCAATTGCTTTAAGTGAGGTGGACAGAGGGTTGAGGGGAAAGACAATGGGGGCAATGTAAATAATGTACAATATAAGTCTAATTGGAATTACCATTACAAATCCCCCCCTGTATAATGAATATATCCTAATAAAAATTTATTATAAAAAAACAAACAAAGTGCTGTGGGGGAAGTAATAGCTGAGATTCTCAAAGAACTTTTTAAATATAGGACCTAATCCAGTAAGGTAGGAGTGAGTCAACATGTTTATAAGTAGTAAGTGACATTGCACGGGCAGAGTCAAACAATATTTCCTGATCCAGTATTCCATGGATCATAGCTGCTGTCATTGTCATAGTGAGTCAGGCAGCTTTCCTGGGACTTGCTATAAGGTGCTACAAATTGTCTATTTACTAAACTCTTGGTTCCTTGCCTAGATCTGCTCTGAACCTGCCCTTCCTGACTCCTGCCAGCTTACCTGGTACCTGGGTGTTTCTGGGGCTGGCCACTCAAGAAATTTAGAGTAGTTTCGTTTCCATCCATGTCTTAATTCTCCCTCAGAAGACTCCTGATTTGATTGCTTTTTCTCCTAAATGAATAGCCTCACAATCCAAACAGGACAGCTGGCATGGTACTAGAGAATAAGTCAGGAACCTTTTAGGAAATTTTGCAAAAGATAAAGAAAGTGTACCCCTCCTTGTTTAAGCATTTTGAAGGAGACCTTGACTATACCCACTTTGTACTGTAGCATCTGTTTGGCTAAGTTACGGGCCTGAGGGATATTTTTTCCCATTACTTTTGAGAAAATCTTTCTTGTTCATCACTGACCTGGAGACTTAGGCATAAATCTAATCCTTGAACTTACATTTTTCTCTGTACTAAAGCCCATGAAAGTATGGTTTAAGTTTTGGTAGTATCAGTACGTACGTGTTACTTACATCTGTGCACGGCAAACCTTGGTTGTTCCCATCAAGTTGATGAGAAGAATGGATTTTTATAGCCATCAGCTCAGGAGCACCTCTTCTACCAAAGTTGCTCAGAACTGACTCCAGCCCTTCTTTCCTTCTCTTCCTTTCTCTAATTAGAGTTTACTAAAAGATAACTGCCCTTTAACTTAACCAAAAGTTAGCTGCCCCGCCAAAACACTCTACATGCTGCATAATATGAAAAACCAAGAATAACATTATCTCTGAAATGTTCAAATTTCTCTTAACAAGTAAGGAGAGCTATAACCACTGCCCCTCAAGCCATGTGCAGAGTAATTCAGGTAAAAAAGCTGCAATTTCTTGCATCTTGCCATGTGAAAAGAACTGTTCTTAAATTAGCTAGCAGCATTCATCTCATTTAGCCTCAAAATTGCATGAAGTTGATATAATGATAATTATCCTTATCCTGTGGTACTGTGAAGCATGGATAATATCAAACAAAATTACTGGCTAATTAAAAATTAATAAATGGTGGTAGAAGTGGAAAAAAGTATAATCCAGAATGTCTTTGTTCTAATCATTTTTAGTCAGATTGGTTTGAGGTTTCTATGACATTGTACATTAAAACAAACTTTGATAAATAAACTGTGTTGGATGGTTTAGAAAAATTTGCCATGCCTTTTGCAGTATTTAATGCAATTCTCCTATGCTAGAATGAGAAATCTATCTCCCCCTTTTACTTAAAAGATATTGATCACATCTTCTGCTCTCCATTATAAAAGATTTTTTTTGTTTTATAACACTATAGAAGATACTCAATCCTCAGTTGACTTTTGTTTAATGTAAGCAAATAAAGTCATTCTGACTGTGTGGGTTCAAAAGGGTTATAGTTACCAACTTCATGTTAATTGTACCATAGATTAACAGCACTCTTGATCTTAATATTCTTAACAGATGCTCAGTTCTCAATAATTATAATAAAATGCACATTTTAGAAATGTGTAAAAATATGCAGCTCCTCTCCAGATTTATTTATAGGCCTAAAATAGAACATTTATGCTATTTACTCTGCAGTAAATATAAATGCAGCCCTGAGGTGTTGCCTCTTACCTGTGCTCCATGTTTCCTGTTCTCATAGTAAGTTCTTTAGTCAGAGTGGAAAGAGCAGCAGTTGAGTTGAACTCCATATGTAAAACACATGCCCTCAAAGTGCGCCAAAATGGAAAACTGTAGATTCTCCGAGAGTGAAATTGTATGATAGAAAGGAGCCACAGTCACGTCAGGTTAGACATAATAGTGGTGATTATGAATGAATTGGTACAGTTTATCAGTGTTTCAGGCTCTGAGCGAGGGTGTGTAGACATGTGGATCACATGTCTCTCTCTATAACCCTATGAGGGGTATTCTTAATCCCTCTTGATAAATGAGAAAATGAGGCTCAACATCACATGCACAGGTAGGGAATAGTAGAGCAGAATGGGACTGAGTCCAATCATGTGATCTCTCAGCCATGTGTACTGCCAAGGGCTAGTCTGAGGTGTCTGAGGCGGTTGATTTGCTGAGACTCTTGTCCATCGTTATGAGCTAAGAGTTCATATGGAGCTCCTTATCACCACAAAGCACCTGTCTGAGCCTTTGAACTTGCCTCTTTTTTGGCTATGTATTTTAAAGGACCTGTTGAGACTTCAGCAAATTCACCCAGGAACCCAGTCACCCAGGAACCCAGTCTCCAGGGCTGTGCAACTCTTGGTTCTTTTTGACACTGTGCTAATTTGTATATTACAATCCTCCCTCTTTTCCTTTCTCTTCTTTCCCTCCTTCTTCTTCCGTTCCCTTACCCGACTTTCATTGTCTGTCACTACCTGTGTTCCTGTTCTGTGGTTTCTGCTCTTTCTACTTCCCGCCTTCTGTCAGGTTTAGGTAGCAGCAGAGCATCATGGGTAAGACAGCAGTCTGGAGCTAGGCTGCTTGGTTTTAAATCCTGACCCCACTTCACTGACTGTAGTGTACTAACTAGTTTACACCTCTTATCTGTGCCACTGCTTTCTGTTTTCTTAGCTTTAAAATTACTACAACAATAGTAATGACAAGCTCAGAGTTTTCATGAGGAATAAATGTGTTAACATACAGAAAGAACTTAGCTTAGGGCCTGGCACATAGAAATCGCCCACCTAATTAGTCTTCTTCATCATCTTCTTTTGTTTTTACATTTGCATAAGGGCAGATAATTTATATCAGAAAATCTCATTGTTTGGTTAGGAGAGAGAAACTACTTCAGCCACTAGAAGGAAAACCCCTTCCCTGGGGAAGAAAACACCCTCTAAGCTGTTTCCCATTTCTTTGTTTTCCAGTTCCCCTTGGCCACAACAAAGCAAATTGGCTAACTGCCATGGGACCTCAGAGACCAGTACATCAGCCAGGTTTTGTTTTTCTCTTAATTGTTGCAATTTCTGGGTTTCCAACGTCTACCTACCCATACTAGCAATATAGGGGATGCTATAGACATGTTTGGGCTCTGGTCTTGGAGTCCAAGGAGGATAGTCAGAGACTGAGGGAGTGATGGTCTTCTGTTCACCTGCAGTAAGACAGTCATGCATCAGGACATCTGTGATAACATCACATCCAGGTGGAGACGGGGAGAAGACCCTCAGAGCAGCTGCACCCTGGGATTTCATGAAGCATTCACTTTGATGCTCATAGCCTGTTTTTACAGATGGTATTAATTGGGTTTTTTTCTTATTTAAAAAAATTAAGTCATCAAAAATGAAGCTCAGAGAAGTTAGGTAATTTGACCAAGATCTGATTCCAGTGTGCATGCTCTTTGCCAACTCCTAGTCCCACCTTCTGCACTTTGCTGTACATCCTCTTTTTCTACTCCCTCTCTGGCCTCAGTTTTCTTTACCTACAAAATGTTAGGTTAGGGCGTGATGATTTTGGAGTTTCTTTTCAGCTCTGGCAATCTAGCACTCAGGGGTTGGCATCTAAGATAGTGGCACTGCTGCCAGCACTTGGTTCCTAAGTGGCCATCTGGATGTGTATAGACAGGCCTCCTTGACTCACGGCTGCTTGGTTTATGCTGCAGCTGTCTGTGGCCGTGACCGAATCACATTACAGCTTACATTATTGTGCTTCCTGTACCAAGCAAACATACATTGTTCCATTACCACTGAGCAGATCCTCCAAGGAATCCAATAGAGCTCCAAGAATTCTCTGCTGCTTGTTGCTTAATGTGTGTAGTCTTGACCTACAAGTTAATGCAGTTTCAGAAGAAAAAGTGCCCTGTAGAGTCTAAATGAGGCTGGAGTCAAGTGTGAAAGAGAAGAAACCCAACATCCCTGGAACTCTACTGGGTTAAATATTCTGCTTTGCTCTTCAAAATCTTGTGAGGTTAAGATCCTTCCTCCAAGGTCTTGTGGATTATGGAGAGGATTCAAATGTGAGTCTGCCTGTACTTATTTTATGATTCTGTGCCCTTTCCTGTGATATGACGATATCAGAGACAAAAGGTTAGAAATATTACTCTAGCCTTGCTACTTATCTGTAATGTAGTATTTTGACTAAAACACTCTTCATCTATACAATCACTCTATAATTTGATTAGTTTTAAACTAATCTTAGAAATTCTCTATCTTGAGCCAAGTTAATGTGTTAATTATCACAGCCAGTTAGGAGTACATTGAATCACATTTTGTCCTTCTTCCTCTTTATCTGATAAGCTCAGTCAACAAGCACTACCAGCTTTCTCTGCAAAGTGCTCCTTTAAGTCCCTATTTCTGTCACCACCACAACAAATCTAGACCTTATGTCACTCCTGGAATCCTGAAATAGATTCCTAGCTGTCCATACTTCTTGACTTGACCCAATTCTCCTCCCAGCTTTTTTGTGTCCAACTCATATGTATATACACACTGGCTTATTTCTTGACTTGCTTATTTCTTCAACTGTTCCTTCTTTGTCCCTAATGGCATCAAGTTCTCTGAGCTTCTGTAAACAGAAAGTACCCAAAATAAACTTTCTGTTCTCCCATGGCTGCCATCTTTACCTTATCTGTGAACCTTTGCCAGGGCTGTTTCTCCAATTCTCTTCATGGAATTCTTGCCCATCCTGCAAAGCCCAGCCCAAGTACTGAAAAGAGCCTTTTTGTTCATCAGGTGTCAGGTGCCCTGATACTAGCACAAGGCAAGACTCACAAGGAGTGCCTAGTAAATATTTGCTGAACTCATGAATGACTCCTTTCCAGAAAGGACGCCCTGACTACTTCAGCCTGCATTCATATCAGGATTCTCTAAACCCCAATGGCACCCGTTTAGCAGCTGTATGGTCTTGCATTTTCAGTGAGCTGTTTTGTTTTTACCCTTTTGAAGAGACTAAAATTGATGAGAACAAAAGAGGTTTTGAATAGGTTAAGTCCTAGCTCAGGCCATTTTTCTTATGGACTAGAAGATAAAGAACCACTTCCTGTGTATCAAACCCTGTTCTGAGTGCCTTATCAATATTGTGCACAATGAACTATTATCACGTAGGAGATAGGTGCTACATTATCCCATTTTATTGATAAGAAAACTGAGATCCAGAGAGTTAAGTAACTTGTTCAAGATAATGAATTTACAACTTGGCTAAACCAGGATTCAAACTCAGAGATTCTGACTACAACCTGTGTAATCATCAGTAGTGCCTGTGCTCCCTCTGCAAAATACTATTGATATGCTGTTATACCACTGCAAACAGAGAAACATCGAGTACCTCACCATGTGAACCCCAAGACTGAAAACAAGTAGCTCCTAAGCCAGCCTCTACCATCCATTGAGCACAATACCATCTGATTTGGAGTGGGTAGCCCTTCATCACCAGCTCCTGATTATTCAGAATCCCTGGTAAGATGCTCTCCTGTTTATCAAGGGATCTGCGCTTGTGTTTTGGCACTCAATGTCAACAACCGTGCCCTAGCTGCAGCTCTGTCTTCTTTGGAAGGGAATTCTCCAGCCCTCTGAGAAGCCACATGGCTAAGGGCAGGATGTGCCTTCTTAAGGAAGCCCTACTTCCTGGGGCTTCTCTGGCAGGCCGCCCTAGGAAGCTCTTCACTACAAGCCTCTGGTCAGCTGAATGAAAATGAAGTGGGAATTTGTATTTCCCCACTGATTGAGTTGGCTCAACCCGATGTAGGTTCAAATTCACAAAAGCATTGACAGGCTTGCTTCCAGGCTTGCAATGGAGCTGGAGGAAAGCAGGCTGTATGCCCGGCTTCTTGCAAAGCATGGCCTTGGATGTGTGTCACTGGTACCCTTTAAAACTGAGGCTCCAGAAGCCCCTACCCCCACCCCCCAAGTCACGGGATGATTTGTGCAAGATGCCCTACTTCTGAGGCCAATTGGATCCTTTTCAAATGAGTGTGCAGATCAGAAAGTGTTTTTTAAAGGCTGAGTGCATCCATCATGGGTAAAGTGTTCTATAAAAGAAGGTGTCTCAAATTGTCCTCTTGGTTATGTGAGCTTACTATTTTTGCTCTAGACTTGATTAGCTTTTCCTCAGGAAAAAACCTAGATCTTGATGGTGTAAATACCAGTTACTTAAGAGAGTATCAACCTGGTTAAATTATGTGTTCTGACTGTTCGTTTGACAAATAACAATTACAGTGA
Organism: Castor canadensis; assembly: GCF_047511655.1. Lineage (NCBI taxonomy): Eukaryota > Metazoa > Chordata > Mammalia > Rodentia > Castoridae > Castor > Castor canadensis. Next base: position 108,230,570 of record NC_133392.1, on the reverse strand, counting down.
TACCTTGATATTTATAAGTTTAATGTGCAGGTTCCCTGTGTTTGTGGAATTCATGTTAGGTTCACAACAAGGAGTATCCCACTTAGGGATAGGGGGAGCTTAGGTGGGATCAGTTGGAGAATATACCTAGTTAAGTGGTCAGACTCTACATCTCATCATAATGTTATTCTCTGGAATAGTAATTATAATTTGGGGATTCTCCTTCAAATGTCAAGGGTAAACACTACTTCTGAATCCCTGGCATAACTAGATTTTTGTAGAAATGGTTGTGACATGAGACTTTTGGATTTTTTTCCCATTCCACATGCCGGGCAGACATTACGAATCAATCAATTGCACTGGCCAGATGCAAACTGCATCAGAATTTTCTGTAATTAATTCAAATTGATACTTGCAGATGTGAACATTGCTCACTATTGCTGGCTTTACCATTTTTGTTCTTAATTTGAGTCTACTGGTAAATACAGATTTCCTTACTCTCTCCTACATATATTGGGGTTTTTCAATCAGAACTTGCCAAGTATTCTCCAAGTACATCAGGAAAATGGGTCCCTTCATTTGGTCTACCCACATTTGATAATGGGATTGAGGGAGATGTTTTGGGAGGAGTAGGGGCCAAATTTCAGATAGGAGAAAAGTAGGTAGGCATGTGGTAGACAAAATTGCCACACAGGTGAAATACCGTGCTAACTAGAACTCAACCTGTGGTGTCCTGGGACAGCTTATTACTTGGCCATGGTTATGAACTTTGCCACCCACCAAATTAACTTTTGTTAGGAAAGGAAATTTTTTAAATTGGTAGAAAACACTCAGATTTTGTGGACTTTGTAGTTTCAAATACTTAATTCTTTTTGGATTCCCATATCATAACAATCTAATATCCCATATGACAGGCCCACTGGGATAGGAATTTTTCCACTGGAGCATTAGCTGTATGAAGATGGGGGACAGGGATACCTGTGTTTTAAAACTTGCATCCAAGAAACTATCAATGTGCCTTACATATAGTAAGTTTGAATGAAGAAATGAATAAGTGCTATTTAGTGGAATTCATCTATCATGATAGTAAATGAAATTTAAGTGATTAAGTGAGATTAAATGATATTTACAAACCATGAATCCATCACAGACTTTCTCTAATGACAATTTTTTTTCTGAAATTGGAGACTGATGTATTCCTCTCTTTTCTGCTTGTTTTGTCCTGAGAGCTGGGCTGGCTTCATGGGCACACATACACATACGCACACACTGTGCAATCACATAAGGGCCGATACTAGGAGGAGCCCCACACTTGGTTTAATGCTCTGCTGTTGCCTTCTTAAAATTCTGAATCATGGACTGGAGGCATGGCTCAAGTGGTAGAACGCCTAACCTAGCAAGCACAAAGCCTTGAGTTCAAACTGCAGTACTGCCAAAGAAAAAAAATTCGGAATTATTTTTGAATAAGGGATGCTACTTTTTCATTTTGCACTAAGCCCTACAAATTATGTAGCAAGTCCTGCCTGAGAGCCTAGTACAGGTACTATGCTAGAATGGCAGCTTTGGATCTGCCTATCCCTCCAGTTTGGCTTTTCTCTCTTCATGTTGAATTCACAAATAATGGCAGGGTTTGTGGGTATGTGGTTCCCCATGTGTAAGAAAAGCCCTGAACAACATTCATCTAGTCAGAGAGCGTCATCTCTTGTCACTTGTGCTCCAGACGAGTAATCCTAGATTCCTATTCTACCTTGAAAAGGTGGTGATTCAGTTTCAGAGTTGAAAAAGACCCAGAAGGAAAGGACGCAGAGAAGGTCTACTGTATGTAAATGACTTCCAGGCCATCCCTCCAATGGGGATGGGAGAAGGAGAAAGCAAACAAGCTTCACTGATCCTCAGGAGAACCCTGGGGATCCATATTGCTGGCCCCTTTACTCATTTCTCTTTCAGGGCTCAAATGTCCTAGGACATTTGCTTCCCCAGCTTTACTGTGTGCCAGAAACACTTCCCAGTGTTGCTCAGATGCATATTCTGATGCATTTGGCCAGATGGGGCTGGTGGATCTGCACTTCTTTTTTTTTTTTTTTATTATTCATATGTGCATACAAGGCTTGGTTCATTTCTCCCCCCTGCCCCCACCCCCTCCCTTACCACCCACTCCGCCCCCTCCCTTTCCCCCACCCCCTCAATACCCAGCAGAAACTATTTTGCCCTATTTCTAATTTTGTTGTAGAGAGAACATAAGCAATAATAGGAAGGAACAAGGGTTTTTGCTGGTTGAGATAAGGATAGCTATACAGGGCATTGACTCACATTGATTTCCTGTGCGTGGGTGTTACCTTCTAGGTTAATTCTTTTTGATCTCACTTTTTCTCTAGTTCCTGTTCCCCTTTTCCTATTGGCCTCAGTTGCTTTAAGGTATCTGCTTTAGTTTCTCTGCATTAAGGGCAACAAATGCTAGCTAGTTTTTTAGGTGTCTTACCTATCCTCACCCCTCCCTTGTGTGCTCTCGCTTTTATCATGTGCTCATAGTCCAATCCCCTTGTTGTGTTTGCCCTTGATCTAATGTCCACATATGAGGGAGAACATACGATTTTTGGTCTTTTGGGCCAGGCTAACCTCACTCAGAATGATGTTCTCCAATTCCATCCATTTACCAGCGAATGATAATATTTCGTTCTTCTTCATGGCTGCATAAAATTCCATTGTGTATAGATACCACATTTTCTTAATCCATTCGTCGGTGCTGGGGCATCTTGGCTGTTTCCATAACTTGGCTATTGTGAATAGTGCCGCAATAAACATGGATGGGATCTGCACTTCTGATATGCTCACAGGCAAGGCTGCTACTGCTGCTCCATGGATCTCTGAGTAACAAGCTGACAGACTTGCCAGTTTTCAGGTGGAAACTAAATTCCTATTTCATCATAGTTTACAGTGGAGCTACTACCTTTCCTAAAGACAGCCTGGCTTCCCCTGGCTTTCTAGCCCACATTCTGTCACATAGCTGCACAATAGCATGTATGCACATATGCAATGACTTAGAATGGTTAGGGCTTCAAATAAAAGAAAAGTCTGGCTTGAACTAAGTCTAAACCAATGGAAGGGATTCTGAGTCCAACACTTCCTTGATGCAGGTGTTAAAATCTCATGATTTTTTTTTTTTTAACCAGCATTGTGGATTCTGGTTCTTCTGTTCAGATACTTAATGAATTTTACATTAAGCAATTAAAAACAACCAGCCTTCTTGATAACATTCCTGGAAGACCCAGTGAATTGCCAAAAGCTGGTTTAAAAGTATGTTAAGAGGATTTGTTCTTTGATATGAATTCCTATAGTTAGAACATTCATCAAATGAGCCTTCTGTCCTCAGTTGTTCCTGAAAGTTATAAAAAAAAACAAACAAGCAAGACAAACGGTGAGTAATAGACTCTAAAGCTCAAATCTCAGTCATGCCACTAACTACCTAAGCTCATTACTTAGCCTCTTTCTAATTATCATATTATTTTAAGCTGCTGCATAAAAATATAAAAATTGTATGTATTAATGAGGTACCCTGTGATGTTTCAACATATGTATATATTGTATGTTTAAAAATCAGGTTAAACACATGTTTCCTCAAAAATTTATTATTTCTTTATGGGAAAATAATCAAAATCCTTTCTTCTAGCTTTTCCTTACCATTATCTTTAGTCACCATACCGTGCAATAGCATGCACTTCTTGCTCCTGTGCCACTGTGGCTTAGTCTCCATTGATCAACCTTCCCCCATCCCTTCCTCCCCGCTACTCTCTGCAGCTTGTGGAAGCCACCATTCTACTCTCAACCTCCACGAGACTAACTTTTTTAGATGCTACATACGATGAGTGAGGTCATGCAGTAGCTTTCTGTGCTTGACCTATTTTATTCGACATCATATCCAGTTTCATCTTGATGTCACAAAAGACAGAGTTTTGCCCTTTTATGACTGAGTAGTAGTATGCCATTATGTATGTATGTCATATTTTATTTATCCAGTCATCAGTTAGTGGACACTTAGGTTGATTCCATATCTTGGCTGTTGTGAGTAGTACTGCACTGAACATGGGATAGTAGATGTCTATTTGATAGACTGATTTCATTTCCTTTTGATATATACCCAGTAGTAGGATTGATAGATCATGTGGTAGTTCTATTTTTAATTTTCATGGGAATCTCCATACTGTTTTCTATAATGACAATGGTAACTTACAATCCTGTCAACAGGATGCAAAGGTTCTCTTTTCTCCACATCCTTGTTAGCACTTGTTATCTCTTGTCTTTCTGGTAATACCTGTACTAACTGGAGTGATAGGGTTTTTGACTTGTATTTCCCTAAAGATTAGCCCCTTTATTCTTTGGTTTCCCCGTCTGTGAAATGAGGATGAGAATCTCAGTGCCTTTCTTTGCTACTGTGAATATGAAATATGCATATAAGCAGAAGAATGCTTAGTATAGACTAATAGATACATATTAACACATGTATCTGTTTTCGTATGTTTTCCATGAGGCAGGGGCTATATTTATACACATTTCCTCAAGTCCTCAAAATGATCCTAAATGATTACATATTATCACAAAAACTGACAGCTAATAATAGTTAACATTAGTTCAGTATCTATTATGTTCCTGGCACTCTTTTGGCAGCCAAATAACTCACAAAAGCCTCCTAATAACTCACAGAAGTAAGATTTTTCAATTTTGCAGGTGAGGAAATAGAAGGCCAGAGTGATCAATTCACTTGCCAATAGCATTCATTTGGTTCGTGGCATTATTGAGACTGGATCACAGTTTGAATCTCATGTTTAACTTCACATTTCCTTTGATATGACAGTATGTAGAATATAATTTAAATGACTTATCCTGTCCCTTTCTCCAGTTTGGTCACCACGCATGGTATTAAAAATCTGCTCTGTGTTAGAAAAGGCAATGAGAAGTCAGGGATAAATGATCAATGAAACACAGCAGAAGCAGAAAAAATGAGGAGATCTATATGAAAGGGTACTTATACTAGTAAGTAGCTATTCATTTGAATTTAGCATATGTAAAGCACTTTCATATTTAACTAAACTGAGGTATTAATTGTGTTACAAGTTGTAGCTGCTTCAAAGATGCTTGCTAAAAAGCAATGCCTGTGATAGGATGAAAGTCAGTTTCTGTGTTCATAATACAAGTGAGGGACACACACATAGTCCCATGAGTCAGATCGTCTTGCCTTCAAGTAATGCCATATCACAGTCTTAGATCGACATTGTTACACCTTCAGACAACACAGTCCTTTTATTCAAGTGAAATACTATAAGGAGCCCAATGTATAAAACAGATACCTGTTTATATCAGCTTTATAGTAAAGTGACAGTAAAGTCCATAAATTAGACTACCCATTGAAATCAGCAGGTTTAAATTTTGCTTCCAGTTTTCATCTATTTTGCTTTTGGCTGTCCATTCCTGATAAAATCTTCAGTCATTCAGACTAAAAGCTACAAATGATAGCATCTCTGGACTTCTTAGTTTCCAGAGATTTCCTTGACATCAATTTGAAGGAGTGTGAGAGTTTCTTTCAAAAACATTCTGTCCTCCACTCACTGATATGAGTTTGTACATGCCTCCTACGTGCTAAGGACTCAACAATACCAAATTAATTACCCAAGGGAAAGGTAGAAGAGGTCCCTGCCTTCACAGGGTTTTGGCAGGAGGCAACTTCAAATCCAGACTCTGTACAGTCACTAGTTTTAATTGTTCATTGCGCTGGTGGAGTGGCTCAAGCAGTAAGAGTGCCTGCCTTAATTGTTCATTGCATTTTCTTAAATGCAATAGATATTAGAGGAAATTTTAAAAGAATGTTTTCTAGGCAAGGGCTTTAGAGAGAGAAGATTCCTCTCCTTTAAAGAGATAAGATTCCTCTCCATTATGGAAACAATAGAAAGGAGGAACCCTGGCAGATGGAGTCCAGGGAGTATCTGAACAATAATGACTGGTGTAAAGCTGCAGTGAGAGCTTGAAGCTGGGAAGAGATACCCTTGACAATGAGGAAGAGTAAGTAGATTCCTGTCCACTTGCCAAGGACAAGGTAGAGTATCTTACCAGAACATCAGAATGTTCTTAGGACCCAAACATGACATTTGGTTAGTTTGTTTCTTATTTTTATCAAAGTACTTTGGGCCTTTTTCAGATGTGGTAAACCAGCCCCAGAGTATGGCCAAGGAGAATGCGGGGTGGTGAGTAAGAATTGAATTCCTATGGAAAACGAAGCTGAAAAAAAAATTTTAAGCATCCAGGAACTGCCAACAAAGGGCCTGGAAAAGGGGATCATGAGCCATGATCTGTACAGGGTGAGGGACTGAAGGAGATGAAGGCTGGCAGATGAGTTCTTTGTGTAACCATGGCCTGCAATTTTTCAGAATAGAAATGTTGCAAATTCAGTTTTACTGTTACCTGCTTTGCCATAATGTGACCATTCCTTTCTTATTCCTATTTGTTGTTGCTGCTAAATTTTATTACCTACTATTCTTTTATACTTGGCATTTGTAGGAAATTGAAAAGAGGAGGATAGGCATAGTTTTGAAACATTAGCATGAAGTGGAAAGAAAAAAAATAAGCTACTAAAGGAAAAACACAACACCAAGGTTTCAGTGTAAATAAACAATCTGAACAAGGTAGCCTCAGAGGAAACTAAGAAGGACTGAGAGAGGGTCTGTGAGTAGATCATGGTCCATTGGGTTGAGTCTCTCAGCATTTTTTTATAATTTAATTTTTTATTTGGTAAAAACATCTCATAATGCAAAATGTCTATCTTAATATAGAAATAAATGACTTGGTATGAAAAAGAACAAAATCCATAAGAATCCAAATACTTATTTAAAAACAAGTGCGTTGGCCCATGTGGCATGGATTTGGAGCTTCCCGGGATTTTGACTTCCATACTGAAAGGTGTTATATAAGACCAGAGGACATGGGGCTCTCTACTTGGTTGACTTCTGGATAGTTTGGAGCAACACACCAAGTTGTGGCAAGAAGGGACTTCAGTGACATGTAGCTATCCAGAGTCTTTCTTTATTTAATAGGTTTGGTAACCAGGACAGAGTGGGCAGATGAGGAATAAACCAGATCTCTGGCTCTCCCTCCATTCAACCACTGCTTCTTCACAAGGGGCACGTCTGTGCCTTGAGGATGTTTGGGAAAATCCTGGTGATTTAGAGCTCTCCAGTGGGCTGATTGGCTTAGCAGCTGGGAAATTCTGAATCACATCGGATGGAATGTTTTGTTTACTTCCTCCCCACAGGGCTAAAGGGGAGAAAGGGTTTGTCCTCCACCCCCCTTTCCCCCCAACTAGTTTGCTGGAAGCAGTAAATAATTTCCCAATTCATCTGGTCTCACTTCTAACCAGTGTCTCTCTGTGGCTAGTTTCAAAGCTGAAATATTGTTTGAAATAGTTGATTTCTTTTCAGAAGTTAGCAAAGAGAAGGAAGAATGTCTCTAAGCTACTATCCCTTACTACTTAGGGGGATGTTATCATATGGAGTCCTCTCTAGGACAGTCAGGAAAGGAGGTGCATTCAGAGATTATGAAAACAGATTGTTAGGACCATTGCAGTCATCTGGCATAATGGAGCTGAAGCCCTTCTTTAAATCAAATTAAAGTTAACACCAGTAAACAAAAGTGGGTAAAACTGGAGCAGCTCAGGTTGAGTTAGGGATTGAGAATGTCTGTCTCCTACTTATCCAGTCCCTGAAACTAGGTTTTTGAACAATACTAAAACATTGTAGCTGATTCACATTGTCAATGATGACTCAAAAGCTTCTTCCCCAGGTCCTAAATAGTGGCATGTCTGAACTGGACATTTCTTGCAGGCTCAGTCCGTTGACCGTTCTGCGACTCGCTGAAATGGGAAAATGTTCCCACCTGGAGGCAGAGAGTGAGGGATGAGGTTGGACAGGCAACATGTCACTATGTCCTGTAACCAGGGAACTCAGTGAAGTCAAGTCAGAGGAAGCTGTGGTTTGACCTGATTAATCTAGACAAATGCATTCAAATGCAAAGCAGGCACCCAAAAATTATTTAGAGTATACTTATGGTATCCTAAAGCCATGATGAACAAAGCAATGTGAGATTAAATCAAACCCAGGAAAAATAATGCCATCAAGAGATTATGTAAACACAAGATGTATGCTGCTGCAGGTGGTGAAACACAGCAGCCTGATTAACAGGAAACTGATTTTTTTATGAGTATTATGCTCTACAATATGATGAAAGATACAGTATAGTAACTACTAAGTCAGTATGACAGCCATTTATTATCTTCTAGTATTACATACTTCGCATAGTTGTGTGTGCTATATTTTTATACTACTAGCAACACAGTAGGTTTATTTGCACCAACATCACCACAAAGATATGAATAGTGGACTGTGCTATGATATATAATGGCCTGATGTCACCAGGAAATAGGAAATCTTCCGTTTCATTACAATGCTACAAGACCACCTTCATCATTGACCAAAATATCATTATATGTTACAAGAATTGCAACTGTAATTCTTGAGTTGATACTATTGTGTCATCAGGCATTTTCTCTTTACATTCATCCAAATACAGCCCAAAGATGCCCTATATTCCAAAAGAACAACACAAATAGGAAATTAGGCTGCATCAGTTATCCTTTATATAAAAATATAGTGGGAGATGTTCACCAGGCCATACACTAAGAATAATGGAAGTAACTTTGATCATATGCTCACTAGGAGTTACAGATCTGCTACCTGTAGGAAGATAGACCAGGTGCTTCATCCTACTTCAGTCTTCTCTATCACAGGAAGAAATGAGAGGAAAATGAGTTGCTACCCACAGAACCCTTGACACAGTGCCCAAGTACAGTAAACTATCTAACTATCTAACTATCATGATAATAGTTAGATAGTTATCTAACTATTATGATAATAACACCTCTTAAAATTACCCTGTGGGGCTTGTGGTTATCAAATCCCTCATTTTCCAAATGAAGAAACAGACTTCTAGAGATTTTGACTTGCCCAAGGTAACCAAATTAGGAAAGAGGCAGAAAGTGGATGCAAAACCAGGACCATTGGACCACTTCCGATTTACACCATTACAATGACCCTTGATAAATTTCTACTTTAGTTCAGGGAGAAAATGTTTCTGCCAATTCATTGTCATCAACATCTAATTTGGGTGTCTCCTTTTTGGGAACCAAATTTGTTGCCCAAGTATAATGATATAACTAACTCTGAAATCATATGTCTCTTTTCTTCCATTTAAACAGGCTGTTACTTTTGTTTTTGGCACCTGGCTTTTATATATGTTTCAAATATCTTACTGTGTTATTCTTGGGTATAATTTTCTGAAACCTATCCAGGTTACCAGAAACAACTATAAACTCACTTTTTAGTATGTAAGGGCTGTCTTAAGTTATAGGGTATGTAAAAAGGATAAACTGAGATTTCTGACATCACAAAACTTACAGTTCAATTGAGGACAATAAGATCTATACATGAAAATCACTAGGCAGTAAATAAATTCCAAGTGAGAAGAGTATGGGCAGAAAGTACAAGATAGCTGTGAAGAGGAGAGATTTCTAAAATTGGAGTTTACATTAGGAAAGACTCTGAAATTTGGAGAGCAAAGCATGTCACAGTGGAATCCAAAAGCTGGAAGACCCTTGCTCCTCTAAGAAACTTAAATAAATCATTTGCTTATTTATTTATTCAACACACTTTTGTTTATCCCCCTTATGCTAGGAGTTATGTAGGTAGCAGCTAGTGAGTACAATAAGAATTGAAAGTTCTTCTTTGCCTAGAAAAAAACATTAGTACTTCTGCCATGTTATACTTATAGGAAAAAGCCAGGACCAGGAGGTACTGAAATGGAACCATCTAGTCTGAACTATAATTATCTCATTCCCATTCACCAGTCCATTTTATTGGATATAAATTTTATTTCAAGTAATTTATTCTAGATTCTTATGGCTTCACTTAGGTTCAACCCAGATCAAGCATTTTAATGTCTTCTTTTTATGAGGAGAAATTAACTATTCAGCTAGAAATGTTGGAACAACCAGAAACTGTATAAATCTTATTTTTAGAAAGACACCAGGGTGGTTTTGCTAGTGGTAAGCAACCCACCTCAGCACACTCTGTCAGCTAATTTGCTGTTTGATTCATGGGATCTTTTCAAAATCAATGTGAATAATGAGGCATTGATGTCCCTTGGGGCTATCAACTTTCCTAGGAGCTGATTCCATTCCATTCATCATTTTGATTTCAGAGACATCTGGAATAACAGCTGAATAATTTGGAAAGGGGAACTTCCAAAATCTTTTATTTTATCTAGCAAAAAATTTAAAACTGTGCTTTTCTGGATGAAGAAGGCTTCCAATTTTCAGAGTAATGAGTATTTAGTCTGGTATACAGCACAATCTAGTCCAATGAAATAAGAAGAATAACTTGATCTGAATTTTAGTCCTAACCACACCACTTGGTGGTCTCAGTTTTTTCATCTGTGATGTGCTGATAATAATGATAACATGACAGTTAGGAAGACATTAGATGAAATAGAAAATCTTTTATTGATTTTGCTTTCCTAGCTTGCATTTACTCTTTTCTAGTAATGGTATTTAAAATTTCTCTTAGGAACAAACTGCTTCCCTACATGGCACAGAGCATTGTAATAAATTTGGCCAATCATATCTTTTACTAATGATAATGCTTATGAAAATAAAACAGCCACAGAAACTGGCTCAGGAAAGGATGTGTTACTTAAATTGGTCAAATAAGAATTAATCTGGAAGAGTATAAGCTTGTATCTACAGTTCCAAATAGTAGGCTTGAGAAGGAAGTCACTACAAAGAAAAATGAGTTTATTTCCTCCTTCTCAGTCTGCATATCTTTTGTTTCCTTTTCTTGTCTTATGGCATTAGCTTGGACTTCCAGTACAATGCTGAAAGGGAGGGTGAAAGAGGACATCCTTTCCTTGCTCCTGATCTTAGTGGGAAAGCTTTGAATTTATTACCATTAAGCATGATGATTTGTTGGCTGTAGGTTTTCTTGTAGGTAGTCTTCAAGTTGAGGAGGTTTCCCTTTATTCCCACTTCAATTAAAGCTTTTATCATGAATGGTATTGGGTTTTATCAAATGATTTTTCTGCATCTATTGATATGATCATGTAACTTTTCTATAGTATGTTGATTCAGTAAGATTATATTGTATAATTTTCAAAGGTTGAACCAGCCTTGCATACTTGGTGAAAATCTCACAGTTGTGGTTCTTTTTTATGCTAATGTGTTATTGAGGATTTTTATACCTATGTTAATGAGGGATATTGACCCATAATTTTCCTTTTGGTAATACTTTTGATCGTGGTATTAGGTTAATTCTTGGCTTAAAAATTATTTAAGAAATATTCCCTCTATTTCTGTTTTCTGAAAGAGATCATAGGGTATTGACACAATTTACTTCTTAAATGTTTGGTAGAATTCACTAGTGAACCCATCTGGACCTGGTTCTTATGTTTGAAAGTAATTATTGATTCAACTTATTTAAAAGATATACTCCTATTCAGATTGTTTCTTCTTATATCAAGTCAACATGTGTGCCTTTCAAGTGATTGGTCTACTTCATCCTGGATATCAAATTTTTAGGGCATAGAGTTGTTCATGATATTTCTTTATTATCCTTTTCATGTTCATAGAATTTGTAATGATGTCCCATCTTTCCTTGGTGATATTAGTAATTCATACTATTGTTATTTTTTTTCCCTCATCTGACTAGAGGCTTATGTTTTCTTGATCTTTCCAAAGAGCCAGCTTTAGCTTTGCTGCTCTATTATTATTTTCAATGTCTTCACTTCACTATATGAGATTCTACCAGTGGCCATGTATAAAAATTCTTCCATTATTATTGTATTGAAACTTCTTTTTCATGGTTTGAAGCCAAAAAACTTTTCAGAGTTGCTTCTTGCATTCCTACAATCCAAGTATGCATCCTAAGGAATCAATTTATATTCATTTATCTATCTCTATACCTTCTTAGGCTGTACAATTTGAAACATTTAATCATTAATAGACATTCTGTAGTCAAATGAAATTTAAAGGAAATCTGATGCCAATTTGGTATCAGATTCTTGCTTTTGAAAAATGAACTCGAATTACCTTTTAGAGTAAACTACTGGTTATAGGAAAGATAGAAGAGAAAGTTCAATGGCACCAACAAGGAAGTGAGCAAACAGATGAATGCAGCATGTAAAATAGCTCCCAGGACATTATACCACATATTTTCAGTAAGTCAATGGCATAAGGATAAAAGAAGATGTGGTGAAGAAAAAGTGTTCTAAATTAGGATTTCTGAAAATCAATACAACCTAGTGCAGCATGGGAAACTGAGGCACTAAGTTGAGCAACCATACTATCAAATACATGTTGATGAGATAATCGAAGACTTTTGAGAATAGACCTGGTTACATGATTCCAATAAAGAATTAGTAGCTTAGTGAGCTGTGAAAATAGATTGTGGTTATACAAGCACATGTCTGTATGTACAGATGTAGGGATCATAAGAAGTGACATGAAAGGTTTGCTTTAAGCATGTTATATGCATGTGTGAAAATGTCAGCTTTGTACAATTAACATACACTGATAAAGTCTAAAAATAAAGTAAAATGAAGCAATTCATTTAGCTAAATAAAGCAGAAGTGGCAAAACCTTGGCAATTGTTAACAGTTAATATACATGGCAATTTTTATATTACTCTCCTTTGCGTGTATGATTTCATGGTGAAATTTTTAAAATAATCCAATCATGTCAGTATTTTTTAATCTGCTAGTTCTATGCTGACTACAGAGCAAACTCTAAACTCATAAGCTTATCATACAAGTTGCTTTATAAGCAACCTGTCGACCTACTTTTGCCTTGCCTATGATTATTCCTTGTATAACTCCCCTTTCCCACAACCCTCAATGCCCTTTGATGACTACAAGTCTTCATGGATCCCATTCTCAGTGTCTAGAATTCCCTTGCTCTCCTTCTCACACACAGAACAATGTACTCATTCCTAAAGACTCAGCACAAAATATTTCCACTCAGACTAGATCTGCAGAATGAGTCATTCTGTCCAAGTTTCCCCCTTACTCATGATTCTCAGAGGTCTTAACATATCTTGTTGGAATTGCAAAGCCAATGTCTCTATATCTCCTTCCTAGTGCCATCATAGTGCCTAGCAAATAAATGGTGCTTCATAATTGTCAAGTTAATGTCTACAGCATCGATCCTTTCTTTGTCAATGTCCTCTTCATGACCTAAAAGAAATCAAATACAGAAGCAGCATTTTTCTATCTTGCAGAGTTTTTTTTTTTTTTTCTATTTTATAAGTCTTCACAGATATTTGACTTCCCAGACATGGAAAGACAATCTCAGTTCTAAACTCCCAGGCTACAAAATTGTGCTAATATTTCATTTGTAAACACCTCCAACAAATTCACTCTGTCATTAAGATTTAATGATCTTTAGACTAGCAGGGATTTATCATTATAAAAACACTGAGACTTGATTCCCTTAATGAACTTTTTTCCCTGACCCAGCAATGTCTAATTTCCACTTAATTGCTTTGTGTTGACATTAGACTTAATTCCTTGGGTTCCTCCCTGAAATATATCCATATGGAAGCTGTTTGTCTGCAATGCATTGTATTTTCTTAACTTGTAAATTAGAAGGTTTGAAACCATGTGCTTTCTTCCAATTTTGTTCACTCTTGGGTATTTTGTATATTATTAACCTGATGGTAATTTCAAGTTTTAAGTTAAATTAGCCATATTTGATAAAAGTTGGATAGTTGTAATCTACAAGACCTTTAACAAGCATCCTCTAGTTAAGTGGATCTTCTCTTTGGTATGGCTGTTTTAAAGATATGTTGGGGGGGATTAAAAGAGAATGATGGAGGGGTGAATTCAACTATGATATGTTGTAAGAAAGTTTGTAAATGTCACAGTGTTACCCCGAGTACAACAACAACAAAAACATTTTAAAGAGACTGCAGCAATGACAATAAAATTTTATATATAAGTCACCAACTAACAAATGGACAAGTACAGTGTGACAAATCCTTACAACAGAATATTATTCAGAAATGAAAAGGATGAAGTGTTGATACATGCCACAACATGGATGAACCTTGGAAAACATGTCAAGTGAAAGAAGCACTAACAGAAGACCACACACTGCATTGTTCCATTTATAGGAAATGTCCAGAATAGGCAAATCTACAAAGACAAAGTAAATTAGTGGTTGCTTAAAGCTGGAAGGGATGGGGGGAAAGACTGCTAATTTGTTTCTTTTTGAGAGTTAGATAGTGGGGAGGTCACACAGCTCCATGAATGTATTACAAACTGCTGGATTGCACAGTGATGATATGTGGATTATATCTCAATAAACCTGAATTATTTTTAACTTTAGGAATGAAAATTGTATACAATATTTTTAGAGTAAGGCTAGCTGATGGAAGAAGCAAACATAAACATTAGACTGACTTCACATTACCAATTGGTTTATTTTCTCTCTCACATAAGGGTTCAATGTAATATTGTTGGTAGGCAGGAGTCTCCCTGGGATTCATGCAGAAGCTCAGGTTCTTTGTATCTCTTATCTCAGAGTCTTCTGCATTCAGGATGTCTCTAGGACCTCTGCATTCATTTGGCAGATGGGGAGAGGGAGAGTGGAAAGAGGTGCATCCATTTCTCTGCCCTCTCAGCTTGGGAGCACCCCATATCATTTCTGTTCAAGTTCCACTGTGTTGTATGGAACACTTAATTATAAGAGACTTTTGCAAATGGAACTGAGTTGTGTGTCCAAGAAGAGAAGGAAGCTTATTGGCAAGTGGCTGGCCAGTCCCTGCCATAGTGTTCCCACCATGCCTGGTCTTCATCATCCTCCCACCTCCCCAGCTCTCTGATGCTTATCTCCAATTGCTTGCTTTACCCACTACTTACCATAGTCCTAAACAATGTGCCTCTCAGTCTTTAATGATCACATATGCTGTACAGCTATGTGAACAGTTGGATTGTTTTTAACCTTTTAAGGAGAAGAAGAATATGGCTTGCACATGGGAGTTATCAACCTGTACTTTGCTCTCCTTAATCCATTGCCTTTGTCATCAGATATATCTTTCATTAGCAAATCTATTCTCATTACCTCCCCATGTTCTTTGATTCCTTGTGACTTGTAGCTGCAGTTTTCACATGACTATCTGTAGACTGTTTTACTCCATAGTGAAATGATCAAAATTAATGACAAGGTAGTTTGATTGCCAGTACCCCTCGCTCAAGAAACTTATTTAGACATTGTATCTTTCTGATCTTTTGGGGTGTGAAAATATTATTGTCTTTCATGAAACAATGGTGCTAATTGATTATCGTTAAATGTATTTCCACTCCAAAATAGATTTGATCTTATAACTTGTCAAAATGTGCCAAGCAAGTGCTCTGGGAGCCATGGAGCTTTTTAAGATGTTTTTTGAGAGGAGAGTTTATGGAGCTATCACTTGTAGAAACCTTGGAAAGCTCATAATCTCCACAGTTTTAATCACATAATGTATATTTTGACCCTTGTCTTAAAAGAGTTGTGGCTATATGTGGTTCATGGGGATAAGAGTGAAGGATCTTCCAGGAATTTAGAAAGTGTTGCAAAGAAGATGGGAGGACTCATATTAAATCATATGTGAATTCCCATGAGACCACTAATTTGAAAAAATAGCTTATGGTCCTAACTACAGTCTATAATATGTATTTTCAAAACACCATTTCATTTGGCCAACTTTTTCCCTCTATACTTGACTCTATATTAACATCAAACTTGGATCTTGAATTTTCTTATAAATGCATCCCAAAATCCAACTTAGTATTCTACTTACTTGTAAATGCAACCCAAAGTCCTCTCTCCTTACTATTGTTTATTAAATGAGCCATTTAAAATTAACAGTGAAAGTCTTCGATCTATGTACCCCCTCGCATAAATTTAACTTTAGTAAATCCTGTCAAACCCACATGTATTGACACATCCTGTAATGACTCAATGTATGTCCTCATGCAAGTCAGACCAGTCCATCAGGCCTCAGTTTTCACTAATAGAAAAGAGTGTGCCAGTCTGATTTCTAATGTGGAATGGGCTCTTCTGGAATCATGAAGATAAAGTTGTTAACATGGAAGCTACACTGCGTGAGCATCACATTTTCTTTATTGAAAAGAAGGGGCTAATATGATAAATATCAATTTGGAATTGCTGAAGATAAGGAAGAATGGGAATCCTTTCTCTGTTAGGTGAACGGAAATAATTGTGACCAATGGGCTTCCTATCACTGAACCCAGGTAATTAATCCCATTATGATGGGGGGTTAGGAACATGGGCTCTGAGAGACACTAACCTGAATTCAAAGTCTGGCTTAGCTACTTCAAACCTTAATGCAACTGTTCAACTTGTGTAACTTTGCAAGCCTCAGCGCCCTCATCAATAAAGTGGCAATGATAGTATATGGTGGTGGTAAGAATTTAGAGATAATGAGTCCAATGACATGAAAGCACACAAGGAATTGATAGCCATTTTATATATAACCTTTAATACATATTCCAAGACCTCTTAGACCAATCTCTTCTATCCTACTATTTTTGCTCCAAAAATCTGTTGGTTTAAATTTTCTGAAACTATTTGCAGTTTTATTTCTTTTTCTCTCCTTCTCCTCTTCCTCTTCTCCTTTTCTATTCCCTCCTCTCAGAGTAGGTAAGAATGGGCATAGACCATAGGTCAAACGTACCTTGAAGGAATTTGCCTTCAGAGTAGCCATGTAACATTGAAGTTCTGGATCTGGGGATTATTCTTCAGTGATTGCAAACTAGACAAGGAAAATTATTTTATATTCCCTGCCCCCTCTTCTCCAGGCAGAGCTCCTGCCTGCAGCTCCTGCTGCATCCTTGTGCTTGGAATGCAGCTGCAGCCATCAGAGCTGATGCTGCTCAGGGTTTGTTATTGTTTGAGGGTGACTGCTAGTGACTTGGGATGTGCTTCAGCGGCTTGAATAACTACTTACCTGTTACATACCAACAGAGTAATTTTTCCCCAGATAAAACTCAAGCTGCTTCTGAGGCCATCCTTTGCCCATCTCTGCTAATTAAATGTGTTGTCCATTCCTCAAGGTCCATTTTAAATATCCATGCCTGCACAAAGTCTTTCTTAGTCTCTCCTAGGCCCCAATTCCCTCTTAGTTCACAGCATAGACTAATAGCTGGGACTTGTATCTTTAAGTCTCCTTGATTTATCAGGTGAAGTATGCAGGGCCTCCCCCTGGAAGAGAATCCCTGGAAAATGTTTCTTGCTCAAAGACTGACCCTGAACAATTTTTTCTAATCTACTTGTTTCTCAGTTTGATAACTATTCTCTGATTTTAATCCAACCTAACTCTGATTCCTGAATTGACTGGTTTTTATCCCTCCTAACTTCTGATTCTGACCTCATGGGTGGCTGGTCACACGTAGGTGAGGAAAGAGGTCACAGGGCTATTTTAATTGATGAGTGTTACCTTCACTCATTTGTATTCTAGTGACAAGTGTGTTTATCCTTTTTCTCTCCCATAAGCAAGAGTCCAGGGACTTGCTTTTCTGTGTAAAATAAAGCTTTGAACATAGCAGCTGCTCAAATGATTCATTTGAATTTGATGAGCTAATTTACTTAGCAATCTGGGAAAATGATACTAATGGTGTGTGTGTGTGTGTGTGTGTGTGTTGCATAAGAAAGACACCATGAGGACAGCAGGCTTACTCTTAGGCTACTTTGAAACTTTCCTTTCTTTACTTCCTTTGCACTTTCCCTTTATGAAGTTTGCATTCAAGACCAGATAATCAATTTTAGCTTGAAGGTTGGTTTCTGTGAATCATTCCCCTATTAGGACCTATTCTAACCAAAATGTCATGTCATCATTTATAAATTAGTGTGCCTGTTTCAAGACATCAGCTCCATAAGCAACATTTTGCATTTCACTCTTTCTCCATTATCAAATATAAATTACTATTATCTGCTGGCATTGGGGATTTTTGGGAAATGGAGGATATACAGTGTTGTGTAACAATAAATTCCCAACCTGGCTGATGGCCCAAGTCACATGGGAGCTGCTATTCCTGAGCTCTTCCCTGAAGAATCTGAGTCAGGATATCTTGGGTGGGTCAGGCGCGCAACATGTGTTTCATTAAAAAAGCTCCTTAAAGGGGTTGGGGATTTAGCTCAGTGGAAGAGTGCTTGCCTGGCAAGTGCAAGGCCCTGAGTTCGGTCCCCAGCACTGAAAAAAAAGGAAAAAATAGAAAAAAAAAGCAAAACAAAAAGCTCCTTAAATAGGGTATAATGAACAACTTGTGTGGGAAACACTGAGGTAAAAGATTAGGTCCTTCTTATTAGAACTTAATAAGCTACTCAGGAAGATCAGACAAGAACAAATAAGTCACAAGCTTTAATTATATTATGAGATACATTACATGATTTAAGTACCTTACCATTTTTGAATCGTCTCGTAAAGTGCTCTCATATACATCATTCCTCTGCAGGTAATGCTGCTGTTATTGTTCTATTTTTTCTTAATTTGGTATTGAGGCAAAAATATTAACTGACTTGCTAAGAAACCTAAAGTTCTGTCTGAGCCCAACAGCAAACACAGCATGCACCATGCTCTTGACTCTACAAACTTACTCACGGGTCCAAGGTATTTGTTGATGGTGAAATAAAGATCTAGAACAGCAAATGGAGAGAATCGGGAGAGGCCATCCACGAGGAAGATGAAAGTAGTGAGGCAGAGATGCATTTGTAAGAAGTGTTTTCCAGTTATTGAGAGAAATCTACTGAATGAAAACAAGCAGGGCTGCTTTCTTTGCTTCTGTATTTCAGGGTGTGTGGTTTCACTTCTGTTTATTGGGGGTTCTTAAAGTTGTATGCGTGCTTATAATTTAGGATTAGCCAAGTTTTGTACTTGTTGTTTGTTACTTTCTTTTAAGAAGTGAAGTAAAGAGAAATGATTGTCCCTCCACCCAACCAACAATGTGCTGTTTTCTAGGCTTCATTCGCTCCACCTTACCAGTTTTTCTAATACCCTGACCTTTATGTTAGCGTTTGGGTGGGGGAGGGGTCACTCATTAGAGGATACAGTGCAGGCATTAGATGGTGAGAGGACCATTAAGCAATGTAAGCTTTTATAAGGTGATAGAAATAAATGATAGAATAGACATAGTTATCTGTTTTTATGTCATATAAGGATAGAAAAAGTGATCTGTATAGGATTATGGCAAAAGACAGGCTTCTTATGAGAAAAATTTTAGTTTTTCTAGACCATTCTTCTCAAATTCTGTTCATGTGGTGGGCACTTGTGGAATAAAATCCAAGTTCATTAGTGCCCATGAAAGGCTTTTTATTACTACTGTCGTGCTGGCCTCCCAAGTCACACTTTCTGTTCTAGTCCTAATAGACTGTTTATAGTTCTCACAATATTCTATTTTTTTTATATGCCCTGTGTGGCTCGTGGTACCCATTCTGATGGAAATAATCATCCTTGTTCCTGCTCCCTAGGAAAGCTTTCATAACCTTTCATATCACGTTGTGATACCTGCTCAAAATTTCATTCAAGTATTATTTTACCTACAAAACCTTTCTCAACAACACTCTATCCAAATATACCTGGCCATTCTTTCCTCCTCCCCATCTTAGTAAATGCCTACATTGCTCATCCATTTGCTCTAACTAAAAATTTTTGAGTCATTCTGGGCTCCTCCATTTCTCCTATCCCACACCCAATCAACCATTTCTCCTGTGGTCTGTAATATCATACTGTATCCCAGATATCATCATTGTGCACTACCTTCAATGCATCACTCTTGTTAAAGCCATAATCTGTTCTCTGCTGGCTTATTTTACTAGCTTCCTAATTATCTTTTCTGTTTCCATGTAAGCCCCACTTCTATGGGTTATCTACATGATTTCACAGTTCTTAAGTGGGTTTCTGTCTCACTCAGAAAAGGACCCGGTCTCCTAACAGTTGCCTTCAAGGCCCATCACGCTCCAGCTTCCTCGTCCACTCTTCTCCATCTCTACGAGGTATCATGCTGGTTCCTGTACCATTATGCACATTCCTGTCTCAGTTTGTATCCTTGGCCTCTCCTTACTCTTTCCCTGATAACCGCATTGTTCTCTTCCTTCCTTTAGGTCTCTGCTCAGGTACCTGCTGAGGTATCTGCTAAGAGGTTTTTCTTGAGCATACATATTAAAATAGCAACCACTATTTCAAAGCTCCCAATCTACCTGAATCTGCCTTTTTCCTACCCATAGTATTTTTTTTTTGCATTACAAAATATATTATTTATTGTTTCATCATCTACCTTCTTCTCTATAGCAAGAATTTTGGCTTTAATTCTCAATTTAGTGCCTGTGTGATTCTCAGTTTATTGCCTGGCTGAATAAAAATATCCAATGTTGCTACTTATTGTAGTTATTTCTTTATACATTTGTTTTTTCTTAATTAGACAGTAATTCATTTCTTAGCAATTTTTATTTCTAATCCCTGGCACATAGTAGGTATTCAATAAATACTTTGACCACAAATGTTCAAATAATTAACTTCTAGTTTCTCTGGTAAAATATTTAACTTTATGCATACAGTATAAAATCACCACGGCAAACACACATCTATAAACTTGAGCTCTCATAACTAATAACTGGCTGTTTCTAAGTTTTATGTTAAAATGCATTTATTTCTTCATTTGTTGAGATCGGTCAGCTCTGATCTATAAAGAAGCTATCATATATATCAAAAGTTTGAGGGAATATACGGAAAAATTTGGAGAAATGTTACTGTATAGATTTTTCTTGTCATAATTACTTGTTTTATTAGTGGTCATTGTGTTGAGATACTCTAAGACATGGAGGTAATGATTAAAATCTCACTGTTTTAGAGCAAGAAAGACCAGTCTGTTTAAATTGCCCACATGGAAAAAATGTATGATGGTACCAAGTGTTTCCAGTCACTTAAGACAGCGTAACACAATGATTTAAGAGTAGACGCTATGTTCAGACTGTGTGACTTCAAAACCAACTTAAATACTTACTAGTTATGTGAACCAAGGAAAACTCTTAACCTCTCTTTTTGTTGCATATAAATAGACATAATAATCAATACCTCAGAGTATTGTCAAAAAGATCTGTTGAACTATATCCATAAAATAAATGAAACTCTGCCTTGTAAGTAGTAGGAGCTCAATCTTAGCTATTATTATTGATATTATTATAAAATATAGTTTTATTACTTTTCATTAAACATGATAACATCAACAGGGTATTTCCTAATAGTCTTGACTCAAATAATAAATAAAAACTATTTAGATTAACATTCACTTCTATAAAAATAATTCATGTACTGAGGTCTATCCATTCTCTTAAGTTTAGAATCATTTGTCTAGCACAGCCCATCTCAGCTCAAGACAAGATACTATATATTCTTCATTAGAAAACTTCACATTAGTAGAATTTTATTTTGTGTTCCCTGCTAAAGGTTGAAGAATGATTGTTTTAGTACTACATAAAATCCTCCAGTGTAAGTTTGGTGTTAACTTGTTTCACACTTCACTATTTAAAAAAAATCTGGAAATTTGTCAAATTTTGCTTCAACAAATAAAGAAGGACACAGGGGATTAACTGAAATTTGCTTTCAAAGTATCCATTGCCCGAGTGCCATGTGACTGTCCACAGGAGCTCACAGGAGACAGCCTTTCTCTTTCTATGCATGGGGAGCTTGGCCCAGGTGAGTTAGGGCCTGGTGAACAGCAAGTGTCTGGAAGAGATGCAGTGTTGCCTAGCATAGGTGTCTTAGCAGAAACAAGCTAGGTAATCAACTACTTTTGGCATTTGGAAAATTGTACCAGAAAAAAAAGATGGTGAAATACCGAACCATAGCTCTTGGAGAAAGGTGATTGATTCTAAATCCCTCACTTCATAGAAAGGAGAAGCTACTGCCTGGTTAATGGGGGCAACAGTGTCAGAATTCAGGTCTCCCAAAATCCATCCCATGCTCTTCCCACTGTGCCAGCTCTCAGGGCTGGTCAAGGAGATTGTGAGTTATCTGGAAATCTGGGGAAAAGTCATCTTGATTTTAATAGGGTTCATAAATTCTGAGTGAAAATAAGCAGAATACTGACATAAAACCACTTATTATATAATGTTGCCTTTGAAAAATGATTGGCTTTGCTCCGAGGTATTTTTTCCTTGGGGAACATCGCCAGATGCACTGGCAAATGAAAGTAGAAGGGCTGCACTGTGTGGCACCCTTTCCAGGAGTGCTTTGGATGACAACGGGTCAGGTCCCAGGCTACCAATGTGAATGGAGAGTCACTGTTCTCTGGCCAATCTGAGGAAAGGCATTTAACTCCAAGTCTTTGATTAACTGAGGGGAAAACACACTTCACAGCTGAAGATGAATTCTTTGTAAAGTGTTTTGCCAATTTATGTCTGTAGAAAAGGAATTAACCCTTTCCAGTCAAAGATGTAGGAAGGAATTAGGGGCATCCCTGCATGAATTAAGCTGAAAGATGAGTCAGCTTGAATAATTTTAAGATTCTGTTAATGTAAATTAGTGACAAAAATCTCATTCCTAAATCCTTAGATGTTTGTTAACTTTAACAGAGCAAAAGCCAGTTTTACTATGCTAACCATAGTTGTACTATGAAAAAAATAAATAGTTCACAGGTATATGTTGCTTTAAAGGAATTGCAATTTAAATTCAGATTTATACAAAAATATAAACTGTACAGTGATTTTATTTCACACATATTTATAAAATTCTTTAGTCCATGAAGTGTCTGATGTGTTACTGATTCATAAATATTTGAGTCATACATAAATATTTGAATTGTAAAAGCATTTAAAACCTGCCTAAAAATTACCAAGGAGAAGATGAGACAAATATGCCTTTAACATAGAATATGTCAAGATATATGGCTCCTGAAATAAATACCCAGCTATAATAGCATATGAGGAACATCTAAGTGGTTTTGATGAAACCAGAAATTGGATTTGTGAAAAAAGATGAGTCACCCACTTTTTCTAGTAGTAGAAAATTGGGATCTATCCAAAGTGGTTTCAAAGTGTCATCCATGAAACACTTGCACCAGAGTCCTCTGAAACATTTATTAGAAATTCATATTAACCTCATTTTACTGAGTCCTGGAGAGTGGGCCCTAATAACTCCATTGTGCTGAGTTCCTTAGTTTGTTCCAGTGCACCCTCAAGTTCATCAAACACTAGGATTGACTCTTTGATTAAAAGCTTCATTTTAAAGAAATTAATGGTAGTAATTTTTATTTTCATAAATGAAGATCCAAATTCCTCAGTTTATAATTAGATATTTTAAGCATAATTATCTGAGTTCAAGTAATCTTTCATTAGGCAAACTAAAGAGGATACCCTTGTGCTATCTCAACTGTGTTTCATTTTCCATCTTTGGTTACAGCTCCTTCCTTCCTGTTTCCCATTTAGCAGTATCTGTCTTCTGCATATTCCTTTGTTTCATGGTATTGGATTTGTTTATATGGCTGACCCCACTAACTATTAGCACCATGAAGGGAGGAACTTTTCTTTAATTCCAAACCTCATACTACACTAGTCAATGCATAGTAAGTGCTCAATAAATTTTTATTACCTGACTTTATCTCTGATTAATAAGGGTTAATGTTTGGAAGAAACATTGAATCAAAAACCTTTCTGGGGTAGAATTGTGGTTTTTTTGCTGAAGAGGAGTCCAGCCCTTAGAGGGAACGAAGTGATCCTAAGAAATGCTTTTAGGATAAATTGGTAAGTAGAATGGCCAGAGTCCTGTGTTGTCATAATGGTTTTTATTTGTTTTTCACATGATGCCAAGGGCTTGACAGATTGAAGTGAAAATGTTTCTCTGCTTCCAATTGTGACTATAAGCTTCTTGAACTTATGAATTGAATCTCAATAATCTCCCTGTCTTCAATAGTAAGTATTTAACATAGGTGATAAAAAGAATGCTTGAATTCATCTGGACCTAAGTCAGCATCAAGCATAGCAGATGCTACTTTGATTGCCCAGAACATAGACAAATCAATTTAAGTTCCTTAAAGAGAAACAAATCTCTAAATATTTTAGGTATAAGGCCTCTGAGAAGTCATATTTCTGTATCCTAAGAGTACAAATGTCTCTTCTGTGGACATTGTTCAAATTCCTTCAGTCCATTATCCTCTTGTTCCAGGAAACGCAATGACACCAAGGGTGAAACAAACACATTTAAACTGCTCTAGGTATTCACAAGGTTTTTTTCATGAGCCAGACCACTTAAGGTTGTTATTTTTAAGGGTTTCCACATTTATGTATACCTAGGAATATTTGAAATGTGGTATTGATTTTTAAGAGTATGGTAATAAGTTTCATTAACAAAAAACAGCAGCAAGGTAGTGCAGAAGGCCATGAGGACAGCAGTGGTAGAACACTTGCCTAGCATGCACTGAGGCCCTGGGTTCTGTCACCATGACAACAACAGCAAAATGAGAGTGGTGGGTATATGAATGGGAGAGGGGAGCCTTCTCCCCTGCAGCCAAATTTCTGTGCTCATGGGTATTATTTGGCAAATCTGATAGATGACTATATGGAGAGTCCAATGGTTTCTCAACACCAGTGCTGTGATGCTGAATTTGTCTTACTTCATTATTTTCTCAAATGCGTCTGATCACTGTAGACTGACAGCCAAGCTTATCACTCCTCCCAACCCCTAAAACAAGAAGAACAGCCCTGTAGAGTCTTATTTATTTTGATCAGAACTCTGCATCTCCAAGACTGTGATCCACTGTCATATATCTGCCTTCAGTATAAATCCTTCAGGATTTCCCTCATACAGCCTGAGACTTTCCTTTTGTGGTATTATATGTCAGAACTTTTCCTCTGCATAAAATGGATCTTAGGCCTAAAAAAGTCCTTGAGAAAGCAGGCAATTCTTCATGCCCTCCCACTTGGGGCAGTGCTATTTCTGGAAAATGGAAAAGAGCTTAGGAGTTTTCTATAGGTATTCAATGAATACCAAGTTTTATGCCTGTCGAATTGTGTATGCCAGAGAAATTCAAATTTTAATGATGTCTCCGGGTCAGCTAAAAAAATCTTCCTGATTTTGTGTCTAATTAACTATTAGTTGTTGAGAGGAATGTCTCCAACTAGGATTTTTGCTTCACATTTTTCAGCTCTGTTGTTTGGTGTGTATACATTTAGGATTTCTAATATCCCTTTTATCATTACATAGTTTTGCTCCATATGTGTAATTTTTCTTGTTCCAATGCCTACTTTATCTGATATTAGTAGAGTCACTACTGATTTTCTTTGATTGATATTATCTTTTTCCATCCTTTTACTTTCAACCTATATCATCACATTTGAAGTGAGTTTGTTGTATGCGACATATAAATTGACCATGCTCTTAATCCACTTAGTCAATTTCTAATTTTTAGTTGATATATTTAGGCCATTTGTGTATTTTTTATTAAACATAATACAGCAATTCACTTAGACATGTAAAATGAATGCAAAGGGAACTAAAGGTCACAAAATTATACATGCTACAATGGCGTGCCACATATTAGATGGTGTAAATGAACACACCAGGGGAGTGTTTAACAATAAAAGTAAATATCCAAAATATGGCACGCCAGGGAGAGAGGGGAAAAGGAAAGGGTAACAGGTCAGTGAAGAGGATTGAAGTAGACAGATAGATAGAAAGATAGGTGGATGGATATATATGTACGTATATGTACATATGAAGAAAGCATAATGATACCCACCAAGCACTGTTTGAAGAAGGGGGAGCATTAAAAACTAGGAAAAATAATAGAGGGAATGAACTTTTTCACAGTACACTGTACACATCCATGGAATCATCACAGTGAAACCCCCTTGAGCCTTAACGTATGCTAATAAAAAAAGTTTAAAAAAAAAATACATTTTCCCATAAAAAACTGAACTAAATGCAGCCCTCAAGTGTGCTTGCTGCTTCAATACAAGATACTTTTATCTATCTCTAAAAGCTGTCAAAATTAGTAGCTGTGAAGTCAATTCTTGCATGTGGTTTTTTTTAAAACGATTTTAGAATCAGGTCTGAAATACCAGTTTTGTGACAGCTGTACTACCAAGGATACTGAAAACAAGAAAAATTCTATAATACAAGAGCGTCTAGGCCATTTATATTTAATGTAATTATTGATGGGTTAGGACTTAAGCTTATCAGTTTTTGGTTGTTTCTGGTTTGGTTTTTTTTTCATTTCTGTTTTCTTTTTTCTTAAAGGACATTAGCTGAACATTCTTTAGAATTCTATTTTTTAAGTTTATCTCTTTGAATAGCCTTTCTAGTGACTGTTCAAGCTATTATATTAATACATAAGTTATCATAGAATACTGGTATCATTTTACCACTTTGAGTGAAGTATAGAAACCTTACTTCTTTTCATGTCCTTCTCCAGCTTAGAATATAATTGTTTTAAATATTTCTTCTGCATGTTTTTAAAACCACCTCAAGCATTATTAAAACTTCTGCCTCAACCATCAAAAATAATTTATAAAACTCAAGAGAAGATGGGAAGCCTGTTGTATTTATTCATATTTTGCTTGCTATTTTTTCATTCCCTCTGAATGTTCCAGGTTTCCTCTTCTATCATTCCCTTCTTTTTTTTTTTTTTTTGCCTTTTCTTTTTTTTGGTGCTGGGATCAAACCCAGGGCCTCACGCATGCTAGGCAAATGCTTTACCACCGAGCTACATCCCAGCCCTATCATTCCCTTCTTTAAAGAACTTTTGTAGACATTATTTTGGAGTAGTCTGCATGTGAGAAATTCTCTTAGATTGCCTTCATTGGAGAATGTCTTGGTTTTCCTTTACTCCTGCAGCATGTTTCCACTGAGTATTGGATTCTGGATTGACAAGTTTTTTGTGGTTATTTGGTTTATGGTAGTACTTTCACTTATTTTGCCACTTTTCTCCAGTCTCCACGGTATCCGATAAGAAAGACACTGTTGTTAGTACTGTTTTCCCTCTATAAGTAAGGTGTCATGTTTTTCTGGCTGCTTTTAAGAATTTATTCTTTGTATTTAGTTTCTAGAAGTTCAATTTTGATGTGTTATCATTGTGAATTTCTTTGGGGTTATCCTCTTTCTAGTTTGCTCAGCTTCTTGAATCTGTAGGTTTCTCTCTTTAGAAACTTTAAGCCCTTATTTCTTTCTGTACTGTTTTTTGGTCATACCTTTTTTCTCTTCCTCTGAGAGTCCAATGACATAAGTGAGAGTTGTTTTGTTACAATCCCACATATTCCTGTAGCTCTGTTCATTATTTTTTCCTATTTTCTCAGAAGCAGAATTCTTACCTTCTTAATTTTTCCTTAATTTTTCTCCAGCAGTAAAACAAGGCCTGCTTTAATCAGTATTAAATTATATCTTATGTTCTGCTTAGTATCTAAATATGTCATCATTAATTTTCTTCACTTAGATTCCTCATGCCTACAACAAAAAGAACAAAACAAGGGTATTTGACAGCATATTCTTACACCATTATCTATAAGTAAAGACTTTTTGAATGAGTCAACTTTCGATGTCTTGGAAATTTCTAGCTATTTAAACACACCATATGATACGAAACTTCTGCTTCTCCTGAATGTCAAGGTCCTCCTCAATTCTTTAGGCTTGATTTAAGTATCACCTCTTCTATAAAGCTATTATCTGATGTCTAATAAAATTTCTACTGTCTATTGACAGAAGCACATAGTTTGTGATGTGATGGGAGGATGCCAGGCATTCTGTCTGCTTCTTGAGTGTATGTCTTGTCTCCTCATGAAGATTTTAAATTCCTTGGGGAAAGGGTGAAAGGGTTAGATTAAGACCTCAAGGGATCCTGAGTACTGAAAAGATCTTGGCATCACTACCACAATGATATCTAATTCAAAATAAAGTGATGCTATTCAGTCAAATAAATATAAGAAAGTCTGTCAATTTTTTAATTTTTCCATGCTTGTTTTGGAAAATGTCACTAAAAAATTTCTTTCCAAATTTTTTTGTGCCCCAAGAAAATGCATAGATGGCCTACTCGGTAATCCCAACCATTTGAAGAAAAAGACAAATACTATGCTCCTTGCATTTCCTAGGAGCAATTACAACCTATCCACATCTGGCTGTCCTGTAGCAAATCTCTTCAAATGGAAAACAGATTGGGAAATAATTTTTATTTGAACTATTGGTTTTATATCAGAATTTCTTAAAACAAGAAACACATTCTATATGTGTATCCTAAATGACAGTGACCCTCTTGTTCCCCGCTTTCCCACTTTCAAACTATCCCAACAAAAACTCCACTCAGCAGTACTTCTATATTAAAAGGAGATATAAAATTTGCTAAATATTTTAGGGGCAATGCAAACATTTTTATCATATACCCATAGTAAAATTGAAATCTTATATGCTTAATGACTTTTCTCTAAAGTTGAGCACTGACCACACTATTTCAGAAGGAAGACGTCTCTGATAACCCCTTCCTCCATCCCACAGACTCTCCCCACATTGTGGATCTGCTACCACGGTCCCGAAGCATCTTATTAAACTATTTTCACAACAATGCTAGATTTCTCTTTACAAGGAGTCCTTTTTTGGAGGAACCTCTTTTTATTCATGGGCTAATCAGCCTGATGGGCTATCCCATCAGCCAAGCCAAGGAGCTTATGAGCAAAGGTAGGAATGTTCATAGTCCCTTCAGCATTTTTAATAAGGAATCTTGACTCAACTTGTTAACAAAATTTTCTAGGATAATTATACCTAATTTAGGCTAAAAATGATTCTTATCCTCAACATAAGCCTGTTAGATTGATTATATCCAAGTGATGGCACAGATTCTCCTTGAACCTCATCTTAATAAAGTCCCATTGTTTGCTATTCATGTTACAGAATCATGCAAAATAGTTTTACAACCCTATAAGTCTGTGCTCTGCCTAGTCATACGTCTCTGTCCCCTCACCTCTGCCAACCATGATTTTTATATTATCTCAATAGTTTTGCCTCTTTCAGAATGTCATGTGTTGTAATCATACAACATGAACAGCCTTTTTTATTATATTATTGTTGTATTGGAGTATATTAAGACATTTACAAATGTTTTTACAATATATCATAGTTGAATTCACCCCCTCCATCATTCTCCTTGAAAGGGATCTCCCCTTCTCCACAGGAAGTAGCTTAAGAGGACAAAATTCCACCCCCACCCCCTAACAACAGTTTGGGTGGCCACTGAGAGGGGATTTGAAAGGGAACAGTACTACTGGCTTTGCAGACTCCGGCCCAGGGCCAATAATACCATCTGCTCGGTAAAGACTTTGCTGCTAACAGAGTTCAGCCTGATTAGCTGAACTTCCTGTGTAAATAGAGTTGCAGCAGGAGAAATTGCAGAGCACCAGCCTACATGCTGGCAATAAGAGAGCGCTGATGTTATTTCTCAAAAGTCCCTACCTGCAGCAAGAACGCGCTGAGAAGGGAGGTGACAAAACCAACCAAGAAGCAGAATCTGAATACTTATTCTGGGTACCAATGAACTTTGGAGGGAGAAGGAATAAAGGGGGAAGCTAAAAGAGCAAAAAAAGGGGAAACCCAAAGCATTTCAGAGGACTACTGTTTTCCAATCCCACTGCTTTACTCTCCAAGCAGCCTTTACTTTCACTTTGTGCCAATAAAAACTTTGTATAACTCTGCTAGTATCCCCTGCTTTAATTCCTTAAAGTCTGGAGAACAAGAATCCACAGTAGCTGAGCACCTCCAACCTGTGTGACATTCTTATCCCCTCCTCCCCCATTCCTGGAATAGTTTCAACAGGTCTCATTTTTCCATTTTCATACATAATATCTCTACTACATTCAGCTTCCTTCACCCTTTCCTTATATCCTCCCTCCCACACACTGGTACCAACCCCCCAGATAAGGACCTGTTTTACCCTCCTATTCTGTTTTTGAAAAAAGGAATTTTGTGTGTTTAAGGTAGCTCTACAGGAAGTTTCCTTGTGTCATTTCCATGTATATGTATATAACTCGAATTGGTTCATGCCCTCTATTTTTCCCCTTTCCACCTTAGTCCCCTTCTTATGGTGATTTTAACAGGTTTTAAAATTCTATATGCATTCTTTGCACAGCCTTTTTAGTTTGGCTTCTTTCACTTAGTAACGTGCACTGAAGTTTTCTCTGTGTTTTTTCACTGCTTGGTAGATCATTTCTTTTCAACACTGAATAATATTCCATTGTCTGGATGTGCCATAGTTTATTTATCCATTCACTTTCTGAAGGATATTACAACCGCTCCCAACTTTTGACAGTTATGAATAAAGCTGCAATAAACTTCCATGTTCAGGCTGTATGTGGACATAGTTTTCATCTTATTTGGGTAAATATCAAGGAGCATGATTGTTGGATATATTGTAAGAGTTTGTTTGGTTTATAAGGAACTGACCAATAGTCTTCTAATATGGCTGTGCCATTTTGCATTCTCAGGAGCAATAGAAGAAAATTCCTGTTGCTCCACAAATCATTACATTTTTCCCATGGATTGATGGTGTCTATTGGCTCACAGCTCAGAATAAACATGTAGCTAATTATGTACATGATTCTCTGGTAAGAGTCTCTCCCAGTCATTAAGAAAAATGGAATTCTGTAGAAGCTAGAAGGCGATGGATTTTAACTTGATAGGTTAAGATAACCTGAATAAGACACAGTTCTGGTCAAGCTTTATAAATTCTCTCATATGCTTTGGTTTCTTCTTATTCTAAATAAGGTTAAGAGATCACTAACAAATTTTAAAGAATATTTGTCTAATAATGTTCTCACATTAGAGCATAGAACAAGTATTCTAGTGAGAAGCATTGCAAGTTTCTTCATGAATCATGTTATGAGAGGTGAAATAAAGAATCTTATTGAGGAAGTCCAATTCTAACCAGTCCAGGGCTCCCAGCACTATAAAACCTTTATAACTGCCTTTCCCATCCCCATCTCTCCCATGTTCCTCCCCACCACACATTCACTCCCCATATCCTCTCCATGCCACCATGCCCAAGAGAAAGGCTGACAACAATGAGCCACAGAGAAGATCCACAAGGTTGTCTGCTAAACCTGCTCCTCCAAAGCCAGAGCCCAAGCCTAAAAATGCCCCTGAAAAGAAGGGAGAGAAGGTACCCAAAGGGAAAAGGGGAAAAGCTGATGCTGGAAAGGATGGGAATAACCCTGAAGAAAATGGAGCCGCCCAACAGAGCAGGCACAGAAAGCTGAAGGTGCTGGAGATGACAAGTGGAGTGTGTGCATTTTTGATAACCATACTTCTGGTGACTGTGTAGTTTGAAATACTATTTTTATCAAGTTTTATAAAAATACAGGATTTTGCCTTACTTTTTTTTTTCTTAGCTATGTTGTTAGCGCACAGAACAAACATTTCATGGTTGTCAGGGGAAGAAGCATGTGTCACTAATCAAATGTCTCCAAAGCTGGATCAATGGAGAAAGCATCTTTCCTCTACAAGAGGAAGTTTGAGACTTCCTGTTGGCTCCCAGGAGGAGGGATTCCCTAGCATTGACACATAACAGCTAGTCACCTTGGCACAAACGCCTTCTGATGTGGGAAAACTCAAATTCATTTTTATGTCCTGCTCCCTCTCCAGCATCAGCACAGATTTAACTCCCTTAAAAGCAGAGCCTTTTGGGACCTGGCCACCCCCAAAATTGGTTTTTTCACTATGTCAGGCAATCTGGACTTTGCAGTGACATCACTGAGATGGTGTTCCCCAAAGAACAGTGGCTCCTTTTCTAGATGTTCAGACTAACAATTCTGCCATCTTCATTTCATTTCCTGAAAGTCAGGGACGACTCATGAAAAGCTGTTAAACAACATGTTTAGTGTAAAATGTTACCCCGCTCTGAACTTCCTCATTCAAAGCTTCAAATGAAGATGTCATTCGGTTTTATAGTGGTTTTCTGATTTTGATAGTCTATCCAAGAAGGGAGTTTGAAAGTTGTTGTATGCTGCTTAAAGATTTTCTGCCCAAGTCCTGCCTGAAATACCATGATTGCTTATGAAAAGTATCTTTACTTTTTACTTTTTAGTTTGGCTTGGAGGAAAAAAAAAACCTCTTATTCACAGTTGCCTACTAAGACTGTATTTTCTTTCATCACAATGTTAGCATAAATTTAAAAATACCTTATAACTAGCAAATCTAGAAGTGGAACAAAGATTATTTATGGAATCATCTAATGGGAACAAACAGCTATGTGAAAGAAAAATATAGAAACACTTTTTTTTTCTTAAATGTAAAGGTTTATACCTATCTAAAACCCATGACACTTAATCCTCAAAATTGTTTCTTCCTACTCTTTTATAGGTCCTCTTGGGAAACTTGTTCCAATTTATTAGATGTCAAATTTATTAAATTTAGATCTGTTGTTGCTTTCTTACCTTGTAGATGCTTTTTAAAAACCCAGCAACTTTTTCAGTAAAAAACATGTTAAACATGTTATTTTTGATGAAACCTGTATTGTGGTGTGTTAGTGTGATGAGGAATGGTGCAGTTGATGAAGGTTTGTTGCCAATTAAGCAAAATGGCTTCAGAGAACTCGCTCAGGACTCCATTTCCAGGTTTTGTCCTTAACCTTAGGGATCTAAGTATTTGATATTGTCAGCATGCAGGAGTGGGCTCTGGAAATGTGGGTGTGACTGTGCATCCCAGATTCACCGGAAATTTGTATATATGGCATAACTCCAGTTTATGAACTTATAATAAGAAAGAAAAGGTCAAAGGGAAAGAAAAACAAAGGCAACAGACATGGAGGGCTTCTCTTTCCTACTTTGTTTTTTTTTTTTTTCATTTTTCTTTTATTATTCATATGTGCATACAAGGCTTGGTTTATTTCTCCCCCCTGTCCCCACCCCCTCCCTTACCACCCATTCCACCCCCTCCCACTCCCCCCCTCAATACCCAGCAGAAACTATTTTGCCCTTATCTCTAATTTTGTTGTAGAGAGAGTATAAGCAATAATAGGAAGGAACAAGGGGTTTTGCTGGTTGAGATAAGGATAGCTATACAGGGCATTGACTCACATTGATTTCCTGTGCGTGGGTGTTACCTTCTAGGTTAATTCTTTTTAATCTAACCTTTTCTCTAGTTCCTGGTCTCCTTTTCCTATTGGCCTCAGTTGCTTTAAGGTATCTGCTTTAGTTTCTCTGCATTAAGGGCAACAAATGCTAGCTAGTTTTTTAGGTGTCTTACCTATCCTCACCCCTCCCTTGTGTGCTCTCGCTTTTATCATGTGCTCATAGTCCAATCCCCTTGTTGTGTTTGCCCTTGATCTAATGTCCACATATGAGGGAGAACATACGATTTTTGGTCTTTTGAGCCAGGCTAACCTCACTCAGAATGATGTTCTCCAATTCCATCCATTTACCAGCGAATGATAACATTTCGTTCTTCTTCATGGCTGCATAAAATTCCATTGTGTATAGATACCACATTTTCTTAATCCATTCGTCAGTGCTGGGGCATCTTGGCTGTTTCCATAACTTGGCTATTGTGAATAGTGCCGCAATAAACATGGATGTGCAGGTGCCTCTGGAGTAACAGTCTTTTGGGTATATCCCCAAGAGTGGTATTGCTGGATCAAATGGTAGATCGATGTCCAGCTTTTTAAGTAGCCTCCAAATTTTTTTCCAGAGTGGTTGTACTAGTCTACATTCCCACCAACAGTGTAAGAAGGTTCCTTTTTCCCCGCATCCTCGCCAACACCTGTTGTTGGTGGTGTTGCTGATGATGGCTATTCTAACAGGGGTGAGGTGGAATCTTAGTGTGGTTTTAATTTGCATTTCCTTTATTGCTAGAGATGGTGAGCATTTTTTCATGTGTTTTCTGGCCATTTGAATTTCTTCTTTTGAGAAAGTTCTGTTTAGTTCACCTGCCCGTTTCTTTATTGGTTCATTAGTTTTGGGAGAATTTAGTTTTTTAAGTTCCCTGTATATTCTGGTTATCAGTCCTTTGTTTGATGTATAGTTGGCAAATATTTTCTCCCACTCTGTGGGTGTTCTCTTCAGTTTAGAGACCATTTCTTTTGATGAACAGAAGCTTTTTAGTTTTATGAGGTCCCATTTATCTATGCTATCTCTTAGTTGCTGTGCTGCTGGGGTTTCGTTGAGAAAGTTCTTACCTATACCTACTAACTCCAGAGTATTTCCTACTCTTTGTTGTATCAACTTAAGAGTTTGGGGTCTGATATTAAGATCCTTGATCCATTTTGAGTTAATCTTGGTATAGGGTGATATACATGGATCTAGTTTCAGTTTTTTGCAGACTGCTAACCAGTTTTCCCAGCAGTTTTTGTTGAAGAGGCTGCTATTTCTCCATCGTATATTTTTAGTTCCTTTGTCAAAGACAAGTGGGTTATAGTTGTGTGGCTTCATATCTGGGTCCTCTATTCTGTTCCACTGGTCTTTATGTCTGTTTTTGTGCCAGTACCATGCTGTTTTTATTGTTATTGCTTTGTAATATAGTTTGAAGTCAGGTATCGTGATACCTCCAGCATTGTTCTTTTGACTGAGTATTGCCTTGGCAATTCGTGGCCTCTTGTGTTTCCATATAAATTTAACAGTAGATTTTTCAATCTCTTTGATGAATGTCATTGGAATTTTGATGGGAATTGCATTAAACATGTAGATTACTTTTGGGAGTATAGACATTTTTACTGTGTTGATTCTACCAATCCATGAGCATGGGAGATCTCTCCACTTTCTATAGTCTTCCTCAATCTCTTTCTTCAGAAGTGTATAGTTTTCCTTGTAGAGGTCTTTCACATCTTTTGTTAGGTTTACACCTAGGTATTTGATTTTTTTTGAGGCTATTGTAAATGGAATTGTTTTCATACATTCTTTTTCCGTTTGCTCATTGTTAGTGTATAGAAATGCTAATGATTTTTCTATGTTGATTTTATATCCTGCTACCTTGCTATAGCTATTGATGATGTCTAGAAGCTTCTGAGTAGAGTTTTTTGGGTCTTTAAGGTATAGGATCATGTCATCTGCAAATAGGGATATTTTGACAGTTTCTTTACCTATTTGTATTCCTTTTATTCCTTCTTCTTGCCTAATTGCTCTGGCTAGAAATTCCAGTACTATGTTGAATAGGAGTGGAGATAGTGGGCATCCTTGTCTGGTTCCTGATTTTAGAGGGAATGGTTTTAATTTTTCTCCGTTAAGTATAATGCTGGCTGTAGGTTTGTCATATATAGCTTTTATACTGTTGAGGAACTTTCCTTCTATTCCTAGTTTTCTTAGAGCTTTTATCATGAAATGATGTTGGATCTTATCAAAGGCTTTTTCTGCATCTATTGAGATGATCAAGTGGTTTTTGTCTTTGCTTCTGTTAATGTGGTTTATTACGTTTATTGATTTTCGTATGTTGAACCACCCCTGCATCCCTGGGATGAAGCCTACCTGGTCGTGGTGAATAATCTTTTTGATGTGTTGCTGAATTCGATTTGCCATTATTTTGTTGAGGATTTTTGCATCAATGTTCATTAAGGAGATTGGCCTATAGTTCTCCTTTTTGGAGGTGTCTTTGCCTGGTTTTGGGATAAGTGTAATACTGGCTTCATAAAATGTGTTTGGCAGTTTTCCTTCCCTTTCTATTTCATGGAACAGTTGAAGGAGGGTTGGTATCAGTTCTTCTTTAAAGGTCTGATAGAATTCAGCAGAGAATCCATCAGGTCCTGGACTTTTCTTTTTGGGGAGACTCTTGATTGCTGCTTCAATTTCATTTTGTGTTATAGGTCTATTCAGGTGATTAATTTCCTCTTGGTTCAGTTTTGGATGATCATATGTATCTAGAAATCTGTCCATTTCTTTTAGATTTTCAAATTTATTTGAATATAGGTTCTCAAAGTAGTCTCTGATGATTTCCTGGACTTCCATGGTGTTTGTTGTTATCTCCCCTTTTGCATTCCTGATTCTACTAATTTGGGTTTTTTCTCTCCTCATTTTAGTCAGGTTTGCCAGGGGTCTATCGATCTTGTTTATTTTTTCAAAGAACCAACTTTTTGTTTCATTAATTCTTTGTATGGTTTTTTTGGTTTCTATTTCGTTGATTTCAGCTCTTATTTTTATTATTTCTCTCCTTCTATTTGTTTTGGGATTTGCTTGTTCTTGTTTTTCTAGGAGTTTGAGATGTATCATTAGGTCATTGATTTGGGATCTTTCAATCTTTTTAATATATGCACTCATGGCTATAAACTTTCCTCTCAAGACTGCCTTAGCTGTGTCCCATAGGTTCCGGTAGGTTGTGTTTTCATTTTCATTGACTTCTAGGAACTTTTTAATTTCCTCTTTTATTGCATCAATGATCCATTCTTCATTAAGTAATGAGTTATTTAGTTTCCAGCTGTTTGCATGTTTTTTGTCTTTACTTTTGTTGTTGAGTTCTACTTTTACTGCATTGTGGTCAGATAGTATGCATGGTATTATTTCTATTTTCTTATATTTGCTGAGGCTTGCTTTGTGCCCTAGGATATGATCTATTTTGGAGAAGGTTCCATGGGCTGCTGAGAAGAATGTATATTGTGTAGAGGTTGGATGAAATGTTCTGTAGACATCTACTAGGTCCACTTGATCTATTGCATATTTTAGATCTTGGATTTCTTTATTGAGTTTTTGTTTGGATGACCTATCTATTGATGATAATGGAGTGTTAAAGTCTCCCACAACCACTGTGTTGGCGTTTATATATGCTTTTAGGTCTTTCAGGGTATGTTTGATGAAATTGGGTGCGTTGACATTGGGTGCATACAGATTGATGATTATTATTTCCTTTTGGTCTATTTCCCCTTTTATTAGTATGGAATGTCCTTCTTTATCTCGTTTGATCAATGTAGGTTTGAAGTCTACTTTGTCAGAGATAAGTATTGCTACTCCTGCTTGTTTTCGGGGGCCATTGGCTTGGTAAATCTTCTTCCAGCCTTTCATCCTAAGCATATGCTTATTTCTGTCGGTGAGATGAGTCTCCTGTAAGCAACAAATTGTTGGATCTTCTTTTTTAATCCATTTTGTCAAACGGTGTCTTTTGATGGGTGAATTAAGTCCATTAACATTAAGTGTTAGTACTGATAGGTATGTGGTGATTCCTGCCATTTAGTTATCTTAGTTGTTTGAAGGTTTGATTGTGTGTACCTAACTTGATGTTACTCTCTACTGTCTTGCTTTTTCTTATCCTGTGGTTTGGTGCTGCCTGCCTTTTCATGGTTAAGTTGGGTGTCACTTTCTGTGTGCAGGATCCCTTGCAGAATCTTTTGTAATGGTGGCTTTGTGGTCACATATTGTTTTAGTTTCTGCTTATCATGGAAGACTTTTATTGCTCCATCTATTTTGAATGATAGCTTTGCTGGGTAGAGTATCCTGGGGTTGAAGTTATTTTCATTCAGTGCCCGGAAGATCTCACCCCACGCTCTTCTTGCTTTTAATGTTTCTGTTGAGAAGTCTGCTGTGATTTTGATGGGTTTACCTTTGTATGTTACTTGTTTTTTCTCTCTTACAGCCTTCAATATTCTTTCCTTAGTTTCTGAACTTGTTGTTTTAATGATGATATGTCGTGGAGTAGTTCTATTTTGATCTGGTCTGTTTGGTGTCCTGGAGGCCTCTTGCATTTGTATGGGAATATCTTTCTCTAGATTTGGGAAATTTTCCGTTATTATTTTGTTGAATATATTACGCATTCCCTTCGCTTGCACCTCTTCTCCTTCTTCGATGCCCATGATTCTCAAGTTTGGTCTTTTGATGGAGTCGGTGAGTTCTTGCATTTTCTTTTCACAGGTCTTGAGTTGTTTAATTAGTAGTTCTTCAGTTTTTCCTTTAATTACCATTTCATCTTCAAGTTCTGAGATTCTGTCTTCTGTTTGTTCTATTCTGCTGGATTGGCCTTCCGTTTTGTTTTGCAGTTCTGTTTCGTTCTTTTTTCTGAGGTTTTCCATATCCTGGCTGTTTTCTTCTTTATTGTTGTCTATTTTTGTCCTGAGTTCATTTATCCATTTATTCATTGTGTTCTCTCTTTCATTTTGGTGTTTATACAGTGCTTCTATGGTTTCCTTTATTTCTTCTTTTGCTTTTTCAAATTCTCTATTTTTATTGTCTTGGAATTTCTTGAGTGTCTCCTGTACATTTTGGTTGACCCTATCCAGTATCATCTCTATAAAATTCTCATTGAGTACTTGTAGTATGTCTTCTATTAAATTATTCTTGTAGGCTTCATTGGGTCCTTTGGCATAGTTTATCTTCATTTTGTTGGAGTCTGGCTCTGAGTTTCTGTTCTCTTCATTCCCCTCTGGTTCCTGTACTAATTTTTTGCTGTGGGGAAACTGGTTTCCTTGTTTTTTCTGTCTTCCTGTCATTGTCCTTGGTGTTGTTACTGTCCCTGTACTGTGTGTAATTAAGTATTTTCTAGCTTGTAATAATAACAATGGTAATATTGAAAATGGAAGAGTGAGCTGAGATGGAAAGCAAGAAGTTAAAGAAAAGGGGAAAACAAATATACAGACAAGAGGGAGAAAGCAGAACAAGGTATCAGACAAGAGAGTTTCAAAGGTATAAACAGGGAGTGTTAGTGTACTAATCGACAGTAAGCTGAACAGACAATAGAGTGACAGAGAGAGGATTGAAAATCAAAGATAAAAAAAATGAAAAATAAGTATATGAAAGTAATATCTATTTATAAAAATGAATTAAAATAAAATGGAAAATAGAAAATTAAAAAAAAACAAAAAAAAACAAAAAACCAAAAAACTTCCAAGTTTATATGCAATGCAATTTCAGTCTTAATAATTTGGATGTCCGTCTCAATCTCCAGTCCTGGAGTTGGTGCCTCAGATGTTGTTCTGTAGTTGTCTCATCAAAGGGGATGCATAAAGTAGAACAAAACTACACTCACACACACAGAGAAGAAAAAAAAAAAAGCCCCACCAAGTGTCCCCAGTTCAAATGCAATACAGTTTCAGTAAGTTTTTCGGCTTGCAGGTGTAATTCGGTTGTTCTCTCATCAAAGGTAGGGAGAAAAAGAAAAAAAAAGCGTCTGGAGGCAGTTCTGAGAGTGGTATCTGCAACTGTGGCTTGCCTGCCTGCTGCTCTCAGCCTGTAGCTGGAGGCGTTATTTATGCAGATCTCTGGGGTGAGCTTAGCACTCACCTGGTCCCACAGGCTTTGTTTGCTCAGAGTTCTCCTGTGCGGGGGAGGGGGGCCTCTGCTACAGGCTTTTCCCTTTCCAAGCACTGGGAAAGGCGACACTGCCCCGCGTTGTCAGGCCTGCGTGTTTATTTACAGTTCACGTGGGAAGTGGGTCTTCCCTCCTCTCACAAGCATCTCCGCTCCTGGTTGCTGGCGCGCCCCGCTCCCGCCAGAGCCTCTCCGGCCCGCCCGGCTCGTTTATTTCCAGTCCCGGGAAGGATTCCCTTCCCCCAATCTTCAGCGCTCAGGGCGCCCCACCCTCTTTCCAGCGTGTCTTAACTGTTCTTATTGCTTAGTACTCAGTTTCTCTTTTTTTCCCGGGTGGAGGTCAGTCTGTCCAGGGGGCTATGCTGCTCTGGCCCAGGCTTGTCTGTGGGGGAACCGCGGTACCGCGAAGCTCACCTGGTCCGCGTCTTCCCAAGCCGTATGGGCGCCGGCCACTGGCGGCCCGGGGGCCTCCTCGGTTCTCCGTTTAACGTGAAGTGGAGATTCTCTGCGCCGGCTGGAGATGTGGAGGAGTCAAAGTTATGCCTTTTCTCGGTGATTATGCCTGCAAAGTGTGTCTCCAGCGTCTCTCCAAGATTTCACTATAGGAGGGTCACTTTCTGCTTCCTACCTCTAGCCGCCATCTTGGAATTGGGCCTCTTTCCTACTTTGGATGGATTCCTGAATGACTGTAAGCCTCAGTTCTCATCTATAAATGAGAACAATAACAGGATCCAAATTCACAGGATGGTGTGAATATTGTGAAGTATTTTATATCAAATGTATTCGTACTCTTCTTGTTACTTACTAAAAACTCCAATATTAGAGGAAAGGAAAAATGTTAGGTTCTTTGGTCTGTGCTTCCTGTCTCAGAATGAGACATTTCATTTATGTGTATGGATTCAGAATAAAAAGATCACAATGAAGGAGCTCTGACTTGAGACAAATTAGTCAATGTTCATTTACTGGGAGTTTCTTGCCTGACCAATGCTAAAGGCACACTGGTCAAGTTTGTTTTTCTAAATATTGTTTTTGTACACTTCATGCTTGCCATTGACCTGTCCATTGATGTGGCCTTTCTTTAGTTCTGTTGACACCACTGGTGACAAATACCTGGCACTGATGTGGCAGTATCTCTGCCATGGCCTGTGACAGACATCAAGAATCCACTAGATTCTGTTCCTGCTGAGCCTGGACCCACCCTCTGAATTCTCCTCATCACTGCCCTCCAAGCAGCAATCAATTGCTCACGATTTTTACTGGAAGTGAAATGTATTTGCCATCCTGGGAATAGTCCACAATAAAGTCACCAGTCCCCTGCTTTTAGCTTAAAACAATTATTTCTTCTCATTGTGTGCTGCTTCCATTCAACATGCTAAAGTATTTTAGGATAACTTCCAAACCTTCCACAACCTCATGAAATATAAGAAAATAAAGACAAAAGTGATATTGGTGAACCCCTGAGTTCCACTATCAAGTTTTGTCTTATAAAGGAGTTGGTACTTTGGCATTTCCACTTACTGGCTTCCCTAACCTCAATATATAATTTACAATAAGGGTGAGTAGTTAAACAAGACAATGGACGAAGGCATAGTATGCAGAAGTACTCAGTGATAAAGAATGAACCACTGACACACACAACAGTCTGGATGGATCTCAAAGGAATTGCACTGTGTCACAAAAGCCAAACTCAAAAGGATACACATTGTATGATTCCATTTGAGTAATATTCTTGAAACAACAAAGTTATAGAAATGGAAAATTGGTTAGTGGCTTCAGGATTTAGGAAGGGAGGAAGGATGGAGAGCTGTAGCTATGAAATGTTGGCACAGGAACCTTGTAATAGAACTGTTCTGTAGCTCAACTATGCATGTGGGTATTCACAAGTATCTACATGTTTATAAAACTGTATCTTAAAATGCAAACACTTGTGTATGTAAAACTGGTGAAATATGAATAGATGGGGCGATCGTATCAACGCTAATTTCTAACCATACTATAGTTATATAAAATGTTAGCACTGGAATGAAAATGATATACTAGGTCTCTATTACTTCTTACAATTGCACATGAACCTACAATTATCTCAAGAGATTTTTAAAAGACCTACAATGAGCATTTTGAGCATTGCAACTGTATCTTACAGTAGTTAAGTATCAAATTAAGTAATTAAGTAGTAGGAGAGAAGGTTGATCAGGTGTTTTCAAACTTAAAGTGGCACTGTTCTAAAATTTTCTTCCTATTTCCACATTGGCAACTGCTCCCAAAGACTCATGTGGACTGAGTCATCTTTACTAGCAGAAAACTGTTTATCCAAACTTCTATCAGCCCAAGACACTTATTTAAAACTTAAAAGAATATTTGTTTCTAGTTGTTTTCTTTTCTGTTTTTAATATGAAACAGTAAGATAAGTAAGCAAAACTTAGATCTGATGCTTTTTTTCCCTTTAAAAAAGCAGGGACAGGGTGTTCTGGAGAACTATACAGATCAGCAAGAGATGGCAAATACGAGATAACTGTGCAGCCAGTCACTGCTCAGTCTGTGACAGATATCATTTGTTGGTAATGGCATGTCATTTTCTGAAGTCTGGATGTTTCTTCAGAATCCTTCTTAACATGCACTGCAGGTAGCTATTAAAGGTAAGTCGCCATTGACATAAGATGGAAGCCTCGAGTCAGCATTTATGTGCAATTCTCCTTCCCTGAGTATAGGATGTTTCTAGTGTACTCTAGCCCCTGTCCGTGCCAAGTAGAATTTTATGTATTCACATTTTGTTTCCTCCCCCAGCTTTACTTCATCTAAGCATGAGTCACATGCTTTCTGAAATGTTTTTATCTTTCATAAATATTACCCAATGTGAATGTTTTTGCATTTAAAATACAACAGTCCTTTAAAAAAAAAAAGTAGTGCCATATGCAGCTGGTAAACTGTGAACAGATTTTAGATTATTTGTAGATCAAGTAGA
Source organism: Castor canadensis (assembly GCF_047511655.1). Taxonomy (NCBI): domain Eukaryota; kingdom Metazoa; phylum Chordata; class Mammalia; order Rodentia; family Castoridae; genus Castor; species Castor canadensis. The sequence goes on along the minus strand of NC_133392.1, from coordinate 108,188,304 downwards.
AAAGGAGCACAACTGACCAGCATGGAGGAAAGCAGACTCTCTTGGGCAACTGTGTATTTTTAAAGCTGTGTCCTTTCCTGCAACAATTAGTATATACTGGCAACCTTCAGTGTCAAAGCTTATTGGTAGTTAGATGCTGACACTAGCAATTTCATTCTGATAAGGAAAATACTTTTAATCTAGAAGAAAGAGAAAAACAATTCTTTGAATTCATTTTCATTGCATGTACATCCATGTTCGTGTAAGAAAAAAATTAAAACTAACAAATCATACAATGATTCACCTGAAAGACTAGTTCACCTAGTTCTGATCCTTCCTAAGTACCTGCTGTTCTCTAGGGCCAGAGTTCCCAAACTGGGTGCCAAGTTTAACTAAATGAGCGTGAGGTATTTCACACTTCCAGCCTTAGACCATGCTACATTCCTTTCAATGATTTCATGTCTTTGCGAGTCAGGTTTCTTTTTTTTTTTTTTTTTTTTTTTTTAGTATATATAATATGATCCCATTTATTTAAAAATAAAGATTACATATTTGCTTATATATGCATAAAATTTTTCTGAAAATTACGTAAGAAACTATTATAATAGAGGTTACTCTGGTGAACAGCAGTTGGGGTAAGATGCCAGGAAAGAGTCTTCATTTTCATTTTATAGCCTTTTATACTGTTTTGGATTTCTACTATGTGTACTTACTTTAAAAGATAATTTGAAGTACTCAATATTTTTGCAAATGTATTTCTAATAGTTATTAGTAAGTCATACCCATTTGACATTTTTTTTAGCACATATTGTTGCATTTTAAAGGATGACAACATTTTAAATAGGACGCTGGTTAGAGATTTTCTTTTCCAAACTCACTTTTTAAAATATGGAAATATGATCACTGCAGAAGATAGGAAAAACATAAGGTACAAAAAAGAAAACTACAATCACATAAAACCACTCTTACCATTATTAATGTCTTGCTGTGTCTTCTTTCTTTACATATATATTAATACATAGATCTATCTATATATAAAATGTATTTACAAAGCTGAGACATACTGTACCTGCAGCTCTGTATCCTGCTTCTTTCCCCCAACAAATAAGTGCTCAAGTAAACCTATGATGAATTTAGTACTGTACCATTTCTCCTCATCAAAAATTACATCCTCAGGAGGCATTTAGTTGTTTCCAGTTCGTAAGTAAAATAAATACAATTAATGAGTATTAATGGTCACTGTGATTAGAAGCAAGCATATCATAAAAATTGATGTGGAAGAGGAATAAAGGAGGCAGTGCTCTAGGCAGGCTTGACAAGCCCCCACATCCTGTCCTAACTAACTGTGGTCATTTACAAATACAAGACAACTGATATTTATTTCAATTTATGTATATCTTTTTTTCCCAAACAACTACTAAGGATCTAAATGCTCATCAAGTTATTTGGACCTAACTACTTAATGAATAGAACTGTTAGTATTTCTGTTTTTTGAAAATATTACTTAGAATGGGGGTGTGGCTCAAGTGGTAGAGCACTTGCCTAGCAAGTGCAAGGCCTTGAGTTAAAACTCTAGTACCACACACACAAACACACACACACACATACACAAAAATATGTATATATAACATATTATATATAACATATACGTGTTTTAAATATACTTATAAGCATATATATTATATATAACTTACTATGTATCTTATAATACATGCATGTATTATATACATATATGTATATACATAGGCCTAGGGCACTGGGAAGTATTCATCCATGTTATCTCCTGGGTTCTTATAAAATCCCGTAAAATAGGTATGATGACTTTAATCCTTACTCAAAGAAATTGGGACTTGTGGAGTTTCAGTGACTTGTCCAAGTTTGCACCACTGGTAAGTGACTGGGGCTGCAGGAGCTATGAGCTGCCTAAAAGCTCCCGGCAAATAAGAGGCAGGACTAAAACCAAAACCAAATCCTGATTTCCCAGTGCACCTTCTAGGACTCCCTTTATGAAGCAGTACTTTCTCTCCAAATCCTCCTTTGTCTCCTTCCTTCCAAGTCTGAATTCACAACATTCTACACATCTATCAGCCCAGGAATATTTGTGCTGATTGAATCACTGCGCCTCTTTAGATTTTGAGTATGGGAGGGGAGTGTACAAGATATTCTGGTGCAGGGATTTGTGTTCAGTCTGAGTAAGTGCTAAAACAATATTAGCATTTACCAAGGTAACCAAGGAGACCCTGGATTCTTACACAGAACCTCTCCTTAGGTTTCTTGCAGCTAAATGGCTGATCCTGCCTTTCAGGGAACTGGACACTCGGGGTCTGTTTTCAACCTGGTGAGCTCCAATTTAACACTGAAGAGAGTCTGGATTTTCCCTTCAGCCCTCACAGAAGTGATCCCTGATACCATCTTTTAACCCAGAGGAACAGGCAATACTAAACTCACAGCCCAACAAATACTGAGAGAACCTTCACAACATGTACATGCCAGCCTCCACTGTAATGAGTGGCTTAAAATACAGCTCTCCCCACATTCAGAGTTCTTGCTTTGCTTTTGTTCAACGGCATTTAACATGAGCCTTATGAACAGCACATTAAACAGCCAGTCTTTGTGCCTTCAATAAGCTTAAAAAATTTAATTTAAAAAAAAGATTCATTACAAAGCTGTGGTATTATGACTCACATTTAGACCAAACTGTATCTCTAACATCTAGTCTTTCTTTGATTTGAATAGCTTTTAGTAGCTCAAATATTTATTGAATATATATTAGTTGCCAGTCATTCTTCTAGATACTGGAAATTCAAAGAAGAACGAACAGAAAGGCCCTCTGCTATAAATGGAAGTCATGTGGATTGAGTTAATTCTCGTGCAGTGATTGCAGTAATAAGGCATTTCCAGGTGCTGCTGACTGCAGTGACAAGAGAGTAAGCAATTCTACCTAGACAATGCTACCAAGGCAACCTCTGTAGAAGAGGTGATAACTAAGTTTTATCCTGGATTTTGAGTAGGAGTTTTGCTGGGTGAATATGTGAAGAATGGAAAGCAGATATATGTGCTTAGAAACCAGAGGCTAGAGTGGCAGGCTGCGAGGGAGTATGTGGGTGGCTGAGTATTACTGGACCACACAGTGACATAGGGTGAACGGTGAGAGACAAAGCTGGTGCAGGGATTAGGTTTGATGGTGAATGATCTTCTAAATCATGCAAGTGAATGGGTTTTATAGAAACAGAGCTCACCAAGTTTAGGCAGGAGCATGATGGATCAGATTTGAAAATCCCAATATGTGTGTGTGTGTGTGTGTGTGTGTGCCAGTTGTATGGACAATGGCTTGGAACAGGTATAAAACTGAAGACCAGAAGAACTCCAGGATCTTGCTACCCCATGGGAGATAGCTACCAATGTCACCTGTCATTGAAGAGCACAGGAATAATCAGGCAAGACTGATCCTCAGCGCTTAGTGGAAATTGCATATTAGAGTAAATCTGTGAAAGTGATTTAAATATTATTTTGGGTAATCTTTAAAGGGCATGTGGACCAGTCTCACCAACTTGAACTTGCTCAAGTTCTCTCTGGGATGCTCACTTGGGCATAAGAGTCTTCTAGTCAGAAGCTCAAAGATCTCTCCATGTCCATTTTCTTGCCATTGAGCTAACTAACATTTACTTTCTAATCCATAAAAGGTCAGTAATAATCCCATTTTGTATAGTGGTGAGACCCACCTGATAAAATTTAACCTTAATTAACTTATAAATAATAAATATTTAATAATATTCATATTATAACTTGATTATAATATGAATAATCAAATCTTAGTAGTAACAGTTCTTTTATTACACTCTACTTAAAAGCTGTTTCAGATGTTAAGAAATTCAAGCATCCATTGCTACACCTGCAATGATCTTTGTAATATTCTCCTTCACAGAGTTTCAGAAACATAGTCAGTCTTTCCATGTGACAGAACAAATGACTCTTCCTCCTATGTCTCTCTTTCAAATATTAATGTCATCCATGGCTCAGGTCTTTCCCTGACACTCTTCTCAACAGGTGTGTAGTATAGAGAAAAGAGTTCTATTCTGCCCCTTACTATGGGAACTTGGGCAAGTTACTTAACCTCTCTGGGCCTCAGCTTTGATATTTCTTAAATGGAGGTTAAATTATCTATCTCTTATGATTGCTGTGAGGACTAACAATGACTCATCACGATTGGCTCTCATCTACTATGATGGTTGAAGCACTACTAATATTCTGTTTGTATTCTGAGTCTCAGAGAAGTAGACCAAATGCTAACTGGACATGTCCATTTTCATGTTCCCTTAGCATCTTAAAGTTAACATGCATATACATGCCACACCCCCTTTTCATCTCTCATGTTCCTGCACTCACACACCATAGATGGCACCATTTTGTATCCCAATTCCTTAAAATAGTCCTTGGCTGTTTCTCGCAGTCTTATTTTCCTGATTTTCTTTGCATTCCACTTGAGAATAATTGATTCCTTTTAGACTCCCACATCTACCTTGCATTTCTCACCTCCATGGTTTTGTTTATAACTGTCTCCTCTACCTGGTTGCCACCACCTAGTTCTTCCTTCCCTCATTCAGTTTTACTAAATTTAACATCACCTTGGCAAGCCCAGATACTGGGTGAGGTGCTAGAAGGATACCTCCACTCAACAGTCCAATATGAGAAGGATCAGGATCTATTGTATCAGCACAGGCTAAGTGCTTCCTGAACTGGGTCTCCATGCTTTCATCATTGCCAATGACATTTCCATGGTGCTTTTAATTTATTTGAAGCAGGAGTTCTTTAGGTAATATGACTTAATAACACTATTCTACAGTTCCTTACCTCTTGGGACAATATAGTTAGGAAACACTACTTGCATGCGAAAACTTTATTAATTTAAATTAATTATTGAAAATTTGCAATGGTGTAGTCCTCAAATATTTCCCTATCAGTGAAACAGATTTCTCAACATGTACATAAATCCTGCTCAAAGATTCTGCAACTAACTTGTAGTGTTTCTTTCTACTATTTTTGTCAGCAGTTTAGTTTAAATTATATGTATGTGGGGACAGGGAGAGAGAGAGAGAGAGAGAGAGAAATAGAATTTTTAAATCTACAACTAAAAGGAAGCTAAATGATCTAGTCCAGTGTTTTCAAAAAAAAAAATTGGTTCAACCTACTCCATAGCAATTGAATCCAGACATACAATTATATGTAATATATACAATATAATACACAAATTAAATGTGAAGTAGCTTTTAAAAAGCAAGCACACCTATTTTTCCTGTATGAAAGACACTCCATTTTCTACTGTATTCTGTTTTACTTTTAAAATGCTCTTCAAAACCCCATAAATTGATTTCTTGACCCCTAATGAACACTTGTTTGCACTCTGAAAAATACTGACCTGGTTCAACTTGTGTTCTGATATAGAAAGTCTTTCCTTACAACAGGTTATAAAATGACATTTCTAAATTAGTACATGAATCCCTTTCTGTATAAACCCCACCTTTCTGATGTCCAAACCATAGCTGCATAATTCCTTTGCATGCAGATCAAGGAGTTCCTGATATTAGGTGAACATAAGGATTTCCCTGAGCTCAGGGTCCATAGTCTAGGGAAACTAGAATCTTAGAATCTCCAGCCACAAGGATGTTCCCCTACATGGACTTGGCAGTCCAAATAAAACTCAGAGGTTCACAGCTGGGATAATAGAAAGAAACTTAGCCCTACACTTGACTCAAATAAAGAGCCATGGACCAGCTGCATCTGAATCATCTAGAGAACTTTCTGATGTAAAATTCATAGACCTCAACCCCAGATCTATGAAGCACTAGAATGAGACCAGGGAACACAGATACTTTAAAAGCTCCCTGCGTGATCCACACATGACTAACTACAAATCTCTGATTAGAACTCTATGAACCCCTGGATCTTGTTCTAGAGAACAGTCATGAGGTCTGTCTCCTGCCATGGTTGTAATAGGGAGCAAATGAAATGATGTAGGTGAAAAACCCCAGCAGCGCAAAGTCCTACATTGGATGCAAGGTGCCAGTGTGAAGTTCCTCTAGCTTTTCCTTCCAATCAGGGTAAATTAGCAATGATTTTCTGAGTTTTGAAATTCCAGAGTCAACTGTAATGTTCAGACTGAGCACAACAGAAAAACCCAAGTAGCCAAAATGTAGAACAGAAAGTAACATGTGATTCTCTCTCAACTGGTATACTCTCTGCTGACTCACCTTGAAAACTAGTAATAATAGCTGAGTGTATGAAAAGATAAATTCTAACAACAGAAATTTTCTAGAACTTAGGAAAAAATGCTTCAAATCAATTTTTAGAAGTGTGACACAATGAAGCCCATAATGAAATTCTGATCTCTCTGAAATAAAATAACATGATGTTCTCTAGCTACTGTGGAAAATAATGGTATTTGCGTGTGTGCCTGTCTTCTTCCCTTTTACAATTATATATCGAAGAAGGACATGAGAAAGTTCACCTTGTATCTTATGAGAAGGTGAGGCTAATTGGTAAATGTTGAGCTAATGCATTTTGACAAGAGTTTGTCTTAGAAAAAGAGAAATAGAGTGTTCAGTCTTTGAGGAGAAGATATCACAGATGCAGGCTGAATAGGAAAACACTTTGGTCTTTTATGGTGCTTATCAAGTAAAGATTTGTATTTAATAATACAGTATATATATGATTTAATAGGTAAAGTCACATCCTATGTATGATTTGTATATCAAATTCCATCCTTTCTGTGAGAGTGAGTTTGGACATTGTGTGTGGTTAGTGATGCACAAAAGTTAAATTTCCAACTTAAAAAACAAGTAAATCATTATTTCTCAATGGTTTAACATATTACAAGGAAAAAAATTCATGAAACGAGAACATTCATATTTGTGAATGTTCTATAGCATCTGAAGTGAAATCCATGTACAAAGTAGAAAAAGAACTAATCTCTGAGACAGCACTGTGCTGGACCTTTGAAATCCACTAAAAGCGCCATTGACAACTTGATACAGGGCTGAGGTTGTAGCTCAATGGTATAGCACTTGCCTGGCATGTTCAAAATCTTGGTTCAATCCCCAGCACTGAAGCAAAAAGAAGAGGACCAAAAAGAAAAGTTTTAATAAGTTTTAGACTGGGAAAACCTAATCTTTTTAGGCAAAGTACTTAAGGAAAAGTCTAGAATGGAAGACAAAATTAAATAGAAAAAGGGAGCAGCATTAAGGATGGTTAAGATTATTATCTTTGTTAGACCTATGCTAAACAATTGTTTTCCAACTTTCCCCCGATACTCTTCTAAGAAAAGTTGCTATAGGGATTTTTTTTTCTATTTGCCATAGCTATTTATAATCAACACTTAGCTTCTTTGCAAACCTCAAATGAACTTTGGAATGTGCTGATGTGAGGGATACACATGAATCAGAAAGGAGTCTCATGGATATTGAATAATGTTTTTGTCGTCCTTTTTTATCCCATAACTGACCAGAGAATAACAACACAGTTATATGGGAGAAGTAACACTTTATAGTTTATGAATCCCCTTCACATCTATTATCTTAATTGACCTTCATGGTAACCTGGTAAGGTAGGTAGGATCTGTCTCTAGAAAATATGTCTAAGTAAGCTAAATACAATGAGATGTCTGAGAAGGGACCACGCTGGAGAAAAGAGGACATTTTTCTACTGATTAAAATTACTAAGACTATAAACCTCACTCCTTGGATTTATTCCCAGGGTTTTGAGCTTTATCTCATAATGTAGCACAATATCTTATGCAAGGAACCACTAGAGCACAGAAGCAGAAAGAATCTAAAATAATGAATGGGAGGCAGCATACATTTCCATCATAGACATCACAGACTGTCATGGCATCGTGTTAGGTCAAAGCATATGGTTTTACCAAAATGAATGACTTTATAAGAGTTAATGTAAAAAAGCAAGTCATTTTCTAGATTAGCTGTAGAAACCTAGGTCTGAGCCTTCACCCGACCATTGCTTTGTTATGTGACCTTGACCAAGATCATTTAACTTTTCCTGAACCCATATCCTCATCCATTAAGTGAACAAAATAATGCTTATTGCATAGGACAGTTGAGAGGATAAAATCTGTGATGCAATATGATAATATCCAACTCATAAACTATTAGCACTATTTTAAAAAAGTGAGCTATTACATTGGGCCAGCAATGGGTGAGCTGGTTGTTTGTTCAACTTGAAATGGCTCAGTCTTCTCTGGTCAACCTGTAGCCCTTTGGTTCTGACTGTGAGTCACTTTGAGTTTTGCCTACTCCCTCAATCCAATACCCAATCATTACTTAATTTTTCCCTACTTCATATTCTAAATTATTTAATCTGCTCTATTTATTTTCATTTTTATAGTACCACTCTATTTGAAGGGCCTCTTAATATCTCTTAACTAGATGTTTGGAATAGTCTGAAAACTGGTCTCCTTGCTTCTGGTCTTTTTATGTAATCCATCTTCCCTGCTGTGTACAAACCTAATCATATAAATGTTTCACTAAAAGCCTATCTACACTTCCCACTAACCTCCAAACTGAAGTTCCAAGTCTCTACCAGGACAAATGGTCTCCTGACCTGGTCTTTTTTCTGTACCATTTCTTGCCACTCTTTCCTTCTTACTTACTTTTAATAACAAATAGCAAACTTTTTAGCTTTCTATATCCATCATCTAGTTCATCTTTCTGTGTGTGACTTTTAAAGACATCATGTAGATAGACTTTAAAATTTTTCTTACCTAGTAAGCAATTGCTCTATGGCAATAGGTCCCCAGCAGGACCCCATGGACAGGATTCTGTAAACACAAGGCCCCTAGATTGACTGCTGCCTCACTTCAGTTACCTAGCCCAAAGGGAAGAGAAGGAAGGGATGCAGAAACGGAGAGTTGTCAAAGAAGGTCAAAGAGATGTAACATTCCCAAGGCATCTCCATAAAGAATTGTAATGTGGCTTCATTTTCAGCCTGAATACATGAATTTAAGGAGAGCTGTCACAGTCATTACACCAGACTGTGTATATAAAAGGGATGTATAGGGAGGCAATTGGCCTAGGTGTCAGAAAACAACTGTGTTACCTGGTGTATTTCACAGTCCTTAAAAAAATACAGCCCAGACAATGACTCATGACCCCTTTCTATACAAACACAGTTGATACTCTTGTCAGGGAAGTTAATAAAGGTTATTATTTTTGATCCAGAGAGCAATTTGGTGAACAAGGATGAATGAAAAGAGGACATGAAGTTTTGTCATCCCTGCCTGACACTACTGACTGTCTCTGTAGTTCAATTAGCTGTGTCTTGAGAGAAAGGGCAGCATGGGTCTGATTGTGCCTGGCCCAAAGCCCAGTAGTGCAGGTAAGATTTCAATTGCCTTGTGGTTCAAGATCACGTGACCTCAATGTTGGAATTTACCTGAGTATTCAGATGCTGTAGGTCACCTTTTCCTTCCTCCCTCCATGCTAATCTTTTCATATGGGGATGTTTTGAAGTCCCTCATAGATAATTTCAAGATGCAGGAAACAAGGACTTTAGAGCCCTGATTTTCTTTTTTAAAAGAAGAATTTGATCTAGGACCTCCCAGTCTGCAGAACTATGAGAAATAAATGTTTGTTGTTTATTAGCCACTCTGTCTGTTCTATTTTGTTATATCAAACCAAACAGAATATAAAAAAAGAATTTTTGAAAGCATTTTTATTAGGAAAAAATACTGGACCTGGAGTCAGTCATATATTAAATCTTAGCTTCATTTATTGACCATGAGTTTTATGTGAGTCACATATTCTGTCAGATCCTCTGGCTGCCCACAAATAAATGATCGATGGATGATAGTTACCCAGCAGGATTGATTTAAGCAATTTTAAATAAGTGTGTGAAAGGGCCTAGCATTCTAATAGCAGACATACACACCTACACTGCATTTTTTCCCCTTCATCAACATTGCTAGTAGCTTCACTACTTCTGTTTCTAAAGTCATTTGGTTTTGTCTTTTTTCTCCTTCCACTTGAATTTGAAAGGGACAGGTCCAGCAAAATCATTGTGACTGTTTTTAACAGAAACAGATGGATGACAACCAGCCAGAGGAAAAATGGGGAGGCTCCCCGAGGAAGACATGACAGAGGTCTTATCTGGCTGACTGTAATTTAGAACATCTATCACTACAGGTCCAGGGGCAGACACTATGTATTTCAAGTCTGACTCAGGCTCTGATTCCTTCCAAAGTGTTAAGCAACTCATTTAATATCTGATGAAGATTCCACATAATGCTTGGCATTTGTGGGCTGTCTGTGCAGGATGATGTGTTATTTACTGTTTTTATACACTGCAGAGTAAGGACTTGGCATGCTATTTGTGGGTGCGTTCAGGCTGCCTGTGAACTCCCTAGAATAGGACACACAGGCTGATAGAGATACACATATGCCAGTATTTCATGAGGAGGGGATTCATAGTTTTTATTAGATTTTCAATGGAGTCTATGACCAAAAAAATTAAGAGCCCCTTCTACCCAGTGAAAGATTTCTTTATTATAGCTTGGGGAGACCATTTTCCTGAGTGTTTTTCCTGGGATGGCAAAACATAGACCTGGATGAAAACAGGATTGGAGCCCTTCATTGTTTCAGTGAGCTGCACTATGTCATAATAGGATTTTTTACTACATTTGTTTAACAGAATTCATGAAGACGTTCCAGAGTCCTTCTTGAAAGGTGATGAAACATGCTCGAGTTTATAATTCTCTTCTAACCATAAACTTTCCCAGTCACTCTCATATTTCAAAAACAAATAGAGTAGACCCTTGGTATCCACAGGTATGTGATTCTAAGATCACCACTGAGGAAAAACAACGAATGCTCAGAATGCACAGAGTTTAAACACAACTGACCATACTGTGGGATTTACTCAGAGTTTCTGTACAGAAGCTGTACAGAGCTTCTGCTTACTGTGCAGGATTTTTTTTTTTTGACCATGCTTAGACAAAACCACCTGTAATAAATCCATGAATAAGACAGGTTTACTGCACTGTTTTTCTCAAATGGCATGCTCCTTAAGAATGAGGGACCAAGGCTTGGAGTTTTATCATACAGCATCCAGACAGGCCATGTGCTGAATCCCTGAGAGTGCCCTCAAGCAGATAGGAAGCAGCAAGCTATTGCAGGCATGATGCTGGCCACCACTAGGCATTCTCTGAGTGACACAGAAGCACCATTTTGATGGGGGGAGGGACGCTAGAAATTGATGGCTGTGAATATTTGAAATCAAGATGCTGAAGTCACTGTCTCTAACACTAAAATAAAAATTGACAATTTGGAGAGCCTCTGCCCCTTGCCCTCTGATTATGTGGCTGAACCTACTCTGTAACAGGGAGTCCTGAAAGGCCTAAAGTGAAGCCCCACACCACCACCAGGGGACACTGTCTCACAAAGGTGCCTTATCTACTGTTCAATTTCCTGAGAGGTGAGGCCAACCTAAAAGGCTAGTGTTTGGTAGAAAGGGGAATATTTAGTTTGGACATTCCAACTACTAACACTTCTTGCCATTGTCTTTTGTTTCCTTCTTAACTTAAAACTTCTTTTTTCTATAGCAATGCTATTAAGAAAACAAAGAACACAAAGAACATGCCAGGTAGGGCAGATATCCCCAGGAGTGCTGGGAAAAGGAGAACAGGAAGCAAGAGGGGACTCACGGGAGAGCTGTGTCAGCCAGTTCAGCAAGCGTGTGGTCAGGGTGTTGTGTACACCACATGCACTCTCCTCAGCCACCTATCAGACAGTCAGCATGCAAATGGTCAAAAACATGAACTTGTGAGTTTCCACAAGCCCAGTGTGACCCCCTGCCCCACTGCTTACGGCCATATTATGCTGGCAATTGTACAACTCTTCTGTGTTCTTCAACTGTAATGTGGAGATGATTATTTCCACCTCACAGTGCTGTGAATTTTCACATGCTGAGGCATGAAGAGCACAGGGCAGTTATTTAATAAATGCTGTCTTTAAGCAGGCTATTCTTATTTCACAGGAAGGATACTGACATTGTAGCCTTTTACAACCTCATTTAAAATAATATTTCCAGAATGTATTGGATATATAGTTGGTTCTTCATAGCTGCCAGGTTTGCATCTATGGATTCAACAAACTATACATGAAAAACATTCAAAAAAGATGACAATATAACAATAAAACAATATAAATAAAACAACAATATAACAACTACTTATATAGCATTTGTAGTGCATTAAGTATTATAAATCATATAGGAATAAGTGAAAGTATATAGGAGTATGTGTGTAAGTTATATGCAAATACTATGTCATTTTATGTAAAAAACTTGATTTTCATATCCAGGGAAATTCCTGAAACCAATACACATATACATATATATTCTTATTGCAAAAATCGTCAAACAGAATTTAAACTATTTTTTTATGGTGCTAGGGATCAAACCCAGGCCCTTTCCCATGCTAAGCAAGCACTCTACCACTGAACTACATCCCCAGCCTTAATCTATTCTTGTAACTATGTAAAACAGTTTTAAAAGTGCTTTCTGTGTTTGTCACTGTTTGGAATACCAATGAATGTCTTATGCTCTAACTCACAGAGGTATCAGACACTGCTATTACACTTTGGGATGGTAGCCTGAGGGTAAAGCTCTTTGGTTTTCTGAAGTGTGTGATGTGTCATTTTTTTCTCTGGCAGCAAAGATAAAAATTTTGCTTTGCCTCTTTGCCCTTCTAGTCTGGGAAAGAAGATTAGCAAGGACAGAGCAACAAAGGCAGATTATCTTTGTCCTTAAAACAAGAGGGAATGGGCACCAACTCTGAGGTTCCCTTGGGGGCTGTGTACACAAGTATTAGTACGTATACTTGTCACACCTTGTTTTCCCTTTGTCACTACTTCTGCATTTACTTTGCTATGTTATTATGGTATTGGTTGTATTTATGATCATGTTTTATAAGTGAATATTAGCAAGGAAGTGTTGTGTGGAATTTAGCATTTTCTCCGTGATGGAACAAGTTGTAACTTAGAAACTTCCGATTTGGTCTCATGTACAGGGATACAGATCATTTTTTGACACTGGAGATTTTCATGACTGAAAATCCTGTGCTTAGTTCAGTGGACGTTAACTCTGTGACGTTCAGGACACTGAACTAGGTTCACAAATGAGGCACAAGATGAAGTGGAGCCTGTCTTCAAGCAGCTTAAAATCTAAAAGATCAAAAACTATGTAAACTATAAAATTGGATACATGTTAGAATGAAGTGTTAAATGACACTTGGAAAAAAAATCCAAGGGGCAAAAATCCTCTGTGGAGGCCAAGTTCCTGCAGGTGCGATGGGGCATTTCTAAGTCTGTTTGAGGATGTGCAGATTTCTGTCACTGTTGACTAAAAAGGCTATCTGTCGAGTCATCTAAACAGAAGAAATACATATGGATATGCAGCCTTGCTTAGCAGTTGGAAAGAATTTTCTCTTGGTTGCAAAGTGCAGTGTTTTAAAAGCTATAGTAACAGATTAAACTAGAGAAACACAATGGATCAGGTCCTTGAATGCCACGCTAAGTAATGAGTGCTATCTTCTGGTGCCTTCAGGATGGATTGAATTCTGTTGACACTACAGAGGACTCTCATAAACCAAAGTCAGTGGTGAGTGAGCAAGGCGTGTGAATGTGCAGTCATGCATTGCTTCATGATGGAGAATATGTTCTGGACAGTGCTTCATTAACAATTTCATTGTTATATATATTCTTACACAAACCTGGATGGTAGAGGTCAATCACTCCATGCAGCCTCTTGATGCAATCAAAAGACATGGTAAGCCCAAGACGTACGAAGCTACTGCTGGCATAATACAGCATACTGTTTTATGGTGACTTCTTTTTTATAAGTAGAAAGAGTATATTCTAAAACAGTGATTTAAAGTGTGTTAAATGCACCAGTGGCATATACTTTATTATCATTTTTCAGTATTATGTAAGGATATGTAGTGGTACTGCTATACTTTTATACAACTGGGAATACGGGAGCTTCATTTACACCAGCATCACCACAAGCAACATGAGAAATGTGTAGTGCTAGGATGTTATAACAGTTGCGATGTCATTCACTAGGTGACATAATCTTATGAGACCTCTGTCCAGTGTGGTCTGTCTTGACCAAAATGTCATCCTGGCTGTATTTAGATGGCTACCAAGTCAGAAAATAGAAGAGACTAGAGCTAGTTTTGGATTAAAGAATTTCAGAGGAGAACTATCTGGGCCAGTCTGACAAAGATGGTAGCAAAGTTTTGAATTAAGCAGGCTGTTTCTCTTATAAATGTGACAGTTCTAGAAGAACAAAATCCATTTGTGAAAGGACCACATAACTAGCTTCAGATTCAGCATTGGATCTTGACGTCTCTACAGACCCCATTTCTAATGACATGTTATTCTATTTTGTTATTTTTTTTAATCATTATTTAAATCACCTTTGACTTCCCCTCTGCCTTTGAGAACTTTCTGATAAATTGAAGTCTAGTTAGAGTACTTAACAAAAACTTTAATCAAAATGCTAAGCCAAATTTCAGCATAAAAGGTATTAGTGTCACTGGAATTGTGATGTCATGGTAATGCTACTTGGCAAAATTGCAGTTCACCACACTGTTCTAAACATTTACAAAGTAATGAGCCGGATTTAGCATAGAAGCGGAAACAAAAGCTGTATTCAGACACCCAAAACTATTCTCTATGCTAGATTGCTACAGAAGACAGATATATCATTTGATTCTCTCTGTGTCTCAATACAGATGTATATTTCATATTATTATCTATGCCTAACACACACATGCACACTCACACATACAGTGGAGAACTTGGTAAAGTGTACTGGACTGACATAAAGGCATTAACATTTGAGTTCAGGATCCGCCATAATCTTCTGCTTGGCTATAAGACTGTTGCTTAATTTCCCAGGGCTATAGTTTTATTTATTGTTTACCAAGCCAGACACTGATCTCCACATGGTGTTTTACAAATTGAATACCTATAATTTGTACCATGTTATTTCCCCCTTCTAATTAAAAAGCCGAATAAAAGTCCCCCTCCAAGAGTAAGAATTTTTTGTTTAAATTGTGATTTTTAGGGGAGAGTAAAAGAAGGAAACAAAAACTTGTCTTCTTCAAAAATCACCTTTAGGGGAAAAATTGATTCAGTAACCATAGTATAGATTTATCCGAAGGTCAGTTTTATATTCAAACTCAATTTCTAGAAAATACTGACCAATGAGCCATTTATGTGGCTAAGCTTGCCACATGTAGAACTAATCTGGTCCTCATTACCAACCTGTGAGATAAGATCCATTTTATGGATTTTACTTGGAGAGAGAAGTCTGGCAAAGAACCGGCTTGGGAGGAAGGTGATAAGTACAGCTGTAAGTTATACATGCCCCATGTACATACTCATGATCATCTTGGCAGACTGTTGAAAACTAGACAAGATTGCTTAGAATCTTAGAGTCCATATTACTGACAGAAGGAATTGAGAAAAACAAAAAGCGTACTCTTAAATGTTTGGAGAGGGAAAATGGATTTTTCTCCCCTTTTCATATTAACTAAGAAAGAGACCTGATTACCTAGTTATTTCTAGAACTGGGCTAGATATTTTACTTTTACATGTTATGTACTGTTTGCTGTTTTCTAAACCTCAATTAAAATTGTAATAATAATTGCACAAATAAAGGACAATTTTTACTTGGGTAACACTCTAGATATCTGTAATCATGTGAACAGGCATTTTACACTTACAGAAACTGAAATATTCAAAAAAATTGAATGATTGTTTTCAACACTGCATAGATAGTTGTAAAGCTGGAATTGTACTTCAGGTCTGATCACAAACTAACAAAACTGTGAAGGGTTCGAGCTTAGGATTTGTGAGAATTTAAACAGAAGGGTCAAAATTAGTTTGAATCTCAACTAAGATTGTCAAAAATGGCATACTTATATTCTGTCACACTGGAAAATGCTTTAGAGCTTAAAAAAAAAAAAAGCTTCAGTATTCAGCTATTCTAATAAACTCAGTATTTTAGTTAGAGAAAGTTTGCATTTTGTTACAAAAATACAGATCATAACTCAAATGCTAGTTTTCAACTAATTATGTAGTGTAGTACTTTTAACACTAAAACAACGTTCAATGTATTTTTTTCTTTTTCTGATCTAGAAACATTCTAGTTCCTTATTTGGCTTATCATAATGGCCTTTATACAAAGTAATTCTTATTGTCCTGGAGTTTTTTTTTTGGTACTAGTTAATAGACATTGTTGGTAGGGAAAAAATATTTAAATATTGTTAAGTTTCCATTTTAGTGCTTTCAGTGACTCTCCATTGCATTTAAAATCTAAAGTCCTTAACTTGCACAAATGGCTCCTGACAGCCTCATCGCATGCCACTCTTCACCTTAAACACCACCCAATTATGTATATTTGTCCCTTGATGAATAGCTAAGGAGGACCTAAACTGAGTGACAGCTATCTAGTGGAAGGGATGTTTGGCTATTTAAAACTGATCTCTTATCTCACATAAGTCGAGGGAAATAGCAGATGCTGTATCTCTCTATCTTAAAAGAGTCCCTGGCACATTCAGAAGTTTATCAGGTCTCTTTTCTATCGACCACTGAATGAGAAGACAAGAGATCTCCTTAGAGCTCACATAACTGTAAGCATTGAATGAAATGCCGGAGTTATATCCCTGCTCTGTAATGGGAGATTGGTAAAGAAAATACTAACTGGTGATGGGGAAAGTTGCCATTTTGAGCTTACCAAGTTCATATGAGGATTTAGGATCCAAGCATTGTTAGTAGAACAAAAAACATGAGCTAAAATACTAGAATATAACAACCATAATTAAAAACATGATAATAATGTCACCATTTAGCACAGGAAGATGCTGAGGAAGTGGCTTAAGAAACCTGTTAGCCTACAAAAGATTCACTTTCCAAGAGAATTGACTGGAAGAGAGTAAGGAGGGAGGCCAATGGATGGTCATTATTATTATAAATCTTATAAACAGGAGCAATCCATATGCATCACAGAGGAGTTTAGGGCCTTTCAAAAGGATTTAGAGCTAAATATTATATTTAGTTCCCTTTTAAAGCTTTTATTTCTGAGTATGTTTAATCTGATAGCTTTTTTGGAAAAAAAAACTCCATACCTATATATTTCTAGCTTATTAAACCATTCCCGTTCTTTTTTGGAAATGAATTTCATGGATCCTTACTAAATAAACTGGCTACTAGCCTGTTGTGTGATGCCACAGGAAACGACCTTTCCCTTTGCCTATCTCTCTGCCTCTACCTGTATCAGGTTACAATTAAGCCAAAAGAAATGTGAAGGCTATGTTCCCTTTCTCTTTTAATTAATCTCAGAGGAATTTATCTCAAAGCATTAAGTGGTACATGTAGTTACAGTTTTTATATTTTACCAAAGAACTCTTCCTTCCTTCCTGGATGATATATTAAAATGTAAGAGCTTATGAAAACCATTTCTATTACTGCCCAGTTTGCTTTCTTTTGAATTTCATTTTGAGTTTCTTTTGAGTTTTTGAAGCTTTTTTTTTTTTTCACTTCTTTTAGTTTTTGAAAATGAGATTTGGTGAATTATAAATCAATTGGAGATTTCTGTTTATGTCTGATAATCAGAGACCATTTGAGTAGTACTATTAACCTCAGTACTATCTGCATGTCACTGTCAGGTTTGGGAGACATTAGAGAATGGCGAAGAGAATCAGTGAATGTGGAGAGAGAGAATGAAGAAGATGAAGAGAGAGAATAAGAAGGAAACCATTTTACAGATCAAGGTTCTAATATTAATTAGAAGGGTCTCATATTAATTTCAGCTAGACCTGAAGTGTTATTCCCTAAGCAGAGCCCATGTGTCTTGTCACCAGGCTTTGGAGCAGGAAACTTCAAATTCCATGTACTGTACCTCCAGCCCAAGTAGCAGTAGCGCTGGCTTGCTTTCGGATCACACTGGGAAGACAGACTGATTAATTAAAGTGTGTAGTAGACTCACACATAGAGAAGACTTCATCAATGCTGTAGTTTTCTGCTTCTCCAGAAATATATATCCCTTACTGTGAGTCTTTTAATCCCCACTTCTCTTTTATGATAACTTAATCAGTTGTATTTCTTGAGACTGAGTTTAGTTTTGTTATGATTACTGTAACCAAGGAAAGTTTGAGATTTTGAAAATTTAATTATTTTCATGTTGTATTTTTATCTCAAAAGGAATAGAGCTATAGAGCCACTAATGGAAGTGCTGAAATCAGGCATTTAGTTGCTCTTATGTAATCAGTTAAAAGAGCTGATTTCTACATGTCTTAGAACTATCACCACTTCAAGAAAAGCAAGAGAAATCTGCATAAAGTGATACCTGATGTATTTCAAATGTTATGTAGGTTTCTTACACTCATTTAAAACTAACAAATACCCTTATGATTATTAGCTGAAGAAATAAAGACAGAGAGGTTAAGCAGCTTGCTCTGGGAGGTGTTGAAGATAAGATTTGAACCCAAGTCTCAAAACTTGCATTTTCTTTACAGTTAAGTGTGCTTCCCATGCATCTTGCTACTGTACTTACAGCTCAGTAGTTGTTCACCTGCTTAAAAATTCTAAGCTCTCAGCTCTACCGCTAGATTAATATTGGCACAGCAAACATCAATTCCTTTGTGTCAAGTATAGTCCATGACTATCTTCTTAAACATTTTCTTCTGTAATCAAAAGGTCAAATATTTCTTTTTTGGAAAAGTCACTTTTAGATGCTTGAAGTTCCTAACTGCCTTCAGAAATCATTTGTGTCTCAACATGAATTTCCATATGCCAAATTTAAACTTCGAAGTGCCATGCATTTCAGACTTCTTTGCAATCCACTGCCATTGGAGTGTGTCATGCAGATTTTTCCCTTCAGGGTTAGTTCAGAATGATGGTGTGCCAGAGGCTTTGTACTTGGTAAATTGAAAGGTCACCTGGATTTCCTGAGTCCCCTAAACATAAGGTAAAGCAATCAGACCAAAGAGTACATGCTCACCATCGCTGAACAATTCACATTGGTAGAACTGTAAGTACTTGGCCAATAAACATTTAACTGAGTGGCTACCATGAGCCAGGTACTGCCAGACACTCAGCTCAATTTTTCCTATTTCCTGGCATTCACCTTCCATAAACATCTCACATATCCTAGGCTGTAGTCTAAGCACTGAAATTATAAATATCATAAAATAGTGTGAGACACTGGTCTCTACCCTGACTGGTCTTATGTCTTTCTGTAAGAACTTCTCATGGCAGAGAATTTGAAGTAGCTATATTTAAAATTTGAAGGAAAAGGTGATATGCAAAGCGCCTCATCTCTCCTGACAGAACTATAGTGACCATCATAATTAATACCTACTACCAGCCTGGAGTTGCTGTCTGTCTAGGACATTATGCCCAGGACAATTAAATTTGCCTGTTTTTTATTACTGAGACCAAATGTTTGTCCTGGGTTCATGCAGAAAATGAGTAATTCCATTACCTGTGATTCACCTTCAAGTAACCCTCTGAGCTGATGAAGACTCAAGCTGAAAATTTACATTTATTACAGAAATAATTCATTTAGAAAACATTTATTGAGTCTCCTTATGCTTGTTGGGAAGTGTATAAAGATTTCAACATGTAAAATACAGTCTTTGTATTTAAGAAATGTGCAGCAACTCAATATCCCTAAAAAAATCACATTTTTTATTTTGGAGGGTTTGTTTTTAATAAGAGAGTAAGAAGAGTTGTGATAAGATATCACTAAGAGTTTGGACTTTGGAGTCAGGGAAAGAGGACTCTGGAATATGGTCTGCCTGTTACTACTCATGTTACCTGGCACCAGGTTTATGCCCTGTGATATATAATCAATACTACGATAATATCGCCCGCCTTACAACATGGGCCTGGGTAAGGAAGTTCCTGACAAATTTCCCAAACTGTTACAAGTACTCAATAAATTATGTCTGTTCATTTTTATGATGTGTTTGAGGCTGAACTGAATTTTTCAAGGTACCATTGTGCACATTCTCCACCTAAAAAATGTAATGAGATCACAGCATACCCTTCCCCCTGTGTATCTGCTTTCTAATGCCTGCATCCAGACAGGTCCTTCCAGGGCCGTGTGGGGCTCCTCGTCCTCCCCTAACACTTATATGTACACAAATGAACATCAGAAACCTAAACATCAATGGAATGCAGACTGCAAACACCAGGAAACATCATTAGGTTTGTTTTACTATTACACAAATACTGAGTGGCTTTTTTTTAAATTGTTAAACAAACATTAACCTGCCCAATGTGTGTCACTGAGTACACTGTGGTCATCGTGACCACTCTGTGAGAAGGTATAAGAAGGTTTGGAGCCAATCAGACTTGGCTCAGAATCTTGGTCTTTTTACTTCTTTGTTTGGTGGCTTTGGAAAGGAGCTTGATCACTTCAACAACGTTTCATAATCTATAAAAAATAGATGGTTAGTAATTCCTTCTGGATATTGAGAGGATGGGTCTATGAAAAGTACTTAGCACTGTGCCTGGCATATGCAAAGTACTCAGCAAACAGGAGCTACCTGCCCCTTGCTCAGTGCTTACAAAGAGAGAGGGACCAAGATTGTCCCCTCAAACCTCATGTCCAGGGGGAGCTGAATAGTAAATGGCAAGTGGCATAATACTTCTGAAGTTCTCTATCAATGTGGTTATATTGGGATTTGAACCCAGATCTTGAATTGCAAAGAATGTCAAGCAATCTTTTCCTTTCTGCCCTGTCTTTCTGTTTCTGTTTTGGAGACAGAGCATTTGCATGCTTCTGGGGGAGACACATGAGGGAATGGATGCATTCCTTTATTTACTGTGTTTTACGTGCTGACTCTGAGCAGCTGTCACTGCAAACCTTATCTCCTCTTCCCAGAACACCTCTTCTTCTTCCAGATCTCTGGGTCACTTTGAGGAACTGGTTATGTCTAGCTCTTCCTTGTCAAGCTCTACTCAAAAGCACAGTGTGGGGAGGGATGAGAAGCAGAAGGAGCAAGTGCACACCCGGGAACATGATACCCAAAGTGATGTCTTTTTAACAACCTTAGAGACAGTAAGTTTAAATGGGAGGATTAATATCACAACAAAGAGCTATTAGAGAAAGCAATGTGTAATCAAGATTGTGAAGTGAATAACAACAGTAGACAAAAAGCAGTGCATTGAAAGGGGCTGAGTCTTCTAGAAATGAGGCACAGTTCTCCATGCTTGTAAGCCAACCTCTGCCCACCCCCAGTTTACAACAGCAAAGCATAGCTTTGGGCTGAGTTTAGCGTGAAATGTCCCAAAATAAGTTTCCTGAGATCTGAGGAGTTCCATGGCATCTTTTCTGTGACCTGGTCTGCCTCACATCTGCAGCACCAGGCTTCATTTTCAGGGATAAAAATATTTCAGGTGTGTGACATAAAACCAATCAAACAAAAACTCTAGGCTCTCTGAGTATCAGATTTTGATGTTTTACCTAAATTTATTTTACAGAATAGAGTGCAAATTGCCTTTTTCAGAAGTTCCTTCTAAAAAAATTCTATTTTTAGTGCAATATATAAAGGTGAATCAAATTCAGAATTTAGTATTTACTTAATTTTGTACTCAGGAGAAAAGAATATGGAGAGAGAAAATTTTTCCTACCATGCTATTTCTTCTTTGCCTCCAGGTTTATATAAGCCTTTCTGGCTTCCCTAAAGCCATAAGCTCTGAGGTATTTTGTGTTGTTGGCTTTTTAAAAAATTCATTTGTGAAAACTTAAGAAAAAAGCAAGAATTTGTGTTCCAAATTCAAAGGGATTTTTTAAAAAATTCTAATGGGGAGGAGAGGTGACCAGCAGAAAGGTTCAGGCAAAAGGAGAACATGATGGAGGAATGAACATAATCAAAGTACTTTATATGTATGTATGAAAATAGAAGAATGAGATCCATTAAAATCATAAAAAAAAGAAAAGGAAGGGTGTAAAAAAGTAATGGGGGAAAATTTGATCAAAGCACATTATATATACATATGGAAATATCACATTAAAACCCCTTTGTACAATTAATGCACAATAATAGAAAAGTTTTGTAAAGATTCATGTTTTAACCTGTAATCTATCATAATAAATGTATTTTGCATCACTGTCCAGGTTGCAAAGAACACACACACAGCTAAGGCCAAGACTTTGCTACAGCAGTGTTCATTCTTTCTGTAGACTTCTTTTCTTGTATCTTGTATCACATTTATTTTCTTGTATCTCATTTTCTAAATGGAGGTTTCACCCTAATGAGTTGATTTCATAAGCTGCAAGGGACTGACTTGCAGTTTGAAAGCAGGGTTGAGAAATGCCTCTCTTAATACAAGTGAGCGAGTGATTTTTTAAGACTCTTCCATCTGTGCAACACTGGGAGGGAAGGTGAAGATAAACAGCATTCCTGTGTGGATGGAGCTGCTGACTTCATGGAGTTTACCATCCAGTGGAAGTCATTAACAGTGCACTATGAGGAAAGATCAAAGGAACAAGCAACATAGCTAAGGTGTGTTTGTTTATCAAAAGCTTTCTATAAACATCTACTACCTGAGAGAGAGAAAAGCTGTATGCTTTTTTGTAAATTCTCATGGAAATACATCTTTCATGATAGTTGGTCTTATTAGGGACACAGATTTGTGACTGTTTTTTTGCACCCTTATTTCTTTACTAAATATTTCATAACTTTGGCAAAATAAACAAAAGACACAAATATAAGTCTTTTAAGCCGATCTTTTTTCTTTTTTAAGTCCATTTTTCCCCCTTCATCACAGAATAACCTGGCTTGAAGAAATCCATTTTTTGATGAGATGAAAATGCACTTAACATTAAATTTTCCAATTTGTCCATCTTAGAGTATAAAACTTAGTGGCATTGAGTGTATTTTCACTGTCGTAGAACCATCACCATTATCTAGCTTCAGAATTTTTGATTACCCAAAAAAGAAGCCCTGTACCTAGTAAGCAGTCATTCCCCACCTTTCTCCTACCCAGCCTCCATCAATGTCTAATTTACTTTCCCTGTCAATGAATTTGCCTGGATATTTCCTGCAAATGAAATCACACATTCTGTGTTTAACTCCTTTCGTTTAGCATAATGTTAAATTATATTGTAGCAGGTATCCGTACTTTATTCCTTTTATGGCTGAATAATGTTCTATTGTATAAATATACCACATTTTTTATCTGTTTATTAAGAGCTATTTCATTTTAAGGACAATTTTATTCATCAAATAATTGTGAAACTAAATGATTTGGCATGCCTTTACAACTTTGATTGCATATATAAGTAGAACCTAAAGGCTTCTGGAGAAGTCCAGTGTCTCTGAGGAAGACTGGGTATGAGAAATGCCCTGTATTCGAACACTCATGAGTTAATGCTGTGACTCACCTACAGAGTCAGGAGTTTTCGCCACACACATGGAGAATGACACCATAGGAATGGATGAAACCGTTCAGGAAAAAAGTGTACAATAACCTAGGACAGAGTCCTGAAGCACGCCCATATTGCAGGGAGCAGTAGAAGAAGAGTATCTCCCAGTTTCCTCACTGGAGAAGATAAAACATAACTTAGGCAAGCCCTCAGGCTCATTGCCTGAGGACCAGACCCCCTACTTTTTTCACAAGGGACAACATATGCAACTAGAACCTCACCCATAGACAGGCCTCAGTAATGGTAACTGGGAGTAGTACAGAGATGAAACTTCTTCCTATCTGGTATCTCTGCACTTATCACCACTGTCAGTTTCTATATTTGTTGCTTTATTTCATTGCTGTATAGCATCATACCCAAACGTGCCTAAATTCAAATAAGATTTCTAATCTCTTTTTTAAAAATGTTTATTTGAAATTTGTTTTGTTTTGTTTTGTCCTTTCCAAACTTGACTAGTGTCTGCCAGAAGCTAAAGGAATCTGAATTAAGTGGAAGAGCCAACAGTACAGGTCAGCTCCCTGGTGACTGATCCAGGGTGGCCGTTCTGGAGTCACACAGGAAAGAGTCCTCAGTTCTACAGCTTAGGAAGGAGCCATTCTATCTCTGGATTAGCAAGGCCAAAATAATTCTCTCCCTTTAGACCTCTGAATATTGGCAAGGGAAAAGTCACTTCATTTCTCAAAAAATAAAAAACTCCATTTTTTTTCCTCCGTTCTTGGTAAAGAATAGTTAGCCAAATTCATGCCCTATGTCTGAAAAAAAATTCGACTATAGAAATTGAATTTAAAATCTTCATGGAGCTACCGTATCAGATGTGGAAAATCATTGCATAAAATATACTTACGTTTATTATCTTAGTAGTGTCTTGAACTTGTTCTTTTAATAATATCCTTGACTATCATTTCTCCCTTTGGATAACTTCTCCAAAAAGTTTTTGGTATACCCACAGCAGGAACACATCAAGAAACCCCTTTCAACATTGACTTAAGAATTAATAACAGAAGACAGGACTGTAAAATAGGTACAGTGTGGGGAGGGTTCTTGTGGGAGGGGGGAAGGTGAATGAAGGAGATGAAGGCAAGGGAATATGGTTGATGGGCTTCATATACCTAAACAAAATATGTAATTGCTTTAAGTAAGACAGGGCGGGGAGATGGGAGGGCAACCTAACCAATGTACAATGTAAGCCTATTCGGAATTGTCACAATGAATTCCCCCGTACAACAAACATATCCTGATTGAAAAAAGAGACATAATCATAGCTTTCCATTCACTTGATCATACCATCCACTCACTTTTAACACAGTTACTGTGATTGTTTTTTCTTGAATCTTTTGTGAACAACGCATTTTATAACATTGCTGTAACCTTTCAGAGTTTTATTCATACTTTACTAAACTTCTCAAATCTTTCCACTTTTCATAGGGAGGAATTTTTTCAATGCTCTGCTTATTCAACGATTTGTTTTTTCCCTTGGAATTTCACATCTTTGGTATATTCCTATTTATATTCCATGTATTGAAACCTTGACTTTTCATGAAGCTAAAACTACAGTTGGCATAGCATTTTATGAAAGTGTGAAAATTCTTTCATCTCTTGTTATTGACTGAGTTGTAATAGACTGAAAGACTGAAGTGCAAAGAGACTATAACATGTATTTAGCTATGCGATTAGAAGTGATCCTGGAGTGGACTCTGCCTCCTGACCCCTGAGCTTTGGGGCTGGAAAATGGACACTTCATAATATTCATGGCCTCATTCCTATCGGCTGTTGTCCAAATACAGTGGCCAAAAACAGGACAGGGTCTATAGAAAATTATTATTGTCTATTTTGTTACTAATTTAATCCAAGAATTGCTGTAATTTGTATGTGGTTTTGGTCTATTTGTTAGGACGTGTGGTCTCTTATAGATCAAGTTACAGGAAATAAAGAACTTGAAATCCTAAGATAATAATGGTATTCATTTTATGGTCCTAAAATCATCAGAAATGGTTCATGAATATTGTGAGCCCAAAGCTAACACACAAACCAATTAGGAGACTTGAAACTCAAGGAAAATTATAGGAATAAAACAATGGTTATATAATTATTATAACTGTTCCCATAAAGGAATATGGCATTTAGAGGTGAGAAGGAAGAAAATGTTTAACAAACAAATGAAATGGGGGAAATGTTCCTGAATATTATGGATAGTTTTAAATGTCAGTAAGTTTTCCTATAACATGTGAAGAGTAATAGAGACTAGCTTTATGTGGGAGGAGATTTTTAAAAAACAAACATTGACATTTTAAAGACCTAAATGTCTTAAATGGAATGACTATTAAAATGCTAAATTAGACTGCACAGAGACATTTGGAGATTATATTTGAGCAGTATCCTAAGAGGCAGATAATGAATGACTCAGATAACATGTACAGTTTGGGCTGACTCACATGTTTTGGGAGAGTATCACTGGTACTGTCAGTGTTTCTTCCTTTGTTCCACTTGGTAAGTGGCAAACAAACGCTAAAATATCAATGACTTTTCTAGCTCTAATTTCTCAGGACAACTTTCCGGCATCAAGTCTAAACTTTTAGTTACATAGCATTTAGGATATTTGAATAATCCTTGATGACATAAGAAACCCAAGCCTGATGTGTACCTGTAGAATGTACAGAAGATAGGAAACCCAAACAGAACTTTGACAAAATAAGAATGGAAAACCTACTACTGAGTTTGGTTCATCAGAATGGAAGAAAGGGGCCTTCTTGCCCTACTGCTGCCTGAATGGATTTTCTTAGAACATATTTTAAACTGACAGATAATATCTGCTACCTGTATGAGACATGGACATAAAAATGAGGAGGCTTTGGCCTCTGTCCTAGAAAGACTCACAGTCTCAGAGGAACTGAAAGAGTAGCTAATGGATGGGTGGTACCACTGACACAGTATATACAACATTTTGGGGAGAAGTCCAGAATAATCAGTGTTTTTCACCACTAGGAATAAGAGGCCCTCACAAAGCATGTAGCTTGTGGCCTAGATAATAAAGGATGAAATTGAATTCTAAATATTGCACCTCCCAACGACCAGAGGTAAAGACGCTAGAGTGCCAATGTTGGGGTATGTTCAGAGAGTGGTTAATTATCTAGTCCAGCCATGGAGCTGAAGATGTAGAAAACAGTGAGATTGGAACACAGAACACAGGGATGTGTCAGGTCTCTTTGGATGGTTCATAATAAACGTGTTGGTATTATCCCAGTCTCAAGAATATATCCACCCTGGAAATGACTATTCTAAATCTGTGATTCAACTTCTTGGCAGAGCCTCAACCTGACTGATGAGTAACAGTAGTCTAAGAAAAGCTTGCAATATTCTCCAGACATACCCATCCTTATGTTGCCTATAAGGCTAAAGGCTTACAGTGCCAAGACCTTGGGAAATATCTATAGTGGAGTTTAATGTAACTCATAAGCACATGCATGCACACATACCTACACATATAGTTGGATAGACTTTTGCTTTTTGAGCATGCAAGTTTAACAGCTGTGTTGCAACTTTCAAAATAACATTCCTTGTGCTGCTGATAGATTTCTTTGACCCTTTGTTGTTTTCTCACAGGATTGAAAAAACGTACAAGGAAGGCCTTTGGAATACGGAAGAAAGAAAAGGACACTGATTCTACGTATGTACTTGAAAAGTTTGCCTCCTCAAAAAAATTTGCCTAAGGAATTCTGTTGTCATAGTCACTGAGAGTACTGCCAAGTTTCCAAGCATGTAGTTTTTCAGTTCTTTTCCCATTTCTGGGTAAACTCTAGTTGTTCATCATAAAAACTTCTTAAATCTGTCTAAAAAGGCTAAGATTTTTCATCATTTATTCAGTTTTTCTTCTTTTTTTTTTTTTAACTACCTGATATCCGTACTTCCCAACAGTCCTAGGAAGTGGAAAGTGTGATTTGTTACTTTGGTGAGGGATTAAGTGCATTCATTTCCACATCTAGAGTTGTTCCTGGTATCTGAACAAAAGAAACAACAGAACACCTGTTTAGGTAATTTAGCACTAGCCAAAATCAGAAATGAATACTAGATAACATCCCAAAGCTCTTACTTGAAATACCAAGATTTTGTGAAAGTAGAATTGTAAATCGACCAACAGAATTCATAGGAATGATAGGATATCTGACCACAAATAAGGAACCAATGCCAGAAAGAACTATGGAGATGCTTTTATGTGTTTAAATGATTATATCCAAGAGAATTAATTGCCTGTGGACAGTAATAAGCCTTTGAAAATGTCAACAATAGTTTCATTCTGCTTAATTCTACTTATATGACTGTCTTGAATTCTCCTTCAGAAGTATTTAGCTCTGACACAAAAATCTTAGGTATCTTTTTGAGTCAGGTAGATAACTTCAATATATGAAGTCAGTTGGCAAGGAGCTCGGGGTTCCAGCCCGAGATCAGTGTAAGTACAGAAGCACTAGTCGGCTGTGATTGGTTGTGTCAGGTAGAGATGCAAATCTGGGAAGGGGTCCATTTTATCCCTTCTTTGCCTAGAATTCCTAAAAGAAAGTTAGAAAATGGGGAAATCAAAATTGTTTGGGTATAGGTGAAGATGGAAATAGGCCACATCTATTCTCATTTTTGGCTTTTCATTCTGTGCATTTTTATTACATAGAAATTTTATTACAAGGTACTTAGCATTTCCTGTGCCCTTGTCCTCCATGAATGCATAATTCATGGGGTAAAATACCTACCACAAAAAATTTTTAAATCTTTCATACAACTAAGTGAGATGACATTATTTGAAATACCTATTAGCACTTAGTAAGTGCTCAGAAAGTGAAACCTGTTACTACTCTTATTATTGATACAAATTAATAGTATTAAGTTCCTATGAGCAATTAAAAAGGAATTTCATGGGGATGTGAAGTAAGAAAGCTCACATTTGGACGGATACTTCAGGCAGGAGGACCTCGAGTTTGGCCTTCAAAAAGGGGATGATGTGTATTTCATGCAAAGGAAGCAACAACGGCAAAAGCCAAGGAGGTTGTAGAGTCTAGTAGGGATTGAGCACAAGATAAATAGAGCAGTGTCTACCTGTGGGTGTCAGAGAAAGGTGATAATGGGAAGACAGGGCTGGAAAGGAGATGAGGGCCTGATAGGAAGGGCCTTAAGTGCTGTGCTGAATTGTCTGGTCTTCCTTCCTTAGGCACTGGGTCACCTTGAAAAACCTTGAAAGTTTTTAAGCCTAAGAATGTAAAGGATTGGGGAAGTGGTAGGTTTTTTTTTTTGTTGTTTAAATACAAAATGTTAAGTCTTTTGTTCTTATATTTTTGTTGTGTGTTTTTGTTTTCTTTTGGTAAGTATTTATTGGAAATCACATTTACTATAGTCTTAAAATTTTTTCTGAATGATTAAGCTGGGAATATTTTTCTTAGGATCATACAATTTACATTGCTTCTAAAAAATTTGACACGAGGCAATGTTTCCTTCACTAGTGTTAGAACACCTGGGTTCTTGTCCCAGCCCTACCAATAACTTCATGGCCTTGGAAATTACACTTTCCTTCAGTGGGCCTCAGTTTCCACACCTGTAAAAATAAAAGTTTATGTTAGATGAAATCTAGCTTCCCCAACAGGCCAGAAACTGAACCAGTCAGTCTGTCAGCCACATCTGTTGCCACTTACAATGTGCCAGGACCTGTGATTGGATGCATCTCAGGAGAACATCACAGCAAAAGCCAGGCCCATTGTTCTATGCATCTGTAACATTTCTGGTGTCTAAAGATAGTTAAAAAGACACACACAAAAAAATTAAAATAAAAAGAGGTTAAACAACCTCTCCAGGGCAAGCTAAGCTAATTTTCATGTGGCCAAAGCCCTATTTTTCCATCACCATTTCTAAAGCTATGAAAATAAGTTATTCCTCACAGCTCTAGGTATTTGCCCAATATCTCTCTGAGGTCCTCTAATGAGACATAGGTTTGTAGAATCCCAAGCATCTCTCCTCAACTTCCATCATCTGTATGCCCAAATTACTTATGGGATAGCAAATTAGCTGTAATCCACTTCCCCCCAGCAGTGATAATCCAAGGACAAGCTTTTTTATATAAGCCTTTGTTTTCTATGAACCCCCATTCTCTAATTGGATCACATATCATTCTTGGAAAAGGAGTCATAAATGCAAAGAGGTTAAAATGCTGTGGCGATTTTCTGTCCGTTCAGCTTTAGTTAATGCTTATGTTAGTCTGCAATCATTGAGACCTTGTTGATGCAAACTGTTTTCAGGGCTGTTGCAACTGGCTCAGAGTTGCTAAGCAACCTGCTAGAGTAGCTGGCCAGCACCAACTTCAGCTGATTGAACCTCCTAAGATAGAGAGTGGGGTAAGGACCAGAGCTTTCTGATTTGATCATCATTATAGTGGCTGAAAGAAAGTGGAAGGGAGAAAGCCTGTGCTAAGTAGCAGGCTCTGGACAGGATATTCTGTTGCACTGATATCCTTTTTAATCCTCAGGTAATTCAATAAGGTTAGTATTAATATCTCAGTGCTAGAGGTAAGAAATCAGTCCCAAAAGCAGTTTAGTAAATACTGAAGGCCATGCAGAAAATAAGGCTTAGAGCCAGTAGCCTAGTCCATAAACTAATGTCTATGTGTTTATCTATCATACAGAAGAAAAGACATGGATGGGCAAAATTACAACCCAAAAGGAAAGTTAAAGAGAAATGGCAAGAGTGGCAAGAAGTAATTGAAACATTTAAAACTGAAGGCCAAACAAGAGTCCATGATGGATGGCTAGTTTTAGAAGTGAAGTCAGCAAATATAATGGGTCTATTGCTGAAATATAAAACTTCACAGGAGGAGATTAGGTAATGAATGTAGGACACATGTCCAAGTGTCAAGGTCTGCAAAAATCTGTTCACTGCTTGCCCTGCACTGGTCTAGCCTCTTTTGTTAACTTGTTGGACATTGTAGTGGCCCTGTGGACTAGATGCTATTGCCATGGCTATTTATAGGTAGGGAAATTGAGACACAAAGGGATGAAGTAACTTGCCAAAACTTCTCAAGCTTGGAAATCTGCATAGGTTAGACCCAAGTAGTCTATCACTAGAGTCGGTTCTCTTGGCCACCATGGTTACTGCTTTCAAGCAGGTAAATACCAGTCTAATGACCATCAATTGATGAGGCAACAGACTGGAATAGGTTTCCAATACTGCTCTGTACAGTTATAGTTTTTCTGGTTAACATTTTAGAAATACCATCCCACTGGCTGCAATAGGCATGAGATCAGCTGACCTCCCATTCAGATCCCCTACTGATATGCCCTTGTACCTGGACCAACACTGTGCAATGCCATAGCCAGGTCAATTTCTAGAGCCTTCTCTTTTCCACATCTATTGCTTGCTGTCCCCTAAGGTGTCTTCACAGGATCAGTGCTTCTGAATGTGCCCTACTCAAAAGTTGATCAATCACCTCTCTCCCAGCTCAAAAGGGTTGAAATCCCAGTAAGAAATGCTCAGTTTTTGCAGTAAATAGATATACAAAATTGTAGTAAATAGATATACAAATGAAAGTTGATTTGGATTAGCATGAGCCAGAACCTGTCTTCTGTGCTTTCCCATAGTCTGGGCTCACTATGGCATGACAATTCACTGGATATACTTTCCTGCCTCATTTCTTTCCATGATGAACATGTCTTCTTGGTTATTTCCATCCCTCAATTCTAGTCAAGTGCCTCCTCAATATAAGCATTCAATATGTATGTTTAATGAATTATAATTTTTTTCTGATGAAATTTCCTTGAACCATTTAATTCCAATGCCCAGAGAATGCCCAAAGATCCTAAGACTTCTGTCAATTCCCAAGGTCTCAATATCAGACTAGAAGCTCTCTGCTTCTAGTCCCTGTATCATTGATTTAGCCATATTATCTGTATAGACACAGAACTCATGAACTGAGAAAAAATATGTACTCTGTCAAGTGTTTTATAAACCCAGGAGAGTGTTCCACTTCTTTTGAATGGGTATTGGTAGGGAATAAAAGTAATCTTGGAGTCCAGATTGTATACCCACCAACTCAACATCTCTCTCTCTCCCTCTCTCACTCTCTTTCTCTCTCTCCTCTTTCACTCTCTTTCTCTCTCTCTCCTCTCTCTCCTCTCTCTCCCTCTTTCTTTCCCTCTCTCTCTCTCTCTCTCTCTCTCTCTCTCTCTCTCTCTCTCTCTCTCTCTCTCCTCTCTCTACCTCTCTCTCCCCTCTCATTGTCCTCACTTTACAAAGCAGTAAGACATCTCCTTACCTGGCCCCACCTCTTGAAGAACACTTCCAACCCCATCAGTCTCCTAGAGATGTCACAGCACAAGTCACTTTCCAAGCATACTTCTGGTCCCTTGTTAATAGCATACCATTCTTAAGCTCCTTACAGAGTGAATTAAAATCACAAGTTACTAATTAACAGTGGCTACCCTCTTGCTTCTCCCTCCTTCTGCTGGTCCAGTCTGATTTCCCACAGCAACAACAAAAAAAAAATAACTCATTTACATTATTCTTCAGCCCAGTGTGACTATAAATGGGCAGTTTTGTGTTCCTAGTGAAGAGACATCATAGAAGAGAAAAGAAGTTGTACTTATCACTTTTGAATAACTACTCTAAGTTCATTGTATACATCATCTTACTTAAACTTTAGAAAGGTAAAGCAGCATGTTTAAGGTCACAGAACTATGAAGTGGTGAAGTCTAAATCTCAAAATTTATCTTACCCTAAAGCCCTTGCCCCAACCACCATAGCATGGTGCTCGCACAGAACAGCAACCATGGACTTTAGTGATCAGAGGGAGCCACTTAGCCAAATAGTGCCCTCCATCTCCTGTTTTCCTCTAATTGAAGGAGATGTAAATATAGAAATATGGAAGAAGGTACAGATTCTCAAAGTAAGTTTTAAAATACCACAGAAGTTTCCTTTTATAACGGACAGTTCAGAACCACTCATAAGGGGGAAGATAAAGGAGAACAAATATGTTTACATGCCTTGTGAAAGTTTCAAATGGAACCAGCTAGACCAGGCCATCTTAAGGAACTCTCCTCCTAAGATGAACCATGGCACAGCACCACCAACTTGTGCCTTTCCGACTTAAGTTTTTGATGAGAATTTCTCTTCCACAGACACATACACATACCCTACACGCAATTACCTCTCAACCATTTGTTTCTATTTCATTTTCCTTTACTGTGCTGAGAACATAGGAAAGGGTGAAGGTGAAGGTTACTCATTCTTTTTGTTTGGTTGGTTGGTTTATTGAGACAGGATCTCACTAGGTAACCCAGGCTGGCTTCACACTTGTGATCCTCTTGCCTCAGCTTCCTGAATACTGGGATCGCAAGCATGTGATCACACACCTGGCTGGTGACTGATTCTTATTGCAGATCTTTAATCTGTGTGGCAAGAATGATTCATTTTCATAATAGCTGTCAATTTCTTTTTGTTACAGAGGTTCACCAGATCGAGATGGAATTGTAAGTATTTAAACAACCATTTGTAGTTGGCTTACACTTCAATATATTCTATGTGTAAATTTCCTTAAGTCCCGTTCTTTTTCTTCCTTTTTTCCCAATAAGGAAAAAAATAGCTTGGATGACTTTTCTGATCTCTCAGTGTTGTAATTTTCTCTAGTAATTGCATGGGACATAAATGTAGTCTTGGTCAAGTTAGACTTACTTATTGCCTTCACCTAAAACTCTGACCCAGAGCAGGCAAGCAAACTAGTCATAGAGATGGTGGGTCAAAGCCTGATCATTCATGCAAGGGCTGCTACCATCAACTGTTATTTCACTTCCAATTTAATGATGTAAGACTCATTACATGAGAATGTTCTTCTTCAACAGAGGCCACAGAGTCATAAACGAGCTGGGATCCAATAAAACTAAAAGAAGCTTTTCCCCTTCAGTAGTTGGGCTGCAAATCCATTTTCTATATTAAATTCCAAATTAGGGAATGGTCTTAAAACCACTTATGCCTGAATGTATAGCCTGAAGGAGGCAAATGGGTCGACTGGGTTTTGATTCAGCAGTTATTTTGACTCCTTGCTGGCCACAGATTTCTTGCTTTTTAAAGAAGTCTGTGGTGCATGGGTTTAGATTTATCTGAGTTGTGCTTATGGGATTTTGCCCTAGCTTCTGAAATGACTTCCTTCAAAATCTAAATCAGATGCCTATTCAGAGGTTCAAAAGAACAGCTGTTACTGAAAAAAAGATGAAGTGGGGGGGGCCTCACATTAGACTCACTGGGCTGGAGTGGGAACTAAAATAAATCTGGTGACTAAAAATATAATTTTTTAAAAATTACCCTTTATAATAAAATACCAAAGTTGGGGCACTAATTGCAGTTCTAGCAGGAGTTCTCCTGCACTTGTTGCAAGGTTCTTAGCTTTGGGATACCTTCCATGTACATGTGATTCTTGCTATGAAATATTAAGAAAATAAGACTGAAATTGATCAGACATTGGGTAACACTATAATCAAGGCTCTATTCAGCAGGGGAAAAAAAAGACCCAGAAGACTCAGCTTCTCCTCACCTCTTGCTTCTGGCTCAGAGCCCTCTCGTTAACTCTGTCTCAGGTACTCTCTGCTTCTATGTCTTCTCTTTGCTTCTGGCTTGATCCCCTCCCTGGGTCCTCTTGTTCCCCCATTCCCACCTTTGCAAGGCTCTAGCTACTCTGCTTTCTATCTGTGTTGCTCCCAGACCGGATTGCTATTCCTGGCTTCTCTCACTCTGCCACTCTCAGTCTTGTCCTATTTTTCCTTTCTCCAACCCCCTGCCCATTGTCTTTGAGGCACCGTTACCTCACTATTCTCTGCTGTTCTGGGAGCACCTGTGTATATCTCTAGTAAAATATGTACACAGCAACTGATGCAGCAGCTACCACAGGGCAGGTGACCATGAACATGGCCTCATTAATGAACCCAGAAGTCATTCTGAGGACCCCTCCTCCCTAGGACAGGGCTTCATACCCAGTCCCCTGAGCGCTCCTTATACCATTCCAAGTCTTAGAAAGTTAGTTATTAGTGGTTGTGCCTTCTTTGTTACTTATTCAGAAATGCCATAAATATCATCAGTCATAATTATTAAGAATGGGGAATTATTTCATTTCAATTTCTTTGGAGGTAACACAGACCTTTTCTGAAAAAGACCACATCAAAAATAAGTACATTTTCTCAGGGGCAGGTGTACAGCTTCATTGGCAATTGGAAATTATTAACCAGTTGCTAATTTCAGCTTTTGAAAATGTTCACATTTCCCCCAAAACATGATCACCAAATTTCAAAAACCAGCACTGTCCAGCTCAATTTAAGTTTCTGTTCGTATTCAGTGCTTACAGAGCTCAACCTGATTTTCTTTTAAACTCGACCTTGCATCTGTGGATTCTATCCATTTTGGTATGGCTGAGATAGCTTCCAAATGATTGCCTTTTGAATATTTGAAGTTGAATTTTACAGTGTGGGTCCATAAACTGAGTTGTTGTGTGTTGTATCCAGCTAGTGTATAAGCTGGTTGAGTAAACACAGAGTCTGCACAAATGCCTTGATAGAGTGCTGCTTACTTCATTTCAGTTTCTTAGTATCTTTTGGAGCTCACGGCTGGTGGCAACACTTTTAATCTATAGAGACCTCATGGTAGGGCTGTGTGTCTGAAGATGAGATTGCCTTGTTGCCCACTGGCTGAGTGTCCCCATTGCTGCAGAGCTGTTTGTCACAGTGTCCAGACTCAGGCAGCTATGTGTGACACACATGCTGACATAAACTCTAATTTGCACTGGATACACGTTAATGTCCCAAGTAGCACCAGTTTTCTTTCACAAATACACCAGGATAGCAGGGTTACAGCCTTGCTTTGAAGA
Organism: Castor canadensis; assembly: GCF_047511655.1. NCBI lineage: Eukaryota > Metazoa > Chordata > Mammalia > Rodentia > Castoridae > Castor > Castor canadensis. The sequence goes on along the minus strand of NC_133392.1, from coordinate 108,152,942 downwards.
TATCTTTTTTGCTTGCACTGAACAGGTGAGCAGGAAAAGGCACAGGTTTGGAACTGTCATCTGTGTGGCTGTATGTATTGGTGACCTAAGGAAGGCTTTGATCAGGGAGAAATATGGAAGAGAGATTTTTCATACTTAGATTAGAAATCAGTTTTTACACAGTCTCTTCCTGTGTGTCTTGGTGTCTGTTCTCTACTTGTAAACTCAGTGCTGTCTGAATGATGAATAGATCCACCAGTCCTGCTTTCTGGGACACATCTCCCTCCTTCTCCCTTCCCTCCTGGCCTAGTCAAGCTGGCCTGCTGAATAGAGCCTCATTATGGGCCCCAAAGTCCACTCTGCCTAAGGAACCCTGCCAACATTGGTAGGCCGTACAATTTGGCCTAGAAATTGTTTCTTCTATGGTATGTTTGCTGACTCCGTGTGATTCTTTATATGTGTCTTGAAAAACAAGCAGATCCTTTAACAACTTTTTTCTACATGAAAACAATCAATTCCAGCAGCCCAGCCCACATGAACCACCCTACAATAACAAAGCAGAGTGTGCGCGTGAAGGAGGAAAAAAAGTTTCGGTAAGGAAACAGATTTTAGTTTAAAATTTCCAAGGGGTTGTAGAAACAGTGAGTAAAATCCCAACTTGAAATTTGGAGAACACAGTAGTTTTATTTACGCTACTTAACAGGACTCTTTCTTAAGTAGCTCTACATTACTTCTGACAACTTGGGACCAATTTTTATATGAATTATTTAGACTTTATGTGTTGACATCTGAATATTCCTTTAAAGAATGATCAGCCATAAAAGATTTCTGTTTCTTTTCAGAAAGGAGTCAGTTTTTTAAATGGATCTGATATCCATAAAAAAAAAAAGCTTTGACTAAAATAGAAGCATCATCATGCAAATTGAGTAGTATCATTTGTTAGAATAAGCACTATCTCAATCCTATCAGGAACTGGGCAGGACCTTGCCCTGTGTAGCCAGTGTTCTTAACCAAAGGATAAAAACAGGAATACTGACCTTCAGCCAGACAATGCAATAGCTATGGCTATGTTGTCCAATATGGCAGCCAGGTATGGCTATTTAATTGAAATTCAATCCATCAGACACACTCTATGGAGTACATTTTAAGTACTCCATAGTCACTCATATCTAGTGGACAGCATATTGATAGAACATTTGCAATCTCACAGAGAGTGCTATTGGATAGTGCTGTCCTAAAGGATTATTTACAAAGTGATTTAAACCTACCTTTGTGGAAAAAAGATAATATTTAGATAATATTTAGGCAAGTACATCATATTTCTTTAATACTTCTCATCCAAGGATCACTGTATAGCCATGAGCTGGCCTCAGAAAGAGGTACAGTCACAATGGAAATTGACAACTTTGGTGAATGTATAATTAAACACCATGGTTACTATATTCATTGATTTAGCCCACCATCTTCTCTGAGAATAGATGATAAGCCTAACCAAAGTAAAATACCTGTTAAAACAAGATAACATCCGTTGAGCCTCAGTTATTCTTAAGTAATAGTCATATACTCAAGTTATAAAAGTTACTTATGCTAGGTATAGAATTCTAGAAAATATAGAAAAGGGAGAAGTAAAAGAATACATTACTCCAATTCCAAGAAAAAGATCAGTTTATATGTTGGTGAATCACTGACAGTGCTGCCACAATTAAACCTAGTTAAGTGGTGTTTCCCTACTTAACATGTTCTCTGCTTCTTCTTCAAAGTTTTCCATTGAAAAATCAATACAGCCATTACCTTCACTATTACTTTTACTATGAGCTCAACATAGAAGCAATGAGATTTATTTTTTCTTGAAATTTAACCAATACAATTCTAGCCAGAATCTGGCCAAGCTTGAATTTGGTAATTCTCACTTTTGAGGTCAAAGATACTTGTGAAAGTACCCTGGAGTGAATGAGACCAAACTGCCAATTCCTCTGTCAAAGCTAAGTGTATGTATTTGTGTGTGTGTGTGTTGAGAATATGCCACAAACAATGTATTGTTATGATTTGCTGTTGGGTTTAGTACTTGTTTTTAAAGTGTTTCTGTTTTAAGAGAAAAATTTGTATAGGTTTTCGCTTTTCCTTTAATTCAGTCTTCCATTGGTTTCCATGGAAACTGGGAAATTTTCACTCAACTCAAAATTTGAAATTCAGGAATCTCTTTATGCCCAAGGTTGGATATTTGTTGTCCATAATAATGTATATGTAATATATACATATACATGTCTAGTATATGTATATATACATATATATTTATATAATCTGTTCAGCTGAACATACAGACTATCTTGGTTTTAAAGAACTTTAATTATGGACATGATATTGTCATGGAAGCAAACCACAGAACTTTGAAAATTTTGAACTGAGCTATTTACCTAATCTCTTTGAGTTTTAGATAGTAATCCTTTGTATTAAGAAACTATTTTAAAACTAAAAGGTATATTGATGTCAGTATTATGCTAGTAACAACAATTCATGAATTTACTAGAATCAACTTAGTTCCTTTGATTCTTTATTATAAACTAAATTTTACATTGAACTTGGCTATCACATACGTTTTCTAAAAAGAGTTTGGAAAATTTTGCAATTAAATCATATACGAATAGATCGGTAAAATAGGAGCTTAAAAATACATATGACAAAAAGAAAATAGGAACCACATGTATTTCCAGGGGGACAAGAATTTTTTATTATTAAGTGACACACTATAAAATGGATTATTTATATGTACACAGTTGATGTGGCAGGTTTTTAAAGACTTGTATAAGGTAGAAAGAGTATCACTGAAACACTAATTCAATGAAGGCAATTCCATGGGAAGATTTACATAGTGTTGTCTTACTACAACTAATCTTTGTGAGGAGCAGGACAAAGAGGTAGCTAGACACAGGCTCCATGTTCCTGAGTCCTGGTCTGTGACACATGACAGTTTTGGTATTTGTAAATTCTAGTGCAGTGGTAATCTATAGAAAGAGAGATGGCATTAATGCATTGTCTATTCCATGTACACTACCAATTCTTAGAATACCCAGTCAGCGTTAAGTAAAAGTTAAACTATGATTGTGGTTATCCTGGATCTTCTAGTGATCTCTGTGCATCCATGAAAAGCTTACTCCCCAGCTATTTGTCAAATTGGGTGTTAGCCACCTTCATTGTACTTCAAGTGGCCTTTATTTGTGATTGTAAAATTAGAGGTCCTGCTCTCCAGCCTCATGCATCACCATTTGATGTGTGTTGTTCTGAGGTCTGCTATTGCTCAGTCACATACCATTGCTCTGTGTGCTAAATCATAGAATGTTGTTGGATGAACCCTCTATTACCAACCTGATTTGTGTTTTGTGTTTGTTCACAAAAAGTAGAGATAATCTTAGCAGTTTCCATTTGGGTAATGCCACATCCTTGCTCAAATACTTGTGACCATGATCATACTAAGGACCAAAATAAAACTTTAAGATAATCAAGAGACAGAGTAATGCTGATTTCCAGTTTTCTTCCAATGATATGTGATTATGGAGGCATAGAACACATGGATAAGGGAAATCCACCCTTAGACCTCAAGTTCTATTTTACTAATTACGTAAAAAAAACCACTTGGAAAGAATATCAACTGTATTTTTTAATAACTAGGAGCTAAATGAACCAATCTAAAACTGACTTCCTTTGTATTTTATCAAAGGAGTAGTTAGAAAAAAAACGAATCAGTGTTGAAAACATTAAGAGATTAGTTAATAACTTGGATGAATACTCTTTCGATATGTTGAAACTAGTTGTATAATAAAGCAGCATGGAAGTCAAAATGTTTCCATTCAAAATATACATGTAAATGGTTTTACCCCCTGAGGAAGAGAGGATTAAATTATAAAGCAGTTACTGCTAATTCTTCAGTAATTGAATAAAATTTGAACTGATCATTGTTAATATCCCTATGTTTAGGTATCCTACAGTCTTTGGGGAAATAAGTATATAGAAAAACCCTTGTATACAGTGTCATGACAGCTAAATTTACCATTCAGTTAAACCAGTGTGGTTCCATGACAGGCTGCTCTAATTTTTCTTTCCAATGCTGGATTTGGATGGCTCTCACTAAATACAGATATGAGTTTAGTGATTTTTATTCCATTTTTTCTCATTTATATGTTTCTAAGTTTATTTTCAAATTTATTACAGAAGAAAAGCAATGGGGCACCGAATGGATTTTATGCAGAAATTGATTGGGAAAGATATGTGAGTATCAGAATATTGGTTTTATTAAGTACTTTACAACTTAAAAATTAGTTGAGGAACTTGTGTTTATAGTAGTATATGAAATAACTCCACTCATTAGGAAGTACCTGGTGTATTTAGGATGGTAAGAAGTTTAAGAGCACTAAAATCTGTCAAACCTGGGCTCAAGACTCAGTCTCTCCAATGTACCAGCTGTGTGTGGCCATGAATAGTTATTTGCTGAGCACCAAAAATGAAGTCAGTACAATTTTACTTTTCTACCATTGTTGCAAGGACTCAACAAGCTTATTATTTGTAGGACATTTCATCAAACTACCTAGCCTATAGTGTATTCAAAAATGTTTTTCTTAATGTTGACTCTCTGGGTATTTTAACCCTGGATTTGAAAATAAATAAATAAATAAAAACAGCTTTGAGGGTCAAGGCAAGTTAATTAACCACTAAGCCTCAGTTTCCTAATAACTATAGCTTCATATTATAAGTTACTCCCAGGATAAATGACAATCATTGCTTCTCGGGGACTGAAGGTAAAACCTAGCTGAGACCTAAACTTTTCCCATAATTTTTCCCCAAAATAACTAATATCATCCCATACACTTCAACCCAATTAGAACAACCCATTGGATCCAGCCAGGACTACTCTTAGTTTTCTAACCAGATAGAACAGGTAAATCATTACATCAAAGATTTCTCACTCCTAGGCTTATAGCCACCCCTTTACTCATCTTCCTCCCTCTCAGTCATAAGGTATACTCTCAAAATGCCTGGAGTCAAGGTCCAGGTATGACATTTTGCTAGATGTGTTCTTGAGAAATGGTGTCTTTTCTCACTTAAGTTAACTTGTTGTTTGCTGGGATAATTCTTTTTACATAGGTTTGTTATGACATCCAATGAGACAAAATGTTAGTCACAACACTCACCATACAATAAGAACTCACATATGAAATATCAATTCTCATGATGCAGACTGCCTTTTATTTTTCCTGCTTTTTTCCTATAAATATTAGTTATCTGCTCTTAGAATTAATTCAGCTGGCAGTACCAGTAATCAGTCTCTCAGGAGTGGAAGGTATAAATCTTAGCTTCTTCTTGAAACTTCACTTTCCTTTTTCTCCTGTGACTGTTCTTTTGCCAGGGATAATAATCAATCCTTTCAAATGTGCTTGATTCATCCCTTTCCACCTCAAAAGTTGAGCCATATTCACAGCAAACTTGCCTAAACTGATGCACATATTTTAAATTACTTATCCTTTCTTCTGCCTCCAATGTATCTGCAAACATCTTCCAAAATACCTTATGAGTCTGCTCTCAGCACGTCCCACCCTTACTGAGAAACTACAGCAGCTCTAACAAGCCCAAACTCCGGCCCTCACCATGGTCTCCTTGCTCACTCCTCCATTATACAGCTTCTTTTCCAGGCATGTCATCTTTGCTGTTGCCTCTCCCTTCCCATCCCGAATCATACAGTGTCCATTTCTACCGTGGTGTCTTGGCACAGGGTCTTTCCACCACAGAGAAGGGACTCCACCCTGCCCTGTCCTACTGGTACTGATTCTTTCTGTATTTTATTTTTTTGTGTGTGGCAGTTTTGAGGTTTGAACTCAGGACCTCACGCTTGCCAGACTGGCACTGTATCACTTGAGCCATGCCCCCAGCCCATCTTTCTAAATAAACAAATTTTCTCTCCCCTAACTCCTATCTAACAGTGGCATTCCATGTTGTTTTGTTTTTAATGTTTGCCTACCAAAATACATTTCAATTTCTGTGAGGACAAATAGTTTTCATGTCAGTTCTCCATGTTGCTTACCATAGTCCTTGGCTTACAGGAAATGCCTGATAAATTCTCTTGGAATGCTTTCATACAGTTTCTTCTTCATTTATTTTCCTAGTTGCAAGACTCTCCAGATATCCTTAAGTAAATATCTAAACATACAGCTCAGATTTCATTTCCAAAAGTTAAAACCTTAGCACCCTAAAATTATAGACTTGTCTATATCCTTAAATAGAAGGCTTTAGAAAGAAATTAAATAATCTCTCCATCATATCAGGATAATAACTGCTTAGCATGTACTTCTATTTTATAGAACTCACCCGAACTGGATGAAGAAGGCTACAGCATCAGACCAGAGGAACCCGGCTATATCCTTTCTTTATTTTTTTATTTTACTTTTTATTTTCTCTAACAAGCAGTAAGCTAAATTCAGGTCTTACAAAGATGGTAAAATAATCTAAGCTACTATTCCTAATATTAGAAATGAATAAATAGCACAGAGAACAGCCTGATCATTAATGAGCAGGCGTTTTGTCTTAATCTATTCATAGAAAAGAGAAAGAGAAAAATGTGCTGAAAAATAGTTGTGCAAATTGTGAGCACTGTGTTGTCCTCTACAACCTGATATGACTATGTCATTTACAGTGACAGGAAAATAGCTCTTAATGTCCTCTCCCTCCAGTTCATCTCTGGGCAAAGCATGTCATACTCAGAAGCATTTAAAATTCTTCATAAGTGGTCCATAAAGCAGCCGTCCTCTGTGTGAGGCTGAGTAAGCTTATGTGTGCTTGTCTGCATGTGTTGAGTTTGACACACGAACGGCCAACTGCAGCAAACATGGACGACGTTAGCCACTGCTCATTGGAATTCAGTGTTCTTGATCAGGTGTTGAGGAAAGGTGAATAAATCCTAACCTTTTCCTTTTTATTTTTGTTTGTTTTGCTTTCATTTTTCTGCCATTTGAGGGTGCTTTTGCTGTGTCTATGGGTATTCTTTCTGATACTCATCAATGCCACCTGGTAGAAGAAAGAGCTAAGTATCTTTAACTGTGTTCTACCTACCAAAGGAAAACACTTTTATTCCTCAAGTGAATCAGAAGAGGAAGAAGAATCACACAAGAAATTCAATATCAAGATTAAACCTTTGCAATCTAAAGATATTCTTAAGAATGCTGCAACTGTAGATGAGCTGAAGGCATCAATAGGCAACATCGCACTGTCCCCATCACCAGTGGTGAGTGGCGTTTTGTGTTGAACTTTGAAGAGGGTGGACAGAGCTGTGTTCTGCCTCCATGTTTTAAGCTAATCACAACTCCTTCCACTGAAAGTTACAGATGATCTCCATTTTATGAACTCATAAACCTTAAACAGCTCAATTGAGCTTAAAAGTTTTACTCATTTAATACTGCAGTTCTTGTGCTTTTCAAAATGGTAAAATTGCATGAAATTACATTTTCTTTTATTTTCCCTACAACATATTAAAAAGAAGAAAAACAGTGACAAAAAGATTATCCAAACTTATTTCTGAAGCAGACTTAATGATTAAAAAGACCATGACATTCACAGATTTATTAACATTGATTTTTTAAAAGCACATTTTAGTTTCCCTGTTCTTAATAAAAATATGTATAAGAGGAAAACTAAGAGAAGTGCTTTAAAAAAATATTTTAACTGGGCACGGTGACCCACACCTGTAATTCAAGCACTCAGAAAGCTGAGGCAGGAAGATCAAAAATTCAAGGCCAGCCTGGGCAACAGAGACACAAACAAAAAACATTTCCTCACTATGCTGCAAAAGGAAATATTAATAAAATCACAGTCTAGATAGATATTAAAACTCATATTGTTCATGATAATTTTTTTATCAAATAGTCTGAAATACTCTCATCTTTAAGGCACCTCAAATGCAGACCTTGCCCTACATTTATGCAGGTTTGTATTTTCCCACAATCTTTGCTTCCTTTACCCATTCCCAGCTACTAAATTTCTTTAATTGCTGAATTCTGAGTTCCAAGGCTCACAGTATTTTCTGTGGTGTTTGAGAATCCAACATTTACAGTATTTTCTTTGTGGTGTTTGATAAATGCAACCATTGTTTTCTAAAACTAGCTGAGAAGAGCAGGTAAAAACTTTCATACCAACAATTAATATGTACTTGGCCTCTTCTTTAGGGAGGGGGGATCTCCGTACAGCATTCTCCATGAGTGCTGAACCATTTTCAAAGTACTTCTAGAAATATCTCAACTAACCTTTCTATAGAAGTCATAATTGTTCATCCTTTGCAAATAAACTTTTGCTTCTCTGGGATGAAAAGTCTATAATGATGGCTTCTTCAGATGTTAGTGCTTATAATGGCTTTTGCCACCATCACAGGTAATAAATAAAATGATTGCTAATGATAACCAAACAGCAAATGGTGTTTTAGGTAATTTTTAACCTTACACTCACCTACTCCCTTAACATATATTCCTGAAAAAAGAAGCAAGAAATACAGTCTTCTTTCCCTTCTGCAATGGAAGATACATATTTTGTCTTGGCTTGTGATATCTAGAAATGGAGGCACTTTAGATTAGTGATTGATGGTGTTGTTGAATTCTTCATCTATGCTGACTTTCTGCCAAGTAGGTCTATCAATGCTCAGAGGAGATGCTGGGGATTGAACCCAGGACCTTGTACATACTAGGCGAATACTCTACTACTGAGCTGCACCCCAGTTCCATAATGGGGGCATTTTAAATACACATACTTGCTCTATTCAGCTGCCATATTTCAAGTCACTTTTTCTTACTGAATTTTCTTACTGGGAGGGGAGGAGGGTGGTACTGTGGTTTGAATTCAGGGCCTTACACTTTCTAGGTAGGTGTTCTTGCCGCTTAAGCCACTCCACCAGCCCTTTGTGTGTGTCTGTATGTTGGGTATTTCAAAATAGGGTCACATGAACTATTTGCCCAGGGCTGGCTTTGAACCACAATCCTGATCTCTGCCTCCTGAGTAGCTAGGATTACAAGTATGAGTCACTAGTACCTGGCTCTGAATCATTTTTTACTGTAAAAATCTATCTAGATGCCAGAAACCAGTTTGTATCCACCTATCTGGAGGATGTAATATATTGAGTGGGTATTTGGAAGCTACCTGGGGTAAATGAAAGAAGGTAAGTTCACGGGATTAAATGAACAAATGTACATGAGAGCAAACTCACTAGGACAGTTCCAGAAACTAGATATTTATGGAGAGTTTGTTGAATCTTGGAGGAGAGGAGAGATCCCCTGAATCAAAAGGAATGCATGTGCCTATGTCATGTGGATATTCCTCTAACCTGGTATGTTGATGAGGGCACAGCGAGAAAAGTGGTTGTGTGCCATGAGCAACTCCTAACACCTGTTTGTAAGGTGATTTATTGACCAGATGTGATTAAGATTCTGATGGAAAAGTATTAGTGGAAGCAGAGGGAAAAGTAGATGTAGACACTCCGAGAAAGTAATCCTGGGTTAGGCTTTTACTGCAGGCCAGTGATACCCAAATCAGAGACCTGCTCCCCACCCCACACCCCCAGTTTGTTTCTTCTAACATTTGTCATTTTGATATGTAGGACAGGAGAATGGGCTGTTGTTGCTTCTTTAGGGAGAGGCGAGCATGTTTTCTGGATGAAAACAAGTATGAAGAGAGATTGTGACTGAGGACATAGTCTCAGCTGTAGAATCCTTGCCTTCTTCTACATAACCCATGTCAATGTGGAGTCCACAAATGACATGCAGCACTTTATCTCCAGAACCAGATACGAGAAATTCAGTCACTGTCATGATAGAAATGGCAAAGGATTTATACAACTTTACAAAGATATTTATACATCTTTACTTTCTTCCTGTACTAAAAAAAAAAAAAAAAATTGAGCCTATACCAGTTAATGATCTATCAGAGTCTTTCACTAAGGCCATGGCTGTTATGCAAAAGCAGTAAACAATTCATCAATGGAAATAGAGGAAAATCCAATGGTTTATAATAATGACTTGGGTTGAATTTCTAATTTCTTTTTTTTTTTTTTTTGCATTTCTTTTTGGCACTATTTAGGATTAAACTCAGGGCCTCCTGCTAGCTAGACAGGCTACTCTTATCACTTGAGCCACACCTTCAGTCCTTTACTGCTTTGTTTTTCAGATACAGCCTCTCATTTTTGCCCAGGGCCAGCTGTGAATTGCAATATTCCTACCTATGCCTCTCCCACAGTTGGGATAGCAGGCACGCACCCGCACACCTGGCTTTTTTGTTTAGAGGGGGGTCTCACTAATTTTTAGTTAGCCCAGGCTAGCCTCAAACTGTGATCTTCTCAATCTCTGTCTCCTGAGTAGAAAGAGACACCATGCCCAGCTCTTCTGCAATTTTTAAGATAAAGTTGCACTCTACTTGTTCTTTTCACTCATCTGTGACTATGTATTCATTAGTTGTAACTCCTTTGATCTTGTTTATCATGAATTAGTTTCATTTTACTTAGCTTCCCTATATATACTAGCTGATCAAATCAGTCAGTAAATGAATGAAATAAAATGAAAGAATAAATGGTATATATCTTTATGTATATATAATATAAATCTGTCTTAAAGTGACTCCTATCTAAGACAAAACTTCAACAACATAGAAAAACAAGGTTTTAATTGCTGATAAAAATCCTACTGTATAGTTAGACAAGAAAATATAATTGCAATTCAGAATTCACCTGGGCATTTGATTTTTATATAGAAATAAAATATAATGTAGGCCAGAACGAGACAAAAGAACGGATGATACCAGGGTTAACTCCCAGATCAGGAAAGCTAATTCCTATTTTTATCCCACTGTGTCTTCTGGTAACAGGATACCACACACAGGAGAAAACAATGAAAATCACCCAGGTTTTAGTTGTTGATTTTATGTCTGTATAAGGAATATTGAACTGCTTTAAAAGACAAAAGTAATAATGGCTTAAAATAAAATGATTTCTCTCACACACACATTAAAGTCAAAACTGGTGATAAAGGCCTGCTCCAGGGTTCACTCAAAACTCCACTTTCTACATCATTGTTCCACCTTTCCCAGAGTGCTGCTGCCTTACCACCAGTAAGCGCCTCCATGATTGGAGCTTGAGGTGGAGGAAAATGAAAAAGAAAAGCAAATGGTTTCCTTTAAGGGTTTAACTCAGAGGTTGTACACATCACTACCACTCAGATCCCATTAGCCATAATTCACTCATATGGATACATTGGGTGCAAGGCAGTCTGGGAGATGTAGTTTTTCACTGAATAGACAGACATGCAGACAGCTAAAAGACAAAGTCAAAAGCAGAAATTGGCAAGGGGGCAAATTCAACTATAATACAGCGTAAGAACTTTTGTAAATGTCGCAATGTACCCCAGCACAACAATAATTTTTTTAAAAAATAGAAGACATTGGCAGTTTATGCCACTATGTCTTAAACAAGCTCAAATTATTTGGGGGAGTCTTTAGGAAATGAAACTTTATCCCATTATCTTCAGAATTGTCCCCAACACCAACTAAATCCAGGGTGTTTTCTTTTGAAGTTTTTTATTTGCCAATTTTTAAATAATAGTGTAGCTATGGTACGTGTGAACTTATGGTAGGATAAATAGAAACAATTTCAGTAAAATATCATCTTGTTTGGTTGATAAATACCCTCCGACAATAGCAGTACCTCTCTCTTACAAAGTTCACTGCTTTTTCAGGCAGGCAGTTTCACTATCGAAATGAAAGTTTTCCTCCTTTTACCAAATATGTACTTTTTATTCTTGATGTGGTTGTACTCTTTAGAGGATGAAGAAAGGGTAACTCCTCCTTCACCAACTGGTTTCAGACTGATTCCAACTTCCAGTTCAGTGTGCAGGATGTTTATTAAGATACGACCTTAGACTGGTAAATGGCTCAAGTATTAACAGTACTTGCCTAGCAAACATAAGGATCTCAGATCAAAAAAAAAAAAAAGACCTTGGGGAGGCATGGCTCCACAGTGCTTGCTAGGCAAGCACAAGGCCCTGAGTTCAAACCCCAGCACCTCCAAAATGAAGAAAAATGAGGAGCAGGAGAAGTGATCTTGGGCTTAACATGTGTGGAATGGGGTGGGCAGAAGGGAGCTGAACTGTTATGCCCATCCAGCACCAGACAGGCTAATCCCAGGGGAACTTCAGATAGAATGGTCCCTCAGTATTATGGTGAGTTTGATGATAAGCCTGCACAGTGCTGTATCAGTCAGTAATCCAGTATGGGCCATGCTAACGATGACCATACTCTTGAGCAAGGCAGCGCTTTACAGCTACAACAGATTTTGGGGTGTTTACATTTGAAAGTTATTTGCCAATAGTGCTCCTATCAGCTGATGCAAGGAACCTTTTTGCAAGGGAATCTGCATGGCACATTTTGGTGGCTACCCCAAATCCCCTGTGCCTGACATGGGATTTTGTGTATAACTGCCATTCAGTGAAGACTGCGAGTGAGTGAGTGAGTGAGCAAACAACTGAGTGAGACCAGGCCAAGAACAGAGCCCTGTGGCAGGTCACTGCCCTCTAGTTTTGCACCTATGCACACTTCAGCTTCCCTTCTTCAACACATGATAATTTACCTAGTTGTGCCCTCATCCTGCCACTTACTTCCACTTTATTCAAATCAGGGATGTAACTTTATTAAATGAAATGCTCAACTAGGTGTGATGGTGCGTGCCTGTAATCCCAGCTACTCAGGAAGTGAAGGCAGGAGGAACTTGAGTTTGAGACCAGCTGGGGCAAAAATAAAAGTTATCGGACCCAAAAGGTGGGGGAGGGGTCTGGGGGAATAGGTCAAGTGATAGAGCACTTGCCCTTGGCTTGATCCTCAATACTGGAAAAAAAAAAAAAAGGCATCACTGAATTTGAGAGATACGGAATGTCTACAAGATTGCATGAAATCTACCAGAGCAGAGAGAGGTGGCTGTAGGTTGCCCTGACTTTCTTTGCACTGGTACCATCTTCATTTCTTAGTGCTTTCTAGCCTTGTGTTTAAATATTTTGCTCTAGAATTTGGGGTTACCAAGACATAGGTAGTAACAAACAACTTAGCACATGGAGTGAGACAAGCCAGGGTTACTATGTTTTACTGTGTTACCTGACAGCAGGTCCACCTCTCTTTTGCAGCCCCTATTTCCTTACCTCTAAGTGATGGGGATACTTTGGTCCTGGGAATTTCTGTGCAGGGCTACATCTCCTTCGACTTTTTGTCCTCCATGCTCAGTGAAGTGCATAACGTAACACACATTAGACACACAGTTAGTTATTCAATAAGTGACCAAACAGGTCACACAGAAAGTCCTAGTAACAGTAGTTCATAGTTGGTGCTCTGCAATTCTGTTCTTCATTACTAATCTATATTTTTTAACCCTTTTCTCCTTTTTAACCTTTTTCTCCTGAGAGGGATGCTCTGCTTTCCTGTTGTCAGTCTCCTAAGAGTATGCTGTGTTTTCAGGACCTGGAATGTAACACACTTCATCTCAAGGCTTTGATTCAGTCAAAGGAGCTCTGGGGCTTTCTTGACTACCTTGGACTTTCTCTGTTCCACTTTTTTGAGGAACTACTTTTAAGCCAATTTTCTGCATTCTGGACATTTGTGATTGATTTTCTTTCAACACAAATAGAAACTGAACCTAACAGGGAAGGAACCCGGATATAGTAGGAAAGATGCCAGGCCTGATCTTGGCTTCTTGCTAGCTGTGCTATTTAGGTAAAAGGTTCTGAAACCTGTCTCATTCTCAGTTCTTCAGCTCTAAAATGGAAACAACAAACACCAGCCTACAGAGTAGTTGATGCACTGTCCATCCCTTACTGCTAGTACAAGGTAAGGACCAGTCTCCAAAAGGAGGAGATAGGAACAGAGATGTGAGATGGTCCTATTTGCTTCCCTTTATACCACACATTCAGGGAAGGTGCAAATCTCCACTACATCAGCCAAGAAGGAGCTTCGTTCTTAAAGAGTACAGTTATTTTCTGAAAGAAGCTAAATAAGGTAAGGGGACAAGATTAAACTCTAATGCCAGACACCAATGGCTCATGCCTATAATCCTAGCTACTTGGGAAGCTGAGTTGGACAGCATGGTGGTTTGAGGCCAGCCTGGGCAAATAGTTCACAAGACCCCATCTCCAAACTAACCAGAGCAAAATGGAATGGAGGTATGGCTCAAGCAGTAGAGTGCCTGCTTTGCAAGCTCAAAGCCCTGAGTTCAAACCTCATTCCCACCAAAAAAAAAAAGACATATATATATATAATGTAATCAAAAACCAGCCAAGTCAGAATTCAACATACAATTGAATTGAATACAATTTCCTTTAAAGTAACTTAAGGGAAATGAAAATAAGTAGTTATCGCAGTGACATCATGATTACTTAAACAAATGGACTCTACTTCTTGGCAGGTGACCTTGGCACATTGCAAAATTTGTCCTTAGTTTCTTCATCTGTGAATAGGGATAAATCTCATACCTACCTCATGGGGCTACTTGGAGGGTTGAATGAAAATATATGATGAATACTCACACTAGACAATATATTCAGAGATGACAGATCATCACTGGGACTGTCTGCAGAGCCTAGGCACATTATCAAGAATATTACTAATAGTGATAAATTGGGTAAGCCAGATAGCAAAAGTCATTCAGATTCGAGATCAGTAATTCATTACTCTAAGCACCTTGCTGGAAAAATATGTTAACCTTTTTTGTGATACCTGTGAACTGGTTTGGAAGGTAATTTCAAAAGCATTTCTGAGTTGTTTCAAGTAACATTAACAGCCCCCAAATGGCATAGTGCTTCTTTGGGAAACTACTGAAGGCTGACCTTTGCAATAGCACAGTGTATTGTGCCTGAGTGGCCAAGTTTGTTTCATGGAGAGTGGACTTTCTTACTCCCTCTTCAAGTCACTTCTCCAAATATTTGTTCAGGAACCCCATGTAACAGGCACCGAGAGCTTATATCAGAAATACTGAGCAGACTGTCCTGCCCAACCTTCTTGCCAACACTCTGCCTAAAAAACTATCAGAAAATAACATACAAGCAATATTGCCAGCAGCACACAGAGGCTCAAACTCCCCTTGTGGGCCCAAACCCCTGACTGTCTTGGCTTTGGTTTCTTGACTAAGGATTTGGTCTGCTTTAGTCAGTTTCTCCTCTGGTCTCTTTTCAGGGTCTCCTGTCCCCCGCCACCACTACCACCACCAGGGTCTCAGTTATGGTCATCTCATTCCTTCTGGAACCCACACAGAGCAGGGTGCCTAACACATCTGTAGCCATGCAATGTGCTCACTAGGTGCTTAGAAACCTGTGGCTCCCATAGCTTTCATGGAAATGAGAAGACAAACACTATGGTTTAATTTTTGCTGCAATCCTTTTGCTTTCTTGAGTGCTGCTACTTATTCTTTTTGTTCTTCAGTGAGCCAGAAATCACTGCAAGCTTATCCTGAAAAGTTGTGTTTTGCCTCCAAGTGTTTAATTCTGTATTGATTAAGAAATTTTTCTCTGGAGTAAGTCAGAACTCAGTTCACATTCAGACTCATCACTCTTTATCCAGGTGACCTTGGACAAGTCACTTAACTATTTAAGCCTCAGTCACAGCTTACTCAGGGGTACAATGAGGTTAATAGTACTAGAGACTTTATAGGATTCTTGTAAGGATTAAGGAAGCAAGGCTTAGCACTTTGTAAGTAACTTGAAGTAAGGCCCAAAAGAGGTCTTTAATGAATACTAGCTGATATTAATCAGAACATAATATAGTGTCTTGTGGTAGCTACTATAAATCCTCCCTTAAGGATATGGACCACTTTTGGAATTTACATAGGTGGCAGTGGTGGTGCTGGCAGTTAGGAAATTCTGAGTGCTGACTGTGTCAGGTGCTTCACACACATTACTTCATCTGTCCTTGAAGCAACTCTGTGAATAGGGACTATTATCACCCCCACTTTGCAGATGAGAAAATTGAGGCATTGACAGATTAATTTGCTCACTTGTCAGAACCAGCACATGAAATTGCTAGGATTTAATCCAAGAAAGTCCAATTTCTAACTTAGAATGGCTGACCATTAAATTTTATTACTTTTGAGGAAAGCTGTTGGCTTTCTCTGAGGGAAAAGAAAAGATCATAGTTCACCCCAAACAGTTTGCATCTAATTTCCAAGAATTCACAAACCCTTTGAAGGCTTCTAATGGATGTCCAAAGGTCCAGGCTCCAGCTCCTAGGTCTTCCTTTCAACAAGTTATTCTACAGACACTTCATGTGTCGTCCCTCGTGACAGTGACAAGAAAGTGAGGCACTGACACCTTCCCAGGTCTGACTTAAATGCTGCTGTGTCATATATGATTTCTGACTTATTTAAATTCTCTCATTTTATATTCAGACTTCACCTTTGTTTTCAGTGGTAAAGAATGACACCTCACTTTCACGACTCATATATTTCAGTTCCCCCAGTCAATTAATCAGCAAGTACTTTCTATGTCAGTGGTTCATTGTAATAATGCTTTATGTTTTATAAATGATCAAAAGGATCACACGATCCTCAGCACTATTGGGCAGCAGGGTGGTAGTGACAGTCCCATTTTACAAGGAAACTGACACAGAAAGATAAGATTGTTGAAAGCCCAAGAGTCAAGACTTGAACTCTGGGATCTGCCTCCTTTCTGCCTAGTTAACAAGACAACACATTTTCATATCTACAGAGGGAAGGTCTATGATTTAGGTAGTTTTAAATTTCCTCTCAGATTTAGCACTCTGCCATGTATTCTGGCCTAACAGTCTCTGTGGGAAGCTCTCATGTGACAGAATGGATGTGTAACAAGAGAACCAAGAAAGAATATTTCCTTCGAAGCACAAGAGCAAGAAGGAAGAGCAAGGCTTTTGAGTAGGTGCCTTACTATCTGTGATCTGGGTAAATTCCTTAACTCCAAGCCTCTGATCCCAAGTCTGTAAAATGGGAACAATAGTATTGACCTTGAAGTTGGTGTCAGAATGACAAGCAGTATTGTGAAATGCCCAGCTCCATGCCTGGTCACCCAAGAAAAGCTCCATGAACAGTCAGTCCCCTTCGGCTGTGCTTCCCTTGGCCTTCCGCTGAGAGACTTGTAGGAGGCAGAAGGAAAATAAAAAAAATGAGGGAGGACTTGAGCTTGAGCAAAGTCAAGACAAGGGCTCGTAGAAAAGACGAAAGTGTAGGAGGCACCCTATCTGTCATGTAGGCTATGCCTCCTCCCTGCCCCTAGAAAACTCAGGGATAGAAAGAATTAAAGAATTTGACATTGAGTCATGAAGGAGCATTTTGTTTAATCTTGTTCCTGGAGATTTGCAACCCATAATGGAGTTATTTATCCAAAAAATATGAGGAGGGGGAGATAACTTGAAACTGAGACAGTCTGGTGCTGTTTATCTATTCCAGGTGTCCCACCCACTCTCCCACCCCCAAATTAGCCTGCCAAAGAGCAAAATCCATGAATTTGCTGCTGCTTGGTAACACCACCCCCTTTCCTGTCCTCACTTTGACAGAAGGTTCAGCACCCCGTTGAGTTCAGTAAAAACAAGGAGTCATCAGTGGGGGAGGAGAGCTCCATTCTCCTACACTCCAGCATTCTCTCCTGGCAGAAAAGCTACGTGGGGCAAGCAGAGGCTAAGCACCACACGTGTGCTGGTGCTAAGTGCTCACCCAGATCTCACATGCAGGGAGCTGGAAGGCAGAGGCTCTGCTTTCAGTCTAGCCACCAAGAAAGCTTTACGGGCAAATGTGATGCAGGTTGATCTAGGCCAGAGATATCACACATGGGGCATAGGAACAGCCATTCCTCTTCTCCAAACCCTCAATAGACGTTTAGCCTACATCTCAGATGCAGTTTGAGAACGCCCCTCTACACAGACCAAAATCAGCCAGAATTAGTACCTAAGATGAAACTTGGTTTTCAGATCTTATAGAGATGGATAGAAAGATAGGATAGATGGGAGCTTTCTTTACCAAATCTATTATTCTCTTCCAGAGGAATTAGTTTGTTTCTAACATGTGTTGGTTCTTTCCTTCATTACTACAATTTTTCCTGGAGAATTTTTTGCTCCTCTGTTTACTGACCTTAAAAATCACAATATCATTTTTCAAACCTTTCCTGTTCACCCTAATTTAGCAAGAAGAAATCCCTGAGTTATATGTTTTGATCTCATCAAAAATGAATAAGATATTCAGTATTCAATCTGAGCACCTTCAGTCTTCACTTCTCTACTCATTGTTGGGTTGTACCCTCTGAGCACATGGTGTTTGGTTTCCTTGTGTGAAGTGTAAGTGTCAGATTTTCCTTGTATCACCCCAGATTCTTACATTGTGGTCTACTATCTCAGGCAGCCCAGTCTGGGGTCTTGTTAAGATTGGAAACCTTAAACACTCAATTTCTGTTATTAACTTAAAGACTAATTAAATGAGAATGCACAATACTGATGGATAAAAATGTTAGGATTGGGGCTGGTGGAGTGGCTCAAGTGGTAGAGTGCCTGTCTTATAAGCATGAGGCCCTGAATTCAAACCCCATGCTGCCAAAGGAAAAAATAAAAGTTAGGATCGCCTCATCAGAAGTAGCAAATTCTTGAATTACATGCTTTTAATTATAATGTCAATTATAATCAGAAAAAGCTAATTTTTATATCCCTATGCCTTCTACCTTGATTGTAAGTGTTAGTCCTAGTGGAGAGTTTAGAATTGCAAACTATTTTCAGTAGCTAATGGCCATAATCAGAGTTGAATGGGCTCTCTAAAGAAGCAATCAATTTGGAAAACAAGTTTTTAACACAAGCATAACTTGTGAGCAGTTCACCGAGTGTTTGGCTTCTGACAACTATGCCTGCATTGGGAACTTGTAGATTCTTCACTTCTTCCTTAAGGAGCCATTTCTTCTAAAACCTCTCACACTGAATGACACACAGTAGGTACTTAGGAAATGCGTGGGAGGGTGGGTGGGTGCTCTTCGCCATGGAAAATTATATGGAACTTCGTGTCTAGCTGTGACATAAGCCAATTTATATTCCTCACAGTATTTCATCAAAAGAGCAAATTCGTGCTTCCCGATTTCTTAGATCTTTTCCCCTTCAATTCAAGCAAATTTTTTCTCCATTACTGGATGGATGAGCAGATGAGTGATAACTTCCTGTTTCTTCTTTTACAATTCACAGGTTCTTTTTAAATGTTTAGTAATGTGTTTCCTTTTCTGTGGGTCTTACTTTTTGTCATCATCCTGTTCCCATAACCCTGCACATCCCAGTGGGATATCTGTTTTCTTATCTAAAATCTCAGGTTTCCTGTCACTTTGTGATCCTTGGCTCTAAGAATCAAGTATCTATGCTTATCTTTCTTATGCTATACTTATTTTTACACTAAGAAGTTCCTATAAGTGCATCATTAATAGCATAACATTATAAGAAAAAAATATTTCTTTGCCCTCTAAAGAAGATACTACATTACTAGAAATATATAACAATAAATGTAATATGTTTGGGGTTTTTTTTGACACTATGTAGCCCAAGCTGATCTCAAACTTTCTCAATCCTCATGCCTCCACCTCCCAAGTCCTGTGATTACAGGTGTGTACCCCAGAGCCCAGCAGTAAATGTAATTTTAAATTGTTTTAGAAAAAAAGTCTTAAGAGTGTGAATCACCCACATTAATTGTATCAAAAATATTTTCTCAGAGATCAGGGAAAGCTTCATTTCTGTGTAGAACAAAGGTGATGTTTTTCTCTGCCTCTTACATCTGTCTAAAGGACAACCTTAGGAAGTGTCATTTGGATGAGCAACTAGCACAGCAGTTACTCAGGGCTTTGTGTGTCAACCTGAACTGCTTGTCCCCATGTGAACAGTAAACATGGAAGGCAAGATGGACTGGCCTCATTCGGTTTTGCCCATTGAAGTCTCCCTTTCCACTACCTAACCTATTTGAAGCTCATTTCTATATTACATATTTTTAACATAGTACATGAGGAATCAAAATGACCTTCCAAAGTATAGTAACAAATGATAGCAGGTGTCACATCTGGAGGTCTCCTGATATTGTTTTGTCTGTTTCTTCTGTGCCTTCTCTCAGCAGTCTTTAGTTACTAAACACCCACACCTGAGAACTGATAGAGAACAACAGTAAGCTGTACTAGAACAGAAAGAGCCAAAGTCTTACAGTGGCCTTCACGACTCTTACGATCAGGATCATCCCAAACTCCAGGCTAGCACCTGCCATTCTTCCCTCTCATTCCACTCCTTCCTTCTTCCCTAAGTGGACTGCATTGTGACCTCTCTCACCAACTTCAGGTTTTTGTTCAAGTTACCTTCTCAAGGAAACTTACCTGACCACCTTATTTAAAATCACAAAACCAGCTGAGTGTGGTAGCTCATACCTGTAATCCTAACTACTCCAGAGGCAGAGATTGGGAGGGTCACAACTGGAGGCAAGTCCAGGCAAAATGTTAGCAAGAACCCACCTCAACAACAAAGAGCTGAACTTGGTGTGTGCCTGTCATCTCAGCTACACAAGAGGCATACTTAGGAGGCGTACAATCCAGCCTTCCCTGGGGAAAAACTTGAGGCCGTATCTAAAAATTAACTAAAACAAAAAGAACTGGGGTCATAGCTCAAGCGATAGAGCACTGCATAGCAGGCACAAGTTCAAACCCCAGTACCACCAAAAACAACAACAAAATCACAAAATACTCTATTTCCAAATGCCTTTATTTGTTCTACTTTTAAAATTGCATTTATCATTTTCTAAAATACTAAATCCTTTGCTGATTTATTATTTATTTATTATCTGTCTCCTTCCCCCGCTCCCAAAATTAAGCTCATTGGTGCTTTTTTTGTTATTTCTGTTGTGCTTAGAATAATATCTGATATTTGTTGGTAATCAGTAAATACCTGTAAATGGCTTAGGAAATGAATAAATAATCCTTTTTCTCCTTGTGAATACCTGTCTAGTCAAAAATACTGATTGGGAGTGATTATAGCAGAATCCCATTAGTTAAAATATAAAGATTCAGAACACAACCATTCCATTTTTAAGGTTAAGCAATTGCAAATTCCTAATCAGACCTGACTTTTTATGTCTTCACCCCACTCTATGACTCTTGATGCCAAAAAATCCCAAGGGCAGCTTGTGTCCTTGTTAAGCTGCTAAGCATGAGGAATGTGCTCAGAGGACCAGACCTCCAAATAGGATCATAGGAAAGTGTGGAATATGTTTTCTCTACACAGCATTGTTAAACTTTGCCTCTGATCTTACACAAAATCCAATTTTAAATATTGCTGATTTCTAGTGCAAAAATGTATTCTTCCACAAGGCCTAACTTGAGTGAATGTTTGCCTTACCAAGTTATCTGGAGTAATCACAGCCAGAAAGAGATTCTGCATCTGTGAAGGTCCAGGGGTCTATCAGCTCCTTGGCAAGCTGTAGATCATAAGGTGAGCTGCCTTTCAACAGGACCTGCAAGTTAGCAATTGTGTTTTCTTGGCTGTGAGACAGGAAAGCCCCTGTCCTTAGAGACAAATTTAGGCAAATTTTTTCTCCAACCCAAAAATTCCCTTATTCTGTTTCAATTTACAAGTGAGTCCAGAGATATACATCTCTTTATCAATTCTCTTATTTTTTCCATAGTTAAAAATCAACTCTGATGCTATGAGTTCATTTTAAATCAAGAAGTGTCTTTGTTTTGCACTAAAGAGAATTGTCATGTTTTGGTTTTTTGGTTTTTTTTTTTTTCATCTCTAAGCCACCTGTAAAATAAGAGGTGATGAGGCGATAACCCATGTTGGTAAGTAGCTACTAACCCAGCAAACCAGCATACTGAACACAGGTGACTTAATTCATCATGTAGCCTAAGTGGAAAGGTGTAAGGAGAAAGGAAGGGTAACACTTATCCTATGTGCAATCATGTTCAATCCTCTGGTTTTAATGAAACAAAATGCACTTGATTCTAGAAAAGGCTGATAAATTTACCCTATAATCAAAGTTTAATCCCAAAGACCGAAAGCATGCCTAGTAACACAAGCTCACCTCTTAGAGACCTGCTTGTAGACTTGTATGATCTGTTTAATCTTTTCCGTTGGAAAGATCCAAGATTACTTTCCAGGTTCTGGCATCTGTGAGTACTTCCATTATTTCTGGATCCCAACGCTTATACGGCCCTGAGTGCAAGTTCAGTGTATTTAGGGGACTCGGGTCCATCTTGGACGAGGCTCTCTGGACTTGGACAATCCAGTTCCAGCTCTGCTCCTTTATAACCATGTGACCTTGGAACTCCCCTGAACCCCCTTTCTTCAAAGGTAAATTAGAGACAATAACCACATCAACCACATAAGGTAAAGCAGTTGTAAATTCTCATTGAATGTTAGCTGTCAGTATCATCCTTATTTTTGACCTTCACAGCAATCCTACCAGGTAGCAATTATCCCTGCTTTACAAATTTCAGAATTGAGCCATAGAGTGACTTTCCTAAGAATATCCAGAAACTAAGGGGTTAAGCTAATTTGAGTACATAAAAGCACATACTCCTCCTTCCACCATGGCAATTCTTTTAAAGCTATTCTATTTTAACCCCCAAATTATTTTGGTCTATAGATCGAGAACCTGGACCTTGTTAAACACTTTCATTTCTCAGTGCCACTTACCAAAGGGCTGCATCTGAAAAGTGGCACTAGGCACATAGCCCCTGTCTTAGCCCTCTACTATTCTGAAGCATTCGTGTTTGCTACAGGAGAAAATTCCACTCAGGAGACCCGATCACACAATCCTACACTAATGTCTGTGTAAAGCTATGCTACTTCCTGGAAGCCTTTGTAATGTGTGTTAGCACCTGGGGTCACTAATGGGCAGAGGAATTAACAATTAAGTAGGAGCTAAGTGAAATATTTATAGGAGCTGGTGGGGGAACCATTACAAATGGGGCCACATGCCTTGAGTCATTTATAATTCAGCCTTATTTCAGAGAGAAATTCACCTTTCCACATTTCAGAAGATGTTCTCCTTTAAATATTTGCGTAATTTTAATGCCCCACCCCCCAAAAAAACAAAGGAAATTAGTAAACATGAGTGCCTATTATATACCTACCACTATGTTTGGGGCTAGAGGAAGTTCATTTATAACCATTGCTGTGAGTTAACAACCAAGTAAAGACATCTAAATACTACAGAACAAAACAAGAACTGAAACAATATACGATGGGTACCTTTGTTTTCCCTGAGGCTAATAAATGCCAAGCAAATAGAAAGGCCTTTCTTTTTGAACAAAAAGAATGTGCAGCAAACAAACAAGAGAAGGGAACAATTTATTCTGACTGGAAATCTTGGAAAAGGTCTCATGAAAGAAATGTTGATGGCCTTGAAGAATGAGTAAGCTTTTGACTAGGGGAGAAGGAGAAGCCATAAAAGGCAGAACTAGTGTAGGAACAGGTGAGCAAGCCTGTGAGTGCCTGGCACATTCAGGAGGCATCAAGGAGAGTGTAGCTTAGTGCAGTCTTCACAGGAGGACAATAAGGGCCTGGAGGTCAGCTGAAGCCCATCGTGAAGGCATTAAATGCCAAAGAATGAAGTTTGCAATCTATTCTCTGGACAGTAGGGAGGGTTTTCAAGGACACAGTAATATATTCACCTCATTATTTTTGGAACATAATCTCAGGAGAGTGAGAAGGATGAATTAGGAAATGAAGCTGGAAGTAGAATCACAGGCGAGGAAGTACATGTAGGAGGCTTGTGAAGTGCTAATGTCAGTGAGAGATGACAAGGCCCTAGAGGGGCTGGGGACCACACACCAGGGGAAGAATGCCTATGGACAGGGGAAAATGAAATATGGGATCAAAGAGGAACTGGTGGCTCTAGCCAGACTGCTTTGGGAAGACGTTAAGTACCAGGTCCCTCAGTGAGACTGGAGTTTCTAGAA
Source organism: Castor canadensis (assembly GCF_047511655.1). Lineage (NCBI taxonomy): Eukaryota > Metazoa > Chordata > Mammalia > Rodentia > Castoridae > Castor > Castor canadensis. Next base: position 108,128,994 of record NC_133392.1, on the reverse strand, counting down.
AAAGCTCATCTTATTTCCTCCCATGCCTGGTTCAATGCATTAATGGCTTTTTTCCAAGCTTACTTCTTGCAAGCCCATTTCTACTTTCAAGGCACAAAGCTGTTTGATAAATGTAAATCATTCCAAAGAAAGCTCAGAATGTACACCAGTAAAGACCATACCCATGTCTTCTGAAGCTTGAAATAAAAACAACACCTTTAGAAATGACCATATCAGACTTGCACAGGAAACACTTCTATAGAAGTAAGCTCCTCCTGAGCTTTGAGCATTTCCTCTTGAAAATGCATGTCAACTCTCATTTTCTCTTTATTTTTCCTCCCCCATGCCTTCGCTTTTAGAGGAAAAGTCCGGTAAGAAATAACAAGTCCTTTTTTCCATGTTTTGGCCAAACATGTATTCTGTTCATTTTCACCATCAGCATAATGTGTTTAACACCTAAACAAGGTTTTGAATTTTAAAACCAAACCTTTGTGAAGCAGGACAAGGTCTAATTATGCCACATGGGGAAGAAAGGAAGTTGGTTGCTAAGTGATTTTGCAACCCTGTTATTAAGGGCTCCAGGGTAATTTTGTAAAGATTCACCTCTGCCTCCATCACAGGCATATGATCAAATATTTTACATCCTAAGTTTCATTTGTTGCAGTTTTCACTTGAATTAGTCAAGATACATGTACATACCATGAGTAAGGCAAACATTTTTAAGTTAATTTTTTGTTTAATGTACAATCTAATAGCATCCTAAGTGTTTGTGAAACTGGCCAGGAAAGGGGACTTGTAGAAGATTTAGGACTTTTTTATGTTGTTGTTGCTACTGTCAGTTTTTGTTTTAGTAAATCAAAATATCCCTTCATGGAATTGTCAAAGACTGGAAAAGGGGATTTTTATAAAATGTAAATCACTGCCTGGATGTTACCTTTTAGTGCCAGTGGGTTATTTTTAGTTGCAGCACAAATCTGATTTGATGTACCTACATCTTTTTATTTTAGAGCATCATGGAATAAATCTTGAAAAGAAAAGAAAAATATGTTCTTTTCTCAGTTGCCTAGTTTATTAGAAACATGTTCCCAGAAGTCCGTGCATGACTGACACAGGTGACTGCTGCTGAAAAATACAAACATGTTTTCATGTTTACAAACACCAGGAAGTGGTTGGTTGGTTCCCATTAGCTTACTTAAGGGGTTGCTGCAAAAAATGCTGTCACCTCTTACCTTATGCGTTGGCCCAATATCAGTAGTCACTTCACTGGAATAAAGTGCATGTGTTAGGAAGAAAGGGGAGAGGAAGGTACAAAACAGAAATGAAATTTCAAAACATGAGCCCAAAATAAAATAAACACCTATAATTATGATTATGACTTTGAGTGTTACTGAACTAAATGGCCCACTTCTTTTTTTTTTTTCTGTTTGTTTTATTATTCATATGTGCATACAAAGCTTGGGTCATTTCTCCCCCCTGCCCCCACCCCCTCCCTTACCACCCACTCCACCCCCTCCCTCTGCCCCCCACCCCCTCAATACCTGGCAGAAACTATTTTGTAAATGGCCCACTTCTAATGACTGTGTGTCACATGTTTCATGGCCGTACATTGCTGGTGCTTTCTAGTAAGCTTTCCTTATGTGTTGCCAATTTCATGTATTTTATGTGACCCTGGATTTTTCTCTGAATTAACCAGATTTGGCCACTACAAATACTGAAATTTGCTCATGGTACTTCTGAAATCCTCTGTCCCTTATTGGCTCTCCTCCTGTTGTCCTTATGGTCAGACTTGACTTGGATTATACTTTTTCATTTTCATTTGTGTGTCTTCAAGGATGAGTCCACACACACTCCACTGCATCATTTTTCTTGGTCATGTCTTTGTTGGTTCCTCAGCCTGGGTATTTCTGAATGAGTTGGTTAGTAGCGGGTTCTTTGATTTGTGTCCCACATGGAAGATATCTAAGCATGTCTGATTGGATACAGTACATATTCTCTGTAATTGGACTTATAGTGTACAGGAGCAAGTTTAAATATAGACAAGTATCTACAATCCTATGCAAATAGATGCTTGCCAGATAATTTGTCCTCACCCTAAAGCATTTAAAAACAACAAGGAATGGTGGCTGGGATCATAATAATAAACTTAATGCTCATACCATCTAATGCTTTTTCTGTAATGTGAATCACTTGATTTGCTATGACTAGACGATATAAAAATGTTCAGTACTTTGTAGTCTATCATCCATCTTCCTCTGTGTTTCCTCATAGCACTGAATTTAGCAAATGAAGATATTTTAAACCTTCAAAATTTGAGGCTGGTTATTTAGTGAATTCAACAAGCAAGACAGATAATGTTTGGTTACTTTTCATAAATCTGTCAAAACATTTACTCCCATTGATGAAGACTAAGGTATTCTAGGGACTGGGGGTGAAGCTCAATGGTAGGGTACTTACTAGCATGAGATCCTGAGTTCAGTCCCTAGCATCACTATGTATGTGTGTGTGTGTGTATGTGTGTGTGTGTGTGCGCCAACTAAGATACCCTAGTTAAATGAACTTGCTACTGTTATGCAAAAAATAACAAAATATATCTATAGTATGATATAAAAACACTGTGGAAATTTTAATGGCATAGATTGCAGAATTTTCTTTTTAGGAAGGCAAATTCATATTGAAAATTGTATAACTTTTGAAGTAAACATGTTCTAACCAAAGGTCTTCATTTTAGTGACCAAATCATATATTAGCAGTGTTTACCCACTTCAAAAATAGCCTCAAAATAGAGTTATCTCAAAAAGGGAAAAATAAAATGATTTCCAGAAACTTCTCCAGAATGTATAAATGACCAAGAGAATTGAACAATTCATGTTTCATTAAGAATGTAAGAAATTTGGTCAGAACACAGTAGGACAACTGTAAATTTTCTGAGTAATGAGGTGTTCCAGATATTATGAGAACTTATGTGTGCTACAAATGCCTGCAATCAGAGACAAATTGGCCACCTGCAGATTCTTTATTCAGTTGTGCAGTTAAATACAATTTTACCCCGTGTTTAAAAACTAGAACATTTCAAATCTAAATAAAGAAAATCTGGATGTTAATTTCTCTCTAAAGATCTAGTGGTAGTAGGCCCATATGCTCACAGAGCAGACACAGTGACTACTGACCCACACCCGCCCTGACTCCTAGCTCCACCCACTCCTCCCCGTAAGCCTCCGGACGTAGACCTTTTGGCTTCTAGGATTCATTGAGACCAGATACTGAAGTTAATTTCTTCTTCTACATATGGGTAGAATATAGACAGAATGCCAAATGCCTTCAAATTCTTGGAGGAATGAGTAAAATAAAAATTTTAACAGGCAAAGACCCTTGTCTCCTAGCTAATAATTTTGCTGACCCTTTTGTCCAGCAGAGCTCTTCAGGGGTGATAACATACATTAAGCCTTTCCATTTGACTTCTGGAAATCTTTTCCTTTTGAAGGGTTCAGGTAGCTCTTAATTACAGACCATGCGGCCTTCTGCATCTGTACTTTGCACAGCTTCTAGCCGTGTCTTTGGATTCTGGTTAATCAGGCTGTGACTACATAAATTTAAACAGCTAGCTCCTGATGAAAGGATTTTGCAAATGACTTTTCCAAAATGCTATTGCATAAAGTTGTCTTTTAGAAGAAAAACTGCAACCATGAACCATTGCTTAAAACATGGTTTTAAACTTAGTGGAAATTAAGACATGACTTAATTTGAGTAGATTAATTTATTTGAAATTACTTTGAAAAACATTTTGTATAATCTTAAATTGATAATGTTTCTTATGTTTAAGGTTCTGTCTCTGTGTTGTTGCAATCTGCATCTTAATTTTCATTATTGTTCATAATTTTATGTTTGGGGAATTATGTCACTTTTAGTGCCCTGCGTGCTGTATTTTAAACATTTGTCATGAATTTTCCACATTTCCTTTAGAGAATTTTCAGATGGTCACTAAAGAATAATAAAGTCTAAACCTTCATATAAAAGAGTAAAATTTCCTTTAAGCATGTTACAGGTTCATAAGAGAATTTAAGCCCAGAACTATATATATATATATATTTACAATATATATATATATTTACAAATATATATATATATTTGCAATATATATATATATATATTTACAAATATATATATATTTGTATGTATGTATGTAAGTGCATTTATGCACACTGAAAGATTTATAAGAAAGGTGGAATCAATGTGGAGTAGTACCTCAAAATAAGGTAAATAATTAAGTCAAGTCTAAACTATTGCAAGTAAATTGACTTTAAAAAGTATGTCTAGAGTTCTAGGTACTGACAAAACTGGTCTGAGATTCAACCCTGTTGGCCACAATGGCTCTCTGTTTTAGGAGTTTTCCAACAGCGTTGTCCTTGGATCACAGAAAGAACAGGACAGTGAGAGCTTGAGAATCTAAATTCTGTCTCTGGTTCTGCTAATTTAGTAGCTGTGTGGCTCAGAACCTCACTTTTCTTTCTGCGTAATAAAGGCTTCCCAGGAAAAAGACTCCAAACTTTTGCTCTGGAGAGTGGCCTCTCCTCCTCATTGGAGCAACCTCCTACCACCTAGATGTTTGTGCTCCTGGCCTCTGTTGAGGAAGGTTGCCTCTGGGGAATCCCACATTAGCCTACATCCTGAAAGCAAACCCTGTCTATCTCCTTCCCCACTGACATCCTAACACTCCTTTACTGCAGAAAGTTTATAAAGAGGAGAGCAATCAGAGATAGTTGGGGTACCCTCACAGCAGCCACAGTCAAGGTTGGAGGAATGAAAAAGAGAAGTCACGTGTCTGCTTGGTGTGTTTTCCAGACGTCACCTGGTCCACGAATGTCCTGTTGTTGCTGATCCGTTTTCCTTGTTCCCACCTGTGTTTGTCACAGGCTCCTCATCTTCCCCATCGCTGGTCTACCCACTGGTAGATGCTACGCAAATGACCAGGCCAAGGACAGATAATTTTTTTCAAAGGTCCTCAGAAGACACATTCTAAAGAATAATAAAGAGAAAAAATCCAAAGAAGATGGCTCTCTGAATCCTGCCTGATGATTCAGGGGCTCCCTGTAGGACCTATGTATGTGGGAATGCACCTCATCTATGATGCTCAATGTCCTTTCACATAGGAAAACAGCCTTCCTTGTGTTAGCTCTTTTCTAAGCACCCCCATACACACACCAAATAATCTGCAGGAAAACTCCTGATGGCAAGACATTAAAGGCTGTCAACAAAGATTGAGTATGTTTTTCAGCCTTGCTCTTAGGTACACATAACTAAAACTCGGGCATCCATGTTAGCAAAGCTGTATTATACAACAGTCCCCCATTAGGGTTCTCCAGAGCTTCCTATGGCTGGAATCAGCACTCGACACAATGCCTGCCTGTCTTCTCTGGCCTGATTATTTGGAGTGCATGTTTGGTAGCTGTCTTGCCGTCTTTTCTTACACAAGCCTGTTGACTGATCCATCATTCTCTGACTAGGTGTCTGTTCTCTCTTCCTTTTTGCTGATCACAGAGGCGCAGCCCGGTAAGAACTCTCAACATTTTTACCTTAAACATGTATAGAGAAAATTGCTTACAAGGCAAGGTGGTCAGGTTAGTTTCCCATTAAATTTCTGATAACCCAGGGTAAATGAAGCAGAGGAACTAGGGTTACTGGCTGGAAGCCTCTGGCTCTTTAAGAGCCAAGGACATATTTTAGAATTATCAGAGCAATTTCCATAACAGAGTAAGTTAATACATGGAAATTCTAATACTAGCGCCAAATCTGAAAAAAATGTGTGTGTTTAAGGACTACAGATTGGCCAGAAAGAACCAGAGAAGTTCATACAAAAGTGATTTAAAAAAAAGAATAAAACCACAAATAAAGGAATCAATTTTAAAGCCATTTTGTTTTAAAGTCTAAATTCAAAATATGTTCTTAGGCTATAACATGCTTTGGTCAGAATACACTGATACATACTTATAATTTCAGTTTTAGAGAGAGAGACATATTTTCAAGTCAGTACATCTAAGTGGTCACATAATTCTAAATTCCATTACTGAGCACAACTTTGGCAGGGTAGATCAATGGTAGCTCTCATTAGTCAAAGTAAAATCTCAGTTGCTTTCCTTAGATTGGAGTATGGAGAATTCAAAGCAATAAAAACGAATCTTTGCTACATTTGAGTAATCTCATCCACCTAGTCAGTCCCTTAAGAGAGGAAATGAAACTAAAAACAGTGCTGTCTGAAAGATCCATAGGCTTGTGTCAATCTGTAATCAATTACTGTTTGGAGAAAATGCTTAGCCGTAGATGACAATTTGGTAGTTCTCTGAGGGTGGAAGGTGGCGTCTCCAGAGACTGCTATTCAGGTGTGATGATTCCAACCCAGCTGTTGGTGACATCCCAGATTATGACAGATTACTCTTGAAGAGTGAATTGATTAATTCAAAATGAAGAAAATTGATTCACAAGATCCATATAGCAAAAAACAGTCACTGAAAGAAGGAAACTGTGGTTACTGGTGGGAAGTTTTAATTCAGTGGGCTTCTTTTCTGATTGTGGTTTGTGCAGCTGATAAGGTCTTAACCTTGCTCTAGACTTGTCTTGCTGTAGTGTCAAGGTCACCAAAGACCTGTGTGAGGGATTCAGGTGACGTGGCTGGGGCTTTCTTTTCTGTTACTGTTGATTACTTGAATATTTATTCCTTTCTAAATTGTTACTTGTTTATTTTTTCTACTTTCTAAACAACAGAGTGTGTGTTTCTTCCACACCTGGCTTGCACTTAATATGCATGAGGAGTGTTTAATAAAAATGTTATAGAGGCTTCACTATCTTTCAATAATAAGTAGCTATGGAATAAATTGAATACCTGGGAACTGATTAATACAAAAGAGGCTGTCTGCCTTTCTTGGTTTCTTGAGTATTACATTTTTAATAAAGGGAATAGGGCAGAAAGACCAAAACCTCTTCACTTCAGCCCCTGGCAGCTCCTAACAGCTGAATTTCAGTTCTCACCTTACTGGGTAGCCCTCTTCTTTCAATGCCAGATTACTAATATTGTGATTGATTATTTGAAATTAAAGCCCCATATCAATTCCTTCAGACCTTATTAATACAATCCTCACTATCTGAGGATCTATAACCAAGAAAAAGACTTTAATTCCATTTAAACAATTTGTTCTCTGGTTATTTCCTTCTACAGAGCCATATTATCCACAACAAATGTGTATCCAAACTCCCCCTCGTGAACTTTAATAGAATTAAATGGCCATGTTTATTACATTATTTGCTAATAATGTAATAATTCTCTTGTCTGACACATAGAGTAAAGAGAAACAGATTGCATTTTTATACCAAAAAAAAAAAAAAACCCAAAAAGTATAGTTTGAGAAATTAAGCCAGCCACCCGAAAACACCTAATGGATATCAGATTAAAACTGCTCCTTTATCATAAATGGGTTCAAAATGGTACAGAAAACTCTAATCCATCCTCAGGAAAGATGAAAGGTACTTATTATGGGTCTATTCAGAGGTAGATTTTGTTCTGAGCTATTAATGTTATCTTCTGAGAAGAAAGCGTATCTGTGACCATAAGGTTCAAGCCTTCATCGTAATTAGCAAGTAGGGAAAAAATGTGTTTGGTGGCTGCTCACAAGGTTTATTCATTGTCTCACCCCTTGTAACACTTCCTTATACTGCCATCACCCCCCAACTATGCCTCTACCTCTCCTAAGGCAGGCCATGCCAAGCCATGCCCTACTCATGATTTCTGACCCTCCAGTGATCCACTTTTCTGGTAGTACCCTATGCTAAGAAACTTTCAGAGCTCCAACTTTGAGTCAAAACTTTATGTAATCAATTCTTCTATTATCTGAATAAGTTTATGGCAAGGCATTGTAAACCTAGAGGTGCCTTGCTCAAAGTATTCCCACTGGCTGGGGGCGGGGATCCCCGGTTCCCTGGATAAAACAGCCCACTCAGTGGCAGATGCCCCAAGTTTCCCTATGTTTTAACACTCTCTACTTCTATCTTTTTAAATCTCCTTAGTAATGGATGACTGTTTCTGCTAGAAACTTGGGTACCCCATTTGATCAGGAGCTAACAGTACTCCCAAAAACACTATAGAATTTTCAAACATCAAACACATGTTAAACTTGGATTTACTTTCTTATCTGCTAGAGTTCAAGAGGGCTCTTGTTTTTAATGGACTAATATTTGTCTTGATTACCATACCTATCCAGGTAAGGGGTTTTGCTCATTCCGATGACTTGTGATTGCCCCTCCCTTTCTCGCCATCCTCTTTGAGTAAAATGAAAACTGATTTATGTGTGAGCATCTGTAAATTCTAACCTGTATGCAGTTCTGACACAAATATCATTTTCTCCCTCTGCATATCTTTGAGCTCAGTTTAATTACGATGACAGAAATAATACATATTGTAAATAACATATATGTGGTCTTAAGCCTTATAGTGTTTATTTCTAATTCTAGGGTGCAATTAAAAGGAACTTATCCAGTAAGTATATCTTAGCTACCAGAAATAGAGTATGGTTTAAAAGAAAGAATAGTTCCTCAGATCTTGGAGCATATGTGCATTTGAATTATATACTTGGGCTTTATTTTTAAGGTTTACAGTTTGTTATTTTTACTTTTACATCAAAGAATTCTTGTTATACTAGCTAGAGGATCTCTGTGGGTTCTGAATAATTAATGTTTTAAATACTGAAAATGAATAAGTTTTTGGGGAATACATTGCTATTTTCTTCCTATATTTATCAACTCTTGCCATATCATTTAAGTTTATAAATGAATTTAATCAAATGTATTTATTGATAGGGGAGGGGAGAGGAGGGCAAAAATAACTTATTTATTTATATTATATTTGATATGAAAATTTCAGTCAACTATTTAGGTTAGAGTATAGGTACAGCATAATGTTCCTCTGCTGTATACAACACATTCCAGGGAATTCTAAATTCATGGTTCATAGTTAGCGATACAACATTTTCTTGGCATTTCAAGAAAAGAGCAGGCAGAGAATGCAGGATTTCTGTACTATGTACATATGGCTGGCGTATTCTTCTCTTACGGTAATTGGGAGGCAGAACCAATCAAGGCAGCAGACATTTGAAGAACAGAACCTTATTCCACTAAACTCAACAGTACACAAATCTTTTTGATGGCTTGTTTATAGTAGCTCCTTGGTTAATGAAGGTTTACAAATGCAAGAGAAAATACCACTACATATGCCAAATACATGACTGCTACATGCCAGGGGAGAGGGTTTGCTTTGCAAAGTTTTCATATTCAGTTACTTATTGATGAGATTTAAATTTCTAAGTGTTTCCAAACATAGTTCTTATGGCACATCAGAAGGGACTGGTAAAAAATATGCCTAAAAAGGTTTTTTGTCCTGTGCATCAGGTGAAGAAGTGGCAAGACCCAGGCGTTCCACCCCAACTCCTGAACTTATAAGGTAAGCACAAAAGATATAGTTATGTTTCATGCAAGACATCATAAACTTTTAACAATTGCACAAACTTCCTTTGAGCTAAACTGTCAGCTTTTATTAAATGAAAGGCCTACCTGTATGTGTAAGTTCATATGTCCATAGCATGGTTGAAAGGTACTATAATTTCTCCTACGTGCAGCCCAGAGAGCCCTTTAGGGAGGTAGCATACACTTATCTGAAGTAACTGCCCATCAGACTGTGTGGTCTCCTCATTAATGAGAGGCTAAAGTTCTGTATAAAGAAGACTTGTTTTCCAGAATGCTGATCTGAAATATGATTACGTTGCCCTAAGAAGAGAAGCATGCATAGTTGGATACAATTTTAGGATACAGTCCACCTGCCACACACCAAATGAATCTCCTGTTTTGCTTTTTGTTTTTAGCAAAGCATTGTATTTCCTTTACCATGTATTCTTTGTGTGAAATATTATACAAATAGGCATTGTTTTCCAAAAAGATTGCCATTTCTCTTTAAAATGTTGATCCTCTTAAGTTTTTTTCTCTCCTCCTCCAACTTCTCCTCTCTCCTCTTCACCTCTCGCTCCTCACCACACACCACAGAACTCATTAGGGTCAATGAGGGGAATCAGGACTGGAAAAGAAATGGAGAAGGTTGTAAGCCTTTTCTCAGCAATGAATCTAAATTAGTACTTAGGAAAAAGGATGAGAGTTTTGCTTTACCATCTTCCCCTACTATCTCAATATTCTTCTCTCTTTGGGATACACAGCGTTGGGATATTAAGAGGTTAAACTAGTTCATTGGGTGGGAGGCAGAAAGGATGAAATTAGATGCTGGGTGACTCAGTTTCTTATTCAAATACAAACTTCCTGGGTAGCTTGTCACTTAATATCCTATACTGGAATGACCATAAACTACCTTAACTACAATGAGCAGATGTGGTGAAGACGAGTATAAATAGGTCTTAGACTGGATGTGATGGTACATTCCTGTAATCCCAGCACTTGGGAGGCAAGTGCAGGAAGATCTAGAGTTGAAGGCCAGCCTGAGCTACAGAACAAGATTCTGTCTCAAAAGCAAAATAATTAATTAAATTTAAACATATATGCACAATTTTGAGATCTTAGGACAGAAACATGCTTTGCAATAAACAGTCATCTCCAATATTATTTCTTATTAACCGAGAGAATTATGATGCTTTGAACGAGCTTTTCTCCTCCAACTTGTTTCTGTTGGACCAGTACCTTGGTCCTCCACTGAGAACTCGGGGTCTTATCTCCTACCAATACTCTTATCCCAAAATGTATTTGGCATCTTTCTATAATACCTTCTGGCCTTACGGAAGCTTTGTATGCACACGCATGCATGCATAATATACAAATACACACACACCTTGTTTAACCAAAAAAAAATACTAGCCTATATATGTTTTTTGAGCATTAAATTTTGAGCCGTCTCTCTGTGTTTTGCCTTGACCTGTGTGATTTAGCAAAAAGCCTCCAGATGACACTGTGGCCCTTGCTCCCCTCTTTGGCCCACCATTAGAATCAGCTTTCGATGAACAGAAGACAGAAGGTAGGAAAAATGCTATTTTAAATGTGCATATTTTGAGGTATATTCTTAACCTATCATCACACCCTTATGGGAAAGAAAAGTTCCAATCTAGGTGTGCTTTCAAGAATGGAAATTTAGTATATACAACTCTATTATTTTAGGACTTGAAATTTTACTTCCAGAAATATCTAATGGCTAACAAGTTGAATTCTTGATATAGGTCAGTAAAAATTAATGCAGATCTACACAAATCCTTACCAGGGAGTAAATGCTTTGTGAACCAAACAGCTGTCATGTGAGGTGTTAGCAGGAGAGTGAATGAAGGCAGATCTTCTCATACTCATCATGGTCACTGTCATTGTGATCTAGTCTCTGATCACATTTACTTTCTTTTCCCCCTCTTCATTGGAGGTGGCAATTGGATTGCTCACCACAGCCACTGCTGGCTTATTACCCAGGAATTACTCATTTAGCAACTTAGAGATAAAATGCTCTGGGAAAATGCCTTCGTTGCTGTCATTACTGTTGGCCTTGCCTATTAGATATTTATTCCTAGAATTAAATGTCTAACTTTTTTAATTAATCATGTTTGGGATGATTATAAATAACGAATAGCTTGCTGATACACAATAACTTCTCTATAAAATGGATCTAATCTATTCCTGAAATGTGTTTCTGTCCAATGCATATATTTCCATTAACTGTGTTTGATAATATAGAATGTCTTTATTAAAGTAGTTTAACTTAAGAACACTAAGGTAGCCAGGCATCTGTGGCTCACACGAGTAATCCTAATTATTTGGGAGGCTAAGATCACAGGGATTGAGGTTCAGGGCCAGCCCAGTCAAATAGTTCTCAGAAAAATAGCCAGAGCAAAATGGTCTAGGAGTGTGACTGAAGCAGTAGAGTGCCTGATTTGCAAGTCTGAAGCCCTGACTTCAAACCCAGGTCCAACTAATAAAAAAAAAACACAAAGGTATATATATATATATATATATATATATATATATGCCAAATGGTATTTTTCTCTTTCTAAGACTCATTGGGTAACTTTCCTTAAGTGTAAGGACAATAAAACTTGAAACCATAGTGAATAGGCTAACCTACAGTTTAAAAAGAGGCTTCAAAGCATAATGAATTATACAGGATAGAATTTTGTTTCATGTTAACAGTCAGGAAGTAAATAGTATGGGATGGTAGAGAAAGTAGCACAGCTCTGCTACCCTCCACAGATAACGCTCATCTCTGAGCCAAGGGGTTTGCTCCAACTCTCATCCCTTCCCAGTCAAAAGGAAGGAGGTAGGGGACAGCCAAAGGAACTCACTGCCAATTCTTACTTATAAGAGCAAAATCTAGAAGAGATATACAGCACTTCCAACCAAAGCCCACTGGAAAGAATTTGGTGCCATGTGATCAGCTAAAACTCTTCTACTATGGAGAAATTTAGGATGGATGTGGGAAATAGCCAGCAGTCAGCCACACCAAATATTTCCAATGATTTAGTTAGTAAAATTCATTTAAAAATCTCTAAGTACTCCTTCAGTGATTCAAATGTCTATAACCTAGAATCCCTACACAAACTGGACCTTGCAGTAAGGCAATTTGTCTTATTGACTCAATCTCGAATTTAATATGTAATTGTGATCAGTCTCTAATTTAATTACATAATTATACGGTTTTGATTTCTTGCACCTGAACCTGCCCATGTAAAGAATTCCATAGATATAGGGAAGCCTTATATGGAAAATAGAAACAGTTCTTAAAAATTAAGGTGGTGTCCCACACTGAGGCCATGAAAATAATAATGCTGCACAACAAAACAGAGTTAAGATTACCTTTGAGGTTTCAGAGAAAGAGGAGATACATATATCTGCACTCGTCAGAGGGTCTACCTTGACTGTTCTTTATGTGGCTTCAACCCCCAAAGTTCCATAAAGTTCCAGCATTTGAACCAGACACACTGTCTCTTCCAATACCCACCCGCCCTTCTTATCCACTCAGTCTTCTTTTGATACTTAGCTCAAATTTAAAAGACCTGTGGTAGGGGGAAATCTATATTTTGGAGTCAGGTATGCCTGGGTCAGATCTTAGTTCTTTTACTTGTTTGATGACAAGTCACTTACCCACTCTAATCTTTGGTTTCCTCACCTGAAAGTGATACTGATATCAACCATACGGTGGTGCTAAGAGAACTGAAATGCATAATAACAGCCACTGGCCTTGTGATAGATGCTTTATGTAAATTTTATCCACTATATTTATATCTGCTACTTCCTTCAAACCCCTCTGTAACTTCTGGGGTTGCTCTTGTTATCTCCACTTTGCACTGCAGGAGGGAAGCTCAGAAAGGTTAAACGACTTGCCCAAGGTTCTACAGTAAGTTCTTTTAAAATATTCACCAAACATTTTTAGAAAAATTGCTTCTCTTTATGATTCTGTAAAATGTTTATTTAAAAACCCTGGAAGATCTTTTAAATATAGGAATCATGGCACAGAACCCAGACATTTTCAGTTTTGAAGCATATTCTTAGCAGATTTTAAATAAACCAACTTGCAACAAAACAAATGTCCATGGAGTTAATGCCTGAATTTTCAAAAGGGTACCAGAAATGGAGCCAGTATGTGTACTGATAGTCAAAATGTCCTTAAGTGACCAACCAGGAAGAAAATGTGGATTCTATTTTGAAAGTCTTTATTTAGCTCTGTATACACACACGGACACCCCCGTCCACCCACACACACCACATTCCTGTTTCTATCCTCTTCTCAAAAAGAATGAAAAGCAGCACACTCCTAAATTAATCTTCCATGTGAAGCAAGGGGGAGATAATTTTGTGAAGTTCAACTTTAAGTTGAAATTTTAAGTTCTAAAATCTAACTTACCCTAGGAAATTCTCTTTTTATGTTTCCAGTCCTTTTAGATCAGCCTGAGATATGGGGTTCAGGCCAACCAATTAATCCAAGCGTGGAGTCGCCAAAGTTAACAAGGCCTTTTCCCACTGGAAGTAAGTTATATGTCTACTGTCTAGAAAAATAAGTGACTCATTTTACTGTTTGTCTGTATAGTGAAATCAGGCAACTCCTAACAGGTCAATGTAAGCAACATTTGGAACCGTACAATATTATGAAGAGATGTTGTTACTCTAACAGTTTTTATTTAGAGCTAAAGAGACCAGGGCAGGTTATCAAAGCAGGAATAAAATAATATATTATTAACCTTGAATCATAGCCTCTTCTGACATCCCACATGCTCATTTGCTATTCATTCATTCCACGTATATATGTAAAAGTCAGACACAAATGAGCTGAAAAAGAATCTTACTGGGCTGGGATGTAGTGCTTGCCTAGCATGCACAAGGCCCTGGGTTTGATACCAGCACCGGAAAAAAAAAAGACAAAAAAAAAGAATCTTACTATGTTCCACTCACTGGGCTATCACATGCCACAAAGTTGAACACTCGGATAGGGCCTCAGCTAGTCCTATAGAACTGTGGCTACAAGGATGAGAAAGTATGCTTTGAGAGGAAACAATGAGTTGCAAAGCAAGAGAAACGAGGCTTTGTGATAGAGACAAGTTGAGACCGGAGAGCAGGACAAATTTAGGTCAAAGCAGCCATCAGCCCTGCCTACTCCAACATGCTCAGGGACCAGACAAGAAAGTCCTGACAATCTTTACAATCCTTCACCTGTGGTGGGTTAGACTGTTTGGACTGAATGGTTGACTCATTTGGTCAAGCTATCTGTTTGATGGCTTTATTGAATACTCCTTTCAGTAAATTGCTCATAGAAATTATGTATGAGCAAGATGCTCTTCCAAATGCCTTGGGAGGACTGGCTATTAGGAAAAGGAGTTTGGGGAAGGTACAAAGCATGAGAGGTATTTTTACTCCTTTAGCTCACATGCAGACAAACTAATACTTTCTCTAGTTCAGAATCCCTAGGGCTTAGCTTTTTTTGGTGCCTAAAACTGATCTTAAGAATTAGCCAAGGGAATTCATAATTTTATTTTTTAAAAAAAGGTCATTTGTTAGGATTATTATTGCTATAAAACCATGTAATGCAGCCTTCCTAGGAATATTTTCCTCAAAAACAGGATAGGAAAAAGCAGCATAATTATAACTCTTCTTAAAGTTCTGAACTTTGAAAGATGTATTTGAAAAGATTTGAGCCATAATAGCACAATTCGAGTGTTTCTCCATCCCAATGGGAAACCAAGCCAGTGAAAAAGCCCTAACTTCCTTCCAAAGCATTCTTTATGGATCCGAGCTATCCAGATTATTCCCAGAAAGCTTGTTCCAAATGCCAAGAAGGTAAACAAAGGAAATGTTGACATAGATGATGTATGGGTGTGAGGCCCACTATAGGTATTTCCAGGAGGTGAGTTTTATGTGCTGGGTTTACACTTCACTCAGCAGAAGCCATTGCTCAGTTGATGGGCACTGTATAATTCTGCTCATATTGTCATTGCAACCCAAGTTAACTATTTTAGAGTGTTAGAATTTATGGTATTTTATATTTTGCTGATTATGATCTTGACTGACTTTTTATAGGGATCATTAATAAGGAGCCTCTGTCTCTTAACTTCTGTGGGAAAATATGAACCACTTGAGACGTAGTTTTCAGCAGCTCATAACTAAGATTAAGAACCACATATTCCTAGGCATTAGGAAGAGAGCTGTTAGTCACAAGTGCAGTGTGGAAAGACAGGATGCTGTTTAAAAGTAAATGCATAAAACATTGAAGGGAGGGAAAGGGAAGAATGACAGGAAGGCTCATCTACCGTGTGCAGGTAGAAGGAATGGCAAGAGCACTCCAGCTCCGTGCCCACCTGACTCACTCTATTTTTAGGATATGAAAGATTGGACTGCACTCAGGTTCACAATTGAACCTTGGGATGGTTTATGAAATTGGTGTCAACTCTTGAACCTAGAAAATATAGCCAATGACAAGAAAACATATTTAAAGGGAGAAGAAAAAAAGTACCTTTTGAAAAGTAATTCCTAACTTTGTCTACAAAGTGAGAAGCCCAGCTTCAGAAGGGTAAAGAAGTACCATAACGCTACTCTTTTTCTTTATTTGGCTGCAATGTTTATCAGAAGAAGCTGTTCATTCTTCTTTGACTCAACTCAAATTGCTTCTGACTTTCAAAAACATGAAGATTTAATAACTATAACTTTGAGAAACCTTTCCAGATACCTTTTAGGTAATAATATTTAGATTTAAAAAACTCCTCACGTGAGCTCCCACCTGACCCATTGTCATTCCATGGTCACACTCAGGATTGTAACTGTTTGTTAACATGATAGTCCTTGTCAGGCATAAGTCCTTAAAGACCAAGGTTATTTGTATTCAATCCAGTGTTCCTAGCGCCTGTACAGTTGGTGGACCTTAGCTGTGGCTAGAGATTTGTTGAGTAATATTTGAATGAATAGGTTGTTGATATTATTGTTATTATCTGGCATTCTTTTGACAAATAAATACTAATTCTCATAAGGCAGAAGGATTTGAACAGGTCCTGCTTCAGTGCCTTGGCTTTGAACTTTAAAAATTTAGACTATTAATGGCTATTCCCTTTTCAGTATTAGGTATATGAATGAAAACCCTAATCTGCTTATCCACAGTATATTGAGTAACTTAGGAAGAATGTGATCAATAATGCTTGACTTCTCATCTTTTTGCAGCACCTCCACCACTGCCTCCAAAAAATGTACCAGCCACTCCCCCTCGAACAGGCTCCCCCTTAACGGTTGCACCAGGTAAACTGTGGGTTCCTTCTGTTCTGAGATAATGTGTCAGACAGAACACTGGCACTGGACCCCAACATGTCCTTGATGTGCTGGAAATTGCAGGCTACACTAAAATGTCACAATGCTGGCATTTCGTTTCTCTTTCATTACAATTGATTGTGCAGACTTATTTTAAGGCACCACTCTTGGGTTCCACCAAAAAATATACCAAGTTCTCAATTGATTTTTCCTCTTTATGATTTTATAGAGTAAAGGCTTATAAAATGGAAGAAAAAATTGTATGAAAAGTCAACTGACTTTGTATGAAAAGCCACTCATTTTGTTGAATCTCATTTTAATGATTTAAAAATTAATAGTCTCAAGAAACAATTTTTATTTTTCTAAGAGCCAGTAAAACTTTTTCTAGATCTAAAACTGTCTAGTCTACAAAAGCATAAAATGGTAACAGGATGAGCAGAATACTTTTGTGAGGAAATTTTTTCTCCAGTAGTCACTTAAGTTTTTATTCATCTCATGGCAAAGAGATGTGTAAAGATAGTGAAATATGGCCAGGAATTGTCGTATCCTTTTAGACAGACAATTTTGAAGGCACAGCTTTATCATCTATTAAAATCAATGCTATGCATTCATACAATTTATAATCTGCCACGTCTTATTGAACACCAAGCCAAAAGTATTAATGGTTATTTTATATTCCTGGGCCTAAATGTGGCTCTTTATCACTTTTGGAATTCTCTAGCAGCTTCATCCTTTGCTATTTATGCAGCTTAGTGAGTTCAATAGGTGTAGAGTAGGGTATTTATCAATAAAAGAGAAAGCAAGACACAATCGCCTGTGAAATTTATATTGACTTAAGTCCAAGAGAGGATCATCCAGCGTCTCAAAAGTAAAGGTGTTTGCAAGTTCAAGCCATTTGGGCTCCCTGTGTTTCCATAAATTATGTTAGATATAAATAAACCTACCAGCAACAAAATTATAAATATTGTGGGCATGCAAAATGCTACCCCATTTATCTGTAGACTTGAACCTTGAATGTTAATTCCTTTCAAACTAGAAATATAGAAATACCAAGCCGTTGGTATAGCCCAAGAGTTATCTGAAGGTACAGTGGCTTCGGGTCATGACTTTCAGTTGTTTAAGTAACAACTTCTAATTTAAATGGCTTAAGTTTTTTTTTTTAAGTGCAGTTTTTTAAATTGCAGCTGTTGTCAAGTATTTTATGCCAAGCTATAGAAGTTAGTTTTGATATTTTTCTCTAATTATTGATATGAATTATAAAGAATAGATTTAGCCAGATCACAATTTCAAGGCCAGCCTGGGCTACAAAATTCTGTCTCAAAAATCCTTTAGAAATAATTGATGGAAATGTTTAAGTAAAACAGAGACTTTTCTGTTTCATGACTTCAGATATCTATATCATAGTTAACAGAGACGTTAACAGCTTAGACTTAATGAGAGAACAAATCATAATGATGCTTTTATGATTTTCTTCTCTATTAAACAGTTATATATGTAACAGTTCTTATAAGCACTAAATACCTTCTTGTAATCTATGTGTGTATTTGTGGGTATGCATGGGTGCATTTGTACATGTTTGTGTGAGGATATCTCTTTAAATAATCTTCGTCCTGTGTTTCTGGTATAGTTAAGATAGAAGATCTTATTTAAGGTAGCAGCTAAATGTGATGTCTGTATTTTAAAAGCAAAAGATATAACTAAGTTTTTCTACTTCACATACCAGGATAGACACCCTTATAAAATATGAGGATGATTTCAGTCCTCCATTCTTTGTATATTGTGTTGTATGTATTTCAACAAGCCAGATTTTCAGAGGCAATCTCCCTTTTGGAATTTGTACTCTCAGAGCCTGAATTTCTCTAGGAACATAACACCACCTTCTCAAAATGATCACCCTCGGCTCACTGGTGAACAGCCTCGAGAGCAGGATAAATGTTGGTAAAGTGGCCATTTGAAGTACCCGTCAAAGGAGTAAATAATAGCATAAAATATGGTGCTCACCTTAGAGAGGTAGGGACCCTCCCTCACCTTCAGCTCCTAATCCAATAAAGATATCGTTATATCATGAAATATACCCCTTAAGGCACCTCACAAGGCAATGTATTTGCCAAGCTTTGCCTCACCACTCCCATCCTCTCCATACAAATACTATTAACAAAGTTAATTAATTAAAATTTAAAATCAACTACTTTAACCGCAGGAAATGACCAGTCAGCCACAGAGGCCAAAATTGAAAAACTACCATCCATCAATGACTTGGACAGCATTTTTGGCCCAGTGCTGTCCCCCAAGTCTGTTGCCATTAACACTGAAGAAAAGTGGGTCCATTTTTCTGATACGTCCCCGGAACATGTTACTCCAGAGTTGACTCCAAGGGAAAAGGTGGTGTCCCCACCAACTGCATCAGACAACCCAGCTGACTCCCCAGCTCCGGGTCCCCCAGGCCTCTCGGGTCCCCCAGGGCCTCCTGGTCCTCCTCGAAATGTACCGTCTCCACTCAATTTAGAAGAAGTCCAGAAGAAAGTCGCTGAGCAGACCTTCATTAAAGATGATTACTTAGAAACAATCTCATCTCCAAAAGATTTTGGGTTGGGACAGAGAGCAACTCCACCTCCCCCACCACCACCCACCTACAGGACTGTGGTTTCGTCCCCTGGACCTGGCTCGGGCAGTGGTACAGGGACCACCAGTGGTATGTCTTACTGTTTGAGTGTGCTTCGTGTGCCGGGGAATGGCATGGCTGCTGCAGTGTGAGCAACACCTTCCTCTTGCCTGGCGATTGGCTTTAGGGCTTCAGCCATTCCTCCTTTGATCTGGGTGTCCTGTGGCCCCATGGCATGTCCTAGTCCCTTGAATGCTCATAGTCCAAGTCTGTGGATGTGTTGTCTTGCACTCCCAGCCCCAAGGCGTGACCTGCCTTCCACCCTGCAATTAAGAGGTGATTTTTTTTTTAAGAAAACTTGATGTCATTATTTGGAATTCAAGAAAATTCTAGAAAGATAGATTTCACATGGAGTAAGTTACCCATCAGATGTCTGATTTCCTTGTTAGATTCCTTACAAGGGCCTTAGATTTTGTAGGGGAAAGGTGGTTCTACTTTTTTCTTCTCCTTTCTTTTTCATAGATACAACTATGTTAAGCCCTCTAATTTCTTTAGGGAAAGAAAAAAGATACAAGGTTTGAAAGATTTTAGAGAATAAAAAATAAAGGTCACTTATTGCATCCCAGTCTAATTGACCTGCCCACTCAAACTTGTTCTCTGATCTCACCATTTGACAGTCATCAGACCAACTCTAAGTATGGTGACGTGTGATGGAAAAGTCTACCAGAAATGTATCTTTGGGGACTCTCAATGCAAACCCTCACATTGAATTTGACTTTTCTCTTGTTTTCCTTATTTGAAGCTTCATTTTGTGTTTGCTAATTATGAAAGGACATAAACACTTACCATACATAGCAGAGAAATGTCCAGATTGTTCAGATGCATCTCTTCCATGTCATTTTTTCCACTGTGCTCAAGTTCATCTGGCAAGATGCTCAGTGCTTTCCTTCCTGTGCACGTGGGTTCGAGCGAGGTACCTTCTGGGAAGAGCCTCATGCAACTTGCTTTTCATTTGCTTTGAAAGAGGCAAGCACTTGTGAGGTATTTAGATCTAGTAAGGGACAAGAAGGAAGGTGTCTGCCTCGATTTTATTATCCACTCATCCCTGTTGCCTCTTTCGGTTTGCTCTGTGTTTGGAAACACCTCTGTGCTTGTTAAAGTGAGGGCAGGGCATCAAGGAGGGGTTCGAGGAGAGCTGGGGATTCACGTGCACCACACATAACTCTGCTGTTTGAGTAATTAGGTATGCCTTTCCTGCCCTCTGCCCTCCTCCCTCTAAAAAGGAAAACTATTCAATACTCAAATAAGTTTGGGAAACATGACTCTAGGCAAAATCAACAAGTTTCCTTACCATAGGGCCTTTGAGAGCCTATATTATTCCAATAAGAACAGCTTTTACAATTTCATGGCCTGGGCACCATGCTAAGTACTTTAGGGACTGTTACTTTTCCCCCATTTCACAAAAATGTAAAAGCTGAGACTCAGCAATGTCAAGTAATTTGCCCAAGTTTTCACAGATGGAGGCACTAAATTAAGAATTCAGACAAACAGGTCTGTCCTATCCTGAGCCTGTGTTCTTAACCAATGTGTTCTGGGAACTTCTATAAAGTTTGGTCACAAAGTATCCCAAATTTATCTGACCACTGATCCCACCCTATATTGCATGGGGTCATCTACAAAATGTGCTCTCAAAATGTACTGCTTTGTGCCCCTTTCTTTAATTCTTGGGGGTCAGAATACTCACCTCCATGCCTGTGTTAATTTTGTAGGCATTTTTTCTGGGATACAAGGTTTTGTACTCACCTGTAAAGACAATAAAGAGGTGCTATATGTTAAGCCATCAAACAGCTAACCTAAAGAAACTGATTGTCTAAAAGAGGGATGAGGCTCTGATAGTTTCTACCGGCTCTCTTTCTGGGCCTGGCTCTCGGTCTTCTGAAAGACATGTCAAGAAACCCACCCCTTTCCAGGGGCAGGCAGTCATGTTTTCCTCAAAGTAAACACCTTCAGTTGGGGCAGGGAGGAGCAGGCAACTTTGTGACTCACCTGTGTCTCCTCTGTCACTTTTCACAATGCTCTGGAGGTATGCACTTGATTGAATTGACCTCTGATCTAATGAGGGACTGAGCAGCATTGGTTTTCTTTCTAGAATCTTTGAGAGTTTGGTAGTTATTTTAATGTTTAACTTCCAGACTCTTATGTGAAATTAGTTTAAATGTTACCAGTAAAGATATTAAGTATCAATAGTTGAGCTAGAGAAAGCTATACTTTGATAGCATTAAAGGACAAGGGGAAGATTGAACTTGGCCAATGAAGCCCATGAATAAATAAAACTTTGGACCATTAGCTCCTTAATTAAGTCCCAGTTTATTTGCTGTTTAATCTTTTATTGATGGAATATATACAAACTGTTAGAAATGTAAAATTAGGAATTTCAACAATAGTGTACAGTCTCATGTTTTAAAGCCAAACAGTGCTTCTCATTACCTGGTTTTTATAACAGCCTGATACAACTAAATTTTCCTGTACTTCTCCAACTATATTTAATTGGATACAGTATACACCTAGCACAGGTGACTGTCTCTGACCAAGTGTAGACAGCACCCACACCTTTGTGAATTAGAAGAGTTACCTGAGGTTGAAACAGTTGGAAGTTAAGAATTTGCCTTAAGAACTTTAATTTCCATATGGCAAAAGTTATAAACACCTAGTTTATAACATTTAGAACATTGCTGTATTGGAATACAGGCACTGATTCTTGGGGCTGTCTCTTCTCCCATGTGGACTGTGTGCCTAGAGACAGGAGGGAGGAAAAAAAAAGAGTTTACTGGTCTTCAGCAAGTGTGGAGGTCAGAGAAAGAGATGAGTTAGTCAAGAAGGAATAATCAAAAACTATCACAATATTAAATTATTCATAATCTCTCTGTCTCTCTCTCTGTCTCTCTCTCTCTCTCTCTCTCTCTCTCACACACACACACACACACACACACATCTATATAAAATGAATTTAAATTAACTGGGGTTGAGCTAACCATATGTATTTCCTAACTACTAGTCTTAGGAGAGTTATGTACAATACAGGAGTCACTAGCCCCATGAGCTATTCTAATTTTCATTGAAGTAAATTAAAATGAATGTAAAAAGTCACTTCTTTAGATACAATAGCCATAATTCAAGTGCTCGGAGGCCATATGTGGATAGCGGTTTTCTTACTGGATGGTGTTGTTCCGGGACATTTTCATTGTCACTGAAAGCTCTATTGGAGAGCACTATTTTAGGGTTTTTGAAGTATTTGTTGTCCAAAAAAGAAAGAGTATATATTCATTCCCATATATACTTAATACTTTCTTCAAAGAAAAGGTGTAATTGTGTTCCAAGAAACACAATTTCAAAGTGCCTATGTTTTAATTCACTTGATTCTCCCTAGCATTGGTGGTATATTAACCTCATTTTGCAGATTAGAAAACCAAAGTTCAAGGCAGTAATTTGGCCATGTCAAAAAGCTAATGAATAGCAAAGCCAGGATTTGGCCCCAGGTCTGTTAGGTTCCATGGCTTGTACCTCTGCCACTTCTCCCCAGGGGCCTCCACTTCCCCCATTTGTCTACCACCACACAGACACATAGGAGGAGAGATAAAAGTTGAAACTGTAGAGATGTGGTTTTCAGGGTCACCAAAGAAACTATAATGAAACTTCAGGTTGAGAGCAGCAAATGGATTGAGAATATGTCAATGTTTGCCAACTTTTCTAACTCACAAAACTCAATGTATGTGTAATCATTGAAGTTAAACCTTAAACAGTGTCCACCTTACTTCCCAGCATCCTTTTTGGAAATAAACACTGCTTGAGGAGGAAATGAAAGTATCATTGAAAATCCAAGTGAGACAAGAGCTGTATAAATATTACCCTTCTGCCCCTTTAAAACAAGGAACAATTGAGTAATCTCACAAAAATATGTAAAGCCTTGATTCCATTGTGAAAAAACTCTCAGACCCTGCATATCCTCCTGAGCCTAAGAGTTCTGTCAGTAGGATTTAACTAAAGTGTCCTTTGCTTCTGACATAGTCACTTAGTATCTTTCTAAACTGAACAGCAAACCAATTCCATCACTTCAGTAAAGAGAAGGTGATTTAGATGGAGGCAATCAGTAAAGGAAAAGAACATTTACTTTTCAATTAGCAATTAACATTTTTCTTTAGCTTTAGTTGTATTTGTATCAAAAGATACAATCTTTGCCATCATCATTAGGCCTCTTATTTGTGTAGCATCTCATAGTTTAGCAAACTCTTTCATAAGTATTTTTCAATTTTGATGTCTAATTTTTTTAAAACTGAAGCTGAGGCTCAAAAGGTAATGATTCTGCAGCTGAGAAAAGGTGAATAGGGCCAAAACTCAGACCCTTGACCTTCCCGTTCAGTCCTGCTGCCTCCATGACAGCCCCTCAGTGCTTTCCCAAGCATTACTGAAAGGGGGTTTTAATTTCTCTTCTGGAGCACATAGGGAAAGGATAAGCAGATGACCATCCCACAGCTTGATTCTGAAGACCATTTCTTGGCTGCACACCCATGGATAGACATTTTGGACCATTCCTATAGCAAGGTTGCCTTATTGCTGAATAGAACACCCCTCCCCCAAAAAAGTCCCCTGAGACTTTCTGACAAAGATCTTACTATTTAATGGCCTAGTTCCTGTCTCTATAGTGTCATATCTGTCTTCAAAAACATCCTAGATATAAATCTACTAACTTAATACTTAAAAGAAAACTTTGTAGTCAGCCTGTCAAAACATACCCATTTTTAAGAGAAAATTAGCCAAACGCTAAGGATATTTAGAATGAGAGAGATGCATGCAAACCAACCATGCAAAAATAACAGATTTTATGCAAAATATGGGACTCCGTAGTCTAGTGAAAGCTGTAGAAATTTTAAGAGCTTTGGAATTAAATACATAGCTTGAGTTTTATGATCTTGCACAAGTTACTGACTATATCTCAGAACTTCAGTTTCCACTGAGACACTAACAATACTTACATCCAAAGCTTACCATGAGGATCAGGTCATATATGTAAAAATAGATTCTGGTCCAATAAAATAAAAAACAAGAGTACAGTAAAAGTAAGAATATAGTAGGTGATAATGATAAAGCAGGTGAAGTAGAGAGGAGATGGTGGTAGTACTAAGGTTCACGCTGTGATTAATAAATAAACATGCAGAGAAACACACAGGAGAGTTCAACAAGAGAAGCAAGGAACTTGCACCAGGGATTCTCCTAAGATGGCAACAAATCTTAGATGGGTATTGCTACTCACCTTCTAAGCTCTTTGAGAATCCAAAAATCTAGATGCCGAGCTGCTGGTCCAGGCCTCCAGTGATCAGTTTCATGGTGTGTTGTGAGGGGATGAGAGGAGGCATAGCAGGTGAAAGGGAGATGTGAAAGAAGCAGTAAGGATGAATATTTTCCTGGGGCAGGATTTCTTAGCGTTTTCTTGGGATGATTTGATAACCTGTTGTTTCTAGCCAAAATGACAAAACATCTGAACTTTTTGAATATTGGCTTACCTTTCCTAAGGTTTCCGGCCAAGTAGCTGTCCCATGAATCCCAGATGTATGACTGAGAGAGACAGGTCCCAGAGTGCTGAGATTCCACTGGTGTGCGCACTGGCGTGCATGCCAGCCTCTGTGTGTCATCTGTGTTTCCTACGTTTGTCATGGACAGCCAAAAAAGTAAATCCAAGAGGCTCTTCACGAGCAAACTCTACATGGGCAGACTCCTAAGCAGACTTTGTTAGAAATTAAATCCTCTAAATTCGGTTTATTTCTGTTATTAAGATTAAACCCACAAAGTACCACGCAACATCTAAAGTACTTTCTTATATTTTGTCCTTTACTTACTTTGAGTGTTTAGGACACTGATAAAGCTGGCACTCCTATTTTAATATACAGATTCATCCATGTTTAAAAAATAAAACTCTACCCAGGTGTGGTGCTGGTCGCCTGTAAATCCCAGCTACTTGGGAGGTAGAGGCTAGTCCCAGTCTAGCCTGGGCAAAGTTACTAAGACTCTATCTCAAGAACAAACAAATAAACAAATAAAAACAAAAAGACTGGGGACATGGCTCAAGTACTAAAGAACTTGCCCAGCATGTGTGAGGACCTGGGTTCAATCCCCAGTACCTCCAAATAAATAAAGATTTAGAAAGAAAAAAGAAAATTTAATGTAGAAAAATCATGCCTCTAACTTCAATGTCCAACCTCCATTTTTATCTTGGACATAAAGACATTCTGAATATTAATTTAAAAAAGTGAATTTATCATGTAATTGGTGTGTATATGACAAAACAAAAAGTACCTAAGACCTAGCCAAGAGTCATAAAAATTTACCTCTGTCACAGATAGAGTAATAAAAGGATTTACCTTTCACTGGGTGTCACATGACAACAAAAGATAATGAGCTTCAGCTTCTGCCATCAACCATAGTTCAACTGAGTAAATTTTTTTTCTTTACCTAAAAAAGAAGAAAAAAGAAAAAAAAAAAAATGTGTGCTGCAGTGTTTAGCATAGTAACTGCCAAAAAGAAAAAAGCGTCCAGGACTTGCATTGTACTGTGGTGACAGCACTTGGGCCATCTGCCTTCCAGGTATGTCTAATACCAGCCTGTTTTCCAGGTGCATCATCTCCTGCTCGACCAGCCACTCCCTTGGTTCCTTGCAGCAGCTCTACTCCACCTCCACCTCCTCCCCGGCCTCCATCACGGCCAAAGCTACCTCCAGGAAAGCCTGGAGTCGGAGATGTGGTATGTTCCCCTCTGCCCTGGCAGAAATAAATGGTGAGAGTGACAAGTAGTCTCAAAATACCTTAACACAGGACATCTCAACTGCAGGGCAAAGCATTAGCACACTCATGCAAACCACTTTTATGGGTGACATCTGAAAGATAGTAGCTGCACTGTGGGTGTAAACTCAACCTTTCTCAGATCTCTGCCAGCTTTGTTTGCTTCAAGAGTTGGATGCAAATGAAGTTAGTCATGTTCAATGGTGCTGAATCTTTTAGAGTGAGAGGTGTTTCCTTTCCCAGTATTTGTCTGATTTTCTGAAAACTCTAAGAGGGAGAAAGTGCTGGCTAATGATTCTAGAATGCAGATAAATTATTGGTAGTAGGCATGCTATGTGAATATAAAAAGACTGGTAGACTAATAAATTTGTGGCAGAAGCTTCTCCCATTGTGTTCCAAGGCTGATGAGTGGAAAACATTCCATTGAACAATTAAGGGACTTGTGCCAGAGGTCAATTCCCTGGTATCTGGACATAAGAGTCACAAAATGATGACGTGCATAGTACCTGGTTCAGCTAGCACAATCCAGTACTTTGAATTTCAGCATCTTAAGAGGAGTATGAACTCTCACACTAGGCTCCCTGCTTAGTCCCTGAGGGCAAGTATGACAGAAGCCAGCTCCTCTAAGCCTAATGTGCTCCCTGAGTTTAGTATGCCATGGGTTATGGTCCTCCAGCTTTGCTCCACAAGTTCCTGAATTAATATAATCCAGTTGAGTAATGGTGTCACTGGTATATCTTTAAGAACCACAGTGGTCGTATCCGGGGCCGGGAGACATTAGACATATGGAGTGAAGTACTGCAGCCTGTGTATTAATTTTTCATCTCTTTTCTTCTTCCTACAGTCCAGGCCCTTTAGCCCACCCACACACTCTTCCAGCCCTCCTCCGATAGCACCCTTAGCCCGGGCTGAAAGCACTTCTTCAATATCATCAACCAATTCCCTGAGTGCAGCCACCACTCCCACAGTTGGTAAAAATTCTCTCTTTTCACCTGTTTGTGGTTTTGAATGGCTATCTTTTTATGATCAGAACTCCCCAAGGCCCTATGTTTCTGGTGGAAATTGTTTTGCTGTATGTTTGCTATGATCACTTGACTCTACTTTTACAAGCACCTTCTCAACAAAGGAGTCAAAGTACTAGACCTAAGCAAATGAACGAATAAAGTGAACACAACTTCCTGTGTTTTGCAGGGATTTTCCTATGCTATTCCATACAGAGTTATTCACAAAAGTAAAGACGAAATCACCCTGTAATTTAGATATTTCTTACAATTAAAAAGTCTCCTTTGAAGGGAAATGTTTTAATTCCTACTGCGTTACCACATCAGTAATCATGAATTTTTGAACTTTTATTTTCTTGAAGCTTTCATTTCTTCATCATTTTTGATTATACTAAAATTGGCAAATGGTATAAACATTGGCATTGTAAGACTTGAGCAAATTTTTTGGTGTCTTTTTTTCTAGTGCTTTTCAGTGACGTGGTCAATTTTCCCAGAAAATAAAAATTAGTTATTGCTGGCATTTTCCGTAAATGCTTTTGTGCCTCTTTCCTTACACTGTGAGGAAAGGAGAAGATCAGAATGGCTTCTCAGCTGGATGATTTGCCCAGGTTTAAATGCTTAATTTTGCAGGGAATGGCTCCCTTCTTTCCAAGCTGGTCTCTTTCCCCATCTCCCATCAGTTCCTGCTTCCTTTCTTGTTTATTGCATGGTATCTCTGACCTGGGGCTTTCTCATTCAGTTTATCCCATGTGACTTCCCTTCCCACTGTCTTCCTTTATTGTCTCTAATTCTTTTATATTATAAACCTACTTACCAATCCTGCATTGCTCCAGAAAATCACTAACCAAAGCTAAATAAATTCCTGCTGTTACTTATGGAAGAGTACATTGCAGAGTCAACCATGTGGGAAGTAGCTTGATCAAAGTCTGGAGCTCTTCTGGAGAAGAACTGCCCATCTTCTCAGAGAAATAAGTGAAGACATGACTCTCTACCCTCAACAGGAATTTCAGCTATATCACATGCTTTGTACTTTAATCAGACTGTCCCAAAAGGAGCCTTCAAATTTGGTGAAAACACAGACACTTCTCCAATTTCATGAGATTTATTAGTACACAGATATTTAGCATTGTTTATCTAGCCACATCTGCTCCTTGCCCATATCAATTGGGACAATTTGGGGCTTCCTATCTTTCAATACCTATTTGCTCGTTTCTCCCTGATTTTTGTTTGTTTGTATGTTTGTTTCTCATTATATCCTAATCTTATTTTTTCTAACTCTATCTCTTTAGTCTTCTTGATTGCTGCAGCCTTCCCCCATCTTGCTCTACCATTGTATTTTCTCAAGATCATTTTGTCCACCCACTCCATTTCATTTGCTTTGTTGGTTAGAGAGAAAAGCAAGAGTGAGCTGTCATTCAGAAAGTGACCCCAAATGACCTCAGATGGGTCCTCTTACAAGGTCTTCTAACTCACTGTAATTCATAGAGAAAATTACACACACAGGGAATTTGAATTCTGTTCATGTTTTGGACACAGCGTTTCCATACTCCCCATTGCAGAAATTTCAAATCATGGCCTAACAACTTTGATTCTTAACCTATCTAGTGTGTGTTCTTTCAAGATGAACCACAGAGGGGTTGAAAAATAGCCATATAAGAAGATAGTCGCATCCTTCCTTGCTGAGGAGCACAGTGATTTGAGTGTTTGCTTTTGTTATTTTTATTTGGTCTCATCTGCCCACTGAATTCTTCACCCTCCTGCTCTTTCTTTCCTCCTGCTGTGGGTCACCTGACAGTTTCTCTCTGAAGTAATTACCCTGCTAAATGACTGACCAGCAGCTGCTTATGGGTTGCTGTTTCTCTCTGGAGGATGTACTTTTGTTGTTGTTCAACACCCAGGGGCCTAATCATGACTGACTTGGAATGTCAACTTTCTGGAATCACATGGCATGGGAGAGGTGGAAAATCTCAGCAGCAAGTTCTCTGAAGCTGATGGATCCACATTTCCCTCCCACCACCACAATACTTTTTTGACATTTCCAATGGCATTTGAGCCATACTTAGAGCAAGTATAAGGGAACCAATAAACCAAAGTTAAAGTAATTCAAGAACTCAATCTTTAAGAGCAAGTCTAAATTCTCTACACATGGAATAAAATGTCCCTATACAACTTTAGGTAGCAAGTTTTTATATGATTTTAAAGTAGTAACTCTGATGACATATGGGAAAAAGAACTTCCTGTGTGTTGCTACCTTCTAATAATGAACTCTTACACAACTATATTTTACTGAATTTAGGACATCCTCAACTTAAAATGCTCCATTATTTTACATATGATTAAGAAAGGGAAAACTATCAAATGAGCTAAGATGCAATGTTTTCTTCATATGAAGTATAAGATCCAAACCAATTTTAATCAATCAATGGAATATAGTAAAGTCTTTTTGTGCTAGATACAGCTCACAGACCCTATGCTATATGATTTGGGGGGAAGTTTTATTAATAATATGAGGATTGGAGTGACTCAAGTGATAGGATGCCTGCCTAGTAAGTGTGAAGCCCTAAGTTCAATACCTAGTACCACCCTCCAAAAAAATACTATGAGACAGAAAAGAGAGAACAGTAATTGTAAATATTATTACAATATTTATTATAATATTATGTAATTTATTAGCTGTTTCTTATTTCTGTAAGTGTTAGTAGTAGAATGTTTTTAGATATTCGCAGTCTTTCTTAAGACCCCAATGCAAAACAACCACAATTTTTTTCCACAAGGAAAAGTTTTTTCCTGTTAATGTCACTGTTAATTATGTTTCTTTACTGGTAATTATGCATTTGAAATTGCATCTTGAACATCACAGAAATCTGTAATGAATGAGAACTAATCCATCTATGAGACCAAAAGAAGTAATCCCATGGATTCTGATGTTTCCTTGGTCCAGAATTTTGAGCAAAAGTGATTTGTAGTCAGTAATGAAACCATAGAATCTAACACAAAAAATGTTTCCTCCAAGATATGTAGCAATTCTAAATTGTGTAAGCTTTCTAAAAATCGTGACAATTATTCTGCACAAAAACAAAGGAGGGTATTTTGTTGGAACTGTCTCCAATATTCCCACAAACATTATAGGAGTTACATTAACTTGTTCTAGCAATCAAGGAAGTTCCAAGTATACTAAAAAAACTGTTTGACAAGTAAAATTCTGAAACATTAAGAATTGACCAAAAAAAAAAAAAAAGTTTCCCTGCCTTATTTCCTCAGTCTAGGTGACAAGCTAATAAAATATTTTATTTTTGAAAAATATTTTTCAAAAACATTATTGTTTACGGAATACCTTTCTACCCTCATGGTCCTAACTTCTCTACAATGTAGATAGGTTCTCCATTACTGGTCTTTTTACAGATTTTATTCAACTTTTTATTGTTCATAATAATACCTTTGAAACCTGTGGCATTGTTTTTTCAATCACATAGAGTAAAAAACCCAGTTCCTTGCATTTGTTAGCTGACTGGGTAAAGATCTGAAACGGTTGATGTCCAAAGCATCAGTTCACAATGTTGTGACCGATTTACAAAGACATTTAGCCTCAGCTGGATTCCATGGCCAGAGAGGAATTATGATAATGCTGTTTGAAATTCACGGTCCAGAACTGTCTAAGGCAGGTGCAAAGGCAAATTGAATTTGGATATTGATGAGGCTGAAATGGATAGTTCATGCAGGGAAGTTGGATCTATACTGTTGCTTTTTTGTTCTTTTTTTCCTGAGGGAAATATATATGCTGGGCAATGCTGGTGAGGGCATTCCAGCTGATGGATGTATGTCTGTCCCCTTGAGAACTGCATTGGAATGGAATATTCTTGATTAGTCAATTATTAATGGTATTGTCTTTTACCACCACCCTCTAAGAAGGTGGGACATGGCTCCCTCCCTGGACCTGACTTCCACCAAACCCTGACATTTTAAAAATTTTGATTTCCTCTCATAAAATCATCAACAAATAAGCACATCACTTTCTTCATCCTAATCATAACCCAGTGTCTTAAGTTGTGTTTCTTTTTTTCCATGAAAATCATTCCCGTGTTGTAATCGGTAAACTGTGCTGATCAGTTTCATTTGGGATTTGTATTTGTGTTTTTGTTTTCCATTCGTTTATGTTTCTTTGGTTCGTAGTGTCAGAAGATGATGTTTTTTATGACAAACTGCCCTCGTTTGAAAGGTGCTGTGACACGCCTGAAGGTATGGTGCTAGTTGAGTGATTTCTAGATATCTAGATTTTAAAAATCCAAGCCATTATCCATCTGAATGCTAGAAACTTCACAGACATGCTCCTCACCTCATGAGTGTTCAGTGCCTCTCAGAACTCATGCCACCAAAATGTCTTGAAGTAGACGTTTAAAAAACAGCAGGATGCATGACAGTTTCTCAGTGAAAAGGTTCAAATCAGGTGAGATACCATTGCTTTGTGAATTTTCAAAGGAAGGAATAATTTAACTGCTCAGAATTATATGTTCAGTGACTGCTTTTTAATTTAAAGCATAATGGAGCACCGTTGGTAACCTTGTGTTCTCTTTGGTACAGAGGTAAGGGAGTTTTGTGTCTGGATGCCTAAGGTGATTCCAGCGGAGGGGACGGAAGATCCATGACATCTTCCTAACTTTAAATTGATATGCAATGCTGGTGTCATTGAAAGTTAAGCTAATGTTTCATACAAACCATAACTCCAAGTTTGTCTTTTTGGAAACATGGAAGGGGGTGACATTGAAGATCAAATGGATACAGCAATTGCTAAAGGACAGTTTGCCCACGTTAGTGCAGTTAAAATATGCTGACGCCCCTGCATGGCCAGGAAGACTTCCGCTCCATGCACACAGTCCTGAGTATCAAGCTACCTACAAGCCTGTCCATCCCTTTAGACTCCATAGCTTGCTTTTGCTTTCTGTTTCCTCAACTAAAAAAAAAAAAAAAAAAAATCCTAGATTGCCAGCCTTCCCTTTCTCCTGCACGCTAATGACATGCAGTTCCTCCGCCCTTCCCCACAGTGAGATGAATGACCTGCTCTGTAACTCACGTTGTATCCTTCTCTCTCCCTCTCCTTAACCTTTCCCATCCCGCTTCAACTCCTGGTCATACAGAGAATGAACAGCCTTCCCTCGTTTGGTTTGACAGAGGAAAGTTTTATTTGACTTTTGAAGGTAAGTAGTGCATAGCATACCAGGTTTTAATTTACCTTCCCCGTGTCCTTTTGTCCTCATCAGCATTCCAAAATCCCAGTTCTCTTCAAAAGTTCTGGTCACACTATCATCATAAAAATGCTATGGCTACTTAGAAAATATTAAACACTAAAAAAAATATTCCAGGAATTTGGTTTGTATGTCACCTTCAATTTTTTCCATATTAAACAAATTAAAGCTGATTTGCAGTTAATGTTAGTTATTCAATTAACTGTGGCCAAAACAACAACAACAAAAAATCAAAATGCACCTTTTTTTTAGCCAAGGAACTTAACTCTGTCAACCAGGGCTCTTAACTAACTCTCTTGCAAATGCAATGCAACAAATATAAGATATTGGTGTTTAACCTTGTTTGAAATTGCTATTCCAGATACAACATCCATTATTGTAAACTGTGTATATAAATATATTCTTATGACAAGGAATGCTACATAGGAGATCAGACAAACAGGGAAAAGAAAAAAAGTATTTTAGTAGGTTTGACTACATCTAAAATTGCATTGGAATGACTGCAGTAAAATGGGCAACTGTAGTAGAAGACTGAGGAAAATATACACTGAAGACTTATCACATAAGCTCCTATTTCTTAGGATTTTTACCTCGTTAAATTTATCCTGTGCTTAGAGTTGGTCAGAAAATATTCTTCTCTCAAATTGAATCTTAACATTGTATTTCATGACAGCAGAAATTTTCCTGACCTAGGTGGGTGTTTTGGTGCAGTTTTAAAAATCAGAATGGCTGGTCTACATATAAATAGTTTGTGTGGTTGTGGCTATTTTCTCTCCACAGTGAATTTTGCTTGGACAAATTCAGAGTAGTTTGGATAACTACAAGAAAAGTGGTCTCATTTTAAATACCCTGATGTTTTTCCTAGCCTGGATAGAGAACAGGTTGACTAAGCAGTCTTCATGGCAAGATGAATATTTTCTACATGATTTCAAAGCTTTCATTTCATTGCTTAAGTCATTAATTTTTTAATAACCAAGATGCAGAGTCCCCAAACTTGTGACTTCCTAAACTTTCTCTTTGAATCAGATGGAATTGAAAAATGTCCAGGTATCTCTTTACTAAAAAGCACATCTCAAAAGAAGCAGCTAGGGATGAATAAGTTGGTAACCCAGAAGTAAGCAAACACCAGCACAGGTAAAGGCCTTTCTCTGGTTTAGTCCAGCCACAGTTAAAGCCCCAGTTTACGCTTTTTTAATAAGAAAATTAAGCAGTACAATTGGACAACTCTAAAATAATTGTCTAGGGTTCCAAACACCACCTCTGACTTCTCTTTTATTATTGCTGTTTGTTTTGCTTTTGGAACTCATGTTGGTTCATTTAGTTTGGTTTCAGTGTGAAGTCTCTTTTAACAGACAGAGGAAGACCTTTTTAGAAGATTCTAATCTAAAAACATTTTGCTTGTTCACTTGAAATATATATATATAATCAAATATATTTCATAAATATATGAAATAGCATCATTTTATGGAAATGAGTATACTATTTGTTAGCAGATTTCTGGGAATCTAAAATTGGTAACATTGCCATTTTTATAAGGTCTGCATTCTTTAGCACCTCAGTTTGAGCCAAGAGAAATCAAGCAAGAAAGAGTTTTAATAGACGTTAACTGGAAATTTTAGTACTGTGTTG
The DNA here is from genome assembly GCF_047511655.1 of Castor canadensis. Lineage (NCBI taxonomy): Eukaryota > Metazoa > Chordata > Mammalia > Rodentia > Castoridae > Castor > Castor canadensis. Next base: position 108,094,919 of record NC_133392.1, on the reverse strand, counting down.
TCTTCATCTTAGACTTTGTTCAATGTAGGCTATAGATGGGACTTGTGGGGAGGCATGTGAGAACCACATGAATGTGTGCGTCTCTATTTATCTCACCAAGAAACGCTTCTACAGGTAAAAGTGTGTTAAAATACACCACAAGGGAAGCCTTAGGAGAAAGTAAAAATGACACCTTGCCACCTAGCAAGAGGGGCTGTGTTTTAAGAATGAAAACATTTATGTATATTAGTCTCAGGTATTTAAGCTTGTACAACCTGGAAGAATTTTTTTCTGCTATGATGATAAAATGACACAGAAATGGCCACATTTGAATAGTGCCCCCACCTCAATTTTTATACTCCACAAAGACAGTCACTTAACATGTTTTATTGAATAACATTTCTCACATATTCATTTAGGATACTCTGGCTTTCCTCATATTTGTTATTTTTTTCATTATCTTTAATGCTTCATTCAAAGACTGTAGAAAGGAAGAGAGATTCCCATGGTTCCAAATAGGTTTTCAGTTATTATTTACTGACTTCTAAATTGTGTTTTTATAGTGTTCAGAACCTTAGCATGCCTTAGTCATTGTTTGGCTCTTATAATGATTTAAATTTTACAGTCACTCAATGTTTGAGCCATTGACTTATGAATTTAATTGGAGATAACATAAATCGTTTTACACTTCCAAACTTAACAAAGAAGACAGGAAAGCATTCAGCAGTGGTTCTAATTCACATGAGTCCCAAAGTTTATTGAATGCCTTTCTTTTATAAACAGCTTCACTGAAATCTTAATCTATTTAAATTGTGCTTTAAAAAAAAGTTGGTTACAAATGGCAATGACTTTTTAATTTCATTTTTAAAAGTATATCCTATTACAGTTATCAAGTATCCCTCTCAGATGAGGAAATGGTATTTTCATAACAAATCAATGTGACTATTAGACATTTGAGCAATTTTATAGAGCATTTTACCATCCAGATGTTTCCAGAAACATCTCTTTGGTTAGCTTTTTTACCACACCTTTTTTGTGGTAGTGAAAAAGCAAACAATAACCAAAATATGCTGCCATAAATTCTTGAGTGTCCTTGTATCTAATCCTAATCTGTCCTTATAGCCTCTTACCTGTCGTGCACTGTCCTCTCAAGGTGCTCCATGCTCCTGTGTGCTGCCCTTCCCCCACCATTCCCATTGGGAATGTCATCCCTAGCAACATTTCAGCCTCTGTGCTGAACTCACTCACCTACTTCTGTAACTGAACCTCAGTTCTTTCCAGGGACTAGCACTTTCCTAGTAGCACTCTCCAAGGAAAGTTCTTCAGTCTTCTGTGAGCCACATGTTAGGGACTAAGAGGCAGAATTTAAATTCCCCCAGCTCCCCATTGCCACTTCTGAAACCTTCCTGATTGTGGAGAGCAGTCATCTGATCATTCGTCCTCTTCCTTTCTGTACCGCTATGATCAACTGCCTTCAGAGCGTCTTCTACATTCCTCTGTAGGCTGGAAGTGCTAACAGTTGCTTTTTGTTTCTGGCCCACCTCCCTTCCTATCATCACCTGTGACAGATTCTGTGTACCTGAGCCATCCAACACACAGGCTCCAGGGCCTCTTGACTTCTTCAGTTTCAAAAAAATGTTCCCTCCAATTTAACTCAGAAACTCACACCTCTGGCCACACCTTGGAAATGATTCCCATTGGCAAGTATCATTTTGGCTCTTTTACAGCTAACATTTGTCACACTTCTTGTATACCAGGAACTATATTAAGCAATGATTCTTTCACTCAACAAATATTTTTTGAGTGTACTATGTGCTGGTGCTGTGCTGAGTACTCTCCAGTAGGAAACAAAAGAGAAAACCTCCCTGTTACCACAGAACTCACATTCTAGTGTGGAGGCTTAAATATAAAAAGGTGAATAAGTAAAATAGATAGTATAGAGGTGGTAGTGAGTTTTATAGGGAAAAAATAAAATGGGAAGGAGGATGAAGCTTATTGGCAGAGGTGAAGAAATTAAAATAATAAATAATAGTAACTAACATCTATAGTAACAACTTTACTATATGCAAAGTACTTTCCATCTATGACCTCATTTCATCTGTACAATGCATTGATAAAGACATTGAGAGTCAGTAAATTCAGAGTCACAGTCAGGCAGAAGCAGAGTAAGGTTTTAAACTTGGCCTGCCTCACTGGGGACCACTCTGCTCTACCCTTCGACCTAGTGCATACAAAGTCTCTCTTAGTCTTTGCATGAACAAAGGTTTTTCCTTCATCTCCTGACCACCAGCCCTCTAATTTCCTCATCATGTACCTTGTCTTTGATCTCACTGAGACCTCTATTCTCAGGTCCTTCCCGTTTTCACTCAGATCACTAGCCAAGGCCTGCATTTGGTTTCTTTTCTCTATCTGGCTTAATCCAGAGAGGAAAAAATATGTTACTGGAAGATCCTTGATCATTTATACAATAAGAGCTACATTCTTTTCTCTTTTGAATTATGTTGTCTCTGTGAAGCAGAATTCTAAACATCTGATCTTCATAAGAGGTTATTTAATATCCCCACTTAATCTCTGGTAGTCATCATCATATAACGCCAACTTTCTTTATACTGACATAGTAATAAAATCATATAAGAGGTGAATGGGCAAACTTCTCACACCACAAAGATGGTAAGTCATTCACTTGAAAGTCACTGAAGAAAGGATAATTGGAAGGTATGACCAGTTTTCTGGGAAGCAACTGCTTTGCTCAATTCACAATATCCTTCAGGTGGGAAGTGTCCACTCATTCTACCTACCCCATTGGAGGTCCTTTTCAAATCAATGATGCAGTAAAGTTACTGAGTACCAACTCTGTGCAAATCATAGTGTTAAGTAAATTCAGATTGGCGAACCAATGTAGAAACATAAAAACATTGGCTTGGGTTTGTCTTCATTAAAAATACTAAAATCAAGCTGGGCACCAGTGACTCATGTCTGTCATTCCAAACTATGCAGGATTGCCATTACAGGCCAGCCTGGACAAAAAAAAAAAAAAAAAAAAAAAAGTTCGCAAGAAAAAAAGCTGAGTGTGATGGCACACACCTGTCATCCCAGCTATCTTGAGAAGCATAAAATAGGACTGCAATCCAGCCCTGCCTGGACACAAAGTGAGATCCTCTCTCCAAAATAACCAGAACAAAGAAAGGTTGGAGACATAACTCATGAGATAGAGCACCTTCCCAGCAAGAGCAAAACCCTGAGTTCAAATGCACAATCCTATTAAAATAACTGAACATCACAAAAAGTTTTCTAAAATAGCCTAACTGTGTTGAAAAGATTGAAGTGGAATCAAATCTGTAAAATGTCCTATGGGGAAGACCGGCAGGGATTCAGTACTTACTTCACTTCTCCATAGTAAACCAGTTACTTAACTTTGAACATCCAGGGGATTGGCCAACATGCTAATGTTGCACTTTGTTTCCTGCTCTTTTTTCCCATCTCATTCATGTCTAGGTACCACCATCACACTGAAAACCAGCACAGAGTTCCCTGCATTGTGCAAACACCCACTAGAGAGGACGTGAATGTACAGAACCATGTTGGAATTCTATCCACTTACATTCTTATGGGAAAGCTTAAGAGTAGATGGTAGCTTCTGTACCAAGCATGTCACACTCAAGGGTTACGTGGTTAATGAGAATATAATTTTATTTGGATTTAGCCTTTCTGGCAGGCTTCCATCTTTACCCATAAAGCCAGCACAATACCCTTAATGCGGTTCACATTCTGAGCTAATCACTCCATTTCCACGATTCATGTAGTCCAAACAACCATATGACGTGGACACTATTGCTATTCATGTTTTAAAGATGAGTTAAACAGAGGCTCTGAGAATTAGCTTTCCCAAGGGAACCCAGGTAGTTCATGATTAAATCAGCTTAAGGGAGTTTGTATTAAGTATAAATGCGATGTTTGTAATCACTATAAAATAGTGATCACATTATCTTGAGCATTTAATGTGCCTGGGTATCTATAATTCCTACCTGGGAAGATAATTAGGAAAATCAAATAAGATAGATTTTTTTGTTTATTAAGGTACTATACAACATGAAAGTTTTTATGATTCAGACTTTGATGTTTGTACACAGGAGGAGAATTAAGGGATGGGACCAAGACTAGGTTCTGTATCCAAAATGCACCTTTCCTCTTATTTCTGATTTTTTTCCTTATTTCTAATGTGTCCTATTAGCTCTCTGGTGGCACCTGATCCCTGGAGTTTCTTTTTGTACCTCCCTTAGACTTGTTGATGGCATATTTTCTTTCTCTAGTGGCCATAATGTTACAAAACACAGTTTTTTCTGAAATATCTGACACCCAAAAGAAAACACAATCCAGTAGACTTGAAATATGTAAACACCGGACAGCCTTTGCTTTGCTCATGATTTAAGTCTTTCACTCCCCAGAGGGGAAGAGATGAACTTGAGTGCATGTTACACTTGTGTGGTTGCAGAAGTAGACTGCAGAACAGAATATCTCATCCTTCTGGAAGTATCAGATGGAGAAAATAGCAAAAACAGCACAAAGTATGAGCCCTGAAAAGAAGTATTGCTATGCATAAGCAATTGTGAAAACTGAAGTAGAAATTAAATACTCCCCTAGAGCAGAAAAGGGGAAATAAGATCGCTCCTTAATAGAATAGGAAAGCTAAAGAAGATTTGCCCATTTATTGCTTCATTCAGAGATTCATAACTACTCCACAAGCTTCTCTCAGATACAAGTCCCTGTGTAGGAATTGTGGAGGTCAGAAGAAATGGCTTTTGCCTCCCAGGAATTCACAAGAACTAGAAGGGTTCTGCACTTCCTGGAAAAGGCATTTTGTAGCAAATGCCGTAGTAGAACTGCAAACACTTTCTGCAAAAGTATGAAAGATTTTTACCTGGGAAGAATCCAGGATAGCTTCTTGGAGGAAAAGGAACTTGTGCTGGCTGACATTAAAGGACAGGGAGGGCTTCAGAAAACTGAGTGTCTCAGTTGAAGGAATAACTTGAATAAAGGCATTAGGGTGAGTAATACCTAGGTTGTGCTCAAGGATGATAAACCCTGGGCAGGGTGAAGAATGTTTGAAGAGATGATCTTGAAAGGTAAATAGAGATCATATTCTAAAGAGCTTACATGCAGGGGGACTTCACATTCCAATCCATATATAAGATGGAATCCTAAGAATTTTTTGAGAAAGAAAGTGGCGTGATCATCTTCAATTTTTAGAATTAGATGCATGGAGAAATATAAGAACTAGTAAAGCCGTCCAGGAGAAGTAGTGAGGAGCTGGCTTAATACCACTGTCATGACTTGGAAAATACCATTGCAGGAGTAACATTTCACATGTGATAGGATGTGAAAAGGAGTGAAAGCTGACTCCAACCCTTCCACCCTGAGACTCAGGGAGAACACTGTTGCTAGTCAGGAAAAAGTAATCTCCAAGAATAGAGTTGGTCCAGAAGAATGAGCTGCGTGGGAAACTTCTCAGGGTTCAAAGTCTAAGTTCAAAGACCTGTAGTATGAGTTCAAGAATAAATGGATGTGGAAATCTGGGAGTCGTCTGCTTAGAGTTAAGGGCTAAACCCACAGTAGCACCTTAAGGGATGGATGCCTGTCATGTTAGAAAAAGAACTCATTGGAACTTGGAACTTGCTCCATTGTATTTTTCTTTAAAAAATATTAGTGATTAGTTTTGGGTAAGATATCCAATAGTTATGTTTGTAGAATATGTTAATGACCTAGTTCATGCCTGAGGCAGTTTTCTAACTGGTTAACCCAGCAGCACTCTAGGTCTGACGACCAGACATCATGCCTAGAAGAAAATACCAGCTTCTCCTTGACTATTTTTGTAAACACAAGTTAATGCTCTGCTTCTGTTTTCATAACAGCTGCCCATCAAAGCCTATAGTACTCTCATGGGTGTGTATCCTTCTCATCTATTTTTTAATCTTATATTCTTTCTCCTTTTCCCTCCTGCTGACACACACATGAGCATTCAAAACTGAACATAATACAAGACCGAAGGAATTTTCAGTATTTGTACACATCAAATAAACTGACTTTAGAAACTTAAAGGTAATGAACACATTTTTCATTTCTTTGCTTATGAATAGAAAGAAGAATGTTTTAATGATGCTTCATTTCTTTTCCATTCCTTTTTTTCCATTTTATAGATCCCTATCCTCCCCCACAACAATCTCATAGACATACAACCCACATGGAAAAGAAGGCATCAGTTGTCCCATTGTGATATTACAGAATTTGACTTAAAATACTCATCATGCATAGAACTAGGCCCTCTCATACTATAAAAATTATTTAACATGACCCAGGATTGTCTTACATGTTTATATGTACATGTACAAAAGTGATCATGACAGACACACAGCAAAATGCTAAGATTTTTCCACGTTTACTAAGAATGTAATAAGTCAATATCTGATAGGGAAAATGTGAACAAACTTGTAGAATGAAGTCTGGACAATATTGCCACCAGGACAGATATTATTATAGCTGCACCCATCCAATCAATGAGTATTTGCTGAGTGCCTACTATGTGCATGGTACCACGAAAGGTATTGGAATACAGTAAAGAACAAAGACATCCCCTTGCCTTCACAGATCATAGAAGACAGACATTAAGTAAGTAGTGACGATAAATGTAAAGAATAGAGTAATAGAGGACATAGGGCACTGGAGAGTCTAAACCTGACCTAGAAGTTAGGATACTAGAAGAAATGAGAGTGACATTTAAATCTAGGGAGAGTCTGCTTGAAGTAATATAAAAGATTACTGTGTTAGAGTTCTAATATAAACTCTTGTGTAACGGGTAAATGTTAACCTAAAGGTATATTAGGTTTTATCCTAGGTATCAGAAATGAAAGTTAATTTATATCATTTATTTTTAGTGCATGTACACACATGCATACACACATATACCCATATACAAAGAAAAATATATGGAATGCATATTTCATATCAAAAGAGAGAGTGTGAATATGTGTGCTTGAGCACATACTGTATGGGTTCTGGAGTAACCCTTCTGGATCAGTGCAACGTGTGGATCAGGACAAATTACTTAACCTCTCTACATGTTAGCTTCCTCCTCTGGAAATTGGAATCATAGCGACACCTATTTTATAGGGTTAAAGATTAAAGTCAAGCCCTGCATTTGGTGCATGCAAAGCACTCAGTAAATATTACTTTTACAACTTCTACCCAACTTCACATGTGTAACATGACTGTGCTCTCTGTAGTTCTTGCCTGCTTTGCAGAAGTTTAACTTGTAGCAGTCTAGTCTTCTTCCACATAAAGCATCTGACAACTTGATCTGCTGTGAGTTGTTCCTTGGCCACCGTCCTTGTTAGCAAGGACGAAAAGCAATCTTTTCTTTGCTGCTTCTGCAGCAAGAGAATGACTTGGAAGCTCAATGTCATCTCCTTACAGCACACCCTCTGCCTCCCCCAAGCTTACCATCACAACTGACTTGTTAAGACTAATGACCTGCCTGGCAGTACACTCCTTGGGCTTCTGTGTTAATGTTGCTGGGAGACGTGGAAGAAAATCTGATACCATCTCTTTTATTAGAGGATTTATAAATCATCGTATTTCCACAGATTTGACAAATAATTTCAAACTTCCCAAGAAAAGAATGGAGAGGTAAGAATCCAGGGAAACCTGCTTCACTTTTGATGGTTCTGAGCCTTTGTCAGGCTCTATTTTTATTATGAGTCTCTTAAGGATGCTGTGCACAGATTTAGACAGCCTACTCCATTACAAAATACTCTTTTTATGGGCCCAGGGGTAGCTCAGTGGTAGAGCACATGCCAAGTGTCCACGAGGCCTTAGGTTCATTACCCAGCACATAAAAGGATAAAAGAAAAAGAAAAAAAAAACTTTTTATGAACCCAGAAAGGAGAAGTGATGTATGTAAATGAATGAAGAAGAAATACTAGTGACTCAAAGAGATGTCAAAACGTAGGAGAATCTCACCTTTCCAAGCCTTTTTATATATCTAGATTGGATGTAATTAATTAGCATCTCATATATTCCAAACAGATTTTAGACAGTAATTATAAAAGGCCTTGCAAACTGTAAAGTATTACACAAGTCCATTTTCTAAAATAATTACTAACATTAATGAATGTTTAATATCTGCTATACATGTGCTAGAATTTTCCATTGATTGACTTATTGATCAAGCATTGATTTGAGGTCACTAAGATAAGGCATTGCCCTTAGGATTTTAACACTTTTACGTATTCACTTACTTTGCACCATGCATGTGGTAATCATTTCTGCCAGAGCATGGACTGTCAACAGGCAGGAGATTTCATGGACTTGCTCCTCTTTTCTGGTGGCTTTCCTATACTAAGTCATCAGGATACACAGTAAACACAGTTCGGGGCCTTCTTTTCCTGCTGGCATACAAGCACCCTATGCTATTTACGATTATGTTTCTTAGTCTTATATTCACAATCATGGCAACCTGGCTTTCCCTAAGAGCTTACTTGGAGGCCTGAATTACCCCTGGGAGAAAGTATACAAGGTTATTCTGTAGAAGCGTTGCAACCAAGCAGGGTGCTCATTTTTCAAAGACGTTTTGGTGGAGTTGAAGTCATCAATGTGCAGAGGGAGTCCAGGAAGAGGAAGAATGGTTATTCCCTTCCATTTTGGACTCTTCTCACAGCTTAGTCCTATGAAACTGGCAACTCAAATAGCAGGCATTCAGGCTCTGGCTATTGCAGGCAGCATTCTTCCTGCTTCTCCATTCATAGATATCTTCCCCCTTGGGAGAACAGCTTTCGGTAGTGTTCAAAATTACTAGCATTCACTTCCTAGCTACAAGGAACCATTCAAGCAATAAATGACGTAGAAATGTAGAAACCTCAATGTTATTTAAAATCTCCCACTAATTCCCAGTGTTTTAATATTGGGAATACTTATAATATTTTGCCACAATTTCAAGAAATGAATGTACATTACAAAAACTTAAAGAAACAGAAGTATAAAGAAAACAAAATCTATAATCTAATAATCATAGGTAACAATTATTACCATTTTGGTAAATTTACCTCTAAGATTATGCATATGACTGTGAATCTGTGTAAGTGTATATAGTTTATATTATCAAATAGCATGTAATTATGTATCCTTTTTTTATTATATGCAATCTTCTTTGCCATTACAAATTCTTTGAAAATAGCTCATAGAGGGCTGGGGGCATGGCTCAAGTGGTACAGTCCCTACTTAGTAACCTTGAGACTCTGAGTTCAAACCCTAGTATTGTGAAGAAGAAGAAGAAGGAGGAGGAGAAGGAGGAGGATGAGGAGGAGAAAGAGAAGAAAGAGGAGAAAGAGAAGAAAGAGGAGAAAGAGAAGATAGGAGGAGGAGGAGGAGAAGGAAGAAGAAGAAGAAGAAGAAGAAGAAGAAGAAGAAGAAGAAGAAGAAGAAGAAGAAGAAGAAGAAGAAGAAGAAGAAGAAACAACTCTGGAAATAGCTCATAGTTTCCTTCACTCTGATCATGTTATTGATTTAAGCACATTACTTTAAAAATTCAAACAATATAGAAAAAGCATAAGTAAAAAGTAAATATCACCCCAAAATCACACTTTTAGATATTCATAGAGTAACATTATCAATTTTTGATGGAAATATTTGAAGAAAAGTCTTTCTGCATATATGTACACATACACACATATACACAAACATGGGTGCTACATTTACTTGACTCCACAAAGCCAGCTATCCAATGGGATGTGCTCCACTGGTTTAACAGGCTTCAGGTAAAAAATAAACTTTATTAAGTGTATTTGTTTTCTAACCAATGATGGCAAACAAAATGCAGTCCACTGTCTGCCACACAACCCTTGTAATTGAATCTAATCTATTTTATATTCAGAATCTACAGATATGTCTGAATTTCATCTGACCATCAACTGTATTTAATATCACAGTGCTTTGGGGTTTTTATGCAACATGTTTATAATCTTGACTTTGTGTTCTTTTGCATCAATAGCTTAATTTTACAACACATCAAAAATTTTAGGACTTTATCTGCATTAGTTTTCCAGAGTTTATTTATAAATTACTACAAAGTAAACAGTTTTCCTGAAAGCAAGAAGTTTTAGAAGGTTACAGTTTTCGAGCCTGGGTTTTCTTCCATAATACATAATTTAGTCATAACATACTTGCCCCATCTTTTAAAATTCTGTGGTTTACATCCCAAGGAATGTGGCAGTATCTCCTGCCTGCAATTGTAGTCAGGTATACGACAGTCTTCATGCAAATAACTTCTCACTTTCTTACCACATCAGAGTAAAACTTTTATTCTTTTTATTTTATTAAAGGCGTTTTTAGAGGAAATAAGGGTCCAAATATAAGTTAAACCTCAGTCACATAAGGGACTATCAATTTAAGTACTCGAGTCATCCAAGGAGACCATGATATGTACCTGTGGTTATATTTTTGCCTTTAGGAGAAAATGGCCAAATCCAGCACATGTGGCTCCACCTCTCACGCAGGCTTTCCTTTCTGAGCTAATGATACCCATCTCAAATACTTTCCAAATGCAGGCCAGAAGTGGCAATGAGTGACTTACGAAAGCTCCGACTTGCAATTTTCTAATGACGTCGATTTTTTAAAATACTCCTTATCACACTTTATGATGGAATTTGAGTTAAAGCATGGGCTCTGAACAATTGTTTTATTTTTAAAAATAACCCTTTAGAGCACTATTTGTAAGGTATTCTACTGTATTCTCATAGATCTATATACATTAGATATCACACTATCCTCTGGATTTAATTCACAATTGCCTGTTGCAAAATGTTCAGAAAATCTAGTTTTGCTGTCATTCTTTCATTATCCTTCTTCCACTTTGGAGAAACTATAGAATAGTTTAACCTAACAGCTTTGGGCACTATCTCCTTGCTCTCTCTCAAACTCCTCAAGGTATATAATCATTTAAATGTCTCTGTAATATTATGCCGTAAACACATACCTATCCTCTTCATGGATATTCAGTTTTTTACCTTTTTTCTAATATGTAAAATGGTGAAGTGATTGGCCTTTTGTACTTGTCTGAATTTTTCATACTAAAAATAGAGTTGATGTATGAAAAGGTACGCACATTTCACATATTACTAATGTTGCCAATTATTTCTCCAAATATTCATCCCAATGCTGTGATTAACAGTTTCCCCTGTCCTTGCTAGCACAGTTAAGTCAACATTTTTCACCATTTCTGATCTAATGGGAAGGAGGTAATATGTGACTTTTAACTCCATTCTTTAACTACTGAAAACGTTTGAAAACCTTGCAATGATACTCATTCTATCACTAATCATGACTTTTTTTCACACTTGTATTTAAATTGTTTCTTGTTTTCCCATATGCAATGAACATCATTGGCCTTATGATATTGTCTTAGAAGGATTTTTAGAACTGGATTTATGGGCTGAAATTATGAACCCTTCTTAAGTTTAAAGGTCCATGGTGCACATTGCCAAAGAGCTTTCTAGAAAAATGATGCAAAATTTTACTTCCACTGAAGTAAAAAGGGTAAAAAAAATGCTTTCTCCTTTGATTATTAGTGAAGCTGAACGTATTTTGATACATTTTTAGCCCTTTGTCATTCTCTAGCGAGTATTTTTGTTCCTTTTTTAAAAAACAAAGTTTCCCACTTTTACTTGAAAAAGACTCTTAATAAACTCATGATAAGCAAGGGTGTTAACTGGCAGAACCTTCAAGTAGCCACCACTTCTCTGAATATACATACCAAACTTTCCACAGAGGAATATTCTCTACCTGCTAACCTTCTTGGATGTCTTTTCTAGAACCTCAGATTCACCCATCCTTTGCTGGCTCTTGGATCCTTTACCAGAGCTCCTGTATGTATAGCAATGTCTACCTAGCTGTACTCTTGCCATGCTCTCCTTTGGTTTGAAGCTGAGCTAGGCTCTCTCTTTTAAATTCCCTGACCATATACACATATTTCCTGCTGGAGCTCAAGAACTAACTACATTACCTCCCTCTTTTATGTTGTGTTCCTTTGTGAGATCTTAGCAGATTTTTTTCAAGAATTTTGACTAGACCACTGATAATAAATGGCACCCCAGTTATTATTCATTCTGTGTGAGCTTGAAGAAAGAAAAGAACTATTGTCCTTCAACAAAACCAGTACCTTAACTCTTTCTCCAAGAAAGTTGATGAGTTATGCAGAGACATTCACATCTTTGGCCTTTTCACACATGTCTTTTAATGATTCTCAAATTTCTTTTTCATTATCTCTCTTCCCTTGTCCAGGAAGCCTTTGTAGACTCTGGTTTTCTTCTAATCACTCCCAAATAGAATTTTAATATGAAATATGTACTGTAATCTGGTTGCATACTATATGTATGCTTTATACATTTAAAAAGTAAGGTTTATGTCACCTTTCTCCCATGTGATGACACTGCCCACTGAGAATACATGCTGTGCACACAGCTAGTTCTCAGAACAGAGCTTACTTACTACCGTGTAAGGGTGAGCATTCATAGTACAGTGTAGGGTATAAGGATAAAAGTGAAGGGAGATGTGTTCTCAAGTCCCAGGTCCTCTACTTAACTGTAGAATAAGTTATCTAAGTTCACTAAATTTTAATTTCCCTGATGAAAGACATATAATAATGGTATATACCCAAACAGATGTTTTGAAGATAGAAGACTGGAATGAATGTAAACCTTCTATACAGTGGTCATCATATGTAAATTAGCTATTGATATCTTTATCCATATTCTTTGTAGCTACATACTATAGCTGGCTCATTTTCAGATGCTTGATCAAACTCAGTGTTGTTTATGTGAAAATATCTGGAATTTGGCTCTGTGAGTACTCATATTAGCACAAAGGAAACACTAAATCCTTTAACTGAGGAAATCAGTTTCAACAAAAGTATATTCACTTTCCTTTCATTTTTAATATGGCATTGTCTCCTGCCTTATGTCCATTTTTAACAAGAGTCCTGTTGAATACAATTGTTATGACTCTGATGATGAAAACAAAGTATAATTTTCCCATTTTCTGAGTCAAAACGCTTAGGAAGCTAATTAAAGTAGGCATTAATATTGGAAACAATTTAAGAACTCTAACCAAAGATCAAGTTTGTAGAAAAATTCTTCATAAAATGCAATGAAAATTATTAACTGATCATATATGTTCCTAGACTGAGCAGAATTTAAAAAGCAAAAACTATATGCAATTATATACATACACATATGTATATAATATATATTATATACCAGGGCAAGTAGGAAGGGACTTAAGAAATAACAAAATTAAAATAATTCTAATCCTGTTTACATACTTAGAAATTCAGCATCTGAGGTGGTTATAAAAGTTTCAAATTCTGGAGAGAATGTGGGCCTATTGAAAACTCAACTTTGAATTCTAGAACTTTGTGAAAGACCTCTAATGATTTTCATGTTCCTGAGATGTATATGTTGGGGAGGAGGTCTTTCCATTGTTTTGTTCTCTGAATTTCTCTTTCAAGATATTTTTTTGTTTAATCTGATTTTCCCACCTGGTAGGAATCAGAAGGAAAGAAAAGAGCTAAGAACAAAAAAAATTCAGTGTTTGTAATTCTATTCCATAATACCTGATTTTCTTAAGTACATCTTCCTTATCATGAAGGAAAACACCTAGCAAACTGAAAAGTATGTAGGAGCTCTAACTCACTTACTGTTACTGTGGGTCAGGACAAGACCTGTGGGCTAGTTAAATGAATGAGCAGAGTCAAATGGACTCAGATTTGAATCCTGACTCCACAATTTCTTGGTGTGAGAATGTAGGCAAATGACTATCTTCTCTCAAATTTAGTTTCTTGAGCTATAAAGCAGTAATGCCTATCTGGGCACATGGTGGTAGTGATAATTAAATGATGCCCTGTGTGTAAAGCATAAAAGATAGTTTTTAGCTCAATGTAGATTCTCAATAATACTGGTTCCTTGTATTTTATGGTTTTCCCTTTTTCCTCTTTACTGACACTCAGATACCAACTGATGCTACTTACCTCTGGACACAAGAAGCCAGAGTAGCACTTACAGAAGTTTCTTGTCTTCTTTAAGACTCAGTTTTATCAGTAAAATGGTGATTATATGTTTTTTTTAAGTTTGAGGATTCAATAGGTGATGCATGTGAAATATTTAGCGTAGTTTCTGGAATTCAGAAAGTATATGCTCAATTTAGCTCTCATCACAGATTTATTATTTATTAGATAACATTAAGCTATCCAAACTCCCCAAACGTATTATGTATGCAGATTTTTATATGCAATTATGTGCCCGTGCTTACATATATAGGGTATATCTAATACAATTTAAACCAAGTACAACCAAAATTCCAACATATGAAGAAAATAAAATACTAAAATTTACATGTAAGACATTTCCTTGGACTCCTTTTCTCCTAAACCTATCCTAAAATAATTTTAAAACAGATGCTATGATTAAGTTATTTTATTATTACTTCAGCTATGATTCAGAGGATCTTTCAATTTAAGTTTTCATGATACAAGTCTTTATTAATGAGGAAGAACATCTAATCTTCTCTTCATGCTCCCTCCCATGCTACATGCATATGTGTTGAAGAGAGCCTGAAACAGTCATGACTGTCAGTAAATTAATTCTTCACTTCTAATGGTAATGGGTACTAATTTGTCGACTACTGTGTCAGGTACTGCAATTTGCACAAATGGCAAAACTCCTTACCCCAAGTGTTGGTATATTGGTTACCTTACGTCACTGGATTCTGAAGACAAGCAAAACTCATGAAGGCTTTTACTTCTAACATGAGTCTTCATTCCAATATTTATTTTCCCAAACTAACACCAGCATATATCCTCATCTAATATATGAGTGCAGTTCCATAAGTTTTTCCACAATTGTCTGTTCTTACAAACATTTATTATACTATGAAATGAAGTGCATATTTATTGCAAAATGAAATTGGCAATCTTAGAATGAGTCAAGGTTCCATGAAGCCGATGAAAATGGTGATGTACATCTGCTTTAATCACACCGAAAGTCCATTGAGTTTGACATAAATAAAACTTTTAATAACTGAAGAACAGAAAAATAATTTGCTTACATTACAGCCTCTTTAAAAATAAAACTAAGAAACTGAAGGGTCCTTAGAAGAATTTATAAAGCTTTCACATAACTATGCAATAATGGCCCCACTAATGATCATAAACTAGAGCCAAATCTGATGGTGTATAAAACTGTAACTTAATGTTATCACAAAAATATGCCCTTCCTGAAAATACCCACACTAATCATTTTTTATTCCAAGAACTCATTAATTGCACTGTAGCCTCAACTTTGTTAAAGGATCTCAAGTCTAGTTTATGACAGTTTAGAATTCCAGTCAAACCTTTCTACCTTACATACCATGAGATTTAACTACCCATTTTAAATACATTTATTAAGTAACTCATCTGGTGTTGGTTATTCTTAGAAAGCAAGGTCATCCTAGATCATCATATTGAATCTTCACAAGATTTGGAGAAGGTACTGTCTCCTTTTTCCAGTATGATAAAGCTGAAACTCAAAGAGATTCACACAATTAAGAGATAAAGTTGATTGTTGTGTGAATTAAAGGTCGTAACATATTGCAAGTTTGGACCAATACATAGTAGATATTACCATTGACAATAGTGTAATATGAGCATTTCTATTAAACACAGGATGTAAACATGTATTTATTTGTAAAGGAAAACTTATTATAGTCATTCATTTTCCTTATCTGTGTATTTTGCTTCCTCATTCCTCTTATTTTGTTATCTTTCCCTTTCTCTTCTAAAACCTCTTCCCCTTTCTCTCCATTTTCACTTACACAGTCTACTCCTTGCCCACATTCATAGTTCAATGAACTACCCATGAAATACTTCCACAAATTGGGGACTTTTCCTTTAAAGATGTCATATTTTTATTAAGGATTGTAATTTGTTTTAGCCTCAGGCTGTGCCCACACGTGTGCTTGTGTGACATTGCTTAGTAATGACAGCCACAGAAAACTTGCCTCTTAGAAAACACCTCACACGCGATGACCCTCTGCGCCCTTTCCCACCCCTTAGCGCTCCCTGCTTGTGCATGGGATTTCTGTTTGTCTGAAACCCTCAAGCTAATGGCTGAAACTTACTCTTCTAAAGGTGCCCCGGATGCACCTTTAGGTGCGGAATCCTGTTCTGACACCTGTGTTCCCAGAGCACTGTGGATTACCCACAGTAATGGTGTGGCCTCCTGTCAGACAGTGCCTGGTCTGCATCCCAGCTCTTAGTGTTCCCTTGCTGTGTGACTATAGAGCCAGGCCTCTGGGTGACTTGGAACCTGAGTTTTCTCATTTGTAGAATAATGGTGCTTACCTCACAAAGGAATAGTTAGGATGAAAAGTTAATGTAAGTAAAGCCTCTTGAGTCATCCTGGGAAGGTTGACTCAATGTCTGTAAGAGCTACAGACATTTTAATTGCTGCTACAACTACTGTTGAGAGAGCCAGGAAACCTAGGGTTGATTTGCCACTTATGAGCGGAATGACCTTGGGCTAGTGAACTAGAACTCATTATAGTGAGCCTGTTTATCCCTTCATTGTGTAAAAAACAAAAAGCCATTTCGGCGTTTGGTATTTGGTATAAATGAAGGACAGCCATAAGGACCATATTAATACGGCTTCCGCCTGGAATTCCTTATGCATTATGAAGACTAATAATATAGTAATTAGAATATGAAACTACTCTCTACTTTCACATAATGCTTTATGTTCTGCTGTTAGTTTATATTATATCTTCCTTCCATCCTACAAGTCCATGAAGGGATGGGAATGCCTCATACATTTCTGAGTATCCCTCAGCCTCTAGCACAAGGCCTAATGATTGCAGGAACTCACAGAGGAATAAATGAATCTTGATTATTCAAATTGTACATTTGCTCACTTGAATAAAAAAATTATTTGACCAACTCTCATCTACTATCAGTAGAAGTACTATATCAAGCAACTGAAAAAGACAGAATGGCCACCTGTGTGATATTTGACCATTTAAGCATGTATGTACAGAATTCATTGTTATGAAACAAAATGCTAGTACAGAAGGAACCTGAAAATTCCACTTGTAGTATCATCTCTTTTTTTCCTACCTAAAAAGTCCATTCAATTTCAAAGATCCAATTCTAATTTAACAACTTAGTTAAACTCATCCTGAGAAGATAAGAGTGACAAAAACAATGATAGTATGATTTTCAAATACATACCCTGTTAAGGACTTCATAAATATTATCTCATTTGATTAACATAGGCCTTTAATATAGAAACTATTTTTATTGATAGCATTCTAAAATGAGGAAACTGAGTCACAGAGACATTATATGGTAGGAAAGATGTATCCCCCTTGACCTGGGACATCATTGTACTCAAGACTTGTCTTTCTATGGTGGATTGATGTTCCAGTTGCCATCAGTCAGATTGAGTGTAAATGGAAAGGCAAGATACCTACTCAAGTGGATGTGACTATGAAGTCTAAGCTTCCTTTTGTTAAATCATGTCATAGCATCTCCTGTACCATTCATTTGTCAAATTGTGGTGAGATAATCTCATAGTACTGGTACTTGAACTGTATTCTTAAGCTCTTATTTGCATACATTATTATTATTTAGTTTTCCATATGTTTGTCTTTTTTCCTCAAAGTTTACGTAGTTCTGTCCCCACCTCTATCTTGTACATAGTGGAGGCTCAGTGCATACACTCAAACTTCCAGTGAGAGATACTATTTTCAGGGCATTTCAATTCTCTATTAGAAAGTTGTTCTTACTATAAAAACCTTAAATGCCTATAAACAATTTTAAAATCATAAGATCCCAAAGCAGAGTGTGTAGTCTATTGCCTTCATGTCATGGTTGAGAGAAGCAAAGTCTAATTGACTTCCCCAAGTTCACAGAGCTATTAACTTGAAGGTAGATGGACTTGAACTCTGGTCCCCTGAGTCACTGTCTGGTGATATTATTTCAAATATTAGAAAAATGACTCTTGGCCCCATTAATCCTCTTAGGCCATAGGTTTGAATTTTTCACCATCTTTGACATTCTCCTGATTTTAGCCCAATTTTCCAATTATCTCATTAAACAAAGATTCTGGGATACTGTGGGAAAACAGATGCATTCATTTATTTCATTTATTACTAACAGCATAGCACTCTCTTTGAGTATAATCTTTGGATGAAATAACTTAGCTCTTTTTTTTTCTTTCAATACTAAGGACTGAAAACAGGGTTCATGCATGGTAGGCTAGTGCTGTACCACTGAGCTATATACTAGTCCTTTTTAAAATTTTATTTTGAAACAGGGTCTTAATAAGCTTCCCTGACTGGCCCAAGCTCACTATGTATCCCAGGTAGGTCTTAAACTTCCAATCCTCCTGCCTCAGCCTCCTGAATAGCTGGGATTACAGCTGTGTGCCACCGTACCTGGCTTACCCTGGCACCCTTAACAATTAAAAACAATCTGCCTTTTGGTTTGGTCATCCTGCTTTGTAGGAATAAAATCATATCTTAAAGGAAATAATTAAAAAGGAAAAGATCAGTTTATATAAAAAATGGATTTAGATTACACTAAGAAATGAACCAAAATTTGTAGAATGTTTGCAAAACAGAACAAAGCAAAACAGTGGGAAATGATAAGTAGAACAGATAGCAATGAAGAAAGTTACATAAAAAGTGAACAAAAGCAAAATAAAAATGGATATTAATTCCAATGTATAGGCACAAGAAGAAAGGTAAAATGGTCTTTTGTAAATTTTTATTGTTTGGAGTGTTTCTGCTCCCCTGGAATCATTGATTACACGACAGTAAGGATGACAGTGCCCAAGAGGTGAGCATAGTTACGGCATAGCATTGTTGGAGGAAGTAGAAGGAGAAAGGTCAAGGTAGATCTGAGCTAGACCCCACGTGGCCTTGTACATGCTCTGTCTGGCAGATCAGCGTTCCAGTCACCATCTGATGAACTTTACAACAAAGCTCACAAATTACCAAAAAGCTGTAAAGCCATCATTTCCAGTGATCTGTGTATTACTCACCCATTGACACAGCTCAAAGTAGTTGATATGTTTGGAACCCAACAACAGAAAGTTGATCAGTTAAAACCCCAAATGTTTTTTGTTCAACAACCCAAACCACAATTTTGGGAGTATTTTTTTGTTTTGTTTGGGAGGAGGAGAGAGACAGCTTCTTGCTGTGTAAGCCAGGCTGACCTCAAACTGCCATGTGCTGGGATTACAGTCACGCACCAACATGCCTGGCTTGTTTGACTAATTGTTAATCTTGACACATAAGACTTTCACATTTATTTTTGCTGATTTTTTTATTGGGCCCAAAAATTTGAGACAAATTTAGCGTACTCAGTGAGTTTATCATTATTTAAGATAGTCTCTATATTATCTTAAATTGTGATAATATTATAAAAGTAGCTAAATGACTATTTACTGTGGACCAAGATCTGTGCTAAATGCTATGTCTCATTTTATCCTTCAAACAGACCTACAAAATGTGTATTATGATATCATTCCTGCCAAAGATCATTTAGTTAACAAGTATCAGATCTAGAACTGAATCCAAGGTTATGTTGGATGCCAAATTCCATGTTCTTAGCCACAATAATGGGCCATTTCTGAGGATTTTTTCTAGTTTTATCCCAGGCACTAAAGAACCCAGACTAACAACAAATCCCCAAGACAATTCACTGCACAGTTTCTTCTAAGAAAACATGGAACCACTGATTCACCTCATTGAATATTGTGATTCATCTAATTGTCAGTTCACTTAGAAAATTATCCTCCGCAACTTTCACTGTTTTATTCACAAGAATATGATGAATGACTATTCAATTGCAGAACTGAAAAATGAAATGCTCATGACATTCTCTTTATCTCCTGGCACCTGAATTTCACACCAGATTGATCTTTTCCTTTGTAAGAAGTCTGTTCATCTACATTATTATCCCCCTTGTGACATTATCCACCACACCATGGCTAGAATGACTTAAACTCAAGCTCATTGCAAGCCCCATCCCCATTTCAGATACTTCAGAGGCCTGTCATCTTCTATGGGGGTGTTCTAATGTCAGTTCCAGAACCCCTAAAGGTATAAAAAAATCTATAATTCTACTTCAAATTATATAAATATTGTACAGACACATACTTTGCTCTGAAAAGTATTCACAGATTTGTATAAGATTATCACAAGGGAACTATGACTTCAGTGCCTATACGTCACTTACAAAGTAAAGATAAATTTTACCAAATATTTATTCAAAACTCTTCACCACCGAATTCCTACCCAGTCAAGTCTCATCGACTTCCATGTCTTACCCTCCAACACCTACCTCACCCACCTACACAGACAAACAACACATTGCTTGTGGCTTTTCAAAATGTCATATGTCAGCTCAGCCCCACACATGTATTTTCTGGACTTTATTCCTCCTCCCCCGTGAGAGCCTATTCATCTATTCTTCCTCAAACCTCAACTCCAAAATCATCTCAATAAAACCTTCCCTGACCTAGTCAAGTGGCAGTAAGAGCTTTCTTAGGGCTTTGCTCATACCATCCTTTTAAACATCTGTCAAATTACTCTAATTATTTTATTGTAAATTTTTCTAGCCCCTCAACAGACCCCAAGTTCTACTCGCATGGTGACCAGGATCCTACTTCTAATGGTAACAGCAGCCTTCTCACGACTCTAGCCCAGTTTTAACCATCAACTAGGAAAGCCATTCTCCTCTAACACCTGTTAGTCACTCAATAAATACGTTGACTATTGAGTCCACAAATAAACTAAGCAATACCATTACAAAATAATGGCCTATTTTTATTGCACCTTCATTATTTATAAATGTACATATGCTTTACCTTTCTGAGAATCAACAAGGAATAATTTCAGCATGAATTTAACGAAAGATCAGTGTGCTCTTGGTTGTGTTTTAAGGAATATGGAGAGGTACCATAAGGAAAAAGCTTAGGCCATAGTTACTTCCTTTTAAAAGTTTACAATGCTATGGGAAGCAAAAAGTTGGACATGCACATAGTGCTGTAGTTATTTGCTTGTCCCCAAGTAAGATAGTCTTCAGAGCCTATATTTTGAATTCATACCAATCTTAAATTTTTTTGTGTGCCAGCTGTGCAAGACTGAACAAGTTGTGGAAACTCTTTGAACCTTGGTTCCTGTGTTAGGCAGTTTTCCGTTACTGTGACAAAATTTCTGAGATAATCAGCTTAAAAGCAGGAAAGGTTTACTGTGGCGCACAGTTTCAGAAGTTTCAGTCCATGGTCTCTTGGCCCTGTGCTTTGGGCCTGTGGCACAGTACATCATGGCAGAGGATGTGCTAGAGGAGACCTACGGTGGCCAGAAAGCAAAGAATGAGAGAAGAGACTGAAGTCCCCTTCAAGAGCATGCCCCCAGCCTGGCACCACCTCCTGCAAGTTCCATCATCTCCTCCCCAAGAGTGCCAGAGGTTGATGACCAAGCTTTTCACACGTGGGAAATGGGGAACACTCCAGATCCAAACTATAGCAGTTCCTTCAACTGCCAAATGAAGATAATTCTTACTTCATCATAAAATACATAGCTAAGTATGCAGCAAATAGCAACGATGGAGGTAATACCAAGAGTGAATGTTGTTGGCGTTAATGATGCTAAGATTGGTAATGTTGATGGTGGTGATAAAACCACACTGACCTGTAACTCTTTAGGGACAGGGACCATGTGTGCTTTATCTCTGAAACCTGAGCATCTAAAATAGCACCTAATACTGGGTGGCTAATAAGAAAATGTTTATTAAACTGATGGTCCATTACCAAATCCAAGATATTGAGAGCCAAAAGAAGAGAGAAAAGCAAAGAATTAGCATCAGCTAGAATGGTCAGGAAAAGCTTTTTTGAGGAGGGAGGTATATAAAACGTGAATTTTTCTACATAGCTGGAGATGGCAAAACTTACTAAAAGCAAAAGAAGCTAGTCATAACACCAATGCATGTAGTCTATTCTAGGGGAGGGGAGGAGTAAGCATCTTGGTTTGGTAGAAAGGGGAAGCAGTGACCTTACTTTTTACTTTTTTACTTTACTGTTCAGAACCATCCAGAGAGATTAATAACAAAAGCACCAGTCCTAAGCTTTTTTTTTTTGAAGCTACATGTTACAGCAAAACAATACAATTAAATGTTTCACATAAACAAACCATATGATAAAAATATGAGCCTCACAGGGAGGCAAATCTAGGTTTGAATTTTTATTTTGCTACTTAATAACTATATTCTCTCAGGCAACTGAACTTCAGTTTCCTATTCTATAAAATGGGAGTTATCATGTCTGTCTCACAGGGCCAAGCGGATGCTGAATGAAATAATTTGTGTATAGTTCATATTCCAGTTCCTAGTGCCTAGCAGTAGTCAATAAACATGAGAGTTTAATAGAGTGAATTAGTGGATTTGTGTGCTTGTGTAAGTCAATGTGCACATTTTGGTTGTATGTGTTTATAGACATGAGTTTACTAGATCTAAGAGTAATTGAGCTTTTTGAAATGAAAAATAATCCAGACAAGGACAATGTGTGACATGATACCACTTGTCTGTCTCTTCCAACTAAAGAAATGAAAAATGCTTTGAGTATGACCAATTGACTAGGTTGAATGTTCCAATAGGAAGTGGGAACAAGTTTTTTTATTAATCACCTGCTGCACAAACTGTCATGCAAACACTGCCTCACGCTTAACGCAAAACATTTGAAAACCCCCTGTGACCTGGTTCTCCTGCTTGGATTTTCTTTTCTGTAGTGAAATACATAGTTGAATTAATTTCAAGTGTGTTTGTCTGTAAACTAGCCAAATATTTCCTTTTAAATACTTGAGCTGTATGTTGAATAGACATACAAGTTATGGTTCTTCCCACATTTTTTTAGTAATAGATTATATCCCTTAATCCTTTAATGGACTTTTTGTTCCACATATACTAGATGTGTTGTGTGCCCATAATAAATGGAAGTTTTTTACTTTG
This sequence comes from Castor canadensis, assembly GCF_047511655.1. Taxonomy (NCBI): domain Eukaryota; kingdom Metazoa; phylum Chordata; class Mammalia; order Rodentia; family Castoridae; genus Castor; species Castor canadensis. The sequence continues at coordinate 108,071,851 of NC_133392.1, read as the reverse complement.
TGCAGGTTCTTCCAGGGGACCCAGCCCCCTAACCATGGGAGCCCAAGACACCCTCCCTGTTGCAGCAGCGTTCACAGAAACGGTCAATGCCTACTTCAAAGGAGCAGATCCAAGCAAGTAAGCCTGGGACATGGTACACTATATTCTCCAAACTGTATCCCACCTAGTGGGGGACATCCATCCCTTATTCTAAAACCAAAAAGACTTTGTTGAACAATAATAGGTGGCACACTTATAATAGAGCTTAAAATTTAATATTAAATTGTAATGAAGTAAGTAATATTAAATTGTAATAAGTAATAGTAAAGTGTAAATAAGTAATAAATAGTTGACTCTTTTTTTAAAGGTCCCAAAAGATAAAATAATCTCTTACTATCTAAAAATCTGAGGTTCAGTTTTGATTACAAGTAACAGCAAACCCTAATCTAATTCTATCAGCTATGAGAAAATTCACTGTCTTTCAAAAGTGATGTCCAGATCATGTCTTTCAATGTCTTATTTTTCCTGGATGGGAATCACCCACACGTGTTTCCATGTTCCCATGATGGAAACAGTGGATCATTGGAATGATAACATGGAAAGAATTAAAAAAAAAAACAAACTTCCCAAAAGACCCAGAGTAGCAAGGCAACAAATTGCATTTTCCTTACTAAGAAGAAAGAACTAGCCAAAAAGAAAGGAAAAAAATTAAAATCACAGCAAGTAAAAATCATAGGAAAAATACACCACACTCTGTTTACATGAGCCTGATTTCACTAGTATCACTACATACTGACAATGAACTTGACCTGAATGCATTTGTGATATAATCGAATGTTTTATGTCTTGATAAGGAGTTACATGGATAGGATTCAGAAAGTCTATAGATTGCCTGAAGTGATACTGTGTATCTTATGTGTGCATTTTTCCATAGAGAGAGACTATGGTATTTATCATTTCAACAAAGGGCTTATGATCCAAAAAACATTTAGAGTGATTATTGGTCTACACTGAAAACAAATACCTAAGTCAAACCGGTTTTTAAATGCGGCATTAATATAATTCTAGATCTGAATTGATTGGTAAACCAGAGGAAGCCTAAGTGAGAGAACAATTGCTCCTAGGTTTTATAACTTACAAAGACTAGGGCTTGGAAAATGTTACTGGGTGTGAGGAGATGAATGAGAGAATAAACTTAAATGTGCATATGAACTATCATAAAATTTTTGAAACAGTGATAATTAGGTACAATTAGAACTTAGATCAACACACATGTTGTGTGAATTTGTATGACTAAGTGTGGATCCTCTCCACGCTTCAGAAGCACTAGTTGGTTTTTTTTTTTCAGTCTAACTCTTGACAATATTATACTGGAAAAAACAATGTAGGTACCCTACCCAGATTGACGTCTCAATCTTCCTAAATGCCACATCTCTTTCAACAATGTCTAGGGTTTATTCCAGGTCCAGGATATTAGAGAAAAACAAACGCTGTGGACTCTGGTTTCTCCCAAGTCATTTCTCTTACATCTTCAAAGTACTAAGGCCATGTACCACTCCACATAGCAACGGAAGTTAAAAGTTACCTCATACAGAGCCTGTGTGTGAACTGTTAAAGCAAGTAAACACCACACCACAAACTTAAGATATACATATGGATAGAGATACAGATACATACAGAGAGAGAAAGAGAGAGAGAGAGAGAGAGACTTTCTTTTTGTTGTTGTTTGAGGTTGCTGAGACAGGGTCTATATAGCCCAGGTTGGCCTGGAGCTCACAGTCTTCCTACCGTAATCCTCCTGATTGCTGAGATTATAGACGTGTACCACCACGCCCAGTTACATACCTTCTACATCCATGCTGGTTCTACAGAATCTTCTTTATACAAAGAATTTGTATAACCATCTGTCATACCAGTTCTAAGGACTACTTATCACTAACTGACCTATACCTCAGAAAACTCAGGCTTGCTTAAGACAGTCAAACATACTTTAAAAAAAAAAAGAAATAGTTAAAAGTGGGGAGAAAATGCATATTCTAGAGTGCAAAACATTGGGGAAAAGCAAGAATAAATTCTTTTTGGTCAGCTTCCCCATTCTTGACTGGAAGTTCCCTGTGGACCTATCAAAATTCAAGCTGGGTTTTTCATCCTGGCTTAGTTTCTAACAGGTCTATGAAGGAGTATGTACCATGACCTTGGCATTCCAATGATGTAGCACTTGAGCGTAATTTAATATTAGTGCTTTTCCTAATCTTCCAAATTAACTGAGCCTTTGACCATGGATATGGAGATATATATATATATAAATACACTATATATATGTATAGTGTACTATCCTTCCTTTTCTATTTATTTATTTTTTATTCATTTCTCAATTTCAACTGCAAGTTTGCACAAGGACATGTTTTCTCTATTTGTCACTGCCAATTCTTGTGCATCGATATAAGGCCTGGTGTATCGCACAGGCATCATATGCATAATCATTAAGTATATAAATTTATTTTATAACATTTTGCTGAATTCCTACTCTGTCCTGTGTTCTGTAATGGGCACCTCTGCCTTCCTGGAACCTAACACATGACTTGCCTTCACAATAGTAGACAAGATGTGTTAGAAAAAGTTTTCTGAAAAAGTTCTGAACCTGTGTCCAGGGAAGCCTACAGAAAGGAAAACCCAGGGAGGCTGAATGAAGAGTATAGAGAGGAAGACTTTCAGAAGCGACTTCCCTTGAGCAGAGTCTTGTAATATGAAAAGGATTTTGGCTAGTACATAAGCCAATTAAAGGAGATTATAAATAAGACAAGGTATATGTGCACCGAATATTCTAAAAGAAAGAGCTGTGGGCATAGCTATCACTGCAGTGTATAGAAGTCATACTTTATGGGAGAGATGCATTTCTGGTGACCTCACAGAATTCAACTTCATGCATTTCCTGACCCAAACTAGCCAGCATTTCTGTTGATGAGCTAGTGAACATGGTGATGTAGAATAAAATTTTCAATTTCCATAATTCAAACTCACATGAAAGTAGACATCTGCATACTTACAAGAGCAATCATTAGGGTCAAAAAAGATTTTCCTTTAGTGACTATAGAAAATATTAAACTTTTAAATGGAAATTTTCATATCCATTTAGCAACTGAGTGGATTAATAAGTCAACAAAGGTCTGACTCTGACAGTGGAGTTGCAGAAAAATAATTGAGGAGCCTCAGGGTTTTTGTTTTGGACTATATGACCACTTCTCCCATCCTCTACTCAACACTGGAAGCCCTTTGAAGGCAGGAGATATTTTGCTCATTTTTTTTAATTGCTTCCTGCTCTAAAAATACTGCAGTTAGGAGTAAATAAATGTTTTTTGGCTCAATAAATGTCACATCCTCTCCTTTCTGATTTGCTTTCAAAGAGTAACAAACTTTATCCCCTATCAACACACCTCTCAGGTCTCATTTTGAGCAACCTGAAAAGGAAAGTGAGAAGATTCCCTACCAATTAAAAAAACACTTGGGCCACCACTGCTAACAGCAATATTCTAAGTGATAGTAGTCACTGAAATCTAAGTTAACAAGTGATCCAGAGCTGCCAAATAATATTCCACATGTTCAGATACTGAAAACATCAAGAGTAGACTCAGCACGAGAGAAATTCTAGGCCCAACACCAGGTCAGCACCAGTGATCAAACAAGGTTAATGTGTCTAAAAGGCAAAGCTAGAAGTCAACAGTTTGACCCAAACTGAGACATTAGCAATATTCTCCACAAGAGATGGAAATAGAAACTTCCAGAAATCAACATTCTCATTGAGAACAGTGCAAAGCTATAGATATACCATCCAAGTGAGGGAGAGACACTTGGCAATTTTAGGAAACTCACCTTTCCCTCACCTCTACCCTAAACCTCAGCCTCATTGATTTTAAACACAGTATTCCCTCATACGGGGTGAGATGCTTGTTCCAAGACCCTCACAGATACCAAAACCTACAGATGTTCAGGTCCCTTATATTAAACATCATAGTGTTTGCATATAACACACACACATCCTCATGTACACTTTAAACGACTCTAGATCACTTCTAATACCTGATATAATGCACATGCTATATAAACATTCATGAATAATGACAAGAAAAAGAAGTCTGCACATGTTCAGTGCAGTCATAATTTTTTTCCAAATATTTTCCATCTGTGGTTGGCTAAATCAGTGTATGCTAAAGGCTGACTATATTGTTTTCCAAAGAAAAATAAGCCTTTGCAAGGTCTGCTTCTAGCCAAAGTGGAGTATCAGACCAATTTACCCTCCCACCTATAACAGCTCAGAAATGGGCAAAAAATGGAACAATGATTTACAAAACACTGGACCTCAGGTGAAGGACAGTGATCCCTGAGTGATGAGTGAGGTGTTCCACGTGACTACTCCAGCTTACTGCCTCGCATTCCTGTATTGGTATAGCCTGGGCTCTGCACACCCCTGCTGTTCTTGGGGAGGTGTCTCACTGAGGCACTCCTCTGTGACACTGCTGATAGAAGAGTCAGAGGAAGCTAATAACTGGTGGGTGCTGCTGGCCACCATGCACTGCAGAGCAGCAGTGGGGAAGATGCACAGATAGCAGGACCCTGGAACTAAAACCCACCAGCTCTGTAGGGTCAGGTCACTGGGGCAGCCCAGCCACTTGTACTACACAAATACAGGGAAGCTGCTTTTGCTACTGGGCACTGGCAAAGCCACATGAATTGCAAAACCCACTCTCTGGGGACACCACATGCACTGCAGGAAGCTGGCACTAGAAAAGCCTTGCACATTGCAAGTAGCTGCATAGCAAGCTTGCTGGAAGAGGGAAAATGCCTACTTCCTGCCATGACTCTCTCATGCCCTCTACTGACAAAATTTAGCATGGTGCTTGTTGGTCAAGAAAAAATACAGAGTTCATGATTAATCTCAGAGCAGACAATAAAGAGTGAAATGGAACTGAGAAGCAAAGAATTGCTTTTACACTGAATTGACACAGTGATTCTAAAGGTCATGTGGAAACGCAAATGACCTGCAACAGCCAGAACAACATAGAAAAAGAGAAAGTTGGAAGACTAACTTTACTTGATTTCAGACTATTAAAAAATCTATAGAAGGGCTGGGGTGTAGCTCAGTGGTAGAGAATTTGCCTAGCATATGCGAGGCCTTGGGTTTGATCCCCAGCACCAAAAAAGAAAAAGACAAAAGTAGCTATCGTAATCGAGGCAGAATAGTATTGGTTTAAAGATAGACAAAATAGATCAATGTAGCAGAATAGTTTAATTAATAGAACCACACTTTTATGGCCAACTGAATTTCATCAGAATTGCCAAGGTAATTCAGTGGAGAAAAGAAAGTCATTTCTCCACAAATGGTGCTTAAACAATTAGATATACATATTTACACAAAAAAACTCTTAGATCTATATTTCAAACTGTATACAAAAATTAACTAAGAATGGATCATAAAGCTAAATGTAAACTAAAAATTTTAAAACTTCTAGAAAGCAAGGGGGTGGGGGGAGAGGGAAGGGGTAGAGGATAGGGACAGGGGGGAGAATTGGCCCAAACAATGTATTCACATATGAATAAATGAATAAAGAAAAAAACTTCTAGAAAAAGGATTGGGTGTGTTGACACATGCCTGTAATCCCAGCATTCAGGAGGTTAAGACAGGAAGCTCATGAGTTTGAGGCCAGTCTGGGCTACATAGTGAGACTGCCTCAAAAATCAAAAACAAAACGAAACAAAAACCTTCTTTCTAGAAGAAAATATAGATGAAACTTTCAGGAACTTGGTTTGTCAAAGACTTCTTAGATAGGACTGCAAAAGAATAACTGGATTTAGGTCAAGTGTGGTGGTTCACGCCTGTAATCCCACTACTAAGGAGGTAAAGATTGGGATGATTGCATTTCAAGGCCAGCCTGGGCAAAAAGCTAGAGAGACTACATCTCAACAAACAAACTGAGTATGGTAGTTCATACCTGTCATCCCAGCCAAACAAGGATCTTAGTCTGAGGCTAGCCCAGGGGAAAAAAGTGCAAGACCCTGTCTGAAAAATAACCAAAGCAAAAAGGCTGGGATGTGGCTCAAGTGGTCGAGCACCTGCCTAGCAAGCATAAGGCCCTGAGTTCAAAATCCTAATACCAACCAAAAATCAAAGAGTAACTGGGTTTAATACTGCCCACAAAAAGTAAGTTAATGGATTAAACACTTTTGCTATTCAAAATACTCTTAAGAGAAAGGAAAGAACAAGTCACAGATTGGGTGAGGCAAATCATATATCTAATAAATTATACATACCTGGGATTCAATAAGAGAACAAAATTCTGGATTGAAAAACCTGGCAGAGAATTTGAGCAGATACTTCACCAGAGCAGATAACTGAACAGCAAATAAGCCCAGGTACAGATGCTTAAGATCATTCACCATTATGAAATAGGCAAATTAAAATAATGAGATCCCACTACTCACCAGTGAGAATGGCTAAAATTAATTAGACAAATTCTACCAAGTGTTGGTGAGGATTTGAAAGAGGTAAGACACTTGCACACAGCTGTGTTTCCCACTTTAGAAAACAGGCATTTCTTTAAAAGTTAAAATTGTGCAAACCATGCAATTGAGTGATTCCACTGATACACTTCCAAAAGAAATGAGTGTTTGCATCCATCCACACACCTGTCCACACATACTCATCACAAAAGGCAAATCAAGGAAAGAACCTGAACGCTTTTCTACAGGCGAATGGACTTTTTAAAAGCTGTGGTTATCCGTACACCATACAGCAACAAAAAGGAATGAACTGTTGATGTGCATGGAGGAATCTCAAAATATTTATTAGAGGGAAAAGGCCTAATCCCCCCCACAAAAAAAATGAACATGCCTTATGATTTTGATATGTAAAATTCTAGAAAGTACAAAGTAATGTATCATGATAGAAAAGGTATCAGCAATTGCCTATGGATGGGGAGTGGAAAGTTAGGAGTTTGTAATCCTTTTAAAAAGGATTGCAAAAAAGTAGGAGGAAATGTTAGGGCTATATTTTAGGACAATTTTTTCTTGCTGTATGGTGATGTCACAGCATGCAATCTTAAGGAACTTTACATGACAAGTATCTACAGTTCATTGCATGTTAATTATTCCTCCATAAAGTCTTAAAAAGGATTATTCTTCCTTCCTTCCAAACCATCATCTCATTATTTTAACTTCTATGAATGATTTTACAATTGTGACCAAGTAGACGCATTAATTGGATAAAGAACTAATCATGCAGGAAGTGAGAACTTTAGTGGAGTGGCTAAAGTGGTTAGAGCACCTGCCTAGCAAGCTCGAGGCCCTGAGTTCAAACCCCAGTACCACAAAATAAAAAAAAAAGACTGTTCAGTGTTATAATCTTGTTACGCAAAAAACTAAAATAAGACCCAGTAAAGTGTGATAATAGTATAAAGTTTAGTATCTACAAATGTGTGACCAAAATTCTGAAATCAAAGTAAGAGAATCACAAGAATAAATAGCTCTATTTGTGAGGTCAACCTTTGTGACTTTTCTGCTTATAGTTCACAACACTTAAAAAAATAGGCATTTGGGTTTTTTTTTTTTACTAGTTTTTATTGAAGAGGGTATCATTTTGTTTCCCAGAACAGCCAGATCCCCTAAAGATAAATTCAGACTTCAAGTTTTTTCAATTACCGCCTATTAAAAAATATTTCCTTATAACTGAGACTTTAAAAAAAATAAATGTTAACCACTAGATTGGATAAATTAGAAATGCTTTAGGAGTTAGGAGTGGTATGGCAAGGTCTTTGTGTCTTTTGGTGTATTGCATTGTTACACAAACCTTTCCTTTTGCACCTGTTCTGATCCACAGCTTGTTGACCTGGGTCTCCTCTCTCTTTCCTCCTGTGTGTTTTGATATGCCAGATGCATCGTTAAGATTACCGGAGAAATGGTGTTATCCTTTCCTGCTGGCATCACCAGACACTTTGCCAACAACCCATCCCCAGCTGCTCTGACTTTCCGGGTGATAAATTTCAGCAGGTTAGAACACGTCCTGCCAAATCCCCAACTACTTTGCTGGTAAGTATGATTTTGCATCAACTTTTAAAGACCTGTGTGGTTTAGCACTTTGTACTTAGATGAGAACTATGCCCCAGTAAGACAGTACCTCTGTAGCTAAATTACCACTACTCAGGTAGGCTATGGGTTAGACACAGAACTTTTAACAACTGTCACAGTCTTCTGTAGGTGACTCTATGTGTATTTGTAGCTGGCCAACTTTGAAAGTGGTTAAAGAGACATTTAATGTAGTCAAATCTGGTGCCAGATATGGTGGTACATGCCTATAATCCCAGCATTCAGGAGGCTGAGGCAGGAGGAAGACAAATTCAAGCTATCTTGGCTGCATAGTGAGATCCTGTCTCAAAAACAAACAACAATAAGAAGAATGAAAAACTTAAGTAATAATATCTACATTAGTGACAATTTCTTCATTGTCAGTTTGACTTATTATCAGTAGACATTGGATGGTGGGCCACCAGCACAATAATAGGGAAATCCTTTTGCTGTGTTAAAATAATATTCAAACTGTGATGAGCATGAATCTCTTTCCCAGGAACATATAATTTCATTATAATGGTAGTTGTTTTAATGGAACCTTACATGTATGTTATCAAAGAAGCTTCTGTGAATTTGTTTCTGTAAATACTCTTTTTCAGATTTTCTATTAAGCCTGAAATTAAGTCTTTATTATGCATATCCATTTATGTAGTCACACATATAAGCTGTACAGTGATCAACTATTCCAAGTTACTTATTTGCAATGGATGAGACAAAAGGAGTCAATTTTGACAGCTTCCTCTCTACCGGGTCCTGATATTCTATCTAAAAAGCTCTCTTTAAAGTGGCTCCTTTTGCATTCACTGCAATCACCCCTGTGCAAGTGACCACTGTCATGCCCCTCCCTATATCACAGCAATTGCATCCCTCCCTACTTTCAATCTTACCCTGCTCTAATACATGTTAACAACCAAATGACCTTTTATGCAGTCCGATCCCTCAGATTGTCTTTGATCACTGTCCTCTAGTAGCTTCACATTGCGCCTATCCCAGAATCTAAACTCATTGCCATTGCCTTCAAGCCCTGGTCGCCTACTGTCCCCTGCCTCTCTGTTCTGTCCTCACAATTGTGTTGGAGTCCTTGTGGCTCCAACCACACCTGCCAATCAGAAACAGGCTAAGACCTTCCCCACATTCAGGCTTTACGTGTTTATTTCCTCTACCTCCAGCCCTATTCCCGCCCTTCCTCACCTGACCCCCACTCACCCTTGAGGTAACTCCACAGGGCCCTCCTGATCATTTCCCTGCCCTCCTTACCCACCAGTCCCAAACTCAATTGTGTTCCCTTGTTAGTTTCCCTAAAGATACCCTATTCACGGTTTAAATTACCTATCTACCTGTTTCTTCATCCGCCCATCCCGCCATGAGACAGTACAATACAGAAGGTATAGGACATATCTGTTGGCTCACCCTATATCCTCATACCTCCCATTGTGCCTGGTGTCTAATAGGGACCTGAGCAACGTGTCCAATCAGTGAGTGACTCCCTAATCATTTAAAGAAGTTAGTCAAGCCAGCTGTTTATGTAATAATAACTATAGGTTGTTGGTATTTGGAGTTTGGGACCAGCACAGACACTTAGTTTCTTGACTGACTTAGGCTTTTAAATCCAGTGGTGAAGAAGCATTCACAGTTTCTCAGGTGATTGTCAGGATCACTTTTGCCTTTTTTGGCCCTTGCTGTGGCTTAACTGACAAACTTACTCTAAAATTATAAAAGAAATGATCACAGTGATGAAAACTGGAAGTCAGTGAATTCTCACTTCCGTTGCCCTCCATGTTTTTATGCACATGTGGAGTCAGTATTTTTCAAGGTTCTTTCTCCAGAAGTTAGGAGTTTCATCCCAACATCTCATCAGTGGTTTGTAAATGTGATTGGTGTGATGGCTATAGATTTGTTGTGTTTTTAGGCAGCTACAGACGTCCATGAAAAAGTGGCATACATATTTTAATAATCAGTCATATGAGTTGAATCAAGTATCACTCAAAATGTTTCTGCTTCACAAAACATAATATAGATACTTAAATTATTATTTGCTTTAAAAAAGTAAAAGTTTTTCAAATGTCTTATCTTTTGGACCTTATTAATTCTAAATACATGATATATTGTTACAGGATTGTGATAGGTGACCCTGTAATCATATAGAGCCCGTTGGTTTTGCTATTCAGTACCACTCTACCATCACAATTATTTCCCGTAGCCTTTAAAGGCAATGGTGACTATGTAGTTTTCTTGATTGCAGTAGAAATCTTTTGGTATCTGTCATCTTACAGCCAGCAATTCTCTCCCTTCTGTTTACTAAAAGCTTTCATTTAGGTTAACAGTGGCCCCTGAAGGCACATAAATATGCAACCCCTGTGGGGAGGGTCCAACTGAAGTTTACTTGCACTTCTCTTTTATGAAAGGAGTTTTCTCATAAAAGTATCCTGGAACAACTGCTAATCAAAGTAGAAGACTGAAGAAATCTTGAGACTTCTTGAGGATTTAAGAATTCTATCTGTGTAGGCATTTAATTATTTTATTGGCAACACTTTCTGGAATGTTTATTAAACGAAGTTCTCAGAAATCGTCATAGACATATGACTTAGTTTATTTTTTATTAAACTGACCAAATGCAGTTTTATTTTTTTAAAAACCATAATTAAGATTTTTACAATAGTTAGATCTACTTAGTATAAATTAATAGCATGTTTCTCGCTATTAATTCTGAACCTCTATTTTGGTCTAGTGGGAAGGTGTAACCTGTGAGACCAACTGGAGCTAGAATCCTGACTCTGTTACTTATTAGTAGTATAATCTTAAGCAAATTACTGAATTATACTGACTTTCTGTTCCTCATAACAGAAACCTCCTTGTGTAATGACAGCTCTGGTTCTTATGGGAACTTAGAAACTTTTAAATAAAAAAAAAAATGTTTGGACAGACCTGATTAGCATCCTTAGATCAGCTTGCCCAAGGGCAAAGGATCAAGGACTAGAATTCTTTTCTATCCTCTTCTGTAACTGGAGAGCACCTCATTACCCAATACCTGGTTTCCATGGTTCTTGAATGTGTCAATGAAAAGAATTTCAAGATGACTCACAAAGTAGAAAAGGTAGTCACAGATTTTACTAGGGAGTAAAATCAAGCAGCGTGTGGTGGAAGGAAAGGGAACTGCAAACACACACCAAGAGCTGGGAGTGTGGGCTCTACAGATGCAACCTGTGGTTCTTTCTTTGGGGCTATTCACATTCATTAATAGGTTCTTCCAGGTAAGTGGTTTCTTTGTGTTAAGCACCTGGCAACTTTTAATCATTTTGCAGTTGCAAGGTTTTGACATTGTCTCCCAAGCATGGAGGCATCAGGTATGCATTGATCTTACCAATCAAAAGGTCTTGTGACATGGATGCCTGCTTCTTATAACTTTTATGGGCATTGTTCTGATCAAGAGAATTGCTGCACCAGGCATTCTTAACTTCAGGCACATCTTACTCACATGGAACTGTTGTGTGTGGGGAGTCTGTGATCAGAGACTTCCAAATTCTTTGTGTCCTGTGGGGAAGAATCCACAGCAGGACATGTGGATGTAAATGGAGTTTATTAAAAGTTAGGGAAGGGAAAAATACAAAAGGGCACATGGTGGGGTACAGATGGAATCTGGAGGCAGAGAGAGCCTGCTTCTCTTCTCCAAGTGTTTTTAAAACTTACGCTAACTTATGGGGAAGAAGGAACCAGGTGTTTCCCATCCAGTAATCAATGAGTGGAGAAGGGCACGGGTGGTTTGAGGCCAGATGAGGGTGGTCACTGAGCCAAAGCATGGTTAATCTGAAATGTAATATCTTTCTATAAGTCTCAAACTTTCCCTGATCCTAGCCTGCCTCAGGATAAGGTCAGAGAAATTGTAAAGGAATTGTTTCTCTACCATGTATTATAACTTAATGGATAAGAGTATGCAGGAAGGAATACATGCATGTGCTTTCTTAAAATATTATTTAGTACAACATTTAATCTTGTAGTCATAGCAATTTTGTAGTTCTATTTCCTGCTTCTGAATTGCTTTGATTCCCCTGCTAACTGTCCTTATCCCAGCCTGTCTCCTTCCTCTGTTCTTAGGGTCAAAAAGCTTTGCTTTGTCCTCAGTCACCTCAGACCCATGCACAGCAGAACCACTGGGGTCACACTGAGACTTGGTCTCCTCCCCCTTAAAAGACCAAGTATAGTTTTAAGATTTTTTTTGTGACTCGGCTTTCTTGATTTGTTTGCCTTCTGGAGGCTGAATCATAGCGACTCACTTTTGCCCTCCCTTGATCACTTTTTCACTTTATCATCCTCTTCTTAACGACTAATTTTCTTTCTATAAGTTTACTGTTCTTTTAAAATAAGGTAATAATTGTACCGTCTGCAGTACATACTTTAATGAAAAAGTTTAAAATTAATCTAGCAGAGGGCTTAGCAAAGGGAATTCTGTAAGTGAAGTGTCAGTGAACAAGTTGCATGTCAAGTTACTGAATCATTGGGGCCTCGGTTTCCTCATTAGGTGGCAAGTGAATAAATGCTGTGTGCATTCTTGCTTGTTCCTTCTTATTACCAAGACAATTTGCAGAATAGATTGGGCAAGTGTTCTGTGGGCAAGCCTGGGAGGAAAGCTAAGGACTCTTACAGGAATACCTAACTCCTTAGTTGGTGAACACTGCTTTCTGCTTTTCTGTTTAACTACCATGATTACAATCATTTAAACTCCAGGACGGTCTTGTATGTGAAGTGATTTTTTTATGATTAAGATGCTCTTAGATGAAATCTTGTGAATGCTGAAAAAGTAGCATGGTCATCTCTCCTTTGTTGGTAATCGGCCATGTTTCATTTGTCCAAATCTTACATTGTTGGTTTTGCTTTTTTGTTTTGTTTTGTTTTGTTTTGCTTGAGACAAGGTCTCAGCATACAGTCTAGACTGTTCTCAAACTCATGATTGTCCTGCCTTAGTCTCATGAGGGCTGGGATTACAATGGGCACCACCATGTCCAGTTTGGTTAAATCTTTAACTGGATAATATTTGAAAACTACTGGTCCTGTCAATTCAAAAGAAAATCAATTTACTCAGCTCCTTCATTGCATTAACTCACTAACTTAGACAAAGCTGAAGTGATATAGAAAGGGCTATCAAGTTTGGGTTAAGAAATAATTCACTCTTTAAGCAACCAATTATCGTCATGGTTGGTTAATATTACTGGGTACTCACTGAGATTTATGGCAATACAACAGCTCTTATAGGTATTAATCTATTTACCTAGCACCACCCAGAATTTATTCAAAACACAATATAGTGAATGGTATAATTTATGAATTATTAAAGATAGATATAGAAGTCTGAGGACAATTTGCTAAGATGCTTCTTGTGTACATGATGCTTGTTATAAGATGCTACTCAATCATTTTTTTTCTTTCCAATTAAACAGTGATAATACACAAAGTGATGCCAATACTAGGGAATTCTGGGTAAACATGCCCAATCTGATGACTCACCTAAAGAAAGTGTCTGAACAAAAACCCCAAGCTACATATTACAATGTGGACATGCTCAAGTACCAGGTAAGCCTAATTGCCTGACAAGGCATCTCTTCCACAGTGCACATTTCTGTTCTAAAGCACCTAATGTTACATACAAGTGAGTAAAGTGGCATTTCTTTTAATATTGGAAAGCTGTAAGAAAATGGACACCTTAATGGACTAGTTGTGGACTAGTGACATGAATATTCATGCATAGCTTTAGTTTAAACTTGCAAGCAAAATGTTTTAGTAAAAAATTACCCATATATCACAAAACTAAAATTGTTAGTGAAGTACTGACAGATTAGCTCACTATAATTTTAAAAGCATTACAACTCTAAAACTTATTTTTTTAGTGACTAAAGGTAAAAAATATGGATTTTATTCTTTTTCTGTGATAGTCCTATAAAGAATAAGCTTTAGGCTGGACCTCCAAGAGTATTTTCTGGAACACTCAGAACTAGACTACCAGGGAGGTGCTGTCTCTGCCACAGCCTTGGGAAGGAGAGAAATTAGAAGGCCACCAGTGAAATCATTGAACTGGGGAGCCCAAAAAGCTCAGTATCAAAAAGATGCTTGATACAAAGCACAACTGTTCATAAGAATGTTCTTTTTGTGTCAAGGATTGCATTTACCCAAAATTATTGCCTATCTAATAAATAAGCCTATTTCAAACAAGGTTTTGTAGTACCTGAGTAGCCCATTAACTCTCATTTAGCTGATCTAAATGACCTCCAACACGTGAATTTTGCAATTAAATACTTTGATTGTTTTTCTTAAGATGAGGAAAGTTGTAGCTGAATTAGTTCATCTGAAGCATGACTACACTTGTCAATCACCAGAGAACTTGTAAAGAAATGCTGGTCCTGAATGGGTGCCAATAAAAGATATAAATACCCAGTTCTCCCACATGGGACCTCAATTTCATGGTGCTTTCACTGAGAGCTCGTTTGTGAGCTGCACGAACAATATTGTGACATTTTGATATCTAAGATGGTTCCTGTGGGAGATAATCATAGCTTCTGGTTGTATTTCAGATGAATGGTTGAGCCTTAAATGTTTTCTTTTCTGTCCTTTGGTAAGGTGTCTGCCCAGGGCATTCAGTCCACACCTCTGAACCTGGCAGTGAACTGGCGATGTGAGCCTGCAAGCACTGACCTGCGCGTAGACTACAAGTACAACACAGACGCAATGACCACTGCTGTGGCTCTCAACAACGTACAGTTCCTGGTTCCCATAGATGGAGGAGTAACTAAGCTCCAGGCTGTGCTCCCCCCAGCAGTCTGGTAAGAAGTTGCTGGTCCCCTTTCTCCCACCAAAGGCTCCTTCTGGAGAAAGGGACTGCAGATTTCTCACCATGATGTTTCCTGAAGGAGGAGGACACAGCGGGCTGTGTGTGAGGAGGAATTGGGCTAGGAAACAGAACTGCTATAGCTATTTTAAGCAGAAAATGCTGTATTTTTAACTCATAGTTTTATTTTTAATCTCAATCCACATGCAGTTTAATTTGATGTATGTCTAATAAGTGAATGAGACTCAAGAGAAGGAGAGGGCCCAAGTCACCAGGTGGTTTCACAGGGTTGATCGGAGGGGAATGGGGAGTACTTTCACGGGAGAAAGCCTTACAAACTAAGCCAGAGAGCTGAGTTAATAATGGGCTGTCCAAATGAACCCCTGCCAATGAACAGGAGTTGACATATGACAGGTGAGAAACCACAAAAGGCAACGCATCCCTAGATGTGAGTGAGCCATCACTGAGTCCAACGGACAGAATTGGGGTGCACAACACTAACGTGGAACAGAGGGAACCCACAGAGCAGTGAGATGGGCCAGTGTTGCTCCGGCGTGCACCACAATGGCCATACAGTGAGGCTCAGAAACACATTTGTTGTGCTAACGTACATGTTTCTGTAACGGGAGTCAGCTCCTTGCAGAGGAAACCTCTGGACATCATGGAGACAGCAAGAAGTCTCCAGCTGCCACATCATCACATGAGCCCTTTCAACTCCATTTTAGGGAGATTAAAAATGAGCACCCACACCCAAGGTCCTTTTATGTCCCCAGAACCCAACTGGCTGCGTGTGTCTTGGACACCCGAATAGCACTCAGAGCCTACTGCCATCTGCAGTGTCTCAACACCCACCAGCTGGCTCTAAGGACAGTGCTGCCAGCATAGTGTGTTCCCTCTATATCTCTCTGAACATCTTAACTACCCATCACACAGCCCGACTGGGCAGTCCACATTTATTCCTTATGTGTAAACCGCTATTTTTATTAATAGTCTACTTACAGATTTGCATAGATTTGGAGTGATCTAACCCATGTCCCCACCAGCCCTATTATTCTTACTGCTTCATTTGGCCAACCACACGATTTTCCAGGAATGCATAAGTGTCTGTGACACTCTGTTTCATGTCTTCTTGGTCATTCTGACCATTGTTTTGGATGACAATTCCACACAGGTTTTATCTGCATCCTGTGGCCCTGTCTCACCCAAAGTGTGCACTGCCTGTCTCCCCTGAGTCCCGCAGGGTTCTCTGATACGGTGGTGTGGCACCTGTAGCATACAGGAGCACAGTTTTAATCAGAGTGCTTTAACATGGGGATTTCAATGTTTACACAATGGCGGCATTGCTAGAGGAGAAGGCTTTAGGCTGCATCTCCAAGATTATTTTCCAGAACACTCAGAACTGGCCCACCAAGGAGGTGCTGTCTCTGCCACAGCCTTGGGAGGGAGAGAAATTAGAAGGCCACCAGTGGAATTGTTGAGTTGGGGAGCCCACTGTCCGCCTGATCCAAGGATCAGAACTCTCTTGTTGGCACCTCCATTTTTTTTTAATTCATTTATTCACACGTGCATACATTGTTTGGGCCATTTCTCCCCCTTGCCCCACCCCCCCACTCCCTCTCTCTCCTCCCCCCACCTTTCTCCAGTTCTGTTGAAGAGAAGACATAAGCAATAATAAGAAAGACATAACATTTTTGCTAGTTGAGATAAGGATAGCTGTACAGAGAAATTCCTAGCATTGCTTCCATGCACAAGTGTATTACAACTCAAACTGATTCATCTCTACCTGACCTCTTCACTACTTCCTGGTCACCTTCCCCTATTGACCTCTGTCATTTTAAGGTTACTGTATTAGTTCCTCTGCAGTGGGGACATCAAACACTTTCAAGTTTTGGGTTTTCTACCTATCCCCATACCTCCCCTATGTGCTCTCCCCTTAGCGTGTGATCCAAGTCCAACCACATTGCTGCATTTGCCCTAGATCTAAAGTCCACATATGAGGGAGAACATATGATTTTTGGTCTTCTGAGCCTGGCTAATCTAGCTCAGGATGATGTTCTCCAGTTCATCCATTTACTTGCGAATGATAAGATTTCATTCTTCTTTATGGCTGCAAAAAATTCCATTGTGTATAAGTACCACATTTTCTTGATCCATTCTTCAGTAGTGGGGCATCTGGGCTGTTTCCATAACTTGGCTATTGTGAATAGCACTGCAAGAGGTGTGCAGGTGCCTCTGGAGTAACCTGAGTCGCATTCCTTTGGGTATATCCCCAAGAGTGGTATTGCCGGATCATATGGCAGATCTGTTTAGATTTTTAAGAAGCCTCCATATTGTTTTCCAGAGTGGTTGCACTAGCTTGCATTCCCACCAGCAGTGTACGAGGGTTCTTTTTTTCCCCACGTCCTCACCAACACTTGTTGTTGGTAATGTTTTTGATGATAGCTATTCTAACAGGGGTGAGGTGGAATCTTAGTGTGGTTTTGATTTGCATTTCCTTTATGACCGGAGATGGTGAGCATTTTTTTGGCCATTTGAATTTCTTCTTTTGAGAAAGTTCTGTTTAGTTCACTTGCCCATTTCTTTATTGGTTCATTGATCTTGGGAGAGAATAGTTTTTTGAGTTCCCTGTATTTTCTGGTTATCAGTCCTTTGTCCGATGTATAGCTGGCAAATATTTTGTCCCACTCTGTGTGTTGTCTCTTCAGTTTAGAGACCATTTCTTTTGTTGTTGGCACCTCCTTAACTGGTTCTCAATGCCTACAAAGCTGGGAACAACACTAGACCCAAGTCTGGGGGCATCTTTATTTGAAGATCTTCCCTACCCCATCTCAGATTGCTGGCCAGAGGATGCAGCACGAAGATAGCAGGAGAATGCCCTCTGCCTCCCTTCTGCTTTCCAAATCGCAAACCATGCATATAGTTGTTGGGACCTCATTTGCATCTAGGACCTTAACTGCAAAGAAATCTGGGAAATGTAGTGTTTCATTTTCTAGAATGTGGACTATAAAAAGGTACACTGGCAAAGGTATGGGACTAGAAACTGAAGAGATACTGAGTGCCAATAGCTTCTGACATATTCTAAAATAAACACTCCAGTTCTTCACGTGACTGTCAGTGGCAAAGAATAAAACATTTGTCAAACAATGAATGTCAGCCAGATGATGTCCCCAATTTAAGTTATATGAATTAATTGATCAATATTTCCCATCTGTTCTTTCAGTAGATTTGAAATTCTTCCCAATTTTTTTCTAAATTCTGTATTTTCTGAATGTTTGTCTTATCTTGTAGCTAGTCAGAATAAGGAAAAGGAAAAGGATTTATACATGAATAGGCACATAGATGATAGATACATACACATATACAACTTTTAAATCACAGTCAACTTTTCAAGATTCAGTTTTTGAAAATTAATAGTGTCTGGAAAAACATGGCATCTGTTCAACATAACTCCTTGCACATGGAAAAGTCTTTTATCTATTTTATTTTTAGGAATGCTGAACAACAAAGGATATTGTGGAAGATTCCTGACATATCTCAGAAGTCAGAAAATGGAGGTAAGGTAATCACAGCCTTATTTTATTTAACATGAAAGCTGAAACAACTTGTGGGTGTTAGCCAATGGTGAACCAAAATGCATGTAAGCACTTAGAGCAAACAGAATATATCATTTCATTTTTATATTTAGTTATTTCTCTCTCTCTCCTTTTTTTGGAGGGTGGTACTGGAGTTTGAAATCAGGGCCTTGACCTTGTACTCACTAGGCAGGAGCTCTACTATTTGAGCCACACACCCAGCCCTGCATTTAGTTAGTTCAATCAAAAAAAGCAAATAACTTTTCAATGGATCTTCCTCTTCTTTTTTTTTCTCCTGGTGGGACTGCTGTTTGAACTCAGGGCTTCACACTTGCTAGACAGTTGCTCTACCACTTCAGCCATGCCCCTAGCCCTATTTTGCCTTAATTATTTTTCAGATAGGGTCTCACACCTCTTTCCTGGGACTGGCCTCACATACTGCTCCTCCTACCTATGTCTCCCACATAACTGGGATTACAGGAACGCACCACTCCATCTCACTGCTCTTACTGGTCTCAGACTGTGATCCTTCTGATCTCTGCCTCCCTACTTGGGGAGTAGAATTATAGGCATGTGCAACCACATCCAACCCTTCTTCCCCTTTCCTGCCAAGACCTCACCTCACACAGATCATTCTTAGGGTAGAGAAGAACCTTTAAAGGAGTATCTTTTACCAGATCCCATACTCCCTTAGTAGATACTTTTCACTTTCCTTTGATGTCGACCATAAACTGGAAAAGATGTGGCCTTCCGTGCAGTATGCCCTATATTTTGAAATACCATTTTGTTGAATTCCACTTTTACCAGTATGCAAATAGAATTGCTTATAATATTCAATTATACATTTTATCACTGAAGCATATACTGTTTCCTAATACATCCAATTTTGTAATGTTAACTCTCTAATACATTTTCCAAAATTATATCTAAAATGTGTGTTGACTGTTGTCTAATAATGCTTTTTTAGGTGTGGGTTCTTTATTGGCAAGATTTCAGTTATCTGAAGGCCCAAGCAAACCTTCCCCATTGGTTGTCCAATTCACAAGTGAAGGAAGCACTCTTTCTGGCTGTGACATTGAACTTGTTGGAGCAGGGTATCGATTTTCACTCATCAAGAAAAGGTTTGCTGCAGGTAAGCTTCAGTGGCAAAAATAAGGTTGCCTTAGCTACCCTTCCCCCAAAGGAATAAACTATTATTTTCTATCGTCTTCCTCTTCCTCATGCCCAACCTCCATCCCAATTGTTGAATGGAGTACAACTAGAACAGTGAACTGAAAATCAGAAGTCAGCGAGGCTCTGGCTACTTACCCTGACTCTGTATCTTATGTAGGCTGACCAATGGTTCCCACTACATAGATCTGTATACTGAGGTCAATGGAGTAAGCTCTACTTTTGTTATATTGACAAAAAAGATAAATGCTGCTCACTTTTATATTTGTCTCCACTTGATAACTTTAGGAAAAAGAACATACACAATTTATTATATGACTAAGGCATGGGAGTATCAACTCTGAAAATTTTTCCAACAGGACTTCATAGATTTTAGACTTGTTAGGCTTAGCTGAGATCTAGAAGAATCTAATTTTCAATTTAAGAACAACCTTAAAAAAATCTAAGCCACAAATAGGGTTTGCCCATGAACTGAATGTAGCCACGAGACAGGTTTCATTTGGCAAAAAAATGATAAGATTTTTTATGGAGATGGGGACTCCTTAATGCTAAGATGATACTTGTCAGTGATTGGCTAAGATAAATCCTGTTTTTTGTTTTGATTTGTGGTGCAGGTAACCAAACTCGGGGCCTTGCATATGCTAGGCAAGCACTGTACCACTCAGTTATATAAAGCCTGTGTTCTTAAGCCTACTGAACCAATGTGATTTTTAATGATATCCCTTTCACTCTTAAAAATGACCCACGTTGGAAATAAATTATGAGCACCTTTTCTAAAATAAGTTGGATTCTCCCTTGCAGCAACAAATTGCCCCAATCTATTCTGGGCAAAACTCAAACCTCTGCAAATTGCGTATCTACGGAAGATAATCTAGTTATCTATGGAAGATAAGCTTGTGAAAGGCAACTAGCTGATATAGACAAACAAAAAACTTGAAAACCTTTGTTTATTTTATGTTAGCATTGCACTCTTAAGTATGTATACTTGGCTCCAAGGGGTAGGGCAGAAGGAATAGAAAAGTACCCATGTAAAAATCACATTATCCAACTAGCAGATAACCTGTTGATATGTTGTTTTGTTTTGCAGGAAAATACTTGGCAGATAACTAATAAAATCTTATGCAAGGACTTGGAAGATTCATATAATGGAGAACTGTTAATGAGAAATAGGTTTTAATTCTGGTCTGATGAAAACAAACCAATAACTGTACTTGGGATAGATCAGCTGGAAAGTCATTGGTTTTTCCACCATGATTTCCCTCCCATAGTACCATGGTGACCAGTCCTACAGTATTTACTTCTAGGTGTAATATTGTTAATGGTTTTAAAATGTAATTATTGTATTTGTAAATTGTACTTTCATTCCAGTAAGGCAGTTAGACACTTGAGTTTTAGTATTTTACCGTTCCTGAAACAGATGTAATTTAAATTGTGGTATGTAAATTTAATAGTAGTACTGTTGAATGGCACAATGCTTACAGAGGTAGATTGCATTTTGTCAATATATAAAATTTAAATATAATATTGATAGCTGTCACAAAGGGGGTGCCACATATAAGAAATTTAAATGGAGCCAGAAGGAAAAAAACTTACTTTTCTTCAGTTCTCAGTATGTTTTACTCTAGTGCTAAATAAAAATTCTATCTTCAGATGTTTAGTGGGTTAAATTCAGAAACTATTTCAAAAAAAATTCTAAGGCTAAAGCATATTCACAGAAATGCATTACTTACCACTTTTTAAAAAGCTTTTTTTTCAAACTGCAAATTTCATAAAAATGCAAACTGTGTAAACAGGGCCTCTTATTTTTATAACTTGTGTAAAAAGGGAAAGGAATTCATATTTAAAGTTTAAGTATATTAAATTATAATCAAGAGTAAAGAAGATGTTGAAATCTTAACTAGTTTCCCTTTTCTCTACAGTTTAGCAAGTGTAGAGGACTGCTGAATAATTAATCACACAAAAACCAAAATTGTGATTTTAAGGTTTCAAGAATTTCCATAGTCAAACCGATCAATAACTTTTGCACAATTACTCTGAATAGATGGTCTCTGTTGTCCATCTTGGAGGAATGATACGTGACTTCCTCTTTACCCACAGGAATCAAAACATTGAGAATAAAAATCTTAGGCAAAAAAAAACCTTTTTTGGTTCTCTGTTTAGATCCAAAGGAAGAATTCTAATTGTTATCATTTATGTCATTTGGGAAGGAAGAAGTAAACTTTATAAATGAAATTCTATTCACATTATTGTGCAATACATTTTCTTTTGGTTGACTAAGATTCATTGTATAAAACTGTGAATCATTGCCCTTCTTTGGGAATCAAGAGTCATCAAAGTCACTTCACTGTTGCAAGGTACAATAAACGCTACAATTCCCTGACCTGTATCCATGTCATGGGAATTCAGAGAACTTCGTTAGCAGTCCCAGTTGTAAAACCTTCCCACACTAAAATCTAAAAATATTTGTCTTCCTCTAGGTCATAGAACTTATTTTAAATATAAACCAATTCCTATTTTAGGTTATATTATCAAATAACTAGAATTAAGTCATTATGTGTATCAATTGCTAAATTTCATTTTAGTCACTCAAATTTAACAAAGAATCTTCAACCCCCTTAAATTTTAGAATCAAATTAAATTTTTTAAATCTTACTTTTAAAATGTGATTGTGACTGGGAATTGTTTATAGTGGAACTTTTTAAATTCATATTTGTACTCTTTGATCAATGCTTGCTACCAAGAAAATATTCAAAATTATCTGCTTTGCCTTGCAGACATCTTACTGTTCCAACACTCTCTCAATCAGTTCCCCAAAGCAGCCTGAAGTTTTTTTGAACAAACTAAGTAATATACTCATTTTAAGTAAAGGTATTCAATTTGGTTTTGAAATCAAAATAAGAAAAAAAAGAAACATTTTAAATCCCATGAAATATTGGGAAATTTAGAACACTAAAAACCAATGGCAAGTAAGCAGCAGAAAATTAAGAATCGTCCAGCATATGAACACAAAAATCTTTTTAATTAATTCATGGAAAAACATACTGACTATTAACACAAAGCATATTAAAATGTGTAAATATTACTGGTTCTCATGTCTTTCTCTTTATATTTTATTTTATAGAGATTTAGAATTCGTAATCAAACATAAGGTTTTTCTTTCCAAAGAATAAATTTTGTTGATATTGTTACAAATGTAATTTAAAACATAGCTTTCAACAGTCTCTAACATTATTCAAAAGTTTCTTACTTCACCTTTAGGAACCAGAATGGGAGTCACTGATTTAACATAATTTACTCCTGAGTAGCCAGAACCTCGAAGAGAAAGTATCCCTTCCCCTTTCAGAAAACAGGTCAAACAATAATACCATAAGCTCATATCAGGAAGATCTGGGCTTTTTGTTTTATATTTTAATCTTGTAGGTTATAATCTCCTGTTAAACCTATATCCACAGTACTGTAGAATAAGAATTCAAGTTCTAAACAATGATCTTAGCAATGCAAGAGTCACAGTTATCAAAGACCTATCAGGTCAGTTCCTGTGTCCAAGCAAGATAGGCTAGTTTATACTAAGATGAATTTCAGTACAAGGGTTAATGTAATGAAAGTTTCTAGTTAACCAGAACAGTATTTTCTGAAAAGCTCCACTCTATCAAGATAAAAAGTATGAATGATACTGCTGTATTTTGGCAACATGGAAAGTATGCTTTTCTGTTCAAGTAAATCCCAAATTTTCATGAAATTGTTAAAAATAAATTCTTTTTAATAGTCTGAATCTTATCATAATTGGAATTCTTAATTACTAAGCATTTTTTTTAGTTTTTAAAAATCTATTTGATGCATCTATAGACAAAATGAAAATTCACTGTATAGTATTTGGGAAGAACTTCATCTCTAAAGAAAGAATGTCCACATTTCCAATGGTTTGAGTGAATAGCTGGGAATCCCCAGAAAGGCAAGCTGCAGATGCTCTCTTTACTCAATTTCAATCTGCAAAGTGTGGGATCCATAATTGCACATATTTCCATTTTTAAATCTTTTTTTCAAAGAAGCAGATAAGTATATTAACTCTACCACTAATTCCTGCTGTGTGAACTTGGATAAGTCACTGGCTTCTTCTCATCTTTAGAGTGAGGAGTTGGGACTGCCAATAGTGTTCAAGCTTTCCTTAACAACAGGACATTTTTTTTCTAATAAAATTGCACACAAATTCCTGTTAGGAAAAACATCTCCAAGCAATGAAGGGGCTTCTCAACAGTTTAAAAGCAGTAACAAGACATAAATGAGCTAAAGTGGCTTCTAACCCTGAAGACCAACGATTCTACTCTACTCAGATAAAATGCCTTTGAAGGTTTCATAAGGAAAATTTGTACAGTCACAGTAATCAGCTAACACACAACAAAAATGTATATATACTTGATTGGTTATCATGTTCCAGTCACTATAGATATTAGTTCATTTAATCCTTACTAAAATCCAAAAGTTGTAAGGACTCTTTAATTCCTGTTTTACCAATGATGACATTGAGACTTAGCAAATGAACTGATTCACCCAAAGTGAAAATACACAACCCAGTTATCTCAACTGCGAATGGAGAATTTTGCTCTGTTTTGCTTTGTCCATTCTGGGGGACAATCTGTTTATTTTACTATTCGTACTCAATTTGAGTGCCAAGGTAAAAGACCAGCATTGAAATAAAGACAATTCTAATAAGGAAATTATTGAAAAAAAGTCAACATTTCTCAAAATATGATATGCTGACCACTTGTATACTCACATAAGGGGGATAATTGTTTGAACTAAGTCACCACTATATACTCAGTATATAATAGACATCGATAACTTTTTATTGAATTAGTAAACCTTTAGGAATGGAACTGGGAATATGTATTTTAATAAGCACCCAAAATTTGAGAATTATTGTCTGAGTAGCTCTCTAAGGTCTTTTTTAGTTTTGACATTATATCAGATTTGAAGCACTAATTCTAAGTTGAATGCCATTTTTCTAGTCAGTTTTTGTTTTCAATTTGATCTACTTCCTCCAATCTTAAAAAAGAAAGGAGAGGGAGAAAGAAAGAGAGAAAGACGAGGAGGATTTTCTAGGAAAATCCCTGTCTTTTGGGGGTTTGTAATGCTTTCTCAGTCTTGAGGTAGCTTGAACTGTATTCTCCAGTTTTCACGTTTCTGTCCTTTTCTTCAGTATCTTAAAAGACTTGCCGTACCAGGAAGGTTGTGAGCTGCCACTCGTTCCTAACACAAAGTCCTAGTCAATGTGTCCTTTGCAAGGGAACCCTAGACCTCTCAGCTGTGAGCTGGATTTATTTGATCGTGAGCTTTTGACTTTAGAAGCACAGATTATGCCTCATTCCAAAAGAATTTATACCAATTATTTTTATTTTTACGGGTTTTTTTCAAAATAATGATGGGTTGTCAGTTAAAGTGCAAAGCTATAGTAAAATGTGCAGGTATCTACTAGAGACATGAGTGTGCATGTCTGTGTTTAAGCTTTCTCTTCCCCGAAAGAGTATACATTTGAGCAAAATTCTGTTCGGTCACCTGATTTTTGATCAGCAATTTTAAAAAAAAAAATGAAAGCAGGATTTTTAATAGTATGAAAATGGGGGGTGGTCTGTAAACATAGCTTTATAAGTTAATATAAGTATGATGTTCCCATGAAAAGAAACAAGTGAGTCAAATCATACCGATATGAATGAACAAATGAATCCAAGTGACACTAATTAAAGTCACTATTCTAGGAGCAGCTGCAGTACCCTTCACTGCGTTTCTCTCTTGAGGCTTGATTGTATCTTCCTTCTCCTTTGTGTTCTCGTTCTTCCATTCAGAAAACAGCATCGAAAGCCATTCTCTCAGTCATGAATTAAACACGGCTACTTTTACATTACTTTTTGTCCACAGTATGACCAGGAAAAATGAGATAGGAGTACATTGCTTTGTGTCTCCAACTATTAAAAACAAACAAGAGCAACAAAGAAATACTTGCCTTTCTCCTGTGGTATTGCTTGAATCTCCGGTCATCTTCTGGTTGCTACAGTTGCATTCCTAAAGTCCAATCAAAAGCTAAGTGATCTTAAAGGAATGGCAGATTTTAGGGTCTATTGAGTTAACCATGTCGAGACTTCGTTATTGGCCCTCACACTCAGTGTCTGATTTCTACCCTAAATATGTCTTTGTATAAGAAAAAGGGACCACTTGGACAACATTCACCATGAGTGTAGTAATTTGTTCTGTAGGTTTAACTTCTAAAGGTATTTTTCCTTTAATTTATAGTATTTCTCATTTCCTCCTTCTATCCTTAGAGTAAGTAAATTCTTACCCTTATAAGAAAAGATATTTCAATGAAAAACAAATATATTTTTTAATTCCCTAAATGTTTTAAAGAAAAGAGGTAAAGTATATTTGGACTGAATTCATCTGTATTCCAGTATTTTCCAAATCACTTTTAGATCGCCTAGTTCAGGCAGATGGTCATTGTGATCTGAGAACAAATGATTGCGTACCATGGTCCTCAGTCCTTGGACAATGACGATAAATGTCAGTATTTTTTCGGAAATTAAGAAGTTATTGGATCAGGAAAATATTTTTTTTTATTTCTAAGCATACCTTGAAAAAGTTTATTTTTAATACTAATTTATACCTCTTTCAATAACAGCAAATAAGATATCCAAGAATGCTTTGAAGAGATGCTTCTAACTTTGAGGGAATTCCTCCCATTTCAAATGAATTTCTATCTATGTTCACTAGTATCTCTTAGTGAATTTAGCTTTATTACCTGAAATATTTAAAACAAAACAGTGAAATTTTTTTGTACTTTTTAAGTGCTACCTTGAAAACCTGCTCCCATGCTGAGCACATCACATCTCTATGTGTTGAAGATGTCCCAAATTCTGTAGTGTGGAATTAACACGAGTGAACAGTTTTCAGTAATATTTTACTGAACAGTTTTAAGAAATTGAATCATGCTAGATGGTTGTTGATAGTGTTTTAATGTAAGCTTGTTAGAAATTACATGAAAAACATTTTAGTTACAGCTGAGAGCAACGCACCATTTGGCACAGATCTTTCAGGACTTTGCCTTCTTTCAAAGGTCATTTCACAGTGCTTTTTTGCTTTGCTTATTTTTTGAAAGCAGGTTTTTGTTTTACATAAAATCAACACTGTTCCTTTAAAAAAATTCTTGGGTAAATTGTTATCAGATAGAAATGAATAAAGAGGAATCACTCTACATTTCTCTAAATATAATTCAATTTTTAATTCACTCTGAGCTTGTGAATCAGCTGATAGTTCAGAAGCCAGGTATAATTTAGTATGTTTCATTGAATGGGTATATCATGCAGCGTTAATTCCATCTGAGAGACAAAGCAAGTGCTTAATGTAATTCATACATCAGTACCTTCAATTATTTTAAATAACACACAGGGATTGCTGTCCCAAGGTCCAAAGCCAGATTTTTCTTTTCCTTATTAGCTGCTAGCTAGGATGATATTCTTAAAGCATGCTGATTTTGTAGGTCAGAGTCTACTTCTTGCTTTTCAAATGAATATGCATGAAAGAGATTGGCTTCTGTCCAATTCTCCTTCTCTTTCTCTCTCTCTTTCCCTCCTTTCTTTCCCCCCTCTCTCTCCCTCCTTCCCTTCCTTCCCCACCCACCCCCTTGTCTCAGTCTGAGGGAACTGGGAATTGCTGCTGAATAATTTTTGTCAAAAAGCCAAGAGTTAGTATGATGATATGCTATTATTTATGAGCAGAGTCTCACGCGGGCAAGCAGTAATTTACAGAGCTGACTTTTTCAGCTGTTTGAACCTATTGTGTTTCAATTGAAAAGAATTTTCATTAGGTCTTCACTTGTAAAGGGAAAGATCTATATAAGGAAATGATCAAAGTTTAATTTTCATTCTCACTAAGTGGCAGTGTAAGCCATTGAGTTTTTGTTTGTTTTTTTTGTTTGTTTGTTTTTGTACTTTAACAATAAGAAGCTTGGAA
This sequence comes from Castor canadensis, assembly GCF_047511655.1. Classification (NCBI taxonomy): domain Eukaryota; kingdom Metazoa; phylum Chordata; class Mammalia; order Rodentia; family Castoridae; genus Castor; species Castor canadensis. The sequence continues at coordinate 108,044,200 of NC_133392.1, read as the reverse complement.
AGGAGTCTCAGAGAAAGTTTTGCTGCATTTCTAAATGTAATGAAAGTCATTCGGTTAAGGGAAATGCTGCCAGTGTGTACTTTGATTTCGTAGGCTTTAGAGTTCTCTATGATCTGTGAAGCAAAAAGTTCATTGAATTTCTTTACATTCTTGTACTGAATATATAATTTCACAAACTACCTTGGGCATAAAATATTCACACAAGGAATTGTAGATTCAAATTCTCAAAATGCATTTTAAATTAAGTTCAAATGTTGATACCTCATCTTTTTTCCTACAAGCTCAATTTGACCCAGTTTTCTGGTAGCCATTACTGCTTAGCCTGTGACGGCAGCTTTTCTGCTTCTATGTGGCTCTCAGAGAAACCCAGTGAGCTGGGAGGGCCTGTTGCCTCACAGAACTACAAAGGTGGGACAAATTTGAAGATAACCATGAGACCATCTTAATGTGACTTGCCTTACAAGTTACAAAAAGTGAGGCTATCACTGTTTTGTGAATAATGATTTTTATAAAATTTTTCCTTCATAATTTTCCCTGTCATCCATTTCACAAAATCTTGAATATGCAATTATTTATCATGACACATTACTGCAAATAGGGATCCCATTTCAGAATAAAGCTTAATTCTCTATGTGAGTAAGTTGTCATTGAAATGTGATTTTTTTTTCCTGGAAAATAAATGAAACTATGAAAATAAATTGAGCTGTAGACTTCTTTTTTATTGTCAGCCTCTTAAAATTTTACTTGCATCTCTGGAGAAGTTACACATTTTGGGGGAAGGGATGGTGGGCCAGAGGTCTGGCCAAGGTCAAGAGCTTTGGAATCACACAAATTTCAGGTTCATAATTTAACTAAAGATCTTAACCTGTTTTTCAACAATTCAGCATAACCTTATCTTTTAAAAAGATGGAGTAGCATGATCCCTGAATCATAGGGTCATTGAGCAGATTAAATAACATTTATCAGTCACTGGGCAGAGCTTATCTAGTTCGTGGCAGATATTCAATAAACCTTCCCTGGTCTTATCTTTCATCTTCCCTAACTCTGTGCTCTACTGAGTTCCCAAAACTAACCACAATGGGTGGCTGGTGGTCACCCCAGCTAATACTTTTCAAGGGCCCTACCCTAGGCTGGGGGTTTGTGGAGCCATTCAAGGGCTCCACACTGCCCAGTGCTCGGGATCTGTTTTGCTTGCTTTTAATAGGGAAAGCCAATATGGATGGAACAGGATGGTTGCTGAAGGGACAAAGGGATTCTGAATTATGGCAGATGGGTTCTCAACCCCAAACAGCCTCCATTTCAAGTCTTCTTAAACTTTAATACCCTGGGAAGTGTTAACCACTGAAGTTGCCTAACCCTGTAGGTACTAAGCAAGGATTAAGAACAAGTCTTGGTTTTCTAAATCTGTAAAGGACAAACGGTCCTTTCGTGACAGGGCTGTTGAGACAGCTGAATGAAACTGAACTATTGGACAGTGTCTGGCAACTGTAAGTTCTCAGTTACTCCTGTCATCAGAGCCTCACCTCCGGGCTGAGGGGGAGGGGGCAGTTTTATGCTCTCCAGTCTGAGGAATCCTCAGCAATTCCCACCTGCCCCTGATGAGAAAGGGAACAGGATGAGGGACTCTCAGGGCTACTTTTCAGTGCCAAATTGCACCAACTCCAGCACGCAGTGAGGCTTAGTGGCTCCCTGGGGCAGTCAGGATGAGCTCCTTTACATCTTCAAAGAGGCAGGGAGGACCACATAGCTGCCAAGTCCGGCTGGGGCGGGCCAAGGCGATGTTTGAAGAAGTCACCTTGGAGACCGACTGCGGAGTCCCGGGGGAGTGCAGGGCGCGGCAGCGGGCAGAGGGAGACCTGGGGAGCGAGGCCCAGGCTGCTCACTGTGCCAGCAGAGGACGATCCCAAGATCCTAGTGGCCCAGAGTCCAGGGGTGCACACTACCCCGGTCAACTGTAGGTAAGTGCGCCTCCCTCGGTGCCATTGTTTTGGGGAAAGGAGTTTGGGGAGGGAGCCGCCCTACCTTGGAAGGGGTCTGCCTTGGTCAGATCTCTCTGCTGCTTTTTAACTCCTCCACTCAACAAGCAAGAAAAAGTGACCCCAAATTTGGGAACTGGGCATGGGTCCTGGCCTTTGGCTCCCAGCCCGCCTGCATGGCTGGGCTTCAAGGAGATGCCCAAGGCAAAGGTGGCCAGCGCAGTACCTCCTGGATCCTGAGCAGCGGTTTCTGGGGCCAGCTGCCACTTTAGGAACCTCCAGGTTCCAATTCTGGCCTTTCTAGAGAGATTGTGGCCTGCAGAGCAGCTTTGGAAGCAGCTAAGGTGGCCGAGGTCTGTGTCTGTGACTTCGGAGCAGAAAGCGAATGACCTGCTTCAGCAGGCCGTGTGTCTGATCCGTGTTCACAGACGCCCTCCACCTCATGCACACGGGGACACACATGCGGCACACGCACACAGGTCATACAGGTGCTCACTGTCACACGCAGGCACACACGTGACACCTCTGCCCCATCCAGGGCCCTGTGCCTACCAGAGGGACCTTGGCGACAGGACCCTGGGTTTGAGGGCAGGCTCCCCGTCTTCCCTTCCCACTCACCCTCCTGCTCCTTGCTGCCGGGCACTGTGGAGTTAGTTCTGTTTTAATGTGTAGCGCAGAGTCTCCTTGTTGGGGTTCTCAGATGTACAGATTCTGAAATAATCTAAATGGATACCGAATGGGTAGGTAGGCAGAGAGGGCATTAGAGCTACAGTCCAAGTCCTGGAAAACCTATTGCTACCACCAGCTTTTTAACCAGCATTTGGGAAAAGGAGGTAGGTTTTTCAATAAATTACTACATTAAAAGTTAGCTGGGGGCGTGGCTTAAGTGTCCTGATTTCAAACCCCAGTACCACCAAAAACAACAACAACAACAACAAAATTAAGTCCTGTTTTCCCTGTAACAAAGTAAATTACTGTTGCTTGGGGTGGGGGGAAGAAGTCTTGGGAGAACAAGATTTTTTTTTTTATTTTGGCAGTGCTGGGGATTGAATCCATGGCCTTGCAAATACTAGGCAAGTGCTCCTAACACTGCGATCCCTGCCCTCAGTCCCTATTTGTTTTAAAGTAACTGTGAACAACAGCTATTAATTATCATTTATAATTAATAGTTTAATTATATTACAACTATTAACATTTATCAAGATTAAACATGGGGCAATAAAAATAATGGTTTCTGGTTTGGGTGGAACAGCATCTTTTTCTACACACAGCTAAGGCTAGTATTTTCTCAATTACTTTCTCCCTCTGCAATTAAACGTTTTTGCTACAGCTTAATATCTGCTTGTGTGAATTACTACACTATTGCATAAGTAAAATTTTTCAGGGTACCATTTTTCCGGTGATGCTGACCATAATGGTAACACACTATTGAGTGATCATACTATCACTCATGAGAGAACCTCATTGCCCCCTCTAGAAGGTATGTGTTCTTTAGTTGGATGAATCTCTATTGTACTAACTAAAAGGGTTTCAGATCTTTCTTTTGCTATTCCACAAAATTCTTCTTCTATCATAGAGTGTGATGATGTCAGCCACTGCTAAAGACAGAGCCACTCGCTCACCAAAGAAAAAAGAGAGTCTGTCCTCTCTAGGTAGTCATGAGTTCCGACGGAAGGAAATTCACGGACGCACCAAAGAGTGAGTAACCAGATGCCTAATGCCTTAAGTTATTGTATTATTCAGTCTATATATTTAGCAGGAGAAAAATAAACATTTCTTTAGGAATCTAAAAGGAGTGAAAATGGGCAAGACCCTTGTCTAGTTGGTCCTTGAGGGCCTTATTTAAGATAAGAGAGAAAGCTCAAGTGACATGTTGAATCTACCTGCAGTTTGACTACTTCCAAAACTTTCCAGAAAAGTCCTGTATTTGGAGAAATACTGCCTATGATGCAGACTAGCTACCCTTACAGGTTTCTTGAATTCTTCTCCTCCGTATTGTATAACTAGATAGTTTATACATCTTGGTAATCAATATATACATATACAGTACACTTCATATTTAATATGAAGTTTATACTACATTTTCATGGTCTTTGTCCTATTCTTCTAAATGACTGTATGATATTTTATGAGTTTATAATCTGTGTCAGTTAACCATCCTCAAATTACCAGGCATGTTCAGTGTGTTCCCACTTTTTTCTCTTTCACTATATACTAACTTTCTGCATGGCCATTTCTCAGCAGTATCTTTAGTAGGTCAAAATGCAATGAAGAGCATTCTTTGATTCTGGCTACATATTGCATTTGTTCCACTAAAGAGATGAATCCATTTTTAGTACTTTCATGGCATTCCGTTTTGCCTGCTATTGCTAAGAAACAAAACAAATTATCTAATGCTGTCGTCAATTAATTTATATCAGAGATGTTGCTTGTTGACGGTCTCCACGGCCTTGAAGGATGTGTGCATCAATCCTCGTGGCTGGGAAGCAGTTGCTGGTGTGCTTTGACTGCTGGTGACTAACTGGAATCATTGTTATTGAGAAACCAAAATCCTTCTTGCTAAGAGTGTATTCAGCTCTTCCTTGCAACTCCATCTTCCAGCTGGAAACTTATGAGTTACAAGTACAATTGCCCTCTTTTACAGATGGAAAACTGAGTAGAAAGCATATGTCAAAAGTAAAGGTGGGAGAATAATTAACGCTACAACTTTCACTTTTAGCCCTACCCCATTCTGGCTGATATTTCTAATCCTTAAGTATACAGTTGTTTTTAAAATATTTCATTCCAGGACAGTCAATACAGGCAGAATAATAATTGAAAACTGAGTCATAAAGAATTATTGTAAAATAATTATTAGCTTAAGTTCAACTTGATTGTTCCAAGAAACTATTAAAGTAAGAGTCTGATACAAATAATGTCCCCATGATTTTTAAAAATGCTGTCATTCAAAGACTAAAGTAGCATTCCTGTGTGCATAATTTTCATTTACTTCTTTCATTTCAAAAGCATTAGAAATCCATACATAGAATCAGCAGTTGGTCAAGCTGTAAGAACAAGGGCACACTCTTTTTTAACCTGTGAATCAGACGGTACAGGTGATGAGTCCTCAACTAGTAGAAAGATTCCAAAAGCTTAGACTTGTGGCTAATCCATGGAGGCGTCATGCACACATCTCTCACTTGAAAATTATTCCACAATGATCTTTGCAAAGATAATGTCAGGACAAAGCATGTCCTGAAGGATCTTATTTAATCTCCCCAGCATTAATCCTGCTAAGTTGACATTTCTTACTCTTTTGCTATGAAGGAATGGAGGCTTATAAGTCAAGTAGCTTGATGCAATGATTAGGATACTGTCCGAAATAGTGAGGATGGCGCTCAGGGGGCCACAAACACCTGCCTACTCCCATAGCACCACCTTCCCCATCATCCTGCTAGCATCTTACCAATCTCTCAGCCACTGTCCCATGCTGCTGCCCCATGTGTACCCCACTCCTTCCCTGTGGTGATCCTCTTAATACACTTCTGCCTTCCTTCTCTTCCTTCAGATTTTAGCCCCATCACCACCTCTCTAGGAAGCTCTCCAATGATCCAACCATGAGTGCCTCCACCTCCAAACTGAGTTGGAGGCTCTTTCTCTACTGCTGTTTCCCCTTCTACATGAGCCTGTATTTGGTGGTTTTCCCATCTATCTTTCTTAGTAGACTGTGGGCTTCCTTGCCTTTATCTCAGTAATCACAATGAGAAAGAGGGTAAAAAAGAGTAGAGGTGAACTTGTCAGAAAGCCCTTCCATCAGTGTCCACAGTCTTCTGCAGCTGTGACTAACATATCTCAGCCATAATAAATACCTGAAGTCCCTTCTGTAGTGTGAAAGATTGAACTTACAATCAACTGTTTTCAGGATGGGTCTGTTTTGTTAAAGTTATGTTTTTATTATACTGCAAATTTTATGTTTCATTAAAGAAAAATAGCTTTCTTTCTTTCTTTTTTTTTTACATTTTTTGAGGTAGGGTCTCGTTACGTTGCCCAAGCTGGCCTTGAACTTGCAATCTGAGTAGCTGGTATTACAAGTGTGCACCACCATGCCCAGCAAAAGGAAGCATCTTAAGTTGGACTTCCTTATTCTAAAATCATACCTATTGGCATGTTGGAATGTTTCTTTCTACCCTCACATGGTTGTCCTCAACCTTCATCTGTAATTTGAACTTTGTTTTTAATTAAATGATTTATCATAATAGGAATGGTAATAGCTAACACTTATCAAGTCCTGACTATAGCTTCTATAGTCAAATTATGATCAAGTGTAGTCTGACTCCAGTCTTGGTAGGTTCCCCCAGTGAAAATTATAATAAATTCAAATTCCATGGTCCATAAATAAAGTTTATTGGCACACAGCCATGCCTGCTTATTTATGCATTGTCTCTGGCTGTGTTCACACTGGTGGAGCTGTGTAATAGCACCAGGAATCATAGGGCTGGCAAGGTAAAAATACCTGCTGTTTGGTGTCTTTGGTGTTGCCGTCTTGGACTCTGTAAAGATAGGTGCTATTCTCACCCCACTTTACAAGTGAAGAAATAGAAGCTATGGTAAGCTGGGCTCCAGAGCTATAGAAGTAGCCAGTATCAAAACAGGCTTCTGTTTTTCAGTCAAGTATTTTTACTCTCTGCAAACTGCCAACCCATGTGTAAGTTGCATGAATGAAACTATTCTCTTTATTCACTAGAACCTTCTGCTTCCCTACCATGAATTGGAGCAGGTGTTTACAACAACATCTTTCTTGCTGGAAGCTCAGCCTGTGGGTGGTGAGCAGTATTTGAACAATGTGCTTCTCACCTATTCTTAAGATGGATACAGGAGCCAGGAGGTCAAGTTACTTTCCCAGGATGATATGGCAGGACATCCAGACTCATTGTCTCTGAGGCCAGTAACCCACTAGTAGGTCAGGGTGAAGATTTGGGACTGAAGAGTCTCTCTTTTGCCTCAAACCAAAGTTCCAGTGGTTCCAAGTAACTACAACTTTCCCCATGGACCCCACCCCTCTTCAGTGGACTCTACAGATGGCGTCTAATGTAGTAGGTCGGCACACTACACTTTTCCACTTATGTATTCAATGTTTAGTAAGTTTCTCCTATGTGCCACACGTTAGGCACGCGAAGATGAATAACTGTAGGTTCTAACCCACGAAGCCTTTTGTCCTGTAAACTGAGGGTCATCTGGCTTCTCCTTTTCATAGTAAGCTAGGTCTCTCAATAAATGCAACCAAATTGAAAAGGACTGTGTTCATGATTTCATTTGCAATAATTATGAACCCTACTCTCACAAACTTTGTAATCTGATGGGGAAGACAATGGACAATAATTTAAATATGATGAACTTGGTCTATGAGTTCAACCTGTGAGAAGCTCATGGGCAATTGAACATGATGTTGCCAGGCCTACTCCCTCATTTGGATACCCAAGAGATAAGGTTAGAGGTAGCAGATCAGAGCTAGAGGCTAAGTGATACTGCCATCTAGAAGAAATTAAAGTCCCAACAAGATCTGATTTGTTTTCCCCACAAAGGAAGCAAAGCTTGGGAAACTGAAATGGCCATGTTTCCAAATTAAACCACAGTAATAGCTAGTATTATACTTCACAGGTGATTAAGCCATTTTCTACACAGTATTCCTGTGCTGCTTATAAGAACCTTGTAAGTCAAACAGAGAAGATATTTATAGTATCTCCCATTTATCTATATAAATGGAGAAATGATGGGTTTCCTGATGGATTATGCTGGGAGAAAACTGGCTCACTGTCTACAAGAAAGTGAAGATGGTCTTTTACCTTAAACCATTTGCATAAATGGACTCGAGATGGAAGATTACATTGTAGAAATCTATAAAGCCAAAGAGGAAAGAAAAGGAAATTGGCCTGTGTTCCAGGAGTAAGAAAAAATATCTTAAGTATGAAAGCCCAAACTATCAAGCAAAACACTGATAAGTTTAACTAGAATAAAACATAGCGTTTCTGTTTAAAAAGGGATACAGTAGACACTGATAGAAGGTGTATATATTGCTAAAAATCTTGCATGCTAACAATAAAAAGGAAAATTAATTTTAAACATAGTCAAAAGAGACATCAGTGTTCAGAAACAAAGCCCAAGGGCTAGGCAGAATGGGATCATATGTTTGTGTGCATTTGAAACCAGAAAACTGTAAATTAGAACAAGGTACCATACTGTACCCACTCTAAGGGAAAGACAGAGAATGGAGGGTGATCCCACACATTTGCAAGGCAAGTGAGAATAAAAAATGATCTAGCTATTTAGCAAAGAAATCTAACAGTATTTAGAGTGCTTGCGTGTGTGTGTGTGTGTGTGTGTGTGTGTTCTACAGGCTCTGCTTTATTAGAGTAAAAGTCAGTTTTCACAACGTCCCACAAAACCTACCATGATCAGCCACCTGAAAATTTTGCAACTCATGTTTTGTTCTAGCTGCTCTGGTCTCTATACATTTTCTCAAACACATCAAGCAACCTCCTGCCTCAAAGCCTTGGCATGTGCCTTTCTCTGTCCCTACATCTTCCTCACCCATCCACATGGATCATTTCCTCTTTAATTCTTTGCTTACTTAAACTTGCACTCAACACCCTCTGTCCTTCACCACTTGAAACCCCCTTAACTGTTCTACCTTTCCTTTTCTCCATAGCAGTTATCTCCTTGTGCAATATTTACTTGTTTAGCATTTTACCGTCTCTTTATATCATCTATTGTCTATTTATTGTGATTTTGTCTATTTTCTTTCTTCATTAAAATATGAGCTCTATGAGGTAAGGATCTTTGGGTTTTTTTCCAGTATTGTATCCCAAAGACCTAGAATAATGCCTGACATAATGGTCCCTCAATACATATGTTTTGATCATTGAGTGAATAGTTATTGCATTCCATTAATTCCTAAACAAATTCTTTTGGTCACAAACAAGTTAGAGTCACAGATCCAAGTATGCATTAATTCCAGGGCTTTCCTCTTGTAGGCATAAGATGCATTTATAGCAAATAGAAAAGTGCTTGTTCAAGCATTTAATACAACATACACCTTGACCTTCTTTCTGGAAAATTCCACCATGTATCTATTTTTTTAAAAACCCAGCTTCATTTGTGTTGGAAATCTGTTATGCCATGTCAGTCTCATCCTTGATGGTCCTCACAGTGATGCAGAGGCAACTATGGTGCCCACACTGGCAGCATCACCTCTCTGATGACTGCTGAGAGCAGTATGGCTTTGAGCAGCGTGGCAGAAGTTTCATCAGTTGTCCTTGACCACTACTACCTCATCTCTTCAATGACCATTTGCTCAATGCACTTCAAACACTATGGTCTTCTATCCACCATTCTTGGATTATTTCCAATCACACCAGAGCTGGACTTTTTACAGGATGCAGGGTTTGTTCTTTGTTCTTCAAAATCACTCTTTTCTTTTCTTTTTTGCACACTGAAGGTTGAACTCAGGGCTTGCTAGGCAGATGCTCTACCACTTGAGCCACTCCACCAGTCCATGAGACTTACTCCTACTCTTGAAAAATATATCTCACAAGATCATACCATTTTCATTTGTCATTTTCTCACTGCTTTCATTTTGAAGAGTTATCTTGACTTTTATTTCCATTATAACCTTCAAATTACTAGTAATACAGGATCAATAATGCAAGAACAATATCTAGAGACTACAAATTTACTATAAACTAAGTGACCACAAAATTAAATTATATGTATACACATATAATTTTTATATATATAGTAGAAAGTTCCCAAGTGCAGAACATTACACACCATGCTTCTCAAGCAAGAGGGGTAAAATTGTTTTTTGTATTATCAGTACTATTTTGTCTGATAAATACTTGTTGAAAGAATGGGGGGAAAATCAAAAGAAGAAATGCACAAATTTAGAACCTGAAGCCTTCCTTTTCTCTGTGCAGTGTGAAATCCTCTCCACTGGGAGGCAGCACATGACTTTAGGAAAAGTGTCTCCTTCCCAGATCTCCAAAGCACACTTCAATGAAACCAATTAGAAGAGATGGGTACTTCTGATGTTCCCCATCTGCTACTTTAATATCTCTAAGGCCAGCTATGCATTCTAGTTTACCTCTTACTGATACTTCACAATATCTAGATAAACAATAAGCTACTATATGTTTCAAAAAGAAAAATGTTTTAAAAGCTCGAAGAAAGGAATTTGAAATGATAAATGTTTGATATTCTTACGCTGATTCCAGTACTATATATATATATATATATACATATATAGTAGTATATATATAAACACAGTTGCCAAAAAGTGTACGTGTGTGTGAGAGTCACATGGTACCCATATATACAATTTTGTGTCAAAAGAAAGGAACGAAAGAAGGAAGGGAGGAAGGAAGGAAGGAAGGAAAACATGGTGAAAATCTGGGTTATGATAGTAATAAAAATGTCTGAATTGAAATGAATTCTCCATAATAACTAGATGTTAAGGTGGTTGGTGAGATTTAATTGGTATTATTGCTTGTGTCTCCGACAGACCTAGCAATATTTATTCTGTGTAGAGTAAAAATTGGTCAACAAGCAAATAGGTAAGATGTTTTTGATAAAACTGAATTTCATGAAAGAATAAACATGTTCTAAACTTTTTTTTTTGGTGGTACTAGAGTTTGAACTCAGGGCCTCACACTTATTAGGCAGGCTCTCTACCAAATGAGACACTCTGCCAGCCCCAACATGTTCTAATTTCTTTCAAATTTTTGCTTCTTTTCTGCAAATAATCAGAACACAAAATACAGCAGTTTCACATGTGGACAGAAGACCAGAGTTACATTGAGCCCACACTCCTTCAAGAGAAGGGGAGGTGACAGTCAAGGACATCCCCTAGATGGATGCACAGGCTCAAAGCTACATTGTCTTCAGCAATCATGGGAGAGGTTAATGTGAGCAATTTCCATTGTCAGCCAGCTACCATTCAGGAGCTTACTCGCTGTTTTCCACAATAGCTCTTTCTTCATGAAAGCCAGTTCTAGCTCTGTCCTCAACAATAGCATATGAAATTCTAAGTATTAACTGAATACTTAGATACAAATTTTGTATTCAGATTATACAATGTAACGCTTTTCCCTGGAATAAATCAGTTAATTTGCTCAATGTTTTTTCATCAGGCTTTCCAGTCTTTCCTTCATTACTTTTACACCCATCTTTCAGTTTTCCTTCATTACTTTTAATCTACCTTCCTTTCTAAAACTTTACAACTCTCTTAGACACATTTTGCCATTTGAATTTTTTTTCTCCATAAACACCAACAAGCTGAGAAAACACATAGATGACAAGAACCTTTCTCATATTAAAAAAAATAAGATTGATTATAGCATTTTATTTGCAGTGGGATTATGTCTAGAGGATTATCATTGAAAAGTCTAGTCACGGACAACTGAAACTCATCCTCTTGCAATGTTGTGATTTATCCACTATATTTATTGTGCTATATAAAGCACTGCTAGTTAAAATTAGAAATGTATTTTCCAGCATCTCATGTGTTTTCCTTTATAGATTTCTAAGGGTTAGAATGAAGTTGTTTATCAATAGAAAATATATCCACATTTTTAAGCTAGTATATTGAAATGATGGTATTGCTGAGTTCTCCATTTTAAAATACAGGAACTCTTAAAAAATGCTCATAAGCTCACATTCCAATTTAGTGTTATTTGCTTGTATTGGGAGCATTTTTAATATTGTAATCTCTTCCTTTTTTCTTTTCTCAAGGACTAAATATCTTATTTTTAGAATTCAGCTGTTCTCTTTTCTCCCTCTGACTTTCCCAACCCTTCTCATTTAATGTGAGAACTATCAAATCTTGGTTGTAAAAAATACCATAAGTAGGATTGGGGATGTGGCTCAGTGGTAAAGTGGTCATAGTATGTGTGAGGCCCTGAGCTCTGTCCCCACACTGAAGTGAGGGAAAAATGCATAAATATAGCCTTTTAAAGTAAAATTTTCTTAAAACTTTCCATGAAGTTATAGACTGGATGGAGACATGGCCAGCCTTCTGAAGTACAAAGAAACAACAGACTAACCAAACATTTTCCTGCTGCATGAAAAGGGTTGCCAGGTTTCTAGTGAAATACCCAAAATCTTACTCCCCAAAGCCTTCGTCTCCATGAAAGTAACATCAAGCTTCATATTCTACTGTTCCAGCATTGCACTTCAAATACTAAACTCTGCTTGAATTAGAATCTATATGTTACAGCTGATGCTTCTTACAATAGTGTATTTTTAAAAACAGAAATAAAATTATATTTTTCTCCTAAATAGAAGAAGCCTGGAGGGAGGCAGTTCAGGGAACTGGGCTTCCCTTGATCTAATCTATAACTTCACAGGTCATCTCAAGACCCGAGAGGCTGCTGAACTCTTGCCTTCATACCCACATTCCAGTACCAAGGGAGGGTAAAGACAGTCTCCTTTTGGTTAAATTACTTGTGTGGGTTTTTTGGTTTTGTTTTTGTTTTTTGAGGAAGTTCTCTCAAATTTTCTACCACACATTTGTTCGTAAGTCATATAACTACACCAGCAAAAAAAGAGACTGAGAATATGCCTTTAATTTAAACAGAAGTGTTCCCATAAATTTAGGGTTCCCAGAAATTAGGAAGGAGAGACCAACATTGGAAAGCAAAAGACAGTCCATGACATAGTACGTTATTTTTTGTCTTTTTTTTTTTTTTTTTAAGCAGCACTAGGGTTTGAACACAAGTCCTCACACTTGCTAGGGAGGCACTCTTACCACTTGAGCCACTTCACCAGCTTTTTTTTGTAACAGGTTTTTTCAAGATAGGATCTTGTGAACTATTTGCCCCGAGTTAGCTTTGAACCACACCCTCCTGATCTCTGCCTTCTGAGTAGCTAGGACTGCAGGTGTGAGACACCGTTGCCTGGCTCACAAAATTTATTATAATTTATTTTTACTTCATAATAGTGAGATATTGGAAACAGCCTAAATGGCTTGGAGCACAAATGATAAATTAAATGCAGAATGTTCTCATGTGAAGTAGTCTTGATATTTAAAATATGGCTGCAGGTTTGGGGGTGTAGCTCACTGGTAGAGCATTTGCCTAGCATGTGCAAGACTCCAGGTTTGACCCCCAGCACTGAAAAAAAAATGTTTTAAAATATGGGTATACTACCCTTTACTGACATGGATAATTATCTATGGCACAGTTTCAAGTGAAAACAATAGCATCTATGCTATGATGCCATATCTGAACTCCGTGTTTGCAAAGATGATTTTAAATGTTAACAATGGGTAGGTAACCACGGGGCTAGTGTCTTTGTAATTTACTTTCTTTATGCTTTCCTGTGTATTTTGATTTTTTTTAATGAGCATATACTGTTTACATGATTACTATGGAAATAAAAAGACACCAAACAAAAATCATCTTCATTAGTTTAATAAAGGGGCTGGCAGAGTGGTTCAAGTGCTTGAGCATCTGCCTCGAAAGTGCAAAGTCCTAGTTCAAACCCCAGTACCACAAAAAAATTGAGTTTCAAATAATTTTAAACAGGTCAGCCTGTAAAACTTTCTATTTGCACATCCATCTTCAACCAGAAGAGTTTTTAAGCTACCCACTAGGCCCTGACTTCATATCAATAATATTATAAAGTGCACAGGTTGTTAATCTTTCATAACACTGAACTGTTTTTCAATAGTGAGAACTATTTATATGCTCTTCTTGTCTTAGACTTCCATACCCAGCTAATTTGAGTTTTATACCAACTCTTTCTGTGGATTTTTAGTATGGTATTCAGTAAAATAGTAAGACTTTTTAATCAATACCTTCTGAATATTTGTGCATGTGTTTTATTTACAGTAATTATTTCAGGTAGTCATTGTCTCTATTTTTGTTCTGTCATATGAGATTTTGTCAGTGAGAGAAAAATTGGATATTTCAAATCTAAATCGGCCTTTCCTACATGTATGACATTAAGTCCTTTGCCTCATAGCTTTTATCTCTGAAATGGGTAGAATAATGACTTCTTTACATCTAGTACAGTGTATCTGAAGCTAAAGTAAGGCAAATAGTGGGAAATTGTTTGAAAAGTCAGAAGCAGCATACGCAATACTGAGGCACATTGGCTTACCACAGAATCAAGGGCCTGTGCCACATGGGGCTTTTAAGCAGAAGCTCTCAGATTCAGTACCTCCCACAACACCTGCAGCCACTATGGCCAAACAAGTTGGTTGCTACTTCAAAGCGCAACAGAAAATTGAGGGGAGCAGGTGTTATAAGAAAGAAGACTAAATCACTAATCCAGAAATCTATCGTTAAAAAAGCAGCCAGAATTTCTTGTGTCATTTTCTTGTGTTGGGTGAGTAAACCTTAACTTGTCCTATAAATTATATTGTATGTAAGAATTTTTAAAGAATAGATTAAATGTGATTTTTCTTAAAATATCAGTTTCCGAGAAGGTCACTAATTCCAAACAGCTGAGAACTAAGTATGGTAAACTCACAGAGGAAAAACACATCCTAAAAGATTAAGAACAAATATCTTTCTCATTTGACTAAAGCAAAAACATAGCTTACTTAGAAAATTAGTCACTCTGCACATGTGTGCACATACGCACACACACACACACGCACCCACACTATAATATCATCACCTTTGTAATGACATCTGCCTTAACTTCAATTTTCACGGATAGAGGAAATTGGGGGTAGTGAGTTCTGAGACTCATTAGTCACAGTTGAATTTTCTCTAAGCTAAGTTGAATTAAGCAGTGATGGAGGAACATTAGGGGCGCCTCTTCACTTAGGTAGGTCTCCTGGTTAGCACCTGGATAAGCTCATATTGCCTTGGTGACCAAGCCAAACTGTCTTAATGTTGAAAAGGGTAATTGATGCTTATCGACTTTTGATGGTTTGGGTGAATTGCGGTTTCTCTCACTGTGTAGATGAGTTTCTCATTTTTCTTTTTTATAGTAAAAGGATTTGGTTGGAACATATAATAATAGTGAGGTTTTGATAATACCCCATGTATATACAGATTTGTTTCCCAACATTTTAAGCTTCCTTATATGTCCCCAGACCCGTTTGTGAGCTTTGTGTACTTTGAGGAGCACTTTTGGATTTGTGTTAGAGACACGATTAGCAATGGCTTTGAAACAGGTGCTCCATTTCCCCACAAGTGTAGCTTGAACCAGGAGCACCTTCTGGGTAATGAGATGACCTAGGCTTTAACCACTACAATGAGACAGGCTCCAAGTAACTTTGCTACACCTAAATATTCTCATCTTCAAAGTATTTTAGATGTTAACTATGTCACTGTGGTATTTATGTAGGCTTACTTGAACTTTTCTTAGAAAAAAAACTTCACCTTTGTAAACACATTAGCTTAAAGTGATACTATGTTTTGTTGATATGGTAATGATTACATTTCGTTTTCTCCCTTGCTTTTAGCTCTATGAGTACTGTATCTTACATGGATGAACCAAGCCAGCGTGATGAGGTCTCTCGCCTTACAGTTCAGATGGAAAACACCTACCAGTTAGGTGAGTTACTTTAATCACTTACCCCTGTATTAAACTTCTCATGTGATGAATGATGTTTACTTAAAATGATATCAGATAACCTGTCATTGTCTTCAATTCTAGCATAAGGGGGCCATAATTAAATTGAGTGATTTGATGCTGCTTTAGTTTCTTTTTCTGCAAAATGGGATCAACACCCACTGCCTACTTTTCTAATATATAGTTGAATTAAGTTGATTGGTTATTTCTGGATGGAGTTTTTATATAATTTAAATATATATGAGTAAAGTGAAAGAGTTATGTGTTGATGTTTTATCCAACAAAACCAAACAACATATAGGTGAAGGAAAAAAACTTGAAGGCAAAGGCAAATGATTAATGGTCCCCTGTTGACAGAGATATTACCTATTACCGTTGAGGGTTTGGGTCTTTGAAAACAAAGATCTTTGCACCTGCCACTGCACTCCCATGTGGAGTCCACTGTGGATATCTTTTCCCATTCATGTTTTTCCATAAACCTACTTGTTTTCTCTAAATGTATACCAACCCACTATTATCTGAATTTGTATATAATTATTGCTCTGCAGAAATTCCACAGAGACTTACCAAAAGGCAAAGGAAAACTCTGTGGACCAGGGTGATTTCACTGGTGGCTGCTTAACCCCAAAAAAATTATGAACCATCACTCCAACTTAGTAGGTCTTATAGCCAGTTTTTCACAGTAATTCCTACATGGATTATAGGGCTCCATACTTAGTCAGTCTAGTGGTATTTTCACAGTGCTTATGGTAGACAGATAATATTTCTGCAATCCAGTGTACTTCTATACTCTTTCTAGTAGCCTTGCCCAGTTTCCTTCAGGGATGTGTACCAGCCCCCCAGCACTACTTTTGATCCATAACATTCTGCTGAAGCTGACTCCTGGCTTCATAGATGGAGTAATGGATGAGTCTGGGATGGCATATAGCCCTGACCAACCCCATTAAAATCTCTGAGATTAAATTCAGGATATATTTAGCTTATTGTAGAAGTAAGAAGGCCATGGAACACAAACCAACACAAGGGCTGTAGCATTCCACCATCTTGCCCCCACCTGGAACCTAAAACTAAAAGAAAACAAGCAAATCCTTTTGTCATCATTTAAGTTCTAAATGCAGCTGGTTGCCCTTAGACTTTTCAGTCAGGCAAGCTGCTTGGATCAGGTTTTTCCCCAAATCACAACTACAAGTTCTGAATCATTTGGAACCTGTACCTTTGATCTGTGAGCTGAAAGGCTTTGAATCAAATTTCAACAAGACAAAGCAGTTGAAATGTGAACCCCTGTGTTTCTTCTTCATACAGCTGTATTTTTACCAACTTACTTTCTTCAAAATATACACTAAATCGCCATAAGTTTTAGAGATGCTTAACATTGGGCCAAGTAAGAAAAGTGATTTTTAAAATAACTTAGTATAGATAAAATATTTGCATTATTTTCTTACAAAAGACTGTGTGAATTATTCTTTTGTGACTATTCTTTTATGCTGGACAATGCATATTTTTAAGCATTCAACTAACCATTTTATTAACAATCAAAACTGAATTTCCATTTCTACTTGTTCTTGGGTTTACTTTGCATGTGAAAGGTACTCTGTGGACCCTTAGTAAAGATTTTCTCATATCCACATAATATAAAGATGGCCAGAGAGTGGGGAATTGGGAATCAGTCAGTCACCAGCACTGTTACGCTTAGTTAACTTTTCTTCTAACTGATAATGTTTGTGTCATCTAAACATCTCTTAAATGTATAGCATGGTTGTCTTCCTTGCAGCTACCAAAAATGAGGCAAAACATGAGTATAGTTCATAAGAGTAAAAATAGAACGGAAAAAGAAACTGTATGTCTTATAATAAAATACCATTTACAATTTCACACTAATTATCGAAACAAGTATATGGAGGAAAATATAGGCCATGGGTTCTGACATATTTGAATTTGAATAGTAATTTGATAGAACCCAGGAAAATGA
This sequence comes from Castor canadensis, assembly GCF_047511655.1. Taxonomy (NCBI): domain Eukaryota; kingdom Metazoa; phylum Chordata; class Mammalia; order Rodentia; family Castoridae; genus Castor; species Castor canadensis. Next base: position 108,026,692 of record NC_133392.1, on the reverse strand, counting down.
TGTCTGGGCAAGGTATTTAGCATCCTTGAATCTTACTTTCTTCATCTGTAAACAGGGATAATAGTATTATGTCACAGGTTTGCTGTGAGAATTGATGAAGTATTTAAGTTGTTCCTCTGTTCATTTTTATTGCTCTTTAATGTGACAGACTCTAGGACCTTACCATAGATCACTGAAAATAGAGGCCGCTCAGGATACTCAATGTTCTGTCCTATAAATCATGTATAAGTTTTCCACAGGGCTTTTTCTGGAGCTAAGATTAAAGTGGTACCTGATTATTTAAAAACCCTATTGTGAGCATCAGTTCAGCTAAGAGCTTCTGGTAGCCATCTTTGCTGTTACACTGAGACAAGCCTGCCTGAGAACAAAGCCAATGTGATAGAAAGTAGATCCTAAACAGAGAGAGAGAGAGACAGAGAGACAGAGAAAGACAGAGAGACAGAGAGCTCTTCCTTGAAAGGCTCAGACCCTATCTCTGATGTCAGATCTTCTTGGGTGGAACCTGTCAGTCTCTCAAGATCCTTCCTGAACATGGAGGCCTCACTGTCTCCCTACTTACATCCTCTCCCATGTTGTTGCCTTCTCAACAAGGCAATCCTCTCCCACCCCTTCCTTCAGAATGCAAAAAACACAATAACAGCAACAACCCTAATAACAGTAATGTTATTATGTGGTAGGCACTGTTCTAACTATTTTTAATATTTTATTTCAGTTAATCCTAACAAGAACTATTACACAGGATTTCAAATTACTCCAATTTTGGGAAGTTGGGGCACAGATATGTAAAATAATCTTATCTTTGTCTATTCTCTCTTAAATCTATTGAAATTTTTGTCCTGATTTTTTTGAGAGGGTGGGAGTGGGGGCAGTACTGAGATTTTGAATTCAGGACTTCAGACTTGGTAGGCAAGCACTCTATCACTTGAGCCATACCACCAGGCTGTCCTGATTCTTCAGTTGTCTGCCTTTTGATTTCTAAAACATTTTTTTTCCTCCTACGCAAAAAGAAGAAAAACTTTACTATTCACATAGTTCACTCTGAAAGTGGCATCAGGAGCTTATATTGGAAGTTAAAGCTTGAGTCTCAGCACCCATCTGAGAAAGACAATGGGTGACTCTGGATGTATGGGGGAAAGCCCCAGAGAAGTGAGAAAAGAAAATATCATCACAGTATTTCACAAATTTCAAAATAGAGCCAGTTTGGGAAAGGAAAGGAAAGGAAGGCAGGGGGGGAAGGAAGGAAGGAAGGAAGGAAGGCAGGGAGGGAAGGAGAGAAGGAGGGAGGGAGGGAGGAAGGAAGGAAAGAAGGAAGGACGGACCTTCCTTCCACTATGAAAAAACATGGCCTCTGGCAGATCCAAAGAGTCATAAATCATAACTTTTGCTACAAGCAAGAGGCCGATTCTTCTTTCCTAGTTCCATTTCAGCAGGTCATTCACTTTCTGCTCCAAAGTCACAGACAGACCTCGGCCTCCTTAGCTTTTTCCAAAGCTGCTCTGAAGGCCACAACCTCTCTAGAAAGGCCAGAATTGGAACCGGGAGTTCCCCAGGGTGGCAAATGGCCACAGGGAGACTGCTGGGGACTCTCACTGCTCAGGATCCAGGAGGTACTGTGCTGGCCAGTTCTGCCTTGGGCATTCCCTTGAAGCCCAGCCATGCAGGCAGGCTGGGAGCCAAAGGCTAGGTAGGACCCATGTTCAGTTCCCAAATTTGGGGTCACTTTTTCTTGCTTGTTGAGTGGAGGAGTTAAAAAGCAGCAAGGAGATCCTGACCAAGGCAGACCCTTTTTCAAGGTAGGGTGGCTCCCTCCCCAAACTCCTTTCACAATAGCACCAAGGGAGGCGTGCTTACCTACAGTTGGGAGGGTGCTGGACTCTTCTGGGATCTAATAAGAACTCCCTTCCTGACCTCTTCAGGCTTGGAGTTGAGGGAGGGTGACATTCTCCTTTCCACTAGCCCAGGGGACTACATATCCCTTAGGATTTCCTCCATTCCATGCACATCTCCTTGATGAAACCTTTGATTAAATCCTCCTGGAATTTTCCTAACTCATATATTCCCTTTGACCCTGACTGACAGTCATTATGAACAAACACTTATGAATATATGCTGATGACAATTAAAAGAGAATTAGGTATAACTCTTGCTCTCATTCCTTCACTCTTATCAATCCTACAATGATTGAGTCTCTGGATGCCAAGCCCTGGCACATATGCATGTCATACAATGACATGAGCAGGTGACCAGAGGGAAGAGATGACAAGGCTTAATATTCCAGGGATTTGGGATAAAGCAGATTCATCTAAAGCTGTGATCTGAGTGTGGACTAAATGCAGTTGAGAATATAAATTCCAGAGTCTCATAAATCTGGGTGTCCATCCTAGTTGTACCACTGTGGGATTATGGGTTTACACCTCTGTTTCCCCATCTGTGAATGGAGATAGCAGAGATCTACTATAAAATTATATAAGATAATAAAGGAAAAGTGCTTATTATATAGAAATGGTCAAATAGCAAAAAGTAGCTATTGTTGGTGTGGTGATTAATATCCATAAAATATTTAATTTTACTTAAATTTGGAAATCATGCACTGAACATTTCTTATGCCTTTAGCATTGAATTAGATTGTGAGGAGGATAAAATCCAATCTTGCTTACCATTCACTGGAGAGAAATGCAGGTATGTCTTAGCTATTATCAAGTGGATTAGGAGCCAGGATAATAGTGGGGACCAGTACATCTGGAGTAGGGAGATGTGAGGGATAGTTTGTGCCTGAGGGGAAATGGAAGGCTAACTAAAGAAGACATTTGAGCTGAACTTGAAACATGAGTGGGTATTTCTCAGTTGACAGATGGGGAATGGTGCATCATTTGAAAGAAAGACAAGAAAGACCAAGAGTAAAGACACATGAGCATCCTTTAAAAGACAAATGGGGTCCAGGCAACTGATGTAACATGCCTGTGGAGAGCTCTGGTGGAAGGAGAAAAGGGCATAAGTTGGGTAGGAGCCAAACCCTAGACCCCATCAAGGGGAATGTCATTGTAAGATCTGGGCTTTAAGCAATTGCCTTGGTTTTAGTGTGAAAGATTGGAGGGGGAGATGTAAGGGCTGGGAAGTCAGTTGGAAAGGTGTTCAGACTTCGAAGTAGGCAGGTCACTAACAATGGGAACTGGCAAAGATGAAACTTGTGATGTCAAACCTTAACAGAATCAATCACTTTTTAGGTAGTCTGGTAAATATATGAGTCTACTATCTCCTCCTCTCCCAGATAACCTGACTGGACACCCCATTAGGACCTCATTCTTCCTTAAATAGAGGCCAACCAAATGTCTAAAGGTCTCTTCATGTTTCAGTATGGTTTTGATTGACCTACGGGGTGGGTAGATATGATTTGATGTTACTTCTTACAAAGAAATTCCATGTGTATTTTCAGGTCCTACCAGACAATTTCCTGTGGTTACTGTCAATCATATTTTGAAAGATGTTCTAACTAACTATCTTCAGGAAGAAACATATGAACCAGAGCTCTGCAGACAGATGACTAAAACAATTTCTGAGGTACATGTATGATTTACTCAAAGTGTTAGCTGTAACTACAATATTTGCTGAAACCACAACCCACCTTACCTTTTGATGAAGAAAATTAATTTTCAGAATTAGTTAAATGGCATATTTGTATTTAATGAAAATACTTATTAAGTTACATATCATATAACCTAACTTACACATGTGTGTAAATAATAAGTCTTTGTCTGAAACAGTCATTATAGTTATGGTTCTACAACAATTACTGAAAGCATCTACAATGTATCACACTATTTTCTTACATTAAATCCACTGTATTTATGACAAAGATTAAAATTTTTTAGTTTCAATGTGACTAAATGAGAACTCCCTCCCTATTTTTAAATTCCTAGGTGATTAAAGCCCGAGTCAAGGAATTAATGATTCCACGGTATAAACTAATTGTGACTATTCACATTGGACAACTGAAGGGTCAGAGTGTACTTATTGGAAGCAGATGTCTCTGGGATCCCACAAGCGATACTGTTTCATCCTACGTTTTCAGAAATTCTTCTCTCTTTGCTCTTGCAAATGTCTTTGCAATTTATCACGAGTGATTGAAAATGAGAACTATAGTGCTTACATTTTTAAATCATGAAACAGGCTTATGATGTATACAGAAATTTTACTGCCAAATACTTTGAGGAAGAAACAAGGCTAACGTTCCAAATGACTGGAAGCTTTTGGATTTTTTCATAATTCTTGTAAGGACTGGGGGAAGGTAGGGTGGCACAACAATGAATCTTGTCTACCCAAAATAGGAACTAAGTCTGGTTCTCCTGGATGATTCTTATTTAATATTACTTTTGATACTAATGATTTTAATTACTCTTAGACAGAATCCCCTGCATTACTGTTGGATGAAGAGAAGTTTTAGAAGTATATGGCTGTATGTCCTTAGCTATATAGGTATATAAACTGACCAATAAATGACAGTAGAATATCCAACATGGAATACAAAAATGATGACTTTTAATATGCCTCAGTGCTGCATATAAAAGAATGCTGGTTTTCATTTTGCACTTAATAAATTGAGCAGTATTCATTAACTGCAATTACTGTTACACGTACCTGACAGTTGAAACTGCTGAGGTAGAATTAATGACTTCGTGATAATTATCCTGGTCCCACGGAGCCTCTAGCTAAACCTAGAAGCTCTTGTGGGCTGCCTGCACTTTGCAAAATTGCAGAGAACTGAACATTGTCTCTTCAATAATCAAAACTATAAAGTGAACAAAAGCTTTTTAGAACACTGAAGTAGACATTGCTGTATTAAATATACATGATGCTTAATAGTAAATGTATCTGGAACACATAAAATCATGCATTGGAAAGGCACACTATTTTAAATAAACACTGCCTGATGTGCTTTTGAATAGGTTTTCCTAACTTTTACACAAGATATATGGCTGGCAGCCTAACAAATGAAACATGTGTGTTTACCACTTTGTCCTATGAACTTAATAGTAAAGTGACCGAGTATGGTTTTGAATAGATGGGCGTTAAAATTTATAGGGCTGCAATGGCTTATTCTGCTGGGTAATGTATCTTGTACCATGGATCATTTATTTTTATGGAGCTTCGAAGCCTTTGCGTGCGTGTAAAATGATGCCGTGGCGTTGTTCTTGGATGGTAAGTTGACTGCCTAGAGGACATTTGCTAAAGGTCAAAGACAAATTGTTCACATATGGAGAAAATTAGCAATGTTACAGTCTTAAGGAAAGAATGAGGTGTAATTCATCTCAAAACGAATTTAACAAATGGAAAAACCAGTTGATGCTTTATAATTGTAGAATATTTTGGTGTCTTACTTTTCCCTAAAATGAATGCAGTAAAAAAAATGGATACTTTATAAATCCCTTTCCTTCTCCTTTTTCTGGTTTATAAAGTGGCTTTCAGAATGAATTTGTCAATTTTCATTGTTTTCTGCTAGTGCTTTAGGGGATTATGTCTTGTAACAATTTATTGCAACCAATATCTGTCAATCTCTGTAAGTCAGTTTTAAATCTGGATTAGATTACAAGTGTAGTAAGAAAATGAGTTTCAGATTTTCATTACACGTCTGTGACCATCTCCCTTCTTGGAACAATAGCAACAGTAATCATATAGCAACTTTGCATGAACAGATCAGAATGAACAAACTTCTTTCATGTGTCTATTATAAAAATTACTTTTGTTAAGAGTTCTAAATTCTAATCCATGAAATAATTTCTCACCATCTTTTCTGGGTAGTGTTGGAAATCAACCCCTTAAAACCTGATAGGAGTTAAAAAAAAGAAAAATGTTTACAACATACTGACATATACTGTAATTCAGATGAATTCAATAATAAGTTCTAGCAATTTATAGCAGTATAGAAATATATAATAAAAATTCACTTATTGTGACTAATTTAGGAGTGTTCATTATCGCACAAATCCTTGGGATAGGAAATTTTTAAAGAAATGGTACCATGGATTTGAAGGAGTTGCTTTATTCTGAAACACTCAAAAAACTTTTCTGGCATTTTATACTAGGTTTCCTACAGTGCCATCCTTTGGACCAGACTGGCTGTGCCCTTCCCTACCTTGGAGCCTTCATGCCTACTTCCCCCACTCTGAACAACCCCTCCATGTTCCACCTTCTTCACTCTTCAGCTGTCCAAGTCCTCCACTGATTCCTGCCTTCCTGCTCTCTTCTCTGATCATTCTCATAGTTGATCTCCTGATTGTTCTCCAACTAATTTTTGAATATTAGTTTTGAAAATGTTGATTATGTGGACAGCATCTCCTGACAACATCCACCAAATCTATTTCATCTTTACTTTTAAAGCAAGACTCACAGCTGCAGAGAAAACAGCGATACACAGCTCAACCCTCGAGGACTAGGGTCCTATCAGAATGATACAGGACACAAGTGATCACAGCACAGGATAGAACATGCTGTTACAAGAAAAATCCAGAATATATCTTCATCTGATTAGGGGAATTACAGAAGGCTTTGTAAAGGAATGTAGGCTGTGATGGAGATAAAGCAAATTTCAACAGAATGGAAAAACCCCAGTGTTCATGAAGATAAGTATTAGCACAAAGATTGGAAGGGTACATGGTGACTGTCCGGTAAAGAAACTTCACTCAGACCATAGGGAGTCATTGATGGTTTTTCATTAGGTAACAGTGTAAGTAAAGTGACTCTAAGAAGAGGAATATATTGGAAAAGTGTAAGAAGACCACATAGGAGATGTGGGAGGTAATGAGCAGCTGAACTAGGCAGTGGCACTGAAAATGGAAAGGAGATGACATTTGTATGGATATTCTATGGATAAGATCTGCACAACTGGGCAAAGGGGAAGGAAGAATCAGAAGGGAAACTAAGGCAGTATGACAAGGAGATTGATAGTTTCAAGCTGTACATGTTTACAGACTTCGGACTGAATCCTGCTGTCACAGGCACAAGCTAAGTCATCTTAAATAAATGATTGACCTCACTAGGCAGTTGCTTTCCCACAGCAATGATATTGACGGTACCACCACGCAGGATTTGAGAGGATTAATTACATGTTTGCTAAACTCTTAACAGCATAATGTGTAATAGGAAGCCCTTGACAAACAGTAGCTCCTATGTTTGCAGTTGAAAGTTCAAGTGTGGGTAACTAGAGCAATGGTCCTGTTAGCAAAAATAAGGATGTCAGCAGGAAGAGATGGAGAATAACATACTAAGTTTAATTTTATGCTCAAGTTTAAGTTAATAATGGGACATTAGATGGAGCCAGCCCCAGGCAGCTGAAGAAGTGGGAGAGCTGAGCTACGACATCAAGGTGAGAAATTTAGACTTGGCAGTCATACAAACTGAGACTAAGTTCTCCCTCCTGCTTTATAAAATATTCATTAGGCAAGTCTTTGGCAAGTATCCTCAGCACTAATACTAAATTGCTGAATATTTAGTTAGCTCTGGGAATGTCAACCAGAAATACTCCCCCAAAACCAACAGGGAAATTGTTTCCCAAGGCCAAAATTGAATACTGCCTTCCTTCTCCTCCTCCTTTTTTTTCCTCCTTTTCCTCCTTCTGCTTCTTCTTCTTCATTAAAAAAAAAATTCCTACGTGATCCTTTTTTCTATTATGAGACATCATAAGAAAGGTATAGTTTCTCTCAAAAAAATGTTGCAATGTAAATACAAGTATCAGTGTTGCTGCTTGCTGTCACTGTTAATCAAATGACTTTAAAGCAGTTTATTCATTCCTTAAAACTCTTGAGAGTTAGCCAGTATATGGAAGTGATTTAAAAATAACAGTTGGAAAATCAGAGCTTTTAAATCTAGCCATCTCTGAGAGTAAATACTTTTCTTGTTGGGACCAGCATTTGATCTGTCTTTCTAGATATTACCAAATACATGCATTAAGAAAACTTAGCATTAGGTAGTTATTGATAAATTACTATGTCTTTTTACTCCCACCATTCTTATAAAGGACTGGCCTAGATACACTCTTTCTGGTGTTCTCTGCTAGTTTCTCTCTCTGCCACTTTTCACCTTCTGCAATGTTTCTCAATGCACTGATGTGTTGCTTTCCCAAACAGTAAAAGTTCCCACACACCAAATTTGCAGAACTTCTGTCCAGGGACTCATGCTTGCCAGGCAGGTGCCCTATCATTTGGGCTCTCTCCACCAGTCCTTTTTTGTGTGAGGCATTTTTTAGAAAGGGTCTTGCAAACTATTTGCCCAGCTAGCTTTGAACCATGGTCCTCCTGATCTCTGCCTCCAGAGAGGCTAGGATCACAGGTGTGGGCCACTAGTGTCTGTCTGGTTTTTTTGTTTGTTTGTTTGTGTTTTGGTTTGGGGAGGTTTTTAAAATTTAAGCATAGATTTGAAGACAAACATCTCCCTTAGCTTCTAGCCCTTACTACCTGTGTCAGTTTTATGGCTAGTGTCTTGAGCCTGTTTCCTCAAAGGTAAGAATATATCATGTTCTTGCAATGGAGACTAAAAAGGAAAACATACATAAAATACCTGACCCATAATAGAACCTTACAGTGACCTCCACTGTTTATAGAATCTATTTCCTAAAGAATTGAGCAGATAGATTTGCCATTTCTGCTCATGCCATAATGTTATGCTCTTGAGTTAACTTTATTTCCCCCAAACCTTGAACTGCCTTCCTTGAATAACAGTTTCCTTTCTAGGCCACTTTTATGACAGTCTTTTTCATCCCAAATGTCGCCTCTCTTTGTTGATCTCTACTTGTTTTATACATTGTCCATTTAGAGGTCTTGACTCCACTTTCTCTCCTTTAGTGATTTTTGCTTCCTGTCACCTATTTTTTCCTGTCTTCATTCCCATTTAAATTTACATGCTCTTTCCATGCATGAACACAAACTACTAAAAATTTTATTGAGACTTAAGTATATTAAATATCTCTGTCAAGTCTCCTGTAATCGTTCTCCATTTTTTCCTCACCAATTTAACTATGGTACACATTTTTGGTTTTTTTTTTTTTTTATGCAAGATATAACTCGAAACTTGTGGTTCTCCACCCATCCACCAAGCTATTTCCCTACCTAGCAAGGCAAGGAACCCGTATAGCCAATATAGGGAACACGGGGCTTCCCTTAATTTGTGATCAAAAGGAGAAAGATGGCACTTCCCAGACACGATGAGTGGGTTGGAGCTGGCAGAGTGACTAAGTGGTAGATCGCCTACCTAGCAAGAATGAAGCCCTGAGTTCAAACCTCAATACTGCCAAAAAAAAGAAAGAAAAGACTGTGAGAATAGGTTATCTAACTGCCAAAGGACACATGGTCAGCCCGATTTGTTCAGTGGGTGTTGGGAGATTGTTTTTAAAAATCTTGTAAGTATTATATTTAGAGACGCATTTCACTGTGAGGCAAAAGAAAAATAATGTTGTTAGGTAATTATACAAACATATTATCTTTGTATTTCCCTTTACTTTGGTAGCATAGCTAAAAAGTAAAATTAAAACATAGCTAATGTGCTTGTTCACATCCCAGTGTACAAGTACAAATAAGTTATCTAAGGATATCTCACTCATTTAAGGAAAGAAATAATACCATTGTCTTAAACATTCAGAGGTTACAGCAAGAGGGAACACTTTTCAATTCATACTGTGGGGATAGCCTAAGCCTGATATAAAATCATACAAGGCTATTATAAGAAAAGAAAATGACAGATAAATGCTTCTCATTAAAATATTTTGTAACAACTGCTTAGAAGTTTTTTTTTTTTTTTTTTTTTTGGCTAAAAACACTGACTCTTCACCACTTGGGTCTGCAGATGCCCAATGGGTAACTAAAAGCAGTATAAAGCTTGGCTCCTCTACTTTCATTCTACTTCTGTCTCCTTTGTCTTAAAACTTTGGGTCAGATCTCACTCAATTCTGCACATAGGCATGTTAGTCATTCAAGTAGTATCTGTTTAAAAACTGGTTATACAAGGTGATTAGCCCTAAATTTACCTAACCTATCTCATCCCCCTTCAAGTCTAAAGGTACCAAGATAAGAATATGACATTCAACTGTCTATCAGCTTTTACAACATCCTGTTCCAGACCTAAACCTGCAGTCACCTTGGATTCCAGGAACAGTGGAGCCTGAAAGACAAATTGCCCTATGAGACGAGATGACCATTAAGAGGGAGCAAGTACCCCATGATGAGAATTAAGGCCACCCTGACTCCAAGCAGAAATGATCGTCTCATGGCAACCTGAAATAATGATTGAGGTAACTTCTTCAGAGGCACCTCACAAACCACAACCAAGATAATAATAGACCAGACCACAGTTCGGCCAAGACTACTTGACTATGCATACCTCTCCCATCTGCCCCAATTCTCCCTCTGTTTAAACCTAAAGCTTCTGTCAGTACCCCATGGTGGGCTGGGGTGTTGGATCTCCATCTTCCCAAGACCCTTTCCTGTCTTTTACCATTACTTTTGTTTGCTTTTTGGGGGTAAGTGGCCAGACCTACCTTGTTGGAAGCCTCAGAGGTGGGCCTCTGGTCTAGGACTCTGGTCCTAGTTTTGCAAAAATCCTAATCAAAATGTTAACAAATAAAATGCAGCAATATGTAAAAAAAAATAAAATAAAAAGTATGTGTTAATAACAACTGAGGTATATTCCAGCAATTCATTTGTGTACAAATAACAATTCACCTAAAAATTATATACTTGACTGAATGTGTATTATATTTCAGTGGAGTTTTTTAAAGTCATCAGGCTAAAGATACTATTACAGCTCTTTTCTCCCAATTTTTTGAAGAAAAGATAATACCTTCACTTATGAAACTAGAACATTTGTTATTGCCAAAACATGTAAAGATCAGTTTTATTTGCATACAGAGATTCAAAACTTCTAAATAAAAAAACTAATAGATGCAGTCCTTGAGCAGAAAAATGTTATATAAGGAAGGTCATTAATATCATTCTTTGTGCTAACAAAAGAAAAAGATATCATATTATGAGATTAAATGCGTATTTGATAAAATTTAAAAGTCATTTCTAGCAAAATAAGTCCTTGAGCAATATGTAATAAAGTTTTTTAGATGATCAAGAATATTGTGTATGTATATAATATATACATATATAAAATGCACAGATAGAATGTGGACTACTTCTGTTATTTATGATGTTAGCAATTGATTCTTTAATCAGCAAACATCAAGCTGAGTTGTGAATGCTGAAGCCACTTTTATGACAATGGGGAACTGAGAGGAATGTCTGCCATGTCACTATTGTTAAGATTCTCTCAGTGACCACCTTCTCAGTGAAACCTTTCCTAGACCCCTCCCCACCACTCCCTGTCTTTCTGTTACCCTCTCATGGATTATTCTTTTCTCAGCATCAGTCATTATCTAATACTTCTCTGGTTTACATTTGCCTTCTATTAGAATATGAACTTTTTTTGGTCTATTTTACTCATAGCTATATCCTTAGCACCCAAAATAGTGTTTGACACAATATTCTCACAATACATAATTATTGAATAATAAGGACTGTAATAAGAAAAGAATATGAAATAGTTTAAATATTAGAAAAAGAGATAGAAGTATCTTTTTTATTAATAAATGATAATATTGAATGCCTAGAACACCCAAAATAACCTAGGAAAGCAGCCATTAAATTAAGTAAAACAATTTGACAAGATAGTTAGAGGTAAAATATCAACATTTATGTTTTTACTGCAACAAGCATGCAACTTGTTTCTCATTCACAGTGGCAAAACATCCAGGCATACATTTAAATTAAAAGGTGCAAAGCCTATATAAAAAAGTATAAAAAGATATTTAACCTAAAATACTGTCTTACTATAGTAACATTATAAATAAAAATTCTTAATATTACAGATGATAAGTGTTTTCTATATTTGTATAAATGTAATACAATTCAAATGATAATTCCAATAAAATTTTGGGAAGGATAATGATTATGAAATTCATGTGGAAGAATACATGGATCACAAGTTATAAAAATTACCAAAAAAGTAATAGTGATGGGCAGTTGTTCTCACTAGATATTAAACCTTACTATAAACTATTGGAGTCAGAATAATACTGAGATGCTATTGAAATATCTCCAAGACATGTTAAATAAAACAGTGAAATATATGATTACTTTTTGTGAAAAATAGGATGATAGATTCAGCAGATATTGTATTAGTCATTGTAGGCTAACTTCTATAAAAGCAGACTCAGACATAAAACATCTCAAAGGCTATTGATTACTAAGTTGCTGGAAAGGGTCAGAAAGTTTGTGGATGACAGGCATCCACCACTGTGCCCAACTGTTGGCTGAGATGGAATCTTGCTAACTTTTTGCCCAGGGTGGCTTAGATTCTTCTGATTTCAGCCTCCCAAGTAGGTAAGATTACAGCACCTGGTTTCTTTACAGAAGTTTTAAAGAAAATAAATTAAAATTCTGATTTAAAAAAAAAAAAGAAAGTTTGTGGACAAGTCTTGGAAGTCGTACATATCACTATAACATTTAATTGACTGGAATTCAGTCATGTGACCACATATCATCACAGAGGAGGCTGAGAAATGTAGTCTAGCTATGTGTGCAAGAGTAAGAGGAGAAGAGGTTCTGGAGGACAGCTGCAAGTCTATGCCATAGAGATAAATGAGAGAGAGATAGATAGATAGATATGGAGATAGATACAGAGATAAATATAAGGATATCTAGCTGTGTTTATTTGTAGCTATGCTACATAAATTCAGCATAAACATAATTTTTGCCTCTGGCAGAATCGCAAGAAAGTTTTTGTTTGTTTGTTTTTTTCAATACTGGGGTTTGAACTCAGGACTTTCTGCTTGCTAGCCAAGTGCTCTACCACTTGAACCAAACTCCCAACTCAAGAAACTCTTAATAACAGTTAGTTATTACTTTAGACCAAAATGAAGGAGAGCAATGTTTTTATGCTTCTTTGAGCTGCTCATATATCCTAACCTTATGCACACATTATTCTTTTTCCCCCAAAAAGGATTTACTTAAGTAATAAATCTCATTTTCCTCTTTGTGTCTCTGTGTACTTAAATCATATAGATATATGTGTGTATATAGATATAATATATTGTAAATAACAACTAATAAAATAGTCTAAAAATACTCTTTCCCCAACAACTTAGTAATGTATCTCACAGAAATAAAAGTCAGCACATAAGGATATATGAATGAGGTTATCATTATTTATAATCACAAATAATACAAACAATTTGAATCTATTGATGGAACTCCAAAATTGTAGTGGTGCATGTGATAGAGTATAATTTCTCAAACATTTTGCTCTCAGAACCTCGCCCTCTTAAAAATTAAGAATTTTAAAGAGCTCTTATTTTTATGGGTTGAATCTATCAATATTCATTATAGTAGAATTTAAAACAGAAATTTAAAAAGAATAACTCATTTAAAAAGAATAAACCCACCACATGTTAATATAAATAACATGTTTTATAAGAACTATATTTTTGCAAAACAAAATGCATTTAGTGAGAAGGGTGGTATTATTTTATATTTTTGCAAGTGTCTGATTTAATAATATAGAGTTAAATTCCCATACTGGCTTCAACATTCAGTCTTCTTCTCTGTGTGGTGTTGGTTGACAGCTAATAAAGAAATCCAGGCTGACACAGATATTAAGTTGGAAAAGGATTACTAAAATGATCTTCCGATAATTTTGGTATTCTTTTTTCCTTCATTTTTATTAGGATATATTCGTTGTACTGGGGAGATTTGTTGCGACAATTCTGAATAGGCTTATACTGTGCGTTGGTTAGATGGCCCCTGTGGTATTCTTTTGTTTCGCAACTATACCAAAACTTGACACATAGTTATTAAAAGTTAGTTGTGCTGTGCATGGTAACACACAACCTGTAATCTCAGCATTTAGGAGACTAAGGCAGGGGATCAACCTGCCTTATCTCAACCAGCAAAAACCCTTGTTCCTTCCTATTATTGCTTATACTCTCTCTACAACAAAATTAGAAATAAGGGCAAAATAGTTTCTCCTGGGTATTGGGGGGGGGAAGGGAGGGGGCGGAGTGGGTGGTAAGGGAGGGGGTGGGGGCAGGGGGGAGAAATGAACCAAGCCTTGTATGCACATATGAATAATAAAAGAAAAATGAAAAAAAAAAGAGTGTGAAGTCAGTGTGGGTGCATACTGAGACCCTGTCTCAAAAAAAAAAGATAAATGATAGCTAAATGATGATAGATAGATAATAGATTTTAAAAAGTTAGCTGCAATGTAGAATCCAAAATCATTTTTACAAATTTTTGTAGTGCTAGATAAAAATTTTTTATACTTTGAAGCTCTTTCACCTAGACAAGATTTTAAAACAAAACTCAGAAGATATTGGTTCACTGACTTAGGCAGATCTTTTAAATGAAAAAAACCAATTCATTAATATCACTACTGATACTCATGGAAGAGGATAAAAGTTTTCCAAAATTGATTGAAAGCTTGAATTTTATCATCAGCAACAAATTGTCAGTTGTTTTCCTTGAAGTGACAGGCTCACTTCATTCATTCTCATCTGCTTTCACTTCATTTCAAATACCCAATTCTAAATAATTATAGCTTTTCGATCTTTTTTTTTAATGTTTCTTCTTAAAAGGGGGGGAAAAAAGACAGCAGCTAGTTTTAAGCTCACAAATCAATCACCCAAGTGCTTTTCCTTGAGACAACCATCATCCCTCAATTCCAAATCTGTAGAAGTGCGTCATGCAGGCTTCCTGTGACATCACCAGTACCAAGTCTATTGATAAGAACTGAGATTTATGTTAACTAATTTCTATTGTTTCGTCAGGAATATTCTTTATGAAAGTAACTTTTTTTTTTTGACTGAGTGTGCCTGGTACTGAGGCAGCCTAGAAGTAGGGAAAGTTCAGTACTCGTATTGGATGGGAATCACCTGGTTCCTCCCTTCCCATGGGTTAGTGTAAGTTTTAAAACTACCTGAGGAAGTAAAGCATGCTCTCTCTGCCTCCAGATTCCATCTGTGCCCACCATGCCCCCTTTGTATTTCCCTTCCCTACCTTTTAATAAACTCCATTTACACCCACATGTCCTGCCATGGATTCTTCCCAGTGGGACACAAAGAATTTGGAAGTCTCTGATCACAGACTGCACTGACACTATTAACAGTACTACTGATACAGTTTGGCATGACTAACTCGATTCACATACCACAGAAAGGCAAAGAAAGCATTTCAGCCTATCTTCAGGGTACAGATATGTGCTTTAGGTTTAAATAGAAGAATAATTTAGGGGCAGAGGTTTTAGGTTTGCCTAATTATGAAAGAGTTCTAGTCTTGGGTGTGGTCCAGAGGTGAGATGTGTGGTCCAGTTGCTCATTATCTCAGATTGGCCTGGCCAGACCTTATTACAATAAGAAATTTGCCTGGTGGGGGTAGTTTCATCTCCTGTAACAATCCTGTCCTTTCTGGATTTCAAGGTGGCTGCAAAGTGACTGTAGGAGAGAAAGACTCAGACCAAAGGACACATACACAAAATGGAGGCAGGAATGCCAAACTTTTCTGCTGCTTTTAGTTCCCCTTTGGACACTTGCACACCCAAGGGAGAAGTCAGTGCTTTTCAGCAAAAGTGGTTTCTAAGTCCCTATTATACACCTAGCATGTGACTTGGGGCACATTGACTTAATTCCACTGAGCCTCAGTTTCCTCATCTGCAAAGTGACAATAAAGTGCTATCCTACCATAACAGGTTTACTGCAGCAAATGCATGAAGGAAATGTTTGAATGTTGTGCACATCTTGACACAGTGTCTAGTATGTAGAAGATATTATTAAGAGACAGACTGGAGTTTTAAGAGCAGTACTTTAGCTGAACAGACATTCTGACCATTGCTACAACCCACCAGAGGAGCTGGCTGTCAGAATAAGACATGAAAACCTTTTTGTGATATCCTTACTTTGTCATTTTATCTGGAAGATTCCAATTGCATAATGACTTGACAACTGGGTCTTGGTTTCTCAACTTTCAGAATGAGAATAGAATGACTTTTTATTTGTGCAGTAGAGAGGCAAAATCAACAGAGCTCAGACTACAGGAAGAAGCTTTTCACTCAAACATAACTAAGTTTCTGCCATTTATGAGAACTGACTGATACTTCTGTGGCACAATTATTTTCAGGTAGAATGTTGAATTTATTAAGCAATCTGAGGTCCTTTGAGAAAAATACTTCGTGTAGATTTGTTGTCATCGGGGTAGAATCTGTGATCAGAATACTTCCAAATTCTTTGTCCCACGTGGAAGAATTCATGGCAGGACCCATGGATGTAAAGGGAGGGGTGAGGATAGGTAAGACACCTAAAAAACTAGCTAGCATTTGTTGCCCTTAATGCAGAGAAACTAAAGCAGATACCTTAAAGCAACTGAGGCCAATAGGAAAAGGGGACCAGGAACTAGAGAAAAGGTTAGATTAAAAAGAATTAACCTAGAAGGTAATACCCACGCACAGGAAATCAATGTGAGTCAGTGCCCTGTATAGCTATCCTTATCTCAACCAGCAAAACCCCTTGTTCCTTTATTGCTTATACTCTCTCTACAACAAAATTAGAGATAAGGGCAAAATAGTTTCTGCTGGGTATTGAGGGGGGGAGCGGGAGGGGGTGGAGTGGGTGGTAAGGGAGGGGGTGGGGGCAGGGGGGAGAAATAAACCAAGCCTTGTATGCACATATGAATAATAAAAGAAAAATGAAAAAAAAAAATAAAAGCATATCCTGTAAAAAAAAATATATATATATATACTAAATATTCTATACTATAATATACTGAATACGTTATATATAATAAACTATATATACTATAAAAAAAAAAAGTTAGGGGAGGGAAATACAAAGGGAGAATGGTGGGCACAGGTGGAATCTGGAGCTAGAGTGAGAGTCTCTTCTCCAGGTGAGGAGGGAGAAATGACCCAAACAATGTATGCACATGTGAATAAACAAATAATAAAAAAAAAGAAAGAAAGGAGGGTCAAAATCAAAACAAACAAGCAAACAAAACCTACGCTAACCTATGGGAAGGGCAGAACCAGGTGACTCCCATTCAATAACCAATGAGTGGGGCAGGGCATGGGTGGTTCCCGAGTCAGGTGAGGGCGGTCCTTGAGCCAGAGCATGGTCAATCTGAAATATAATACAAAGTTTCTATGAGTCCCAAACTTTCCCTACTTTTAGCCTGCCTCAGATTGACCACAATCAGTGTTTAAATTTCCAGTGACAAGACACAGTAATTCCCAAACTAAAAGGGAATAGTTATTTCTGGATGATGAGATTACAGATGAGATTTTATTTTCTTTGTATACATACTTTCAGATTTTTCTACCACCGGCTGTTTTCTGTTTGCTTTTGAAAAGTTATTTGCAATTTTTTTAAAGGAACACAATCACAGTGAGCTTGGTTTGTGGCATTTTTATTGCAATTTTGCACAGCATTTGAAATTTTAAAGCATTAGTTAGAATTTGAAAGGAGGAGTGCATTCATCTTGGCAAAGGGAGAGAAAAATTCACTGTGGTCTTAGGCAGAACACTGTGATTAAACATATGCTATAGCCATGCCATCCATTGGGTAGTTGCTCTTGTCTTAACACAGGGTGCTCAGATCAGTCATGGAACAGCCATCAGTGCAGCACAGAGTTTGCAAATCTTGTCTTGACATCACTGAATGCTCCTTTGACTCTGAAAGCCCTTCTGTGGGCATCTGTCTATCCTGAATATGTTCCTCTCCTGAGAAATCCACATTGGGAAGGCTATGTACTATGTTTTCCTGGTAAGCCTCATGTCTGTTTGGGAGTTGAAAGTAGTTTCTTCTCTCTGCCATATGAAAGAGATAAAAATAACACTACTTTAGAGAGCCCTGACAAAGAAGGCAGCAGTCACTGTCTACTCTTGGAGAAATGAATTGAATTTCTGAAAGGAAGTCGAATCTTGCATATAACAATTTTTAAATGTTGGTGTAGTTTCAGAGAGATTTGACCTTTTAGGAAGAGCTCCGTCATGCCCAGTCTTCATTGTACAGAGGAGGAACTTGACTGCAAAGAGGAGTGACATACCCAGTGTCACTTGCTAGCTGGAACCAAGTCAAGGCTTGACTGCTATTGGCTACTGCTGCCCATGACTGGCAGACCCAAAGGTATTAGTTACATGCTATAAGCAAAACCCAAGCCTGTGTATGCCCTGCAAAGCTTCAGTAAAGAAGGAAGTGGAGATTTAAACTTCTGTATCTGAAAATAAGAAAAGGCCACACTTTTTAGCTCAAAGTTGTTTGCAGCATCCACAGATAAGTGTTTCTCACTTTTAAGTTAGCTCAAACTTATTTATGAGTGCCTTACCATACTGGCAAGCACCAAGAAAAATTAGGTGAATGAATGCTGGCTGGAAAACCAATAATTGATCAGGCAAATAACATTTAGAAAAACCCACTGAAACCTATGAAAGGTTTAATAGTATGTGTTGACTGGTATCAGAGATAGACTTGTAGACATTCATTCCACTACTCCAGATGTTTCAAAGATACTCCAAATGTATTTTTTTCTAGTGCATTTTGGTTTGCTATTCCAGAAGTCAATGTCAAGCCTGGTAAATTATGCTCAACTTTTTTTTTCTTTTTTGCAGTACTAGGGTTTGAACTTAGGGCCTCATGCTTGGTAGACAGGGGCTCTACCCCTTGAGCCACTCCACCAGTCTGCTCTCTTAAGATTGAGAACACTTACTATTTTTGTTGCAGTCTTGTCATATGAACCTCAGTATTTAAGCGATAATGACAAGTTCATGATATACCAAGACATTGGCCCTCTACAATATGAATACTGTGGATAACTGTCTTACCAAAGTCATTCTAAGTGAAATGGAAACCTTGACAACCATATATGTGGCTGTAACATTTATTATGTAATCAGTTCTTTAAACTTTCTATTTATAAAACATAGCAAATACAACCAATTACTAAAATGGAATATTAAGCCAGGCACAGAAAGACAAATGTTGCATGATCTCACTTACATGTGGAATCTAAAAAGCTGAACTCACAGGCTTAGAAAGGAAAAGGGTGGTTATAGGGGTTGGGGTAAGGATGGAGGGACTGGGGAAATATTGGTCAAAGGGTAAAAACTTTTGGCTAGATAGGAGGAATAAGATGGAGAGATTGATTGATTGTACAACATGGTCAGTGTAGTAAATAGCAATGGATTGCATTCTTGAAAATTGCTAAGAGAGCAGATTTAACCGTTCTCACCACAATAAATGCTGAGTATGTGGGTGCTGCATACATTAATTAGTTTGACCCAGTCATTCCACAATGCATGTAATATTCATACATACCTTCTATAGCCATTCATACACAACTTTTATCATTATATACCTAATAAATGTACACATTTTTTTCAAATAAAAAAATAATAAAAAATAGGCTCAAATTTTATGTCACATTTTAATTTCGGACTTAGCAGAAAGAGTTCTGGTCAAACTTCTAAGTTACTTGAATTGAAAAATAAAGAAACACAATGAAGTTAACCACAACTATTACTGAAATATATTAGGTTCACTCCTACCTTTGAAATTCTGATCAGACAATTCTTACCGGTACAACTCCCACCCTGCTTCACCTGTTCCTGGTTACCCCCCAAATTCTACAGATTCTTCAGGGCTTCCTCTGTAATGCAATCACTTACTGCAAACTTCTCTTCACTTGGAATGCAGTACCAAGTAAGCCAAGACTTTAGCTCTTGAAGTCAAGTAGGCCTGGTTTGCTTCCCTCCCACACAGCTGACCAGGTAGGTGAACCTGGTAGAATAGTAAATGGTGTTTACTTCACAGGATCCTTATCATAAAACCGAAAAGATGTGGCACAAGAAAATGTCTGGCACTAAAAAAAGTACTCAGTTAAAGTCAGATTCCTTCTGTCCACCCTTTTTCTTTTCTTTTTTTTTTTTTGGCAAGATTGGGGTTTGTCAGGGCTTCACACTTGCAAAGCAAGCATTCTACCACTGGAGCCACACTCTAGTACATTTTGCTCTGATTATTTTGGAGATTGGGTGTCATGAACTCCTTCCCCTGGCTAGCCTTGAACCGAGATCCTCCAGATCTCAGCCTCCCAAGTATTATAAGGAATACAGGCCTCCCAAAGATTACAGTCATGAGCCACCACTACCCAGCCTTCCACCCTATTTAATACCTACCTGCGTTCTAAGTTTTATATTCTATAATTATAACTATCCCTGTGTGAAACTCTTGCTAGTTCAGGGTGCCCACAGAAATCATATGCTTCTTTCTCTCCTCCATAGCTCCTGCCATTCATGCCGAGCTCATTGTGGTGTGGGGAGGGGAGTTATGCAATCAAATGATTTCAGTCAGAATGCTGAAGAACATGAAGTCCTTATTTTTTGAAAGGTAGCATGCTCACCTCTTTCCAAAGCCAAATTCCATTGATTTTGATAATTAAGCCCCTAAATTGATATATAAATGGTTCAGCAATTCTTAGGAAAAAAGTCACTAAAACAACTTGAGAAAAAAAATTGTGTAAGGGCCTGGGGGCACAGCTCAAGTGGCAGAGCACTTGCTTGGCAAGCATGAGGCTCTGAGTTCAAATCCCAGTACTGCCCAAGAAATAAATAAATAAATACAAAGGAGTAAACAGTTTAAACAATAAAAGAGGCATATGGGGAAAAAAATAAGGGAGACATGTGAGCTCAGTTACCTTGTTGAACTTGAGGGAGTTCCTCCAGGTGTCTCCTCCACCTAGAGCTGGCGCAGATGTAGATAACGGTCCTTACGTACTGTAGCCCACAGAGCTTCACCGTCTCGCTGCTCCTCACTTCTGGCATGGCAAATAGCACAGAGAGTAGAAATAAAGTGGAAATGGAGCCCTTCATTTTGCTGAGGATTGAATGAGAATCTGAACAGGTGAAGACTGCCCACTCTAATTTTGAAGTTACTTTGGCCTTCTTGACCAATTTATACTAACTTTCCCAACACTTTATTGACCAATAAGGACCTCATTTTAACAATATTTACTAAGCATATAGGTTACTGTGTAGAGTTCCGGTAACGTGCTTTTATGATTATTGCAGGTTATTTGGCCACTTCTGAACCCCTTACTGGTCATCAGCTGTACTGATGAGACAATAAACAGACAATTTCTTGGGGGATATTTCCAGAAACAGCCAAGTTTTCCTGCTTTGCTACTTACTGACATAGAGCAAGTTTTTTTGGTTTTGTATTTTTTTAATTGTTGGTATAAGAATTCTTACAATGTATCAAATTTATCATATTTGAATTCACCCCTTCCACCGCTCTCCTTTATTCCCCTCCTCTCCCCCCCTCACCCCCGCCAGCGATTCCTGGAATAGTTTCAACAGGTATCATTTTTCCATTTACATGCATGTGTACACATTTTTGCACCACATTCACCCTCCTACACCCTTTCCCCGCCACCTCCCCCCTCCCACTGGAACCACCCCTCCAAACACAGGACCTCTTTGGCCCTCCTGTTCTATGATTTTGTAAAAGAAAAAAAAGTGACATTTTTGCTTGTTTGAGATGAAGGTAGCTACACAGGGATTTTCCTTATGATATTCCCATGTATATATGTACTACAACCCCAACTGGTTCATCTCCTCTATTTTTCTTCATTCAACCTTAGTCCCTTTCTTTTATGGTGGTTTCAGCCAGTTTAAGAATTTCATATTCATTCTTGTATAGAGCAAGTTTTAAATTCTTTCAAACTCAATAGCTACATCTCTAAAATGGCAAACCCCATCTGATTTTTTTTTTTTTTTTTTTTTTGAGTATTGAAGGCAGCCTCTACACATGGGATGTAGCTCAGTGGTAGAAAGTTTGCCTAGCATTCCCAAGGCCTTGGAAAAAAAAGAAAAAGTAATAAAAGCAGCATCTGTGTCAAAGCAACAGGAAATCACACTAACAATGAAGGTTGCCCTGACCTGGGTTGGATCCCTGGCTTTCCGCTTACCAGATCTAGAATCTTAAGCAAGTTAATATGTGTGCTTCTTCGTAAAATTTGCTGATGGTCGTAACTATCTCACAGAGCTACTCTCACCATGTATCCCATCTGACACAATCAGCCCTTGGTAACTGTTTGGCTCCCTCTTCCCTCACCATCAGAATAGACTAGGAGCAAAAACTTCTCTTCAGAATTCAGGAGTCTCTCTGACTTTATAAAAGCTTCCCTGTTCTTCACCTGTGACTTGGCTATACTTTTCTCAGTGCACACTTTTATTATAATGGGGAGCTGAACACAATTCCAAACAGCGAAGTAATGACATTTATCTTTTGTAACCCTCTAAAAGCACTATGTGTTAGTAAGCAAGTCTGGGGAAGGTTACCTACCCTAGATGTCAGATACACTCTGGAAACTTTGAATCCTGCTATCGCCCTCTCTCTATCCCCTAGATTCAAAATTGTCACCTTTCCTGCCAGCTCTTATGGTCTCTTCAGGGTTCATCTTAATTTGGGATATATAGAGGAGGGGCCACAAAGACCTATGCTCAGTCCATAGCTAAATGGAAACAAGCTAACAACCTGGTCAGTTACCCACAAGAAGAAAGTACTGGTAATACTGCAAGCCCTAGATGTGCTGCCTCACACTTGGGGATTTAGTTTTCCCTGGTTGTAAACTGAAAGGGTTGGATTGCTTAAGGGCTATTTTGAACTTGAAATTCTAAGCCTTGCTATAATTATCTGATTATGCTTTCCCACATCAAAAACTTTTGGTGGCTTATCATTATCTACAGAATAAAAGACAGTCTGTCATTTAAGACTCTCCACTTGGGTCCCCAAATATCACTCCTTCCACATATTTCAAGGTCTAGCTAGAGAGGCCAATCAAAATGGAAATAAATCTCTCCCTCATTTAACCAACCAATTTACTGGAACATTTTGTTTTGAGGATGGCATGACTTTTCTTCCTCATCTAGTCTGTACCTCAGTTTATAATGTGTGGCCTTTATTTTTATCTAGACTTTCAGGCTGCTATAACAAAACACCAGAGACTGGGGAGCTTATAAACAACAGAAATTTACTTCTCCTAGTTCTGGAGGCTGGGAACTGGAAGATCAATGTGCCATCATGGTCAGATTCTGATGAGGCCCTTCATCTCGGTTGTAGACTGCTCACGTCCCTTTGTATCTTCACATGGCAGAGGGGCAAGCTGGCTTTCTGAAATCTCTTTTATAAAAGCACCAGTCTCAATCATGTGGGCCAGTGTCCCCATGATCTAATCACCTCCTAATACCATTCCTTTGGGAGTTACAATTTCAATAAATGGCCTTGGTGAGAACATAAGCATTCAGGCCATAGCAGGATGTAATTATCCTCTCTGAGTTTTAGTTTCCCCATATGTGAGGATAAAATAATGTCTTTTATAATGGTTTTGTGAAGCTGGGATGAATTAGTTCTCTAATACTTAATTGAAGTGTTTTCTTTAGGATATGAATCTTTGCAGATGGTCTTTGAAAAAACAAAAAGAAAATAGGTTGGGTAGTGACTCAAGTACAGTGCTTGCCTAGCAAGTACAAGGTACCACAAAAAAAATCCACAGTAATAATTCCTTTCTTGGAGATTAATAATGCATATTAATATAGTAAGGACTTGGAGAAGACTTACAGTTAGCAAATTAGTTCAATGTTTATCCCACATATTTGATCCTGGAAATTCTTTCCCCATGAAATTAACTAACATCTAGGATAGTTAGGAGTTTGTAGACCACGCATATTTCCGGTTTTTCTTTGGGTACAAGGTAGGATTGTATGTATTTCTCTGCTCTTTAACGATGGCCATAGACATGTGACATATTTTGGCAAATAAAACATGAATGGAGGTGACATATATCACTCAACGATAAAGATTCAGTTCTGCCTCCCCTCTGTCTGGTGCCCAAGACGTTCCTAATGTTGGCACATGGTTGCTGAGTATGGAGTCGAGCAGCCTGTTGACCTGTACTGAAAGAATGCTTTGTCAGTTAAAGTCACTGAGATTAATGATTGTTGGTTCTAAAAACATACTCTTGATTTTCCTGACTAATATAATTATCATAGTTGTTACATGTTGCAGAGGTAGAGAACGTTTATAATGATCTAAGATTTAAGATTGGTTATTTGGCTTTAATGTTTGGAATTAACTACCACATGCTGGTAATTAATGTTGATTGAAGGTCCACATTGACATTAACCAAACGTCCAAACTAACAACCACATATCAAGGTCAGTAAGCATATCTTTCACCTATATTCTATTTGTCAAGGAATTGTGGCTACAGTATGCCTAGTAGATGGTGCCTGAGGCAGGTGGGCATGAATTCTAAGTACTGTCTGTGTCATCAGATTTGGAAAATTAGCTCTAATTCTGCCATTTAATATCTATATGACTCTGGGACATATTTAATGTCAGTTTTCTCATTTGTAAAATGGAGATAGTAACTCTGACTTCCTTGGGGTTGTCATGAGGATTAATTGATGCAGAGAGTTCTGATCAGAGTCTAGCACAAAGGGAACTTTTGATAGACTGATCATTGGTGGCAATTACAATGACCATAATTCCAGCAAATCATGCCTAGTGACTTCAGTGTTAGAGCTGGAGATTTCCTATTGATATTCCAATTTCTAGATAAGAGGCTCTGAGAAGATATTTAATCTATAATTTGTTTCTCCTATTTCTTGCATTAAAAAATACACAGGATTAATTAAGGTAATGTCAATTATAGCACTGATAAATTATAAGCATATTGCACGTAATTGTTTAATGGTGATAATTATGAGATCGCAATATGTAAATTAGCAAACAATTTATTTTTTACTTTTATTTTCTAATATGAAGTTAGCTAATTTTTCTTTTTTTTTGTGGTTCTTGGGTATGAACTCAACTCAGGGTCTTACACTTACTAGGCAGGGGCTCTACCACTTGGACCACTCCCCTACCTCTTTCTTGTTTTTAGTTATTTCTTATGTAGGGTCTCACATTTTTGGACCTGTGCATCCTGAACTGTAATCCTCCTAATCATGGCCATCTGAAATAGCTAGGATGACAGGTGTGTGCCACCACACCTGGCTAATTGAGATGTAATCTTGCAAACTTTGTCTTCAAACCACTATTCTATTTCCTCCTCCTGAGCATCTGGAATTATAGGCATAAGCCACTGCACCCTGCCCTAATATTCATTTTTATTGCTTCTAGTTGGAACCTTCTTCATGGCACGACTATTTATGCAGCTATTATTCCCAGGAGCTACTTGTAAGTCCTCATTCTCTCTCACTCTCCATTGACTAAAGCTTTCTCTAGCCACAAACGTCCATTAAGTCACCAAGTCTCATCTGTTCTTTCTGAATTTCTCTATGATTCACCTGTTGTTCTGTAGTCCCTCTATCATGACCTCAGCTTGCATTTGGATTGCAAATGGCCTCTCAATTGACCTTGACATCAATCTATTTTCTACAGCTGCCCACGATGATCTTTTACTTTTTCTTTCTTTCTTTCTTTTTTTTTGGAGGACTTTATCTTCTTTTTTAAAAAATTTATTTTTTTTGGTTTGTCATACACTATAATACAAGGGAATTTCATTGTGATAATTCCGTGCATGTGTACAGTGTACCTTGAACAAGTTCCACCCCTCCATCGTATTCCTATCCCTCTCTCCCTCTTCCTGCCTTTCAAACAGTGTTTGGTGGGTTTCATTGTGCTGTCTTCGTAAGTATATATGCAGTATACTCCCATCCTCTTCACCCCTCAGTATCCTTTCCTCTCCCCTTCTCCTTTCCTGCTGACACCCCCAGACAGTCCCCCATATACATTTACATTCCATTATTATTACCATCACCATCACTTTAGGTCTAGGTTCCACAAGTGAGCGAGAACATGTGATATTTGGCCTTTTCAGCATGGCTTAGCTCACTAGGTATAATCTCCAGTTTCCAGGATGACCTTTCGAAAACATGTGACTCTTAACACCTTTACAACCTCCCAACAGATTCCCATTTCCCTTTAAGAGAAAATCCCAATTCTTTAACATGGCCTACAACCTCTCTACTTGATTAGATCCAGTTGTTTTATATGCACTCAAACTCTAAATGTTCCAGCTACACCAGACACCTTGCAGACTTTGTAATCCCATAGTCTCTTTCTCTGCCCAGGTCTTTAAACATGCTGAAACTCTTTCTCCTCCATTCTTGAAATTCGGCTAACTTTTACTCTACAAATACCTGTAGATACTAAACATGGAATATTGAAATAAGATTAATATACACGAATTTCTGCATAATTGTATGGATTAAATATTCTTTTTTTCTCTCTTAGAGGGGGATTTGAACTCAGGGTTTCATGCTTGCTAGGCAGGTGCTCTACCACTTGAGCCACTCTTACCAGCCATTTTGTGTTGAGTATTTTTGAGACAGGGTCTCATGAACTATTTGCACAAGCTAGCTTCAAACCTAGATCCTCCTGATCGCTGTCTCCTGAGTAGCTAGGATTATAGGCATGAGCCACCAGCATCCAGCTAAACTTTCTTTTTAAATTATATATGTCTAGTATATTTTAATGGTTTTCCATTTCTTGCTTGTTTTGCTGGTACTAAGGTTTGAACTCAGGGCTTTGTGCTTGCTAGGCAGGTACTCTACCACTTGAGCCATACCACCAGCTCCTTTTGCTCTGGTTAGTTTTGAGCTATGGACTTGCTTTTTACCTTGGCTGTACCAAACTACAGTCCTCCTATTTTAGGCTTGTTGTAGCTGTGTGAGCACCACCACACTCAGCTTTTTCTATTGAGGTAGGGTCTTGTAAATTTTTTTGCCTAGGCTGGCCTGGAACCACAATCCTCCTGATTTCAATCTCAGCCTGTCACATAGTTTAGGATGACAGGCATGCACCACTGCACCCAGCTATTTGTTGAGCTGGGGGTCTTGTTAACTTTTTACTGAGCTGGCCTAGGACTGTGATCCTCCAGATTTCAGCCTCCCAAGTAGCTAGGATTACAGGAATCAGCCACTAAAGCCCAGTTCTTTTTTACATTTTTATAAGCATATATTTGTTCTATATGCTTATATTTGTTTATAAGCATATATTTGTTTCATTGTGCTGTTTCCACATATGCATTCAATGAACCAGCATCAAACCTATTCCCTCTATCACTTCCCTTCATCTGCCCTTCCCCCCTTCTTGGAATAGCCTCATTGTCCTATTTTCATACATGTGTATACAGTACTTCCACCATATTTGCCCCACTGTCTCCTTTCATCCCACCCTCTTTCTCTTGTATCCACCTCAATTAATACCTGAAATTAAACTTTCTTGCCACTCATTTTAGTGATTTTAAATGCCTGATCAGCAAGAATAAAATTGATCAATTTAATAGCAAAACAAAAACCAACCAGAATAAAATAAAATGAAAAGCAATAACAAAGAATGTAATTAAAAATGGGCAAAAGATCTAAATAAACATTTTTTTCAAAGACAACATACAATGGCCAACAGATCATATGAAAAAGTGATCAATATCACTAATCATGGGGAAATGCACATTAAAAATATAAGAAACCTCATGTGGCTATTATCAAAAAGATAAGAGATAAGTGTTGGCAAACATAAGGAGAAAAGGAATTGTGTTGTTACTGTTGTGAGAATATAAATTGGTACTGCCATTATGGAAAGCAATATAAAGCTTTCTTCAAAAATGAAAAATAGAACTACCATGTGATCTGGGAATTCCACTTATAATTATATATCCAACAGAAATGAAATGCTGCTCTTTACAGCATTATTCACAATAGTCAATATATGGAATCAATTTACATGTCCATTGATAAACCAATGTGGTGTGGTGGTGTGTATGTAAATATATATATGCACACGTTTTTACATATATATGGACATGTGTATGTTAAAATATATCTTAGAAAACAATAACTGATACTTAAAGCTTTATTTTGAATGGGCAGATGGCTATTTTTATGTTTTTGTTGTTAATTTTGAGCTTTTAGAAATAAGTACTCAACAAATAATCAAAATATGTGAGATATTTTGTAAAATTCAATAAAATTATCATCAGTGAGTTGTGACGTAAGACCTCCAAAAGCACCAATCCTGGGACCCTTTGTTCTTCCTGTGATAATGGTGCCATGTATCTCATAGTTGACCTACTTGAGGAGGATACGTATTTGATGAAGGTACATTTTTCGTGAGTTGTTCTGGATGCTATATAAAGGACTTTTCAGTTTTTTTAAAAGCAATGCTCATTTTTAAAAGATTCATAACAATGCTTTATATGTTACAACTTAGTAGACATGTACTTTCTGTTTCACCCAGAGTTAGTTTTATCACCAAATGAGTATGCCAACCTAAGGAAATGAAGGCTAATAGCATAGTAAATGTTCTATGAGTTTGAGGGTAGATTTGACCATTGAACAAAACCCTGAACAAACAGGTCACAAAGCCAAATGTTGTGTGAAAGAGCAAATGAGGTCATCAGTACAGTCTTTATTTCCTGCAGGAAGAGAGGCACAACAGCCAACTACCAAGAGCAAAGAGGTTGTCAAAAGACTTGGGGACATGGCTCTGGAATGATCAGAATGAGAACTGTCATCTTTGAGTGTCTACTGTGTACTGTCTTTTTTTAGGTGCTTTGGCGATACATTGTTCCCTTAATGGCTGGTAGAACACAATTCACCAAAAGAAGGTGATCACAGATATGTTTTTAGATTTTGCCTTGAGGAGGAAATTGATTTTATATTGCTATACAATAAAGAAAGCTATAACTCTGTTTATCAACTTTGCAGGCTAATGTTATGTTATTTATATTTTCACAGTTAAAATGTTTTATCCTCTCTGATGTTGAAAATATTTTATTAAGGTATTGAGGATTACATTTAAGATATTAAACTATACTGGGATAAGGAACAAGCATGGGCCCACTAATTTGATAATTCATTCATTCAACAATATTTGTTGCATTCTTTCTCTGTGGCAGTCCAGTGTGGTGAGCAAAACACAATCCCTACCCTCAAGGGAGGGAATACAGTCTTGGAGGGAGGCACATGCTAAGCAAATGATCTCGCAAATAAACTTTCAACATAGCAGATATAAAACTCAGTTATCCAAGAGATATAACTATATTTTCTGTAACTCAATTTAATTTCTGATTCCAAATCTCCATTCCACTCAACAGGCAGAGAAACCACAAATAAAACAAGTTAATGTGAGCCCAACTGGGTCTCGATTTCCTTCCCCATCTCTAGACATAATTGTAGCATCTTATTCATTCATCACCAAAGAGTCAGTACTTCCTCATTGCCAGGCTTCTTCAGTTCTAATGGCTCTTCACTGCTTCTACACATCACTTTTTGCATGGGGAATGGTTTTCAAAGTTGGATGCGGTCTCTCCTAGGTCATACCACTTCATGGATAATGCTTTTTAGGACATGGATCTCCTCTGACACATGGATCCACAGGCTGCATCTTTTCATTATTTCCTCACTCCTCCATTCTTGAGGAAATATCATAGTTCTTTTCATGTTTAAGATACATGGTCTATGTTCAAAATACTTTCCCTAAGTTATATGCTATTTAGAACAAAATGGATGTCTTTCGTTGTCATTTTACATTTCTCCTTAGATATGTAAAGCATAAAACCAGCAAACTGAAGGAGAAAAGTAATGAAGAAAACTAAGGAAAAAATTAATTTCTTTTAGAATTTTTTCTTCTTCTTCTTCTTCTTTTTTTTTTTTTTTGTGGTACTGGGGTTTGAACTCAGGCATTCTACTACCTGAGTCACACCCCCAGCTCTAAAAATAAATTTCTAAATATTGCCCCTTAGCAATAATTTCAGAAATAGTGCTATGAGAGAAATCCCTAGTGGCTTGAGAACATTTAACAAAAAGACCAAATTTAGTCTGGCAAGTTTGTGGAAAGCTTCTCAGAAAGGACTCTATGTAGGTGAGATATGAACTGAGATCTGAAGAGTGACTGAAGCATGAACACATTGAAGCAGAGTGAGGAGTTGAGAGTGGGCTGTTCCCAACATGGCAGATACAAGTGTCAAGGCCTCGTGACAGGTGAATGCTGAGAAAATCAAATAAATGGAGTTTACTACTAAGGATCCAAAAGGCAACCAACCTATCAGCAAAATAATCCTTTCTGAAATTCCCATGTAAAAAGGAAAGTAAAAAATTTGAGAGACTCATGTAAGAGTATAAGATCAGGGGATAGAAGGGTAGAGCAGAACAGGTTCAGTTGTCTGGGATCTGAAAAGAATAGCTTTATTGTTCTCTTAGGTTTTATTAACAATGTAAAAACATTGAAAAAAAATTAAGATAAAAATACATGGTAAAAAGGAATATATTTTTTTCAATTAAATAGTTTTATTTTCTTACACAAAGTGTTATAGAAAGTTCAACCTTTCAGAAAAACAAAGATAATCACAATGACTTATACCAGGAGAAAACTTATAATCCTTTATATCCTGATCTAAACTCAATCCATCTAAACACTGGTTTTATTTGAAGAATAGTTTCAAAGAAATGACGATTGTGATGTAATAGATACACTGGTAAGAGAAGTTCTCACTGCTACAGTGATTCATCTTCAGTTTATACAGGTGTCTCTCTCTCTCTCTCTCTCTCTCTCTCTCTGTGTGTGTGTGTGTGTGTGTGTGTGTGTGTGTACATGTGTTTTTTTCCTAGAGAGTTTAGTGAGTTCATATGCTCTGCTCTGTTCTCTCCTCTCCACTTAGAATGCTTTGCAAACAGGTCATAGTATCCCATGGTCTCAGTTAATTTGTTAAAACAAGCTGCATGGAATGGTCTGCCAGCAATATTTGGAGGAGTCACTGTCTGCATCTCAGCTGCTCTTTCCCTACCTCTCTTTAGAACTCTTCAAAAAGTAACTTCCTGATGTGCCAGTATACCAGAGACTTTTTACTTTCTTGCTGAGTCCACTTAAGTCTGGCTTAAAGTCTAGAGCAAATTCTGAGCATGCAGAGGAGGGTGACTTAATTTATTCCAGACTAATTTTCCTCACTAAATTAGGAGTGTGGTGCCTGCTGGACAAACAATGCAAGTCTGATGTTTGCTGTTATGTCCTTTGCCACATATTCTAGCGAAGACCTATAGCTCTAGCTGTCAGATCTAGGCAGGTACACTTAGTTTCAAGTTGGGTATGAGTCTTCTATTCTCATTGTACTAACAACTGCATAATTGTAAATCCTGGAAAACAGACCTTGGAAAGCAAAAGATTTAAAAGTTGATGGAATTTGCATTATAAAGATTTTGGTATAAGCAATTCTCATAATTTTAAGTCTTGTTTCTAAAAAGATAGTTTTCTAACCTATTTGGACATTTTGTAAGTACACATATAGACCCACGTGTACTTCAAATACGACCAAGAAGTACAGTAGAAATAGCTTTAGAAAATTAAGAAAATCCCAACAGAACTTTCACTTAGAACAATTCTTAGCCTAGATTACAAACTAATCACATATTACTGAAATATGTAAATTAAATTGAAATAGAGATTATATATTA
The DNA here is from genome assembly GCF_047511655.1 of Castor canadensis. NCBI lineage: Eukaryota > Metazoa > Chordata > Mammalia > Rodentia > Castoridae > Castor > Castor canadensis. The sequence continues at coordinate 107,995,113 of NC_133392.1, read as the reverse complement.
AATAGTATTTTTAAAGTCAAAATCCAAGCTTACAGGATGCAATACAAACCACTGAATAGTAAACATTGTCCCTTTTCTTTAAACAACAACCACACAAAGATTTTAGCTGTGATGAATTATCCTGATTGATTTGACTTGGGTCCCAGCAAAGTATTTATTATATTTTCCTGAAAAAAAAAGTCACACAATTACAGTGTAATAAAACACAATTTAAAAGGCAAGGTAGTCTTTAAAATGCCATTTAAAATTTAAAGTTAATGATACAGATGTAAAAGGCATCCAACAAGACTGCAAAAAGGGAACAAACAAAAGTAGGTTTAAACAATAACAGTTACTTCCTGGTATAAACCCGTTCTTTCCTATGAAAGTCCCTTTCAATGCAGTTTGACAATTTTATAAGGATTCAGTTGGAGGACAATTTTAGCAGCTCCTATACATCTTTAATGTTTAAAGCTGAACTTTTTCATCTGTAACATACTTGTTAAACTTAGTATCTTTAGTTCTTTCCTGGTGTTAATGCTAGATTTAGTGAGTAGAACTTCTCAATCGCCATGAGCGTTTTGTATTTCTATTTAATGATACTTACCTTTGTACTAATAAAAGGACAAAATGATCATATATAAGAAAATGAAAACCAAACATGGGAGGGGTGAGTTTTTAAGAAAGGAAGTAGAGTATATAGTAAAAAGATGGGAACTGGAAAGCATACCACCAGTTTTCTCTATGACACAGCAAATGTGATCTTGAGAAAATCTAGCATCTACATCTAAAGGTTGTTATGAGAGTTTAGCAAACTAACTTATATGAAATGTTTTGCTAACTCTCAAGGTTTATAAGCACTCTAGATGATACCACCTAAGTTGGTTCCTGTCTTTTGGTCTATACTAGACAGTCCTTGGCACTTTAACCCCTAGCACACCAAATCAGTTTCCAAATCTTGTCAGTTCTAACCTTAATATGTTTCTAAACCCATCTTTTTCTACTTCAGTCTCTTGCTTGAGCAAATGAAATAGATCACTCCTATTATTTGTTCAGTGTGGTATCCTCCCTGCCTAAGAGACCCTGTCACATAGCACTTACTCAATAAATATTTGTGCAGTGAATGAATGGTCTATTTTTCTAGCTTCAGTGTCTTTCAGCATTAATTTGTATTTATATTTTGAAAACTCCATTTTAAGCATTTCACTTTTTAAAATTTCTCCTTTAATTTGGAAAAAATATAAATACAAAAAGTGCAGAGAAAAATATAGCAAACATTTTTATTCTGAGCCATAGTAGTATCCAAGAATGATTTTTACACAGGCCACCTCCAGAAAAGCAGTTGCTTCCTGAAATTGGCTTCCACCAAATTCTTAAACCGTAACTATTTAAAGCAAAACTTAGACCCCCAGCAAGTAACCCCCATCATGCCAGAAGAATTGGTGCTTCCCCAATCATGAGTGCTAATGTAGTGGTAAAGCCTGTTGTCAGTTAGCAACCTTATAAAGTTATCACTACAAGCCCTGGGCCCCAGTCCTGTGTTTATGCCAAACATGTGTTACCTAACCACAAACCCTGAGCTGGAAGGTTAGGGCTGGAGCCAACTTTCTACATGTCCAATTGCAATAGTATTCTTGCTCTTGATCTCAGCTAGGAGGGGCCAGAATGACAGAAACCATGTTACTTAAAACTTCAGAGCTCAAGAATCAGTCTTTGTGCTGTGCAACACTCCAGGGAAAGATTGGCAATTCCAGACAGCAAGAGATGATCCTCGACTGCTTGATCCTTTCTCCATGGTTTTCCTCAATGAACACTTCCCCAGCACACCTGGTGTACATACTGTCTGGCAGTTTGCCTTTCTTTTTTTAATAGAACACATACCCGCCCAAATCAGTAAGTGTCATTTTTGCCTTGGATGTAGTAAAATAAATAGAACTTTATTGATAAAAAGTAAAGTTCCATTTGTATACCTCTCCAATTTTATCCCTCCCTAATCCCTCACTTCCCTGAGGCAGCCTCCATAAATTTGGTACACATCTTTCCTATAGATGAAATCATAAGCCTTCCAAACCTTTGATTCACTCTTGGTTGAAATTAATGGAGAATTACAGGTTATAATATTACTTGATAAGAAATCTTGGTAGGAAATGTTTTTCACATTAGTTACTTTGAGACTTCAAATTACTGCTAAGACTACAATTTTTTTTTCTAAAAACTAAGGAAAAGAAAGTATATGAATGAAGCATGTTTTGGTTGTAACATAATACCTCATTAACAGTTTTTTATTTACTCTCACAGAAATTTAACACTGAACCTTTCAAATACATTGACTGAAATCATGAACAAATTTGTATCCAGAAATTTTACTTATTCAGCAATGTATAGCATACATTTTTAAAAGAAAATCTTGCTCACTAGCCTTGAAATCATTAATGTGCACACACACGCACACACACACACTTGTTTGCCAAAAACAATTATACTCTCTAAACTTAAATTTCTACTTGCAGAGTATGGTGCTCAAATTAAAAGATGGTTCTAATCAGTTCAAATCCAAACACAAAATGAAGCACTTTGTCCCATAATCCAGTCTATATTTGATACTTTTACCTATAAGTGTAAAAAAGAATACTGTGTTTATTTTTTGTTAAATATTAACAAATTTTAGTATATTGTACTTCCTTCTTGAAATTTTTTAACTCAACACTGTTTTCTATTTTATTCAAAATGCATCATAGTAGCACATTAAGATATATATCATTAAATTTTCTGTATTATGAGGGTTGGAGGTGTGGCTTATGGCTCAGGTGGTAGTGTGCCTGCCTGGCATGAGGCCCCGAGTTCAAACCGCATTACCACTGTAATGGTAATTACAAGCTGAGATATGGGATACTGAGGCAGATTAGCAGGAAGCAACTTTTATTGTGTTGGCACAGACCCAGCAGACTCGTGTCCAAAGGCTGAGGCCCGAGAACAAAGAGGCCTCACCTTATATAATCTTGCAAGCAGGTTGCAGAAGCAAAGAGCAAAGCTCAACCCACTTGTGGCTGCATGTGACTTCATTGGCTATTTTATTTCCCCAGTGCTATGTGACCTTCATCATTTCAATTCTTCAAATTTTATCTCTCTGCTTTGCCATCCTCTCCCCCTGCCTCATCAGAACACAGCCTGTCTGTTTCTTTTCTGGCCCTTCTCCCTGCTACACCACCACCAAAAAAAAAAAAAAAAAAAAAAAGAGTATGAAATTTTCTCTAATGTAGTGACACGTGTGAAAATGCCAGACTTTATTTGTCCAGTTTTCCACTGATGCTCATTTAAGATTACTTCCAATTTATCAGTACAAGAACAAGGTTGCTATAAACATTATTCACTGGTTTCTCACTAGCAAGTCTTGAACACCTCTACCAATTAATTAAACAAAGCCCTGAGAGACACATAGAATCTAGTCAGATGTCAGTTAAATATCTATGAAAGTTGTAGTTCTACCAGCTAGGAAAACTGTAATAATTTAAAATTTAATGGCACAATAAATAAATGAATTGAAGTCAATCAACATGGGCATGCCTTATGCTTCTGGAGAAGATGAGCTTAGATAACAGAAAACAGGTCTTAGCGGACATGCACTATGAGAACATTGCATTTGGAGAACATAGCTAAGTCAACTTTAAAGCAGGGCCCTGCCTGGCAACCAAGGCAGGAAAATCCTTTCAAATATCCAGTTTTAAATCTCATTCCCTACATTCTCTACTGGATATCATCTCAGCCAGCTGAAGAAGTCTCCAAAAGTACTTATAATGTTTTTCTTTTCTACCTGGAGAAAAATAAACATTATTCTTCCTTTAGTAAGAATAATCTTACTAAAAAAGCATTGGAACATTTAAGAAATTTGAGATTCAAAAAAATTAATATGAATTCCTCACACATATGAGACTTATTTATTTATAAAACAATGGAAGTACTTAAAATCCAGTATATTCAATATGTAAATGGAATTCAAAATTTAATTGTTAGAAAGGGTACTTAAAATTACTATCAAAATCTGTTAGTCTTACAAGCAGAATAACAAAAATGTATGCCCTAAATGTAAGAACAAAAAGTCTACTGTTTTCCATGTTGAAAATATCATTTGAATATGAACTTTTAAGCCAAAGTATACTAAGAAATCTTTTCTATGTATAGAGGTCACCTCAAGGAACATTTTTAAAAAAGGAATAAAGAAAAAAATTACTTTACATTGATGTCCATGTCTCTTAGTAAACATGTGCAGCATTCTCCATGTTATCACTGGCTTATATGGTATTTAGCTTTTGTTTTATTGACATGCTCTCCAAAAAGGTTACTATAATTTATATTCCCATGACCCTGTGTACGAGTTTCTAATTCCCTATAACACTGCTACTACTTGCTATTGGCTAACTAATCAATTCAATCAATTTGAGCTGGTACCTTATACAATTTCAGCTACGTAATTCCTTATTACTAGTGGAAATGAATGTTGTTTCATAAGTTTTTTGATAATGTAGTTTCCTCTTCTGTGAATTACTATTTTATATATCTGTCTATTTAAACAAATAAGTTGATTTTTTCCTGTAGAACAAAGATCAAATATCTCATCATGGCAGTCATACTTTTTTGTGCTTTCAAATGACCAGCATGGCCCCTTTGCCACCTTTCTTTCAGTCTATTTACTACCATTTCCTTAAAATGCCATGGAACTTTACAATTCTGTATCTTTGCTCACACTTTCCCTTACTCTGTAATAACACTGTATATGTGATGAAAGCAAAAGAACCAACATGAATTTCTCTTTACCGCTACACCCAGCTCACACTAACAAACATTAAAAAAATAAAACACTCCAACAACCCAACACCATCTCTTTTCTACTCTAAGTTCAGACTTTGTGGACAAGTTCTTAGAGCTCTTGTAGACTAGAACTAAAATAATCACAGAGATTAAAAGAGGGATGAATTTAATCCTTGAGGCTCCATTAAGGATTTGAGGGATACAAACAGAAAAAAAGGATTACTATGAACTAGATTGACTCCACTTAAGTGTTTTTCAAGAACTTGAATAAAGAATAGAATTCTCTAAGGGAATATACAGAGGAGTAAAAAAGAGTAGTAGAGACGGTAAATATGGTCCAAGTATATTATATATATGTATGGAAATATTGCAACGAAGCCCTTTACCTTGTATAATTAATACATGATAATAATAAAGATCAGAATTCTTTTTTAATTTATTTTGGCCATTGAGTTGTGCATCTTAGACAAGTTTCAATGTAAGCACAAACATCCTTATACCTACTTAAATGTCTTATCATCAATGAGCATGAGAAATTAAAAATATAAAAAATGTTTATATCATGAAAATAATAAGCCATTATTACGTTCCTCAGAGTGAACTAAACTTATTATATAAGGAGAGTGATGCATTTTGGGAAAAAAATGTATAAAGAATTTGGAAAACAGATAAGTAAAAAGAAAAACTAAAATTCATCCATGATTCCACCCCTGAGAAGTGATTCTTGTAATATGTTTTAATAATAATAATAATAAGCATCTAATGATACTGAGTTAGTTGTCAAAGTTTAGCAACAAAACTTTCACATTTGAAGATCAGAGTAAGAGAACAAAATAAGCTAAACCAACTGAAGCAAATGTCTACTTCAGAAACATTGGACAATATCCAAAAATAAAGTTACTTCAAGTTAAAATGGTTGACTTTGTGCAATAAATTTCACACTTAACAATTACTAAGTCCCAACTACATAGCAGGCATGATTTTAAGTTCTTCCATATGTTGTATTTCTTATGCTCAGCAATGTTATTCTCATCGTTTATCTTTTACAGATAAAGTGAGGCTGACAGAAAATAAGCCTATTAGGCACCATACCTAGTGACTAGCAACTCTTGGAACTTAAGTTCTTCCCATTACACCACCCTTAAAATACTAAGAAATATACATCCATTGCATACTACAAAATCCCAACTGGATATACCCATAAAATGACTGAAATTTTAACTTTTCTTTTCAGTACTAGGGTTTGAACTGAGGGCCTCACATTTGCAAGGCAGGCACTCTCCACCACTTGAGCTGGACCCCTAGTCTAGATTTTTACTTTTAAGTCTTACCCGGATGGAATCTGAACCAGTAGGCATATTTTTCAGTTCATATACAATGACCTGTCCATCACTGTCTCCCACTAGAAGGCAATCTGTTTGTTTGGCGAAGAGAACAGTTGTGAACTTGATTCCAGGGTTAGCAATATGCACAATCAAAGGGTCCAAACTGTAATGAAACATTTTATTTACAAATTCAGGCATTATATTAAAATGATACTTTTAAAGATGAAGACTAGGAAAAGTTTGAGGTTTTTTCTATTTCATGTAACAGAACCCAAAAGCCTCTTAAAGTGATTCCAAACTCAAAATAACTGCTTCTTAATCCTTAATCAAAAACTGCATTTCTTCAATGAGCCAATATCAACCAGGTAAATTAAAGTAATTGCCAATTTGGATGTGAACTCATAAATTTAAACTTTTGAGATAGTTAATTTTGTGTGTCAATCTGGGTAAACTATTGTACCTAGTTTTCTGGTCAGACACTAATCTACACATTCCTGTGAGGTTTTTTGTTTTTAAAGATGTGACTAACATTTAAATTAGTGAATGTGAATAAAGCTAATAGCTCCCTTCCATAATGTGTATAGGTTTCATCCAATCAGTAAATAAAAAAGACTATGAATCCTCTGAAGTGGAATAAAATTCTGCCTGTAAAATGCCTTTGGAAGCTAGGCTCAGTGTCTCATGCCTGTAATCCTAGACACTTGGGAGGCAGAGATTGGGAAGTTCTCCATTTGAGGCCAGCCTCTGCAAAAGGTTCATGAGACCCCCATCTCAACCAATAAAATCTGGATGTGGTGGTGCACAACTGTCATGCCAACTATGCTCGAGGATCGGGTCTAAGTCAGCCTGTGCATAAAGGGTAAGACCCTATTTAAAAAATTAACAAAAGCAAAAGAGGACTGGAGGCATGGCTTAAGTGGAAAAGTGCCTAGCAAGTACAAGGTCCTGAGTTCAAACCCCATATCACCAAAATGCCTTTGGTTTTAACACTGCAACATGACTCTTGAAATTCCAACCTACCAACCTGTCCTGTAGACTACAGACTGATAGGACCCACAATTGTGTTAGCCAGTTCCTTGAAGCAAATCTCTCTCAATATAGAGACAGAGACAAAGAATGAAATAGAGACAGAAATAGAGATACATTCATCTCACTCGTTCTGTTTCTCTGGAGAACCCCTACTACCACTTCTTAAATTATAATTTTTGTGGGGGTTGTCTGTTTTGTTTTTTATTGTTTTGTTTTGCTGTGGTAGGGATCAAACCTAGGTCCTTCTGTATGCTAAACATGCACTCTACCATTGAATTACACCCCCAGCCCATGATAATTGTCTTTTAACAGAGACTGTTTTGATCCACATGAACCTTTGAAACATAAAAGGACATTTTGAACAGGAACTCTTCCTAGTCTTAATCATCCAAAATGCTTGTCTCTGTCGTCAAAAAACAACAGAAGTAGCATCTTTAATACTTCTAAAGAAATATTATCCTGGAAACTACAGTTTTACCAAAAAATTAAAATCAGAAGTCAGATTATTTAAATAGCCACTTTGTATATTAGTCTCTCCTACTCAAAAGTAAATTGTTTATAAAAATCCTTGATTTTTCTCTGATATTAAAAAATAAGCTATGATAAAAATTTACTAACTTCTAGAAAAAATTGTACCCTTAAGAATAGACCCACTGAATTTTACATCTTTTATTTTAAACGAAAATGTACTTTTCTGCTCCTTCTGTTAATAGCTAGCATAAAGATTTATGACACTTTCCAATGGAAACAGAATCTTTAAGTACTTTAGCCCAGCATTGTAAAACTTGTCATATTAAGAAGAACAGATGAATCTAGATGACCATTTAATAACTTTGTTGTAATATCTTAAGTCAAAAATGTTAAGAGCTATCTGCTTGAATATGGTTTGAAATGAGGTGACAGAATAAATAGATAGTGCAAAAATAAATATTTTTGTCTTCTTTATCTTATTGTAGAGAATCTTTAGTTAGAAATCTAATCATGCCTCCCTGTATAACTCTATAAACCAGGGAATGAAAAAGAATTTGAAGTAGGTGTGATAGCCTACATCAACCAGTAAAAGCTTGAAGGGACACATTAGGTAAACTATTTTCATTCACCAACATGATACAAGTAATTAATGCTAATATAGCATCATGGCATATATCTTTATTCATAAGGGACTGTCATGGAGTAAACCATTACTTGTTTTAAAGTAACCTTCAGCACTCTCTAACACATGTCAAAACTACCAGATATCGTTTAGTTTGAACGGCTTCTGCTAAAATGCCTGGAAGAAAACATTAACACTTACGTGCTGATGTTAAGGTCCCAAATCTCCACTCTGCTCTCATTTGCAGCCGCAAATATATAGGACGATTTTGGAGACCAGGCAACATCATAAACAACATAAGTAGTTGGGTAAAAACTCAAAAATGGCTGGAGATTCTCCTGTTGCCATATCATAACACCCCAATCTGCAGAACAGCTTAAGAATACATCATGACAAAATGGATTCCATGTTACTTTATACACTGGGCCCTAGAAATAGAGAAATAAAACACATAAACATATAATATTTAACTTCTTATATTTTAAACTTGACCAGCAAATTAAAAATACTAAAATTTCAAGATTTATATGCCACTCATTATTACATGGCTATTATTTTATCTGAGAATAAGATCATAAATTGAACCTTCCCTTAATTATTTTATATAGAAACATACACACAATGTACTTGCTCTGTATATAATAGTGACTAAATATTAATGCATATTATTCATTCTTAAAAGACAACAAATAGTACAAAGGAAAACAACTGTGGGAGAAAATAAAGGAAACATGCATGGGATAATCACAAAGAGATGCAGAGAATAGATACTGCAAGACACAGTTTTACTTTCAGACCAGCATCAGCACTTAATTCAAGCTGCCATTAGCTCTGAAGGTGTAAATGTATTGCATGTTAAACACACTGTAAAGAATACCACTTTCAAATATACTATAAAATACGCTCTCCGTACCTACTGTAATTATACTAACCTTATGTCCTCTGTAGGTATCTAGGTATTGTTCGTTATATGAACAAGAACATTTGTGAATATGACCTTCTTCAGTCCCGACCAAGTAGATATTTGTATCCTATGCAAGAAATAAAAATGGTTGACTTGTGATACATTAGTAATTGGGCTAGATAGAAGACTAGATGATTCAGTATCTATTAGTATCAATTCAAGAGCCAAAACAAGAATGAAAATGTAGTTGTCTTTCTTTTTCTTCCTGTTATGATTTTACAGTGATGAAACTACCTGAAAGAATACTGTGCAAAAGATACATATTTGTCCTTTTCTGGAATAGATGACAATGCTTAATATCCTGTCTAAAAATTACCTGGAGAAACTTTGGCTTAAACAAGAAAGAGAATTTCTAACATTTTTAGTTGTCTGACAATGGAATTAACAGCCAAAGGACACAGTAAGTGCTCTTTTGCTAGAACTAGTCAAATAAAAGACAGACAAGTTAGTGGTAAATGTTTATGTATATAATGCTGAAGAAATTGTTATTGCTGGAATGAGAAGCTGAACCAGATGGCATGCAGACACCTTTAACACTATGTGTATGTACCATATAAGGATTTAAAATAACTTTTGCATGGTGGCTCATAGTGAAAAGTCTGAAAGTCAGTGCTAAGTCCTGGTTACTTGATGTGGCCACAGACCAGCAGCAGTGACATTACCTGGCAGCATTTTGGAGCTGTGAACCATGGTCAAGCTCTACCCCAGACCAACTCATCAGAACCAGCATCTTAAAAAGATTCCCAAGCAATCTGTATGCACAGTGAACTTTGAGACAAGTTGCTCCAGTGTATACGAGTATTCAAAATGTAACTGTTAGGTCATGCAGTTTTAAATTACTTAACAAGTTACAATTTTTCCCAGTGGTTTTACAATTTACTGTCAGTATATAAAAGTTCCCTTTGAGCCATATTCATTCTCTCTCTCTCTCTCTCTCTCTCTCTCTCTCCCTTTCCCTCCCTTCTCCCTCTCCCTCTACCTTTCTTCTCCCTTTCCCTCTCTTTCCCTCTCTCTCTTCAGTATGTAGCCCAGCCTGGCCTTGAACTCACAATCCTGCTTTCCAAGTGCTGGGATTATAAGCATGTGAAACAACTCCTGGCCTTGGGCCAATATTCTCTTTAACAGTTGGTCACATCAGAAATCTTATATGTTGCCATTCTACTAGATATAAAATTATACATGGTTTAAACTTTCATTATGTGAATACTAATAAGGTTAAAAGCTTTTTAAATGTTTATTGGCCATTTATGTCCTCTTCTGTTTATGTCTCTTGACCATTGTATTTAGTAAGTTATCTTTTTCATATTCACTTGAAAGACTTTTAAATGTTCTAGGTTCTATTGCTCTGTAACATATTTGTGTGCTGCAAATACCTTCTCCTGGTGGCTTTTCTCTTTACTTTCTTTATACTGTCTTTCAAAAATAAAGGACTGCATTTTATTTCATAGGTTAGCATTTTTGTGCTTTTAAGAAATCTTTCCATACCTTGAAGCCACAGAGATATTTTCCTACTTTTTTTCTAAAAGTTATGATGTGGTAGAGATCAAATTCCATTTAAAAAACATTGTGACCACCTTTCTTAAAGGATCATGAAGGTCATTGTCAAAAGGCTAACAGCCAGGCATGGTGGCAGATGCCTATAATCCCAACACTTAGAAGTCTGAGGCAGGAGAATTGAGAGTTTGAAGCCAGCCTGGGTTATCTAGTCAGATCCTGTTTCAAAAGGCAAAACTTAACTAAGGAGCTAAAAGACCTCTATAATGAAAACTATAAAACACTGAAGAAAGAAACTGAAGAAGACACCAGAAGATAGAATGAACTCCCACATTCATGGATCAACAGAATTAATATTGCGAAAATGTCTACACTACTGAAAGCAATCTATAGACTCAATGCAATCTCCATAAAAATTCCAATGACATACTTTACAGAAATAGAAAAATCAATCCTAAAATCCATATGGAAGCACAAAAGACCGCGAATTGCCAAAGGTATCCTAAGCAAAGAAAGCAATGTTACAGAAATCCTAATGCCTGATTTCAAATTGCACAACAGAGCCATAGTAATAAAATCAGCATGGTGCTGGTAGAAAAACAGTCACATAGACCAATGGAATAGAAGACCCAGAAATAAGCTCACAGAGCTACAGCCAGGTGATTTTCAACAAAGGTGCCAAAAACATACATCAGAAAAAAGACCGCCTCTTCAACAAATGGTGTTGGGAAAAATGGATATCCATAGGTAGAAGACTGAAACTAGACTCCTATTTTCACCCTCTAAAAAAAATCAATTCAAAATGAATCAAACACCTCAATGTAGACCCGGAACTTTGAAACTACTACAAGAAAACACTTGGAGATATAAGCATAGGCAACAACTTTCTGAATAGGATTCTAGTGTTGCAGGAATCTCAAGCTGAGATACCGGACACTGAGGCAGATTAGCAGGAAGCAACATTTATTGTGCCAGCACAGACTCAGCGGACTCGTGTCCAAAGGCTGAGCCCCAAGAACAAAGGGTCTCACCTTATATACCCTCGCAAGCAGGTTACAGAAGCAAAAAGCAAAGCTATTTCATTTCCCCAGTGCTATGTGACCGTCTTCATGGTTTAATTCTTTAAGTTTTCTCTCTCTGCTGTGCCACCCCTTCCCCCTGCTACATTATCAGAACACAAACTTGTCTGTTTCTTTTCTGGTCCTTCTCCCTGCTACATTATTCTCCCCTTTGATGTTCAGACCCACCTAAGGTAAAAGAACATCATCTTGATTTAAGGGTTTGTATTTTTATAGCATTATTAAGTGGCTGGCTGTTTTTTGGGGTGTTTTTTTTTCTATAGTGGCCTCTATAATGGTCCTGATGGACCACAATACCAAGGGAACCAGGCAGGGTAACATCAAACACGCTCTCAGACTAGACCCATCGCCCCGCTTTCCATGACAAATGTAGCCGCATTGTTTTCTTTACTCTGGAACTTTTAGTATCACTTACCCGCAACCTGGCAAACCTAGGGAATATATGAGCCGATGTAACACCCAACCTGTTAGTGGGTGCATGACACAAAGTATGGCTGTGCAGAGGTCCCAGCAACGGCTCTTATGACATTCAGCACATGGGGGAAACCTTGCAAGGGCCAACCCAAAAGGTAGGAGTCCAAGTGTGTAGAGGAGAGCAGGGTGCATCCCGTGCTCAAGCTTCCTGTGCATGTAGACTAGTCAGTTTTTGGAGTGACTAGAACAGGGCTGTTGTCCCGTTGTAGTGGGGATAAACAAGATAACAACAACAAGAGGGCCCCTCCAGTGGGGTTTTAATGGTTGGACATTTTATTATTTTATCCAGACAGTATCTTTTGATTTTTTTTAACGGAGTAGAATTACCATAGCAACAATATATCATCAGTATATATGCCTAAGAAAATACATTGTTTTAAAAAAGTTAAAACAACCATCTTTAAATATCAAAGGACATGTTTAGAGCCAGTAAAAACAGCCACTTTGTTTCTATTTAGAAGACCCTGTCTAAAATATAGAGTTTGTGTCTGGAAGGGCTTTAATGTCAGATAGCCATACATATATAAGAACCATTTCCTCAAACCTCTCAGCCTTAGTTATTTTTGAGAGGTCTGTCACGAGTGACTCCATTTGAACTTTTTTGTATCCTATGGGGGAGCTTGTTTTTATCCTTTTTTTTTTAAAGTATTTTTTAACCTTTTTTTTAAAAAAAAATCATATCCTTAATACCTTATATATGTTTTTTGTTACTTTTTGAAAATAACTCATAAATCCTTTCAACCTAGAGCCTTATATTTGTATGAAAAAAAACAGAAAGAAAGCAACCTTAAAATTATATTTTGTACAAAAATAATTTATAGAAAGCCCATTGCCCATTTGTTTGTTGATAGACCCATGTATTATAAGAGAGAATTAAACCCCAGACTTTACTTACAACAAAATGAAATAGGCTTAAGGTCATTTTTTTAATTACCCAAATTTTAAGATTCCTGCTGCAGGCTGTGCCCCGCCCCCCTTTTTTTCCCTCTGGTCTGAGCCAGAGTGTTAACCCCTGAATGCCTGTATCCTAGTGAGTCCTGACTGAAAGAAGTTTGAAAACCGGTTTTCTTAAAAGTAGTAGTAAAACATAGTAACAATTTTTTACATTGACTCTGTAATAAGAACCATCCTCAAGATGTTTACATATTCATATGTAAAAAGCTTAAGCAGTTTATAACAGGTGTTAAAATAAACACACTGGTTTTTGTTACCTTGACTATCACATTAACCTTATAACAGCAGTTTAAGAACTATTTTGAAGATGCTTACACATACACACATACATACACACACAAGTTTTATCAATTAAGCATGGCAGAAAAAAATTTCAACTGAAGTGTGTATAAGATGAGCTGGAATTCCAGGGACAAAATAAATTTTCCCCAATGTTGTAAGCAAATTGACACACACAAAATTAGAGTGTACTCTCAGAAAAACCTTTCTAACCATAATCAGAGGGCTATCTGGTGGAAGGTGGATGACGTATCTTCTCTTGTGAGTTTCCTTCTTTGGAACTGAATTTTTGTTATCCATCCCTTAACCTTGGTTGTGGCTATTTTCAGAAAAGATCTCAACCCCACCACCACCACAGTACTGGAGGTTTCTTACATTTAACCCAAAGTGCTTTCTTTTTACTTGCATTGTTTCTCATCATTGTTACATTGCAACAGTCTTTCCTGTTGGTGAGAAAACCCAGTAGGTGCTCAACCTCCCTAATTCCCAGAGGTGTCTCACACACATTCACCCTGCTCCCTAAATCCAAGAGACCTGGTTTCACTCCAGACAGGGTTACTTGGGGGGGTCTCTGAGAGGTGATCAGTCTCCCCTTATGCCTCCTAAAGGCAGATCTATTAATTGAACCCAGGGCCTTACCAGTCTGAAGAGTGGAACTCCCCTCCCCTCACTGGTCTCTGTGCCTTACTGGGTTCCACTGTGCATCCAAAGCCTTCGACTTAACTCTCTGGAAGAATGAGTCCCTCCCCCTGATCAAACTGTCTGTTGGCGCCTGGAGGGATCACTTCTCCCAGCGGTCTAGAGGATGTACCCCAGTGACAAGGGAGGTGACAAATCACTGTCTCCACAATCCCAGCAGTGAGCCCCCAAGAAATGTTGTATGAATCGCAAGATGAGATACAGGACACTGAGGCAGTTTAGCAGGAAGCAACGTTTTATTGTGCCAGCACAGACTCAGCAGACTCATGTCCAAAGGCTGAGTCCTGAGAACAAAGGGGTCTCACCTTATATATCCTTGCAGGCAGGTTACAGAAGCAAAAAGCAAAACTTAACCCATATATGGCTGCATGTGACTTTATTGGCTATTTCATTCCCCCAGTGCTAAGTGATCTTCTTCATATTTCAATTCTTTAAGTTGTCTGTATCTTTTCTGGTCCTCCTCTTTGCTATACTAGTAGCTCAGGAAACAAGAATAAGAATTACAAATGGGACTGCATCAAATGAAAAATCTTCTGCACATCAAAAGAAACAATGACCAAAATGAAGAGACAGCAGACACAATGGGAGAGAAACCTTAGCCAGCTATTCATCTAATAAGAGATTAATATCCAGAATACATAAAAATTGAAAAAATTAAATATCAAAAGTTCAAATAATCCAATTAATAAACAGACAAATGAATTGAAGAGACAGTTCTCAAAAGAAGTACAAATGGTCAATAAACACATGAAGAAATGTTCAACATCCCTGGCTAAAAAGGAAAAGCAAATCAAAACAACACTGAGATTCCATCTCATCCCAGTCAGGATGGCAATCATCAAGAAAACAAACAACAAATGTTGGTGAGGAAGTGAGGGGGAAAAAAGAACCCTTATGCACTGTTACTGGGAATGTAACAGACACTCTGGAAATCAGAATGGAAGCGCTCAAAGAACTAAAAATATTACTACCATATGATCTGTTATACCACTCCTGGACATCTATTCAAAGGAATGTAAATTGGTATACAAGAGATACCTGTACACCCATTTAGGTGCTCATCAACCAATGTGTAGATAAAGAAAATGTGGTAGATATGCACAATGGAGTATTATTCAGACATAAAGAATAAAATTATGTCATTTGCAGGAAAATAGATGGAACTGGAAATCACCATGTTAAGCTACATAAGCCAGACTAACAATGCTTTCTCTCATATGCAGAATCTAGACCTAATATAAAAGTCTACTCTATGAATGTAAAAGGGAACTGGTTGGGGAGGGAACTAGCAGGAGGGAGAAGGATGAAAGGACAGGGTAATGGGGAGGGTGAACATGACCAAAGGACATTATACGGTAAGCCCACCTTATTCAGAAATTTATTACATGTGGTTTGACCAAGTGTGGCCAAAAAATAATAAATTAAAAAATCAGAAGAAATTTCAAAAACTAAAATTTTAAATTCCCAACATGTATTAACACAGCTCAGTTGAAGCAGAGAAGCTCCCAGTCTGTGTTGTCATTTTCGTTTAAATCATTGTATAATCTGCTATTTCCCTGCCTTTAATTTTGTAAAAATCTGCCCCCAACAGGCAAATGATGCCCCCAAAACAAGACAAAAGTTAATGTGCTCAATTTAAGATAAAGTAAAAATTTTAGAGTTGTTGAAAGACAGCATGTCTTTAGCAGAAGTTGGGGAGTGTCATGGGAAAAATGAACCAAGCATCACAGTATAGTACTGAATCCTATGCATCCTGAGCTTTTGTGGGTTTTCCTAAATGGTGGTCTCCTTGGACCCATATGCCCATCAATACCAAGGATGCATGTTAAAAATGGAATAATGCAATTCATTAAAATTATAAAACAGCAAGGAAGGAGTTAGAAAGGGAGTTAAGAGAGAAATAAGGGGATGAATATGATCAAAATATATTCTATGTATGTATGGACTATCACAATGAAACTCATTTATATAATTACTATATGCTAAGAAAAAAGATAAAAATGCAGGTGTATGTAAGTATGTACACACATATACATACATAAACTTATGTATACTTATGTATATACATAAGTATGTATATACATATACATACATAAACCAAAAAGAAAATGCAAAAAAGTGTTTAGAAAAAGATGAAAGGATAAAACAAAACAAAACAAAAAAAGTTGGCTTGCCTAGTAAGTAAATGCTGAGATTTCATGCAAGAAGCTTTTTTTATTGTTGTTTTTATCTTTTTGAGACAGGGTCTCTCCATGTAGCCCAGGCTGGCCTCAAACTCAACAATTCTCCTGCCTCCTCAGCCTACTGAGTGCTAGGATTATAGTGGCACACCACCACATCTGGTATCATGCAAGATGCTTATTGGAAAGTGTTCTCAGAAACAACTTCTGTGAAGGAAATAGGAATGGACAGAGATCTAAGCTGAACATTTGCAACAGGAAGCTTAGTACAACCTGTAAGAAGCCTTAGGGATCATGACCCTTCAGAGTCCTAAATCAAGACAAGATGAACAGGTGTTTCATACTCTTCCACATTCAAGAAACCAATCAAACAAGATGATAGACTCAAACCTAACCATATTCCACATCAAACTAAATGTAAACAGTTTTAAAATCAAATAAAAAGGCAGAGATTTTAAGATTGTATAAAAGAAGTAACAGCCAACTATATGCTATCTATAAGAAATATATTTCCAACATAAGAATACAAATAGGTTAAAAGAAAAAGGATGGAAATTGACTAACCATAACACAAGTTAAAAGAAACCTGGAACAACTTCCTTAACATCAGACTAAGTAGATTTTTGGGTACATAGTACTAATAGCTATAAATAAGGCCATTTAAGAATGATAAGGGAGCTAATCAACAGAATAGCAATCCTAAACATGTTTGCATGTACCTTATAACAAAGCTTCAAGATACTTGAAGAAAAACTGTAGAATTACAAGGAAAAATACATAAATCAGTGATTATAGTTACAGAGTTCCTTTCCTCTCAATAATTAATGAAAGAAGTAGGAAGAATATCAGCAAGAAGATAGTAAGCTTGAACAACACCATCAACCTTAATATGATTGACATTTATAGAACCCTCCTCAACAGCAGCAAAACACATACTTTTGTCAAGTACACAAAGAACATTTACTAATAAAGACCATATTCTGAGCATTACAACATATTTTATTGAATTCACAAGGATTCAAGTTATAAAAAGTGTATTCTTGGGCTGGAGACATAGCTCAAGTAGTAGAGCTACTTGATATAAGTAGAACATCTTAAAATTTGTGGAGTGATGTCAAAGCAATCCTTAGAGAGACAGTTATGCACAAATTCCTTTAGTAGAAAAGATAAAAATTTGCTAAAAAAAATAACAACTTTCCTTAAGAAATGAAAAAAAAAGAAAGAGCAAATTAAAGCCAAAATAAACTAAATAAAAGAAATTATCAAGATAAAAACAGAAATGTAGAGAACAGAAAAACAATAGTGAAAAGTCAATTAAACTGAAACTTTGCTCCATGAGATCAATAAAATCAATCAACTTTGAGCTGGGATAGTGGTCGTCAGAGCTTCTATAAGAGGTTGAGACAAGTCAATCACTTGAGCCCAGGAGTTCGAGGCCAGCCTAGACAGCATAATATAGCAAGATCCATGGCTCAAAAGATAGCTAGTAGGAAGTGCCATCTGAAGCGATCCATGGCTCAAAAGGAAAAAACAATTAAACTTCTAGACAGATTAACCAGGACAAAAAGAGAAGTGATATGAATTACTAATATTAGGAACTAGGTGGCATTCCTAACATATTGTAAAGTTATTAAAGGATAGTAAAAGAATATTATTGTGCCAATAAACTCAATAATTTAGACAAAATAGACAAATTCCTTAAAAGACACACATTACCAAAGATCATTCAAGAAAAACTAGATAAGCCAGGTGTGATGGTACATGTCTGCAATCCAAGTCATGCAGAAGGCAGAGGTAAAGAGATTATGGTCTGAGGCCCACCTTGGCAAAAATCATGAGACTCTATTCAAAAAATAACTAAAGCAAAAAGGGTTAGGGGTGTGCCTCAAGTGGTAGAACACCTGGCTAGTAAGCACCAGGCTCTGAGTTTCCCAATACCAACAAAAAACAAGGAAAAGAAAAAGAAGAAGAGATGACCACAATAGCCCTACATCTATTGAAAATTTTAATTTATGGTTAAAACTTTCTCTGTAAAGAGAACTCCAGGCCCAGATGTTTGATTCATTTTATAAAATGCAATGAAGAAATATTGTTAATATTTTGCAAACTTTTAAAAAAGAATTCTATGGGGTCAGCATTACCCTGATATCAAAACCAGACAAAGACATATAAGAAAACAAAACTGAACACCAATATCCCTTACAAACAAAGATGAAAAAAATTTTACACAAAATTTTAACATGTTAAGTACAACAATATATTAAAAGGGTTATAAGTCATGATCAAGAAGAGTTTACTCCAGGAATTTATATTCACAAACAACAATCGATGTAATTCACCATATTGACAAGCTTAAAAAGAAAAACTATACGATCATTTTCATAGAGATAGAAAAAGCATTTGAAAAAAAATCCTACATCCGTTCTTGGTAAAAGCACTCAACAAACTATGACGTAATAGAACTTTCTCAGCCTGATCAATTGCATCTACAAAAAGTCTTTAATTGACATCATACTTAATAGTAAATAACTGAATGATTTCCCTAGGAGCAGAAACAAGAAAAGAATGTCTGCTTTTATCACCTCTATTCATCAATGTACTAGAGGTTCTAACCAAACATGAAAGAAAAAGACATAAGAGGCAACCAGACTAGAAAGGAAGAAGTAAAACAATATTTATAAACCATACGATCATCTTGAATTCCTTGTGCCAAGGACATTTCTAAGACACAGACTAATGTTTATCAGCACAGCACAATCAGCATTTGGAGTCGTTCTGCATCGTGGGTAGGTAGCATGAGGGTAAGAGCTATCTGGTGCAATGTACGACATTTAGTGGGATCCCTGATCCCTGTCCATCCACTAGTACTTACTCACCTACATTCTAACCCATTGCAACTGCAATCTCCAGATGCTGGCAAAAGTCTCCTAGTAGGGAAATTCCCCTCTCCTCACCTGCAATGGGAGCTACTATTCTAGAGTCAAAATGAAGGTATATTATAGGATTTGAGAATGAGGCAGTTAGAAGATGGTTGCAGTAGTGAATGTGACAATCATAAAAGCCTGAACTATACTAGGCAGTAGTAGGCTTGTACCAGAAGAAACAAGACAGTAAGATTTCAGTAGTGTTTGGAACAGGGTAGAATAGAAAAAGAACTCAAAATTTCATTTTACATAATGAGGTGGATGATAGTGTCACTAAAAACAATGACCATGTTAGATGTAACAGAAAACGTGGGTTTGTTTTCTTAGAAGTCTGGCAAGTATCTGAAATTTCTGATTCTAAAATTCCTCCAAATAAAAAGAAACAGAAAAAGTACAATTTCATTGATTGAGCCCTCATTTGATTCTGGTCTTGATAAACATGAACTCAAGTGGTCTTCCTATTCTCCCCATCCTGAGACTCATCGTTCACACTAAATTGTAGCTTTGTACATAGATTAGATTTATGTAGGTATAATAGAGTAGCATAGTAGCCAAGAGGAGCAAGGAGAGGCACTCAAGCATGCAGTTGTAAAAAGAATCAGTCCTTCCATAGTTCCTCTCTTCCACCAGGAAAAGCAGATAAAGGACAAAGTAAGACCAACTGGATTACACCATTCTACCTTAGATTGGCAGTGACACCAGTTGTTTCATGTAAAAAGCACATTATTAACATGCTAACATTCTGTCTTGTTTTATGTCTTAATACTCTTTAATGTCAAAATTGTCACATGCAATAGTAAATAATGGACTGAAACAATTTACCTTAGGATGAAAAGCAAAACACATTCCTGGAGCCTGTCGGGATATCAAAGCTTCACCTTTCTTTTCCTTTTCTCCTCCTTTTTTGTTGCTGCTAGCAGTAGTTCGTTTCAATCGCATCAAATCTTTGTTTAAAGAAAAAATACATAACATCCACATGGAAAAATAGTGCAACTATTTTGTGTATCTTTTTTTGCCAATAACATTGAGTTCTGCTATTATTTGAATGTGATAAAGTTAAAATTAGCAAAAAAATTAATAAAAGAGAAATAGATGCATAGAAAACAAAACCAAGCCCATTTTTTTCTTCTTATGTTGCCTTTCACACATGGCTTATTAGGGATTTTTAACTCAACATATAACAAGAGACAGATAATATGATTTTTTTCTTACCATGACAGTCCAGTCCTTTTCGTATAACCCACTTGGAGATTCTTCCATCTGCTGATATAGAAACTAGTATTTCTCTTTTGTCATCACCTGTTGTTCCTCGATCTTGTTCTATCCACTGCAATTGCCAAACAGGTCCCAAATGTTTTTGAGGTGATTCACTAAAATAGGAAAAAATGCCCAATATAGAGATATTTAAATCATTTCTAAAGACTTTACAGTTCAAGTTATCTATCTATCTGTCTATCTGTACATCTACAAATAATTTGTATGCACTGTGACAAGTGTTATGATGAAGGTATTTATAGAATGCACAAAAGAAAGAAATGAGGTTTCTTGGAGGCAGTGGCATCAAAGCTATAGTTTAAGAAGATCCACAAAGAGAGACACTGTAGACATACCTTGAAGGCAAAATCACCAAGAAGAGGCAAAACTTTGACCCCTCCACACCTTCAGCCGGCGCAGAGAATCTCCACTTCACATTAAACGGAGAAACCAGGAGGGCTGCCAGGTCACCAGTCACCATGCCCAGGTGGCTTGGGAAGACATGGACAAGGTGATCTGAGCGGTAGGTGGTGCTCCCACAGACAACCATGGGCCAGAACAGCATAGCCCCCTGGACAGACCAACCCACACCCAGGGAAAAAGAGAAACTGAGTAACAAGCAATAACAACAATAAAGACACATTGCAAAGAAGGTGGGGCACCCTGAGCTCCGAAGAGTGGGGAAGGGAATCCTTCCCAGAACTGTAAAAAACAAGCTGGGCCTGACCAGAGAGGCTCTGGTGGGAGTGGGGGTGTGTGCCCAGCAACCAGAAGCGGGAAAGCTTGTGAGAGTGGAGGAGGGAGGAAAACCCCACAGGAGAGGGGAGAAGACCACTTCCCACGTGAGCTGTAAACAAACATGCCTGCTGGCAGAAGCAGCAGCACACGCCCAGCAAGCAGGAGAGGGAAAGCTTGTAAAAGCGGTGGTGGGAGGAAAACTCCACAGGAGAAGGGGGAAGACCCACTTTCCACGTGAGCTGTAAACAAACACGCAGGCCTGAGAAAGAGGGTGCAGTGTCACCTCCCCCAGTGTGCTTGGAAAGGGGAAAGCTTGTAGCAGAGGCTCATGCACAGGAGAACTCTGAGTAAACAAAACCTGCAGGGCCAGGTGAGTGCTAAGCTCACCCCTGAGATCTGCATAAATAACACCTCCAGGAACAGCAGGCTGACAGCAGTGGGCAGGCAAGCCACAGCCGCAGATAGCCATTCACAAACCTGGCTCCAGACTCTTTTTTCTCTCTCCCTACCTTTGATGAGAAAACAACCGAACTACACCTGCATACTGAAACTGTATTGCATTTGAACTTAGGACACTTTGTGGGTTTTTTTGTTTTTTTGTGTGTGCAGTTTTGTTCTACTTTACACATCCTCTTTGATGAGACAACTACAGAACAACAACTGAGGCACCATCTCCACAACTGGAGGCTGAGATGGACACCAAAATTATTAAGACTGAAACTTCATTGCATTTGAACTTGGAGGGTTTTTTTGGTTTTTTTTTTCCTATTTTTCATTTTGTTTTACTTTACTTTATTTTAATATATATATTGTTTTCCTTTCATTTACTTATTTTTTATTTTTATTCTTATCTTTATTCTTCTTATTTTTTATTTTCAATCCTCTGTCTCTCTAATGTCTTTTCAGCTTACAGTTGATTAGTACACTGTCTCTCACTGTTTATATCTTTGAAACTCTTTTTGTTTGTTTCTTTGTTTTTTTTTTACTTGATTATTTGTTCTTCCCTTTTCCTTTAACTTCTTTGCTTTCCATCCCCTCTCACCCTTCCATTCTAAATATCACTAGTGCTATTGTTATAAGAGAGAAAATACTTAATTGCACACAGTACAGGGACAATAACAACATCAAGGAAAACGATGGGAAGACAGAAAAAAAAGGGAAACCAGTTTCCCCACAGCAAAAAATTAGTACAGGAACCAGAGAGAAATGAAGAAAAGAGATACTCAGATCCAGACTCCAACAAAATGAAGATAAACTATGC
Source organism: Castor canadensis (assembly GCF_047511655.1). Classification (NCBI taxonomy): domain Eukaryota; kingdom Metazoa; phylum Chordata; class Mammalia; order Rodentia; family Castoridae; genus Castor; species Castor canadensis. The sequence goes on along the minus strand of NC_133392.1, from coordinate 107,972,581 downwards.
CAAAGAACCCAACGAAGCCCACAAGAATAATTTTAAAAAAGAAATACTACAGGTACTCAATGAGAATTTCATAGAGATGATACTGGATATGGTCAACCAAAATGTACAAGAGACACTCAAGAAATTCCAAGACAACAAAAATAGAGAATTTGAAAAAGCAAAAGAAGAAATAAAGGAAACCTTTATTTCTGTATAAACACCAAAGTGAAACAGAGAACACAATTAATAAAGAGGTAAATGAACTCAGGACAAAAATAGACGACATTAAAGAGGAAACCACCCAGGATACGGAAAACCTAGAAAAAAGAACAAAACAGAGCTGCAAAACAAAACAGAAGGCCAATCTAGCAAAATAGAAATAACAGAAGACAGAATCTCAGAACTTGAAGATAAAATGGTAATTAAAGGAAAAACTGGAGAACTATTAGCTAAACAACTCAAGAACTGTGAAAAGAAAAGGCAGGAACTCATCAACTCCATCAAAAGACCAAACTTGAGAATCCGGGTATCGAAGAAGGAGCAGAGGTACAAACAAAGGGAATGCATAATATATTCAACAAAATAATAACAGAAAATTTCCCCAATCTAGAGAAAGATATTCCCATACAGATGCAAGAGGCCTCCAGGACACCAAACAGACCAGATCAAAATAGAACTATCCTACAGCATATTATCATTAAAACAACAAGTTCAGAAACTTGGGAAAGAATATTGAAGGCTGTAAGAGAGAAAAAACAAATAACATACAAAGGTAAACCCATCAAAATCACAGCAGACTTCTCAACAGAAACATTAAAAGCAAGAAGAGCGTGGGGTGAGATCTTCCAGGCACTGAATGAAAATAATTTCAACCCCAGGATACTCTACCCAACAAAACTATCATTCAAAATAGATGGAGCAATAAAAGTCTTCCATGATAAGCAGAAACTAAAACAATATGTGACCACAAAGCCACCACTACAAAAGATTCTGCAAGGGATTCTGCACACAGAAAGTGAAACCCAACTTAACCATGAAAAGACAGGGAGCACCAAACCACAGGAAAAGAAAAGGCAAGAAAGTAGAGAGTAACCACAACTTAGGTACATACAATCAAACCTTCAAACAACTAAGACAACTAAATGACAGGAATCACCACATACCTATCAGTACTAACACTTAATGTTAACAGACTTAATTCACCCATCAAAAGGCACTGCTTGATGAAATGGATTAAAAAGGAAGATCCAACAATTTGTTACTTACAGGAGACTCATCTCACCGACAGAAATAAACATAGGCTTAGGAAGAAAGGCTGGAAGAAGATTTACCAAGCCATTGGCCCCCAAAAAAAGGCAGGAGTAGCAATACTTATCTCTGACAAAGGAGACTTCAAACCTACATTGATCAAACAAGATAAAGGACAGTCCATACTAATAAAAGGGGAAATAGACCAAAAGGAAATAATAATTATCAACCTGTATGCACCTAATGTAAACGCACCCAATTTCATCAAACATACCCTGAAAGACCTAAAAGCATATATTAATTCCAACACAGTGGTTGTGGGAGACTTTAACACCCCATTATCATTAATAGATAGTCATCCAAACAAAAAATCAATAAAGAAATCCAAGATCTAAAATATACACTAGATCAAATGGACCTACTCGATGTCTACAGAACATTTCATCCAGCTTCTACACAATATACATTCTTCTCAGCAGCCCATGGAACCTTCTTCAAAATAGATCATATCCTAGGGCACAAAGCAAGCCTCAGCAAATATAAGAAAATAGAAATTATACCATGCATACTATCTGATCACAATGCAGTAAAACTAGAACTCAACAACAAAAGACAAAAAACATGCCAACAGCTGGAAACTAAATAACTCATTACTTAATGAACAATGGGTCATTGATGAAATAAAAGAGGAAATTAAAAAGTTCCTGGAAGTCAATGAAAATGAAAACACAACCTACTGGAACCTATGGGACACAGCTAAGGCAGTGTTGAGAGGAAAGTTTATAGCCATGAGTGCATATATTAAAAAGACTGAAAGATCCCAAATCAATGACCTAATGATACATCTCAAACTCCTAGAAAATCAAGAACAAGTAAATCCCAAAACAAATAGAAGGAGAAAAATAATAAAAATAAGAGCTGAAATCAGCGAAATAGAAACCAAAAAAACCATACAAGGAATTAATGAAACAAAAAGTTGGTTCTTTGAAAAAATAAACAAGATCGACAGACCCCTGGCAAACCTGACTAAAATGAGGAGAGAAAAAACCCAAATTAGTAGAATCAGAAACGCAAAAGGGGAGATAACAACAAACACCATGGAAGTCCAGGAAATCATCAGAGACTACTTTGAGAAACTATATTCAAATAAATTTGAAAATCTTAAAGAAATGGACAGATTTCTAGATACATATGATCATCCAAAACTGAAACAAGAGGAAATTAATCACCTGAATAGATCTATAACACAAAATGAAATTGAAGCAGCAATCAAGAGTCTCCCCAAAAAGAAAAGTCCAGGACCTGATGGATTCTCTGCTGAATTCTATCAGACCTTTAAAGAAGAACTGATACCAACCCTCCTTCAACTGTTCCATGAAATAGAAAGGGAAGGAAAACTGCCTAACACATTTTATGAAGCCAGTATTACACTTATCCCAAAACCAGGCAAAGACACCTCCAAAAAGGAGAACTATAGGCCACTCTCCTTAATGAACACTGAGGCAAAAATCCTCAACAAAATAATGGCAAACCAAATTCAACAACATATCAAAAAGATTATTCACAACGACCAGGTAGGCTTCATCCCAGGATTGCAGGGGTGGTTCAACATACGAAAATCAATGAACATAATAAACCACATTAACAGAAGCAAAGACAAAAACCACTTGATCATCTCAATAGATGCAGAAAAAGCCTTTGATAAGATCCAACACCAATTCATGATAAAAGCTCTAAGAAAAGTAGGAATAGAAGGAAAGTACCTCAACATTATAAAAGCTATACATGACAAACCTATAGCCAGCATTATACTTAACGGAGAAAAACTGAAACCATTCCCTCTAAAATCAGGCACCAGACAAGGATGCCCACTATCTCCACTCCTATTCAACATAGTACTGGAATTCCTAGCCAGAGCAATTAGGCAACAAGAAGGAATAAAAGGAATACAAATAGGTAAAGAAACTGTCAAAATATCCCTATTTGCAGATGACATGATCCTATACCTTAAAGACCCAAAAAACTCTACTCAGAAGCTTCTAAACATCATCAATAGCTACAGCAAGGTAGCAGGATATAAAATCAACATAGAAAAATCATTAGCATTTCTATACACTAATAATGAACAAACTGAAAAAGAATGTATGAAAACAATTCCATTTACAATAGCCTCAAAAAAAATAAAATACCTAGGTGTAAACCTAACAAAAGATGTGAATGACCACTACAAGGAAAACTCTAAACTTCTGAAGAAAGAGACTGAGGAAGACTATAGAAAGTGGAGAGATCTCCCATGCTCATGGATTGGTAGAATCAACATAGTAAAAATGTCGATACTCCCAAAAGTAATCTACATGTTTAATGCAATTCCCATCAAAATTCCAATGACATTCATTAAAGAGATTGAAAAATCTACCATTAAATTTATATGGAAACACAAGAGGCCATGAATAGCCAAGGCAATACTCAGTCAAAAGAACAATGCTGGAGGTATCACGATACCTAACTTCAAACTATATTACAAAGCAATAACAATAAAAACAGCATGGTACTGGCACAAAAACAGACATGAAGACCAGTGGAACAGAATAGAGGACCCAGATATGAAGCCACACAACTATAACGAACTTGTCTTTGACAAAGGCGCTAAAAATACATGATGGAGATAAGACAGTCTCTTCAACAAAAACTGCTGGGAAAACTGGTTAGCAGTCTGCAAAAAATTGAAACTAGATCCATGTATATCACCCTATACCAAGATTAACTCAAAATGGATCAAGGATCTTAATATCAGACACCAAACTCTAAAGTTGATACAGGAAAGAGTAGGAAATACTCTGGAGTTAGTAGGTATAGGTAAGATCTTTCTCAACGGAACCCCAGCAGCACAGCAACTAAGAGATAGCATAGATAAATGGGACCTCATAAAACTAAAAAGCTTCTGTTCATCAAAAGAAATGGTCTCTAAACTGAAGAGAACACCCACAGAGTGGGAGAAAATATTTGCCAGCTACACATCAGACAAAGGACTGATAACCAGAATATATAGGGAACTTAAAAAACTAAATTCTCCCAAAACTAATGAGTCAATAAAGAAATGGGCAGGTGAACTAAACAGAACTTTCTCAAAAGAAGAAATTCAAATGGCCAGAAAACACATGAAAAAATGCTCACCATCTCTAGCAATAAAGGAAATGCAAATTAAAACCACACTAAGATTCCACCTCACCCCTGTTAGAATAGCCATCATTAGCAACACCACCACCAACAGGTGTTGGTGAGGATTTGGGCATAAAGGAACCCTCTTACACTGTTGGTGGGAATGTAAACTAGTACAACCACTCTGGAAAAAAATTTGGAGGCTACTTAAAAAGCTAAACATTGATCTACCATTTGATCCAGCAATACCACTCTTGGGGATATACCCAAAAGACTGTGACACAGGTTACTCCAGAGGCACCTGCACACCCATGTTTATTGCAGCACTATTCACAATAGCCAAGTTATAGAAACAGTCAAGATGCCCCACTACTAATGAATGGATCAAGAAAATGTGGTATCTATACACAATGGAATTTTATGCAGCCATGAAGAAGAATGAAATGTTATCAGTCACTGGTAAATGGATGGAATTGGAGAACACCATTCTGAGTGAGGTTAGCCTGGCCCAAAAGACCAAAAATCGTATGTTCTCCCTCATATGAGGACATTAGATCAAGGGCAAACAGAACAAGGGGATTGGACTTTGAGCACATGATAAAAGCAAGAGCACACAAGGGAGAGGTGAGGATAGGTAAGACACCTAAAAAACTAGGTAGCATTTGTTGCCCTTAACACAGAGAAACTAAAGCAGATACCTTAAAAGCAACTGAGGCCAATAGGAAAAGGGGAACAGGTACTAGAGAAAAGGTTAGATCAAAAAGAATTAACCTAGAAGGTAACACACGCACAGGAAATTAATGTGCATCAACTCCCTGTATAGCTGTCCTTATCTCAACCAGCAAAAACCCTTGTTCCTTCCTATTATTGCTTATACTCTCTCTTCAACAAAATTAGAAATAAGGGCAAAATAGTTTCTGCCGGGTATTGAGGGTGTGGGGGGGAGAGGGAGGGGGCAGCGTGGGTGGTAAGGGAGGGGTGGGGGCAGTGGGGAGAAATGACCCATGCATTGTATGTCCATATGAATAATAAAACAATAAAAAAATTTAAAATAAAATTTAAAAAAAGATCCATAAAGTATTAAGTCAAAGGAAGTTTGTTGGTAAGGTGAAAGTTTGTTGGTGGTAGAAAGAAAATGAAGGAGGTGATTAGGATAGAGCATTCCAGCTGGCAAGACAATATGAGGTGTGTTAAACATTTGAAAACTAATGATACCATTCTCAGTAACAATACAAATGTTCACTTAAAGTTAACAGTAGAGTCAGTCTTCATGAAAACCCATGCATTATATGTTTATCTAATCCTTTGATGCTCACCTACTGTCCAGAACTGGAACATTACTCTTGCTCTGTACATTATAAATTGCAATCGTACCATTGTGATAGCCAACGGCTAACAGGTTAGGTGTTCCAATTGAAAAATCCACAGCAGTAACTCCATGTGGACTGTGATAAATGCGTTCTGGCCACTGGAAAAATATCATTATATTACTTTTTAAACTAATTTTTATAGAAACAGTAAGGCAGACTATGATAACTGCTGAGACTAGTCTGATGGTAGTAGAGGTAGGAGAAGAGTTAGTCTGCATTTAGTTACTCCTGTCCCTGACTTCTTGTATAAATGAAAACAAAAACCTCAAATATTTACTTCCTTGGTTTTGGTAAAACTATGAACCCTTAGCTCTTAAAAGCTTTACAAAATACATCACGAGCTTCTGTCGTAATTACCATGTTCTGGTAAACTTTCAGCAGGATTAGTATGCTCACATAGTTACCTTCTTATGGAAGCAAATAATGAGTTGTAAACAAATCACCAGCCATGTATTCCTTTCCTACTTATTTCTAAATAATGAGTAGAAAAATCTCCAAAACTCTCTAAGCTACTGTGTTCTACCACTTCATGTCTAATCTAAATCCTTTCCTTTTTCTACCACCTATGTAGAAAAGAAGACAAACTACCGATGATGAAGTCTGTCAATCATTCCACATTTAAAGTAACTCATTTCTTTCTTTTATGCTATGTAAACCCAGTTTCCTGACAGATTGGAGCTATTTATAACTGAACATTTTGTATGCTCTTCTATATGTTCTTCTGGTCCTTCTCTAAATTTTATATTTCACACTTCAGTTTTGAATTAGAACTAAATGTAAACCTATAAAGTAACAGATTGACGAGGGCTATTTAGCAAAAAAAAAAAATCTTATCCTATTCATTCTCTTTGTAAAATTCACGGCAGTAATAAGGTTATATTAACCTGTTTTAAATCTGTTGAAGATAGCAGAGATCAGGTTATCAGGAGCTATTCATATATTAAGAAACAACCATGAATAAAAAGGAATGTGTCATTTAAGAAGGATTTGTATTTGCTTATTCTTTGTAATAGCTGTGATAACCAATAATGGTCCAACTCTACATCATCAGATATATTGGAATATAATAGGTGTCCAATAAATGTTGAACAAATTCATAAATGAATTGCCTTTATGCTATGTCAACAAAAACAAATTTTAAATTATGGATTTAAGCTAAAGAAAAGAAAGTACAAAAGTCTTGACTGATAACATTTTCTGGAGTTTGATTATTACATATAATCATAAACTTTGTGAGAATTGTGTTTATTTAACTGAATAAAAGTGGTTCTTATTCCTGTTTGGCTTACCATGGGATTCTTTATCGACCAGCAGCAAGCCAATCCTCGTTTTTGCTCTTTAAATCCAAAGTGCCCATAGCCAACAGCCAGAAGGTCCTGAAAACCAGAAACAATAGATATGAAATAAGAAAGATAACATAAAATATTGACAAAGGCATAAAAAACTTTATTTTAAAAGTACTGGTTAAAGGGCTGGGGATGTAGTTCAGTGGTACAGTGCTTTCTTAGTGTGCACAAGACCTGGGTTCCATCTCCAGCACTGCAAAGGAAAATGAAAAGGAAAAAGAACAGGGGAAGGGAAAGGAAAGGAAAAAGAAGAAAAACAAAGAAAACTGCTGATAAGATTTTGAGACAAAATACCAGTACACCACATTTTCCTAAGAAAATAAAATTAATCAGTAAAACACTTATCATTTCCAGCTGAACAATAAGTACCTAAAAATAACCAACTGCTAATAAGTTCTTTTACATATTTAATAATCTTCCAAGATTATTTTATTGTATTTTGATGTCTTATGAGTTTTTGAGAGTGACCTAATAATTTCAAATGTAAAATAAAAAATACTTAAAGGCAGGTGCTATGGAATGAATTTTTCCCTTTGATATCCTAATTCATATGTGGAAATTCTGACCCCTAAATATGATTGAATTTGGAAATAGGGCTTTTTAGGAAGCAATTACAGTTAAATGAGGTCAAATCCAACAAGCAGTATTGGTGGCCTTTAAGGAAAACGAAGAGAGACACTAGAGATCTCTGCCACCTGAGAATGCAGAGGGAAGAGGGTAGGAAGAGCTTTTGCTGGGAACCAAATCAGCTAATACCTTGATCTAAGAACTTCCCATCCTTCAGAAGTGTAAGAAAATAAATTGCTATTTGAGCTACACAGTCTATAGTATTTTGCTATGGCAGTTTAAACTGACTAATACACAAGGTCATTTCAAGAAATGCATATATAAATATATAGACAAAGATTTAATGACTAACCAAACCAAGCCTTCCTTTTGAAACTAGAATCTTTGTTTTAAAATACTATATTTTTCTGGTGACCACCCTAGCTTCATGCTCTTTGCCTCTATCTTAAAGCAATCTTCACTACCACCCTTTTCAACAAGACACTGACAAACTCCTATTTGTTTTGTCTGGATTGCATAGGCATTAGTCTTTCTAGGAAGCATTCAAGAGATTCTGTTAGGTGCTCCCACAGGACTAGTTATTTTCCTTGCCAATGCACATAGGAAATTATTGCATGTGCACAGACTATGAATGGTTCAAGTTCTGATATATCTCTAGTGCCTTAACAGAGTGCTGGCACAGAGTGAATATTCAATAAATATTTGCAGAGTGGATTAATAAATATTGTATATGCCATTGTCATATGTTTTATTTAGCTTCATTCAAAATGATTTAATTTAATCTCAATAACAATGCTAGTATATTCACTTTCTAAAAATGTATCATGTATCTTTATTACAAACTGTTCATTAATGTAGCAAATCCTATTTATCTATAGGATGTGCCTAAATATGGTTTTATAAAGACAAATCCATAGTAAAATTAACTTTATTAAATAATAAAACATGATTAAAATGTTATTTTTCAACAAAATGATTATAGACTTTTGTTTTCTGATAACCATGACAACTATCATGTTTGCACATAGTACCTGATAGAATGTGTCAATTAAATAGTAAGTCCAACTGTTAAACATATATAGTACTATAAAAATTTTTAAAAACAAATTAGTTTTGACAATTTTAAAAATGCACTAAATATATTCATCTCAAAAATACTGACTGCTATTCCCCAAAAGATTTTTGGAGTTGTTAATTAGGAAAAGTCATCAGAATCAGTTTATAAACCCCATGAGAAAATCAGTGTGTTACTCTATAATTATCTTTTGCTTTTTAAAAGCAAACAAACCATCCCCCAGCTTGATGATTCATCTTACTTGCCTCCAGATGACTTTTGGCAGCCTAGTAGCTAAAGGGCAAGAAATCTTGGTACCAGATGTTTGTGTTTTAATCCTTTGCTTTACTTACTAGTTATATAATGTTGAGCAAGTTATTTATCATTTTTGTTTTAATTTCCTTATCAACAGCATGGAGAAAATAATAGTACCTAATTCATGGAGTTGGTGTGTTAATACAGTTAAAACACTTACACTAGTGCCTGGTACATATTAAATGGTGCTTAAGAATTTGTTAATATTAGGAGAAATAGTATTTTAAGGAATCTTAAAATTATTTTGTACATTTTAAGGCCCGCTGTATTTAGCATATATTTCCCAATATGACTACATTTAGGAGAATACAAATTTGGATAAATGAGCTTTGATATATATTAAAATAATTATACTATCTTTCAGTATATGACTCAGTATCTGACATGGATTCAGAGGATTTCATGTCTTAAGTACATCTTCTAAAGTAAAAATGATAATTTTTAATATACATATATATATAGAGAGAGAGAGAGAGAGAGAAGAACATTGTTTTACAACTATTTGCTTTTTCTGCTTCGGGGCAGTCTAAAACTAGGAGTTCTAGTCAACTTAAATCCCTTTCCCCATATCTAAAACACAACAAAAAAATCCTTCATCATTTGAACTTGACAGTTGCCTTTAAATGCTAGAGGTGGAAATGTTAAGATGTTTAATAACTTACTTGATTTGCTTTATTCCAGGCAAGGCTGCTCACATTAAGGCCTTTGGTTAGGTCACAGGAAAAAGACCAAAGTCGTTCCAGATTGGCTGGTATTGTTGATTGTTCTTCATCTATTTCTCCTTCTTCCTCCTCCTTCTTCTCTTCCTCTACCTCTCCATTTTTTTCACCTTCTAAAAAGTCTATAGGTTCTTCAGGCTCAGGCTCTAAAATTAAATAAAAAAGAAACAGTATTGTCCTCTACACCTGTAGGAGCTGCCAAAGGCTCCAAAAAGCATGTCTATCACTGACATTTCAAGCACTATTGGAACTGGTGGATCATATGACTAAAGTGACAGAGCACCTTGAATAATAGCCTGGACCTGTTGCACAGTTTCCTACTGTTCCATGTTCCACTCAAAGCTAGCAGATTTTCTGGTCAGTCAGTAAATGGGCCAGAATGGCACATCCAAATGAACATATATTGCCTCCAAAATGCAGACACACATTCAGGCATTTCTTTTAGTTAAAAAGGGGGCCAAGTTCAACAACTTTACTATAAAAGGTATATTATAGCTCATCCGACATCATGGGACCCTCTAGAAATTTAACTGAGGCAGAAGATGCTGACATTCTGTCAGATTTATTTCCTATAATGTGCAAATGTTTTACCAATAGGTCCACCTCTTATTTACTGGGTCCAATAAGTATAATATCATCCAAGAAATAGACCAGTGTAGTGTCTTATTGAAGGGAAAGTTCCCTGTAAGCCAAATTATGATGTAGGGCTGAAGAAATGATATACCCCTGAAGGAGGACCCCTGAAGGATATTGCTAGTCTGATCAGCTGAAAACAAATATCTTCTGGTGGTTTTTGTTGGTGGTGGTTTTGTCACCAAAAGATATTGAGAAAAAAAAAGTGCCATATCAATACCACATACAAAATATGAAGGATGTGTTAATTTACTTAGGCTATGAAGCCCCATTTCGGCTTGTGCCTGGGGTCACCACCTGGTTAAGTTTATAATAATTCACTGATATTCATTATGTTTTCTACATAAGCCAAATACATGAGTTGAATGAGAGCTATGATGGGAATCAACATCTTTGCTGCTTTAAAAGCTTTGACCGTACCACTAATCTCCTAAATTCCACCAATAATGTGCTATTGCCTTTGGTTTACTATCATTATCACTCAAAATTTATATTAGGGTTCACTTTTGGTGATGTACAATCTATGGGTTTTGACAAACTTGTAATGATGCATGTCTTTCATTATAGCATTATACAGAATAGTCTCACTGCCCTAAAATCTTTTGCCCTCCACCTTTTCAGCCTTCCCTACCCCCTCACTCCTGGCAACCACTAACTTTTCACTCTGTCCATAGTTTTGCCCTTTCCTGGCGCCACATAGTTGGTACCATACGGTATTTGGCCTTTTAAGATGGGATTTGTTCACAGAAGAATGTGTAGGTAAGTTTCCTGTGTGTCTGCTCACAGCTTGATAACTTAGTGTTGAGTAATTGTCTGGATGTACCACAGTATATTTAACCATTCATTTACTAAAGAACATCTTGGATGCTTCCAAGATTTGGAAATTATAAATAAAGCTCCTATAAATATCTGTATGAAGTTTTTTTTGTATGTTTTTGGCTCATTTGGTTACATAACAAGAAGCATTTCTATACTATATGGTAAGAGCACGGTGTAGTTTCACAAGAAACTGTCAAACTATCTTCCAAAGTGGATACACCATTGTGCATTCCAACCAGCAATAAATGGGAGTTTTTATTGTTTTACACCTTCACCAGCATTTGGTGGTGTCAGTGTTTTAGATTTGGCTATTCTATTAGGTACATTGTAGAACTTACCTATTGTTGTTTTAATTTGTAATTCTCCAATGACATATTTCATGCTCATTTGCCATCTGTGTATCTTTTTTGGTGAGATGTCTCTTCAAGTTTTTTTACTTTTGTTTTTGTTTGGGGGTTTTTTGGTTGGTTTTGGTTTGGTATTTTTTGAGACAGGATCTCTCTATGTAGCCCAGGTTGGTCTCAAACTCAAGATCCTCCTGCTTCTGTCTTCTGAGTATTGAGATTACAGATGTGTACCCCTATGCCAAGTTTCTTTGCTCATTTTTATTTATTTTTTTTCTTGGTTCTTGGTGACTCTGAGGTTCTTTATTTTTTAGTCTTCCTCTGAAATAAAGACGGACTACCTGTCAATTATAATGGATCCTGGTGAAGTTCCCCTGGATGTCTTTGCTCATTTTTAAATCACCTTGTTTGTTTTATTATTGTTAGTTTGTTGTTGTTGTTTTGGTTTAGTTTTTATAGTACTGGTTTTTGAACTCAGGCCTTTCAGGTGTTCTACTGCTTGAGCCATACCTCCAGTTCTTTTGCTCTGTTTATTTTGGACATAAGTCTTGCTTTTTGCCCAGCCCAGCTGGAACTGTGATCCTGCCATCACTGGGATGACAGGTGCATGCCACACGTCAGCTATCGGTTGAGATGGATGCTGCAAACTTTTTGCCAGGGCTGGCTTCAAACTGCAAATCCTCTTGATCTTTCCATCCCAAGTAGTTAGGGTTAAAGGTGTCAGTTAAAGGTGCCTGGCTTATTGTTAGATTTTAAGAGGTTTTTGCACATTTTATATAATTGTCACTTACCAGATATGTTTTTTGCAAATATTTTCTCCAGTGACTTGTCTTCTTATTCTCTTGACAATATCTTTTGTGGAGTGTTTTAAAATTTTAATGAAGTCTAGTTTATCAATTATTTATTTGAGTTGATTGTGTCTTTGGTGTTTAACTTTAAAAAATCATTTAAAAACTAAAGGTCATCAAATGTTCCTCCCATATTATCATCTAGAAGTTTTGCGTTTAGGTTTCTAGTCCTTTGAGGTAATTTTAGGAAGAGTGTAAAGTCTGCCTCTAGATTTATTTTTTGAATGTAGGTGTCCTGTTGTTCTAGCACCACGTATTATATTTATATTGGCCTGTTTCTGGTATCTTTAGTCTGTTTCATTTATCTATTTTTTCATCAATACCACACCATCTTAACTATTGTAGCTTTATGTAAATCTCTTAAATGAAGCTGGAGCTCCCCTCACAAATCTATTTCTCAAAGTATTGATGAAAAGTATGTGAGCCCTTCCAGTGTTGGTAAATAGATTTTAAGTGACAAATTCACTCTATCGTTCTAATCCTCACTAAGCCCTTAAATCCCTTTCTTTACATTATACCAAGATTAGGCATCTCCAACTTACACATGGTGGGTCAACTTTTGATCCACGTTTCATCCAGCCAACCAACCAATCAACCAACCTGTCAGAATCCTTTCTAACTCTCCAAGTCACAACATTCAGTGCAAAATTTCTGCTTATTATACCAATAAATTCAATCTGATCGAGCTTTACATTCCTTATACCACTATCCTATATCCATGCTCATATATGTTCCCCAATTTTTGCTTGTATAGATTAGAAAACTCAAGGAGTTCTCTTGGAGTGTAGCACACTTTCTCATGAGTCACTCTGTGTGTAACCATTAGCAACCTGCTGAGATTTTAATCTGGTTATGGGTCTAAAAGCAAAAAGTGGTGGTGAGAATGGTCATAAGAAGACCCAACATTGGCATGCTGGGCAAGTACCTTGAGAGGCAAGAAATGCAGAATTGCTCTTCTCAGACAGAGACACCAAGTTCCTTGCCACTGTGGAGCAAAATGCTACCTGCTGAAAGCAGGAGCATATTTCTATTGGCAAGACTTATCAGAATTTAGGATCTCAATGTCCGCAGCTTTAACAGGGTCATTTTACAGATCCTCATTTCAAATTTCAGAATCTCATTCTTACTGAATAAATGACCTCAACTTAACAGAAGATAACCTGTGAGGCTGAGAAGTCAACTGTCACTATAATTCAGCCAATCATATGATGAAGATTTATGTTAGCTTTTCAACAGTTTCAACCTGTGCTTATAGGAAAGAAGACCCTTCTCTGGGCACACTTAGAAGCTCATAGACTATGTGGAGCTTGTTTTTTTTAGTTTTGTTTGAGATACGGTCTTGCTATGTAGCCCATGCTAGCCTAGAATGTGCGATTCTCCTGCCTCAGCCTTTTGAGTACTGGGATTATAGTTGTGCACCACCACACCCACCTTCAAAGTGGAGCTTGAAATGGGAATTATAATTCCTGAGCTTATCCTTTTTTCATCACTTTGCCTAGCAACATCAGGTGCAACCAACCAATGTCATCATATTCCTTCATTTCCCACAAATGATCAAAAATACTATACAGAGTCACTAAGTTCCTTGCCTCTTATAAGTGGTTGATTAGGAGTATCTAATGCAAATATTTTGTGTATCTCTACAAACAGAGATACATAAAATGTATCAATGGATACATGGCTACATGGCTATCGATAATCAATGCTCCTTGTACTTACAAGTAGAGACCTTAGCATTGTTAAATCTAATCAGATTAAAGAATTAATTTCAGAAAACCCAAAACCAACTATGGAAACTCATTCTTAAAACCGTATTCCTCTAAACCTACTCCTGGTACCAAAATTTGTATATTAGTCAGCATTCTCCAGAGAGGCAGAACTAATGGGATGGATCCAACATAGTCACAAAAGTTCTTAAGAAGTATTAGAAAATTGAATTTAGCAATATTATATAAATAGCATAATAACATCATAAATGAAGTTTAACCCTGGTTAAACCCTGGTTTAATTTAGTATACTTTTGTATTTGAAAACCAATCAATGTAATTAATCACATCAACAGATTAGAGAATTATTTGTGATCAGTTTAATAGATGTAAAAAAACTCAATACTCATTTATCTTAAAAATTGTCTGGCAAACTAGAAAGGCAATTTTTTAAAACAAGTAAAAAGCATCTGTTAAAAAAATCTTATAACTAAAAGATTGGGGGTTGTGACTCAAATGGTAGAGTGCCTGCTTAGCAAACATGAGACCCTGAGTTCAAACCCCAGCACTGCCCTCCCTGCAAAAAACGCCTAACATATTTAATAATGAAAGATTAGATATTTTCTTCCTAAGTTCAAGAACAAGCCAAGGGTATCTGCTCTCACCATGTGCATTCTATATTATACTGGGGATCCTGGCCAGTACAATAAGCAAGAAAAGAGAAAAAATATTGGAAAGAGATAAATAAAAATCCTATTTGCAGATAATATAAATATATGTTAGGTATTATTTATAAACATAATAATTATAAAAAGTATATTCTAAATAACCCACAAAAGTAAATTAATACATCTAACAAAAAGCCTTTCAAAAATGCAAGTAGAAAGACTAGGATAAAGAAACAATTCATGAAAGAGTTTTTCCTGATCCATATTTGAAAGCTGGGAATACAATAGACAAAGATGAGGTGGTGATAAGATTGGATTGTCAAGAAATTCCAACTAAAGGTATCAAGGCAGGATAGTGTAGGTTCTGTTTGGGGATTACCAGGTAAGTCTGGTGCAGCTAACTTTTAGAGTCTCTGAAGTACAAAGACATAGTCTCTGGATGGATTTAAGGTATCTTTCTAATGATATGTGCAGTTTATTCTAGGCAACAGGAAAGTACTGAAAGTTTTTGAGCAGGCAAATGTCATATGGTCATACGGTGGTCAGGATACACTAGCCAAGTGGGATGGTATAGAAGAAAGAGGAAAGACTTTGATGGAATGCCTAGCTTTCTCGCTTACTACATATCCTTTTAAAAGTTTCTGTAGGATTCATTTTCATCATTCATTTATTAAAAGGCTGAATTAGACTAATTTTTAAAATCTTTAAAAACATTCAGGGAGCTAAGGTTAAAACTCAGTGGTAGAGTGCTTACCCATGCACAAAGCCCAGGGTTCAATCCCCAGCACCACCACCAAAAAAAAAAAAACCACTGGGAGTATACCTCAGTGGTAGAGTGCTTGCTTACCATGTACAAAGCCCTGGGTTTTATCCCCAGAAGTTCAAAAATAAAATATTCTGTAAACACATGAGATAAAATTTATAGCAATAAGAAAAGGAAGAATGCCCCTTAATAAAATTAGGGAGTGGTGATAAAAGTCAGAAACCAAAAAGTGTCAATAGCAACAAAAAAGAGAGGTTGAGCAAGAGAGATACTATAAAAACAGGTAACCAGCTGAATGCAGGAATAGGGAGAAAAAAGTGTCATAAATTCTTATTAAGTTTTGAATCTAAGGAACAGCCTGTGGTTTGCCTAGTTTGGACTCTGCTGTTACTCCCATGTTCAGTGTTGAAAACTATATAAACATATCCTCTAATAAGTTGTAAAGTAGTCTGGGGGATATATTCTGAAATATATAATAATACCACTTAAAAATTTTTAATTATTTGAGTTTGTCTAAACATGAATATTTTTTAAATTACCTTTAAAAACAGGAAGCTGACGATATGCAGCAAGCTTTGGCTGAAATACATTTTCCATTAGAACCCGTTCCATGAAAAATAAGTCCTGCTGAAACTTGTCAGATTTTAATATTGCATCCGAGTGCTCTTCTTCATCATCATGAACCTTAGCCAGAATGACACTTTCTATATCCATTAGAGAACTGGCTTCACTATCTGTAAAACACGGAGATGATGCAAGGATGAAATGTCCACATAATATTACATGACTCAGGCACTCTAAAGATTTAAAAGATGACATTTTGTTATTTCTGTTTTCTTCTGGTTCTAGTAACTTCAATAGACATTGAATGTTTTGTGTAAAATAAAATGCAAAATAAACATATATTAACTCATTTTAGAATTACAAACCATCAAAAAAACATTCTGCTTTTCAGAAGATAAGCAATGATAATCTTATGAGGTAATCTGTATCTGTCTTACTCTGTTTACTATTGTTATATCAGAAAATTATGGACAGATATATAGGTATTTTATAAAGAAAAAAATTTATTTTGTAAAATTCTAAAGACTTGGAAGTCTAAAGTCAAGGGGTTACAACTGATGAGGGCCTTCTTTTTGTGCCATACAAAACAGAAAGTATCACACAGGCAGAAACAGGGAGTATGCAAGTTTGGGTCTCTCTTTTCTTATAAAGTCACTAATCTCATCATGAGTACCCACCCTCATGACCCCATCTAACCCTAATTACCTTCCAAGGCCTACTTCTAAATCTATCAACACATGAAATTCAGGATTAAGTTTCCAACAGATGAGGTTTGGGGGATGCATTCAAGCCATAACAATATCTCTGGGTTTTATTATTCACATTGAAATGAGATTATTATCAGTCTTCAGATAAAGGTCTGACTGATGATTGATTTGTAGAAATTAACTTATTGCTGCTTCAACAAAGTACAGTGGCTTAAAATGATACAAATTTATTCATATAGTTCTGGCCAGGCATGGTGGTTCATGCCTGCAATCCTAGTACTAGGAGGCAGAGACAGGAGGATCTTGAGTTCATGACCAGCCTGGACCCTACAGTTCTGTAGTAGGTTAGAGGTCTGTCACAGGTGTCACTACCCTACAAGAAAGAAGTTAGCAGGCCTATGTTTCTTTTTGGAGGCTCAAGAATGTGTTTCCTTAACTTTTCCAGCTTCTTAGAGGTCACCCACAACCTTTCTTCCATTTTTAAAGGCAGCAGCATTGCACCTCTCATTACATCTCTCTCCCAGGTGGCAGACCAAAAAGGTTCTCGTTTTAAGTATGCACATGTTTACATTAGGCCAGATGATCCAGGACAGTCTCCCCATTTGAAGAGCCTATTGTAATCATATCCTAAAAATTCTTCTTCCCATGCAAGATAACATATTCATAGGATCCAGGCTTAGGATGTATACAAATTCCTGCCTACCACACTATTTAGTAAACATGAAGAGGAGCCAAGAATGTTGTTTCATACCTATAATCCCAGTACCTGGGAGGCTAAAGCAGGAGAATCGTGAGTCTACAAATAAACAAAATTGACATCCCAGTCAGATGACTGACACGATCTGATTTTGAGAATTATTTTTAAGCTACAATTAAGCGGGGCATAAGGTATAGGTGAAACAATAGACAAATTAATCAGTAGAAGGGAATAGAGAGCCCAGAATGCAGATGGGTGATATCTTACAAAGGAGCAAGGCAAGTCAATAGAGAGAAGGTAGTATTTTCAATAAATAGTGCAGGAACAATTGCATAATTGGCCATTGCTATGGTTTGGATGAGTGTCCCCTAGAGGTCTATGTGTTAAAGGCTTGGTTTCCAGGGTGATGGTATTTTGAGGTGCTGTGGACCTTTTGTGGGGCCAATTGGGAGGTCCTTAGGTCCCTGGGAGCATGGCCTGAAGGGAGTTTAGGGACTCTGGTCCATTCAGTTCCTCTCTTTGTTTTCTGACTCAGGAAGTCAGTGGTTGGCTAGGTCACATGCTCCTACCATGATGTGCCACCCATGTTAGAGGCACAAACTAATGGCTACCTCCCAAAGTAAGAGGCAAAATATACCTCTTCTCAATATAAACTAATTGCCTCAGATATTTCATTGCAGTAATGTAAAGCAGAGTAATAGAGACATCAGTAAGTGGAAAAATTTATCTAGACACAGAACTTAATAGCTTTCCTGTAACTAAGTGGAATGAACTGTATACTTAAGTGTAAAATACAAAACTATGAACTTTTTTGGAGACAACATAGGAGAAAATGGTTATCATTTTTAGATACAGCATTGAAATCATAATCCAAGAAAGAAAAATTGGTAAGTTGTACTTTATTAAAATCAAAAACTTCTTGACTATGAAAAACTGTTAAGAAAATGAAAAGACGAGCCTTAAACTGGAAGAAAAATTTTTGCAAAACATATATCTGATAAAGGATTTATATCCTGTTTTGTTTTGTTTTGTTTTCAGTACTGGGGTTTGAACTCAGGGCCTCGTACTTGCTATACCACTAAAACCACACCCCGGCCCTTTTTGCATTAGTTTGTTTTTCAGATAGGGTCTTGAACTTTTACCCGAGTCGACCTCAGACTTCAAACCTCCTAATTACACTTGTATAGATGGGATTACAGACATGGACCACCACTCCTGGCTTAATTTTTAATGATTTTATTAGCAAATAATAGTTGTAAAGGGGGATACATTACAATATTTACATATGTGCTTACAATATATCTTAGTTGGATTTACCCCCTCCATCGTTCTCCCTCTTCTCTCCTCCCTCCTTCTTAGAACAATTTCAACAGGTTTCATTCTTCTGTTTTTATATATGGATACAAAATACATCCACAATATACACCCTCATTCTCACTCCCTCCTACTCTACCTACCTCTAGACAAGATTTATTTTTCTTTTTTGTCCTTCATTTTTTTAAAAAATAAAATTAACTGTATACTGATAGTCCAATGGTATTTTCTGGCTTGTTTTTTTTTTGAGATAGAGTCTCATTAACTTTTTGCTGTGGCTGTCCTCAAACCACAGTTCTCCTATCCCTACCTCCCAAGTAGCTGGGATTGCATATAGACAAATTTTATATCCAATATTCCAGTACCAAAAAAATTTTAACAGTATCCTTGGCATGTAACCATAAGATATCCTCATAGTTATGATAACCAAAAATATCTTCAGACATTGCTGAATGTTCCCAATGGAGGTAAAACTGCCCCAAGTCAAGAGTTGTTAATGTATTTCCATTTTCAGTGGTCATATAGCTACTATGTATTTCTGCTTATAAACTATCTAATCTAGAGAAATTAAGGGAAAGAGAAAATTATGGAACTCTTTTATATATAGTAAAGAGAGTTTAAGAGCAAGTAAAGAAGCACCAGATAAAGATAGACTGGAAAATTCTTGACAGGTATCGAAGAAAAAAAATTTTGACGACAGAGTTCAAGACAATGTGTAAGAGTAATAGCACTGTTCCTAAGGAAAAGTTGTACTTTTCATATCCCATCAGAAAATTTTTACCTGTTGAAAAGAATTTAAAATGTCACATAAAAACATCATGCAAAAAACTATAAAATAAATGAAATTTTACTTTTTTCGGTGGCACTTCCCAGTAATTTTTGGTCTCGATCTTTAGGAAAGAAACTTGCTTTACTACTAGTCATATCTACTGCAGATCGTTTTACTAATGAAGGTGAAAGTTCTAGAACATCATAAGAATCATACAAATCCCAAGTAGTGGCCATTACACCTAAGGAGACAGAAATGCAAAAATTATTTTTAAACCAAACTTTAATATTTTAGCTTTATACATAACTTGTCATAGGACAAACTAAGAATATCTCCTATTTATGTAAAAGCACACTATTGTTTTTACAATAATTGCAAAAAGATGGCAAAGAAATAATTCATGAGGACACCTCAAGAGATTCTTAGTTATTATGCCATTATCAGCATTTACAAGTACCTTGATGTTCTGGGGATGCCCCTAGGTTACCTTCACTGTCCTTTCTGACCCCTGCACCTCATTCCTTTCCACCCCAAACTGGGGCAGCATAATCTTATCAGTCTCTCATTATAGGGCTGTCTTGGTGATGTGGACAAAGATTTTTGCATTTTTTAAGGAAGGGAGGGAGGGAGGAAAGAGAGAGAAAGACAGAAAGAAGGAAGGAAGGAAAAAAGGAGGGAGGGAGGGAGAGAGGGAGGGAAAGAAAGGAAAGGAAGGAAGGAAGAAGAAAGAGAAAGAAAGAAGAAAGAAAGAAAGAAAGAAAGAAAGAAAGAAAGAAAGAAAGAAAGAAAGAAAGAAAGAAAGAAAGAAAGAAAGAAAGAAAGAAAGAAATTTACAATAGGGTGGTAGTTCAAGTAATTGAGTTTTTTAACTGTCTAAGGAAGTTTATTATACAGATCAAGAACTACATTAAGAATGATAAAGGAAACCAAATGTAGTGGTGCATGCCTGTAATCCCAGCATTTGAGAGGCTAAGGCAGGAGGATTTCAAGTTAGAGGCTAGCCTAGGCTACATAGTAAGACCCTATTAAAAGAACGGTACAGAGAAGAACCTAGGTAAATAACTTGGTGCTTTTCCTTTATCCTGTTAATGTGGTGTGTTATAGTTCCATGTGTTGAATTACTCTTGCATCACTGGAAAAAACTTGATCATTGGGTATAGCCCACTTAATACACAGCTGTACTGAGTGTATTAGTACTTTATCAAGGACTTTTGCATTCATAATCATAAGGAATATTGGTGTACAAGTTTTATTTACTTAGCATTGGCATCAGAGTAATGCTGCCTCATAAGTCTGAAATATTTCCTTCCTTTCTATTTTTGAGATATTGTTGGGATGGATTTGTATTAATTTTTCTATAAATGATTGATAGAGTTCAGATGAAACTATCTGGTCTTGAGATTGTCTTTGATGAAAAAGCTGTAATTACTACTTTAACCTCTTGTTATAAATCTGCTGAAATTTTCTGTTTCTCCTTGAGTCAATTTTGGTAGTTTGTGTGTGTCTAGGCATTTGTCTGTTGCATTTACTTATCTAATTTATTGGCATAAAATTATTCACAATATTTTAGTATAATCCTTTTTTTAGGGGGAAGGTCTATATTCCACTTCAACTTCTGATTTTAGTCATTTGAGTCTATCCTTTTTTCCTTAATCAATTCAGCAAAAGTTTGTCAATGTTCATCTTTGCAAAGTACCAACTTCTAGTTATTTTGATTTTCTCTTGTTTACCTGTTCTCTATTCTGCTTATCTTCATTCTAATTTTATTACTTCCTTCTTTCTGATAGTGCTGAATTTGATCTTTGGTTCTTTAAATTGTAAAGTTAGATTATTGATTTGAGATCTTTCTTCTTTTTACATGTATCTACAGTTATAAATTTCCCTCTAAGCATAACTTTGACTGTATTCCATAAATTTTGGTATTCTGTATTTTTGTCCATAAGTCTTTTCTTATTTCTCTAGTATTTTCCCACTTTGACCCACTGGTTAAAAACATGTTTTGATTTCTACATATTTGTGATTTTTTTTTCACTTTCTTGTGTGTTATAGATTTTTGTTCTCATTACAAAATCTTTGTGGTCAGAAAATATTCTTCAGATGATTTCAATATTTATAATTTTATCAACTCTTGTTCTGTGTCCTAATATGATGGTCCATCTTAGAGAACATTTCATGCACATTTGATAAATGCATGTGTAATCTCTTGTTTGGGGATACAGTATTCTATATATGTTTGTTATGTATGGTTTATTTGTTTTTTATTTAGTTTTTTCTTTTTACAGTGCTGGGAATTGAACCCAGTTTCTGACACATCCAAGTCAATAACTCTAGCACTGCTCACCCCCCTCCAACTTTGTATAGTTGGTTTACATTGCTATTTTTCTCCTGCTCCTTCTTCCTCCCTTTGCCCTCCCAGAGCTTTCCACTTGCAAAGCAGACTCTACCACTTGAGCCCCACCTCCAATTCATTTTGCTCTGGTTATTTTGGAGATGGGTTCTTTCAAACTATTTGTCTGGGCTGACCTGAAACTCTGCTTCCTGAGCAGATAGCATGAAAGGTATGAGCCACCTAACCCAGCTTATTTTCTTTTTGGTAACTTTTTAGTTATTTTCTTGGTGGATAACATGAATTGCAATTAACTTTTTAAATATTAGATCTGTTTTGAATTAATACTACCTTACTCAATAGTAAGTTATTTACTATATTAAAACTCTGCTTCTTATATAGCTTTGTCTTACTACTTTATGTTGTCTTTTTAAAAATGTATCTTTCTACATTGTGTGCCCATTAACAGAGTCTTCTAATTATTGCTTTATGCATCTCTTTTAAATCACACTGTAAAAAGAAAAACAAAATTAGAAACCAAACTACAATAATACTGGCTTTTGTTATTTGTCTATAGTTATCTCTAGCATTGTTTATTTCTTCCTATGACCTTTATATGGCCTCAGGTCACAGTAGTCCTATCATTTCTGCCTAAAGAACTCCTCTTTTTTGTGTGTGTGTGGAGGGGAAGGGGGAAGGTGTTTGAATTCAGGCCTTTGTGCCTGCTGGGCAGGTGCTCTACTGCTTATGTCATGCTTTTAGACCCCTTTAGCATTCCTTGAAGGTAATCCTACTAGCAATAAATTCCCTAGCTTTTGTTTAACTGGCAATGTCTTAATTTCTCCATTTCTGAAGGATATAAAATTATTTCACAGTTGCTTTTTAAAAAATTTTTGTAGCACTTTAAATATGTCATCCTACTGACTACGTTTCTGTTGAGAAACTGGGTGTTAAACTCATTGACGAGCCCTTGTACATGAGGAGTCACCTTTCTACTGCTGCTTTCAAGGTTCCCTCTTTGTCTTGTAATGGTTTTATAATACTGTGTCAATGTGTAAGATCTCTCTGAGTTTACTCTTCTTATAGTTTTAGAGAATCTTGAATGTACAGATTGTATCCCCTATCAAGTTTGGGAAGCTTTGTCCATTATTTATTCAGTCGTTATGCCCCTTTATCTCTTTCTGAGATTCTCATTATGTGTATTTGGTATGCTTGATGTGGCCTCATGGGTCTCTTAGGCTCCATCTATTCTTTTTCTGCTTCTCAGTGTAAATCTTTTTAATTGATCTAGCTTTAAGAATGATTATTTCATCTTCTTGCTCAAATCTTCTATTTTAAACTATAGTGAGTTTTTCTGTTTCAGTAGTCATACTTTTAATTTCTAGAATTTGCTTGGTTCTTTTTATAATCTCTTTTTTATTGCAATTCTTTACTTTTGTGTGTATGACTCTTATTTAGTTTAGTTGCTTGTCCATAGTTTCCTTTAGCTCTATGAACATGTTTAATACAATTGATCTGAAGTCTTTGTCTAGGGCGGGGGCACAGCTCAAGTGATAGAGTGCTTGCATAAAGTCTTTATCTGGTAAGTTTATTATCTATATTTCCTCAGGCAGAGTTTCTGTGAATTTATTCTTTGAGCCCTATTTTCTTATTTCTCCATATCTTTGGTAATTTCTTGTTAAAAATGTTAACACTTTGATTATTATTATAATGTAGTTAACTCTGGAAATAAGATTGTGCTTCTTGGGGTTTGTGTCTTTTAAAAATCATAGTGATTTTTAAAAACTGTTTTGTAAATTTTGTGCTGTCAGTCATGTGTCATCTTAGAAGTGTTTATTCCTTAGCCAGGGTAAGCAAGTGTCCTGACAAAGATTTCCTTGAATGTCCAAATCTTCCCTCATCTATCTCCCTCAACAACAATAACAAAACAACAACAAACAGAAGAAAAAAAGGAAAGGAATCTTGGTAGATTTGCTCTGTGGTAGGGTGCTCCTTCAATGCTTGGTTAGACTCTTTACAACTGTGTGTTAACCTTTACTTCCTGCACCTACTGAACCGAGAAATCAGCCAGAGGTGAAGACTTAATATCTTCTCATATTTTTTGGAACACGCATTCTGCCTGAGGCATGCATGTAACTTTTAAAATTCATCTTTATATGCAGGCCCCTTTGAATGCCCTAAGTATGCCCAAGAAACTCACTCTACTTTTTCTACCCAAGATTTCAGCATGTTCCTGAAACTGAGCATGTCTGGCTCAATAATATTCTCTTGCCTTGGGTAGAAGTGAGTTGCTTACTTTCCTTAGAGTATTTTTGAAGAATGCCCAATGACACCTGCTTTATTGCTAGAGAAAGTTCTGGATTTAATGAAAAAAAGACAACTGCTTGTGTCAGCCTTTCCTGGAAATCCAAGACAGGTTAAAACAGGCAAACCAAATTATTTGAGAGTAAGTTGTGCTCTGCTCCCTCTGGAACCACAGGCCAAGAACACACATTGGGAAGCTGGGCTGCTGTCTTTAAAACCACCCACCACCATGCTAGGGAGAGGTATGGGGGAAAATAAGTAAAGATGCTACAAAGCTTGTCTAGCTATTCTAAGTGGTCTTTTTCTTAATTTAGCTCTTGCTCAGTTGCTACAGATCTTTGTCTGTTTTCCATAGTTCTGACAGCTTTGACTCAATTTTTTTTTTTTACATTTCTGTGAAAGGACACATTGCTGAAACCAGTTTGCCATTTTTGGTGGTGTCATCCTAGAACTGTAGAGGAGGCCCTCATTTTAAGGAGACAAGGCAGATTGAAAAAATAAATATCAAGGGTGAATTGGAATGCAGAAGTGGGTCAAGCAATGCAGAAAAATAGCTAAGTTCACAAATGTTCCCCCCACAAAATTTAGACCATGATCCAAGGAAGACACAACCAATCACTAAGGTGCACAAAAAGGGAGACGGCCAATGAAAAGTAGCCTAACCTACAGTAGCCTACTTTCAATCCTATCTTGGCAGCACTACGCTCCCTCGTCCAGCTGTCCATCATTTTCTTTCTTTTTAAATGGCATCCTAGTAAGTCTTTGTTTTCTCCTACTCTCTTGCTTTTTTTTTTTTAACCAACTCATGGCTCCAAGACCAAAGAACTACTATTTTTTAGTTAATATTTTTGAGGTATCTAAGTAGATATGAATATTGCCTACACATAATTTTGATTTTTCCTTATGAATATTAATATTTAAGAACTATCTTTGTCTTACTGCAATGGTTAAAACTGCCAAAACAATGTTGAATAATTACTGTGATAGATGGCACCACTTTTTGGTTCCTATATTTAATGGGGATAACTCTAGTAGTTCATATTTAAATGAAAAGTTTATTTCTTACCTAAGATATCAGGAAGCAAATTTACTTAAATTTACAGCTCAAATTTACTACTATTATATTTTAAATTTTTCCACAGATCAGTGAGTTTAGTCTACATTCTCCGCCATTTGTCATTAACCTTGTACAACAAACTAGAAAACACTTTTATCTTTTATATAATCTAAAACCGTTTAAATAATAGAGTGTGAGAATTAATTTTACTTGTGAACTTGACTGGTCCCCAGGATGCCCAGATAGCTGGTTAAACTTTATTGCTTCGTCTGTTCCCACAGGAGATTAGCATTCAAACTAGTAGAGTGAATAAAGCAGATGGCCCTCTACAATGTGGGTAGACATAATAGAATAAAAGATGTGGGAGAATCACTCTCTGCCTGACTGCTTCAGCTGGGACATCAATCTTTTCTCTTGAGTGTTCCTGATTCTCAGGTTTTCAGAGGCATACTAAAATCTACACCACTGACTCTCTGTTTTTCAGGCCTTCAAACTATACAACCAGCTTTCCTGGCTCTCAAGTTTATAGATGGCAGATCATGGTACTTCTCAGTCTCCATAATCTTGCACAGCAATACCTTATATCTCTTTTTATATACAGTATTGTATTGCTTAACAAATGGGATGCATTCTGAGAAAGGCATCATCAAGTGATTTTGTCATTGTGCATATATCATACAAATTATATGGGGAAACTTCTTGTTGCCACTAGGATACCAGAAAATGGAAAGCAGCAAAATAACCATGCATGCCCATTTTCCTACTTCCAAATTTACTAATCAAGTAAGTCATACCTCTATTCTAGGTAGGAATGAGTGAAAGACTAAAAAGAGCTGGAGATGTACATAATCAAAATTCTTCCACATGAAAAGAAATACTAGGAGTTTGAAATAAATGCTTCCACCAATAAGATCTAGTTATTCATCTGGTTACCCACTACAGATTTTTGGCTACACAATATTTTCAGAGTTGTAATTTGTAAACATTGAGAGACAGTAAGTGCAGTAGTTAAGAGCACAGGCTCTAAGATAAGAGCAAGTTAGCTAACTTCTCTTTGCCTGTTTCCTTGTCTGTAAAATGGGGAGTATAATAGTATGTATCTCATAGGGTTGTTGTGAGCATCAAATTAGTTAATAAGTAAAGGCCCTAAATAGTGTCTAGCACATCAAAATGTTAATTGTGGTAGATATTGTTTGTGACACAGAAAATCAGTTTCTATAATTTTTGTGAACAATTAAAGAGTACAGTCATATGGTATAGTATGCATAAAAATCAGATGGATAATTATGTTATTCAGCCATTCTATATCTTTATTACCTATTATTTGTCAAATTCTGAAAGCTATAAATCACAGTACTCACGATTATTTGACCAAATTATCTCAATTTTTTCTTTATATAGTTCAATATTTATTTGTTGACTGACAGCCTCAAAGAACATTTATTAAGACACAATGGTTTATCAAGAAAAATAAAACAAATTACCTTTTTCTTCCAGTAGGATTTTATCACATTGAACATCTTTATTCTTTGGTGCTCCATTAAATGTTTGCATCATCCTTTCAACATATAAGTCATTGCCTATTCTATTTTTACAAAGGATTTCATAATTCTTATTTTTCTGGCTATAAAAAAATAACCAATTCATCAATAAATAATTATTAACACACATATCATCCTTTTTTTGAAGTACTGGAGATTGAACCCAGGGCCTGGTGATTGCTAGGCAAGTGCTCTACAATTTGTCATGACTCTGGCCATATTACTCTTTTCCTTGGAATTACCTTCATTAATGTGGACTGTACCAAGAAGTGAAGTGAGAGTTTAAAAGGTCCATAGGAAAAGACTCCATTAAATTACCACCAAAGAACTATTTTATACCTCCCAACATCTCTGCTACTTTCAAGGTCCACCAATAATATGCTAATCTATGTTCACAGGGGTTTTTATGAAGTTTCATATAGGCATTTAAAGCTATAAATTCTTGTGTCATTCTAAAAGTAGGTATTATTTTCACAATTGGTTAGTTCTTAATGTTTTTTAAATTTTCATGATGATTTCTTTGCTCTATGGGAAATTTAGATGTGTTTTCTAAATTCCTAATGCGTATGTGAATGTGGGCAAAAGTTGAGATTTATGTCATTAAGTTTTAACATCATTGCACTGTGGTCACAGACTTTAGTTTATGTGATTCTATTTTCTTGAAATTTCTGAGACCCTGCTTTAGATAATAGGTAATTTCTACAAATATCCCAGATGAACTTGAAAAGAATACTTTCTGTAATTGTTGAATGCTAAGATATATATATGATTGTTAAAGTAACATTTTGTTCAAATTTTCTATAACTATACTAATTTGTTTCCTAGTTGGCTTATTGTAATAAAGAGAGATGTGTTTAAAATTATTATACTTCCTTATCATTATGAAACAACTTTTAGCCCCAATAATGCTGTCAGTTTGTTTCTCTTAAGGCTGTATTTGTTCCACACATTTCTTCTGTTTTCAAAATCTCTCTTTATATTTGGTATTCTGGAGTGCCAGCACAATGCACAAAAGATATTTATTTTTGTGGCTTTCTTTTTCTTTCTGTGGAATATTGTCTCTCAATAGTTTGGGAAAACCCTTACCCAGTCTGAATAGTATACATCTCCATTCTTTCCAGTGTGCCCCTATGAAACTCTGATTACATGTATGTTAAACCATTATTCTACTTTAAACATATTTTTAACTTCTGTTTCATGCTTTATAAGCCATTTCTCTTTCCAAGCTTTATTTTGTATAAGTCATCCATATATATATCTTTGAATTCATTCTCTACTCCGTTATGTCCAATATAATACATAAATCAATGTTTGCTTATTTTCAACAATTATATAATCTTATTTTAAAATTCTTTTCCAAACCTGAGTCATCATTTTGATAGCTTCTTAATGTTAGTTTAACTCTGTCTTGTTTAAACATTTCACATACATTTTATAGTTTATATTTGATAATATCATTTTTCACAATCCTTAGGGTTTAGACCTAGGATTTATTATTTCTGTGTATTCTTATTCATAACAACTTGTTTTTTTATTGGTTTGGTATACTTTTATCAAAGTCAATCTCACAGAATCTTAAAAACTTAAATAGAATAGGTTCTTCTCCTCCCCTGTTTTTTTCTTTCTTTCTTTCTTTCTTTTTTTGGTGGTTCTGGACTAACTCAGGGCCTCATACATATGCTGTAGGTGCTCTACCACTGAGACTACATCTCTGGCCCACTTTCTCTTTCTTCTTATAAGCTATAAAAGTATGTCATGCATGACCTAATTGTACTACATATTACAGTCAAAAAATTTTATAAAATCCTATATTTTGGGTAGAGAGAATACCCTAAAGTTACTTTAGTAATGGGTTTTTTGTACTATGAATCATGTTCAAATGATATTTTGGGTAAAATAACCTAAATAATTTTATTAGTAATCTATTTACAATAACTATATTAATTTTGGACAAAGCAAACTTCAGAACAAGAAAAATAAACTGGGGATAAAGGAGAGCATTGTTGCCCTCAATGCAGAGAAACAAAAGCAGATACTTTAAAGCAACTGAGGCCAAAAGGAGAAGGGGACCAGGAACTAGAGAAAAGGTGAGTTTGAGAAGAATTAACTTAGAAGGTAACACACACGCACAGGAAATCAATGCAAGTCAACTCCCTGTATAGCTATCCTTATCCCAACCAGCAAAAACCCTTGTTCCTTCCTATTATTGCTTCTACTCTCTCTACAACAAAATTAGAAATAAGGGCAAAATAGTTTCTGCCGGGTAGCGAGGGGTAAGGGGGGAAGGGAGAGGGCAGGGGGAGGGGGAGAAATGACCCAAACATTGTATGCACGTATGAGTTTAAAAAAAGAGCATTGTAAAATGATGAAGGAGCCAACCTCCGAGCATCCGCAATACTTAATTTTCTGCACCTAAAAATAGATCATCAAACTACATGAGGCAATAACTAGAATCTACTTACATTCATTAATAAAAAGAAACTAAAAACCCTGCCTTAATAGAGTAAATTCACTTATTTCCCCAAAATGTATTTCTCCTTTTTAAATAATATATATAAAGTCAGTTCTTTCTTCTTTAATTAAAAATAGTTTATACATGCATAAAACAAGGAAAGCTTTTAAGGAGAGTTCTATTTACTTTTTGACCTAGAAGTTTATCTAATCTATGAACTTCTATGTTTCAACAAAACATAAAAATACTAATTGTATATATTTATTTGGTATAATGTGACATTTTGATAATGTATACATTTTGGTTTGATCAAATAACTATAAGTAGCATATCCTTTACTGCAAACACTATTCCTTCATGGTGAGAGCATTCAAATCCTCTCTTCTGGCTATTTTTGAGATATATATAATTATTAACTGTAATCATCCTATTGTTTGATAGACCAGAACTTAGTCCTTCTAAAGGTAGCTTTGTACCTGTTGATCAACATTTCCCCTTTCCTACTCAAAATTTCACTTAATTATTAAAGAATAAAGTAAAGCTAAGGGCTTTTCCTCTAGAAAAAAATCTAATACAACATATGCATTTTCCATATAATTTCACAGGGCACTTCTAAAACATCACATAGAATTTAACACAGCACATGCATCCTACTCCAGAAATCTCCAGGCACCCTTCATAGAAACAAGGTATAGAACCCCTTATTTAGCATTTCAATTGCAGAAGTAATGTAGTCGTGTGAACTATGCATACGTTATTTTTTCAGCGTCTTCAGATTCCACAGAGATCATGACTGTTGGCAGGTCAAATAATCTCAGCGTTTCCGTCTCTGTGAGTATTATCTCAATAGTCTTCTCTAGGTCTTCTTTTGTTACAACTATCTCTTGTGTTGATGCTCTCACAACTCGTAATTCTGAAATACAAGACTTAATGAAAATCATTTATCAATTGCTAATTTCAATTTACATTGTTTTCATAGTCACCAAAATACTATGATCAAGTCATACACTGTAAGTGCCTTTACATGGTCAGGGGACAGGCCATATTGTGAAATGTAGTCTATTTAACCTCTCTGAAATCAAACCGGATCTTATAGCACATACCCAATCTGGTAACTGTGGGTATCAATCCTATCTTAGTCCCACACTACTGTCACAATTCCAAGGCATCCCAGTATAATTATCCCATGATTTCAATAGAGACTTTGGGGAAGTGTTGGTACTTCTCAGTAAGAATACGAAGGAAAGTGTATTTGCAGTGTACAAAACACAACCCTTGTTTGAGCCCATAGCAATCTCCTTCTTCTTCTTTCTTTTTTGCTTTTGGTGAGACTAGGGTTTGAACTCAGGGCCTTAAGATTATAATCCACCTCTAATCACCTTTAGCAGGAGCTAGAAATACTTATCAATAGAAGTTCTGGCTGACTAAATAATAAAATAGGAATAAAATGGACTCACTGTACATGCATACAGTATGTTGCAAAGGATTAGCCAAAAACTTTAAAATAATCAGAGGTCCAAAGCTCTTAAAAATGTTTTACTAAGGACAGAGTTACTAAGGGTGAGTGTGTTTGAAATTAGTTATGTTGGTAAGAAAAAACCATGACATGGGATATAGGACAAGTGTAGGAAACAAAATTTGTAACTGCTAATCTTTAGTACTAGGTAATTCATTTTTAAAATATTCTTTAGGAGGAGGGGGATGAGGGAGAATGATGGTGGGGATGACCCTAACTAAGGATTATTGTATGCATATATGGAAATGTCGCAGCAAACCCCTATACAACTACTATATACTAATAGACATGTTAAAAATAAAAATATTTTAGTTAACTGTTCAATAAATTTTAAAATAAGGGAAAGATGTGATGTGTTTAAGTAAATCTAGCAAAGACAGGATAAGTAAAAAAGTAAATGAATATTTCATATGTATTTGAAGCATTGCTAGTTGAAACTTTTTATTGTGTCAATGAAGAAAATAAACAGAGAAGTAAAGTGAGAAGTCTAAAGCTGTACAGGAATACTAGTAATTTTGAGGCTAAAAATTTAGGTTTGGAATACTCTGGTCTTTCTTACATTTAGATCACCACATCTTCACTTATGGTTTAGTTATATGTAATTTAAAGTAGCATTGTAGGCTGGGGATGTGGTTCAAATGGTAGAGTGTCTGCTTAACAAGCACAAATCCCCAGGTTCAACCCCCAAGAACAGCTAAATAAATAAATAATAAAATAGCATTATAGCACAGATATGCTAATTATAAAAACAATCTTACTTTTTAGATGAATCACATATAAAAACTAATACACTAACATATCAGTTATCTATTATGGTTGGGGAAGGAAATAGACTTGCTAACATTCTTAATGGCAGACAAACTACTACTCATAGACAAAGTCATAGTACAGCAAGTGGAATTTTGGCTTGGATTGCTGTATCATCTCCTGAATATCACTTGAATTTGAAACATATTGAAAAAACTAACTCGAACACTATGAACCTATAGAGTCTATTGCATGAGAACAGAACCCCTAACTCTAGGCAGGCATAACAAGCACTATTTTTTTTTTATTTATTTATTTTGGCAGCACTGGGGATTGAACTCAGGACCTCATGCTTGCTAGGCAGGCACTCTACCACATGAACCACTCCACCAGTCCTAGAACCCCTAACTCTAGATCAGTCCAGGCAAGTGACTTTGAGAGATCTGAGGTATGCTACTCATGTATTTTGTAGAGTGTCCTTCAATTTGGGTTAGCCTGATGTTAGTTAAGTGTTACAGTGTTCTGGGAGGAAAACTTCAGAGGTAAGTATCAGTCTCATCTCTGTGAAGGGTACACGCTTGATCACCTGG
This sequence comes from Castor canadensis, assembly GCF_047511655.1. Classification (NCBI taxonomy): domain Eukaryota; kingdom Metazoa; phylum Chordata; class Mammalia; order Rodentia; family Castoridae; genus Castor; species Castor canadensis. The sequence goes on along the minus strand of NC_133392.1, from coordinate 107,940,459 downwards.
CTGAGGAAGTGTTTGCCAGCTTTCTCTGCTTTAAAATTATTCTTCCCCTTTCTCCTTTCTATACTTTACTCTTTAGAAGAAAGTCAAAATGCAAAAGAAGCTCACACTTATAGTATGGGCAGTTAAACTCCACTTTGTTTTTTTTTTTAGAGGTACTGGAGTTTGAACTAAGGGATTTGCACTTACTAGACAGGTGCTCTACAGTTTGAGCCATGCCTCCAGCCCCAAGTTCCACCTTTATAAAGGAGAAATATCTAATTGTATATAAAGTTTGTCTAATTTAACCTTAATTTTTTTCAGACATTTATCTATGTAAGTATAAACTCACGAGTACTTATTTTATAATTTAGGGTACAGTCTAATACTACACTACTTATTTTGTTGTTGAAATAGTTTTATCTTTGGCCAATGGGAACTCTTTATGATGGTTGCTATTGTCCCTTTCATATATCCATTTTGGCTCATTTTGTGTATTTCTTGCCCAAACTCTAAAATCCTCCAAAGAACCATGGTTCCTTTTATTGAGAATGGTATGAAAAAATAAAGATCTGAGTTCTCACTTATTTCAATAATAATTCATCATTTATTTAGCCAATATCTGTATTATTTGTTGGACACGAGGTAAAAGAAGTATGGGAACAATTTTAAAATGCTGACTTATGGAGTAGCTACATGAGAATTACCAGGAGAAATAATTCCCTCCATATTTTCTTTCTTTTTTTCTGTGGTGGTACTAAGTATTAAAACCAGGGCCTCAAGCATGCTGGGCAAACACTCTACCACCTTAGCTATGTTTTCAGAACTTTTTTTGTGGTGCTAGAGAGACAATCTAGGACCTTGCACATAGGCAAGTGCTTTGCCACTGAGCTACATTCCTACCCTTTCTCTCTATACATTTTCAAACACAATTAAGGATATGGAAGGATCTAGCAATAGTATATAGACTGTGACAAAATAATCTAACAGTTTTATAAATGTATTGAAGGAGTAGGGATAAAGATCTAGAACTAAATATTGCTGAAAACGAGTAGAGACTATAAGAATAAAGACAAAAGTGTATTTTTATTACCTGTAAAACTAGCCAGTCTTTCTCGTTTAAAGGATGGTTCTTCTAGGTCTTCAGTCATTGATTCAGTTGTTGATACACTTGACTTAGAAACTGTACTGCTTCCTAAAACTGACCTTTAACAGTGAATAACATTACTCATTTATTTAATGTCCTTATAGGCAACTAAATATATAAATTAGAACACATTATCAAATGGAGAAATTAAATATACTATAATCATATGAGAACATAAATCAAAATAAATTGATTTTTAAAAATACTGAGTTGATTTTTAATGTTTCTTAAATAAAAATTAAAAACATATTTTAGAATAACACATGTCAAGTCAATGCCCAAAGACCTCTAATATATTCCCAATATATTTAGGAGAAAAATCCAAAATACAGTCTACCTTCTCAGCTTCTTTGTCTCCAGTTAGTATTATATACAATACTAGTCCTTCCTCCTTCTCTTATCATTTTATTGTTTTTGTTTGTTTGTTGTTTGTTTTTTGCAGTACTGGGGCTTGAATTCAGGGCCTTCACCTTGAGCCACTACACCAGCCCTATTTTTTTTTTTTTTTTTTTTTTTTTGGTGAAGAGTTTTTTGAGATAGGGTCTCGCAAACTATTTGCCCAGGCTGGCTTTGCACTGTGGTCCTCCTGATCTCTGCCTCCTGAGTAGCTAGGATTACAGGCGTGAGGCACCAGCACCCGGCTATTATTGATTTTTTACTTCCTCAATCTTACAGAACTCTTACTTCAGGGTCTTAGTCTGATTACTTTTACTTTTATTTTATTCCTGGTTCATGATTTTTCCAGTTTTATAAAGGTCCTCTCAAAATTTAACTTAACACAACCTATGTACTCAGTGGGAAACCAGGGGAAGAATGCAAAAATAATTTTTCTTAAACATATGAATTTAACATCACTCCATGATATTACAGACCTTTTCTTTTCTATTTACGGCCCACCAAAAGAGTGGGTCAAGTTTATTGGAACATCCTTTATTTATTTCACCTAGCATTGTCATGCCTTTTGTATGCAGGCTGTAGAACAGTATATAATCACTCTGTACTCTAAAATAATAGAGAAATAAAACCCTAGAAGAACAAGGATATTCATGGGAGGCTGAGGAGAGGAGGAAAGCCACCTCTTCCCATAAAATGCACTATTAAAAAGCTAAAGAAAACAGAATAAACTTAGGGAAAGTGTGTAATGGGAATCTGCAATCAACTGATGCATGATGTTATATGATCTTAGCCCCCCTTTCTTATGGTTCCTCAGGAAATATTATGTAAAATCTTTATCCTTTTCAAAGATGTTTTGGAGTGAGTATACAAGAACTCAAGTTATGCAGAGATGTGCATTCAATTACAACATGAGAGGAACATAGAGATGGCACATATTAGGATGACAGTTTGAAGTTGAGAGACTAGAAACAACTGAAATATAATTTATATATATATATAATATCCTATTTAAATGGAAAGACAATATATCTGTTATAAAAAGAGCTACAGAATAGTATACTTTACCTTGTAAACTGCCCTAACATGCTAGGATTTACTGTATTCTGATACAGGCTATAGGAACTAATAAAATCCGATCCAAGTGATCCCTCCTGTGATGTCAATAGCTTATTTGGCTTTGGTGTACCAACATGTGGATCTGGATGGTAAAGAGGTCTGGGAGTAACATCAACTCCATTCATATCAAATACCTGTAGAAAATGGGTATTTAACATGAAATAACTAAAAAAGATGGTGTTTCTAAACAAAGTCCTAGAAAACAGAACTAAGTACTGTAGAAAAATGGTAAGTATAATATTCTTAAAATAAGTTAAAGACGAAAAAATGGAATGATATAAAATGTTATGCTTAGAAATTTTGTTAACTAGGAATACATTTTTTAAAAAATCTTATTCATGGATTGTAGGTGTAGCTCAAGTGGTAGAGCATCTGCCTAAAAATCTTATTCATGTTTTTCATATATACAGTCATGCATTGCTTAAGAGTGGAGATATGTTTTAAGGAACATTAGGTGATTTGGTCACTGAATAGCATAAGAATATATACTTATAAAAATCTAGATGGTACAGGTTAGTCATTTGATGCGGCCTCTTGATATAATCAAGAGACAATGTAGACACAAGATGCAGCTGCTGCTGGCATAAAATGATATCCTATTTTACAGTAGACTTTAAAAAATAATAGAACACTCTAGTTATAAGAAGCATAGTAAATACGTGAACCAGTATCAGCAATTTATTATCAAGTATCAACTGTTTATAACTGCAAGGCAATATGGTAGATTTGTTTACACCACCATCACCACAAATAAGTGAGTAAAACTCTACACTAAGATGTTACTATGTCTACAACATCATTATGTACTGGGAATCTTTCAGCATCATTATCTTATGGACCACTGTAGCATATACCATCTATCATAGACTATCATATTGTTATACAGCAAGTGACTGTATTATTTTTCAGGAAACCAGAAAGGTAGAAAAATAGTTTATCCAGTTTATTAGTATTTTGGTCTATATATTATTGGATTGGCTCTTAAAAACTCACTATTTTCATTTAATATGTTATCAATAAGCATTCTCCAATTTATTATAGTTTTGCTTATTTTTAATCCTTCCAATTACAAAACTTAACACATACAAATATATAATAAAACATAACAGAACAGTTAAATAAAACAAAGCAAATATTCTCATAATCATCACAAAACAAAATATTCAAACAATGATAGAACTTCCAGAAGCCACTCTCTGGTTTTGGCCCTTTACAGATCACAACCTTCTCTCTTGCCCCAGTGGTAATCACCAACTTGACACTGATAGGTGATCTTTTCCTTTCTTATTTTATTTTTCTTAAGTATGCATCCTTAAAACAATAAAGTTGATTTTTAAAAAAAATGCTATGGCAGTAAAATATACATACAGAAAAGAACACATGTAAATTTATAGCTTAGTGAATGTTCAAATTGAATACACTCTTGTAGACAGCTTCTAGATTTAGAAACAGAAAATTACCAGCATCCCAGAAGTTACTTTCATTGAGACCTACTATCTCCCACCAAAGGTAACAATTATCATGTACTAGTTTAACCTGTTTTAAAACTTCAGTTAGACAAAATTATATGGTATGTACTCTTTACTGTCTGGTTCCTTTTTTCAATATTATGTTTGTAAGATTCATTCACATTGTTGAGCAAGCTATTGTTATGCAGTATTTCATTCTGTGAAATATTATATTTTCATCCTATTGTTCATAGACATTTCAGTGTTTTCTAAATTTTTTGGCTATATAAATGTTTCTGTTAGACAATGTGATCCTATACTTAAAAGACCCAAAAGATTCCACCAGAAAACTCTCAGATCTAGTAAACACTTTCAGTGAAGTAGTAGGATACAAAATCAACATTAAAAAACCAAAAACAATGGTGAACATGGTGAGAAAGAAATCAGTAAAACAATCCCCACTCAAAACAGCCTCAAAAAACAAATTTAGAAATAAACAAATGATGCTGCTATACAGATTGTTCATATGTGACTTAATAATTTTTTTCTTTTTCTTCTAACTATAACTTAATATATGCAAATCAACCTTTTTTTCTTTTTTAATTTTTGGCAGCATTGGGGTTTGAACTCAGGAACTCACGCTTGCTAGGTAGGCATTGTACCACTTGACTACTCCACCAGCCCAACTAATCAATCCCTTTTATCATCCCTCCTCTCACATCCCCCTCTTCTCCCCAGCCTTGAGTAACCACCACATTTCACAGCGTCTATGAGATCAACTTTTTTAGATCCCACATGAGTACCTGGCTTATTTCACTTAACATAACACCTCCAGTTCCACCCTTACTGAAAATGACAGAATTTCATTCTTTTTTTTATCGTTGAATAGTATTCAATTGATTTTTCAATTGGGATCTTTTTCTTATTGATAATGTAGTTTATTAAATATAAATCCTTTCCATTTGATGAGTGGTTTCATTCATTCTTTTACTCTGTGGTTTCATTTTTCTTTATGGTGTATTTGATGAAAAGAAATTCTTAGTCTTAATGTAGTCAGAATCACCAAGGGTTTTTTTTTGTGTGTGTGTGTGGTTTGTACTTTAGATGTCTCATTTAACAACACCATGCCTTCAGCCTTCACAGGCTGGAATTTCAAACCCCAGTATTTCCAAAAACAATCCAATCAACCAAACAAAAAACCAAACATTCCCAAGCCAAAGTGGTGGCAGATGCCTATAAATCCTAGCTACTCGGAAGAGGGACACAGAAGGATAGTGGTTTGAGACAGCCCTGGCAAAAGTTAGCGAGACCCTACCTGAAAAATAAGCTGGATGGGCTGATACATGCCTGTGGTCCCAGCTACTTACGAGGTAGAGACAGGAGGATGGCAGTTCTAGACCAGCCAGGGCAAAACCCTCAAAACCCTGTCTGAAAAACAAGCTAAAAGCAAAAGGGCGAGGGGTGTGGCTTAACTGGTAGAGTACATACCTAGCAATCACAAAGCCCTGAGTTCAGTCCCCAGTACTGCAAAAAAAAAAAAAAAAAAAAAAAATCCTGCTTGTAAGGGTAGTTTTGTGTATGTTGCCTTTCATAGACTATATGCACAATTGTCTGTAATAAACCCAGAACTGAATTTCATATACAGTAAGAGGAAGTCAATTGTCTCAAGAAGATATTTATTGAAAATCTGTCCTTTCTCCATTACTCTAAAGTGTGCATTTATTATGAAACAAGTGTTTGTGTGCATTTATATCATTTGTAGGCAGATGCTCTATTTCTTTGTATGTTGATATTACAAATTTTACGAAGCCTATAGCTTTCTGAGAAAGTTTTTAGGCAAGACTGTTCTGGTTATTTTTAACCTTAGCATTCTGCATATAAATTTTAGAATTATCTTGACAAATTTCTGGAAAATAATATAATGAAAATATTATCTTAAACATCCCCCAAGATCATATGGTAGCAGTTTTGTCACCAGCCTATGACACTGGTGGTATAACCTTAAGGAGGTGGGAGCTTGTGGAAGGAAGTTGAAAGGATTATTGGAACAACAGTCTGGTCTCTCATCTCATTCTCTCTGCTTTCCAGGCACAATGAGGTGAGCAGCTTTGCTCTAGCACATGCTCCTTGCCAGGATATTCTGTGCTGCCACAGGCCCAAACAGATGGGCTTCAGTGACCATAAGTGAAATAGCCTAAACCATGGACCAAAATAAACTATTGCTCCTTATATATTGAGCTCTCAGGCATTTTGTTAGTGATGGATAGCTGACTGACACAGAAAAAAAAGTTGAGATTTTGATTGAAATAGAAAGATCTGTGGATCAAAACTTGCAGGTAATCAAATAATATACTTAATCTTTTTATGAACGCACATGGTATATTTCTCCACCTGTTTCAGTTCTCTTTAATGTCTGCCAATATTTTTGTTTTGGGGGGGTTTGAACACATGTCATTGGACTTGCTAAACAGGTGCTTTACCACTTGAGATACGACTCCAGCCCAAGATTTTACTTTTTAGAGACAGAGTCTTGGAAGTTAGCCCAGGCTTGCCTGGAACTTGCTATATAGACCTGGGTGATCCCAAACTCGTGATCTTCCTGTCTCAATTTCCTAAATACAGGAATTACAGGCATATGTCATCATGCCTGATATCCAATAAATTTTATGCTTTTAAAATACTGGTATGTACCTCTTTTGTTATACTTTTCCACAATTTCTTGATCCATGTCAGTGCTATTACAAATGGTACTGTTTAAAAATATCTAATTTTGAACTATTCGTTACTTGTATGTGAATATACAACTGCTTTTTTTGTTTTGATATCCAATAAACCTAAGAAACACTCTTACTACTTTAATAATTAGTGATTTTAATTTTTTATGTAGATCATTGAATCATCTATAAAGATTCAATATTTTATTGACTTCCTTTACAATTCTTATTACCATTCACTTTTATTTTTGCCAAACTGAACTAAGAATGTTGGATAAAAGCAGCATCTTTTTTTGTCACGCTTCACCATTTAATATCATTTGACATAGCCTAAATCAGATTAAGGAAGTTCCTTTTGATTCCCAGTTGAATTTTTTAAAATTGTGAGTAAATATTAAACCTTATTAGGTACTTTGTACTGATGGCTGTATGCTTTTTTGTCTTTAAGCTGTTAATGTGGTGAATTAACACTCTGGATTTTAAAATGTCAAACCAATATTGATTTCTTGGCATAAGCCCAACTTCCTCATGATGCATTATGCATTTTGGTTATTAAATCTTATTTGCTAATATTTCATTGAAAATTTCTCCATGTCTGTTTGCAAATGAGATTTTTTTCTTATACTATTGTATTCAGGTTTTAATATCAAGGTAACACTACCAACATGAAATGAGTTTTGGAGTGTGCCCACTTTTTGTGTTCTGTTTTCAGCCTCATATGGTTGGTATATATCATAAGTTATGCCATCTGGGCCTGAAATTATCTTTGAAGGAAGTTTTAAAATTACTCATAAATTCCTTGAATACCTTCCAGTTTTGAAAAGAATTTTCCCATTTTATCTAAATTTTCAAAATTCAAATTGGAATTGCATGTACTAATTGATTTTTAAAATAGCTTTTAAAGTGTATGATTTAGAGAATTTTGGTATACTCATAGTTGTGTGATAATAGTACCATAATTAATTCCAAAACCTTTTTATCACTTCAAGAAACGCTGTGTCCTTTAACTATTATCCCCTAACTCCTATCATCCCTCCAGGCCATTCAGACTTCATGTCTGTATAGATTCCCTATTGGGCATATTCAAATTAGTGGATTCATGTACCATACAGTATTTTGTGGCTGGTTTGTCTCCCTTATCATAATATTTTCAAGATTCATCCATGTGGTAGCATGCACCAGTGCTTCATTCCTTGTTATGGGTGAGCAATATTTTATCACATGGATATATCACATTTGTTTAGCCATTTTTCCATTGGTGGACACTTGAGTTGTTTCCATCTTTTTGGCTATTATGAATATTGCTGCTAAGTAACATTCACGTACAACTTTCCACATGGAAATCTATTTTCTCTTGGGGAATATATATCTACGAGTGGAACTGCTGGATCATATGGTAACTTTTGAAAGAACTTCTAAACTGTTTTCAAAAGTGGTCAGATCATTTTACATTTGTACCAGCAGTATCTGAGGGTTCTGATTTTCTTTATGTCTCGCCCTTTGACTATAGCCATCCTAGTGGGTGTGAATTGGTAATAATTTTGATTTACATTTCTCTGATGACTAATGTTGAACAGTTTCACCATTCTTTTTCATAACGTGCATATCTTAGGAGAAATGTACATTCAGATTATATGCCTAATTTTAAATTAGGTTATTTGTCTTTATTAATGAATTATAAGTGTTCTTTTGTATTTCAGATTCATGGCCCATATCAAACAGATAATCTATAAATATTTTTTCCCATTCTGTGAGTTGTCTTTTCACTTTATTGATGTTTTTAATGCAAAATGTTTTTTATTTTGATGAAGCCCAATTTATCTTTTTCTTTTGTTACTCATGCTTTTAAAGTTGTATCTAAGAATCCTTTGCCAAATCCAAACTCATGAAGATTTACCCCTATGTTTGCTTCAAAGAGTTTTACACTTTTACCTCTTAAATCTAGGACTATGATCTATTTTGAGTTAATTTTTCAAGTGGTGTGAAGTAAGGGTCTAACTCCATTCTTTTGCATGTGGCTATTCAGTTGTCCCTGTACAACTTGTTGAACAATCCTTTCCCCACTGAATGGTTTGGAGGACCTTATTAAAAAAATCAATTCACTTTAGATGTTTTGGTATATTTCTGACTCTCAATATGTCATTGACCTCTGACTATCCTTGTACTAATATCATACTACTTGATTCCTACTGCTTTGTAACAAATTTTGAAGTTGGCAAATATGAATCCATCTATTTCATTCTCTCACCCCCACCTTCCACCCCATTTTTTTAATAGAAAGTGGTGGATCACTACATAGCTCAGGCTGGACTTGAACTCTCTCAATCCTCCTGCCTCAATCTCCCAAGTGTTGGAATCACAGGTTTACTGTTGCATGTCACTTCAGGTCTCCATTATTTTTCAGGATGTTTTTAGCGATTCTGGGTCCTCTACAATTCTGTACAAATTTTAGAATCAGTTGTTAGTTGATGGAAAGAAAGCAGCTGGGATCATGACAAGGATTCCTCTGAATTTGCAGATCAGTTTGGGGAACACTGCTATCTTAACAATGGAAGAAAGTCTTCTCATGCATGAAGATGAGTTACTTTCCCATTTATTTAGATAATCTTTAATTTTGCTAAATAATGTTCCATAACTGTTGGAGCATATACTTTACATCTTTTATTAAGTTTATCCCTAAGCATTTTATAATTTTGATACTGTCATGAGATAACTTGTTCTCTTAATTTTTAAATTGTTCATAGCAAGTGTATAGATAATGTTATTTGGATAGTGATCATGTACCATGGAACCCTCTAGAACTCGTTAGTTCCAAGTTTTCCAGTGGAATCCTTAGTTTATATAAGATCTACCACATGAAAATTGTCTACTTCTTTCTTTCCAATCCAAATTCCTTTTATTTAATTTTTTGCCTTTTTTCATGTCTAGAACCTCTACTACGACATTGACTAGAAGTGGCAAGTTGTTGTCTTATTCCTAATCATAAAGAGATTAAGTGAGATTACATATGAAATTAGTTGTGGGTTTTATTTAGGTAGCCATCCTTTATCAGGCTGAGAAAATTCCCCTTCTATTGCTAGTTTATTGAGTGTTTACATTACAAAAAGATGTTAGATCTTATCAAATGCTCTTTCTGCTTCTACTGAGATGATCACGTGGCTTGGATTTTTGTATTCAATTGACATGATTTATTATATTAATAGATTTCCAGACACAATGCTATTTTGAATCCCTGGGATAAATCCACTTTGTCATTGCTATAGGTTGAAAATTTCCCCCCAAATTTCTTGCTTTAGTGCTGAGCCTCGTTATATCAGAATGTGACTACACTGGAAATAGAGACTTTAAAGAGATACTTAAATTAAAATGAGGCTATTTGGGCAGGCCCTAATCCAATCTGACTGTTGTCATTAGTATACAGACATATCAAGGATGCACAAGCAAGAGGAGAAAAGATGGTGTAAGGACAGTAAGAAAGCAGTCATCTGCAAGTCAAGGGGAGAGGCCTCAGAAGATATCAAAACTACCTACATCTTACAATTCCAGCTGAAACAATACATAGAAAACTAATTTCTGTTGTTTAGCTCACCTAGTTGGTGCTTTTTTTTAATGACAGCCCTGACAAAATAATACTATCATGGTCTATATATATTATATACTGTTAATTCGCTTTGCTAGTATTTTGTAGATTTTATGTCTACATTTGTAAGATATATTGGTATAATTTCTTGTGAATTCCTTGTCTGGTTTTGTTATAAGGGTAATACTGGCGTCAAAGACCAACTTGGGAAATATTTTCTCCTCTTTTATTCTTTGGACAAGTTTGTGAAGAACTTAGTAGAATTCAACAGAGAAGACGTTTGGACCAGCACTTTTCTCTGGCTAGTTTTTTGTTGTTGTTGTTATTGGTGGAGGTGGTGTTTTTTTGGTGGCATCATGGTTTGAACTCACAGCTTCACACCTGCCAGGCAAGCATTCTACCAATTGAGCCATAACTCCAGACTTAGGAATTATTATTATTATTATTACTGATTTAATCTCATCTAGCTCTAAGTGTTTTGAGATAGTCTATTTCTTCTAGTCAATTCCTCTGGAAAATTTGTGTCTTTCTAGGAAAGTATCCACTTCATGTAAGTCATCTAATTTGTTGGCATTATATTGTTCATAGTAGTCATTTATAATGTTTTATTTCTGTAAAGTCTAGTAATATACTGCCTTTTCATTTCTAATTGTAGCAATTTGATCCCTCCCCTTGGGCCTTGATCAAATTAGCTAAAGGTTTATTCACTTTTGATCTTGTCAAAGAATCAGCTTTTGGCCTCATTGATTTTCTCTATTGTTCAGGTGTGTGTCACCACTGCCTGGCATTGATTTGAGATGGGGGTCTTACTTTTTGCCCAGGCTGGCCTCGAACCACAATCCTCTTGATCTCTGTCTCCTGAATAGCTTGAATTACAGGCATGAGTTACTGCTCCTGGCTTCTTTTTTCCAATGTATGCATTTATAGTTATAAATTTCCCAATAAGCATTAACTGCATAGTGTAAGTTTTGGTATCTTATCAATCTCACATTATTTTCTGATTTTCCTTGTGATATCTTCTTTGATTTATTGATTATTTATTCACTACCACTAATTGTTCAGTATTACTTACTTCTGCATGGAATGAATATTTTCTAATGAAGCATTTTAACTTCATTAAAAAATTGTCTCGTGATATTTTAAAGTTTAAGTGGTCATTCCTGGTGTTACCATAAATAATGGAATCAGATTTGCAGTTATACCAGCTTAATTTCAGTAGTATACTGAAACAGTACTTCTGTATAGCTCTATTCTCTTCTACACTTTTTGTTGTATTATTTTAACATCGATTATACCTATTAATATTACAAACACAGAAATAAAGTATTATAAATTAATTTTCTATCTGTCATCATTCATTGGGGCATTACAATTTTGGTGTAAACTATCTATCTCCTTTATGCTGTTATTGGCAAATATACTACGCATACATTACATTTCTGTGTCCTAGATATAGTACATGTGTATATATATTCAAAATAGTTTTTACATATCCAAAGTAGCTAAGATTTTAAAAAGGAGAAAAAAACACTAATAGTTAAAGCTACATAGTATAGCATAGCATATAAGAGTATAGTTACCTAATGATCTTTACTGGTGCACTTTATTCATGTGTATGTGAGTTACCATCTGGAGATACTGCTTTCAACATAAAAAACATCCTTTAGTATCTCCGCCCCCCCCCCCCAGATTGGCCTCAAACTGCGATCCTTCCAATCTCTGCCTTCCAAGTAGCTGGGATTATAGGTGTGTACCACCATGCCTGGTTTCTTTTTTTTTTTTTTTTTGGCTTTGGGTTTTTGAGATAAGGTCTTCCATGATGGCTTGGAACTCATTGTGTAGCCTAACTGGTCTGGAAATTATGATCCTCTTGCCTCTGTTTCCCAAGTGCTGGGATCACAGACATGCAGTATCCTGGAACCCCTTTAGTATTTCTTGTAAGGAAGGTCTGCTAGCAATAAATTCTTATAGTTTTTGTTTATCTGGGAAACTATTTCACCTTATTTTTGAGTGAAGCTTTTCTGAATGTAAGATCCTGGTTGGCATTTGTACATGAAAGCAATGCTAGGAATCTCTCTGTATAGCTATCCTTAACTCAACTAGCAAAAATGCTTTGTCTTTCTTATTATGCTTATGTCTTCTCTTCAACAAAATTGAAGATAAGGGCAGAACAGGTTCTGCCTGGAAGCAAGGGGGGTTGGGGGGAGAAATGACGCAAACAATGTACACACATGTGAATAAATGAATAATAAAGAAAAATAGAAAAATAATTTTTAAAAAAAGATCCTGGTTGGAAGTTTTTGTTTTTTTGAGCACTTCAAATGTTATCACTGTGCTTTCTGGTCTCCATTGTTTCTGCTAGCGTTAACCATTAATCTTACTGGAGTTCCTTAGTAAGTGATAGTTTTTCTCTTCTGCTTTCAAAATATATTACTTGTCTTTGATTTTCAGCATGTTTACTATTGAGATAGGATGGGCAGGAAGGCAGAAAGGAAACAATCTATCAAAGGAGCTAAAGAATAGGTGCAGTACCATACCTAGGTACATTTCACTATACACTCTACTTCACGGGCCTAGAGTTACAGTTAATCTATTCCTTGGACAGTGGCCCATGATCCCTAGCAGGGACTTTCTAAAAAGGTTATTCAAAAGCCTACCCTACATCTTATTATAGTTGCAACTTAATGCATGCATCTTCCTTCAAATCACCATCTCGGTTCTAAGGGCACCTTATTAGGTAAAACCACTCCCTATCCCCTGGTTCCTAGAAAAACCTTCTCATGCTTAGAAATCTTGTTATGTGAATAAAATTAAATTAACATAAAATTAATATATCTAATCACCTACAGCCACTAAAAATGCCTAAGACAGAGTTCAGAGGACTTGACTGCTTGGTTGGGTTGCCCATTCTCAATGTCCTCAGAGGGTTACTTTTGTTTTACATCCACCCCTAAATAATTTCTTTGGTGAGGCCAAGAGCCTGACATTTGTTTCCAGTGACACTATGATGTGTCTGTTCATGGGTCACTTTGTATTCATCCTTCTTGGAGTTCACTGAGCTTCCCAGATGTGTAGGTTGCTGAATAAATTTGGAAATGTTAGTCAATTTTGCTACTTAGCAAAAAACATAACATAATGAACTTATAATGAGAAATGGCTTTTTTGGGGGGCTTACAGTTCTGAAATGGCAGTCTATGATTCGTTGAATCCATTAGTTTTGTGCTATTGACAAAGTAGTACATTGTATCAGGTGGCACAAAATGGAACAAAAGTGACTCACTTCATAGCTCGGATGCAAAAAGGAGATATAGGGGTTGGGATCCCACTGATCTCTTCAAAGGCACATCTCCAGTGACCTGAAGACCTTCCAGAAGGCCCTGCCTCTTAAAGGTTCTACCACCTCCAAAGAGTCCCACAGACTCAGGACCAATCCTTTTAACACATTCTCCAGTATTTTCAAGCATTATTTTAAAAATGTTTTCTTCTACTTTTTCTGTCTTCTTTGATTTATGTCATGTCTATCACTCTACCTTAAAGTTCACAAATTCTATCACCAGTTAAAATCTGCTACTAAATTTTTCTAGGGGATTTAAATTTTTTCAGCTCTATTACTTCTCACTTCCAGAATTTCCATTTGGCTTTTATTTCTTTGTAATTTGTTTCTTTATTGATCGTCTCTACTTGATGTGACAATGCCGTCATACCTTCATTAATCATGATTGTCTACTCTGTGAAGAAATTTATGTTATTTTGAAATACCTGTTAAATCTGATATCTGAACTCTCTTATTGATAGTTTCTACTGTCTTCTTTTCTTGTGTATAGTTCATACTTTCCATTTCTTTGCATATGGTGCATTTTTCTTATTTTGCTGGTACTGTAAACTTTAGATGATATATAGGCTCTGAGTACTCATCCCTCTCCAGAGCTTGATATTGTCATTTGCTTATTTGCTTGGTGAGCTGGATTATTTTATTGAAGCCAATTTTCCCATTATAGACTAAACTGTGTCCACTGAATGAGGATGCTGAAGTTCTAATAACTAGCACCTGAGATTGTGATCTTATTATTTTGAAATTGAGTCTTTGTAGATTTAGTCAAGTTGAGATCATCAGAGTGACACCCTAATCCAGTAACTGGTGTCCTTAAAAAAACCAGGAAATTTAGACACAAACATACATGGAGAGAAGACAATGTAAACAGCTGGGGAGAATGTGATGTGATGCTGAATTGGAGTGATACCTCAATAAGCCAAGGAATGCCTGGGGCTACTAGAAGCTAGAAGAGAAGCATAGAACAATCTTTCTCCACCTTTTCAGATTTCGGACTTCCAGAACTATTAGGCAATAAATTTCCATTGTTTTAAGTACATAATTTGTCGTACTTTGTTAAAGTAACTTAAAGTTAATATGCCCCACCTCTGTCCCCATAACGTTTTGTCAATTCTCAGAGACCATTTCAACATGCTCTGGGGCATAAATTCACTGCAAATGAATCCAGTAAAATAGCGGCTCTTTTCAGGGAAGTTTCTGGGGTCAATATTTGATATTTGTTCTGTCTTTCAAAAGGCTACTCCTAGCTGTTATTTCGTGGTTTCAGGGACTATAAACCAGCTCTGGAACAGCACAGGCTGATCAAGAAATATCTTAACTGCCTTTCTGCACAACCTTCACTATTTTCGAGGGTACTCTTAAGAGTTAATCTTTACCAGATTCTGATGTTAAGTGAAGGTAGTTCTTTAGGAACTGTTTCACAGGCTTCCCTATGGCAAAATCTCTGCATCAGATCTCTGGAGCTCCAGAGAAAATAAAAGCTCCTCTCTGAATGCCAACCTCACATTCTAGGTATTGAGTCTTAGGTTGAGAAGGGGTGTAGTAGCCTGAGATCTCTGCCTGCTTTTCCAGGCATAGAACCTATGCCTCATGAGCCAGGGCAAACCCCCGGTATTCTCAGTATACCACAGCCAAGGTAGAGTTCATCAGTGAGATCTGGGCAGAAGGGAGACCCCAATTCTCAACCACACTCACTCAGGCCACTCAGCAATAGGAAGCTGCTATAACACTGATATCAGGGGATGATAAAAAACCAAGCCTTGCATATGGAGACAAGTCTTATGTATGGAAGCTGAGGGAGAACCCTGCATTTGTGGGTAGAAGCAGTTCAAAGTGTAACCTCTGCTCACTGAGCTAGGAGTGAAAAAGGAGAAAGTATCTTGGTTCAAGTGCAATAGACACTTCCTTTCTCTAATGAACTTTCAGACTTCTTTTCTCTCCTCCCTCTTTTTTTTTTTTTTTTCCCCAGTACTAAGGCATTGAACTTGGCCTCACACTTGCTAGGCAGGTGCTCTACCACTTGAGCCACTCCATCAGCCCTCAGATTTCCTTGAAAAGATGGTCCTTCATTATATGTTTGTTTTTAAATCCAATACCAGAGGTATTTTTTAAAAAAATAATTTAATGGGAAGTAGATCTCCTCATGCTGTTGTAGTGAAAGTTGGTCTAATTATCTTTTTAAAAGAAATTATACTAAATACACATAAAACTATTTTAATTTTTAAAGCGTACAGATCAATGGTATTACATATTCCCCAACTGCAGAACTCTAGTCATCTAGTAAAATGAAACCGCATACCTATTAAAACACTCCCCTTTACCTCTTCCTTCTAAGCCTTGGCAAACTGTCTTTCTGTATCTATGAATTTGTCTACCCAAGGTCCTTCATATAAATGGACTCATATAGTATTTGTCCTTTTATAAATGATTTAGTTCACTTAGCATAATGTCTTCAAGGTTCATCCATGCTGTAGCATGTGTCAGAATTTCTTACTTTTTAAAGCTGAGTAATATTGCATTGTATCTATGTTATCACATTTTATCAATTCATCTATTGATGGACACTTGAATTGCTTTTATCTTTTAGTTATTGCATACATAACACCATTATTAATACAGTTTTACAAGAATCTACTTGAAATTCTGATTTCAGATCTTTTGGGTTTATGCTTAAAAGTTGCATTCCTAGACCATATGATAGTTCTGTTAAGTTTTTGAAGAGCCACAATTTTATAATCTCACTCACACAAGGATTCCAATTTCTGTATGTCCTTGCCAATACTTATTTTCTTGCTTTTTTTGTTTGTTTTACTTTCGAGGGTCTCCATAAGTAGCCTAGGCTGGGCTCAAACTTGTGATCCTGCCATAACCTCTGGACTGCCTGGCTTGTTTTTGTTTAATAGTAGTCATTGCAGTGGTTGTGAGGAGGTATCTCAATGTGGTTTTGATTTGAATTCCCTAATGGCTGGTGTTGTTGGGCATCTTTTCATGTGCTTGTTGGATATTTGTTTATCTGTGGAGAAATCTCTCTGTTCTTTTGCTCATTTTTTTCCTTTACTTGTTCTTTAACTAAACATTTATGTTATTGACACCTTGCTCCTTCTTTTTTTTTCTAATTCTTTTGACACCATTTCTAATCAAGACTGTCCTTTCCTCATTGTACATTCTTTGCATCCTTATCAAAAATCATTTGACCATATGTGTAAGGGTTCATTTCTGGGCTCTCCATTTTATTCCATTGGTTTATATATTATTTTTATTCCAGTACCATACTTAGATTACTACACACTTGTACCAAGTTTTTGAAATAGGAAGCTTGTGAATTCCAACTCTTTGCTCTTATTCAAGATTATTTTGGCTATTTCAGGTCTCTTGTCATTCTTGTGAATTTTAGAATTTTTTCCTATTTCTGAAAACAATGTCATTAAATTTTGATAGGGATTGCCTTGAATCCACAAATGGCTTTGTGTAGAACTGACGTCTTAACATTCAAATCTTCCAACTTATGAACAAAGGACATCTTTCCATTTGTTGGTGTCTTCTTTCATCTCAGTAATGCTTATAGTTTTTACTCCCAGTGGGGCAGTGCAGAAAGATGTCTCCTGGCTGACTCCATTTTGTAGTTTTCATTATATAAAACTTCACTCTTTGGTTAAGCTTATTCCTATTGTATTGTTTTTCCTACTACAGTAAATGGAATTTAAAAAAAAATTTCCCTGCTTGGATTTTTGTTTTTGTTGATTTGAGGCAGAGTCTCATTATGTAGCACAAGCTGGACTTGGCCTCCTGAATCCTCCTGAGTGTTGGTGTTACAGGCATGTACTACTATGTTTGGCTTGTACTTTTCATTGTTAGGGATGGAATTGTTCTTTATGTGTAAATTTACTATCCTGTAAACTGCTAAATTTATGCATTTGTTGTAACTGTGTGAGTGTACACTATGTATGTAATCTTCAAGGTTTTCTGCCTATAAGATCATGTCATTAATAACAGATTTTACTTCTTCCCTTTCAATTTGATTACCTTCTACTTCTTTTTCTTGCTAATTGCTCTGGGTAAGATTCCTACTGCTATTTGTATGTGTGTGTGTGCACTGCTTTTGTATTTCTTTTCTTTTGTGTGGTACTAGGGCATGAACTCAGAGCCTTGTGCTTGCTAGGCAGGTGTTCTACCACTTGAGCCACTCTACTTACCCTTTTTTGGTTTTGGTTATTTTTGAGAAAGGGTCTTGCTTCATGCCCAGACTGGCCTGGAGTGAGATTTTCCTATTTGTGCTTCCCTGTTTAGCTGGGATGACATACATCACTGTACCCTGTCATTAGTTAAGAGTCTTGCAAACTTTTTGCATGGGCTGGTCTGGGAACCATAATCCTCTGGATCTCTACCATCCAAGTAGTTAGGATCACAGGTTTGAGCCACTGGGCCTGGCTCCCACTGCTACACTAAATGAATGTAGCAATCAATCTTCTAGACACACATACACATGTATACATACATGCAGAGAATATATATTTTATAGGTAGGAATACACAGTATTTATCAAAATTACAATAGGGCTGTTTCTAGTTTGGGGCTAGAATGTTATGAACATTCATATAATATGGTCTTTATAAAAATATTTTTCTCTTGGGTAAATAACTAGGACAGAATGATATATAGTATGTACATGTTTAACCTTAATAATCTGCCACGCTCTTTCCTATTTCCCAAGTCTACCACTAGGGTACGAGAGTTTTAGCTCCTCCACATATTGTAAACACTTGGTATCATCATCTCTTAATTTTAGCCATTCTTATAGGTATATAGCATTATTTCATGATTTTAATTTGCCTCTGCATAATGACTCATCCTGATCACCTTTTCATGTACTGATTTGTCATCTGTATATCCATGGTGGTGAAATATTTGTTCAAGCATTTTGCTCCTCTGTAAAAATCAGGTTGTCTTAATATTGTTGTGAAGGTTGTTTATGTCAGTACCAGTACTCTATCAGAATATGTTTCATTCTGATAGTAATGCCTTTTGAAGAGAAGAAGCTATCATTTTTATGATGTTCAAAGTCTTTTATAGACTATGCTTTTAATCTCCCATCTAGTCAGTTATATATATATGTATATATATACACACTTACCTGTATATATGATATGATTAAAAGTTCTGAAAAGTCAATACTTAATTAGAAGTTTTCTAATGAGACAACCAATTTTATGATAATTTTAAGGTACTTTTCAAGTGTACATTGCTGAGAAGACTGGATGGTACTAGCAGTGTATTAGGTATAACTAATACCATAAAAAACTATTTTTTTTTTCATTTTTCTTTTATTATTCATATGTGCATACAAGGCTTGGTTTATTTCTCCCCCCTGCCCCCACCCCCTCCCTTACCACCCACTCCACCCCCTCCCGCTCCCCCCCTCAATACCCAGCAGAAACTATTTTGCCCTTATCTCTAATTTTGTTGTAGAGAGAGTATAAGCAATAATAGGAAGGAACAAGGGGTTTTGCTGGTTGAGATAAGGATAGCTATACAGGGCATTGACTCACATTGATTTCCTGTGCGTGGGTGTTACCTTCTAGGTTAATTCTTTTTAATCTAACCTTTTCTCTAGTTCCTGGTCCCCTTTTCCTATTGGCCTCAGTTGCTTTAAGGTATCTGCTTTAGTTTCTCTGCATTAAGGGCAACAAATGCTAGCTAGTTTTTTAGGTGTCTTACCTATCCTCACCCTTCCCTTGTGTGCTCTCGCTTTTATCATGTGCTCATAGTCCAATCCCCTTGCTGTGTTTGCCCTTGATCTAATGTCCACATATGAGGGAGAACATACGATTTTTGGTCTTTTGAGCCAGGCTAACCTCACTCAGAATGATGTTCTCCAATTCCATCCATTTACCAGCGAATGATAACATTTCGTTCTTCTTCATGGCTATTTTTAAGGTCATAAATAGACTTCCTTATCCCACTCCACTATTCTGTATTGCTGTGTACCCCAGAATGGCCTTGAATTCATGACTGTCTTGCCTCAGTTTCCCAAGTGATGAAATTACATGCATGTATCACCACACCAAGTTTCACTTCACTATTCTTATTATCAATAATGAGTTATAAGAGACAACTGCCATTATGCTGTAAGGAATGTTAGGGGTTAAAAACTATAAAATCAACACTTCAAGCTGGGTGTGGTGGCACACGCATGTAATCCCAGCACCCAGGAGGATGAGTTAGGAGGTATCCAACTTTGAGGACAGCCTGGGTTACATACCAAGACCCTATCTCACAACAAAACAAAAAATTCCTCAATATTGGAAGTGATTATTTGAAAGCAATATATTTTCTGCAAGACTCTAATCAAGTTTTTTATACTGTTATTTTAAAATAAACTCAGAATTCTAAAAAAGCTGGAGATATGACTCAAGTGGTAGAGCACCTGCCTACAAGTATGGGGCCCTAAGTTCAAACTCTAGTACTGAACAAAAGCAAGAAAGAAGAATATTACCTGTATTGTCTTAGTGGTGGGAATACTCATTTTATCTTTATCTGTTGTTTTCATCTCTGGCAAAACAACCATGGTTCTTGACATACCTAGTCTGCTTATACTTGCACCAGCATATCCTTTGGATGCAGTTGCTTTTACTGGGCCAATAAAGCTAATAGACTTCCTTGGTTGTAAGACATTAGTACTGTACAATAAAAAGAAAATACAGTAATATAGAGGATCCAGGACTAAAAAGGAAAATTCACAAACAATACAAAAATAGATGCTCATATTTAGAAACATGAACAATCTAACAATATAACATGAAATAGTAATTGCTACTTGAGAGCTTATTTTGTATAAGCATAATTGTACAGAGTCTATATGCATTATGCCACTTTTCCCCTCACAACAACCCCAAGAGGCTTCTACTAATGTTATTTTATATAAAGAAAGACTTAAAAGGAAACATTCCTGCTAGAGTTGAGATTTGAGTCAGGCAGTAAGATCCAAAGTCTATATTGACTTCTCTGGGTCTTAGTTTCCTTATTTATGAAATGGGCACTTTAGTACCTAACATAGATTAGTATGAGGGTTAAATGAATTAATTTATATTTTATAGTTAGTAAGTACCTGGCACAGAGATAGTACAAATTAGTATTTAGTGTAAATAGGCAGAACTAAGTATGAATAATAAAACCTGACAAAGAATATCATGTTCCTGTATGAACATATTTTTAGTAAGTTATAATCAAAATATTTATATCTAGGAGAAAAATTATGACTTTTGGATTTACTCTGTCAATTCTGTAAGACAGGACCTGCCTTTATCATTTTATTCATCTAGTACTCTATACTACAGATTTCTAGAAAATGATCTTCCCTTAGATTATACAAAGGAAATATATTTCCAATGAAAACATTTTTAACAATACTTTTACTTTTCAAGTGGTAAAAAACCAGAGTAAATATTTTAAAATGACAATTATCAATCCAGTTTTCATATTTTATTCTTCTTCACAGCACTTCACTACTTGACATTTAGTTTGTTGTCTTCCTCTCTTCTATACAATTTAAGCATGTTTAGGATAGGAACTTTGCCTCATTTATTGGTGTAACCCCAGCATCCAGCACAGTAGCTACTCTATCACAGGCAATAAATAAATATTTTTCAAATAAATGAGCAAATGAATTCTATTTGTATGTTATTTTTGAGTTTATATTCTTTTTAAATGTCTTACCCTAGGGAGGACTGCACAACAAAATCACTCATAAAAGTGTCAGTCATGTAGAAGCTCCTTCATATTATTTCTCCACCATCTTTAAATTCTTGTTCTGCCTCCTACAAACTCATTTCAATCCACACCTATCTCTTTTGTCTTCTTCTAGTAAGTGTTGCCTTTCCTAATTTTTTTTGGAGGGGTAGGTAGGAGGGACATTTGAGGTAGTCTCATTACATAGCCCAGTAAAAATAATCTTTCATCTATACTTTGAAACCTGTCTCTTACTGTTTTCTACATTAATCCACATCTCCTATATCTTATTTCCCCATGAGCATGTAATTATGGTCCTGCCATCTCTGCAACTTACTATTTGCTATGTTTCTACCTATTACATGTTTTCATCCCTTTACAGTCCAATTTCCAATATATGTATTTGTGGTGCTGGAGACTGAACCCAGGGCCAAGCATGCTACAATTGCACTGTCTCCTCTTATTTGCTCCATAATTATTATAACTGAGCTCCAACTTCTCCTATTGCCTAGATACAACTTTCATTGAACTCATCTACTCCTTCAAATTACTGAATGTAAGGGACTCCTTTCAGTATTAAATCTCTGCAGCATCTGTCAGCAGACCACTTCCTTATTAAACTTCTCGAATTGGTTTCCATGATTCTAATCACCTGACCTCATCTATGCCTTTTCCCAATCTTTCTATGAATTTAACTCTGATCAGGTTTTGTCCTTTTAGTCCTCCAAAAGGATTATTACCAAGATCCAATTACTACTTCAATACTAAATCTAATGGTCATGTCAATGTTGTCACCCCACTGATCACCAGCATTTGAACCACCTATTTATTCTTTTCATTCTTTTTTTAAAAATTGGATTGCAGGACACTCCCTTTACCTAGCTTTCCTCTTCAATTTTCTGTAGCATGCATCCTTGGGCTTCTCTTTTCTATCTATACTCATAGCTTAATGAACTCATTCAATGTTACAACTTAAATGACAGCTATGAGATGTCTCTCAAGTATGTATCTCTAACTGAACTTTTCCTCTGAATCCTAGACTCATACACACACCTACCTGACGTGTTTAACTGAAACTTACCTGTTCAAAATTAAGCTCCTGGAAACCTCTATGACTACTACATCATCTTGTTGAGCAAATCTCCTTCTTTTGCAGTCTTTCCCATTTTTGTTAAAACTATTCTTAGGTGAAAAAATTTTCAAAATATACCCAGAATCCACTCATTTGTCATTATCTTCTTTCCACCATTCTGGTCTAAACACTACTCTCTCTCTCTCTCTCAGATTACTGCAGTGGTCCTATAACTCATCTTCCTATTAACCTTATCTCCCTGTAATCTATTCTCTATACAGCAACCACAATGACCTTTTACAACTAAGATCATACCACTACTCTATTTGAAATCCTCCACTCATTTCCCATATAATTCAGAGTAAAAGTTTAAGTCTTTACTATGACCTAAAAAGTCCTATATTCATCCAGTTAGGCTCCTGACTTCATTTTGAATAATTCCTGCCTTGTTTACCCTACTTTTAGCCATATCAGCATTCTGGATAATTATGCCAGGCACATTCATATGAGAACCTTTGTTTTGGGTTTTTTTGCCTGATGTGCTCTTTCTCTTACATGTATATACATAACGTCCTCACTCTCTTTAGACCTTTACTAGCTCCACTTATCTAAAATGTCAAATATCCCTCTTAAATATATCATATCTCCTTGCTTTTTCTCCTTAGCATTTCTTACTATCTAATATAGCATATCTTTTACTTATTTATCTAATGAATTAGCTGTTTCTCTCCTCCTAGAATATAAGTTCCATTAGTGCATGAACTTAAGCTGTTTTCTTCTCAGTTGTAACCCTCATGCTTCTAATATGACCTAATACAGTTCAAAGAATAAACAAACCTCAAATTATATCCAATACTCAAAACATTCCCTTGCTCTTTCTTTCTTTTATCCCACTTCACTCTACATAGTCATATGTTTAACAGTCTACTGGGTGGCTCCTGATAGATATCTAATAGGCAAATCAAACTAAATATGCCTAATGGAATCATACCACATTTACTCATAAAGTGGTTCTTTCTCTTTTATTCTTTAGAATAATCCAGACAGAAATGAACAAATTATGAAGGAATGACATAAGATTTATCAATTAGGTAGTTATGGAGTCTTGTAAGAAAACATTTATCAGTGAATTCCCAAAAATATTCAAACTGTAAGTTTTGTGGTAAGGCATCATGTTTATTATGTTCACCATTACAGTCTTGTGCTCAATTAAAAAGTGGGAAGTTGAGAAAGTACAAACTAGTTTTAAAAATAAATTTAAAAAGATACATATCAATTATATCACAAATCTATGTTAGAAAAGAACAGACAGTTCTACATAGGTAAAGAAATAACTACTTTGAAAGTTCTACCTAAAAATTAACAGTCATAGGCCATTATCCACTCACTATGACCCACCTCAGGGTCAAGTACTAAGCAATAAGAAACAGTCTCTGTGGTCAGAATCCACCAAAATTATTCAAACTAGCCAATTCTAAACTACTAACTGGATCTTGACAATTCTGCTTCTTGACTAAATCTGGTGCTTCTTCAAATGATATCTCATATGACATGCCATTTCACATTTCCTATTTCTAGGAATCTGTAGGTATTAAACAAACAAAACTCCTGTCTTCAATGGCAGTCATTTCTATTTCTCTGTGCTTATCATCAAAACAAATTTTGGTTTCTTTCAAATATCAGAAATAGAATTAACAGGACTTGGTAACTGAGTAACAATGCCACTTAAAGAATTTACATCTTTTCTAATTCAATTCTTACTATAACATGTGCAATAATAGCCATGTTTTGTAACTAAACTCAAAAAGGTCAAATGAAATGCCAAACTCATCCAATAACTACTAGGCAAGGAGAAACTTCTTGGGCAAGTTTCTTAATCTGTTTCTTCTCTTACATGGAAATTGAGGTCAATAATACTGCCTACACCTCACAGGGTTATGATGATGATTACATTAGTTTCTACCGTTACGCATGGAGATAAATTGTAGGCATGTTCAATTTTAGATATCAGACTGATATCCTTGTGGAGCTAACTGGCAGCACTCGAAAGATGCAAGATTAAGATGAATTTCAGGGACCAGAAGCAAGAGCCTGAGTTTCAAATTTGAAATCTTTTCATGGAACTGATAATGAACTGAGTCCCAAAATAAAAATCTAAGGAAACAAACAGAAGGCAATAGGGCCAAGGAAAGAAACTGGATGCAAACAATGAAAAGGAACAAGACAAGAGGCATTAAGACTGGAAATAAGTGAACCAGTAAATTTTAGGGTTAAGAAATTTAAGAAAGCACACTGAATCTGGTGACTTTTGAAACCTTTAAGTTACTGATTATAGACCTATGCGTAGTTTCTATATTACTCAATGGGCAATGGAGTTAACAGATTGCAAAAGTTGAAGTTTCCAGCCTAATACGTAAAGACCTTGAAAGTCATCATTTTTGTCCTCACAAAAAGAGTGAATAAACTGAAAATCAGATCCATCAGCAAAATGAGATCACAGAGTAAACAACTACCCAGAATGTTGGAAAGGGCAGTGAAAACAGAAGCAGAAACTGCCACTGGGGCCAATAGGTAAACACTAAAAGGGCAACTGACTAATTGCTGAAGACTGAGTGTGGCTTATGTTGTAAAACAGAATCTTTTGGATTCCCAGCCTTAGGGGTTCCCAAACATTCATTTTTAGCTCCATGAACTCACCAGGTTCTCAGGATGAAAATCAGTGAAAAATTCCCTCAGGGTTCCAGCACATACATGGGAAGTAACCATTATGAAATACACCCAGAACTTTCTGTTCTCCTTGGCAAACACCTATACTCAAGGAATTCTATTTTACTAGAGCCTAACTAACTTGGATTTTACCAGGGCCTATGTGACATGGGGAAAGGAAATATCCAACCCAATTAGCCATCTTGTCCCATCAAAGGAGAAAGAAACTGCTAAGAACCACTTGTGATGGTCACACTTCAGGGACAAAGGTCCACAAAAAACTAAGACCTAGTCATTTTACAGAACACTTCTCACCTCCCCCTATTTCTTACCACATTTGCAGAGCTCCTGCATAGTAACAAGGGATTACAACTGAAAGAATGGCAAGGCTCAGGCTATTTAAGGAGTCTCTATGGGAAAAATAAAAAAAGAAGAGATTGGTGGGGGCGGGGGATGGGGGGGGACGGACACCCTAGAGGAAACTGAAGCCTCAGACACACCTAGAGCAAAGAGTAAATATAGCCTAATTCCTATTCACACAAACTTAAAAACTCACTAAAGGCCCATTTACCTCATATAATATGTTCCACTTTCAACAAAAGATTATAAGGCATATCAATAGGAAGGCAAAAGAATAGTGTAAAGAAACAAAGCAAGCAACAGAACCAGAGTGGAAGACAGTAGAAATTTTGGAATTGTTAGACCAAGAATTTGAAATAATTTTGGTAATTTGCTAAGGGCTCTAGTGGAACAAGTGGATTGGATAATATGAAAGAACAGATGGGTAAAGAAATGAAAACTCAAAAGAATAAAAAAGGAAATGTGAATATGTAAAAAATTAGAATAAAAAAACTGGGCAGAGGAAGGGGTGAAGAAAGCTAGAGGTTGTTTGTCCCACAATGGGAGATTTGTCCAACATTGCTAAGCCAATGGAAGAATCTAACAGGAAATCTGAAATGAGAAAGTGTAAAGTTGATAAATGCTTCAAGAGATCATTTACAAGATCAGGATCAAATCCTAAAAGAAGGAAGATGAGAAATAACATATTAGGTATATCCAATAGGTTGTAAAATTTAAGTCTTTGAAACTTTGTTTTAACTAGATATCATGGCTACCTCAAAAAGTGAAGGTTATATTACGTCCCATCTCCCACCCCATCCTTTGCTTAATAATCTATTATGAGTATCATTATTTAAGAAATTCCTAAGGAACTTTTCTTAACACTCTCAGCTACTGTGAGAGTTGTATTACTTTTAATTTACATGAATTAAACTTAAGATTTCCACACCTGAAGTGAAAACAAAAACTAGACAAGATAAACAGTAAACAGTTACTGTTGGAATGCTGGAAGTACACCTTCACTCATTCCTTTGTTCAGTTAACATTATGTTCTTCATTCTAGACAGTAGAGGTTAGAAGTGAACAAAACAAAACATCTGTGCCCTATAAAAAACAAGTATACAATATACCTACAGGGACAAATTTTGTAGAAGAAAATAAAGTAAGGGTGAAGGATTGAAATGCTGGTAAGAGGAAGTATCATTTTATGTACCATAAAAACATGTGAGGAAATGAGTCAATCATAAGATTATCTGGGGCACAATATTCCAAAGAACAGCAAATGTCCAGGGCTAAAAATGCGAATACAGTGTGCCTAAAGCATTGTGGAATAACCAATGTAGAGTGTAATTACCGAAGGGCAAGAATCCAAAGCCAGATTCTGTGGGGCCCTATAAGAAAGTAAGCATTTATGCCAAGTGAAATGGGGAAAAACTTAAAAGGTTTGAGCAGAATAACTACACTGATTACTAGAGGGTGTTGGCAAGGACACTCGGCAGCTACCACAATACGACAATGACTTACATGAGAGTGATACTCTGTATTTTGCAAGTAGAAATTGCTGATGGAGTAGGGCATAAAAGAGAAGTCCAAGGTAACACCAAGGTTTTTCACCTAAGTAACTGTAAGAGTGGAATCTGCCATTTACTGAAAGGCAGACTGTAAACTATAAAACGGGAAATTATCTTCAGTTCTAGATATGAATTTTGAGATGTCTACTAACTTCTATGTGCAGATGTTTCATTTTTTAAAGTCTTTTCTTGGGAGAGGTCTTAACTTTTGTGAGTTACAGGTATGCACAACTTTTCAAGGCACACGGCAACACTGAAGGCTTCAGGAAATGACCCCACACATGATGTTTATTTACGGGAGATAAGTACCCAGTAAAGTATTTCGAAAAAGTAGCCATTAACCAAGAGGGGATGTAGGGAAGAGCCGTGTCCCATAACCAAATGAAGTTATTTTCAAAACTCAAGAAGTGATCAACTAGGTCAAAGCTATCTATGGGTCAGTTAAGAACAAAAGTGTACACTGCATTTGGCTGGATGGCTATTGCTTTTACAAAAGCTCTTTGGATAGCAGTGGAAGGACAGACAAAAAAAGACTAATTACCGTATTCAAGGATGAATATGAGAGGCTCTCTCCCCAGAATTCCAATCAAGTTCCGCTGAAAGAACATTAACAGAGCAGGAGACTGGAGAAAAGACGCTGAAAGTTTGAGGAGAATGAAAGTGACCTGGAGGTGTGGGGAACATGACATAAGTGGAGATTAGTGGGCAGCGCTAAAGAACCATGTCAAGTTCTAGGGCAGTCAAGTTGGATAGCTGTGTGCTAGTAG
This sequence comes from Castor canadensis, assembly GCF_047511655.1. Lineage (NCBI taxonomy): Eukaryota > Metazoa > Chordata > Mammalia > Rodentia > Castoridae > Castor > Castor canadensis. The sequence goes on along the minus strand of NC_133392.1, from coordinate 107,912,571 downwards.
AATGTTCTACACAGGACAGTGTTTTAAGGTAGGATGGAATGAGAGATGGCAGAAAAATCCTGCGCAGCCCAGCATAGTAATGCTGGTCTGGTAGCATCGGCGCACAACACGAAGGCATCCAAGTTACGACTGCAAACCGAGAAAAAGAAAAGAAACCCAGAAGTGTCAGGTAGGAGGAGGGATGGCCCTAAACAAGACAGGTTTTCCTAAGGCAAGCATGGCAGGTAGCAGGGATGGCCGCCTGGGAGCTTCGGGGTCGGCGGATGGAATGAGATGCCGTAAGGACCCCTTTCCAACTCCGGGGAGAGGAGGCGGAGGGGCTCCCTTCGCGACCCGGGACTCAGCGCCCCAACTTACAGCGCCAAGTTGGGCGGCTTGCGACTGTCGGTCGGAGAGCTGGGCATGGTGGCGACAGGCTGGGGAGGGACGGCTCAGCCGCCCCCGTCCCGGCTGCTGCTGGAGCCCCTGCACCCCAACCGCCGGCGTCAGCGGCTCGAGCCAGGCCCGGGAATGTTTGCCCGGCGCCATGGAGACCGGGGAGCCCTGGCTCAACAAGCGGCCGCGCGGTTGGCTGGCGGCACGCGGCCGAGGAGGAGGGCGGAGGCGGAGGGGAGGGCAGAGGGTTGGTGGAGCCGAAGGAAGCTGCGGACGACGACTGCAAGGAGGAGGCGGGAGGCCCGGGCCCCAGGCCCCTCCCAGGCTCGGAGTCTCCCGGCTGCAGGCGGATGGATGGGGCTTCTTCAGGCGGTGGTGGCAGCAGCGAAGGAGGCGGCGGCGGCAGCGGCTGTAAGTGCAGCCTCCACACGCAATCTCCCTCTCTTACTCGAGCTTGGGGTGAGGGGCTCCAGAGGCGCCCTCAGTCCCCTTTCTCTCCTTCCCCTCCCCCACCGCAGAGCGCCGACCGGAAGACCCTTAACTTCCGGGGAGGGGCTTCCGGAGATCGCGCCCGCCTCGCGGGCCGCGCAGCGCTGCCGGCCGCCCAGGGCGCATGCGCAGCTGCCGGTCGCCACCGCCCCGCCCCCGCCCGCAGCCTGGCCTTTCTGCTTTGGCGGCGGCGGCGGCGGCGCGGGTCTCCCCGGCGGCGTCCGCGGCGCGCTGGGAATCCGCTGCGGAGTGAGTTCGCCTCGCCCCGTTCGCTTCCATCCCTTTCTCCCGTCGGCTCTGGATCCCGAGCGGGGTGTGGCGAAGTGACCACACCCCTGTGGCTCCACCTCTTTCTCCCTGTATTTCCCCGAATCTTGTCCCAGCCCGGGGAGGCTCCGGCTTGCGCTGCAGCCTCTGGGAGCGGGACCCGGGACCGGCCTGCCCTTTTCCGAGGAAGTGAAGGCGGGAAGGAACAGTACTGGAAGGGAACGAGGTCTTCCCAGCGGGTGCCTGGCCCCTTTTGAGTGGCTTTGTTCTTTCAGCTTGTAATAGAGACGTGCCTGGCCTGGAGCCCAGGTCTGGTCCTTGCATGCTGTGTGACCTTGGGCGAGTCACTCCCCCTCTCTGGGCTTTAGTTTTCCCTATTTAAAGCTTACTCCAATGCAAAAAAATCTAATTTTGGAGAAAAACTAACGCAATTACAATACCGGCCTGGTTACTGAGGCCGCTTAGCCAAGATGACCCGGAGTTGACCGAACTTTCCTCCTTCAATCATGGGTGAAACAGGGCGACCTGTTTATTGGATCGCTTTTATTCCTTTGCCATTGGTTACAAACTGCATGACTCAGGGTTCCTGGATATTTTTCTAGAATTGTCTTGGGGTCCTTGACCTAGTTCCCAGACATCGTTTTAAAAACGTGAGACAGGGTGAGTGAGCTTGTGGAAACAGTTGCTGTCTCGCTGCTACTGAGGCTTTCTTTCCTTTAATCCAGATGGTGTGGTGGCTCGATTCTCCCAGTGCCTGGCTGAGTTTCGGACGTGGTTAAGAACCAACTGGTTGAGGTTCAATGCAGACAAGACGGATGTGATGCTGGTAGGCAGGGGCACACTTGGAGACGAAGGGAGGGAAAATTCAAACTCCCTCAAGTAATAGATTCTTCTTCTGTATGTTCCAGTGTTGGACAACTGCTAATGGGCCAATAATTTCCAGAATTTGGGTGAGATATAACATCAGCAATGTAAGAACTATAAACATATCAGTTTGTAATATACTAATAAAATGGGGTCATTGGATAAAACTCCATGTAAAAAAAGCACGAAAAACAATAACCAGGAGTGTTCTCTGAAGAGCCAAAAGGCTATTTAAGTATGATAGGGTGGCATTAATAATTTTTTTAAGAAAACCTAGCAAAAAGATGGCGCTTACTGTCTCACGAATGTGGGGCCTTTAACTGTAATGCCTTATGCTTTGCAGCCTGAATTTCTGCGTACTAAAGGAAAACTCAACATTTCTAACATACCATTTTAAAGAGTGGGTTAGGTCTTTGGTATGTAGGCAGTTTTGAGCTGCTTAATTTTTAGCTCCATATTATGAAGATACAGTGTTGGCTCACTTTTTAATAAAAATCTTAGGAAATAGTTTACAAAATCATCTCAAAAGAGGATTCATGGATCCTGAAAATTATTAGATCTAGAGATATTTTTAGGGTTTTGGATATGTTGTATTTATCTACTCAGTCAATGAGCCCCAGAGTCAAAATTGTTACAAGTGTTTTCTCTTTGCATTTTGACCGGTAACTTTTTGAGTTGCATAAACAGATATGTTTATATAGCATATATATATATATATAACTTGTATTTGAACCAGGTGTTGGTACTGAATAAAAGGTGGTATTTCTTAGATATATGTAAATTGCCAAAGGAGTTTATTGGTTTAAAGTACTGCCTTAAGTAAAATTGTGACCCTACATGTGTTTGCTAGCAGCAAAATAGTATCTCTGAGCTGTGTGTGTGTGTGTGTGTGTGTGTGTGTGTGTGTGTGTTTACCATTATAGCTCCTATAAATTTTTCAACAACTTTTGAATGGAGGACTCAGTAAATTGCTTAAAAATAATTTCCCAATAGCAGTTTGGAGTAGTTTAATGTGATTAAAAATTAGTATTGATTTGCCCGAAAATAAGGATGCCTTTAGAAGGAGAATAAGAGCTAATGAGGCATTTAGGCCTTGTATAGTGAATTTTTGTTTTGGGACATAAACCCCAAACCTCACATGGAATTGGAATTGACCATACATTTTAGTTTAGCTTTCACAATTCTAACCCAGCTACCATTTTGAATATCACATGAATAAATAATATAAAGTGTAATAATTTCGAATAGGTTATAGTTGATGGTGAATCTTCTCACGCCTTTAGCTCTGTCAGGTCCCATTTTCGGTTCTTCCAATATCAAAAGACTTTAAAGATACATTTTTTTGTTAATTCAAGTATAACCCAAATTGACTGTTTACATTAGAATACAAAGATGTCTGTTGAATTAATACAAAGTGCTGAAGAAATGTAGATTCTGGCTGAATGAAAGGAAGACTGCTCCATATATTTAGATAGCAGCCTCTTCATGAGATACAGTGGGTCACTGGAGGTGTTTAAACATAGGCAGGAAAGCCTGATAGGTGAAGCATTCTGAGGATAGAATTCACTAAAGACTTTTAAGGTCCCATCCAGCACTAACATTCCATGAAGTATGAATAGTTTTTACACATTTCATACCTAAGAGGGTAAGTCAGTTTTGAGAAGGACTTTGCTTTCCTTAACATGGCTCCTGGAAATTTTTAAGATACTTCTATCACTAGAGTAAAAATGAAAGTATTGAATTCAGTAGTAATGTGTTCCTTATGACTTAACAGTACTAGAGCTGTTTATCTTTACCTTTAGAATGTCAGAACCTATAAAAGGCCACAGAACCCACAGTGATAATAAAAGAGGAGGAAAACCGTAGAAGGAATTTTTTTCTTTCGTCTGTAAATGATAATGCCACTTAAAGTTAATAGCATTGATAGATATTATTAATGAACTTAAAAGTCACTTAACAGTAAGACAAACATCCATTTAAAAATGTTTCTGACTTGATTTTCTGGCTTTCTGGATTCATTCAGGAGTTTAAAGGACCTGTTCCTTATTACACTTGGGATTTTTGTTGATGGTTTAACTGAAGAATCAAAGATTCAGTGGACAGAATAAGTTATCCCTGTACCTTACCTTTTAGCAACACTTTAGTTTTCCTTTTATAGTCAGTTAAGTTCCATGTATGAACTTTCACACCATAGTGGAAAATCCTCCTTCCTCCCCATGGCATAAAGCCTGAGTTTCTACTGCTTTTATTGTGTTTGTCGGTACTCACCTGAGGTCCATGCACATCCATTGTTCTTTGCCTTCAGCTCTTTTCTTCAAGTGTGTTATCAAGTAAGAACAGACATTTTTGAAAAGTCATTTTATTTCAAGCCCAAAGTACTAACATAATTCAACAGGGAAACCTGTAGGAACTATATACTTGTGCTAAAATATTTGTACCCTCAAGGAATCCTAAAGAAAACTTAAATATTTTCTTAAAAATAAAATGAAAATACAGTACAGTTAATGGTAAAAATTGTTTGTAGACTTGGGAACCTTAAAGTTTTCCTCTCTTCTTTCCCTTGCTTTTCTTTCAGTAGAAAATGTGCATCAGATGTTTATGTTTAATTGGTTTACAGACTGTCTGTGGACTCTTTTCCTGTCAAATTACCAGGTAATGTCCTTTCACTTAGCAGCTACTTCATATGCCTGTCGATGCAGTTTATTCATGTACCAATTATTATTGGACATAAGTTTCAAGTTAATTTTGAATTTTTGGAAATAGGAAAATGCTTGATGGAGTCTAGAATTTGTAGGAAATGCAAATTTAAGAAAAGAGCGACCCCCATATTGCTTTATAATTACTAACTTTAAGAAAAATTGTATATGTATGTGTTTATGCAGTATAACACCCTTAGAAGGAATGCATCATTAGCAGTTAAGTGTTTTAATAGTCCTTTTTAAAACTGCATTAAGAAGAATCCTTGAATATTTGGGAAAAATCCTGGTTTTTTGAAATAAGACTTTTGAACATCGGTTTAGTAAAGTACCTTACTGCCCATTTTAACACTGCCTCTGTATCAGCCAGTATGTGCTTAGTAAATGGAAGTGGAACAGGTTTGTTCCTTGGAAATCCTTGGCCCTGGTGATCATCAGTATTGACGTCAAGGCCAGGGTGCAGCTCCATCAGAACTTCAAATTGCAGGCGTCTCAGGCTTGCCAAAGACATGGCTTCTCCCTCCTTGCAGTCAGGCAGGAGATCCTTAATGCCCACCAAAGAGCAGTTTTTCAGTATGTTACGTTTCAAATTTTTGTGTAATTGTGCAAACACGAACCATTTTGTGTAATTGTGCAAACACGCACAACCGTGTCGCTCGTGGCATCATAAAAAGTGTGAAAAGCAAATGAGACTTGAGAATGGCCGAGCGCCTAGCAACCCCTTTTCGTGGTCTTGGCTCTGACCTGTCCGAAGGTTTGGGGACGTGGATTTTACTCCCCGCCGGGAATCGCGTCGGGAAGTACTTGTCTGGGGATGGCCGCCTCCACACGCCGTTCGTGCTGCGGTTGCTTCGAGGTGGATGCGCTTCGGAAACGGGCGTGTTCTCCGGCCCTGCCTAGGTTCGCGGGCGGGCGGGCGGAGGGGCCGCCGCCCTGCACCCACCCTGGCCCCGCCCCTCTGCGCTCTCGCGGCGCCGCGCGCGCCTCCTCTGCGCGCTCTCGCCGGCCTTTTCCCTCCCGCTCAACGCGGCCAGGAGCCGCGAGGGGGCGGAGTGGGGTGTGGTGGGCGCGCTCGGGCGGCTCCTGCGCGTTCCCGCCAAGGCAGCGGCGGCGGGAGCGGCGGAGACGGCGGTGGCTGGAGTCCCGTTGCCGAGTCTCACATCCGGGTTCTGGCCCTGACCCAGTCGCGGCCGCCGCGGAGATGTGACCCGGCAGTACGGCAAATATGGCGGAGGTAAGGGAGCGAGCTCCCCCTCCCTGTCCCGGAGCCGGGCGACCCCGGGCTCTGGCTGCGGGGGGGGAGCGGGGTGGGCCCGGCCAGGAGAGGTCGGGCCCTGCCGGCGCCGCTGCCCACCTGTTGTCCGGGTCAGGCCGCGCTCCGGCGGGCTTTCCCGGGAACTTAGTTGGGATGGGTCCGGGCGGGGAGCGGAGCCGTAGTTGGACTTCGGCACTTGGAAGGGTTGGTGTTGAGCAGCGTGCGGACGGGGGGCGCGGGCGCCGTGGCGCAACTTCGCCGGCCGGGCCGGGCGCCCAGCCGCGGCTTCCTCTTGCGAACTTTTTCCTCCCCACCGAGATGCTGTTGCGCCTTCCGCCTCACCCCACCGCCCTTGCTGACATCCAGGAAACGCAGGCTGAACGGCCTCTGCCTAACTCCGTGGTCGTCTAGCAGTGATCGGATGAGCGTGAGCGTGAAGAAATGAACCGGCCGTCTAGTCTAGGTCCAGCCTGCGGGCCCGGCGCTCCCCGCACAGTCCCTTCCCCTCCCCCCACCAGGTAGAGCCCGGACTTACCCGCTCCTCCTCCCCCACGCCGGGGTCTTCCCACATCAAAGCTGCTGCTTCTCATTTTCCTCTTCCAGGTTTTCTTTCCTGGGAGATTTTTCTTGTTTCTCTTCACTCATTTTATTTTTGCCGTGCCGGGGAAGAATGCAAGGGTCTTGCGCATGGTAGGCAAGCGCTTTGCCACTGAGCCACATCCCAGCCCTCCTCGCTCATTTTCTCGTAAACAAGTTCCAAAAGCCCCTTTCTTCCCGGCACATACTTAGTTCTCACATTGATGGGCGACCAAGCACTGTTAGTTTACGATTGATTAGAACTTACTGTGTATAGTTGGAAATTGCAGTTTTACCTCTGATTTAATCAAGCCTTCTAAACAGATTTGTGGGGTTTTGTTTTGTTTACTTTTTTCCTAATCCGTGAAAGAATGTTGTTATCCTTTACTTCTGGAGTTCACAACGATATACTTGGACTTTATGTCTCCTTTGAGATAAGCCACTCTAAATATTTGGCTAATAAGGCATTACTCTTGTTAGAATTGGCGTTTTTATAGTTCAAAGGCACCACAAAACCGATTCAGGAAGTAGGTAATTTTACGTATCATCCAGTCCCCAATTTTCAACTCCTTTATTTGCTAGCTGAAATCGGTATTGAGTACTTTTGTCAACATGGTAATACCCTTTTTAAACGTTGGAATACAGGAGCATAGGTAGGTAATGGAAGCCAGTGGAGAGCCCTAACGAAAGGTTCGTTTCTCTCGTAGCTCTTAGGATGTTACTTCTGCTTCTTACAGAAACTGGCTTTGTATTTATGTCCTAGAATATTTGCTATTAAAGTAGGAAGAGATTTTACTAGAGTAGGACTGTTTGCTGACAGTTTTCTTTTTTTTTAGTGTTCAATATTTCTGGTTTACAGCTAAATTATCTTAGATTCATACTCATTTCTTTAGGTCTTCGTGGTTAAAGAATTGTATTTCACGTGCAAGGTTGTAGAACACTATTATTTCATGTAAATGTGGCAGGGTTTACTCCAGTTGGCTGAGAGTCAGTACCTGGATTTTGGTCCTGGTGAGGTTCTTTCTTGTTACTTTTCTTCTGATGTAAGGGGAAGAAAACAGTATGTGACTTGATTTACATGTTTGTCCATTGGTCTTCACTTTAATGAGTCACCTTTCCGTGAATCCAAGTAGATGAACAGCAGTGCCATCGTGCTATGAGTGAGCTTTATATTGTGTACTTTAAGGCAAAAGGTTATTAAAGTAGCCTTGTGAAATTATATTGAAATTTAAATTTTACAAAAAGTCCAAAGGACTGGAGGGTGTGGCTTGAGCAGTGGAGTTCCTGCCTAGCAAGCTTAAAGCCATGAGTTGAAACTCCAGTACCACCAATAAATAAATACAAACTTTTAAAAAAACTCTGAAAATTCTACTGCCCGGGACACTTTTTTTTTCTTATTGTTTTAGAAATTAAAAAAGGTTGCATTAGTTTTGAGAGGAGAAAGAGTGTTCAGACAAACTAGTCATTTTCTCATATTTTCTAATGTATGCTCTAATTTCCTTAAATATCTCATTTGGAAAATGGAATTTTCAGGTTTTGTAAGAACACTTGGATGGCTCAATTTCATGAAAAAAAAAAAAGCCTGAATTTTGTTTGTAGTGCATTTATTTAATGACCTGGTATCTTTAAATTATTTTTATATTCTTCATTTTTTTTGTAGATGGGTTTTACTTACAGTGAATAAGTGAATAAGACGAAGAGTGCAGGAACCTTCTTGATGTGTCCTATAAAAAAATCTGAAATAGATGAAAATTAATTTGTAATCTTCCTGGTGTCAATACTTTAATAAAATTGGGATGATTTTTTTTAAGACCAGGCTGGTGGTTTAGAAAAATGAGATGAAGGAGAAATGCTTGGTTTAAGACTGCTTGTACTTACCTTGGTATGAGCGCTAATAGATTTCTTCTTTGAGATGCACGTGGTGAAATACTGCATATGCTGGACTGTTGTAGACTTGAGGATTGACTGACTTGTGAAGTAGCAGTGAGGGCCATGCAACGGTATGCACTTACTTGACAAAGCTAAGAGGGAATTGAAGCAGCATGTCTCCAGACAGATATGTGGGTATTGTGCTTTGGGGTTTTTTGTTGTTTCCTACTTGAGAATGACCCTGACCTTGTTTTTCTGGAAAAATATTTACTTAAACACAGATGTTTTAGATGTGATTAGTTCCATACTTGATCTGGTCATCTTAGTGAATTCATTTAGTGTTTCTTCAGATGTCGTAACATTAAAAATATCCTTAACATGATAGAAGAAATAGTATGTGTTCCCTCTCTTGATACTTTTTAGTAATATTTCTCATTGCTTGTTATCCCTTAAAATTATTTCTCAACCTTCTAAAAGGAGGCTCTCCTAGTCACACTTAATGGAAGGAAATTACAGGGTAGTCACAGTTTTTCAAAGAGAGAGAGAAAAATAAGAGGAAGAAATAGTTGATCCTTTGGGTTTTATAAGGACTGTGTTGTAGAGACCTTTGGGAACGAGCAGTTTGTAATTTATTTCAGAGTTTGTAAACATGAAAGCAAAAGAAAGCCCCAGCATAGCACAAGACCTATCTTTTCATGACCTAAATCACATTTCTGTAATAGATAAAGAGAAAAAGATTTAGTGGATATATTTACTGTATTAGTGTTAGGTATATTAATATTTCCAAAAGTGATACATAAATGTTTTATTCACTGTCACATCTATCCCTTCCTCTTTTTTGACATTACTGAGGTTTGAACTCAGGGCCTTGCACTTGCTAGGCAAACTCTACCACTTGAGCCATGTCTCTAGTCTCCCATCCAGTCCTCTTAAAAATAGACTCTTGACTTAGTATTTCTTGAATCCACTTGCATTTTATTTTTTTAAGGAAATAGGATAGTGTTAGGTTTTTCTTGAAAGTGTTAATTTCTACTCTAATCAAAGTGTTTCACTGCAATAAATTTAAGCTCTAAATAATTCTGTATTCTGATGACTATTTTAAAGTATTTGTACTTCAGGTTATTAAGCTTATATCAGGATGTCCAGTGTTACATGAGAGTTCTAAAAAGCTTAATTCACTGAGAGTAAGAGTCAAAGTACTGAGCTAGAGGAGTGGCTCAAGTGGTAGAGTGCCTGCTGCTAGGCCCTTGATTCAACTCCCCAGTACCACCAAAAAAAAAAAAAAAGTCAAAATACTTGATAAACTAGGTGAGGAAGGTTTGGTGGGAGGAATAAAGAAGTGAATTGTTTTAGATAATTTTGGTGAGACTAACTAGCTTCACAGATGGTTTCAGAACTCATTGCAGTAATTAAACTGTTCATTGCTTGGGGTCCTTTCTGTTTGGGCTTGTTCTGTGCCTTAGAGAAGTATGACCATTACAATTATGCTATGTAGATAGGAAATTTGCAAAGTAGCACTCCAAAATAGCTTTTCTTAAAATGAGGTTGTCTTTTCCATATTATCTAGATTTAAAAAATAGTACCCAAGAGTCTATTAAATTTATCCATTTAGGGCTGGAGGTGTTGTTCAAGTGGTAGAGCCTGACGAGCAAGTGCGAAGTCCTGGATTCAAAGTACCAGCAAAAATAAACAAACATCCGTTTAGCTGTGTTTTGAGCAATTCATAATAAAAATAAATAGTTCTTGAAAATAATTGAACTAAATTTAAAGAAATCTTAAGTCTCATCACAGAGAAAATGAAACTGAATAGTTCTAGATCAGACAAGTAGTCTGGCACAATTAAGATTGAAACCCAAGCTTCTGAATTCCGAGTGTTTCTCTTATATGATACCATTTTACCCTTTAAATTATTACTACTATAGTAAATTTGCTAATTTTAACTTCAAGCATTCCTGAGTATAGCAGCATTCCTTAGGATAATACAATGTTAAGTAACATAATTTTGTATGGGGGGAGTGGGATGGTGAGTGCTTCCCTGCAACTGTGGTAGGCTCCCTAACTCCTTCCTGCCCCATATCCATGGCTCTGTAAATCTGCTTTCACCTAGGAAGTTATGGCAACACTTAAAGAAATGGTGCTGGTATTGGATAGAGAGGAAAATTGACTCAGTTATTTGCATTGAAAATAAGCATTTGATTGTCTGGAATATATGGGTCTAATGAGTACTTTCTGTTTTTCTGGTAAAGAATAATGGTAATACTCTAGTCTTTTTCTAGAGTTGATCTTTTACTCTCCCAAATTACCTCTTTTCTGTTGTTTGGGGCATTTACCCACCATGTTCTAGAAAAATTAAAAAAAAAATACTTCAGCATTTTTGAGGCATTGAGTATTTGTTACTCCTATTAGCAACCTCATCAGCTAAGTCATATAAATGTATTAGTGAGGGTACATGCTACTATAAAAGTAGAGATATTTTTTCATTTGCTTTAGCATAATGATTTTGTGTGTATGTCTTTCTGGTGTTAATGTTTTCCATCTCGGATAAAACAAGTATCTGTATAAAAAGAATACTGTAATTTTTGAAAATTATAATTTAAAAATAGCAAATACTAGGCTTTCTTTAAAACTGAAAAGAAAAAAAATGAACATTCCATAAAATAATTCACTAATTTTTAAAAAGGGTAAGTAATACATGAAAATGACAGTACAGAAAAAGAGGTGAAAAATAGCCGCCTCTTTCTGACTCATTCCCTAGAAGAAATTTTTTGTGGTACTGGGGTTTGAATTCAGGACCTTGCACTTTTCTAGGTAGGCTCTACTTTTTGAGCCACATCCACAGCCTTAGAAGTAACAATAAATTCTTATGAATCTTTTTTGAGGAAAAATTTATGCATAGTCTAGCCCGGTTTATTCCATGTTCTATATTTTTTTTTAACTCCTAATATTTTTCCCCATTTTAAACTAAACACATCTTTCTCATTCTTTTTAATGGATTTATGGTACTCCATTGCTTGGAAGAAGTATGCCTCATTTCAAACTAGTTAAAATGTATTAGTGGGTACCAGCCATCTCTTGTCTTGAAATGGGAATGAAATAGATGACCTCTGAGCGAATTGTCAGGGTTTTATTCATAAAACTCACATCATTTAAGCAGCTTTTTGTTTGTTTTTGAGACAGAGTCTCATTGTGTAGCCCAGGCTAGCCGGAATTCTTTATGTAGCCTAGACTGATCTGGAACTGGAGATCTTCCTGCCTCTGCTTCCTGAGTGCTGGATTTCAGGCATGCACCACCATGCCCCACTCAAGCAACATTGAGTTGTTACTGAATTTGTCTTAAAGGAATTTATGTTTGAAGATGACTTGTTTATAATTGTAGATTAACTGAATGAAGATAAAATACAACCATCCTGACAAGTGGTAACATTAATAAAAGAAGCTGCTGCCAATTTCATCTTTAAATTTTGTAGTTACTTGTGGTTAAATTTATGAGCGATAGAATGGTATAGTACAGGAAACATTATAATTGGGATTTGTGCCATCTTCCCTCAGATAACCTAACCTCTCTACACTTCACTTGAATGATTGCTGATTCTATGACTACTTAAAAATATACTTTATTTGTAAAGTTAGCTTAATCTAGTGTTTGGCAGTTAAATAATATTTTTAATTTTTTCCTTTTGCTTTTTTTTACAACATAATTTTAATTTGAAATGTTTTAAAATTGTTTCTGCCTCCCTTTTCACAACTCATTTTTTAGGCCATAGATCAGCCTGATAGCAAACTTTGTGCATCATTTTTGCAGTATTGACAGAAGAAAATCTGTTTCAGAAAATTTCAAGACCTAATCGTATCTGTTAATCCATGTTTTCAGGCCCATATTATTTTAAAATCTGAATTCCATTTTATTGTCTTTGTTTTTTCATTCAGGAGTGTTTTAAGATTTGTCTCTGTGCTTTAATATAATGGAAGGAAAAAGATTATGGGAAGTTTTAGTTTGTGTTAGATAATTCAGATGCTAAAACTTGCTGTTGTTTTTAGTGTCGTAGCAGTTATTGAACAGTCTTGAAAAGTTTGTGAAGGTACATTGTACAAAAATGCTAATTTGTCGTCTTTTCTCCTCCCCAGCCATCTGTTGAGTCTTCGAGTCCAGGTAAGTTTTTCTGTATATTTTATAATTCTGTTTGACCAACATTTGTCTTTTAATCTGCATGATGGCTAGCAGAGTTAGACTATCATCTGACTTGCTTTTCTTCTGAATGCTTCTTTTCTCTGGGGAAAAAGAAATGGATGAAATGTTTGACTGCCCATGAAAGTACAGGTGAGGCTGCTGTGAGTTCACCCTCATGACTATTTTTGGATTCTCCCTTTTTTTGTTCCGATTATGTATTTCATCTTGATTGGAAGTATATGTGAAGCATAGTTGTTTTACCTTAGAAATATATGGCTTGTATAAAAAGTTAAGAATATTTGAGAAAAATAGAGCTAATGCATTTACTGAGGTAGGGAAAATAAGCAAATGATTCAATAGATGAATATTTAAAATTGTAAATTAAGGAAGTTATTCTTGGATTTGAGTAGGATCAAGTTGTATCCTCTGACCTTACATGTAGGGTTTTTATATTTTCCCCCAAATACAATACAGATTCTTTTATTTTCAGCATAGACGTTGCAAATTCATGATCTTTGAACCACTCTAGTCCACAAATGATTTTTGCTTGGCCATTGTAGTCCATTCTAAGTTTAAAATTTAGAATGCTATATATAAAATCTACATGTAGGGTTCTCCTCATCTGGCAGCACTGGGTACTATGTGGCAATAATTGGTTGTAGTTAGATAGTGTTGAGGAAAAAGGCACTAATCTTTTTGCCTCCATTTCCGTTAGCAAGAGTAAAGAAACATTCCTGTATCCTTGCACAGAGAGCTTTACTTGGGAAATAGATTATAACTGCATAAAGCAAAAATGGCAGTTAAGAAATTTAAAACACCTTCTGTTTAGGGTATGAGAGTTAAAGAACAGCCTGGTATAGAAGAGTATGAAAGGGAGCTAGCCCTCTGAGACTTTGTAATGCTTTATTTGAAGATGTCTTAACATATAGTGCATATTTAGATATATTTCACATTGCTGAAGTTTGTGTATTGTTTTGAAGCAATCACTTTCCCATGTTTTAAATTTTAGAGAGAAAACTTAAAAATGCGTAAGTGCAAGGTCCTTTTCATTAACACAGTTACTATGTTCTAGATTATTTCCACAACCCTTTTAAATAACTAGGACAGTCACTTCATTCACACTTGATTTTTGTCTTTATTTTCACTGAAAATGTCTTTTTTAAATATACGTCAAAGTAAAGTATATTAGGCTTTGTGACATTTCTGAAACTCAATGATTTTCTTAACTTTGTGGTTTATAAATATGTTCTGGATGGTAGAAATTGGACAAGTAATGCTAGTTGTAGGGAATTATAAAAGTTGGTGTGAAAAAATTAGGACTATGGGCTTCACGTGGAGATGATTAGGTCTACTGGTAATAAGGCCACGCTGTGCCCTTTGTAGCCTCTGTACTTTGGAACCAATTCCAGTAATGATAGTCACATGACCATAGTAAGTGGTTTGTCCATAGACTCCACCAGTGTAAACCACAAGCTTGTACCTATATTCTATTATAGAATAGAAAAACAAAAATTAGATGTGGGGATTAAAGACGGGGAAGAAAATTTAAAAATAATTAGGTGAATACACATGATGCAGTGTCAATTTATCTTTGAGTCTTTGAAAAGATGTGAGGTATCTTTTAGTAATCCTACACTAGGATGGGATTTTATAACAAAGAAGTGATACTTGCCTTAACTGTGAAGAAAAATATTTGTAAAAGCACTAGATTCTCTACCCCTAATAATTTATTACTGGGATTTTTTTCATCCCCTAGGAAACAGTCTAACAGTGGGTCAAACAATTGATAAAGTAATAGACTGGTTAGTTGGTCCTAAAGAACAAGGAAATAAGTCAGATAAAAGAAAGAGGTCAGTGTAAGACAGGAAAAAGTGCAATTGAACGTTTACAGAAAGTGCAGTATGTGTGCACAGGAAAGAAATTGGAGTAAGAAAGGAAAAGTTCTACCTAAACTTTGGTATTTGAAGTAGTGGAAGAATGAAGTGGCAAGTCTTCAAATACAGTTGTCTGCAAATAATGACAAAAAATGGGGACCTTGGTAAATAATATAACACTCATGATTTGATGCTGTGTACTCACAGCTTGACTTTTTTTAAGTTAGTAAGAACAGTGGGGAGCCTGATACAGTGGCTCTTGCCTGTAATCCTAGCTACTTAGGGGGCTGAGATCAGAAGGATCAAGGTTTGAGGCTAGCCCAGACAAAAAGTTCTTGAGACCCCATCTTAACAGAAAAGGCTGGGTATGGTGGTATGCACCTATCATCCCAGCTGCAACACAAATGATAAATAGGAGGATCACTGCCTAGGCTAGCCCAGACAAAAAGCAAGGCCCTATCTCAAAAGAAGAGCAAAAAGGACTAGTTGTATGACTCAAGTGGTAAGAGTGTCTGCCTAGCAAGTGTAAATTCTGAGTTAAAATCCTAGTACCACCAAAAGAAAAAAACAATAGTATAACAGTGAGAGCCAGATAGGGAGCATGTATACAATCCAAGCTACTTGGGAGGCAGAGATAGGATTGTGGTTTGAGGCCAACTCAGATTTAAAAATGTTAATGAGACCCTATCTCACAGAACAAGCAAGGCGTGGTAACTCCTGCCTATAATCCCAGGTATAGGAGAGTGACACCTGAAGAACATGGTCCTAGGTTGGCCTGGTCAAAAAGAGTGAGGCCTTCTCTGAAAAATAACTACAATAGTCCTGCCTTACTTGCAGATTTATTACAAGCAGTTTTGATCAAGCACAGTTTTAAAAAAATTAAAAATCAAAAGAAATTTCAAAAATAAGAATTTCAAATTCCCATGTGCACTTTAGTAGCTTAGTTGATGTAGAGAAACTGCCCTTCATTTTGAAAGCAAGGCAAAAGTTATGGCAGTTCTTCCGGATTACCTAAAAGGTAAGCCTAAAAGGGCACATGTTGTGCTTAATTGAAGCGATAAAGTGAAAATTTTAGATTTGTTTGAAAGGTGGCATGTCTTTAATAGAAGTTGGGAACAGTGATCAAGCATCTGTAGGACTGCACTGAACGCTTTATATCCTCAGCAGGGGCGGTTTTTCCTCAACAGCATTCTTGAAACCACACACCTGTGGATACCCAGGTCTGCTATTGTAAAGCAAAATGGGCTGGAGGTGTGGTTCAAGTGGTAAAGCCCTTGTCTCACAAGTGTGAAGCCCTGAGTTCAGACCTCAGTACTGCCAGAAACCAGCAACAGAACAACACAACAGTAGATAAGAATTCATCATCATTTTTGGCAACACCTCTATTCAGTAAGAATTACATTATGATTAGGATAATATACAAAGGGGTGGTATGAGGTTTTTTATTTTCTTGAGAGTGTGGTCTTTCTGTCTAAAAGGTAGAAAAATATAGTTAAGGATACTTAATTATTGACTGCTAAGTATCCCAGAAGATTCCCAGGTGTTGTTGTTTTGGTTGGTTTTCTGTTGCAGTGCTGGGGATCAAACCCGGGGTCTCATGCATGCTAAGGCAAGTGCTCTACCCCTGATCTAACCTCCAAGCCAGTATTTCTGTGTTAACTGAAGTTTTGGGAAAGTTTTCCATTGGAAACTCAGAAAGAGACATAATAATAGAGACAAAAGCTGTAACTAAATTAGTGGTTCTCAAATTGTGCTCTTATGGAACCCTTGAGTCTAGTCCTTCAACTAGGATGCCCTAATAAAATTACACCAACTTTCAATTTTTGGGACAAATTAAGACAGCATGGTTTTCTAAATTCATTTTGTAAATCATTGTAAAACCTTGATGTAATTGCTTATAACTCATTTTTATAAAAAGATCTAATTTGGCAGACAATTACTTATTTTATATTTAATGCCAATTATTTATACTTCTCAAAGAGCATAGTTTCTTGTAAGTGCTTTGCCTTCTGACCTGGCTTATAATTCACTCATCTTAGTAATAGTTTCTCCTTTTATATTCTTTGAGGCAGGGTACTTCTAGAACTCACAGAAGGCTTAGAGTGCAGTAAAAGCACAATATTCAAATTCCATCTTTGTGCCCTCCTACTGGTCTATGAGTTTGGGGTGCTACTTAATCAAACTCTCTAAGCCTTGAATCTTACTGTGATTTGTGTGTGTGTGTGTGTGTGTGTGTGTGTGTGTATTAGAGGGGCTTGAACTGAGGGCCTCACGTTTGCTAGTCAAGAATGATCACTTTACCTATGTCTCCAATCCTTTAGCTTTTTAGTATTTTTAGGTAAGTTCTTACGCTTTTTGCTCAGACCAGAATCCTCCTACCTTTGCTGACTGAGTAGCCAAGATTACAGTTGGGTGCCACAAGCAGGGTCTTGCTGACTTTTTGTTTTTTGGCCTGAGCTGGCCTCAAACCATATCCTCCTATCTCTGTCTCTGTCTTCTGAGTAACTGGGATTATAGGTGTGCATCACCATGCCCAGCTTCCCCCCCCACCTTTAAATGAGGTAATAATGCCTCTTACGATTATTTGAAGATTAATTGAGATAATGTACATGAGTTTCTTGAGCATGTTAGTTGACACATAGTAAGCAAGCACTGGTTTTTTGGAAGGTGACTAACAAAGCCCCATCTTTGGTATTCCCTTGTCCCTAGTGGTATGTTCTTTTAGAAGTCAGCCCCTATGTCTCATTTTATTTATTGGTTCTCTTATATAGAGTAAGGTGAAAGGATTGGTATATCTGTTAATAAACCTTCAACAGTTTAAACTGTTGAAAAAAATGGCTAATTTTTTAATGTTAAGTAATCCATTTATTAGTAAGCAATGCTCTTGCAAACTTGTGTATAGGTTTGGCAGTGTTCAGTCTAGTATTACAGAGATTGGCTACATTGAGGCTACCAGTATTCCCCAACCACAAGGATACAAATGGATTAGCTTATATATCAGTTATCTTAGATTATTTTTAATGCCTTTGATGAGTTTTCATGCAATTTTAATAAATTTTTGCTTTTTATCTCATATTTCAGATTAAAATCAACTAAGTTAAGGATAGCTATTCAAATATTAGAAGGTTTTCAAGGTGGTACTGATAGAAGAATATTTGAATTCATCTATATTTTCACTAGATTATGAATAGTCATGTCACTTAATGACAGAAACCTGAAAAAATCTGTCATTATTGGGTGAACATATAAACATACAACATAGTTTTTAAAATTTTTATTTTATTTTTGAATTAGCATGCATTAATAATCTAAGGGGGGGCTCACTGTGATAATTCCATACATGCATACAGTGTACCTTGAACAAGTTCATCCCTTCATAGAGCATATTTATACTAATCTAGATGGTTTAGTTTACCACACACCTAGATTGTATGGTATAGCCACAAAAATCTTGTCATTGACCAAAAGATCATTATGCGTTCTATTATTATATTCAGATGACTGTAGTTCACATGACCTTGTATATTCATTCTCTTCATGTGTCAGAGTTCATACTCATTGAGGCTATCAAACATTAATCAGATGTAAAGAATTGTGGTTTCCATGCCCCACACAAAGACCATTCTTTTGATAAGAGCGTTTATTCTTCACAATTTAAGTTTCATGTTTAGAAGATTACAGCACAATTTTTTTAACGCTCTTAAGTATTCCAGTCTCAGAATTTCACCGTTGTAATTGAATAGATAGGAATGAGACAGGACAAACAATTCCTAAGAAGAGTTTTTTGTTATGGTGTTGAGTAAAGCCAAGAATTTTAAAAAACAAAAAATAGTATTTATTGTGCATAGCTTTTTCCTGGTACTCTTTTCACTTAAATTCAGCCTCAGATAAATAATGTATATACACTAAATTAATATTAAAAGATACACTTAATTTGGTTTACCATACTTTTTAAAATATTCTTTACCAGGAGGTTCAGCAGCATCAGATGACCATGAATTTGATCCATCAGCTGACATGCTGGTTCATGATTTTGATGATGAACGAACATTAGAAGAGGAAGAAATGATGGAAGGAGAAACAAACTTCAGTTCTGAAATAGAGGATCTTGCAAGGGTAAATAATATTAAGAGCTAGGGGATGAAGTGGTTATAGTTTTTGTAGAAAGTGGAAACATTTGAAATTTTTGGCACTCTGATTTTTTGGGGAAGGTTCATACTGAAAAATTCTTTGTGATCATTGGTGGGATAGTTAAAGTTTTAAATAAAGCCATTTAAAAATAGCTTTATTGTATGAAATAATAGAATTTAATAATGGTAAGACATCACTAGTCTGGGTCAAAAATGGACTTTAAGAGGTTTCTCAGTTTTCCTTCAATCTGTTCTTCCCCAATTACTGCATCTTTTATTTACTCCTGGTCAGAGCCAAAACATTAAGAGTTGTTATCATTTTGTCATTTCCCATTCGTTCCATAAAATGTTCTGGATTGTGTCTTCCTCCTCTTACCAAGGTTATCCTTGACTTTCATTTATCTCTTTTTCCTATTCGTTGTCCTTTGTAGGCGTTTTTCTTTATATAGGTTTAAATGTTTGCATTTCCTAATTCTCAGCTCTGGACTTTCTTTTCTTCTGTTCTGTTTCTGTCTAGACTAGTTCTCCTCACAATATAGTAGGATGATCAGCTCCATCAGAATCACTCGAGGACTTACCTTGAAAAGCAGATTCCCATGTTCCAGATTCTCTGAGAGTGGGGTCCAAATCTACGTCTTCATTAGACAAACTGGAAAACTACCAAACTATGTGCTTTATTTTCATGGTGTCTCTTTGCTTAGCTTTTGTTAGTTTATACTTCTAGCATTAAATTATTCCCTTTCTCCAATTTTATTTATCTAGCTCAACATTGATGCTTGGGTAGTTCAGCAGAAATGTCTAAAGTTTAAATATCCAAAAGTTAATATTAAACATTAAAAACAGAACTATTGATTGCTATTCTCCTACTACTTGTTTTTTCCCTGTCTTCTCTATTTCTGTAAAAAAAATAACACTACTATTTATATTGTTGCCCAAGATTGGAAACCAGGGAGTTATTTTCCTTTATTCCCAATATACAATTTCTAAATAAACCAGTCATTTCTATCCACAAAAATACCTCTAAGCAGACCCTTGCTCCATTTCTACCTGGGTTGCCATCATTTCTATCCTAGACTATTGTGGTAGCTTCCCTATTTCCCCATTTCCTCTTTTACCATCTTGCTCTCAATCTATTTCCACCCCACAGCCGTCTTTCCAAAATGTAAATCAGCTGCCTGACTGCCAGTTATTCCTGAAGAAAATCAGACTCCTTAACTTGAATGCAAGGCCACTTGCACTCTCATCCATGTGCCACAATGCCTCAGTTTTGCTGTGCTAGAACCACCTCTCTGGTTGCTTCTGGTATTGGATTAGCTTGTTCCTTCCTGCTTTACACCTTTACAGCTTGTTTCCTTTTTGCACATCTCTGAGACTTGCCACCTGAGGCTCGCTTCACGTGTTGGTATTGCCCCTCAGAATGGCCTTTCCAGTCATGTTTTTGTAATCATCCTATTTGATTTTTTTGGCATGTGTTTTTATTTTATGTAACACAATTTGTGTATGTGTTTGTTTAATTTATAGTTTTCACCTCCATTAATTTCATGAGGGAAGAGACCATAACTTTTATTCACCAATGTATTTCAAGGTACCAAGCAAGAGTGGTGGTAACTCAAAGAAAAAAAAATTGGATAAATCAATCTGGTGTACTCTAATAACATTTATTATGCATAAGATCAGCTGTACTCTGTGATAAAAAGAACATAAGACATACTGCCACCTTTTAAGGATTTGTAATACATAATAAGAAAAGTGAGTATTTATACTTTTATAATATTACCATTTAGCCAGATCTAGTCTGATAGTCTTATTTTGGTCATTTAGTGATTACAGCATAATCCACAGTGCTTGAAACAACTTAATACTTTATTATTTTGAACCACAGAATAGAATTGGTCTTGGTGACAGTGGTACATACTAGTTACCACAAAGCCTTTCAAGAATGGGTTAAAGAACACATGCGGAGCTTGGAATTAGAACTGTTCTCTAAAAGTAAGAGGCTGATCCTGGGTACTGAGAAGGAGGAGATCATATTTATTGTTTGAAGCTAGCCTAGGCAAAAAGTTAGCAAGACCCTATCTCAGAAAAAAATTCGGGTGTGGTGGGACACAGCCATGGTCCCAGCTACGGAGGAGGCAGTGTAGGAGGCCAGCCTGCCCAAAGGCTCCAGACCCTATCTGAAAAATAAACAAAGCAAAAGGGATGGGGGTGGGGGGCGTTCCTCAAGTGCTAGAGTACTTGTGGAGCCTTGAGTTCAATCCTAGTACCACCCAAAAAAAAGTAAAAATCTGGAAAGCTATTCAAAAAACAGGGATACTTTGTTTGGATGATTCAGAACCTCATTGAACATCAAAGAAAACATTTGATTTAACAACCAGTCTTAGTTAATTCATACATTTTTGTAATGGAATGGCAATTTTCAATTATTTGCCTATATTCATAGAAATTTCTATTACTCTAGATATGTTTTCTTACTTCTGAATAATCCATCCTGGAATAAAGGCAAAGGAAAAAACCTTATTTTCTATCTTACCACATTCTGTTTTCGCAAGAAGAAGTAACAAAGTACACTTCGAAATGGTTTATGTTGGTTTTCTTTTATTTCAGAAAGTGAGCCATTACATTTAATTAGTATAAAATTACTAATGGGCTAAGCTAAAATTTTGTGTATGCCATTGTCTTTCTGTTTCTTCTTTCTTTCACACCTTTTCCTAGTCCCTTTGTCCCCTCTCCCCCAATTTGATTTCAGATGGCCCTTTTTTAGGAAATAGTAACTAAAATAGAATTATTTATATCAGAAAGAGAAAGGAAGAAAGGGAATGGAACTGATCCTTCATCATTCTTTCACTTCAGCCTTCTAGATTCTTTTCTAACTTCTCCTAGTAGCAGTAGGATCTTAGGTTTAAGTAGCACATTATCACTAGTGCTTTCATCTGTACCTTGAAGCTAAGTTGGCTCGGGCCAGTGTGTTGGATTTCCTGTAGTCATAAACTCTTAAAAGATGAATGAAATTTTGTCATGCTGATTATTCATTTGCATTATAGAAACAAAGCATCAGTTATGTTGGGAAGTGGTTAAGTGTTTTGCACCTGGCAGTTTGATTGCATGAAGTGTTTTTTTGATGTAACTGGGAGAACTCTTGTCGTTCAATTCATTAATGAGTTAACAGTGAGTACCTGCATAGTATGAGGTTTTAATTTTGTCCAATTTCAGTTCTAAAATTTTCAGTGAAAACTTGATAGAAGTATCTTTATGTACTGCTACAGTTGCAGGCATACATCTTTTTATGTATTCTAATTATGTAAGTTTAGTGTTTAAATGTTTTAATAGAATTAGATAAGGTGGCTCAGATTTGTTGTTTAATAATAGAAGCAGTATCAGAATCATTCTCATAGTAAATAGATTTTTTTTGGTATGAATTAATAATACTAAAGTTTAACTTTGTTTTCCAAATGCACCCTTAAAACTCATAAGGTTAAGAATGGGCACAACTGAAGCACTCCATTTGGGAGAAGAAGAATTAGTATCAGCTGTATCTTTATGTATTTAGATATATTTTTAGAAAAGTCACACTGTAACAATATCAGTACTTAATACACACTTTAAAGTGTTAGACAAATTCCCAAACGAGTCTAAAGAGCTAGAGAATAAAACTAAAATGAGAAAGATTGAGGCAACTCACTCTGAGAACACACACATTTCTTCTCTTGACTGTGTCATTTCACTCAGTAATAAAAGCTGTCTCCCAAATGTTTATTTTGTCTTGTTTCTGAATTCTTTCTTTAAAAAAGAAAAAAAGATACAGCAGATTGATATTTTCTTAGAGTATACATACAACCTGAATTATATAGATACAAAAGAAACCCCAACATGGGAAATACAGGTTCACAGGCTATCTTTTAGTCAAGCCTCTACTGGTTGGTTACCCTAGGAACCATCTCTCTAGTCTAATCTGATTGTGTCCCTTAGGCCTTTTCTTCCTCCTCCACCTCCTCCTCCTCCTCGTCTAAGTTGGTCATTAGTACAGAACTAACCACAAAAAACAGTGACAGCTGTTCTGAAAGCAGGAAATGGGGAAGATGGTCCCAGAGATTGTGACTAGAGAGGAGATTCAAAGGTTGAAAAGGAGAGGTAGGAAGATACAGATTTGTAGGACCTCCTAGCACATTGCTCCCAACTTCTTTCTCCTCCCTTCTTAAGCATTTATATTATATATGAGTCTTTGCTACAATAGGTATATGAAGAGTATTGTGCTCATTTATCACATACCCCTGACTTGATGGGTATGTGATAAATGGGGTATGAGAACATCTGTTCTCATATGTAGTAATTTCTTGATGATAACCCACTGTGAGAAGAGAGAAGGTACCACCTTGTATGCAGCCAGATTGATGCCACTCCACCCATGAAATAATATTGTATGTCAGTGTTTGATGACTTTGCCCTCGTCTTGACTTCATTACAAATATGTTAGTCTTGAGTAGTCCATTTTTTTCAACCTTCAGCCAGCCACCTTTTAGCTTATACAGATACTATTGCCACTCTTTTTGTTACAATACTTAGAAAATTTATTCCTTAAGACACAATACACATCCTGCATTTTTATTCATCTTGTACTATGCACATTTTCCTCACTCCTCAGTCTGTCACCTGAGCAGTTATTTCATACTACATCATGATGAGGTACCCGTAACCTAAGGTCAGTTTTCAAGGAAGGCATTTTGTATGCATATGTAAGTGAGTGAGTCAGGCTGCCTGAGTTCATGATTTTGACTTCATAAGCATGTAACTCTGGATAAACATTGTTAAGCTTAATCTGTTGCAAAGATTTATTCCTAAAGCACTTGGCATAATATCTAGCACATGCCAAAATCTTATTTCAGTCATAGGATTTTTCAAAGAAATCTGTGTCCCACAGTTACGACTTTGCCCCATAATTGTTGCTTTCTGTTCTCCCTTTTTTATGCTGGTGTGTGAATGAGAAAACACTACTAATTTTTTTGGGGGGTGGTGGTGGTGGTGGTGGTATTGGGGCCAGAGTCAGTCTTGCACTAGCTAGGCGTGTGCTCTAGTACTTGAGTCACTCCCTTTTGCAGTGGTTGGTTTTGAGATAAGGTTTTGCTTTAGTCCCAATGACCTGGATCATTAATCTCTTATTTGTACTTTACTGCATAACTGGGATGACAGTTGCAGGCATCACCACACCCAGCTTTTGTCGGTTGAGATGGGGTCTCCTTAACCTTCTGTCCTGACTGGGCTGGAGCTGCATGAGCCACTGCATCAGGTGACACTGTGCTACTTTACTACAGTGTTTCAATTTAAGTTGAAAGAGGTCTCTGAATGGCTAGTAGAATATAGACTTAAACAACTTAAGCCAATGAAATGTTCTCTGCCACAGGTGACTGATGTACCTTAATATAGTAATTTATTATAGCCAAAGGTTTACTCATGTTTTGGTCTTTTTTCAAAAGAAAGAACAGTATTTTGCTTTACAGGATCTCATGTTTATAACGTCAGAATCTGAGGAATACAAATTCAGAAATCCACCTGGAACTAGCTTAGTCAGAATAAGAATTTAGTGTAAGGCTCATGGGATCTCATTAAGGGTAGGACTGCATCCTGGCCTCAAGGTTCTAGTGCCACCAGAATGTTATTTTTTAAAGGGACTCGCTTTGTACTCAGGGCTTAGAACTTGCAAAGCATGTACTCTACTGCATCAGCCACACCTCTAGTCCTTTATGCTATGGCTGTTTTGGAGATGGGGCTCTCTTGAACTATTTGCCCAGGCTGGCCTTGATCCTCTATCCTCCCAATCTCAGCCTCCCAAGTAGCTAGGATTATAGGTATGAGCCACTAATACCTCAAGCGTGTATTTTCTTAATTTCTTCTTTCTCCCCCTTCTCTCACCCCCGAGATTGAATCCAGGATTGTGTGCTTACTACGCAAGTTCTAAACCTCTTGAGCTACGCCCCTCAGCCCTAATTTTTGCTTTTTTACATGATTGACTTTCTTTTCCAGATGAGTTTTCATCATATGCTATTACTTCTTAGGTCTCTATGATTCACTGCTGAAGACAGTCTTGAGAGTCTTACTTTAGCTGCTGTTTATAAAATTCCAGCAGGAACTATGAAGGAAAATGACTTGACCCATGCTTTCTGCCTGCTATAGAGTAAGGGGCATTTCTTTCAGGAGAACTGGAGAAAGGAAGCGCAAATCTGTTTTGGGTCACATTGTAGAAGCTACTGTGAGCATTTTCAACTTGATTATTATAACAAAGGGAGAGAAGCATATTTCTGGATTGACAGATACTACAGTGCTTTGTCATCTGAGACCCAAAAATGCTGGCAGAATTCACACACGTTTAGCCTCTCAAAAAATGATGATGCCAAGGCTCAAGTGGTAGAACACCTTCCTGGAATGTGCAAGGCCCTAAGTTCAAACCCTGGTAACATACACACACACAAAGATGATGTCTGCCAAAATGTTGTAAGAAAGTCCATAAATAAGCAAAGATGATAAGAAACTCAGTACCAAAAAGGACCCAAAATTCAGCATCTTATTCCACATGTTCTGTGAAATAAATGCTGGTAAATTGTTCTGGAGAGAGATAGTACTAAGAAAAATGAGGAAAATGCTGTAGAATGCTCAATTTTGGCCAAGAATGAAGGAAACCAAAGAAAAACGCAAGGAACTGACTGCCAGGAGACACAGGCTGTTCTTTGAGAGATTCTACTTGTGAATCCAGTCAAAAATAAGGCTATGCTGGGCATAGTGGTGCATGGCATTTAATTATCACTCGGATACTAAGGCAGGAGGATCACGAGCTCTAGGCTAGCCTGAACTACGTAATTCCAGGCCAGTCTAAGCAATATAGTGT
Source organism: Castor canadensis (assembly GCF_047511655.1). NCBI lineage: Eukaryota > Metazoa > Chordata > Mammalia > Rodentia > Castoridae > Castor > Castor canadensis. Next base: position 107,887,134 of record NC_133392.1, on the reverse strand, counting down.
GAGTCTCTGTCTCTAAAAGCCAAAAACAAAAAAGTTTTCCCCACCACCTCTGGCTGTCTTCATTATTGAAACATAATATTGATGTACCTTCACATGTATACGGTGTATAGTGATGGAATCAGGGCAATAAGCATTTCCACTTCTTCAACTATTAACTGATTTTTTTCCCTGCAGTGCTGGGGGATTGAACCCAGTCATTTTTATATATTAGGAATTCTATATCTAATCATTTTGAAATACCTTGTAGATTTAAAAAAAAACAAAACAGTCTATTGTATAAAAGAAGAACCAAAAGTAATCCCTCCACTGTGTTTTGGTGCCCCTTATTAAACTTCTGTGTATACTCCCTCATTCCTTTCCTGTGGTCTTTAGTGACTACTATTCCATTCCATTTTTCTACAGGATCACTTACTAGTTTCCATACATAATGACCCCCAGTTCCATACTACATATTCAAGATTTCATTCTTTTTTATAATTGAATAGTATTCCATTGTGTAGATATATCACTTTTCCTTTTATCCATTTGACCACTGAAGGTCTGTTGTGAATAGTGCTGCAGTAAACATGAGAGTGCAAGTACTTTTTTATAGTATAATGATTTTATCTCCTTTGGATATGTACCCTGTGGTGGAATTGCTGGATGCTTATATTTTTGGTTCTTGAAGGAGTCTCCATACTGTTTCATATAATAGCTACACTAGTTTTTCATTCCCACCAGTAGGATATACAAGTTCTTTTTTTTTTTGGTGAGGTATTGGGAATTGAACCCATACCTGACATCATTTTGTTAGGCATGTACTCTACCACTTGAGCAGTGTCCCCAGATACTTTGTTTGTATCGTGCTGTGCTAGAGATTGAGCCCAGGGCCTCCCCTGTGCTAGGATAAATGTTCTACTCCTTAAGCTGTACTCCTAGCTCTCCCTTTGTTAAGTTGGCCTGAACTGGCCTTGAACTAATGATACTCCCAAGTAATTGAGATTGCAAGTGTGCACCATCATGCCTGGGTTCTCTTTTCTTTTTGATGACAGCTATTCTAAACTGGGTTGAGGTATCACCCAACCCAGTTTGTTTTTTTGGTGGGACTGGGGTTTGAACTCAGGGCTTTGTTCTCACAGAGCAGGTGCTCTTGCACATGAATCACACCTCCACTCCATTTAGCTTTGGTTATATTTGGAGATGGGTTCTTTTGAACCGTTTCCCTGAACTGGCTTCGATCCACAATTCTCCAGATCTCAGCTCCACAATTCTCCAGATCTCAGCTTCCCAAGTAGTTAGGATTACTGGTGTGGGCCACCAGGGCCCGACTCTTTAAGTGTGGTTTTGATTTGCATTTCTCTGATAACTACTGAAATTGACTAAAAAATAAGAAACTTTAAAAAATAAAAATAGGAAGCAAAGTATAACATCCTTTAAGAAACCACAATAATAAATTAGGTAAAACAGCAGGGGACTGGTGGCTCATGCCTATAATCCTACTCATGCTACTCTGGAGGCAGAGATCAGGATGGTGTTTTGAAACCAGCCTCAAGCAGATAGTTTGTGATACCCTATCTCGAAAAAACCCATCACAACAAAAGGGCTGAGAGTGGCTCAAATGGTAACTGCCTACCTAGCCAGTGTTGAGGTGCTGAATTCAAACTCCAGTGCTGCTAAAAAGATAAAAACAGGTAAAAGCAAAAATAGCAACCCTAACTGAGTAATTTGTTGCTGATCTTTCAGTAATGTATAGCTTCCTATAGCATTTTGAGATTTTATTTCTTTTGGGAGGGAGTTTTACTATACTGTGTCTGCTTTAATCGGGGTGACCTGATTATTCATTTTTATTTCTATTTAAGCATTGTCAATCTCTCTGACTTGAATGGCTTTTCTCCATCTGTGCCAGTTCTATTACTCTTTCATCTGATCAATCAGTTCTCCTTCAAAAGGACTGTAATAGGGCCACTTTTCTCTCTTTTTTTTTGTTAGTCAATATTAGAGGTGTTGCTGGATTTTTTTTTTTTTTTGAGAAATGAATTTTTATAAAGTGAGTAGTACTTCTCATTGGTGTATCCAAAGAGGAAAAATCCTTGATCTAACCATGGGTGTCAGACATTGTACATTTTCCATAGTGGAACTCCTTTCCATGCAGCTAGTGTGTCACCTAACCTTTTGTAGAATAATTATGCTGCATGTCGTGTGTTAATTATGCTGCGTTTCATGTGTTAGGAATAAGCTTTATTAAAGGTAATGTTCAAGTTTTTTTACCTCCACTGTAAAGACTGGTTTGCTAACCTGGTATCCCAGACCTGTAAGATTCATGGTTCTCAAAGTAGTCCCAAACCAACATCAGCACATTACCTGGGACTTTCTAAAAATGCAGATTCTCAAACCCCATTTAAAAGCTGTTAGGTCAGAAACTGTGGTGAGGCTCAGCACTCTGTTTTAATAAGGCTTCAAGCTGGTTTTAATGCTCTTGAGTAAGACAGCCAACAATAGAGAACTTTGAGGGCATATATTTGATATTTTCTTAGTACCAGGTGCCATGGTTTAGTTAGAAAATGAGTTCAAAATAGAGCACTGCAATTTAAATAGCTGTACAGTCCCAAAATTATCACTAAACTCAATTCTAAAATTTAGAGGCAATAGTAACATTAGAATAGTTCTGAGGGCGAACTAAGTACGAAACAAGAACCTCATGTATTCTTAAGATCAGTATAAATGATAGTTGCAAACCGCTATGCAGTATCTCTCTGATTGGCTTCCTTAGTTTAAATAAAAGTAGCAAACACTATCATCTCGTTCTTTTAAAGGTTTAATGAGATTATGTAGTGCTCTCACTCTGCTTTCTTTATGGCAGCTATTTGTTATTTATAAAACTAATCTTTTTTATATCTATTATTGTGCTTCTATCTCTTGATTCTGAACTTCTGTTCTACTTAAGTACTAATTTTTGAGTTCCAAATTTCAGTGTCCTATACCAGATTGATCTGCATGGACCAGGTCCTTGGACACCTCAAGTATTGTTTGTGCTGTACTTTTAAGAACCACAATATTAAGAATAGGAAATTAAATATGTCAGCTAGTAATTTAGGTACAGTGGCAATACACTGCCTGGTATGGTTACCACCTTTCAGGTTATAGCTTTTGGAAATTACTGAGTTTTTCAGATTTGATTTCTTTCGGAAACATGCTGATAAATTGTATAATTAGAATACCCATTTACAAAATGAAATAGACGTACTAAATAGCATTTTCTTTCAATAAGAAATTTTCAGGATTGCCTCTTAAACGTGGATTCTGAGCAGTGGGGAATTAACTTTGGTAATCTAAGTGATGGTGACATCAGGGTATGTTGTGCACTGATGTATACATCCCTATTGTAGCAGTGTGTTTATCACATGGACTAGACTTACACTGTCCATAAATAAGCCAAAGAATGCTGAAAAACTATAAAGCATGTCTTACTTCATGAGTACCATTTTTCTAGGTTCTAAACTGACCTGACACCTTTCTGCCTTCCAGAGCATATGTTTATGTGTTGTGTTGTGTCTAATAAGTTCACATGATTTGGATTAAACTTTGGTTTTTTTTTAACTAGAATTTTGTTATGCTTCCCTGATACTTAGCATTTCTTGATTACTGATTAGAGTGAGTACTTTCTACAGAAAGTCTACAGAAAGTTGATTCACTGCTAAGGGTATTTCTTTATTTTAGTCTTAGAGTACTTTTTTTTTTTTTTTGAGTTGACTAAGGAAGGTCTCTGACTGAGGCCCCATAGTGTACTGAAAAGTTAGATGGATATGCAACTTGTGATTCCTTCCTTCAACTCCCCCCCCCCCCAAGGCCTGGGGCTTGAACTCAGGACCTCACACATGGTAGGCTTGGTAGGTAAGCACTGCCATTTGAGCCCTGCCCCAGATCCATTGTATGATTCTTTTTTTTTTTTTTTAAAGAAAGTGCTTAGTTTGTCTGTGTTTTGTTGGCTTATTTTTGAAACAGGGTTTGTTTGTTTTGGTGGTGGGGTATTGAACCCAGTGTCTTGAACATGCTAGGCAAGATTTTACCACTGAGCTATATCCCCAGCCCAACATGAAATGATTTTATATATAAATGGGTATAATACAGAATCTATAACGTAATCCACTATCATTCTTTTATGTCATTGCTATTTTTCCTACAGTTTGTTTTGTCCAAGCAATAAATTTCATCTCCTATTCTCAGTTTATTAACTTAGTTCACATTGTTTTCTAATCTACTTCCTAAGTATGGTACTCTTAATAATTCATACATAAAAAGTGCAGGCTGAATTCATGGCAAAAACAAGAATCAATTTTAAACCATTGCCGTTTCTTACTATACTTAAAACTTTTTTTAGCATTTAGAATCGGCCAGTTCTTAAAATATTTAAAAGGTTTTAGAAATATTTTCAGTTTTGCTTTTCATGACTTGAAAAATTTTCACAGTTTTAAGAGTATTCTGTATAGAATGAGTACTGTATAGATTTGTGAGTTATGAACTAGAAATATGAAATCAATGATTTGGAAATTGACTTGATTTTGTGTATTTAGGAAGGCGACATGCCAATTCATGAACTTCTCAGCCTTTATGGTTATGATAGTACTGTTCGACTACCTGAAGAAGATGAGGAGGAAGAAGAGGAGGAAGAAGAAGGTGAAGATGACGAAGATGCTGACAATGATGATAACAGCGGCTGTAGTGGGGAAAATAAAGTAAGGTTACTCACATACATAGTAGTTCCCCTCTTATCTGTGGAGATTATACATTCTAAGACACACAGTGAATGACTGAAACCACAAATCATACTGAACTCTAAATATAAGTTAGATACAATAAGGTCAAATGCTAAAAATTGATATGTTAATATAAATATTGTAAGTGTTCTGTAACCCACTCCTGAAAGCTAGGAGTTTGGTATGTGTCATTCCAGAGTTCTTTTCAGAGCTTTTTCCCAAACAGTTTATACCAACTTAAAAAGCAAATGCTATTGCCTTTAAACAATAATGGCTAAAAGACAGTTTGTGTTCATTTTCCTTGTTTCATTTTGAAATAATTTTAGATGTAAGAAAAGGTTCAAAGTTGCCATAAAGAGTTTCTATATATTCTTCACATAACTTCTCCTTATATTCATACCTTACTTAATCAAGGTGTATTGTATCAAACTTAAGAAATCAACTGGTAAAATACTATCAGCTACCATATAGACTGGTTGGATTTTTGCCACTAAGACCTTTTCTCACTCAAAAGGGCCAGCCCAGGCCACTGTGTCGAATACTTCTAGTTATATTTAGAACAGAATTCTTTGTGGCCTTGCACCTGCAGCAGTGTTCTTTACATTTTAAATAAATTTATTATTCTATAGGAAGAGAACATAAAGGATTCATCAGGTCAGGAGGATGAAACTCAGTCTTCCAACGATGATCCGTCACAATCTGTTGCTTCTCAGGATGCTCAAGAAATTATCCGCCCACGTCGATGTAAATATTTTGATACAAGTAAGTGTTACTATCAGTGCTATAGTTACAGTATAACTTTAACTCTTTAATGTATTAATGTGTGTTTCACTGCTCTCTGTTTGAATTTATCTATTCTGAAATCTCTTTCAAAAGTAAATGAATTTTGTTGTAGGTTATTTATTTACCCATACTAAACACCCTTTTGTCAGTGAATATATTTATAATAGTTTTTTCATATACTGCCTCACTTTGGATATGTTCCTTTTATTTTGTGTAATCTTTAACTTTTTACTTTCTACTTTTCTTTGCCTCTAGCCCCCCCCCCTTTTTTTTTTTTTTTTGGTAATACTGGGGTTTGAACTCAGGGCCTCCTGCTTGTTAGGCAGGCACTCTACCACTTGAGCCACTCTGCCAGCCCTGCCTCTAGCCTTTTTTTAAATAAAGCCATAGTTATGTATCACTTAATAACAGGGATACATTCTGAGAAATGTGTTGTTAGGCAATTACTTAGTTTTGCAAACATCATAGAATGTACCTATACAAACTAAAGTGGCAACATCTGTAATTTCTACATTGTTGTTGACCAAGACATCAGTTATGCAGCACACAACTGTATTCACAAGCATTACTTTCTCTAATCTTGTAACTCAGGTCTAAAAATGTGGGTGACTCTTGAGGTAGAAACAAATATTTGTGTGTTTCACCTGGTTTGCCATATTTCATTCAAAGCCCAAGCTGTTACTCTAAAAGATATTTGATAAGAACAAGTCAAGAACCAGTATTATTAGTTTATAAATTCTTGGTCTACATTTCTATACTTTAAAAGGATGAAAACCACTTGAGGAAAAATAACCTCATAAACTTCATAGTAAGGTAATTAGTGATTAAACATGGCTACTTTGTGAATGATTTAGTTTAGAAGGGCTTGTAATACACTGCTAATTATATTTTTTCATGATGATAGAGTTTTAATCAAATATCTGGTCTAAGTGAAAGTGTATTTGTACGAGGTAAGCTTAGTTATTGAAATTCTTGTGTTAATTTTGTTTGGGGGAGAATGTGGTATTTTTAAACATGTATTGCCAAAAGTTTGCTAAAAAGTGGGATACCATGTAACAGGTTTGCCTCTTGGAACAATATTTCTTCCATATTTCTAATCTGGTACTTCAGTTATGATGTATGTATGGAAGTTATATATACACATACACCTCTTACATTAGTTTTTCCATAGGAGGCTTACATAATTTCTGTGCATGATGTCCTTTTGAACTTTGTTGTTTTAGGTTTGAGAAGATGTTGACAATCTAAAAATTTTCATATTTCCCATCCCTTTATGTAAATATGTACTTATTTCAAAATGTAAACAAATAACAGCTTTCCTTCTCTGAATAAAATGGAGGTTGAAAAAAGGGAGACCTTTCAAACATAGCCTGCCTTCATATAGTCCCTCTAGAGTTTGCTACACAATTAATTCCCTGTATTATAAGGAACACTACTTTGTCCAAACCCTGATTTTATGAAGAAATTGAGATCCTCTGACTTAGTCTGTCAGCAGAATGAAGATTAGGAACAGATTATCTTGACAAATCAGTTTTCCTAAAGTTGTTGTGGGAAGTCATTTTCTGAGATTACAATTGCCCTAGAAGATTTACGTTTTTTTGATATTTTTTTGTTTTGTTTAGTTTTTATAGTGAAAGTGAGAGCAAAACTTACTAAGAAAGATTTATACCTTCAGTAGACTCAAAGTGGGTCATCTCTGGTTAAGAATGACAACATAAAAAGTTTATAGTATTAGTTCATAGTAAAGTTTATTAGAATAGAGATGGGTGACAGAGAAGTTGAGAACAAGCTTGTTGTTTTATTGTTTTGGTCTGGTTTGGTTTTCCTGTTGAAAAGATAGGATATTGATATTTTGATTAAAAATATCTTACTTTGGCCATGCATGGTAGCTAATATCTGTAATCCTACTCCAGAGGTTGAGACAGGAGTATTGTAGCTCAAAGAGCCAGACTCTGCAAAAAGTTCTCAAGGCCCCATCTCAACCACAAGCTGGGCATGGTGGCTCTAGTCTGTCATCCTACCTACCTTGGGAAGGGTAAATAGGAGAATCCGGGTCCAGGCCAGCCCAGTCATAAAGCAGACTTATCAAAAATAAGTAAAGCAGAAGGGACTGTGGGGGCATGGCTTAAGTAGTAGAGCTCCTGCCTAGCAAATGCAAGGTTCTGAGTTCATTTTCTAGTACTTGCCAAAAACAAAATCTTACCTTAACTCAATAGACCTTTTGCATTTCTAAATATTTCATGGTAGATATACAAATGATACAAAGGTTGTACAAGTGGATAGCATAAGCATGCACTTTATAGTGTCATTGTCTTATTTATTCTAGATAGTGAAATAGAAGAAGAATCTGAAGAAGATGAAGATTATATTCCATCAGAAGATTGGAAAAAGGTACTTATATCCATATTTTCCTAAAAAGTAATATTTTTAGAAACCAATGTAATTATTCTTTTATTAATTCTGTATACTGATATGGTTGATGGATAAGTCCTTTTATGTGACATTTAAGCATTTGATAAATGTTCACATTCCCCCTTCTTAACATGCAAATAAAAGATACTTTTTATAAAATAAAATGACAGTATGGAAAGAATTGTATTTTGCTGAGAGTGTCAATACTCAAACCAATATTAGAAATCTAATCTAGTTCTGAACCACTGCTAAATTAAGGCTTATGTTGCCCTGTAAAATATATTACTTTTAAAAGACATGTATTTTGGAGAATAATTGTTGAGGCTTTGATATTTGTTAAGTAAATATTTTCAAAATTTACTTAGATTGCAAGTTTTCAATTCCACATTACTTTATAAAAGAGAAAAGTCTCAATCTTTGTGTTTAATGTTGATATTTATAATTAGTAACTTTATTGTGTAAAGGGACAGATTTAGCTTTTTTTTCTAAGTATACACAGGTTAACTGTTTATTTCTAAAATAATGCAAAACATTAGTTTTTATTTATAAAATTACACAGCATTATATAAGTGGCCTAGTAGTTAAAAGTTGCAGAAGAGCTGCCCTCTTAAGGAAAATCTATCAAAACATTATGTAGAATTGGCCAAAACAAATTACCTATATTAAAGAAACTATACTATTATTGAGAGGTATTTGCCTGATCTGTTCCCTTTAAAAAAAAGAAAAAAATTGAATTTTTTGTTCTTTTTCTTCCTGAGTCTGATTTTTTTAAATTTAGTGTATAAACAATCATCGCTTTAAAAACAAAATAGTTCAAAACATCAGATTGAGTGGCATTTTTGTACTTTTTCAGTCAAGATGGTTTAATTATTAATTTGAACCTACTGAATTCTTTTTGGTTTGGTTGTATGTATAGTTCTGCTTTTGTTTTTTTTAAGATGGCTTAAAGTTTTCTGGGTTAGAATGGATGAGGCAAACTTTAATTGCTGACCCTTTTGCCAATTAAAATAGGAAGCATCACGTACTTATGATTTGAATTTGGAAGAATGAAGTAATCAAATGTACTTAGATTGGGCTGCCTATATATTCTGAGCTTTAGCCAGAATTCATCTATTTATGGGTTTCCTAAGGGATGTTTCCCATAGACATGCATTGTGTCTGCTAATAGATGAATAGAGACCAAGAAACAGATAACTTTTAATAAATAGTGACTAGAGTCTAAAGAGTTGGGGGGGCATACTTTGTGGGAGTAAGGGGGTTAATTTGTTCTGTTTGTTTTTTGAGAGAAGTTCTAACTATGTGGCCCAGACAGGACTCAAATTTACCATCTTCCTGCCTAGCCTCCCAAGTGCTGGGATTATAGGTACTTATCAATATGCCAAGGTGCAATGCATACTTTCCTACATTCTGAAAGTGACTGAGTACCTCATGTTTACATTGCTGTTAAGAGACAAGTACCTTTCTTCTCCAGAAGCTTACAGTTTTTACTGCAGGAATGGAAAGATGACCTATGGAAGAAGTTATATAACATAACTATACGCATTTTTTAAATTGGATGAGACCAACACAAAGATGTAGAAGTTAAAAGAGAGAGATCAGTGTGAGCTTAGAATGGTAATGGTAAAGGAACACTGAAGTACATTTTAATTTGAGTCAGCGATGGGACAGAAGACAAACAAAGATCACAAAAGTTACTTTGCTGTTGATGTGACCTATTTGGGCAAGTGTTCTTCAGTCTGTTTTATCTGATTCCTATACCATGCAGGAATTAAAGATGAAAAACCAAGAAACCTTTGGAGTCCTGTTGAATGGCTATTTTCCAGCACAAATTCAGATGTTTTCCTTTTTCTCTGACATACATTGTTTTTATATCTATAGAACATTTTTGATCTTAAACAATATTTCTCTTCCATGTTGTACATGACAAATTAACAGGTAAAAAAGGTATTGTGAACTCAATAGGAAAAAGGAAATCTTCACTCTGGTTCACAAGCTCTCTGCCCGACTTCATGTGAGAATCAGTTGAAGAACTTTTTACTAACGTCCAGGGCCTTTGGTCATGTATGATCACTTACTGGTCTGGAAAGGATCTAGGCATTGATAGTTTTAGAAACACATAGCCAGAGTTGATAACTCATTTATTCTTTGGTAGCATCAGTGAATAAAGTTAAAAGAAGTATAGGGAGTAATAATAGAGGATTCTCTTAATGGTAAGAGACATAAAGAGAATTCCTATGAAATTGTGCAGAAACTTTGTTGTGTGTAATGTTCTTTTTAAAAACTGATCATGAGAAAGGCTAGTTTTCCTTGGTACAATGATGACTTTATTTATTTCATAGAGCATGTCTGAAGTTCAATAGGTAAATGGATCCTCACAGCAGTAACAATAGCAGGAGAGAGCAACTTTTCAAATACTAATAGTTATCTACTGCTTAGACTATTTTTATACTACCTTTCCTGCCCAAGTTTTCATTTAAAAACACTAGAAAATTTGGTCTTTTTTTAGTCACCAGACAAAAAAGGGTCCATGTGATCTTGGTCTCCATGCACTGTGAAATCTCATTGATGGTGATTCTAGTTGCCTTTCTAAACATACAGTTTCACTTAATCTGACTTGATTATATAGATTTAATTATCACATTTCCTATAACAAGCTGTAATTAAGCTTTTATAGAGGGTACATTTTCCATTTATAATGTTTTAATGACAAAGCATTAATCTGCTTATCATTTTGGAGTTTCATTCATTTGGTCACTACCTTTTGTGTTATTTCCCTTATTTTAAATGCCTGTTTCTCAGACTGTGTGTGTGTCAGAATCACCTATAGCGTATTAAGATCCTGAGTCCTAGCCTAGAGTTTCTGATTTAGTAGGTAACTACTAAATCTGCTAAATGAAAGTCTGAGCACTTTCATTTTTAACAGTTTCCCAAGTAATGATGCTGGTGATGGAAAGTATCTTAAAGTTTAGATACTCTGAAAGTACCTGCATTTGACTTTGTTTTTTCAGGATATTTTGTGATCAGAATTCCCTTTCATTTATTTTATCCATCTTAAGCTTTGTATTCGTTGTCTACATTGAATTTCAACCATTGATATTAATTAGTATTTTCATCCAATCATAGCCAACCTCTTACCTATTGTTAACTCATTCATCCTCACAATACTCCTCTGAGGTAGTTAACTGGTTTTATGACAGAAATACCAGAGAGAGTTTACCCAAGAAGATGGTTAAACTAGAAAATGAATATAAAAATTATGTTGCTAGATCTTAACTAATGTTTTGTGTTGTTACTAAAACAGGAGATTATGGTGGGGTCCATGTATCAAGCAGAGATTCCAGTTGGCATTTGTAGATACAAAGAAAATGAAAAAGGTAAGTTAATAGAAAAGTTACATATCTGGACACACTTTTGAAGAGATGAACTGTTATTTTTTATGTAAATGTGATAAAAACATGACAGTGTACTAAATAACACCATTAATTTATGAAAGAAAACGCTGCATTTTATCTTTAAGAACTGTGTTTACTGTTTTTCCAGTTTTTTTTTTTTTTTTACTATTTTTAAATGCTCTGAACCATACCCCTTTCTAACATTTATAATTTAGTTTTTAAAGGCAGGTTATTTTATGTCAGTGATAGGCAGGTTTAAAAAACAAATGGAACCTGTATATAGTGTTGTACACCTGTCACCCCAGCACTCAGAAGGTACAAGCCTGGACATAGCAGGTTCAGAGTCAGCCTGGGCTACATAGTGAAACTGTCTTAAAAAACAAGACATAACTGGAAAATACACAACTAATATAAAGCTTACTTTATGCTGGGCATGGTGGTTCATGCCTGTGATCCCAGCTATCTGGGAGGTAGAAATTGAGATTCTCTTGGTCCTAAATGTGTACTGATCTGACTTCACATATAACTAACTATATTCAGCTCGTAAGATACCAACTGTTCCTGCCTTCTTCTTCTTTGGTTTATTTATTGTCAGACATGCTAAGATGACTACTGGCAATTTGTGTTACACTTTACACAGTTTTACAGCTAGAGAACCAACAAAAATAAGGATTTCGTTTTTCCCTAAAGCTGTAGCAAAAAGTCTAGAGCTCTCCCTAAAGTTCTGGAGAGACTTGTTCCCTGTTGACTCAGCTTGAGTCATAAACCTGACCAGAAGAAATCACTGTGACCAGAGAGCAGAGGGCGGGGGGGTGTCAGCCCTGCCATACCATATAGGAAAGGGCTTATATGAGCCCTGAAGGAGATGCTGGTCAGATCAAAAGCATTCTACTTCACAAGGTGAGGTGTACTTTATTGTCTCTCCGATGTACTAAATTGATTGTGATGACCAGAGTAAGGAATGCTGGTAAACAGTGCAGGACTGACTCCTCCCTGCTCCTATTGACGGAAAATGTTGGGGTCCTGATTGAAAGGTTCTAGATAAACTGAGAGGCAGCAGGAAAGAACAGTAAGCACATTCCCACCCAAGTCTTCATGCTTGCATGACGTACATTTTTAGATGGCCCATGTAAATTGTGTCTAACAAACTCATAGCAAATTATTTTTCATTTTTTTGCAGGGTGGGACTTAAGGGGTTTGGACTCTTTTTTGGGTTTTTTTGTTTTGTCTTGAGACAAGGTCTCGTATGTTGCCCAGGCTGGCCTCAAACTCCAAATTCTTCTGACTCAACTTCCCAGTGCTGGGATTACAGGTGTGTACCACGATGCCTGACTGAATTAGAATCTTTAATAAGGCACAATAAGGAACACTTCCTCAGCTAACCCTTGCTAATATACTAGTGAACTGCCTGCTGTATAAGTAAAATTCTTTCATTTTCCAATAATAACCAGTGCATGTATTTCTGATTGCTTTTTAAAAGTTGTAGTATTTAAATTTGGAATACATTTAGAATCAGTTTTAGAAAATTCCATTTTATTTTAGTACTCCATCTTTCAAAATCTAGCATGCTCATGTCACTTAATGTGATTATAATAGAGAACTTTTTTCCTTTCTATTTCTCTTACAGAGTTTCTTTTCCTTCATATCATATATATAGATAATATTTCTCCTTTGGTTTTTGGCATGTTTTATCTTAATAGTATAATTCTGTATTTCTCCTTTTCATATTTTAGTCATGCCATAACATTTAATTAGAGCTCAGACTTAATGGGAAAGTAATTCGATCTGTTTTTTTATTAGTAAAGGCAGTGTGAATTATTCTCTGGAACTGCTAATTGTTCTCACCTTATATCTCATAGTGATTGTTGAGTATATTGTAATTGCATAAATTGAAGTGTATTATTCAAATAATCAGGGCTAGTCTACCTGTTTAGCCGCAGTTCTGGAAGTCTGACTTGTCATTTGGCACCACCTGGTGGTGCTTGTGTACCAGCTTCAGTAAGACCATCCCGTGGGATTTGCAGAATTGTCAGAGATTCCAGAAATGTCTTCTAGGTAGTTTGTCTTCTTTCATAGTTTAAATGGAAGAACACTTGGGACTCAGGGATCCACCCTTTACCTTCCTCTTCCTGAAACAGTCTTGTCTAACCCAAGAATATAAGTAATCTGTAGTTTGCTGCCATTGGAGGACAGTGGCTGAGCACAGAACAGAAATCAGTAGCAACATATCCACATTCACTTTATCATAGGCGTTTACTGTACTAAAAATGTATAACTAAAATTATATAAAATTGTTGAGAAAAGATAAACATTTATTAAGAATTTCAGGATATTGGCCTTTGAACTGTATTTTAAAGAAAAGTATGTATTTTGAGAAACAGAAAAAGGTAGATGTGTATTCTTAAATATATGTGTGGATGGAAGGGCAAAGTAAGTTCAAGTGAAACAGTGACTGTATCTCCAGGTATGTAAGAGAAGCTTAATTAGCTGTTAATTCCTTTTTGTGATACGAGGAACTTCGACTTAATTACCCTTGCGCTCAAAGTTCTTCTCAAGCAGTTTCCTTCCCATTGGCATTTAAATGTTTGTCTCCTATCTTTAAAAACAAAAGCATGAAAAACTCTCAGCTCTACTTCACTAGCCTTATCTCTACCCTCATAACCACACTTTGCAAGAGTTTTCTACTTTCACTTTCCATTTCTCTTTAGTCTTCTCTAATGTTGCTTCTGTTTCCGTGTCTGCACAGAGACAGTCACATAACACTTCCTTTTCAGAAAATCTAGCAGAGCTTATTCAGTTTGCATCCTGGTCACTCAGTAGGATTTAACTAGTCTTTGAGATTCTCCTTGGAAATGCTTTTTTCTCTTGGCTCCTATTGTGCCATTCTCTTATATTCTATCTTATAACTCTTCCTCATCTGTTTTCAATTCTGGTCATTTAGAATTCTACAAGACCCTGTCTTAGGTTATATTCCTTTCCACTTTTTAAATTTTGGTGAGATTTTAGGTTTTACTCTTACTATACACAATGGAAATGATAGTGAAACTTAAATGCCTTTTTCTTTAAAGTTGACTTTTGTTTGTAAAATTCATATACATTAATATATTTTCAAAATAAAAAGAAGGGAGTAAAACCTAGCATGGTAGGGGGCATCTATAATCCCAGAACTTGGGAGACTGAGGTAGACTCGTAAGTGGCGCATGAAAATCCAAAATTTTCAAAAGATGATAAAGCCAAGCCCCGTGGCTCACGCCTGTGATCCTAGGTACTCTGGAGGCAGAATCAGGAGGATTGCAATTCAAGGTCAGCCCAGGCAAATAGTTCTCAAGACCCTATGTCAAAAATACCCAACTAAAAAAAGGACTGGCAGAGTGGCTCATGGGGTAGAGCACCTGCCTAGCAAGCACGAGTCCCTGAGTTCATATCCCAGTGCTGCCAAAAAAAAAAACAAATTGCCACATCCTAATGCCAAGAAATAGTGCTAACATTTGATGTACATCCTTCTAAACATGTTTTTTAAAATACAGTTTTATTCATTAGCCTTACTATGTGCCAGAACTGTATTTAAGTGCTTTATATTTTAAATCCTTACAACTTCATGTTGTAGTCATTTCACAGATGAACCAGAGAAAAAGGAAGTAACTTGCCCAAGGTCATATAGGTATAAGTGGTAGAGGTGGCATTCAAACCAAGAGAGTTTGGAATGTGTTGCACCCAGGTTAAGTCATCCAAAGGGGCATAATGTGGTCCTTTTTTTCTTTGTAGACTGCTTAGTTTTTCTAGGCTGTAATTATTACCCAAGAAAGAATTTAGGCAAGTAGTAGGACCACACTTTTCCTCTTGGTTTCACCATTTAGCTCTTAATCTTACCTGTTCTCAGAATGAATTATTTGTTCAATAATATGTTTTAATACAGACTCACAATTTTGAACACTTTTTACTAACATTTGTTTTACTAATTTAGTATATGAAAATGATGATCAGCTCCTGTGGGACCCTGAATACTTACCAGAAGATAAAGTCATTGTGTTTCTTAAGGATGCATCTAGAAGAACTGGTGATGAGAAAGGTGTAGAAGCAATTCCCGAAGGATCTCATATAAAAGACAATGAACAGGTATGTAATAAGAAACAATTATGAGGGTCTACAGCCATACCAACCTGAACATACCCAGTTTCATCTGATCTTAGATGCTAAGCAGGGTCGGGCATGAAAGAAAAAACTGTGAGGATTTCCTAATGGAAATTACCCCACACATTTATAAATGTAAATGCTATCACTTTCATTGTTGCAGGGACTCTAAGATTATAATCAGTTATAATAAACAAGAGTCTGCATGTTTTATTTTGCCCATACACACTTTTTGTTACACTTTTAAAAATTATTTTGTCTATCCTTGAGACTCTGTGGACATCATCAAGCTGGGATACTCACCCAAGATAATGTCATGAATGTGGTAAGAGCATACCTACCATGAGCCTAATGTTACAGCTTTTGCTTTTTCTTCTTTTTGAGGGAGCGTTCTTTTCTAATTTCTTCAAAACTATAATAGGAACCTTAGAAAACCACAAAGATGAAATTGCATTTTATATAAAATCAAATATTTTTTGTTGTTTGCAAATTCCTGGGATACTATGGCCACCAAGTTAAGAGTATTTATGTATTTTACATATTTAGAGGTCATTAAATATCAAGATTGAATTCATATTGTTTTCCTTCATGCTCTGTAAGTTGCATTCACTAAAATTACGTGTAGCCCAAAAACAGTAAGAAGCAAATGCTGGATTTGGGGAAAAAACCTTTACTCTTAAGAAACCGTAGCACTAGACTTAACTGTTCATAGTCTAGGTCATACATGGAAGCCTTTTTTCCCCCTAGGCTTTATATGAATTGGTTAAATGCAATTTCGATACAGAAGAAGCACTGAGAAGATTAAGATTTAATGTAAAAGCAGCTAGAGGTAAGCATAAATATTAAATTTTAATTTTTCATGATTTGGCAGAATTTTAAACATTAAGCTAAATACATCCTCAGCTTAATAAATCAGTAAATACTTGCAGAACACAAATATCACACAAGGGAATAGGATTAAGGCTTTCTCTTCCCATACAGAAAACTAAGGCAATTTAAGTGAAAATATAAAAATACATAACGCATTAAAACTTCAAAGCATGTTTATAAAGATTTTCTTACTTGCTATTTGGTAGTAGCCCTATGAGCTAAGCAATATGACAGGTATTGCCTTTACTTTAAGTTGTGGGACTTAGGTCTCTAATCCAAAAATAACTTGTCTGAGGCAAACATAATTCATAAATGTTGCAACCATAACTAAAATCTAAGTTTTCCTGTTTTATTCTAAGTCTGGCTCCCACCCCACGTCACATGAAGAGAGGACTAAGAGAGAGAGAGAGAGAGAGATCTCTTAAACTTGTTGAGGAGAGGATGGGAATTTTAGGGAACGCTTCCAGAATAAAATTTTTTTAATTGATTGAAGGAATTGTGTTGGTAAAACGAATTGTGAGGTAAGGAGGCAGGAAGCATTTCTATGCACAAAGTCTGAAATAAAAAGGATCTTAGCAATTACAAGAAATTAAAATGTGGCTGACAAAGTTGGGTTGTGAAGAACAGTGGTGCAGTCCTGTTGTCCCAGCACTTGGGAGGTTGAGGCAGGAGGATCACAAAGTTCAAGGCCAGTCTGGGCTACGTAGTGAAACACTTGACTGTCTTGTAAAGCAAAAGAGACAACGGCCCACGCTGAGGTTGGAGAGGTAGAGAACAAATCATTCAAAATTTGATTAAGAATTTTTGTCATTGTTTCTACAAATTTTTGTCAATATTAGAGTAAAATATTCCTCTCTCTTTTTTTTAAACCAGAATGTTACCTTTTCACTTGTAGTTTTCTTTGTTATATGTAAAATTTTGGAGAATTTTGCTTTAACAATTTTTCCCCTCTCGTTTTGTCAGAGGAATTATCTGTTTGGACAGAGGAAGAGTGTAGAAATTTTGAACAAGGGCTGAAGGCCTATGGAAAAGATTTTCACTTAATTCAGGCTAATAAAGTAAGTAATAACATACATTATTTTTTTACAGAAAGAAATTTAGCTTAATAATCCAAATTGTCATATCATCTTAATTTGCAGTATTTTCTAATGTTAGTTTCTATAGTGAATATTAACAATGTTTTGGAATAGCTAGTGATTAAATAAGCATCCCTGGACTCCCTGACATAAACAGTGAGTGATATTGGAAATATTTAAGAATCTAATTCATTTACAAGTATGTTAATGAACTTTCACTTGGGGGTATATAATGAAGTCATTTATAGCTGTTTTCCATGGCCTGTGACAAGTCTTTCTAAGGAGGGTCTTTAAAATAAATTTGAAACTTTTAAGCAATTTTAACATGACATTTACAATTAATACATATTATATTTACAAAGTCCTTGGTAATCTAATTATTTGCAGGTTTGTGGAGTGTGTGTGTGTGTGTGTCTGTGTGTGTGTGTGTGTTAATAGTATTGGGATTTGAACTCAGGATCTCTTGCTTGCTAGGCAGGCACTCTACTATCTCTTGAGCCATGCCCCTAGCAGTCACAAAAGTCTTACATATGAACCCAGGTAGGATTTTTAATAGAAACTACACAATTTTATAGAATAGTATGAGTTCTTGTTGGAGATTAGGACAGACAAAACTAAAGTTTCAGAGTGTATGTATAGAAAATTGATTCCTAGGCTTATAACATCATATTTCTAATAAATGAAAGGACCTTGACTTTACCTGTTTCCTTAAAGATAGTTTCTAAGTTTCGTATAGTAGCTTGTGCAGGACCATGTTGAAAGTATCTAGACTTATGTCTGAAGCTCTAAATAGTCTTTTACCTTGTTCCTCTTTTTGATACTTCTGAGACTGTATGGTATTCAGTTGAATTGTTTCATCACATTTAACATTAGCTTATGAGCATTAAATAAAAGTTACAGATCCTATGAGTTCATTCTTTCTTAATTTTGTTACACTTTAACTAGTTCATTCTTAATTATCTTGGTTCATTTCAGTAATTGACATTGAGCATAACTAATAAAAGGGAAATTTTGAGGTTTAGCATTTAGGATGGCTTAGAAAATCTATGTAATCAGTGTCAAAATGTATGCCCCAAATGTGTCCAAATCATCTGAGAACTTCAAATATAGTCAACATGCTTGGAAAGGACTGTAGCAAGTGATTGACTATGTATGTTTGTAAACTTTCTTACAATTCATCATTTTGGGTGGTCATGGTAGTGAGCACCTGTAATCATTCTAGCCATGCAGGAGGCAGAGGTAGGAAGATCATAGTCTGAGACAGCCCCTGGCAAAAGGGAGACCTTATCTGAAAAATACACTAAAGCAAAAAGGGCTAGCAAGTAGTAGAGCACCTATCTAGGAAGATCCTGAGTTCAAACCCCAGTACTCTCTCTCCCCAAAAATCCCATCATTTCATGCTTGAGAGGATCATTTTATATAAGGGTGGTTTTTTGTTTGGTTGGTTGGTTGGGATTTTTTACTGTTCCTGTATAAATTCAGATTTTGTTGGTGAAACCATGCTGAATAGTGAGGGTATGATGGTAACTACTTTAGCTAAAACAACAACCTCCTCAAAATGTGATTTTTTTTCTTCCACTAAAGGAGTAAGAACTTACTAAGTGACTTGCAAGCACAAGCCCAAAATATCATCATGAAAAATAAGATCTTGATTTTTTTGTAAATATTTGGAATGCTGATCTCTCAGTGTTACAGAAGCCATCCGACTTAAATAATACACTAGTTGCTGTAGTGAACAAAGAGAACAATAATTCTTTGATTAAAAAAAATGGTCTAGGGAAAACATAAAGATTTTATTTCTGTTCTTAGAATTAAAATTTAGATCTTAATCATAAGTTCTACTATGAGGGCTTATGATAGTTAAAATTTTTTACTATGTTAACTTTGTATGCCTGAAAATGTCTTCCCTTTTTGCTTTCAGTACAATACAGTTGACTTTTAATCTATTTTTAATCTATCTAGAATTAAGATTCTGTAGGAGGCCAAAAAGAACGGGAGAGGATGATATTTTCTAAAACTCTTGATAGCTTTCAATCTTGGAGCAAAATGGGTCAAAGTTGTAAAGTGCAAGCAGAGGGAAGAAAGAAATACATGTTGGATATGGATAAGGAAGGGTGTTCCTTATCCAACAGTTGTTCTTAGGTGACATTGGAGCTCCAAGAAACCTGCTTCAAGGTTAGAAATTGATGGATTAAACCAGTATTGTTTTGCATCCAAATACTAATGCATATGCCCTTTGTTCAGACTCCCAGTATTTTTTTTTTATACACTCAATTCTACCAGTTCTCCACCCTAAGTAAAGGAATAAAGGGCAATTTTGTCAGCATCAGGTGCTCATCCCATGGATGTTGAACATTCTGTGAAGGGAGCTATTCATTTGCACAAATAGGTATAGCACAGTAAGCACAGGAGTAACTTAGTAAACAAAGTTTAAGTGATATTACAATAGCTTTTCTCTCGCTTTGGCATATGCTGACGTTCTAAAAAGTACATGAATTGGGATTACTGTTTGGACTAGTGAGAATCTTTTGAAAGAGAATTTAAAGGGTGTGTCCTTAAGTGGTGTATTTGCAATCTGTGTATAATACTCATTTTAACCTAAATACCACTTCCAGGCATTTTTAAGAGGAATATTTGTATTATAGTACATTTTTAGGATGTTGGTATCCTTTAAAAAGCAGAATTCTGAACGTCTAAAGTTCATTTACCAATGTATTATTTCTCTTAGAAAGTTTAGAAGGAATAGCTTTCAATGTAGCAGTTAAGGAATAGCTAGTCTTGGGGGGTTTATTTTTTGTCATTGTTACTGTTTGTTTCGTTAAGACTTCAGTTACTTTTCATGAAATAACTGTTGAGATTCTTAAAAACAAGATTTGTTTCTTATAGGTGAGAACACGGTCAGTGGGTGAGTGTGTAGCATTCTACTACATGTGGAAAAAATCTGAACGTTATGATTTCTTTGCTCAGCAAACACGATTTGGAAAAAAGAAATACAATCTTCATCCTGGTGTAACGTGAGTTAATTTTCTTCCTTTAGGGATATATTTTTTTTTTCTAAGCTTACCTAGATTTTTCTTCAAACAGTTATGGTTTTTAGAATCTTTGTTTTATTACAAAATTTACATTAAATGTACTGTTGGTTGACATCTTCATAGGGAATTTAGACTTTTTAGAGTCTTAAAAAAATTGTAGTTCATATTTGAGACAACAAACGTCATTAAAGCAAGATTTAGAGTGTATATTTTCCTCAAGTAAAAATAAATGGACCTTGAAAAGAAATGGATCAGAACATGTATGAAAATGTTAAATTCTTTTCCATTCAATAAAGCATACACTTTGTTTTTTCTTTTTTCTTTTTTTTTGTTGTGGTGGTACTGGGTTGAATTCAGGGACTCATACTTACTAGGCATTCCCTCTGCCACTTGAGCCATGCTATCACCCCTACAATTTTAAGCTTACTGACACTTTGAAAGCAGTGAGAATATGAAAAAAGATTTCTTTTCTAAAACTACATGTAGGGCCATATGACCAGTAGAGGCCCTTTAAAGAGGAAGGGAAATGAATTGTTTCTTTATCCAATCTGTTTTACTCACAGGAACCAAAGTAAGATTTGAATATAGATACTCTTAACAAAAAGTATAGGGATATAATAAATCAGGCCAAATTACATCTTTTCTGTTATAGACTTTTAATAGAGGGAAGAATATGTACATGGTACATGGTGACTTTCCTTTTCCTACCTGTTCTGAATCTTCTAACAGTAATGTTTAAGTAATATTTAATAATTAGCAGTACAACATTAGCTTTCTCCCAGTGACACAAACTTTGCTGTACCCACTCAATGCAAAATGTTTTACATGCCTAATGCAATTCCCTCGCATCAAATTCTCTTAGCATTCTACCCCCACCAGTGGTACTTTGTTATTTAAATATAAAGAATATTGAATTTTAAAGCAGCAGGAATTGCTTTAAAATGCTGACAAAGTCTTATGGTGGAATTAAGTTTGCAAGACTATTCTTGACTATTCCCTAGTGTTTAAAGAATAAAAATAATTGAAAGCTGTGACTTGATTTGATCTGTATGCCCCAATAGAGATATTCTTAAGGCTGGTCAAATAATTCCTTTTGAAAGATGTGCTTGTTATGTATGCTTGATTGTGCTTTTCAAACTGCTAGGCTTGACTGTTTATTGGTCTTGTTCATTTATAGGTAGGTATTTCTGCTGGTCACTTCCTTAGAGCATCAAATGTTCTAAAGCTAGAAGGAAAATAATCTAAAAGGGAATAATGTAGAGTGCTTTCCTAGCATGTGTGAGGTGCTGGCCTCATCCTCAAGCACTAAAAAAAGAAAAGGAATAAATGAGGAGTATCATTGACCCTTTTGACCCTTGGAAATCTTAAGAATTATTCATTAGTGGTATTCAAACATAATGATGTAGAAAAGTGTAGCTATCCATATTTACAGAGTATATCTTAAAATAGTCATGGTTTTCATACTAACCTATAGGGAAAAGCAATAGTAACATCTTTCATTTTTTTCACCCATTTCAGAAATAATGTTCACACATGAACTTCAGTCAATCTGTCGTCATCAGCAATAAGAACATAAGAATTGCCATGCTGGGTCAGACCCATGGTTCATCCAGTTTTCTTTTTCAGAAAGCATCACCAAGGAAAGTGTTGTGGGCTGGCTTAGTTGGTTCTCTGATGTCAAGCTCAACAGGTTAGGTAGGGATATACCACCAAACATTCTAGTTTCTCTAATAAACTCTCCATGTTTCTGAGAAGTTTATGAAGATACTTATGTCTATAAGCTTGGTTCCTCTTAAGGTTAAGTTTTCTGTAGGTAGAGAAACCATAGTTAAAAGTAACTCATATCTTGTCTTTTCTCAAGCTCTAAGAGTTAATAGTAGTCCCCTGGTAAAATAGTGTGAAGTCAACAAATGTGGTTTTTTCCTTGAATAAGATTACCATGGTGATCAGGGGAGATTACCAAGGAAAGCCTTCATTTTTATCCCCTCTGTGTTTTGTTTTGTTTTTTAAAGAACCATAACTTTTTAACTGAGAACTCAGTCTCTTTAGCTGTGTTATATCTTCTATAAGAGATAGTGATCAGCCTGTATATTAATAAAGGGAGAAGTTGTGATTTTTCTATAAGCACTGAGAAATTTTTCTGGTTTGCTTCCATTTTCCTTTACTAATTACATTTTAAATTATTACATGAAACATTAATGCTTTTAGAGAAAATTTTGAGTGAATTTTCTCATCCTTTTTAAGATCAAAATCCATACTCCATAGTATACTATCCTGAAAATTGGGTTTTTTTTTTTAATTTTTCCATTAAATTATTACCAGAATGAAGTACATTTGCTACTTTAAATTATTACCAGAATGAAGTACATTTGCTACTTTAGCCTTTGAATGATCCTATTACGGATATACTATTTACTACCTGGAAGAATAGAGAGCCAAATTGGAGATTTCACTATAAAATATTCAGCCTTCCAACTAATTTTGTTAAGTAAAAATTAATCGAGTTACTGGAATGCACTTTCACCTTCTGAGTGGTTATGACTGTAACTTCTTTACTGAGCATTCTGGATTTCATTAATTTTTACAAAATGAAGATAATGATTATTTTTTCACAATATCATTGCCATATTCAGAAATTATAATTTTGATATCTAATCATCTATCTTCCTTTGCTTGGTTTTTAACATCCTCTTATTTATTCCCACTAAGCTGTATTTATTTCCAATAATTGTTTTCATGCACTGTCCTATTTTCTTAGCTTCAGAAGTCCCTTGATGTTTGTTACACTCATTTCTGTTTCACTGTACTTAAATTAGTTATGTGATTGTTCTATAATTACAATGACTAGCATAGAGCTGAAGAGTTCTTAAAAACCATTGAGGTTAGCTGGGTGCCTGTGGCTCACACCTGTAATCCTAGCTACTTGGGAGACTGAGATTGGGAGGATTATGGTTTGAGGCCATCTTGGGCAAATAGTTCCTAAGATGCCATCTCCAAAAAAAATAGCCAGAGGTGTGGTTCAAGGAGTAGAGCACCTGCTTTGCAAGTTCAAGGCCCTGAAACCCCAGATCCACCCTCCCCCCAAAATTAAAAACATTGAGCTCAAATCCCTACCTAATTCTCTTTTGTGAAGAGGAAGAGAGAGCTGAATGTTAAGGTCACTGTCCAGAACAGTCATAAACACTAACTATGTGACTGTTCCAGTAAAAAAGGTGGCCAGCCCACAGGCCATAGTTTGCTGACCTTTATTCTAGTGATTTAGGAGTACTTGAGAGTTCATGAAACATGCTCATACACGTACCTAATACAATAACCATGTGTGGTAGATGGGACACATGCGATTTATCTGCATTTCATAGGCATAGACACTCAAATAGAGAAGTATTTAGTCCAGATTTCCTACCCCAACCCCATTATCACTTACATAACTATGTAGTTCAGGAATAACAGAAAAGAAATGTGCTCACCTACAATGACATGCTGACAGGATAAACTCAGGAACTTAGGTTGTTATATAGCTCGGCTCTGGCAGAAAGGGTAATTCAGAAAGGTTTTACAAAGTTGGTCAATTCTTTTTATTAGGCTCCAATTTGTCTTTCAGGTATTGCCTTTAAGAGCTGTAAAATCCAAGTCTGAGCCAGGCTCCAGTGGCTCACACCTGTAATCCTAGCTTCTTAGGAGTTGGAGATAAGGAGAATCGTGGTTCCAAGCCAGCTCCAGGCAAATAATTAGCGAGACTGTATCTCAAAAAATGGGGTGGTAGAGTGGTTCAAGGTATAGACCCTGAATTCAAGCCAAAAATAATTAAAATCTGCATCTGTTCAGAAATTTTGTGCTCCTGATGACATCACCCCCTTATCTCTTCATGAACAGATTTTCTAGTTTTATTTGGACTACTCCAAGTACTCCCCTGCAAATATAAAGGTCTTTAAGCTTTATATGGGTTTTAAAATTTGGTAGTTTATACAAACATGTAACCCAAAGGGGCCTCCCATTTAAACATCTAATTGTGGTGCAATAGATGAGGCACTAAAATGAAAGTAAGTGAAAATTAGGGTGTATTTGTTACTACAGACTTGTAAATTTAACCTCAACTAATTTTAATCTTTAGCTTTTTTAATATAAGAAAATAATTGTATTATCATTTAACTTAATTTTAAGGGATTACATGGATCGTCTTCTTGATGAAAGTGAAAGCGCTGCTTCTAGTCGAGCACCATCCCCTCCCCCAACTGCCTCAAACAGTAGTAACAGCCAGTCTGAGAAAGAAGATGGCACTATAAGCAATAATAATCAAAATGGTAAGCAACCAAAGAAACATTTCTATTTCTTCACAGTGGAACACTTTCCTTCGGTATCTCAAGAAATCCAGTTCAGGTTTCTATTATTCTTTAAAAGTAGAAGTGAAACTTGTAAATAATGATGTCAGCATAGGTCTTTCTAACAGACACAGAATGTAAAGTAACTGGAAAGACATCACTAAAAAGTAGATTTAACTAATCAGTGATTACCATTTCTTTTTTAAAGAAATGTTTCTTAAATTTATCTTTTCTTAACTGGTTAACTTGTAGATCAAAACTCCATCCATTTCACATCAGAAACACAAGTATTTGTGAAGCACCATGAGAGCTTAACACTTAGGTGCTTTAAGCATATAGACAAAAAGTAGATAATAAGGGCACTATTTTAAATAAGTTGTCTTTGATAGTGTAATAACCTTGAAGAACAAGAAAAGATAAAGCAGCTTGTCAGCTTGTGCGTTAATATTCTTGGAAACATTTATCTCCATGAAAAAGAGAAGCAGAAGGCATACTGACTTGTTCAGCCTTGTGTAGAGGCCAACTCTAACTTGACTGGAGTTCTTGTTCTGAATGTACAGGGTATCAGAGATCACTGTGCTGATCTTTAAGACATACTCAGAGAATTCTTTTGATTTTTACTTTGATTAAAATGGTTGTCCTAACTAAGTAAGAGTATCATCAAGCAGAAGGTAATAAGCATGTACATACACCTTGCTCTTGAATGGTAAACTGTGAATTAGAAATAAGGGGAGAGCCAGTGGAGAGCTAACCTCTTGCTGGGAGTAACTGGAAGAGAAACACTGAAAGCTTTGCGCCTTGCTCTGAGCTTTGAGCTCACACTAGCAGTAATATGTATAGACCTGGTTCATTTTATGACTCCTCTCTAGTCTCTCATTTCTTCTTCTGTAAGAACAAACCAAATGATAAAATGGGGTCCAGCAGCCATGTCTTGGTCTATAATTGTTCATCTAACGCCAGTCATGTCCTTTCAATAAATGTATTATTATGTAGTACAGTAAGACTCTGAGTCTCCAACTTGGAAACCTAGGTGTAGCTAGTTACCGCTACTTCTGTCTTTTCCTATTGTTAACATCAAGAAAACATTGGTAGGCTAGGATAGGTTACCAATGTAACCTATTCAGTAGCTCAGAAGACATTCATATCAGGTAAGTGCAGTCAAGATTGCTCAGCTTTTTCAATAGAAGGATGGAGCTTTTCAGCCCACTTTATTTTATAAGGAATTTACATAGTGCCTTGACATCATAGCCATTTGTGACCTATCAGCCTGACCTAACTTTTTGGACTTGATGCTCCAGAATTGTTGCTTCAGTATGATACGATACCACATCCCTACATGTATTTATGATTTTGAGTTCAGTTTTGAGTTGAGGAAAAGTCAATAGTTTTTTTTCCAATCAAAATGTAAAATTTGAGGCTTTAGGAATACTTGTCAGGTAACTAAAATTTAACCATCGCTAGCTTATCCTGTATTTTACTTCCTGTCATCAAAATTTGTATCCCATTTTGCAGTCAACTCTGGTATCTTTCTGTTACTACTTTTATGAGAATAATTAAACTTTCACTTTCCTTACCTATTCTGGAGGACTTTTGTTTGTTGGGTTTTGTTTTTGAGACCAGGTCTCACTACATAGCCCAGGCTGGCCTCAAATTCTTGGTACTCTTGTCTCCTTCTCCTGAGTTCTTGTGTGTGCACTACCACTGCAACTAGGATTTTTATTCACAGTGAGCACTTTCCAGAGTATGTGTCATTATGACAGATTATTTGAATTCGCTTATATATAGTATGTGCTGCTCTTTTCGAGATTTACATAAGAATATGCTCATGGCATCTTGGTTTTTAAATGGCAGTAGTAAACTTACTCTTCCATAATAAAGAACACTGATTTTTGTTTTGACATGATTTTAGAAAGTCATACCCCTCTTGCTAAATCTTAATAGTTTATTAAGTCAGCTTAATTAGACTGCTGGATCCAATGACTATTTGTTGTCAATAATAACTAGAATGCTTTTAACAAATTCCAAATTCTGGTCTTTGTCCTTTTATATTTGTTAACTTAATTTTCACAACAACCCATAAAACATAAACCTTCCTTGATAAGCCATTTTGCAGTAGCTGTTTTATAGTAAAGAGCTTACTCGTTTAACTTTTTAGTATTAGGAGTTTCATTTATCTCTCTTCCAACTTAGGAGTGTCATCTAATGGACCAGGTGAAATATTAAACAAAGAAGAAATAAAGGTTGAAGGGTTACATGTTAACGGACCAACAGGTGGAAATAAGAAACCACTTCATGCAGATATGGATACTAATGGTTATGAAACAGATAACCTTACCACTGACCCAAAACTTGGCCATATGACTGCAAGACATGAAAATGATTTTGATGAAAAAAGTGAAAGACCTGCCAAAAGACGAAGAGTAAACAGCAGTGGAAAAGAAAGTCCTGGTTCCTCTGAATTTTTCCAAGAAACAGTCTCACACGGAAAATTTGAAGGACTTGAAAACACAGATGACTAAATTTTACAACTGTTTTACTTTCTTTGGAGTAAATTCTGATATGACTACAATTTTCAGGGTTGATGGGTTAACCTTAAAAAAATTGATTTTCTTGAAGCAGTGGGTAAAAATTCAAAAATTTGATTTGAGTCCTAACTTCAGGAAATAAGACTTAGTAATTCTACTTTTGCAGGTTCTTTTACTTTAAAACTGTCAAAGACCCTTTTAACAAGATAAAAACTGGCTCAGTAAATTTAATCTAAAGACATATCTGTACCTTCTCATTTGAGGTATTAATTATTAAAATTCACTACAAGGTAATTTTTCCTTAGTGTGATATGGAGGAATTTCAAAAATCAAGTTCACATTTCTCCTTTAACACCAGTTTTTCTGATTTTCTTGAAATGTCTTTACAGGAGACATTTTTCTCTCCATACAAATTGAGTGTCATTATTAAGGAAACCCTTATGAATCCTGAAAGTTATGCTAGCATGATTTTTTTATATATAGAAGTTTTAAAATAAACCAAGTCAGGTTTGTATATGTAAAATTGTTGACATCAATGATGTCTTTCCATATTCTTATCTGGGCTTAAGAAATACATTCTGTATTTTTCCAGATTCTTTGTAGCCTTTGAAAGATTTTTACAGTACATATGTCTTGACTGAGCTGTCCTTTCTTAATACAAAAGCTTGTATAATTTTCTTAACTTGTACAGTTGGTAAACTTTTATGAGAGGAATTGATATTCTAAGTCTGTCAGCTTTCATTTTATTTTGCTAAGGTTTTTCTAATGAATTTTTAAGTGTTTGTGTAGTTAACTAAGTCATGTTTCTTATCCAGGTGGTAAAAGCATTCATAAAGGATTATGAAAATTTGTTTTTCAAATTTCTACTTAAGAATAAATAGTTTGAAAATTCTGAAATTAAGCATGATACTTAGATTGGCTCAGTTTGTTTTGCATTTGCTATAATTTTCAAAATTATTTTTAAGCAAAACAAAGGTTTGTTGTCAGCTTAAGTGCTTAAATGTGTTGCGCTGACTAGAATCCTGTTCAGTTGTTTTTTATGCATTGTAATATTTCCCATTAAATCAACAGAAGGGGAAAGGTCAAGTGATATTTAGATATTGGCACACCCAAGTAAAAACTGTTGGCAGACAACAGTAATTGATTTTATCAGGAGAAAGTGATGGAGTTTGAGGAGTTTTCAGACTTTTCCAGGTATAAGCCAGTTTTTCAGATTTGGTAATGTTTTTTCAAAAATGAAAATCATTGCTGTGTGTGAATAGGATTATCCATGTTTATAGCCTTGTGTTAAGGGTGCCATTTTATTTTTAGTGCAAAATTCTTGTTAAAAAGTGTAGTTTTATACAGCTGATAGACCAACCTATATCCAAACTTTTATAAAAGATTATTAACTATTCTTTTCTTAAACAGGCATAACTCCAAATGCTTCTTCTAATTCATTTTCAGCCATCAGTTCAAGAGCCAATGCCTTTTTAAAAGAAATCTGTGGTCTTGTTTTTAAGGGCGCAGCTGTCTAATGTTGATGGAGTAGAGGCACTGAGGAATGATCATGTAGGCCTTCACCCCACAAAGTATTACCATCACATTTGTTCAGACTGCCCCCTTCTCAAACAGTGTTAAAAGCCACTTTACAACACTTGACTTCATGTAGTGTCCTTTCACTCTTGTTACATAATTATCCAAGTAAATCATTTAAGTTTTGAGTGGAAGTGTTGGGAAGCATGAGTTTTTCGTTTTTATTTTACTTAAAACATTAATTTATCCAGAATGGCAGTAGCTTTAGCATATGGTCCCAATCCATATAATCCAGGTGTTTTTTTTTTTTAAATTGATTTTGCTTTGGTTTTTTCCGTGTGTGTGTGTGTGTGTGTGTGTGTGTGTGTGTGTGTGTGTGTGTGTGTGTTGGTTTGGGGAGGGTTTTTCTTTTTTGTTTTGAGGGAGTTTTGTTGGTTTTTGAGACAAGGTCTCGCTGTTTAGTCCAGGCTGGTCTGAAAACCCACTGTGTATCCCAGGCTGGCCTTAAACATACGATCCTTCTGCCTCAAGTCTCCTGAGTGCTGGGATTGCAGATGCGCACCACCATACCCAACTACTATCCATTTTCTAAATCAGATTTTATTAAATGAATCCAAAGCATCCAAGCTCTTTGTCAGAGATGGCCTGTAGAAATGTTTTTAAAGAATAATGATTCTGTACTTTTTAAATTATTGGAACATTAGAGGTGCCATTTTCACTTTTTTAAAAAAAGATGCATCTTGTTTGCAGGCTTGCAAAATACTTGCAAACTACTATAGGAATGTTTTAAGTAGATTCTCAGGCATGTTGGCAAATGTGGCACACGTGTAAGTGTTAGGAAGTTTTCTTAATCTTTTTAATGTATGCATAATGAAAGACATTCCACTATTATAATACATATTGCTGAGCTTTTCGTGGATATTTAATTGTATTTTGTGTCTCCACAGGTATTTCACACTTTGTTCTTCATAATGCAGCCATTATAACTTGATAAGTCATTCATTGCACTATTTTTTTAAAATTCTAATAATATTATGAGTTTAATTTGCTTAAGATTTAGTACATTTTATAACTCTTGAACTCCTGACAAATTGCATTGGGAAAAGAAGCCTTTGTTCATAGTTACTTAGTCCCCTCACCCCATTCCCACCCCAGCAAAGTACTGTTATTTTCATTTGGAATGGTATTTTGTTTTGTGATGTGTTTTCAAATAGGGTTCAGAATCCGCAACTCAGTTCAACACATCTGTTGAGATTTAAAATGTATTTGAAGTAATATTTAAATAGTCATTTAAAATTATGAATTCGATGTTTTTAAATTTAAGCATAGTAATTTTGCACTGTAAAATATTTCCCTTCTCCAGTTTCCTTCTGCCATTCTGAATATGCTTATTAAAATATTTTTTAAACATATTTGCATACATAATGTGGTGTGAATGATTTTCCTTCCCTTAATTCATTGGGTTTTAATCGCAGATTTTTAAATCTTTGTGGTGCACATTCCTTACCCCACATACGTATACCAACCATGTCCCTTCTGCTCCTGTGCATAGTGCCCTGGGCATTTTTCAGTGGCTCTTGGTCTTCATTACCTGATACTGGGTGCTGCATTCTTGTCTTTTATTCTCCCTAGATAGACCTGTATTCACTGTTTCTCTTTCACTGGACTATATAACTAAAATTTTATTTGTTCTCTTTATTCCAGTGGAGTTCATATTACAGAATATTTTGCAAAATAAAACTTGTTTTGCCACAATAGTTGCTTTGCTGTCAGGGTGGGCACTTGGAGTAACTGAAGGTGAGTGAACTTCCATAGGCACTAGATGTGTGCTAATGTCCCCAGGGTGTGTAACTAACACTGTATCACTATTAAATACCAAAGCAGAAATACTAAGGTTTTCCCAACTAATCCATATTCACCAGAAATGCCAGTGTGTCCATATGAGAATAAATAGGAATTTTTAAGTTTTAACTTTATTTTTTGTATTCTGACAATATTGCTTTGTCTATCAAAATTCTGATGGCTTGAATTTTTTACTATAAAAATCAGCTGTTTTTAAATCAAGTTCATCTTGTGAAAAATCTTAATGGGTCATCTACCCAACTTACCTGATTTCATGTATTTTAAAATCTGGATTAACCTAATAGGTCGCCATAAATTATGTCCCCTTCATATTGTATGGATCTTTTGACATTTGTTTGGATACGGAGTTTTTTTCTTTATGAGTATGACTTTTACATGGCTCCTATGACTTAAATGTGCTTAAAATGTAATTTTTCTTTTATTGAGTAAGAAGTAATTTGAACACATTTGTAAAGATGAAAAACATTGAAGCCATAAAAACTGGTACCAAATTCTGATTTTCCTTCACCCAAATTGATGGTGAAGGTTCTTTCATATTCATTTGTGTTTCCCTATACCCTAGTGTCCAGTAAATATTTGGGCCTATACTTGTGCCAAGTACGATGCTTGGCTTGTGACTTCAGGGATGTGGCATGTCCTTTTCTTGCAGAGCAACAGAGAAGTGTCAGGATAGAAGTACATGCTGAGTACAGAGAGGAGTAGGCATGATTTCAGGAAAATAAGAGTTTGCCTGCTTCTTTGGCATGTAATTCTAGCTAAGTAAGACTTTTCTTGGACTTAATGTTTGTTAGAAATTAACCAACATGAAAGAAATGCATGATTTCCCTCCAAATACCATTTGTTTTTAATACTAACTGCAAAGTTGATTATTTTATAATTTGTGGGTGATTCAGGACTCACCCTTTTCTTGTAATTCAGTACCCAGAGCACTACATGGTAGAGAGTGTCCTGATTTGCTGAACTTGAGGTGGGGCCTAATGTAAATTTGTCCTGATTTTACAGATTGACTCTGGCTTTCTCATCATTGGTAACACTGGTTGACTAAATAGAGGTGGCTTAATAATATATTATTCTACATACTGATGAACTTAAGTTTGCAGACTTCAAGTATTTCCAAGATAAATAGTTCGCTCCTTTCTCCCTGAAAGAAGATGGACTTTGGATTAATATGAAGATTATATACTTAAACTTTCAAAGAGAAAAAGTACATCTGGGCAGATTTGGGAGTGCCTTCTTCCAGAAAGTGGAGGAAATCAAGCAGACAGTAGTGTCAGAGTAATCTAAGCCAGTTTAAATTCCTGACCAGGAAATCTAGGTTTCTTATAAGCAGTTATTCCAAAGAACAGCTCCATAGTACCTTAGTCCTACCCTTGTCTCCAGCTGGGCTTTGGCTGAATGAACATGGGAAACCAGTCTGGCTAACAATCTATAGTGGTGCCAGTCATTCTAAGAATGCTCTTTTAAATTTATTTTTTAAATACTCTATTAATCCCCTCTGAGCACATATTTATAGATGATGGAAATTTATTTGGGTGGCTGGTGATTCTGAGCTTTTAAACAGCCTGAATCAGGAGCTTCCTGAGCTGCCTTGCCGTGTGGTTTCTTCTTTATTGCCTCTATATGCACTGTAAAAGTACTTGGGCTATGTCTGCGAATTCCTAAATGGCTAGTGCAAGTACTGGACCAAAAAATAAAACAACTTAGTTGTATCAGTTGTACCTATGAGGGAAAAGAGCAGGATGACGTATTTTTGTGAAAGGAATGTTTTCCTCCATATGTATGCACAGTAAAAATAAAGGTCATATGCTGTAAAAGTTACTTCTGAGTGGTGGAACTACAGTTGTCACACCCCCTTACCAAAGAAGTCTCATGGCATGTGTCACAGATGCCCTTTTGGGTTGGCATGATTCTTCCCCTCCTGATGGCCATGTCAGGACCATGGGCTCAGTCTTTGTCCAGTAAGTACCTATGGTCAGGGTAGGGGGACTGTTCGCCACCCTTAAGCAAATTTGCTGTTGTGGGTAGGCAGGTAAGTCTTCATCATTTGATGGCAGCTTCCTTGTGAGTCATTTCGCTAGAATTGAAGAGACATTCCCTCAAAAAGAATGTGTTCTAGTCTCAGAAAAGGTGAATTAAACAAATCATCCACCACTGTTATGTGATTGCTGTTACAGGAACTGCATGTGGCACTATAAACCACCACTCTTATTATTCTCCCCAGTTTCCAAATGAGGAAAGTGAGCCATCTTGAGAAGTTACAAGACTTCACAGATTTGTCTGAATTTTGTTTGCCTATTTTCCCAAGTCAGGTTTTTGTATTCAGCTGAAAAAACAGATGTAGCCTGCAAACTAGTCTAGCACAAGTCTGAGTTCTAGAGAAGAGAAATTCTGTCAATTTGGGGGGAAAAACAAAAAGTAAGCACTGTGCATAGCAGGAGGAGGAATAACTACATGGGGTGGGTATAAGACAGGCTGGACTCCAGGCACTGGAATTTCAATAATAGAAACTACTAGCCAGAATTTGGGATCTGTGGTGCCATGTGTCAGAAGTTCAGTGACCGATGGAATTCAAACTACAAAGTCCCTCTAGTATTTTCCCAGGCACCAGGTAATTAACTCTCTTGGGCCTTGTGTGACCTCAGGGAAGGACTGGCACTGAATTTCATGGAAGGTGGCCAAAACAGGGACTCGGATTTATTTTGATTTACAGAAATAAGTAATGTGACATTTCTTCCACAAATACCATACTTTCCCGCTTATTCTAGGGAGCACCACCATATCTTTACTATTTAAAAAAAAAAAAAGACTTCATCATTACCTATTCTACCTCCTAAAATAATTCAGGTTCTTTTTCTCTTTGGTTTCTCTTCTGTGTGTTCACAACCACACGTCAGGACCTCAGGTCCACTTGTACAATAGTCTCCTAGGCCTGATGCACCTACCTCAGTCCTGCCCCTCCATGTCCCCTCCTCCTCTGCAGAGCATCCCCAGTGACCCTGATACAGTGTAAATAAGATCCAGAGTAGGTCCTCAGCTTAGTTACACTGGCTGCCAGGAGGCCAAGTCTCTATATATCAATGCCTTTGGAGCAGGCGACCAGTCCTACCATTACTGTATCAACTGCATTCATTCAGATCCACTCCACCTGCCTGCCCTGTGAGACATCTGAATTTGCCAATCTCTGATCTTGAGCATATAATTCAAATACTTCAGCTGGTCTTAGCCTTCTAAAGTGCAGATGGGGGTGCTTATGTCTTGCTATGCTCCCCCACCAAAAAACAATGTAGCTATTGGCAAGTCTGTCTAGAGAACTCATTCAGCAAACACTGTGTGCCTACCTGAACACAAAGACCTACTTGTTTGTAGATGTTGGGCCTAAATCTGATTAGACAAGTGCTGAAGAATGCGTGTGTGTGTGTGTGTGTGTGTGTGTGCGCGCGCGCGCGTGCGTGCGTGCGTGCTAGGGATCAGACCAGGCTTTGCAAGTGTTCCACCCCTGAGCTCCACCCCATGCTGGTGGAGCTTCAACACATGCTGGTGGAGCTTCACCACAGAGGTGAAGGCATGTGCTGTAACAGCAAGGGAGGATGCGTTTTGACAAAGTTCCAGACTGGGGGAAGTAGGTACAGAGGTCCTAAAATGCTGGAGGACTGTCTCCTCCAATATCTTAAATTCTAGTTGTACACAAAGAGTCCTCTCAAATGGTATTTCCCGGAGGAAGCCTTTTCCTTCCTACTTTTCCCAGGGAAAATGAAATTCCTCCTCCCACACATTCTTACACATATCTCAGATAGACTTTGATGATTCTGTCATTATTTTTACATTGTCTAGGGTATTCATGGAAAAAATGAATTACCTGAGGATAAGCAAGCATGATAAGGCAGTCCTGACAGAATCTTCTTTTTGCATTGTCTTAACAAAGACATGTTATCTGGAATGTACTCTTTGGAAATAAAAGAGTTTTGAAATCAAAATCCAGATTTAAATTTCTCAGTTGAGCAGGGCTAGGCAAATCACTTACCCTTGTTTCTGTACACCAGTGATACAGTAAAGACCAAGTACAAAGCATGTTTTAAAAGAGCTAACAACAGTAAACGAACCCAGTTGACCGTAACCAAATTGTTTTTTCCTCCTAGCAAACCAAACTGCTTCCTGTCGTTTATTCCCCAAAATGGTGCCTCCAGAGGGCATCATCAAACAGCTGAAAAGGCACAGCTGTTGGTCTTCTTAGATCCAACCAGCCTCCAGCTCATTCCTAAGCTTTAAAAAATGTACTGCGTCTGAACACTGAATGAACAGCATCTGATAAGCATACAGTGGTGATCAGTGTGGTACCACATCTAGTAAAGGCAAAGTAGGAGAACAAGAACCTAGCATGATTCATGAAGACCAAAGGGGTTTTGAGTCAGACTGACTAGAGTTTGAATATGCCTCCCACAACCACATAGGCAATTGATCTTCCCTAAGCTTTATTTGTAAAATAAGGTTGTGTCCTGATGGATGGATGGACCTCAAACCGTAAGTATCTGGCAAGTGCTGCGAGGAAGCCCAGTGAGGCAGGAAGCCAGTCAAAGGCCCAATGACAAAAAGCATATACCTTTTGACAAATTATGAAGAACAAATTATTATGAACAGCCAAACTAAGGATTTTTAAAAGTTGATGAAATGCATGCCTTATATACAGTCTCTTCAAAAAAGTTGGGAAAACTGGATATACACATGCAAAAGCATGAAGTTGGACCCTTACTTTGTATCATATAAATTAACTTAAGGGCTGGGGTGTGATCAAGTAGTAGAGCAGATGACTAGCAAACATAAGGCCCTGAGTTCAAACTCCAATACCATAGCCAGGCACTGGTGGCTTACATCTGTAATCCTAGCTACTCAAGAGGCAGAGATAAGGAGGATCACGATTCAAAGCCAGCCTGGGCAAAAAGCTCATGAGACTCCATCTTGAAAAACCCTTCACAAAAATAGGGCTGGTGGAGTGGCTTCAAGGTGAAGGCCCTGAGTTCAAGCCCCAATACTGGAGAAAAAAAAAACAAAAAAAAAAACCTCTCCAGTACCACCAAAATGAAACAACCAAAATGACATTTAACTTAAAATGTGTTCAAGAGCTAATCATAAAACCTAACATCATAAATCTCTTAGGAGAAAAGGAAAAAGCTTCATGACTTTGCATTTGGTAATGATTCCTTGGATATGCCACCAAAAAGCACAGGCAATAGAAGTGTAACTAGATAAACTGGACTACACAAAATTTAAAAATTCTCTGCATCAAAGGACATAATCAACAGTGAAAAGGATAAAATATTTGCAAATAATATGTATTTGATAAAGTTAAAAAAAAGAATATATAAAGAACTCCCATTACTCATTGATTCCAAAAACAGCCTGATCAAAGAGTGGAAAATGGGCTTAAATATTTCTCCAACAGAGAAATATAAATGTCCAACACACATATGAAAAGGTACGTTATCATCACTGCTCATTAGGGAACTACGAATCAAAACCACAATGAGCCCATTACCTCACCCCATACGGATGGCTATTATCCAAACAGAAAATGGCAAGTGTGAATGAGGATGGAAAAATCAGACCCCTTGTGACTGTTGGGAATGTGAAAGAGTACAGCCATAATGGAAAGGGTATGGTGGTTCCTCACAAGTAGCAATCCTACATCACCCAACAATTCCAAGTCTGGGTGCACATGCAAGAGAACTGAAAGCGGTTTCTTGAGACTATGGCTCATAGCAACATTAGTCACAAAAGCCAACAGGTGAAGCAACCCATCAACAGACAAAATGTGTTATGTACGTACAACGGTGTATTTCTCAGCCTTAAAGGAAATTCTGATAGAATGCTACATAGATGAACTTGAGAACAGTTACCTGAAATAAACCAGTCACAAAAAAGACAAATACCATGTAATCACACTTGAGTAAGTTACCTGAAATACTCCACTCCAGAGGCACAGAATGAGAACATTTTGTTTAATGAGTACAGATTCCGTTTAGCAAAACGAAAAAAATATGGAGACTGACTGCACAGCACTGTGGATATACCAAACACTGAGCTGTACACTCAAAACAGGCAAGGTAGTAAATTTATATGTATTCTACAAGCTTGTTTTTTCTTTTGTTTTAGGTGTCTTTAATGTACTCTTCCCTCTGACAGGCCTTAATGTACCTCTGTGTAGTGTCTACCTGCACCTGTACCAAAGTGGCTCTTCTCAATGAACATGTTTTATTTTTGACTTCTTATCAAGTAAAGCTACTCAGACGCTAGGAAAGCTGATCATACAGGTGAAGCATTCTGAAAGCAGAAAAGTTAGCATTTCTTTTCTTCAAATTGACACGAGGTATGCCAACGACAGCGAGTATTTAATCAGATGAGACTTTTCTTTTTGTAAAGCATTCCTATGGAAAACAGTATTCTCCTGTTACTAGGCCTTAATCAATTAACTGGATGCTGTTCTCTCAAGTGTGAGAAGAATTCTGTCTCCATTAGTTTTTGTATTCATTTAGAAAGAAATTCTAATACACACTTTCAGGAAAAGGTATTTATTTGACACCATTACAAAAATATTTAGGCACATAATTTTCATGTTTATGTCACCTGATTTACATATCTCAATCCTCAGTACCTTTTAAAAACACTAAATAAATTGGTAAATAGAATCTATATATTGGAAAAATATGAGAGACTAACATTTGTAGACAAAAACCAGTTGATCAGTATGAGAAAGAAAACATTTGTGGACAAAATAATTTCTAGAAACATTTTTGAAGAGACAGTAGTAGATTTCTTTTTAAAAAGTATTTTCAAAACGAACAAAACTTAAACAAAACAAAACCATAGAATATCGCACACCACAAAGTAGCATCCTAACAGCACTAGAAGGCAGGTTTAGAAAACAGTGATGACAAAGAGACCCACCAATCGCCACAACTGTGATGAGCACAGAGGCAGAGGCAGCACGAGGTAAGTGCATTTAACTCAGAGGGGACCAAGGAAGTTCTGGCCTGTGTGGGAGCCACCATCAGTTGATACACTGAGAACACTGGGAGTTTTGTTTTTGTTGTTGCTTTTTAACTGAATTTTCATTAAGAGATAGAAAAGAGTTTTCTTCTGAGATAGAAAACAGCTTTCATTTTTTGAAATTTACTATCTTAACATGAAAGTAATTTTGTTCTTTTAAAAAAATAGGTATCAACATCTGTACCACACCGTGACCATTATATTCAGTAGGTTTTTTTGGTTTTTTTTTAAAGGAAACAAAAGTGGACAGAAGCCGTGATGTCAGTACTCAGGCAGTGCAGTACACGGTCATGTTTTTCTAGAAACACACACACTGTGTGTGTTTGAAAAAGCATTTGAAAAGCACAAATTACGAATCTTGTTTGTGCCTCTCTGACCAGGAAATGACATGGCTGCATTTAGGGCCTAATATGTACTAGACATTGTGCTAGGTTTGTTTTATAGTCATTGCCTCATTTATTCTGAATATTTTCCCCTTAGGAAGGGAAAAATCAATCGCAGTCTATTTGTTTATAGGAGGAACCATAATTAGTTATGGGGAGGTTAAGCATATATGCAGTAGGGCTGGGCGCCACTGGCTCATGCCTGCAATCCTAGCTACTTGGGAGGCTAAGATCGGTAGGATCACAAGGCCACCAGGCCACTCCAGGCAAATAGTTCTAGAGACCCATCTCCAAAATAACCAGACAAAAATAGACTAAAGGTGTGGCTCATGCAGTAGAGCACCTTTTTTGCAAGCGCAAAGCCCTGAGTTCAAACCCCAGTCCCACCAAAAATACAAAAAAAGAGTATGTACAGTTGGGAAGGAAGAACTTGGGCTACTGACAGAATTCTAAGAGCCATGTCGCTGATCTCAACTACAGGGCTGACTACTGAGTTACAGAAGTCCTTTAAGATTGAAACACTGCGTTCCTCTGGAGGTGGATCACTGAGAATCAGTGGCACTGATAACTGTACCTCAGATCTTGCTCACAAATTCTCTTCATGTGCTTCCTCTCTCATTTAGGGGCCAGGTCACCACCTCTAATAGCAGAAACTGTGTCCCACTCATGTTTCCCCAAGCTTGATATACAACAGCTGCTCACTAAGACTTCACTCACTGAATGAGGCCCAAAGTCCTAGGTACTCTTCCGAATAGTACTTTCTGATGTGAAACTACTATTCTGTCTACTCTCAGCTCTATTGAACAAAACCTTCCATGGATTCCTGATACAAGAGGATTACAGTAAATTTGCAGGTGTATTTTTTTAACCTACATTTAAGTTGGATCCTACAAACATGATTTTTCAAATAGAAAACAAAAATTAAAACTCTCCTAGTCCTGTTGAGACACCAAAATATGAATTGCCTGGGTCAAAAGAGCCCAGTGGATTCTAAACCCAATGAAACAGAAGCTAGTATGTGCTCCCGTGCAAGGCCTCCAGCCTCCAGTGCAGACTGCACTACCAAACTCAGCAAACACACTCATCCCCAAAGCCAACGCATGTCTCTGAGCCATGCTACAGGGCTGTGTTTGAGTGAACACTTCCCTCCCCAACAGGCAATCCAGGCAATGCCCATTCACAGCTGCTCTCCCAGGATGCAGCAGCACCAGTCCTGATAGAGGCTGGCAAGCTCATTAAGTGAACCAAGGGCAGAGGATACAGGCAGGTGTGTCCAAAGGACTCTCATGCTCGTGCCACTGAAGGAGGGAGGATGCTAACACTGCCAGGAAAAGATCAAGCCCTGACAACACAAAACACCAAACTAGCCTTTCCCCCACACCAGATAATTCAAAATTGTGGGCCCTGGTCACAATACCTGAGAAGATGATAAGAGGAGGAGCAACCAGTCCCAGAGGAGGCAGGCAGGGAAACGGAGGCAGGTCCCCTTACCTGCCTGCCAATCTCATGCAGAGAAGGGTCACCACTGAGCTGCTGCGGAGTTGGATATAGGATGCAGCTCTTCAGCCTCGCGCTGTTATGGAGCAGGAAGGGCAGGTGTTTCTAGTCCCATTTGCAGACATGCTGGTTCTGAGAGCTGAAACATCTCACTCATTGTCCCAGTCCTTCTGAATGGATGGGGAGAACAAGTTCTCGTCTCACCTTCAGTCACTGCGGCAGGAGTGAGATCTTTCAGATACCTCCTACAACAACTTTTGCACCCTCAACACAATGCCTGGCACACACACTCAGTACACTTTAGTTGAATGAGTGAATGAAACAGATGAATACACAAGTAAAAGGCCTACTCTCTCCATCCCTTCATTATCCCCTCCTGCATCACAAAGTGTCAAGGCAGTCTCAAGAAATGCACTCAGCTCATCCCATGAGGGCTCAGGGAAGCAAACAGGCAAACCTCATTGTTTTACTGCCAAAGTTGTTTCTGGTGACTGCACCAGACGATGATGTTATGAATACAATGTGCTCCTAAGAAATACAATTCGAAAAAAAGAAATTTCAGCTATTCAGCTGCATTTCTAGCAGAAGAAAGGCTAACCTGCCTCCAGGAGCTGCAGCAATTTGAGCGATGTGGCTCTCAGGGACACCTGGATATCAAACTATGGAATAAAATATTTTCAAAACACTGATATTTCACTGTCAGAGTAGAAGAAAAATAAATTAAAAAGCCCAGTACATTTTCCAGTCTGATATAAATTAACTCAAACAACACATTTAAAATAGAGTCAGTTATAAGTTTCTCTGGTAAAATTTGAAAAGGCAGCAATCAATGCTCTGTTGTGCAAGTGCAAAGGAACGGTGCTCTCTGCGTAACTGAGAGATCTCAGAGTCTGGAGGAAGTGCCAGTGTTCTGCGTTGATCAGCAACTTGGCACAGAGTTGGAGCAATGCTCTGTTCACACTGCTCCTTTCCCCTTAATGTCCAGCTTGCTACTGGCCTCTGACTGTTTGCTCAGCTGCTCTTCAGTGAAAGTGATGTAAGAATATATCAGGCTCCCAGCAATGCTGCAAAACAGAAAACTACCATGAAAGAGGGAAGAGGAAGTGTTTTATAATACTTATAATAGCAAAAATAATAGATGAAAGGTAAGCATTACACAATAGAAAATTGGATAAATTCACATGATGGAATACTATGCATCCATTAAAATGAAAACGAGGAAAAGATTTCATAAAGCATTAACTACTGTCTAACTCTGTTTTATTTACGTAAACATGAATCTGTGCATTGATCTGCACATACAAAAGTCTGGAAAGATATTAACAATGGTTACACCTGGATGCTGAGATTGCAGCTGCCTTCTTCTCGCTAGAATCAAGTCCACAGTGGGGAGCTTTTCACATGAGCCTATGGTGGCTTTAGTGGGTTTCACTTGTCCATCATAACTACCACCAGAAGATTTTATTCTTTGCAGACAGTGATTTCTCTGTGCATTCTTTGTGGGGACCTTGAACTCACCTGGTTTACAAGCCTCCTGCCTATCACCAAGCTGAAAGTAAGCTGGAGGAGCCTGGGACGGACAGACACTCCCAGCCTGTGCTGTGGGCCTTCAGCCAGCTGGGAGCCTGGGCAGAGAGAGCTCTGCTTTCATACTTCCCTGCCCTGGATTTGGCCCTGTTTTCCACCCATCCCGAGTCTCATAAATAAGCTGCTAATATGAATTTGTTCTGCTTTCCTCTGGGCTTTAATATCCCAGCCCTAGGCCAGCTATAAGCATCCATTAAAATGAGACAAGGCATTGGTGAAAGATGCCTTCCCAGTGCTCCCACAAGAAAGGAAGTGAGTCCAGGCACTAACACTGGATCTTTATGGCACATACTTACAAACCCCTTCTTTGAAACTCAGTCAACCCTATACAGTGCCTTCTCCAATCTAGCCTTCCAACCAGATTCTTACTGTTCCCCATCTGACTCTAAAAGCACTTAATAACAGTCAAATTGTGACCAGCTGTGTTTTCCATTTTACATACATTTCCTGTGACTGTGATATTCCTCCAAGGTACAATATCCCTGCAAGGTTACCCATTTCACAGATGAGGAAACTGAGTCCTGGAGTCATAAGAAACTTGCTCCAGGTCACAAAGCATCCTAATGACGAGTGAGAACAAAGCCTATGTCAGTCTTTCTCCACTGCAATGGCTGCCTCCCTATATATGACACTTATCCCCCTAATACTATAGCTCCCTATCCTTAACTTGTTCTCATCAGCCTGTAAACTTATTCTTTTAGCTCTACAGTCTCTTTCATGGGCTCTGGTACCCTGTAAGAGAACAACAGCTGCTAAACAATATTCCTTACCATCCCCAAAACAGGGGCCTCAGGAACCCAATCCCGAAGGTGCCAGTGTTCATAGACCTTCATCTTTTCCTTCATCTAGTAGCTTTCTTCCATATTATTGTTTTGGAATCTGATCTGACTCTCCTGAAAACTTTTTGTTTTCTAATTTATC
This sequence comes from Castor canadensis, assembly GCF_047511655.1. Lineage (NCBI taxonomy): Eukaryota > Metazoa > Chordata > Mammalia > Rodentia > Castoridae > Castor > Castor canadensis. The sequence goes on along the minus strand of NC_133392.1, from coordinate 107,845,054 downwards.
CAGTAGGTACTTTCCCTAGTAGCTGGGCTGGGACAGGAGAGGCTGAAGAAGCCTTTGTGACTGAGGCTTTGTGTGTGAGGGCCACGCACACATCCTCATTATCTTACCGCCCCCACCCCCCGCCCTTCCCCTGCAAGCCCACCCCACCTCCAGATAGCGCAGAGGAGCCGCCCCTCCTCTTTTGGCCCATCCTTAGTTTCCCTCTCCCAAACAATCTGGAAATGAGGCTCTCATTTACCTTTCCTCCCAGGTAGCCTTTGCTTTTCACCTGAAGCCCAGGGCACCTGAACAGAAATACTGGGAAATGCAGGACAGAAGACAGAACACCAGGGAATTTATACTAGATTCATCCTATTCGTGTTCCCAGACCCGATTCTAGCATAGTCAGTATAATGAAAAAACATGGACTCTTGGTTCAAATCCTGAATATACTACTAGCTCTGGGACCCTAGGAAAATTAATCTAAGACTCCATTTCTGAATTAAACAAGGATGCTATTATCCTTCTAGGCTTGTCTGAGGATGAAATGAAGATGTATACATAAAAATCTAAATTTCTATCTGGTACATAGTAAGCAAGGAGGAAATACTCCCTTCTTTCTCGCCCATCTTCCCTGTCAGCCCTAATACAGACCAGAGGTGAGATGAATTGTAAGTTAAAGTATAATAACAAAAAATAATAAAAATATAATAACACATGTCTTAATATGTTCAAGTTGCTATAAAAAATACCATAGACTAAGGGATGGGCACCATGACTCACACCTGTAATCCCAGCTACTTGGGAGGCAGAGATAGCAGGACAGAGGTCCAAAGTCAACCCAGACAAAAATGGTACTGAAAGCCTATCTCAAAAAACAATCTGGGTATGGTGGAACATGCCTGTCATCCCACCTCTGCAGGAGACATAGGTAGGAGGACACCTGTCAGAGAAGACCTGAGCAAAATGTGTGAGACCCTATCTGAAAAAAAGAAGCCCTGGCTGGGGGGGTGGGGGGCCAGGGCTCGAGTGGTAGAGTACCTGCCTAGCCAAGTATGAGGCCCTGAGTTCAAACCCCAGTACTAGAAAACAACAACAAAAACCAGCCAAAATTTACTTCTTCCAGTGCTAGAGGCTGGGAAGTCCAAGATCAAGGCAGAGCCTACATGTGGTGAGGACCTTCTTAGACATGCTCCATAGACAGTGCCTTTCGCCCTGCCCAGCCTGGATGGAGAGTGAGGGTCTCTCTGGGATCTCTTTTCTTAAGGCCACTACTCTCATGCATACGAGTTCCACCTCCATGGCCCAAAAACCTCCCAAAGTCTTACTCCAAGCACCCTCCCCTTGGGGTGAGAACACAGACGTGAACTTAGGAGGAACACAACACTTAGTCCATGGCAAGGAGATGTAACAAGATGCAGGAGAGGCACACTTTCCAGAGTTGCTGCACAGTCTGTTCACTTTTCACAAATTCCAACAACAAAAGATTTTTTATTTCATCTGTATTTCTTACTTGATCATTAACAATTGTTTACATTTAGGGAAATGGCAGTTCACTAATCACTTGAAGAGAGTTGAATAGTCATCAATAAACACATCATGTATTGAGCGGTGATGACTTAATTCTTTACACTTGAAATACAAATTGCTCTCCAGCAGCTCTCAAGAAGAGAAAGCTGGGAAAAGTGGGAAAGGAAGATAAGGAAAAGCCTAGCTCTACCAAATGATTCTTAATCAGGATCTTCTCCTGCTTCCAACAAAGATCCTATCATAAGTGGTTCCATAAATATGCAAGCTGGAGTTGATACCTTTCAATCCTTTTGGAATTTGTGTTTATATCTAAGACTATCCTAAATACTCATTTAAAAACCAACCTCTTAGAACTGGTCACCAAGATTTCCCTTCTAAAATGTTAAACGTCCCTATTGAAAATAAGACAAAATCATTACACGAGCCTTTTTAAAACTCAAACAATTTCCCATCTGCACAATATTCAGACCACAGCCCTGCCAAGAATTAATTCAGGGACCTGCTATGGCAGACACAGCCGGGAGATACTCAGGAGAAAAAAGACAAAGCCACAGCTCCCCGCAGGCAGGGGTCTAGAGAGAACAGTGCAAGTCAGACAGGAAGATGCTGAATCTACTTCCCCTGCTCACAATCTCTTAAATCTGCCAAACCACTGCATGTGCTGTGACCATCGCCAGCAATGCAAACACAGCCTACCTCCCCTAGACCTAGTCACTAGCCTCCAGCAATTCAACACACACGCATCCTATACCATGCCTTCAACGTGGCAAGACCATGGCCAGGGAGCAAGAGTCCTACAGTCCAGGCAGTCTCCAGTTTGTCTTACTACTGACATGTGTCTAGGCAGCTGATTCTGCCTTCCCTAAGTAAAATACGCAAATCCACATTCAAACCAATTAGCCAAGAGAGTCTGACTTCTACTATTTCCTAGCAAACCTAACTCCTGCCAAATATTTGACATTGGGTTTCTAGGTACACTCTTTCCACAGTGACTAGGGGCACTCCCCTCAACTCCCATAGGGCAGCTGCAGGAAGTCTTTTCCCAACTTCCAGGCTGTGCTGCTGTCTCTAAACAGAGCTGATGCAGCACCAGCATCCCTCCGCTGTGAAATGGAGATGACAGGATTGAAGTGAGATTAAGTTAGAGAATTATGTGACAAAGTGAGTTATGGATAACCACATATTAAACTGCAACACCTAAATTACATAACAGGTCAATAAGTCATTTCAAAAGGTTAATTAGCATCCCATAGCCACCCAGGAGGGGTTAAGTCAAAATGCTAGGTAAGGCACCTCAGGACTCACAATGACAAAAAGAAAAAGAAGAAACCAGTTTTTGGCAGTTGCTGCCTCTCACCCTCATGGCCACACACACCTCACACACCCAGAAATCAGAGTCCCTAGTATAAAAATGCCTTCCTGATTTGAGCAGTCCCAACTAGGCCTTAACTGTACTGCGAGTAGGCAAGCATTGGCCTGCCCTCTACTGTCCACAGCTTATTAGTAACTCTCACAACGTCTTCATGGTAAGAGACATTTGAGGCACCTCCCAGTTAGGCTTTAATGTACTCTTACAAAACTGTCCTTACAAAATCCCCCTAGCGAAGCCATGCTAGCTGCCCACTGCCCACCCTCCCCAGCTACACCCAACACCTGCATTTCCAGCTCCATTGCTTTTGTTCAGACAATAATGGCTGGCATAGCCCCACCCTTCTCTCTCAGCCCTCCAAATCCTACCTCCTCATCAAATAGCCTTCCTTCTACAAAATCTCCAAAGCAACTCGCTGTGCTTTATTTCCTGAGACTAGTATGACCTGCATGGCTGGTGCCAGTCTGGGCTGCCACTCTGTGACAGGTGACAACTGCTCTGAAAGCCCTTTGGAAAGGATGAACAAAAAGCGCTTGGTTATTGCTGCTAATGCCACATAAAGTGCTTCACGCCATCATAAATGCAATCGCTGTATAAAATGTATGTTTTACACAGTTCAGTGTGCATTTTATATAGGGACTACCCCTCCCCCCACAATTTCCCTAACCACCTCCCTGCTTTACTGCTCTCCATTACTTTTTATTTCCTTGTGTTTTTGTTCCCTCCCAGACCTGGGGACTGAACTCAAAGCTTCATGTTTGCTAGACAGTCTCCACTGCTTGGTTCATATGCCTTTTTATTTTTTATTTATTTATTTTCCTTTCATTATTTTTTGGATAGGATCTTGCGTTTTTGCCCAGAGCCAGCCTTAGTCTTTCCACCTACACCTCCCATGTAATTAGGATTACAGATGTGAACCACCATGCCCAGCTTGTTTGTTGAGATGAGAGTCTCATTAACTTTTTGTCTGTGCTGACCTCAAAATGCAATTCTCCAGATCTCTGCCTCCTGAGTAGCAGAGATTACTGTGCCCAGCCTCTTTGTTTTTTGAGGCAAGGCACAGAGATTACTATGCCTAGCCTCAAACGTGGATCCTCCTGCCTCAGTCTCCCGAGTGCTGGGATAGCAGGCATGCACTGTCTTTTTACACCCAGCTTATTTTTACCTTTACTATTTATCTCCGGCTAACACAGTAAATATTTCACTGAGTTATTTTCACTCATTTTCTGTTTCCCTTACTAGAAGGCAAGCAACATGAGGGCAAGGGTTTTGATGAGTTTTCACAGCAGCTCTACCCCCACTGCCTAAAATAACGCCAAGCACCTATCAAACATTTGTTTATAAATAAGCGAATCTTCTGGCTACATGACAAACCCCTGGAGATAAAATTCCTGTGTTTTTGCGACACACTAAGCGGTCACTTACTTTACTTTAATACACGAACCCAATGGGCCCAACAGCTGATTCTTACCATGCCTGCCAGGGAGACAGCAGAGTAAAGACAAACCAGTACTGAGACAGGAAGGAGAAATGTGCACAACAGTGAGAAGCCACTTTAATCTCTCATCTCCCCCTCACACAGCTAACAGACACCTAGCAAGGAGAACTCAGTCTTGGGGCAGGACTTTAGAATCAGATCAGGGCTAGAATCTCAGCTCTGTTTCTTTCTATAGTAGCTATGAGACCCTGGGGCAAGGATTTCACCTCCCTGAGCCTCATTTCATTATCCTGTGGAGTGGGGAAAGAGTTAATGAAATGACACAGAAAAGGGTGGCTATCATACTAGGTACTCAACAAACACTAACTCCCTAACTGCTGCCTTCCCACTTATCTATGTATGTCATTCCGATAAAATAGAAGTGTTTTAGTCAGAGAAGTCTGGCTAGAGTATGAACCATTCCATCTGCATAGGAGTTTTTGGAGTTTGCCCAGGAATAAATTTAGCAAGAACCAAACATTTTCCAAACCCTGCTGTGATGTTTGTGGCACTCAGAGCCCTTGACTTGCTTTATTAACTGACATGAGTAAGGAAATCAATGTTCTCTTTAAGATCAGAAATCTGGTGAGGTCCTACATATGTGTGGGTTTTTGAGTGGGAGTGGGGAGAATTCTAAGGTCTGATTCAGGACCTTGTGCTTGCTTGGCAAGTGCTCCACTTTGAGCCACGCCTCCATCTCTACATATGTGGGGTTTCAAGAGACTGCACTATGCAACATTTAAGGGAAAAAAAGAAGAAGAAAATAAGCCTGACTTGTTTCCTACTCATTCTTACTATTTGGAGCTAGTGTTTAGGAAGAGGAAGATTCCTTACACATTTACGAATAGTCTTCTCCCCCCACTTTCTTCACATTTTTGATACTTAAAACTAAAGTATGTCCATCATTTTCTCCCTATACTCTATGTTCTTTTTTTCTCTACCTCTTAAAAACCCACAAATATGGATAAAGGACTCCCATTAGAAGTAAAGTTCTTTTGAATTCCTAAGTTTCTTATAAAGTAACCTCAGACCTACTGATCATCTGACACTTCCACAGGACGTGCTGCTGGATGATTCACAGCAGCTAGGATAGACAACTTGAGGTCAAACTCACATTTTAGAGATGAGGAACTGAGGTTGTGAAAAATTGAAAGACAGCTGGTGGCAGTATCCACAACAAAACACAGATTTTTTTTTTTTTTTTGCTATATTTCAGTTCCACTCTCTTCTGTCATGAACTGAGATATAACTGAGGAGCTAGCTGGTCTCCCTACAAGCTATTCAAAAGAGCAATTCTAGTGAGAAACTAGTTATGTAACTCTATAAATAGCCTGATTGCTGTTCTATCAGCAGGTCTCTGTTGGAAGACAAAGCATGTCCTTCTCTTTCTCTAAGTGAGAAGGCCACTGAGGAAAGGAAAAGTCATATCCCTACTAAGAAGGCTGAACCATCAGAGTCTGCGATGGAATTATTCAGGAGCAGAAGCAGCCACACACACTTCTAAGGAAACAGGTGAAGGAATCCAAAATGAGAGCACCATGGAGTCAGGTGCGAGGCAGAGCTAGCAAGACCAGAGCCTGTGTGGACCCTGGTGTGGCCACAGAGGATACAGTAAAATGGCTTTTGCTACACAAAAGCTACCTGGCTTAAGACTGTGGTGATATATTATAAGGGGATATGAAAATAAAATTAATTCATTCTCTATTTACCATTTACTAAATAGCAGTGGGTCTTAGAATAAAGACTTGGAAGGCAAAACAAGAGTCAACCACTTAGCACGTGGATAATACAGGGCAAATTTCTTAGCCTTTCTGTGAAATGTGTGGGTGTTTTTTTTCCAGTAGTAGTGGGGTTTGAACTCAGGGCCTCATGTTTGCTAGGGAGGCACTCTTATCACTTGAACTATTCCACCAGCCCCTCTCTGTGAAATGTAATATTAATAGTACCCAGATGTAAAGACTAAGGACAGAGTATTGAGGACAATACACCTTGCACAAAATAAATGCAAAAAAATACTGGGAAGTATTTTATTATGATTATTTCTGAATGCCTCGTTTGGGCCAGCACTGATATGTACTGACACAGCCAGGACGAGTGATTTCTGCTCTCAAAGAGCTGACATTTTAACATGACATTAAACACATACATGATTTGCTATGCTATCTTACACTTAATGAAAACATATTCAGGGGTGAACCCCTGTGCTCTGCATTACAATTCATGAGTCATCATTTTCTTACTGTTTGACACTGGCTTAACTCATGATCCCTTCTCTAGGTGAAATCCACCACATTAGATTAGAATGCCTGGCATACTGAAACAGGCTCAATACATATCTTCAGAATTCATTCAAGTTAATCTCTCTAAACCTCAGCCTTCTCAATTATAAAACAGTGATTATTAAAAACCACTACAACTGGGCACCATGGCTCATGCCCATAATCCTAGCTACTTGGAAGATGGAAATTGGGAAGATCATGGTTCCAGGCCATGAGACCCCATCTCAACCAATACAAAGCTAGGTGTGGTGGTACACACCGGTCTGTCATCCCAGCTACGTGTGGGAAGTAAAGAGCAAGATCACAGTCCAGACCAGCCTAGGAATAAAAAGCCAAACCCTATTAAAAAAATAACTAAAGCAAAAAAGGCCAGGAGCATAGTTCAAGTGGTAGAGTGCCTACCTGGCAAGCACAAGGCCCCAAGTTCAAATCCCAGTAGTACTCCCCCACAAAAAAAAAAAAACCAAACAAACAAACAAAAAAAAACACTACAAAGGTGTTATGAGAAATTAGGCAATCTGACAGAAAAGGACTGTATTTTCAACAAAAGACACGTTAGAACAATTAGATATCTAACACAAAACCTGGATCCAGATTTCACACCATGTAAAAATTAACCCCAATGGGCTATCTATACAATTATAAAACCTAGAACTAAAGAATGTCTAGAAGAAAACATGAGAAAATCTTTTTGACCTTGGGTCAGGCAATGATTTCTCAGATACAACGTCAAAAGCTAAACACAAAAGAAAAAATTGCTAAATTGGACTTTGCCAAATCTAAGAATGTTGTTCTTCAAAAGAGACTGTTAATGAAAAGACAAGCCCCAAGCTCGGAAAGAGGATCTGTAAATCACATATCTGATAGAGGACTCATATCCACAATATAAAGAGCTCTAAAAACTAAGTAAGAAAAAAATAACCAATTCTTTTAAATGGGCAAAGTATGTGAAACCGTTTTACTAATTAATATATACAGATGACAAATAAACATATGAAGAGATTATTATTAGGGAAATACTTAAAATCACATGAGGTATCACTGCATATCTATTTGAATGGTTAAAGTTAAAACAAAATAAAAACATCCACCAAACCCCAAGGTCAGAATGTGGGGCAACTGGAATTCTCACACATTGCTGGTGGCTGTGTGGAAAGGTCTGCGCTTCGGCAATTTCTTATAAAGTAAAACATACACTGACCACACAAGCCAGGAATTCCATTCCTAAACATTTACCCCAGTGAAATGAAAATTTACACTCACTCAAACTTGTAAGCATTATATTTATAGCAGCTAATACATAATAGGTAAGAATTGGCAAGGACCCAAATATCTTTCAAAAGATGAAAACTGTGATACATCCATTCAACACAGTAGTACTCAGCCATAAAAATGTGTAAACTAGTGATACATGCAAAAACTCAAGTGCAGTGTACTAAATGAAAGAGCCAGACTCAATAGCAAAATACTGTAGATATCATTTACACTCTGGAAACTATATGGACAGAAAACAGATTGTTGTCAGGGTCTGAGGGGCGTTGGGAGGGAATAAAATGCAAAGGGGCATTAGGAGATTTTGAAGGGAATAAAATTGTTTTGTATCTTGATTATGGTGGTGGCTACAGGAGCATATGCTTTTGTCAAAACTCAGTACTGTACACTAAAAACAGTAAATTGTACTGTATTTTATCATAATACAGTAAATTTTACTGCATCTAATCATTTTTTTTTTTCCTTTTTAGTGGTACTAGGGTTTGAACTCACGGCCTCACGCTTGCTAGGCTCTACCACTTGAGCCACTCCACCAGCCCTTTTTTGTGATGGGTTTTTTTCGAGATAAGGTCTCTAGAACTAGTTGCCCCAGGTGGCTTCAAACCATGATCCTCCTGATCTCTGCCTCCTGAGCAGCTAGGATTACAACCGTGAGCCATCAGCATCTGGCCATATATTATTTTTTAATGCAAGAAAAAGAATCACAGAAAAAGACAAGTTCAAGAGTTTGGGGATTCTGGCCTGGGCAGCTAATGACGTCGCTATCTGAACATTCTTCAGGCCTAAGAGACAGGCCAGAGACCAGACTCCAGAGTGAGTGCAGAAGCAAGCTCTGTCTTCACTGTTGCTTTTTTTTTGGCTTGGCTGAGCACTCAGGAACTGGCCACCAGGGGGAAAAAAGCATTTAGGGGAGTTGGAGGTGAGCTCTCAACAAAGCCCAATGAAAACTACAACACCTCCTTAAATCACAGCATCGAGCTGAAAAGGAACTAAACACACCTCCTACTTCCTGCATACCAAAGAGCAGTATTCAAGTTTTTCTTAAAACAGCAAAGAAACCAGGCAGGATGGAAGGGAGCTAGGACTCTCCAGGCTGAATCACAGACTCCTGTAAGAATATAGTTCTATTAGTGATCTCTTTAAAGCAGTATGGCAAGGATTAACTAACATCATTTCCAGGCAAAAAGAAATCTAGTAAGTAAATTTGGTTTTTACATTAAAAAAAAAAATAATAGTGTCCTGATTCTGCCTACCCACTAGAAGAAAACCAAAAGAAATGTAAACAACCAAGTTATAATTTGCATTTTAAGGAGAAAAAGTGGGAAAAAAAATAAACACACTTTCCTTGTCAAAAGTTAACTGCAATGGAAACAATATTTGAGTAGGAGTCAGTATACCTGGATTGGAATCCCAACTCTACAAATAATCTGAATGCTAACTGGCTGACAAATGCATATCATTTATTCTCCCTAGCCTGGCAATAAAACAGGGATTAAAAGGGGATACAGCAAGTGTGAGGCCCTGAGTTCAAACCCCAATCCCCTAGGTACCACCAAAAAAAAAAAAAAAGGGTGGGGGGAGGAGATATAACATGTGAAGTTTATTACACGATGTGAAAGCAGAGCCAGAAACAGTAGCTCAAGCCCGTAATCTCAGCCACATGGAAGGCAGAGGAATGCAGTTCATGACCAGCCTGGACAAAAAAGTTAGTGAGATCCCATCTCAACCAACAAGCTGGGCATGATGGTACACGCCTGTGGTCCTGACCTGGTAGGAGGAGTAGGTAGGATCATGGTTTGGGGCTGGCCCAAGGGAAAAAGTGTGAGACTCTTATCTGAAAAATAATTAAAGCAAAAAGTGGCTGGGAGCATGGCTGCAGTGGTAGACTGTCTGTCTGCCTGGAAAGTGGGAGGCCCTAAATTCAATCCCAAGTATTGCCAAAAAATAAAAATAAGTAAATCAGAAATCACTAAAAATATTACAAAAGTAAAGAACACCATTAATACCACTATCAGTTAGCCTGGCTAACAAAATGGTAAAATACCTTAACCAGAACTAGGTAATTAACCAGAATAACTCCACACAAAAATTCTAAAGGGAGAATTTCAAGATGTTGATTTTGCTACATTTTAAGCTGATACATGTTGTAACATTTCAACATATTCAGGCACCTAGACAATTGGGTTGTTTCTGGTTTTTGGGCAGTACTGGCATTTGAACTCAGGGCCTCAGGCTTGGTAGGCAAGCACTCTACCACTTGAGGTATGTCCTAGCCAATAAAGATTTTTTTGTATTGTTTTTAATAGCCTGCAATGTGAAAAGAAAAGATCTAACTTTTTTTTCTTCTACTTATTTTAATGCTTTATTGATGTATGACTGCAAGAGATACAAAAAGTGTGTATATGTATGTATATATACACATGTATACAATTTGAGGAGCCTGGACATATGTATACACCTGTGATACTATCACCACCAAAATCAAGGTAATAAACCTATCTATCATTTCCAAAAGTTTCCTGTGCCCCTTTTTTCTTTTTGTGGTTGGACTATTTAGTAAGACCCTCCCCCTTGGCAAATTCTAAGTGTCCCACATGGTACTGTTAGCCATAGGTGCTGTCTATAATTTATTCACCTTGTGTACCTGTAACTGTACCACTGAACACTCCCTCTCCACTTCTCACTTCTCCCCACCCCTTTCCCTAACAGCCATCATTCTATTTGCTGCTTCTGTAAGTCTGACGATCTTAGATATCAACAAGTGGAACCGTGCTTTACTTGCCCTCTGTGACTAACTTACACTAAGCATAAACTCTTTCAGGTCCATCCACATCATTCCAGATGATGGGATTTCTTTGGTGTGTTTTGTTTGTATTTTGTTTTTTTTTAAAGCTGAATACTAATTCTGTGTAAGTGCATACCACATTTTCTTTACTTCTCAGCAGCAATTGGGTTTGTTTCCTTGTTTGGCTATTGTGAATAATATTGCAATGAATGTTGGGGTGCAGATTCCTCTTTTGAGATCCTGATTATAATTTTTCTGAATATATACCCAGGAGTGGAACTGCTGAATCTTATAATATTTCTGCTTTAAATATTTTGAAGAAACCAAGCACAGTATCTCAAGCCTGTGATTCTAGCTACTTTGTAGGCAGAGATCAAGAGGATTACAGTCGGCCAGCTTAGGAGGGGAAAGTTCACGATGCCTCATCTCAACCAATGGCTGGACATTGTGCTGCACAACTGTCATCTCAGCTATGTGGGGAAACACAATGGGAGGACTGTGGTCCCGGCAGCCCAGACATAAAGTGAGACCCTATCTCAAAAACAGCCAACGCAGGGCTGGGAGTATGGCTCAAGTGGTAGAGTGCTCGCCTACCAAGTATGAAAGTGTGAGACCCTCACACGCACAGGAAATCAATGTGAGTCAATGCCCTGTATAGCTATCCTTATCTCAACCAGCAAAAACCCTGTTCCTTCCTATTATTGCTTATACTCTCTCTACAACAAAATTAGAAATAAGGGCAACATAGTTTCTGCTGGGTATTGATGGGGTGGGGGGGAGAGGGAGGGGGCGGAGTGGGTGGTAAGGGAGGGGGTGGGGGCAGGGGGGAGAAATGACCCAAGCATTGTATGCACATATGAATAATAAAATTAAAAAAAAAAAAAGTGTGAGGCCCTGAGTTCAATCTCCAGTACCACCAAAAAAAAAGAGGAATGTTGCTTTCCACAGCAGCAGCACCATTTTAGATTTCCACCCACAGCATTAAAAGGTTCCAGTTTCTTTACATCATTACTAATGCTTATCTTTTTTGGACAGCAGCCATCCGAGCAGGCATGAGACGGTACCTCATTGGGGTTTTGCATTGCATTCCCTGATAATTAGTGTTGTTGAACACCTTGTCCAGTACTGTTGGCCATTTGTATGTCTTTTTAAAAGAATGTTAGAAAGCGAGTAAATGCTCTGGAAAGATAAATAGAAAAAGCAGGGGGGAGACAAGAGAGAGAGAAGGCTGGACTTTACAATAAGGTAGGGTAGATTTACTTGAGAAGGTAACATTTGAGCAAAAACCTATGGGTGTAAAGGAGTTACCCATGTAAGCATCTGGCAGTACATAGTTCCAGGCAGAGGAAATATCCAGTCCAACTGCCCAAAAGAGAGAGCATACCCAGTACTCTCAAGGAACAACAAGGATGTCTGTATGGATGAAGAGGAGTAAGACAGAAAAGGATCCGGGAGCTGAAGTTGGGGAGGTAAAGAGGAGATAATCTTGTAGGACCCTGTAAGAACTCTGGGACTTAGAAAGCTATGGTAGGGGCAAGGAGAGTGAAAAGAATGACATGTTTTGACTTACCCTTTACAAGACAAACACTGCTGAGAACTGACTAAGGAGAGGGAAGTCAGTGAGTCAAACCAGGAACACAAGTGTCTAATACTAAGGCAAGAGATGGTGGCCTAAATGATCATGAAAGCAATGCTGACAGTGAGATATGATGTTTTCTGACAATAAAGCCAGATTTGCTAACACAATGGATACTGGATATGAAACAGGAAAGTCAAGGATGCCTCCACGGTTTTTGAACTGAGTGGTTAAAAGGGTGGAGTCTCCAACAATCAATGTGATAGACTGTGGGTAGAACAGACTTGGAGGAAATCAAAGGAGCTCTGTTTAGGATAAGACAGCTGGAGATAGCAAGTGGGCTACTAAAGAGACAAAACTGACTTTAGGACAAAGGTCTGGCCCAAACATACATTTGGCAATTTTTAGGCATACAAATAGTAAGAGCTGGAGGTGTGGCTCAAGTGGCAGAGCACCTGTCTAGCAAGTGCAAGATTCTAAGTTTCAATCCCAGTAATGCATATATACATATGCAACCATGAAATTCAAATTGCTAGAAATGCTGACATCAGCCACCCCTTTCACTGATGGAGGTAAGTGGAATAAGGTCCAGAGAGAGGTAGTGCCATAGCTAAGGTCAGATACATGCAAAGCAGCTGTAAAAGAGCTGACATTCTTCTTAGCAAGGAACTTCTTGGGAACACTGAATGCCATCTAATAATTAAACAACTATTCTTTGAAGGTTAAGTGAAAGCAATTCAATTTCCAGAAAAGATTCCCCAAGCACTGTGCATAAGGTATGGAACTGTTTTCTTCCCCTTTCTCAAAAAAGCTGTACACAGAGATGTTAAATTCCTGGTATGTTGTGGACACTCCACATGTTTACCAAATAAGTTAGCAAATCTGCCATTAAATTAATAGCCCAACCATACTGTGACACTATTTGAGTATCTACACCCCACTGGTCGATGTGGTTACGTTTAATTAAATATTTTGCTTACCTGATATTTAAGCCAATGAAATTTGTCCATGTGAAAATATAATCTCCACCAAAGACCATTCCAATATAAGTTATCAATATATTCTAAAAAGATAAATTGCAATACATTGTTACATGGGTTCAACTAAGTTTTTTAATATACATATAAACATATCCATGATGTGACTCAAACACCTATCCTTAAAATACAAAACCAAATAAGCCAATAGTAACAACAAAAATCCATTGACCCTAAACTGCAGTTCAAAAGTAGAAGTCAGAAAAATTATAGGTACATATTAGGGTAGCTTAAGCAAGGTTTTCCATCAGAAAAGATACCAACCTCTCCCAAACAGAACTTACAGGAAGCACTGAAGAGCATCCTGCTAACTCAAAACTGAAAGTATAATTCTCACATTTCAGAGTACCTGGAAACCTTGTTAAAAATAGATTTTCAAGCTCTACTGTACAGATGTGATTTAGTATATATGGGGTAAGCCCAGGAATTTCCACTTTTCACTAGCTATTCTAAGTGACTTTCCTACCACACCAAAGAGAAGATGGGAATCTGACCAAGGGTTTCGTGGGATTGAGATTCTTAGTCATAATAGAAGGAAGCTTAAAGTGAGCTGAGCTAAAATGTTGTTGATGGGAAGCCAAGGAAAGAAGTGTCACTGAGGCTTCTGACCAACAACGGCTTGGGTGGATGCCCAGATGTCTATAGGTACAATCCATCCTTCCATAGAGAAGGGAGGACCGACAGTGAACTGATCAGAGGATCCGTTTCTTTCCCTTCCTCTACAGTTTGAAACTAATCTCTTTGAACTGAGTAAGACAATGGGGTTCTTGGACTACTATGGGAGGAGAGTATATCAAAAAAAGTCTGGACTTTAATGAGAGCATGACTATGTTTATATCCTATGCTGATCATAGTAAAGTACATTAAGAAATTCCAAGCAAGTGTAGGATTTCTTGCACCATCCTCCTTAACTAAAAAACATGGTGCCAACTGCCCTCTCTCATGAAGATGCAAGCCATCCACGATGCTCCTGAAGCATTCACTTTGCACAATGTATCATAACACAGCTGAGAGCTAAAGTGGGGGCTAAGACTGTCAGTCAGCCCAATCCACTGAGTGCAAATTGTCTGTAGTGTTCTTGGACAATTCACACAATTACCACTTAATTTAGAATTTCATTCATGCCAAACACTCCGATTCCATAATTTGAAGCTGTAGATTTTCTGGGGTTTTAACCCAGTTTCTAATATGAGATTGGGTATACCCCTTTACTAGGGGTACAGAGAAACATAACAGATAAAAAAACTTGGTAGAAACAGATTGGTAAAAACCTCTGCAACCCCTTCCCTCACTGTTGACTCAGGAGGCATCACAAAGGAAGTCCTGCCCTCTTTTTCCCCAAATGATAATGGACCTACCCCTCTGTGTCTTGCCTTTTTAAGAAAGCAAACCTACTCTGTTAATTCACTAGAATTTGGACATGCTGTGACCTCCTTAATCTTAAACTGAGCCTCCAGTTATAATGGCTCAGGCGTCAGCAAACTTTAGCTTGACATTCAAGTCAACTTGGCTCTCCGACTGAGGACAAATGAGTCGTCCTTGAATAAAATGGATTAGGAGGAAATGACATCACTGGAAATGTCAGACACAGCTTTTAAAAGTGGGCCATTTAAGGTTTGGCTCAGGCATAGGAAAACTCCCGTGATCAGTTTCTGGCAGACATCTTCTCCCACACAACAGCCAGAACTCAGTGAGACAGAGAACAGAATGACTCTGGTTAGGGGCTAAAGGGATGGTCTATCACTACCGAGTATTCCTCTGCCTATTCCTCTTCCAGCTAAGTTACCTGCAAGTAGAGACTATGCCTTCCCTGAGTTCTTAAAGACTGTCTAAGAAACTATCACCATAATTTGTCAAACTAATAAGACAGTACACAACGAAATAAGGAGATGAGATTTGAGGCCATACCCAGATTCTTATTTTAGCAGTACAATTTTCAAATAAAGCAGATACCAAAAAAAGATAAAAAAATTTGTTTTAATCTCACCTTAATACAGCCAACTATTGTAGTTGTAAGAGCAGAATTATACTGAGTGCAGAGTACTGTGGCATACATCAAGATAAACCTGGGATGAAGAAGGAAAGTTATAAGTAAGATCCACTGCTCTAGCCAATAGGAACAACCAGTATTAGCCATACTAGTACATTCTAATCATGACCAACTTTGAGCTCTCCCCACCTCACTGCTGATTATGTTACAGCTTCAGATTTTTAAAAATTTCACTGAAGAGAAACACAAATCCATTTCCTGACCAATTGTTTTTCCCTCCTACCCTCACCAAAACCATGAAGCTACCATTCATAATCATGAGAACTCTTCAGAGCTCATCCTTTCTGCTAAGTCAGTCAGAAAATTCAGGGCTGGGCTCAGCTGTAGACCTCCCATGAGGACAATGTGACCTCCGGGCTAGGATGAAGGTAAGAGAGCTTCTTACCAGTGGAAGAAAAGCACATTAGAACTACTTTAGGAGGGGATACAGGTTCATCTAACAACTAAGCAGAAGCACTTGATGAGTTCCCAGATTTATACTGAGGCCCCACGCTGGCTTCAGGACTAAGGCAACATGTCAATGGTATTCTGAAATATCCAGTCACTGTGCCAGGTCCAGTTACAAACTGCAACCTAACTGATGAGCTGAGGAAAAAACACATGAGAGAAATACTGAGGTAAGAAGAGGCATGTTTGCAGAAACCCTCTTACCTTCTACGTATTCTCTTCTAGGAAGAAAACAATATGGAAGAGAGAAGTCAAACAGCCCCAAGTTAAAACACTGCCACTGCCTTCTACTAATTATACAAACTGAAGATAATGTACTTAAGGTCTGAATCCGCTTTCTCATATGTAAAGAACCAACAAGATATGCCAAATAGTGCAGAGATAAAATAACGCAGATGGTATTATAATGGTGCTTATCACACACAGTAAGGTTTCTCTATTTTTCTAAGCATGACTTTGGGATTCGCTCAGCAGCCCTGAGAGCACATTCCTAGGGCTGTGAAACCAATGGAATCTGGAGGTTTAGTTATATCCTACGTTGACACACTCAGGAGACCTAAGGGGCTACTAAGAAATGAGGCAGAAGGACTCTAGAAAAAAAACTTCTCTAACCTACTTCTTTAGGGAAACTACATGCTAACAAAGTAGCAAAGGCTCACCCCATCACACAGGAGAGGGTGAACTGCAGAAGAAAGAGGGTGTCGGCCCAGCCTTCAAACTCCATTGCCTGGAATACACAAGAAGATATTAGATTTTAAAGCAGGTCCTCAAAATCAGCTGTCTCACTCATTAATGAAAATCCCTCTATGTGTCTCCCTCCCATCCCCCCTCCAAAAGGAAAAACACATTTCCCTGTATCACTCCAAGGATAGAGAGTGATATTCAAGAATTTCAAATATATGGACTTGAACCAGTTTCTACAAGATTTTCTTCTATCCAAAATGTAACTGGGTGGGGGATTTTGTACTTCCTCCTATAGGTACAAAGAAGTTGATAATCTTCTTGACAGCACAAGTCCCATCTGCCTAGATCACAGGGTTCTCCCAGATGTTGTTAATGTGTTAGAGTTAAAGGCTTGATTAATCATTAAATACATTGCCTCCCTGTAACCTGGGAAGGCTCAAGCACAGCATCAGTTATAGAAATGCAGCTGAAGTCAGTTTGGTGAGAACAGATTAAGTTTTGAAACAGCTGATCCTAAATGTAAGGTGTTTTTTGTTATTGTATTTGTTTAAAAGGAAAGGATCAAAGAAAAATGAAGGGGGCACAGACTTTCATTTAAGAGGGAGGGTTTTTCTCACAGGCTTTAGCAATATGAGCTTGATAAGCAAGTGGGAAAAATATTCCACCTTTTATCTCTGTCAACTTTTCTAGCTTCACCACTTTCATATAAATCTCCTGGCTTCAGGGCTCCAGAAATATCAGATTCCTTGTGGTTTTTGTCTTTGTCTGGAATGCTCTTCCCTCAACACTGACTTGTTCAGCCACCACCTAAACTAAAGGTGATCAAGTACTTTCCTTGCAGCTGAGTACTTCCCTCCTTCTCTCTAGGGCTCTTATCTCTTAGCCTTTGTGTGTGTATATATATACATACATATCAAATCTACAGACTGAGCTCCTGTGGGGAGGACCCACCATTTATCTAATTGTATTCTTAACATGATACTTAGCAGACAGTAATCACACAGTTTCTTTGACTTTTTTTTCTGTTAAGGTATAATATACAAAATTTGTTAATCCAATGAGTACAATCATGATGAGGTAATCTCTACCCTCCCCCAAAGTTCCCTCCTGTTCCTTCACAGTCAATGCCCTCTCCCATTTCTAGCCCCTGGCAAAGTCTGATGTACTTTTGTTACTACAGCTTTGCTGCGCAACAATTTCAGGCAAAGTACTTGCACAGTATGAGTCTTTTGTGTCTTGCTTCTTTCCCTTGGCAGAATGCTTTTGAGACTCATCCATGCTCTGTGTATATCAGTAATTCACTCATTTTTATTGTCAGTTAGAATTCCATCTCATGGGTATAACACAGTTTGTTCAGTCACCAGTCAACAGACTTTTATTTGGGTTGTTTCCACAATTTGTCATTATGAATAAAGCTGCAATGAACCTTTGAGTAAAGTCAAAGTCTATAGCCACGTTTTCATTTTCCTTTATTTTGGGTAAATAGTGAAAACATAAGGCTCCTGGATATTTTAATAAGTTTATCTTTAACTTGACAAGAAACTGCCAAATCGTTTTCCAAAGTAGCTACACAATTTTACACTTTCATCAGCACTGTATGGGAGTTCTCATTGCTCTACATTTTCACCAACACTGAGAACTGTTACAGGTCATTCTAGCAAGCAGTAAGTGGTATCTCATAATTTACTTTGCATTACCCTATGGATGAACAAGGTTGAGTATCTTTTAATGTACTTATTGACCTCAGTATTTCTTCTGTCATAAAGCATCTTTTGCCAAATTTTTATTAAAGTTTATTTGTCTTCTGCTGTATAAGCTGTAAGTTTTTTTAACACATTCTTGATAAACATCCTTAATTATCCATATAATTCACACACACACGGCCCAAATACACATAATGGGTGACCTAGAAGTGAAAAATAATCAGAATTATATAGCCAAAGCCTCAGATAAACTTTTCGT
This sequence comes from Castor canadensis, assembly GCF_047511655.1. Taxonomy (NCBI): domain Eukaryota; kingdom Metazoa; phylum Chordata; class Mammalia; order Rodentia; family Castoridae; genus Castor; species Castor canadensis. Next base: position 107,826,607 of record NC_133392.1, on the reverse strand, counting down.
ATCTCCAAGCTCCCTCCTTCCTTTAACTCTAAATATATCCTGTATTTGGTGTACAATGTGACACCTATGAAGCCAGGTTTGTGGCACTATGCTGAGTAGGATCAGATGTGTTGATATTCAAAGAGCAAACCAAGGTAATAAAAGTACTGCCTAATATTTATGGAGGGCTTCTGCATTTATCATGTCATCTGATTTCCACAAGAACCCTGTGAGGAGGCAAGACCAGATCTGATGATCCCAAAAGACATCAAATGATCATCTTTAGGTCACACAGTTGACATCTGGTAGACTTGAGTTTACATACTCCAAGGCCGAGGCTGTCTACAATGAACATTACATTTTATTTAGACAATTGCTCCAAATATATACTGCATAGTCCCCCTTTGGGGACGTAATTATATTTGTAGGATAAGAAAACAAATCTCATGGATATGATTCCATTTATCTAATATTCAAAAACAAAGAAATAAATTTCATGGGACTTTTCCCCCTTTCCCTAAGCATTTGGTCTGCTTCTGGGAAGCCAGTCTACATGGTATAGTAACCTGCTGCATTCCTCTGCCTTGCCGCAGGGATAGGTCTTTGGCTGCAATAGAACACTCTACAAACATTTGAAAGCATAGCTGTAGGATAAATATGACCCAACCAGCCCCTATAATACAAAGGAGCCTACTCTTCCTGCCAGAAAGGCAGCATTAAAAAAAAAAGGCAATAAAAACTAATGCTTATTAAGTGCCTTAACTATGTGCCATGCTCAGAACTGTTAAGCAGCATATCCAAAATTATCCACTAGGGAGTGCATGCTCAGCTCTACGGCCCAGCCTTTCAAGACAGAAACAGGGACCTTAACTCATAACCCGTTACCCACCAAGAGCCTCTCTCCACCTTTGTCAATAATGTATGCGATATACCTGTCCCTCCTTGCCTTATAACGAGGAAAAAAAAAAAAGCCAGCAAGTGTGAGATGGCACCATGATGTCTCCAAAAACAAACAGGTCACTCATCTATTTACCTGGGAAAAATCTCCTTCAACCATTAAAAGAGATTTCTTAAAACTACTATCCTCATCAAATAACAAAAATTACCAGACCTCACCCTATCCCAACAACTCAGTAAAAGGCCTGTTCTTTTCTCTGCTGGTGGGCAGCCTGAATCTCCTGTACTCTGTGTCATCCCCTTTTCCTCAACTCTTTTCTCCTTTCAACTAAAATTCTAGACTGAGATAGTTTTCTGATACTATTCCCATTTGTACTACTGGGAAAACAATAGGTTCTTAATTTTTTTTCTTAATAGTTTTACATGATTATTGTTATCAGATCAGTGACTCAAAAAGGAGGAGTTCAGCCTGGGAATGGAATTCGGTGCTACAGTACTTGCCTAGTGAGCATAAGACCCTAAATTTAATTCCTAGCACTGTAAAAACAAACAAACAAAACAGGAATTCTACTTCTAGCTCTGCAACTAACTTTCTATGAGGCCATAATAAAGTCACTTAACCTCTATGAGGTTCTACCTACATCAAAAACGTAATAAACAGTCTTTCCATCTGCCTCTTGTGAGGACCAACTGAGAGAATAAAATAAGACACTTTAAATTTATACACAATTTATAAACAGAAGATTCTATTATTCCTGTAAGATTTCTACCACTGTTATCTCTCAGTAGATGTGTAAGCAAAATTTTAATTCTCCTTAAAATAAATGATATAGAAGGCACAGTGACATTGTACTGTTAATCAAGGAAAAAAAAAGTTTGAACAAAATAAAACTGCCTCTAGAGAAAGAACCATTATAAAGACAATGACCTGCATGGTCATTCTGTGTGTGACACAAAACTAAAGGCGATCTCTGCCCAAGATCTGCAATCTCCAATCTTGGTTGGGTGATGACTGTGATTACAGACGGAACACAGCTTCCTTTTGCTGCAGTGTTCAGTTCTAAGGGTGGAGGTGGTATCATCGAATACCAAGGGCCATACACACTACGGGTGTATAAACAATCCCACATACCCAAGGCAAAGGTTGTATGGATCTACCACTTCCTGTGACCAGGAAGATCTTTAATTAAACAAAATACTCGAAAATAAAGTTTAAAAACTTTGTCCTTTAGTTGCTTAAGTTAAATAAATTAACAGAGAAAGGGAGTGTCTGAGTAAGACCAGACACTAATGCTACACAATCGATAACAAAGCTAAAATCTATTTCAAGAATGCAACCCAATTTTGCTTTTGTACCGGCTTTGATCAATTAATTGTGGCTTTCTGAGCCACTGTCTTTGCAAACAGTCTGAGACTATGTCTAGGCTCAGTTGGAAAGTATTGTGACTATCTGGATGTCTACAATGAGCACAGGACAATAGGCACACCAATTTGCTACCCTAATCTAGGGGAGAAACATGGAAGAATTTCAATGTGCACTTGAGTCTCAAGATGCAACCATTCCCACTTCCAGGAAAATTTGCTAAGCAAAGTCAGCAACTTATCTAGAAGTGAAGTAAAATCCAAAGTGTGACTGAAAAATTTTTGTTAGTGTTCTGTTGTTACCTAGCAGTTTACCTCACTTAAGCTTTGATATCATGGTAAAGAAAAAGAATTGATAAAGGATTCTGTTCTACTTTGAAATTACATTCTCAAAAAAAAAACACTATTGAGAAAAAAAAAAAAATTAGTCCATACCCAAAAGTAAGCTGCTAGGAAACTTGCTAAGGCAGAAAGAAGATAATGGAGGTGGTACAAATGATCTGAATGGTTCTCTTCCTATATGGGCAATGTGGTCCTGGCTACCCACCCTACCTCTGCTCTCTGCTCTGCTCTGTTGCCACAACCTCTCCTGCTCTGCTCTCTGCTCCTGGAGCCTAGATACATCTATCTTCATTGCCTCTCTACTCACTAGGTTCTGCCACCCATGAAACCTACTTATGATGTCAAAACTATAGTCTAGTTTACCAACTATGTCATTTCCTCCTACTTAAAAAAGCACAATCCTCAAAAACAAGAATGACTACAAACTTTACTTTGCAACCAAACAATATACAAAGAGAAAGATGTATTTATTTGTAACTAAAGAATAACTGACTCAACCCATTTGTTTTAACTGTCCCAAACACAAAACAGAAGAGATCTATCTCTATGTGGAAGAAATAAGTAAGGGTCTCAACATCAACCTGTATGGCCCACAGAGTAACCCAAAAAAGATTAATAATTCTGAACAGGCTAACCCGACAATCAAAACTTTCATTTTTTTAGTCAGTAAGAGAAACGTCCAGGTAGATGATGTGTGTGGCAACTTTTCCCTTAACTCTTCTGAGCTATGTATTAAAAGCAGTGACATAGTGAAGACATTGTACAATGTACCAGTGCCTACAGTGCTGTCCTTGTGAGAGTCACAGTGAGGGGTCTGTTCTCCCATCCCTACATGAGAACACCTTGCAGGGTGTGCTGCCAGGAAGCCAGGCTGCAGCTCCTGTCACTGTGAATCACCGGCTTTGTGTGCAAACACTGCCTTTCAGAAGTAGCAACTCAAAAACATGACCTGCCCTAACACTTCAAAAACTCATTAGTCAAGTCATCTGCCTTTACCTGTTAGATACCGTTAATTAACAGTAAGCTGAATTTTGCATAATATATGTTTATTTTTAAACAATGTTTTAGAAGATACATGTTTTTTAAAAGCAAAGTGTTGATTATATTGGTTCTTGAGTAAATCCAAGATTTTGCAAATCTTAAATAAACTTCAAAAAAACAAATAAAGCTGCACATACACAAATTAGTTTGGTTTCTCAGAATGCTTTCCTAAGGCCTTGTACAATGAGTTCACTGAATGAGCTGCTCGGTTGGATCTGGCCTTTTAATGTTTAAGGTAATTTTGTTTTTAGTCCTTAGCCTCCAATTTTGGCTTAAAGGATACATCATCCCCATCAACTGCTATGTCCAACTCCTGCCTCCCTGGAGAGCTGACCTTTCAGAGCCCTCTGGTTGGATGCCTGCCCTAACAGTGAAGTTTTCCTTCCTCTGCCTACTAAGGTTAACAGTAAGACTTAAGAAAAATAATTCAAATTTGATTTTGTTTCAATTTACATCCTAGATCAAGAATCTGCAACTCTGAATAACAGGAACACACTGGTTTATCACATCTCTCCCAGTTATTTTTAAATTTAGGATTCATCACCAGATACTCATCATTTATAGAAAAATTTTATCTTTTCTTATTGTTCATTTCATAAAGTATAATTTTTAATACCTTCATAGAGTTCCATAATAGAAACAATATAGAATTAACCTGTTCCCACACACATGCACAAATAATCATAGTTACTTTAATAGTTTTGTGCATAGTCTTTTCAGAGTTTCTTAGATAAATGGATAAACATGTCTATTCTTCTTCTTTTCTTTTACCCCAAGTCGGCAAACCAGATGCACTATTGGCACTGTGCTTTTTTACACTTAACCATTTATCTTGGAGAGCTTTTCGTTTACTACACAGAGCTTCCATGCTCTCTGTGGTTCTGAGTCAGCAAAACCAGGAGCCCAATGATGTGAGGCACTAATCAGCACCAAATATCAGGAAGTGCTAGGCTTACGCCAGCCATGAGAATAGCAGCCTGTTGTCCCTACCGGGCTGCCTTTTACTCCAGAAACTCTCATAGCCCCAGAAAGAACCCTCCCAGAGAACTCTTTATCCATTTTCTACAACAAAGTAGAGTAGAACAGCAAAAGAGAGCTATTCAGTTATGCAGTGATCAGTGACAGAACTAGAGACTGCTGGAATTCTGCACTCTGCCCTCCAATTTTTCTCCATCAGATCACTTATGTCACAAACTTTTCAGGACTTCTCACTACCTGCAGAGTAAATTTCAAATTCCTTTGTCTAGCACTGATCTTAACTTAGGAGGACACAGGGTGTGCCATGGGGAATCGAGAAACCTGGGTTCTGTACCTGGGTCCTGTATGGCCCGAGTTTCCTCACCTATGAAACAAGAGCTGCAGCCAAATTCTAAGGTCTCTCTGGCATCTTAAATGTCATGCTGGTGAGTCACACTGATGAGTCTGCTCTTGTAGTCATGCCTATATTCATGCCTGGCTCTACCTGAAACACATAGTCTGTTTCTCCTCCTCCACCTTTCTCAAGGCCCACCTGGCTTTTGTTAGTATTCCCCTATTCGGAAAATGCTAAGCACTCTCCTTGCAGGACTCAGAATCTCAGCTCTCTTCCATTCAGTTCAGTGTCTGGTCAAATGAGTCTTATAATCATCTTAGCTGAAAGAGTACTTCCCTATCATTCACCTTACTTTATTTCTGTTCACAGCTCTTACTATATGCTGTATGTATAGTCTTAGTCTATCTCACTCCATTGGAATCCAAGCTCCAGTTAAGCAGGAATCTGGTCTTTTTTGTTGCTGTTGTTAGAAGAGGACCTGACATATAATAAGCACTAAATATTTACGAAATGGGAGAATCATTAACTACAAACAAATAACAAGGACAAGGTACATAGACTCTATTTCCAATATTACTCTCTCAATTAGCACTGAGGTGTTTCTCACATCTCACACCTTGTCAGATAAGAAGGCCCTGCATAGAGGTTCCAAATGGAGGACAAAGTAAGTCAGGGGTGCAGCAGGATGGAAACACATGTAGTCAGGCAAGCAAAGAAGGGTTCTGGAGTCAGTGAGAATGGATCTCATTCTAAACCCCGCCCCTGTGCAACATTGAGCGTATTCCTAACTTCTGTAAAACTTAACAACCTACCTCACACATACGAAACACGGGTAAAGGAAAATTACTTATGCTAAAGCAATTTGTCTGGTGTAAGGTGTCATACTCTCTAAAAGTATTACTAACAGCCAGAAACATGATCAAACTATTTAGCCTTATTTAAAGTGAAGTAACATTCACACAAAGTAGCCACTCTCTAAAACAATGCAGGCACATACGTGCATGTTAGTCCACACATACACAGAGGAGATAAAGCACATCTTCAAAAGATGTAGACTAACACTGAACATGACTTACTAGAAAAGTCTCATCTAAAATCTTGCCACATATTCCACTCTTTAATGTGAACCCTTTCTGGAAAGACTTTAGACAAACAGAGCACTGATCATTGTGAAACTAAATCTTTCCATGGGAAAATGAAAAACATTTACATGAAACCCAAAACACTGATGGGGTATGACCTCAAAACAATGATTAGTTTATCATCCCAACTTGAATGTCTTTAGATGAACTGGCATTCTTAAACATCATTCTTCTTTTAAAATAAACCTTTTGACCTATGCCTGGCACTTTCATTGGAAAAAACAAAAAAGACTACTCAAATTCTACTCTTTTGCTTAAAAATAGAAGAAGAATAAGAAGAAAATCTAAATCTATTCTTAACACAGGTGGCAACTTTTCACACTATGAGTATACATTCTTTTTTTTTAATTATTGCTGTATTCGGGGGTTACATTGTGGCATTTACAAAAAAGTTCTTATAATGTGTCAAAAATATATCATACTTGAATTAATCAGTGAATATTTCAAACTGAATGTAAGTTACTGAACATTGAAATATGCACAAATTATGTTATAAACGTCTACATAAATTGTCATCACTCTGGAATGAAGAAATATCTCCATTAGTCAATTCTTTCAAGTAGCTACAAGTTACTAGTCAAAACTGGATGAAAATCCCATGTTTGGTAAGTCCTTAGAATACCTAACCATATTAGTTCTTCCAACCTTTCTCATGTATAGATTGGCCTAAAGATTTAGAACCATTTGTTCTGTCATGAGGGGCTGGTTATTTTACATCACATTCTTGTCCCAAAGCTGAAAAGTAAAGGATACTTCAGTCAGAGTCTGCTAGAAGAAGGCAGAACACTGTGAAAAGATCCTGCCCATTGGAGTAAGGTGTGAGTTTAAATCCTGACTCTTCTACCCATTAACAGTCAGATTTTGGGCAAGTGCTCTGAACCTCAACTTCCACATTAGCAAAACAGGGATAGTTGAAACTTCCTATAGCTATTGTGAAGGCTACTTTATATTACATATATAAAGTGACTAGTACAAAATACGAACTCAGTAAATGTTAGTTTCTCATCCCACTTTCTTCACAGCTCTAACACTATTCAAGCAATAGCTGTTTCCTACTTTGGAGCCATGTTTAGGCCTTCTGACAGCAGATAATGGTTCATTAAAACATTTATGCATAGATTCAAGATGAACTGTACAAGTTCTTTAAAAGAAAGAGGTCTTGAAAAGATAAAGCTTCATGAGTTGTCAACATCCTACCTTTGTTTTAAGAAGAATTTTCCAAAAGTCTAACAGATTTCAAAAACCCTTAATTTTGGCTCCCACTGATATGTGGAAATCATCCCTGTCATAAGGAAAAACAACCAACACATTAATAGTGAAGAAGCCAGAGGAATCAGTAGAATATTGGGACAGAAATCCTTGATTAGAATCCTAGATTTTCAGTTAGTTTACAAAATTTTGTGAATTCTACAATATTGTATCAAATTTCCTCCTATGAATATGAGCTAATTTTAAGAGAAAAATTCCCTGAATTTATTTTGCTACTCTATTCTACATTTATTTAACTAAACTTTTGCAGGAAATTGGCAAACTACTCTATTAGCTGCTATTATATGGTGAAAGCACCACATAAGACTAAGTATCTCCTAAGGTGCGGGGGAGACTTGGGAAAGGGCTGGTGGCATGGCTCAAGTGGTAGAGCACCTGCCTAGCCTAGCAAGTGTGGGGCCCTGAGTTCAAGAACCAGTGCCACAAAAAAAAAAAACCCTTGGAATTTTAAGCCAGGATGACAACTGTCAGAGAAGCAGAGAATTCTAATGACCCCTAAAATTTCTTTATGGCTTAAGGAATTTTACTACTGCAAAACAGGTCCTGTCTGGTGGGTTAGTACTGGAGCGGAGGGGGGGGATATAAGGAAAGGCTGTAGGAAGGTGAATATGGTGGAAATATAAAATACTCACATATAAAAATGGAAAAATTAGACCTGTTGAAACTATTTTAGGGAGGAGGGAGGAGGGATAAAAGAGAATGATGGAGAGGGTGAATTCAACTATAATATAAGAACTCTTGTAAATGTCACAGTGTACCCCAGTACAACAATAATATGATAGTAAAAATTATAAAAAAGAATTTTACTATTTCAGGATTTTTTGTTTGCCAAGGCTAGTTTGCTACTATTCCTATTTTATAGTTTAATAGAAATGCAAAATCTCCTTCCTCTATCCTGGCATGTAAGAAAAAGACAAGACTTAGCATGCACTATTTTTATGTTGCCAGCCAGAGCTATTTCAAGCCATTTTAGAACTCTCCAATGATTACGCCAAGAAGAAAGGTTAGCATGACATTAGCAAGCTAAAGAGTAAATTCTCAATTTGCAGTCACTTAATAAGCACATTTCCTTTTAACAACTCAAAGTCTATCTTTTGTTCATAACAATAATGCAATTCATCAGCATAAGCCACTAAGCCATAATTAGAAAGTCCTACCTTTTGTGCATCTCCTGTGAAATATGCAATGGCCAGGGTGGGCAGAATCATAAACAGTGCATTGTAATAGAGCAGACCATATTTTCCCAGCTCCTGGAACAGTAAATAAGTAGGTGTTTCATTTGGTTCTAGCAGACAGATATATACACATCCCTGTACAGACTGCTATCCCAGCTACACGTATGTATTATGTTGTGTGACTTTTAGGTTAAAAATGTTTTAATTTCAATAACTGCATTCAAGTCTGAAACACAGCACTAAGTCTTTAAGACTGATGACTAATGCTCACAGGCCTATGATTATAAGCAGTCCTAAAATTATAGGTAATAAAACTTCTGATTTATTCAAAGCATCTCAGGATAAACCAAAAAACTGACTGGTTATGGTCACAAGAACCAGTGAAAAGGTTTGCCTCATTCATACGGACCCAAGAAAAAAACTATATTGGGACAAAACCACCTTCTAAGATGGGAGCCCAGCCATTCAGAGATAGAGTATTATCCAGGAACTACGGGATGCGCAAGTAAGAAAACACAGATAACTGACAAAAACACACATGCCAGAAGTATTCTGTTTTCCTTTCACATTTTTACTGTCTTGAATATCTTTCTCCTTTTTAGTTTAGTTGTTTTTGGTTTTTTTCAAAGGGGGATGCGTGTCTCACTACTCAGCTAACATAGATTGGACTCAAACTCAGGACCTGCAACCTCAGCCTCCAGGTGCTGGGACTAGAGATGATGCCCAGCTCCCCTAACTTCCAAGGACAGAACTCTGGCTAACGTCTGACTCAGGGCATCACCATAAGCTCGCATTACTGCATTGTGCTCTCATAGAGTGCCATCCTTTATGCGGTTTAATAGTTCCTGAATCATATTCTTATCAGTACTTCCGTCTTCTGTAGTTTTTCTGTTTGTTTCTCTTATTAGCTGACCTAATAACAAGAGGTAGATACTAATACTGTTCATTTAAAGGCAAAAACCTCTAAATAAAATTCTGCCTTCTAGTTTGTTGCTTGTAATCTGTGAACCAAGAAATCAGATCAATAAGTGTAAAAGTTCAAATACAAGTAAGTCACGAGTCATTTCTGAATGAGGAATTAAAGGAGTAGAATACTCTAAAACCCTCTTTATTTTCTTTAAAGAATGCATTCTTGACTGTACTATCCAAAATAGCAGCCACATGTAGCTATTTAAATTTAATCATAATTACACAAAACTACTAATTTGGATTTTTGGTTATACCAATCACTTTCCAAGTACTCAACAGCAATGTGTGTCTGGTGGCTACTGGCAATAGACAGTAGAGATAAAGATTTCCATCGTCACAGAAACATCTGTTGGACAGTACTCTTTGAGACAGCTGAACCTGCTGGGTAACTGAAAAGTTATCATCAGTGCCTAACTTTCCAAACAGTAAATGGGTTAAAGAATAAGAAAGAGCAAAACCAAATCTGAAACTGTTCCCCTTTTTCTATTTTCATGAAAATGCAACCATCACACATAACCATCAAGATAAATAAAGGCAGGCTAAGGCATAAAAGCCATACTTAAAGAAAATGTTCTGAAAACAAATCTACCCTGTCCCTAGCGCAAAAAAAAAAAAAAAAACCCTCTGAGAAAAAGGAAACCTCCTGGGACAGCCAAATAAATAAAATATACTTCTTTTCTGGAGGAAAATGCAAAGGCGAAGACATCACCAGCGCAACACAAATACATACAATGATCGAGAAGAGCATTTGTATTTATCATATCAGTTCCAAAAAAGGACAGGAAGTAATTTCAGAAATGCTATATGTATCACAGAGCAGACTAGGAACTCCACAGACAAAGTCATCTGACTGAAGATAAAATATGGGTAGAAAAATAAGATAAAACCATGGTCAGTTATAAGGTTCAATTATAAGATAAAAAATGGACCAGCTGCTCAGGAAAAACTATGGTGACATCTAAGATAAACAGTTTGTGTGGGTGGTCACCTAAGACATGTTATGAGATCAAGGACAACTCCTTCAGTAAGAACCCTGTGAATTATAAAGTGAGCTCCATACAGCTGTTCTTTACAGTAATGTACCCTCATAATGCAGCAAAAGCAATGTGGCTCAATATTCAGTTTTCTGATGGTCTGACTTCATCTAAAACTAAAATTTAATGTGTATATTTAAAGTATATAGTATGCAAATAAAAATACCTTTAAAAGCCTTCGTATACATGCTACCAGCAAATGGCAAAAAGCTGGGCATACAAAGTTCATGTGTATGAGATCCAGGCCAGGGAAGTTAATGCTGCCCTTGACTAAAGTTCCCTAAAGTTTCCCACTATTTGTAGGGCAACTACACAAGGCCATTCTGATTCTGCAACCTTCTGACATTCACTTCCCTTCGTGACTGTCCCAAAGGTTCCAGTTATTTCTGTTTTCCATCCCAGGTCCCTCACCAAGTTCTCCAGAATACAACCAAGAGCAGTTATGACACTTTTCTCTATGAGTTCTTCACTATGAACACTTCTCTCGATTTTCCATACCCCACTAAGTCAATAATCACACACTCCCTTCCAAAAAAGTCATCAATAAAACCAAATTCCTAATTAAAAAATAATTTCCTTATGTCAGCACCAAAGTACTGGCTTTTTACCCTCAGAGAGCCCATGTCCTTCCCACCCCTCCTCAGTACTTTTCCTAATTCCACACTTCTCCCCGATAAATTAACACTACCATCCCCAACTTAGTAAACATCTAAAAAAAGAAGTTTTATTCTTCTACCTACTTTTGAATCTAATTTTTGTTTCACATATGCACCATTTGCTGCTGTGAGGACATCATTTATCAGAATAAAAACATATCCTTCCAGATCAAATGCCAGGTCAGAGCTGCAAAACATAAGCAAAAGAATAACTTACAATAATAATAACTTACATTAACTTAATTTTAAATATGTCTGAACTACAAAATTTGCAAGAACATATTTTTATCTAGGTAAAAGAACATTATGCATTTTGGCAGCTATGAGTATTTCTTTTTTTTAGGGTGTAGGGGAGTCTGGGGTTTATGAGTGTTTCTTGAGTCCTGGTCACATGTGGCAATTTCATACTCAAGGGATCCTTTAGACATGAGAAGCTCTGATACTTAACACCTCATTAGAAGTAATCAATCATGGAACCTGGCATGCTGGCTCATGCCTGTAATCCCAGTACTTGGGAGGCTGAGGCAAGAGGATCTCAAATTCTAAGCCTACCTGGGTTACACAGGGAAACCTTGACTTGAAAAAAAATTCAGTCATGTTGGTTAATAGTCTACTACTCTGAATTCAAAACCAGGTAACATGCAACCAACTTTACCATTATGGTACATCTCTGAAACAGGCAGAAGGCATCAATTCATAGATAAGGAAACCAAAAGCATGTTAACGTATCATTTTTTCCAAAGTTTCAAACAAAACATAGCACTAATTTGTATAGGGAGTTATATACTGGGTGGAATTTCTGAAGCATGGATCACAGTTGACTCTGAGATTGAGCCACAACAGTATCTAAGAACACAGTAGGACCTTATCTACTTAAATAATTGCTCAACTACCTTTGAGGTATAACTGGTGAGATTACAGAAACTGAAAGTTTTTGCTGTTTGGTAGAGTAGTGGACAAAATTCAATAAATTTAAATGAATAAATGAAAATCTTGGAGAAAAGACTGTGTCCAGCATGCCTTAGCACCCTAGCTGAAACAGTGCCTCCCAGTCTATGACTTTGCAAAGTTAACTATATACTTGAGGCTAAACTGTGAAGTGGATCCACGTCTTAAGAAGTTCCAGGTCACTGTAATTTCAGGCGGGACTAGCCTAACACTCCCACACCCCAGTCTCATAACTCTCGCTAACTTTATAGACCAAAGTTCGGCCTGAGGAAACCCCATTGGTTCATACAGTTGTGGAGAAAACACTTCAAAATGAAATACTTCAAAATGTTTAGAAGTTAGCAGAGCACCTCTGAAAAAAAGTAGTAAAGAATTTTTCTCCAAGGAGGCAATACAGCATAAAGGGAAAAGCAGTCCGCTATTATATAACCAAACTTTAGTAACAAAATATCCCACCCTCTTTTTTTTTTTTAGAATGAAATTTCACTTGCAATTTAAGATAAGATAGAATTTGACTTCTTTTTCTCCCATTGGTACTACAGGGATCTGATGAAAGAAAGTGAGGTAATCCAAGAAGTATACTGAACACCCAGATGGAAAATTATTTCAGGCAGAATTTGTGGCATTAGCAAATCCATCTATGCAGGGCTTGGGCTGAGTAAAATGTCATAGGAAGCTTCTAGAAATCATTCTAATTTTCTAAGTCTCTGAATATACATTTTCCCCATATATTCCTTCCTTCTTTCCCTTCTTTTTGCTTTCCTTCCTTTCTTCTTCCCTCCCTTTCTTCTTAAATTGTCACATAGTAATTGAACATATTTATGGGGTACAGTGCAATAATTCTCTACATGTGTATGATGTGTAATAAGCAAATTAGAGTAATTAGTACACTTCTCTTCTAAAATGTTTATCATTCCTTTGTGTCTTTCTCCATGCATCTTAAAGTTGAAACTGAAGAAAAATGGAAAAGCTTTAAATTAAAGAGTTCTCACATTTGTGATATGTCATAGGTAAGGCCAAATGAAACAAAGCTGTTACTCCTTATTCCTCAAGGTAGATGGTCTGTTGTCATCCGCCTGACCTCACAGAAGAACAGACACCATTTTCTTTAACAGCATACAAAGTAAAAGAATGCCCCCTGGCTTACAGAACATAGGCTCTGAAGTCAGGCACAGTTTCAATTTCCAGCTCTGCCGTTCACTAGATGTGTGACCCTGAGCAAGTCATAGTTTTAGTTTCTTCAACTATTAGATACCTCTGAGTTGTGAATACATAGATGTGTTCAACGCTCAACATACTGCTGGGCACACGGTATGCGCTCAGTGAACAGCAGAAGTAACAAACCCCAAATTACATAAAGTTAACTTTAAGCATCCCCAAAATTGAAAATTTACTAGAACTGATCTTAATATAGCTGAAAAGATTTAACCTTTTGAAGAGTCTTTTGAATATTCTTCAAAGATACACTCCTTACTGAGGCTATGAAGAATTATCGTATTGATAACTGATCATTTATTACCAATAATAAGATAATTTCTAATGTGATAGCTATAGGGCCACGTCTTACCTGGCAGCTACAAAGGCTCCAATAATCATTGCAAATACAGTCATTTTAATACCCCAAGAAAAAGTCTTCCTACAAAATAATTAAAAAATATATACATGACTTTAGTTATTCATTTAGACTCATTTTACAACATAGACAAAAGTGATATATGTTCTTCTAAAAAAACATAATCTACTTTAAATATTTCCAAGGTACTGGATATTTAAAAGAACCCCTCTGATGAAGCAAAAGCTCATTTTGTTATATGACTCATACTCATTTTTTCTTATTCTTGCCATTTGTTATTATTAGTGAGTTGGAATTTTTTACAAGTCAGTTTCTTTTTATTTTAATTTCTTTTATTCATATGTGCATACAATGTTCAAGTCAGTTTCTTTAAGTGGGAAAAAGTCACACACATTTGTAGTAAAAGTAGCCAAGACATGAACACTATTTAAAACCTATGCTTGTGATCCTGAGCCGGCTTCACCCAGTGGCAGCAAAAGCTACAGGAACTCTAGAAAAACAAGTCTCATGTGCATACAAATTTCTATCTTCAGCTCATAACCATCCCAACTACTGCTCCACAACTATCAGTTCCTACAACAAGGAAAGGAGGTTGCCTAAACTGCTCAGAAGTTGAAGTAGAAACAAGCCAAGTAATTGTAATATCTCACACATGCTGGGTAGCTTTTCAAGCTGCTTAAAGTTGTTTAAAAATATATTTGGGTGTATTAGAAATTTAGCTCACTTGAGTAAAACTCCTTCAGCAAACATTGTAAACAGGATGGAGAACCTTCTCAGAACTGTAAACATTGGCAAGCTGCAACAATAAAGATAATTAGTTAAAATAAAGTTTCAACAATTTATATTTTTAAACCAAGATTCTCCAAATTGGTAGTTTAATACAATGCTAATCTCTTCCTTCCACTGTGAAAATTCCATGCTGATGAACTTGTGATTAAATTAAACCCTTACTTCACTTTCAAAATAATTCTGAGTTAAAAGCCTAAAAAGGTTGCTTTTAAAAAACTACTCAGTGAGAAACAGTAGGTTAACTATAAAATGGTAGACATCATGCATCTAATATCACAGAACAGCATACATTTTTATATCTTACTCTACTAATTGTGGTAATATCCTGGTTATGGTAGTCTTTAATAGAAAAGGTCTATTTCTTCTTTCCTTCACTGGATTGCCTTTCCTTCCTACCACCTAGACCATCAAAACACATGTATGAAAATATTACTCCGTGAAACATTCCTTGATTATCCTTTTATAGAAGTTTTCCTCTAAATTCCTAGGGCGTTTTGTTTGTGCTATTAAACATACAACCACTAGCAATATAATTATTTCTGAATTTATCTTATCTCACTCCAAAGTGCCTTATCCTTAACTGGTAACCAAAGGAAAGGTGTGAATGAATGGATGGATGACAATGGACAAAGAAAAAGCACACTAGATACAAGCAGCACGTTGCAGCAGGCCCACATTTCTTTCCACATTGGTAATGAAATGGAAAAGGATGTCCTACCCAGGATAAATGTGACTTTCTTGGAAAGAGTTCCAGAGATATCCTTGGTCATTCTATCAGATTTCTTGGTTTAAAAAAAAGGAGGAAACAAAAAATGCGTTGCCTCTGATCTTTAGATGATAAAGCAACACACCTGGGCTTCATTCAGCTCGTAGAAGCATGAACACCCCGGTTTCTGTTACAGTTTCCCTCTGTGTGCAGTTGTAATATCACACACACCAACATAAAGTAGAGCAGCCAGGAACTGGGAGGTGAAGGGTAACAGACAGTGTTGCCATGAAGTGGAGAGCTATCGCTTTTTTCTAACAGTGAATGTGCTGCCTCTCCAGTTATACAGCCATGGGTAAGGTATCAGTCTTATTTGTTTCAGGATTCCATCTGATTTTGACCATTTCATGTTAAAAGAAAAACTGTCAAAGTCCTGTGCTCATCCTCTAATTGTGCTGTGTGGGACTTGCCTGCAATAAAGTACTTGTGAACTATATTAAAGACATGAAATCCCCAGAAGCCTGGCATATATTTTTCACTACTAATGGTCTGAAAAAACAGTGCAAATCTTCTCTCACAACATTTTGTAATATTTTAAGACTTCTAACATCAAAGTAAGAAGGGGGGAAAAAAAAAAGCTACCCTGTCTTTTCAAAAGAAAAGAGCTTAAATTAAAACCTTTGGTGTTCATCTTCATTCTTTAGTAAAAGAAGCTTTCTGGTAGTTTTGTTTTTTCCAGAATCAGTAATAATGAATTAATTATCTGACATTCATGTACAGCTTTAAGATACATTATATTAACCTCACTAGTAAAATAAAGTTATCCATACTTCAGTTTCTTTGTGCTGAACAGTCCCGTGATTTGGTTCCCAAAATATAGGAGAGGTAGTGGAAACGTCTAGAAAATTTAAAAAGGGATAACAAAACTCAATAATAAAGACAGCTAAAACAAGGTCCTTTCAAACAAACAATTCTGTTTATACAATCAAATTCTTTCCACTTGAAACGTTAAGATTAGGTCTCATAAACAATTTTGGCCCCCCAAGAAACACTCAAACATTATTCTTGGATATATAACATTACTCTAGCAGAAAGAGGGGGGGAGAGCAGAGAAAAAAGCAGCAAAGATATGAATATGATCGCAGGTAGGCCCTTGGCGCTAATGTTAGCGGGAAAGGCAAGGCGTTCCAGTTTCATCTTCATGTGGAGTCAAACAGAGGCAGACAGAAGAATATAGAAATAAACACAAAGAATAATGAATTCGGAATATACTGGTTGGATCGGATGGATACAGACACTGCAAGGCGGCTGTACTCCTACCAAGTGTGCAATGATTACAAGAGAAGAGCCTCCTAGGATTTTTTTTGCCCCCTCCTCAAGTTTAAAGAGTGTGCGACTTCTCACACATATTACTGAATTTTTTTCTTCAACTTGCATTACATACACTCTGGACTGGGGGATTTCAAGGTTGCAATTTTTATGCAAGGCACTGATAAAAATACAGAATGACTTTTTCATAAAATAAAATACCACATTTTTTCCTTTTACCTTTCGAGGTACATTTCTGTCAAAGTCAGGAAACTTGACTACTCTGAATGCCTTTCCCACCCAGAGAACTGCTACTGTGGCCACCATCTGTAAACAGAGAACACACACAGATACACTGTTCTACCTCATAAAGACACACACAGAAGTTCTGACAACACAAACCGTGGAATGCAGAAGATTCCAACTAACCTGGCCAAGTCCAACACATAGCGAAGAGGGAAATCTACAAAAAGGGTAAAGAACGGAGGGGGAAAAAAAAAGAAATGGTCAGAAAGCCCACATTTGGCACAGTGAATTCAATCTACACACTGGCAACCTTAACTTTTTGATACATTTTGATACAATCCACAACTCCAGCCTCTTATCCAAATTAAAAAAAAAAAATTCTGCTGGTTGCCAGGCCACACCAATGATTCCTATAGCCTTGGGCGGCCACTTGTCTCATCTTGTCTGATTTTACAATTTCAGTCGGCTTCCTGCAACGGAGTTTTCAAGGAAGTTAACACATATATCTCTTCAACGGTTTCACACCTTTAAAAAAATTTTTTTTAAGGGAAATACACACACTCACTTCTGCCTCGGAGTCCCAGTGACAGCAAGAGCGCAAAATAATCATAAATGGGTGTGAGGACACACACACATCCCCCGAGGCTGTCAGCCAGCGAGGGGGCACCCCGCTGTCCCGGCCCGGTCCAGGCTGAGAGGACACAGAGCATCCCTCTCTCTGCTCCCGCTGGCATGCACTGGGATCAAAGTCCCCGAGAAGTTTGCGGCACGCCCGGAGAAAGGCGGGGAGCTCCGAGGCTGCCCAGGCGCACGCAGGCGCTGGCGCACGCGGCCCGAGCGCGCGGGGTCCCCGGAGCTCCGCCGAGCGCGACCCCAGCCCCGCGGCCCCGCAGCCCGCCCTGCCGCCCGCTGCCCCGCGCTGCGCCCGCCCAACTTTGCTCCGCTCCAACTCGGGCAGCCAAAGTCCGGGACGCCGCGCGCCGCCGTCCGAGCGTCTCGCGGCCTGGCCGCCGCCGCGGCCCTACCTGTAGTTGGTGAGCACGCTCTTGTTCACCACCACGATCAGGAAGGAGCTGACGCCGTAAAAGCCGGCGGCCAGCAGCTTCAGGAACACCGTCAGCGTTTCGGCCGACGCCATCCCCAGATCCTCCGCATCTCTGTGTGTGGAGGCTTTCGCGGGGGCTTCTCCTTTAACCCGAGCATGCTGACGTCTATGAACTTCCGCCATGGCTGCGGCGGCGGCGGCGGCGCGGGCCCGGGAGGGGAGCCGCGCGCGGGCCTAGCGGAGGGGCCGAGCGGCGCGGGGTCTGCGGCCGCTCCGGGGGGGGACTCGCGGGCTCCGGGCAGGACCGCGTCGGCTGCGCTCCCTGCTTCGGCTCCCCGCACTGCCGCAGTCCGTCCCCGCCCAGGGGCAGGGACATTGGGGTTCACACCCTCGGGGACTTTGCCCCGGCATAGTGCTACGCGGGGTCACAGGGGAGGGGCCGCCCCGGCGTGGCCTGCACAGGGGCTGGAGAGGCTCTGAGGAAGGGGCAGTGGCGACCCCGGGCCCGCGCGCACAAGGAGGGGAAGCTTGGGAACCACTTGAGGGCACCGGAGCGCCTGGCGACGCGGCCTCCTGCGCCTGCGCACGAGCACGTGCTGGGTGTCCCCACGCGCGGGGAGCGCACCTGGGTGCGCAGCTGGGCGCTGGGGCTCTGGGGGCCGTATTCTCCAGACTACTGCCGCAACAAGAGTGCAGACCCTCGCCCTCTGCAGCAGACGGCTGGCTGAGTAGTTGGGCGAGATGTTGCACTGGCACTTATTTACAATGCTTTCGGTCTTTCATGGAGATGCTTAAAGCTCCTTAAAAGTGTCAGAGGTGACTCGACAGTAAACAAGCAACAAGAATCTGCACCTCCTCAGGCTTCTCACACTACCCAGAAAACACTAAAGGATACTTTCTATGCAGACCAAAAAGGGATTTAAAAAAAAAAAAAAAGTTGCTATATCCAAAAAAGTAGCAAGATAAGCTGCTAGGCGATTGGTTAAAAAGCACAAGGTGTTTGGAGATTAAAAATCTTGAGTTCCAATTCCAGGATTCCTTTAAATGTCCCCCACCCCTAGCTGTGTGGTCCTGGAAAATTAGATGGCCCCTCTGAACTGAATCTCCTCCCCATCTCTGTGGTGTAAAACCAGCACTGAGCTTATTTTCAGTAAAGTTCCATCATTACAGAATAGATGCAAATCATCGGTTTAAGCAGAAATTACCATATCTAATTTTGATATCAGTAAAGAAAAGCTTTGAATTATTTCTCTAAATGCTCGGTCTCTGTATTTTTCAATTTCTTTTTTTCTCTTTATTTTAAAACTGGTAAAATACACATAAAATTTAACATTTGTCCTTTTGGGGTGTACAATTTAGTGACATTAAGTACAATCACGTTGCTATGCAACCAGCACCACTAATCCATCCCCAGAACTTTTTCACCATCTCAAACTGAAACTCTTTACCAGTTAAAGATTCATTCCGCATCTTCCACTCCTCACCATTTTCTCTAGTAACCATTGGACTATTATCAAGGTTCATCTACATTGTAGCATGTGTCAGAATTGGACATGTGAAGTTCTTAACATGGTTTACAAGGGCCTAGGTGATGTGGCTCCTGCCCACCTCTCCAGAGACACTATCTACATTCCCTACCTAAGCTGCAGCTAAACCAGCCATGTGGGTTCATGCTTTTGCATCTCTATTCCCATTTCTCCACCTCTCCAACCCTATCACCAGAAGAACTCCTGCTTTTCTTTCTATAGTTTGGCAAAGCATTGCATCTTCTCTGGCAGCCTTCCTCACACGGCCCCTCCCTACCCTCCAAAGAGTTGACATCTCTTCTTTGTGTCCCTCACCCCCATCTTTGTGTGCCCACTTTATAGAGTGCCTTTCTCTGCTGCTACAACAAGTCCCTGAGACTGTGTCATTTATAAAGAACTTCTAACAGCTGGGTGCCAGTGGCTCACACCTGTAATCTTAGCTACTCAGGAGGCAGAGATCAGGAGCATCCTGGTTCGAAGCCAGCCTGGACAAATAGTTTGCGAGACCCTATCTCGAAAAACCCTTCACAAAAATAGGGCTGGTGGAGTGGCTCAAGGTGAAGGCCCTGAGTTCAAGCCCCAGTACTGCAAAAAAAAAAAAAATTCTCACAAAGGTAAGAAGTTCAGGTCAAGGCACTGGCAGGTTGGGTGTGTCTGTTTCCAAGATGGTGCCTTGAACACTACTCCTCAGGGTGTGAAGACAGTGGGCCACTGGAAATGGGGTGGGGGAGAGCAGTGGAGGAGGGAAATTCAAGTATGATAGATTTGATACATTGTAAGAACTTTTGTAAATGCTACAATGTGCCTCCACCCAACACAACAATAAAAAGAAATAGAACAGTGTCCACAGATGATAAAACAGGTCAAAATGCCAGTGCAGTGGAAAGCCTTTTTTCTAAGGCACTACCACACTCACAAGGGTGGAGCCTTCATGACTTAATCACCTCCTAAAGCCCTCACTTTTTCATACAGTAACATTGGGGATTAAGTCTCAGCATGGATATTTTAGGAACACATTCAGACCATAGTATGGAGAGTATGGATTATGTGTTTACCTGTCATTCTCTTCCACTAAGGACAGGGGCAGGCAAGGGTGCCTAGCACAGTTTAGGTGTTTTAGTTAAATGAGTCTGTGAATGGTAGATGTATAACTAATAACAAGGAAAAACAAATTTCTCTCTCTCTCTCTCTCTCTCCCCCTCTCTCTCTCTCTCTGAGCAGTACTGGGGTTTGAACTCTGGCCTCACACTTGCTAGCCAGGTGCTCTATCACCTGAGTCACTCCCAGTAGCCATTTTTTGTGTTGGGTGGTTCCAAGATAGGATCTTTAGAACTATTTGCCTGGGCTGGCTTCAACCCACGATCCTCCTGATCTCTACCTCCTGAGTAGCTAGGATTTCAGGCATGAGCCACTGGTGCCTGGCTAGTCAAATCTTTTTTGAGTGCTAGCAGTAGAAGAAAAATGGCTAGTTTATATTTGAGAACACTCTTTGTGACAAAAATGTTATAAGAGTAACAAAAGCAAATATGTACACACAAGTCTGTATATATACCTACATATGCATATGTAACATACCTCTTCATACGTTTTTAACATATCTGGATTAGAGCCAGAATTCTGCCTCTGACACTAGTTTTCTGACCTTGGGCAAGTTACTGGATAACCCCGTGATTCAGTGTCCTCATCTGCCAGATGAGGACAGCAGTAGTATCCTCCGCATAGGGTTATGCTAACAAAAACTGAGTGCATAAAGGTAAAGTGCTTAGGGCATAGTAAACACATTCTAAATGTTTATTTTAATAATAACATTATAATTACCATTATGCAACCTTTCTCTTTTAGTGTTCCTTGAAGGTCTTTCTAAGGTAGCATATAAACTCTACCTCGTTCTGCTTAAAAGTTGCAGAAGAGTCCGTTCTTAGCTGCATGATAATATCACGGAATCTTTCCTCGAAACAGGCTATTGCCAGCTTTTCGGTTTGTAAGCCACCCTTGTCTAATCAATTTTATGTAGGTATACCTTTCTAGGAGCAGAGTTGCTTAATCAAAGCCTACATTTTTCAGTGAATAGAATCAACAAATTGATCTCCACAGAAGTTGTTCAAATTTTATGTTCCCATTAACACTGCATGAAAATAAAACTCTCATTTACAAAAATGGCAATAATGGAGGGGGGAAAAAAGAAGCTGGATAATAGTTTAAGTTTTACCCTGTGAAGATATGATATGCTGTGCACACATTTATGCAATAAATCAATTGCAACTACACAAAATGAAAATAAACCTCCTAAGAGTGCCGAACTAGGCAATTGCTATTGTTTTTCTCAGCATGATTACATTATTTATTAGCAAATATTTGTTAAGACTACTACAGGCCAGGAACTGCATTGGATTTTCTCAATACTGGTGATGACTGGGTTGCTATGGACCTTCCATGAAATGCTATGGAAGGTAGTGGAGTCAAACATTCATATTACATGCCCAGGAAGATAAGATTGGTTGCCCTGTTCTAGTAAGGTTTTGTCCCTTTCCCATAATATAGATACTTAGAGTTTTAGGTAATTTTTGGTATTTTAGGTACTCCTACCTATTTCTTAACCTTGGTAATATTAATCACAGAATTATGTATGGAAAGAAGTATACATTATTTGAAAAGCAACCTCAATATTGAAACATCTAAAAAAGTTATATAAAATTGCAAAGACTGCAGTAAATGTTTTCATTAAGGTGTAAGCTCGCTCTATGTAGAAAGCTCAACTCTGTGGTTAATTAGTTTTATACCTTGCGGGATAGTATTGGTAACAGAAAAAGCTTCTTCATAACTAAATCACTTTTTTTAATCAAAACTTTGCCTTTAGCTATTAAGCTTCTCCATCAGGGAAAACTAATTCTATACACTATTTTTTGACATAACTCATCTTATTTCTTTTTCCTGTACTTATCTTTTTCCCTTGGCTCTCTGACTCTTCTTGTACTGGTATTTTTGTAAGTCTCTTTTGGTGTTCACCTCCATTCACAGTTTCTTGTTCCACTGCCAGCCCTACATCAATGATCTGCTGTGCTGTGTCACTGATTAACTTATAGTCAGGAAGCAAAGGTCATACAGGTTCTCTGTTTGAACAATGCTTTAAAAATTCTGAGAACCAAAGGCCAAGGAAAGTGTGTGAATCTTCTGCAGTAGCTGGTACTTCTCTAACTGGCCTGGAGGGAATGAATTTACTGACCACTGATGGTAACCCTGGCAATGTGATACAATTGTAACTCATAATCTCAACTCATCCTTAACACTCTAGGAAGTAGGTATGGTAAAATAACTTGTGAACAGGAAAACATAGGTCAAAGGCAGACATGCACTGGTTCCCACAGTTCTAAGTGAAGATCTATTCAGCTTTTAGTGTGTGCTCCCCAACTAGACAATCCTGCCTCATTTGGGGCAGATGAACATTCATGCTAGTATGAGAAGTTTTAGCACTGTCAATAATTCCTTCTATCACCAAGTTTAGTGGTTTTCAACCCTATGAAGAATAACTAAGCTAAAATAGCAGCAATCCGTTGAAGCTATCTCAGTAATGATTCATTCAAAAATATCAAACCTGACACCAAGTTAAGCATTAGAAATAAAGACATTTCACTCAATATGTTTACAACTGAACTTTAAACAAATCTCTCCTACACCAGTGGCTTCTTTGGCTATCCGAAGAGGCTTGATAGTTTGACCTCACTATTTACTTATTCACCATAACTCTGCCTTTCTTATAACCACTTCCCAATCTGCCATCGAACTAGTTTTGCCCTCTCTGCTACACCAAAGCTGCTTACTCCAAAGTCACTCATGACCTCCATTGGACACTCTTCGTCTTCTTACTTGACTTCTCTATAGAGTCCCTTGCTGATACTCTCCCTTTCCTTTGCTACACTCCCTTTGCTTGACTTCTGCAACACCTTACTCTCTGGGCTCCCCCTAGTTCTCTGGCTGTTTCTCCTCATTCTTCTTTACTGGTTCCTCCTCATTCTTCTTTACTGGTGCCTCCTTTTTCACCAGATCTTTAGAGTTTTACATTCCTCAGGGCTTGATCTTAGGTCATCTTTTCTCATTCTATGTTTTCTTTACTAAATAATCTCATTCTATTGTTACAATTATGATTTATGTTTTGCCAGTGCCTCCCAGATCTACCTCACTGTGTTCTCTTGCACTCCAAATCAATATATTCAACTGTCTCCTGGAAATGTTCACTTGGATAACCTTCTTTGATGCTCCCCAGTAAAACGAAACTCAACATAACCCCCAACCCTAGCACCTGGCTTCTCCTCTCTTGTTCTCTGTTATATCAGGTAATGAATCCTGACTGCCAAGATCTCCTGTCTTAGCCATCTAAAACACTTACAAACTCCCATTTATCAGAGGTAAATGACAAAATTTAATCAATGCGTTGAACCAGTTGATTTTATATGGGCATGTTTCCAAGATCAAGATCTCTGTGAATTATACTGTGTCAGGGAGAGGAAGTTCAATGTAATTATGAGGCAAGACTTTGATGATATAGTGCTGGCCCTGACATATACAAATAAAATTGCTTTCAGTTGATCTTATAAAATGACATAGCAAAAAAAAGCATTCGCCATGTCAATAGTTGCATGTTAAGTGTTAGGAAATGTAACTTGGCTTGACCCAGTAAAAATACAGGTTGAGTCATGCTTACCCAAAATGTACCAGAAGTACTTTAGAATTTGGATTTTTTTTCCAGGTTAGGAGGGTTCAACCTGTCCTACACTTGAAATACCAACTACAATTGGAGTCACCTCTTGAGTAAACTTATAATCACAGTTAGTTTACTAAGGTTTGCCTTCTTTGACAATGGCACTAATCTCTGCAATTTCCCTAAACATGTATTTCTTTTTATTTAATGTCCTAGTAAGGAAGAAAAGTTTCAGAGGCCTCCTCTTTCTACCATTATGGTCCTTACTCCATGTGTCAAAGACTTAGTGTGAGGATTTGCCAGGTACCACAGATATCTGTTATGCTTAAACATATGTCTCTTCTAATTATTCACCCAAGACCTGGAAAAATAATCACACAGTAGGTCTGAAGACCTCTTGGACACATAGTGTTTCAAATTTGTCTAATATTCTATCACCTAACTCACCCTTTGTAGTCTGAATGCTTGTGCCCCACCGTGTTGAAATCATACTCCCCAAGGTGGTACCATTGGTGCCCTTGGAAAGTGATTAGGTCTCAGGGAAAAGCCCTCAAAAAGGATATTAGTGTCCTTGAAACAGATGCCTGAGAAAGACCCCTTATCCATTCCACCATATAAGGATACTTCTAGAAGTTGCCAACTATGAACCAGACACAACTCTTCCCAAACCTTGATCTTAAACTTCTCAACCTCCAGAACTATGAGAAATAAATTTCTGTTGTTTAAAAGCTACCTAGTTAATGGGATTTTATTATTGGCTTAAACATACTGAGATACCCAAATAAGCCCCCAGTTTCACTAGTAGTCAATTGGCCAGTGTTTCATAATCCTCCAAAGGTCATTTCCTTTTCCTCAGTACTGTACACCATTGCCCTAGTATGGCTCCAGATCCCTTTGGAGAAGACCTGGAAGAAGATATACAGTATACACTTATGGCTATGACACAGAGTTTTTCTTCTACCTGCGTGAGCTAACACCTTAAATCCAGAACCCATGGTAAGAATACCATGTGAATATATTTGGCCCTATCCAATGCGATATTTCATCTTCTTTAAACTCCATTCCTACACATATTCCCTAAGTTTACAATGAATAAATTAAGGAAATAATACAATTCTTTTGGTTATAAGCTGCTTTCCCCTGAGTTGGACTTTGTACTTGTTCCCTGGAGTATGGTTATATGTGACTCTATGTGTGAGCATAGTAGTTTGGGTTTTCAAGCACAGGAAGGTGAATCTCCCCAGACACAAGAAAATACACTGCCACTGTCAGAAACATCTCAAAGTGTTTGAGAGGCCAAAATTTTCAACTCCATATAAGTCCACACACATGTGGCTCTACTCCAAGTTTTAAGATCTCTTTTCTTTACATTGTCCTAATTTCTACATGAGAGGCTTGGCAAAGTTATAAATTCAATTCATGTTGTAAACTATGTAAACTGGACAATTAAATTTTCATTTTTAGCAGCACTGGTTCTGTGGCTACCAGAAGAGGGAGATCATTTTAGGACTGCCATAAAATCTCTGTTGTTCTCTGATGAGACTTTACAGAGCATGTTCGTACCTGAACTTGTTACTCTCTCTCTGTAAGTAATTTCTTGCACTCAACAATGTATCTTCTGGGCATGGTGGTGAACACTTGTAATCCCAGCACTTGGGAGGGTAAGGCAAGAGGATTGCAAGTTCCAGGAGAGTCTGGACTACATAATGAGACTCTTTCTAAAATAACAATAATCATGATGAAGAAGAAGAGTAGAAGAAGGAGAAGGAGAAGGAGGAGGAGGAGGCTCTGTCTCATACAACAGTCCTCATATGATCATTACTGCTAACAAAGACAGAAGGCACATGCTTCGAAGCACTTGGCTGAGTAAGAGACTTCATCACAACCAGCTATAGGGGGTAATTTAACCATGATACATCTGCAGGACGGGGATAACAAGCACTCTTTGCCCCACTATCAAGAAGCTTGGCATTACATTCAAGCTTGGGGATGAAACCAAATGAACTCTAAATACCATGTTCGAAGGTCCATTCATTCCTCAGGTGTATGTATCCTAACCAGGGTCCAGTCAAAATACAGAAAGCACACGGGTTGTTGGAGTAGTATGAAAATTTGTTAACTAGGTAAATGAAAGGTGGAAAAGAAACCCCCCTCCAAAAAAATCCCCTAAAAACCCTAAGATAGCATGTAGGTTGCAACTGCTGGAAGGGCAGATAGAACAAAAGGAAAGGCTGGAATCATTAAACTTAGAAACTTAGAAGAGAGAGTCCAATAGCTGAAACTCAGACCTCTGAGGAAGGATGCTGCTCACTGATAGTCAGATCTTTGAGCTCAGAGGAGGATCCCATAAGTTGGGATCCAGACTTCTGAAAAAAAACCCATCTAGCTGGCACAGTTGGCTCAGGTGGGAAAGGAGATGTGGTGAGGTCAGGTCCAAAATGCAGGAAAATAGAGAATTGATTCAACTATGGGAAGGAGTTGCTGCTGCTGAAGTGAAGAATCATAGTTGAAGTGATGCTACCAGGAAATTGACAGGAAGGAGTGTTTCCTTGTTTCTCTACCAGCTTTGCAGCATCACTCCAATGCAGACTATGGCAGGGTTTAACATAGAGTCAGCCAGCAAAGCACATAAGTGATCTGGAAAATGCACGCTACAGCTTCACAAAGCAGAATACGGAAGGATAGGTTTGTAGTTGAGAGATAATAGCTAAATAATTGGTGCACCTTTTTTTTTTTTTGACGGTATTGGGGTTTGAACTCAGAGCTTCATGCTTGCTACCACTTCAGTCGCACATCTAGCCCTTTTTGCTCTGGCTATTTTGGAGATAGGGTCTCACTTTTTGTCTAGGTTGGCCTAGCCCGCAATCCTACTTGGTGTTTTCCACTATAGCTAGGAGGACAAATGCGTACCACTGTGCCCAGCTTTTTCTGTTGAGTTGAAGAACTAACAAATGAAGAGCTATACCATGTTCATAGATTGGAAATCTCAGTTTGACTGAGATGCTGATCCTCCCCAAGTTTATCTATAGGTTCAAAGCAATCCCCATCAAAATTCTGGCAAGATTTTTTAAAATAGAAAATGAGAAGATAATTCAAAATAAAGATGGGAAAACAAAAGAACCAGAATGGTCAAAAAATTATGAAGAACAAGAACAAACTTGCTGAACTCACACTAAGTTGCACTTATTATAAACCTATAGGAATTGACTGTGGTACTGGCATGAACAGATCAATGGAGTAGAATGGACATCCCATAGACACAGAGATATATTAAATGAATTTTGAAAAGGTATACAATTTTAATGGGGAAAAGATAGTTATTTTGACAAGAGTGATACAAAAATTGTATATTTGTATGCAAAAAAGAAAAAAGACCTTAACATATACACATTATATAAAGATTAACCAAACATGAATCACAGGCCTATATAAAACCTAAAATTATAAAACTAGAAGAAAGCACAAGAGAAAATATGTGTAAACTTGGTTATTATGGTGAATTTTTATTTTTATTTGTGTGCTTAATATCAGACATAGCATAAGCCACGCATGGTAGTGCAGATCTGTAATCCCAGCAGTCAGTAGGCAGAGGCAGAAAGATCATGAGTTTGGAGACCAGCCTAGGCTGCAATGTGAGACCTTGTCTCAAAAACAAAACAAAACAAAACAAAACAAAAAACCCAAAATAACACAAAATCTACATCTTTTTGTCGGGTGGTACTGGGACTTGAACTCAGGGCCTCATGCTTGCTAGGCAGGTGCTCTACCACTTGAGCCATGCCTCCAACCCTTACTGTAATTTTAAGTATACAGTACAATGTTGTTAACTATACAGGTGTTTTTGCACAGCAACTCTCTAGAACGTTTTTTATCTTGCATGACTGAGTGTCTATACCCATTGAACAGCAACCTTCCCCTTTCTCCCTCCTCATTTGCAGTGCAAAAGCTTAAACCTGGTTTCTTGCTATCCCATAGAGAGAACTGGTCCATATAGTCTCAATCCAGTGTCTCCAGGCAGGAAGAGGGGAAGTCTAGGGCTTTCTATTTCACTATCTGGTTGATACTGTTTTAGATATAACATCAACACACACATATTCCATAAAATAAGACATTGCTAAATTGAATTTATCAAAATTTAAAACTTTTATTTTGTAAGTGATAGTGTTAAAAGAATATTAAAACAAGCCACAAAGTAAAAATACTTACACATGACATAATTTGCCTTTTACCCAAAATATATAAAGCTGTAAGAAATAACTCAGTAAGAAAAAAAAACATGCAATTAAAATGTGGAAACTATCTCAACAGACATTTCACTAAAGAATATATATGGTTGTCAAATAAATACATGAAAAATAATTAACATTATTTGTCTTTATGGAAATTAAATAAAAATTGCAATGAGATACCATTGTACACATTACGATTTATGTGCACAAGCACTTAATACTCCTTTCTCAAATGGATGGAACTTAATTTCTTTCCCCTGGATGTGTGCTGGCCTTAGCTACTCTAACAAATAATTTGACAAATAGAAATGGAAAATGAAAAATAGTAGCTTTACAGTAACAAATAAAGCCATGTTGTTGACATGGACTCACTGGTATTATGAGAATATCCCCTTTTGTGATATTCTTTCCCCAAACTCATAACCCATGTCCAGTCATAAGAAAACATTTGACAAACCCAATTTGAGAACTTTCTATAAAATACTTGGCCAGTGTCTTTCAAAACTATTAAGGTCATTTTTTAAAAAAGGCACTACTGAACAATTCATGGAGCAGAAGGGTAAAGGATACATGATGCCACGAGTTCAATGTATCCCACGTTGAAGCCTGGATCAGAAAAAGCACATTTTCAGAAAACTAATAAAATTCAAACAAAACCTTAGGGTTTTTTTAAAGTGGGTTTTTGCAGTAACCTATCTAAAATGTTGTAGTTCCTGGATGCTCTGTTCTAAATCCCGCCTTATGTTTCTTCTTATCTTTGCCAATTCTTGACTATGTTATTTTTGTTTATTATCTGTCCCCTTCCAGTAAATACTATCTCCATAAGCAGAAGTAAATTGAGATTTTACCAAATCTAAAGGTTTTGTAAACCTTTTTTAAGAAAAAAATTAAGAATGTAAAATGGGTACAAAAATGGGTATCTACTTAAAAAGAAAAGTGCATAACTAAGACATTTTTAAAAACCTGCCAGGTAGTAGAAAATCAAGATAATATTTTCATTAAGTTGCCTGTCATATTCTAATAATCTTTTGTTTTGGCTCCATATTTATTTGACTGCCCCCGTATATGATAGTAATTCTGGAATATGTTTCTTATAGAGATATTAATAATATAATGTAATATGTTTCTTATGAGAAAATGACTCAGTCTTTCTTCCAGTGCTTGGCCAGTTTCCTTTTATGTTTATTTATATAAGTAGGAAAACTCAGTGAAAAACTCAGTGAAGTACTGTTAAAATCAGTGCTTTCCAAACACAGGAATGCTGATGAATTCTATTTTTGCATAATTACCACCATAAAAGAAAAAATGTACAGTGCATTTTAACTGTATGCACATTACTGGGAATATTGCCAATAAGAGAGGACTTGTTTTCACTGAGTATTGATGAACCCCAATTTCTCTACTAATAATTAATTCATTTGATGTCTAGAAGAAGGTTTCACAGCTAGCTTCTGACTCTCAGACGTTTGAAATCTTCTTTCTTTTTCTCCAGTCACAAATATTTGGAACTGGCCACTGTATTTGTATGTCTCTGAACCTGATGAAGGGGCAAAGCAGGCAGAGGTCATATTTTTGGAAGTCATTCCCACTTTGGAGCAATGAAATGACATAGCTGTCTATGGAAGTGACGTACACCAACTATATACATCCTATTAAACCCAGATCATATGTATTCCTAATCCAACTTCTCCTTAGAAAAATTTCTAAAATACTCTTGCCATTCAGATATCATCTGATAAGGAGGGGAAGTGTAGTGGTAGAAAAAAATTGGCATGGAAAGGGACACCATTCTTGACTAACTCAAATATCTTCTATAGATTCTATAAAATTTGTAAAATACGTACACCAGGTGAACATATTGCTAGGGCTCCTCATGGGGCTAATACAAGAAAGGAGCTAGAGAGCTTAAGGGTTTGTTTTGTTTGTTTGTTTGTTTTTGTGGTTCTGGGGTTTGAACACAGGGCCTCACTTCTGCTAGGGCAGGCATTCTACCATTTGAGCCACTCCGCCAGCCCGAAAGTATAGCCCAGTGTGGCCTCAAATGCATGATCCTCCTGCCTCACCCTCTTTGCTTCACTGATTACTGGTGTACATTCCCATGGCTGGCTCATATTTTCTTCATCCATGTTCCTAAGAATGGAGGAGGTGGTTTTTGCTCACAGCGTTATTCCCAGAACTTACATAAAGTAGGTATAATATAAACACATGTTAAATTATGGATGAATAACAAAAGAGGAAGGAGGAAGGAAAGGAGGGAGGGGAGGAGAGAGGGAGGGAGATTAGAAGTGGAGTAGTTCTTGCATAATTTGGATTATAAAAGCATATTATGGTTTCCCCATACTTGGCAAAAAATAGCTAGCATCAGACTACTTTCACGAAGGACAGCGCATGGAGGGGTTGTACTGGGATTTAAACTCAGGGCCTTCACTTGATAGGTAAGAGCTCTTCCGCTTGAGCCAATGCCGCTAGCCCTTTCTGCTTTAGTTTTTTTTATTTTTTTTTCAGCTAGGATTTCCCAGATTTGCACTGGCCAGTCTTGGACCCAGTCCTCCTACCTTTGCCTCCCGCATAGCTGGACTTATGGGTTTATTTGTTGAAACAGGGTCTCACTAACATTTTTGCCTGGGTTGGCCTCAAACAGTGATCCTCCCAAACTCTACTTCTGGAGAAGTTACGATTATCAGTGTGAGTGACCACACCTGGCCAAGACGGTGCAAAGAGACAAATAAGATAGCGGAAAATCCCTAAACTACTATATGTATTAAGATGCCATGTCAATACAAGAATGTGATGGATAAGCCTATTTTGAATTCAGAACTATGACATAGTTCAGGAAAGAGAAGTCATAGGTAGAAATTTCAGTAGAGTCAAAACAGAAAAACATGGTTTAGGTTGAAGGTTTATGTATTCAATCCCAACAGGCATCTCTAAGAAACATTGGATGCACTGTAAGCTTTGCCTGGTGATCCTAGAAAAACCAGTGTTATTGATGTATAACACAACAATGTATTTACTTTAACTCGTCAATTCTACTTAAGGTTGATATTCAGTAGCCACATTGAATAGGTAGTAGTATGGCTACCCTATATTTGAAATATTGAAATACTTCTATAAAATCTAGTAAAGAGTAACTCTCTAGGTTCTTCAACATTTGACCTACTCTCATGGTTGCCATAGCCCTTCCTATGGAATCCTTCAGACTTCCCCACATGCCAGCAAGTAAAAAAATAAATCATCTCAGTCACAGTTTGTTCTGATTGGCTAATGTCTATACTATGCTCATTGTTGAATAATTTGTATGTAATCTCTGGTTCTATTAAGCAGTCAGTACAGTTGCATGAAGGAATAATGAACTAAGGGGAGGCCTAGCTTCAGTCTCCTGTTGGTTAGCCCAGAGATAGAGCAATACAATTTTTACTGAGACTGACTGTGTTTTCCAGAGTTGAGGTTCCCAGGGTAGACCATTAGACAGGTGGTCAGCTTTCCCATGAATCTATGTGAGGACAGAACCAAATCTATACTAATCACTGTTTCATTTCCAGCAAGTAGCTCCATGATGGCAAATAGTAAATACTCAATAAACATTTTTTGATTAAAAGTTGAACAGCAAAGAAGAAGGTAGATCCTTAAAGGTCTTGACCCAGAAAGATCATTGAAAAATATTAGAAAAAAATTATTTGATGTTTTCCCTATTATGCAGGTGGGAAATCTGAGGTCTGGAGAAGCTGAGTGTCTTGCCTAAACAACCATGAATTCACTGAACTGCTTATAGAACCCTGCCTCTTGTATCTCCACTCAATGTTCTTTTTATTGTGCTAAGTTGCCTCCTTTAGATCCAAGTAGAGAGGTATCCCACTTTGAGTTTCTCACAACAAGGAGAAATTCAGTTCTGTTGCCCCCATAGGAACTTGAAATTTTAAGCAAACTCCAAAGTTACATGAGGAAGTAATCTCGTATAAATGGCTGCAACTAGCGTTACTTTGCTTTTGTGCTGGGAACTAGTGGGAGGGTGAGGTGAAGGGTTTGAACTTGGAATGACCACAATGGAACAGGTGGGAAGAAGTCAATAGGAGTTGCTAAGAAGATGCTGGGGGCTGGGAGAACAGGGTAAAATTGAATGGGGCAGCATGGCAAATGTATGTTCTCTGCAAATAATCATCCACCCACAATGTCAATAGTGCAGAGCTTGAGATGCTCTGCCCTGGAAACTTTTAAGTGTTTGTCACATGTGGCAGCAGCTGCTACATCAAACAACACAGAGCATTTCTATCATCACAGAATCTTTTAGATTAGACAACTCTAATCTAAAAGATTTTCGAGGCCCTTTTTATTTCTGAGTTCCCAAGCAAAACAATGAAAGAAAAGAGGAAAAAGGAAAAAATAGCAAGGATACCAGGAGAACACAAAAGGCCGGAGAATGAAACAGAACTGCCTTCAAGGGTATTAGTTAGAGCCACTAAGCATGTGTAGTTAATACTGAAATGGAGAGCCCACAGTGTGATTCTGGACTTAAAGTTCACACAGAAGTGTGGTGTTGGGATCAAATGAACTATTGTCTCTCTAACGTTCTGTTGGTGAATTAAATGCCACTTTAGAATCTACCACTGCACACTCCTTTTCTGACTAGTTATTTCACTGCTGTCACACCTCTTTTCTGGGCAGAGAACATACATAATAAAGGTTTTCTATACAGCAAAATGTGTAGTAAATAGGATTTACAGTTAATATTATCCCCTAATAATGACTGGTTTTACCTCTCCCTTTGGAGACTGAAATGAAACACCCTTCTCATACCACAGCTGTATCCAACTCTGGGCACCTGGCTCTTGAAGAAAAATAAGTTGTCACTGATGTCTTTAAATATCTGGATGTCTTTTAAGCAGAATAGAAATATTAAAAAACAAACATTATCCAGTACTTAGAAATAAGAGATTATTGCATGTACATTTAGTGGAGTGATAAGAGTTGTTAGATGGCTATATTACAGACCAGTTAAGTCTGTAGGGATGTACACCTTTGGTTATTTAGAAGAGATTAACTTGCAGAACACTGGTAATAATGCTAAGGTTCTTTGCTATACCAAGGCAAAGGAAATTTATTCATAAAGGTACAGTGACTTTCCCCCAGTAGAAAATATAACCTCAAAGTTTCCATTAATTTGCATTTATTAATATATTTATCATAGCCTTCTGTTGGCTGCCTTGACTATATAAAGCTGTCTTCACATTTTCTTTCAAACTATTTTTATCATCTTATTTTTTATTTATTAATGTGTTGAATAAAACTTAGATGTGTTCACTTTATAATTCTATGAATCATGCTTTTTAACATTTTGAAAATTATACTTAGAAGAACTCTAACTTGGTCAAGTTTTTGCTTGTGGACTCACTGCAGTAGATTGATTGGGTTTGCTTGAACAGTTTTTTAACTTAAGAACTTCTGTGTGAATATCTCCCAACTGACCCAGGTATCTACTCAGCAGCTTCTCTGTGCCCTGGGAGGGTGATTTACATGGATTACATCAATGGGCCTTCTGACCCAGGGTAGGGACTAAATTGAAGCAGAAGGAACTAGGGCATAAAATTTAAGGAGGCTCTCTCTCTTTCTCCCTCTCAGGGTGGACCCTGCAACTGCACAGACTCCACAATGA
Source organism: Castor canadensis (assembly GCF_047511655.1). Classification (NCBI taxonomy): domain Eukaryota; kingdom Metazoa; phylum Chordata; class Mammalia; order Rodentia; family Castoridae; genus Castor; species Castor canadensis. Next base: position 107,792,713 of record NC_133392.1, on the reverse strand, counting down.
GTGCCTTCTTAAATTTTGTGCCTAAGGTGCCTCTCTTGCCTCACTGTAGAACCAGCTCTGTCTTAAACCCTGACTTTCAGTTGATTTTAGCCAATGAGACACACTTAGGTTCAAAATGGCAAGAGCAGAGTCGGGGTAGGGTGTTTATTAGCAAGCTTCCTCCCTGAGGTGTTGCCTGGGTGGGTACCACAAGCTCCTCTCTCTGTTTGCCTTCCTCAAGGCCACCTCCCACTCTTCCCACACAGGAGGCTGGGTGGTTGCTGGCTCTGGGGCACATTATCCCTTGCAGTTTCCCTACATAATGGCCCCTTATTAAATTATCCTGAAATTATCCACTTCCATTGCACCATCCAATTCCTGACCTGACTGATACACAATCAATGAGGACTGAAAATGGTATGGGTTTCTTTAAGAAGTGACTCTGGTCCATTCCAGAGGTATTCATGCCACTGCTGAATGGTCAGCCTGTGAGAGTGCTCTCTGCTCCAGGAAGAGGCATTTAGAAATTAAGATTTCTAAATGCAGAGGCTGCATAGTTGCACAATAAGCTATTCTATGTGCGTACTCTGTGTGTGTGTGTGTGTGTGTGTGTGTGTGTGTGTGTGTGTGTATGCACCTTGTTACATATTTGTAGTTTTGTAGTCAAGGGAGGTTGTTCATGTTACCTGGAAGGAACATCTGTGTTAGAAAATGCTAGAATTTAGGGAGAGATTTTGCTGGATCAAATGTATCAAAATTGGTGGAATTGCTTTGTAAAAATGTGTGACTGTGTGCCCCAAGAAGAAGTGTGCAAGAGTCATGCTCCGATACAGACTTAACCTCTGTGTGTTGGGGACCTATATTTCTATGTAATAGGAAGAAAATTTTGCAGACATATGGTAAAGATTGTGAGCGTCATCTCAGGTCAAACTCTGTGACATTCTCACAAATGGCATCCTTCGCAGCACCTGGGCTAGAGCTGGCAGGGATCTAGGATCAGCCCAGGCTGGTGTCAGCTAGGCACAAGGTAAGCATGGAAATGGGTGTGACTGTCTCAGGATGCTGGAATCTGAGTTCCACGGGAAGCAAGGGGAACTGATAGCTTGTGGAGAGTTTGGATTGCTGTTTGGTTCTTCCTGTCATCCATCCACATTCCCTGTGGGCCTGTACCTGTGTCAGGTGCTGGAGATGCAAAGATTGTAAAACACAGATCTGCCCACTGAGACTTTCCCACCTCTTGCAGCATTGCTGAGTGATCATTTATTTCATTTTACTTTACTTTTAGAAAATATTTAGGTGTATTTAATTTGTCAAGAGTATCAGTTTTATTTAGAATATTCAAGTACAGAAAATGAGGATTTATATGCCTATTACTAGTAAGCAAAAGTTAGAAACCATGAAAATGTTTGAGACCACTAGGCACTGAATGCAGATATCTCTTGAAATCTGAATTATATTTAATTATATTTATGTATTTAATATTTAGATGTTCATAGTTGTATTCTTTTTTTTTTCTTTTATTGTTTTTACATTTACTCACATGTGTTTACATTGTTTGGGCCACCTCCCCACCCTCTCGCTCCACCCCTGCTTCCAGGCAGAGCTTGTTCTGCCCTCTTGTTCTCTTTTGTTGAAGAGAAAACATAAATAATGAGAAAAACATAGTGTTTTTGCTAGTTTGAGATAAAGACAGCTATACAGAGAGATTCCTAATGTTGCTTCCATGCACTTGTGTATTGCAACCCACATTGGTTCATCTCTGCCAGACCTCTTCAGTACTTCCTAGTCCCCTTCCCATAGTGGCCTCTGCCAGTTTAAGGTTACTATATTTCTCCTCTACAGTGAGCACATCAACCACATTCAAGTTTTAGGTTTCCTTTCCTTTCCCTATTCCTCCCATGCGCATACTCCCCTTAGTGTGTGACCCATGTCCAATAATATCACTGCATTTGTTTTAGGTCTATAATCTGCACATGAGGGAGAACATATGATTTTTGGGCCTTCTGAGCCTGGCTAACTTCGCTTAAAATGATGTTCTCCAGTTCCATTCATTTACTTGCAAATGACAAAATTTCGTTCTTCTGTGTGGCTGGGTAAAATTACATTGTGTATAAATACCACATTTTCTTAATCCATTCATCAGTAGTGGGGCATCTTGGCTGTTTCCATAACTTGGCTATTGTGAATAGTGCTGCAATAAACATGGGCATGCAGGTGCCTTTGTAGTGACCTGACTCATAATCCTTTGGGTTTTCCCTTGGAGTGGTATTGATGGATCATATGGCAGATCTATTTTTAGTTTTTTTAAGAAACCTCCATATTGTTTTCCAGAGTGGTTGTATTAGCTTACATTCCCACCAGCAGCGTATGAGGGTTCCTTTTTCCCCATATCCTTGCCAATATTTGTTGTTGGTGGTATTCTTGATGGTAGCGATTCTAACAGGAGTGAAGTAGAATCTTAGTGTGGCTTTGATTTGCATTTCTTTTATGGCCAAGGATGGTGAGCATTTTTTCATGTGCTTTTTGACCATTTGGACTTCTTCCTTTGAGAAAGTTTTGTTTAGTTCAGTTGCCTATTTCTTTATTGGTTCATTAATTTTGGGGGAGTTTAATTTTTTGAGCTCCCTGTATATTCTGGTTATCAGTCCTTTGTCTGATGTATAACTAGCAAATATTTTCTCCCACTCTGTGGGTGGTCTCTTCAGTTTAGAGACCATTTCTTTTGTTGTATAGAAGCCTTTTAATTTCATTTAGTCCCAGTTTTCCATCCTTTCTCTTAGCTGCTGGGCTGCTGGAGTTCTACTGAGGAAGTCCTTGCCCATACCTATTGTTTCCAGAGTATTCCCTGCTCTTTCCTGTACTAACTGCAAAGGTCCTTAATCCACTTTGAGGTGATACTAGTACAGGGTGACAAAGATGGATCTAGTTTCATCTTTCTGCAGGCAGATAACCATTTTCCCCAGCAATATTTGTCAAAGAGGCTATCTTTTCTTCATCAAATGTTTTTGGCACCTTTGTCAAAAATAAGTTGGGCGTAACTGTGTGGATTCATATCCAGGTCCTCTATTCTGTCCCGCTGGTCTTCATATCTGTTTTTGTGCCAGTACCATGCTGTTTTTATTGCAATGGCTCTACGGTATAGTTTGAAGTCAGGTATTGTGATACCTCCAGCGTTTCTCTTTTTGCTGAGTATTGCCTTAGCTACTCACGGTCTCTTGTGTTTCCAAATGAACTTTAAGGTAGATTTTTCAATGTCTGTGATGAATGTCATTGGAATTTTAATGGGAATTGCATTGAACATGTAGATTGTTTTTTCGGTAGTATAACCATTTTTATTATGTTGATTCTACCAATCCGGGAGGAGGGGTGATCTTTTCATCTTCTGCAGTCTTCTTCAATCTCTTTCTTCAGTGGTTTGTAGTTTCTGTGTACAGGTTGTTCATATCCTTTGTTAAGTTTATTCCTGGGTATTTGATTTTTTTTTGAGACTATTGTAAATAGAATTGTTTTCCTATTCTTTCTCAATTTGTTCATTGTTGGTGTATTGAAAGGCTACTCATTTTTGTAAGTTGATTTTGTATCCTGCTACATTGCTGAAGCTGTTTATGGTGTCTAGGAATTTTGGTGTGGAGTTTTTGGGTCTTTAAGACATAAGATCATGTCGTCTGCAAACAGAGATACTTTGACTGTTTCTTTGCCTATTTGTATTCCTTTTATTTCTTCTTCTTGCCTAGCCAGGAATTCTAGGACTATGTTGAATAGGAGTTGGGGGAGTGGACACCCTTGTCTCATTCTTGACTTTAGGGGAAATGGTTTCAGATTTTCCCCATTAAGTATGATGCTGGCTATAGGTTTGTCATATATAGCCTTTACACTGTTGAGGTACATTCCTTCTATTCCTATTTTTCTTAGAGCTTTTACCATGAAATGGTGTTGAAGCTTATCAAAGGCCTTTTCTGCATCTATTGAGATGATCAAGTGGTTTTTGCCTCTACTTCTGTTAATGTACTGTATTACATTTAATGATTTGCGTATGTTGAACCATCCCTGCATCCCTGGGAAGCTGACTTGGTCATAGTGAATGATCTTCCTGACACGTTGTTGGACTTGGTTTGCCATTATTTTAATGAGGATTTTTGCATTGATGTTCATTAAAGAGATTGGCCTATAGTTCTCCTTTTTGGATGTGTCCTTGTCTGGTTTGGGGATGAGTGTAATACTGACTTCATAGAATGAGTTAGGCAGTGTTCCTTCCCTTTCCATTTCATGGAAAAGTTTAAGGAGTATTGGTATTAGTTCTTTAAAGTTCTGGTAGAATTCGACAGAGAAATATCTTAGGGTACAAAGTAAGTTTCAGCAATTATAAGAAAATAGAAATAATCCCCTGCATTCTGATTACAATGCATTAAAACTAGAACTCAACAACAAAAACAATAGCAGAAAATATGCAAATAATTGGAGGCTAAATAACACATTACTCAATGATCAGTGGGTCATAGAAGAAATAAGAGAGGCAATCAAAAGGTTCCTGGAAGTTAATGAAAATGAAAATATCACCTGCCAGAACCTATGGGACACAGAAAAGGCAATCCCAAGAGGGAAGTTTATAGCCATGAGTGCATATACTAAAAGGACAGAAAGATCTCAAATAAATGATCTATTGCTACATCTCAAACTCCTAGAAAAAGAAGCAGAAGGAGAGAAATAATAAAAATAAGGGCTGAAATTAATGAAATAGAGACCAAAAAAACCATACAAAGAATCAATGAAACAAAAAGCTGGTTCTTTGAAAAAATAAACAAGATTGACAAGCTCCTGGCAAATCTGACTAAAATGAGGAGGGAAAAGACCCAAATTAGCAAAATCAGAAGCGAAAAAGGGGTGATAACAACAAACAGCAAGGAAATCCAGGGAATCATCAGAGACTACTTTGGGAAACTGTATTCCAATAAATTGGAAAATCTTGAAGAAATGGACAAATTTCTAGATACTTATGACCATCCAAAACTCAACCAAGAGGATATTAACCACCTAAACACATCTATAACAAGAAATGAAATTGAAACAGTAATAAAGAGTCTCCAAAAAAAGAAAAGTCATAGTTATATTCTTAAGAAATATATTTAATAAAAATGATTCAATTCAGGCTGGCGGAGTTGCTCAAGTGGTAGAGCACCTGCCTAGCAAGCGTGAGACCCTGAGTTCAAACCTGAGTGCCACCAAAAAAAGAAGAAGGAAAAATGATTCAGTCCTATTATTTTTCCCTGAAAGAGAAGTTTTTAAAAATAAGGTGCATTGCACAGATCAAATATACTAACTGAATAATCTAATAGAAGAAAGCCAAAATTGAAAATATTTAACTTGATATTATCATTCTTTTTTAATATTTTTCCACTCATGACAGAGATTTTTAAAATATAAGATATTCTAATGAAAACAGTCCAATATTCCCAGGTTCAAGGTTATTTTGTCATTAGGTAAAAGGGTTTATATACCCAGATGCTGGGACTTCTAAATGCATTTTGTTTCATCACAGCAACATGTCAATGACAATAAGGCAAACTGAAGCACAAAATGTCATCATGTTATATAATTGATTACAAAATCTTAGGATATTGACAATTGGATAATTGTATCCAAAATTTAAAATTCTGTAAAACCACTGAAAGGTTAGAGTTTTAGCTATATAATACATTCCAAAACATATTCCCCCATTTTTTAGTCTACACAAAAAAGATTTGTCCTGGAGTATAAATGTGATTAGACAGGCGTAACGTGAAGGCGTTCTGTATATTCAATGGGACAGACCTTTGCTCTTTGGTATAATGCACAGCAAAGTGACAATAACTATGCAGCAGAAGAAACCTAGATTCATTGCAAAATAGCAACTTAGAAATTTGCTTTTTTTCTCCAACAATATGGGCTTTGGAACTCAGTGCTTCACACTTGCTAGGCAGACACTTGACCACTTGATTCATACTGCTATTCCTTTTTTGCTTTATTCATTTTTTGGATAGGGTCTTGCATTTTTGTCTAGGGCTGGCCTGGACAGTGATCCCCTTACCTATGGCCTTCCACATAGCTGGAATTCAGGTACATATGGTCTCAGTAATTTTTTTGCACTGGCTAGTCTTGAACTGCAATCCTCCTAATCTTTGCTTCTTAAGTAGCTGAAATTACAGGTGTGAGCCACCATGCTCAGCACAAGTTGGAGGTCTTTAACAGTGAATAGGTAAGTAATATCATCCACTCTCGCTACTTATTGACCTTATACTTGAAAATACTTTTCCTCCAGGACCAGTGGCTCACGCCTGTAGTCCCAGCTACTCAGGAGGCAGAGATCAGAAGGATGACTATTCAAAGCCAAGCCCAGGCAAATCGTTTGCAAGACCTTATCTCGAAAAACCCATCACAGAAAAGTGCTAGTGGAGTGGCTCAGGGTGAAGGCCCTGAGTTCAAACCCCAGTATTGCAAAAAAGAAAGTACTTTTCCATAAATGTCATTGACTGCGGTCATTTGCTAGATATAGAATTAGTGATAAACCAAATAAAAACGTCAAGAAAATCAAAGTGTACTTTTAACTTTGTAGTAACTTTTGCTTGTGATAACTGTGCTCTAGAACTCCTGCAACATAAAGTTGGAGGTCTTAGAGTCCTTGGCCTCTATGCTGCTGCCTGATGCCAAAAGGATGGGTTCTGGAGCATGCCAGAAGCAACTTCTTTTCTTTATAGAGAAAGCAATTGTTCTTCTTCCAAAACTCTTTCCTTCAAGTTCTATTATTTATTTGTTTGTTTATTTGTGGGTTTTTTTTTTTTTTGTAATGCTGAGGACTGAACCCAAGGCTTTGCACGTCAGTCTCTCTCTTTTTTTTATTTTTAAGTTTTTGTGTTGGATGGGGGTACATTGTCAGATTATCTTCTTAATGAACTTTTCTTTTTCCTTTTTGTGGTACTTGGGTTTTGAACACAGGGCCTTGTGCTTGCAAACCAGGGACTCTACCACTTGAGCCACTCCTCCAGCCTTTTAATGAAATATGTTAAGCTGCTTAAATGTGGGCTGCTGCTGTCTTTCTGCTTCTTTCTCCTTCCCTCGCTGCACAAACATCTGCTCCAGCTCTTTTTCCTTCCTCTGCTTCTTACCATGGAATCCACTGGCTTTGTGGTTCTTTTGAAGACTGACCAACAGACACTTTACAGCACTGATTCAGCTCACAGTGCCTGGTGTGGGTCCACTCTCCAAGGTGCCCTGCATTCACACAAATAAGCGTTTTCTGCAGCTTTACCAAGGCAGAGCGGTTTTCATCTTCCACTTGTACAATACCCCAAGGGTACCAGCAAGCATTAACCATTTTATTTCTGACTTTTACCTATCTGTACTTCCTATCCCCGCAAACAGCTCACATGCATCTGTTGCAGCATTGGTCTTCGGGTCGTCTGCTGGGAACTGATATATATGGATGCCATTTCAGACCAATCCACTCATGAGCTTGCTCTTACACTTCTGTAATTCAGTTTTAGAAATTGTATTTGCTCTGGAAAGCCCTGGTGTAATAGTCACCTTGCAGTTCAGGCTCTTTATGATTAAGAAAGTCCTCTGACAGTAGCCAATGGGGGCAATGGAGTAGAGGCACACCTGGATGTGAAAGCCATCAAATTCGGCATCTATGTAGTCAGCTACTGGCTGGCAACTCTCTTCCCACTATTCACAATGCTTTCACAGGTCCAAAAGTTTGAGCTCTAAGTCTCACATTTTGGCAAAAATAAAAGGATTCATGTTCTTCAAAATTAGTAAACAATGAGTTAATCAGTGTTGACTTTCCAATTCCTGTCTCCTGCCATGAAAACCAAAACCTTACTGAATGGATCTATTGACCAATTGATCAGGCAGCTCTCAAAACCAGCATGGCCACACAGAGTCAAGGAACAGATATTTTTCTTTTTCTCTGTTCACCACCAGATTCTTGTGGGCCATAGATGCCATGTGAGACTAAAAGAGCAGGTACTCTGCCTTGTCAGAGAAGGCTGTGCTGTGGGCAGAAGTTTAAGCAGAGGTCACAGCTGTGGCCTCCAGGTGGCTGAGTGATCTTTTAAAATCTTAAATGTTATGTGATGGAATCAAAATCTTTAGCAAGAGGCCTTTGAGAGAGTACATTGGAAGATATGTGTTGGTGTTTGTGATGGTTCACTGTGGTTGTTGAAGGGATCAAAGGATACCTAGGAAAATGGTAAGGAACACTTCTGGTTGTATCTGTGAGTGTTCACAGAAAAGATGGGCAAATGGGTCAGCGAACTGAGTGGGAAAGACCCACCCTGAATGTCAGTGGCACCATCCAATATGCCGAGAGCCCAGATGGAATGAGTAAGTGGAAGAAGAGGGAAGCTGCTTTGCATAAACACTGGACTCTTCTTCTGCAGGTGCATTTTTTGCTGGTGCCACATATGGACATCAAACTCTGGATATTCAGCCTTTGAACAGAGCCTTGCACCAGAAGCACTCCAGGGGCCTTTCATATTTGGATGGGGGCTACATCACTGGTTTCTTTTGTTCCAAAAATGTTCTAGCTTCTTGGAATGAGCAGCTACCAATTTCCTCTGCTGTCCAGCCTGCAGATGGTCATTGCAGGACTATTCAGTCTCTGATCATGTAAGCTAATCTAATTGATTCCCTCTTTTAAATACTTAGATTCTATTGGTTCTGTTTCTCAGAGCTTGAGGGGGCTTGAAAATAATGCCCATCTTCCTCACTCAAATTTGAAAGCAACTGAGAGATAGATGTAACCAGTAGATTGGTAGAAATCATAGCACAATTTGAGCTGTTTGGACAGCTTGGCTTAAATTTGAGACAGAGAAAGACCAACTTCTGTAGGACTCTGTCCTGCCTCCTATTCTCCAAATGTAGGATTGTGTATTTGAGTCCGCCAAGGATGTTTACCAAGGATGGCTTTACTGTTTGAATTAGGACAAAATGAGAAAGGAATCATTCTCCTAGTGCTTATATTCTTTTAATAGATTAGTCTTATCCAGTCAAGAGACTTGGGTTATTTCTACCCCCTCCAATCAGGCTTTACACAACTCAGTGGGGAAAAATGAGTATGGGTGGGATGGGAGACCATGGGGCTACTGTAGGGAAAATTCTTTCCACGGGAAAATGAGAGGTGAGGGAATATGTGTTCTTTTCTAAGTTTTCTCTTTACATTTTGTACATAATCATGGCACTTATGGTCAATCAGGGGTGGTCCTATCACCTCCCACACACACACCCAGAGAGGAGGTTAGTGGCTCCTAGCTTAATAAGATTGCTTCAATACTGTGTCTTTTAGGATTCTTTCAGGTGTGTTGGTCAACGGTGTTAATTTTGCATACAGAGGCTCTAAAATATACCTTAATCACTGCATTAAATAAATGTAATTCCAAGACCATGGTGTATAAAGATAAAAGGGGGAAGGTGGGCTCTGGGTCCAACTGACATCTAAAATGCAATGCTGTTTATTACAGGTCCTTAGTGACCAGAGAGACCTGTTGAGTAGTAGAAGGTGAAGACTTTGCCCACTAGGGCTGGTGCTATAGAAATGTTAAAAGAAAAACTTTAGATAAATAAGATTTATCGGGATTTATTTGAGCAAAGAATAACTCATAAATGAGGCAATGCTCAGAACAGAAAGAGGTTCAGAGAACTCTGCTTAGCAATGGATCGGTGGATCGGTGAGCTTTCATAAACTGCAGAAGGGAAGTAGAGAAGTCACGACTGGCTACAGTGAAGCATCTGACTTAATTGGGTCTGAGGCATGTGCCTCATTGGGTATGGTGTCATGGATTTGTCACCTGTGATTATTGAACCTGGCTGTTTGTGGTTGGCAGAAACTTGACTATTAGACTCCTAAATTAGGTTCTGATTTATTTATATACTAAGGTTGCTTTCATTAGGTAGGAATTCAAAGTATGAAGACAGCTCAAAGCTGATGGCCTCCTGCTTATTTAATTTAAAATAAATAAGCAGACCACAGTTACCGATTAGGCATCTGAAGGAAAACTCATGGATCCCTGACAGTTTTCTTGTAGGTTTAGTGCTTCCTTCCTGGCCTGGGGATAATGAGACCAGGAGCACTTACACAGCACCAAAGGCACCTGTCCCATGGGGTGATCCACAGGGCCAAACTGGCCAGCTGGTTCTGCAGCACAGCACACTCTCCACCATTGCCTGAGCTGCAGACTGTTCTTCAGGGCCATGCTCAGCACGCAGAATAGAATAGGAGTCAAGGTGACCTTGGTCCCATTTCTTGATGACCCCAGTGATGTTTCATTTAAGAGATGATAGGTTAAAGCAGAGACCAAATGAGAAAGGCATGTTGCTACCCTTTTAGAATCCACTGCTCCCAGCAATGGAGCTGTTCTAATGGAGAATCCTAAGCCAAATAGAATTTTTAAGTTGATTTTGTGCTGTCTTAAAAGATAAACTCACAAGCACAAGCAGAAACTTCCTAAAATAACTAATACAGGAAACCTCTGTTCTGAAGCCTTCCATAGGCTAAAGTCTGAAAATTATAGTTAGGTTTAACATTTAATTTAGAAGAGATTGGAGTGAGAAAGACTTCTGAGGACATCTCTTAAAAATATATTAGCATATAATATCTGTACAGGGGGATACACTGTGATATTTACATATGTGCTTAAATATATCTTAGTTAAACTTATCCCCTCCATTATTCTCCCTCTTCCCACCTCCCCTCTTCTTAGAACAATTGCAACAGGTTTCATTCTTCTATTTTCATATATGAATACAAAACACATCCACCATATTCACCCTCACTCTTCCTTTCCTTATGCCCACCCACTTCCCATGGATGCCCACCCCTCTCCCACTATTACCCACCCCTGGAAAAAATCTATTTTACCCTCCTGCCCTTCATTTTTTTTAAGTGTATATTGATAGTCCAAGGGGGTTTCACCTTGGTACTTCAGGCCAGTATAGATCATGCTTTAATCAAATTAATTCCCCTGCCCTGGTTACTTACTCTTTCTCTGTCACAATGCCCCTCCTAATATTCAACAACTTACAGTACAGTACATTCTATTGTATTCATATAACGATGGTTTGTTTCAATATTTTTCATTCTCTAACAATTTCTTTCCCTCTCTTGACTTCCATAGTTCCCTCAGACAGACTCACTAATAAAATTTTGTTCTTTCTCATTTTGTATATGCATGTAAGTATATGATCATACATATATAATTAACTTATAGGTCTAGTTTCCACATGTGAGAAAAAACATGCAACGTTTGACTTTTTGAGCCTGGCTCACTTCACTTAACATGATGTTCTCCAGTTCCACCCATTTACCTGCAAACAACATAATTGCATTCTTCTTTATGGTTGAATAAAACTCCATTGGGTATATATGCCACATTTTCTTAATCCATTCATTGGTTGGAGGGCATCTGGGCTGCTTCCAAAGCTTGGCTCTTGGAAATAGTGCTGCAATAAACTTGGGTGTGCAAGTGGCTCTATCATATCCTGGAGAACATTCTTTTGCATATATGCCTAGGAGTGGTACTACTGGGTCATATGGTAGTTCTAGTTTTAGTTTTCGAGGGACATTCATATTGATTTCCATAGTGGTTGTACTAATTTACATTCCCACCAGCAGTGTAGAAGTGTTCCTTTTCCCCACATCCTCACCAGCATTTTTAATGTGCCCCATTCTGACTGGGGTCCATTCTGACTTGCACCCTATTCTGACTGGGGCAAAAGGATGTTGAACATTTCTTCATGTATTTCTTGGCCATCTGTACTTCTTCTTTTGAGAATTGTCTGTTCAGTTCATTGTCTGTTTGTCCTTTTATTCAGTGGATCATTGATTCTTTGAGAGGTTAGTTTTTTGAGCTCCCTGTATATTCTGGTTATTAATCCCTGTCAGAATGTACAGCTGGTAGAGATTTTCTCCCATTCTGTAGGCTGTCCCTTCAGTTTAGTGACCATTTCCTTTGCTGTGTAGAAGCTTTAACAATGAACAATGTGTGAAGGAAATCAGGAAAACAATACCATTCACAATAGCTTCAAAAAATTAAAATACCTAGGAATAAATCTAACAAAGGAGGTGACTGACCTATGCAATGAAAATTACAAGTCATTAGAAAGAGATCAATGAAGACGTCAGAAGATGTTCATGGATTGGCAGAATCAATATTGTGAAAATGGCTACTACCAAAAGAATCAATATTGTGAAAATGGCTACTACCAAAAGCAATCTACATGTTCAATGCAATCCCTATCAAAATTCCTATGACATTCATCACTGAGATTGAAAAGTCAACCCTAAAGTTCATATGGAAGCACAAAAGACCTTGACAAATCAAAGGAATCCTGAGCCAAAAGAGTAATGTTTAATGTTGCACAATTCCTGACTTCAAACTATACTGCAGAGCCATAGTAATAAAAACAGCATGCTTCTGGTCCAAAAAAAGACATGAAAACCATGAAATAGGAGACTCTGATGCAAATCCATGAAACTACAGACATCTGATTTTCTACAAAGGAGTACAAAATATGCATTGGAGAGAAGACAGCCTTTTCAACAAATGGTGCTGGGAAAACTGAGTTTCCACCAGCAGAAGACTGAAACTAGATCCCAGTCTCTCACCTTGTATTAGCATCAATTCAAGGTGGATTAAAGATCTTAAGGCAAAATCTGAAATGATGAAATTAACCCGGGAAAAAATAGGGAACACAATGGACCACATAGGTAATAACTTTCATCGTTCTGTTTCATATATGTGTAGGAAGCCCATCAACCATATTTCCTCACGATCTCCTCTTTTACCTTTCCCCCTTCACAAGTAGCCCCCTCCTCCCCACACTGTACCTGTTTTATAGTCCTATTGCTCATTATTTTATTGTTAGTGCTTTAGAAAAAAAAGTCTATTTTCTTTTCTGACCCAGCATGAAAAGAGGGAAAATAGGAAGAGAATGGATGAAAACCAGAAAACAACAGGAGGGATGAAATGTGAGAGGTGAGCTTTAATCCCTGAAGCAAAAGCCAAGCAGAGGCTGCAAGGCTCTGACTTATTTGATGTGATGAGGCAGGTGCCTTATTTGGGTGTGATGGTTTGACGGATTGGCTACCTTGAGCGCCAAGTCAGGTTGGTGGTGATTGGATGGCGATTGACTATTAGTTGTCTCCCCACCGACTCACAACTTGGAGCTGCTGCACCTTCTCCACCTCTGCAGCAGTAACCAGAAGAAAGGAAACCACATGCTCCTTCCCTGCTTCCACTGTGCCTGAGCCTGCCCACCTCACCCCTGCAGTTCTGAAAGACTTTTCTAAGTGCTTCTCATCCAGTTCCTTCTCCTCAAGTACTGAAAGTCAAGAGTGAAAACTCCTTTATTCAGATTTCTCTCTTAATTATTGGATTTATGACATTATTGCTTTTTTACAAATCATACATTTTGTACATTGGTGAACTTATTAGCTTGACCTTTAAGTGAAATTTCAGATGTTTTTAGAAAAATCTTAATTTGAGAACATCAAAAACAACTCCCCCAGGATCTAATGTAGCTAGCTATTAATAACAGGGCTTTATTGCAAGTATATTACTAATACATGCTTCCTGGAGAAGTCCAAACTAAAGCTAAATAATTTTTCTATGGCATGGTGACACTCGTATGTCCCCCATGAAGTACAATACAGGATCTTTGCTTTTAAGAAAAAAATAATAAAACTACTGCTTTTTTATTTTCACATAAATCCTATGAGGTAAAATTATAAATTAGGTATTCTTTTGTAGGTTGATGTTGGAATTTGACACTTTCGAGGGTTTTTTGTTTCTTTGGGTTTTTTTCCTTTCCTTTTGGTATGTTGGGGATTGAACCCAGCATGTACTACACAAGTGCTCTACCGCTGAGCTATACTCTTAAGCACCCCCAGCCCAAGATAACTTTTACTGGAAATACCTTCTGAATTCCAAAGAAATGTGTTACAAATGAACTTCTGAAATACAGCTTGCTTCTAAAATAGATTCAGCCTTTACACTGTTTGAGTTCATGAGAAGTTAATGAGAAACAGTAAAATGACAATAAATTGATGTGTTTTAAAATGTTCACTTCTTTGCAGGATTTGCTACCAATATGGAGGGGATATTGGGGCTTGAACTCAGGACCTCACACTACCACTTGAGCCACACCTCTAGTCCTTTTTGTTTTACTTATTTATTTATTTATTTATTGGCAGTAGTGGGGCTTGAACTCAGGGCCTTCACTTTGAGCCACTCCACCAGCCCTATTTTTGTTAAGGGATTTTTTTGAGATAGGGTCTCGTGAGCTATTTGCCTGGGCTGGCTTTGAACTGTGATCCTCCTGATCTCTGCCTCCTGGGTAGCTAGGATTACAGGTGTGAGCCATCAGTGCCTGCCTGTTTTAGTTACTTTTCAGATAGAATCTTGTGCTTTTTTGTCTGGAGGCCTGGCCTCAAACCATGACACTCTCCCACTCTCAGCTCTCTTTCTCAGCTATGTCTCTCACATAGCTGAGATTACAGAATGGAACCACCATGCCCAGCTTGTTTTTTGAGATGGTATCTTGCTAACTTTTTGCCTAAAATTGCAAACCTCCTGATCTCAGCCTCCGAAGCAGCTGGGATTACAGACATGTACCACCACACCCAGTCCTCAAAATTATTTAACTTGTTAAGGATAAGTTTGTTATTTAACAATTCAGAAATAGTTAAAGATATACTTAGAAAAAGAACTAAAGTAATGAAGTTCCAAATTCTCCAACATAAAAGCTACTCAAAAATTTACAAAGCCTTTTTAATTGTATAAGTTGCTCACATAATACAATTTTTCCATGATTCTTTAAAATATTGATCCACGATCAACTCCACATTCTTTAAATCAATAATATATTTGTCTGATTTCATATTCAATTATAGAGCAGCATTGTTGATGTTATTTAGCTTCCAATCACAATTTCCAGTAAGTTCATGTCATTCTCAGTATTAAATCTAACTTTACTGTAGGATAATGACGACTGAGCAAAACACTTGGGATACAGAAAGTCATGAAATAGTACCTTTTGGTAAAGTGGTGAACTAGCACCTTTTGGTAACTACCTCCTAATTATATCCTGCCTTTAACTAAAATATTGATTGATCACAATCACCCTTGATTGATTTGTAGCTCTAATTTCTGTGTTTCTTATACCATCCATTAGAACATTGCTATTTGGGTAAGACTGTCTTCTTTGATCTTGGTTATTTGATTCTTGTTACCCAGATATTGCTGTGTAGATGATGTTGTGTGAGTCGTTTAATTTTCATTTGGCAAGTGTAACAAGTCATCCAATGGAGTTACGTTATTTGTTTTATGTACTTTGAGTACAGATTTTAAAGGTTTTGAGCAATATTTGACAGGGGAGGCACAGAATTTGCGTATGCTTGTTGGTTTCACCGTAGAAAATATTCCTTCAGATCTGCCAGTTTTAGCACTCTCTTCTTGAATGGTAATTTTATCAAAGTCACCCACAAATTTTTTCGTCAGATTGGAAAAAGTCTGTGATAAATTAAGAAGTGCACTCCAAGGTCTTTTATCCACAGTCTGATCACTTATTTTCTTCTGTAGTTTCTCCTTTACGTTTCTGTGAACCACTTCACAAGAGATGGCTTGGATACCTTTTTTCAGTGCTCCTGGCACAGTTCCTCTGGGTTTGGAAAAGGTAACAGACTGATCATTAATTAAAGATTTTAGGATTGCACAGTTTCTTTCTAAAACAAAATTTGTTCTTTTCTGTGAGAAACCTTTTTCACTTTCGAAAGAGTAGAAAGGAAATCTCTTTTTTTTCAAAAGTAACATCTGTATGTGTTTTGGGTCATGGAAAATTATGGGATTTGTGTCACTTTGTTCCTGTGGATTAAAGAAAAAAGTATTTAGTCATAAGTCTATTGAGGCAAGGAAGCTACATATATTTTTAAATGTGAACATAAAATTGCAAAGCATTTTAAAAATGATGGCATGGGGTATTTAATATGAACATAATAGTATTCAAGTATATAAAAACAAAGTGTTCAGATGTGATATATTTTTTTCTCTTCTTACAGGTGTGTTCACAAAATCTGAACCTTTGATCTTAAATCATTTTTTTGGAAAAAAAAAGTGGGATATATGGACAGAAACAAATATATTTCTTAAATGTTTGAGATGTTGTCAAATGAAAATAAGAGAGTCTGTGGAATGGGGCACTGTGCTGGTATTCCTTAGTTTTCCATGCTGAAGAAATAAAAAAAGTATTTAAAAATGGATTGACCCAAAGCTCACAAGTGACATAACAGATTGGAAGCCAAAGTTCCATTCATTGATATTTTAGCACATAATTCAGAAAAATTAAAAGTGTCTCTATAATGGTTATACTTGTTACTGTATCCCAGTGTGTGCATGATATTATGTGCAAAATACTTGGCACATAGAAAGTGTTTAATCTGTGCCTGTGGAATAAGATAGCCAAAGGAATCGATGAACTTCAAAGCAGACTACTTCAATAGCAGCAACAGAAAAATCTGTTTGCCCGAGCTACTTCTTTAAACTTTCCCCCACATTTCCAATATCAGTGTTCACAATCTCTACTTCTTGCTCTAGAGAAAAAGATTAACTCCAACGAAACTGGTTAAATATGCACATTTGCGATACTTTAAAGAATAAGTCATTGCACATGGCAAATTTTAAGGGATTAGTCATTGTACATGGGTGCTCTTAGTATGAAACGGATGTTTACGCCTATGCTCACTGAAAACATGACAAAAGGTCAAGTTTTGCAGCTCAATGGTGATGACAACATTACTTATGTAGCTACAGTGGTGGAAGTTTGTCATCTTTTTGGTCTGTCATACACCTTAGGGGAATGTTCACCTCACCAGTCTATGTGCCTTTAAGCAGAGGCAGAAACTATCTGTACCAGCTTGTCTGGGGTTAAGGCATAGACATGGGACCTGGGTTCTGCCAACCAGATATACCTACAGTTGTCTTCACTTCAGAAAAAGCAGGCACTGTAAAAACGTAGGGATTATGAAAACTATGGTGGTGAGGCTGGTAGAAGCCATAGAGATCACAGAGGTGTGTGTCCTGTTCCACATCAGAGCTATAAACTATGACCTGCGACATTAGGGTGGATCCTCACAGTGTGGGGCTGGAATTTGGGATTCTTGACTCGAGAGCTTCTAAACCACATTCCCTCTTGCTTGCTGGGGCTTGTAGTATCCTTACTTATTAAACAATAAGATGTTCTTATTACCGTGTGAGAAGATACTGCCTTTGCTGTACTAATGCTGATTATCTTGGCATTTGGGTTTCTCAGTTCATCCTCAAAGCACAAGGGGAGCACTCTGTTCTTTCTTACCAAATGATAGTCACATAACTGATGATTTCTGATTGACTCATTTTCTTCTGTACTAAAATCTCTCATCTGTGGAGCAGATTTTCTTCTGAAAAGGAACACAAATTCAGGGAACTGTTTATAGGGCTGATTTAAGCTTGTCAGTTCTTGTCCCTAGAGGTCACGCCAATATCTCCACTAATCCTTGTCCCATAGACATTTGACCTGTTAAGACCTTTCTTTCCTAAATGTGGTATCTATACACAATGGAATTTTATGCAGCCATGAAGAAGAACGAAATGTTATCATTCGCTGGTAAATGGATGGAATTGGAGAACATCATTCTGAGTGAGGTTAGCCTGGCTCAAAAGACCAAAAATCGTATGTTCTCCCTCATATGTGGACATTAGATCAAGGGCAAACACAACAAGGGGAATGGACTATGAGCACATGATAAAAGCGAGAGCACACAAGGAAGGGGTGAGGATAGGTAAGACACCTAAAAAACTAGCTAGCATTTGTTGCCCTTAATGCAGAGAAACTAAAGCAGATACCTTAAAGCAACTGAGGCCAATAGGAAAAGGGGACCAGGAACTGGAGAAAAGGTTAGATCAAAAAGAATTAACCTAGAAGGTAACACCCACGCACAGGAAATCAATGTGAGTCAATGCCATGTATAGCTATCCTTATCTCAACCAGCAAAACCCCTTGTTCCTTCCTATTATTGCTTATACTCTCTCTACAACAAAATTAGAGATAAGGGCAAAATAGTTTCTGCTGGGTATTGAGGGGGTGGGGGGGGAGCAGGAGGGGGTGGAGTGGGTGGTAAGGGAGGGGGTGGGGGCAGGGGGGAGAAATAAACCAAGCCTTGTATGCACATATGAATAATAAAAGAAAAATGCAAAAAAAAAAAAAAAAAAAAAAAAAAAGACCTTTCTTTCCTGCCTGGAGTGTGGGAGAAAACAAGATCGGGGTAGGAGCAAGACAGTCATCAGTCGCATGTGCGTCCTTCTGGTTTTTGAGCATGGAGGGAGTGTGTTATACAGATTGAGAACAGCCAAGGTAGAGTGGCATTTATTTGCTGAGAATCTGGGAGAACCTTTACAGGGCAGCTCCATGCCAACATAAGGTGTCATCGGTTTTGTTAAGAGGATGCAACGGTGTGGTCAGGTAGAAAGAAGATACAGGTCTCATTCCAGGTCTCCCTTGGTTTGGCATGGGTGAGGTACAGACAGCTTCATCTAAAGAAAATTAGGAAGAAGGAGCTGATGGGGTCTCAGAGGGTCTATCACACCAGAGAGAGTTGAAGGAGGGAAACTTTCTAAGTTTGGAAAGACCAGACTGTGAGTTCATGAACCACAGATGTCACCAGTCACAGAACATCTAGGAGTGGGACCTGTAATCACAGTCCTGCAACAGCACAAGCATACTGCTCCTTTGTCAGGTTCCCTTTCCTCACTGTCACTAAGTTCATCCAGCTTCTCACTCATATAAGCCTTACATATTGTCTTGGAAGGAAATAGAAAGATGAGTTAAGCCTAAAGAGGCTGTCCATTATTGCTCTAAACAAAGCTCAAAATAAACTACATATTTTTTCAGTATACAGTAGTTGAGATATTCATGAAAAAGTTTTGAACTTTATACAAAAATAAAGAAGCTACTTTTTTCACTTCCACTAAATGTATATGTACTACAAAAATATACTCTCTGCATATACAAAATATTGCATATACAAAAATATTCTCTCTACATATTGTCATGTCCTTCTTCCCATTTGACTGTGCTCAAAGTCTGTATGTAATACCTGCAGGCTTGGACCATTTATTGGATTGCACTATGGGACTAAATGTTAACCATGATCCAGAATAAATCCATTCTGGTCTATTTTTAAAAAAAGAAGGCAGAACTCATCCTAGCAGAATCATTATGGAACAGAATAGAACACTGACATTTTAGCCTGGCATAGTGGTGCAGGGTCTATAGCCCCCGCTACTCAAGAGGCCGAGGCACACAAGTTCATGAGCCTTGAACTTGATTCTCAAAAAACAAAGTAAAGGGATTAGAGACCCAAGTGGTAGAGTGCCTGCCTAGCAATCGCAAAGCCCTGAGTTCAAGTCCTGTACCGCCTCCCAAAGAATGCAAATAAACAAACAAGAAAGCTAAGGGAGTGGTTTAAATGATGGAATGCTTCTTACTGTGCACACAGCCTTGGGTTCAATTCCCAGCACTGCAAAAAAAAATGTTCTTTTAAACATTTTTATTAGCATATATTGGTTTATAGGGAGAATTCATTGTGATATTTACATATGTGCTGACAATGTGTCTTAATTAGATTTACCTTGTCCATCCTTCTCCCTCATTTCCCCTCCCCCCTTCTCAGAACTATTTCAGCAGGTTTCATTGTTCTATTGTCACACACATATGCAATGTACATGAACCATATTCCACCTCCTTCACCCTCCCCATTTACCCTCCCCCGCCCACTAGTGCCCACCCCCGACAGGACCTGTTTTACCTTCCCGGCCTTCATTTTTATTAAATGTGTATCATTGTTCAAGGAGGTTTGTCATGGTATTTCCCGCACACATCTTATACTTTAATCAGATCAACCCCTCCATCGCTTACTTTTTCACTATTGCTCTTCTCCCTTATTAATTTTAAAACTAAATTACCTTTTATTTACAGAATCTTCTAAGTATTCAAGAAAATCCAATGCTTTCCCAGTTTTGTTTTCATTTTGAGCTGAAATTATAAAAGATTTTTTAAAAGACGCATATACTATTTAGAAAATGTCTTGAATAAAATATTTTACAATTTAAAATGTCCTATGGAACAGCACCCAGTACAGTGCCTGATCTGCAGTAGCTACATGGTGAGCACTTCTTTAATGAACAAGATACACCTGAAAGGCTGCGTCAGGACTTTTATGGTCCGCTAAGACAGGTCATACACAAACATGCTCTTAAGAGACTTTTTTGTGGCAAAGACGTATTCAAAAATTTAAAATCATTATTAACCAGTAAGAAGTCTAAGGTAGTTAAACACTGCTGGTACAAACAGAAGTCAGTTTCTAGATAGCAAATAGATCTTGCCACTTGACATGAAGGAATTGTCAAGGCTGAACTCTTCCAAATAGGCCTGTGAACACTCCAGCATTTTTCTGCTTTAAGTGTTCCCAGACACTCTTTCTATTAGCAACAAATTCAGCTTTTTCTTTGCCCTTAAGGAGTTTACATTCTAGTACTTGCTTCCCAACCTTTTCCACATCACAATGAACATTCCAACTAATACTATTTGTACATTTCTCTTTCAAGAGCACCAGCAAAATAAAGTCACTGCATATATACAAGGACCAAAAGAGTTAACAATAAATGGGTCATCCCTGAAAGAATTACTAAAGGATATCTTTCCAGAAAAATAAAAGTGAACATGTTAATATTTCTGCACTAGTATCAACTCTTTTCTCAACTATTTTAACCAAATTACATTTTGGTATTTGAGACTTTTGCAGTGTTAGCTTATGTTTTCTTTTTAACTGTGCTTTATTGAGGTAGGATTCACATATAATAAAATACACAGATTTTTAAATGTCCAGTCTGATGAATTATGACCAATACATCCACCCAAGTAAATAGAATAAAAAAAAAATAGGGGGGCTGGCAGAGTGGCTATTTAGTAGAGCGCCTCCATTGCAAGCACAAGGCCCTGAGTTCAATCCTCAATACCACCAAAAAAAAAAAAAAAAAAAAAAAAGAGAGAGAGAGAGAGAATTCTATTATTCTGAGATAGTTTCCCCATGTTTCTTTTTCAGTCAGTTCATTCAACTCATTGTTATCTCCTTCAGACACGATGGCTAAGTTAGTGACAGATATTTTCTTGCCTCAATGCCAACACAGTAGCATTACCCAATCTGTTCATATTTTTGTCTCCTTAGACTATTTTCTGTATGATTGTCCTAAACCTGCTATTTAAATACTTGATTTAATTTAATGGTTATTCTACTCTCTTTTGCTTTTAATACAATTTTAAATTCTGTATTAGCATTATTTGTTTCCTTGAGAATCTTTTAGCTGTGAGCGTGATCTCATCCTTCACAATTAACTTTTCCATTTTAAATCTTATAGAGTCTCATTTTCTTTAATTTCTTCAGTGTATAGAACAACCTTACACATCCATTTCATAAATTTTCTCAAGTTTGCCAAAATCAGATGCCTTTAAATGATTTCCTTTTTGGCTACAGAAATTTTGCATAGTTTTCAAGTTACCTAACTCTATTTATCTTTGAATTAAGTCACTTAAATCAGAGCTTAACTATTTGTCCAAAAACAATAGGAGTAAGTTTTCACTGGGTGTTCACCCTGTTTACCTGGACACTTAAATTCTCCTCTCAGAAATTAATATGCAAATCTAGAGGCTATTACCTCACTGTGCATTCAGTCATTCATTCAGCTGAGCAAGCTGGCAGGCCAGGGGGAGCCCTGAAAAGTCATGGGAAGTTTGTGTGCACTGTATCTTCTGTGAGACCTTTCTTGACTCTAAGGTGGTGGTGATGGATACTCTGCCCACTCACACAGGAGGTATCACTTGGGTTTCATTTTTTACTTCTCTCTTGGGGTAAGCAAGTCTGTCTGGGGAAGACCTGAGTCAACGAAAGGCCTTACAGCTCATGACTATTGATGGTGTCATACTTATTCTGAGCACAGTTATCTTCACAGCACACTTCCAAAAATGGTTCCTAGGAAATTGTATTTTCTCTGTTCAGTTGTCAACCCTTCTTTCAAGACTTTGTCTTCCAGGTTAAGAGGTTGACATAACTCTCAGTACATCTGAGGTAACACTAGAAAACCAGAGAAAGAAACGACTAGCTACAGCTGTCACGTTTCTCTCAAAATACTGCTAATGCAGACTTGGAATGTTGTTTCCTTCCTGTCTGAGGTTCATGGTTGATGAGTCTCTTGCTTTTCAGTTGAGTGTGTGTGTGTGTATGTGTGTGTGTGTGTGTGTGTGTGTGTGTGTGTGTGTGTGTGTGTTGTAGTGGTTGGCTGATTAATTTGGGTATTTTCAGAATATCTTCCAGTACCTCTTTCAGCCTTGTTTGTCCTTTTCTCCCAGGAAATGAATTGCACAGTGTCTTCTGGAATATTCTTTCAAGCTGCTTCAAATTGGAATACATGAAGATTTTCCATGTATTAACATGTAATACATGTAACACATGGATATTTCAAGTCCTCCCTAAACTTAAGTCTAGGATAAAAGTCCTATACAATACTTCCATTTAATAAATGTTTCTTCTCTTTTTTTTCTTCTTTTTGTTACTCATTTTTGCTATAATAAACTTGTATTTATTTTTGCCAGCTTTTCCAGAAGTCTTAATTTGAGACTTTGGATTTTTTAAAAATTATAAAATGCTTCTGTAGAAGACTCAGAAATTTTATAAGGAGATATTTGCTTTGCTGAAAGAGAAGGTGTGACATCTGAGTAGAACCAGGGAGAATGTGCTAAACAGAGGGATGCCTACATAAAAGTCCCTTTTCTGCCATCTTTACTAGTAGACTTCGGATCTTTCCTTCCTCCAAACAACCATTTTCTTCGAAGGAGGCTGGAATCTTTCTAACTCAAAGGAGAAAATCTTCAATGGCTAATTTTGTGTTTTCTAAAATGTGATCTACACTCATTAACATTTTGTGAGATCATTATAGTGTCTCCTGACTAGCATTTTGAAAATAAAGTAAAATAGAATATATACGTGGATCCCCAGTAATAACTGTATAAGACACAAATCCTGGAAATCAGGTCCACCAACAGAAAGAGAGATAATCAGGACTCCACAAAGCTCAATCTTCTGCAATATACACATATATCTTTTGCATTTCTCATGGAAAGCCTAATGCATATTAGGTTGTGATATAAAAAGTATTTCTCACTGTGAGTTGTTTTAAAAGTTGGAAAAAAACTGATCTAAGCCAATAATGATTTGTTGACTTAGGTTAAGGTCCATGAGGCTATTCTAGCCAGGAAGGCTTAAAGAGAAGTCGGCTGTGAGAAACAACTTTCCCATTCTTACAAAGGGATAAGACAGCTTTTCTTCACTCCAACAATGTTATTCATACAGTTGTCTTGAGTAGTTGTCACCATCTTGAACATCAAGGCTTGGACAAGTTATCTGTTAAGATAGCTGAGAAAACATGGAGGACTGAGCATGTATGCTGTTTATTGTGTTTGTCCACTTCTTTCCCCCAGTTTTTTGAAACAGGGTCAAACTATGTAGTTTATACTGGCCTGGAAATCTCTCTGCAGCCCAGGCTGGCCTCAAACTTCAGATCCTCCTGCCTCAGCTACCAGGTACTTGGATTACAGTCATGTACATCCACACTCAGCTGTAAACTGAATAATTGATGACATCATTAAGATGTCTGAATTAACCAGTCATGGAACTGCCTTATTGATAGATGTCTTGATATTTGAGGTAATAAACATCTTATTGTTTAAGCTGCCTGCTGTCAGATTTTCTTTTAAGTGCAGCTATAAGTCTACTATTAAATATGAACAAGAATTTAGGTAGAGAAATATGTTGTAAGTAGAACAGAGTGGATCAAATTATATAATAGTTGGAACAGTTCATTAATAATAAAATTGGTGTGATATGGATAGATTAAAGAGAGAGAATGAAAGATCTTAAATGATATACAAAGGTATCTGGATTTTGCTGTTTTTGTAATATCTTTGAATGTTATTAAGTCATGAAATATTATAGCAGTATGATCAAATAGTGATATTCCTTGGTAAAAGATTTTTTGACACTTATAGTCTACATTTGGATGCAATTCATCTACATTTATTCAGTATAAATATGCAATTTGTGTACCTGTAAGCGAAGGAGAATCATTTTCTTTTTTATAAGCAGTAGGTTGATTGCTGAGTGTAGGAGACATGGTTGAAAAACCCAGTGTCCTTCCACGTCTTTGTCTAAGCCGAGAATATACAAAGAGCAAGGGCTTTGCATTTTCTGACTAAGCATAAGGGAAAATGAAAAACTGTCTCAGAAATAAGTTTCTAATTATGATTATTAATAGCTGTCTGGTTCCTCAAATACTTTCAAATATAATATTGTATTTAATCCTTAAAAAAATCATCTCTGATTGGACAGATATGATTGGCATACAAAAAACAATAGTAATTAATGCAGTAGCCAATAAACCTGTAAATGAGGAGCCATTTAGAAGAGGTGACTATCCATGAGGGTGAAAGAGACAGATGTACTTCACAAAGGAGGAAAAACACAATGCTAAGATTTGGAGATGATGGCATGTCAGGAGAGGCCCACAGTACAAACCTAAAGGTTCATAGATAGTTTGGAAAACAGCATATTTAGAACATGCAGGCATTTATTATTGAGTTAGTGTAAAAGATAAGTTTGAATGGATAAAAAAGAGAATTGTGAGAGGGATAGAATATGGATGTTATAAAGGACAAACATTAAAAAGTTACCAAAATTATCTTGAGAAGAAGAAAACTTGGGTATGCAAGTAATTTTTTTTTGAGTCTCACTATGTAGTCCAGGCTGGCCTTGAACTCATGATCTTCCTGCCTCAGCCTCCCAAGTTCTGGAATTATAGGCATGAAACACCACGCCCACGAAGTATACCAGTAATTCTTAAAAGAAATTTCAAATAAGTGCCTCTACAAAGTAATTTAAAAGAATAACCAGCCCCTCCAATACAGTAAAGATATAAGGGAATTGAGAAAGGAGTGGTGGTGCACATCTAGAATCTTACTCTCAGGAGACTGATGCATGTGAATCATGAGATCAAGACCACCCTGAGCTGTATAGTGAGACCCTGTTTCAAGAAACAAAACAAAACAGAAAATTAAGGAAATTTATCACCTGTAGGCCTTAAGACAATGATAGCACTAAGTTCTTACTTATTAATAATAGCTTTGAATGTAAATGGAGGAAATTTCCTGATTGAAAGACATAGACTGGTGAATTAATAACAGCAATAAAATGACCCAAATATACACTGCCTGTAACAAATTAACTTGAATGGTAAAGACACACAAATGGAAAGTGAAGAGATGGAAGATGATATCCCATGTAAATGGAAACCATGTAATTAATAGCAGCTACACTTTTAATTCAGGTAAACAAACATTAAGACAAAACTTAAAAAAAAAAGACAAAGAGGAACTTTATATAAAATAAAGGGAACAGATTTCCCAAGATGGCAGCTAGAGGGAGGAAGCAGAAAGCAAGCCTCCTAAAGTGAAATCTTGGAGAGATGCTGGAGACACACCTTGCAGGCAAGGCCACCGAGAAGAGGCAAAACTTTGACCCCTCCACACCTGCAGCCCACACATAGCATCTCCACTTCACGTTGAATGGAGAAACCAGGAGGGCCCCCCAGGGCGCCAGTCACCCACATCCAGACAGCTTGGGAAGATGCGGACAAGGTGAACTAAGTGGTATGCAGTACTTCCACAGACAACCCTGGACCAGACCAGCATAGCCCTCTGGACAGACTGACATCTCCCAGGGAAAAAAGAGAAACTGAGTAATAAGCAATAAGAACAAAAAAGACACATAGCAAAGAGGGTGGGGCACTCTGAGTGCCAAAGGGGGGGAGGGGAATCCCTCACAGAACTGTAAATAAACAAGCCGGGCCTGGCGGGAGAGGGTGGGAGCGGGGGTGTGTGCCCAGCAACCAGGAGCGGGAAAGCTTGTGAGAGTGGAGGAGGGAGGAAAACTCCACAGGAGTGGGGAGAAGACCACTTCCCACGTGAGCTGTAAACAAACATGCAGGCCTGAGAAAGCGGGTGCAGTATCACCTCCCCCAGTGTGCTTGGAAAGGGGAAAGCTTGTAGCAGAGGCTCGCACACAAGAGAACTCTGAGTAAACAAAACCTGTGGGGCCAGGTGAGTGCTAAGCTCACCCCTGAGATCTGCATAAATAACACCTCCAGGAACAGCAGGCTGACAGCAGCAGGCAGCAAGCCACAGCCTCAGATAGCCATTCACAGAACTGTCTCCAGACTCTTTTTCTTTTTTTTCTCTCTTCCTACCTTTGATGAGAAAACAACCAAACTACACCTGCATGCTGAAAAACTTACTGAAACTGTATTGCATTTGAACTTGGGACAGTTTGTGAGTTTTTTTTTTTTCTTATGTTACCCCTTTGATGAGACAACTACAGAACAACATCTGAGGCACCATCTCCAGGATTGGGGGCTGAGGGACGAACACCAAAATTATTAAGACTGAAACTTCATTGCATTTGAACTTGGAGGGTTTTTTTTTTTAATATTATTTATTTTTTATTTTTATTTTATACTTTTTTTTATATATACATTTTTTCTTTCAGTTGCTTATTTTTTATTTCTATTCTTATCTTTATTCTTTTTATTTTTAATTTTCAATCCTCTGACTCTCTAATGCCTTTTCAGCTTATGGTTGATTAGTACACTGTCTCTCCCTGTTTATATCTTTGAAACTTTTTTTATTTGTTTCTTTGTTTTAATTTTTTTTCTACTTGATTATTTGTTTTTCCCTTTTCCTTTAACTTCTTTGTTTTCCATGCCCTCTCACCCTTCCATTCTAAATATCACTAATGCTATTATTATAGCCAGAAAATACTTAATTGCACACAGTACAGGGACAACAACAACACCAAGGGCAATGACGGGAAGACAGAAAAAAACAGGAAAACCAGTTTCCCCACAGCAAAAAATTAGTACAGGAACCAGAGGGAAATGAAGAAAACAGATACTCAGATTCAGACTCCAACAAAATGAAGATAAACTATGCCAAATGACCCAATGAAGCCCACAAGAATAATTTAAAAGAAGACATACTACAGGTACTCAATGAGAATTTTATAGAGATGATACTGGATAGGGTCAATGGAAGTGTACAGGAGACACTCAAGAAATTCCAAGACAACAAAATAGAGAATTTGAAAAAGCAAAAGAAGAAATAAAGGAAACCATAGAAGCACTGTATAAACACCAAAGTGAAACAGAGAACATGATTAATAAAGAGATAAATGAACTCAGGACAAAAATAGACAACATTAAAGATGAACGACCCAGGATATGGAAAGTCTCAGAAAAAAGAACGAAACAGAATTGCAAACCAAAACGGAAGGCCAATCCAGCAGAATAGAACAGAAGACAGAATCTCAAAACTTGAAGATAAAATGGTAATTAAAGGAAAAACTGAAGAGCTATTAATTAAACAACTCAAGACCTGTGGAAAAAAAAGGCAAGAACTCACCGACTCTATCAAAAGACCAAACTTGAGAATCATGGGCATCGAAGAAGAAGAAGAGGTGAAAGCAAAGGGAATGCATAATATATGCAACAAAATAATAACAGAAAATTTCCCAAATCTAGAGAAAGATAGTCCCATACAGATGCAAGAGGCCTCCAGAACATCAAACAGACCAGATCAAAATAGAACTACCCCACGACACATCATTAAAACAACAAGTTCAGAAACTAGGGTAAGAATATTAAAGGCTGTAAGAGAGAAAAAACAAATAACATACAAAGGTAAACCCATCAAAATCACACCAGACTTCTCAACAGAAACATTAAAAGCAAGAAGAGTGTGGGGTGAGATCTTCCGGGCACTGAATGAAAATAACTTCAACCCCAGGATACTCTACCCAGCAAAACTATCATTCAAAATAGGTGGAGCAATAAAAGTCTTCCATGATAAGCAGAAACTAAAACAATATGTGACCACAAAGCCACCACTACAAAAGATTCTTCAAGGGATTCTGCACACAGAAAGTGAAACCCAGCATAACCATGAAAGGACAGGCAGCACCAAACAACAGGAAAAGAAAAAGCAAGAAAGTAGAGAATAACCTCAACTTAGGTACACACAATCAAACCTTCAAACAACTAAGATAACTAAATGACAGGAATCACCACATACCTATCAGTACTAACGCTTAATGTTAACGGACTTAATTCACCCATCAAAAGGCACCCCTTGATGAAATGGATTAAAAAGGAAGATCCAATAATTTGTTGCTTACAAGAGACTCATCTCACCGACAGAAATAAACATAGGCTTAGGATGAAAGGCTGGAAAATTTACCAAGCCATTGGCCCCTGAAAATAGGCAGGAGTAGCAATACTTATCTCTGACAAAGTAGACTTCAAACCTACATTGATCAAACGAGATAAAGAAGGACATTCCATACTAATAAAAGGGGAAATAGACCAAAAGGAAGTAATAATTATCAACCTGTATGCACCCAATGTCAACGCACCCAATTTCATCAAACATACCCTGAAAGACCTAAGAGCATATATTAACTCCAACACAGTGGTTGTGGGAGACTTTAACACCCCATTATCATCAATAGATAGGTCATCCAAACAAAAAATCAATAAAGAAATCCAAGATCTAAAATATACACCAGATCAAATGGACCTACTTGATGTCTACAGAACATTTCATCCAACTTCTACACAATATACATTCTTCTCAGCAGCCCATGGAACCTTCTTCAAAATAGATCATATCCTAGGGCACAAAGCAAGCCTCAGCAAATATAAGAAAATAGAAATTATACCATGCATTCTATCTGGTCACAATACAATAAAACTAGAACTCAACCACAAAAGTAAAGACAAAAAACATGTAAACAGCTGAAAACTGAATAACTCACTACTTAACAAACAATGGGTCATTGATGAAATAAAAGAGGAAAGTAAAAAGTTCCTGGAAGTCAATGAAAATGAAAACACAACCTACCGGAACCTATGGAACACAGCAGAGGCAGTCCTGAGAGGAAAGTTTATAGCCATGAGTGCATATATTAAAAAGACTGAAAGATCCCAAATCAATGACCTAATGATACATCTCAAACTCCTAGGAAAACAAGAACAAGCAAATCCCAAAACAAATAGAAGGAGAGAAATAATAAAAATAAGAGCTGAAATCAACGAAATAGAAACCAAAAAAACCATACAAAGAATTAATGAAACAAAAAGTTGGTTCTTTGAAAAAATAAACAAGATTGACAGACCCCTGGCAAACCTGACTAAAATGAGGAGAGAAAAAACCCAAATTAGTAGAATCAGGAATGCAAAAGGGGAGATAACAACAAACACCATGGAAGTCCAGGAAATCATCAGAGACTACATCGAGAACCTATATTCAAATAAATATGAAAATCTTAAAGAAATGGACAGATTTCTAGATACATATGATCATCCAAAACTGAATCAAGAGGAAATTAATCACCTGAATAGATCTATAACACAAAATGAAATTGAAGCAGCAATCAAGAGTCTCCCCAAAAAGAAAAGTCCAGGACCTGATGGATTCTCTGCTGAATTCTATCAGACCTTTAAAGAAGAACTGATACCAACCCTCCTTAAACTGTTCCATGAAATAGAAAGGGAAGGAAAACTGCCTAACACATTTTATGAAACCAGTATTACACTTATCCCAAAACCAGGCAAAGACACCTCCAAAAAGGAGAACTATAGGCCACTCTCCTTAATGAACATTGACGCAAAAATCCTCAACAAAATAATGGCAAACCAAATTCAACAACACATCAAAAAGATCATTCACCACAACCAAGTAGGCTTCATCCCAGGAATGCAGTGATGGTTCAACATACGAAAATCAATAAACGTAATAAACCACATTAACAGAAGGAAAGACAAAAACCACTTGAACATCTCAAGATGCAGAAAAAGCCTTTGATAAGATCCAACACCAATTCATGATAAAAGCTCTAAGAAAACTAGGAATAGAAGGAAAGTTCCTCAACATTATAAAAGCTATACATGACAAACCTACAGCCAGCATTATACTTAATGGAGAAAAACTGAAACCATTCCCTCTAAAATCAGGAACCAGACAAGGATGCCCACTATCTCCACTCCTATTCAACATAGTACTGGAATTCCTAGCCAGAGCAATTAGGCAAGAAGAAGGAATAAAAGGAATACAAATCAGTAAAGAAACTGTCAAAATATCCTTATTTGCAGATGACATGATCCCATGCCTTAAAGACCCAAAAAACTCTACTCAGAAGCTCCTAGACACTATCAATAGCTATAGCAAGGTAGCAGGATATAAAATCAGCATAGAAAAATCATTAGCATTTCTATACACTAATAATGAACAAACTGAAAAAGAATATATGAAAACAATTCCATTTACAATAGCCTCAAGAAAAATCAAATACCTAGGTGTAAACCTAACAAAAGATGTGAACGACCTCTACAAGGAAAACTATAAACTTCTGAAGAAAGAGATTGAGCAAGATTATAGAAAGTGGAGAGATCTCCCATGCTCATGGATTGGTAGAATCAACATAGTAAAAATGTCTATACTCCCAAAAGTAATCTACATGTTTAATGCAATTCCCATCAAAATTTCAATGACATTCATTAAAGACATTGAAAAATCTACCACTAAATTTATATGGAAACACAAGAGGCCATGAATAGCCAAGGCAATACTCAGTCAAAAGAACAATGCTGGAGGTATCATGATACCTGACTTCAAATTTTATTACAAAGCAATAACAATAAAAACAGCATGGTACTGGAATAAAAACAGACATGAAGACCAATGGAACAGAATAGAGGACCCAGATATGAAGCCACACAACTATAACCAACTTGTCTTTGACAAAGGCACTAAAAATATATGATGGAGAAAAAGCAGCCTCTTCAACAAAAATTGCTGGGAAAACTGGTTAGCAGTCTGCAAAAAACTGAAACTAGATCCATGTATATCACCCTATACCAAGATTAACTCAAAATGGATCAAGGATCTTAATATCAGACCACAAACTCTAAAGTTGATACAGGAAAGAGTAGGAAATACTCTGGAGTTAGTAGGTATAGGTAAGAACTTTCTCAATGGAACCCCAGCAGCACAGCAACTAAGAGATAGCATAGATAAATGGGACTTCATAAAACTAAAAAGTTTCTGTTCATCAAAAGAAATGGTCTCTAAACTGAAGAGAATACCCACAGAGTGAGAGAAAATATTTGCCAGCTACACATCAGACAAAGGACTGATAACCAGAATATACAGGGAACTTAAAAAACTAAATTCTCCCAAAACTAATGAGTCAATAAAGAAATGGGCAAGTGAACTAAGCAGAACTTTCTCAAAAGAAGAAATTCAAATGGCCAAAGAACACATGAAAAAATGCTCACCTTCTCCTAGCAATAAAGGAAATGCAAATTAAAAGCACACTAAGATTCCACCTCACCCCTGTTAGAATAGCCATCATTAGCAACACCACCACCAACAGGTGTTGGTGAGGATTTGGGCATAAAGGAACCCTCTTACACTGTTGGTGGGGATGTAAACTAGTACAACCACTCTGGAAAAAAATTTGGAGGCTACCTAAAAAGCTAAACATTGATCTACCATTTGATCCAGCAATACCACTCTTGGGGATATACCCAAAAGACTATGACACAGGTTACTCCAGGGGCACCTGAACACCCATGTTTATTGCAGCACTATTCACAATAGCCAAGTTATGGAAACAGCCAAGATGCCCCACTACTGATGAATGGATCAAGAAAATGTGGTATCTATACACGATGGAATTTTATGCAGCCATGAAGAAGAACGAAATGTTATCATTCACTGGTAAATGGATGGAATTGGAGAACATCATTCTGAGTGAGGTTAGCCTGGCCCAAAAGACCAAAAATAGTATGTTCTCCCTCATATGTGGACATTAGATCAAGGGCAAACACAACAAGGGGATTGAACTTTGATCACAAGATAAAAGCGAGTGCACACATGGGAGATATGAGGATAGGTAAGACACCTAAAAAATTAGCTAGCATTTGTTGCCCTCAATGCAGAGAAACTAAAGCAGATACCTTAAAAACAACTGAGGCCAATAGGAGAAGGGGACCAGGAACTAGAGAAAAGGTTAGATCAAAAACAATTAACCTAGAAGGTAACACACATGCACAGGAAATCAGTGTGAGTCAACTCCCTGTATAGCTATCCTTATGTCAACTAGCAAAAACCCTTGTTCCTTCCTATTATTGCTTATACTCTCTCTTCAACAAAATTAGAGATAAGGGCAAAATAGTTTCTGCTGGGTCTCGAGGGGGTGGAGGGATAGGGAGGGGACGGAGTGGGTGGTAAGGGAGGGGGTGGAGGCAGGGGGGGAGAAATGACCCAAGCATTGTATGCACATATGAATAATAAAAAAATAAAAATAAAAAATAAATAAATAAAACAGCCCCTCCCAAAATAAAATAAAATAAAGGGAACAACTCTTCAAGAAGATATAATTATCGTAAATATATATGTACCCAAAACTGGAACATACAGGTATATGAAACAAATATTATTAGATCTAATGAGAGAGATAGACTCCAATCCAGTAACAGTTTGGGACTTCAACACCCCACTCTCCACAATGGCAAGATAAGGCAGAAAATCAACAAAGTAACACCAGGGATAAACTATACTAAATAAACCTAATAGATATCTACAGAAATTTCATCCAACAGCTGCAATATACACTCTGTCATAACACATGGAATATTCTCCAGGATAGACCATGTATTAGGTCACAAAATAAGTTTCAACAAATTTCAAAAACTCTGACTCTCTCTCTCTCTTTGTGTGTGTGTATATATATATATATATATATATATATATATATATATAGTGTGACCACAATGGAATATAATAAAAATCAGTAGCAAGAGGGACTTTGAAAAACTGCAAATGTGTGAAAAATAAACAACATTCTCTTGACTGAGCACTGAGTCAATAAAGGAATTCAACTGTCACCCTAGACTAGTCTATCCAGTAGAACGATTCTTCATGATTGAAAGAAAAATAAAAACTTCCTACAATTAAAAAAGAACTATAGGAATTCATGGCCACCAAACTAGCACTGCAGAAAATACTTAAAGGAATCCTATACACAGATGAAGAAAATAGACACAGCCAGGAAAATGCAAGAAAGAATAAACCTCACTTACAAAGTAGATTAGCAAACAAAGAATAGGGGGAAAATAAACACCAGAAAATCAGCAAAATTATCGGAAATACTACATACTTTTCAATATTAGTACTGAATATGAATGGTCTCCCTAATCCAAAGACAGATGGAGAGATGGTTTAAAAAGCAAGACCTGACTATTTGTTCCTTATAAGAAATGTATCATATGTAGAAGCTAGAATTAAAAGATTTTTGTATATATAAACATATACATGATCATATATATGATATATAAATACATGCACTATCATATGTATTATATATATAAATATGTTTGTAATAGTGGAACTGTTGGAGGGGACTAGGTAGAGGGAGGGAGAGGAAAAGAGATAGCAAAAAAATATTTAAAATCATTGCATCCATGTATGAAGATCACATAACAAAACACACTAAGAACTGTCAAGTAATAGGGGGTGGGGGAATAAAGACAGAGTAACATAGCAGTTAATCTGATTAAAATACAATATATTTACATGTGAAATACCATGGCAAAATCACTTTGAACAATTAATATACACTTAAAAAGTGAAGGACAGGAATGTAAAACAGGTCCTATTCAGAGGTTGTTACTAGCAGAAGGGGAACAGTGAATGGAGAAGGAGGGTGAATATTGTTGACTTCTTTGTATACTTGAATAAAAATAGAACACTAAAATCTGCTGAAATTGTTTTCATGAAGAGGAGGAGGGATGAGGGCAAATGATGAAGGGGTAAATTTAACCAAGGTACTTTGTAAGCATAAATAGAAAGGTCACAATGAAACGCCCTATAAAAATAACATGTACTAATAAAACCATTTAAAATTTTTCCTTAAAAGAAATTAAAATGGAAACAAAAATATAAGAACCTATAGGATACAGCCAAGCAGTAACAAGAGAGAAACTGATAGCAAAAATATGTGCATTTAAAAAGTAGAAAATTTTCAAATAAATAACCTAATGATGCACCTCAAAGAACTTGAAAAGCAAGAGTGAACCTTAAAAAAATTGGGAGAAGGAAAGAAATAATAAACATCAGAGCAGAAATGGAGACTGAAAACTACAAATGATCAATAAAACAGTAACTTGATTATTAGACAAAATTTGCTAGCATGACTAAAAGATGCAGAGAATAAAAAGGAGACATTACAACTACTAACGCAGAAATACAAATGATTATAAGGTACTATAAGCAATTATGCATTGAAAAATTGGAAAACCTAAAAAAAGGCATAAATTCCTAGACATGTGCAACCTACCAAGATTGAATTAAGAAGAAATGTACATTAATATAAATTACATTATGTATAATGAAATCCAAACAATCTTCCTTAAAAAAAAGGCCAGAACCTGATGGTTTCACTGCTGAATTTTATCAAACACTTAAAGAAGAACTACTATCAATTCCTTACAAACTATCCCAAACACTTGAAATAATCCAAAGTCATTCTGTGAGGCTAATATTATCTTCATAACAAATTGAACAAGGACACAACAAAAAATGAAAACAAGACTATATCTCTGATAAATATAGATGCAAAAGTTCTTTTTTTTTTTCATTTTTTGCAAAGCATGTGCTATCCCTCTGGTCCATTTTGCTCTGGTTTTTTTGGAGATGGAATCTTGAGAACTATTTACCCAGGCTGACCTTGAGCTGTGATACTCCCAATCACAGCCTCCCAAGTAGCTACAGTCACAGGTGTGAACCACCAATGCCTGGCAATGCAAAAATTCTTAACAAAATTAAACAACATATAAACATAGATTATACACCATGATTAAGTGGGATTTATCCTAGGAATGAAGGATGGTTCAACAATACTCAAATTCAACAGGCATGATTTATTACATTAATAGAATAAAGGTCAAAAAGCATATAATCATTTCAATAGATGCAAAAATATTGATAAAATGCAATATCAATCTGTGGCAAAAACTCTCCACAAAGTAAGTTTAGGAAGACTATGGCTTAATACAGTAAGACCATATATGATAAATCCATACCTAAAGTCATTCTCTATAGAGAAAAATTGAAAGCTTTTCCTGTAAGTCCTAGAATAAGACAAGGATGCCAACTTCATCTCTCTCATTCATCACAATACTAAAAAGTGGTAGCCAGAGCTATTAGTCAATAAAAAGAAATAAATCTCCAAATTGAAAAGGATGAAGTCACATTGTTCCTTGTACTAATAGCTTAATCTCATTCACGAAAAACCTAAAGATTGCACCAAAAAAAGCTGTTCAAACTAACAAGCAAATTCCTCAAATGGTATAATAATAATAATAATAATAATAATAAAGCAGCATACAAAAATTAGGAGCATTCCAGCTGGGGATGTAGATTATTGGTCTTGCACTTGTCTAGTCAGTGCAAGGCTCAGTTCAATCTTCTGCACCAAAAAAACAAAAAAAAAACCAAACTAGTAGCATTTCTATAAATCATTATAATTGCTATAATTAGTTGAAAAAGAAATCAAGAAAGCAATTCTAGTCACAATTGCTACCAAACAAAGTACCTAGTAATCAATTTGAGATGAAAGAAATTGAAGAACACACACACAGACATTCCATGCCTGTAGACTGGAAGAATTAATACTGCTAAAATTGATCTACAGATTCACTGTTATCCCTAGCCATGTTCCAATGGCACTCTTCACAGAAATGGAAAAAACAACCCTAAAATTCGTATGGAACCACAAAGGCCCCCAATAAACAAAGCAATTCTGAGCAGAAAGAATAAAGCTGGAGCCAAGCATGGTAGTAGGTGCCTATAATCCCAGCTTCTAGAGAGGTGGAAGCAGGAGGAGCATGAGTTCAAGCCTATCTCAATAGCAACAACAACAACAACACACAAACACACACACACACACACACACACACACACACACACACACACACGGAACAGGGCTCAAGTACTAAGCATGAGGCCCTGAGTTCAGTACCCAGTACCACACACATACAAAAAGCTATTATAACCAAATCAGCAGGGTACTGGCACATTACCAATCAATGGAGCAGAACTGAGAGCCCAGAAATAAACCCGTATATATGCAGCCAAATGATTTTGAACAGGTATGCCAAGAACAGATATTGACACCAATAAGTGGTGCTGAGAAATTCAATGTCCATTCACAGAAGAATGAACTAGACCTCTGTCTCTCACCACACACAAAATCAACTCAAAATGGTCAAAGACTTAAATGTGAGACCTGAAGTATGAAGCTACTAGAAGAACATGTAAGGATAATATTTCAGGGCATTGGTATGGGCAAAGGTTTTTTGGATAAGATCTTAAAAATGCAGGCAATAAGAACAAAAACAGACAAATAGGACTCTAAAAGGTAAAGCCTTCTGCACAACAAAGAAAACAACAGGATGAAAAGACACCTACAGATTGGGAGAAAACACTTGCAAATTAGTCATCCAACACGGGATTAGTATTCATTATATATAAGGAACTCAACAGCACAAAATAAATGAGAAAATCAACCAAACAAAGAAAAAAACCTAACTCAATTTTAAAATGGGAAAATAATCTGAATAGATATTTCTCAAAAGAAGAACTACAAATGACCAATGGGTATATGAAAAAGTGTTCAACATCTTTAACCATCAGGGAAATACAAATCAAAACCACAGTGAAATATCTCACCCTAATTAGAGTGACTATCATTAAAAAGATCCCCAGAATTCTGATGAGGATGCAGAGAGGACGACTCTTAATACACTGGTAGTGGGAATGTAAATTGGTATAGCCATTCTGGAAAACAGTATTGAGTTTCCTCAAAACTACCATACATATACCATATGTATGCTACCATATAATCAAGCATACGTAGTCAAAGGAAAGGAAAGAGTATGCTGAAGAGGAATCTGTACACTCATGCTTATCACAGAAGTAGTCATCATAGCCAAGATATGGAATTAGGGAAGCTGTACTGGAGGTTGAACCTAAAACTAGGGCCTTGCACTTATGAGGCAGGAGCTCTACCACTTTAGCCATGCCTCCAGCCTCTCCCCCTTTTTATCATATTTATTCATTTATTTATTGGCAATGGGGTTTGAACTCGAGGTCTTGCACTTGCTAGGTAGGTACTCTACCACTTGAGCTGCAGTCCAGCCCCCAAAATAATGGAGTTAACCTAGGTGTTCACTGATGAGTGGATAAGAAAATGTGATATATACATACATATATATGCTCACCTATTTAGTGGAATTATTATTCAACTATGAAAAGAGTGAAGTCTTGTCACTTGTGGCAAGAAGACATTATGTGAAGTGAAATGAGCCAGACACAGAAAAGACAAATACCCCGTGTTCTCACTCTGTGTCTCAGATGAATGGAGAGAAATGGTTTTAGCAAAGGCACCTGTTGTGATCACATGGCTTTCCATCACAGATAAAAAAGAGCCTGTTTTGTTTTGGTTTTTTTTAAGTTTTTTTTTCCCACTTTTTTGTTGTTGTGCTGGGAAAGAACCTGTTTTGTACATGTACCAGCTCTGAGATGACCACAAAAGGTGACCTTTGCATCATGTCTGATTCTAATGACTCATCTTCAGCAACAAGGGAACCAGGAGTTGTGGACAGCTTGGCAGGCAAATAAGTGGACTATGCAAAAGAAGATACTCAAAAAAGTACCTGAGCGGTCACTCACTGAGGAAAAGCCAAACTATCTGTCTATATTATCAAGTTTGATCGTGATTTCCATATCTATGCCTGTAAAGTGATGAAAATGCTCACAAGGCATCACAAAGTTTGTCACGTGTGGGACCATTGAAAGTACAATTTAGGCATAAAGTCTTGATTGCTTCCCAGTTTAATGACAGCTTAAATGACCCTGTGAGCCCACAATCTCTGCCAGCAGAACCAGTTCTGTTCTGAACAGCACCGATTGAAGTGAACACAAAGCATATTGTGTAAGGAGAACTCCTTTCTCTTACAGGAAGTCTGGTGGGAGAGGAGTCACAGGCAAGTCTGGGAAGGTGAAGTTCATGTCATAGCATTTGAACATGAAGGTCTTAACCTTTCCCTTCACTCTCATGCTTCTGTTCTGCTGCCACAATGAAAGCAGTTTCTTTTGACTGTTTTGAGAGATATGTATCTGTAGCTACCTGGCTTAAACACACACAGACAGACAGACACACACCCAACACACACACACACACACACACACACACACACACACACACACAGGGCTGGAGGTGTAGCTCAGTTGTATCAGAGTATTTGCCTAACATGGGCAAGGCACTGGATTTGATCTCCAGCACCAAACAACCAAAGAAACTAGTTAACAGCAACAACAAAAAAACCAAAAAACCAAACAAAAACCCAACAAGCACACACACACAAAGAAACTCCAGTTAGACAGGAGAATTGAGTTCTAAAATCCTATAGAGCCTTAGGGTGACTATAGTTAACAATAATTCATGTACATTTCTCAGCAGGGAGGATTTTGAGTGTTCCCAATATGAAGAAAGTCAATGTTTAAGAGGATGGGGAAGCTAATTATCCTGATTTGAAAATTACACGTTGTAATATGCATCAAAAAATCCCACTGTAACTCAAAGATGTGTACTGTTACTATGGACAAATTAAAAAGTAATGAACAACTCTGTCCAGGTATATTTATAATATGTTCTTTTGAATTTTCACACAGCAAGAAGTAACTCTTATGCAATATAATATCAATCAACCTAAAAAGCAAACGTTTCAGTTCATTTTATAAGTTAACATCAAAGTCTGCGAAGATAACACAAATAACCTACAAGCTAATCTCACCTATGACTTCAGGATTTTCCAAAACCTCAAAATCAAATGCTAATCAACAGCATACTCGAGTGCAAGGCCCTGAGTTCAATCCCCACTACTGCAAAAACAAAAACAACTCCCCCAAAACTCATTATACCAATTAACCACTCACAATGGCCAAATAAAGTTACAAGAAATTTGACTAAATGGGCCAAAAGGGAGAAGAACAATGTAATTAATTTATTTGGATTTTTTTTTTTTTTGGTTTTGGATTTTTGTTTTTGTTTTGTGCTTATTTGTTTGTTTGAGACAGGGTCTTACTATGTAGCCCAGACTGGCCTTGAACTCATGATCCTCCTGCCTCAGCCTCTCCAGTGCTGAGATTATAGAAATGTGCCACCATGCCTGATTGAATGTAATTATTTTAATAGCTGCAATACTGTAAATACATGTGATAATTCAATTAAAGATAATAAAAACTACAACAAAACTATATAGAGATAATGTTTCCTTAAGATGACAAAGAATATCCTAACCTAATATAAATTTTTTTAAATGTACGTAAAACCAACAGCCAACCTTATGGTTAGTGAAAATCCACTAGTTTATAGCATGAAAAAAGTGACACCTACCAGCACTATTATTTACAAAGTTTTAGAAGTACAGAGTAATGCAACAGGAAGAGATAATGAAGGTAGGAATTCAAATTCAGCGTGACTAAGCAATCCCTCGTCAAATCTGTCCTCCCTTAGATAAAAAAACATACTAGACAAAATACACACAGACACACACACAGACACGCACACAGACACACACACATACGACATCAAGGCCCTAGAGAGTGAACAAGAAGGTGACAAAGAAACTTTAAAACTTGGAATAACTGATATGAAAGGGGTGAAGTTGCTATCTCTGTGCCTTTTCGCTGGACTGCAGGCTAAAGTTGATGCTACATGAGGTGTATAAAACTGATAGCAAACCATGTTATTTCTGGCCAGCAGAGCCGCTGGACAAAGTTCAGAGCAAGCAAAGTTGCAGGAAGGTGAGTAAGGAGTGCCAGAAAGAAGACAGCCAAAGAGAATGCCACGCCTCAGCCCACCCGTGAATCATGCATATTTAGGGAAGCCGCCAGCTAAGAATAAAATAACCCAACTGAAATGGGAGCTGCTGTGCAAGAGTCATTTTGTATTTTCAACCCAGTCAAGTAGACTGCTAAAAAAAAAATTGATACTTTTTGTAAGATTATAAGTCCAGAATCTCCACAATAAAACAGTCATAACATCCAAAATAAATCCAGCTTGACATACCAAGGACTAGGAGAATGAAATTTAGACTCAACAGAAGAGATAATCAAAGGAACCTCCCCCTAGAATAACTCAGATGCTGGAATGAAGGTTTGAAAGCAGCTATTGTAATTACACTTGATGGGAAAGGGTGAAATATATTCACCCTGAATGAAAACATAGGAAATCTTGTCAGAGAAACAAGCTAATTTTAAAAATGGAAATGGTAGAATTAAGAATATAATTATCTGAAATTTAAAAATTCTCTGGCTAAGCTTCAAACAAAATGGAAAAGTCTGGAAAAAGGGAACTTAAAGAAAATAAAACAGAAATTAATGTGACAAACATGGATTTAGAAACCTGTGGAACACTGATGAAAGTTGTGGCATGTACCAGAAGAGAGAGAGTACCAGAAGGAGAGGAGAAGAACAACAGGGTAGGAAAAATATTTGAAGAAAGAATGGTCAGACATTTCTTTCATTTAAGAAAAGACATATTAACAAATTCCAGAAGCTTAGTCAACCTCAAGCAGTATAAACAGGCACATAGTCAAACTGCTGAAAACCAAACACCAAAATAGTATCTTGAAAGCAGCCAGGGAAAAACAAGAAGTTACATACAGGGAGACATTCAAACACCCTTGACTGCTCATCAGAAATCACAGGGGCCAGTGGACACTAGGAATATCATGAATACGCTGAAAGGAAACTGTGTATGAGCCCTATTAATAATATTCAGCCAGAATTTTACATCAAATAAATATTTCCTTTGCAAATGCCTTTGAGGGCTGGGGACGTAGCTCAAGTGTGCTTGCCTAGCAAGTAAAGGCCCTGCGTTCAAACCCCAATGCAGGGATATGTATATATACCTTAAGACATTTTTAGGTAAAAGAAAACCAAGAAATTAGATGCCAGCCAACATTCACTACAAAATATGCTAAAGGAAATTCTTTAGGCAAAAGGGAAATGACACCCAAAACTTGGAGCTTCAGGAACAACTTAAGAAAATCAGATCTGGTAAATATTTGGTTATTTTTTACCCCCTTACCTTCTTTGAAACACATAGGATTATTGAAGACAAAAAAAATAGAATACTGTTCTGAAG
Source organism: Castor canadensis (assembly GCF_047511655.1). NCBI lineage: Eukaryota > Metazoa > Chordata > Mammalia > Rodentia > Castoridae > Castor > Castor canadensis. The sequence goes on along the minus strand of NC_133392.1, from coordinate 107,751,237 downwards.
GGTTTAGGGTAATCTATAGATATTATATAACAGTACCAAGGATTAAGGTAGTATATAGACTTACATAATTTAAAGGTTTTTATATCTTTATGTGAAGTAGTATAATTTTACTCTAAGTAGACTTTGAAAAGCTGAATGAGGCATATTTTAGTATGTATAGAAGCCACTAAAACCACAAACAAATAAAAAGCGATATAATTAAAAGCAAATAGAAATTTAAAATAAAACTTCCATGGTAAGTGTTCAAATAGTCCTGAAGAAGGCAGAAAACAATAAAACGCTAATTACAGGAGTAGGCCTGTGGATCCCAGCTACTTTGGAGGAGGAGGCAGTAAGATCATGAGTTTGAGGCCAACCAGAGCAAAGTTAGCAAAACCTTATCTCAAAAACAAACTAAAAGCGAAAGGACTGTTGTGTGGCGTAAGTAGAAGAGCAGTTGAGGCCCTGAATTCAATGTCCAGTGCCACAGAAAGAAAGACAGAAAGAAAGAAAGAAAGAAAGAAAGAAAGAAAACTCAAACAAACAGGAATTTATGAAAATGAACTCTACTACCTTCAGAAAATTTGGAGGGGAGGGTGACAAACAGCCACAGAGAGTAAGAAAGAAACACTGGAAATTTAGAATATTTTGCTGGAGGGGAAAATGCAGTAAAAGGACTGAAAGAAAAAAGTTAAGGATATTTTCCATTTAAAAAAAGGGCAAACTTTCAAAGAAAAAAAGAGAAAAGAAACATTGAGAATCAATCCAAGAAGCCTAATATCTGATCATTATCAGACAGAGGAAATAGTAGATGGTAAATTGACGAAGAAATTTTGGGGGCCTAAATAAAGATGTGTCTCCTTCAGTGCTCTCCAAAGGTTGAGCAATATTAAATTACACAGGACAGTAAAATGATGTCTTCAAGGGCTAGAGAAAAAAATGATTTCGAACCCATAATTCTACTCAGCCAAATTATCAAACGATGGGGACAATAAATATGCTCTCAGATATCCATGTGCCATTTTTAGGGAAGTTTCTTGAAGATGTACTCTAGGAAAGATGAAATCCAAGAAGAAAGAAAACCTCGGATGCTGGAATCTGGACATTACTGACTTTGCATCACTGTGACAGAATACCCGACAGCACGATTTTGGGGAGGAAAGATTTATTTTGGCTCATGGTATCAGAAGATTCAGTCCATGGTTGGTGGCCCCATATGCATGGGCAGAACATCATGGCAGTGGGCCTGTGTGGAGGAACTGCTGCTTCATCATGGTGGCCAGGAAGCAGAGAGGACTGGAAACTGGGTATGACCTTCAAAGTTTCTCCTCCTGTGACCTGCTTCCTCCAGGTTGGGCCCACCTTCTAGCATTTCCATCACCTCCCAAAACAGCGCCAACAGCTGGGCCAATGAAGCGTTCAATGCAGGGCCTATGGGAGACATTTCATATTGAAACCACACTACCTGGAGACTAAGCCAGGGGAGCAATGATCCAGGTGACAATGGCAGAGCAGGCTTAAGAGCAAGGGGTCAAATTTAGAGCAAGAAGTCACTGACCTCTAAAGACAGTTCCTCCCAGGAGATTGGACTGGAGAGAACGAGGAAGAAATCTGATGGCATTTGCATATGGTAAGAAAGTGACATGCTTCTGTTTTGGAGGATGCAAAGAGCCCGAATTAGATTGCTGGGCATATTCTTGTTCTGCTGCATGCAATTTGATCTCAGGCATGTTGTTTATCTCTTTTTTCTCATTTATGGAATAGAAACGATGATGGGTTAGGCAGGGGTGTGCACACCTGCACTCCCAGCTCTGCAGGAGGTGGAGACGAGAGGATTGGAGTTCAAGACCAGCTGGGCAAAAAGTTTATGAACCCTATCTCAGAAAACAAACTGGGAATGATGACACATGCCCATAATCCCAGCTAATGAGGAGGCAGAAATATCAAGATCACTGTCCAAGGTCAGCTCCAGGCAAAACAAGACCCTATCTGAAAAATAAAAATCGAAAAGGGCTGGGAGTGTACCCCAAGTGTAGAACATTTGCCTAGAAAGTGTAAGACCCTGAGTTCAGACAGCACTTGCCACAAAATAAACAAATAAAAATGTATTTTACACACATATAGTAAATAGAAATAATGGTACTTACTTTATTGTGCTGTTGAGGGTGTACATGTTCTTTCAATTACAATGACACACCTGTTCACTATATAGATGTTTCCTGTTAGTAACGGTGTTCTCCACAAGACAACAAAAAATAAATAGAAATTTCAAGAAAAGAAAAGAAAACGTGTAGCTGCAGGAGACACTCACGTCTAAGTGTGAGACACTGAAACAGCATTGTTTGTGAATAACCAATGGAGGGCAAGAAAAGCAAGCCCTTTGTTTTTATACCATACCCACTGAGAAGAAAGTTAATCCTAACATAGTTACAATTATTTATGATGTCATAATGATATAAACGCTGTTAACAGCAGTTTTAGTTTTAGAATTAACCTACAGACAAAACATAGGTATAGTGGGAATTGCAAAGCTGAATATAATCATTGACCTTAAGAAAGAACACAAAAGTAAATAATACACTTGGTCCAAGGAAGACGGTGTGGAGAGCTGAGTTGAGGGAAAGGGTAAGACTGCTAAGACTGTCACTTTTCATAAAGAGGAAATTGGGAGTTGGTGGGTGAAGATGGTAGAAAAGAAAAAATAGAGCTGGGCACTGGTGGCTCACGCCTGTAATCCTAGCTACTCAGGAGGCAGAGATCAGGAGGATCGCTGTTCAAAGCCAGCCCCAGGCAAACAGTTCATGAAACACTATCTTGAAAATGCCCATCACAAACAAGGGCTGGCAGAGTGGTAGAGCACCTGCCTAACAAGCACAAGGCCCTGAGTTTGAATCCCACTAATGCCAAAAAAATAGATATATTATTTCAAGACTTAAAAGTTAACAGAAGCTATAAAAAAGTCACTATCAAATATCCAAAGAAAGAGGGACAAGAGATGAGAAGCAGAGTAGTATAAAAAGCTAATCTGCAATCTTTTCACTAATCACTCAGGAGATAATCTTTAAAGTTGACAAGCTAAAAAACAAGTAGAAATTTATTCTTTAGAAATATGGAGTTAGTTATAAGAGGAAGTTAAACCTGTAAAATTTAAACATGGTTGCCTCTGAAAAGAAGATATTAGATGAGGAGGTTTAAGAGTTCAAAATTATTTAATTACTAAATTCATATGGATATTTTTATTTCTTTAAATAAATTGCTACCTTCTTTTTGTAAGATGGGAGTAAATTTGTGATGAGTAAATGGAAATAAGGATATATATTTCCTGGGTGATTTTTATTAAACACTAGCTTAAATAAACCATGTAGATGGAGATAACATTTATAATCTGGACAGCAGGCCTATTACTGCTTTTTAGATTATAAAATGCAAGAATATGCAGCAAAACAGTTCTTAACTATGGTTGCTAAGTATTATATCTCATTTTGCTTTCTCCATGTCATCAATGTTCAGAGTTAATACAAAGAAGCATGGAAAAGGTTCTTATGTGATTTTCCCTTGCTGATTCTTTGGGTTAATTCACTCTCTTGTTCCCTACGTGCAGCTTGCTGACAAGTGCCCTAGTGCATGCTCAGTGCTCAAGGCTAGTGAGTCACTTTCCATTATGCTGTGAAACCCCTGCTCAGAAATTATCAAGAGTAAAGGTCATAGCCAGGCACCAGTGGTGCACGCCTGTAATCCTAGCTACTCAGGAGACAGAGATGGAAGGAACGTGGTTTGAAGCCAGCCTGGGCAAATAGTTTGCAAGACCTTACCTGGAAAAAAAATCCAACACAAAAAAAAGGCTGCTGGAGTGGCTCAAGGTATAGGCCTTGAGTTCAAACCCCAGTACTGCAGAAAAAGCGGGGGTGGGGAGAGAGAGAGAGTTAAGGCCCACATCTGTAATCCAAGCTACTCCTAGCTAGTGTGAGGCCCAGAGTTCAATCCCCAATACTGTCCTCCCCCATCCCCCACAAATAAAAAGAAAAAAAGAGTTGATAGTGTTGATTCTAAACTTATTTATAGTTACTGTAACTTGGTTTAACTATGGCATGCTCCAAAACCAGGCTACACGTGAAAAGATTAACAAAGTTTTGTTTTGTTTTTTTAAAGCAATACTGGGGTTTGATCTCAGGGCCCTACCTTTAATGCACACCCTTAGTCCTTTCCATTTCCTGTTTTTTTAATTGGTTCTTGAGTTTATGCTTGGACCAGCCTGCACTGTGATCCTCCCACTTAAGCCTCCCTAGTAGCTGGATGACAGGTGCATGCACCACCACACCCAACTTTTTATGAGTTGGGGTCTCAGAACTTTTTACCCAGGCTAGCCTCAAACCATCATCCTCCCAATCTCTGTCTCCAGAGTAACTAAGATTACAAGTGTAAGCCACACCTCAGATACATGCTTTTTATATAATACATTTAAATAAAGTGCTTAAATTATACATATGTAGTTTTTGTCTTAAGAAAAGACATGTTATCTTTTCTGTTTTCCCATACATAAAGTTTTACATAATATCAGAGATGAAATCACTTCACATTCTTATGCTTTTGAATTCTAAAACTCATTTGAGTTTAGGATATACAGAAACATATATAAAATTATTAAGGTTAATTTAAATTTCTATCAACTAATTGTAAGTATGCAAATCAAACCTACCTCAGTGGTATCCTTAAGATAATGCAAGGGTCTAGTGGATCTTGATTTTAGATTTTCTTCTACTGGCTCTAAAGAAATCCAAACACAGATGACACTGGCACACTCTTAAGCCACTTTTAATAAACTTTCTCTACTAGTAGTAAATTTTTTAGAAACATAGTTTAATAATCGTATTTGCTTATTTATGCAGTGCTTTGACATTTTCTGAGCTAAATCTGTTCTAAAATGATTTCCTTTAAGACAGAATGTTTATTAATAACATAACTTTCAATTATTTACTACTGTATGACAAAATTTTATCTTCTTGGAAAAGTGGATTTCTAAAAAACATAGAATCATGTGTGCTATTCTAAAATTTCTTTGGTTAATACCTGTGAAAAGAGGCATGCTCTCGTTCCCTATTATGAATTTTATTCATCTAGATCATCATCTAATAGATTTTCTTAAAGTAAAATGTAGGGATCAAGCATACAGAATTTGAACCTATTTTGTGGTTTCTGTAGCCTTAGAAAAGTTACTTATCCTCTCTGAGCCTTATTTCCATCATTTGTTAATTGGAAATACAGTAATTAGTTCATAAGGATACTTGAAGGAGTAAATGAAATAACAGATGTAAGAAACTGAATATGGTAGCAAGTAGTCACCCAATTGTCATCTTTCACTGATTTCTGCGCCAGGCACTGGTGCTGGACGCTGGAAGTGATTCCCATCCAGTGATGCATACATTGCAGTGGCTAGTATAGAAAACAAGTAAAAAGACAAAAGAGTGAATCAAATGAATTGAGATACATGCTGTGACAGAGATAAGCACGTTCTGGTGAGAGGCCAATAGAAGGAGGTGTAATTCAGACAGAAGAAGGTGGTCAGAGGAGCCCTCTGGTAGCAGATGACATGAACCCTGCCACTGAGGAGCACACCGCAGGGAGAAGCCTGTCAGTGCCCATGCAGAGGGAATGCGTGTTTCCCTGAAGCAGTCTAGCAGCAGTATAGAAAAGAGGCAGCTGGAGGTGTAGTCTAACTGAAAGGCAGGAGGCAGGGGGTGAGGCTAAACCTGTTGCAAAGGTCACAAGATGCAAGGTTCAGAGGAAGGGTGGTGAGAAGCCCTCAAGAGGCTTTACTGAGGAGATGATCAACTGACTTGAAAAAAATCACCGAGATTTGATAACAGAAAATGAATTAGAGTTAGGCAATTAGTACCAGCTCTCTTATAGAAGGCAAATGAAAAATGTACTTGAAATATTTTCAAAAGCCTAAAGGGCATCAAAGACAAGCAGGGACTTCTGGTCCTAACTCCAGAAGTAAGAATTCAGCTGTGTGGGCCCAGAGTGCAAAGACACTTCTGCCCTGGGGAGTATTTGTGATGAAGAAGCAAGGTTAGGTTTTTGAAGCTACTTGAATTGAAGCAGAGAATCCAAAGCTGACTGAAGGTCCAAGGTAGAATATTTGGACCAAATACTTCCCCCACAAAATACCCCAAACCCACATACATCCATTTACCGGGAATTCCAAATGGCCATTATAGTACACATTTTTTGCTATATGTACTTTTGGATATGTATGTTATTTTTTGATTTAAAATAATTTAACAAATGATATATTGTCAGAACTTTTGTAAATGTCACAACGTATCCCCAGTACAACAATAATATGATAATTAAAAAATAAAATAGTTTGGAAAGAAAGAAGGAAAGTGATTAGCAAGGGGGAAAGAAAGAAATAGCTGTTGGCAAGCTGTTAGAGTTATATAAATAGGAGGGGATAATTATTTGGAGTAGGATGGCAGCCACAGATATGGTGACAATAAGTGAATTCAAGATGAGTTAGAATGGAAAAGGCTTGCTGACGACTGGACTTTGGGTGTGAAAGAAAGGGGAATCAAAATGGCTTTTAAGTTTCAGCCTTGTGTTGAACGGCCTAGAGGAAGAGAGCCTGAAAGACAGGTTAGGACAGATGGTTGAGATAGGAAATCCTGAGTCTTGTTCTAGACATTAGGTTAAAGTGCCTGTAAGAAGTTCACCTGGAGATGTCAACTAGGTAGCTCAATGTAGGCATCAGAGGCTAGTCTGTATTGGACCTATAAATAAAGGATTTAATAGCATCTTGATGGTATTTCAAACCATAAGACTAGAAATGCTCACCCAAGGAGAGAGAGTAGAAACAGAGACAGGCTCAGGATGAACTCTGAGCAAATACAGTAGTTTAAGGATGAAGATTAGAAATTAAGAAGCGACTGAGAAGGACAGAGATAACCAGAAAGCAGGAGATGTGGGCCCCCAGCGATGTTAAGAAGGAGTTAACTATAAGAGAACTAAGAAGTACAGGAAAGGAAACGGAGAACTATCATTTGAATTTAGCAAGGTCGGCACCATGGCTGGTCTTGATCTGTGTAGTTTCAATAGAATGGTGGAGGCAGGAAACCAGATGGGAGTAGGTTGAAGTTTAGACTAGAATTGAGAAAGTAGAGGCTGTGGAAACAGATCTGTTGAGCACTTAGACTGCAAAGCATAGGACAAAAATGAGGTGATATGGATCAAGGTGGAGATAAGCAGCCCCAGGCAAGGAGGTTGATGACGACAATGGTGAATCCAACGGCTGCTTGATAATGGCAGAGAAAGGGGAAAGACACAACACAAATATGACAGGTACCTAGACACTGCTTTTGCTGAACAGTGCTGACTCCTCACCTGGGACTGCAAGTGTCGGAAGGGGAACTGAGGGCAGGAGAAAAGTCTGGCATTCCTGCCTCTATTTTGCACCTGTCTCCTTTCCTCTGAGTCTCTTTCCCATGCAATCACCTTGGAATCCAGGAAGGACAGGACTGAGGATACACACCTGTGATGAGGGTTGAAACTGTCCTCCAGACAACAATGACTTTCTTATGACCAGACTGCTCCCCTCAAGTGATGACAGCAACAATAACTTCTCCAGAACCCCTCCACAAATGGCAACCAGATCACACCTCTGTCCACGGACCACATCTGTGACTGGGACTGATTAATAACTGCGTACCTCCTGCTCCTCTATTTAAGCCTAAAGCTTGTGTCCATGCTCCAAGATGGGCTGACGTGCTCACTGTGCCTCTTCCCATCATGTATCTGTGCCACATTAAATCTCCTTTTTTTGCTCTTCACTGTTATGCCTCTCTTTATTCCAGGCAAGTGGCTGGAAAAGACAAATGGATCCCCCTGGGGTCTGGATCTCTGACCTAAAACTCCAGTGACAGCAACACTCAAATTCTCTGAGGATCTGTAATGCTGGTTCCTAGCTCACAATTTCTTTCCTTCCTTCCTTCCTTCCTTCCTTTCTTCTTACCTTCCTCCCTCCCTCCCCACAATCCCCTGTTCCTTCCTTCCTGGGAGACTCAAGTTTCAGCTTAGGGCTAAGCACTGGCAAAGCAGGTACTCTACAACTTGAGTGATACCTTCAGTCCATTTTGTTCTTGTTATTTTGGAGATGGGGGGATCTCTCAAACTATTTGTCTGGGCTAGCTTCAAACCATGATCCTCCTGATTTTAGCCTCCCAAGTAGCTAGGATTACAGACGTGAGCCACTGGCACCCAGCAGATTTCTAAAATTTCTAATCCTGAATGTACGTGTCTATTAAACAAGCTATCCATACTGAATTTGTATTTAATAATAACAAGGAAACTCTTAGGGTTGAGGGCTGGAGGCGTGACTCAAGGAGTAGAGTGTCTGCCTAGCAAGTGAGAAGCCCTGAGTTCAAATCCCCATACCATAAAAAAAAAGAACTCTTAGGGTTGGGCTGAAAGAAAACTCAGAGATTTTAATTCCAGAAGAAAGGAAACCTTATCAACATAAAAATATTACCTTCTGAGCCAGGTGTGGTGGCACATGCCTGTAGTCCCAGTGATTCAGGACTACTAAAACAAGAGAACTGCTTGAACCAGAAATTTGAGGTCAGTTTACACAACATAGTGAAATCTCATATCTACCTATAATGTGCACACATGCATACGTAGCTATAATGAATTTATAAATTTTCCATTGTGACATTTAACATCTCTTCAGTAAATTCTTAATTGCTCAGAGGAATCAAATTATCAAAACATGTAAAAATACATTAATAAATTATAAAATTCCTAATTAATAAATCAAAGGCAAAGTAAGTATGTTACAAAAAAATTACCCCCTGACTTACTTTCTTGAATTTTTATATTTGTGGGAACGGAGTAAGATCTGAAATTGGGCTTTTCAAAGTCACTTCTAGGTTCACATTCACATTTGAAAGAGACATACCTGGACAAAATGAAAACTAATCTAAATGAAAATAATCAGAAAATTTATAAAATGAATCTAAAATGTAAATTTGGAGGAATATGGAAAAGTCCCAGTAATATAGATTCGGATGCTGTGTTAATACAGCATCCAAGTACCCTTATGATCCCTTGCTGATGTGATAGGATTAAGGTTTTTCAGGACGCTATTAGTCACACGCTGACCACCCCTTTCTGAAAAATAAGCTGGAGGGCTGGGGAGTGGCTCAAGTGGTAGAGTGCCTGCTTAGCAAGTAGGAGGCCCTGAGTTCAATTCCCAATACTATAAAAATAAATAAATAAACAAGTTCCTGGATATCAGTTCAATGAGAAATTGGGACAGACATCAATCAAAGTGGTAGACAGTTCACATATCAGAAAAATAGATCACATTTGTGTATTGTAAACAGAATTTTCCTGTAAATTCTTTAATGGATGTGATGGTTATTTTAGTTGTCAATTTGACTAAGTTAAAGATGACCAAAAGAACCTGTAAAGGATTCTTTGTGAGTGTCTGTGAGAGTGTTTCCAGAATAGATGGCATAGGAGTTAGTGGGCTGCATGGGAGGGGCCACCCTCAGTGCAGGAGCACCATCCAAACAGCTGGGGTCTACACAGAACAAAAGAGCAACTTCCTCCTCACTGTCCCCTTCCTGTCCTGGGACATCAGAGCTCCAGGCTCTCTGGACTTTGGACTCTCAGACTTACACCAGCTGCCCCCTGGCTTTTTCTCAAGCCTTTCACCTTGGCCTGAAATGTACACCACCAGTTTCCCTGGCTCTGGGGCTTTCAAAATTAAACTGAGCCCTGCTACCAGCATTTCAGGGTCTCCAGCTGCAGATGCCTGTCTGGGACTTCCTAGCCTCCATAATTGCATAAGCCAACCCCACTAACAAACCCCTTTTCTCTCTCTACATATATATATCTCCATATATGCACAATGATAATGAAAACCACTTGCCTATATTAGAATTACTTAGACTGCTTCAAAACCATATCTATACCTAGGCCGTTCTGCACCAGCTAAGTCATGACCCCAGAGTTGGGGGACTCTGCATATGTTCTAAAGCTCACAAGTGATTCCATACGCAGCTGCTGTTGAGAGGCCTGCTCTGGAATCTGACTCCTCCAAGTATGAGCAAGTAGGAGTCCTTTCAGCTTCAGGGATGAGGACTTGCTCATCACCACTGATGTTCTCCCCATAGGGGATGGAAGGAGGGGAGGCCCTTAACTTCCCAGAATCCTCATGGGCCATGAAAGGTAATCTGTGCCTGTGTAACTGAGGAATTTTATTGGCTGTAGCAAGCTAGGCATGAATCTCTCACATAAATGTCTCTATCTTGCCTATCCTTCCAGTTCCCACAATACGCCACTTATGACATTTTACCTAAGATTTTAGAAAAGTTTGCCTAAGTAAACATAGCTTAATTGTATCTCATTCCTATCTTATTTTTTAATGATTAGTTTGTGATTGTATTTTTTGTTGGTCTTTTTTTTTTTTTTTGAGTGCCTACTATCTGTTGGGGAATTGTGTATTTATTTATTTTTTTGGCAGTAGTGGGGTTTGAACTTGGGGCTTTGCACTCGGTAGGCAGGTGCTTTACTGTTTGAACCACGTTTTGCCCTATAATAGGGTCTTGCTTTTTTCCCAGGGAGGGTCTGGACCTTGATCCTCCTATGTATGCTTCCTGCTCTAGGTAGCTGGGATGGCAGGCATGCCCTCTTTTGGTGTTGAGATGGAGTCTTGCACTTTTTTTGGCCTGTGATGGCCTGGAACTGCAATCTCAGATCTCAGCCTCCTACATAGCTGGGATGACAAGCGTGAGCCTCCATGCCTGACTTGAGAATTTAAAATTCTTCCTGTGTATTAACTGTCTTAATTGCCATGACAGCCCTATGGAATATATATTATTACTATCTCCACCGTAAAGATGAGGAAACCGAGGCACAGAGAAGTTATGTAATTCGTCCAGAGTTAAAGAGCCAAGAGGAAGCAAAGCTAGGATACCCAGCAAAAGATCTAAAAACCCCACCCCTTAATCTCTATACCAGATGCATATCACCAAGATTAGATGATGTGCATTGAACTAAAGGAAGAAGTAACTTGGCCAATTCCACTTCACTACAAGGCTGGGGATTAGCTTGGTGATAGAGCGCTTGCCTGCCATGTATGAGGCCCTGGGTTGGATCCCCAGCACCAATGAATAAAAACAAAGAAAAAAAATCACCATGGACTGCTATATTCTCTATTTATATTTAACTACCTTTTCATTTGTCCAAAAAGAAGAATCCATACATATAACCAATGTAACCAGACTACTATTTTGATAGGAAGATGAAGCTTTCTGCCTTCTGACCTATTGTTTACCCAATCTTTCTGGTGTGGCTAGAAAAGGACTTATTACAAGACCTGGAGGTGTGACTCAAATGGTAGAGCACCTGACTAGCAAGCACATGGCCTGAGTTCAAACCCCAATACCTCCAAAAGGGAAAAACAGACAAACAAAAAGGAATCCTACAAGACTGGTTGCTTCCTGAAGGCAGACAGGCAGGTTCTGGAGATACTATGAACTCTAGCAAAAAGTCAGGTCGCTGAGCCCTCATGATTCTTAATTACATACCTACTTTGCTTTTAATACTTTTTCTGAAGTCTAATTTTTTTATTGTTTGTTTATCTGTTGCTGTATGGGAATTGAACTTGGGGCCTCATGGGTAGGCACTCTCCAGGCCTGAAGTATAATCTCAGCAAGTATAACCCTATTTAAACCGTTCAGATGCTTCTTACTGCCTCAGGAGACTATCTTTAGTTCTTTAGTTGGTTTATCTTTAGTTGACCTCTGATCCGACCTTTTGCACCTCTTTAGGGTTATTTCTTTCAACTCACTCTCCAGTCTTTGCCCCAACACCCATCCAAGTCTAGAAACAACAAACCATTTTTGGTTACTAAAATAAATCAGTCTTTTTTTTTCTCCCCTCCAACACCTCCTCTGGTGACCTTTGTCTATGTTAAGCCTTGGCCTGGACATACTTTTCCCTTTCAAAACTTGCTCCCTCTTCAGTAACTCACTGAGTTTCACAAATGTGGCTATTTTAAGTCATTTACTTTATAGAAAAAAATTATACAGGGTATGTGCTAGTTAGCTTCCCATTACTATTATAGAATACCTAAGATAAATGACTTATAAAGAGAAAAGATCTATTTTGACTCACAGTTGGCCTTGTTGCTTTTGGACCTGTGGTGAGGCAGCACATCATGGCAAGAACACATGGTGGAGGAACACTGCTTATATCACAAGCCAGGAAGCAAAAAGAGAGAGGAAGAGGAAGGGGCCAAGGTCCCACTGACCTAAGGATCTCCCATAGCCCCTCCTCCAATAGCAGCACACTGGGACCCAACTCTGCAACACGTGGGCCTTTGGAGAGCTCTAATCTGAGCCACAGAGGATGTGTAGAATCTAGGAGGGCTACAGGAACCCTGTGCTTTGGTTGAAATCACAAGCACCTAAGGAACTTTGTGTCACTTGAGGAATAATAAAATGGCTATGTGAGGAAAGCTGCCCCGCCAATGGTAGACAGGAGGGGACTAAGATGAAGCACTCAGCCTTGCTGTGTCTTTGCTGCACTTACATGCACAATCAGATCTTAATTTCTTCAACCAAACCTTATTTCCTGTGCCTGGAGTTACACCCTAATTCTCTTGAACTCTGTGGGTGTATGTCAGTGTGTGTGTATTCAGTTTTGGTTCTCTGGACACTGATCAAACCATATTAACTTGGTTTCTGAATCTTTGAAGCAAGTGCCTCTTTTTAAAAAAAATATTTTATTAGCATATAAGACTTGTACAGGGAGATACACTGTGACATTTACATATGTGTTTACAATTTATCTTAGTTAGGTTAACCTCCTCCATTGTTCTCCCTCTTTCTCTCTTCCCTCTTAGAACAATTTCAACAGGTTTCATTCTTCTGTTTTCATATATGAATACAAAATACATCTGCCATATTCACACTCATTTACCCTTTCCTTATGCCCACTCCCTCTCACTGGTATCCACCCCAAAAAAATACCTGCTTTACTCTCTTGTCTTTCATTTATTATATTGATATGACAGTCCAGGGAGGTTTCACCTTGGTATTTCAGACATGTACATATCATGCTTTAATCAGACTAACCCTGCATTACTTACTCTTACTCTCTCGCCCTGCTCCCCCATTATTCCACAGCTTGCAATGCATTGTGTCACCCTGTCTTCATACACAGATGCAATGGTTCAGTATTTTTCACTGTCTACCATTATCTCCTCAGACAGGCTCACTAGTGCAATCATGATGGAACCAAGTGTCTCTTTGTCTTTACAATTTAGACCGACTTTGCCCCGGCCTCAAACTTCCCTGTGAGCCATGCTTACATTTAACTGAACAGGAGCCTTCCTCAGCGACTGTCCCTAACACAGAATCAATGATGCCCTTATGAACTATTCAGGAAATGATCTTATCAGTCAGGAAAGCAGTAGCAACACTATCATCCTGGAAAATACTGCCACTGAACATGGCGCACTGCCTTTGACTCTATCTAATGGCCACTGGGAAAGTATTACACGCTCACACAATGGCACGTACACGTGTGTGTGTGTGTGTGTGTGTGTGTGTGTGTGTATTTTTCCCCTTCCCCACACCTCCAATGTCCATTTTGCAATTTTTCTGTGTATGATAAAAATACCACATTTTAATATGCATAGTTCTGCAAATGTTTTGAAGTTAAAGATATTGACTTAGCTACATAAAAACAAAGTTGTAATGTAAGAAGTATATGACAAAGCTAAATTATATAATCGTTTATAATCGTTAATATTTATGTGTGGTAGGGACTGGCAGAGTGGCTCAAGTGGTAGAGTGCCTGCCTAGGAAGCATGAGGCCTGAGTTCAAATTCCAGTACCAAGAACAACAGCAACAACACCAAGACAAATTCCGAGTGACCTGTATGTTGTGCCACAATCAAAATGCTTTGAGAGCTGGATGCCAGTGGCTCACGCCTATAATCCTGGCTCCTCAGGAGGCAGAGATCAGGAGGACTGAGTTTCGACACAAGCCCTGGACAAATAGTTCACAAGATGCTATCTCAAAAAACCCATCACAAAAAAAGGGCTGGTAGAATGGCTCAAGCAGTAAGAGCACCTGCTTAGCAAGTGTGAGGTCCTGAGTTCAAACCTCAGCGATGTCAAAACAAAAAAAGAATGCTTATGAGCAAAACAACCATAGTTACATTCTAAATAATGTTTTACTTTAGATTAGATTTAGATTCTAACTCTCTTCCAGATACCTCCCCATGAATGCCCCACAGACATTTAAAGCTTAACATGTCCAAAACACACCCCAGCTCTTCTTACTGTAGTCCTCCTCTCCACAGTTATCCTGTGAAACGGGAGAGATCAAAAGTTCAGGCTCTGAGATCAGACCTGCCTCTGAGCTGTGTGACTACGGACGAGTTACTTAGCTTCTCCAAGACTGCGAGCTTTCATCAGTAAAATTGTACTTCATACATTGTTATAAATAATAAATGAGCTAAAAGTGGTATCCACATTACCACCAATATCCAATTCATTTGAAGCTGCATTCTATTGCTTAGTACTTCTTTGGGGGCTTTCTTTTACATTTCTGGTGCCTGGAGCATTACAGATATATATAAATACTAGTGAAAGACCAAGTCTGGCATATTCAGACTGTTTTAAGTGCACAGAGAAACTCCCTTACTTACTTTTCCAGGCAGACTTTCTCTTGAAGTATATTAAAGTTTGAAATAAATTCTAGCTGGGCATGGTAGTTCATACCTATAATCCCAGCACTTGGGAAGGTGAGGCAGAATGATCTCAAGTTCATGGACACCCTGGCCTACATAATGATGACCATGCCAGTCTGGGCTATGTAGGGAGGCTCTGTCACAAACAATCAAAAAATAAAATAAATCCGGACATTATTTTAGAGCAATATAATTGAGTTCAAGAAAAGCCTGTCTTTAAAAAGTCAGAATTACAATCACCATATACATTAGTGAAATATTGTAATAAATATTTTATTTTATTGTTATTACTTAGTTTTTGGTTTTCTTAGGTAGGATCTCATAGCCTAAACTAGCCTGGAACTTGCTGTATAACCCAGACCAGCCTCAAACTTGAGATCTTCTGCTCAGCCTCTTCCCAAGTGCTGGGATTACAGTGTGCACCATCATGGCCAGCTTATGATAAATATTTTATAACCTATGAATACTAAAAATATTAGCCTAGTATATTTAACTCTTTTTTTTATGGTGGCACTGGGGTTTGAACTCAGGGCCTCATGCTGGCTAGGCAGGCGCTGTACCACTTGAGCCACTCCACCAGCCCATTTTTGACTCTTAACTCATAAATATGCCATATGACAAAGTTTTCCATTTACTATATCATTGAATAATCTAAGACAGATATAAAATGATGCTTTAAACTTTCAAACCGATAGTTACCTTTTTGATTTTTTAATGTCACATGACTTATCTTCTGTGATCTTTGGTGCTGTCTTAAATGTGGGTGTATCCTCTTCATATTCCAAATGAAAATCAAATGTCAAAGGTACAACCCAAATCTTCCCTCTTTTTTCATTCTGAAGCCTGTTTTTCTGCTGCAAAGGCAATGCGGGAAAAAAAAAAAAGTACTTTTCCTATAGGGAAAATTCTGAATGGGAAGGACAAAAATTAATTTCACTTTAAACACACACACACAGAGAATTCATGTGGCAGGCAATATGGAAAAGGATTACATTAAAAATTGAGACCTTGTGTACCAACATGTATGTCTTTGCTGTGTGACCTGAGCAGCTCTTTCCTCACGTATGCAGTGAGGAGTGGGGCTAGATGATCATTCAGGACCCCTACTCATTCTAAAATTCAGAATTTAAGGAAAGATTGGCACACATATTAGCCAAGGCTATGGGCTCACAGCTACTGGAATGGTAGCCGCCATCTCTCTACTACCTCCAATCTCCTCCTCTTCCTATAGCCACACACGTGGTGAAGTATACAGCCTTCTAGTCCTGTGAGCTGCAACAGAGCTAAGAAAGCAATCAGGAGAGAACTTTGTTCAAATTCTTACACAGATGGACTGAAGTCCTGCCTCTGCCCCCAAGTGCTGGGATTACAGATGGGTATCACCACACCCAGCTATAGAAGCATCATTTTTAATAGCAAAATCCTGAAAAGAACCCAACGCTCTTCAAGGGAAGAGTAGTTGAAATTCTGTGCCTCCATGTAATGGAGTCCTACTCAGCGATAAAGCATATACATTATTTATTATAATAAAGCCATGTTCATTGCGGTTAGTGAAAAGTCAGTCTCAACATTTTTCATGCCAAGTGACTGTATTTATATAAGATTATCGAAATCACAAAATTATAGGGATGAAAAGCATTAGTGATTGTTGTGGAGAGAGGTGCTGAATGGGATGGGAGCACAGACACAAATACAAAGAGGTACCGCAAGGGAGCTGTGAGCAGTGACTGAAAAGGGTCGTATCTTGATTGTGGTGGTAGGTAACAAAAACTTGTATATGGAACAAAATTGCCAGCAACTACACGTGTGCATTCGCAGACAGACAGACAGACAGACACACACACACATGAATGCAGGTTAAAAACAATGAAAGCAGAATAATAGTAATATGCTACTGTCAACTTCTTTATTTCACTACTGGGTTAGAACTCTGTAAGAAGACATCATTGCCAAGTGAAAGGTCCATGGGAATTTCTTGTAGTACTTTTGCAACTTCCCGTGGTTCTACAATTATTTTTTCAATTTAAAAAATTTAAAAAGTAATTAACAGGGCTGGTGGAGTGGCTCAAGGTGTAGGCCCTGAGTTCAAACTCCAGTACCGCAAAAAAAAAAAAAAAAAAAAGAGTAATTAACAAAGTGATTTATATTTCACCGTGGTTTTTTTTTGTATTAAGAAAGAAAATAGAAAATGGGCACTGGTGCCTCATGCCTGTAATCTTAGCTACTCAGGAGGTAGAGATCAGGAGGATCGAGGTTTAACTCTAGTCCAGGAAAATAGTTCAAGAGATCCTATTTTCAAAAAAAATTCAACACAACAAAGGGCTGGTGGAGTGCCTCAAGTGGTAGCGCTTCTCTGGTTAGCCTGAGGTAAAAAAGTAAATAAATGAAAAAAGAAAGGAAAATGTATTTTCATGTATGCGTATATATATGCATCTGTGTATGTGCACACTTCTGACTATGTATAACTTGACATGTAAAGATAAATATCTGTGTGTCTGTGCAACTTCGTAAGAGTACAAAAGAAGATGTGGCTGGACAAACCCCAACTATTAAAATTTGTTTTGCCCAGAGGAAAAAGATAGAGGGAAGAGGCCAGAGACTTTAATTTTTCCTTCTATAATTTTTTATACAATTTTCCTTATACATCTTTATATGTTGTATGTTTTATATTTATAACCTAAAAAAGAAAAGATTTAAAAGGTGATTATCTAGTATGTAATTTTAAAAGAATTTCCAGAGAAACAAACCTAAATTTCTCATCTATGCCCCAAACCTGATAATTACATTTTTTGTTAACATTTTGCCTTGAATTCTGAGCTTACTTTCTTTTGGTTTATTTTTATTCTTTTTATAAATTTTAATTATTCTTAATTTGGTACTGCAACAAGTGTTTTCTTTTTCATATTCCAACTAAATAATCTTGGGTATTTAACATACTGACAATAAGTAGAGTAGCCACATTTACGATTAGACAGCATGGCTTTTTTTTGTTGTTGTTATTTTAAGCAGTTTTGTTTCATACAAAAGCTCAGTACAGCAGCTACCCAAAAGTGATCTTGTCTGTTTAATTAAATTTTTTTTGTGCTGGGGGTCAAGCCCAGGGCCCAGTGCTCTACCACTGAGCTACACAACCAGCCTTTCTAGAAAGTAGTTAATATCTTCATATTAGTACCTCATTAACTAAAAAGTAAAATAACTCCTATTTGAAATGTCAACTTGCCGATGATTGAACACATTTTAGCTTTTTCTTCACGAACCTTTGCTCTGTTGTCCAAAATAATCTTTGCTTGCTTATCAACAACTTCTAACTTCTCTAAGACTTTTTCTGTCATCTTCTGTTGACAAATTCCTATTTAAAAGGGAGGAAGAAGTCTCTAAATTAATTCAAATTTAAACACATAACTGATTATTTAGGCACAAAAAGAGGTTTGCCTTTGTAGAACTATTTTTAGGTAATAGAATTCTATAGTTCATGGAACAAATCATAGAACTGTAAATGAACCTATGTTTTTTTTTCAGTAGAAGATCACGTGATCAGAACTCCCACATGTGTGTGAAATCCAGGAATTTTATATTTATGATAAAGTTGAGTTGGAGAAAGTTCAAGATCACCACATGGGAACTGGATGTGACACACACTTGAAGGTCATGACATAATTTTTTTTTTTTTGCAGTACTTGGTCTTTGAACACAGGGCCTTCACCTTGAGACACTCCACTAGCTCTATTTTTGTGAAGGGCTTTTCAAGATAGGGTCTCTCGGAACTAGTTTCCCAGTCTAGCTTTGAACTGTGATCCTCCTGATCTCTGCCTCCAGAGTAGTTAGGATTACAGGCGTCAGAACCAGCACCCAGAGTCATGATATAATTTTAATGAAAATAAATGCAAAGAAATCACATTTATGCAATTAATTAAATTTAAATTAAATTGGTCTATGACCCAAGACTGCACATATAGCACTTAACAGGCAATTAGTCACACTGAAGGAGCCTCAGCTATCCTGGTGACATCCCGCTGTCATCACGGTCCATATTTTCTAGCTCATTAATATTGTTGAAAATCTCACTGGAGGGCAAGCTGTGCATACGAAGCTTGGGGAGCTGTTTAGACATCAAAATCTGGTCTAATTTATTTCTGTTTACAGATTCGAAAACAGAAAGTCACAAGGTCCCTAATCAGTTCTGTACAAAGCTAGGGTAGTGTGGAGGCAGGAATCCAGGAATACTAACCAAAAACTCCCTTCTGTTATGTATTTTTAAAATTTGGGCAAGTGACTACACATTCAGTATATTTTTGCTCAGTGAATTCAGTGGGCTCCAGCAAAATGTAAGTGTAAAACTTATACAGTTCACAGGAAGCACTGAGTTCATCAATGCCTTTCACGAACATCAGAGTCAATCTTAAGCTTCTTTCTGGTTCAGAAAAATCTGTGATATTTCTCCATATTGCATGTTCTTCGGTCTGTATCACAGGAGACAACAGTGCATGAAAGAAGGATTGAGGCTCACAAAATTTTTTACTTGGTTTCTTTCTGGTCTTTTCTACCCTCTTTCCTTCATCATATATTGCATGAGATATTACTTTTTTTTGACAGTACTGGAGGTGGATTTCAGGACCTTGCACTTGCTAAGCAGGTACTGAACCACTATGTCAGCCCTTTTTGCATTGGTTATTTTCAGATAGGGTCTTGCTTTAGGCCAGAGTGGCCTGGAGGGCGATCCTCCTGTTTGCACTTCCCACCATAGCTGGGATAGCAGGCACCCACTACCAGGCAACTATTTTTATTGGTTGAGATGGTGCCTATGGACTTTTTGCTAGGGCTCAAGCCTCAATCCTCCCAATTACCACCTCCCCAGTATCTGGGATTATATACTTGAACCACTGTACCTGACTGGAGTATGAATTCTTGATGCTTCTATTCGTACCTTCCCCGTCCCATGTCAGCATGCTCTCTGTCATGGTGCAACATCCAGTACCCTACCTCCATTCTATGATGTGGTCTAGTGTGTATTAGGCAGTTTTCTGTTGCTGTAACAAGATACCTGAAGCTGAGTACTTTATAAAGAAAGTGGGGGGGGGTGGAAAGTAGCTCAAGTGGTACAGTGCCTTCCTAGCCAGTGCCAGTACCTCCAGGAAAATAAAAAATTGATGCTATAGTTCACCCTTGTAATCCTAGCTACTTGGGAGGCTGAGATCAGGAGGATGGCAGTTTGAGGCAAGCCTAGGCAAATAGTGAGACCCCATCTGCAAAATAACCAGAGTAAAATGGATTGGGAGTGTGGTAGAATTCCTGCTTTGCAAGCACAAAGCCCTGGGTTCAAACCCCAGTCCCACAAAGAAGAGGAAGGAGGAGGAGGAGGGGGAGAAGGAAGAGAGGGAGGAAGAGGAGGAAGAAGAGGGGAAGGGGGAGGGGGAGGAAGAGGGAGAGGAGGAGGGCTGGATGTGATGTGGTGGTTTATGCCTGTTAGCCCAGTTACCAGGAAGAGAGAAACTGGGAGGAACATGATTTAAGATCAGCCCCTGCAGAAAGTTATCTAGATCTCATTTCAACAACAAGAAAGCTAGGCATGGTGACACTTGCCTATAATCCCAGCTATGTAGAAGGCATAGCTAGGAGGATCACTGTCCAAGGCCAACCCTAGGCAAAATCATGAGACTCTATCTGAAAAATAACTCTATTGCTTGGACATGGCTCAAGCAGTAGAGCATTTGCCTAGCAAGCACAAGGCCCTGAGTTCAAGCCCCAGTACCATCACCAAAACAAAAAAAGTTTATTCAGTCAGAGTTCCAGAGGCTGAAAGTTCAAGGTAGGGTGGTCTCGTTTGTTCAGCTCTGGTGAGGCCTCATGGCAGATAGAACCATGACATCACAGTGATGGAAGCATGCACAAGAATAATGTGGTGAGACAGCAGAAAGCAGGGAAGGGCCCGTCTTGCTTCTAGCAACCCCCCAGTTGAAGCCTGAGGGTTTCAATTCCCTCTGAAAGCAGTGTCCTTTGTCAGCTAATTACTTCTCACCAGGCTACACCTCTTAAAAGTTCCCTCAACTCCCACATTACCACACACTGGGGACCAAGTTTAGGGGGACCCCCTTACACTATATCCAAACCCTAGCACCAATGTTCTGAGGGAATTTGGGGCTGAAGACATACAGCGTACTTTATCCCCAAAACCTTAGGCTTCAGGTTGGAGAGGGACTTTAGGGTGGAGCAGTGAGCGCATGTGAACACATTGCTCTCTGAGTCTCCCACAGGAGAAAATAAAATTGACAGGAATCTGTTAGCTGTCACCTAACAGCTGTGTGACTGTGGACTAGTTGGTTACTCTTACTGTGCTGACATCTATAAAACAGCAATAATTTAAAAATCTACTTCTTTGGGTTGTTGTGAGGTTTAATTGTGCAAATATAAATGACATATAAGTGTTTGATAAACAAAATTAATCTAAGTAATGATACACTTACCAGTTAGAAATAAGGTGAGTGGATTTTTTTTTTCTACAAACGCTGCAAAATGTGTGTTCTCCAGCTGCATACCATTTTGGTTTTTTCTGCTGTGTCTGCCGCCATGTGACCACCAATGCTCTCCATATGTGTGGCTGCTTCCTTTACAATGTATTTCTTCACCTATACCTATACTAAGTCACTTTGGAACTTAGGAAAACAATGAAAATTTAAGCAGCAATTTAGTGTCTTCCATTGTTAACCAGAAATCCACTGTTTTCTGACCAATGTCATTCAACTATCTTGTTTCCTTTCCTTCCCTAATTTCTTCAGTCTAAGTCCAAATCATCTATTAAACTCTTATTTTAAGTTCAGTGAGCCAAAACTAAAACTCATTGTCCTATAAAGTGTGAGGGTAGGCCTTGAATCACTGTTAGTAACTACTTAAGCAGGCTCCATAGTGGAGTCTCATAAAGAAAAAAGAAACAAAACAAAACAGAATTCGTTGTGTGGTCAGTAGGTCTAATCAGCACCCTTTTGGCTGATGTATTAACTGGGGACAAGAGAGACGATCTCCCTCGTTAAATATGGATGGGGTGTCTGAAGCATTCTTGTATGTACTTACAGGTAGGGGACAATGCTCCCGTCTGGAATAGAGGGTTTGATGTGGTCACAAAGCCTTCCTCACAGAACCTCGGGGTTAGACTGCATCACAGGTGCTCACAAAATTCCATAGGTCATGGGGCTTCCCTGTCAGGAGGACAGGACCTTCCTGATCCTGTGTGACTGCAGTGATTCCTCACAATTTGCCTCCAGTCTTCCTCCTCATCCTTTAAACACGGATCCTTCAAAATGCCATCAGAGTGGTCTTTCTTAAACAGAATACTGATCAGGTCCAGCTCCAACCCCCACACTTCCCAAACATGCCCTGAACTCATGCTTTTCCTTCCACTCAGAATATTCTTTCCACATCCTTACGTCAAACGCCTACTCTGGTGCACATCTGTAATCCCGGCTACTCTGGAGCATTGAGGTTTAAGGCTGACCTGAGCAAAAGTGGAAGACCCTATCTAAAAACAAACTAAAGCTAAAGAGACTGGGGGCGTGGCTCAAGAGGGAGAGCACAAGTGTGAGCCTTGAGTTCAAGAGCCTACTCTGTCAAATCTCCACGTAAAGGTCCCTCTGTTATGAAACTGTCACTGTCCTTGGCCCCCTCTCATTCCTTGTCCTGACCAGCTTTTTCTCCTGTGTGCTCCCGTTGCACTTGGCCCTGGGTTACAACATCTGTGCTGAGTTCACTTACGGCAAGAAGTGAGCTCCCACCTCTGAATCTGAGCACCAGGCAAAGCATTTCACACCTAACTAACTGGGATCTGAAGTTAGTAGGACCCTATCTCAAAAGCAAAACAAAACAAAAGGACTGTAGACATAGTTCAAATGATAGAGTGCTTGCCTAGCAATCACAGGGCCCTGGATTCAATCCCCAAGGCCACAAAAAAATAAAACCAATGTTGTTAACACGATTGGCTCCTTGAGAACTTACTTCTTCAGTAAGTTCTAAACATCTTCTATTAAAGAAATTCAGGAAAGCTAAGTCTCTAAACTCACAAAGTAAAGAACGAGACTGAGCAATGACCTGGAAAATGGAGGCTTACATTAAAGTTTGCTACCATTGTATGGCTTTACCAGTTCAAAGGATGATTTCTCTAAGACAAGGCCCTGTCTTACACTTTTATCTGACACATTTTATTAAACACTACTGACTACACAGCAAGCTCTCACTTGGTCAGCTAAATGATTAATTTTTACTCCCTAATGTGTTAACTGACTGAATTCTTCCAGCTACACACACATTCCGAGTACACACATGAGGGACTTTTTTTTAACCTACCAGTGGGAGGGAGGAGGATGTAAGGATATAAGGAAAGGGTAAATATTATGTACTCATTATGAAAATGGAAAGATCTGTTGAAACTATTCGGGAACAGGGGGAGATAAAGGAGAAAGATGGAGAGGATGAATTTAACTAAGATATATCGTAAGCACTTTTGTAAATGTCACAATGTGCTCCCAGTACAACAATAAGATGCTAATAAAATAAAAATGTAAAAATTAAAATTTTTTTTATTTTTAAAAATCTAAAATGTTGACGAACGGCCCATGTTACAAGTTGATTCATAGTGGAAGCCCCAAGCCCAGTCCCCAGAACGTAACTGTATTTAGAGACAGAGCCTTGAAAGAGGTCAGTTTAGCTTGGCGTGCTTAGGTGGACCCATGCCCGTATGGCTGATCTCACATAAGAAGAGCCAATTAGGACACAGGCAACACACAAACGAAAGAACTTGTGAAGACACAGTGGCCACCGATTTGAGGTAAGAAGACAAATTTCTGAGGGAAAATATCAAATGATCTTTAAAGGATGATGTGCCTGTATTAGACAGTAATATCACAAGCAGTCAGTCAAATAATAAACCAGAGATCACACCATAACTGCCACAAGAGTGACACTTAACTCCTGCCAGCTACCCCAGCTTCCTCTGTCTCTGGCAAGTTGGAAATGCATCAATTATGTGCTCTGGAGTGCATCTCAAAGTTCACCTGCTGGGAAAACAAATCACCCCAGTGCCACAGTCCTTTAGTGGGAAACCTAGATGGGACAGAATGGGTGAAGTACATTAATGTTAAGAGCAGAAAAGGTGAAGGGGTTTTCAAGATGCCCTGGAAGACCCCCACTTTCATGGTGCCTCTGCATCCTGTGTGCCATCTCCTTCTCAGGTCTACTAGCTGGGGACAAGGAAGTATCCCCTACTGCCACAATGTTTGACTCCCAGTGTTTTCAAACCTGTGCCTCCTGGATAGGTTGTGTGACATCCCTCTCTCTTCTGGCTGTAGTTACTTCCGCATAATAGCGCAGCCTGGGTCCCTGGAAACAGTTTCTGAGCTTTTCCCATGTTGAAAAAGTCCTGAGAGCTGCTAGCTCCCCCAGACATGCACAGGGACAAAGCCATTTAGCTGGGGGACTGGAAGGAGACAGAAGGAAGGGAGACTTGAGTGAACACTAGGCAGTAGACACTGTGATTCCCTTCCTTGTGACTCCTTCCTTTTGTACTTTCCTGGAAAAGGAGAATTTGGTCAAGCTTCAAACTTACCCCAGACAACTTTCAGGCTGATAGAAGTCTGCAGCATCAGCTTATGTTTGAATATGTGATGGGAAATTGTTTTCATGATCCTAAGAAGTAAAAAACGAATATCCTTTTTTGTTTACAAGGCCAAGAAACCACCCAAGTGTTTAGCAAGGTCATCCTAGCTTTCTACAAAGTGTACATGAGGCTCAGACAAGTGAGCACATACACCACTCATACACATGCTGCAAAAACCTCATCTAAAAGTCACTGGCTTGGAAACAGCTTGCCTGTGATCAAGCACGTTGGGAAATTTCTACAACATTGGTTGAATTTTTAGTCTATTTATCTTGGTAAGCATTTAAGAATGTACTTTATTTGACGCATCAAAACAGGACAAAAAAAAATCTTTCAAAATAGCATTAATAATCACAACACAAGTCCAAGCTTAGGGCAGTGGGAGAAGCGTAACAGAACAGTGTGTTTGTAGGTCGGCGTGATGGAGCTAAAAGGTAGTTAGTTCATAGACTGCTTAGACTGGGTGAGGCCTTGGGCTTAATACCAACACAAAGGAAAAAAGGCTAGAAATATTTAATGCATAAAAATACTCCAATCAATTTGTTTCATATATTTAATGTATAAGAAATACACTAATAAAAGAATAAGGTAGTTTAAGTCTGTCATTAAAAAAAAACTAACAACGATTTTTGTGGAACTGGTAACTAGAATGTAGTTGACAGAGGTCATTTGCTTAGGATTATTATAATGTCTTCAGCTCAAAAGTTACGCTTGCACAGAGATGAAATTACCTTTTTTTTCCCTTTCTGAAACAGACTCTTGCTATGTAGCCCAGGCTGACCTTGAACACATGAATGTTCTGCCTCAGTCACCAGAGTGCTGGGATTATAAGAATACACCACCACCCTTGGTGAAATTAATTTTTTAATTAATTTATTTTTTGGCCATATTGGGGTTTGAACTCAGGGCCCTGTGTTTGCTAGGCAAGTGTTCTACATAACTCATATTCCACTTGAGTCATGCCTCTAATCCTTTTATGCTTTGAGCTATTTTTTCAGGTAGAGTCTTGTGCTTTTTGCCTGGGCTGGCTTGGACCTTGATTCCTGAGTTGCTGGGATTACAGGCATGTTGTTTGTTGAGATGGGGTCTCAGTAACTTTTTACCCAGGCTGGTTTCAAACTGCAAACTTCTCAATCTCCACTTCTTGAGTAGCTGGGCAAAATTACCTTCTTAGTTAAAGAGTTTTTAAAAATTTATTTTTTTTTACTTTTGGCTGTATTCAGAGCTTCATGCTTGCTAGGCCAGTGCTCTACCACTTGAGCCACTCTGGCAGCCCTTAAAGATTTTTTTAAATTAGATTCTTAAATAAAGGATAATTAAGGTAAAAAATGTCAACTACTCATCAATCTTTAGTCAATAAAATGTATAAAGCATAAATCTTATATAAAAATGTTAGAGTGCTATCATTATCTTACAGTTAATACTTATGAACAAGTACTATGTGCTAGATACTCAGCTACAACCTTTTAGTCATGCATCTCACTAATCCTTAATTAGCACCTATCAAAACAGTATTATATTTAGTTTTAGAAATGATCAAATTCAAACTAAAATTGTGTGATTTGCCAAAAATCATACAATTAGTACTAATATAACACA
Source organism: Castor canadensis (assembly GCF_047511655.1). Taxonomy (NCBI): domain Eukaryota; kingdom Metazoa; phylum Chordata; class Mammalia; order Rodentia; family Castoridae; genus Castor; species Castor canadensis. The sequence continues at coordinate 107,725,252 of NC_133392.1, read as the reverse complement.
AGATGTTTTCTCTTTAGTAAAAGAGCATTTTACATAAAAATAATTTAAATGAATTGCTGTCAGTCAAATTCAATAGGTATTTTCTGACAAGATTTCATGAACCTATTTCAGATAAATTTTGGGTAAAGAAGCCTAGTGAATGTTTTATTTCAAAAGTATATGGGTTCCTTAAAATGTAAGCTATATTCTCTTATAAATACGAAATGTAAAATCTGGTGTGGTGGCACACAGCTGTAATCCCAGCACTCCAGAAGTAGAGGCAGAGGATAGAGAGTTTGAGGGTAGCCTGGGCTACATAGCAAGACCCTGTCTCAAAACAAAACAAAACAAGGAAGAAAGTAAAATCTGCAACCTTTTCCCTTTTTTGAGGAATACAGGCTACCTACCAAGTTAGGGGGCACATCCTCAGGACAGCCCTTATGTCTGACATCCAGTTCAGGGGGTTCTCAAAACCGTGACTAGAACCCTCAGGTTCCATAATTCACCAGAAAGACTCCCAGAACTCAGCGAAAGCTATGATGCTGAAGACTGCAGCTTATTACAGGGAAAGGACATGAAGCAGAATGTGCTCAGGAAGAAGCTCGGAGGACAGGGGCCTGTGCAAGAAAAGAGTCAGTGTGGAGCCTCGAGTCCTTGTCCCCTGCAGTGTCCTGTGGCTGTGCACAGCACATGGAGTTCTGCCATCCAGGGAGGCTTGTCTGAGCTCCGTTTCCAGAGTTCTCGTGGGGCTCTGTCAGATCAGCATGATTAGTTGAATGCCATGTGGTGAATCAGTGTCCAGGTTGACAGACCCTCACCCTCAGTCACCTTGTTGGTCTTTCTGCAGTGGTCAGGCCTTTTCCGACTCAGCACAGGTATGGCCAGCTCCCCACACTAGTTCACTAATTATTGGACTATCCAGTGTGACTCAAGGCCCCAGGCAAACAAAAGCCCTCTTCTTAGGCCCAGAGCCCAAAGTTCACTTCCAGAAGCCAGGCGGAGAGGCTGGGCTTTCTCTTTGGGCAAGAGCTTCTCCTTTACAAGGTCCTTATTGACAGATAAGTCAATAATGTGACAGTATTCACATTTTTATTCAGTCATCCAGAATGGTGAAAAACCTGAGTCCCCACCCTACCCCTGTCTTCTCTGGAGAAAGGAGCTTTTGTTTCACTGTCACCCTACACAAACCATGAGAGTGGGAGAAATGTCAATATCCTTCACCTTCCATTGTCCCATCAGTGCTCTTATTTATCTTTTTCCTCAGCAAAATCCATCTCATAGGTGGTTTATGCCAACCCTCTTCCCACACCTACTTGCTAACAAATTCCTAGCCATTCCCATGTTTACAGATTTGGGAACGTCCTGGGTGTTCCATGTCTTGTGAAACCCATAAGGTTAATAGTGTCCCTCAAAACTCATTAGCTTCCCAGATTAGAGTTGGCCTTACTTCCTCAGCAATGAAAACTGCAACTCTGAAGCTTTTGAGGGCATGAAATGTGGGTTGAATCCAGGCTGGCCTCAAACTCTGAGCCTCTTTCCTCACTCTCTTCAGTGCTGGGCTCACAGGCATGCACTGGTATATCTAGCTGCAACTCTGAAACCTTAAGCTCTAATAAATCATTTCATCTACAACCCCTTATTCCTTTAGTTCATTCCTTCTCTTATTCAGCACAATAGATCTTTTGATCTCTTAACAACCTTCTAGCTCTTATTTGCCAGTTCTATGGGTGCCTTCCAGGACTTACATTATTTGACATTTGTCCTGAATTGGACACTTTTAACTTCTGGCCCTTTGAAACCTTCCCTGCTCTTGGCTTCAATTTTGCCACTTTGTCCTACTTCTCTTCCTGCCTCACTGACAATTTCCTGATTATCATCCTTCATGCATTCCTAGTCCTCTGCTCACTCTTCAAATATTATACTTGTTGGATTCTTTCTTGTCATTTTATTTTTTTCTGCCTGTTTTCCTTCTAGTCTGGACAATGCCCTCAAATTCAGTGAAAAATATGCATAGAACCTCCTACTGCCGGAGAGACAGTTGAAGAAAGAATTTAGGGCCAGATGTACAGTTTGTAACACAGAAATTTATTTAAGCAAAAGCTAGATTTTACTAAAGTAGGAGTAAGTGCTAATCTAGAGTACACCCTCAAAGGAAACTGGGGACGGACAGCTTGACCAAGCAGTCAAGCGCCCTGAAACCCCAGGTTTTAGGTACTTTTATGGATAAAGTTTAACGGTTGTGCTAAAGATTATACATAATTGTAAAGATTGTATTTAATTTTTCAAGAAATGAGATTTCTAAGAACCAGGAATAGGATGGCAATTTGAGGGAAGAAACATGCTTGAAACCACAACTATAATGAGATGTAAATGAGGCCTCTGGTTACCCTGGTAGAATCGAGAAGTTCTTGTTGGGGTCATTGCTGGGGACTATTGGTTCCTGTGCCAAGAATCTTCAACAGTAAGAGAAAAGATGAATAAATGGGACTTCATAAAATTAAAAAGCTTCTGCACAACAAAAGAAATGGTCTCTATACTGAAAAGACCACCCACAGAGTGGGAGAAAATATTTGCCAGTTATACATCAGACAAGGGACTGATAACCAGAATATACAGGGAACTTAAAAAACTAAACTCTCCTAAAATCAATGAACCAATAAAGAAATGGGCAATTGAACTAAACAGAACTTTTTCAAAAGAAGAAATTCAAATGGCTAAAAAACACATGAAAAAATGCTCACCATCTCTAGTAATAAAGGAAATGCAAATTAAAACCACACTAAGATTCCACCTCACCCCTGTTAGAATAGCTATTATCAAAAACATCACCAACAACAGGTGTTGGTGAGGATGTGGGAAAAAAGGAACCCTAATCCACTGCTGATGGGAATGCAAATTGGTGCAACCACTCTGGAAAAAAATGTGGAGACTTCTTAAAAATCTAAACATAGACCTGCCATCTGATTCAGCCATCCCACTCCTGGGGATATACCCAAAGAAATGCAACACACATTACTCCAGAGGCACCTGCACACCCATGTTTATTGCAGCGCTATTCACAATAGCCAAGTTATGGAAACAGCCAAGATGCCCCACCACTGATGAATGGATTAAGAAAATGTGGTATTTGTACACAATGGAATCTTACTCAGCCATGAAGAAAAATGAAATCTTATCATTTGCAGGTAAATGGATGCAACTGGAGAACATCATTCTGAGCGAGGTCAGCCAGGCTTAGAAGACCAAAAATCATATGTTCTCCCTCATATGTGGACTTTAGATCTAGGGCAAATGCAGCAATGTGGTTGGACTTGCATCACATGATAAGGGGAGAGCACATACGGGAGATATAGGAATAGGTAGAAAACCCAAAACATGAAAGCATTTGATGTCCCCACTCCAGAGGAACAAATATAGAAACCTTAAAACAACAGAGGTTATCATGAGTAGGGGATCAGGAACCAACGTAAAGATCAGTTAGAGTTGAATCAACATGGGTCATAACACATGTGTACACGAAAGCAATAGTAGGAATCTCTCTATATAGCTATCCTCAACTCAACTAGCAAAAATGCTTTGTCTTCCTTATTATGCTTATGTCTTTTCTTCAACAAAATCAGTGATAAGGGCAGAACGGGACCAGCCTGGAACTGAGGGGGAGGAGGGGGGAAGGTGGGGGAGGGGGGCAGGGTGGAGAAATTACCCAAACAATGTATACACATGTGAATAAATGAACAACAACAACAAAAAGAATCCTCAACCATGGTCAACCATCACTCCAGGACAATGGTGGAGCAGGATGTTTGACAAAATGTACCTGGATATGGTGCTGTACCTGCTCTCTGGCTCCTTTATAAATTTTCCCTTTCTACCTGTCTACCCTCTTTCACTACCAGCTGAGCCCAGACTATGTTAAACTGAGTTCTAAATTCTTTTCCAGTTTGACCCCAGCAAACCTGTGGTACACAAAGTGACAACCTTCTCAAGTGATGGAGATTTTTTTCAATGTTCCTGGCTTTTCATATCTCTATATCTCTTCATGCTGTTCCCTTAGCACAGGTACTTCAAAGAACTTTTTTGAGCCCTTGGCTCCAAAGATGTAGTATGTTGTCTGTGTTAGCTCAATGATACCACAAGCCACAACCACAGAGACTGGCTCAGGGAGAGGCAGATGGCTCAGATGAGGCCAGTTATGGCTCAGTAAATTCAATTCAGCAAGTTGGATCCTTTGGGGAAGAAGACTTTTCTTCTCCTAGTCTCTGAGTTGTGATAATTTGTGCCTCCAGCTGTGGGGCCACCATGAAGAGCCTGAGAATAGAGCCAGTCCAGAGGCACACACTGAGAGTGGGTTTTGGTGGCATCTCTGTGCCCAGAGCCAAGCTACTAATGAAGCCAGAACTACTTCTAGACCTTTTCAGTTAATGGGATTGAATAGTTTGTCTTTGTGCATAAACCAGCTTGGTTTTTCCACTTTCTACAGAGAAAACCCTTGAAAACAGATACCATGTTCCATGAATATTTGTCAAATAAATGGAAACCATAAAATGGGTAGATTAACTGTCTCAGAGGGCTGGTCTGAAAACTAAGTGACTTACCAACCAGAGTGCCAACAGTGCTTAGAAGCAGATACTTGAGATATCATTGGCTCTGTGCTCCTAGACCTCTCCCTGTCCTCACATACTTCATGGAGCAGAACTCAAAAAGTGCTACCTGAGCTTGATTTAGAGTAGCTGAAAACACATATTTCAAACATTGAGTATCTTAGGTTTTTCCCCCATAAGTCCTTTGTCCCATTAAAGACCACAACTGTAATCATATTCCTTTGTATAGCATCTTAAAATGATTTACTTAAATTTGCTTACACACAAATATGCAATATTTGAAGGTTGTTATTTCTGGCTTCATTAATACTTGAAATTTCTGCATGTCAAAAAATTATAACAAGTTTTTTTGGGAAACTGCTCAACATGAGTATCTAAAAATCTTACAAATCATTAAGTAAGGGACAAACCCCATAATGGGAAAAAGAATGTATGTTGAATGTAAATGATTTATGAAATAACACCTATAAACAATCCTTAATTGTGTTTTTAATATTCAGCAAAATAAGGAAAGATGTGTGCATTACACCAACAAAATATTACTTTTCTCTTTCATTTGCAAGTAAAGGAAAAGAATGAAGAAAAATACACATCTATATTCTACTGGTAGAAGTGTAAATTGTTAGGGTAGTAATTTATAGTTTATATAGAACTTCAAGAAATATATTAGCCTTGTACTTCCACTTCCAAGAATTTATATTTAGAAATTAATCATAGAAATGCACAAAGTTAGGAACAATGATGTTAATTTAGCACTTTTCATCATGGTGAAAAATTAAAAGATATGGCATCCATCTGTTTTCTTCTTCCTCATTTATTGAATTTCTCATGTGTCAACTGATAGACTGAGCTTCACATACATTGTCTCATTGAATGTTTACTTTGTAGATTAGAAAAATGGATTCTGAGATGTCAGATGTCCTCCCCAAGATTGTAAAACCAGTAAATGCCAGATCCAGAATTCAATCCCAGTTGTATTTGCTTCTAAAAGCCATGATTTTAACTACTATTTTTAGATTTTGTTATCAAAATTTTTGTCTAGTCATGGGATTATATATACATATTTTTTTTTGCAATACTGGAACTTGAACTCAGGGCCTTCACCTTGAACCACTCCACCAGCCCGATTTTTGTGAAGGGCTTTTTTCAAGATAGGGTCTTGCTAACTATTTGCCCAGGCTGGCTTCAAACCATGACCTTCCTGATCTCTGCCTCTTCAGTAGCTAGGATTACAAGCATGAGCCACCAGCACCCAGTTTAGGATTATATTTTTTATTGAGACAGGGTCTTACTATGTCACTCAGGCTAGCCTTGAACTCACTATGTGACCAAGGCTGGCTTCAAACGCTCCATCCTCCTGCCTCTGCCTCTGAGTGCCAGGATTGTAGGTGGGCACAACCATTCCCAGCACGGGATATATTTATTTATTTATTTTGGTAGGACTGGGGTTTGAACTCAGGGCTTTGCACTTGAGAAGTAGGTGCTCTACCTCTTGAGTCACACCTTCAGTCCAGAATATTTATGATGCAGTTCTTACAAGTATAATAAAGAACTACTTAATGATGTAGGGAAATTTTTTTGACATTGTATTAATTGAAAAAAATCATGATTATAAGACTTTTGATATTGAATTTTTTTCAGACAAATAAAATATGGTTTTCTGTTCACAAGAAACAGTCTATAATAAAGCACCCTGGGAAGGATGGGTTCTCAGAAATACTTTCCTACTTGGTATTCTTTCATATTTTCAACTGCACAAGCACTGCTTCATAGTGAGGATTACTAACATATTATTTTTGCAGCCAACAAATTACTAAAATACTTCAATATGGCCCAAAGATATTTTTTCTTCTTGTGAGATTTGAAAAGTCCAGAGACTCTTCAAAAACGGTTTTGAAATTTCTTTCCATTTATCACTCAAAAAAGGTTTTATAAAACACATAAAGCTACCTTGCATTCAGGAGGCTGAGGCAAGAGGATTGTGAGTTCAAGGCCAGACTGTGCTACATAGCAATATCCTGCCTCAAAACAATTTTAAAAATTACATAAAGCTAAAGATTAAAAAAATTATTGATTTTAAATAACCATTTAGTGATTTTAAAAGTAAAGTAAACCAATAAAAAGAGTTTTTAAAGTGAGTGGACAAAAGGAAAAATTTTGAATGATTTGATAAAAATTTTTAAACCTTTTAAAAAATGCTTTTATTCTCTGTTCTGATTTTGAGACACTCACTTTCACTGGTACTGGAGCAAGAGCCTCTACATTTTTTTTTTTTTTTTTTTTGGCAATACTGGAGTTTGAACTCAGGGCCTCACACTTGGTAGGCAAGTCCTCTATCACTTGAGCCACTTCACCAGCCCTTTTTTTCTACTGGGTATTTTTAAGGTAGGGTCTTGCAAACTATTTGCCAGGGGCTGTCTTTGAACTATGATACTCCTGATCTCTGCCTCCTGAATAGCGAGGATTATAGGCGTGAGCCACCAATGCCCAGCTCCTCTGTTCTTAAGAACAAATAAATTATTTATTTACAAATAAGAGAAAATTATTCTGAAGCATTTCTTGCACCAAAGAAGGAGATGTCCAAGAGAGTTATTTTGTCTTTTTTTGGGGGAGGGTCCTATTTCAAGAACAAAGGTTAAAATTTTAAGAGATCGAGGCGGGTAGAAAGAACTGAGACACTTGTGAGGTATAGAATAGATGTTTTATCTATGTTATTTCATTAAAGAACAAGCCAGCTTAAATTGGACTGTGTGTTCAGGGCATAGCTTCACTTAGTCTCCCCCTGGGCTAAATTAGAGGGTGTAATTACGACCATTTCACAAATGTGAAGACGAACACTGTGCAGTTGCTTCATGGAAGAAATGCTATGGCTCAACACAAAGTTTGCAGTTGACTAAACTTGTTTGAAGATAGTGGAATGACTATTAAAAGTACAGAGCACGGTTGTCTTATCTGGGTTCTCCCACATGTTGAGCAAGCAAAACCAAGGATTCTTGGTTCATGTTGTTTATTTGGGAGATGATTCTAAGAGTGTGACCTCAGGAAGAAATGGAGCAAAGAAAGAGAATCGCACCTGCATGAGCAGGTACTGCTGTGGGAATCCTGGGCCCAGCTCCCCTGGGCAGCCTCTAAGAGCTGATAGGCTCCATGCAGTGCACACTGCAGAAATGTCCTGCAATGGGGAACAAGGCTAGGGTACTAACCACCTCCTCCCATCTCGCTAGGTAATTATGCCTAGGTACTTCTGATCTGCTTTACCAATATTCTGACCACACTTCTGGCAGAGAAAGTCCCCAGGTAGAGAGACACAGGTGCTTGGTGACATGCCACCTCATGTGAAAGGATTTTCTGCAAAGCTGCAGCCTTCAGTGTGGACTGAGGGGTGGAGGCAGGGCATGCAGAATTTGCCACGGGAACCAGTAGTACATAACTGCGTGTGTGTATGAGTGTGGAATAAAACGCACTTTCAGAAGAATAAAATGCAGAGGACAATATAGAGCCTCCTGCCACTTGGTGGCAGCATATCAAAGTTTAAATGTTTTCAATTTTAAGAACTGATAATGACTTGAAATGACACCAAGCATTTCATGATCATCGCTGCAAAACAACGTCTCTACAGTGTGCTGGTTTCCAGTTGGGAGTTCAGCTCCTGGTTTTATCTTGTAGGTTTTCAGAAGTATTCTTTCTTGGGCTGATGGGTGAGCTCAGGGCGGGTGCTCGCCTAGCCTGCTGCAGGGCTGTGTCCCAGCTCCCCCGCTGTCAACAAAAGCAATCTTCCTATGATCCAAACACTTTGCTTCTTCCCAACTCCTGCCTATCTTTACTCCTGTTATGAATTCATGAAATTACTACACAGCAGTGGTGATGACAGAATTAATCCTTACTATGTCTCTCTTTTTTTTTCCTTTGGTGGGCATGGAGTTTGAACTCAGAGCTCCATGCCTGCAAAGCAGGTGCTCTATCACTTGAGTCACACTTCCAGTCCATTCTGGCCTGTTTATCTTGGAGATGGGTGGTCTCATGAACTATTTGCCAAGACTGGCCTCCAACCACAGTCCTCTCAATCTCAGCCTCCCAAGTAGCTAAGATTACAGATGTGAACCACCAGTGCCCAGCATGTGTAACTGTAATTTTTCCACCTGTGAGGTCTGCTTTGCATCTTTTTACATTGGCATTTTTTACATGAATGGGAAAACTTTTCTTTTAGTAAGAGAGTTGTTTTCCTAACTCAAATGCTGACAAAAAGTGATTATAAATGCAAATAACCATAATCACTCTTCAGTGTTCACTTCTTGTAATATACTCATATTTGTTTTTAAACTACTTATAATTGTTTATTTTTAAACCCTATTAACTAAGCCTAATTAGAAGTTAATTTCAAATTCCATTATCTTTGAATTAAAAGCAAAATAAAACATTATTAATTATGAGATGATTAATAATCTCCCAAATTCCCCTTCTACTTCTGTTTTCCCTCTGCTGGTTGGGTTGTACCTATATGGACTCTCCTTTCTTCTCTCATGGTTTAAATGTTGGGATTCTCCAGGTGTCTGTCTTTAAGCTTCTGTTTTTCCTCAACCTATTCACTTCCCGTAGACAATTTCACCTGCACCCAAAGTTCAAGGTGATTCCTGGATTTAGCCTGCCAGCCCCCATCTGTCTCTAGTTCCATTTTGTGACTGCCTATAAATGTTTCCGCAGAAGGCCTCACAGACACAGCAAAGTCAAGGCTCCTGCCGGTTCATTATACTGCTTCCTAAGGGAGAGTGAAACACTGGCATCAACATAATAAGAAAAACATTTGCATAAAACAGGGGCTGGTGGAGTGACTCAAATGGTAGACCGCCTGTCTAGCAAGCATGAGGCCCTGAGTTCAAACCCCAGAACCACAAAAATAAAGTACAAAATGGGAATTGAGTGCCTACCACACCGGAGGCACTCAGTATTTTTATGCACATTAGCCTATTTATTACTCAAAAGGTAAGGACTTCTGTTAATATCATTTTACTAGCCCTACGTGGCCAGTAAGTGAGGAGCTGAGTCGAACTGGGCAGTGTGTTACAGAGTCTATATCGTTAATCTGCGTTGTCACCTAGCTATGTTTCTAGACACTTTCTCACCTCCCTTGCAATTAGGGTGGGAGTGTCCACCTAGTTCTAGACAATGAAGTGGGAGTGGGAGAGATTAACGTGTGCCTCTCCATCCTAAGTTCATAGTTGGGACAGATCCCTGCAACAAAGGACAGATCAGCAAGAGAAGAACAAGCAAGTGTGTCAACGTGTGCAGTGCCCATTACACAGGACGACCCGTGTGATAGTAACTCAAAAGCATGGCCTTACAAAGTATCTTCAAGCAGGAAAAGTAAACTTTTAGAGAAATGACAAGACAAAAGAAAGCAAATTTTAGTCCTCTCCAGGAGGAACACCATGCCCAGGTAAATTTATGGGGATAAAGTAATGAAGTGTGGTTTGCTTGCAGGTGCCACCTCTGAGCTGGTCAGAGTTGTCTCTAGTCAACTTCTGCTCCTCCTGGTAGACACAGGAGGAGGGAACAGCTTTACAAACCTATGTTCTGCTTTGAGGAAAATAGAGAGGGGGCAGAGAGCCTTTCTGCTCAAAAGTATTGTGTGAAAGAGGCACATTTTGGGGTGAATATTCTGGTTTCCTGCAGTGGCAGCCTTAGAGGCCGTGAATATCAGGTGGCACAAGCTGCAGAGCAGAGGCAACCCTGCACTAGTGAGAGCATTTCTATGAGGGTTTCTGGAGAGTTCAGGTTTTCTTGTGAGCATAGGGTAGCTTATCCTATCCTAATACAAGCTCCATGCCAAAAAGTCCTCCTCCTTCTCTGTCCACACCCAACAGATCATCAAATCTTCTCATTTCTCCTTAATTCTTTTCCCCTCTGCCATTCTCACAGTACCTTAGCCCAACCCCTCGCCATCACACTAACTGAGCCCTCTACCAAAATCACCTAAACAGCTGAACTTCTAAATCTCCACCTCCAATCCGTCACAGTGCCGCTTGAGTGGCCCTTCTAAAGCACTGTTATGTTGTTTTTGTTTATTTTTTTTTTGAGATAGTCTCATTATGTAGTTCAGGCTGGCCTTGAACTCGTGCTCCTCCTTCCTCAGTCTCTGAAGTACCACCATGCCCAGCTTAATGTTCTGTTCTTATGTAAAAGTTTTAAATGGTTTCCCATTTCCTCCCAGATAAACTCGTTCATGGGCTACAAATTCCTTGATGAGCTTGCTAACACCTACCTCAGTGGCCGCTCTCCCCAACCCTATATCCGTTCCCGTCAGGCCCCTAAGTGCATGTTCTTACACGTTCTAGTGTTCGGCTCCTTCTGTGAGTACCTCTTCTTGCTTTAGGTCCTGGTGAATACACTTACACATCTTTTGAAGCTCAAATTAGCAGTTGCCTTTTAGGAAAATTTTTCTCTGACTCTCGGTTCCATCTCCACTTTGGTGTGCTTCCATGCCCCCAATTTCTTTTCTGGCCCTGACACCACTGCATCATAGCTGTGGGTTCCTGTGTCTGTGTCCATTTCAATGGCATGTCATGTTTATTTTAACATTTCTGTTACCACGATCAGTGTCTGGCACACATTAGATAAATATTTGTTGAATGACTTAATGAATACATAAATAAGTAAATAGTATTTTCTGCTTTAATGTGTTTCCTAGATAACATATTAGGAACACAGAACCCATTAAAATAATCAAAAAACTACATTCTCTGACTGGGATAGGTGTTTTACAACGACGTCTCCCAATGAGCCATGCCTCTTAGTACTTGGGTCCTTGGATAAATGCTGAATCAGGTCTCAGGTCACTACAGAAGCTGTTGTCATGAATGCTACTGAGCTCTTGATCTTTGGGGTTCCACAGAAATCATGGAGAAGTAGCCTTTCATATGTAGTCATTTTTTTTATTGCACTGTTTTCTCTTTGGATCTCAGATGTGACCCCATGGAGGATGTGCCAATAAATAACCTGAGTGACAGAAGCAGTGCTACATCTGTACTCATCACTCCTCCTCTAGCCTGGCTTATTATCCTGAAGGCACACTTGGTGCCATGGCATGCTTTTCCCTTGAATTGAGGTCTTTAGGGAGGATCCCAGCTCCTTCATGTAAACAGATCCTAAAATCTGCAACATGCTCGAATCCTAGAAGATCTGAGTCTAGAGAGACCTGCCGTTTCTATCAGTGTAAATGCTCCCCTCTCCACCTTCACCTGCTAACAGCTATCCCCTCTCTTTGGGTCATTGTCCTCTCCCTTTCTAGATCGTTGTGGTTGGAAGGTTGCTTGTAGCATATCACCCCACCCTGGTCCACAGGGATGGGGACAGGACCTTGTTCTTCAATCATAGTACTTCATCTCTCTACAGAAAGGCCTAGAACAGTCATTCTAAAGGGTGAGAGCAGGCCACAAGACAGAGCTTTCAGAGTCCTTCTCTGAGATATTTTCGGGAAGGAGCTCATTCTTGAGGCATAGGATGAGAAGGATTGTAACCCAGGGCTTCCATGGGGAAAAAGCACTTGGAGGAGACAACAAAGACCAGAAGAGCCAAGCAGATGAGATACGAATGCGTGAGAGAGTGAGTCCTGGTCGTGTAAGTCTGAAGTTTCTCTCCTGAGATACCCCGAGATGCCTGCTCCCCACGCAATTCCCGTCAACTCCACCTGGGCCCCATTCTTTCATTGATCCCCACTTTTTACTTAGCTACTTTGAGTTGTATTTCTGTTAGATACAATTTTAAAAATCCTGACTATTACAAAAACAAGCACACCAAAATGATGAAAATATTTGTTCTTTCTTTTGCTTGTAAGCCTCAATATTCATAATGGGAAAATGATGAAATAAAAAAGATCTGAGTTGCAGTATTTATAAAGAGTTATCTAGTAAGCAATCGCCATGCTATATATAACTTGTGGTTATTGTGAACTGATGAGGTTAAGAAATTGTTCAAGAAACGGAAATTAGAATTTCAGAGTTTTTTTTAATGGGATAAATTCATGAAAAGTATATGTTTTGTTGAGGTAAAAATGATTTTTAAAAAAGTCTCAGCTTTGTTTTCTCTTCCAAGCTCAGTTTGAAATTTTTAATTTAAATAAAAAGAATCTCCCTATCATTTTACCAGCAGAAAAGAAAAGATATGAAGTAATAGGAACACTCTGAGAATTCCTTACTAGTGAATAATAGATAGCACAGGACTTCTTGTGCTCTTGATTTAATGATGTCTCTTGTTTTTCAGGGTGAAACATGAACAGAGGTTTAAATCACATTGAATCATTCTTTTATTCAGTAACTGATTTGTATGAAGGAGAAAGCTTGTCTTCTGAACAAGGCTTGAGCAGGGGCCATGCAGGAAGTGTGTTAAAATATAAAGAGGTTCAAAGGAGGAGAATGAAATTCGTCATCCAAGACTTCCTCTGTCAAATGAGAAAGTAGTCATTTGACAGCCTAATTTATGCTTAGAATTGTCTTTTCACATGTTCACAAATGAGAATGTTTTGATCCCAATAATTTGAGGGAAATGGAGCACGTGGAGTACTCTGCAAGAGAGAGTCAGCTGCTGCCTGTGAGGTTGATGTGTCTCCTGAATTAACATAACTGAGTCAGGCTTACAAACTGAGTGGTGACACATGCACTCCGCTCCTCACGGTTTAAGCTGCTGTATCCTAACAGAATTTAATGGGAATATATGTGAGCTTCTCCACTCTCTGAAACATGAGCTGGACTCTCACACCAGATAGAAGATTCTCCAGAGTTGACAGAAAAACAACTCTTTTTTTTTTCAGTAGAATTTTGGTCTCAGGTCTGAAGCTGAAGACCTCAATGTCTTGCTCCTTTTCTCTGTATAAACTTGTTCTTCACCTCACTCCAGTTTTCCCTCCCTGTTGTGGTATTGGATCTTCAGGGTAGAAGGAAGCAGAGCATTGAACTCAGTGCAGGGATTTGCCTTGTTTCGTTTTTGTGTCCACACCGAGAAATTAGCATTGGGAACTCATGTGACAGGCACTGGGATGCACATTTAATAAGCATTCTGTCATGTAATTCACTTACCTGTGTGGAATCTGCGCACCCACGGTTTACACAGAACGTTGGTGTGAAAGGACTGGTGACTTGCCTACAGTCATTCAGCGAATAAGTAGCCAAACTAGAATTGAAACTCGGGTCTTCCTGGCTACAGAATGTTTCTTTTTCTCATGGTTCAAAGTCACTGCTAATGGCTTTATTTCACAGATCAAAATATTAAAAGTTGAAGACTTGACCTACTCTGTTCTTGGATACAGTTATTTACGTTTAATATTCTCTTCAATAGTGGTTCTCTCCATATCTATCTAGACATAGATAGATATGTTCATTTTGGCTTTCTGAGACAGGGTCTCACTATGTAACCCAAGCTGGCTTTGAACTCAAGATCCTCCTGCCTTAGCCTCCTGAGTGCTGGGATTACAGGCAAGTGCTGCCATGTCTAGCAACCTACTCTAAAAGAAGCAACACATGGGGCACAGAGGATGCATGATTCTCCTGCCATAGCCTCCAGAGTGCTGGGATTACAGGTGTGTACCACTGTGCCAATGAATTTGTTTAAGCAACCTATTCTTTGGCATTTTGTTATGCCAACCCTGACAATCTAATATACACATACATCCCATAGTCCTATGAATCTTTTAAATATAGTAAATCAGATTAGAGTGTATTTGTTACCACTTGCTTAAAAATCTGCAATGACTTTGACCTCCCATCTGGTTAAAATCTAAACTTCTTACCATGACTTACCTGGTCTTATGCAATTTGGACTTTTTTTTTCAAGGCTGGGGATCAACCCTAGGGCACTCTGAACTATATCCCAAGACTTTGGAATTTTTGCAACAGGGTCTTGCTGTGTTATTCAGGTTGACCTTGAACTTTCTATGTAGCCCAGACTGCCTCAGAACTCCATCTTCCCACCTCCTAAGCACTGGGATTGCATGTTTGCCACCATACCAGCTAGGATTTGGTCTTTAAGTCAGGCATGGTGGCACATGACTGTGGTCCCAGCTACTCAGGAGGGTGAGGTGGGAGAATCACTTAACTCCAGAAAGTTAAGACTAGCCTAAGGACTAGCCTTTTTTATCCAAGATAAAAAAGAAAAAAAAAAAAGTAGCAATTGGAAAGGCCACTGGAAGCCTTTAGGAACAGTCTGTGAAATCTAACAGAGTTCGTGGGCCAAATGGTTTTGCTTGGAGTTAACAATAGCTTTTATTGCTCTTTTGAGATGAAACCTGTAACATTCCTCGTACAGTGCTTGTTGCAATGTACGAGATAACTAGTACACAGGGAGTCTCTGCCGATGACTCCCTACTTCAGCGTTCGGGGACTGATGAAGTTTACCAACTCCTTCATTTTGCCACATTTGTGTTTGTGTGGCAATGCCACTGTGGACACCTGGCATCTTGCTTCCAGAATGCTGCCATCTTTTTCCCACAAGCATGTCTCACATTTGCTCCCTGGGATATTTGAAGTGATTGTCACCATCCTTTCCCCTTCCCTGCCTCCCACTCTGACTGTAGCTGCGCTGTGGGAAGAAAGTATTTCTCCGCCCCTTGACTTATACTTAACCATGTGACTTGCTATGACCATTGGCATGTGCTCAGGAGTGACAGTGTTAGGATAGTTCTGGATGTTCCCTGGCCTGCTCCCTGGTCCCAGGAGTATGACTAACGTGTGGAATACAGCCAACTGACAGATCTTTGTCAAAACAGTGGCTTGCTGTTCTTTGTCATAGAACATTATAATTGCAGTAGCTAATTGCCCACCCAGCCCAATCACAGGGTTCTCACAGGCTTCCCACAGGGGCTGGTTCTCGTATGATCAGATCCTCTTCCTGTTGTCAGTTAGGCCAGAGCCTGCCTGGGCCACTTAAAATTCTTCTCAATATGTTGATCTTAGAGGGAGAATATCAAGCAGGCTTTCCTAGGGCAGAAAGTCTAAAGTGTGAGGCCTGGGATTTGAGTTGTGTTGGCCACTGTGGAGGAAGCCATTTGCAGCCAGAAGGACCAGTCAGGAAACAGAGGGCGACACCCAGTGGCTTCTTAGGGTTCCTACTTGCAGCTTTTCTTACCACTCCCACCACATCCTTTTCTCTTCTTCCTCTTCCTCCTTCTCCTCCTTCTTTTTACTGGGGTTTCAACTCAGGGCCTACACCTTGAGCCACTCCACCAGTCCTTTTTTGTGAAGGGCTTTTTGAGATAGAGTCTTGTGAACTATTTCCCCAGGCTGGCTTTGAATGGGGATCCTCCTGATCTCTGCCTCCTGAGTAGCTAGGATTATAGGTGTGAGCCACCAGCGCCCAGCTATGTTAAATATTTTTAAGTGCTAACTTTATGTGCATTGTTGCATAATGGATCTCTAGAACTTCTTCCATTGCAAAACTGAAATTTGCAATTGAACAACTCCCTTCCACTTCCTTTTCCTCCCTTCCATTGGCAACTGCCATCCTAAGTGTTTGATTACTTTAAATACTTCATATGAGTGCAATCAGGCAGTATTTGTCTTTTGTGACCAGCTTATTTCACTCAGCACTCAGCAGTATGTTTTTCTTTCTCTTTCTTTTTTTTTTAGCAGTATTGGGATTGGGCTCAGGTCTCATGCTTGCTAAGCAGATAAGCGGACACGCTTCCACTTGAGCCACTCCATTTAGCCCCAGCGTGATGTTTTCAAGTTGCATCTGCGTTATTCCATAGGATAGAATTTCATTTATGTATTTTTTAGCTGAGGTTGTTGGGACCCTTGCCCTGCATGTCTTGGCAGCTCCCAGGAGCACTTCAGCAACCATGGCCTGCAGTTTCTTGTCTCTGGCCTTTCACAGCCTTCTGTCGTCCTTCAGTCTTGGCTCGGCCAAGACTTCTCTACAGTTCTGCTGATCCTTACTGACTTTGTCTTATCTGCTCCCGATCATTTTGGCCGTTGGTCACCCCCTGGAACTCTACAGCTGCCCTCTTGCTGCTACTGCCACTGCTGCTACTGCCACCAGGGTAGTAGTGGTGGTTACGGCTACTGCTAGTCCACTGCCACTGTCAGTCTACTACCAATCTTCTTCAAGTTATCACCTCAGCCAGCTCTACCTGTGATAAAAATCAGAAGTGAGCTGAGCAAAGACAATTTGGTAGAAGCCTTTTATTGAACCTGATACTGCAACACCGGTGGGCAAGACAGGAGTATATCTCCTGACTGACTTGAAAAGTGAACGGCTATTTAGGTAGTCAGAAAGGAGGTGTGGCAAGTGCATTTGCACCAATCACTGCAGTCCTTCATGCAAGTAAAGAACTGTTTTTGTATCAACCACAGACCTTCTGCTGGACCACTAGGAGAACTGCTCCCCCTCTGGCCTGGGTGAAAATGGCTGCTAGAGTTCATTGCCAAACTCTAGCATTGCATTGCATTGGCCAAAAGGTCCTGTGCAAGCTGTTTGAAACCCTTGTGGCTGGGATAGTGCCTTCTGGAACCAGAGTTATGCTTTGGCAGCCAGGAGCTGTGGTGGTAGTACAGCTTCTTCAAAGAATCCGTGGAGTGTTCAAATCAGGCAGGCTGGCGTGAGCACAGTCTGGCCAGCAGCTTGGCTGATAGTCCTCTGCTGAAGGTAGCTGAGGCACCACGCAAGACTAACAGCTGTCAATCAGGGGTCCAAATTGCCCCGCCCCCAACATCTTAGTTTATTTTAAAGAAACATAAACATTAAAGGGGTGCTTACAATAGATACCAATCATTAGTGTAGCAGGGAGGAGGGCCAGAAAAGAAATAGACAGGTTGTGTTCTGATAAAGTAGTAGTGGGGGAAGGGATAGCATGACAGAGAGATAAAACTTAAAAATCTAAAACATAAAGAAGGTCATATAGCACTGGGGGTAAAATAGCTAATAGAGTTACACATATGGGTTAAGCTTTGCTTTTTGCTTCTGTAACCTGCTTGCAAGGGTATATAAGGTGAAACCCCTTTGTTCTCAGTGCTCAGCCTTTGGACACAAGTCTGCTGAGTATGTGCCAGCACAATAAAGTGTTGCTTCCTCACCTCAGAGTCACGTGTCTCTGTTTGAGCCTCCTATAACATTTCTTGGGGGCTCATTGCCGGGATTGAGGAGACTGATTTTTTTTTCCACCTCCCTTGTCACTGGGATGCATTCCCAGATTTTCTGGGAGAAGATCCCCCCAGGCACCAATGGACAATTTGATCCAGAGGAGGGATTTATCCTCCTGGCCCAGCAAGGGGTGGGGAGCACTGCTCATCAGACTGGTAAGAACCCGGGTTTGAATTCAGGCCTGCCTCAGGAGGCAGAAGGAGAGACTGATCATCTCCCAGAGACTCCCGAGTAATCCTGTCTGGGGTGAAACGGGGTCTCTCAGGTTTAGGGAGTAGGGCAAAAGTATGTGAGACTTCCAGGAGTTAGGGAGGTTGAGCTTTTCCTGGTAAATAGCCAAAACTGAGGTTAAGGCATAGATAACAAAAATTCGGTTCCAAAGAGTGAGACTCACAAAACAATGGATGCATCATCCACCATTCCACTGGATAGCCCTCTGGGTATAATTTAAGTTTTTTGTTTTTTTTGAGAGTGCACTCTAAGTGTGTGAATGTGTCAATTTGTCTAAAGCATTGGACAAAATTTAATTTGCTTCTGAAATTCCAGCTCACCTTATGCATGCTTAAGGTGACATTTTTTTCTGGCATGCTTAATTTATAAAACGTGTGTGTGTGTGTGTGTGTGTAAGCATCTTCAGAATGGTCCTTAAACTGCTGTGATAAGGTTAATGTGCTATTCAAGGTAACAAAAAAACCAGGGTGTTTATTTTAAAGATCTCTGTTATAAACTGCTTAAGCTTTTTTACACATGAATATACAAACATCTTGAGGATGGTTCTTATTATAAAGTAAATGTAAAAAATTGTTACTCTGTTCTACTGCTACTTTTAAGAAAACTAGTTTTCAAACTTATTTCAATTAGGTCTTGGTAGGATGCAAGTATTCAGGGGTTAACACTCTGGCTCAGACCAGATTGGGGGGAAAAAAGAAAAGGGAGGGGGCACAGCTTGTAGCAGAAATCTTAAAATTTGGGTAGTTAAAAATGACTTTAGCCTAATTCATTCTGTTGTAAATAAAATCTGGAATTAATTCTCTGTTATAACACATGGGTCTATTAACAAATGAGCTTTCTATAAATTGTTTTTATACAAAAAATAATTTTAAGTTGCTTTATTTCTGGTTTTTTTATACAAATATAAGGCTCTAAGTTAAAAGATTTTATGAGTTTTTTTCAACAAGTAACAAATACATATATATATATATATATAGTATTAAGGATATAGTTTTAAAAATGAAAGGTTAAAAAGTACTTTTAAATTAAAAAAAAAGGATAAAGACAAGCTCCCCCAGGGGATACAAAAATAAGTTGTCATAAAGGTACAGAGTAAGTTTTCATAAAAAGATAGAGCTTATAAGTGCTTATGTAAATGATTGAGTTGACTAAAATCCAGTTACATTAAAGGTTTGTACGGTCAAAATTTAATGTACTGATGTTAAACTAAAGCTTAATTCTCTAAGCTCATAACAACAAGGCTATCTTAAAAATATTGTATTGTTCTTGATAACATTTACAAAAAAAACTGTCTTAAAAATGGTTTTTGTTTTGTCAAGATAACTGTCAGGAATTTTTGGTGCTACGGGTTAATCCAAAAATTTATCAACACAACAAGAGTTTATTAAAACACAGAGAGGCAAGAGGCAGCTGAGCACAGGGAGTGCTGCTGCACTGATATGAGGGTTGAGAAACATTTATTAATGTAAAGAAAAAAAAAAACAAACAAAGCCAAAGTGTACTCTCTAGATAGGATAAATTGAAAATTCAAAAAGGAGCACTACACGGGAGGTCCAGTTTTTATTTGAGTCAATAGGGTGGAGATGTTAGTCCTACTCCTTCCACATGGCAGGCAGAGGGAATTTCTGGCCTGGGATGGTCAGATTGTGCTGTTATTTTAGGGGGACTCCATTGACTACAGGTTGGTGGGATCCTGCTGTATGTCATGAGCCATGTGTTAATGTCAACAATCTGGGATGTGATCCCTTATCAACATCTGAGCCATGGTTCTTGGCCATTAGGTTTCCTAACTCCACACTTAGTGCCCATAAATATTTACCAGTGTTCTCTGGTAATTTTTGTGGGGTTTTAACTATTAAGGTCCACTGAGTCATAACTAAATAAAAGTTCATTTAGGAGTTGGTTTATGTAAAATTTACTAGATGACATAATGGTTAAACAATTGTTGTCTTAAGTGATTCTAATACAGTCAGTACCCTATGTGTGTCTGTGACTGGGTTATTTGGGGTCACTGACACTGTTCTCTGCCTCCCTCAACTGATGAGAAAATCTTAAGGTTTTACTTCAAGAACAACTAAACTAATATGTATATATATCCTCTATAGAGCCCTGATGCTGTTGCTGGTTCCTGTATACTAAATATATTTATGTTTTTCAAGCATATCAAGCCTTCCAAAATATAAAATTTAGATAAACATGGTAACAAAAAGTTAATGGTACTGATATATTGTTCTGTTAGTTGCTAAATAGTCCACCAGAATTTTAACCATGGCTCTTTTAAGTTTTTGTCATTACAGTTCTGATCCTTTTAGGGCATTTCCAATCAAGTCCATAAAAAATGACTCCAGTAAGTGCTTATGTGTCAACCAGGTTAGTTCTTTAAAGATCTGCTTTTGTTGGATTTTGTTTTGTATTGTCCTTTTCTAAAAGCTCACTGCCTAAGAGCCACTCTTAAGCCTCTTTATTGCTTAAATTTGGCCAAAAGTATCTAGTTGGTACTGACTCCCACCTGATCTGCTCCTTATTCCCTGCCCCCCATGTGGGACCAAAACCAACCAAACAAAATCCAGGAAAGAACAAATCCTCAAGATAAGGGAAAAAAATGACCAATCTCGAAAGATCTTCAGTCTATGACCACACCACCCTAGATGCACCTGATCTCAACTGGTCTCAGGAACTAAACAGGGTCAGGCCCAATTAGTACGTGGATGGAGACAGATCTTCGGAGGAGACTGCTCAGAGACAAAGAGCTTGGAAACAAGGGTGGATGCCATCAAAGTCCAAATGCAGTCACTTGTGGCAGACCTCTCAAAAATAACCAAGGCTGAGAGGATTGAGAAAGGGTTTTTTATACACGTGTGGCTATCTGGCATTACAGCTCTTACAGACACAACCTCCTATTTTTTAGACAGGGTCTTCCTTCTATTTAAATAGAGACAAAATGACTATTTTTACTGGCTCTGAACATGTCCTTTGATACTTAAAGATGGTAGTTTTAACATTTTTAAAAAATGAGCTTTCTTAGGCATATATACTGGTAGTATATTGTTGCCATGGTAATTCTACTTAGTAAAAAATAAAAAAAATTTAAAAATAAAACAGGGTTTTATTTTTTTTTTTTTACCTAGACAGATACTGACAGATACTGTCTGGGTAAAAAAAAAATAAAATGTCCAACCATTAAAACCCCCATTGGAGGGGCCCTTTTGTTGTTATCTTGGCTATCCCCACTACAATTAAAGTAGCAGAAATTGCTCCCGGGATCCACCACAGCTGAGTAAAGTCAGCCCCTCCTGAATGGGAGTGTGTCCCTGACCAGCCTCACCATGCAAGATCTCCCTCCAGAACGCCTGCACCCTTCCTTGGCAGGACCCGCTTCCCAGGAGACAACAGGGGACCACGAACACCAGGAGGACAGCCCTGCTCTAGTCACTCCATGCAGCGGAAGCTTGAGCATGGGATGCACCCTGCTCTCCTCTACACACTTGGACTCCTACCTTTTGGGTTGGCCCTTGCAAGGTTTCCCCCATGTGCTGAATGTTATAAGAGCCGTTGCTGGGACCTCCGCACAGCCATACTTTGTGTCATGCACCCACTAACAGGTTGGGTGTTACATCGGCTCATATATTCCCCAGGTTTGCCAGGTTGTGGGTAAGTGATACTAAAAGTTCCAGAGTAAAGAAAACAATGCGGCTACATTTGTCATGGAAAGCGGGGCGATGGGTCTAGTCTGAGAGCGTGTTTGATGTTACCCTGCCTGGTTCCCTTGGTATTGTGGTCCATTGTAGAGGCCACTATAGAGAAAAAACAGCTGCCTCTGTAACAATGCTATAAAAATACAAACTCCTAAATCAAGATGAGGCTCTTTGACCCTACGTGGGTCTGAGCATCAAAGGGGGGAATAATGCAGCAGGGAGGAGGACCAGAAAAGAAACAGACAGGCTGTGTTCTGATAAAATAGCAGGGGGTAGGGATGGCATGACAAAGAGATAGAACTTCAAGATCTAAAATGTAAAGAAGGTCACATAGCACGGGGGTAAAAGAGCCAATAGAGTTACATGTAACCATGTATGTGTTAAACCTTGCTCTTTGCTTCTGTAACCTGCTTGCGAGGGTATAGAAGGTGAGACCCTTTGTTCTTGGGGCTCAGCCTTTGAACACGAGTCCGCTGGGTCTGTGCTGGCACAACAGTGTTGCTTCCTCACCTCAGAGTTGCACGTCTCTGTTGGAGTTTCCTACAACATTAGCGTTTGTAGCGATTTAACAATATTTATTAGTGCTCTAACAATGGTTAGGTGTTTTTACTCTTAGTCAGATGCCCTTGGGTGAGTGGTGGGTCATCTTGTCTGCCTGAAAAATCACCCTTACCATGTAAGCTGACATACATGAAGACCAAGAGTGGGAGCCTTCAGAACACAGTGATGGGTATGCACTTTGATCATGCTAAGTTCCGTTTTTATCTGAAAATTTCTAAGTATGTTGAACATTAAGAAAGACTTTATAGGGCTGGCAGTATAACTGGCTTGAGATCCTAGGTTCAAATCCAGTAACACACACACACACACAAGTCTAAGGCTGGATGTGGTAGCCATGCCTATAATCCCAGCACTTGGGAGGCTGAGGAAGGAGGATCAAGAGTTTGAGACCAGCCTGGGCTACACAGTGAGACCCTGGGGGATGGGAGAGATAAAAAACACAAGAAAAGTGATTCCCATCAGCTGTCTTCTAGACTAGAGTGGCCTGAAAAATAGTCTCCCATGTACATACTTTCCCTTAAAGTTTTCCTTGGACTTTAATGTGTTTAGTATTTTTTTAGCAGCATTGGGATTTGAACTCAAGGCCTCACACTTGCTAGGCAGGTGCTCTTACTGCTTGAGCCACACCACTGTGCTTAGTATTCTTAAAATATTTTTAAACTTAATATTTAAATATTTTATAATTTATAAAAAATAGGAAGTTATAGAAAAACAGGAAAACAATCAGAATTCCACAATTCGAAGAAAACCACTCCAGATAGTCCAGTATGCCTTTTCACAGACAGCTTCCATTTGACTTGCAGAGTTGACCTCCTCTGCTTTTCCTAGAGAGTCCTTAAAAGAATGTTTTAAAACTCACTTACATATTTAAAATTCATTATCTAAAATGAAGTCAAAGTAAACTCACTTCCTTTTAAATGCAGTAGAAATTATTGAACATGTGGTTAGATGAAGTAAGTGAGGCTTAATAGGAATCAATGTGCCATAGTACGATTTGATAAAATAGCCTTTAATTACTTTGTTGAACAAAGTACACTGAATCTGAAATAAATTACAATTTATCCAATAAAAGATTTTTATCTAATTTAGAAAGAATGCGATAGCCTATCAAAAATCCAACTTACATTTGAAAGGATGATTATCTGGGCACTGGTGGCTCACACCTGCTACTAGCTACTCAGGAGGCCAAGATCAGGAGGATCGAGGTTCGAAGCCAGTCCAGGCAAATAGTTCACTATCTGGAAAAAATCCTTCACAAAAAAAAGGTGGGGGGGGCTGGTGGAGTGGCTCAAGATGTAGGCTCTGAGTTCAAATCCGAGTTCTGCAAAATTAGAATAGAATAACTAGCCATAAGTCTCTCATATTGCTTCTGATGCTCTACATTCAGACTATTCAAAAAAGGGATCCAAATGTCCCCTGAACTGGCTAGAATTCAGAGTATGTCATCCTTGGCTGAAATATAAATGCTTTAGTAAGCTTTACTTTCCTAAGATACATCTATATAGAATTTATATATATGTATATATATATATATATATATATACATACAAACATAAATATATGAAAAACTAGAAACCTTGTGAGTTTAAAGCATCTTGATTAATTAGCTAGGAAGACCATCCAGAAACCGACAGTGCCATTTGTCCATTTGTCTGGGAACCATGCAACTAAATGCAAGGTAACGTACATGGATTTAGTATGAAAGGACACTATTTTTCATGAATTGAAAAATGACTACTGTGAATGCAGGCTCATTTCCTAAGAAATCAAATTTAGAAAGGGGACATTTGGGAGTTGAGACTCTGGAAACTGACCTCCTTTTCATGAATGCAGTCTCCAAGATCTAGAGCTGTCCAATGATAGTTTTGAATTCCCCTCCAGTTCTTAACGACTCTTAAGTCTCTAACAAGCTCTTGGGAAATAAGGTGAAGTTGACCTTTGGTGCACACCTCACAGGAAGTGGGGATGATTCAGCCTTTAGCACCTTTTCCTCCAGCAGAGCAGAATGAGCCATAGGTACTTGATTCTGAGAAGAGCTGAGCAGCTGCCTGTAGGTAGTACTGTCCTTTGTGAGTCAAAAGGGTCATGGTATTTTATTCTCTTCAAAGAATTTACATAATGATGAACAACAGGTCATCAATTCAGTGGCTGAGAAAATTAAAAAGACAGAGTGGCACCAAATTCACCTGCCATATTTGAAGAATAAGTAAAGGATCCTCAAGTTAATTAAAACTTTTAACTTTAGAGGTGGGGGCATGGTTCAAGTGGTAGCGTGTCACTCAGTATTGAGGCCCCAAGTTCAAACCCTAGTACTGCCAAAAAAACCAAAAACCCCAAAACATAACTTTAATACCAAGAAGTTAGAAAAAAATACTACAGTTTTTATGGTGCTGGGACTTGAACCCAGGCTTCATCCAAGCTAGAGCGTATACCTCCAGACCTAGTTCAATGTTTTAATAAGAAATTCTTTGAAATTAATAATTTAATTTTTTACTTTTTTAAATAAAAAGCATGGTACTTGAATTGTATTTTCATTTTTGTTTTTTTGAGACAGGATCTTGCTATGCTAGCCCAGCTGGATTTGAACTCATGATCCTCCTGCTCAGCCTCCCGAGTGCTGTAATTACACATATGCACCATCATACCTGGCTTCAAATTGTATTTTTCTTAATTACTCAGAGTTGTCAGTGTTGAAAGGTGGAGCAGGCCCAGACAGTGAGCTGTACCATTTGTGAGGCAAAGCAGATATGACAGGGACACGCAACCATTGGTGGCAGCAAAGGCAGTAGAAAGAGAGATCCGGTACCTTGAACTCCAGTTCAGAGTCACAAATGTCAGTTCACACTAGAGTACAGGCAAGAAACTAAATCTGCATCACTGACCCACAGTGACTGGCTCCATCGTACAGACATGGAGCTTGCAAAAGTGTAGACCTGAGGTCTCTCTGCATTCCTCTCTGTGCCCTTCCCTATTTCCATATCTTTCCATGAGCATTTTATTCTTTTGCATTGTAACTTTTGGGTAGAATTGTGGTAGTCACTGGAAAGCAGAAAATCCAAATTCTATATCTTACCTGGATTCATCCAAGTAAGTTATGTAGATGGAGCGAGGGTGATCACAAAAGTTTATCAAGGGTCGGGGGAAAAGTTACCAACAGCCATGGTGGGCCAGGATGAGGCAGAAGCAGAGAGAGAACTTTCTGTTATAAAAACCTGACCTGCAGGAGAGGTCTCACCTGAGCATTTCTTGATCACCAATAATCCATGAGTGGGGAGGAGTTTGGGTGGTCTTCAGGCTAGAGTGGTGGTTTCAGCTGCCCCTTGGCTGAGGCATATTTGCAATTGAAAAGAAGGCAAAGAGAGAGAGAGAGAGAGAGAGAGAGAGAGAGAGAGAGAATGTTCAATCTGAAATATTAAGTCACATATGTTTTAAGAGTCCTGATTTCTTCCGTGTCCTGGCCTGCCTCAGAATCTTCTTTGCCACTTCAAGGTCCTTGGTAGCCATTAACATGACCCTCTAGTCACAGTCCCAGTGCAGAGTGTGCTCGCACATCCAAGGCCCTCCATGAGTGAACATGTAACCCCTTTGTTAGACCTATGACAAGAGAAGGGCACGATGGTCCATTCAGTTATCAGAACAAGTCTTCACTTCTATTGCACACGCAGTCTGTGGGATATTGGAGAGAGAAAAATAGGTTCTTCACTGAGTGCCACCTGTACAGAAACTGTCTTCAGGAGGCATGAGGAGTGACTTGGGGTACCTGTCCATCCAAAGTCACAGCCGGCTTTTCATCTCTCACCCTCTATGTGTGGGGGCTTCGACATGTCCGTGTTGTTGCCTCTCTCTTGGTTCTTTAAAGAACTCTTTCTCAGTCAAACTGAGAAATTTCAGAACTAGGGGAACTAGGGGAATTTCAGAACTCATAGAAAAAAATTTTTAAATCTTAGATTAACCATGCTTTGGCTTAGGACCCACCCTCACCTGGCTGGGAAACACCCATGCTCCTCCCCAATCATGAGTTATTGGGTGGGAATCTTCTTGCTCTCCCCTTCCCATAGGTTATTGTAGGTTTTTAAAGCACCTGAAGAGCTGCATTCTGAGCTTTCAGCTTCCACCTGGGCCTCACTGTGCTCCCCTTTGTATTTCCCTTCCCTAACTTTTTTTTTTTTTTTTCGGTGCTGGGGACCGAACTCAGGGCCTTGCACTTGCCAGGCAAGCGCTCTTCCACTGAGCTAAATCCCCAACCCCCCCTTCCCTAACTTTTAATAAACTCCATTTACACCCAAGTGTCCTGCCATGGATGCTTCCCGGTGGGATACAAAGTTGTTTGGAAGTCTTCTGATACAGATTGCACCAGCGCCGTTAATAAAACATCTATGAAGTAGAGTTTTATTCTGCCAGGAATTGGGGACTTGTTTCATCATATAACACGGTATAAAGAAACTGCTTTTGCTAAAAAGCACTGAGTCTTCACTTGGATCCACAAATTAACAGCAGGAGAAAAGCATGGTATCCCTGCCTCCATTTTGTACCTGTGTTCTTTGCACCTAGTTGTTCTCTCTGTAGCTACCTTGCAGCCACCTTGGAATGCAGGAAGGACAGGACTGATAGATCACATGGAGGGATAAAGAAATGGCCCCAAGGAAAGGAACAGTAGTGTACCAGTAAGACAGACCACCCGCCAGGCTGCAATGACTTGCTTATCCTGACCAGGTTGCTCTCCTCAAGTGATGACAGCAATAATCACATCTCTTGAACCTCTACGTAATGATCAACCAGGCCACACTTTGACCAGGACTGTTTCATAATTATGTACAGCTTTTTCCCTTGCCCCAATTCTTTCTCTCTCTAAACCTAAAGCCGTGTCTGTACCCCAAAGATGGACCAAAGTGCTTCCATAGCCTCTTCTTGTGGCATGCCCTTGTCTTGTCAATAAGCCTCCTTTCTCTTCCCTCACCATTACTCATCTCTTTATTTGGGGTAATTGGCAAGAGGCCAGCTCTGACAGGTGGAACTCCTGGAACTGGGCCTGGGGCCTAAAATTCTGGTTACAACAGCAAAGCTCCTGTTACTTGATTCAGGAAAACCAAACAATGAAAAATCCCTCCCGTCCTCTCTTTGAGTTGTCTTTTTGGTTTTTGGTGGTACTGGAATTGGACTCCAGGCCTTGTGCTTGCTAGGCCAGGCATTCTGCCACTACAGTCATGCCTGCAGTGCTTTTTGGTTTAGTTGTTTTTCAGGTAGGGTCTCATATTTTTGCCTGGCTGGCTTGGATGGTGATCTTCCTACCTGTGGCCTCCCTAGTAGTTGAGATGACAGGCATGCACCACCATGCTGAGGTATTGATTGAAATGGGGTTTTGCTAACGTTTTTTGCCCAGGCCGGCCTCAAACCACAATCTTACTGATCTCTGCCTCCTGAGTAGCTGGGATTGCAGGCGTGAGCCACAATTCTTTCTAGTGACAATGCCTTCATATTGGTTTGATTTATGATTGTGCAAAAAAGAAGGAAGATATGAATCTTTTCCAAGGCAGGGAGTGAGGGGTCATTCCAGCCACATTTTTACCCACCATGTACAGGAAACCTGTTTAAATGGAGCACCTGTTTTCTACAAGTGTAGAAAGGGACTGAGAGGTTCCATGGCATTCCACCTATCAAGAATCGTGCAGCTATGTGGAAGGGGTCAATCCTGAGCATACCTGTGCATTGGGGGACTTCCCTTTGTCCTCTAGAAGTTGCTGTCACCATCTTCTCTGCTTGGAAACCAATAACTCTGAGCCCCCATCTGCCTCTCTGCCCTTCCCTCATCTGGAGTTCCCATCCATCCACAAGTTCTTATTCCCTAGGGCACTAAGTCTTCAACCTCCCCAGTAGGCTTTCCTAACGAGATGTGCCAGGTTGGGGAGCTGTGCGCACCATAGCATTTGGGCCCTCCCGCCACTGACATCACGTCAAAGAGACAGTAATCTCAGCAAAGCTAGTGTGCTGTGATGCCAGCACACATTCAGGACAAGTGTCCTAGTCCCCTTCACGACTGTGATTAGCAGCCCTACACCAGGCCTGCAAAATGCTGGAGATGCCGTGTCACCTTCTCATATAAAGCTGGTGGGTTCCCCACCTCTGTTCGGTCATGGATTCACTGAGTTACCACTTAGGGGTTCAACAGTCTACTCCTGTCTACTATCCACTCTTACCCGCTTATGGTATCTGGGTCCTGAGGCAGAATGGATGCTCCAGGCCTGCTCCCTGGAAGGGTGGAATTACTGGGCAACACATCTTGGTCTCAAACCATTCTTCTTCAACTGGGAGATCCAACTCAGTCCCCTTTGAGGAGCCCTGCCGTGGTCTGCACTTTTGTTTCCCTCCAGAACTCATTTGAAAATCTAATGCCTAATGTGTTGGTACCAAGAGGTAGGTCCTTTGGGAGGTGACTATGTAATAAGCAGGGTACCCTTGTGAATGGACTTGGTGTCCTTACAAAAGGGGGCAGGGAGGGATTGTTTGTCACTTCTGCTGTGTGAAGTCACACAGAAGACACGATTTTTTAAGAAGCGAAAGAGCCCTTAGCAGACACTGAATCTGTTGGCACCTGGATCTCAGAATTCCCAGTCTCCAACACCGTAAGCAACAAACTTCTGTTTATAAATTATCCAGCCTAAGCAATTTGCTATATAGCCCAAACAGGCTAAGACAAACCCCTTTCAGTAGCCTGTTACTATACAGCTTGATGTTTGTGGCCTCTGGATGGGGAAACTGGAAATATTTCAATCCGCAACAGACAGATAAATCTATAGAAAAACACAATTGCACAAGGACTACAGTCCTAATTTCTTCTGTGCTGGCTTCAAGATCCTCAAAGTATATTTTTTTAAAGCTGAAAAAAATCTGAAATATTACGTTATGATGTATTTTTCCTCATGTAGTGTTATACAAATAAGAACTCAAAATATACTTAAAAATTTAATATGTATTTTCAGGCTCATGCATCTTATACTTAGTCACTCTTTTCCAGGAAAATAAAATAGAGCATAATTTATAATTATATTAGAACAAATTTAACGTTGGCTCCCATGGGAACACACGGAGAGCAGCCCTGCCTTTGGGGAAGCAGTCCAGACAAAGGGTCGTGATGCTTCCTGATCAGTGGATGGGGTCAAACTAATTACATATGAAATTCTAGATCACATTAGTTATGAATTATGGATTTGCAGATTTGCTTACTAGGTGAAATTTATTTGTAAACCTGAAATCAATACTCGTGGCACTTCATTGTGGGTCATTCACAGACATGTAAAAATATTTGAATTAGCCATCAGGGAAGTTTCCAGTGGAGGTTGAACAAAGAGATCTTATTTTAGATCTCTTAACTATAAACAAAGGTCCTTTTGTTATGATGCTGGTGATAGAACCCTGGGTCTCACTTCAGGCTCAGGCCAGCCTGGAGCACAATCCTCCCATGGTGCTTCCCCACATAGCTGGGATGGCAGGTACATACCCATGTGCACAACCATTGGTTGGGATGGGGCCTCGAAAGCCTGGGCTTGCCTCGAACCATGGTCTTTCCAATCTTTGCCTCCAAGTGATACCAAACTGGATTGTTGTTCCCTGGGTTTGTATCCTGGTGCAGTTGATTGTTGTTCCCTGGGTTTGTATCCTGGTGCAGTCATGAATGAAGGTGCCAGAAAAGCAGATAAGAGTTAAAGCAAGTTCACGTCACATACCAGGAGTTAAGAGTAAAGCAAGCACAAAGTTCACTGAAAGGATAGGAAAGCACCCTGATGAGTGGGACTTAGTGAAAGAGCTAAGCCAAACTATGGCTGAATCTAGGAGACAATATAGGGCACTAACTGGCATAGGTCCAACTAGTCCACCTTGAACTATATTTTGATTGGTTGGCGCTGAGTCAGCTTCTTGCTGAACTCAGCCACCTGTCTGTCCCTCTCCTTATTGAACTGAGCATTCCAAGAAGGTCTGGTCAGCTCACCCTGACCCTGGGGCCCTGGTCTTGCAGCTGCATTTTGTTATTTTGGTGAGAGGCTTGTTACTTTTGTGAGAAACTGTTTCTCATGTCCCTTTTGCATATCTGTTTCTAAAATGCCTGTCTCATTCAAAATGGAGTCACCTCTGTCATTGCTCCCCTTACACAAGTAGCCACTGTACCCAGTTGAAGGGACTGTTCATTTTTAATCAATTCTCCACAGAGTAATTAGAATTATCTTTTGAAAGTGCCATCTGATTGCATTATTTCTCCAATCTTTACTGCATCTTCTTTGCCATCAAGCTTAAAGGTTAAGCCATTAGTAGGAACATAAGGATGATTTCAAGCTGCCGCTGAGTTCATTTTCCGTGTAAAGCCTATTCTCAACTCAGAGAAACAACTTTCCACCTTCAAGCATCTTTCTGTTCTCCATAGGTGAAATAGCTTCCCATGCGTTCTCCTTCACAGCATGGGAAACTGTCCCTAATCATTAAGTCCCAATTGACAGCCATGTCTTCTGTGTGGCCTTCCAAAAGACCCTTATTCATGTGTCTGGTTTTTCTCAGCCCAGCTCCCTGTTATAATCATCTGGGTGGGGGCTTTTAGATAATATCAATACCCAGCTTCTACCCACAGAGAGTCTGACTTTGTTATCTAGAATGAGCCAGAGCTCAGGAACATTGTCAACATTCCCCTGGAGTGTTGCAATGTGCCAGGTACTAAAGATATAAAAATTGAAAGACAGTATGGAGCTTCTGATGTCAGGAAGTTTATTGTAGAGAAATAAGCAAATGAATTGTCATTTATAATAGAAGGGGGCATACTTTGTGCAAAGGTGTGTGTGTAAAACAGAGGGGATGGGAGAGAAAGTGTGACCTGAAGGCCCATGGCCAGGGTCTATTATAAACCAGCCATTTGGTAAATTTGTATTTGCTCATAGAATCCTGTTAAGTTATGAAGAGTAATTCAAAGGAGTTGGTCTGTGAGTTAATTGCTGTAAATAAATAATACACCAGCTTCTCTATAGGTAATTGACATTATATCCTAATGTCAGAGCAACAGCCAGAGTATCCAAAGTGCTCAAAAATATCTGTTGAATAAATGAATGATCAACAGCACAGTAAAACTGTCTTTTCTTAAGAAATATATTTATATTCTATTCACAAAAATAAACTCTAAGTGGATCGAAGAAACCTTCTTGACATTTGTCTGTCAGAGATATTTTTTAGATAAGACACCAAAAGCATGAACAACAACACAAAACTAAAAAGTGTGACTCATCAAACTAAAATGCTTCTGTTTAGCAAGGGATCAGTCAGAAAAAGGGAAGAGCAAGCTGTGTAAGGAGAGAAAGAAAGAGCAAAAGAGAGAGGAAGGAAGGAAGGAAGGAAGGAAGGAAGGAAGGGAGAACACATGGTGAACAGGTATATGAAAGAGTACTCAATTTCACTAATCATCAGAACACAAATCAAAATCAATGCCATCATCTCAACCTTGTTAAGGTGGCTGTTGTTAAAAAGAACAAGTGTTGGTGAGAGTGCAGGGAAAAGGGAATCCTTATACACAGTTGGTGAGCACATAAATCCGTACCATTATCATGAAAAACAATATGGAAGTTACTAAAAATTAAAAATAGGGTTACTATATGACCCAGCATTCCCTCTTCTGGTTATATACCTAAAAGAAATGAAATCAGTGCCACACAGAGACATCTCCACTCTCATGCTCATTGGAACATTATTCATAATAGTCAAGACATGGTCCACTGATGAATGAATGGATAAAAAGTTGTGTTCTCTATATATTATGCAGTAGAATATTATTAAGCCTTGAAAAGGGGAATTTTGTCATCTGCAACATGTCTGAACCCCAAGGGCATGCTAAGTGAAATTAGTTAAACAAAGTAAGACAACCACTATGTGATCTTACCTACAGGTAAAACGTAAAAAAGTTGAATTCATAGAAACATAGGGTAGACTGGTGGCTGCTAGAGATACAGAGTGGGTAGGAAGGAGAGATATTGATCAAAGGGTACAAACTTTCAGGTTATGAGATGAACACCGTCCAGGGTGAATGTACAGAATGGTGACTACAGTTAACAATAGTGAATTGTTATACTTAAATTTAATACTTAAATTAAATTAAATTAAATTAAATTTGCTTATATTAAATTTAATTAAATTGCTTATATGGCTGGGTATAGTGATACACACCTACATTGCTAGTGCTCAGAAGGCTGAGGTGGGGAATTGAGAGTTCTAGGTCAGCCCAAGGTATACAGTGAGCTCCAGGCTAACCTGGGCTACAAGTGAGACCCTGTCTCAAAAAACAAGCAAAAATAAACAAGCTAACAATGTGAGGTGATGTGTTAACTCACTTGATTGTGGAAACCATTTCACAAAATGTATCAAGTCATTGTGCTATACACCATAAAAATATACAATCTCATTTTCCAATTATGCCTCAAAACTGGAAAACTAATAACGAAACCGAGTTATAAGCAATATCAATGCTGGTTGAACACTAAAACCAAGTATTGTACTTTGGGAGTGAAAAATGTTGTCGAGTTGAGCATGAATGTATGCTCTACTTCTTGGATGAGACAAATAATTATAAAGTAGATGAGAAAGGCAGACCTGACTAGGAAGTTCACTTTCAGTAGTTTGGGTTTTCCCAAATAGTGACACGAGAGTCAGTCATTTCGAAATGGACACTTTGAGTTCCTCTTTAAGAATCAGAAATGTAGGTCAGGGCTCTGCTGACATTTCCATCTGCCTCGCAGAGAAAATCTGAACTGCTCACTGACAGGTGGACAGTGAGGAGAGAAGACAGCCAGCCATCGCAGGCAGCAGCATCTCTGAGCTGGAATTATGCACTGTCCGCAGGCTGGAAGGTAAAGAGCACAGTGGTCCAAGGAACCACAGCTTCAGCTCCTTCTAGAAATGCTCAGGCCACAATGTTTTCTCTTAGACGTTCTCAGGGTTATTGCATGCAGTAGTTGTGTGAAAGCTGCCTGTGACATTACTTTAATAATTATTATTGCTTATGTTCTGTTAGGTGAGCAGTTAGCTTTTAAATAGGCATGTGTCTTACTATACAGAGGAGGTCCATTGCTGACAAATTAAGAAAGGGCTGTCTGCACCTCTAAGCCACAGGACCGTTTTGAAAAATGTTATCAGCTCCTGTGTGCTATTTGATAAGCCACATGTGTTTTGAAGTTGTTTTGTGTGAGAGGCTTAGGCTCTACTGAAGGATACAAAAGCAGTAACTGGATAAAGCTCTTTACTGGGCAAGTGGATTATTGCATAATGGAAGTGAATGATTAACAGAATAGCCTAACGCCATTTGCACACTGGTAACAGTGTGGTGTGGAACTCTATACCGTGTTTCATTTGGGCTCGAAGATGGAAGGGCTCTGTTTTTCTCTTTTCATTTTTCTTCAGGTTGTATCCTTTTCCTCTGGGAGTTTTGAAATTTGGGGCTTTGCCCAAGTTTTGTTCATCAACAACTGGTATTTCTAGAACATGATATGTGTGTGTAACTCTGGCCAGCAGGAGAATCATCAAAGTCAGCGCAGACAGAAGAGCTGACTGAAGAGAGATTGGACAGGAGGAATTGTATTTTAATGTGGGTCAAATGACCTCCTAAGAGAATTCATAGTGACTTTCGAAGGAAATAAAGTTCCATTCTTTTGTCCTTCTTATTGTACCTCCTCACATCCCAGGGACATTATTTGCCCTGGTCCCTCCATTCCTTTCCTTGTACCTCCCTCCCTCCTTTTCTTCCTAATCAAAGTTTCCCATTAAAGACAATAACTGGGAGAGAGGGAGAGTGAAAGAAGGAAGTTAAGCAGGTGAATATGGTTGATGTACTGCCTAAACAAGAATGAACATAGAATTTTTAAACCTGTTGAAATCACCATAAGAAGGGGATTAAGGTGGAAAGGAGAAAAACAGAGGGGATGAACCAATTTGGGTTCATATATATATAGGAATGTCACAAGGAAACTCCCTGTAGAGCTATATTAAGCAAACAAATATGGCTTCTTATCTTCTTTTCTTTTTTACAAAATCAGAGACTAGGAGAGCAGAACAGGTCCTGCCTGGGAGGTTGGTGCCAGTGGGAGGGGGAGGAGATGTGAAATGGTGTAGGAGGGTGGATATGGTACCAATATTATGTACACAAGTATGTAAATGGAAAAATGACACCTGTTGAAACTGTTCCAGGAATGAGAGGAGGGGGGAATAAAGGAGAATTGTGGAGGGGGTGAATTCAACTATGATATATTTGATACATTGTAAGAACTTTGGTAAGTGCCACAATGTACCCCCACCCAGCACAATGATAAAAAAAAAGGTTTTAAAAAAGTGCCTAAAAAGTAAACATAAAATAAATTTTGATTAAAAAAAAAAAGACAATAATTGGGGCTGGTGGAGTGGCTCAAGTGGTAGAGTCCTGCCTAGCAAGTGTGAGACCCTGAGTTCAAACCTCAACGCCACAGGAAAAAAAGACAATAGTTAAGAAAAATTGTAAAGCTTTTTATTATTTCACTCAAATATTACAACTTAAATATTTCTTTGTGTTTTTTTCCAGAGAGAAGCAAAGAGCTTTTTCCTGTGCTGGGGCATGAATCAGGTTACGATTCAATTGGATGTGGTAGTAGCTCTGTACCTGCTCTTTAGCTGGTGCAATGGAGGTACGGGATTTTGTGTATCTGTCTGTATCTTTTATTTACAAATCAGATATCGAGAGACTATTATCTTTATGGCTTCATGCTAGGATCTCTGGAGAACACAAAATTATAAGGTAGGAAAAATATGTGTACATAAAAATGATATGGAATGAAATAAAAATGGTCCAACCTCCCTCCAAATAAGGATTACTTTCTGATGGACAGCCCTCGAAGTCTCAGTGGAATGCTTCCACTGAGAAACTTGTCACTTTGAAGTGGTATGTTGTGCTTTTGGACTTCTGTAACTGTTAGATGACCTATCAGAAGGTTGAGTTTAATTCAATTCTGCAAAGAACTTACTGATGGTTACTATGTGCCATGCCCCGAGTCAGCCCCTCTGTCCTCATGGCGACCTTGTACAATACTACCATGTTATCACACCTTGCTCATCATTAACACAGACACGTGGCCCTGTTCCGAAGACCAGATTCTGGGAGGCAGACATAAGAAACCCAAGAAGGGGATCATGGGAAGTTCAGACAGGGCAGCAGTTGGCACTTGAGGGTTTCTGTTGGAGACAATGGTATCCTGGAAGGCGGCAAGAATTCAGTCACAGGCAAGGTGAAGGCAAGGTTTAGACCTTGAATGACCAGGTTATTCAGAGTAGTGACAAAAGCAAAATCCTCAGGTAAAGGTTGGGACACAATTATTCTGGAGCAGGAGTAGGACCCCTCCAGCAAGAGATCCTAGACGCTTCCTTCCTCAGCTACCCCAGAAGTTTTTGGGGAAGTAAGACACCAGCTCTTTCCATGCTTCTGGACTCAGCAACCAGCAAGGAGGACTTGTGCACATTCATTCAAGGGATCAGTCTAGAGCATAGAGAATGGGACAGGCCCAGTGACGGGGCGTTAGACAACTTCCAGGAAGCCATTTTGAATTTGTTTTC
Source organism: Castor canadensis (assembly GCF_047511655.1). Taxonomy (NCBI): domain Eukaryota; kingdom Metazoa; phylum Chordata; class Mammalia; order Rodentia; family Castoridae; genus Castor; species Castor canadensis. Next base: position 107,689,464 of record NC_133392.1, on the reverse strand, counting down.
AATCAGCTGCGATTATTTTTAACATCCCCAAGTTTGGGTGGAGATGTTGTCACTCTTTTTCAATAGCTTTATAGAAACAAAACAGTTACTCTGTTATGCATTTCTCTAGCCAATCTAATAACCCCATTTCAAAGGGAAATTGATATTTTCTATGACTCACCCCTGCACAATCTATGTTGATGCCTATTGATCACTGAGTTTTTTTCTTTGTTCTGGAAAACATGGTCTTCCTACTTCACTCCTGAGGATTGTGAAGCTCAATGGTCCAGTTTTTCTGGGCTTCTTCTTTCTTTTGAAAACCAAAACATTTGACCAAATCTGAAGTCTTCTTACTCTGTTGACAAAATTTGTGTTCTCAAAATGGCTCCATGACAGTACTCACGTATTTCTTTAAGGGGTTGGAAGGGTACTTTGTCTGAACTTGAATTGATGAACTTATTTGAAGCAGCCAGATTTTTTTTCTTTTCTTTTAAGTACGGAACTCTTTAGGATTTGTGTGTCATTCTCACACAGGGCCATGCTGTATTGTTCCAATTTTAGTATCCTGCTGCAGAAGTAAGCACAAATAGCTCCTTTTTTCCTTCTTTTCTTTTTCTTCCTCCCTCCCCCCCTTCCCTCCTCTCTCTCTCAATTCCTGCCCCGTTCTTCTTTCTCAGGGAGTCATGTAACCTAGGCTTGCTTCAAACTCATGATCCTCCTACCTCAGTTTCCTGTGTATTAGGATTACAGGTGTGAATCATCATGCCAGCCAGATATTTTCTTAAAACTTCTTTTCATGTCTTTGACTTCATTCCCTATGATGATGGAATTATTTTCATCATGACTTCAGCATTTATACATTTATAATTTATACATAAATGTTCATTGCATGAATGGAAATATTCAACTATATTTATATTATATGACAGGTTAACTCTTTAAGCCTTGCATTCCAAAGACAAAGGACTTCTAACATAAAAAATTGTCCTTTGTCACCTTTTGATATGACCTTTTGATAAAATTTAAAGATACTTTAATACAAGTGTTTTCAGAAAAAGTCTATAATAAATTTCACAGAACCTCTGGTATGTTTTCCTGGTTGTGAATTTCAAATTAATATTGCATTTCATTGTCATTTGACTTTATTAAAAATGACTATTTTTAGTGCTGGGGTCCCAACCTAGAGCATGTAATCTACCTCAGAGCTACACTCCTCACCCCCATGATTTTTTTTTCTTTTTATTAATTTATTTTAGCAGTACTGGGCTCAGGAAGGTTCAACTCAGGGCCCCAAGCTTCCTATGCAGGTGCTCTACCACCTGCATACCCCAAGTCTTTTTCCTTTTTTTCAAACAAGGTCTCCTATTTTTGCCCAGGCAGCCTAAACCATGATCCTACTATTTATGCCTTCTGTGTAGCTGGGATGACAGGAATATGTCACCACACCCGGTTTATTGATTGAGATAGGGATCTCACTAACTTTGCCCAAGCTGGCCTCAAACTATGATCTTCCTGATCTCTATCCCCCAAGTACATGGGATTACAGGTATGAGTCACCACACCTGGCCTTCCAATGATTTTAAATTAGTGGTGTTTTGCTATGAAAGTAATATATCCATTATGTAATTTTTAAGTCACAGACATACAATTTAAAAATAAAAAATTTAATGCAGAGGTTGTTGTTAAGATTTTAGTATATTTCTCTTTAATTTACCTATTTATTTACTACTGTCTAACTTGGAGCCTATATTAAATATTTTGCTTTGCCAACTCATTTTCTTTTTAACTTAACAATGTATTGTGAATATTTCTCCATATTGTTAAATTAACAATGGTTATTAATGTGGTTGTTAGGCACTATATTCTTACCACTGCAAGAGTATGTTTTATTTGTTATATTCATGATCCGCTGATAAAAGTAGCTTTTGTCTAAAAAAGAATAAGAGATGGAACCAGGGACCGGTAGCTCACACCTATAATCCTAGCTACTCAGGAGGCAGAGATCAAGAGGATCAGGGTTCAGAGCCAGCCCAGGCAAATAATTTAAGAGATCCTATATCAAAATACCCAACACAAAAAAGAGCTGCTGCAGTGGCTCAAGTGGCAGAGTGCCTGCCTAGCAAGTATGAGGTCCTGAGTTCAAACCCCAGTACCACCAAAAAATAAATAACAAATGGGTTGAGTACGTAGAGAATGAGCTTTGGATTCTGCAGTGCCCAGTGTTATATCTAATTTATCTGTGAAAAACATGGCATGGCATCGATGATGCTCATTTGTCACACAAAAGTAAGAAAGCTAATTGTGTTTGCTCGCTGGATGGTGAGAGTTCAGAGGCCGGCTCTAGTCTTGTGTTGTGCTCTGAACATCAGTAGAAGCTTGGCAAAGTCCACAGCACTGAACTAACCCATAACAACATATACTCAGTCCTAACATTTTTCAATACAAGTAATTTAATTAATAGAAAAGAATAAGTTTCAAAGGCAATAGCATGTTGTTCTGAATCTCTTGTGATATTTTACATAGAATTTATTATTTTATGTCTTTGTTTTCAGGAATTACAAATATAAACTGCTCTGGCAACATCTGGGTGGAACCTGCCACCATTGTCAAGATGGGTATGGATATCTCTGTATATTGCCAGGCAGCCATTAAGAACTGCCAACCAAGGAAATTTCACTTTTATAAAAATAGCATCAAAGAAAGATTACACATCACAAGGATTAACAGAACAACAGCTCGACTTTGGTATGAAAACTTCCTGGAACCACGTGCCTCTATGTATTGCACTGCAGAATGCCCTGGGTATTTTCAAGAGACACTGATTTGTGGAAAAGACATTTCTTCTGGATGTAAGTGTTGGGGCACATGCAAAATGCACTCAAAAGCTAGTCTTCACTGATAATTCACTGATAATTGCCAGTCTTATCTAAAACTAGATACAAGGTGATGTCTTCACCTCTTAGATAGCTTTAAGACAGGAGCTGCTAACTCAAGTATCTCCAGAGTCAGACTGCTGAATTGTGAGTTAGGAGCTAGTGGGACTTCATGCTTGCTAGGTAAGTAGTCTACCACTTGAGCCACACCCTAGTCCTTTTGCTTTTAGTTCATTTTTTCAGGTAGGATTTCACACTTTTGCCTAGGCTGATGTTAGAATATGAGTCTCCTACCTCCACCTCCTAAGTAGCTGGAATTATAGACATGTACTCCAATCTTTAGCCATTAAAATGTTGCTCTTTCATCTGTTTTTCACTTATGTTTTTGCTTATTTGTCTTTCAAACTAATATCATTAATCTTGAAGCAAATTCTACTGAGAGATTTTGAGCCCACGAGTCAGGGAGACTCTAAAAGTGAGCTTCTATTTAGCTGTATGACCTTGGTCAGTTTGCTTAGCGAATCTGTACCTCAGCTGCTTGTCTGTGAAATGAAGTTAATAATACTGAGTGTGTTAAACACCAAATTTCAATAATTCATTTGAATGAACATTATAACCTTTAAAGTACAACATTAGTGTCTAAATCCTTATAAATGAATCTTTTTTGATAAAACACAAGATGCTTCTCATTCACTCCCTAATCCTAATCCCCCATCCCTATTGTAAAATACCATTTACTACTATAATTATTAAATTTTTAAAAATTTATTTTAATCTGAAAAATGTATACAAAATTGAATTTTTGTTTGCAGTCTTCTGAAGGTGGGTAAGTAGCTGTAGTAACACAAGCTGATTTGTGTAATTATATGTATTTAGCTCTTGGTTCTACTATTAGGAAGAATACATCAGTAAATTCAGGATGGTTTTAATCCAGAGATCGATCCTCTGTGATACCTTTGCCCATTTTCAGTGAAAGGTCTTTTGGTCTTTGCCATGCTGCCTTTGTCATGCTTTTGGGTAACCAAATATGATGTCTTGCTTTTTCCTCACCTCCAGACCAGACACTACTATCACCTGGCCTCCAAATTTAAAAAGCGTGGAAGCTTCCTTTCTTCATAATGAGGCCACTGTCCACTGACTCTGGGCAGCTGACCATGCATGCCCTTCAAAATAGAGAATTAGGGAAGAGGTAGAGCTGAGTTGGGGAAAGAAAGTAGTAAGTTTTGCAGTCAAAGTTATTCTTTTGATCAATGTGGATCTTATGTTAATGCCTTGAACAGCAGAATCTGCTCTAAATTGTGGAAATTAACCACAGGCAGACGTCTTATCTGATGTATGAAATCTCCTTAGCTTGTCCACATCCTCAGGAAATATAACCAACTCTCAGAACTTAAATATTTTACCATTTATCCTCTGGGGGTAGGGGTAAGAGTGGAGAGGTTATACAATTTCTTCACAGGATAAATAAGAATGTGATAAATAAGTTATGGGAAAAGGATAGTTGTCAATTTAAGCCAGAGGACAAAGCATGGAAAATATGTATTGCTTCTGCTCAAAGACAAAATTTCAAAGCTCAAGTCCCTGGAGTTGGAATCCCAGGACTGAAAAAAAAAAGACAAAACTTCAACACATTTAGTGTTTAGATCTAATTGGTTTTTATTTGCAATTCATGAATCAAGCAACATCTCATTCTATGAAACAGATAAGTGTTCCATGGTGGAAACAGAAAACAATAATAAAGGGGAAGATAGTCACTGTCGTGCTACTCCAGGTTACTTTCCTTGTAAAACTTACAGTGACAGTCATTCTTCCCACACTGATTCAGTTGACTAGGCCTTCTCAGAGTAGATGTGAGCCTGCTATTTTCAGGAAAAACTGGGGGAAGGAGGGGTTGACTTGCTTCTTTAAAAACTTCTGTGTGGTGATGTGGTACTTAGCACAAGTCACTCAATTTTGATTTGATCTTCCAGGAGCTGAGTCCAAGGCACAGCCTCATACCAATTTTACTTAACACTCCTTCTCTGTGTTGCTATCTGTGTGACTGATTACTTCCAATAGCCCTCCTGGTGTTGGCTGAGGGGACTTTGTCCCCAACCCCAACCCCTGGCCATCTCAGGACACAGAATGCTCCCCTTGCAGGACAACCTAAAAGAAACACTTTCCTTCTCTGCTGATGGCTGCCTAGAAAGAGCATCACTCTTTCCATTCATGTAACCTAGGAGTGACAATTTCTCACATAGACCTCCAGTTATGAGTATGAGACTTAACTGTCAATTAAGAATTAACTCAAGCCCTGCATTCAAGCTGAGTGTGCTCTTCTCTTTGCATTTTTAGCAAACAAAACTTCCTACTTAAGTAGGTCAAAAAACCAGGTTTTTGTGGTGTTCTAGAAATCACATTGCTTTCAATGGGCCACTTTGATCATAGGATACTTGTCCTGTGAGCTTCACTATGTCAACTTACCATTGCTCTTTAGAACAAGATGATTACAGGCATTTTTTTTAGAGTAGGGACAAAACATAAAAGGTAGAAGTTACAAATGAGTCACTGCTTTCCCTGAAAAGCTATCCAAATATTTAAAATTTCTCTCTGATTTGTAATTTGTGAAATGTGAACCATCACAGTTTCCACTGTAAGCCATAATCTTAAACACTTCTTAGATTCTTATCTGTGATTTAACACACGCATATTATGGGAAATTTGTTCTAACAGGGACCATAATCATGGGATTAAAACACTACAAATTAGCTGGACTTAGTGACTCAACCTATAATTCTAGCTACTTTGGGAGGCAGAGATTGAGAGGATCAAACTTTGAGGCCATCCCTGGCAGAAAGTTCTTGAGACCTCATCTCAAACAAAGGCTGGGCACAGTGGTATGCATCTATCATCCCAGCTATGAGGGGAAGCACAAATAGGAGGATCTTAGTCTAGGCTGGTCCGGGGACAAAGCAGGACCCTATGTCAAAAATAACCAACACAAAAAGGGCTGATGGAGTGGTTCAAGTGGTATAGTGCCTGCCTAGCAAGTGCAAGGCCCTGAGTTCAACCTCCAAGTACCACCAAAAAAAAAAAAAAAAAAAAAAAGAATAACAAAATAGACCATAGAAGAAATTTACTTAAAGTTTTAAGTATCTTCAGCTTAAATTTTAAGTATCTTTGACTTCTACATAAAGTGATGAAAGTAAACTTGTTATCCAACAAAAGAATATTCATCTTTAATATTGCTATTAATTAGGTATCATTACCACACAATTAGTGGCCTATGCCCACCTTGAGTAAGGAATTGCAGTGTGATCCATTGAGCCTCTCTTTGTTTTAATCTTCATCATCTGATTAATCAGACCACTCAGTTCACGGAGTAAACTCCACTGGATGGTGACTATGCACCACAAACATGCTAAATGCTGGAAATGCAAAGGAGGGGAAGCAATGACCCTGCTTTCTAGAAGTTCTCAGTAGGAAGCAATCTTCGGTTAGACTGAATTAACTATCATTCTGGTCTGTGATCAGTGAGTATGCCAGTAATGGAAGAGGGGTGGGATTAGTAGGAAGGAGCAAAAACTTAAGCCTCCTGGTGTACTCCAAGGCACTCTGTAGTGCCTGCTTGTACAGCAGGGTTTTATTCTTGGATATTGACTAGTCTGGCAATGGCTCTGACAGCAATCCAATGTCTCTCTCCTAATCATACTCACAGGCTGTCTTTACATTATTTCACATTAACAAGTAACTGTGCTTATTTGATTATGTGTAGAGTTGTCATTTAAAATTTTTTTTTGCAAAGTTAATTAACTACCTGAGAATTCACTTCATACAGAATGTTGTGGCCTAACAAAGCCCAAATGATTGACATTTGTCTTCTGTGGTTGGCAGATCAATGATCCTCTCTATCTGAAAAAATAACTTCAGCACAAATTATTATAATCCATGTCCAAAATGATTTATGTTTACACACCTACTTCCCTCAAGACTCAAATATGACTTAAAAACTTCTTTATCCTGCTCAGAGCTCAGTTTCTCCCCAGGGAGAGAGAAACTCAATGCTACAACACTCACCTGAATCTTTCAAAAGTACTTTAGTGTGCCCCTTACTCTTTGAAACTAGTTTTTAATAGTAAAATCAATTGCATTCAATTTAAGAGAGTTTAAAAACTTCAGACCAGCAAGAAAGTGCTACCTACCACCTCATAATTTTACCAGTAACATAATTCCTTCCTCATAATTTGGAGTATGTCTGTCAAGTTTCAGTCTTTCCTTCTCTCTCACTCTCTCAGATATAGCCCCACACCAAACTATTTGCAGTATGTTCTGTCATGTTATCATATAGCTACTCCTTAGTAAATAGATTTTCTAATGACTCTCTTCTAGATTACTTGGGATGTACTTTAGGAGTGTATTGCAGTTTATTTAACCTTGTGTTGAGGTGGTTTGCAATTTTTTTCATTACATTTCTTTAAGGGTGCATTCTTTTGTTTGGAGTTATGACTCAGGTGGTATAGACCTGCCTAGCAAGCTTGAGGCCCTGATTTCAAACTGCAGTACCACCAAAAACAAACAGAAAACACTAGAAAAACAAAACAAACAAAAAAAAAACATTAAAAAAACACAGCAAAAGTACACACAAGGGTACAATCTTTTAGCCAAATATTCAAAGATTTTTATATGCCTATAAACATTTCATTAGGTTGTATTCCTAGATGTAAAACTGCTGGGTTACAAGATATAAGATATTACTCTTACTTTTAAAGACAGTGATGTGTCACGTGCTCACAATAAAGGTTGTATCAACTTGTACTCCCACTGCAAGTGTGCTAAAGGATTTCCCTAAATCTATCTCAACACTGTGTATTACCATTTTTCAAAATCCTTGCCTATTTGATAGATCTAAGTGGGATCTATTATTATTTTGATTTGCAATGAGGCTAAAATTTTAACATTTTTTTTTTTTTACTTTACAAGTAATATTTGCAGTGAAGTGAAAGACTATATTTGAACTTAAGATAAGTCTTTGGGTGTGCCTTCAGGTGCCAAAATGTCTGTGTTTTTATACTTTATGACCCACCTTTTTTCTTCCGGTTGTCTTGTGGATTCTGAGTAGTAAAGTACTCTGAGCGGTCTTTCACATGTAGGAATAAAAAGGATATATATGATTAGCACTCAGTAGTTCCATAATTCTTTTTCAAAGATTTTGATCTTTGTTACTTATAATGGATGCTGTAACTGAGTATTCCAGATGTTATTCTATAGTTTTGGGGTTTCCTGGGTCCAAACAATGTCATCAGGACTCTTTCATCTTTTCCTGTCTCTGGATTTCGTTTTCCCTGGCGTTGGCCTTATTCTTGAATACACTGAAGATCACTAAAAGGACTGACCATTTCACTATGACAAGATGGCCATCAACCACTCACCAAACACATGCCACTCAGAGATAGCATTTGGAGGGAAGAATGTACCTCATTTACAATGGCTACCAAAAAAAGTCCCTTGGAGAATTCTGGTTGATTCATCTTGACTCCTGTGCTTATTCCCAAGGGAAATTCTCTGATTAGTCAGCCTAGGTCAAGGGCACAAGTCTGTGTAGGACCTAGTTGCTGACAGCCCTTGTGGTGGAGTGGGGTGGGGAAGGGGTGAGTTGAGGCTGAGGGACAAGGAGGGGCGGGGGGGGAGGGAGTGTCAGTTCTCAAAGGGAAAAGATGCTAGCATAAAAAGTAACCTCCTTTTTCATATTAAGGCCATGGAAGGAAGAGGCGCACAGGGTGGGAGGCAGAGAAAGAGAGGGAACCTTGAAATAGACTTCTGTGAATACCAGACTTCTCTTAAAACATCTTTTTGATGTGGTGGCGTGGTGATGTATGCATGAAATGAAATGTACATCATTTTACCGTGTTTAAGTATTCAGTCAGTGACATTAAACATACTCACACTGTTTTGCAGCCATCACCATTGTCTCTGTCTAGAAGTCTTTTGTAAACTAAAACTCGTATCCCTTTAGTAGTAACTCCCCATTCCTTCCTCCCCCAGCCCCTAGAGACCTCTATTCTGCTTTCTGTTTCTGTGAGTTGGCCTGGTCTAGAAATCTTACATAAGTGGAATCATACAGAGCTTGTTCTTTTGTGGTCTGTCTTGCTTCATTTAGTCTTTGAGTTCTGTCCATGTTGAAGCCTGGCTTGAAGTTTCCTTCCTTTTATGGTTGAATAATATTTCTTTGTATAAATGAATATCAAACTTTTCAAGGGAGTAGTGGAATGTGTTCCAGAGGAGGAGATAGTCTGGCAGAGTAATAGAAAAAAATAAGGATGAACCCTTTCACAAGAGCCTAAAAACAGAAGGTTTCAAGGAGGGAGTGAGCAAAATACCAAATGCTGCAGAAGTGAAGTTAAGTAATAATTGACAAGAGAGCTTTTGAATAGAAAGTCATTAATGACCTTGGCCATGGTGGTTTTGATGGTGGTTTTGATGGACTTGCCAGAACTGAATCCTGATTAAAAACAAGAGAAGAATAATGGACTCTTTAAAGATGTTTTCACTGTTTCTGGGCCTGGTGGCACATGTCCGTAATCCCAGGACTTGGGAGAGTTTGAAGCCAGCCTGGGCTATATAGTGAGACCCTTTCTCCAAAAAAAAAAAAAAAAAAAAAAATCAGAAAGAGAGAGAGAAAGAAGTTTTACAATTAAGAGAGGAGAAAGGTACAGTGATAACTGAGAGGAGGCAGAATTTGGAGGGAGGCTTTCCTGTTTGAATGGGAGGAACCTCACCTTGCTCGTATCTCCACAGGAGTGGAACAGAAAGTAAAGTGTAGGGAGAGGATGTGTGACGGCAATGTGGTGCGGATAGAGTAGGAGTCCACGGGGTGGTCGGTGCCAGTTGGCCTGGTTTCCTGCGTAACTGACAGTTTATCAACTAACTACTTTATCAAGAAATTTTGTTTCTTACAGCAGCTTTTAAGTGATGCATTTTGTTGCAGACCCCCCGGATGCTCCTGAGGAGGTGGCCTGTGTCATTCATGAGCAGTCGGGCAACATGACTTGCACCTGGGGCACTGGGAAGCCCACCTACATAGACACCACGTACGTGGTGCACGTGAAGAGGTATGCTTGGCTCTCCTGCAGCTTCACACACAGATCCACACCACTCAGCCGGGTTCTGCCTCTTGCAGAGAGCCGATGAATCAGCCTCAAACATTAGACATGTTCCTGGGTCATCCTTGTCGATCTAATTGCCATCGGTGAAACTAATAGCGCCTGGGGGGACCGTTAATATTTTTGCTCTGCAGGGCAAAGTGTTCTATGACTTTTCAGTCCTTTCTATTTATTGGCAGGTAACTGGTAGCAATGGTTTAAACTGTGGCTTACTCAGGTGTAGTGGCTCTCAGCTACCTGCGAGGCTGAAATTGAGAGGATTGTGGTTCAAGCTCACCACTGGCAAAAAGTTAGTGAGACCCTATCTCAACCAATAAGGCATGGTGGGTAATGCCTGTCATCCCAGCTATTCAGGAGGCAATAGTAAGTAGGAGGACTGTGATCTCAGGCTGGACCTGGGCAAAAAGGTGAGACTATCTGAAAAATAATTAGAGCATGTGGACATGGCTCAAGTGACACAATGCCTGCAAAAGCAAGCTTGGGACCCTGAGTTCAAATTCTACTACTGCCCCCCCAATAAACAAACTATGGTTTAAATCTCAGCCCTATTACCCTTCTAGGATTAGAATAATTTACTCAATCTTGCAAAATGGCCAATTCTTTATCTTTAAAATAGGCCCCCAAATGAAACCTAATGCACAGGTTTGTTCTTACTAGCTAAGTGATGTTTTTCTTTTAAAGTGTGTATCATGGTGCCAGGTCCAGTCCAGAGTGAGCCCTAAATTCATGGCAGGTATTACCGCTTCAGAATGACCCTGTCTACAGAGACCCTGTTTAGTGTCTATGGAGGGTGACTAATTTTTCTAAAGTGGTGTCCTGAACACAGGACCTTCAGTTCTAAAACTTGGAAAGCTGTGGACAGTCTGGGAGAAATTGATAACCTTATCTATGTTTCATGTTTTATTTAGTTCATTTTTTAAAATAATGCTTTCTGTAGTATATTTGAAGCATACTGTTATCTGTTAGTAATTCTCAAAAATTTCCAAAGCTACTTATTTTCTTTTTTTTTTTAATTTTGGTAGCATATTTTATTCAACCTAATATATCTAAAGCATTATCTTAACATGTAATCAAATTAAAATTATTAATCAGGTATTTTGTATTCTTATGTTTGTATAAGTCTTTAATATCCACTGTATATCTTACCCTTATGACACATTTCAACTTAGACACTAAATTTTCTTTTCTTTTTTTTTTTTTGCTTTGTTTTTGTTTTATTATTCATATGTGCATACAAGGCTTGGGTCATTTCTCCCCCCTGCCCCCACCCCCTCCTTTACCACCCACTCCACCCCCTTCCTCTCACTCCCACCCCCTCAATTCCCAGCAGAAACTATTTTGCCCTTATCTCTAATTTTGTGGAAGAGAGAGTATAAGCAATAATTGGAAGGAACCAGTGTTTTTGATGGTTGAGATAAGGATAGCCAAACAGGGAGTTGACTCATATTAATTTCCTGTGTGTGTGTGTGTTACCTTCCAGGTTAATTCTTTTTGATCTAACCTTTTCTCTAGTTCCTGGTCCCTTCTCCTATTGGCCTCAGTTGCTTTAAGGTATCTGCTTTAGTTTCTCTGTGTTAAGGGCAACAAATGCTAGCTAATTTTTTAGGTGTCTTACCTATCCTCACCCCTCCCTTGTGTGCTCTCGCTTTTATCATGTGCTCAAAGTCCAACCCCCTTGTTGTGTTTGCCCTTGATCTAATGTCCGCATATAAGGGAGAACATATGTTCTGTTAGTAATTCTCAAAATTTTCCAAAGCTACTTATTTTCTTTAAAAAGCATTTATTGGACCCTTGCTGTCTGTCAAGCACTCTACTGAGAACATCCTATCTACTACCTCATTCAATCCCCTATACAACCTTATGAAATGCATGTAATTATATTTCTCATTTTTATAGACAAGAGACTGAGGCTTAGCGGGGTCATGCAATGTGTCCAGGTGCACACAGTCACATAGAAGGACAGGTGGGATTTGAACTTGGGTTGCTAGACTACCTTCTTGTTGACTTAGTTTGTTTCTGCTAAAGTGGGGGGTGGGGAGGACCAGATCACCAGGCATAGTTAAGAGGTGCTACCAGGTCTCATCATTGTGAAAGAGAATAGTCTTCCAATCTCTCCATCTCTCTCTCTCTCTCTCTCTGTGTGTATCTGTCTCTCTCTCTGCCATTAGATTCTCAGAATAATGTCAATTAAGTGAAACATAAAAAGAAACACTTCTTCAATAAATTCAGATAAAAATTAGACCGGTTGTACAAATACATTCCTACGTTACAAGCTGCCAGTCAAGGACAAGCAGCTCGTGCCTTTCATTCTAAGCAGGGTCATATGAAGGGTGGTCAGGAATAAACAAGATGGTGGGAACACTGAGGTCAGAGGCAGGTAGCTTAACCGATAATGTATGATATGCTACATACTAGGCTCTGTGCCATGTGTTATGCCTTCAGTTCTCAACTCAAACTTATGAGGGAACTGTCACATTGTCCTCGTTTTATAGATAGCTTGGAGAGCTGGCATTTGCCTCTTCAAAGTCACTTGGTTAAGAAGAGAGTTGAGTTTCTGACAGGGGTCTGTGGTTCTACCATCTGAGGCTTAACCTCCACCTTTTGCCTTTAGAATAATCTAGTCCCACTTACATGAAAAGTGGTCACAAGGACAAGAAAGCTAGAATCCCACTGCTAAATCAACATTAGGAATGTGAAAGTGAGAGCAGAGTGGGAGCAAACCTCATAATTCAAGCTTACAGAAAAGCCAGGTGGTTCCAGATGACAGAGATAGCCTAGTGTCTTGAGGATTTTTACAGTCTCCTGGAACCTGGAAGTATCTCATGGACTTCCTAATCCTGTTGGTTGAGAAATTCCTTTCTTCCCTCCCTCTCCCTCCCTCCCTTCTTTCCTTCCCTTCTTCTCTCCCTCCCTTTCTCCTTTTCTTCTTTCCTTTCCTTTCTCCTTTCTAATGTAACAGCTTTATTGAGTATAATCCGCCTACTATGCAATTCACCCTACTTAAAGTATACTATGCAATGACAATCATTGATTGTAATCAGAATTGTGGAATGATTCCTTAGGCCAAAAAGAAACCCCATGTTCATTAACAGTCGCTTCCTATTTTGCCACAGCCCTCCCAGCCCTAGAAACCACTGTCTACTTTCTATTTCTGTGGATTTGTGGACTCTAGACACTTCATATAAAAGGAATCATACATCCTGGTGCCAGTGGCTCATGCCTATAATCTTAGCTAACAGGAGGATCTATGTTTGAAACTAGCCCAGGAAAATAGTTCACAAGACCCTATCTAGAAAAAAAAAAACCCATCACAAAAAAGGGCTGGCTCAAAGTGTAGGCCCTGAGTTCAAACCCAAGTACTGGAAAAAAAAAAAAAGGAAAGAAAAGAAATTGTACAAAAGAAAAATAGGTAAAAAAAGTAAAATAAGGAATCATACAATAGAGGGTCTTTTGTGATTGGCTTCTTTCCCTTGCACAGTGGTTAAGGCTCATCCATATTGCAGCACATGAATAGCATATTCCATTATTCATCGGATGAGTAATGTCCGTTCTATGGATCGATCACATTATTTTTATCCATTTATTAACTGATGGACATTTGGGCTATGTCTACTTTTTTGCTATTGTGAATAGTGCTTCTGTGAACATTTGTGTATAGACAATGGGTCTTCATTTCTCTCAGGCACACACTTAAGAATAAAAGTGGCAAGTCATATGCTAACTATCTCTTTGACCTTTTTAGGAACTTTTGTAATATTTTCCAAAGCAGCTGTACCACCTTACATTCCTACTAACAGTGTATGGAGGTTCCAATATCTCCATGTCTTTGCCATACTCATTATCTGTTGTTTACTGACCTCCTAGTGGGTGTGCAATAATTCTTTCAGGTCTTACTAACCTGTCTTCTGAGAATCCTGAAGATGAAGTTATTTTTATTATATATATATATATAGGCAGTACCAGGGTTTGAACTCAGGGCCTCGTGCTTACTGGTCAGGCACTCTACCAATTAGACCATGCCTCAGCCCTCTTTCTCAGGCTCCTGACAGTGAAATTGCTTTGTAAATTTAGAACCAGCATACTACAGCTTGAAACAATGTATTTGTTAGACAAAATTTCAAGCTTAACAATCACTACCTAGTTTCCTATTGAGTATTATAAAAAATATTCTCCAAAATTTATGACTACTAGCTATATATTACTTTTTAAGTCCTTTAATATGTTCGAAATCATACATGCTTAAAGTATTTACACATGGCTTTCGAAGGACACTTTTGTGTGTGTGTGCAGTGCCAGGGATCAAATCCAGGGCCTTGTGCATGCCAGGCAAGTGTTCTACAACTGAGCTAGAGCCTCAGCCCTCAGTTTTTTGAGACAGGATCTTACTACGTATCTCAGGATCCTTGGACTTGCTATGTCACCTAGGTTGCTCTTGAACTTGAGATACTCCTGCCTCAGGAGGACTGTAGACACGCACTATCACACCTAGCCTAAACATCTGCTTTGTAAAATAAGGAATGCCTGTAGTAGTTATGAGGACTAAAGTTGTTCTCTGCCCTCAAAAACTCTGGCTGGGCACTGGTGGCTCACACCTATAATCCTAGCTACCCAGGAGGCAGAGATCAGGAGGATTATGGTTTGAAGCCAGCTTGGGCAAATAGTTTGTGAGCCTTATCTTGAAATACCCGACACAAAACAGAGCTGGTGGAATGGCTCAAGTTGTGCAGTGCCTGCCCAGCAAACGTGAGGCCTTGAGTTCAAACCCCAGTGCCACTAAAAAATAAATAAATAAAAATAAACGAATATTACAGTGATTCTCAAAACCAACTCCCTAGGCTAGTGTGACTTATTCATTTTTTTAGGTTTTTTTTTTTTTGGTGGCACTAGGGTTTGAACTCTGGGCCTTGAGTTTGGTAGGCAGGTCCTCTACCACTTGAGCCACTGTGTGACTTGTTCTTGCATGGAGAGGGAAAGATTAATGTAAAGCCATAAAATTATCACCTACAAGACATTATAAACACCAATTTGTTTACATTATTTTCAGGTAATACAATAATTTTGGCCAAAGCTAGAAAGTGATTCTGAATGTGTTCTATTAAGTTGTTTACATATGTCAATAGTAAGTTAACACATTCATTCAAACTAGAATTTAAGCTCAATGTGGGCAAGAATTATTTTTGTTTTGACTGCTGTCGTATTCAGTTGAGGCCTGAAACCTAATAAGAGCTCTTATTTTATCTAATAACTAGAAATAAACATGTCTTGCATTTTTGCCCCTTCACAATCTAGTTAAATAATCGTAATACAAGTTAGGCATGGTGGCTCATGCCTGTAATCCCAGATACTTGGGAGGATCAAAAAGATAATAGTTCAAGGCCAGCCTGGGCAAATAGTTAGTGAGACCCCCACCTCAATCAATAAGCCAGGCATGGTGGTGTGTGTCTGTCATCAGCTACAGGGAAGGAATCAGTAAGAGGATCATAGTCTAGGCCATCCTGGGAAAAATGCAAGACTTACCTGGACAACAAATAAAGAAAAAGGGCTGAGGAGTAGCTCAAGAGATAGAGCCCTGAGTTCAAACTCTAGTACTGCCAAAAAAATGAAAATTTAAAACACTGAAGCTTTTTGAGTTCCAAAAAACACCATAAGTAGAAAATTCAATACCATGAAACTTTGTGTCATGCACAAAATTATTAAAACTGTGGTATAAAATTATCAGGTTGTATAGATATAGTGTTTATGAAATACAAAGAATTTTGTGTTTAGATATAGGTCCCCTATCTAAGGTCTCATTATGCATATGCAAATATTCCACAATCTGAAAAAAAAATCCAAAATTCAAATACTTCTGGTTCTAAGCTTTTTGGATAAAGGATGTTCAACCTGCAACTATAGTTAAACTCTGACAAATCCAACTGAACTTCTGAATTGATGGAGTCCAGATAATATTTGAAAAGGACATGAAGAATGTGAAAGATTATTTTTTAAAAATGTTTTTCTCTAATACAAAGCATAGCTCCCATTATGCACAGACAAATCAAAAAGCAGGCACACATCTCTTCATCTCTAATTAAGAAAAACAAATTCATACCTTGAGAAAAATTGAAGAAGAAAAAGTCTATTTTTCTAACAAACTACCAAAAAGGTCTTTACCCTTTTAGGAAAAAGTTGACTTATAATGAACGAAAGCTGTAGTTGAGGTGTACCGGTTAGAAGCCCTTAAATCCTGGGTTCTTAAGGTATTCCACTCTCCAGATAGGGAGAGATCAACCTTGGCAGGGCTTCACTTCCAACTCCCGTGGGTCTGTGTTCCAGTAAGGGCACATAGACAGAGAACTGTGTCACCTCAGCCCACCTGCGAGTTCCACCAATGACAAAGGCAGCCCACGGTTTTCTTCCTCCTGTTGGTTTGAAATTTTGTACGACTGGGGACCTGCTGGTGCTAGGTAAGTGCTCTACCACTGAGCTACATCCCCAGCCCTGAGGCTGTTAAGTAGAAGAATTCAAGAGTTTCTTCCTTCCCAGATCCTTGGTGATGACCCTACCAGACAGAGCTGTATGGCTATTGACATATCTTCCTCTGCCTCTTGTATATTGCTGTGTACCAGTGGGTCATGTCTACCATCTGTTGTCCCATTGTCCTTAGCAGCTTTGCATGAACAGGTTCTTCATCTCTGAAACCCATGCAGTGTCTGGAGCAGTGCCTTCCACTCAATCATACTTGTTGAATGAAAAAATGGACAAATGGCAGCCCTCCATTCTGTTCCATCTAAGTCCATTTAGCAAATAGTTATTTGGCATTTTATGTCCTCCTGGCACCATGATAAACTCTAGAGATTTAAAAAAGAAAAATAAACACCATCTGTGCCTGACAAACTCAAAAACCTTTCAGAATGCTATCGAGGAATTCTCAGGCACCATAGGAGACCAATAGGGCAAATATTTTTAGATTAGATATCATTTTTCACAGCTAAAACCAGCTGCCTATTCTTTCTATTTATAAGGCCTGCTTGTTTTTGCCTGCTTTCTCCACATATGTATCTCTAATAGTCAGAGGGCGTTCTTAGATATAGTTCCAGATACTTTAAAGGCCATGGTGTTAGAATTCAGTAATTCTGTTAGGACTCTGTAAGTAGTTCATACTTTAAAATCCATTTCTGCACCAATTATGTGCCTAGAGGGCTAACAATGACTGGGGACAAACATAATGATTGATATTACTTTTCATGACCTTTAACCTCCACTGGGCCAATTGCTGTGCACTGGTCTTACTGTAGTTCAATAGCCAAGTCACATCCCTACTAAGCCATACAATTATTTCATTACTTTTTCTCTCATCTTGGTCTCCAATCTTTCCATCCTTACTCTGTATTGATGGTCTGCTTCTTATTTTCTTGAGAAAACCCAGGCCATGAGAAATACCACAGCCTCTCTCACTAGTGAACACAGTGCATCTGTTACCAGACGGTACCTTCTCTTCTGTGATGAACTGCACTTGCTCTAAGGCCAGCTCTCCACTTATGTACTGGGTCTTCTACTCCTTCCAGTCTTTCCTCTGTACCATCGCCTTCTCTATCTTCCCATCAGCTTTCAAACATATTGTAGCACCTGCCCTGTTGAAAATTGCAATCCTTCTTGTGTCCTCTTACCATCATTTTTCTCTGTAATCCCTTTATGACCAACCTCCTCAAAAGAGTCCTCTATACTGTTTGTCTCTATTCTCTTCTCATTTTCTCTCTTTACCCTCACTCCACTGAAACAGCTCTTATTAAAGTTACTAGGGATTTTCCCATTACCAAATCCAGTGGCACATTCTCATCCTGTCTTATGTAGGAATCAGGAATATTTACTATCAACAGTGCTGGTGGCTTTTGCCTGTAACCCTAGCTACTTGCGAGGCAGAGATCAGAAGGACAGTGGTTCAAAGTCAGCCAGGGGAAATAGTTCGCCAGATCCTATCTTGAAAAAAACCAATCACAAAAAAAAGGCTGGTGGAGTGGCTCAAGATGTAGGCCCTGAGTTCAAGCCCCAATACCACACACACACACACACACACATACACACACAAATACACAACACAAAAAAAGGGCTAATGGAGTAGCTCAACTGGCAGAGGACGTATCTAGCAAGTGTGGGGCCCTGAATTCAAACTCCAGTACTGAAAAAAAGTAAAAGCATTCAACTTATCTTTTCATTTCTTCCTTTTGGCTTCCAAAGAACCACTACCTTCCTGGATGCTTTTGCTCAATCTGTCTTTATATGCTTTGATTAATATTTTAAAAACTATATATATAGTTATATATAACATTTATGCATATTTTTAACATTTTATTGGCATACAGTAATTGTACAGAGGGTGCTTCCTTGTGATATGTCCATGCATATAATGTACTTTGATCATATTCACTCTCTCTGTTATGCTCAGTCTCTTTTGCTGATTTCTCTTCCTTTCCAGTAAAGTAATGGAGAACCAGAACTCTACCCTAGGTGTTCTTATTGTCTTTACACCTTATTGTGGGCTCTGTCATAGATTTGGAGAGCCTTCTTCTTACCAAAAAGGAGAGTAGGAAAAAGCCAAGATTTATTAGGATGCGACTGCAAAGAGAGACAATGGCAGGTGATTAAGCAACGGAGCATAACATGGAGACAGGGTTGAGCATATACCTCAGGTTAGGCCATTTTTGATTAGCTGCCTCCATTTTTGTGTTCCTTACTGACTGGTTGTCTCTTCCTTCAATCATGGTTTAAATTTCGAATGTTCAGGAGCTCAACCTTTACTTCTGTGTTCAATCTGGGCCCCAGCAGGCCGATCCACCCCCATTCCATCTGTTTCTTGCTAACCCTTTGTCTGCCCTGTCTCCTTAAAATGGGTCCTCCTCCACATGCTCCATTTAAAATATCTCATCCAAATTTATGGTATAAAACTCTCCAATTTCTATCTCCAGTCCAAATATCATCCCTGAGCACTACTCTGTATGTTGGCATCTCATTCTGTATTTCCTCATAGGCATCCACAAAGTATCTCAAAGGACGCACTTTCTAAGCCAATCGCCATGTCCATTTCAGTCAACCACAGCTCCACCTTTGCATTATTAGCGTCAAAGTCCTTGGAGTCTTCCTGCATCACCATCACCATACCTTTCAGCCAATTTAGCAGCAAAACCTTTGAATCCATCTTCCTGAAATTTGACCTGTTCTCATCTTCTCTGCAGTCCTGGGCCAACTGATTTCACTTCTCACCTGGTCAGTGGAAAAACTTCTTGAGCAATCCCCTAGTCTCCACCTTTGCCACCTGACAGTCCCTCATTCACAGGTAGTCAGAGCAATCATTTTCTCAGGCATCTCAGGTTACCTCTTCCCTCTGCTCAGAACCTCCCATTTCACTTAGAGATCAATTCCAGAGTGCTGCAAAGATGCCACACACCTTCTAAATCATCCACTCCTGTAAAATTCTGCTCCCATCTCTTTTCCTCTCCACCTCCCTCCTCTGGAACCTTGAGTACCTCTGCTGTCTCTGAACAGGACAAGGGTTTGTTCCTTACTGTTCTCATGTCATCTTCTCAGGCCTTGTCCCATCTCCCTAGGGACCCCTCCTGAACCTTTCCAACCCCTTTATTCTGCTTCATTTTCTTCTGAACATTTGTCACCACAGGACATCTTATCTACATGTTTGTTTCCACTAGAATGTGTGCTCAGGAGAGCTGCAGCAACATCTGTTTGGTGTGTAGTCACAGTGTCTAAAGATTTGCTTGGAATACAGTTGATGTTAAATGAATACATGTCAAATAAGTGTTTAAAGAAACATATGACAGTATTCATCATTGTGGCCACAAGTCATCCATGTTTATTGAAAACCTATTAATTAGAGCTAGGCTAGGTACATGGAGAACATTAAAAAAAAAAACTCACTTCAATAAGTAATATGTTATGTATTGGTTCATACACACAGAAACAGATAATAAAATTTTAAACTCTGTAATCAACAGTTCTGAAAGCCATATAGGAAAAACCAATGTGTTTTTTCTACTTTCTATTCTTAATGCAACACTTTTGACACAAGATGTGTACCATTTCCCTCACATTCCAACTATTTCTCCTGCAGAATCAGCTAAGTATCCTCCAACTCAATTCTGACCCTATTTAGTTGGAAATAGTACCAGATCTCTTAGGTTAAGGGCTTAGTCCCATAAGACTGTCTGACCCTCCACTTCAGATGCCAGTTGAAAGCCCACGGCTGTCACCTGTACTTTTTTGGTGGAAGAGGGAGCTGTACTGGGATTTGAACTCGAGCTCAGGCATGGTAGGCAGGAGCTCTACCACTTGATCCACACTTTCAACCTTGACCTGTACTTTTGACTGGCTAAAAATCAGGGATCCCAGGATCCCCTCCACAGATTTGATTAATTTACTAGACTGACTTTCAAGGAACAGATTTACTTAAATGCACCTACTTATTATAAAAGATAAGGCTGGTGGAGTGGCTGAAGTGGTAGAGCATCTGCCTAGCAAGTGTGAGGCTTTGTAGTCAAACCCTAGTGCCACCAAAAAACCCAAAAGGTGAAAAGCATTATAAAGGGTAGTACAAAGGATACAGATGAAGAGCTAGATGGAAGGGATACATTGGGCAGAGCATATGGAAAGGTGTGTGGATGTTTCATCATTGGCTATTGGTCAGCTACTGAACCTTCAGCCCTTCTGTCTTCCCCAGTGGCATGGGGTACAGAGGGGAGGTGGGACACTGAAAGTTACAGTCCTCTCATCAGGGATACCTATTACCAGTTTCTGCCCCCTTTTCCCTCTCAGAATTGTGGAGCGCTTAACAAGATGGAGTACCAGTTGAGCATGAAGGAGATTTTTATTCTTAGCCAAAAATAGGGAAAGTGGAAGATAAACTCACAGATCAACTTCTCGAGCCTTGGGAGGTCTTGGAGAGCGTAAAAGAAATGCAGGGGAAAGACTGGTTAACAAAGGAGAGGAATATTCATACCTTTTTTTTTTTTCTGAGAATGGGTGGAGGTTTTCCTGGAATTCAATCATCACTTCTTTTCACTCATTTTATGGTTCTTTCCATGGCAATAGTCAACTATCATGGAATGTGACATGTAGCATGGAGTTAGGATTATAATGAAGTTAGCAGTTGTCTGTGATCACTCTGGCAGCCAGCTTAGATCCAACCAGTTTCAGCTAGCCTGCCTTCTGGCTTACAGACATTTTGTCCTCAAAATAAACAAGATCATAGTGGAGTATAAATTCAGCTAGGTCACCTAGACAGTCTTTAAGGTAACATCCTGTGGTGACTTCCTGAAGCAACTGGTCTCCATCTTGCGGCTATCCAGGAGCACCCCCCGTCAGCCATCTCTTTAGAATGCAGAAAGATCCTCACCACTTTGGAAAGCTCAAGGTTGTAGGAGCTGTGGACCAAGAACCAGGTAGAAACCAAATATATACTGTATTTCTCAAATCACAATTTCACAAGTCCAGTATAAAAATAGTCCTAAAGTATAATCAGTCATTGCTATTGGATTCTTCAACTAAAATAGAGCTTTACAGTGTAGGTGCTAATATCAGGTAGACTTTTTAAAAATAACCTGATAACCAGAGTTAAAGTTGGTGTGAGAATACATTTCCATTTTGACTGAAGTCTCAGTATGCGAGGTAAAAGAATTAGCCGCAAGCCAGTTCAGAACAGGTATGTGGTTTTCTCTAACTGGAAAATATCTTAAGTGCCCCACTTACCACTTACCCATAGTGCCATTTTCTTGTTTTTACACTTGAATTCCTATTTAGCAGAAGGTTAGTATACCTTTCAATGAGTTGTCTGCTCATATTTATGTTCTCTATTATTTCAGAAAGAGCTGAAAGCAATTATGTAAACACCTAAGTTTAATGACATAATTTAACTTTAAATACAAGCAATATTAAACAGATATAGCAAAAAATAAAAAAAGAAAAAGAAAGAAAGAAAGCAGCTGGGCATGCCGGCACGTGCCTGTGATTCCAGTTCCTGAGGAGGAGGAAGCAGGACCATAACTTCAGGCCAGCCTGGGCTATCCAGGTCGGTCTGGGTTTCATAGTGAGACCCTGTCTCAAACCAACAAACCAAAGGAATATGACAAACTTTAAAGTTTCATCTGTAATCATAAATGTGATAAATACCTTTAACTCATAATAATAATAGCTTGGTGAGTCTGTCCTTTATTCTATATGAAGCCATCTGTCTCTTGCTGTCTTACCTCATTTACTCATTTGCCTCCTTTACTCAGCATCTCAGCAAAGCTATCATTCCTGTTTCACAGACAAGTAAACTAAAGTGGATGGAGGTTTAGCAACTTGCACCAAGTCCCACAACTTACCAAAGGACCTAGCTGGGACTTCAACCTACATCTCTCTCTAAAACTCAAACCCTATACTTGTGGCACTCATGATATATGTGTCTTGTCCCCTGGTGGTGTTCACAGTGACCACACTGCTGGTGTGAGGAAATGGGTAGGACTGGAATGCACACCACAACTTAAAACACTGAGCGGAGCAAGAATAGCTGCTGTACCTTACGAGGGTGTAGTCTCCGTTCCCCTTCCCCAAATCCCACTGACTGGCAGATCACCTGCTGAAGCCAGGTTGCCTTGCTCTGCTAGTAACAATATTTCTGTAGTATTTTAATTCAACAACACGTTTATTGATTGGTAGCATAAGACTAGTTTCATCTGTGTTTCAGCTAGCATAGCACTTGAATTCTAGAAGCTATAAATGGCTGGCAAGTACCAATTCTGGCCGGGATATTGTGAAGCTGGAGAAATCTGGGAGTTGCTACACAGATGCATAGTAGTAACAGGACTGGGAGTAGAACTCTTGGAATGAAATGATAGTGAGTTTTAAGCTCTGTCTTCCCCACAAATCCTTTGACAGCAGTCTCCTGGGACAGAGAGTGTTAGCAATGGAACTGGGTTGGATCTGTGCCTGCCTCAGCAGCACAAATAACCATAACCGGAACAAAGGAGTTGCTCTTGACCCTTGATCAAGAATGATGTGCCAATTTGTGAAGTATTTTCATTTGTTAAAAATAAGAATTTAAGCCAGGTGTTGTAGTGCACACCTATGATCCCAGCACTTGGGAGGCGGCAGCAGCAGGAAGATCATGAGTTCGAGGACAGCCTAGGCTACAGAGCAAGACAACCTTATCTCAAAAAAAACAAAAAGGAAGAAAAGAAAGATAGACGTGGAAGGAAGGAAGGAAGGGAGGGAAGGAGACAGAAAGAAAGGAAAGAGGGAAGGAAAGGAAGGAAGGAAAGAATTTAGGGTACTTGAATTTCCACTGTTCAAATTTCAAGGTAAATTTACTAATATACGAAATTAGCACATTTATATCGTATTGTTTTGCAATGTAATGCAATTAACTTAGGAGTCTATAAGTAATAGACCGAATGGAAAATACAAAGCCTAAACCATTGTCAAAGCTATCAAAACAGGGAAGAAAGATAAAAAAGAAAATGCTAAAACATTTAAAACCTGCTTAACCTTCTTTGGTAATTGATTGCCTCTTAAGGGTAACAGAAAGAAAGTTATTACAACAATGAAGAACCTGACAAGAAATGTTGATTTGCATGGAAATATAATTTAGCTGTTAATGTGCTATAGTTCTGAGACATTCAAAAGAAGCTGCTAGCATCAGTGCAGATATGTGGTAGCTATACATACGGAGCAGAGGTTGAAGCCAGGAGGTGAGTGAGCTGAGGCAAGGGGCTTAAGGGAAAGCACCAGTGCCAGGCTGACCCTCAGTGTGACTGGGATAATGGGAAGAAAACCCAGGTGGAGGGTTGGAGAGGAATGATGTCACTAAGTAGATGTAAGAAAGAGATGGAGGACCTTGAATTCAGAAGTCAGGATCCAGATAGTTAAGGAATGTGAGATTTCTAAGAAATGAAGAGGGACAAATAGTAAAATGAGGGTTCCGAAAATTAAGCCACCATGCAGAGGATGCCACCTAAAAGAGTAGTTTCGTGGTGAAAGTAAAGGCAAAATTCACAGTAAAAGAACTAAAGATCAAGTAGAGATGGTAATGTGGATGCAGTTACCAATGATGTATAAAATCTGAGTGTGAAGCTCAAGAAAAGGAAATCTAAAGATTTGGTTGTTCAAGCAGGGTGCTGGTGCTTTTTTTCTGCCTGAAAGGGTGGCTTCTTCCACTCCGTCTCAATCTCTCACCTATCCTGACCCTCCGTCCCAGCAGAAACATCTGATTTGAAAGCCTGGCACTGGACTCCTTCCCCAAGGCAACTCATTTGTCACAAGCTCTGGGCGGGGCTGACTTAACCAGTGGGGACAGCAATCCCAGGCCTAGTACCCACAGAACTTTGAGGAATCCAGGAAATGTTTCATTTCACTTAAAGTCAGAAAAATAAACTGTTAGGTTAACATGTATTATTAACATGTCTGTCTGTATAGCAACACTGTTGTAAACTAATAAGTATACATGGAAGTATTTATACATATATGAATGTATGTACATATGTATGTGTACACACACACATATATGTATATATACTTTTTAATGATGAAAGGGGTCTCTGAAGGCAAAAACATTTAGAACTCACTAAAGACATACTGTGGCCCTAGCCAGATTTGAATTTGTTTTATTTTTTTTTTTAAGTCCCTTGTCTGATATATAGCTAGCAAAGATTTTCACCCATTCTGTGGGTGGGCTCTTCAATTTAGAGACCATTTCTTTTGTTGTCCAGAAACTTTTTAATTTCATGTAATCCCATTTGTCAATCCTTTCTCTTAGTTGCTGGGCCACTTGAGTTCTACTGAGGAAGTCCTTGCCCATACCTATTGCTTCCAGAGCATTTCCTGCTCTTTCCTGTACTAACTTCAAGGTTTGGATCTGATATTAAGGTCCTTAATCCACTGTGAATTGATACTAGTACAGGGTGATAGGCATGGATCCAGCTTCAGTTTTCTGAAGGCAGATAACCACTTTTCCCAGCAACATTTGTTGAAGAGGCTATCTTTTCTACATCATATGTTTTTGGTGACTTTGTCAAAAATAAGGTAGGCATAGCTGCGTGGATTCATATTCAGGTCCTCTATTCTGTTTCACTGGTCTTCATACCTGTTTTTGTGCCAGTACCATGCTGTTTTTATTGCTATGGCTCTGTAGTATATTTTGAAGAAGGGTATTGCAAAATCTCCAGTGTTGCTCTCTTTGCTCAGGATTGCCTTGGCTATTTGCAGTCTTTTGTGTTTCCAAATGAACTTTAGGATAGATTTTTCAATCTGGTGATGAATGTCATTGGGATTTTGATGGGAATTGCATCGAACATGTAGATTGCTTTTGGTAGTATAGCCATTTTTACTATGTTGATTCTGCCAATCCATGAACATGGGAGATCTTTCCACCTTCTGTAATCTTCTTCGATCTTTTTCTTCAGTTCTCCTTATATAGGTCCTTTATATCCTTTGTTAAGTTTATTCCTAGGTATTTGATTTTTTTTTTGAGGCTAATGTAAATGGAATTGTTTTCCTATAGTCTTTCTCAATTTGTTCATTGTTGGTGTATAGAAAGGCTGCAGTGTTTTGTAAGTCGATTTTTGTATTCTACATTGCTGAAGCTGTTTATGGTGTCTAAGAGGTTTTGGGTGGAGTTTTTTGGGGTCTTTGAGGTATAGGATTATGTCATCTGCAAATAGGGATAGTTTGACTGTTTCTTTACCTATTTGTATTCCTCTTATTTCTTCTTCTTGCCTTATCGCTCTGGCTAGGAATTCCAGGACTGTTTTGAATAAGAGTGGGGAGAGTGGGCATCCTTGTCTTATTCCTGACTGTAGGGGAAATGGTTTCAGTTTTTCTCCATTAAGTATGATGTTGGCTATAGGTTTGTCTTATATAGCCTTTTTAATGTTGAGGTACATTCCTTCTATTCCTAGTTTTCTTAGAGCTTTTATCATGAAATGGTGTTGAATCTTATTGAAGGCTTTTTCTGCCTTCAATCTATTGAGATGACCAAGTGGTTTTTGTCTTTGTTTCTATTAATGTGCTATATTACATTTGTTGGTTTGTGTATGTTGAACCATCCCTGCATCCCTGAGATGAGGCTGACTTGGTCATGGTGAATGATAGTACTGATATGTTGTTGGATTCAGTTTGCCATTATTTTATTGAGGAGTTTTGCATCGATGTTCATTAAGGAGGTTGGCCTGTAGTTCTCCTTTTTTGATGTTTCCTTATCTGGTTTGGGGATGAGTGTAATACTGGCTTCATAGAATGAGTTAGGAAGTGTTCTTTCCCTTTCTATTTCATGGAAAAGTTTAAGGAGTGT
The DNA here is from genome assembly GCF_047511655.1 of Castor canadensis. Lineage (NCBI taxonomy): Eukaryota > Metazoa > Chordata > Mammalia > Rodentia > Castoridae > Castor > Castor canadensis. The sequence goes on along the minus strand of NC_133392.1, from coordinate 107,663,158 downwards.
TGGTATTAGTTCTCCTTTAAAGGTCTGGTAGAATTCAGCAGAGTTTTTCAGGTCCTGGAGTTTTCTTTTTGGGGGAGACTCTTTATTGCTGCTTCAATTTAATTATGTGTTACAGATCTGTTTAGGTGGTTAATATCCTCTTGGTTCAGTTTTGGATGGTCATAAGTCTCTAGAAATTTGTCCATTTCTTCAAGATTTTCCAGTTTAGATCTCAAAGTAGTCTCTAATGAGTCCCTGGATTTCCTTGGTGTTTGTTGTTATCTCCCCTTTTTCATTTCTAATTTTACTAATGTGGGTCTTTGCCCACCTCATTTTAGTCAGATTTGCCAGGGGCTTGTCGATCTTGTTTATTTTTTCAAAGAACCAGCTTTTTGTTTCGTTGATTCTTTGTATCTTTTTTTTTTTGTCTCTATTTCATTAATTTCAGCCTGATTTTTATTATCTCTCTCCCGCTTGTTTTGTGTTATGTTTGTTCTTGTTTTCCTAGGAGTTTGAGATGTAGCATTAGGTCATTTATTTGAGATCTTTCTATCCTTTTAATGTGTACACTCATGGCTATAAACTTTCCTCTTAAGACTGCCTTTGCTGTGTCCCATTGGTACTGGAAGGTGTTGTTTTCATTTTTATTAACACCCAGGAACTGTTTGATCTCCTCTCTTATTTCTTCTATGACCCACTGATCATTGAGTGATGTGTTATTCAGCCTCCAATGATTTGAGTTTTTTCTGCTGTTGCTTTTGTTGTTGAGTTCTAGTTTTATTGCATTATGATCAGATAGAATGCAGGGGTTATTTCTATTTTCTTATATTTGCTGAGGCTTGCTTTATACCCTAAGATATGATCTGCTTTGGAGAAAGTTCCATGGGCTGCTGAGAAGAATGTATCTTATGTTGTTGCAGGATGAAATATTCTGTCGACATCAGTTAGGTTCATTTGATCTATGGTGTCATTTAGTTCTAGAATTTCATTGCTGATTTTTTGTTTGGATTGCCTATTTATTGGTGTTAGAGTGGTATTAATGTCTTCCACTACCACTGTGTCGGAGTCTATATGTGCTTTTAAGTAGTTTTATGTATGTTTGATGAAATTGGGTGCACTGACATTGGGTACATATAGGTTGATAATTGTTACTTCATTTTGATGTATTGCCCCTTTTATTAGTATTAAGTGTCCTCTTTGTCTCACTTGACCAATGTAAGTTTGAAGTCTTCTTTGTCTAATGTAAGTATTGCTACTCCTGCCTGTTTTGGGGGGCCATTTGTTTGGTAAATCTTCTTCCAGTCTTTCAGCCTAAGCCAGTGTTTATTTCTATAATAAGGTGGGTCTTTTGTAAACAACAGATTGTTGGATCTTCCTTTCTAATCCTGTTTGCCAAACAGTGTCTTTTGATGGGGGAGTTGAGTCCATTTACATTCAGTGTTAATATTAGTAGGTTTGTGGTGATTCCTGCCATTTAGTTCTTATGGTTGTTTAAGGATTTGATTGTGTGCAGCCAAATCACTGCTACTCTCTGATTACTTGTCTTTTCTCCTCCTATGGTTTAATACTTCCTGTTTTCTTGTGGTTTTGTTTGCTTTCATCTTCTGTGTGCAGAATTCTTTGTAGAATCTTCTGTAGTGGTGGCTTGGTGGTCATGTATTGTTTTAGTTTCTATTTATCATGGAAGATTTTTTTATTGCTTCATCAATTTTGAGTGATAGTTTTGCTGGGTAGAATATCCTATGGCTGAAATTATTTTCATTCAGTGCCTGAAATACCTCACTCCATGCCCTTCTTGCTTTTAAGGTTTCTGTTGAGAAATCTGCTATAATTTTTTGGAGTTTACTTTTATACATTATTTGTTTTTTTCTCTTTTACAGCCTTCAGTATTCTTTGTCTGTTCTCTGTGCTTGTTGTTTTAATGATAGTATGCCATGGAGAGGTTCTATTGGTCAAATCTGTTAGGTGTCCTGGAGGCTTCCTGTATAGGCAAAACTTTCTCAAAGATTTGGGAAATTTTCTGATATTATTTTATTGAATATATTATGTACCCCTTTGGCTTGTACCTCTTCTCCTTCTTCAATGCCCATGATTCTTAGGTTTGGTCTTTTGATGGAGTCGCTGAGTTCTTGCATGTTCCTCTTCAGTTGTTTGACTTGGCTTCTGGGTTTTGTGGCCCTTGTGTGTGTTTGAGTGTATTTCTGTTATTGTAGTGGAGGGTGCTTGTGTCAGGGATTGCAGGGTCTGGGGGTGTGTACAGTTGGTACAGTACACTAGTCAGCTGGTGGTGAGTATGTAGGAGGGAGGGGTAGTGTGGTGACAGGTTGGGGAAGGATAGGAGAGAGTGGATGAGAAGGGGCAGGAAGAGTAGTTGGGAGGGAGAACAATGAATTTTAGTACAGGAAAAGGAGGGAAAGTGAAGGAGGTAAGAATAGGGATAAGAAAATAGTGATGATAAGGTTAATAATACAGAAGAAAAAAAAAAAAACACCAGGTACTGCAACAACTAAATTTCCATCTGTTTGGTAAAAGTTCTGGAGTTACTCCTTTAGAGTCCAATCTTGGCACTGGGGGAACTCTAATGTGGTCTGACCAGGTGACTGGCTTGTGAGTAGTATTTGGTTCCTTCTGTACACAGGGCAAGTTGCAATTGGAAGCTGAGGTAACTCACTGCCAGATTTGAATTTGTTTTAAAAAAATTCAGAAAATAAGCCAGGCCTGTTGTGCTGCACACCTGTAATTCCAACACTTAGGAGGATTACAAATTTGAGGCCAGCCTGAGCTACATAGCAAGACCCTTTCTCAATGCCTGCCCCCCCAAAAACTTCAGAAAATAAAATGGAATTTATTTTTCAGTAAAAGTTTGCATTCTGAAAGCAAGCTTAAAAAATTCTGGAATAATTAATTCAAACTAAGTATAATCTGTAATTATCTCTTTTTTAAAGTATAGAGACAGAAGAAGAGCAACAATATCTCACCTCGAGCTATATTAACATCTCCACTGATTCATTGCCAGGTGGCAAAGAGTATTTGGTTTGGGTCCAAGCTACAAATGTGCTTGGCATGAAGGAGTCAAAGCGACTGCAAGTGCATCTGGATGACATAGGTAAAAAAAACACAAAATTGTCTTGTTATATAACACGGGGCAAAAAAACCCATGAACTTCTATGATTTCTTTAATCACAAACTAATCTGTGCTGATCTAGTCAAGTAAAGTCTACATGTGAAAGAAGTCCCCCTAAATTTCTGAAGATTTTGATAGATAAAACAAAAATTATCCATAATTCTTCCTGCCCAAGGCAACTCAGAACTGAGGGCTGCTATAATCTTGCTGTATATCCTTCCACTCTTATTTCCACATGGCCATATGTGTTTTTACAAATATTTACTGGGAGCTTGTTATGTTCCAAGGACCAGGGTCATAATCAGTGTGACGAGGTTTATGTTGTGAGCAGCAGGACACCCTGAGGACAACGTACGCTGTTGGGGAACTGTGTAGATAATTGCAAAGAATTTTGTAAACATCTCTATATTCACCACCCAGGGCAACAAATGTTAATATTTTTGTTCAAATATTTTTAGACTGTGTCTTTCTTACAATAGATAATGAACACCTTTATCACCTTAATCTATAATATTATTTTTAGTGCTACTAGAATATAGTAGGTTATATGCTAATTTTTTTGGAGGTTCTAGGGGTTGAACTCATGGCATCATGCTTGCTAGTCAAGCACTCTACCTCTTGAGCCACATCTCAGGTCCTGAGTGTACAATAGTTTAATCCCTTACTATTGATGGTTTAGGCTGCTGTCAATTTTCTACCATTATAAACTTTATTGTCATGAGCAATCTTGTGACTAAATCGCCACATAGTTCTTGATTGCTTTCTTAAGGTAAATTCTTAAAAAATTAATTACTTTTGAGTCTTTTACAACTACACCCATGTTCTCAAATCAGAATGTACCACAGAGCACCAAGTGTGAATCAATCTCTTTGTAGAGGTCCTAGCATGAATGACCTTTGTTAATGTTAAGGATAATTTCAGTAAGCAAATATTTATTGAGCATTTCTTTATGTGCTTTTACAAACAGTATTTTATTTAATCCTCACAACAACCCTATTTAGTAGAAGAGATTATAGTGTACATAGGAAGAAATCAAGGCTCAGGGCATTACAGAATTTGAGATTGCATTGTTAAAGAACGTCTAATTTCAATATTCTTGACTCCTCTCCTCATCTTTAGGAGAAAAATGAAAGCACATTATAATGTGTCCAACAACTTTCCTGCTGATTAATGACCCAGGGCATATAAAGTTTTCTCTTGGGGTTCAACATGGGTACCCTTTGGGGGGGTCACTGAAATCTACTATCCCAACTAGCAACTCAATTCTCAGCCAACCACAACTATCAAGTAATGGAATTGCCTCAAAATACATCCTAGCCTCTGGATATTGGATTGGAAACCCACACTGTTGACTCTGGTGCTGAACAATTGCTTCACTTCATTGTATATTCTTGGAGCTACGGTTCTCTTGACCACAAGATAATTTGTCTAAATTTACATTTTGAAGTATGATGCAGTAATAGAACTTCTCACATGTTCCCCTGGATGGAGTAATAATGTGTACAGGCTACCCTGCTCAGTATCACTTTGACAGTGTCATTTTTAGAAACTAAATTATAATTAATAGTATTTTTGCTGTTGTTATTATTAACAGTATGACCCTAACATCATCACATCCCGTTATTGAAACCTGTATTGTTCCAGACACTTGACACATATCACATTTAATTTTGGAAACAGCCATACATGGTAGTATTGTTCCCATTTCACAGATGAGGAAGATGATAAAATAATTTGCCCAAGGTCACTTAGATAATAAGGAGGAGAAGCAGATTTCATCCCAGACTTACTGACTTGCCATAGTTAATCACCACCCCACCACCCACAAAGAAAATTTCAGCTGGCCTACAACTCCAAATCTGACTTCTCACACTGTGAACTGGAAGTCTTGAGGTATTATTTCTCCTCCTTTCTTTCTTCTCCTCCCCTGCTTCCCCACCCCCTGCCTCCATCCTTGCCTTCTCATTATCCCAAAATGGACTCAGAAACTCAGGTTGAAAAACACAGGTTGAGGGTATAGGAGGCTCTAATCACCAAAGTTACCAGACTATTAACAGATGGGCTGTTTTTATTGGTAACACTTTAAGAATGAGACATTGCACGTTAATTAAATGAACTGTTCTACGAGACTGAGAACAGAACACTCCCCTGGGAATAATTTCCACATAATAGCAATAAACTTAGACTTTAATTACATTAGGGAGGCTATGATGAAATACAAGGAAGAGAAATAAATTCCAATACAGAAAGAGCAGAGCTTTCTACTTGCCACTGCAAACATCAGTTCTCCCCCATTGTATAAATATGGAGAAATACATATTGGAAAGATCCCAAACAACTGTAATCTGGTTATTAATTTCAATACAAATGGAACCTAAAAATATAGCATCTGTCATGGGTTTGATAGTCTTTATATTTAAGACGTGGTAGGAATGTTTGAAACACAAGCAATGAAAGCACAAATTCAACAGTTGAACTAAAGTTCACATTCAAGTATGTTTATAATAGATGTTTTATTTATAAAAGTATGAACTTACTCAAACCTAAATGCTAGCTGCAATAGCATCTTCTCCTGTGTTCTAAGTCTGTCACGTGCTATCTCAACAGACTAGCTTGTTTTTTTTTACTTTTTTGGTGGTTCTGGGGCTTGAACTCAGGACTTGCAAGACATACACTCTACCACTAGAGCCACACCTCCAGCCCCATTATCAACAGACTAAACATGCTTTGCCTTCCCCTCCGAACATTTATTTCTTCAAAAGTTTTTGTCAACCTTAATAATAAGAAGAAGGAGGGAGGGAAAGAGAGAGAGAGAGAGAGAGAGAAACTTCAAGGATGATTAAGTTTGTCGGGCCTAGCAGTACAATGGGAATACACAGGCCATAGTAAACTGTTTGTACATTCAAAGAGGTTTAGGCAGGGGGTAGTTTTTAAAGGCAAAATGAGAAGGGTCACATAAGTTGTTTTGAGTCAATTATCCTTGACTGCAAGGACCAGTAACAAAGGTGGTGTTGGTTCAAGCTTGAATAGTGAGTGGGACAGATGTCCTTGCGTTCGTATTTTCTATGCTAGCTTGTGCTTCTGTCAGAGTGCCTATGAGCGGTCTTATTACCAGACACGTGTGCATGGGATCCCCGCCTTTACAACCTTCCAGCTGTATTGATTGATTGATTGTTAGGACTTGACACAAGCAATTCCATTTTTTTAAAGCAACTCCATTTTGATTCTGACATTTTTTACAGCTCTCAGAATGCTTGTGCTGCTATGTAAGCCAAACTCATGTGGTAGATAGGAGGATGAGGGTAATTTATAACCTTGTTGGCACTTGAATGATTTTAAGTAGTTTCAGAGGCCTGAGGAACCACTTTCTTGGCTTCTGTATACTCATTCTTCTTTAAAAAAGCTTACACTAGCAAAAGGAAACCTGATAAGGAATTCAGATGGGAAAAGTTAAGCACAGTAAGCTCTTAAATTAGTTTTGCTACCACTTCTAAGCTTAGTATTTTATAAGACTGTGTCACTTGAAAACAAATCTTTAACTTTTATATTTCTCTGTAGATCACATAATTTTAGACAATAATAACTATTAATGATATAATAATTTCCTTAGGGAACATTTTATGGACTTAGAATAAATGAACGTAAATTAATGCATAGAGAATGCTAAGCTGTAACAATGGTGCCTTAAAGCCCACGGATGGGTTTTGAGTTGTTTGTTAATATGTCTAATAAAGACATGTGTTTTCATTGCTCCATCATGCATGTGAGAGAAAAATGTCAATGATCAGGTTGGTGGGGAGTAGCTCAAGTAGTAGAGTGCCTGCTTAGCAAGCGTGAGGCTCTGAGTTCAAACCCCAGTACCACCCCCCAAAAAAAGTGTCAATGATCTAGATAAAACACACTTACAAGTATTTGTACAGTTTAGAAGTTCAGAGATTCCAGTTACATTAGTCCTCCTAGTACAACCAAAGGACTAGTAGATGACCAATTCGGGTTTGTTCCCTCTTGAAGGTTATTATCATAGAACATGTAACAATTTGTAAACTCTTAAGAGTCTTATGAGGCCCACCTTGTTCAAATCATACTTTCAAGGATGTAGTCATCTATTTTAATGGGGAACAAAATAAGTTAGCAATAGATATAAATATTCATACATGTCCCTATTACACAAAAAAGAAGAATATTATTGTGAAAGATCTCAATTTAACATCTTTTCAAGTTAGATTATCTGAAATAAATTTCAATGTTGTGTTAGCTTCCTATGACAAAATACATGAGATAACTGACTTATAAGGAAGAAAGGTTTATTTTGGCTCATAGTTTTGAAGGCTTTAGTCCATGGTTGGCCCCATTGTTTTTGTGCCTGTGGCAAGGCAGAGCAGTGTGGCAAAGCCTGTGGCACAGGAAGGTGCTTAGCTCGTGGCGACTGGAAAGCAAAAAGAGATGAAGGACCAAGGTCCCAATATTCCCTTTTATGTTACAACCCCAATGACCTAAGACTTCCCACTTCTTACAGTTACATCATCTCCCAGTAGCACCAAAGTAGGGACTAAGCATTTAACACATGGCCCTTGGGGAACATTTAAGATTCAAACCATGACAGAGGCAAAGCATCATGTTTGCCTAAACAGGTGCAAGCAAGAGGCGATACCTCCTTTAGCTCTTTTGTTAATTAGACCAGGCTCTGGAATTCATTAGTTAAGACTGTGGGGGTAGGGGTGGGGGAAAGACAGGATTTTAGAGAAATGGAGAACGAACTACATAGAATTTTCCTCAGTGACAGAAGTTATCTACATAATTAGAAAAACAGACAAGGGTCATTAGTTGTTAATTAGATCATGAAATTGCTGGGGTTTTGTACTTTGAATGTTAACATGTTTATATATTGATGAAAAAATATCAATTTCTCCCTATGCTAGTTTTTTAACTGTTAGATTTTTGTCTCTTTTTCTAGTGATACCTTCAGCATCCGTTATTTCCAGGGCTGAGACTACAAATGCTGTTGTGGACAAGACTGTTATTTATTGGAATAGTGAAACAGCAATTGAAAAGGTCTCGTGTGAAATGAGATATAAAGCTACAACAAACCACACTTGGAATGTAAGCTAAACTTTCATTATTCTTTGGCATGTGAGTGAATGATTTAAAAGAAAGCCAACTATTGTGTTCACAGTGGACTGCTAAAGGATTCATTTTGCATGTTTTCTTTTTATTGTTGTTGTACTGGGGGTGCATTGTGGCATTTTCAAAAGCTCTTAAAATGTATCAAATATACCATACCTTGAATTCACCCCCTCCATCATTCTCCTTTATCCCCCTGCCACCATTCCTGGAATAGTTTCAGCAGGTCTCATTTTTCCATTTTCATACATGTGTACATATTATTTCCACCATATTCACCCTCCTACACCCTTTCCTTACATCCTCCCCCCTCCCACTGGTACCAACCCCCCAGACAGGACCTGTTTTGCCTTCCTGTCCTCTATTTGTGAAAAAAAGACATTTTTGTTTGTTTAAGATAGCTACGCTGGGAGTTTCATTGTGACATTTCCATGTATATATGTATTATAACCCAAATTGGCTCATCCCCTCTATTTTTGTCCTTTCTACCTTAGTACCCTTCTTATGGTGATTTCAATGAGTTTCAATGAGTACATCAGCCATATTCACCTTCTTAATTTCCTTCCTTTGCTTTCCCCCTCTCATGTGACCTCCCCTTAGTGTGATCTGTTTTTCAGAATATTGTTTTATTTGTGTAGGTCTAAATTCCACATATGAGAGAGAACATGTGGCTTTTGGCTTTCTGAACTTGGCTAACTTCAGTTAAGATGATGTTCTCCAGTTTGATCCATTTACCTGCAAACGACAAAATTTCATTCCCCTTTGTGGCTGAATAAAATTCTATAGAATATAAATACCACATTTTCTTGATCCATTCATCAGTAGTGGGGTATCTTGGCTGTTTCTGTAGCTTAGCTATTGTGACTAATGCTGCAGTAAACATGAGTGTGCAGGTGTATTTATTGTAACCTGACTCATATTCCTTTCGGTATATCCCTAGAAGTAGTATTGCTGGATCATATGACAGTTCTATTTTTAGTTTTTTGAGGAGCCTCCATACTGTTTTCCACAGTGTTTGTACTGATTTATATTCCCACCAACAGTGTATGAGGGTTCCTTTTCCCCCACATCCTCACCAACATTTGTTGTTATTTGTATTCTTGATGATAGCCATTATAACAGGAGTGAGGTGGAATCTTAACGTGGTTTTGATTTGCATTTCCTTTATGGCCAGAGATGTTGAGCATTTCTTCATGGGTTTTTTGTTTTTGTTTTTGTTTTAGCTATTTCTTCCTTTCCCATGTCTTCATTAGGTCATTGATTTTGGGAGAGTTTAGTTTTTTGAGCACCTTCTATATTCAGTTTTCCCAACAACATTTGTTGAAGAGACTGTCTTTTCTCAATCATATGCTTCAGGTGCCTTTGTCAAAAATTAGATGAGTGTAGATGCATGGATTCACATCTAGGTCTTCTGTTCTGTCCCACTGGTCTTCATGTCTGTTTTTGTGCCAGTACCATGTTGTTTTTATTGCTGTGGCTCTGTAGTATATTTTGAAGTTGGTTATAGTGGTACCTCCAGCATTGCTCTTTTTGCCCAATATTGCCCTGATTATTTTCAGCTTTTGTGCTTCCAAATGAACTTTAGGGTTGGTTTTTCAAACTTAAAGTCATTGAGCTTTTGATGGGGATTGCATTGAACATGCAGATTGCTTTTGGTAATATACCCATTTTCACAATACTGATTCTGTCAATCCTTGAACATGGGAGATCTTTCCATCTTCTGTAATCTTCTACTTCTTTTCATTTTTCATGTTTTTATCTGGATTTTTGTGGGCCACTTTAGTTTTTTTTGTTTTGTTTTTTGGGTTCTGTGTGTGTGTGTTACTGGGGTTTGAACTCAGGGCTTCGTGTTTGCTAGGCAAGCACTCTACCACTTGAGCCATTCATCTAGCCCTTTTTCTGGGTTGGATATTTTCGAGCGAGGGTCTCGTAAGATATTTGCCCATGCTGGCTTCAAATCATGATCCTCCTTATTGCTGCTTCCTGAGTAGCTAGGATACAGGTGTGAGCTGCTGGCACCTGGCCAGCTTTACCTTTAATAATAATTACCATATGTTCTGAGGGAGATGTTTCCTGAAAAGATCCTCTTGCCTTTTGTAAATTGCTAACTAGACCAAATCTCCAACTAAGAGGGAACTATCCAGTTTTAATGCCTTGTAATGGTCTCCTAGGGCAAAATTTGCATCAGCGATGGAGGATGTAAAATTTAAGTATTCTATGCTGAAATTTGACAGATATCCAGGGAAATAAAAAATTGTTCAAAGTGGAGAACTTATGAATGTCTCTTTTTAAATGAAAAATGTACAAATGTAAGATAACATAAGCCTTAGTCTTAGATGAGCTTAAAGTAAAAAGTGAATTTCTAGATTACCTACCCATAAATACCAAGGGTAAATTACCAAATGTCTTAGGAAAGGTATAGATAAGAAGGTTCATTAATAAAATCACATCACTTGACAACACCTATGAACAGTGTAATAAAAACTCACTAACTTGAACTCGTCTGACTTAGGAAAAAGTTCTAATTTTGATATACTTGAAAAAATATAGCAAAAATGTCATTCTATTGTGTTCAAGTGCAATAAACTGGCATTTAGTCCAAATAATTAAAGAATGGAGTTTCTGGCTTTGCTTAATTAAGAGTTCTTTAGGGGGTATGGATAGCCAGTTTTCAGACAGGTAAATAAAATGATACTAAAACATACACTAAACAGGATTTAATTTTTCTTTGGTGATCAACACGAGTCCAAAAGCTTTCTACTGCTTCAACCTCATCATTTTATTTTATTTTTTTTTCATTTTTCTTTTATTATTCATATGTACATACAAGGCTTGGTTCATTTCTCCCCCCTGCCCCCACCCCCTCCCTTACCACCCACTCCGCCCCTCCCTCTTCCCCCCCCTCAATACCCAGCAGAAACTATTTTGCCCTTATTTCTAATTTTGTTGTAGAGAGAGTATAAGCAATAATAGGAAGGAACATCAACCTCATCATTTTAAATATCAGTGTTGCTGGAGAGCATTACGTTTTAAAAGTGTAAGAACATGGGGGTAAAATATCCTGATTTCATGATCTGTCCTAAGAATTGTGTCTGAAAATTAAATTCTTGCCAGGTGCCAGTGGCTCATGCCTAGTAATCCTAACTGCTCGGGAGGCAGAGATCAGAAGGATCGTGGTTCGAAGCCAGCTCTGGCAGATAATTCGAGAGACCCTCTGTCGAAAAATACTCAACACAAAAAATGACTGGTGGAGTGGCTCAAGTGATAAAGTGCCTGCCTAGCAAGTTTGAGACCCTGTGTTCAAACCCCAGTACTGCAAAAAAAAAAAAAAAAATTTAATTCCTGGAGTCAATTTGTATGTTTAACTTTGCTTGCTTGATCACAAATGTTAATGTTGCTTGGTGGCTCACGTCTGTAATCCTATACTCAGGAGGCAGAGATCAGGAGGATCACAGTTCAAAGCCAGCCAGGGCAATTAGTTCACGAGACCCTATCTGGAAAAACCCATCACAAAAATAGGACTGGTGGAGTGGTTCAAGGTGAAGGTCCCAAATTCAAACCTTCCTCCCCCCAAAAAGCAACAAAAACCAAATGTGAATGTTGTAGTTGTTTGTATCATGCTCAGCTGAGAGTTCCTGTCTATATCATTTGGTCAATAACCAAGTGTAGATCCAGCTGGACTCCTTTAGCAGATATGGAATTTAGGTAAATTTGAAAGCAACCCAGATGAGTCTTAGAGTTTGAGTTCAAGAGGTTTTCCTTGAGGACATCTGGGCATCACGGTAATAGGATGACAGTAAAAATATTAAGTTCCCTTACCTAGTATAAATAGGAGGAGTAATAAATTAAAAGAACATGTAGAAAACAGAAAGAACTGTCAGTGTCTGGGAATGGTTTTCCAAAACCATCTGTTTTCTGACTAAAACGCTTGTTCTTTGCTCCCCCTGGTGGTGCTATACGTACCATCGTGAGACTTAAGTGGCCCAGGCTAGCCACCTCCTCCTCCAGATTCCTATTTTAGCTTCCCAGTGTTGGGCCACCATGCTTTGGTCTCACTTTTGAAAACCTTGTCTTTATCAGAAGTTGCAAATGAAAGAGTTGGAAGAATATTCGTTTTCCATTTAGTCCTCAGAACCTCAGAATCCTTGGTGATAGGTAGCATTAGCTCTATTATATAAGTGAAACTGAGTCCAGAAGAGGTCAAGCCAGACTTTTCCAAATTTACTCTTCACTTCAGGTACCCATAAATATTTAGAAAATCAAAGTACAGTTTTCAGTCCAAAGTCTATCTTCCATCCCCTCTACCGCAATTCTATTAAATACAACTATTAACACAGAAAAAAAAAAAAAAAAAAAGGTGAATCACCACTTCTTTCTAAGTCCAGTCAGTAACATCCTGGAGGAAGCTTTCATCTGGGTCACACATGAAGTGTTGTCTTTGCCCCCTGGTAGGGGGACAAGAAAGTCAAAAAGAGTGGGAGGAGAGAAAGGATTGCAGGTGCCCTTCCACCTCCTTCTGTGGTGACATTGTGGCCATCAGATATTGCTGGAGGGTAGCTCTTTACTTCAAAGTGACAGGCAGCTATCTCAGGAAAGCCTTGTAGCTGAGATCACAGGCTATAGAGTTCAAAGCCTGGCTCTGCTGCTTTCTAGTTGTGCAACCTTGAGCAAGCTTCTTATCTTTTCTGCGCTTCATGCCCATGGACAAAATGGGAACAAAATAAGCACCTACCTCACCCGTTGTGTGGGGGTGGGATAGGGCAGAGGGGAGAGCAAATGGTATAAGAAATCAGCTGAGAGCCAGGACTAGAATAATGTGGGCTAGCTATTACTTTTACCTTTTTTTGTCAGTACTGAGGATTGAACTCAGGGGCTCAGGCAGGCACTCTACCACTTGAGCTACACTCCCAGCATTATTTTTACCCATCTTAACCTGCAGGGAAGCTATGCTGTAGGGGTGATATAGTACAAAGGAATCCACCAAAAATAGCCAGGTATTGAAAGTGTTTTTTAGCCCCTGGAGCTAAGCTGCTTACACACTGTGATGTTTCTAGAGGAACCATTCAATCCTCCCTGTGATCCTCCAAGGCTAACACCGCAGGGCAGAATTTTGGTCTATTGAGAAATAGCTCAAAGCTTCAGAGTTTGTCCCTAGAGATTAAATTGCTCTGGGGGGAACATTAACAAACATCTCATCCATACCTCATTAGTCTGTCTACCTAAAATAATCACTCCGCTTTGAAGGAAATGAGAAAATGGTTTATTCTGAGTCAAATATGAGTGGCCATGACCTGGGGACATGGATTCAAATTATTCAGACAGTGGAAGAGGTTACACGAGCTGTTATAGTAATAGAACGGATTGAGGTCATCAATCGATATTTAACAATTACACTGGTGGGAGCATCAGGTAGGCAGGGCTATAGCAAAGCAGAGAAACCTCTTCTGTAGGCTGCAGATGTTATCTTATAGCATTCTTACCTTTAGGGTTGGTAGGAGTTAGAGATCTGCTAAACTTGATGATAGATCCTGAGAAGTTTACATTATAGTCGTGAGAGTTAGGTCAGATACAAAAGTTTAGGTAAATGTCTATTAAAGGTGTTTAGGCTCGTGTAGTCTCTCATCAGGAGATTCCCAAATTCTTTGTGTCCCACAAAGCATCCAGGCAGGGCACATGGGTGTAGTAAAGGAGGTAACAGAGTTTATTAAAGATTAAGGAAAGGGTTATAAAAGACCATGGTGGGGCCAGGTGGAAGCCAGAAGCAGTACCTTCCCTTTTCCAGGTGCTTTTCAAAACTGCACTAACCTAGAAGAAGGGAAGAACCTAGTGATTTCTAACCACCAATAATTGGGGAGGGGCATAGGTGGTCCCTGGATCAGGTGGAGGTAGTTTGAATTGTGCCCAAGCTCAGGTGTGAGTAAGTAACCTCCACGGAATTGCAGTTGAAAAGAAGACTCAGAGAAAGAGAAGAATGTTCAGCCTGAATTACAATATTAAGTCATATGTTTTAAGAATCCTATTTTCTATCTTAGCCTGCCTCAACTGATCTTAAGATAGCCCAAGATAATTTTGTCTCTCTACCTACAACATTCCCCTCTCCACAGTCATGATGTTCTAGATAGCCAAGGTCAAGCAGTCTGTAGGATCTTTCATATACAGGCAGTTTTTTCCTGGTGCTGGTGCTCAAACCCATGCTTTTATGCATGCTAGGCAGGCACTCAACCACTAAGCTAGGTCATCAGCCAGCAGAGTGTGTTTGAAAGTCACATCTTTGGCACAAGCCATCCCTAAATGGGTATTTTCATGAATTTTACATTTCCAATACATGACAAGTTTCAAAGATTGATTTTAAGATTATTTTTGGTGGGGGGGGGCAGTCCTGGGGTTTGAACTCAGGGCCTTGCACTTGCTGGGCAGATGCTCCACCGCTGGAGCCCTGCCCCCAGCCCAGGAATGAGTTTTAATAGAAGAATCCCTGAATGGGATTGATACCTTGGTCTTTTCTCTTCTGTCCTTTAAAATCTCGATAGTGTTAATTTTCTCCTTCACGAGTGTCTGGTGATTGGTTTTCTCCCAATCGCCTAATAAATGCATTTCTAGACATATTTTATGTCTATACTATGCCTTCCAATCCTGCTTCACCTTTTCAGTAAATCACTTCCTGTTCCACACGAAGATGCTGTGCTTGCTCCTTGGACTCGCTGTCAGCCAAAGCAGTTTCTTTGGGGGCATTTTTCACTATATTTTACAGAGTAGTCAGAAAAAATGTAAATTTGTTCCTCACCTATTTTCTTTCTTATTTCCATTGGATTTTCATAGCTCAACATTCTTTTTTGTGTGTGAATGTTACAATATCACTTAACATCTATTGATTTTTATTAGCATTCGTTCTGACATATCTGAAAACATTCTTAAATGTTATGTTTTATTTCTGTCTGTCTCTGTCTCTTTCTCCCTCTCTCTCACACACATGGACATATCTTAGGCCTTGTAGAATTTGTATAAATTTGCAGTAAAGGACCAATTTAACAAATTAGCTTATCAATAATTTTTCTAAAAGTAATCATGAACAAGTGAAATTATTTTATCATTCAGAGAAAACTGTTGATCTAAATATCTAACTAGAGAGAGAGAGAGAGAGAGAGAGAGAAGACTAGAACAGTCACCATCGAATTCTCCATTTCCCCACTCCCCTAAAAATCAGCTCTTCCAGAATTTATAACGTGTTACATTGTGGGCTTTCCTGAGATTTACAAGCTTGAGAGAGCTGTCACACAAAGCGATGTGAATTCCACTTTTAATGCTTGAATATATGATCATGTATGTTTTGCACAAAGTGCTCTATTGCTCTGTTTTTCAGGGTCTAGGAGAGTGCTCTGAGAATAGGAGTGCTGCATACATCTCTGCTAGGTGGAAAACTATTCTAAAAAGCATACCATAAGCCAAGTTCCAGTGGCTCACCACTGTAATCCTAGCTGCTTGGGAGACTGAGATTGGGAAGATCATGATTGGAGGCCTGCTGAGGCAAATAGTTCTCGAGACCCCCATCCCTAAATAACCAGAGCAAAAGGAACAGGAGTTGTGGTTCAAGTGGTAGAGTTCCTGCTTTGCAAGCATGAAGCCCTAAGTTCAAATCCCTGTACCACAAAAAAAGAAAGCATATATTATTTTGTTATTGTACATCTACTTCAGGTTAAAGAATTTGATGCCAATTTTACATATGTGCAACAGTCAGAATTCTACTTGGAGCCAAACATTAATTATATATTTCAAGTGAGATGTCAAGAAAGAGGCAAAAGGTACTGGCAGCCCTGGAGTTCCCCCTTTTTCCATCACACACCTGACACAGGTGAGTGTGTTTATATTTTTAATCTCTGAGGCTTTTCTTTTGACTTCTGACTCTTCTAATATATTTTCTGCTTGATTTCTATCAAGATTGGCAAAAATACCCTAGGGTAGGTGGTAATCATTTTGTTTTGATTTTGCTAAGGCTACGAGGATTTGCAAAATGGTTCTAAACATTCCTGAGCTAAAAATCAACCAGGGGTGCTTGTTTAAGGTGTGTTCACTGTCCAGCCCAGAGGGTCTGATCCCACAGCCAGTAGGAAAGGGAGGTTCTTAAGACTCGACATTTCTTTCAAACCCGCCCTGGGTGATTGTGAGGCATGCAATTTTCTTAGATCTTGTTTTGGAATCACAAACATATATTCTTCTAAAAGAGACACAAATCGAATCCTGTTAATAAGTATTGATTGTCTGCTATGTGCAAAGCAATCAGGAAGAGTTATAACACTTAAATATGGGATCAATGAGTTCTCCACAAGATTTAGCTGATATGCTGTTTATCTCTAGACCTTATCCTATTCCTTATATTACTAATTTAATTTTTCTATATGTTTACTTGTGTCATTCAATACCAATTTCATTGCTAAATAGACCTTCATGGTAAGCAAATAATAAAGTAAGTCTATTGTGATCGTCATACTACTCCATCACAGTCCATAACCCTGAAGGTGACCCACTACTCTCTGTAGTTTAAACACTGGTTTCAAGTTTTCTTTTCAGAACCGAAGGACTTGATTATAATCACAGTATTGCTAATATCATTCTTATTATGACGTCTTGGAAACTTGATTTATGTTTCTTTTTTATATTTAATTTTGAGCTTTAGTGATTTATATTTTCAAAGCACTTTGACATAAATTGTAAATACTGATGGCTGCCAAATAAGTACCAGGAGCCAGGAGCCAGATGACTGCAAAAAGTTCTTTTGGCGCCCCCTGATGCTCAAATCTTAGAAATACATTAATAAGGAGTCATTTTCAATAATGAGTGCTGTTTTTTTTTTTGAAAGTTGGCTTTAGGGTTAAGGTATCTTGTCTTAAATTGACATCATTAAGAATTCTTAAGATTTTACAAGCTGATTTATAATAGAATTTGTTTGATAGCCTAATTATTTTTAACAAAACCTAGAATTGTGTAGCAAGATTATCCAAATTAATACCTATCGTTTACCATTTATAAAGTTCTACTAAATACAAGCTTGATTTTCACATCAACCACATTTGGTAGTGTAATTAGCACCATTTTACAAAAGCAAAAACTGAGGCCTGACCTGCTAACTAGCACATTGCTAGTGGTTTTGTAGCGCCTAATTATTCAGATACATTTTCTGTGCATTTTCCCTGCCTTCCCTCAGAATGTCATCAACCTTTTTCAGCAATTACATCACTTAACCTAAACACTGTACAAGTTAGGTGTGTGACTGAAAATGTTCTTCTTTAAGGCTGAAGGTCTTTAGCCTGAGATGTAAGGGAATAAGAACACCAGAGCTGCCCCTACAACAGTCTGAACTTAGTCTTTTGTTTCCAAGGAGAAAAAGTATCCATCAAAATTAAACATCCCTGAAAATTTGCATTAGCTAAGAAGCACCACAGACTAGCCTCTTGGTTCAAATGCCTCTGACACACATTAAATAAGAAACAATTGAAGTGTGCTAGGGAAAGTGAAAATGTTAAATTTTTTTTAAAAACTTCTCTTTTTTTTTTCCTGTTTGTTTGTGAAAGCAATGCAAGTTTTTTCTATTATACAACTAGAAATACCTGCTATCCACATTTTGCTGAATTTAATACTAATTTTTCCTGTGTACCTGCTATGGTGTAATCAGTGTTTTGTATTCTGATTCTCTTACTTAATCTACCTTGTTGGGTAGATTCTAATTTATGGACATACCAGAACTTATTTGTTTTCTTTTTTAAACAATATTCTAGGCTATTTCCTTTTTTCATTAGGAATAAACTTCTTTTAATACATTTGCATTCAAACTTTCCTTGTCTCTTTAGATCTAAAGAAGAATTATTAGATCAAGAGTCAAGCGCATTTTAAGATACTGATGCATCTTTTCAAATTGCTCTTTAGCAAATCTTTAATATTGATTGCTTTTTTAAAAAAAAGGTGTTCACTTATTCATGAAATATTCATTTAGCCTCTTTTAGTGCTTAAGAACCTTAGTGAGCAAAGGAGACAAAGATCCCTGCCTTGGAGAAGTTTTATTCTAGAGGATACAGAAAATGAAACCAAGCATACTAATTATGTATCTAGCATTATAAACAAATATATAAATAAAAGCAATAAGAATCAAACTTCCCAGCTGAAGTTTAAATTGCCTTGTGATTGAGAAAGAAAGATGTATTTTCCATAATGTTAAGTTAACCAATTTTAATAATGAAATTTTTTTGACCAAACTTTTCCAATAACCAAAAGTTTATTTATGAAGAAATACAGTCCAGGCAATGATGTTCCCTTAATGAAGGAATTTCCTGTTTTATTCGCTAAAATTCTTATGTGTGTATCACTGAATTCATTCATTTCAGTACAATGTGTTTTCAATGTTATGCTCAGGATGGACAACAGGAAAAACCCTGACATAGGATGGCTTGACCTGCATCCATCCTCTTCTCTGCATTGCTTTCTTTTAGACAGTACCCTTTCTTGGCTTTTAAAAAACGTGGCCTCAGGTGCCAGGCATGGTGGTTCATGCCTATAATCCCAGCACTTGGCAGGATCTAGGGTTCAATGCCAGGCTGGTTTGCATAGTGAAACCCTGCCCTCCCCCCACAAAGAAGCAGAACAAAACAAAACCTCCAACAGCAACAAAAGACCTGGTGTCAGGCTGAGGTATAGCTAGTCACAGAGCACTTGCCTAGCATGCATGAGGCCTTGGGTTCAAGTACCAGCACTGAAAAAAAAAAAAAAGCTAAAAGAAATAGACTCCAGAAAAAAAATTCTAAAACAACTGAATAAGGGCTAAGTGACTTATAAAATAACTTATAAGACTCACTCTCTTTTTTTCTTCCTTAAAGTATTTAGGCTTTACTGGAAAGCAAAATCTTATACTAAAAATGAAACGGAAAATCAATCCCTCAGAATATAATATCAGGTTTCAGCAAGCACAGAGAGGAAGTTTCTCTGGGTTAGAGACCCTTTTTATTCTACCTTGGCAAAACAGCAAGAGGCCACTTAAATAACCGGATCTGGGTGTATTTAAGATAATAAACAAAATAGCCGAGTTTATTGGATGCTTACTACGTGTTAGGCATCATGATAAGCACTTTACATATGAATTATCGTTTATCACCGTAAAAGGGTTGTAATTATTATTCCATTGCACAGATAAAGACGATGAGTTCCAAGCAGTTTTGCAAATGGAAAGCTGATGGAGTACAGCCAGGGTATAACTCTGGCTATGGGATGCCAGCACCCACATAATTTGTAGCTCTGCTGGTCACCTTCCTAAGAGACTTAGGATGTCAGCCCCATCTCAGCCACCTAACTAAATCCTCTGCACAATTAGTCAAGAAGGAAATGATGCCAACAGAACTTTCTGGGGGTTTTTTTGGTGCTGGGAATCGAACCCAGGGCCTTGTGAATGCTAGGCATCCTCTCTAACATTGAGTTACGCTCCCAGCCTAGAGAGTCATTTGTGACATAGGGTTTGCTAGGCAAATGCAAACAGATGAGAAAAAAAACATACGATGTTATCAACTATGTCTGCTTTGCTATGAATACAAGATGTAGAAGCAGCTAGGGTTGAGGCAATGATAATGAAGCCCAGAATTCCAGAAACTTTGAGAAAGGATAGGGAAGAGAAGGTAAAGATAAAATACAGGAGAAAAGGTAATCTTGCCCACAACAGGCCCACAAAGGCAAGTTGTAATGTGTTTTTTCAGCTGGTCTTGGCCCAATAAAATATTTTGAACAGAGTGGGAGCCATGAGCCCTCTGCATTAGAAATGGTAGCACACTTGCTTAAACGGTAGTTTCCTGAACATCTGCAAGTGATACTGCTGCAGTGAAGTGTAAGAACCACTGCTTAGGAGTCAGATACCCTTCAAAAGGAAGAAGTAGCATTGGTACCAGGCTTGGCGATCTTTGATTCCAAATCTCAGACCTTAGTGTTGCCAACTCATCCTTGGGCTCTTTTGTTCAATTCGAGATGAAAATGCCAGAGACAAGCAATACCATCTGAATGAGGCTTTATTGGGGTTAAGCTCAAGCCTAAGGGAGACGGCACAGGGCCTCGTGTTCCAGGACTGACTCCCCAAGGACACCAGGAGTAAAGCTTATGCAGACAAAAAGGCAGGCTTGTGCAGGTGGACAGTCAGCCTTGCACACAATCCCAGGATTTCTACACGTCTTGGCTCTCGGGACTGGGGTTTGCCCTTCACGAGGTGATCTGCTCATACATGTTAGGCCCATCTGTGCTGGGCTTGCAAAAGATGGTGAAAGTGCTCAGGACTGCCACCACAGGAAGGTCATGCACCAGTCAAGTTCAGGGGTATTGCTTGTGGGTTGGGAGGGAAAAGTAAGGGTTTGAGGGGGAGGTGGAGAAAGGTGGGACTCAAGAAAGCTTAGTCATTGATGAAAACATATTTGAAACAGCTTGCATTAGATGAGAATCGTTGGTGGGAGAATCAGGGCCCTCTGTTGCTCTGTCTCATCATAAAGGATAACATAGGGAGTAGACAGGAAATGTGGACAGAAAAGGGGAGACCTGGCCACTTTAGTAAAAGTGGGTTTAGAGGGGTTGGAAAAGGTTGGTAATTATCTCAGGTAATTATCTCTAATACTATCTGGTCACTTCTGCTAACTCTTTCACTGGGGTCCCTGACAACCTCTGCCCTCCTCCACACACAAGATCCTCAGAAGCACATGGTGCTGGTCTGCTTCTTCAGTTAACCACCGTGTCAAGCCAACCCGCCTCTGTCTGGTCCTGTCCTGCCACTGGCCTCAAGCTTTCAGCTGAGATTCTGAGGGCTGCTGAAGTTGGAGCTTCTATCCATCAACCTGGGGTCTCTAAGTAGTGCAGAAAATACCCCAAGGGGAAAAGAGAATTTGTCACTATAGAAAACCAACACTGAAAACATGGAATTCAATTCCATAAATTTACTACTACCAATTACCAATGTAAAATAAAAGTGAAAACAATCACTTGTGCACTGTAAAACAGATCCTTTTGTAGGGGAAACAAAAAGGCACAGACTTTATAATCTTTTTAATAAGGTAGAACCCTGAGGGAAGGGCAGTCACATTTCATAATGACTAATTAACTTGCTTGATTGCAACTTGCAGTCATGTTTCCCAGAGAAATCATAGACTTTCTGGAACAACTTTCCAGAGGAAGGCAAGTATGAGCAAGCCATTAAACAGCATTTTGCTTTGTTCTTTTAAAATTACTTGTTGTTGCTTCACCACCAATGACTCCTTGAAAGCTCTTTTAATTTTTCAGGATGTTTAGTGGCTAAACTAAAAACAAATTCCTCAATGGAGCTAAATATAGGTGATATTAAACCATACAAATTTGATGGTAGCACAAGAATGTTTTTCAAAAATTCCGTTATTTATAATTACAGATTTGTTATCCATTCATATAAACATGGATTATATAACTTTGTAAAGTCTTGGTTGATAAACTGCTAAACAGATACATAGTGTCCTCGATATGCTAACAATCTTAGACTTTTCATTTTGTTTTATTTAATCTTTTGGGGGCCTTGCCTCTAATAAATCATCAAATTTCCGTAGAATAAAAATAAATAGCTCAAAGAGTTCTTCAGTCTCTTGAAGTTGGCCATCCACTAATGAGAATAAAGATGATGCTTTTCCATGAGAAAGTGATAATCTCCTGTATTAAGTTTCTTTTGCTGCTGTAACAAATTATCACAAACTTGATAGCTTAAAACAATGTAAATGTATTAGCTTATAGTCCTGGAGTTGAGAAATCCAAAATCAGTATCACTGAACTAAAATCAAGGTGTAAGCAGGACTGTGTTCCTTCTGGAAGCTCCAAAGCAGAATCATTTTCATTATCCTTCCTAGATTCTAGAGGCTGCTTGACTTTCTTGAATCATAGTCCCATCCTCTGTCTTTGAAGTAAAAAGCATAGCTTCTTCCATTCTCTTTCTCTGATGCTCATCCTTCTGCCTCTTATATGGACCCTTGTAATTTCACTGGATCCACTCATAATAACCTAGGATGATGGATCCATCAGAAGACCCCAGGGCCATATGAGATAACCCATCCACTGGTTCCAGGGATTAGGAGATGAACATCTTCAGGAGACCATTATTTGTCTTGTCCTGTCTCCTCACCAACCCATCCACCACCACCAATGGCAATTTTTACTAGACAGTATGATAAGGTGTAAGACAAGGAAATCAAATCTGATTATCTTAGAAAGGAAGTCATTGGAAACATAGCTGCAAATATGTAGGAAGGCTGGCAAATTAGGCATGAGCAGAATCTAAATGTGAGCAGGGGCAGAACCACTGTGAAATTCAAAGCTTAGGAAGAATCTGGTGAGAACCCTATAGCTGGCATTGTGGTTACCGCCACTGCCTGTCCTGTGCCCTAGACAGATCACTGGTGCCCATGACACCAGGCCCTGGATATAGCTACAGCTATATGATCCATATTGGATACTAAGCTGTTTCCTAAAGCTATGTGTCGCCTGCCCACATCCAATGTCTAGAGGTTGGGGGGGGGGGCATGTGATTGGCTAAGGTGAGGTCACATACTTATGGCTAGTTGTTAGCTGTGCAGGGGAATATCTGCCCAATTGAGACTTCTATAATGGGAAGTGCTTCTTGCCACTTACCTATTTTAGATTGCTCATAAGGAAGTACGTCCTGGTGTTGGACAGGTAAAACTTGGCAAATGTTTACTAGAGTATTGGACTCAGGAGCAGGACCATGCTATCCCTGAGAGCAAGGGTGTGCTTTTGAAGACTCTTTGACCACTGGCACAGGTGGACACTGTCATTCTTGCATATAAAGTTTTACTACACTTTGACATCAGACCCTCATCTCTGTATGGTCCTTATAATTTAGGCAATTTTCCTGGATGGCTGTTCTTTTCCTCCTCTTATTCTTTGCCTTGACACTATAACTGTTATCTGTACATTTCATACCTTCTTGTCTCTAGATGTACCAACATTGATAGCCTAGGAACTATCAATGAAACAGTCCCTTGAATATGTCTGAACACATTTTGCTGTCTTTAATAGACATGGATGACATAATTCAGTAATCCACTAAGTGATTCATTGTCTGACTTGTTTTTCAAGGCGAGGTAATGAGTTGGTTGCTGACATACCATTTTCTTTACCTTGGGCTTCTGATGCCTACCTGATAGTGTAGTTATTGTCTTCACTTGGCCAGTTAACAGGGGCTATGGTCACATCTTTGCCTTTCGCTGGTGATGTTAAATTTCCAACCATGGAACTAAACTGGTCTGACCTGGGGAGATAGCATTTAATTGCTCTGATACAACTGAATTATTAAAAGAAGGAGATTAGGAAGAGAGAAACCAAAAGGAGATGTCTATGTTTTAAGAAAAATAGGATGAGGGGGAAACTCCAATATTTTGAAAAATAAACCTTTTGTCTCTTTTTTAATATGATTTACCTTTTTTGAATATCTAGAACCTTCTAAAAGAAACATCCAGAAAGGTCCATGTATCAGCTCTGACAAAAGCCTTTATGAGGTAGGCCTTGTTTGGCATGGCTTTAAGGCGTAAATAAAACTACCTTATAGATGCCTATTCCCTTTGGCCCAGTAAGTGTACTTGTAGAAATCTAGCCTTAGAAAAAATCAGAGATGTGAGACCAAGAGATATGGAAGAGAAAGTTATATGTAATGGCTTTCATCCAAAGGCTGATTATAATAGTAAGAATTTAGAACCAATCTAAATGTCCAACAATGGCAAAAATAACGCTTACTAAGGTTTTAATTTATGTAAAACCTGTGCTAAGTGCTTGAGGTAAACCAGCTCGCCAAAACTTAAAAGTGAAGCACTGTTAATATCCAATTTTACAAATGAAGAAACTGAGACAGGGAGAGGTGAAGTAACTTGTCCAGGAATATGCAACTTCAGGTGACAGAGCCAGGATGTGACTGAGTTTCACTTGAGGCCACAGTTGGTGTTTGAAACCACTAAGCTACACAGTTTCCCAATAAGGATATAATTGAATGAATGCAGTACAAACATGATGAAATATTAAATAGCCATAGATGTAATGTCTTGAATAATTTTTAATAAAATAAGGTAATGCTCATTGCATAACACTGAATGAAAAAGAGCACAACGCATTAAAGAGGATGTTCTCCACCAGGACACAGACAGACACAAAAGACTGTTAAAAATGATTGGTTCTTGTTTGGGAACAAATATGAAATTGTACATTTCTCCATGCTCTTCTATGCCTTTCAAGTATCCCATAATTAGCATGTACTGCTTGTACAATCAAGGAAAATAATTTTAGGAAGAAAATAACTCTATACTTAAAATGCAAACAATCAGTGTTCAAAGCATAGCTCAATCATAGCCCAGTGGGATGGGGCTCAGAGCCCTGTGAGTCAGGCAGTGTTAACATACCATGAACAGAGGAGCAAGGCTAAGTCTTGTCCTGGGCCAGTTTGATGGCAGAGCCAGCCATACTGCCCAACTCTGAGCTGTCCTGAGAAGGTGACATTATTAATTAATGGAACTAAAGACCAGCACTAACTGTGTGTCACAATGAATGGGGATTTCTACTCACCAACCTCTAGCTAAGTGACATTGGGCAAGTTATTTATAGTTTCTGTCTTTATTTCCTTATTCTTGATAATGTGACAGTATTTTCTACATGATTGGGTTGCTGTAAGGATTAAATGAGAAAAAGCATGCGAAGTCTAGTATTCAACAGTTGCTTCAAAAGGATAAGAAAACATGCTGGGTGTCAGTGGCTCAAGCCTGCAATTCTAGCTACTCAGGAGGCAGAGATCAGGAGGATCATGGTTTGAAGCCAGTCCAGACAAATAGCTCAAGAGACCCTATCTCAAAAATATTCAACACAAAAAAGGACTGGTGGAGTGGCTCAAGTGGTAGAGCACCTGCTTAGCTAGTGTGAGGTCTTGAAGTTAAACCCTGGTACCACCAAAACAAAAAAAGAAAATACTATGGCATAGATAGAGAGAAGAGCTAAGGAGATTACTTGACATCATTTCTAATAAACAAATAGAATATATTATTGCTGAAACTAGGTCCTTTTGAGCAGATTTTTATTAATTTGGCTTGGTATTTGGTAGACCAAAGGATGTAGTTAATGTTATGCTTTAAATTTTGTCCAAGAATAAGAAACTGTATTTCTTGTTTGAAACCACTGTAAATTCCTTTTAAACATTATTTCTATAAGGCTAGCTCTAAATTTCAATGTTGGTGTCTACAAAACCATATAAAAAGTCTTCCCAAGTCAGAGACGATATGGGTTCTCTGAGTGTACTCAAGTATGTCCTACAGGACTGCTGAAGAATTGTCCGTGATTGGCACAATGTCACAAACAGCAAATAAATAATGAAAACATGGTGAGGTTTTGTAGCACATTCAACAAGAACCAGGTTATAAGTGCCGACATAATCAATGCTGTTCCTTTGTGAAGGAATCTGGGTACATCATTCTGTTTGTGAATGCATTTGTATGTTAAAATACCTGAAAATCCTATCAAATAGTAATGGCTGGGGAATAAGGAGGAAGAATTAGGTTCTTTTTCTCTTGATTGTTCCTGTTAAAATATTTTTCTCTATTATGATTTTTGCTTTTATAATGAAAAATGTTACGCATGACCAAAAAAAAAAAAACAAAGACCTAGCCACTTGGTGGCAGTAGGCCATGAAGAATTCAGTCTACACGGCTCCGTTTCAATCCTGCATAAAAGTTTTGTCATGGTTTGATTTCATCTTACTAAGTTGTCTTACTTCAGATATCTGATTCCTTGTGAAATTACCCTCTCATAATTAAGCACCTCCTTTAAACAACTTTAATCTAATTTAAATGAATACACCTGGTTGACTTCTAACTGCAACAGCAAATATACTTTAAAGGAAGCTTGCATTCACTCTATATTAGAGCTAATAGAGCCCGAGTCAGACACAAACATTATTTTATATGATGCAAATGAATAACCAAATGAAGTTTCATTGCCAAATAATGACCTCTAGTTTATACAACAGAATCACATTAACTTGTAGTAAAAGCTAACAGTATCATTTATTATGTTTAAATTAAAATGCTAATTTTTAAAAAAGGAAAATAAAGATAACACAGCCATAGATGGCACACACAAATTGAAAATGTGTTTCATTTTAATGTAGTATTTTTAGTCTTAACATTTCAAAATAATGTAGTTACAGATGCCTGCTTGAGCTCCGTGAGAATGAATTGCCTGTGAAATACTAGTTTAGTTGAGTAAACCTGGCAGTTGGTCATTAGGGCTTACCTTAATCCTTCAGAACTTGATGGAACTGCAATGCCAGGGAGCAAAAGGAACTCGGCGAAGCACTGTGAAGTCAAAAAGAAGTTCTCATTGTCACAAGTCACAAGCAGCCAGAGTAAAAACATGGGACAGAACTTTTGGCCTTTCCGATGTTTTCATCTTCTAAAATCCTTGAACTGTTGTTCTTAGAAAACTTCCTGTCAATCCAGTTTGTGCTTGCTCCCAATCTAGCCTTTTTCAAAAATTTCTGAAGACACCTAGAAACCTTTTCACAGTAAGTGTGTGATCCATTTCTTAAAGAGATTCTCACAGGTCACACAGCTTATTACATAAGCCTATGATGTCTTGGTGACAGGGAGGGATACCATGACCCCAGAAGAAATATTTTTTGAAAAGATGATTTTGAATATGGCCATAAGAATGACTAAATAAATAGGGCTTGAGGGGCTCTTAGGGAAACAGCCCTTAGAACCATCTTCAGAAATGCCTTCTGCCAATTTTGAGAATGGTGTCCTTGAAGTAACCTCTGGTGGCTTTTAATTATCAGAAAGGAGATGGGTGAGGATGCTCTGGGACTCTTGAGTTCAGACTGAAAGTTAGTTAGCTGCCAGGACTGCTTAGTCCACCCTGGCCAAAAACGTTCATTAGCACCCTGGTATCTTTGATGACGAGTCAGGGATGGCCAGGATCCCTTCCAGCAGGAAAGGACATTCTGTGTCGCACCCAAAGTGTCTGCTAATGAAAATGGAGGTTATCAGGGGAGCCAGAAGGGTGACAAGCACAGCAAAGATTGTGCAAAGACAAAGGAAGACTGGTGGAGTGGCTCAAGCAGTAAAAGTACCTTGCCTAGCAAGCATGAGGCCCTCAATTTAAACCCCAGTAAAGCCAAAAAAAAAAAGACAAAGAAGATGCATGTCAGAGGCCCTTAAGGAAACCAAAACCAATGTACCACCTATGGAAGGGATCAGGATGAGACCAATTGCCATGCATTTGGTCAGGGAAATAAATCTCCCTGATATTCAGGGCCTAGCAGCCCCATGAATCACAGGCACACACTTGAAGTTTTACAAACTGGAGGTAGTTTGCATTTGTCCTGTGGTATCTCCTCCTCTGAGGTGTACCTAGCAAAATATGAAGAAGAAAAGGCACACACGTGACTACC
The DNA here is from genome assembly GCF_047511655.1 of Castor canadensis. NCBI lineage: Eukaryota > Metazoa > Chordata > Mammalia > Rodentia > Castoridae > Castor > Castor canadensis. The sequence goes on along the minus strand of NC_133392.1, from coordinate 107,635,463 downwards.
ACTGCTCCTACTACACCTTACAAAGTCTATTAAAGTTCCAAACAAAAGGAGAAGGTCTCTGAGGAAACTGGGCCACCTGAATGCAAAGTATTAGTAGTTCACATTCTTTTCTCTTGGTTTAAGTTCCCCAGGTTACCCCAAAATTATTCCAACGAGACGTGTGGAATTCTGGGATGCTAACTGCTTCCATCTATAAAGGACACCATACTTTTGGTAAGAAGGTATCACTGGAAGGGATGAGTGCCTGTTTCAGTGACTTGGAAGAGGAGATTGGGAGGATCTTGGTTGGAGGCCAGCTGGAGTGGGGGGCAGTTAGTGACACCCAATCCAACAAAATAAGCCAGGTGTGGTGGCACACAACTGTCATCCCAGGTCCTAGGAAGGTATAAGTAGGAGTATCTCAGTCCAGGCCAGCCTGGGCAACTTGTGAGACTCTACCTGAAAAATAACTAAAGTAAATAAGGCTGGAGGGCGTGGCTCAAGTGGTAGAGCACCTGTCTAGCAATCATGAAGCCTGAGTTCAAACTCCAGTACTGCAAATAAATAAATAAATAAATACCACTGGGACCACCTGAGTAGTCTTTAGCAACCCCACACTGAGAAATCACACCAGGCAAAAGCGTTTGGGTAGTAAGTTGTGTCATGTGCTGTCCATAGAAAAATACTCAACAAAGTGCAAACATCTGGCCAGGCAATAGTGACTCACACCTGTAATCTAGCTACTTGGAAGGCAGAGATCAGGAGGACTGCAGTTCAAACCCAGCCCAGGGAAATAGTTGAAGAGACCCTATCTCAAAAAATACTCAACACAAAACATGTCTGGTGGAGTGACTCAAACGGTAAAGTCCCTGCTAAACAATCGTGAGGCCCTGAGTTCAAGCCCTAGCACTGCCCCCCCCCACAAAAATCTGCTTAAAATTGAACTTAAGGACTGGTTTAAGCAGATCTTGTCAGCTTTTGCAGTGAGTTGGATACATTTTCAACTCAGGAGGTATGTTCCAAAAACTTCTTTCTAAAAATATACACCATGTCTTAGGAGTTTGATGGACACTTTCTCTGTCCATCTTCAAAACAACCTGCTGAGATAAGGGTTATACATCTACCTTGTGCATGTGGTACTGGGGATTGAACCCAGGGTCTCACACTTGCTGGACAAGAGCTCTACCATTTGAGCTGCATCCGTAACTCTGCATCTACTTTACAGACTAGAAAACTGAAACTCAGAGAGGTCAAGGAATGTGTCCAAGGTCACTCAGCTGCGAAGTGACAAACTGAAATTCAAATCCTTTAAAGTCCTGGCATCCATGCTCTTCATCTTATAACAAACCATATTTGTTATATTTGACTGGGTCTTTTTCTACTGATGATCATGCCTAAATATTTTAGGCATGCAAAAATATTACATAGGTTGGGCAAATAAAATTCTAGGTAGAAATTTCACATTGAAAAACTTTAGGAAAGACCATTTCACTACTGGTAGGCCACTTGTCCCCTTGAATAAAAACCTAGGCTATCAGGCATGATAGTGCATGCCTGTAATCCCAACTATTTGGGAGGCAAGGATAGGAGGATTGTTGTCTGAGGATAGCCCCAGGCAAAAGCACAAGATCCTTTATGAAAAAAATCCACTAAAAGCGAAGGACTGGGGGCATGTCTCAAACATTTGTGAGACCCAGAGTTCAGGTCCCAGCACATACACAAAAAAAATCTGGCAGGACTAGTATAAGAATTTTTGTAGGTTGCATGATATTCTTTGTACATTTATTATTCACTTAACAAATATTCATTAAGTAACTATGTACCAGGCACTGATATATGGGTAATAAGGATTAGCATTGAACAAAATGAGCAAAACAGCTGGGCACTGGTGGCTAACACCTGTAATCCTAGCTACTTGGGAGGCTGAGATTGGAAGAATTGTGGTTTAAAGAGGCCAGCCTGAGCAAAAAGTTAGCAAGACCCCCCTCCTCAACCAATAGCTGGGTATGGTGGCCTCACCTATCTTCCAGCAACTGTGGGAAGCTTAAAATAAGAGTAGTGCATCCAGGCCAGCTTGGGTAAAAAGCAAGACCCTATCTCCAAAATAACTAGAACAAAAAGGAAGGACTGGAGGCGTGACTCAAGTAGTGGAATACCTGCCTAGCATGCACAAAGCCCTGAATTCAAACCTCAGTACAAAAAAGCAAAAACCCAAAGCCCCAAATCTTCATGGAACTTCTATTCTAGATAGACAAGGGAGAAAAACTACCAACTAAAAGTCAGTCAGGTGGTTAGGTGTTACAAAGAAATATCAAGCAAGGTATAGGTATTCTGTGTTTGTAGACACACGTCAACTATGAGCCAAGAGCTTAGGTTCAATACAGCGTCCTAATTACAGCTGCCTATGTAGACATGCATCTTGTATTTCTGTGGGACTTGTAGAAGCCAGAAACTTAAGACAGCTTTATTAATTCTGCAACACAAAAAAGGAAACTTGAGCCCCAACAAGTTCGTAATAATGTGCCAGGGTCACAGAGCTGAGAAGTGGCAGAGTTAATTTGGCCCTTGGTCACACTACTCCTTAGGAGTCTTCTCCCAGCACCATGTTAACTTGAGAGCTCGCTATCCAGTTGTAGCAGCCAGTAACCCCATCTGCTGCTTAAAATATTCTTTAGCCCTAGGAAAACACCAATTCCCCATCCCATTGAGATTTGGAGTAAACTAAAGCTACATAGGCCCCTGCCCACCAATTGTACTTAGAAGAGGTGCTGGACAGCCTGGAGACCTCCAAAGGGATGGTAGACTCATCTGTCAATTAGCTAAAATGGGGCCAATGCAGTGGAAAGGGAGAGAGGTGGGCAGGAAGCAGGAATAAAGACGAAGGGAGGCTAATACCCAGCATGGCTCGAGAACAAATTCCAATTTGGTAACTCATGTTGTAACTATCTTCTGTATTTGAAAATAGGCTTTTTCATGTTCTAGGGAGAAAATGTGATGAACCTGGTGGGTAATGCATGTTGAATAAATTATATTAATTATTTAAAGATTTCCAGAGATTAGTTCAACTTCAAAATGTAAGAAAGACATCGTTTTGAAAATAAGTGCAAGACAGATGTCAATTTTGACTTCTTTCTTATGACATACATTGTTCTAAATAGAGTGTCCTTTCTCAGCAGAAAAAATTTCATGAACAACAAATTCTGAAGAATGTTGAGAAGCTGTCACATAAATTTGTCTCACAGAAAAGTATTTAAAAAAAAATAAAACCTTAATTGTGATTGTAGCCCACGTTAGACCTTGTCACGAGCATTTGGGAAGTCTCACCTGTGTCAGACAAGTCAAATGGGATTCATTACTAAACGTATTCGTACAAAATCTGCATGTGCAAGTTCACCACACTTGCTGGAGATGCACTTCTACAAACCCACTGACCTCAAGAGACACGCAGTACAATTTTCTCAGACAAAATTTTTCTTGGGTAAGGTTTGGAAGAGCAGCCATTTTTCAGCCTGAGGTGAAGGCTGACTTTGCCTTCCCCTTCAGCCTATCCTTTGAGATCAGTGACCTTTACTTTGAGCAGAGTAAAGAGACCAATGAGGCTGGCATCGCATGAACACTAATGTTCAGTTAAAATTATTGTTCTTTCCTTTTTTAGGCAACAGACAAAACATTGGACTTTTATCAGGAATGATCGCCTTTGCGGCCATGCTGTCAATTTTTTCTCTGATTGGGATATTTAACAGATCGCTCCGAACTGGGTAGGTTTTTGTAGAGTTTCAATTTTTCTGATTTGGAATAATGTATATATATATATATATATATATATATATATATATATATACTCCTATCGAAATGTAGTCAATTAAATTGTTTACTGAATACGCCTACTAACAGATGTGAGTATGAAAGTGTAAAGGGGGAGGGGCTAGCGGGAAGGGGAGGGGAGAAAGGAGAGGGTGGGGGAGTGAAGAAGATTAAGTACATTACTTTATATATATGAAAATAGCATAATGAAACCCACCAAATGCTGTTTGAAAAAGGCATGAAAAGGAATGAAGGAGAGGGTAGGTTAAGGGAATGTAACAGAAGGGGTGAACTTCTTCAGAGTACACTATATGCATCTGTGGAAATGTCACAATGAAATCCCCTCATACTCTTAATGTATACTAATTTAAAAATCACAGGAAAAAGAAAAATCCATTAACATTTTTGTTCTGAAAGAGGAAAATTAAAGGACCAATGCATAATGAGTATCTACCCAAGTCAAGCTCTTTACAACTGTCATTCATCTAATCCTCAAAATGAGTCTACCAGAAAAGCTCTGTGACCTGTTTTACAGATGACTAAACAGGGCTTAGGGAGGCTAAGTCCTCATCCCAAGGCTAAGTCAGCTCAGCTTGCCAGAGCACAAGCCAGGAGTCCAGAAAGAGCTGATGTCAGGGCCCGTGCTCTGTGCTCCCCACAGTGTCCTTCCCTTCAGCCTTTTCATTGGCTTGAAGGTTCCCACGGTGCTGGGATTCTTTACAGTGGCCACAACCTGCCTGAGCTTCTGCTCAAACAAATCCACTGAATCAATCTGAAATGAAGCATGGTAACGTCTGAATTTGTCACTTCACTGCCAGTTGTGCTGGTGATTAGGAATCCTGTCCCAAAGCCCGTTCTTTATTCCTTCAACATTTTTCTCCCACTATAGGATTAGTAAAGACCTATGCCTAATTATTTAAAATGAGACGTTGAGGAAGGCAAGGCCTTTGATTTTCTAAATTTCACCACATAAATCGGTATTTTCAATATGTTAACCTACTAGACTTGTTTAATGTTTTGATTTCCCAGTGACTCTGATTGTATCCAGATTCTGACATATGAACATTCCTTGCCAAATTGGAACCGAGTGTCTCTTCTTGTCATCACTTGCTTCATGAGATAACCCTTCCTTATTTTAAATTTATAATCAAAATACAAAAGGGTTTTAAGCAATCTTTTCTAAGTAAATTATACTAGGAATTTCTTATCTACAAAGACATTTCCCTCGAATATTACTTAAGTAATATTTCAAAATTAAAATTACATGTTAATAATCATACCTCTAAGACCCTTGTGAGGGAGGCGAACTAATACACAATTTTATTTTAGGTTGTCTTAAAAGTGCTTCACTATTAAATTCCATGAACTCTCTTAATGTTAATACAAGTATCCCATAAAAATATTGGTATCTGTGTTATTACTCTAAGGTACCCTAGTTAGTTTGAAATTTTAAATAACACTAACTTTGTTACTAAAAATAACCTAAAATCTAAATTTTGGTTGGTACTGACACATAAGGAAATAGAACAATTCTTGACTAACTTAATTATTTAAATAAGTACTCTTTTAAAAAAGATAAACAAAGCAATTCCATTCTGGCTGTTTTACATATAAGCAGATATTGTTATTTAATATACACTATAAAAATTATATATAAGAAATAGAACTTAACTACAGAGGCAAAACATTTGAAATATAATAAAACTTAGTGTAGATAAATATATCTAAATATGTTCTCACCATATCAGATGGTGTGTGAAAACTTCATCACAGCATAAACTTACTATTTGGTCTAATTTTAAATATACAAAGATAATATGAATCCAGGCACCGGTGACTCATATCTATAATCCTAGCTACTCGGGAGGCGGAGATCAGGAGAATTTCAGTTCAAAATCAGCCCCAAGCAAAAGTTCCAGAGACCATATTTTGAAAAAACCCGTCATAAAAAGGGCTGGTGGAGGGGCTCAGGTGATAGAGTGCCTTTCCACCTGAGTTCAACTCTGGGTGCCGCCAAAAAAAAAAAAAGAGAGAGAGAGCGAGAGAGAATATGAATTAGTAAAAAGATGAATCGTAAAATATTGTATACATATATGTAAAGCAATCATTTTTACCTTAAAGTCCAAGGTCAAATGGGGCTTGAGAAGTTCATTCGACCATTTTTGGCTGTTACTTAAAGTTCTGAGTTCTTAAATAGATAAGTCTTATCTGTTGTTCAGGACTCCTTAACGTATAAAAATGTGCTTGAGATCTGTTTAGTTTCTTCTAGGGTCTTGGTACAACCTTTTCTCCCAAATCAATTTTCACTGTCAATTTGGAAAGTGCTTTTAAACACAATGACAGCACCATGAGGGGCCGGGAGGAGAGAAGGTGGAAGAACACAGCTCTCTTTTCTTTCTACGGCCTCACCCCAGTGATCCTTCATAAGAACACAGTCTAAGTGGAAACGAGTTCTCACTGCGTTATACAACAGCAGCCCATATCCATCCAAATCGAGTTTGGAGGTATCACTACCATCACAACCCTATTTGGAATAATTACAAACTTCAAAATTAAAGGAGCTCAAATTGTTATTTGAGTCTCTTCTTTAATGTTCAGTAGTTATGGTTGCCTTGGAAAGTTCCACAAAATATTCCTTAAATTTTTCAAACTTTCTCTCACTAACATCATCTGCTCCTGTGCCATATTGCACATGTGTGAGTCTCTTCCATTCTTCTTGACTCTGTTTAGGGTGTTTTGACATTTTCCTGTTCACTAGAAAGTAGCAGAGCAATAGAGACAAGAGGTAATTATGAGAAAACACTAAATCAGCTTTTCACTTAACTTTAAGTAAGGGATGGAGACCTTAGCCCTTGTTGCAGGAAGTGTGATTTTTATAATGCATCCCATTCTAGTTGACTTCCTCATCCATGATTGCCTGCACCAGGCCTACAGATATATGCTTTTACTAATGTGTCATTTTGTTTTTTAGAATTAAAAGAAAAATCTTATTGCTAATACCGAAGTGGCTCCATGAAGATATTCCTAATATGGAAAATAGCAATGTTGTGAAAATGCTACAGGTAACCAAACACTATCAAACAAAAACTGAGTGGTACCAGGGTTGATGGCTATGCCTGTAATCCCAGCACCCAGGGGGTTGAGCCAGGCAGATCACGAGTTCAAGGTCAGCCCAGGCTACATAGTGAGACCCTAATCTCAAAAAACGACAACAAGGCCAGGCACTGGTAGCTCATGCCTGTCATCCCAAAGTATGCTGAATGTTGACATTGGGAGGATCAAGGTTCCAAGCCAGCCTAGGTGAAAGACTTTGAGAGATTCTATACCAATGGGGTCAGGAGCATGTCAGTCATCCCAGTGACAGCAGGAAGTTTAAATAGAAAAACTGTGGTCCTGGGCAAAAGCAAAACCCTAGCTTCAAACAATAAGAGCAAAAAGGGCTGGAGTAGAAAATAGGCCTCACATGTGCGAAGTCCTGAGTTTAAACCCCATTACCACCAAACAAACAAAAAACAAAACTCCGAGTGTCATTGGTACCAAAAGTACAGCAGTTTAATAATTAGAGTAAAAACATAATTATTTATTATAATTATATATTATAATACAAATATGTAGAAGAATAAATATACATGTTTCAAATCCTATTTAAAAGAAATGAAAGTATGGAGCAAGGGTAAGAAAAGAAAAGAAATAAACCATGCTACCTAAAAGAGAAAAGGGGAAGATTGTGGGTTGGGTACAAGGGACACTTGAAGAGCAAGCAATTCTTGGATGTCTTCAGGGGCAAAGGACAGATGGAAGAAAAGTGCACTGGAATGAGTGTCCAAGACTCAGAGGCTCCTGGTTTACAAGAGAGAGAGAGACAAGGTGGAGCCCAAGGAGGGCCCCACTGTATTCTTTAAACCAAGTGGAATATGAGAAAATTAAGGCAAGGGAACTGTGGAAGAGGCGTCACCAGGGATGTGCCAGGTTCCCATGTTAGAAAAGAAGAGAAGGATGTGCACCATCCTTCATCTGAGGCAGCTCTGCTGGCTGTGGAGGAGGGGAGGGGTCAGCTGCATGTGTTTCCAGCACTGTGCTAAGCCATCAAGGAGCTCAAAATCCAGGCCATAGGATAGCCATGTCATCTAAGTCATCTAACCGTCACAATGCAATAATGTAGGTGCACTGACAGAGGTGAGGCACACATGTGACGGGAGTTGAGAGGAAGCACGCAAAGATAAGGAGTTGCTCAGGAGAAAGAGAACATTCTAGGCAGAAGGGACACAGGGGCAAAGATACAGAGGGGTGTAAGTGGGAGAGCAGATGTGGTTGTAAAACAAACCCAGGGGGCTCTAATTAGAACTCTGGTGAGCCCATTAATCAACTCTTTGCCCAGCCTCACATCATTTCAACAAAGGATTCTTAGGCTAAAACTATAATACATTTTTTAATGTTTTAAAAACTATTGGGCTGATCTCATGCACTATTCCAGCCTTATCCCAGCCACTCCTCACACCAAGCCTTTGATACAGCAATATCCAGAGTGCTGTTCATCCCCAACTCTGGCAAGTGCCCTGAGGAGGCAAGACCAAAGACTGGGATACCACTTCCTGTGGCTTTATCTGAGACCTTTGTCTTTGTCATATTCCTTTTGTTTCTGGGTTTTGGGTACTGGAGGTGAACCTTAGGGTTTCCTTCAGATGACGTTTGGTTTCCTGCTCAAGAGATTAAGCAGTGGGCTGTCGTGATAGAACACCATAGACTAGGTAGCTTAAACATCAAACATTTATTTCTCAGTCTGGAGAACTGAGTCAGGGCTCTCCTGCAAGTGGACGGCTGCCTACTTACAAGGCAGAGAGAGACCATGTCTCCTGTGTCTCTTCACTAGTCCTATTTATAAGGCCTCAACTCTCATGACCTCATTACTTCGCAAAGGCCCAAACCTCCAAACAACATCCCAATTGGCTTCAACCTATGACTGAGGGGAGGGGGTTACAAACAGCCTCTCTATAACAGGTGGCTATAATTTTGTAATTGTGTGGACTGGGAAGTATCTGCCCTAGGAAGTAAGCCATCAGCTGGAAGTTCTCAAATCCATTTTTTATTCACAAAAGTCAACAGGCTAAAACCTTTGCCCACCCTCATGACCGTGACAGGCATGTCTGAATTGTGAGCAGCTGTACACTTCTAGAACCTTAGCACAAAACCCGTGTCATAACCTCACTCTCAATGTGTAAGCAAAGTAGAAATCGCTCCCCTTTTATTTAAGCCACAAGGTATTTTCTTGTAGTAAGACTCCATAATATTAAACAATATTCCAACATATTCCTAATGTCCTAACATCTTAAGGATCCTAAAATGCTATGCAAGTTATATCTGCAAGATCCTTCTTCCTCTTTATAACTTTTAAACCAAGAAATGTGCTTAAGATATGAATTGGCTGGGCACCAGTGGCTCATGCCTATAATCCCAGCTACTCAGGAGGCAGAGATCAGGAGGATCGAGGTTCGAAGCCAGCCTGGGGAACTAGTTTATGAGACTCTACCTTGAAAAAACTCTTCACAGAAAAAAGGACTGGTGGAGTAGTTCAAGGTGTAGGCCCTGAGTTCAAGCCCTAGTACTGGAAAAAAAAATGCATTCTTTTTATTATTCTTTTCCTTCAGTCTCTTCTTGGGAGAATTTAATAAAGTAAGACAACAAAAGACAAAAGGAGGAAACCATAAGGGAAGATAAACAATATGAGAAAGGAGGGAGGGAAGGAAAGTTGGGGAAAAGAAAATTCAAACCCTTATTCAGTTATTCAGTTGAATAATTAAATAAATGCAGAGAGAGAGAGAGAGAGAGAGATGATTTATTTGGTGATAAGGACCCCTTTAGCAGATATTGTAATGGCACCAAAATGTTACTGGTTGTTTGGGATGTTCCAGATGTTCCTCAGTTCTTAGGTAAAACATCCAAAATGAGGACACTGCTTCAGATGCAGCAAAAAACAAAAACACAAAAAAAACCATAAAGAGTAGGAAGAGCATAAAAATTATTTATTAGGAAAACAAATTACTCCTCAAAGGGTGAGTGGTTGGATAAGGCCAAACACTTAAGCAGCTTTTGTAAAATGAAACAATGTCTTTTTTCCCCCCTAGGAAGAAAGTGAATTTATGAATAATAATCCCAGGGAACCAGTCCTTTATGTTGATCCCATGATTACAGAGATAAGAGAAATCTTTCTTGCAGAACGAAAACCCACAGATTACAAGAAGGAAAAGAAGATAGGAGCCCTGGACTTCCTGCAAACGTCACCATTCACCAACACTAACGTTGTGTATATTCCTGATCTCAACACAGGGTACAAACCTCAGATTTCAAATTTTGCCCCTCAGGGAAACCATTTCAGTAACCATGATGAAGTAGATTTCTCAATCCCTGAACTGCCAGCTGACTCCTTAGACATGGGAAAGAACGTCAGGTTAAAGGAATGCCCTAACTTTGCCTTTCCTTTCCCAACTATGACTTCGCTAAGCAACACACTAATTCTTGAAGAATTAAGCCTCATTTTAAATCAAGGCGAATGCCATCTTCCTGACACACAAAACTCGATGGAGGGAGAAACCACCAGGTTTTTGGAAAGCGACTCACCCAGTGAATCTACTCTAGAACAGACCCTGCTGCCTGATGAGTTTGTCTCCTCTTTGGGGACCATGAACGATGACTTACCATCTGTCAGTTCTTATTTTCCTCAAAATATTCTGGAAAGCCACTTCAATAGCATTTCACTGTTGGAAAAGTAGAGCTGTGTGGTCAAAACCAATGTGGGAAATATGTCTTGTGGAGAAAGTTGGGTCATTCTCTCAACAGAAATTTAATTTGGCCTCAAAGATTCAAAGGTAGAAAGTGCTTCGTGGTCACAAAAATGCAACATTGTTGCCGGGCCCCGTGGCTCACGCCTGTAATCCTGGCTACTCAGGTGGCAGAAATTAGGAGGATCTTGGTTCAAAGCCAGTCCGGGCAAATGGTTTGTGAGACCCTAGCTTGAAAAACGATATCACACACACAAAAAAAATTAGGCTGGTAGAGTGGCTCAAGGTGAAGGCCCTAAGTTCAAGTCCCAGTCCTGTAAAAAAAAAAAAAGCAACATTATTAAGGATTTCAAAGTATGTTTTTTTAAGATCAACTATTTTCTCTTTGTATTTTCCTTCACTGAAAGTTGCAGAACAGCTTTCTGTATAAAGGACCAATAATACAAAATATGTGGTAGGGAAATAAATGTTAAAAACAGTTCTTTAAAATCAAAACATTAATATTTACTTATAAAGGGAGAAGCAAGATTAATTTTCATTTTATCCCTTAAAATTCTCTTGAGTACATGAAAATATAACCCCAAACAAAAAAATAAGTAAAAGACAGACACAGTGGGGCAATTAATTAGCATATTTGCTGCATACTTTTTTCCCACTACTTTTTATTCAGATACGAGAGGCTTGATCTTTCCTTAGTGAGTTTTGAACTTAACAGGTTTGTAAAACAATGATGCATGGGAACCGTGAGGTTACTTTGTCCATTCAAGTTAAGAGTGTGACATAGTTGGTATATTATTTGCCAACAAAATGTAATTCATTTGTGTTATCGATTATGTGTTAGGAACACCAGAAAATTATTGTTACAGCAGATATATGCTGAATCCAGGAAGAGAGTCACTTGCCCCATATCCCAGGTCTCCTGCAGACATCACTAGGTAGTCACCACATGCCTTATTTTACTTTTAAAGTCATTCTCTACAGCCATTCTCCTCCAAATAGAATATTATTGTTCACATTGTAAAAAAGCTCATCCCCTGCTCTGAAAGTCTATTGTTTATCCGAAAACATACATGCATCTGTTATACTTTGTATATTCTAAATGGAATATATTTTGTGTTACTAGTGAAATGCTAATGTTAAATATTTTGACTTGTAAATTATTCTGTATGTTTGCTTTATTCTTCTCCAAAGAGAGAATCATAGTGACAAAGAGGCAGGTAGGACTTGAGACAAATAACACTGAGATTCATCTTTAATGTTTGCCAACCTGATGAAGACATCTGGTAACATGTGAGGAGTATTTTCATAGTGCATTTCACCATAATTGTAATCTATCACACATCTAAAAAGCTTTTGTCCAGCTTAAAGGAAGATAACTTTATTTGAACTTCTGCAAATGCTTTCACTACGGTGAGTGCCTCCTTAAGAACTTTTGCCTATGCAGTGAGAAGGGAGCTGCTTTCTCATTTCTAGGGTGTCTCCCCACACCCACGTCACTATTCAGCACAGAGGAAAAATTTTCCATCCCATCTTTGCCATTGGCTTTTTTGGTCTCAATGGACTGGAAGCTGACAGTGTACTTGTCATTACCCCAATTCTTGGGGAAAATTTCAACTGCTTTATCACAATGTAACCTTGACAAAGAGACAAGAGTTTCCTTCCTGTGATTCTTTTGTTTCACAAGGATACATTGAACTATCGAACGCCCTACTATGTACAAGATACTTTGAAGGGGTTACGGATGTTAACAAAGCCAGCCAAATCCTTATAGCCTTGAAGATAATATTCCAGGGGCAAAAGGCAAGCCATAGGGAAAGCAGATCATTGCCTTCATGGAGATTGCTGTTTAGTGGGGAGGAGGCTAGTGGTAGGTGAGAGAGAGAGACAAGAAAAAAAATAAGGATGGAAATGCCAGGTAACAAGTGCAGTGTAGGGAAGTAAGACGGGACGACATGGCGGAGAGCAAGTAGGCAGCCACTGTACAATGGGTGTTCAGGAAGGATCTCTCCCTGGACGTGACATTGATGTTGCCATTTGAATCTCAGGTAGGAGTCAGCATGTGAAAATCAGCATGCTACTGACAAGTCTCTTCCACAGAGTAATTCTCGGGTGGTTAACGCCTTCTTTCTTTCTGTACAAGTTGCTCTTCGCTGCTTGCCCACTTCACCTCCCATCTTTGCTTTCTTCAACCAGAATTTTCTGAAGATTTGGGGACCAAAGGTATATCTTTTTGTCTCTCCATTTTGCTCTTGGGCCTAGTGCTGATTTTGTTTCTCTGAGTCTCACAATATTTGTACATTGCTCTTTCCTAAATGGGCACATCTTCCTCTTTGGTGTGGTTGAGGAGAAGGAGCAGAGACAAAGAAAAAAGCCTTTCAAGATAGCGTTGAGAAAGAGGAAGGGGAGAAACACAGAGGCACGTCAATACTTCAGAGTGCTGAAACAAATGGAGTGCAATTGTTCCAGATAATACCAAAGTCAATGTAAGGATCAACCAGTCTCCTTCTGTTCCAATGCCTTTCTCAGCCTTTACTCGCCTTTCTTAAGTGGAAGCAGTAGTGCAGGCACAGTGAAATACAGTTTGGAGGTGTTTTCTTTTTCTTGGAGCATGGATGTGTGCATGTGTTCTATCTTTGTTTAAATTAGGATTTTTTTTTTAAACCAGAGATAGAAATAATATGGAAGATAAGAGAAGGCTGTGGCTCTCAGGTAAGTAACATATGTGCTGTTTTGCTCTCCTGGTGCCTCACCAGGTTCTTCTTGTTACATGTTTTAGTCATCTTCTTTTTGAGATGACACATGAGTGACTGTCATCTACCTATGATAGATGATTTCCAAAAAATAAATTTTAGAAATCGATCCCCTTTCCCCAAACACAATCGGTTGCAGAATCCCCAAATGTAGATGAAGGCAAATCTCCCATTGAAACAGAAGCTGGAGGTCACGCCTGGGACTCTCTCTGCCATCGTGGGCTGTCTGCATCCTGGAAAGCCTGATTTAGCTTGTGCAGCAGGATTGAACCTCACTCTTCACCTAGCCACAAGGCTGCCAACTCAGGCACTGGAGACCAGAACTCCCCCCAATCCTCCCTGCACCCTGAATGACTTGGCAAAAGGAACTTCCTTTCAGACTGTTACAGAGGCAACAGGATACACAATGGTTTGCTTGCTTCTTTCTGATTACTGTATCATAAATGTCTGGGCTTCGTACAAGTCTATGTTCTTTCTGAGATCAGTAAGAATAAAACACTTTGTTGTGAACACAATTAGATTTTATAAACCCAGAGGCTGCCCAATCCTGCTGTGGTTTATCTCTTTATGAAGTAATTATACCAATTATGGAAGGTTATGTTTTAATGGAGATGTTACTCACTTAGCAGACACTATTGATTTAAAATAAAAGAAGTGATTAAAAACAATTTATGGATCTCTCTTGGGGAAAAGCATGAAACCAACATAAAATAATTGGATTCTGATTCATGAAATGAACTGTGTACAACTTTTGTTAAGACAAAATTAATAGGAACTCTAACAAAGGATTTATAGACCGTTATTATGACTCCCACTGCTAAGATAATACTTTTAAATCTCAATGTTTTGGGTTAGGGCTAGGGCTCGCTTAGCCGTTTTGCTAATTTCATTTTTCAACTTAGTTTAAGATAACTACATACTTTATATTCAGATTTTCCATCAACCTTCTGAAGATGCATTCTTTTCATGATTATGTTTGGGAACACAAGTTATTATCTAATTTTCATAATTAGCTTTTAGCAATGAAGTAAGACTTTAATCTTAAATGGACCAATTTTTCTTGGGAGTAAGAGCATTCTAGCCTAGTTTTATGCAAGGAAAATTTGTTCAACATACTAAGCTAAGCAGGGTGTTGTAGACACAGTTTTTTCCTGATATCATTGTTTCAAAAATTCAAAATGCTGTCTTTAACCATGAAGTCAAACCTAAAATTAGTGACTTCAACAGAACACAGGAAGGAAATAGTAAAGAGTTAAACACTGGAAGCCAAATGTGAGATACGGAAGTCAATAAACCTGACTGCATTCAGTCTGTTCATATCCTGCCTGCGAATTTTATTAGAAAAGGGCAAGAGAGAATACAATGTAAATGAAAGAGAAAGCCTTGTTTAGTTTCAAACTACACAGCAATTCATGAAAATACATTTTAAAAATCAGAGTAACACAAATGAAAAGTGATGATGCCTGTTGGCACCTTTCCTTCCCACGCCCCACCTCTCATCAGAGGCAGTGTCTCTCAACAAGCTGGTGTGTTTGCTCCAGTTCTTAAAATTCAAATGACAAAATAGGGTATTTGCTAACTACTATATTATACTATAAAATATTGCTATTTTTCTCCTAACACTATAAGTTAAAATATTCAATGCCATTCTATGTGGCTTTGCCTTACTCTGTTGCATAATATTCCATAGAATAAATGTGTCATAATGTACCTACCTGTTCTGTTAATGGATGCTGAGGTCGTTTCTAATTTTTCACTATTATACCCATCTCTGTAATAAATCCTCACATACACAGGCATATATTATTACAAACGTGTCGGGGGTTTGTAAGGGAGGAAGGACAGATAACCAGATGTGGAATTGCCTGACCGAGAAATAAAATCACTTATGTTTTGGTACATACAATCAATTCTTTCTTCAAAAAGATTGTGCCAAAATTATCAGTGTTTAAAATTTTGGCCATCTGGTGGGTAAATATTTGCATTTTTAAAAATGGAGCTGCACATTTTCTCATTTATTACCCTTTTGTATTATTTTTTATTTGCCTGTGTTAAATTCTTGGGCCATTTATGTATTGAGTTGTGGGTTATTTGCTTAGATATCGGAAGGAATGCTTGATAGATGAACTTTATAGTTACACATACTCCACTTTTTCCAGCCTGTTTGTTGTTGTTTTGTCTTTATGTCTTCTTTTGCCACACAAAAGCTTTAATGTTGCATGTAGTTAGTCTGTTGCTTTTTTACTTTTTTGTGTGAGGGAAGTTTATTAATGGAAGGAATGAAAACTCCCTTGAGAAGGGGGAAGGGGTCTGAGAGGATTGCCCTGTGGCTTTTTTCTTTATGACTTCTGGACTAGGTATCACATTTAGTTTTCTCTCTCTCTCTCTCTCTCTCTCTCTCTCTCTCTCTCTCTCTATCTTTCTCTCCCTCCCTCCTTCCCTCCATGTGATAATGGTTACTAATAATTGTTCCAATTACCTAGATTTAATCAAATTTCAGCACTGATTTTACTTGGGGATTTAATGTAGGAGATTTATTTTGTCTTAGTTAGTTGCTAAACTTGGATGGAAATCATTTGTATTTCATTAAATCAAGAGATGGGAATTTTAAGACACTGCCAGCTGCCAAGTATGGACTGATCTATTTTCTTTCTTCCCTATTCCTTGCACTTTCTGTTCAACTTGCTACTTTGGAGATCCCATTTGATTGGCTAGAGGCAACATGCACAACCCTACAGGGGGTGGAGAGGGGCTTCTGAAGCACAGAGCAGTGTGAAAAAGCAGTTCTAGACAAACAACAAACAAAACCCAGAAATGTTCTGCTAACACAATAGACGACAGATTGATGCATCCTCGTTGCTTTAACGAAATGGTGACTTTTTAAAAACCCTTGTGTTGTCTTTTCCATTTTTGTTTTTTTGTTTTATTAAAAAGTAAAAACCACTTAGCAAAAAAAAAAAAAAAGAAAAAGAAACCTAAGAGCATATAGAAAAAATACAATTACATTACAAACAGGTAGACTTGTTTTTGTTTTGGGTTTCCTCTGCAGAGCTTGTATGAAGGCCATCAGGGCTTTTGAATGTCATAATTACCATGTGCCCATGGTGTGACACTGAGCAATCACTGGAGCTCCTCCCCCTCCTTGCTCTTCTTCCCAGGACAGATTCAGGCCAAGGTGGGCCTTGATGGAGAAGTTCAAGATCTTATCTCCTTGAAACACTTTCTTCAAGGACACTGCATACTGTGACCACTTGCCTTGAAATACTTTCTTCACTTTCAACTGTCTACTTGACATCTCCATTTTTATATCATGCATCCAGGCATATAAGACCCAAACCCTGTGTCCTCACAGATGTCCCTGTAGGGGAGCAAAAGGTGGGCCCCCTCCATAAGTGCTCTTGTCTGGGCTATGAATTAGACTTCTTAAAGAGAGAGTAAGAGAATAAAAAAATCATACTTAAGTGTATGTATACATATGGAAGTTCCACAAATTGTGAGACTCAAAGAAGGGTCCGAAGATTGAAACTTTATCTCATCTGGAGATGCAGAACGCAATAGGAGCTTAGAATTTCTGAGTGATGGTGGCAACCCACATTATAGAAGGAGAGGGAAGGGATTATATAGTAAATAAAGTTGTCTTGTCATGCAGATAAAAAGCCACTTAAGTCATGAAAGTTGTCTGGCTGATGCAGCCCTGAAAAGAAAAAGAAGAGGCGACAGCCTGTGATAAAGTCAGTCTAGGCGTGGTGTCAACCTCTGGTCTGGTCTCCTCTGTCCTGAGGGAGATAGGGGAGCTGGAGAAACCTCTGCCCCCAATCCCCCTCCATTCAGTCACCAAACACACCGACACACCAAAGGCACATATTTGAAACAGCATCTCCCAAACCTCTTCATCTCTGTATGTCTCAGGAAATAGTATTGTTATTTTCTCTGTTGCTCAAAAATTTTAGCATCTTTTTTGACTTTTTCTTTTTCTCTCACTCCTCACATCTATTCTACCAGGAAATGCTATCCATTCTACCTTCAAAATACACCCAGAAATTGGATCACTTCTGTCTATCTGACCTCATCCATCCTAGCTCAAACACCATCTTCTCTTTGCCTGAGTTATAGCAAAAACCTCCAGAGGTCAGTCTCCATTGGATTGATGAAGCCAGGCTTCAGAGCACAGGCCTGTAATCCCAGCTACTTGGAAGGCTGAGGCAGGAAGATTGTAAGTTTGAGGCCAACCCAGGCAAAGTTAGACCCTATTTCAAAATCAAACTGCAAACAAAAGGACTGGGAGCATGGTTCAACTCATTAAGCTCAGCATGCTCAAGACCTTAGGTTCAGTCCCCAGCACCACACACACACACACACACACACACACACACACACATACACACACACACAGATTGGCCAATAGATACATTAATAAATGATTCTGTTCAAAATCTGCCAATGGCTTCCATCCCAAACAAAATAAGAGTTCGAGACACTTCTGTGACCTATGAGCCCTACAGATTTACCTCTCTCTGTCCCAGTATCCTCCCTTGTAATCACTCAGCTCCAGCTACACCTCATATGTACCTCAGGATCTTTGCCTGTGCTGTCCCCTCCTGAGATGCTCTTTCCCCAGGCATTGGCTTTGTTCCCTAGCACTACCTCCAGTAGTGACTGTTGTCTCCCCATTCAGCCCTCCCTGGCCACTCTCTCTAAAATTATAGACTTCCTCCACCCTGTCCTTCTGATTCCCCCTTAGCATTCGCCACCATCTAAGATAGAACCTACTACATATCTTACTCATTAACCGTGTTCTTGTTGACTCCCAACATGAGACTTGGGAGAGGAAGGACATTGTCTGCTTTATTCTGTCAAAAAAAATACAACAAATTTATTTGTACATCTAATAGGCTTTTATTTGTGATTCATCAATCAGGGCAGCCTCCATCCTGCAAAATAGCATGAGCACATCCACTGGGCAGTGGCAGATTGGTGAGCTTTGTAAGGTAGCAACAAGGAAACAATACAATAGGGGGAAAATCCTGATTGATTAGCATCAGGTCATTTCAGATAACTTTTTTTTTAAGTAGACTCAGATAGCAGACTTTAAGACTTCCTTAAAGTTTCAGTTTAATTGTGTAGCATTTAGCATGAGTCACTCCATTTTGGTCTGGTCTAGTCTGGTCTGGATCAGATAACGGCCTCCCAAGATTTGCAGATGACAGTCTCCTGAAAATCTTTAATGCTTAAAACAGTGCCTGGCTATAAGTATGTGCTCATTCAATTTTTGTTGAAAGAACAAATGAATAGTAGACAGTGGTCCTGTCTGTTAATTCCAGCTGCTTCTTGTGAAAAGGAAAATAATATTACATATAGGCATCAAGGAGCTACCAGACCTCAGTGTGTTTTGGGGGCTCATTATTTTACCATCATCACTGTGTTTTCCCTACACGGTGTTGTATAATTGATGGAAAAGCTATGATATAATGTGAAATTATGCATTTTTCTTTTTCATCTATTCAGTTTTAATTTCTTGAATCATTCCAACACAAGTCATTTTCAACTATCTTTTTTGCTGTTGACTAAAACCCTTTCTTCCAATAGATTCATATGACAGAGTTATTACTTTGGTGAGCAAACAATATTTCATGTTTCTTTGCAAAGAAATCTTTTTAGCTGCCACACTAATTAGACAGCTGTCTAGCCAATAATCAGGAGCAGACAAATGGTGCAGCATGGCAAAGAAAATGAGCAAACAAAACAGGTGTAATCACCTTCCAGAACATTAATTAAACATCTTACTAATAAAAAACAGCAGTTAAATTCTAAAAGATCAGGTATTCTTGTAGCTGATAGGCAGTTTGGGGGGGCTTTAAGAAATATGTTGCTTCAATTATAAATTACAGATGATTTTCAGGGGCAGGTGGGGATTGAATTCTGCTCTCATGCGTACTAAGCATGTACCGTACCACTGAGCTGCATCCTCAACCCCTGAATTATAAAGGATTTTACTTGCAATAATCAAAAAGGGACAGTCCATAGACAGTAGTTTTATTTATTTCCTATTATTGTTTTAAACACCACCTATTTTGTTTGTATCAAGCCTGTCTGTTGTGTGAATAAAGGTCTGGGTGACCTGGTGTCTATTCAGGCTGTGCTGGGGACAGACCATCCCCCTGGCTCCCATTCCAGAGTTGCTACAACCCACACCAAGCTAACTGCTTAGAAATGGATTTGTGGCTCTCACCCTGCCTGAATGCTCAAATCACTCAGATATCTTTAAAAAAAAAAAACTGCTAAAACAGAAGTACTGAAGCTGAGCACCCCCATAAGCCATGTCAACACTTTTTAAAAGATCTTCAGGGGTATTTGTGCATTGCCAGGGTTGACAGCCACCAACCTAATTGTTCCTACTTGTGAAAAAGAACTTTTTGCTTTTATCCTTTTTGTGTGCGTGTGACAGTACTGGGGTTTGAACTTAGGGCGTCACACTTGCTAAGCAGGTGCTCTACCACTTGAGCCACACCACCAGCCCGTTTTTTGTGTTGGGTATTTTCCAGATAGGGTCTCTCAAACTATTTGCCCAGGCCGGCTTCGAACTGTGCTCCTCCTGATCTCTGCCTCCTGAGTGGCTAGAATTACAGAAGTGAGCCAGTGACTCCTGGCTATCCATCATTACTTATCACCCCCAATCCTTTCATTAACTCTTCTTCTCAGGTACAATAGATACCAGTCCATGAGAACCTTCTTACCTCACCACCAGCCCACCTACAAACTTACCTTCAACCGTCCTCTCTCCTCACATCCATAAAACATAAGATGGTACCTCTCCCCTGCCAGGCTACTCTTTCCAGCTGACCCTGGAACTCTCTTCCCCATCTGGTGCTCTGCAAGGGCTAGATAGCTCTCTGTTCATTTGCATGGCACCCTCATCTTGTTCCATGCATGTACCACAGTATCTGGCTCCTGCTAACTGTGGCAGTTACTACTGATTGTTCCATGTCTCTTCTCACATTACTACTTGCCAACATAGCCCCTGTGTTACTGATGGCAGCAATGACCCAGCTAAAAGATTCATTTCCCTGGCTCCCTTGCAGCCAGGTATGACCTTGTGACTGGGTTCTGTCCAATGCAATACTCACAGAAGCTATTAGAGGGAATCCCAGGAAGTCTTTTTAAGGAGGGGACAAAGGAAAACATCATTCCTTCCTTCCTCCTCCTTGCTGACAGGGCGTGATAGCTAGAGCTCCAGCAGTCATCTGTGACCCTAACGTGACCTGGAAGATAGAAGTCATGCACTGAAGATGGTGGGGCAGAAAGACAGAAGGAGTTCATGTCCTTAATGATTTGAGGAGCTGCCTTGAATCACTTTCCTTAACTTCTTTTACCTAAAACTAATGCTTGGGGTTCTCTTACTTTTTGTTTGTGGGGTTTTGTTTGTTTTCTTTACTTTTGTTCTGAGATAGGGTTTCATCGTGTTGCCCACATTGACCTCAAACCCGTGGGCTCAGGAGATCCTCCTCCCTCAGTCTCCTGAGCAGCTGGGGCTAGGGTTACTACGTGGGTGCAAGCCGCCATGCCCAGCTGAGAGCAATGTTTTCAAAGTCCTCTTGTTGGAGATCTTGCTATTTGTATTCGATCTGATTGTAATGGATGCAATAGGTAACCAGAAAGTATATTTTCAGAGAATGGATGGAGTTTACATACCTCTGCCTGGTTGTAGTGGTCAGCTCAGGCTATCAAAACAAGATACCATAGACTGGGTGTGGCTTGAACAAAAAATTAATTTTCCTACGCTTCTGAGGGCTGGAAGTCCAAGATTAATATGCCAGCGGAGTTGTTTTAGGTGAGGCCTGTCTTCCTGACTTGTGGATTACCATCTTCTTGCTATGTCTTCACATAACCTGCCGTGTGTGTGTGTGTGTGTGTGTGTGTGTGTGTGTGTGTGTGTGTGAGACAGAGAGAGAGAGAGAGAGAGAGAGAGAGAGATCTAGCATCTTGTCTTTTTCTTATAAGGCCATCAGTCCTGTTAGATTATAGCCTTACCCTTATAACCTCACTTAATGTTAACTCCCTCCCTGAAGGTCCTCTCTCCAACTAGCTCACATTGGAGGGGAGGGCGTCAACAACTGGGTTTGGGGGACATAATTCCACCCATAACACTGACCATCTATTGGATCCCCAGCTCCCCTCTCCTTTGCTCTGACCGAATGTTCCTTCGGTGTTGCTCAGTCAGCTTGATGTGGTTGAGTGGCCTGAGGCATACACCTGCTCCAAGCTAGGCCAATCAGACACATGCCCTAGGACCTGTTCTGAAAATTGAGCTGGGTTCATACCTGTAAGGAGGCAGAGATCAGGAGGATTTCAGCTTGAAGCCAGCCTGAGCAAATAGTTCAAGAGACCCTATTTGGAATAAACACAAAAAAGGGCTGATGGAGTGACTCATGTGGAAAGAGTACCCGCCTAGCAAGTGAGAGGCCCTGAGTTCAAACCCCAGCACCACCAAAAAAATGAAAGAAAAAAGGAATTTTGGAATTAGATCTGAGAAAGTGAAAAGACTCTTTCCAGTGACAGAATACTAGAGACCTAGTTCAGAAGCTGTTGTCAGTCTTGTTTTTATCCACGGGGCCAGAAAAAAAGAGGGATGTTCTATCGTCAGACAGCAAGAATAGTAAGTAGACAAACAGAAAAGGGCAAAAAGAAAAGTGAGATTCCTAAATGCATTTGAGTCCCTGGTTTTGTTGGTAAGATTCAATCTCACTCATGTCTGATGTTTCATAAGAAACCTTTGTCATACAGTATTTTCTCTTGCTACTTAGAGTTGGTCTTGTTATTTATAACTGAGAATTTCAACTAATACTACACCTTAGAATTTTTTTAAAAAGTCTATTTTTGGTGTCCCCAGAACCCAATAATGATTAGCAATAACTTACAATATTGGTTTCATCTTGTACTGTGGTTTGCCTGATATCGAACAGAGACCACTGTCTGAAGAAATATCTGATGTTTGTGGCAGAGCATTCAGGGGTTAAACCCCAAGCCACCCTGACAATTCCTCCCTTCATCAACCTCTTTGCAAGTGCAAATGAAAAAATTGGCCAAAGAAAAAATGCAATTCAACTTGAAGAAAGTACATAAATTTTAAAAGCCTGTGAGGAACCACTGGATTGCATTATCAACTCATTGTGCGTCCTATTTGGAAGTCTAAAATAGAGCTGAAGTTCTAATAGTTTGACTTTTATAAATGATTATAATTGCCATCTTATAATCTCAACAGTTTTCCTGGATAAAGACATTACACATTATCTAAGAGGGAAAAAGCTCTAAAATACATGACTGTGTTTCAGAATGTGAACGAAGTATGGCTAACCAAAATGTTCAAGCAAGCAGATGCAAATTTCCTTTCCTCTGACTACATAAGCAAAAATGTTTTGCACAGTAACAAGTTTGATGTGGTATAGCAGGTGAAAAAGAAAGCATTCTGTTTGCACAGAAACAAGACAAGTTTTTGTATAAATTAGGGAAGAAATGACGTGAGTGTGAACTCCCACTTCTGCCGTGACTAGGCTTAAGCGGTACAAGGTGTCATAGCCTTTAACACACAAACTTGACAGAAACTAAATCTCAGTGCACAAATGAAGAAAACGTGTCTGCTATAAATGGTCTCTAGGAGTCCATACAGTGTTCTTTGCATCCATTATTTAATTTCATCATTTAAGAACATCTGAGGTACATGTCCACCATTTTACAACTGAGGAAACTGAATCAGAGAGACACTATGTCTTTGTCCTCTAAGTGGTAGAGCTGACTTTTGAACTGGGTCCCCTCACATTCACCCCATGAGCCTAATTCAGCATTGTGCTGTGAATTCCTCAAGAGATGGGGGCAGTTGTTTAAACTGTTTCTTTAAATTGCCATGCAAATCTGGAGGCTTCTTCTTGGTAGTGATAACATGTAGAGCACCAAGAATATAGAGGTACACCAAAAAACACATGCAAGTCTGCAAGTGTGTGTACTAGAGGTATTAGAAAAATCACACCTGTGATGCACGTTCAGATTCAGCCGTGATAACTCATTTAAAAACCAGACTCAACTTCCCAATGCAGACATGATCCTGGACTGAATCCTATGCCAAAGGTGAGTATGATGGGAGATTTCTCCCAAGAGTACCATTGAAGTTTTCAGCAGAAGTTTAATATTGTAGATGATAAAAAGAAATGTGTCAATGTTAATTTTCCTGCAGTTTACACCTATAGTATGAATAGTTAAAAGCATACCTTTTTTAATCTGAAGACACACTGAAGTATTGCAGCTAAAAGCCATAATATATACAAAAAGCAACCTTTCTTGGAGGATTTAAGGAAAAATTGTATTGGAAGAAAGGGGAAGGGGAAAACAAGAGAGAGAATAAAATAAATATGATAAAATGTTAAAATCAGGTACATATATACATATATGGAAATTTTTCATGTTTTTTAATGTGTTCTGAAAATTTGAATTATTTAAAATATAACAATACTTTTTAAAAGAGCAGACCCAGGAGTTCTAGTTTCAGACTCAGATTTCCTGCTATCTGTCTGAGTGGTTCTAACCTTTTTGGAACACGCTCCTTTTCCGTCATAATATACAGATGTTATCTGTTTTAACTGTGGATTGGCATTTCGTTATACAAATAAACCTGACACCATCCATTCTTCCACATTAGGTGGTTTCAAGTGTGAACAGAGGGTCTCTGAAGAAGCTGCGTCTGCATTACAGATGCTGCCAAATGCTTGACCTTGGCTGAGTGGATCGTTGTGACTGTGGAGAGACAGAATGCTGTTGGGCTATCTGAAGCCGTTTAGCAGTCATTTACCTTAGCTTTTGTATCTTGTGACTATTATGTAATCTTCTTGGAATGGATCTTAGCAGACCTCTAGCCTTTCTCAACCCTAAAGCTAGCAATGCTGTAACGTCTGAAACTTAGAGAAAAGTCTTCTCTAGTTGACAGTGGCCCATTCATCTGATGCCTACACCAATGGATTAGGTAGGTATATTGATTTGTGACTTTCTTTTTGTTCTATACGTTCACGTAACCTCTTCCATGAGGAGCATGTCATTCAGGGGAACTTGAACCCATGCCCCTAGACCATGATCAATCATATTTGGCTCAGAATAACTATTTTCTTATTTTGTTTAAAGCAGAGTTGTTATTTTAATCCACATGAATTCTTCCCTGTAACAAACAGTACTGCAGGAAACAGCTATTTTCATGTTCTTTTGTGCCATGTGGAAGCTATCACATTCATCAATGTGGATGAGTTCAAAAATAGAACACCAAGTGAAAAAGCACACTACAAAAGAATATAATAGAACTCCATCTAAGTAAATTTTCAGACACTAAAATACATCACAAATGTATAAAGTTTTATATCGGATTGATATATAGCAACTTTATCACAGAGCGTTCTTCTGGGAGGGGAAGAAGAAAAGAAGAGTTTGGATGGGTGTTAAGATTTGAATATGAAGCGTCATCATTAGCTCATGTGCTGAAGACTTAGACTCCAGATGGTGGCACTATTTTGTGAGGTGAGGCTTGGCTGAGGGAAGTAGATTACTGGGAGCATGCCCTAGAAAGATATACTTTGTCCCCAGTCCCATCCTCTCTCTCTCTCTCTCTCTCTTTGCTTCCTGAACACCATGAGGTGAGCAACTTTGCTCTACTATGCCCTTCTTCCATGATACTCTGCCTGACCATGGCCTAGAAACAACAGAGCCAACCGATCATGGACTGAAACCTCTGAACACATGAGTCTAAATAAATTCTTCCTCCTTTAAATTGTTTCCCTCAGGTATTTGCTACAGCAATGAAAAACTGACGAACACACTTTGCTTTGTTTGAATCTACAGCATTCAGCTGAAAAATCTCTCTGTTTCCTTCCAGCTCAAATGTTTAACATTCAATTTTAGATTTGTTTACCTGCTATGAGTGTGTGGAGACTTGACTGGACAGAATTCAACAAGCACATATTGAAATTGTGAAAGGCATTGAGCCACCTCCAGTGTGGTCGAGAAAAATGAAACATTGGGATGCTTAGAAGGAAAAAGTACTCTATTTCTGAGATAATCATACTTAAGCTACCATTCAAACAGACAATGAGCATGGAGGGACTTTGGTTGGAGAGATGGTTTAGCCACATATTCCTGATGGGAAGACAGAAGTTCTTCATTCTTCACATTGTTGACTCAGTGAACAGCCTAAGGAAACATGTTATCACATAGTGGAATTGACTGGTCCATTAATAGCTATAATTGAATTGCATGTGCTGACATAGCAGAAAAACACACCCAAACAGAAAATATTTTAAATTAAGTCCTTGTCTCATTTAAAGACATACAAAGTGTAGCCAGGCGCCAGTCGCTAACACCTGTAATCCTAGCTACTCAGAAGGCAGAGATCAGGAGGATCTCAGCTCGAAGCCAGCCTGAACAAGCCAGCTTGTGAGACCCTATCTTGAAAAAACCCATCACAAAAAAGGGCTGGTGGAGTGGCTCGAGGTGTAGGCCCTGAGTTCAAGGATCAGTACTGCAAAAAAAAAGAAACCAAGTGGAGCTTTGGTGATTATCCAGGTGAATTTCTGCAATTTGATAACCAGACTGGAAAATTCAAGCAAAGAGTTTGAGTGGTGCATATATACCATTGCAGCAAAACATACCTACTGCTGAGTCACCTCATGTAAATGTCAATGGAAAAGGGATTTATCCATCAGCGCTCTTTTGGTTCCAAAGAACAGAAATTCTGACTCAAACGAACTTAGATGATTATAAAAAGTCCAAGGATAGGTTTAACCCCAAGGTTCACTTTGATCCAGGGATCAGGCAATGGTATCAAGACTGAGTCTGTCTCGTGACTTCTCCTTCTGTAATGTTAGCATCATTTTCAGGTTTCATATAGTGACCATGTTACCAGAGTCCTAGGACAGAATGGGGCTGACTTCAAGGAGTCCCAACACAGACTGGGTCCAGCCTCTGTCCCCAAAAACCAAATGGGAAAAGTAATGGTGAAGTAGAAAAGGAACTGATTCAGTATAGCCATACCGGAAAGCAGCCAGACTAGGGTCCTCAGCCCTGTTTTGAGGACAGAGTGGTAATAAGGTCTCCAAGATTATACAGGGAAAGGGGGACAAGAAGTGTGCATAGTCCAGCAGTCTTGGTCAAACTGCGGTCTGATTGATCGTTATCTCAGGATGACCACGTGCACCTTGTCAAGGTAGATGGGAAAGTTGCTGCTCCCTGGGGTGGACGTAGTTTCAACTCATCATGACATGTTTATTGGTCAGATCTATGTCCCTGGAATCAAGGTAACTGCAGGAGAGGATGACTTGGAAAAGGACAAGTCAGAAAGGCAAGATGGAGTTAGTTCCTTCAGTGTAGGGCAATGACTAGAGATGTCTAAGTTCCACTTTGGTGGTCTGGAACAGAATGCTTTAAAAGCTGGTCGTTGACAATCTGTTAGTTATGACATCCCTGCACAAGTGGAAAATGCATTACTTACTCTTATCTTGGTGCCATCAGCTTTAGAGAGGAGAATTACTAGTTGTAGGTGAGCATTCCTTAAATGACAAGCTTGTCTATGTGTAGAGTTGAGCAGGAATTTGACCAAAGTTTAAGATCGTGAAGGAGACAGATGCAAAATGAAAGCAGAGATGCCAAGATTTCATTCTGTGTTTAGTTACCTACCAGACATTGTAGGACTAAATGAAAGGTCAGTGGGTTTCAGCAAGAGCAGCCTCTAAGTTCCTGTTCTAGGCACAACTCCAGACTCAGGCCATCCTTACTGCTCCCAGGGAAAAGAGATGGTCTCAACTGAGCAGTTCCTACACAAGCTCTAATATTTAGATGGTTTGGCATTAATCAGAGTCACATACTTGTTCTTGAATTAATTCATCACTGTTGTCAAGGAATACAATGTTCTCAGTGGACACATCAGGTAACAGGAGTGGAGTTAATTTCACTCAGCACAACAGGGCATGTGGTGTTCTCAATCGGTACTGTAACAGGTACTCAACTGTTGTTGTTGAAAAGCATAGACTCCCTACATGGGTCCACAAATTAACAGAAGGCAAGCTAGGCATCTCAGCCTCCATTATGCATCTGTGTCCTTTGCTCTAAGCAATTCTTTCCTACAGCCACTTTACAGTCACTTTTCACTCCAGGAAGGACAGGACTGATCGATAACATATATATGATAAGGAACTGAAACTACACCCAAGCAACAGTGAACCTTGCAGAACAGCCTGCCCCTGAAACTCGCCTGGACCTGTAACTGCCAGCACATTAGAGCAGGAGTGATTTTACCATGGAAGAACCAGATTGCTCCCCTCAAATGACGATAGCCCTGAAATGACAAGGATGGGGATAATGGTCAACCAGGCCCCACCCGATCTGTCCTGAGACAAGGAGCATCCACTGGAACACAACTGGGACTGGGACTATGCACATCTTTCACCCTCTTCCTAATCCTTTGTCTACTTAAAGTTAAAGTTCATCTCTGCTCCTCAGAGATGGCTGGAGATGAGCTGAAGTGTTGTCTGTCTCCCACAGCTGCCAGTGAAAGGCAGAGAAATATGTCTCTTTATTTGTCTCTTATTTTGGGGCAAGGAAGCAGACCTGACATGTGAAATCCCAGGCACTTGTATCAAGGGCCTCAAATTCTAGTTTCAATATTTCCCAAACTTCAGTATGGATCCAGATTACCAAAGGGAACTTTCTTAGGATTCTCACTCAGGAGGGCCAGTCTGGACCCAGAGAGGCTTCATTTACAACAATCTTTGCCAGCTCGTGTTGTAAGAATTCTTTACTCAGGACACTGAACTACCTGTAGGGAAGTCAGGTGAGACCCCAGATGCATATTAAACTGCTGAGGGTTGTGAGTATCGTCAGTTGCAGGCTGGACCTACCGCCTACCATGTGAGGCCCAGTGCAAAGTGAGAATGTGGGGGTTTCCTGTGCAAGAATTCGGAAAAATTTCAGGAAGGTGACAGCAGAGCATGAAACCAAGCCTGGGGCTCTTTCTAAGCCTAGAGGCTGTGCAACTCCACAGGCCACCTGTCCATGAAGCCAATGATTGCAGTCTTCTGCTTTGCTGAAGGATTGCTCTGAGCAGTAGGAGAGAAGCAAACCCTGCCAGTCCTTCCCTTCCAAACAGGTCCAGCCTCATCTTTGAAGAAATGCTGGACAGTTATTTGAAAACCACCCATCTGCAGTAGTACCAGTTATTAAGCTGTTTGTGGAGTCACGTTGTGTCTCTCCACTTCTCATTAGAAGAGGTCAGAAACACTTTCCCCTTCTCCTTAATAGCCAATGATTTTGTTCCCATATTAGAATAAGATGTATTTGTTGTGTGTCCCCAAAGCCACTTTGACAATCATAGCACTTACTAGGCACATTTTATTTCTGTTAACTCGTTTTGTTGTCTGTTCTTGGTCCATCAGCTCCAGGAAGGGAGAGGCAACATGTGTCTTGTTTACCTCTGTGACCCCTTTCTCTAGTCCAGTGCCTGGGAGGATGGTTTATAAATGCCTATTTACTGAGCCAATAATTACAGTGCTAGCTAACCCTTTTAGCCGTGTCAGACGTTTTAATTATAGTCATTCTGATGGGTGAGGAGTGGTACCTCATTGTGGTTTTAATTTGCATTTCTCTGATGACTAATGAGGTAGAGCACCTTTTCATGTATTTGGTAGCCTTTGAAAAGCCTGTATGTTCGTGTGTTGCCGTAACAAAGAACTACCACAAACTGAGTGGCTTAAGCAGCAGAAATTTATTTCTCACAGTTTAGGAGTCTGGAAGTCTAAGGTCAAGATCAAGATGTCAGAGGGTTGGTTCCTCCCAGACTTCTATGCTTGCCACAGAAGGACCTTTGTGTCATCACATGGTCCTTTGTGCATGTCTGGGTCTTGATCTCCTCTTCTAATATGGTGTCCAATATATCCAATCCAATCCTTACATTGGATTAGGGCCTAATCCAATGTAAAATGGGTAATGAGCCCATTTTAACTTAATTGTTTTAAAGACCCTATCTCCAAACACAGTCATGTTCTGAGATACTGGGGGATGGAACTTCACCGTATAAGAAGGGGGCAATTCAGCCCTTACCACCTTCTTCTGTGGAAATGTCTGTTCAAGTCTCTTGCTTATATAGGAGTTATTTGTATATCTTCAATTCATTCCCTTTGTTCTTAGTTACAAATATCTTCCGCACTCTCCTAATGGTATCTTTGTTTGTTTGTTTGTTTGTTTTGTATTGTTGAGTGGAGATCTCACTATGTATGCCAGGCTGGACTTGAACAGGCAATCCTCCTGCCTCAGCCTCCCCAAGTGCTATGATTATAGACAGGCACCACCATGCTTAACTTCCTAATGGTATCATGTAATGAACAGAAGTCCTTAACTTTAATCCAATTTGCCAATATTTCCCTTCATGATTAAGGTTTTTGTTTCCGTTTAGAAAATCTTCATTCCTCCCAGGTCATGAGACACTTTCTTATCTTTTTCTTTTCCCCAGTATTGTGGATTAAACCCAAAGGCCACATGCATGCTACACAAGAACTCTACCACTAAGCTACATCCAAGCCCTTTTTACTTTATTTTGAGATAGGATCTTGCTAAGCTGCACAGGCTATAATTCCAATTTGCCATCCTCCTGCCTCTGCATCCTGAGTAGCTGGGATAGTAAGCATGCACCACTCCACCTGGCCCTCCTTTATGATATCTTTGAAAAGTGTTGCTTTGTATTTCATATTTAGACAGTCAATCTGAGATTTCTTTTTATTTTTGATGTGAGGAAGAGGTTATATGTATTTTTCCATGACTATATTTAAGTGTTTGGCATCATTGATTGAAAAAGCCATACTTTCCTCTTTGTTCTTACATTTGGTCTATAAATCATTGTGGGGAAAACTGATATTTTAAAATAGTGAGTCATTAAATATATGGTATTACTCTCACTAATTCTGCTTAGGACTTTTTTGTACTTATCTTCCTTGAATCTATGTCTTCATATCTTTTGTAATTTTGGGAAACTCAGAAGTTATCTCAAATTTTATACTTTTTTGATGGGACTGGGATTTGAACTCAGGTCTTTGCACTTGCAAAGCCACACCTCTAGCCCAGAAGTTATGTCTTTAAAATTACTTCTTTTCTACTCTCCCTTTTCTTGTTTTGTGGACTCCAGTTTCATAACTCCAGTTATGACTTTTTTATTGTGTCACACACATTCCTTATTTTTTTGCTCTCTCCCTGCTTCAGTCTGGATATCTTATTCTGATCTATATATCTCAGGTTATATCTAATCTCCTATTAAATCAATCCATCCAGTTCTTGCTTTGCAATTGTGTTTTTCAATTCTAGAATTTACATTTGATTCATTTTTGTAGTTTTCAGTTTTTGGCCAAATTCCCATCTTGCTTTTTTTTTTTTGCAGTACTGGGGTTTGAACTCAGGCCTTCATGCTTTCTAGGCAGGTGCTCTACCTACTGCTTGAGACATATCTCTAGCCCTTTTCCCGCTGGTTAGTTTGGAGACTGGGTTTTGTTTTTTGCTCAGGTTGGTCTGAACCACAGTCTTCCTGTTTTATACTTCCCCCCATCACTGGGATGACAGGCATGTGCTAACATGCTCACATTTTTTCTGTTGAGATGTGGTCTCACAAACTGTTTTTGCCCAGGCTGGCCACAGTCCTACGGATTTCAACCTCCTAAATTGCTAAGATTATAAGCATGAACCACTGACACCCAATTTCTATCTTGCTACTTAAATTCTTAAACATTGATTTCTTTAGTTTTTTGAAAGCTAAAATTCTTGTCGTTATTTATTTATTTATGTTTTTTGAGACAGTATCTCTCTATGTGGCCCTGGCTAGCCTCAAATTTGTGATTCTCCTGCCTCAGCCTACCAAGTGCTGGGATTACAGTATATACCACCATACCAAGCCTCATAGGTATTTTAAAATCTGTGTCTAAAGATTCCAATAATTATATTACCCCTGGTTGTATTGCATATGGAAACATACAAAGGCAGGGGCAGGGACTTA
This sequence comes from Castor canadensis, assembly GCF_047511655.1. Taxonomy (NCBI): domain Eukaryota; kingdom Metazoa; phylum Chordata; class Mammalia; order Rodentia; family Castoridae; genus Castor; species Castor canadensis. Next base: position 107,604,099 of record NC_133392.1, on the reverse strand, counting down.
TGTCATAATCCCAGCTACTCTGGAGGATTGTGGTTTGAGGCCAGCCTGGGGACCAGGGTTGAGGGGGAGTGATGGGAAGCTACTGAGACTCCATCTCAACCAATAAGCTGGCCATGGTGGTACTCATCTGTCACTCCAGCTACATGGAGGCCATAGGTGTTAGGTCTTGTCCTGAAATTAGCCAGCAAAATCAGGAGACCCTATATGAAAAATAACTAAAGCAAAAAGGGCTGGAGGTATGGCTCAAGTGATAGAGCACCTGCCTAGAAGGACAAGGCCCTGAGTTCAGATCTTGGTACCACCAAAAATAACTATAAGAGCAATGTCAGGCTCTGCATAGTGTTTTCTTCCCTAGAGAAGATTGCGGTGTTTCTGGCAGGAAGTTTAGAGATGGGTCAATGATGTAATCCAGGTTTAAGACAATTCAAAGATGGGTCTTGGTTCCTATGAAGTCCATTTCCTTGCCCTCCCACTCCAGGGTGAAGCCTGTCATCCCAATTGGATGCCGAAAGTGCTTTCCAGGAAACCTTTACAAGTTTCACCCTTTTGTTCCTCCATAGCTTTGTGCCCTGCAGCTTGTGGAACTCCTCCTGAAGCTTCTCAGCCCCAGGTCACATCCAGTCTTTTTTCTTTTCCAAGTCTTGATCCTTTAAATTCTCACTGTCACCAGGAGTGGTGGTGCATACCTGTAATCCCAGCACTCAGAAGGCTGAGGCAGGAGGATTGCAAGTTTGAGGACAGCCTGAACTACATAGACACTATCTCAAGAAAAAAAAAATCTTACTACCTTGCTTGGTCATTTGTCAGCTAGATTTAGATGGGAAAAACAAGCAAGAAGAATTCACTTCTGAGACACTGACTTTCTTGGAAGGTTCCACTGTGAGGACACTGGCTGGTCTTCTGAATGGGGCTGAGGCTCTTGGATGCCTCTTGGACTTGGAGCTTCATCACCAATCTTAGCTTTCTCCAACAGGCAGGGATACACACACACCTGGGGACTAGTATGCCTTACTATAGTTTGATCTTAAGTGTCCCCTAGGTGGTACTACTGGAAGGTTGTGGAACCATGAAGAACTGAGGTCTAGTGGGAAGTCTTTACACCTTTGGAACATACTCTGGAAAAGGACCCTAGGACCATGGTCTCTTTCTTACTCTCTCTTTTTTGCACCCTGGATTGTGATGTGTTGCTCCACAGAACCCTTCAGTATGGTATATTTCCTCATATTAGGGCTAAACAATGAGCCCACCAGCTGTGGACTGAGGCCTCTGAAATGGTGAGCTGAAAGAAATCTTTTCTCTTTTTCTGAGTTAATGATCTCAGTTATTTTGTTTTAGTGACAGGAAGCTGGCTAACCCAGCCTTAAAAAGTGATTGCTTTGAACACGTTTATTTTCCACAGCTCCTCAGCCAAAGCAGCATGAGTACTCATGGCAGCTGCCTGGGTGGCAGTTTTGTGCATTGAGTTTAATAGTGTGCCCTCTGATATATAAATTTATGTCCACCTGAAACCTCAGAGTATGACCTTGTTTGGGAAAAGGGTCTTTGCAGATGTACTTAGATAAGATGGGGTCATCCCAGGCTAAGAGGGGACTACAGTCTAACATGTGGTGTCCTCATATGAAGGCCAACTGAGGACATGGTGGTGTTAAATACCACTACAAGTCAAGCAAGGCCAAGGACTGCCAAGACCTGTCAGAAACTAGTAGGAGGAAGGAAGGGTTCTTCCCTAAAGCCTTCAGAGGGAGCATGATCAACCTGACTTTAAACTTCTACTGTACAGAACTGGGAGAGAATACTGTTGTTTTAAGCCACGCAGTTTGTGGTGATTTTTTATGGCTGCTATAGGAGCTATCACAGTAACTAACAGATACAATCAAAACTTCTCTCCTTGCTGGCCATGATGGTACACACCTGTAATCCTAGCACTTGGGAGGTTGAAGCAGGAGGATAGTAAGTTCAAGGTCAGCCTGAGCAACATAGTAAGACTCTGTCCAAAAAAAAAATCCAAATATTCTCCCCTTTATGTATTAGCTCTGAGACATTGTTGTGAATTTATTGAAGATTTACTTTTAGAGGTGACCGAGTGAGCAAGTGGAGAGGACAACACCATTGAAAGAAACTCTGTTCCTCATGTTTCCCAAGAGAAGGGCATGCCATGCCACACATGTCCACACTGGAAGTGCCAGGGTTGGTTGAGAGGCAAAGGAGTGAGGGAGGCATGTGGCCTAGAGCTTTTCTGTGGATCCATGAGAATAAATGGATGAGGCATGGTAAGCAGGCTGTCAAGTTCAGGGTTGGATACTTTGAATAATTTTAGTGGGCTCAGGGATACTGAGATGGCCTCTAAATTCCAGTACCAGGGATGCTTTAAGGCAGGGGAAATATTGGCTTGGTCTGAGAGTTGAATAAAGGAGGTGGTTCGGGTACTGGCTGTGGATTTGTTTGTCTGTATATGAAAGGCATGTTGACAGACAAGTCATTTACCATTTCTAGAATTACCTAGCCTTAGAGGGAGAGTTTCTACCAAGGTCTGCTGCATGGCCCAAAAATGTCAAAGCCTCATAAAATTTGGAAAATAAAACATGACTAATACAGATATAGAGGGAGAAATCACCAGCAGCAGAAGTTGTAGAGAAAAGAAAAAAAGAAAGTGAGATTCTTTCTTTTCAGAGCCACATTTCTTGGAAGAATACCTTGCATTTCACAATTGTCTCTTACTATACCTCACAAGCTACATCTGAGTCACCTCCAAAAAAATTCCCCTCTGACCCCTTCAGGCTTTTCTTCTACCTCATGACCTCCCCTCTTCCTCCTCCTTCTTCTTTTTCTCCTCTCTCCCTCTCCTCTCCCCCCCCCCCCCCCAGCTCTTCCCTACTAGCCATGCCTACCTCAGAGCCCCAACTGCTGCCAACTCAGCTTGTATAAAGACATGAATCTCACTCCGGATTCTCATTGTCCAGTCATTCTCCTCAGTGATGGTTCATACCTTCCAAGTACTCTTACTTTGGAGTCTGCCACCTGTCTTTAATTTTATGCTCTTCTCTACCTCTCTCTGCTCTACTAACTGAACACCCATTCTCTCCTTCCTCCAAACCATTCTACTCTCACGTTCAAAGTTGGCTTGTAAAGAGGATTTTGTTAGTGTTTGTCCCTCATCAGTTCTGTACATATGCCAAGATAATTATTCTCCCCAAATATGGCATGTCTCTGCCTTGTCCTCTACCTGGAACACCCTCTGCTCTAACTAGGATCTTCAGCATTCCAAATCTTCAGGAAGGTGCTTTGGAAGGCGGTGCAGTCTTTAGGAGGTGGCCTGCTGGGAAGGCTTCAGGCCATTGCCCTTCAGGGAGATTGTTGAACCCTAACCCTTTCTCTCTTGTTCTTCCTGGCTATGGGGTGGGTGAATTTTGCTTTACCATGTACTTCTGCCATGATGTACTGGCTCAGCAAAGGCAATGGGGTCAAGAGATCATGGACTAAAAATCTCTAAAACAGGGGATAAAAATAAATTTGGCCCCAGTCCTTTTGCATTTCAGTGTGTGTTTGTGTGTTTATTTTTTCAGATAGAGTCTCGTGCTATTGCCCAGGCTGACCTCAGACTGTGAGCTTCCTACCTCACATGAAGCTGGGACCAGACCTGGACCTAACCCTTTTCTCTTTATAAGTTGATTACTTCAGTATTTGTTATATTAACAGAAAGCTGACCAGTACACTCTCCCACTTCTCAGTCTAGCACTCTCTTATCCCAGTAGTCATGCAGTTACTATTGATGTGTCCTTTCTGGGGATCTTTGAAAAGTTTCCCAGATCTGCTTCTCATTTCACAACCTGGTTGCTTTAACAGAATTTACCAAACTCTATTTGTGACTGTTTTTTATGTGTCTTATTTATCTCTTTCCTGTGGGGCATATCATAATACCAGTTGTCATTGATAGAATGGGTGGCTGGACCCTTCAGGGTGCCTCATAACCGACACAAGATTGGTTCTTTCCCAATCTGACCCACCCCACGTTCAACTCATTTCTCAGCATTCTACTAGTAGGGAAGAAAAATTTTACCTCATAAGGTTTTTCTCCACTAAACCTAAGAACTGAATAAAGAAAACCAAACAAACTTATTTAATACAAATTTTATGTGACATGAAATCCTTCGTAAGGAAATGAAGACTAAAAGAAGTGGCAGAACCCAAATGCTTTTGTACTAGGTTGAACAAAAAGCCACAGCTGTAGAAAAGTGGCTAAAGTCTATGGGGAGGAGTAAGGAAGAGATGAATTATTTCAACAGTTGGGTTTTGTAGAATTTTCAACATCCCATCCTTAAGGATAAGGATTTCTTTTCCTTCTGTTATAGGAGGTTACCTTCCATACTGGGTTTTGACTCCTTTTGGGAAGAAAAAGGGAGAGTCTGAGCATCTTCCTTGCTTCTGGTAGGTTTTCTTTTAAAGTGTTTGTAACCCAATAAAATCTTTTTTTTTCTCAATATTAAGGCCTTACGTTATTGGTACAATAATCAAGAGAGTGTGAAATTTGTGGAAAAATGGACACATGGTTCAATGAACAGAAGAGAGAACACACACACACACACAAAAACAACCCATACAAATATCCAACTGATTTTTTTTTTGCAGTACTAGGGTTTGAACTAGGGCCTACACCTTGAGCCACTCCACCAGCGCTTTTTTATGATGGATTTTTTCAAGACAGGGTTTTGCGAACTACATGCCCAGACTGGCTTCAAACCTCGATCCTCCTGATTTCTGCCTGCTGAGTAGCTAGGATTACAGGCATGAGCCACTGGTGCCCGGCATATTCAACTGATTTTTGACAAAAATGCAAAAGCAATTCAGTGGATTGCCATGGATCTGAAGCCACCTGTTGGTAAAAGAATTTATAAAGATGCAAAGTAGTAGAAGACAAAGATGTATCAGGATGCCATTGAAAGGAGAGAGAGAATGGCAAAGCCACTGGAGACAGTATTCAGAGTAAGTTTTATATCTCAGGTGATGCCACGTTTGCTTGGCTGTCTGCACTTTTGTGAAATGGTTGTCTCTTCCTGGGATTGTGGTATGAATTTCTCACACATGGGAATATCTCTGTTCCATCTGGGCATCCCAAGGGTCTGGATCCACCCCCCACATTCCATATGTCCCTTGGTATTTCTTTGTCTGCCATGTTTCCTTAAAATGGGAGTCTCCTTCATATTCACCCCTGACAGAACAACAAAACCAATCCTGGTTTTACTGTGCAAAGTTCTCTTCTTGGAACTGCTTCGAGTTGAGTAGAGTCATAGAGATGTCTTTGCCTATGTGTTTGTTGTTCTGGCAGAAGATTATGGATGAGTCCATGGGGACATGGTAAGATCTAATTGAATACCAGAATAAAATTGTATGGAAGCCTGTCCAGGGGCCAAGAGGCACTGGAGGGTCAGGTGGTAGGGAATGGAACACACCTTGTAGCATCATTTGTAACTTTAGGCCTCGAGGCAAGAAGAAACAAATCTGGTTAAAATTAATAACAGAAGGACCAATGGTGAAAAGTTATAAAATAGATACTAGAAGTCCCAAGAAGAGGAGAAACTAAGATAATTATGCCCAGCTGTTTTCCCATGTGAGCCATTGGGTGGCTCATTCTCAAAGTTGAGAGGCTTAGTGGGTTGATATATGAATGTTAGTTTGAACTTTTCCTGATCTATTAGTTCAAAAGCAAGAGTCTTCCCCAAGCAAAACACAGGTGGCAGTAAGAATGTCTAAGGACTTCCTGTTTTAACTCAATAAAATCTTTATGCCAAAGTGACATAAAGTGAAGGCCCACCTCCTATACCCCATGAATCTTCATGTCACAGAAATTACTCAAACATCCCCAAACTCACCCCACACTCTGACTCCTTCTTACTTCTCACCACACAATTCTATGCCACACATGGTCTTTCTGCAGTCCTCTGAGCCTGAAGACTTCCTGTTCATCCTCCCAAACCCACCTCTAGTATTACAGCTGTGTCACTCTTTTTCATTCCCTAACGCCAAGTTAGATTCCCTTCTGGTTATTTCTACAGCAGCTTGTACACCATGTTACTTAGTCTTCCATATGTCATGCTTTGTCTAAACATGAAATGTTGACTCATATTGGTATTCTTTGCCATTGGCACTGTAAGCCAAATGAATTGTTGAATGGATAATCCAGTGCTCCCATGTGGAATTTAGGAGGATTAAGTTGGCTAGAGAGTACTTCAAATAATAATACAGACACAATGAAGGCCCGAAGCAGAGTACTAGCAGTGACAATAGAGACACTGAGATTAACAAGGCAGCAAGGTCGAAAGGATTTGACAGCTTAGAAGTTAAGGAGAGACTGAGAACAAAATTATCTCTAAATTGGTTTTATTCCATTATACACCCATTTGAAGATTGAAAGAAAACAAGGATATTTACAACCTGAAATTGCACTTTACTCATCCACAAAACCTTTTCTGCACACTGAATTTTTCTTTTTCTTTTCGTGGGGCTGGGGTTTGAACTCAGGGCTTCCCACTTGCAAAACAGACACTCTACCACTTGAGCCACAACTCCAGTCTACTTTGCCCAGGTTATTTTAGAGATGTAGTCTTGAGACCTATTTGCCTGGGATGGCCTGGAACCAAGATTCTCTGGATTACAGGTCTAGCCACTAACACCCATCCAGGAAATTTCTTTCTTAAACATCCCCACTCAAGTTTGCAGGCCAGTATTTAACAGTTGTGTGATTGGATGGCTTGGAGGTTGGGGATACCATTAACTAACCCATGAACATCTGGAAAAAGAGCTGGTTTGGAAAACTGGGTTTTGAGAGTATGGAAGACCCTATACTGCTTAAGGACTTGACTGCTCTGGAGAGCCCTTGGGTGCATGACATGTAGTATTTTGTAATGAGGTGTGTTTGAATCTGGATGCAGTGCTATACCTCAGCAAGTCATTTAGTAGTTAGCCCAGCTGAGTGCCTAGGAAATAACTCTCAGCTTCGTTATGTACTGTGCCTACCAAAGTAAGCTTGTGAAGTGGGTATAAGCAAAGGAAACTCATAACTCTAAAGGGTAAATATAAATTACAAACCCAAACAAGCATTTCCATATGTGAGAATATATCCTTGTACAGATATGTTCATTTATCTTGACTATCAAGGTTTACTGCATTGAATTTGGAGGTAGGGATGGTTGAAATGGTTGTTGGGAAAGAAACTGAAATTAAGATGAAGATTTGAGAGTCATTCCTACCAAGGAGTACATGTGAAGTATCAAAGTATGATCTTACCATATGTGAAAGGCAGAATTCGAAGATAACTCCATGATTCCCACCCTGTCATCACACTTTTGTGTAAGACCCTCCCCTTGAACACAGGTAGAAACTGAGACCTGTTTCTAACCAACAGAATTCAAAAATGATATCATTCTTATAACCGTATGACCGTATAGGTAGTGCACAGGTAAGTAATTTTGTAGGTGTAATTAACATCTCTAATTAGTTAACTTTGGAGTATTCAAAAGGGAGATTATCTTGGATAATTCTGATCAAACCAGATAGATAAACCCATTAGAAAAGGAAGCAAAGTCCTCCCTTGAGTTCATAGAGATTCTCCTGTTGCCATTGAAAACACAGCCATCATGAGAGCTACAGCTGTACAGAAATGAATTCAACCAGCAAAACCAGGAACTTGGAAGAAGCCCCCAGGTCTCAGAAGGTATCTCAGCCCTGGTCGGCTCTTTGATGATAGCCTGGCAGGACCCTAATCAGAGACTCCTACTAAGTTGCACCTAGCCACCTGACCAACTGATGCTGTGAAGTAATAATCGCATACTCTTTCAAACTGCTACATTTTGTGGCAAGTTGTGCAGTGGTAGAATACTGCTGGTAGATCTGGAGAGAAGCAGAGAATCAAAACATTTTCTGATATTTGAGTGACTAGGAAAAGAAACAGAATAATCATAGAAATTAAAGGGAGGGTGATCAAGTAGATATGTCCAGAAAATAATTTGGCAGAGAAGGCTAATAGAGGAAACTCTGACTCCAAACACACAGAAATCCCCTAGATTAAAAAAAAGTTTAAATAGCCAATCCCAAAGCAAAACAGAACAATCCCTTGTGCCAAAAAATGACAAGAGGTGTCAAGTACGAGTATCAAGAAGACAGAGCAGCTCTCGTGTGTGTGTGTGTGTGTGTGTGTGTGTGTGTGTGTGTGTGTGTGTGCCTATCCATGTGCCTCTGCTCTGGGAGTCAAGTTTTAATCCCTCTAAGGAGAATAAGTGATCAGACTCACATCTGTGCTAGATATAAATCTTAAATAACCCTGTAAACCAACAGGGCTGTCCTGTTAGTGAAAACAGAGCAAAGAAAACTCCACAGAACAAACGCAGTAAGTCAATAAGAAGAAATAAGAGGTATAAGAATTACAAGTGCCAAAGTTGTCAAAACCAAAATGGAGTCACTTATGTCAATCCTAAAAATAAATAAATGAATAACATCAGGAGACTATGGAGGGAGTGCCTTCATGAATATTTGCATATTTGCTAATAAAAACGATCAGCAGAGACTCGACTTTGCACAAAGAACACTTCAGCAACTGCCCGTTGAGGCCCCAGCCAACACCATCCTTGTTATCGCATAGCCAAGATTACTGTCTCAGAAGAGCTTGCGCAATTCTCTTCATTTTTGCCACTACATCTCACCTTCCCTCAACCTTTCCCCCATACTCCTACGATGCATCATAGCACACATACCTCAAATTTGCAAATCCCTGCTGTTCCCAATTAAACCTACTTTCTTTGAAGGGCCTCTCTCTGTTATTTGGGTTGAAGTGAAGAAGTAAAACTTCCATTATTTTTAGGTGTTGTGGTCATTTGCATTCAAAACACACAAGACAAGCTATGATAGCCAATAGCAATCAGTTACAATAGTTTATCAGAACACTAGTGAATAAAAAGCCTTGGTGTCTCTTGGTTCCAATGATACCTAATTAGGAAACATAATGAAGTGATTTCATTTATAATAGAGACAAACAACAAAGTTTGCATAATAAATATCAAATCTTTATGTAGAAAATTTTAAGAAAATGTTATTTATAAAATAGCTCTAGTAAATGCATGTTCAAAAATACATAGGTAAATATTATTTTACATTTTCCTCCTGCCTTTTCCCACCCACTCAATTCTCTTCTCTACTAGCAGCCTTATGAATTTTAGCTTTTTTTTTTTTTTCCAGTGGTACTGGGGTTTGAACTCAGGGCTTCAGGCACAGGCACTCTACCACTTGAGTCATTCCACCCTAGCTTCTTATGAATTCTTTCAGGGCTATCTCAGACATCATGCACAGTTGCTTTTTTTTTTTTTATAAAATTATGGCACAGTAGAACCTTGCTGTATAACCAATCTCATATAAATGGAAACCTGTGAGAACAAAGCTTTCGTGAAAATCTCTGTACATAATTCATTTTTCAGCAAGGATATCTCAAGTTCAAATGCTAGAGGAGGAACTGTTTGGGTACAGTGCATTGAAAATATTGATATATAACACAAATAGCTCGACATAGAGATCACACTAGTTTACATTCCCATAAGCAATACAGATTAACTTCCGATTTCCTCTCATCTCAGTGTTTTGTCAAATTTTGATCTTCAATACTATAGGTAAAAATGGTTTCATAAAACTACAACTTCCAAGGAGACACTACGTCACATTGACAAGGATGGCTATAATACGAAAAGAGAGATAATAAAAAGTTTTGATGTAGCTATGGAAAAATCAGAACCCGCATAAGCTATTTTTTTCTTTGGTGGTCCTGGGGTTTGAACTCAGAGCCTTGAGTTTGTAGATGAGCACTCTACCACTTAAGCCACACCTCCAGTCCTTTTTGCTTTATTTTCAAGTATAGTCTTATGTTTTTGCCTAGAACTGGCCTTAGACTGCAATTCTCCTACCTCTGCCTAGCTGGGATTACAGACCACCATATCCAGTTTGTTCGTTGAGATGGGGGGGGAGGTCCAACAAAATATTTTACCCTGGCTGACCCTGAACTGCAATCCTCCCAGTCTCTGTATCCCCAGTATCTGGGATTACAGATGTGAAGCTCCATGCCTGGCTCCCCTCTTATACTACTGGTAACAGAAATTCTAAATGGTGCAATAACTTTAGAAGACAATCTGGCAGCTTCTTGAAAATGTAAATATAGTATTTGGCCCAGAAATTTCACTCCTAGGAATATACTCAAGAGAAATGAAACCATGCCCATACAAAGATTTGTAAGTAGATGTTCATAGCACCAAAAATGTAGAAATGCTTACCAACTGATGACTAGATAAACAAAATGTGGGTGTATCAATACAATGAAATATTATTTGACCATGAAAAGGCATGAAGTATTGATACATGCTACGATAAACAAAATGTGGGTGTATCAATACAATGAAATATTATTTGACCATGAAAAGGCATGAAGTATTGATACATGCTACAAAACTGAGGAACATTGAGAGCATTCTAGACTCTTTTTTTTTTTTTTTTTTTTGCAGCACAGATGTTTGAATTCAGGGCCTCGTGCTTGCTAGGCTAGCGCTCCACCATTTGAGCTACACTGCCAACGGAGAACATTCTAAATGAAAGAAAACAGTCACAAAAGACCATATATCATATGATTCCACTTATATTAAATATCTGTAGTAAGAGAATCTATAAATACAGAAGATTTTGCCTAGGACTGGGAAGGGTTGGGGTGATGGAAAACGGTTACAGTACTTCTTTTGGGGGTGATGAAGCATTCTAAATTTGTAGTGGTGATTGTAGTGTGAATACATTAAAATACGTTGAATAGGTAAATTATATGGCATATAGATTATATCTCAATAAATCTGACAAATAATCTCAATATAGCTTTCATTTGCACTCATTCCTATTATTAACAGTGAAGTAGGACATCTTCCCATATCTTATTAGCCTTTTAGGATTCTCTTTCTGTGAGATGTCTATTTATATCAATTACTTATTTTCTACTCATGTTTTTTCTTACCAACTCTCAGGACTTCTTTGTACATTTTAGCTACATTAAGATGCTTTACAGATTGGTAAAAAGTAGAAAGTTGATGTGATAACTACAAAAATATTCCCTAAAGATACCTACTTTCTAATCCCTAGAACCTACACGTATGTTAGGTGAGATGAAAAAGAGAATAAAGGTTGAAGGTGGAATTAAGGTTGTTAGTTGACTCTGAGATAGACAGATTTTCCAGGCTGTAATCTCCAAAGTCCTTGTACTGTGGAAGAAGGAGGCAGAAGAGGAATTGTTAGGGAAGGATTTGACCTGCCATTGCTGTCTTTGAAGATGGAAGGGAGCCCTGAGCCAAAGCATGCAAGTAGCTATAGAAGAAGGAAAGGACAAGAAAGTAGATTACCAGAATTTCCAGAAAACAATGTAACCCTAATATCACACTAACAACACCAAAGCTACATAAAACCCATTTTAGACTTTTGATTTCTAGAATGGTAAAATTTTGTGTTATTTTTAAGCCACTAAATTTGAAGCAACTTGCTGCAGGGCAATAGGAAACTAATGTATTTGGATAATGCAAAATTTTGGAAGGGGTGGGAAGAGAACAGGTACACTCACACGCTACTCATGAGTGCAGGCAGCTTGGGAGAGCTGTAACATGGTAGTATTCGTGTGATTGAGTGTATCATTTATGATCCAGTGCTTCTATTTCTGGGTATTTTGGGTTGTTCATCCATCAAGGTGTTATTTGTAGTATCAGTTGCTAACAATTTATATCTGTGGTAGCTGGAGTTAAAAGCAACCTAGAATTCCATCAATACGATGGAATACAATATAAAGGAACTGGAGTTATGACTCAGTGGTAGAGTGCCTGGCTAGCATGTGTCAGACTCTGAGTTTATCCACAGTACCACAACCAAAAAATACGAGTTTGCATATACAAATGTGGGTTATGCTTGTGGTGTTATGTGTGTAAGTTAGCTCACAGAAAATACCTAGTAGAAACAACTTAAAGGAGAAAGAAGTTATTTTGCTCATGGTTTCAGAGCAAAACAGGCAAGAAGGGCAGGATGTAACAGAAAAGTTCATATCACGGCAGCCAGGAAACAGGGCACAGCAGTAACAAGAAAAGGTCAGGGTAAGGGATAGCCCCCAGTGACCTACTTCCTCCAGCCAGCCCCACCTTCCACCATTCCATCACCTCCCAATAGCCGATCCAATTTTTTAATCCCTTGATGGATTAAACCACTCATTAGATCAGAGCCCTCATCATCTAATCATCTCTGGAAACACTGTGACAGACACAGCTAGAGGTGTGCTTTACTAATCTCCTAGGCATTTCTCATCCAGTCAATGTGATCATTAAGATTAGCTATCACAGTATGCTATGCAGAATAAAAGAGCATTAATGTGGATAGAACACAACTGCACAGTGAAAGAGAAAAATTAGAAACAGTTAAATCTATAAGATACCATTTATTTAAAATTATAAAACATGTAACACTGATATGTACACAAACACATGAAATGTGGATTGGAAAGACAGATTATAGAAATGAGTCTGGATGGTGTGAGAAAGAGACTAGGACTGGAGATGGAGGATAAGTAAGGAAAAAGGAAAATAAGATAAAACAAGAAAATCACAGGGGCTAAGGACTTTGAAAGACAATTACGTGCTGTAATTACATTACTCTATGTACTGACAATTTTACTCAACACAATTCTGTACATCAGTAAACTTTTCCTGCAAAGGGCCAGATAGGAAATATTTTAGGCTTTGCAGGTCATATAATATTTTCAATCTCTAGGGTTCGATAAAAAACTTACTAGTTGAACAAAGAAGCACAAATTATGTGTTGAAAACTTAGGCAATAAAAATAGACCCAGAAATCACAGCGACGATAGAAATAACAGACAACAGTTTATAGCAGCATTATAAATTGCTCAAGGATTTAAAGAATTTAAGAAGAAATATAAACTATAAAATAAAACCAACTGGAACTTCTGCAGATGGATAATATTTTGATAACATATGAAAAACTAACCGGATGGCCGACTCATGCCCTGTAATCCTAGCTACTTGGGAGGCATGATCAGCAGGATTACAGTTCAAGCGCAACCTGAGCAAAAATTGAGACCCTATCTCAAAAAATAGGCACACAAAAAAGGGCTGGTGAAGTGCTAGGTAGAGCACTTGCCTAGCAAGCGTGAGGCCCTGAGTTCAAACCCTATTATCATAAAACAAAACTGGGTGGGTTTAACAGATTTGACACTGCAGAAGAAAAAACGATGATTTTGAAAATATAGCAATGGAAAATTTCCAAAGTGAAGCAGAGAGACAAAAGACTGAAAAAAATGAACAGAGCATTAGTGACCTGTGAAATGATAACAAATGCTCTAAACTGTATAGTTGGAATCTAGAAGGGGTAGCATAAGAAACAGTTGAAGAAATGTCTGAATTATTTTTTCTTAATTTTGCAAAAACTACAAAACTACAGGTCCAAGAAACTCAACAAACACCAATCAGAATAAATAAAGAACTCATATTGAGGTACACGATAATATAATAGTTGAAAAATAATGAAAATCAAAGCTCTTAAAAGCATCAAAGGAAGAAAAAAACATGTAAGACAGCAGAATAAAGTTAACACTGATTACTCATCAGAATCAATGTGAGCTAGAAAACAAAGATATTGGAAAAATAGTTGATCTGTTTATGATTATTATGCAATTAAGTGTATGTTACATGGTAAAGGAAAAAAACAGATGGAGAGAATGTTTTTTTTTCAAAACATATATAATATTTATTTTATTTATTTATTTGGTAGTACTGGGATTTGAACTTAGGGCTTCATGCTTGTAGGCAGGTGCTCTACCACTTGAGCCACTCTGCCATCCCTTTTTGAGGTGGTCATTTTGGAGATAGGGTCTCGCTTTCTGCTCAGACCAACCTGGACCATCATCCTCCTATTTGTGCTTCCCATTGGGATGACAGGCATGTGCCACCCCACCCAGACACTGGTTGAGATGAGGCACTTTTTATTGTTATCCTCCTGATATCCACCTCCCAAGAAGTAAGGATTGTAGGCTTGAACCACCATGCCTGGCCTATATTTTTAAAAAACCTACCATGCTTTATATACTTATAAGGCAAAAAATATATATATATATATGGAGAAAATCTCATAAAACTATTATTTGGGGAAGAGAGGCAGAGAGGGGAAATTATTAAAAGTTGGAGCTGCTCTGTAGTGTTTGGCTTGTTAAAAAAAAAAAGGAACTTAATTGAGATTCTTCCTGTTTCAGTTTTAGCAGAAGTCTTACAGACCAAAATCAAACTCTACTCCAAGCTGGGGGTGGAGCTCAATGTCAGAGCATGGACTTGGTATCTGTGAGGAGCTAGACTAGGTCCCAGCTTCACTAAAACAACCAAAGCCTCATTCTAGAACATACCCCTGCAGATGGTGGTACTCACATTTTTTTCCTTTTCAAAGCAGAGCATCCATTGCCCTGTTCCACTATTTTATATGCTGGGTGGAGGATTTAGCTCATAGACCCAGAACAGCCATATCCAACTAAGCCATAACCACTGTTTTTTGCTCAGAAAGCTGGGCTCTGAGATGGATTCAAAAACTGGACAAGACTTTGGGTTGTCTCACTTGGGAAATTAGAGGGAATTTTCCTTGTATGAGAAGCACAGACAAAGGGATATTTGAAGTCTAAAAGAGTGGAGTGTAGTAAAGAATGGTATGCTCCCCAAACTACCACATTCCAGAGTGTTCATTAGTCTTGTGTTGAGAGACTAAAAAAATTTTTTAAAGAAAGGAAGGAAGGAAAAAAGGAAGGAGATAGAAAGGGAGGGAGGAAGGAAAGAAGGAAGGAGGAGAAAGAGAGAAGGAAGGAAGGAGAGAGGGAGGGGAAGGAGGGAAGGAAGGAAGGAAAGAAGGGGAGGGAAGGGGAAGAGAGGGGAGAGGAAAGGAGGGGAAGGGGGGAAGGGAGGAGAAAGGAGGGGAAAGGAGGGGAAAGGAGGGGAAGAGAGGGGAACAGAGGGGAAGGGAGGGGAAGGGAGGCAAAAGGAGGGGAAGGGAGGGGAGGGAAAAGCCCCCAAAGGAGATGTACAGGACTTGCCCAGCATGAGCAAGGCCCTTGATTGTATGGATCCCCAGCACAAGGAAACAAACAAAACCCGTACAAGAGGAACATATATGTAGTCTTACAAATTTGTGAGAAATTTGCCTTTTAAGTGAGTTGCTCTCTTTTTAAGAACCTACCAAAGTTTTCTACAACCAGAAGTTTTTAAGAACCTACCAAAGTTTTGTACAACCAGAAGTTTTGTACAACCAAAGTTTTGTACACCCAGAAGTTTTGGCCCTAAGAACCAGGTAACCAGCCATTATATGATGGGATCTGTGAATCCTGTAACTCATGTCTAGACTTAACCACTGAAAATAGCAGAGCCAGCTTGGTAATCAAGTTTATGTTTTGCAGAACCCTGGATCCATCAGCATTTTAAAGTTATTTCACTCTCAGTTCACTCTCTAACTTTTATCTTCATTTAGCAAGGCCTCTAGCAACCTAAAAACCTCTCGAAAATACGTTACTCCTCTCTAAGACATGGCATTTTGGTTTGATCACCTATAAGCAATGTCTGTGCTTCTTCAATGTCAGTAGTGGAGAACATAAAACTTTGCATTTTAAGAATCTTTGGGGTTTACCAGAATCTAAGAATCCTGCATTACATTCTTACACATAACCCTTTTCAGTACATGGCACTATGAATATATTTAGGAATTATTCTGATATTCTATAAGTTTAACACTTTGTTTTGTTTTGAGCAGGGTCTCACTTCAGGATGATCTGGAACTCATGATCCTTCTGCCTTGGCAGGAGTGCTGGGATCACAGGTTACCACACCCAGCTCAAGTTTAACACTTTGAAATGATGAATGAAATTAATAAGTCAGCAGAAACTGTTAAAAACAAAACATTTTCAAAGTGAAGGCAACAGGATAATAGTTCTTCTTAGACCTGAGACTCCCCATTGTAAGTAAAAGGTTAAAATTATGCTAAAAAAATTTTATCAAGCTTAATTTGTAGCAGCATTCATCTAATGCCTGATATCTCTATTTTGACATCCACCTCTTAATATTTATCCTAAGTGACATCTCAATTATTCATAGAAGAGTGTGATTAAGTACTTTCAAGATGGTTAGTATCAACAATGAACCAAAACACACATCTAAAAGAATGGAAATGTATCAGAAATGGAAACTGAACTAGTTATTTCCTAGAAAAGACTTTGTCACTGTCACTGTGGTTATTCACTTAATTGAGCTCTTGATTTGCAAGTGCATTGGTCTATGCAGGAGGCTGTATCACACATATTGATATAAAGGTTATCGTACTAACAATAACAGCTTGACATTTTGGTTCACGTTTAGGCCCTTGCTCCATCAGGCTTCTCCATGTCTAGGACTTGCTCTTCAGAGAATGCAGAAGCAAGATTTTTTTCTCTCTCTAACTACACAGACAACCACAGGCCTCTATTACTAAAATTTGCCAAATATACAAAGGAGAAGAAAAGGAGGTGAACAGAAGGAGGACATATGAAGAACTCCGCAGATGAAGGACCACTAACTTGCTAAGAAACACTAAATATACTTTTCCAACTACTTTTTAAGTCTGTTGAAGTTTTGAAGATTCAGAAACATCTATAACTTTGGTTGACCAAAAGAAATGAGATCTCCCCCAAAAAAAGTCAACTCAGCTCAATAAATAGATTATTAAACGACCTGCCTGTGCCACTCACTGTGGCAGATGCTGGAGCTAAGGGAGCCAGCAAGATGGATGGATCACACGCTCATGGAGTTTATAGCTCCAAGTGTGCGGGAAGAGAAAACCGCTGTTAGCCTAAGTTTTCATGGGCCATGAACCCTAAGTTTGTGACTTGACAGTGTTCTAAAATGCTGAGATTAGTGGTTGATAGAATCACTTTCAACTGTATACTCCTTCAGAAAAAAAGGATTTTTAGGACTAGATCTCCAATATATGTTCAATGTTTTTTTATTATATGTGACTAAGTAATTAATGAACAAAACAAAAGCCTTTCTTCTCACTAAAAGTATTGAAAACTATTCTAATCCATAAATTATGCAAGCTTGCTTATTAACATCTGGCTACCATAATCTTAAAATCCCTGCTATCAATCAGTGGTCCTTTCAAACTAATCAGAAGCTGCTGCATATTCATATTTTTTTAACAAATGGGTTCAAAATCTACTGAAGTGCTCAATTAAAGGATTGCATTTTTTTTTTCTTTTTGTGATACTGGAGTTTGAACTCAGGGCCTCAGGTTGCTAGGCAGGTGCTCTACCACTTGAGCCACTCCTCCAACCCAAAAGACTGGATTTGAAGTCCGTGGAACTTGTCTTTCTACTGTGAGATTTTTAAAACAAATCAAAGCAAGTTAGTGATATCAGCCTTAGGAGTAGCATTGCTGCTCATCTAAACTTCATTCAGTAAATTAAAAGAAGCAAGCTCATTTGTTACATTAAAAACTGAGCACTTTAAGTACTATATACACAATATTTATTGTTTCAGACCATTTTTTACAATGAATTCTACTTCACTTAACTCTAGACAACACAACTGCTATCATACAATTATAATTGAGTTAATGTCCATGTCTTCTTTCAATGAATAAGATGTACAGTTTTTGTATTTAATAAAATACAAATGAGGTTTTGATTATTTAATAACATGTAGTTTTATTTCTACTAAATATAATAGAATTTGGCAAAAGGAGATCGAAACAGGATAGCAAATTGTTTCCAAGTTTATAAAAGCATATGTAGGTTATTTTTACCATGAAAAACACACAATGCTGGCAACATTTTGAAATATTTGTTTTCAACTCTTCTCTTCACAGCATGCTGTCACTAACATTACTTTAAAGGGACAAAAATCTGTGGGTTTGGGGTTTTTAAATTTTTTTTTAAAAAAAAAACTAATGGGTGACATTATTGAGAACTACATATGCTTACAGAAAAGATCAGCAAATTTTGAATATTTGTTTCTGTAAAAGAACTTTTTTTAATAACTCCCTTTTAACTAAGACAACTTTCTTAACTTTGTTACAAATGATTTTCACAATCAGGTACCATCTTGTTTTGAAGTACAGATAAGACTCGATAATTTTAAAAGATTTGTTTGTATACAATCATTCATAACAATAAATTACTAAAACATGTAAACTGTAATATGTTAAGTCCTATAACGCATTCTATTATGTCAGTGATTCTAAGATTTGCGTTTGTCATATTTAAAATCTCCGAAATTGGGAGAAATCTTAAACTAAGGGGTGGTATGGTACTGGCGGGGCAGGTCCCTGCGCATGCTCACGTAGCTCAATGGCCTGGAAAACACCCCAGACACAATAGGGGTAGGAGACACTCTTTTGAGAAATGCTGCTTTATTAACACCATGTCACTGGGGATGATATTGAGTGAGACACAAAAGTGTTCGGGCGTATTGGACTCTAAATGTGAGCTTATCTAAAATATTTTAACCTGTTTATTTTGCTTAAATCTCTTGCTCTGTTTTGAATGCACAAGAATGATAGATGATAAACATGTCTATATAAATCTAAAAAGTACATTTCAGTGAATAAAATGTTAAGATTCTAAATAATGAGTAAGCATCGTGTCATAGTTTATGTGAGAGTACTTTTTATGTGGCATTGTGGGACGTCTGTCCTCTCTCAGAACCGCACTTACAACATTGAACCATTTCGTGCTGGTGTCACACCACCAATAAAGGTGAATTTCGTTCTTCTTTTTTAGATAGCAAATGCAAATGAAAGAGCCAATGGGGCTTGCCACACTTCAGCGGGGGACAGCGCACCCCGCGGGCTTTGGAGAGCGCGGCGCTATGGAGTGGTGAGAACTGGGCGGTCCAAAGCAGAGGAAGCACATCTGGGGACCGTTCTCCACGAGCCACAGCACAAATGCCACTTCTCTGTGGCGGTGGAAGCCGAGAACATGACTTTGCCTTGCTCAGATCTTGATGCCCAACGACTCTTGGTGAGTCAGTCCGCGCTCAGTTCATGACATCGGCTTTATTTAGTACCGGCGGAGTGGAGACAGATTACCTTGCTCACAGTGACACTGGCACATTTCCCAACGCGGGCGAGCTTGGACCGCTGCGGGGAAACCACCGGCTCTGATCAGGCTGAGTCCGGACGCAGTTCTCTTAAGGTTTCTTTCTGCCGGGAGGTCAAGGTCAAGGCCACCGCCAGGTCCCGACCCGGGCTTGGCAGCGGGTCCGCGCGCGCCCCTGGCTTGGCAGCGAGCGCGCCGGGCGGAGAGCGGGCGCTGGCGATCCGGAGCGACGCACGTGCGGCCCGGGACCACCTGGTCCGGTCCTCGGGGACACAGGCCACCGACACGCGGTGAGTAATCACTGGCTCAGGCCTCGCTTCCTTCTCTTAGGGCTTGGGTGGCGTCTTCTCGCCACGGTCCTGACGATGTTCTCTAGGGTTTGGATGGATGGACAGAAGGGGCGCTCAGACAAGAAGGGCAGACAGAGCTGTGGGTGCTGATGGAAGGAAGGAAAGGGCGTCTTGAAAAGAGCAAAGGGGTCCCTCAAGTCCGGGTTGGTCCAGTCACAGGTGTGACTACTTGAAAATGGATGCTTTCTGCGTAAGATATTGAGGGGTCCGACAGCACTTTCTTAGGGCCTCGGTGGACAGAGCCCAGAGTTCCTGCCTGGCCAGTCTCTAGCAGGACGCACTGGGGCAAACCCCTTGCACAGACCCAGTTTTCTCATCTATGAAACGTCTTTCTCATCTGTGAAATGTGAGGTCCTTCTCGTCTTGTTGGGGGCCCCTACATTGTAATGGCTTGTGTATCCACACAATTAGATCTAGATGTTACAAATAGTAGCCCCAAAAGCACACAAGATTTTCCCAAGCAAGTCTACAAAACGGGGCAAAATTAGTCTTTTTTGAACTGGATAAAGGGTATAAGCCGCTGTGTGTTCGCTATGGAGATGAAAATCCTTGAGCACTTACTACACGCCTGGCCCTTGGGTTTTTATTGTTGTCTTATACAATTTAAAAACCCAGTGGAAAGCCTGGGAGCATGGCTCAAGAGGTAGACATCTTGCTTAGCAAGGAAGAGGCCCTGAGTTCAAATCCCAGTACTGTCAAAACAAACGAATGAACAAATTTTGTTTGGTATTCCCATGTTATAGATTAGGAAACTTGTACACACAAATAGTAAGTTGAAAGTTAGGATTTCTGGTTCCAAACTCTGTGTTCCTTTGGCTTGCATCACTGGCTTACAATATTCTATTCATCTCCACAGGGACAAATAAACATTAGACTGCCATTCGCCATCAACAGGAATAGTACAGCACCTGCCCTATTCCCTGTGCTGCATACTACCCAGAGGACCTTAGCAGCTAAGACCTGATAGTCTCCCCCACCCCCATTTCCATGTGAAATCCTCTCAGTTCATTGCTATTTCTTTTTTTAGGCAGGGCAGGCCCTAGAAGAGTTTGCAACGTATTCTTGATCATGTGTCATGGGTCTTGTGTGACATCATGGTTAGACAGGATGGTAAATTTCCAAATGTGGGCAAACTCTGAACCTCAGTATTCATTCTTAGAATGGATTTCAGTGTGAAAAAATTCTAAAGAGTCAGTGTGATTTAAGGAAGAAGAATCCCCTTAGTACAGTAAGTGTTGCAAATCATTTCTTAATACTGGACTTCTTTTGTATTATTGCACCTGCTTTGCTCTCTAGCAAATTACTTGTGTGTATGTGTGTTTGTGTGTGTATGTGTGTGTTTGCAGTACTAGGGTTTGAACTCAGGGCCTAAACCTTGAGCCACTCCACCAGCCCTTTATTTGTGATGGGTTTTTTCCAGATAGGATCTTTTGAACTATTTGCCCATGCTGACTTTGAACTGCAATCCCCCTCATCTCTGCCTCCCGAGTAGCTAGGATTGCAAGTGTGATCCACCATGCTTGGCTTATTTGTCATTTTTATAATTGGATTCACAGTACTGCTCTCAATATCTGCATATAAATTTGCAAGCTTACTTCCTTTTGGTAAAACCAAAAGAAATCTTGAACAATTTCCTTTGCTCTTGGAAATTTCTAGTCCTTTTTTTTGTGTGTGTGAGGTAACAACATTTATTATTGCTGTTTTTTTCAAGTGCAAATATGTATCCAACATCTATTATTCTGGATGCATTTGCTGGATGCTACAGTAAACCTAAGACCCAGTTCCTATCTTTAGAAGTTAACATTAATTGGGAAAATGAGAATTACCAGAATGTATTATGTTATAAATGACCAATGGCATGAAATCAGTAGATGAGGCACTTAGTTTTAATCAAAGTTATCTTTCAGTGGTAAGCTAGATGAATGGGCAAAAACTCTGGTCAAAGCAAGGCTGTCTTCATTCACACAATGTCCTTGAAAGCAAGTAATCATTGTCACTGGCCACACAGCTAGCAGTGTCAGAGCTGAGACTTCAGGGTCCTGACCTGTCCTCCGCCTATTTCATTCCTACCCCAGTTGCTCAGGAGGCTGTTCTGGAAGCTTGGACTGAAGTGATGAGAACAAACATGGTTCAAGCCATCTTTGAATTGGTCACTTTGTGACCAACACTGGAGCACCGAGACTTGTTGAGAGGGAGTGAGGCACGCAAGCCAGTTCCCACAGAATTTAAATAGCTGGAGGAAGATGAAAAGCTGGTAAGATTAGCAAATGTCAAGAGTAGATTTTTGGCTAGACATGGTGGTTCACACCTCTAATCCCAGCTACTCCAGAGGGGAAGATCAGGAGGATTGAGGTTAGTGGTCAGCCCAGGCAAAAAGTTAGGGAGATTCCCATCTCAAAAAAAAACAGGCTGTTTGTGGTGGTGCATGCCTATAATCTCAGCTACATGGACATGTATATAGGAGGATCATAGTCTGAGGCCAGCCCTGGGCAAAAGTGCAAGACCTTTTCTGAAAAATAACTAATGCAAAAAAAAGACTGGGAATGTGGCTCAAATGGCAGATCATTTGCCCAGCAAGCACTTAGGCCCTGGACCACCAAGAAAAAAAAAAGAGTGGGGTTTTATTTCTCAGGTGATCATGGAATGAGAAGGAAAGCACGGAATACATTTCTAATCTAATTCAGGTTCTACCCTGGCTTTCTATGTTATCTTGGTCACTTTGCAAATTTCTTCACCTGTAGAACAGAGACTAATAGTTATATTACACAGCAGACTGAATACTCACAACTGGTATGGTAGATTGCTAGTCAAC
Source organism: Castor canadensis (assembly GCF_047511655.1). Lineage (NCBI taxonomy): Eukaryota > Metazoa > Chordata > Mammalia > Rodentia > Castoridae > Castor > Castor canadensis. The sequence goes on along the minus strand of NC_133392.1, from coordinate 107,581,775 downwards.
ACCAGAAAAGGTGATTAAGTTTAATATTTTAAAAGTCTTTGTTTTGTGGGGATGTTTTCTTCCTTTCTTTTTTCTACCCTTCCTTCTTTCCTTCCTCCCTCTTTCCCTTTTCTTCCTCCCTCCCTCCCTCACTTTCTTTCTTTCATTCATTTTTGAAAGGGAGGCCTCACTCTGTTGCCCAGGCTTATTTGAACTCTGAAGGTCAAGTGATCTTCCCACCCCAGCCTCTAGAGTGCTGGGCTACAGGAGTGTGCCACCACACCAGCTTGCTTGCCATTGTTAAAGCAAGGAAAATTGGCTTTGAAATGTGCAGTTAGTTGCCATAGTGACCAGGAGAAGTGGAGGAATAGGGATGGCACCCAGGTCTCCTAGCTCTAGACACCATGCCCAGTGGAAAACAGCTCAGTTTATCTCTAGTTGTAGGAGCATGTAAAGAGAGAAGCTAGAGAAGGCTGGGTTTTTCCAACTTTTTTGAACACATACCGCGAGAATTGTAGGCTTGTAGAAATTAATCAGAGAAAGAAAAGAGGCCAGGTTGCAAATAATATTGGTTGATTTGAAAGTGCCTTGTTTCTTCAGGACTCCATCTACGTCTTGGTTCTCTTTTATTTCTTTTCCTTCTTGTTATTTCGTTGGAGAATGTGCGTTCAATTTAAAAACTAGTTCACAGTACAAATGAGTCAGGGATTAGGCCAGCAGAAGATTTACAAATTCATTCAAATATGATTTGCTTATACATATCATTTCAGGAGCCTTTCTATTATGTTGAAAGGGATTTATCTGAAATGGAAATAAAGACAAATAGAACTGACAGGAAGAACAATCTAGAAAAACAGAAAAGAAGGGACAAAAGAGTAATGGAAGGACTTTTCTTAGGAAAATGATAAAAAGATCTTTAAAAAAAGAAGGAAAAAGCATGCTGAAATTTAAATTAAAAAGTTACAGAGTCCTGTGAAATCGAGCAAGAAGGGAAAACTCCTATTTTTGTAGCTCAGCCATAGAACACTCACCTAGCATGAGCAAATCCCTGGGCATAAATTCCAGCACAAAGAAAACAAAACAAAGCCAACCAAACAAAAGAGGGCTACAACTACTTACCAGTGAGATGAGAGGAAACCCAAGGGAGCCTGAGTAGCTACACAAAAAGGAAAACAGGTGGCACCAAATTTGGCTCACATCAACGGTGTTTCAGCTAGTGAGCAGAAAGAAAAAAGAACCAGAGGTCGCCATGCACTTTTCTTTCCCTTCAAGACATTCAACAGGACAATACAAAGGGGCTGATTTGATGATAGGATCTGACAAGCCAGCTTTTGTCCACAATGTAGACTCAAAAACAAAAAGGATATTTCCTTCAGCCTGGCGTCTGATCTCTTTCATGACATAGTTCATGAAGAACCATGCAGGAGAGGGTTGGCTCCAATGACTAAGCTGCAAGCTTGCTCCTTGGTAGATTTGGGTTTTTCCATCCCTATAGTGGAACAGATAATTGGAGATGGTTACACATAGCATGTGCACTGAGTTCTGTTGTTTCTTCCTCTTTTGAGGGAAATCATTATCAGAAATAATGAACTAGCACTGGGCCTAAGAAGTGCTTTACTAGTTGTATTTCATAAAGATTTATGAAATATGGCAGCACTGCAACAGACATAAAATGTAAGGGAGCAGCAGGCTATAGCCTTAGTTTTTGTGGCAGTATTAGGGTTAGCATTACTTTTAGTATTTCGCAGCTATTTGTACTGATCAGAAGTCTCATGTACTAGAGGCAGTGCTGGATGAGAATCGAGAGACCTAGGTTCTGGTCTGAATTCTGGTTTTAGTGTGACCTTAGTCAAGGTCTCAGTTATCCATCTGTAAAATAGGGAGGCAGACTAGATGACCTCCATAGTGTTGTCTTTATACTGACCTAGCACCAGTAAAACATATCTGCACCACACTTTGGGAACAGAAGAGGAAATGTGTATGCCCTGCCCTGCCTCTACTGGTAATACAGCAAGTATTTATAAGACAACCACCATTGCTGCACATGAACCATTGTTTGATGGTTCTATGGCAACCCAGACCAAAATGTCAGCTATCCGGAGGGAAAAGGAACGACAGGGGCTTAGTAGTTACCAGCTAACCTTTGAGGTTCCTTCCTTTCTGCATTAGCAATATACAGTTTTTACCTTGTCTTACAAAACATACCATTCCAGTACAATGAGCTCATAAATGATTGAGAAAAGAAACGCAAAGCATGGCTCAGGGAAATGAGAATTAGCCTCAGTGGAGAGCTGACTTTGTGGCAAGTGTTTGCACGGGGCCATGGCAGGGTCATGCTCGTTAATCTGCCTAATAACTGTCAAGGTAGGTGTTACTACGCCTGCTGTGGGGAGCAGGGAGCAGCACGCATGGAACTCACAAGTCTTTTTCCTGTTCACAATACCACTCTTGAACTTCAGATGGTGTTACAGAAGAAAACTAACTCTGAAGTGCAAAGTGTTCCTGCCTACGTGAAACTATCACCTGCAGAAGAAAACAAGTTTTTTTTCCCCTACCCTAGGATAAGGCGGGAGCAAAGTAGCTTCCCATTTTGGGTTCTCTCTGGGGCAATCGCTGAAGAGTAGTTGTCGCCCTGCCTTGCTACCAGCTGGTATGTTTCTGTCTGACCCCTCCCCCTCCCCGAGACTGTTTTCACTGTCTGGAAACTGTCACAATGCCAGTGATGAGTCAATGACATACATGCTCTTTGATTTTCTGATTCATGATAGAGTTGTACTTTTAATATGGACTCTATACGCAGCTGTATGAAGGATGTTTACAGTGATAGGAGGTTTCATTTTATTGGAAGATACCTCATTTACTTGAAGGTCTTTGGGACTTCTGAACTTCTCATAAGTGTTGCTGCTTTTACTTGGTATTCAGGGAAAATTAGTAAGTTTATGTTTGGATCAATTTACTACATAAAATCCAAATTATCTATTACCTATTTCAGACATGTTTATATTAATACTATATGTAATATGTTACATGTTATAGACTATTTGTTTTAACTCATATAGGCTATATAAATATATAAATACATAGTTCATATACATATATAGGTATGTGTGTATATATATATATATACATTTTTTAATGCTTAGACTGACCATTTAAATATTTTCTCTTTGGGAAATATTACAGCTTCATAAATTGCAGTGCATATTGAAAACCTCTTTAAGAGTGCTATTGAGCTGGGCATAGTGGTACACATCTGAAATGCCAGCACTCAGGAGACTGAGGTAGGAGGATTATAAGTTCAAGGCCAGCCTGAGCTACACAGTAAGACCTTGTCTCAAAAAACAAACAAAAATGTACTATTGATACCCTTTGCAGTAGGGCAGCAGAGTCTTTAATTTCTCTGCACCTGTCCATTCAGTCCTTCCTCTATGCCAGAATACTCCAAATTTCTTTTTAAAATCATTTTTATTATCATATTATTGTAGTACTGAGGGTACATTGTAATATTTATGAAAATGCTTAAAGGACTGGAGGTGTGGCTCAAGTGGCACAGAGCCTACTTTGCAAGCCTGAAGCCTTGAGTTCAAACCCCAGTACCACCAAAAAAAGGAAAGAAAGAAAGAAAATGAAATCTACAAAAGTCTTATAAATCATAGTTGAATTCACTCCCTCAGAATATTCCAAATTTCAACACAACAACTAAGGTAGTCCCCTCCTTCCTCTTAGGGTCCTGGCTGGGTTCAAGAATTACCTTAAAAAGCTAAAGATAGAACTGCCACATGATCCAGTGATACCGCTCCTTGGCATATATCTTAAGGAACGTAAGTCAGGTTACAGTAGAGACACTTGCACACCCATATTTATCACAACACAGTTCATAATACCAAGCTATGGAAGCAACCCAGATACCCTACAACTGATGAACAGATCAAGAAAATGTAAGATATATATATATATAGAGAGAGAGAGAGAGAGAGTTTTATAAGAGAGTTTTATAATAAGAATGACACCCTGTGGTTTGAAGATAAGTGAATGATGCAACTGGAGGACATCATGTTAAGTGACGTAAGCCAGGTTCAGAAAGACAAAGTCTACATGTTTTTTCTTATATTTGGAAAATAGATCCAAAACACAAACATATACACAAAACCAAACATGATCATTCACAAACTTGTATGTAAAACATGACTATAACAATGGAACTACTCTATGGGGAGGAGGGAAAGGAAAAGAGAATGACAGAGTTAACAATATCGAGATGCATTACATCTGTGAAGGTAGAGGATATAGTAAAGTGCACAGAAAGCTGCTGAATAATGGGGGCTGGGAGGTAAAGGGTAAAGAAGAGTACTGGAAAGGATCGAACTGACTAAAGTAAAGTGTACTCACAGTGGGGAGACATAGAGAAATCTCTTTGAGCATTGACTTAGGAATTAATAATGAAAGACAAGGCTGTGAAATAGGTATAATGTGTGTGTGGGGGAGTACTTGTGGGAGGGGGAGGGTGAATGAAGGAGATGAAGTTGAAATATGGTTGATGGGCTTCATATACATATATGAAATAGAACAATGAAACCTCTTGCAACTATTTTAAGTGGGGAGGGAAGAGGTCAAGGGGAGATACGGTGAGGACGATCTAACCAATGTACGGTGTAAGCCTATTTGGAATTGTCATGATGAGTCCCCTCTGTACAACAAATATATCCTAATTTTAAAACAAAACAAAGCAAAATATATATATATAAGAGTTAAATTAGCACAAAAGAGATGAACAGGAGAAAAGGGTACAAATTTATTTAACAAATTTTATGTGCCACAGGAGCCCTCATAAAGAAATAAAGCCCCCAGGAAGCAGTTAGTCAGTCACTTATATACTGGGTTAAAGAATAGTAAACTGCCAGGTAAGGTCACGAATTCACAGGTCCTGGGGATTAGAGCACAAACTCTTCAGTGGATCATTCTGCCTGCCACATGCTGTTTATAGGGAGATTTCTATGGCTTGTATTCCTTCTCCTCCCTCCTTTCCTTCAGTAGCTACTTGTTGATAGTAACTCTTACCTAGTGTTAAGGACTGGTATACAACAATGAGCAAGATAGTATTCCTGCTTTCATCATGGCCTATATTCTAATGCAGAAGACAGAAGACAAACAAGTACTTAAGCAAAGAAACAAGTTACATATTGTACCATGAAGACAGTAGTAAGTGATGAGTAGAAAATAACTGGTGAAGACCACTTTGGTCAGGGAGAACCTGGGAGGGATAGGAATGGGAGTGGGGAGAGGCTCTCTGTCATGATCTGATCTGAAGGATGTAAGTCAGTGAGCAGGGGAAGAGGATTCTAGCAAAGGACATGGAAGTGCAAAGTCCCCCAGGCAGCAAACAGCCTACACAGTTTGAGGAACAGTCTGAAGGTCAGTGTGAAGGGAGCAGAGTGAGTCAGGCAAAAAATGCAGAGTAAATGATGGTAGGAGGACAAAGAGGTCATGCAATCGCTGAGAGATTCTGTGTGATAAAGATTTCATTCTATCAGCAATGGGGACATATTTGTGGTTTTCCATGGTGGTGTTGTGAAGTAGATATGCATGATATGATTTATGTTTCTAAGAGGTAGTTGTTATGTGAAAATGACTTAGAAAGAGCAGGGATGAATTAGAGGGACATGTCAGAGGTTCCTGTAATCCAGGGAGAGAGGTCAGTGGTTTGGACTAAGGTGAGGACAGCAGAAGTGGAGAGAAGTAGATTAATCTACTACTTATTTTGGCATATTTTGGAGGAAAAATGGACAAGACTAGTGATGATTTAGATGTAGGGGTGAGAAAGAATGGAATGAGGATGACTTCTAGGGTTTTAGTGACTTAGAGATAAGAATGTCATTCACTGCGATAGAAAGGCTGAGGGAAGAACTAGTTGGAGAAGGGGACCAAGAGTTTGACTTGAATTTGTTAATACTGAGACATCTGTTAGCTGTGCAACAGGTGCTGTGAAGAAAACAGACATAAGACCAGAGCTCAGTGAGACAGGTGAGTTGCAGCTCTACATCTGAGCGTCATTAGTTTACAGATGATATCTAGAACCAGATGAGATCCCCTAGGGAGAAAATAGAAATGAGGCAAAATAACATATTCAGTGTGCTAAGTTCCTCCAGAAGTTGAAAGTCAAGAGGAGGAGGAAGAGCAGCTGGCAGAAACTACTAAGATGTTCATGTTACTTGGGTCTTCCCTGGGTGGTGACCAAGCTATAGGTGGAGGAGCCACCATAAGGCAGGGATGCTGTGTCTACTGCTTAACACTATATTTGATGCATGAAAAGTAGCCATCAATATTTAAATGAGATAGTGAAATTTTCTGAAGCTCTCCAATATATTCTGGAACATTTCTAGGCATGGGGAAAGAAAGTGAGGATTTGCATTGACCTCTTCCCAGTAGTCTGGCATCACAGAATAGCCACCTTACCTTATGAATTTTGAGCCCACTTTCACAAGGAGTTAAGGAATTTACTGATGACTAGAACAACTATCCCTTAGATTTGGAATTGGGAACAGAGTAAAATAAATCAGCATGAACAGACAAACCAGCAAAGCTGAGCTTCTGTAGAAAATCCCATACAACCTTTGAAATTCCTTTCTTACTGCCAAAGAGATCAATATTTTATTAAGTTCCTGAAGAGTTATGAGCAATTTTTTTGAGACAGGGTCTTACTAAGTAGCCCATGCTGGCCTTGAACTCATTATGTAGCCCAGGCTGGCCCCAAACTCATCATCCTTCTGCCTCAGCCCACAGAATGCTGGAATTACAGTTGTGCACCACCACACCCAGCTCATGAGTCATTGTTTTCCCAAATTACATAACAAGATTACAAATTCTCTCTAGTCAAACTATACTGTTTGACTATGATGATGTAGTCCTATTTAGAAGAGAAAAAAGTTTTATATGGGTTAGAGGCTCAGACAAATAAATTTGCACAAGTCTCAAAGTATTTAACCCCAGTTCTCTTGTGTGCTGGGGATGGAACCCAGGGCCTCGCAAATGCTAGGCAAGCGCTGTACCACTGACATACATCTCCTGTCCTAAATCCATTTCTAAGGGACTCCAAAGGCCATCGCTATGGTCTTAATGTTCAGGTCTCCTCAAAATTCTTACGCTGAAATGTTAGCTCCCGATGTGATGATATTAGGAGATGGAGCCTCTGAGAGGTGATGATCACAGGACAGAACCCACATGACTGGGGTTAGTCCAGAGGTGCTTTGCCCCTTCTACCATGTGAGAACACACTATCTCTGTGTGGAAAGCACACAGAACTAAAAGGGGATGCTCAACAGACATTGAAGCTTCTAAGAACCTCGATCTTGAACTTTCCAGACTCCAGGATAGTGAGATATAAATTTCTGTTACTCATAAGTCACCCAGTCTACAGTATTCTGCCTGAACACACTAAGATGCCAAACTTCACTGACCCCAAGAAGTGTCACTAAGAGAGGATTGGGAAGAGGCTAAGATTTTAAGATTACTAGTTTTAAAATACTTTTCATTTTAAAAAATAACAAGCAGTCAGGTGCCAGTGGATCACGCCTATAATCCTAGCTACTCAGGAGGCAGAGATCATGAAGATCATAGTTCAAAACCAGCCCGGGGAAATAGTTCTTGAGATCCTATTTCGAAAAAAAAAGAAAAAAACACATCACAAAAAAGGGCTGGTGGAGTGGCTCAAGGTGTAGGCCCTAAGTTCAAACTCTAGCACCACAAAAGAATAATAATAATAATAATAATAAACAAAATCTTAACAATGTGGAGAGAAAGAGTGGTGCTTTAAGCTGTTCTGAATGATTTGGGTTCTGGCATTTTTTAAAATGTATTTAACACGAATGAATTTGTCTTCTTTTGCAAGGAAAAACACAGAATTGTATTCCAGAGTTGACTGTTCATGGCACATACTGCTAGAGGATGCTCATTGGCACTTATTTGTATAACCCTGCGGCTGTTGATTAAAGCAGAAATAGGTAAGATATTTCTGTAAGCTAGTCTGTAGAAGGATTTGTGACTGAAGCTCATTTACAGACAAACTGCATTTATGATAAATGTTCCAAGTGGTATTTGTCATTTAAATGGATGAGTTTAGTTCTATGTCTGCAACTAATAGGCATTTATTTAATTTATTTCAGTGATTAGTGTAATAGTCCAATTACATCAATTACTCTTAAGAAAGTGGACAGGTAACCCAACCAGGCATCACACAAGTAAGATAAGAGAAAGAGAGAGAGATTCCATTTAAATTTAAAAAATTTTTTTTTATTTAAAAAAAAAGAATTTTTCACTGTTTTCTTTGCTTGACTTAAATAAGTTCTTCACCAATTCCTGTTGATGGTAGTTGATCCAAGCATTCTTACAGTCATCTCCCCACCCCCCTCCCAAAAAAGTCTTTCAGCAGAGTCTTTATGCCACATCTGAAAATTGAGGAAGAGTCTATGTTTCTGAGGTTCTCTCAATGAACTTTGTCAATTAAAAGCTTCTGTGGGGGAAGCAAAGGACTTGTTTTAAATAAGGTTCCATTGGCATCTGGAATATAGTAAACAATATGGAGAAGAGGAACACATCAGGCAATCTGTATCAGCTGCAGGGTAATGGCCTGCTCACTGCAGGGTCTTAGGTCTTGAAGATATCAAAATATGGATTATAAGAACCAATTTCCTCCCTTCCTTTCCTCCTTCCTTCCTTCTTTCTTTCCTTCCTGTTCTCTCCTCTCCTTTCTCCTTCTCATTCTTCTTCTTTTCTGCTCCTCTGTCTCCTCTTCCTCCTCCTCGTCTTCCTCCTCCTTCTGTTCCTCCTCCTCTTCCTCCTTCTTTTCTCTCTTTCTCTCTTTCTTTCCTTCTCTCTCATTTTTGACACAGAGTCTCACTATGTATCCCAGGCTATTCTGGAATATCTAATCCTCCTTGCCTCAGCCTCCTGCATGCTGGGATTCCAGTGTGCACCATCACATCCAACTCTCCAATTTCCATCCTAGATACCAACTACAAACACAACACAGCCTTCAAGCACTTTACCTTTGTTATACAATAATGTTGTTTGGGCTGGTGGAGTGGCTCAAGTGGTAAGACTCCCTGTCTAGCAAGTGTGAGGCCCTGAGTTCAAACCCCAGCACTGCAAAATAATAATAATAATGATGTTGTAGACTGCATGCATTTTATACTGCTTATATAGCAAGAGAAGGAATAATTCTTAAATATGCCCCAGAAATTTGCAGTAGTCTTTTAAAACTTTTTTTTTCTTGGGATGAGTATTAAAGGAAGTGCTATAAATCACAAACGGTGATGGAAACAAATGTGATTTATTCTGAGAAGCCCTCATTAGTAGTTTGGCAAATAATTTGCATATAAGAGAGGGTGGTTTCTCCTAGAACTGTGTTCCTGAATGTTCTTCCAACTCTACTTTCTCCCCATTTTCCTATTTATAATTCTGGTTATAGTATCACTGTTTTGAGAAGAGTGGATGTTTTAATTCAAATACAGTTAGACTTTATAGCTGCCTTCTGTTCTCACTGTGCTATACCAGTACTGCCTGAGCAATGTGGATTGTTTATAATTCCATGATCTGATGGGTTTACTTTTACCTTAATTGGGGATTGAAAAAAACCCTTCGTTTTGAGATAGGTAACTCCCTCCAATTGAGTACTGCATTTTTATCTCACTGCAGATGTGTGTAAGAAAGGCGATGTGACCGTGAAGCCTTCTCGTGTGATTGCACTTGGATCAGCTGTCAATATTTCATGCTCTCTGAAGCCCAAACAAGACTGTCCTCACCATTTCAGTTCTAACAAATTAATCCTCTACAAGTTCAACCGAGAAATCAGTTCTCACCATGGTCACTCCTTCAGTTCTCAAGTCACAGATCTTCCCCTTGGTACAACTTTGTTTGTCTGCAAGCTGGCCTGTACCAAAAGGAGTGAAACTCCAATATGTGGGGCAGAGATCTCAGTTGGTGGTGAGCGTTCTTTTCTGAACTTCTAAAAAGAAGTGTTGATCTTTTGGTGTTGTCATAGGTTAAGCAGAAACTCAAACATAAGACAGATTTCTTTTTTTCTGCCACCAACCTGAAGCATTTTTATCTTGATAGCAGTATGAGAAATTCAATGTATGAGAAGTCCAGAAATCAAAACAATTAGGCTTTTATTTGGTAAGTCTCTCTCAATCCACTAAGACCATTTATTTACCTATTGTCCTTGGACTCCAGTGGTAGAAAAAAAAAACAAGATATCTACAGCTGGGTCACCATTCCTTCTTGACTTAAAAAAAAATTAGTTCAAAGCCACAACCTCCTCAGAAGCTTATGCAGCTCAGACTGACAACACATGGTTGAGCACCTTGTCCCCACCCTCACTTAATACTCAAAAAATAGTTCTTCCATACACACCCATCCCTGAGCCCTGGTAATCACACTTAGCAGAAGTTGAAAGAAAACTGTGATTGTTCTCATGGCCATTTCTCAGATTCTCTAGAAGCAAAACTGGCACGCTCACGCTTCAAGGGGGGAAGGACCGGTGCAGTCCCAGGAAGGCAAGAGTGAGGAGGAGAGCCTAGAAAAGAGACAGCAAATGCAGTTAATGTGTCACTTAGAAATGGGATGGTTCTGAGAAATGTGTCATCGGTTGAATTTGTCTTTATGCAAACATCCTAGAGTTACTTACACAACTGAGACAATTGTCATTAGAAATATAATCTTGTGGGACAAATCACATACGTGGTCTCTTGTTGACCAAAACGTGCTTATGTGGTGATGTTACAAGCCGGCAGTAGCTTCAACAGAAAATATAACTGGTTGTTTGGTCACTTAGAGACACCCCCAGAAATAGCATTTGGAAATAACAAGAACGAGGGAAAGAAAGTATTCAACTGCCGCCAAGTGGTCAAAGTTTATGCTGCTGACTTGCATGGCTGATCCCTCCAGGCAGCTGCTGGGAGGAAAGAACACAGGTGTCGGAGCTGGCCTCTGCTGCATGGACTCCAGTGCACAGGGGGAGCCAGCAGACAGACTTCTGCCTGCAGTTGTCAGCTACTGGCCCACAGACTCTCAGGTCCAACAAAGCAAACCCGTGAGCATGCCTGGGTCCCAAATGACTCTGTGGTGTCTTGTGCCTCTGGGATTCTGGGGAAGCTCTGGAATGGCAGGTGACAGGCTTGAGATGAGAAGGAACTGCTGGAGTAGGCTGACTAACCAAACAGCAAAGACATATCCTTTGCCGAAAAGGCAGTGATACAGAGCTCAATGAAGATCTTTCCAGGAAAAATGGAATCCTCTTAAGGATATAATAACTGTCCGATAATTATCCTGGAACACCACTAGAAGCATTGAGCAGAAGATCACACAAATTGCCAGGCAAATCATTGGTGGAATGGAGGCATAAACTAGGTTCAATGCTTACCAGCTCAGCATCTCCTGTGCAAACCATGTATGGGTCATGTGCTCGCAGCTTCAACAGCCTATCCTGAAGTAGAAGGAACTTGGAGCTTTGAGTCCCAACCCTGCTAAGAGCCAGGAACCTCTAGTCTTGGTTTCTGTCTCTGGGTTATGAAAATGGTAATGTCTTGTAAGATCCTGGCAGTGACTATACGACACCCTCTATGTAGAGTGCTTGCTTAATCCAGCATCAGTCACCTTGTGGCAAGGGTTTCAGTTGTACTTTTTTTCTAGTACAAGCTAGGTAGATATGCATTGGACACAAAAACACCATTGATCCTTAACTTCCTTGCCCTCAAAACACCTGACTATTTTGCCTAGGCAATGCCCCACCTTACCAGACCAATATATATTTGTATCAGACATTTCCAGCCCTGTGGTATCAGTTCCAAGTGTCCAAGTGCTACTGGCATTTTCTTCTTTCTAGCAGGCCAACAACAGCCTTGGCAGTCAGTCCCCTTCAGATGTACTTAGTAATTCATACCTGTGCTCTCATATATTAGAGTTCTGCAACCCCTTTCCAGTTTTTACTTTTCTATCCAGTATACGTGGGTGCACTTGTGATGGTCTGCAACATCAGAAGACCTAGAGAGGTGATGCTGAGTGTCTATCATGGTTCAACTCATTTGGGGAGTACTGCCAGAATGTTGCTTGTGCAATATTCAAGTGGTAACCACACAAATAGCTACTCTTTGAGCAAGTTTAGCAACTTTGAGAAGACGGATTGACTGGAACGGATATCTTATTCTCAGTAAGGCTTGTCATTCTAAGAAAAGACACAATGAATTTTGGTTTCACCCAAGGTAGTAAGCTCAGTGCTGCCTAGTGAAGGAGTAAGTGGCCCATTTTCTTTTTTGTGATAAGTTGTAGTCCATTGTGCATTGCTTATCCTCAGAGGGTTGCCAGCAGCTTGGCTGGCTTTCAGAACTGGAATGAGGCAACCAGTCTTTAAGCCTTTTGTTTCCAGGCCCCTTCTCATGCTACTGTACTGCTCACAGCTGAGACACATTGTGTAGACAGTAAGCAAGCAGTGGGCTAGTTTAACTTCAGAGGATTGGTCCCCAAGCAGGTTAGAAAACCAAGGCAATCAATGAAAGACAATGAATTCTTGCTTGCCTGTTTTCAATTCAGCATAAACTTTGGCTATAGAGATTTCTGAAAGCTGTTTTTCTAGACTTTCTTTCCCATAATAAGTAGGGTTTCAAAAAAACAATAGCAACTGTAACATGCATAGCAATGTCTTATATTGTGAGTTAATTTAATTGTCAGAGGCTTTGATACGTGTGCTTTCCCTGGGAGTCAGCTATTGTACTTTGCACTGAAAAGAATTATGTCTGGTTTCCCCTAGGACAGATAGTCTTTGCGAAAAGCATGTCCTAGGGACATGTTGATTTCATGGTCCAATGAACTTACATTGAGACCATAGAGTTAATTTGTGGGTGAAAGTTGTGGTTTTGAAAATGAGTTTCTGCAGACCTTAAGGAGTAAAGACAGGAATTGAACTATTACATAATGCAAAAATGAGGTACTTTATACCTGATTTGTTCTTCAAAAGACCATATAAAGCCTTCAGAGCAAAGATGGAAGCCCTTTCCTTTCTTTCCTCCTGAAATAAAGCCAAGATGCAATGAAGTTTTCAAATAGAATGAACCTCCATGGATTAAAAAAAAAAAAAATGGGAGAGACATCAACTGAAGTTTGGAAGCAGGAAAGGAGGTAGACCACTGATCACTGGCTTACTCTCCAGCTGGCAGTGAGAAAAGTTAAGTTGAAATCTAATCTAAAATAGAAGCATTTTCCTCAGAAAGACTCAGAAATTGATGGCACTATGAGCTTCTGGAAGGGATGGGGAAGCTAGAGCTAAAAAATGAGAACCTTAAATGAAATATCACTTGAAAAGCAATTCAAGTCTCAGATCCCTCCTAGACAGCCACCACTGCAGCACCATATAAGACTGGAGGCTTGGTGACAGGGTCACTGGACAAAGAGCTCAGCTGAGGCTTGCAGTCCCATACTGAAAAACTGAACAATTAAAGGAGTAGTTACACAGTTTTCTTCAAGCTTGAACCCACCCTCCTTCAGGAAGACTGAAAAATCACTTCTTAGGGAATCTGACGAGGCCAAGAGAAAATGTCTAAAAACACTGACAACAGAGGTTCTGCCCCCAAACCTAGGCAGATCACCTTGAGGGAAACCAACAGAAACCAAAAGGAGCATAGAGAACAAAGCACAGAACTAAAGCAGAGGCAGTAAAGAAGGGAGAATTGCTAACTATCCTGAACACCCTTAGCAAACTGAGAAATAATGTTATATATAAGAAGGAAATATTCAGAAAGCATGCCCCTAAAATTAAAAAAAAAATAGAAATGAAAAACTCTGAGGATATTTTTCTCTGGATAGCAGAGCAAAAATACCAAGAGTTTAAAACACAGGAGTCAAAATTAGAACATTCAATCTATGAAAAATGGGGAGCTTTAGAAAGAAAAAGCAGAGGGGAAAGAATCACTGCAGAGAGCTTTCCAAACTGAAAGATAAAAGTTCCCAGAATATATGAACACTTTGAAAATCCATAAGGCTAAATGAAATAGACCCTAAATGTGTGGTGGCACATGCCTGTAATCCCAGTTACTCAGGAGGAAGAGGACATAGGACAATTGTGGTTAGAGGCCAGCCTGGGCAAAATCCTGAGAACCTATGTGGAAAACAAAATGAAAGCAAAAGGATTGTTGGTGTGGCTCAAGTGGCAGAATGCTTGTCTACCAAGTGCAAGGCCCTGAGCCCCAATACTGATCCCCCCCCAAAAAAAAAATCAGAATGGCTCTGATCAGAACACCATCAACCTGGAATGCAGAAGACAACAAAGCTCTTTTTCAGAATCTGGAGTGACAGTTCCTTTCAACTTAGAATTCTCTGGTAAGCCAAAGAGTCAGTCAAGTGTAAGGTAGAATAAAGACATTTTGAACCTTGCAATAGAAGGAACCAGGCTTGCCTTGTATACCTTTGTATATCCACAGCTAGTACTATGCCTGGCCCATGGAAGCTATTAATGTCTACACGAAGAAAGCATTAAATTATGTGTTCATCCAGGGCCCCAAAATGCACTGCAGAAATTAGGTATAGGTGGTGTAGTCCAGGAGGACGGGACCAGAGTAGAGAGATCTTAGTAGTGCGTTCCATGTGAAGGGAGTCAGAGTCCCTAATTATTAAGGGTTCTTTTTTTCTTTCTTTCTTCCTTCCTTCCTTCTTTCTTTCTTTTGGTTTTTTGAGACAGAGTCTACTATATAGCATAGGCAGGCCTCAAACTTGCAATCCTCCTGTCTCAGCCTCCCTATTTCTGGGTGTGCATTATCACAACTGGCTTAAAGCTTTCTAACATTGAATTAGCATCACTCAAATGATGTTAACCATATCATCGCCAGCATAGTGGTGCTATCACTGGATGTTCACTAGTCAGAGAAAATGGTAGGATATGGACTAAAGGACTTGTCAGCCACACCTGGGCTGGAGCCCTCATTCTACCACTTCATAATTTTGTAGTTTTGGGCCAGGTAGTTCACCTGAGTCTTAGTTTCCACTTTGATAAAATTATGATAATAATGTTATCTGTCTCACAGGGTGTGTGATGTCTAATTGAGAAGAAATGCACAAAAAACCCTTAGCAAGGGCTTGGTATATAGTAAGTGTTTGATCGAGACTCATCACTATTACTGGTGTTAGGAGAAATGCATGACTTTGGGGCAAAAATTAACTTGATAGAATCTGGCTTTATCTGGAATATTGTGGGGGCTATTGTCAACCTGTCAATAGTAACAATGTGACTGCCATATCACCTTTCATGCTCTTTCTTCCTAAAGTTGTTCCCGAGCAGCCTCAAAACTTATCTTGTATGCAGAAGGGAGAACATGGGACTGTGGTCTGCACCTGGGACCGAGGACGAGATACTCACCTATACACTGAGTACACTTTACGGTGAGTGAGACTGTTTTGTTTTCTGTTGTATCGAATGTATTCTCTTTGATGACATTTAGCAATATCTAACAGATTTATTTTTACCAGGGGGAGGCAGCAACAGATACTGTGAGATGATTTGATACTGAAAAAAATTGTAGTGTTCATCAATGAAAACTGGTCTGATCATCCACACTGTGAGACCCAGTCTCTTGGCCCTGAATTCTCAGAGTTTTCTTTAGATTGTCCAAGGCCAAGTTGGGAATGCTTTTCCCTCCTCTAGTAAGGTTAAACTGGCTGTGTGATATCCCTGCCCCTCTGCAGTTGGCTCTTGGGGTCATGATGTATTAAGTAAACTATTTCTTGAGGTAGATTTCCTGCTTGGAGAAATTAAACAAAAAAACCAAACAGTTGGCTGACAGGGTCCACAAGAAGAGAGGGTCTAGGAAGATCCCGTTCCTTGGAGTAGATTCCATAATCCCATTCCAATCCAGCATTGTGCCAAGAGTAAGCAGGAGATGGGGAAAAGACTCTGGTCTGGCCACTGTTGTATTGGGAATTGACTTTTGTGCCATGAATGTCAAGGTGGCCACAGATCCTTTGGATAAAGGTTCCAACTGTCCCGAGGAGCCAAGGTGACGCCAGAGTGTGGGAATTCAGGCAATGCAGGCAGTTACTCATCTACATGAACACCCTCCTCCAAAATCTCAGTTATACCAACCCAAATGGAGGGGGGAATGTGGCCCTACTTATGAGAATAGAATACAAATGTCCCTATGATGTATCCCCTAGTAATAAGACTGAACTTTTAAAATTGTCTACTTTTTTTAATGTTTGAACATTTTATTCTTTTGTACTAAAAGGAGAAATACAAATTGCATTTCTTGCTAAATACCATTGTGTTTTGTTTGCAGGTTAAATGGACCAAAAAATTTAACTTGGCAGAAACAATGCAGTGTTCATTCTTGTGATCGTTTGGACCTTGGAATCAGCCTAACCCCTGAATTACCTGAGTCCATGCTTACAGCCACGGTTACTGCCACCAACAGTCTTGGAAGTTCTTCTTCATTTCCATTTACTTTCACATTCTTGGACATAGGTACATTTTATTTCATTTTTTTGTAGGTGTCATTCACTAGCACATGAAAATTATTTTTAAAATCTGTGTGCAGTTGTTTTTGAGAGGGACAGAGGTTTTGAGAGGGACAGATGGTTGTGGCAACAATCATAGGGAAAAGATGAAAGTGAAAAGGCATACAACCCTAGAGCCAGGTAGAAATAGCTATACAAAATGAATCTTACTGGAGAAATAAGAGCCCCTGGCTTCAAATTTCATGAAAGCACCAGCCACCAATGGCACTATTCACTGCAAAGAGGGCCCTGGGAGGTCATTCAAGAAGCCCAGTGGAGAGGAGGAGTCTTCTTATCCCACTGGCTATGCCAACAGCTCAATGATTAGCTGTACATGAACCTGTTGGTCTAGAGAAGCCAGATGCAAACTACAAATCCAATATATCAAGGTATAAAAGCATCTTGCACTGAAAATACTTACCTCTACCCTTCTCCTCAGCTTGATTGCTGGAATAAGTTTGTCCCAGCTCCTGTCTCAAACTACAATTGCCCTGTTGAACCAGAGGCCTTTCTCAGGCATCCCAAATTCTGATCATCCAGGTAGGCCTGGGTTTTGGGCCTGCCTGAAGTTCCCATCTCACACCTTGTGCCTCTCTCCAACCTTCCTGCAGCACCTCTTTGCACACATACTGCTAGCTGTGAGTGTGAGCATAGACGTTTGCTATGCTCTGTCCTGCCCTCTTCTCCCCGGCCTGCCTTCCATCTCTTTACACAGACTCTAACTCACCCTCCTCCTCCTATTCTGTTCTTTTCTCTTTTCTATGAATTTTTCTGCCAACATTTCTCCTCCTGAGACCATCACTACTTGCCACCTCTGCTGTCTCAGCCTTTGGAACTCTTGGGTTTGGCACATGGGTTTTCTTTAAATCATTGGGTAAAGTGGAGCCAACTTAACCCATTTCATTGTTTGGTAAAAGGAAATTGTATTAAGGGAAGTTAGGTGAAGCCACCTCTTTTTACAGCTCATGTCAGTATATGGGCAGACTCTGATCCTAGAGCCTGAATCACACTTTGTTTGTCCTGGTTGCTAGTGAGGCCTCTTCCTCCGTGGGACATCAGCATCAACTTCCCAAATGCCTCTGGGAGCAGGTGCACACTTCAGTGGGAAGATGAGGGACAGGTGCTGCTTAATCGACTCAGATATCGGCCCCATAACAGCAGATCCTGGAATATGGTAACGGTCTTTGAGGGGAAGGGGAAATCATTAAGAGATTCTTAGTATTGTTGCACAGACCAGTCTTGTCATATGAGCAAAATACAGAGTTTAAGAATAGTTAGCCTGTCTACATAGTAAGTTTGAGGTCAGCCTGGGTTACATAGTGAGACCCTGGCTCAAAGAAACAGAACAAAGTAACAACAACCAAAAAAATAAAATGAATATTTAGCCTGAAAGTACATACTGGAGATCTACCAGATAGTTATGTACATTTCTATTTATTAAGAAGTATCATGCTGCCGGGTACTAGTGGCTCACGCCTGTAATCCTAGTTTCTCGGGAGGCAGAGATCAGGAGAATCTGTTTGAAGCCAGTCCAGGCAAATAGTTTGAGAGACCCTATCTCAAAAACACACAACACAAAAAAAGCGTTGGTGGAGTGACACCTGCTTAGTAAGCGTGAGGCCCTGATAGGGTTCAAATCCCAGTACCACCAAAAAAAAAAAAAGTATTGTGCTCACAAATTCTGAATTTTTTAAGCCACAAGCTTTCTCATGAACTAATATTAATTTTCTACAATTTAATTTTGTAAGGAATTTATTTTTCTTGTTCTTCTATCCCCTGCCCCATTATTGCTTTTTAACATTTAAAAAAAATTAGAAAGAAAAATATTAGGGAATATTAAGAAACTTATGTGGAAGGAAATATTCCAAAGAATAAAGGCCTACAACTTGTTATGATTTAGGCATTACATTTTTCACAATAAAAAGCATAGGATTATGAGTCCTTCCAGAAGTTTTATAAAATGCAGTGACTGATGATATTAACAAGGACCACTTCCACATATAGCTGATCCTCAAGGGATGTATAACTAATTAAAGCTTCTTTTGAAACCAGGGGTACATTTGTGTCAAAACAGTCACCACATGCTAATTGTAGCAACATAAAAATAACATCTGATGTAGAAACTTCTCCAAAGATTTTGAAAACTAATAATTTTTGACCTTTACTCAATTCTCTGCTGGTTTCATGATCTCTTTGGGAAAACGAATAGATGGGTTCTTAGTCCCAGAGAGTTTGATTTCATTCTTGTTTGTTAATGCAAAACTGTTATTTTAGATTAACATCAGATGTATTCAGTAACGCTGTTACTGGTATTTCTTCTCATTGAATGCTCTATTGAAAAATAAAAAGGTCATCTGTCTGATTTCTCCCTTTTATGAAAATTCCTTATGTTAATCCAGTATTCATAGACAACTTTAAAAAGTCTTGTCTGATCCACTATGCCATCCTGTTCTTCTATAAGATTGATTTTTGGCTCGTACAATAAGTAAGAACATGTGGTATTTGCCACTAGACACTGAAATGGCGGGGGTGGAGGGGGAAGAAGTTCAATTAGAGTACCAAAACACAGAGTAGAAGACTCAGACTCACTTCCGGTCCTTCTTTAGCACAACAGAGTAACTGCAGGTTAACACAGTGTGCGATATTTCACAGTGACTGAACAAGTGCGAAATTCCTAATGCATAAAAATGATTAATGTTGGAAGAGTTGGAAATTTTTATTACCCTGTCTTGATATATATATTTATACGCTGTACAAATATATTGGATTGGCATAATGTACCCCATAAAGATGTACAAATATTATGCCTCAATTTTTTAAATCTTGTCTGATTCAAGGTTAATGTCACAAATGCCAATGGAAGACATGATTTGCTGGATCTGAAACCATTTACAGAATATGAATTTCAGCTTTCCTCTAAGCTACATATTTCTAAAGGAAGCTGGAGTGATTGGAGCGAGTCATTGAGAGCACAAACACCAGAGGAAGGTAAGTGTGCGGGGGGGGGGGGGGCGGGAAGGAAGGAGAGGAATAAAAAGAGAGAGAGAGAAACCCAGTGATCTCCTTGGTATAGAAACTCTTGTACTGGTACTGAATCAAAAAATATGGTTGCCTTAATTGACTTTTGACATTATCTTAAGTGCTGAAACTTCCCAGGGAGATGCGTTTACATTACTAGGGAATTTTTAACATTAGGTAAGTCCTCTTACTGTTTACCAATAGTCACATTGGCCACAAGCTTATGTGTCAGTAATGTTTGGTTAAACTCATTCCTATTTCTCTTGCTGTCTCTCTGTAACTCTGTTACTCCACATAATTGTACCCAGTAATTTATCGCATTCCTTTGTAGTTAAACCTTGATGCATTTTATCTTTTTGGTTCTATGAAAATTAAAATGGCTCTGTAAGGCATACCCAAACTTGAAAGTAGATTCTGAAGACATAATATCCTAAGTTATATCACTATAAACCTGAGACTTGTGAATTCTTGTCATTCTTACTCATTTTGGGTAATGACTTGCATGTGTGAAAGATTTTTTTTTGTAGGTGTTTGTTCAATTAAAACTCCTTCAAGGTAGGGTAGTAACTAAGACCCTATGAAATAAACCACCATAATAACAATGAGTGTTGAGACTCACAATGGTCATGAACTAGCAGATGGCTGTGAGAGGACCCAGGAGGCTGGCGTACAGGATAATGCAGGCTCTGAGGCACACTGCACTTACCACACTCTGCTGGTTTCCTTTCAATGTCTAAATCTCCCTTTTTTTGTGTTTGATCTTTCTGTGGGTTGTTGTAGGGTCTCTTTGCTCTTACTCTAAGCTGTGTGGTTTTCACCCCTTACCACTGTTTCTGTCATCAGTTTCTTTATGAAACACCAACTGATGTAAACCTAAAAGGTGTGAATTTTTTTTAACACTTCTTCCTTTTAACCCTTTAAGTGTGTACTCATATGTAACTTGGCATTTAAAAAATGACTCGTAAGCTTATTTTTAGTACTCTTGAAAGCTGTGAATGATTTATGATTGAGCTCTTTCTCTGCAGCCTTGGCCTCTTCAAACTGAGGGGAGCACACTGACTCCTGGTGGTTGAGGTAAAGGTGTTCTTCTCCATGTGGGCCCCTTCCCTTTGGAATTAAGTTCAGTTCCTGTCATGGTCCTCCAAGAGAAATGACCACCAAGGAAGGGATAGGACAGTCCCCAACTTTCCTGTGTTTAAGAGGACAATCTATACATAAAAGGAAAACCTGATACTGGGAAGTGAGCAACTATTTTCCATGTTGAGGGAGAACTGTCTTGAATTTGGTCTTCTTGAATATGTTCAGGTGTTGGGGAAGGTGATCCCTTACCACTCAAGACACCCATCAGTGATAAAAGTTGTTCCTGAGAGCTAGCTTATCAATAGGTGTTTCTGTCTGTTCATTCAGCCTTTCTAGAAGACTTACTTATATGTGTGGGTATCGTTCATATGCATTTTCATATTTAGGCCAGAGTGATAAAGGGGCTTTCTTACATCCTGGTGACAGCACAGGCAAGGGAGGAGAGATACCAAAAAAGGGAGAAAATGTGGATACCAGCTCCAGTCATCCCTCCTCCTTTGAAGAAGCCAGGAAGTTCATTTATCACCAAGCTAGGGTAGATATGAATAATTGTTTATCATCTTCAGTAAGAAGCATTTCCAGCTGGAGGATGAGCAAACATTTTCTCTAGATGCAGGTCCAGGTAGTAAACATCAGCTTTGTAGACATCGTGATCTCTGTCACAAGTACGCAAACAACCATTGACAATACATCAATAAAGAGACACAGATGGATTCCAAAAAAAACTTTACTTATGGATACTGACATTTGAAATTTATGTAATTTTCATGTCACTAAAATAATTCTTCTTTTGATTTTTTTCAACAAGTTAAAAACATAAAAGCCATTATTAGTTCACAAGCCATATAAAAGCAGGTGACAGGCTGGATTTCACCCATGGGCCATAGTTGCCAACCCTAAACTAGCTGAGCTCAAAGGCATCATACTTCTGTCTCCTTTCCTGAGTCTGAAGGAAGTGAGAATTAATGCTTCTCTACCCTTCTAACAAGACTCACATACAAACATTTCCATTAGTGGGAAAATGTGTTTGAGATCCAGTAACAGCCCCTTGCCCCTTTGGTCTGGAAGTAGTAGAGAATGCCAGTGCTCAATCATCTGACAAGACAGTGATCGCCCCATAAGGAAGCATTTCTTTGTGAATCTCTCTAAATAAGCACCAATGGGGGAAACCCAGTTCTCTGCATGGTCTGTGGATTGTTGACTATATCAACACTGGGACATAATGATAACAAGTCAGAACCTGAGACTCTTGCAGTTATAGCTTATCTTGGAATTAGGGAAAGGTTCCTGGGGTTGGTGACACCCAGATGAAACACAAAATCCAAAAGGAACCTGCTGACTTTTCTATGGGCTGAATGTTTGTGTCCCCAGAAATTTCATATTTTGAAGCCCTTATCCCCAATGTGATGGTATTAGGAGGTGAGGCCAGTTGGAGGTAATTAGGTCATAAGGAAGGATAATAAATAGGATTAGTGCCTTTATAAAAAGAGGAGACCAGAGTGGTTTTCTTCTCTTCTCTCTCTCTCTGCCATGAGGATACAATAGGATGACAATCATACAAAGCAGGAAAGGGCACTCATCAGACACCATATCTGCTAGCACCTCAATCTCACACTTACATTCCAGATCTGATAGCACATTGATCTTGTACTTCCCAGCCTCCAGCACTGTGAGAAATAGGTATTTGCTATTTAAGCAATCCAGTCTATAGTATTTTTGTTATAGCAACCCAAACTGACTAAGGTACTCCATCTGGAACATACAGCCTTCCATATCATTGCAGTAGGGAAAGGAAACTATTTCCTCCTTGAAATACTTGATTCTCTTGAATTCTCTGAAATCTCTTATTCCTGGTTTTTATTCCATCTTGTTAGCCAATTCTTCTTGGTCTCTTTTGCTGGTCATCTTTCTTTTCTCAATTTCAATTCACAGAGCTTTACACTGGGTCCCCTTGTTTCCAAGGTGACCTCATTCAGTTTCAAGTCTCTAAAATGTGTGTGTGTGTGTTCATGAGAGAAAGAGAGAAAGAAAGAAAGAAAGAAAGATAAAAAGATAATTGTTGTTTCAGTCCTGGGCTCTCTTCAGAACTTCAGATTTTTGTTCCAGTCACCTATTTGAAATCTTCACTTACACATCAATAGATAGCCCAAACCACAAATAGCCTAAATGAAGACTTTCAGTTTTCCTCCAAAGCAAAATGTTTCCAAAGGGTTTCTGTTTCAGTCTTTCCCATTTCAGTGAATGGTACCATCACCTTTCTAGATACTTAAGTCAAATAATCTAGAAATTGTCCCTCAATTCTCCTCTTCTACCCTCCGTATGATCAACTGACTCTCTCCTAAACATATTCAAAATCTGCTTGCGTTTCTCCACTTCCATTTTCAGTGCTAGTTTAAGCTACTTTCTCACTAAAAACATAACAAAATGAATTCATATAGACCAACTACTAGATTTAAATATGAAATGTTCTTAACCTGTCCTGTCTTCTCTGAGGTAACCACTATGGCAGATGGTGTGTTTATTATCCCCACAATTTTTTTCCATAGTTTTTGCAAATGTATGCATCTCTAAGCAATGTTTTGTTTTGCTTGTTTCTTAGCTTTATTAAAATTATATACTATCTGCAGCTCTCTTTTTTCCCCATCATTACTCTAACACATGCCTTCATTGATTGTAGTATGGATAAATCAGCACAAGTGGACACTTGGCGTCTCACCATTTTCTCACAATCATGTCTCCAAATTAAATTCTTGTATAATCAGTCAAAAAGAACAAAAGGAAAAAAGGAAAGAAGGAAAGGAGGGAGTGTTGGAAGAAGGAAGGAAGGAAGGAAAGAAGGAAGGAAGGAAGGAAAGAGAAAAGAACCTCTTGACTTGCGATACTCAACTATGTCACATACTGCTGATAGTCTGATGAAATAAAAACAGAGAAGTAACCTTTACATTTGGTAACACATGGGCACCAGAGGCTTATGCCTATAATCCTAGGTACTTTGGAGGCTGAGATTGAGAGGACTGTGGTTTGAGGACAGTCCTGGCAAATAGTTCACAAGACCCCCATCTCCAAAATAACCAGAGAAAAACAGATGGCTCAAGCAGTAGAGTGCCTGTTTTGCAAGTGTGACAGCCAAACCCCAGTTTACCAAACACATACAAAAAAAGATTTGGAGATTTGAAAAGGCAGACAGTTAGGAGCTGTGTTCGCAGGTGGGAATCTCAGGTAGTGTGGGGGAAGAGAATGTGAGGTGGGGTACTGAAGACAGAGACAATTCGTAGCTCATTTCAAAAAGTTCTGGGAATGGGAACAGAGATGTGGGCAATAGCTGGGCAGAATGTGGTATTGCGAAATTCTATGTTTTTCTTTTGGAGAACAGAGAAAATGCAATCAGGCTGCTTGCAAGGGAATGACAAGGGCCCAGCAGAGAAGAGGACGTTAATGATAGAGGAAGGTGGGGAATGGTTTGAGAGGCCCTTGAAGAAGCTAGAGGGGTGAGATCTGAACTCTAGTTAAGGCTTAGATGGTGATGGAAGTGATGGAAGCTGTGTGCACTGTAACAGCAGTGGGGGTGCTGGTGACAACTGATGGGGAAGAGAAGAGTAAAAGTTGTCATGGTGGAAGATGGGGGCACTCCTGTCTGATGATTTCCCTCTCTCAATGAAGTGAGAGGCAGTGGCATTTGAGAGAAACAAATGATTGAAAATGAATAGGTAGGGAGACTGACAGTACCAGCTACGGGGAACAGCATCACATTGAGGGTGAACCACCAAGACGATGACAGGGAAAGAAAGAGGTGGAAAGAAAGAAAGTGAACCAAGTGCTAAAAGTCATCAGTCAAAGGGTGAAGAGCTGGGGAAGTCTGTAAGGACTGTATAGGGGAGGCTCAGCAGGTGACAGTGTCTGAGGACTGTACAGGGAGGCACAGCAGCTGACAGTGTCTGAGGACTATATAGGGAGGCACAACAGGTGACAGTGTCTGAGGCAGGGACCAACCTCTAAGAACTTGTTGGCTCACATAGCTGTTTGTGAGATATTTATTTGGTACTGGGGTTTGAACTCAGGGCATCCACCTTGAGCCACTCCACCAGCCCAATTTTTTTGTGATAGGGTTTTTTGAGATAGGGTCTCGAGAACTACTTGCCCAGGCTGGCTTCGAAACATGATCCTCCTGATCTCTGCCTCCTGAGCAGCTAGGATTACAGGCATGAGCCACTGGCACCTGGCATGAGATCTGTTTAAATGGAGCCATTTAAAGCTAGATTTTAGATAAATGTGTCACAGCCCCAAAGGTGGGTATCAGTGAACCCAGGGGGTGGCTGGCTTACTCTAGCTTGTACTGCTCTGAGAATAACTTGGACCAGGATGAGACAAAAAAATAAAAAACAAAAACTTGTGTGTTTCATTTGGTTCACTCCCTGAAATCTCTGAAGATAGGCCTTTCCCGTGTTTTTGTTCAGGTCTCCATTCTCCTTGTTCTTGGAGTGCTCTCCACTTCTCCTCACTGCCTGCTAAAAAAATCCCTTGAGAGACATTGCTTCTGTCTTTTTTTAATTATTGGTATATATTGAGCTATACATAGTAAGGGGTATTGTCTTGGCATTTCCAAACATGGATATAATGTACTTTCACTACATTCACCCCCTCTATTACTCTCTTTCATCCTTGCTGCTCCTTTCCCCTTGAGCCACTGCTTTCTGCCCTTGTGACTCAGTCACTCACGACAAGGCTGAACTTGCCTTAACTTTTAGATGTGAGTGCTAATCTGAAAAGCAACACAGTTCTGGCTCTTGTTTGTTTATAATTCATGCTATTTCATAGAAAACTAGAATCTCAGCATTGTAGGAAGAACTCTCAAGGTCATTTAGACCATTTAAACCCATCTTTTTTTTTGGTAGGAATTGAACCTAGGGCCCATGCTAGGCAAATCCTCTACCACTAAGCTACATCCCCAACCCCCAATCTTTTCATGTTGGCAGCTCTCTCCTCCTTAACCCTTCAGTTTGTTCTTTTCCTTTACATAGAAGTCATCTTTGTCTCAGGAGGGCTGACTTCTATTTCTCATATTTATATTTTTAGTCATTTGTATTCATTTGCGTTGAATTCATTTGATCACCTTGGCCTTAGAATTTCTTTTTTTTACTTGTTTGTAATAGTTTTATATGTCTTTTGTTATTTAACACTGGAGTTAGAACTTCAAGTGATTTTGTGACACTTTAATTTCAAACATTGTCTTCCCTGTTAGCCCTTATGTTGCTTAAAGCAATGATTTGACACCTTGGACACAAATTTTTTGTGTGTGATACTGCGGTTTGAACTCAGGATCTCACACTTACTAGGCAGGCACTCTACCACTTGAGCCACTCTGCCAGCTCCTAGACATCAGATTTTATACTCTGAAGCTCATACATATTTAACTAATGATTTCTCTCCCAGCAAGCACACACTGCAGGTGGGCATCATTAAAACTTAAGTTTCACTTGCAATTTATCCTGTGAGAGAATGGTTCTAGAATTTGATTCTTGAGTCTGTAATAATCTGTTAGGTTGTGGATTTTAGTGAGACAATGAGCCTGGCCTTTAAACTTGTTACCAATATGTAATTAACTGAAGGCCTTTGCTGCTATGAGCAAGTTTAACTGGTTTGGACACAGAGCATACCCCATCCTGGTGACATAGTCAATGTCTGGACTACGTAGTTTTTGGAGTGTTTAGATCTTTGCTCAATATCGTCACCTGTAATGGGAAAAGCCAGGTCTTTGGAGACCGTGAGAGTGGGCTCAGCTCTCACCTTTGCCATTTCTCTTAGTGTTTTGTAAATCACCTAACTTTTGCCAGCCTCCTTGTCCTCAGCTATATAGCAGGTGTGATCATTTGCACCCCTGGGCTGTGTGAGGATTTAATGAGATACATGTATAAAGTGCCCAAACATTATCGGCACTTAGGAGGTATTTAGTAAATGCCTCTGTTATTTCCCTTTTTTGCATCTGGGCTAGTTAGTGCATAGAATTCCCAAGCTTGATTCCTGAGTCACACTGTTAAAGATCCTGAAGTCTTGAGAGCATTTTCAGAGTGTCTTACTGGATGCGTTCCTTGTCTCTCAGCCCTCGAAGAAAGGGTAAATAGTACCACAGGTGAGAAGAGAGGGGAAGAGAAGCTTTAGGGAAGAACAGAAAAAACAAAATGAGAAGAGGGCAAGAGAGGCAGAAAAGGAAGTGATGATAAAGGAAGAGAACAGCCACAAAAGAGGCCCACCTGAGGAGAATGGGAGGATTATAGAGAAATTGTAAGCTTTCTGAGAGCCAGGCAACTGTGTGGTGCAGAGCCAAAACCATGCCTGGACTCTGGGATCAAACAGTCCTGTGTTCAAAGCCTGGCTTCTCTGATTATTAGTTCTGGGTTATCCAGCAGGTTCA
The DNA here is from genome assembly GCF_047511655.1 of Castor canadensis. Classification (NCBI taxonomy): domain Eukaryota; kingdom Metazoa; phylum Chordata; class Mammalia; order Rodentia; family Castoridae; genus Castor; species Castor canadensis. The sequence goes on along the minus strand of NC_133392.1, from coordinate 107,554,759 downwards.
TTAACCTCTCAGCAGTTCAGTTTTCAAAGGCAGAAAGTAGCAACAGCTAAGTTTGCTGAGAGCTTACCATAGTCCAGTACTCTTTGTTTAAATTCTCAAGACTGTCCCATGTGAGGTACAGAATTATCATTCTCGTTTGATAGATGGGGAAACTGACTGGCGGACATGATTAGTGTTTGTTTAAAATCACATAGCCTGGTTTTACTTGTAGATGGCCTGGCTTTGCAGCTCACACTAAAGCTGTGTCACCTCATGGGGTGTGAGGAGGTGTGAGATGAAACTGTGAATGGTCCACACAGACCCGCCCTGCAAGTGCTGCCACATAGGCTCTTCTTTTTCCTGTTCACTCCTCCTTTTCCCTGGCTGTTTGGCTTCTGTTATCCCAGTGCTTGAACTTAATTTTCTAGAAATTTCCATATGGTTAAGTGGAGCTTTCTACTCCAGAAGGAAACTCAATGCAGCTTCATTTCAGATACACTCTGAGTTTCACTGTTAAGGAAATCAGGTTGGTGCAACTGAAGTCTTATTTTCAGGGTGTGTTTCTATTGAGTCTACCCCTGGCTACAAATCAAAGCAAATGTAAGTGACTTGATGGTAGGAAAAATTCAACCCTCTCTCTCACACATGTATACACACACGCACACATGCACTCGTATGCTCATACAAGTTGACTATTCAGTCTCTTTTCAAAAATGTTTGACCTATTCAAATTAAATTAGACCATGTTTGACCATTGTCTTATGGATTGGTCTTTATTTCTTCTATCAGTTCAACCTGTGTTTTGGCTTCAAGTAGATGATAGTATCATCTGATTTGCTTATTTGTTCATTCATCATTTAAGAACTATTGGGAGATTATTGCATCCTAAATACTGTACTTAGTATTAGGAATATTAAGACTTATCAAGAGATAAGTCTTTCCTTCAAGTAGATCATTGTATAGTGACCAAAACCAAATAACTCCACAATAGCATAAGGATGGCGCTAAATACAAGGTTTGTCATTTATATTTGTGATCCATGTTTATACAACACCTAACCAAGTTTTCCTTATGCCTTTACTTTTTTGTTGAGAGTTCTTTCTTATTCCACTAAAAAAAGAAATAGCCACACATACTTAAGAGTTTTTTTTAAATTGATTACCTGTGTACAAGTGAAACATGCATTAATATATTTTAAAAGGAAGTTAGGAAATCAATTTCCTTCTTATCTTTTTTTAAATTTCTTTTTAAAGTAACCTTGTTTTGTCTGACTTTCAGGTCAAAGATATACAAATTCATTGTTAAAAAAATTTTAAGGAAAATACTGGCTTACAAAGAAAATTGCAATTATCCTGTATTCCTATTTCTAGAATCATTTATTGAATGACCAATTGACTTTTAAAGGTTTTCTATTTTATGTGAAAATATGTTGGGTTTTTTTTCCTTTTCAAATCAGAGCCTACTGGGACGTTAGATGTCTGGTACACGAAACAGCACATTGACTACAACAGACAACAAATTTCTCTTTTCTGGAAGGTAAGGAAATTACGTATTCAAATTATTACATATTTTCAAGACAGAAAAGGACTTTCTATTTCCTTGTGGCTTTGACATGAGGCTCATTTCCTCAGATAGACCCATGATACCTGTTGTGATATTCATTACTTTTACGAGATAAGAACAAGAGCTTGGCCTGAGTTCCTTCCTCTACACAGTCATATCCTTTTACATCCCCCTTCCTTTTCAGACAAAGGTCCCTCTGTGTCCCTGGCATTTCAACTCTCTGAACCCCAATTACATGACCTCTTCTGACTCTTGTATCCCTCTCCAGCCATCCCCACGTCCATAAATATGCCAACCATGACATCACCTTACTTACTCACACTTTGGGAAATTAAAGATGAGAGAGCCATAGGTGTGGATATTTAGGAATATATTTTCTATAGTAATTGAAAGAGAGAAAGTATAAAGAAAGCTGCCCTACCTCAAGAATAGTAGTAGTAGAACACAATATAAATATCAAAGTGGCCCTTCCTTGGGAATGGTAGTAAAACGGGAATAAATTGAACCAGTTTCCAGAACACAGTGAGCCAAACATTACATTGTACAGTGTGAAAGCCACAGTTCCACTTCATTTAATCCTCAGAAAAATCCTATGAGATAGGTACTCAACTGTATCCCCACTTAACATGAAAAAAAAACACCAAGTATCAGAGAGAGGAAGTTCCTACCCAAAGTCACTCAGCTACCAAGTGCAGAATGGGGACTGAAGCCCTGTCTTGAACTTCTGCTCCTTCATGAGTCATCTTTGTTGAAGAAAATACTGTCTGAATTGAGCTACTGATTGGCCTGCTCATAGAAGAGATTTCCTGGTGAGCTGTGCTCTTCATCTCAATACTCACCCCTTCCCCTACACCTCATCCAGTGAAGGGTAAATAAACAGTTTTAGAATTATGAACCCAAAGAGCAGGAAGCCTGAAGAGTCACAATCATGAATATGAAATCCTCTGATTGATTTTGATAATTGCAATCTTCTTGAATTGAAGAGATGAGCTCTTTCTTCCTCTTTTCCTCTCTCTGTCTCTTTCTGTCACACAGACACACACATAAAATGTCTGGAACAAGAGGGATGGCTAAAAATAGCTTGGTGAATCATGGTCAAACTCTTCACTTGGAACCTAACACTGCAGCTCAAAATTTACTTTAAAATAAAACTGTTTTTAATAACAAGACAATTCTCAGAGCAGGACATGCAGAACAGTCATAACTTGTGAATATTATAGAAGAACCCAGCTCAGTTCTTGGCTGTCAGTTTTCATTTTTCCTAAGAAAGCAATTGACTAAAATCAAAATCATCCCCCTGACCCCCTGAAAGATTCCTCTTCTGAAAGTGTGCTCTACAGAGATCTACAAGATAGGCTGCATTAACTACTTCATTCCTCTCTACTCAAGGGTTTCCCCCAGCAGAAAGAGGGTGTCTACCAAGCCAGCAGGACCATTGTGGGGATCAATAAATGAGGGGATCCAAACATTAAAAATCACAGGGGCCACCAAGGCAAAGGTAGACTGTATTATGACAGTGCCATGTGGTATCTCTCACTGTGGCAAAGAGACTTTGTACATGCATCACCATGGTACTCTGAAAGCAATGTCAGAAGAAAGTCAAATGTTCCTTTACCACAGGTAATAGTTAGCAAATATGCATATGCAAATCATTCTCTCCTACTCATTTTGCTCTTACACCTATCTTCACAAAGGTGGTACTAAATGATGCCTTAGGATTTGAAGGGACTCAGTGCCCTGGTTGTCTACCCTTTCTCTTATAAACATCCATCCTACTCCTGCCAGGACAGATGGAAGTCCCTGCTGGAACCACCTCTCCACCACACACACACACACACACACACACACACACACACACACACACTTTTGTAGGCAGCCCATGCTGTAATCAGACATCTCTCTCTCTCTCTCTCTCTCACACATCTGGTGGCACTGGAGTTTGAACTCAGGGTCTCATGTTTACTAGGTAGGTACTCTTACTGCTTGAACCACTCGGCCAGTCCTGAACATCTCTTATCAGAAAATCCTTCCTTTTGGGTATCCAAAATTGTGGGCCCAAGAAGGATGCTTTAGACTAGAACTAACTTACATAAGAAACCAAAAAGGGGGCCAGGCACCCTTACAGGCACCTGTAAGCCTAGCTACTCAGGAGGCAGAGATCAGGAGGATCGCGGTTCAAAGCCAGCCCCAGGTAAATAGTTGGCAAGACCCTATCTTGAAAAAGCCCATCACAAAAAAGGGCTGATGGACTGGCACAAGGTGTAGGTCCTGAGTTCAAACCCCAATACTGCAAAAAAAAAAAAAAAGAAAGAAAGAAAGAAAGAAAAGAAACCAAAAAGGTATATACTAGAAGTTTCTGTGACTTAGTGCCAAATGGTGGTTATATCAGGGATACTTCAGATCCTTTGGTGATTCTCCATCCAGAAGGCTCCTTGGGGAAAACTGGATCCAGTCCTTAGTTTTGCAGAGCCATTGAGGAGCAAGTCCTTTTCTGTCAAATCCGGGGCTTGTTCAGTGGCTCCAAACAGGCTACTCCCCCGAGGGAAAGGATTAAATCACAGACCAGAGTTACTGAGATGAGCAGCCCTGCCTTAAACCATGGAACCACAGGCCTCTAGAGCCACAGGGAATTTAACTAGCATGCCATTCCATCCCATATTTTATAAACATGGAAACTGAGGTTTCCAGAGATGATTTCCAATGATGAGTTTCAGGAACCATGACACTGCTGCTGGGGCCTTCCCTGGCAGAACCACTCCCTCTTCTATTTTGACTCCTCCTGCCCCTTTCTCCAACTGGGGATTCCTCATGCCAAGCTCAGGCAGGCTTGGGACCTCCAGGGGGTAGTGCTGAGGCACATAGGACAAAGTCAAATGTCAGCCTAGACAGAAAAGGCAGCAAGACCCGCTGCTTTGTGGTGAAGCCCAGGTCTACTGGGATGAGAGAGCAAAGACATGCATGCATGTGGTTGAGGTTTTTCCTTTGAGCAACACTGGAAAGCCAAATGCAAGGGGCTCCCCACAACAGCAGAGGAGGGCACCACAGGAAGCCATAAGTAAAACCTCACTAGCCTGTGACCAAAGCTGGAGCACAGTGCTCTTGCATTATGGGAAATGGGAGATGACCTTTCACTTTTGTAGGAAGTTTATCTTAGAGCACATCTCGGTGTTGAGATGTCCCCCTTCCTCGTGGGGGGAGTGTGTGAGTGTACGTGTATGTAAGCAATGCGTGTGTGTGAACGTGTGTGCGTTTGGTGTGTATTGAGGGATGGGAGTGTGTATGAGTGTAGGAATGTGTGGTATGGGTGTGCGTAAGGGGCTGAGAGTTGTGTGTGAGTGTGAGGATATGACTGTGTGGGCAGTGTGTGTACATGGGCAGAGTGTGGGTGTGAGCCTGTGGGAATGTGAGCTTGTGTGAGTGGGTGGGCTTGAAGGTGAGCAGACTTCAGTTTTGATGTTCTGGTTTCCACAACTCATTTTCTCACACCTCAGTTTTTCCTGGAAGCTCCATTTCCTTAAAAATATCCTGTACTTTTTAAAGAAATCATAGCTATTTTTGAGAGAAAAAAGGATTCTCTGTCTTGAAGCCAAAAAGTTCAGCCTAATCCACAAAATGAAACAAAATAACCTGTGCATTGTTAAAACAGTGAATACAGTAACAAGGAGAAAATCGGTCACAAACAGCTACAGAGTTGCATGAGACACTAACAGGGGCCTCTAGCAAGCCTCCCCCTCCCATCCCTCCATCATGTCCTTCTGCCTGAAGTTTCAGATTGTTGCCTAGTTTTGTTTTTTTTTGCCATACTAGGGTTTGAATTCAGGGCCTTCACCTTGAGCTACCTCACCAGACTCACCCCTTCCCTCCTTTTTTGTGATGGATTTTTTTCGATATAGGGTCTCACGAACTATTTGCTTGGCTGATTTCAAACCGCAGTCCTCCTGATCTCTGCCTCCTGAGTAGCTAGGATTACAAGCGTGAATCACTGACACCCAACTATTGCCTGGGTTTTGATAAGCATTTCAATTCATGATGACAAGACACTTTCCTTCCAATTAATATAGGGTATAGCCTCTCAAAGAAAGTCACCTTCAATAGATATGTTTGGATAGTGACTGAAAAGGATACAACAGTTAAGCCACATTAACCTTTACACTTTCCTCTCAACTTCTTCAGTCTTGATCAGAGCAAGCCATACACTTTCTGAAATGGTTGAGGCCATGGGTGTGGAAGAGAAATATCTGTCACAAATGCAGGTGAATTCACACACTCATTCATTCATTCAACAAATGTGTTAAAGCTCATCTTAGTTAGTTTGGCAGTACTGGGGATTGAACCCAGAGCCTTGCTCTTCCTTGCAAGGCAGGCTTTCTCCTACTTGAGTTACCCCTGAAGACCTTTTTGCTTTATTTTTCAGAATACAGTCTTGCGATTTTTTTCCAGAGCTTACCTTGAACTACAATCCTCCTACTTCTGCCTTTCACATAGCTGGGATTACAGCAAACAAGCCATACCTCAAGGTATAGGCCTTGAGTTCAAGCCCCAATAAACCCCCCAAAAAATTACTTTGTGTGTTACTGGGGCTTGAACTCAGGGTCTCACACTTACTGAGCGGGCGCTCTACTACTTAAGCCACTCCACCAGCCCTACACACCAGTTCTTGAAGACTTTGTAGGAAGAAAAAGACTATAAAATATCTCAGTGATTTTAAATATTGGTTAAATATTGAAATGAGAATATTCTGGATAGAGTGGACTAAAGTATATTATTAAAAATTAATTTGGGCCTGTTTCTTTTTACTTTTTAAACTGGCAACAAGACTATTTCAAAGTATGCATGTGGCTCACATTTGTGACTTGCTTTTCATTTCTTTGGGACAGTGCTTCACTGACGCAGTGCTCTACCTCTCCATAAGGAAGCCATAGTCCCCAGGGAACCTCCCAAATGTTCCCCCACCCTTGTCATGGTGAACGTGTGCTTCTGGGCTCAGCTCTGGCATTACCTCCTGCAGCATCCCTCCACTCCTCATCCACAAGCCAATCGTCATCCGTCCAGCTGACCCTTAAACTCCTCTTAGCCATGCAGAGTATTCTCGCCATCTTATTCCTATGCCTGTTCTCCAGCTAGGACATGAGCCCTGATTGGTTTTGGTCACCTCCATATCCTTGCTATGCACCAAGTATCCAGTACTAAAGACGTGCTTAAGCTTGGCAACAATAATTTAAAAAATAAAGCTGATATGTCTAGTAAGTGCCACACAGAACAATGGTTAGGGCTCACCCTCCAGACAGCAGCTCATTTTAAAGGCTCTGTGGCCTCCCGCAGCCATAGCTGCTTTCCTGGTTGGACAATACAGCTCCAGTGCTGTGACAAGCAAAAGAGAGAGTGAAGAAAGCTCTTGTCCAAAAGTGGGGGACAGATTTGGTGTTTTTCATTCATTTGTTCAATGAAGTCACTCATTTTGATAAACATCTGTTCTCAAACCACAGAAGGTGAAAAGAAAGCATAGCAAGCCCCAGTTACTAATTTGTAGCACAACCTCAGAGAGACTGTGGTGACTTAGCAACAGCTTATTTGGGACATTTGCTTTGTCTCTTTGTTCCTGTATTTCTCTAACCTACATCACAATGACTGAAGGAATAAATGCTTTGGTCTCCTCCAATGATGGAGACTTGGAAATTATGATCTGTAACAATGTAGAACAAAGGTCCATTTAAATTTCCTAGGAAGGCCAGGCATGGCAGCATATGTCTGTAATCCCAAACACTTGGGAGAGTTTGTATATAGCCAGTCTGGGCTACGTAACAAGACCTTGTCTCAAAACAAATAAATAAATACTCTCTAGGGAGGATTGCCAGTCAGGTGTCTAAAACCCTTTTATAATGACAGGAGGTATCCAGAATCAGAATCAGTATTGAAACACAAAAGCAGCAGATGGTAAAATTGTGATGCTTTCTTTGCAGTATTCCACTCTGTCTCCTTCGTTTCCCAGTCCTTACCCATCACAGACCAGCTCGGCATTTCCAAAGAGATTTGGGGGAAGAGAAGGTTGCTTTTCTTTGCTTGCTAGTCACACGTGTTATGCCAGCTGAGTGAGGGATTCTAGTTGGAGAGCAGAATGTGGCCTGTGACAGAAACAAGAGGCAGATGTGGAAAGGTAGTTAAGGTGTTGCTCTCACAAAAGGTCCCTCATTTTCCTGCTTTTCTAGCTACAAAACAAAATAGAAATCATTACGCCAGGGTAATTACCACAAGCTTTGCCTCTCAGTTCAATGCGTTCAGTGTAGCAGAATGCCTGGGAGTGTTCGTTCACAAAGTGCTTAGTCCAGCTGGCAAGATGCATTCTCTAAATAGAGCTGTGCTACCTGTGTTCAAGTTCCAACTTCCCTACCTGCTGGCTGTGTGTTCTTAAGAAAGGTGTTCAACCTCTCTATGCCATAATTTCCTCATGAATAAAGTGCACGTCATAATAGTATATGCCCCTGGAGGTTGCGCAGATTAATAAGGTCATTGTGAAAAGTGTGACTAAGTTATTATTATGAGGCAAACATTGTGCAGGACCCTATGGATGTGAAGATGAGTTGACAGACTAGATCCACACATGGAAAGCTTCAATGAGGTGATTTTTTTAATCTTCAGATCAAAAGTTTATGCAACTGTTCTCCCAGCTACTTGGGAGGCTGAGGCAGGACAATCACTTGAGCTTAGGTGTTCAAGGCCAGCCTTGGCAACACAGGAAGACCCCATCAAAGGAAGGAAGGAAGGAAGGTAGGTAGGTAGATTGAGTTACCTCTTCACTTTGGACTGGGGTTGGTGAAGGCAGTCTGAAACCAAGGCACCTAGGTTTAAATTCATAAATTATGTGTACTTTGTAATCAACTGTATGACATTGGTGAGACATCCATACAGAGCTGAAGAATAGTTGAGGGTCATGATGATCTGCTGTCCATAGATTGGTTGAAGAGTCCTAAGTACAATAGGAAAGGTACCCGTCATGGAGATTTTTGCATGACTTTAGAGTAACTGAGAGAAGGGAGGTCACCAACAGTCTTAGTATCTGTCAAGGGCCAAGTACTCTTTGAAATAGTTTACTTCCCTTAGCTCACTGGATGCTTCTACAGGCTGACACTGTACTTGAACTTATCCTCATTTTACAAATAAGGATATTGAGGTTCGGAGAGGTAAAATAATTTGCCCAAGGTTACACAGCTGCTATGTGGTAGAGCAAGAGTGCCAAGGGTTTCCTTCATAAGAATTGAGGCTGGAGATGTAGCTCAGTGGTACAGCACTTGCCTAGCCATGCTTGAGGCCCTGGATCAAATCCCCAGCATACTGGGGGTGGGGGAAACTGTGTTCCAAGGCCAAAATCAAAGAAATAAGAGCTATAACTACTATGTTCAAATTCCTCCAACTTTCTAAGGAGTATTGACTATAGCTGCTCTCCTTTGGTATAGCCTAAGGTCTAACTGGTTTTGTTTTTGTTTTCATTATTTGCACCAAGAGATTCCAGAAGTAAAGCATTACTTTATAACAACTGCAGTCTTAAGTCTTAAGAAGAAATGATTTATCGATCCACAGAGACAACCTTTCTTCAATAGATTTTTAATTAAAAATCATACTCAGGCATATAGCTTTCCGAACTGTGTGAGATTTTTGTCTTGCCGTGGGTGACAACCAGCAAGGTGGTTTTGATGCTGAAAGCCTTTTGAGGCAACAGAACTAGGACAATAGGATTATTGAGGGAGTCATTCACTCTCCACTTCTCATGTAACCCTAAGGCAGAAAGGGTTTCATTTCTCACAGGAGGAATGGAGCAGAAAGAAACCCAGTTAGGGAATTAATAGGACAGCCTTTCCCTTTAGCATCATACTCTGACCAATGGGAGAGAGAGACATAACAGTAGGGACCCTAGCCGGAGAGCCACACTCAGCACTGCCAGGGAAGGGATTCTGCATGTTGGAGACCCTTCCAGGGACACAGGCTCCACATTCCAGGTAACTCACATCCACCAGAGGGCTCCCTCAAGCCTCACGTACTTTCTCTGTTAGGAAGGACTGAGCTCCTTCTCTAACTCAGCACCACCATCAGAATGGGGAGTTACAGGGCTAAATATAATAACGGATGTAAAGCTCCTGGCTTGTGGTTAAGTAATAAATGTTAAGTGTTCCTTTGTTGCCCACTCAAGTAAGCAGCACTAGAAAATAAGTATGTTTATCTGGAGTGTTGGCTGGCTCCTCAGGACAGCAATCCTCTGAGTTCACAGCTTGTCCCCTGTGATTCAGAGCTTGCTGGCTCTGACAAAAAAGAATTCTGTGTTCCCAACCTCCCCAAAGCACTGAACTTATGCCCTCTGTTGATGCTGCATGTCCAAATGTGCCACAAAGGCACAATTAGAGAAGTTGCTTTGCAACTTTAGGCTGGAAGGTGACGGGGGTGGTGTTTCCAACTCTCAAACATAGTGACCTGAAACCTACCAGAGGTCATTGTCTCAGACTCGAGGAACAGCACGTCACAGTAGAGAGAGTGCTGGTCTAGAAGTCCAGAGCTCTGGATTCGCTTCCTACCTTCTCTATCTCTTGAGTGACCTTGAGCAAGGTCTTATGTAACTAGACCTGTGTTTCCACATTTAAAAAATGGAATATCAGATTAATAGTTAATCTGTAGAACACCTCCCTGTTTGGTGGTTGCATGCTGATATTATATTCTATCAAGGCAGGCTGGGATGCAGCTTGGTGGTACAGCGCTTGCCTAGCATGCGTGAGGCCCTGGGTTCGATCCCAGCACCAAAAAAGAAGAAGAAGAAAAAAAAGACATTTCATCAAGGCCAGATAGAATCCAAGAAGGATGGATTACATACACTGCATGTGAACTTTATGTTTTCCTATTGGCTTATTCAGGTTTTTGCCCCATGGATCCCATTGGACCAATTGGGTCTGTTTTCCAATTTGGTTAAAAGAGACCAACTGCTGAGAGAAGACAATTCTTATCTGAGTTGACATTTCATAAAAGTATACGCCACAGAAACCAAATTTACTTATCTAACCACTTAATCCCACCCTCACTTTTTCACTGATCTTTTCAACTCTAAAATATGGGATAGGGAGGGGGAAATGCAAGGGTCTGAGCCCAGGCCCTTTACTACCGTCTGGGGGCCTTCACAACCCTTCTGATCCACACCTGCATTTACTAAGTGGCTGTGACCAGCTGGATTTTCATAGCTCTCATTATGCAAGTTCATTGACCTAAGATAACCTTCCCCCGAGATAGTGGGTTGTCTGTGAAGGTCAGTCAGAGGGAGGTGATAAGGGCTATGTGTGCATGTGTTTTTGTTAGTGGTCTCTTTCCTTAGTTGTTAGAGGGTGACTTAGTTGGCAGGAATGGGAACTTTGTGAACTTGGTTAACTCTTGGGGAAAGGCCTACCTCCAGTGTAGGCCGCCAAGAATGGAGTGAGGGACAACCAAGGAAATGGTCTTCTCTAACAAGCACTTGCTTTTCTTTATATTGTTTTTCTTCTCTGACAATGGGCACATTTATGGAGAACAGCTTAGAACATCATGCTTTAAAAACCACTTGCTTATTTTAATTTACATAACAGGCCTAGGAAGTGCTAACTTTAGGGAGAGACCGAATGTTTGCCAGGGTCCCCCAGCAACATGGCATTCACCTGGTGCACTGATCAAGGTTTAACATCCAGTCTTGGGCCTTGTGGTCCCAAAACCGTCCCCAGAGGAGACTTGCATTGCTCAAGCTCCTAGAAATAGCAATATAAAAAAAAGAGATGCTTTTTTGTAAACCAATTTATAGCAAGGATGCAGCTGTGGGGCCAACCAGAAGGCTTGAGTCAGCAAACTGAAACATTCTCTCCCAGTGTGCTAATTGTTTCAGAAGTGAAATTATAATCAGAAATCCAATTTATTCACTGAAAGTGAAAAATACAAATTTTAAGTAAACTAGACGTTAAGTTAGCCCAGCCTCTTCTAACAGAAGAACGACCCAGGAAACTAAGTTCTTAGGTTTCTTGCTGACCAAGGGCCAGAGCAAGGGGCATTTGCTGTTCCCAAGGTGTGTCTTTCAGCAAAGCCTGCCTCAGGCCACCTCACCCTTGGAAGGGAAGGGGAAGCCCTGACAAAAGAAAAAACTGGGCTGCTGAAATCTATGGACCACATTTCTCTCCCTGCACCAGGCCAAGATGGGCACTGCTAGTGTTAAACTTGACAACCTCCCTTCCTGTGCTTCTGTCTCCCATGGTCCTTATGCAAAAATTGCTGCAATACTAATAACTCGTTTTCTGCTTGCTTTCTGGGATTACTCCCAAATGATCTCAGTTGGAATTTTTGCAGCTCCAAAACTTGTTAGTCACACATTTATGAACAGTTTCTTAGCACAGATGGCTAATTTGATTCACTAAGTATAGATTTTACTAGTTTAGTTCTAGAAAGTCTTGTGTCTGATGTTTTGAGCAGCATTGCACTTTCTATATAAAAAGTTAGACATATGTGTGTGTTCCACAAATTTAGAAATGGAAGGCTGGGGGTGTGGCTTAGTGGTAGGGCACCTGCCTAGCAATCGCAAGGCCCTGAGTTCAAACCCCAGTACCACAAAAAACAAAAACAAAAACCTAACAAATTTAGCAACAGAGATCCAAAAGGACTAAGTGTCTTTCCCTGGGTCTGTGTGATTGACGGAGCTTGAACTTAAGTCTAGCTCTTCTGTGTTCAGATTCCTTGCTTATTCCATTAGATGTGTTGAGTTGTTTACTCTTAATAAGTTTCATTTTGAAATAAGAAAGGAAAATCAATGTTTGGAAGCATTATCTTTTTAAAATGTTGGCTGATTTTTTTTTCTAAATGGCAATTGTGGGTCATTGCATAAAAGTGTGTAGTAGGGATAAGAAGAGATAAATAAAAAGATCACTCAGGGCCAGGGGCAGTGGCTCATACTTATAATCCCAGCTACTCAAGAAGTAGAGATTGGAAGGACCATGGTTCAAGGCCACTCTGAGCAAAAAGCTAGCAAGATCCCATGTCAACCAATAAGCTGGGCACAGTAGTGTGCACCTTTGGCCCTGGCTATGTAGGAGGATCGAAGTTTGAGGCTGACCTAAGCAAAAGGGAAACCCTATTAGAAAAATAACAAAAAGCAAAAAGCTAGCAGTATGGCTCAAGTGGTAGAGTACATGCCTAGAAAGGTCAAGGCCCTGAGTTCAAACCCCAGTTACATATACACACATACACAAATTCACTCAGATATAGCCTCCTGCAGTAGGAGCCAAGAGGTCCAGGTGGAGAGCAAATCAAATAGTGGATGTGTTTTGTTGCAGAATCTGAGTGTATCAGAGGCAAGAGGAAAAATCCTCCACTACCGGGTGACCTTGCAGGAGGTGACAAGGAGGAAAACCACACTACAGAACATCACAGGACACACCTCCTGGACCTGGGTGGTTCCCAGAACTGGGACTTGGACTGTGGCTGTGTCTGCAGTCAACTCGAAAGGCAGCTCTCTGCCCACTTGCATTAATGTAACAGACCTGTGTAGCACAGGTAGGTACCAACTTTCCTTCACCATCGCCTGTAGGAAACTGTGTCTGACCATCTCCCATCTCCTATAGGCCCAGTCTAAGGCCTGGCACAAGTAGCCAGGAGTTTAGACTTTGGAGTCAACAGCTCTTTTCCAGTCAGCCTGTAGTGGCTTTGGACAGTGAATTAACACCTCTGCACTTCAATTTCCTCCTCCCTGAAGCAGGAACTATGTGCTTGTCTTGCAGTTCACCATGAGATGAAATACATAGCAGGCACTTAAACATGAGTGAAGGAAATATGAGTTACATCAAATTGAGCACTAATAGTTTTAATTAGATTAATTTTGTAAAAGCAAGAATATTTATTGCTAAATTCTAGATAAAACATCTTAGACTTACATTTAAGACATATTTTAAGACCAGTAATATTTAAATGAAATTCTGACTGTCATAGAATAATGGTAAAATTCTGCTCTACCATAGCTGTTTGTTACACAAATTTAAATATGTATCCCATTATCTTCATCAAGAAGATGTGTAAAGTCTCACATCTATAGTCATAGCCTCTGAAAATTAACTTCCAGAATAAAAACCTGTGATTAGCCAAGAAAATGGATGGTGATGCTGCTTCTTAAGACTTATATTCTAAAAGGATTTGATGTCAAGATCATTCAAAAAAATGCCTAAATAGAATAAAACTCTGCAATTAGATCCTGTTTTACAATTCAGTGTGATAATTTTATATACAAATGGGTCTAGAAAGCATCATTTTGAGGAAATTTCTACCAAAACAGTATTATCTGATATACATGGTTAAATCTTGGTTATATATCTTTTCAGTCATATTTCTGAAAACACACTGAATAAAATAGTAGATGAGATGACGAGGAGAAAACACAAGTAAACATGGGTATAACCTTGAGTTGTCATCTGAGCTAGGAATTGCTACTAGGAGTTAGAAATGTTCTTACCATCCTCTCGCATGAAAGAGTTCACAGATAGATTGCCCAGGGTGGTGTGACAGCTTTGTGACATCAGGACTCCAGGCTCCTCTTTCTTTCCTGCTGCCAAGCCTGGCTTTCTTCCCCAGGATGGAATTGGTCCAGGATGGCTGCCGGAGTGCTAACTGTTTCCTTCTAGACAGCAGCAGAGAAGGAAGGAGGGACTCAGCCTCATTCCAGGAGCTATGCCCTCTCACACAGTAACACTTGCACTTCTTGGCCTTCGCTGGTCACCTGGCCAAACCCAGCTGCAAAGATATTTTAGGCAGTGATATTCCCTTGCTTAGGAAGATGAGGTAAAGGTGTTTGGTAAGTAGTTGGTAATCTCTCCCTCCTTTGGGGGAGGAACCCGAGGCAGAAACATGAAGGAAAAAATAAGCAGAAGCCCTGCAACTTTATACATCATAAAGTTACAGGCCTCATGCCTGTAATCTCAGCTACTCAGAAGCATCAAGGCTAGCCTGGGCAAAAAGTTAATAAGATCCCATCTCAATCAATAATCCATGTGTGGTGACTTGCACCTGTAGTCCAATCTACTCGTGAGGACATAGGATCTTGTTCTGAAGCCAGCCCCAGGCAAAGATGCGAGACCCTACCTGAAAAATGACTAAGTCAAGAAAGGACTGGAAGCTGGGCACAAGTGGCTCATGCCTATAATCCTAGCTACCCAGGAGGCAGATATCAGGAGATTCACAGTTTGAAGTCAGCCCTGGGAATATAGTTCACAAGACCTCATCTTGAAAATACCCATCACAAAGAAGGACTGGTGGAGTGGCTCAAGTGGTAGAGCACCTGCCTAGCTAGTGTGAGGCCCTGAGTTCAAACCCTAGCACTGCCCAAAAAAGTGATAAATGAATCTTTTTTTCTTCAATGGATAAGCATTACACATGCACTTTTTAAAGTGAATTCTGTAGTAGTACTCTGCTGGTTTTTAAATGTAATGTATCAAATTGGTAGTACACACCTATGATCCCAGCACTCAGGAAGTGAAAGCAGGAAGATCGTGAATTTAAGGCCAGCCCAGGCTACAGTGTGAGACCTTGTCTCAAAAAAGTAATATGTAAGAATACCTTCCTTTTCTAACCTCACTGCAAATGGGTCACAATACATCTTGTTAATTTTATGGTCCCATTCCAGGTCCCTTATTGAGATTTGGTAACAATATCTCAAAGTGACACATTCATCATTTTAGAGTTCACTTTTACTTTATTCATTCAGGTCAGTTATTGAATATTTAAGGCAAATTGAATCCAGTCTTAGATTTAAAAACAACTGAGGTCAAGTTCTCCAGTTACCTTTATCCAAGTGGGAGGAATGGTGTAAAAACCAGTAACTATAGTAGGGTACAGTATAATACGTGTGAGGTTGGAGCATGCATAAGGAGCTGTAGGAACAGAGAAAAGCTGATACATGGGCTTGGAGAGGAGGTGACATTTGTACTAAGTATGGAGAGACTAATTGGTGTTAGCCAGGAAGGGAGTGTGGGTATGAGAGTTTGTTATAAAGTCAGAGCTGAGCAGGCACAAAGAAGAACTAGGGGGTGAGGAAGAATTTGAAGACAAAGGAGAGAAAGAGGATAGTGGAATAAAGTCAATGTGGAAATGGGAGGTGATGGTACCCAGTGACAAAAGAGGGAAGAGGAACACTTCATCCCTTGAGAATGAACAGATGAAAACTGGTCCATTGAATGGTAAGGATGGAGTCAATGAAAAGAACATGTATTGAGGTAAAGCAAGACATGAGGCAATTCAGAGCCAAGCTGTAGCTAGGAGTGTCCTGGAAACATTGGAATCTCAAAATTACATGTGCAATATGCCTATTACCTAATCTAAGACCACATCTGAAGCTTCCAATACAAGTCGTGCTCATCCCAGAATGACCTGGAGGACAAATTGGCCAATTATATGGTCTTGTTCCTCGAGGGCTTTTGTCTCACATACATTCTGAACGATCTATAGGAATAGAGTGACATCATTTTATGCCTTCCTCTCCTTCAGGATACATTGTTCACATGTGTGTTCCTTCTTGAAAGGGAAACATAATGTCCAACATTATTTATGTGGCATTATGCTGATTTTAAGAGACTCAGAACAAAATTATTGTTAAAAGGCACCTGCCCTAGCCTTGCAAATCAAGAAAATTAAATGTGTGCTAAACCTACCATTCCATATGTAAAATACAGACCTGGTGACTGTGCTCAAGAACTCTTGCAACTCTAGAAGAATGAGAAGCCAATGTAGTCACAAACAGTGGCCCACACAGATATCAGAGACTGAGGCCCTGGGAGGTAAAGTAGTTTAGTCAAGATCACATATCTAGTGGCAAATAGTGGCAGAGAAGAATGGAAAAGCCAGGTTGCCTGTCTGTTAGGTGGGCACTTTTTCAAATATCCTGTGAACCTTAGAACTCCATACAGAAGTTTTCAATAAACATGGAGATGGGAAGTTCTGTGACTGAGGCTAAAGGAGTAATTTTTAAAGTTGACAGGGAGAAGTGAGTTGTTAGCGAGTCTTGAAGGAAAGAACGTGTCTTGGCAAACATCCTAGGAGAGGAAATTCCAGGCTGGTTCCTGGCAAGTATAGTGACTCAGAGGCTGAAGGACCTGTGCCATGCCAAGTTGATTTGCTTAGTTAATACCAGCGAAGGCAATGATGAGAAAGGCACTTTGGATATTTTATCCCAACTCCTGACAAAGAGTCTTATAAACTGAGGTGCTCAATAAATATTTACTGAATGAATAAATTTCATTCTCAAAAAAAAAAAAAAAAAAACAAATTTCATGATATAAACATCAAGCCTAATCAAGTAAAGACAAAGGAATAAACCACCTCTGGGGAATTCCAGTTTCTAACAAAGATGGCCAGTAATAATCCACGGCTCCTATTACCAAACCTGTAGATGCTGTGGAAGAGGTAGGGCATGAGTAGCTGAGCTACTAGTGGGGAACAGTGAAGAAGGGGGAAGGACCAAAGAGCTTTTTCCAGTTATGCTCTTTCTTTCTTGCCTGGTATGATCATTATCCAAGCATCTCTATGATGGGGCAGGAAAGCCCAGGGAGCAGGACAGAGTAATTTCAAGGAAGTATTGGACCCTAACTGATGGGGAGAGATAGTAGCAAAAAGTGCCAGTGAGCTGGCGGTCCCTGGCATTTTCTCCTGCACCCATCCCATGACCCTGGCAGTTACAAAAGAGAGTTACTCCCTCATGAAAAGCAATTCCTGAGGCAGAAGCATTGGCAGGTTTTGGAAAGCCAGGTATGACTAACCAGGTCAGGACAGGTGGAGCACAGCTTGCATCACCACAGGGTGTCCAGCTTGGAACTTTCCACCCTGAAAAGCTCGTCCTCCCTCCCTGGACTTACCCAAGGGAACAAGGAACCAAACTAAACTAAGGTTTCACTTCTTTTCCCATAGAAAAATAAAGCCAAGGCTGCTGATAATCCAGAACAGTAAGCATGTTCTCAAAAGAAAAAAAAAAGGTTATAACAATATTTTAAAGCCCAATAAAAATGGTTGATAGGGTTAGAGATGTAGCTCAGTGGTAGAGCACTTGCCTGGCATGTATGAGGCCCTGGATGCAATCCCTAGCACTGAAAAAGAAAATAGAAAAATAAGGAAAGTTGTCCAAATTGTTTTATGGGGATAATTTAACTTTGTTAGTAAACAAGATAAAGACAGTACAAGAAAAATTATTGGCTACGTCACTTGTGAACATTGATGTATAATCTAAATGAATTACTAGCAACTTGAATCCAATACATGTATTAAAAATTAGTACCAAGCTGGAAGTGGTGGTTCAGAGGTGGAGGAGGAATAATCATAAGTTTGAGGCCAGCCTGGGCTACACAGTATGACCCTGTCTCAAAAACAAACAAAAAAACCTCCACAAAATCATAGTTGTTTAAATTCAGTTTAAAATCAGTTTTCAACCCAGTTTCCAGTTGAGCACGTGAAGCATGTAGAAGTCATCACTCTGTCCTAAATCAAGTAAAAGCTAAACAAACTGAAAAATCAATAATTTTTCTTTTTGAGATAGGGTCTTGGTATGCATCCCAGGGTATCCTCAAATTTGCAGTTCTCCTGCTGTAACCTCCTCAATACTGGGATTATATAGGTGGGTACCACCATACCGGGCTAACAACTCTTCTTTAGTCTATCAGAGAAATAAGGCTACAGGGAAATCCACTGCCCCCAGAATTGAAAAAGAGAGACAAACACTCCAGCGAGAGAGAGGAAACTGAAACATTTATGCAGTTTGCAGTCCAGGGGCACAGGCTCATTATGTGACTAAGACCTGATCACAGGACTATAAAGTCATTTTGCCACCAACCACATTACTAAAGGCTCATTTACTGCAGTTCCACTTCCTCTGTACATTGTACCTGCCTCAACAAAAAAATGACAAGGCATGCTAAAAGGAAAAATAACCCACAGCTTTGTTGAGACAGAGCAAGCATCAGACTCAGGCTCAGGTATGGCAGGAATGCTGGAATTGTCAGGCCCAGAATTTAACAGAACTGTGATTAATATGCTAGAGGCTCTAACGGACAAAGGAGAAACATGCAAGAATATGTAGGTGCAGTAGAGATGGAAATTCTAAGAAAGAATCAAAGAGAAGTGTTAGAGATCAAAAAACCACCATAATAGAAATGATGAATGTCTTTTAACAGGCTTACTAGTAGACTGGACATGTTGAGGAAGAAGTCTCTGAACTTCAGGATATGACAGTAGACACTTCTAAATCTATAAAGTAATGAGATCAAATAAATAAATAAATAAAAACCCACCACAGTATACAACACCATGGAAAAACTATAAAAGGTATAACTTGCACATGGTAGAAATGCCAGGAGGAAAAGAAAAAGAGAAAGGAACAAAAGAAATATTTGAAACCATAATGTCATGATGAACGATTGAGGACTTTCCAAGTGAACATCAGAAACCAAACAATAGATCCAGAAAGCTCAGAGAACACTAAGCATAATAAAAGCTTAAAAAAGAAAGAAAGAAAAAGAAAGACCCACAATCCTACATGTAGGCATATCATTTAAACTGCAGAAAATCAAAAATAAAGAAAAAATTCTTGGAAGAAGCCAGAGGGGAAAAAAACCTTGCCTGAAGTGAAGTAAAGGTAAGAATTACATCCAGCTTCTTCTCAGAAGTCATTCAAACAAGAGTAGAGTGAAATATTTAAAGTATTAAGAGGAAAAAAATTCACCAAACTAGAAATCTGTGCCCTGTAAAATGTCCAGAGGAAAAAATTACTCTCATTTCCTTCACAAAAACAAAAACAAAAACTGAAGGAAATTGTTGCCAGTATACCTGCCTTGCAAAAAATTATACAGGTCTGAAACTTAAGTGAAGGTAAAAAACAAACTTTAATCATTCTTATTTTTAATTGACCTAACAGATAAAATTTATTCAAAGTACCAACAGCAACAACATGTGATATGTACATATGTATGTGCTTATATGTGTAACCAATGAAAGCAATGTTACAAGGGATGGGGGAGGAATTAGGATTTTTTTATTACAAGTACTTTGACTATCCATGAAGCAGTATAGTTTATTTGAAAGTGTACTTGAGTCAAGCATGGTGGCTCATTCCTATAATCCCAGTTACTTGGAAGGCAGAGATTGGGAGGGTCATGGTTTGAGGCCAGCATGAGGGAAAAATGTTAACAAGACCCCATCTCATCAAACAAGCTGGGTACAGTGGCAATGTCTCCAGTTATGAGAGAGGAGTAGATGAGAGGATCACAGTCCAAGGCCAGTCCTATGCACAAAGCTTGAGACTATCTGAAAAACAACTAAAGCAAACAGAGCTGAAAGCATGGCTCAAGGAGTAGAGCACTTACCTCATAAGTGTGAGGCCCTGAGTTCAAACCCCACTACTGCAAAGAAAAAGAAAGGATGGAAGGAAGGAAGGGAGGGAGGGAGGGAAATTGTACTTGAATTAAGAATTAATTATAAATTTATATTGCAAATAATAGGGCAAGCACTAAAAAATATTCAAAAAAGTATAATAGGTATGCTTTAAAAGGGAGAAAATAACATAAAATGATTAAAACACAAAAGGCAGAACAAGAATGGAAAACAAACAGGAACAAAAAACAAGGAGTAATAAATAGGTCACAGTATTAATCTAACTATATCAACAATCACCTTGAACATCAATGATCTAAGAAATCAATTAAGACAGAGATTGTCACAGAGGATCAAAAAACAAGACACAACTTTATGTTGTCTACAAAAAACCCACTTAAACTAAATAGGCACTTGTAGCTTAAAGGTAAATGGACAGAGAAAGATATCCCAGGTTAACACTAATGAAAAGAAAGCAGGAGTAGCTATATTAATTCAAAACATAGCAGACTTCAGTGCAGGAAAAGTTATCAGTGATAAAGGCAGGCATTCCATAATGATAAAGGTATCAATTTTCCAAGAAGATACAACAATCCTTAATGCGTATGGGCCTAAGAACAGAGTATTAAATACCTGAAGGAAAAACTGATAGAACTGCATGATGAATCCACTATTTCAGTTGCAGACTTCAGCACCTGGTCATCAGAAATGGATAGATCCTGCCCAAAGAAAGTCATTAAAGCCAGTCAAAACCGCAGTACCACTACCCAGCTAAATATCATTAACATGCTAGGCTACTTCATCTAACGATAGCAGAATGTACATTCTTCTCACCAAGATAGAAAAAATTCACCAAGATAGAAAAAATTCTGGGCCATATGATATATGTTAACAAATTTAGAAGAATAGAAATCAGTATAGTATCTGCTTTCACACAATAATGAAATTAAGCTGGAAGTTAATAATAGAAAAGCAGCTGGAAAAAATCCCCAAATATTGGAGATTAAACAATGTTAGACTTCCCATTGCTGTGATAAAATGCTCAACATAAACAACTTAAGGGAAGAATGATTTATTTTACCTCACAGTGCCAGAGGTTTCAGGCCATAGTCCTTGACTCCATTGATTCTGGGCACATGGTGAGGCAGAATCTCATGGTGACAGGAGCACATGGCAGAGGCCACTCACCTCATGATGGAAAGGAAAAAAGAGTGAGAAGAGAGAGAAGGGGAACAGAACCAGGTATCACCTTCAAAGACAAGCCCCAACCACCACTGTAGTTGCTCCCACTAATCCCCACCTCCTAAAGTTTCCACTGCCTCCCAAAATACTGCCACCAGTGGGGGACACCAAGCTATCAACCCATGAGCATTAATATATTCAATCATTTTATACTCAATCATAACAACATACTTCTAAATAAAATACATGTCAAAGAACAAGAGAAACAAAAATTTTGAGCTAAATTAGAATGAAAATGAAAATACAACTTATTAAAATTTATGGAATGCAATAAAAGCAGTGCATAGAGGAAATTTATGGCATTAAATGCATACTTTAGAAAAGAAAAAAATCCAAAATTAATAATGTAAGTTCCTGCTACAACTAGAAACCCTAGTACCATAAAAAAAAGAAACTAGAAAAAGAGAAATTAGAAAATTAAATCTAAAGTAAGCAGAAAGAATGAAATAATAAAACGAAAGTAAAAAATCAATGAAATTTATAACAAGAATCAAAAGATAAAAATCAACAAAACTTGAAAGCTGATTTTTTTCAAATGATCAATAAAATTGATGGATCTTCAGTCAGATTAAAGTAAAAAGAAAGTTACCAATATCAAAAATAAAAAGGTGCTAACATTATTGATCCCAGGGACATAAGTGATTTCTATGGATGTAGACCTTAACTCTTCACCAAAATTAAGTTATTATTATATTATTAGAGGATAACAGAAGAAAATGTAACTGAGGTCACCACTTTACTTATGGTGATGACTTTTTAGATACAACACCGAAGGCACAATCTGTGAAAGAGTATTAATAAGTGGAATTTCATTAAAATTAAAAAATCCTAGCTGGGCACCAGTGGCTTATATCTGTAATCCTAGCTACTTGGGAGACTGAGATCAGGAGGATCACAATTCTAGGCCAATTGGGCAAATAGTTCCCAAGACCCCACCTCCAAAAATAACCAGAGTAAAGTGGACCAGAGGTGTGACTCAGGTGGTAGAGCACCTACTTTGCCAGTAACAAGGCCTGAGTTCAAACCCCAATACCATCCAAAAAAAATTTTTAAATCTGCTTTGTCAATGACAGTCAAAAGAACAAGAAGACAAGCTACAAATTAGAGGAAATATTTTGCAAAGACAAATTTATACAAAGTATAAAAATGTACAAATAGTTCTTAGAACTTAACAATAAGTATATGAACAGCTGATTAATAAAAGGGTAAAAGATTTGATAGACACCTCACTGAAGGTGTCAAGTAGGCATATGAAAGATGCTCAACAGCATCTATCATTAGAAATTGTGAATCAAAGCAACAATGAATCACCACTGCACAATGGCCAAAATTCAAAACACTGATAGCGTGAAATGATGGCCAAGTGAGTGACAAGACTCACTCATTGCTGGTGTGAATGTAAGATGGTATAGCCCCTTTGGAGAACAGTGTGACAGCTGTTTATAAAACTAAACATATTCTTACCATATGATCCAGCAATCACACTCTTTAGTATTTGACCAAATGAGTTCAACAGTTATGTGCATACAAAAACCTACACACAGATGTTCACAGCAGCTTTATTCATCATTACCAAAATGTGGAAGAAACCAAAATACATTTAATACATGAGAGGATAAATAAATGTTGGTACTTCTAGAGAAATATTATTCAATAATTTAAAGGAGGAGCTTTTGAGTCATGAAAAGATATGAGAGGACCCTAAATACAAGTTACTAAATTGTATAAGTCTGTCTTCCATTGTTGTAACAAAATACCCAAGGCTACAAAATCCCAGGCTAGGTAATGTACAAAGAAAAGAGGTTTATTTAGCACAGTTTTGGAAGTTCAGCAGCATGATGCTGATATGTGCTCAGCTCTGGTGAGGGTGCCCTTGGCTGTATCACATCACTATATGTCATGTAGGGAATGCAGGTGGGAGGGAGGAGGGGAGATCATATGGTGAGTCATGAAGCCAGATGGTGATTCAGGGGTCAGCCTCACGTTTGTAACAACTCACTCTCAAGGGAACTCTCTTCTGAAAACCTATTGACCTCTTCCAAAGGAAGGGTCCCCAATGGCTTAATCACCTCCTAGACCCCACCTCTTAAAGGTCCATCATCTCTCAATACCTCTACACTGGGGACCAAGCTTCCAATACATGAACCTTTGAGGGTAAACCACATATAAAGAATAATGTAAGTGAAAGAAGCAAGTCTGAAAACGCTACACACTGTATGACATTCTGGAGAAAGCAAAACTATGGAGACAGCAAAAGCTTCAGTGGTTGTCAAGGGCTGGGGGAAAGCAGGATGAATAGGTAGAGCACAGAGGATTTGGGGGGCAGGAAAATAATTCTGTATGATGCTGTGATGGTGGATCCATGTCATACATATGTCAAAACCCATAGAATGCAGAACACCAAGAACAAACCTCATATGAACCAAGGACTTTGGGTAATAATGATGTATCAATGTTGGTTCATCATTTGCAACAAGTGTACCACTCAGGTACATGAGTTTGATAGTAGAGGAGGCTGTGTATGTGGACTGGGAGGGAGTATATGGGAAACCTCTGTATCTTCTGCTCAATTTCCTTGTAAAGGTAAAACTTTTTCTCAAAAATGAAACCTACTTCTTAAGAAGCTCCAGTCAAGAAAGGAAGGGGAGAGAAAGAGAAGGAAAGGAAAGAGAAGAAAAGAAAAGAGGGGCTAGCAGAGCAACTCAAGTGTAGCTCAAGTGGTAGAGCACCTGCCTAGCAAGCACAAGGCCCTGAGTCCAAATCCCAAAAAAGAAAGAAAGAAAAGAAAAGAAAGTGCAGATTGATCAAATAGGGTTGATCCCAAGAATACAGGATAGGTCAATAACAGAAAAGTGTATCAGTATAATTTGTCACATTAATACTGAAAAAAAGGACACACTCTTACCAAAGGCAGACAAAAGTTGGTTAGAAAGTATTTAGGGCTTGAGATGTGGCTCAATGATAGAGCACCTATCTAGCAAGTATGAGGACCTGAATTCAAACTCCAGTACCACAAAAAAAAAAAAAAAAAAAAAAGATTTAATTCAAAGACTGCAAGAAGGAGATATTTCAAGTGTGCACCTAATGAGATTATTTACATGGAACATTCAGCAAGGCCAGTAGACCAGTTATTAACGCTAACTAGAGAGTGTAGCAAGTTTGCAAGAAATTAGAACACAGAGATTGATAGAAAAAGAAATGAAAAAGAAAATGCTATTTAAATAGCCATCTAAGGATAAGAGCTGTCCAGAAATTAACCCAGCAAAGAGCATATAAAAACTTTAAGAAAAAATTTTTAAAACTCCATTAAAAAACACCACAGGAAGGCTGAGAAAGATGGTGTGCACCCTTGCTCCCAGCTACTCAGGAGGCAGAGGAAGAAGAATCTTGAGTTTGAGGCTAGCAGGGCAACACAGGTAACACAGCAAGAAAGTGTCTCAAACAAAAAAGGAAAGAAAAAGGTAACTAGGGAGATCTTTGGAAAGGCACTCCAGACTCACTGCCTAGGGATGCCAGTCTGCATACAGACCCCAGGGAAGTGTGGGGAATGGTAAGTCTTTGGGTGCTTGCCACACATGTGAGCATACACCTGCATGTATTTGTCCCAGAGTCACCCTGTTCGACAGATGGTTTTGGGAGCAGCAGCTGGACCCCTTATGCTAGTGTTTGGTGTGTGACACCTATTCCAAAGACCCCTGTGTTTTGCAGGCCTGCAATGAGTGGCTGCCCTGATTCTCTGACCCCACCGCCCACCCCCAGGCCACTCTCTCCCTGCCTTTAAAGAATACTCATCCCTAAATGCACAGCCTCCTCAGGCTCCAGCTTCACAGCAGCACGCACCAGCCTTCCACAGCACACCATTGTTTGGTGTTACTTTCCTGTTTATACTACTTTTTTCTTTATTAAATGGTGTTAAATAAAATAATAATAAAATAAAATAAATAAAATAGCATATGGATTTAAAAAAATTATTAGTGTAAATTAAATAAAAATAAAATTAATAAAAGAAAAAAAAGGGGTTTCATTGTGATATTTAAAACATGCATAAAATGGACCTTGATCAATTTAACCCCCCTGTATTACCACTCTTCCTGCTTCCTCAAAATAGCATATTTATGAATGGGACAACTTAACAATATAACAAGCTCACTTCCCCCTATGTTAAACTATAACTTTCATTTAATTACAATAAAAATAGCAGCTGGAATTTGGGGGTCTGACTAAATGATCTTAAAAGCCAAAAGAATAAAATTTCATAAATATTTAAGAACATTTTGAAAAAAAAGAGGAACAAAAAGAGAAGGGGACTTAATGGACCAAATAGTCGGACATCACTAAGCCAAGTTATGTGCACAGTGTTTTCTTTGAAGAGGCTAGTCCAGACACAGACCCATAAATATATGGAACTTAGTGTCTGATAGAGATGGGATGCCAGATGTGATGACATCTGGAAAAATTAACTCGCTGTGTGGGAAAGAAATAATACAATAGAGCTGGAAATGTAGCTCAGTGGTAGAGTGCCAACCTAGCACAAGCAAGGCTCTGGGTCAGTCCCCAGCACTGCAGAAAACAATGATAATAATAGTGATAATAATAACATTAATATAGTCCCTTAAAAATAACCCTTTCAGCTGGACTTGGACTAAAAACTTAAATGTTAAAGGAAAAAAATTAAATCCAGTAGGAGAAAATGTAGCTGAATATGTTCATGATCCCAGAATGGAGGATTTTATAAGTAAGTCTCAAAATGCAGACACCACAGATAAATTCACTGATTTCAAAGTAGTTGCATATGTGAAAAAAAATGCACATAAAGCTATTAAAGGATTGAAAGAATAGAGCAAATAGTGTTAAAAATAATAAGCAATTAATACCTAAGATGTAAAAGCTATTTCCACCAATCACAGAAGGAGAAAACCAGTGAGAAGAGAAACTCAGCCTCATAAAAAATCAGAAAAAATGAAAATAAAACCGCAATAAATACCACTTTTTACACATACCAAATTAGCAAAAATTAGAAACTCAGAAATCTCAAGTGTTGGTAGAAGAATGAGAAAGCACATGCTACTCTTGTTATTATTGTTAGAGTGTTAACTAGCTATTCATTTTCCTCCCCTCCCCTTCTCTCGCCTCTCCTCCCTTCTCTTCCCTTCCCTTCCCTCCACTCTGGATCAAAACCAGGACCTCATGCACGTTAGGCAAATGCTCTACCATTGACCTACACCCACAACTCAACCAGTTACTTTAAGAGCTCAATCCATCAGTACTAAGTGAGTTTACTCTACTACCAAACAGTTCTGTGCACACATATCCATTAATGGTCTTGCATGGTGCACAAGAGGACTTATGAGAGAATGTTCACTGCACATGAACCTATGTTGGCCTAGTTGGAAGGAACCTTCTGCTGGTCACTTGGAAATGGACAAGGAAAGGTTAGGCAGCAATCCAAAGGACTTAGCTGGATTTCCATATAGTAGCAGGATGGATATATCCTAGAAATGTAAAGTCTAGAGGGAAAAAGTCAGAAAAAGCATTAGATTTACCTCTCAGTATGTTTCATGAAAATACAACACAGAAACACAGAACTGCACTAATTTTCAAGGATACGTACATATCTAAGCAGACATATGGAAGATGGATTAGAAGGAAGCATGTTACATTCAGTAGAGTAGGCACTTCTGAGGATGCAGGGATGGAACATGAAGGGGAAAATAATTACACAAATGCTGGTACAAAGGGTCTCTGCACGAGTTGCTGATGCTGGTTCTCAAGACCTGAGAAGTGGGATCAACTTAAACCTGTGACCTGAATTCCTGAAAAAAGGATTGGTCCTTCCTGAAACTTGGCTGGAATGAGCTGCTGTAGCTTTCTGTCTTGATCCACTCTGATTTTTGTCCCTCCTCTTTTCCCCCATAAAGAGTCGTTGAACCCTCACCAGGTTTCCGCAAACTCAGAGGGCACAGACCACATTGTGGTGACCTGGCAGCATCCCAGGAAAGCTGACCTTGCTGTTCAGGAGTACATAGTGGAATGGTGGGCACTCCACCCAGAAGGCAGCACACAGCCGCTGCTAAACTGGCTGCGGCTCCCCGCCAACAATGTGTCATCTCTGATTTCAGGTATGTAATTGTTCATCACACTTCTAGAGGGCCATCAAGTTCACATTTGCTTGGGACAGTGCAGGCAGAACCCTAAAGCCTTGCCTTCAATTGTAGGGGCTGCATTATAGTCTAGGGTCATGATGGGACTGTGCTTGACATACAGCCCCTCAAGACAGCGCTGCAGAATAATACTGCAGTCACGGAAGACAACTGGTTGACTAAAAAACCTAGTACTGTCAGGCACTGGTGGCTCATGCCTGAAATCTGAGCTATTTGGGAGGCTGAGATTGGCAGGATCATGCTTCAAGGTCAGCCCAGACAAACAGCACTCCACATTCCATCTCCAAAATAACCAGAGCAAAATGGACTGGAGGCGTGTCTCAAGCAGTAGAGTGCCTGCGTTGCAAGCGCAAAGCCCTAGGTTCAAACTCCGGTCTCACCAAAAAAATCTAGTACCTATGGAAAAACCATGTCCTGAGCACAGTGCCCAGCAAGATGAAAGAGTAATAGAGCCAAACAAGTAGGGCTGAGGCTAAGTTAGCCTATCAGTGCAATAGGTGACTTTACCTTTGGAAACTCATTTAACTCAAAACAACCATGTACATTAAGAGTCACTATTTTAGCCAGGAGCTGTGGCTCAAGCCTATATCCTCGCTACTTGGGAGGCTGAAATCAGGAGGATTGTAGTTCAGGGCCAGCACAGCCAAAAAGTTCTGGAGTCTCCATCTCAACCAATAGCTGGGCACAATGTTATATGCCTGTCATCCCAAGCTACACAAGAGGTTGAGATTAGAAGGATCATGGTTACAGGACAACCTCCAGGCAAAAAAGTTTGTGAGACCTCATCTTAATGGAAAAATGCTGGGTGTGGTGGCACATGCCTATCATCCCAGTGATGGCAAGGAGGCTTAAAATAGGAGGATCATGGTCCAAGCCAGCCTGGACAAAATGAGAGACCCTATCTTCAAAACAACCAGAACAAAAGGAACTGGAGATATATTTCAAGTGGTAGAGAACCTGTCTAGCAAGTGTAAAGCCATAAGTTCAAATGCCAGTACCACCAAAAAAAATTATTTTAAACTCATGACACAGCTAAGGAAAACCAGAAATCATTCATTCCTGAACTACTGACATTTGTGTGATAATAAATTAAGAGTTATCTGTATGATAATTGGTGTCACTGATCTTCAGGTTTGTAACATGTCAGTGGTTAGAATCAAGTGAGAGATGGCATCTGAAAATGTTAAAATGATTGGACAGAACTTAGTTAATATAATTTTAAGCATAAACTCAGCATAGCAGCTTAAAGGTCTGCAACCAGCCTACCCAAGTCTGCATCCTAACTCTGTCACTAATAGCTGTTCCATACAGGGCAAATTACTTCTGTGTCTCAGTTTCCTCATCTTAGAATTGAGGCTCGCATGACCTACGTCATCGGGTTATTGAGGGGAC
The DNA here is from genome assembly GCF_047511655.1 of Castor canadensis. Classification (NCBI taxonomy): domain Eukaryota; kingdom Metazoa; phylum Chordata; class Mammalia; order Rodentia; family Castoridae; genus Castor; species Castor canadensis. The sequence continues at coordinate 107,526,041 of NC_133392.1, read as the reverse complement.
TAACTGAATTAATATGGAAAACATTTTGAACAGTGCCTGACATATTTTAAGTGCTCAATAATTTAGCTATGATATCACTATTATTAAATGTGTCAGAGCTAAGAAGTCAATAGATTTGCAAGTTCTAAATCCCATAATATTTTCATTACACCATGACAATCTTTACACCTGTCTAGGAGGATGTATACATCCTGCTTAAGGAGATAAGATTTACACAATAAGATAAACGGAGCATATGGTGTGTTGATACATAAGCTGGTCCTTAACTGTGTGCTTCCTCCATAGCCTAGCTGCCCAGACTTCTAGCAGGTTAAATTTTAATCACCACCCTTAAAGTGAATGCTGCCTAGATAACCAGCAAGCATCTGGAGGAAGGTGACCAAGTCATTGGGAGTCTAGAACTTTTTCATCTGGAAACCATTTAGCCTGTAGAAGAGAAATTTAGATGGGGGAGAGGGGAGGAGACACTGCTTGGTGTTGCTGGTTTTGACATGCATATGCAAAAGAATATAGTTCCTTTGCTGCCAGGAGAGGAAGACTAAGACCCCAAACAGAAATTATAAGAAGGCAGGTGTCAATTTTGAGAAGCAACTTTGATGGTCTCTAAAAGAACAATCGATTGCTTTCCCAAGCAACATCCTCATAGCTTTTGCAGTAGAGCTAATTTTCCTTCAAGGCGTTACACCCATCAAATCAGATGGAACAGTGGATAGAAAAAGCATTTACTAGCTGTGAAATTATAAACACTTATAAACTGTATCAGGACTTAGCCTATACGATAATATAGTTCCTATAGTTCCTTCCTTTTGGAAATCCTATAATTCCATACAAACACCACAGGACAGATGACAAGAGAGAATGTTTTCCACACTTAATAGAATAAAATGCATTAAAGCACTTTCTAATTACGCATTTGAATAAAATCAATATACTAATGACTTAAACTAACTTTATTAAGGTTGCTTTTCTGCTTGGAAACACTTGGTTAGCTATCAGTTTATGTTCACGTTGCATTCTGGAGATAAAAACTTGAAAAATTAGGTAGTTCATCCTTACTATGAATTCAAAATGGCACTGTCTGGTCAGCAAGATCCATCGTTGCCATTAGATCCTCGCCAGTCTGCTCCCAGTCTCTGGTTGGGCCAGAGCACACCCCAATTTGTAGACTGTAGATCAGTGGGCTTGAGCTAAAGACTACCAGTCCAACCGTGCCTGGATGAAGACACTTCTGACCATACAGAGCCATTCCTTCTACAAATAGATCATATCACTGTGTCTAGAAAAGCTTTCTTGATGCCTGGACTACTTCAGACTCTCCTGCATACTGTCCTCAGTACCTCTAGGATTACTTCTTGTTACTCATTATGGGATATTTGCCTTCTCCCACACTTGAGAATGAAATTAGCTTCCTGCCTAAAAGTTCGTTTAGGAACATGGAGACAGGGCCTTTGCCCAAGGGTGCGGGGATATATGTAGGCACGGGAATGGTGGGAAATGAGCCTGGAAATTGGGGTCACACTGTAGAAAGGAAATGAAAGTCTTAGGAGTGTGAACTTCTTCCACTTAAGGTTCTTAAGGTGGCAAGCAGACACAATTAAGGAATGTTCATACAGAACGATCCAGAACAATTGGAGCCCTTAAGGTCAGAACCAGAGAACGAGTCTGCTAGGAAGGCTCTCTTCTTGGGAAGAAGAAATGTCAGCTGAGTTACAAAACCACATAGCTTCCATCCCCTACAAAGGGTGGGCCATCCACAGGAAGAGATCCACTGTTTCTGATGCAGCAGTCTCAACACCTGTGCCCTGAACTCACATTTTGCAGCGCAGAATGCAATGGAACCACCTGCCTATTTAAGGTCATCTGGAACTCCCAGGCTGCCACATGGCACAGTGGGGTTGGCTCCTCCCAAGACTAGGGACAGTCAGGCACTGGGAGCAGAAAACCACTTACCAGACCTTCACAAATGAAATCTGAATCCATATTGTGTTAACCTTTGAACTTTATGACCTGATGCCATCCACGAGGAATCTGTGGATCACAGGACTAAGCTGACAGGTGTTCTTTTCTCCTTTTCATTTGGTTCATGAACTTGAATTGGACCTCTCCCATGGTGTGCATTTGATGATCTTGTCATGGTCTCTTCTGACAGGATTGGTTGCACGACTGAACTTTATACACTGCCCACTTGCTGGCATATTTAAGAGACAGTGGATTTTCATTCAGCACACACATAATTCAGTAAATTTTTCTGTGCTATAAAATTCCTCTTCCCCTCAAAGGAAGATACTAAACCCTCGTTGATTGTCAGAGTAGGGAACCCTAGTGACCTACTGGCAGGACATTAGTAATACTTAATCATCTGATGCTAGTTACCTAGCATAGTTCTCTCTCTCGTTCCTTTAAGACTGCATTTGGAATTTCAAGATGCGTCATGAGCAGTAGATACGAGAAGAGCCTTTTCTTCGTAGGCAGTAGAAATGTGAGATTCATGGAAATGAGGAGTTTGGGCAGGGAAGGGGAACTTGCCAATAAGCTTCATGACTGACAGAAAATTGCAAAGTGTGGCATTTTAAAAGCTCAGAAGGAGCATTAACATTCCTGGGAATCATCCAAACCTTCAGGCTGTGAAGCAACCAAGATCTAGCTGGAGCCAGCTAGAGAGAGGAGAGGCAGGAACCAGGGGTTGGATTGTACTGGGAGTGCCCCGTTAGTTACAATCCAAGGTGTCATCCTTGTGGCCCTGTCAGAGCTGCAGAACTCCAGAGTCATTCCTTATAAACACATGATTTATTTGTAGAAGTTGAATTTTTTTTCTTAAAGATTAGTTGTTTGTTGTCTAGTTTTCCCCCCGAAAAAGCAGTGTGTGCATGCGTTTGGGTGGATATGCTTACATCCTTGTTAGTACTTGAATGGCTTTTATCTCCAACTCACGTGAACTGGTCAGCTCATCTCACTGTGAAAGTTGGAGGCAGTGACTTCCAGAAGTTGGTATCATGGCTGATGGGATGCTGAGACTTTGTAACTTGGGCCACCCTTTATTCTCAGTCCAGGTTGTTCTTGAATCATCCTCAAAATAAGAAAAGGCAAGACATGCCTTGGGAGCAGATATTAAAAGAGCTCCCTGGCTGGGTACCAGTGACCCATGCCTATAATTCCAGCTACTTGGGAGGCTGAGATCAGGAGGATTGTGGTTTGAGGTCAGCCCAGGCAAAACCTTCTTGAGACCCCATCTCAACCAATAACAGGGTGTGGTGGCACAAACCTGTCATTCCAGCTACAGCAGGAAACCTAAAATGGGCAGATGGCAGCCTAGGCAGGTCTGAGCAAAAAACGAGACCCTATCTCCAAAATAACCAGAGCAAAAAGGGCTGGAGGTATAGCTCAAGTGATAGACCACCCGCCTATGGTATCCTAGTACCACTAAAAAAATACATAATAATAAAAAATAAACAATAAGATGGCTCCTGGTAGTGACTCAACAGGCACACCTGTTCAAGAGCTCCTTTTCCTTGCAGAGAATATAAAACCCTACATCTGTTACAAAATCCGTGTGCATGCGCTGTCAGGGGACCAAGGAGGGTGCAGCTCCATCCAAGGTGGCTCCAAGCACAAAGGTGAGCTGGGACCTTTCACCACATTTCCTCTTCTGCTGGTGATTCAGACTTAGAGCGTAACAGATCCTGCCTGTGCCCTTCCTTCCAGCACCACTGAGTGGCCCCCACATCATTGCCATCACAGAGGAAGAGGGGAGCGTCTTCATTTCCTGGAACCACATCCCAGTCCAGGAGCAAATGGGCTGCATCCTCCATTACAGGATATTCTGGAAAGCACGAGGTTCCACTTCCCAGCCTGGGCTCCGTGGTACGTGTGAGAATGAAGTACCCTGGGGCCTCTTTGTTGGATGTCGGGAAAACCGAGGCTGTACATGTGCATGTCCACACACAGCTGCCCACATAGCACTAACAAAGGACTGCATAAACATTTGTGAGATGACCTGAATGAAGAAAAATTAAAGACCCCTCCACACACACATGCAGAGTTACCGAATATGTGTGATGTGCCAAGCATATTGCTAAGGATACAGAAATGAATTAAAATAGATTAGGCCTACTCAGAGGAAGAGACAGAGTTCCAAAAAGCAATGAAGGCCTAGGCATGGTGGTGCACACCTGTAATCCCAGCACCCAGGAGGCTGAAGCAGAAAGACCTTGAGTTTGAGGCTGGCCTGAGCTACATAGTGAGGCCCTGCCTCAAAAAAATAAAAATAATAAAAAGATCAATGAAGACACTCAGTGCCAACTCTATAGACCCTTTATGTTTGTAAGGCGCACATTTAGAGAACGATAAAATCTCTACATTATCATTTATTGTCATGGTATTATTTTCTCCTTAAGATGGACAAAATACAATACAGTTTAAGTAACCTCTTTATGACCTATAACTATTTCATAACTCTAAACCCAAAACAATTAAAGCAAATTCTGGCTGGAGCATTAGCTCCAGTGATTTCACGAATCACTCAGTCATGTAACAACTCTGGAGATCACTTGTGAGAGCTAAGGTTCCAATCTTTCATTTAATCAGAGCTGCCTTTTTCTTGGCTTGACCTTCTCTTTATTTCATAAGCAATTGGCTTTCTTTCAGGAGCATTTATCATAATGAAGGACATTTTTATTCTTTCATGAGAGTTACTAGACCCAAGAAAAATGTAACAGAGCCACCCCGAGATGCTGACTCCAGAGTGCTGCCTGTAGAAGTACTTTTTATCTGGGAAACCTTTTTTATTTGTTTTTGGTAGTACTAGGGTGTGAACTCAGGGCCTTACCCTTGCTAGGTAGGTGCTCTACCACTTTAGCAACTTTCCAACTCTTTTTGCTTTAGGTATTTTTCCAGTAGGTTCTCAACTTTATGCCCAGTCTGGCCTGGATGAGATCCTCTATTTATGCTTGCCTCCAAAGCTGGGATGACAGGTACTCACTGACATGCCCAACTTTTTATTGGTTGAGATGAGGTCTCTTGGATTTTTTGCCCAGGCTGGCCTGGAACCTCAGTCCTTCTGATCTCTGCCTCCTGAGTAGCTAGGACTAGAGGCATAAGCCACCACTCCAGCTTTACCTGAGAAACTTTAATAGTTTGTCTTCTCTCTCAAACTTAGGACATTAACTTGTTTGTCTAAAAGTAATGTCTTTCAAAGTTAGTTAATTTTTATTATATAAATAATACTTGCATTTGGTAAAAACATATTTCAAGTTCCAAAAGATTTAAAGTGAAAATTCTCCCTTTCTTCATGCTTATGCTGTCAGCAATTCTCTGTGTGTTCTTCCAGGAAAAAAAATTAATGCATATACAAGAATATATTCAGAATCTTGCTGGGCACCAGTGACTACACCTGTAATCCTAGCTACTCAGGAGGTGGAGATCAGGAAGATCATGGTTCAAGGCCAGGCTGGGCAAATAGTTCATGAGACCCCATCTCAACAGGAAAAGCCAGGCCTGGTGGTGTATATCTGTCATCCCAGCTACATGGGAAGCATAAATAGGAGGATTGTGTTCTGGGCCAGCCTGGGCAAGAAGCAAGACCCTATCTGAAAATAACCAGAGCAAAAAAGGCTGGAGGTATGGCACAAGTAGTAGAATACCTAGCAAGTGCAAAGCCCTGAATTCAAACCCTGGTACTGCCAAAAGAGAAAAAAAGAATCTTTTTCTATATTCTGACCTACACTTGCTTTACCACTCAATAATATACTCTAGAGATCTTTCACATCAGTTCATGTGGATTTGTCTCATTCCTTTTTAACAGCTCCATAGTATTCCATTATAAAGTCTTACAGTCATTTGTGTAACTAATCCAGAACAGAACACTGAGTAGAATTATGCCCACTAGGCTTGTCAACAGAAGTCAGTTCTGAAATGCACCCCAAGGGATGATGAATCACTTGACCTCTTCATGGCCATTTGGAATTCTTCATTTGACATTTGCCCCCCCCACCAGGTAATTTTCATTTTGGCAAAAATTTTAAAGTGAGATGTCTGTTTACTACAAGAAAGATAAACGCAGTCAGTTGGTTCTAAAAGCTGTTCTTATAACTGTTGAAGAAAATCCCTACTTTATTTTACTACTGAGCTCTCTGAAGATAGGGAATGGGGCTTATTCATCGATAAGTACTTACTGAATTACAAGAAAATGTAGACTAAACTAGTATGACTTAGGACTCTGAATTCATGCCCCTGTCTTCTTTTAACTTACTTTAATGTAGCCTCAGTAGGCTTTAGAGGCAGCAGTGCTAAGGCACATGCAGGTGTTAGGACCAAAAGGCAAAGGGCCCCAGCCCTGTCTGGGCAGGAGAGGTGAGGTGAAGACCAGTCAGTCCCATGGATGATTCCAGAGCCCAGCCTCTCCTCTGGATGACAGTTGTAACACCAGTGTTCCACACTCCCTCCTGGAGGCCATGCTATGCTTTGTTCCCACCCAGTTGTCTTTGGCAACAGAGTCAGCAGAAACCATGGTATCTAGAATACAGCCAGGTATTCAGTAAGTACTTAATAAACCTGGTATTTGTTGAATGACGAATGGGTGACCACTGCCCTACTTCCTGTTCAAGCCAATGGAGATCCTCAGTGGAAATGCCTCTGCAGTAACACTGCAGCTATTCTGCCTAGTCCACTTGACCTTCCTACCCTCAACCTTTCAGATGGTGGGCAACTTCCATGTCTTCCTAAACTGCTGCTTTTATCAGAAGCCACCTGAATCTAAAATTTCACCCTGCCTAGGTCTGAATGGCTCCCTTTATCTCTGCTGGGATCATAGCTGGGAGGCAGCAGGACCAGTCTTTCCTGCTTGACTTCTTTCTCCCATTACACAACTCAGCCTGTTTTGCTGACTCCACCATGTCCCCCCACCCACCACCACCACCACCACCACCACCACCACCACCAGAACTGCTATTTTTGGTCTTCAAATCTATGCCCAGCAACCCATTCAAACCCCTTCCTTTCTGTCCTGGGCTCAGGACACCCTCCCACAGCTGGACATTGGACTCTCTGGTGCCCACTGATGTTTTCCTGCAGTAAGATGAGCAGCAGCTCTTTCTAAAATTAATTTTTAATCCCCTGTTTTAGAATAGGGAAAGTTTTTTCTGTTTTGTTTTGGTTTTTTTGAGCTCAGTCATATGGCTCAAGTCTATGCAAGCAATTTCACCAGGCTAGAGGAGACTTGGGAATTTTCCACAAGATTCTTTTTCTCAACAGGATGAAAAATATAAAATTGCTCTGATAGTCACAGCTGTGAAATGATCTGCTCAGGCCTCAGCCCTTTCGAGTGGGTGGAGTAGAAGGAACACCCCCCCAGGGCTCCATCTTGCTAGCTACCCATAATAAGCAGAGACAAAATAGCAAGAGGGATCTGTTACACTTGGGGAGCCCTTAGAGAAAGACTCTGCGCCTTTGTACATCCAGTGCCTGTCCAGCACCAGGAGTCAGCAAGTATCTGTGACTACTAGAAATAAGGTCGGCTTGCCCAGGGGTCTGTGACCCAGTTTTGAGGCTGAGAAAGAGTGCTGAGTTCTAGTTTCTAATCTCGTCACCAGCATAGGCCCAGGCCATCTGAGTGGGATAGCATTCGCTATTGCTCAAATTAGTCTTCCCCAGTTTGTTTTTTTGAGATGTGGGGGTCTCACTGTGTAGTCCAGCTGGTCTCTAGCCTCAGCCTTCTTAAGGTTACAGGCTGGTACCACCATGCCCAGCTTACCTCCCTTTATTTTTTTGGCAGTGCTGGGGTTTGAATTCAGGGTTTCATACTTTCAAGGTAGGCAGCTCTACAACTTGAGCCATGCCTTCAGTTCCTTTTGTCCTGGTTATTTTGGAGATAGAGTCTCTCTATTTGCCCAGGCCAGGCTGGCGCACAATTCTCCAATTTTCCATTTTCTACTGTAGTTGGGATGACAGACCTATGCCACTACACCCAACTACTGGTTGAGATGGGAGCTCCATGACCTTTTATGCCCAGGCTGGCCTCCAGTTGCAATACTTCTGATCTCAGCCTCCCAAATAGCAAAGATTATAGACATAAGCCACTGGCACCTGCCTCCTCCACAGCTTTTGAGAGGTCATCCCAACATTACATCCAGAATACTGGAAGCAAAGACTGCCTGTTCGCAATGAGACTACCAATACTCCTGCTTCTTGGAGGAGAAAAACAACATTGGTATATTGCTCAGAAACGTCTTCCCTGCAGAGAAAATACAGGGTGTTAACTTAAAGTACTGGAAATCTAGACTTAAGGCTGCAACACAAATCTCATCTCAGTATCATCACTCTGGGTTTAATGGCTTTATGTCAAATTGAAGCAGACCATAACGTTAAGGCCTATAAGTTCAGGACCCAGAGCCTACAGAAAGAAAAGAGCAAAACCACAATTTTAAAATGTTTAATAAATGTCTATTTCATTAATTGCTAAATTTAGCTTTTTCAAGAATCCACTACCTTGAAAACAATTTGTACACTTAATTTCCTCCTCAAGAATTCTCAAATATACTTAATATGTTATAATCATAGAAAACAAAAGGAATTGCCACAGGTAAATAATTTCAAAGGCAAAATGACACGAAATTCTTTCAGAAGAAATACTTGCAGTGAATATATGCAGGAGGACCTCTGCAAATGACAGAGTGAGGGCCTACATACTGATGAATTAAGACTGTTCTAAATTGTGACGTGCCTGTTACGCTTTCTAATTAAATGAAGCATCAACAAATATGAAGGAATGAAAGCCTACATTTAACCACTTCCTTTAATACTTTCTTCCTTTCAGAAATTCCCTATAGACTCTCCCAAAATTCATACCCAATAAACAGCCTTCATCCCAAAGTGACGTATGTCCTATGGATGACAGCTTTGACAGCAGCTGGTGAAGGTCCCCAAGGAAATGAAAGGGAATTCTGTCTACAAGGTAAGAGGTGACTTTTAAGGTAACAAGTCTACCTTGGATTCCACACCCACTACATGTGGCATGGAGGTGATCAAATTGTCCTTAAGTAACTACTCTCTTGCTGCCACAACTTTGTACTTGCTGTTCCTTCTACCTGCAGAGCCCTCCCACTTCACTGTCTTCTTGAAAACAGTGTCAACTTATTTTTCAAAACTGAGCAGAAATGGTTCCTCCTCCAAGAAGCCTTCCCAAATGCACCTCTATCTTCTCTTCATAATACACCATGTTTGATCTGTACTCAAAACCCTGCGCCAACTAGGCAGGGACCAGTATCTGCTTGTCTTTAAGGCTTAGAAAGCTGCTCAGTATATAGTGCTCACTCACTAAATATCCATTCAAAGAACAATGTAGTAAACCATAAGATCAGGGTGTCTGCAGTATTGGTTCCTTCTGAGGCTATAGAGGGAATCTATTCCATGCCTCTCCTAGCTTCTCAAAGTTAGCATACAATCATGGACCTTTCTTGGCTTTCCCTGCTTTCATGTGGCATGGTCCTTGTGCCCACCATTCCTCCTTGTTATAAAGATACAAGTCATTTGAGATTAGGGGCCCATTCTACTCCAGTATGACTATTTTAACCGATTATATCTGCAATGACCCTATTCTTAAGTAAGGTCACATTCTTAAGTACTTGGGGCAAAGACGTCAGCATATGAATTTTGACGGAAGACAGTTCAACCATAAACCCTACTTTGGCTAATTTATCCTTTCCAAAAGTATATGGATCTACCTGGCCTATACTATACTATACTCTCTCTGTGTGTGTATATATATATACACACACAGACATATACTGTATATACATATACATATATAGTATACTGGCCTATACTGTACTCAATATGAAATGAATAAAGAATGAGGGATTAGCATACCTTTGTCCTAGTAAGAGAACTAGAATACAAAAACAGTACCCAGCATTCTAAAGGTCCACTTACCAGTGGCAAAGCTACCAACCCAATGCAGATCTGAGCTACTCAAGTTCAATCTCAGCATACGAGTAAGTGATGCAGCTGACAGGGGTTCCTCTCCATCAGCCATGTTACAATGCTCTCTTTGGTAACACTTGTTTGCATCTGCTCTAAGCATAAAACAAGCTGTTCTTGCTTTGTGACATGTAGTATAGAATTAATCATTTAGGGCTTTGTTGTTCTATGCCAGGAAACTCCACTGGGAAGGTTCACAAGCCCTCTTCTCATTTCCCCAAATCTCCCCTGAAAGCTAACTCAGGCAGGACTCATGTGGACTAAAGACACTGCATCATCCCATCTGTGGTTTCTCCAAACTTGTTCCATCTGTCCAGGACAGAAAGCAAATGCTGAAGCAATGTCATGGGGTGGAGAAAAGGTTGCCTCCATTAAGTCACCTGCTCAGCCCTGTTAGCACCCCCATCATGGGGGCCTACTAGGTCTCTACCTCTATCTTCTGCCCCTCCTCCCTCCCAACCTGCCCTTCATTCAATCAGAAGAATCTTTCTGTAAGAAACTCACCTCTCATACTAACCACACTGACATTCCATTTTTCCTTTTTTTTTTGAGACAGGGAATTGTAATATAGCCCAGACTGGTCTCAAATTTGCAATCCTCCTGCCTCAGTCTTCTGAATGCTTGGATTACAGGCATGCACCACCACATCTGGCTACATTCCATCTCTTGATGTAACTCTTCCATAGTGCTCCAGGAATCTTCAGGCTAGAATTCAGAATTCTTAGCTACCAAACTCTGCATAGTGCTTTTATCTGTCTAGCTTTATTCTTTCCCATGTACCTCATCATTTGTGTGCTAAAGCAAGATTTGGCTTCCTGCAACTGCCTGAAAGTGCTACACTCTTCCCTCCTTCCAAGTCTTTGCATACACAGTTCTTAATCTGGCCTGCTATTCCTTAATTTGTCTACTTAGCTGACTCTTATTCATCCTTTAACTCTTTATTTTTTTGTTTCTCAGTGCTGGGGCTGCAACCCAGGGCACTGTATATACTAGGCAAGCATTCCACCACTGAGCTCCATCCCCAGTCCTTCCTTCTCCAAATCTGAACTTTTGACATCATGCCTTTTTTGAAACCTTCTTTAGCTACCCATGAGGCAGTGGCCCAGCTGTTTTGTGCTATACTGCCCATGAATACTGTACATGCCTGTTTTTACCTGTAGCCCATGGGGTAGCCATGGCTTATCACCTACTGTTAACACATCTGTCTCCTGCACTGCCTTTCATGACTTAAGAGGAAAGCCCATGTCCTGTTCATCTTTGTATCTCAGCACCTAACAGGGCCTGGTCCATGGTTAATACTTACGAAGTACTGGATCAATAAATGAAGAAGTCCAACAAGCAGTGAAATGCTCTAGTTTTTGTCATAGGAAAGACTAGGCATGATTTCAAAGGCTCTGCCTAGACAGACAATTCATCCCATGGTTTGGTAAGATTAATAGCTACCATTTCTCGGAGGCCTCCTCTATTCAGATACACAGCCATGTGTAAGCACACCATCTCTAATCTTCATAGCAACCTGCAAGTCACATGTCATCATTCACATTTTACGGATAAAGAAATCAAGGTCCGCAGATCCCATATCTATCAAGGACAGAGCTGTGACTGTAACTCGGAGCTCATAATTTGTGCCTGTGAGAAGGGGACTCCTTGTAGGGCTGGAGCTCCTCTTGGAGTCACTGAATTTGCCCCACAGAGCCTTTTCTTTCTAACTGTGTGAACAAAAATGGTTTGGCCTTCTTCCTGAGTCCAGGCATCGTGGATAGGCCCAAGAGCATTCACAAAGCAGTCAGAATTTTGAAATGTTCACTAACGATAACTCAGTAACAGGATTTGCTCACTTTTCAGGTGAAGCCAATTGGAAAGCATTTGTGACACCAAGCATTTGTTTCGCTGTCATCATGGTGGGCATTTTCTCAGTACGTTACTTCCGGCAAAAGTGAGTTGGTTACACCTGCAAATTTGGTAATTATATTTATAAAAAAAACCATAATAGCTATTGCTGCTGTGTATCAAGTGAGTAGACACACTCATGCATCACTGGTGGAAGGATAAATTTATTCAGCCTTTTTTGCATGACAGTATAGGTCAAACTATTAAAAAGTGTAACTTAGATGCAACAATTCCTAACTAGAAAATTATTCTAAGTATATCATAGATATATTCAGATATTTAGTGGGGAATATACTTACTGAAGTTTTGCTCATAAAGAAAATATTTGAAACAACCTAAATGTGCAGTGAATGGGATTGGTTAACTAAATCACCATATATCTCATAATATAACACATTATACATCCATTAAAGATGATGTAGAAGAAAATTAAATGCTATGAATAATTGCTATATAGCATTTTAAGAAGGTTACAATACATATTTTCATTTCTTAGAAATAGCATTTACACACATACATATGCAAGATGTATCATTTTGTTATCTATAATATAAAAGCCAAAATAAAAAACTTCAACTATCTAATAGTCTCTAACCTGGGAAAAAAGAAGTCATAAAAGGGGCTGCTGTGGTGGCTCCATAGTCATCTGGGAATAGGCTCCTTCTATTTTTCTGATTCACTATCCTGACATGTCTTCCATTCTTAAGTTCACCTCATGGTTCCATGGCTGCAGGAACTCCAGCCATCATATCGACATTGTACAACCACAGGAGGAAAGAAGGGAGGTGACCCTACTTCCCTTTTAAGAGCCTTGAAGAAGTTACATCAGACACTTTTGGTAACATCTCATTGAATAGAATTTGGTGAGGCAAGTGAGATTTTAAAACTGTGATCTTTTAGTTGGGTTCACTATCATCCCAATAAATCAGGATCCTCTTCCTAGGAAACAGGGAAAGTAGATATTGGGCAGAAATTAACAATCTCTGCCCCAAAGATCCAAAGGTATACAACACAATGTTAATGGTGGTTACATATGTCATAAGTGATTTTAGGGTTTTTTTTCTTATTTATATTTTTCTAACATTTCTTTAAAAAACACATTATTTCACAAAGGAGAAACTTAATTATTTCATTTTTCAATACAAATCTTTCTTCAAATGCAAGAAAATGATAGGTCAAAGTAAAAGCAGCTCAAAGTTATTCTACCATCCACTGAATTTGTCTGACAGGTTTTGTATTTATTGGAGATCCAATATGTGATACAAACTTCAAAGCAGATCTCTCTTTGGGTAGACTTTGAAAAGTTTAACTCAGGTGTCAGCTAGGATCACAAGCACCCTATGGAAATGGTGAGTCAGGGTGAGGTCTAACCTGCTGTTGAGAAAAAAAAAAAAAAAGGACCCAAAATATAGTGGGTTCAACAAAACAGATTTTTCCCTCCACATAATAGTACTGAGGTAAGGTATCCAGGTTGGGGGGCAGCTGTGCTCCACAGTCATTTAGGGACTTAATTTTCCTCCATCTTATTGGCCAGTGATTCCTTGGCCATTGTCCTCATCTGCATGATCTGTACCAAACCACAGATACCTGTGTCCTCTTTCTTTGGAGAAAAACACATTTCTTTGTATCACGTAACACATTTCCTACTGCCAAAGGTTAATCAAATTACAGAAGCTTACCTTTCATAATCAAAACTTACTAAAGCCAAGTCTTCTAAAATGTTTCATATTGCTCTTTTAAGTAGGCAAAATATTTAGTCATATGTATTTTTTGGGGGGGTGGGACTGGGGTTTGAAGTCAGGGCCTTGCACTTGCTAGGCATGTACTTTACGTACCCCTCCCTAGTCACACCCTCAGCCAATCATAGGCATTTAGAAGAAAAAATTTTGGATTATTTTTCTTCCCACATCATAAAGACAAATATTTCCTTTGATCACCAAATAGGAGCACTGTTAACAGTTCAGATATTTCCCTTTAATACTTTTCTCTTGGCGGGGTTTTTTGTTGTTGTTGTTTTGGTGGGGATAGGGTTTGAACTCAAGGCTCTGTACTTACAAAGCAGGCGCTCTACCACTTGAGCCACATTTCTGGTCCATTTTGCTTTGGTTATTTTGGAGATGGGGGTCTTGGGAACTATTTCCCCCTGCTGGTCTGGAACCTTGATTCTCCCAATCTCAGCTTCCCAAGTAAATAGGATTACAGGCCTGAATCATGAGTGCTAGGCTTCTTGGCCTTGTTTAAAGCATGGTTATGTTCAAACTATTCATACCATTTTGTATCTTGTTTTTTTTTTTTTTTTTGTAACTTTTAGCATATAATTTGTCAGCCATTACAACCTCTTTGTAAACATGCTAATTAGCTCAGTAGTAAGCTCCCCAAGGGTACAAACCATGTCTTCTGGTTTGCTGTTCTATCCCCAGCATGTGGCACTGTGCTGGTCACATATTTAGGGGTTTAATCAATATTTGTTGTATGAATGTACGGTTGGAAAGAGATAGATTGCTAAAAATTACATTGAGTAAAAATTCTAGGATTTATTTAGCAAACCAGAAGTGGCTAGATTATGACTCATTATCATCAATCCAAATGTCACAGGAAAGGACTCCAGCCAGCATCGTCTTTTTCAGGGTTTGTATTTTGGTCTTCACACACAAAAGCAGCTCCCTCACTGCAATCACTGCTGGAAGAACCTGTGCTTCTAGGCCACTATGTGCACATTTAACCAAATGTCATTGTTTTTTATCTGTAGGGCATTTGTTCTTCTATCAGCCCTCAGACCTCAGTGGTGTAGCAGAGAAATTCCAGACCCAGCAAACAGCACTTGGGCCAAGAAATACCCCATGGTGGAGGTAAGGTACAGAGCCTCAGTGGCAGTCAGTGGGGTGCTAGTGATGAGCACATCTAAGGTTCCTATTGCAGTTACAAGATAACCTGGGGCTGAAACCTATGAATAAGCTGATGTCAATCAGGCTGAATGACTCATGAGTCATTGCTTTCCATTTTCTTCCTGGACTCATAGCAATCCATGTACTGGAACTTCTGAAGCTTATGATCAAAGACTAAAAGACTCACAGTGCTTCATTCCTCTATAGTCCTCCCATTCCTCTCCACACCTCATTTCAAAAGAGGAAAGCAAGCATTTTTGCCAATTGCTGCACACTAGCCTTAAGCATTAAACTCATCCAAATTCAAGATAATTGAAGCTTTTGACTTTCCCAATCCTGTGTGAATGTAGAACAGATAAATAAAAGCAACACTATTTTGGATTTGGCAGGAAGCCAGTAAGTCACTTCACTGTGCAAAGCAAAGGCTTTAAAGAAGAGGGTACTCAGCTGGCAGAGGGGAGAGCAGAGAGAGATGGGAAGCAAACAGGGCTGCACTGATCAAGGGAGGGGTGAGACCAGCTCATGGTGGGCAGGATGGGCCATCCCCAGGCAGGGTCTGGAAGCTGAAGGCTTTCTGAGTTATGGTCCAAGTCTCCTTCCTATTGCCCCAGGCCTTGGCAGCCCCCAGATCCCCTTACTCAGCCCTTACTGCCCATTTCCAAGATTACTCTCTTGCATTACCCAGTGCCTCTACTGGGTAATTCATCCGCATCCTTCTTTGGCTGGAAGCCAGTGACCTAGCCTCTGCTTAGTAAAGATGATCCTAGTTGCCTCTGCTTAGTAAAGATCATCCTAGTTGCCTCTGCTTTAGAACTGCAGTCCCTGCAGATGTGTGCCCTTGGAGTTGGGCCTGTGGCCAACGATGCCTCTGCGCTTCTATGTGTGACCCTTACGCAACTTGCCCTGCTCTCTGAGTCCTCCATATGGCAGGAACAAACAACAGCTCCTTTGGATACTGCCACAGGCATTAAGTGTAAGATGCCATGTGAAGCACGTGGGTCATACAAGGCAAAGACCATTCACTTTCTTCCCAGGAAGACCCATATTTCAAGACTACTCTGTACTGAGGGATTTTGTCCCTGTTAAGCTATAACAGCTAGAATACTGATAATGACAGAAGTCTGCATAATCTATGCTATATGTTATGTTAATATGGTATACAATTATAGTATATAATGTATTATATTCATTATTAAGCTTACAGCATGTGTATATGCATAATATTATATATTATTTTCTATGTATATGTATATAATATGTATATATGCTACTTTCTATGTGATAGGCACTTTTAAAACATTTCATATATTAACATTTAATCCATGCAATAGTCATAAGAGGTTGTGCATTATTATTCTTATACTTCAGATGAGGAAACTGAGGTACAGAGGGCCAAGAAACTTGCTCAACATCAGTCAGGTGTGAATGGTGGACAGGATTCACAACCAAGCAGATGTGTTACCCATCATCACACTACACATTCCAACAGACCTTAAGCAAAGGGTGAGGAGTATTTCTAGTGGTCTACACCTCTGAATAGAACAGATTCACCATAGAGGTGTTCATACATTAGCCCTCACTTGGTAACAATATTGTGATGACCTCAGGGAATACTTCACAAACCCAAGGCCTTAGAAGATGCCATTACTGGTGTTAGAGGGGATTTAAATACCAGGAATTGAACCAGCTGGAGGTCTCTTCCAATGCTGAGATCCCACTGATAGAGCAGTGGGAAGCAGCTCTGGGAGAGGTGTGGACACCAGGCTTAAAACTACTTCATGATGCTTTGGCATCATGAGCTCTGCCTGCCTCTCCCTGGGAGGTACAGAGACAGCCAGAGCCACAAGCCTAGGAGAAATGCTTAGAAAGAAGCACCAAAGGTTAGACAGTAAGACAGGAAGAATGTGATGGAAATTTGCAGGCACGTGCCCTAAATCATATATACATTCATTGCAGCATTATAAGCAAAGCAAAACATGGAGCCATCATGTAAAGTCCACTCAGATACATCCACACAACAGGATTTTTGTAACTACCGAAAAGAAGTGAGATAGAACCCTATGTGCCTAAAGATCTTCAACTTAAAAGCAAAGTTTAAGCCAAATGTACCTATAACCCCAGCACTCACGAGACTGGGGCAGGAGGACGGTGAGTAGGAGGCCAGCCTAGGCTATATAATGAGATTTCATCTCAAAAACAAAACAAACAAAAAGGAACAAAGTTTATAACAATTGTTGAAAGTAGGTTTTCATTTGCATGAGGAGAGAGATTTCATACACATCCATACATGTGCACATGTGCTCAGGACTTTTCCAGATGCCTGCATAGGATGCATAGAAAATCCCACTATTGGTGGTTGCCTCTGGAGAGAAGGTTGGGGATATAAAAACCACTTGATTTTCATTAAATATTCATTTTGAACTTAAAAAATTATAAATTATGTATATATATTTATTTTGCAAAAATAACCAATGAATTAGAAAATTTTAAAAACTTAAGTAGCTTAAACGTGGCCTCAGGATGAAGGCCTGGAAACAGCCTCACAACCCCATGTGGCTTAACCCTTGGACACTGTTTTTAAAGACTCAAATTGCCTTCCTGGTGTTTGGCTGAGGCAGACAGCAGAAGTACAAGACAGCCCTTCACTGCCAGCAAAATGTGCTTTGAGCACTCAGGCCTTACCCCTCTATCATTTCCTAAGATGTGGCTGAAGAACCATGTGCCTGAACGCTCCGAAAGAAAAGGCCAAATTGTAAACCAGGATCAGTGGGCTGTTATCCAGCTTGTAAAAGCTTAAAATAGTGTCAGTGAGGTTCCTGAGCCAACAGGGTGGAAGCGACCTGCCCCCAGGGCTTCCCAAGGGCCTGCTAGTGAGCATTCTGAGGAACAATCTCTTAGTGTTGCCAAAGCTTTAATGGAGGCAGAAGACACCTCACCTTGTGAAAACACCCGCCCTTTCCGCACACTGTGTGACTGCACCCATATTGATGGTAGTAGTGTTTTGACAGCTTAGCTTCTCACAGCCGCCAGCTATGTTCCAAGCCAGGTCCACATACCAGGGCCAGTTTGGATAGTGATCAAAGAGGAGCAGACTTCCAAAAGAGAAACACCCGTCCCCCTTCCCCTTCCAGGAAGCCTGACAACACCATCACTTACTTTCTTGACACTTGCCATGCCCACGGCAAGGGTAGGGATATCAGAGGCTGATCAGACCAAACCTTTCTTGCACAACTTGTCTTTTGACAAGAGAACTAAGTCCCAGAGAGGTTGATTGAGCTTTTCCCAGGCCAAAGAGTGTTGGAGTTGGGACTAGTCCTCAGGGTTTTCCCAGTCCGAAGGCTATTTTTTGTCCCTCAAAACATGGTCTGTGGGAGTAAACGACTTGCAGACAGGTTTTTAAAAAGTAGCATCATAGCAGGGCGTGGGTGGCTCATGCCTGTGATCCTGGCTACTCAGGAGGAGAGATCAGGAGGATCATGGTTCAAAACCAGCCCGGGCAAGTGGTTCAAGAGACCCTGTCTCAAAAACACCCATCACAAAAAAGGGTTGGTGGAGTGGCTCAAGGTGTAGATCCTGAGTTCAAACTGCAGTACCACAAAAAAAAAAAAAAAAAGTAGCATCATGTGCCAAGAACCTAACATGTGGTTTCTCTGATGCTGGAGAAGTCTGGTGAGAGGAGTGGTCAGCAGGGCCCTACTGGAAAGGGCAGGGGCTAAGCAGGGGATAGTGGAGCAAACAGGGCTATGGTGAAGATGGTGGCTGAAGGGGCCGTGTGCGAAAGAAGCAGGGGAGGTTTTGGAAGGAGCGGGAACCCTGGTTGGGCTAAGGGTGGGAATCTAGTCATAAGTCTGAGTTATTAAAGGCTTTGGAACTCTGTGTAGGCCAGTTTCCAAGATGTAAGGAAAGCCCAATTAAAGCCTGATAAGAACTTGGACTTGGGAACTGGCAGAGTCTGGAAAGGAAAAAGATATGACGTTAAAGAGTTGGTAACCTATGGATGATAAGAAAGGAAGCAAGAGAATGAATTAAATTGTAAGGTAATTTTGTTTGTTACAAATAAAACTAGCAAAAGAGGGAAATGGATGAAAATTTCTTCCAGAGAAGCTATTCAAGTCTTTCTTAAAAGTAGGTCTCACAAGGATATTACTTACCTGAAATCCGTTAGCATTTCCAAGCCCAAACCCCTAAAGAGTCCCTTAAGAGGCCTTTCCTGATGTGACCCTCTCCTATTTCCAAAAGCCTTGGTTCTTTTTTTTTTTTTTTTTTCAGTACTGGGGTTTGAACTCAGGACCTTGCACTTGTCAGGCAGGTGCTCTACCACTTGAGCCACTCCTCCAGTCCTCAGTTTTCAAGTAATAAAATAAAAGGCCAGGGCTAGGAGGGTAGCTAAATGGTAGAGTGCTTACCTAGCATGTGTGGGACCCTGGGTTCCATCTTCAACATTGCAAAAAGAAAGCAGCAGCAGCAGCAGGTTGGAGAATGTACCAGTTCTCCTTGCTTACCGCCTACCACCTCCCACCTGATAAATATTCCATGTCCCTCAGGACTCACCTCATTCACCTCCTCCCCAGAGGCAAGCGCAGGCTTTCCCTTGCACCTGGACACCGGCACCCTGTGCCCTAGAGGAAAAGCAAGTAGATTCACATTAGAAACTCTGGCTGAAGGTTGAGTGGGGTAGCAGCCCCTCCCTGACGGGGGGCTGAGGGAGGAATGAGGAAGGAGTTCCCTGTCCAGTGATAACTGCTCAGAGTCCAGCATGAGGCTGAGGCAGTGCAGGTTGTGAGGCCTTTGGGAACCCTGGAGAAGCAGTTTGTCAAAGTAATATGAGCTTTTTTTTTTGTCTTTTCTTTTTTGGTGCTGGGATCGAACCCAGGGCCTTGCGCATGCTAGGCAAGCGCTGTACCACTGAGCTACATCCCAGCCCAATATGAGCTTCTTCCTCCTCCCTCTTCCAGGAGAAGATGCAGCTGTCCTTGGACAGGCTCCAGATGGCGTGGCCCATTCCTGAAGAGCCTGAGCCCCTGGTCATCAATGAAGTTCTTCATCAAGTGACCCCAGTCTTCAGACACCCCCATAGTGCCAACTGGCCAGAAAGGGGGCAAGGAGTCCAAGGTCACATTACCTCTAATGAAGACACAGTGTACATTGCCTCCAGCCCACCACCTCCAAGAGCTCTCACAGCTGAGCCAAGACAACTAGCAGATCTGTACAAGGTGCTGGGGAGAAGGGGCCCTGACTCAAAGCCAGGAAACCCAGCCAGTCCTTCAATGGTCCTCCCTGTGGACTACCTTTCCAGCCATGAGGGCTACTTACCCTCCAACACAGATGAGCTCCCTCCACACGAGGCTCCCCTCACTGACCCTTTAGAAGACTTGGAGCTTCAGCACATCTCTCTTTCTGTTTTTACATCAAGTTCCCTTCACCCACTCACCTTTTCCTGTGGTGACAAGCTGACTCTGGACCGGTTAAAGATGGGGTGTGGCTCCCTCATGCTCTGAGTGTGGAAGCTTGAATCTGGGAAGTCAGTGTGTCATCACCCAGCACCAAATGCCCCACCGATCCAACCACTGCTCCAGTGGTCACCATCATTGGTAGCACCAGGTCTGCCTCCAGCTAGAGCACAGGCGAGCCAGTCTTGGGAATTGAGAGTTGACTTTTTTCTCCAGGGCCTTAAGATTACACCCTCCACCATGTGGACCTAGAGACCTAGGCTCCCAGCAACTTTGTTGGCCATACTGACCTGAAAGGGGAAAAGGGAAGAAAGTAGAAACCAAACTCTCACTAGTAATGGCAGAGTCCAGGGGATCAGTCATGAAACTACATATAAAACACCTACCACCCAACAGAACTGAAATGATAGAAATGTCCTGTCTGCATTGTCAATACAATAGGCATTTTTTAACAGCTGTGGCTAGTTGCTACTGCATGGGAGAACACAACTCTAGATGGCAGACACATTAGTGAGAATTACAGAGAGCCTTCAAAACAAAAATTGACCAAGAGTAATAGGGGAGGACGACCAAAGCACATTACATGCATGTATGGAAATGTCATGATGAAACCCCTTACAATATACAATTTATGCCAATAAAAATTTTTTTAAATTGATCTATTTAATGGATGGTGTCATAAGACACTGGTGAACACTGATGCAAAAGGGTCCCTAAAATGGTCATGACTATTATAGAATTTACCCTTTCCCTAATTTTCCTAGTTTTGGAAGTTTACTGTTTCATTTTACCTCTGTCCTCCTTCCAGTGAATCAAGAGCAGCTTGATGATGGACAACTACTCAACCCACCATGGACCCTTGTCATTCAACCTGGCTCTGGATCTCTTGGAAGGGCTCAGACCCCTTGCTTCCTCTTTCTGCTGCAGCAGGTGCTGCCTTCAGCACCAGAGTCACCTCAAGGTCCTAAGACCCAACCTTCAAGGTTGTGCTTCCAAGTTATCTTTCATGAGAATACTCAGAGCTGGTACTCAGACAGTTCAAGTTGACCCTGGAAGATAATTCTCTTTCCCACAGCATACACTTGGAACCTGCTGCTTTTTCCTCCTTTGTAGCTATGGCCTCTGGCTCATCACTCTCTCCTGGCTCATTGCTGCCTCTATCCCTTCAGAAGCGTAAAGACACTTCTGCCTAAGCTACTAGGGGAGTCATGGTCTAAACTGATAATTATACACTTCCCTAAATAGATGAAAGGTCCAAGAACCTTTCTTAAGTTCCTACCAGAGCTGGGCCTTCACCCCTACTCCTGCTAACACTGGAAATGAGAGGCAGCTTCTCCAATATATTTTGTGATTCTCATTTATCAAAGTATCTACTGCAAATTTTTACTTCATCCTTCCCTAACCTACCAAATTAGACTGAGTTGAGACAAGTGTTCTCATCCTTTGGTTTACCAAGCTTCCTTCAGCGACCTAGAAATTAAAAGGATGAACAGTTGCTGTCTGTTCATATTGAACACCCTTGTTTCCTGCTAGTCCAGACTTTCAGTCCAGTTCTTTCAGGCTTTCTTTGAAAAGCTTCAGCACATTCCATTTCTCCTATCCAAGTACTAGCCAGACCTAACCCTGCTTAGCCTCTGACATCAGAGATCAGGTGCATTCAGGGTGGTATGGCCATAGACTTCCTTTACATTTCTATTCTATCCTACTTAAGATGCAGCAGTTGCCATGGTTCCTTGCATCTCAGCATCAACTTTGGCTTGTGGGCACATAGCATATAGTGCCCTTGATTCATTGCCATGGATTCTAATGGACAAGGCTACATCCTAAGAAGCAGGCCAACCTATTACCTCTTGGCAATAGAGCTATGGCTACTGTTCCTTGCAGTACTTATTTTTCCCTCTTTGGTTTCCTTCTAAATATGTTATCTTAGTCTTCTCCTTTTCCAGGGACACCATAGCCTTCATTTGTGTTAAAAAAAATTTTAGGACAGGGGTGGTAGTTCACACCTGCAATCCCAGCACTTGGGAGGCTGAGGCAGGAGGATTACAAGTTTGAGGGCAGCTGGGTGGGCTATAAAGTGAAAAAATAAAAGAAAAAAATTGAAGGATTCCTCTAAGGAGGCTGAGTACCACCTCTGTGCTCCCCTAGCATGATTCCAAATGCCACAACCTCTTCTGCTAGACTGCAAACAGCTTCAAAGTAGGAACTGTGGCAAGGTAGCCCCAGGATCATGTCTGCTCCATAGTAGGCTAAGTAAAAGGTAAAGTGTCACCTGTCACTTTTGTCTATTCCTCTGTTGCAGAAGCCAGTTCATTTGTGTTTGCCACCTCTTTCTTGGGACAATTGTTTGGATTTGTTCCTCTTCATTCCCAACCTACTCACTTCATTTGTCAATAGCACTGCTGTGAGATGATACACGTAGGGTGTTTGCTACTTTAGACACCTTGAAGCATACCTTTGACAGCTCATTTTGCCAGATAAAGTATCCTCTTTCCATTAATGTTGAAGAAGGGGTAGCCTTGTTCAGCCATTCCACCAAGTAGTTTTCACAATCTGCCCCTCTTCTCTTTTCCTTCAAAAGTCCAAATGAGGTTGCTAGGTTTACCAGTATGAGGTAGAGTGAGGCTTTCATTCCTCAGGAAAATTAGCAATGATTCTAAGTTTCAACATACATTCCAAAGCCAACCTAGAAATACCCGCTTTATTGAAATACTCCAAGTTCCATAATCTTCTGAGGCCTAAACACTACATAGAAGGCTTCAGCTCATTCTAAATGAATTCATGGATATCTCCACTCCACCCCTTTGAGGTTCTGGAGATTGAACCCACGGCCTTGTGCATGTCAGGCAAACACTACCCCTAAGCTAGATCTCCAGCCCTCCATCAATTCTTGCATAGAAATCCTCACCATGAATTATTCCTGAAAAGGCTCTTTCCCAAAAGCCAGAGGTTCTATTTTTCTAGCCCTCTACCTTACAAGGAATAGGTAAGTCAAACTAGTGTCTTCTCCTGTCTTTTCTACTTGCTTCTTTCTTCTCTTCACTCTACCCTGTCCCAACTTTTCAGCTTCTATTAGTAACCTACAGCTACAACTTCTCACTTCCTGGAGCCAGGTAAAAGATACAAAGCTAGTCAACTCCCATGTTTGTTCTCATCAGGGTCTGTCCTTTTCTGTCACCTGATGCAGTTGTCTCCTGTCCCAGTATCAAGTTCAAGCACTCTAAAGGAAGCTTACTCTCTTCTTCCTAGCCTACAGGCCTCACAGATGTTCACATCTTTATGAAAAGCTAATAGGTGGACCTTCAGCACTCTCTCAAATAAGAGATCAGAACAGTCTTTACTTACCCTCTAAAAAAAAAAAAAATGCAATTCAGGATGAAGGGTAGCTCAGTGGTAGAGTGCTTGCCTACCATGCACAAGATCCCCTGGTTTCGGATCTCCAGCAGCCAGGGGTGGGGGAAGGGTGGGGAAGGGATTCAATCAATCGGCTAATTGAAAGAAGCAAGCTGTATTTTTACATCATAGCATACACAAGAATAAATCTCAACAGATTAAAAATCTTGTCTCCTTAATCTTGTCTCCACTCTTACAGATCAATATTGAAGAGCCAATATTTCAAAGAAAAACACTCTCACTAAATATGTATTAATATTCATTGTGAAGTAAGTCATCTGAAATCAAAGAAATGCAAATTAAATACTATTAAATATCTCTCACCAGATTAGCAAAGATTACAATAAAATTTAGCCAGTATTAATCTGGGAAACTGCTGTTGGTTGGCCCCTGAAAGGCAGGTGGGCAATACTCAATGAAATTTGAATAGCAACTCTACTATCATGTGAATATCCCAGATTGAATGGAAGATTCCTCAACAATGATTAAAAGGCTAGGTAATCAGAGTGCCTTAAATGCCCGTGAGTAGGAACCTGCTGAAATGAGATTTGTACAATGAAACACTGAACTTCGAGGAATCTGAAGCTACCAGTTGTAAGACATCCTATTACTTTAAATTCTAAACAAAACAAAGTGCTAATTAAACTGTAATATGCCACTGAGTTCTATGGTGCTTTTTTTGTTGTTGGTGGTGGTGGCGGTACTAGGGATGGAACCCAGGGCCTTGTGCATGGCAGGCATTCTACCCCTGGGCTACATCCTAGCCCTTGGTTCACATTTTAATGCCTGTAATTGGGATGGGGCTTAAAATTGATTATAAGCAGAATTCAATCCACAACACCACAAAAAAAGAAAGATTAAAAAAAAAAAAAAACAAACACCCACACATGACAAGAAAATGGTCAGTTAAAAAAAGCTAATAGAATTCATATATATCAATGCAAAATAACTGAAACCTCCACTAAAATGCTAATAGTGGTTATCTCTACCCAGATTTTTAATTATATTTTTGCATTCTTTTAATTACAAATACTCATCACTCTTCTAATTGGATAAAGCCCATAAAACATTATGAATTTCTTTACAAAGGCTTAGGATAGTAGGTCTAGAGACACTATTGACTATCTTTGTGGTCCATGCTTATTTTTCTTTTTTTGATAGTCTATATAGCTCAAACTCCCCATCTTCCTACTTCAGTCAAGTGCTGGCATTACAGGCATGTACCACCACACCTGGCCAGTGGCCTGTTCTTGTGTCTGACGCTTTTATTGACCTCTAGTTCTCATTACGAGTAGAAAAGGTAAAAATGACACACCAGGTGAAGACAGGGTTGCAGTTTTAACACCATAATGGAGGTCTTTGAAATCCAGTTTATATAACAAGGCAATTTCTACCACATCCAGAATAGTTGTAACAAATAACTTATGCATTGATTTGAAGGTCCTCACCAAAACTCATTGAAATTTAAACCCTATTGCATGTGTTGGGAGATGCGTTTTTTTTAAAGAAGCAATTAGGTCAAGAGGTTCTGCCAAGAGGGATCAATCCATTCATGGGTGAATGGATTGAGTTATGTCAGAGTGGCTTTGCCTCTTGTATGCATCTCTGGCCATTGGACGCCCTGTGCTGCCTTGGGATTTCTGTAGTCCATTAACAAGAAATACTTCACCAGATCTGGCAACCCAATCTTCCCTTATTAATTACCCAGTCTCAGGTATTATAAAACAGAACCTAAGATGCACACAGATTTCAAGGGCTATAATTTTAAGTTCTCCCTATCACTGGTTAAGCTAGGTGTTATCACCATTACTGAGATACAAAGGTTAAGTAACTTACCAGCAGTCTCAACTAATACATGATAGCAGTTTGGTTTCAGAGCTTAACCTTTAACTGCTCTGTAACTCCATTTTATGTATGACTGTTTTACAAATCTGCATCAATTTGATATTCTGACTACAGTTATGATTCTATTCAAAAAAATCCTTTTTGAGGGGAGAGGTGCTAGTGGAGTGACTCAAGTGTTAAGAGTGCCTGCCTACCAAGCATGAAGCCAAGTCTAGTCCATCTTGCTCCAGTTTTTTTTGGAGACAGGGGTCTCCTGAACTATTTGCACAGTCTGGCCTTGAACCGTGACTCACCTGATCTCAGCCTCCCAAGTAAATAAGATTATAGTGTAAACCTCCAGTGCCCAGCTTCTAAAAATCTTTGAAATAAACTTGAAAAAGACTGGAGGCGTGGCTCAAGCAATGAGTACTAGCTTTGCAAGCTCAAAGCCCTGAATTCAAACTCCAGTCTCACTGAAAAAATGGGACAATCAAAAATTGGGGTTCCCATGCTTCTAAATCTATAGTTCATTCTTTTTATTGGTGGTACTGGAGTTTGAACTCAGGGCCTCATGCTTGGTAGGCAGGCACTTTTACCACTTGAGTCACTCCACCAACCCTATAGTTAACTCTTGAGAAATCAACCTAAAAACCACTTAAATTTAATCACACCAAAGACTAATCTGACACTCCTAAATTAGCTAATTTACCCAGCTAATCTAAACCCTACAAAGCACAGGTAGGCCACAGGTAAAATGCTACACCCAAGTATGTGTAATTTTAAGGAAACTGATAAATGGAGTATTTAAAGGAATAAACATATCATGCTTTGTGTGTGGGGGGAGGGGGGTAGTTTTCAATCAAAGACAGGACCTCCCTACATAGCCACATCTGACCTCAAACTCATGACCCTACCTCAGTGTCATGCATTTCCACAACTGGCACATTGTCTTCTAAATATTAAAGTAACCTGAGAATATGCTGTCCCCTTCTTAAATAACTATAATTCCACCCACTCACATACTGACTTCTGCTATTTCTTAAGCAAAGGAATGGAAGCTGTATTTGACTCAATTTTATAGCATGCATGAGCTGTTGAAACACAAAATGCCTTTCCTTCATTTTATGGACATAGGCTATATACTCTGCTAATGTAATTTTTTAAAAAAGTATATAAATACCAAAAACGTTCTGAAGCTGGTCCCTCCTAGACTTCAATTACATCTCTAAGAAGAACAGAACCCTATTATATACTGTCATGGGGTCCCTTTTGGTCAACTCAGGTTATTTTAAATTCCATAACCTAAAGTTCTTCCACACTGCCTGTCAGGTGAGGTTCAAAATACCTTCCCTTTCCAACTCCAGACATTTACCCACTGGTAGGTAATGCAACACAAGTTAACACTATGGAGGTTATTATGAAATTCTCAAAGAAATATCTCATAGGCCCTGAATTTTCACTAGAAAAAGCATGAAACACCCACCACCCTTGGGGTAACTGCACTATCTTAAAAACAAAAATTATCAAAATTGGATATAAATCAGCAACAAAACAAAACACGTTTTAAAAAATCAAAACCTCAGTTTACGTGCTAAAATCCGTAGTAAAGTCACCATCTTAGCAAGTCAGTGAATGTGGCCTTCTCAACCGGAGAACTTTTCTTGTGTGGCCCAAACCCAGGAGTCAGATCACTACATCTCTCAAGGTGAAACCAGGTCTTCCCAAGATTTCACTTAGCACATATCTTATAAAAAAATCCATTTGCCTTACTTTCACATCACTGTAGAAAACACCAACTTCCCTAGTTTTTACTCCTCTCATACTATAACTCAGTTTGACTAGATTCTTCAGAATTTCTGTAAACTCAGACAACTGCCATGTTTACTCCCTCTGGTCGATGGCAGGATAGGTTTCAGGCAAGCTGCAGACAGCTTAAAGAATTATATCCACTTTTGACCTGTTTACAACTTTTAATACTTTTTGCAAGGGTAATCAAGTCAGTAAGTAGTCTCTCCAGCTATGTAGGCAATCTACAAAACAATTAAATTTCCCTCTAAAAATCTGTTATTTTCAAACTCTAAATAGCAAGACTGATGAACTTGAAAAAAATATATCCATGCTCTCCTATAACTGATAAGTGCTTGTTAAGTTCATCATTGAAGCTTATTGGCAATTTTCTTTTTAATAAAAAGTCATTTTCCTCTCAGATGTTGTATTTTCACTTAGCTAAACACCATCAAAAGCACTTCTTTACTTCAGTCAGCATGACTTACACTTCTAGCATTTGATTCAAGATGCACAGGATCATTACAACGATTAATAAAAATAATCTTCTGGATTTTGATACGGTAACCAAGTGCCACTTACTCTTCAGGGTAGGGTGTACTGTGATGAACCAAATACAGCAGTGTGAGACAAACACAGAAGACCTGCTAGGCATATTATTTTTCCTCTCATGACTAATGACCATAAAAAGTACTTTATCTAATCCAAGAGTCCCATACATTCTTTAAAAGCTCCTTATTTAGACTTTAGCATCTAGGGAAAGCTTCTGCAAACATCTAAGTAGTACACTTAAAAGTAGTAAATTGAAATCAAGTTGAAGTTAGAAAATCTGAATTTCCAAGAAAGATACATTAACAAACTGCCATGTGTGACAGTATATGCCTGTAATCCTAGCCAGTAGAACTAAGTGTTCTACTAGCCAGTATAACAAAATTCTAGGCAATCTAATACCAAACACCAAGTTAATCTGGATCACTTTATAATTTTCATTCTAGGTCTAAGAAAATATATGGTATTTCTTCAAATCAGAAATACTTTTAGGTCCTAAGTTCTAGAAATGACTCAGCTACAACTGCAAAGTGCTAAGTGCAAACCAGTGTAACTGTCCAAAGAAATTTACTTCCCACTTTCTCCATTCAAAAACACATTAAAATGCTGAACATCAGCCCCTCATTTTCCACACCAAGAATACAAGTATTTAAGAAACAGTCACCAGTGGGTCAGTTCACCTGTTTTTCTCATCACCTGGTATAAAACAATTATCCACACAGACTTGTTAATGTCCATAATCAAATCACTATTGCCAGTTATCTTCTGTATGTCTTTCATGCAAAACCCTTAGGCATATCCATCCACACACAACTGTCTCATCCAAATGTTAACAAGAGACAAATCTACAACATCAATGGCAACAAGTTTATACCTACAAATCAACCACAACATTGGGCAAATTATTTTCTAATTTGTGGGTCATTTCTCACCTTTTCCTTTCATTTAGAAGTAAACAGACTCCCTAGTTTTATACATTAGTAGTCAATACCACAAAAGCTACATTCTGCCTAAATGTTTTTTTGTTTTTTTTTTCCTGGTGGCAGTTCAGACAAGGATTAGGTTAAGGAGCCTAAACTCAAAGATCCTCTTGCCTCAGCCTCCCAAGTGAGGGAGCCCAAATTAAATGGGTATACCTAACTCTAGAGGCCATTAATTCCAGGCCCAGCTCAATCTATGAAATTAAAACATACTTGTTTTCTTGTCTATGAAATATACCTAATTACCATCGAAAAATCAATTCACCCAACACAAAGCTTGGCACTAAGTGATAGGAGAGGTGCCATTCAATGTGTAGTATTACATAATCATGGCACTTCATTTACCTTTACAGCACTCAGTTTTCAGAATATATTTAAAGTTGCAAACTACACCATCCTGCTTTAAAATGAGTTTTATGATAGCATCTCTTAAGATTGCATTAAAATTACTTACTTCAGAACTTCCTTAAATAGGATGATTTAACTTGTACCTAGAACTAAACTTTTGTTTTAAAAGAGCTTTTACATGTTGACCTGGAAGTGACAGCAGAGGAGGATACTGCACACACTTTATATGGGGTCACAGGCTTTGTAGGCTTTATTTCTAGCAGTTTCTTTCTTTTAACCCTTTAAAACGGTAAAACCCATTTATCCATCTTGGGAATATACAGGTCACAGGCTAACATTTCCTTACACTTGGATTAGATATCCTACTTTTAAATAATTATACCCAATGTAGTACTTTCATTTGAGGTCCAAATTTTGATTGGCTTTAACATCTAATCCCCATCACCTTCTGAAATTAAGATTTATGGGCTGTAACCTTCCTTTTATTTTTGGATTTAATTCCTCAGCCTGATTCATTTCAACCACTTCTCATATAAACCCCAAATTGAATTTAAAAATCAAGATCTCAAGTCAAAACATACCCCCAAAAGAGTGTAGCTAAGCAAAAAATAACTCATACTTTTGAAAGCTACCACTTCTGATAATTATCTCAATAAAACCTAACAATCCAAGCTGGGGATTCAGCACTTGCCCTTGCCTAGCATGCACAAGGTTCTGGGTTCTATCCTTATCACGGCTTAAAACATTCAGATTCACTTAAGATTTATGTATTAATCTCAGTATAATTACAAAGGTTTTGGTTAGAATCTATTTTGTAACCATTTACTTATTTTACTAAATAAAAGCACAGGCCTAGTGACATGGCTCAAGTGACAAGAGTGCAAAGCCCTGATATCAATCCCCATCCAGTACCACAAAAAGAAAAAAAATTCCAACAGCAGGGTTGTAGCTCAGGATATAGCCCAACACGTGCAAGGCTTGGGTCAATCCTCAACACCCAAAAAAAATGAGTTGTTTCTGTTCCATTAGCTCAATGTTGGACTGGATATCTATTAATATACCTGCATTATCTTACCTTTAAAACTAACATCAGTGCTGGCGAACTGATTCAAGTGGTAAGAACACCTGGCTAGCAAGCATAAGGCCTAGAGTTCAAACCCCAGTGCCACCAAAAGAAAAAGAAAAAATCAAAACTAACATCAGATTCTAGCAGCTTCACATTTCTTGCCTCTTAAAAAGCCGTTAAATATGTCAGTTTCAACTTGCTAGTGCTCTTAAAAACATATTTTAAAAATTCAATATACAAAAACTTTGCACCCAACTCCCTATTAACACTTTCCTATTTAAGCTATCATCTCTAGCAATTTGAAAAAATATATAATCAGAATGAAAACTTATTCTCCTCCCAAACCCATACCCAAAACAAGCCCCAAATATATTCACATTTCTGGAGATGAATTATCTTGCTAACTCCACAGATCTCAAAACAGTATTCAGCTATTAAACCATATCCCCAATCATTTTAGTACAGCTGGAAATGGCTTATAAATTTTAGTTCTGAGGCACAAAAAAACAAACAAAAAAATTTTCAGTTCTGGTATCATTTCCATTTATAAGCATTAAGCTAGAAATTCACTGAAATATCAACCATCATTATTTTAGGAATGTATATCCAATAAGGGATCTTTCTCTTAAATATTATACCCAGTTTGTCACTAGAAAACAGCCATTTAGTATGACTTCCAGTAGAAAAACAAAATAACAATTGTTGCCAGCCACTGAAACTCACATTTTACCTAAATTCAACTCTCCAAACTGTCATTAAGTATTCCTCCCAAATGTGAATTGACAAGCCTAGAAGAAATCTCACATAAAATCTAAACATTACATTGAGGGTGCAGAGGTCAGTATCAGAAACTTGATAAACAGGCTCCTACTTGATTGCTTTTATGGCTTTTAAAAAGTGAGCATGAAAATAAATCTTTATTTTCAGTTATTACCCACCAATGAGAAGGTTAGGTTCACAGTTTTAGCTCTTCACAAAAGGAAACTAAGAGGCAAACTCACACCCATCAGATACAACTAATGGACCAACTTTTTCAAGTTTAGGCTGTCTTCAAAGCTTGCAACATACCAAATACTGCTGTGTGCTCTCTGGTGACAATGGCTGACAGCGAGTATAACTTGTGAAGTACCTTTGGTAGGTACTTAGTATAATGTGTTGCTGGAAATCAAGGGGTTCATAAACATGTTACAAATTCAGAAACGAGCGAAAGAAAGTCTAAAACACTGATTTAGAGTACATATGTTGCAATCTCAAAAGGGTTCAATAGATAATATGGACTAAATTCATACTTTCTTCTGGGGAGTAGACATGTTTGTAGATATGAAACTATATATTAGCACCAATGCACACCATGCTCAACATCTTAAGACCCAATGCACCAGCACAAGTTTATCACTAAAAAAAAAAAAATTACCCTTTTCCTAAGATATGTCAAGACTAGTAAGTAACTAGATTAATAAATCTAACCAAATGAGTAAGTCTTGTACTGTACAATCTCTTTTTAGAAGTGTATGTGAAAACAAGTCCATTAAATTACAAACATGTTTAAGATCTTCAATACTTTAAAAATGGGTCAGAGGTAGAAAATTACTGACAAATGAGCATTAAAACTTTTAAATTCCTTCCCCATTTAATGAATAATGTGCAGAATTTTTTTAAAAATCCTACAAACCTGTTTATTGACCATTCTATCCATGTATTTTCTTTCTAAATAAGTGGTGATGCCCCTGTTCAAGCAATCCATTAAACTACCTAATTTTCTAATGAAGAGGGGAAAAATTACTTACCACTTTCTGTGGAACATTCATCTACTAACTTTAGACCAAATAATATTATAGGAAATTCACTGAGATTTTTTTCATTTGCATTTTATGGATGGTGCTGCTGTTCCAACCTTATAAAGATGTCTACCTTCCAAATTCCAAAAATTAACATACTCTTCCATCTTGCCACACTAACCAGTGCCCTTTGGTTTCAACACAGGAGGGTTAAAAGGTTGTTGATAATAAATGTATCATTTTGATTTTGGGAACTTTCATAAAGCACTTATATCAAGTGGCCAGAAACTTACCTAACAGAACTTTAAAGATTATGCATTACCAAGTCAACCTATTCCAACCACCCTATTGGAGGAAGGGAAAAACCCATACCCAATAAAATGACTTCACTAGATAATAAGTAGCTTAAACAACTTCTACTAATAAGTGTCTAGTTTAGCTTTTAAAATGGGAAAGTCATACATTTAAAAAGTAAATGTAGTTGGAATTGTGAATGAGGTATAATCTGAATCTAATGAACCATGCAGAAGCAAGAGTTAATAAACCAATGTGCTTTGAATTTGTTCAAGTAATGGTATTTCCTGTATATAAAGGTTTAGCATATTAACAGCTACCATGAGAAGTGAAAAAAAGATTTCTCCCCAAAAATGAAATTAAAACTAAGTTAAAATACATAAAGTAGTTAGTATTCCACACAGCATAAAATTTGACATATCAAAGTTTACATGTTCCTGTTGACCATGTGTGAAAACGCAAAGCTGGTATTAAAACCAGTATTATGCCCAATATTTAAAACCGGTCTGTAGTTACGGAACATCTAAATCCTTAATCAAAAAACACAAATGAAGTGAAAGCTTTAAACTGGTACACACTGTTCACACCTATATTTCAAGTTTGGAAATGCATATTTGCAAGCAGCAATACAAAAGTATTCATGAAGAATGCATAATCTCTGAAAATTATGAAAACATCCCTGCTACCAATACATTTCTAAATACAAAACTGACTACCATATTGGTTACTTCTGTGTAGCGAGAGAAGTTCATTTTCAAAACAGATAAAATTCAGTCTTTAGGTGTGAATGGTATGAATGACAGTCTTTTTTTTTTTTTTTTTTTTTAAATTTCTTGGTCATCTGGGATCCTTAAGCATGCAAAAAGCTTAGAACAGTAGGGTCCAGAAAGGAACCAGGGTTGTTTTATGGCATCCAGTTAAGCCAGAGCTGGGAATGCCTCTGGGTCATCCACGTCAGGAGCAGAAGCACTTGACTGGAAAAGAAACAAACCAGAATTAACCACAACTCTCCAATCTTGAAAATACACTGCCAGTGTCTACATTTAAACACAGAACTCTAAAAAGCTTTCAAGTTGAAATATATTAAAGCTTTTACTTAAAAGGCAAAATTATGAATCAGAGTACAAGTATTTGCAATGAAACGTCCTTAATTTCTGTTAGGACCTATGAAACTGAAAGTATTATTTTTCTTTTTCTTTTCCCCACAGTACTAGAGACAGCTACCACTGAGCTCTGTCCCCAGCCCTTGGTTTTTTATTTTGAGCCAAGGTCTTGCTATGTAGCCCAGGCCAGCCTCAAACTTGGGATCCTCCTACTTCCTGTTTCTGCACCCCAAGTATGGAGATTACATGTGTACACCACCATGCCCGGCTTCTTCCCCTGTAAAAACACACAAGTGGATTCACATGGGACATGTGGAGTCTTCAGTTGTTTAGTATTCATATAGTTTTCCCACTTAATTAATATCATAAAGATGAAAGCAGGCTAAGAAACCAATGAATTATTTTAGTAGCATATTCATCAATGATAGAAGAGTCTAACTAGTAAGGGGTAGTGGTGCACACTTGTAATCCCAGCATTTAGAAGGCTAAGGCAGCCAGGAGGACTGCAGGTTTGAGGTCAACCTGGGCTACATATTGAGTCCAT
The DNA here is from genome assembly GCF_047511655.1 of Castor canadensis. Lineage (NCBI taxonomy): Eukaryota > Metazoa > Chordata > Mammalia > Rodentia > Castoridae > Castor > Castor canadensis. The sequence continues at coordinate 107,492,180 of NC_133392.1, read as the reverse complement.
ATCTAAAACAATCAGACAAGGAAACAAACACCAACAAAGCCCCCATGGATACCAGCTCTCCCAGAAGAGTTTAGTAGGAAATTAAAAACAAACTGTCTTTAACTATGTGTCATATAATGGTTAATGGACACATTTAATGAATGGTGTAATGGACATCTACCTTTTCAACTCTTATGTCCCCAAAACACCCAGGCAGTCAGTGATTTATCAGAAAGGTCCTTGCATTATTTAAAAGGGGAAAAAGAAGTCTTAAATTACCTTGTCAGTCCTACTGCCACGGTTTGGACGTCCACCACGCCCACGGCCACCTCGTCCTCCCCTGCCACCACGTCCTGGGCGGCCTAGGTCTCCAAAATTGATCTCCAGCTGAGATGTTATATCATTAGCTGGCTTCCGGAAATGATGGTCCATAACAGAATCTTCAGCATGAGCCTAAAAATGTTAATTGAAGGTCACTGGGTAATTAATAGGAAAGCAATACTGTCTCTAAATAATGAACTTTCAATAAAACAAAACAAGCAGGTGCCAGTGGCCCAACCTGTAATCCTAGCTACTCTGGATGCGGAGATCAGGAAGATCACAGTTTGAAACCAGCCCTGTGCAAACAGTTCTCAACTCCCCATCTGGGGGGAACCCATCATAAAAAAGGGCTGGTGGAGTGGCTCAAGTTGTAAAACAAACCCCAACTATCCAATCTATACTTTTTGTGAATGAATATATACACCATCACTATAGGTAATGTTAGCTTTGGATTCAGCTACACTGCTCTTGAAGTAGGAACTCTCTTCCCTTCCTGTATCTCTAATTTCTTTGAGCTGCAGGTGATATTGGCAGTTCTTGATCAAAGGTACATAATCAATCCAACTAACTTGGTCCCTGTTCTAGACCTAGTGAATGGCCATTTTTAGCAGTGAAATCTGTAGAGTACATCTTAAATATGCCCTTCAGATTAGGATTCCAAATATGAACCCCTGAAAAAGACTTTTACAGAGGACACACAAGGTTTCTACTATTGATGTTGACACATTAACAAACAAAAACCTTAAGTATTCTAATGAAACAAAATGATTTTTTTCTACAAGACCACATTTAAGATAATGTCCTCATTTACTATTTTTATGAGGTACATGTTAAAACATCCCTTATGGGGTGGGCCATAGTGACTAACTCTTATAATTCCAGCTACTCAGAAGGACTGCAGTTTGAGGACAGCCCACACAACAAACTTGAAAGACCCCATCTCAACCATAAGTCAGTTGTAGTGGTAATGCCCATAATTCCAGCTATGAAGGAAGCTATAGGTAGGGTGATCCCCTTCTGAAACCAGCCCCAGGCAAAAACTCACAACTCTACTTGAAAAATAACTTGTGCTGAGGGTGTGGCACAAGTGGTAGAGTGCCTGCCTGGCAAGCCTGAGGCCCCGAGTTCAAACCCAAATACTCTATCCCCCACCCTCAAACTCATTTCTTCTCTGAATGTAGAAAAATCATCCTCTGTTTTATAACATCTCCCACATTTGTCTCAGGCACTTTTATGTTTAGTAAACTAAAATGCAGTGTTCTTACTGAGGGTTGGGATGTAGGTAGAACTCAGTGGCAGAACACATGCTTAGCATGCTTGACACCAACTTCAATCTCAGCACCAAAGTAAGTAACATCTTACTGAATCTATTTATTACAGAATGCCTTCCTAACATTTAACTTAACTTTACCTTAGCATAGTAGGATTTATACCCTGAATTTCTGCCACAGACCTATTCATGACATGAATAGATGTATACTCAGAAGGTCAAAAGAAGGTGGTAGAAAAGAATTTAGCACAGGAAATAATGTAGTTCGATTTGGCTAAGCTCTCCTACTGCACAAACCTTAACAGGATACAACATTGGGACATTCCTTTAAGAAGATGCCACAAGGCTTAAGTAGAAGCCACCAATGTGCCTTTCTGTGGTATTTTCATTAATTTCCAGGTTTCCCAAATAAAGGAAAGTTTTGTCATTTGGTCTTTATAAGGCAATATTCTTCAGTAAAGAATACTAACACTTAGTGAAGTCCCTACCAATACATATGGTGTAGGCAGACAGTATTAAAAGGTGACTACTATATAAAGTTCCTTGTTTTTAGGCTAAAATATGAAAATGCCACATTTCAACTTAATACAGCAGTCTTCTAATGATTCCCAGTTAGGTAAGATTTCAAAAAACTTTAACTTCAAAAAAGAAAAATGCAATTAGTTTTCCTTTTAGAGCAAGTTAGTTGCCACAAATAAAAAGGTTTTGTTTCATAGAGTATTATCCATAAAATCTAAGCAAAAATCGTAAGCACGATTCAAGTCAGATCTGAACACATTCAAATACCACGTATCTTAACTTTACCTCTTCGCTCTTTGATTTATGAAGAACAAATCCCTTCTTCCACTGCCCATCAGCACCTTCATTTGGTTTTCTGATATTAAATTCCACTTTTGCCCGGTCTTTATTTTGAATAGCCTTCCACTCATCCAAAGTCATCTCTTTTGGACCCTCTTCCTTAACCTCTTCAACTTCATTCTCCCTGTGAAAAGATGTTTAAATTTTATACTAAATGTCTAGCATTAATTTATATGAAAATATTTCAAACTTACAAGGAAACTAATCCTGCCTGATCAGTAATCTTTTAGAAAGATTACCCAAAGACAGTAGTATCCTAGTTTTCTGTATAACCCAATGCTAACATGCAATATGGTAGAGTTCAGGAGTTCAGTGCTATTCATCAGTGAGAAAAAGGATAACCTAGGAATAGACAATTTACCTTCTCAGACAATCACTCATCATTAACAAGATTTTGAACTGGCCTTACTAATCCTTTATATATTTCTTTGAAACGATACTTTAGTTTGTTTTGTCTTTTTCTGGTGGTACTAGGGTTTGAACTCAGGGACTCTAAACTCTCATGTGATTAACATCCTCAGACTATCTTCTCCTAAAATACACTTTTATTTTCTGTAATTCTCTCATAGCATATAACTCATAACATATATGAAGGCCCATGGCCTAGACAGGATGCCTGGTGAGCCACCAGGTTTCATAGGGTACAACATAAAAGAACAACCCTTGAACTTCATCAACTAGCATATTAAGACAAAGTAAAAAAATTTAAACAAGCTAAATTTCCACAAATCCTAAAATCTATATACTCCAACTTTCAGGTCAACCTGTATGGGCCATAGTTTCCCTACTAACACACTGTTTCACTAACCAAAACAGTATTTCCAAATGTAATTCTCAGATTGTAACTACTTTAGTTACACTTGCCCCCCTTTTACAGAAATAAACCACAGGCCTAGGAATCCATTGTTTTAGTCTAATCTCAATTTCCAATTGTCACCAAACATGTCATTTGCTATTTTGGGAGTACTGCTTCTTTCCAAAGATAGCAAACCATTTAGTTAGCCTCAGTGTTCAAGTATCTCCAATCCTACCTTAAAACTTCCAAGAGCAAGTTTACACTGGGTATTGAGTCTAACTTTGTCAGCTTACAGATAAGAAAACTAAGGATCTAAAAACAGCCCTAGTGACTTATCAATTATGACACAGCCAAGATTAGCACTAATACCTTTGATCACATCAGGAAGCCAAGACACCCATTTTTAAGACTGCTTTAAAGGTTAAATAAGAAACTATATTGAAGCTCTGGAAACTAAGCTGTGCTTCTTAAAATTTATACTTCCACATACAAGCTAAAATACTATGCCTCCTCTACTAAAGAGTAAGAGTAGAGGCTGCTCTGACATGATATCATTACCCATTATCCCCAATTTTATTCCTTGGTCCTGAGTTGAGGATGTGCCTCCAGTATTCTGTCAGTGTATCATTTCCTTTTGGTAAACAATTGTAATTTTTGCAGATCACTCTGAAAGATTCAAACACAGGTCCTTTAATAAAGGAACAGTTGTGCTGAGCACTGTGGGGGTTAAACTTCATTTAATTAAACTTGATTTAATTCAATCACACTTTTATTGTTTACTACACAAAATTTTAACTCCACAGTTTCATATAAATGTTTCTATTATCCCAAATACAAATCATCATCTAACACCATGTACTCTCATCTATTCCCTCCAACAGCAAATCATCTTCCCTTATGCCAACAAGCCCAGGGAATATGATACGCTCTCTCATCATTAATAGTAGTTCACTGTAAGAAAAATTCTTCCTGGAGAAAAGGGTAAGTTTAGAAAGAGGATACCCCTCTCCAATTAATTCATAGGTGGTCTAGTTGAGAATCACTGTCCTTTATAAAAAGACACGTGGACTTATGGAATAGGACAGAAAACCCAGAAATAAATCCATGTATTTCACAGCTAACTGATTTGACAAAGACACCAAGAACATACATTGGGTAAAGGGTAGTCTCTGCAATAGTGCTGGGAATACTGGATATTCCTATGCAAGAGAATAAAACTAGATCCGTATCTTTCACTGCATAGAAAAATCAACTCATTATGGATCAAAGAACCAATGGAAAAAATGCTTTAGGGAATTGGTCTAGACAGAGCTTTTTGGGATATAACCCCAAAAGCAAAGGCACAGAAGCAAAAATTGATAAAGGGATTACAACTAAAAAGCTCCTGCACAGCAAAGGAAAACAACAGTCAAGAGACAGCCTACAAAACGAGAAAATGTTTGCAAACCATTCATCTGACAATAGAGAATATAAGGAACTCATAAACAGCTCAACAGCAAAAAATCCAAATGCTCTGATTAAAAGAGGTAAATGATCCAAACACACATTTCTCAAAGACATGCAAGCCAAAAAGTGTGTAAAAAAAAAAAAAAAAGTTCAGTATCACAAAAAACCCACAACGAGGAGGTTATCATCTCGCCCTAGTCAGAATGGCTACTATCAAAAAGACAGAAAATAATAAATGCTGGTGGTGATGCAGAGAAGGTAGAGCTCTCATACACTACTGTAAATAAATTAGAATGTAAATAAATTAGTACCACCACAATGAAAAAGAGTATGGAAGTTCCTCAAAAGCAAACAACAAAAAACCCTAGAAATAGAACTACGACAGGATCCAGCAATCCCGCTACTGAGGCATATAGCAAAAGGAAATTAAATCAGTATTTTAATGGAATACATGCACCCCTATATTTACTGCAGGACTAGTCACAATAACGCAAGATATAGAATCAACCAATGTGTCCATCAACCAGATGGATAAAGAAAATGTAGTATACACACACACTGGAGTATTAGTCAGACATAAAGAGAATGAAATTCTGGGGATTTTTTTTCCAGCAACAACTTTGATGGAAGTGGATTTGATGGAAGTGGAGGATATTATGTAACAAATCAGAAATCATAAAACATTATATCTGTGAAGATAGAGGATGTAAGACTATGTACTAAAAGCTATTTGAAAAATGGGGGGATGGAGATAAAGGGATAAGGGGTTGAACTGACAAAGTAAAGTATACTCACAGCAGGGATACACTGAGAAACCCCTTTGAACATCAACTCAGGTATTAATAACAAGAGACAGGACTATAAAATAGGTATAGTGTGTGGGCGCAGGGATGGGGGGGGTACGGACTTGTGGGAGGGGCAGAGTGAATAAAAGAGATCAAGGTGAGGCCATATGGTTGATAGGGTTCATTTACTTATACAAAAAAAATCAAAGAAACCTCTCGCAATTGCTTTAAGTGAGGTGGGAAAGATGGTGGGGCAAGCTAACCAATGTACAATGTAAGCCTATTTGGAACTGTCAAAATGAATCCCCCACATACAACAAAAAAACATGCTCAGAAAAACAAATTACCGCATGGTTCTCACTTTTATGTCTCTAAGCAAAAGTTAAAAGTTGATCTCATAGAGTAGAATAATGGTTGTAAGTATAGAAAGGGGCTGGGAAAATAGCTCAAGTGGTTAAGAGCACCTGCCTAGCTAGCAAGGATGAGGCCATGAGTTCAAACCCCAGCACCGCATAAAGAAAAAAGTCTTGAAAGTGTGTGGGGATCCAGAGAGATGGAGAGGGGATGGCTTACAGGTGTAATTGAATGGAAGGAATAACTTTTAATGTTTGATAGCACAATAAGGTAACTAGGAAAGACAAGAGTTAATTATGTACTTCAAAATAGCTGGTACAGAGAATTTTGAATCTTCCCACTACAAAGAAATGGTGAATGTTTCAGGTAATAGATATATTATCCTGATCTAATCACTACATTATATACATATATAGAAATACTACAGCATCCCATAAATATGTACAATTATTATCTATCAATTAAAAAAGATCACAGCCCTAAATAATATCTAATCCAAGAACTTAACTATAAACTGACTGACACATACTTTATTTTTTGTAGTACTGGGGGTTGAATTCAGGACCTTTTGCTTGCTAGGCAGGTGTTTACCACTTGAGTCACTCTGCCAACCCTTTTTTCACTGACTATTTTTGATAGGGTCTTGTTTTACACCAAATTAGCCTGGACCGAAATCCTATTTGTGCCTTGTCCCTGCAGCTATATAACAGGTAACATGTGTGCCACCATGCCCCACTAATTGAGATGGGGTCTACTGAGCTTTTTGCTCAGGCTAGTCTTCAATGATAATCCTCCCGACTTTGTAAGTAGCTAGGATTACAGGTTTGAACCACCATACCTGGTCTGACAGGCGTTAACACTTTTGCTTTCGTGCATACAAACTTCAAGTATGCATTAAATTATTTCTACCATCCTAAGTTTAAGTTAAAACTCTCACCTTTCAAAAACTGAAAACTTCAAAACCAAGCCCTTGACCTAGACTGACAAAATAAACATTAAGAAAGCTACTGAATAATATTATCTTGCTCTCCTCATTCAAAACAAGACAATAACGCTATTCCAAGTTATACGTTAAAGGATAAAAACTTAAGAGATGGAACTAATTTTAAGTTGTGTCCTAGAGCTGGGGGCATGGCTCTAGTTTTAATCAATATAATTGTAAAACACAAAACTACTTTGGGCTATGAGTTCTGAATACAACAAATATCTTTTATGCCAACAATTTGGTCTCATTTTTAGAACCTCCAACTTCACCTTCTAGTTTCCACCTATTCAATATCTCAGGACTTAACAGCCTTTTTTGGTTAGTTGCTTTTTGAGACAGGAACTCACTGTTCAGCCCACAGTGGCCTGGAACTCTCAAATCTCCTGCTTCAGCCTCGAGAGCTGGGATTAGAAGTGTGGGCAATCTTGCACAACTGTGAACAGCTTACTGGAATTACTCGCTACAACCTTTGTATCAACTTGAATTAGTTAGGTCAAATCTATGGCACCTTACTCCTATTCTCCATCCTGAGGTTACAGCAAGCCACTTTTGTAATTAGGCTTAACAGGTTTTACTAAAGTATCTGTATTTCTTAATATGTATTTCTAATATGTCAGGGATGGTGGTACATGCCTGTAATCCCAGCACTCAGGAGACTGAGGCAAGAAGACTTTGTATCTGAGGTCAGCCTCAGCTACGCAGCAAGCCTGCCTCAAACAAAACAAAAAACTCTCTCCTGTCAAAGAGCCGTTAAGTAACAGCACTGAATCTATTATCTTATTGGTAAAAACCCAAACTGATTTCAATGTTGGAACAATACTCCTCATATATGCCACTTACTTATTTTCAGTATCTGCCACAGGATGTTCTTCACCTTCAGGTGTTTCCTCAGTCACATTTGATTGATCCAAGTCACTGCAATTATAAGATATTTGTTTCTGAATGTATTTTGGGGACTCTCTAAGGAAAGAAAGAAAAAGAAAGGCATCTAGGTCCATTTACATGTAGCTGAAGTGTTCCTCATATAAAAATAAAAATTTCATGTTCTTTAAACATTTCTACTAAATTTACTCCCCACTAGATCTCTAAGAGAAAACAAAATAAATTATGGTTTAAGTTAGTTCATATACTTTTAAAACAAAATTTCATTGGCTTACCAAATTTTATAGGGACTACAATGCAATAGCTAGAATAGGTTTATTGAAGACACAAATCAGAATATCCAAATAAATTCAATGTGGAGTCTCAGGAAAAGCTGTATTTATCCGTATGACAAAAATAACACATGTCCTTAACTATAGAAAAACTGGTCATTTGATACATGATCACCCAAACCTATCCCATAAAATACTATCTTATAAAATATCTCTGCAATGAGAGCATCTATTATTGTCTCAGGACAAAACTTAAGAACGGGTAAGCCTCTAAATAAGTTATAGACGCAATTTTATCCAAAGTAATTAACTTAAAAAAAATCAGAATACCAACGTTAATTCATCTTTGACAGTTCCCCAGTTGTGGGATCCGCTACCTCCACGTTTGTCTTCATGCTTCAGGCCGCTGTAATGTGAAAAAGAACTAACAAAACTGAGTTAACATAATACTCTTTAGTTCTAGATTTTCAAATTTTATTAAACATAAAAATCTAAAAGTAAAATAACCAATATTAAGACTTACGATCTATCACTTCCACTATGCCTGTCAAATTCACGTTTGCCACGAGAATCAAATCCATCTCCTCGGCCCATTCCACGTCCACGGCCTCCTCGACCCCTTCCAAGACCACCACGGCCTCGAATAGGTCGGTCAATAATTGGTCTACAATACAAATTTAAAAATTTTACCTCCAAGGCTTACAGAAAAATAGGTGAAATCCATTCAAAGACTTGAAAATATAGAACATGTTCTGGCTTATAACCCTATGGCTAAATACGTGTTTTAGAAAATTCAAGTCTATAGGAATTAACCCACCTCTCCGAAACAAATTATCTTGGCATTCTTTGCAACATTACCACCAATGCATATACTTTTTCATCACTATTGTCCAATAATACTGCTGTTTATCAAAACACTTAAAATTTAAATAAACACATCTAGCCTACACGGAGAGTAGCTTGCTACAAGCAATTAACCAGTAGTATTGTCCTTTTAACTGAACATCTGGGGAGAGCAAGGAAAAGAAATAGGCTATCAATTCAACTGAAGTGTACATTACAAAAGATGTAACAATGCACACTCACCGTTTCTAGTATTCAGCCACATTGCCACTTGGCAATTATACCCAACTTACAGCTTCATGTTAAGATGCAACTACAAAGCTGCAAACATGAAGACAAAACATGAAGAAACCTTTTTAGAACTTACTTATCAACTGAAAATTCGCCTCCTTCACCCTTTTCTTCAAGTGGCTTTTCAAATCTTCTTTCACGAGGTGGTCGCCTTTCTGGTCTTCTATCAATTATTTTCCCTTCACCCTGAAGTTGTTGATCAGGTCTTCTTCCAACACGCCTTATTCCTAAGAATGAATAAGCCAGGATAACACATCACTTTTATAATACAAGGTTTTGGCCTAGACTAATTAAAAGGCAAACACTGGTCATCTCTAATATATTTAAAAAAAAAAGGCAAATTCTTATTCAACAGCAAATTTGTTCGAAACTTCTACTTATTTTGCCAAGTTACCCATCCCCATGTGTCCCCAGGTGTGGACATTTGGACAGCCATTATTCCTGTTAGATTTCAAGATGTCACAGTGTCTTTATGGACCCTCTAGACAGGTGAGGGTCATGCTATGTTACTGTACAAAATCTGAAGAAAAAAATTTCTTGAAGAGACTCCTAATTCTATGAAATCACCAATCTGAAAGGGAAAAAAAAGTATTTAATTTAGGACTATTAGAGACCACACTGTTTAAAATAGCTACTTAAGCAGGGTGTGGTAGCCCATGCCTATAATCCCCACACTTGGGAGACTAACTAGAAGGAACTTGAGGCCAGACAGATTGTCTCTACAAAAAAAAAAGGAAAAAGAAAAGCTGTAGAAGTACTATCTTCCTCTTATATGTAATAAACTACATATTGTACACATCTATATGCACTCCCACAATTTTCAAAAAATAGCATTATATAGTCATTAGAAAACAGTTATTAGTATGAAGAGGGTCTTGCCCTTACCATGTATCTTGTTTTCAAAGAATTTTTAAAAACCACAGACACAAAAAGACCCTCTTTTAGCAGCATGCAATAAGGAGGATACAGGTGTAGCTCAGAGTCAGTTACGTGTTAGCAGGCACAAGGCCCTAGGTTGAACACCAACACAGAGAAGACAGTAGTGGCACTAAGTGACAGGTAAAGTATTTACTGATTTTCACACCTTTATTACTTTTTTCCTGATAATGAAGAGATCCCAAAAGAGAATTAATATGAATTACTATTAGCCTTAAGGACAGATTGATAGTTAAACACATGAATAAGATTTCAGGTATACTGGAATTCCCAAACCAGTTTCTTTACAAAGCAATGTGCAGCTGAGAAATTGGTTTTATAAGATCTTACATATTTCACTGTTTCTAAAAAAGATGGAACACCATCAAGACACACCCAATTGTTCAGATGCCTATTAATTGCAGCTAAAACAGTAAATATGAATCTCTTTAATGAAACCTTAAGGTTTTATTCCCTGTAAAATCTCAGGACAGACCACAAATACATCAAGGCATTTAAATAAACTTCATCAGAGGTAGTGTATTGAGGTGGAGCCACGTGACCAGTCTTTATGACATCCAAGCCAAACACACCCAATGAACAATGGCTTGCTTCCCCACTCAATATTTAACATTAGGCCTACAGAATGTAAAAACTTATTATACTCATCATGGAGCTGGGGTGGTAGAGCACTTGGCTAGCATGCAGGATGCTTGGTTCCACATCAGAACCACAAAATATAAACTTGTCTAATGAAAACCATTGATATTTTTTAAAATGCAAGGTTCTTTTGATGTACTTACCTGTATATGCAAGCTAATTACGCCAGATTCTAGATTTTATCTGAGTGTAATCTGTTTTACACTCAGTCAACTCTCAAGTTCTTCAAATGGCCAGAGACAAGCTACAAAATTCTTAAGACAGTATTTAACATCTAGAGCATGTCTAGCACTGTGCCAGGAACTGTTATCAAAAGCACAGAACACATCATTAGGGTAACAATCCTGCTCTCTATAAAGGGTAGGGACTTTTGTTTATAAATGTATTACCTCCCAAAACATTTAACAGTGACTGACAGGTAGTAGGATTTGAAAATGGGTATTTTTCATTTAACATTTCTCCTGTACTTATAAGCTTGTATTTTAAGGACTGGGGATATAGCTGAGAGGTAGAGCGTTTGCCTAGCATGTGCAAGGACCTGGGTTCAATTCCCCAGAAGTTCTATGATACTAAAGAAAGTGGTGAGACAGTTTTCCCAAGCAATCAACGACTAAGTAAATGACAAATTTAAATCCTACTTATAAATTTATGAAATAACTCCCTGTATTTATAACTTAACAGTGCTAACTTCCAGTTTAGAGTATTTCATTGATGGGCTTCATGATGAAAACAACTGAAGTGTTTAAACCATGGCCCATGCTTTAAATATTTAAAACGAGTGAACACATCCAGCTCGTAGATCTTAGATTTGTTCTTTAGACTCAGCTTACCCGCTTTCTTGGAATTCGTGCAATCAAGGAGGTAAATTTCTGTCCTCTAGTTTAAATAAGTGCACCAGGCAGTGTTCCTTAACACAGGAGTATTTGCATTCAATCGCGGCGGATTGCCATAAAGCTAAACTGACTGAATAGATACTTGGCCTACGTGATGCATGCATGCTTTCTAACACTCCAGCTATGCTCTCCCCTCCGAAGCTATGTGTTAACACAAGAATTCGTGTTTTATTTACCACCTAGTTCTGGGATTTTCATTCCAATTCTCACAAAAGATATCTAAAAAACGAAACAAAAAAAAAAATCCTTACACCAAAACCTAGCACAAACTAACTCCTTTCTGGAGCACGTGGCTGTAGAACTAATTTCAACTTTCAACCTCCAATGGCAATCTTAAAGCTTGAGGTCCCGCAATTCCTCACTGTTGACCAACGCGCGCGTTCACATTCCCAGTTGTTCTGGCTTTTTTTTCACCCACGGCAAACTAGGGAAGAGTCAGAACGCAGCCGTGCGAGCTGCCTGCCCGGGGAGGAACTCCTAACTGCCATGCTTCACGCACATGGTGGGGACGCGAGCGGTGACAGCCTCGCACTCAGCGCACCCACGAGGCCACACGCCATCGAGGGTCTAGGGCAGGACGGGACGGCGACACGGAGTGAGCTGCCACACCGGCCCTGGCTCGCCACTCCCGCGTCCGTCCCAAGCCGAATCCTCCGCCCCTTGGGGCCGGCGAGTTTGCCCCAACACCCACGAGTCGGGGGTCGCGGGGACAATGAGGACACATGTGGCGTCCCGAGCAGACGCTCTCTCCACCCCGGGGCGCCCGGCACTCAGAAGCAGCTCAAGTGCAAACTCCGAGCCCCGCTTCTCGCTAGGGCGCCCCGCGCCATCGTGGGACAAGATGGCAGAGCCCGAGCCCGCAGCGACAACAGCTCGGCCGGGAAGAAGCTGGGGGCCCGGGGCCCTCCGCCACCCCGGGAAGCTGCACAAGGCGGCGCCGCCGCGGGTCCGGCGGGAAGGGCAGGCTCCGCGCACCCCGCGCCTTCGCGGGACCCGGCTTTTGTCGCGTGGGGACAACGTGAGAGGAGATCGGGCAAAGTTCCCCGCCGACCCTCGGAACTCCCCTCGCCCCTCCCGCCATCCCCGGTCTTCCCCGCCTTCGAGCCCGGCTCTACCTTCTTTCTTGAGCGCCACGGGCGGCTGTGTCTCCTCTTTCTTGTCAGCCACGCCAACACTGGGGGGCAGTGGGTTCTTGCGGTCTTTCTGGGACTCTTTACGCAGCTGTTTGCCTGCCGCGCTGGAGTTGGTTTGGGCCGCGGCTTGAGCTGCGCTCTTGGCCCCAGGCCCCCCAACGCCGCCCCCGCCGGCTTCTTTTTTCTTGTTCTCCGCTGCCTTCAGCACCTCAAAGGGGTCCGATTCGTCGTCAAATAACTGGTCGAATCGGTTGGTGACTACGCAGCCGAAGCCTTCCTGTAGGTGCCCAGGCATGATGGTGGCTCGGCGGCGCGTTCCTCCACGGATTGCAGCGGGCCGCGCCGAGCCAAGAGCGCCTGCTTCAGCTCTTCCCACAAGATGGCCGGGCCGAGAGAGGGGGGCCGTCTTCTCTTCCGGCGCCAAGCACACATCCGGGAGCGGCCGGCGCCGCACAGCATCATGGGGTCTGTAGGCTAGAGCCGTTCGTCCGGAGGCGATTCTCCGCGGTAGGACTACAATTTCCACAACGCACCTCGCGACAACTCTTCGCGCGCGCCCGAGAGGCGGGATCTCAGGGATCGCTTGAAGCGTGCAGGCTGAAGGAGGGGAAGCGTGGTGGTGGGCGGAGTCCTGCCACCTGCTCTTGTCACCCTTAAGCTAGCTAGGTCTTTCGCTACCCTGAAAACAGGAAAACGTGACGGCATCTTTAGCTCACGAAAGTGCTCTGTGTCTTTGGTTTCACTCACCCCGCCTCCGGCGCAGGGCTAACTTTCTCCCCCCTCTCGGGGAGAGTCAAGGTGACTCCCAGACCTCGCTAGTGGAGACTTTAAACTTCCGGGGGGTGGGGGTGAGGTGCCGCACCGGCCTCCCGTGGGCTGCGGCCGCCGGCTTGCCAGTCCTGAGCTGCTCGGGCGGGAACGGGGTGGCCCTCCATAACGTGCCCAGCCTCTTCTGTCTGCGAGGCGGAACACGAGGCGCCCTGTGGCGGGGACGTGAACCTGGTGGCAGAAGTAAGGGGGACGACCAGTGGAACTGTCACATGGAGGGTCACGGGCTTTCCCGGGCATCGCTTCCCGCGCCGTTAAGAGCTGTTTACTCCTGACGGCGGCACTAGACGCCGGGCGAACCTCCAAAAGTCGGCGTTCCTAGAAACGCCTTCCAGAATCAATCCAATTAATTATCCTTCGGTATCCGGCTAGCCAAAGCTCAGATGGCTGTGCTGTCGGTAAGATGTGCCCCAGAAATAGTATTTTAAAGTTTCTTGAGCTGATGTGTGAGGGGAGGAAAGTGCACCGGGAATTAATTTAATAAAAACATCATCGTTGAGACTGTAAATCCCATTAAGTCTGTACAGTGTCAACGCATCTTCAAGCACATTTGATAACGCTGTTTACGTACAATCTTTTAACCGTTTTTCCATCGTCACAAAATACAATAGAAAGTGCATCCCTCAAGTGGCAGATGCTAGGAATACTTTAATCTCAGCGTTTTGTTAGGTAAATAGTTTCCCCTTTTCGCAGGTGATGGAACCATTGCAAAGGTGAGGTGACTTACCAAGTTCACACTTCTGTTAAGTGCTAGTGTCAGGAATTAAATCTAACACCACTATGAGATTGTGGACATCATCTCTGTAATCCAATGTCTGCCCTGATAGAAGTTGGACAGCTATTTAATTTCCAATAGCCAGTAAGATTTTACATTGCTGCGTGTCCATTAGGGCGTATAATGTGGGTGAAGGTAACATCAAGTACTGAGCATATTTTTTGTCTTAGTAAGGAAAATAGCAAGCAATTATATTGTAGGAATGTAGCAGCAAGCATCCTGATTTTCTTGTTTTTCAGACCTGCCCAACTCCTCAAAGTCACTGACTTCCCTCTTGTCTCCATCCTCCCCACATTGTCCCACCAACGCCCCCTCCATCTTACCCTGGGCCCTGGCTCTTGTGGCTACTAACAAGACAAGAGACAAGGACCTCTTTCCCATGCTCTCCCCACACTTTGGAAATAGCTCAGGTACACTTTGGAAGGTCACACTTTCAACAAAGCCTTTCTCTTTACCAAGGGTTGTTACTATCTGCAGCTCTGAGACATTTTTACCTCTTTTTGATCACTGTCACAATAACAATATTAGTAGTTAATACTTTACTACATGGTTAGTACACTTTATATGTGTGATCTCATTTAATCCTGACATCAACTTTGTAAGAAAAATATTCCTGTGTTAAGGTAGAGAAATTGAAGCACAAGAAAATTGAGGAATTTACTTGCCCAGACCACACTGGGGAGTGGAGAGAGCCTTTCCATAGTCATTTTTCTCCTCTGGTGCAATCACTATTTTCCCAAACATCACAACCACCACAGATTGTTACAGTAAGAAACTGTGAAGATAAACCACATATTCAGGAACTGAATGACCAGGAATTTATGAAATTGACTTATAATCTTCAGAGAATTTATCTGCTAAGACAATTTTAAAATGTTAGAAATAAACATTTGGGAAAAGGGAAGAGTCTTATAAGAACTTTCAAATTCCTTCTCTCCTTTCCTTCACGTCTAGAAATCTGGTTAATCCAGAAGTATTTTTTGTTTTTTTTTTTCCTTTTAATTTGTACTCTTCTTTATTTTTTATGATTTTGTTAGCATATAATAGTTATACAGGGGGATACATTGTGATATTTATATATGTGCTTAAAATATATCTTAGTTGGATTTACTCCCTCCAATCCAGAAAAGTTTTAAAGCCTATTTTTAAAATATACAAATAAAAGTTCAAGATGGTGAGCCTTTTACATCTTTCACTCAGTGATTGAGGTATTACTATTTTGTAACTATTCTCACTAACATTTATTTAAGAAATTAAAAGTCTCTGGGGCTGGGAAGGTAGCTCAGTGGTAGAATACTTGCTTAGTATGCAAGAGGTTGTGTGTTCAAGGCACAGCATTACACACACAATTATGCCCTTCTTTTTGGAGGGGGGACTATATTGGGGTTTGAACTCAGGACTTGCACCTGCTAGGTAAGTGCTCTGCCACTTGAGCCACACCCCCAGCCCAAATATAGTCTTTTCCCAATAGGAAAATAATTGGTGGACTAATCCTCACATGAGGAGAAGAGGAGACTTCTCTCATTCAAGTTCTGAAGTCTTATTCAAATTCAAGACATGATTTGTAAAGCAACAAGTTTGTTATAAGCCTAAAATATCAGCTCTGTAGCAATACTTGAATCACATGTGTTCTTTGAAAAATACTAATGAAAACTTCCGTCTTAATCTGTAGCAAGCCTATCTAAAGAGTATTCCAGCAATAAATGCCAAAACTACCCAAATACCGTGACTAGGTATCCAGTATAATTAATGTTAGCAAAACTAAGAAGCAGAATATTATATCTCCTTTCAGTTTAGTATTAGGACAGTAATACTCAGTTCTCAGTTACATTGCACAATCTTGTTCACCCATTTCTTAATTCCAATACCTGGTTAAATGTTACTAGAAGTAATAACTAACAATAGTTACAGTCTCAGCATTTGCTGTGTTCTGGACACTGTGCTAAGGATCTCACATGCCTTATTTCCTGAATTCTCAGACCTGCATTATGAAAATAATAGCACTAACACCGTTACCTGCATGTTACAGATAGAGAAACTGACAAACAAATTCATATTGGATGAGAATTTGGGCAGTCTGATCTTACGGCCTGGGCACCCAACTACTGTACACAGTACAGAAAAAGCCTTTCATCCTAAATGCCATTTCACATAGCAAAATAAAACTGTTATTCTTTTAAAACACTTTGGGGGTATTAGAGGCAGGCATCACACAAAAATAAAAAAGACTCTGATATTTGGAGGTGTTCTTAACATATAAGGCACTTATAAAAACAATAAAAATGGTTCTTGGAAAGGGCAAATCCTCTCTGCCTGAGGTTGGAATGCTATGTATAATATTGCAGGACTGGGCTCTTGCTAAAGTTAGAACATCAGTGCTAAAAATAGAAATATTTCATGCCCTATTGCACTACCTCAAATTTACTTTGAAGGGTAAGCTTGATTTTAAACTTGTTCCTTTCCCCCCACCCCCAACATCATGCCCTTTTCAAAGACAAAAACAAAAAAAATAGAAAAGCAGCTTTATTGAGGTAAAATTCATCTAATGTGTACTGTTCAGTAGTTTTTAGTATATTCACAGAGTTGTACAACCGTCACAACTATCTAATCTTAGAACATTTTTATCATCCCCCCAAAAATCCATATCCATTAGCAGTCATTCCTCATTCCCTCCACCCCCAGCCTTAGGCAACCACTAATGTACTTACTTTTTCATGTATTTGTCTATTCTGCAGGTTTCATATAAATAGAATCATGCAATGTGTGGCCTGTTGTGGCTGACTTCTTTCTGTTATAATGTTTTCAAGGTTCATGAATATAGCATAAATCAGTATTTTATTTCTTCTTATGACTGAATGCTATTTCATTGCATGAACAGACTACATTTTATTTATCCATTCATCAGTTGATGGAAATTTGGGTATTTACCCTTTTTGTCTGTTATGAATAATGCTGTGATGAATATAGGTTTACAGGTTTTGTGTGAATATATGTATTCAGTTCTCTTTGATATATATTGGGAATGGAATTGCTGGGTCCTATGTTAACTCTATGTTTCACATTTTGAGGAACTGCCAAACTATTTTCCAAAAAAGCCACACCATTTGACAATCCCACCAACAATTTTAAAGGTTCTTATTTTTTCCTATCCTTGCCATTACTTCTTAGTCTCTGTCTTTTTTTTTTTTTTTTTTGTGGTATTGGGGCTTGAACACAGGGCCTTCACCTTGAGCCACTCCACCAGCCCTACTTTTGTGAAGGGTTTTTCGGGATAGGGTCTTGCGAACTATTTGCCTGGGGAGGCTTTGAATGGTGATCCTCCTGATCTCTGCCTCCTGAGTAGCTAGGTTATAGGTGTGAGCCACTGGCACTCAGCTTCTCTTTCTTTTTCATTCCAGCCATCCAGATAGGTGTGAAGTGGTACCTCATTGTGGTTTGGATTTTCATTTCCCTAACGGCTAATTATATTGAGCATCTTTTCATGTACTATTTGCCCCTTTGACATGTTCTTTGAAGAAATGTCTATTCAGATTCTTAGCCTTCTTAAACTGCTATTTTTCTCTTTTTTTATTATTGTGTTTTAAGAGTGCTTCATATATTCTAGATATATGTCTCTTATCAGATTTATGATTTACAAATATTTCCTCCCATTCTATGAGTTGACTTTTCACTTACTTTTCTCTTATTGTTTCTTTTACATAAAGTTTTCTTTTATTAAAAGATAAGGGCTGGGGGCATGGCTCAAGTCGTAGAGCACATGTCTAGCAAGTGCAAGGCTCTGAGTTCAAACTCCAATACCACCAAAAGATGATTCACTCAGGTGGGCTCTGGTGGCTTACACCTGTAATCCTAACTACGTGGGAGACTGAGATCAGGAAGATCACAGTTCAAGGCCAGGCCAGGGAAGTAGTTCAAGAGACCCCCCCCCCATCTCCAAAATAACCAGGGAAAAATGGACTGGAGGTGTGCCTCAAGTAGTAGAGTACCTGCTTTGCAAGCATGAAGTCCTGAGTTCAAACCCCAGTCCCACCAAAAAAAAAAAAAAAAAGAAAAGAAAAGATGATTCACAAAAAATAAGATCACTTATAAAATCCCTTATCTGTAGACTACATTCTGTATGAAAACTGAATATTTTAAGTATTTAGAATTCTATTCTTACATCTTACGGGACACTTCATGAATTTGTGTGTCATCCTTGTACAGGGGCCATGCTAAACTCTGCATTAATTCCTCTTTTAGTAAATGTGCTGTCTTTTCATTTTTTAATGGTATCCTTTCAGCATAAAATTTTTAACTTGATGTGATCTTTATGATGAAGTATTATTTATCTCTTTCCTCACTTGTGCTTCTGCTATCATATCTTAAAAGCCTTGGACTAGCCCAGGTTTACTAAGATTTACTTCTATGTTTTGCTCTAAAATTTTATGTCACAGGGTGGTGTTGCGTATCTGCAATCCCAGCACTCAGGAGGTGAATGCAAGAAGATTGAGATGCAGTCCAGCTTGGGCTATACAGTGAATGAGACCCTGTCTCAAAAAGCCAAGGGGTAGAGATGTAGTTCAGTAGTAGAGTGCTTGCCTAACACGTGGAAGGCCTTGAGTTTGATTCCCAGCACTGCAAAAAAAAAAAAAAAACAAAAACCCAAAACAAAACAAAAAATTTACATGCTTTTTTATAGTTGTAGGTGTTATAGTTAAGACTATAATCTATTTTAAATTCATTTTTGTGTTCAGTGATTCTTCTTTAAGTTAATTTCAGGTATGTGAAACCCAAAAGAAAGACTTTAGGAGAGAAATAAAAAGATATTATTCATCTTGTTCTTTTAAAAATAGTTTAATATGGACATTATAATAAATGTCAAGTTTTTTATTTTAAATATATTCAATGGCATTCTGAGTGTATAAATATAAACCACTTTGAAAATAGGTAATATAGTCACACTGCTGTTTACCCATTCTGATAGTTGTTTCACTCAACAGCTATTTATTGAACATGTACTGTGTGCTGATCATTGTTCTGACCTCTGCAGATTCTGCTTGTGAACAAGTAAGGCCCTTGCTTTCATGGAGTTCACATGCTGGCAGAAAGAAACAAGGTGTAAATAAGTAACTAAATACATCAGTAAGATCTTTTTCCCAGAGTGGTAAGTATTATGCAGTTGTAATGTGAGGAGCAAAGGTTTTAGACAATTTGGCCAGAAAGCCCTCTGAGCTGAGGCCTGAAGCAGAAGAAACCAGCCAGGCCTGAAGCAGAAGAAACCAGCCTTGCAAAGATTTGAAGAAAAAGCAGGGGAAAAAAAAAAGACAAACCCAAACAACACCAAAAACCCCAAAGAAACAAAACAAAATAAAAGCAGTAAGCAAGAGAGCATGAAATAGGATGAAGCTTACAAGTTCCAAGATAAAAACCAGAAATCTCTTCATGTCTCTATCCAGGTGATCATGATGAGGCTGGAGTGGGGGGAGGGGAGGTGAGCCGGAAGTCAGATCCTGTGGTGAACACGGAGGTACTTGAGTCTGTGTGTGCTTTCACGTTGCTTCTAGATTTACTTTTAAAGAAGAATCCTTTAGCTAACATAATAAAGTTTTAAATTTAAACCAGGAAACTATAATGTAATCCAAATATTCATTTATTATTTTAAAAGGCCAGATCGATAAGTTCTTGAAGCTCTAATCTGAGATCTTAAGTAATAGGAGGGCAAAGTCATTCCTACCTCACCCAATGGGAGCTCAAAGATTGTTTTGTTTTTAACTATCTAAGGTGGGAGTTCTCTCTCCATACCCTTTTTTTGGCATCTGTGAAGTGAATTAGAAGCAATGACACTAAACAAAAACTCACAGAAACCATTTGAATGCTGATGCCATTGAGAGCAGGTCCAGGTGATGTCCCTAGAACTGACAAATTGAGAGCAATAGTCAATTTTAAGCACAATACAGTCATAGTAAGCACCTTATAAATGGTAGCTGTTATCTCAATCGCTGGCTAGAATCTCTTAGATTTCTCTGCTTTCAGAGAAAACAAAAGGTAAGGGTAAATGAGATAGAGACTTCATGACTATCTTTCAGACTGGAGATTAACTGTGGAAGCATAGGAGCAAATCATGTGTGGGCAGAGCTCTCAGGCAGAGTAGAGGTACAGAAGTGAGGGTTATAAGGGCTCACTGCCCACCACCAACACTAGGAGTCTCTCCCTTGGGAGCCAATTCTGTAGAAACCAGATTTAAGTTTATTAAGGGTAGTCCTTTGTAAATTTTAACCCTTTTTTCATAGAAATTACATGCCAAATTTGTGCACATTTCCAGGGTGACAATTACTGTTACCAGCTCATCAGAAGAATCTTAAGAGCAAATCTACAGGGAGAGAAAGTAGGTTAAGACAGGTGTGATGATGCATGCCTATAATCCCAGCACTTGGAGGCTGAGGGAGAAGGATCATGAGTTTAAGGCCAGCCTGGGCTAAATAGGGGAACCCTGTCTCAAAACAAGAGCAACAACAAAAGTAGATTAGTGTTTGTCTAGGGCTGGGGAGGGGCAGTGGAGAAGCATGGCCAATGACTGCTAATGGGTATCTGGTTTCTTTTAGAGGTGATGAAAATGTTCTAAAATTAGGTCATGGTGATAGTTGCACAACTCTGAATGCATAAAAATATTGAATTGCAACTCTAATGTGTGAGTTGTGTGGCATGTGAATTCTGTCTTGATAAAAAACATTTTTTTAAACAAAAGCACCTAATACATTCAGAAAAACTAAGAACCACCTGCTATCTGGCATGAATCTCTGATCATATCTTATTGTCTAATCTCCTAATACTTCCTATGTGTCAGGCTCTACATTATGTACTATATATATAGAATTAACCATAACTGAAAGAGGACTATTGTCCACACTAAGTATAACACCAACAAATGATAGAGACTGGATTTGAAGTCAATTGCACCGAGCCCCAATAACTCCATTCTTTCAATTGTACTGTTAATATGGCAGATCCCCCCCCAATGCCCATCCACTCTGTTTAGCTATGGGGGCCCTTGGTTCTATGGTTTCACTTCTGCAGTTTCAGTCTGAAAATATTAAATGGAGCATTCCAGAAGTAGATTGGGCATGGTGTTCACACATGTAGTCTCAGCCACTTAGGAGGCAGAGGTAGAAGATTTGAGGTTCAAGGCCAGCCCAGGCAAAAGTCAGTATGACCTCATCTCAAAACGAAAGCAAGTGAGGCATGATGGGCAGGTCTGTAATCCTAGCTACTCAGGAGGCCAAAGTCAGAGGATCAAGGTCTAGGCTGTCCCAGGCGAAAGTGTGAGGCCCTATCTGAACAAACAAATAATTGGGGCTATGACTCGAGCGGTAGAGTGTTTACCTACCAGATCTGAGGCCTTCACACACACACACACACACACACACACACACAGAGTCCAGAAATTTTATTTTTTTCTTTTTTTTAAATTTCTCTCTCTCTCTCTCTCTCTTTCTGTTTTGTAGTGCTGGAAATTGAACCCAGGACTTTGTTCATAGTAGGCAAGCACTCTGCCACTGAGCTACATTCCCAGCCCCCATAAGTTTTAAATTACATGCTGTCTTGACTAATATGATAAAATCTCCTGCCATCTTGCTTTGTCCCACTCAAGATATAAATCATCCCTTTATTCAGGGTATCCATGCTGTATATGCTACCTGTCTGTTGGTTGCTTAGCAGTTCTCTTAGCTATCAGATCAACTATTGCAGTACTGCAATGACTGTATGTAGGGTTTAGTACTGTTTAAGGTTTCAGTTATCCACTGAGGGTCTTGGAAGGTATGTTCCTTGATCAGGGAGGATTGTCATACTTTTGACATTGTTCTATCAAAATATTCCTAATGGCTAGAAGGATACAACTTTTGAAAACAATATAGGTTATCATTGTCCTTTCATCCTGCTCTAACCACGGATTTCCAAATTCTTTATGTCCCATGGGGAAGCATCCAGGCAGGACATGCAGGTGTAGTAGGGAAGGTAATGGAGAGGCGTTACAAAAGGCCATGGTGAACCAAGTGGGAGCCAAAAGCAGAGAGAGGGTCTTTTTCTTTCCAACTGCTTTTAAAAACACTATGCTAACCTATGGGAAGGGCAGAAACTGGTGATTCCTAACCAGCAATAATCGATGAGTAGAGAGGGGCATGGGTGGTCCCTGGGCCAGGTGGAGGTGGTTTGAGTTGTCCCCAGGCCAGAGTGTGAATAACCTACACACATTTGCAATTGGAAAGCAGGTTAAGAGAAAGAGAAGAATGTTCAACCTGAAATACAATATTAAGTCACATATGTTCTAAGAGCCCTGAACTTTCCCTAGGTCTAGCCTGCCTCAATTGCATTCCAATAATTCTTCTTTGTCTTATCTCCCAAATATCTCCTGTGCTCCATC
Organism: Castor canadensis; assembly: GCF_047511655.1. Taxonomy (NCBI): domain Eukaryota; kingdom Metazoa; phylum Chordata; class Mammalia; order Rodentia; family Castoridae; genus Castor; species Castor canadensis. Next base: position 107,469,496 of record NC_133392.1, on the reverse strand, counting down.
TTTGCACTCTAACTCAGGCCTTCATTTCTCACCAGGAGTATTGCTGTAACTGGAACCCTGCCTTCAGGTCTCATCTGGCTGGGCTTCTGTGATCACATCATTCCTAGAGGTAAAGCTTTGCATGGGTCCTATTACGTATAAGGAAGGATAAACTCCAAAATCTTTTGCCAAGTACCTGAAGGCCTGTGATGACTGGTGCTATTTTCTTTCCAACTTCCTCATTTTCTTTCTACCTGTGCCTCATATACCCTGTCCCTCAAGTCATCCAAGCCACTCTTCCCCTTCCTCCTTCTGCATGTAACCCATGCCCAGGTCCCAGGCCTGTTACATACCTTACAACATTTTCTGTTCTAGAAATTCATTTGCAAATTCCTTCTCTAGTAGGCCTCACCTTGAGTTCACTTTTATGATGTGTTCCCAGCTGTAATACTTACCAGACTGCATTGTCATTATTTTTCTCTCCATCTCTTCTAGAAGTTTGTAAATATTTGCAGTGGGAGTGTTTTGTTTAGCTGTTATACTCCCAGTGCCTTAGCACATGAAAATATCTGTTGAAAAAATGAAGGTGCCTTGTATTTCTCACTAGACTATGAAAGTCCTTTTCTTCCAGGGCCTGGTATAGTTCTTTTTCCTAAATATCTGTTTGATGATACCTCAGCATTTACTCCATGCCAGGCACTATTTTAAGTATTTCATATGGATATAAAATTCATAACAGCTGGGTCCTTGTGGCTCACACCTGTAATCCTAGCTACTCAAAAGGCAGAGAACAGGAGGATCAAGGTTTGACATCAGCCCCAGGCAAATAGTTTCTGAACTCTATCTTGAAAAAAACTCATTTCACACATACAAAAGGGCTGGCAGAGTGGCTCAAGTGGTAAGAGCACCTGCCTTGCAAGTGTGAGGCTCCGAATTCAAACCCCAATGCTGCTCCCCACAAAAAAACCTCAAAAACCCACAAACCTCATAATAACTATATGAGTGTTAATATTAACCCATTTTACATATGGAGCCTGAGACACAGAAAGGTTAAGTAATCAGTTGTATGACCTTGAACAAGTGACTGTGTCAAAGCCACAATTCAAAATTCTGGTTCTTAATACTCCTACCACAATACCGTGGTGCCTGTCAAATGAGGGAATTAATAAATAGAAATCTGTGCAATTTCTATAGGAGTAGAACCCCTGAGCCTATTTAAAGAAGGACAGAAGATGCATTTGGAACTGCAGTGTACTTGATATCTCATAGGAAAGATGTGATAGGTTTCCTTGGAAATGGTTAAGATATTATGAGACCTTGGGTGATTTTACAGTGTAGGAATTATGGAGTTAGCTGATTGTTCTGGGAGGTGGCAGAGTCTGGTCTGCATACAGAGGCTGTGCAAACTTGGCTGTCCTGAGCTGCTAAGGGGTAAAGACTTTCCAATCAAACCATCACTTCAGAACCATGTGACCAGGGATATAGATCTGAATGTCTCTAAGCCTTGGTTTCCTTATCTGTAATTATTAGGGCCATAAGTTTTCAATAAGTTAACACATTTATAACTTATAATAGTGCAGAGCATGTAGTTAAGTGTTCAAAAAAAAAAAAGAAGGAAAATGTTTTTCTCTTGGTCGGGGGCGGGGGCCGGGGTGGGGGGGTGGAGAGTACCACAACCAATAGATCATATCAGTGGTTTGTAAATATCTGCCAGGACCTTTTCCAAATGAATAATGGAAGGCAAGCTTAAGCCACTCCTGCTATTTTTCAGCAAGCTTGGGAATTCAGTTAGGAAACAGTAAAAGGAAATGTTGGAAACGCCACACAAACAACCAACTGCCTTAGGAATTCTCCACAGATCATTAAAAGGCTCCTGACCATATAGTTTTGCTTCTAGAATACCTCTTTTTTGAAGAATTTAAATAGCTTTTAAAATTAGAACCTTTCTAGCTCAAGGGCATTCTGAATTCTGTGAATAATTTTAAGGGCCTTGGTTGCTCCCTTCTTTTTTCTCTCTTTCCCCTCCAGCTATAAACTTTCCCCCACAAACAACTTTCTAAAATGCACTAGTAAAGTCCCTGAGTTCCTTTTTGTTTATTTTGGGAGGAAATGGCTAAGAATGAAAGTAAAAGAAAACAGAGAAATACTCAGTCCTCTTGGCTGCCAGCCAGGAAAAATGCCAAATGTCAGAGGCCTTACTGAAAACTACCCAGCCACATGCTGGAAGGACTGGCCACCACAACACAACCCTGCGGGCACAACCGCCTGAAAATAGGATGGCTTTATCCTCCCCAACAAGGTCCTTCAAGCAGACTTTTTGTCAAATATTAGGGCCTTAAGGTTCAAATCAGCCACTTAAGAGCCTACAGTCTCAGGTCACATGCAAAGGACTCAGAAATATGAATGCTTTCATCTGTCTGAGAGGCTATATTAAGTACAGGCCCTTGAGCCAGACAGATCTCAGTTTGGATTCTAGTCTACTTATCACCTTGGTGATTTTACACACATTTCTTATACTCACCAAGCTACTGTTTTCCTTCCTTTCTTTCTTCCTTTCTTCCTTCCATCCTTCCTCCCTCCCTCCCTCCCTCCCTCCCTCCCTTCCTTCCTTCCTTCCTTCCTTCCTTCCTTCCTTCCTTCCTTCCTTCCTCCTTCCTTCCTTTCTTTCAATAGTGGGGGTTGAGCTTGGGGCCCCACACTTACTAGGCAGGCCACTTGAGCCACACCCCCAGCCCTACCAAACTACTATTTCTTGTCTTTAATTATTTATTTTGCAGTCAGGCAAATGTTCTACCACTGAGCCTCATCCCTAGCCCATAGTTTTTTACTTTAAAAGGGAACTTTAAAACAGTCCCCACCTCATACACAGGGTTGTGTTGACAACTAAAATTTCCTTGGCTAGGGTGTAGCTCAGTGATAGAGCACTTGCCTGTCATGCACAAACATTCTGGATTTGATGTTCAGAAAAGAAAAAAAAAGGCTCCTAACATGATGAGTACCCTGCTCAATAAATGTTAGTTTCCACTACTACTAGTGTTGTCGGCCCTCAAAATCTTTAGGCAAAAGCCAGCAACTTCTCCTATAGTTTCTCTCTCTCTCTCTCTCTCTCTTTTTGGCTGTACTGGGCTTTGAACTCAGGGCCTCACCTTGCTAAGCAGGTGATCTACCACTTGAGCCTCCTATTGTTTCTAGTACAAAAGTTTCTGGACTATGATGAGGTTGTTTCCATTATGTCTACAACAGTAAGCCACCCCAGGGAATGTGGGTAGGTTTTCAGGGGAAAGGAAAAGTCACTCCTTAACAGCAAATAACTAAATTGAAGATGGTGCTATTAATAAAGTGCCTATCATCTTCTGAGTGCCTAATACATTATCCCACTTAATCATCACCGTAGCCTCTAAAGAACTAGCATTATTCCTATTTTATCAATAAAGAGACTGTGGCTCTCAGAACCTAACCTACTCAGGAAGTAGTGCAGGTGGGACTTATTCCTAGGATTATCAAACTCCAAACCTTCTTCTCTCGGAGTTTTGGAGATAAAATCTTGGAAATTTTTTTTCTCAACATGAACCTGTGGCAGAGAGCCCAAAAAGTAATTTCTCTCAGTGGCCTGTAACTCCACCTGGAAACCAGAGTCCTTCTGAAGCACATTTCTTATAGGCACATACTTGATTTGAAGAGATTCTGAGTGAGACTTATTTTTAATCATACCAGAAAGAAGCCAATAGACAAGGCTAATGCCTTAAAGCTGTCTTATCTATCCGCATATGGTAATGAATTCCTTCTGATTGGGCAGAGCTTGTACAGAGGTCTGTAAGGCCCACAGCATCCAATCAAAGCAAGGATGTACTCCAAATAGCCCTGTGACAGAAAGCGTTTTCCAAAGATGAAAACAGTAATGCTCATCCCACACGCTCTTCTGCAATGTGATCTTGCAAGTCCCTCATCAAGAGGTGGAGTCTATAAATAAGTGAGGTAATACATAGGTTAGTTAGCTGAATTTAGCCACACCCCAATGTTTATCTATTTCAAAACAACATATTTTACCCAACAAATGCTACAAATTTTATTTGTTAATTAAGAGAAGAAGGTGGAGTCTACTTTTCTTATCCTTGAATCTGGTTTGGTCTTCATGACTTGCGTGATCAACAGAATGTTGCAAGTAACATTCTGGGTCTTCTGAGGTGGGGTCTACTTCTGCTTGGCTCTCTTGGACCAGTCACTCTTGAGATACTCTCTCTCTGAGAAACCCAAGCCACCTAGAGAAGTAAGGTGACAACCATTGTGGAACTCCCAGTCAACAGCTAGCCTCAACTGCCAGCCTTGTGAGTGAGGTGTCCTGACATCTAGCCTCATTGGGCCTTCAGAGGAAAGCAGCCTCAGCCAGGATTAGCACCATAATTCACAAAGCAACAACTGGGGGCTCTGCAGTCAAAATCTTGAGGAGATTTAAGACAGCAACAACAGAACACTGAGCCATGTATGAAGTTCTTGTGAGCCCTGTGTGACTACATAAGCCACATGGCATGAAGCCAGCCCTGGCTTGAGTAGACTGACTACAAAGACACGAAAGACCTTCACGGTGAACCTACGGAACCATGAAACTTAGCTTACTTCACTTAGTTTCGGGTTGGTTTGCTATGCAGCAATAGATAACCGGAACATTCCTACAAACTTGCTGCAGTCTGAACCAGTCTGTGAAAAGGACCCTCTGCTCACATGTACACAAGGAGGTTCATTGTACACAACGGAGCACACAAAGCCAGGATCGGAAGTAAGGCTCCCAGGAGGCTTCCATTCTCACATGGGCAGATTCTGTAAGAAGGCAGGCAGAGGGCAGTCCTCAGACATAGCTGCAGGAAGAGACGTTACCAAAATAAAATCAAACAAAGTATAAACAAAGTTAGACTCTGCACTTAATTTATTGGAGCAATAGAAAAAGGTAAAAATGAATGAGTGGGCCACGTGGGTTGTCTCAAAAGGAGACAAAAGGGCAAAAGGAGAAAGGTTCAGGAGAGGCATACAATTTGTAGTCTTATTTTCTCAAAGTTACAGACGTCAAAGGGCTGGAGGTGTGGTTCAAGTGGTAGAGCACCTACTTAGTAAGCACAAAGCCTCAAGTTCAAACCCCAGGTACAGAAGTTGGATTCTACAAACCACAACTGAGTTATTTCAGAACATTGGGTCTAGATTCTGGAATGGCACCCTAAAGGAATAGTTTGTGAATTACTGAAGGAGGAGGAATTGGTCACTGGGATCTCACAGTGATTCATCAGGACTAAATCATAGTAGACACAGATATTCAAGAAATAGATATTCAAGAAATGCTTGCTCTGTGAATTTCTTTTTCTTCTTTAATTGTTCTGTTTCTTTCTTCTTCCTCTTCCTTTTCCTTTTCCTCTTCCTCTTCTTCTTCCCCTTCTTTTCTTCTTCTACCCCTTTTCCTTCTCCTCCTCACTATGTAGACAAAGCTGTTTTCAAACTCATATTTCTCCTGCCTCAGCCTTGTGAGTACTGGGATTACAGGTGTGTAAAACCATGCTCAGTCCTATTTTTTCTTTTGATAGAATTACCACGTTTCATAAGGGTCTCAAGGCACTTATCAAAGCATTTCATGAATTCCTTGAGGAAAAGAGAAAGACATGTGAGTCACAGTCTAGCAAAGTTAGGTGTTTTGTATTATAACTGACTCAACAGTCCCTTACACATACTGTAAAAGTCAGAAGGAAGAGCCCACCCAGCCACATTCTTGTTATGTGTATGTGAACAGAAAGATCTTTTCACAGACTTGCTGCTTTTAGCACTTTTCTGATGAGTGGTAGCTGTGGTAGTTTTGTGTGAATGTTCTGTTACCTATTGCTACATGACAAACAATCCCAGAACTCAATGAATTATCTAGTATAGTGGAATGAAGAATAAATTTTGTTGACATTTTTCTTTGCAATCTACTGACAGCAAGATATTGGGCAAGTTACATAACATCTCACAACCACAGCTATAAACAATAGGCATGAAGTAGTTTAGCAGAAAACCTGAGGTCATTTGGCTACATTCAGCCCTCAGAGAACCAGGGCAGGTGGTTCCTCTACCAGGGAGACAATTGCAGTGAAAGGCAGGAAGCTGCTAAAAAGGAAAAGGTTTCTGAGTAAGAGAATAGTCTCTGGGCAGCCCTTGGCCCATGAGATGGCCTTTTTTTCCAAAACACTTTACTATTTTACTTATTTTTATGTGAATACATTTTTGCTGGGAAGTGAGCCCAGAGCCTTATACATGCTAGGCAAGTGCTCTACCACTGAGCTAAATCCCCAACCCTTGGTTTTTCTGAGATAGAGTCTTTACTATGTAACTCAGGTTGGCGTTAAACTTGCTGTGTAGCCCAGGTCAGCCTCAAGTTTGCAATTTTCCTGCCTCTGCCTCTCAGTGCTGGGATTGCAGGTACACACCACCAGCCTCAGCTCCAACAGGTTTCAGACACAAAGATTCTAACAGCCCATCCTTCCACTATGAGTTGGAGAATAGTCACTGATTTCTAGAGTCTTTGCAGGAATCTTGATTGAAGAGGAGTCATGGCCCCTGATGAATGTGGGTCTGTTCTATTACGATTAAGCTCAGAAACAAAACATAAGGATAAAATTAATTCAGTGACAGAAATATGTAATGTAGGGAAAGCCTTTGCTTGAAGGACTCTGCTTTGGACAGCCTTAGAGACACAGTTCTCTGCAGCTGGCATATTAGCATTAAAACAGGAAAGCAAGCAATCCCGGGAGAACGCAGCCAGGAGGCTGGATACAGAGCTGTAGAGGACAGCCCTGTGGTCTGGGCCTCCCATTTAAAGCCCTCCCTAGTAGTCTTGACATTGTCTCAAATAAAATTGTATGCTTGTCCTTGAGACATATTGAAAGAAGATCATTCTCATTATACAATTTGAAACTTGTCTTCCGTTGCTGGATAGCACCACCTGTAATGTATCAATTAATATTTTTAGTAATATTCATAGATACTCTAATTATAAAGCATAATAATAATAATAATAGAATATTATTATCACTATTTTGGTGGGACTGGGTTTTGAACTCAAGGCTTCATACTTGCAAAGCAGGCACTCTACCACTTGAGCCATACTTCCAGTTCATTTTTCTCTGGTTATTTTGGAGATGGGGTCTTGCAAATTATTTGCCCAGGCTGGTTTCAAACCATGATCCTCCAGATTTCAGTCCCCCAAGTAGCTAGGATTACAGGCGTGAGCCGCTGGCCGCTGGTGTCTAATTATTTTGCATATAGGCAAATATATTGCTTTTATCATATGTTAACAAAACCATTATTAAATCCACATAGGATTATCACTGCAATAATTTTAGCTTATACACAAATATGTATGTGTATATATAAGCATATATACTTATGTTGGGGGGGGTGTAAAGATTCTCAAAGGCCACCCATGACCTGGGCTTCTCTCAACTTTTGAGAGAAGGTAGGTGAAAGGTAGGCTCAGAATCAGGAGAAGAAATAGATGGTTCAGACCAAGACATCCTAGGGGCCATCTCTGACTGAATTTCTACAGAATCAGAAAGATGATGTGGGGATGCTGTATATTACCATTTGTACACTTGGAGCTTCTTGCTCTAAAGACGTTAGTTTTCACCTTTTAAAAAGGAGAAGATGGGCTGGCAGAATGGCTAAGTGGTAGATGCCTGACTAGCAACTGTGAGGCCCTGAGTTCAAATCCCAGTACTGTCAAAAAAGAGAAGTCAGGATATACATTAAAAAAAAAAAGGAGAGATGCTGTATTTAAGGTAAGGTGTTTTCCTATTGTAACATTTTAATACAGCTGTTAATACCTGAGATGAGAGAAAGATAGTCCTTAATTCCTTTTCCCAATGCTTGGAGGCCAGAGGTTTCAGAATGCAGATTTTTTCCCTCAGATTTAAGAAAGATAATATGTGCATAAAAGTATATTATATAACACTCCAGTGTGGTATAGGAAAGACTCATAATCATAATCAGACAATATTTCTGCAGTGAAGTGTATGAATATTCATGCAAAGTGGGAAATAAGATTATTTATAGCTATATAACATATGAGCTCAGCTCAGGTTTTGCTACTGAATGAATTCAGGTCAGGTTAGGTCTTGCCACAGAAAGACTTACAAAACAAAACAGAAAATCACCAAACAATTTTCAGTTTTTAGAACTTACCAAAGATTCCTGAGTTTCACATTTAACCCTGATACTGCTGTAAAGGTACATCTTCTATCAAGTGAATTTTATGGCCATCTAAGTTTTCCATGTTGGTGTTCCTTGCCCTTTGCTGCTTCTTCCCTGATAATTTTTGTTTGTTTGTCTTTATAAAGTCCCAAGGTAAGAAAAATACTTCTGACATAGAAAAAGAAAAGTAAAAGGTAGTTACAAAATTAGTTTTTTGCATATAAGGCTATGGCATTGTTTTTAAATATCAAAATGCCATGGTATTCATTGGTCTGTTTTTTATGTTTTATTATTGTTTATTTACTTATTTTTTGGGCAGTAATTGAGTTTGAACGCAGGGCTTCATGCTTGCTAAGCAAGTGCTCTACCACTTGAGCCACACCTTAGCCCTGTTGGTGTGATATTTTTAAAACCTGAAGGTGAATAATTTGTGTTTTTAAGATGTATCAAAGGATTATATACTGAACTAAAATCTCCAGTCAATCCCAGCATGTAGGAGGTTGAGACAGGAGAATCAGGAGTTTGAGACCAATGTGGACTACGTAGTAAGACCCTGTCTCAAAAAACCCAAACAACAAAAAACATAAAAATCCTCCATACAAACAAAGGGGTACATTTAAAAATGTTCTGACCATATCTGTCCCCTGTTTTAAAACTCTTCTGAGGTTTGTTAGCTTTCTTTTGAATCTCCATTTCCCAGGTTTCCAGAGAGGTTGGCAGCTTTTTGTATATTTATTGTATTTCCCCCAGAGCTAGTTTCTGTCTGAGAAGGGGTCTTTTTAGAATGTGAGGTGGGATAGATAGAAAGATTGTGTGGTGGTGGTGGTAGTGGGGAGATCAGGATAGGAAGTGGGGAGGAAGTAGAGAGTGGTGAGTAGAGAAGAAAATGTCAGATCTAATTCCCCTCTGTCCCCTGGAGCTTGGCCACTATTCCCTCTCCAGAGTCAGAGCCATTTTCTTGCTCTGACTCTACCAGCCTTAGGGTAATGTATTTTAATTGGGACCTTCTTCCCCAGGCAGAGACATCGTGTCTAGAGAGGGCAAAGCCTCAAAGGTAGAGTGTGCACAGACCTGGGTCCTGCTTTCTCCCCATATGAAGGAGTGTCTGAGCACAGGGTATAGAAAACAAGGGTGACACATCTCAACCAAACACCAAGATAGCAATCTTGCCATTTGGCTCTGGTCTTAGAATCCCTGTGATCTTGAATATTTGTCATACTCCATCATACTCGAGAACTTGCATTTGTTATCAATCTTCTCGTAAGCCAACCTGAATCCCAGTTGAAAAATTCCAGTGGGTTGACCCAAAAGGTAAAGTCCACAGTCTCATTGACTGACTTCTCTAATCTATACAGATAAAAAGCACAAGCTTTGAAGTCAGGTTGAGACACCTTGGGGTAGATATTTACACTTTTTTTATCTTTAGTTTTCTCATCTATAAAATGTCAATTTAAAATACCTGCTACCAGCAAATCCTCCAGAGAGTAGTAGGGATAGAGGCAGCATCCTAATGCACTGGAGCTGTATATCAGTGCTTAATAAAACTCTTTCCCTCTTTCTCCTTAGAAGAACTGAGGTATCGGCAAATGAATAGAGAGGTTATAGAAAGTAGACGAAGGAGGGGAGAAATCTTGGGCCTCTGAAATTAAGGTCTTCTCAGCTAGACCTGGAAAGAAAGCTGACTGAGATATCATTCTTAGATGTGAGAGGTGTTGGAAGGGGAGAAAAGGACAATTTACTTGAATCTAATTATTTCCTCCAATGTATCTGACTCATCAGACACAGACAGCCCTTGCCTTTATCTAGCTCCTATTGCTGTCACAACTCTTCTCACAGAAACAAATGAACTCTCAGCATTGTGATCTTCCCTGAAAGCAGTGTGGCTTGAGATCAGTGATTAGAGAGACTTTCTAGTGCCAGTTCCATTGCATCTTGTGTGACCATGGGTGCATCTCAAAGCTTCCATTTCATCATTCATAAAATGATATAATCCTATCTAACCCATAGGGTCATTAATTTACTCACAAATATTTTGAGGGGCACCCCTCATGTACTAGGCACTTAGATAGCAAAACAAAATTCTGCTCTTACAGACCTTGCATTCTAATGGGAGAGCAGAGAATAAACCAAGAATTATAAGTGCATCTGATTGTAGCTAGTGAGGAGAAAAATAAAGTCAAGAAAGAGGATTGGAAATGAAGGACTGGTTACTCTTTTATGTAGGGGGGCTTTGAAAAGCCCCCACAATTAGGTGCCCTCTGCATAGAGTGTTACATGAAAGAGTGAAGAGTGTCTTGTGCTGTTCTGAGAATTAAATGGGAGAATGGAGGGAAACCTGGCACAGCACCTGGAACATGCTGGGTGCTGTGTCCATCTCTTAATCCAGAAGACATTCTGTAGAATTTGTAGAGAAGGCTACAGGTAGATGAAAATCTTTGTGGTACTGGGGTTGAACCCAGGGTCTCTAGGCAAGCACTGTACGACTTGAGCCACAGCCCAGGCCTTTTGTTTTGTATCTTGTCTTTGAGATTGGGTCTTACTAACTTTGCCTGGGTTAGCCTTGAGTTCTCCATCCTCCTGCCTCCATCTTTCTAGTTCCACCTAAAACTCTCCTAAGAGGTCTTTAAGCATTGTGAAAGAGAGGGGTGATGGCTTAGGGGACTTGCTAGCAATAAAATGCCAGTTCTGTAAGCAAAAGCTCTCTGTGGGAAGAGAGCTGTTTTAATCTAGCACAAAAGAGTGGGAAAAAAATGCTCCACACATTCTCTGAAACAAATCTTCCCAACTCTGAAGTTGTCATGTGCATTGAACTATGCCTCTTCATCAGCAATAATCAAGGTAATGATGACACTAATTATGCTTTTTATAGGTTTGTTAATGTTTTTCTTCCAAAGACCTCAACTGTTTTATGGACATGACCTAATTCACCCTCACAGCTTCCCCAAAGACAGGTCTAACCTCTAATAGATGAGGAAACTGAAGCATAAAGAAACTAAGTAACTTCTTCGAGGTCAAATAATTATTCAGCAACTCTGATCTGGATCCCACACTTTGATTTTTAGGTCAGCTCCCTTCCTGCCTGCTTCTTAGTTTCTCTGGATCTCAGAGATGACACGATGTGTACAATCAAAGGAAACCATGACACTAAATGTCAAAGTTCTAACCCCCTGTTCATCACATGGTCAGTGATCAGCAAATATTAATTTAAAACAAATGTTCTTTAGGAACACCTAAACAAATGGAACAAATAGGTAATTCTTTCGTGTTACCAAGATATTAGCACACTTCTCTACTCTCTGATAGCCACCTCATGTTTATAACTAGATGGCATAAATAAATACAAGCTTCAGTTGGTAAGAGAGTCCTAGTTTGGAAATATGCTGAAATAAAGGTATTTGATTTTTCTCAGTGAAAGTCAACAGGAGCACAACAAGAGAACAAATTAGAAAACAAGCTATCCAAAAAGTTAAGCAATTTATCTAATGCTACATAGCTAGTGAATGGCAAAGCTGGAATTCAAAGCCATATGCACGTGACATCCAAATCTCAACATCTTGCAAAGTCAAACATCCAATTCATACCAACTCGCTCAAAGTACCTGCAGTCTGATGATACAGCGTGAGTCATCTATGACTTCTTTCTTTCTCTGCATAAAATATTAGCTAAAAAGTAAAATCATCAGGTGAAATTTGAATAATTTAATTTTGTTATTTTTAAACTTCCTTCTTAAAAGTTTAACAAGTTGATATATGCAGCTAAAATTTAGAGTTTAGGAATTCCATCTGGGTTTTAATTATCTAGTCTGTCTGTTTGTTAGCATGGGTTCATTACCATGGGTAATTGGTAGCTTTCTAGATAAGCATTTCAGTACATCTCTATTTCCTATGGAAGTGACAGCAGGTGCCCCTTGGAGACCTGAGGAAGCTCTGAAATCTGGACCTCTATGCCATCAAGTCTTTCTCAGGTGATGTCCTATAATAAAGTGCTATACACTTTAAAATTCAGCTATTCGTGTCATTCTAACTAATGAAATGATGACAGTGGCAGATAAATTATGTGTGTCTAATCTACAGTTCAAGCAAGTACAAAAAAAAAAAGCTATACAAAGAGATATACTCAAAAACACTATGCATACATCAAAATGGAATGACCAAAAATGTTCAAATAACTAATAGGAAGGCATGGAAAAGAAAATAAAGCCAAGTGTGGTGGCTCATGCCTGTAATCCTACTTAGTACTCAAGGGGCCGAAGCAGGAGGATCATGAGTTCCAGGGCAGCCCTGGGCTACATAGCAAGATCCTGTCTCAAACCTACCAACCAACTAACCAACCAATCAACCAACCAGCCAAATAAAATAGAACAAACAAAAAAATGAAATGGCAAACCTAAGACCTAATATATCCATGATTACATTCAATATAAATGGTCTAATTATACCAATCCAATGACAAATAAAGAAAGAGTGAATTTGAATTTTAAAGTATGATCCAACAAAATGTTTATAAGAAACTCTTTTCAAATAATTATAATTTATGCAGGTTGAAAGTAAAAGGATAGAAAAAGATATATCATACAAACATTAATCAAAAGAAAGCAGGCATGGCATATTGGGATCAGATAAAGTAGACTCCAGAACAATGAAAATTACCAAAGACAGAGCAGGGCAATATATAATACAAAAGGGACACTATTTCAAGAGAGCATGTCAACCCTAACTAAACATGTATGCAACAAATGATAAGGCTGCAAAATACACGAAGCATAGCTGGGTGCTGGTGGCTCACGCCTGTAATCTTAGCTACCTGGGAGGCTGAGTTCTAAAGGTTGGTGGTTTGGGGCCAGCCCAGGCAACTAGTTCAAGAGACCCTACCTCAAAAATAAACAGCAAAACCAGACTGGAGGTGTCTCTCAACTGGTAAAGTACATGTTTCGTAAGCATGAAGTCCTAAGTTCAAACCCCAGACCCACAGAAGAGGAAAAATATACTGAAGAGAGAAATAGACAGATGCAATACGTATAGTCAGAAACTTTACAATACAACTCTCTTAAAAATTGATAAAAGAAGTAGACAAAAAAATAGCAAGGATATAGAACTTAGCACCATTGGCCAACAGAATCCAATAGACAGCTATAGAATATTCTATCCACAACAACAGAATATGCATGCTTTTCGAACATTCATGGATCATATATCAAGACAGACCATGTCCAGGGTCATAAAACAAACCTTAACAAATTTAAAACAAATGAAATCATACAGGGTGTGTTCTCCAACCACAGTGAAATCAAGTTAGAATAATAGAAAGGTAACAGAAAAATCTCCAAACACTTAAACAATAGCCACGTAAATAATTTCTGGATCAAAAAGGAAGTCTCAAGGGAGATTTTTAAAAAATACACCCAAAGAAATGGAAGTCCAAAAGGTATCAGCATTTGCGGGGTGCAACAAGCAGTGCTTGGAGGCCCTGTTGTGTGCTGCGTTCCCTAGTATTTCCATTTTTCCTTCAGCAAAACTCTAAACTTTCAGTTTAAAACTATTTTCTCTACACCTTTCTTCTTCCTTAGATTGTGAGTCAACAATGTCTTACTTATTTTCTACACCACCCACTCACTCAGTGCTCAGTGAAAGTCCTTTGAACCAATTAATAACTAGACAGAGGAAGCTGGAATTGAGACCAAACCAATTCCTGCATGGAGGTGGAAAGTGTTCAGGGTGATTCAAAGAGAGGTGACTTCACAGTGGGGGCTGCTCCACAGGCACAGTTCCAAGAGCCACTGACTAGTTTTTCTCACAGAGGAGCCTCCTTGGATGTACAGCTACCAAATGTGACATTTGCCAATGAACAGTGAAAAGGGAAAATTCAACATACATAATTCCCTGTTTCTCTCCTTGGTAAATAATTTCTTTAGTTAATTAAATTGAAGTCAGCTCTCTCCTTATTCACTTGCCTCAACTCTCCAACTTTTCCACGCCTTCTTCCTTTTCCTGTTTTATCCACAGATCCATGAAAAAAATCATTTGCTATAGTTTCTCATTCCATAACTGGATACCCTGTAGTCATTACAGGGTTAACCTGCTAGCTTTTCTGAGAGCCTATTGAACTCAGGTTCCTCTGAGAAGAGCATTTAGTATTAATCAAAATAGAAGCCATGAACTCAGTAAGTAAAGACATGATCCGAGAGAGTCTTAAACCCCCCACATAAAGGCAGACCTATCCTTGAAAACAGCTATTATTAAAAGTTGGAAACAGGTTTTGAAAGGTGAGTGGGCTAAAATCTGTTAATAGTCTCACATGTTATATTGAAAAGCATGACTCCTTAGTTGAGCCCAAGAATTAACTAAAAACAGGAGAAAAGCTTGGCGTCTCTTTTTCCATTTTGCACCTTTGCACTGAGCCATTCTCTCCTGCAGTCATCTCAAAATTAAGGAAAGACAGGAATGATCAATAACATCTTTAGTGAAACCAGAGTTTTGAACCCAAGGCCCAAATTCCTGGACTTGCATATGTCAGGTCTGGCCCCTGGCCCCTAAATGCCAAATAAGAGGCATGGTGAAGGATAGATAAAGGAGGTTTATTACATGGCTTGGGACATGCTGTCGGAAGAGGCAGAGTGAGCACTCAGCTCATCTTCAGCCATGTTCGGGGTACAGACATGAGTTAGAGGTTTAAATAGACAAAGAACTGGGGAACCAGAACAAAAGTTAAACAGTCCCAGTCACAGGCATGACCATTATCTCAGTCCGAGGGTTCTGGAGAAGATGTTATCGCTGTCATCACTTGAGGGTAGCAATCTGGTTCCCATGAGATGATTATTCCAGCTCCAGGCTGCAGCCTCATCATTATAGTGTAGTTGTCCTCATTTGGAAGGGTGGTCTATCCTGCAAGGCTCCGGCTGTTCTTTACAGGAAGTTTCAGTCCATTGTCATAAAGATGTTATTGATCATTCCTGTCCTTCCTTCAAGAGAATGGCTCAGAGCAAAGGGCAATAGATACAAAATGGAGACAGAGACACCATGCTTTCTCCTGCTTCTAGTTAACCTCATGGGCCATGCTTTTCAGCAAAATTATGAGTACCTCTTATATTACACCCAGGGGCCAAAACTACCCCTAAGGAACAGTAGAGTCTGGCAGGACAGCCTACTCCTCCAAAAGAGGACAATTGCCTATAATGATGAGGCTGCACACTGGAGCAGAAGTAATCATGTTTTGGGAACCAAGTTCTCCCCTCAAGTGATGGCAGTGATAGCAACTTCTCTGGAACACTAGAAGAACAAGGACTGAGATAATGTTCAACCAGGCCACACTTGTAACTGGACTGTTTAACTATTCATACCTTTTGTCCCCTGCCCTAATTCTTTGCCTATTTAAAGCTAAATACCCCAAAGATGGCTAAAAATGGGCTGAAGTGCTTAATTTGTTTCTTTCCATGGTGTGTCCCAGGCCATGTATTAAATATCCTTTCTGTGCCCTTTATTTGGTGGATAGGGGGGCAAAGAGTTGGACCTGATATGTGGAATCTCAGGAGTTTGAAACTTGGGTCCAAAACTCCAATTTCTTTATGAGACTGGTTCTATTCCTAGGGTACTAAAAGGATGATAAGATCTCTAATTATACAATCTTGATGCCATATTTCCAGGATTTGGTAAATATGTTTAAATCTTGTTCTGTTCCTTCACAGTTGATAATGCAGTCAATTGGCTGACATGTACAATATGCTGTCGAGTTATAGTTCTCAGTGGGAATAAGTAAACAGCTCTCCAGGTTTTATACATATGTCTCTCCTGAGTTTGGTAAATTAGCTTCATAGCATCTGAACATCTCTTGGTATAATTGTAATTTATGAGCCTTCAAAACAAATAGATCTTCCTACAAACCTGGCGACATTATCCAAGTGATGCCACTGCCTGGTAAATTGTCTAGACGTTCAACCAGTTTGCCTTGCTCAAGTAACATGTGACATTACTGCAGGCCTTTGTATTCAAATGGCAATATCTTAACAACAGCTCATACTGCCTACACTTAACTCATGTGACAGTGAGAGAGAGAGAGAGAGAGAGAGAGAGAGAGAGTTTGCTCTTTGGGTCTCTCTGTTTAACCAAAAAAAGCTCTTGCATGTCACCTCTTTCAATGTTGGGGGTTTTTGTTGTTGTTATTTGCTTTTGCAGTACTAGGAATTGAACCAAGGCCTTAAGAAAGACAGGCAAGCACTGTACCGCTGAGCCACATCCCTACCTCACTTTTAGTCTTCGATTGGTGCCTTTAGGAATGCTAAAACACCTCCTTTCCTACTAATCCTCCCACATACTACCCCTTGAGACAATGCTGAGAAAACTTAAGCTTCGGTTTAGTTAAGTCAACACTAAAAAATCTAAAATGACAAATTAAAATGAAATAAAATAACAACACAGTATCAATAACATTATCTCTGCACTTTTATTTTTCTTTTGTAATCATTAAAAAGCAAGAAAACTACAGATCCAGCAATCATCACCTCTTCAAAAACCTCCCAGAAGGGGAATCTCGGAGTCGGGGCCTGCCTGAGCTACCGCTGTGAATCAGCAGCAATTACCTTCCCACACCGAGGTCAGCAGGACCAAAGGCCAACTTCTCCCCAGCCTCACTCAAGATGGAAGGGAACTAGTGTTAAGATTCCCTACTGAATGTCAAGTGTTACCTGTTGGGATTCTTCATTAACAAAGAGAAAGACCAGTAGGACCGGTTTGTTAAGGTCCTAAAAGGAGGATTTTCCAATAATACATCAGCAACATTAAGTAGTGGCAATTGTGATGGGATCGCAAGTTTGACTCTTGGTCCACTGTAATTATAAAACAATGTGCCACCAAAGTAGTTACCAAGACACATTTCTAATTTAGAAACAGTCTACCTCCCACCTTGATCTTAAGGTGTACTTTTGGTTCAATTTGCAGTCCCCAGCCTTTTGTCAAAGAATAAGCTGGTTTTGCATATGTTATCATGCTTAAACTTTGAAAAAGCTGTGAGTGAGTTATAGAAAATGTGGATTCCACAGCTGAAATGTTCCAAGCAACTGCCTTGGGAGGTACTGATTGAAAAATTTAGATTCCTCAAATAGGCAAGTCAGTCTCTCTGCATTTGAATTTTCTCTTTCCCTTTTAGCTTCTAATTCCTGCTGAGATGCTAAAGTGGTGAGTTCAGAATACTAAACAACACATCAGTGAGGCTAACTGAAGGCTTTCAAGCATTTGTTCCTGTGCCTCCTAGAATGATGATAATTGACACAAGATGACAGCAGACTAAACATCTTTCCTGGTTCTGTCCTTTGGCATGTGTCCTGTGTCCATGAGACACTTTCTTCCCAGTTACCTAGGCTGAAAGACTAGGGCACATTTTCTTCATTTTTTTCTCTTCTTCTAACATCCTTTTGATTTTATTTAGAAACATTTTTGTCTGTGCTCTCTCCTCTCTGTACCTACCATTAGTACCCTATCTTTCCCTTTAATCATTTCACAAGCCTCCAAGCTAAAAGAGAGAAAGATAGTGAAAGAGAGAGAGAGAGAGAGAGAGAGAGAGAGAGAGAGAGAGATGGAGTATTAACAGTTGCTTTCTTAGAGATCAAAGTTCATTTACACTTTTAACTATACATTTATATAGCCTATGAACTTTGAACTAGCATGAAATGCCTTTGTGACTACAAAGAATTTAATTAAAAAGGACCTAGGAGAAGGACATGTTATTCAAAGAGGACTCTTTGATATGATGGGACAAGGGGGACATAGGCACACTTGAGAACCAACACGTTTCTGTAAGTGTTTTACATGAGCATATACTGGAACCAAACGTTAGTTCCTGCGTTGGCTGACGGGGCACAACTATCTTCTATAAATAGTCAGGAAATCTCAGTCTGAATTCTTATACAATATCATCTGACAGACAAGATGGAAAAAGCATGCTAGGAGAGGACTGAGAGAAAGGGGAGCAAGGGAATGAGGGAAAGAGAGGAATGTGCTAAACCACTCGCAATATGAACTAATTTTTAAAAGGACTCCTCAATGTTAGACCTATGTGACAGGAGCTGTCCTTTTCCAGGACTCACTGTTGGAACTCACTGGCTTACAATCTCTGAGGAGAGCTGGCAGGCCTTTGACCCCTCCCCTTTCACACATCACAGGTGCTATTTATGGAGCTGCCTGGGTAAGCCACCTGCCCCAGGGGTCCAGCTCCAAGAAGAGACCTTGTGTGCTTTGTGACATGCTCTACTAAGATTGGACAATTTCCAAGACAGCCAACAGCTGCTACTAGTTTTTAAGAAGAAATGCTAATAGGGCAAGAGATAGGACCACACAAAGACTCCTGGGAATAAGAGCTTTCATCACTTCTGGATCCAGACTGACATGGACCACAGCAGCGACTTGTGAGCCTAATACCTGAAGGCTGAGAAGACTTGAAGTGACAGTCTTGGGCTGCAAGTCAGTCTCCTCTTCATTCATCTTCCCTGCAATTAGTGCTTGTGGGGACTCTGAGATTTGGCTTGTGTTTGCTCCCATGGTCAAATGAGTTGCTGAGGTATGGAGAAGTTTCTGAAAGCCTTTACCAAGCATGCCTTCATTAATGAGCACCTACTTCAGCAAGAGCACGTGGATTATATTTAGAGTGAGCAAGGGCCTAAGAAAACAAGACACGCTCAATAAATGTCTGTTGAGTGACCAGTGGAACATAGTAGTCAAAAACACAGGCTCTGGGAGCATCCTCCCTGGAGTTCAAGTCCTATCTAGCTGTATGACCTTTGTAACATTTAAGCTTTCTAAGTAAGAACACAGGGTTTCTAGTCCAGACTCTAGTTTAATATCTGAATACATAAATCATATAACTTCTTTAAAGTCTTAGTTTTCTCATCCATAAACTGAGGTAATTATACCTCCCTTGTCTATCTTACAAGGTTGTCAGTGGGATCAAATGAGATAATGTCATAAAAGGTCTTTATAAATTAGGATATACTATACAAATGCAAGCTATTATTATGGTTAATTCTAGTGACTAGTGAATAATAAACTGGTGGAACCAACAATCCCATTGTCACCAACCTAAATCTTAAAGAGCAATTTCCCAATTCCACCCACTCTACCTTCTAGGCACTTCCACCTACCTTCCCCTATGATTTTGGTAAAAGACAAGAGAAAGAGAGCACCACAGTAATTTTCCTAATTAACTTTCTCAATCAGAGTCCTATGAAGATACATCCAGAAGAAAAGAAGAATGTGTAGCAGAGTATCTAATCTTTCTTTTAGGTCAGCTATTTGTACCCCCCACATATTTTTTTTTTTGTTCGTTTGCTTCAATGCTGAATCTGAAGTTATTTTCACACTGCCATAGGGTTCTGGGCTCTGTTTTGCCACATTTGGCTACATGAGTACATGTGAGGTATGTTCCTTTCTGACCCTCACTTGCTCTGCTTGTGAACCATGGATTAAAGTAGATGATCCATTGGTCCCTTCCAGTCCTCAGAGTCTACAGTTCTTTCGGGACTTTTGGGCCCTTCTGTCCACCTCAGACAACTTTCTCCAACATTTTTTGTAGTGGATGTGTGTTCTTCATGCTGGAGTGAGATTAAGAGCAAAAGAAAAAGACACATAGTAATCACAGGAAGTCCTTGCTAAGCTTTGCTCTAAATTCTCCTGTGTCTTGGAGCTCTTTGGGGGGGTTGGTTTAAAACGTCATTTTGTAAAGAGGTAAAAGCCAGAGTTGGGAGGCTGAAGTGAATTTGTGTTGAGAAACTGATTTAGATCCTCAGCCCCACTTACATTTTCAGCACTATAGTCAAGCTAATTAGCTCAAGTCTGGTTTCCTGAGCTTTAAAATGGGGCTCACGCCTACTTTATTTACTTTATAAGCTGTTGTAAGAAGTAAAAGAAACTGGTTAATTTAAAAGAGCTTTGCCATCATTATTTACAGTACAAGAGAAGTTGATTCTGGAGTCTGAGGTTTATCAAGGCACTCAGATTCATGTAGACTGCAAACCAAAAAATAAAATAAAATAAAAAATCACAATCACACAGAGCTTAAGAAAAGGCCTGCTAGTTAACTGCCCATCCTTTCCTTCTCCACAGCAAAGTCCTCCCAGGACCTTTGTGTTCAGTTAGTTCTCAAATGTTCCCATTATCAGATAATTCAGACTTGCTTTCTTTAAAATGGTTCAGATGTCTAACATCCCCCCCCCCACCCCCCGGCCTCCCGCCCCTATTTAGAAACCTCTGAGCAGAACCATGGAATTAGGAACTGCTTCCTACATCTGAGTTCCACAGGTCCAGGACACAAGTGTAAGTGACTGGTGAGCAGCAAGGTTCACATCGTTGGCTAGGGTCAGCCAGCTCACATACTTGAAGAGAACTAGCTAGGCCGTCACTCACTACTCAGCATAATTTCCTCTAATAGGTTTAGGGCTGTCTATCTAGAGGCAGAGAACAACTTGGAGATTCTGCGAGCATATTTCTCCTCTTCACACTCTACACTTTTCTTTCCAATGATCTCATCCATTCCCAACCTTTTCTGAGGATTTCTTAATCTCTGCCTTCAACCTAGATGTGTCCCCTCAAGTTTAAGGTACTCTCTATTGACTGTGGGCACCTCAAACTCAACAGGTTCTAGGTTGTCCCCACCCACAAACCCACAAACCAGCTTCTCCCCTGCATTTGGTGCCTTCTGTCCAGTGATCTGTATCTCAATGCATGATACATCCTCCACCCAACTGTATCAACAAAGGGATGGTCCTTTCCATCTCCCTCCCACAGCCAATCTTTCATCAAGCCCTAGCATTTCTGCCTCTAAATATCTCTAGAACTCATCTTCTCTCCATCCCTGCTGCCAGTAGCCAACTTTATTTAGACTATGATTATCTTTTGTCTGAATTATTGCAAAAGCCTCCCAACTGGTTTTCTTACTTCTATTTGTGCTCCCCACCCCCAGCCCAATCCATCTTCCACAACAGGGATGTTCTGAATTGTGCAAGTCTGCTCATGCCACCATTCCTTTGCTTAAATGTTTAAATAGCTTCCCAGTGCTCAGAGAAGAAAACACAAGCTCCTTACAGTCTTCTATGCCCTGCGTGATCTGTCAAGCTTACTTCTTTAACCTTACCTCTCACCACTCCTTTCATCTATGTTCTGGTGCCTATAGCTGCCAACCCTGGCCACACATTAAAGTCACCTGAGAAGCTTTTAAACCATCCCCAGTCCTGGACTCTGTCCAAGACCAATGAAATTTGAACCTCTGGCAGTGGACTACACCAGGTCAGCCCCTACAAAGCACTGTGCATATGTTCTTTGCTTTTCCTGGAACCCTTTCTTTTAACCTGGTTTCCCCTCCTGCCACCTGCACTCAGTCATTCTTCAAGCATCATGTTGTCCTTCAAGATGGCCTTCCAAGCTCTAGGTCTGGATTAAGTGTCTTCTCCATGTGCTTCCAGAGAGCTGAGTTTGCACCTTCCTTTCTGGCAGTAGCATCTATTATACCATCACACCCTCACCTGTACATTCTGCTAGACTTGAAGCTTTGTGAGAGTAGGAATGGGCTTGCCCTGGTCACTTCTATATTCTCAGCATTCAGCACAGTGCCTGGCACATGGAATGTGCTTAGAGTGTTTTAGGAAACAATTGGTTGATTTGACAGGCTCAGACTTGGCAATCTCTTCTAGTAGAGAGTCTCTAGTCAAACCCATTTCTGAGTTCCTTTATTCATTCATTGATAAACTCTTCTTATACACATTTGGTATTCTGTTTTGTAATCAGTGGCAATCATCCTGGAATGAATTTGGGTTTTCTCAAATGAAAAATTGCCTGTGACTGGGTCCTGAGGCATATCTGCAGAGAGGCAAAGACAGGGTCTCCCAATTTGTCTCCCTGGGTCACAGAACCACAACCCGAAGACATAGGGAGCTTCTTGTTTGTGCTCACTCTGACTGTCTTCCTTTCACGGAACCAGACCAGGAATTATCTATGGTCATTTCTAAGGATTGCCTCTCAGAATGCCTGAGCCTTTGAATAAGAAAGGCAAATAATTCTAAGGCAGTTTTGTAAGCCTTGAATTGATGACTCCCAAAGGGCAGAAACTGGCTTCTGAAGCATGTGATGGGTAAAAACACGGGTGATCATCACCGCCACTCACCTTACTTAAGGAGCCTCTGTCTCCCCAACAGTTTTAAAGGCCATCCATGGAGAGCAGATGGCTAGAGCTCTGAGACCATAGGATGGTAAGTGTACGAGATTCCAGGAAGCCTGGAAGGGTCTCCTTTTTTTCTCAGTTCACACCAAGCTAGTTCTACCCATCAGATACCTGTATCACTACTAAGAAGGCTTAGTGAGATCCCATCCTCACCTCATATAAATGTACCCAGGAGAGTAAAACTAACCAAATGTGAGTAAACAGGAAAGGGGGAAGAGAGGATAGGGGACAGAGGCAAAGAAGAAAAATTAGTTA
This sequence comes from Castor canadensis, assembly GCF_047511655.1. Classification (NCBI taxonomy): domain Eukaryota; kingdom Metazoa; phylum Chordata; class Mammalia; order Rodentia; family Castoridae; genus Castor; species Castor canadensis. The sequence goes on along the minus strand of NC_133392.1, from coordinate 107,446,861 downwards.
TAATGGTGATGGTAATATGACTGCCTAACATTTATTGAGTACTTATAATGTGCCAGTCATTGTATTGAGCTCATTTTATCTTCATGAAAACCTCATTTGGGTCACTTGTGTCACCACAGCACAGCCCTATGTTCTTAGCCATGAAGCTAAAAATCTGTTCATGTAATCAAGTTGTGAGAAAGCTAATGGCTTAGGGGTCTGAGAAGAGTTGAGCAATAGGATAGCTGACTTCAGGGGAGGTGGGGTAAAGGAAGCTTGGAAGATATGCAGGTTTTGAAGAAAACAGAGTGATTCCAAATTAGAGATGAGTAAGTGGGAGCCCCAGGGTATGATGAAGTCTTGAGTATGCTGTACTTGAATGGTGTGGAAGAGAGTTGGGAAGGAACTAGGTACCAGCAAAATGCATGAGGAGGTCATCAAAGACGGCAGTGAGGGAAAGAGTAGGGAAATAAGAGTTTCATTCTTCCTGTCTACAGTAGGTATTGAGCTCTGCCAGTGGTCAGCAGTACTTTACAGTGTGGAAACACTGTAAGGCACTGCAATCCTGCAGCTTATGTCCTGTAGGAGGGAGAAACATCTACCAATAAGCAAGTATGCAAGAAAAATGCCAGAAAGTGAAAACTGCTGATGAGCAACTGAGTATTTTGGATTGGGTGGTTCTGGAAGGCCTTCTTGAGGAGGTGACATTTATGTGGGATAGGAAATGGTCAGTTATCCAACAATCAGGGGGAAGAGCATTTTATACAGAGAACAGCCGGTGCAAAGGCCCTAAGTGGGAAAGAGCCCAAGTAGAAAGAAGTACAAGCTAGGGTAGCTGAACATACTGAATAGTCAGAGGGTGAGTGTTTGTTATTTGGCTTTTAGTCTTAGAAGGGAAGCTACAAAGGATTTTAATTAGAGCAGAGATGATCTGATGTGTGTGTGTGTGTGCATGTGTGTGTATGTGTGTGTGTGTGTGTGTGTGTGTGTGTGTGTGTGTTTGTAAGAGTTATAACTGTGGAGTGGAACTAGAAGGGGAAACAGGGCCCCCAGCAGAAATAAACCATCTTTCACAAGAAGTCAGTGGGTTTGATTTGGTTTTCTCAGATCTTGCTGTAGAATGCATTTCCAAGGGTCAACATCCAAAGGTCAAGAGTAATCTGAGAAGCCTGCTCATTGTGGTTGTTTGTGAGGAAGTCAAAGAGAGGCACAGACCAAACCTCTTATTACTGAAAAGAGGGTATGTGTGTTTTCCTTTCCACAGACAACAGGAGAAAAAATGTATTTATTTGAATCTCTCCCTGCATATGCCACCCTTTGTCTCTTTTCCCAAGACACCTGGAACCCTTGCTCAGTATTTTTGTTCTTCTAATGGCTTAACAAGTTAAGCACTGCCTAGTTTCCTAAATTGATTTCCCTAGGGCTTTGGCTTGGGAAGGCCCCTTTCCTGTCATAGTTACTAACTGGCTGACTTTGTTTTCCTTTCCTGCCCCCACCAGTAGGGCATGGAGGTAGGAGGTATTTCTCTGACTCCATACCACCTCTTCCTAGTCAGTGGCTTATCCCTCCATGGCCTCTGTTCTTCCTGCTTCTTTGGTGTCCATTCTCCTCATTTCCACCAGATTTTATCTGGACAACATGCTGGACTGAGGAAGGGCATGATTGGGCTAGGGGAGTCCAGGGAATGCCTTTGCACCCCAGGCAACCACTACCCTGGCTTCCCAAGCCCAAGGCAATGGCAGGCTGTGCCTGGTCCAGCTTGGTTTCCATAAATAACCTGACATAAAGTTGCCAGCAGAAACTGTTGATGATTCAGAGCACAGAGTTAGCCTTTCCTGACACTTCCTTTCATTCTGGTTGCCATGGTACTGTTCTGAAGGCCATGGTATAAGAGTGGCTCATGCTGAGTGAGGAGGATATGCTATCCTGGCTCTGCACTAGGGTCTGTGTAGGACATCCCACAAGATGCTTATAATCTTACAGAAGAGGGATTGTTTCCATTTTTATAGGGGAGGCTCTGTGGAATTGAATTGCTCATTTATCTAAAAAAGTAATGGAGCTGGAATTCTAACACAGGTGGTCAGGCTGCCAAGAGGTGTAACCATGGCTTGCCTACAATGGCCTTAACCTTCAAATCTCTCCCACCATGTAAGTTATTTCAGGGTCACAATTACAAAAGATTTCCCACCATGGACTCCATTATCCATGTTGAGATTTCATCTGAATATTGATCCTAGGAACACATGAAGGAAGTTCTTGTTGGTGATACCAAAAAAAAAAAAGTTGTGAATTTTATCTAGTCACCTTGCTAATAGACTTCTAAACGCCACATATGAAAATGCGTTAATGTTTGGAATTACAGATGTATATTGCTATCAATATTTAACTATACTTACCCAGAATTTTTGTATCCAATATGTGTTTACTATCAGAAAAGAAGAAAAGAGGGCTGGCAGAGTTGCTTAAGTGGTAGAGCATCTGCCTAGTAAGTGTGAGGCCCTGAGTTCAAATCCCTCTACCACAAAAAAAAAGAAAGAAAAAGATGGGATGAAGAAAATTAATGAAAAAGGAATAACAGATCAATAATAAATGAAATTATTAAAAAAGAAGAAAAGTAGAAATAGAATAAGAAGGAAAAAAGGAGAAAAAAAGTGTTAGTTCAGACTTGTCTCTGGTGGAGCTAATAAGTAGTCTATGCAGAGGATTTTGCATAAACTCACATGGAAGATGCTCACATAAATCACTTAGACATGAATTCTTACCTGGCTAAAGGCTGAGCCTCATATCTACAGCACAAGGTCAGCATGCTTGAGCAGAGATTAAACCATGAAGATTAGAGAATTGAATCAAGCGGTCCAGGACAAACCAGGAGTGCCAAAATTTGTCCTATTTGGATTACATATGGTTAATCATCTCATTTACTTATTTTCCCCTGAGACATGAGATCATTTTTAGTGGGACTTAGATTTTAGAGACTTGAAAAGAAAACTGATGTTATGATTCAGTGCAGTTCCTGAGGAAACACATGGAATTTCTTGGCTATGTATTCTCAGCTTTTTTGGTTGATTTGGCATATCTCCATGCTAAACCTTAAAGTAAATGTCAAACATAATTATTATATAAGTAGAAATCCACCTCCTAGGGATGTATGTTCCTCATCTGGAAAATGAAGGGGGTAGACCAGATGTTGCCTAAGGGGCTTTCTATTGCTTGCCTTCTCCGGTTTATGTATTTGGGGCATTATTATTCACTTTTTGTTCACTATAAATTGAAAGAGTGAAAAAAGGATAATATCCAGTCTCTAGCTTTCCAGCTATGTTACAGATGACCTACAAATTGGATGTCTAAAGGCTTATGTTATCTTGGTCTAAATAGAAAGGACAAGTCAGCATTCTAAGATACCTAGATCATGGCTTTCTAGAAAAGCCCCATGCCCAGGTATTTGCCACAACTAGCCCATGTCACAGAAAAAGGATTCCTCCATGACTTAGAGTGTGTGTGAGAAGGCATGAAAATAAAGTACTACACCAAAACCAAAGATAGTATTCCAGCCGCTCTCATTATCTGTTTTTGCCTAGAAAACCTATGCTGCTTTTCGGTTTCTTTCTTTCTTTCTTTCTTTCTCTCTCTCTCTCTCTCTCTCTCTCTCTCTCTCTCTCTCTCTCTCTTTCTTTCTTAATCAAATAATCTGGACTGGGAAGGTGGCTCAAGTACAACACCTGTCTAGCAAGCCAAGGCCCTGAAATCAAGCCCCAATACTACCAAAAAACAAGAACAAATAATCTATAAATGACACTTACTTAGGCCTGTTTTATTTTAGAGATCATGTAGCATTGCTTACAAACTCTCTGATGCCCCAGCATGTTTGAGGTGATATTTAACCACAGAGCCACACAGTGGCTAGGAGAAGTTGAAGAGCTCAGTGCTGCTGCTGAATTAGCTATGTAAACTTGAGCGATTTGCTTAGCTAACATCTCCAACTCTTCATGGAGATATTAATATTTCTTTCTTGCCTTGATCCCTTCTGTCCCTCCATTTCTTCTTCCATCTACCTTTCCTTCAACAAATTACTCTTTGAGCCCTGCAATGTACAATTCAAGGCTCTGCAAAAAAAAAAAAAAAGGAGTAGTGAGCAAAGACAGACATAGTTCTTTTTCCTATGTATTTGACAATCTAGTTGAAACAGACAATAAATAAATGTATTGGATGTTAGGTGACAAGTGCAGTGAGCAAAGCAGGGTAAGGGGTGATCAAGGAAGGCCCCTGGGGGTGGGGATGGCATTGGAGCTGAGATCAGAGTTCAGTTTTGGGAAGAAGATTTTGGTTAAGGGGAACAGCAGGGGCAGTGACTCTAAGGTGGGAGTTGTGCTTGGAGTGAATGAGGAAGAATGAGCTGCTCCAGGGGCGGTCAGCCATGTAGTCCTTAAATTTTTACCCTAAATGAATTAGGAAGCCACTGGAAGGTTTGAGTGGAAGACTAATAACATGATCTGATGTATGTGGGAAAAGGTCTACTCTCCAGTTTTTGTTTTGTTTATTTTGTTTTTCTGTGGGACTGAGTTTGAACTTAGGGCATCATACTTGCAAACCAGGAGTTCTGCCACTCGAGCACACCTCCAGTCCATTTTGCTCTGGTTATTTTGGAGACAGGGTCTCTTGAACTAATTGCCCTGCTGGCTTCAAACCTTGATCCTCCTAATCTTGGCCTCCCAAGTAGCTGGAATTACAGGTATGAGCCACTGGCACCTCTCCTTCAGGTTGTTTTCACACGTGTTTGACCATGTGTTTAAGGATTGACTTCCCAGGCGTGTGATGAGGTTGGAATGAGTGCATGAGGCAGGGTACCAGAAGTGCTTAGCCCAGCGTCTGGCAGTAGTCTGCACTCAAGGGGTACCTCTTTGTATTTTGCTATTAGTGAAGCTGCTATCCCATCACTAAGGTTTTGTACTGATAATGACAGAACATTGTCTGGCAGCCAAGAAAACAGGGAGGAAAAAAAAATCATCTTTGAGCATGTCTTCTGTGCTAGGCCTGTACATATTCAGCCCAGATACAAAGTAGAACAAAGTAGTATGCTTTGAGGAAGGGAAGATAATGACATTTGACCCCAAAATACCTTTTTTACCTTATACCAGTCTAGTCACAGTGCCCAAAACTAATCATAACTTTAGGCTGAGTGTGCATTTTAGCCTGGGATACTAACATCAGGCTTTATTCAACAATTTTCCCCATGATGTGATTTAATGGATCAGAGTAACTAACTAGCTACTCCAACAGTTTTAGAGTCTGATGGCCTAGGGCCAATGTCCAGCTCAACTACTAACTAGTAGTGTGACTTTGAGCAAGCTATTAAACATCTCTGGCCCTTGGATTTCCCACCTGTACCATAGGGATGATAGGGGTAATAGTAGAGATGAGATGACAGTGATAATAATTTCTCAGGGTGTCTGTGAGCTGAAGAAAGGTAATGTATGCAAATTATTATTGTTGTTTTCTGTTTCTTTGGTAGTACTAGGGGTTGAACTCAGGGTCTTGTGCTTGCTAGGCAGGTGCTCTATGACTTGAGCCCTTTTGTGCTTTAGTTATTTTTCAGGTAAGGTTTCACATTTTTACCTGCAGCTGGCCTTGGACTGTCATCCTTCTACCCATGGCCTCTGGAGCAGCTGAGATCATACGTGCACCCTGCCATACCTGCTTATTGGTTGAAATGGGGTCTTGCTAACTTTTTGTCCCAGACTAGCCTTGAACCATGATCCTCACAATCTCTGCCTCCTGAGTGGTTGGAATTACAGGTGTGAGCCACCACACCAGGCCCTAAATTCTTTATCAAACATGAATATGCTATTTGCACAGTTTAGTAAATTAATATGTTAGCCAGAAGAACTGTGAAGAGTGGAACACAGGAGAAAGAAAAGGGTTGAAAATACTATGGTACACAGGAAAAGACAGGACCCAAATAGAGACTGTTGACTATCTTGGAAAGAAGGAGAAAGCCTCTCTTTAAGTCTAGGGCAAGAGGACAGAGGCAGAAAGGGCATTGAAAAGTTACAAAGCCATGTTCTGTGTGCTTCTCCATTTTGCCTGAGACCATTTCTGTCAAAATAGTGTCTTCATACTAAGGCACGTGGGTCCAGCCTAAGGCCAGAGAACAGTTTGCAGTTTGCACACTGCTTTAACCCACCTGATGAAACCAGGTAAGAAAGGTGCAGAATGGAATCACTGGTATTGAGAGAGCTCATCAGTTCAAACCCCCACCCTCCACTGAACGGACTGGGGGCACTTCCTGCTTAGCCAAGTTAAAAGGTTTACTCGCCATCACACTGACAGTTAATGATATGACAGGGCCCAAACCCAGCCTGCTTTGTTTCCTAAGCCAGTGCTAGTTCTAACCTCTCTTTCTGCCTCTGCTCCAAAGGTTTATTAAAAGGTAAAGGTTTGCTTGTCAAAGAATCACAGTAGAACTTCCTAGGAAACCAGTCAATTGTCCTAGAGAGAGCTGTCCATAAGAAATACATTGGTAGTCACATATGTAATTTAAATTTTTCCAGTGGCCATCCATATTTTAAAAGGTAAAAATAAACAGGTGAAATTAATTTTAATAATTTATATCAACCCAAAATATCCAAAGTTCCATTTCAGTAGAAAAGTTATTGAGATATGTTATATTCTTTTTGCATATGAGATCTTGAAAATTCTGGTGCACATTTCATACTTACAAAGCATGTCAATTTGGACTACACACATTTCAAATGTTCATTAGCTAGGTAGCAGAGTATATTGGACTGTGTAGCCCTAAATCATTGAGATGCTCTTGGTTTAAGTGGTTTAATGTGCCTTAATTTTTTTCCTATAGTTTAATTTTCTAAAAGTCCACTTAAACTCAGTTTTCTAAATGTGTATATATTGCAAACATCCATGATTGATTGCTTTCCTTTATCATTTAATCAATTCTTCATTTTATCATTCAGCAAAAACACTTAGTGAACACTTCCTGTGTGCCAGATACTGGGGACATAGAAATGAATGTGACAGATAATGTCCTAACCCTAACGGAACTTCTATTCCAGAGGGAATAAAGGAAACAGGAGAATTCCTTCTAGAGATAGTGCTGAGAAGATCAGAAAGCCAAACCATGTAATCAGAATGAACTAAGAGAAGCAGGGTCCCCTATTTTAGTTTGGGTGGTCTGAGGAGGTGTTATTTGGACTGAGCTTAAATGAGAAGAAAGAACTAGCCACACAAACACTTCAGACAAGCTCTTCCAGGAGTGGAAACAGCTGGTAAAAAAATGCTAAACATGCTTGCTTTTTTTTTTTTCCTTTTTTCTTTCTTGGCAACACTGGGGTTTGAACTCAAGGCCTCTTATTTGCTAGGCAGGCATTCTGACCGCTTGAGCCACTCTACAAGCCTTCCTTCCTTCCTTCCTTCCTTCCTTCCTCCCTCCCTCCCTCCCTCCCTCCCTCCCTCCCTCCCTCCCTCCCTCCCTTCCTTCCTTCCTTCCTTCCTTCCTTCCTTCCTTCCTTCCTTCCTTCCTTCCTTCCTTCTTCCTTCCTTCCTCCTTCCCTCCCTCCCTCCCTCCCTCCCTTCCTCCCTCCCTTCCTTCCTTTTCTCTCTCTTTCTCTCTGTGCCTCTCTCTCTCTCTCTCTCTCTCTCTTTCTTTCTTTTCTCTCTTTCTCTGCCCTTCACCCAGGACCCCAGCACTTAAAAAAAAAAAAAAGTAAAAACTGTTCTCACAGTGGAGGCAGAAGATTTAAGTGACCCAGCAAGAACTTTTGATCAGTATGCAGCATGGTGATGAACAATAGGGAACCAAACAATGAGATGGGCCTTATCAGGAGTTCCAACAAAAAAGCAAGAAAAACAGATGAACATGGGGCAAGGAAGAATCACAAAATTTATGAATAAGGGATACAGCTAGAAAAAAAAAACTTGGGAAAATATTTGCTCTCAAGTGAGTGAAGATTAAAAAATAATACTAATTCTTGCCAGGTATGGTGGTATATGCCTGTAATCCCAGCACAGCACCAGAGAGGCTGAGGCAGGAGGATCTCAAGCTGGAGGCCATCCTGGGCTACCTAGTGAATTCAAGGCCAACTTGAGTTACCTAGTTAGACCCTCTTTCAGATAGATAGATAGGTAGATAGATAGACTACGCACCTTTAAAGTATATATTCTCTTGAATTTAATAGCTTCATTTATAGATAATTTTATGCCATTTATAGATTTTTCTAGGTTTTACTGATTTATTTGAAAACACAATTGTAGATATGCTGACTTCATAGAATTTATTGTAGTAATTCCCAATTGGAAAGATTAAACCATCTTGAAGGTAGTAACATATTTTGCAGTCATTAAAAAAAATCTGGTGAGAAAGGATGTCGGAGATACAGACTAAGAGCAGCTGCTGTTGTTGCTTCCCTGGTCTGCCCCACCAGGTCTGTTCATCAATGCTTCTTCTTTGTGTCAGGGGAGGAGGTGCATAGTGGCCATCTGGTGGCTGTTATAAAGTTTAAAAAGTATACATGTATTTAGCACTGATTTAAAAATCCACTGGCCATGTACCCAAAATCAACCTTCCCCTGTAATGCCAGAAACTCACAAAAATCAAATTGTAAGCCAGGCATGTTGATGAATGCCCTTAATCCCAGCACTCAGAAGACTGAAGTGAGAGAATTGTAAATTGAGGCCAGTCTGGGCTACAGAGTGGGTTCAAGACCAACCTGAACTACAAAACTCTTTAAAAAAAATAAAAAATTTTAAAGAATCTGTAGCCAGGTATGGTAGTGCACACCACGTAGTCCCACCTACAAGAGAAATAAAAGCATATGCTTGTATACAGCTGCTCACAACAGCATTCTTCATAATAGTTAAAAAATGGAAACAGGCCAAAGATTCATCAGCTAACAGACTGATAAATAAGATATAGACATATATCCATATAGTTGGTGTTATTTCACAAGAAAAAGGAGTGATGTATTGATACGTGCTGCAATATGAATGGAATGAGCCTTGAAAAAGATTATCCTTTCTTTAAAGAAGCTGGTCATAAAAGATCACACATTATATGATTCTATTTATGTGAGATGTCTAAAACAGGTCTACATCTGAGGTGGAGAATAGACTCAAAGTTGCTTAGGGTTGGGTGTGAGATGAAAGTGAGAATGGGGAGTGACTGCTATTGGGTATTTTGTAGTTTACCAAAAATATTCTAAAATTGATCGTGGTGATGGTTGCTTGACTGTATGTACTAAAAACCATTGAATTGTCCATTTTACGTAGGTCAGTTGAGTGGCATGCTGTCTGTATCTCAGTAAAACAGCTAAAATTCAGTTGTGTAAAGCACACTGTAATGAAAGAAGTCTTCGTGATATGTATGAATGACTTGGAATTGTGTATTATAAACTGTGGCTATATATTTATTTAAAAGAGATAACAAGCTCTGATATACATTTCAGCAAGAAATCCACGAGTACATTAATGAAGGCTGCCTTTGGATGATGGACTATAGTTGATAGATTTTTCTCTTTTGATGAGAAAGGGGAGAAATATTTTTAATGAGAGAAATGAGAAGGTCTTATTTCCAAAGTAAAACTTGGGCACAATTCATTAAATATGGCCAAACAGAAAGCAACTAAAGAGAGTTTCTACTGCCATTCTGCAGGAAATGAAGTGTGCTTGAGACAAAAATGATGTTTTCTACCCTTCCTTCTACCTCCTGGTCCTCCACACCTTAGACCCATAGAAGAAAATGATTCAGAAAGTCCTGAGCAAGGGTTGGGGAGGTAGCTCAGGGGGAGAGGGTTTGCCTAGCATGGCCAAGGCTCTGGGTTTGAACTCCAGCATCTCAACAAGAGAAAGGAAGAAAGAAAGAAGAATGGGAAGAAGAGAGGGAAGGAAGGAGGGAGAAAGAAAAGATCTTGAACAAGTGAAACCAAAATTTGGCCATGCTGACATCTGGCAGCCTTGTGTCCTGGAGGTGTGGGTGCTGCCGCAGGGCTTCTAACAGTGAGTATGGGAAGAGGGAAGCCTATGTCCCCATGGAAGGGGAGGATGAATTGTGGCCCATCCCAGATTCATGGAGAAGTTGTTTTTCCTTGACCTCATACTATATATAGCCATCTGTATCCATGGGTTCCACATTCACGAATTCAATCAAGTAGCTATGGAACAAAAATGTAGTTTAGGCCTGTGATGGTTGTGCCTCTATGAACATGTACCAACTTTATTCTTGTCATTATTCCCTACACAATGTAGTATAACACTTATTTACATAGCAATTACATTGCATTAGGTATTATACATAATGTAGAGATGATTTAAAATACATTAGATGTTCTGGGTGTGGTGGCATGTGCCTGTCATACCAGCCCTCAGGAGGCTGAGGCAGGAGAATCACAAGTTCAAGGCCAGCATGGGCTGCACAGTGAGATCCTGTCTCAAGAAAATAAATAAATAAAGTATATTAGAGCATTGTGAGGGTTCTTGCAAACATTGGATGATTTTATATAAAGGACTTAAGCACCTGTAGATTTTGGTGACCCAGTTCTAGGGCAAGCCCCCTATGGATATTGAAGAAGACCACACCTTTCTCTGCTGGGAAAAGCAGCTTTTTCATGAGGAGGGGCAGGTGCTGGGCTCACTCCTTGGATGAAGTTACACTTTCAGCTGGCCTCTCTTCAGGCCAGCCAGTTGTCTTGTCCATCTTTATCTTAGAGGGATGGGCTTTGACAAAGCCTTGGCCCTATTTGGAAATCTCCTTTCCTTTCCCTTGCTCTCCCAAATGAAATTAATTTGAAACAGTTAGGTTAATCTGACATTTTTCTTCTGAGAAGCACATGTTCATCTCAGAGGAAAGGGATCTCTGGAGACAGCCCCGAGGCTGCCTGTTTGATGTTCACATCGAGGCCTGGAGGCCTGTTCTCTGGGGAATGCTTGAAGGACCTGGGGCTGCCTAGCTTGGACAAGATAAAACTCAATGAGCTGTTAACCTGGGAACAGTGTATTTTGGAATGTCTCAGAGAAAAATTGAAAACAATATGGAGAAGTACCAAGAAAGCAAATCAAATTGTCTTAACATCAGAAAGAATTTTTTCTTTTTTGGCAGTACTAGGGTTTGAACTCAGGGCCTCATGCTTGCCAGGCAGACGCTTTTACCACTTGAGCCATTCCGTGAGCCTTCCTTCTTTTCTTCCTTTCTTCCTTCCTTGCTTCCTTCTTTGCTTGCTTCCTTTCTTTCTTTATTTCTTTCTTCTGTTTTTATGATAGGTTTTTTCAACATAAGGCCTCTCAAACTATTTGTCTGAGGTTGGCTTCAAACTGCAACCCTCCTGATCTCTGCCTCCTGACTAGCTGGGATTACAGGCATGAGCCACTTGTACCTGGCTCAGAAAGAAATTTTAATGCCTGGAATTTTCTAAGATGCAACAGGCTCTGCAGCTGAAGTGAGTTCTAGTCCAGAAAGCCTATGTAAGAAGGTTGTTTCAGGCATCATCAACCTTAGAGTGCAAACATTTTTTTTTCAGTAATTAAGTAGGTCTTTTTATGTGCTAGTCAATGCACTAAGTACTTTATCTATAGTAGTTCTGGAACATTCACAACAACCTTCTGAAATAAATCTGTTATTATATCCAATTTACAGGTGAGGAAAAATGAGGCTGAGAGAGGTTCAGTAACTGGCTCAAGCCACACTGATTCAAACACAGGTAATCTGGCTCCAAAATTCATGCACTTGACTACTGTAGTGATGTCACATTTGCCAAAACACTGCAAGATGACTGTAGGCCCCTACCTGTCAAATGAGAGTGTTTTGTCTCTCTGACCCAGAGATGCTCTGGTCATTTCCGGGAGGTCTGAATGGAGAGCTCACATGAGACTAGAACCTCATGTATAAGGTACAAGCCCCACCATGCATGGCAGCTTCCCTCTCAGTGGTGCCTCTGCTGTCACATTGTTTAAGCTGTCTCTCTGATATCTCTGCTGACTGTCATTGTGAGGACACCAAGACCCATGTCAAGGGTACCTCCTTTGTGCCCCCTCATACCTCAGTGGTGGCTGGATTCAGAGCAGAGCTGTGGAGAAAGGTCCCACTTGTGTGCCAGTTTTGTCATCTGAGTCCACCATATTGTTCTAGAGTCCACCATCTTTCAACTGTACCATGTCTTCCTCAGCTACCAGTCCTCATCTCTCCGGCTGTAGAGTTTCAAATATAGTCCACACCTGGAGTTGGGTCATATGACATATCCTCCTGGATCACCTTTATTTCTCTCTCCACGGATTCCTATCACCTGAACAATCAAAATAACTTATGAAACAACTGACTCCTCTCCTTTTTGCCCAGCACAAAGCACAGAACCCATGGGCCAGACAAATTTCTGCAGAAATGATGCTTAGCTTCTTCCTGCCCCTGCCCAGAGAATAGCAGCCTGTGATACCTATAAGCAGAGTAAGTCACCCCTGTTTGTCAGGGGTCCTGGGGGAGGGAGGGATGCTGCCACAGTGGCAGAATGGTGAAGCCATGACTTCTCTTCAGTTCTAAGATGTTAGCATCCTGTGCCCAAATGGTTCAATAGGAATGGAGCTGACTCAGGAGCCGTGTGCTTAAATAGCTCCCATTTGATTTGTTTAGCCAACAGTAAACTGCATCTCCAGGTAAAACCTCCTAGCCAATTCTAGTGTATACTTCACTGCTGAAAGGTAGAGTGAAGTAACTCATGGCTTCATCCAATAAGCCACTACCTTAAGGGAGAACTCAAGAGATAAACTTCCTGTGTTTGTACCTTGGTCTTTCTCATGCTCTGCAGGAGAGCAAAGGTAGCAAGGAGTCACAGAACTTTTTAATGTTTCCATATTAAGCAGCGGGTCCACTTATTGTCTTTCAGGATAATCCAAGGGGTTTGGGCATTCAGATTTTCTGGGAGTTCTGTGATCACATCTGGTGGAAATAGAGGAAGAAGAGTGACGAGAGTGGGCACACTGCACTGTGGTTATGGAGAAAAGAGGAGCTAGCCAGCCTCGGGGTTGCCTCCAGAAATCCTCACCTCTTGGTACTTATGTCATGCAGACTGTCTGTTTTAACATTGAATCTATGTTTGTCTGTATGGCCGATAAAATAGGGCAAAAGTGACAGTGTGTGACTGGCTAGGCTACGTCACAGCTTCCATTTTGACCTCTTGGACCATTTTTTCTAGATGGAAGCTGGCCCCGACACTGTGAAAGACACTTGGGTAGCTCCATGGGGGGAAAATAGTCTCCTGCAAAGTATCTTCAGCCAGCACCAGCTTCCTCATCAAATGATTGCTCTGTCTTGGAAGTAGATTCCCCAAGATACACCAGCTGACATCCTGCCTACAACCTCATAAGAGATACTCAGCTAGAACAGCTGGGTCAAGTTCTTCCTGACCTACAGAAATTGTGACACTGTTTGTCAAGTCCCTAAGTTTTGAGATCATTTCTAACACAGCAATTGATAAGCAGTGCAGAGAGCAAGGTTGCTTATGTGAGGAGCTCCCCAGCATAGACACCCTCATGCACTGTGTCCTTGCGAAGCCAGAAGGGCAGCTTCCTCATTCTGCTGACAAACGAGGACCATAGGCCAAATATAGCCTCTGGGCACCATATCTGCCCATGACATTTGTGTCATCTGTGGGAGATTTCCTGCTGTGATGACAAGGTTGAGTAGTTGTGACAGAGGCTAGAGGGCTCTCAGTGCTGAAAATATTTACTATTCAGGCATTTACAAAGACTTGCTGACCTGTGCTATAGGAATTGGTAGTCCAGTGGGACAATGGCTCCCTCCCACACAGATGGATTTGCTTTTCCCATCACAGCCTGAAACGCACACATGTGATTTCAACTGTCCAGAGAACGCTGTTGCCCTTCCTCATCTGAGGACACAACTCAGATGTCACCACCTTCAATGCCTCCTTCTTTTCCTTCCTTAAAATTGGCTTATACACTACCTCTTTTCCTCTTTCCTTCTGGCTAAGCAAAGTCTAAGAGCAGTTTTTTTCATCCATCTTTTATAAATCTAACTAATCACAGCATGGGCTTTTTGTAGTTCTGTCTCCCCACTGGACTGTGAACTCTTTAAGGGCAGGAACTGTGTGTTAGGCATTTCATAATCTCAGAACAATACACTTGGCCCTCGATATCCATGAGTTCAGTCAACTGCACATCAAAAATGTTTTTAAAAATTGTATCTGTCCTGAGCACTTACAGATTCTTTTCTTGCTATTATTCCCTAAACAGTATAGCATGACAACTATTTACTCAGCACTTACATCAGTTAGATAATGTAAAGATAATACAAAGTACATGGGAGAATGTGCATAGGGTATAGGCAGGTAATGCACCACTTGAGACTTGAGCATCTGTCTCTGGTATCTGTGTGTGGGGAGGGCCTGGAACCCCACAGACACCAACAGGTATCTGCAATATCCCTTATATGCCCTTCAACACCCTTATTATTAGTCATAAATACTTATTGATGATTTATTGACTGAGTCCTTGTCCTCAGGTACTCCAGGATGGAAATGAAGAGCAAACTGGTATTAGGATACACTGTACTGGATGTATGCACAAGCCCCATTGTGAGCAAATCTGCTGTAGTCATGTAAACATCTGCAGGATAAAATTGGCTTTCAACAGTTTTATAGCATTAACTATGGTCAGACTCAGTACTAAGCGCTTGTCTATATTATAATTTGCTTAATCTTTCATGGCCTCTTGGGCAGCTCCTCCAGTGATTTCCAGCCTACAAAAGAATAGAAAGACCCAGAGAGATCAAGAAATCTTACCCAGGGTCACAGCCAAATATTGAAATTCAGAAACTGAAATTTCATTGACTAATTCCAACTCTCAAAACCAGCATAAGTCCAAGGAATTGGGACAAATGTTTCCTTTCCCTTTGAACACTAAGTGGCTGGTTTTTGTCAAGCTGGAAATTCCTGCTCTAGAGGCTTTCTGATGACTTGGACTGTACATGGCATTTTATTTCTAGGGATTGCCTTCTGGGACATCCTTCCTGCAGATTTAATGATGGTGTCAGCCTGGTTTCCTCATTGACTTACACCATTTGCCACTTTGAAGTCTTTCTGAGTTGTCAGTTTTGCTTTCCCAGGGTGCCACTGGGAAGAACACACTCAACAGGGAAGTTACTCTCCAGTCCCCAACTATGTTTTGACATTTTTTTTTCTTGCCAAGGTCAATAGGACTATGGACTGTCTGCAGCTGGGTGGCAGCATGGGGCCTGGTACCGTCTCTCTGCCATCATTTGTCTCCAGCTGTGATCTCAGCTATGGATTAACCTGTTCAAACCTTGGGTGTCAAAAGAATTGGCTTAAAGAGATTTGGGATACAGGGGTTAAAGATGCTGGGGCTGTGGAGCGGCTCAAGCAGTAAGAGCACCTGCCTAGTAAGCATGAGGCCCTGAGTTCAAACCCCAGTGTTGTCCCCCCCCAAAAAAACCCAAAAACAAACACAAAACCATTGCCCCCTAATTCATTCTATTTTCCTTCTAGGAGTGAAGATTCCAGTGCTTTAAAGCCAGTTCCTATTAAAAACACAGCATTCAGAGCCACTGTCCACTCTTTTCAGGTGGCTCTTTGCACTTGGTTCAGTCTTTCTTTCAAAAGATGTGGTGGTTTGTGGTAAAGACTGGGGTGAGGCACAGAAGAGATACTGCTGAAGACAGTGAAAGTGCAGAAAGCAGGTGTGTCCCTTGCCTTAGTGCAGCAATTCCCTTCACAGAGAAAGGCACAGGATGCAGTGATGATAAGATGATGTCCACATGGACAGCAGAGAAAAAGGCCAGTATATCCATGCATATTTTTAACAAGTGACAGGCGTGAGCCCTGGAGTTTACAATAGCAAAGAAAACAGACATGGTTCTGGCCCTGCTGGAGAAGTCGGGAAAAGAGAAAAACAAGTAACAGAGCAAAGAAGATGTTACCAATTATGGAAAGTGTGATTGGACATAAAATAGACCACTATAAAGAATGATGGAGAGTGGGGGATGAGAAGGAACACTTATTTCGAAAGGAATAATCAGACACAGTCTCTGCCTCTCTGAAGATCGAAAGGCTGGAAGGATAATGGACCAAAAGGATAACAGCCACTGGAGAATTCCAGGCAAGGAGAGCGGATTGTGTCAGCCCAGGCAAATGGAAGTAAACTTGCCTGCCTTTAGGGAGCCTGATGGCCCTTCCTGGACTGCTGTCCCCAGAAGCGTCTTCCTGCCCCAGGTCGAGGGTCTGTCTGCTGGTGCTCCTCTTCGTCTGCTCCAAACCACTCCAAGTGAGGACTTGAGAACCAACTGTGCTGGGCGTACAAATTCCTATGAAATCTCATGCTTCAGCTCTGTTCCTGGGGCAGAGTAATAGCTGTCCATCATAAAGAAAGCAGGGCTGGCAGTGTGATTCAAGTGGTAGAGCACTTGCCTAGCAAGTACAAAGCCCTGGGTTCAAACCCCAGTACCACCAAGAACAAAACAAAAAGAAATGAAAACTCTTTGGGACTTGGGTCTCTCTTATTTCAGGGTTGGCAGACCTTGGTAAAGCTTACTGTTATTGATTACTTTGGTTCTCTGGAGCCAAATAGTTTGGGTTCAAATCCTGTCTCTGCCACTTACAAACTATAACTTGGTATGTCATTTAACTGCTCTATGCTTCAGTTTCCTCATCTGTTAAAAAAAAAAAAGGAAGCAGCTACCTCATAGGGTCACCATGAGAACTTTTATTAGTTATGTGGTTAGAGCAGTGCTTGGCCCAGGCACATTCAACATTTCATTGTTGTGGTTGTCACTTAGGCTGCTGCTCCCGCTGCTGCCTCAGGGGGCCATGAGGCTGGTGTTCTGTATTTACAAACATTCTCCCTGGAGTCCAGAGATCACCTTGATTGTATAATTCAATGCAGAAACCGTGTTTACATGAGGCCCCACCACACTTTTCTCTTACACCATTCCCTTTGATCCTCCCAATAACTGTAAGAAGCAGGTATTATTATCGCCACTTTATAGGAGCAGAAACTCAGGTTTAAAGACTGACTTACCCAAGCCATGAAGCTACCACTATTGCCAGGCCCACTCTTGAGCTTCTGATTCAGGAGAGCCAGGCAGGACCTCAGAATCTGCATTAGTTGCCCTCACCTCCACTTCCCATTCCAGATAAGTCGAGCTCTTTCCTATACTTGTAACTCAACCTACGTGGTTTACCTCCAAAGCTGTCACTGGCTGCAAGCCTTTGAAGATGGGAAAGTCCACATACACTGGGTGTACAGTTTAATAAGGGAGACAGGTAATATAGATATACATGAATTAACTCAGCTCACATCACTGTTTCTTTGGTATATCATTCTCTGACAAGCCCACTGGGGCTGAAAAGTGTGCCCCCAAGAGTTTTGTATTATATAACCCCAATGCACAGTTTCTCCTCTATAATTCATATTGGAATTAAAATTGAAATGCTCTGAAAGCCAAAATTATTTTTTGTTTTTCTTGTTGGTGCTGGGATTCAAACTCGGGGCCTCATATATGCTAAGCAGATGCTCTAACAAAGAGCTACATACCAAGCTCTAAAATACTCTTTCTTTTTCTGGGGTGTGTGTTTGGGGGGTGATGCTGGGGTTTGAACTCAGGGACCTGTGTTTGCTAGGCAAGCACTCTACCACTTGAACCACACCCTCAGCCCCTAAAATTCTTCTTTAAAGTTGGAAATAATGTATGCAGCAGCCAAGCTTGACCTGAACTGACACAATTGTTGAAGTCATTGGCTGTGAATATTTATTCATTTCACTCCACAAGTATCAATACACTTGATTAGGAGGCTGTATTAATTATCTACTGTTACATAGCAAATTATCCCAAAACTTATTGGCTTCACACAATAAGCATTTATTATGACATGGCCTCTGTGGTTCAGGAATTCAGAAAAGCTTAGTGAGGTGGTTTGGCTCTGGATCTCTCAAGAAGCTGCTGGGCTGTGGTCATCTGAAGGCTTGACCGGGGTTGAGGGATCCCTTTGCAAGCTGGCTCACTTGTATGGCTGTAGGTGGAGGACGCACAAGACCTCTTATGACCTAGTCTCTAAAGCTTCACATTGACACTTCCACTTTATCCTGTTTCTAAGAAGAGTGTCACTAAGTTCAGTCCACACTCAAGAAGAGGAAAACCAGGAAAGAAATAGCAAAGAATTTGTGAATATATTTTAAAAACACCACAGGGCTGCTGCCCATACTTCATTGAGGTTATTCCGTTATATACAATACATGGAGCAGTATCACCACATGAAAGACTTCAACAAAGGTTACCAGAGAGTTAAAACCTGCACTTTAGCATCAAGAGTTTGGATGAGGGTGGTGTTTCTGTAGTGTCATGAAATGCTTGCAATATGACTCTGACCACTTTAAATTAGCTAAAGAAACATAGAATGTTTTAGAATGTTTTGAAGCTGAAGCCTGGCATGGTGACTCATGCTTATAATCCTAGCAATCAAGAGGGAGAGGCAGGAGGATCATGAGTTCAAGGCCTATGTGATCTACACAGTGAGACTCTGTCCCTATCCCTCCACCCCCTAAAAAAAGAGAATATTTTGAAGCTGGAGTGAACTTCACGAATACTCCAGTAATTATAGTCTAGCCTCATTTCCCTTACTCTATAGACGAGTAACTTGAGACCCAGAAGGGAAAGCAGAATTGTTTGCTAAGAGCACACATCCAGTGTTTCAGACACTGGGCTAAGAACTTTAGTTTATTGAATCTTCCCAATGTAACTCTTAGGGTCCTTGCTTTACTGATGAGGAAAACAAGGATCAGAGAAGCAAGTAGTATGTCTCAGATCAGAGAGCTGCTGTGTTCTGGAGGCAAAGCTGAACTCCATGTCCACCAGATCCCTGCCAGAGCCCTGTCTTCTATTGCCTCCTGACTATGGCCTAGGATGAGACAGCAGAGCTGGCCAAGACCCAAGCACCCTGACTCTAGATAGTGAAGGTGAAGGCAAAGGCCTCCATCCACACATCAAGGATCTCTCAAGGCAGATCTCGCCACCCTGCTGCTTCCCTAGCCAGTGGCCAATCTGAGATCTCCCCTAGAAGCCAGACAAGAACCCCAGGAGTTGCAGAAGGCAGCACAGCACCCTACTGCCTGCTGTCTCATTCTCAAAGTGAGCCTGTGAACCTCAAGGTGTGAGGGTGCTGCCCAGTCACCCCTATTCCATGTGCCATCAGTATGTTTTTGAGCCTCTATTGTGAATGACGTAGATCATGATAATAAAGTTATTTTTCAGAATCATTTAAATTAATGCTTATGGAACTCTCCTATAGGCTGGGCACTTTTCTGCGTGTCTTACCCTTACAACGTTGTATTGACCTGGAGTCTACTGTCGTTACCATTGCACATAGAGGCATCTGAGACACAGCCAAGTTAAGTAATTTCCCAAAGCTCACCCAGCTGGAAAGCAGTAAGCCAGGCCTGAAATCCAGGCTCCAGAAACACCAGCTGATCCATGCACTCAGCATACACCTGTCAGAACCCGCCATGTGCTCAGCACTGCTAACTACTGCAAATATAACAAAGCTTAGCGGCACAGCTGGAGCTGTCTGCCCTCAAGGAGCTCACAGTAGTGGAAGGAGAAAGGCCATATGCAAGTAAGAGGGATCTGGATCATAAGTACTATGAGAGAAGCAGAGAAAGAGAATGGGTGTCACAGCGGGGTGTCCATGAGAACTTAGAAACAGTGTACCAAGGGGGTCGCAGCCATTGAAAATGGTCAAGAAGACTCTGTTAAGCAGGTGAGCTTTAATTGAGTCCTATGAGATGAGTTACACAGAAAGTCACAAATTATATGACCCTGTCTGTGTGGATGTCCAGAACAGGCAAAGCTGTAGAGCCAGCAAGCAGATGGCCAGAGGCTAAGGGTTGGGGATGGGGAGTGACTGCTTAAGAGGTACAGGATTTCTTTTTAGGGTGATGAAAATGTTTCAGACTTAGATAATGGTGATGGTTGCAGACGATTGACTATAATGGATGCCATGGAAGTGATTAAGTATACTTTAAAATATGAGAATTTTACCTCATCTGGAAAAAAGAAATGCCTGTCAGGTTCATGATCAAGGCTCTAGGTTGTGGTGGGATTGGAGGCAGGGAGAAGATTTCACATAAAAAAAGCCATCCTGGGACAAGGTGAGCTAGTTCAGAGTGGCTTGGCTGGTGTAGGGGGCTGGGGATGATGGGGTGGAGCCCAGTTCTCAGAGCAGCTAACAGGGTCCAGAGGCTGGCAGGGGCCTTCTAGGCCATTTCCAGCAGCTCAGATTTTCCTGTGGGAGTGGGGCATTGTGCCACTTATGGCAGGGCCACAGTGCTCTGAGTGCACTTTAAGAAAGTTCAAGTTCTCTCCCTTTGAGGGAGGAGAACATTTGTAGAAATGCAGAGACAGTAAATGAATTATTCTAACACTCTGGGGAGCATCATGTGTGTGACCATCACCCCAAGCCGAAAAGCAGAATTGTTGTCATTTCTGTTTGTGAATTTCATTCTTTCACTTAAAAATTCCTTCAATGAGTAGAAGCAGGTTTCTGTTTTGGGCCACGCCCTGTATGCATTGGTGCTGAGGATGTAGCTGTGACCCCCACACGCATGACTCTGGCCCTCTAAGCAGATGCTCTGGCTAGTGACCCAATTTGTGGGCTGCAATTGTGAGGGATGCTGTGAAAGGACACGAGTCAAGGTGCTTGCTCCTGCTGTGCCAAGCACACGCCCTGCAGTCAGAAGCCCTAGTGTAAAGCCTGGTTCCTCATCCACTCAGGTGAGAGGCCTTGAACAAGTTTTCCAGCTCTGCACACTTCCTGTCCTGTGAGACAGGTAGATACGGCAGTCCCTGCCAGGGGGCGGGCATGCAGGAGTGACATTAATATGCAGAGGGAAGGGTCCACCAGAGCCTGGCAGGCAGCAGCAGCTCAGCAGGCCTCAGCTGACTCTCTCAGGAAGGACATGATAAATCTAGTTGGATAGGATCGTGTTGTTGACCTTGAACCCATCTTGGCAATGGCGCTGAAGACCCTGGAAGATGCCAATGTGCAATATATGAAGTGGAAAATTGATCTGCAAGGATCCTTTCAGGAAATGTTCACTCATATGAAGAGCAGGCTGCCTCAGCACCATGAGAGGTGCTGCCCTCTCTCTGACCTCTCCCACGCCGTGCACAGAGCAGCCTTAGGTTTTGTTCTTTCCCAACAGTTCATCCCCTGGGAGAATGACATTCCCTGACATATTACAAAATAGTCTCTTTTGGCACCTGCACACCCATGTTTACTGCAGCACTATTCACAATAGCCAAGTTATGGAAACAGCCAAGATGTCCCACTACTGATGAATGGATCAAGAAAATGTGGTATCCACTCTTGAGGATATACCAAAAAGACTGTGACACAGGTTACTCCAGAGGCACCTGCACGCCCATGTTTATTGCGGCACTATTCACAATAGCCAAGTTATGGAAACAGCCAAGATGCCCTACCACTGACGAATGGATTAAGAAAATGTGGTATCTATACACAATGGAATTTTATGCAGCCATGAAGAACGAAATGTTATCATTCACTGGTAAATGGATGGAATTGGAGAACATCATTCTGAGTGAGGTTAGTCTGGCCCAAAAGACCAAAAATCGTATGTTCTCCCTCATATGTGGACATTAGATCAAGGGCAAACATGACAAGGGGATTGGACTTTGAGCACATGACAAAAGCGAGAGCACACAAGGGAGGGGTGAGGATAGGTAAGACACCTAAAAAATTAGCTAGCATCTGTTGTCTTTAACGCAGAGAAACTAAAGCAGATACCTTAAAAAGCAACTGAGGCCAATAGGAAAAGGGGACCAGGAACTAGAGAAAAGGTTAGATCAAAAAGAATTAACCTAGAAGGTAATACACACGCACAGGAAATTAATGTGAGTCAACTCCCTGTATAGCTATCCTTATCTCAACCAGCAAAAACCCTTGTTCCTTCCTATTATTGCTTATACTCTCTCTTCAACAAAATTAGAGATAAGGGCAAAATAGTTTCTGTTGGGTATTGAGGGGGTGGGGGGGGAGATGGAGGGGGCGGAGTGGGTGGTAAGGGAGGGGGTGGGGGCAGGGGGGAGAAATGACCCAAGCATTGTATGCACATATGAATAATAAAACAATAAAAAAATAGCCTCTTTTGACCTTCAGAGGCCAGTGCGTCTGTATTCCATATTATTACAAGAGAGTTTACACCTACCGGGGTCTTTATCTTACAAGGTCCAGCTTGGCCATAAACTCCCTTCCACACTGATGCGCTCAGACCACAGCTGTGGATTGAAAGTCTCCATGAGCTAGTTACCATGCTAGATGGTGGGATTATAACATAGAAAAGATCAACACCAGCCCCAAAGGCTTCCTAACCCTGTGAGGAGCCAGGGAGAAAAATGAACTAGTATCACCTGTGCTTTAGAGGTGAGAATTCAAGTTGCACAGGTGACAGGGTTGCAGCATGGAAGCAAACTGAGGCACCCTGCCTGGAAGTGGATTCCAGACTGTGTCTGACCAAGGCCGGTCTGTTCCCCAATCTTTGATAATAATAGCTGTCATTACTGTACACCGCTATGTCCCCAGCATTAAGTACCAGGTATTCATGTCACCTAATTTAATCTTCATGGATTTCCATGAGGAGTGCATCACATAAGTTAGTACATGGACAGTGTTTACAGAGTACCTGACTTAAGGCCTAAACACATTCTACAGTAGATGAAACTTGAATCAGGCAATACAAGCTCAGAAATCCACAAATGTGCTGGCCAAATTCCTAGAGAGTCCCCAAAAGCGGTTGGAGTTTCCAATGCTGGTGGTGTAGATAAAAAGTAGGGGAGAGGGTCACAGTGGGACATTACATGGCAGATCAGTGACAAACACGTGCTCCAATGGGGAGAGGTTTGGTCGTTGGCTGCTCTGTGGTAACTCAGAGTATGACAGATATGTAGAATGACTTGCTAGGCACCTGTCCCTTCTAGATTGAAGGTAAAATCCCAGCCTCCTTTCCTGGTCCTGGGTGTGGTGAGAGTCCACCATTGAGATGTGCTCGCTGAAGACTTAATGACCGTGGAGTTAAGTGGGGGTCAGGGTGGGGTTGCTCAGATCTCTGGGTTGCCTATACAGAGCCCTCACTGATAATGGGTGGGTGTGAGGTGATGATAACCAGCAATTAGGATGCCATCTTGGCAACTGGTCTGGGTGGGGTTCTGAGCGTCACTCCTGGGACCCAGCCTAGACCCTGCTCCTCCAGGCCTTCCATCTATTTTGTAAGGACCTAATTTCCTGTCATCCTTGACTGCTCAATATAGCTCGAGCTGTTTTTCCTGTAATTCTTTTTTAAGATGTGAAATATTGACTTGTAAATATGGACTGGACAAGGTCCTTAGCCTTTCGGAGCCTTTGCTTTCTCACCTATACAATGGATACTGAAACCACTTCCCATAGTAAAATGGGGAGGCTACTGTGGAGTAACATTTGCAAAGTGCCTGTCTTTTAGCAGTAGCTCAGTAATAGAAAATTGTGTAGTGCACAAAGAATGGGTTTTGTAGAAACTGAGTTCCCATCATGCAGTTCTGCTTACCAGTTGTGTGACCGCTCACACCTCTTAGAGGACCTGGGAGGTACAGGGCAAATATCTACCATTGCATCATCTTTTGGTTGTGTGTTTGCTTTGGTGAGGATCAGAGAGTTAACATCCATCCAGCACGGAGTTGTCTGGCACACAGGAGCCTCTTCTCACATGGCACTTTCCTTCCTTATCTCCTCTGCCCTACAGTTGGTGGTAGATGTTTAATAGGCTTGCAAATGGTGAGCATGTTTGGAAAGAAACAAATTAGGAAAACAGTTATAAAGGATGCAATTGCGCAACCAGCCCTCTGCTCCCTGGTAGCAGATGGACACGCTTTTCCCTCCGTAATACAGGAAATAAGGTTCTATCACCGTTTCACTGGGTGTGTCTGTGTGCTTTGCAGACTGTTCTGCTCAAACCTATTTCCTGCCACTTAACTGTCCTTTCTTCTGCCACCAGGGTCATGGCTTTGCTCTGTTTCATAAGATAGGACTGTTGCTCTGGGTTCCTGCCACTGAGATAGGAGTGGATCAAGGCAGGAGCGCTCTTCTGAGTGCCTGGGGAAGTGTCAGGAAGGTGGAAGAGAGAGAACAGAGGAGTAGGGCTGGATGCACAGTGGGTTAGCTGGTTTGTTGTGAACCTGTGAGCCTGGTATTACCTATGGGAGAGTGCAGCCAGGTGCAGAGTGGGCCGGTGGTGACATTGGGAGCTTGAGAAACGCCCCCAGAATGGGGGAAATAGAGGCTACTTTGGAATGACACTTCAGCCACACTTTTGGTGAGATGTTGTGTTTGGTGAGAGGAGTGCCCAGTGGTGACAAGTGTCTGACAAGGGTCAGGAGCTGCCTACTGTGTGCTGCTATAAGTACCAGAGGGAAGGACAGTGCTTTGCTTTGTTGTGTTTTGAAGTCCTTCCTGGAGCCTAGCAATGGGGGCTAACACACCACCCATAATTTATTGTTAACAGAGGTTGGACATCTTGTGGGGCAAGATGTGCTGGCCATCGGACGAACATTTGTGGAGGGTTGCTGTACCTGGTGTCCCGCTGGTCTGAGGATGTGGAGATAAATCTTCAGTCCCTGCAGGTTAACAGTCACTGAGTACCTCCTCTGTTCACACACCTGCTGGGCTCTGGGAGCAGCACAGGGAGGAAAACCCAGTCCCTGCCACGCTTAAAGGTCTCACAGGCTGGGGGCAGGGTATCAAACTAGGGTGAGTAGGAGCGTGAGGTGCTATGGAGGACCTGGTAGGCCCCTTTATCTAAAATGCTAGGGCTGAGGGTGCTATGGGGAATTGCCTCTGTTGGAACTGTTGGGTAAGAAAGTTGAGTGAGAATTATCCAGGGGACAAGGTGAGGGTAGTGTGTGTGTGTGTGTGTGTGTTTCAGTCACTCAGGGAGGACAAAAGGCATTCCAGGTAAAGAAAGCTGCAGTGGTAGAAGAAGCTCCTGGGGACCTGAGAGGGGAAGCCAAATTTGTTACTGCTGCAGAGCAGGGCTCAAGGCTGGGAGGGAGTGGTGGGAAGTGAAAAAATCTCTTCATGACGAGTAAAAAGAACTTCATCCTGATGGCAATGGGAAACCAGATCGATGCTTTAAAAGTTAAAAAGTTAAAAGAATATTCCAGGAATATTCTTGGAATGTTTAAAGGTTAGAGTTAATTAATTTATTCCAGGAATATTCTTGGAATGATAGCTACATACGCATTCGATATTGGACTAGGTTGTGGGAATCTGAGAGTGTGCAGAACAGTTCTTAATGAGGTGGAGTTCATGATCTAATAAGAGAGAGACAGACTAAGTAGACTAATTTTTATAAGGATGATGGATTAAGGTAATGCTTACATAATTAAATCAATTAAAGAACCATCACGCACTTAACAGTCACCCAATATAAATGCGTGGCTATGAAGCATGACAAGTGCTGTGAAGGGAGCCTAAGTAAACCGAGGCAGAGTCGGTGCTATACTATTGCTAGTAACAACGCTGGCAGGTGATGGTGCAACCGGTTCTGCTTCACGTGGATTATGTCATTTCATCTTTAAAGTGATCAGATGAAGGAGCATTGTCTCCATGGAGGAACATGTGGCTGACTCCAAAGCCTGCACAGCTCAGGGAGGCTGCATGTTTTTGGGAGGTGAGATGGGGGAGCGGTACTGGGATTTGAACTCAGAGCTTCATGCTTTCTAGGCAGGCACTCTATAGCTTGAGCCACACCTCCAGCCCTTTTTGCTATAGTTATTTTGGAGATATGGTCTCACCTTTGCCTAGACCAGACTGAACTGAGCTCCTCCTACCTTACACTTCCTGCATTGCTAGGATGACAGGTACGAACCACTGCACCCAGCTATTGGTTGAGATAGGGTCTCATGAATTATTTGCCAGGGGTGGGGGGCTGGCTTTCAATCACGATCCTCCCCATCTCAGCCTCCCAAGCAGCTGGGATTACAGGCATGAGCCACCGGGGCGGTATGGAGGTTGCATTTTGATTTTCAGCTTTTGGTGTTAGTAACTACTGTAGGCTGAAAAATGCACCACCAGTTATGTCTGCCTCGTAATACCCAAAACCTGCCAAGGTCACATTGCATAACTAAGGGATGCTGAAGATGTGACCAAGAGGATCTCCAGCAGGGAGCGAGAGTCTGAAGGCAAAAGGGGCGTGGAGGAGGTGGGAGAGGGCACCGCAGCGCCTGGCGGGAGGCTGAATGGAGGGTGCAAATTCAGCTGTTGAGAGATCAGATTAGGGACCTGGTCCTTAGGCCTCTGAGCGTCATGGACAGGCGGGGAAGTCACTTGAGGGTTTTGACATAATCACTCTGCCGCTGGCAGTGGTGAGAGGGTGGGGCAAGGAAAGCTGGAACCCACCCAGTGTCATGCAAGTTGGGACCTGGCTGGTGCCTATATTAACAGGGAGATAGACTGCCCCGAACACCAGCAGGTCTCAAACCGTGGCCCCAGGACCTTTGCATGCCCTCCACACACTTTCAGGGAGTCCTCAAGGTCACAAATGTTTTCCACTCTCATCCTCACACAGTGCACAGTGGAATTTTTCAGAGGTTACACGACTGTGAAATCTTTATAGACCTAAACAGACAGGAAAATTCTGCTTGCTTCTATTAAGCCAAACATTAGAGGGATCTGAAAAAAAATGTACTTTTGGGAGAAATTTTTCCACAGAAATTCTGTTTATAAGTGTAGGGGTGAACTTGTTCGAGGTACACCATATACACACAGGGGATTACCACAGTGAAATCACTCTGCATTAGGAATGTAGGATAATTCAAAAATTAAATAATTTAAAATAGATATTTATGCGAATATATAATGATTTAACATTGCTATTTTAAAATAAGTATATACTTTAAGCGTTTCTCAGTATTATTACTATGTTGCAGTTGTCTTTTTTGAGACATGCTCCTGCCATGAAGCCCAGGCTGGCTTGGAACTCTTGAGCCTCCTGCCTCAGCCTCCCGAGTGCTGGGATTACAGGTGTGAACCACCACACTCAGCCTCAGTAATATGATAAATACTGGTAGATGGAACCCATATAAACAATAGCTCTCTGTGATCCTCAATGATTTATTTTACAATTACAAATGAATCAGAAGACCAGAAAGTGTGCTATCTGCAGTGGCACACAAATCTTGAGGCCTGTCTCTGCTTATTTATTTGCAGTAACTTCCTGCACTTCAGTCTTTTTCTAATCCTGGAACGGGCAAAACAGATGCAGCCCTTCCCAACGTTCAGATGAAGCTCAGAGGGGTAATGGGATGTACACAGATGCCCCCTCCTCCCTAGAATGGAAGAAGGCCTGAAGGCTTTGCAAGCGTTTGCCATCAGGTCCTTGGCATTTCCTACTGCTGCGTGGGAAGGGGTGGGCCGGCCGCAGGACGCCTGGGGAGGACTTGACTTCAGGTGGGCAGGGCCTGGGAGTCTGCGCTTTACAGGCTGGTGCTTCCCAGCCTGTGCTCAGAGCTCCCTCTGCAGGCAGCAAGCTGGTACTACGCTATTCTCGCCTCATCTTCCAACCGCTCCCGTTGAATTTTAGCTCAAGGGGAGTTTGAAGTTCATGGCTGCCTGACACCTCCTACCTGCAAACAGAAGGTCCGTTTTCACAGGGGGCAGCTGCGGAGTAGAGAAGCAGCATGTTGCAATGACAAAAGCACAAACATGACCTGAATCGTGGTCCAAGCTTGCTTGACAACTAAGAGTGTGGTCATTTGACTCATTCCTGGTTTTGACCCTTCAGGAGGAAACATGGCACAGCCATCCAGCCACAAAGATCCTTCCAGCTCCAGCGGCCTGGTCTTGGTGCAAATTGTCTCCATGTCACACACTAGGGAGAGGCTTGATCAGGGTTTTCCTTGCATTCATGAGTTCGTCTCCACCTGAATCTGACTTCAGCCTCCGTATATGTAATTATGAAGTGTATTTATTTATTTCTTATTTTTATTTTTTCTGTACTGGAGGGTTGAACCCAGGACCTCGCACATGCTAGTCGAGCGCTCTACCAAATCGAGCTAAGTGCATTTTTAAAAACCTTACCACAATTCATTCACTTATTAAGCAAACAATAATAAGCTGAAATATGTCACAGGCACAGAGATTAGGCAATACACGTATTTTCTCATTTCACCCACATCCTAACTCTACTAAGAAGGTGTCACCATCATTCCCACTTTACAGAGGAGGAAACTGAGGCCTAGGAGGTTCTAAGTAACTTGCCAAGAGAATAGAGCAACAGCATGGCCAAACCAAATTCAAAACCAAGCAGTCTGGTTCCACAGCCACAACACCACACAAAGCCTTGCTTATATAAGTGTTTGCATATTTTGAGGGCTTGCTGTGTCCTTGAAGTGTCACATGCATCATCTCATTTAATACTTGTGATGATTCAATGGAGTAGTGCTTATCATCTCAGTTTCACAAGGAGGACATTTACTCTCAGGTCACCCAACCACCAAGTGGCAGAGCTGAGATTTGAGCTCTGGGACTTCAAAGTCCATTTTGAAGTCACTTTTAGTCACACTCATCTTTTGCCAGGAAAAGATGGCAATCAACTGAGGCTTCAAGGAGCTTGTACTCTAGTCTCCTTGTGGGATAATATTTACTGAGCTCCATTCTAAGCCTTTATCGATATGAACTCATTTACTTCTCACTTCTAGATCGAACTGATTATCCAGTTTTGCAGGGGAAGAACACCCGCTCTGGGAGGCGAACTATATACACTGCCTGAGGCCTCACACTTGGTGAATGGTAAGTTGGACTTCAAACCCAGAGATGGGCCTGGCTCTGGTACCCATGTTTTTAACCACCCCAGGGATGCAGGGGCCCCTGGCCAGGGTTGAAGGCAGCTGAGAGGAGCAAGCTCAGCTGCAGAGAGATCCCAAGGTAGGAAGAAAGTGTCCCTCCCTTTGTCCCCTGGGTCTGAATTCCTCTCCAATCCTGGTGTTCCAGTTGCCTGTGAGACTGCTGCATTTGAAGTCATGCTTTCTCCTGAAATCTCAGGGCTAAGGTGGAACCCAACCCATTTCCCCAAATAGTTCTCTAAATGTGATGCTGTCATTCTCTCACACTGAGAACCCACTCTGCCTGCTAATTCCTTGGCACTGGGGAACCATGTTAAACCCATTCTGAGACATTCTGTCTAGCATCAACAAGAAAGAATGAGACAGTAAGTGAACATTTCTGTCGTGGGAATGGAGGAAAATGACAGCACATGCCATGGAATTGCTCTCTCTAGAGTGGGCTCTTCTAAGAAGGGTTAAGTCTTTGGGGCCTCAGAGCAGGTGCCAATGGATGCCAGTGTGAATGTACAGGTTCTTGGAGGCCACAGCTGAGGCCACGGCTATTCTTGTGGAGAGAAGACAAGTAGTAAGTCAAAGTGACCGGGCACAGAGAAAAGGGAATTCTTATGCGCTGGTGGAGTGGCTCAAGTGGTAGAAAACTTGCCTAGCAAGCATGAGGTACTGAGTTCAAACCCCAGTACCAGAAAAAAATAAAAAGAAAGAAAAAAGGGAATTCCAGATAAGAGGTCAGGTGGGGCACCACAGTAAGCTACTCTGGGGAAAGGAGGACAGGGCCCGAGAGGAAGGCCAAGGAGCAGATTACTTCTTGGTCAGAAAGCCAAGGTAGAAAGCCTCTGTCCCAAGACAGGATGAGGCAAGGACAAGCAAGGTGCACCAGCTGGGATTTCTCCAGAGCTACGGAGTTCTCTCCTCTAGAAACACAAAGCAGTGGTGTCTTCTAACTGGGTAGCGTAGGGCTCTGGGATGCGCTCCAGTGTGAGGGAACTCGTGCAGGACTAGTGGGTGGGACTTAAATTGCTAGTAGCCATGACCGTGGGTGAGTCTGGACAGGAGGAACTTGAGCTGAGGACAGAGCTGTGGCTCTCTTAGAAGCCACAGGTGGGGATGTCGTAGGCCCCTGAAAGGTCCTGCAAGCTGGGAGCTGAGGCGTCATGCCAGGGCTCTCATTGACTCTCACCTCAGCTGCTCTTTGCCTGTGTACTGTGTTCTCTTCTTCCCCAGTGGGTTTCTTCACATCTTAGCCTACTTGTTAGAATGATGCCGTCCCAGGTGTCACCTTCTCATGCCACAGTCCCAGTCAGAGTTTAACTAGATGCTGGTTCCTGATTTGGGGAAGCAGGAATTTGATTGGTCAGTCTTCAATCAGTTCTCTACCCTGGATAAAGGAAAGCCAGAAGGCAACCCAAACATGCCTATTAAAGGTGCATCCCCATGAATGTAGGATGGCATGAGGATGTTCCCAAGAGGAGAAATTAAGATTTGTCATATGGGCGAGAAAATACCCTGAAGGGCACCTACTGCTGGGTCTAGAGAGAGAACCCTGAAAAATGCCAACATCAATCAAGTATCGGGATGGAGATGTGGAAGAAGTCAGAGAGATTTTTCCAGGTAATTAGGAAGAAAACCCGGAGAGAGAAAGGATGGGTGCTAAGAGTTAAAATAACTTATTTAAAGAGGGAGAGAGGCAGAAATGGTCAAATGTGGAGGAATTAAGAAGGAAGAGAAGTGTTACAGACCATTTGACTTTGGAAAGCAACACCCAAACCCTCCAATTAGTTTTTTGTTCCCTTACTCTCCACCCCCTTCCAGGAGAGTATGCACAGGCTTTCTCTCCTGAAAATGCTTTACTATGGAAGATTGCAAATAGAAACAAGTAGCGAGCTGAGCGGAATGAACCCCATGTGCCACCCCCAACTTCAATCAACTCTCCGTCAAGCTTGCTTCTTAGATGCCCTTACTTACTCTCTGGCCCTCATTCCAGGCTACTCTGAGCAAAACCCAGACTTCATATAATTCCATCTGTAAATATTTCAGTATGAATTTCTAATACATAAACACTGTGCATTTTAATCCCAGCTACTCAGGAGACTAAGACAAGAGGACAGTGAGTCCAAGGCCAGCCTATGCCACTTAGCCGCACTCCATCTCAAAAAAAAAAAAAAGGCTATGCATTTAAAGTATGAGCACAATATGAGTGTTGACCTAAGAAAATCCTTAATCTCATCAAATAGTCAATGTTTATATTTTCTTGCTTTTTCTGTATTTTTCCCAATAGATACTTAGCTTGAATTGAGATCAAAAAAGATTTACAGCTTGATTAATTTACCTTCAGAATATTTTAAAATCTCTAAACTGTCCCATTTATTTATTTGGTGGTACTGGGATTTGAACTCAGGGCCTTGTACTTGCTACCACTTGAGCCAGGCCTTCAGCCCTTTTTTTGTTTTAGTTATTTTTTGGATACAGTTTTGCATTTTTGCTCAGGGCCAGCTTTAGTCAGTGATCCTCCTACCTATGCCTCCTATATAGCTGGAATTATAACCCTAAATGCCAGTCTTGTTTGTTGAGATGGGGTCTTGCTAAATTTTTTGCCCAGGCTAACCATGATCCTCTTGATCTCTACCTCCTGAAGAGCTGGGATTATAGAGATACACTGCCACACCTGGCCTTTCCCATTTATTTATTTACTTTGGCTGTGTGGGATTTAAACTCAGAACTTTGTGCTTGCTAGGCAGGTGCTGTACCGCTTGAAGCAAGCCTCCAGCCCCCCACTTTCTTTTTAACTGAAAAGAAATGTTGGTTGCCCCATAGGGTTTCCATCAACTTGAATTGTACTGATTGCATTTTTGTGGTGTGGTTTTGCCTTTCCCTGCATTTCCTGTTAAATAGTGCCCAGCTCTAGAGGTTCAATAGCTTTATTGGTTTTTAAGGCTCACACGTGGTGCTGAGTCCTTCCATCTTTGTCTCTTTTTCTGTAATGTAGGTAGCCACGGGGTATCATTGAATAGGTCTGTTAACTCACAAGCACTTGCAAAATGACGACCTCTAATTCTGTCACTCATCTTCCTTTCCCAGCTGGATGACTTCCGCTGACTCTCTGTTGCTCCATTTTAGCTGCTTTGGTTGCCTGAGCTCTCACTAATAGATTCCTTAGAAAATGCCCCTGGAAATACGGTTTCCCAAGTCCTGGATTGGCCCCCGCAGTGTACTCGGGGTGTGTGTACTTGAGCGTCAGTTTAGGTGGACTTAAAATCCTCAGCTCTCATTTTCTTTTGAGCATCCTAAATATGTTACTTCTTTGATTTCTGGCTTCATGCATACATATTGAACATCTAATAACATTCTGATGTTCTTTTTCTTATAAAAATGTTTTGGGGGCCTGGTTGCACAAAGAACCCCCCCATTTTCATAGGCTAATTTTTTTCAAATATATACAACGAATCTGTTCAATATGTAGGTTTTTTTAAAGCTTTATTGAGATACAACTCACAAATCCAGTTGTTTACTCATTTAAAATGTACAGTCTGAGGGCAGAATTGTGTGACTGTCATCTTGATCAATTTCAGAGCATTTCCTACCCTCGAACGAAACTCTGTAAGCATTAGTCCTCTCCTTCCCCACCCATCCCGTCCCTGCTCCTGCACTCCGGGCCTTCACTTACCTACTTTTGTCTCTCTGTGTTTCCATTGTGGACTGTATGCACCTTCGCTAATGTCTCTCCACATTCCACTCCCCCAAACGCAGGCCTCCGGGAACCACCATTCAACTCTGCCTATGAGGTCAGTCTTGCAATATGTAATTTTAAAGTCTACTTACTGATTTATCGGTTGTTATTATTATCATTATTTTTGCAATACTGGGGTTTGAACCCAGGACCTTGTGCACTTGCTAGGCAAGCTCTCTGCTGCTTGAACCATGTCCCCAGCCCTAAACTTTTCTTTTTTTTTTTTGCAGTACTGGTTCTTGAACTCAGGGCTTACCCCTTGAACCACTCCACCAGCCCAATTTTTTGTGATAGGGTTTTTCAAGATAGGGTCTCTTGAATCATTTGCCTGGGCTAGTTTCAAACCATAATCCTCCTGATCTCTGCCTCCTGAGTGGCTAGGATTACAGGTGTGAGCCACCAGTGCCTGGCTGAAGGAAGTTTTGAGTTTTAGCAATTCCCTTTGTTTCATGGCTTTGGTTTTCTTCTTTGAGGACCTTGTCACACGTGTTGGAGACTGCTTATTGTTCACATTCATCACTTTCCTGCAAGTCCCTTTTATCTCTCTCTTTTCCTTTTTGGTATTTAACACTTCTCCTATTTTCTATTTTTCTCAAGACATTTTCCACTTGGTTTAGGCATCTGTGGGACTATCTCCTTGTATAGTCTTTTTTGGAGGGCAGTACCAGAAGCCCTGGTTTGAGCTCAGGCTTGCTAGGCAGGTGCTTTACCACTTGAGCCATGCCTCTAGCCCCTCGTATGTTCCTGAGACAGTTTTTCATTC
The DNA here is from genome assembly GCF_047511655.1 of Castor canadensis. Classification (NCBI taxonomy): domain Eukaryota; kingdom Metazoa; phylum Chordata; class Mammalia; order Rodentia; family Castoridae; genus Castor; species Castor canadensis. Next base: position 107,413,480 of record NC_133392.1, on the reverse strand, counting down.
TTTTCTAGCTCTTTTTCTGAACTATATCATTGTTTTCAATCTTCCCTTTCCTGGATCACCCTGCTGTTCAGGGTTTTTTGTTGTTGTTGTTGTTGTTTTTCATTTTGCTTTGTGTTGTTTTTCATCATTTCTGTTTTTTGAAACTTATTTTGAAGTATTATATTGCAAGTTCCATCTGTTTGTGACATGTCTTGGTGTTCTCCCATTGTCTATACTGAAATGATTCTCTTCTGAGTCTGCTTTTCTTATGAAGCATTGTTGGGTTTGACCACAGTCCTATCCTGCAGTTCATTTTTGGTGATCCCAGTTTCTCTCTGCTTTCAGGACACACTGACAAATGAACATGTCTAGGTTCGTGGATCTAGAGCTCCCCCTTCTGTTGATTTCCCAAAGTAATTTTTAAAATATGACCCCTTACTTTCTGAGATCTTCGCAATCCTCCCTTTTAGTTTTACCTCTTTTTTTGATGGGACTGGAGTTTGAACTCAGGGCTTTATACTTGCAAAGCAGGCACTCTACTGCTCTGATTATTTGGAGATGGGGTCTTGTAAACTGTTTCCCAGGGGGCTGGTCTTGAACCAGGATCCTCTAGTTCTCATCCTCCCAAGTAGCTAGGATTACACCAGCCCTTGGATACCTCTTTTCTTTGCCCACAATTGTTCTTACTTTGCTCAGTTTGGATTTGATTCTTTAGACTAAATTTTCTCCTCAGAGCAGGGCTTTGTCCTTGAAAATGGGTTGGTTTGTTGGTTTTCAGAGTTCACAGGGCTGTGACCTCAACCACAGCGAGGTCAGGGCTTCCCGGGTGTCTTTCCTTGGGCTCATCCAAGACTACTACCTTTCCCCAACCCCTAAGTGGTCCACTGTGCTTCCCTGTGATTTCCTTTGGTGACCAGGGTCCTCCAGTTCTTAGGGTATCACAAGTCTCGATGTCACCTGGTCCCTACTCACTCACGTTTTAGAGCTGAAGTTGCTGTTCCTGGAGGTTTTTTTTTTGCAGTCTTTGCCCATTGGATATGATTTGCAAACCTAGTTGCTGTGAAGTTTTTATAACAGTTCGAGATTGAGAACAACTGCTCCACCACTGGATCCTTCAGCTTGGTAAATTTACTAAAAATTATTGAGTTGTACTTTGAATGGATTTTATGGTAGATAATTTGTAACTTGATAATTTTTTTTTCAGTACTGGGGTTTGAACTCAGGGCTTTGTGCTTGCTAAGCAGGTGCTCTACCACTTGAGCCACTCCACCAGCTCAAGATTTTTTTTTTTAACACTAGCCTTTTACCATTAACCTTGATGTCTTCCAAGAATTCTCCTTGCTCCTGATCACATCAGTATCTAAGGACCAGCAGACACCCAAAGGAAGCCTCTGGGATGGAGACTGCTGAGTCCTCCCCAACTAGGGCACAGGGGGACTTTCACCCCACTAGGGACCAGTGCACCCCGAAGTGACATGTGCTGCCTGGGCCTGAGGCAGGTGCATGTGTCGTCTTGACTCTTCCTCTGCCACCCCAGCCCTGTGAGCCTCGCCTGCTCTAGCCTGACAGACTCCACTTCTAAGAGACCCAAGGCAAAGAGAAGGCAACTTGGAGGAAAGAGAAATGGTTCAGAGAAGAGAAACAAATCTATAAACGTCTCTTCAAACTTTTCCATCCTCTCCCATTTGATTTGTCTTTCAGTTCTGAATATTCCTCTCCCAGCTGTGCTCTGCATAGAACTCAGTGCTGTGGCCTAAGTACATTGTGTTCCCTTACTTCTGGGGTGCTGGAGATGGAACCGGGGCCTTGCACCTGCTCAGCATTGCTCTACCACCAAGTCACATCCCTGGTCCAGAAGGAGGAGATGGGTGAGGCAGTCACCTGTGCAGACTTCTCCACATAGCGACCTCTTTTTCAGAGTCAGCAACACTGGTTGCCACTGTTTACTCCTCTGCCCAGCCCCAGGAGAACCAGTGTCCATCCAGAGACATCTTTACTGAGTTTCTTCACGGATGTGACTTTCAGTCTTCTGATGCTGGTGGATGATAGGACACCACAAGCATCCCCCTTGGTGAGGCGAGAATATATGTAGAAAACCAGTGTCAGATGGACAAATGTAGCTGGAGGACGTGGAATTAAGCAGCACCCATATAGATTGTGGTCATCAGGGAGGCTACATCCTGGAGGGGGGGGTTCAGTCTAGGGGAGAAGCCCTGGGAACTGTGGGGTGGGAGAAAGGTTTGATTAGAATCTCTTCTCCATCATTTAGTAGCTGTGTGGTGTCAGGCAAGTTCCTTTCCCTCTCTGAGACTCATCCTCTGTGTTTGTTGTTTACTTCTAAGGATTAAATGAGAGAATAATTGAAGGATTTAGTTTGAGGCAGGCATCAGCAAGTGGTGGTTAAATGTCCCCAGCTTGGAGACCCACCTCTTAGAACTCCCTGCTGAGAAAAGAAATTGCCCACCCTTGCAGCGGGACCTCTCCTTGCTTGAGGTCTGGGCACTGGGTGGCAGACTTGCTCAGGTCGTTGTAGCTTTATGACACTTGGAAAGAGCCCTCCGAGTTGGTGTGAAGTGGACTTTCCTGGAAATGTCTGCAGGTTGCAGAACTGCAACGGAGAAGGACCTGTCATTAGAGGCTTCGCATACTTTGCTATTTTTACTGAAATGACTCTTCACTCAAAAACGAAGAAATGTGCACACTGTGACTGAATGTTTCCCGGGCACCCTTGCTGACGGGGTGGCTGTGGTCATCCTGCACCTTCTTCCCGGCGCAGGGAGCCAGGGAGCCTGGTTTGGGGCGAGGCCATCTGAGCTGCCTGCACGGAAAGTCAACTAGAAAGCTAGCCACGGCTGTGAGTGTTTGAAAGCTGCTGTCACTGCAGGTTGTTTCGATCCTGCAGGCAGGGAACATCTGGGGGCTCTTTGCAAAGGCTTTTCAAGGCTGGTATTGATGAAATGTCACTCCACAGAGGCAGGGAACAAAGAACGGGTCCCACACCAGGGAGAAGGAGGACACATGCCCACGCTCGTCCTCCCCAACGTGTCCTTAACTGCACTTACCACCTGCCTCCCAAACCCAGTTCTCCCTGCCATCCTCAGGATCAGTGAGCCATGTCACCAGGCTGAAGGGCTGGAAGTCCCCTGTCCCCCTCTCTGCCCTGATCTCCATGCCTGTCTCCCTCTCTCCCCAGGTTACTCATAAAATCTGGCTGACTTTTCCCATATGTACCCAGAGCTTGTTACTCTTGTTCACTAACCGCCAAGGACTCAGCGTTCCTCTCACCTGACTTAAATCTCTCCATCATCAAGACCATCTGAAATAATGCCTGCTGGGACACACTCCTATGACATTCCCTTCCCTTTTTCCCCAGTGCCTTTACCCAAATACAACTTCCTCCTTCAGGCAGCAGCCTGAGAACTTTGCTGCATGACTGGAGAAGTTTCCTTTGGAAAACACTATTATTAATTCCTATTTAAAACATAAGAAAAGGGAGGCTCAGAGAGGTTAAGTAACTTGTCAAATGTCACACAGTAAGAGATGAACCCTTAATGTTACCTACCACACATAAACTGACTTCTCAGGACTGTTGTTTAACTACTTACTCAAAACTAAGGATGAGTAACAAAGTTTCTCAGCAATCCTTTTGCCAGTGGGAGAGACAGATACAAATAATTAACTCCTGTAAAACATGATACTTACATTTACTAGGTGTGACATGTTCTGGAGCCCTGTGGAAGAAGCCTCACAGTTGTTTTCCTTACTCACAGTCTGGCTCTTGCACTGTGTCATCATAGTCGTCACAATATTCCAGTCTAAATATTTCCTTAAGAATATTAGAAAATACTGTATGACTGGAGAATGGACCCTGCACAATGATGGCTCTCCGCCTGTGCCCCGCAAGAGTACCTCCACCCAGTGCAATGCCTTTCAGCCCTGTGGCTGGGCTGGAGTCATGAGCAGCCTCTGCTGAAGGGACCCTGGGCCACGGAGAGGTTGCAAGGGTTCTCCTCCCCAGTCTCACTTTCTTTTTGCCTTCCTCCTCAAACAGGTCTTAAGCATCTATTTCTGCAGGTGCAGTGCTGAGAGCTGGGATTCAGGGAAAACGAGACATAGACCTTGTCCCCAAAGAGAGACAACAGTCCCGTTAGGACAGGTGGGAACAAGGACTTTAGGGCTGAAGTGTGTCAGTCATAATTCCAGCTTCACCACTATGCTTCTAGCTGACAAGTTCCTTAGCCTCTCTGGGACTTTGTTTCCCCACCTGTAAGATAGCCCAACAATGGAATTTACCTCATGGGGCTGTCGTTTTGGTTACAATGAAAGGAACATAAGGGTTGTCCTTGTAATAGTGCTTGGCAAATAAAAATACTAGAGGCATTTACAGGCCACGTACCCCTTGCTTGGAATATTTGGGACCAGAAGTGTTCCACACTTGAATTTGTTTTAGATTTTGTAATATCTGCATGCATACATACATATGTGTATGCACACTCTTTTGTGCCTCCACACACCTGACACACTCCACCTGGAAGGTAATATACAATATTCTTAGTGCTCCTGTGTTTTGGATTGCAACCATTGTCACATGAAGTCAGGTGTGAGATTTTCCAATCAAATCAGAACTCGAAATGTTAGGATTTTGGAGAATTTCTGACTTCAAATTTTCAGATTACTGGGCATGAGACCCTGAGTTCAATTGCCAGTACTCCTCCAAAACCAGATCAGGGTGTTCTCCCGAGCTGTTATTATTTGTACATAGTACAGTTTGGTTCTGGAAGCTGAATTCTGATCACTTATGTCCCCCAAGGCCAAGCACACAGTGTGGGGAGCCGTCTGGCACACAGTGAAGACATCTGGCTTCTCACCCAGTGAAGTTATCAGCCATCATTATTGTATTTCAATTTCAGTGAAAAACTCTGGGTTGTTTTAGGCAAATAGTTATCTTTTCCCTGTAGCTGAAGTGTGAGAAAAACACAAAATACATGTTAAGGGCATTTTCTGAGCATGACATTGTGTCAAGAGAAAAAACAACACATCTACTACAGTTAGAAAGACACAGAAAGGATTAACATGACCCCTGTGCAAGGAGGACACAAAAATTCATGAAGTGTTCCATATTTTTAATCAAAACAACACTGAGCTTCCATCTTGCCCCAGTCAGAATGGCAGTCGTCAAGAGAACAAGCAGCAACAAATTGCTGGTGAGGATGTAGGGTGGGTGGGGAGTGGGAAGGAACACTTACACACTGTTGGTGGGAATGGGAATCAGTATGGAGGCTCCTAAAAAAAAAAACCCTAAAAGTAGACTTACCTGATGATTCTGTTATATAGCATTCCTGGGCATACCTACAGAGAAGTTTAAATCAACATATGAGAGACACCTGCACACCCATATTTGTTGCAGCACTAGTCACAATAACCAAGCTATGGAATCAGCCTAAGTGCCCAAGAACCGAATGAATAAAGAAAATGTGATACGGAATATTACTCAGTCATAAAGAAGAATGAAATTATGTTGCTGCAGGAAAATGGATGGACGTGGAGGTATGTCAAGTGATAAGCCAAGCTCAGTCAAACACATCTTTTCACCCATGTGTAGAATCGAGACCTAAAATGGTGATGATGATGGGACATGAGTGGGAAAGGGGATTATGGGGGGACTCAAAGGAGTGGGGAGTGAAAAGGGTATTGGGAGGTGAACAAAATTGAATTACATATATATGTATATTTATATGAAGATAGAACTACTAAATACTGTTTGAAAAGCAGGGAATGATTGGAGGGGGGCTAAGGCTGTATAATAGAGGGTTTGAATTTGATCAAAGTACACTGTACACATCCATGGAGATATCACAATGAAACCCCTCTGTACAATTAATGGCCACTATTTTTTAAAAAAGAATATCAAAAAGGAGACAAAACAATGGTTAAAAAAAAAAAAAAAAGCAAGCAAAGAAACAAACGAAAAACCTAGTAGTGAGGAGAGGCTGAGAGTCTCAACTCTGGATGGAAAAATTCCACTTTTGTTAGCCTGGAATGAATTCTCTCCCAGGGGGCAGAGGTGGTGGTAAGTCAGGAGCTAAACCTAACCAGGCAGAATGCTGGGCCTGCTGACTCTAGCAGGGGGACAGCCGTGCAGCAGGGTTCAACTCTGCAGCAAAGAGGAGAGAAGGGACAAATTTCTAAGCTTCACCAACTACACGATGCACACAAGGTATGCGTGCATGCATGTGTGTGTGTGTGTGTGTGTGTGAGAGAGAGAGAGAGAGAGAGGGAGAGAGAGAGAGAGAGAGAGGGAAGGGGGTGTGTGGCAGGGAGCCTGACTCAGCATCATCAGTGAGGAAGCAAATACTTTGAATTATTCTTAGACTAGGTATTTCCATTCCTCTTAGCCCATTTCTTCTAAAGGCGCTGTCAGGAATAATTATTACTCTCTTGGGAACTTTATTTTCTTTTTATAAAGTTGAGCAATCACGTGTGTTTCTTTCCTTCTTTCCTTCCTTCTTTTTTTCCTTCCTTCCTCCCTTCCCTTTTTTCATTTTGGTGGTACTGGGGTTTGAACTCAAGCCCTTGCACTTGCTAAGCAGGTGCTTTGGTGCTTGAGCCACACCCTCAGCCCCACGTGTGTTTGAAGTAGGTCACCAAAGCATTGTTGTCTGGTTCTGCTGCCTAAACAACTCTGCCTGCATTGTCATGCATGCCTTTTTAATTAAAAGTCCCTTCCAAGTTCACGAGGAAGAATGTCACCCTCCTGCCTGAGATGGCTGAATTATTCACACTACCAGATGTCTCAAAATCAACACGTCCCAGACATCTGCAGACAGAAGGATTACGAGCGTTCACATGACTTGAGGCTTTGATGCGAGTGCTTCTACAAAATCGCGTAGGACTGGAGGTGTGGGTCTTTTCAGGAGTTGTGCTGTGCCTGAGGGCTTGGTAGGACGCAAGGAAGTCACCTGAAACAGCACAAGGCTGCACCTGCCAGGCAGACGGCTGCATGCACCAATTCCAGCACACCTCTACTTACTGCGCGTCGCAGACAAGCTTCTTAACTCCTCTGTGCCTCAGTTTCTTTGTCTGCGAATCAGAGGAAACAACGCAGGCTTATGTACAATCCCCAAACTCAAAAGCTATGAACACTCATTTCTTCTTAACCCACGTGGCAGTAAGATCTAATTGTCCTGAATTGATTTGGCCATAAAACCCTGCCCTGAACAGACACCAGGTTTTTTCTAGTCTGTGTTAGTTGTATTTAATGTGAATGTACACGTTTTCCTAGTGTTACTGAAATTTTACTCATGAGACACAGACCCAAGACCTCACTGGAGGAGGTACATAATAAATGGAACTGACAACATGTTATGTCTTTAAAATCCAGAAATTTCTGAATCCAAAACACACCTGGTGCCCAAGGCTTCTGATAATGGAGTGTGGACCCAGACCTTCCTCACAGGATGAACCCAGTATCATGTGGGACACCCCATGGCACTGCCATCTTCCATCTCCTCTCCCTACCTCGCCTTTTCTTAGGTGTGACTTCCCCCTTCAGGTAGCAGCCTGCTCATGTTGTTTTGTCCTTTCTGTAGCTGGGGCCATTTCCCTGGCTTGCCTGCTGTGTGTAAAGTCCTTCAGGGTGGAGAGTATGTCCCAGTGTTCAGTGGCACAAAGTCGATGTGTAGCAACCCATCAGTTGTTGGGTATCTCCGGAGCCTCAAGGTCCCCTGACACCTGTCAGTGGGGCTGCACCATGGGAGGAGGATCTACTTCAGAATGCAGAAACACAGAAGTTGTTGGGGGAATCCAGCAGGAGAGGGCTGCCCTGGGCACACAGGACAGGGACTTCTTCCACCCCGATCACCTGGCCCTGTCCTGCTCTAGGACAGTCATTAATTCTCATGCTTACTTTTCCATTCTCAAATTTGGATAGTCAATCAGGTGGGCACCCTACACCCTACACCCTACATTTCCCATGGAGGGAAATGTCAGGGGGCAAGGATTTTTTTGTGGGGTGGGGGCTTCACTGATAGGAGAGAAGCAGATGCCTAAAATGGTGGGCACGGGAAGTGGAGCAGACATAGAAGGGAGCGTTGAGGGCAGCCAAGCCAATGCGCCAGCCAGTGACAAAAAGCACCGGCTTTGTAGTTGTGCAGATGTGGGGTGGAGTGCCAGCTGTACAGCTTACCGACTAGGCAGCATGACGTGGTGTGGTGAATGGTGACCTCCAAAACACAGGTACACATCCTAACTGTAGGATGACCTTATTTGGGAAAAAGGTCTCAAGATGAGGTCACCCTGGTGGTCTCTGAATCTGATGACAAATATCCTAAGAGAAGCAGAGAGGTGAGACAAGGAGGAGACCACAGGTCATCAGAGATTGGAAGGACTGCAACTCTGTGTTGAGCAAGGTGTCAGAGGAGGACAAGGCAGGACCAGAGTTTCTCCTTGAACCTTGGGAGGGAGTGAGGCCCTGCCAACACCTGGATTTCAAACTTGTCCCCTCAGTAACCATGAGGAGATAAATACTTAATGTTTTAAGCACCAAGTTTGTGGCAATTTGTTACCCTAAGAAACCAATACACACTGGAGGAGTTTCCTAAACAGCATGAGCCTCAGTTGCTCCAACTGAAAATGGGGATCCGATGTGCCTCTACTTATGGGTCCACTTTGATGAGTAATAGAAATCCAACATGTCAACCTCATGACACCAAGTTGCCCTTCAATAGATGGAAACTCTGTTATGAGGGCTGATGAATGGCCATAATGAAACGCTGGGTTCACCAGCAGATGGCAGAAGATGGATTTGCAAACAAGAGGACTGTAGTACACTGCCCACTAATGCAGGTCAGAACAAAAGAAGCCTTCCCAACTCACCTCTTGCCTCACAGTGAGTGCTCAGTGTGGACAACAAACTGATTCTGTTCTCCTTTGGCCATTCTGCACAACAGAGGCTGGCAATGGCGAACCCAAAAAGTGGAGTGCAACAGAAAATATCTAGACTCTAGGCCTGCCTCTGTCATCTCACGGAGACACAGTTTTCCCCACCTGTAAAATAATAAGATAAAGAACCAAGTGCCATATACACTAACGGACTGTTGTGAAATGATGCAAGGTGCCAAAGAGCTGGGAAAAGCAGACACAATAAAGCACAGAAGGGGCCTGGGATGGATTACTTCATGGACTGCTTCTGCAGGGATCCCAGTGTCATAGTAGATTTTTTCATTCATTTATTCACTTACAAACATGAAGCCAGACATTATGCTGGCCTGGGGAATATGACTCACCTTTGAGAAGCTCACGTTCTAGTCCGGGTGGACACACATGTGATAAATGTGTGCTCAGGGGCATGATTTTCCTCTCAAATGTTAGGATACCATTCCAACTCTGTGTTTTGACTTAAGAAACACAGAACGAACAGTACTTGCTAAAGCATTTGCATTCGTTTCTCAATTTCCAGTCTTAAAACCTTATTTATGAGTAAGTGGAAAAAGAAATTTGCAGGACAGAACGTACAGAATAATCTATCCACTGACCTATCTTACCTGTCTCTAAAAACTGAAGGCTACACCTCTGTACTCTTACCATTGGCCCATGAGGGAAAGAGTGGAGTCGTATTTGGAAGAACAGGGCTTTAACCTTTTATTTTCTATGTTCCTGTATCATTCACATTTTTTAAACAAACACACAATGCTTTTCCCATTAAAAAAAGGAGGAATAATAATATTTTTAATGATCCCGTCCCAGAGATCTCTGGGGCTGACTCAAACATGGTAGTGTGCACTAATGATGAAGTTAGTCACTTCCCTTTTTGAAAGAAAATTAAAGGGAAGAAGAAAGTCCATCTTTGCTCTTCTTTGTACTCATAAAGAGGCCACCTATCCAGAAGTGACCCAAGCTGTTTTAAAGTCCTTCTCCTGTTTAAAGGGCGTTCAAACATTAGCTCAGCAACCTTCAGGGCTCATCATGGGGCCGGTGAGTCAGGAGGAAGTGCCAGGCTGTGGAGGCCATGTGGAGGCCATGTCACCAGCCGTGAACATACCCCTAAAGTATCTTCAGGGCTTTGGAATGTTCAAACTTCTCCCGCATTATCTAGCATAACCCTTCCATGACCCTTAGGATGTCAGGTCAGTGCTGCCCATCCTTAAGTTGTAGGTGAGGGAATGAAGATTCTAGAAAGTGAAATGACAAACCCAAGTTGGAGAAGCTAGTCAGCAGCAGGATTTTAAGTCACTTACATGTCAAATCCTGAACAGCACAGAAAAGATGATGGCTAATGTCACCCTTCATATGACATAGCATTGACATTGGGAGTGGGGGAGGGGAAGACCAAGCAGACTTTCCACTTCTTCCTACCTTTCTTTCCTTTTTTCCATCCCTTCTGTTCTTCCTCCCTCCCTTTGTCCCTCCTTCTACTCCATTGGGAAAGGAGAAGAGGTGAGGAAGGGGACGCTGCCAGATAAGTAAACAGATAATTACAATTCAGCAGTCAATTTTTATGCAAATTTCAATTATGCTGCAGCTTTGAGGCAGTGTGTTAGAAATATATTAATCAAAGCTCATTTATGTGCAAATATTGAAGAGACCAGAGGCTTCTCAAATGACTTACCATCAGAGTTGCTTAAATTCACCGCTGATGATGGTCACCCTTTAGCCACATGGAGGCGCCAGCATTGTTGGTGGACAAGCAAGCCTGTCACTGTCAAGTCCTGAAGATGGGACCTTTGCAGTAGCCCAGGTTTTCAGGGACACCTCCTCTCCTGGTCCCTCCCCAGCATGAAAAGGCTCTGGAAGGCCCAACTCAGCCTGGAAGAGAGAAAGATGAGGAGGCTTTCAGAGAAGGTGACATATATACCAGGGACTGAATCCTACGGCCATGAAATGATGTCTATTGGAGTGTCCTCTGCACATCCTGCTGCCTCTTCAGTGCTCATGTCACCCGCTGGGTGTGGGACAGAAGCAGAGGCTGTGGGGTCAGCCTCTCTCCTCCCAAGCTGGGTAAAGTGCCCCACCAGACTCCCAATCACACTACTCTGTCCTTGTCACTGTGCTTGAAATGTCCGTGAACACGGCAAAGTGCCAGGCCCTGAGTTCAAAGCCTAGTACTGCCAAAAAAAAAAAATGTTTTAATATGGAAAATTTCCAGAGAACAACTTAATGTACCTAATATCAAGTTTCAATAACTACCAGCTTGGAGCTCATTGTCTTCCCTCTCTTCCCTATTTTATTTTGGTATGTTTAAGATATTGTAAGGAAAAAAAATGAACTGCTAGGCTTCTCTCACCACCTTTAAAATGCATGGGTGAGTGGGGTGGGCAGAGGGGAGAGGAAGAACATTTTTCTAGAGGACTACGCTTTTGTGCAATAAGCCACTGTGATGAGAAAAATTAGGAAGAAAAGGAACAAGAAACACTGGTTACTCAGCACCAGGTACTGTGCTTTGTTATTTTACTTCATCCTCCAAGGAGAGACAAGTATTATCCCATTTAAAAAATAAGACTTGGAGGGCTGGGGACATGGCTTCCTAGCAACTGCAAGGCCCTGAGTTCAAACCCCAGTACCACATACACACACAAAAAATCTTTCAAGAGGACAAATGTCAATGCTATGTCTACAGCAAAGCTGGGATGGGACTCCAGCTCCATGGAGCTTCATATGTGCTCCTAAGATTCTGACAGAATGCCCCCTGCAGTGCACACCCAAGGACATCAAGGCCTGAGGCTGCTAAGGAGAACTTCCTGGGCCTCTCACCCAGGCACCTAAACCTGGTTAATTCATAGTGCCCTGGAAGCAAGCTCTGCAGGTAACTCCAACCCTGGGAGGAAGAAGGGGATCCACATCTGGATGTCAAGTTGGAGTTAAGTTCCTTATTAAAAAGAAGGTCATTTTCTCTGTTGCCAGTTCCTAGGAAATGACAGGAGTCCTGTGGAACTCGTAAATCAATTTGGAAGGGATTAAACAATAAAACACATGCTGTGGTTGGGATAAGATATTTGTGGGAAAAATCCAGGAGACTGTTCAAATGTGACACTGGGTTTGACTGTGACAATAAGGGAGTAAACAAAGCCCAGATTACTTTGGGGGGCTGGGGGCCATATTGTGTGAGATGGAAATTAGCCAGTCTTGGAAGCTTAGAAAATGACAAGCTTCAGGGGCAAATGTTGGCGCTGTCTGTCCATTCTGTGTCCAGGTGAGAAGGAGGTGTGGCCAGTGGAGCTGAGCTAGGAGGTTCACTGGCTAAACAACCCCATAGTGGGTGAGGAAGTTTTGTGTCATGTTCAGCCCTTGCCCTAATTCTTCACTCACCAAGTTTTCTGGATAAGCTTGCTTCTTGGTATTCATTTTTCAACAGGGCAAGAACAAGTTGCTCTGGCCAGTGTGAACTTCCAGTACTCTCGAAAGTTGATTTTCTCATTAGAAGTGAATAAATTGGCTTTCTGGTTATAACTTGGCTTCTGCAGTCACTTGCCCTGAGGGAGGGGTGGTCTGACCTTTGTACTGGGATGTGCTTCTCCCTTCTAGCTTTCCTACCCTCTACTAGCTAATGAATGGACAGCCTGTGTAGTTTGTGCGTGCGTGGTTAGGGCCCGCTGCCTGGGGAGGAAGGATCCAAGGATCCAACCAGCAAAGTCAGGTCTTCATGCGGTAAGAGAGCGGGGGGAGCAGGGGATGTTTGTTAACAAGAAGTGAATGCTACTCTGGGATCCCTTGGAAGAGGGCTGGTAACATGGCACCCAGGGGCCTTAACACAGGAAACTGAAACCCTTTGTGTTCCAAAGGAAGCAGTGGGAACCTGCTGTTTCCCCAAGCAGGTTATTCCAGTTCACTTGTCTCCACCAGCATGGGACAGAGAGGTTCTTAGCAGCAAAGCTGCCATGTTGCTCCTTCCTTCAAAACCCTTCCATAGCTCCTTACTACCTACAGTGTTAAGTCCAAACTCCTGGGCAAGGCTTACTCTTGTGGCAAGAAAACTAAGAAGATGATCATCCCATCCTCATTTCATCAATCAACTCCTCTTGTAACATAAGGTGCATCATTATTGAAAGTCTTGAAAGTTCTGTTAAATAAGGCACATATATATGATCTGTGGATCATAAGGCACATTCAGCTTCAGAGGGATCAAAATGTACAACAATCTCAAGACTTTTCTTTTTTCTTTTTGGTGGTACCGGGGTTTGAACTCAAGGGCTTATGCTTGCTGGGCAGACACTCTACCACTTGAGCCACTCTGCCAGCCAAAATCTCAAGTCCTAATGTCACTGAAGTATGGTATTTCAAACCAAAGCTGAGAGCTGAGTTGTACTTTTTCCCTCCCAGGGGAGAGCCAACTCATTTTATAGAAAAGGAAATTTGTTATCTAGGATAACTCTGTGATGGAGTTCCGTTATTTATTTAGCTTTTTTGAGATGGTCTAACTCAAGGTACTGAATATGTTTGAGTGGGTACCACCGGGCAGCCTGTGTGCTGGGGACCGGGTGTAGAGTGGTAAGGCCAGCTGAGCTCCAGCCTTCGTGCAGTTTCTAAGCTAACAGAAGAAACAGATTAAGCAATGATATAATTTCTATGGTGGTAAGTGCTCAAAGGAGACATCTAGGAACCAAGAGCGTAAACAACAGAGAACCTGGCAAATTCCAGAAAGTCTTTCAGGGAAAGTGGCGAAGAGGGAGTCTGGGAATAAAGCAGGCAGAAAGGTAGGGAGAAGGCTCTGCAGAGAGTCTGACACTTGTGGGATGTGGAGGCCATTCATTCAACAGTCACTGGCTGAGAATTGCCTGTGGGCCAGGCAGCTTGCCTGGGATCTGCATACAGCAACTAAAACCTCCCCAAATCCAACTCAAATCTCGGCTATTGACATTCCCTTCTCACCTTCCAGAAACCAGGAGCTGAGTAGGAAGAACTGAGAAAATAAAAAGCATGGTGGGCGCCATCCAGGAAATGAAATGGAAGGGTCTGACCGCCAGCTCTGCCTTGATTGTGGCTGGGCTCCCACACTGAGAACAGTGTCTGGCACACGGTAAGAGCAAATACATTTTTTTGCTGTGGATGAATTAGAATCACTGACGGGTGGAGTTGGGGTGTGGGTGGTGATTCTGATGTAGCCTGTTCTTAGCAACTACTAAAGGAGAACAGCTTTTGAGTTTAAAAAATGTCTGGAGGCATTGTGGAATGTTCACAGACTTGGTTTTCACTGCTCTTAAACACAGTCATTAATTACAGTTGGTCTCGATGACTAGAAAACTCTCCTGTCAACAATGTGTTGAGCCTGAGCGGTGCAGTTTGAATCCCAAGTCACAACGGCTGTTGGCAGTCTTCACCTAAACTAGATCTCAAGGCTCTCCTGGGCCAGGGTTGGCCATGCTGAAAACCTCAGAGGGCAGGGACTATGTCCGTCCTGTTCTGGTGGCTGCCTCCCTTTTTCAGAGGTCAGGGTGCCATGACCCTAGTCAAGGCTGTTAAATGAGGGGAAAGTCATGGTCCAACTCTAAGGCCAATGATTTTATTGTGGAAGAAATACTTTGATGGACTTTTTTGGTTGACAGAGCAGATTCCTTCTCCCTTCCCCTCTTTTTTTTTTTTTTCTTTTCACAAGAAAATGTTCATTGCAGGCAGTGATATAAAAGATGCAAAACCAATAGAAAAATAAACAAGAAATAGGTAACGTTTATATTTTGGTGTACTTCTTTTCGTTGGAGTTCGAATCCAGGGCCCCACATATTGTAGGAGGTGCTCTATCACTGAGTCTCAGCTACATGTCCTGCCCCGCGTGTATTTCTTTTTCTTTTTCTACTGAAGACTGAACCCAGGATCTTGCACTTGCAAGGTAAGCACTCTGCCACTTTTGCCAGGCCCTGGCCCTTTCATTTTTGTTTTGATTTTGAGATAAGATCTCACTAACTTTGCCCTGGCTGGCTCAGAATTTGAAATCCTCCTGCCTCTACCTCCTAAGTAGCTGAGATTAGAGGCCTGTGACACTACGCCTGGCCCCTGAGTATATCTCTTATGAGATTATATAATACACATCAATTAGCAACTGACTTAAATAAGCCTTAAACTTTATTATATGCACCTTTCTGTTTAGTAGACATTCACCCACATCACTATTGCAAGTTCTGTACTGGTCTGGTATTGTAATATCTAGATTTTCTTTTCTCAATTTCTTTCTGCTCTGTGATCAGATTAGGTCAAAGGATAACTTTGAGCACATTGCTTTCCTGATGAACCCCTTCCAAGGTTTTCCATTCCCCACTTCCACATATAAAGTCCAAATTATCTCAGTCAAAATTCAAGGCCCTTCGACTTGACTTTCCATCTTTTTCTTCCATTTCTTTCTGATGTAGCTGACACAGCAGCATTAAGTCTGACATTTCCTGAGGCCCTTACTACCTTTTCCCACCTCTGCTCAGGTTCTTCCTTCTACCTGGAATGTTACTCCCTAGGCTTCCCCAGTTTCTGGAATCCCATGCCACCCCTTAGGCTTCAATCAGTTGCCACCTTCTCCAGGAAGCCTGTTCCTCACCAGCAAATGCACTAGGAACTGAACCAAGTGCTTTTTCCCTTATGGGAAAAAATTACTCAAAATACACTTTGCTTTTTTGAATACTTCTGTCCACATATACAATCATACACACACATTATGGCAAGTGTGCAAAGGGAGATTAATAAGGGCAGGCTTAGAATTTAGGACTTTACTTCCAGTAATGCTTTTCTTATTTGCAAAAAAATTATTTGCATACTTCTACATATCCACAGATATGTGGACATTTACATGGATATATGTGTGTGCATTATCTATATATGGCAATGTATTTCTTGGAGGCTGCCACTTGTAAGGTAGCAGGTGATCTTATAGCATGTATAGGTGGGTTCCAGTTGACTACACTATGGGCCTTGTAGGAGAAAGGCACCTGAGTCACGCTCTGCATAAATCTGTCAGACTCCTCCCTGGTTTTAGCTATATAATTGATAGATAACTCTTAATAAATCTGCTGAGCTTACATAACTCAGTTTGAGGGCTGTGAGACTTGACAACTGGATGGATGTTCCATGGGTGTGCTGGGGGTGGGCGAGCTCACAGCAAAACCAGCCAGATTTCCCAGTTAGCTCTGCTAGCCAAGACTGGCATTCAAGGGCCAGACTCCCTTTCATACCTGTGAAATTAGATTTTCTCAGGTTTTGACACTTAGAGTGGTGTCCAGAATTTCAAAGCCACAAACACAACAAGGAGGGGGACAGAAGTGAGTTTCACATGGAGTCTTTTGCTCAAGAGTTGCACTCGAGTTCCTCTTGTTCTCCTCTCAAGAGCTGACTTACTCAAGGGTGATCAGGGTATAAACACAGTTCTCTCCCTCCCCCTGAGGCTGCCTTGCCAAATTGTTTGGCTGACCTTCACCCACTGCTGATCCAGTAAGCTCCAAGCCCTATGCAGAAAAATCAGTGGTGCGTTCACGTGATCATTCCGGCCTCTCCCTTAGCCTTTGTTGTTGATGACAGTGTCGTGAAGATATCCCCCCCAGGCTCTGGCTCCTCTCACACTGAACTCTCTCTTTCCACTCATCTCTCCTGAGTGGTCTCCTCCACTCCATTGGTTTTTAATGTTGCCTATTTGATGATGAGTGAGTCTCACATTTGTACATTTATACCTCCATTTCAGATCTGTTCTCTGAGCTCAGGTCATTTGTCATCACCATCTGGATACTGGCATTGGGGACGCAATGTGTTTAGAATGAGATTGTCAGCTGCCTCCTTTACTTGCTCCTCCCTATGGTTTCCAGTCCCAGAGATGACACCACCTGCCACCCAGATACTCAAGGAAGATATCCAGGAGGTGTCCGAATCTACACCTCCTCTTCCTTGCACCTCCCCTACTCCATCCTACTGCCTGATTGGATAATCATTAGCCCTGTCAGTTCAGAGGCCTCTCGAAGTTCTCATTTTCCCTGCCCGCACTGTACTCCAAGATTCAATCTTTCTGAATGATTCCCCCACATTCTTGTTTTTGGTGGGCCATGACACTCTACATGTTCTGTCCAATCTTTGCAAAGGCCAATCCAACAGGCTGCCATAGGGTGTCACCAGGGTGCTCTGGTTCTCAGCCTCAAGTTTGGAAAGCTGGGTTTGCATGCCCTACCTAAGCAAGCCTGATGGAGGCTGTGCCAGCACAGTGCCCTACTTGACCTCTCAAGATGGGCCCTGTAGTCTCCCCCAGAACCATTTTTCTCAGTATCCTAAAAACCACCTTTCCTGTATTTCACAGATGGGCTGGGAGTGAGAGTGGAACAGATGTCTGGAGACCTGAGGTTGAACATGGCAACTAAAGGTGGGTGACTTTAACCAGGCACTGAAAGAATCATGCTGACCCACAGGTAAGTCCTGTCCTGTCCCCAGCACTGTGACCTACCACCACATCTCCTGGTAACCCCATTTCCATTGCTCCCCTCTTCTTCTTGTCTGTCTCCTTGCCACCTTTCTCCCTCCCCTCCCTCTCTGTCTCTTCCCACTTCTTGTGTTATGTTGTTACTGACAAATGATTGATATACTAACAAAAAGTGCACCTATTTACCATGTGCAACTTGCTGAGCTGGGACATGGCATATGCCCTGTTCTCTAATATATTCTACACAGGCAGCCAGAGAGATTTTTCTAAAGACCAATCTCTTAATGTCACTGTCCTCTTAATCTTTACCAATGGTTTCTCCCCTCTTTTTTTTTTTTTTCAGTACTGGGGTTTGAACTCAGGAACTACACCTTGAGCCACTCCATCAATCCTTTTTTGTGATGGTTTTTTTCAAGATAGGGTCTCATGAACTATTTGCCTGGGCTGGCTTTAAACCAAGATCCTCCAGATCTCTGCCTCCTGAGTAGCTAGGATTACAGGTGTGAGCCACTGGGCCCAGCTCTCCCATTTCTTTCATTAAAAAATTCAACTCCTTTGCCACGGCTCGCTGTGCCCCACATGGGCACACCCTCCTCTCCAGCTTCATCCAGTGTCACTCTGCCCTGTTTCTTCATCGTGTGCTCTTACCACTCAGGTCTTCTCTAGCTCATTAGACTTATGGACTGACAGAGCTGCTTCCTGCTCACAGTGCCTGTTTCCTCTTGTCCTGGTTAATTCACATTCATCTTTTAGGTTGCTTAAATGTCCCCAAGACTGGATCAGACTGGTTATGCACGGTGCTCCTTCTCCGTGCTGCTTATCACAATAGCTGCCATTTGGTCAGCAAGTTGTTTAATATTGGTTCCTGTAAGCTCTTGGACTTAGGAACTGTATGTATCTTCTTGTGCAGTGATGTCTTTCCTGTACCTAGCACAATGCCTGGCCTCTAGCAACCGTCGATGTGTATTGTTAAATGGATAAAAGTTGTCCTAGATCTAGATCTTTCTGATACAGCAGAATACATTGGTAATTTCTGTTGAATGACTCTAGCTTTGCTCATTGCTTGTCTGTTGATTCGTTTTACTTTTTTATCAAATATACCATATGCATTTGCTCTAGCTAGCTACTGTACTGGGTACTGTACTGGGAATCAAAGCTGAGGTGGATTTTGATCCTGTCCAGAGTTTATGAACTGAGCAGGGTATAGCTCAGATTTATATTTTTACAGACAATGCACACAATGCACACAGTTTTGCCAAGGTTTCCTGGCAAAACTGAGTAATAGCCCTCTATTTAGGAAGACCTGGGTTTGCAGATTTTCACAGAGTATAACCTACATGTGTTATACTCCATGTGATGATTGACCCAGTTATAGGCAGGGTGTCAGAGAAAGGGTTATGGGCCTCTTGACTGAGCCACTGTGGTGATGGCCAGGTTAATTAGAGTCAAAGCACAGCCCAGGTCAGCAGGGCTGCACTGACTCACCCAGTAAATAGAGCAACCAAGAGTCAGGTCAGGTCAGGATAGTAGGTTGGGGTTCACCCACAGGGGGAGCAGACACAGAGCACCTGACTCAGTGTGCCAGATATCTGGCTACCTCCAGTAATGTCTCTTTGGCTACCACAAGGTCCATTTGCCACTGAAGGCTTCTGTTGCTAAGCTTATGGCTTGCTGGCAAGGGCAGAGCCAAGGTTTCCTGGCAAAACTGAGTAATAGCCCTCTATTCAGGAAGACCTGGGTTTACATCTGGCACCGCTTGGAGACTTGACTCTCTCTAACTGTAAGCAAGTTATACCAACTGTATAAGGCTCAGTTTCCTCTCATAAAATGAGATAGGACTGACTGTCACTTACTGGGAACATAAAATAATGCACAGTTAGTGCTCCTCTGCAGTTGACATCCATTAGCTATTTGTTCCTTTTTCAAATTATGCCACAGGTATGGGTTTTGCTTTGGTGGTCTCTTTTTCCCCATTCTTCACCGTCCCCTCCACCTACCCCCATACTTTCTCCAATCTTGGAAATGTACAATTGTGGTGTGATAAATAGGTTCTTCTTGTGGACAGATAGATAGACTGGAACCTGGAAGGCACATAGTAAATATTTGTGAATGGAGAGATGGGTGAGAAAAGACTCCCACTACCACAACACTAGCTATGGCCATTGGTGACATCACCATAGAGGACCTTTTGATCCAACTCCTTCCTGTCAGGGATTGCTTTGTTGTCAAGTTACCTTGCCCAAAGTGACAACACTTACTGGGGTGACCCACAATGAATGAGTGATCATTGCTGGAGTATAAATGCCTGGTCATTTCCACCCAATTCCCATAACTCTGGAAAGCCATGCTGGCTCCAGGGCTCCTCTCCACTCAGCTGAGGCTGTCATTGGACCTGTACTGGGACTGAGTTCTCCCTCTGCATATTTGTGCCCTTCACCTCCCTTTCTCAAGTGTTGACCTCTAGGGAACTCCCTAATAAATATCCTACACTCTAAACCCAACTCAGAGTCTACTTGCTAGGGAATGGTCTCACTAACTAGAAGATCTAGGGGCCATCAGGCATAGCTGGGTACAAAACTAAGCTAGATTGGACCCCTGCCCTCAAAGTCTTACAGCCTAATGGAGAAGAGATACCTTCAAGAGATAAAGGCAGATTCAATGTAGTAATCACCATTACATAGAGGATGCTAAAGAAAAAGAAGGGGGAGAGCAGAGTTTACAATTGGGGATTAGGCCTCAGGGTCCAGGAAGGCATCACTGAGCAGAGACCTGTAAGCTGACTTTATAGACTGAGTAAGAAGGAGGCAGATGGGGGTGTGCTCAGGCAGAAGGGCTACAGTTGATAGGTCAGAACTTGATGTGTTGGAGCAACTGAAAAGCAAGGTACATGGAGTCTAACACAGCAAAATATTAATGCAGGAAAGAACTTTGTTTTGTTGGCTTCTTCCTTTATTTGCCTGAAGCCATCCTCTAAATCCTTTACCTTCTTGTTGCCTCGTGGATATGCAGAGCTCACTTGGGTACACTCTTTCTTTTTCCCTCTCTATTCTCAGCTGCTGTTTTCCTCATACCCCCCTGGATCTTTTTTTCTCCTTCGAAACTACTCTGTTCTGTGCTTCTTTCAATTTCCTTCGCTTCTTTAATGATTAAAGAAAAAAAAAAGACAATACATACTCCTCCTCAGACCATCTGATTTCTAAGGATCCTTGGCACAATTAGCTTGCTTGCAGGTGTGTGAAAGGATTACGCAGAGAGGAAAAAGGAAAGGAAGGCAGAGGCCCCAGCCAAGGGGAAAAAGAAAAAGCTTTGCTGAAGTGCCACACCAAGGGGGTGAGGGACAGGAGCCAGGTCCTGGCAGGAGGGAGATGGATCAGAACCAGGAAATAGGTCAAATCAGAGTCCCAATTGCTAGAATGCCAGAAAATGGAGTGTGACGCCGAGTCAGCTGGAAGAACAGTTGAGCTGTGGTTAAGGTGTTTTTTGTGGTTCTGCCCATTCTCCCCTGGGAGCTGCAGCCCAAGGTGCAGGGCCTCGTGGGCAGGTGTGAGTAACACAGAGGACAGGAGGGAGGGTCTGAGGTGGGGAGGAAAGGGAGGGCGGACACACTGGAGAAAGGAGCTTTCTGGAGCCAGGAACCACACCTGTCTACATCTTTTAAAGCTTTATCACCTTTGCAACTTAAGCAGTTTCATTTCCACTGAGATTACAAGTGCGTGTGAGCAATTAGATAAATAGTGTCTAATTGACTTGTCCCTAAGGAAGTGGGAGAGAGTCATCATGAACTTCATCCCACCCAGCCAATGATGCCCTGGTCATAGTTGCTGTCTTTGTATCTTACAGTTTTGCAGGACATATATTTTTTTATTTGTGTGCATGCATATCTTTTGTAAGGATGTTTTCATGTTCTGCCTTGCAAATATTCAGTTCAGTGACCTTTTCTAACTGTGTCAGTTGAGGTAGTAAAACTGCTCCTTCCCTTCTGCTGTAGTGGCAAGAGGCCAGGTGTCAGCATACTCCCTGCAGGCCCATCATTCTGCCAGCAGTGCTCCTGCCTTCCGGCGCTTCTCTCTCCTCGAGACTTGGTGACCCCCAGTCATGCTTTAATTTTCAGCAAGAAAGCTACCACTTTCTCCACGAGTCCATCAAGCCTGCCTACTGCACCTGTCCTTGCCACGCACTGTTGTCATTACTACATACTTGGATCTTTCTTCTGCCAGACCTGTATTTACTTGATATTTCATTTTTTTGCCACTGAGGATCTGATCCAGGGCATTGTGGTGGACCACTGAACTATGTCTGCAACCCCAGGCCTGTGTTTTTAAGGCTGCCTTATGCCCAACTGATGGGATGTGAAATCAAGGCAGAGGGCATGACCAGCATTCTCAGTTTTGTATCACAGATTTTGGGATAGTTTTTGAGGCTGCCTTACGCCCAACTGATGGGATGTGAAATCAAGGCAGAGGGGATGACCAGCATTCTCAGTTTTGTATCACAGATTTTGGGATAGTTTTTAATGTTGTATTGGAATATTAGTGAAAATTGGGTTTGTTATTTAACTTTATGTGTTTACTTAATTATAGATACTGAGTAAGTGTTGTCTTGTGAAGCTTTTCTTTCAGTTGTGTGTGTGTGTGTGTGTGTGTGGTGTGTATGTGTATGTGTAATGGTGAAGAACACAGATATAGGCCTGGAAATTTTGGTCCATGCTGTATAGACCACTGTTTGTTTTTTTCCAAATTTTTTTAACTGTGACCTACAGTAAGAAAAACATTTTAGACTGCAACATAGTTCAGTTGTGTGGCAGTGTAAGAGGCCAGGTGTTTGCTTACTGTATCTATGGGTTCTGCTTCTAACTACTGATCAGAAATGTTTTTTAAAACCTGCATTCGTACTGAATGCATACATTATTTTTTTCTCATCACTATCCCCTGAACAATACAGTAAGAACAGCTATTTCCGTAGCATTTACATTGTATTAGGTATTGTAAATAATCTGGATAGGATTTAAAGTGTGCAGGAAGATGTGTGTAGGTTCTACACAAATACTACACCTGAGCACCTGGAATCAAGCCCCATGAGTGCTCAGAGACACCTGTGTACATAGACACACACAGTTTTCAAAGCCGTTTCAGACACACATGTTTTGTTTTGATGCAGTATGAGATAGATGCTATTAATTCATTTTAATGAGATAGATATTAAGTCATTTTAGATATGAGGAAATGGAGCACTAGCGACTGAGTGACCTGTGATGTGTCTCACAGCTTGTCATGTTGGACCTCAGGACTTGACTCCATGGATTCCTCACTCATGCAGTTTTATACAGCAACACACAGCAAGTCAGAGTAGGATGAGTTCTAATAGCTAATCAATGTGTTTAGATTTCTGATTTATTATATATGACATTGCTCCAAATATAATGGTGCCTTGGGGAGTGAGGAACTGTAGGACAGCACTAGAATTTGGGATGCAATGTAGAGAGTGTAGCAAACAGTACATTGGTGATCAGTCAGGTTTCCTGTCAACCAAGGAAGTGCTTTACTTCGAGTGTTGGCTCCATCAACAGAAGTGGACTATCTAGAAGGAGGAAATGATGATCATATATTCCCCTAAGAGCATTAACATTTCATTCTAGGCAACACGGGTGGATACTAAAGACAAGACAATAATAGGTTGTTTAGAAGACAATGCCCTGAGAGATGAGAAGACTCATGGCCATGCATATAGGAAAAGACAGAAGACCAAAAGGAGGTGCAGGCTGAAGGTGAGGAAGACCTCCATGAGTGGAAATGGCAAGGAGACCAATTTCCACATGGCAAAATTCTATTAGACCTCTGTAGTGTTGGCCAGCTCGGTATTGGGTTCCCTTTCTTCTGGCCATGGAACACATACGGGTTTGGGCAGTCCCTCCTTACTCTTGGCCCCCATGGTCTGTTTGGGCAGCTGACTCTGTCCCATGAAAACAGAAGACTCCAGCCTAAGCTAATCAGCATGGCCCATACTCTTGGGCCACAATGGATTAGAATCAGTTTGCAACTCAAATTAGCTCAATGAATGGTAAACTTTGAACTCTTATGGAATTTTTTGGTGAAAATCTTTCCCTCCATGGGATGTAGCACAGCATGGGTAATTGTGGTTGCTGGAGACCATGCTGGAGAGCCTAGGTGAGACAAGACACAGGAGAGCAGAGCCATGAGAAGGGCTACCACTGTGCTCTGCCTCCTCTTGGGCCCCTGGAACCAGCTGGGCCTGATGGGGCCTAGATCTTTCAGGTGGGTGAGCCAATATGTTGAAGGTTCATTCCCTGGAGAGGGGACTCTGAGGTGGGGGTTAGAGTGCAGGATATTTATTAAGGAGTGCCCAAGGGGTCAAGGAAGAGAGGGAAAGGGAACGGAAGATGCAGAGGGAGGACTCAAACCCAAGACAGACCCAGAGTCAGCCTCGGCCAAGCCAAGAGTCCTGGAGCTAGCATGGCCTTTCAGCATCATCAGACTTGATGACAACAGGGTGTATCTGCCATGGCAGTGCTCACTGACTGCCTGTGGGTGGCCATAGAACGATTGCACCAGCAAAGCAATTCCAGAAGGGGTTGGCAGTTGCACCTGGCAGCTCTCCAGCTGCTGGTGCTGAAGTCCTTTACTGGAGTGCACTCTGGGTGGTATATCAAGGGTCTAGGACACAATATATTCCTTATTTATTTGCTAATTTATTTTTGCTGAAGATAGTTCTGTCATGCTTTTTTGTCACTGGCAACTGAAAGAGTCCTGACAAATATAGTAAGGAAAGATTTTCTAAAATTCAGAGCTGTCTACATATGAACAGGGCTTTCATGGGAGGCAGTGAGCTCCCCAATACCGAAGGTGTGCAAGCAGAATCTGGCAGATCACTTTGGAAAGGATGCTTCCCAGAAAGAACTGGAGCTGGATGACTCCACATCCTCTGGAAGGCATGCTTGGAGAAATTCTGGTTACTTCCACTGGACTGACATGTGAACATCATATGGACATCCAGAGCATCCCAGATCAAATCCTATTTCTCCTAGCCAAGGAAAGAAAGAAAGGACACTTTTTTCTTGACATTAGAAGTTATCCTAAAGGAATGTTTTGACTGGAGAGTTCTTACCTCCCCGTTTCCCAAAGGGTAAGTTAGACATAGTCAATGCTGTCTTGGGGTCTCCCCAGCTAAGTCTTTCTTTTATCTTTCTGCCCATTTCTGAATGTCTCCTTATGCCCCCTTGACTGGCTTTTTGGTCACTGTGTCTCTTCCTGAATCAACCTTTACTAGATGCTTCTTTGGCCTTCTGTCCTTTGACACCAAGAGCCTCAGCCTCACACACTGCTCTGGCTCTCCCTTCCAGGAGCCTGAATTGACTCTCTGCATCCTGTGTCTGGACCCTCATCCCTGAGTTCTGGGTGTCCAGCTCACACCTGGCTGATGGACCTTCCTATCTTTGCTTTGACTCCCTCTGACCAGGTGCATCTCCAGCCACATTGCCTCAGTTCCAGCTGAACAGGGAGCAGAACAGGCAGATTAGGCAGATTCTGTGTGGTGTGAGGAAGGGATCGGTGTTTGGAAAACACTGAGTCTGAGCCCCAGCAGGCTCTGCCTCTTACACAGATCAGTCTCTGCATCTCTGAGCCTCAATTTCTTAATTTATAAAAGGGGGAGAATTCCTGCCTGGCCTTACAAAGTTGTAGTGAGAATAACCATAGTTTTAACTATCATTACTTAAGCTCTTTCCACGTGCCAGCTGCTCTATTAAGCTCTTGACTTTCCTTCTGGTTCTTCCCTACCTAATTCTTTGAAGATAGCTTCCCCTTGCCTCTCACCCCAACATTACAGATGAGGAAATGCAGGATCAGGGAGGTTGAGTAACTTACCCAAGATCACATAGCAGGGCCAAAATTTGAACCTTAGTCTATTGACTATAAAATTCTTGCCATTTATGCTCTTCACTATAAAATGAGGAATACAGAAACCCTCGACAATGGTGAGAATTCTTTTTCTGAACATGGGCTTTTATTACTATGTTTAAATCATCCATGAATCTCACTGGGTATTGAAAGCACAAGAATTGTCTGAAAGGGGTGTGCTGGCATGTGGAAGGCAAATTGCAGGGAGAGCCATGTCTAGTTAGCCGTCTTTCCTTCTCTAATTTCTTCAGCCTCAGGAAATGAACACCTATTACCTGTGGAGCAAATAGGCCTTCCTTGTTACTCAAGATGATCTGGTGCACTTGAACCTGGGGCTTGATTTGGAGATGAACTTTGAGGAAACAAAGCTCTTGCCTGGGGTTAAAGTGACTAGTGTCTTGGCATTGTGCAAATATGGCTCCAGTGTGTGGTATAGCCTCTGCAGGCAGGGCACCCTGTGGACCCTGTGCAGGGGCTTGTCGCCACCTTCATGCTGCCCACACCCAGTCCCAGGAACAGAAGTGGATGCCAAGAGAATGCTGTCTCCACTCAGGCTGCTGGAGACATACCACTCATTGCACATGCCCGAGTCTCCCAAATTTCTCTGCTCCAAGGTGTGTGAAGTGTGGTGGTACTAGAGGCTCATGATGCAAAGAAAGAAGCTGCCCAGAAGGTGGGCATGGTGGGCCTGTTGTCTCTGCTACCTGTTAGACAAGGAAAACCAGGTTCAAAAGCCAAATATTTCCCTGTGGAATTCAGCTCAAGATTTGAAGATTAGAGCTGGGGTGTAGCTCAGTGGCACAGCGCTCGCTTGGCATGCATGAGGCCCTGGGTTTGCTCCCCAGCACCAAAAAAAAAAAAAAAAAACCATTGAAGACTTCCTAGCTGTTCTATGAACCTCAACACCATGAATCACAAATGTAATAAGTTGTTTTGTATTAGATCAATTATCAAGTGTTCAAATTTCTTAATTACATGTATATATTCTCAAGGTTCTGCTATGAGCTAGACAGTGTTAAATTTTTTTCATTTGTGGGTTTTGATTCCCCCTCCACTAGGAAATTGGTTTTATTTGCTATGCCGGAGTCTTAATCTTCTCCATAAAGAAAAAAAAAAAAAAATCTCAGTTGGGGATACCTGTGTCTTGGCAGGTATCGGCAATGGTGAACTACCCAGATGCCACCAGATGGTGGCGCCAGAGAGGCAGGCCTGCTGTAGGTCTGGACTGCAGCGTGCAAGGCTCAGCAATCCTCTCTTCAATTTCCAAGAGCCAGTGCTCTGCCCTTCCTTATGTGTCAGCGGCCTGGCTGTTCTTGTTCTTCACAGCGTCCTGAGTTTGTCCCCAGCTGGTCACTCAGCGTTCGTCAGGAAGTGAGAGCAGATTCATAATTTGCCTTGTGTATTATACTAATACACAATACAAAAACTACGTATTTTCTCTGAGTGCCATGGTATAAAAGTTGGGAACATTGCCCTCACAGAATCTTGCTTAACAACTTCCAGGCTGGTTATTATTCATAGCCCCAATTTACACATGAGAAAATGGAAGTGACAGGGATTGCTCGACTGGACCAAGATCACAGTGCTAATAAGTAGTCAGGCCAGAACTGAATGCAGATATCCTGCTTCCAGGATGAGCCAGAAGTTCTCAACTCTGGCTGCATATGAAATTCTGAGGAACTTAAAAAAAAAACACCGAAGCCAAGAAATTGTCACAGCCAAGAGAAGCCTAAGCAAACATGGATGACTAAACGTAATATGCACCTTGAGTGGAATCCTGGGCCAACCAGAGGACAGCAAAGAAAAAAAGGAGATCTAAATTAAGCATGGATTTTATTTACTAACAATACAGTGATATTAGTCCATTAATTGTGACAAATATACTATACTAAACAGGACGTTAGTGATAGGGGAACTGGGTGTGGTATACACAGGAACTATCCTCCCTACTATCTTTATAATACTTCTGTAACTCTAAATGTATTCTAAAATAAAAAGTTATTAAAATAAACATTCCCAGGCATTATGGCACATACCTGTAATCCCAGCACTTGGGTGATTTTTTTTTTGGCAGCACTGGGGTTTGAACTCAGGGCTTCACGTTTGCTAGGCAGGGGCTTTACCACTTGAGTCACTCTGCCAGACCTCTATTTTTTTTTTTTTGTATTGAGTATTTTCGAGATAGGGTCTCTCTCGAGAACTATTTGCCTGGGCTGGCTTTGAACCTGGATGCTCCTGATCTCTGCCTCCCTAGTATCTAGGATTATAGGTGTGAGCTACCAGTGCCCATCTTAAAAAATTCCACCACTTGGAAGCTGAGGAAGGAGAGTTGTAAGTTTGAGACCAACCTGGGCTACATAAGTGAGACCCTGTCTCACAAGAGAAAACAACCAAAAAAAAATCAACAAACAAAATTAAACATAGAAACATTTCGGGCCTCACATCAAATTTGGGATCACTGGAGGTCAGACCTAGGTATGAACATTTTTTTAAAAAGTGCCATGGGAGGTTAAAATGTCCATCCAGGATGGAGAGCCCTTGCATGGCCTCCCTGAGATAGACTCTAAGCACCAGGACAAGGTCTTTTCTCATTCATTTTCATATCTGAGCATGCAATGTAGTGCCTGTTGCAGGCTAGGCATCCAGTAAATGTTTGTTGAATGAATCAATGAATGACTGTTCCAACCTGTCCTCAATTAAACTTGAGCCTAATCACCTCTGAAGAGAAGAGATGAAGTGAAAGCATTTACTGCTGTCAGGCAACCAGCAGGAATGGATTACTATGAGTAAGAAGCTAGGTGCTGATCAGAGCTGGAAACCTAAGAGGAGCCAATGCTGTCCTGAAGGTATGTGTGCTCTTCCCAGGATCACTGAGGCCCTGTAGGGCAGGGGTCAAGTAGCAGGGTCTGGAATCAGATCCTCTAGGTTCAAACCTCTGTTCCTCCATTGAGTAGCTGTGAGAAGCTGGGCGATGCCCTAGCAATGTTGGGAACTGAGGGAGAGATGAGAACAATACAGAAGCTGACACTCTTGCCGTGTGAGGTAGAAACCCAAGTGGAGACCAAGAGATGAAACTGGCCAAAGGGAAGACAGAGAACTTTCCTTTCATTGATCGGCTCTCTACAAATAGTTCTTGTCACCAAAAGTCCACCCGTGTCCTAGTTGGAAATCACCTGCGAAGAGGACCTGAGCTTACCCGTCCTGACCTGAGCAGCTGTGATCCTGGCTGGGCCGTGAGCCTGGGAAAGGAGAAGCTGGGTCTGGAGTATAGACGAATTGGCGCCTCTTGGGCAGGCAGATTCTGCCAGGTCCAGGGCTCCCTTCCTGCGTGGAGGTGGGAGGGAGGGTCCGAAGGAGCCTTCATTACTAATGCTGACTGTGGGCTGACTCAGCACAAGGAATTTTTCTATGGGCTTTACTTGCCTGTAGAAGTCCACATGAAGTGATCACTTTCTTTTTAATCATTTTATTGACAATGAAACTGAGGCCTGAAATTAACTCATTCAAGGTCACATAGCTAGTAGAATTCAGCACAGGTAGTCTAACTGAGATGGTGTGCCCCTAACCTCTACCCTACATCACCTGGCAAGAAGAATGCAGCCTGTTTTTTCGGGAAAAGCACCAGCTTCAGAAGTAGGCAGATAAAGGATCTTCTCTGGCTCCATGCCCTTGGATGGGGCACTTGACTTCCCTCGTCTGTTAAGTGGAAATCTAACAGAGTTGTTCTGAGGATTAAATAAGGTAACAAATGTAGTCATTCTCTTCTCCCCGCCCTCCGTTCCCTGGCTTTCCTCCCTCCCTTCTCCCCATTCTCCTCTATCCCTGATTGCACAATTTTGCTGTACTGGGGCAGGTAGTCTACCACCAAGCCACATCCCAAGCCCATCTTACCCTTGCTTTTCAAAGCTAGTGAAGAAAAGCAAAGACCTTCCAGGTCTTGATCTACTCTTCTAACAAAGTAAAAAAATGGTTGAAGTCTTTTAAAAGTTTACGTATGTAGGGAGGGGTAAAAAAAAATTACATATGTAAATCCTAGCTACTTGGGAGGCTGAGATCAGCAAGATCACAGTTCAAGGCCAGCCAGGGAAAACAGTTCTTGAGACCTCATCTTGAAAATAACCAGAGCAAAATGGATTGGAGTTGCTAGTTCAAAGCCCTGAGTTCAAACTCCAGTCACACAAAAAAATTACATACATACATATAATATACGCCTATAATATACCTACATTGGCTGAAGGAGTCAGGGCAGGTCTCTCAGAGGAGGGGACCCTGCACTGCAGGGCAGGTTGGTGAGGCGGAGGGCACCAGCTCTGACATGGAGAAGACCCCGTAGAAGGGAGCGGAAGGGGCATGCCACAATGATCTTGGTCAAATGCATCCATGGAGGGCCCGGTGAGCTGTAACGTAGAAATAAATGTAGACCAGTTGCCCTCCCCGCGTTATCTCCTCTGACCATCTTGACAACCTACATTATTATGTCCATTTTGTAAGAGGTTAAGTCACTTGCCCCAAACCACATAGTTAAGGAATTGCGACAACAGGTTATGACTGGTGTCATCCAGAATACAGGACTTGAAGGGACTGGCTGTGTGGGAAGAGGGGTCAAGAAAATAGGAAGACCCAGTTTTAGTATGAAATGTCCTTTGTAGCTCTCAGGGTTGCTAAGAGCTTAAATAAAATAGCATACCTCAAAATCTTTTAACTGAGCCAGGCATGGTAGGGCATGCCTGTAGACCCAGCTACTCAGGCTGAGGCAGGTGAATCATTTGCATCCAGAGACTTGTCTAGGCAACATAATGAGAGCACATCTGAACAGTGTCCTGCAAATAGAAGATGGTGTCAGGACACAGGGCATAACCTTGTATCTGCCTAAGTTTCAGCAGAGCTCTTCAGACTCATGAAACTGGAGGGCAGTGAAAATGCATGAACTCGCCCATCTGCCAGACATGGGATCTAGCATCACTCACTAGCTGTGAGCTCCCTTTCTCTGGGCTCAGTTTCTTCATCTTTAAAATGGAGAGATGGTAGCCAGTGTGCTCCCAGGTCTCAGCCAGCCCTGACATGGCGGGGCTGTGGGTCTGCTCTTGCCAGGCCACACAGCTGGGCTCAGATTCATCTTCACCTTGGCCTGTAATGACCCCAAAGACAGCCAGACAATCTCAGGAGAGGAAGCATCCCGATTTAATTAAACCCCGCCCTCTGATTATTCGATTTATTATGAGTGGTATGTACACAAATTCAGAAAATGCTGAAAACATAAGGAGGAATGTGGAGTTTCTTAAAAGTCAAGGTCGCTGAAAAATATAACAATGTATGAGAAGTCCACCTGGATCAAGACACTATGAAATTCTTGGCGTGGGCCACTGCAAGTTTTTGATTGAATGAAATCCTGATCCTTCCCTTTTGGGTAACCTTCCCTCATTAATTAAAAACAAGGGGTACTCTTTATAGAGAAACTGGTTTCTAACAGTTCTGGTTGGATTCAGTAACTAATCAAAACACTTTCTGAAAATTAGTTAAGCATTCTTGATGTCAATATCAGCTGTTTAATTGTATTATATTTGATTATGTAATTATTCTCCAAACTCTTTACAACCTTTTAAAATGTCAGTCGATAGCTGGGGATTTGGCTTAAGTGTTAGAGTACCTGCCTAGCAAGCTCAAGGCCCTGAGTTCAAATCCCAGTACCAACAAAAAAAGTCAGTCAAATACAAATTAAATTTGACCCCTTCACCTTTAGGAGACAATGTCACACTTATGGTTCTTTCAGATTAGTTCATTCTTTACACAATATTGTATCTGTTGCAAAAAAAAAAAAATGAACACAATGCAGCATTTTTGGGTGGTGGTGGTTGAGTTCAGGGTCTGGTGTTTCAAACCAGCAATGCTAAGCTGTCAATGTCTGTCTAGGGCCTTGTTTCAGGAGCTGGAATTTGACAGCTGTCTTCCCTTCATGCCATACATGACCCAGCTCATTCAATCAGCTGAGCCCAGCCGGGGAGCGACATTGGCAAGTGCAGGGTTGACGGGTTGGATAATGTAACAGGAGCTGCACTAGGCATTTGGTAACCCAAGTTCTCATTCTTACCTTCTTGGTGTCAGTCAGGAGAAGGTAGAATCTGCCATGGTAACAAGCCCCGCCCCCTCTCTCACTGGCTTAACACTTGAAGCTATCATTGGTAAGCAGGTGGACTCCCTCTTTGCAGCTCCCCAGGGACCTAGGAAGCTAGCAGCTCCATTTCAACACGTGTTCCTAAGAAATGTGGCAGATGCTACGGTTTGTTTCCATCTGGAAATACTATCTGCAACTTTCACTCTTATTTTATTGGACAAAGCAAGTCCAAGGGCTACTAGAGCTACCCGAAAGGAGATGGGGACGTGAAACCCTGTTGTGTGATGGCCATTTCACCACTAAACCAACTATGTGACCGTGGGCAGGTCTGCTATGATGTCATTTGTAAAATGGGGGTTTCCTGGCCTCTACACTCATTCGTTTGTCATTTAGTCCGTCAGTGAATATAGTATTCTGATTCAACACTCTGGAGCCCATGTTCTGCGGTCATTCTCAGCTAAGTCACATAGCACTGGAATAACACTAGGCAAATTATTCGAAGTCTTCCGGGCCTCAGTTTCCTCATCTGTAATACCGGATGATAATTGCACTCAGCTCTGAGCGCTGCTGTGCAGGTAAAGTGCTCAGAGTACTTCCATTTGGTGAGTGCTTTGCATATGTTACTTTACTATTCATGCATCCACATAGCCATTTATTCAATGAATCTTCATAATCTCTCCTGGTTATCTTTGAAGGCTCTTATGAGGACTGAAGGGGAAAAATCTGTAAATCCACTTTGCGAATGACAGGCTATCCACAAGGAGGCAGGATAAGAAGAAGGGCATCATAATAGGATGTGGATTTCTTTTTGCTGCTACCAGTCTGTGCGAGGTTTTCTTAACCAGAACAGGTGGTCTTATAGCTGAGGAAAGAGGGTTATCAGGAAGTGGGGCAACTGGTCCCAAGCCCCACAGAAGGTGAATGGTGGGGCCTATCCAGTGTAGACTCAGGGGACAGTCAGCCTTGCAGGAAAATCTCTCCTTTTTCCCCGGTGCTGAGCTGTCAAGAACCACCTGCCCATCATCTAAACCAACTGGTTTGTTTGGGTTAGAGGACTGAAAGACTCTCAGAGGCAGGAGTCCCCTTAATTCTCAGTGTTTGAATTTTGCATGGCTGTTAGAAAGCAGAAGAGGAGAGACCTCAGTCAAATTCCGCCTCTCCTGCAGCCAACCGATAACCTTGGAAATGTCCCTTTTCTGCAGGGTTTCTTCATCCACACAGGTGTCAGGACTCCCTCTCCAAAGACTGACAGCCTAATAGAGACTTGGTGACTTGACAAGGAGGCATGGCCACACTTAGCAGGCTATTCTGTATCAGCGACAGGCCATCATTTGACTTTTCTTTGATACACTTCAAGGAAAGATAGCATCTGATATTAAATATATTTCTTTATGTAAGCACAGATTTTCCATTTTGGCTTTGTCTCTGCAAAAAAAATTAAAAAGGGAGGGGGTGCAGGGAGTGGGGAGGAGAAGGGGAATCACAGTCAAACTGTGGCATTCAGAGCTGGTGCAACCGCTCCGGAAAAAAATGTGGAGGCTTCTTAAAAATCTAAACATAGACCTGCCATAGGATCCAGCAATCCCGCTCCTGGGGATGTACCCAAAGGAATGTGACTCAGGTTATCCAGAGGCACCTGCACACCCATGTTTATTGCAGCACTATTCACAATAACCAAGTTATGGAAACAGCCAAGGTGTCCCACTATTGATGAATGAATCAAGAAAATGTGGTATTTGTACACAATGGAATTTTACTCAGTCATGAAGAAGAATGAAATCTTATCATTTGCAGGTAAATGGATACAACTGGAGAACATCATTCTCAGCGAGGTTAGCCTGGCCCAAAAGACCAAAAATCATATGTTCTCCCTCATATGCAGACTTTAGATCTAGGGCAAATGCAGCAATGTGGTAGGACTTGGATCACATGACAAGGGGAGAGCACATACGGGAGATACAGGAATAGGTAGGAAACCCAAAACATGAAAGCGTTTGATGTCCCCACTGCAGAAGAACTAATACAGAAACCTTAAAGCGACAGAGGTCAACATGAGAAGGGGATCAGGAATCTGTGTAAAGATCAGTTAGAGATGAATCAACTTGGGTTGTAGCACATTTGTACATGAAAGCAATGCTACGAATCTTTCTGTATACCCTTAACTCAACTAGCAAAAATGCTTTGTCTTCCTTATTATGCTTATGTCTTCTCTTCAACAAAATTAGAGATATGGGCAGAACAGGTTCTGTCTGGAAGTGTGCAGGGGGAGAAGTTGGGGGAGGGGGCAGGGGGGAGAAATGACCCAAACAATGTACACATAATACATGAATAAATGAATAAAAAATTTTTTTAAATGTCAGCAAGAAACAAACAAAAAAACTGGCATTCATGAGCCTCGTGCCATGTGTCCAGAGGAAATTTACCACAGGCAAGGCCTTGGTGGTCAGAGGGCAGACCCAGCCTGACCTCAGGAGGAAAAGTCCCCTTGAGACAAAGTCACAGTCATGCATTTCCAGCCGGCTAAGGCAAAACACACATGTTGCAAACACAATGGGCTGTGGGTAAACCAGTCCTTCCTGCAGATACCAGCCTCAGAAAATGAGCTTTGGGACAGGTGGCTAGGGGAATAAGGGACATGCCACTTGGCCTGAGAGCAGGCGATGACACCACAGCCAAGTAGACTTACCAGGCTGGTGAGCTATGGAACTTGGCTCCACTCATGGCCCCCCAGATCCACGAGCTGCAGCTCACATACTAACTAGTTACCAAACAGCAACCTTACTTGGAGAGTGCTTAGCATGGTGTAGAAATCAATCCTTTCTTTTCTTCTTCTTCTTTTCTTTAAAGACATCAATTTTTTCAATCTCATAGCAACCCCCCTGAAGCAAGCACTTGCCTCTTCCCCATTCTGCAGGGAGGACTCTGAGGCCCAGGAAGGTCACACTGCTTTGGTCACATTGCTAGTACACTGCAAGGCCAGGACTCTAATCCAGAACCAACTCCAAGGCCATTCCTGGGTTCATCACCAGTCTTCCAGATGGAAACTCTGACCCCAAGCACGGTGCTTGTTCTGCCTGTCCCTTTCACAAGGAGGCTCTGGGGACAACAGGCCTGCATGTGGCTTCCTGCCCTGGCTGGATGAAGACACATAAGCAGCAACTTGACTCTCTGGGAACCTTCAGCAGCCCTGGCTTTCCACAGCTGAGTCACTGTAGCTTAGCCCCATGTCTTAGCTGGAACAGGAATAGGAAAATGTCTGGAAACTCCCCCAGGTCTTATCAGCAAAGAATTTGTTAAAGACAATTCAGCTGCATTCCTTTGCTTTCTCAGACCTTACCTTGCCCTGGGAGGATGAGAAAGGGTGGGAAGACAGGAGAATTAAGAAGACCTTTCGGGGTCAGCAGCCCCTGCAAACATACCACTCATGACAGTTTGTCTGTGAGGGCCCAAGAGCAGTGATCCTGTGCCCAGGGCCATACTCCTTGGAGGGCTCACCAGCCCTCCAATTCAGTTCGGCCACATTTATGGCGTACTGGGTTTGTTTTAAGATCTGTGCTTGGCTCTGGGAGAGATGGAAAGACAGACACAATCCCTGTCTTCAAGGAGCTCACAGGACACAGTCCATTAGCAAGTTATTGCAAAGCCATAGGGGAATGCAACAATGAAGAGGTATAAGGGGATGCTGAAAGCAGAGAACAGAGACACATGGCAAGTGTCAGTACAGGTTCCTGGAGAAGGGGATGCTTGAGCTAGGGCTGACATTTGCCAACTGCAGGGAGGAGGACTGAGAGGCAAAGGTGTCAAGAGGCTTATGCATTGCTCTCTATATGGAAGTGGCATGGTCCAGGACAAAAGGAGTCCAGGGCCTGATGTAGCAGAGCTGATTCAAGGAGGATGGACTGACCCTTCTAGCTTTCACAAGTTTCCTTCCCAGGAAGAGAGAGCTAACACCCTCCACTTAACTGAATGAGCTCCATGAACAAATGCTCCCACGTTTGCACAGAGACAGGATTTGTGGCTCTCTTGCACAGCAGGGCACTCACAAAGGAGCATGTCAGCGGAGCACTCAGTATGTGCCAGGCCCATTGATAAACACTGAGTCTCACCTACTCTGCTTCTTCCATAGGGAAGCTGAGTGTGACCTTAGCTCCCTCCTAGCACTTGGAAAATCCTGGGCAAACTTGGAGGGATTGATCAGCCCACAAACAGGGACACAGATCCTACTACCAACCAGCAGCCAAAATGGAATTCACACCCAGGCCTGTTTGCTCTCAGCGCTCCAGTCTTCACCACCACACTATTACCGCAACTAATGACTGGTGTTCCTTCAAAACAGGGTGATTGCCGAACTCTGATTCACTCCCTAATAGAGCAATTAGTCTTCCCTGTCTTCAACTCACTAATTCTCTTTCCTCACAATGGGCCTGACATTCCCTCCTGGACTATGACGCCCATATTCAGAATACTTCAAATATCATCCCAGGAACAGACTGTAAACAGGGGCAAGCCAAGGGGGAAGAGAGGAAGGGAGGGGGAAACGGATGAGACTGCAGCCGCCAGCACCTGTCCTCCTGGGACTGCAGCCCAGTGCAGTCTCAGGCTCTCTGCCCCCATCACCCTGCTTCTGTCCGGAGCCTGGGGGCAACAGTTCCAAATATTTGGCAGGCTTCCCACCAGAGCCCTGCATTTGAACAGCAGCTGCAGAATGGAGTTTGAGAGGGGCCCTGGGCTGAGCTGAGCAGGGAGCAAAAGCCATCATCAGGACCTCTAATTTCTTGTCTAAAGCACTTTTCCTCTAGCAGCATGCTGGTGCAAGGCTGGCCACCTCCATGGAAGGATGAACTTGATGCCTGCTCGGCGACAAGCAGGCATTAGGACACAAGGGCATCGTATTATTTACTCCCCGAGAACAGGTGCTGCCTGGGACTCGCAGTCCTCTATGGTCTGACTTCTTTGCCCACAGGTCCCAGCCTTTCTTGGTGGCAACTCTTTCCAGCATCCTACACAGTCCCAGTCCTGGGCACTGGTTCCTAGTTGGCTGTACAAAGCTCACAGGCCATGGGTGGTGGGGGGAGAGAGTGTGCAGCTCCTGCCCAGCACATGTGCTTACTCGAATCAGCTCATTTTACATAAGCGATTGGCACAGATGTCAGGTGATAACTTTTCAGTCCCAGTTAACCTGCAACCTGCAATATGTCCGTGTCTACACAGATGGGACAGAAAACAAAGGGCAAGTCGTGGAAGGGCAAGGAAAGAGTGATGCTGTCCTCAGAGGTCTTTTCAAACTGGCAAATTATATTCCAGAAAAATGCCAGGATTCTGAACCACCCTCTACTTTTCAAAGAGAGGGGAGGCAAACAACCACGCAGGCAGCCTCCACCTCCCACCACTGGTCTTTCCTTCCCCGATTATGTGTTATTTCCTTAAAGCTCTCCTGGGTAAGTGGGCAAGAGAAAGGTTTGGACTTTCTGTTGACTCCCAAAACCATGCAGAAGGAAGCTAAGGCATTTCTTTGCAGAGTGTGCTTAAGGACAAACACAGAAGGGGAAGTGAGTGAGCGAAGAGCCTGCAGGGCTTCATGGCTCCTGAACTGACCTCAGGCTGAGTTCCTACTTTGCCCTTCTTCCTAAACCCCATGACCCTCAGAAGATGTCATGCCAAATGTGTGCCCACTCCTTGGCCCAGGGATGCTGAGAGGGAAGGAACTCCTAACCTGGCAGTGGAGGGAAAGCAAATATACAAATCATTACCACACTGGCTGAGGAGCATAGGTGCAGAGGTGAGAGAAGTCACAATGCTGCAGGTTTAGGAGAGGACAAGTGTGCACAGAGTTGAGGATCTCGGGAGAAAATGACCACATAGATTCCTAGTTTTGCCCTCACCTTTTCTCCTGGACCCTCGCACACCGCGTCCTCACGGCATCTCGCTTTCAGGATTCCCCCACTCTAACGTACCTGGCAAGCTGCTGTCTAACGAGTCTTGTCTTTTCCTTTTCCCTTTTCTTTTTCTTTCTTTCTTTCTTTTTTTTTTTGAGTTCAGGCTGGCTTGAACTCACTATGTAATCCAGCTGAGTTCAAACTCTTGGTCTTCCGGAGTTCTGGAATTACAGGCATGTGTGCCACCATGCCTGGTATAAAGAAGTCTTTCTAACTTGAAAACTGTCATAGTCCTCCATTCATGTTAAACCCTTCATTGACCACCCTCACTCCAGGACAATGGCTAACATTCTCTTCCCTCCCCCCCTTATCTCTTACACTCATCTTTTCCCACCACTTTTACTCCCAGCTCCTCCAGAGGGGGAGATTGGGAGGATCTAGATTTATAGCCCGCCCAGGCAAACAATTCAAGACCATCTCAATGAGTAAAAGCTGGGTATGATGGCATGCACCTGTCATCCCATCTAAGTGGGAAGCGTTTTAAAAAGTTGATCTCATCCAGGCAAACCTGGGCATCAAATAGAAAGCCTATTCAAAAGCTACTGGAAGCCAAAAGGGCTGAGGGTGTGGCTCAAGTGCCATAGTACAAGGCCATGAGTTCAAACCCCAGGAGTACCATAAATAACTAAATAAATCACTGACAGTTACTCTTACAGATGTTAGCACCCTTCTTTTTCATCAAAGGAAAGCTGGACAAGGGGATAGCCATACCTAGTCCTCAGTGCCCACCTCCCCTCTTCAAGACCCTTCCCCTGTAGTCCTCAGTACACCCTTTTCTAAGACCTGTGTTCATTCCATACTCAACAACCTCCCTCACCAACCCTGCTCCACCAAACCCAGGCTGATCTCAGGGGAAGGGAGCTTAAACTCTCGATTTGATTAGAACCTGGCCCTCATGGGAGAGGTATTGAAGGACTCCCTCATCTGGTCAGTCAGAGAAGAGAGCAAAAACAGGACTAATCCCCAAAGAGGGAGACAGGATTAATCTTAATCCATCTTCTGGGGTCTCCATTGATCTGTCCCTTTTAGTCTCACAACAATCTAGTGAACAGGGTATTTATTTTTACATCCATTTTACAGAATAAGACCCTGGGGTTCAGAGATAGCAGGTGACTGTCTCAAGGTCACTCAGCTGCTTTGATAAGCAGTGGAGGTGAGAGTCCAATCCAGACTGGGCTGCGGTGTGGATGGAAAGTCTATGGAGTTGGGGGGAGGGTTCCTAACTAGCCTCCTCACAGAAAAATGAAAACCCAGGGTGCAAACTATTTTCCCACCTGAAATCCTGCTTCTGGGAAGTGGCTCCTGTCTTCCCAATGCTGATCCCCCTGTTTTCTACCTCCATCTTCTCTGTGTCATCCAGGTAGGGCTGCATGCCAAACTGTACTGCTCCCTGGTTCTAGTTCTTGTGTGGACATCTTTGCTCCCCAACCTGAGGGCTGGGAATATGACTCATGTCCCCTGCACAGGCTTTAGAGCAATATCAGGCACATGGTGAGCAGCCAACCTATACGTCCTTTTACTCCAGAGACTCACTGATTCACAGTTGCATACTTTACTACCTCCAACTCCTTTTGTGGTCTTGGGCAAGTCACTTCCGCTTCTTTGGACTTTGGTTTCCTTATCTCTAATATAAGGAGGTTGGACTACAATAATCTCAGTATCTACCATTCATATCAGGTTTGCTCTGTGCCAGGCGTTGTTCTAAGTGTGCTAACGCGCTAACTCATTGACGCCTCACAACAACCCTAGGAGGCAGATGCCCTCATGATCTCATTTTATAGACAAGAAACCAAAGTACAGAGAGGCTAAGGAACTTTCCCAAGGTCGCCCAGCCAGTAAACAAACAGCCTCCATTCAAAACCAAGCCATCTGGTTCTGGAGTCCATGCTCAGAGCACCACACTGCATTTCTTTTCATGATGCAAATGTCACCCTCATTCATCTCACAGCCACATTCCCACCCTCTCCTCGGTACCAGTCACAGCTTTGCACTGTGCTGTGGTCCCCCGATTCTGCTCTCAGGGTCTGCATGGGAGGGTGGAGAGAGGCAACTGAGCATCCCGAGCAGTCTAGGGGTCCTGGCAGAGTCTGAGTTAGCTAGGATAGAGGCAAACTTGTCATTCGTGTCCCCCAAAGTGGCCCTAACTTGGGTGTTTCAGGACGGTGCTTTATTTTCTCATGAATTCACATTATAGTGCAGATTCTTTATTAGGAATCGTATTAAGCATTGCTGACCTGTGGGTCTCTCCGCCCAGCCATCTGTAAAGTGGTCTATTGGTCCAACAGCTCAGGCCTCCTCATTCGAGGGACCCTACCATGTGACTCAAGGCTCCCCTTTGCCCCATTGCCCTTTGCCACCCTCACATGACACTCTGGCAGGCCTCCTTTTCAGGATGAGCCGCTCTCTTGCCCTCTCCGGGCCCCGCCCTCCTCTGGCCACGCCCACCGACCACGCCCACCCCGGACCCAGTTCCTCCAGGCCCAGGCATCTCACCAAGTCCGCCTCCGCGAGGCCGCGCCTGATTCCACTGCCCAGATGCAATCACTCTCTCCTAACCCTACCGCGCAGAGTTCAGGTTCCTAGCAGGCAAGAACAAGTTTTATAGATTTTCCCAAGCACGCAACGCAGCAGTTCTAGGCAGAGGAGAAAGACGAATTGGCTGTGAAATCCGAATTCCCAGCCTCCAAAGCCTCTGATACTCATGTGATGCCGACAAACCATTAAAATATCTTTACTGTGTGTTTCCTCTGATCACCAAAGAATCCTGAAAAATATAAAGAAAGTCAGCCACCACCACTATTGTTATTTTTGAATTTTCCGTCTTATTTCTTCTCTACGCAGGTAACACATGGAAGCGAAGGTAGCATAACTGCTGCTTGGTGAACTTTTTTCCCTTAATATTTTATGAACATTGCTCTGGATTAAAAAAATTTCTATTAAAGAATTTTAAAAATTGATTGAGGGGCTGGGGGAGTGGCTCAAGTGGTAGAGCTTCTGCTTAGCAAACGCGTGGCCCTGAGTTCAAATCCCAGTACTGACCAAAAAAACAGAGGAATAATTTACATGCGATAAATTAAGTGTGTGGTCCGATGAATTTTGGCATGCATGCAACCATTGATGCAATCAGCAGTTAGAATATTTCCACCGTTTGCAAGAGTTTCTGAATACACTCACTACTGGTGCCCAGAAACTCACCTATTCCTTCTACTGCTTGCTTTTAAAAATTTTTCCTAACTCGGAGCTGGAACCCAGGGCTTCTTGCACGTAGGCAAGCACTCTGACTCTGAAATGCACCTACAGCCCCTGCAACCTGGTTTTTAACACCTGCATGATAGTCTATTTGAGGGAATTCCCTAACTTTTTTGTCTATTTCCAACTGTCGAACATAGGATGACATTTCATTTTTCCCTATAATAAAACTGCAATCTTATAAGCAATATTTGGTCATATCTTTGATTATTTCCTTGGGAAAATACCAAGTCTTTGAACTGTTGTATCAAGGGGTAGGCACAACTTTAAAGTTTATGATAAATATTTGTGCAAGTCACTTTTAATCCCTCTGAGTCTCAGTTTCTTCATTTGTAAAAGAAAGATTAAAAATTCCAACCTCAAGGAGTAGTGAGGATTACATAAGACAAGATATAACCCACTTTGACTCACTCCTAAACCATCCACAAGCACCTGGGATGTGGTTAGGAGGAAGAGCCTTTCAGATAGATGGAGCTGGATCTGAATCCTGACTCTGCCTCTTCTCAGCTGCTGACCTTCAGTGAACTGTGTAACCTTCGCAAGCCTCAATTTTTTGCATTGTCAAATGGAAGCAACAGGCCCTATTCTCTGAAGGTTGTTGTGAAGGTCAAATTCAATACCCCATGTAAAGAGCTTAAAATAATTCCTGGCTCATGCCTGCTCAATAATTTGTAGTTACTAGTTCCGGTCAGGATTTTTGGTTACAAATAAATAGGCATCAACTTTGTTTAACTTATGGAAAATAGGAATTTTTTAGAAAGCTATTGGGTAGCTCATGGAATCAACAGGAGGGCAGGAACCGGGTGTGGAAAATGGGCATGAATCAAGGTAGACCTGGCAGCTAGAACACAGCCCAGGCCTTGCCCCAGGAGCTGTCTGGTTGGGACCCAGTGTGCCACTGCCGCTACTGGAGGCTGGCTGCAAGGCTGCCACCAGATGCCCACACCATTTGTTTGTGATCATCACAGGCTACTGGGTGTCTTTATAACACTTGCTTCCAGATCGAGGCGTCCAAATGGCTGAGTCCAGCATACAGGTTTCAGTCCTGTTGCCAGGACTGATGACTGCTTTCTTTCAGCTTCTACAGATAGAGGAGTGCCCCTCTTCCTCCTAAGACCCAGAAAAGGAGGGAGTATCCTAAAGCAGAAAATAGGCTCAGGTACTGGATAGATGAAAATGACTAGGGTCCACTATACTATTATTTTAAATATCATAACAACCGACTTCATGCTTGGTGAATTTCATTTATTCTGAAAACACATGCTAAATGCTATCAAGCAAGCATTTTAAAGAAACTTCTTGATGCATGCTTTGATAAAAGACATACCAAGTTTGTATTCTTGGATGGTGTTGTATTGAGCTTTCTTCCAGTGAGAATAGTTCTGTTCAATATTTTGATGGTTTTAAGGCACATGCATGCATGTGTGTGTGTCTGTGTATGTATGTGAAAGTAGAATCTGTGACTTATTGAAAATAAGCCCGCAGACCTATCAGATTTTGCTATTTGCTTTGATTTGATGTGATTTTTCATCAGAACGGGAGAAATGCACAAAGCCGGATGGGGGGTAGCTCAGTGGGTCCCAGCTCAGAGCAACCTGGGGGAATGCCCTGACTTCACTGGAGAATCAGTTGAACAGCTGCCATTTCCTGTGATTCAACTTTCTCTTATTCATCTCAGATATGATTTATTGAGTGCCTAATGGGCATTGCCTTATGTGATTCCTGCAGTGGCCTTCTGATGGGGGAAATGAAGCTCCAAAGTGCCACAGGGCTCCAAAGTTATTTGCATCTGAAGTAGGGTTTGCCTGCCTTTGAATGAAGAGCTGGGGACAGGACCACTTGGGTAACAGATATGTGGGCAGGCTAGATGCAGCAATAGGACATGGAAGGTGACTTCTCTAGGAGGTGACCTCTCCAACAGTCGGCTCAGGCATCCTGTGCAGATTCCCAGGATCCCAAGCCCAGAGAGGTGGACTAATGACTCATACAACAGATAGCTAATTTTTTTCTAAAAACTTTATTGTAAAAGATTAAATGAGGGCTGGAGGTGCTGCCCAAACAGTAGAACACCTGCCTAACAAGTGCAAAGCCCTGAGTTCAAACCCCAGTACACCACCCCCAAAAACACAAAGATTAAATGAATATACGTACTCCCCCACCAAAAAAGAAATACAAAGAATAAATGAACATACACCTGTGTAGAATAAAATATGGTGGTTTCTATTTGTTCCTTTCTTCTCCCCATCCTTCTGGGCAACTTATTACCAGTCTTTTACAGATTCTTCTAGACTTCTTTCTATGTATTCATTCCTACACGGAAGTATTTATATGTCTCTCTATGTATAAATAAGTGATATCAAGTGCATGTTTTACCATTTATTTAATTTGCTCAAGTAAGAATACATCTTGATGGGCTGGGTATAGTGACTCGTACATATAAATTCCAGCTACTCCAAGGCAGGGATTGCGAAGATCGAGATTCAAGGTCAGCCCAAGCAAAAACTTAGTGAGATCTCATTTCAGTCAATAAGTTGGGTGTGGTGGCACGTGCCTGTCATCCCAGCTACATGGGAAGTGTGAATAGGTGTGTTACCATTTGAGGCTGGCCCTGGGCAAAAACTCAAGACCCTTACTGAAAAATACTAAAGCAAA
Source organism: Castor canadensis (assembly GCF_047511655.1). Taxonomy (NCBI): domain Eukaryota; kingdom Metazoa; phylum Chordata; class Mammalia; order Rodentia; family Castoridae; genus Castor; species Castor canadensis. Next base: position 107,370,268 of record NC_133392.1, on the reverse strand, counting down.
AAAAAAAAGACTGGGGGCATAACTCAAGTGGTAGAGTGCCTGCTTAGTAAGCATGAGGCTCCGAGTTCAAACCCCAGGACTGCAAACAAAACAAAACAAACAAATTTTGGTGCCTGGTATGATGGCACATGCTTACAATCCCAGTACCCAGGAGATGGAGGCAGGAAGATCATGAGTTCAAGGCCAGCCTAGGCTAGGTCTGTCTCAAATGAACAAAAAGCAAAAACAGCCGGGCTTTGGTGGCTCACTCCTGTAATCCTAGCTACTCAGGAGGCAGAGATCAGAAGGATCAAAGTTTGAAGCCAGACCAGGAAGATAGTTCATGAGATCCCGTCTCAAAAAACCTTCACAAAAATAGGGCTGGTAGAGTGGCTCAAGCAATAGCATGCCTACTTAGCAAGCATCAGGCCCTGAGTTCAAATGCCAGAACCACAAAAAAAAAGAAAAAAAAAGAATACATTTTTAACAGTTGTATAGTTTTCTAAACAGTGACCATGGCATGAACAGACCATAATTTACTTAACTACTGTCTGTGAAAGATTTGGCTTACTTCTCTTTTTTGATATTACAAGCAGTGTTGCAACAATCCACAACTGATTTCTCTGCTTCTGCCAACACATGCAGGCTGATGTTATTAGGAAGGGGGTGTCCTGTCTCTCTGATTTGTAGGTTCACCTTCAGAAGACTGCAGGTTTCACTCAGCTTAGAAGCCACCCCTGGCTGGCTCCCTTTTACTTGAGCTAGTCACTTCTCCCTGTGTTACCTTTGTGCCCTCTGCACATTTTAGTCATTTCCTTTATTACTCCAAAGTGCCCTGGATTCGTCTAGAGTTCTTTCTTATGCAGTCATTCCTACAAGGAAGTATTTGTATGTCCCTCTATGTATAAATAAATGGTATCATACCAAGTGCATTTGTTATACCATGTAATTTGCACAATTAAGAATACATCTTGGTGGGCTGGACATAGTGGATCACATCTGTAATCCCAGCTACGTGGGAGGTAGAGATTGGGAGGATCAAGGTTCAAGGTCACGTGCGCTTTTTCTACCAGATGGTGAATATCACAAAAGCAAGGAACTAACTTCCTGAACCTCCAGCCCAGTGCCTGCCACATGGTAGGATAAGTAAATATTTGTTAAATTAAGCTGAATCTATGTGCCTAACACTCGACCAGCATCCTCACGAGTTTATAAAAGCACGATCAGTCTCTCTCCCTCTTCTTCAGTAAAATACTTGAATTTACCAGTGACTAAGAAAGACATGGGTGGTGTCCTTCTCCCTGTCTAAAGAATAGCTTTTCGCTCTGTGTATTAGTTTGCCAGGGTGGCTACCACCAAGTACCACAAACTGGGTGTTAAGCAGTCGAGACTTATTGTCTCACAGCTTGGGAGGCTGGCAGTTTGAAATCTGAATGTCAGCAGGACCGATTCCCTCTAAGGGCTGTGTGTGAAAAATCTGTTCCTGGCCTCTTCTCCTTGTGCCTCTCCTCTGTGCCTGAGTCCAAACCTCCTTTCTTATAGGGACACCAGCTGTATTGGCTTAGGGCCCACCCTAACTGAGGACCCATGTAAAGACCCTGTCTCTAATAAGGTCACAATCCTAGAAGCTGAGGCCTAGGTCTTCAGTGTATGAATCTGGTGTGTGTGTAAGCAGGTGGGTGGGACTGGGGGGCGGGTGAGTCACAATCCAATCTATGACACTTCTGAAAGTTATTTTAAAATCATACCAAGGAACTATGATGGGCAGGGGTCTTCTGGGACTTTAAGAATAAAAGAGAAAGGTCTTTGGGTGTGTGATTCCCAGTCCACAAGGCTGGTGAGACATTGCCTTTCCAATCAGTGACTTGAGAGTCATCAATCCCCTTCCCTTCTGAGCCTGACATCTGAAAGCCAAGTTCACGCTTGAAAGTAGCCAGTGCTCTTCTCACTGCTAATTACACTACCAGTGTGCCCTCGGGCCTTTAAAATGCCTCTGTGATGATAGAGAATCTGAGCTCCTGGACCGATAAAGGGTCCACAAGAGCTCAGTTCTCCAGGTACTTTTTCAACTGAGGATGAATTCAACAGATTACCAGTGTGTCATCCTTATGTGCTTTATTTAGGATGAGGCTACAGATGGAGCCTTGCTTGGGGTCAAGGGGGGACTTCTGTCCCAAGTGTGGGTATTGGGCCCCCCTCTGCTTGTCCCACCCTTCCTGGGCTTCTCTGACTTGGCTGTAGTGCCTATGTTATTGTCATTCTATTCATCTGTCTCTCCCACTGACCTGTCTGTCTTGTTCCCTGTGTCCCCTTAACAGCTGACACTGGGACAGCTGATCTTTCTGGATTAGTCAGCAAATCCCAAACTGCTTGTGCCAGAAACCTGCCTCCTCAGACAGGGTATGGCTTTGTCAATCTGGGTTAACTGAGGGGGGAAGAGGAGACAGGGAGCAAGTTTGGGCATAGTCTATGAGTAGGGGGAGGGGCTGCACATGAGGGAGTGTTACTGGGAGTCTGAGAAAGGGAAAAATGGTGGAAATGGTTCACAGAAGATTTTCAAAAGGGCTCCATGAATCCATTCATTTACTTAACAACTATTTCCCAGGCACCTGCTATATGGTAGACATTATTCCTGGCACTGGGAATGATACAGGGAGGAAAACAAGGTACCTACCTGTCTTCACGAAGAAGATATTTAAGTGGGGATGGAATCAAAAATCAAATGAAGGAAAGCATAAATGTGAGGTCTGGCACCCTGTGCATCTCATGATGAATGCACAAACTGGACCAGGATGTGGCTTTTCCAACTGAGTCTGGAGGGAAGACTCTGAGGAAACAGTATTTTAGTAAAGAATAAGTGAAGTAGAAGAGAAGCCATGTGACTTCCTGGGGGAAGGCATGCCAGCTAAGGGAAAGGGACAGGCAAAGACCCGAGACAAAATGGGCTGACACAGCCATAGAAGGAAGCCAGAGAAGTGGCAGTAAAGTGGTCACAAAGAAATTCAGTGCAAATGTTGACAATGTGAAAGCCTAACTCCCCAGGGTCTTTTTCATTATTTTTCAGGTGACATTTATTGAGAACTTACTATGGATCAGAACTTGTTTAAAGATTCAGGTCAAGGTGAGCACTCAGAATCCAAAATTCCAAATGATCCAAAACCTGAAATTATTTTTGTATTACGGACATGACATTCAAGAAGTTGGATTTTAGAGCATTTCAGATTCAAGGATATTTTCAGATTAGTGTTGCTCAATCTATAGAATCTATGTAGATATTCCAAAATCCAAAAACCTCAGAAATCTGAAGCAATTCTGCAACTAGGTATTTTGGATGCAGGATACCCAACATGTATTAACTCATGTAGTTCTCACACACTATTAGACAGCTATTCATATTGTTCCTATTTTAGAAATGAAAAAAGTGAGGCACACATGACACTGCTAGCACATGACAGAGCCTGAGTCCACTCCTAACCACAATGCCATCCTTGGATTAGAGCCTCAGCTTTGTTTAGCACAGCAATAATCCCGCCACCTCCTCACCTGTGCCTCCTCTAGCATTTCGAGGAGCTGCCGAAAGCCATTCATCTACCCTACAAGTACACGTGTTAACTTCCACATGTATACATGGCACTGGGGACTCCTAGGAAAGAGACGGCCTTCGTAGGAAGACAAGCAAGGAGAGCTGCAATTTCTGGGCAGTTAGATCCACAAAAGAAAGACATGCAAGATGGCATGAGGACACAGAGGACCACAGACCCCTCCAGGAGTCACAGAGCCTTCCTGGAGAAAGGTGACCTGGAGCCCCAGGAAAGAGGGCATAGGTCAAGTTTTCTCCCACCTTCTCTCTCACTGGGAGAAACTCACATGTGGCAAATGCTACTCTCTCCCCAAGTGGAAAAAAGTAGGTTCCACTTGGAACTGTCCACTAATCACCAGTTACTTTCTTTCTACTCTCACTACCATCCCACTGTGGGATGGGATCAAGTGTTAGAGCAGCTGACAATGGCAAGGAACCCTGCAGAGCTGTGGAAGTTCTGATGAACGTGTGTCAGGCTTTTCTCACTGCCTGGAAGGGGAGTTTGGATGTGACAGCAACTTTTGAGCCCCCACCCCTGACACAAAATGAAAGCAGCTGTGGCAGGGTGATGAGGGGTTGGGGCAGGCAGGAAGGAGCCGTGGGGACTTGGAAGCACAAGAAAGGCACAGCCGACAGCTGGGTGTGGAGAACCCCCACAGCCTGGCAGCCCCAAGGTCTCTGGTGCCAACAGCAAATCCTGGGGCACTGCTGCCCACAAACCCTGGTCCTAACTTTCTTCCTCAGAAGGAAATAAAAAGGGGAGGAAGCAGGATTCTCTTATAAGACTCTTATTTCCAAGTTAAAAAGGAGTTGTTTTTGATGTCTGCCCAAAGATAGAGCCAGGTCCCAAGGGGCTGAATTTGAGGTTCCTGTAAAAGGAGTGAGGTTGACTTGGAATTCTTGGATTGGCCTCATGTCATTAAAAGCAAGTGGCAAAGCCAAATGGGAAATGAAGTCCAGCAAAGTTATGTGCTGCCTCCCCTTGCTTGCCCCCCTCAAACTCAGACAAACTTGGTTCTCCCAGCAAAGTTTTAGCATCAGAGAATTTTGTTGGCAGGTCCCAAGTTCATGGGACATGCACTTTGCTCCTGATGGGCTCAGCAGAGTCGATCTGAGGCCACAAACTTTCTTTCTACAGAGGGAGACAAGGGAGAGAGATGATCAGAACCAGACTGGCTCTAAGAAGGTGCTCTAGAATCTGGAGAGCTCGAAGAAAGTTTTAGGTGTCAAGTTTCTACTTACTGTGTAACAGAGTTGGGCCTTAGGTGTCCACTGTTACAGCCTGCTTCCACGGTCAAAATGCAGGCTGGTTCCCACACACCAATCACCGGAGGTGGAAGATCAATTTAATTCCTGCTTTACCACCTACCATCTCTGAAACCCTGGACAACTTGCTTAACCTCTCTGTGTGTTTGGTTCCCTTGGCTGTCAAATGGAGACAAAATATCTACAATCTTAGGTTCCCAACAGGATTAAAGAAGTTGAAGCTGAGGCATAATGCACATACATAGAAGTACTTGATAAATTGTTTTTATTATTAATACTCAGTAGACATGTTCTTAGTTGAGGTTCTTTGTTTTTTGAGCAGACTGGGGTTTGAATTTAAGGTTTTGTGTTTGCTGTACAGGCACTCTACCATTTGAGTTACACCTCCAGCTCTTTTGGCTCTGGTTATTTGGAGATAGGGTCTCATTTTTTGTCCTGGCTGGTCTGGACCACAATCTTCCTACTTTACACTTCCCACCCTAGATGGGATGACAGGCAAGTGCCACCATGCCTGGCCTTTTCTGTTGAGATGGAGTCTTACAAACATTTTTGCCCTAGCTGGCCTGGAAACTCCATTCTCCTGATTTCAGTCTCCCAAGTAGCTAGGATTACAGGCTTGAGACACTGCGATTGGCTTAGCTGAGGTTCTTTTGATTATAAAGAGCTAAAATAAGAACTAAAATCTAACTAGCTGAAGCCAAGGTGGTGATGGGAGAGGAACATGGTAGATTACTGTAAGGACATGGACTACCTCTTGGGGGATGGCCACTGAACTTCCTTACTCTGCTGTGTGTCCTTCATGCCATCTGTGACCACAAAACTGCTCTGTATCTACAGGGTGCTACTGAGGAGCTGAATTTTAACTTCTAATATTATTTAAATTTAAACAAATTAACTTAAGGTAATCAATTGGTTAACATTGTTATTTAAATAAAATTAAATGGGTACAGAAGGCCCGATCTCATACAGCACAGTTCTGTATCTTTCTTTTCTCTCTCAATCTCCCCCCTCCCCTCTCACCCCCAGGCATCTTTGGCTACATCTTGCTGGCACGTGACCTAGCACAGGCTCTGCCAACCTTTACTGTCTCCCTTCAGAGCCCAGGGTCCACTGTTGGCTACCAGTGCCTCTGGGTTTTGGTTCCACTTTTTACAGAGTAGTTTGATTGACTTTAGCCATCTTTCACACCAGGCGGCAAGCTCAAGGCCATTTTTTGTAGGAATCTCTTGACTCAGAGGTTTGCTGTCACACCACGGGGTCAGGGAGTTTCACAGTCTCTCAACAAGAGCTGGGGTGGGGAGATTTCCAGGAGGGCCTGGGTGGGGCAGGCAGCACCAGGGCACTGTGATGTCTGTCTCAGGATGGCAGTGATCCAGTGGTTGGCCTCGACAACTGGGCCTGGCCCAGGAACTGGAGGGCTAAGAACGGGAAGTGTGACCATGCCTGTCCCTGGCTTCCACGGTGATTCAGGCCCTGTTTTGCAAGGAAAGCCCGAAGATCCTGTGTTAAGCAGAGAATCTGTGAGGAAGCAGATAAGGCCCGAGCAGCAGTCCACCTAGGTGCCCTGCCGATCCACACTGGGGCCCCTGGGTACACCTGTTACAGCTGCATGATGATGAGTCACTGAAGAAAATACTGGGTTGAAAAGAGAACATTTTGTTTTCCTCCAGATTCCTGGAGGCACAGGGACACAGCTTGATATAGGCCGAAAGAACAATGGCAGACATGGGAACTCTGTGTCATCGTGGACTACTGGCTTTACCCTGTTGATTGAACTTGACAAGGCTTCCCGCTCCAGCACCTGACCAGTGCCGGCCAACAGCTGCTATGTGCGCTTTGTTCTTACCCCTTTTAATTGGGGTAATTTATCCTTTGAATAAATGGATTCAATGAGTTGTTTAACTTATTAATCAAGCATCAGACATTATTAAAGGGACAGCTATGTGCTCAAAACTCTGCTTGGCTTTGTGGAAGGATCAAAATAGTACCCTCATACAAAAGGGGTGATAATTCCGGCTTTTTTGTGGTTGCCCTGTGGAAGTGAAGGCTGTGTAGATAGAAGCCTAGCCAGAGCAGGAGGAGACTGGTCTTTTGTTCCTGCATCCACTCTTGCCTGCTTCCCCAGCTCAAATCTACTCACCACACAGTAGCTAGGGTTACTCATCATGTCAAGAGCTAGAGTCCTGGGCAGAGGGATAAAGGAGAATGATGGAGGGGGTGAATCCAACTACGATATATCGTAAGAGCTTTGGTAAATATCACCACATACCCCCAGTACAACAATTAAAAAAAAAAATAAAAGAACTAGAACTCTCCTGTGACTACCCACTGTACATAGAATAAAGTCCAAGCTTTGACCTGAAAGACCTCTTGCTCTAGCCTCCACCCACCTCCCTGACCCCATCTCTGTTGACTTTTCCCTGTTCTCATCACTCTCCAGGCACCAGATCTTTGATAGGTCCTGCACACCAAAGCCAGCTCACCACAGGACCTTTGCACTGGCAGGCACCTCCTCCTGGATTGCTCTTTTCCTAGCTTATTTTAAAAACAAGCAAACAAACAAAAAACATGGTGGGCTCTTTTACTCACAGCATATCCTCAGATAACATTTCAATGATCCTTTCTTGCTCACTCAATTGAAAGTGTCCCCCTTTCCCCTCCCACTTGTACTTGTCTGGCTCAATTTCCACCACAGTGCTTCCTGCTCATTACATGACATTCTCTGGGTGGTGATAGGGGTGCTTTTTTTACTTTCCACCTTCCCCAGTTAGAACGGCCTCTTCGAAAAGAAGAAAACACATTAACCTGGGACTTTGTCTTGTTTTCCTTATGTACGTTCAACTAGAACTGTGCAAAAACCAGACATGAATGAGTGAGTGATGTAATAAGTAGGGTGACTGTGCTTCAGTCACAGTTGGCAAAGATTCAGTATTGCATGGTGTGCTTAACTATGATCTAGATGTTTCTTTTTGCGCAACCAAAGGGATTAGCCCTCTCACTTCCCCAAGTTCAGTTTTAGATCTTTTGGGGCCCAGGGTCTTCTGCTGTGAAATGGTGATTACAATCACCCACCTGATGTGGCTGTTCAGAAGTGTGCCTAGTTCTTTTCTTTCTTTTTCTTTTTTGGTGGTACTAGGGTTTGAACTCGGGGCTTCATGCTTGCTAGGCAGATGTTCTACTGGAAAAGGACTTCCGGTCCTTTTGGAGATAGGGTCCCACTTTTGGCCAGGCCAGTTTGAACCACAATCCTCCTATTTTATGCTTTCTGCTTAACGGTGATGACAGGCATGGAGATGGAGTCTTTTTGGTTGAGATGGGGTCTTACAAACTGTTTTTAGCCAGGGCTGGCCTGGAACCATAAGCCTCCAAATCTCAGTTTCCCAAGTAACTAAGATTGCAGGCATGAGCCACCAGTGCTGAGTACCTAATTCACTTTTAAAAACATGCGTTAGAAAGGCTAATTCTAGGGTAACTACAGATGCTGTTGGATAGCTAGCTGCTTTCTGCACCTCAGCATTGGGAGTTTTCTAGGCTTCTCCAACCAAGCAAGTCTGATCCTGAGATCAGCACTTTCCATGCTCTTCCATAAGCCACTCCCCCTTCTTGTTCCCTGCCCCCATGAAGGTCACAGTCCTCCTTCAGCAGGACTGTCAGGAAACTGGGCCTGATTCCCTATGCCCATTTCCCCTTTACCTTCATGTCACATTGAATCAGGTGAACCTCCCTGCCAGGCGAATCTGTCATATCTCATCTCCATTCATCCCTCCTACTCTGACCTCGACCAGGCCCCTTTCACCACTCAGGGAGATCACAGAACCAGGCTCCTTTCTGCTATCCTTGCCTCCACTCTTTCCAATCGCCAATCCAGCATGTGAGGGTGATCTGGCTGTACCATCTTAACCCATTGATCGCCAGGGTTGATTCAGCTAATCTGACTGGTTATGTGAGTGTCCCCCTCCTCCCCCCGCCACTCCATGGCAATCCCTTCTGAAGCTGTGCACTTGAAGAGGACGACTTTCCCTGGTAGGAGGACCATTCTTGTGTCAAGGGTGGTCCAGTAGCTGTCTTCCTCTGCTAGAACTCCAAACACACTCTCAGTCTCCAACCCGTTCCCCATCCCACACACCTATCTATGAAAATGGGGTCATATCATCTTTGTCCCTGAGTGAGTTAAAACTCCCTACTACAGCTTTTGCGGCTTTACCATTGCTTACTTCTCCAACCTCACTTCCTGCAACTTCTCTCTTCCCCTCCATCCTTACCTTCTTTCTGGTCCCTTACCTCTGTTTCTCTCTTATCTGCAGCATGGATGTCCTTGCTCTTCTCTCTGCCCAAACATTCTTGTCCTTGTCTTTTCCTGGATCCCTGGTATTCCTTCAATCCTGCATACGGGTCAAGATTTGGGCACCCATGTGTGACACAGAGGAGGACCATTCTTCAGTCAAGGGTAAATTATTGTTGCACCTAGTGCTGCAATTAATGTTCATGAATTCAAGAGAGGCCCTTATTAGACTATAAGACAGCCATCTGGGACTTAGGATAAAATGCATTTCTTTCTTACATGATAGACTGAAAGTTGAGGGCTAGATGGGAGTGCATATCTCCTTCTAGCTTGTGTCTTCACCATCCCTAGGGTGAGGACTGTGTCACCATGGTCCCAGATGGCTCACCACCACATGTAATCTTCCAGCCATGTAGCCTGTATGGCCTTAGAAGGGGAAGCAAAGAGATGAGCTCTTCCCTCACCCCTTGAAGGGCATCACCCGGAGGTATAATCATCTATGCTTATACCGAGGAGAACAGACAGGACAACTTGCCAATATTTATAGAGCACTGGCTAAATAACTGCCTTTCCTCACTTGACCCTTGCAACCATCCTGTGGTGCTAGACGGTGCTGTTATTATTTCCCTGCTAGTTTTTAAGCAGATTATGTTTTATCAACAAGCCAATTTTGCAAATCTGGGAAATAACATGAAGAGCCAGTCAGCCTGGGCACACCATGTGACAGCAGTTCTTTCTTCGAAAGGTTTTCATGTGACATGCACATGACTTTTACGTTTGCTAACAAACACAGCAAGGAATTCCAGCACTTTGTGTTCTCGTATAATTGCTATTTTAGTTTTATGATGATCCAAGTTATATATGCATGTAGTTCAAAGTGTCAAAAAGTTCTACATACTTAGATACAAAAATGGTTTATTGCCTCCCTGTGTCCTTCCCCTTCCCCAAAGCCACATGGTGCAATGTCCCCGGGCCACAGACAACCACCTTCAACACTTCAGCAGATTCTTTTCCTTATTCCTCTCAGTCCCATGCTCCTTTTGCTACTTTGTGTGATCTCTCAGTTTTAAGCATTATCTATTATTGGCTTTGCACCAAGGAAGATAGGGGTTAGCTCTGCCATCAGCCCAATGTTCAACACACACACACACACACACACACACACACACACGCATGCACACACACACGTGCGCACGCACTTTCTCCCTGTTCCATCTTCCTAATATAGATAGAACTTAATTTTAACCACATCAGTATTTTCACAGCTGTGTCATCTAGCACATTAGATATATATATATGTATATTTTACTTTTCCTGTGCAGTATTTTGTTGCCTGTGGAATTATTTTCTTATTTTTAAAGTTTGCTTCATTTTCCATGTACTTACCTCAAATTTAACCTCAAATGTATCTGCAGTAGCATACTTTCTAAATATCTCCAAATGTAGTTAGTGCTCCATTGATTTCATCTTTTTGGAGCCATCTCTCGGGGCTTGTAATGGGCTCAGATCTGGACAAGTGGTCTCTACTCCTGGTGTACAGCTGTCACCCGGGTCCCCTCACCATCACCCTGGGACTCTCTTTCAGGTTGGAGCTCCTTAGTTCTGAGTCTTGTGCTTTCTTCTTTCTTATTCTTTCATTTTGGAGCGTGGGAAAGAGGACATGGGAGTGTTCCATTTGTTTGTTTTGACCATATGTGCACGCTTAATCTGCCATCGTTAATGGGAATTCTTAGCCTCGTGCCAGGATTATGAAGCAAGTTGGAAGTTTCTGAGTTGCTGCAGAAGGGTATTTCCTCTATGTTTCTGTCACACTGCTTTCCTACCTACCTTTCTTATTAAGCCTTAAATTTTCTTAAGACAAGATGGAGTCTGTCTTGTACCCTTGTGCGTCTCCAGTGGCAGGCCCATCCTGGGCACTCAGCAAGTGTTTCTTCAGTGAACATGTTGAGATTGATTCTGAAGGACATGGTTTATTACATCCCATCAACATTTTGTTTCCAAGCCCAAATTATCTGGAGTTGTTGTAATGATTTTCTCCCCCAAAATCCATGCCCCCTGCTTGTTGCATTTTAGAGGAGAGATACATGTTTGCACCTGAAGAGCTCAAAAAAATTTCCATAGGAAGGTCTTGCTTTCATTCCTGAATCACATACACTCTTCCAAAGTTTATTTTTGTGAAATCCACAAAAGAATAATCACAAATTTTTTTTTCCTAAAAGAATGGCTTACTCAAGCACAGGCAATGCTGTGTTTATGACTTTTTCCCCTGTTTTTAGGATACCTCATGGAAACTTGATAGAACAAAGGATTTATTTTTATTAGGTTAAATCTGTGTATTGGGAGCTGTTTGCTTGCTGGCCATTAAGTCTGAACATCTTGACTTGGAGAAAATAAAACACAACACTCTTTGATTAATAAAAACAACCTGAACCAGATCCTTCAGCCGGGTGACTCTGTATTATGTTAAAACGTAGTGTAACAAACACGGCTACCCGTGCCCTCCCTAGAATCAAGACAACCACAGCTAAAAATAGCCCTCAGTCTTTCCCGGAGACTCAAAAACACCAACAGCTTGCTTGTTTGCCTTATTATGTGTTCCTCACAGGGATCTAGCCCCTCTCAGGGCCTAGCCTTACTGATTATAAATATACCAGGTCCAACTGTAGGAAGTGAGTTCTGCACAAACACCCTGCCCTGGGCACTTAAACAATGCACTGTTCACCCAGGGGCTCGTAGGAGGGAATAACAACCAGCACCACTATTTAGGGGAGGCCTCTGTCATGGTTAACAGGTTCTGTGGGCACAGAGATAGGTACTTTGTGCATTAACCCTTTCAATCCTACCATTTGAAGGTGGCCTATCATTATCCCAGTTCCAGAGATAAAGACAGGCCTCAGGAGATAAAGGAACTTGCTTACTCTCACCCGAGACTGTGTAAGACTGTATCCAAACCCAGCTAGGTTTGCCCCTAGTGATCTCCCTCACCTGTACTCCCATAATGCCATGCCAGGTGAGCTAGCTCCACTCAGAAGCAGAGGGAGGTGGAGGAACACCTAGCTCTAATTACTGTTGGCCATGAGAGATTCTCAGAGGTGATGTTCGTCTATCCTTGGGTATCTTTTCTAGCAAATCAGACAACCTCTTACTGAATGCTATAGGAAAATCACAGACTTTGGAGTTAAGCTGGCCTGGCTCCATGTCCTACCCACTCCATTTAGTAGTTTGGCAATATTGGGCAACGCTGCTGCTGATAAGAACAAGTAGACAACCAGGGCATTGAATGTGCTGAGCACTGGGTAAACACTTCTCTGCTCATTATCTCCTCACCACAATCCTACGGAGCATGTCACTGTCATCATTTTGCAGATGAGGACCCTGAGGCTTGTGGAAGTGAAGGATGAAGGAAGAGAGCCAGATCACTGTGCTGGCCAAAGTGTGGGCTTGGGAGTTAAACACCGCTGATTCAGACCCCACTTTCTATTGTGTGACCTTGGGCCAGTTTCTTCACCTCGCCCAGCCTGTCTGTCAACCAGTAAATGGAGATAATGATACATCCCTTGCAGGGTTGTAGGGAGGATGAAATGAGACATCCTTTTGTAATAGGCACTTAATAATAGTTCCTTAACTTTGTTCCCTTGCTAAAAGTCCAATCCATTCTTAGCTCTAATTATCTGAAAGCTTGTTTTTGGTTGTTTGGGTTTTTTTTTTTTTTTTTTTTTTGGCAGTACTGAGGATTGAACTGAGGGCTTTGCACTTGTTAGGCAGGCACTCTACTGCATGAACCACAGCTCTATCCCTTTTGCTATGCTTGTTTGGAGATAGGTCTCTCTTTTATCAGGGTAGCCTGGACCACAATCCTCCTGTGTTATCCTTCTCACCATAGCTGGGATGACAGGCACGTTAGCTATTGATTGAGATGGGGTCTTGTGAATGTTTTTTACCTGGGGTTGGCCTCAAACCACAATCCTTGTGATCTCTGCCTCCCAAGTAGCTAGGATTACAGGTGTGTGAGCCACTGATGCCTGGCTTCAAAAAGTCTTTTCATATTTCATCTGAAAATCTTTCTTTTTATAGAGTATATCTCCTTCATAGTAAATCTACCTATTAAGACAGATTTTGGATTTTGGAATGGGGAATACTTAAGTTTATAATTCATTTATTCAAGTATGTTTTGAGTGCCGGGTGGACTTCTAGGCTAGTCACAGGGACATATGTAGATTATTGTCACGTGTATATGTGTGTGGTTGTGTGTACATGCATGCGTGTTGAGGTGGGGAATAGAGGCAGATACCAAATATACAAACAAATATGCAAATGTCAGGTTGTGTTTGTTCTTCACTGACTACAAGGAAGAAAATTTAACGAGACAGTGTGATAGAAAATGGATGGATGTGGGAGGATGGTGGAAGGCAATGCTTTAAGTTGAATGACAGTGGAGAGGGTTTTCTGAGGACCCTGCAGTTCAGCTGAGACTGGAGAAGGATCCTTCCATGTAAAGATCCACAAGGAACATTGCAGCAAAGTGAAGCTCAAGCTAAGGCCCCATGACAGGAAGAGCCTTCCAGGTCCAAAGCACAAAGGAGGTCACCATGAGTGGTGCAGTGTGAGCAAGGGGGAAAGTAGGCAGAGGACAGGGCATGGGAGACTTTATAAACTGGAACAAGAAGCATAGGTTTCATTCTAAGTAAGGTGAGAAGACACTGAGGTCCTTATCAGACCTTGACAGCAGCATCTTGCATATTACCAGAGGAAAGTGACATGCAATGCTTTGCTTTTTTGCAAAGGCAATCCTGGTGGGGGTATGGAGAATGTTCTGGAGTGAGGGAACAAGTGAGGAACTAGAGTCTAATTAAATGCCTTTTTGTACTAGATGCTGGGAACCTGGCCGAGGACAGAAGATGAGGCAGCAGCAAGAAGTGAATGGATTCTGGACAGCACTTGCTGATAGAGACGAATAAAGGCAGGGAATTAAGACATCTCCTTGGTTTGGGGTTTGAGCTACTGAGTGGATGGTGATGTCATTTTGGCTATTAGGAAATCTGGTAAAGTTCAGGCTGGCAGGGAATGGAGAGTCAAACTTTCACCACATTAAATTTGAGAGGTCTGCATTGAGAAACCTCTTTGAACATCAACTTAAATATTAATAATATAAGACAGGACTGTAAAATAGGTACAGTGTGGGGGGTATAGTGGGAGAGGAGAGAGTGAACAAGGGAGATTAAGGAGAGGGAATATGATTGATGGACTTCATATACCTATATGAAATAGAACAAAGATACTTCTTGCAATTGCTTTAAGTGGGGCCAGGAGGGGTTGAGGGGGGAGAGATGATGGGGGTGATCTAACTAATGTACAATATAAGCCTAATTGGATTTGTCACTATGAATCCCTCCCTGTATAATGAATATATCCTGATAAAAATTTATAATAAAAATTTTGAGAGGTCTGATAACCACACGGATGTGTTGAGGAGGCCATTGGTTACACGAGTTAGGAATTCTTCTGGGAGGTCAGCATGGAGGCATAATTTGGGAAGCATAGATTTAAATAGGTATTTAAACTGTGGGACTGAATTAGATCACTAAGGGAGAGAACAAATGGAGACTAATAAGGGCCTCAGGACATGAGGAAGGAGCTGCCAATGAGGTAGGGTATAACCAAGAAAGCTTGGTGTCACCAAAACCAGAAGGAAAAGTTTTTCAAGAAGGAGGGCATAGAAAAGTGTGAAATCCTTCTTCAAAGTTCTGGTAAAAATAGCAAAATGACTGACCATTAGGTTTGGTCATCTGTAGGTCACTGGACATTTTGCCAAGAGCCCTCTCAGCAGAGAAGGGCAATCAGAAGCTTGGAAAGAAAGAGTGAGAAAGAGAACATGAGGTAAGAAATAACAGGTTGCAGCTGTAGACAACTGGTTCCACCATATTGGGCAGTTGAATGGCGGCTAATAAAATTTTATCAGTTTCTGCATGGGTTTTTTTTTTTTTTTTTTTTTGTGGACTGAGGATGAAACCCAGGACTTTGCACATCAGGCACTCTCCACTGAGCTACATCCTTGGTCCCATGGTTTTGTTTGTGAATACCTTGATTCTTGAGCCTCTGTGGGGCAGGGGATAGAGGGCTAAGGGCAAGCAGAATGAGACAGCAGAAAGGAAGAAAGTGTGGAGGGATATACAGCAGCACTGTCTAGAACCAAGCAAGAAGGGAGAGAGGGCCTGGTCTGAGATGGGAGCAGGCACGTGTCCTCTGTGTTGTCCATAGAACAGGAGGAAAGGTGCAGAATGTAGGCACATGCTCAGTTAAGTTGGAAGATTGAGGTGATTTCTAAATGATTCTTCTTTTTCTCAATGCACTACAGGTCAAGGCCATTAGCTGAGACTGATGGAAGGAGAGAAGTAGAAGCTTGAGGAGAGAGGGGATGTGAGCAAGCACTAATTTTGCAGTGAGTAGACAGTAGAGAGACTAGAAGTGCTGCAGTCAGTGGTGAGTACCCACCTGAGATTCATCTGAATTTTTAAGTAACCAAGAATGGTGGCCGTTGAAGGAACTCGTTAGTGAAAGGAATGAGCTACTCTGAGGTGGCAAAATGGAGAGACAAAGGAAGAGGGCATTGAAGGAGAAGGGAGTCAGTGGCATGGAAATGGCAGTAGGAAGCAAGGCACATACCTGTCCCATCTGGTCCAGGGGCTGAGCATTAGGGAAAAAGTGCCAAGCTGCTTCCAAGTAGCTTTGACAGAAGCTTTGACAGCAGCTTTGACAGGGCATGAAGTGAGGAAACCTTCTGAGAAGAGGTTGAGGATGCAGAAAGGGAGGCTGATGGAAGAATGGCAGGGGCAGTTGGTCAGGCTAATGTACAGAGTCCCATGGGACTGAGGGCGGGGGTGGTGGTGGATGACTTAGGAAGTGAACTTGACTTTCTAGAGGTGACTGAGATGAATAGGGAGTTGGGAAATAATGGTACCAAAGTTGATGATCTCATAAGAACCTGGTTTCATAGCAGGAAACAGCGAACTCTTCATCTCACTTTGATTAAAGCCCTCCAATAGCTTCTCACTATCTTGCATCAAGGCCAGGATCCTCAGCACCATGAACAAAGTCAGGCATGGTCTGGCTCCTCCAGCCTCCTAGCCTTCCTTCTGAGTCTACCACAGCACTGAACCAAACTTGATTTTTTTTTTCCTGCTCCTTTGAAATTTCAGGTAGTTCAGCAGAGTGGTGAAGCACAGACAGTCTGCTTCCAGAAAATCTGGGTTCGAATCCTGGTTCTTTTACTTTCTACTGTGTGACTTTGGGAAAAGGTTTGATCACTCTGAACTTTGGTTTTCTAACCTACAAGATGGGGCAAATAACAGTACCTACCTCAGAGGGTTTCCTACATGATATCATGTGGATTGTTTATAAGGATTACTACCGACAAGTGCCTTCCCTCAGCCTGGAACACTCACACAATCCTTGCTTCTTTCATTCTCACTCTCCTATCTACTCACCTTCTTCAAGGGTCACGAGATATCCCATCCTACAGAAAGCTTTCCCTGGCCCCTAAAAGGTTCACAAGCTCTACCCCTGTGGTCCTGTGGCTGATGACAATGTTTTGCCAGTCAAGGCCTACCATTCTTCCAGTACACAGTGGGTGCTCATGGTGTTTATCAATACAGTAGGCACTCATAAGTGTTGCTAAATGCGTGACTTCTCCAGAGAGATAGTGGGCCCCATGCTGAAGGGGTGTGGAGCTCTTGCAAACAGCTGTGGGACATGAACGCTGTTGCATCTTAACTTACGTCTGCCTTGGCCCAGAGTAGGCCAGTCTCCTGTATGATGCAGAGCTTTTTTACATAGGGAGATTTCCATGCTTTTTAAAACATTGATTTCATTTAAAAATAATAAAAGGCTAGAATATGGCTCAAGTAGTAGTGTGTCTGCCTAGCAGGAGTGAGGTCCTGAGTTCAAACCCCAGTACCGCAAATAAATGTGCATAAAATAAGTACATAAAAATAAAAGACTTTACCCAGAAAAATGTGAGAATCACTGGTCTCAGTGCCCTCTGAACTCTTGAGCTCTCCCCTGCTCAAGAGGTTGTGGTAAGCTCAGTGGCACCCAGACTCCCAGTATGAAGACACTGGAGGTGGCATTATTTCCTGTAGGACCCATGGATTCAGATAGTGACGCAAAGTTTGGTCACACAACCACAATACATTTTATTCTTCTATAAACGCTGCATGGCTAGAGGAATCATCATTTTTTATCTATAAGCAATGCTTGGTGCGGGCGTGGATGCAGGGCCTGCCTGCAATACCCTGAGATAGCCAAGGGCAGAGGCCCTGGGCTGAGAACTTGGCCTTGGCCCTTCCTGAGTTTTAAAGACTAAAGTTCTCTGTTCTCCAAAGGGGGAAGAAAGGCCCAAGGCTAATTCCAGAGGCCTGGCCGTGAGAATGTCAGCTGCCTCTACAATTTTGGCTCAGGCTGAGCAACTCACCCTGACCTCTGATGCCGAGGAGGTGCCTGCCCGCCAGCCGGGCAGAAGTGGCCTGTTGCAACAGGCCTGGCAGAGGCCAGAAACACTGCAGTGAAGCCAGGTCAGGCTTCTGCAGCAGAGAGTGCTCCGTGGAGGAGCAGCACCTGGGTGAAGAGGAAAAGCCAACAGTCTTACCAACAGGCATAGGCCAATGTGTCAGTTAACACCGGCTGCCTTTCGACAGTAGTCACCAGCAAGCAGAGGTGGATGGGTAGGGCAAGACGGTGGGAGGGCATACACCCAGTCCCCCTACCTTGTGTCCTGGGCATATGCTATTAGCAAAGCAGGCCTTGGACCAAATTCTGCCTGACTTGGATTTATTAGAAAGTTAGGCACGAACCCCCAAACTTGGGGGGATAGAGGAGGAAGTCCTTTAAGACTTCGCGAAAGACTTGCTCCCCAAGAGACCCAAGTCAAGCTTCATGCCTTTACGGCACAGGGGAAGCAGAAGGCCCAGCACTTGGGCTCCGAACCCCAGGGCTGCCCCAAGGGACCATGTTGTCCAGTTCGCGGATTCTCAAACCTTGTTTTGCAGGAAAGCTGAGCTCTGTAGCCTTCTAACCAAGCTCCCTTGAACACTGCCCTTTCTCCTGCATGAACAATTACTCTTCATATTCTTGGTGCTAATGAACAAACCCCTGGTGTAGATTTCTGTATTTGAAAAGCTTAAGCCATCCCTTCCAGAGTTGGGTTTCTGAGTGGGGCACTTTGAGTATTACCTAACTGCCCTGGAGGTGTAGATGAAAGTGAGCACACACATGCACTATGCTTTTTACCTAGTTTAAACAAATTGCCACACATGCAAAATGACATAAACATGAAGATGAGAGGGGCTGAGATCTCTAACCCAGTTGGTTTTGCTCATTCAGTTCTTATCCACTCGTACAACAGTTCTGGAAGACTATGCACAAGATGCCAGATACTGTTCTAGGTCCTGGGACTGGAGTGATGAGCAGGAAATAAAGTCCCTGGCATCCTGGAGCATACATCCAGTGGGAGAGGCTGACGGTAAATAAATAAAACATAAATAGTTCATCTAATGTCTGTGGTGATAGTGCCTATGGGAAAAATCAACTATATTGGAGCAAGCAGAGCCCTGTTTAACAGAAATATAATGATCCAGGCCTGGTGATATTGCCTATAATCCCAGCCCTCAGAGGTTGAGGCAGGAAGATTGTGAGTTCAAGGCCAGGCCTTAAGCAAACCACAAGTAAAAAGAAATATAATGATGGCCACATATGTGATTTCAAATTTCCTAGCAGTCCCATTTAAAAGAGTGAACAGAAGTATATCAATAATTTATTAATGTATTTCACTTATCTTAATAAAAATTATCAGTGAGATGTTTTATATTCTTTTGAACAGTGTCTCTGAAATCCAGTATGTTTACACTTGCTACACACCTCCATTGGGACTGGTCACATTTCTAGTGCTCACTAGGCACAAGTGGTCAGTGGCTACTTAGTTGGACAGCACAAGGCGAGAGAGCAGAAGGACAGTGGTTATATTTTTGATAGTGTAGCTGAAGACTGTGTGTCTGAGGAGGGAACATTCGAATGCAGATTGGAAAGAAGTGCAGAGCAAACTCTATGTGTGACAGACTACCAAGATCAAAGTTTGTGCAGTAAGAATAAGTTGGGAGTGACAGACGATCAGCAAGGAGGCCAGTGTGACTTCACTGCTGTGTGCCTTTTACCCTTCTCCTTTCTCTTCTTCCTCTTTGGAATGCAGATGCATAGCTGTAAGTACAGCAGCCATTTTTCAACCCTCAGGACAAGCATAGGCTCTGGATTTAGACTTTTCTAATCAAATCCCAGGTTTGCTATTACTAGTTGTTTCATTGCTTCTCAAACTATTTGTGACAAAGGAACAGTTGCTTTATATAATCCTTTGTTGATCAGTAGTTTTGTAAAATAAAACAAAATAAATTATTTTTTTGTGGGACTGGGGTTTGAACTCAGGGCTTCATGCTTACAAAGCAAGTGCTCTATTGCTGGAGACACACCTCCAGTTCATTTTGCTATGGTTATTTTTAGAGATGGGGTCTTGGGAAAATTTGCCTGGCTGTCCTTGAACCACAATCCTTCTGGTCTCAGCCTCCCAAGTAGCTCGGATAATAGGCCTGAGCCACCAGTGCCCAGCAAGTTAGTTACTTTAAAAGAATGAAATAAAACCGAGTGTGGTGGAGCATGCCCGTAATCCCAGCTGCTTGGGAGGTTGAGGCAGGAGGATCTGAAGTTCCAGGCTAGCCTGGGCAAAGTTAGAGAGACCCTATCTCAAAACGAAACAGAAGCAAAAGAACTGGGAGAGTGGTCCAAGTTGTAGCACTTCCTAATATGCAGGAAGTCCTGGGTTCAATTTTCAGTACTGACAAAAAAAAAAAAGGAAGTTAAAAAAAAAAAAAGAAATGAATTTATGAAGTACAAGCCAACTTTAAAAATAGTAACTATATTCAACCGACAAAAAATTGCTTTACCAAATTGCAACAACACACTTATACCCAACTCATTTTTGTAACTGACCACTGACCAGCCATTGTGCTCAAGGACAACACTTCAAAGCAGCAGAGTTCAAAGCACCATAGGTTAGTGTTTAACCCATTGAAGTCATGATATCCTCGTTTGAAAACTGGAAATAGTATTAGTACCTCACAGGCTAAGTTTTTGGGTTTGGATTAAATAAAATAGCTCAGGCACTCAGCAAATGTTAGCTATTATTAGTTGCCAAGAGCTCATCTCTAACTGGCTGCATGCCCCATAAGGATAAGGACAGCTGTGGCCTGATTTTTTCAACCCAGCCCTCTGAGGTGCCAAAGAGCAAATAGTCAATAAATGACTGCAGAATTCTTGGGAAATGCTTTGAAAGGCCTTTGGACATGGCAGTTCCTACAATTTTCATTCATCTGTTTACTCACTCATTTCCAGTGTAGCATAGTAAGAGGGCTAACAGCTTTGCATAAAGCCAAATTCAAATCTAGTTTTTCCCACTTGCTAGTTTCAGCAAGGCACTTCACCTCTTTCAATGTTATTTTTCACATCTGAAAAACAGATGACAGTCACCCTATTTGGTTGTTGTGAAGATTAAAAGTGAGACAGGGTATGCAAAATGCCAGGGCGTCCATAAACGGAAGTCATGGTTCCTGCTCTGCAGAGCCTGCCGGGGAGCACAGATCACTGGGCTAAGTGCCCACCAGGATGCAGGCCTGGTGTTTCTGGCTGGGTGAGCATTCCTGAGCCTTTCTTCCCAGCATTGGAAGATTGGGCACCTGGTAGCAAACGGGTACCAGCGTGTGGTAGAGATACACAAATGGGGCTTGGCCCTGTTCTTGCCCTACCTGCCTGGAGGCTAGTTCTAATCCTCCCGGGGACTATGGGTGGTGAGATGCATCTGCTTTGAAGTTGGCAACTGCACCCAAAATCCTCCCTGCTTTTAAAACAACCCCAAACCTAACCCCAACAATAAACCTTTCTGGGTGGCCTACCACACTGGATATAGCCTGACAGTGCTCTCCACTTCAGTAGGGCCCAACGTACAGAAACCCTGTCTTAAAATGCAAGGTCCCGTAGGAGTTCCCTGGACATTTAAGCCATTAACCCTTTAACTCTACAGAGTTTATGTGCCAACCTATCTCACTTGACATTCACAGCACTCCTTGGGGTTACATTAGCTTATTGGTTTTTATTAGCTTGTTTTAAAAATTGTGGTCAAACATATATGATATAAGCTCTACTATCTTAAAAGTATACAGTTTATTGTGAATTCAACTGATGCCAAAGCAGAAGTACGTTCACTGTCATGACTGTGGGTCTCCTGAGCTCTTTGTTTCTTACAGAACTGAACCTCTATAAGCAAAAAACAATCCCACTCCTTCTCTTCCACCTGGTTTCCCTGGCAACCACCATTCTACTTTCTGTCTCTGTGAATCTAGGCCCCTAGTCTAGGTCCCTCATGTAAGTGGAATTAATGCAGTATTGTCCTTTTGTGACTGGTGCATTTCACTTAACTGATGTCCAGAAGGTTCATCCATGTTGTGGCCTTTTTAAGGCCAAATACTATTCCTGTGTATGTACACTACATCTGGCTCATCCACTCATCCATCGACGGACATTTAGGCTGCTTCTGCATTGTAGAAGATGCCTGTCGTAAAAGATGCTTCTATGAGCATGAGGGTACAAATCCTTCTGAGACTTTGCTTTTCATTCTTTTGGGAATTGTTGGATGATATGGATTCTAGTCTTAATTTTGAAGAACCACTGTGCTGTTTTATATAGTGGCTGGATCATTTTACGTTCCTACCAGAAGTATACAAGGACTCCAATTTCTTCACATCCTCACCAGTACCTACCACTTTCTATTTTGTATGCTAACAGGCATGAAGTGACTCTCTCGTTTTGGTTTAGATTTTATGGTTGATTTGTGTACATGTGTGCATGTGTGTGGAACTGGTGGTTGACCTTAGGGCTTTGTACATGCTAGGCAAGAGTGTTCTACCATGGAGCTACGTCACCAACCCTATTCAGTTTTTTGTGTTTGTTAATTTGTTTTATTTTTTGTTATTTCATCAACGAGCAAATACAAGAAAGGCATGAATAACAGCTCATTAGATTATAACATTTCCTGTGATACAAATTTTGATTTTAATGGCCGTTCCAGCCTTACCCAGACCTACTCATTTTTAATAACCATTTTACAGAAGAGAAAACTGACTTAGAAATAGGAGGTAATTTGCCTAAGATCACCCACATAGTCTGTAAAGAGACCAGCCTGCACTCAGTCCCCCTCCTGGGGCAGCTCTGGAGCTTAGCAGCTGAAACTACAGGCTTCGAATGTCACCCCTGTGCACCCAACCCACCTTCCCCCAACGCCTCCAGCCAGCCTATGGCCTGCTACAAGCATCCGTTAAGGTGACATGGTGGGATGCGTGAGTGCCAGATCCCTGGAGCCAGTCCCCTGCTCTCAGCTAGCAGTGTGACTGTCGCTCAGTGTAGAAGTCATATCACAAACCTTGCTATGCCATATGCTCCTTGACCACTTTGTGGGCTGCTGTGAGGGTTGGAAGACATGCATATGGAAGACCTTTATGCACGTACCCTGAGTGCACAGAGATCAGGGGATGCTGCCTGCTCTGAGCCCCACAGTAGTACATTGGTAGCAGCAGGCCCAGGAGATTCAATCAGGAACCCAGTGTGAGGGTCCAGAGCCCAGTCCAGCTGGGAGACAGACACAGGTTAACCAAATATTTACACCAACCTGTGCTGAGCCGCAGTGGTGAGAAGTGCTGAGAAGCGCCTGGTGGGAACTGGTCTCTTAGTCTCGGGAACAGGACAGACTCTGCCCCCCATTTCCAACTCCCCAGAAGGCTCCTATTTACACAACAGGTAAAGCTGCAGCTCTGGTCCCACATCTGGAATGTAAGAGGAAAGGTTGAAGGTTTGTTGCAGCACTTACACTTTAAAATATCCCACTCTTTCTTGGCTAATTCGGGGTGCTCTAAACTAAGCATCTCCTCTGATTCTTAAAGGGGTAGCTTCAAGCAAGTTTCTGGCTTTTTTCATTAAAAAAAAATACTCAAGTAATGCCTTTGAAGGGAAACAAGGCTTCAAGGAAGAAATTGGGTTCATTGAGAGCACCATGCTGTACATACACACATCAGCTCTGCAAGGGCACAACTGTATACCCAGGTATACATGTCCATATTCCCTGACCCAAATAAATCACACAATAAGTATTTGTTGAACAAAGGAGTTCAATGCAACTAATGCTGCAAGCACAGGCAGTACTAATATTAGCATGAATCAAGGTATCCACTGACTTGGGTACTGTCACCCCCATTTGGGTAAATGAAGAAGTCTTGGGGATATTGTTCTGTCTGAATTCTCTTAGCCCAGAAGTGGTCAAGTCAGGATTTGAACTTAGGTTTTCTCTTGCCATTGCCCACTTGTGTGACTTCTACAGTCTGCTTGCCTCTTTGTGTGTCATTAATTAACTCCTGCTCCTGCAGATCAGCCTGTGTGGAAAAAAGAGGGATGAGCATCATCGCTTTGCCTTCTGGAAATTACTTACAGAGGTACGTGCATTTGTTTTTCTTCCCTCATGAAGTATCACAGAATTCTAGGGCTGAGGCTCTACTCTATGTGGGGAAGGCTTGGGTGGCATTTGCAGAAGTCCCTCCCAGGAACCCTAACTAACCCTTTGCTAAGTATGAGGCATAGGGTCCACCGCCCTGCTAATTAAATTCGCTTTCATCTACTGAGCTCCAAGAGCTTTTCCCCACATTAGCCTGTTAATCTTAGCCCTATCCCTCTGATGAAGATGACAAGTGTAATTAGTCCTAGTCAGGAGACAAAACAGAGCCAGGAGACAGAGGCAGAGCCAGAGGAAAAACACTGGGAAGCTTATTCTTCCTCTGCTCCTGGCTAGCCACTCGTGCTGAAAGAAGTGCTTTCAGCCTGGCCTTGAGTTGGCTTCTGCCCTGTCTTTTGATATCCCAGTTCTGAAAATAAAGCGTGGTTGGGGGGTGCAAAAATACCACATTGCTGTCTTTTCAACTTTAAGCTCAGCCTGGCTTCACAAGGGCCCTCCATCTCTCTGGGCTAATGGGAGAGTCCGTCTCAGCTCTGATTGGCACTGACTATCCCATGCTGTCCAGAAGTCAGTTCTAGGGCCCCCTAAGCAGAGAGAAACTCCCAGCAGTCCTTGTGGTTCGGATATATACCGTCAATTGCTGAAATGCCTATAATCCACACTTTGAGGTCCAGTGCTCTACTGAATGAAAATGTATGTCCACAGCCTCACCACATGTCCAACAGCTACTCTGTGATGTGGCACAGAAGTGAGACTTGGTCCTCCCACTGGCACCCTCAGACCTCCATCACCTCTTTGCCTCAGAGAACCTGCCTCTACCACAACAGCTCTTTCCTCCCCTCCAGAACCTCCTTAATGAATGTTGGCTCTTATAAAAGCCAGAAAGAAAAATGGTTTCCCACCAGGACTGGTTCAGCAGATGCCCCTGGGGCAGGGGCAAGGGAAGGGCAGGGATCCGCCTGTGTGACAGTGCAGGGAGAGGACAAATCCTAGCTCTCTCATTTTTTAAATCTACAGCAGAGCAAACAGCATGCAGTTAACATCTCTTAAGTTCTTGCACCATGAAAGTAATGTCCCAACAGAGGAAGTAAGGTGTTTTGCCATAACAAAGTACTATGGACACATGACTTAAATAACAACATTTTCTGGAGGCTGGAAGCCCAAGATCAAGGTGTCAACAGGTTCAACTTCTGCTGAGGCCTCTTTACTTGGCTTCAGATGGCTAACTTCTTCTCACTCTGTCCTCACATGGCCTTTGCTCTGTGAGGACGTCGCCATGTATCCCTGGCGACTCTTCCTTGTCTTATAAACATGCCAGTTATACTGGAGCAGAGCCCATCCTGAAGGCCTCATCTAACTTAATCACCTCTTTAAAGACCTTACCTCCAATACATAACATTCCAAGGCACTGGGGGGTGGGAATTCAACATATGAATTTGGGAGTGAGGCAAAATTCCTTCCATGACATAACGGTTACTGTATTTCTGAAAAAAACATCCCAGTCCACCTCCTCTGTCTTCTGTGCACAGAAGCCCCCTCTTTGTGGACTTTGCAGTGTACAGATCTGAATCTAAGTTTCTGCTTCAACATTTCGCAGCTATGTGAGTTAGGGAAGTTATTTAGTGTCTCTGGGCCTCAGTGACCCTGACTGTAAAATGGAGATACTAATAGTGCCAGCCCAAAGGTTCCACAGGAATTGAATGAGACAGAATTAGAAGAACAGGAATCACCGAGATTGTATGTATAAGTGCTCCAGAATGAAAGGTGTCCTCTATCAACCCTCCCCTGGTCCACCCTGCCTGAAGTCTCAGTACAGAGGTTTCAATCTTCCTGATATTTTAAGCTTGCGGTGGAGGCACCTTCCTGATATGTCCTCAGTCATCATGACTGGGGATGCCACTCTGCATGGGAAAAGTCAGCTAAGTGTCTTGGTGAATGGGAATGTCATGAAGCAGGTCCCAATCTTATACAGCTGATGGGCAGAATGATGTTGGTTATTATCAACTTCCAGGTGCCCACACAATGTTCTAGGGAAGCAGTAAGGGAGGGCTGGCTGGCTGGAGGGAAGCAGGGATGCCTGAGAGAAGGAACTCTCAGCCTTGGCATGGCTGATATTTGTTTCAGATAACTCTTTGTAGGATGCCCTGTGCAGTGCAGGAGGGTCACTGACCTCTACTCACCAGATCCCAGTGGCCTCTGCTAACCTTCGACAGCTGGCAAATGGGCCCTGGGAAGCATGACAGCCTCAGCTGAGAACCACTGTCTTAGAGTGACTCTAGGACTATGTCAGTGGTACTCAAATTGGTGTGCCTTGGAAGCTTCTGGCCTGGAGTCTCAGAAACACTGGGCCTTCGCCTCGGGTCTGATTCAATGTGTCTATGGTGAAACATGAGGACAAACATTTCCAACTCAGTCCAGGTGTTTCTTCCTGGTGCTGCTGGCCAGAGTCACTTGGGAACGACCACCTCAGTAACATTCGGGTTCATGTGCTGGGTACGTTTTGGGTGGAGACAAGAGCTGCTGAGTCAAGAGAAATCCTGCAGACTGAGGATCTTGGGGAGCACACTTCACAAGTCCTCCCTGTCCATGTGCACTGAGAAGAGTTCGGTGATGGGGGGAGGGAAAGAGAGAAAGAGACTTCAAGTGGGGTCAGCCTGTGAGTCAGGAAAAACACCAGGGGGCACATGGAAGGCCATAGAGGAGCCTTGCTCCTTACCCACAGACAGGCCCAGCACCTCCAACATTCACTCACTCCAGACAGATCTCAATTTTACCTGCTTTTCTGGATGCTGGGGATCCATGGAGAACATCATGGAAAAACCCCTTGCCCTCATGTTGCTTACATTCTGATGCAGTGAGATGGGGAATAAGGTTAGTAAGCCAGTTGTATAGCACGTTACAAAGCCATATGTTCACGGAAAAAAATAAACCTGAGTAATGGGCCTAGAGATGGCAAGGTGGTTATAATTTTAGGTAAGTGGTGAGCAGTGGCATCCTGGCAAATGTTTAACGATGGGCTTTCTTGGGTGAGGGGAGAATCTCTGTTTTGTAGCAATGGCCAGTTTCAATAGTGACATAATGAGGTTGTGGGAATGTGGGAAATCTAGTACTGTATCATGCAGACAGAGCCAATGGATACAAATAACCGCCAGTATAGATAATAGTAAAAATAATAGGGAAATAAATGATGAGTTTTAAATATTTTTAATCTTGGCTTCCAATGTACTTTAGTGATAAGTTTATATAATTAATTTCTTTTTTTGCCAGTACTGAGGTTTGAACTCAGGGCCTCATGCTTGCTAAGCAGGTACTCTTACCACTTGAGCCAGCCCCATAATTAATTTCTTAATTAATAGCCACATTTACTAACTGGCTCACAAATTTTCTAAAAATATAACAATCGACTCATGAGCTGGGAGAAAGCCAATTTAAACAGAAAACTGAAAGTGGTGAGGGACCAAGGTATGCGAACATCTGAGAATCTGCTCCCTCTCTGGGAACAATGGCCTCCAAGTCTGGGGTGTCTACATGCTGTCCTCTGAACCTGGACAGTGTCTGTCCTCCTGTCACCCAGTGAAAGCCTCCAGGACCAGTCTCATAGATAACATCTTAGGTAGAGTTCCTAGTCTTCCAGGCCTCCTTAACTCTCTTCTTGTTTTCCAGAGGGGGCTCTGGAGTGGTGTGAGTACACCAATGACCACAAGAAAACCAACACCCCTCCTTGACCCCATGGCACATTGAGCCCAGTTGTTTTAGCCCTGTTCATTGCTATTCTCCTACTCTGACCACATCTGCCCCCCACTCCCCAACAGCCTGTGGAGCCCCTTTTCATCATCCATGTTCCACAGTGCTTAGGAACAGAATGGGTCAGTACTAATCTGACTCTGGGATGGTTTCAGACATGGCGGGCTTCCAAGAGGAGGGTTTTTCTGTGGGGTTAAGTCTGCAAATTGGATCCCTTCTGTTGTAGTGAAGTCATTAGGCTGACTGCCCACTCCCTGATTTCTGCAGGGGAGGCAAAAGGGAGCCAAGTCAGGCAAGAAGCAGCCACAGGTAAGGGAGAACAGCCCCTGCCTGTCAGGCTCAGGGCTGGGGCTTTATTCAGGTGGTATTACTTCATCTCCATAGCAACGAGGCAGGTGAAGGTTCTTGCCTCATTTTACTTAGGAGGAAAATGAGGTTTGGAAAGGCAAACTCAGCCAAGGTGACCTGGGGAGTAAGTGGCAAAGCTTTTGTTTCACTGCGTAGGGTGAGTAAGAACTGGTTCCAGGACTTGAGGAGGTCAGATGTGTAGAATATTAACTGTAATCATAGCAGGTGGCACAGAGAAGTGCTCATTAGAACCACAGCCACGCTTGGGAGCACAGAGAAGAGACCAGTGATTCCCTCAGAGACAGGTGCTCAGGGAGCATTTGGTCATTGGAGAAGCCAGACCCTGAGCTGTGACTTCTGGATGGAAAAGGTGTGGAGCTCTGGCCCTCTGTTGGGAACATGGGTGTTTGTGGGTTTTTCAGGAAGCTGGCTGTGAATACCCCCAAGTGCCCTGGACCAGTGCCATCACAAGCTATGATTTTTTTTTAATTAACTTACTTTTTCCTTTTCTTTCAAGGGGGTATTACCTCCTTGAGGCAACAGGCTGGTCTGGAGCCAGGCCTCAGGGGAGGAAGGTGTCAGGAGAGAAGCAGAAAGAGCCCACAGCTGTCTGCCTGGCATTGCTTTCCAAAACCTGAGTTCACAGGGGCCAGAGAGAATGGATTAGGGTGTTTTCAAAATGTCTGGGGAAAAAGCAGAGAGAGAAATGGTTTCCCCAGTCCATCTGGGCTTGGGGAAGCAAAAGGAGAGTTAATAACAGCAGGAGTAAGAGGGTGAGATGGTCTTAGAAAGAGGATCCCAGGGGGCTGCAGCTTCCCATAAAACTTTGGGGAGCCAGGGACAGAGGTGCCATACCTTCTTCCCACACAGTAGGGAGACCTAGGTAGACCCAGAGAGACATTCCCACATTCCGGCCTGGTACAGAGGAAGCAAAAGGATTCTGTGTGGCCTGATGAAGCATAGGGTGTCAGAGAGCCCCACTGGACCTCAGGGTACATTAGGACAGAAAGCAGCTTTGGGAAACTACTGCCTTGGGGCTAACCAGGCCACTGGGGGTCTCATCAGCAGCCTGGATAGACCCATGGCATAGAATGAGCTCCATGCCACTGCTCTGAGCCCTGGCCAGACATGATTTCCTGAAACTAACCACAATCCTAGGAAAAGGACCAAGGAAACCCCAATTGACAGCCTGTAGTTTCTGTCACCCTGGGGGCATAGTGGCTCAAAGTAAAAATTAACTCCAGTTATGGAGTCATAAACTGTATAAAATATTTAATGAGTCCCAAAGATTCTAGGCACCAGGCTAAGTATCAGGGGTGGGGGTGGGAGGAAAGAAATGAGCAAATGTCAGGGGCCCCTCTGCCTACGTGCCTGAGTTAGAAGTGATGCCAGGGCTTGGCTTATACGGTTGTTCTGTGCACAAGTAGTAAGTACTTACCTTGTGCTAATCTTTGCATTAAGAGAATTCTTTGAAATCAGGCATTGTGGTGCACACCTGTAGTACCAGTACTTGGTGGGGTCTAAGGGAGGAGGAATGTGAGTTCAAGGCCAGCCTAGACTACATAGCAAGACCCTGTCTCAAAAAGAAGAAAAAAATGGACTCTTTGTCCCATATTAGACAGGTTACTAGGTTTGGGAGACATTAAGCAGTTTTTGCAAGACCACACAGTCTGTAATTTTCCCAAGACCACACAGCTAGTAAGTGGCAGAGTTGGGATTCAAACCCACAAGGCTGTTACCGGTTGAATCGTGCCTCCCACCCCCACTGCTGAAGATACTGAAGTCCTAACTCTGGTATGTGTGACTGTGACCTTATTTGGAAAAAGGATCTTTGTAGATGATAACGTTAAGATAAAGTCCTTTCAGTAGCCCCTTATGCAATAAGACTGTGTCCTTATAAAAAGGGAAAACTTAAATGTGGAGACAGGCATGCAGTCAAGGAGAACACCACGTGAAGATGAAGGCAGAGACCAGGTGATCCATCTACAAGCCAAGAAACACCAAAGATGGCCAGCAAGCCACCAGGAACTAGGAGAGAGGCATGGAACAGATTCTCCTTCTCAGTCCTCAGAAGGACCAACCCTGCCAGCACTTTGATCTCAGACTTCAAGCCTCCAGAACTGGGAGACAATAAATTTCTAATGTTTGAGCCACTCAATTTGTGGTACTTTGTTATGGCCCCTCTAGGGCACTAACACAGTGGCTGACTCAAGAGCCTGTGACTTAAGCCACTGGGTTATACAGCCCTTTTGTTAAACCCTGTGCTGATGGGTTCCACAGAATAGAATCTTTCTCTCTCTGTTCTATTAACCCTTCTTGTTTTCCTCCCATATCCTTTGCATTATTTACTCCACATTTTTAAAGTCCTCTCTGCTCTTTTTATCAAAGACCTAACTCAAGCACCCAGTGACTCTTCCTCCCCTGGATACTGGCAATCAGCAACACAGCACTCCCTGTCTGAAATGCTCTCCTGTTCATCAGTGCCCACCTGGAATTCCTAATGGTCCTTCAAGTTACATTTATCATCTCTCTTTTCCGGTGACAGCAGCATTAGAATAGAACAGGCTTTCCTACTGGGAATCCTTGTTGGATATGGACATGGCTGTCATCTGTGGTACCTCAAATGCTTTGTGGAGGCCCAGAAAGGGCAATTGGTTCAGTCGTGCTCACTGTCCAAGACAGCTCAGCCTGTAGACCTTGGCCTAGAGTTCCTCATCCCTTCTTTCCTTTTTGGTTTCTCAAATTCACTTTCCCATGAAAAAAATACCTTCAAATGACTCTATACTTGGCATATGTCCATCCTATTAACAGGTTTTTCAGTCCAGGCAAGAAAAACTTATCCCACTTCCTTCCTCTCTGCTTCCTGTGTTTTAACAAGGCTTGGTCATCTCCTTGGACCAGCCTTAGCAGAGATCATTAAGCCGAGTGAGCATTTTATTTTGGCATTTGAGGATGGTGTTGATTGGAGCCTTCCCTCTATGTACTGTAAAAGAACACAAACAGAACCAAAACATCTAGTGTAGGCCATGAATCCTCTCCAGTTCCACCTTAAGGTAGAAGCCCAGTTCCTCCAGTATGGGAGCCCCGGCTGCCTCCCTGAGAGCAGAGAGTGGGAGCAAGGGTAACAGTAGCCATGCAGCCCAGTGGGACACTGGCTCTTGACAGTCATAGGGGTTTGGAGGAGCTCTGTCCTATCCCTTTGTAGGAGGGATGCTGAGAACTCTTCTCCTCTGAGGGAAAATAAATCAAACTTGCATGAGGAAACCTCAACCTGGACAGATTTTCCTGGAGAGGAATCCATGGACGTCAGCCTCCTTTGGTGGCTTTCTGCCTTGGCCCTTTGAGAGTTAAGCCTCTCTGTGCTGCTCCTCAGAGCCTCTGAATTTTACAGGAGCTGTAAAATTTGCCCGACCAAATACTCTTTTCCCATCCACCAACACAACCCAATAGGCCGCAGGTGCAAGTGAATGTAGCAACTATTTGTGGAGCTCCTATGGCATGGTTAAATCACGGGCAGCTCTGAGGCATGCAAAAGAGTGATGCGAGCCCTTCTCTTGTTTGCTTTTTAAGTTCTGTATCAGGTAACACTCTGCTGATCTAACAATGAGACTCTGCATTGGGGCTTTCATAACATAGGAATTTAGATCTCTTCATATACGGGTCCACAGGAGAGTGGTCTTGATAGGGTGTCCTGCTACGCTTATTGTATACCTTCTTTTTTAGGGCTCACCTAAACCTCTGAATCCCAGTCAAGGAGAAAGAAGAAACAACAGTGCTTGCATAAGAGTCTATTCACACTCCATTAGCCAAAAAATGATAGTACACTACCTCTGTTGCAAGGGATATTGGGAAATGTAGTCCTCAGTGAAGCACCTATGTACCTAGCTAAAAATAAAAAATTCTGTTATTGAAGAGCAGACGTTAATAGACCTGGGTTAGTCTCTGACATCCTTTCTTTTACCTATTTGTCCATGCAACAATTATTTAATGACTGCCAGTCTAATGTTTGGCACTGTTTTTACTCAATTGCTTAAAATCCACTAGTGTATATGATCATACACCTCAGTGATAGTCACATCGTGCTGTGTTCTTTAATAGGAGTTTGAATGCTATGGATCTGTGGGGAGGGAAAGACTCATTCTTACCAGGGAGGTCCAGCCTTTTGTTCACATGTTTATTGAGCCTCTACCATAGCCCCCAATGACCTCACCTCCTTGTGCAATCTCTCCTTTGAAAGGATGCTGGACCTAGTGACAGCAAAAGTGATGAGATGTGATTTCTGATTAGATTATAAAAAGACTGTGATTGCCATCTCTGTCTCTCTGTCTCCCCCACCTCCTCCCCCTATCTCTTCCTCTCTCCTCACTCTGAGGAAACCCAGCCACCATGCTTTGAGTAACACCATGGAGATTTTGCAAGTTAAATAATGTCTTCATTCAACAGCCAGTAAAGACCTAAAACCCCTCCACAGCCATGCAATGGAGTCTGGAAGTTGATTTTCTGAGACCCAGAGTCCACAGCCATGACAAGCCTGGAAGGAGCGACTCCCATGCTGACCCTTGAGACAACTGCAGCCCAAATGATACTTCCATTGCAGCCTGTGAGAGACTCTGAAGCCATGATCCCAACCAAGCTGCATCTTCAGCTGACTCCAGACTTCCAGGAACGGTGGAATAATAAATGCTGCTGTTGTAGGTGCTGAGTTCTGGTATAATTTATTACAGAGCAATAGATGACTGATAACAAGGTAGTCTGAGGGAGGGTCATTCTCTGAAAAGAGGACAGTGTGTCTGATGTCTGGACAGGAAATGGTGTGGTATCTGTTTGGGAATCTGTATGTGCAAAGAGATAAAGGAAAATGAAAAGTAACTAGAGAAGTAGCTAGAAACTAGTTTTGTGTCAGCAATTTATTTTTAAATAATATGAAATCCTTCTCTGAGTGAAAGGAGGCACAGGCAACTAGCATGTTCTCAACAGTCCCACACCTAAATTTTAAGAAGCCAAATTCAATTATCTATGCACACCAACAGGTGTAATTTGTTTCATTGTTTTTGCTCATACAATGTGAGCCAGGAACAATTGACATGCTTCTGTGAAATAACTGTGGCTCCTACTGAGAACTTTGTGGGGAATGTTTGATGCACTTACAGGTAGGGAATTGGTCCTTCAAGCTTTAGGATTTTACAGGTCAATATTTTGAAAAATCTGAGAGGTTTGAAAGAGAATGTCTTCCTTTTTCCCTCCCTCTCTCCTTCCCGCTCTTTCCTTCCTCTCCTTTTTCTTTCCCTCCTTTCTTCTGTTCTTCAAAGGTCCCATCATATTTCTAGGCTCTAAACATCTTTGCAAGAGCTGGAAAAGAAACAAAAGCACTTTGCTCTCCTCCGTGAGGAAGATTAGCCCCACAGATTTTTAAACAGGTTCTGGGAAGGCTCTGGATTGTTTCTGTTCACAAGCGAGTCTAATGACTCAGTAGACAACGAGATCATCTGAACCAAAATGACTACAAAACTGTGCTTATAGAGGGTTGACCCAGAATAGAAAGAAACAAATAAAAAATTAAATCAACTCTTAAAGTTAAAACACTTCATGATACCATTTCACAATGGTTTTCTGTATCTGGAATCCATAATGATTAACATGGACTAATGCCAGGTGCCCCTTGCCTCTGGGTCACATAATCCCTTGAATCTGGGTACATACTTAGGTTAACGTTAGTCAGGACAGACTGCCAGATGCAAAATATCCCTGTGACTTGGGCTGTGCTGGAGGCTGTGTACTCGCCTTCCAAATCTAATTGACACCCTTCTCAGACCACGAAGGATCTTCTGTCCACCATGTATGAATGCTTTGCCTCTGTTACTACCCAACGTATGATACTATTTTCAGCTAAAAAGCAAAAGTATTAACCAATCAGAATAGGCATAGTGCTAAGAAGGTTTCTGGAATCTCTCTTCTATGCCAGTTATTATTCTTTTAGAAGGGAGATCTGAGGATTCCAGAGGTGGGTCTGTGTGACAAGGAGTTCCTTGGGGGCTCAGAGGCTCCCTGAGGGTTCCAATTCATACAGCTGGAACAATGACTTAGTGTCTGTCTTCCCCACCACACTGAACAGTTTGTGAACATCTTTTCTCTGCTACCCAACACGTCAGTCTATACAGGTGCCTAGTAAATACTGATTGTGCAAAATTGAAATGTTTCTGTTTATTTAGACCTTTGGTATTTCCTAAGGTTCCACCCTAAGCTAGACAGTGCACTTCGGGGTTCATAGTTAAGAGCTGACTTTTCCCTTTGGTGAGTTCTCAGCCCAGTCCTAGACTCTGGTAGAAACCATCCTATTCATCTTTACACCCTATTGTCTGTAGAGGACTTGACAGACAGCAGACACACAGTCAGTTTTTGTTGATTAGCTGTAACCTCACGTGTCTGGGCTGGAGTTGTTGCTTCAGACTGGTCACTCATCGTCTCCCCCTCCAAATGTGCTAGCCTAGCAAACTCAGCCCTGCAAAATTACTCCCAGTGATCCAGCTCACTATTATGGTTAGCCAGGAACAAAAGCCGCTGGGAAAATAACGCATCGCTTTTCATCTGGCTGTTTCCAAAGGCACTGAAGTATTCCAATAAGGTCACAGTTGTCCCATTCAGATCTTTTCAAAGGAATTACAGGGTTGGGAGCCAGCAGCGACCACTACACCTTTGCAGTAATCAGAACCAGTGTTCTCAACACTGAAAGCAAAATTGAGTAAGCAAGGTCACGCTGTGGACTTCCTTGACCCAGACTTTCAGGAAGGAGCTGACACACTGCCCAGACTAGCGCTCACCCACATCGCTCAGAGCCAAACAAACTCCTGTTTTCCCAGCTGCATGACGCCCTCACTTCACCAAGCCACTTGCCAGAAAACAAGGGAAGGGAAAAAAAATCTGCCTCGTTCAGACCAGGCAAGGGAAAAATTGCTTCAGCTGGCCTTTGTTTTTTTATTTTCACAAAGGATCAAGAAACTTAAAAATGGAGGAAGTTAGATCTATGACTTTTAGTTACTGAAAAGGAAACAAAAAATATTTTTTTTCATTTAGAGATATGACTATGTTATTACTTGGCATACAAACTTCAGTGACTTCCGACTCTGTAATCGTCAAACTCCTTGGTGTCACTTCCAGGCCTTCTGAAACTTGTTGAAAGCGACCTTTCCAGTCACATGTGCCCTAGTTCCTCCTTCTCGAAGCTGCCTTGGAGCCTTGCCAACCTGCCTGGTGTCTTAATGCTTCA
Source organism: Castor canadensis (assembly GCF_047511655.1). Classification (NCBI taxonomy): domain Eukaryota; kingdom Metazoa; phylum Chordata; class Mammalia; order Rodentia; family Castoridae; genus Castor; species Castor canadensis. The sequence continues at coordinate 107,335,212 of NC_133392.1, read as the reverse complement.
TCTGCTTTCTTGCCTATGTGATTTTTTTCATGCTTTTCCTTCAACTTGGGATACCCTTCCCTGTCTTAATCTCTGGAGAAGCTCCAACTCAACTTGCTTTTTGGTTTTTATCACTTTTTTCTAACCCAGGGGCCTTTGCACATGCTAAACTGAGCTACACCCGCAGCTCCCCCACCCCCCAAATATCTTTCAAGAGAATTCACAAGGCATTTTCTCACTGTCTCACCCCTGTAGCAGAATTACCTGCTCCTTCATCTGGCACATTGCATGGGTGCTTTTTATTGCACTCATTCCCTGTATCATTCACTCATTTATTCAGCAACATTCAGTATCTTTGCACTTGACACCAGATACTCTGCTACATCCTGGGGATCCAGGTGTACAAGTCTCTATCTAGTGGATGGCTAGGACAAGTACATCCATTGTTACAGAACAGAATTGGGAGGTGTTTCTTTTTGTTTTATTTTTTGTTGTTTTTTACCAAACACAGGGTGCTTAGGAGGTCAGAGGAAGGTCATATATCCCAGTGTGAGGAGGATACAGAAAGCTTTTTGGAGGAGGTGGCACTTGAACACTCTGCAGGACACAGAGTTTTCCTGTCCACCACCTCTTTCTTGGCAAAGTGCCCCTTGTGGAAGGAGGTCAATCATAGATCATATCAAATCAGGTCACTTATTCTACATATTTGTGGAGCTCTTGCAGGAGACACACACTGTTACTCCCAAGTGCAGTTTGAGAACTACAAAGTAGCAGTTGGGAGGGGAGGAGTGGGTGAGGAAATAGCAGAAGAAATCAAGGATGAGGTCCAGGTTTGTAATTTAGGCCATGAATTAGTTACTTTATTGTGGCTGTGACCAAAATACCTACCAGAGAGAGCAATTTAAGGGAGGAAACACTGATTCAGGCTCACAGTTTCATTGGGTTCAGGCCATGGTTGCTTGGCCCATGCACTTGGACAGAACATCATGGCACAAGAGCGTATAGCCAAGGAGCTTCTTCACCTTGTGGTGGCCAGGAAGCAGAGTGGACAAGGTATAACCTTCAAATGCATGCATCCAGTGACCTACTTCCTCTACTAGGCACCACCTCCCAAAGGTTCCACCACCTCCCAAAAGAGCACCACTAGTTGGAGGCCAAGTCTTCAATACATGACCCTCTGGGGGACATTTCATATTCAAAACATGACAGGCCAATGAGGGGACAGTGGATCAGAGTCACTGTGTGCAGGTGTTCAGGTTGTGGACTCCGCAAACAAGGCAATGCAGGAGGAAGGGCAAGTTTGACAGGGAAGAGTCTTGTTCTTGATACCATAGCACCGACACTATTTTGTTTTCTTTTTGGAGGTACTAGGGTCCAAACTCTGGGCCTGGTGCTTGTTAGGCAGGCACTTTACCACTTGAGCCATGCCCCCAAAACAACAGCACTAACACTTTGTATATGATGTTGGGATGCACTGGAATTGAGAACATTGTTTCATCTTCTTAAAAATAGGACCTCTATTTTATCTCAAGGGGTTCAAAAACTCCACTTTCTGGCTCTATGAACTTGGATCCTTGTTTCAGACATCAAAAATCTCAATTGTAAGTCATTCATGTCTTTCCATATCTCTTCTGTGTTTGGGCCATTTTGACACCTCACCAGAGGGAATTTTAGGATTTTTTGATTAAATGAAGCTTTGAACATTAGGTGTGTAACTAAATAATGTATTCCCTTATTAATATCAATGATTAATAAGTAATGGGGTTGCTGAAATAATAGTATTAGTAAAACCAATTATTTATTATTATCAAATTAAAAATCCAAATTGGTTTTGTTATTAGAATTATTTCAAATTACAATTTGACCATCTCATAATAGCAGGCTGCCATTTTAATCTGAAATTTTACTTTACTTGCTTTTATCTCATTTTTCCTTTTCTAAGCAGGAATTTTGATCACCAAAGATGTTTTACTAAAACAAATGATTCCTTCAAAAATCTTAATGCATCCTTAATATACCCTAAGTAACTTCCTTCTTAAGGTTTGACTTTCTCTAAAACGTCTCTTGGGTTACCATTTGACCTCCTGTTACATTAAATTGAAATGTCTTTTTTTTTTTTTTTTGAAGGTACTGGGGCTTGAATTCAGAGCCTTCACCTTGAGCCACTCCACCAGCCCTATTTTTGTGAAGGGTTTTTCGAGATAGGGTCTCTCCAGCTACTTGCCCTGGACTGGCTTTGAACCACGATCCTCCTGATCTGTCTCCTGAGTAGCTAGGATTGCAGGCATGAGCCTCTGCTACCTGGCTGAAATGTCAATTTTTAAATAGATGTGCTACTTTGAAATATGTTTCAATAAAATCAGCTCTTCATAATTCTTTGCCTTTTGCATCACTTCCTGGGCTCCAACATGTGTACCTCATAAAAGTAGAACACACAGTCTACAAGAGACAGTGGGATGGGAAGTTTACCCAGCCTCCTTTTGATGACCTCTTTTTCTTACTCAGTCTTCCTGACAACACTTATTTTGCTCTTTGTTATGAATTCTATGCTCTCACTTTCTTTCTCTCTCTCCCTCCCCCCTCTCTTCTCTCTCTCTCATATTTTGTCCTCCAAATCTATCTATCTTTAAGTTATTTAATGTGTGGAGTACAGTATCATCTTATTCACATAGTTTAGGTAAAACACTATTAACAGAGTAACACCTTTGGATTCTAAACTCCTGTGTTGGGGTGGGAAAGGTACAGGAGGTGTACTATCTGTGTGTGAAAGTTGGCCAGGTACATGTAGAATCTGCAATGTGTAGTCAGCCTTTTGGAAAGAACAGATGATTACAGATAGAAGCAACATTTCCACAACGTTGATACTTACATGACATTCTTATCTATTCATGAAAACATATCCTCTTAACACAGTCATCTCCAAAGGTTTGTCTGCATACTCTTCCAAAAAATTTGAAAACTCTACACCCCCATCCATTTCTAAGTAAGCATCTTAAAAGTTTCACGTAAGTTTAAATAGTTGGAAAGGATATAATTTATGACATATTACAAATATAATAAATCTCTTACATTTCTTTCTTCAATGTAATTTTAAATACCATAGCAATTTAATAACACTCTCCTTCTTTCATTCTTCTTCAGTTCTGGGGGTTGAACCCAGACCTTACCATTATGCTACAACTGCAGCCCAGAACAAGCTCTTTTTTACTTTTATTTTTCTTATTTTTATTTTTATTTTTTGGGTGGTATTAGGGTTTGAATTCAGGGCCTCACTCTTGTTAGGCAGGCGCTCTGCCACTTGAACCATGCCACCAGCCCTTTTCTGTGTTGGGTATCTTCAAGATAGGGTCTTTCTAACTATTTACCTGGGGCTGGATTTGAACCTTGATCCTCCAGATCTCTGCCTCTTAAGTAGCTAGGATTATAGGCGGGAGCCATCAGCTCCTGGCATAAGCTCTTTTTTAATAAACATTTTCACCATTTTTCTTCATTCTACTTCCACAAAAGAATTTTATTTCAAAATAATGCTTTACTGCTTGAAATTCTTTTATTGATCATTCTATCATACTTCTCTCCCTTCACAACAAAAATAAATTTAAAAAATACATATGTAAGTTGATGGCTGCAGTTGTTTCAGGTTTTTTCTGGATTTAGTTATTAGCATAGAATTAGTCAAAATGACAGAGAAATATGTAAATTATGATGCATAAAAGTTAAACATAAAAGTACACTTTTATGGAATTGCAATGATTACTAAGCTGGCTAGCTTTTTCTCAATTGCTTCTCTTATCCATGGGTGACTTATTTATTGCTAAAATGAGACCTATTCTATTCCTACCTATTATTTTTATGGAGACAGGCATTAGAAACTGTGTTCACATAAGTAAGTAGGTAGAGATGGATTTAATAGTACAGCCAGTCAACTCTGACCCATTGCAGAGTTATAAGACAAAGATCATGCAGTCAGTTATAATAAAATATTTTTAATTACCTACCAGTTGACAATTCAATTACAATGTCCTTCAATTCTGTTGAAAGCCAAGAATTAGGAATCACATGACTTGCAGTGGCTCTATTCCTTGGTCATTAGAATCCAGATAAGTGCTGATATTTGAAAATTGTCCCTTTGTAGCAGAGATTTCTACACCTTGGAGCCAGGGTGAGTTTGGTCAGCAGTCTGGTCTGCTTTTTTTTTTTTTTTTTTTTTAATGTAAGGTGAGATAAATGGGCATGGTGAAAGGAGGGAGAAGCCATAATTAAGAGTCCTCAGACATACTAGTTTTTGGAAAGAGTACTTATGGAAGTTAAGGACTGGGGTTGAGTTTTTAAAATTCTCCTTCTAACTTGTGTCCTTTGGAAAGCCCTCAAATGGTATATGCCACCTTGAAAGCCACTGTTTAAAGATCTCTGCTTGGTACCACAATCTGTTCACTTGACAGTAAGGCTTTTCTCAGAACACCTGTTTATATCCAGAAGAATCAACATTCTTGAAATAGTCCCTGGGAAATGCTACGTTAGAGGTTCATTTAACAAATCTTAATTGGCTCCCCAAGTAGATAATAAAATCTGCAGCTGGGAGCTGAGGTTGTTTCAGTTGTAGAACAGAAATGATGATGATTGTGATAGCTGCAGTTACTGTATTTGCTTCACACAACAGAGACGCCAATTAGAACTAGTAAAGACCAATATTGATGGTCTCACACATCAATAAACATCTAGGCAGGCATTCCTGGATGAAAACAGCTCAATTCAGTACCCAGCTCTTTCTATTTGCCATTCCACCATTCTTAGCCAATGGATTGTGCCTGTTGCCTCATGACTGCAAGGTGGCTGCTCTGCCTCCAATTCCAGCCATGAAGAGAGGTGGGGGTGGGCAGGGAGAAAGAAGTAGGGACTTACTGCTCAGAAAGTCTGTCTTTATATTTGGAAAAGTCACAGCCTTCCACCCAACACTGGGGTTTGCTACCACCCGTAGGTGCAGGACAGCTGAGAGTTTGAATGTTTCCTTTTTTCACCCTTTCTAATCAAGGAAAGCAAGGAAAAAGGAGTTTGAGAATCAATTTGGAGTGTACCCATTTACATTTTTATGTACTATGTCGACTATATCAATTCTGTGGGATAACTTTATTATCCCCATTTCAGACAAGAAACTCAAGCTCACTGGTGTTGGACTAACCGCACAAGAAACGATAACTGATTTGAGAGGAAATTGGGGCATTGGGGTCTGGAACCGAAGCTTGTAACATTGAGTCTGTGCCTTCTTCTCTCACCACCATACACACTGCTGGCCTTTTCCTCTACTTTCTAGTACTTTCCACCTCCTTCACTGAGTTTGACGTGAACAGTTCTGCTGGGCCGTGGGACTCCAAGGCCTGTGCCCAGGGCCAAGCGGCCAGCTGGGTGAGAGAGGAAATAGGAAGCCCATGCTCTGTCTGTCTTGCCCCACAGCCAGCTCTCTCCATTTTGGCTAGAGTGGGCCACAAGAGGGAAGAGCAAGAAGGAAGCAGTGGCTTTGGTTTCTGAGCCTGTTTTTTTAGGTCACCTTGACTCTGCTAGCCTCAAGCTCTGCACCTTGCTCTTCCATGTGTCACCATGTGATAGTAGACAGGGACACAGTGAAATGGTGACAGACTGCGAATTGTGATCTGGTTGGTGTGGTTACCCTGTGGCAGTTTCCCTGAGCTCTAAAGGCAAATTCATCACAGGCTGTATGTGCAGAACCTGTTTATATTCCACCACTGGACACCTGGTCTGCTCTTCCATCCACCCTGCCACAGACATAGACCTTCACGTAAGGGCCAATGGAGCAAGGGACCCCCAGAGACTCCACCCATGGTGCCAGTATCCAAAAATGTCCAGAAGTCACCCCTGCTACCATCCTCGTCCAAGCCACCATCTTCTGCTTAGATGACTGCAATGGCCTTCTGTCGGTTCTCCCTGCAGCTGCCTTTGCCCCTGTGGTCTAGGTCTGTTCTCCGCAGCACAACCAGAGTGACCATACTCATGCCTCAGTCAGGACATGGTGGATCCAACTACGATCCTCCTGATCTCTGCTTCTTGAGGAGCTAGATTACAGGCCTGAGCCACGGCTGCATCATTGCTTTCTATTTCTTTTGCTTCCTCAAGACATCTCCCTGCCTTTGCATGGATCATTCTCTTTGCTGAAACCACTCTTCTCTCAGATATCCAGATGGCTCTCTCTCCACTAAGGCTTTGCTCAAATGTCACCCTCTCTGCCCTCTCCCCAACATTTCCCATCCACCTTTTCCTGCTCTGCTTCTCCCTGCTAACGGAGCGTTCACCACCTGCTATTGGAGCATAGAGCGTATCTATTATGCCCATAGACTGCATCCTACTGCCCAGCAAAGACAGCATCACTTACCAAACCATCCACAAGCTCCCTCAGAATTCCAGTTTCCTAGTCACTGGGCAGGGCCATGGGGTGAATCCTGAGAGGAAGTGCTGTGGATCACTTCCAAGTTGTGGTACTCACAAGCCTGTGACAAGTTCTTCAGTGTCTCTTTCTACTCCTCCATCATGTTGAAGAACAGAAGTCGAGAAACCTCGATCAAGGCAGCGAAGTTTCCTGGGCCCCTGAGTCATCACATGGAGGAGAAACTTAACGGATTTTGTGCAAAAGAGAAATAAATGTAAGCCACTTATATTTTGCCATCACTTATGAATACAGTGTAACTTTGACTTCCTTGGTTAACATAACCTCATTAGAATAGAACTTCCACACGAGGAACTGTTTTGTCTCTGATGTATTCTGAGATCCTGGATCAGTGCCAGGCACTCAATAGTTCCTCAATAAATCTATTGAGTAAATGAATAGACTCCTGGGCATAGATCAGCATCCCTCTCTGTTCTAGTTTCTGACTTCTTCCCGAGTGTCACTGATTCCCAGAACCTAAGCTTAAAAGCTTCTTGGGAGGAGGGACTAACAGTTATCCTTGCATCATCCTCGGTTACTTGAATGAGGCCTCTGAATGGGTGGTGCTCAGTAAACACTTACTGACTAATAGTAATAAGTGAGTAGGAGAAGGAAGATAGCTAATTCTGATTCCTGCCCTCCTATGATCTGGACACATAATACCATTTCATCAAGAAAATTAAAAAGGCCAGGAGTGGTAGTACATGCCTATAATCCCTGCTACACAGGAGGCAGAGATCAGGAGGATTGTGGGTCCAGGCAAATCCTGGGCAAAAAGTTAGTGAGGCCGCCATCTCAATAAATAAGCAGGTATGCTGGGCGCTGGTGGCTCACACCTGTAATCCTAGCTCCTCAGAAGGCAGAGATCAGGAGGATCACGGTTCGAAGCCAGCCCTAGTAAATAGTTCATACCTATTTGCTCATAGTTCATATCTGAGACCATATCCTGAAAAAAACCCATCACAAAAAAAGGCTGGTGAAGTGGCTCAAGGTGTAGGCCCTGAGTTCAAACTCCAGTACAGCAAAAAAGATAAATGGGGCATGGCAGCATGTGACTGTGATCCCAGCTATGTGGGAGGCATAGGTAGGAGGGGCTGAGGACAGCCCTGGGGAAAAAGCAAGACCTTATTTAAAAAATAACCGAAGCAAAAAGGCTGGAGGAGTGGCTCAACTGGTAGAGCACCTGCATAGCAAGCGTAAAGAGATCAAACCCCAGTACACCAGCAAAAAAGATGGAAGAAGAAAAATAAAGTCTGTTTTGCCTGAGTCCCTTAGCTCCTGGCTCACTGCCCTATTTCCACACCTGTCTCTCCTCTTCACTGCCCTCCTCCTGCACCAGGACAATCCTGTGTCTATGCAGGTTGCACTGTCCTTTCTGGTTTCCTACCTCCTGCTCATACCTTGGGTCAATATTTACTGGTCTCCAAACGCGACCGTTGTATTGAACTTTCTCTTGCTGATGGCACCCATGACTTCCTGACTGCTAAACCCAGAGGGACTCCTTATGGCAGCTGACATGCTGGAGACCTTAACCAATCTCCTTGTCCCATGTTAATACTTTGGCTCCCATGATTCTATAATTTAATTTGTTCTTCTTGTCTCTCCCAGTCAGTGCTGTGCTGCCACGAGATCCCTTTACTCTGCCCACTCCTTAAACAGGCCCCAGGGTGCTGTCTCAGCTCTCTGCTCTGTGTACTCAACATACTTTCCCCATGGTTTCACTATCACCTGGATATTGATGTTTCCAGAGCTCTATCTCCAGCCCGGCCTCTCTCCAGAGTGGCAGATGACTCACACATCTGCCAATGAAGCGGGCTCACCTAGATGTCCCATGGCAGAATGCCTCTTATGTAGCATCTCACACCCTCTTGACCTCACCTGTGAGTTCTGCAGCAGCTCTGGCAAGCAGTCTCCTCTGACTTTGACTCAGGGTGCACTGATAGTAACTTTCCTTTGCTTTGTGCTCTGAAGTACCTGGACCCGTCTCCATTCATTCTGGATGGCTGTGGGGGCATCCAACACCTATAAAGGTGTGACCCTTATGGGAGTCTGGGAGTGGATGCTGAGACTCCATCAGGAGGCCCTGACCAATGAAGTGTAAGAACGGTAGATGGTTACTTACCTCTGGAGTGGACAGTGCTGAGACACACTGCAAATGCTCCTCAGGAAGTCCCAGGGGTCCAGTGCCAGTGTCCCATGGTAGAGGCCAACTTGCTACTTATCCTTTATTGGCTCTCCGTCCTGCCTTATTTCACCTTTCCCCGTCCCTCTCTCCTGTTCTTTGCATTCACCATCCATAAATCTTTGTCTCAAGTCTTGCTAAAGATTTGGGGGACTCTAGGTTGGAATATCCTTTGGTACCTCCATCTCAGCATGTCTAAAACAGGACTCTGGAGGCTTGTCCCCAATCTAACTCTCTGCTCTTGGGCTGCTCAGTCATCAAAGCTAGAAGCTGGAGGATTTCCTGACTACCCCTCTTCCTCATCCTAACCTCTGGTCAGTCCTGATCTGCCCCTCTCTCCTCCCCTGAAATCAATTTTTAAGCCCTGTCATCTGCTTAGGCTGCCACCTCCTCTCAGTTTTGTCTGCCTCTCCACCAACCCTCTCAAATCCATCCTGCACCCAACTGCAGTGTGAAATCCCTCAAGCACAAACCTTGCCGGGGCATTTCCTTACTTAAGCCCCATCAAAATCTCCATAAGCAACACGAAATGCAAGCATTTTATTATGGCAGGGCCTCTGAGGTAGCCTTCTTGTCTACCTCCTCAGCGCTGTATCTGCACTGCTTATGTGGGTTGTTTCAGCACAGCTCCCAGTTGTATACTCACCAAGAAGGAAACACTCATCTTAAAGACATCTTTGATTTTGTCCCCTGGGGAGCAGGTCAGCAGCACAGCTGCTACATAGGCAAAGCTGGCAGGGCTGTTCTGTAAGGTCTCACAATCCAGGGCAGACGGCATGAGAACTGAACCATAAAGAACCCTGGAGGTCAAGTCAGAACACCTGGGTGGGTTCCAGGCCTGCTCTGACTGATACTTGTCAGCCTGGGGAAATTCCCTGGTTTCTGCACTCAAAAGTGTGAAAATACCACCTAAGTGCCACCTGGTGTGTACATGCATTAAGAGTAACAGTGATGACAGCGAGGAAGGCTCATGCATATCGAGCACTTAGCACAGGAGACACAGAAGTAGGCGAAAGCACCTTGTGAGCAGGTCATGCCTCTGCTGCTAATTTGGTAACAGTCTCTGAGAAAGTCATTTTCCGTGTCTTGACCTCTGTCTTACTCTGCAAGCAATGGCATTGAACTAGTTGAAAGCTTTTGAACTAGCTGGTCATGAATATCCTTTATAGCAATAAGAATCTGGGTTTATGAGCTAGCACGCTGGCGATGGCTCGTACCACATTGGGCTGAACATCCGTCTCTCTTTCCCTCTGATATGCTTGCAAGGGCGCACACAGCACTGAAGGTAACCTCGGAGGCCCTGACATCAGCCTACTTCCCCCGTGTTTGGGGAGAAAAGGACTGATTGTGTCCTGAGCAAGAAAGTTCGAGATGCTATATCTCTTGCAGTTTTTTGTCTGGCACACAGTAATAATGAGAGTAATTCTGCCCAAAAAAGCAATCAAGATTTTTGGCTTGAGTTGAGCAGTTCAAATCCATGGAATTTACTGTCATATCACTGCCAGCTTGGTCAGATTCTATCAGAGACTGGTCAAATCCAGGTTAAGCCCCTGGCCTGCTGTCTCCTGACATGATGTCTGAGCATCTTGCGTGGTCTTCTCACACCTTCCTGGGGACCTGGGAACAGGGAAGACAGATACCAGTGATCCAGTCCCTCACTCCCAGGGTTGGGGATTTAGCTCAGTGGAAGAGCGCTTGCCTGGCAAGTGCAAGGCCCTGAGTTCGGTCCCCAGCACCGGAAAAAAAAAAAAAAAAAGGAAAAAATAGAAAAAAAAAAAAAACAAAACCAGTCCCTCACTCCCTGCCGGACTTTACAGTGGTGCCTTGTTGTGATTGAACATTCATTAGTTTGTTTCTTCCCATCCTTCGATATCTTACTGCTATTTCTAGTTTGAAGTGAAAATGTGATAGAGAAAATCTATTCTGTATTATCTTTATCACTGATCATAGTACATGATTTTCAATAATCCCCTGCTTCCCATTTAATTGAGATAGCCCGAATTTACAGTCCTAAAGAAAAGAGACTTGTTTGACCATAGCAACAGTAGTCAAATTGCTTTTATGCCAAGGTGGTGTGGTGCACACCTGTAATCTCGGCAGGAGGCAAGAGGATCACCAGTTTGACGCTAGCCTGGGCTACACTGTGAGACCCTGTCTCGAAAAAACAAAAGTACCAAACTAACCCTGTGATGCCAAAAAAACATGAAGCTGGGCAGAGTGGTTGTCCCTTTATTTTTCTCTGCTATGTTTTGAATCCATCCCCTAAAGTTCACGTGTTAGAAACTCAATCCCTGAAACAAAAGTGCTGGGAGGTGGGGCCTAATAAGAGGTGACAAGGTTAAGAGGACTCTGCCTTCATGGATGGATTAAAGTCCTTATCACGGGAGCAGGTTGGTTATTTCAGGAGTGGCCTTGTTATAAAAATGAGTATGGCCTCTCTTGCCTACTTGCTTGCTTTTGCACTCTCTTGTTCTTCTGCCTTCATGGGAAAATGCACCATGAAGGCTCTCACCAGATGCCAGCACCTTGATATTGGACTTCCCAGTTTCCAGAAATGAGAGAAACACATTTCTTTTTTAAAAGCTGCTAAAGCTGGGGATGTTGTAGAAGCAGGATCCTAGGTAGGTTTTCTTGAGGGGCAGAGCTAAGGGCAGAGAATCTAGGCCACCTGGCCTTCACCCATTCCTTGACACCTTATACCTGACACCACTGGCTATTGGTAGGGCAGGGGAAAGGATGAGACTGAGGAAGAGACTGCCCATGGGTGACCTTCTCTCATGACTCCCGTGTCATGAGATTATATTTTATTTATTTTATTTTTCTCATCGATTCCATAAATACTCAGTGTGCATTATGTATGCGTCAGGCTCTGTACTCCACACTGGAGGTGTAATCCAGACAGACACGGTCCTGGCTGAACAGGGCGTTCACAGTCTACTTCAAGTGATACGCCAATCAGGTGTGGAAAATGTCAAATGAATTTTGTAGAATGTGTCCACTTGCTCTCTTACTTATAATATCATTGCTGGTATCATTAAATGGTTATTTGAGAAATTATTTGTTAGTATTGGTCTTCCCTTTTAGATTAAAAGTTGCATAAGGGCCACTTTAAACCTCTAAGACAAAACCTAGTAAGTAAGGACTCAAAAAACATTCTTGAAAGCCGGGCATGGGGGCTCATGCCAGTAGTTCTAGTTACCTGGGAGGTGTAGATCGGGAGGATGGCAGTTGGAAGCTGAACTTGGCAAAAAAGTTCACAAGACCTCGTCTCAACCAATGACTGGGTGTGGTGGGATGCACCTGTCATGCTAGCTACACAGGGAAGCACAAACAGGAGGATTGTGGTCCAGGTTGACCAGAGCATAAAGTGATACCCTATCTTAAAATTAACCAACACAAAAAGGGCTGATGGAGTGGCTCAAGTGGTAGAGTGCCTGCTTAGCAAGTGCAAGGCCCTGAGTTCAAACTCCAGTACTGCTCCCCCCTCCAAAAGAAAAAAATCCATGAAGAAGCAAAGAAACAAGGGAGGAAGGGAAGGTAAGAGAAAATGAGAAGGTAGGATGAAATAAAAAAAAAAAGAGAAACAGAGAATGAAAGAAACGGGGAGGGGAGGGCAGGGGAGAGAAGGCAGGGGAGAGAAGGCAGGGGAGAGAAGGCAGGGGAGAGAAGGCAGGGGAGAGAAGGCAGGGAGAGAAGGCAGGGAGAGAAGGCGGGGAGAGAAGGCAGGGGAGAGAAGGCAGGGGAGGGCAGGGGAGAGAAGGCAGGGGAGAGAAGGCAGGGAGAGAAGGCGGGGAGAGAAGGCGGGGAGAGAAGGCAGGGGAGAGAAGGCAGGGGAGGGCAGGGGAGAGAAGGCAGGGAGAGAAGGCAGGGAGAGAAGGCGGGGAGAGAAGGCAGGGGAGAGAAGGCAGGGGAGGGCAGGGGAGAGAAGGCAGGGGAGAGAAAGGTGACTCAGTATCCTGGAGGAAGGGCGAAATGGCTGTGAATAAACGGATAGAGGGAAGTCTGGTAGGCTGTTGAGAAAGAAAGGAAGTGGTTAACAGTGAGAGGAGGTCAGGCACTAAGTTTCACAGGAAGAGGGGGTTTCATCTGGAAAGTTCTGTGGCAAAATATCTGGAAGCTGCTGTGCTGAACCTGGGTGCCCTGTGGCCTGAGCTGAGAGGCATCCTCCCTGCCCTGAGGCCCATTCCTCTGGCTGAAGCCAGGCTGGGAAGCCCGGACCTGTGGCTGAAGGACTCTGCTCTCTGGACTCAGACTCCAGCCTGTGCTGCTGAGTCTGGAGTTAGGTTTCTACTTCAGGATTCTCTGAAGAGCTGTTGGGGTGAGGGCTCGTGCTAAGGACCCGCCAGTCCCTTCTTTTTCTTTCTTTCTTTCTTTCTTTCTTTTTTGGCAATACTGGGATTTGAACTCAGGGCTTCATGCTTGCTAGGCAGATGCTGTACCATTTGAGCCACTCCACCAGGAGTTGGCTCCTGATCTCTGCCTCCTGAGTAAACTAGGGTTACAGCTATGAGCCATCGGCGCCTGGTTCAACCCCTTTTTTGAAGGCAGCTCAGACCCCCTTCATGAAGATACCCTCTACCTTGGCTAACTGAACCCCATGAACCATCATTAGCAATAAACAACTGTGGTTACACCTTTCACACTATTTCTTAGATACCTTCTGTTTCAAACTGAACTTTGGTCTTCTTTGTGAAAACTACATTCCCCAAACAAAGATTGTGATGGATCATCTGAAAGTCACAAGTGCAACTGTAGGGAGGATTTTGGAAAAAGCAGATCCAATTATGGAGGGTATGCTGTGTGCCAGGCCTTGTGCTAAGAGCTTTCCTGAAGTATTTCATCCAATTTTTGAGGCAGGTGCTTTTGTTATTCCCATTGCCAGCTGCAGTCATCTCCTTGCAGTCCCCAAAAACAGATGATGGAAACAAGACTCTCGCACAGTGCTGACACTGGGTCAGGGGGGACCCTGTAGCCCCAAGCTGGGCTAGGGTGGGGCAGGCAGCCCCTACCCTCTCAGGGTGGTGAGCTGCAGTCTTAGATGAAACACAGACAAATGATTTCTACCATTATAGTTAGTTAAGTCTATTTTAAAGCTTCCTTCTGTATTTTGACAAGTGAGTCTCATTTTTCATTTGACTATAATAATATAAAGATTTATTTAAGTTAAAAAGTAAACTCTTAAAAGAAAAATGTTCTGTAAGTCACAGAGCAGTGGATCTATGGATAAGGAATGAGAACGAAGACAGACACAGGCGACACAGGTTCCTGTGGCTACCCTCAGGGTTAGCTGTGATCTTTGCTGTTAGACTCTGTGACCTCTGTCATCTACACCTGGAAGGCTGTCCATTTGGGACATGCAAATGGGGGGCCTGTCGCATCCCACTGGCCCTCTCCTGTCTCACCTATTTGGGTCTGACTGGTTTCTGGGTCATGGTCATAGTAGTCTTTACAGGATAAACACCAGGATTTGGGTAAAAGATGATTTCACAAAGGTCAAGATAGGACATGTCTTCAATTGGCACAAGACACATAAGAGCTCTCTGGGAAGTGACATCAAAGATAAGGGCACCTCTACTTTCAGCACAGACCTGGGACAAGTCAGGAGAAGCAATGGGGTGAGTGCACACACAGCAAGAGACGAGGGGTCTCCGGAGGTTGTTGTACTGAGCAGGCAGCTGCAGCCTCAGGTTTTCTGCTGTGTCACAGTGAAGGTTACCTGGTCCAAGCCTGCGTACCTGTGACTCTGACCTTTACACTTTCAGTGGGCACGAGGCCTCACACTCACTACACACTCATTGACTTTGTTCTGAATTTCCTTCCCTTTCCACTGCTCCTGGAAGAGAGCATCCCACCTAGAGGACCAAGCTTAGAGATGATTAGACACCCAGCTCTGCTCCTCTACTACCAAAAACTGGAGCCACAGTAACCTACTTCCCTGTGGTTGCTGGAATTTTCCTTGTATAACCCCGTTCTTCCTGGGCCATTCCCTGAGTGAATGAGTAATCTGGTTCCAGTCCTGGAAGGCTCTAACCAGATCTGGGAAGAAACACTGAAAACCTGCCTCCTCTGCCCTCTCCCCAGTAGCTGACCAGGTGGAAAAACTTTTTGTGCAGTGCACTTGAAGCAACAGTACTCTTGTGTTAAAGAATCTTAAACTATAATATTTAATAACAGTGCAATAAAGCTAACTAACTTGGCTTACCAATTTGAAAATTGTGTGCCCCTGTGATTATATCCAAGGTAAAGAAAAACTAAAGATCTGAGTGAATATTTTTAAGCAAATCTTTCCTGCTACTGTAATAAATAGTATTTACTGAGCTTAAGGATGAGGCTTTAGAGTTAAAAGAATTTGAGTACTGGGGTTTGAACTCAGAGTCTCACGCTTGCTGGCAGATGCTCTACACATGAGCCACGTCACGATCCTTTTGATTTAGTTTGTTTTTCAGATAGGATCTCACACTTTTTGCCTGGGCCAGCCTTTTACTGTGATCCTCCTACTTCTGCCTCCAAGTAGCTGGGATTACAGATGTGTACCACTACACCCGGCTCCTTGGGTTTGAATTTCTGCTCTACCAAATAGCTAGTGGCAACTGTGTGTTACTCTACCTCTCAGAATCAGCTCTTCTTCAGCACAGAGGGGCGCATGGAGAAAGTGCACCCTCTGGAAATTGTTACTGTTATCCTGATTACAATCTGTCACCAGGGCAGAAGAGGTTCCAAAGGTGCAGGGTGGTTTGTAGGCTGAGAGAAGACATTCTGTTATTGCTTATACTCTCTCTACAACAAAATTATAAATAAGGGCAAAATAGTTTCTGCTGGGTATTGAGGGGGTGGGGGAGAGGGAGGGGGCGGAGTGGGTGGTAAGGGAGGGGGTGGGGGCAGGGGGCAGAAATGCACCAAGCCTTATATGCACATATGAATAATAAAAGAAAAAGGAAAAAAAAAAAGACATTCTGGGTGATTACTTTTTAAGCATGCTTAATACAACTTTGCTAACAAGAGATCACAGGAAGGGACTGGGGGCTCTGTATGTACAATACAAGAAATAAAAGCTCCCCAGAGCAAACAGTGACTATTCCTATGCATGTATGTGTGGATGTATTTATTTATTTATTTAGACAGGGTCTCGCTATGTTGCCCAGGCTGGCCTCAAACTCATGATCCTTTTGCTTCAACTTCCCAGGTGCTGGGATTACAGGCAAGAACCACCATGACTGGCCTGAGTTCCTATTTATTTATTAAAACCATTTTGTTTTGGTAGAACTGGGGTTTGAACTCAAGGCTTCATGCTTGCAGAGCAGGTGCTCTACTGCTTGAGCCATATCTGCAGTTCATTTTGCTCTGGTTATTTTGCAGATGGGGTCTCGCATGGGCTGGCCTTGAACCACAAGTCTCCTAATCTCAGTCTCCCAAATAGCTAGGATTGTAGGCGTGAACCACAGGCACCTGGCCTAGTTCCTCTTACAGTTATCTTTTAAAACCACAAATGGGACCCTGTAAGCCTATCTAAACTCTTAATGACTTCCCATTTTTCTTAAATAAAACAAACTTTCTTCATAAAAACTACATGGTCTGCCACCAACCTTTGGGTGCCGTAGCCACAGTGGCCTGTTTCCAGTGCCCCTGAGCACCTACCTGTCTGCTTTCCACAGAGGGGTCCACCATTGTTCTGCCTACACACGTCTCTCCTCCCCTGCCCTTTTCCTTGTTAACTTCCAATCGTCCTTTGACCCTTTGTTCACACGTGGGGACAACTTTCCCTAGGATGGGATGTCTTGTGATACACACTTGTGGAATCAAGTGTGTGTTCTCCAGTCCATGGTTTCAGTAAGGGGACTGAGTGATTTCTGTCCCCTTCCCTGACCAGGCTATGAATGCAGGACCAGGTCTCTTGTTGCTCAAATTTGCACCCCCAGATTCTTTGATTTCTGGAACACACAGGTTCTCAAGCAACAACAACAACGAAAACAATCTGTTGAACAA
The DNA here is from genome assembly GCF_047511655.1 of Castor canadensis. NCBI lineage: Eukaryota > Metazoa > Chordata > Mammalia > Rodentia > Castoridae > Castor > Castor canadensis. The sequence continues at coordinate 107,318,635 of NC_133392.1, read as the reverse complement.
ATGAACCAACACTAGCTTTGGTATAAATAACACTGTTACTGACTGTCTCCGAGGCTAACAACAGTGGAAGGTAAAAATGTGCTTCATGCTTTTTTGTTGTTGTTAAAAACACACAAGCCAAGTTCACCAAATTTGACTCTGTTCTACGCCCAAAGGAAATAGCAACACATTTTTAAAAATTATTATTATATAGTTCATAGTTATTGACCAGGATGCAAAAAAATTAGAACTTAACAAATGGGAAGCCAAGAAAAATCTATACTCCTGAAATACACAAACCCACTTCTGAAGCTCTCCCAGTTTGAGAGGAAGTAAGCTACTCAGAACTGGACCGCAATGAAAGCAGCACATGTAAAACCAATGGGATAAGGCCAAAGCAATTTTCAGAAGAAAACTCTACCCTTGCATTCATCTATTAAAATATAACAAAATAGAAAAGAAAAACAAAGTCCAAGTAAGTAGTAAGAAATGAATTAATTACAATAAAAGCAGAAATTAATGAAATGTGGACCAGAAAACTCAGCAAAATTGATCAATAAAACTGCAGGATTGGCTGAGGATGCAGCTCAGTGGCACAGTGCCTGCCTGGCATGTGCAAGGCCCTGGGTTCGATCCCCAACACCACAAAAAGCAACAACAAAAACAATGAAACCCCACAGGATTCCTTTTTGTCAAAGGTAAAAAAAATTATTTAGTTAGACAATTAATAAAAAAGAAAATGCTTAATAGGCAGTATCAACCACAAGAAAGTAATACAGCTATAAAAGACAACTTTTGGCAGCACTGGGTTCAAACTCACAGCCTCATGCTTGCTAGGCAGGCACTTTTACCACATAAGTCACCCTGCCAACCCTTTTTTTTGTGTGTAGTGGGTTATTTCAAGATAGGGAACTATTTGTCTGGGGCTGACTCCTCCTGAGTAGCTAGGATTACAGGTGTGAGCCACTGGTGCCTGGCTAGAAGACAACTTTTAGTAATAAAATACATATACAACTTTATACTATATATGTTTACATATATGAATATATTTTTATAATATATACAACTTTATTCCACTAAATCTGAGATCCAGATGAAAAGGACGTTTTTCTATGAAAATATAAGTAACCAGTTTGTCCAAGAAGTAGAAAACATTAACAAAGGAAGAAATTGAACTATTAGTTTAAAATGTACCTCCTTCTAGCCAGTACAAAAGACATCAGGCTATAGGTAATTTTTCCCAAAATAAAGAAGAATCAATAATAGCTTTGTGACTTTAGTTGTACAGAAGGCTTTGTTAAACAAGCCATGAAAACAAAAAGCCATAAAGAAAAAAATGGACAAAACCTAATGCATATCTATAGATCAAAGACATCATTAACAAAATAAAAAGTATGATCTATGAGAAAATGTTTGCATTTGTACATATGTTATATACACAAATGCATGCAGTCATGCATACACATGTGTAAACATATAATAGTTAACAGACTAGTACTCCTGTGGTATGGACTGAATTGTGCCCCCTGAAATTTGCATGCTGAAGCCTGTATTAGTTACTTTTGTTAACTGTCACCAAAACACTGTAAAGGAGAAGGTAAGGAGGAAAAGGATTTTGGCTCACAGTTTCGGAGGGCCATGTTCTGGTCCTGTGAGCTTGGGCAGAACATCATGGCAGTGATGGAAGAGATGCTTCACCTCATGGCAGACAGGAAGTAGAGAGAGACAAGAAAGGACCTGATGGTATCACCTTTGAAGGCATGCCTTCTGTGGTCCACTTCCTCTAACTAAGCCTTACCTCCTAAAGTTTCCAGAACCTCCCAAAATAGTGCCACCAACTAAGGAACAAACATTCAATCCATGAGCCTATGGAGAACACTCCATATTCAAATCATAATGTGACTATTTAGTCCCCAGTGTGACTATATTTTAGGAGGTCATTAAGGGTAAATGAGGTCATAAGAATGGGGTCCCAATCCAATAGGATTAGTGGCCTTGAAAGAAGAGGTGGATCGCTCTCTCTCTCTCTCTTTCACACTGAGGAATGACCATGTGAGCAAGAAGGCATTGTCTGCAACCCACACCAGACATTGATCAAGATGTAGGACTCCTAGCTTCAGAATTGTGAGAAATCAATTTCTGCTATTTAAGACATTTAGTCTAGCCAGGCACCAGTGGCTCATGCCTGTAATCCTAGCTACTCAGAAGGCAGCGATCAGGAGGATTGTGGTTTGAAGCCAGCCTGGGCAAATAGTTCCGCAAGATCCTGTCTCGAAAAACCCTTCACAAAAATAGGGCTGGTGGAGTGGGTCAAGGTGAAGGCCCTGAGTTCAAGACCCAGTACTGCAAAAAAAGAAAGAAAGAAAGACATTCAATCTATGGTATCTTGTTATGGCAACCTGAACTGACTATGACACCCAGATATAAAAAACTACGTGAAAAAAACTGACAAAAAAAAGGAGCCAAAGATATAAACAAAATATTTACAGAACAGATATGGTCAATAAACAGAAGAAAAAAATATCTATCAATACCACAATACCTTTTTTAATAGTTATCTGATTGGCAAAACTTTATCAAGTTTGGTGATCTCTAGAATTAGCCAGGGTGAAGGGAAAGAATGTAAATTGGTAACAGCAATTTGGAGGTACATAGAACCATGTTAAGATGTAGACAAGTGTGTAACCTAAAATCCCACAATTCCACTCCTCTGTATCTATTGCTAGAAAACCCCAGACACAGCCAACAGGTTCATGAAGGCATCATTTCTGAAAATGAAAGCTATGAAAGGATAAGGGAGACAGTGTTGCCATCATGGTCAGCCCGAGGGAGACAGGACCCAGAAGGGGCTGATCGGCAGTCTATGGAGAAAGTGTACTGGGGTGAGGTTGCTCCATTGAGAGGATCTTGAGTTCACTGCCTGGGTTAGGAGAGCTGGGGAGCCATGTCCAAGACCCAGAGTGGCCAAGGCCCAATGGGAATGAAACTGGGATTGAATCACCATGAGAAGTGCAATATACATGGTACCCCAACTAAAAGGAATAGCTCATGTCCTCAGATTAGACTACTCTTCATATCAGATTGACTCTTGAGAAGATTTTTCCTTTCACTTACCAGTGCTACCATTTGGTGAGGAAGACCCAGTCAACATGGAAATGATATTTTTGTTCACATATCTGAATTAGTGAGTTCATTTCATGACCTTCCTACCCTTTGCTTTTTATTTTCCCTCATGAAAGCACCTAAAACAATTCTCAGAGTTCAAAGAGAGAAGGCATCAAGCTTTCCCAAGAAGGAAAATGCAGATTTAAGAAAAACAAATCTCAGAAAACTCTTGATTTCACAAGTGGACCCCAAAGTCCACGCCTCAAGAGTCCACAAGCCACACCTCAAGAAGTGGAGCACAGGCACACAGAGCAGAAAGCCTTAGGACTCCCGAAGGCCAGCGCTGGCATGGGCCAGAGAGGGCAGTGGATTTTGTGTTGATTCTGGTCTTTTTGCGGGAACAATTAGCACTGTGTTGATCTCACTGAAAACAGAAAGAGAAGTTCAAAATGAACCTGAACAACTTCCACTGTGATTGGAATAAAATAACAATGGTAATCGAATAACATGTAATATATAATTCCGATAATAAGAACTAGAATCATGTTCAGTGCACATCTTATGTATGTAGTTATCACCTTTCATCTTCACTACAATCTTATTAAGATAGCTAAGATTATTTTCTCCCATTTTACAGATGGGGAAGCTGAGGCTTAGGGATGGGTTATCTGCAAATATGGCCACCAGTTTCTCCCATCTCAGTGTGCATGTACCCTTCCTCCTACCAAGTATTGGAGTCTATTTTCCTTCCTGTTGCATCTTGGCTGGTCTGTGACTGCTTTCAACAAAAGAATCAAGAGGAAGTGATGCTGGGCCATTCTGGCTTCCATTTTAAGGACACTACAATGCGTCCACTTTCGCTTCCTTGAAGCCAGTGACCCTGTAAAGAAGTCTAACTAACCTGTTGAGAGATAAAGTCCACATGGAGAGAAGCGCTGAAGTTTTATGAGACTAACAAGAAAGAGGGAAAGGCTCAGCTGGCTCCCGGTGATTGCAGCTACCCCAGTCGAGTGGTGGAATATGTGAGTAAAGCCTCCTTGGTCATTCTTGCTGATGCATGCAGCCATGTGAGTGACCCCAGCCAACACCAGGAAGAGTGAAGAACTGACCCAGTATACCACACACTGCAATGAATAATACAATAATTACTGTTTCAAGCCACTAAGTTTTGGAGGACTTCGTTATATGCAATAAATATCTGAAACGAGGGGTTGGATGCTTGTTTAAGGTCATCTAACGTGTAAGTGGCAGAGCCAGGAAGTGAGGCCCAGTCTTTGTGATCAGTGTCCCTGATTTGAGCAGCTACATGACTATGCTGTAAATCTTCAAACACACAGACATTATTAGCAGAGGTCACTAACTCACTATAGGAGAGCCGACGGAAGAATGAAGAAAAGAAGAAGGGTTCAGCAAGGGTGCAAATGTGCTTCTAGAAGCTTGGGAAAAATTCTTTTATCCATGAACTTATTGAGCATCTATGATGCTTGAGGTAATTTTCCAGGAGCCCTGGGGGATTCACAAGTACATGTAACAGGATGCTTTATCTCAGGAAGAGAACAACCTAATTAGGGAGAAGAAAAGCAAGGAAAAATAAAACCACACATTATCAAATGGTGCAGCTGCTATGGAAAATAGTTGGTGGTACTTCAAAATAATTAAAAATAGGGTAGGTTGTGGTGGTACATGCCTGTAATTCCAGTTACTCAGGAGGCAGAGGCAGGAGAATTGCAAGTTGGACACCAGTCCTGAAAAGTTACTGAGACCCTATTTCTTTTTTTTTTTCCATTTTTCTTTTATTATTCATATGTGCATACAAGGCTTGGTTCATTTCTCCCCCCTGCCCCCACCCCCTCCCTTACCACCCACTCCACCCCCTCCCTTCCCCCCCCTCAATACCCAGCAGAAACTATTTTGCCCTTATTTCTAATTTTGTTGTAGAGAGAGTATAAGCAATAATAGGAAGGAACAAGGGGTTTTGCTGGTTGAGATAAGGACAGCTATACAGGGCATTGACTCACATTGATTTCCTGTGCGTGGGTGTTACCTTCTAGGTTAATTCTTTTTGATTTAACCTTTTCTCTAGTTCCTGGTCCCCTTTTCCTATTGGTCTCAGTTGCTTTAAGGTATCTGCTTTAGTTTCTCTGCGTTAAGGGCAACAAATGCTAGCTAGTTTTTTAGGTGTCTTACCTATCCTCACCCCTCCCTTGTGTGCTCTCGCTTTTATCATGTGCTCATAGTCCAATCCCCTTGTTGTGTTTGCCCTTGATCTAATGTCCACATATGAGGGAGAACATACGATTTTTGGTTTTTTGAGCCAGGCTAACCTCACTCAGAATGATGTTCTCCAATTCCATCCATTTACCAGCGAATGATAACATTTCGTTCTTCTTCATGGCTGCATAAAATTCCATTGTGTATAGATACCACATTTTCTTAATCCATTCGTCAGTGCTGGGGCATCTTGGCTGTTTCCATAACTTGGCTATTGTGAATAGTGCTGCAATAAACATGGATGTGCAGGTGCCTCTGGAGTAACAGTCTTTTGGGTATATCCCCAAGAGTGGTATTGCTGGATCAAATGGTAGATCGATGTCCAGCTTTTTAAGTAGCCTCCAAATTTTTTTCCAGAGTGGTTGTACTAGTCTACATTCCCACCAACAGTGTAAGAGGGTTCCTTTTTCCCCGCATCCTCGCCAACACCTGTTGTTGGTGGTGTTGCTGATGATGGCTATTCTAACAGGGGTGAGGTGGAATCTTAGCATGGTTTTAATTTGCATTTCCTTTATTGCTAGAGATGGTGAGCATTTTTTCATGTGTTTTCTGGCCATTTGAATTTCTTCTTTTGAGAAAGTTCTGTTTAGTTCACGTGCCCATTTCTTTATTGGTTCATTAGTTTTGGGAGAATTTAGTTTTTTAAGTTCCCTGTATATTCTGGTTATCAGTCCTTTGTCTGATGTATAGTTGGCAAATATTTTCTCCCACTCTGTGGGTGTTCTCTTCAGTTTAGAGACCATTTCTTTTGATGAACAGAAGCTTTTTAGTTTTATGAGGTCCCATTTATCTATGCTATCTCTTAGTTGCTGTGCTGCTGGGGTTTCATTGAGAAAGTTCTTACCTATACCTACTAACTCCAGAGTATTTCCTACTCTTTCTTGTATCAACTTAAGAGTTTGGGGTCTGATATTAAGATCCTTGATCCATTTTGAGTTAATCTTGGTATAGGGTGATATACATGGATCTAGTTTCAGTTTTTTGCAGACTGCCAACCAGTTTTCCCAGCAGTTCTTGTTGAAGAGGCTGCTATTTCTCCATCATATATTTTTAGCTCCTTTGTCAAAGAAAAGTTGCTTATAGTTGTGTGGCTTCATATCTGGATCCTCTATTCTGTTCCACTGGTCTTCCTGCTGAGACCCTATTTCAAAAATGCAAACAAAAGGTCTGGAGGGTGTGGCTCAAGTGGTAGACTCCTTGCCTAGCTAGTATGCATGAGGCCCTGGATTCAATCCCCAGTACCACTAAAAACCAAACAAATAAATAAATAATCATATCATCCAGAATTTCTACTTTGAGAACAAGAATTACTCAACAAGATATTTGTACACCTATGCTCATATCAGCACTATTCACAACAGACTCAAAGGTGAAAGCAACCCAAGTGTTCCTTCATTGGATTGAGTGGATAAGTCAAGTGTGTAACTTTTCTCCATCTTGAAAAGGTAGGAAATTCTGGTACGTGAACTTTGAGGACATTATCCTAAGTAAAAAAGCCAGTCACAAAGCACAGATACTGGTTCCACTTCTCTGAGGGAACAACTGGAGTCGAATTCCTAGAGACAGTAGCGAGGCAGTTGTCTCAGGCTGGGGCAGGGAGAATGGGGAGTGACTGGTCAGTGGGTACAGAGTGAAAAAGTTCTGGAAATGCACAATGGTGATGGTTGCCTGACAATCAATGTGTCTGAACTAACCATACACTTCAATTAGTTAACATAGCAAATGTTACGGTGCATCGTTTTACATAATAAAAAAAGAAATGAATTAATTATTTTTTACGAAAATCAAACCAACACCAGTACTGTGTAAGTGAGACAGTTGTGAGGGGAATGAAGCCTGGCAGGGGATGGCAGACGGTGAGGACTCACGAGGGACCAGCACTGACCCAGGATCCTCACGTGATGAAGTCTTCCCATGGGCCTGGGAGGTGAGCATCAACCTGTGTGATACCACAAAGTGTGTGGATTTAATTGCCCACACAATTGCAGATTGGTTCAAAAGTCTTAAATAAAGTCAAGTCTGACAAATCCAGAATGAGCATTTAAAGAAATCTGGCGATATCAAGGAATGTAAAGGAAACTCATAGCCCTGCATCAAATTTCTTTTAAAACTGTGTTATTTTAGAAGTAGTAAACAGTTAAACATTTTTAAAACTCTAGAGTGTAAAGAAGAAAGTAAAGCCATGGGTAATCTCACTCCCAGTGATTCACTGTTAACATTTCAGTATATATCTTTTTAGATTTCCTCCTCTACATTACAACCATATGACAAGTATATATTTATATCCTGATTTTTTAAAATCTTAATATACAAAGGAAATGTTTTTTCATTTTTATTAGCACATATTCATTGTACAGGGGAGATTCATTGTGCCAATTCCAAACAGCCTTACATTGTACATTGGTTAGATTTCCTCCACCATCTCCTCCCACTCCCTACCCCCTTCCTGCCCCACTTAAAGCAATTGCAAGAGGTTTCATTGTCTAGTTCATACATATATATGAAGCCCATCAACCATATTCCCTCACCTTCATCTCCTCCATTCACCATCCTCCCCCTGCAACTAGCCTCCCCACACCATACTATTTTATAGTCTTGTCTTTCATTTTTAATTCCAAAGTCAGTGTTCAAAGGGATTTCCTCCATGTATCCCAGCCACGAGTACACCTTACTTTGGTCAGTTCAACCCCCTCTGTTACCCTTCCTTACACCTTCCCTCCCACTGCACATTATTCAACACTTTCAATACACACTGTCATATCCTCTACCTGCAGATGAAATGCATTTCGATATTGTTGACTCTATCATTCTCTTTTCCTTTCCCTTCTCCCCTGAGTTCCTCAGAGTAGTTTCACTGTTACAAACAGTGAAAATGTTCTATATATGAGTTTATATATGATCAAGTTTGTTTTTGTGTATATGTTTATCTTTGGATATATCCTTCATCTATGAGAGAAACATGTGGCCCTTGTCCTTCTGAGCCTGGCTAACTTCACTTAACATGATGTTCTCCAAAGGTTAGATCAAAGAGAATTAACCTAGAAGGTAACACACAGGCACAGGAAATCAATGTGAGTCAACTCCCTGTATAGCTATCCTTATCCCAACCAGCAAAAACCCTTGTTCCTTCCTATTATTGCTTATACTCTCTCTACAACAAAATTAGAGATAAGGGCAAAATAGTTTCTGCTGGGTATTGAGGGGGTGGGGGGAGAGGGAGGGGGCGGAGTGGGTGGTAAGGGAGGGGGTGGGGGCAGGGGGGAGAAATGACCCAAGCCTTGTATGCACATATGAATAATAAAAGAAAAAAAAAAAAAAACCATGATGTTCTCCAATTGCATCCATGTACCTTCAAGCCACCTGGTGTCATTCTTCCTTATGCTGCATATCATGAATATATATCATGTATATATGTGTCACATTTCTTGATCCATATATCAGTTGTAGGGCATCTGGGCTGTTTCTATAGCTTGGCTATTGTGAACAGCACTGCAATAAACATCAGTGTGCAAGTGTCTCTATTGTATCCTGACTTACACTCCTGTGGGTTGATGCCCAGGAGTGGCATCACTAGGTCATATAACAGTTCTATTTTTAGCTTTTTGAGGAATCTCCATACTGCTTTCCATAGTGGTTGCACTAATTTGCATTCCCACCAACAGTGTATAAGAGTTCCTGTTCTGCTGCATCCTTGCCAATATTTGTTGTTTTTGTTTTTGAATATGGCCATTCTAACTGGGGTGAGATGAAATCTTAGTGGAGTTTTGATTTGCATTTCTTTTTATGACCAGGCAAGTTAACACTCTTCATGTATTTATTAGTCATGTGCCTATTTCTTCATTGGGTTGTTGATTCTTTGGGGGTTGAGTTTTGTTTTGTTTTTTTAAGCTCTCTGTAGATTCTGGATATTAGTCTGAAGGAAATATTTTTCACATCACTAAATATTTTTTAAAACTTGATTTGTAATGATTTGTCTTATATGGATGGCCCAAGTTTTACTAAACCTCGTACTTAACATTTAAAGAGTCTCTCTCTGTCTCTCTTTTTCTTTCTTTCTCTCTTAAATAGCACTGCAGTGGCTATCAATCTAGAAATCTTTGACAATAATTTGATTATTTCCCTGGATTGAATTCCTAGAATTTCACCAAATATTTTAATGCCACTGTCAGAGACCAAAAAGTCTTGGATCTGAATGAGAATGCCAAGTATACTAGTTTTTATATAAATGTACCTTTGATTTATGCTCTTAAAAATTATCTGTGCCTCTCTTTGCCTCCAGTCACTCAGATAAACACATAACTGATTTATAACTCAGCTAAAGAAGTAATTTATGTTTACTTCAGATCAATAAATCATCACGTATTGTTTTATCTCAGCACTTCTCATTGCCTGGCACATAGCAGGTATTCAATAAGTATTATGCTGCATGAATGTCTAGGGGAATGAAACCCTTCAAAAATAAGGGGACTTTCAGCTTGCATTTGTGGCCCTAATGTTGAGAATGTGAGGTGATTTGTTTTCCTTCCAGTATGTGGTGTGCAGGTCAGGTGGCTTCACACCTGTCTTCTGAGAAGCAGAAAGAAGGCTTTCTGTAAGGATAGTAAGCCAGGGAACAGCCTGGGGTCTCAGGGAAAATCTTTCTTCTAGGTCTAACACAGCAGCTTCTTTTCCAGGGAAGTGCTGAGCCTTCCTGGCCTGCAGGGCAGGTGGCACTTCCTCCAATTGTGCTCACACAGCCTATGTGCACTTGCTGCTTTGTGTCCCTAAGGCTGTGAGTATAGCCAGAATGTGCCCAGAAGTATAAAATCAACCCTCTTAGAAAAGAAGAACTTTCGAAACAAGCAGTTCAATGAGCTGACTGGAGATCTCAGAAGGGACAAAATCTGAAACAAAAGGTCATTTGAGATGACATCCTAAACCACTTACTTCGATCCATCAAAATGGCTCCAGCCCTTTTGATCTAAAAGATGCTGCCTTATAGACCTGCAACGCAGGGGTTCCTCCCTTTCCTCAGTGTTCTCAAAGCTTGCTTCCATGAGGAAAGATCCTGGCCTGCAAGTTCATATGACTGTGTGACCAGGACGCATAGTGTGGGACACAGGAAGCTGTAAGGAATGATGGGAAGAGAGGGCATGGAGTTCAAGGGATGCTGAGATTCAGTCTGGAGTTTTTCTGAGTGACCTTGGTCTACTCACTGAATGCATGCATGCATTCAACAAACACTTGGGTACTCACTATATAATAGAGCAATGCTGACAAGTGAAATATAAGCTATGCATGTGACTTAGAACTTTCTAATGGCCACTTTAAAAAACAAACAGCAAACGAGACAGGTGAAACTAATTTTAATATTATATTAACCCAGTATGCTCAAAATATTAAGCATATTAAGTCTTCAAAGTTCCATATATATTTTAAATTCCACATATATTTTAAATCTTAATTCAGATAATAAATTTTCACCAGATATAGTTGAACTTCACTTAAGTTTCACAAGATTTACCATGAAAAATGTAGATTCACATACCTGAATTATTATCAGCATACATAAAAGCTTTCTAGCAACAGAATAAGATTTTAACTTTAAATTAATTAAATTCAGCTTAGTCAAAAGCTTAGCTCCTCCTCCTCTCAGTAGCCACCTTCTAAGTTCTCTGCAGTCATATTGGCTTTTGGCTCCTTTATTGGAATGCCCAGTTCTATGACTCAGGACAAAAACTTGGTTGAAACATTGAATCTTGGCCCCTAGATTTCAACCCAGTAGGGAACTCCAGCACAGAAAACTAACAACTGTCATATAAGGAGCATTCTTATCACAAGCAGTTGGGACTAGAGGTTTGTAGGTTAATTTTTAGCCCATTTAGTTCGGGAGAGGAGTCGTAAAAGTGGTATCTAACGTAAACATTTTTAAAACATAAAGGTACGTTCATTTGCCAATCTTACGGGTAGCACCAATAGGTTGTCTTAGAATACAGGTGTATGAGTAAAATTTTGATTTGTTTTCCTTACACGAGTCAGATTCACTATGCAGGAACAGTAATTTTCATGAAAGGGAGGAAAAATCCACAGTTAAGTATTGGCTACAGTCAGTGGAGGGTCCACCTGGTCAGGGCCATCAGCACAGGTGCGCGTGGCAGATGTGGCTGACTGTCTACTAATCCACCACCCCACACCCTTTTCTGCCAAAGAGAGTTCTGTTTTTATTCAGATCGCAAGTAAAGATCCCATAAGTTCATGGAAGCTGATCATGGTCTATCAGGCCCGAAAAGAATGGTGATTAACTTAGGCCTTTGCTAGGGGCCGGCCTAGGACTCAGTTCTGGCCTGGGAGATTTCAGAGTAGCGGTGCTGTAGAGCCCTCAGCAAAGATCTTCTTCCTTCATGGAAAGACAGTGCTCATGAGGAGAACGACTTTGGCCTTTGCTCCTTTCTTGGAGGTGCTTGGAATGCACCTCTATGAGAAGCTGTAGCCACTATGGTGGGAAAATTACCCTGTGACCCACAAAAATAACCCACTGAAGATGGCAGAGTGAAGGGCCCTACTGACAGCTACAGCATGTGAACTTCTTGTTACATGAGATACTTAAATATTTTTATCAACAAAGCTATTGTCAATGCAGAACCCCATTCCTGGAAGTTGAATATATCCTAAACCTATAAGCTATGCTCCAGGGCACAGACACACTCTCCAGAACTGCACCATAGCAGTGTTGGAAACACAGCATGCCTGAATCACAACCCAACAAGCAGAAACTGCGTGTCTGTCATTGAGTCTTCTTATCCTCCTGTCACTGGAGGTCACAGAAGATAGCAAAGATGCTGTCTGCTGATTTTAACTTGAGACAACTATCCTATAGTTTGTCATTATGCTATTTTTGGGTTTGTGTGTGTGTGTGTGTGTGTGTGTGTGTGTGTTGTGTGTGTTTGTGTTTCCTGTTCCTTTAAGTTTAGTTTGTCATTATAGTAGGGTACTGATAAATCACAGTGTGAGTATTGTCTTTGCAATCTTACCCTCACTTATGGAGGTCTCTCTGTGGCCCATCTTCTCCATGGACCCTCTGGGATTCATCAGCCGGTAGGGATGCTCCCTCATGAGGTCCCACAGTGTGGACTGACCAGGTACTTAGTCACAGGCTCTTTTGTGCCACCTTTTGCTTCTTTGTCCTAGTTAACTTGTGATATGTGCATGGCTATCTTGAGGGAAATCTTATTTGTTATGTGTTATCCTTCCTCGTGTTTCCAATGTATCTAGCATCAGGCACTCACTGGGCTCCTGATCAAAAATGTCTGTAAAATAGGTCAGTGAAAAAAAAAAAAAGAAAGTGTAAGATCAGATATCCTCACCCTCTTGACGGAGTGATAAACTTGTGGTCTAGATTGCTACCATTATATCACACGCTCCTATGTTCTACTCTGATATTGGACTCCAATATTTATCCCTATTTCTTAAGACCTTTATTAATTTTGGAGATGTGGTATTCTTAACTATTTGAATGACGGTCTAGTTTAAACACTCCTACCCCCCATTTTTTTTTATATTGTAAAGAACTGTGTGTGTGTGTGTGTGTGTGTGTGTGTGTGTGTGTGTGTGTGTGTGTTGCTGAAGACTGAGGTCAGGACCTTGTGCATGCTTGGCAAGTGCTCTACCACGGAGCCACCTCTTCAGCCCATAAAGAATTTATTCGAAATCTCCTTCCACTCCATTCTTGAAATGTCTCTCTTCTCACATTCCTGCTACCTAGGGACAAGCATACTTCAAATATTTCTTGGGAACTCTGCTCCACTTCCTCTTTGTCCTGACCCCCCCAATGGGGCAGCCTGTGAAGGGCTGGGGAGAGAAGGAAGGCTAGTTGGATAGTCCAAAATGGGACCAAACCAGCATGGGGTGTTTTGCCTGGGCAGCCAAGAATCAAAACAGCCTAAGTCTCCAGGGAGTGCTGATGGTACAAACACAGGAAGCCAGGGACCTATACTAGCTTCTCGACACACACAGAAGGAATCAAAGGTCAGCAACTCTGCAGAAGCTGGAACGAAGTAGAAGAAGACTGGAAACAGAGCACTCAGGGACCTGGGCATTTCCAAGAAAAGCCTTGGGTGGGGGGGGGGGGCGGTGAGGGGAGAGCCTCGTTTCCCATCATCAGGCAGAAGCCACATGGCCCATGCAAGCATTGCCCCAACACAGACAAAAGGAAGAACAGGAAGGAGAGAATTCTTCCTTGAACATCTGTTTTTCTCCCAAGCCCCACATCTTATACAGTTAACTCTGTCTGGCTGTTCCATTTATTAAACAAAGTTAATTCCCTCCAATCCTCTGAGTTCTGGGCTGCCTCAGACACAGCTGGCCACTTGCCTGGCTGCCAGCACATCTGCAAGTGAAGGACACCATCAGTCTGGACACTTCAAGACTCCAGGAGGACAGTGGTTTCCCTAGGTGGCCAGCCTGCTGGAGGGCCTTTAATGTACTTAACAAGGCAGGGGTGGGTGGGGAGGGTGAGGAGAAGAGGGAAAGGCAATAAAATGTGAACAGGAAAAATGCAGTGTAAGAGGCTACTTAGAAAAACAAACTGACCTCTATCTAGCCAGAGAACAGCAGCAATGTGTAAAGGGCAGCCCCAAGCCCAGTGAAGCAAGTAAAAGACAACAGGACAGCAAGCAGCAGGCAACAAATGACAGAATTCTCAGAGTGGGCAGGAGTAGCCTGAGCAAATATACAGGGTGAAGCTGAGATCCACAGAGCAAGGAAGAGATGAAACAATGCCACCAAAGACCCACGAGACAAGGAGGATCAGAGAAAAAAAGAACAAAGCTCCAGATTTGCCATGAAAGTTTCAGATTAAGAAGACATATTGGGCCATCAAGGAGAGGAAGAAGGGGAGGAAGAGAATGGTGTTTCAGTACAATTGCTTTCAGAACTTGTGATTTTTTTCTTTAAAAAAAAAAAAAAAAAAACATGGGCTCAAAATGAGATCCCTGGGGACTTTTGCTTCAGCCCACAGCTGCCCGCCCTAGTAAACTAGGAAGGACAAGAACTTCTGCAAGTGCAAAGTCACCCCACTGAGTCATTGAGGGAACTCCCTGAAGTCTGGATTTCTGTTATTGGTGGCCCTGGGTCGGGTGTCTGGCTTTAGTGATAGAGCAGTGAGGCAGGCATGAAGGAGCGCTCTGTTTCCTGAATGCAGAAAGAAGTATGTCAATCTGTAAGAAAAGTTTGCAGTGTCTAGCAGGGCAGTCTGTCTAGGAATCACTGCAAGACTAGGCTCACAAGAGGCATTGGGATGGATCTGATGGGATGGATAAGGGTGGCTATGGATGCGGCAGTGACCACTCCCCACACATACCCTTATTTTTAGCAGGGAACCTCTGGAAGGGCCTGGGTTTGTTTAGGTATGCAACACTCAGCACTTCTTTGGCATTTAGCCTCCCTCTCCTCCCTTGACCTTCTGCCACATCCTTTGGCCCATTTCCAAGCCTGGATCATTTTCATGATCCATTTTTTCCACCTTACCCTGGAGCTCCTGAGCCCACCATGTGACCAGGCTGCCACCTGTCCATTCTGCTTGGGCTCTGGCAGACATCCTATAGTCCTCTATAGAATGCATTTCTGGACACACTTGCCACAAACTTTCTTTATTCCCTGCCCTTGAATGAACAAGATTTTAACCAAAAGTAGTTTCTTCTTTTCTCACCCCCTCTCCTCCAACACATACAAACACACACCATGGGGCTGGACGCTTGTCCTTAACCTCAGATCATCAGTCCTCCCAATTACATTCCTCTCAACAGCTGCAATGAGTCTTCTCTTTCCTCCGTCCCCAATCTCACTCTCCTTGCTGACCCTGTGCTGCTCAGCAGATGATGTCACCTCTACTTAAGGAACTAGGTCATAGGACAGCTTTTCCTTTTCACAGTCCTGGGGTTTTCCTTCCTCTCTTCCTCATGCCAGTTCCTCCTGAACTTTGTACTGTGGCACATTCCTCGTCATCTCTTTACGATCTTCTCCTTTGCATGAAGGTTTTCAACCCTAGCTGTGCTCTTCACCTGAAGAGCCTTTAAAATTTCTAAATATTCTGAAAAGAATTGAAAACGAGATCTCAAAGAGATATTTGTAGATGCATTTATACAGCATTATTCACAATTGCAAAAAGGTAGAAGCAACCCAAGTTCTATCAACTAATGATAAAATATGACATATCCATACAATGGAATATTATTTAGCCTTAAAAAGGAAGGAAGCTGAGTATGGTGGTACATGCCTATAATCCCAGCACTAGCAAGCCAGAGGTAAGAGGATTCCTAATTGCTGAACACTATAGCATATTCTACATGGCAGAGAAAATGAGATGGGATTATGCAGATGGGTTTCATTTCATTTTCCTCTTCCGGGCCCTCAGGGTTGGATCTTTTCTCCTCCTCGTTAGGTTGGGACATGTGCCTGGGTTATGGAATGAGGTGTGAGAAGTGATAGAGGCCACTCCTAGCTCAGACCTAAAAAGTCAGCCTTCCCTCACATCCCATCTTCTCCTTCTCTCCTCCTCTTCCTTGCAGGAAAGTCCTGCTCTACATGGATAAGCTTCAGGGCAGACTGAACTGGTCCTACTGTAAGTGTAAAATAAACTTTTGTGGGCATGGTGGTACGTGCCTGTAACCCCAGCACTAGGGAGGCAGAGGCAGGAGAATTGAGAGTTCAAGGTCAGCCTGGGCTATACAGTGAGACCCTGTCTCAAAATACAAACAAACAAACAAAGGTTTATTGGGTGAAATACCTGAAGAGTGGGTTTTTTATCCTATTGCAGTTGCTGGCTTAAGATACTCTAATGGTTATCTCTGTTCATTCACACATTCAACATTTTTTTTTTTTTAAATATGGCTGAGAGCATTCTCATGAAATATATTCTCTCTATAGAATCTAACTGGAGTTCTCCTTCCTGGAATTTGTTATCCCTTTCTTGGTCACAGGGCTTTCTGCTGGGCTCCCCTGCCTGCCCCCCAATGGAGCTCTTCAGTCTCCTCCTTTCCTCTCTTACAAAACAAAGATCTTGCCCAAGAGTCTTGCTCTTGGTGTTTCTCCCTCTCCAACTCTATTGTGTCTATGAAAGGAGAGGAAGCAGGAGCACGTGGGGAGAGCCTAGCACAGGACCAGTGAATGCAGACAGGACACCTGTAGAAGGAGAGAGGAAGGAAGAAGGTGGGACAGAAAGAGCCCCAGGCTGCTGAGGAAGTGTGGACCAGGCCACTGAGCTCTCAGGCAAAGAGTATTTGTGAGGAATCCCATGTGGGTAGGAATGACCTGGCTCCAGCACCTTTGCCACACTCTGACACTGGCCTGGAATGGTGCTAGAGAGTGTCACCTCAGTGTGAACACAGTGGTAAACTACTGAGAGGCAACAGCTGGTGGCTGTCAGCTCCTATACTCCTCCCATCCAGTTCTCTGGAAGATCTGAGAGGGCACTCCCGTGGCAGCCACATTTGTACATGCTCATGCTCATTTGCACCACTTCTCCTCTTGGGATGCTCATTAGTTCTGGCCTTTCCACTAACACTTGATATCCTGGGAGTGCTGAGTGTGAGATCCAGGACATCTGTAAGAGCACAGTTTGTATATGTGGCTTGTTCAAACTTTACCTTATCTGTGAAGCTGTTCCTAGCCAATTCCCAATCCATAACATGTGTACACCCACTACCATCCCTGCACTTGCCACACTCTGTTTAAAACAAAAGAAGACAAAAGTATACTTTTCCAGTGGTTTGTGAGCACTGTACACATATTTATCCTTTGCATCCCTGATGCAAATGAGACATTTGATAAGTAAGTGCTCAGCTATTCACTGAATGAATTTTCAGAAAATGCTAGGGTTGACCATATACACAGAAAACTGAATAAGCTAGGAGCATTCAAGTGTAAGCTCCAACACTTCTACTGAACATTGTTGACCCTCTTTGTTTGTAAATTTAGTACCCATTCTGAAGGAGGCATTTGACACATAGTACCTCACTTAATAAGCGTTAACTGCCCACCCCAATGACAAGGTTAGCATGAGGATTAGCAGGAGATTTGGATATAAAAGTGATAGGAACACTGGAAAGTTTTGCACCATATGATTTTTACCCCCTCTGCACACACAAGTCCTAAAACTTTATTTCTAGCCTAGCCTGTCTTGAGTCTGAGGCTGGCACATCAGGTCAAAGGCTCCCCTTACTCATAATAAACTTGTAAGCAAACACCATGGTATTTGGTTCTCCAACATCTAGACTCAGTCTATGCACCTTACACTATTTCCCTGTTTATACTGTCTACCTCGGCAGGAGCATGAGGCCTGCCTGTGCCCAAAAGCTGAACTTCTGCTTCCCTCCTTCCCTATCAAAATCTCGTCATTTTTAAAAGCCAAACTCAGATCCTACCACCACCAAAGTGATCTCTCTTTATCCTTACTTCTCACTAATCATGTTGCCAGTATTGCTTATAGTACTAAAATTGCTAATATCGACTTAAAAACAATGCCTAGGAGCCAGGAACTGGTGACTCGTGATTATAATCTTAGCTGCTTGGGAGGCTGAGATTGAGAGGATCATGGTTCAAGACCAGCTCAGGCAAATAGTTTGCAAGACCCCATCTCCAAAATAAGCAAAGCAAAATGGACTGGAGGTGTGGCTCAGATGGTACAATGCCTATTTTGCAAGTGCAAAACCCTGAGTTCAAACCCTAGTTCCACCAAAAAAAAAAAAAAATTTAAAAAGGAATGCCTGGTCTGTTCTACCATGTGATGTTGTCTGACTTTGATAATATTAGTTAATTTCCCTGTATCTTAGTTTCCTCATTTGTAAAAGAGGCATAAATGTTCTCCTTCCTCACAGGCTTATTAGACCAAACAAAATAATACAGTTAACTGTCTTGACACAATAATGGTACAATTCCCGTAACAGCCAAAAGAAAGTATGTGTTCCTATGATCTGTACTTAACAGATATGAATGTGATTGATTACATCTGGGTCAAATGTAGCCGGTAATCAACATGATGTTGGTAGCAATGAGTTAATTTTGTTGCTCTCTGACTATGCTCCAGTACTATAAGTCACTTCACCTGTATTATGTATTTCTCACAATGATCCAAGTCCTCATTTTCTAAAAGCAAGAAAATAGGCCCAGAAAGAGGTGACTTGTCCTAGGTTACAAGTTTATTTTATTTCTATAGACTTAAAATTCAATTTCAAATTCTATATGTCGATATTATATCCAATTATCTCCTTAGTATGGGTATGCCTTATCAGTCTGATACCTACTGATATCAGTAGGTGACCTAAGAACAGTGCAGTTTCTTGCTAAAGCCTGTCTCCAAAACACTGCAATAAGAATTCAGTAAATACGGTTTGATTGATTGATGAGCTCTTTCCAAATTTAGTGAGTGCTACAATGTCAGATAGAAATGCAAAGCTCAAGCTGTAACTGTAAGCAGAAAATACTACTATAGTCTATCATACACTATAGTGTGCACTACGCCCCCACATACATGGAATAATCTACACTACGTACAGAATAGCACAGGGTGGAAAGCACACCAAGGAAGTGACCGATGGGTCAATTCAGCCCACAGCAAATAGCACCGTGAACAAATGCCCAAAACAAAAACTTCCCGAGAAAACCCTGTGAGTAGCAATGGTCCAGCAGAAACATTAGGTTAGCAAGCAAAACTTGCAAAAGAGGCCTCCCTCCCCTTCGTGGATTGCAAAATGCTGTGAACAGATCTCTAGCAATGTTTTCGAGGCAGATGCAGGGCGGGGAGGCTGCCAGGAAGACAGCTGCCTCTCTGCTGATTGTTACTCATTACCTATGGACCCAACTTCCCTCCTCCCAGTCACAGCCACAGCAGGAACTCGGTCTCCTCCAAAGACAGCCCAAGTTGGCTGAAGTGGGCACAGAAGGTAGAAGAAAGGGGTGCTGCATACCAAGTACTAAACACACACTGTTCCATGGGGTCCTCACCACTCTCCAGATGGCCTTAATACCACACTTCAATGAGAAAACAGAATTTTTCAAAAGGAAATTGCTGCATCTGCCCACCCTTCAGTTCCTAAGTTTGACTGAATCTGTGCCCATCATCTTATCACCTCCTTTCACCAAGCCATCAGAGGCTGATCTGTCCACTTGGCTTCAGCAACTGGCACTTTGTATCCTCCCAGGGATTTTATCCCTTCCTGTGCTGTCCTCTCTCTCCTGTGAGTCATTTTCATTGGCATAAAAACATACTCTAGCATCTTCTATATTTAAAAGCAAATAAACGCCTGAAATCACATTCTTCTCCAGCTGCTACCTTAATTTTCTGATCTGTAGTCAAACGCGTTACCTGTTGTACCACAGTTCACACATTGCTACCTTAATTTTCTAAGGTTGTCTGCATATGTCCACATTTCATCTCCCCTCTTCCCTCAGATGCTGGATTTAAGAAAAGAACATTTCAAAACAGCTTTTAGAAACATGTCTAAGGAATTTTAAAATGTGTTCATTCAAATAAGGAAAAAATGTACCAGTAATGAGTGAACAAATTGGGAAACTTATCAGAGAAATGGGCCTTGTAAAAATGGTACAGTGCAGAAGAGTACTGCACTGAAATGGAAAATATATTAGTGAACCTAACAGGTGATTGGACCTGTCAGAAGAAAGTCAGTGAGCTAAAAGACAAATCCACACAAACTAGAAATCTAAAAAAGAGAAAAAAAGTGAAGAAAAATGAATAGACTCTCAGAGACCTGTCTGGGATCACATTAAATAGGCTATCCCACATTTAACTGAAATCCCAGTAAAAGAAGAAAGCAAAAGGCACAAAACATATATGTGAGTAAACAAAGACTAAGACTAAAAACAATACAATTAATGATTTGTGTCTCATAAGAGATACCAGAAAACATTCACCTGGCATGGTCAGGTGCTAAAAGAAAAACCTGGAGCAAAACATGGTGATACACACCTGTAATCCCAGCCCTCAAGAGGCTAAGGCAGGAAAGTCACAAGCTGGAAGCCAGCCTGGGCTACATAGCAACACTTAGTATCAAACAAACAACAGCAAAAAGCAAACCCTATCAACTAAGAATTGTATTTCTAGATGATATTTGAGAAGTCACTAAAATAAAACAAAAATGATGAAGAAACAATGACGATGACAAATATATAACAACCAGAAGAATTTGTTGCTAGTATAGTGTGCTATAGACATGCTAAAGGAAGTACATCAAGCTAAAGGGAAATAAGGTTGGTCGGGAACTCGGATCCATGCAAAGGAATGACAAGCGCTGGAATTAACACATGTGTACACAAATATGAACTATTACACTTATTCACACATATTCTCTTTTATTCTCTAACTTCTTTAAAAGACATATAGCTCTTCAAAGCAAACCTTCCAACAATGCCTTGTGATGTCTACAGCACATATAAAAGCGATATATACCACAATAATAGAACAAAAGAGTGAAATGCTACTAAACTGTTGATAAGTTCCTCTATTTTATCAGAAGTACAACACAATTTACTTGAGTTAGATTAGAATCAATTAAAGAAGCAAACTGTGAAACTTATTTTTCGGTAGAACTGGGGTTTGAACTCAGGGTTCACACTTGCAAAGCAGGAGCTCTACTGCTTGAATCACGACTCCAGTCCATTTTGCTCTGGTTATTTTGGAGGTGGGGGGGGTCTCAGGAACTATTTGCCAGATTGTCCTGGAACTGCCATTCTCCCAGATCTCAGCCTCCCAGGTAAGTAGGATGACAGGCTTGAGTCACTGGCTCCAGTTGAAAAAATGAATTTTTTTAACACACACACACACACACACACACACACACACACACAATTGGTAGAGGGAACAGAGGAGTCACAAGAACAAAAAAGCTGAAATGAAGAGACAAAAAGAGCAAACCAGCCTACCAACGTAGATGCAGCCATATTGCTGAGAATTGCACCTAATGTGAATTGACTGGACACTGAAATCAAAACTCAGAGATTATTGGGTTGGGACATGGCTCAAGGGGCGGAGCACCAGCTTGGCAAGCATAACCAAACTCCAGTACCAGGGGCCAAGGGGCAAGAGGAGTAAAAGGGAAGTGTTCAATTACTGAAAAAAAAAGTCAGAGATTGTGAGACTGGATAAAAAAGTCAGAGTCAATATATGGTTTTCCCAGAGATGCACTTTAAATGCAAAGACACAGATCTTAGGCGATGAATTTCTCACCTTGAGTGTGGCATTTTTCATCTCTAGAAGTTCATTTGGGTCTTTTTCACGTGGTCAAGCTCTTTCCTCATTGTGATGATACTTTCTTCTGCCTTCTGAACACACAAAACATATTTACAACAGTGGTTTTGGCATAATTTCTGGGTGTTCTTATTGCTTTTCATCTATGTGCAGGTCATCATTTTCCTAGCATGCTTCATGCTTATTTTTTTCATCAGACACTGGGCATTATGAATTTATATTGCCAGTTGCTAGATTTTTTTTTGTATTCTTTTAATACTGCTATACTTTTTTCCAGGCACAGCTAAGTTATTTGGATCATAGTTGGATCCTTATAAGCTATCTTATAAGGATCCTTATAAGCTATCTGGGTCTATACCAGCCTTACTTCAGATTTTAGGCCTACTTACTAAGATGTGTTGCTTCTAAGGCTTCTACCTGATGACTCCATGCATTATTTCACAATGACTTTCTACCGTGACTTGTGGGTAAAAGAGCTTCTCCCAGTCCTTGGTGAGGTCCAGGAATTGTTCTGTTATTCATTTCTGGTAAGTCTTTTTTCTGGCCTCAAGCAACACCCTCACTCCAGCATGGATTAGTGATCAGCCAAAGACAGTAAGTGGACTGACTCCCTGTGGATCCTTAGTGCTCTCCTACATAGCTCCGCACCCGAGAGCTCAAGAGTCCTCTGCCCTGTAAATTATGGCTGCCTTGTTGACCCCTAACTGTTTCCTCCACTCAGCAAGACCACAGGACATTGTAGGGGGTTCCCACTTTTCATGTTATATTCTGGAAACTCCCTCCAGGGGGGGAGCTGCACAATTACAGAGTTCACCTTGTTTGTTTTCCTTCACTCAGGCATTACAGCCCTGTTCTCCCTGCCCAATCTCTGAAAACCATTGTCTTCTACAGTTTCTAGTTTAAGGAAGAAGGGTAAATTTACTCTCGGTTCCAACGTCTTGTCTAGAAGCAGAAGCCTTAATTTCCTTGCCTCTTAGAAATGCTTTTTAAATATAATATGTACCTAAAAATATTTTAAATGTTGGGTATATTATTAAGACTATTTTAAATGTACAGTAGGTAATACTGTAAGATTTTTAATGATTTATTTTCTCCACACAAAGTAATATTTATAAGACTCATCTTTGTCGGTTTGGCTAACTATATTTTATTGATTTTCTCTATTGTATAACCTTCCATTGTGTGAGTATACCAAGACCGACCTTCTTTTCTCAATGCTTGGATTATTTTAGCTTTGTGTCATCATGAACAAGTGTTAATACTAGTAGGAGTATTCTTTTAATGCCTGCTAGTGGACACATGCAAGCATTTCTCTAGGGTACAGTCCCAGAAATGAACCTGTTGGGTTTTAGGATAGCCAGCATCCCTCTTTTCATATTTCTATCTGTTTGCCAGCCCTTCTCACCAGCGCGGGGTCTTTCTGGATGCCATCTGCCTTATGTGAAACATAAGAAAAGTTCTCAGTGCCTCTTACCCAAACTGCCATTTGTACCCTGCTGTCACCTCCCAGAAAGCCTTCACTGACTGCCCACTCGAAAGCAGGTTGCCCTTGCTATAATTGGAGTGTGGTTCAGTTCCCTAAACTCATGCGAGAGTTTAACCCTCAAAGCCTTACATCAGTAACATTAAGAGGGTGGGAACTCACTCTAGCTTTGGTGTTTAGAGTTGCGGTCTTTGGGAAATGATTAGATTAGGCTATTAGAGTAGAGCTCCTATGATTCAATCCTGGTGGCTTCATAAGAGGAATAAGAGAGACCACACAGATGCAGAGATGCACAAGAATGCCTGCCATGATCTGATGCAGCCCGGGAAGCCCGTGCAAGAACCCACACAATGTTCTTTGGACCTCATACCTCCAGAACTGTGAGTTAAAGAAGCCTCTTAATAAAGTAGCCTGCCTCTGGTATTTTATTATAGCACTGAAAAGCTGATTAATATACCCCCTTTATTTTTCATCATAGCACCCAATTCACTTATTGTCCCTCTCTATCACCAAGCTATAAGGTTAGTTTATTAGGGTAGAAACCTTGTTCGCCTTGTTGAATACTATTCATTTAATGCCTAACTCAACTTCTGGTATGCAGTAAACATTTTTAAAATGGTCTCTGGATGAATGAATGGTGAATAAGTAAGCACTAATAAAACATATTAATAGTTCCACTTTAAAGTATGCATAGTGAGCCAGGTGCCAGTGGCTCACACCTGCAATCCTAGCTACTCAGGAGGCAGAGATCAGGGGGATCGAGGTTCAAAGCCAGCCCAGGCAAATAGTTTGTGAGACCCTAGCTTGAAAAAAACCCATCACAAAAATAAAAGGGCTGATGGAGTAGCTCAAGGTGTAGGCTCTGAGTTCAAGCCTCAGTACTGCAAAAAAAAAAAAAAAACCTTTTTGAGCAGGAACTAATAATCCCACCCATGGGTTATTGGGTATCTCATATTCCAACATGCTAACCACAGGTGCTTCTAGATTATTACCATAGCACAGAAGGTAAATGAAATACTTGGATGCATTTCACCAATTAAATTTGGACTGTCCACTGACCTAAACTCTACCTTATCTGTTCTTTAGAGAAATGCTACAATGAGCCACCATGAATTCCTTGGACAGGAACCACACCCTTTCCTGTTGGTGTCCTGGGTGTCTAGCCAAGTAACTTAAAATGACTCTCCATGCCTGGCTGGTGAGTGAAAAGTGGCAGAAACTGGGTCACAAGGGGACATCATTTGGCCTTACAGGCAAAATAATGCCACTGAGATTTTATGTGTAAGATTTTCATATAGGAAGTAAAAGGATACAGTGAGGAGGTGACACCGACTTCATACAGTTATGTTCAAAATAGTCACTGGCCTGTGTTTAGTGCTCAGTGAACAAGAGTGACACAGTCATCATGATCATTTTCATCATGAAAACCATGATCGTGTTGGTCATTCTAATGGTTACAATGTGAAACTGCAAATCTACTGTTTGTGACAATACAAAAAGTACTTGCCACGACTTCTCTTGTCCTCAAACAACAAATTATTGTAAAGTACAGAGCATGGCAGCAGTCAATGGCAGATGAATTGGAAATATGAACAATAGTAATGCCCATTCCAAGGGAGGAATATTAAGCCCTCATGATTTTGGAGCATTTACTGTCTTCAAAACGGTAAAAACAAAAAACACAGCTGGGTGCCAGTGGCTCATGCCTATAATCCTAGCTACTTGGGAGGCTTCAATCAAGAAGATCGTGGTTCGAGGCCAGGCCAAGAAAAAACATTTGCAGGACCCATGGCAGTGTAAAAAAGCTAGGTATGACGATGAGCACCTGTCATGCAAGCAATAGTGGGAAGTGTAAAATAGGAAGCTCGAAGTCCAGGCTGGCCTAGGCAAAAAGCCAAAACTCATGTCCAAAATAACCAGAGCAAAAAGAACTGGAGGTGTGGCTCAAGAGAAGAATGCCTGCTTAGCAAGTGTGAAGCCCTGAGTTCAAACCTCAGCACCGCAAAATAAATAGAGTCAGAGAAAGGTTTGACAGAGGGAGAGGCACTCTGCTGCCCAATAAACAGGAAGGAAGCAGGGTAAACCTGTGGCTGAATCCAAGCTCCATACCCTTACTTAGGTTTATTAAAGCTAGATAGCATTGTAAGCAGTAGTTTCTTCATTTACAAAGTGAAAAATACAAGCCTATCAAAATTTTGGGAGAAGCAAATAGTATAATCTCTGATAAACTGCCTAGCAGAGAACCCAGCACAAAATAGATACCGAGAGGGGGGGTAGGGGAGTGGTCTTCTCTTTCCTTCCTGAACCTCTTGAATGTTCTAGAGTCTTGGAGAGGAGAAGCTAAAAAAATAAATCCTTTCTGTGAATAAGAGGCAGCTGGATGGCAGTGGGAGAGTCTTGTTGGAGACCCTGGAGGTCTTCCTGTTTTTATAGAAACATGAATTGAAGAAACAATAAATAATGCAGCAAGTAAGGAGGAAGATTTTTCTCTTTGATTTCCACTTGTTGACTTCCTAACATGCCTTCTTCTTAGGGTTGTGTTGTAGTACAGGCGCTTTCAGAACAAAATGTCAGATGACATGGCTGAAGAGATTAAGACTTGAGTCCTGAGAGCTATGATAAAGGTGTCACACTGACATACATCTTTAGCAGTTATGAATGCTTCTAAGGATTAATAGGTTCTTCTTTCAACTAAAAATTAATCCATATCTGTTAGGAAGTGTGCTCCATGTTAGTGATGCAGACATGGTGCTATCAGTTAAAGTTGTTCGAACTCTAAATCCTTTCTCTAGCCCACAAACATGACTGCACATGAATATTTACACAAAGACAAAACACTTTCATACTGATCTATGACCACTGCCACCCTTCATAGTGATGGGAAGTCAAAGCAGGGGAAATGACAGAAAGCTGTGAAGACAAAACAAATAGACCAGTAAGGAAGAGGAAAATGCAGTGCGGATTTAGATTTTAGTCATAACGTCTTCCCTGGTTCTGTTAACCATGTCTAAGCGCTATGTGAAAAGTCTGCTTTTAGACTTTTTACTTGTAATAATTAAATAAGAAAAAAAGACTTTAGTCTTCTTTTTTGGCCCATAACGAGGACTCAAGTATTGTTGTGCTGCCTGCCTAAAGATGCATAAACTCTCTTGTTACTAATCTCATGCAGAGACCCCCATGGATTTTTGTACAAGTTTCCTTTCATTCATTTAAATTAAATTTTCTTTCCTATATTGTTTGCACTGTTCCATACTATCTTAAATTATTTTGGAATCAAGGAAAAATAAATGAAAATAAGTGCCTTTGACTAGTATACTAAATGTATTGAGAAAAACCTCACTCAGTATATTCTTTCAGAAGTGTAGATTCTCACAAGATTATTTAACCAGTGACAGTTAAAAGGCTATGATTGTGATAACAGATGCCAATTTTATAAGATTTAAATATTTGTTTTATTTTGTTTCTTTGAGACAGGGTTTCACCAGGCTGGCCTTGAACTCATGATTCTCCTACCTCATCCTCACGAGTGCTGAGATTACAGGTATGAGACACCATGCCCAGCTCTCATTGATTTTCTTAATAAGAACAATAAGTCTGTGCACTTATTTTCATTTATTTTTCATAACAGTCCAAATTTAAGAGTCCATTCTACCTAGTTACAAATAAAAGACCTATTAAAGATATTTATAAAAATACTTATCAATAGTTTTATATCTAAAAACATTCCAATCTTTCCTTCTAGCCATTTTCTTCCTGTTTTATTTGCAACCAGCCCTGTGGTCAAAGGTTCAAAAGACTCCTTGGAAGTCTTTCCTTGGGGATCTAGCCAGTTTATAGCATGCAGTAGGATAGCTGTATAAATTATTAACACCACTTTAATCCTCAGTTTGAAACACAGCATGGAGCAGACTGTTTTACTGCATGAGCTGCACCATGGGAGCATGTGCATTAAGCACCTTTGGATGCTGTTCTAATTCTTTCAGCACTTAGCATAGGGCTTCTGAGCAGGAGAAGCTTGGTAATACATGAGGTTTTTTTTTTCCTGGACTCAGATCATGTGGGTGCTACTTGATACCCTAACTCGTTAATGGCGAACTGGGGTTCACAGTCAGTTCAATACAACAGACATTTCTGGAGTACCTGTGCTGTAATATGATCATGGCACTCCTGGCTTAAAATCTTTCATTGATTCCCTACAGATTTCAGACAAAACGTGAGCTTCTTACTGCACAAATGAGACCCTCCATGGTCTATCAATAATGGCAGATATGTGATATGCAACCTCCACTTCCCCCTTCTGCTCCCACAAATGGAACTAATGTACGCCATCAGTCTTGCTACTGACACGACTTCAGCATCCTTCACATCACAAAGTTCCAGGCGGTCCTCATCCATGGACCAGAGTGAAATCTGTTTGCTGCTCCTGCCTGACTCTCTCTACAAACATTGCTTGCTCTAGTCACATAGCATGACATGAAGTTCCATAAACACACAAGCCTTTTTTACACGTATGTGCCATGGTGGTTGTCCCCTATCCCAAGAAAAATCTTCCTCCTTTTTCCATGGTTAGCTAACTCTTCCTTATCCTGTATAGCTCAGATCAAGTTTTATCTCCCCAGGCAGAATGGAATGCCTTTCTTCTGTGCTCACCCCTCTTCCCAACTACATCCAAAGTCTTTGAGAGCAGAGGTCATGTCTGTCTTTGTCTCAGGCAGCCTGCACAGAGCATGTGCACAGTAGATATTTAATACAGTTCTAGGAATAAGTGTTCTAGCTAGTGAACAAGATCCTATGAACAAAAAAGAGAATAATTTCCAAGATCAGCTAACATTTATTCAGCACGTACTTGATGTCATGCCTGTTCTAAGCATTTACACAGCTTATCTTATTTAAGCCTCACAGAACTAACCCTTCAAGGCAGATTCTGTGATTATCCTTCTCTGGTTAAGTAAGGAAACTGAGGAACACGGAGCCTGAGTGACTTCTTCAGGGTCATATCCTGCCAGTCTTGTTCAGAGTTCCTGCAATTTACACGGACCCTATCCCTCCAGGTTTGATAGAAGGAGACAGGCAAGGTAAGAGATTAATCACCACATAAGCATAAAAGGACTATCACAGATATTTGTGTGACATAAAGAGGCTACACAGAGCCCAGAAAGATGAATGTGGGCTGTGGAGGCACAAAGGTTCAGGAAAACATTCACTGAAAAAGTGGTATTCAAGCCATGTTTGAAAGAAAGAAGAACATTCAAAATGTAGTGAAGGGAAAAATATGCAAGCCACACAGAGAAGCAAAGTAATGCGATATTTGGGCACCAGGGCCAGCTACAAAATGAAGATGTGAGGCCCCCTGTGCACAAATTATTGCACATTTCGTAAGTTATAGCAGAGCATGAAATCAAACAGACAGCCCTTCTAGGTGCAGGCTTGTGCAACAGCACAGGTGTCACACCCATAGAGCCAGACCTGACAGGCGCCAAAGATGCTTAAGCACTGCTGGAACAAGAAGTACCTGGGGAAGAAGGACTTTATGAGGCAGGAAATGATACTGGTGAGGTCAACAGAGGCCAGACCTTGCTAAGCAGCCTGGACTTTGTCCCATAGCTAACAAGAAGCCATAGAAGTCTTCTCTGAAGTGTTGTAACATGATTGGATTAGTTTCTGGCAGTCCTACTGGGAGCAGACTGGAGGGGAAGGGAGCAAAAGAGACAAATAGCACAGCAGTAGTGGTGAGTGCACGGGTCAGAGAGGCACAAGCCTTGAATTTGCCATTTTCAACAAGGATGTCCAAGAAAGGGACATCAGAGAAGTGAGTAGGAGATGTGGCTTGCAGGAAGTAACATTCAGGGTGCACAGGGAGCTCATGCAGCATGGACCAAAGGATCAACCAAGTTTGTGACATTCAAGAGAAAACATCACCATTTTGCTTTGGCCTGACAGACCAACTTACAGCAGAGCTTCAATATAATCACTAAGCATCATCTTATCGTTTTTATTGGGGACATCCCCTTCCTGGAGAAAACTAACATGCAAAATGCAAGAAGTAAAGCTGATGTGCAGATTTCCACCTCTGGAACTCCCACAAGCAAAGAACCACATGAAAAGTCTATTTATTTGTTTCTTGATCTCCTTCCAAAGAACCATGGCTTTTTAGGTCATTTGAGTTTTTCCCATGAAATAGAAAGAACTGATCCTTGCACCTTTCTGGTGAGATCTCTTAGTTACCAAACTGTTCCTGAGTTCTCTGCGGTTGACTAGCACAATTTGAATATGACCTACTACAACAAGGATAACATTAAATAACACAGGAGAGTTTTGGAAGTTCTCGGTAAATACAGCAATGTCAGTGAATGTGTAGATCCTGGGAGGCCCACAATAATCCACACAGCTAAATTCCTTCTTTTTAACCCTCCAATGGTGCATTCTTCTGTTCAGTGTTTTCAAGAAAAGTCTATTTGTAGTAACTCTTACTCATGCTAACTTTCCTTTCACCTCTTTGCTGATAAAGGAACTAATTTAAGTAGTCAAACTTTGGGTCTGCACACCCTCAATCATCTAATGAAATAACAGTTTTTAAAAATACGAACATAGCAGATTGTCCTGCAGTTTTTGTTACTTGTTTTTTTCTGATTCTATTCTTTTCCCCATGAAGCTGAGGATTGCATTTAAGGCCTTGAGTATGCCAGGCAGGTACTCTACCACTGAGCTACACCCTCAACCCCCATCTTTACTGTTCTAGGTATTCCTAACAGGACAGTATTCATGCAGCAACATGCTAGCAATTGGGCAACAGGGTGTAGCCTAAAGATCACGGTCTTTCAATGAGGGTACAGGTGTGACATTAGACAAGCTATTTAACCTATCTCAATTTCAGCTACCCTGTGTGCAAAATGGGGTTAATATCTGCATTGTAAGGCTAATGGAGGATTGAGTGAGCTCACAGACATGAAAACAGTTGGCCTGAACTGTTCTATAAAGCCTTCTATAAAGCCAGGTTCCTAAGTAGCCATGTGTATTTTGATAGGTGAAATGAAATTATATGTACTAGCTTTATCACTACGTCCCCAATATTAATTGGTTGATCAGCTTCTGAAGGATGACTGGGATTCTTTCCCCTAGGTGTCACCAAGCTGGAAGATCCTTAGTGAACCCAGCTTCAGAACACCAAGTCTCTGAGGTCTGGAGTCAAGCTCTCCTGGGGTCAGCTCCTGAGACCCCATCAGACAGGGAAACTTAGAATCTTCATCCTATAAACAAGGAGCTCTTCTCTTTTTCTTCCTACCAATTGCTTTTAGTTTCATATTCAGTGCTTCAGCAATTTCCTCAGAAGTCTCCCTGACCTTCCTGACCTGTCCACTTGAGTGGATCCCCTGCTATAAACTCTCACAGCAACCTGCACTTGTTTTGTGGTAGAACTTACCACGATTATAATTGAGCAATTAATTCTGTAATTAGTTGTCTCAAGTGCATCTCCAAGGTCTATTCCACTGGAGCTCTGTCTGGTATAGATGCATCACTTAGTGTACTCCCTTGAATACAGTAGGTATTGAACAGCAGTTATGTGACTAAATGAAAGAATGATGGGCCCTTGTTCACTGATTTGTGTAAACATGTACATTATTCATGAATATAAATGATGTGGGTGAGTTACTTTACTTGATTCATAGGTGTACTCTTCAAACTGAGGACTCCTCTTATGTTTGTACTGAATTGCTTTTATCATGGTAGGGGTGACTTGTATAAATCCAGCCACACTCTCTTCCTTAATAGTTTTTGTGTCAAATGCATACACTTAGAACTTGGGTGAGACTGATGACCATTTTGCAAAGATGTCATGTCTTGCTGGGAGCTGGTGGCTCATGCCTACAATCCTAGCTACTCAGGAAGCAGAGATCCGGAGGATCATGATTTGAAACCAGCCCTGGCAAATAGTTCTCCAGACCTTATCTCAAAAAAACCCATCACAAAAAGAAGGGCTGGTAGAGTGGCTCAAAGTGTAGGCCCTGAGTTCAAGCCCCAGTACTGAAAAAAAAAAAAAAAAGATGTCATGTCTTCATGGACTGGAAAAGAGATCCAGTGTTGTAGGACATTCATTGTGCCTATAGAAGTTGAGTATGTCTGAAAGTGACTTCGTTTGTCTAGGACTCCCAGCAATGGAACCAACAAGATGGGGGACAGGGTGGGGGCTGGGGGAGCAACTAGTATCGAGAAACTACCATGTAGAAGACACCGAATCCAATGACACTGATATGCTCTCCCAATGACAGCTGAAGAATCTGAGGATCAGATGTTAAGTAAATTTTCTAAGGTCAGAGAGATAGGATTCAAAATAAAGACAACTGATTAGCAGAGGGTATAAAGAAAATACTGGAAGAAGGCTAGGAAGAATACACAGAGGCAATAGATAATGATAGGATGGGTCTATCACACACAGACCTAAGGAAAGCCTCCTTTCTCCAAGAAGTTAGATTTGTAACAATCGGCTCTGTGGCCCTTTCAATCTCCTTAATATCCATTCCAAAAACTCCAGACATGTTAGGGCTTGAGAAGTGGAGAAAAGACATTCCCTTCCCACCTCAGAGCCACGCTGATCAGTAATCACCTTAGTAGGGATGAGTTATCAGATACCTGGAAAGGATCTGAGCATCCATGGAAAAAAGGGAGCAGGATGGACAAGAGAAAGAAAAGTACCATGAGAACAGGTGGTATTACCAGGTAAATTTCCTTCCAAGTCACCATTTTGCCCTTGCTAGCCGTTGCCTCTCTGGTATGCAACAGATGTCTGATGCTCACCACGGAGGATGCTTGAGCTGGGTTTCTTTTACATAATGATCTAAGAGAAAAATAAATAAATAACTGGTTCTTCTATCAACCAACTTGCTCATGCTAGAACCTGGAGTCACTTTTGACACCTACTTACTCATTCATCACAGTCAATCCTTTGGCAAAGCTTAGTGGTGCTGCTGACTCTGCCTTCAGGCTCACTGAGCTCCTTCCTCTTTGATCCCTGGCAGTGCTGTTGTACCTATGTCTAAAACAACTAATGTCAGTCTTCCCCATATGATACTACTGTAAGCTCCATGAGCTTAGGGTCCATGTCTATCATTTTTATGTGATACCAACTGGGTTTAGCGCAATCCATAGCATGTGACAGAAGCTCAAGAAATATTTGTTGGAAGACTAAATAAATATTTGTTGACTAACTGAGTAGTGATTACTTACTCAGTTCATAGCTATTTATTGAGTTGATACCCTGGGCTTGACAATGTACCAAGGTTACAATGAACAAGACAAACACAGCCCCTGACCTCTTAGAATTTATAATCTAGCATCTTCTCCCCCTTTTCTTTTGAAATGAGGTAATGGATTAAAGATCTTATAAACTCTTACATGATTATCATTCTCTTTTCTGATTTCTCTTGAGCTATATGATTCAACTCCTAACTGCTGTTCTTATTGCTATATTTATTTTTCTCATCTCCTCACTGGCAAGGTAAAATCCCTTAAGGCAGGAAATGGTTTCAGGTTTTTGTATGTGAGTCTTACCTCAGTCTATTAAAAAACATCTTTTAAAAAGTTGAGTTGGGAGCCAGGCAAGGTGGTGCACATCTGTAATCCCAGCACTCAGGAAGCTAGGCAGGAGAATCATGAGTTTAAGGCCAGCCTGGGCTACCTAGTGAGACTCAGTGGGAAAAAAAAAAAAAACACATTTCTTTTTAATGAAAAATTGATCCATTGCTAATCTGTTAATCTGTGCTGATAAAAATCAGAACAGCAGCAGCTTATGGGATGTGGGGATTGGGTGGAATGGGGCAGAAGGGAGTTTTCCGGGGTGTTGGAAATGTTGTATATCTTACTGAAATATACCATTGTTAGTGTTACAACTAGAGTGGGTGTCATATCATTTTTTCTTTTTGTGATACTTTGGACTGAAGCCAGGATCTTGCTTATGCTGTGAAAGTACTCTGCCACTGAGCTATACTCCCTACCCTTTGTTTGTATTTTGTTTTTGAGATAGAGTCTCCCTAACTTTTGCTTGGGCTGTCCTGAAACTCATGATCCTCCTACCTCTGCCTCCCAAGTAGCTGGGATTATGGCTTTATTGATTGGTTTACATGAGTGTATAACTCAAATTGTCTTTTTATGATCTGTGTGTTTCACTGAAGGTAAGTTTCACCTCAGTTAAAATATTTTTAAAACATAACATGCTTATTAAACATTGCCAAATAAACAATAAGTAAGAATAACAAAATCAACATAACCCATGATCCTGTCACTCAGAAGAACACTGCTTAAATTTTGACATAGTCCTCCCAAGTTATTTACACGTACATGCATACACAGTGTGATTCATACAAAATGTACTGCCTTTTTTAAAAAAATAAACAGTCTAATATGAACATATATATGAGGTTCTTTGTAACTACCTCTTATAGGATTAATTCCTTAAACTACATAAAGATCAGGATCCTAAATTTGTTTTCAAAACTTGTGGAGCCAGTGACAGGCAGCATCATCACCATCAACAGCACTTTTTGAATGTGAAATGTGCTCCTTAAAGAGCTTCCTTGACCAAGAATGGTCCCCAGGCTACAATGCTAAGCTTGCTAAATCTTAACTACCAGATGGTCACTAACAGTAATTCTTCAGGCTGATACCAGATTTATAATCAGCTTCTGTTCAAGAGAACAGTCCAGTGACTAACTACACTAAGCATCACTTCAACATTCATTCCTCTGTTCCCCTCACAATATTAAACTGCTAGAGGATCCAATTTATGGCACGTTACTGTTATATTTATTGTTTAATTTGTATAGATGCTAATTCAATACAGGGACCCACATAATTGTATGGCTAGACTGTTGTGATCTGTACCCTCATAAAACTTACCATAGCATGAGATTAGACAGGCAAATCTCACATCAAACTTAAGGCATAATATTTGAAGTCAACAAAGCCACAGCCTATCTCTAATACTTCTCATAAAAATCGATTGCTAAATCCAGTTCACCAAGATGACAACATATGGGTAAATACTTCGTTTTCTGATGGTGGCACATAGACTCAGACAGAAGAATTATATGGAACTCCACAGAAAATGAGAAAAGCAAGGAGGAGAAGCAAAGATCTGTGAGAAAGAGAAATGTCTTTAGCTTTACGCTTTTGGCAAGTGATAAAAGGCAGCTTTAGTGACAGCAGCCAGATGGAGATCAAATGACAACTGTGAGTTCGTAATGGTCTCCAGCACTCTGGCAAGCACAGGGGCAATAGGGGAAGTGGGAGGGGTCAGCCTTCCTGGTACTACAAGCCAATCTGGTACACATCAGTGTTATCTGACGTCAGCTAAAACCAGTTCTGAGGCACTGCCTCTGGGACCAGCTGCTAGATACTGAAAGCACCCTGGGCTGCCTGGTGCATTCCCTGAGCTCCTGCCTGTGACATTTACAGGACGCTACCGGTTAATTTATGCTCCCTACAGCGGGGAGGATCCAGATGTTGAGGTTGCAGTTGCTGATTTGAAAGGAGTTCACAAATACAGGAAACTCTCAGAGGATAAAAGAAAACTTAAGGCTATTCTAAAGTGAATTTGAAAAACTCATTGTTCTGTATTTAAAAACACACACAGAAGAAGGATTTGAATAACATCAAGTCTAGTTCCTTAAGATGCAGAAACACATTATTCACGACTACCTAAGAGTAGTGATGAGCTGGAGAGCCAAGTTCATACGTAGAGAAGGAGCGTGAATATTGGATGTATCTGAGGCTGCATTAAAATTCAGAGGAATTTTTCACAATGGTGGATAAGGACTGGGAAGCCCAGTAATTTGCCATCAGCCATGATGGTCCAACTGCTATAGAAATATGAAAATAAATGCAATATTTTACTTAGATGAAGGACAGAAATATTCTATTTGTTAAAACAAGATTAGAATAGAAATTGGAAAATGGGTGTCCTGTGATTAACATTTATGGCATCCTAGTATGTGCTGTGTACGGGGTACACATATAAACTCATTTAATCTTCATAATAAACTGCTAAAATGGCTTTTATCAGGAAAGAGACAAAAGAGATTAGGTGATTTATACAAACCTAACTCCAAAGTCTGCATTCTGAATACTGCCCTGAGGCCATGTGAACTAGAGTTGATCTAGAAAAGGTGTACATGTGGTTGAAATATGAGATTTGGAGTCCCACAGATGTGGGTTTGCATCCTGGCTCAGCCACTTACCAATGGGTCCTTTGAGTAGGGAACTAGCTGGGTCTCTCAGTAGCTTACCCAGCAGTAGATTGAAGATGGCAGTATCCACCTTCTGGATTATCCTGAGGGTCTAGTGATGTCATACAAATAAAAATTTATCATTATTGAGCCAACCATATGATAAGCATTTAACAAATTAGCTGTTTTTATTAATGAGTAACAACTCCAGTCAGAAAAAGTGTCTTTAAAGAAGTGGTCAGGCTTTGAGTCTATTGTAAAGTTGGTGATGGCATGACTTCTGAACCTTCTGGTACATTCTGGAAGCCAACACTCTGTTGCGCACATTTTATAGGCACTCTTCTAAATGGGAACACATGGGTTCAAGTTTTGACATCTTTGATTTTTAAAAAATATGCTAATAAGTGTGTTAGGTTAAATGGAAGCCTTTTTACTAGCAAAAACTTAGAAAAGAATGAAGGGAAATATGTCATGACTGACAAGAAGTAATCTCAGAAAAAGTAAATTGCACTGTAGAAGTTGTGGACTGAAGGACTCCTTCCAACTAGAACCAAGAAAGTGAGGATTGTGGCTTGATTGAAGGCAACTATAGTTTCAGGATCACAGATGGATTTGTTTTGAAAGTTTACATAAAAGATATAAATCCAAAACTTATAAAATGGAGTAGAGGGCCCAGTTGTTAGGGATAATTAGAGACATGCCAAATTAACCAAACTTAATTCAGCCAGTCAGTCATTAAACAACGACCCACCTGGTTTTCAGTCGTTTTGCCATCTGTTGTGGCTGTTTTCAGATGGGAGAGTTCCCACTAGTTCCCAGGTGTGACCTGTTTATTAGAACACGGTGCCAAACCATACGTCAGAACATTTGGTAACCAGACAATATACTGAGGTTAATACAGCAAGCTGTAACAGAACCTTAACTGAACTATGGAGATGGATTGAGAATTTTAAAATCAATATCAAGGCAGAGGGAGTTGGCTGAGTTTTGAATTCTTTACATTCTCTGATGATTGAATTTTTAAGGCCCAGTAAAATAATTTTTTGTGTGTGAAGGTAAGGTCTGACGGGTTTTCAGTGACTACTGAAAATTATAGAACAAAATTAAGTTAAAAATATTAGAGCTGGAAGCGACTTAGAAGACAAACTTTTCCATTTCCAAATGTGACCAATGTGTGTCTCAGGAGCTATGGGTGAGTTTGGGGAGGATGAGCAGAGCCTGCACCTGCAGACCTCTGCCCCTTCCTCCATTCCCAGCAGGCTGCTCCAGCCTCACTTCTGTCTGTACTTCCATGTGGGGATTGTGCCTACAATGTTTTTTGGGGAAAAGGGAATGCTCTTTAAAAAAAAAAAAAAAAAAACTTTCACAAATATTTGGCAAATGAGGAAATGAGAAATAGAGAGGGTAGACACCCTGCCTTAGGTGACACATCGCTGAAGCCACCTTTTAGATGGATCATAGTTGGCTATGTATCTGCACAGATCTAGTTTTACAGTCAAAACTTCCTTAAACACAGACGGACCAGATACAGATATAAACAACCAAGGAAGTCTATAAACAGGACGTCTTATATTTGATGGTGATGTTTTCCTAAAATAGGGAGGCTGGCTTGCCCAGGGTGAGGCTCAGCTGAGAAAGCAAACTCCCTGACACATTTCTGCTTAGCAGCCAGTGGTCCTAACAAGCCATCCCTTCCCATGTTTTAAGGGGATGAGCAGGGACATATGGCAAAAGCCTGCATAGGTCAACAACAGAATGCTAAACACAATCCATCACTTGCCACACACTGATACGGTCGATGAGGCACAAACGTAAAGTGTTCCTAATGGGCAGTCAGATAACAGTCTGCTCACCACATTCTTGGGTTTCTAAAAATGAGGCCAGTGTGGGCCTTTGCAATACGAAATCATACAGCAGCCAGAAACAGTGTTGTCAGACAAATGTGCTGTGTGCCCTTCGAGATCAGTCATCAGAAATGAGGGCTCCAAAAAGACCACATCCCAGACCCTCATCAAAAGATCACAGTCTTACAGGACTTAATCTTAAATTAGCCTGTCTTAATATTTAATATCTTCCAGACCTGAAGCCTGACATTTCATTGCCAAAGAAGGACCAAAGAGAAATATAACGCATATTATTCAATATAATAAGAACGAGGGCAAAGGAAATCTTATAAGCTATTTCAAAGTTTAAACTTTGCTGACAGAAATTTCCAATTAATAAAGATTAAATGCTTACATGCACTAAAGCCAAAAAGAGAGAAATGGACAGAGAGAGAGAGAAGAGAGAGAGAGAGAGAGAGAGAGAAAAGTTCAGATAGTAGTTAAGAATGCTTTTATTTTCCTTTAATTCTTTTGCTTTCAATCCCCTAAATATTACTCAATTTTCTTGTTTTCATCTTCATTGGTATTTTGTGCATGTTGCTTCGATAACTAAACACCCCATCTTTGCTATTTTAAATCTTCTGGTTAGAAAACCATCTTCCTAAAAGTTTTCAAGGGGTTGGGGACTTAGCTCAGTAATGGAATACTTATTTAGCAGGCGTGAAGCCTGGGTTTGGTCCCTTGCACCAAGGAGGTACAAAAACCCTTCAAGGTTGTTTCTTCATCATTATAGTCTCTTTATGCTACACAGAAATGGTAAGGCTTGAAGCATGACAATTAAGTACCTTCTAATCTGTTGGATTTTATATGTGTATGCAGTTTGGACTGACAGAGGTCACAAATTCATAGTTTACAAAATCAGTCAGTTTATAGTTCCTGAAAAAATTTACAAGAAAAACATTTGGGTGGGGGTGGAGGGAACATGAAGAATAACACGCAGAGAGGGGCACAACCTTCTACAATTAAAAATACAGTCAGCAAGTGGGATTGCATCAAGACAAGTTCTTGTCTATTATGCAAAAAGGGACCAGAAAATTTATAACCCTATGTTCTAGTTCATTCATTATATCTTTGAGTCTGTACACTTATTCCTTCAATAATATCTGATTTAACAAATATTTTTTAAGGGTCAGTTTTATGCAAGGTACGGTGTGGGTCACTTAGAGTTCAGCCAGTGAACAAAACAAAATCCTTCCCCATTGAACACACACTTGATGAGTGGGATGGGTAGAAGAGGGAGTCAGATAACAAGAAACTATGTGTGTGTGTGAACATGCTAGAAGGTGATCAGGGATATGATTTTAAAAAGAGAGAAAACAGGGCTTTGGGGATTAGTAGTGACAGAGAGTAGAGGCGCTGCAACTTAGAGTAGGCAGGGTAGACCTCAGAAGGGAGAAAGCAGGATGGGCATCCAGAGAAAGAATATTCCAGTAGTGCAGTCAGTACAAAGGCCCTACGGCAAAAAGGAGACCAAAGTGGCTGTATCGGGATACAATTTAGAATCTACACAGTTGACCCTCGCTTGCTGTCCTATAGGTTTACTATATTAAGAGAGTTGTGCAATTATCACTGCTATCGATATTAGAACAGTTGCATTGTGAGGAATGGATTTTGTAGGGTGTTTGAAGGCTTTTACTTTGAGTGAAAAGAGGAGCCATCACTTCAGCTGCTGAAGATGAAAGGAGAAAAGACAAAAGCAGAGAGAGACCAGTTGTTACATCATCCCCCTGGGACATGGTGGTGGTGGTGGTGAGAAAATGTTGCATGATTTTTCATTTTGAAGGAGAGCTATTAGGATTTGTTGATGGGCAGAACATGGATTGTGAGAGAAAGGAGACAAGACTAATATACAGGACTGGGGGCTGGACAATGGGAAGAATGGTGTAGCCATCGGCCTACAGTGGGAACAGATTTAGGAGGACAATCAGGAAGGCAGCTTTTGACATTTTAAGTTAGAGATGCTTACTGATCATCTTTATGGACATAAAGCTGATGAGTAAGTACTGAGGTTCAGAAGAGATGACTGACCAGGTTGGAAATATATCTGGGAGTCATCAGCATATAAATATTTAAGGTCATGAGATCAGATGAGGTCACCAAGACAGTAAGGACAGATAGAAAAGAGAAGAGACCCAAGGTCTGAGCTGTTAAGAGTAAGAAGAAAATTCTGCAACAAAGTCGATGGGTGAATAGAATCATCTCTTCTGTTTCAGGGAGGAAATTCAGGAAGCCGGTCGAGGTGCAGGAGCAAAATAGCAATGGTCAGTTACCAACTCAGACTACCTGCCTTCCTCCACAGTGATATTAGCCCACCATGCAGACTCTCAGAATATTCCACCTGTAGTAGAAGTCTTCTGATGTACACTTTCTTTTGAGGTACAGAAATGGGGCAAGGGGAGTCTTGAAGTCATTTCATCTGACACCTCAACTGGCTGCGTTCTGCTTGGCAGGTACAATGCAAATGGCAGGTAGCCCAAGATGATTGGCCCAAAGCTCAAAACACATCATGACTCTGTGACCATAATCTCTAATAGCTGAAGAGAATTTCAGCAAGTATTTACTGAACACACAAAATGATGGCACTAGTGTTATTATTTCAGTTTCTTTTGACATTTTAATTAGTAATATATGTAAATTGCACTGGGGGTTTTCATTGTGATATTTACATATGTGCTTATAATGTATCTTAATTAGACTCACTCTCTCCATCACTCTCCCTATCCCCCCTTCTCCCTTCTACAGCAATTTCAACAGATTTTATTGTTCTATTTTCATACATATACAAAGCACATTGACTATATTTGCCCTCCTTCTCTCTCTCCTACTGGTACCCATCCCTGGATAGGACCTGTTTTTACCTTCCTGTCCTTCATTTTTTTTTAAGTGTATGTTAATTGTTAAATGGGATTTTCCAGGGTATATATTTTACTTTAATCAAATTATTTTTCTCTATTTCCCTGCTCGCATATTATACAATAGTTTTCAGTGCATTTCATTATGCTATCTTCATACACAGATGCAATGTATTTTGATATTATTCACTATCAGTTTTTTGATGGTAGGTAAGAAATAACCACAAGCTTAATGGCTTAAAGCGACATCTATTTACTACCTCAGTTTCTGTCCATCAGAGGTCTGGACATAGCTCAGCTGTGTTCCCCTAAGGGTGTCAGTGTTAGCCAGGCTGTATTCACATCTGTAGCCATGACTAGGGAAGGACTAAGATTCCCTGATTATTATAAAAGTTCATTTCCTTGAAACTGCTTCTTTCAAGCCAGGAATGGAGAAATGGATCCAGTCTCTCTTCAGAGCAGGCCCAGTTCTCTTTTAAAGTCCTCTCCTGTCTAGGTCAAGCCTATTTAGCAGAATTTCCCTTTCCTTAATTTAGAGTCAACTGATTAGGGACCCTAAATCACACCCATAAAGTCCTTTCACCTTTGCAACGGAATGCAATTCCATATTTTGCTGGTTAAAGCAAGTTAAGAGGTTTTGCCCACACTGGAGGGGAATGGATTATACAGAATGTTGACACCAAGGGTTGGAGACCATCAAGGCTATCTTGGAATTTTGCCTACCATTGTGATAGTCTAAGAGATTAAGCATTCATGTTAAATTCTATTAGACAGACTTTGTGTCACTGTGACAAAATAACTGATGTAACTTAAGGGGGGGAAATACTAATTTTAACTGAGGTTTCAGTTCACATTGGTTGGCTCCATTAATTCTGGGCTCAAGGTTAGGCCAAACATCATGGTAGTGGGAGAGAGTGGCAGAAGCAGAGAGACAGGAAGCAGAGAGGGGGATACTAAAGGACCAGGAACCAAGTGTAACCTTCAAAAATACGTCTCTTGCAACCTACTTTCTCTAGCTAGGTGCCACATCCTAGAGTTTCTATCACCTTCCAAAGTGGCACCACCATCTGAGGACCAACCATTAAATGCACAAGTCTCTCTCTCTCTCTCTCCTCTCTGTTTGTGTGTGAATACTCCATAGCCAAACCATAACACATTTAAGTGGAAGTACTGATCCTAAGTAAAGAGGCATTTTTAGGTGACAGTAAATCTTGCCTGAGTAAAACAAAGGGAAATTCACAGGTCTACTTTGAGAAAATAACCTCACCAGACTTTAGCAAACAAACAAATAAAATTATAACAACAAAAAGTCAGAGACCTTATACATTTTATCACCAAATTATAATACAATTCTAGGCAGGTGGTAAATCCGTCTCTCATACTCTAATCTCCTTTAATGTGAACAATGATCTGACTAATACTGAAATAACAACCGTATTTCTTTCAGATGTTAAAGCATTGACTACTTTTTGAAAGAAACATTGTAATTCTGTATTGCAGAACCAATAGTAGGAATATATGTATGATTAAAGTGAGAAAAATGTCAGACAGATTTTTATTAGCAGTGCTAAAATAATTTAAAAATTCTTGAGTACATATTTCCATATGATATCTTATAAATATTATTACAATATCATTCTAGTCCTGGGTACTAATAGTACTTGGTAGTTTTTAAAAAAATTACTTCACTTATTAGCTAAAATCACAGTACTCAGAAGGCTGAAGCAGGAGGATCAAGAAGAGTTCAAGGATAGCTTGGACTATATAGCAAGTTCCAAGCTAGCCGAGAACTTTATAAATAAGTAAATAAATAATAAACAAACGATTTTCACATATTGGAGTTATTATACTGATTTTAAAGATCTGTCACTGTTACATGATGTAGAGAAATGCCTCTGCTTTACCACTGGATACCAAATTCCCTCCAGCACTAACAAGCATTTATGAAATCAATACCTTCTACCACTCTAATGCAAAATGCAATCTAACTGTGTGGCTAAGTGCAGTTCCTACTTCCAGCCACGAGGCCCAGCTTGGAAGAGAATCACTGATGAAATATTCCAGGTAGAGTCAGCAATGAGGCACAATGATGTAACATATCTGAGTCAGAAAGCATGACAAATGAATATTTTTGAATACTGGAAGACCGAGGTTATCTCACAGAGAAAATCTTCACAACACTTGGACAAATGACTTTCACTTGAAGCCAAATAAAGCATGCAGTATAGTTTTTGAAGATTAAACATACATTTTTAACATTTTGTACTGAACTTTTTCTGTATGTAGTTGACCTGGGTGGGGCACTGTAAGGACAGTGCTTCATTTGAATTGCTGTAAACAATACACAGTTCCACTGTCCCATTGCTTCCATTCAGATGACTAGAGTCATGGGACTTTCAGCATAACTAGCTGATGACAGTGAATACTATTTTGTCCCAAAATCCAGCTCAAACATGACCATACCAATTCAATCATAAGCTCTTTACAGGCAATGTAGCAGGAATTGTACAGATTTTGATATATAGTAGAACATCAAAAAAATTTTTTGACCTAATAAAAGTGGAATATCTTAGAACTCATGCAATGCACAGGACTGCAGGATTCTGAGATCTTGGATGACTCCTGGATTCTCCATAAACACCCAGTGTGTTTCTACTAAATGTAGGAATCCTGCTAGGTGCTGAGAACGAGGTGATGAACTCACAGTCCCTGTTGCCAAGAAACTCCCATGATCCTCTAATTCCTTGTCAGCTTGCTGTCACACTTCCTTCCAAAGAACCTCTCCAAAATGCCTAGTGAATAGAACCCTAGAGTTCTGCAGAACACAGTTCAACAGTTCCAATGATGACTCAGGCCAGTTTGTAATTCAGGTTTTGTCTGCAAAATTGAAAATGATCCAGTACTTACCTAAGTTTTGAAGTTGTTGTTTTGCAGGGCTGAGGACCAAGCCCGGGGTCTTGAGCAATGTTGGGCAAAATCTCTACCACTGAACCCCAATGTGGGGGAGGGAATTCCTTAACAAAGACATCTCCTGTTAGGATTGAAGGTACAGATATGAGATGCACAAGTACCTGTGGGGGAATTATGCTCAAATAATGATAATTCCTTTACTCAAGCCTTGTCCCTTGCTGTCAA
Organism: Castor canadensis; assembly: GCF_047511655.1. Classification (NCBI taxonomy): domain Eukaryota; kingdom Metazoa; phylum Chordata; class Mammalia; order Rodentia; family Castoridae; genus Castor; species Castor canadensis. Next base: position 107,275,472 of record NC_133392.1, on the reverse strand, counting down.
TGCAGTTAGAGATAATTCAACATGGCAACTCAAATAAGTAAACCAGAAAACCAACCTATCACTTTTCTTTTCCACTAAATCAAGATCAAAAGAGCTGGAGAATCTTTTGTTTAGAAGGATAAAAACATGAGGGTGCAAACTTCCTACGTACCTTTTCAAAATTTACCTCTGTGACCTTCACCTGCTTGGTGACTTTAATAACGTATGCGATATTTTGAGTGCAGACAGGTGGGAGGCATTTTCACTCCTATAGGTGACTGCAGTAGGTTCATGAAATGCTTTTGCATTTATTGCATCAACTCATAACACAAAGGAAGGGACTTTTGAACCATTCAGTGAAATCCTGTACATTAAAGTTTGTTTTTAAGAAATGTGTAACTCCTGCTTGCAGTTGTAAAAGGTCTGCTTTCCACCTACAGGTTGCCATTATCTCAAAGGTGAAATTTTAGCATATGACTAAAACATCGAATCACTGTACAGCTTAATGATTCAGCATGTAGCCCCAATAATTCATAGTGAGATCACAGGCTCTTGTGGAAGGTAGTGACACACCCCCTTGCCTTCCAAGAGGAAGCTCAGGCAATACTGAGGGCATTTGGAATTTGGGCTGTGGCTGGCTTGTACGTGGGGGTCAGATAATTTGTCTCTGGCTGTTACCTGAGCCTTAGGAAAGACTCTTGAAAAGGTGAATTTGGGTTGTCAGGCTGGGGTTTGCACATGTGTATACCACCAGCTCAGACTTTTCCAGAATTACATGGGGCCAGTGGGGAGCCTTTCAGCTTTCTGTGGAAAACATTCCAGCTTGGTTCTCTGCCATCACTAAACACAAATGTGTTGGTTTTTCTTTTTTGAGCTTCCAACTCTTGCAACCTTCCAAAAATAAATCAAACCAGCCATCAGGGCACCGAAATAATACTACTACTAATAAGCAGCTTTGCCTAGACTTATATAAACAACACTTCTGAGGTCAACTTTGCCCCGGAGGTCTGGACACTTTTTTTTTTTAATGCAACCTGGTTACTAATAATTACCTGACTTGGGTGCATTAACCCTGGAAATAGATTTTCATAGCAACCCCTTAAAACAAAAGACATGAAACGATAATAAAAAAAAAATGTGCACCAACTAGAAAAACACTTGGCAGGCTGCTTGAGCCCAATCTGAGGACACTTTCCCGCCACTTGCAAAGCCCTCCACTCCAGCTGGCCCCCACCAACCGCATCAGGGAGCCCGCTCAGGACCCCGCCTTCCCGATCTCTGCCCCGCCCCTGTCCCCTGGGCTCCCCAACCGCGTGACTCCGCCCCCTTCCGCTCCTCTGCCTGACTCCAGGAGCTGGGGTCAAATTGCCGAAATAGGTTAATTTGCATAATCCAATGGTCGCGCTGCATGCAAATGAGTCTCAAGGTGGTTGGCTGAGGGTTGGCTGAATAACTCCAGCGAGCCAGGCCCTTTGTCCTCCAGTGGCTGTGAGGCAGCTGCCGAGTTGGTGTCGCTTCTCTCCACGAGCGTGCGGGGCCGGCGAGCGGGGCGGGCGGGGAGGACGGCGCGGCCGCAGGAGCCTGGGCTGGTCAGAGAGGCGGCGGGACTGCGCGAGGCCGGAGCGAGCGCAGAAAGCCGGCGCCGGCGCGCCCCGGGGGCAGGAGCAGCCCGCACGCCGCGCGCTCTGTAAGGGACCTGCAGTTGCAATATGACTTTGGAGGAATTCTCGGCTGGAGAGCAGAAGACCGAAAGGTAGGTCGTCTGTCCGCGGACTCCTGCGGCCGGATCTGACCGCCTCTGCAGCGGGGCGAGGGACGGAGGCAGGGGCCGAGCGGGAAAGTTGGTGCGGGCACCTCCCGCACCGTCCGCGGGGCGCCTGGCCACCGAAGGATAGGGGCAGTGGCCCCCAGCCGGGGAGGGCATCGGGGCGCGCACGGCTATGCAGGGGTCATGGTTATGAGTGTCGAGGGGGATGGAGGGGAGGTGACACGGCCCCGGTGCTGCCCCCGGTGCTGCCCCCGGGTTTGCAGAAGGTCCGGTGCGCTGGGTCCTCGGGAGGGAGGGAGGGAGGTCGTGGTGCAGGGCGAGGGGACGGCGACGGCCTCGAGGGTTCCCAGCTGATGGCTCTGTCGCCCTTGCCCTCTGTAGGATGGACAAGGTGGGGGACGCCCTGGAGGAAGTGCTTAGCAAAGCCCTGAGTCAGCGCACCATCACCGTCGGGGTGTACGAGGCCGCCAAGCTGCTCAACGTGTAAGTGGGGTCCCCGCTGTCCCCTCGTGGTCGCCCCTCCCCCACCTCGGGGGATGGGGAGGAAGTTTCGGGGTGCCCACGCAGGCCGGGGGGGGACGAACCTCTGAGCTCACTCGTGCCACCCGATCATGCCCCATAGCGACCCCGATAACGTGGTGCTGTGCCTGCTGGCGGCGGACGAGGACGACGACAGGGACGTGGCTCTGCAGATCCACTTCACCCTGATCCAGGCGTTCTGCTGCGAGAACGACATCGACATCCTGCGTGTCAGCAACCCGGGCCGGCTGGCCGAGCTCCTGCTGCTGGGGACCGAGGCCAGCCCCGCGGCCAGCGGGGGCGCCGCGCAGCCCCCCGACCTGCACTGCGTGCTGGTGACGGTGAGCCACGGTGGGGGGACTTTCGGCCCGGGGGTGGGAGTTTGTTTCATCTTCGGGGTTTTCTTGGGGACAGAAGAACATGTCCAAACACGTTGGCGGCCGCCAGCAGCGGAAGGGATCCGTGTGAGTCAGCAGTCAGCCCATTCTCCCTACCTACCTCTGCACTACCTCGCGTGACTAATTCTTTTAGCAGGGCAGATTAGATAAAGCCAAATAAATTCCTGGCTCACCCCTCATTAAGAAGTCAGCTTCGTTCTCTGCCAGTCACAGCTAAAAATAGCCATAGTGTAGGAGACAGGCCTTATTAATTCCCTAGAAATACATTAAGAACATAGAATGGAATTCCCCCCTCCCCCCACTTTGCAATCTTGCATTTTTTTCATCGACTTTTTTTTTTTTTTTTTCCTGATTAAAAACCTTTGGGTGGGTAGATAGTGTTTTCAGAGGTAGATGTGCTGGCTTTAACTTCTTCAAATTTCTCCTTTTTGACTGGTGGAGGAAAGTGACATCCTACTTATTTTGCTAGTCCTGAAAAGTAATACTCTGATATTTTGAGAAGAGAACAGGTGGCAATTCCAGTGCAGCTACTTTTCAGAATTGGTCACTCCTGGCTGTGCCATGATACAAGTAGGGTAGGGCAAACTTGGGTTGATACTCTTATGCAAAACGGAACAGGTATGCACCTGCATACCTGTTAGTGTGTTTAGGCTTTGCAGAATATAGTTAATAAGTAATTACTCTTAATGATTTTGCAGGAAACCCGACTACGTAGAAATTTTATTTTTTGTGCTTGTAACTGGTCTCTGACACATGACAAAAAAAAAAAAAAAGAATGTTCAGGTATCTGCCTTTCACAAGTAGTCTAATTATAGCAAATGCTGATGTTTTTATGGGAAATTAATTTTTTTCTAAATGTGTTCCCAGAATCCACATTCATCACAATGGAAGGATCCTGCCTTGAGTCAACTTATTTGTTTTTGCCGGGAAAGTCGCTATATGGATCAGTGGGTTCCTGTGATTAACCTCCCTGAACGGTGATGGCATCTGAATGAAAATAACTGAACCACATTGCACTGAAGTTTTGAAATACCTTTGTAGTTACTCAAGCAGTTACTCCCTACACTGATGCAAGGATTACAGAAACTGATGTCAAGAGGCTGAGTGAGTTCAACTACATGTTCTGAGGACCCGGAGATAGATGACTTTGCAGATGGAAAGAGGTGAAAATAAGAAGGAAGCCATGTTGAAACAGAAATAGAAGTCAAAAGGACAAACATTATAAAGAACTTGCAGGAAAGAAAACTATGTATTAATTTAGGATGGTTGAGTTCCATTAAAATAAACCAAATATGCTTTGTGAAAGTTTCAATGTGCAGCAGTAGTTTGGGTATTTTTTGGTTTATATGCCCTCAAGTAAAAGAAAAGTTGAAAGGGTTAATCATATTTTAAAACCATATTTTATTGTATTTTGGTGAGATGTTAAATTCTCAAAAGTTTTATTATAAATTGTACTAAGTTATTTTATGACATGAAAGGTTATTTATGCTATAAATTTTTTGAAACACAATACCTACAATAAACTGGTATGAATAATTGCATCATTTCTCAATGTGTTCTTTTGTCTTTGTAACTTGCACTTTATTAACAGACATTTTAGTGATGTCCGGTTTGATATTAGCTCAAAAGTCAGAAAAATGGGTGACTTATAAGAGGATTTAAGATTAGGGTTAGGGAAAAGGAATGATTAGAGATTCAACTTGGAAAATCTGAATAGATAATTACAATTCAGTGATGTTGGTACTAAAATAAAGTTGTTTGCAAAAATGTGGAAGCAGAGAGGAATTACCAAAGCTTCCTGTGAGATGAGTGAAACTTTTACTAAGGAAAGATCACTGTATTTGGTTCTTAAAAAACGAGTTCCCATTCCCTCAGTAGACAGAAGAAAGTGATCTTGCTGGCAACTGAACTTAGTTGTGTAAAGGTGCTGGAGTCCTGAAAGATCACAACTTGTTCAGAGAACATAGAGTGACTGTGCTTCTGTTGGAGAAAGATAAGGGAAAGAGGGTTAGAAAGGCTAGGTGGGGATTAGGCCCAGACTGTGAAGGACATTTGTGTCACCCTTATACCTTTGGACTTCCTTCTGTAAACTTGAGTAGTCTTCAGAGGCCTCCAGTCTGCAGAAGAAGTGGCAGGATCAGTGTTGTAGGAAGATAACAGGGCTATGAGAAATGGTTACTGGGATGAGTGACTGAGGGGAAGAGGCCTATTAGGAAGTGACTACTAGTATTAAGTTGGTGCATTTTGTAGAACTGTAACAAACAGAATTGGCCTGGCAAAGTTTTGAGGTGCCCTTATCTCCTCCTTGGTCTTTGTACCTTCCAGCTGGACATTTCCACTATGGTTCTGAGGGATCTGGTTAAATTATATCAGATGGGAAAGATGGCAGAGAAGGAAGAAGCAAAAAAAAGGAAAGGCTACAGCAGAACAATAATATTTTTACTTGGAACGGTCACTTGGTAATTAACTGCAACAATCTCATGTAGGCAGAGCCAAAGGACAAAAATGCTTACTGAGGCAAGGCTGAGCATAGCTTTAGCCACAGGATTTTCCTTTGTCTACTTCTCAAATCATGCCCCTCCATGACTCCCCTGCCATCCTTATTATGACTGCATACAAACAGGAAAAAGGAGCAAGAAAACAACCAACAGCAACCCGAAACTCTTAAAGTTTTTGCGTATCTTATAACATAGGCTCTTAAGGGCTTGCAAGAGCCCTTAATCTTGCAAGGAAGTTACTGCTTTTCCACATCTGCTGGATGGGGGGTGTGGAGTAGGAGGGTTAGGCCCCTGTTTAGCCTTCTTGTATTTTTAAATCAGTGCATAATTCCAAACCTAAATTTAATATTTGTTTTTTATATTACCAGAAGTTTGACAACAGTGAGTTTTAAACAGCAGACTTTTTTTTTTTAAAAACAAAATCAAAAAAGCTTCCCACTAAAGTAAGGATATTTCAGTCCTTTTTTCAGAAGGATTGTTTGATTTAAACCCTTCTGCAAAAATAGGTCACTTAAACTAGGTAGGCTGAGTGGAGAAAGGCGGTGTCCTTCAGTGAAAAGCGAATGGGTAGCAGTCAGTGTTGACTAGTCCTCCATCCAGTTCCTTGTCTGTAAAATGCAGATAAAACGACCCAACCATCCAGTTGTCTCTCTTGGAAGACATGAACTAACATCAGGTTCATGGTTGTAGCTCAGTAGTTAGCACGTACTTGGCAGCAATTATCTCACTACCTGGCACAGGATAGTTACTCATTAGAGTGTTTATTACTAAAACCCAAGTGACAGCAATAGGACACTGCTTAAGGCCTCAGAGAGATCTGTTTCTCATAACATCTATACTATTAAAAAAAGGTTTTGGATTTTCTAACTTCATAATGCTTATTCATAATGAAGTAGCAGTGTACATTCTTCAGATTATTTTGTTTGCTGAAAATATCAACAATGAATGCAATGCAACTCTTTCAGTTTTTACTTTTTTATTTCCTGATTAAACATAACCTAAAGTTAATATGGCATTGAAAAATCCCATCGTGAAACGCTTGAGTTAATTGTAAATAAGAACACAATTACTCGTATGGCATCAGCCTCTAATTGATGTTAATATTCTTCAGTTGTTGCTTTAAAAATCATTAAGCCTACTTCTTGTACACTAGGTAGAAATGTTACAACAAAAATCCCCACATCTACTTACGGTATGCTGTAGGTTAAAAAGTGGAAAATACCTATTTTTTTCACTGGCAATTTAAACTTCAGAGTCAGAAGTAGCATTGCCTCCTCCTTCCTACAATTAACCAAGGGCCTCAGTAAGTTAAACTTTTATAGGTAAGGACCCAGTAAAGTAACTAATCTCCTATAATGCACTATTTCCCAATTTATTTTAAAAGGGTCATTTATAGGAAAGAGTGTTTGTGTGCTGTCAACTAGCTTTCCACAGCATGTTTTGAAATGCCTTACTGTAATTGTTATGAAGTAATTGTATTCTTTATTCTATTTTTCATTCATGTGTTACATTTTATTCTATGATATGTGCTAAAATGCTGAAAGCAGTTAGAGGTGCTTCCTTCAAAAGAACAAAACTCAATGTTACGATTTAACACCAAGCCAGTGTCTCTCAAATTGAGTGCTGAATCTTTCTTTTTTTCTTTTTAACAGTCCTTAGATAAAATAAGAACTTCTGTGAAGCAATTGTTGCATTGATGAAAACCACCAAGAGGACTGGAAGGGTGGCTTAAGCTATAGCATACCTGTCCAGCAATTGCCTGGCCCCAAGTTCAAACCCCAGTACCCCCTCTCCAAAGAAAACATTTAGAGTTTAGAGGAAACCCAGATAAGCACTGCCAAGGCTATAAAAGAGGCAGAAGCACCTGCCTTCAAGGATATGCAGTTTATGGAATTGCCTGCTACCTGGAATATCCCTGATAAGTGATAGTGGGGGTGTATTCAGACCTGATCCTGGGATCATGAATGTTTGCCAGGCCCAGTGATACCAAAAGGAAGAGGTCTGCCAGTGGCAAGTGCAGAGCATTTATTGTAGGAGGAAGACCTGAAGCTCAGGAGAGTGTGTGCATTTATTCATGGAGGAGGAACTGCAGCTCAAGGCACATTTGGGGCTAGCTTTGTGCACCTGTTGCAACCCCTTCCCATTCATGGCAATCCTGTAGAAGTAGGTACTCTAAGAGAGATTAATTTGTTAGGAAGTAGCAATGCCAGCATGCAATCATGTCCCCCAGTGTGGGTGAGAAGGTGGCAAGAGGGTAGGAATCAAACCATGATTGTGCTGCTTGTCAAGCTTTTTTCTACCAGGAGAGAGCCAGCTGTTTAAAAAACTGGTCGGGTTGGAGCTGGGGCTGTAGCTCAAGTGGTAGAGCACTTGCCTAGCATGTACAAGGCCATGGGTTCCATCCTTAGCACCTTGGCCGGTGGGGAGGGTGGGGGGGGGGTTAAAGGTTAAAAAAAATTGGCAAAACTGACAGAAGAGACAAAATGCTACCACCACCCCACGTGAGAGCCAGGAAAATATGGCACTATGACTCACGAAGTCCTAACGCCACATTAGAAACTGGCGGCCAAATGAAATTTGGTTCACACAATATTTAACATCTTAAAAAAAAATCATCTGTAAACATCTAAGCATGGACAAATTTCTTAGAAAAATCTTGATTTCTATTGTCTCTTGAAAAAGTGGCAACAATAGGTTCACATCCTGCATGGCAGCTGCAGCTGAAGCTATGAGGAGCCTCCTCTGTAGGATTTCCGGTTAGCTACAGACCTTCCCCTCCCCCCCCCCTGCTCCCTGCCCCACCCATTGTTAACTCTACTTGTTGGATTCACATGGGCCTCTTTCCCTAATCCTTTTGGGCATGTGTGGTCCACTCTTCACCCCTGCCCCCAAAACTAACATGGCGACCTGCGTCAAGTCAAGTGAAGCATTTGAGGTATCAGAACTGCTGATGTAAATTTTCAAGATCCCTTCCCAGAAGCTTCAGATTACGCGGAGCTGGGATAAGGTTCAAGGATTTATTTTTTAAACAAGGGCTTCAGGTAACTCTTGTCATCAGGGAAGGTTACAGTGCAACCCACACTTTCCCAGAGTTATTCCAGCTTCCCATTCAGCCACACTCTGCAAGTCCCAGGGTAGGGCAGAGAAGGAGCCTTGTCTCTCCTTACTGTCCTCCCTCCACCCCCAGGAGCTGAGGAATAGCTCTGCAAAGGTTGCCCAGGAGATTGTAAAGGGGAGTCGTAGCATAACCGTTTGCCACCTGGGGACGGAGCTGGAATTTCCTAGTTTACCAAAGGGATCACCAGAACCACAAAGGGTGGGAAAGTCCACAAACAGAAGGGCTCTTCCCTCCGCCTTGAGCTGGTCATCCCATTGACCTGTTATGTGCTGACACTTGAGGAAGAAGCTGATGGTCTTGACAAAGGTAACTGTGATGGTTGCAGCGTCCCACCCAGTGTAGGGCACATAGCAGGTGCTGGGAAGTGAGTGGAGTTCCTGTTTTCTTCCATCTGCACTTTCTGGCTACAATGTGCTTTTGGATTTACTCAGTCATTTGTTTCCCTGATAAAGCAACTGAGGCTCAGAAGTTGGAGAAAGTCACAGGAATAGTCCTGTGTCACAGGACTGTGGCTTCAGCCCTCTTTATACTAGAGCTGTCTCTAAGAAGCCAACCAGACAGTAGAGTTAGCCTGGGGGAGAATGAAACTAATTGAATCTAATCTTTTACTTATCTGATAACTGGGACAGAGCCTGGGGGAAAACCAAAGGAGACACAAAGCAGAGAGAGGAGACTTCTAAGAATTATTCTCTTTCATCTCTCTTTCATCACAGAACCACATCACTGGACAAGGGATCTTTGTATCTGTGCTTTTATGCTAACATCTTTTCTGGAATTAATGGTCTGAGAAAGAATTTATGCAGAAAAGCCGTAGACTTAGTATCACCACTTAACACACGATTCTGTCACCGTAACTTCATTATGTTAAAGTCATCAAAGGAATTGCCAGTTAGCATGAAACCACGCTCACCTGGAGAACAGCCTTCGGATTTCATTTTGCTTCAACTGTTAAGGATGAGGCTGGCAAAATGCAAAGAAGAGCAGAACAGGTGAGATAATGGGCTTGGGGAGCCAGAAAGTCCTGGGCTGGGAGCCTGGATCCTGGCTAGAACTGGGGAAAGTTTGCCTAGCTTCTCTAAGTGGTACTTATTTCTCCTATAAAAAGAAGGAAATAAATAAGGCTTGGAACACTGGGTTGTCATGGAGATTAAAGAAACGATGCATAGAAAGCTTTTAGCTCAGTTCCTAGAAGTACCCAATGCATGTAACCTAATAATAATCACACCTCCAGAGGGCCATTTTCTAAGTATTTGCATAGATATGTTTGCATGCATTCTATGCAATTATTCTAGGTTTGCAAATTACAATGCTATTTAAATTTTAAAAAGACCCCCCCCCCAGTAAATAGCCTAACAACTGAATGCAGCATGACACCCTCAGTTATATTGTGTTAATTTTTATTGATCTACTTTCTCTCCAGGAACATAGTTTAGTTCTGTATCTCTCATTTGGACTATCAGAGCAGTTCTGTTCAAAATCCAAGGTTGCTGTCTGTAATCCCAGCCCTTGGGAGGCTGAGGTAGGATTGTGAGTTTGAGGCCAGCCTGGACTTCAGAACAAGACTCTCTCATAAACAAACAGAGTCCAGTGTTGGGCACGTGCTGTATACCTAGTACTAGGCTAGAACTTGCTGCACAAAATTGATGACGTGGATTTTTCTGCTTACAGGAAGCTGCCAGACACATAGACAACTTTCGAATCAGTGTGGCGTCATGGCAGGTCTGGCAATACACAATGTGTGCGTATGAGTGCAGGGTGGGGGGTCAGGAGGCCTTCCAGGAAAGGGTAATGCTTGACCTGAATCTTGAAGCCTGATTCAGAGCTCGGCAGGGGAGGGGGTGTGGCCTTTTGGGTCTGTTTCTGTGGTGTTTACTTGAGGATTAGGTGTTAAGGAAGAGAGTGGAAAGGTAGACAGAGACAAATCACAGAGGGCCTTGTATGCCCTTCTCAGGAGCATGGACTGGGCTGGCAGGCAGTGAGGTGGTTCTGAGGATTTTACACTGGAAAAAATGTTCAGCTCTGAGTGTTGTCTGGCTCACTTTTTTCAGATGTGTTCAGTTGCCCAGGCCACCATGTGCTGGGAGGGGTGGGAGGAGAATGCAGTGTAGACGGATAGCTTTTATTATTCCTGACTGTCCTGCTCACCTCCCTCTTTCTTCAACAGCCTTCTTTCTTGACACCCCTGAAACCAGCCTCAAGGTGAGATTTGTCATGTGGACCTGACCTATCCTCTGGCCCTGGTGATTGGTCCAGAGATAGATAGGTAATTTTAGATGGCCAATCAGAGATCTTTAGACTTCTTAGTGCAGAATCTCTTCTGGGGTTGCCTAGACCGTTAGGTCTATGAGTGCTGACACTCATCTTGCCTGCCACACAGATTAAGTCTATTCAATACAAAAGGGCAGAGAAGAAACCAGAAAGCAGAGCTGAGTCCAGCTGTATTGAAGTTAGATGCATGGATTTTCAGTTATGTACTTAACCTAGTTTCATTTGCAACTAAAAGTAGTGTGAGGAATGGGGGTGGGGAGATTTCTGAAATGTAGGATTTCAGTGCTAACACTGGGACAGTTCCAAGTAAAACAAGACAACTGATAACCCTAATGCTGAGGCCCAACATAGGGGCTGGAGTCTAGATGGGAGACTTTCGTGGGAGATCAGGGGAGGAAGGACATGGGCCCACCTTGTTGCAGCTGATTAGGAAACTGGGAGGTGGATCTTTGAAGTACTTGGGCAATTCAGGAATGCCTCTCGGGCCTCCAGCTGGGGTAATTTCGTGTTAATAGTGCTACCAACTCAATTGTAGGAAGTGGAGATGAGTTTGGTTTTATACTCATTGTTTCAGGGCTGTTAAAAACATCTAGCATGGTAGCACACATCTGTAGTCCAAGCTACTCAGGAGGCTGAGGCAGAAGGATGGCTTGAGTTCTAGAGTTTGAGACCTGGTTAGGCTACATAAAAAAAGACCAGTTGGCGGTAGATAAATTTGATTTGGACAAAAGATTGGGGCTGGATGTTTTAGATTTGGGGACCCAGCGTGCCAACTGTGAGAGAGAATGTGATCTTTAAGAAAAATGAGGAGCATGAACAAAGCAGTGGCCAAGGTTGGAAATTAGGGGACACAGGAAGAGAAGGCAAGAGGGAATGAGAGACCTGTTGGCACAGAATGGGGAGTTTACAGAAGAGAATGACTCACCTGTTAGAGGGGTCTAGGAGGCAGGCCTTTGAAATTAGGAGTTGGCTGGTCATTTTGCTTTCTGTAAATTTAGTTTCTTTGTGACAGTGGGAGTAAAAGCCAGATTCCAGCACATTGAGGACATGGGTGATAGGAGGCAGAAATGCAGGGACCAGCCCTTGGAAAATACTGATGAAGAGTCAGAGGGCTTGCCCTTGAATGGAAGTCGCTGTTCAGAGTGAGTCTGAGTGCAGGTGTGTGTGGTGGAGGTGGGGGGGGGCGGGAAACGGGACACTCAGGCCAGGTGACCCTGATTTTTTTTGGCTGGTGAAGGCAGGATTATTTGCATAGTAGATAAGAGATAAATGGGGGTGGGGGACTTGGAGGAAGGCAACAGGAATAGGGGAATTGAACAGTAATAAAAAGGACTGTGACATATCCAGAAGTGAGAAGCATTGCCACCAGTTTTTCCCACTATGGTTTATTCTCCTGACTATGGTAATTATCTTCATGATAACAGAGGATATGCCAAGACCCTGCTTAAAAATCTCTACCAACTACTAAATATAATTGAACTCAAGCCTCCATGACCTGACCATTGAACTCAAGCCTCCATGACCTGACCAAACTTTTCTCTGCAAACTCATCAACATTCTGTTACTCTGTCACAAAGACCTCTGTTACCTTGACATTCCAGGCTTCTTTAGAACCTAGGGTTTTTGCACACACTATTTCAATGCTGAGACTATCCTTTCCCTAGTCTTCATCAACAAACTTCTAAGCATCTTCCAAAACCCAAATGATAGTTTGCCTCTTGTGTAAAATCTCTTCTGACTCACTCAGGCCGTAACATTTAGTAATAGCATTAACCACATTGCATAGTAATTTGTGTTTGCCTCCTACTGCCCACTCCCCATCATTCTTGCCCAAAGTGTCCTGAGACAGATAAACCCTTTTCTGGGTTTATCTAAGGACAAATACCACAGTGCTAACAGGAGGTGCTATATTCCTAGTGGGAGCTCAACGAATGAATGAATTCCTCTGTGTTTTGCCTCTAAAAACCAAAGGACCTGTCACTCACACTTACATCTGAGTGGGCTGGTTTCCTTTTTCTAGCTGTGTTCTCTGGAACTCATCTCAGAAAGTTCTTAGGTACTTTGGTTTGGTGAAGACTTTTGCTTGCTTAATTCTAGTTAGTAGCTGTGGGTAGTCAATGTGCAAAATATCTTTCTGCAATTCGTTTTTCCTTAAAAAGCCTTTGCAATCCTGCTGAGAAGTCAGGAGCTGAAGTATCAGGAAGTGATTCTTTAAATATCTTTTAAGTACCTATAATTATCCGAAGCAAACCCACATACCCTTCCTTCTCTCACTCCATACTAACTTTGCTTCTCCTGATTTTTAATTTGAGGAGGAAAATAACTGAAAGTGAGTTGCGCTCCTCTCTCAGATTTATATGAAATTTAAACCTAGAGGAAACATTAAATATTACCTAGCTGAAATCCTTTTTAATATACAAGGAAACAAATCTAGAAGTCGTAAATGTCCTGAGGGTGCACAGCAAATTGAGACAGTCAGAAAAGAATATATGCTTCCTGATCTGAGGGTATGGCAGTCCTCCTTTGCCCAAGTCTCACTTTCCAATATTTGTTACCCACAGTCAACTGAGGTTGACAAGTATTCAATGGAAAATTCCAGAAGGTGCAAATAATTCCTAAGTTTCACTTTTACTGTATGTTTTTACAGTAACACACTGATTACAGTATGTTATCATTGTTCTGTTTTATTATTAGGTGGTTATTAACCTCTTGCCATGTCTAATTCATAAATTAAAGCTTATCATAGGTAAGTATGTGTAGGAAATAAACAGAACTTAGAGGGTTGGGTATTATCTGGTGTTTCAGGCATCCACAGGGGGATCCTGGAAGATATCCCTTGTGGATAAAGGGGGCTGTATATATCCTTTTTTTTGAATCATACAGACTACCATGAAAAATTCAGGTTTTTTTTTTTTTTTTTTTTGAAAAGCATACCAAATACACATTTGGATTTGTCCAAGCTTCTATTCAGTGATATGTAAAATAGGAATAAAATTGTATCCCCTCCTGAATTCTTGTGAGAATTAGATGAATTAATAAATGCAAAATGCTACCTAGTCACAGTAAATGCCTGAGTATACTAGGCCCAAGATTACTCCTGGTTACTGAAGAATTTACTTCTCACCTTACCTTACTTGATTTCAAAATTCCCAAACTTACTGTCAATTGTTTTTACTCCATAATAAAACATATCACAGGATGAAGGCCATCAGGGGGTGCAGAGTCTGACTGGCACAGATCTGTAATTTTTAGTTGTAGGATGTAGCATAACTCAGCTTCTCGGAGCTGTTTCCACATCTGTAAAATGGGATTAAATCACATCTGCTTTCCTTTAAACAGTCTTTGTTGAGTGTCTTAAATGGGAGACCACGTGCAAAATAATTCCCAGGCTGGTGTCCCCATGCCTTGCACCTACGTCTATAAATATTGACAGGTGTTGTATGGACCATGCTGAAATGGACTCCATTGACGTCAGATCTACAAGGTTTATTTAGAACACACTTGTAATACACTGACCATGGGAAAAAGCATTTCAAGGCTGGAAGTAGACATGTGTTGTCTACATGGGGGATTCTTGGGGTTTGGTTTTCAAGAGTGGAGCTAGTCTTCCCACTCTCCATGAGACTTCTGCACAGTTTCTTCCTTACTGATGGACAAACTGTGAGATTATACATTTACATTAAAAATGTATACTGGCCTTTTTATTTAGCTATGTTTTAGAAGGAATCCTTATGACATCTTGTGCTAGTTTTAGCTCTCCGTGTATATATAAAATCACATAACTAGTGAGTTAAACAATTAACTAGGGCTTTAGCTCAGTAGCACGGCCTGAGTTCAATCTCCAGCACTGAACGGGAGAAAATGACATACTAGCTAGAACCCCATGTCTACTGTATGGTTGTCCTTACCCTGACCCTGGGGAACAGTACTGACCCAGTCTGCCTGTGCCTGATGTGGAGGTACCCTTGCCCACATGTGTTCGAGGAGTGGCTACTATAGTCATGTCTTAGTACCCAGTCTTCTGGATGCACGGGGCCCTCATGAATGTCACATGGTTTATGTCTTCTGGCACCAAACTCAAGATCTTTTATGGCTGAAGCTCTCCCTTTTATCACTAAGTAGTTGTGTAGGTGTGTGTGGTGGCAGGGGGGAGGGGTGAATGGGTCTACAGACCTTGTACCTCAGACATTTCAGTTACTTGCTTTCATAATGGAATGGATTGTCTGGGCCAGCCCAGGCTGGTCTCCAACTCTTGATCCATTTGCCTCTGCCTCCAGAGTGCTGGGATTACAGGCATGTACCACCACACTTGGCTAATTATGTTTCATTTGTAATAATCCTCCACGATGCCTAAAATTGCCATTTACTCCCATTCCTTGGTGCTCTCCAGTTCTATGTTACAGTGCAATGGTCTTCTGCAGACTGATCTATGAAGTCATTAGCAGTTAGCATAAATTTACTGGGACAGCATTTTCCTGAAGGGCAAAGAAAATCCTGAAAAAATTGATAGTTGAAGCAATGGCTCCTTAGGCTAACACCGCCTGTTTATTCAGGGCTGGCCTGCAGTTAAGTGGCCTTAACAGATCTGAATGACTGCTAAGGAGACAGCAATTGGAGCGAAAGGGCTCATCTGAGGCAAAGGTTATTTGCTGCTCACAGTGGAAAAGGGGTGGAGTGGCAAACAGAGTGGTAACCTGAAAACCAGCTAAAAACACTAGGCATACCTGGCTGTGCAAGGATGGCTAGCGTTGATGGTGAGGCCTGATTCTACAAAGACTGCAAACGGGCACAGTGAGGGAGTGACAAGTCCATGAACGGAAGGGCTTACAGCGAAATTCCTGAGTCTCTGTGTAACTGACCCTCTTGCCAATGAAAAGTTGCTGATGGCGTATGTCCGAAAGAGTTGATGTGCACCTCCATGCTAAGCCACCACTACCACCTGCAGGTTTGTTTCTAATTCACGTCACTCAGGTAATGAATATTTCACCTGCCAGTTTTATGAATGCCCTTTCAGTTCTACCCTCCCTCTATTTTTTAAAAGCTCACCTTTGCCCAGTCTCCTGCCAGCCCCAGCACAGGTATCCCCCATGCAAAGTGGCAACAACTTGGGGAAGTTGGTTAGAACTGTCACTTGCTATTTCTCATGACCAAAGCACCTAAGATCTTCAGTCTCTCACTAGATCCTTTGTTCCCACCCTGAGGATGTGTGGTAGTCCTGGTTCTCAGAGGGGCTGGCTCCCTGGATTGCCTGGTTTGTAATCTGGTGCTCCTCGGCTGCCTCTCTTTTCTTTCTTTGGGAGATATCGCCCTCCCTTCAGCTCTGTGGGAATCCCATCCCTTGGAGAAAGGACAGAGGAGGAGGCAGGGCACCTTCAGCAAACATGCAAAGATGCATGTGAGTCACCAGAAGTCTAATGACCTTTCTGTTTGTTATCTGTTTCCATGGTCACCACTGGATCTCAGGATGGGAAACTGCCCTCCATACATGCGGAATCATGGTGTCAGTCCTTATTGACTCTTAAGCTTCCCTGTTGCTCACAGGGAACACCAGTATGGAGTTCACCACTATGGAGTTCACTCTTTTCCTCCTCCCATCATCTCCTTCCACTTCAAGTCACTGCCAACAGTGCTCCTCTGCCTCTCAATCCCCAGCTCGAATGTCACCTCCCTTGGAAGTCTTCTCTGAAGGCCTCTCTGCTGGGGAGTGTGCCCCTCTTTTCCCTGCATCTCACAGCACCCCATGCTTCACCTGAGTGACGGTGCTTCTTGCATGGTAAACAGAGGTTAGTGTATGTGTCCTTTCCATCCAGAGTGCTTTAGGCTAGGTGGCTCTCAGAGATTAACATATCAGCATGTTGTCAGAGCCTGACTTTGAGCACCCAGCTCCCAGCAGGTGCTCAAAAAATGTTAACAGAACCAATGAGGAAAAACTAGAAGAGAAATGGTCATTTGTTAATTTATTGAGCAAAACACAGGTAGAATGATACAATGAGGCACTGACCCAATAAAGAAAGCAATGTCTTGGTGTTTTGAGACAGGGTCTCCCTTCCTCCTATGTATTCTAGGCTGACTTAGTATGCAGCCCAAGGCTGGCCTTGAACTTGTGATCTTCCTGCCTCCACCTCCCAAGTGCTGGGATTACAAGTGTGACCATGCTTGGTTAAGCAAGGGTGCTGTTAATAAAACTTCTTTCAAATCTGTGACCATGCGAACTGTGAAGTAAGTGCTTTTATTCTTTCCATAGAACAGATTTCCAAACAACCATCACAGTGTTAAGGTTATTAAGATGCTGGACAGATGAGTAGCCAAAGAATATCAGAAAGTAACAAATTCTCAACAATATATCAAATGAAAATTTACTGAGACAGAATATATGTTTGTAGTTACATGGCTAAAAATGAGACATCATAACCAAGTCCGTAAAACTAGGAAAAAAAGCACTGTATAACAAGAAGGCCTTTCATAGCTATCAAGTGAGCGCACATTATAGACAAACCAGTTTTATAGAAGCAGCTTATAGCACCGACATGTTGGCAGGACCAGCGGAGTGGTGGGGTCATTGAACCAAGGCATCTGGGAACAGGTGGGATTTCAGCCATCATCTACTTCAACCCCTATTATAAATGGGGAAGTGAAGGTCCAGAGATATGAAGTGCCTTGTCCAAAGTCACACAGCACAGGATTAATAAGAAAATGATCCAAAGCTACAATCCAGGTCACTGACATCAGGTAAGTGCTCTATTTTAATATACACATATAATTCTATTTGATTTACGGTGTTTTTCCTATCAACAGGCTTACCATGAAAGAAATCGATACAACTCATAACGTACTCTTGTATTACATTTTTTTTCACAGGGAAATGACTGCTATGCACTGCTTCTCTATACATCTTAAATAAAAATTCAAGGCAGTCAGTCTACTACCTTAGTTACAAATTGGTTGAGAAGGTACATCTGAAGAGATAATTTGGCACATCCTTCACTATGTAAGCTAATTTATGCATCAACATTACTAAGTCATCGGTATGAAGTTTTTTTTTCCTGATAGATTAAAGATTAGTAAGTACAAAAGTAGTCCAGAGATGGAGAAAGCAAATTAGGCCTTTTCTTTAAAAGGTAAACTTGGTAATTTTCACTTTAATAAAGAATTTTAAAAACTGACTTTTTTTTTTTAGAAAAAGAAAAAACATTTGGCTACAACTCATGGTTTGTGAACCACGAGGTATATAAAGTATTTTCACTGTTAAAATGTGTCTTCTGTAAAATACTTTGTGGAGTCGTGATCTAGCCATGGTCTTGTGGCCTCAGCTGGACAGATTTATGATGCTACTTAAGTTATAAGAATGAAAGAACAAGATCACTGTTACCAGAAGTGTCATTAAAGACAAAATATACTGAACACAGCTGAACGGTTTCATGGCAATGGAGCCAAGAAGTTGCCGGTGTATATGTAGGTGCAGAGGGAAAAAAAATCACACCTGCTGGGCACCTGTCTATCATCAGAAACCAACTACTGCAGACAGCTAAGTTGTGGCTTCACAAGTAGAAAAAAAGCCAGATAAATAAAAGTGACTTTGGCATATCATATATATGTATACATATATTATATCTTCTTACACAGACATCTAGTTATAAGTAAGTCAACATTTGACTACAATTTTCCCACTCTTGGGTCCAGCATTGAAAAATTTGTTTTCATTTTCTCATAAATATGCCCCATACCTGACCAGGAAGTCACAAGACATTATACTCACAGCCTTTATTCCATCTGAGCAGTGAGAATAAAATGAAATCTCCTGGGAACTCAAGTCCATTTCTTACCGCTACAAGCATCTTACAAATGGATAGCAAAATGTATCTTGTTAGGCCAAAGACTACGTTCCAGTACTAAAGAATAAAATATGCTTGCTACTAATAATAATGTGTGCACATGAGAGAACAGTAAAATTTCATGAAAACGTTCTGTAATAAGCTGCATTATAAATATTTAAAGAAACGTTAAAAATTAGAGTAAAGATTAGTGTTCTGAAACTATCAGTAGAAAAATATACTTGTAAAAAAAAGAATGTTTCCTTAAGTGAAGCACTGAATATAAAAATTATCTTTTTAGTGTACATTTCTAATTTTACCTTTTGAAAGGCAAAAGCTTTCTCCCTCTTGAACAGGTGCCTATGATTTATGTGTGAGGTGGGTGTATTACAGAACTGAGCAGCAGGTGACAAAAAGGTTGCAGGCAGTGCCGTGACTTCCACATGGTCAGTTCACAGTGCTGAGCAGATGGGTGACTTGGAGAAATACTGAGACTCTCTGAGCCATTTGGAGACAGTACAACATTTGCTCACTGTCAACGGACATGATACTCAAAGCCCAGAGGTTAGATTTTTTTAAAAAGGGATTTGCTTTTGGGGGGCAGATTGAACATAAGTAGGGGAAGCCATTGTAAATAACACCTTCTGGTGGTTGAATCCTTTTTGAGAATAAGTTTTTAAACCTTCATTAGTTGTTATTTTAATGAATTGAAGATGAATTAAAATATCACAGGCCTAGTGTATGATTTGGACCTCTAAGTGAACATTTAAAAAGAACCTTCTTTTCCTCTGTGACAAAGTCAAGGCACACTCTTTGCTACGGGAGGTTTATTCCTTTGGGATTCCCACCAAACATTCTGAGGATGAGAAGAAAATAGAGGCGCTAATATTCAGCTGCTGGAACCTCTGGGCCAAGGAATGTCCTGCTTCATGCAAACTTTTGGAGGCCTCGCTTCCCCTTGATGTTTGTGGACAAGGTAGGGATGAAACCATAGGTATCTGAGAACTTACGTGTTTTGACACTTTACATGGTTTGTATGCATTCCCTTCTCCTGGCACATGGGAGGATGGGGGGGGAATGCCCCCTCTGAAAACAGATACTCTGGCAGCAGAGGAAAGATACAAGGCAGGCAAGCGAGAAAGAGAGAGGGCTGACTTGCACAGCTGGGCCAAAGACAGCAGCTGGTTCACACATTTCTGCTCCTCTCTTGGCAGGGCTGATAATTCACTCTGTCTCATTCCAATCACCAGGGGGAAATTTCAGAGGTGTCTACCCCAATCCAGCAGAGATCATGGACCCTGGACTGCAGCTGCCAAGGTCCACTGGAGAATCTCCTGCCCCTTTTCAGACTTAGGATGGCTGAGCCCAAAGGTTCCTTGTGAATCAGTACCTTATCAGAGGGCTTTCAGTTCAGCTTTAAAGTTTTAGTTGGCATGGTTTATCACAACCTAAGAGGTTCGGTAAGATTTCAAGAGAGGACTCTGCTACCTGATTATAATGATATCATGTTTAGGAAGTTCCTTTTTTACTCTTTGTACAGCAGCTATGCGAAAAGAATTTTTTATTCTACTTATACACAACTCAAGATAAAGATACAACTTCTAGAGTTGAAGAGCTGATGTTATAGAAAAAGGGGGGTTTCCCATGAGAAAATAAGCATGGATCCGTGTATACACAAAGATGTACATATACGCAACACATCCCTCTCCCTCCTTGGATACTATACAGGTTGGCACAAACTTTGTGAAGAACATAATATAATACGAAGGTTTAAGGATTGAAGTTATTCTTGGCATTTTAATTTGATTGATACTTAGGCAATTTAGGTTTTGACATATCTGAATCAATTATATATTTAAAGTATGCAAATGTGTTTTTTAAAAGGCCCATACCAGCTTTCCTAATACAGCAACCCAATATAATACCATAGTCATCAAATGGAAAACAAGATTGTTATTCTGTATTAAATCAGTAAAGGGTATTTTAAAGACAGGGCAACTTGGAAGATGAAGACTTCAGAGTCCATGAGTCCAAGTGAAGAGTGTTTTAGTTATTAGCAGTGGTTACCAGATAAGCTGAAGGCAAAGCTCTCGGAGGAGCTGCTTGTAGTTTTGCTGTGTTGAGAAGAGACGAGGAGCTGTATCACTGTTCCACTATAGGATGATGCATGTTTTTTTATCCTTGAAGGGGTTTTCTGAGGTTGGTATGCCTATCAGCAGAGGGTCGCTCCTGGCGTGCTCCTCACAGTAGGACATGAGGTCCGCGGATGCCTTTGAGACCTGGTGTAGGGACAAACGAAGGCAAAAAGATAAGAAAGAGAAGACTATTTACAAACCTCAAGAGTGGATGTGAAAGCTGAGTCGCAGAGTGAAGACTGATTTGAACAGGATAACCAGTCTCAGAGCATTGCTTTCCTTGTCAGGTACAAAGGAAAACTGTGCCTAGTGGGTAAGGCCTTCCTTAACTAAGTGATCAGACTTAGCAATCAGATACCATGTGTCCCCTTGTGTGAGTACCAATGGTACCCTACCAGCTAGTAGCCTGCATTCCTGCCAAAACATTTAATAGGAATCTAATTAGCAAACAATTATACCCTAAGTGAGGACAATTCTGCAAAGTGAGTGGCCTGGATTCTTCAAAAATGGACTGTGTGTTAAGTACTATTTATTACTAGATAATCCTGAACTGCAAGTAGCTTTCAAGTGGCTCAAAGAAAAAAATTACAAGCGTCTTCTGTGTAAGTCTGGAGAAACAGACACACACACAGAGAATGTAAGCAAAAATGGCTAAATGTTAACAAGCAGTGAAATATTGGTAAAGAGATTATGAATGTTTCTTGTTAAAATTCTGTTGCAGGCTTGAAATTTTTCAAAATAAAAAGTTGGGGGGAAGGGAAGGAAAGTGTGTGTGAATCAAGGGAAGGTTATATCTTAGTTCCTATCCAAGAACAAATAGATTGGAATGCAGAACAGTTTAAAACTGAATTATGGGCTTGGAGCCACAACTCTGGAGCCAAGTCGTAGAGCTTCAAGATTTACTGTTAGTGACAGGGCATGGGGGAAATCACAGGACAAAAGCAGCATGGGAAGAAGCTGTGTCTTACTCCAGCACAAGCCAGACCCGGGAAGTACCAAGCCCTGTTTCAGAAGTTGGTGGGAAATCCCACGTAGCAATCAGATCGGGGAGTAAGGTAAGGAGTGTGGGGCAGACAGGGCCTGGGAGCCTTGTGCTATGAAGACAGGTGACTGTCTCCAGGCCCAGAGAAATTTATCAGGTGGCTGTTTCAGTTTCTAGGAAACAGCATTAGTCACAACATTCCAGGGCTCTCACTGCCTAGTCCTCTCATGGGACTGAAGCAGAAAGATTTCAAAGTCAGATGGCATAAGGAAATGCATTCTGGCTTCTCTTGGGGCTCTATACTACTACAATTGGCATTACTCACCCTGGGGGTAGAAGGTGGTCTCTGAGGGGGAAACATTTAAAAAGCTGCATTGTCCTAAAAAGAAGATCCTGACTGCTGACTTGTTATGGAAGACTACCTCAACTGCACTGATAACTCTAGAACACTTGGTAAATTCCAGAGGGATGACGATGGTGTTTATGAAGTCCACCTGGAACCCCTGTCCGCTCTGGAAACAGCGATCACATGACTTGACCATGCTCATCTGGGGAAGGCAGTTCATGAGGAAATCCTGTGCAGGGTCTTATGACAAAGAAGTGAACTCAGACATCTGGCTCCTCAGCTCTTTTGAAATGAGACCCGTGCTAGGTAGGAAAGGAAAATTAAGGTGCTGAGACGTTCAGCCTATGTGCTAGGAAAGTCCTTGGAACCAGGTGAAATAAATGGCTTTATCTTTTCTGACTTGTGTCCCAGCCCTGCAGGAGCAGGGGTACTGAGTGGAAGGCACAGCTCATCTTGTCAAGCTTCTTACCTTTATTCTTTCGATGGAAGCTTCCAACCTTAGCTGTTGCACAGTTCTCCTTGCCTGGACTATGTTGTTGGTGCTTGCTGTTTTGCTGGACATCTTCAATGATTGTTCTTCCCTGCAATCTGAAGGGAAGTTTTTTTTTTTTAAAGGTGAATAGCATTCATCTTTAAAGTTTATTTAAAGCTTCTAAAAATGGGTGTTATTTGAAGGGAAATGGATGCATTTTCCCAGTCATCATGGCCCTCTCAAATCTAGTGAATGGCTGAGGGCTTTCAGCTTGCCATCCACTTGAACTCCGACATAAATCTTTTTGCAGAAACCCAGACTAACAGTTTAATCAATGCAGCATAACATCCAGCCCCAAAGTGTCCCTTTGAACAGTTTTCTAGGAAGAAACAAATATGCATAAACATTTGCAGTAATGAAGACATGTCTACATATGGAAGTAAGCATTTGTCACATCAGTCCCTTTACCTACTTTAATAGAAGGTTTGATTTTCTTTTGGGCTCTCTCTCCTAACTTTTAGCCTGATGCAACTATTAGCAACAGAAAATGAGAGAGCTCCCTCTTTTAGAGAACTGTGCACATTTTCAAGGTGCTATTGAGATGTGCAATCATTTGGAGACCATTAGGCAAGTAAGCAAGTTTTTACTCAAGACAAACCTGGAAGCTTTCAGCTGAAGGACTTTCAATGACAGATCCATAGTAAACATCAAATAAGATGTAAAAGTAGCCAAAAAGCTGAAACAATTGATGAAACTTTGTCATTCCTTCCTTTGACCTTCCCTGGCCTTGTTCTGCTGGCCAAGATTCTCGCTAATCCCCGTATGTTTGAGGATTGACTCTCCTTGGAGTCTAGGCTGCTCTGTTTTCCTTTCTCCCCAGCCACCTGATGCAAAGCAATGGCAACAGCCTGGCCCTTGAGCTTTGACCTGTCTGGTTATCCAGTGGCACATTTGAAGAGGGAGACAGGCTCAGGACAAGTGCTGCCTGGTGCCCCTGCCATATATGGTTAAGTTCACTCAGCATGGTGGCGACGAGGAAAAGGCAGAGCTGGCAGGCTTGGCAACAGTGTGGCAGCTTTATGACTCATGGAAGCAGGTGGACAGTAGGTGTGCCTCCCCAGTGCTATGCAAGCGCTCAGCAGTCTTAGGGCACTGTGGCGCCACCAGCAAACCCTGGCTGACTCAACCTTTTGGAAGGCCCGCAGCTGCACAAAGCTGTGCAGAGTAGGCTGCAAAAACCACCAGCAACCCACAGGCTCCACACAGAGTCCTGCCACACTTAGGATGAGTGTGAACAGGGATGAGTTCAAGGATATGGATAGGGCTGCACCCTCTGAGGTCACGGGAAGCTTTGGGTCAAATGCACAAATAAAACTTCTTTAACTGCTTGCAGAACTTTGAAGCTGGCCTCACAGGCAGGCGTCACATTCCTGGGTTTGGACCCTGTCTCTGCTACTAACTGGGTGAAACCAGACAGACTGCTTCACTTCTCTGTGTTCAAGCTTTTTCACGTGGAATGTAAGTATACTATTACATCAACCTCAATTTTTTTTTTTTTTTTTTTTGTGGGGTGAGAGGGGATTCAATTCACTGATGCACACCTGGTGTCTAGCATAGGACTAAAGGCCAGCAGCTATTATTTTTATCCTGGGGGTCACACCCACAGCACTGTGAGATGGAATTCCTTACTTACCTGTTTGCTCTGCCTGCCCCTTTCCTACCTGCTCAGGGAGCCTTGAGGGTTTTGACTGGGTCTTGGTGGGGCTCTGGCATCAGCACTTTTGAGCAGATCCCTAGGTAGTTCTGCCACACTTTTTTCTCAAGGCAGAATGGAAGGGCTCGTGACAGCCAACATAGGATTCTCTGAGGAATAAGGAAGACTGGCAGTACAGGAAACTGGAAGAAGGAAGTGTGTGGCAGGGCAGGGTGTCTTTGTCTTGTCCTAGGCCTTGGGCGACCTGATTTCAACACACTCCCAGACTGCTACTGCCTTTTCCGCAGATTCCTCAGTCCTGTGGCACCACCCAAGGGAGAGGCCTATGGTCTCCTCCCTGGGGGTGTAGCCCATACCCCAGGGTCTGGCCCAGCCCATTTCTGTGCTCCCAGACCAGGCTTATTAGCTAGGGGCCTGGGATGCAATGGAGGCAGGGGCAGCCTCACTGCAATCAGTGTGCAATGCCTGGATGCACAGCAAGTTGGTTTACATGGTCTATTCCCTGCAACATGGGCTCCCCTTCCAGCTGGTGGCTGGCTCTCAAGCCTCCAGAATGTGAACCTGACACCTTCTCTGAGTGGCCTGTGGTTTCCAGACTGCACCCTCAGGATTTTCTGAATTTTCCCTTTGTGTGAGGATAATGTCATGCATTCTCTTCTCAATCCCTAGTGCATAAAGGTTTCTGTGCCAGGGCAAGTTTTCCTGTAACTGCAGAACAGGTCACACATGTCAAGACTAAATTGCCCATTGCTCCCACCTGCGTGGTCACAAGCAAATAGTCCATAGTCAGGATCTAGTCATAAAAGCCTGGGTAGGTCCCTTTCAAAGTCATGAGAGAACTGGCATCTGGTTAGGAAAGACTTTCCTTTCCCACTGTGTTGCAGCTGGGATTAAAACAGCAAGCTAGCCAGTAAGAAACAAAACAAGGCAGAAAAAGATAAGAAATGCGAGCAATACACAATGCACGCTTGCCAGCTCCGGCTTCTTGCAGGTGGGTGTTCTGACCTGCTCCTTCACAGGGGACCTTCTCACCACTCCCCCAGCTTGCTCCCTTCCATGGGAAGGAATCTTGCAGTCCCAGGCTCTACAAAGTCCACGCAACACACTTTTTTCTTTTTTCCTTAAAGATACTGAGTCTCACTATGTTGCCCAGGATGGAACCGAACTCCTGGGCTCAAGTGCTCCTTCTGCCTCAGTTTCTCAAGTAGCTGGGACTACATGTGTGTACGAGTATATTCGGCCTGTGAATAGGCCCAGGAAGACATTTTTAATTTAGTGCTACAGGTTCTGGGTACAGTGTGCTGAGAACAGATGGGTAGGAGGGATACAGAGCCTGCCCTCATAGAGATATTAAACAAGTAAGTGACACTTTCTTTTGCTTCAGGGACACCTCACTCTTTCACTGCTTGCCACCTTTCTCAAGTTCCCAATTCAAACACGGTTTCTCTTGCCAAAAGTTTCTTCTCTACTGGCACATGGATAACCCCATCCAGAAAACTAGTGAACGTTTTGGAGTTAGGAGAGTTTTACAGATCCTTTAATGCAGCTTTCTACTGAACACTGTATAGCAATAGCTTTAGGAAGTCAATTAAATGGGATACTTGTGGACATCCCTAGAATATATACATGGTCCACTGGAAAAGACTGTAACCTTTTATTGTAACTTTGTTCTTATGGAGAAATCAGCTCAAAATCATTCAGCTTCAGGTTGAGGAGCCTCTTCAGCTCTGCTGAGGTGCCTATGTCTAGGCAGGGGCTGCTGCTGTTTGGCTCTTGGGAGGGGAGGACTCTCAGTGCTGGGGCTGGCTGAGGACTCTCTCTTTGCAGCTGCTTTGCATAGTTTCAACAGCTGGCTTGAGGCAGCTATTGACTGAGAAGTTGGGGAAACCTATCTCCAAACATCTCTACTCCTTTGTAGGGCCTGCCCTGGTCTTCCCTCAATGGTGGGAATATCTGGCTGTTTGTTTGTGCTATTAGCTTGCTTTATTCATACACAGAACATCCTCCAAGGCACACAACATCTGATATTTCTGTGGAACCTGAGTGTGCACACGTTGCTTTCACACGTTATTCCAGGAGGCCTCACTACAATCCTGAATGAGATATTACCATTCCACCTGTTTTACAGAGGAGGGAACAGATGTTAGAAAGACTGGCTTCAAGGTAACCGAGTCTGTGCATCTTGAACAACTGTAAGCCTTTTCTTTGCAGACGCCACCCTTCCCACTTGCTCGGAAGAAAGGGTATGATTCCACTTAAGGTGATTCACACACACTCAGGGCATTGCATCGTGAATGTTCTATACTGTGGCCCTTAATCAGGAGTGACTTGGACACTTCCCAACCTAGAGTCTGACCTGGACACTCACCAACCTAGAGTAGTGGCTTGCAGACTGCCTTGTGTTTACGCAACATCCTTTCTGGGGAAGAAGGATTTTGGCTGTGTATCTTATACACCAGCTAGCAGACACTGTTCTCTGCAGCTCCCAGGTAAGGACTGACTGAGGTCAGCATTCCTGGTCCTGAGGCCCAGTATTCAACCACCCAGCAGGGTCAAGGCCAGTGTGGGTCTTAGCTGATAGCTATGTGGCCATCTGACAAACCTATCGATTCCGCAGCCTTTCTTTCAGCTTTACACATGGGCAATACATTTGAATAAACGTAGCGTTTAGCTAGTCAAATAATTGGCATTGGTTTTGATGGTGTGGCTCATCTGAATTCTCAGGTTCCTAGAAATTCTTAGGAACAAGATGTCCCTTAGGGAAATATAAGCATTTTCATCTTGGTTGAGAGGCCAGGAGCTACAGAGGAGGGTGGGGCTAGAAAGTGGCAGGAAAGCACCAGCAAGTCTTAGGGTCTGAATGACAAAGCCATACTGGCCTGACCAATAAATGAATCACAGAGATAAGCCAACTTTCAAGAGCTAACATCCTCCTGTGGCTGTAAGAAAAGACTGGGTTAAAAAAGAAAGCCACGAGCTACCACTTATCCTCTGGCCTTGCCTTTGACTTCCTAAGTCTCACTCTGGAAAAGGTGGACTCTTCCTAAGCAGGGGTGTTGGGAGGACACAGGCACTCCACTCAATGCACTATGTGCACAAATGTTTATGAATTGCTGGGCACCCCGTGCCCATGTGCTTGGTGAGAGACAAGAGAAAGATCTGGACAGCTACTGAAGAATTTCAAGGCTTTGTGATCAGTAGTGCCAGTATTCTTACAAGGCCTTGGAGGGAGTGCAGAGCAGGCTCTTAAAAACAGGTTTTCTAACTGGGCGTGTGCCACCACCAGCATTCAGGAGCTGAGGGAGAAAAAGTGCGTGTTCCAGGCCAGCCTGAGCTGCATAAAGAGACTCTGTGTCAAACAAAATTAAAAAAAACAAGAAAACCAAAGTTTTTCTATCTTCATGAGCACATTATTTATATCAGAGCCTATAAGCTAAATCCAGATGGCAGAAATGTTTGGTTCTTGCACCGGTCCCCCACCCACCCCACCCCCAGTTAACTCCACAGTATATGTTTTAACTTTACATTGATTATCAACACTTGAAAAATGGGGAGATTTTACTTTGAAAGGAGGATTTCTGGAAAAATCAGAAAATTCTACAAAACCGAGTTGGAAATGAGTGACAGCTGCTCCTTTTAACATTGCTAGCATACCTGGGGGGCCCTCTATTTGAACTTGTGATGCCTTCTTTACACTATGCCCTGGATAGCTAGTTCCAGGGCAACATTTGATGATTAGTTAGGGCTAACTCCTGCCACTTCTCAGCTTGAAGCCCCTGAGCCAGACTTACAAACTATTTAAGCATACCACTTTTTTATTCAAAAGACTGTCAACAGTATCAGAGAAAACAAGTGTGTGGCAGGCTGGGATGTGGCTCAGTGGTATAATGCTTACCTAGAATGTGTGAGGCCCGTGGTTTGATCACCAGTGCCATGCACACACGTACATGAAAGCATGAGAATGAAATAAAGTAAAGAAAACTAGTGCAGCCTCTCACCATCTACCACGTGGTAGGCACTAAGCACTTCGTAGCTTGCAATGGATTGGTGCCACACAGCAGTTTCAACCTCATCCTAGCAAACTCACCAAGGGCTGAAAAGTGAAAAGTGACATCTCCCAGTGTTATGGGCAGAATTGTGATTGTTCTTCCAACTCATATGTTGAAGATCTAACAACCCCCAGGACCTCAGAATGCGGCTATACTTAGATAAGCAAGGTCTTCAAAGAGGTAATTAAGTTAAAATAAGATCTTTAGGGTGAGCCCTGATCCAATGATTGGGTATCCTTATAAGAAGGTGAAATTTGGACATAGAAGGGTACAGAAGGAAGACTGTGAGAAGGCAGCTGTCTACAACTCAAGGAGAGGCCTCAGGAGAAACAAACGCTGCCAACACTGACTTCGGATTTCTAGTCCAGCAATGTGAGGATAAAGCGCAGTTCCTGAGCCCCCTGGACCATGGTAACAGCTCAAGGTGTTCCTAGCAAATGACCATCTCTTCTGCCAGGGCTCTGGATGTGCAGGTTCCACCAATCCATGCCCTTGGGAGAGACCTGGTTGGTAGAAGCAAGATGGGCAATTTCTGGCTGCTTGGCTTACTTCTCCAACAGCATATTGGTGGGAAAGTTACAGTTTGGGGAGCTGAAGGAACCCCAGTGTCCAGTCGTAGCAACCAGGTACAGAGAGGCCAAGCAGCATGCAGCCTCCCAACTCTGCACTCCCCTGGGGCTCCAGGTCCAGTGTTATGGTGGCAGGAGTCCTTCCTAGGGACTCTATTGAGAGCCTGCTCCTTGCAATAATTAGGTGAACACCCCACTCTCTCTTTTAAGGCCACTATGCTAAAACTGCCAAGACTGCTTTCTCATTGCTATGACTGAATCACGAATAATGCTCAATTATTAATCTGTTTTATAAACTAAATAACTTATAAATATCAGCTATGATTTCTAATATGGTCATGTCCTCATTGCTGAACACCTTTAACACTAAGACTTGAACAGGGAGACAGAAAATTTTCCTTCTCCTTCTCCCAACCAAAGTTGCAGGACCTAAGGCCTAGGGTAGCTGGCTGCATGTCCCACCCTGTTCTCGCACAGTCCGGAGAGTAAAGGACACAGAGAACATGCTGCTGGCATATTGGGGAAGAAAGTAAGAGGGAGAAGTGGAAAATAGTCTTGGGTGAGGAAGACACAGCATCCTGAGGTCTGCTAAGAGAATTTTACGTAAGCCTGGAATTAGCAGGACACAAAAGGAGAACTGCTCTTCTGACCTCAGGGGAGCTCATCCTGCAAGAGTAGCATGCTGTTAGACTTGGTGGATGTCTTCTATGTCCTCATCTGGTACTTTCATTAGCTGGTTTTACCTGCCTTCTGGTGTACATCTCTGAATAATAATCATAAAGATATCAACTTTAAATGGTTAATTTTGACTACTGGCATCATTTACTGAGCCTGTATCAGGTGAGTAAATTCCACGCACTGTTGCATTTAGTTCTCTTAACAGTTTTAGGAGATACATCCTTTTGTCATGTGTTTTACAGAGGATGCACAGAAAGGTTAACAAGTTCTTGCCTAAGAGCACCTCCAGTTTACATGGTGGAGTTGGAGCCTGGCTACCTGACTCCCAAGATCATGGTGTCACTCACCATTGTGTGCTGCCTGCCTCTGAACAGCAAGAACATAAGGAAGGGGCTGGGAAAAAGAAGGAGCAGGTGTCAGACAGGAGCCCTGTACAAAAGAAGACACTGGGCTTCATTCAGGGACTATGGCTCATTTGGCCAGGTAGTCCTCACAGCAATGTCAGCAGGAAGTGTGTAGCCAAGAGGTTTTGTGAGAAGTTGGAAGCCAAGGGGAATAGACTGTTCTTATTTAAAAGAACAACTGGCCTAGTTTCTAGGTAAGACTATTGCTAAAGATACAAGATGATCCCATTGTCCTCTGTGCCCTAGAGAAGCTGGTAGGGAGCCAGAAGAACAAGCCAATCCTGGTAATAAATCCAGCTGCAGAGGCTGGGCAGCAAGTTCCTAATTTTACTGTGTGTCCAGAACAATTAGGGCACTTGCTTCAAAAACCTGACTCAGTGGGTCTAACGCGGGGCCCAAAAGGCTGTATTAAACAACTTCCTAGGTGATTCTGACATGGGTCCTCCTGAGAAATGCCAGGCATGATGATCAAACTCTGCCTCTTGATCCTGTCATGTTTATTTCTGCCCGGAATCAAAACAGGTCAATTTAGAAGAATGCTACTCTTTCAATCTATGCTTCATTCTTCAAAGGTCTGAACAAGCCCTGGAAATTTCTAACTCCTTTTAGAATGCAGCCCACAGGACTAAGCCTCTTCAATTTGAAATCACTGTTACCATTTGACATACTTCTTTAACCACAAAAGTCTAAATTTTCTTCCTTAACAGACCTTTCCTTCTGAAGTACCATTTTGCTAGACAATCTTGTTCTTGCTCTGTCCAGTGCTGTCCCTTCTTTACAGCTCTTGCTCCTTCTTTGGGTCAGGTATCCTCAGGGCTCAGTCATGGGACTCTGGTGTAGCTATTACAGTTAGATAAATCCAAATCCTGGCTGGTCACTTACTACCCCAAGGTGCTTTATTCTCTGAGCCTCACAAATAAAATGGGATGAGGTAATAATAGTATATCTGTCAAAGGGCTGCTTCCAGTATGAATTGAGAAGATGTATGTAAATTACTTAGCACTTGCCTGACAGACACTGGTACTCAGGAAAAAGATGATGCCATGTCCACCTTATGACTTTAGATATGACCAATGCATTTCATAGGTAGCCTTGACCATTTACCTCAACCCCAATGGCCAAAGGCAGTCAATTTAAATTTATACTTAAATGGTCTAGTCACAGGTACTTGGATCTTTCTCACTTTCCTTCACCACGAGTGACACCTCCATTGCCCTGGAGTGCTGCTTTTAGTTACTTAGACCAGGAGCTAGTCAATAGAAATGTAAGCCACACAATGTGATTTGAATGTTTTTAGTGGCCACATGAAAAAAAATTAGTTTTAATATATTCTGTTTAGCCCAAGATGAACAAAGGTGACATGTAATCCTTAGAGAAGTTAATGAGATAGTTTATTTTTGGTACTAAGTCTTTGGGACCTGGTATGTATTTTATACTTGCAGCACATCCCAAGTGGGATTTACTGTGGTTGAGTGCTCAATAGTCATGGTACCTCCCTGGACATGACAGGAGTGCTTCACTGGATGGTGTAATCTTAGACAATGGTGCCTTCTAAATTCTCTTGAATTCCACTTTGACAAACCCCACATTTTTACTGCCCTCATTGTCCTGGCTCCTAATTTTACCCACTGTCATGGCTTCCCACACAAGCCAAGGTACTATGTTAGCCTTGTAACAGCACCCCCATCCCCAATCGTCTTCCACTCTCATCTATCCTGACCAGTACGCTTACGTACAGTCCTGCTATCAACTCAGTCCTCTGAAAAGCTGGCTCATGCAAGATCAAGGGCTTTCCCAGGATCCCCCAAGAAAAGTTCAAAGGGCTCAGTTTGTACTCAAGATCTTCCCTAATGCTTCTGCCACCATAACCAAACTCCTAATCCAAAAGAAGCTTATTTCTTTCTACATAGGGCTTACCAAATGCTAGGCACCAGGCTATATGACAACAAATGACCCCGTGAAGTAAGTTCTCTTTTCAAACCCATCTTACAACTGAAGAAACAGACACAAAGGGTAGGTCCTAGGGTGAACCTGCTAGTCAGCTGCATGGCTTGGATTTGAACCCAGGGAGGCTGATCCAGAGGCCAGCATGTCACCCCAACTCCTGGCTTTGTGGGCTATGTTTTCAAGTCCTAAGCCTGCTCTCCAGTTCTCTGCCTGCCTCTCTTGGCCTATTTAAATTCTTTCTTGCTTTAGGCTACTGTTCACAGTTGCCTCTTCCAAGGAAGGTCTCCCTAGTTACTTTTGCTTACTATGACTAATTCCCTTTATGAATTCCTGCTCTGGGCTTATAGCTCAGGAGTTAAAGGACCCCTGAGTGGCTGCCCCATGCACAGAAAGTGCAGGTAGGGGTAGTTGCACATGAATACCCTAAAATTGTACAAAATTTGGTATGTATGTCTATGCTTTCTTTTTTTTCCTTGAAGAGAAGGTTAATAGCTCTTACAACCTCTCAAAAAGATCTGTACCACCATTAATTTTAGTGCGTAATTATATATATGCTCTTTAATGCCTATTACTACATAAATGTACAAATATTGTCTTCAGGTCATATTGTTAGCTCAGTAATATAACAACTACTTTTATTCATTGGTTACTATGTGCCTGCTACTGTATCGAATACTCTATACCGATATTAGTCATTTAATATTTTCTGTAATAAGAAATTGGATTTATTATACCTATTGAGATCAAACTTTGCCCAAGGAAACAAAGTTATTAAGTGGTAGAAACAAAATTTTATTTATTTATTTTTGGCAGTATTGGGGTTTGAACTCAGGGCCTCACTCTTGCTAGGCAAATACTCTACCACTTGAGCCACTCCTTCAGCCCTTTTTTGTGTTGAGTATTTTTGAGATAGGGTCTCATGAACTATTTGCCCAGGCTGGCTTCGAGCCATGATCTTCCTGTTGTCTGCCTCCTGAGTAGCTAGGATTACAGATGTGAGCCACTGGTGCCCAGCTAGAAACAGGACTTTAGTCCAGATTTCTCCAAATTCAAAGCTATGCCCTAATCCAGCAGATGAGGTATCCCATGCCACCTTCTCTCTCCTATGGATTAATGCAGAGATGAGGCTTCAATTACATTCCTTGGTTAGAATGAGACACACAATGTAGTAAACACACACCAGCTAGCATGCACTTATACCTGGGAGTGTTTGTATGCTACTGTTTGTTTTCTTAGAAACAGGATACACCTTGCTGCTCCTTATCACAGGTGTCCCACACAACACCAATAGATGAGCCAATGGATGCCCACTTGCTTGGCTCCCAGCACAGCTCTCAGAGACCTGGGTGGAGTTCCTGGGGCTCCCATGCACTTGTTTAGGGCCAATCAGTGACTCAGTGAACTTTCAGCTCCAGCATGGGCTGGCCATTAGTGTTGCTATGCCATGTTGCTATGCACCCGTGCATACTGCACCCCAAACAGGTTTGCAGATCTTGAAGGAGGCCCATAGGGACGTGATGCCCCACCGTGGTGTTAGGACCCAGTCCCATCCCTGCTAGGCTGGGCCAGGATTCAGCCATCCATTGAGACGTGTGTTTACAGTCAACCTGAAAGTGCTTATAAACAAGTTTTACTCTTTGCCCAGTGTAGCAAGACAGGTTGAGGAAAGGTTTGCTAATATCTGCCTGGCTGGCTTACGATAGCTGGACATCTCATGTGTTTACCAATGAATGAATGAGTAACCCAGTGGAAGAATTCCACAGCTACTATTGAAAAAAAAAAAAAAGCAACATTTTCAGAGTGCCTTTTCTATGCAAAGCTCTGTATATACTCTTCACAACATCCCTGGAAAAGAGAAAACTATTGTTTAACCAGTTAGCTTTTTTTTCTCTTAGAGAGGAATATAAGCATATAGCAAATATCTTGATCAGTACAAAAGGGTGTACAACAAAATTGAGCTCTTCTTGAACTCTAACCTCTTCCAGATATTGCTGTAAACTTGTCAAGCTTCCTTCTGAGGTCATCTTTTGTGTATACAGACAGGATTCTGTATATCCATTTAAAAAAATACAAACAGGAGCATGGGTATGCATTGCTCTGTGCCCTGGTTTTATTTGAACTAACACTATATTCTGGAGGTCATGCTAAAGTGAGTATTATTTGTCCGTCTGCCAGTGGGGATGCTGAGGCTCAGTGATGTCCTCGTGACAAGTGCTAGGGCTGCCATGAAGCCTGGTGCTCCTAAGCACTGCTCCATACTACATCTGTCCTACAGCCCCTAGAAGCCTTCTGAGGTTGGAGAGGAAACAGCATGCCCAGAGAAGAAGAGGACAAAAACTGCCCTAAAAGGACTCAATGCTTTTTGGGGAACAAACACTACTATAAAAAGTGAGATTTCCAAACCACTTAAAACATGCCTAGGACAGTGTTCACTGTACACCAAGGTAGGAGGTTAACAGGCAGCCACTGCCCTCCTTTGAATGGTGCCCAGCCTCTTGTTGGAGTGAGAAATGGTGAGAGAGTTGCAGGCTGGGAAAGGATGCAGCAGAGAGTGTGTAGCTCATGACACTGACAGTCATCGTGCCCTGCAACCTTGTCCTGACTATCACTTGTGGTCTCCTTTGGGTCCAAATGAGCTCCAAGGCAGAGAAGTAGGAGAGACAATTTCCCACTGTAGGTAGGATCTGCCTCCCCTTGTCACCTTGAAGCAGATTCAGAAAAAAGAGAACACCAGCTCTTCAGCAACCTCAAAAGGATTTTTTCGGGACCTTGCCTCTCAGGGAAGTTGAGGCAGGCTGGTGTTAGAGAAAGTTCGGGACACATAGAAAATATCTGACTTAATGTCCTGGCTCAGGGACAGTCTGGACTGCCCTCCCCTGGCCCAGGAACCGCCCACACCCCTCCCCACTCATTGATTACTGGATGGGAATCACCTGGTTCCTCCCTTCCCCTAGATTAGCATAAATTTTAAAAGCACTCTCTGCCTCCAGATTCCACCTGGGCCCCACCATGTTCCCTTTTGTATTTCCCTTCCTAACTTTTAATAAATTCCATTTATATCCATGTGTCCTGCTGTGAATTCTATCATTCAGGACACAAGGAATTTGGAAGTCTTCTGATCACAGACTGCACCATTGCCATCAACAATTGGGCATCAGCAGCAATGCACGCAGGCCACTGGACTTGATGAACTAAAGTCTGAGTATCATGAGGAGCGTAGATGGGCTGGCAAACATGCAAAGGCAGGAATTAGGAACTTAGGGAAGGGATGGTCAGAGATGGCTTCAGCCCACGAGAAGACAGATAACAATATAGGCCTGAAATGAATCAACCTTCAACCTGGCAGGAGCTGGAGAGGTGCGGATGAAGACATGGAGAATTTCAGAGTGGCTGCTGATAGAGCAGTAGACAGCCCATTAAAGTATTTTCTCGGTGAAATGGGAGCCGCCAACAGTTTCTAGGCAGGAGTGACAGGTGTTAAGGGAGCGCAAGTGAAAAAATGATTGAACAAGCTCTTTGTGGGGAGGGGAAATGACAGACAGAAAGGCAAGGTAGGCTACTTCCATCGATGGTCTTGGGTAGGTAATACAGCCTGGTTTGGGGGTCAGAAGGACCTGGGTTCAAATGTGAGGTTTGTCATTTTGTATGGCATGATGTCACTGCTGTCCTTGCACTCCCAGGTTCTCTGTGTGTGAAGTAAGATAAGGAGAGGACCTGTCTCACAGGACAGTAATGATGAAGTGAAATAAAATAGAAAACGGCCAGTTCATGGAAACCACCAGTGCTGCCTACCACCATCCCATCACAACATGAGACTTCACACAAATAAAGGTAACTGGAATGCAAAGAGAGAGAGAGAGGGAGGGAGGTAGGGAGAGGGAGAGACATGAAAATGTCAGAACAAACAAGACTCTGTCCTTAGGGCTGAACAGGGAGTGACAGTTCAGAGATGGCCACTCTCATTGAGGGCTGGTGTGAAGGAAACCTGTAGGCTTTGACAAGGAGGGCACCTTAAAGAGCCAAGAAGGGGCAGGGGACAGGATGACGCCACCACAAAAGCTGGGGGAGGGGAGGGAATGTTAAGGAGGAATGCTGCATGAAGATACTTAGTTAAAAATGTACCCAGAGAGCATATTAGACAAATCTACTCCACAATGTAGCTTGGTGGGTGATAGCAATTTTAGTGTTTTTTTTAACTTACTGCTACAGTATGTAAGCTTTTAGTTTTTGATATGAGGTAAACTTTAGATAGCATTTACACTTGCCAAGCATTGTTCTAAGGGCTTGACAGATAAACTTACTTAAACTCCAAACAATGCTAGAAGGCTGTTACTATTGTTCTGCCCAGTGCAGCACAGAGGGAACCAAGGGAGTCAGCACTGAGAACACAGCCAAGGTCAGACAGAAGGTGAGGGGGGACGCTCACCCCTTGGGAGCCTGGCTCCAGACTGTGTGCTCTCAGACACAGGTGACACTTTCACGATTAAACCAAACCAAGCCAAACCAACTTCCCCTTGCTAGTCATTCACGAAAGTAGGAAGGTCGTGGCTTTATGGGGGTGAAGAAAATAGAGGACAGGACTAGCACACTGGTCTCAGTGATGGGGACCTCAAATGAGTGCTTTCCAGTGTGGAGAGACTACAGGTCTCACAGGATTTGAAGAGAGAACTAAGTCAAGGACGGAGCCTGCACATCCAGCAATGTTTGGAGAGATGTGACATGTAAGAAGACGAGGAGCTGGATAGGTTTTGGGGCAGGGCTGTTTTATAAGATGGCTGGCAGCAGAGCCTTTCTCAAAGTAGGAGTGTTGAGAAACTAGGGAGGAAGTAAAGATGCTAGGAAAGGCCCTCTGTGAGAGCCAGGGGACCAGCTCAGGACTGGGCTGGGAAATTAGGAAGGGGGGAGGTGGAGGAAAGAGCTGGGAGGTCAGACATGGAAAAGCAGCAGACAGGGAGCCAGGAAGCTCAGGCTGGTAAGGAAAAAAGAAAGAAAGCAAAATAGAAGTGAGCTTTTTTTTTTTGGTCAGGGTTTGAACTCAGGGCCCAACCCTATGGTCCAGATATCCTTAACTTGTACCAGCCATGTGTTCTACCACTTCAGCCATACTCTCAGCCCTTTTTTGTTTTAGTTATTTCTTAGGGTCTCCACTTTTTGCCAAGGGTTGGCCTTGTACCTTAATCCTACTACCTCTGCCTCCCATATAGCTAGGATTACAGAGATGCATCACCATGTCCAGCTTGCTGTTTGAGATAGGATCTTGCTGTCTTTTTATCTGTGCTGGCCTTGAACTGTGATCCTCCAATTTCCACCTCCCAAGTAGCTCGTATTATAGGCTTGAGCCACTGTGCCTGGCATAAAGGAACTTCTGATGCATACGACACATGTAAACCTCTGAGTGAGCAAGAGCTGTGAGGTGCACATGAGTACGAACTGTGTACCTGCACTAATACAGGTTCAAGAGCACCACCATGAAACTGCAAGAGTGGAGGATACGGAGGGCACAGGAGTGGCTGTGAGCTAGCTGCTCATGAGTCCAGGTGCCTTCAATAGTTAAGCTGCATGGGGTTCATTCTGCCTCTGGATATGTTTGTTTTAAGAATACAAGTTAGAAGTAAAATTCTACAGTCCCCACATTCCCATTACACGGTCATTGTTAGGATCATTAGGTGAGATGTGTTATTACAGAATGACAGATACGTACATTAATAATGATGTAATTTCTTCCTCCTGATCCTGACCTAATGGTATGTCCAATGTACACAGTGCAAAGAATGGCCTTGTGATCAGCCCACTGATCACAAGTGAGCCCTCTGCCCACTTTACAGGGTGGGCACCAATGCCCAAGCATCCCTCCCTGGAGGCATCCACTTCAAACCACTTGCTTCATATATTTTGTTCACTTAAATTCAAGAAGTTTGCAAAACAAGAACTTTCAGTGGAACGGAGTAGAAGGTTCTTGTCCATCAACTCCAGGAAAGAATTAGTGTGGCCTCTTTCAGCCCTGGATTTTCCAGGCCAGACCTATTCCCAGCCTCTGTGTCTCCTGGCATACTAGTGACTTAATTTTATGTGAGTTGGCTTTAAAACTGTGGCCATAATGTATCTCTCATCCTTCCCTAAGCCTAATCCTTTGTCTGACACAGGCTCCTACAGGGCAGGCACCTCGTATCACGTGGTTCTTTTATCTTCCATGGGCAACACATGAAGAATAAGTCTATGCTGACTCCAGCTTGGCAGGAAGTGACAGCTCTGCAGCTCTTCTTCATGACTCAGGACACAGCGGGACAACAATCCCTACCGAATCCGATAAAACATGGACACAGTCCTTTAGGAGAGTAATGATAATGGTCTGAACCCGGGGTACAACATGAGAATTTCTGAAACAAACTGGGTCGGTGTCACATTACAGAAGGATTCCTTCAGAGAATAAATACTCTCTCAACTGCATTATCTGTCAAAGGGGGTTAGTTACAGAAACTAATTACTTAGCTCTGATTCTAATTATCAGCCAGGAACCATAGTAAGCATCTCCAAATTAAAAAAGAACACCTTTGCACGACTTCTTGTGTGTCTTGAGTGAAGTTCTGCCTGGGTCTCCAAAGTACAATGCCATGCACACACTGCCACCACTCTTATATGTGTCAATGGGAGGGAGGTGGTACTGACTTTGACTTTAGGCACCTGCCATCTTTAGTTTCAACAACAGCTCCTTCTCAGGTCTCCATACTTGGTGGTACTTTTCCCTTGGTGTTAAAGACAGATACAGGAAATACAGTTCGGATGCTGTGAGCTCTGGAGGGAAGGAAGTGTCTCAAATGCCTTCTCTGTTTAAGCTAACTGTGAAGGTCAAGTGCTGAAGAGTGAAAGAAAAGGGGCTGCTTCCCCAAGGCTACTCATCTCATGGGTGGCATTGGATATAACATACACTTTCAAGCAACCCTAACAGTTAGCACTGCAATATTAAAGCCTTTTACTTACTCGTGTACTTAAGCATAAAGTCAGTTAAACTTTTCTAACACTTAATGGGCCCAGGGATTAAACTCTTAAGAGCCATCCCAGGAGAGCAAGCACTCAGTTGTCTTCTGTGACCAAATAGAAATTTCAGAAGGTTAAAGATGATTCTATCAAAATTCTGTCCTGGGGATATTTTCACAAGTGCCTGCTGTTCTTTTATGCACAATGTAAATCCAAATAAATGACACGTGTTTATATTATGCATAGAAATTATAAGACTGATTTCAGTAGATCGAATAAATAAGTGTGTGAGATTCTTATAAACAGTGTCCACATTCATAACTGAGCAAAGCTGGCATTTACGCAATCTCTGAATGTCTGTTATACATGAAAACCATTCCTGGCTGAATTCTGGGGGAACATACCCTGTCACACCTGTCAACATACCTGTTGATGCTGCCACATGTTTGTATGTCACTTCCACTTTTACCCAACATGGAAATCTGCTGTTCTAATATGGTAAGCCTGATGTAATAATCACTTGAAAGACTGTAATGTACAAAGTCTTTCCCAAACATCATCTACATTAGGTGTGGGGAGTGGATTATGAGAAGCCTATGAGAACTTGTCATAAGCACAGCTGTGCTCAATGATCTACAGGCTGAGTTTGGCATGGCCCCAGCCACAGAAGACAGTGAGAGGCAAACTGCGGCACAGTTGCTTTTCCTAAGTTGTTTACCTTCAGAGAAGTAGGAAACGGTAGGTTTCTCTTGTTACAATGTCACCCACCTTGCCGAGAACTGTTGCTCCACCTCCTTGTTTATCACTGGATATAAAAGACTCCCTGACAGGAGTTTTTTGATGGAGGATTGAGGGAAGGTTTTTTGATGAAGGATTGCTGGATTGGTGGGCTGTTTGTGAGAATGCTGCTGCTGCTGCTGAGTTATGCTAGAGATTAGAGGAAACATGGGACAGTGTAAGTCTGAGCACCGAGACTTTAAGAAAGCTAAAGAGAGAAGATGGGACAGTGTAAGTCTGAGGACGGAGACTTTAAGAGAGATTAAAGAAAACATGGGACAGTGCGAGTCTAAGGAAAGAGACTTTAAAGAATAGAAAAGAAGCAAGGCTTTAAAGAAAGACTTTAGAAGTAAGGTCTTTAAGAATAGAGAAGCAAAGTAAAAGAGGATAATAGAGAAAAGAAGCAATGAGGCTGGCTGCTGTGCGTCTCCATCTGAGCACCCAGCACACCTAACCCCAGCTTTCTGCATGTCCATCTTTTATCGTTTGTCCTTTCTGCATCTCCAGTCACCCCCAGTTAGGTTTGGAGTACCACAGCTCGAGAAAGCTTGCTACAATTAGGCAGAGTCAATTAATTATTTCATTTTATTTTGATTTCTACTTAGAAATTTCTGCTTGTGAACCTCTTGAATTTAGCATGCAAACTGATGTGATTAAGAAGATATTTTAGCAGATAATTAGAAAAACAATCTTTTTGCCTCAAGGCTCCTATTTCTTAGAAGCCTATTAGGTACTTCTCTTTAATATTTATTTAATATTCACATGGCTCTTAAACACAGAAAGTATTTTTTCACTCTCTTTTAAATAGAATCCATTTGCTACGGTTTGGATATGGTTTAGACACCTGAAGGTCACAGCTGGAAGTTTGCTTGCAGTGGGGAAATATTCAGAGATGGCAGGACCCTTAAGGGGTGAGGTCTTGTGGAAGATTATCAGGTCATCGGAGGTACCACCCTTGGAAGAGATTAATATAGCTCTCATAGGATCCTGGCTATTCCCCTGGTAAGGAGGTTCTTATAAGAAGAGCAAGCCTAGCTCCCAATTGCTCTAGCTTCCTGCCTCATCATGTGATCTATTCTGCACAGTGATGTCATCCACCACCAAGTCCTCACCAAAGACCAAACAGATGAGGCCTCCTAATATTGAATCATCAACCTCCAAGACTGTGACCTAAATGAGCCTCTTTTCTTTATACAGTATCTAGCCTCAGGTGTTTTGCTACAGCAACAGAACACAGACAAGTAAACCATTTTATATTTTCTTAGAAGCAGATTATACATAACTGCACTTAAGATGTATGGCAACATGAATGACAGAAACCATCAACAAAGTGACCAGGAAATGGATTCCTAATAGTGCTGCTGGGGCAGATCTTTTAATGCACCCAGGCTCAAACCTCACCCCACACCTCTGGAATCAGAGTAACAGGGCTAGGGCATGGCCAAAGTGCACTCTGACAAAGCTCTGAGAGATGCTGATGTGTACTCCTAGCTAGGAACGAATCCGGATGGCTCAGTCATAAGAAAAGTCTCCCTGACTGCTCTGCAAGGTGCCTGGGGTCTCAGCTTCCTCATCCTTAACAGAGGAGAACAACATAGACACTCTGCATCCCTTCTTGGATTCCCTTTTTAACAACCCTCCCTATCCTGTTTCTCAGAACTACTCAGCCAGCCACTGGTGTAAGATCTTAATATTTACGTTACCCTAACGGTCATGGTGGAGACTGCAGATGTCACTGAGTGGATGGCACAGGTGACACAGCAGCTGCAGACAGTGCCAACAGAATTATGCACCGGGGTGTGGGGTGTGCAGGAGTCAGCATTTACCTGCTTCTGAAGTCCCAGAAGACCTTGAGTGTGAGTGTGTGTGTGTGTGTGTGTGTGTGTGTGTGTGGCACAGGGTATCCTCCTTCCCAGAGGGGTTTCTAAGGCAGACAGACGGGTCTCTCTCTTACTCTCATCACAGCTGGCTACACTGGAAACTTTACCTCTGTTTCTGAGACTACCACCTCACCCTTCATATCCAGAGGGCCAAGTAGCTCTAGAGGTTACATTTTCCTTTAGGGCCTCCTTCTCCCATCATTCACCAGCAGCCTTTTGTTCACCCTCTTGCTTGATTTGTGTTGGGAGATGACAGCCACAACCTTGGGTTTCCTGGAGCTATACTCCAAGGCTTTCCACCTGCCACCCAGCCCATGACCCTACACAATGGTCAAAGCTAACTCAGTAGACAAGAGCAGCTGCTCTGGTAGAGGGTAGGTAGGAGGGGAGCCAGGAGCATCTCTGCTAACTTACCTTCCCATTGCTTTTCCCTGGGACAGCCTGAGGGGACTCTGCAGATGCCCAGGGCTTCTGTGAAATACAACTGCCACCCTCAGCCAGCTGAACCTTCCTGGAATTCAGGTATTTGCCCCTCTGAATCACCCACCAGTGGGTGGAATGTAAATTACGTGGTAGGCGCCAAGGTGCAGCCCCAACAGGATGTGTGCCACACTCACCAGGAGATGGGTGAGGGTGTTCACAGAAGCATCCTTCAAGTTTTGCTCCAAATGACCCAACAGGAGCAGGACAAGTTGCTCAGTGGAAGGCCATGCAGAGTGGCAAGGAAGGAGCTTCAGACACATGCAGCTACTGGACAAGTCTTCCAAATACAAGGTTGAGTCAAAGAAGCCAGACACACGGAATGAAAATTGAGCACACACTTGTGGCCCTACCCGCTCTGGAGAGCTAGAACAGGCAAAACAGATCTGCTGCTGGAAGTCAGGTGGCAGAAAGGACAGTGCCTGCCTTTGGTGGGGAAAGTGGCAAAAGATGCATCAAGTGTTAACTATGTGTATGTCTGCTTTTGGAAAATTCTTTAGACCATGCCTGGGTACTCATCTTCACGATATTACACTTCAATGGACAGCTCAGAACAAGCAAGCAATTCATTAATACTTCCATTTCATGCGGGCTTTCCCTGTGCCTAGAAGCCCTTTCAACATGGCTGTCAGCTACCTTTCCAGTCTCCCCAGCTATTTGCTTGGGGATTCTTTATCCTTGAAGAATCCAGGTATCCTCTGTGAAATGCTGAGATATGGAGGTTTTCTGGGGAGAGGCATTTGAAGCATTCCATAGTGGTCATCAGATTTTCAAAGCACCCCCACCACCCAGAAAAAACAAAGGACAATTGTTCTATTTATTGGTCCTTAAGTGGTTCTTAAAACTCAACTCTGACTTGCTCAGGTTTTTTTTTTTAATTTTTATTCAGAAGGTCCTCTCCTTTCTACCTCCTCCCTGCTGGAATTCTATCTCTGCTTCTAGGAGACATCAGGCTATCTGTCCCACCAAGAGTCTGCTCATCCTCCAACTATAAACAACCCTCTTGCCCCTTTCCACAACTATTTCATCAGGGTGTGCTATGAAACTTTGGTAGACAATGAGGATTTAGAAATAAACCCTAATCCCT
Source organism: Castor canadensis (assembly GCF_047511655.1). NCBI lineage: Eukaryota > Metazoa > Chordata > Mammalia > Rodentia > Castoridae > Castor > Castor canadensis. Next base: position 107,232,618 of record NC_133392.1, on the reverse strand, counting down.
GCCTACAGGGAGCATTCTCACCAGTGAAAGGAAAAGAAATGCATCCACAATTTTAGTTAAAAAAAAAAAAAGAAAGAAAGAAAGAAAGAAAGAAAAAAAAAAAGGCATTAGAAGAGAGACAGGTAAAGCCAAGGGGAATTCAGAGGAAAGAGAGATTCCTTCTGGCTGGGGCTAATCTGGACAGGCTTCATGGAGGAGGTGGCACTACCCTGTAAAGTTTGGAGCTGGGATAGAAGAACAAAGGTTAGTGCTGTGAAAGCCTTGCACCCTGCACAGGGAAAGGCAGACACATCAAGAAGAAAAGGAGCTAGAAGAGGTGAATTGGAGTCAAAAGGTTGGTAGCCAGGCTCAGGCTCAGGAACTTGAGTTTTATGCTGTGGGCAACTGAAAACCATTGAAAATATTAAGCAGGGCATGATATGATGAGATGCCTCTGTCTCTCAGGTGGACTGAGACAACCCCTTCCTCCTTGGAGGGTCTCTGTGGCACTTCTCTGCCTTTGGTTTATCATGGGTCACCTGTGGTCTTATTTTCTTGTACTCCCCATGAACCTTAAGCTAAAGGAAGGCAGATGGTGTCTTCCACATGATGGCACTCAGTAAATGTTTTCTAAACAAATGGATGGCAATGTCCACCGAAACCGCTTTGAATGAATGAGAGTGGGAGGGTTCAGCAGAAAAAACACGGAGGGCGTAATACAAATGCGCTGGATGAACTCAGGCGTCCGTTCAGCTCAGGTCCTCTGTCTACATGCATCCCCAGATGAGCCGTGCTCTCAGAACACAGGATGTACATCAAGACAGTTCTGCTAAGTGCTCAGTACCCGAACAGGAACTCAGGCCAGCCTAGCCTTGGCCCTGTTCCCTGCCTTCAGGAGGGATCAGGAACATAGGGAAAGAGACGGACTGTTGCACCTCTCAGGCCCTTGGAAGAAAAGGGCTCTGCCTCCAAGTCAAGAAGGGACAGAACACTCCACAGGGAGAGAAGTCAGCTTAGGTACTGGGTGCGGATCTCACAGTTCTCGGCAGGGAGTTCACTGCTGTCTTTTCCTTTGTGCATTGCCTCTTTACACTTTTCAAGTCTTTTCACCTCTTTTATCACACTTCATAAGCACCTGTAATTAAATTACTTTTTTAGCTGGTAGATGAGAAGATGAAGGCAAAAAGAGAATGACCACCCAACTCCCTCAGGAACTGAGGTTCCTGACTCACACCAGCCTCTCTCTATTCTGCCCTCGAGTCTCTGGGGAACTTTCAGGGGGAGGGACAAGGACTCTGTAGAGGTGACCGAGTGATAGCAGCTGCCCTCCTGGCAGTTGTGCCCACTTGTGTTTGAGCTTGGGGTGGGCCCCTCCATTTGGTTGGGGCCTGGGTGATTACACCACTTTATCATGACCAAGAGCAGTACACACAGGCTGAAGTTTGGAGGATGTTGGCAGCTGCCACAGCTTCCCTGAGGGAAGGAGGGCAGGCGTGGGAAAGGAAAAGCAAAAGTTAGCACCATTTGCCACCCCAGAACTGCAAAGCAACACACTGCAGGAGCACTCTGTGTGCACTGTGCAACGCCAACTGCAACTGAATCAGCCTGTGTGCTGGCTGAGCTCCCTTCATGCTGCCGGGCTTCCAGCCAGCACTGCAACACCACCCTTACCAGCTACCACTATTTAGGCTAGCCCTAATTTTGGAGCCAGCTTAGCATGTTTGCCTTTTTCTTGCCTTCCTTTCCTTCCCTCCCTCTCTTCCCTCCCCTTCCCTTCCCTCCTTCCTTTCTAATAACAAAAGAAAGATGTTGCAAAGTTCAAACTGCATGTGCATGAACAAAATAAAGCTAAAAACGCCTTCTGATTTCACTCCAAAGGGCTATTGTTAATTGTCTTTTTCTTTCCTGCCACACCTTCTGCTGACCTTTACGAACTCTCATGCACATGGATAAGGTTTTTAAGCAAATAGGATCACATTTACATATAGTTCTGCAAATTGCATTTTTCATAAAATAAACATATCATGAGATCAGCCTTGCCCATATAAAAAGCTAGTGTATTTTTCTAACTTAATCTCTCATTTTGACACAGCTTAAATTTATAGAAAAAAGCAAAGAGGACACAAAATAATTTTAAAGGTCAAATTTAAAAATTAGTAAATTCCTATAATTGATCTCTTTTTCCCCCAAGGACTTGCCAGAGATCATCCTGGGAGTCAATGCAGGATCAGTTTCAGAGCATGCAGGGGAGGGGCTGAGCAGGATGCAAGATCTGACCACATATCTGCCTGGTGCAGGACTCTCCAACCAGTGGCTCAGGCTAGCTGGGTGCTCAGAGACCAGCAACCAGAAGCTGAGTCTGCAGAACTGTCAGGCTCCTCAACCAGCGGGCCTGCTTCCCCTGGAGGCGCTAAATGTGGAGGACAGTTGCAGGTGTCAGGAGTAGAAGCAAGTTCAGTGAAAGTGCAATGTTTGAATGTTTCCCCTTCTGGAAACACAGGGGCCAATGGCATGCAAGGGCAGCTGCTTTGCTTAAACACAGGGAACTTGGTTCCTTTCTCACCAGCAGGGTCATCTTGCAGATTCTGCAGGGCCACCCACATCGTATGGCTAACATTGATAGCTATCCTAGTTCCAGAAGGAGTACATGCTAATCCTGATTCCAGGGCTGAGACGTACTGCATAGAACTGAGCCAGGTCTGGGTTGCTATCTGGAGCAACCAGATGGGGAGGGGCAGAGAGGGGTCAGGGCAGTTAGGGAGAGCACCCAGGGAAAGAGGGTGGGGGTACCCTTCCTCTCCAATATGTTTTCTCAAGATCCATGAAACAGCATTTTGGCTGTGGCCAGAGCCCACAGGTAGCAAGGTTTTGATTCCTTCTGTTCCTTTTAGAACACTGAGTACTTCTCAATGGGCACAACAGTTTTCCAGGCCCTTTCCAGCACTGACTCATTTACTACTCACGGTCGCCCTGTGAGCGCATGCTCTAATGCTGCCCCATGAGACAGACACAGGACACCACATCATCTACCTAGGAAGTTGTGGAAGCGGGATTTGAACCCAGGTATCTCTGGTTCCAAAGCCCCTACACCTAACCATCATGTTACATGGCCTTAGCCTAGGGCGGTCTCTCTCAGAATGTGCTGCGATGGCTAGGTAAATACGGAAGTAGGGTTCCATGTCATGTATATTTTGGAAATCCCTCATTCAAACAAAGATCAGCAGGCTTCTTTCCTGCATGACTTTTCAGGGTCTTTCTACACCGAGATGCACTTATGATCCGCAAGAGGCACACGGGCTTGCAGCATTTCCCCAAATTATTTGAACATGGAAATGTTTTCCTTGCAACTTCTCCGGAGATGAATGTTCTGCTGACAGTACCCTGTGAAACACTGGAAAAGGGAGTCGGTGGGAACAGGCTCAAGTTGAATTCTTGCCATTTTAACTGTGATTTTCTGAAACTGTTTAGCTGAGCCCCTGGGACAAGAGAGTGACAACAGTCACTGCCCCTCATGGAACTGCTTGAGCACACAATGCACACGCTGAATTCTAAAAATGTGCACAAATGGGAGCTCTTCTGATGAAAAATACCAAATATTTTAAGAACAAAGAAATTATGTAACTTCAATAAAAAAACCCAGAAAATATTATGATCTCTGGGCAATCTTTACCAACAAGCCCTCACATGTAAGACAATCCTCCAGCACCATGGAGTGAGTGACCTTCCCCAGGAAAGGAGAAACAAACAAAAACTAGCTTGGACAGAAAGTTTCTTTGGCAAAGAGGGTTCCCTGACCCGGGCCGGTGTCCTGAATGCTGGCAGAGTGGGAGCTTCCTTGACAAGGGACAGGGTCAGGGTAAGCTCTCGGGCCCAGTGTGCTCAGGGAAGGGGGAAGAAGCTCACTAACTTTTGGGGGTAAATTCTCATCACTGAATGAAAACGGCTTGGCATCACCAGGCCACCTTCCTGTTCCCGTCTCATGAAGTGAGTCATGCATCTGCCATTTCACTTGTAGCCGTGGTGGGAGAGGAGCTGGAGGACTTTGCTCATCAGAGTAGGACTTCACAAAGGCCCCCCTCCCAGCCTGCTCATCCCCTCCTTCCGGTCATGCCTGCTAAACATGTGAGAGCTGATAGAAAAAATAAAACAATAAGAAAATCCCCCAAGCAGCAGGCAGGGAGAAAGAAGGCTGCAGCAGAAGCCAACATGGAGGCCACTGGCACAGCCCAGGGCTCAGGACCCAGGCACCTGGAGCAACTCACTCTCAGTGGACCACAGCAGCTCTGCACACAGGACCTGCTTCCTGTTGTGCAGCCACGTAAATGAACCCTGGGCTCCTTTGGCAAGGAAGCACGTGTGATGGAGCTGCCAGGGCAGCCTCTGTGGTGTGTGCTCACACAGCCTGCAGGCTCAAGCTTGTGATGCCAACCGAGGAGCAGTGGCCCCTCACAGGGCATCGCCTCTGCCAGGGAACCCATCCATGTGGTAGGGAGAGACAATTCCCTGGCCAGAACAGCCTGGGGAAGACATCCAGAAACCTCAGGAGACAGGGAATGAGTTAGAGGGTGATTAAAACCTAGGCGACTGGACTCCAGGCTGAACTGGAATGGTTTCCTTGGGTTACTTGTCCTTATTAGCCTCTCAGGGCCTCATTTCTGCAGGCACCAAATGTGTGCAATTTCCAGTATTCACACAATGCTGGAAAGGAAGGATCTCCCTCTCCATTTTGCGGATGTATAAACTGAGGCTTGGAGGAATCACATGACTAACATCTGTTTAAGTACTAAAGTTGTGGAATCAAGATTTGAACTGAGTGGGTGTCTGTGGCTCATACCTGTAATCCTAGCAACTCAGGAGGCAGAGATCAGAAGGATTACGAGGTCTGAAGACAGCCCAGGCAAATAGTTTGTGAGACCCTATCTCGAAAATACCCATCACAAAAAAAGAGCTGGTGGAGTGGCCAAGGTATAGACCCTGAGTTCAAATCCCAGTATTGCAAAAAAAAAAAGATTTGAACTGAGATCTTCCACAGTGTCTCCTCCTCAACTTCTACCCAGGCTTCTAAGCTTCTTTAAAAATGATGCTTGCAACTAGAATCAAGTCTTAATTTTCAACATAAGCATTACTCAGTTGGTAAATTATCCACTGCAAATTAAAAATCTTACTTGCATCAACTGTTCTTGGGTTACTTATTCTTTTGTATTGCCAAATGGAATGTGCTTAGGGAACTGCAAATGGGTTTTGAAATTAGCTAAAGCAAAGTCTAATTATAATTCTCATATTAAATCATTAGCAAAATAAATCACCAAAATGATTCCATGGCCAAATATAAATGATTTCCCTTCTAAGGCAATATGGCATTTGCTGGTCTGAAAAAGCTGGTACTGGAAGATGGAACAGGCACATAGATGGTAGAAAGAACTTTGGGTCTAGGGTCTCTCCAGGACCAGTTGTTAGCTGATTAACTGTGATTTAAAGTCACATATCTCACCCCCTCTTCCCTTTCAGTAAAACAAAAGGCTGGGATTATTAGTGTTCCTCCCCCCCTCCTGTCACCCTTCAATACGAAGATGCTTAGTAGATTCTCCCCTTTTAAAGATAGCTTTCCTGTTGGAACCTATTGACTACACAATACGTCACAACAAAAAATTATCAGAAATACTCTCTTATTTTTAATTGCAAAAACCTAAGAGTGCTCCCTTTACGTCTGACATTATTATTTAGTTTATTGTCAATGTCTCTCTCTAAACATTCTCTTTGCAGAAACCTATCCACTCCTCCTGCCATTCTTTTTCCTAATTTTGTTCTTGTTGTTTTGGGTTTTTTTGAGACAGTGTCTCATTATGTAGTCCATGCTGGCCTTGAACTCAAAATCCTCTTGCCTCCACCTCCTGAGTGGTGGGATTATGGGTGTGTACCATCACACCCACCCAGGTCTTTGCATTAAATGGCCCAGAAGATTCTTTTCAGTGTCAAGCTTTGATTTTGTCAGAAGCCAATGATTTCTAAGAAACTACACATGAGGTTTCTATCTTTTGTTTGGAATAATGAAGCAAATTCTCAGTTAGTGATTTTGTTTTGCACTAAAGCACGCTCATTGTGCAAGAATAGCCACTAATTAGTTTATTTACCACACCCACACATATTACGTATACACTTAAATATGCTCATACTGGGTATACACAGGTGAGTAAAGTAGACATCATCACTGTCCTCATACAGCTTTGGTCTCTTCCATGATCCTGAACCCTCCTTTCTCTTTATCTCCAGCCCTGACCTCCCCCTGGGGCTCTAGTCTCTAATCTTCATCTTCCTGTTCAATGCATCTCAAACTTCTCATGTGTAAAGCAAACGTTGGGATTCCTTCCCACCATACCTGCTAAAACCTAAAATCCTTCCACCCATGGCATAACCCTCTCTGGATGGCATCATCACTCATCCACATGCTCAAACTCAAAAGACTCTTCCTGTCTTGTTCAAGGTCAGATCTACAGACAGCTGACCATAGAAACCAGTTTGATCTTAATTCAACCTAAGTTTATTGAACACATGCTCTCCTCAAGTGAAGCACCAGGAATATAGTAGAGGTGATAGGCCAATACCACACACTTTATGAAGAGTATTAAGTGCTGAATGGGGGTGTGCTCCCTGATGGGAAATCAAAGAGCAGAGGGGCTCTGCTGAGGGATTGCAGAAGGTTTTTCAGACATGTTGTTTATGATCTATACCTTCTCTGGGCGTGGTGGCTCAAACTTGCAATCCTAGCAACTTGGAAGGTGGAGATCAGGAGGGATCACGATTCCAGGCCAGCCCAGGCTAAAAGTTTGTGAGATCTCATTTCAACTAATAAAGCCTGCTATCCCAGCTACTTGGCAAGCATAAATATGAGGATCAAGGTTCAGGCCGGCCTGGATGTACACACATGAGAAAGAGCTGGGGGTATGAATCAAGTGGTAGGGAGACTGCTTAGCAAGTGCGAGGCCCTGAGTACAAACACTAATACTCTGCAAAAACCTAAACAAAACAAAAAACACAAACAAACCAAAGTGTTACCCCTTCAAAGGAAGAGCCCTTTCCAAAGTCTTCCATTTGAAGTGCTGGAGATGTACTCCTGATGATGCTCTGTGGCTCACACTAGCTGCCAGATGAGCATGGGGATGAGAGAAGCATCATTTCCACTCCTGGAGGCCACAGCAAATCAGAGCTGGGCATGGACCAGATGCAGAGAGTTCAGAATTTCAGAGACCAAAGGACCTACTCAGCAAGCCTAAGCTAGCCACAAAAGCCATTGTGAAACTGGAACTTCATAAATGTCCAGTAATTAGTTACAACTCTGTATTAAATTAGTTACAACGCTTTTTGGTACTCTCCATAAAGCATAAAAATTGGGGACAAGGGTACAGCTAGGCAGAGTACTTGCCTTACATGCTTGAGGTCCTGGGTTTAAGATCTGGTGGGTGTGCACGAGTGTGCACTGAGTGTGTATGTTGTCTGTAGACACACACACACACACAATAATCTTAACACAGGCAATTCATCCTTAGGAAACAATCCAAAATGCATACATAGAGATATCCACAACAAAATTATTTGTTAAAAAATATGAGGAAGGAAAATAAACATTCACGAAACACAGAAATGGGTAGATTACAGCATGCCAGCTGGATGGTGCAATCTGTACCTCCGAAGGTAATAATTTTTGAAGGTTATATTGCTATATAGAACATGTTTAGGATATTATATTAGGTAAATAAACTATATAATTTTATTTGTGCAATTCATAAAATACATAAAAATGATTTATGAACTAAGTGGGCAAGACATACAAAATTAAGATAATTTGCTAGACTGGTCTGTATTGTTTCCTCACTCATAAGGAGCAGGAGATCTGTAAGTTATAGCTAGTGAGTCAAATATAGTTGCTGTCAAGTTTTGTAAATAAAACTATCAGAATACAGTTACACCTACCTGCTCATGTATTACCCATGGCCGCTCCCATCCCCTTGCTCCTAGGCAGTGGCAAAGCTGAGTAGTTGTGGCAGAGACCCTATGGTCCACAATGGTCCACAAAACCTAACATATTTACCATTTGGTCCTTTAGAGAACAAGTTTGGCAATCCCTAAACTCCAGTAAGGAAAGACCATCCTATTGTCCTATTTCATTCCAGGATCCTACCACTATATAACTGCTACGGTCTGAATGTCGTGTCCCTCAAAATTCCTATCTAAATTCTAACCCCTAGAGTGATGCAAGTAACTGGGGGGGAGGGGAGTGATTAGATCATGAGGGTACAGACTTTGTGAGTGGCACTGTTGCCCAAGGGAACTCACTGCCCCTCCTACAAGTGAGGACTCAGCGAGCAGACACCAGTTAAGTGTGCAGGTCCTTACCATATACCAGATCTACCAGAGCCTTGATCTTGGACCTCTAGGTTCCAGAACTGTGTAGAAGAAATGCTTATTGTTTGTGAGCCACCCAGTTTCTGGTGTTTTTGTTATAGTAGTCAAATAGACTAAGTCAATAATTTAAGCAGGTATTCCATGAATATGGCTGAATATACAGGGAATCATCTATGTTTTGTATTCTCATTCATTAGTTCTTCAAAAAACAAAACCCAAGAATAAAACTAAATATCTCCCCTCAGAGTTTTCCCCACGGTTTCTACTTAAACTTGGATATGAAGTCATACATTAATCAAAAAGCTTATTATTTAAGTTGAACCTCAGTTAATTTTTACATAATATAGATTTGGGGAAAGGAGGCAGAGAAATGCTTCTTATGTTAAAGATTAGTGCTAAGAACTGAAAAGCACTTAGTACAATTTAGTTTTTTGGTTTTTTTTTTTCCTTTTCTTTTCTTGGCATTTGCTTTTGAAATCAAATGGGCCTTTGGGAAGAATAAACAGAGTTCCTGGCTATTCCGACTGACTGCACACCTGAACCACGGCCATCACCTTCTTGTATAAGGTCACTGACATGTGCAGACAACGTGGACTTTTCTTCCAAACTGTTCCTTATTGTACTACAAAAATGCATTGAACCTAGAAGAAAGTTCACTGCCTTCTTGCCAAAGTCCTGAAGGAATTACCTGTGCCTCACATCTGTTTCTCGTGTGTGCCAGCAGAGGAAGGACTGGAGCGGACGCCTCAGGGTCAACAGCTGTCAGATTTGGAGGCGGTGGACTAGTATCACCCCAAACAGAAACTGACCACCAAAGCCACACAATACTCTTGGTTTCCAGCATTGTTAGAGATTGCAACAATTGCATAGACTGTGTGACATAGAAAAAAATTGTGTAAAAATTCTGCATAATTTAGGACAAACTCTAAAACCAGATTAAGGAAGAAAAGTCTAAGGCAAAAGTCACAAACTGGCAATTGAAGGGCTGAAGTTGGCTTGCAGACTTGTTTTATTTGGCTCACAGATAATTATTTTTGAAGAATGGAGCCAACATTTAGAATTTGGGAGTTTTCACATAAAAATCCAGATTTTTGGCTTCTTTATGGACAGCATAGTCCCACATGCTCTCAGCTAGGGCTGAGTGGCTGCCCTTACTCCCTGCAAAGCTGTACTTGTAGCCCTGCAAGACCCTGATGTTGTGATCTGGGCTAAACCATTGTTTAGAAGGTTGTCCCGAACAGGGGCTGGGGTCATTGACAAGTTTAGGAATCTAAAACAAGCATGGGCTGGTGACATAGCTCAATGGTGGAGCACTTGCCTAGCATGTGTGAGGCCCTAGGTTTGGGCCCCAGTACTGTAGAAATAAACAAACAAACAAATAAATAAAAACTTCCAAGTGCTAAGACTGAATTTCAGTTCTACCTGCTTCTCCACTTAAAGGCAGCATGAATGAGGATGAACTGGCAAATTCTCTAACACTTATGTGAAGCCCTGAGTTCAAATCCTAGTCTTGCCACCCCTCCAAAAACGGAGCTCATAATTCATAAAATTCACTTAGCTACCATAGGTGTGAATAAATTAACAATACCAAGAAACGTTTTTACTCTCATACCCCCGGCTGTGTGCTTTCCCTGACCCACTGTAAAACTACCTGATCTTTATAACCATTTAATAAATATGTGCTGAGATCTTTCTCCAAATATTCACAAAGAAGTCAGGGATTTTCTGGCTCCAAGAACTTGGCAATGAGCTGGGAAGAAAGCTCCCACACAGAAAAGAGAGAAGCCAGTACCCTAACTCTGCCAGGCCGTGTGCTTAGAGCTTTCATTGTTACAATTACTCGGTCAATATGATTATTATCTCAAAAGAAGAAAAATGATAGGTAGGGTCCAAAGAAGTTGAAGAAAAATGGTGCAGAACAGTCTGTACAAAGTGACAGATACCACCTAAAACCAAAAGAAACCACTTATATTACAAATACGGTCACCAAACTTTAGTGAAAGATCACTGGTGAATTATAACATCTGATTGGCTTCTACTTCAGTTTCTCTCTCTCTCTCTCTTTTTTTTTGGTGGTGCTGGGGTTTGAACTCAGCTAGGCAGGTGCTCTTACTGCTTGAGCCACTTCACCAGCCCTGGCCGCTACATCAAAGAGCAATTTTCCACTCTGTAGTACTTATAATGATTTTCAGTAGTAACAGACATACAAAACCAATCAATCAAACAGAAAAACAAACCCCCCCAAAACAGTAAACATCTGATATTAGATGGCTTCTAGGTATTAATAAATATTGGCTTGTGGTATGGAAAATCCTGGTATTTAGAGTATGCTATCATATTAGAAGGATAAAATGTAAGCTGCCTACTTATAATCAGAAGAAGAAAGGTTTCTGGCTGCCTAGTGCAAGACTTGTATGTAGTAAACACTGAACTCACTAGCAGTAGCCCCTCTGGAGAGAGGCCCCCAAGTCACCTTCTTGATCTACAGCCTCATGGAGAAGGAGCACTGCTAGGCAAGAATGAAATGCTGTTTAGCATTTTACAAGTCTGAATCATGGATTGGTGGCACCACGATTCAATGTGTGCCAAAGCCAGCTGCTTTTTCCCATGGTCATCTGGGTGAGCAAAATATCAGGAAAGCAGAGTCAAAACCAACAAAAGGCAATGCTTGTTAACAAGTAATAAAAACTACACCTAATCCATGTCACAAATATTTCTACGTGGCAGATGATAAAGACCTTCTAGATCCTTATCTGTCACTGATACAGCTTACGGCAACAGAAGGGAAGAATGAAGGCCCAGAGGAGGCTGGATGAGGGCCCCCATAGGCCAGCAGGCCTCTGCACACAGGGATTCTTTCTCAGGTGAGACCTAGGAAAATGAGGCAGTTTATTTAGATCCACCCACATCTGCCTCAGTTTGGAGGTTGCTCCCCAACTGCCAAAAGGCTATCTAACTTTATGACATGTTTTTAAACCTTAAAAAAACTCAAAGAGCAAATAATCAGGTTTCTAATAGAGTTCTATATTTCTATTCATCAACCAGCTGAAGTTGTTGTGTGTAGAAACAGGAAACCAGTCAACCCACTTTTTCTAAGGATTTTAGTCCCTAAGAGACTTGGGGACAGCAGTTGGACGCAGAATAATTTTCTGGAAATCTATCAAAACAGACAGAAGGTATTTATCTGCCAGTGGAATACTGAAAATGACCAATAGAAATAGAGTAACAAGTCACTTTGAGCAAATTACAGTGCCCGATGTAGCGCTAGGTAGATCAATGCCACACCAGTACTCTTACATGCTAGTAAGTTACATGCTGAACCACAGAACTTGTGTACTGCTCCATGCGAGCCTGGAGGCTGCACTCAAAATCTCGAGTATCCAGGGAAAGGCAGGGCTGCCCCTCATGCTGCTTCTCCATCTGAGCTGGTTCTCAGATATGCACAGAGTGTTTGTGAGGAATGCCAATCTGTAGTCTGCCCAGGGCCCACATATCTTAGTCCAGCATTGTGGAAACGGACAGAGATGCACGGTTCCAGAACCACCCATGTGCAGCTGCTGGATGAGTAGCAGCTAGTCCTAGGGACTCAGTGACTATATGAGTATGCTACCTCATTTCAGCCACACCACAGCCCACAAGAGCTCCAAGGTTCAGAGGGGGAGGAGTGAGCTTCAATCAGGTGTCCAAATCACACACCTGGGAAGTGTAGATCCAGGTTTTGAACCTAGGCCTCTCTAGCTCCACATCTTCTGTCCCTTTTAGCATATCACCTAAGGGAGTGTCTGATCCTGTTTAAAACAACAGCCAAGATCAATGGCTACCTCTCGACTGGAGCCAGCCTGTCTGGGTTTGACTAGCTCTGCCACCTACTTGTGGCATGACCCAGACCAGTCACTTCTTTCCTCTGTGCCTCTTTCCATTTCTGCAAGGTGAGACTAATATTTGTTCTTATCCTACTGGCACAACTGTTCATTGAGAATGAGTACTTCAAAACTTGTAACATGTTTACAGTATGTTTAATACATAGTAAATATTTATTTACATGTGTGAAACAAAAACATAAAACTCCCTCTTAACTATCATATGATCCGGATATATTATTCTGGGTATATGCCCAAAGGAATCAAAGACAGCATACAACAGCAACATCTGCATACCCATGTTTATCATGGCATTAGTCACAATAGATGAGATATGAAATCAGCTTAGGCGGCCATCGATGGATAAAGAAAATGTGATGTGTGTGAATATATATTTACATATACACACATACATATGGATATGTATATATGACACACATATACAGAGAGATAGATATAATACATATACACACAGGAGTATTACTGAGTCATGAAGAAGCACAAAATCATGTTATCTGCAGGAGAATGAATGGAACTGGAGAGCATCATGTTAAGCAGAATAAGCCAGACTCAAAAACAATTTTTCTCTCATAGGCAGAATCTAGATTTTTTTTTTCTTTTTTAAAAGACATGAAAGTAGAAGATGACTATTTAGGAAGAGGGAGGAAACCAGCAGGAAGGAGGAGAAGGGTCAGGAGAGGTTAGCAGAAGGGGTGAGTATGATCAAAGTACATTATATACACACATGAAAATGCCAAAATGAAACTCATTACTTTGTATAATTAAAATGTTAATAAAAAAGAAAAATCTCATTAAAATTCTAAGCTTGAATAAAGATTAATACCACAAGACCAAAACAAAGAAATAAATAAAATTCCTTCTTAGGGTAGACACACACAGATGGCAAATAAAGCAGGGAGTGGATGGGTTATCAGTGGGAAATGAGCACATGTAGACTGGTCCCACAGCAGCCAATGCAGCAAGTGCAATGCAGCAGGTGCACCACAAATACCAACTGTGGGCCCCACGAGCCTTCCAGCCAAACTGCTGAAATGAAGAATTAATGTGGAAAGGGGTCCTCCACTTTAGTCCCAGAACTGACGTGAACTGGCTGTGTGACTTGGGGAAGGTCACTGCTCTGGGCCTCCTTTCCTCCCGTGGCACAGGGAAGGAAAGTGCAGGCTCCAACTCCAAGGCCCCTGGGATCTGGTTCTCCCACATGTGGATTTTGTAACTTTGGACAAACTGCTTCATTTCTTTGAGTTTCAATTTCTACTCCTAAAATGGAGAAAATAGTGCCTGGCCCCCATTTTGCAGGGTAGGGGACAAATAAAGAGGCAAATGTGAGAGTCTCATGCTGAGCTGTGTCTGGGTGACAAGTGGACACTTAGTAACCGCTGTGGAAATGATGTGTAGCAGTGCTGCTGTCTGAAATACCTCTCTTTCCTGTCCCTCCACCACCCTAAGAAGGTCCCCGAAAAGCAGGGACACCTTGATAAAAAGTCAGCACTTAACAAAAACGCAGAGATCGAGTTTGTATAAAGTATGACTACACAAATCAATGAACAGATGACTCTGAAGTTAGAGGAAGAACTAACAAAGTGACCTAAAGACTAAACAACAGCTCAAAGTACTAAGAAACACAAGTGAAGATAGACAGGGTTAAAAGTCTTTGTATCGCCAGCCTCCTGATTCTTTTCTGGGGAGGTGCTTTGGGTCTGGGAATGGCAGAGTTAAAATACTATAGAGTGGTTAAATTAACATACTCAGCAGGTACACAGACTTTCTAAGGCTGAACACCAACTGGGATAATTAAAGGCCAGAGTCTTCTCCTTTTTTAATTGACTCCCCTATAAACTGCCTGCTGGCAAAGGCATCATTAAGTTGATTCCTGCAAGAATTCATACGGAAACTTATCTCTTCCATTCCTAATTTTTAAAGTCCCTACTTTCCCCCTCAAGCTCAAGGAGCACTTAAATTCACCAGAACTAAAAGGAAAGTTACAAAATCCCCCCCTCCTTTTTTTTTAATTAAGCCTGCAACCTCCCTTCTTCCCAGTAACCAATTTGTAGGTGGCTCAAAAGTGGCTGGTATTGGGGAGGCATCCAGGAGGAGGGGAGAAGGTCAATCCAGCTCTTCAACTTCAACAAAGGACCAAGTGCACAGGAGCCTCCAATGGCCTAAAATAAGACCTGCAATTTTTTAGTACTGTTCTAAAAATAGGGAGTTTGACTTAAACCCTCAGTTGGTGTTTTGATATTTAAATTATATGCAAAAATTATGCTGAAAAAAATACTCACCCAGTATTGGTAATTCAGGGAGGGTACAATGTTATTTTGATTCTGAGGTTCAAAAGCATGTATTTTCTCAGAATCTGAGGGTAGTTGGAGATACAAGAAAAGTGGGTGGGAGGATTAGAAAACTTAAATTCCAGCTTGAAAAGGAGAGGCAGCAAGATGTCCCCCAAGCAAAGAGCACATTTGCAAGTGGTTTCTTTGGGAGGGGTGATACAATACACCTCAAATGAACAGGAGAAAACTGGAGTTTCAACTAAGTTACTCCCATCTTTCCCCATGTCATTTCTGGATCCAACCTTCATGCACACACAACTGCAAATCATTCCTCATAGCCAGCTTGAAATGCGGCATCAAGAGTGTTGGGTGGTGTAAGACCCGGTCTTTGAGATAAGAGTGTTAACGTCTGTCTCTCACATTAGACACCAGTCGTGACCAGAACTACAACAGAGCTTCATTCACGAAGATTAACTTCACAGGAGTTTGGGCTGCTTTTTAAAGGCTTTCATAGAATGAGGGTGGGGTGGGTGGGC
The DNA here is from genome assembly GCF_047511655.1 of Castor canadensis. Lineage (NCBI taxonomy): Eukaryota > Metazoa > Chordata > Mammalia > Rodentia > Castoridae > Castor > Castor canadensis. Next base: position 107,217,552 of record NC_133392.1, on the reverse strand, counting down.
AGTGCTGTAAGAGGCAAATTATCAACGCTGTCTGCCTCTGGATAAAAAGACTGAAGTACCTTCAACATTTACTTTTACATCTGAACTTCAGTAGCCTAACTTTTGGCTAATCTCTAAAGGTCTGGGCGGTGTGTGTATGTGTGGGCAGTATCATGTGTGGACCATGAAAGTCACCATCTCTCCCCCTCTCCCCGGAACAAACACCCACAACCCAGCGAGGATGCTCTGGCTATTTCAAAAGTCCAGGAATGTTCGCTATGCAAACCATGTGGCTCCCTGTGCCAATGCAGAGATACGGTGGGACTGGGGGCTGATGGCTGGGAGAAGCATGGTGGAGCCTAGTTTTGTTCTCTGGGGCAAAGTGGGAACCCACAGACCGTGGATGAAATGTTTTATTATCTTAATCTGTAAAGGACAAATAATTACAGAACTTGCCCTACTGGAACAAGAGACTGTTAGTCTGCATAGGGAGCAGGGTGGGGAGAAGGAGAGGAGAGGGATAAAGAACCTTCTTTTTAGGGGAAAAGAAAAGAAAAGAAAAAGAAAATGGAGGGGACTTGCAACATGGACTGGTTTCACTTTTTAAGGGAGTCTACTGCTTACAAAATGTTTCTTTTTAAGAAGGGATGTCCTGGACACTTAAGAGTTTGGTTAAAGATCAATAAAATGGCCTTTGGCTTTCCAAAGGCTGGTGGCACAGAAAAGTGAAGTGTCTGGAGGCAGCTACCAATCAAAGATCCATCAGATAGAAAAGTCAGAGTAGCCCTGCAACTACACCACGGACCACTGGGATTATAGTATTTATTTTATGGAAATCTGCATGCATTTTTTTTTTCCCTTAGACACAAGGGTTATGGGATTTTCAACATAAGTGCAAGGACTGAGGAAGCAAAGCTGGCAAGGAGAGAGGTGCCAGACTGCAGCATCTTTACTTGGTGGCTTTATTTGCACCCTCTGAGAGTTCACATACAATGATTAACGTGCACTGCCATTCTTGTTTTTCCAGTAGTGATTTCATCCCATCTCTACACGAACTCAGAATTAAATGTCCTGGTTTTGTTCTTTGGAAGGCAAAACTCTCTCCAAAACAGGGGAGTTCTGCCCACTGCAAGGAGCATGTGAGATGGAGAAGGTTTGCAGAGTGGTAATCATTTACATGCTACTTTTGAAGGCAGTGCTGCCCTTTTTTGCTGACTGTGACATTTCCTTTCTGTGATACTGGCCTGTCCTGGTTTACATTCTGCTTCTCCCACTCACTTTCCCACATTCTTCCCTAACATGTGTGAAGTCCAGCAGAGTCTCTCCCTCAACACTTCTCACAAACCCTCCTTTTTCAAAATAAATTCATCCCTGACTTATACTTCCAAGGCCTCTCCCTCCTCCCATTCCCCTGGGGGGAAGGCGGAATTCTACTTTTCCCCAAGTAATGCAGGAGAGTAAAGCAGAAATAAGAGCTGTAAAGAATGGTGACTAGAATTAACTTAGAAGGTAACATACATGTACAGGAAAGCAATACGAGTCTACTCCCTGTTTAGCTATCCTTATCTCAACCAGCAAAAACCCTTGTTCCTTCCTATTATTGCTTATACTCTCTCTTCAACAAAATTAGAGATAGGGCAAAATAGTTTCTGCCTGGTAGCTAGGGGTTAGGGGAAGTAAGGGAGGGGGTGGTAGGTAAGGGAGGGGGAGGGGGAAAGGGGGGAGAAATGACCCAAACATTCTATGCACTTATGAATAAAATAAAAAATACATATTTTTCTAAAAAGTATTTTTCTAATGTAAACAGAACTCAGATTTTTCTATAAATCACTAATAAAAATTCTCATATATTAAAAAAAAAAAGAATGGTGACTAGAAAGGTCTGAGAAGAATAGTGTGGCAATTGCACTTGAAGGTTAGACAGATCTGGGTTCGTGTCCCATGTCTGTTACTGATGAATGGTGAGGATTTAGAGAGGTTATGTAACCTCCCTATACCTCAGTTTTCTCATTTGCAAAATGGAACTTTTAGTTAGAGCAAAATTATTATTTTAGGATAATATTATTAGGAGCTTTTAATAATACAAAAATCCCTTCCAGGATATAGGGAAATTAAACGACACAATGCACATGGAGTGTTTCCAGTGCCTGGACCATGGTTAATACTCAATAAATGTTCTTGTGCTATTTATGGTGAATAAGATGAGGATGCTAATGATGATGATGATGGAGATGTAAATCCTTTGAACAGAAATAATTTCTTTCCACCCAGTGCAAATAAAAAGTTTCAGTGTTTCTAAAAGCTGAAGTGTGGCATCATAGCACAGGGTCCTTGCAAGGCTCCTTGCTGATGGTGCCCCCGAGAAGCACTTCTCAGAAGGCAGCTTGTACAACAGAGAGCAAATGGCTTATTTTAGGAGCCTTTAGTCAAGCCAGACTGGTTGGTCCAGATGTTTTACCTGGCTGCCACCTCAGTTAGCCTCGCTCCCCCTGCAGGCTCTCAGCATTCCCAGTGGGATGCACCATAGCCCCATACTCAGGAATTTTACCTCCAACTTGTGCCCCTTCTCCATTTCCCTTCTCCCTTTGGGTGAGCTCAAGGTTTGATGGAAATGAAAAGCAGTATCTCTGCCTTACAAATAAGGTCAGGGTTCTGCCTCCCGGGTACTGAGTCACTGGAAAGGGCCTGTCGCCTTTGCAGACTCTCCCAGAAAATTACACAAAAACACACCAAGTCAGGCTTCAAATCTCAGGCTTTCAGAAGGGCTCTGATTCACCAGGGTGTGCTTTAAAGTTGGAACTCAGGATGGGAGGTACCCGCTGCCCAGCTTGCCCAGATCTTCCTTAACAAACTAAAAAAAAAAAAAAGAAGAAGAAAGAAAAAATCTGAACCTTTCCTAATAAGGTAATGACACATGCCATTTGTGGTTTCGAGTTGCTGGGCATGCCAGGATCATATGACATCTCTGCAGCCACCTCTTCATGCTTGTGCTGGGCTCCCCAGGAAGAATGGGAAAGAGTCTTTGGTGTGCCTCTGGGGATTACAAATGAATAGGGAACATGGTCTGCGGGTGGAGCCCTGCATTCTCCTGATTAACCACACTCACCTCACATCCCTCCTTCATGCTGCTGCCTGCAGGACTCCTGCTTTGGGCTCAGAAGCTGTAAAAGTTCTCAGGTTGCTTTGTAGGCAGGTCTTCCCTCTCCAACGAGGGGCACGCTTCTGGAGCGCAGACACGCTCCTTTACTGCTTTTGTTTCTCCCTGCTATGCCTATCACAGCATAAGCCATGCAGCAGTTACTCAATAAACCTGATGACAGACTAGTGCCGAGAATTTTACAGATCAGTAGGTGATCGCTTTGGATCATTAGCTCCCAACTTAGAAATCGGCAGGGTTTCAAAAGTTGCTTTCACAGAAGGTCCATAAGAAGCATGTTTTCCCACAGACACAGTGTTAGAGCTGGGGCTTTGGTTTCCAGGCCCACTTGTTTCTCAGAATGTCCTCTATACATCTATCTACCCTCTCATTGAGCTCTATCATTTGTCTCAGGCTCCATCAGGCTGGCGGTACATGAATAGCCAAGTTACAGCACAATAAGGAAGGGCACAAATGCAATTCCTTACTGATGGCAGCCCCTGGGAAGCACTTCTCAGAAGGCACTGTGCACACTCAAGTAAATGGCTTATTTTAGGTGTCTACTTAATGATTCATTTGCACAGATTTCCCCTCTAATTAGTCGTATTTTCATAGTTCATGACACTATATGTAACATCAGGTAGTAACCAATGGATTAGGTGCTTAAAATAACACTACAGAGGTAAGGAATTATTTTTGCTCATCATTCAAAAAAGATACATGCAATTTTGTTTTTCCTTTTTTTTTTTTCAGTTCTGTGGTTTGACCTCAGGGTCTACACCTTGAGCCATTCCACCAGCCCTTTTTTTTGTGATGGGTTTTTTCAAGATAGGGTCTTGTGAACTACTTGCCTAAGCTGGCTTTCAAACTGCAATCCTCCTGATCGCTGTCTCCTGAGTAGCAAAGATTACAGGTGTGAGGCACTGGTGCCAGACTTGTTTGTCCTTTTTTATTAAAATATTTTTGCAATGGTTCATAACTTCAATTATTGTTTGTGTTACTCCAGAATTTCCCATTCATTTGTAAACACATAAACATGCATATATGCATGTGCCCACCAAAATTCTATTTATAAAACATATTTGTAGTGAAAATCAAAGCCTCAAGGATTGGTTTTATATATGTACTTTACACTTAATCTTAGCCAGAAAGCACAGAATACACACACACACACACACACACACACACACACACACACACATAATTTAAAGAATATATTCTAGATCTTTAAAAATATTTGTTAGCCACTAAATAAACGACCGACATTAACTTTAAAAGAAGCTAGTTGTCCAACGTTACAGCAGAGTCTGTGGGACAATTTCTCACTGGTGTGTACAGACACTATTGAATGGCCTATCTTTGGGAATAGCATTGCATTGTGTCTGTGGAAAAAGCTTTCAGTAGCTCACAGGGAAGGACAAACACCTCAACTTCCTGGCCCAAATTGTGAGGACAGTTTGGAGCCTCCCAGGTCACTCAGAGCCTGAAGAACAGCGGCTCCAAGAGACACTAACCTCTGTCCAAGCAGGTCAGGGTTGCTGTGTTTGTACCATGAACAAATGCTAACAGGAACACAAATGCTAATTATTGTACTGCTGTACAACTTCCTAGACACTTACCTAACCTGAAAGCCATACATTGGCCCTTATTCCCACTCAACAGTACCTTAAAAAGAGAAATCTAAATGGTTTTCCAGCATGACAAGCAAGATGTCTTGTTATCTCTAAGACTGGTAAAAGGCCAGAGCCAAACAAGCAAACAGGAACATCTCCCAAACCTAACCTGCTGGACACGTGCCAAATGAAATGCTTTCCTCCATCCCCCATCGTTTGGAGTCCACAGCTGCCTTTCTGATCCAAACCAGTGTTAACATGGCACAACAGATATGTCAGGTTAATGACTGTGAAGCGTGACAAGTACTAATACATTTGTATCACATCTGCCTATCAGCAAGAGTTATTACTGAGACAAGAAACGACACCTCCCCACCTATCACACCCCTTAGCAACTCCACATGGCTCATACTTGATTGACTGGATGACTCTTTAATGAGATGTTCTGGATAACCAGATATTCTTGTTAACAACATTTAGATCAGTTCTTTCAGAAAGTGTAACATGTATTCCTTCACTCCCCTACCACTGGAAGAAATATAACTGAATGAACATAGTCATCAGTTACCCTGGATTCATCTTTCCTTGGCCATTCAGGATGGTGCTCTCGTTCCAGCTCTGACCAGTGCCAAGAGGCAGCAAGTGCTTGAGACTGATCTGAATGTATCTGCATTCCAATAGCTTCTTTCCAAGTATGATTGTTTGCTCTGTTCCTGAAAAATACTACGTCTGTAGGGGTTTGGGGCTAATGGATTTTATGTGATGAGGTTCCACTTGGCTGAACTATTAGTCTAATTTCACAATGGCAGACTTGTGGAAGGTAGGCTACCTCATCCCCTTCTGCGATCATGGCTGACGTCACTAATGGGTTACAGTGCTCATTCCTGTTGTGCCCAAAGGTGAGTTAATTAATATGTCTTTTCAACTCTGGGCTCCAATAGACTATAGTTGGTCCATACGCTGAAATCAATGAGTCCTGTTGTAATTGATTTCATTCATTTTAATTTCTTACATTATGCAACTGACAGTTGACAAGGCAACACTAGGTACATTCTCTCTGTTGTTTGAATCCTTCCACCAACGTGAGCTATGGGTAATATTGCCAGACACAGCAACTATAAGCCAATTATGATTAGACACTAAGTGATAGCATATGTGCCTGAATCCTCAGAAAAGTCTCAAGGAGAGAAAGAGAACTTGAACAGATCTGTATTACAACTCACAGCAACTTTCCCTGGGCTGAACTGAGGGCTTCTCTTTGGCCTCCTACAGTGCTATTACTGCATTCACTTCATCATACTATGCTGGTCTGCCTTCCCTCAAGACCCATGTCTTGTCTGTGGATGCCCAGCACCTGGCACATTGCTGAGCGGTATACAGTTGATGTTTGGTAAATATGTTGTTTTTTTTTTTTTTAAACTCCTGTATTGAAAAAGTCTCTTGAGTTCTAACTCATGCTCTACCAATGAGCAGAAAGAAAATCTATGACAATGGCCACTACTGGAGAGTACTTACACCCAAAGCAAAGGATGCTGAGCAGGCAAGCCAGAACCGAGGCCAGGGCCAGCGAAGCCCCCAGGGACTCGTACAGGTCTCCTCTTAGCATGCACCTCACTTCTGATTGTGGCAAATGCTACAGCCACTCATAGCTCTGTGACTGCTTTCATGCTTTGCAGTGATAGTTTTTGTCTTTCTCTGTCTCCTGCACTGGACTGTGTTCTGTATTCCTAGCACTTAGAGAAGTGCTTGGTCAGTGGTGAATGCAGGGATCTGTAGCAAACAGAGTACTGGCCTGAGATGGGAGGACAGGCAGCCACTTCCATAAGTGCCCTGACTCCCTTGAATAGTTTTGGCCTGGGCTGTTGCTATACTTATTAATGGGAGAACATCTGCCCTAGCAGAATGGTGGCAAGCATTAAGTGACAGTGTATGAAAGCAGGCTGCCAAGGTAAAAGCAGGTGATCACATCTCCCCTTTGTGAGGCTGCAAAGGGCAAGAGTTGTCACTGTGAGTGTCCCCTCACCCTCTCTTCTTCATTTTGCCATACATACGACCTGGTGAGGTATGCTCTCTGCCTTTGCTTTCAGCATTTCCTCTCCTCATCACCGTCTCTGCACAAATTCTTAGGAAGACACAGCGTGGCCCCTGAGCATGGCTGCAGGGCCCCGTGTGTCTCGCTCCTGATTACCTCCTCATTTCATTTTGACCCCGCCTGCCTCCCACACACCAAGCTCCAGTTGCACCTGAACTCATCGTTCCTGTCCCCACCACAGACCTCCACCTACCACTGTGGTTTCCAGCTCTGGGAGTGGCGTCGTCATCCAGGCAGCTGCCCAAGGCAGACATCCTGGAGCCCTCCTGGACACCCTCTCTCCTCCACCACACCCCTCTGCCATCTCCAGGTTTTGCTCACTCTTCCTTCTCAGTCTCTCATACATTTTGATCCTCACTGCCACCACTCCCATTGGAACTCAGCAGCTCACACTGAATTCCAGCTATGTGGCTGGTCTCTCCACTGTCCCACACAGCCCTCTCCAAGATCACCGCCACAGGGATCTTTCTGAAGGGAACATTGCTGTCCCTCTCCCTTTAAACTTCCCCCTCCAGGAGGCCTTGCTCCCACAGCCTCTGTACTTCTCCCTGGAACAATGTATATGCTGTCCAGCTTCTCCTATGAGCACACTCCACGATGGCCCACCCTGTTCTCTCAGCACTGCACAGTTTTTAACAATTTCTTGGGTGGAGAGAACTTTTGCCTGCTTCTTGAAAGCCACTTCTCCTTTCCTCTCTGACCGAGAAAGGTCACTTTTATGTGACAAGGGTGATTCCAGATTAGTCTAGGCCACACAGGGACCCTAGTCTATTTGTGAGTGATGAGTTTAGGGGTGGGCATGTGTCCTACTTCTCTCCAATAAGACATAAGGGGAAGTCAGCTGGGATGTTTTGAAAAGTCTCTTCATTTTGAAAGAGGTTGCAAAGAAAACAGTTTTTGTTGTTGTTGTTTTGAGACAGGGTCTCACTATGCTAGAATTTACTGTGTAGCCCAAGCTGACCGCAAACTCTCCATCCTCTTGCCTCAGCCTTTCAAGTGCCCAGAAGGAAACAGTTTTTAATCTGTCTTGGTGCTGGTATGAGAACAGGGGATGCCTGCAACCTTTCTGTACCTACAAGAACAGGTTGATGCTGCGAAGATGGCACAATAGAGGAAAAGAACCTGACATCAGTGAGCAGCTGAATTAGTACACTGGAGACAGACCTCATGGGAACTGCTTCTGATGAGACGTTAAGCTCCCTTTTGTTTTAGGCCATTCGGAGTTGGGTACGCTCAAAGGCGTACAGTTTCTTGGCCATTTTTCACTTTCTATTTTATCTTCAAGGTACTTAGGTACAAATCTTATTTCTACTTTTAGACTGTAGGTTTATGAGGGAAGATTTGCATTTGATGGGTCCTTGTTTCTTCAAAAGGCTGGTGGTTTATCTCACCCCTGTGCATGAATGAAGACCCACCACCACCTTCTGGCCTCACACTTAAGGTCCCACTACCACTCTTAAGATGAGCCTTCTTCCCAGCACTCAGGTGGCTCAAATAGTAGAGCGTCTGCTTTGCAAGCTCGAAGGCCTGAGTTCAAAACCCCGTCCCACCAAAAATTAAAATTAACAAAGATCCTTAAATTAATCAAAAGATGACCCTTCTTCAGGAGCTTCACCTATTTATTTTTTAATGCTTAACATAGGAAGAAACATGAACAAAATGTAAAGGCACCACGGTTCATTCTAAGATGCAAAATCTATCTTACCCATCCTACATACTTAATCATACTGAGCACATGCCTGTGCAAAGTGCACACTCCAAATGCTTGCTAAATGAATAATTTAATTTGCCTCTGATGACTCAAGAGTACTTACAACTTTTATAATGACGCTAGGGTCATAACAATGAACAGTAATCGTCAACAAATTGTGCTAAATATATCCTGGTCCTAGGATATCACTAGTGGTAAGTTTCTGTTTGTTTATATGATGGCCTTGTTACTACCAACATGCTAAAGCTTTACAGAGAACAAGCAGAGTTGGGCACTGTACAAGGAAGTAAAAACTAGATGTGCACTGAAGGCACACCTTCTTTGTGCTAGGCCCTGGAGCTATCACCACTGGTCAGACAGACCTACTATCATCAAGAAGCTTACAGTCCAGGACTGGGGAGGAAGAAGAGCAACTTCAAGAGTGGGGTGAGTGTTCCAAGTGGTAAGGGAGAGGATGTAGTAGAGATTCTAAGGCCAAGCTTGGTGTATGGGGGAGGCCTCCCAGAGGATCATCTATGTTGCATCTGAGTTCAAAGGGGAAGTTCACCAATTAAAGAGGGGCGAAGAAAGAAAGAAAAAGAGAAGACCATGATCACATTTGTAGTTTATAAAAAGCTTGTGTTGGTTGCATTAGGGGTGGGAAAGACAAGGCTGATGTCTAGGCGATCTGCTGGGGGGCTGCCATGGTAACTCAGTGCAGAATGACAGCGGCTGCTCAGGCTAGAAAAAGGTGCTGACAAAGAGCCCACGATACCTTGGCTATTGCTCAAAAGTCATGGCTCTGGGTACCAGCCTTCCATATTCTGGTTTTAGGATGGGGAAGGGGTTTGAGTTGAGGGCAACATGGTAGAATGTAGTGCTTTTAATTTTTCTTTTTTGCTTATAAAACACTTGTTGGAATAACATACAGCAGCCTAAGACTTGAAAAAAGAAGAGTAGCTCTTGTTGAACCTCATGTGAGTGTGTGTGGATGTGTGTGCTGTATATGTATATGTATGTGTATGCATGTGATGTGCAGCCTGGGTTCCTAAATCACCCCGTCCCATGTGAGCATGGGGCTGTTTCTGGTCTCAGCAAGGCCATCAATTCCTCTGTGACCTACCTCAAGTGGCCAGGCCTCTTAGACTTTTAGTTTTTCCACATGTCCCATCAAGCAAGCCTCATGTCTCTGAAATCAAACAACCAGACTGCAGGGGTAATCTGCATTCACAATTCTCTGTGGGAGACCTTCTCAGCCAGTATACTGGGTTCCCACGTGCCTCAGCCCCAGCTGACTCGGCAGGGCCTCAGCAGTGCAGAGTCTCCAGCCATGGGCGCCTTCCTCCATACTATGCTAAGACTTTTCTAGATGTGCTATTATGAGAAAATGGTAGCAGGCCCTGCTCCAGATGAGAGAAAGGAAAACTTCCATAGGAGCTCAGAATTGCCTTTGGCCTGCCACTCCCATGTCCTTCAGATACTCACATGTTTACTAGCTCACCAATGACAACACAAACTTATTTCCAACTGCATACTGGGAACGTGAGTGAACAGGGACCCACATGGCTGGAAGCTGACAAGCAGGCAATGATAAATGGGACTTCCACCTGGCTGTTAACCCCACACCTCCTGCCTTCATGGGGACCTTGCTCTACTGACTATCACCTCCCTTCCAAAGCTCCAAATTCTCCCTCTATCGCTGAAATGTGTCATTTTGGTTACAGTGGGAAGCAGTCTTGCACTTCCAGGGAGAAAATTTCAGAAGGAAAGGTACTGCTTTCCTTGAGAAGGCTGAGCCAGGGTCCTGGAGATGTGGGGAGGGCTGAGAGTCTGAGAAGGATCCAAGGTGGCTCACTGCACTGAAAGTGAACATGCTGCAGTGGATGGGGGCTACAAAGGCAAGCCTCAGTGCTCAGAACCTCAAGTCTGACCAGGAGGGTCCAGCCTGGCTTCACTTAGGTTTCCTACTATAGTGACACATTAAAAAGAGCAAGCTCCCAAATTCCAGGGATTGAGTTAGTACACCTGGAGAATTATTAACATAGCTTGAGTCCTGCCCTTCTTCCCAAGGCCTTGGCAGGTCCATGAAGACCCAATACCATAGCCAGGTAACGGTGGCTGACTTGCTGATATGGACAGCGACCCTCTGCACACCCTCTGACACTGGGCTGGTGTTAGGACTGGGGAGTGTGCCGATCAGGGGCAGTGAGGCACCCTGTGAATGTGGGAGAAGACAAAGATGGTACAACACCCAGGACAGGGTGCAGCACCAAGGATGGAATGTAACACCCTGATTCCCTCTGGCCCTGACTTTTAGATGCTTCAGAGATGACAACTAACCCAGAACAAACAAACCCAAGAAATGTCTTTGCCAGAAAAATGTGAAGTAAAATGAGCTAAGGATGCTCCTTGGAGTGTTTCCTGAAAACATCTGCCACGATGACAACCTTTTCCTGACTGTTCCAATGGGAAAACAGACTACCAACAAAAAATGGGCCAGCGTATGTATTCCACGATACTAAAGGGCATACAGGGGTACTGTTTTGGGTGGGGAGAGTGTGAGGCCTACAGAGTACTATGGGAGGCAGTACAGCACAGTGTTAAAAAAATAAAAAGTACTTTGGAATCATGGTTTGTGTTCTAATCTTTCCACTCCTTTCCTAAGTGGCCTTGACAAAGCTATATAACCTCTCTGTGCCTCAGTTTCCTCATCTGTAAAATGAAGGCAGGAATAGTATTTACATTATAGGGTTATCATGAAAAGGGACTTCAAACTCTTAGAATGATGCCTGGCCTGTAGTAAGCACTTAATACCTGCTGGCTATTCTTATTACAATATTTTTGCATCTCATTTTCCTCCTGTATGAAATGGGCACAATGACTATGCCTAGCTCCCAGGGTTGCTGGGAGGATTGATGGAAAAAAGGCACGTGCAGTATAGAGTATATTGCTTTGGCTACTAAGTGTGCCATAAATACTACTAATTGTTACTCCTCAAATTATCTTACAAATATAACATCCAGATATGCTCAATGGCTTACGCAACAAATAAATCCCTCCCCGGAACAATTTCAGCAAGGAACATTTTGAGACAATGTCTGCTTTTCCCACTCTGCCCCAAGTCCCAGTTACGTACGAAACATTCTGCTCTGTGCTGAATCTGCTCCACGGAGATCCCCCCAGGGATCTGCTGTCCCTCCAAACACTCTAGGCTGCCTGTTAACCTCGTTCTGATGCAGCAGTGTCTTGTCTACTCTACCATTTAAGGGGCTATTTAAAAACCTGGCTTTGTGAAACAGAGAGTAAGGCACAAAGCCTGCAAGCTTTGGCACTTGGCTTGGCAGGGCACATAAAAGCGGTGCTTTACAGTATCAAATCCCAGAAGCAGCCCTCAGAGCGCTGACTGTGTGGAGCTCTTTTTAACACTCTGGAAAATTGCTGAGTGTGTTACATGCATTTGCTGGAACAAGGGCCCTGTGAGGTTCCAGTATGTCTGATGTCCTAGTGGGTGTGAGCAGAGCTGTGGGCTCTAACCCACACTTGGTGCCAAAGTCCACGTATGCAAATCCTGGAGCAACTCCCTATCTCCCCAAGGCGATGCAGCCAACTCAACCAGAGGCAACTGGCTTCTAATTATAAGATCACTCCTCTTCAGTGATCAGTCCAATGTTTTTTGGTTGTTTTTAAACTCCTTCCCTTTCTCTGATAGTTGCCCAACCCTGCCACCTAGTGGCCACCCAAGCACAAACATGGGTCTTCTCAAAAGACTGATGGGTTCTTTTCCTAGGGTACATAGGATGCTCATGGCCTGGGAAAGACCTGATGGATCACAGTCAAGGTAAGGAAGCTGAGGTGCAGAGAAATGAAGCAACTGGCCTAAAGACAAAGTCCACATGGAACCAGGTGGAAAACCAGGCCTTAGAGTAGAGTATGTGTTCCAAGTCAGACTCTGCCTAAAGTCTACCCACAGGCAGATACTTCCTGTGGTCGTTTCAGTGAACTCTGATTGATTGCCCATGTCAGGCACTATGCCAGATGGTGGGGACGTGACAGTAAGCAGCAGGACAAGCCTCTATCCAGACAGTAAATGAGAGAAGATAAACAGGGAGTCCACAATAATCATGCTAGTACATAGGGACTTATGAGGACTTATGCTGCTGCCAGAGATACTGTGCCACAGGCTGACATCCACAGGCTTACCTTATTCTCAAAATGAGTATTATTCCTGTTTTTAAAATGAATGGGAGAACGTTTAACTTATAGGCATTAAATTTAGGCCTTTTATGACTTTCTAGTTCTAAGTTTCTGAAAATTAGAAAAGATACTACTATCTTAAAATCTGTCTTATGGTGCTGGGGATCAAGGCAGGGCATTGTGTACACCAGTAAGTGCTCTACCACTGAGCTACATTCCCAGCCTGATACTAAGAAGTTTCTAAAACTTCTTTGCAGCTCAGTTTCCTGTCACATGTAGGATCTTTGACAGAGATAGGGCTAGAAACAACATCTCCTGACTGAAAGTCTCATGTTCTCTCTCTGTGCTGTGCCAATCAATGCTTACGAATAATGACTGGTGGTTACTGAATGCTTACTATGTGCTATGCCCTCAAATTACATAGACTCATCAATTTTCCTAACAACCCACGAGGTAGCTTTAAGACAGCTAAAAGAGGTCCCAAGATAAATGGAGAGGAATCCAACCTAACCCAGTTGTAGGATTCTTAGCCACTGTTCTGTGTCTATTGATTTAGTTGCACAGTGGATTAAAAAAAAAAACCAAACAGGATAAGGATGGATAACAGGCTTATGCAAATGGATCAAAGATGAGTTGTTTTTGAGCATATTGCTCAACAACAGCATTGCTTTAGGGTAATTCTGGATCTTCATATGTATATAAAGATCCAGAATTTTATATACCTATCTATCTATATCTATATCTATATATGTATATCTATCTATCTACACACACACACACACACACACACACACACACACACACACTGCCAGGCAGACATAGCCTCTAGGTTTTATGATTCCAAATGAATAAAGCAATTCCAGCAGTTCAACTGAGTATGTTAGTGATGAGCAAACTCCCTGTCTATGCAGCATCTGCTTTCCTTGGTGGGGGCAATCAGGCAAATCCCCACAAAGAGTCTACAGATGGGAGCATCGGGCTCAATCAGGGCTTTCCGCATAATTCCAGAAAGCACCCCCTTCTAGTTGCAGCCAAATTCCTCCTTTCTCTACCTGGGAAAACAGACCCTGAGGAATGGGAGATTCCCAGATGCTATAAGACTCTCACTTCTTTAGCCAGGGTTTCCAAAATGGCACTCCAGTGGGCCATGGTGAGAACATTCCCTAGCTGTGCTGGAACATTCTGCCTAGAATGCTCCACTATCCTTCTGTGAATGGAAGATCTCACTTAACTTTCTAGGTCTAGAGACCAATGCCTCTCCTAAGTCTGTCCACAGCAGGAAATGCTACACAGCCCATGATCCTAGTCACTGATCTGTCTATCCTGTGGACTGTGGACATCCTTAGAAGAGGGACTTGGGTGCTTATCCATCCTTAGGTATTCAATACCTGGTACACTGTCTGGATCACAGAGGTACCGATTCCTAAGGAACTGAAGATAAAGCAAGGAAATTAAGGCTGGAAGTGAATTATGCGATCATCTTGTTTAACTCTCCCCTCAAAGTATCACTAAGAGAGAGAGAGAGAGAGAGAGAGAGAGAGAGAGAGAGTTTAAAAACATGTATGTGTATGCATACACATATACACATACAGATGTGGCATCCTAGTAGAATGGAGGGTGTGATGATAATGACACAGAGATTCACTCACACCTTTCAGTGAGAGTGAGCATTACCAAGGTTAAAAAGCTTTTTCTCCTAATTTTCCAAGAAATTCGTACTATTAGAGAAAATGTGAAAAATATAAAAGCAGATAGAAGATAACAAAAGTTGACATGCAGATATATTTTCTTCTAATCTCTTCTTTATGAGTTCCTTTAAAAAAAATTTTTTTTGCAGCACTGGGGCCTCAAAGCTTGCTAGGCAGGTGCTCTACCACTTAACACATTTCACCAGCCCTGAGTTTCTAACGTAGTTGAAAGCACAATTTTATATTTTGCTCCTTTTTAGCAAAAGCACTTCTCTATGTGATAATAAAGAGTTCATAAGCACCATGTTTTTAAAGTTTTTTTATTTTTTTGAGATGGGGGGGTGTCTCGCTAATGTTACTCAGGCTGGTCTCAAACTCCTCAACTCAAGTTATCCTCCTGTCTCCCAAAGAACTGGGACTACAGGCGTGAACACTAAGAATGGCTCAAACTTATTTCTGAGTTAGAGAATAGGTGCAAGAATAGAACAAAGATGTCTCTCATATCCTCTCATCTAACTTTGGATTCCTCCAATGTCAATATATTTCTGCATTTACTTGAGCACCCACCTACTCTAGGAGGGAGGGAGAAGAGAGATATGAAGTTGTTTTACTCCCAAATACTTTAGTGTGTATTCCCTACAAATAAGGAGGTACTTATATGGACACACTATAATTACTCAAATCGGGAAATTAACACTGATAAACTACTATTATCTAATCCACAACCTTACTCATATTTTGGCAATTATACCAACAACATCCACTACAGTGAGAACAAATACAAAATTATATACCATGTTCAATTTCTGCATATACTTTAGTCTTCTTTCATTGGGATACTTTCTGAGCCTTTCTTTGTATTTCACAATATTGGTATTTTTTAAGAGTCAGGGCTAGTTATTTTGTAGAATGGCTCAGTTTGGGCTTGTCAGATGTTTCTTGCTGATGAGATATGAGGTATGCACTTTTGGCAAGGATACCAAAGGGATATACACAACTCTGCATAATGGTAACAGTTAATGACTGCAGTGAACATAAGCATTTCCTTATTACAGAATCCTGAGGTATTTTGAATTTTTGCTATACTCCTAAAATGAATCCCCTATTAACTACCTATTATTTTTCTTCAGTAATTTCTTTACTAATAATTTTACTGCTTAAAAGAATTAAGGTTGTTGATATTTTATTAGTTTTTTTTTTTCTAAAAAGCTATCAATTGGTAGTCCAACAAGGGATAAGTGTCTATTCCACCTCAGGGAACCTACCTTGCTTTGTATATTGATCTGCTATAATATACTTTAATTTGGAAAGACAAAAACCCGTACTGCATTGCTATTTCTATAGCTTTCAACTTAAAGTTGGTTACAAAAGGTGTTGCTCTTCCCATGACCCTGAATTTGTTTATTCATTCATTCATTCATTCATTCATTCATTCATTCTTTTAGTACATATTCATTGTGTCTGCTCTGGGTCATAAGATAATACCGAATGTGGAAGGGATATGAAACACACAGGTTGGTGTGATCCAGAGTACCTGAAGGGAGTGCTCCAGCTAGACAGGAATGAGACTGGTTCTAGCAAAAGACAAATGAGTTGGTGTGGCTGCAGCTGGGGCACATAGGAGAAGAGTTTGGGGCCTCTGCTGCATCTTCAGTTTCATCTCACATTACAGGGGCCCCTCTGCATCTATGGCTTCCACATCTGTGAACTCAACCAAACTCAGATTGAAAGTATTTGGGGGAAAACCCCTGCATTTGTACTGAACAAGGATGGACTTCTGGGAAGAGGGTTGTTATTTCCTAAACAACACAGCACAGCAACTATTTACTGAGCACTTACATCATAATAGATATTAAAGGTAATCAAGAGATGATTTACAGGAGGATGGCTATAAGTTATGTACAAATACATTTTTTATAAGCCACTTTTAAAAGCAACTTGAGCATCCATACCTTTTGGTGTCCACAGGGGGCAGGGAAGGGTTCCTGGAATCAATTTCCCATGATACTAAGGGACAAAGTACTTACCTTGGGGCACAGATGCCCAAGAAAGAAGAATATTAATGGCTGTGTGTGTGTGTGTGTGTGTGTGTGTGCGTGTTCTCCAAATAATAGGGGTGGTGATTGTGGCCACAGGCAAGGAAGATGGGTGTTCACAAAGAAAACCAGACAGCTGTTCTTAGGACTCTGGTCCAGAAGGAATTTCAGCTCTCCAGGGTCTAGTGCCACCTCTGGAGTTCATCAAAGTGAATTGGGAGGAGAGAGAAGTCCAAAAACTAGTCCTGGGAGAAATACATTATCTCCATCTCAAATAAATCTATTTGGTGCTTAGGGCCATTGGTTTCTACACACTCTAGGCAAAAAGCAAACATGATACTGGCAAAATTTTTTCTTACATAAAAGTTGCATGAAGTGAAAAACTAGAGTAGACAAGATATGTAAGAATATTATCAATAATTATGAGAAGCCTCTGTAAGATATTAAAAAATAACTCACAATAACCTACAAGATGTCTACTCTTTTCCATTCATATCTTCCTTTTAAGGAAGCAATTTATCTGATGTATGAGTAATGAACAACCTCTTAACAATGTCATGTCCTCAAATACTTAAGTGTGTCTCAAGTGTTTCTGAGAGAAGAGAAAGAAGAAAAAAACCATTAAAATTATCATTAATATAAACATTATGATTATGCCCTCTGCTCAGAGGATAAAGATCCTAAATAATGAAGAAACATGTTCATCCAGGGATGACAAATACCACTTGCTGAAAAAAGATAGTAGATGAGCTTTTTCTTATGAAGGTTTTATTTACAGAGGACACAACAGAAGCTAAATAATTGGATCAAATCTTTGGATAATTTACAAAGGACTAATAAAGGTATCAAGATAAGCTCATATTTAACAGAAGATGAAACATGGGGGAAGGTAGTTATATTGCAACTATTATCTCTCTGATTCTGATCTGCATTTTTCTTTAAAAAGTGTAGGAGAGGCTGGCAGCAAGTAGAGTGCCTGCCTAGCACGAGGCCCTGAGTTCACACCCAAGGATGGCAAAAAAAAAGTATAGGAGTAATAGTGGAATTACCACTACTTAACGTGACAAAGATTCATCCTGTCCTGGCATTTGTCAGTAACAAGTGTAAATGAAAAGATGCAAGCAATTTAAACTAGCAAGGCTAAATCAAAATAGCAATGTGGGCAGCACAGCAGAAGTTTATAATTTAGGACCTCTAACAGATATCCAGCTTGTGGCTGAAAATTCCGGTTTTGGGTTGGTTTTACCTCACAGCCACAACCTCAAGGAAAGAGAGGACGTGCAGTCTCATGAGGCTTTGCTATAACTAGTATTGGTGCAGGGCTTTTGGTCAACATTCACTGTAGATTTAATAGGTATGAGCCCTAAACCTGGTGGCATTTTACTCTTTGCATACATGAGTATCAAACCCTGATTTTAAAATAATGATCTCAAGGCAAAGGAAAAAAGAAAAATGAAAACCACAGAGACCAAGCCCCTCTCATCCCAAGCTGACAGACAGTCTTTCCAGAAACTCAGTGAGAACTCGGAGGGTGCCTTGTGTGGCTCAGTTTAAACAATTCTCTAGTTCTCCTCCAGGGAGCAGAGTTGATCAGCATTTCACACTGATTTTGGCATAGTGCTCCAAAGAAATTCATGTACAAAAAGGCCAAAACCTCCTCCCGTTCTTCTCGATGCATTCCCCCTGACTGATTAGCAAAGTGTTCCAGCACTTTTGAGCAGAAAGAGGCAGAGGACACAATTTAGTGGGCAGGGAAACCATCAGCACAGTCCTGTGGGCTGGCCAGCCATTCTCTTAAGATGTGAGATTAGAGCTAGGGTTTTGCCAAAGCTGATACAGCTTCAAAGATATTATTCTCTTTCTTTTTTTTAAAGGAGAATTTTCCACTGGGTCTATCTTAGTCAGCTGATGCTCGCTCCCACCCTGCCTCCTTCATAGGGCCTCTCTCTGAGCAACCACAAAGCCACTGGAGGTCTGAGAGTGTGGCCTTTCCTTCCTGTAGGGATGGTTAGGACCATTTTCCATGCTGTGGACTGTGTCTGGTGGCCAGGAAGGAGCCCAGACAGCAGTTCCTGGCTGGACCTCCCTTTCCACTCCCTTTCAGGGTCAGGATTCCCCAGTGGGAGCTCAGGTCTAAACCACAGAAGGCACACACACACACGGGGCTAAAGCCTGTTCCTGGGAGATGCAAACTGAGTTTCAACTTCTTGGTGACCACACAGCAGGGCAGAGGAGAAGCCTAGACCCAACTTTTATGGGTTCTAACACAATTCTGAGGATCCTCTTTAGATAACAATACAAAATGAGGAATGGCAGAGGAGCAACAGGGCCTGGGAGGGGGCTAGTGCCACTGAAGGGCTGTGAAATTTAAGCTTCATAACTGCTATTAGCTCCCTGGTAGGCACTGCTCCTGAGGAGTGGACAGGTGAGTAGTCCCCGCAAGCCTTGTTCACAAAATGATGGCAACAGTATTTCTAAGGACACGGGGTTCAGTCTCTTCCTCAGGGGATGCACTGAGGAACCTGGGAAGGAAGTGCACAAGGGGTGGCAGTCTGCAGTCTCCCTCTTCCTCCAGCCCATGGCGGGTGCTCAGTAGATATTTGCTGAGCAACCAACTGAAGCAGTCTGCTGGTTGCCATTGACCTGTCTGTCTCCTCAAGGCTGCACTGCTTTCTTCTTTTTTGGCTGACTGACTGGCCACCCTTTATGTCCCCCATGTAGAAGGATTATTACCCAGGAAGAGTTTAAGAATGGCCCACACAAGAGTGGGTTTCTTGCTCACCTGGGTAATTCATTCACCAAAGATGGTCAGGCATAGGTTACAAACACTACAAAACCCACTCCAACCAGTAACGCTGTAGTCCTCACTGTACACCCCCCCCCACTCTGGCACAGCATGGGTATGTGGTTAGGAAGACTGGGTGGGGGTGGGGCTGGAGCTCCACATGCTTGGGCTCCACTACTGCCCAGGGACAGGTCCTGGAGGCGAAATGCTAGTAGGGACACATGCCACAAACTCCCTTGCTTGGCATCCCATCTCTGCTGTGGTGCAGCTCTCTACACCTGCCTAGCCAAACCTCAGTCCCCAGTTTGGGTCAACCCAGTAGCTCAGGCCTTGTTTTTTCCTTTTCCACCCATAGTGGATCACATCCCTTTACTTAGACCTCTTTGGATTGACACCTCTCTTTTTATTGGAAAGAGTAAAATAAACTCATGTGAATTTAAAATAAATCTATGATTGCATATATTCACAGTCCTTGAAAAACTAATATGTAAATTTCTCTTAATCTGGTGGCCAAATTACTTACCCAAATCTTAACAATGAAATGAGGTGAGGCCTAAAAATATGGAAATTTGGTTAATTTCTCTATGTACTAGTTTGATATTTATAAGCCAACCAACTACTATACGTTCTTCTTTCTTGAACAAAACACCGAGAACAACTTCTTACATACAAAAGTCTCTTCATGAAGCCATTTATCACAGGGAAGAAAAGTGTTCTTCAAATTCTTATCTGAGAGATGGAGATAATACTGTGTTGGGAAAATAATGGCCATCATTATTTGAGAACTTATTGTGTGCTACATCTGTGCTAAGGACGTCATATAGATTTTTCATGTAATCATCTCGATATAATATTAAGTGGCATTATCCCAATTTAACTGACACATAAACTGAGACTAAGAGGCAAGAGACTTGCCCAAGGTCACACAGATACTTAACGATGGGTCAAGGCTGGGAGGGCAAGCCTTATTTCTCTCTCAGTCCCTGTGACACACTGCCTCTGCACATGTCATGCTATAAAGAACTAGTGCATTTTATAGAAGCAGGTGGCTGTACAAATTTTTACTTTTCTCTCAAATTTCTATTTGATTTAAAGAAAGCTTGTTGCTAGAGAATTGAGCTACTTTTTATAAGCCTATGAAAGTTTTTAGAGATTGTCACACTAGTCAAATGCAAACAATAACAGCTACCATTTATTGCACATACACTACAAGGTAGGCCACTGTACTGAGTTCATTACATGCATTGTTTCCTTTCAAATGGCTATCTTGTCAGGCAAATGACATTATCCCCATGTGATGGATGAGGAAACTGAGGCTCAGAGAGGTCAGGACACTGTTTAGAGTGTCTAGGTAGCTGAGGGAAGATCTGAATTCTAGTCTATCTGCCTGTACTATCCACCTTCCTGGTGCAAAATACACATAAATAGAAAGTATGTTTCAGGTAATAGCATGTTAGGTGTTGCATATGTTTCCAGAGCTTTGAGGGACCAAACACAAAGTGCTATATGCTTTCAGGTCAAAAGAAGACAAGAAGTGTACAGGGAACTAGTTCTGTTTTCTGAGCTCTTCACTCCAGCATCAGCAGGCAGAAAGCTCAAGTGATGAGGCTCCAGGAGGGGAGAGGTGCGGGGACTACATCTACCAACATCTGTCAACAGCCAGTGGAAATAACATGGTTCACATCTGAATTCATGAAAGGGAATTGCTGAGAGAACTCGTCCATGAGGCAGCTACCCAAAATGCATTTAGCACATTCTTAGGCCACTGTCCCCAAAGTGACTCCAACTTTAGCTGACCTCACCACCTTGCTAGTAATGTGTCATGTGCTCATTTGAGTGAGGGTGGGGGGCCTAAATGGAGAGGGTTTTCAGTGTTTCAGAACTCATTGTCATAGTGGCCTAACGTGTAAAGGACAAGTCATGTTGGCAGGGAGGCTGACACTGAGCATTAAAGAAAAGTTACAGAAAAGGTGGAAGGGTGAGTCTTGGGAGTGAGGTGGAGCACATTCTGCCAGGATTGATTTTGCTGAGTTCATAAACTGCACAGAACCAGGACCAAGAAGCTCCCATGATGCACAGCCAATTGGCTCTCAGATCAAGAGAAACCATATCAGGGTCATGAGCGTGAGAAACAGTGACTGAGCAGTTTCCAAACACACACAAGCTCACTGCAGAGGTTATAGCAAGTGCACTATGGTGTGCAGGTAGAGAAAACCTACCCAGGGACACAGGTCAAAGGCTTTCATGTGGTCAATGAGAACAGGCTGTCTGAGTCTCTCTTTGAAAACCTGCTGCCCAGGCCCATTTTCTCAGACAATGCATGCACATGCATGCATACACACACACACTTCTGACCTCCTCAAAGAGAACCTTACAGGAAGTACGGTTTGGCTAGGTAGGAGCAACACCTTTCCAACAAATCCAGATTGTGTGAAAATCCAACAGGCTGATTTGGAAGGGAGAGAACTCCCCACGCCTGGATAGGTTTCAAGTACAGGATGAAGAACCTCTTTCAGGGTGTTGAAAGGGAATTTCTTGTAGGGGGTCGAGGTTTAAGAGTTAATGTAACAAGAAGCTAAAGTGGAAGTTTCCACTGTAGCATCCAGATGGGAAATTCCAAAGTGAAGGCCCGGACCATAACGTAGACAATTTTGAGAGGTCAACTAGTTGGCACTCCATAGGAGATCCATAGGAGGATATCAACAGGTCAGGACAGTGGAAAGAGGCGAGCATTCTGTAAGGAAGACTCCTTGGAAATGCCCTGATTCCTATCATCACAGAGGTAGATGGTCTTTCATCTTAAGCCCAAAGAAATGGGCTTCAAAGGCAGCCTTGGGATGGTTTGATATGTGTCTCCCAGAGTCCCGGCACTGTGGTCTAACATTTTCCTGAGTGAGGGACTAAAATGTGAGAGGGCATTGGGGTTGCCCCATCCCAACAGCAGAATACCAGCTTTGTCCCTGCCCCAGTGGGAGCTAAAAGACTGTGAACACCCTGAGCACCTGGGAGCCAGCCTGGGTCTCCTCAGAACAGATACTACTCACAAGTGCGTGGGCTTGCAAGAGAGATCCCGTGCAAGGGCTGGATTGGAGACCAGAAGCTGCCGAGGGACAGTGACAGCTGGCAGGAAGAGGGCACTACCTGATCGAGAGAAAGTCAGCAAGAAACCAGAAGAAAAGAGGCCCCCTTCCTCCATCAGCCAGCTCAGAGGCTAGGACTTGCTGTGCCTTTCCTCTCTCAGCACCTGAAGAGACCCAAAGCAGTGGGCAGCTAGAAAAGGAAGCAGCCCTCCCTGGAGGATGTGAGGAAATAGACTAGAGGGCACTGAAAATTCCAAAATGAGCATGTGAGCACAGGTGAAGGGGAGAGCAAGCGAGAGAGCAAGAGAGGGAGAAAAAAAAGGGAGAGAGGGAGTGCACAGGAGAGGGAGCAGGAAAGGGAGCAGAAGAGGGAAGGGGAAGGGGAGGGAGAGGGGGAGAGAATGGTATGTGTGTGGTGTGTTTGACTTTAAGTGGTCCTCAGACTTTTCATGACCTAAGAGTAGCCAGTAAATGAGGGAATGCACACCTCACTGAATAAACTTGAAAGGAACAGTGGGAAACACGAATAAAGCTGGGCTTAATTATGTCTCACGAGCATGCCATACAATGTTCTAGTTACAGCTAACATTTGCAAAGCATTGACTTGGCACTGGGCCAAGGGCTTTACAGACATTACCTCATTCAGTCCCCTGACAACTCCATGAGGCAAGTATTATTATCTCCTTTGACAGAAAGGAAACCGTAGTTCAGACAGGTTAGGCAGCTTGTCCAGGGTCACACAGGTAGGTAAGTAAGTAGGGTCATCATTACATGTGCTCGACCAAGTCTGACATCAAATCCTGAACTGTTTTATCCTCATAGATGAGTGGGTTCTGCAGAACATTTGTGACTGAAGCAGGACAAGGTGTAAGCTCCTGCCCATCCTTCCTGCTCAGGAGTCTCTGAATGAGAAAACCAAAGAGCAGTTTGAAAACCACTGAACTGCATGATCAAGAGATTTTAGCGGTCTCTTCCAATATTTTCCAATTATCTGTGGGTAGAAGATGGAGAGAGGAGGACCCCCAAAAGCAGAAAGGGGTGAGAGGAAAAAGAGTATGCATCTTGTATCTCCAGAGAAACAGCTGGAAGCTGGTTCCTGCAGGTTGTACTACAACAGATTTGAGGTTCTCAGAATTACAGTCATGTGCATAAGTATATAGTTCTGATATTGCACAGAAAGCACTTAGTACAGAGCCTGGCATTAGGTAAATGGCAACTCTGATTGTGAAAAGTTTAGCTATAAGCCTGAAAACCTCAACATATAATTTAATGCAACATGCTCAGCCACTGACATCACTGTGTCTGCTCCATCGGAAGCAATGTTTACCATGGACGCTAGATTTCACTTGCTGAGCCAAGGCCAGAGACAAATGCATACGACTAAGCTAGCCAAATCTAAAACAATTAGAGTAAGTCAAGCAGTGGTTCTTCAGAAACATGGGAGCAGCTGACTCCCACAAGAAAATGATGGAAAGCACAATTCCTTTTTCTGGTAGCAAGGTGTACACATACAATTCAACAAATAATTATGGAAAGTTCATGAACCCAGTGAGGTTCAACCATTGCCTCCAGGTTAAGAATGACTGCTGTAGATCCTTGAGCTCTTGGCCATGAGGTCCTGAGGCCAAGAGCTACCCACAAGTCCCACAGTGGGGTAATTCATTCTTGTCCCCAACCACATGCTCACTATTTGTAGTCTGGACTATGACAGCATACTTGAAGTAGGTAGCAATGTCACTGAGGCTGAATCTAATTTTCAACCTTTTAAATGTAATGGACTCCAAATTAAGAATTTCTAAATCAGTACACATTGGTACCTACAAATTTTATCTGCTTGGAATCCTCTCATTCCTTCCTTCCTTCCTCTGGCAACAAAACCTTCTTCTTTTTTTTTTCATGGAGAACCCATTCCATGTGATGCTCGTGGGATTTGCCATCTCTCAGGGACACATGAACAGCCCCAGTCAAAGAGATATTGCTTATTGTCTACTGCCCACTTCCGCCCATATTGATTCAGGCAAGAATTCAAACTGAGCCAATCATGATGCCTCCTTAGTACTGTGTCTAGAACTATGGCAAAAGAGTCACTCTTACACCAAGATCCATGGCTCTGAGAACAGTGATTGATGCTGATGGGTACCTGTGCCACCATGTGAGGGAGAGTGTACCTGAGAATGAAGCTGACAGAGCTAAGAACAGGAGAGTGGGAAAGGAGCGAGGGATGGAGGGGGAGAGAATATGAATGGTTTGATGGTACCCTTTGAGCTTTCTCACTACAGCTATGCCGGTCTCAATATAGCTATGCCATTAAGCCTGAACATACTAGTCATGCAAGCCAAGAAACTAGGTTGGATATCTGTTGATTACAACCAAAATAATTCAAACTAATACACCTGATCTGAAGAAAACAAAGCTCCAGAGGAATTTTCCTTTCATGGGTAGTCTTTGTGGAATTTTGGGCTCCTTTCTGATAATAACCCTGACTAAATTAAAATTACTTCTTCCTATGAAATTCCTGTGAAAAGTCGAGTCTTAACATGACTCCTGTATTACCCCCTGCACCAACAGTTCATCTTACCAGTACTGCCACCAAGCAGATGCTACCTCTTGTAATGAATATTTAGGTCATGGACAGAAACCTAGAGACTCTTCAACAGCACAGTTTATAGTTGGCTACCATCAAACAAGTACTTGGAGTCAAGGCCCGTGAGCTTCTCAAACTGTCCCCCAAAGGAACTGAACTCTCCAATATAAGAAATGGCTTAGGATTACGGCTCAAAACAGAAGAGTTTGTGAGTGTAAGGAAAGAGGGACACACAGGTCAGAGAAGACAGGGTCAGTGTAAACTCTGGCTATTGAAAAGGCACTCTCCAGACCGAATCATAAGCTAGAATGACTGGGAGTCAAGAGATAGAGAACTCACAGAGAGCACTGGCAGAAAGTTGTTTGTTATTCTTTTGGAAAAGGGATTTCAACTCAGGTGCCAAATCTGGTCGACAGCCAAATGCCAAGATCCAGCATCAGAGGATGGAGGGAAAAGGGGGGGTGATATGAATAGATGTATTTATTATTCTAGCTGAAACTATTAAATTTTATCTTTGGATTAAGCAAGGCCAACAGAGAAATGCAAACCTGGACTGGAAGGGCTTTTCTTGGACTATGTTCAGGTGTTACATCGTATCTACATGGAGGATAGTCCTAGTTACCCTATTTACATCGTATCTACATGGAGGATAGTCCTAGTTACCCTATTTACATCGTATCTACATGGAGGACAGTCCTAGTTACCCTATTTACATCGTATCTACATGGAGGACAGTCCTAGTTACCCTATTTACATCGTATCTACATGGAGGACAGTCCTAGTTACCCTATTTACATCGTATCTACATGGAGGACAGTCCTAGTTACCCTATTTACATCGTATCTACATGGAGGACAGTCCTAGTTACCCTATTTACATCGTATCTACATGGAGGACAGTCCTAGTTACCCTATTTACATCGTATCTACATGGAGGACAGTCCTAGTTACCCTATTTACATCGTATCTACATGGAGGACAGTCCTAGTTACCCTATTTACATCGTATCTACATGGAGGACAGTCCTAGTTACCCTATTTACATCGTATCTACATGGAGGACAGTCCTAGTTACCCTATTTACATCGTATCTACATGGAGGACAGTCCTAGTTACCCTATTTACATCGTATCTACATGGAGGACAGTCCTAGTTACCCTATTTACATCGTATCTACATGGAGGACAGTCCTAGTTACCCTATTTACATCGTATCTACATGGAGGACAGTCCTAGTTACCCTATTTACATCGTATCTACATGGAGGACAGTCCTAGTTACCCTATTTACATCGTATCTACATGGAGGATAGTCCTAGTTACCCTATTTATTATAGGGATGCCGTGCATTGCCCCAAAGAAATCTCCAAAGTCCTGAATCATTCACCTTACTTCTTTTGAGCGATGGCGGTGCTTTATTCTCTGGCCATGGCGAACTGTTAACTGAGTGCGTTCTGAGTTAACAGAACTTCTGACTACTCATAAGTTCAAGGGCAAATGACCTGCTGGCAAATAAACAGGCTCCTTCCATACACTGGGACCTCATCTGACGTCATCATACTTTTCCATCCACACACATTTCCTTCCTTATCTTTCTGAATCTCACTGTATTATACGGATATTTCAAAGCCACTCAAAAATCTGTGAAAGCAAATAGGTACCAAGACTAGATCACCTCAATCAAAATACACCAGATGGTGACCAGAGCACTTAACAAATGCTACCTGCTATGGTAGTTGTTATGAGGAAGAACCAAGTAAGTAGGCAAGGGGTGGTGGCTTTGGACTAGAATAGTCCTGATCCAGGCTACCAAGTCAGCAAATGCCTCAGCCCTTTCCTTCCTGCTCTTTGCCTTATCTCCTGCATATTCCACCTGTCCTTGGGTAGCTGGATGCCATCTGACCCATCCTTGGGCATCCATACCTACTGTCTCTTTAGCACTATTGGTGTTCTTCCTTACTCAACTCCTTGGCCAAATCAAAAGATCTCCCCCTTTTAACGAACCTTGCACTGGACCATGAAGTTGTTAATAGCTGATAGCTTAATGCTCTTCTCTCAGAGACAGGTACATTTTAACCACACAAATAATTCACTAATGGTAGAATGTACTATAAAAACGGTACAGATGCAAGTGAACTGGTGAATTTTCCTGTAACTCTGAATTAGCTCTACATAAAGCAATCAAGACAATGCCTGGCACACAGTCAGCATTCAAACATCAGCAGACACTACTTATTACTACTGTTGCTGTTAATTCTATCACTCCACCACTGCCACTCAATCACTTGCTGCCTATTCCTCTACCACCACTATGTAAGTAACTGCCCTTTTGAAAACACTGGCTACTCAGAGATCCATAGTCAACTAATGCATTGAAATTACACTGTGTGGTCTATAAAGCATTTAAACATACATTATCGTTTAAAAAATCTTCCTCACAACCCTCAAGTCAAATATCATTCTCATTTTGATGAGGAAACTGCAGTTCAGGATGGTTGCATTTGGAAGGTTCCAGAGCCGTGCTCAAACCCAAGTCTTGTAAAAATTTCTTGTTCTTTCTATAACAAGTGGTTGCCAGCTGCACAGCATCACATCAGAATCATGGGAGTGATTCTGGGACCTACCCCAAACCTAACAAATATGGATGGTTAGACAGAAGGGATGATACGAAGCTGTATTGCAACAGGTGTCTTGTGTGACTCGAGCTGTGGGATGGTCCAGGCTGCTTACTGGTTGACTAAGGACCTGCTTCACTCTAAGCCTCTTCTGGAGACCATGAGAAAGCCATATGGAATCTTCTGTTCTCAGAAAGCTAACAAAACAACAGAGGAAGGAAGATTAGCTAAGGTGAAAGAAGAGGTCAAACCCAGAGGGCACTGTTTGGCTTGGGAGAAGTTCAGAGTGAGTGAGACCGCAGATGGCAAGAGTAAGTCTATGATGTGGAAAAGGGAAGATTCTGTGGCCTTGAAAAATGAGAAGGATTTCCAGATAGAAAAGGAGTAAGCAGAATATGAGAGAAGAGTCACACTACTGAGCCCAGCCCAAATCACAAGTCCACACAATTGGAAGATAAATAAATGACTGTCATTTTGAGTAAGTAAATTTTAGGGTGGTCTATTACTCAACAAAAACTAACTGCTACACACTGCAAATAACAGTACAGGCTGCAATGCTAGTAGTGTCACATGAAGCCCAAGAAACTCTTCCACTTAAAAAGTACATTATTTTCCTAGCTCTAAAGGATGTTTTCTACTA
Organism: Castor canadensis; assembly: GCF_047511655.1. NCBI lineage: Eukaryota > Metazoa > Chordata > Mammalia > Rodentia > Castoridae > Castor > Castor canadensis. The sequence goes on along the minus strand of NC_133392.1, from coordinate 107,189,424 downwards.
ATGCAAAACTGTCATAACTACATTACAATTACATTTGGATGAGACGAGTAATGAAATAAAAAACAGAGCAATAACTATTGTTAATAGATTGTAGTTATGAGCCAATTTGCCTTACAACACACTGAAAGGAACTGAATTCTTTGGCCAAAGTAATGCTTTGCTGTTTTGGATACTATCTGAAACAAGCAGACCATCAACATGGGCCTGGAAATAGTTCCATTACAAAGAAAACTTTTTATTTTAATAGTATTTGGCACTGCAGTCATGTATCTCTTCCTTGCCCATGTCCTTAGCTAAAGAACATGGGTTGCCTCATTTTTTTTAAGGCACGGAAACATCATAAATCATTTTGGAGGGGAAAAAAGTGCAAACAGACATCTAGTCATAGTACTGGTAGAAATACATTTAACTTAGAAGTGTGAATATCATTTCAAAAATAATATCACACAGTCACTTTGTTTTAATAATGACAGAGAACTTACCAGTAAGACTTTGTGTGGTCCACTGTTTTCAAGTTTTAAGTGTTAGAATGAATCTGAAAGAGAATTAAATAAACATTCAGTAAGTAAATCATATTTGGAAAGGATGTGCTTTCGATCCCAAGTGACTGCCATAATGTTGAGTATTTATTCTTTTAGTTAAAGATTAACAAAGCCTTTTCTGGCTCCTAATGGAGTAGGGAGTGTTTTTTTGCCTACATATTTCAACTTCCTGAACAGAGTGTATTCTCTCATCTACTTCAGGGAGTGCTCAAAGTCTGAGACCAGAATAACTATAAATGGTAGTGTTTTCATCCAAACCCTCCAAGTCAGTGAAAGCCTCTGTAGCTGTTGCTTTTGCCTTGGTCACACAACCGCCTCTGACAGCACCAACTCATGGCTGCTTTATGGAGCCACTACTGGTCCTGTCTACGGAAGGACGATAGGAGGGATACCCCAGGCTTTCTAACATTGGTCACCTCATCAGTTAAGTAACCACAAAGTTCTGTCTTACTGATGATAGTTAGCCTCAGGGTGTGCTACTCAAGAGAAACATAACGCAAGCCACATATGTAACATTAAATGTTCTAGTAACCACATTAAAAGAGTGAAAGGAAACAGACGAAATTAATTTTAGTAATATATTTAACTTAACCTGATTTATGCAAAATATTATCATTTCAATGTGTAGTGCATATAAAATTGCTACAATATTTTGTTCTTTTTTTTATTTTACAATAAAATTTATTGTGTATGTTTGAGGTTTACAACATGACATTATGGGATAGATAGATAATAGATAGTAAAATGGTTACTATAGTGACGCCAATTAAGATGGCTACTATCCCAGTTACTTTCTTTGTGACAGGAGAAGCTAAATCTACTTAACAAAAGCCCCTAATATGACACAGTTTTATTAACTGGGTCCTTTTGTTGTATGCTGGGCTCTAGGCTTGCTCAACTGCTACTTTGTATCCTTTGACCTACATCTCTGTCTTTCCTTTCCTGTCTCTATTTTTCATGGTAATTCTTCGAGATGCAGTACATCTCAATTCAGGAGAGCCATACTGTAAGTAGGCGACAGTAGTGCCGACATACTAGACTGCACAGGTCTGAGGAATACATTCTTAGACTGCAGGGTCTGGCAAGGCTCCAAAGCAAGTCAAGTTCATGTGGAGATTTTGTTCACTTATCCTGCTTCTTTCAGTTATCTATCACTAACTCATTTTATAATGTCTTTTTAATGGAAATCATTAAGTAGTGAGAGCAAATACTGTACAGCACTTCCTTTGTGCTAGGACATTCTTGTTCCTGCCGCCTCAATGAATTCTCACCATAACTGGAAGTGGTAAGTACATCATCATTCCCACTGTGTAATGAGGAAACTGAGGCACAGAGAGGCTAAGTCACTTATCTGGGGTTATCAGATGGTGACAGTCTGCTTGCAGACCATGCTCGTAGCTATTATTCTCTCAATTAAATCTGAACAGCTCAAAATAAGATAATTACTTTCAGTTTTAATTATAACCATCAAATGATCCAAGTCTGCTCTCATGATAATATGGTTAGATAACAGCACTGATGGGCAGCTGGAAGAATTACTGGACGTGCTAGCAAATTAAATTAAAACAATTTGGGATGGGAATACAAAAGCTACAAACAGGCCTGGGATCAGAGAGAGAGAGGCAAAGTGTCTGAGGATCTGTTGATGATGAGGGTAGAAGGGAGAGGCGCTTCTCATGGGGTCTGTGGAAAATCTTGTCTTTGTGATTTGTCTCAGGGAGGAGCCTATCGCTTTCATCAGACTCTTATGGGGTCATAAGCTAGATATCCCCTACAACCTGTCTTAGCAGGGTAAGGAGTTAAGACAGGAAGAATCAAATTGAAAGGTATTGAGAAAACACATCGTTTTCACTGTATTAATCCATGGGCTCAAAGAAACCACACTCAGCGAGCAAAGTCAGATCCACACACATGAGCGCCTGTCTAAGTCACACAGGAAGGAGGGTGGTCAGTTAGTCAGTGATGCTCTTTAGAATGCATAGGTGGAGGTCTCTGCAGGGCATGGCTGCCCAGTCTCACATACAAGGCATGAACCTGCTGAAAATTCCTACTGTGGCTTCCTCCAGGTTTTATGAGGCAGTCATGCCCCTCAGCCTTATCTAAAAAAGCCTGCATGACCTCATGCCTGTCCCCTTTCCTAACACTCGCTGTGGGCTTCTTGTCTCTCAGGAACAGAAACCTTTTACAAGGCCCTAAACGCCCCCAGGAGTGACCTAGGGACAACTCTCTGGTAAGAGTAGTAAGTAGGATTAGTTCAATTCAGTTGACAATTCCATAGCACTGCTACTCATATCAACAAAAGCTGCTCTTTATGGAATTACACCCAAGTGCTTCGCAAGCACTGAATCCTCTTACTGATTTACAAGGTAGATCTTATTGCTCCTTTTAGCAGGTAAGCAAACCGAGGCACAGAAGTTAAGTCAGTTCCCTAAGGTCACAAGACTTGTCAGTAGCAGGACCAGACTGTGAACCCAGTCAATTGGTTCCGGACCCTATACTCTTAACAACTACACCATACCTGCAGCCCACTAGGTTCCACTGTCATCTACTCTCACCCACCTCGTACTTGCTCTGGTATTGCAAGTAGCTCCTATGTTTCAGTTTCTCATGTGCTGGCCTCTCTGCCCACTTGTTTGCAGAACCCTTAAAAGCTGAAAATTATCCTTGTAGCTCATCTTTGTCTTGTTAAGACCTAGCAAGGTGTTCAGAATACAGCAGATGCTCAAGAAAGGCATGCAGAGGAAAACGCTGGAATAGCCCTGGGAGGATGGGAGATAGGGCTATAAACTTGGGCTTAATAAAAAACACACCAGGGTGAAGAGTGTCCAGATATGCACTTTAACAAAGCAAGTTTTAGTTTCATGTTTGTTTGTTTGGTGGTACTGGGGATTGAACTCAGGGCCTCACTCTTGCTAGGCAGGCACTCTACCACTTGAGCCACTCCTCCAAGCCTAACTCCAGCTATCAAATCTAGATGGTACCAAGGAGATGATCACTTTCTAGCTTTGCTCAGTACAAAAGCAATTCAGAGCTTGGCAGCATTGATCATAACTCCAACAAGCTCATGGCTTCACTCTACTTTGCATGTGGTCTTAAGTGATAGCACATGTAAGTAACAACACTCAGCAGTCTTGGCTAATCAGTGGAAAGGAACAGCAGGAAAGACACATTGAAAGATCTTTGGCTGCCTGGAGAAGGTTTACACAATCTCTTTCCTGCAGTACTATATTGTTTCTTTCCATTACTATCTAAACTCCATTTCAGATGACTATGAAAAGTGACCGAGGAGGAAGTCACTCTCCTGTAACAGTGGAAAAGACAAAGTTTCAAGATCTGGGACACTTGAAGACCTCTAGGGAGAGAAAGAGTTCTTTGTAGCACACACCAAAGATTGCACCAAGACTGTGGCCCAGTTTACCACCCACAGGTAAATGCAGTTAGCCATAACACACATCCTTCCTACCGTATCCAGAGTGCAAAGACATCCATGTAATCTCTTCCCATGTATGGGACATAGCATCATCTGTCACTAACAACCAAATTACAAGTCTGTAGTTTGGCTTTTGCTATCTCCTCTGTTTCTGCCATAATAACACAGAATAACATTACTTAGCTATTGTTGAGAGGTTTCCAGAGTACAAATTACGTGCTGACCATGGTGGTAGATGTAGGAGCTACAGCAGTGAATAAAGTAAACAGTGTTTCTGATTTGAGGCCCTTATATTGTAATGGAAGACGGAAAATAAACACATTCAGAAAGCAGTAAATACAATAATTTTAAGCAGTGTTTAAATTCTAAAGAAATTTTTTTCCACACAAGAAGGGGGTAAAGTGACCTAATGAAGAGTCCAGCGAGGTCTTTTTGGTGGCCATATGTAGGGATCCAAAGAGACAATAGCAGCTAATAGTAACCAATTCTGAAGTCACTTGGTTATTTAGGTGAGCTATGATGGTACCTTCCTAGTATGGCAGCAGTAGAGATGAGAAGGAGTGGATGCACCCGGAGACAGACAGATTGGCTGAACTGGATGTGAGCCACAAAACCCAGAACTTTTACTCAAGCAATTGTGTCAATGATGACTTAATTTACTCAGGGAGAGAAACAGGTCAAGCAAGGAAGAAAATCAAGAATTCTAATTTGACCTGGTTAAGGTTGAAACATCCACAGAGACATGTCAAGAAAACATAAGGACATGTAGAAAGTAAGTCTGGCATAGCGTTACACACCTATAGTCCTAGCACTTGGGAGACTATAGCAGGAGGAGAGTGAATTTGAGAACAACCTGATCTACACAGCACATTCCAGGCCAGTGAGACTTGTTTCAAAACACCAAAAGCAAAAACAAAATAAAAAGAAGTCTAATACTGTGCTGTTCAATATAGCCACCACTAGCACATGTGAGTATTTATGTTTAAATACAATTAAAAACTCCCCCAGTCACATGGGCCACATTTCGAGTGGCTACTTGATGGACCAGTGAAGGTATTCAGTGTTTCCATCATTGTAAGAAGTTCCTTTGAACAGGGCTTGTTTAATGTACATGATAACCTATAAGATTCCTCTCATTACTTTAAGGTTTATTGCAATTATAAAATATAAAATTATAGCCCTGGGAGATCTTTAATTTTCCACAGCAGTTAGATTCAATCTGCCTGAATGTACTTGCTTCTACTCTCATTTTAATTCTTTAGGGAAAAAAAAAAGCATATTTCTAAGCACCGTGGGGAGAAGTGGAATAAACGTTGGATTTGTAGGCCTGGTTGTCACTATCAGTGACTTTCAGCAAGTCACCTAATTTATTGTGTGCTTCCAATTTCCCCACCTGCAAAATGAGGAGTGACCCTGAATGGACAAGGTTGACAAGAATGTTAGAGAATGTTTCCAGCTCTGGAGATACAGCTACTGTTCTCCACAGGTATATTTGTTTTCACTTGCAAATTCAGATATAATATCTCAAGTGGCAAAACAGATGTAAAAGGGTTTATGACACACATAAAGAACTCTACTCTAGCTATAAATGGTAAGTGCTCCACAAAGGTGGGTCAAAGTTGCAAAAAAATCCAAGCTATGCTTTAAGCACACCAGAGAAATTTGTCTGTTATTAGATGCTGACAGGAATACTGATTTTATAAAGCAAGGGGATGCTATCTTGTCAAAGAATCACAAGTGAAGTCTTGAGCTCCAACAGTAAAAGAGATCGGAGCAAAATGCTAACATTTTGCCCCATTGTGCAAGGGGTTCTGTTTCAGGACACAGCACACCCTGAAAGGTGCACTGGCCTACTTTAACCAAATAGTATGTACCACCCCATTGTCTCCACCTGAAGACCAACCGACTCCTGGCTGGAAGAGCTGGTCTGGGCTGTTCATCAGGAGAAACTCTTCTACCTGATCACCATCCTTAATCCACAGACTAAAATTTTGTTTTTAATTGTGGAGCTGGTGGCATATGTTCTTAACTAAGGTGAGGCTAACCTGAGGGTGAAGTATTCTGATAACATCTCAGCTGATGTGAAATTTAAGAAGTACACATGTATCCTCATTTTAATACACTTTAAAAGAATATATTAAAAAGTCAAGTGAAAACTAAGTTGAATTATTACATTCAATGTGTTTTCCCCCCACTTTCAACTGAAAGGGCAGTGGCAGCTTTTAAAGGATAGCAAGTTTCTTTGGAATACATCCACATTCCCACCATTGCAGTGCTGCTATCTCTTTTTGGCTATTACTTTTGATAGACAGATGCATCATTAGATGACTTTGTCCTCAGTTTATATGCCATTGGTAATAAACCTTGTAAGGTGTTGGAGTTGGACAGGTCTAGGGGGAATTTTGTCCTTGGACAGTTTATCTCTAAGCCTGCAATATAAAATAAGACTAAGAATACCTTTTGCATATGGTTGTTGTAAGGATAAAAAGGAAAATACTAGCAAAATGCCACTAAGAAAAACTCCATAAATGGTGGCCATTAATGGTTTTCTTCATTTCACTTTAAATTTTAAATATCTTTTTGTATACTTCTACATGTAGTCTAAGTTCCTGTCATGTTGAAAAGCCATGAAATACTAAATCGCTCCTCTCACACTGGACATTTAGGTTACTGACAGTTTTTATTATTACAAACACAACTGCACTGGATATCTTTATGCTTTAGCGTTTTCTTTCCTTTGTCTTATTTCCCTAGATCTCTTGAATTCTAACAGAATTGCTATGTGTTTGTTTTTCTTAAAAGGGATTTTTATAATATAAAATAATAATACCAAAAAGTACCAATAATAATACCTAGGATCTTGATGTTTTACACATAGACTGGTACTGCTAGTGCTGTTTTATTTTGCATTTCTAAGACAGTGAGAATGAACGTTTTTCATGTTTATTAATGGTTTCTCATCTTTGTTCATTCTTTGTTCATTCACATAGTAGGATTTTGATATTTTTCTTATGAATGTGAATGACTTCTTTATAGTTCATGATCATCAACACATACTATATATATTCCCCAAACTTTTGCAGTTTTAAGATAACCATCTTTTCACTTATATAGTATATAGTAAATAATATACAACAGCCATGTTTTGTTTAAACCTCACAAGCTGTGGCAATGCTTCTTGGCAAACTGTTTTGCTTTTGATTGTTTGTCAAAGTCCGTTCACACCCATTTTGACCTTCTCAGAAAGCCTGGGAGGGAGCTGGGGAGTTGTAACAATTGCTATTAACAGCAGGGAAAACCAGGGTACCCACTGGCCAGGTGATTGTGGCAGGGTACCTGAATTATGGGAGCTATCAAGATCAGATTCTGAGCCCTTCTTTCTTTGAACCACAGGACCCCTTGGTGAAAGGAAGCTTGTAAGGTATATGAAGGGATGATGGATTTTGTGCAACATGGGTTATTATTCCAAGCATGATTCTATAATATTTCCTACTGGAAAACCTTTACATACAACATCAGGTAACCAACCTGGTGTGGTGCACTGGAGGCTCTCAAGAAATGTGAGCAAATGGAGTGAAGCCACCAAAATGATGGCCATGCTTATGCAGTGTTTTACACAGGTAAAATTATGTAAATAACTTAGACCTAAATGAAGTTTTCCTTTCCTCCTCCTCCTCCTCCTCCTTCTTCTTCTACTACTACTACTACCAGGCATGAATACCATGTTTTCTCCCAAGGATACCCTCATTCTTTGGCTCAGTGAAAGCACTCCTCTCCCTGAATTTTTACGTTTCCACTGTCTTCCCTTTATCACAGATACTTCAGAATACATTGCACTTCTGGATGGGAAGGACTCAAGGGTCCAATCTTATTTGTAGTTTTAGTTCATAAATTGTCTAGCACCCTGCTCTGCACAGAGGAGCACTAATTCATGTTATATAGAGAGATGAAAGCATTTTATATAGTTAAGAGACAATGGCTTTAAAAAAAGAGCACATTTTGGTTAAAATAAGAGCAGTAAAGTACAGGACACTTTAACTACATATTCTTTGCTGTATTGTTCTGTATTTTGGCAAGTACATTGTCCTAAGACAGTTCCAAAGCACCCTTATGCCAGAAGCTTGCATTAGCTAAATAATACTAAACTATATCAAAGAGAATGGCCAACTTTGGACAAATGTGTTTAATTCTGTAAATAAATCTATGCCTTCATTTGCAAATTCTGATATAACTAATTCCTCAAAAATCCAACGTGTATGCACATATACACACATCCCACAAGTACTAAAGTCTTGGTCAGCATTTGGAAAAAATTCATTATAAATATGGAACATCTGTTTCCTAATAACAGGAAAATTCACAGGAAGTGATTAATGTTAACTAGGGAGAAAGAAAAATAATCTGGATCAAATTATGAAACAAAAACATCTAAAATTCACAATTTAATACAGTATAGCCTGTAAGTCATCAGATCTTCAGAACCAAGAGGAAGAGTTCACGTCTTACTGAAATACTTGTCATGGTAGAAATATTTTTATTTCATATATATACAAATAAGCATAACATTAATGCCCTCATTCTACATAATATATACCTGGGGAGGTATAGGATCCTGTCAAGGTATTTATAGTTAACCCTGGCAGGTTGGGTTGGCCATTTTGTGTGTATTTTCCCAATGCCTTACACAACAAACTAAGACCTGATGGAACTGGATGGCGGTCTCTGGATGGAGGGGCTGACTCTTCTGAGAATGATCTAGTGTGGGTTCACCTCCCCAGGAGAACTGGAAGGACAATAATCAATAGCCACAAAGCAAGGCCAAAACAAACTGTAGAGGGAGGGGATTAGTAGCTTGTTTGTCCTTCTACCATCCTGATCTTTATAAGCTTCTCTGGTACCTACTCTGTACCTGGAAATGTGGAAGGTACAAAAGTGGGAGTACAACAGAGAACAAAACACGATCCCTCTCTTCGAGCCTACTGTATGCTTCGGTGGCATACAATATGATTGTAGTAAGTACAAGAAGCTCTGAACATGCAGAGGAGGGTACCTAAACCAGTCCAGGATAATCATGGAAGGTTTTCTGGAGGAAGTAGTGTCAAAGCTAACATGTGATAAATGACCAGGGTTAACCAGAAAAGGGAAGGAGTCCCTATGCAGGAGTCCTTTGCGTGCTAGGGCCAGAGATCCAGATGGGAGAGAGACCTTATCGCCTAGGAGGCAGTAAGCAGGCAAAACCTAACATGGGTAAATACAGCAAGAACTATGGAGCTGATGGAAATGAACGCAACCTCTAGCATCTTCATAGGTAAAGCAAGCACTGACAGGAGGCAATAGCAAAGTTTTTTTAGGTAACAGGTCTCTGGAAGACAGACTGCCCCAAGGTCACAACCTCAGTTAAGACCATATTGGTCCCAATTCCAAGGAAAAGCCAATAGCCACCTTCCCAACCTGAGATGGGAATAGTGAGCAGGTCTCATTACTGCCCCATAAAGAAGAGTTAGCTCCATTTACAGGGAAGTTACTGGCATTAGCAGACCAGTATCTGCTGATACTCCCTTCTGCTAATTGATTCTGCTTCTGACTGGGAAACCAACTCAACTTGTTTGCCAGGACTTTCTGAGTTTTAGTATCGGACATACTATCTCCTAAGCATCCCCTTAGTGCCACAAAAGCCAAGATGGTGGTTAAGATGACACTGAGTATGTGGGGTACATGATGTGAGCATTAGGATGTGTGACCCATGTGTTTGCAAAGTTAAATGTGATCTACCGCAGGGTAATCTGGACCCTTTGAGCTATGGGATCCTATGGAACAAGGTGGGGCTTTTCTGGGATCCCAGTATCATTTGCGGTAATTCACACTGAATAATACTTGCAAGTAAGACTGACTAGCTGAGGATCTAGTGATTACTATCTGTCATGCTAAAGTGAAAGAATGACATATTTAATACCTTTAGAAAATAGCAATTAGCCAGAAGAGTGGTCTGAACTTAATTGTTGTTTTTGTCACTAACCAAGAATTATCCAAATATTGTTCAGCTCTAGCTTTTGATATTGAAAATCTTCTAAAAACAAATTATTGTACTTACATGTGGAGTAGTAAAGATATTTTCATATATGTTTGTTAACTAGGAATCTCACAATGCGTCACTCAGTGCAATGGCTTACAGACTTATTCTTCAAGAGTTACAAAGGGTTAGACAGCAATAAGAATATATTATAGTTTCTAATAGTCACAGAAGGATTTATTTATAGCAATATTTGACAGGAAGAAGGTTGTTGGTCTTGATAGAATCTGTGATGGTGGAAAACTGGGCCATACAGAACTACTAGAAAGAAAAGTGCTCAGGACTGTATGTGAGATGCAGGCTGTACCTGAGCTTTTGCCACAGAGCAATGCAGAACTCTGTGCTGCACACAGTTCTTATCTGATAAAAGGAAGCAAAAACTGTTCAAGAATAAACTCCTTTCTTTATCACAGGGATAGTGAGTAAAACAAGTAACTTGGCCTTCAAACAGTAGAGGACACATAAAGACTTCAAGCTGATAAGTGGCAAGGGCCCAACATTAACTCCTGATTCAAAACACACCCTCCCAGGAGGCCAAGTAAATGTCATCCAGGCCCAATGCACTCTGATGAGAACTGTGTCTCAGGAATGGATGAAGGCACAGACCTAAGCATCCTTCTCTGACAAAAAGCGATGATATGTAACACATTTTTGTTAGCTCTCAATGAAACAGTATTTTCAAAATTCAACCATGCTATTTAAGAAAAACCTAAAGCTATTTAAGAAAATGGAGTTCAATTTTTATTAGACACAGAAAATGAAAAAAAACTTTGAGTAAAATTTCATAACATTTGTCACTGATAGTATAATTGCTTCCCTCTAAAACTTCCAGGTTCATTGAAGTATTCTGTACCACTGAGATTCTGCTATAAGTTGAACACAACAGATTGGTCCATGTGGCTTCATTTTCTCATCACATTCCTTTTTATTTATTTATTTTTCTTTGATGTGCACTTTCTATCAGACACTGAGATAGAAAGTCATCACAGACATATTCAGGTTAGGTCTGCCTCACACAGTCAGGCAGCACAATTGGAACAGGATGCAGCAAAGGGCATTGCTCTAAGCCTGGATAGGCCAAAATAAGACAGCAAAGATTTTGTTCCTACTTTGCCAGGACTTTGGTGTGGATGAGCTGACTTTTCCAGGCCTTGGGCTCAGAGAAGTAAATGAAGTGTGCCCTCAGGTGAGGCTCTGAGAGGTTCCTGCCATGACCACATGTTCACATGTGGAGCGGTTGTGCTATGAAATATCTGGCCTGGTGTTCGTGCTTTGACTACACTGAATAGTTTGAACTATAGTCACCAGAACATGGCTGAGTATTAAGACTTTTTATTAGCAATGTACAGCGGGATACATTGTGATATTTACATATGTGCTCACAATTTCTCTTAAGTTAGGTTTACCCCCTCCATTGTTCTCCTTCTTTCCCCTTTCTTAGAACAATTTCAACAGGTTTCATTCTTCTGTTTTCATATCTGAATACAAATTACATCTACCACGTTCACACTTAATTCACTCTTTCCTTATGCCTGCTCCCTCCCACTTTTTTTTTGTCCTTGAAAACCAATCAAAGGAACAGGCAAGATACAGATTCTATGGTCTTGTTCATTTTAGTTTTTAACTCTACTATAAGACATTCTTAGAGAACCTCCTATTTTATGTACATGCTGAGCTATACAGACCATCCTTTATAGAGATATCCAAGTATATACTGAATGTACCAGAAAAGAACAACAAAAATCCAGAGCCAAGAAAAAAAAATCTGTCATCCACCATACTAGTGGGTGGGGGCTTACAGGTAGCTTAGGGCATTAAACAATCTTCTAACTGTGAAGCTAGCTACTTTCACACTCAACCATTTTCTCACTTGCTGAAACATCTGTATGTACAACTTGATTGTAAGGTCCTCTGTGGGCCTTACTTTATTCTTCTATGCATCTGTTTTCCTTCCCATAAGTATTGGCTCTTTTCTTGACACACCACAGGTTTTCAATAAATGAAAAAAAAGAAAAAGTTGTGCATGTTTATGTAACTGAAATGTTAACAGTGGCTTGTGAGGGAGGGTAACAGAAGAGATAATTCAGAAGTTAAGTCACAGGGCTGGGCATGTATTTAATGGTACAGTGCTTGCCTAGCATGCATGAGGTCCTGGGTTCAATTCCTAGCATCACAAAAATAAAATAAATAAAAAGAAATTCAGTTGCTATTTCTCTTCCATGGTCAAAGCTACCTTTCATCCCTGTGAACATATCTCCCTTAATTCCATGAAGACTTGGGGATGCTGATATCAGACAATCTTCCTCAAACTTTGAAAACTAATATCCATTTCTGATAACCACACCTTTACCCTCCTTGCCCAGGTTCTGATATGCCCTGCCCCAGCTGTCTTGGGAAACTGATTTTGTGTCTCAGGCTCCTGTGCAGATTCCCTCCTCTTTCCCAAATCTGATGACTCAAATCTGTCTCCAGTGCCAGCCTTCTCTTTGAACTCCAAGCTTAATTATCCAACTGACTTCTTATCATTTCCCCTAAGATGCCTTATCAGGCATCTCAGTAATGGACACAACCAAACCCTTAATAATCTCCCCTCATACGCTTCTCCTGGACTCTTCTCTCATGGGATCACCACCACTCATGCCCTGGTTCAAGTCAAAATTTTCTGCATCTTTGGCTCTTTCTCACCAACTCCACATCCAGTCAATCCATCAACAAATCCTGTCAACCTTACTTCAAAATACCTCATGAATCCCACTGTATCTCAGCATAGCCTCTACTCTCACCTGGTCTAGGCCAGCAGCATTGCTTGCCTAGATGATCACAACAGATCCCTACGGATTCTGGGCTGCATTCTTGCTCCCTATTTCCTAGCAGGGGTAGGGTCAGTCGTTCCCTTTCCTCCCGTGCTCAGAATGCTCAGCTCCCTTAGCACACTCAATGAAAATGGCCCCTCGGCCATGACGACCTGTAAGAACTGGCCCTGGCCCACTCTATCCAGCTATACTGACCCCACCTCTCCTCAGACATGCCCCCACAGCCCTGCTTTGAGTGTTGACATGCTTTTTCCTTCTGCTTGAACTTCTCGAAGACACCTAGGTCTTCACATCTTAGTGCCTCACTTCCTCTAGGTCTCTGCATCAAGTACTCTTCAGAAGGGACCAACTCTCTTTCCTTGCCTTGCTTTGCTTTTCTCCACAGCACTTCACACATCTGGTACTGTACTCCTATCTACTGACTCATGAGTCCTCTCCTTCACTGGAATGCAAACTCCACAAGGAAAGGGTATTGTTTGCTTGCTATTCTATTCCCAAGGCATGAGGCAAAGAAGCCTGACAGACTAGGCATGCAGTAATTTTTTGTTGTTGTTGTTATTCAATGAATGGATATTCCTCACTGGCCAGAAATATTTTATTGAAATTGATTTTCTGTTGTTAGCATTATGGCAATATTTCTCCTCCCCCTCCCTGCAAATCATAAAGGAATGTATGGTTTTCAAATTACACATGCCTCTCCCTTTAGACTGCCATCTGCCCTCTCTGAAACACCACTGGGGGATGTGTTAGGGTGCTTTCTTGTCTTAAAATGCAACGATGTAATGGTTGAGTTCAATGTATAGAAACTCACCCTGAATTTTCACCAAGCATTTAGCACATTCTGTAGTCTTCTGCCTCTTACTAATATCTTAAAGCTTTGTTACCATAAAAGAAATGCTCATAGAATCCAGCCCATAAAGAGCCTGTCTGCCTTATCTTCAGCAGTGACAGCCTTTCTTTCAGCTCTTTCTGAATCCAGCTGGCTTAGATTCCATGCCAAGTGGGTCGCTATACTACTTTTGTATGGCTCCATGCAGTTGAGGCCTGCGAGTCACAGAAAATACTGTGGAATGCTAAGAAAACTCCTGGGAGGAGGAGACCCAGAAGCAACCACAAGCTCCTCCTACTGGGAATCTCCAGTACATTTAGGATTCTGGCTGCTTGGCCTTATGGGTGTCTTTCAGAGGAGCAATGTTTCATGAATGAGCCATTTTATCATGATGCACTAAGTGGGCAGGACTAACTCCAAGGGGACAGCCATTGTCCAGCCCCCTGGCATCTTCCTAGCCTGGCAGTAAATGCCACCCCACAGAGACTACCATCTTTCCACCTTTCCTTTCCTTGGCCTCCTATAAGCCTCAGCTTCAGAAAATTCAGTCAACAAATGAACTGTGCCATTTCTTCTTTTCTTAAAGCATAATCTTTCTGTAGCTTTTAGAGAGGAGTCTTTGTAATTCTTGCTAACCAAGATTTTATTTTTGTAACCCAGGCTGACCTTGAATTCATGATCCTCCTGCTTAGCCTCCTGAGTATTAGGATTAAAGGTATGAGCTGCCATGTCCAGCAAAACAAGATATTCTTAAATACAAATCAGACACAGTACAGTTCAAGAATCTGGTCAAATTCTAACATTCCAGATCACATAAAGAAAACATTGATGAGTATCAGTTCTGCTTGTTTGACCACATATGCAAGTGTGGAACTTTTATTTACATGTGTATTTCCTTTTTAAAAAGTAAGTTTTAAATTTATGTATTCATTCATTTATTTGTGAAACTGGAGTTTGAACTCAGGGCCTTGCACTTGCTAGGTAGTGCTTTACCACTTCAGCCATGCCCCTAGCCATGGGTAAGTATTTTTTTAAAGTTTAAAAGTTTCTCTGTTAGTGAAGGAGAATCCTGCTTACTCTTTTAGGAATTTAAGTTGTTGGGTGGTTTGTTCAAAAGAGGAAAATGGTAGATATTGATTATGAAAGAAGCATTTTGTCAAAAGCTACCACAAAAAACATTTTCATTTCCTTTCTGAAACCACAAATCTGGATTCCTAGAATGTGAGTACAATGTAACTCTGGACTTAATCTTACCATGGTCTCCACATTTCACTTAGGCTGTGCAAGTGGTTTCCTTTCTTTCTGTTCTCCCAATGCCCAAAATGGGCAGAGCCAACATAAACTGCATGATGGTGACACTTCGAATGACCCCCAAATTCCCGCACTCTCTGCAAAGCTTCACTGCCAACCCCAAATACTATTTTACATTTTTTCTCTTCACTTCACTTGGTTGGGGAAGCGTTTTGTTAACAGTCCTTTGGCCAGTTTCAGCACAGTTTCTGGCATTAGTCAGGGCTGGAGCACTTCAGAGGCCCAGCACAAAGCCCAGAAAATATTTCTTTATTTGAACACTTTCACTCCTCTATCCTATGCATTCAAAAAGGAAGAGGTGAAAACCCATACGTACTACCAAGGGATATAGAGTCACAAAACATTTCTACTGAGCTTAAAACTAAACTGCAACGAGGGGGTTTGCAAATCTTAAATCACTCTTAACACGGATATCAAAGTCTTCCAAATAAATCAAACCCACTAACTTTCACCTTTTGCTTTTCTGTTTTTATTTTTTCTCCATGACTTGTGTGAAAATGTGTCTGACACCATGGGTGGCCATCAATAGACAGCCCTGAACACTTCCCTGGTAACAGAGCCCAGGTTTGCTAAAGCAGAGATGCAGAGAGTTCAGAAAACATGGGAGCCTGGTCGATCCAATGAGGCCTGAGGGGAAATCTGGGCAAGAGGCTGGGGAAGAGTCTCAGTCTCCTCACTGAAGACAGGAGCAGTGTGACAGTCAGATGCCTCTGTGGTTCTCAACTTTGAAACTGGTCATAAGACAAATGATTGTGACAACCATTTGGTGACCATCAAAAAGCACATCTAAAATTCAATAATTCACCATAACCAAGAGGGTAGATGAGAGGGATGAGAAAAGCCTAGGTGTTTAATGCAGAAGCAGCTGCTTCCTCCAGAATGTCTGAAGATGTGGAGAAAACCTCTTGCTTCTTAGAAGAAGGTCAAGGCTGGCCAGCTTCGCTTTTCTGTCACTTTTAGTCTTGATATATATATGAGGATGAGATGACAACAGAGAGGCTTAGGCCTTCTCAATTTGATCTCCTCCAACTTAGAAATTGCTTAGTAAACTTCCAGCTAATGGGGCAAATAGGATTTACTCTAGATATAATTATATTATTTAGCACAGGGCCCTCAGTCTTTCTTAATTCAGAGCAGTAGCTCCAGTCATCTATCTAACCATTCACCCACCAATCAACATTTTCTTTTTTTTCTGCCAACAATCAATTGCTGGGCCCCTACCCACGCCTGGCGCTGCACCAGGCACTGGAAATACAAACAACCCAAATGATAGGGGCAAATAAATATTTAAATGTTTTTTCCTCAACAACAAGTCTATATGTGGCAGGGTTGGGATTCAGGCCTAATTTAGAATTAACAAAAATTGTATTGCTTTTTGATATTCTACAAATTTTGATGGACCCTAACCCTATCATCCACAATTAAACTAGTTACATTACACCATACGGGATTTGATGCACCCAGAACAAAGATCCACTTTCACTTGGAAGTCTGACAAGGATGGTGGCACTGCTACCATGATTTCTACATCTCCAACTTCATCTTTCATCTACTGGTTACTTTACATATCTGGACACTTTTTCTACATTGCTCACCAGTGCCCAGTACACAATAGGTCCTTCTTACATAGCCGATGCCTAAACATATGAAGGAAAGTAAGCTTAAAGAGTAAGATGCTGTGTCAGATCTTGAATCCAGTTCAAGATCTTGAATTCAAGAT
Source organism: Castor canadensis (assembly GCF_047511655.1). NCBI lineage: Eukaryota > Metazoa > Chordata > Mammalia > Rodentia > Castoridae > Castor > Castor canadensis. The sequence continues at coordinate 107,172,709 of NC_133392.1, read as the reverse complement.
CTTGAATCTTGAATCAGTTCTTGAGACTTTTAATTTAATGAGTTGATACCAATTCAAACACCTTGGCAGAAAGACCTATTCGAGAAGGTGTTTAGCAAGTTGCTGACTAAGCCTTCTGTACATGATGTTTACAGCACATAAGGTCTTAACTGTGAAACCCTGGAAACAGCCCAAATGTCCCGCACTTGGATGAACAGTTAACCAGCAGTCACCATCAGTGTAGGGGTTTATTTCATTGCCATTACGAGATGTAGAGCATGAGGACAAAGGAAAAGAGCAACACAAACCAAAACTAGATACAAAGACAGACCAACAGAGACATGCCAGCTCCGACTGTGTAAAAATAAGCAGGCAGAAACTGGTTTGAGAATTGAAGCTGGACTAGTTAGAACACTTTTTGTGTTCAGTGTACAATAAAGGTTCAGAACTTAATAAAACAGCTGACAATTGACTCTTCTTTCTACTGTTTTATCCACAGCCCTTGCATTATCAATGCTGGAAATTTTTACAGAACCCATGTTCACAGTGTAACATGTGACTCACTGTGAGAAACATGCTTTCTTTGTGTGTGTGATGAAAATAAATGCCTTCTTGACAAAAGACATCCATTTATTTGCAGGCTAAACATCTCTACTGTTCCCAGCATCCGAAGGCCGCACGAGAGTGAATGCTGTATGTGTGTGGAAGCCCAATACCTGGCTCCCCACACTGCAGATTCAGACAAGCTAGTCTCTGCTCTGCAGAGCCAGCCATTCCTTGCTGAAAGGACATATTCTGAAGGCATCCTGCCTGGGGCCTGCATTTCTAAACCCTTCTCACTGTCTCCAGCTTGTTCAAGAATTTCTGAACTCAGGTGTACTTCTCTCAAATAACAGTAACAAAAATGGGTACCATTTATTGCATATTTTACCACATACTGTACACATTTGTAAGCACTTTCCTATGAACCCCATTTCAGTCGTTTTGCAGTATAACCACAGAGTATGTGACAGATAGTAGGCACTCAATTAATACCTGTTTGCTTGTCACATTACATGTTAGTTCATGTCATTCTCAAGTCCATCCGGTGAAGGAGGTATTATAATTATCTACATTTTATAGATGGAACGCAGAGATGCAAAGTCAGTTGCCCTAAGTCAACATTTCGCTTCAGTCAAGAGAAATGTGTTACAGTCAGCTTCCCACCTCAGCTCACTGCATTTTAATCCCTGGTTTGTTCTCATTTGGAACACTAGACTTTTATGAGCTAAAAAACTAAGGGATTAAATAAAGGAAACCCAAAGAATACAAAACAAAATTAACAGATAAAATACAAAAGTCATGTCCACCAGAGTAAGTTCTGAGATAATTTTTCTAACTTGTCCTCCTGCCATGAAGACATAGGCCCTCGAGAGGGAGAGATCCCTGCCCCTCAACCCCACACTGGAAGGTGGAAAGGCTCTCTTGCAATGTCTCTGCAGATCCCAGATGCAGCCATGAGCAAAAGAGAGTCCTGCATAACTGATTTAAGCCCTGGCTTAAATCAATGTGAAAACAAAACAACCCAAGTACAAACAGCACAAAAATAAAATTTTACTCTCCACATCTGAAAGCTAAAGAAGCCCAAAAAGCTCTCTGTGGTTTTTGGAAAAAGGCCCCTTGTTGGGTTGGTTCTGACTTTTGGAAAATTCTCAACAGATTTTATTCAAATGGTTCCCTGCTAAACTTCCCACACTTCGCCTGAAGAGATTCTGACCTAGAAAGTGGGGTGGGAAATGGTAAAAAAGAACCATTAGTCCAGCCCCTGTCAACAGGGTGATACCACTGGGGTATCTGTACCATGGACACATATGGCATTTAATTAGAAAGCTGTCACCTCAGAACCATGGCCTTCCTTGGGCTATGAGTGAGCCAGACTCTCCAAGTTTGTTGTAAACACTTCTGAGGCCGTGAGCACCTTCACTGGCACTACCAGATCACTATAATGGCCTGGAAACCAGAATGCCTGACTCAAATGCTCTCTCTTCAGCTCCTTCCTACTTCTCAGGTTAGACTATCCTTCCAATTTTCAGTTCTCTATTCAAAAGTCTTCAGGGAGTTCCTTTTACCCCCTGACTTAGCCTCTTCTGTTTGTTTTCTAGTACCTTCCACAAAACGAGGCCACCTGAGCTAACCAACCAAGTCCCTCCTCTGCTTTGATTGCCGCCCCTTATTTCCCCTCCCCTCCCTCTCCTCACCCATGCCTTTCATCTCAGCTGTGCTGTTACTCTGGCTTGGAGTGCCCCAGTCCTTTCCAGTCCTGTCAGGCCTTATTAACTCTACAACGCACGCACACGAGCACGCACACACACACACACACCCCATTAACTTCCACTCACTGTGTAAGTTAAACTCTTTTGTCATCTCTGATGACCTCAAGTATTATAGGTTAATTGCAAGGACACATGTGCCAAAAGCCCTAGAGACAGGCCTCACCCAGACTAAAGCAGCCATTAAAGAACTGAGAGAAGCCAAGGCTGTAGTAGGGTCTGGACTCCGGTCTCCAGTTGGCAGCAGGAACTCAGGACTCCAACTTGAGGAGGACACAACCTTTCCTTCTCTGCTAGGACACTACAGCACCTTCCATACATCTTGGGTCTCCCATCCCTCTGCTAGCTAAGTCACTCACAGCATCTCATTCATGGCCTCTGGGATTATCTTCCCAGTGACTTGCTGATTCTCCCTGATCTGGGTGCTTTCATCTTCATATACAGATCTCATATTTCAGATTCATATAAAGAATCTGAGCACATGGTGCTGGTGCTTAAAGTAGAATAGCTCTTCATGGCAGACTGGGCTGCTGTCAGCCCATGGCTGCCTTGGAGTCAAGGGATCTTCTTGACCCCATCAGCTGTGGCTAAGGGGGAAGGGTAAAAGGAGAATAAATCATACTAGTTGGGAGAACGATCACCATTCTTTCTGATCAGTACAGGACTGTTTCCCCAATAGAAAGTGAGTTTTACTTTTTTCAGTACTAAGAAGACAAAAAAACAAAACAAAACAAAACGAGTCTTTACAATTTTTTTTCTCTCTTTTAAATATATGGAATGCTTCACAAATGTGCATGTCATCCTTACACAGGGACCATGTTAATTTTCTCTGTATCATCCATTTTTAGTATGTATGCTGCCAAGTGAGCACAAAAGGAGCTTCTGAAAATATGGAGGGAAAATCAAACTCAGTTTCTCTAATTCTCTCACTCAACAACCAACCTAGAAGATTCTGCAGTCAAAGAAGACTTCTGAGAAAATTCATACCATCAAGCAAGCAATTCTACCTTTCAATTCAACTCTGGTACTGTCTGCCTGGAGAAAGCATCAGATCCCATAGGTTGAAGGCTCAGTCCCAAGACTTCAAACACCAATCAAAAGCCCCATGTTGTCTTATCCAAGCTTCTGAATGACTAGCTAGAAATTAAGGCTCCCATGACCCCCTCCTTGGGTTTGATTAATTTGCTAGAGCAGCTCACAGAACTGGCTTATCATAAAGGACACGGATGAACATCGGATGAAGAGATGAGCAAAGTACGTAGGAAGGAATGTGGCACTTCCAACGCCCTCTCTAGGGGCACCACTTTTCAGAAGCCTCCATGTGTTCAGCTACCAAACTTTTGGATTTTTATAGAAGCTTCATTACATAGGCATGATTCATTAACAACATTGTCCATCTTAACTGTTAGCTCTTCTCCTTTCCCAGGAAGTTGAAGGATGGGGGCTGGAAGTCCCAACCCTCTAAGCCTGCCTTGGTCTTTCTTGTGGCCAGCACCAAGTTGAAGTTAGTTAGGAGCTGCCACTCATAATCAACTCATTAGGACACAAAAACACACTTATTGCTTCAAAGATTCTAAGGATTTTAGCTTCAAAAAAGCCAGAAAACAGGATGAAGACCAAATGTGTATTTTATAACATCACAGGACTACAGGTATGGCGTGAATGTTTATTAGTTGCTCTGGTGAACTGTTCTTTACATCTCGAATGTGCTTACAATAACATACCTCCTTGGCTACAGACAGCACAGCACCGGGTAGTATTCCGCCATCGTTTCAGGCCCATTTGTTGGGTTCTGTACCTAGTTAGGTAGTACCATTGATCCCAGACACAGTGATGTTCATGAATAAACTTCATTAGAGGACTTAGCTTTCATTGTGTGTCAATGACCAAAACTGTTTACACTTAGTTTTAATATAGCAGTTCTCTAACCTTTTGGAGTCAAGACACTTTTAACATTCCTAAAACTTGAGAATCAAGGGGCTTTTATTTATTTAGCTTAATCTACAGACATGTGCTATAAGAAACTGAAATTGAAAACATTTTTCAACTTTGAATGCTATTAAAAATATAATAATGATAAATCCAGTAGAATGTAAAAACATTTATAAAAAGCTGAGTGCTGGTGGCTCGTGCCTATAATCCTAGCTACTCAGGAGGAGAGATCAGGAGGATCATGGTTCAAAGCCAGCCTGGGCAAATAGTTTGCAAAACCTAATCTCGAATAAATAAATAAATAAATAAACCCTTCACAAAAAAAGGGCTGGTGGAGTGGCTCAAGGTGTAAGGCACTGAGTTCAAACACACACAAAAGAAAAAAATTTATGAAAAACAAATATATTCTTTAAAGCAAAATAAATCATAGGGAAAACTGTTTTACATTTTTGCAAATCTCTTTAGTGCCCTGTTTCCTTACAAATCCCTTTAGTAAGGGACAGCTGGGTCCTCATTTCTCCTCCTAAATCCAGCATGTGGTGATGTGCTGTTTTGGATGTAGTACATGAAAAGCATCTGGCCTCACACAGACGAGCATAGGCATTCATTTTTCTTTGATACTATGCCAAAATTTGACAACTGGTTGTTTCGTAGAGGTTAGCTGAAACCATTTTCATTTTATTTTTCTTATTTTAGGCTATTAGATTGACTATCTTGCAACAGAACAGGCCTCCCTATCCATGCAGGATTTGAAACATCACATGCTGATCAATGAAAAATATTGGTCATCACATTATGCAGGTTTTCCAAATGGTGACACCTTGCACAGCCCTATATCTAAAACGCACTGCTTGAGCTTTCCACGATTGGGAAGCGGTCAAGCTTCTGGTGGAAGGCACACGCTCTCCAAAACTGTAAGTTTTGCTTGAAAGCTAGAATTTTATCTTTGGCAAAAATACTGACTGTTGTTTTTCTTGAAGTAACAGGTGGGCTTTGCTCTCTTTTGAGAAAATGTCTAATTATTCAAGCCTGAATAATCACAGTTTGTCTGTTAGATATTCTTTCCAGTGAAAATGGTGTTAGGTTAAAAACAAAAAAAGTGGCTAGTTTAGTTTGCATCTGGAATAATCACACCAGTGTCTTTCCTTGAGACACTAGTCAGAAGAGCTTTAGTGTTCCTATTCTGTCATACAGCATATAAAAAAGACATGTACTCTAAAATTAAGAGGACATCCTTAAGTGAAGGTGGCTTTTCTTTCTTACTTTTTTTGGTGGCACTGGGATTTGAACTCAGGGACTCATGCTTGTTAGGGAGGCACCCTTACCACTTAAGCTACTCCACCACCTCTTTTTTGTGATGGGTTTTTTCAAGATAGGGTCTATTTGCCTGGAGTGAACTGCGATCCTCTTGATCTCTTCTTCCTGAGTAGCTAGGATTACAGGCATGAACCATGAGTGTCCAGCTAATTCTTTTTTTTTTTTAACTTGAGGGTGAGGCAGTAAGGAATATGACCACTGCCCTGATTAGTGATTAAGCATCTGCAATTTATCCGTTCCAAATGTTAGTACAACAGAAACACCTTCATATTAGAAAAACAAATCTGAAATCTTGAAATCTTGAAAGGATCTCAGAGACTCCCCAGGGTGTGTGGACTACACTTTGAAAACCAAGGTCCTAAAAAGTGCTTAACAAGATTTCTCAAATCCCTCAATAAATAAATAAATACAACTACACTAGGTAGAGAAGTTCCAGAAAGATTCAGTGGATAAGAGGCCTTTTCTGTTCAGCCATCAAGACCAACAGGATGTTTAAAGGAAGAGGAGGTTGGGAGGAGCTGGAGCCAAAGTAAATAGCTAGAAAAGCCAGGGAGATTTTGTGGAGGAGAAGACAACACAATTGCAGGTGACTAGCACCTTACAGGTGGCAAAGTGGCCTCTGCCAGATCCCCACACAGTCCAGTGAGTGGGTGGGTAGCACCATCAGCCTGCTGCAGAGATGAGGAAATGGTCAGTCCAGGAGCTCATTAAAGGCACGGACCATGCTGTTTCCTTCACTAATGAACCCTCAAAACTCTCGCATGGTGACCAGCGCACAGCAAGCACATGATAAATACCCACTGACTGAATAAATTAATGAGGCTCAGAGAAATGAACTCCCTGCTTGAGGTCACACAGCTAAGAAGGGGTGGCTCCAGAACTGAACCCAGGCAGGCCTTCAAGCCCACAAGCCCACGTTGTTTCCCCACACACCACTGAACATAAGTGGTGGAAACCAGTTATGGTGTGGGAGGGGCTGGGATGTCAGCATGGATAGTCTAGGAGTGAGGAATTTCTAGTTAGGGAGTGACATTATCACATTTGTGCTGTGGAAAGTTTAAACCCAGCAGAGTTTGGGATGGCTGGGAAGGGAGAAGGACAGGAGGAGGAGGCACCAATTTGGGTCCTAGTTCAGTGGTCTAGATGAACATCCTGATGGGGGTAGGGGTGATGAGTCAGTTAGACATCACAGATTCCCCTAAGTCCACACTTCACTGTGAAATTGGACAAATCACCTTTCCTGTTTGATCCTAATGTTCCTTAACTGCAGAATGGGATAATAATAAAATATAATTTCATAGTTTTTTGTGAACATTAAATGAAAAAATGCATACAAAGCAGAGTACACTTCTTGGCTTAATAAATAAAAAGGAAGGAAAGGATACAGGGAGGGAGAAAGGAAGAAGAGAAGAAAAGAAGGAAGGAGGTGAGGGAGGGCAGGGAGGGGCAGAGGGAAAGAAGAGGAAAAGTGGTGGTGGGGGTGGTTTTGTAGACTGCCTTAGTGAACCCAGCCAGTGTCAGAGGGAGGGCAAATCTATAAGCCTTGCTTGTAGCTTCTTAATCAGAAAACAAGAAAGAATCTCTGGGTCATACCAAGGCTTCAGGCCTGGGTGACCAAAGAATGAGCTGATGTGAGGGCCTCCAAACCGAGGTGCCTAGGAGGCTGGTGTTGTGGTTGCGAAAGGGGGAAAGGTTTTGACAAAGATGCAAAGTCTGAGGCAGAGAACGATGGACAAGCCAGGAAATGGCACAGAACAAAGGACCCACCCACATCTGTGAGACCTATGGCAAGTGGAGATGCTGGAGAAAACAGGTTTAGAGACACAAAAAGGAAGCACTGAGTAAAGCCATTTAAGAGTTTCCAAACCCTTGTTGGCCAGGCACATTTAGGCCTCACCCACAGGTTTCTAGGTAGCTACTACAGTCACTCACCAAACCTGAAATCTGATGCTTTTGGCACCAGACTTGGGGTCATTCTGCCCTTACTCCTCTTCCCCCAGAAGCACATCGTCCACTTCTTACTTTCAAGGTCATATGGCAGGATTATGGCAAAACAGACTCTGGAGAGAGCAGGGTCACAGTGGTGCTTTTGAAGCTACTTCCAAGCCTATGGAATAGTGCTATTCAGGCTACCTCTGTAGGCCCTGCCTGCTGCATCCTCTAGGCTACCACACAAGTTCCTCTGCTCCAGCTTAGACAGCCATACTTCCTTCTCTCCCAGGGCTTCCATTAGACTTTGTTCCTTCTGCTGTTCACTCCATGGTCTGTTTCCTGCTGTACAAGTTAGGCATGTCTTTCTGTCCTTAGATATGACCACATTCTAGACATTCTGTGCACAGAAAGATGCTCCATCCCTGTTGTGTGCCTGGTTGGCCATGAAAGCAGGCAGAGAACGAGCCATCAGAGAAACAGCAGACAGCAGGTGGGACTACCCTGGCCAGACAGCTAAAGGGATGGGGGTTAAGAGAAACCAAAGACAGGCTAGGAGTAGAGGAGCATGCCTATAATCCTAGCCCAACACACAGAAGGATCATGAGTTCAAGATCAGCCCGGGCTACACAGTGAAAGCCTGTCTCAAAAAACAAAAACAAAACAGAGGGACAAACAAACACTTACCAAGGAAGATGAGATTCAGAGGAAGTTGGCAGATTTCACAAATAGAAGACTTAGGGCCCAGAAGCTACCTTCTGGTCAGGAGGAGCCCTGTCTCTACCAGTGGGTGGGAACTGGTTCTTGGAGGAAGGTGCTACAAGAATTCTTAGATATCACTATGGTGTGGCCCTCCATAGCTGGACCCTACTCAACAAAATTTTATTCTTTAATACTTAATTTATCTCATTAGCAAGGAAGTTTTAAATTAGTGAATTCAAAGTTATTTAAATTTTTCTCCCTATATGGTGATAAAAAGGAAAACGTTGAGAAAGCACGGATCTGGAGGAAGGTGATGCAGTAGGAGTGAGAGAAGGGGAGCCAGGAAAGACCACAAGGAGAAGGGGTTTCAGGAGGAAGTAGAAGGTATGTGACCACTACTCAATTCTCCCTTCAGGCTCTAGCTTCCTGAACCATGTGGAGCATTGACAATGTGTCAGGCTCTGTGTTAAGCATTTTACAAGCATTATTTTACAGTTATCCTCACAGCAACCTTATGAAGTTATGTTCCATTTTTTTCTAGATGCTTAGAGAATATATGTAACTCATCCAATGACCCAGGATTGGTCAGTGAGAAATGATGTTAGATGAGCACTTAACCCAGGTCTGACAAATGGTAGGGAGCCATGGTTGTAACTATGAGCAAAGCTGGCAGGCCTTGACACAGCTGTTGGGAGACAGGAGGAAGTTTCTGCTACATGGTGAGTATACTAAAAATCATTATTTGAATGAGACATCAGAGAAGCAAAAAATACAACCAGGAGAAGAGACAACTGATGTATCAGGAGTCCAGGCAAAAGGACAGACAGACGGGACAAGTCCAGGAGGCAAGGCTGGTCTTGGCAAGCAAGACAGAACACAGAGGCTGAGAAGGGAAGCGGGAAAGCTGGTGAAGGGTTGTGTGCATTTGAGGGGGGCAGGGCTTCAGGAGTGAACAGGAGGGAAGAAATCCTGCCCCCACAGGAGACTCAATCAGCATGATAGCATTGCTGTTTCCAGCAACCTTCTTGAATAAAAATCAGTGAATTAACATCACGCCTCCCACCCCCAACTGTGCCCAAACTTACAGAAGGCAACCAGACACAGTACTTTAGTGAAATAATTCTCAATCTTTTCTAAGATAAAAACAGCCGCTTGCCATTTAGAAACAGCAAAAACAACTTTCCAGACATTTAATAATACTGATTGCACTTTTAGTATCATGGAGAAGATGCTCGGTTTGCATTAAATCTGTCCCGCTGAGATACCTGATATGACTCCGTAAGTGCTTCTATCACAAAAGTGAATTTGAAAAGTAGGCCTCAGCCTACTCGGGCATTCAAGGAGCTCAGAGGTCATCATTCCATCTAACAAGTTAAAAGGTAAGCAATCTGAGAAATCAACAATTCTTCTTGGATTCCTCAGAGGTCACAGCAAACTGCTACCCCCATAGCTAGAGAGACAACAGGTGGATACAGAGAATCGGATCAGACAGGAACAGGAACACCCAAGCAGAACTCCCCCTGAGAACCAGGCAAGTAGTCCACAAATACGGTTGTGAATTCTCCGTCCAAGAGCTCTACCAGGTCCTCACAGTGAATGTGAAGAAAACTCCTTTTCTGCTTCTGATAGTGGGAGGGGGAAAAGAACCATTTAAAAGTATTTTAAAGCTTAATCTCTCTGGAAAAAGGAAACAAACAACTTCAATTCCCTCCTGTCCCACATCAGAGAAGAAAAGTGCTGGAGAAGCACTTGTGACATTCACAGGCCAGGGGCTGATCCTCTCCCCCACACCTTGCCACTACATTCCTCAAAGCCCACTTACCACAGTTCCTTTTACCCAGTGGTCATGTCTACCTTTCAACAAAAACTGCAAGGCATACAAAAAGACCAAAAACAATTTAAAGAGACAAGCATCAGCACCAGAGTCATACACAGCAGGAATGTTGGAACTGCAAGTCAGGAATTTGAAAAATCTGAGGTAATATGCTAAGGACTTTCATGGAAAAAGTAGACAACATGCAAGAACACATAGGCTAGATAAGCAGAGAAATGGAAATTCTGAAAAAGAATTAAGAGAAAAAAAAAAAACAAAACAAAACCAAAACACAAAACAGAAATGAAGAATGCCCTGGATGGGCTTGTTAGAAGACTAGACACAGCTGAGGAAAAAAATCTCTAAGCTCAAGGATATGACAATAGAAATTCCCAAGACTGGAAAGCAAAGAAATACACTGCTAAAAACAACAAAACCCAAGATCAAAAATACAATAGATTATCCAAGAACTGCAAGACACACATAATGAAAATGCAGAAGAATTAAGAAAGGAACAGAAGCACTATCTGAGGGCAATAATGATTGTGAATCCCCCAAAATTAATGTCAAGACACCAAAACACAGATTCAGGAAGCTCAGGAAACCCAAGCTGGATAAATGCATGCCAAACCACCCCCCCCTCCGCAAAAAAAAAAAACATAAAAATTGTACCTCATCTTATCATATTCAAACTTCAGAAAGTCAAAGATAAAGTCTTGAAAGAAGGCCAAAGGTGGAGTGTGGGGGAGGGAGGAGGACCTTACCTGTAGGGGAACCAAAGATAAAAATTACACCAACTTCTCAGGATCCTGTAAGCAAGAGAGTGGAGCAAAACACACACAGTGTTAAGAGAGAAAACCACCAACCCAGAATTTTACACCCCATAAACTTATTCTCCAAAATACTTTCTCAGATAAAGAAAAATCAAGAGAATTTGTTGCCAAGAAATCTGTCTTGCAAATAATGTCAAAAGAAATTCTTCAGAGAGAAGGGAAATGATACAGGTCAGAAACTCAGATCTATACAGAGAAAAAAAGAATGCCAGAAAATGAGTGAAGGGAACTCATTTTTCTTATTCTTAATTGATCCAATAGATAAGTGTGGTCAAAATAATGACAGCAAGAATGTATCAGTGTCTACGTATTATGTACAGTACGTAATCCTTGTTATTTCAGAGTGTACTACTTTTATCTAAATGGTACAGCTGGCTACATGCTTAGGGTATATGGCATGTAGCCCATTGCTGAGGCTGTAAACCTGTACAGCATGTTAATGTAGTGAATACTACAGGCAACTATAACACAATGGTATTTGTGCATCTAAATATAGAAAAGATACAGTAAAAATGACGTATCCGTGTGGGGCACTTACAATGGAGTTTACAGAGCTGGAAGTTTCTCTGGGTGAGAGAGTAGGTGAACTGTGAATGGATGTGAATGGCTCAGACATTACTGTACCTACTGCAGACTGTATAGATACTATAGGCTTAGGATATACTAACTTTAGTTTTAAATATTTTTCTTCTTTAACATTTTTATAAGCTTTAAAACATTTTAACTTTTGATTGTCTTGTAATAATACTTGGTTTATAACAAACACATCGTATAGCTGCATAAAAATATTTTCAAATCTTTATATCCTTATCTATAAGCTATTTAACCTTTTATTATTACTTTACTTTTTAAACTTTTTGTCAAAAAAAAATGAAGACACAGACATACACATTAGCCTGGTCCTACACAGAGTCAGGGCAATCAGTTGCCCTGTCAGCCTTCCATCTCCAGATTTGGTCCTATTGGAAGATCTTCAGGACCATGAGGGTCTTGGCGCTAATCTTCTATGTCAACAAGGCCTGTGGAATACCTCCTGAAGGACCTGCCTGAGGCTATTTTATACTTACTATTTTTTTTAAGTTGGTAAAACCAGTACACTCTACTGGTATAATATAGTAAATACATAATCCAGTAACATAGTAATTTATTATCAGTACTAAGTATTACATACTATACAAAATTGTACGCCCCATACTTTTATATGACTGGCAGCACTGTGGGTATGTTTACACCAGCATCACCACAAACATGCAAGTAATATTTATTAACCTAATTTATTAATTAAAACTAGAAATAAAAAAAGACATTGATCCATGAGACATCCAGATTGCAGTTTATGTCTGCTTTACACCTGGATTTTCCAACCCCTTGCAATAAATCCAGCTCCCAAGTGCCCACCTTGGTCCACAGGTTGGGGATCACTGATCTACAAGAAAAACAAGTGACATCATAGTTGTAGAAGGGCTCTGGCCATATCTAGGCATGGCTAAAATCCCAATTCCCTAGTGGCCATCAATGTGATGACCCATTTGTTCATTTGTGAGCTATTCAAATTCTGAATGTGTCAGTTTTCTCCTTTGTAAAATGAGGTATAAATAGTTTACAAGGCTTTTAGCTTTAAATAAGAGTGCTTTTTTTTTTTTCAACATCTAACACCTGTTGTTCCTGGTGCACAACAGGTATAAATACCACTTTTGTTCACTAGAATCAGTGATTTGGTTTTCAGAGTGGTCCCTGGACCAGCAGCACTGGTATTATCCAGGAGCTAGCTAGAAGTGCAAACTTTCAACCTGCTGCTCAGACACACTGCACGTTCTGGGGGACATCTGGAGATCTGTGTGTTCCTGGCCCTCTAGGCATTTCTGATGCCCCTAAAAGTGAAGAACCTGAGAACTGCAGTAGTTTGTAACTTTTTTTTTCTTTATAAGCAGAGGACTCCTTTCCTCAAAAGGGCTTTTCTTCAGAAGGTTGATCTGCAAAACAGGTTAATCTGACTGTACTGGGTATAGAGAGCTCCACATGTATCCTTGGGGTCCCACTGTGTTCCCTGCAGCCATCCCCCCAGGGACCTCTGGAGCAGATTCTACATTTGCTGGCACCACTGACTCAACACAACAGTAAACTGCTCAACCACAATTACAAGGCAGACCCTACAATAAAAAATACCCTTGGGGCTTCCAGGGGCATCACCAGTTAAGCCACTTCATACTGGGTCACACTCTAAGGTCACTCTGGCACCCCACTATTGGTCTTGTGTGCTTAGGGAAACTTTTCCAAAGTGCCAATCTAGCTGTCTCCCTTGGCCCCAGCTTGCCATCCTAGTGCCTGCTACCTAGCGCAAGTTGCATCCTACCTTACAGTAGGGCACAAGACCTACATACTCTCCGGCAGCAAAAAATACATTTTATGTCTTGTCAAAATTTGGTGGTAAATTCCTGAAGGGAGTTGAATGGTGTGGCATGCCAGCTGAGAATCACTGCCTAGGAGTAATGTTTGAAAGCAATTGATGCAGAAGCTATAACTGAGGTGACAATCATGAGAGTACTGCTTATTGAAGGATACACACTACCAAAGATTCAAAATGGGACTTAGCTAGGATGATGATGAGTGAAGGAGCAAAAGAAAGAAAATGAAGAGCCACAGTCCTCAGTAGAGGGATAGCTTTGCTTTCTATGATGAAACAGCTGACTGTGGACAGTAGGTTAGGGAATGCCTAGGTAAGCAAAATTCGTCTGAAAACTAGCACTCAATGGTCAAATCAGTCATCTCTTATCAGTGTCCTGCCTTCCAGCTCACATTTCATGTGGGCCATGAGTTATAATGTCTTTGCTTTAACATTGAGAAGCACCTTGACACAGTAAGTTCTTCCAACCGCAGTATTTTAGAGAAAAGAAAATCCACAACTGGTGTCAAAATCAAAAATGTTTCCAGACACCAAAGACTATTAAAAAAGAAAGAAAGCTTGCCAAGAGAATTCCTCTCACAATTTCCTAGCTCAAGCCCAACATCTCTGACAGAGCAGCAGAGTAGGTGTTAATCTCAGCTGACAGGTGAGGAAACTGAGGCACAGACAGGCTCTGAGCCAGGTCACTCTGATGACTAATGGAGAGCCAGGGCTAATCACAAAGCATCAGACATGGAGGAGGCCTCAGAGAGACTGAGTGTACCGTCACTGGACTAAATTTGAGGACTGCCTTCATCTAGAAGGAGAAGGGGATAGGGTGATTCCTGGGGTCACTGGAAAAGAAAATCTCACACCTGATGACAGTAAGGCAGGAGGTGAGGATAGTCCTTGTTCTCTGGGCTGGGCTGACCAACATGTAGCCACTAGGTACATGTGGCTATATAAATGTAAATTAATGAAAATAAAGCAAAACATTCAACACCTTGGCAACACTGGTCATATTTGAGAGCTCAAGAGACGGAAGTGGCAGATGCTCCCAGGAGGAACACTCCCAATGCTGCAGAGCACTGCTTTGCACAGAGCTGCCAAGATCCGCACCTTTTAAAAGGCTACAGGTGCTGGCGGGCATCCGGAGGCAGCTCTGTGAACTCAGGTAAATCTCTGGGTCTCTGTTTCCTCATCTGTAAAAAGAAGTTGCAGACTCCATAATGACAACGACCCTTTTCAGCTGCAACATCCCAGAATTTCTCCCTAACACTCCAGATGGCAGACTCCTGCCTCTACTTTTCTTTTGCTAGGACTTTATGCTGGTGGTTTAAATTAGTTCAGCAGAACAATATCTGTGGGCTTCATTACTTCCCATAGAAACTCAGTCACTGAATCCAAATTAAATAGTATGCTTCAAATTATTTCAAGGGTTAACATAAGAAACAGCCAGGAAGAAGTCTACTCACAGGAAGGACTGCAGGAGCTACAAAGAGGCTGGCCCCAGTGTCCCTCCCATAAGAACCTTCATGATAAATCTGTTGCAGTTTAGGGCCAGGAAAAAAAGTCTGTTTTTCCATAAGAACAGGTGTGTTTCCTCTACTCACAACCTGGTTTACTATGACTTTCGGGCATCAGTTAGTGTCCAAGCATGGAGGGCTCCCTTTCCACAACAACCACAGCAATCAGGTCTCCCAGCACAGGGCTCCTGATCTCTTCCTGGGCTTTATCTCTACCCCACAAAAAACCTTCCTTCAGCACCTCTAACACATCTTGGAAGAGCTCAAATGAGATTATGTTTAAGGCTGGGTGCATGCCTGTAATCCCAGCTACTCAGGCAAAAAAAGTCAGCTCTTGTTTCAACAGATAAATTGGGCATGCTGATGTACGCCTATCTTCCCAGCAACAAGGGGAGCCGTAGGTAAAAGGATCAAGGTCCAAGGCTAGCCCCAGGCAAAAACTAGAGGCCCTATCTGAAAAGTAAGTAAAGCAAAAAACAAGGGTTGGGGCATGGTTCAAAGAGGCCCTGAGTTCAAACGCCGCAAATGAAAGAAAGGCGAGAAAAGGAACAAAGGTAAAAAGAAAGAAAATTTTATAGAAAGTAAATAATTCAGTGATCTTCCCACTTTACTGTACTGGGTAAGTATAAATGTGGAGTTCAGTATGAATAAAAAAAATCACCAAGCTGAGCAGAATTATTTATGCTGGGAAAATTCTCAAAAGGCTGGATTGTGGCGTTAGCATCCTCTTCTCCCCCCATTATCTCTATCAGTCCTGCAATTAAATTAATTTAGCTTCAATTAATTAAAATAACAATAGCAAGCATTTATTAAGTGTCTAGTCTGCTTAGTGTCAGGCACAGTCATAAGCACTGTTAACTCATGCCTCACAATTACCCCAGGAGGACGGCGCAAGGATCCTAATCTGCTCTCCAGGAGAGAACACGGAGGCACAAAAAGATAAATAACTTGTTCAAGGTCACACAGGCAACAAGTGGCAAAGCTGCTGTGAATTAAATCCTGCCAGGCAGGTTTCTGCTCCGGCACCATTCAAGCCCCTTTTTCATTAAAAGTGACAATGAACATTTTAAAAACATCATTAGAAACATAAGCAAAGTAACATACATACACACACACACACACACACACACACTCTCTCTCTCTCTCTCTCTCTCTCTCTCAGCAAAAAACTTCCAGGTCTGTCCCTAGCACCCTTCCAAACAGCCAGCCCCGAGCCCTTCCTGTTTAGAAATTCTGGAGAGGCCAACCCTTTAATTTTATCACTTTTCCAAAGTAAAACTTTCTCAGCATTGTTTTCTGGTGAAATAACCAAAAAGCCTGCCTGAGTGTAATAATCAACTAAAAGTCAGCAAAACTATCCCTACTAGCTACAATTTTACTTAACAACAGCAAGTCATAAGTCAATTTAAAAACACGTTTGCATAAATGATTGCTGCATTTACAAACTTGGCCCCAGGCAGGAAACAGTTCCACTTTCTCTTCCCTGGCCTTGGTCTCTTTGCTTAGATGACTCCACTAAGCCTCAGGTTTTCAGTCCTTTGTATGCTTTCTTATGTTTTACACGCTGATCATGATAATCTTCTGTGAACAATGAAAGGAAATGAGTCTTTTAAAAGTGCTAGAAAAATAACACTAAGTTTTGTAGGGTTTTAGTCTGAGGTGGACAGATGAAATAGTCAAAGGGCACAGGTTTGAATTCTGACTCTTCCTCATGAGGGGTGCAGCCATGGCAAGTTATCAAACTTCTCTTAAAAATTTTCTGCAAAATGAATTAATTACACTGTCTCAAGAGGGCTGTGGGGGGGGGGAATTCAAGTATGATATATCTGATACATTGTAAGAACGTTTGTAAATGCTACAATGTACCCCCGCTCAGCACAATAAAAAAATAAAATAAAACTCAAAAACAATTGGAGGCATCATATTTTTTTTTAAAAGAAAGTTTAAACAACATATTTTTCTCAGTGCTCAAAATAAACAGAATGTTTTAATTAAAAAAAAAAAAGAGGGCTATAATGCCTGGTCAAGAGTAGGCACACAGAAGAAGTTGTACCTCTCTCCTTCCCCAAACCAAAGTTGTAAAAAGTTACTCCTGAAACCAAGTTGCACTCTTGAAATTTCATTTTTACTCAGTTTGTGGCCATAAAAATTCTCAAAGGACTCTTACTGTCAGGTGCTTCTGGAAAATGTCACCATACAAAAGCATATAGCCCTTAAGGAAGAATGGGGAAATACATATGTGCACCGGAAGAATTAAATATTTGTTTGTTTCTATGAATGTGAATGCTATAAGTTTTTTTCCCCCCCTCACAATTTTTCCTTTATTAAATCCCAGATAAAAATAAAATATACTGGACATAAAATTAATGTTGACCATGAAAGCCACTTCTAGTCAAAATTCGAGTCCATATGCATCCCTCAAAAACAACAGTCTGCTCCAGGCTCTATATCAAAACTGGGTATGAGTAAGAACCAGCTTTCTTAAGAAAACCACCATCCAGTGTGACCTGCCTCAGGGAGAAGCATCAACCAGACACCCATATGCCTCTCAAGTATTGTGACAATATCAAAAGGGAAAGGTAACCTTCTCCCTGCAAGGCTATGCTTTTTTGTTTTTACCTAACAGGATACAGCAATAATTTGTTTTAAAGTAGAAAAGTTTTGATGGGCTTTTTTTGTTGTTGTTTTGGTTTGGTTTTTTAACAGCTGAGTAAGACAGGGCTCAGCAGGCTTGAGGAAGGGGAGCTCTGGATGAAATGGCTTTGAGCTCAAAGGCTCCCAGACCCTGTAAATGAACCAGAATTGCAAGACTCCTCAGCAGGCAGTGCCTGCTTCCCCTCCTGTCTATTATCTGCATTGCAGTCTGAGTAAACTCAGGCAGAAGATCCCTCCAGGGTTCCTCCAGGGTTCCCATGCTCTGCTCCACTGTTTGGGGATCCCTGGAAGCTTGACAAGGGCCAGCTGTCCTTGGACCACACACAGAGGAGCTGACCCCACCAATATGGGTTCTAGGCGAATGTGAAATCACTTCCCAGCTGATGCAAGCATGCAGAGAAGTTGTAGTCCACAGCCCTTGTCACTTCTGCCTCCAGTGAGGCTAATGGGGTGCTAGATCCTATCCCTCTAAAAACCATTTTTCTTTTCTAGAGAGGAAGAAAAAAAAGATAATGTAGGAAGTCAAAAATTTTAAACATTGTTTAAGTCAGGACAGTTGGAGGTCAGAGTCCTTCCTGTGAATTCATCCCTTTCCTTGGCTACACAGTAGTGATTACACCTACCTGAGTGATTAAACAGACATGCCCCCAAGCCAAGCCCTGGGAGAGGAAGGGACATATATCCAGATGCTCACCAAGGGGGAAAGCAATCTAGGTGGGAGCTGCTGCTCTTTGGATATTCTTACAAGAGCAATCACAGTTTTCCAAACCCCAGATTTGATCTGGCTCCTCCCAGACTCATACTGCCTTCCAGAATTACTTAAAAATTACTTGCTTTCAGGAGAAGATCTGCCCCTCTTTGCACTCTCCTGCAGCACAGGTGAACAGTTCCTCTCCAAATTTCCAGTGGGCCCTTGCACCCACTGAGTGTGACCCAAAAATACCTGCAGAACAGCATGGAGCAAGATGGGTGGGGAGAGAGGGTGTGTCCCTACATTCTCCCAGGCCTTGCCATTCCCGGGCAGGTGGGGCAGGTGATAGGAGGTTCTGAGCCCAGTCAGCACCCCACCACCACCCCCCAGCTCACAGGGTAGACTTGGCAAGGCAGCACAAAACCAGAAAAATAAGAGGTAGGGATATGAATCCTATCTGTTAGCTTGGTAACCTTGGGCAAGTTACATAAATTATCTGTAACTGAAGCCTCAGTTTCCCCATCTATAAGGTTAATGTTTAATCAGACTCCCCACAAAGTTTCTGAACGGTATGAAGTTCTCAAAAGTTAAATACAAACTGTCCAGATGCTTATTGAGTCTTTTGTGCACTGGACACTGTCTATAACTGGTGATATAAACATGAAAAAAATGCCACTGAATTCAAGGGGTATAACATATTCTACAGGGACAGAAACATAGAAGGTAAAATTGTATAATCCAATGTAATCATTAGTGAGCTGGTTGACAACTTGCCATAGGAAACCCAGATGGGGCAAATTTAAATGTGCCCAGAGATGGAACTGAAGAAGACAGCAAAGTCACACAAGGGAGCCCTGGTGTCAGGGACTTTAAGCACAGTATGCACACAATGTCAAATAAGCCTCAAGATAACCTAGTGAAGTGGGCAGCTGCTGCTATTACAATTCTACAGATGAGAAATCTCAAATTCAGAGACAGTCATATGGCTAGTGAATGGCACAGAGGGGCTTTGGCCATGGGCTGGACTCCAAGGCCTGCATGTTAATCTTTATCACGCTTCCTCTACCTTAACTGTGAAACCATTCCTGACCCCTCCTCCCTGCCAAACAACCCCAGGCCAAGTCAAAGCCAGGCTCAGCCCTTCTGTTTTTCCACCCTCTGCCATTCACACCACCAGTGAACACTCCTATCATGGTCATTACTTATTTCACGTCATTACTTACTTCCCCATTTGCTTGGTGGTCCTTAGGGCAGGAATAGAAGGCAGCAAATGCTTAGTAAACCATTGGTGTTTAAAAAATGCCTTCTTAATGGATGACAGAAAGAATGAAGTTAAACTAGGTCTTAAGAGACAGAGAGAAATCTTCTGGATAGTCGGGAGAAACTTCTTCACAAGTAAAGACAGTACTGTATGTCCCCAGTCTTGTACTTATTACAAGTGTTTTCTCTCCAGGCAGAGAAAACTGTGTAGATCACGCAGACAGTATATGTAGGAGCACAGCACTGGTCCTCAAATTATCTGTGGGGAAAGACCTGCTTTTTAATTTTGTACTCATAATGGAAGAATATTGTAGAAGGTAATGAAAATAACTGCTAAAATTGGACAAAATACAAATCCAGTTTTTTCCTGGTTTCCATAGATATAAAATGATGACCAAAATGCTACCAAAATTAAGCAAAGTATTCTCTCAAAGTAAGTACTTATCTAGTTGCCTGGGCAGGGGTGAGGGATGAGGTGGCCAGTGAGGAGAGCAGCAGGAAGGATGAGCTGAGCCTGCCACAAAGGACTGGGAGCTGGTAATGCCCAATGTGATCTCCTGTGTGCCAAGCGCTGTTGCTTGGTGTGCCTCCCACCTATTAACTCATTTCAATTCCACAACCTCAGGGGTTGCTATTACCACCCCATGTGAGAGAAACTGAGACAAAGAGCAGTTTAAAAGATTTCAAGGTTCCAAAGCTGGTAAGCAGCATAGTGAGGCCTTGCACCTGGGCTGCCAGAACTGTTAACTCTTAACCTACTAGGACTGGGCTGCCTTTGGGGACCAGGGGCCAGGAAGTGACCCATTCAGATCTCTGGTTTAGTAAAACACTTCCAGTGGCAGTGTGGAGGGTAGAGGTCAGGAAGGAGGCAGGAGTAGAAGCACAGGCAGGGGATTCCTTGGTCAGAGGCAGTAGGGCTAAGCTAGAAGGAGGTGAGGAGGAGGAAGGAGAGCCACATGACTCCAAGATTCTGAGCCTGGCATCCTGGGAGGAAGGAGAGGCCTGAACTGACTTACAGAGAGGAAGAAAAAAGCAGGTGTTGAAGGGAAGGTGATGAGGTCAGTTTTCAACGTTTCCCTGAATGAGAGCAGGAGATGGGCAATCAGTAGAAAATTCTAGACTGTGATACTGTGTAGTGAATTGAGTTCAGGGTGTTCCTTTTTTTCCCCAGTTCTGCCAAAATACTTTTCTCTTTTCCCCTTTGCCTATTTAAACTTAAGATTGTTTAAAAAGCAGGAGTTAAAATAATTTAAAAATCTTCCCTTCTTTGAAAAACGGCACACAGTGCAAATCCAGGATACACACTCCCAACCTACTACAGCTTATCTGTGAGCAAAAAATGGATTTCTCCATGAAGTTATTTGTATTTTCATTAAATACAGATGTGTGTCTGTGTGTGTGTGTGGTGCTGGGACTTGAACCCAGGACCTTGCACACGGTAGACAGGTATACTACCTGTCTCAGTGTTTAGATCATCGAGCTAAATTCCTTCCTTTACTAAGTCCATACTCTTTACAATGGTCCCAGTGATCTGGCCCTGCCTACTTTTCCTCCTCATTTCCTACCACAGGAGACTTCTTTTTCTGCACAGGCACAGATAGACCAAGCTCATTCCTAGCTCAGGCTGCCCCTTGCTAATCCAGGTTTCACTCAAATGCTACCTCTGCCGAGTAGTCTTTCCTGACGGCCTTGCTAAGGCAGCCATTCCTGTGTCCATGAGGTCCATCTCTCATTGTTCACTCCTTACTTTACTGCCTTCACAAACTTATCCCTACTGGAATTGACTTTGTTAGTGTGGTCTTTACTGAAGGAAAACCACAACTGATAAATATCTGTTGAATGAAAAAGATCATTGGGGGACTTCTTGAAAACTGAAAACAAAGATGAAAAGATAGGGCCTTTATCTACAGTGAGCTAAACATCTAATAGCAAAGAAACACCAAACAGGAGAGAGACAGGGCAGGGCAATGGTCTCCCTGTGTCTCCTCCCCTTCCAGCAGGCCACCCTCACCCCCATCTCAATTCAGCAGTAGACATGTGTCCTATTCCATTCCTCACACGGTATCAACAGGGACAGTGGAACAGGCAACATGGCACCATAAAAAGAGCACCAAATTCAGAGTCAGCCACACTTGAATTCAAAGCAGGATGTCATTACTACTCATTAATGTGCCCTTAAGCACAGTATTCAACCTCTCCAAGCCTGCTTTGTCCCCATCGTGGATCTACTGCTCCCTACCTCAGGGCTACTACAAGGAGTAAGAACACAAGTGCAAAGTTTGTAGCACAGGCTGGTAGGCAGGCAGCACTCGGGAATAACTACCATCTTCATATCATTGAATTTCCTTGCAGCACAATGAACTCTCTCAGTTAGGGTTTGACAAATACATTAACGGTATGAAAACTTCATTTGAGTATTCTCTGACCAATATGATTGTAATATCAATTACAACTGTAACCATTGTGCCACCTGAGTAATAACAAATTAGCACACTAAGTGCCGTATGTACACCAGCCACTCCTTTATTCCTAAGACAAGACAGTATTTAGGCAATTCTAAGAAGCATCTTTTGTTCACATTTTAACCTCTGATATTAGGATGGCTCTATTCCCATAAGTTGTCCAGGTCCTAATTCCTGGAATCGGTGAATTTATTATGTTACAGGGCAAATGAGACTTTGCATTATGTAATTTATGTTACAGATCTTATACAGGGGGAGTATCCTATAGGCCAGCCCAATCTAACCAACCTAACCAAGTTGCCCTTAAAAGCAGAGAACTTCTGTGGCTCGAGACAGAAACATAGAGAAGGGACATCAGAGAGATTCCAGCATGAGAAGAATCTGTCATGCTGTTGTTGACTCTGAGACATAGAGCCCAAAAGCAAGGACAGGAGAGAGGTCTCTAAGAGCTAAGCATAGTCCCCAGCTGAGAGATAGCAAGGAAAGTGAAACCTCAGCCCTACAATTGTTAAGAAACTGAAGTCTACCAACAACCTGAATCAACCTGGAGATGGTTCTTCCCAGAGCCTCCCAGTAAGGGCCAAACTGGCTACCACATTGATTTCAGCCCTGTGAACTGCAGAAGAAAGCAAACCAACCAAGCCCTCTGTGACTTCTGACCCAAAGAACTGTCAGATCATACACTGGGGTTCTCTTAATCTGCTAAATTTGTGGCAATTTGTTATGGCAGCCATAGAAAATTAATACATTCTTACAGTCGGTGTTTGTTATAGTTTGATTGGCAGCACGCTTTGCTTGGTGGCACAGGGAGTAATAACATGTCTCAAATGGAATCTTGTTGAAATACAGCACTATTATCTCTGTTTTGCAAATAGAAGACTAAGTGGTCAAATGACTTACCCAGGTGACTCAGACTACAAACCACTATATGTGCTGCCAGAGCTCCCACGAGTTAGTATGTCCTGCTCCAAGGTCTAAGAATGGCCAACACAACTTCCTTAGGCCAGTGTCTGACACAGGATCCCTAACACAGCTGACCACAAAGCCCCAGCTGGGTCCCAAAGGTATTGACCTCAGCAACCTTCACTCACCCACTATGGATCTGGCACCGAAAGATGCCAGGTATCCTCCTAGGCAGTCGGAATAGAATACGAGACCAAGACCTTGTTCTTATGGAGATGACACCAGAGTGGGGGAGATCAATACCAGTTGTAACAGGCTGAGGTAAATGCTAGATGAAAACAAAGCATTCAGAGAGCTTTTCACCAAGTTTTGCAGAAGTAAGATCCCACATATTCAGGAACTGAGAAGACCCAGCACTGGGCCTGGAAGATAAGATCCTTTCTTCTTTTTTTTTTCCAGCACTGAGGTTTGAATTCAGGGCCTACACCACAGCAGCCCTTTTTTATGATGAATTTTTTCCAGATAGAGTCTTGCAACCTATTTGCCCAGACTGGCTTCAAACCATGATCTTCCTGATCTCTGTCTACGAGTAGCAAATATTATACATGTGAACCACCAGCATCCCAGTAAGATCCTTTCTTTGGTGTCTTTTATGGGTCACTCCCTCCTTCTGTGGGAACTGTGAGAAAGGGAATTTGTTGCTACAATGTCTTTTGCTTGCTTACTTTTGAAAGAAGTTCTCAGAGAGTCCAGGTTGGCCTAGAACTCACTATATAGTCCAAGATGGACTTAAACTCACAATTTGACTGCTTGGACTCCAAGTGCTGGGATTACAGGCATGTACCATCACGCCTCACTGACTTATCTATTCATTTTTGATGGAGATGTAGAACTTTAATATAGAACAGCTTCTCATGAATTTCTAAAAACAAAAAAGCCAGAGTTATCTTTTCTTTATTCGTAATTTCCCTTTTGACAGAATTCACCATTAAAAAGATGGAAGCTTAATTTCACATAAAACAACATCCCAAAAGCTGACTAAAAAGCACCTCTAAAAAGTAAGATGCAAACCAACCCTATACCCTTTGTAGTCTCCTGAGCTCTGGCCTATCTTCCATCACTGTACTTTAACTTTCATCTTGTCTTTCACCCTGGAAACAGAGTGGACAGTTCTCTGATGGTGAAATTAAAAGAACAAAAGCCTGATTCAGGGAGTAAGCAAAAAGAAGTCCAGTGTGTATAACATTTCTGGAGATACATATACATGGAAAATTCTAGACTTCTTAAAAGACTTTGAAGGAAATGTCATTGGAATTTACATAGTCTCAATCTCTCTCTCTCATGTTTTTATTTGAAGGGGAGAAATTCTAGATGGGAAGATCACCTTCATCATGGTTTTGGAGAAGCCCCAGGTTAATAATACCCTTAGCTGAAAACTATTTATAATTTAGACATTAGCAACTGGCATAAAACCCTACTTTCCATTTCTCTTGATTTTACACTGATGATTTGGCAGCCCACTCCACACTTAGGCCCAAAAGAGCTATCACATTCTGAAGTCTGTATTTAAGAGATTCTGACAGAGGTGGACACAAGAGGAAAGGTCAACAAAGGCCCACAGGAAGATCTACCCCCCCTAGACAACACACAGGAAAAGAAATACAAATGGTCCCAATCGCCTTATGAATAAAAAAACATAAGTACTCAAAATTGCCATTGTCCACCAACCAGATTAACAACCCCTTGAAAAGGCTGCCTTTCTGCTTGCTGATGAAGTTGAAGAACACAGCCATCCAAAGCAATGCTGTAAGGAGCACGGTGTCTTGACCCTTCCAGACAGAGATTACAGAACCCAGGGATTCTGGGAATCATTCCCCAGGTATATCCGCACACAAGCAAAATGACTTATTTAACCTGCATTCCTCACAGCACTGTTCATAATAAAGACTGGAAATGGCTCACAGGCCCAGCGGTAAGGGATGGCCTCTGATACATCTACACCCTGGAAAACTGCCATGCTGTTTAAAAGACAGAAAGGCATCTGTATGTACTAACAGACAGACCACCAGAACACACCGCTAAATTTTAAAAAGCAAGCCCCAGAACAGTAGTACATATACCATACTTAGTGAAAGAATAGAGAATAACATATATATTCTCACTTGCTTGCATTTATAAGTTAATACTTGTAGGCAGTGTAGAAAAGGATTGGAGGGGTTGGATGGGAGCCAGGTTTTTCAGTGTTTTCATTATACATATATGGCTGTGAGATTCTGGGGAACTCGAAAAATCTATTAAACTATTTTTTAAATGAAGAGTTGAACAGGGTATTTTTTTCCAAGAGCATGAAGAATAGGATCAGATCAGCTTAGAATAAACAAAATGAAGGACGAGTTCAGCTCAGGAGAAAGTGTCTGGGAGACCTGGGCTGAGGCAGTAAGTTCTCACGTGGAAGTCAGCAAGTCAGAGAAATTCAGTCCAGAGTTCAGGAGGTGAGCGCAGCGAGTGTGGGCAGAGTGACTTCTGCCCTGTTGGGTGTGGGCATCCTGGAGCCCCTGATATTCATTAAGCCAGAAGGAAGTTAGCGAGCTGCAGGTGAATGAGAGGCAAAGGTAGCACGGTAGGATTACCAGGCAGCATGCCAATGGCATTTATTTTGGACTTCATCAAATGTGAGCAAGAGGGTATAAAGCGTGTGCTGAATATTCAACTTAAGAGAGATATTCCTGAAGAGTTGAAAGTTCTAGAGTTTTATAAAATCCTATCATCTGAAAATGCAAATAGGTGAGTTTGTTGTGGAAAGAAATTTCACAGGGAATCCAACAGGCATTTTCATCTTCTGCGACTTCTGCTTTGGGGATCTGGTCTGCCTCAGAGGGCTGCATTTAACCAGATTAAATGTGAAAGAGTTCACAGCTCTGGACCTGTTGGCTTTTTTTCACAAGATGCAGCCATGTCATAACGGAGCAGAAGGCCAAGGTCCAAAGGACAGACTAGCACCTTTACCTCGGGCACCTCTGCCTTAGCAGTTAGGCACAGCAAACAAGGCGCATCTACCTGCCCTGCAAATGCATCTCAGGAACAGAGTCAGGAAAAGAAAGTCAATTCTCACAGCAGGCTTGCTGAAGGACTGGTTTAAAAGAGAAAGCAGGCAAGAAGTGCCAGTTGGTACTAAAGGGGACCCATATAAACCCTTAGTTCTGGTAGGGTTAGCAATAAGGCTCCCCACTTCTTCCCTAAGTTGGAAGTCTTTTTCCAAAAGACGTCTTTCCAAAGGCTCCTACAGCCACTGTCGCTTGCATCCTATCCCAAAGAGGAGGCCCACAGCTCATCAGTCCATAACACAAGTCCCTCTCTACCCTCCCAGCAGCTACCCCACCATCCCCTCATCAGCCAGACAACCTGAGAGTGTAGGGGACCTCAGCATGCACCAGGCAGCCATCCAATAAAGGTGAACAATGTCAACACACTCTAAGTGCTGGCCCCTACCTGTCCCTTATGAATGATGGACTGAAGAGAAAGAAGGCCATTAGAGGCTCTGGGCACCACTGAATGTGGTCCTAGCAAAGAAAATCAATTTTAGTTTTTGCACTAAAAAAAGAACAATGGCTCACACACCTTGTGGGCACATACTGCAGAGAACATGCCTTTATTCCTTTATTCCACTAACATTGACTAAGCTCCTTCTATGTGCCAGACTCTACAGCTCACGGCAGTTAGAGGGATACTGTGGCTGAAGGGGCTTTGAGAGGTAGAGTAGCTGCTACACACTGTACTTTGTGAGTTATTGAATGGGAAAAAAAAGACCTCAAGGAGACCTAGCCTTGCAAGCTTGATAGCTTATGAATAAGTGGCCCTACATCCTAGAGGGACAGACCAACCCCAGAATCTGGTTTTTTGAGTCACTTTGGCCCCCCGCATCTGTTTCTCTACACGGGGAACAACCTGCACAACTGTTAAAGGCAGCCTGTCAAGAAGTCACAATCCAATCCTGCTTTTTGGTCACTATTCAACCCTCCCACGATGACTTTGAACAACCAGTCATACCCTTACATACCCACATGAAGCCGCATGGTCTAGCAAACAGGCCCTGGTCTAATAATTCAAAAGATTTCATTAGTCTAGATTTAGCTCAACTACCTAGTCTATTGGTTTTGACAGCTTTCTAGTTTACCTATGATTCTCATTAAATAAACCTCATGTGATGTTTTTCTCTTCATATGGTCTTCAGTAAGCCTCAAGAAACTCCCAGCAACTTTTTTGGATATTGATTCCTCTTTTCATCTTCATACTTAGCTCATGTTGGGGTTGAATGGATTTTAGTTTTCTCTTCATTTGAGGAGGGGCCCCATGCTTCTCTTCTGCGGTAATTTCTCCCCAAAAGTCAAAGTTTGAGGTCATGCTAAGCTTGGAATCTGAGTCAAAGTTCTCAATGAGGACTAAGAGTTCAGTGTACAGTAGGTTTGCACACAACCATGCTGAATGAAGGCAACTCTCTACTTACAATGCAAGGGCAGAAATGACCACACTCCAGTGTGTTCTTCTTAGCACACCAAGTCAAGTTCAACTGAGACTTATGCTTCTCTTCTCCTCAGACAAAGGGCATTCTATGTCAATTAAATGAGCTTGCCTGGAATGGTAGCCTACTCTGCAAGAAAACCTCCAAGTCCCCTACTTACAATCAATGAATGTGAAAGGTGCAGAAGATTCTCAGCAATTGACTCACTCAGCCCTACAAAAGGCTCTTTTACTACTCCTCCTCCAGCAGAACTGAAAGTATCAAGGCTGAGCAGCCTGCAACATGCTGGCTTTCATTACACCATGATCTTTTGAAATGCAGGCTTATTAAAAGACGACAAAAACCCTGCTGTCCCAGGATGGCAACCAGAGACTAAGCTAAGCACTTTTACGACCCCCAATAAAACCTGCCATGATAAACCAAACATTAAATGACACTAGAAATGATTTTCAAGAGACTTGGCAATGAATGGAATAATCCAGTTAGAAGTTACCTTCTGTCAAGTCACCTCCACTCTCTGCCCTGGCTCCAAGCTGCTCGCTCACTACACCCTGTCCTTCCTAAGAGAGAAAAAGTGAGGAGCTCAGCACTTGTTGCAAGAGCTGACTTAGCCATCTCCTTCATCTGCACTGCAAAGGCCTTTGGGAGTCCAGAGATGGGACAGGCAGCCTCACAGGTCACTGAAGAACTGGTCTTTGCATTCGCCTCAGGCTTACTGGGTCTCATGACCATTTTGGAGGCAGTGAGCACAGCAGCGGAAGAGGTGCTCATCTCACTTGTATTAGGAGCCCTCTCTACACTCCTCTTGATTTCACTTACATCTTTCCAATGGACCATCTCCATAATGCCCTCTGCACCTTCCCCTCTAGCTGGAAGTGCCTCCACTATAGTCCTAGGTAGAGCAATCCCTTAGTGCATCAGAAGTGGAGACAGAGCGACTATGGGACCCACTGAACTTGAACCAAGTTCAGCCCCTTGGGGAACTTCAGCCTCCTCATCTGGGCTTTTGTGAGCACTGGGCAAGATCATAAAGAAGGGGCTTAGAAGGGGCCAAGAAAGGGCCCAGGGTGTACAACACCTCAGTAAATGGAATCATATAATTGTGCTTCAATCACCTTATTTGTGGAACTTTCCTGTCAGCCTAAGTGCATCCAGGTCTTCTTTGTTACTGTTGTGCAGGTGTCTGATGAACGAAGATGCTGTGCAAATGCAGCTCATCAATGCAGACCTGGATCTGGGAAGTGACAGCTTCCACAAAGTCAGGTCAGTAGACTTAGTCTATGTGCAGATTCTTATTACCCACTACTGGACTTTTCAAACACTTCTTATGGAGACAAACCTGCAAGCTTCTGAGTGCCTCCCTTTTACTGCAAAGGTTTTGGCATTTAACTTGAGGATCTTCATGTGCCATGAAAGCTGGTGTTTCTTCCAAGACAACAACACACTCCTGCTATATGTAGTTATAAACAATAATTTATTCTAGGTTTTTTCAAAAGTGAATATTAAAAACTTTAAACACTAGAACTTACACACTGCTTTCACTATATTTAAAATATAGCAGACTTCATGCATTACTGACTTCTTAAAGTTTCTAATAATAAAGAAATGTGGAATTGAGATCTAGAATTACTTTGTTAAATAAATTAATATCACAATCCATTTCACATTTAAAAGGCACAATGCTACTACCTAGTTACTGTATATTCTCTTACTTTTCGAGTACTACGTGGCAGAACTTTTAAAATTACTGAGCCTTTTTAGATGTTCAGGAAATATTTAAATGTTTTTGTATAAAAGTAATCCATGCTTATCACATAGCATTTAGAAAAATAATTTAATGTTAACATTTATTGAACATGGAATATGTGTCAGGCACTGTTCTAAAAGTTCTACAGAGACTAATTCATTTTTTGCTCACAACACCTTAATGAAGCACAAAGAGATTAAGTCACTTGTTCAGTCTACACATCTAGAAATATGAGCCAAGAATCCATCATTATGCTTTAGTATTCCAGGAGTAACAGCAATCAATAATTTATTCAATCGAGTCTTCCACTGCATCAGAGGTTAATGTCATAGGCCAGAAACAACTCATAGTAACGCTGTACCCTTTGTAGTTACTTAAAATTATCAACCACCATTTCTGTTCTTGTGGAACAATTTAGTATAATCAGAAGTTGTCTGTGGCATAAGCTCAGCTCCAGTCGGTCCAGTTCTGTGCCCCTGATGTGTATGAAGGAAAAACAAAACTAAACAAGAAAGATGGAAGCATAAAAGGGCTTGCTTTAAAGATGGAAGGAATTTTTTAAATTTTGTAAATTTTAGCAAAAGATTCAATGATACGATGAATAGATTCCCTAAGTTAACTCAACATCCATTCTGACAAAAGTTTAAAAATAACACAAATGCTCATCATCAGTCCTCACACTTTTTATGGTTATCTGTTGGCCTTGGACACCGGTACATGCAAAAGCAAATAACCAGATACTCTTGGGTCACATTTTTTCATACTTTCATTAAAAACCATACTTGGCTAAAGACAAATGCTTCTTCTGTTCCTGGCTTAATTTCCTACCCAAGACTAATACACTCAACTATTTGAAATGAAAGTTCTCTAAGTTTAAAAGCTAATTCATGACATTTTTCTGACTGCCTGGCCCTAAAATTACGATGCAATTATAACTCTAATACTAAAAGTATATTAAAATTGTTAATCCTTTAATCATAATGATTCATACTGCTGTGGGAGAACCATGATACACAAACACAAAAAAAGCAGGTAACTTCTCTGAAATTTAAAATCTCTCTATCCAGCATCTTCTAAAAGATTCAAGCCACCATCTTATGATAATTCATCCAATAGTCTGCTGACTGAGTAAGCCAGACAAACAAGACATCTACAGATTTTGAACATTTACTTTAGGTTAGGTCCAAAGACTACTTCATATACTTACATTAAGCTCTAGATATAGAGACCACTATTATCTCTATTTTACAAATCAGATTGAAAAAGGTGGAAAAACTCATATTCTCATCCAGTTCTGTCTGACACCAAAGTCCACACTCCAAACCCCTGTTCAACTGTTTCTCTTCCCAGGCAGGGCTCAGAAAAACTTATTTCTCAGACTTATCTTCCGAGGCTAGGCTTAAGCTGAAATAAAACAAAATACAAAGAAACAAACTCACCACTGAAAACTCAAGTGATATAATTCTCATTATTTTCCCTGTTAGAAAGACATATTTAATATAAAAAAAACCCACAAAACCAATTTGGTATTAACTAGCAATTTCTTCAAGTTTTGTGACTATGAAGGCTTTTGCAGTCACAGCCACCACACATCTTCTCTAACAGGTGACAAGAAGCCCAAAACCACAAACCTAATTGTTAGAGTGCTAACTTTCAAGTAAGACCGGCACTTTTTCTACACAGAAAACTAACTTCTTCAGTCTCTTGTGAAACACAGGTTCACGGTTTTATATATTTCTACACAAATCTAAACCCTCTAACCCACTGGGGTTCCATACCTAATAAATTACTTGGATTAAATGCAACTGTACTGTTTATAGGACTAGTCCGCATTCACTGGACTTAAACCAGGGCTTTCTGGCACTGTTGTGGAAGGCAAGCAGGCTGAACATTTGATACAAAAGTCCATTATCATTAACGTCTCTATGTCTGATTATTTTTTAAATGTGTGTGAACTATACATGTTTGTTTATTGGAAAGGGATCTTGCTAATATACACAGTTTGTTTGTTTTTTTTTTTTAAAGCAAAACAAGCTTCTTTCTTGAAAGTGATTGTTTTGGCAAGTGTAAAATTCAATCCCGTCATTCTAGTGCTGCCTGCCTTCCTGGTTCCCAGAAGGAGGGCCTGCCTGGATCCTGTGATAATTTACATTCAGAGCCTAGAAACGTCAGCCATGGTGCAGCGTGGTGGCTAGCGCTTTAAAAACAAAGCCAAGCTCTGCTTTTAAAATAGAGAACACACAGACACAGACCATGCCTCTGACAACATTCAAAAGATTCATTATAGACAATGTATTCAGGCGAAGCTACAACAGTCCCAGGAAATATAAACAGTGTCCGCGAAAACAGTAGAGGGGGAGGAAATAACTGAAGGAAGGAAGCTGATCCTGGGAAGTCTGTCTAATTGCACAAGGTCTAAGAAATTCCCAGTCTGCTCACTCCCCTCGGAGCAGCCATTAAACGTGTCCCGGCACGTGGGCGCAAGGGGACCTCCCTTCCAACTCGGGTGCCTGGCTGTTCCCTTTTTATCGACGGGTTGGCGTACAGCCACTCCCGCACCGGAGGACCACGAAGTGACAGGCCTTGTCAGGTCCTTCTCGCAGACTTTGGTTGTCCAAGGTTCCCCTCCTCCGCGGGAATTTAACAACAATCGCGGCTCTCTTGTCGGAAGTTATGAATGGTCAAAGTCAAGTTTACGAGACACTCCAGGCGGGGGATACGTGAGTGCCCGCAGACGGTAGTGACAGCGTTTTAAAATTAGCTTTAATTGATATGCCCTAATTAAAGTGAAAAGAAGTCACCGAAATCCACGGACTACGTATACAGGCAATACTTTATTAAAAAAAAAAAAATCACACAAGGCTCAGGTCTGAACCTTGACCTCCCCCTTACCACCCGCAACAGAGGGCAGGCGCGGGATCCGTCACCTAGGTTTTCCTCTCTGCGACCCGCTATTTCCCTGGGGGGACACCCCGTCCCCAGCGCCGAGTGGGCGCGAAGCCTGCGCCACCGCGGGCTAGTCCCAGAAAGAGGAAGTAGGGAAGAGGGGCGTGTCGCCCCCAGACGCCTGTCTCCTCCGAAGCCCCGCACCACGGCAGCCCCGCTGCGCAGCCCGGGAGCCTCGCCAGCCTGCGTGGGACGAGAGGCCGTGGGCCAGGGAGGAAACGAGCGAGGAAGGGACACTCCTCCCTCCCCCGTCCCGTCCGGCCCGGGTACCGCGGCCCCAGCCCCGGGACGCCGGCTTCCCGCGCCCCTCCGGGCCGCCACCCTCGAGGGTGCGCGCGCCGTCTGCGCCTCCCGGCCTCGGCGTCCCTTGCTCTCCCTCCTCCACCCCTTCTCCGGTGCCCAGGGCCCCGACCAGTCCCCGCCCTCCGGGACACTCTTCCTTCCTTCCTTCCTTCCTCCCTTCCCTCCCTCCATCTCGCTTCCCAGCTCCCGGGACGCAGAGGCCGCCGCCCCGTGCTGCGCCCCGTCCCCGCGGGGACCGACTGGCCGCCCGCGCCCGCCGCTCCGCGCTCACCCGCCTGCCGGTTCGCTGGCCCGCAGCCACTGCCACCGCCACCGGGACTCGGTCTCTAAGGACTCCTGGAGACTGCTCCGACCTCTCCGCCTCCTCCCGCTCCCGCAGCGCCGGCTCCGCCCGCTCGGGTGGGCGGGGCGCACGACCCGACGGGCTGGGCGGCGACCGCGACGCCTTCCTCGGCTCCCGCCCTCCCTGCCCGCCGGGCTGCGCCGAGCTTCGGCTGCCCGCGAGCCCGCTCGGGGCCCCGCTGGCAGATCCCCAGGCCTGGAGCTAGTGCTGCGCGCCGCTCTCCCGCCGTCCTGGGCCATCTCCCCTCCTCGATCCCGGATCCGAGGGTCCCCACTGCACCGCCGCCCCTGCCCTGGGCCGCTCTGACTCCTTGCAAGTTTCCTTCGCGTGCGAACGCCTCGCCAGCCCCACGCCAACAGTCCCGTGGGCTGCAAAACCCCGACACAAAACTTAGGCTCTGCTCCAGAAATTTCCGAGGAAAACAGTCACTGTCACATTTAAAGGGGCCTATGGCCAAGGGGGAGATTGTGTTTCCCAGAAGTGGAGGTACGACCAGATTGTTAAATTTGAAGTACATCCACCGCCCCATCCCCCATCCCAAACCCCATGAAATTTGTGTTTCCTAATGCCCAGAACTTGGCAGAGCTCTGTATAATTAATTAATTGGATTTGGTTGGTCGTTTCTACATGCATTCAGGATTGGGTAAATGAAGAGCCTCTTTTGCCTCCACAGATTTCATATTTCATACAGCCATTCAGCGAACGCTATGGAGATGGGAGAA
Source organism: Castor canadensis (assembly GCF_047511655.1). NCBI lineage: Eukaryota > Metazoa > Chordata > Mammalia > Rodentia > Castoridae > Castor > Castor canadensis. The sequence continues at coordinate 107,139,435 of NC_133392.1, read as the reverse complement.
ACAACAGTACAAGGGGTTTGCCCTCTAAAAGCTTCTAGTCCAGAAAGAGTAAGGAAGATGGATGCTGAGAAATTTTAATGCTCAGCCAACTTCCAGCGAATCCCTAGGTATCTGCATTCTTGTTTGACAGGGTGGAGATAAAAGAGAAGGTGAAACCAAAGTAGGTCATTTAGAACCAGTGTGGGCAGAGTCTATACTTGAAATGGATTCTAAAAGCACTGCTGTGTGGAGTTTCACCAGCTGAAGAGAAGTGGAGTCCAGAGAAGTTGGGAGCTGAGGACAGAAGTGAGGACGTTACCTTTACTCTTAATTTCCTCTCGCCCCTTACTCAAATGTCCGTCTTATTGATAAAGTCATTTGGTCAGGGTGTGGAAGGGATTTCTCAGGTAGAGGAAGTGCATGGTTGAATGCCTTGCTCCAGGAGTGTGGTCCTAGCAACCATGGATGGCGTGGTTGTTGGGATGCAAGCCACAGCCTGCCAGTGAAACCCTTCATCTCCTGCTCTATACAGCATTAGGAAACACTAGACTGATTCAGATCCTGACAGTTCAAAGGAGACTCCCTCAACACAGCAGACTGATGCTGGAATTGACTTTTATACCTCTATCACTAATTTCCCTTTCTAGGGCACTGTAGCTTGTTAAGTACCTTCATGTACTTTGTCTTATTCATCTCTCCATAGCCTCTTTCAAAAACGTGGAAACGTGGAAAATCAAGCTCAGGGGCTTGATTTTCTACCTCAGGGCTATTTGAAGTATAGCCACAGGGCTGGTGGAGTGGCTCAAGTGGTAGAGAGCCTGCCTACCAAGTGTGAGGCCCTGAGTTCAAACCTCAGTGCTGCCAGAGAAAAGAAACTGAAGATGAGCATGTAGAAATGTTTGTAGTAGTTATTCCTGTTGAATCTAATCATGAAAAATGTGGTCTTTTATTTGTATTCTTTTTTCATTACCCATTTTGTATTTATCTTACTATACAAAAGTAATACCCGACAACAAATTGAAAATAAAATACAGTTTACCCTTCATATCAATGGGTTCTGCATCCACGGGTTCTAAATCCTAAGATTCAGCAAACTGAAATAGTTTGTGAGAAAATGAATCTGTATTGAGCAAGTACAAACTTGGTTCTTGTCATGATTCCATTTGTAATACAGTATAACAACTATTAACATATCATTTACATTGTATTGGGTATTATAAGTAATCTAGGAATGATTAAATATATGGGAGGATGTACGTAGGTTATATGCAAACACTACATCATTTTATATGAGACTTCCCTATCTGTGGTATGGGGCGTGGCTCTAGAGCAAATCCCCTACAGGTCTTGAGGGGCAGATAGTTGGAGAAGCCCTAAGCGAATTAGTCCAAAAGCAAGAATAATAAGAGCTAACATTTAACCAGCACTTCCTGCATGACAGATGTCACTTTAAGTGCTTTATAGATATTAAATCTTTTAATCCTCCTATCGGCCCTCGAATGTAGGCACAGGAAAGTTAAGCCTTAGAGTCCAATAGTGGCAGTCAATTCAAACCCAGGGCACATGTGCTTTTTTTTACCTTGGGCCCTGGATCCAGTGATCTTTCTATTCTACTGTTTCCTGAGCTTTAATGACTCACATTCCATTTTTGTTTCATTCTACCTCCTGTTTTTTCTTATTATGTTTTTGATTGACTTGTTTTTGTTACCTTTTTTTCAAACCTTTGCAGTTACTAATTCTACTCATGAATTACTAAACCAGTATCATGAATTTGATAAGTGAGCATCTGTTTGGTAGGGGAGTGGAAACTGGAACTGGGAAGGTTCCGAAGGCCAAGCAAGGATGTGATGGTGTGATTGATATTAAGCAAAGTCCCACAGAGGAAGGAGGAGTCTGTCCCCACCATGTAGGAAGTTAAAGCGCATGCCTAACTCCAGCAATTGCTGTTGGCACTTTGTCATATCCCCTGTGACCCTTTTCCAGTTGGGTGCACTGTGGGTCAAGGTGTGCTTCCTTGCCTGCCAGCACCTGCACCTAATGGACACAATACCACCTTCAGCTGAAGAATTTGCTTTGCCTGGGTACTAGACAGCTGGAAGTGCCTAATAATTAATTTCCTCCCTTCCCACACCTTGCCTTTAACCAGCAACAAGAGTGTGGAGGTAAAAATACTCCAGCTCCTTTGTGCCTAATTGGGACAGCTCCATGTTGAATTTATATTGTTTACAGAGCTCCCTACATGGACCAAAAAGCTAGTGAGAACCTGTCTCAAAGTACAAGGTGAGCATGGTGATGCACACCTGGAACCTCAGCTACTCAGGAGGCAGAGATAGGAGAATCACAGTCTGTAGCTAGCCCCAGAAAAGCATGAGACTCTATCCAAAAAATAACTAAAAGCAAACAAGGCTGGGGGCATCGCTCAAGTGACAGAGCACTTGCCTAGCAAGCATAAGGCCCTGAGTTCAAACCCAGTACCACCACTCCCCCCCCCAAAAAAGGTGGGGGAAGTACCACTAAAATCATCTGTGTAACGCACTGGGTCCCACTTCAGGGGGTCTTCCTTACAAAAGGAGGAGGTATGCTGAGTTGTATGTAAAGAGTCTGGGCCTCAGGAAGAGGTGTTGTAATTGAGAATAGTGTAGGTTAATGAGATGATGAGTCAGTTATCATGGTGCTAATCCTGACACTGAGTGAATCACACAAAGTGTGAAGCTGGGTGCTATCCTAGAGTTCATTGGAAGCACTTTCTGTGCAGAAGGCTTATTAGTGAGCGGTTTAAAAAGGCACCCGTAAGGAAGTGAGGCTAGCAGGATTGGGTGGATGGAGAAGCCACCTCTCAAATGTGAGGACAGCTGTGCTGGGCCTGCAGTCCAGTGGGGAACGAAGCTGGGTGTCTCTTTACGGCTAGCCCAAATTGAGTCCAGAGAGTTGGCCTTTGTATCTCCATTCCCTATATTGCTGGGGAGAGGTAAGTCTTTGGCAAAGCAGTTCCCCAGGCAGTGCCCAGTGCTGGACACCACAGGCAGTGTGCAGGAGCCAATACTCCATTGCTGGAGAACAGCTGTGTCTGCCCTGGGCAGGCACCTAGGAGAGGAGCGCTCCACAGCATGCATTAAAAGAGGATTGGCCTCTGGATCTCACTTGGGCTTAAGATTGATCATAAAAGAAATACAGTTTCAACCAGGAGGGCCTGACCTTTGACTTCCATGTAGCACAAGGGCAATTACTGGTTGTGTTTTACCTTCCTGATACCATGAGCCTATTGAAGTCCTAGTTTTGTTCTTTCTCTTGGTTTTTGTTCCTTCCCCTTTTTCTCCTTCCTTCCTCCCTTTCCTCCCTTCTTCTCTTCCCTTTTCTTCCTTTCCTTTTCCCCTCCCCTCCACTCTCCTTCCTTCTTTCCTTTCTTCTCATACTGGGGGTTGAACTCAAGCCTTACACTCTACCACTTGAGCCACATCCCAGCCCTTTTCCTTTATTTATTTTTTTTTTTTTTTCAGACAGAGTCTTGTACTTTTGCCTGTGCTGGCCTGGAGTTGAGATCCTTCCATCTCCACCTCCCAAGTAGCTGAGATTACAGGTGCACACTACCACACCTAGCCCTTTTTATGTTCTTGCTCTGTAGCAGCACTTGAAACAAATAAAGCAGTTGCCCATAAAAGAGTGGCAGTGAAGTGAAGTGGAGTGAGATTTATGCCTCATGAGGTGAGGGCTTTGGGATTAAGTCTTTCAAAAAAGGGATCATAAAAGAATGGTTTCTAAGGTCCCAATTCTGTGAAAACTTAATTTAATGAAACAGGTGGCTTTCTCTACTATCTAACTTCTCATGAAGCAAGAAAAATGACTTTATAACTCAGGAGAGCTGATTTTTAGAACTAATTGCAATTTATATGTGAATTTGCTGTGTACTTTTATTCAATATTCAACAACACCCTAACTAAAGCGTCAGTCAGAAAGAGATCATGAAGAAATAAGAAAAAATGTGACCTGGTTCCACAGACTTCAGGGCAACTTGTATAAGATGTCAGTTTTATTCCTTTGGGTTTTGCTTGTCATGTTGCCCATGGCCATACACCGTCTGAACCTGCCCCAGGAGTTATGGAGAGCTACCTGTTATTGAGTAGGCTACCTGGCAAGTGTTTCACAAACTGGTTTTTCTGCTCAGTCAGAGGCTGCCATATTCCTATGTAGAGGTTAGTAAGGGAGCAGCACCCACAGTTTTGGAAATCCCCAGATAACCTGTTGAAACATGTATGGCCACAGGCAAGAGCTATGACCCAAACTGTGGCTACAAATCAGAAGTCAATTTAACATAGTTCCATTTTCAAATGGGTAGAAGCCACCAGAGGGTGAGAGTGGCTCAAAAAGGAGGCATTGCTGAACATCCATGACTTACACCTGTAATCGTAGCTACTCAGGAAGCAGAGATTAGGAGGATCATGGTTTGAAGCCAGCCTGGACAAATAGTTCCAAAGACCCTGTCTCGAATACACTCAATACAAAAAGGATCCAGCCAAGTGGCTCAAATGGTAGAGTTCCTGCCTAACAAGTGTGAGGCGCTGAGTTCAAACCACAGTTCACCAAAAAGGTGGGACTTAACCTTGATTTCTATCCCTGCATGAGTTTTCTGGTTCATTACCAAGCTAGGCCCCTGGATCTGAAGAGCAGAAGACCTAGAAGTCAGATACATAGGCTCAAGAGTTAGTGAATTTCCCATCATTGGAGAAGTTCAACGTGCAGTCAGCCAGAAAGTGGAGATGCAGAGGGTATGGGGAAACAACCAAAATGCTTATTAGAGGAGATATGGTACCTCCATCCACAGTGTCCTGTGGAAAAGACATACTAAATATATTCATGTGCAAATTATACCGAGTACGTTTTTGAGCACAGAAAGCAGGTTATAGAATTATGGGATTTTCTGTTTGTAAAAGCACACACACAAACACACATTTGTTTATAAGTATGTGCATTGATATTTGGCAAAATATTAACAGTGATTTTTCTCCCAGCAGTGGGATTTCAGGTAACCTACATTTTAAAAAATACTGCATTAAATTTTTTTCAGGGAACATGTAGCTTTTCTAAGACTTATGCATATTTTTCATGTTATCACTGTATCCTTTTTTCACATTCTACAAGAAGAAAAAAGACATTATGTAGACCAGAAGTTGGTGAACTATGGCCAGAAGGCTAGATGACCATTTGTTTTTATAAATAAAGTTTTATTGGAACACAATCATACCAATTCATTTACCTATTGTCTATAGGCACTTTTGCTTTACAGTGGTAGGATCCAATAGCTGTGATAGAGAGCTTATGGCTTGTGAAACCTAAAATATTTATCTGCATCTTTAGGGAAAAAGTGTGGCACATAGTGGTATGGAGTAGAAAACATTTTCAGTATGACAAATTGCAACTTAGATTTTGCCAGTCCTTCAGATTTCAGTATATTTAAATTTCCATCTTTAAACAATAAGGTCTGTAGATTTTCAACAAACCTCCCAGTTCTGAGTAGTGACTATAAAAACAGAGGTAGTGATGATAACAATATTTGGGTAGCTAAGGTCTATATAATCTTTCTCCTCCCACTTCTTTCCATCTTTATTGTTTTTCTCTTCCTTTTATTTTTCCTCTTGCTCTTCCTTCTCATTTTTCTAACAAGATATAGTTTGTCCTTAGATCTTTCCATTTGAGGACGAACAGGAGGACTGAGCTTCTCCCCTCTTTCTAGCTTGGGTTGACCCAGATTGAATAATTGAGGAAGTCTAGAACAAAATTATCCTGGGAGAAAAGAACTGAGATCCTAAAGAACAGACCCAGACCTAGAGGGAAAAAAAAGTCAGGGAAACTGAGAAAAGATGTCTCTTTCCGCATTCCTCCATCACATGCTTCCCACACAATCCATCTAGCCTCCAGGTACTCAGAGCAGGTCAGGAGATTTTCTCCTTCACAGCCAGGGGTACCCAGCATCAAAGCTCCCACTTGCAGAATCCATTTGAGCAGGGGAACTGATGCCAGCCTGTGCAATGCAGGCCCCTGCTCATTACAGAACTCAGCCAGAAAAGCTGGATGTTAGCCCTGATAGGAAATGTACTCAGATGCTAGGTAATTAAACGGGTCAATAGAGCCACTCACCTCATACCTTGCCTGAAGAAAACATAGGCCCCTGCATGTCAGGAAGGGTTATTAGATACTGGTTCATCTGTAGTGTATGCAGTACTGGATTTTCACTCATACACAGTTAACTACGTGGGCCTGTGGGCTAAACTGAGATGGGAAAGTATTTGCTCTGGCACTCCGATGACAGACCTGTTCATGTCATTTAGCTTTGAATACTGCTGAGAATGGAAGGTGCCAAGCCTACCACCTCTGTGACTTCCAAGTATCTAAATGTTTTCTTCAGAGTATGGGGGAATCTTATAAAATGTAATTTAAATGGTATTTTGTTTTAGCCTTGTAGGGTTGAATGTTTTAGAGTACTGAGACACTGGCATTATTGTTGATATTATGTAGTTACCTTGTTTTTAAAATAAAAATTTGGATCATTTCTCTCTTAAGACTACCCTAAGAGCCAGGCACTGGTGACTCAAACCTGTAATTCTAGCTATTCAGGAGGCAAAGATCAGGAGGATTGCAGTTGGAGGCCAGTCTTGGCAAATAGTTTGAGAGATCCTATCTTGAAAATACTCAACATAAGAAAGGGCTGGCAGAAGTGGCTCAAGTGATAGAGCATCCACCTAGCAAGTATGAGGCCCTGAGTTCAAACCCCAGTACTACAAGACAAAAAAGCAAAACAAAACAAAAAAACCCTATGCTTAGAATTTATGCCACATTAAAACATTGAAGATAATAAAAGTGCATTAGTTTAAAGAGTGCTCTGACCACATCCCTCTCCTATTTAAGCCCTCCTCAGTGTCTTATTGTGGTTTTCTTTCCTATTTCCTGGATTACAAAGGAGGTTGAGCATCTCATATTAAGTAGTCCTCTCTGGTTCCAGCACCAATTTGAGCATGGATCTGCTTACAGAGGTCTCTGATGGGTTGTGCTGGATATATTTGTATCCCTATAAATAACCTTGACCTTTATTCAGGACATAGTTAACTGGAAACAGATTAATCCTTTCAGGGCTTGCTTTTAAGATTATTTGGCAGTATCGGAGCAGTTGTTATTCTAAGGCTAACTTTCCCTCTATTGAAGCAAGACCGATGTTTCTACCCAAAGCGCCATAAATCTTGGGATTTTCCAGATGGGCTGATGGGAAGAGGCACTATTCCCAGAGCTGTGTGAGCACCAGGCACTGTCACTTCTAATCCTTTCAGATGGCCCTTTCTCCTTCGTTGAACTGCTTCCTTTGTGTTACTCATCATCCCTCTCATTCTCATCCTCGAGGGGGACCTCTGCTAGTTGTTGGTTCTCTTTCTGCACAGCGTACTTTTCTCTGATTCTCTGGCCTATGAATTCTAGTTGCTTTAATCTCTGCTTTCACCTCCTCTCCATCTCACCAACTCAAGTCCACGGACTTTTCCTGTATTCCCCCTCTATGGTACAGCCTGGAAATTCCCTCAAGGTGGAATTGTAGGACTCACCTCATTTCTTTTTCACCTCTCAGGGATCACTGTCCTTTTATCACCTGGTGTATAGTATTTTGCAAACTTTTTTTTAAATATACTTTACCTGTTTTTGGGTTGTTTCATGTAGAAGGAAAAAACCAGCTCCTTTCCTTCCCCCTGGCTAAGAGCAGAAGTCCCCTAGTCACTCTAAATCAGGCATTCTTTTTTGCTACTTATAGCTATCTCCTATCACTGTCTCCCCCATCAGGCTGTAAACTCCATGGAGCAATTATGATGTATGCTTTGTTAACTATTTTCTCCCTAGCACCTACCATTATTGCCTGACACATAGCACTGTTCATTAAATATTGATTGTAAGAGTGAGAGCTAGGCTGCGACCTGATCATGGAGGCCCTGAACACAGACCAAGGAAACTGAATAGATTTTGCTAAGAGCAGAGGTCTTCTTCTGAGACTAGAGGGATGTAGGTTAAGTTCAATTCACTTGTAAGGCGAGCACCTTGAAGAGTACAATACTGATGACTTTGCTCAAGCTACTCTGTAAATTTGCCAAAGCTCTTAGCAGTTTAGGTCACATTTTTGGAATCTACTTGGAATTCAGGAATCTGGCAGTAATAATGAAGCTTGTTTCTGACCTTGCCTCTTAATCTGATTGGCTCTAAGCCCTTTACAAATATTAATTATATCTCACAATGGAATCGCCATACTGACCTCTCTTCCTAGACCAGTAACTCTGGGACCAGCATTCTTGTTTTGCAAGCACACCCACTCCTTCCAAAAAGAGAAAGGTTAGGGTACTATCTAGCAATATCCTTAAATTATTTACTCATTGTCCTAAGGATGGACTTCACAACTGAACAATGTTCATAAAAACTTCACTTGATAATTCCAAACTCTTCTCCTTTTAGACGTGATCTCTAAGATGGTTCACAGGGGTGTAGGAAAACATGTTAGAAATTGCAGCTACCTTTATTTTTTGTTTTTTTCTTTTTGTTAGTATAGTAGCTTGGGTATACAAGTTACAAGTAAAGACACATATATTAGGACTACATACTCAAAGTCCTTACTGTTGGAGTGCACAATCAAAACTATTTCTTGGGCTGGTGGAGTGGCTCAAGTGGTAGAGGGTCTAACAAGCTCAAGGCCCTGAATTCAATCTCTGGTACCACCAAAAACAAGCAGCAAGAAAATGTTTCTCCAATGCCCTCAAAGTAAGACCCTCTTGCTCCTCCTTCAAGGCACCTCTAAATGTGCACCCTTCTTCTCCATAATAAACAAAACCCCAGAACCTTCTGGGACTTTAGTATAAGAAGCCAACTTTTATAGCAAGCAGAAGTTGGAAAGAATGGAGTTTTTCTATAGATATAGTATTCAGTCCATGACCGTTAATGGGTCCACATTAGCACTGCACATTCTAATTTTATAATGCACTAAATTTCATCTACAGGTCTTTTGATTTCAGAAGAGCATGGATCTACTCTCAGCTAAGACTTGTTTAAATGTAGTTCTTTTCTGTGAAACCTGTTAACTCCATTTAGTGACTAAACTATAGAGCTAGAATAGTTAAGTACAAAGTCAGCTCCATCAGCACATGTGGACAGACTGAATTACTGAAGAGATGATGGAAATAATGAACTTCAGATGTGCTAAGGTGCCAGACACATGAATGAAGAAGACATTCGGGAAGAGGAACTTCTGGCCCTGGTCTCCACAGCTGATATAACACAGACTAGAAACAAGCTGTCCAACTGAGCCTTTCCTGAATTCTAGCAAACCCATGAACAAAGTAACATGGTCCTGCTAAATCTTTAAGTTAAAGGCATCATTTGAATACTTGGATCTAATTTTGCCTGCTGCAGAACAAACCCTAGTTTGTTCAGTGAGCCTTGTACAATACTAGGTTTCTGTCATTTGCAACGAACAGAATTGTGAAGAATGCAGTGCACTCTCCCTTTCAACTTAGGTGCAGAAGCTTCAGCTAATCATATCCCAGTCGGTGACATACACTTATTGTTGATCTGTGTAAGGGCCTTCTCTTCTTTGATTCATCGATTTTTTTTTGAGTCAGACCTTTCTAATTGTATGCCTTCCCTCTTTTACTCCCCATTCATGAGCAAGCATTCTAATTCTGATGTGGATCTTTTTACTTGCATATGTACTTGTAACACATATAAAATGTTGATCAACTTTTTCCCATCACTTCTTCTCTTAAGATTGATCAAAAGATGCTAAGTTGTGGTTAATGATAATGTTCTGTAATGATAATGTACTGTCTATAGGCAGTATAAAAATCTGGAAAAAAAAAGGAATTTGAATGTCAACAGCATAAAAAAAAAAAGGTAGGTCAGGCGCTGGAGGCTCACGTCTATAATCCTAGCTACTCAGGAGGTAGAGATCAGGAGGACAGAAGCCAGCCTGGGTAAATAGCTTGTGAGCTATCTCAAAAAATCCATCACAAAAAAATGGCTGGTGGTGTAGCTCAAGGTGTATGCCCTGAGTTTAAATCCCAGAACTGCAAAAAAAGAAAAAAGAGAGAAAATGATCAATGTTTGAAGAGCTGGATATGTTTACCTTGATTTGCACATACATAATATACAAATATATCAAAACATCACATGGCACCCATAAATATACATAACTTATATATGATAGTTAAAATAATAAAATAATTAAGTGTGAAATTTAAAACTAATATATTTAGTGTTACATTAGTGACACTATATACTCTATCTACTTGTCTCTCTATGTATGTATAGAACAATGAATTCTTCAAATTCAGTATATGGTTGTCCATACTTTTGTCTAGAAATGAATCTTTTTTTTTTTTTTTGGTGGTACTGGGGTTTGAACTAGTAAGGGTTATTGCTTACTAGTCAGGTGCTTTACCACTTGAGCCATGCCCAAATCATCTGCTTTAAATTTCCCCTATAAGAAACATACACGTTCCAATGTTGTTTATTTTTATTGACAGTTCTGCCTTCTTAGCATTTAAAAACTATTATTTTCTGAGCTACCAATTTCTTCACCCCAATGATCTTGCACATACACTTTATTTTTTAATAGTAAATGCTCAGGTTATTCTCACTTTGAGAATATTAATTACATATTTCTGGAGGTTTTTTTCTGTTCTTTTGTTGCCTTTCTTGTTTCTGTTGCATTCCTTTTCTGTTTTTTTTAGAGTTCTTCTTCATCTGTGCCTTTCACATTAACAGCTTTCCTCAAGAGTTTGGCAGAAGCCTGTGTGTGCAGGGCTCCTGGAATGGTGGCATAGATAATGTGCTTTGTTGTAGAACTCCACTGGTTTCTATATGTCCTTTTTTGGGCTAGTCAGATACCACAGAAGGGAGTTGATATCCCACTTGGAGTTGGGAAAGGATTTAAGTCTGGCTTCCAGAATTCTGGGAGCCTGGAAGCATTACCATGGATTTTTCTTTTCCTGGGTGTTCACTTAACTCCCTTGTTTTCAGGGCAGTCAGTTCTCTGTACTCAATTGTGGCTTGCATTCACACTCTTTGGATGCTTAATCAATCCTTTATTCAACAAATACTTAACATAACATCACCTTAGCGCTTTGTCCCAACCCAGTTCTAGGCAACAGAGGATTCACCAGCAATGTGAAGATGAAAAGGCCTGCCCAGCTGGAGCCTATGTTCCAATAGGAATACATCTCCAGTGTTCTGCCAGCGTGTTTGTGGGCGCAGGTATGGAGTGGGGAAGGGTTGGTGGAAGGAATGTTTTGGCTGGCTGCAAAAGCAGGTGGCAAGGAACAGGAGGCCTTGGGCTCTTTATAAAAACTTTCTACCAATCCTCCTACATTTAATCTCACCTTATACATCTATCTTCAAAAGTGCTCTATGCGTCAGTGTCTGAGCCTATCTTGGTTTGGTGGCACAAACTAGCTTGCTTTTGTTGGTACTCTCCTTACCCTTCATCAGACATTTGGATTTCAGTTTTCTTTCATCTGCTAAGTAGGATCATTGGTCTTCTTAATACTTGAATGTACATCTACTTTCATCTCTTATCTGCTCTACTCTCCCATTTTCCTTGTTTTTAGGGACTTGTAATTTTGTTTGTTTTAATTTAACTTTATTTTGAAAAGATTCAGAAAGGAATAGTGACCAATCAACTTCATTTAACCATGTACCAGCAACTTTCCAAGGCACAAATACTTGCTTGGCAGGTAAAAACGGTGCTGGCCTGAATAATGGAGGTATCAGATTCCAATTTTCTGATAGTCACCCCTTTGAAAAACTGTGTTGCTTGAATTGAGTCACAGAAAGATAAACGAGTTTCTTGTTTCTAGGCCTTATTATCATGGCTCTTTTTCTTCCTTTCTTTCTCTCTCCCTCTCCTTTCTCTCTTCTCTCTCCCTTCTCCCCTTCCTCTCTTTCCTTAAGAACATCTCATTTAAACATTTCCTTCAGCTTCCTTTTCTTTTACTTCTTGCTGACCTTCGTGTTTTGTCTTCTTTAATATCCATGAAAAGAGTATTTTGGATTAAATTTCTAGTCATTGCACATCTGCATTATACTTTATAACAGACTTCATTTAAGGAATTGGAGGAAATATTAACCATACTATCAACTAACATTTATTAGGCCCTTACTGTGAATAAGAACTTATGCAACCTCTACTACCTCCCTATGTGGAAGCTATCATCTCCGTTTTCATAGATGAGCTATCAGGTCCTACAACCTCATTGGATAAAATGCAAGATGAAGAGAGAATAAAAACCTTCCTTAAGTCTTTCAGAAAATGAGTCATTGTCCCTTGGTATCCGTGACAACTTGGGAATACCAACATGCGTGGATGTTCAAGTCCCTTACATAAAATGATGTAATATTTCTGAATCACTTACATACATGCTCCTGTATACTTTAAATCAGCTCTAGATTACTTATAATATCTAATTCAATGTAAATATTATATAATACCTAATTCAGTGCTATACTGTATTGCTTAGGGAATAATGACAAAGTATAAAAATCTGTACATGTTCAATACTGTTGCAGTTTGAAAAAAATATTAATCAGTGGTTGACTCAATTCTTGGATGAAGAGCTTGCAGATATGGAAGGCTGACTATATCATGAAATAAATCTGGTTTATTTGTCATCAGAATCTCATGTATTCCTTGTTAGGAGTTTGGGGTGCAGTTTGGGGCCTTAAACCTCCAAGGCTCCCTGCTGAGGGAGCTACATATCTAAGGATCAATAGCCAATTAGAAGATAAAGAACTAGCTTATCTGATTAGCTGTGCTGGAGGAGTTACTTCCTCCCTTCAGAAAAGGCTGGTTGACTCTAGAACATCCAGGCCTACAACCGCACGTTCTAATCCATGAACCTAACTGGCTTGAGAGTGGAGAAGGGCTGGCTGGCCTCACCCACACAGTTGCAGTGCAGCAGACTGGAGACAGAGCTCAAGTATTGCTAAGCTTCCCTCAGAGAGTCAGCTTGTGCTGAGGACATGATTCCCACAGATGGATAGGAAGCAGAGATGGTCCACTGTGCAAAGGCACAGGAAACAAAAGAGGATACAGGTCCCAGTCCAAGCAGTCAATAAGATGTGGCCTGTGTGAATCTACACTGCCACTGAGATCAACATCTGTGGTCCCCCTCCTGGGGCCTAGGGAAGTGCGGATGGAGACATTCTCTCTCCTGGAAACTGGGTGGGAGTGTTCACTTTTCATGGGCTGACATGGAAACAAGGAAGAAAAATTTAGTCTACCTTCTTAACATGTCTGTTCAGTAGGGATAAAAATGCTATTATTTTATTATTTATGGTTGGTTCTATATTCTAAATTCAAAACAATTTCTTACAACTACTCACAGTAATACACTTATTGAATTTTTAAATGTTATTTATAATGTACTCTGATTTTTTCTAGTTTATCTTTTAATTTAATGCTGGTTTCAACTGCCTCAATGGATGTCTTGGCTCACTAGTGGGTCCAGGATCTTCAACCTGAAAAACATTGGTTTTGGAAAGGTGTTTGGATTTCTTGCAACTATACAGGTTTAGTGACTTGAATTATTTTATTTTATTTTTTAGATTTTAAAGATTTTTGATTGTGCTTTGTATCCTGTTTCCCCGTCTGGATTCTACTCTGTGCCCCAAGAGCCTGGCCTGAATGCCTGTACCAATGGGCTACAGTGTCCTCTGGTGTCTAGTAGGTTTGGCTAATGGGAGGAAATCCAAGAGGGAGTATGCAATTAGCATATTTATTCCCCCAATTTCCTTCCTGCACAGTGAAGGCCACAGCTTTCTCTCTGGTGGCCTTCGCCACGTAGCTAAACTCTCCATCTTTCACTAACTCACATCCTCTGTCAAGCCTGGGTGGTGATGGTTCACCAGTTGTGGCCAGACTAGGTACTACGCTGTCACTTGCTGGTTTCCTCTCAAAACTCCCCACATCTTATTTTCGCCTTTGAAGTCTGTGGAAAAACTCCTATAACTGTGTAATTCCTCTTTGCTGCTTAACCTGGTTCAAGTGCGTTTATTTCATTTGGAACTAACGTAATAAGAAAAAAAAAAACTAAAGCTTTATCTCAGATGGGATTTGTTGGTTCAGCTTACATTTTGTTCATTTACTTAAAAAACACTTATCTAATATTAATAATTAGCATGAACTAGGCCAATGTGGAATATACACAGGTGAATAAAACATGATTCTACACCCCCCCAAAAATAAAACCTCCCCATATCTTTATAAATAGCTACTACTAAACTTTCATGAAATTATCCCTTTCTTGCCAGATAGTATTGACCTTATACCCCAGAAACAGAGTCTCTGTCATGACTCTTTACTGTGGGAACCACACCTTTGAGAGCCTGCTAATCAAAATGAAAGAATAGGTAGACCCTTTTTAGATGTCTTAAAGAACACACAGGGACCTCTTCCACTCAATCACTTTAGTCCTGGCCTAGTGCAGCCTGTATCCATAAACATGTGCTTAAGACCAACTCTATGGCAGCTATGTCTGCATGCTGTGAGGGGGTGTGGCTTGTGTTGCTGCCAGTTTTGGAGACAGGCACTGTTTTTACATGTGGAGAAGATTTGAGTGACAGAAGCTCTTAGGCCAGAGAAGAGGCACTGCTACATCCTTCCTCTCATTTCTTCAGAAAGTACAAATAACTTAGTCTTCCCTGATAGGACAGAGTTCTACAAAATGGGAAATAAACTCCACAAAACTCCAGGAACCTTTTGGAGGTAAAACTGACAAGACGTGGAGAAGGAGTGTATGGGGTTCTGGGTGGAGGAAGGTGGCTGAATCATGGCTCCAAGATTTCTTGATTGAACATCTGAAGGTTGAAGAAGGTGGCTTTACTAGGATGAAATCAAGGGGTGGACTTGATTTGTATGGGGAGGTGATTGGCAGTGAATAGCGGCCATATTGTGTTTAGATGACTTCTGAAGCTTGAGTGTGTCTACAAAAATAAGAAGCACACTTTAATTGAACAGTGCAAACAAGAAGCCTAAGACTGAGGCTGAAACAGTTGAGGCTAAAAGAAAACAACTCAAATCCAAAAATAGATCACCCTTCCCCTTGTTTTTAAAGGATTTTTTTTTCTACAAGTGTGGCTGGGTGTCCACCAGATGGCAACATTTCTTTAAAAAAGCCCAGATTTAGAAGCCATACCTTTTCAACCACATCAAGGTGGGGCACACAGCCAGAGTCTAGTCAAAGTCATTGAAAGCCAGCCTATCCTGCTGAGTTCTTCCTGTAACAGGCACAGGTAGAGGTGGCTTTATGAGCCAGGTCCTTCTGTGGCCTCTTTCGTGACTTGTGTGTGTTGGTGTGTATCTATGCACACACTATTTGAGACTTCATGAGTGCTTCATGTCGTGAAAAGTCCCTCACTCCTAAAGGCTCAGTGTTAGCACCTGAGCAACTCTAGAATCCTCAGGTAAGCTCTCTCTTCACCTGGTGAATGTTGTGCAGACATTCTTACTAGTGTCATGAAGTCAGTGCAAGTTGTAAATTAGATAATGGAAGCCTATTAATGTTCTTAGCACAGTCCTAGGATAAAGCAAGCACTTAATACATAATTTTATTTTATTAACCCACAGTGATCCATATCCCCATTATTCCTGCCCCAAGACTCTCCCCTTCCAGCCTTGATAGTGGGCAGCCTTCCAGGAGTGATCTCATACATAAAGCACATGTGTCATGCTAGATGGCCAAATCCCTTTTGGCTTCTCCTAAGTCCTGGCTCCTGGCAGGTGCTCTTCCTTGATAATCCTCCCTCCAACAGCATTTATACAAGATGGAGTCCTTCTGGAATTGACTTGTCTGATTGGACAAGTGAGTCATGAAGATGGAGAGAGTAGAAGTTTCTACGTGGAATGCAAATGCCAGAAAATCAGCCTCTTGCTAACGTACTGCATTGATTTCAGTTACTCTCTGGTTGCCTCTCCTAATCTACAGAAACACTTAGAGTTGTTATCTGTTATATATTCCGTGCCTCCTGGGTAGGATAGTGCTGGGCGCTCATTTTGTTTGGAGCGTGACACAAACTTTATGAAGACACTTCACATTTGTCTGGGGAAGAAGTTGAATTGATATTAGTGCCTGTGATTAAGCCACAGGGAATATTTCTACAGTAAGTTCAGCTGGTACCCCTCCCCCCACTGTGTATATCTTCTCCCTTCTTCACCTTGCTCAGACCACCATTTGCTTCATTTTCCTTTATAAAAGCCCAAAGTATTTGGGCTCTTTAAAAATGTTTTCTGATATGTTACTAATGATACTATTCTAATCCAATACTGTTGCTTTTCAATTTCTTCCTAACTCATGTGGTGGTTTGTGGTAGGGGTAAAGAGCAGGGGCTGAGAAATGAACAGGAAATGGAGCTTTGCTAAGGAGGAAAGGAATGGTATTGCAGGTAGCAAAACAAATTTTCATGTTTTAGGTCAATGTGAAAGATTGCTAAGTGGGCAGTGTGTGAAAATGTGGTCATGTGGAAAGCAGGTTCCCAGTCTTCCTCACGTATGCACAATTCAGATAATATTTCATTAACTTCTTATGTGAATTTCCCATGGTAGGCAGAGTGATTTCCCACATTTTTGTCAACTGATGTTCATGAAGATTAGGCAACTTAGTTCTTTTAGCAAAAATTTATTGAGAGCATATGTGTGCCATGTAATGTTGAGACCTGACCTCATGTAGTTTACATTCTGGTAGGGCACACATAGATAAAATATGTAATATGACAGATGGTGATGAGAGGCATGGAGAAAATAAAATACGGAATTGGGAAGGAAATTGTGTGTGGGTGTGTGTTGCAATTTGAAATATGGCAGTTAGGGAGTCCCTAATTGAAATGACGACATTTTGGAAAAGACCTGAAGAAGATGAGAGAGGAAGAAGTGGATTACTAGAGAAAAGAACTTTCGAACGTTCTGGGAAGAGGCAAGTGCAATTGCAAAAGCTTGGGGGAGGAAACACGCCAGAGCACAGTGAATGGATGAGAGAGCTAGGAGATGAGGTTTGGAAGGAACAAAATCAAGATATGTGAGGACTTGCAGGCTGTCATAAGGAAGATGCATGGGATGATACATTTTGTTTGTTTTTTTTAAGGACCACTCAAGTCATTGTGTTCAAATTAGAATGGAATGTGACAAGGGCAGACATGGGGATAACAATTAAGAGGTTGTTACCATGGTGCAGGAAGAGATGAGCTTGGCTTGAAC
Organism: Castor canadensis; assembly: GCF_047511655.1. Lineage (NCBI taxonomy): Eukaryota > Metazoa > Chordata > Mammalia > Rodentia > Castoridae > Castor > Castor canadensis. The sequence continues at coordinate 107,122,196 of NC_133392.1, read as the reverse complement.
TAGGGTGACAAATGTGGAGGTATGAGAAGTGGTCAGGCCTGAAGCCAACAGGATTTACTGTGAGGTGTGAGAGAAAGACAGGAACCAGTGATAAAACCACAGGTCATGGAAGTATGGCATTTCCATTTCCTGAAATGAGAACACTGAATAGGACAGATTCATCTGAGGGAAGGCAATAAATTAGATTTAGAAATGGTAAATTTGAACCTCAAATTAACCATCTCAGTGGAGACTTTGAGACTTCAGTTGGATATATGAGTCTGAGGTTCAGGATGGAAACTCTGGCTAGATAAATAAATTTGGCGATCTTTAGTGTACAGGTATTTTCCTCATCCTTGAAATTGGATATAGTCACCAAGGAATGAGGTAGGAAGAGTAGAAGTCTGAGGACTGTGCCTTGGACCCTCTAGTACTTAAGAGTCGGCAAAATAAAGGGTCCAGCAATGGAGAAGGAATAGGCAGCGAAGAAAGTGGAAAACCATGAGGATGTGATTTCCTGCAAGCTACGTGAAGAGAGTGTTTCACAGACAGAGTGTGATCAATTAGGTTAGGTCAAAAGCTGTTGACAGTTCATGTAAAATGAGGACTGAAAATGGGCTACTGGGTTTAGCCAAGAAGTACCTGATTATCTTCCACAGCAGTCTGTCTTCTTCACTGGTCGGTAATCTCTGGGGAAGCATGGACCTTGGCTGTTTTGCATATAGTGCCTGGCACAAGTTAGTAACATGTGGAATTTATCCATTCTTCGGTTTTAATTGTGGCCACATAGCACACATGCTCCCTTCTTCACCTTGCTAATGGTGTTCCAAATCACACCGAAGAATTAACTCTTCCCTGTTGTGTGTGGTCTTGATAGAATGATGCTATGATCTGAACATGAAATGCCCCCCAGTACCCCACAGTCGTATGTGTTGAAGTCTTGGTCCCTAGCTAGTGTGCTATTTTGGAAGGTTCTGGAAACTTTAGGAGGTGGGGCTTGTTGAAAGAAGTAGGTCACTGGGGTGTGCCTTTGAAGGGTATCTTAGCCCTGGCCCCTTCCTGTCTCCTGTTTTGCTTCTTGGCTACCATGAGGTGAGAAGTTCTTCTTTACTGGCTTGGGGCAATCACCTGGCTGCACTCTCTAATAGCTGCCCTGATGCCAGGCACAAAGTATCCAGCAGCTGTCAATGAAGCTGGTAAACTGCTTGTACCTGAAGCTTCAGTCCTGTAAAGGGAAGACATTAAGGGGTGCTTGCTACAAAGCTCTAACATGGAATTAGCATTCTTTTTGGGGGAACTTTCTTCCAATAACAGTTAACCCCCAACGAAACACTGATCTCAGTAAACTCCTTGGAAAGCAAAGTTATATAGACTCTTGAGATAGTTTGACTCCTGACTCCAATACTTGCTATCATATTTCATTGAATTGAAACCAACACAAGATACAGCATTATTTTTATGCCACTACAGACAGAAAAATACTGCCAATCAATTGTAAAATGAGTCTTGATTTTAGAGATGTGAGAATATGAAAAGCGATGCATGGAAGAACTGATGAAACATAGGAGGTGTGCAGCCTTAGCAAGAGGCCAAGGCTCTTTGAACCTCAAACTTTTCATTGGTGAAGTGAAAAACATACTTTTTCAATCATTCAACAAACATTTGTTTAGTGCTTTGGATTTGGGATTTTTTTTTTCTAAGTTGAGAGGAACAGAAAATGAATCCAGTTGACTTAAGCAAAAGAAGATTTACTGGAAGAGTATTGGGGGCTTAGAGAAATGGAGAGAAGCTGGAGGGGAAGGCTCAGCAATGGCAGGCACCAGAGGAACACCAATGTCTGGGAACAGTTTCTCCCCAGAAGGGGTCTCTCCAGGACAGGGATGCTGGGACTTCTCTTGTCTTTGGGTAACTCCAAGGCCTCTGCTGGATGGAGCCTACCTCCTGGATCAGGGGTCTTCCCACTTTGGCTTCTATAATAGGAAGCAAATACTGAATTTCCATTTGTGTTAGTCAGCTTTTCATCACTGTGATAAATACCTGAGAGAAACAATTTAAAGGAGAAAAGATCTATTTTGGCTATGGTTTCAGAAGTTTCAGTCCACAGCCAGCCATCACCATTGTTTCTGGGCTGTGGTGAGGCAGAAGAACATCATGGTGGATATCCCAGGCCAGGTAGGGAAGGCTGAATCAGAACTGCTACTCTTGTCTCAGTGGTTCTGGATCCCTGTAGGGCTATGAATGACATTACTGCTTCTCCTGAAGGACTGTGGAGCAGTGACAACCACGGCTCTACCCTGCCTTTTGGAGGGAGCCCTGAGAGCTGCCAATCACCAGCTGTCCATTAGCAGTTCCTTGAACTGTCAGGATAGCCAGGCTATTTTGTAAACCTGGAACCTTCTCAGGGAGACTCCAAATCCAGTTGCCAAGCCAGGAGCTCCAAACACCCTGAAGAGACTCCCTTTCTGTTGTAGAAACTGCTACAACCAGAATATATAAAGAGTCCCAAAACTTAAACACCAAAAGAACAAACAATCCAATTAATAAATAGGCAAACAAACTGAACAGGCAGTTCTCAAAAAAAAAAAAAGAAACACAAATGCCCAATAAATACATGAAGAAATATTCAATATCTTTAGCCATAAAGGAAACGCAAATCAAAACAACATTGAGATTTCATCTCAGTCAGAATGGGTATAATCAAGAAAACAAGCCACAAATATTGGTGAGGATGTGGGGAGAAAAGAACCCTATTCACTATTGGTGAGAATGTAAATTAGTGCAGTCTCTATGAAAATCAGTATGGAGGTCTATCAAAAAGTTAAAAAGTGACCTACCTTATGACCCTGCTGTACCACTCTTGGGCATATGGAGGAAGGAATGCAAGTCAGCATACAATAGAGTTACCTGCACACCCATGTTTATTGCAGCACTATCCACAATAGCCAAGTCATGGAATTAGCCTAGGTGCCCATCAGTGGATGAATAAAGAAGAAATTATGTTATTTGCAGGAACATGGATGGAACTGGAGATCATAATGTTAAGTGAAATAGGCCAGACTCAGAAATACAAATATTGCATGTTTTCTCTCATATGGGGAAGCTAGACAGAAAAATGGTTATGAACATAAATGAAGAACTACTTTGGGAGGGGAAAACAAGTGAGAGGTGGGAGCGGGGGAAAGAGGGTGAGTGGGAGGAGAATATAATGAAAGTACACTACGGGCTTGCATGAAAAGGTCATAATAAAACCCATTTAAAAAATTGCAAGAGAGAAGCTGGGTATGATGACTCACGACTTAATCCTAGCTACTCAAGAAGTGGAGATTGGGAGTGTGAGGGGAGCAAATAACAGAAGTGGCTTTTCTTAGATAAATAAGACAGGAAGACATCCTTAAAAGCAAACATCTAAAGAGAAGAGAAGCAGACTCCTCAGAAGAGTAAAACAGCAAACCTCTCACCAAGATAAGCAAAGGTAGCTGTAAAGTGTAAATGGTGGACCTCAGGGCCAGGACAGCTGGCCAGACTCTCCTAGAATGTCCAGTTAGATTAGGGTGAGGATGACCAAGTGGTTGGGTTCAGCGGGAAGTCAAGTAGATGACATCCCATCACAAACGTAGTTTCAAAGTAAAAGAGGTCAACATAAGTCAGGCAGAGCCCTATATGACTCCTAGACTTCAACTACACTACACCTTTAGCTTCCTAAGCACTTCCTGCACTGGGAGCTTTTGCTGTCTTCAATAAACTTTGCGTTTGCTTTGCTCTTGACTCCTGGTGCAGCGTCTTCAATCATTGACTTTGTCAGGACACAAACTTGGGATCAGTAATGCAGTATCAGGAGGATCTTGGTTTGAGGCCAGGCTGGGCAAAACATTCACAAGACTCCCATCTTAACTAAACAACAACAAAAAGCTGGGTGTGGTGACCCACATCTGCCAGCCATTTCGGAAGCATAAACAGGAGGCTTGTGGTCTAGGCAGGCAAGGGTGTAAATACAATACCCTCTCCCTAAAATAACTAAAACAAGGAGTAGGGTCACATAAACGCTGAATGGAGGCCCCCCAAGGCTGCAGAGGTACAAGAACCCACAGGGTAGGGTACGTGGGCTATGGTTGGGCATTTAAATTGATTCTGACATAAGAACCATTTTGATCGATGGAAATATGGGTGGAAAAGACAGATGGAAGGATTAAGCTCTAGACCATAGCTATAAGCAGCAGAGGCTGAAATGCTGGCCTGAGACCAAGGCTCAGGGAGCATGGTTGCTCAGTGTCTCCTCTCTTACTCTCCCTTCTCTTCATCCAGAGTATGATATCCTTCCATTTCTTGCAGTCACAATTGCTTTCTGCTACTATCTTTTTCCAGAAAATTCCACCTTTTTTCTTCCTGTCCTTTTCTTTCAGTTAGTTCTGCTCTTGTGTGTGTTAGACAGAAATCCCTCTGGGAACCATAACCAAGGGGAAAGTTGAGCTAAGTAGAGGAACTTCAAGAAGCAATAGCATGGCAGCGGGAGGGATGATGTGTAGGATGGGAAGGCCAAGTCACGGAGTTTATTCACTCATCCAACACGTTTTTATTGAGTACACACCAGTTGTCATTCTGAGCATTGGGGTTGCAGCAGGGAAACCAAAATAACATGCTTACTATTAAGGAGAGATGACCCATAAGTAAGTTAATATATTTAAATATATATATCCATGAAAACATGCCATGTGGTGTAAGAGCAATGAAGAAAAACATTAAAAAGTTTACAGAACTCAAGAGTGTTGGTATAGAAACTGCTGGTTCAAGTAGAATGGTCTGACTAGATGCTGGTGGCTCACACCTGTAATCCTAGCTACTTAGGAGACAGAGATTAGGAGGATTACAATTCGAAGCCAACCCTGGGCAAATAGTTCTTGAGACCATATCTTGAAAAAACCCATCACAAAAAGGGGCTGGCTCAAGCATTAGAGTGCCTGCCTAGTAAGCATGAGGCCCTGAGTTCAAACTCCAATGCCACAAAAAAGAAGAAAAAGAAAAAGGAAAAAGAACCAAATAGAATGGTCTGGAAAATCCTCTTTGACAGGTGACATGTCAACAGAGACCTTAATCAAGCAAAGGACAGCTTCTTGGGACTCTTTGGATGAACAGTGCCCCATGTGAGGGTGAATTAGGCATGCCTTGCTCCAGAACAGAGTGGGTGGGGACAGTGCATCGCGGATACATGTGGGGACGTGTGCCAGGCCAGGATGTGCAAGCCTTGTCAGTGTTGGAAGAATTTTGGATTTTGTTCCAAGTGGATGAGAAATCTAGTTGAAATCTGAGTGAAGGAGAGGGAATGAGAGAGACGGCCTGATCTTTGAGGAGCTGGAATCGTGCCCTAAAAAGTTCAATCAGGAATCTCGAAAGTGCATGGAATTTTCATTTGTGAATCACTTACAGAGCAGGAAATCTGCTCTAATGAAGAAACATGATTTGTTATGTGTTGCATACAGAGGCCCCCCACTTAGAACAGATGTAATGAAGTGATTATTTGAACAGAAACGGGCTGCAGAAGGTCACACTTCCTGTACTCTGCTTTTGGTTGTCAAGGAGATTCCTCTGGAAACCTCTTCTTTTGTATCTAAATGTCACCATGTAGCACTTAGAGTTTTCATGTTCTCCTTTTATTATGTTATTGTAAAGTTCACTGTGTATTTTCCTCGGGAGTTAACAGTTTGCTCACCAGTGAAGACTATTCACTCTGCTTTCCTGATATTCTGATTACCTTTCTCCATCCTTCTGAGACTGGTTTGCAGGATGAGGGAGTGGGGGCTGTACCTGAAAAATTAGTGTATGTGTCTCTAGCAATGTCCTGGGAGCTAGATGGATTGAAAGAGGCAGGTTCAATGTGAGAAACTGATGACAAAGTAGTGAGTTGATGCATTTAGCTATAGGAAAATATACAGAGCTGGATTGTTTTCAGTACAATGCATTATTCCAACTGCTGACAAACCAGGCTGGATATTGCTGCATTCATTTTACAGAAAAGGAAATTGAGACTCAGTGTCAGAGACTTTACCAGGCAGTTGCTAGCCCTGGAACTAACATCTTTTAGTATTTTCTGTAACACCGCACTTTTTCAAAGATATTAGCTGGAGGTCAACAAACTTGTATACTGAATGCCTTCTGTGAGTTTGGCATTCTTCAAAGTTCTGGGGAAACCAAGCTCCTCACCTGCTCATCCCTTTTGTCCCCAGGCAGACATCATCCTGGCTGTCAGCTGGATGGAGATGCAGAGTCCTTTATCTATCAGAGTTGGTCCTTTGGATGGATCTCTTCATTATCCATTATCCCTGGCTTAGGCACACGTGGTTCAGAGACCACGTGTGTACTCCTAGTTAGTTCTCCCTCTGAGAGGAAATTGAAGTTTTTTAATGAGTTCCAGGCAGAAAGATCTGTGAAGACCGATCTGCAGATTAAGATGGTCACAAATATTGTTGGCCAGGGTGCCGCTCTTCTCAAAGTGTTGGTACAGCAAAAATGATTTAGAGATCCTTGTGAGTGGAGTATGTTACAGTTTATTTAGAGCATCTGTCTCTAGGCTATCATGCACAATTAAGAGTAAATGATACGTTCTACCATCACTTCTTTTTAGCATGGCACAGGGAAGGAAGCAGGTGACTTCTCTGGAGTTGGGCAGCGATCAGCACTGCCCACAGTGATCAAGTGATCAACAGCACCAACAATTCACTCTTGCAATGGAAGATCTATAGGGCTGCCATCTGCTAGCAGGACAGAATGAAATTTCTATATCAAAATATGGAATGCTCTTTCAGTAACCAACATACTTACAAAGGAATTGCACTACTTGTATTCCTGTCTAAGCACCTTAATTATTCAAGCCTTCCAGGCTCATCCAAATGGAAGAGGAAATTAGTAAGTCTTACGATATTTAGACAAATTGGATAAAAATGTCAGACACAAATAGCCCATACTGTGTTACCCGGTTTTGTCCCCAGTCTGGATAGAAATGCCACCAACAGAGGCCTCTCTCCTCTTTACTGTGCTGTTGTTTGAGTGGCCCATTTAATAGTTTAAATATGCAACTAATAGGCACCCATTATTCTGGGTTTGGGTGTATCTAAATCTTATTAGTCAGACAAGGTTGTTATTGGGAAAACTGATTTTCCGGGGAGATGCCAATTGATTGTGTAAGAACTCAAGGCATTTTGGAAGACAAGGGACCAAGATTCCAAAGTCTAGTTAGGTAGACATGCTGAGAAGGGAGGAAGGACAGGGAAGGGCTATGAGGTTCCTAAAATAAAATCAACCTTATTAGACAACTAGGCTGATAACCTGGGATCAAGACTTGAAAGTTTATGAAGTAAGACTGTTGCTGTTCAATGCATCATTCATACTGACTGATTTCCTGAATCAGCTACCCTGGCCGAGAGAAAAGAATGGACGGAAGAGATCCTGAGGTCGAGAGTATCACCTGAAAGACTTCAGAGTCCTAGAAAGGAGGCAAGCATGGGAAGGACCAGGCAGAACTAGCCCTGATGGTGACACTGGCGGGAGACATGATATCTACGGATCCATCAACTGGATTCTTTCAACTAGGTGTGGAGAGCAGGTCTAATGGTGTCGCAGTGTAGACTCTAGAGAGATGTTGCACTAGTGCGAGTTGAGGATAACTCAAGATACTGCATTTTGCTGATAGGATCTGAAGGTGTTTGAGTATTTAAGTAAAAAACAATAAAGGCAATATGACTATATTTGTACTCTGAATTTGTGGGAGAGGACCTAGTGTTAAAGTGTGTTAGTGTGTGTGTGTGTTTGTGCATGTGTGTAGAGGGTTCAACTAGGATTTTTTTTTTAATTCTTTTTTTTTATGTGGTACTGGGACTTTAACTCAGGGCCTTCACTCTGAGCCACTCCACCAGCCCTATTTTTGTGAAGGGTTTTTTGAGATAAGGTCTCATAAGCCATGAGCTCTGTGCCTAGGCTGGTTTCGAACTGTGACCCTCCTGATCTCTGCCTCCTGAGTAACTAGGATTACAGGTGTGAGCCACTGGCGCCTGGCTCAACTAGGATTTTACAACTCTTCAGGCACTGAATATCTGCATCATAGACTGATCACTACCAGACTCTCTCCTTGCAGGAGGGACAGCAGAGTCTAATGTTGTAGAGTCCTGGGGTGTGAAAGGACCCTGTTACTCCTCAGTATCTCCAGAGACATAATCTAAGTAGTTGGCTTATGCAAGGAGAAAGCTCTTCAGGGCACATGGAACCAATGAGGTACTGAGCACTCCATGACAGTGCATGAGGAATGAAATTAAAACCCTGGATTGGAGGGAGAGACATTTGAAGTTTGTTCAAGGGGGCATACTTCCAAATGAGTAGGCTTTTGGCAGGGTTGTTTACTTAAAATTTGTCATGTGCCAGACCTTGCTGTAAGGGTTTGGGATAATGCCATTCAATTAATTAATTAAATGTAATTCACTTAATCATAACTATTGTCTTACAAAGCAGATCCTCATGTGACATTGCTGTCATTTCCCTGTACTCCAAGTCCACTTATGCTTCTTGGGGTTTCCAGGCCAGGCCAGACCAATCCTCAACACAAGGTCTTTGTCTTCCTGTGACTCCCAGGAGTTCCTCTGATGTTGCAAAAGATTGCAACATCATATAAAAGGCTAGAGAGAGAGGAGGCTGCCATTCTTATACCCTACACATCATCCTTAGCACAGTCAAGGTTCTGTCAGTGTTGTCTAAGATAAGGTAGGGATATACATAAATAAAAATACATTTCTACAAATTGAAAATAAATTTGATCAACTCAGAGTTTTGATTTGCCTTTTCCTTCTATGACTGTAACAACTAGGAGAATAAAACAAAGAAACAGGAGATTAAAAATAATAGCTGTATAATACCACCTGTGGCAGAGAAATAATGGCCACCCAAATATGTCCTTGCCCCAGGGACCAGAACCTGCGAATGTGTTACCTTATGTGACAAGGGAGTTTGCAGGAGTGACTAAGTTGGGGATCTTGAGATGAGGAGTTGTCCTGGGTTCTCTAGATGGGCCCAATCTTACTCTATTTCTGTGGGCCCTCAAGAGGACTAGAGAGATGTGAAGTTGCTGGCTTTGAAGATGAGGAAGGGGCCAGGAGCCCTGGAACATAAGTGGGATTTAGAAGTTGGAAAAGGCCAGAAAGTAGATGTTTTGCTAGAGCCTCCAGCAAGAAGAGCAGTCTTGCCTATAGCTTGGCATTCTTCCAGTGACACCTGTGCCAGACCTGACACCTACAGAACCATGTTCCAGCTACGAAGTTTGTATCAGCGGCAGTAGAAAACTAGAGCACCACACCAAGGAAAATTCAATCAAGTCATCACAGTATTAAAAAGATGAAAAAGACCTAACTTTTATTTGTAATTAAATTCACTCAAAATCATTATATTTATCTAGTACATAGCTACAATTGCTTGAACATTTTAAACTAGTGTGTTATCTTGATATCAAACAAATCTTTCCAGTATTTTAAAAGATGCACAACTTTCATGATTATCATGTAAGGAAAATCAAATTAAAAAGGAACATTTTGCTATATCAATTTATGAATCCATGTTTCTTTATTGACTCAGGCAGATTATCATTTATACAGACTTCATGTAAGTGAGAGGTGGTCATTGCCAGATTTTGACTTTGAGGCTCCACTCCATGACTCCCTGCACAAATGGATCAGCCTCCACCATTGTTATTTCTTCTATCTTAATGGTCCTTATATTTGCTCCATCCTTCCCCTGCCATCAGTTGGGCATTTCATACCCCAACAGATAAACTAGAAACCTAACTGGTCATGCTAACTCTTGCCTGTCCAGATTCACCTCTCTAGAAGATCTTCTGTATCAGTCTCCTTCCCTCACAAAAATGTTTACACAGCTTGTCACTGGTCACAGTACAGCTTTTCAGTCATTGGTGGGACCTGGTCACTGGTGGACTTAAATGTATACAGTAATAATATTTAAGATCTGTGGATTGTTTCTTTTTAAGATTGGAGGAAAGATTTATTTTTTATATTTGCTTTACAAATATTTATTAAGAATTTATTAGGTACCCAGCCCTATTCTAAGTACTGCGGACATAAAAGCATATGAGAAAGACCAGGCCACAGTCCAGTGTGGGGACACAAAGCATGCTCAATCAAATAAACAAGAAACATTTGGTTGTATTTTTAAAGCTCCTTAAAAGTGCACAAAAAAATCAGACAAAGTGAGTTCATAGGATAATTGATGAAGAGACATTTACATTCTCCTCTTCCTGGCAGCATTGTTCACAATAGCCAAGATATAGAACCAACACTGTGATCCATCAACAGAGGAATGGATAAAGAGAATGTGCTAGACATACACAGCAGAATATTATTCAGCCAGAAAACAATGAAATTCTTTCATTTGTGGCAACATGGATGAGCCTGGAGGACATCATGATAAGTGAAATAAGCCAGGCACAGAAAGACAAATATTGTATCTTCTCACTCATATCTGGCAGCAAAATAAGTTGCTTTCACAGAAATAGAGAGAAGAATAGTGGTTATCAGAGGCTGGGAAGAGAGAAGATTGGGTGGAGAGAGTTTGGTGATTGAGTACAAAATATAATTAGATGGGAGGAGTAAGTTCTAATATTCTACAGTGCAACAGGAAGACTATACTTAACAATTTATTTATTTATTTTTTCATTTTTCTTTTATTATTCATATGTGCATACAAGGCTTGGTTCATTTCTCCCCCCTGCCCCCACCCCCTCCCTTACCACCCACTCCGCCCCCTCCCTCTCCCCCCCTCAATACCCAGCAGAAACTATTTTGCCATTATTTCTAATTTTATACTTAACAATTTATTATATATTTCGAAGTAGCCTGAGAAAAGAATTTTGAATGTTCCTAATACAAAGAAATGATAAATGTTTGGGAGGATAGATATTCCAGTTACTGTGATATGATAATTACACATTGTATAACTGTATCAGAATATCACACTGTATCCCACAAATATTTATAATTATTGTGTGTCTCTTAAAAAATAATAATAAAGAAGGTGTGACTGTGGACTCGGTGTTCAAGGAGAGGGAGGAGGTGCCATTTGAGCTGAAGTGTCTGTGCAGATCTCCAGGAAGAGAGCAGATGTACTAGGGACTCAGATGGGAGAGGTCAGAGTATTCAGCAACCTGAGAGAAGGAGAGAGTGACTGGACCATGGTGAGTGTGTGGGCAGGAAAGCAGTAGCTAGATCTTGTAGGTCTCAGAAACAGAATACCAAGTTTTGATTTTCCTTTTAAGCTGATAGAAAGTTCCATAAGGTTTAATTAAAGATACTAATATATATGATTTTGTAGAGCCTTCCTTTTTGATAGGGTTCTCACCATTGTCACGAGCTAGAAACCAAACACATGTTAGTTAAAATTACATGTAAAACAAGAATAAATGGGATTTGAATGAAGTGATGAAAAATTCCCTCTGTTTCACAGACTTTATGACAAATATTTCTTAGAAGCTGTTTATGAAAGAGAGTTTTGAGCACAGGATCTCTGGATACATAGGTGTTTCTGTGCTTCAGGGTTTTGTGTGTCGATGAGTTGACTATCATCTTTCCCAGAGTTCTCTGCCAACAGCTAAGCCAGTTTGATCTCTGTCACTGGGTCTGGCCCAACCCTAATGTGTCAATCTGAAGAAATAATTTCAATTATTTGTCCTAGTTGCTATAAGGTTATACACACCTTTGCCATGTTGCCCAGTGTGCCTGCCTTGAGAGCCCAAGCCATATACAACTGTGATTCTGATTTTTCCTTTTCAGTCCTTAGTCATGTTGGGGTAGGCATTTTATTCCTGAATCAGTTATTGTGAATGCTGTTCTTACTGCTAGTAAGACTGGGACTACCAACTAACACTGACCAAGCATTTACCATGTGCCAAGCAATACCACATACACGGCCACACTTATTTCTGACAGCTGACCAATGAGATCAACAGCATTTCACAGTTTTTTTTAAATAATGGAACTAAGCACAGAGAGGGTAGGCTACTTTCTTAGTTTACAAAGTTTGATAGTGGCTGATGGAGAAAGGATTAGAACCAGGATGTCTGGAAATTCCTGTTCTTCTTTACGATGTTATAACTGCCTATTGCAGAGACATGCAAACTTGAGGCCCCCCGACTTGCTCAATCTGGGGATAATTTCCCATCCTATAACTCTCTGCCTCTTGGCTGATGTCCTTCCATGGTGGACACAAATCCGTGTCCCTTTGCTCTCACATGCCTATTTCATCATATATGCTAGACAGCCAAAAACCTATTCTAAGTGGACTGCATATTTTTATTTAGCTTCAAACTTTATAGCTCATAGGGCAGTAGTGAATAATGGAGAGGGTACTGGTTAACCGGGTTTCCAAAGTAGGTGTCATTGTTCCTAATTTAGAAATAAGATGAAGATACAGAGTTTATAATTTACTTGAGATCATATAGCTATTTCATGATGCTGGCTATAGTCCTAGATTTCAGCCCATGACTGATTTCAGTGTGGCCTCTTCCCTAATTTTTGGGACCTGTCTCCCAAAGCCATAGCTTTGGGCTAACGGGGTCCCTATTTTACACACAGCATTCTGTTTCTATTTTATTTTCCTGTAACTAAATGTCCCCATATGGGTTTTTATATTAATGGAAAAATTTAAATGTATTTTCATCCTCTTGTCCACTTCCATGAAAGAGCAGCAAGTCCACAATATTAACAGCTACTCCCCTCAAGCCTGACATACACTGACAGAGGGAAGGGCTCATATTACTGGGTCCCCAGAGCCAAGCACACATGGTAGAAGGGTCCTCCATGACTCTACATCCTGATTGGATGTAGTTAGGTACCAGGGAGAAGGTACCACAAAGCATGACCGTCATTCCCAAGGCTGTAAAGGAGGTCCAGAACGTGGAAGAGGGCCAAGAGATGAATGCAGCAAACCACTGTGTGCACAGTTCAGAGAGAGGAAGGCTATCGGGAGCACTGGACCGGCAGTTGGGTGTGATCGGGGAAACACCATGGAGGAGTTAACAGTGAAACTGGATTTTGAAAGATGAGTCTTCTAAGTGACTAAAGGGAGGGCAAACGACATTGCAGGCAGAGGAATGGTGTTTTGCAAAGTTAGAGGAGCAAAGCAAGCTTTCCTACTGAGAGACTCCTAAGTCGTTTCTCTGGAGGACCAGTGGGAGTTAGGGAGAGGCTGAGATGGGGTCAGAAGTGACACAGGCCAGATTTTGGAAGCCTTCATACATCATTCTCCAGGATTTGCACTGCATGGGCCTGAGGTGGGGCATTGCAGAGCTGAAGGTGCAAGAGTGACATGGCCAGGTTTTCCTCTTGCAATATGACTCCGGGGCTCTCTGGAGGAGGATGGATATCTGCTCAGACCTTAGTGAGCAGGACCTAATTAACCCAACTGAATCTCTTTGATGAGTGTGACTCTTGTAATACCTCATATAATTAATTTAGGCTTTCATGCATAATACAGGCAGATAATAAAAATAGATTCATTCAGGGTTCTCGTCATCTGGTTCCTTCTGTGTGCCAGGCCTGCTCCAAGCATTGGAGAGTCAATAGTTAAATAAGACAAGAATGTTCTTTTCTTCTCTCTTTCTTTGCTTTTTTCCTTCCATTTTCCCTTCCCTTCCCCTCCCTTCCTCCTTCCCTCATTCCCTTCTCTCTCTTCCTCTCTCTCACCTTTTTCTACAGACAGTTTCTCGCTGTGTAAGCTCAGATTGGTCTTGAAGTTTGATCCGCCCCCCTCCACCTCCCAAGTGCTGGGATTACAGGTGTGTACCACCACACCTGGGTAGACCAATATATTTAAGATTTTAGCTGGTATAGGAATCACCTGGGGAACCTTGTTAAAATGCAGATTCTAGTTCAATAGGTCTAGGGAGAGGCCAGAGATACTGCATTTTTAACACGGTCCCAAGAGGCAGAGATGCTGCTTTGAGTATCTAAAGGTTTAAATTATAGTACAGACAATTTCTGTTCTGACATCCTCTTTGGAGCTAATGTTGACACAATGTTGTCAACATTTTCCTATGGAAAATAGGATTCTAAGTGCTAAAAAATAAAGCATTTAATCAAGATTCTAGATTTCAAAAAGTAAAAAAAAAAAAACCCTTTAATACTAATTTGTTTTGTTGTGTCTTTTCTGAGCTTTTGTTATAATCCCTGGTTCTTCCAACTGAATTCGGTGCTACACGGACTCATTGGAAAGTCCTTCCAAAGGAGTAAGATTGAGATAACAACAATAAGTCATCATGTTATTCTTCCAAACGTCTGTTAGACACCCACCTCAGCTTCTCTCCATTCATCCACGCTTTTACTGCATCTGGAAGGATGAAGGTGTTGAGGAGCCAGAGTTCTTTCCACCGAGAAATTCCATATCCTGTGGAGAGGACACACATCTTGGGATATATTCTCAAGGACATTCATAAGTATTGTCAGAGTGCTTGAAGGACTTGTCTGTATATTTGCAGAACATATAATTAGATTATTCAACAATATAAATGATACTTTGAACAATATAAACAAAATAGAATTTTATTTTCTAGATAATGAACTTTTTAGACTTTCTTCTGCCCATTTTTCCAAACAGATTAATTTGAGTTTTAAAAAAAATTCTGAAGTGTAACTTCTTTGTTTTGGGAAAATAAGAGGAATTGACAGTGCCTTTTTTTGCTGTTGTTAAAAAAATACTTATTATATATGCCGCCAGGGATCATAAAGAGGTCACAAAAAAGGTGGCCTTAGTTTGGTTCATAATACCGAACCTGTGAAGACACATTTTTTCATCTCCTCTGAAGTTTATAACACTCTACCTATATAAATTTAAAGCACTTAGATGACATTTGAAACTGAATTAGTTAAAAAATAGTAATTTAATTCAATTCTAGAAACTTATGAAGTAAGAGATCATGAGAAATATTAAGACATTTGCAGAATTCCCAAACAGTCACAGTATTATTTTCTTTTAAAAAAAAATGTCCAAAAGTCAAATCAGACAGTTTGGGTTAGTACTTTCCCATAGTCTCTTGTTTTGATGAAGTTAAGCAAAGCCACTTCACAATGTCCCACAGGTCTGACCTCTTGCACACCACCGTGGGAACAGGTGTGAGACAAGAAGCTGCACACTGCTGTGGTCCCTGGGCTTTCAAATGCCAGTTTGCCTATGTTGTTGCCACAGGGTTATCTGAGCTGCTGCTGCTCACGTTCTTTTTTTTTTTTTTTTCATTTTTCTTTTATTATTCATATGTGCATACAAGGCTTGGTTCATTTCTCCCCCCTGCTCCCACCCCCTCCCTTACCACTCACTCCGCCCCCTCCCTTCCCCCCCCCAATACCCAGCAGAAACTATTTTGCCCTTATTTCTAATTTTGTTGTAGAGAGAGTATAAGCCATAATAGGAAGGAACAAGGGTTTTTGCTGGTTGAGATAAGGATAGCTATACAGGGCATTGACTCACATTGATTTCCTGTGCGTGGGTGTTACCTTCTAGGTTAATTCTTTTTGATCTAACCTTTTCTCTAGTACCTGTTCCCCTTTTCCTATTGGCCTCAGTTGCTTTAAGGTATCTGCTTTAGTTTCTCTGCATTAAGGGCAACAAATGCTAGCTAGTTTTTTAGGTGTCTTACCTATCCTCACCTCTCCCTTGTGTGCTCTCGCTTTTATCATGTGCTCATAGTCCAATCCCATTGTTGTGTTTGCCCTTGATCTAATATCCACATATGAGGGAGAACATACGATTTTTGGTTTTTTGAGCCAGGCTAACCTCACTCAGAATGATGTTCTCCAATTCCATCCATTTACCAGCGAATGATAACATTTCGTTCTTCTTCATGGCTGCATAAAATTCCATTGTGTATAGATACCACATTTTCTTAATCCATTCGTCAGTGGTGGGGCATCTTGGCTGTTTCCATAACTCGGCTATTGTGAATAGTGCCGCAATAAACATGGATGTGCAGGTGCCTCTGGAGTAACAGTCTTTTGGGTATATCCCCAAGAGTGGTATTGCTGGATCAAATGGTAGATCGATGTCCAGCTTTTTAAGTAGCCTCCAAATTTTTTTCCAGAGTGGTTGTACTAGTCTACATTCCCACCAACAGTGTAAGAGGGTTCCTTTTTCCCCGCATCCTCTCCAACACCTGTTGTTGGTGGTGTTGCTGATGATGGCTATTCTAACAGGGGTGAGGTGGAATCTTAGAGTGGTTTTAATTTGCATTTCCTTTATTGCTAGAGATGGTGAGCATTTTTTCATGTGTTTTCTGGCCATTTGAATTTCTTCTTTTGAGAAAGTTCTATTTAGTTCACGTGCCCATTTCTTTATTGGTTCATTAGTTTTGGGAGAATTTAGTTTTTTAAGTTCCCTGTATATTCTGGTTATCAGTCCTTTGTCTGATGTATAGTTGGCAAATATTTTCTCCCACTCTGTGGGTGTTCTCTTCAGTTTAGAGACCATTTCTTTTGATGAACAGAAGCTTTTTAGTTTTATGAGGTCCCATTTATCTATGCTATCTCTTAGTTGCTGTGCTCACGTTCTTGTTTTATTTTGGTGCTGAGGTTGGAACCCAGGGCCTCGTACATGCTAGGCAAGTGCTCTACCACCAAACCACACCACCAGCCCTTAAAGAACTGTCAACGCTTTAGCTTGCCTTACCCTAATGTAGCATGCACAGCTATACTGTACCGATGGAGTAACAGTAAATACAGAAAGTGTAACCACTTCTTGACCAACTTCATACTTTGCGGTAACACCCTGGTCCCTCCCAGCTACCATGCCAGTTCTATCGCGTATTTTCCAGTAAGACAAAAGGTACAAAGATGGTTCTTTTCAAAACAAAATGTTCTAGACCTTCTTGAATCATAACATTGTTCTTTCTGGTTTGGGCGCTACTGAGGATTAAACTCAGGGTTTCTCACTTGCTAGGCAGGTACTCTCCTGTTTGAGTCACATCTCTAGCTCTTTTTGCTCTAGTTATTTTGGAGATAGGGTCTCACTTTATGCCTAGGCTGGTCTGGACCTCAATTCCCCTCTTTTAGCTCCCACTACAGCTGGAATGATAGGCCTGTGCCATTGTGCCAGATATTGGTGGAGATGGTGTCTCTTGAACTTTTTGCCCAGGCTGGCCTGAAACCATGACCTTTCCCATCTCAATCTCCCCAGTAGTTAGAATTATAGGTGTGAGCCACTGGTGCTGGTCTCTCCTTCTATTTTCTAAAATTTATCTCTTCGGGTACAGAGGAAATCAGCTCTTCTACTGACAGATACTCACTGTTGTTTGCTCTACATATTCTACAAGTTGATTGAATTCTTGGTCCTTGGCTGAAAACTCTTTTGGGAATGTTTATTCCCATGGAGCACAGATACCTAACTATGGTGCAGTTGCTCTAACGTGTGCCTCTTTTGTACCAGATTCTTTGAGTGACTTTATTACTGGTGAGATGCTATTACCTCTCACAATTGAATCATCTACAAGAACAACTTTTTTTGCCTTTAAAATTGGGTCAAGTAGCACATTAGTGACCCTTCTGAGTCTTTTTCTTTCTTTGTTTTCAGTGGTACTGGGATTTGAACTCAGGGCCTCACACTTGGTAGTCAGGCGCTCTACCACTTGAGCAACTCTGCCAGCCCTTTTTTGTCTTGGATTTTTTTCAAGACAGGGTCTTGACAACTTTTTACCTGGAGTGGCAAATAGATCCACCTGATTTCTTCCTCCTGAGTAGCTAGGATTACAGGTGTGAGTCACTGGCATCTGGCTCTCATCTTTTCCTCCTTGAAAATAGGTGTATTCTGGCAGCATCTTTACTAGTCTTCTTACTGAGGCCAACTAATGTGAAAAATTCATACACATTTGATGAGAATGGTCTACGCCTCCTGCCTCATTACTACTGTCCCCTACAAGTCAGCATCCCCTATCACCATTTCCTTCTTATCTTTCACATAACACCACTACCTATTATAAGTCTGTGCAAATTGGAAGGTCTTAGCTCTGCAGGTGACTTCAGAGTAACAGAGAAGAGTGAAATAGACCCCAAAGCTCTCACAGTGGAGCAGAAGAGGAAACTGAGGGGCAATAGTTCTGTCTCTGTTCTGACAAACCAACCCCCTCTTGTGCGTCCCGTGACCTCTTCCCATGGGCAACCCCCATGTCTGCACTCCTTCCTTAGCCCCCCATGGGGAGTGACATCCCTGTGAATGCTCAGAGTCCAGGACAATTGACTGGGCCTGAGGACTAGGGGACGAAGATACTGGTGCCTGGAGTGCTTTCTCTTGCACACCTCACAGCTGGGTGACATGGTGGCTTCTAGATGGCTCTGTTGGCTTATTTCCTGTCCAGCTTTCTTCCTGCCTATGTCCAGCTGAAGTGACAAGATGTTTATGTGGAGATTAGGGGCAATAGACCCCACTTCAACCTTTACCAAGGCTTTGCACCTGAGTGTTAAGCTTTGTGCACAACTGCAATGAGTGGTGCTTTGAGTTTTATTTTTTACTTCTTTTGTGAGCCGCTCCCTCAGGAACTCCAGTGGAAGGGGAGATCAGCAGAGCAGGACTTGTAGCCTCTGCAACTCAGGAAATTCAATGCCCATTCTGAGGCATTAAGAGGATAGAAACTTTGTGGCATTAGGGGGACATTTCAGAAGTGAGTAGGATTAGATATGGTCATGGCTGAAACCCTCATGGTTGACTGCTGGTGGCTTGATAAGAAGTGAAAGAGAGACCAGGACACACACTCCCTAACTTTTGCTAAGTGATACTCTACACCGCCTGGGGACTCTGATGAGAAAGGTGTCACCAGATGCATAAGAGCAAATCCACAAGGAAACCCTCTTTCTTTAGAACGTATCCAGTCTGTGATAAAGTGCTATTAGCCTCTGCAAAAGAAACTAATACTTGGTTAATGGTTGAAAGTAGGAGTCAGTTGAAGACCAAAACAGATTTAACAATTTTTTTGAGGTAGCTGGGCTCCAGTGGCTCATGCCTGTCATCTTGGTTACTTGGGAGGCAGAGATCAGGCCGATCACTGTACAAGGCCATCCAGGCAACTAGTTCAAGAGACTCAATTTTGAAGATACCCAATAGAAACAAGGGCTGGAGGAGTGGCTCAGGTGGTAGAGCACCTGCCTAGCAAGTGTGAAGTCCTGAGTTCAAGCCCCAGTATCGCCAAAACAAACAAAAAGAAGTTATTGCGGTTGATCAAAGTGCATTACATGCATGCATGGAAATAACACAATGAAAGCCCTTGAGCAATTAATATACACTAATAGAAAAGAGAGAGAAGAACAAATTTAAAAAGAAGAAACTCATTTTCATTTTTCTCCTGTTGCTGGGTGTGAGAGGTTCCCACATGTGGAGAAGGAGAAGTGCCCCCATCAGTAAGTATGCAAAAGTGTGTGCGAAATAAGAATAAAATAATGGTTTCATTAGAAGTGTATTGAGGTAATGTTCACATAACACAAATTAACTATTTAAAGTAAATAATTCAGAGGCGTTTAGAACATGTACAATGTTTGGCAACTACCACCTCTGTCTAGTTCCAAAACACTTGCTGCACTTCAAAGAAAAACTTACAGCCTAAACATCTTCTCTCCATCTTCTCTCTCCTCAGCCCTGGGCAATCTACAGGTCTCTCTGAATTCACCTGTCCTGAATATTACATAGAAACAAAATTATACAACACTTGACCCTTTGTGTCTGGCTTCTTTCACTTAGCATACGTTTCAGAGTCCAGCTACATTGTAGTATGTATTCATGACCAATTCCTTTTTATGGCTACATGACATTCCATTGAATGTGTATGCTGTAGTGTTTATGCATTTGTCCATTTGTGGGCATTTGGGCTGTTTCTGTCAATCAACTGTTGTGAATACTGCTACTATTAATACATGTGTACATGTACTTTTAAAAAAATGTGTGTATCTAGCTGGGGTGGAATTGTGGGGTTCTACCATAACTCTGTGTTTAACTTTTCAAAGGAGCACCAAAGTGTTTCTGAACACTTACATTTTACTTGGCAACCCGACAGTCATTCTTGGCCACAGCTAAAGAGTCTCCAGAGAACGAGGACTATGGAAAGCAGATGGTAGGGGACTAAGAAGAGCCTGAGATTTAAGTCTTTAAAAATGTGAAATGGCTTTGCTGATGTCTACTTGCTGTGCATTACACCGCACATGGTCCAAACACAGGGCCTGGCTCGAGGAGGAGGGGTGCTTGAGAGCAGAGGGGGGCAACATCAAGGGGCTCAGCACTTGACAGCCTCCTTCCCCAGGGAAGGAGCTGAGTCGCCAGGTTGAAATGTCAGGTGTAAGTTTGGAAGTAGAAGGGTTAAGGAGATGTGTCCAGGCTTTTGGATCTTACCCCAAATATATTCTCTCCTCTGCCCTGCTGAGGGAGCCTTGGTTATGTTTCGCTTGATGACCTGCACAGTTAAAAGCCTATAGTTTTTAGTTTCTCCTATAACTAAATGTAGGCAGTGAAATATCAACAGAGGTGTTGTATGGGACTTCTAAGAAGCCTTCTTAAAAGGAGATAACTCAACTTTGCCTCTTTGCCTTTCTTTCCTTTCACTTTCCTGCTGGTTAGAGTGTGACATGATGACTGGTGTAGTAGCAGTCATTTTGGATCATGAGGTGATCTTGAGGCTAGAAGACATTTACTGAGGATAGATAGATATCTAGGTTCTAATGACTTTTTGTATTTCCATAGCACACTTGGATTGCCAAGGTGCAATCCAAGCAATAAACCTTAGGTGTTTAGGCCACTGATATTTTGGTTTTAGTTATATGTACCCAATACTACCCTAACATACACAGGACAGTGTTAGCGCTTTAGCGCAGTGAGTGGGAACAGGAAGTTACCAGAGTCCAGTAAAGGGATCCAGGGGCTGGGGCCTCAGCAGAGGGAGTCACCATTCCATGAGGTTTGTCCTTTTCTGTACTCCTGGCAACCTGGGGACAGAAGTAGAGGATGGATGAGCTCACTCACTCAGACCTCACCCGTGGAATTCCCCCCTCCCAACCATTTCCAGGGTGTGTTCTTCTGGCTGGCCACACCACATATTTCATTAAATAACACCACTGTCTTTCTCTGTCACCAATGAATAAAAACACACACGATGTTCCTGACCCAGGTCTGTTTGCTTCAGCACTGTACCATTGAGAACTGGAGAAAAATCACTTGTTTTGACAGGAGTGAGGTCTCTGTTCACATTCAGGAGGCGTGAGAACAGAAAATGTCAACTTTGTTGCTGTTTTCCCCAAAGCCATCATCCACTTTTGGGATGTGTGATTGGATGTCCTTCCTCTCCATCACTGAACTGGAGACCTGGCCAGCATGTTTTGTTGAAGTGGTGGTTCACGTACTCCTCTTATCATGGCTCTCTAGCTGTCCTAGTTAAATCACTCATCAGACTGAACTTTCTTGAGACCTGCTTGTTTTGATAATAGAACTGACGTTGCTTTTCCTCATGGTTCTGGGTTCATTCTTTTTGGACAGTATTGGGGATTGAACTCATGGCCTTGCACTTGCTAGGCAAGCACTGTACTGCTTTAGCCCTATTTCTAGCCCTTTTGCTTTTAGGCTTGTTTTTGTTTTTTTTTTTCCAGATAGGGTCTTGCACTTTTGCACCAGGCTGGCCTTGAGCCTTGATTCTCCTACCTCTACCACCTGTGTAGCTGGGATTCTAGGATGTGCTATTATACCTGGTTCTGTTACCTTAGCACACTTTAAGCTGATACCCTGATGGTACATGAGCAGAGCCGTCCCCTGCTGAGGCAAGGCCCATACTATCTGTTCCTTCTCTGCCAACAACTTTACTTCTTTTTCACAGCAGTGATCTCCACATTCCATTGCCGTGCCCAGGCCTCAACATTGTCATTACTTTGATTTCCACCAGAGAAATATTAGCTTGAGAAATCTCATTTCCTGATCACAGCTTTCTGACTCCCACCTGGAGACCCAGGAACCCTCAAACTCTCCTGAAGAATCTAATACTCCCAGGGCATCAGTCCTCACCTGGCTTCACTTTCTTTCATTTTTAACCCATTCCCCAAATTCAAATGCTTTGAACTCAATGCCAAGAGCATCTTAGTTCCTGGCTCAGTTGAGAGCATAGTCAGCTGCCCCTGCAGTGGCAGCACAGCTGGCACTCAGCTGACCAAGTGGGCTCAGTCTTAATAAGGCCAGAGCCTCATCCACAGAAATGTGATGCTTGGTGAACACTAAGTGCTCACCTCCTCACCTTGGTTAGCAGACATGGGAAAGAGTGGACTCTCTGGAGAAAAAAAATCAAAGAAAATCATCTGATGTGGTTTAGACAAGTATCCCCCAAAGGCCCATCTGGTGAAGACATGGTCCCCAGCCCATTACACTATTGGGAGGTGGTGGAACCTTTAGCAGGTGGGGCCTACGGGGAGGAAGTTGGGCCTTTGATGGTGTCACTGGGAACCCTGCCCTCCTTTCCTCTCTCTGTGCTTCCTGGATGTCATGATGTCAACAGCTTCCTCTGCCACAACATACTGACTTGACACAAGCCTCAAAGCAGCCAGGTCAACAGACTATGCACGGAAACAGTGAACCACAATAAACCTTTTCTCTTTTTAAATTGATTATCTCAGCTATTTCATTTCAGCAATGAAAAGCTGGCTAACAAACTATCTCCACTCCTCCTACACATTATGTCCAGTATATAATAGAAATGAAAGACTTTAGGAGGCTCAAGTGGCAAAGTAGCAAGCACAAAGCCCTGGGTTCAAACCTCAGTACTGCCAAAAAAATGAGAAGTAAAAAAAAATCGTTAGTAACAGGACCCCAGATGATCTTCATAATGAACTAACTGATAAGAAATTTAAATAGCTGTTACATGTGTTCAAGGATCTATAGGAAAAAGAAGAAAAGAATGGGTGAACAGACAGATAAGCCAAATGAAGGAAAGCCAAATGAAAATTCTATAACTGAAGATATAATATCTGAAAGAGAAAATGAATTGGATTGGTCTAACCAGGTAAATATAAGTTACTTAAAATGAAGAACAGAAAGAAAAAAGATAGAAAGATCTGTACAGTACTAATAACCTATGTGACGATCTACATATATTACATGTGCAGTCAAAGTCCCTGAAAGAAAAGAGAGAGAAAACGGAACCAAAAGTAATTGAAGAAATAGGGCCAACATTTTCTGCTAAATTTATGGAATTAATTTTTTCCACAAAATTTGTAAACAATGAATCAGCAAATACAGGGTCATCCCTCATGCAGGATAAATACAGAGAAAATCATGCCTTCATGCTCCATAGTCAAATGCTAAGAGGCAAAAATATAAAAGAAAGTCCTGAAAAAATCTAGGGAACATTCTAGGGAAAAGAATGATAGCTGATTTACTAAAGATAAGGTCTGCCAGAGTGAAATGTTTAAAGTGCTAGAAATATAATAAGGTAAGAGAAAGTAAAACAATTGGAAAAGAAAAAATAAAACTATCAGAGATGACATGATAACATATATAAAATATACAAAGAAATCTGCAAAATAACAACAACCACTTACCATATCCATTGAGAGTATTCACCAAGGTAGCAGAGTACAAAAAGTAATTGAGCTTTGCACATTAAGGAAATGAAACAAAAATGTCATTTGCAATAGCGTAAAGCATCCACAAATGAAGTACAAGAAACATGTGTAAGATGTATACAATAAAATGATAAAACATTACTGGAAGAAAATTAAAGACCTATTAAGTAAAGGGTAGTGAAAGAGTAGGTGAGAAACTGAAGAAAGATGTTGGAGGGAGACAGAGGGGATTTTCAGATCATTGTCTTACCTGTCCAGGGGACAGGGCACTTGTGAGGTTTTCACTAGAGCACTTTAGAGCTGGGAGAGATGTGTGATGACCCTTAAGGACTCCTAAGACCATATTCTGCTAAGCCATTCACCTCAGTCCCATGTTCTGATTACAGAGTGAAGACTCGAACTGATGTATTCCAAATTTCTAAGCCTTCTTGAGTAGATGATCCATCCATTCATCAAGTGAACACACTAGGCAATGCATCTGTTCCCTTAGGGTTTGTTTGAAGAAGGGAGCTGGGAAGAGCTTAACTTATGCCTTCTTGAGCATCTTTGCCCATGGCTTCTGGACTTAAGATGACTTAAGAATTTTTAAAGGACTACAACCAAAATTCTGTTTTATCCTGCTAGTTGACATTGTACCAGTGACCTCTGGTCCTATTGGGTTAAGACATTGTTCCCTCTTAGTAAGCAACTGTTCATAGCCAGATGTGGTAACCCATGCCTGTGATCCCAGCACTTGGGAGGCTGAGGTAGAAGGATCAAGAGTCTAAGGCCAGCAGAAACAAAGACAAAACCCACTTGATCATCTCAATAGATGCAGAAAAAACCTTTGATAAGCGTCAACACCACTTCATGATAAAAGCTTAAGAAAACTAGGAATAGAAGGAATGTACCTCAACATTATAAAGGCTATATATGACAAACCTACAACCAATATCATACTTAATGGGGAAAAACTGAATCCATTTCCCCTAAAGTCAGGAATGAGACAAGGATGCCCACTCTCCCCATTCTCCCCACTCCTATTCAACACAGTCCTAGAATTCCTAGCCAGAGCAATAAGGCAAGAAGAAGAATTTTAAAAAATACAAATAGGTAAATAAATAGTCAAAGCATCTCTATTTGCATACTACATGATCCTATACCTCAAAGACCCAAAAAACTACCCAAAAACTTCTAGACACCACAAACAGCTTCAGCAATGTAGCAGGATACAAAATCAACTTACAAAAATCTGTAGCTTTTCTATACACCAACAATGAACAAATTGAGAAAAAATATAGGAAAACAATTCCACTTACAATAGCCTCAAAAAAAAAATCAATACCTAGGAATAAACTTAACAAAGACTATAAATGACCTCTACAAGGAGAACTACAAACCACTGAAGAAAGAGATTGAGGAAGACTACAGAAGGTGGATAGATCTCCTATGCTCATGGATGGGCAGAATCAACATAGTAACAATGGCTGTACTACCAAAAACAGTCTACATGTTTAATGCAATTCCCATCAAAATCCCAGTGACATTCATCACACAGATTGAAAAATCTACCCTAAAGTTCATTTGGAAAAACAAAAGACCACAAATAGCCAAGGCAATACTGAGCAAAAAGAGCAATGCTGGAGGTATCACAATAGCCGACTTCAAACTGTGCTACAGCACCATAGCAATAAAAACAGCATGGTACTGGCACAAAAACAGATATGAAGACCAGTGAGACAGAATAGAGGACCCAGATATGAATCCCACAGCTATGCCCACCTTATTTTTGACAAAGGCATCAAAAACATACTATGGAGAAAAGACAGCTTCTTTAATAAATGTTGCTGGGAAAAGTGGTTATCTGCCTGCAGAAAACTAAAACTAGATCCACGCCTGTCACCCTGTACTAGTATCAATTCAAAGTGGATTAAGGACCTTAATATCAGACCCAAAATCTTGCAATTAGTACAGAAAAGAGCAGGGAATACTCTGGAAGCAATAGGTATAGGCAAGGACTTCCTCAGTAGAACTCCAGCAGCTCAGCAACTAAGAGAAAGGATGGACAAATGGGACTACATGAAATTAAAAAGCTTCTGCACAACAAAAGAAATGGTCTCTAAATCGAGAAGATCATCCACATAGTGGGAGAAAATATTTGCTAGCTATACATCAGACAAAGGACTGGTAACCAGAATATACAGGGGGTTCAAAAAACTAAACTCCCCCAAAATTAATGAACCAATAAAGATGCGACAACTGAACTAAACAGAACTTTCTCAAAAACACATGAAAAAATGCTCGCCATCCCTGGCCATAAGGGAAATGCAAATCAAAATCACACTAAGAGTCTACCTCACTCCTGTTAGAATAGCTAACATCAAGAACACCACCAACAACAAACGTTGGCAAGGATGTGGGGAAAAAGGATCTTACATTGCTGGTGGGAATGTAAGCTAATACAACCACTTTGGAAAACAATATGGAGGCATGTTAAAAAACTAAACATAGATCTTCCATATGATCCAGCAATCCCATTTCTAGGTATATACCTGAAGGAATGAGACTCAGGTTATTACAAAGGCACCTGCACATCCAGGTTTATTGCAGCACTATTCACAAGAGCCAAGTTATGGAAACAGCCAGGATGCCCTACTACTTATGAAAATGTGGGTATTTATACACAACGAAATTTTACTCAGCCATAAAGAAGGATGAAATTTTGTCATTTGCGGGTAAATGGATGGAACTGGAGAACAGCATCTTAAGTGAAGTTAGCCAGGCTCAGAAGGCCAAAAATCACGTGTTTTCCCTCATGTGCAGATTATAGACCTAAAACAAATGCAGTAATTATTGGACATGGGTCACACACTAAGGGGAGAACACATATGGGAGGAATAGGGAAAGGGAAGGAAATCTGAAACTTGAATGTGGTTGATGTGCTTACTGCAGAGGAGCAAATATAGTAACCTTAAACTGGCCGAGGCCACTATGGGAAGGGGACCAGGAAGTAGTGAAGAGGTCTGGTAGAGATGAACCAATGTGGGTTGCGATACACAAGTGCATGGAAGCAACACTAGGAATCTCTCTGTGTAGCTGTCTTCATCTCAAACTAGCAACAACGCTATGTCTTTCTTAGTATCTCTTAAATTTTCTCTTCAACAAAATCGAAGAACAAGAGAGCAGAACCTTCTGCCCCAAAGGGGGAGAGTGAGGGTGGGTGGGGGGTTTGGAGGGGGAGGCTAGGGAGGTGGCCCAAACAATGTATACACATGTAAGTAAAATGTAAAAACAATAAAATAAATGGAAAAAAAAAAGACTTTCAGGCCAGCCTGGGCCTCAAAACACCAACACAAACAAAAGAACAAGTTTTCCTGTGACAATGACTATATTGATTTTATGTTGATAACTAACATCTGTTTATATATTTTTACAGTAAATTCTTGAGAGTACTGATCTTCACAAGAAAAAGTATATTTGGAGCCCTTTTGTTTTGCTAATTAAGTCTATTTAAATTTAAACATTATTATTTCTGAGTAGTTAATGACTTCCTATGGCTCATAATTTAAACTTTCAAAGCACTAGACAATAAAAGTTCTCTCTCTTCTTGTTAGCCATCTATCTACCTTGTAAACTTCCCTCAGAGGGCAGCCATAGGACTAGGTTTATTTTTATCTGCAAACATAGCAGAGGCATTTAACATACACAGATGTATTCTATGTCACTAGTTTTTTTTTGTAACTTTTCTAAAAATAATGAAGCATACTTTCTGGCGCTCATTCCCCGGTGTTACACAGAGACCTCTCTTTATTGTATTAAAACAGCTTTCATGTTCATTGTCTTATTGGAAATGTTGGGGAAGGGTTAGGCAAGAATTACTCTTGTTTTACTTGCATGACAATGAAGCAGGTTAATGAACTTACTTTCTCGTGCACAGTGAGGGTGTGCCAGATCTAGGACTAGAAAACTACCCTTCCATGGCTCACCTTCTAGAGCAGCCTGCCTGGAAAATTGACATGAGGATTCAATGCTTCTGTGTGAGGAACCGTCTGGATGTTAGGTTTGCATTTAGTGATGATGTTGCCTTAGCTCAGGGTCTCACTAAATATAGTTGTTCTATAAATGTTTGTTGAGTGGAATAGGATTGCTTAATTCATAACTCTGGGTGGTGACTCACATTTTTATCATCAGTCCCTCCTGTTTCCTAGGAGACATATCCTCAGCATATGTGATGATGGAAGTGCTAGCATGAGTGCAAATACAAAATGTCCTGGATCCAGCCAAGTGCAAATTGTTAAGTAAGTGGGGAAATTGACATGGTCTTCCCAATAGGTGCACTGGCGAGACAGACAGCAGCCCCGTCTGCCCTCCACGGCCTCTAGCCTGTAGTTCTGCTTCTCAGAAGCTGTTTTCAATCTCTAGTTTTACCCCCTTATGATTCTCATGTTATTGTGCAGAAAAGGATAAACTGAGTAAATGAGCCTTGTTTATAAACTGTTGTTTTCAGAAATCTATAAAATGTGCTTTTTCCTTGGAATGCAATGATAGAAATTCACCTAGTTGTGTTTGTGCCCATGTGTGCTTTAACGTGGGGCAGTGCTAGCACACCTGGAAAGAAACTTAAATCCATGGTCCCAAGTGTCCTGCATCACTCAGTTCTCTGTCTCAATGGTTAAGGGAGACTTCTTACTTAGATTGCATAGGTACATTTTCTTTTTGGTTGTTTTTTTCCCGCCGATTTTTACTAATAATTGAGAGATACAAAGCATATAGAAATATCGGTCAACAAAGCTTCAGCACCTTATTTGAGCCATGGGTTTCTTCATTTCCAAGCAAGTAATTAAATTATTTATTAATGACTTAATTCCAGAGTATATATTTTGAATTATTTCAACACTTCTAAATTCATTGAGGCTTGGTCTCACTTACAGACAATTTTGACGTGTTCACTTGGTTTGAGGCAGGTAACAGCTTCCTCCCAAATCTGTAAGACACTTCGTGTTTTTTCTAGTTTAGTTGAGTGCCTGGTGAATATGGTTTCATGTATGCTTTCCCTTCTATTTTCATTCCATCTCATAATTCCTTCCCACATTGGCATTCTAAATTACAACAGTTGGTAGGGAAGGTTGTGGAACCATTTTCTGACAAATTGACATGCATTGTGCCTATGGCAGGACCCAGGACACTAAAGAAAATGAGGAAGGTAGAAAGGGCTCTCAGAAGCGTGTCAGGCTCCAAGGCCATGGGATAACTGCCCACAGCCCATGCCTAGGGGATGGGAGTTCTGACTTGATTCCAGGCAGGACACTTCTGCCACTTCCCAATATGTGTTAGCAGTTGATAGGACTTAAATGGAGCCCTATGACAGCCCAGAGGCAGGAAAAGAAGTCGAAAGGCATCTTGTGTCAAAGTGTCTTCCACCCCGTGTGTGTTGTGTACTGCACCTGGCCCAGGCTTTAACATCCAGTAAATGCTTAAGAAAAATGTATCAAACCAGGTGAACTCTTTTAGGGATAAAACCTTTGATCACCAGAGACATCTGCCTCCTTAGGGATATAGTGTGGCCTTGTTTACAAATGCTTGCTCAATGTTTTTCAAATTCAAAGGCTAGAGGTTGCCAATACATATATTGAGGAAAGAAGGGAAATGGTGTCAGAAAAGCTTGGGTCAAATCCATGCTCTGTTACTTATTAGCTGTGTTGCCAGGATGCTTTGAAGAGTAGGAAAAAAATGATTCAGTTTCCTTATCTTTAAATAGAAAAATCCCAAACCTGTTTTCACTACCTTATCAGTTGTTATAATCAACAAATGGCTAAATAGAGGTGGAGTCTGTAGAAACTGTGCAACAGTGACTCAGCAAGAGTTATTTTTGCTGTAGATCCTAGGACTGGTACTTTATTCTGCCACCCATTTGAACAGGCATCTTAGCACAGGAAGTCAAAAATGTATTTATTTTCAACATAATCACACTTTGTATTTTTCAAAAAATAAATTTATTTATTTATAAATACATTAAAAATGTATATTTATTGCTTTTGCCATGATCTACAGCACACATTTCTCAGGTATGTGTGAGTGATGACCTTGTTTCCTTCTTTCCAACCTTATGACAAATTTACAAAGACCCCGGATCAGCTGAGATGGAAAAAAACAAAGACCCCACCAAATAGCAACCTGGGGTCAGGTGCCTCAAAGAACCGTTTGCATGGTGGGACCACAGAGGACATGGAAAGTTCCACACATAGGCAACCACCTCATCCTCAACTCACAAAGATGGTTTCCCACTCATCAGCTATTTTCCTGTCCTTGCAAGTAGAGCTTATGCTTTATTCTGGTGTTTGATGTTGTCCTTCCAAGACTCAGAGGGAAAGTCCTACTTAGTTTGAGGTAGTTACCATGGTCCCATTACCCCGTGTTGATATGTCACCTATGTCCTATGTGTGGATACTATTCGAGGTTCTGCAGAATCAGCAGTGAATGAAACACAGTTCCTTCCCTCCATCTAGTGGGGAGAGAGATTAAAAAAAAATACAAATACATATTACAATGCCATGTAAAATGAAATAGGACACAGGTTCAGAGTGTCACAGGAAGTGCCTTTTAGACAGACAAGGAATGACTTTGTGAGGCAGTGACATTTTGAGAGACTTAAATAAAGACAGGTAAAAAAATAATTATGAGCACATATAGCATAGCAGTACAAAATGCTTTTGGAATAGTTTTCATTGTAGTAGCTTCCTTATCTTCAGGATGGTGTTGAGCCCAGGAACACACAAGCACCATGGGCTTCCATTACACAGGCAGCAGGATATAGGGCCACAGCCAGACTCCAGTGCTGACTTCTCAAGCCTGAGTGCTTGATTGTGGTCATGTGCTCAGTCACTACAACAAAATCTGCAGTATCTATACTGCCGATATCTATAGGGAGAAGGAGCAAAAGCCAAGTGAAGAGTTACTACTGCAAGTTTCTTGAAAGTAATGGAATAATATCCTAAGGCAGTCTTCACAGGTACTATGTACAGAGGCCTGGGATAAGCCAGTCGCCATGTCTGAAATTGCTATTATGTAACATGTACAACCAGCCCCAATTGGCTTGTTTAGGGGTGGCATGGGATTTGGTTCTGTCTACTAAGATGTGAAGACAGTTCTGATGGGAGTACCTGGTTATGCTTTTTCTTGCTATTAGAATGATCCCCAAATCTGAAGAGGAGGTGTACTATATGACTCCAAGTATATGATGTTCTAGAAAAGGCAAAATTATGGAGAAAGTAATGGAAGTTAGAAATTATCAGGGGTCCAGGGGAGGGAGAGACAAGTAAGCAGAATACAAGCATTTTAGAGCAATAAAACTCTTTCTGTGATACCATAATGGTGCGTTCACACGATTGGACATTCCTCAGTATCCACCGAATGTATGGGACTGAACCTAATGTCAACTGTGGACTTAGGGTGACAATCATGTGTCAGCATAGGATCATTGGCTGTAACAAATGTATACCAGGATGCTGATAGTGGGAAAGGCTGTGCATGTGAGAGGGAAGTAATGGGAACTCTCTCATCTTTCTGCTCAGTTTTGCTGTGAAATTGAAAATGCTCTCTGCTTCTTGTTGCTATGTCCTGTGTCCTCCCTCACAGTCACTCATCAGCCCTAGAGGTTGATTCGTTTTTATTTATTTATTTTTCCTCACTTAGGGCAACCAATTTATCCTAGTTTGCCCAGAACATTCCTGGTTTGAGCACTGCAAATCCCACATCCTGGACACCCCCTCAATTCCAGGCAATAGGGAACAGTTGATCACCTCAGTCACCACTTCATACAATCCACCGCGGCAAAGGACATCACGTCCTCTCTGCTATGAAATTCAATGGACACCTTTAAACACAATCCTACTTGATGTCTCTGGCATTGACCAGTTGGACACCACTCCTTCCTGCCTCCTACATTTCTACTCTGCCCTGTTTCTCCTTCTGCATCTTGGTCATTCCTTTTCAGAAGCTCTGCTTTTTCTTTTCTTCTTTTAAGTGTTTGCCCGAGGCTCAGTCCTCTGCCTTCTTGATTGCTGGGGTGACCTCATCCACTCTGTGACTTATCCTTCCATCTCCTTGACTGCAGTTCAGTCGGTCATCTTTATCTTAGAATCTCTTGAGCTCCAGACCTCCATAGTCAGCTCCTCTGCATGCCTCACATCCAGATATGGGGTGCAGACTGTTGAGTCAGAGAACAGTTTGTCTTTGCAGACTGTCAACAAAACTTGTTTATCTCAGTGTTTATGATTACACTGGGAGATAAATATGAATGACACATGGTCACTGGCTTTGAGATGTTGTACTCACAATCTAGTAGGAAAGTCTGATTGTTCTTTTTGTTTTGAATTCTCACTCATTCAAAACAGAAAGAACTTTAGGCACTTGGTGTGATGGTGCACCCCTATAATTCCAGCACTTGGGAGGCAGAGGCAGGAAGGTTGTGAGGCCAGCCTGGGCTACACATTGAGAAACAAAGAAAGAAAAAAAGAAAGTGCTTTAAGTGAGGTCGATAGGAGGGTGATAGGAAATTCAGAAGAGGAAAAGTTTGCATGTAGCTAGGAAAATCAAAAGTACTTCAAGAATTGGGTACTTAAGCTAGGACACGAGACTGAGACATGGACATTCCAGACGAGGGGATTTATGTGCACAAATACACAGAAGCAAGCCAGCTTGCGAGTTTGGTTATGGGATTGGCTGGATTGTATGTTTGTCCATACCTGTGAACAACTCTCAGAAATAAGATGGTCAATTAGGGCTGCCACACTGCTGCTTAGTCCCACTGAGAATGATCGCCATCAGTTTGCCAATTTTTTCAGGTTGTTGCATGACTTTCAGTGCCTGCATGGCCCATTTACTGAGCCATGTGGAGGAAACAGCTTCCCATGAGTCTGAATCCACAGGCTTAGAACGCTCTCATTTGCTCCTTTCCTTTGAGATCAACAGGCTGGCAACACTAGGGACAAATGACTTGACAGAAGAAGCTGAGATGGTGACATCTGTCTGAGAGAAATGGGTGAGGCTTCATGATGTGGTAGAAAGAGCACTGAGAGGGAGTCAGAACATCAAAGCAAACCTCAGCTCTGATGTTCACAACACATGCAGGCCATGGGATCTTAACTTCTCTGAGACATTTAGTTTTTTATTGGTGGCACTGAGGTTTGAACTCAGGGCCTTGCACTTGCTAGGCTACCACCCCTGTGAGCCATGTCCCCACCCCTGTTTGTGTTGGTTATTTTTGAGAGATGGTCTCGCTTTTTGCCCTGGTTGGCCTGCATCACAATCCTATTTGTGCTTTCTTGCTTAGCTGGGATGACAGGCACGCACCACCTCACCCAGCCATTGGTTGGGTCTCATGAACTTTTTGCTAGACTGACTTCAAACCTCAATCCTCCTTAACTCTGCCTCCCAAGTAACTAGAATTACAGGTGAGAGTCACTTGTGACCAGCCCGAGACTCTCTCTTGTATGGAGATATGCTCACTGTTGTATGGGTTTGTTTGGGGGCTTGAATGAGAAAATAAATGTAAACTGCTTTTGCAAAATACCCCACTATTACATATTATAATTATCGTACTTCTACTATGTTTTTGTTTTCCTTTTAAACAATGTATTTGTCTGAGGAGACTGGGAGCATTGCAAAGGAAAGGAAAAGTATAGACATACATTACTGATGAGAACTCAGCCACAGCATTTGCTTGTGTCTAACATCAGCAGCGGTCTTCCACGGGAAGAAACATCAGATGTCATGTGTGCTTCTCTTCCCGATCTTGTGCAGCTCACCTACTAACTGAGAAAATTAGAGCTACAGGTGTTTCTTATATCATGGGTATTTCATTTCAATTAAGAACAAAGACAATGCCACTGTCAACTTGTGGCATTCTTACAAGTGCCAAAGCATCCACATGGATGAGCCATCTACCTGTCAGCCCTCAATTCCAATATATTTCCTGAGTGCCACTCAGCTGCCCACTGCGTGGTCGCTTCCCACCCCGATCATCGCTGGAAAATGAACCACTTCCAACATCTCGATTCTAAGGACCCATGCACCTACCATTTTGCCATGTCTTCTGCTCATTTGCTCTGACACCCCCACTCGCAGAGTTCTAGAATTTCTATCTCTACTACATTGACCTCCTCACCACTTTTCCTCCTTCTGCATATAAGTAATTTTACAACATATTGTATATTAAATGTATATTATAACTGATAAAACTTCTGTAGCTTAGATTCAGATGCCATCAGTATCCCCACTCCGAACACCTTGCCCCATTCTAACCATGGTATTCAGCCCCAAAAGACCTCACCATCTCTCTCATATGTCCTGCTGACATTTAGCTCTGACATTGCAGGACAGCTGTACCAGGGACTGTGGCTAAATGATTTTGAAAGATAGATTCACTGTGAAGCTGATAAAGTTTAAGTTTCAGAGTTCTCATTTGCATAATGTCTTTCAAAGACCCTAGCCATATGTTTACAAGGTCATATCAGCAACAAAACAACAAAAAAAGATTCATGAAGACACTTGAAATTCATTTTGTTGAGGAAAGCCTCCCAAAGTACATAAGCTTAGGCCCTGCAAAGCCAGTTCACCCCTGAATCTTGTCAGTTATTTTGAATATTACCTCTTTCCATCACCCAAGCAACTGGACATCACCCATACCTACCTGTGCTGGTTTGGTGGGTCTCCTATCTGTATCCCCACTGCTTTTCCACTTTCCTCCTCACTGTCTACCTGCAGCCTCACTGCTCTCCTGCAACTGTCCTCAATAAAGAAGATGCCCTCTAACCCTGTCCAGCTACTCCTCCAGCCCCTTGCTTGCTTCTTTCACAACACTGCAAAATTTGAGTCTTATTTTTCCATTGATTTGTTTTTTATCTGTATCCTCCATGCATGCAACTGCCTTTTCATAGATGCAAGGATGGGGTCTATATGTTCACAGTTGTGTCCCCAGCACCTACCACATAAATGTTTTGAGGTAATTATAGAAGGCAGAGGATTATCTTGGCTATCAATGAGAGTCTACAGCTGAAGGAAAACCCTGTGGTGACAGTTTATGCCTCCTTAAGACTTTTCTAAATTCCTTCTGTGGCTAAGAAGTGAGCTGGTTTCCAGGCACAGAACTCGTTGGTTTTCCAGAGCCCTAGATGGTTCCAGATTCCCTGCAGGTGCCTTTCACCCTTTGATGACTCTGTAGAAAAGCCACAGTGACAAGTGACAACTTTGCTATTAGCAGGAGGAAGTCTCCTATTGGACACCTGGGTGCCTCCTACTTTGCAGCCACTTCTCTCAGCTCCCTCCATATTTGTTTAGTCCCTCTGGTTTTGACATTTACCCTCTATAATAGAGACAGGCCAGTGAAAAAGGCACCCAGCATGACCACCACAGGGTGCAGTACTTTATTAACTTGAAGACTATTGAACACAGCATGCAAAAATATATAAATGTTCATGCATATGCATGTAAATGCTAATTACATGAGATTTATGTTCTGAGTGTCTGGAGCCGGAAATATGGTAACCTTAATCAAGGGTTCCCTGAGGGAAGTGACACTGATGGCTTGCCTGGGTTGAGAGGGGTTCTGGGTGTGAAGAAACTCTTATGAAGGAGCAGTTACTTTTTATTTTCATCATTTTCTGTCAATAAACAACTCCTCAAACCCTTTTATGAATGGATTGCTGTGTTAGGTGCTATTCCCTGCCTTTATCTACCCACTCTAATTCCATTTCACAAGATACACTTTTCAAAACACTTTCATGTGTCTTATCTCGTTCGATTCTTAAAATAGCTATGAGGTGAAGAAGGAGGGGGTATTATGAAGCTTTTTCTACAGATAAGGATACTGAGGACATCCAGAACCAAAAATCAGTACAAAATAGCACATGGCAAGCAGTTGTATCTCCTTATCCAGGGTTTCAAGTTCCAAGGTTTCAGTTATCCATGGTCTACCACAGTCCAAAATATTAAATGGAAAATTCCAGAAATGAACTGCTCGTAAGTTAAATTGTGCCCTGTGCTGAGCAGAATGATGAAATATTCACCAACTAGCTCCCTTTCACGCACTGTATGAGTCATGTCTTTTTCCAATATATTCATTAGTCACTTAGTACCCATCTCAGCTATCAAATTGACAATAGTGGTATTGCAGTGCTTATGCTGAAATAACTCTTATTTTTCTCAATAATGGCCCCAAAGTGCAAGACTAGGGATGCTGGCAATCTGAATATGGCAAACAGAAGTAAAGTTCTTAACATTGAAAATGTGAAAGTTCGTGACTTGATAAGGAAAGAAAAGGTTGTATACTGAGGTTGCTAAGATCTATGGTAAGTTAGTGCTGGTAACATCTTATCATGCCTAATTTATAAGTTAAACTTTATCATAGGTAAATATATATAGGAAGAAACTTAGCACATATAAGCATCCATTTGAGAGTCTTGGAACATGGGCAAGGGGGATAGTGTGTGCCAAAGCCAATGCCTGCAATGGTGCTCCAGGTTGTATCCCAAACCCCTGTGATGTGTTGGGCACAAACATCTGTGTTTGGCCCCAGTTATTCCCCCAGCTGGTTTGTGATGCTTCACCATTCTCTTAGCTGTTTTTCTCCGTGTCTACTAAATGAAGCCATTGGACTCCCACTAGTCCTCCACCTGGGCTGCACATCAGGATCTGGGAGACATTTAGAAATCCCACACCTGAACCAAAGCTTGGACCAATTAAGTCTCATCTCTGGACCTGAGGACCTGGAGCCACCCATTTTTGAAAAAATGCTCCCTGGCTATTCCAAACCCAAGGCTGAGAACCTTGGCTCTGAACTAAGGGATCATGTAAGCTTCCATCTGAAGGCAACTTGCAGCTTATGACTAAAACAGATGTTCACTAATTGAGCTGTCCTTCCTCATTTAATATTCTTTAATCATGCCTCTCCCAGTCACATGTGACTATGGAAGCCCCTTTTTATATGATAATATTAATGTTCTACTATTATTTCAGAGTGCTAACATATTCTGGAAAATATTCCTTTCAGTGTTCACCTTGAGAAAAAAGTTTCAAAACAATTTAATTTCTCAGCAAGACATGGTGGTACACATCTATAGTCTTAGCACTTGAGGCTGAAACAGAAGGATTTTGAGTTCGAGGACAGTTTGGGATACATAGCAAGGTCTGGGTTAGCTTCAGCTACGTAGTGAAACTTTGTCACCAAACTCATAATAATAATAAAAATTGAACACTGTAGATACTTGCATTAGGAAACACTGTCTTGCAAACTGCCCGCACCTCTTAACACACACTAGGATAGAATGAATATGGGCATCTTCTACTAAACTGTCTCATTTTGGGGTTCAGCTCTCCAATCAGTATTCTCTTCATATTTTGTGTCTAGAGATAAGAAGAGAGGGCTTTCCACATGTGTCTAAGATGTTTCAGATGTTTTAAAGAGTCAAATAGGAAAGCAAAAGCCATGAAAGTATGAAATAACATACAGCAGAATACAAAATGCAAAATCAAGAAAGGAAAGATAATCTGCCATCAAACATAGATGACAGATTCCATAGGCTATAAATAAATGTAGAATGGGAGGAAATGTCTGTAGCATACTTATAAATCACAAAGATGTAGACAGTGTAAAGAAGTCTTATAAGTCAAGACAAAGGTAAGTATCCCCAAATAAATAAGTGAAGAGCTGGGGAAGTAATTCACAGATAGCCAATGTTAAAAGATGCAAAAACATGCCCAGCCTCACTAGAAATCAGGGAAAAAGAAAGTAAAATAACAAGAAGACATCATTTTCACACAGGAGATTGGCACAAATGTAAGAAGATTGATAACAGCAGGTTCTTTTGAGTAGACGATCTACACTTGACACTAATGGTAAGGACATAAATAGAAAAGGCCTTTTTAGAGGACAATTTGAACATCTACTAAAACTTTCAAATTCAAATTGCTTTCCACCCATCAATTTCAATTCTTGGTTGCTACTGTGCAGAATGACTTACAAGTTCACAGGAAGGCAGGAACAGATAAGTCAACACCATGCTGCTTATAATGGGGGAAATACTGGGCAAAGCCTAAAGAACCATCAAATGCCTATCTATAAAGGCAAAGAGAAACATCTAGACTGGGGGTCAAGGGGAGGCTGGTATATGGTGGTCAGAGTAAATTGCTTCATCTGTATTATTTAATTTCTCATTTTGTACAAAATTGTCTTAAGACTAGTATCCAGCTCAAAATTGTATTAGATGAGAAAATCTATGTAAAACATTCAGAGCCACAGCTAGTACTCAAGTAAATGTTAAGTGGTCATATTTTGTCATCTTAGCAATAGAGAATAGAATTAGTATCATTGTTTGTTACCCAAGAATGTCATCTGTCCTCTGTTATACCATTGCTGTAGAAGGACTATGACACCTGTCCTGGCTTCTAGGTAGTCCTACCTATCAATTCCTTCCTCCTTCACTCAAAAATGCATGATGGCTGAATTTTGCATGTTTGTGTGTCAAGATAACAGAGCCTATCTGTCTTCCCATGGTGCTTAGTTAGATCTTGTTATCATGGGAAATGTGATGCAAACATCAGTCATCTACTTGGGGTCATGTTTGGTGCATGCTGACTATGAGGTCATTCCTCAAAGGAAACACATTTTCTCTTCTTTAAGGAAGAACTCAGGCCCTGTTGGATGTAGAGCAGGGCATGGAAGAGGAGAGGAAAGAGTAAACGGGCGCATCAGACTTGTTGCAGACAAATTCTTAGTTGGGGCTTTAGATATCACCTTTCTCAGTACCTTCATTTAACCCTGGAAGACTTAACTGGCAACCACAAAGAAAATGTGTGTCTATAAATTAATGTGTCCTGCGAACACTAATGAAGCAATGACAGGATGGGCAAGGCTTAGTTCAGAGCCTGGGGCCTTGTCAGTGTCCCAAGAAGGGAAGGGTAAGGAGGCCCTAGTGAGGATGCTCTTAGGGAAACAGGGAGGGAACAGGGAGGCAGACTCCAAGGAACGTGCAGCATGGCGGGGTGGGGGGGAATCTGCTTGTGTTTTGTTCTCCCTAGCTGCTTCCTCTAACAGTCTTTCTTTTCTTTTTCTACTTTAACCCTGCAAATCAGAAGACCATACATTCCAGATGAACTATCAGCTTTTCCTCCCTGACACTCCTCACTGAAACCTGTTTCTTTTTCCCTGTTTCATCTCAGCAGTGCTTCTGGCTTGAGTGAGGCTTGAATCCTTTCACCTCTCTGAGTTTGATGAATTGCCTTCTCTGCTTGTGCCCTTAAAGAGGTTTGACCAGGGGACTTGGTCCTTTCTTCCTCCTCTCTCCGTTAGGGAATCTATCACGTTCAAATTGTCATTTCTGTTCAGAGGTACAAGCTCTGCTAGTCTGCCTGACTTCCAAAGCCCTCATCTCCAGCTCCATCTCCCTGAGCTTCCAAGGGGTACATACTGAAGGGACAGGGACATCCTCCCTGTTCCCCTCTGCCAGTGTAAATCTCATCAGTTCTGATTCAGTGGGACCTCTTCTAAGATGGTTTTCCAGGACCTCCATGCCCAGATGTGATTTCCCTATTCTGAATTCCTGTGGCTGTGGAGGTCTGTACCCCTGAAACAGCTCAGTCACACATCTGACTCTCTGGAGGAGCTGACAGATAAAGCTTCACGTGTGTTTCAGATAAACACGTCCACCTTCTAGGTTCAATGCTAGGCCTGGGCAATGAGGGGTGACCAGAAATGGTTTCTTTCACAGGCTTTTCTAGTCTAGGAAAGAAAACACAAATTTGGACACATTTTCTTCCTGTACCCAAACCTCTTGGTTGAATTGGATTGTTGAATGTGTTATTATTTAGTCTCTTAGGGCTGATGTCACCTAATTCCTGAAATAGTTATTAGGACTCATGGCAGTTGATGAGGTAAGTGCATATTGCCTTAATCAAGAAAACTTCTACATTAGTTCCTTGAGGAAACTAGTTTCATAGGATAATTCCTTACTGGTATTTATTTTTCCTACCACAATAGCAAGTATTAGAGATGTAGGACAAGTAACCATGACAGAATCATACTTAAGTGTACATTTAATAGAAAATGCTTTATAACATATACATTTCATATTAAATAGGCAGACCACATGTAAACACTGAGAATACCTGGGTGATTTTGGCTTCTAAAATTCACTCACTTTGCCCATCATAATTGTTAACCCCACACTCCTAACAGAAGGATCCACTTCCAAAATCTCAGGTTTCTTCGCTGTCCTAACTACAGCATGCGTTGGTTTAGATTCTCTTCAAACACGCTGGAAGCTGCTCTGTCAAGCGTTCGTGTTGCTCTTACAAGACATGCTGCAAGTGTTCAGGCTGAGTGAAAAATGTTCTCTGAGTTTAGAAAGACTGTTTGTCTCTGCACCTAAAGGTTACAGGCCCTCTCCCTTTGGTTCAGAACTTGAAAACCGTTGCACATTCTCTCCATTTCTGGTTGGTTTCAGATACTCATTTTTTCTTTTTTTTCTCTACTTGCTCCTCTTCCAGTCATTTTAGGTTCTTCTTGGGCCATAACCTCAGATGTCAATTTCAAAAGATCTCTCTCTACACACAGAATTCTTATATGATGGCCTCCATGCATGTAAGTCATTCTTGTGGCCTCTTTTATTCTTCTGTCTCCCAGATCTAAATTATCCCTACATCATCAAAACTCTCTAGACATTCTGATTCTCTTATGGAACATATCATTGTCTGTTTCCATTTGTACTTAGGCAATTCTATAGCTGATATTTCTAGTGAGTTATAAATTCCTTAAAAGCAGGATTTATGACTGGCTATGTTGTGTTTGTCACAGCATCTAACACAATGCCTGGTTTGTAGTAGGCACTCAAAAAGTTCTGCCAGGTGAATCAATGATAGATGGATGAGTGGATAGATGGACAGGTAGAGAATATGATGAAGTGAGGTGGAAAAACTGGCCTAAAATTCATCCCAGAAAATTCTATTCAAACACTGTCACTACAAGGAGCTTGTCTTTCTGTGATAGGCTCCTTGAATTTTATCTGAGCAAAAGGGGTTTTTCATTGCAGCTTTTATTGTTCACCTATTAGTTTCTTCAGAGTAACATTTTCTAAACTGAGACTCGGTTTCACCAGCATAGGTATACAAGTGACAACAAATATAATCATTTCTAGGGAATGCCTATTTTGTGCCAGCTACCATATGAGACACTTTCTATATGTTACTTCTGATGCCCACAACCTTGTGGATTAAGTATTTTTATTTCTATTTACAGATATAGAGCCTGAAGCTCAGGAAGATAACATGAATTCAAAACCACATAGCCAGGTAGAAGCTAGGATTCCCCTTCAGGTCTCCCTTGGTCCAAAGTTCTTTCTCAGATCTATGACAGCAACACTTCAGCATAGAGGACCATTTGAACTTTTTTTTCTTTTTTGGTGGGACTGGGGTTTGAACTCAGGGTTTCACACTTGCAAAGCAGATGCTCTACCACTTGAGCCACTCCTCTAGCCCTAGAAGAGCATTTGAAATGAGGATTTATCCAGCCTGAGTCATTTGGACTTGGGAGATTTAGTGCATAATAACTGTTCTCAGAGAACTTTTGGTCTTACTGAAAGGCAAACAACCTCATTGCTACTGTCATTGCATTGCAAACATTTGTTTAACACTTAGCAATTTACAAAGGGTGGCTCCTGATTTCAGTACTGCAGGAGGAGTTGCAGAGCTGGGGTTATATGGAGCTAGAGAGTGGAAATGCTGGAGAAAGAGCAGTTAATTGTGATTGACTGGAAGACACAGAGGAGGTGTCCCAGGAGCTGAATCCTGAGGAGGGGGAGGATTTCTGTGGCAGAGGTGCATGGGCAGGACAGCCACCTGTGTGGTACACACCCAGGCTGAGGCCACATATTCCTCAGATCCATCCTCCTCTGTGAAGCCAGAGTGAGCTTTGTAAAACACAAGGCTGTCACTTCCTGGATCCCAAGGTTTTGGTGGCTCCCACAGTTGTAGGATGTAGTCACACTCCCTCGGATGGTTTGGGAGGATGCTCGGTCTAGACACACCATTGTCCTCACCGTTGCCACTTCTTTCTCACTTCCCACCAGGTAGATGACACATGTCCCTTGAACACATCAAGCCCTTTCTCCCTTGGGGCTTTTATTCAGTCTTGATGACTGTCCTTCCCTTCATTGCTTCATGTTTTTTGGCCGGGGTCTCTTCTGTGAGGATTCTGTTAGCTACCTCCCCAGTTCTAGGACTCTGTGCTTGCTGCCAGCATGACTGCTATCTTCTGCAATTAAATAGCCTCTTTTGTTAGACTTCCTGCATCTCCCCAGAGGATAAGCAACAAGGACACTGCCTTGTTCATTATGCACAAAGCACTTGGCACATTGTAAGTGATCTGTAAGTGTTTATTGAATGAATAAATAAAGTTGTTTCCATGTATTAAGCTTACTTTCTGACTTTAGGTAAATCACTGGTCTCCATGGTGAACGTATGAGAAAGATTCTAGTGTAACCATGATGTAGAAAGTTCATGACTCATGGAATTTTGCCATAAATCTATTTTATTTGTTTCCATGTCTCTATACATTTATTCAATAGAACTTTATTCTTCCCCTGGCCCTGGATAAAAATGTAGACAATCCCATGACTTTTCTAGTTATTCTTAGGTTATATAACCAACTCAATTTAGTAATTAGAGAATCATTAGTCAAGTGCAAGCTTCTGTAGTTTGCTAATCTGGTCCCTCTATTTGATTCCCACTCTTACTGTCTATGATAAGATTCCATTGTTTTGTCTCTCACTTGGAATACTACACGACCTTCTTTTTTTATTTTTTTTTTATTTTTTTATTTTTTTTATTTTCTTTTTTTTTATTTTATTATTCATATGTGCATACAAGGCTTGGTTCATTTCTCCCCCCTGCCCCCACCCCCTCCCTTACCACCCACTCCACCTCCTCCCGCTCCCCCCCCTCAATACCCAGCAGAAACTATTTTCCCCTTATCTCTACTACACGACCTTCTAATTGCAGTCCTAGTTTGCCTCTCTGACTTGGTAAAGGATGGGTGAAGTCCTTCTATAGAAAATTTCAATGGTCCCAGATCACCTAGAGTCAAAGTCAAATTCTGAACCTATCACTCTGGATTCTCCATAATATGACTCTAGCCCCTTCTTTTAGTTTTATCTCCT
Source organism: Castor canadensis (assembly GCF_047511655.1). Lineage (NCBI taxonomy): Eukaryota > Metazoa > Chordata > Mammalia > Rodentia > Castoridae > Castor > Castor canadensis. The sequence continues at coordinate 107,079,430 of NC_133392.1, read as the reverse complement.
GCCAGCCTCATACAATCTGTGCTGTTCTCAGTGTTCCCTGACCATGCTTTACCCACGCTGCTCCATCAGCCTCAATGTCCAATTCCTTTCTGTTCCCACTAAGTCCAACTCCATCCTCCAAGGTCTGGCTCAAATGCCATCTTCTCTGGGAGGCTTTTCCCAGCCCTGAGCTGGAACTTCTAAATCATTTCTCAGTATCTCCATAGCTGCAGCAGAACATCAAATAAGCTCGATGCATTCTTCTCCAATTAGACACATCATTGTTAGGTGTCTAACTGTATCAGATGCATCAGCTGTTGACTACTCAATGCAGTGGTTTTCTGGGAGTAGGATAAATGAGAAATGAAGATCTGTGGATTGGCAAATTGTGAATGTCTTCAGAAGAAATAGGAAGGGATCCACTATGTCACTTTTTTGTGAGTAGTGAAGGATGTTCTGGGAAAGCATAGACAGATGGTAACTGGGTAAAGAAGTATCCACATCTGCTCATCAAAGTCTGGAACACTTGGGTTCCAATAAAAGCAAGAGAGATGGCATTCAGTTGACAGTGTTTCCCTGACGGTCCACTGGATGAGAGAAGCTAAAAATTAGGAATTCAACTCCATATTTGTGTCTTGTAAGTGAAGTAAAGGACACTCTGAAGATTAGAAATTTGGCAACCTGTGGAAAGGGCTTGCCAAATGTCTTACTCCATCCTGACTTAGTGTCTTTGGATTATTTTAGGTTGTACTAAGATTCTTTCCAAGATGTGATGTGTGTGGTGTGAGGAAGAGTCCAATCTGGTTTAGCATAATAGATGGCTCAGTCATGTTGCAAAACCAACAAAGTAGAGTTTATACATCTTTTTGGGACTTCAGAAGCTGCAAAAACAACTCTGTACTAGGATGCACAGCACTTACTTCATCCCATGTTTTGCTTTATAGTACTAGCTCTGTACAGTGCTGATATCCCATTTGACCATTTGCTCCCCAAGGATGGGTATCCTGTAGGGTCCACTTTGATGTTCACACAGAGAATGCTTCATACACTTATTTTTTAGTGAGTGTTTGTTTATTAAATGGCAGCTATGTTTCTTATTTCGACTTCTCTGCTATTTGTAGTCTGTTAACTCAATTGCCTAAAGCTGAGACCTAATTAGAACCAGGGTGTAAGTTCAAGCCAGGGGTGGGTAGATTGCCATCATACTGTAATGCAGTTGTTCAAGCAAAATTTAGCCAGGAAGCAGTGATCAAATAGTGTGATAGGGCCAGGGGGATGGGAACAATGAATTATATCCAGAAAGAATTTGAACTCAAGGATTGGGAAGTCAAGTGTGGAAAACCATGAGTACATAAGTAAAAATTTTTATGCTATGCATGTGTTTTTATAGTACTACTTACTTTGCACACCATTGATTAAAGAGAGAGTAATGTGTATATTTTGTTCAAGTTGCCTTGACCCTGTGTAATTTCCTAGGCAAGGGGAGCTGCAATAGCACAAGTAGAATTAGAACTACAGCAGCAAATGAAAATCCCGTGGCTTTGCTGCAATATTAGAAGAAGACTTTGAGCATTTTGGTGGGTGAATCAAATGGCAATAAAATGGGAGCACCTACATTGGGGACTTTTTTCCTGGAGAATCACACCCTCACAAGTGCACCTTACACATATTATGGTATATTGCTGTCCTTTTCTCACCTTAGCACTGCCCCTGCCTTGACTTTGTGCCTGCAAGTGAGCATTGACTCTCTCTTGCTCTGTGCATTTGTAATGCAGTCTCAGTTGGTTCATTGCTTTGCACCTGATGAACAAATGGTTAATGAAAGACTGGCCTGTGACTTGCTGGATTTAGCTGAACAGCATTCCAAGTAAGAGGTTTCTACTGAAATAATGCTTATGTGAGCAAATTAACAGTAACATCAGGTTCAGTTTTTTGGATGCACAGAACAAAAGGCCACTTGATAGAATGGACAAGTTTGGTTTATATGCTAAGGAGAGACACAGAAAGGTCTTCATTCAGTCTTCTTTGCTCTTTTAGCTCTATTTACTCGGGCCTCCTGGAAGGTAGTCTTTCTTCTTTAAAGTCGAGTAACCCTACAGCTTCTGTATGCTACTCCTCTTCACTGCTAGTCAATTCACTTTCCTACCACATTTGTAACATATATTTGTTTAACTGTTTTTTGGTTGTCTCCTCTTGGATATTGATGCATAGTTGATGTTCAATGACTTGTTGCTTAATGAATGAATATATTTAAATTTTACCCTCTAGTACGAATACTCAGAGAATGATGTATTGCTCCCTTGCATGCATGAGTATATGCTTACTCTGTCATATAGTAATTTTACTTCTAGGTGATTGAACCATTGAGTTTTTCCTGATATGAATTCTCTCCATCCTCTTTGGAAATGGAATTTCTAGATTGTCATATGCTGCCCAGAAAAAAGACTCTGAAATAGTATGTTAAAGTAAGTTGTTCAAATTATCGCTGTTGGTTGTACTGGGGTTTGAACTCAGGGACTTGTGCTTGCTAGGCAGACACTTTACCACTTGAGCCATGTCCCCAGCTCTTTTTGCTTTACTTATTTTTTGAATAGAGTCCATGCTTATGCCCAGGTTGGCCTGAAGCATGGTCCTCCCATTTATGCTTCTGAGTAGCTGGGATGACAGGTGCGTGCTCACCATCCCCAGCTTCTATTAGCTCAGATGGGTTTTCACAAACTTTTTGCCTGAGCTGGCCTCCAACTGTAATCTCCCTATGTCTGCCTCTCTAGGAGCTAGGATTACAGGTGTGAGCCATTGCTCCCAGCACCTACCAGAATTTTAGTGACTTTAATCATTAGTCCATGTCTTGTTCACATATATTCTGATTTGAACCTGGACTTCTCCTTGGTGTAACTGTCCCTCAGGATTTCAGGCATATTTTGCTTGTGACACTTTATCTCAAGGTTACTTCCCCAGTCACCAGTGCAGGGGAAGGATGGCTGGAGAGTCTTCAGAAACATTGTGTTGGCTAAAAGAAGTTATAAGCCTCCTTTTAACATCAGGGGAGCAGGAAAAGGGCAACTCTTCTGTGAATCTGGGAGGACTGAGGACCGAATACTAGTAAGCAGTGGCTCATCCATGGATTGTCTAACTAAGGTACATGTTACAAAATGCTCTTACATACTTACCTCACTTCCTCCTGTATTTAAGTTCCAAATAACTCTATAAAGAAGTTATTCTTTCTTTTTTTTTTTTCCCAGAGGAGAGAGTATACCTTGCTTGCCTAACACCCTTTTTGCTCTGAGGGGTAGAGAAAGAACTCAAGTCCTATGCTACAATAGTAATGCTTTATTGTCTGTTTCATATCTCACAAGAAGGACTGAATCATGCTCTTCTTTTAAGCTCCCAAACATTAGCCTAATAAGAGCCATTCGTCTTATGCCTAGAGATGTTCATCATCCAGAGAAAGAATCATTGGCTCTGATTGGCTCCACTATACACATAATACACTTCATTATATAGAGGATCATTATTCAACTGATTATCTGTGCCTACATTCCCAATTTCTTTTTCCAAAAGTTTGAAAGTGCTGAAAATTACAACCTGATTTAGCAACTTCCATAGTATTTTCCCTCTCAGTTCAATGATTCCCTGGACAACCATTACTAGGCTGAATAATGGATCCCAATCCCTGAGATCTATGAAAACTCTGTCTTACATAGTAAAAGGGACTTTAGAGATGTAATTAGTTTAAGGATTTTTGACTTGGGAATTTTATACTGAATTATTGGTTGGACCAAAGTAGCCACAAGGTTCTTCATAAAAGGAGGAAGGTCCTAGTCAGAAAATAGATGTAATGACAGAAGCAGAGGTGGGAGTGATCTCCTGTGAAGATGGAGGAAGGAGATACAAGCTAAAGAGTGCAGCTGATCATGAGAATCTGAAGAAGTCAAGGAAATGGATTATCTCCTGGAGTCTCCAGAAGGAATGCAGCCTTGCCAACACTTTGATTTAAGACTCTATTTTAGCCTTTGGACCACCACAATGGTCAGATAAAACGTTTGTATTGTTTTTAGCCACCAAGTTTGTGGCAATTGGATATAGCAGCAACAGGAAAGGAATACTGCAGGCAAACAGGCATTCAGTGTCCTGCACGAAGAGTTAGGGTTCAGCCTCAGTCTCCTCTGGAGATGGTTCAGGGCTTCTCCCCGTGGGTTTCCCTGTGTCATTATTTGTTCTTCTTTACTGTTCATTCCCTATCAAAATGCAGAGGTTGGGAATAAAAAATATTTCTTCTCATGTTAGAAATAATTGTAAGATGCCTCCTTTCATTCATTTGGGAAGAAGATAAGGTATAAATTTAAATTAGAGAGAGAAATGGAGCAATGAGACCTGTTGAAACTGCTCTAAGAAGGGAGGCGGGGACAAAGGAGAATGATGGGGGTGATCTAACTGAGATATAACGTAAGCACTTTTGTAAATGTCACAATGTACCCTCAGTATAACAATAATGTGGTAATAAAACTTTTTAAATGCAAAAAAAAATTAGAAGCAAGCTAAGGAAGAAGTCACATGGGCTTGGAATCAGAGCTGAGCTTGAATGCAAGTTCCTCTAGGCACCAGCACATGTTCATACTCCCTCCGGGCCCCCGCTTTTTCATCCCAACTGGAATAAAAAGACCACAGAAAATCTGGGAAATTGTAATATTTAAAATATGATCTCACATCTGAGTTCTGGTGTTATACTTTGTATGAGATGTTATTTAAGTTTTTTAAGAGATTCATATTCTAGAATACAGGGGCAAAAATGACATGGAATATTCTTTAAAACACTTCTGTAAGAGAAGGGAATGAAGATGGATAAAACAAAGTAGACAAAACCTTAATAATTATTGAATTATCTTACTTTGGGGTCTGTTTTTTTTCATAGTAAGGAAAAAAGAACCAGCTCAACCTTGTTAATAGAGAGATTTCAGGTAAGAGATAAAGGTAATAAATGAAGGGCTCTGCTTGCCTGAAAGTTCTAAGTCCTTGTAGTGCTCAGGGGATGACAGGTGAAATCAATACAAGTGTCCTTATGACTAAGCTTCTCTCCAAATTGCTCCCTTAGGGGGTTTGGGTTCTTATAGATTATAACAGCACTGACATTTTAGAAAAGAAAAATAGGCTCACCAAATACTTAACATGCTAGACTTGTTGCTGGCTCATACTGAGAGAGAATCATGAAAACAATGGCATAGCCTAAGCCTCTCTGGAAGGTGCTGTCTCCTTTTTATTCTTAGAATTTGGAAATCATCTAAAACTCAGAGGAAACAGAACACTACCTGGAACATTTGATCCTTAGCCGGTCATGGCTGCTTAGCTTTTCTCCCAACAGGGATGGGTAACAGAAGGATGCATTCATTCCTGGGACTGCTCTGTGCTACTCCACAATCAATCAGAGCATGAGGATTACATTTGCTGTCCCTCGTCTGTGTTCTGGTAGCTGGGACCGGCGCTGGGCAGTTTCAGGCCAGGCACAGCCAAGGGGACAACAATTTCCATGCTGAAAAGGTCACCTGTAATTGCCTCTCAGCCACAGCAGCAGGGCTGGCTTTCTCTGATTACAATGTGGCAATTTCAGAGGAAATTAGAATCAAGAAGCACTATAATCTGTCTTGCTGAAAAAAAAATGTACCGAACCAGGTTTTCCTACGTGCAGTGCTAGAGATATTATATGGCAGAATGTTTATGATAGTCTGGGTGACAATAGTGGCTCACCATATGAGCCTGTGTATATACTCGTGTAAAGCTGGTAATATGAATGCTTACTAGAGCATTACATTTCTTTGAATGAACACTTCTTGAAGAGCAACTTGAGCTTGCTATTGCTACAAACACCGAGGTGAAGAAGACCTGATCCTCGCCCTCAGGAAGTTCAGTGTCTGGCCTTGGTTCTTATTCTTTGAAGATCAGTCCACAGAGCATCATAAAATTCAAGTTTGGCTTTTTCTGAGGGACTCACTGTGTCCTCTTCCCCAGTTCTGCTCATTGTCGTACGTGACACCTTCTAGTGACATGTGTATTGGTAGGATTACCTACCATGGTCAAAGAGTCTTCTGAAAGAGGACTCCCCGTGTATGCTTAACAGAAGGGCAGGCCTAAAACCTGCCTTTTGAAGAAAGTGTTATGTTGATCTAAGGCATGCTCTTCTCTTCCTTTAGAAATCTATACCTTCACGGCATGTTCGTGTCTCCTAGACTTCCTACCATCAAGAACCTACTCAGCTTGGTGTTTCTCACACCGCAGACGCCTTTCACCAAATAGCTTTTTAATTTGTGTTTCATGAAACATACTTTGGACAAAGTCAAACATGATGCATCTTGAACCGTTAGAATTGTTGGCTCTGATCTAAATGAAACAGAACAAGAAGGTGCCTGATCGGAACCTCTTTTGCTGCCCTTGACTTTTGACTTGTTTACGGCTGAAATCTAAAAGACTGATAATCCTATAAGGTCTTAATCATTTTCTTGTTATTTAGCCTTACTCAAGTTAAAGATAATCTTATACTTGACTTACCTGAAACCCTGTTTCAAAATGAATTAATGTTATTAAGGTTGGGAAAATTTAAGAAGGGCCATTGTGTTGCACAGTTGAAGTGGGGGAGGGATGGTTGTGTAGGCAATGCTTTCTATTCCTATATTCAAAATGTCAACAGTGTTCCCTGGGTTTGTGTGACACAGGCAACCTGAAGTTTTCCTGTTCTTACAAAGGCTGTGACTATGAGTGAGAGGGACCTGATTTATTATCCCTATTCTGTACTATAATGTCTGGTGTACAGTAGTTACTTGACAAATTAAATGTCAAGGAGCAATATTAATGAGCAGATGAATGAATAGTCTTGCTTCAGGTACCATGTTCCCTCAACCTTTGCTCTTCAGTGAAACCAATAGGCCAAAAGGATCAGGATGGCTACCCCCCAATTTGGCACCATGGAATATTGCATATTTTAAGCTGGAGGAATTTGAGAATTTGCAAGTGCAGGATGAACTCTCTGGTCTGCTCTTGAAGCAACCAGAAGATCCTTACACACCTCTCAAATAATGAAGGAACACCCCTATTTCCAAAGACAGAAGAAAGCTGAGAGGAATCTGAATGAACAGGCCTTGCTGGGTCTTTCCCAATTTACTATACTTAATGCATGCTTTAATTCTCTTTCATTCCCCTGCAACTGTACTTCTACTTTAAAATTTCCCATAAAAATGTTCAGGTTTAAGCACTTCTTTAGGTCTTTATTTCCTATGGCAGCTCCTGTGTCATATAAAACTTACATTAAATAAAATTGCATACTTTCTCTTATTTATCTCTTTTGTTGTAGTGGTCCAGCCAACAACTAAGAAGTATAGAAGGAAAGATGTTTTTCCTCCCCTACAAATCAAACCTAGGTACATGGAAGCTACAGTTGAACACCAGCAACCATGAGAAATATACTACAGTCATGTGTCATGAGACTTAGTCACAGTCCTGCATGCAGAAGAAACATACTGGCGAAATGCATTTCCCCAGGCTAATCGTAAAGTTAACCTTACATTTTCAGATGAAGGAGTTCAGTTAAAAATGAATCTCAGCCTTTGTGTATTCTCCAGTTTCATGCTGTCCCATAGAAATCATTTATTCCCCTTCTAAAATTTCCTGTAACCCCCCCCCCCACTCCACACACACACACACACACTTCCTTGTCTTGGAAGAGGATATTTAAGCCTCAGCTGCCTGGCCTTTCTTTGCATTTCATACTGTGTATAGCTTTTGTATACAAGTGCATGTTAATAAATTTGTATGTCTTTTCTCCTGTTCATCTACCTATTGTCAGTTTGTTTCAGAAACTTCAGGGAAAACATTTGAATTTTCCTGCAGATGAAATATTCTCACTCTTTTCTTATGTGGTACTGGTGTTTGAACTCAGGACCTCATGCTTGCTAGGTAGGTGCTCTACCACCTGAGCCATTTTGCCAGCCCAAATACTCTTTTCTTCATAACTCAAATTAATTCTGTCTGCATAACTAAACTCAACTTGACCTGTTGAAAAACAACCTGTTCTTGAAAATGATGAGGGAAGCAGTTGAATATAAGATCTCCTGCCAACTCTAGGCACTGTAAGCATGAACACAGTCTGTGATGTACATATCGGGAAATCTGCTAAGGAAATTGCCAAGAGAGAGAAAAAAAAACATGCTTTTGTATAGCCTGCAGATAAAATTACAGGTATGCCAATCAACTTTATTAAAAGGAAAAATAAACCCTGCTGTTCTTATGAGAAACAGAGAATTTTGTCATGGAGCCCAGTGATAGCTCAGACTTCCAGAAATAGCAACTTTTTTTTTTGTAGTACTGGGATTTGAACTCAGGGCCTATACCTTGAGCCAGCTCCACCCTCCACCAGCCTTTTTTTTTTTAATTTTTTTTTTTTTCGAGATTGGTCTCAGGAACCCCTTCCTCAGGCTGGCTTTGAGTCTCGATCAGATCCTCCTGATTTCTCTCCTGAGTCTAAGATTACAGGCATGAACCACCAGTGCCTGGCCTAACATTTTTTATGTGCACATTTGGACATGGTGGTTGGTGAGTCTCTAGGACATATTGACCACCCTGGGGAGAGAGTTCCAGGCTGATTTTGCTTTTAGTCTTGACAGATTCTTCTCTAGGAATCACTAGCAGAGAGATCGCTATATGCCAATGCCAGAATATAGGGGGAATGATCGATGATAGAGTAAGATATCAAAATTGTATCCCAGTTGCACAAGAATTAAAGGATGAGTAAAAAAAGAATGTCTACTAAAACAGCACCACGAACAATTCTCTCCTCCCTCACACAGAAGCAAACTCTTTGTTGCTTGCCTCAAATTACTTGCTCTGTGTGGATACCACCTTTGGATGTACAACATGAAGAACTGGTTCATTCATCATTTCTCCACTATCATTTCCTTTCTTTTTCCTCTTGAGGATTATTTTCTTCTTTCTTCTTTACCCTACCAGTCACTCTTTACAAACTAGTGTGCTTCATCATAAGCTATCTCCTTTATTCAGGTCATTTTCTGTCTCTAACCTAATTGCAGCATGAAATTCTCTTTCTCCAGACTTGTCATGAGCTCAAAAGTGGCCATAATTACAGATGATGGGCATAAGGACACTCTAATGATGCACTTAGAGCTGGGGAACAGAGTGTTATTAAATGTTCCGGAAAAAGAGAAGATATGACACTAACACAGCCATCACTTGAAAAGTTCTTCAAAGTCCTTAGAAATATTCAGTGTCTGTCTGTATATCCCTCTCTTTCTCTAATCACACAGCTCCCTCATCAAGCAGCATTATACAAGATAAGTAAATTCATTTTCACCCATACCATTTTATCTCTGGGAAGAACTTTAGAGATATTTTATACTGAAGAAACTAAAACTCAGAGAAGTAAAGTTACTAGCTGAAGATCACATGTTAGATCTGGGCTAGATCTTGTTCCTGTTTTCTGAGTATTCATTCTACCACCTCAGGTTGCTTCTTTGTACTCTAAGGATTAATTTTTCTGTCTGTCTGGCCGGGAAGTTCCATCCATTTATCCAATTGGCATTAACTGAGCCCCTACTATATGCCAATAACTGTTTTAAACATTGGAGATACAGAGGTGAAAAAAGGCAGACACAGCTCCTTTGAGCTGACATCCCTTTGAGAAAGACACAAACAAAAGCAAACAATAATTCAAACAAAATGAGAATGAAGCTTGATTTCTGGAATAGTCTCATGATAATTTGGCCATCAGTATGACGCAGAAAAGGACAGTCAGTAATATGGAATATGACTTGAAATTCTCAAGGGAATACACTGTCAAGGGAATAAACTGCCCACAGACCTCTTTACACAGAGTCTTCCCTTCTCTTCCCTTCCTGATGCGTACACCTAGACGCAAACCAGCAATATAGTAGATATTTAGAAAATCTTTTTAAAAATCAATGAATGGAGAAATTTCCTTAAAATGTCATATTTTAATAGGTAGAAAGAAAGAGAAGAGCAATATCTGCCCTACCTTAATTTTTACTGAAAAGGAAAAGCCATTTGTAACAGTGACCATTTTTAGGTTGCTCATTGCAAGTATATAGAAATATAATTTATTTTTGTATATTATTTTGTATCTTGAAAACTTGCCGAACTTGCTGATTAGCTTTAATAATTTTTTTAGTGTATTTCTTTTGGATTTTCAATTTATAAAATCAGGTTTTTCAAATTAGCTAATCTCTTTAAGATCCAGCTTTTGATTTTATTGACTTGGTGCATTTTCAACACTCTGTTGCATTAATGCCCAGTCTAATCTTTATTATTTCCTTTCTTTTGCTTGCTTTGGATTTTGTTTGCCCTTATTTTTCTAGTGTCAGAGGGAGGAATGATAGGTTATTTGTTTGAGAGTTTTCTTCTTTCTTGACACAGGTCCCCAGTAGGCACCACTTTAACTTCTTCCCATAAGTTTTGCTATGTTGTATCTTCATTTATTGTCAATTGTTTTGTAATTATCCTTTTTTATTTCCTTTTTTTACCCAGTGGTTGTTTAGTAAAGCAACTAACTTTTATGGATCATCAACTGCACTATAAGATTGTGTGAGATGCTTTATACAGGTTTAGTATTTAATTCTCAAAGTGCTTCTGTGAGTTAGTCATTTAATAGAAGAGGAAACCAAAACTTTAAGAGATAATGCAGCTCTTTTTCCTGTTATCTTTTCTACTTCACTTCATCAAATGTGTTTTAAGCTCCCCCACCTTTGTGCTTTTGTACATGTTAACTCCTCCACTGGGGTTTTGCTTCCCCATGGCAGTCTAATTCTGACTTTTCCTTAGACTCAAGTGCCATGGTCCTGGTCTCTCAGTCCAGGTAGCAAATTGTTAACTGTCTTTAGTATTTAGGCCAAGGGAATAGGGAAAATTAAAGTGTATTCAGAATAATTGCTCAATAAATATTTGCTGAAACAATGGCATACCTCACACATCATAGGTGATGGCTCAACTGGGTACTTTGTTTGCAAGTGATCAAAATATAATTCAAACTTTCAAAAAACAAGAGCTTATTGGTTCTTAAACTGAAATGGTCATGGCTTTAATAATGGCTGCATTTTGGTGCTCTGATGATACTCTGAGTGAAGACATTTGATGGACGGGTCAGAGGCACTCAGCTACTGTGGATTCTTGTTCTCCAGACTTTAAGGAATTTAAGCAGGGAACACTGGTGGAGTTATAAAAAGTCTTTATCGGCACAAAGTGAAAGTAAAGGCTGCTCGGAGAGTCAAGCAGTGGGACTGGAAAACAGTAGTCTTCTGAAATGCTTTGGCTTTCTCCTTTTATAACTCTTTAGCTCCCCCCTTTTATTCTTTCTCCCTCCAAAGTTCACTGGTCCCTGGAGTATGTATTCACAGATTCTGCTTCTTGGTTGGTTTTGTCACCCCCGTTCTCAGTGCATTCTTGTTGCAGGTAGAGACTTTTGAGAAAAAAAACACCAGCTCTCTCTTATTGCCAGCTTGTAGGCTGGTTCTCTGTGGTTTCTCCTGCTACAACTCTAGCCACACAGGAAGTTCAGCTAACCAGGCTGTCAGCTCAACCTTGCATCAAAGTCTTTACAGAGTTGATGGTATTATTGACCCGGGGCCAGGGTCTGCAAAGCCAGCAATACTACTCCCTCTCACGTTGGGTATCCTCTCTTCCTCCAATGCTCAGCTCTCTCTCCATCTCTATTAGCTTTGCAATTATACAGATGTCTATACCAAGGTGAGCAGAGTCATAGGTAGCTTACATTCTACTTGCTCAGCAACACCAGGGGAAAGAGAAAGGCTCGAGGTGATTGGGCTGTGGAGGTTTCAGTAGGTTTGTTATTGGCACATTGTGTTCTGTGTCCATCATCAACTAAATGTGTGACTAAGGGGATAATTTGTTTTCATTGATGAGACCCAGTGCTTACACCATCTAAAGCACATGACCTAAAGGTGGGGAAGCAAATTCTGGAAGGAAACAGTAGAGTGCTAGTATCAGAAGAAGAAATAGCTGTTAGCAGGAGCTACTGAGTACAGGAAGTGGATCTTTGCTTTCTCATTTCCCTGCACCTAGCACACAGTAGGCACTGGTATATATTGGCAGGCTTAATTCAGATATACATGGCTCCTAAATTATGCTTCCTGTGATGCAAAGCTGGAAAAAACAGCTGACTGAATTTTAGGAATTGGGGAGCAGTCTCTAAGAGAAAGATAAGCTACTTATCCTGATTGCTTCTTCTTTCTCTCTTCCTCCTTTTTCCTTTCCTCCCTCATTCCTCCTCTTTCTCCTTCCTCCTCCTCTTTCTTCCAAAACAAATGATATTCCTAGGAACAGGGTGGAGAGTGTTGGAGAGCTGGCTTCTGTCGAATCATGGGGAGAAAGATAAGGAGATTTGCATCATAAAAAATAATGGGCAAACAGGAAATTTTACAATACAGAATGGAAGACTTAACTTTGAGGTCAAAATGGGTGGCTTATAAGACCTGTTTTCAGAGGTCTCTGGAGTAGAAAAGTTGAGGGGCAAGACCACACTCTATGGATGAAGCCAGCCTGGGGGCAGAACTCAGCTCAAAGCAATGAAGAATTCTTTTAACCATTAGAGAGTCTTACCAATGAGATGTGTGTGGTTGAAATGGCAGCAGCTTTACTTTTGTTTTGAAGTCCAGAATCTGACCCTGAAGCAAGGATTTGGATGACAGTAGTTTATTTGGAAAGAAAAGAAGGATAATGGAAGGAGGAGAGAGGAAGCGTGACAGAGAAATGACAGCCAGGTTAAGGCTCTATATCAAGCTGGCCACCACCGTGGACACACTGGGGTTTAATTCCACTGAGGGACTACGACCTCCCCCAGCCCCACTGCCCAAGCAGCATGGAACATGCAGCTCAAAGCCATTGTACTCAAAGGACAGGGAGCAGGGTGTTGACACACTGACTCTCACAGCCCACCTCCTTGGGAGAAAGGGCAGATCACACCCCACACCCCAGTTCATCTACTCACACTGGCCGATCTCCTCTAGAAACACCCTCAAGACACATATGGGCCCCCGAATCATTCCATTCAACAATGAAACCACCTAGGTTTTCATTCGGGAGAATAACATGCTTTCCAGCTGAGCATCCCTCAGTCTAGTCAAGTTGACACCCCAAATCAGGCATGACCAAAATAAATATATAAGGTACAAGATAAAAACATCTCCAATGAGCCGCAGTCTCTTCATGAAATGGGGGTGAGGCAGATACATACTTAGGTGTTTTGTTCTGTTTTATTTTGAGACAGGGTCTCACTATGTAACCAGGCTGATCTTGAATTTGAGAACCTCCTGCTTCAGTCACTGGAGTCCTGGGATTACAGATGTGCTCCACTGTGCACACACTTAGATTTTCTAAAGTCCCTGGCGCAATAAATGTGAGTTCCCTTCCAGAAGGTACAGAGAGGGATGAGGTACCCACAACTACTGTGTCCATGACTCTGTACAACTGTCAGAGCTGTGCAAACAGCCAGCAGCTCCTGAGAAAACGAGATCTGGCCTGCTGGTGTGAACACATTTTTCTCTTCCCTGCTGGCTCTTTCTTTGCAGAGAGATGCGTCTGGGAGCACCAACCCCTCCTGGGAGCCAGGCCGGTTTTAACTAGTGATAAGTGGCTTTCTTCCCCTAGGAGGGCTGCTGTCTGACATCAGAGACGCCTGAGCATTAATTAAGGGGTTACTGTGTTTACAGGAAGATGGGGAAATAAATATCAGGACCACAGCAATCCAGCTGCTGATTCACAGAGTTCAAGCCAGTGATGACGCCTTTAATCTGAGAAGGCAGCTGGACAGAGCCCTGAATCTCAGTGCTCCTAGGTTCCCCACGTGGCCCTGGCAAGCCAGGCCTGATGCCATGGGTTGGCTCTCTCACTGACCATTCTCTTGGCTCATCTTTTGCCCACTTGTACTTTGTAATCGGAGGAGAATCCTGTCAGTCAAAAAGATGTTTCAGTCAAAAAGACACATTTATAAAGAAGCCATGTTTCCAATCTCCAGTCCAGCTGCTCATGATTCCGGCACACCTGTGGTTGACATTGAGGACTGATAAATTAGTTTTTCTAAACTGGGACTAAGCCTTCTTGGAGGGACAGGAAATTAAAGAACCTTGGCGGTAGTGGGAGGGGCAGATGGAGAGACTGTCATCTTGTGTTCCCACCCTGCCACCATGCCAAATAGTCGCCATGGTAGGAAAAAGCAAACAAAGGGGCAGGGGAGGGAACTTGAGGGTATTTCATGCACATCAATGCCAAAGGCCCAGACACCCCATCCAGGACTGACAGTGGCATCAATTGATTGGCAGAGAACCTAGTAGAAAGTTGACTGTCAATCAAAACCTCATGCCTTTCTGCCAGACTCTCACAAGGGGTTAATTATCTAGATGGGTCAGAAGGACTAACCCTCACATTGTGTTCCTGACCAATGTTCCTAATTCTGGAAGTATTGTGTGGCACTTGAGTCCCTGGACAAACAACACAGAGCCACAGGTTCAAAGGCATATGGGACAAGGAGGGCTGGGAAGGATGGTGGGGTGCAGGAGGTGACAGGCTTGGGAAAAAGTAGCTCCTGGCAGGGCAGAGTCATTCTGATGGGGCTCTAATTAGGAAAGCAGCTCATTTGAATTGAACTCACAAATTAATTGCAGAAATATTTCTAAAAATATTTCCATCCTCAATGCACAAAGATTAGAGACTCAGCGAGAATTGAAATGATAGCTATTTATTAACTGCAAAGAGACATACATGCATACATCTTGCATGGCTTTTTACACTAGCCCAGCAAGGTAGGCATGATTGTTCATGCTGGACAAGTGAGGAAACTGAGGCACAGAGATGCTAATCAATGAGTAAACGAAAGCCTGGAATCAAATTCATCCTGATTCCATGTTCCATGTTCATCACTGTCACAGTCCCAGGTGTCATGGCTGCTTAACTAGCCACCCCAAACATCCATGGGGTCAATCAACAACATTTTTATTATGTTTATGATTTTGTGGAAGGATCTAGGCAGGGCTTGGTCAGGATGGCTCATCCTTGCTCCTCAGTGTCTGGGACCTGCATTAGGGTCGTGTCTGGGATGTTTGTGTAATGTCTGGGGCTTCAGTTCTGACTTTTGTTTGGTTCTGCCACATCTCCATGTGGCATCTGTTGATGTCCGAAGTGGCTTCTTCACTCTTATTCCTACTGCTTAGATTTGGGTGGCTAGAACAGCATTTCTCTTTCTACCCAGGTCCTCCAGATGGCCAGTTCAGGTTTCTTCATACCATGGGGTCTTAGAATAGTTAGGCTTTTTGCATGGTGACTGACTGGCTTCCTCAAGATAGACCAGAAGAAACAGGGAATGGAAGCTGCCAGTTTCTCAAGGGGTGATCCCAGCAGCTGGCACAGTTTTACTTGGCCTTATTCCATTGCCTGTGATTCACTACTGCCTTGTAAGATGCTCGTGAGTGTCATCACTGCTCCTTAGCAGGGGACCTGAGATGGTAGCTCTCTCCCTTATGTCAATTTTGTTTTGCTTTTTAGATTTACAAAGATCTTTCAACTATTTCCCTTCTTTGGCCCTCACAATAAGACTTTGAGGCAAGTGGAGCAGGTTGTACTAGTCTCACTTTAGGTAACTAAGCTTTCAAGAAGCATTAAAGCTGACCTAAGGTCAAGAGTGGGCAAGCTCTCAGCCCACCTGACATGGAGAAGCCCCTCTCACTATAGTGCTTTCCTCCACTATGCATGGGCTCTGATTTGTCATGTGTTATTATTCTGAAGCTTTAAAAGAATTTTTCCAGAGGAAAAATATAAAATAGAGATCTGGAAATGATAACTCCATTTTATTGATTTTAATGATGCAGAAAGCATGGCTTTACATTTGCAACAGCTAAATGTTTGTTGTTTATTGAAATAAAATTCACATGAGATACAGTTTAATTTAAATTAAGTTTAAATTAATCATTTTTACCTCTTTAATTCAGTGGCTTAGTACATTTCCAATGTTGTGCAGTGATCACTTCCTTCTTGTTCTAAAATAATTGTCATCACCCACAAAATCATATGTTTTGTAAGATTTATAAACTCCCATATAAAGTGCTTTGTAGGTAATTATTAATGCTAGGTTTTATTAACATAAGAAAAACCGGTTTTGGACCCAGGCTAACCTAGATTTAAATCATAGCTGTTCAGTTTTCTAGCCATGTGTTTTTCAGCAAGGTACTTAACCATACCTGTTTCCTCAGTCCTCTTCTGAGGGAATAATGATGCCTGTTTAGAAGGGTAGTCTCGGTGAGGACCAGTGAGATAATGGATTTCAAGCACCTCTTATAGGGCATGGTTCTTAGTGGTTGCCTAAATCAAAGTAGCTGTTATTCACAGTATTAATGGACAGAGATGAGTTATAGGACCCTAGAAAGCTGTCATAACCCTCTGGGCGTCAGATTCCCCACTGGAAACTGAAATTATGGCTCTAAACATTTTCTAAGCTCTGATATTTAGGATGATAAAATATCTTACAGGTCTAGCCTACTTCTCTATTTAAAAAGCCTCCTGCCACATTCTTTCTTCTCATCCCTACTCCTCAAGTATGCACAAATCTTATTTCTCATCTTCTAGATCAGAATGACTTTATTTTTAACAGCTTTATTAAGGTATACTTGACATACAATTAAGTGAATATATTTTAAGTATACAATTTAAGTTTTGACAGGTGTAAACACCATAAAGCCATCAATCAAGATGATGAAGCTGGGCTGGAGGCATATAGCTCAAGTGCTAGAGCACCTGCCTAGCAAGTGTGGAATCCTGAATTCAACCTCCAGTACTTCTAAAAAAAAAAACCCAAAAGACGATGAAGCTATCACTACCCTCAAAGTTCCTCCTTGTCTCCCACCACTCCCACCAACCACCAATTACTAACTGTTTGTGATGGCCCATAGTGGGCATTTTGTTATCCTGCACACACTGACTGGGTAACAATAAACCCACAGGTGCCTTTAGGGTAGGGGTCTGCAAGTTTTGCTAACTATTGTAAACCCAACACTAAGAGAAGATGGGAAAACAACAGATGCTCAACAAATATTTGTGAAGTGAATAAATGACACCTCCTTTGTCTTTTACCCCTGAGGCAGTGATGCTTTTGCCTTTTTCTCTGAGTGCTATGGTGACCACTGCTAAGAAGAGAGCTCTGGCTGGACTGGCTGGGAATGGGTCACGGAGGAAGAATTGCTTTGAGTCTCTGGTGATGAGAAGAGCTTGCTGAGGAAGGCAGAGCTAATGACTCGAGCATAGGTCAGGGAGCAATTTGGAAAGACAGGAAGTAAGTGAGGGGTAGGAGACAATGTGGTGCCTGACATGACTGATAAATGACAAGGGGTGGACTCCTTGGAGCAGTGGGAAACCAGAGCCTTTCTGAAATAGGAAAATAAAAATAAAACACAAAGCATACCTTGACTGAGAATGAGTAAGACAGAATTGGCAGGAATATTTATGATGAGACAAATACCCTCACAGAAGGATGAAAAACATGAAGTCCAAAGAAGTGAAATTAATTTCTCCAGTTCCCATAGTGGACTAATAGAAAAGCCAGGAAGAACCAGTTCCTTGTTCCCTATCTGGCTTCATTCATTCTTCTTTTAAGTATGTTTATTTAATCTGTTGAGCTCCAACAATATGCAAGTACTATGCTAGGCCCTGGATTATAGAGAAAAATACTGTCCCTGGGATCTGTGAGCCCATGATGCGGTGGGAAAGGAATGAATTATACGCTGATGAAACAGAGTGGTTTTGGTCATCCTACCCAACTGATAGTAAAAGATTGCCCAAGGAACATGGAGTCACCAAGAAAGAAAGATCATCAGGGAGGGATATCTCTGCTAGTTGTTGTAGGATGCATAGGAGACACTGACAAGTAGCGAAGGCAGGAGCAGTTTATGCAAACAACCAGCTAATATGTTGGGGACTTCGATTTACTCAGGATGATGGAGGGGAGGTTTGGTAGATAACGATGGTGGGGAGGTCTAGCCATGGAGGGTGTGACACATCCAGAGGTGTTAAGATCATATCCCCAACGGATGACCTTTCTGGAATGCAAATCTGACCCATCACTTCCCTGCTTATTCTTTTCAGCATCTTCCTAGTCCTGTATGAGCCAGTGGTTTTGGGACTTGACCCATAAACTACTTGTAGCCTCAGCCTTGCCACCTTTTCTAGACTGTTTTACTGTGTCTTGCCTATTATGGCCTCCCTCCCATGCCCCTGACTGTAAGACCTAGCTTTGCTTCTGTTTAAGTACCAAGACTTCTCACTTTGCACTCCTTTCGACTTGGTCTGCCTTCTTTTTAGAATGGCTGCATCTGTCCTTTGCCAGCAGATTCCTTCTTTTCTCTGAAGGGTCAGGCGTCTTCTGTAAGCAGCCCTTTTTGACTGTCCTGGGCAGGATATATCACTGCTGAGGCAATGTTCCTGTAGTGTGTAGTGGTATCTCAGTAAAAACATTGACAATGCTGCACCACAATTGCATTTGCACCTGTTTCGCAGTGGACTGGGAACTTCTTGAGACAAAGATCTTGTTTTTCCAAGATTTTCTGGGCTCTACCTCAGCCAGTGGAAGGGATTCTATGTGGCCCAAGAATCTGGGTTTTATTTTTGACATGGGTCTTGCTATATAGCCCAAGGCTGGTCTCAAACTTGAGATCCTCCTGCTGCTGAGCATTGAGGTTACAGGCATGTGCCACCATGCCTGGCTGAATCTGGATTTTTAATGTGTGTCCTCAGATGATTCTGACACACACTGAAGGGAGGGGCTAGGACCCCAGGGGCGTAGTAGGAGAACACTCATATGACAGCCCAACTCTTCTGATTTGTGTGTTATCTGCTGAATTGCTTCCCACCACCATTCATACTTTGAAGTCTCAGTCACAGAATATGGCTATAGGATCTTTAAAGTTAAAATGAGGTGGGCTCTCATATAATCTGACAATTATTTTTGTGTGTGTGTGTGTATGTGCAACTGAGGTTTGAACTCAGGGCTTTGTGCTTGCAAAGCAGGTGTTCTAACATGTGAGCCACCCCTCCAGTCCATTTTGCTCTGGTTAGTTCAGAGATAGGCTCTTGAAAACTATTTTTCCGGACTGTTCTTGAACCACGATCCTCCCAATCTGCGCCTCCTAAGTAGCTAGGATTACAGGTATGAGTCATTAGTGCCTGACCGGACGAGTATCTTTATAAGAAGATCCTTGGACACAAAAATAAATACCAAAGATGCATCACGAAGGGAAGATTATGTGAGGACATGACAAGAAAGTGGCCATTTCAAAGCTAAGGAGAGAGGCCTCAGAGAAAAAACAAAACTGCCAATACCTTGATCTTGAACTTTCCAGCCTTCAGAGCTACAGAAAACTAACCAATTTAAGCCATTTGGTCTGTGCTACTTATTAAAGGTGGTCCATCCAAAGAAATATGCCACAGCAAAGCCCCACAGGCTGGAATACTTGAAATTTGGTCTGTACTTTATTAAGGCATTCATTTTCTGATACAGAGGGAGTTAAGAGAGTTCTCAAGATGTACTGCTTTTATCATGATTCATTTTGAGAAACAAATTTGAGGTCGCTTGGCTGTAGGAAGAGTGAGGGCAATTTAGTCATCTATTCACGTACATTATCCTCCCCAGTCACTGTCAGGATGAAAACATCATCCGGTAGGTGAGGGCCCCATGGTTACCATGGTGAGGCGGAACAGAGCAGAGCAAGAAGATGGGGGTGAGTGCCTCTGTCTCCTACCCTTGAGCCCAGTGAAATGTCAGCCTGGCTCTTCTGTTCATTTTAGACAATATATTTATCCACCTTTAAAAAAAATCTAAGTTGTTTAAAAGCCTGTGTAGGTTCAGTTCTGATCACTGAGTGTTTTCATTACAGATAAAAAGCTTTTTGAGAACAAGGACAAGTATCTTCGTATTCCCTCGTTTGGCCTCTCACCTTTTCTCCCCCTCCACCTCATTCCCCATAGCATTTCAACCAGCACCAGCCACTGAGTTGATATTCAAAAAATATTTGAGGAGTTGAATTGAATTAATTAACCTTTGCAGAAGCTCTTGTTTTCATGTTTGCTTCTGATTTTAAAAAGCACTGATAATTAATGTCACTAAGAGTGACTTAGTTTCAGTGTTTGGTTTATAGCTGGGGCAGGATTGAGATCTGCGAACAGGGAGTGGGCTGCATATGAGGATTTAGCACAAGACCAGAGGCTGGATGCAAGGGCTCTGGGTGTGCTTGGAGCTGTTTCACCTCTAGGATCTGCTGCTGGCTCCTGTGTGATTTAGGATTAGAGACTTCATTTCTGCCTCTTTCATTGTCCTCAAAATGAGGATCCTAACCCTGCCTGCTTTGTAGGCTTCTCTAAAGCTCCCTGGAGCTAGCACAGGCAAATCCCTGCCCATATCTGGCACTCAGGGAATGCTCCATAAACTATAGCTCTTATAATGACAATATTGCAGGTTTTCGTTTCAGCTGTCTTCCTGTCTCTGCAAGTTTGGGCCTGTGTTTCCTGATGTCTAACATTCCAGAAAATGTTCTTGCTCACCAAGGTCATGTCCAGGCAGGTGCTGTACTTTCTATAAAAGAACATATATAGAATTTTAAAATTTGTTGAAACCACTCTAAGGAGATTAAGGTAGAAAGGAGAAAAGTAGAGGGGATGAACCAATTTGGGTTATAGTACATACATACATGGAAATGTCACAATGAAACTCCCTGTATAGCTATCTTAAGCAAGCAAAAATGTCTTTAAAAAAAAAAAAAAGAGAATAGGAAGTTAAAACAGGTCCTATCTTGGGGTTGGTACCAGTGAAGGCATGGAAGATATAAGGAAAGGATGTAGGAGAGTAAATGTAGTGGAAATAATATGTACTCATGTATGAAAATGGAAAAATGATACCTGTTGAAACTATTCCAGGAAAGGGGGGAGGAGTGATAAGGAAGAATGATAGATGGGTGAATTCAACTATGATATAACAATAATATGATAATGATAAAAAATAAAACCTATAGAAAACAACAACAAAGAGACCTATTGTATATCATGGTGACTATAGTTAAGAACAATGCTTATATATTTGACAGCTGCAGAGTGGAGATTTTAAGTGTTCTAACCAAAAAAATAATTGTGAGCTAATACATATGTTAGCTTGATTTAGTCTTTTCACACTGTATACCCATTTCAAAACATCGTATTGTTATATAAGTATATATGTTTTATTTGTCAATTAAATTTTTAAATTGATTTAAAGAAATCAAGCAGTCCTGGGTTATAATGCTGGTTGACCTGCCACTTACTAGCTCTGTTACCTTGAACACATTATTTAAGCTCTCTGGGCCTCAGTTTCCTCACCTCTAAAATATGCATACTAATAATAGTGTCACCAGTCTTGTAGGAATCATGAGAGGATTAAAGGAGATACAACTCCCAGTGCTTACTCTCCCCCTGGGCTGCTAAACTTCAGCAACACTGAAGTTTAACTGGAGTCTTTTTAATATCATATCATTGTTGTACTGGGGTACACTGTGATATTTACAAAAGTGCTTACAATATATCTTAGTTAAATTCATCCCCTCCATCATTCTCCTTTTTTTCCCCTACCTCCCATTCCTGGAATAGTTTCAGCAGGTCTCATTTTTCCATTTTCATACATGTGTACATATTATTTCCACCATATTCACCCTCCTACACCTTTCCTTATGTCCTCCCTCCACTCCCCCTTGAACCAACCTCCAAACAGAACCCATTTTACTTTCCTGTCCTCTATATTTGAAAACAAATACATTTTTGTTTATATATATATATATACGTTTTGACATTTCCTTGCATATATGTATTATGTCCATTCCCTCCATTTTTTCCCTTTATACCTTAGTCCTCTCTTATAGCAATTTCAACAGGTTTAAAAATTCAATATTCATTC
This sequence comes from Castor canadensis, assembly GCF_047511655.1. Lineage (NCBI taxonomy): Eukaryota > Metazoa > Chordata > Mammalia > Rodentia > Castoridae > Castor > Castor canadensis. The sequence continues at coordinate 107,057,466 of NC_133392.1, read as the reverse complement.
TTGTGCAGAAAGTACATGAACCATATTCACCTTCTTTTATCCTCCCCCTCCTGTTAGTACTCTCCCCATAGCGTGACCTGCTTTTCATTCTTGTCCTTCATGGTTTAGGTATCTAAACAATTCGTTGGTCAGTGGGATTTTTGCTTTGGTATTTTACCTATACAAGCATTGTGTTTAAGTGCATGTAACCCCCTCCACTGCCCTTCCTCGCCCTTTTCCCCCATTCTGTGTTAACAGTTTTTGCTGTGTTTCTTTATGTTTTGTTCCTACACTGGTGGGATATATTTCATTATTAGTTGCTATCTTTCTTTTCTTCTTTTCCTCCTCCCTTGGTCTTCTCTACCAGTCCCACTTTTGGATACATGCTCTGTTTATAGTTCTATATATAGATAATATTGCTTGTATTTGTATTGGGCCAATATTCCACAAATGAGAGAAAACATGTGGCCTTTGGCTTTTTAAACCTGGCTAACTTCACTTCAGGTGATGCTCTCCAGATCCATCCATTTACCTGCAAATGACAAAAATTCATTCTTCTTTGTGGCTGAGTAAAATTCCATTGTGTATAAATACCACATTTCCTTAATCCATTCATCAGTAGAGGGTCATCTTGACTGTTTCCATAACTTGGCTATTGTGAATAGTGCTACAATAAACAAGGGTGTGCAAGTACCTTTGGATTAATGCATTATTTCTATACTCATTGATTTAACTGTACCATTTTCATTGGGCTCTAAATTCCATGAGGGGATAGCAGACCTTGTCTAGCTTCTCATCTGTGTTCCTAGTTTTCAGCGCAGAGTCTGGTATAGGCTGGGGTTCAAGTGAAATTTGTGGAATGGTAGCTGAGTGAATGCTAGCTATTGCTTTTATTGTTATTCATATAAAGAGTCCCTTTAGTGTAAACCTAACAGTTACAGAGCTTGTGATCTCTTAGAGAGGTAGCCTCATGTATGCAAGCCTCACAGCCTCACATTCCCCCATTATCAACTAGGTAAACTTTTCCCAAATGCTATTCTATGAAACACAGGTATGTTACAATGTTATAAGACAAAGGTCTGCCACATAAGAATTCTTTTCTCAAACAATTTTAAAAAGTGCTATAAATCATATCCCACTCTGACCACCCTCCAAACCTCAGGTCTAACAAAGTTCATTATTTGACTCCAGGCTCTGAGAAATTTTGCAATAAAGAAATCTGTATTTGTTTAACTCATTACCCATGGAAGCATTTTCTTATATAAAATCCACAGATATTTCTTGGTACACAACATTCAGAAACTGTTGAATTAGACTGCAAACCTTTTGAAAGAAGGAGCCAAGTCTTGTAAATCTTGGTGTCTCCTAAGTGCTTAGACAATCTCACTCACACTAGTGTTGATTAGTATGTGCCCACTCAAAGTCTGTTCTAGTAATCTTTTCCCAGTTTTTCTCATTTTCTTAGGATTATTTCCAAAAGAGCAAGGGCCTAACTGTAGCTTAACATAATTGGCTGTAAATTATAATGAATTTACTTCCCTTTTTGCCAAGATCAAACCCTGGTAGTTTGTAATGATTTATTCACAAATATGATAGAATCACAAGATTGATTCTAATTCAAGCTGTTATTTTTTAACTGTGTGGGCTCAAGGAAGTTACTAATTTAGGGCTGTCTGGAAACACTTGATTTCCAACTGTCAACCACATTCTTCTATAGTCTTCTGCATCTCCAAAAATGGCACTCCCATTAACTTTTTGCTCAAATGGGAAACCTGGGTGCCATTTTGAATTCCTTTCTTACTTACTCTAACTCTCATAGAACCCTCTAGCAATTCCTCTGATTCCACCACTGAAATACAGTATTATTCCAAGGCCATCCAGTTCTCCCCTCATCCCTTGCTCCCCAGGGAAGGCTACCATCCTCTCTTGCTTTAACTCACAATCTTTTCTCTGGTTGCCTGCTGCTTTGTCTTCCTTGCTCTATACTCTGTTTATCACAATGTCAGCCAAAGTGATCTTGGAATGTAAATGTGGTCATCAACTTCTCTGCTTAAAGTCCTTCAACTTTTCCATTGCATTCAGAAAGAAATCCAAACTCTCACCATGGTCTATTTGTCTCTGTTGAACTTGGCTGCTTCTTTCTCGTCCCTTCCTCTCCTTTGCTCTCTGCAGTCCTAATATATGAGCTGTCTCCTATTTTCCTAGACAACCCAAGTTTCTATTGCCTCAGCATCCTTAAACACACACACACACACACACACACACACACACACACACACACACACCCCAAATCCTCTGCATACAACAGTGGTCCACTCACTCTTCACGTCCTGGGTCTCTCAGCTTAAAATTTTCCCTCTCAGAAAGACCTTCTCCCACACTCATCATATTATACAAAATGTTCCTCTAGAGAGAAGGACTTGTTTTTCTCTATCTCTGTGACTTGTTTTTGTCTTACAGAGTACTTATCTCCATTTATCATTGTTTTCTCTGTTGCCTTTTGTTTGTGTTCCCAGTGGAATATAACCTTAGTGAGTTAGATTGTGTTTATTCTTATATTCCCACTGACTAGTGGAATGACTACAAATAGACAGGAGAGCACAGTTAAAAAAATAAATCTCCATTTCTTTAACCAGACAAATGTTCAGAAGAATAAATTGATGCTAAAAAGGTTTGTTGAGTCTCTACCAAAATGCTAGTAAATGTGGTGAATCTTTAGAAGAGGGCAGGTGGTGCAGAAAAGAGAGGGACTGGGCTTTGGAGTCAGAAAGACCTGGAGAGGACCAGATCCTTTTAATCCTCACATCCTTGGTTAAATAATAGTACTTCCTTGGCCCCCTCCCCTCAAAAGTAAAAACCAGTTCTTAGCCTCCCTCTTATGTGTTCCCAGAGCATTAGTCTCTATCCTATGTTCCTCACTGTAATGGCCTATCTACCCTCTCTTTTTCACTAAACTCCAGAGGACCATTTCTGATCTACTCGCTCTTGTTATCCTCCTGCCCCCTCTTTATACATACTCAACCGGAAAGCTTAAAATTTCATGTGCTCCTTTGAAATCTTTGAGCTTCACAGGGCTCCAAAGGCCTCACTGTGAGCTCCCCTGCTCTCACTAGATATGTTCCTCACCCAGTGTGAGATGTTCTAGCCTCACTCTAATGGAATTATTCAAGTGAGCCAATCATATCCTCCTGCATGAACCTGGGGCCACCTCACCCTCTTGTTACTACAAAGTCTGTGTCCCACAGCCCCTGATTGTTCTTTCTGCTGAGTCCATGCTATGTGACCGTGCATGGCACACAGAACCTCCTACCCCACATTCTCAGTTTGTGTGATGAATAAACTGCAGTCAATCTCATCTACCTAAAGTCAGGCATGTGTGTTTGGCTGTCCTCAGAGCTTTGGGGCAGGACTTCTCCCTCAACGAGATAAAGAAGAGGCAACACACACACACACACACACACACACACACACACACACACACACACAAGCAGGTGTGATCATGAGGCAGGAGAAAAATAATAACCCCCATAGTTCATCATTTGAATAGACTACTGTTACAGCAGACAGTTTAACATGAGAAAAATAAACATGGTTATTAACAGGTATATTAACAGGTATCACCGAGTGATACCAAGAAAATAAATAGTTCTCAAAGAGATGGCTTTGAATTACAACTTGTATAGCATCTTCACCAAAGAACAGAAAATTTTTAGACAAGGGATGAGACAAAGGAAAAGGAAATTGAGTTTCTACATGAGGTGACTTGGGGAAAGGCAAGGACCTGGCAGATACAGGCTTGTTAATAAAGCTTGCTAATATGAATTCCTCTGGTCACCTCCAGGCTATGAGGCCCCGAAGCTGTCTTCTGTGTTTAATATTTGTTGTCCCTGAGTGAGAACAGAGCAGGATACCTTTTGTCTTTATGAATCTATGGGTTGCTTTAAGCAAACAGAGGGAGGGCAGAGAATACCCATGCATCTGTTTCTTCTTAATTGTCTTCAGCTCAACAATCTTTCATATTTGGGGGAGACATATTCTGATTTCCTACACTACCCTACACAAAACAGGGAATGAATTGTTCTCAATCTTGAATGGACATCAAAATAGCCTTTGAAGTTAAAAACAAAACAAAACACCAACTCCTTGTTTTACTCCAGATACACTGAACGAAAATAATAGGAGAGAGCCCCAGAGGTGCGTGAAGTGCCATTACTGACTTGTGGATAACCCAAGACAGTCACTGTAGAACTGTCTGACTAATGGTTCTCTTGTGCTCATCCTGTGGTGTAAATTGAAGGACACCACTGTCTTTCGAGATGGAGTATCTGGTAGACTCCTACCCAAGGGTTACAAATGCTTAGACACAGCTTTCAAATCCCTCCTGAGCCCTCAGGAGATTTTGTAAAGTGATCATAAGAGTCTTTCTGCTAAGCCTGGACTCCATCCCAGAAAGCTTAGCTACTATCTGTGGGGAGTGGATTATGAGAAGCCTTTGAGAACTCGACATAAGCACAGCTGTGTCAAATGATCTACAGGCTGAGTTTGGCATGGCCCCAGCCGCAGAAGAGGAAGGCAAAATGCAGCACGGCTGCTTTTCCTAAGTTGTTTACATTCAGAGAAGTAGAGAGCAGGTTTCTCTTGTCACAATGTCACGCCCCTCCCAAGAACTGTTGTTCCACCTCCTTGTTTACCATTGTATATAAAAGACTAGCTGAAGGAGGACAGGGGATTTGATTGATTTATGGATTATGAGGAGGTTTTTTGATGGGGGATTGATTGGTTGGCTGCTTGCAAGAAGTGGAAGTTATTGCCAAGGCGGCTTGCAAGGGGACTGCTGCTGAATGATGCAGCTGGCTGCTGCTGCTGTTGAGTTATGCTAGAGATTAGAGGGAACATGGGACAGTGGAAGTCTGAGGGCCAAGACTTTAAGAGAGATAAAGAAAACATGGGACATGTGAGTCTAAGGAAAGAGACTTTAAAGAATAGAAAAGAAAGAACTTTAGAAGTCAGGTTTTAAGGAATAGAGAAAAGAAGCAAAGTAAAAGAAGAGAATTATAGCGAAAAGAAGTATCTAGGCTGTTGGGCGTCTCCTTATGAGCACCCAGCATACCTGACCCCACTTTATGCATGTTTGTCTATCTTTTGTCCTTTCTGCATCTCCAGTCACCCTCAGTTAGGGCGGTAGAACAAGAGCTCATGAGAAAGCTCTCAAGAACTACCCTGTGGTGAATATTACTATGAGAAGCAAATTAGTACAGCCATTGTGGAAATCAGTGTGGAATTACTCAAAAAACTAAAAATGGAACTACCATCTGATCCAGCTACACCACTCTTGGGTGTGTAAATCAAAAGAATCAAAGTCACCAATGCAATAGAGATACCTGCACACCCATGTTTACTGTGCCATTATTCACAATCAGCCTAGGTGCCCATCAACAGATGAATGGACAAAGAAAATGTGGAATATATAAACGATGGAATATTATTTGGCTATTATTATTATTATTATTATTTTGCAGGAAAATGAATGGAACTAGAGATAAATAAGCCAGACTCAGAAAGACAAATATTTCATGTTTTCTCTCATATTCAGAATCTAGATTTCTTTTTTTAAAAAAAACATGAAAATAGAAGGATGACTGTTTGAGAAGAGGAAGAGGACCAGTGGAATGGGAAAGGGAGATGGGAGAGGATTATGAGGTTGTGAATATAATGAACATGTATGAAATGTATGTATTGTATGTTAAACACATGTATTATATACATGTATGAAAATGTCATAATAAACCCACTATTGTGTACAATTAATAAAAAAGGGGGAAAAAACCTATTTTTCCTGTTCCCCGCTTCCCTGATTGCCCTGTGGTGAGCGAACTCTTCTGCCTGGGATGACTTAGCAGCTCTTACCTGAGCATCCCAGTCCTAGGGCTCAGATAATCCAGGCTTCTAATTGAAGCAGAATCCCTTTTCCTGGCTCTTGTGGTTCATCTGTCCATATACCAACTCTCTAGTATGTTTTAAATGATGTCAGGTTCACTGGTAATAACTCTCACCAATTCTTTACCTTAGTGCTGTCATTTTATTCCTCTGAAATATACCGACAGTGAAATAAGCAAACATAATAGAAATACCTGGTATGGTATAGAGAACTTAAGATTTAAAATCAAGTTGAGTTCCCTAACTCATGCTTATTTGCTGTAAGACGAGAGGCAAATCATTTGTATATATCTGTACTTTGGTTTTCTCATTTGCCAAGTGAGAGCAATAATAATATCCATCCTTCCAACATCATGCAATGTTACATATGTAACAGTAATGTATCATGTAATGTTATAGATGTAACATCAATATATCATGTAATGTTATAAATGCAACATCAATGTATCATGTAATGTTATAAGGCAGGATAAATAAAAAACTGAAGAAGCAACTTGTAGCTATTTTTTGCCTCTGTACAAAAAAAAATCTCTTTCTTCCAGGCTGTCTGAATAAATAGCCCAATTTTTCCAGAATAGCAGGCATAATTTGCATTGCATTATGTTGAGGTACAATGAAGTAGAAAGTAAAATCTGAGCCATTGTCCTTGAGGTGTAGCTGAGGTGACAGTGAGAAGGGCTGGGGTCACAAAGTAAGTGTATATACAGAAAGCATCAGAATGCTAGCTCTCCATGCTAACTACAAATAGCTACATGTCCTTGTCCTTTGTTACCTCATCCTTCAACTTAGCAGTGGAGCTGGTGGACTAAGTGCATGTGAGTGAGACCATTGGCTTTCTTGCCTCCCTGGCTCAGACCCATGTCACTCCAGCTCCTGTGGAAAGTAGTGGAATTGAACCTGTTCAGTCCTGGGTTCTCCGACAAATGGATTGAGGTAGGGTGGTCACAGAGAAGGCAAGACGCCAGCTTCACTGACACTGGAAAACAAGCTTTAAAAACTTCCTATATATCTTTGCTAATAATACAGAGTTTTGAAAAAATGTTCCCTGGAGTATTATAAACATTTGAAAAGTTAAAATAACAATGAGTCAAAATAAGAAGAGAAAATGGTAATGATGTTATATAGAATGTGTGCTATGTGCCAGACATTGCCAATTACTACATCAATGTCATCTTTTAAAATTTAATTTCAAATGAAATACAACACTTTTATGTGCATGTGATATAATAAGTCAGTTATTTCTACAAAGTTTAATAAGAGAAAAATTGGACAGCTTGCCATATCACCCTACCCCAACATGTCACTCTTATCACAGAAGCAGCAGCCTTGAGGCCTTTCAATGGTTTCCTTGGTTATTTATCTCCACATTTCTCAATATCACGTTTGCACTACTACCTTTTCATTTGAAGTCTTATGTCTTGACTTCTAGCTTTGGAAAATGAGGATTTGGTTCTCTCACATCTCCTGAAAACGTGCAGACTCTCTCTCTCTCTCTCACTCTCTCACTCTCTCTCTCTTTCTCTCTCTCTCTCTCCTCTCTGTGACTTTATCTCTAACTCCCCCCACCCCCAATTCTCTAAACTTCACGTCCCCCTATCCTCTTAAAATGTTAATATTAGGATTTTTGCACGTCTCTATGGCCAGGTGAATCTGGTTCTCAGTTGAGGGATTGGTCTATGCTTTCCTTGTACATCTTTTTGGTTCAGTATTTCTGAACTCTTCTTTCAGCTTTTCACTTTTGCTGTCTTTTTTTTAAAGATTTCCAAGTTTTCTTTTTTTGTTTTATGAATGCTGCTTGTGAGAAAAACAACAGAGTCTCCTTTCTCTATTGGGTTATTAATGGTAGTTATTTTTCTCTATTTAGTTACTTCTTCCTGCATTGTGTCTATTTTCTACAAATTGCATTATTTTCCGTGTTGTTAGTTTTAATTTGTTATTCCTTCAAGTGTCTTCCAGTCTTGGGCTGTGTGCACATACTTAAGAGCAGGGCATTAAGAAGCCACGTGGAGGCCTGGAGGAGCATGCATGAGCAGTGGTCACACCAGCAATGTCCAAATGTCAGACCTTCTGTCTTGGCCAATCAGATAGCTCAAAAAAGATGTCTTATCTCTATCCAGGGATCTCTGTCTAGGAGATGGGCATCAGAGAATGCAGGAGGAAGGGAGTGAGGGTTCCCATAATTCAGCTTGTGGATTCCCACCAGGTCCTCTTGTTTTCAGAGTGTTATGCCACACTATCTGGAGAGTCAATTTTTGTCTTCTACTTCTAGGGAAGCTTTGAGACATAGAAAGGCAGTCTAAGAGTCTAGCTGCATTGTAAATACGTTTTCAGTCACCACTTCCCTGCCCCTCACACCTTCATAGACCCCTAATGGCGCCAATTATCAAAGGCGTCCAGGAGGTCTGTGGTACTCATCAGCGTGCTTTTGGATGACCTCATTGCTGGGTGGGCTCAGTGTTCTGAGCTCTGCTAGCTAACTGCCCTTTGTCCCTTTGTCTTCCAGCTTCCAACAGTTTGTTGCTTTCTTGTCCTCTCAAGTCCTCTTTGTTCTTGTAGGTTTATACCTTTGAAGGAAAATCCCTTTATTGCTTTCTGGGCTGGGGCCTTGGTCGGAGTGACCTGGTTAAGCCCATCAAGGAGGTTGGACTCATCCACAAATGCAAGACTTGCTGCGGTGCCCCCTCTCTGGAAATAATGAAGAAAACTGAAATTAGCCAGACTTTATTTCAATTACTTAAACACATTCCGTGTGTTCTGACATCTTACTGAAAAATAGTAGCATGTTAAATTTAGAGTGTGCTCCCCCAGACACAATGAGGGTGTTACGAATATGAAAATTTGTGAATGCATTCCACCCCAGCCAGAGAGACTAGAGTAAGGATTCACCAAGTGCCTCACTGAGGTTCAAATACCTTGCAAATTGCTTTACAATTGCTTTTGTCACCTAGACCTCAGGTCAGCCCAGGGGCATAGACATTGGGATCACGTTTTACAGATCAGGAAACGAGCCCCTGCTAGCTTAAATAACTCACACAAGGGAAGGGCATAGCCAGGAGTCCAACTCATCTGCTGATACATGCACAAGGTCAGTTAGGAGTGACTGAGAGAGAAAATTTAGGTCTGAATGTGATTGGTCACAGGGGTCAGTGTTTGGATCTTAAATGTTCCCCAAAGGTCATATATTAAAGACTTGGTTGCCAACCCATGGCCCCATTGGGAAGTGGTAGAAGTTTTGGAACTAGTGGAAGAAAGTTAGTCACTGAAGAATAAGAACTTGGAGGGGATATTAGGACCCCCTGCCCCTTCTTTCTTTTTTTGCTTCCTTTCTCCCCCACTACATGCTGCCTGCCTTGAAGCTATATCTTGCCACAGGCCAGAAGCAGGAGGGCCAAGCAACCATGGACTAAAACCTCTGAAACTATGACCCAGAAGAAACCTTTCCTCTTTTAAGTTGATTTAACTCAGGTATTTTGTCACAGTGACAGAAAGTTGACTGTTACAGTCACTAACTCAAATTTTGTCATAAAAGACATTCCATAGAGCCACATAGGGTCACATGTTTAAAAGTCAGAGGGGGGACTATGTAGAAGAGGCAGACACTCATATTGTTTTTGGGGTTTCACAAACATGCTGGTAAGCATGTTTGGTCTTCCTGCATCAAGCAGACCCTGGAATGGTTTCTCTTCTATTTTTACATGAGCTTCCTCCCAGCATTCTCCCTTCTTGTGCTTGTGGGGGAGACTGAGTTGGTGCTCACCGTTAGGAGGAGGGCTCTGGATTAGGACCTGCATACTGTACGTGGCTGCACTCATTTTGAAATCCAGAATTCAGGCCACTAGCCAGAGGGGTGACCCTGGGAATCTCAGGAAATCTATTTTGAGCAGGATGCTTATTTTTGTGGCCATTCATCACACTCTTTTCACATGTCTTAGTACAATGAAAAAGGTTTGTCTGGGTTCTTCAGGACTTATTAATAAGGGCCTACTTTCCTATGGGACTTTCAGAACACTGGCTTTCCCCACCTGCAGTGTGAAAAATGCTATCACAAGTTTCTTAGGTGACACATCTGCTTTTTTCTGGGGGAGCCTACAAATTAGAAGATTTGGCTCACATTCTGGAATGGCAGAATGTTGTTAGTGTCTCTGTGGTGGGGCTCGGTGAACAGATATTGTCATCTGAGATGCTTAATAAGAAAGGGGAACAGACAGGAAAACCAGGACTGGGTCAGCTGAGAGTATAATCACAGCTGAAAATCAGAAAAGGAGTTTCCAATAGTGCAGGCCTATTCTGGGGGCCATTCTCACACAGCAATGGACAGGCTAGAAGTCAGCCATGCTAGGCTATTCTATTTTATTTACTTGTTATCATATTATTCTTATACCGGGATACATTGTCACATTTACAAAGTGCTTACAATATATCAAAGTTGAATTCACCCCTCTCTATCATTCTCCTTTATTCCTCTCCACACACACACCATTCCTGGAATAGTTTCAACATATACTGGACTACTCTAGACGTACCACAAATGGGTTTATCATTGCCTTGTCCTCCTTTGCCCAGTGAAGGAGAAGAATTAGACAATCTTTAAAGTTCCTTCAAGCCCCATGATTCCTTGTGCTTACAATTTTAAGTTTTTAATTTTCATATTTAGAATTTAAGTTTTAAAATATTTCATATTTAGAATATTTAAAATACTATAAATTTATAGCAGGTTATAATTTCTAAGTGGGCTAGCGAAGGGAAATTGGAGACAGAGCTACATGAGAGGATCACCAAGTGTGGTGTCTGCGGCAGGAGAATTGAACAGCAATGAGTTAAGGAAACTCCAGACACTGCTCTGGGCTGAGCACACTCTGAGGAGCCGCCTGACCTCTAACACCTTTAACAAGCCCACCCTGCCATACACCTGCTCCCTTTGCCAGCCAGGGCCGAAGCCAGCATCAGGTCCTGGCTGCCAGCCTAGGGATAATTATTACCTAGGCATTAGAGATTGGCCTTCTGTGTGCACCTGTAATGGGAAAATCAGAGCTGTCTGGTTTTAGAACTGACACTGATGGGGCCTCATCCCACTGTTAGCTCCTCCTGCTCCCACTCCAGGACCGTTTATGCCCAGCAGTAAGTGTCAGTTAATAACAGACAATGCAGTGTCTTGTGTGTGAGTCTGCATTTTATCTCTTTGGGCTCAAGGCCTTGCAAATACCATATGCTTTCACAACAGAGCTGGGGAAAAATTTGAATTGCAAAGTGACTCTAAAAGCTCGAGTGTGTAGTATTGTGTTCACAATTTTATTTAAAAATATAAAAGTACATGAATAACACCATGCTGCTTTACCTGCAGGGATTGAGTAATGTTTGATCTGATCACAGAGGGAGCCTGTGCATTTAAAAGCTCCTGAAACATGTTCACTCCTTCTCTACACACATTGGATTATCTCCAGGTGACAGAGCTGTGCTAGAAGCCACGACTGCTCAGGTGAGCTTGATTTGCAGTCCATTCTCAAGGGGGTTATAGCATTAGGGAAGACAGGCAGACATATAATAGGACACAAGGTAGTGGGGTCAGTGTGACAGTGATGGGAACAAAGTGCTTTGGAAGCACAAGGAAGAAACAATAGATGGACTTAGTGAAGTGTGTATTTGTATGGATGTGGGTGCTTGTATAGAACAAGCCAGCCTTCCCTCACTGGAGATAAAGATGCAGCCAAGGCTCAAAGGTAAGAATGAACTTATTGCATGGCAAGTGTGAGAAAAACTTTCTGAATTCAGACACAGGAGCAGAATTGCCAAGCCATATCGTAAGTATTATGGTAGCATGTGCAAAGAAGAGGTTCATTCATCTATCCCCCACTAGGTTACTAGTGCCTGCAATGGTGAGCAAGAAGACACAGTCTTGTCTTCACAGATTTTATAATTTGGTTTGGAAGTTAGACCAAAATAACTAAACAGATGTGTTAGTTTATTGCTACTAATAAACTGTAAAGATATATCTGAGGCTAGGGACTTCAGAAAGAAGAGAAATTTATTTAACTCATGGTTCTAGAAGGTCAATATGGGAAGGAAAGATTATATGGCAAGACAGGAAATCAGACCAGGCAGGAAGTATCAGGCTTGTTCTCTCGTTTCATTGCCTCCCCTTCTAAGATCTACATCAATTCTTTTGGAGACGGATGTCTCCAATAACCTTCTTCTAGGCTTTACCTCCTAAAGATCTCAGCACCTCTTAATATTGCCATGGTAGGGACCAAGCTTCCAATACAAAAACCCGTGGGGGATCAATGTCATGAAAGAATCTTCCAAAGAGCTGAGATGCTAGACTTGTGCAGGAGATCCTTGAGATAAGGAGTTGGCTCCAAGAGGAGGTGGAATTTAAGCTGAGTAAGAAAGAGTGTCTACCATGAGCAAAATGATCCAGAGAGCATCCAAGCAAAAAGAAGGGCTGTAGTGAGGGCTCTTTGAGGGGTAAAAGTCTCTGTAGAATTGCAGGGAGACTAGCATTGAGGTAGTGAGAGAGGGAAGGTGAGGAGAGAGAGAGAGAGTGGCAAAAGTGAGGCTCACAGGAAGAGCCATGCATTCTTATTTTCACCTGCCTCCTGGCCTTGTCTGCTCCCCAGCTCTCAGTGTGCTGAGGGCTTTCCACACCCGTTGTAAAATCTGAGTCTAATCAGCCTCTTTCACCTCTCCCCACTTCATTATTAATCTTGTCCTTTCTCGCTGCTTTCCTGGCGTGCTGTCCTTTTGGCTTTTTTGAGCCCTCCAGGCCTGGCCCCATACCAGGACCAGGCCCAGGCCCTTAGTCTTCCCTTTGCCATAAATGCATGGCCCCAATTCATCTCATCTTTCCTCAAATGTCCCATCATTCCAGGCCTTACTTGACCACATCCCCTGACACAACTTGCCCTGCTTTATTCTTCATAACAATTACCATGAAAAAGCATTTTAGATGATCCGTTCATCTGCCACTGGAATACAAATTTTATGAGATGTGTGTATGTCAGGGAGGGCCCTCTTTATGGGTACATGATGTGTGCCATTGAACAGGGCCCAGTGTTCAAGGACTCTGTTTCCTTTCAACCTCTTCTGTTGCTCTCTCAGGCTCGGCTTAGCACTGGTGGCAGCAAGTTGAGTACCAGAAGCAGCAGTAGTCAGGCCAGTAGGAATGAGGAGGGACTCTGTAGGAGGGCAGCTCCAGTATATCTCCCTGATAGGTAGGGGTTGACTTGTCCATCCATCCCTGGAGCCAGCTCCTGAGGTTTGATACAAATATTAACTCAGCCTAAGCATCAGAACAGAAATTACTGCTGCTCAAACAGCAAACTTTGCTGGCAAATAATTCTAAAATAAGAGTGTATGCAATGACATCACAATAAAGCATATCAGGAATTTAAAGTTTGGAGTTCTTGACTTTAAAAACTGCTGCAGCATTGTAAAAAAAATATTTATGTTTGGAAGTAGAATTATGCGTAAAGATTGCTGCATCCGACAGAAAAGATCACAATTGTCCTTTGAAGCTTCAGCAGAGCCAATTCTTAGCCAGGAAGACAATTATAAAAGTAATCTTTCTTCATAATCAAAGATACAGTGATAGAGTGTAAACAGAGGTATTTTGAATTATATACAAATCATGAAACCACATTCAGTTTTTTCAAAATAGAAACTGCATAAGTAAAAGAAAGTCAGAGGAAATAATTAAACAACATTATATAAATTTATTTTTAAAGTTAAATGTAGACTAACACAAATATTGTGTGAAGAGTTAAATTTGATACTAGTTTGGGCAAAAAGTCACCAGACCCCAACTCAATCAATAAAAAGCTGTGCATGGTGATACAGGCTTGTCATCCCAGCTCTATAGGAAGCATAAATAGGAAAATCGCCATCCAGGCTGGCCCAGGCATAAAAGCAAGACCCTACTTGAAAAACAACGAAAGCAAGAAGTGCTGGGGGCTCAAGTGGTAGAGCACCTGCCTACTAAGAGCAAGGCCCTAAGTTCAAACCCCAGTACAGCAAAATAAATAAATATTTTAAAGAACGCTCGAGATGGCTTGTATTTCAAAATAACTTACCTGAAATTTATCCCGACATCGTCATAGCCTACAAAACACTCTTAAATAGTTCCAGTAATAGCTATATCGATAGGAAGACACTCTTCAAAATTAAAAATTATCAGAAAATATTTGCACAAAAACTATTTTTACATTTGTTAAGAATATTGGTCTTTTCGATTACAATTTTGAAGTGAAGTTGTTAAATTGTAATCTTTGATAACTTAAAGTGAGTGAGACAAAAAAACTTATGATCAATGAAGATGTAACTAATATTTATTATGTTCCAAAATTATGAAACCAGAAATGCTACTTTTCAGTAGGTAAGTTTATGTTGTTACTTATGTATTAGTCCTATTACATTTTATATGAAATAAAATATTTTTAAAGGAAATGTTTTATAGTTTAATACCTTTCACAACATTTTAAATGCATTTTGAACACCCACCCTTCATTTTCATTTCCCTAGGCCTCACAAATTCTGTAGTTGGCTTCTTTTCTTTGCAGTCCTGGGTATCTAACCCAGAGCCTCACACATGATGACAAATGCTCTACCACTGAGTAACAAACTTAGTCCCTGTAGCTGGCTTTCAGTCAAGGTCCTTGCAGAAACAGAATGTAACTCTGGTGGTTCAAAGAACCTTACTCTAAGGGAACATTTAAGAATGAGAACTGGGTGCTCAGGGCTCACGCCTGTAATCCTAGCTACTCAGGAGTCAGAGATCGGGAGGATCTTGGTTTGAAGCCAGTCCAGGCAAATAGTTCAAGGGATCCTATTTTGAAAAAAACCCATCACAGAAAAAAAAGGGCTCAAGCAGAAAAAGCACCTGCCCAGCAAGTGTGAGGTTCTGAGATCAAACCCCAGTTCCACCAAAAAAAAAAAAAAAAGAATGAGAACAGTAGGCCAACAAGGACTGTCAGTGGTAGGGAAATGTCACCACGCTTAGGACTATAGGAGCAAGGAGAGAGAAGTGCTGTGGATCCCAGTGAGGGCTGGAGCCACCAAGGATATGTCACCTAATAGAAATATGGCCTAGAGGGATGAAGACACAACCGGAATCCATGGCTCACAGCCCTGGGAGTGAAGACAAGAAATGCCCTGATGTCTCAGCTTCCAATCTCTTGCTGTAGCTGTCAATGGCTAGAAGGATGGGGAGCCAGGATGTGAAGTCTACAAGGAGGCAGCATTTTGGAGCACAGAGCAAGGAGTGGAGGGTGGAGAAAGAACTGTTTCTCTCTCTCTCTCTCTCTGTTTTCTTTTTATTTATTTATTTTGTCTTTTTGGTGACACTGGGGTTTGAACTTATGCAGGTGCTCTTACCACTTGAGCCATCAGCCCTCTCCCTCTCCCAATTCCCGAAACACGAGGCAATTTGCCCCCTGTTTTACTTCCAGATTTATGAGGAACGATTCTGTGTGAAAAGTGCAATTTAAATCTCACCAGAAGGGCAGGCTAAGGTGGAAACATACAATGCACATGCGATCAGTGTGATACTTGAGCAGCTCTGGGAAGAAGAGTTGTTTAAATTATCTTTGGGAAGCAGTTAAAGTGAGGAAGGAGAACAGCAATGAAGGCTGAGGGATGAGAAACATGGTTCTTAGTGAAAGAAATCCAATTTCCATGTTTTGTCTCCAGTGGTCAAAGAAGGTCAGCTATCATCACAGTGAACTGCATGCAACTGCCAGTACTCAACGTTTTTACCTCTTTCATCTCACAATAGCCTGAATTCTTAACAACTCAAGTTTTCAAAAAGCAAAGCTTTACTTAAAGAGGAAATAATTCCTCTTTAAGGAATGATTTTTACTACTATTTACTTACTATTTACACATATGTTACTTAAAAAACACTTGTTCTTCTGAAGAAATGCCAATAAGTAAAAAGAAAAAAAATAGTCACATATTCATGTCGGATATCATATCTATCATGCTCTTTTGAACGTTTTCCTAGGATTTCCACCATCTGCTTATTATTGTGTTTAAGCTACCTAGCTCATGGTATTTTATTGTAGCAGCCTAAACTGATTAAAACAGACATATGTTGTAAGGCTAAATAAAGTATTGGCTCATACTTTGATCCAGTGTTCAGGGCTAACGCTGGCTCTGTTGAAACATCTCCAGCAGGACTTTATACTGTTTAATCTGGCCATTTCCCACGCTGGATTTATCCTCAGGCTTCAGAAAGTGACAAAATATTGCTAAGTCAAGGCCTCCCAGATTTAAGTCTGGTGAAAAGGACGGCCACTTTCTTTTAGTACTGGACAAAAGTCCTGGACTATACTGGGTCACAAGCCCATCCCTGAGTCAAATACTGTGACTGGCAGGGTAGGAAACATTTGAAGGATGGAGAGGGATCATCCAAGTCACAGGAAATGATCACAAGGAAAGGGTGGTCAAGAGGCAAAACATG
This sequence comes from Castor canadensis, assembly GCF_047511655.1. NCBI lineage: Eukaryota > Metazoa > Chordata > Mammalia > Rodentia > Castoridae > Castor > Castor canadensis. The sequence continues at coordinate 107,041,098 of NC_133392.1, read as the reverse complement.
TCTTCTACTGATTAATTTCTGAGACTTCTAGATGAGAAAAAAATGTGCACTCTAAAGACTTGATAGACTTTGCCATTTTCTAATTCCAAAATTTGAAATAATCTGCCTTCTCACTAACAGTGTAAGAGATGAGTCATTTTAGCCTAAGAAAATTCTCTGTTAAGCCAATTTTGGTTTTTATTTCTTTGAAAAATTGAGTTTCACATAGTACAGTGTATTTTATATGTTTATTTACTGTAAATTAATTCTTTTGTAAATTCTAGCCTTTCATCGACTCTAAAACACCATTGACCAACCATAAAACACAGCATTATTTTATGTATCATCAAAAATTTCAAACAACACTACAGTTTGCTACTAAACTATCACTCAAATACTTCTTATTTTATTTGGATGAGCTTACCGGATTTTAGACATATTAAAATGTACAACATATGCACCTTAGAATTACTAAAATAGGGTGCCTGTCAATGTTCTTATCTTTTTTTATTAAAATTGTTGGTGGTTTATGGCCATAACTTATGGAGTGGTGTTCATCATGCTCCTTAGCATTTTAATTGTGGCGTTTTATGAAACATCTTGACGTATACATTTTTAATGGAGTAAAACCAATCAATCTTTTATTTTTTCCTTTTTGGCCTTTGATATAATGTCACCCAGGTATTTTCTATTCCTTGATTATTAAAAAATTTGCATAAGCTTACTTCTAGCATTTCTACTATTTTATACTTAACTTTACATCCGCTACACCTAGAATTTATTTCACTGTATGAAAAGGAAAATTTAAAATTTTATTTTCTCAAACAGTTATCTACACATGCACCTTGGAGTAAGTTATCAGTCATTTCCCCCATTGATATGAAATTCTACTTCAGTATGTGTTCAATGTGTCTATAAACAAGTACCCACGTATAACTCGATAATCTATTTCTACATTTTGACATCTGATGTCAGTACCACAATGTTTAAACTAGTATAGCTTTATAATATGATCTAATGTATATGACATGTCATTGATTCTAAGATTTATTTTTACATTTTAAGATCTCTGAAATCAGTATTTGTCTTATAATACAAGAGAATTATGTCACAATTTAACTGGCAACACTTCAAATGTTTATTTTTTTAATAGTACGTAAAAATAATAGTTTGTCTAGAGTCAGTAGCACTTTAGAAGACTGGGGCGGATGGAATGTGTTCTCTGCATAGGGTCTTCCAAAGCTGAAATCAAGGTGTCAACCAGAGCCATAATTCTTACCTGGGAACTGGAGTTCTCTTGCAATCTTATTAAAGTTGTTGGCATAATTTAATTCCTTGCTGTTGTAGAACTGAGGTCACAGTTCTCCTGTTAGCTGTCAGATGATAGCTCCTCTTCACTCCTGGAAGCATCCCTCTCCATCTATAGTTCATGAAAAGGATGCTTGTTTTCATGGAGTCAACTGGGTGCCATCTCTCTGACTTCCCTTTTCACGACCAGCCTGAATAAACTCTACTTTGAAATGACCATGTGTTTAGGTCTACCCAGATAACTTCCTTTCTTAAAATCAGCTGTGCCAGATTACCTAAGCTATTGGGGGGAGCAAAATTCATCATATACCCTAGTCCATGAATTATGTATGAACATGATGGGAAAGCTTGGGAGCCATCATTTTGTACTCTATCACTGGAGTACAAAACAACATACCAACAAAGGCAACAAGTAGACTACAAAGAAATAGGTTCCTAACTGCATGAAGGAAAGAGGAAAAGACCAGGCAATTTCTGTGGCTGGTTTGTGTGGTTTTCCTGGAGTCCCATGTTGAACCTGCTCAGGTGGACAATGCAGAAGTCCAGAAGACAGTAGATTCACAATACAGGAGAACAGTTGAAGAAGAAATGAAGATTTTTACTCATTAACAGATAAATGCCAGTAAAGACATGTGACTGATGAACTTGGCTTTATTTTAACTAAAAAAACTTCTGTGCACTCTGAGACTATAAGTTCCTCTGGGCAGGTCTAGGTCTCCTCATTTCTTTAAGCTTTGTGCCTTCTGTGAGGTAGGTACTGACAAATGTGATGGGTGGTGGGGTTGAGTTGCTGAGACCATGCAGGGAAAGCATGGCCTATAAAAAGATAAGTGCAGAGAACAGAGCCCTGGGCAACTTCAGCATTTATGGAATGTGCAAAGGACGGAGTCCACAAAAGGGACTAAGTGGAAGGTCAGAAAGGAGGAAAGTCAGGAGCGAGAGGTGCCCCCAAAGGACAGGAGGAGAGATGCAAGAGGAAAACCTGCCAGTAAACAGTATTGAAAATTTTATTTTCTTTTGATATTCTTCATTCTGCATTAGAAGTGATTTTTATTTATTTATTTATTTTGAGGCAGCACTTGGTAGGCAGGTGGTCTACCATTTCAGCCACATTCCCACCTGAACATTTTATTAACACTTAGTCTCTGCCAAGCAATGTGCGTGGAATTTATTTAATCTTCAAAAAAATCTCGCCACACAGATGTTTTTCTTATACAGAAGAGGAAATGGGGTCCCAGAAAGCTCAATTTGTTGTGGATCACACAGCTGGTCAATAGCAAAGGTGAACTTTAAATCCTGGATATGTGACCCCAGAGGCTCAGCTCCTACACACCAAATGGTACAGCTCTTCCCCTTTTTTTCTCACTTACAGAAGAGAAATTCCTCCTAACCAAAAGAAATGGAAAACACAATGAAAGAGAGCATGTGGCCCTTAAAGAGCTGGACTTTGGCAATAAAGATGGGGAAGCCAGGGTAGTTTTTGCCAGATTTAGCAAATAAAAACACAGGTCACAAATTAACTTTGATTTTCAGATGAAAGTTTTTAGTGTAAATATGTCCCCATTATATAGAATGCTCCAACTATGCCAAAGTTTCCACTGCCCCTGGCAACTTTACACTTCTATATTTTATAGCTCATATCATCTTTATGAAACACCCTGCCCTTTCTTTTTGCCAGTTTAATGTCACACACCTTTAAAGGCCCATCCATATCAATTGTCACTTGCCTAGAACTTAAACCTACAGGATGTTTATGTAAATGAACTTGTTTGATTGGCAAAGCCACCTTGCAAGTAAGCACAGTCTGTATGCATTTTTATTAATCCCTCTTGCAGATGAGAAAACAGAAGCCAGGATCCAAGCGACACAGCTCATTCACTCCCATAACTGAGACTGCAGTGTCAGGGGCTATGACAACAACTTTCATTCCTTTTCTGCTAACCCACATGGAGCTCAATCTCAGCCTTCCATTTTAATTCTCTTTATCACTTTTTTTTTTTTTTGTGGTGGTGGTACTAGGGTTTGAACTCAGGGCCTCAAGCTTGCTAGGCAGGCACTGTTACCGTTTGAGCCACTCTGCCAGTCCTCATTTTGATTCTCAATGTCTAGGTGTTTCTCCCTTTTCCTGACCTCTCAATATGGCTCCTGACTTAAAGTTTACTCTTTTTGTTCAAAATATGGAAGTCTTATTTTGTAACAACACTTACTTACATTCCCTCAAGACTGAAATATACCTTGTACAGTTTTGTCCTGACTCTTCAAATATACCCGGTTGGAACTGATGAACTTTTCAAAATACCTGCTTTTTGAGCCTTGAAAAACCACCCATCTCTGAACAACCATCACCCTGCAATGAGTCCTTGGCAAAGTGAGCCACCAATTTGTGGTTTATTATTTGATTAAAAAAACTTCTCTCTATAGAATGTCAAAACTGGCCTGCTTCCAAAATGTGGTAAAAAATTCTTCCCTAATGACTCCAAGTTAGCAATTTCTTCTGGGTTGGCATTCTCATCTACCACAGAAATGTCCAGAACAAATAGCCAGCCACTGGGCTAGTTTATCTAATAGTAAGTCATCCTTCCACTGTTCACTCAACAATACTCAGTGACACCTGAAATGTGCTTATCACAGGGTTAGGTAAGTGGAGATCAAATATGAGAGAGACGTGGTCCTTCTGGTCAAGGAATTGACAGTCTGTTAGAGGTGACACAAGTTTCTAGAAACACCAGGGTACAAAGCACAAGAGATACATGCTGTGGAAGTCAGAGAGGAGAGACATTTACCTACAGCCTGAAAAAAAAAAAGTATAACTTCAGCTTTTAACCTTCACACAGCCAGTCCTGATACACCAATTATGTGGATTGTAGCTCCAGAATAATTACTGTGATTATCCCAAGAATTTTAAAAAAGACTAAATGTTAATGTGGAAAATATGACACACTCAGTAAGAGGCATTAGAGGAAGCTGTTAAGTTCAAGAGGGAAGGTTAAGAGTCCCACCTCCTGCCGTCTTTATTTCTTCTGCTCCAATGGGAACAGCAAAAGTGATTGTCTCCCTTGTAACCATGACTCTCTTGTAACTATAGCCTTCTTCCAGAATGAATCTCTCTCTTTTTCCCTCTCTCTCATTTCTTCTCTCTCTCTCCCTCCTCCTCTTCCTTAGATTTGGGCGATATCTATGTAGCAAGAACAGAACATGTCACTAGAGGCTAAGCTTCCAGCAACACCAGGCCTCCCTCAAGGTGTCCTAGACTGGGTGGCAACTTACACAAAAAATTTCTACCCCTTTGGAGGCCTGCAATATTTATGGTAACTACTCACCAGCCACCATCTCCAGCCACCCTCCATCCCCAGTGATTCTCCAAGCCCTCCCTTGACCTCCCCAGGTACTTCCTCAGTAACCTTCACTTCCCATCCTGGCCCTTCCCATCCATCCTCACCAATCAATATTATATAGGGCTGCCCCTCCCATGATCCTCTCTCCCATTGAAATAATCTGGCCCTCACACGTCTGCATTGATATAAATTTACCTAGTAGAAACTCCACCCTCTAAGACCCCCTGAGTCCCTGCTTCCCCTGTGGTGTGGCTCCTGCTCAGCCCTTGGCTCACACTCCTCCTTCTAACCCGTGCAACCTGGCCCATGTCCTGTGGTCATGCAGTCCCCAGCTCACTGCACACCCAACCAGAGAGGTCCCTTCTCTCCTGAGCCTTCCCTCAGAAGGGCCATCTTGAGCATGACATTGGCTTCATCACAGTCTTTGTATAGCAGGCATAAATTTAGGTGGTTTCAATTCAGAAGGGTCCACACAGACAATGCCATAATTCCAGGAAGATGACATGCATCAAATAGTCAAGTCCGAGATACCATAAATGAGGGCAAAGGCCTCGGTTACCCTGCTTGCTGATAACAGGCTAATATTAAACTACCTACTGGCATCTCAAAGTGGAGTTTGTACCTTGAAAGAAACTTCCTTCTGCATGTGTAAAGGAATGATCTCCAGAGAGCTCAGCGCATGAAACAACAGCCCAAAATTGTCAGCATTGCACCCCAAGATATTCACTGCACTCCACATATTTCTGTTTCCATCTGTCCAGGGTTGCTGACCCCTTGTTACCTCTCAGGGAGCTGTAGTAAGAATTGCTACTTTAACAATTATTGTTATTTTTATTTTTAATTTAGGATCAGATTTACAAATTTGGTCTCTCAAATACAAGTTTATTTATAGAAAGCCTGGGAAGTTTCTAAGCTAATCCAAATACCATGCATGAAGAATTATGAAAACAATAAATAGTAAAGAATTAGAAAAGAAACTTGAAACCCGCCCCTCCCCCCAACTGACATTTGATTTAGTGCCAGGAAACTCTGAAGTTTTCTCTGCCCCCTATGTCTGTCAATTCCTGCATGATTGAGGTTCAAACATTTTCTCTCCTGGCTCAGTTCATGTGCTGTGTAACTGCCTCTTTGAACTTCAAGACAGTGGGTGGCCTGCCACCAGCAGGGCTTCTCATTCATAAAATGCTCAGTCCATGGCCTAGAATGGTGGATAACACCTGTAATCCCAGCTACTTGAGAGATGGACATTGGGAAGATTCTGATTTGAGGCCAGCCCAGGCAAAAAGTTAGTGAGACCCCCCCCATCTCAGTTAATAAGCAGGACCTGGTGTTGTGCATCTGTCATACCAGCTGTGGGAGGCACAAGTAATAGGATCATAGTCCAAAGCTGACCCAGGCAAAAAGGGAGACTTTATTAAAAAATAACTAGAGCAAAAGGGCTAGGAGTGTGGCTCAAATGGTAGAGCGCCTGCCTAGCAAGCACAAGGGCCTGAGTTCAAGTCCCAGTTATTCACCTCCCACCTAAAAAACAACAACAACAACAACAAAAAAAAAAACTGCTCAAATACTCAGAATCCTTTTTCTTTTGGACCTTCTACCGGAGACCTGCTCCTCACCACCACTACTTGCCTTGGGACTTCCTTTTCTATGTGCGTAACAAGCTCTTCTTGGGTCACTCCAAAGAACTGCACTGGTGACTTTTAACATCTGAAGCTAACATTGGAATGGGCCTTTGCTATGTGAGGATGGAGTTGCTCTTACATGTATGATTATACTTGTTTTTTGCTGAGTAAATTAAGGAACTGGAGCCATTCTGAAGGATTAGACCCTATCAAAGAGTTAACGCTGATATAACCATTGCTCTCTGGAGCAAAATTGTTTATAAGTTTAAGCCTGCCAACCTTTGGTGTGGTGGGGAACCTCCCAGAGAATTTCTCTAACTGGAAATGACATCTTAAAGCTGAGGAAAGAGTTTCAAGGAAAGTTTTTAAACCACCTACAAGCGGGGTGGACCAAGAAGGGTTTCTGTTCAGCCCTGAGGCCCCAACTCTCTTCATGCTAAGAGCTGGCCTCCCAGAAAGTATTTCTAATTCCGACACTGGTGTGGCCAAATTCTTGTGATCACTTTGTGTGAGCTCTATCTCATGGGAGAAAGTGCTTCAGTTTTAAACGGTTTTTTGAGTAATCACATACACAACAAAACCACCATCAGTCGTCAGAAAACTCAGGCCATGACAACATTCTGGAATATATTGAGAGTTACCAGCAGAGCAGAAGAACCATATTTCTCAATCTTCATTATTGCAAAGTTCTCTAAAATGCATTGATCTGCTTTTCTGCATAGATAAACTCAGTGTGCTGAACACAATTGATAGTCTCTCTGTACTCTCATGGTACCCATTTCTGCTTCAGCTAAGATGTTAGAGGGACTGGGGAGGGTAAAGTAGGATGAAAAGGCTCCAGAGTATTCCATGAAATTGTAAAATGTTGACAAAACTCTTGTCCAGAGTACACACATGTGGCTGGCAATTTATATGCATTAGCTGTTAAATAGTTATGAAAATTCTATGGAGTAGTTACTACTGCCATCTCTACTTTCAGACTAGGAAAATGAGGCAAAAATTCAAGGTTATTTGGATACCAAAAGGCAGAGCTGGTTTTCAAATCTATGTTACTCTCTAAATCTTAAATTATAATGATGGTTTCTCCTTCTTGGGTAGCTATGACACACAAAATGATGCCTGCTCCCTGCAACAATGGGGCAACGATGGGGCAATCTAAAACCTGTGAAATGTTAACTTACAAGGCAAAAGTGATGCTCAAGATGTGATTAAGGCAAGGATCTTGTGATGGGGGGACTGTAAGAATTCTCTTAGTGGGTTTAATTGAACCACACGGGTGCTTATAAGAGGGAGATAGATATGTCAGAGTCAGAGGAGATGTGACAATGGACGAGGTTAGGCTGACACAGACACAAGCCAAGGAACATGGGCAAGTCTCTGGAGGTTGGAAATGACAAAGAGTGGATTCTAGGTCCCTAGGATCTCCAGATCTCTATGGCAACCTGTGCAACTAGATGTTACTAATGGCAAACCATGTAAAGGAGGAGGCTTTGTTCCCTTTTCACCACTGAAATATTTTATGAGCAAGAAATAAATTTCTATTGTGTAATCTACTGAGATTGGGGACTTACCTGTTTTAGCAGCGTAACCATACTCCAGCTCTATGAAGTCAAATCTCGTGAAACTAGGGCTCAGAATGATGAAATGACCTGACCAAGCTCACAATTAGAAAGTGACAAAGGCAGAATTCTGACCCCAAAGGTCATGCTATTTCCATGATGCTGTGTAGAATTCTCTATAAAACTATTGTTCAGTTGTCTGTCTAACAAATTCGTTTTTTAAAGTCTCTAAATTATAGGTTTTAGGCCTAGAAGCCACCTGACATATCATCTTCCCTAAATCTCTTACAGTACTTCAAACATGAGTAAAGGGAAGCCTAAAAATGCCAGGTGTCTGGACTGTGTGATGAGACAGTCAGAACCAGAACAAAATCTTCTATTCACTATCCAAATTGTCCTTGGCTATGACTATGTTTTATATGAAGTGGTTTTCAACAATTTTCTTATATATCACTCATGTCCACGAAGGTTCGGCTCTCTCTTTAGAATGCATATGTCTCAACTAACCTTTGATTTAATATTTAATACACAGTGGGGGAAGGAAAATCTCTTCAATAAATGGTGTTGGAAAAACTGGATATCTACATGCAAAGGAATGAAACTGGACCCTTGTCTTGCAGTGTTTACAAAAATTAGCTCAAAGTAGATTGAAGACTTGAATATAAGATCTAAAACCTATCACTCCCAGAAGAAAACATAGGGAAAATCTCCCTATTTTGTCATTGTCAACAATGATTTTTTTGGACATGACACAAAAACAATGGGCAGCAGACATAAACAAATTGCACCTTACAACTTCAGTTTGTTTACATCAAGCAAAAAAGCTTTTGCACAGCAAACAATGAAGAAAATGAAAAGAAGGGATGGGAGAAAAGATTTGTAAACCATATACATCTGATAAGTACTCATATTCAAAATATGTAAGGAACTCAAAGTGCTCAATAGCAAAAACCCCCAAATAACTCAATTTAAAAAATGGACAAAGGACCTAAAGAGACATTTTTCCAAAGAAGACCTATAAAAGGCCAATATTTATATGAAAATGTGCTCAATATCACTAATCTTCAGAGAAATGAAGTACAGTTAGATAACACACCATTGTGCTATAATGAAAAAGATAAGAGATCAAGAGTGTTGGTGAGGGTGTGTAGAAAAGGGAGCCCTTGTACACTGGTTGATGGTATTGTAAATTTATACAACCATTACAGAAAAAAGTGTGGAGGTTCCTCAAAAATTAAAAGTAAAACTAGCATGTAATCATCTTCCAAAGGAAGTGACATCAGCATCTTGAAGAGATGTGTTGAGGAAAACTCTCAGGTTTATTAGTTTTATTCACAACAGCCAAGATAATTGAAATAAATGTCAATCAATGAATGGATAAAAAATGCTATTTTCTACATACACGTAATGGAATGTTATTTAGCTATAAGAAACAAGAAAGTCCTGCCATTTGTGACAACGTGGATGAACTTAGAGGATATTATGCTGAATGAAGAAAATCAGATGCAGAAAGACAAATGCTATATTATCTCACTTATGTGTGGAGGATCTGAAAAAAAAATCTAACTCATAAAATAAGAGACTAATAATATGGTGGTTGCCAGAGGCTGAGGGAAACAGGGAAATGTTGGTCCAGGGATACAAAGTGCCAGTTGTAAGGTGAACAAATGCTTCTATCTACTGTCTAGCAGGTGATGGATGTTAAATTTGATTGAGTTAATCATTACACTTGTATCTGTATAGCGAATCATCATTTTGTACACTTTAAAAACATACAGTTTTGTCGATTAAATATTTAAATAAATCAATAAAGTAAAATATACTACTAGAAAAAAATAGGACAATGAAGAACTATCAGTTCTGTGTGTGTCTGGGTTGGGCCAGGGTCCCACTGTGGAGTCACACAAAACAGCAGGTGCCAATTCTGGAAGACCTCTTTTATCAGTTATTTTAAATTCCACTTTTGTTACCATCCTTCCTCAGGACTGGAAAACTCTGATTCCCTGGAAGCTGCCTTACAGGTCATAAAAATCAAAGGTCAAATGACCGAGTATTCATTGCTATTAGTGGGACTGCAAAGGTACCCATGTCTTCAGACCTCTGCCTTTTCTCTTTGGTTAAAAATACAAGCTTTCCCTGGTTCTTCTGGACTACGAGAATTTGAATACTCCAGTTGTCCCTCACACCATGGCTTCAGTTCTGAAACCATCAAAACAGAACCATGATCCTATTTTGTGATTCTGGGCTGTGTTATCCAGGTGGTGAAAACTGCTTTGAATGCTCTCATGTTTTTCTAAATGACAAACACTGTGGTCCCCACAGGACACTCAAGGGGTGAGGCCAGCACAATGATGTATTGGGCTGTATCACACACATGGTCATGTATTACATGGATCAGTATTTCGTACAGTGTTATCACTGAGTTTTCCTATTATGTCCACAATTTAATTGTCCATTCACCAGTTAACTACTTAACTATCTGTTCACCAATTGGGCATTTGCACTATTTCAGCTTTGGGCAGTGTGAACATACATAGGCAAGATTTTCTGTGAATATGTTTCCTTTCTTTTGTATATCTACCTCAAAATGGAATTACTAGATCATAAGGTATTTAGGCTGAACTTGAAATGTCTGACTGTTTTCTAGAGTGGCTGTGCCATTTTAAATCCCACCAGCCATGTTGAAGCAATCTAGCTTCTCTATCCCCAGCATTTGGTGTAATCACCATTTTTTTTTAATTTTAGCCATTTGGATACAGGTGCACCCATGTCCCATTATTCTTTATTTGCATTTCCCTAATGGCTAATGATGCTGACATCTTCCTCTGTGATTTTATTTGCCATTTTTATGTCTTTTTAAATAGATACTTGTTCATGTCTTTGAGCCATTTTCTTTTCTTTTGCAATACTGGGGTTTGAACTCAGGGCCTTGCATAGCAAGTGCTGTACACTTGAGTCATGCCTCTACCTCTTTTCGCTTTTTAGATTATTTTTCAGAAGGGGTCCTTGTGCTCTTTGCCAAGGCTGGCCTCAGACTATAATCCCCCTACCTCTGCCTCTCAAGCAGCTGTGATTATAGGCACAAGCACCATACCTGGCATTTTTTACCCTTTTCTAATTGGATTTGCAAAAATGTTGACTTTTGAGAGTTCTTTACATACTCTAAATAGAAATGCTTTGTCAAATGACTTGTAAATATGTGCTTCCAGTCTATAATATACCCTCATAATAGGGTAGATCACAGAGAAATAGTAATGTTGATAAAATGCATTATTTTCTCTTTCATGGATCATGTATTTAAAGTTAAGTCTAAACACTCTTTGTCCAGTTCTAGTTCCAAAGATTTTCTGCTGTTTCTTTCTAAAAGATTTTTTTTTTCTCTTCAGCAGTGCTAGGATTGAACTCAGGGCCTCATACTTGCTAGGCAGGTGCTCTACCATGTGAGTCACTCCACCAGCCCCTTTGGGATTGGTTATTTTTGAGATAGGGTCTTGTTTCATGCCTGGGCTGGCCTGGACCACAACTCTTCTATTTATGTTCCCCACATAGCTGGGATGACAGGCATGTACCACTGTGTCCAGCCATTGATTGAAATGGGATCGAACTCAAACTAGGATCCTCCTGATCTCAGCCTCCTAAATTGTTAGAATTACAGACGTGAACCACTATGCTCAGCTCCTTTTTTTTTTTTTCTTTTTAGTGATTCGTCTGAGCTAATTCTGTGGAGTATGTCTTTCCTCACAGTAGACAGTCTCTGATACCTCTGCTCAGTTGCCTTCTAAAAACTATTTTTCAAAATTTTAAGTATATTTCAGTGGTCAGCCAATAATTCATCAGAGATTTTACTTAACCACCTTGAGCCAGTACATCTTCCACCCTTTGAATTTCTTTTAGTAAGTGATGAGGAGTGTATAAACCAGGGTTCAACCATAGAAACACAAGCAGTGAAGGGATCCACCGCCAGGCACTGGTTTAAGCAAACATGGAGTCTGGGCAAACAAGCCAAAATCTGAAGGTCATTAGAAAGGGCAAATTGGATATCTAGGCATGGGCTAAAGATGTTGTTCACAGAAAGACTTCATCTTAGTTCTGAAAGCCTCAATTCTGTTCTTACAACTCTTCAACTGATTGAACCAGGCTCACCCAGATGGTCTAGCACAGTCTGCATGGTACAGTCAATTGATTATGGACTTTAAATATATCTGTAAAATATCTTCATAGCAATACCTAGATTTGTTACTGATTGAATAACTGGGGAGTACAGATGAACTAAAGGGACATGATGACATCACAAGGAGCCATTACAGTTTTGGGTTTGCCTTGGACAAAACACTTTCTTGTTGGTGAGCAGAGGGAGGATGGAAGCTCCTGCAACAGTCAAATGAAAGCAGTATTAAACACCAACATCAACACAGTAAGCATCGGACTGGAAGAGGAGGAGCTGAGTTAGCCCAAATATTTTGGAGATAAATTTTTCTAAATGTATTTATATTGTATTTAGGTTCAGCTACAAAAATAATGAGGTGCTATATATTGAATGATGGTGATATCTAAAATTTTTTATTGTAGCTGTTTACCGATTGTCTTAGCCTTGTGGAGCTTCAGTGCTTTTCCTTGTGCCTTTTTCACATCAGGAAGGGAGATTTTTCCAAAGTTCTGACCATATGCTACAAGCTGGACGCTTTGGAGGTCTGATTTTCCTCTCTTTAGCTGGTGTTTTCCTGTGCAGAAAAAGACCATGGAAAATGAAGGGCATTGGTCTGGAGGGGGAGCAGCAAGCTGCCCACAGGAAAGTGATTGGCGAACACACGTACATATCTAGAGAGAGGTGAGAGCAAGGGAGAGGTGGCCTGGGACAGATGAATTTGCATCGATGGTAGGAACCAACTACACAAAGCAGGTGACTGAGTGGCTTGTCACTTACGGCCCAGTGGTTATATATGTACTCATCCAAGCTTCAGAGTTCAGTCATGAATACAAGGTCACGTTTGGATCCAGCAGGTGGGTAGTCAAAATAGACAGATATATCTGCTCTTGGCTGAATGTAGGAACTGAAGCTGATTCTGTTTCCTGCCCTCGTTTCTAGAACCTTCTCTGGGTTCCCGTGTTAGCTGGGCCATCGTTCCAGACGAGCCAGTCACAGGACTTCCTGTTTCTTTTTTCTGAATGACCCTGGTCAGGGGAGGAATGGCAACTTTAAACTTTGGGACAGACCTCCCTTAAGGACAAATCACCAACTACCAATGACCTTGGCCTGCCAAGCTTCGTAAGGGTAGCACACATAGAGAATGGGCCTGGACAAATGGCCCCTTGTCATCGTTAGCTATGATTTGAACCTGCTCCTTCTGAAAACGACTTGGTTCAGAGAGCAGCACAGGGGAAAATGCTAAGGCTCTCTAAAGGCCACCTCGGCAGGCAGCTGAAGCATTCATTTCCCTGAGCCCCTTGGGGACACAGGCACCCCTTCCTTTGTCTCATGGGAGAAGAGATATTTCCTGAGCCAAATACAGAGACAAAGATGGAAAAGCCAAAGACCTGACCTTCTACTTCCGGAGTTTTTAAAAAAGTCATTTTGTTGATCATTCTCAACTTCTCTTTTAGAGAGGATTCACTTTCGCCATGAACGTTCTGTATTCTAATAAGCTTTGCTATAATATCGTTGCTCTCACCATAGAGGACCTGCTTTCAGATGGTGGAGAGGCTCAAGTGATAGAGCACCTGCCTAGCAAGGCTAGCAAGCATGAGGCCCTGAGTTCAAGCCCGAGTACTGCCAAAAAAAAAAAAACAAACAAACCCCACAAAGAGAACCTGCTTTCAGTCAGTTCAAAGTGTATTCCTTTCATAAAGTAAACTTTGCTGTCACTTTCACTACAAAAAAAAATCATTTTTCTTATCACACTGGAAGCTCCACCCCAGCCTGTGCTTTGATCGAATCAGTGCTTCTGTGTTTCCTAGAGGTGATGTTGGGGATGAGGAGGGGGTAGCCTTGGCCTCTCTCCAGAGGTTGCTTTTCTTTCTGTCCTCTCCTGGCCCTGTAGCTAAATCTCTTTGCTTGTATCAGTGGCAAAACATCATGAATCACCATGCAGGTCACATAGGTACTAACATCAGATAAACTGCCCGACAGCCCTGTTGTCACAAATCATTGCTTGTTGCTAGGCTGCTCCATCCAGCCCTGGGGGAAAGAGTCTACCATGCAAAAATACCAGCCACGTGTCCAGGAGGCAGCCAGGCCCATGGCTTGCACCTTCCAGCACCTCAGTGTGGGTTGCTGCTATATTTTTTAGAGGGACCCCTCCATCCACCACCAGCCCATACACCTCTGCAGAGTCTTCCCTGGTCCCACCAAGGCTTCCCCAGCAAGAGGATCATGAATCATTCCTTCCCAATGCACTAGCAGCACCCTTTCAACATTGTTTTTCTAGCATGGTTTTCTTATTCTTCTACTTTTTTGTTTTTGGCAGTACTGAGGGTTGAACTCAGGGCCTTGAGCTTGTTAGGCAGGCGCTCTACCACTTAAACCATGCCCCCAGCTCTTCTAGCTTTAGTTTGTTTTCTGATAGGGTCTTACCCTTTTGCACAGCCAGCCTTGGGTTATGATCCTCTTCCCTCTACCTCCTGAGTAGCTGGGATTACAGATGTGCTCCACTTTGCCTATCCCTGTTCTTACTCTTTATTGGACAGCAAACTGTAGGCAGTGAGGAACCAGAGGATGTTTCTGAGCAGGGAAGAAACCTGATCGTATTTGTGCACCTATCAGATGACTCCAGTGGCGATGGAAGATGAATCCCTGGGAGAAACACTGGAGGCTAAGTTCCCTGTAAAGTGAGAGAAAATGAGATGGGATCCAGGGGAGGCAGTCAAAATAGAATAGCTATGTTGGCTCTAATGTGTTTGTTTTTTTTTAATGTGATTGAGGTCTCTTAATCAGCAAGACAGGGAAGGATTGTCATGTGCAGATTAAATGGTATCAGTCATGCACAGCACCTTGCCTGAAGACTGGCACACAGTGTGCACTCAGTAACTGCTGTCCCCTTCTTCCTGAAGGAGAGCGACATGGAGGCAAAGTTGGGCTGTGGTCTTATCATGTGAAGAAGGCTGACCTGAACCACTCAAGGCAGGTGGCTTATTGCACTTGTAGTCCAGTGGTTTAATATATCTGCTTATCTAAGAGTCAGATTTTAATCCCAAACAAGAGGCCAAGTTTCTATATTAAAGAAGGTTGTTGAAATTCTCACAGCAGAGAAGTTCTTTAGGAGATCAGATTCATGGTGGTCTTTTCCAAGAGGAGAGATTGATTACAAAGAAAGGCTGTAAGTACCCAATGCCTCCCCTCTGCAGTTCAGAACAAGGAAACCCCATGGGATCATGACCAAGGGCATTCATTGGGTGAGGTCTCTAAACCCCACCCTGTTTCTTCTGTTTATAGCCACTTCAAGCCAGGATAGACCAGAATAAAGTCATTTTTACTGTTGGCAATTCATTTATGCTCTTGGAATTTTGCTTTTTTAAATGCATAGTTTGGAAATAATCATCCTTGACTGACAGGGCTACTGTTAGGATTGAGTCAAGGAAGGGAGCTAAGCCTGGCATTATGCACCCACCCTGAACCCATGGATTGGCTAAAGAAACTTCTGGAAAAATCCCTAATCTGAACTGGTTGCTTATGCCTTAAAAGCTTCCCGTTGCCATTATAAAAGCTTGGTCTTCTGCATGGCTTAGAGGGTCCAGCATGCCCTGGCCCTATTCATTTGCCAGCTTGGTCCTATGCCAGGCCCAGCCTGGAATTCCAGCATGCTGGCCTTATTTTCAGTCCACTATGGGAGCCAGGCTCCTCTTGGCTCAGGCTTCTGCTCCTGTGGCCTTGCCTGAAACTCTCCATCAGGCCCCTCCTCTTTACTTGGCTCACCTTCATCTCTCTTTTAGGATTCAGTTTAGATTAACTCTAGTCATTCAAGTCACAGATATTTATTGAGGGCTTACTATGTGCTACTGTTCTAGATGCTGGGGAAAGTATTGCACAGTAAGGCAAAGCCCCAAGTCCAGTGAATTTCATATTCCAGCACTGGAGAGACAAAGTATAAACAAGCCAGCAATGAATGAGTGAAATAATTTCATGTGGTGGTAAGAATTGAGAAGGCCAGAAATGGAACAGAGCGGGCCAGGCTCTCTGGAGGGTGACGCAGCCTGTATCACCTTGGATCACCTCTTAATGACGTGAACTGTGGCTAGAATGATTTTAAAAAGGGGGTGGGGAGGGGATACTGCAGAGAGAGACATCAGCAAGTGCAAAGGCCCCGAGGTAAGGATGACTTTTGTGAAGTGTACGGAAGAAAAGTCTAGAGTTCCTGAGGCATAGTGATGGAGATAGAAAAGCATAAATAGGACAGGGGCTGGGTGGGGCAGATTTTATTTCAACTGTAAATGGAAGCTGCTGGAACACTTTGATTCATATTTCCATTTTACTGTGCTATTCCCTGGATGTTAGGTGGAGAATGGCTGGTAGAGATGGAGGCTTGGAGGGAAGTGGGGTGGAAGACAGAGACACTGGTGACTTGGATGAGGAGAAGGGGGTGCATTTGGATTAGCGCCTAGAGAGCTAGGAGCCGATGGGGAAAGTAAGGGAGGGAAAATTGTGGGGAGAAAGGGACAGCTGAGTGTTTGATAGATGACTTTCCTGTGGAAGGTTTCTGATCATCAACTCTGGTTGGAGATTTGCACTGGTGGCTCCCAGAGCAACCTGCTGTTCACCTTTGTCACATGCCAAACGTTTATCATTTGTCGGTATTTGCTTAACTATTTCCCCACTAGACCTGAGGGGAGGAATCTACCTGTCTTATTAATTAATTAAGAATTAACCTGGTTTCTCCAATCCTTTACATCATGCATAATATATGATTATATTGACAAGTCCTAATATAATATAATAATCTAACATATAGTAACAGTGGCACAGAACTACACTTAGAGATGCTATCCCTCTGCCAGATACTATTCTGTATACTTTACATGGATAACTCACTGGGTTTTCACAATAATTCCCTTAAATGGATACTATGTCATTTTTGACAGATTGAAGTTGAGGCACAGAGAATTTGAGCAAACTTGCCCAGGGTTGCCCAGCCAGCAAATGCCAAGAAATAAATAAAGTTATTTTACAAACAATATTTTGTTTATGTTTTTGCCATCACAGTGAAGTATGTTTTCTTGTTCCCATTTTAAGTTACAGGAGAGTGATACATAGATCTGTTTGAGATGTCAATATTGGGAAGCCGGGTTGGGAGGATTTGAACCACCTAGAATCGGAGAAAGGCTCTATGATAGAGAAAACATGGGAGGCAGTTGAGAACATCTCTCTGGAGCCAGGATGATCAGATTAGAAAGCCATCTCTGTGACTGGCTAGCCGTGAATCTGAGTGTTACTCAGTGGCCAAATTACTTAAACTACTGGTGCCTCAGTTCCCTCATCTGTAAATTATGGCACCATAAATAGGCCTATCTTTATGAATACTGGATGTGATATTTGCAGAGCACATCGAATAGACCTAGATATTTTGAGAAGGAGAAAGGATCCTTTGTTCCTCAAATCTACCCTATGGGCATTCATCCTGGATCAAGATGTTAAAATCAAAGAATACTAGAATTGACCTAATCTAGTTTATCCCTTCAGGCTCATCACACAGATAAGCCAACCGGGACAGGTGGTCGGGATGGTTGGAAAGAGACAGCGGAACTTTGTGGAGAAACATGACATCTTCTATTAGTTGGAGGTCCTATAAGATGAGACATAATGTCCAGAGCTAGAAAATCAGGCATCTTTCATGATTGAAAGAAAAACCATCCTAATCATTTCTAAGACAACCTTCCATTTTCTGAGATTTGATGATCAAAATGAACAGGGAATATTAGGATGTTTGCTTACTTTCTAATTTTATCCTGTCAATTGAAAATGAAGCTTGATCATTTCCCTTTTATTTCTTCTTCCAGACCTCTGGTGGAGGTGTTAATGAAAAGTCAATTGGTCAAATCCCAGTTTATCAAAAGACAGAGAAGGGATAAAAATTTAGAGTAATCAGGCCCCAAAAAAACCAGGATTGTGTATTTTGAAGCCGACTTAACAATAAGGTATCTAAAAAGTTCATTTTCCATTTCTTTAAAGAGTTACATTCCTGTCGGTCAGGCAACCAGCTCAATGACGTCAGCTTCCTTTCCACTCTTACAACATACGTGGTTACTTATCCAATTCCCGGACCACTAAGCAAATCTGGCTTTGAGAAAGAACTGTCCTGATCTGACACATGAGCTAAGTCAAAATATTTGAAATCCAATTTGAAACTGTGGTCTGGCCTAATCCACACCATTCAGGAATAAATAGATACTTGTAAACTGATGTAAAATGAGCAATCTACAGGTAGAAATTTGCCCAGGGCTGAGGGACATGCAAATTGTTGCAGCCTTTCCAAAAAGCAGTTTGGAAATACAGATTAAGAAAGAGGCTTAAATATGCTCATACCTTTCACCCAGTAATTTCAGCTTTAGGAGTTGAACCTGAAGAAATAGAGACAGAGCTAAGGAAGCACTGTTTACAAATGCAAAAACAAAATGCGATACAAAGAAAATAGTCAACAATTCTAAAATGGCTTACATCCTATTTCAACCACCCATTATGTGATTACTTAATAAAATGGTTAGTGGCATGAGGAAAACATAACCAACATCAACAAAAAGGTGGGGAAATGTAGGGTCCAAAACTCATGTCACATGATTCCAATTTTGTCAATCTATTCTTTCCATCTGTCCATCCATCAATCCATCCATCCATCCTTTATTTCTCAATCTACCTAGTGAAAATATGCCTAGAAAACCAACTGAAAGGCCAGGCGCTTGTACCTAACATCTATAATCCTAGCTACTCAGAAGGCAGAGATCTCAGAAGGATCCTAGTTCAAAGTCAGCCCCGGACAAATAGTTTGAGAGACCCTATCTCAAAAACAACCCATCACAAAAATAAGGGCCAACAGACTGGCTCAAGCAGTAGACTACCTGCCTACCAAACATGAGGCCATGAGTTCAAACCCCAGTGCCACACACACACACACACACACACACACACACAAAATAAATGTTAATAGTTCTTTTCTATATTATTTTCATGGGTGCTTTCATCTCTATACTTTCTTGTAGCAAGCTACTTTAAAATAAGGAGAAGAATGATAAAGGATATCCTCTGCAGAAACAAGCCAAGCTTCATCCCTTGTACTTCAAAAAACCTCTTTACTGCACATCAGCCCTGCCTTCATCTGAAGGATCAGTTTTTCTGCTACACTACCTACCATATCAATTTTTCTGAACTAGTCCTTGTATTACATCATTCTTTGCCTTAAAATGTTCACTGGTTCCTTGCTGTAGATATAAATAATGGCTAAACTCCTTAACCAGTCCTTCCAGCCTTTGGTAATCTGGCCCTGATATACTATCTAGGTAGTTGTTTTATTATTTTTTCTCCTCAAATCTTCATTCATTCATTCTAGTTGGCTGTGCCCATCCCTTTCCATTTCCTAGTCCTTCCCACACATTGTCTCTTCCCTGGACCATTCTATGTGCTCCCACCTTCAGGTCACTGCTCCCTGGCGTGTACTTGGCTGGGCCCATTGTAGAAGACTCAGTGCACGTCTGTTATCCTCTCAGAGACTTTCACTTATGTCCCAGTGGAAGCACGCCCTCTAGGGACTTAGGCAAATGTTTCAGATTCTCATTTGCATAATGAGAATTGTAGTATTAACATATACTCTTTGCATTCATTGTGAAGATCCAAAGAGGAATATATGCACAATGCTTAGAACAACATCTGGTACGATGTAAGAAGTCAAGCTATGTCCCCCGTTTATATTAGAGACCATAAATTTCTTCAAGGTAGGACCCTAGTCTTCTTCCTCTTTAAAACGCCCATGGGACCTAGCACTTTACCTTATTTCCAGTTGGGTATCCGATAAACATTGTTGAGTATCTGGTAAACGGTGAGTATGCATGAATGACAGTTGCTATAGACTGGATATTTGTATCCACTGCACATTCCCATATTAATCCTAATTCCCAAAGTGACATGTTTGGAGGTATAGCCTTCAGGAGGTGATTAGGCCATGAGAGTTAAGTCCTCTTGAGTGAGATTAGGGCCTTTAGAAGAAAAACTCCAGAGAGCTCTCTACCCTACCTACTGTGAGGACACAGCAAAAAGATGACAGCCTATGAACCAAGAAGTGGGCACAAGATCTGCCAGTACCCTGACCTTGGATTTTCCTCCTCCAGAACTGTGAGAAATAAATTTCTGTTGTTCATAAGCCTCTAGTTCATGGTATTTCGTTGTAACACACACGGCAGTTATATGGAATCTTTACTGATCCTATCCCTCTCTTGAGTACTCTGTAACTAAAAGCCATAAACACATCACTTGTGTGGTTAAATCCAGTGCTAATCATTGTGATTACTGGAGTTGTACAACTCTGTGCCAAATTCTTTCTACTTCTGCAGTATTGTGGGGGTGGATGCTTGATAATCCTGCTTATGGGTTTCCATATTGTTCTCATTTTTCAATGGCAAGTTGCAGAAGAGTTACCTTACATTTTCCAACCTTACTAATTTTCTTGGCCAAAAGCCTGAAGAAAATCGCATTAAACCTCTCACTTACAGCCCACACCTTGTACCATCCCAAATGAATGTCACTGTGAGTGGGCTGCAGGGAGATGGCCTTTGCAAGTTGTTTGAGAACTAGAGAAAAATAAACAAATGGCAAAATATAACCAATTTCTTTGCATGACCACATGTGCCACGTATGGCATCACTTCTTCTGTAGATTTGTCCTGTTGGAAAGGTTAGATGCATTCAGAAGCTATGTAGCCACTGTTTCATCTATTTGTCCCTCAACACCTTGGCTTAGGTTTCCCAGGACACACTATCCTTTGCCCAGTCACCTCTCTTGTTGTCTGTCCCATTTGTCAGCTGTCTTCTAGAAAGTCCTACTTACATGTACAAAGTAGATTTATTTCCCATCTCCATCCTGTTCTGCCTCCTGTGTCTACACCATCCACTTACTGCCCAAGCTAGACACTTCTCCATCTTCCTCTCCCCACACACATAACTCATCATAGGATCCTGTTGACTCTACCTATTCCATATTTCCAAAGTTTCTCCTTGCTCTCTACTTTTATTGCTATGGCTTCATGCCATTTGCCTGTCTCTTCTGCTTAATGGCAGGAACCTCCTAATTGGCCACCTCTGCAAACTGCTGTCCTTTAATCTATGTGCTCATTATAGCCTATGATCATACCAAAATAAACACCTTTGTCACTCATTGCCTTTCAAGCCCCCAGTGTTCTCTGTGAACCTCAAAAGGTGCCATCTTGGCCCCTGGTTCTCTCCCATGCCTCACTGCTCAACCCATAGCTTCCTTCATCTCACACTTTGAGTCTATGCAGCTCATGAGAGGTTCTCAAAGTGTGGAATGAATATCAGTGGATTCCCATGGCCTCGTCAAGGGGTCTGGGGTCAAAATATTTTTATAATAACACTAAGACATCATTTGCTTTATTCACTTTCATGAGGACACAGTGGTGTTTTCTTAAGGCTATATGACACGTGATATTGATACAAATTGAAAGCAAAAATGGATATGAAAATTCATCTGTCTTAAGCCAGACATTAAAGAGACTGCAAAAATGTAGATTGTAGCTTCTCACTAATTTTTTGCTTATGAAAATAGATACATTTTTCATAAAATATGGTACTTATGTTAGCACATAATGGGATTATTATCTTAAATTAATAAGTACATAATTTAAGTTTTTCTTTCTCTCAGCAATCCTTCTGACTTTGCCTCCCAAGTAGCTGGGATTACAGGGGTTCACCACCATGTCTGGTTAAATATAATCTCTTTAATTTTAAGTTTAATCCAATTTAAAAAATAATGGTCATGCTTAGTAACGAAGCTCATAAAATTCCTGAATATTTAACAACCGTCTTTTGGACCTGAACTTTGACCATTCAACCTTTGGTCATTGCAGATGCTCAAGTTCTGCTTTAAACCTAATGACTGTACCTCTACAGGGTGGCACGCAGGTAATTCTATGTTTACCAGACTTCCAGATTCATCAGGCACAGAGAAAGTCATTTATTCAATCCTTTATTCAATCATTCAATCTACATTTATTATTATTAAAGGGTTATATTGTGCCTCCAAACAACAATATTTCAAAGTGATGTGGAATTAATACTGAATGAAAAACAAACAAAAACTCTCCACTTTCAGGTGTTATGTTTAAGTGGGGAAACATTGCACAGCAAGGAAACAAAACGTACAGTATGTCTATAGATAGCGTAAGTCTTTGAAGAGCCGGCACCAATGGCTCATGCCTGTATCCTAGCTACTTGGGAGCCTGAGATCAGGAAGATCACCATTTGAGGCCAACCCAACTCCAAAATAACAAGAGTAAAATGAACTGGAGGTGTGACTCAAGTGGTAGAGTGCCTGCTTTGCAAAGCCCTGAGTTCAAACCCCAGTCCCATCAAAAAAATTTTTTAAAGTCTTTGAAGAAACCCCCTTTGGGTAAGGGCCAATGGGTGCCTAGCCTGTACCTCAGGACCTTGCGCCTTGCTTTCTTCTCCCTACGTGTCCTGTCCATGGTCTCCTTTGATTCCTGGCCTGTCCCAGTGCAGCAGTTCCAAGTCCTTGTGGAGAAGCCATCTTCCTTCGATGCATTTGACATGCAAAAGTTTACTTGGGAGGTTTTTCTGATTCTTCCAGGAAATTGTTTGGTCTGTCACTGGGATTTGAGGCCCCAGGAAGCTTTTTTGCTTCAGTTTTGATGAAGGCAACCACAATGTGACCAGTGGGCTGTTTTGTTTTTTTTTTTCAACAATGGGGCAATTGCAATTTGAAACATGTATTTAGTTCTTTTTTCTTTCAAAAATGTTGGTTGATTAGTATGACTTAAGAACAAACTCCTCCTTTCAGATGTTTGACTTGTCTCCACTGGAGTAGAGATGAATTCAGGAAACAGAACGTGGGGCTGTGAGTTTGGTTGATGATGATTAGGAGATGGGGATTGTGGAACTGGGCAAAGGCAGGCTTGAATACCAACTAGTTCTGCATGCTGGGAAAACACTCAACCTTTCTGAGTCTTAGTTTCCTCTAAAAAACGTGGCTTCCATCATTTGCATGTGT
Source organism: Castor canadensis (assembly GCF_047511655.1). Lineage (NCBI taxonomy): Eukaryota > Metazoa > Chordata > Mammalia > Rodentia > Castoridae > Castor > Castor canadensis. The sequence goes on along the minus strand of NC_133392.1, from coordinate 107,018,078 downwards.
TTACTGAGCACCTACTAAGTTCCTGGCATGGTACTGGACATTAGTGATACATAGTAAGCAGCAGTCACTCATGACTTTGTGGTTCTGAATCCTCATTTTATTTGGGTGGACAACTGTTAAACAAATAACACTGCAAAGGAGAAGGCAGAGTATGGTGGGAACTTACAAATGGAGAGATAGCCTAGTCTGGACAATTGGAAAAGTTGAACTGAGACAATCAGGGTTAAACTAAGTCAGTCAAAGAGATGTAAATGAGTGGTCTGCCAGAAAGAGGAAAGGAAGCCATGTTTTCGAACTAGAGGTGGTGGGTCTATTTTTGTGAGAAGTTTGGCCATGACACTCTGGGGACCAGATGACAAAATGTGCAGAATTTGGAACAAAGCAGTTCTGCACAAAACCCATGATCTCTCTGACTTCCGATATTTGTAAGCATTTTGGAACTTGGCTTTGGACCTTGCGAATGGGGACTTGAGTAGCTCTGGAAGAACATGGCAGAGGCTGAGTTGGGCTTAGTTGGTTGATCAGGTGGTTTATAGTGTAATCAATCGGCATCTCAAAAATTATTGCTGGGAGTGGCAATGGTGGCTGAGAATAAGGTCTTTTCTATAATGTGATTTCTCATGAGTTTGGGACAACTGAAGGGGTAGCACATGTCTCTAATTTTGCTTCACAAACAGAAGCAAAAGGGTTCTGTATGATCTGCATGATCAGGCAGATCAATAAGTATTTGATAATAAACTTTCATCCAGAGTATTATTCTGTTAACATTTTAATATCATTGAAATGAAAGCATTTTGCAAATATTAACTCATAGGGTTTGTATTTGTTCTCCACCTCTGTGTAACAAATGATCGCAAGCACAATAGCTTAAATTGCATGCATTTGTAGATTCAGAGTTTCAGTGGGGCAGAAGATAGGCCAGTGTAATGGAGTGCTCTGCTCAGGGTCTTACCAGGCTGCAGTGCAGGCATCAGCCTGGCTGCCTTCTCATTTGATGAACTTATGTGGGGAAGGATCTTTTTCTAAGGTCATTCAGATCATTAGCAGAATTCATTTCCTTGCAACTGTGTCACTGCAGCCTGGGCTTGTGCTGGCTATTGGCTGGAGGATGTCCTCAGGTCCTAGAGGCTGTGCCTAGTTCCTTGCCATATGGACTTCTCCAATATGGCTGCTTCCTTCACCAAACTCACAGGAGAGTTGTAGCCTATCTGTCAAGACAGTCTTATCTAGTGTAATCTAATCTTGGGAATTCATCTCATTACCTTTGCATATCCTGTTGGGTAGAAGTAAGTCACAACCCCCACTCCGTGCACTCAAGGGGAGGCGATTCCACACAAATGAACACCAAGAGGTGAGAATCAGCGTGTGTGTGTGGGGGTCACCTTATGAATCTGCATAGTCACACCTGAAGGAGAGGTGTCATTACTGTTCCCCATTTTACTAAGGAAGAAATAGGACCTTGGCCAAGTTCACAAGGGTGGTAAGCAGGAGAGCCTGACTTTGCTTCAGACCACACTTCACTCTGTCCACACATCACTGGAGGCACTTTTTCAATTTTATTTCATGGTAAAACAATTTGTGAGGAACCAAATTGTCTAAGTTTAAAATAACTATAAATGCATTGATGTTCAACAGCTGAGAAACAGAGAAGCTCTGGACAGTTAAATAAGTAACCAAGGTCAGCTCTGAGATAGCAGAGGCTGGGATTCTTACCCAGATCCAAAGTGAGCCCAGAGTCAGAAAATGTGGGTTTAATCCAGTGTCTTTCTTTCATTGCTATATATATAATTAAAGGAGATAATTAAGGGGGGGGGGTATCACAGACCTGGATTCTTCCTGTCAAAATTTCACAATTTTAATCACTGCCATCTTCTATCTTCAAACAATAAAACAGATAATCTCCTGTTTGTGTTTCATTTATAGCTTTAAACACAGTGATGTGATCAAGATGGTTGCATCACCATTTTCCAGGTCAGGAAGCTAAGGTTTCAAGGAAATAGATCACGCCAGTCCTACAGAATGGAAATGGGGCTCAGCCATGAGCATCTAGCTCCCTTCTCATGTCACATTATGAACAGCGTTTTTCAAAAAGGACAATACTTTTTTTATTCTTCTAGAGAGTAAAAGGTACCACAAAATCACTGAGTAGTAAGGAAGTTTCCAGATTCTCTAGCTGGTAGCCTCCAGGCTTGGCATAGTTGGACTAAGAATTAGAGGGTTTTTTATAAATCATTTCCAGTTATGTGCCAATACTTAAAGTATTTTAGATTTTCCACAGCAATCAGAAAGGCATTGTGAATGGAGACCCCATTCCCAGTCAAAACGAGGAGAGGTGCTCCTGTAGGGAGAGCATAGTCTCTCAGTATGCCATCAAGTCACGTCGGCCCCTCTCCTTGGCCACTGTGGACCTTGAGTTTGAGATCCTCTCATTTCACAGATGAAAATCTGCAGCCCACAGGAAACCACAGAGACCAGCAGCTAGTTAAGAATGGCAGAGCTGATATTACCTTAAGGAAAGCCTGTGCAGCAGGCTTCTCTACTCAGGTGGGCATCATCAGCAACAAATCCAACCACAGGGAGAACTGCCGTGCCCTCAAGTAGCCTGGCACACAGCACTGCTTAATTTACATCGAAATGACACCGGGGACAAATACATTTCACGATGTTCAGCTCCAGGTTGCAGAAAAAAATCACAATAATGGAGAACCGCAATTACAAGTCATTTCCTTCCAAAGCCCTAGATTAATGACTGCCTTAACAAAGAGACTTTCAGAGCAAAAGGGGCACCAAGCACCATGCATGAATGTGGCAGGCTAGTCACCTTCATGTCTAAGTGTAGAGCTTTTTGAAATGGAATTTTAAAGACGTGTTTCTCCTACAAATATTAGATAGATGTAATCTCCAAAGTTCCAGAGGCAGCGGGTAGAAGATGTTTCCATTAGCCATGGAAGGAAAATCTGTGGCAGGTAAAGCAGGAAGTAAACATGAATTCAACTCAACTAATGGGGTGAGGGCTTATGTGTGCCAGGCAATGCTTTCATAGAGGTTATTTTATTTCATTTGCACAACTCACAAAGACACAGAATTAAACCCATATATTCTGATTCTGGACTCACCTTGCATCTGGGTGAGAATCCCAGCCTCAGCTGTCTCTGCAGTGACTGTGGTTACTTATTTAGCTGTCTGGAGCTTCTTTTATTTTTCAGCTGTTGAATGGCATATGTCAGATACTCAATGCATTTATAGTTACTTCAAAATTAGTCCATGTGACTCTTCATCAAGATTAGCTTACTATAAAATAAAATTGAAAAAGTACTGGGTTGGTGTCAGATCTGGATTCCAGTGCCCATTCTGTCCCTTTCTGCTGAGACACATAAGGAAATTGTGGTTTTTTAATACTGAAAAACACAACATAGCACATGGTGGGATAGTTCTAACAGAACTAAAGGGAATAAAATGAAAAGTGGGTCTCCTTTCCTCACTCAACTGCATTCTCCTCTCAAAGCCAATAATTCTCAACAATTATTTGAATGTCCTTCAAGAAGAGTTTCCTATTAATGCTTATATAAATGTTTGTGCTCTCTCTCTCTTTCGCTCCCTCCCCCCCACTGAAGAAATTGTGAAGGAAATACTGGAGCTATTTGGTGTTGGCCCATACCACCTCACTCTTTCAATAAAGTCCAGCCCCTATTAATGGTCATTTAGGCAATTTCCTTGATTAATAATAGAATCAGCTAATAGTTACAGATTGCTCATAATGTCAGGCACTATTCTAAGTACCTTACCTTTGTTAGCGCATTTAATACTCATGACAATCCTAGGTAGAAACATTTATTAGTATATCAGATGAAAATAATGCCCAGTGAACTTCAGCACTTACTTGCCCAAGGTCAGATGCACACCCAGGCAGACTGAATGGTGGTATAACACGTTTGTCTACATGCTTTTATGCACATTTATCAGAATATCTGGTAAATGGTGGATCTTAGGAAAAGTAGCAATTTAATCAAATAATACTTTTGAAAGAGCAATATGAAAACGAGGTGAAGAAGAGACACATCTTAGACACAACTCTTGTCACATTTTGTGGTGCGTTTTAATTTCCTTATCTGCCTCTCTTGGGAGAATTACGAGCTTCTGTTTGAGCTGAGTCTTAAAGGGTGAGTAAAATTTTGAAGAATAGAAAGGGAAGAAAAAAACACCTTGAGTGAACAAGCAACAAAAGAAAGACTACATAGGATGTTTAAGAGGCAGGAAACTGTCCAGGCTGCTTGGGGAAAGGGTTTGTGGAGTGCTGTGCTCACAGAGGAAACTGGGAGGCAGTTTGTGAGTTTCTCTGGGCTGTGAGGCAGTTTGTGAGTTTCTCCTTAACCAGAAAGACAGAGCAGATGAACATCTGTGAGCTTACCCAAGTGTACCCCACATTCTGAGTCTCGGGTTGCAAAATCATTCTTATCTCCACAATAGATTTATTTCCTCCATTTTTTTCACTTTTCAATTTCAAACGGATGACAGGTTTGAGGGTTGATAGCAGTAGCCTGGAAAACACCTTTATCGGTGCCATGGAAATATTTTCAATTCTCTGTTCCTTTAATCCCCATCAACACCCTGAGCTTGTTATGTCTGATGTATTTCTCTTTCCAAGCTCTAGGTTGAGGCCTAAGTTTATAGCAGGAGCTTATAGATGCATTATTCATTTGTATGCAAACACACCCCTGTGGATTTCTATTACTCTTGAAATTCATAAAGTCCCATAAACATCTGACAACACATATTTTAAACATAGGCTGTCATTTTTCCAGTGTACTTGATTGTTGATTTTGGCTAATGAATTCTAATTGAATTCAAATTAGAAACTGATACCAAAGACCACTCTTATAGATGAGCACTAATAGGAATATAAAATGGGTTTCAAAGGTGAGTCATATATAATTTTGAATTTCCTGATAGCAGCATTAAAAAAGTAAAATGAAATACAAGAGTTATTTGAATCATATATTTCATTTAACCATAATCTTCAAAATGTTATTTCAACATATAATGAATATTAAAATATTAAGTAGCCTATATTCATTCTTTCCATACAAAGTGCAGACTGTATTTTACACTTACCATACAGCCTACTTTGGACTGGCCACATTTCAAGTATACAGTAGTCCCATGAGGCTAGGGCACTATGTTGCATAGTGCAGTTATAAAACTTTACATTCCAGGGCCTTGAAACACTGCTAACTCCTAAAAAAAATCCTCTAAAAATAATTTACATTCCCCTACTCCCATCTATGTAGGAATAATGCAGTTTTTCACTCATCTATGGATCTTTGAGGGGGGGATGTAGACCTAAGAGATCATCTCATCTAAATCTTTGTGTGATGGTAAAGGAAGCTGAGATCCATGGAGGTAGAGTCTGGACAGGTTTCGCCACATCTCCTCTGTCTCCACTCCATGGAGCATGTTGACAGTGTCTAAAGAGGTGAGATGGTCTGAACTGAGAACTGCAGCAAGGAATGATCCCCTGGCTAATAGAGTTTACAGAATTAGACAATGTAGATTTAGAAAGTGATAGAAATTGCTAACTGTATCCACATATCCTCTCTTCTTCCATGGTAACAAAAGCCTGAATTTAGCAGGGCACATATATGCCCATGATAAAGACTACATTTCCCAGCCTCCCTTGACGCTGTGGCTTATAGGAAGGCCATATCCTGTATCCTGACAATGGGATGTTTGTGGAATATGATGAGTAAGACTTCTAGGAAATGTACATAAAGGGAAAGAACCATGCTTTTCCCTTCGTCTTCTTCCTTACTGACTGGAATGTGTGAGTAATGATTGGCGCTTCAGCAACCATCTTGAATTATGAAAGGAAAGGAAGCAAAGTGGGTGAAGGAATATGATAGGAGTCTGGGTCCCAAGATAGCACTACAAAGTTGACAGACTTCTTGCCTATCAGAGAAAAATAATTTTCTATTTTGCCTAAGCCACTGTTGTTTTAGATTGCTCTCCTTCCCTTTATTTATTTTTATTTTTGCAGTGCTGTGGATTGAAGCCATGGCTTTGTGCATGCCAGGCAAGCATTCTACCACTGAGCTACATCCCCAGCATAGATATTTCTCTTACTCACTGTTTAATCTATACACCTTCATCCTCAAAGTTTTCCTTGACTTGTACCACATATTTCCCTTCCCACTAGCACAAGGGTGGGCTCTTCTTGCGTTCCCATAACTCAAAGTAAATACTCCTATCATAGTGACTCCTCACACTGTTGTAATTTTTTGTGCATGTTTCTCATTTTACTCATTGTATTTATTGTTGACCAGATTGTCCGCTGTCTACCCAGTGTTTGTACTGCTCCCTCCAAAGTCCTCTTTGTGACCCAGAATCTCCTTTCACAAGTGATCCTGAGTTGGACGTCCATAGAGGCACACATAGAAGATGTAGAGGGATGAAGAGACAGAAGGCATTACTCAACACACAGCGCTTGAAGAGTGGCAGCTGGAATCATCAGTGGTACCCTGTCCTTTAGGATTTTCTCAAGCAGTCTCTTGACTTTGGGGCCCTGAACACTTCTAGAATCTTTGTAAAACTCTTAAGCCCTTGAATTAAATCTCTCTAGACTCAGAATGTCTAGAGTGGTTTCTGTTTTCCTGTCACACCACCTATTACATGCTTCAACATGGAACATGTTAGAACATGTCCTAAATATCACTAGAATAGAGATGAACAAGGAAAAAATGTCCTTCACCTTGCGGAAGATCCTGTCTTCTCTGTGAACTTCCTGAGACTATCTTGCTTGTCTTTGTCCAGCCCAAAACACAGTGTGTGGTGCATCACAGGTTCTCAAAAACTGTCCATTGAATGAACTGACTTAGCATCTAATTGTTTCCTAAAGTTCAGGTATAATGGGGGAGGGCCTAGAGAGTTGAAGTGACTGGCCAATGATCACACAGCTGAGAAGCAGCAAAGTCAGCATCAAACTCTCATCTTCAGATTCTTTAGTGCGTGGCTTTTTCTTTTCTTTCTTTCTTGTTTTTATTGACGTGCAGGGGTGGGGGAGTTGAACTCGGGGCCTTGGGCTTACCACTAGGTATTGTTCTACCATTTGAATCACTCTACTCACCCTTTTTGCTCTGATCATTTTTGAGATAGGGTCTCACTTTTTTGCTAAGGCTGTTCTGGACTGCAATCCTCCTATTTGTGCTTCTCCATGTAGCTGGGATGATAGGGAGATACCACTGTGCCCAGCCATTGGTTGAGATGAAGTCTCATGAATTTTTTTTTTTGAGCTGGACTCGAACATGATCTCCCCAACCCTGACCTCTGCCTCCTGAGTAGCTGGGGTTACAGGTTTTAGCCACTGTACCCAGCTAGTGCACGACTGTTTCTATGATTCTAGGAAGGACAGAACATTCAATGACAACTTCAGGTTTCTGTAATCAAAGGTAGCTAAAGAGTTTTCTGCCACTTCTATAGTATTTAAACAAAAAAAAATTAAAGGAGAAACAAAAGTTAAAAGAAAACTTCCTCCACTTAGAAACATTAGAAAGTTGGGAGCAGCAGCAGGAGAAAATCATGCTACACAGCAGCCTGGTCAGGTAGTACTCTTCTGCCTCACAGGTCAGAGACTGCCTTTCTCCATCTGGGGACACAAGATAGTCAGGTGGCCAGTGGCAGCAGCAGAGAAGACTTCAGCCACAAGAAGCCTATCCTGGGAAGTGGTCTCTGTGCCTGTGGGCTGTACATTCCCATTCCTTGAAAAAAGTATATTTTGTTCATTGTTGTCACTTACAGATGAGCAACCTGATGACCAAGGATTTGAGGGCAAATACTAACCTTCAGAAGGGGAAGGTCATGTTTGTAATATTATAGGTAGTGCTTAGTAAAAAAATAAGATAGCAAATATTAATAGTCTAGATACATGGCAATGTTCCTATGCTATAGAAACACTATGTGATCTTCCTCCATGTTCTACCTTATATTATTTAATATTTTCTCCCATCCTGAGGGCTGCCTTTTCTTTCTGATTATTATTTCCTTCACTGTGTGTGCAAAGCTTTTTAGTTTGATGTTATTGAATTTGTCTGTGTTTGTTTTTGTTTCTGTACTATGGGGGTTTGAACTAATGAACTGGGCACTGTCACGCCTGTTTTACAGATGGGGACATAATAAACATCACAGAACTCGTAAGAGGCAGAGACAGAATTTGAAAGCAAGTGTTCTGCCTAGAGTCAGTGTTCTTAACCACTATAGTATACATTTGTATACTCTATCCATAGGGGATTGGTTCCAGGACCCCCACCTAAACCCCACAAATATCAAAATCCTTGGATGCCCAAGTTGTTCTATAAAATGATACAGTATTTGCATATAACCTGTGAGCTCCCTCTGGAATAACTTCAATTACCTCTAGATTACTTATAATACCTAATACAATGCATATGCTAGGTAAATAGTTCCTTATTCTGTATTGTTTAGAGAATAATGACAAGGAAAAATAAATATGTACACATTCAGTAGAGACTCTGTTTTTCCCCTCCAAATATTTTCAGGTCTGTGAATGCAGAGCTCAGAAGCAATATGACATCAACAATCAATCGTCAGCTGTACATCTGGCCAATATTTTCTCCCATCCTGTGGGCTGCCTTTTCTTTCTGATTATTATTTCCTTCACTGAGTGTGCAAAGGTTTTTAGTTTGAAGTTACTGAATTTGTCTGTGTTTGGTTTTGTTTCTGTACTGTGGAGGGTTGACATCCTTGCCCATTCAATGTCCAGAAAAATTTCCCATATGTTTTAGTCTATTAATGTCGTTGTTTTAGATGTTACATTTAAATCTTTAATATTTTTTGAGTTCTTTTTTTCTAGCTGGGGAGAGGTAGGGGATCTACATCTGGATACACAATTTTCCCTGTAGCATTTATTTAAAAGGCTGTCATTTCTTCAGTGTTGTGTTTTTAGTATTTTTTGTCAAAAGTCAGTTGGGTATAGATGTGTGAGATATTTCTGGACACTTGATTCTGTTCCATTGATCTATGTGTCCATTTTTTGCCAATCTTATGCTATTTCGTTTACTACAGTTCATAGTACATTTTGAAGTAACTGTGGCAGCACTTACATGAATCTACATATGTGATCCAACCTAATAGAACTAAATGCATGCACATGGGCACACAAAACCGGTGATATCCGAATAAAGTTGCTAGGTTGAATCCATGTCAATTTATTCACTGTAATATTTTACTATAGTTATTCAAAATATTACCATGGAGTTTTTTTTTTAAATAAAAGGCTTAAGTAGATCACAATTGTAAAATGTTTTGTCTTCAAAAAACATTCTGAAATGTAATAACCATTTAATAAGTCTGGAAAGGAAAGTACATGCTGTGAAGTTATTATCAACCCTGTACAATAATAGGTTTCTGGTCACAATCTCAACAACTTTCATAAACTAAGTAAGCAGAACTCTGAACACCCATATTCAAATCAGCTAACCTGAATTTAAATTTCACTTGCATTTTCTTACAGTTTACAATGTTTTCACATCCCATCCCATTTTACAGGACATGTGGTATGACAGACAGAGCAGAATGTTTTATCCTCCACCATATAGATGAGGAAAGTGAGGCTGAGAAGTGAGTTTAAAAAGTGGTGAGATTGGGAGTATGAACTGAAGTTCTCTGAAGAAGCCGCATTTGTGCTAAAGGTCCTGCAGACTGACTAAACCTCTCTGATTATGGAGAGATGGAATGAGGCAGACTGAGAGCCAAAATTATCTTGGGTGATCGTTAGTACCCTTAATGGCCATTTATTTCCAACCTCACATCTTTGTGACTATTGGCTAAAACTTTGGAAGGTGTTGTCAAACTTAGCAGACCACTAACTTCCACCCACCCCAAAGCTAAGAACATTATATCATCTGTTACCTAGTAATCACAGGTCCCTGAGTTCAATCTGCAGTACCACACAAAAATAATCTGAAACCTATAGATTTTTCCACTCTGCTACAACCCACCTGCTTGATGTCCTCACCAATGTAAATGCATTGATTTAGTAAATGCATTGATTTATGGGCTTTGTTTGTTCTGCAACTATAAAAGTTCATGTAACCTCTTCCACAGAGGGACATGTCATTTAAGGTAACCTGAACTATCTCTATTCCCTTTGGAACAAAAGTTGTGCTTTGTACTAACATCAGTAAAATATGAAATATAAATATTCTGACTCTGAAATGACGGTGCTACTGGAAGATGAGGGCTAAGTTTTATAATTCCTAGATGATTGGTCTAGTGTAGAGGCAAGCACACACTTGACCATAAATCAGAAGACTAGAATTGGCACTGAGCCTGGTCAGAGAGTGCCAGGTCCAAACTTAGCTCAATGTAACCGTGCGATAGCTGCTTCTGAGTTCTGGGAAAGACAAGCATGAAGGCTTCTGACACATTTGGCATTTATTGAATCTGGAAGAATGCCTTGAGTTTTGATATGTGACTGTACTAGGAGGAGGAGAAATCTAGGCAGAGTATAAATGAAGGCACAGAGGTGGGGAGGTAAGGAGTCTTTGTATGGAAAGAAGATGGTGTAATGGAACCAGTGCCTATCCCCTTCTCTGCCTGTGTAAGCTCACATAGTTATGTTAACAGGCCACTCTCTCTTTCTGCAACTTCAGTAATAAGAATGTTGGAACTTTTGTTGCTGTCATACAGGTCCTTGAGAACCTGTACATTTCTTTCCTTTTTTATTATGTTTGTGCTGGGGGTACATTGTGGCATTTACAAATATCATAGTTGAATTCCTTCCCTCCAGAATTCTCCTTTATCCCTTCTGCCCCCATTCCTGGAATAGACTTTTGTCCTACTTTCTCTCTACTGTTTGAGTTGGGTAAATTTTGTTTATCTGTCCTCAAGCTCACTCAATTAATCACTCTACTATTGAGCTTATGAAGTGATATTGTTATTTTAGTTATTGTAATTTCCATTTGATTCTTTTGTAATTTCTGTTTCTTTATTGATGTTTTCTGGGTTTGTAATCTTAAACAGAATTCATAATTGTCATTTTAAAATTTTCTTCAAATAATTCCAACATCTGATTCATCTTGGTGTCTGTTGATTTCTCTTCTCATTCAAGTTGGGATTTTCCTGTTTCTTAGTTTGACAGTGATTTTTTGCTGTATCCTAAACACTCAGATTATTATGCTACAAAATTCTGGATCCTTTTTAACCTTTTTTATCAAGCATTCTCCTTTATTGAGGAGGACTGGGTGGGTGTGCATTCTTAACTTTCTGCAGGGCCCCATTGATACCACTAGGAAAAGTGGGGGGCTGATTTATTCTTTTTCCACCTGTAAGTATTTTTCTTTATTTGTTGCATTTTGTCCAGAGTTGTTTTAGTTATAAGAGATAGTACCTGGAAGGAACAAACTGCTCTATCTTCACTGGAACCAGAAATGTCTCTGAACTGCTAAATCTTATCAACACTTTGTAATCCTCATCCTATTTTTTTGTCCTTTTGCTATTATTTGCTTTGGTGGACTATATGCTTTTCCTTGAAACTCACTTTTCTCTTAGCATTTACTAATACACATTATGACTTTCCTGTTATCTTTTGGTCATTTTTTTTTCTTTTGCTATAGTGGGGATTAAACTCAGGGCCTTGCACCTGCTAGGCAAGTGCTCTACCACTTGAGTTCTGTCTCCTAACCCTTTTGTTTTTGAGACAAAACAAAATGGTCTTGCTAACTTTGCCCAGGCTGGCCCCAAACTCACAATCCTCCTGTGTCTACCTCCTGAGAAGCTGGGATTATAGGTGTATGCCACCATACCCTGGCTCTTTCATCCATTTTCAAGGGTCCTTCCCAGTTTCCTCTTTGTTGGTAGCTTTCAGAGTGCTTCTGTTCTCCAAGATTCTTCCCTAAATCTTTTTGTCTTTTCTCCTCATACAGCTTTACCATCAGCTATATGCTAAAAATTCATTATTGTCTGCAGCCCCTAACTCCAGTTCAGTTTCCACTGGAAACCTCCACCTGCCCATCCTAGAAAAACCTTGAAACTATGTTACACAAAATGTAACTTACTGTCCATATGTGCATGTGCAAATAGATGTTTCCCTGTTTCTGAACTTGATTCTTCAGTCAGGAAAGGCATTCAGAAAACTGGCAGTCACATAGTTTCTTCCTCTCTTCCAAACTCCAGCTCATGACAAGTTGTAGTCATTCTTTCTGCTAAACAGTTCTCAGATCAATTCCTTTGTCTTTACTCCTCTGGGAGTGCCAAGATCGTTGATTCAAAAATCTCATTCCTGTTCATTCTAATAGTTTTCTGTCTTTTGCCAGTACCCTTCCCATAGAGGCCCCACATGGTGTTTTTTTTTTTTTAAGTGATTTGCCTAAATCCTCTGGCAATTCCCCCATTGCCTCTAAAGGATAAAATCTAAACTCTCTCTACTCAGGCTCATCTTCCACAGTTTGCTCCATCCATTTCTGGACACTTTCTGTGATATCTCAGCTTCCGTCTTTATCCATTTCATCATTACATCTGCCTGAAATGTGTCCCTGTCCTGTCCCCATCCCACCTCTCTCTACACACACCTAAGCCAGTTCCTAACAGACCTGAATGATTCTGTTTATGCAAACTTTTTGAGGAAAATGTTTTCAACTGTTCATGTAAAGTGCTTATCTTCCCTGTTTCTACAACATTCTATTCATGTTGAACTGTTGATTTGTTTTTCTATCTCCCATGAGATATTTTAGAGAGGATGTGAGGAAGCTGTATTTCCCACCCTTATATAATACAAGTAACGTAGAAGTGACTTAATTTATCCTTTAACTAATAATCTTAGAAGTATAGCCTTCCCTCTGCATTCCATCTCACATACATGTGCTCTACGGAGTATGCCACATGTACAGACAAAAAAAATGGGTCTCTGCTAAACATGTATGTGCTTTCCCCCTTGTCATTATTTCCTAAACTACAGTTAAGAACTATTTACCAGATAATTACATTGTATTAGTATTATAGGTAATCTAGAGGTGATTTCAAATATAACAGAGGATGCTCTTAGGTTATATGCAAATCCTATGGCTATAAAACAGCCTTGCCTGGCAGGGACTCCTTAAGCCCCTCCCTCTCCCACCTGCTAATTCAAGATGTCAGAGGCAGCCACTTGTGAAGTGCTTATTAGAAACCTTTAACATATGTAGTTTAAATTTTAATGCAATGATCAATGCTTTGTGTTCTGTGAGAAAGAAATTCTTACAGCTGATTGCATGCAGAGAAAGCTTTATTAGATCAAGGAACTGTTACACTTTTCAAAAGCTGTAGGATAATAAAATATTTGTATGACTTTGGAAACTACTGGCACATCTTTGGTGAGCAAATTCCACTTTTACAATTTCCTCTGCTCCAGCCCTTAAAATCTGCTACTGAATACTCATTGTTTTAATACAACTGACTCCCAGCAGACTGGCAAAGCTTTTATGAAAACACATTTCTTAGGCATTAAATACACAATGAAAAGATATGATTAGGCATTTACAGGACTTGAAATGTTTAAAACTACACAAGCCGGTTGCGGAGGTACACATCTGTAATCCCAACACTTGGGAGGCTGAGGCAAGAGGAGTTCAAGTCTAGCCCAGGTTACATAGTGAGACCCTGTCTCAAAACAAACAAAACCACAATGGCAAGATTGCAAAAGCACTGTAGCATCTTTGAATTAATTTTAGTATTTTGTTCTTTTAAACACATTAAGTTGATTATTAGCGTTCTTATTTTTCAATACATAGTGCTTTTTTTCTCCTCCTCCTCCTCAAATACCCATGTTTTAACAATTTGAAAAACACAAATTATCAACTTGTATAAGTTTATTGACTTCTAGTTGTTACATTACAGACTACAGCACAATAATTAATCCCATACAGGTGACGTGTTACACTGGGGTTGGCTCTTGTTTCTATATACTACAGAATAGGCGCCCAGGGCTCACATCACGGCAAATTTGCCTAGCAGCTTCTCGGTGGTGGCCGGGGACACCTGGGATTTCTTCAGCATGCAGGGGGCGGGTTTTTTCTTGTGATTGAGCAGCAGGTACAAGAGCTGCTGTACGTTGGCATCCGCCCTGGTGGAGGTCTCCATGAAGGCGCAATTCCACTCCATCGCAAAAGCAGCACCCTCCTTCACCGCCACCTCCCGGGGACGCTCATCATTTTCCTTGTTACCCACCAGCACGATAGGAAACTTGTGTAGATTGTTGCCTTTAACCTTGCGAATCAGTTCTAAGAAGGGCTTTAACTCCTCCAGACTTTCCTTCCTGGTGACTGAGTAGATAAGTATGAAAGCGTGAGCCCTGGCAATGGTGAGGCGCCTGATACCGGGGTTGCCGAGGTTGCCAGGGGTGTCGGTGATGTGCAGTAAGCCCTGGGCATGTTTGCATTCATGCCACTGGCAACAGGGGTTTTCGTTGGTGGGAAAATGGGCGCCGTGTGCCCACCTCTGCAGCAGCGCGCTCCTGCTCGCGTCAGACGAGCCCAGGACCACCACGCGGAGATCTTCCGTGCGCAGCCGGCGCGCCTTGAACGCGCGGATGATAAACAAAGCGGTCAGCCGCTCCTTAAGTCCAAAACACCAATTGCCCATTTTGGAGGATAAGGGAGATGGTTGGTAGGAGAAGCCTGGGAAGAAAGAGAGAAAGGAAACGGCAGGGAGTTCTAAAGTGCCCGCAAAGCTGGTCCACTGGGACTCAGGGGCAGCTCCATTCCATGATGCTTTACACGCAGACACGTACACAACAACCGCTAGAAGAAAACCCCTGACCACTGGGCCACCGACAACAGCTTGCACCAGTGGGGCAGGCAGGGGTATGTGTGTGAAGATTCGAGGGGGGGGGGGTGAAGATGGGGGGAGGGCATGCGCAACACGCATGCGCAGGCCGAGGGACGCGCAGGGAGACCTGTTGGTTTGCTTTTTAGCGCTACAGAAAGTACAAGGGTCCAGTCTTTCTATGTTTTTCCCTGACATCACTTTATTTAATCCTCACTAGAGCACTTTCTCATAAAACACCTGAACTTCATTTGCTCAGATGTAAGATGAACACTTTAAACGAAACATACATAAATGTTGAAGAGAAATGGGAAAACTCTCCATACTCAGAGGCTGAATGTCAAAGAAACGACTGGAAAGATCCAACAAGAGAAGCAGTACACATGACACAATACAGAGGCGTGGGGTGGAAGGGGGAGAAAATAGAGTAAAGCGGAGAAATGGAGTATGGAGATAATACCTGGCTTGGGACTGCAGGCAGAAAACGCGAGGTGCGGAGTGGCGCGCGCGGTGCGCAGCGCGACCCGCAGTGAGCTGTACCCGCAGTGAGTTGTACCCACAAGTAGGAGTGAAGGCTCCTGATGCGCCCCCGCTCAGGTGGCTGCGCATTGTGCACACCCATTTTACCAGGCACAGAATGAAAATTAGAAAACGTGATCCCTTACTAATCCTTTTGTGTATTTTGGTACCTACTCATTATCAAAAAAAATTTTTTAATCACTACCTTGTTTCCGGATATGGTGGTACACGGCTGTAAGGCCAGCTACTCCAGAGGCAGAGGTAGGAGGATCACGAGTTTGAGGCCAGGCAAAGGTAGGAGAGAGATCCTGCTTCAAAAGTAAAATAAAAAATACCAAGATTCAAGGTGCGGTAGTGGGAGCAACGAGGGGTCGCCAGGAGCACCCCTGAACCCACATTCTCAACTATGCCAAGAGACATGTTATCATGCACCCAGCGCCAAGGGTCAGAAAACCAGTGTTCACTTTGGAGACAACCTGCGCATTCTACCCTGTAACATCCCATGCTGTTTTTCCCCCCCACACTCTTTGCGTCTGGGTTGCCTCTCCACAAAAAGCAAAAGAATTTTACCTCTTTGGAATATCAGAGACCAAGGCAGCTGCGACAACCAGTCCAGTAGTCAGATCAGAGCAGTCGTCGTGGTCTCCCCCAGTGGCTTCAAGGAAAATGCTGCAACAATTGGATTCAGCCTGAGCAAAAAAAGACTAGAGGGTGCTCAGGCAGGGAGGCTCCATTTGCTCGCAGCGCATGGGGGGAACCCGGCTGCGAGGGGCTGGTCGAGTCTGCCAGTTGTCCCCCACGCCTGAGTGGCTGTTCCCAAGCTCAGGGATGAGGATGATGTGGCAGGGTGCCTTGGGCACCAGTCAGTTTTAGTGGACTTCCTAGTATTGACAGTTCCCAACATGGGATTGGGTCTGGGATAATTATACTTTAAACTTGAGGTGGTCCAAATTTCTTTTCGCTTAGTCCATTTTATAGAATGCTAATGAAAAAAATACAGCTAGCGTTTGGGGACCTGGTCTCATCCTGTTGGGCTACATACTGGTTGTAAGGACTTAAGCAAATAAACTTACTTTCCTTTTTAAAACATTCAGTTTCTTGGACTGGAGGAGGGGCTCAAGTGGTAAGAGTACCTGCCTAGCAATTGTGAGACCCTAAGTTCAAACCCCACTGTTGCCAAAAAAAAAAAAAAAAGGTTTATCTGCAAAATGGCGATAAAAGCATCTGTGCTTGAAGACTGAGTTATGCGTGTAAAAGGCATTTCAGAAATGTCAGGGCACAAAATTTCAACAGGTGTTGTTTGTGGAATAGGAATGGTCTACCATTTCCTTCAATGCTTGTCATCAGCCAATTATTTCTCTTGTAATTTTACATGTGTTAACTATAGGAAGCCTGCCTTATGTGGAATTAGTATACACAGTTTTAGCCAAGTGTGGTCAAATAAGGAAATAAAAAACAAATTTCAACAACAAAAATTTTATATTTCCACTGGTGCGTCCCAACGCACGGGAGCTCTCGGTGAGTCCCGCCTTATCATCAGTGGTGTTTACAGATCGGTGTTGCCTGCCCTTCATTTTGTGAATATCTGCCTCCCAAAAGCAGAGTAAAAGCTGTGGCAATCATCCAGAGCCTAAAAAGGCACATAATGTGCTAAATTGGAGTAATAAAGTGAAAATTTGAGATTTGTTGAAAAGCCACACGTCTTTAGCGGAAGTTGGGCAGCACAATGGTAAAACTGAGTCAACTGTTTCGGCAGCTCAGCCCTGCGCCCTTTGCGTACTGAGCATGCGCAGTTTTTACTCC
Organism: Castor canadensis; assembly: GCF_047511655.1. Lineage (NCBI taxonomy): Eukaryota > Metazoa > Chordata > Mammalia > Rodentia > Castoridae > Castor > Castor canadensis. The sequence continues at coordinate 107,000,945 of NC_133392.1, read as the reverse complement.
AGGGCAGTCTTCTTGGAAGAGCAAACCTGTAGGTACCAAAGATCTACTGTACTTAGTTCTTACTGTGATTCCATGAGGTGAAACTGTGACAGTGTCCTTTACAAGTAAGAAGACTGGGCACTGAGAGGTAAGTAAATGGCAGAGGCCGGGGGTCTAGCTTGCTGCAGGACTTAGGTCTTCCACATCCCCATGCCTTCCTAGTTGAGATCTCTGGTGATGGTAGGCCTGCATAACTATAATTTTAGGAGGAGTCTCTTTTCTTTCCATTTCTTATTAGTTCTTCCTAACACCCCTCAGCCCTTTAAGCTCTGTAGAAAACTAATAGCAGTTGCTTTCCCCATCCTTCACAGGAGATAAGTATCTTCTCTACAGTTTTTGACTTCCAGGATTAGGGTTGTTTCTCTTGTCAGGTTCATGTTTCTTTCCCATTTCTACCACCTCTGTTCCCAACCTGTCTGCTTTTTCTTAGCACCCCCTGCTGCTAAAATAGCTCTCTGATCATAGAGATATCACCTCCCACTTCATAGAGAAATGATGTCACCAGATAAACTCACCAGCTCCTGGTCCCCCACCAGCACTTTCTCTTTCCTCCATCCACCGTTAATACGTCATTTGAGTCCCGGTTGTTTCTCAGCCTATGTCCTTAGATCACCTGTGTTGGAATCACCTGGGATGCTTGTTAAAAATACCCACCTTGCATCTACAAAATCAAAATCTGTGGGTAGGACTGAGGACTCTACAGTTTAACAAGGCCCTTCAGGTGAGCCTCATGCAAAGGAAAGCTTGAAACTGTCCCTTATAGCTTTGTTATTAGTCCTCCCCTCTCTAACCTATCACTTTGACCTCTCTCAGATTCTTTCTCAGTCCACAGATACACTTACTTGCCTCTTCTAATCTAATAAAAGATAGTACATGATGGAATCGTGGGTATGAATGTTGCTATTAAATGTAAAATACAACAGTATCAATATGTATAAAACGTGTTGGCTATGTTTTTTCTTATTTTTTTTAATTAACTGAAGTCCATCGTTTATTCAGATTTTCTAACCCCATCCTTATTACATTTAGCTGTTGTGTCTTCTTAGGCTCCTCTTGACTATGACAGTTTCTCAGACTTTCCTTGTTTTTAATGATTTTGAGAGTTTCTGAGAGTTGTAGTTAGATACATTGTATCTTCTATTGGAATGTTTCGGATTTTGTTTTTAAAAAATCACTGTGGGGGCAAGCAGTAGAGTGCTTGCCTAGCATTATGTTCCATCCCCAGCACTGAAAAAAAATGTATAGATATAATAAAAAATTAAGAATTACTATTAAATTGGGGTCATGAGTCTTTGAGGAAAAGATTGACTTTCTTAGTTCCATCATATCCAAGACATAGATTGTCAACACAATTTGTCACTATTAATGTTGGTCTTAACCACCTGGCTAAGGCATTTGTCAGGTTTCTCCACTTTAAAGTGAGTCTTTTTCCTGCTTCCTGTACTCTGTGGAAGGAGGTAGCTATGTTCAGCCAACTTAAAGAGTAGGGATTTATGCTCCACCTTTGAGGGCAGAATTTCATCATTTGTTTATACCAGAGTAGATGTATGGCTACTTACTTTATACTTTGGGTCACTACTTTTTATACTTTTATATTTTATTATTTTATAATACTTTTATACTTTAGGTCATACTTTACTGGATGGTAGCTACTTCTTCAGGGGGTTCCATCTTTCACCAATGGGAGCTGTTTCAGCTGGCTCCTGTGCTCCACTGCCATGCTGTCATTTATGGAATTGGTTTTTTGGTTTCTTTACTTCCTGGCACTACAAGATTCTCTAGGTTCATCTTGTATATTTCCTGCCTTTTTCTGAGTGCAATGATATTTTTTTAAGAAAAAGATTGACTATGACTCAGTGCTGCTGGGAAACCATTGCTGACAGGACACTTGGATACACAAACATCTATAAAAATGTCTGTTTCTAAACTGAGGTAAACCTGAATTCTTATTGATGTCTCCAGCTCTAACCCAATACTACATGGACCATTCTAGCCTCCTTCTTGCTGACTGGAAAATTTCCACCCCAACAGTGAGAAATCTGACTTCCACCTTCTGCCATACTCAATTTTCCAATCCCAGTACACATGTATAATTCATACAAAATTGATAACTGTGTACTCATGGCAAACATTCTTCTTTTTTTGTGTGTGTGGTACTGAGGTTTGAACTCAGGGCCTTGTGTTTTCTAGGCAGGCACTCAACTACTTGAACCATGCCCTTATCCCTTTTTGTTTTGGTTATTTTTGAGGTAAGATCTTGCTTTCTGCCTGAACAGGCTTAGATGGCAATTCTTCCAAGAACTGGATGGTGGGCACACACCACCATGCTCAGCTATTAATTGAGATGAGGTCTTTTAACTTTTTGTCTGTGTTGGCCTCAAGTGGAGATTCTCCCATTCTCTGCCTTCTGAGTGCTAGGATTACAGGCTTGAGCTACTGCACCTGGCTCTACAAAAGGGATTTTGACTTGTGACATTATTGACCAGATGACCTTGCTTTTCTCAAATTCATTCTTGAAAAGCCAGTTCTAAACCAAAAGAAGCATTAGTGAAAGAACTGGAGGTTTCACGGATGACAATTTAAGAACTTTATTACTTAAGGAATTTATGTGCACACGTGTCTGATTTCATTGTTATAACCTACATTCTTTCCTAGAATTCTCTACCCTCCTAAAACTTACATAAAGATTCCTTCATTTCGTTGTAAAATTCTGTCAGTTTTGAAAAAAACATAATGTCACATGTTCATTACAGTATCACACAATAATATCCCTGCCCTAAAAATCTTCTGGGCTTTGTAACACGACGAAACTCGACATATCTAGTTTTGCATATCTTCATTGGTTTTATTTGCAATTCGAGAGTTAGGCTGTACCAAAAAAGGTTCAGAATGCCCTGTGTCACCACTTTGGCCTTATAGTTATAGCCAGAGAAAGGAAAGTGACATACAGAAAACTGGATGTAGACAGACATACAGAGTTGTACAGAGACAGTACAACTGGTTACAGCTTGCATCTGTCTTATCTGAATGTAGTTTGAACGGTTGGCCATTTATGATTGTCTGAAACTAAGTTACTCCTGTTTACAAGAGCAGGTCACAGTGGTTTTTTAATCTGAGGACAGTTTCATAAAGGCGTGGTTTTCAAGAGTTTGGACAAAGGTTTAGGAAACTCCCAAAGGGAAATGGCAGTGTACGTAGGCTTAATAGCACATTCCTATCCCAGCCTGAAAGCAAGGAAAGAAAGAAAGAGTACAATTGCTAGAGAAGGTGGCCGCAGGGAGAGGGTTGCCTGACAGCAGCTTCCAGAAGGGGCTGCAGTCAAACCAGGGAATGAGGACTGGAAGATGAGGGCATCAATGTCTGGACTCACTCTTTTGCCTTCCTCTTCACTCCTTCCCACAAAGCCTCTCAGGGGCAGGAGCTCAGGTGCTGCCTCCGCAGGGATCTGCCTCCCGGGCCTCACAGAGGTGTGGGACACAGCTGCCTACCTTCAGGTCACAGTGTATTTATACTTAACTTAAAACATGTGTGGAGACAGCTTTAGGGCAAACAATTCAGTTCAACGTATTCAACCTGTTTATTCCTCCACTCTGCCCCCAAATCCCCTGACATATGCAGCCTTTTCATATGTGATTTTTTTTCTTTGGTGGTACTGGGGTTTGAACTCAGGGCCTCATGGTTGCTAGGCAGGTGCTGTACCACTTGAGCCACTCCACTAGCCCTATACAGCCTTTTTAGACAGGCTTTTTCACTTAGCAATAGACATTTAAGTTTTCTCATAGCATTCTGTGGATCAAGTCTTACTTCTTTTCATTGTGGAATATCATTCATTCTTAAAATGATTTTGTTTTAAAGAGTTTACCACCATTTGTTTATCTGTTCAGCTATTCATGGACTTCTTGGTTGCTTCGAGTTTGGGACAGTGATTAATAAGGCCACTATAAACACTCATATGCAGGTTTTATGTGGACATGTTTTCAACTCAGTTAGATAAATACCTAGGACTGTGATTGTGGCACTGTATGATAAGAATATGTTTAGTTTTTATAAGAACTGGCCTGTTCAGATTATTTATCATTGGATGAATTTTTTGTCTCTCAAGGAACTTACATATGAAATATAAGATTTATGGGCATAGAGTTGTTCAATGAAATCCTTTATTAATCCTTTGATATCTATCAGATCAGTAGTGGTAGCACCTGTTTCACTTTTGATATTGGTAATTTGTGTCTTCTCTTTTTTCTTGGTTTGCTGGCCTGAAGGCTTATCAATAATATTGATCTTTTCTAAGAGCCAGTTTGGAGTTTGCTAGTTTTCTCTATCAATTTCATTGATTTTTGTTGTTTCCTCTCTTCTCCTCACATTATGCTGAAATTACTCTCCTTCCTCTAGTTTCTTAAGGCAAAACCTTAGACGACTGATTTGATTTTTCCTCTCTTCCAATATGGGCATTCAATGCTATAAAATTCCCTCCAGCCATGGCCTTTGCTGCATCCAATTTTTTTTATAAGTTCTATTTCTGTTATCATTTAGTTCTATGTATTTTTAATTTTTCTTGAGACTTCTTTGTTTCATATGTTATTCAGAAGTACATTGATAAATGTCTAAATATTTGGAAATTTTCTATTATGTTATTGATTTCAAGTTTAATTCAGTTATCAGCAGTGAACATACTTTATATTACTTGTAGACTTTCAAATTTGTTTAGATATGGTTTAAAGCACAGAATGTGATTTGGTCTGCTACATGTTCCATGGGCGTTTGAGAAGAATGTGTGATCTGCTGTTGTTGATGAAGTATTTTATGTCAGTTAGAGTCAGTTGATTAATGATTGCTGTTCAGTTAAATTGGTTGGTGGGGGGCAGGGGTTAGGGATTGATCCCAGGGACTCACACATGCTAGGCAAGCACTCTGCCACTGAGTTCTACCCAACCCTGAACTATAATATTCTTACTGAGAGGGATATTTAAGTCTCCACTGTAATAAGGGATTTGCCTATTTCTCCTTGTGGTCCTATTAGTTTTTGCTTCATGTCTTTTGATGCTCTGTGCGTGCTTGCTAATGGTTGCTGTGTATCTTGGAGGATGGAACCCTTTATCACTCTGTAATGTCCCTGATAATTTATCTCTGATGATTTTTCTTGTTTTGAAGTGTTATTTGTCTAAAATTAATAAAGTTATTCCAACTTTCTCTTGCTTAGTGTTATTATGGTATACCTTTCTTCATTGCTTTACTTTTAATCTTTAAAAGATTTTATATATAAAATGGATTTCTTGTAAGCAATAAGCATTTGGGTCTTTTTTAACTTACTCTGATAGTCTCAGTCTTTTAATTGATGTAATAACATCATTCACATTTAATATGGCTATTGATATAGTTGATTAAATATCTACTATTACTATTTTCTTATTTATTGTGTCTTTTGTTTTTTATATTTTTTCCATCTTTTTCTGCCTTCTTTAGTTTTAAAACATTTTTTATCATTCTGTTTTTCTTTCTTCCCTCTTAGCATATCAATTGCACAATTAAAATTTGTAGTAGTTGCCCTAGAATTTGCAATATGCTTTTATTGCAAAAGTATAATTTAAGTCCACTTTCAAATGTCACTATAGCACTTCACATGCATTGCAATTACCTTATAATATCGGGCTTCCAATTCATGCCTTTTCTCTACCTTTGTTCAAGATTTTCTCTTAGTCTTTGTCTTTCTGCAGTTTTATTATGATATTCCTAGGTATATATTATTTGATATTTGTTTTCTCTGAGCTTCCTGGATCTGTGTCCAAAGCTAATTTAGGAAAAATCTCAACCATTTTTATTTCAAGTATTTCTTCTGCTATATTCTTTTTTTCTTCTGCTTCAGGTATACTATATATATTCTATCTATCTATCTATGTATATGTCACAATTTTCTATAATTGTCTCATGGCTCATGAATATTCTGTTATTTTATTTTTATTTACTCTTTTTCATTTTGGGATATTTTCTGTTGATGTAGCTTCAAGCTCACTGATTCTTTCCTCACCTATGTCCAGTCTCTTGGTGAGCCCATCTAAGCATTCCTCAATTCTGTTGTAGTATTTCTGATGTTTTTTTTTTCCTTAATGTCCTAATCTCCCTACTTAGCACACCCTTCTGTTCTTGGATGCTGTCTATTTTTCCATCAGTGCCCTTGACCTGCTAATCATATATATTTTAAATTCTGTATTTGATAATTCCCAAATCTGTGTCATATTTTAATCTGGTTCTGATGTTTGCTTTATTTCTTTAGACTGTTTTCGCTTGTTTTTCAGTATGCCTCGTATATTTCTGTTGACAGCTTGATATAATGTAGAACTAAGGTATTTAGTTTCGTATGAAATTGTGTGTCGATTGGGCTATGGGTTGGGCCATATTTAATGTTTGCTATAGCTAGAGGAGCCAGAAGGTTTCGTTTACTCTTGTGCCCTTGATTTCCTTTTTTCTTGTTTTCTTTGTGTTTCCTTGAGAAGTACTTTTAAAGTAATTCTTCAGATCTTTCATCTATAATACACTGTTATCAAATTGGTGACAAGGTGGAGGAGTTCTATAATCTTATATTTAAATCTCAGTTTTTATGTGGGCCTGAGTTCATGAGTTTTAGAATTTTCTTCTTAGCTTTTGTTTAATTTTTTTATCCAACTAGGTCAAGCAGGAATGTTACATACAGAGGGCTTTCCTTAGCTCATTGCCCTTCCCCAAGGTAGCTTCAACTCTGGTGATGTGGTTTCCTCACCTGAGCCACAAACATATTCTTTTTTTAATTAGCTTTTTTTTTTTTTTTTTTTGTGGTACTGGGGATCAAACCAGGGCTTTGTGCATGCTAGGCAAACACTTAACCATTGAGCTACATCCCCAGCCCTAGCTTTTGTTTTAACTTTCACAATTAAGTCCTTAACTTCATATGTAGTGTGCATTGATCCAGCTCTATTTTTCTTGTATAATAAAGAAGGCTTCCCATTGCTATCTACCAATCAGACATATATATATATGTAGTGGAAAATAAGTGTTGAGAAATTTCTTCCAGTTTGGGGGCGGGTGTTTGGAGGAACAAGGAAAAGGTTCATAGAGAACAAGCTACACCATCTGGAGATAACCTTGAAGGAAATAGAAGACATCAGGGAAAGATAGAAGAATGTTGCCAAATGGCACAGATCCAAGAAAACATGTATGAAACATCAGTTGAATTGGAATCTATCCTAGAAATCTCATCTGTGGTCTAATTACCTTATTTCCTAGGTGAATAATTTACCCAAGCTTACACAGCTAGAAATTGCAGAGCTGGGATTCAAACCCAGGAAGAACAACTCCAGCCAACCACAGATGGAGGTCAGGATCTGTGTGAGGTGGCTCCATCAAAGAGAGAACTGGGGCAAGGCTCCAGTCTCTGCCTCCCAGCTCCTCTGCCTTCCATTCTTCCACAGGTATACATCCTAAAATGTAAATCAGTGCTTAGAAATCCTGTGTGGGGGGGGTCTTAATGATGGACTTGGCAGACTCCTCTGTGGTGAAGGGTAAAATGGTTCTATGGGAATAAAAAGTAATGTATCCTCAGGAATAGAGTAGCTCTAATTACAGTTTTGAATAAATTGCCAGCATAGTCTTAATTAAATGAGCTGGAATCCTTCTTTTGAAACTTTTCTAAATGATCAGGTCTGTATAAGTGAATACGTATAGCCTACACTCAAGAGAAAACTCCAACCATGAAAGCCAGCTCTTCCCTTGTGAAGGGGTGTGGAGGGAGGAAAGGGTAAGGAGTACACTGGTAGAGGAGGGTCTTTCCAAGATGTTCACCTTGGAGCATTATCATTTAGCAATTAGAAGTAAAAGATTGGATGTTCACTTAACAATATGATGGGCATTAAAAACATAGTGCTTCCTGAAAGATAGTAAGGAAATGGGACCGGATACTATTTAAACAAATTAAAGATATAGGCCCACAAGATAGTATCACACGTTTTGTAGGAATTCATACATAGAACCTATACATGGGAGGAAGGGAAAGACCATAAGCTAAGAAGGATATACACATATCCTTATATAATTCATGCCTGTCTACATGGGTACACATGTTACAGTTGTGAACAAAAGTAATGACAGCATCTGTGAATGACATATTTTAGAAGCCCTCATCCTTCTTGGTGTATAGTAGACAAGTAATATTTGCTGAATGGATAGCTTCAACTTCATCCTTGCTAGCTGTGTACATGACCTGTCTGGTAGAGCAAAGACCTTTCTTCTCCACACTTCCCTTGCCCCTACTTCCACTTCTGTGTTAACCATGATGAATTATTAAAATGACAGGAGACAGCTGCTTAGAATATTGTTAAAGAATGAAAATAATTATTCCCATTAAAAACAAGAGGCAAGCGGGGGGAACGGGAGAGAAATGACCCAAACATTGTATGCACATATAAATAAAAGAAAAAAAACCAAAAACAAAATAAAAATAAATAAAAACAAGAGGCAAATTCCAGTTTCCTCTTAAGTAAGAGTGTAGTTTCCAAGCTTGCTCTCTTTTGACTCCATGAGCACAGTGTTTCCACTGTGAGCACTTGTTGGCGTTGGCATCGTGTCATTTTAGTAAGTCTCTGAGTGCTATTGTGGAATACAATGTTATGAGATCTTTGAGTCACTGTTTTAAAGCAAAATTCTATGTATACTAGTAAAACTAAACTCTGTAGGACTCCTTTTTAAATTTTTTGGTGGTACTGGGGTTTGAACTCAGAGCTTTGGGTTGCTAGGCAGGCACTGTACCACTTGAACCACACCTCCACCCCTTTTTGCTCTGGTTTCTTTGGAGGTAGGCTCTTGCTTTTTGCCCAGATCAGCCTGGACCATGATCCTCCTATTTTATGCTTCTGGCTGTCACTGGGATGACAGGCACATACCATGTTGTGCAACATTTTTTTCCATGGAGATGAGGTACACTCATAAGGTAGAAACAGGGGGATCACAAATTTGAGACCAGCCTGAGCTACATAGTGAGACTGTCTCAAAAGAAAAACAAAAAACAAAAACAACAAAACTATGAAAGTATAAGTAGAACTTGGACCTAATACTGTAGTAGAAATTGCCAGGATGCTCACCAAACCTGTATCCTCTTCTAGGCACAGAGCTGGACTACATTTCCCAGCTTCCTTTGTGTTAGGCAGGGCGGTGGGGCTGAGTTCCTGCAAGAGAGTTATGTATGCCAGTTCTCTTCTTGGCCTGTCTTCTGGTCTCTCTTTCTTGTCCTCCATCAGATTGGAATGAGAGAACTTCCAAGAGCAGCCTGAGAAGCGTGCACTGAAGACAGCATAACCACTGCTAGGAAGAGCTGGGGTTTCTGCATCACTGCTTGGAGAGTTGCCAGCCTGCACCAGACCTTGACACAGTGACAAGTCAAATGCTTTGCTGTTGAGTCATGACAGGCCTGGGTCTACCTGCAATCGCAACATGGCTTCAGCAGTCCTAGCCAGCCTAGATGTAGGGGCTCCCATAGCATAAACCAAAGTGTGTGACTGTTGCTTTGTGAGGAAACAAATAACGAAGACCAGAAAGGTTAGACATCTCTGTTCATTGAGTAAAACAATTGTCCAGACTATTTCCTTTGTAAAGCTCTAGAAGAAATTATTGTGAAGTTAGAGAGATAGTGTGTGATAGCTGTCATGGCTGCTTTTAGCAAGTACTACAAGAAGGAGATGTGCTTGGTAAGAACTGTCTGTGGTGAGAAGAAATGAAGTAGAAAAAAAAACTGGAAATGTCAAGCTTTGTGTAGGTGGAAGAGAAATGGCCTCTGGATCCCGAGTAGTCAGAAATGAGTGGGGAAAGCCAGGAAAGTCCTTTAGACACAGCTGTGGTAAAAAGATTATAGGTGTTGCCGTATCACAAGCCTGATAGCTGAACATCGGTGGGAAAGGTGCGGGGGGTATTATTAAAAAAGAACATATTTGCTGACTATGTCCAGGAAAGAACTTTGGGCACATCTAGTAACAAAGGAAACTGAATGGAAACAAATAGATCAAGGCCTAATATTTGTATATGTGTGTGTGTGTGCATGTGTGTGGTACTGGGGCTTGAACTCAGGGCCTTCACCTTGAGCCACTCCAGCCCTATTTTTATGAAGGGTTTTTCAAGATAGGATCTTGTGGAGCTATTTGCCCAGGTTGGCTTTGAACTGCAATCATCCTGATCTCTGCCTCCTCAGTAGCTGGAATTACAGACATGAGCCATGGGTGTCAACATCAGCACTGGCAAAAGCCTAATAATTTTTGAAGGAATTTTATTGTGGCAGAAACCCTAAGCCTGGTTTAGAAAAGTCTGTATTGTCAAGAGATTATTTGTAGTTCTGTGGTTTTGAACTCAGTGTCTCAAACTTGCAGGGCAGGCGCTGTACCACTGAAGCCATGCCTGCAGCCCTTTTGCTTTAGATGTATTTTTCAGATAGGGTGTTAAGTTTTTGTTCTGGCAGTCTGGACTATGATCTTTTTATTTACTCCTCCCACATAGTTGGTATTATAGATGTGCTCTACCTCTACCACATCCAGCTTGTTGGTTGAGATGAGGTTTCACAAACTTTCTGCCCTGCCTGGCCTCGAACTGTGATCCTCCTGATATCTACCTCCCAAGTAGCTGGGATTATAGGCATGAGCCACCATGTCTGGCTAGTTTAAAAACTTCTAAGCATGTGAGTATTTCAAAGTTGGCTTTATAAAAAAAAAATTGGCTGGGAGTGTGGTATAGTGGTAGAGCTCCTGCCTAGCAAGCACAAATCCTTCAGTTCAAACCCCAGTACTGCAAAAAAAATTAACTTTTAGCATATTTCTGTTGTGGTAAAAAATTGGTTGCTAGTCTCTTTGTAGAAGAGCATAAACCCAATGTATGTTCTCTAATTGTTGTAACAAACATCTCGTGTGCAGAAGAGAAAAAAAATATGTATATTGCAGTATGCTGCATTTGTAAATTGTAGTGTTCTATCATTAGCTTGAGTTTTTAAACTTTTGTTTCTAAAATTGTCTGTATACTAAATAACTATTTCTCAGGTACTGAGAGAAGCAAATTAAAATTTCCTCCTGTTATTATGAATTTCCCTATATGTTTTTTCAGTTCCTGCTTCATATTACTGAAGCCATGTTTGTAGGTGCATACTGACTTGGAATTGTGATCTTGGTTTGTGTCCTTGTTTGTTTGTTTATTTTAGTGGGACTGGGGTTTGAACTCAGGGCTTTGCACTTGCAAAGCATTTGAGCTATCCCTCCAGTCCATTTTGCTGTAGTTATTTTGGAGGTGGGGGTCTCACAAACTTTTTGCCCATCTGGGCTTGAGCCACAATCCTCCTGATCTCAGCCTCCCAAGCAGCTTGGATTACAAGTGTGAGCCAACAGTACCCAGCTGGAACTACTGTATCTTATTGGTGAGCTGACATCATTGTTATTCTGATATGTTCCCTTTTTATCTCTGCTAATGGCTTCTGTTTTAAAGTCGACTTTGATATTTATATAGCTTCCCAAACTATTTTTACTTAGTGTTTTTATGGTATATCTTTTTTAGCATTTTACTTTCAAATTTTCTATATCCTATATTTAAGGTGTGTTTCTTATACACTGCATACAGTTGGACTTTTAAATCTATTCTTTCATCTGCTGTGTTCTAATTAGACCCTTGGTCCACTTACAGTGGATTAAATAGCATATTATTAATAGCTGTAGCTATCTAACACATGATTTTTTTAAATGTCAATTTTTTGCTGTTTCTTTGAGGTAACCTTTCTTGGGCTGGTGGAATGACTCAGGTGGTGGAGCAACTGCCTAGCAAGCCTAAGCCTAGCAAGCATGAGGCCTGGAGTTCAAGCCCTAGTGCTGCCAAAAAAAAAAAAGAAACTTTTCTTTTGTACTCTGGCTGTTCTAAAGTTTGTCTTTGTAGCTGTTTTCAGCAGTTGTACAAGGTCTATATAAGTGTAGTTATTTGTATTTTGTAGTATTTCCTAAGCTTGTAAATTTATGTCAGTTGTGGAATTTTTGAGTTATCTTCCAGAAAGGATGTTTTGGTGAACTACAAAGAGATACTCAGACAGCAAAACAAATGCACAGGGGAAACAGGCAGGCAAAAGGAAACTGGGTGAACTGAGGACCTTTAACACAAACTCCCAGGGTTTAGACACTTGCTACCGGGGATTGTAACATGCTTGTCAAGTCCACCGTTTATGAAATAGAAATGGTTACTATCCAGGTCAGAGCATGGGCTCTGACTTCCTTCTCCTGAGTCTCGAAACCTCCAGTAAATAAATCACTGGGCAAGTCAGCTCCTTGCCTGTAACCAGGATAATAACAGTATCTATAACATTTACCACACAGGTTGATTGGGAGGATTAGATAAGTTGGTGTACATAAGTGCTTAGGACAGTACATAGTAGCTACTTGTAAGCATTACAGAAGTACTTGCCAATCCAACAAGCAAAAACTAAACAGAGAAGACAGCTTTTCCCAGCAGTTTCTCTCACTGAGTGTGGTGGGATTGAATTGTCCAGGTTAGGAGCACAGAGAAAACTTGACGTTCATCAGTTCTACCCTGCTCATGCTAGAGTGCAGGTCCAGTGGCCAGGCACACGTGGTTGTGAGTTGAGGTCCCCTGGCTCCTGTCTACTGTGCTTCTCTGTCCATCATGGGCAGAGCATGCCTGGTGGGGGAAAGAGGGGCAGTAGCCTCTTACCTCTGCAACCCAGAGTGTCCCCAGGCTCCAAATCTTCCTCCCCCCAGCTGTCCTGTCACACCCCAAACTCCTGTTTCTTCCTAAGTACAGAGAACAAAGAATAAAATAAACCAAGTGTAAGTGACCCATAAACTCAAATCCTTAAGGAATATGCAAACTGGAAGTAGATTTCCTTTAAATAAGCCTCTGATGTTGGCTAGAAAGAGTGATGGGTAGGGGAGGAGTAAAGGTTTTGGCAAGAATGTTAAGTTAAATTGTCTGAACCAGACAATTGTCCGGTTGTGAGACTGTTCACAAAGTCCCCAGCCTCAATCTACAACATGGTGATGATAATGATCACTGCCCAGTGGGTGGCCAGGAAGATGAAATGAAACAGTAGAAAGCATCTAGCACAGTTCCTGGCTCAGAGTCAGGGCCCAGAAGCACAGAACAGGGCCCCTTACTGTGTAGGTGAAAAGCCAAGGACTGTGTTCCCTTCTGGCTCACCCTCCAAGGTGCCACCCAGGTCCAGGCAGTACAGTAAACTGAGATGCCCACAGCCACTGGATTGTGTGGCTTGGCTTTGCTGTTTTAAGTACTGCCCATATCCTGCCCAGCCAAAGAAGCTGGGCCTGCATCCAGCTTCACTGTGCCTCAGCTTTGTCCAAGTAGACAGATGCCTTGCCTCTCTTGTTCTGTGCCTGTTGTTTTCACTCACTTAGAAATAGCTGCACCTATGTTTGAAGGAGTGTTAATCAACATACAAGAGAGATCCTTGCACACCCACATTAATTTATTGTAGCACTGTTAACAATAGCCAAGTTGTAGAACCAGTCTAGGTGCCCAACAACTGATGACTGGCTAAGGAAAATAATATGTAACGGAGTGTTGTTTAGCCATAAGGAAGAATGAAATTATGTCAGTTGCAGGAAAATGAATGGAACTGGAAATTAAATGAAGTAAGTCAAGCTAAAAGAGACAAATATCAAATGTTTTATGATAGAAATGCAGAATATAGATCTAAAAAATTATAATATGGCAAGATTGAAAAAGGGAGACTGTTTAGGGGTGGAACCAGATGGCAGGAGGAGAGGGAAAGGAGAGGATAATGGAGAGGTGAATATTATAAAAGGATACTATATGTGCATGAAAATGGCAAATTGAAACCCACCGAAAACTTTTAAAAACGGGGGGGAGGGTGATTAATAAAGATGGTGTGAATTTGATCAAAGTATGTCATATGCATATTGTAAATATCACAGTGAAACCCTTTGTAATATTAATCTATGATAATGTTTTTAAAGATGAAATAAATAGTGACTAAAAAAAGAAAAGAAAAAAGAAGTAGTTACATTTTCCTTTCCCTGGTGCTGCTCCAGTCCTTTCCTTACTGGGCACGGTCACTAGCCTCTTGGGCTGCATTCCTGCTCTGGATTGGACCTCAGGGGACAACCAGCACGTAGATCTGCTGCCTCCCTGCCCAGAGTTCTTTCTGCCCATACCGGGGCAGATACTCACTTGAGTTTCATGGTTGGACCTGTATAATGTCAGAGTCTGTTGAACAGAACAATACTTGTATCTCGTGTGGTGCAGAGATGGTTGCTAGGGAAGCCATTGGGGTTATGCTTAATTTGTAAATCCTGTGATTGTCTAAAATTAGCCACAAACTCATGATCTTGCTTCAAAAGTATTTGGACTGAGCCAACTGGGAAGCAGGTGAAGAGGGAAGGACAGTCACAGGTTGACTCCCACTGGGATACCTCACACTAGGCAGAAAGTGTTTCTACCACAAAGATACAGGATTAAAGAGAGAGCTGGAGGAAACACTGTGGAGCCATTCTCATGGAGTAGGAAAGCTGGAGCAACAAAGCAAGGCCGACCCCCTCTTCTTATGGATTCTGTGGCCACAGCTGAGTAATTAAGGGAGGGTCTGGTAGTGAAGAAGACAGAGAAATAAACATTTCATTTCAAAATGGGTTCAGAATCCTAAAATTGTAGTTGGTGGGGGGTGGGGAGGGTGCTATCTCCTGATTAGAAGAATCAAACTCATCATCCGAAAAACAAAAAACCAGGGTGGTCTGCAGGTAGGAGCAGAGTGCTGGGTTTGGAAGAAACCCAGCCTCGTGCCTGCCATGCCTTTCCCAATCCATGTGGCTTTCAGAGGGTCACTAGCCTTCACTCTGCCTGGATGTAGTCAGGATAAAGGGCCCACACCTTCCCAAGGCAGCCCATCTTGTTTTAAAACAGCTCTGATTATTAGGAAATCTGCCTTATATTGAGTAGAAAAATAGGATGCTGGGTATATGGGAGCACTCCCTTGATGTAGTTGACTGGCCATAAACACCCTCCCTCTGTCACAGTGCCATCACCGAGCAAGTCACATGGGTTTCAGGATCCAGTATTATGCAGACAGTTGAGGAGTCCCAGCTTCAGGCAGAGGAAAGAAGTAGGGAAAACTTGCACATTCCTTGATGTCATGTTCAATTAAGAATAGAGAGGACAGCCCCTGTCATGTTTCACTCATTGTGCTAAAAAATAAAGTCGGTGTGTGGGCTCTGTGCCTAGGGTAAATATCACATGAAATTCTCATTACACTATGGTTTGAAGGGTCATCATTATTGTCTATGGAGGATGACTCAGTTTTCGTAGCCAGGTGTGCAGGTCCCAGGGGAGGGTAGTCACGATGTTCTCTTTTGGAAACACCTGTTCTATTAATGCAGCCAAACATAACAGCAGCTCCTGGCAGGTGCATCCCACTGGTACCTGGTGTTGGACTCTGCACGCAGTAAAACGCCCTAGGCTCTTCATCCTTTGCTGATGTAATATCACGTGACCCTCCAGTCCAACTCATTTGGGACTGTGGTGTCCAGGGCACCTTGTAGCTCCTTGCTTCCTTTTGCTGTCAAGTTCATGAGTTCACCTTCAGCATTCTAAATTCAGGATTGCAGCTTTTCCTGTCTCCCGCTCTTTGGCACCTCCCCTGGTCTTTGAATTCCTGGAGGTCATTCCCTGAGGAAGGTGACCACACCTGCATGGCTTGGTTTTCTTCAGTTCTAGTTTATTCAGACTAGCATGTTTGAGGAAGTGAAATGTCTCCATTACCCTTTTCTCTCTTTTCCAATTCCTTGACAGAAAAGTTGGAGCAGAGGCTGCTCTCTCTGCTCTGTGGAAGCATCATAATTAGTTTACCTGATGGTGTAATACCCTCGTGAGAAGTCCCAGTTTACAATTTTGGAAAAAAGACTTTTAACCCATGTGTTTATATTTTTTATAGCACTTTTATGTTGTTTAGTAATTCTGGGCTTTTTGTTACTTGTTTTAACACTTAGTACCATGGGCACAATTTGCTAAATCCACATTCAGTTTAGTCACTCATGGGTAAAATCTAGTTTTATGTGTCACAAGTCCATGATCAAGTTCACCTCATGGCAGAAAATGAATCCTGGGAGAAATAAATGGTCCTGAGTGTCAGCTTTGCAGATTCCAAACTATGAAACAATGGAAGAGACCACTGGTAGGGTCCTACTCTCTGGAAGTCCAAATCCAGATGGAGAAGGGATCCAAGAAGGCAGGAATCTCTGAACCCTGCTCAAGATGTACTAGGAAGGTAGCTACCATGTAAAACTGGGAATGCACACCAGGTGTTTTCTTGTCAACGTCTTCAGTATTGGATTAAGGAAGTTGGAACAGGTCTGAAGTGGGAAGTAGGGGTGGAAAGACGGAGCTGGGTGCTGAGGGTGCGCTATGGAAAACACATCAGTGCTATTCACGCAATGTCAGATTGGGGATAAGGTATCTCAGTAGGAAAGAGGGAAAAGGAAGGAATGTTTCAAGTAGGAGAGGGCATGGACTTCGTATGAGGGTATGAGGGGAGAGAGAAAGGATGGTAATATATAATCATGTTTCTGTTTTATTTTTTTCAGAACAATGACCTTAAACTTAACACTGGTTACTACAGTCAAAGTTTTCATATGGAAAACCAAGAACATGGCTCTGAAATTCCACAATTCTGTGGTACAAATTTGTGGCTGGGAAGAATCACAGTTAAAAACTACTAATAAGTAACTCCCATGGGAATTTAAAATGTGGATACATCAATAACACACACCCTCTTGAGTGGTTTATTAAAAGGCACTTAGAGCCATTCTGAAAGAGATAAATGCTAGTTCAAGGCAGCCTGTCTTAATGGCCACAAGGGAATCAGCCATGAGTGTTCCTGGCACTAGGCTGAGTCTGGATGGGCAGGGGTGGCTGCAAGGGAAGCCAAAAGGAGCTCTGCAAGAGGACGTGGGAGACAGTGTCCTCTGGTTCTTGACTGTACCAAAAAGCAATCTGGAGGATAAAGCGCATCTCTGGACAGAAAATAAAACACCTGGTATAGTGACCTCTAAGTCTGGGATACCCAAAGGCAAGTGCTCAGAAAGCATACAGTGGCTGGATTTTGTCCAGGAAGCAAGCCAATCAAAACTGCATTCCATGGCTGTCTCTCTGTGACTTAGGAACTTGCCACTAGCTACTCAACAGTGTCAGAGGGTCAGGGCAGGAGGCTCAGCGTTCCTCATGCATGTGCAGGCTGCTTGTGTTGCCCACCTCCCCACCCAGGGCCTCCTGGAAACATGCGTGTGTCATGTGTGTGCTCAGAGGTGACCAGCAAGGTGTGCCAGGACCAGAGATGCTCATTGTCCTGCACTTCCAGGTCACTTCCTCACAACAAACAGTGAAATACGATAAAATACTGGATTAGGCCCTATCAAAAGGCAGATGCCTTTAAAAGAGGCTGACACATTTTAAGTTGGCTTTAGTAATTTATACTTTGAAATTATTGCATCCCATTGTTTTCTGCTTCTAAATTTAAAAAAAGACTTAAATTTAGGAAATTCAAGCTAGTTTAAACAAAATGATAAAATAATCCTGAATCACACTATTTAGATACAAATAATTATCAGTATTTTGTGCCTACCTTCCCATTCATTCATAAGGACACAGACAGTCCACTCAGCTGTGGAGCCAGAGCTGTCCTCCACACCTGGCTTCCTGGGGGATGAACAGAGTCAGAGGCTAGAGACAAACCTGAGACCAAATGACCAACGGTCTCCCCCTCACCTAGGTTCAAAAGGGCTTTTATCAGTCTTTGAAAATGGGTGCCATAACCCTTACAGCACACCTAACATGTGTGCATCTCAGAGCTCTGTCCTGCCCCTGCTCTCTTTTGTCCTGATGGTAGCTTTATGGTTTGGGTGAGTGAAGTAGGTCTCTCTTGGGAAGGAGTGGCTTGTCAAACATCACACTATATGTTGGACAGAGAAAACTGGAACTCTGGGTACCTGACCCTAAATCCTTTAAAAAAAGCTTTTCCTCAGCTTATTGGGAAAGGATCTGCTCCTAGAAGTGAAGACATGGCTTGAATCCTGGCTTTTCAACTTGATACCTGTATGGCTTTGGCTAACTTACTTCCCTTCTTGGATTCTCAGTTTCTTCATCTTTTCAAAGGGATCATAATCTGAGATTTCATAAGTCCCAGCATTGTCTGAGGCCATGGATAATATTGGTAATTCCCACCACTGTCTCCCTTCTCCATCACTACACTTCCCTATAGAGCTATATGCCCGCTGTGACCACCCAGCCCTGGGTCTACACAAGACTCCTGCTGTCACGTGGTTATAACAGTGGGTCTGTCTGAGGGGGCTACAGGGAGGTGGGAGAGGAAAAGAGAAAGACAGAAAATGAATCATATACATTGCATCTGTGTATGAAAATAGCATAAGGAAATGCCCTGAAAGCTGTGAATATCAAGGGAGCAGGGTGACAGAGAAAGAGTAAGCAACAGAGGGGGTTAATCTGAGTAACATACTATCTATACATGTGTGAAACACCAAGATGAAATCCCTTCAACTATCAGCGTGCACTGAAAAATGAAGGACAGGAAGGTAAAACATGTCTTGTCTGGGAGTGGGAGGGAGGGGATAAATGGACAGGGTGAAGGAGTGCGAATATGGAATATGGTCAATGTACTTTGTATATGTGTATGAAAATAGAACAACAGAAGGGAGGAGAGGGGCTAGGGAGAATGCTGGAGGGATGAATCTAATTAAGATATATTGTAAGCACATATGTAAGTGTCACAATGAAACTCCTCTACATAAATAATATATACTAATAAAAATGTCTTTTTAGGAAGATCCCTTCTTTCTTCTCACTACGGTTGACTGAAGTGGGCAATTTAACTCAAAGCTGACCTCATAAGAATCCATGAGATGCTGAGCTGAATCAGATCACTTGGATTCTTTTCTTTTTGAGATACTGGGGTTTGGACCCAGGATCTCATGCAGTGCTCTACCACTTGAGTCACTCCCTAGTCCTTTTGTATGAATTTTGAGATGGAGTCTTGCTGTATACCCAGCTAGCCTAGACCATGATCCATCCTCGCAGGGGATGACAGGCGTGCACCACTGTACCCAGCCGTTGGTTGAGATGGCATTTCAGGAAATTTTTCTCTGTCTGAAACCAGGATGTGATCTTTGCCTCATGAGCAGCTAGGATTACAGGCTTAAGCCACTGCATCTGGCCTAGATTTCTTGAGATTTTTTTTTTAATCACTGAGCCTGAGCTTTAAATTTTATTTAATTTATTTTTGTTTTGGTTTTATTTAAGGTAAGATCTCACTTTGTAGCCAGGCTGGCCTTGAATTTATAATTCTACTGCCTCAATCTCCCATGTGCTGGGATTACAGGTATATACCACCATGCCCACCTAGTTTTAATTAACTTACATTTAACTAGTCACATGGAGCCTGCTGCTGGTACACTGTACAGCTCAGGATATCGTTTATTCTCTGGAGAAGATAATAGAAATCAAAGAGCTAGGAAAATAATGGGGACTTTTTTATTGTGGGGAAAAAAATAGCACACCAAAGATGCTATGTATTCAGATGAAAGCCAAAGATGCAGTAAAACGTGATAAAATAGAGGCGAAAGGCAGTGTTATGGCTTGGGTGTGGTTTGTCCTAAGGCTTCAGGCGTGAGGCTTGGTGCTCAGTGGTGGTGCTGCGGTAGGGCCCAGGGGAGATCATTAGGGGACACTGCCCTCAGAGGGAGTAAGCAGCTCTCAAGTAGTTCCTGGGGGACCTTGATTAGTTCTCATGAGAGTGACCTGTTATAAAAGAGCAAGACTGGCCCTCCCTTCCCTTTCTTCCTGTCTTGCCCCACAACCTCTCCCACATGCGTGCTCCTGCCATGCTGAGATGTGGCCAGGAGGTCTTCACCAAAACTAAGCCTCTGTCGGTGCCGTGTCCTTGAATTTTCAGAACTGTGTGCTAACTCATCCTCTTTCTTTACGATGTACCCCACTTCAAGTATATTGGTATAGTAACAGACAATGAACTAATGTGGCAGGGTTGCTCTTCTGACAAATGCTGATATGAAACTTAGAATCAAAAGCTAAATAATAAGAGGGAGAGATGAAGCTTGGGACCCAAGAGGGGCTAAGATCTTACAAGTGGAAGCACCCTCTAGCTCTAAGCAAAAGCAAACGCAATTCCTCTTTAAGAACATTTTTCAGTTTGGAGTCCTAAGATTTCTCTATTAACAAAACAAGCGCTCTCAAGACGGAATAATGAAACATGCAGAAGGCACACCACCCTGAGAAGACACAGGGATGATAAAATATGCCAGATTTAGGCACTTGAGAACTTTACATGTTGCAACCATCATTTTTAAAGCGTGAGAGCATCCGTGTGAAACTCACATAGAAACAACGCTAAGTCACAGAAATGCACATCAAAAATGAAATGGTAGGTTAAGAGGATGGTGCAGAGATTCCTTAGCTATCTAGACAGAAAAAAAAAGATTTTTTTTCTCGTGTACGTAAAAGTTCTCAGGGATTAAAATATTAAATATGGAAGGCAAAGCTTTAAAACTTCTAGAAGAAATTTAAGATATCTTTAGCACCTTTGAATTTGAAAAGAACTTCTTTTAAAGACATGAAAATACTAACACAACAGAAAACATTAATAAATTATCTGCATTTGTATCACCAAAAGACACCATAAAAATAGAAATGAAAGCCCTCAAATTTGTAGAAGGGATTTCTGACAAACTTAACTGACCAGGAATTAATATCCAGGTTCTATTTTTGAAGTTCAGAATCAATTAGAGTAACCGAATGAGAAATAGGAGTAGGACACAGCAGATATTTAACAAAAGGGAAGCAAAATCGGCAAATAAGCATGTGAAAATATGCTTAATTTCATTAGCAATCCAGGAAATTTAAGATCAATGAGATACTACTTTAGAAACACTAGATTAGAAAAATTAAAATAATAGCAAGCGTTTATGAGATTGTGTACCAACAGGAAAATTTGTACACTAATCTTAGAGAAATCTGTATAATCACTTTGAAAAATGTGGTATACGGTGAAACTAAGTTTGCCCTATAACCCATCAACTGCTCTCTTAAACATGTACCTAAGAAACTCTTGTGCACAGACAGTGGGAACGTGCAAGAATGTGAAAATGGATCAGCACAGCTGTGAGCATCAGCCAAATGCACTTCACAAAATCACGTGAATTTTAAAATTGTAGATATAAAGTCTGATCTTTTCTAACCATCAAAATAAGCAAAGAGAAACTATATTATTTAAACATTCATAAGTAATGAACAAATGTAAAAATAAGGCAAAAGGACAGTAAAGAACCAAATGGAGAAAGGTATGACCTGGATCAGGTCAATAGTGTGGTATAGTGGAAGAGTATACAAACAGAAAAAAGCTACTTGGTAATATTTTAATTCTTAAGTTGGTCGACTTTTGTTATTTCATTCAATTACTTTATAAATATATGTATGTAGCATTTTTATATTAGCAAGTGTTTTTCTTTACTTTTAAGTTATTGGTTAGCATGTATTAATGGGGTTCTGTGTGATATTTCAACACATACATACAATGTACACTAATCAAATCCACCCTCCAGCCCTTTCCAACCTCTAGCAGTTGTTTTCCTGTATGTAGATTGACTATTTTTAACTTCCACATATGAGAAAGAATATGTGGTTCTTGTCTTTCTATGTCTTATTTTATGTCTGTGGCTTACCATAACGTCTTCTGTTCCATCTGTTTTGCTGCATACCACAGGATTTCATTATTCTGTGGTTGAATGATATCCCATCATGCATGTGTGACATTTTCTTTGTCATTCATTCACTGATGGGCTCTCAGACTGGTTCTTCATCCCAGCTGTTGTGAACAGTCCCGTGATAAACAAGGGTATGCAGGTATCTCTTTGGCATGCTTCTTCATTTTCTTTGTATATATCCCTAGAAGCAAAGCAGCTGATTTGAATAGCATAATTTTTTTTAGGTTTTTTTAAAGGAGCTTCACGGTATTCTCCAGAGGCTCTGTATTAACTTATATTCTCACAAACAGTACATATGAGTTCCTTTTCCTCCATATCCTTGCCATCAGTTTAAAATAATAGCCATTCTAACCGGAGTGAAGTGATACCTCATTTGAGTTTTGATTTCTACTTCCCTGATGATTAATGGTATTGGGATTTTTTTTTCACATACATGTCGGCCATTTGTATTTCTTCTCCTGCAAAGTGTCTGTGGAGATCATATGACCAGTTTTTAAATTGGATAACTTGTTTGGTTGTTAGGTTTTTTGAGTTCCTTCTATATTCTGAGTATTAATCTTTTATCAGATGACTGGTTTGCAAACATTGTCTCCCATTCCCTGGCTTATCTTTTCACTCTGTTAATTGTTTCTTTTGCTATACAGAGGCTTTTTAGTTTGATGTAATCCCATTTGTCTCTTTTTGGTTTTGTTTCCTGTACTTTGGAGGTCATGTGGAAAATATCATTGCCTATTCCACTGTCTTCAAGTGTCCCCCATGTTTTTTCTTCTAGAACTTTCAGTATCATGTGCTACATTTAGGTAGTTGGTGAGCCTGGAATTGGTTTGTGCAGGTTGAGAGACAGGAGTCAGGTTTCAATATTTTGCATATGCATATCTGGTTTTCCCAGCACCATTTATTGACAAGGCTGTCCTTTCTTCAGGGTGTATTCCTGGCACTTTT
The DNA here is from genome assembly GCF_047511655.1 of Castor canadensis. Classification (NCBI taxonomy): domain Eukaryota; kingdom Metazoa; phylum Chordata; class Mammalia; order Rodentia; family Castoridae; genus Castor; species Castor canadensis. The sequence goes on along the minus strand of NC_133392.1, from coordinate 106,978,149 downwards.
ATCGAGGATCAGTTGGCTAGAGAGGCCTGGGCTCATTTCTGGAATCTGTATTCTGTTCTGTTGGCCTCCTTGTCTCTTTACACCACTCCCCTGCTGTTTGCTATGGCTCTGTAGTGTGACTTGAGACCCAGAGAATGTCATTAATATTCTATGCAGATCGCAGTGGATCTTTAAGTCACTTTGGGTACAGACATTTCAACAATGTTAATTCTTCCAATCCCTGAGCATGGCAAGTCTTTCCTATGTGTGTGTGTCTTCTTCATTTCTTTCATCTGTATTTTGCAATCTTTAATGGAGAGGCCTTTTACTTCTTTGGTTAAATTAATTTATAGGAACTTTATTTTATTTTGGAGCTGTTTTGAAAGGGATTATATTTATGTTTTTTTCTCAGCAATCTTGTTATTGGTGAATAAAATTGCTACTGATTTTTATATATTGATTTTGTGTCCTGCAACATTACTGAATTTGTTCATTAGTTCTAATAATATTTTGGTGGAGTCTTAGGCTTTCCTAGATATAGAATCATGTAGTCTATAAACGGCAATAATTTTACCTACCCCATTCCTATTTTATGCTTTTAAATTTTATTGCTTTTATCTAACTGCTTTGGCTAAAACTTCCAGTATTACCCTGCATAAGAGCAGTGAGAGCAGACAACCCGTGTCTTGTGCCAGACCTTGGAGAAAATGCTTTCGGCATTTCCCCATTCAGTGTAATGTTGTCTGTGGGCTTGTCAATATACAGCCTTTTTATTTTGAGGTACAGTCTTTCTATATCTACTGTTCAAATTTTTATCATAAAGGGATGTTGAATTTTGTCACTGCTTCTTCTGCGTCTATGAAATGATCACATGATTTTTATTCTTTCTGTTGATGGGATTTATTGATTTGTGTGTGTTTAACCACCCTTGCATCCCTGGGACAAATCCGGCTTTGACTGTGGTGCATGACTTTTTGATGTGCTGTTGGATTTCAGTTGCTGCTATTTTGTTGAGAAATTTTGCACCTATGTTTATCAGGGATGTTGGTCTCTAGTATTCTTTTTTTGTTAGGTTCTTGTTTGGTTTTGGTAGCAGAGCAATGCTGGGCTCATAGAATGAGTTTAGAAGAGTTTTTCTGCCCCCCATCCTGCTTCAATTCTTTGGAATAGTTTGAGAAGAAATAGTATTAGTTCTTAAAAAGCTTGTTATAATTCAACAGTGAAGACATCTGGTCCTGGTATTTTCTTTGTTGGGAGACTTTATTACTGACTCAATCTCAGCAGACATTATTAATCTGTTTAAGTTTTCTGACTTCATGGTTCAGTATTCATGTGCAGAAAATGCTTCTTCTAGATTTTCCAATTTGTTGCCAATTTGTTGGCATATGGTTGCTCATAATAGTCTCTAACAGATACTTCACATTTCTGGGGTATCAGTTGTAATATCTTTTCTTTCATATCTCATTTTGCTTAGCTGGGTCCCCTCTCTTTTTTTCTTAAATTCTCTAAAGATTTGGTGGCTTTGTCTTTTTAAAAATCCCCAATTCTTTGTTTCATTGATCTGGTATATTGTTTTTTAATCTATATTTCCTTTGTTTCTGCTCTGATCTTTGCTTTTTTCTTTCTTTCTACTAATGCTAGGGTTTGCTTGATCTTGCTTTTCTAGGTCCTTGAGGTACATTCTTAGGTTGTTTGCGTGAAATCTTTTTTTTTTTGTATAGTTATTATTACTATAAATTTCTCTCTTTGTACTGCTTTTGCTGTATCCCAGAAGTGTTGGCATGTAGTTTTTCCATTCTCATTTGTTTGAAGAAATTTTTTAAATTTCCCTTTTGATTTCTTCAGTGATTTGTTCATTCAATAGCATGTTGTTAAGTTTTCATGAATTTGTAGTTTCTGCACCCAGATATGGTGTGTGGGCAAATTGCCAATGGGAAGTACCTGGGTGCCTGCTTTTAGTCCTAGCATTAACCTGAATTCACATGTGGCTAACTGGCTGCACCCTTAGTCCCAAAGGACAAGGCCCTGTTCTCTCAATTCTTGAGGGCAATGCTCTCCATTTCCCTCTGTGCTGAAACACTTGTCTCTTCTAATGCAGAGTACCAAACAGGCTTAGATGCTGGGGTCACAGCTACTGTGCTGGGGTAAGTTGGGTTATAAGGCTGTAAGCCCCTGTGCTGTGTGAAGGAATGTCTGCGGGTCTCAGAGATGGGGATATGCAGGGGTTTCTAACCCCTAGAATGGTGTGAATTCAGACAAAGCTCCCTTCTCAAGTTGGCATCTAGTTGAGCAGCTTGAGATCTGGGTTGATGGGGAGATAATGAGAGATCCTTTTCCAAAGCAAAGCTATAGCACAAACTCCAGTTGCTTACCTAACTGGGCTTCAAGTCTGGATGACTGTGAAAGGTTCCAGTAGCTAGGATTGCTGGCATCTGTTCTGATGGAGCTAGCTGGGATTTTCCCATTTATCCTTCCCCCTTGCAAATGGGAGTCTCCCTCCACCCCCCGCTGGGGAGCTAGGGTGCCACTTTCCAGGGCTCTTTGTCCTGCTTTCTATGCTCTTGTCTCAGGTCTCCAAGTCTTACAAGGTCCTAGTCTCTTCCTTGTCAAATTCCAGCATTCTGCCACAATCATCCCACCTCAGAGTGCAACTAACCACCTGCTGCTCTAGATGAATATGGGGTATCTCTATTCAGTCATCTTGGAATCCTCAATTCATCTCAAATATTCAATAATAAAAAATGTAATACTAGGAAAATAATAATTATAATAAATGTCTTTTATTGAATATTATGTATTATTAGATATTACTGCAAGGGGGCCAGAACTTTATCAAAGGGGTTCTTCTGAGTTATATTTCTAGAGATCACAGTGCTATTGGAGCTCCATGACTGGCTGTGAGTCACATGACCTTCTGAGCATGGCTCCTGAATGTGGCAAGAGGAGGAACCACAGCATCCAGCCACTCACAGGTTCTCCCAAGGAGCACTGCCACTGGCACACTACTCTGCTACTTATTCACTGTACAGAGGAGACTTAACCAGGTAGGTGTCAGAAAGGTGAGCAAAGCAGTGAGTCACTATATATCTGAGAAGTTGTGTGGGAAGGGGTCTAGCCCAGTGGTGAGTGAGGGTACACAGGACCATGTGGACCTTGGAAGTCAGGTCAACCTCATTAGTCCATGCTCGTTTACCCTAAGCCCCACAAGGCAAGGCAGAGGGGTCACCAAAAGGAGTCTGTGACCTCACCATCTTTCTCTTTAACTTTTATTGCTTATCTTTTGCTGTGAACTGAATGTTCACATCTCTTCAGAATTCATATGTTGAAACTCTAATTCCCAATGTGACCAAATTAGGAGATGGGGCCTTTGCTCTTGAGGGTAGAACCCTGTTGATAGAATTAGATAGGATTAGTGCCCTTCAAAGAAGAAACACAAGAGCTTTCTCTCTCACTTTTACGCCCCCCTTCTTCACCCCCACCTTCTGCCTTGTGAGGAATCAGGAGTCAGGTCTCACAGGCACAGGCCTTTTGAGGCCCCTTGGTCTCCTAGAACTCTGAGGAATAAATGTCTGTTGCTGTGAACAGACCAGTCTGTGGTGTTCTTGTTACAGCAGGACAACCTGATGAATACAGCTTTTATGAGCATTTGGGGACCATGGATGAACTTGGCTCTGGAATGTTCTGTGTCTCATTTCAGAAATCCACAGAATGATTAAGGCTGAGACAGACTCCTCTGTGATGAGTGGGAGACGCTGGTAGAAGAGGTAATACTTGGGGTGACCTGGGTGCTGATTCTTGCTTTTCCCTTCCTAGCTGTGTGGCCCTGGACAAGATACTAGCACTGCCTTTTTTTTTATAAAGAGGGGCTCATTTGTTCTACTTTGGGGTGACTCAACCCTCTCAAGAAAGCATTTGAGAAGGCATGAAGAGGAAAGGTCTGGTTGTCACATGACTGGGACCCTGCTGGCCTTCAGTGGCAGAACAAAGGTACTAACAATGTAGGAGATAGTTGTGCCCAAAACACCAGAGGAGACTTTCACAGTCCTCGGGAAGATGCTGTTTTCCTTTCCCTAAATCTTCTGCATGCTCCCCACTGGCATCCCCCAAGCCTCTTGGTCCCCATGACTGCTAATCTGAACATTAGGATCTTTGGGGCTGCAGAGGCTCTGTTCTCACTGTGTCGCACTTGAGAGCTAAATTATCCTTGCAGGAAGAAGATTTGATTGAATTCAGTTGAAGTGGACAATTACAGACCATGTGTCCCTTCTTCTGTCAGCCAGGAGGGGAAAAACACCGGCTTGTTCCAGTTCAAACTGCTTTCTCAGGACAAGTGACACAGAGACTTCTCAGGACAAGTGAGATTTGTCATCCTGTGCGAAGCTGAACAGCGCCCTCCCTGGGACACTTGGGGATGCTGCTTTAGCAAATGCCTTGGCCACAGGAAGAAAATGCACTGGCTGTGGTCTGAAACTGCTGGGCCAGCGCCAGACCACCAGGTGCCCCTGTGAAGACCGGACAGTATAGCCCTCTGGGAGAAGGCAGCCCGCCAGGGCGCAGGGCTGGATGGGAGCAGCGAGGCATATTTCAGTCCTCACTCACGCTCTTGGCTAGACTCCCCTGCTCAGTGCACAAGCTGTACAACCTGGCAGAACACCCTCACTTTCTACCAATGGTAATGTACTCTTGGATCCACTAAGAACCTGTCTTCCCTGACCCCACCAGTACAATGTAAGGGTCCCACCTACTTCCTGGGCATCTCTCTCTCTCTCTCTCTCTCTTTTTGGCAGTACTGGGGATGAACTCATGGTCTTGTCCTTGCTAAGCAAGCACTCTATAACTTGAGTCACACCTCCCAGTCCTTTTGTTTATAGTTTGTTTTTCAGATAGGGGCTTGCACTTTTGCTGGGCCTGGCCTGTGACCACAATCCTCCTACCTCTACCTCCCAAATAGTTGGGATTACAGGCATGTAAGAACATGCTCGGTCCCTAGACTCTCTTCTAAGCAGGTACTACAGTCATGTCTCCTAAATACTTGTGAAATTTCATTTCCTTATCCTCATAGTTTATCTAACTACTTCATGGCTTGACTCATTTTCTTTCCTCTGGAAAGTCCCTCCGGATTGTCCCTGCTCAGAAATCACTGAAAAGTACCATTGTATTTTCCACTGGCCACTGGCTGTGTTAATGGCGCTGGTGCTGTCTGTGATCAGAAAACTTCCAAATTCTTTGTGCCTGGGAAGAATCCATGGCAGGACATGTGGGTGTAATGGGAGTTTATTAAAAGTTAGGGAAGGGAAATACAAAGGGGGCATGGTGGGCACAGATGGAATCTGGAGGTAGAGAGAGCATGCTTTACTTCCTCAGGTGTTTTTAAAACTTACACTAACCCATGCGAAGGGAGGAATCAGGAGATTCCCATCCAGTAATCAATGAGTGGGGCGGGGCATGGGCTGTTTCCAGGCCAGGTGAGGGTGGTCCTTGAGTGACAGCGTGGTCAATGTGTAATGCAATATCAAGTTTCTATGAGTCCCTAACTTTCCCTAATTTTAGGCTGCCTCAGCTGCACAGTTACTATTTGGGGAACCTTAATTTCTAAGGTTATAAATTCCTTGAAGGTAGGTAAAAATCTACTTTGGGAAGAACTGGCCCCCATGCTTCCCTAAAGACTCCTGCTAAGCAGTCACCATGGTAACAAATAGTTTCTCTTCCTATTCTCCTGGAGAAAAACAAACAAACACAGCATTAAATAACAAGGAATTGGGCTTCCTGCAGGGATTGGCAAAGAGAGATCCCCAAGGCTGAGGCAAATCTGTGAGCTTGGTTTACTTAGTTGGCCACTAACTAACTTGGCCTGGAATGCTTTGGCCCTATCTTAAAGAAAATGCTTCATTCTATGAACAGAGGCAGCCTGTGGCTCACACCCCTGAGTCCCACAGAGGGAAGCCCACTCTTTCCTGTCATGCAGAGATCACAGCCCTGAAGCTCTGTGCCCACTCCCATCCTCGAGTCACACAGCATCCCGGAGCTGAGCCACCTCCACGGTCTATAGGCTGTGTTCTATCGTCAGCTGAGTCAGGGTTATGAATTTAAGAAAGGGGTGTTTTTGATGTTTTTTTTTTTAATCTTTGGTGGGTTTGCAGACATCCTGGGCTGCTTGAGAACACAACTCCACCACAGAGAATGTTGCAGAAAGTACCTAGGACGGGCATCATGCTGAATTTCCCAGAAATGCACTTGTTCCAGGGAGGAGCCTCATGAACCAAGCGCAGCCTCTAGGAACCTCCACTGCAGGTCACAGCCCAGTCCACCTTTCCTATGTCCTTGCTGTGGGAGGATGTCATGGGAACTCCCAGAGCAAGGAAAATGGCAGGTGCTCCTTTCAGAAGTATGTCACTGTTCAAAGTGTGGTTTGTGGCCTGGCAGCACCAGTATCACTGGGAGGATGCAAGGAATATGTACCTTGAGCTGCTCCCAAGACCTTCTGACTTAAACACTGCCTCTCAGAAACTGTGTTGCACAGGTGAACCATGTGCAGATGAAGGTTTGCAAGTCCTCCAGGACACCAAGTGTCACAGCCTGTCCTGCAAGGAAAAGGGAGCAGAATGAGCAAGCACATTGCAGAAGAGCACACCCTGGACCTTCCTTGAAGGCTCTCAAAACTGGCAGGTTAAAGACTGAGATGTCCCGAGAAGAAGCCGAATTATATAATGCTTGCAAACACAATGTTCCTCAAACTTACTTCATGACCTGACAGTGACCTCCAAGGGCAGGTGACTCAGTGGAACCAGTGCCTTGTGACATGCCTTATGGAAGACTGGCATTCCAGTTATTTCAGATGATGCGAGTCCCTGGGATGGTAGCTGATGGCTTTGCAGAGACACAGATTCAAATCCTGCCCATGGCCAGGCTGGGCTCTGGACAAAGCCCCAGGCTGAGGTGGAGGGGAGGGCTGAAAAGAGGGAAGGAGGCGACTCAGGACCTGCTCCTTCATCTGGCTGGGTTAGTCTCTGCCTAGGACTGTCTGGGGCAATACTCATGAGGTCATAAAATCACTAACTGGTAATGAAAATCAGCTACCGATGTGACATAAATCTTCATTACCAGGTAAACTGCAGATTGCCTCATGGTGTGAGGATCTGCACAGGAAAGACTGAGTTCTGATGTAAAGTGTCATTGGGAGAAGTTTAGGAGTCAGTGTACACTGGGTTTTTTTTGTTATTGCTATTTTGGGAAATCAAGTAGGTCCTGGGCTGCATATACGCCACAGGTGTCAAGGATCAGTGGTGATGATGGCATCGAGATGATAATAGCTGACATTTTTGAGAGTTTATCATAGGTGACACACTGTCCTGAGGTGAGTAGCGTAGTCCTCACTGTTATGGGTGGGAAAACGGAGGCACTCAGTGGATTCCTCATTTCAACCCCTTTTATTCTGGAGTGAGTTCTGAGGTCTAGGTGCCTGGTGGAGCCCAAATCAGCCAGATGATGGTGGTCCCTGGGAACTCTCCATTCCCCAGCTGGCCCCCCGCCACGACCACAGAGTTGAGAGCCTTGCCAAGAGGCCCAGCCCAGCAGTGGATATGCGTTAAATTTGAGCCTCAGCAAAACGGTTGATCACCATGCTGTTTGTCCATTCCTTCTGGAATTGTGAGAGGCAAGAGAGTTGAATCTTCTTTGGAAGGATCTGCATCCTGTCCCCATTTTGGGCCATTTCATGAATACAGCAGCTCTAAATGTGTGGGTGCAGGCTGGACTGTCCTCAGTGGTGGGAGGACAGGGAGAGGACCCCTGGATTACTCTGGGGCAGTCGTGCAAGGCAGGGCTCCGTGTTGGGCTGCAGGATGAACTTAACTCTTGTGAGGCCTTGACTCTGGTCCCAGCTCTGGTCTAGAGCAGCTGTGTGGACTCAGTCCCTTCTCTTGTGTTGGAATGGTGATGCTTCCTCTGCTATTCCTACAGTTGTGTGCTGAGAGCTTCTTAGCTGCTGTGTAGCAGACTGCTGCCTCAGGTCCCAGCTTGCTGACTGCTGCTCAAGAGACTCCTCCAGAGTCCCTTGGGTCATGGCTGCTCCAGCCTGGCAAATCCAGATGATGTGAGAGCTGGCTTAATCTCCCTGCTCAGGGACACACAGACGATCTGCTTCTTCCAGGTCACATCACCTTCCCCACAGCCCCAAGGATGAGGGCTGGAACTCTTGTTTATGGTCAGACAGGACCCAGAGGAAAATGCCACTGCTTCTTGGGATGATGCTTATAACTCTGCTATTCCTAATCAAGCAATCTCTGGGGCCTGGAGGCGACTCACTCAGTTTACGCTTCCTTTCCTTTGAGATATGGGATAGGGTGGTAGTGATGGAGATAAGCACAGCCCTGAGTGTTGTGCCACCCAGGCCAAATGACTTAACCTCTCTGAGCTTAGCTAGCTCATCTGCAAGTGGTGTGAATAAAAGCACCTACATCACAGGACTACTGTGAGGTGCTGGGACATGGAGAGCAGTTACAGAGGGATTCTGGGTTATATTGTAATAAAATATGTTTAATACTTGCCTTTTTAAAGCATTAACACATAAAGGCATTCTTTTAAAAATGAAGGTAAAAATATGTCCTCTCCTTACAAAGTTAATATTTGTATGAGGTTGGGCACACACAATTTTTAAAATAATTAACAAACAGGAATTAAAAGACTAAAGGGCTCCCTCACTCTCTGTGGTTCCGCCCTCCTCCACTTCTGCACCCTCCCTCCTGGCAGTGGCCAACCCAGGTTGGTGTGGTCTGCAGGGGACCTCCCCTTCCCTGGACAGTAGTGGCCAGTCTCCCCTGGAGCTGGCTGAGGTCCTCTTGCTGAGTTGTGCCCCTTCACCTCAGAACTGTCACCAAACAGGGAAGTCAGGGCTTTCGGTTTTATCTCTGACTTCCAGGTCTCCCTGCCCTTTAGCTGAGCTGAAGCAGCTCAGCTAAACTTTCAGTCCATGATGGGGAGGTGGGTGGACAAAGGGGCCAGGGACAGCAACTAGCAGGCACAACAGACTTGTCACAGGGGTAAGGAATGGGCTGGGGGCCACAGGGCGGCTAACCCTAGAGAGCCCCGTTTTTGCCCTCCTGTCTGACTCTGCAGAAGAGAGATGTGTCTACAAGAACACGCAGGGAACTCAGTGGGTGAGAGCAGCCCTGGGGCCACCATCTGACCTAAGTCAGGCTCGGGTCCTTCCCAGCTGTGTGACCTTAGGGAAATCTTTCTGTCTCTCTGTGCCCAGTTGTACTCGAGGAATGAATGAGTTGACACACGTCAAGTGAAATCCATCTGGCATGGGATAGCAAGGATCTGTGTTGGACACACAATTGTTACAGAGTTAAGTTACACAAAGGCAAGAATCTTGTCTGTTTTGGTTACCAGTATGTTTTTGAATGGTGCTGGATATTTAATGGGCACTCTATAAATGTTCTTTGGATGAATGAGTAGTATTTCAACTGGGTAAAACTGGCTTTTGCAATGAAGCCATTATTAATTTTGGCCAGCAGAGAGCAGCAAATAGCTGTGACTGACACTACTTTTAGGCAAGAGTAACTTAAATATTAATTTGGTTTTTTTTTTTTTCTTATAAATAAGCCAAAAGGCAATTATAATTATTAAAAGTAATAGAAAAATTTTCTCAAAGGAATGTTCTCTTATAATATTGTGTGGTTTTAAAAAAATGTTTTATTAGTATTTATAGTAGTTATACAGGGGGTTTCGTTGTGACATTCAATGTTAATTTTAAAGACAAGACTGTTCCTCCCGAACAAGCTGGTGGGATGAAAGATTGCCATGCACCTGTCTGAGCAGCCCCACCTTTCTGCTCACCTTTATGCAGATTAGGATGGTTGGCAGAGATTTTACCTTGCAATCAAACCTTAGTTTGCTTTCTTCTCACAGGTCCAAGTTAATTTCAATTTCTTCCCTCCCTCCTTCCCCTCCCTCCCTCCTCCCTCCCTTCCTTTCCCAAACACCTGTATCTCTCCTCCCACCTCCCACATAGACTCATTCTTCAGAACCAAGCAACTATATGCACCCCCAAACACTGCAACTTCCAAGCTATGCAGTCAGTCTTCCCAATTGATTTAGTGGTGTGAAATATGGTATAATAAAATGAACATCTGATTTAATAAAACTAGAAGCACTGGGGCCTTTTAACTTGGCCAAGGAAAAGAAGCAATCAGTTGTCAGAGCACTAGTGGGGCTTTCAGCTCTGTCCATCATACCATGTCATCTCACTTCCTCTTTTGCCTACAGGGGAGGCCCACAAGGTCCCCTTCATCATCCAAACAATGCAAAATATAGTCATTTGCTTCTGCCCTCCCCCACCCTTTCCCCTGGGCTGTGGCACCAAGGAGCAGACTGCTTTGTAGGCAGGCCAGGGGTAGGTGGCCATTGCTGCCTTCTTGTTTCTTGGAGGCTCACTCAGCCCCTGCATGCAGCTGTCACATCTTGTGATGCAATGCAGGTCCACCTTCCTTGATGGTGCATTTTCTTGGCACTGACAGGCCACACTGTCACTGTTTAAGGTGAACTCCTTCCCAGAAGCCCTGAATGGCAGAGCCCAGTACTTTTCTTCTTCTTGGCAGCTTCTGGCACTTTCAGCACCTTTGTTATCATTTGTGGCTGGAAGCCTTTCCAGCCAATGCTTCAGCCTCGCTCACAGCTGCTCCAGAGGACACCTCCTGCCATGACCCCCCCTCAATTTGCTTAAAGTCTTGTCCCTTCTAATTATCCAAAAAGTCCTACTAAGATAATTATATGGAAAAAATATTCCCACTGAAAACCAAATTACATATTAATTGATGAGTTAAAAGAAGAGGAAAATGTAAAAACTAGAAAAAATATCTAACTATTCTTAGGAGGGATTTCCTTAATCATTGAAGCAGACAGAAACTATGAAAACACACATTTATAAATTTACTACATAAATTTTAAAAGTTCTGTCCCCAGGAATCATCAAAAACATTAAAAGCAAGCGACAAATTGGGAAAAGTTGTGGTTCCACTTATGTGAAAAGGTTACACATGTAACCAAAGGATGAATATCCTAAATCAAAATATAAGAGGAGAGCCAGGTGCTGGTGATTTATGCCTGTAATACTAGCTACTTAAGTGGCTGACATTGGGAGGATCACAGTTTGAGGACAGCCCAGGCAAAAAGTTCTTGAGACCCCCATCTCAACCAATAGCTGGGCACAGTGGCACATGCCTGTCATCCTAAGCTACATGGGAGGCTGAGATTGGAAGGATCACAGTTCCAGGCCAGCCCCAGCAAAAAAGGAAAAAAATTGCAAGACCCCATCTAAATGGGAAAAATTGGGCATGGTAGTGTCCACCTGTCATCCCAGTGACTGCAGGAAGCATAAACTAGAAGGATCATGGTATTCCACGCTGGCCTGTGCAAAAAGTGAGACCCTATCTTCAAAACAGCCAGAGCAAAAAGGGCTGCAGGAGTGGCTCAAGTGGTAGAGCACCTGCCTAGCAAGCATGAGACCCTGAGTTCAAACTCCAGTGCTGCCTATATATACATATACATAAATATGTAAATGTAATATATAATGTATAGGAAAATAAGTATATGTAACTCATATCTCAAAGAAAAACTGATAACACATCTGACTTGACAACCTAAAATTATAAACTCATAGGAATATGGAGCGTATTAGACAGTGGTAACGCAGCAATTGCAAAATTCAACACTTTTTGCCTCTTGAAGTTGCAAATTTCAAAACAGCATAGTGTCAGTGAGGATGCATAGCCACAGGCTAGAAGGTGACAATAATACACACTTTTCCCCACAGCCTTTATCTCTGTCACTGTATTTGTTTATCAACTATCACTCCCCCAAACCAGGTCAATATATTCCATAATGATGCTGACAATGCTTACGGGTCTACAATTGATCTTGAGTCCCAGGAACTCTGCTGCTAGGAACTGGACTTACAGCAACCATCAGAGATGTCCTAGAGAGTCTTGACTCCTAGGGTGTTCATTGCAACATATGCTGTAAGAGTGAAATGTTGCAAAGCATTTAAATGTCCAAGGATGGGGTACTAGTAATAAATGAATTATGGTCTATCTCTATGAGAGACTACAGTTAGTCATTAAAACCATGTTGTAGAAGACAGCCTGATAGCATGTGGCAATTTCCTAGACAGAGTATACCGTGCAAAGGGCAGGTGACAGGACACTGTCTGGAAATTAATTTTCTGTATATAATGCCATCTTAATTTATATATACCATATACACATATGAACATGGAAAAACATGTGTATTACACATGCAGGCCTGGAAAAACTTGTGTAAGAAAACAATCTAACATTTTATAGTGTCTATATCTCTGGGAGGTGTGGTTATGAAAAGTTAACTTTTTTTTTTCTTTACTCTTACATATTTTTGCAAAGCTTTTACAATGGCACTGCCTTTCTTTTGAGTGCAGATGAAAACAAAAGAGTTGAGGCCAATGGTGCCACACCCATGTTTCTTGAGCTAGCCATAGTTCTCCCAGTGGCTAAAGCCCTCTCCCTGCTTCCTCTGCACCGGAGGTGGAAGTCTACAACAGGTTCTGGAAACTTCTCAGAAGCTCCCCAGGAGCACAGGGTGGTGGACTTTCTTTGCCTTCCCCTCTTCTCAGCCTATATTCCCCATTGCTTGATGTTTCCTGGATGACCTTCCAAAGAAACTACCTTAGCTGCACACAAATCCTTGTCTCAGAGTCTACTTTCAGTTAGAATCCGGCTAGTAAAACTCCCACCCCTGCTCAGGAAAGACCAGCTTTGTCCAGGAGGCCTTCCACCTAGGAAGGCCCTTCAAACATGGCTTCTCACAGGGAGCTTTGGGAATTCTGTGCGTTTCCTACACAGCATCTCCATTTAGGCATGCGGAAGAACTGATCCTCCACTTCTGTCTGTAGTTCACATTCAGTCCCTTGGCATCTCTAAACTGGAGAGCTGGCCTGCTTCTCTGGGAAAGTAGCCCATCCCAAGCCTGGCTCAGCTGGATAGAAGGAATTTCTAGGAGCTACTGTGCCTCAGAAGAGGCAAGGACAGAAGCCACAAGGAGAGATCTGCAAAGCTGCAGAATAAACAAATGCGTGTGACCCATCACACCACCACCCTCTAGATGGAGACGCCAGCTGACCTGGAGCAAGTGCCCAATGCTGGCATAGGGTGTCACTAACACACAGTCTCCTTTATGGGGCTCAGAATCACACACAGTTTAGAAATCACCTAGTTCAAGTAAGGGCAGGGGAGAGGCAGAGGTCCTGAGGGCCCAGAGCAGGAGCTGGAGGCAGAGCCAGCACCAGAACTTGCTTTAAAAAAGCAGTAATTATGGAGCAACTACAAATTCCCCAGATTCCAAGGTCTGACTTTTGTCTTCAGAATTTGCTCAATGATAGCTGTCGTTCTCCCTTTGGCCAGAGGAGGGCAGACACTTGCCATGTCGGTAGTGAAGAGTGGGCAGATCGTTTTCTAGGTTGGAATAACATTTCCCAATAAGGTCATTTGGCTCTAATGGGAGTTGCAGCTGGAAAGAAAATCCCTAGTCGTGTGCTGCTGATATGCTACTGAAGTGACAGTGAGGTTTAGACACTGAAGAGCTCCTTGTAGTTTCATATATATATATATATATATATATATATATATATATATATATATATCTCCCTGGGTAATGTGCTCTGCTCACCCCTCTGACCTCCACACTTTAGGGGGAAATATGTAAATTATAAAATATTAACACATACCAGTGCTGCTAGCTGTATATTTTGTGTGTGTGTGTGTGTGTGTGTGTGTGTGTGTGTGTGTAGTGAGAGAGAGATGGACATGGGAAAAGTCCAGGGTAAGGGAGGTTTTTCTGGTCTTGAATGAATATATATACATATGCAAATTCTCCAGCAATCAAAACCATCTTGTATGTTCTTCACCTTGTTGAATCTGTGTGACAAGGACATAGGTGAAGCACTACCAATTAAGCCAAAAAATATTGCTGAATACACAGGAAAGGACTGATAATATTTATCTTACAATCTGTGTAAGATTGTATTCAGCGGTTAAAAGGTCATAAAAAGCAAAAAAATAAAAAGCACTTTAAGAATCCTATGCCATTAGTACTTTCACGCTAACCTTATGCCACCTGGAGCAATGTTGCATTCTGAGTATCACATTTTGGAACAATGAGAAGCAAGAATGCAGTTAAACAGGCAGGCAGTCATGGGGGCACTTTCTGGAAACCTTGTGTGGTGGTGGGGGCGGGGAAGAGAAAATGAGACATTAGCCTGGAGAAAAGAAGACCTGAGAGGACCTATAGGAAGGGATTTAGTCAACACAAAAGGGTCTGATATCAGTACTGAGGACTTTCTTAACCCTAAGAGCTAAGTGACTGTCACGGGAGACAGGAAGCACCTTACGAGACAAGCCTGGAAGACTCTGCAGAAAAGGTCTCAGAAACCAAGTAATCCCTACACGTTGAATCTAATCAGTCATGTCCCACAGTGATGGTGACAGCAAACTTGAGAGTCACAGTGAATCTCATAGCACAACAGGATAAAAAGGACTTTGGCATCAGGAAACAAAGTACACAGGCAGCTACACCCTGTCAACTGCACTAACTCTTGCATTCTGAGCAAAGTTGACCTGAACCAAGACTAGGGTCCCAATGAACATGGGCCCTGCAGCACTCAGGATCCTGGATTAGTACACCATGCTCTCTCGCTTCTAGCGTTGCTGGACTGAAGTCCCACACTATGCTAAGCACTTTGGAGCTGTGCATGTGATTTCTTTTCTCTCTCTTTCTCTCTTCCTTCATTTACTATTTTTTATCTGCATACATTAATAGTACAAGGGGGTTTCATTGTGATAATTCCATAAATGTATAGTGTACTTTGAACAAGTTCACCCCTCTAATATATTCCCTTACATCCCCATTCTCTTCCCCCATTTCTAAGTGTTTGATGTGTTTCATTATGCTATCTTCATATGTGTGGGGGGGGTGATGTAATGTACTTAAACCTTTTTCACCTTTCCCTTCCCCTCCTCCCCCTGCTGATTCTCCCACACAGTCCCCCTTTAATGCACATGTCCCATTGTTGTCATCATCATTTTTAGTCTAGATTCCACAAATGAGTGAAGCATGTGATATTTGGCTTTCTGAGCTCAACATGATGGTCTCCAGTTCCATCCCTTTATCTGCAAATGACATGTCATTCTTTGCTGCGTCTGAGTATTAGTCCACTGTGTATATGTATTGCATTTTCTTTATCCACTCATCAATTTTTGTGCACCTACACTGATTCCACAACTTGGCTATGGTTCCTTATTGAATGTTGATTTTCACTCTCTTGGATAGGTGCCCAGGAGAAGTATGGCAAGGGTCATGCTGTAGTTCTATTTTTTTGTGAAACTCCATACTGATTTCCATAGTGGTTGCACTAGCTTATATTCCCATCCACACTGTATGGGGGTATCCATTTCTCTGCAATTATTCCTTGTCTACCAAACACCTTCTACTTCCTCTCTTAGCCTTGATGGTTACCTGACAATAGGAAGGAAGATAGTGGCTGGGATGATGGAACCTCAAAACACATGCATGCCTCATCAGATAGTCTGCACAGAAATTGAGTTTACAGATCCCCCATTTTACTAGTCATCCTCTGAGAGTTCTATCCAATTTGAGTCAATAAAACCTATTTCCAGAACTGACAAGATAAAGCTGATACCAGAGACCATGGTAAGGCTACCATGTTAGCACAAGTGGGGTCATCCAACCTGAGGTCATCCAACCGCCCCGTCTCCCCTCTGACTTTTCTCTTTAACTCTCAATAGTACTTGCTGGGAAGCCAGGGGTGTGACTTCCAAGGGACTCCTCTGAGATCACAATTTGGCCACTCAAGCATCAGGAGTGCTTTATCTCAGTTCTGAGAAATGATTATAACCACCTAAGGGTCAGGCAAAGAACCTTCTGTTTTATTATTATGGACATTTTCTTCCCCTAAGGGGAAAATGGAGGAATAAGACGTGAAAACCCAATGGGATAACCAATGTAAAACTGCTTTTGCTTTCTCTTTGAAATAGCAACTGTATTTTACTTATTTGTTGAATGTACTGGTGACTTTTCTCAATTTTGAAAAGTAGATAGCTGAGAAATTTTATAGCTTTCTGTAATAGCCTTTAAAGCCACATGACATTTTAAAATAATGATGTGTATATAAAACTGGGGCATATCACTAATAACCACATTTTTCTGATGAATCTACTTCATTTCTTCCTCTCCTGTTGAATGTGGCTGTGTCTGGCTGGCCATTCTTGCTGATGATTATCTTTGAGGCTTTGATACTCTGCCCCAGGTGTACAATGGTAATGGCTTCCACATCTCCTGATATGAGTGGTCTATTTACATTTCCTCCAAGAGATGGCTGTTGAAACTGTCCAGGCAAATCCAAGCTCATTGTCTTGCCCGTGGTTCTAGATCTTTTCTGATTGTTTGCACAGCTCAATATGGATGTTTCATCCTATGGAGACTGGTTCCAACCCACAGGGTGGCCCCTAGCAGCCATTTTACCTTCCTCTGTGCAAGTGGAATGGGACAGAGACACCACTCCCAGTTCTGAAGTGGGAGAGACAAAGACTTGGATTAGTTGTACATGACACTACTCCAGGGGAATGCCCAGAATTCTTGGTGCTGGGGTCCCTTAGAGCTATACCTGGACCTACACTTTCTGAAAAATTCAGCTCTTCCATGCACCCTAGAGATACTGCAGCAGAGTTCTAGTAAAGTCCCTATTTGGGCTAAGCTTGCTGGAGTTGGCTTCTCTTACTTAGGAACTTACTGATATTTCTCATCCAGGAATCTTTACTCCTGTCCGGGGTTCTAACATTCCCTCACCCGTCAAGGGCCAGAAGTTTCCCTCCACTCTTTGTTTTCCATGGAGCCCACATTCAGAACATTCAAACCCGTTTTATCTCCAAAATAAACCTCTCCACATTCTCTACTGCTGCCTTTGTGATCTCTTTGGTGGGCTTGTCCAGTCTTGCCCTGCTCCAGTGGTTAATTCTGACATGTTACTTACCATTCGTTCTGGCTCACAGGAGCATGGGGCTATTGTACTCCTATGCGCCTGTTAGGCCTGATAACAAACCTTACCCAAACATTCCCCAGGTTTTGCTGCTTCTGTGACTTTTGTACTGCTGCTCCCTCTGCCCTTTGTGCCTGGGAGAATCTGACTTCTTTTTTAAGGCTCTCTCAGGCCTTGCCCCATCCCAGAGAACAAAGACATACTCCCTCTGTCCTCGGGGAAATCTGTCCTCCTTCTGTCCTGCTTTGAAGTCTGTCTTCCATGTCACGCTGGGAGGCATTGGGTGCACTTGATTTCTGGCACCAGGGTGGTTGATCAGTAACTGGATGTTGAGTGACTTTGACCATGCACCATCCATAACTCACTAGGTTATGAGCCAAAGTCAAAGTGTTTCTTACTGTCACTGCTTATTGACAATTAGGAACCAAACATTGGTGGTGCAAAGTGGATATATTAAACAGACTGCCCAATACCTCCAGGCAGTAGTGTCTGAAAAATGACACTACTCCAGGAAGAACCTATTCATATGGATTTATATTTGATAAAGCTTTTCCATATACATAAACAGATTTAATTTTCACTGTGACCCTGTCATACAGTTACACTTTATGAATCCAGTTTGTAGGGGAGGGAACAGTCAGTCAGGTGGCTTGAACAAGGTCACACAAGTAGTAAATGACAGACTTTCAACAGGAAACTCTACTTTCCTCTCTCTCTCTCTCTCTCTCTCTCTCTCTCTCTCTCTCTGCCTCTCTTTCTCTCTTTCTCTCTCTCTCTCTCTCTTTGGTGGGATGGGGGTTTGAACTCAGGGCATCATGCTTGCAAAGCAAGCACTCTACCCCTTGAGCCATGCCTTCAGCCTATTTTGCTCTGGTGGTTTTGGTGATGGGGTCTTAGAACTATTTGTCTGGGCTGGCTTGGAACCATGATCTTCCTAATTTCAGTCTCCCAAGTAGCTAGGATTACAGGCATGAGCCACTGCCAGTACCTGGAAGACACTGCTTTCTAACCTCAGGATTGGGTGTTCTCTCTGCTGTGCCATGTTGCCTCTCCCCTGATAGTGTTGAATACAATGACATAGGCTATTTGGGGAGGTGGGGATAAGGTGTGTGTGTGGGGTGTGGGGCTGTTTCTAAAGTGTATGACCTTTTCCCACCCTTGTCACCATACATATGAGCATTCCTTGTCATATTCCTTGCCTAGAAAGGCTAACATCAATACAGAAAATGTTACCTTATTTCCAGGAAGAGATACTTCCCCAAAACATATAGATGGCAAAATATTTTAATTTTCTCATAAAGCTATTTCCCCACCCCTAGATTCAACGTGGGACAGATGTGCATGCAAGAACACTGATTTGAGTAGGAGGAAGAGGGTGTACATAAACATATATGCAAATACATTCAGGTTTATTTAAATGATTGGGTCTACACTTTTGAAGGCTCTTTGAAATATCTTATCAAAAGAAAACACATTTTAAGCAAGAGGTTAAAAAAAGCTTTTAGGACCCAAAGGCCATTTAATACCATAAATCCTACTTGGGTAGTTTAGCAAACATTTTTCAAAACCCACATCCATCAGTCTGGTTAGTATTGGATACACAGATTTGGTTTTAAAGCTGAAATAAATGCCTCTGGTGCAATAGAACTTCTCATGAAATTCAGTTATTTTATATTAAGTCATAAAAAATAGGGACACATATCTATTGACAACTTAAATATTAACTCAGTAGGCTACTTGGTGATATAAATAGGAAAAAAAAAATGGTCATGATGAGGGTGAGGAGACTATGACACCAGCATACCTTGGACTGTAAAGAATGTTAACATCTATCCCAGAATCTACAACAGGAAAAAAAGAGTCATATTCCACTCTATATAGACCCCATCTGGCCCAAAGCATCCCCCCAAGGAGTACACCCCCAAACACATGAGGCTTACTAACTGCCTGCTACAGATGTTACTATGTCACTAATTAACAATGATCACAGAAAACGTGTCATACCAGAGTTTTTGTTATCATACACAATGCATTAGTGGCTGCAGGAGTCCTCTTCCAAAAGCTACTGTCAGAAAGCCATCTGACAAATGTGCTTGTCACTGGTCCAAGAAACCACAGCTAAGAGAGGAGGCATTCATTTGTACATGGAGCTCTCTGTGGTAGGCTCCCCACTCCAGTGGGACAGGTTGGGGGTGAAGAGTCCCATCCAGGCCCTGTGCCCCCTACTCCTGGGCCTCCTTTCGGGTCAACTTGTAGATCTCAGTGGGTCCATCCACATGGGTGATCGTGGTGGTGAGCTGTAGTTCTTCCCCGCTGTGGACACCCAGGTCATCTGAAACAGGGCGTTGGGAGTTAGATGTGTACAAGGAGGGAGGGGAGGCAAGCTGGAGAGTCAGCTCATGAACCAGGCATAAGCCAACTCCCAACCTTCCCACTTGGGATGCAGTGTTTTTCAATATCATTTTTGGCATTCAGGTCATTAATGACTTGTGAGTTTGCTCGTTGCTGATATTATTCGTAGTAATTATTAACATTTAATGAGTGCTTACTTTGTGCTTGATGCTATCTGAAATGTTTTATATGTGATCTTATTTAATCCTCACAAGGTGCGGGAACTATTGATCATGCCATCTTTACAGATGAGGAAACCATCCTAGGCAGAACAGCAGGCACATGACAGTGACAGCGTAATCAGCCAAGGTAGGACCATCTGAGGTCAAGGCCCATGCAATTGGCTAAGCCAGCACAACACGCCTCTGGACTGGTGGGCAGGGCAGGCAGGCATGTTGAGAATAATTTACTAATCAGCTTTTTCACACACAGGCCTACACCTGCCAAGAGATTGGACAAGTTACTGATCTGACACATTCAGGACCAATCTGGGGCATTCTTTAGGACAAATGTACCAAAAACTCGCTTCAAATTTTCTTCTGCTTCTCAGGATTCAATACAAAGCAGTGTCTTGAATTCATTACCAGTGGACAGAGGTGTTCTGCTAAAATGGAATAATGTGGTCTTTCCTCAATTAGCAGGAGAAAATGAGTTTCTGTAAATTAAACCCATAGTAGTCTCTGCCATCAGACCAGTATGTGAATGAAATCTAGCCAAAGAAAAATAGAAAACATTCAGAACCAGTTATCCATTCAGCCCTGTGTGGCGGTACACGTGTAATATGCATTTGTAGGTGGGGTGCTGGGGAGGGATAAAAGTTAAACTTTGTGTTTGTGGTTACAGTTTTTGTTTTGGCAGTACTGGGGTTTTAACTCAGGGCCTTGGGCTTGTTAGGCAAGAGATCCCCCTCCCACCTTTTTTATTGGCTTTAGATATTTTTTGGATAAGGTCTAAAGTTTTTTTCCTGGGCCAGCCTTGGACCACCATCCTGCCATCCTTCTACCCTTCTGATGTCTGCCTCCCTGAGTGGCTGAGGTGATAGGTGTTAAACCACTGTGTCCTGCCCAGTGTCTGTGATTGTTATACTGTGCACACATGGAACTTTCTCGTACTGAAATTTTTCCTAGTTCAAAGCAAATAAACAAACAGACAAATAAATACACAATAAATAAATAAGTAAATGCTATCTCCCACTGGCATTCCACTCCATAATGTGAAAGCTGCTGTGGCCTTTCCCTTAGGGCCACATGGTGCTAGGTTTTCATTGTAGACACATTTCTCAGCATTGTAAAATCTCTCCTATCACTAAGCACCAACCTACAGCTCTCAGAACCTGGACAGAGAAGGTCCTAAATAAAGAGGACTTAGCCCAGCCTCCAGCACATGCCAGTTCCAAGCTGGCAGAGGCTTGACTGTGGCTGCCTCAGGCCAAGTGAAACCTTACTTGCACAATGAGTAAATTCTCTCAGGTCACTAACCTGCCTTCTTGCAGCTACAACTTCTAGTCCTGTCAAGCAGGTGAAGTACCAGCCTCACACTCCCAGGTCAAAGAAGCAAGTCCTGTATTTGCATATGTGGGCCGAGCCATAAGAACTTCAAAGCCAGTTTGGTGATCTGCATGTCTGTGAGTCATCAGAGTTTCAAAGACAGTCCTGAGCACCCCAGTGGAATGTTTGCCTAAGGAATCCCTTCCCCAGGAGACTTGGAAACTCACTGGAATGGAATTCTACTCAAGATTTTGAACCACAGATGCCCGTTCTTTAAACCTAAAAAGGTGACTTCAATCTGCAAATTCTAGAAAATATAATATGTACCTTCCTGCAGGCCACTTGAAGAAACAGCTAAAGTTGTTTTGGCTTTTTTTTTTTTAATAACAGACACCTATGTTACAGTGCTTATCACGTGCCTCATACAATTTAAATTTCTTTCTCAACTTCACCCCCCGCCCCCGTATATCCCAGGCTGGCCTTGAGCTCTCAATCCTCCTGCCTCACCCTCCCCAGTGCCAGAATTACAGATGTGACTACCATTCCTGGCTCTGATGCAGTTTTAAGTGCTGTACAAATATTAATACACTACTTCTCATAGCAATCCTCTGGTAGAGGCACTATGACCATCACTCCTGTTCTGCTAATGAAGAAATGGAGGCACAGCAAGGGTAAGTAACTTTCTCAAAGCTCAGATGGATCAATAGTGATGAGATTCAAACTGGAGCAATGAGGCTCCAGGACCCAGGCTCTCCCTCTTTTGGTCCTAAAGTCTCTTCTCAAATACTCATTTCCAACAGCCAAGGAGACTGCCAGTGAAGTACAAAGTTTGCATAAGTGTGTCACATTTGTAAATATACACATACAATAATTTGGATGAGTGCTTAGCGTACTATTTCTGCTTTATAGTGGATGAATTTTCAGCACACAGGTGAGAGCACTGACAGGAGAGCTGGTAGGAATGGCCGTTTGGCATATGCACTGCTAGGGACCTAGCATGCCCTGTATTTCCTTGTACAATAGTTAGATGTTGAGGCATCCTTAATTTCTCTAATGTGCTGGATGAGGACCCAGACAATGGGGCTGTGTAGAAAAATTCATGACTTTTGTGTGGGCTCATTGTACCTTGAAGGACAATGTTTTCCTCTTTGGGAATGGATGTGGGAATATGGCAGTGGCATAGGAGGAGTGGGGATTCCTCCATTTGTCTCCAAGTCCCACCGTCTCCTGCTTCTGCCAAACTCTTGCTCCATCTGTTAGTCTTTCTGTCTTGGCTCCTGGTGCTCAGTGCTCAAAGTCTCTCTCGATCAAAGATAAAAAGAAATGCTCCCAAAAATGATATGCTTCTTATCGGAGGAATAAAGAAAAAAATAAGACAGAGAGAAAGGCAGTAACTTTCTTCTTGGTTATAACATCAGCTCAGCTCAGCTCATATCATAACAATGGAGGCTGGATCTTCCTGACTTTCATGAAATGACTCAATCTCTGGCACCCACTGAATCTCCAAGCGCTATGACAGTGAATGCACATCTGTGGTGTCACACGCACAGGTGTGTGGTGCTGCTTTGTTCTAACTGCCTGGAATGCCTCCTGAGGACCAAGAAAGTCACTCTCTGGCTGCAACTTGTTAAGACTGGCTGTCTTTTAATGACAACCATGTATCAGTGAAAAGAAGGAAAACTGCTGTACCTGTTCTGAGGTTGTTTCCCAGATTCTGGGAGAGAACAAAGGTCTTCTAATATTAAGGAGGACTCCCTAATTCCATCCTCACAACCAGAAAGGCAAGTTAACACTCAATTACTCAACCATGCAAGTCAGACAGCTGAGTTCACCCTTGGTTCTCAAGGTCAAACACAGACTGTGGTGGAACCAAGATCTAGGCCATCTGCACCTATCACCAAAGTTCATGTTCTTTCTTCTACATTCATAACTAACACACACATAAGATGATTACACATATATAAGCATCCCTTGGTCTCCATGGTGGATTGGTCCCAGGATCTCCTGATAATACCCAAATCCACAAAGCTCAAGTCCCTAATATAAAATGTTTTAATATTTGCATAGAACTATGCAATCCTCCTGTGTGCTTTACATCAGACCTAGGCGACTTATAATACCTAAATGCTATGCTGTATCATTACACTGTATTGTTCAGGGAGCAATGACAATAAAAAGACAAGTCTTTACATGTTCGGTGCAGATGCTTTTATTTTTTAGGGTACTTATGATCTGAAATTGATTGAACCTGGGGATGTGAAACCCAAGGAAACAGAACCATACATGAATATATATTTCAGTAAATAAACATATATTTGAGTAACGTGTATTTACTATATACATAGTATACATAATGGATGGACAGACAGATAGATAGAGATAGAGAGATTGATCGATCGATAGATAGATAGGTAGATAGATAGATATAGGATGATTCATGTGGCTGTCCCATCACTGCAGTTGTGGTAAATCAAGCAACAGGTAGGAACCCAGTGCTCCCCACTCTTACAGTGCCTGTCAGCAGAGAACATATTCTGGTTTGGAGCTATTCTGTTGGGTCCTGTGTTTCAGGAAGCAGATGAGAAAACACTGACCCCCAGACCATGCTAATGGCTCCCTGAGGACAAGGGCTGTTTCTGCCACTCTTTTGAGCCTCACTTCACTCAACCTAGTGCAGTGCTAAGCTCTGAGGTGCTCAGTGGTTGATTTGTCTGGGGTATTTTCTGATTTATACAGTGAAGAGAAACAGACATACATGGGAGAAATGCTCTTTTGGAAAATGACCCTCCATTGAACCTAGAGAATCTAGAGAACACTCTTCTCTATCCATTCTGTGACCCAAAGGAAGAGGCAAACAATGATGCTCAATTCTTTCCACCTTACTTCTGCCTCATGCAGCTTGGCATCTCTTTCCACCCACCTCCTAAGCAAAAGAATACTCTTCAATGCTTCTTTCCCTTTTTTATCCCCTCTGGGATTAGGAACTACTTGTCAAGTTCCTGGAAATAGGCTTTCCCAATAATCTACCCTGAATCCCTCTCACCAAGACAAGAAGCCCCCCACCCCCCCACACCTGGGATTCATTCTCCGTAGTAGGAGATCTGGATTTTTAACTCTGGACTTTAGAAGCTGGGGGCGGAAGAGCCCAAGTCAGCTTAAAAATAAAGCCACTCCACAGAAATGAGTGTTGAGAAGGCTAGGGGAGAGAAGAAATGCCATCCAGACACCCCAGGAATTTAAAAAGACAGTATAGCATCCTGAGAGCTCATTTTTAAGTTTCCATGGAATATTCCAAATTAGACATTTCTAAGGAGCTTCACAATCTTGGCTAATGCTCCATAATTCCTAGAACACATCCTCTGTTCTGCTGGTAAGTGAAGAGGTGAAAGGGAAAGAGAGTAAAGAAGGAAGGTGACCAGAGAGCCCAATGGGGAAGAGACTCTTTCCCATAGGTCATACAACCAAACAGGAATGTGCAGGACACAACAGGCGGCTGTGAAGTCATAGCTCATCACGTCATCATCAGAGAACTGCCAAATTGTATGGCTTCTGAGTTTATGATAAGCACAGGGTTCCAAAAGAGCCTGCCACTAAAATGTTGAAAGGCTGTTTGCAACAGGGGGGCTGCTGGCAGTAGAGGTGTGACAAGTCTTTATTATAAGAGGACATTTAGTGTCTTTAGAATCTGGGCACAAAATGCTAATGGTAAGTACACATCCCAGACAATCCAAATCAACCATGAATATTTCCAAGCAGTCCTTGGGAAAGGAATCAGGGGACATGGCCACCTACTGTGAACCAATTTTTGAGCTTCCTGTGAAATTACACATCAAGCTGTCTTCAACAAAAACATCTAATGAGGAAGAGATCAAGTTGATCCTCAATTGTGAGGTTTCAAGCCTAGTAGGGTGGCTGCTGTGCAGGGTAAGAAGTCCTGACAGGAGCTGCCTAGCACCTGACTCTGCAGAATTGGCTATGGCTCTCCACCTCCATTTGCTCAGCACTCCTGAGTTGGGCACAATCTTACTGAGATAGATGTCACCCGTGGGCTGCCACTCAGTGACAGGAGCTGCTCCAATACCACTTCCTTGCTAGCATGAGAAAAGATAACCACAGAATGTCACAGTTCAGAGGGACCCAGAGGGATCCCTTATAATTGGGAGAAGCCATGCACAGGTGTCACACAGTGAAAGCAACCAGAAGGGTTGTACATAGAGTGTGCAGCAAGTAGTCAGTGCTCAAAAACTTAGTTATTATTTTCACTACAACATCCCGGGGAGGCAGGGTTCCATGGTATTTCCCTGGACAACAAGAATTCCTGTGCTCAAGTCAAGGACAGGGCCATGTGGTTTCTGTCCAATTCCAACAGGATGACCATAAAATGAAATCAAGGTTCTGGTCCACAAGCCCAGAATCCCCTCCTGCTGGCATTGTGGAGGTCCACTGTTCAAGAGGCTGCCTGCCCATAGTGGACACATGAGGGTTAACACTGGAGGGGAAGCTGATGGCTGCCCAGCTCACAAGGCTTCTAGAAAGGTATCAGCCAAACCAATAGTTAGGTAGGGGTAGATAAGTCAAGTCTTTATTCTTACCCAGGATCCATGCCAGAGATGGACCTAAAATTGAGTGTGACAAGAAGTCTTTACTTCGAAGAGCTCAAGGTATAGGAGGGAAAAGCAGTCTGTGACCAGGATGCTCTTGCATGGAATTGGCCAGTACAGTGTAAAGACAGATGTTAGCGAGGCCACTCCACTACCCTTGACCCCAGCATAGATCCCTCCTCTCTCCACTCCCTATTGCCTGGCTTCTTCTTTCTTACTTTTATGATCATTGGCCCATCTGTGAAATATGAATGCTGATCTAGAGCTCTGATTTCTAAAGTACTCACTTCTAAAGCATCTTTAAGAACCACTCCTTAAGGAGTGAATCGGGGAGGAGAGCAAAGGCATGGGCAGGCTCTTGTATCACCAGTGAAAAGAGAAATCATGGTCTCCCAGGCCTGCTTCTTAGGATGGAGTTCCAAAAGACATACTGTCTAGGAAAAGGGCTCCAGGAACAAGTGATTTAATAACCTGGGGGGAATGCTATTATCCCCACCTCTTCTAAGAGACTTACAGTACAAATTAATTTTCTAAAGCTATCTTGAAGTGAAAATCTCACCTAACTCAAACTTATTTGACTACTAAAACCTATCAACATCCCAATGAAAACAACATTCCATTGAATGTCATCTTCTAGTGGCTGGAAATACTTTTAAGGAGCAGGCAGCATTTTGATTGGGCCCAAAGATGGGTAGGGTTTCATGAGGCCAAGATGAGGACAGATATGTCAACCAGTCATTCAAAACACACCGCTGAACACTTCCTAGAAGAGAGGCCAACCCTGGTGCTCAGGAGCTGCCACCACACTGGTCTCTGCACTAAGGCAGAGTGAGGCACACCTGGTTCTAATTTGAGAAAGTGTGCCCTCTGTTTGGGGAGCAGTAAGGCTATAGTGAGGGTAAAGCAGATGTAAAAAAAGAGAAGCAGTATATAAGCAACTTTAATAGCAAGAGGAGCTATTAAACCAGTTGTTCCCTGGGCCACCTACTATGTGTTGACTGCACTGGTTATGTCAGGAATAATCATTTCCTTCCGCCAAGACTAGTGGAAAAAAATCTCAGCAAGCTCTTCCTTTTGCTGGCCCTGAGTTTCCTCATCTTTAAGAGAACCAGACTGGCTAAATTCTCTGTGGTTCCTTCAGGCATCAACATCTCAGGGTTCTGTGATTATACGGTAAGACAGAACACCCTAAGACTAAAAGATAGGAATATTCAGGAGAAGACCTGTTGGTCTGGATATTTGTGAAAAACAAACAAGAAACCCACAACACTCTTGAAAGGCTGGGGATGCAGCATTTGCCCAGAGTATGTGAGGGACTGAATTTCATTCCCAGCACCAAAAAAACAAAAACCCTTGAAGAAAAATGAGAAGGGGGAAAATGGAGCACATTCTCTCTTCGTCTCTCAGGGTTCAGACTCCCACCACCTGATACTCAGGATCTCATTTCACAAATTGGAAGAATAAATGTAGCATACTCTACGAGCATCAATTTTGCTCAAAAAATTGAGGAAAGCAAATTTGATTTTTGTACTAAAAGGAGACATATTTTAGAATAGAATGAAATATTCTCAATGTGTTGGAATCGATAACCCTCCTGTGCCAAAAACAGACACACAAGAGACAGAAAATCTTGACAAGGCAATTTCTCTTGATCAAGAGGGTGCAAGCATGTGCTCACTCCAGCTAAGCAACACATAAGCACAAGATGGCTGACAGTGGCTCCTCCTTATATCCCTGACGCAGTCGTACCTGGGCCTCACCTGGGATTTGTCCAGGTCAAAGGTTCACAGTCTTTCCCGATTGGATAAAATTGGGTTAGGACATGCAGCTTGGTGGGCAATGGAGTTGAACAGGAATCCGGAAGGAGAAGCAAGGACCCTTTAAACATGCAAGTCACCTAAGATGGCGACCTGAGGAATTTTTAAGTAATCTAAGAGGGTAACAAATACTTCGATAGAAAAGATCATTTTTCTTACAAATGTACTTTAAAGATTAAAAAATGAGGACTTTAAGAGCTATCTGGCTGTGATGGCTTTTGTTCTATGGCTTCAGAGTACTTTGGGGGTGATTGTTCACTGTCTCTCAGCATTCGGAGGACACATGGAGGAAAGTAAGTGGTGAGCCCAAAGCTTTAGTCATTTAAATCTTGTAGAGAATTAATCTGTGCCAGAGGCAGAGACTTACCATTAGATTGGTCTTCCCCATAGTTCTTATGGGATGGTGCATACAAGAACATCAACGCAAAGACATACAGGTTCCACATCCCATAGATGCCTGTGAAAAAAGCACTGTTCACTTGGACAGTGACGCCACCCCATTTCCAATGGCCTTCTGTCACCTATAGAAAAAGAACAGTGACATCCAATTGGAGCAGAGAAGAAACATAATACCAATATAGAAACCAACCAACATGATAACCAGGGCTCTTCTATGGAAAGTCAAGGGCCATGTAAGACTCCATGTTTTAATCTGAATCATCCCAGTAAAAATTGGTCAACTGTGGAATTACCATGTGTGAGGCACAGAGTCAGGGTGTTTTCCTTGGCTACACATTAGCATCACCTGTGGAGTGTCTCTTCTCAAAAACAGCCATCCATCGTTATCCCTAAATTAGAGATTGTGTTTGAGCCTAACTCCTATCCACTATTGTTAATTCCTCCTCTGCTGGGGCTAGATGTAAACTCCCTGCAGGCAGGAGTTTTGCTTGCTACCATATCTCCAGTGGCTGACAGCCCATAGGTGTGCAGTGACATAGGTTAATTCAAATTTAGGCTCTACCACTCACTCTGTTTAATCAGACAAGTAAGGCTGAAGACTGTAAACTTCAGTTTACTTAGTGTAAAATTAAAGTTATGAAGGAGAATTAAATAAAATATTTTAAAACTGTGCTACACAATAAACAATAAATCTTATTTATAAAATGGCACTCAAGGTAAGTCACTCAAAGGTAATTATGAAGATTTCATATGCTCAGTAATTCTGTAAGAGATGTCTTGAAGGTGCTTTTGTCTGCGTTAATGACTTGGTAATTGTTTTAAGGGCTGCCTGAAGACATATGGATTACACTAAGAATTGTCAACAGAGCTGTTGAGCTCTGAGATCACTGAAATGACTTTGACCACTTCTGCTTGCTGCAAGAAACTTTAAATGGGAATAAAAGAAAGTACTGGATGAATGCTTCTGTGACAGTTTAATGAGGCTGGGTTATATAAACGCTCTCCAGGAGCCACTTCTAAATGGTAAGACAGCAAGCTGGAATCTAAATGTTAATGACTTTAACAAGCAAGCTGATGTCACCTCATGCTTATGATATAGAAGTCTGCATGCCTTCATGCACTCCTCTGTATTCTCCAAGACCTAGTAAGGTGTTAAGCACCGGTTTTTCCTTTTGGAAGACCTGGATTGTAAGTGAATGGGGTTATGAAGGTCTAGGATTACCAGTATTAGTTTGGCCTTAGTGATACATAACTGGTCATTTTCATAACTCATAAACTACCACCATGAACCCTTATTTTGGAAAATAATTAATTTTATATGAACTGTCCAGGAGTGTTTATTTAGCAAAGATGGATTTTATAACCATTAGTGACTTCAGGTCATGCTTCAACATTCAAGCTACCTATGACTTCATGGAAGTGTCTCCAAATGCTATTCTTCTTACTTTAAAGTACAGAATATCCTAACTTTATAAAAACTATAATACTTAGAGCATCTTATGACAATTTTTCCATGAGGATGATGGAAAGGGAAAGGAAGCTTTAGTAGTTTCTGGAAATTTATGTGCGTGCCCCAACACTTTTCTGCAGGGAGTAGATGTAGGAGAGGAGGCTAGGCTCAATGAGCTGTAAGCAAGACAGAATAGGATGATTTTTCTATTGTGTTAGGGCAGTGGGCCCTTCAGTTAGGGGAAAGGCCTATATCACATCCTGTGACATAAGCTGGGAAAACAATCGACAATTCTGGCTAACAGATTATTGCTAGGATTGGTATGACTGACCTATATAAGGAAACACCAGTTTGCAGACCTGGTACCCAATGGTCTCAACACGTCCGTTGAATGAATGTCAAAGTACAGAAATGTTGCAGGGACTCAGCATAAACACATGGAAATAGCACATAAGGAGAGAAACAGTCATTCTTAAGAAACTTCTGCCCAAGGCAAAGCTGGTAGGGCAGAGGGAGCACCAAGGTGTAATCTGCCTGAGGAGGAGTTTTGTAGGTTGGCTCGCAGTGGGAAAGACCATGGTGGGAGGGGTAGAGAGAGGTTGTGCCACTGGCTCTGAGGAATTGGTTGGGATGGACCTTGAGTCTAAGGGGTCAGTCTAAAAACAGGAAACTGAGGTTCTGAGTGGTGAGACATTGGACTCCTATCTATTTGGCTTTGGAAGGTTGGATTCTGAGGTTGGAGGACAGCATCCTTGAGTAGGTGATACCTTACCCAGACCTCAAAGGACAAGACCTTTTTTTGGCCCAAGGGCAGGGACACCATCAGTCGGTGGTGGTGGTGATGGGTATGGAAGGAAGGAACGCTTCACAGCAAAACCATTTTCGCATGCTGGTGGTGGAAACCTTTGAAAGGACAATACACTCAGCCAGTGGGAGGTGGAAAGTCTAGGGGAGGTACCACTATGCTGGGGACTGGGGAGAACTCCCAGATGTGTTCCTGGGACGTGGAGATCCTATGACAGGGGGAGGTTCAGAATCTTAATCAGGGTGGTACCACTAGGAATAGAAAAAAAGAAATATTACACCCTATAGTAAGTCACAATAATTGCACTTAACAGTGAGAAGAGATGGTAATATGTGACATGTGCTAGTTTAAATATTGATCTCTACTGGTTTCCTTTATTACCATTTAAAACAAATGGTAAGCACAGAAATGACCAAAGCTAATATTCTTCTGTAATAATAGCAAGAATAACCATAGTTAACACTTATTCAAAGTTCATAATATTCCATGATATTCCAGTCACTATGCTAAGCATCTTACATGAAAGATATGATGTAGTTTTAACACAACTCTGTGAGGCAGATAATATTTCCATTCAATACATGGGTAAACTGTGGTAGAGAGAGGTGTGGAATATCTTGTCCAAGGTTGTTCAGCTAGAAATCACCGCCATGGGTCTGACCCTAAAAGAAGGTGCTCTTAACCCTTATACAACACAAGGGTAGGAATATTATCTTAAACAGGGTCAGTCTCTGAAGGTAGCATATGAGGCAACCATTGTGTAAGATCAAATTTCCTTTGGAAATTTATTTCACTGACCATTTTTGTACAGTATATGTACATAGGTTTGTATGTACATCCAAGTCTGTACATGTGCACGACATATCCTAGATATAGTGATGTGTGATATATAAACTGGATATATGTACAAAATATAATTTTACAGAAGAACCACAGGACTAGCATACTCATACAAGACAGCCATGCAGAAGCTAAGCCTGACTGAGAAAATAGTATACTATATCTTCTTCTCATGTTTGCTCTGGGACATGCATGTTGTTTGGAATACAGTTGTAGAACTACCCATGTACTAAGTTTTAAATCTGTAAATACATTATTTCCTGCAGTGGACAAAGAGTCGAATTGCCTAAATAAACTGAATAGATACCCTAGTTTGGAGAGCGGATTTTGTTTTCCTATGTCTTCTCTCAATTACTCAGCCCTAAGACATCTTGAGCTCTGAACACGTTCCCACCAACATGAACCACAATTAGCAGCCTTAGCAGAGCAAGCCTTGTAGATCCAAAATCTACTGTCAAGGCACAAAGGTGAACTTCCCTGCCCCCTCTAACTTTCAGAGAGAAAAATCAGACAGCCCCACTCTAAAAGAAAAGAAAAAAATCATCTCACTCTCTGCATAAGTCTTTTTTCTAAAAGACACTCCTTTTCCTGGTTTTACATTGCAACAATTTACTTTTGTGTGAAACCACCCAATTATACCCCTGGAGCCAAGGGAAGGTCAAATCCCTTTACACCCAGTAGTCTTGACAACAGTATTCCACTTAATAATAAGATTTCCAAACCCTAGATGCAGGCTCTCTTACGGGAAATGTTTCCTCCGTAAGTCACAGAATGAAGTAATCACACACACACACACACACACACACACACAAGAGCTGGATACAGGTTCTCTGGGAGTTCACTGCATGTAGCTTGGCCTGAATGTCAGGCCCCTAGAGGTCCCCTTAGTGATGGTCAGTGACCCTCCCCTGCATGGCACCTCTGTCCCTGGTGCCACCACCTCTACATACAATACTTCTTTTTCCTCCAGAGGGAAGGGCTGAGAGACCAGACTAATATGCCATCTCTTGGTTGCTATGACTGAGGCCATTAAAATGGCAGGCATTAAAAGGCTGCACCTCAGTCCCCAGCTACAAAGCTTCAAGGTCACCACATTCCACAGCTTCCTGTGGGCCTTTCATTCCTGTCCTTAGAGCTTCAATATCCTGGCGAGATCCCTTCGCATTATATTTCATGGGGCTTAAATGCAAGCTCTCCCAGCAAGCCTGAGTATAATAGGGGTTTTAAAACATTCCTTTTACCTAAGGCTGGGATCCATTTCAAAAAGTCACCCAATAGGTTTTCATTCAGGTGAGCTCATTGCTCTGACATTCCAAAATGACATTAGAAAATAAATCCTCCAATGACTACATTAATACAGTACCTGGGACACAGACAGTTATGCTGGAAAACATCTTAGATGTCTATAAATAAACCTTAAAAAAAAAAAACCCAGCAGGAGGAACGTGATCTGCTAATGGAATTCAAAAGACCTCATGGCCACCCTCTAAGAATTGAAATCCACTCCAAGCCTATCAGGGCAGATAGATACAAAAAGTCAGCCATGGGCTGCAGCCAGATACTTGGGCAATGGAATATTCATTTTTTTCTCCAATAAAAAGCCACAAACTATGTTTCCTGGAAGACAGCTTCCATCGCTTTGAAAAATGCACTAATTAAACATGTACGAGGTTAAATTCTGGCAATGTGTAACCACCGTAAGGTTGTATCCCTTTGACTTCAGGCGGACAGAACTCTGCAGAGACAGTGAGAGATGGCTGTGGGGAGAACTCCAGCCTTGTAAAGTGGCAGAAGCACGCTTCTGACACTCTTGCTTGAATATGGATGTTTAAGCCTTAGTTGAATAAAAAACTCATTCAGGATTAGAAGTGGTTTTACTGCATTTAGAGTGGAGAGGGAAATTTCCAAGGTTTGATAAGTGAACATTCTGATGGAAACAGAGCACTGTTACAGGTCAAGCAGATGCGGGGAACAGAACTTATGAAGACATGTATATGGTAGTATTGTTTTATACTTTTTCAAATGCGCTTTGGTTTTCAGCAGAGCCAGCAACACCAACAAGGCACAGCCAACAGAGATCTACAGGCTCTTAACCTAAGGTTTCCTTGGATAGAATTCAAGGGGCCCATGAACTGGAATAGCAAAAGTATATCTTTATCTTTACCAGTCTCTGAAACTGCTTCCTTCAACTATAGGTGTAGAAAAAAAAAAATCTGTATAGTATTAGCACTAATTGTGATTTTTCATTCAATAGAAACCATATTTTCATATCAATTACATTTGCAGGAGATATACAGCATACAGTATATTAATACTCATAATACTAATATTTATAATTATAAATATGTCTAACGGTACACACATATGAGATTTCCTTTGAAACCCAAAATATTTAATTTTACTCATTTAGAAGAATTCTATGAAGAGACCCTTTGCCAAGTTGCTAAAGGAGTCCCTACAAAGCCCCTGTTCTGTAGCCAGGCACTGGTGGCTCAGTGTATAATCTTATCTACTCAGGAGTCAGAGAAAAGGAGGATCTCAGTTTGAAGCCAACTCAGGCAACTCAGGCATAGTTCATGAGACTCTATCTCGAAAATACCCAATATAAAAAGGGGCTGGCAGAATGGCTCAACTGGTAGAGTGCCTGCCTAGCAAATATAAGGCCCTGAGTTCAAACCCTAGTACTGCCAAACAAAACCAAACCCATATGCTAGAGGAAAAACTGCTAGCAGAATCTATTGGCTCTAACAAAATTTTCTACATGGCCCAAATATAAAGATGACAGAGGATCGACAAGAGACAAGTGGACAAAGTTCTGGTCTCCAACTTGTATGTATTTGGTCAGACTTCTTGCTATTTACATGAACACAGCTAGCCATGCTTAGGATGTGCCAGTGGCTCTGACAATCACTTTGCAATATTACTTTCCTTGATCCTTACGGCACCCTCTAAAGTTGGAATTTTTGTTTAACAAGAAAGATTAAACCCTAGTATTGTTAAGTAATCCATCCACATTCGGACTCAGCTGGAAAATACATAAATGGTAAATGTGTCTAAAGCCATTAGATTTCATATTCTGTGAAAGATTTTTATGAAGCTCAAATGAATGATATGCACAAAACATTAGATTTAAACAGTCCTTTCTACCTTCCATAGAAAGTTACCAATACTTTAAACTTATTACAGCTATCATTATTGAGGTTTCAAAGTACAGTGAAACTTTGAGTTTGGGAAATAACCAGTGGAATGGTAAGTTTCTATCAGAAGGATTTTTGAATTACATTTCATGTTTTAGTGGCAATATAATTACTACAAAGAATGGATGATGGACTGTTAGTGGATCTGTGTTAACACTAGATAAGGATCCAATCCAATTAATACTTGCTTATTAGTGTTTGTGCTACAGGGCTTGAAACACTTATTCTCAATGTGGCTGCAGGCTTTTAATTTATTCAACAATTTTACCTTCCACAAGGCTGTACTAAAAGGGGAAAAAGTCAGCCATGTGGCCAGGCATAACAAATCCCAGCTTACAGTGATCAAAAGGCTTGAACAGGTGTTCAACGTGAGAGACTCTCTGCTCCCTGCCTCAGCAGCTCTGTAGAGTTTGCTGTGCAGTGTAGAGGCACCCCTCCAGGGACATTCTCCTCTGACACTCCAGGATGCACTTACCTGACTAACGATGAAGAAGATAACAGTCATGGCAGCACAGGCCAAGGTGATAAGCATGAGGAACTTGAATCTGAAAATCAGTCCCTATTAGGAAAGTCAGGAAGAGTGGTTTAGCATTCCACCAATCTTTTTCTCGATATATAAATCTATGAACAGCTAATTTTAAAGAAATCTGCAAAACCAAATTCCTAAGAATAACAGTAAAATAATTCTCCGCATTAGAGGTGAATGTGGCTGAGAAATTTCTTGGGCCAAATATCTCCTTTGTTCTTATCACTTCTGAAATACTGATGCCAGAGCCTGGGAATTTATATTCGCAACACGTCGTAAGGCTGCTAATTTCTCTGCTAAGCTGGTTATGCTTCTCTGCAAGGGTTCAACGTTACCAAATCCAAGTTTTCTACAGTTGTAATAAAATTCTGCTCCAGTGAACAAAGAGAAATATGCATATTAATCAACATGATGTGGACTTGGTTGAATTTTCTCATGTGTCACCCCAGAACTGAAGACAGACAAGCTTCAGAAAGTGCTCGAAGCCTCCTGAGAGCAGAATTTAAGGGAATCTGTGTTTCTGGGTGGGATGCCTATTAATCAGAGGCTCTTCTGGGTGGATCGACTGCATAGAAAAACCCTGTGGTTGTGTAATTTCCCTTCTCTTTTCACGGGGGACTTAGGCCCATGTCTCCAAGCACAGCCACTTAGGCATGAACCAAGGGACTCTTGAAAAATCAATGTCTGCATTAGGGATTTGAGGGTGTTAAGTATTTCCCTTGAGTGAGGATATGATCTATAAACAGATTACTGAGCTCCAAATGAGCACTTGCTGGTTATTTTAGGAGAATGCAGACAGATAAGAGTCTGGGAAGTGATCACCTGGGCTGAAGCCATGTTAGGGCTGGTTCTGGGCAAGAGAACCTGGTGCAAACTTCACTCCAAGCCAATCCCCAATTCTATCATAGTCTACTCTCCCATTTAGCATCTTCCATCCAAATCTGTTCTTGAAGAACCAGCTGAACAAGTTTCCATCTCACTATGGCAGGCAGGCCTCTATACCACAGGTAGCTGGTTAGGTGAATCTTGGAGGAGGTCTTGGCCTCTACATTTGCCATTTGCCCAGGAGAATCTCTGAATGTGTGTTTGAAAGGACAGCTTTTCAACCTCCGGGGGGTGTTGTTTACACAGTGGAGCTGGAGGTAATAAGTACCTGTTCCACAATGAGCTAAGACAGCTGCTTACCTCGTAGTGTAGCCGTCTGACTTTGCTCATGGCTGGCAGGCTGGACTGCTTCCCACTGATGTTCCGAAACACCTGAAATACCATGAAACACAGGAACAAAAAGTAGAGGCAGAGGCAGATGCCAGCCACGACAATGAAAGCCATCTGAGAGTGTCCAGTAAAGGAAATGGCAGGTTCACCAAGGACACAAGCCAAGAGTGCATAAAACTTCTCCCAGCTTTGCTGGTGACACATATTTTGTCTTCAAGAATTTAGGAAATTTAGAAGGCAATGTAAATATTAAAACCTGGAATTCTAAGGCCAGAGATGGAGGAGGGAAGTCTGACTCACAACAGCTCCATAGAGGGGAGGAGCTTTCAAATTGCTTTCTAAGCCAAGTGAGATAAGAAACTGTGCTCTGCTTGTTAGAAATGCAGAAGGTGGGGTCCACCTTAGACCTAATGAATCAGAATCTGCCTTCCAACCAGGTGTCCAGGAGATTCAATGTGTCATAAGTTTGGAAAGCATTAATATAGTGGATACTGGTGGCTAGATATTGATCAGGTGAAAAGCTGCATGAGAATCACAGGCAGAGTTTAAACAAAGATGACCAGGTCCACTCTAGATGTAAGGAACCAGATTTCCAGGGACAGGAAACTAAGCATAAGCACGTTTAGAAACCCTGTTTGCTAAGAACAAGATGCCCTAGAAGAGTGAGGAGAGGATGGATGGGGGGGTAGGTGCAGCAGCAGCTCCCAGGGGCCCACCCAGGTGGAGAGCAGAAAGACACATGGTGGGGTTGGGTTGGGGGAGAGGGGCAATACACTTTGAGACT
The DNA here is from genome assembly GCF_047511655.1 of Castor canadensis. Lineage (NCBI taxonomy): Eukaryota > Metazoa > Chordata > Mammalia > Rodentia > Castoridae > Castor > Castor canadensis. The sequence continues at coordinate 106,941,572 of NC_133392.1, read as the reverse complement.
CATTGTAAACACTTTGAGACTTTCTATTAGAGCCCAGTCTGAGACCTAGCATGAACTGGCGTGGAAGTTGGGTGGCTTGACTTCCACTCTCTCTGCTATGACAATTCTCTCCTAATATATATATTTACCACTGTAACAATTGTGAACTCAGCATATATCTTTCATGAAGTAGTATATTTAATGCAGTTTTTCTTCCTTCCTGTGACCAATAGTACCCTGGAACAAAGGGAATGTGGTTATTTGTTTCCCTAGATCCTCATCCTATCTGTAAGATGAAAGGGCTAAAACTGATATGACATCATAAATGTGTTGTGCAGCTAAACATTTTTTGGGGGGAGTGACGCAACTCAACTCTCTCATCTTTAAGGGACTGACACTACTGTTTAATTTAATGCATAAAATTTGTGACACTAATAAATCAATATAAATATCACAGCCAGACAAAGCATGGCACATGGCAAGATATTAGCTGCTGGAATGCCAGCAGCTTCCTTCCCACTCCAGAGGAGAAGCTTTTTCTCTCAGAGCACTAAACATATTATTCAGGAGATAAAATATTTAAATCCAGCATCCTGAAAGGGATAAGCCAAAACTGTCACTTCTGCTTCGTGAAGGTGACACAGACAGAGTTTATGAGAGCCAACCAGAAGCCCTGGCGTTCCTCTGGAACTAATCACCTTAGCCTTATCTCCATTCATTCTCAGGAGGAAGAACCACTGCACGGTGTGCCAACACACGAAGGTCACTGTCAGAAGTCTCACACACAGGCGACCTCGGATGCCAGCTCTCTCCCAGGGGCCCAGAGATGAACCTCCATGGCCCTAGGGAAAAGCTGTCATGCTTCAGTCTGCAGTAAACAGTGTGAACAGACAACTCAGACAGGCTGTAGTTAAGACCAGCAACTCTGATCCCTCTGCTGGGGGACAAGCTTCAACCTCCTCATTTTGCCTCCTTTCACCCGAGCTTGAAAGCAAGCAGTAATTCTCCTCATTATTTGCCTTAATTGTGCTCTTATCATTGGTCTGAAGATCAAAGCTGTGGCTGAGCACATATGGACGGCACAGCGGAGCTTGGAAAGTGATCATGGGGATCAGGCAGCTATGAGAGGAAATAAAACCCTGTGCCTATCCATCAAAGAAGGATACAGCCAGTTCTGTTCCAACATCTGTAGTCCAGATACTGTAGAAGGGATTTGTGAGTTGTACTCCTCTACAAAAACAAAATAAAACAAAACAAAATAAAAAAAAAGAGATGAGAAGGCAAGACACAATCAACACAGAGGCACAGGCACAGTGGAGCTTCCCTTAGCGTTGCAGCTGGAGGGAAGGGTCTGATAAGGAACTTCACAGAGAAAAGGTTGTAGAATAGATCAGCCCAAGTGTTTTGCTACTATAAAGGACTATGCCTTTGACTTAACCCCAGTTTTTAGCTGAAGGTGTGACCGCATCCAGTGATTTCATTCCAAAGGCTCTGCTCACCATTTCCTTTTTAAAGCTCTTCCTAAAATGATAGGAGTGGATACAGTGAGGCATATTTCAGGTCAGAGTCCCACAGGCACTTGCTCACCTCTCACACATGTCAAATATGAACAGGCAAAAGGAGCCAACAGCCACTGGTCCGACTTGCTTCCAATAACCTGCAATGTGGTTCCGCTCATGCTGATCCTGAGGAAAACCAAATTGAGAAAGGAGATGAAGGTGGGAGAAAAGCAAAGCAATTATACAGGTGATCCAGTCTTTCAGACAATGCTTGCTGACCACCTGTTGTGCATTGAGCACTGAGCCGGACTCCAGCACGGGAGAATGAAGGAAACCAAAAGCTTTCATTCCTCAGTGGTTCACTTCTGCAGGGGAAGGCCTGCACATGAATAGTTTGTCACAAAGCCCATCCCTGGAGGCTCTGACAATCAGAAGAAAGAACAGGGTGTTACGAGAACCAAAGAGGCCTCTGACCCAGCCACGGGGGAATTTTTGTTACACAAAATAACTCGTTAGAATTAAATTTCTATGTAACTAATAATGTGTATTTGTAAAGATGAAATGATCCCAGAGGATAAAGACATTAAGGTGTTTAATTATGGCAGGTATAAGAAAAATAGACATTTTCTCCTTATCTTCATTAAAGCCAAAATGATTCCTTTTAACAAGGTTTCACTTTGTAGCTCAGCCTGGCCTTGAACTCTCAGATCCTGTCCCGGCCTCCCAGTGCTGGGATTGTAGGCATTAGCTGACACACACTGCATGAATGACTCCTCTTGACAGATATGCAAAGGCATTCAGAGTAAGAAAAGGGAGGAATGAAAGATAGGAAATGGGGAAAGTCAAAAAATGTATCTGAGCCTCCAGCCTGGGACATGGATGGAAAGGCCCACACCAGCTTGCTCTGGACAATCTGCCTAGCTGGCTGATCCCCTCCACTCCCAGGCCTATGTATCCATGGCTGCCTGCAGGTGAACCCCTCATATTGCAGGATGCCCTCACATGGAATCTGGCAGTGGACAAATCCTCCCTCTCCTCTCACACTGCTCTTCTGCAAGGCAACAGGCTTCAGAGGTCTGTCTGGCTTTCATGATCAAGTCATAATGGAAGGTAAAACAGCCCGTTCTACCATGAAACCTGTATGCCTGACATGAGGACCAAGTTCCAGCTGGTATATCTGTATCCACAACACAAGGACAGGACCATTCTTATTTTTAGTTATGGTGCCTCAGTCTCTCTTAAACTGGAATTTGATGTCTGTGCAAGGAGGTCAGTGTTCTAGGGTAATAAATAGTGTGTCACTAGGTCACTTGGTCAAGCTGCCAGTTGGGAAGGGCCAGGGCCACATTCTCTGGTGGTTAGCATGTTTCTGGGGACAGGACAAGCAGAAGCCAAAGGACAGAAATTAAAAGAACTTGTGTGTTTATTTTCTCCTAACTCACTAACATCTCTTTCAATTCTCACAAAAACCCTACACATGGTCTGGAATGGAGGCTCAGACCTATTATCCCAGCTACTCAGGAGGCAGAGGTCAGGAGAATGGTGGTTCAAGGCCAGCCCTGAGCAAAAACTTAAGACCCTTTCTGAAAGATAGCAAAAAAGAACAGGAGGGTAGGGCTCAAGTGGTAAAGCATCTGCCTAACAAGGTGAAGACCTGAATTTAAACCCCAGTACTGTCAAGAAAACAAAAAATCAAAAATCAAAAAAATCCCTTATATATTAGGCCTTTAAGTCCCATTTTATAGACGAAGAACTTGAGATTATGTAATTTGCCTATGACTACTCAGCAAGTTATAGGCAGGTGGGTGTCAGCACTGCAGCCCACAGAGCAGCTGCAGTGCAAGTCTGTGCTCTTTCCCCAGGGGCCTCTCACCATCATGTGCTCGCCACAGAAGATGATCCAGAAGGACAGAAGCATTGCGTAGAAGATACCTTGCCGGATGTCCCCAAACAACAGCATCCAGGTCCAGTCAAAGCCAATGGAAAACCATTCCACTGGGATATTGATAAAAGTCATGGAAATCCCAAGGGCAAAGATGACTCTGATGGTGAGAGAATGCCAGAAAAGCCAGGTTATTCATCTGGGAGGGAGAGTTCCAAAAACACGAAGCCAGCTTTGAGAACAGAGATGTTACTGATTGAGACCGGACCATTTAGCAGTTTCTTAGCTTTCATAACGAGTTTCTGCCCTGAGATGCCAAATGTCTTAGCTGAGGTCACTGCAGAATAAAGGAGAGTTTCACTGACCTTTCTATCTAGTTGAACCTAACCCCTTGAGAGACCCATACTTTATTCTGGTACCATCTCAGATAAGAGTTGCATACAGGGTTTTTGCCTCTCTTATCTTTCTTAAACAGACCAGATTGAGTATAATTGTCCTGTCCTATCATTCAGGATATCATTAACCTGATCACTAAAAACACTCATTATTATTGTGATAGCCTCAGCAACTATGAATTATGTAAGCATATTTGGTTCAATAATAAATGATACCAAACACACATCACATATAAAGTTTTTTGAGTACTTGTTTAGCTTTTATTTTGCTTTTCCCTCATCACACTGTTAACTACCACTTCTCTATTGAAATGTCATTCTTATGCCACTGATTCATCCACTGTTTTTGCATACCCACAAAATACATAGGTTCAGTAAGCACAGATCCCATGCTAGGCATGGCATTAGGGATGCAGACATCTAAATGAAGAGGACCTCATGGAGGTGCATTTAGTGAGGGAGCCAGATAAAGAGGTAATTGAAATACAGGATGGAAAGGAACACCATCCTGAAATACAGGATGGAAAGGAAGGTCAAAAGCATAGAAGGCTTGTATCCCGTGCTAATCACCTTGGCCTAATCTCTGCTTTGTCTCAGAAATGAAGAGCAGGAGCTAGAAGAGAGTTGAGGGGACGGAGGTGGAAAGAGTGTCCTAAGCACTGGGCAGAGCCTGGATGGGGGGCGCAGAGACCTGTAAGAGCCTAAAGTGTTTGTGGAGTTACACATAGTACATCTCAGGAAATAACAGGACATGACATCAGAGAGATAAAGAGGGCTGAGCTCATTACAGAATTTGAAATTTATCTTGAGCAAACTACAAATCTAATAAAAACTTTATGCAATGGAGCAGCACCATTCATTCGCTCACTCTGTCAACAGATGTTTGTTAACCTCCTGTGTTCCAATCTATTCTAGATGCTGAGGCATTAGTAGTGAAAACAAAAAACAAAACAAAACAAAAAGCAAGGATTCTGCCCTCATGATGCTTGCATTCAGACAGGGAGGAAGGTAGGAAGGACAGTAAATAAATGAAGACTGGGCATTCTGAAGAAAAGTAAAGGTGGGTAAGAGAATGGAGAGTATATATGGTGGACAGGAAAAAGCCTCTATGAGGAGAAACATCAGAGCTAGACTTGAAGGAAATGAGGAATTAAGCCACTAAGATACCTGGGAAGGAGTATTTCAGATAAAAAGAATTGCAAGTGCAAAGGCCCTGGGGTGAGAGCATACAAGGCATATTTGATGCAGGCATGTTTGATCAGCATCAAGGGGGCTGAAGAGCAAAGAAGATCAAAGGAAGAGAAGTCAGGGCATTATGGGGTTTATTAGCCAGGGCAAAGGAAATAAAAAGCCAGAGGAGAGCTCTGAGCAGAAGAGTGACAGATCTGGTTAACATTTAAGGGAGCTCTGAGCCGCTGCTGAACAGAATGTAGGAGGGAAATGGTGCAAAGACAGCAGTGGACAGGCTGCTGCTGTCATTCAGGGAGGAGTGACCGTGGGCTGGTGTAGAGATGGTGACACTTCACTTTCCAGGTGGGTTAGATAGAGAGAAGATAAGAGGATAGGATGAAAGAGAGAGAGAGAGAGAGAGAGAGAGAGAGAGAGAGAGAGAGAGAGAGAGAGAGAGACCAAGAGACTGAGGCTACCTTCCAGCATGAGCAGCTGCAAGAAAAGAGTTGCCACTTACTGAAATGGGGAGGCCTGGGAAAGAAACAGGTTGGAAGTAGGTGGAAATCATCATGGTATGTGTTCAGTGCAAGTAAAGAAGTTAAATAAGCAGCTGGAATATTTTAGTTCAGAGTTGGGTGAGGCTGCTGAGAGAGTAGGTGATTTTTAAGATCATGTGATGTAAAGAGGTCACCTGGGGAACAAGCAACAAGCACAGCTAGTAAAAAGGTTCAAAGGCTGTGCCCTGGCTCTGTGGTTTAAAAGGTTGGAAGGATGGGAGAAAGGAGAATAGCCAAGAAAGAGGTGGAGGAGGCTGTGCGAATTACGTCAAAGGCTGGCAGTGGGTCAAGGAGAGTAAGAACTGAATAATGACCTTGGATTTGGAAAGTCGAGGTCACTGTGATCCTGTGAAGAACAGATTTAGTGATGGTGGGGCTGAATCCACACTGGAATGGGCTCGAGAGAACTGAAGGAGATATTTGGCCTAGACTTGAAGAAGATTCTTGCTGTAGAGGGGAGAAAAATGGTATGGTGACTTGGCAGTGTTGAGTAAGAATGGGAGATGGCAGAGAATGTTTATATATATATATATATTAATGAATTAATTCAGCAGAAAGATCACAGTGTGAGAGAGAACAGGACATATCTGCAGGAGCCTCTTGTGGGGGTGAGAGCAGTTGGGCTCAGTTGGGAGCAACACAGTTCATCCACATAATAGAGACAAGCATCTGACCATGGTATGAACAGACAAGATGGAAGTGCGAGAGAGGGAGGACGCCTAGGATTTATTAATAATTTGCACATGAGATCTGAAGGAGAAAAAGGAGCCCAGTGCGACTGTAGGTGAACTAACGAGCCCAAGTCACATGCTGGCTGCTTGAGCCAGCCATCAGCAGGAAAGGACCACGGCAGATCATGGTAGGGGAATCGGGGTCTCTTAGGAGTGCTTGGGATCACACTTACTTTTCCAGAAGCACTGGGGGTCGGGACATCATGGTGATCCTCCTCCAATACCACACCATAACGATGAAGATGCTGGGAGTAAGAAAGGTCTTCATGGCAAACCACACCTTGGTGAAGCCTCCATTTTGGTGGATTCCCTAGACAGAGACCAATCAATTTTGAAGGTCAATATATCTTAGTATTATTATTTTTTTAACCATCAAATACATCTTGGGGACAGAGGAGCAGAAAGCTTATAGGCCGAATTTTCAAGATCAAAAGTGTTCATACTCAGACAGTGCATGTCTGACCCCTCAAGCACTATATACTAGAAATATACATTAAAATGAATAAAATAGGCCTATGCTATGATAAGAAAATGAAAACGAATATGATCAAAGATTTTTCTGTAAGGTTTGAAATGCTGAAGACAACCTATGTGCCCCATGTGCGGAGATAAGCCAAATACATTAAGGTAAGTCTATGCAATGCAATGCTAAGCAGTATTGAAAAGTATATTATGTGATATTCACAATATACCATTTAATGAAGGAAGAGCAAGGAACAAAACTCAGTTCAGGAGGTTATCTTACTTTTTATAAGAAAACGACTTGTGTGTGTGTGTGTGTGTGTGTGTGTGTGTGTGTGTGTGTACACAGAAGCAGCCTTGGGGAAAACAGATCAAAACCTCAACAGTGGTTATTTCTCTAGATGGTGGGCTATTACAGGTCATTCATTGTTAGGCTTCTCTATGTCTTTACCTGTACTTTCTAATTTTCTACAATAAATATGTATTTCTTGTGCAACTATTTTTAGATTCTAAAAAAATGTCCTTACTCCAGGCTCTAGTTTTCCCCCGATTGAACAAATAAAATGGAAAGAACCTTTACCATTTGTGCTTTGCAAGGTGAGACATGTGTTTAAAAATTTTACTTTATCTTGGTATTGCTTTCATTATGCAATCACAATTGTATTATGATCTTATAATCATTATAATGATCTTGAGTGATCTTAAGCCAATTGAAATCTTAAGTGGGGACAATAATGGCATTATTTCACATTTCTGTAATCTCTCACACAAATCAACTCACTTTATAATGTCCTCTGCCATGGGTGTGTTATGTCCCACTTCTCAGGTGTGTCAAGGGGAGCACAGAGATGCCAAAAGTGAGTTGGAGTTAGTTGCCTTCCAACACACAAGCCCAGGAACCAGTGTTCTTGGCCCATGTTCGGTGTAAGCCTGCTGAATCAATTACATTCACTTACCACCAACCGAATATCCTTTATCTCTCCGATCCCAACGTTGATTTTCTTCTTCTCGTTCACAGGCAGCCGAATATTTAGAAGGTAAAACTTATGAGCCACTGACCCGATTTCCATAAAAGGAAGGACGTCACACTCGTAGTAACGACCCTCATGCTCTTGGGTCTGGAGGAAGAGCAGAGGGCTTGAGTCCAGTCATTATTTCTGAAAGGCTCTGTCTGAATTTTCTCAGGTTGGCAGCATATCACCAATTTTATAAAGCTAATGCCTCAAGGTACACATTAGAGGTGCAGAATGACCGGGAACACTGGAGGCAGGGTGTCCACCCAGCCAGCCTACCCTCAAGAAAAAAAGTCAGCCACATTTGAGGTAAAACCATACAATTTAGGTAAAAAGGAACAGTCTCTTCACTAACCACACCTTAGTGAATCCTCCATATTGGTGGATTCCCTAGACAGAGACTGATCATAATTTGGAAGATGAAAATATCTTAGTACTTTTTTTTAGCATCAAATGCATTTTGGAGACAGAGGAGCAGAAAGCTCTTCTTGAATTTTCAAGATCAAAAGTGTTCACATTCACAGCAGGTACTGCTCCTAGACACCCTCTGTCCCCTCGTCACTTTTCATAAGAGAAGGATTTTATGTATGAGTGTTACAGTCTCATAGAAGACCACTTTGGTGGTCTGCTAAGAGGGCTTTTTATTTATAGCTTGTCATTGGAGAAGCCTAAGCTTCTGTGGATCAGTCATTTTCTTAAATGTTCAGGAGGAAGCCCTCGCTAAAGTCCATTATACTCTTTGATAATGGCTAATTTATTTCATGATGAAGTATAGAAGCTCAAAATACCTTCTTTCTATTGATCTGACAGGAAAAGGAGCAAACCAAAGAGCCCCTAGGATTTGGAGAAGACAGGAAGGGAAGAAAGGTAATAATAAGATAGTTTGCAGAGAGAGCCACTCAAAATTATGTGATACCCAAGCTTCCTAAAAAACCAAGAGGCAAGATGGCAGAAGGGAGCTAAAATATTAATTAAATAGAAATTTAGCCCAGTTTCTTGAACTAAAATCTCTTGGACTTCCTGACCAACAATTTAAGAGGGACTCCCTATGGTGGTAGGAGTTGAATAGGTGCACAGCTTGCTTTTGAAACTAAATTCTGCTCTCCAGGCATCCTTGCTGAGTGTCTATTGAGGAGTTGAGAACATGGGTATATTCAGGCATGAGCTTCAGCAGACAGGGACTTTTCCTGATACAGCAGAAAAGATCTCCCATTCATGGTGGGTTAAGACACCAGTTTCCATGTTTGCTTGCCACATTCTGATCCAGATAGGGGAGACCTATCATAACTCTTTCATAAGTCTGAATTAATTCATAAGATCTTCATAATTTATCATAAAATTTTAAAGCAAAAGATCTACTGGAGAGTCAGAAGGAAGAAGATGAGGAGGAGACTATAGTCTAGCATGGGAAGGGCAGATGTTGACTAGGTTTCTTCCCAGACAGTCAGAGCTACAGTGCAATAAATCTTTGGCCTTTGTCCAAACACAGAAGATACCAGTGGCAAGGAGGAGGGAGTGCAGGCATATGCCTAGTTTATGTGCTTCCACATATGGAACTAGACAGTCCCTTCCCAGCCTGGGCAGACATCACTAATCGGTCATGATGATTTATCCTCTAAGATATGAGGGCTCTTATGAGATACCATCAAGTGGTTAGAGTTGACAGGTCATATTTAAAGGATTAAAAATTCTGTGGAAAGAATTCTGCTCACCTTGGGTGCAGGTTAGATGATTCTTCCTATAAACATGGGCTTTCCGTACTCCCCCTCTATCCTTGCCCTTTCACTACTATACTTAGAATTAAGGCTCTACTGCAAATACACTGCAGTTCTGATGCAGCTTAGCTCAGGCTGCACTGTGAGGGCTGACTACCCTCTGTGGTAACAACAGAGGACAGCTTTTTGATGTGTTTCAATCAGAGTCTGGTTATAATTATAGAAATTGAAAATTTGAGGGGGAAAAGAACAAAACCTATTTAGTTTAACACCATTTGATGTGTCTCATCCAAGGTCCCTAAAGTAGTAGCAGAATGGGGATGAGAACCTGGGCCTTTCAACCACACTATATTGCTGCTGATGGGGAAGAAGACACTCAAGTATGGCAGAAAGAGAGCAATGGCTTCTCCAAGACATGTCCAAAGGTAGGCACTGTGCTGTGATGAAGACACTGCTGAGTGACAGGCCAGGAGACTCCTAGTCTAGTCCCAACTTTGTTCCCTGGTTGGGTACCTCGGGTCACCCCACATCATTTGGCCTCACTTTCCTCCTGATAAAACAAGAAGGTTAAATAAGATGATCTCTGGGATCTCTAATTCCCTGCCATGGATGTCTGGGTGTCTTACACTTCCTAGTTTCTAAGGAGAGGATAACAGTACCATGCACGAGAGAAACTTAGCTAAGCGCAATAAATGTAGAGAGACACACTGGCTTGTGCAATTCTGACTGGCTTACCTGCCTGTGTCAGGGACAAATTCACTGTACCCTGCTGGAAGCTTTTGTTTCTGCACTGAAGTTCTGCCTCTGCCAGTATTTAGGGCATTTAAGAAGAAAGATCCCCCTCTTTCTCTCTCTTAGCTTCCTTCCCCCACCCCCTCAGTCCTTTCCTAGCTCTAGCATGAGACTAGCTAATTAGGACAAATTACAGCAGGTGGCAACTTGACTTTTTTTTTTTTTAAACTTCACAATCCACCAGAGACTAAAAAGCTTTAAAGCAATTTCTCATTTAATCTTCAGACTCAAGACTAAATTTCACTGCAATCAAAAGCATAGATTTGATGATTCATTTCCTTCACACCTTTCAAGGTTTAATATCTTTCTTCAAGGGATCAACACATCCTAAAGATAATTAAGCAACTGTCATTAAGAAGCTGTCACAGGCATGCCCCCTCCTTCTCACTCTGCTTCCTGTGCCCTCCTAGTATGTAGGGAAGGTGACAAATGACTTTTTCTTTTCTGAGGATCAAATTCCATATCCAAAAGCCCTCTAGCTTATATTCAACCAATCTCTCCTCTGAAAGACATGATCAACTTGCAACACTGCTAGAGAGATTTTAATTTCTTCCACTGCACACCAAAATCTGAAAATGTTAGCTAATACTCTCTCCCTGCTTCCTCTAGCTTCTCTCTCCCTATATTTTTACCTATAGCTTGCCCCCACCCCTCCAGGGCTATCCCCAAAACAATTCCAAATGGCCATTTTCAAGGGAGCTCTATTTTTGGTAGAGGTCTACAGCAGGACTCTGAAACTTTTTCAACCTTAAGAGACTGAATTGAAGGTCTGTTAAAACACAGAGTCCTTGGTCCTCTGTCCTGAGATTTTAATTCAGAAGGTGCTGTGGCTGGAATGTTCCTTCTAACACTAGAGTTGACAGTGTTGAGAGGTGGGATGTTTAAGAGGTCACAAGGGTTCTGCCCTGAAGAATAGATTAGTGTTGTTATTGTGGGGAGGAGTATAAGGGTTTGCTGAAAGTTAGATCACTTCTTGTTCCCTCTCTCTGTCTCACATGTGCTAGTTTGCTCTTCTGCCATGCTTTCATGCTGCACAAAAAGAGTTTACAAGATGCTCTTATCATGCTTGGGGACTTCCCATCCTCTAGAACAGTGAGCCAAATAATTTTCTATGGTTTATACTTTACCCAGTATGTGGTATGCTGTTTTAGCAACAGAAAACACACGAAAACCACACTTTGTGGAGCTCTAGTGTAGGATATCTGAAGGGGGAGACTTCGTAAAGGGCAGACACTGTACCAATGCTTATGGGTAGGTATATGGTTTTCCCAAGAAAGACTTAGTTTACACCATTTGTCCAGGTGGCCCATCTTGTTAACATTCCCTTTCATTCTCAAACATGTTCCAGACAAGACTGTAAATTATAAGGCCAGCTTGCTTGTTCATTATCTCATCTGGACTTAGGAAGACTCCCAAGATAGGTATTATTATCCCATTTTGCAGAAGAGAAAATGAAGCTCAGACAGATTGCACAAGCTTGCCTTAGGTCACAAAGTAAAGGACACTGCCTGGATTGAAGCCAAGTATGCTTTGCTCCATATCTGCATTTTTAACTTTCATTAATACTGTGACAGTGGCCCACCCCATCTAACCCCTCTTTAGGATGATGAGGTGTGACACTCAGAGGCTTCCACTTGCCATTCTTACTACTTCATAGGAACTCTAACTTTACAGTCAGGCAAAAGCAAAGTAAGAAAGGCCAATGCTAGAGTGGAGAGGAGTTAAATTGCTCAAAGGAGCAGGTATTAGAAAGCTGTCTGAACCTTTCAGGAGCAAGTGATCTGAAGGAGTCAGATGAGACAAGACATAATCAGAGCTGGGTGCCGGTGGATCACACCTGTAATCCTAGCTACTCAGGAGGTAGCGATCCAGAAGATTGTGGTTTGAAGTCAAGCATGGGCTGACTTTTACGAGACCCTACCTCGAAAAAATCCATCACAGAAAAAGGGCTGGTGGAGTGGCTCAAGGTGTAGGCCCTGAATTCAAACCCCAGTACTGCACACATACAAAAAGGCATAATCGGAAAAGTGCTTCAGAAGAGAGTCTGGCCTCTTGTGTACTTCATACGAAGAACATGAGAATGCTTCTTCAGGAAGGGAAGAACCAGAGGTCACCTAGCTAGTTGGTGCTCCATGCCAATGCCCTTGAGAAATATGAGGAACCATGAGTGACAATAACTATAGTTCCATCTTATCTTCACAGAGACTTTCAAAAGTGGAGCAGGGGCAAAATATCAGGGAGGAATGTGTTAGAGCAGCTGCTGGCATATGAAAACCCACAGCTAATTCTGCTTCAGTTCCTATACCAACATATCCCACTACCCTCTAGGGGACACTGGATCGATTCATTATGACTAATCTTAGACTTCTGTCCACAAATAACATCTCCCTACTCTCCACAGAGGCGGATTCTCTCAGATTCCCTGAGAGAACTAGAGGAAAGAGAGTCCTAAAGATGGGACAGATGACAGGAGGTCTCAAGTGAAACTAGATGTCCTCTCTTTGGTCCTTTATTTGTCTTTGGTGTTCATTAGGATTGTCAGTCTTCATACCTGTATATTAACTGTGGCAGAACAGGATGTCTAAGACCAAGAAGCATATCCAAGTACTGATGGTACAAGGATTCTTGCCCCTTGAAATAACTTAGCAAAATTCAAACACTTTCAGCCATTTACCAAAGAACCAAGAGTTATTTTATGGAAGTATTTCAGGAAAACAACTAAAGCATTTCAAACAGACACTCCTGTTCTTTTCTCCTTTGCAGAGACACGAAATATCTACATTGCCCTTCTCTCTACTAAGACAAAGTATAATGAGCAACCATAGTGGGCCATGTATGCTAAGAAATAAGGGACACATCTTTCCACATACTTGGGGACCAAATACAAACTCCATCAACTTAGATATCAGGTGTCCTACCTTGGGGGATGTGAAGGTACATTTGAGTTTCCGTGGTACTCTTTCATGGGCCATTTCAGTCCATTCAGCAAGGGTATCATCACGGTAAGCCAGAGAGACATCCATTGAAACTTCTGCATTTTCTCCTGCAGGAGAGAACATGCATAATTCAGATGCCTTTTGGAAAGACACTTTAGAAACCATTAAAAAATCCTTACAGGCTCTGCTGTGGAAACCAAGAAGACAGATAGGTTAGTTCCTCCAAACTCCAAACATGAAGATTAAAAGTCAGGATTAAAGTTTAAGCTAGAGGTTGGGTCTCCTCCCATAACAACTCTGCTAGAGTCAAGAGCTTCCACTCAATCTCCTCTAGAGACAGATGCCTCACTCTCTCTGAGGCAACTCAAATGGTCAGATTCTGAATCTTGGTCAGAAATTATCCTTCTGTAACTTGTGCTTGTGCCACTGATCCAAGGTCTGCTCATAGGAGCCACATGGAGCTTCTTCAATTTCCACAAAAAGTGTCTTAGGCGCTTGAATATCATAACTTATTGTTCTGTGTTTTCTCTCTTCTCTGATAAACATGACAAAGTTTTTCAACACTGCTTATGACTTGAGTATGTCTCCCAAAGGTTCGTGTATTGGAGCTTGGTCCTCAGTATGGTGGTGTTGAGGAGGAGAGTTTTTAAGAGGTGGGGACTGATGGGAGGTGATTAAGTCATTGGGGGCTCCACCTTCATGAATGGATTAATGCTGGTCTTACAGAGTGGGTTAGGAGTAGTTTAGACCCCACAACAGTCAGTTAGTTCCCTCAGGAATGGATTGTTATAAGAGAGAGCCTGGTCCCTCCCTGGCCTCTGGCTTCCTGTTTCATCCTGAGTGCTCTCTCTTTCTCTCTCTCTCTCTCATGCATGCTCCCATCATGATGACATCCACAAGGTTATCATATAGCCAGAAAGCCCTCACTAGAGGTTGAACCGAAGGGGTCACCCCATCTTGGACTTTCAGCCTCCAAAACTGTGTGTTCAAAAAAACCTCTGAGATACACTTTTCACACATGACTTAAGTCCTTTCGGTATGTTCGTCTGAAGACACTCTGGTCTGAAAGCATCCTTCTTAAGGATGTAAGATCTGCTATATCTCCAAATCTGAAAACCCCTTATTCCATATTGTGAACAAAGTTAATGTAAAAGGCCAAGGGCTTTTCCAAAATTAAAGACTTACGCACAGATAGGAATGTAATAATCAGAACATAATTATACAGATGAATGTTCACACATACTTCCACATCAGTAGGGACCATGAATAGGTTTAACACACCACTACTTATTAAGATTAGAAAGAGTAATAAAAATTGCATCCATTCATTTTGTCTTGAACAAGTTCAAGAACAGAGAGTTCTTAATGAGGGGTGGAAATCACAAAACACGTTTCCAAAACAATTGGACAGCCAGCTACCACCCAGGTTATGAAACTAGGATCAGTTCTAGGCTCTGAGCATACAGCCTTGTCAAGTCTCAATGTCCAGGCACCCAAGTTACTCAACTGTAAAGTAAAACCCACTTCAGGGTTGTGATAAGTACTAAAAGAGATCATATTAGAGGAAGCACTGCAAGCATGCAGTAGGTGCTTGCTTAATAAATGTTTGCTGAACTTGAACACATAGAAATTACAAGGGTAAGAGAGAAGAATGGAAAATTAGGGCTTTTTAATGCACTGGTTCAGTAAGGCTTGAAGCTAACTCATTTCAACAGTTTTTTATAGATGAAGTAGGGAATAGCCATAGCCTAAACTCCCACAAAGAGAATATTCTGGAAAAGGGAGCCAATGTGTACAACAGAGCTCCAAATCACTCAGAATCTGAAAGCACCAGAAGGTGGAGTGAAGCTGACACCAGGATGACTGGGTGAAACCTGAATATAGAATGGTTGGACCCTTGGTTCTCCTGCATCTTTCCATATCCACTTAGTGTGAGCAGAGGTTGGACTTGGACACCAGTCATTGTACAGACCTATGGCTGAACCTCGGGAAGAAGAAGAAATCATGTGACATTTCTCCCCCCAACTCAGCAAAAGCAATGTTCAAGAGTTTGCATATCCACTTGGCTCGGGACCAGGCTGGTTCTAACTACTCCCTGCTTAGCAGCCTCAGTGGTCAATAGGAGGAACTGGGCAGAATTCTGATCTGTGAGTCAAGTATTAGGCATTAGGGTACGTCGTTCTCACCTCTAACACTAGGATTAGGAGGTGGGATTTTCAACGAGGTTAACAGGGCACTCAGAGAACCATCGGATTCAAGAACACAGATCTAAAGTCTAAAAAGCAAAAGTTGTCAGCTTACACAGGCTATGGCAGCCTGTGCTCCTTGGAATTCAGGGGTTTATTAAGAACACCACTGGTCTTAGACACAGGCAGGACAGGGCTTTAATCTGGGCCTTGCCCTTTAAAGAGTCCCTGAAGTGAGGGAGACATGAGCACCCGGAGGCTACCCATCCCACTCCCCATTTCTAGCCCATCCCTCCAGGAATTTACTCTGACCAGACACCTCTGACCCTACTTCCAAGGTCTGTGGCACCTTTTGCCTAGATCTGGCCTCAAGGAGGAAATAAATAACCACTTGTGTATAACCTGGGGTGGTGAGGAGTGATCAAAAGGCTGAAGTTTATAGGAAGACATGAACACAGGGAACAGAGCATGAACTTGGAGGCTGGGCTGTCCATGCACAAGCAAGAAGACTCATTTCTGTATGGGATGGAACCAGGGGTGGGAAGAAAAAGGAGAGTAGGACTCACTCTTACTCATCAGTCACATTTCGGCATAGAATTCCAAGCAGTCCAAGAATCCTAAATTCAAACCTTATCTTCTAGTTTATCATGAAGGCAAATTTGTCAGAATCAGAGAACGGAACACATTTGGCTTAACAGTTTATTGATCTGCCTATCACTTTGAAATACTTAAGACATATGGTAAGCATGTCTTCATTGATACTCTTGCCCTGTACCCCACAAGTGTGTGCCAGGCTGGTATGAGCAGGTACCTCAGTGGGGAAGAAGGTCACGTCTGACCTGTTCCCACCTTCAACTGTTATTCCAATCTGTTGAAAGGCCTCAAAGGAAACACAAACAAAAAATTTAAACACTATTTCAATTACTCCATATTAAGCAACTGTGACTTCTGAGATTCCATTGAAATTACCTCATTAATGTTCCAAACAATTCTTTGAAGTAGACATGGATTTGTCCTTTTAATCAGTAAGTAAACCAAGGTTCTCAGATACTAAATACCTTGTGTAAAGTAATCTTGATGACTATTCTGAAATTGCCTTAAAAGACTAGTAGCCACTGTCTCATAGTTGCTGATTTCTTTTTACTTTTTTATGGCAAGAATAGCTACAATAATTAATTTTCCTCAGAATAGCAATCTTTTTACTATCTTCATGTACCCTAAGATAGCATGTCATATATATTAAATATACAACATTAAAAGACAATCATTTTTTGTATTTGCTTTTTAAAAGACTGGTAACTTGAAGCCCCTCAAGCCAGTCAGAAAATATGAATATTTTTAAGTTCTTAAGAACAATGCCTTCTGTTTTCAAGTGCTAATGTGTTTTTTGTCCTCTCCTTCAGTCTTCACCCTCCTTTGAGGAAGAGGTAATATAAATTGTCCCAATACATGGATACTGTATAGTAGATGGGCTTAAACTCCCATCTGGATCACCCCAGAGCCCCACTGCCCTCTACTACCTTTGTTGGTACAAAACAGAAGAATCCAAAAGAAACCAAATAGCTAAATCATGAATATTTTGTGGAAGAGCCACTCAATTCCAAACTAATACCTTTCTCAGCTTTCTATTAGGGGGGAAATATAAGGTGTTCTTGGAGGCTGCAGGGATGGCTCAAAAATCAAGTCTGGAACCCTCTAACCTGAGCTGTGAGGGGAGGAGCTGCTACCAACTCAGTACCTTTCCATAAAGGACTAAAGTGTTGTGATAAGATCAAACAGTGCTGAGCTAGAGGCCTGGGAACTCCGGGGTATGTGTTGTGGTTCTGCCCCTAATTGCATGTGCAGTCATGGGCAGACTGGGTTCTGGTCAGGAAGTGAGCTAAAAACAGGAGCCAGCTGCTTTCAGCTCCAGTTAATAGCTGCCATGAGGTGATACAGGTCAGTCTAAAAGAGAAGCCAGAAATTCAGGTTTTTAATGAACTGTCTTCCAATTTTTAAATATCAGTAACTAATTCAGTAAAAACAAAACAAAACAAAATATCTGCGCAAGTCAGTGAAGCATCAGGTGACCTCTGAGGAGGAGACATCGAATCTCTTCACACTGGCCACCACATCACCTTTTTTTTGCCTTTGCATTTCACCATCGGGTCAAGTTCCCTCGAAAGCTGTCTATGATTGTATGTTGAATATTCAGCATGCTTTGTCCAGTCCTCACTCATCATGTATCTACTTCCTGTGCATGAGGTGCACAGTCAGAACTGAGAAAGCCTAAGCCATGGAAACACCCCATCCCAGCTGTTCCAGCATCCTGGTGTATGCAAAAGGCAGAAAGAACATATTTCATGGTGTATGAAAAAGCAGAAAGAAGAAGAATAGAAGAATGGCTCATTCCAGCTACTCTCCTGCCTCCCTTTAGACTATGAAATCTCATACTCTGGTCGGATGTTTGGGTTTCTCACCTGTAGGACTAGGATGTTGTGTTCATGAAACTAGTTCCTGTGTGGAAAATTGCTTAAAACAGGGCAGAAAGCATCAAAGGTTGGCCACTGTTGGTGGTGGTGTTTTATTAGGGAAGTGAAACTCTCATATCTTCCTTTCATTCAAAATAATTGCCAGGTTTCAAGAACATGGAACTTCCCACTATGAATGCCTAATTCAAACCTGGAGCATACAACCCAGAAACAGGAAAGTGCAAGTCAGAGGAAGCCCACAAAGCTGTGCAGTTCACCGCCTGCATCATTTTTTCTTCTGCCTCCAATGGACTCGGAAATACAGTTCATCTTTAATGACTACATTGCATGTAATAAAACAGGGGTTTCATGGCTCTTGGGATACTGCGTGGGCAATCCTAGGCCAAGAATCCAATTTGAACTCCCTGGGATAATAGCAGGAAGGCCAGGGCTACATCTGGCACCTGGAGAACTTTTCTTATAAAATGAGGACACTGGTTACACCAGTTCCAGGGGATAAAGCTATAAGGTATGAGCATATGGCATTTACAGCTATGAAATCCGTGGTTTTCCCCATGTATTCCAGACCAGCAGTTCTTATGTGGAAGCCATAGGACCCATGGCTGGGCAAGCTTCATGTTTCTCAAATGGCTTTACAGACTGAAAAGTCATTCAGAATACAGTGAAGGGAGATGTGGAAAGGCACTGTGGCTCACTGCAGTTTCTATTTCCATCCTGTTATGGGGGCGGTTCTCTGACAGGAGAAAAACTGCTCTCCAGGATTCTGTAGGAGCCAACCCATGCTGCCAGGTCATTACAGGCAGAAAGATCTATGTCTTTCCATATTGGGAAGCATGGACTACTCACATCCTTAGGAAGTCTTTATTCTAGTTATGCTGCCCTGCCATGCCTGACCAACTGGAAAGTGAAAGAGGACAGCATGACTCTCTTGTAAGCCCAAATGGTGGTGGGGCGGGGGGAGGGTCAAAGAACTAGGAAAGAGATTGAGCATCTCCAAGAAATCTAAGGCAGCAACTTAATGTAAGCATGGCCCCTGGGGTGGGGGTTAAAGTGAGGAAAGGTGACTGGCAGCTTCTCACACTTTACACTCGCTGTGTGTTTATAATAGGTATTAGGCGGCCGGGACAATCAGACAGCAAGAGCACAAGATGGAGGACAAGCAGAGCTAGTTTTGAATCCTATCTTTATGTCTTTTTGGTTTCCACCTTGGCGAAATGGAAATAGCAAAACCTACTTCCTGAGCTACTGACCACCTAGCACACAGCAGGCATTCAAAGTGTAAGTTACCCTTTCCATCCAGTCCTAGGATGGTTAGGTTATATCATTGATTAATGAAATGGGAATTAATGGAGGGCAGAGAGAATGAACTTCATTAGAGGATATAAAGAATAATTTCATGGTGTCAAACTTTTGGGTTCCTAGAGAAACCTTGATTTTCCTGGGCCCTTGTCCTGGGAATATATTAAAGAGATTTCAAAATGCTCCTGTGCACTCCAATGTTACACAGGGGCTGCCAGTCCCAAGAGTTTGTTTGGGTAACCTCAGAAGGAGGCCGCTCAGACCAGCTTGATCCCAGCCTCTGGCAGACATATAATCTGGGGTTATTTCTGCCAGCATTCCTTCCCCAATCAAAAACTCTCTGATCTGACCTATATTTTCTTGACGCTTTCAATTAAGGAAATAACTAAACCAACCCTGTCCTATATCCATGCTTATGTCTGGCAAAAATGGACTCAGCTAATTATAAATTTGGCTGTTTTCTTAGATGCTCTACAGGCTTGGGTGTGAGCAGTTATACAAATGCATGAGCACAAGTATTTCACAAACCAGCCGACCAGTTTAGTTCACACGACCCCTTGTCTTTCTCCAGCCTGTCAACATTTGCATGTGAAGAAATAGTTTCCATGTGTAAGAAGACATTTCTAAACATTGTCAGAATGGCCCCTTGCTGTATTCTGATGCATCATCTCCTAGTTGAAGTCAGATGTCTGTCTAGAAACATGACTAAAACAAGGGAAAACATTGTTCACATGGGCTCCTCTGCAAAGAGACACCTTCTCAGTTAGAAAATATCCACTTACCCTCAATGTAGCAAAGGCCATTGCTGCATAAAGCTTTACAACTGGGTAACCAGAGTATCATCTGTTTTGTAAATAAATGGACCCGAAGTACCATGGGATATGAGTTCATTGGCGTTGGATTGTAGGTAGTGCTTTTCCCTTCTGACTCAACACACTTACCCTGAGGGATTTCTTTCATCTGCTTCTGGGATTCAAGTCTCCTTCTTCAGTCTAGATTTCCCTCTGAGCTTTAAATTTACATGTTCACATCCCACTGATGTCTCCTTTCCCATGGTTCTCAGAGCTAAACTTCCCAACTTGGTCAATTCTCTCTGCCAGCAATCTTTCAGATTTGTCCCCTCTCTTCACAACAATCCCACTTTTCAGATTGCCACCATCGTTGGCCTTAATGACTGGAATATTTATCCATTCCTGTCTAATTTTCACACTGAAGCCAGAGAGATTATTTCAAAAATACTTTCCATGTTTTTACATTATCCTCAGTCTAAAGAAGAAACTCTTTGAATAGCATAATAAGCTAAGATCTGGCTTCTGTTTAGCATTCCAGAATCATCATCTACAGGTCTTTCACTCCTTCCACCCAGGCTGGCCAGCTCAAATACAGTCCCCTGCAGTGGACTGGTGACCTTGATGGATGGCTAGAGTTCAGCACTGGAGACAGTCAGCCAGCCTGGGATCATACCCACCTTACTCACTTGATACCCATGGGTGTGATGGCAATTCTCGTCTCTGAAGGTTGTGAGAAGTAAATGATCTAATGCATGCCAGGCATGTAGCATAGGCCTGGTGTACAGTAAACAGTCAATACTGGCTGCTATGTCAAGGCTACCACTTGAGATTACTACACTTGGTGAACTCAGAGCCCTCACTACCACACCAAAATTTACAAAGATGTTCCCCTTGAGAGGGTGAACTACAAAAGGCTTCCTTATGTTGGGGTTGTAGATAGAACTTGGCATCCTCACTCATCCCAGACTAACTCCTATCATCTTCTAGAATTCCATCTGGATTCACTCCTGCCTCTCTGCTCTTGCCCACCAAAACTGAAGAGTGCCACTACTCCTCTTGCTCCCACAGGACACTAATAGCCTAGTACCGTACCACTCACCCTAGTGCAGCACACCTATCTGACTTTGTTTCTCTCTTTCACCTATCTCCTATTTAGACTGAAGGATCCCGAATGCCAGTGCCTGCTTCATTCCTGTTTACAGTTTATAGCACCCGTGTCTTTACACAAAAGATATTCATTGAATATTTACCAAATTAATGGAAATCATCTCTTTTTTCAATTATTCTTACACTCTCCAAATTTCTTGTCACTCCATCACCTCTATACCAAAGAAGTGGTTTTTTCCAGTTTGGTAACATTTACACCTTGTTTCCCCACAGCATGCTCTTCTACTCCTGCCTCCACTTTTACACACACACACACACACTTACATGCACACACATCTCATAAAAAGGATGTTCTCTAAATTTGGCCCTTGGGTGGCCAATGTACCTGTTCCCCCAGGTCTTGAAGAAACGAGAATTTCTAAGGGAGGTGCTATCTCCATTCTGGATTATAATATGAGGATGCATCAGTGTTCTGCTGGAGAGGGGAAGTAGGTCAAAGGAGGAGATGAGATGTAATTCTGGAGGCTAGAACCAACAAGTTCTCTGACCTAATGTGGTCTAGAGTTTAAGGCTATGCAAAACAATGAGAGGGGCTGTATCATGTCCCTTCCGCCCGTAGGGATAAGAGAGTAGATGGGACCTCTTGCAAAAGACTAAACAAAAGAAAAAGTTTGCAGTGCTTATTTGGGTACCATAAGCCCTGGATCACCTCCACTAAATCCTTTTAAGGATCTGCCAGTTTGCAAGCACATAGTGAGGATAAAAATACCTATCAGGCAAAATCATTGCCTTCAAATTGTTCACAGTAAAGTGGGAAAGGCAAGGATATACATAAATAAGTATAATTCCATGTGTTTAGTACTGTGTTAGAAGCACATATAAATATATACAGTTGGCAGAAAGAGGGCAAGGATTCTGGGTAGGGGGGTCAAGGAGTGTAGCACAGAAGATATGAGCCTCTGGGTCATCTCATCCAGAAGAGGTGGTGTTTACCTGTGAATCACAGAGCAAGAGTTCACTAGGCAGTGAGAAGGAGAAGGAACTGTGGACAGGGGAAGGTATGTGTATGAACACAGTGTTATAAACACAAAATAGCATGGTGTCATCAGAGAGAAGCAACTCATTCAATATGGTAGGGAGTGCAAGAGGGATCAGAGAGAATGGGAAGGCTGGAGAGAAGAAAGGATCTGATGACAAAGGGACGAAGCTTATGCTGAACACTGCAGTGTTTTGTTTAGAAGGATGTTTAAGCAAGATTCTGGCAGCTATGTGAGAAGCAGACCAGGACTGGGGGGTGTGTGAGGAAGGTGATTAGAGAGTCACGTGGAGAAAACTGAGGCCTGCTGCATTACACAGTTTCTTAATACCATAGAAAATATCACCAGAAGGACATTTTCTAAGGAATTTGTTTTCAAGGAATTTGAACTCAGCAATGAATCAATCTTTTCCTAACAAAGCCAGAGAAATCAGAGCCATCTAAGCCGGTAAGTATTAAAACACTGGAGAGCAAATGTGGCTGCAGAGCTTCCCTATTTGACCATAATCAACATAAGTGTGGGAGAAAACAAACGAGACAGCTGAAGGAGGAAAACGCACAGTGGGCGTCTTTGCTTTCTCCCCAGGACATATTCAGTACACAGAGCATTTAGAATAGCTGATTTGATGGTTGTGGAAATCTACCTTTCTCTCTCTCTCTCTGACTGCAATTAGAGAAGAGAGCTTCATTTTCATTCACACTGAATCTAAAAATAGATTGATGGCAGAGTTCACAAACTGACAGCTGCGTTCTCATACTGTAACCAGGAAAGGAAAGGGATGGCCAATTTAACTTAACAACTTCCAAAACAAACAGTGCAGAAGGAGCCCAGGATAAAGAAAAAACACAAAGGTCAGCTCCTCAAAGGGCTGGAAGAGGAATGGGGTCACGCTGTGGCAGGTTATTAGTCCTCCCAAAATTCTGACAAGACCAGCTAAGTATTTTGCCCAGATCTGCCCAGAGTCCCTCAGACAGGAGTTCTGACATATGCAGCTGCTACAGGGGTTCAGGCAAGATTGGGCAGAAGGGCTAGGCCTTCTCTCCTAACTTTTTCATACATCACCTGGACACCCAAAGCTAAGAAGAATTACTCCATTTTTCTTAGAAGATAAATGCAAGCTGCCCCCCACCACTTCACCATATCTAAGTTACACTATGCCTAGCCTAGGGCATGAAAAAAAAATAGCAAAAAAAATAATAATAATAAACCTGATCCAGGAATTAAACATGGATCATTAAGGAGAAGCTAGGTGTCTAAAAAGAGTGAGTCATTTTTCCTCCCATCAGTCCTAAAATGTTTTCAGTTGTCCCCCTTGGTCTGCCTTACACAGGGAGGGGATTATGGTCAGGCTTCAAAAGAAACAAGGGAATTCTTGTGGACTGGAAGCCGCTTCTCTCTCAGCTCTCCCACAGATCTGATCTGGCTTTCAGGGCTGCCGCCAGCCAGCTAAATGTCAGTCACTGCACCCCAGCATTCCCTCGTCACACTGCCTCCATTGCCCTGGTGACTAAGCTGTTTCAACAGCTGTGTTATTGCTGGAGCCCGGCCAGTGTTGTTCACACAAGGTATTTGTTTCATACGGTGTATGCGGAGAATTATTGCACTCAGGATTTGGGGTTCGAATGCAGATAAGGTCCTCCCTTTGGCCAATCAGCCACAGCTTTCCCTAAAGTTGAGCTCTGGTGGAATGGAACAATATTCCACTGCCACCCAGGTTTCCAGGAGATGGACAGATTGGTAACATCACAAAGAGGGTGGAGGAGACCCGTGTGTTTTGATGAGGGTAAGAAAGACACAAAATAGAAAATTGACCCCAGGCTAGCCCTGGAAGATGTGTACTGTCCCCTCTCCATGAAAGCTCTTGTCTGCTCCCTCAGTCTGACTCTTGACACCATTTCTCTCTCCTTGCAGGTGATGGCAGCTCCTGTGCCTTGGCCAGAGGCCTCTCCATGCATCTCTCTACACTGCTGCCCTCAACACTGTGGGGCAGGGTCCTCCTGAGCACTTTCTCCCTGTTCTGGGCTTCTCCTCTCTCATCCCTCTCACTGCTCCCAATCACATCACTTCTGAAGCAAGTGGGGCCTGGTGGCTAGTTCATCTCCTCCACTTTCTCATGTCCCCACATTCCCTATGCTAAGGGATGAAAGGCAGTTCCTGTGTGCTGGTCCAGGCTGAATCTCCTTTCAAGAGCATTATTAAGTCTGGTGTGGTGGTGTACACCTGAGATCTCAGCACTCAGGGCAGTGAGACAATCAAGTCAGAGGCCAGCCTTGGGACCCTGTCTCAAAAAAACAAAAAAATAAAACAAGTAAACAAAAGCTGTATTAGATGGCGCTCCCTCCTAAGTTCTCACCAATAGCGATCAGGCACCAGGTTTTGATATTAAAGAGATCTAAGCAATGTGTTTTCTTACCAAAGCAGTATGGTATTTGAAAAAAAAAAAAGAAATCCAACTGTGATTTTCAAAAGCTGTCAGTTTTGAGTTCCTACCTTGTACAGCAGACATATTCAACTACACAGATGCTGGCCAGATATAAACAATCACCGCAATCTCAATGTGGTGAAACTGAGGCTCATGACCTGTGGCATGTTGTGTTGCTAGTGTGTGGGGGAGGGGGAAGAGGGAGGACAGAATATGAACCCAGGCTTGCCCAACTCCACAGTGTAAGCTTTCCCCCACTGTGACACCAAGTCACATGCTGGGAGAGTTAGGTGACTGTTCCTTGCACTATGAAGGTCACTATTTCCAGTACAAGTTGAGTAAGTGTATTTTCTCACTGGATACTGAAGTTTGGTCACATGGTCACATGGTGCCTCCTTGTTCTAATACTTCATGAATGTAAAGATCTGAACCACCACCAGCTGCTTAACTATCTCTAGCCCTCAGGGCACTTATAATGGCGTTGGAGTGACAAGGGATAAAAACTTGAGTATGACTAATACAAGAGTTTAACAGTTAACAAATACAAAAATACCCGAGTACCACATACTAGGCAGAACCATAAAAGGAAAAAGTGGATTTCAACACCCCTCCACCCCAACCTCCAGAACAGTTTTGTGCTGCTGGCAAAAAGAGGACAGATGAGATGGAAAGTTCATGCCGAACAGCCACCTACTAGAAGGGATCCCGTCTGTTTCAAAGAAAAGCTTTGTTTCTGACAAGTTTCGTAAAGGAAAAAGTAGGCTACAGCAAGCTTTTTATTTCCAGCCCACCTTTTCTTCATTCCCATGAATGAGGAGGGGAGACAAAATGAGAGCAGGCGGCCAAGGAGAAAAATAACATGGCTGGTGGTTTCTGACCTTTTGGACTCCTGCCAACAGAGAAGCCCGAGAGGCAACATTTAATTGTGGAAAAACCAGCCTGGCTCTCCTCTTATCTTTTTCCTCTGTGACTTAAACCCACAATTACTGGCAACCCCTGGATTCCGAGTCACTCAGCTGGTGGTGTCTATAGCTGAAAAGCAAAAGAGAGTGGGATTTTACCTGCCTCCAAAGCCAGCCCAGTACAAACCAAGCTCCAAGCCAGCTTTCTGAGTTCTTCCATTAAAAAGTTCACAGATGCCCTCCCGTCAGGAATACCACCAACTGAGAAGTCCAGATGGAAAAAAATAAAGAAATGCTATTTCCAGCTGCTGTTATAATTCAAAGGACAATGAGTCTCAAATCCTGAATTCCACATTTCATTTCAACACTAACTGTGATTTTTCAATTCCTTTTCTTAAGAATCAAACTTCAAATTTTTTAGCCTGGTCATCAAGGCAACTAACTCACTGACAAGCCCTACTATCTTTCAGGAGTTTACTTTTTCTCCCCAGTATGGACATTCGTCTGTTGGCCTAACAAATGGGTTTACTGTGTTTTGCAGATTCTGTGCTATTTTGCAACATTTCATGGTGGGTAAATATGGATCTCAGTTCCGACTTTCTTGCCTATAAATTGGAGACCTTGGAAAACTCATATGACTTCCATAATTTCTTCCATCAACCTGAATGCCTCTGCTTCAGTTTTCATCTTCATCAGGAAAATGTTCCTATTTCAAAATCATGTCCTATTCTTCCTCGAAGATCCTTCCACTTCGAGAGTTTGACTCTCCTATACCTCTTCTACCACTGAAATTATTACTCTATTTCAAAACATCTTCATTTACATGTTGATATGTTTAGAGTCAAATATAATTAAAACATGACCTGTGGACACATTCTTCTAAGAATGCTGAGAGTTTCCCTTATCTTATGTTTTAAGGTGTTCTCTAATTCCATAATTTATGCTGCACTTTGGTACTCACAGGGCATACCTATATTATGAACTTGAGGCTCCTACCTTGATAAACCTCTAATTTCTGTGGGTACACTTTGAGGCTTATGTTGAAATATTAAGTGTGAACAAACTCCGTACACATTTTTCTTCTGAGGTTAGTGTCCCTGACATGAAATTAGCAGTCACTGTCCTGAAGTCCTGTGGCCAGCACCCACCTGGTCCTTGCTCTGTACACTGGGCTCTGCCACCTGCTTCTGGGCGTCTATGCTCTCTTCAGAACTCGCATTCCTCCTCTTGATTCAAGTCCGAGACTAATGACAAATGTCTTTCGTTAAGCATTTAATATGTGCCAGACATTAGGTAAAAGCTTCATATATACTATTCTGGTTTAATTCTTCCAAAAACCCTATAGAGGTAATGTTACTACTATCTATTTTATAGATGAGGAAAATGAAAGCCAAGAAAGTTTTAAGAACTTACTTGACAAAAGTCATATCATCTGTAAGTAGCAGGTCAGGGAGTCAACCCAAACTCTAGCCTGGAAGTATTTAACCCAGTGCTGTAGTTTTTTCTCCAAGTTCTGTCACTTCCCAGAACAAAATCAGGCTGCCCTTGATGGACTCTTTGCCTTTGCACAGTATCATAATTTCTAACATCTTGAAAACACCATGCATCAAACTCAATTAAAACTTTACCTTTTCAATGATACTTTACCTCTTCTGTTTTTAATCATTTCTGTTTCTGTGTTCATCGAATACTTTGAGCACTTAAGGAAATTAATACACATTGGTGTAACTTTTTTGTTTTATTCTTCCTGATCTAGACTGTGGGCTCCTAACTATTTTGAGTATATCTCAAATGTTACTGTGCCAGGGACAATGGTAAGTATGGGGACACAAAGATGAGCACGTAGTCCCTGCATTCAAAGAATTCAGTCTCACATGATACAGAGAACTAAAGAAAAAGGGCAAAGACATTTCCTGAAATTGCATTATGAAGGAAAAGGGCTTCTTTTTTATTTTCTTAAACCCTAAGCAAAATGTTTGCACACAGAAATACAATAAATAACTATTGAATGAGTGAATGAAGGTGTGAAAGAGGTTTCAGATGTTGGACTGTTAAATTAAAGCTCTACCCACCCATCATGAAAACGCTTTGAGATTATTTATACACTGACTCACCTAAACACTGCTTCCTGTGTTGGTGTCTATGATACATTTTTTAATGTCAGACTAAAAATACACTTCCAGTACACCAACCCTGTCTGCCTACCCAAGAACTAGAAATGAACACAAGGTAACATGTGACAAAATAAAAATATAAGAAAAGTCACTCTTTTTAACACTAAACTCATCCCACAAAGACACATCTATCCCTACTGAGCAGTGTCTTCTGAACTGGTTCACATTTGAGGATCTCTAAAGTCACCTATTCACACTATTGAAAGGATATGTATAGCTTTTTATAAAGACAAAGAATCTTGCGCAAGCTCTGAACTCTTCAGCATCAGATCAGAGAAGATGGGACTTTAGGGGTACCTCGTATAATTTCCCATGCCAACAGGAAGCCACTCCATGGCACTATCAACAGAGTCATGGTGGAATCAGAATACTGGAGTTCTAACATCACATACACTTATAACCCTTCTACTTCCCAGATGGGAGTCTTTGGACAAATCTTTTAACCTCTCTTATCTTTAGTTTCCTCATTCTTCCAGAGAGAATTATTAAGATGATCAAAGGGAATAAAAGCAAAGTTTTAATCAGAGATCATTTGGTTTTAAGTCACAGGATTTCACCCACACTAGCCTTAGCAGAAATTAGCAGGAAGGATACAGGAGTACCTCAGGAAAATCGAAGTCACAAAGTGCTGACAAGCTAGAGGAACTGGAACCAGGAACAGAAAGATGTTGGGAGTAAAGTAATCTCTTGTAGTCTATCAAAATTATACCACACAGTCCTCCATCACCACTTTCCTCTTTGCATCTTGTTCTCCCACTCTGCCAGCCAACTTTCACTGCTATTCTGTGGATAAGATGAATTATGGCTTCCCGGGTGGCCATCAGGACTTTCCAGATTAAATGCTAGAAATGTTTGAATTAAGGAATCCCAATTTCCCGCAAGAGATAATGCAATTGATTCTCCTTGGGTCAAGGGCCCTTCCCTAACCCAAATCAACTGCCGCTGGAGACTGGTCATGTGACCAGTGGTCTACTCGGTAGACCACTCAGGATGGTGGAGCACTCAGGGAGAGGCATTAGTTACATCCTGCAAGAAAAGGGTATGAACCCAAAGCCAATGACTGACAACAAAGACAACCTCCAGCTACTGTGGTATTTTATAAAGAAAGCACTACTCAGTGCAAGCTATCATTGCACTCATCTTACGATCCTCATCAACCACCTTCTGCTTGATCACCATCAGTGACAGGCTGCTCATTCAATACTTGCAGAGGCAAGTTTTCATTGCCAAACAACTCCCACTATTAGAACTCTTTTCCATGTGACAACTTTTGTTAAGATCTAAATTTAAGTATTTGCAATCTTCCCCCAAACCTTATCTTTAATGAAGGCATAATCTTGCTTGGTAGGTTAGGCCTGGGTTTTCTTTTGAATCCATAGTATGAATAATGGGCAAAGTGCCAGGCATAGTGGTGCACAGCTATAACCCCAGCACTTGGGAGGCTGAGGCAGGAGGATCATGAGTTTGAGGTTAATCTGGATTACACAGTAAGACACTGTTTCAAAAAACCCAAACAACAATAAAAAAGAACAATGGACAAAGCAAGAATGGTAAACTCATTGGACAATGAGTTGAATAAACAACTTAGATCTAAACAATTTAAAAAACAGAACCTCTTTTTTCCTTTAAAGAATTACTAGTACCCATCTTACTAATACCACCACCACTAACTTACTAAAGCAAAGGAGGAAAAAAAAATAACTAAATAAGAAACAAAAAGGAGGAACTGGAACTATTTCTAGCTCCAGTGTGTAGACAGTAAGTGTAGATAGTAAGTAAATGTTGGGGAAATGGTTTTTCCAAAGTACAGTGCCCAGCACTTTTGCAGGTAGAATTCTGTCTTGCTCACCAAGGATTTTCCTAATCCTATCTTACTTCCTTTGGCTTTGAAAAGCATAATTTAAACATGATCTTACTGCATTTTTTTCTTGTTACCAAAAATAAAAGGTGTGATTTCTCTGTAAAAGAATGCCACGTTAACTATGTTATGTGAAGGGCTGGCATTTAGACACTGAGGAGAGGACCCAAAGTTAGAAGGAGAAAGAGGAGCACAAACACACCTGCTGCACATTGGATCACCTTCACTCAGTCTGCTTCTGTCGGCTGCTCTGCTGTTCACATTATTCACTGACATCACTAGACTTCTGTTTTAGTAACCAGGATATACTTGTAATGGATGCAAAGAGAATCTCCTCATTTATATTCTAAACTCAGAGCAGGAAATGAGACACATGGGTGATCTGCGGCTGTAGCGCTATAAACAGGACCAGCCTGCTACCTAGTCTAGATTCTAGGCTACACTTTGTCCCTTGAACTACAAATCGGGAGATTTTAAAACATTGAAAACATGCCATTTTAGAAAGACCAGTGCAACTTCTGTCCAAGAATATTAGACACTGCTATTTGACAGAAGACTCAGTAACTTGTAGTGTACTTGTTATTATCACCAACCTATACTGTTGAAATTCAACCAGGAGCTCCTGCTCTGTCCCCAGCCAGTATACCACAGTGGGCAGGTATCACTGTATTAAAGGTTTTTTTCTCTGGTAAAGAGACTAGTCCCTTAGCTTGGGTTGAGCACTTATCTGCAAACTTGACAAAAGTCACAAACTCTTACTCCAAAAATGCATATAAGAAAATATGACCACCCAGCTGCAGGTGGCTCACGCCTGTAATCTTAGATACTTGGGAGGCTGAGATCAGGAGGATCATGGTTGGAGGCCAGCATAGACAAATAGTTCATGAGATGCCCCCATCTCCAAACTAACCAGAGGAAAATAGACTGCTAGTAAATTCCAGGTGCTAGCTTTACTTTGGAGTGGGCACAGAATTCTATACAAATAAAGGAGACTGGCCATGGAAACCCATCCTCAATACTCAGCCTCCCTACATTTTACCCAATACTGCAAACCCTAATCCACTTAAGTCTCTGAGATCTTTCGGGTGTATTTTGAACTCTTTCAGCTTACTGGGGTGGGGGAGGGGAGAGGAGGAGCACACAGACAGAATGCCTGATTTGCACACAGAAATTCCTGAGTTCAAACCCCTGAATTAGGAAGGGAGGGAGGGAGAGAAGAAGGGAGAAAAGGAAGGGAAATATGACTATATATGAGCAAAATTTTGTATAGACTATCAGGGAGTTCACTTCACCCTTGAACTCTACCCACACAGTGCCTGGTTAAAGATTTGTAGACCAACAGCCCTAATACTGTTCCTGCCAGTGCTCCAAGTCTGCAGGAAGATGGTTATGTTTAGTAACTAGTTTTCCAAACCACTTAAGTACCATAGATGAGTGTTTTGTTAAGACCAAAGACCAACCTAATACAATCTACTTCCCAACTTACAATCAACCAGTAAGCCAATGAGTGACTGGAAGGAAGTGAGAGAGAGGATATACCAAAGTATAAACAATACAAGTTAAGGAAGTTACCCAAAATGCTTGGGACCAAAAGTGTTTTGAATTTCAAGTGTTTTCAGATTTGGATGTTTGCATGTATGTAATGAGGGATTTGGGGGATGGGACCCAAGTGTAAGCATGACCTTCACTTACATTTCCTGTATACCTCATACACATTAAACTGAAAGTAATGTCGTGCCATGATTTTACCGCTACTGCATTTTGACTGCAACCTGTCATAAGAGGTCAGGTGTAGAATTTTCTACTTTGGCATCCTGTTGGCACCTTAACAAAGTCTTAGAAGCCAGGTGCTAGTGGCTCACAGCAGTAATCCTAGCTACTTGGCAGGCTGAGATTGAGAGTGATCACAGAGAGGCCAGCCCAGGCAAACAAAACAAAAAAACAACTTCTTGAGACCCCCCCCCCCGCCATCTCAACCAACAGCTGGGCACGATGGCACAAGCCTGTCATTCCAGGCTACAAGGGAGGCCGAGACATCAGAAAGAAGGATAGGTTCCAGGCCAGCCTGGACAAAAACATTTGTGAGACTGCATCTCAACAGGGTAAACAGCTGGGCTTGGCAGTGTGTGTGTGTGTGTGTGTGTGTGACCCCAGCCATGGTGGGAAGCATCAATTGGAGGATTGAGGACTTCAGCCAGCATGGGCAAAAAATGAGACCGCATCTCCAAAATAACTGGGCCAAAAAGGGCTGGAGTGGCTCAAGCTGTAGAGCACCTGCCTAGCAAGCATGAGGCCCTGAACTTAAACCCCAATACCACCAAAAGAAAAAAAAATTTTTGGATTTTGGAGTATTTTGGGATTTCAGATTGTTGAAGGGATACTCAATCTGTAATAATAATAAAAACAAATCTTGGAAATATTTTAGAGGAGTCCTACTCTGTTTTTGGATTGAATTTCTTCATTTTTAAATGCATTACACAAAAACACTGGGCCAGAGAAAAGATTTATAGCGATGTTAAGCAGACGAACAGAAAGCTTTCTAGAGAAGCTGTCCAAGTGGTGTTCTCACCAATAATCACTCCCAAACAGAAGAAAGCCAAGGTTTCCCAAGCTCCTGCCAATGTAAACATGTCCACAATGGTTAACTCCAAAGGAAGAGCGGGACACATGTGTCTGCAGATTCCCTTAAGTGAAACAGAGTCCACAAACTAAGAGCGTGTCCCCAACCTTGAATACTAGGTTAAACATCAAAACACAGTTTGCTCCAGTGATTTTAGTTTCTTTCTATCTCAAGTCCGTAAAATGGATTCCTGCTAGTAAATTCCAGGTGCTAGCTTTATTTTGGAGAGGGCACAGAATTCTATATAAATAAAGGAAACTGGCCATGGAAACCCGTCTTAAATACTCTCAACCTCCTTACTTTTTACACAACACAGCAAACCCTAATTCACTTAGGGTTTTGCACAATACAGCAAACCCTAATTCACTTAGATCTTTTGAACTTTTTCAGCTTATTTGGGTGGGGGAGGGGAGGAGGGAGCAGAGAAAGAACTTGAAGTTTTTACTTTTGGTTACATTGTCTCTGGTTGTGGTAGGCAGAGAAATTTAAAATATAATCTTGTAAATCTTTTTAATGCTAATACTTGGATAATAAAAACTACAATTAGAAATGTTTCCTACTAATAGAGACTATAACATAGTCACCAATCAAAGAAGCTTTCTTTTTGGAAAGAGCAGAAGTGCAGGTTGGGAAGGGTGACATCCCACGTTGTTTCTTAATGATTGCTGAAGTATGGAAATCCATTTGTGTGAGTGTCACAGGACCAATGGCCTATTCCATCATGGCAGTTACAGTTTCTATGGTGTTGGAATCCTCTGCCCCACTGAGACTTCTTTATGAAAGCATCAGAAAACATAAAATTAAGAACCACAAAGCCAGGTGTGCTAGAGCACAACTATAATACTAATTATTTGGGTGGTGGAGGTAAGAAGATCATGAGTTCAAGACCACGCCAGCAAAACTGGTGAGAGACCTAATGTAGCAAAATACAAAACAAAAGGGCGGAGGCTGGGGCTCAAGAGTAGAGCACCTGCTTGCACACTTGAGATCCTGGGTTTAATTCCCAGTGCCACGAAAGAAAAAGAAATGAACCATTACTCTTGCTGATGGCCAAAAAATTAGTTCACAGAAAGATTCCCAGACTTTCCTCTTCTACAAATTCACTCTCTATGATTTTAATAATGTGAGCTGATTTTTAATAGCCAATCTGTCTTCATTGGTGTCTGACTAACATTGTATATAGATACACAGACACTTCATAAAAAGTGAGACAATTTTCTCCCAGGACACTCAGGTATCTTACTTGAAAACTGGTTAATGGTATCATTCTAACTGCTTTTTCACAAGAAGTTTGGAGGAAGAAAAGCTACTTGCCACTTACAGAAAGAATTCTAGCACTTTATTTAATCATTCACAATAATGAAGTGAGCAAGTCTGATTTAACTCTGGATGATAGTGTACAGTTCAGGACTCAAGACACAATGAGTGCTTTCACTACCTAACAGCAGAACGCATGTCCTAGCTTTCCCCCACCACACATCATTTACCAGTATTTCTTCAGCCTAAGGGATTCTTAGACCTCTGAAAATCCTACATTTGCTTTTTGCCAAGAGAGAGCACTCCATCTTAAGTCTCTTCCTCGTTCCCTTCATGCTTCTATTTCTGTCTCCATGGAGATGGCCAAGACCTTCTACTCAGCTGGACAAATTTGCTAGAGCAGGTCCCAGAACTCAAGGAAGCACTGTACTTAAGGTGACCAGTTTATTATAAAGGGTATCTAGAAGGATACAGATGAACAGCCAGATAGAAGAGATGCTGACAGCAAGGGCAAGAGATGTGGAGAGGGGTGTAGAGCTTTCACATCCTCTTTTGGCAAGCCACCCTCCAGGGACCTTCTATGTACTTGGCTACCAGGAAGTTCCAGAAGCCAGTCCTTTTGGGTTTTTACAAAGGCTTCATTCTATAGATGTGATTGATTACTTTGTTGGCCAATGAACATCAATTCAACCTTTAGCTCTTCTCCTCTCTCCGAGGATGGGGGACAGGGCAGGCTTAAAGTCCCAATCATCTAGTCATGCTTTGGTTTTTCCAAGAACAGCCTCCATTCTGAAGCTGCTAACCACCCCCAACACACAGCTATGGTCTCATTACCATAAGACATTCTATGGCCCAAGAGGTTAAAGGATTTTAGGGGCCAGATGTCACAACATCACATTCCACACTACTGCCTTTCATATGTACCAATTAATGGCAATTAAAGATTTTAAAAATGCGTCTAAAAGATGCGAAGTAAGGGGCTCTATTTAAAATAATTTCCTTCAAGTGGGGAATACTTTCTTGGATGATATGCATCATTCAAGTTAAATATAATATTCACATTCCCTAACCATTTTTATTACTACACATTACCCTAGAATGTCACTGTTTTCTTCCCAAAGGTGCCGGCCTGATTAAGTTTTGGAATTGATGAAGCCATAGTGTAAGTGAACACTTCCTTAGTTTTCTGATATTTGTTAAGATCTCAAATCCTAGCTAAACCTGGATCACCTTAAAATTGAAAGATTTAAAAGGAATAAACATTTAGCCCCAAATGACTAGAAGTCATTTAAAATATGTAGTCCTTAGATTACCTAACCTGCTCAGTGATCCTTCCCAGGCAAGTGAAAAACGCTGGCACACTGCCCACAGTGGAAATCCCAGCTTTAAGTGCATAGACCAAACATGAAATCTCTCATTGTTTGAAATCTGAAACTCATTTCATACACTGTCTGGACAAGCATTTCTTGTTTTTTAATAAATAGGATTGGTCCATAAGGCACTGGTGGCTCATGCCTGTAATCCTAGCTACTCAGGAGGCAGAGATCAGGAAGATTTTGATCCCAGAGAAAATGAAAGCAAGACCCTATCTCAAAAATACCCAACACAAAAAAGGGTTGGCAGAGTGGCTGAAGTGGTAGAGCACCTACCTAGCTAGGATGAGGTCCTGAGTTCAAACCCAGTGCTGCCAAAAAAAAAAAAAGAAAACAAAACCGCCCTAACTTTTCCTTACATTTCAGATGACACCAAAATGTCAAATGTTTGATTCACAGGAAGCTACCTAAAGATTTTTCTTTTGGAAGGGGATGTCCAGGAAATTGAACCCAACGTCTCACACTTGCTAGGCAAGCACTCCATCACTTGAGTTATGCCCCCATTCCTTCCACTCCCTTCATTTAAAATTTTTTTTTAGAGAGGGTCTCACTAACTTTTACCCAGGCTGGCTTCAAATCTCCATTTCCTGCCTCTGCTTCCCAAGTAGCTGGGATTATAGATGTGAGCCACCATGCCTGGCTTCACATATAAGAGCTTGTTTACTTATATGTCCAACCTTTTTTATTGTGTCCAATTTAGTGCTGTCAGGAAGGAATTCAAAGTAATGATAAAAAATATATATATAAAATGTAGACAGTATTAGGTACTTTTATTCCCCCTGTACTGGGGAGTGAACCCAGGACCTCACATATGTTAGACAAGCACTCTGCCACTTAAGCCACATCCCAACATTTTTGTTTCTATTTTGTTTTTGAGACAGTCTTGCTAACTATGCCTGGGCTGTCCTTGAACTTGTGATCCTCCTGCCTCTGCTTCCCAAGTAGCTGGGATTAAAGGCATGCACCACCATACTTGGCTTCTCATGGACTGTTAACACTAGAATCTGAAAAACCGAGGTTGTTGTGCTTGGCACGTATTATTATAAACAAAATATCTGCATTTATACATACACCTATCAACGAATAAAGGAAATGTTACTCTTTAACCAATGCCTTCTCAGTGTATATAAACAAACAAAAAGAGGATAAATTCAAGGAAAACAGTATCCCACAGACCTAACATGTAAATTCTCATGCTAAAGTCAGCTGCTGCCAGTCAACCACTGCTACTGCTGAGAGTATATTCTGATCTGTTTTTCTTGGTGTGTCTATGGTCTCAGTTAATTTTTATACATTTATTGAAGGAACTGATAGTTGTATAGTTTGTTAACTTTTAGTATGATTTTATTAAGTGCAGGCCCTCATATTACAAGAAAATTAAGGGTGATTTTTAACACAAGAAACAGGAGCTTATTCCTGTAATCCTAGCTACTTGTGAGGCTGGGATTGGGAAGATCGTGTTCTTTGCCAACCTGGGCAAAAAAGTTTGTGAGACCCCATCTCAATGAAAAAAAGCTGGGTGTGGTGGTGTGCATTGCCATCCCTGCTACAGTGGGAAGTATAAAATAGGAGGACCCAGATCCAGGCTATCCTGGGCAAAAAGAGACTCTAGCTCCAAAATAAGAGCAAAAAGGACGGGAGTCGTGGCTCAACTAGAAGAGAGCCTGCTTGACAAGCAGGAAGTCCTGAGTTTAAACCCCAGTCCCATCAAAAAAAAAAAAAAAAAATCATTTTACATCTCAAATGAGTTTGGAGAATTCTGAAATATTCAATCCACTTCTAATGAACATAAAACATCATTTGGAACGTAAAAGTGAAGAAGCTAAAGGTGTGTACTACGTCACATGTCAGGAATGCTTCTCTAAAACACAAAACATTCACTAAACATGTGCAAAATTATTTTTCTACATTTGGTGGTGAAATAAAATTTTAGAAATGTGTCATCAACTTCTAAAATTTCACATGAGCTCACCACGGCTCTGAATTATTTACTAAATAATTTTGATGCCAAGTTCTAAACCTGAATTTTAGGCCAGTCACTTTCAGCAATGCAAAAGGCAGAGTGACAAAATGACCCAGGATTTTCTGCACAAAAACAGAGCCATACTGCAAACTACCTGCCCAAGTGTTAAACTACACTCTGAACAACAGCCTGTGTCAACAGACTTCCAGAAACCAGAAACTCATTACCTTACAGTCCGCTCTGAACATCTGAACCACAACTTATCAATACAAGCAAAACACGAACATCAGGACCAGAATTAGTGTGAGTGTCAGGCTGGTGGGACTCAAATGGTAGAGTGCTTGCCTAGCAAGCATGAGGCCCTGAGTTCAAACCCCAGTACTGTCAGGAAAAAAAACCAAAAGCACCAGAATTAATCTTAGTGTTATTGGTTATTGACTGAAGTGTTACCTAAATGTACTTAAACAACAAAATGTTATTTTGCAGTGAGAAAAGACAAACATCTCAATCAGTCACTTCATGTTCCTTTTGGGACACAATTCAAGAAATATTTTTATCCACACAAAACCGTGAATAACACGCTGCCCAATGGGTGCCTACAATCTAGAAATCAGAGAAAATAATTCAACTGTGCAGCCTGCAAGGCTGGTAAAGTAGACATCACAAGGCCAATAGTGAAAGCGAGTCAAGGAGGATAAATTATATCCAGGAGAGAAAGCAGGAAGGAAATACATGTCTGGGAAGGCTCCAGAGACATGTGACAATTGGGGTGTCTGGAAGGATGAATAGGTTCTCCATAAGCCCTCTGTCTATGGGAAAGAGGATTTTAAAAAACAAAACAAAATAGTGAGGGCTGAGGGCTCAGCAGTAGAGACCCTGGGTTCAACTCTCAGCATTGGGAAAAAAGGAAAAAAGAAGAAGCAGGTAGGATCACTGTAATACAAGCAAAGGTACAGAAGGAGACATCTCTGCACATCTGGAGAGTGGGAAGTTATCCCTATGTCAGCTCAGCTCAGCTGTGAGAAATAAGGCTACTATGCTACCTTGGGCCAGAATGAAGAGGACTCTGAATGCTAAGCCTTATTTCTTAGTCATCAAAGATGTTTTATACAAGGGAATGATAAAATTAAAGCCATGCTTCTTTTACAAAGACTAATTCCACTAACCAAGTTATAGAAATAAGAATTAGAAAAAGGGCTGACTTTCAGGAATAAGACTGAAAGCATATTAGCAGCTACTTTTATTTTTATTTTTTAATTTTTAAATAATACTTGTCCTAAGGGTAGTACATGAACTAATTGACTTAGAGTGGTTTAGTTAATGAGGAATTATTATCCATGCTTAACAGATGAGGAAATTGTGGCTCAAAGACGGTCTGCAACTTGCTTAATATGGCAGAGCTTTTAAGAAGTGGAGCAGGTTGTTAAAACTATCTCTGTAGGACCCCAAGGCTCATTCTCTTGGATATTCTACTACCCCACTTTCTAACCTGGACATAAATAGGGAAATATTTAAATGAAACTCTGGCTCCTTTGAAAAGTACATTCACAGTAGCCAGACTCAAAGATGGTCTTCAATGATCCGGTGTCCTGGAGTTCATGCCCTTAGGTAATCTCCTCGAGTATGGGTTGGACTTACAGGTTCACCTGTAACCAACAGAACACAGCAGAAAAAAAAGTGATGGAATGTCACTTCCAAGTTTGAATGGCCTCTCTTGGCATATGTTTCTCATACTTTCTCTTGGATAACTACCCCTGAAGGAAGACAGCAGCCATCCTATCAGGCAGCCATAAAGAGGCCCACATAGAAGAGATGGAAGCCTGCCAACAGCCACATGAATGAGCTTGGAAGCAGATCTCTGATGTCCAACAGAGCCTTCATGCCTGTTGAGACTGTGGACCTGGCCAACAGCTTCACTGCAGCCTCAAGAGGAAGGTGGAGCCAGAGACTCCTGGTCCACAGAAATGGAGAGATAATAAATGTTTATTGATTTAAGCAACTAAGTTTTGGGGTGATTACAGCATGAATACAGCCATTATTAAAATTATTACAGAGCATATCTTTTCCTTTATACTTGGAGCTAGGAAGTAGGACTCTGTCAAAGAGAGACTATACCTAAAATAAACCACAAACAGCCAGCCCAGATAAGAGAACCCTGTATCCTTGAACTTTTCGCTCCAATACAGACAAATCAGGCAATCTACCAAGTTCATCGTCCTATGCCTCCTCTTACTGTCTTTGTCCTTTTCTGACTACATTCTTGGGTCTTGGGAATGCTAAAACCTAAACCTCAAGATTGGTAATATAGGTTCAAACTCATTTCATGGCAAACTCTTTCCTTCCCAAAGGTCATATGTTGGATTAGATATTCCTCTTATTAAAAGCACTTATAGGATTCCTGATCATTGGTAGCTTTAAGTATCCATTTTCCAGGCAATTCCCCTGCCAATCTCATGTAAGAACCATGTCTTATATATCCAATCTAATATCCTTGGAACCTAATTCTTAATATATTGGTGGGACTTAACAAGATTTGAATGAATGGATAAATAAATTTATTGTGTAACCAATGAATGAGGATGTCAACAGGCAAGAGATTGGGGCCATGGTAAACACCCCTTGAATGCTATAGGCTATTGTGCAAATCTGAGCTTCATGTCAGTTACTCCTTCTGACTACAATGCTCTTCCATTTGCTTGCACACTCACCTCCAACTTTTTTGCCAAGCTTTTCTCTCACACTCACCTCAAGTTCAAGGGTCTGTGTGCTCACCTCTCTATAACCCACCTCATGCACCTACTTACCTTCCAGCACACTCTGGCCTCCTCCCACAGTAAACCCTTTGCCTGTGCCAAAACCTCCTGTGCATACCTTGGTGCCAGCACCCAGCATGGTTATTTGTCTGTTATTTCCACTTGACCATAAGGACAAATGTCCTCTGAAGGACAACTGTCTCCTTCTGTGCCTGCTCTTCCAGCTATCAGGGCAGTGCTTGGCCACAAGCACTCACACAGTTTAAAATCATAAGTGATGGAATGAATGAGAAAAAGACTGCATTCTAAAAAATAACATAGCACAATAACTTGTTAGCATATCTATTTGATCCTATTTTAGTAAAAAATACTTTCTTCTTTCTCAACCCAAGATTCCCCAGAGTGTCTCTTGTGTCTCTGCCTCTTAGAAATCACCTTATATTCTCTTCCCCACAAAAATATTTACATGTGCCCTTAGAGAATTGAACTGGAACTTAGTAGGCTAAAAAAAAATAAATAACCTGGTTTAGTGGGAAAATGGGTTGCTTGTGAGCTGGCATCCCCATTTTGATAAGGATTCTTTTTTCCTAAGGCCACAGCTTGGCTCAAAGCCTATTGGGAAAAACACACTTAAAAATAAGAGACCTTTCCAAAGCCCCAAGTCACCCTACTCTTTCCTGACACTCACTTGGTGGCAAAGGCACCTGTCAGCCACTCTCTCATCTTCTGATCTCAGGCAAGTGATCTATCTGTAAAATGTAATAATGCTAAGATCTACCCCTAGGTATTTCTGGGAAGATTAAATGGGTTAATATAGGTGGAATCCTCAGAAAGTGAATCATTTTTACTGTTATGAGGGAAATTCCCAGAGGTAGTGAGGGAGAGAGGAGGGTACACTTACTGATTTGGTTGTTCAACTTGAAGGCGATGTCCAGCTGCAGGATAAACAACATGAACTGGAACCAAGGACTCATCTCCATGGGGGGGAGGGGAATGTGGACAGAAAACACAATGTCATTGGCTTCGATTTCCCTTGGGATTGCTTCCTCGATGTCTCGGATCTTGTCACAGTGATTGGGTCCCCAAGGCATTAGCCATTTTGTCTTGTGATGGTTCTTACGGGTATCCACACATTTCACTGACAAGTAGGATACTGCTGTTGTGGGCCCTGGAGCTGAAAAGAGAATGGTTTCTGTTTTAGAAAAAGAAATATACTGAAGTGGTCACTTCTAGTTAGTGTTCCTTCTACTACTGTCTTCTCTCCAGTTTGTGTATTGCCTTCAACAGCGGGCGATCAATAATTCCTAAGAATCTTGCAAATCCAAGTGAGGATCCTCTGTGACCTCCAAAGCAGTCATGAAAATATCCCTGAAAGCCTTCTCATTGTGTTTTCATCACTTACATTTGTAATCAGTTTAGTTCTGTTACTTCCTCATTCCAAACCTATGTTATAAAAATCTACTGTACTCCAACATCTCACCTGCCTGAGTCTGGGGGACTTTGGCATTTCATACGCCAGTGTCTGAAATCAGAAGACTGGGTTGGAAGCTGGGTTAGACAACTTACTGTCAGTCAATCCTGGTTATAAGTCAGTTACGTCTATACTAGTTTCTGAGAAGCAAGATGGTTGGCTTGTAAGACTCCTCCTAGCTCTAAGAGTCCACAACACTGAACTGAACTCAATTGACCTCAGGACTCCACTTAGTATGGTACCTGTCAGAGGATGGGAATGCAAACATTGACACTTCAAAGTTGTACTAAAATATAATCCACGAATATCAAGAGAACAAATCAAATGTGAAATATCTAATATTAAAAATACTATTTTGTGATTCTAAAAGAGTTACATGATTATAAAAGAAAATTTGCAAAGCGTAGAAATTTTAAGTTGAAAACATTTACCTAAAATCCTACCAGAGGAAAGTAACTACCATTAGAAAAATATCCAAATATTATGTCTTTATTGAGTTTGTAATCAGATAAAAATTTATACTATGATTAAATTATATAACCTTAATATAATTATATAA
Source organism: Castor canadensis (assembly GCF_047511655.1). Lineage (NCBI taxonomy): Eukaryota > Metazoa > Chordata > Mammalia > Rodentia > Castoridae > Castor > Castor canadensis. The sequence continues at coordinate 106,900,198 of NC_133392.1, read as the reverse complement.
CATAAAATAAAGTCATACCATACACAGCTGTGGAGCCTTGTTTTTTGGTTCACTTGGAGAAGCAGGGTAGCATGTAGCAACTAACCCCAACTCTGCAGTCAACCTGTCTGGTGTCTAATCCTGGCTCCCATTTCTATTTCTGTCATCACTAACTTCACATAGGAAAGTTGTGGGCAAATTAGTCAGCCTATCTATGTATTAGTTCTGTTTTGGGCGATTTTTTGTTGTTGTTTTTGTTGAAACAGGGTATCACTATTTAAGCCAAACTGGCAGCAAACTCTCAATCTACCTGCCTCAGTCTCCTGACTACTGGGATCACAGGCATTCAACACCATACCGGGCCCTTAATTATGTTTTGGTTTTTAGACTTCATTCTGAGCTCGTGGTGTTTTACATAGATGGGGTTTTGCTACATTGCTCAGGTTGGCCTTGAGTTCCTGGCCTCAATTCTCTTGCTCCAGCCTTCTGAGTAGCTCAGAAAATAGATATGCACCACCATATCCTGTTAATTTTGCCATCTCTTAAATGACAATCACGATGGTATCTATCTCTTCAAGTCACTGCATACATTAAACAATTTAACATATGAAAAGCACCCAGAACAATTTTTGAGCCCACAAAAAGTTATAAAATTAATATTCATTATTATATTTTCCATAACTGAAATTTTTCAATTGGTGGTTGCAAAATAATCAGTCACATGCTATCCCAAAATAAACTACTCCATCAGTTTGTGAAAGTTGTCAGAAATAAGAATTATTCTGGGGTGGGGGTGTGGCTCGTTGGCAGAGCACTTGCTTGCCATGTGCAAGGCCCTGGGTTTGATCCCCAGCACTACACAAATAGGAAAATTCTATTTTTTTTTCTAATTTCTCCTAACTTCTCCATCTGCGATCTAAATTTGTTTATAACATACTTTAATATAGAAAAATTCCAGATTTTACATAGGATCTGTTTTACTTTGTGTTTTTTCTTTTGTTTGTGGTTTTGCACTTAGAGACTGGCCTATATTGATTTCTAGTTACTTTTTACAATTTGGGTTTTTAAAATATTTAAGTAGTTGACCCATATGGAATTTGCTTTGGCATAAGATATAATTCGAGGTATGCTCTTTTCCACGTAGTGGGCCAGCCTGGTATTTTTGTTTGTTTTTTTCTACTCTATAGGGATTAAAGGTATGTGTCACCACACCTGGCCAAAAACTTTTGAATCCAATATCTGATAGAGTAACAGCCTCTGCTAATCCATTTCAAATTTACATCTTCTTGCTGAGATTTCTCCTGTGGTTTACATTAAATCTATAAATTAATGTGGACAGAATCAGTATCTTCTCTCCACAGTTAGCTTCCCCATGTAAACAACACATACTTTGACATTATCTTGAGTTTCCAGATTTCTTTGAGAACTTTCATTGTTTTCTTCAAATGGTCCTGCTAGTACATCACTTGAAAATACATCCATAAAACTTTTCTCTGAAAGTTAAGAGTGAAAGAAAAACAACAAAGCATGACTTCTGTGTGTGGTTTAAATATCTAGTTCTGGCCATCTGATACTTGATGTACTATGTTTGTAGACCTTTTCCTAGCAGAAATGGCCTCTTATTTAATAGAACTCAGACAACAACTGCTGGTCAAGATGTGCACACCTGTAATTCCAGCACCCAGGAGGCTGAGACCAGAGGATCATTTGTTCGAGGCCAGCCTTGGCTACTTAAGAGTTTGAAGCTAGAATGAGCTACACAGCAAGACTCTGTATCAAAAATAAATTTAAAAAATCAAAAAAGGAAAAAAAGGAAGGGAAGAAGAGAAGAAAGAAGGGAGGGAGGAAAGGAAGACAGGAGGGAAGGAGGCAGGAAAACACAGAAAATAATCAATCAAGTACCTAAAGCAAGGGAAAGTCATATAAGAGGCAAAAGTGTGTACATTGCTATTCTGCTTCTCATGCTCAATTTTTCTAACCCTACATATCTATTCTAATGATAAATTTTGAGTAGTAAAATGTTACCTTTGTGGAAAGGTAGGTTAATGGCAGTTCAATCGTATAGGAAAACAGCACGACCAAACTAAAGCTGAAAAGTCCTTCGATGTAGTGTGCTTGCTGACCACTGCAACACACAGTCACCACTAACCCCTGCTGGGGAAGCTTTTTGTTAAAACTCAAAACTGTACCACGATGATTTTATACACTAATCCACTTAAACTCAGCCATCTGGTTTATTATTAGCAATATGAGTCAATCAGACTTTGGTTATCCTGACTCAGCCAAATAGCCCCCTGACATTAGAAAGACCAAATGGCAGATTTAACTGAACCCCCTTTAATGTGGTCAGAGAAATAAACAGTGAGACAAAAGTCACGAATTCTATTTTTGGTTAGCATACTCAAACCGACTATTTGTTGCAGAAAATAGTTACGACATTTAAAAACTTCTATTCTTTCAAAATGACCCTAACTTTTTTTTCATGTCTTTAGTTTTTCCCCTTTTGAAAAACAAGTCTCTCTCACTCCTCAGACAAAAATGAAAAATAACCAGCTGAGTTCCTCAGCTAAGCTCCAAAACCACATTCCACACTGAACAACAGAGGCGCTGAACCCTTGGGTACAGAGGCTGTGTTTGTAATGGCCACCACGAACGCCTGCCTGTAACAGTCTGCATTATTTTCATTCTTTCGTTAGTCTAGTGTTTTGTCCATAAAGAAAAATATCCCAGAAATACTAATATTTTCATAGAGATCATGGCAGTGAGCTTGGAGAAGCCTCAATTACATCTTAAGCATAGACTGTGAGAATGACAAATATTTTTATTTACTTGAATAAATTAGTCCTCTAGTCTCAGAAACTTTTGGCATAATTTTAAAACCTGAAGATAACTCAACATTTTCAATTTTTCTAATAACACTCACAAGGAAAAAAAATGCATTATTTGAAAAAAGTAAACAGGCACTCTGATATTCAAACACGGACAGTTAGTGTTTCCCCAGTAATATCTGTACAGCTCAGGACAACTTCCTACTGCAGCTAAAGTGAACGCCCAGGTGTTCTTTACATAAAAATTCTATCAAGTGAACTAAAATCAAAGCTGATAGATAGTATTTAGCTGCCTACTGTATAAGGGGTTTTCATTAACTGCAAGCCAACATTGTAACTGCATGAATTATGAAAGTGTCTAGAATCAAAGGAAGTTTGAACTCCTTCAATTTTTTAAGTGATTTTACTGTAAAGAGAAAAGAGCTAAATGAGGAAATTGAAATTATCTGCAATCTTTGAACAAACCCGAATCCACTAATGGGTATTGGTAACGAAGGTCTTATTTAGTCTGTGGTTCTAGGGATTAATAGACTTTGTGTGTTTAAGAAGGGGCTGGATGGACTCAGGTCAACAAACTGTCATGTTTGCTCAGGTGAAAGCTAAAAATAACTAGTCCTCAGTATGCCTGGAGTAGTAATGCAATCTCACCCAGCTGCCTCAGCGTGCACCATAAACGTCCCTTCTTCCCACCCATAACACACAACTTAATTGGAACTATGTGGGCAAAAAGCCACTTCTACATCAATACTATTTAGCAGACAAAGCAATATAGCCAAAAATGAGTATGTCCAGTCACTGTGAATTGGTTAACTTACATTGTGAAGTAGGCTAAGATAGCAATGAGGGTCTGCACAGAAATCATAAAACCACAAGTAGTCACTGGAAAAGCTGGCCCATTCTCAGCTCAGTTCTCATTATTCCATCAAACACAGGCCAGCTTTCTTTCCTTATCTGTATTCCAACACGATATTTTTGGCCTCCATTTCTCCACTACGGTACTCAAACCGTAAAATGTGATTCTATGCAACATTTAACTTTAAGATGATACGAAATCAATATGGCTTCTAACAAATTCAAAATTGTGAAGACGTATTTTTGAAAATTCAGTCGTCCCTTAATTAAACACGCCATGACATTAACTACGTCTTGAGTCCCTACCATGTGCTACAGACACTGTGAGGTGCTGGAGTGACCCTAATAGATGAGACACCAGTCATGTGAAATATAAGAGTAATGAAAAAAAACAAAACAAAAACAAAAACAAAAAAAACCCACAGACAATAAATAGTTATAGGAAAAAATAATTATAATTGTGGTGAATGCTGTATTTAACCTGACCTTACCTGAGAAAGAAGCGTAGTTGGCTATTTGGGATGTAGGAGAAATGAATACACTACAATGAGACAAAAATTCCAGCTATCATTACAACATAGGTCTGAATAAAAATGTAAGACAACAATGACTAAACCTGTACTTCTTTTGGAGACTATTCATTGACCCCAGCCAGCTTCCTGTTATCTCTTCTCAAATGGCTGTCCACTTTACAAATTCCTATCCAGCCAGCCACTACCATTTTTCATGCTCAAAGGTTGAGTCAACATTAAATCATTAGCCCCTATTCCCTCCAGACCTGCAATTACAAAGTTGGACAAAGAGAGAGATACAAGACTTAGTCGCCTCCTAGAAAAGTTAAAATAAAACTAAAACAACATACTGACATGACACATGGTCTCCGCTTAAGCCAACAGAGACTATTTATTTCTTTGCTTTATTACAAGTAACAAAGATTCCCTTGGCACGTTACCTAGGAGTATTGCTACAGTGCAGGCACTGTGCTAACTAAAGATGGAGAGAAATGTCCAACTTAGAGTCCTAGACTCTAAGTTGCTCAAAGCCTAGTGAAAGAGGCTGAGAAATGCACAGAGAATCACATCCTGCTTGAAAATTGCTCCGACAGGTGTTTGCACAGAATGCTCTGATTGTAAAAGGAGTTGGGGGTGGCTGCTTGCAGGACCTACTCTTGAAATAGAACAAGAGTCAAACAAGGAAGAAGGGGGGCACCACGTAGGGAAGGCTCTAAGGAGGCCATGTGCCCAGGCACAGGAATCACATTTTCTGTACACGTCCATGTTTGAGTATAGAAAATTATAAAGAGACCACTTAATAAGTGCAAAAGGCAACACCAATCCTATCTTTATTTCACCCTCTTGCTGTCTTTAGTCAGTGGCATACTTCTAACTTGGTATGTTGGTTTCCACTCCCAATAGTCCCTACACCAGCTCAACAGACAACTATATAGAAGAAAGAATAAGAGACCCACACGTAACAAAGAGTCTTTATTTTGAGGGGATGTTTCTTTTCAAGACACCTCTCCCTGACTTATAGCTACCCTCAAGGCCAGACAGGAGATCTGCTGAAAGAAGGGGAAGCTCTCCAGAGGATGGTCTGGATGAAATGGACAAACTCTACCCCCTAATCCCACAACAGGGCCCCAAAGAGCCTTACAAGTCTCAATCATCAGGTAATAATAGCCTTCCCCTAAATTAGACAAAGAATGTCTGCTTTGCAACCAAGATGATATTTAAAGATTAATCTGCTTTGGGCTACGAGGCAGGGAACGAATGTGGCTAACAGACTAGTTTGTAAGGGTAATCATGTTTATAAGCATTACTAAGCAGAACCTCAGAATTTGAAAGCAGGATGGACTCTAAGACTAGCCAAGGACCTTAGAAACATTTTAGAGAATTTTATGTTTACAATAGCATTCAGATAACCAAAATGACAATAAATCAATACAATATTATTGCAGATACTTTCTTCTTCTGATTGAAGAGTGAGTTTCATTTAACCCCTGAACTGAGTCTCAGTTAAAAATCTACTATCACCATCCCTGTACCTGTAAAAGTGTGACTATTTGATTACCCTATCTATGCTTTATAATTTCATTTTATTTATGCTCTACCTTGTTCTATAAAAAAAATTGAGGCTTCTAGAAATATTAGCCTTGATTAAGGAAATAATAATTGAAGCTGATTCTAAAAGAATAGAAATAATGGAGGGGGGGGTCAATAAGAATTACTAGGCCTATGTCTGCATTCTCAAAAGTAGAGAACAGAAACCACAGCTAGAATATGAAAGCCCCAAATTTTCACGTGAGCTATCAAGTTAAGAGGCTCAATATACATTTGATTCGGGAATGCACAGAAACCCTCCACTGCTCAGCTATGAATAGTATTCATAAGAACTTAATTTTTAAAAAGTACATGCCCAAGTTAGTTCTAAGCTTTGCCTATTTGAATATCTGTGCTTGTCTTAATGAGCACTTACATGAAATGCATTGGGATTTGTCTTTGGACAATTCCAGAGTTTGCTTAGGATGTTTTGATGTGCATCAATGTGGGAAAGGGGGAGAATATGGGGAAAGGGTAGGATTAAAGCAGTCTAACTCGACATGTGCTATATGGGCAGCTATGATTTTTATTCAAATGTCTACAAGCACTCATTTAACGTAAGAGAATCTTCAGCTAAATTTAGAAATGAGCTTTTACCTGTGTTCCACTAAGTTCCCTCAAACATTCCTCATGCCTTTCTCAAGATCAAGAGCCTTAATTCTGGCTAAAAGGAAACACGTGGAATAGATTGCACAATTTAAGGAGCCAGATCACAGTAGCTGGTTGAGTTTTGAGGTCTTAGACAGCTAACCATTCCTAGAGCCAATCCTGTGCGCCGTTCACAAGATGAATTCCTGAAAAGATTCCCTCGTATCCTCCACAGCACATGTCTAAATTTTAGAATGTCTCATTAGAGTGACAGCACAAAAATTTCAGCTAAAGAAAGTACAAACATTTGTGCTAAATTGACTTAGGACTTAGGAATGAACTGATTCAGTCTGTTAATTCATTGCTATGAGCTTATAATGGTCAGACTTGTACTTTACCTCTACCTCTTACTTTGAGGATGAGATTCTCCTACATTTCAACCATCCCAATTAAATCTTACCAGATTGTTAAATGAAACATTACTGCAGAACTGTAAGTGTATTTGCAGAGACTTGAAGAAGTGAGTTTTGGAGTTATGAAGCTATGTCCTTGACTATGAGATGGATTACACCCAAGGAGATGCCACACATTCATACCAGCCATTTTCAGTTAAGTAGTTAATTATGCTAACATCTGTTCTAGGAAAGCTAATTTTTTTCAATAAAGCAAAACATTCCTCTACAATAAACTACTACCACCAAAACACACACAGACAGACACGCACATACCCCACACACGGCACAGTTGAAAGCAAAATAATTTGTATGATACACACAAATTCAAGCACTTATACCTAAAAATAGTTCCCTGTGACATAAACTCATGAATAAATGACATAGACATTTTGACAGCAAAGTTTCAGGAACTGCAACCAACACTTGTGTGGGGTGTAATTCATTCAGACTCAAAAAATATGGAACAATATATGTTTACATCAAGTTTCAGGAACTGCAACCAACACTTGTGTGGGGGTGTAATTCATTCAGACTCAAAAAATATGGAACAATATATGTTTACATCATAAGCACATAAGGATTTTAAGTAGTTAGCCTGAAACCTCAATTGTTATGGAGTCAAAGACATAACAGCTTTGAAGAATAGAAGAATTACTCTAGATTTGTCAGATTCTATGCATCAAACAAGAAGTGCCACTTGGCTTACATTATTTGCCTGGCTTGGAACCCACGGAATTGAGGAGAACTGAAACCAAGAGGAAAAAAATTAGAGTACTTTTGAATACTGAGCCAAACTCTTCCATAGTATTTGAAATGCTGTGGTAAACATGAAATTATTTTAGGCTGAAGATTGGTGCCAGTTTTTTTTTTAAATAATAAAATGCACATAAAGGGCCCTGCCAGCTCCAGCACATAAAATCTGCCAACCACTAGATGTGCTCATTGGAGTACCAATCCAGCGGTCTGAATTTGGATTGAAAAACTGACCCTCACCATTGATGTCCAGCTGCAAAGAAAGGCTAAATCAAGAAGCCTGACACAAGTACATCAGATTTCTAATTCTAACCTCAATCCCTGAAAAGTGCCTCCAATTATCATTTTCCCATTACTCTTGAAATACTCAAAACAGTAGAAATCAAACACACAAAGAGCCTCCACAGAAAGACCAACTGGCTCATCTGTTGAAGCGATTGCTGGGCAAACCAGTCCCCTGGGCTACATTTTTGACTTTGTGCCAGTACTTCAAAAAATCAGCCACCTTTCAGCCAAAGGGCCATGTGGAATGCAGCCAAGACCACCTATGGAAAGGGAATTATAGCATCTCATAATTTACTACCTTGGGGTATGATCTCATAAACCCAGCATGGAGGGCATACCAGTCCTTGTGTGGGAATCTCTCAATGTCCCCTGTAGAGGCCCTTAAAGCTGCTCTGGCAGAGCTATGTGTGCAGGGGATGACAAAAAAAATACTAGACAACTAGCTCTACTTCTTGAGCAAGATTATTGCAGGCACACTTTTGTATTAGAATTTTAGGGTTAAGGAAACCCAAAATTAATCTTCTAAAGAGCTGCTTTGTTCTCAAGTTCAATTTTCCAGCATTTGTTACATATAATTTATTATTTGGCATCTATTATTTATAAATTATGGGTCTACTGTTATAAACATTATCATTGTTAATAATAAAGAGGAAAACTATGTGACTGCAAGCACTTTACATGTACATCTTACTAAACCTACTAAACCAGTCGTCCTACTAAACCAGTCGTTGCAATCATCCACATTGAACATTCAGATTAGTGGAGGATTTTTTCCCACAGTGAATGGCAGAGCTAAGACTAGAACCCCAGTGAGACTTCATAGCTACTGCCCCTCCCAATTCACAATGCTGCCTCTCCATTATCAATTAACTTATCAGTTCTCACTGTTAGCTCTTCCAGCTTACCTGAGTGGCAATGTGTAGAGCAGAGGGGTGGGTGAAGACTGCACTCGCAGGAGCTTGCTGAAGCACTGAAACTAGCCCTGGGCCACACAAGGGACACAGCAGGCAGATAATCTGGGAGGCAGACAGGGGCACAGTGCTCTGTGGAGGGAGGGCTCCTGACAGGGCACTGAACTCATCGGAATCTAACGGACACTCATCCATGCCTTATTGGGGTCTTGGTTGTAATATCATATTCCCAGGCAGGCAGTCTTGCGACAGACTTTGTAGGCACAATACGGGACAGAGTTATAAGTTAGAAACAGGCAGACTTTAAAATAACCCAAGAAGAATTTACTGATAATTCAGGTGAGCAAACAATGGTATAATTTGACTAAGGAAAGGGCGAGTTCCCCATCCATGGAAACTTCAGGAAGTAACTGAATAGATAAGAGCCTGAACTAAATATAAGTTTCTCTCAGTCGTACCAAAGTGATAAAGTCTCCTATCTTTATGTACATATGCGCTGGTACGTACACAGTATTTAAGACCCAATAAAGAACTGCACCGCTTGTTGATCTGCTTTTCTCTATTTTCTGATCTGTTTCAGATAAACAGATAAAAGCTGGAAAAGAAACTGAAGTACAGAGCACTCTGAAAGGTCAAAAATGTGGTGTAAGTTGAGGCGCAGGTCAAGCAGGCCCTGTTAATGACCTTCTCTGGAATTTCAAGATAATATTTTCCCTCCCTGACGTTCAAAGGAAAGGCAGGCGTTACAATTTGTGAATTCTCTAGAATTGAGGGAAGAGGCAAATTTTAAGGGTGATCTGCAGTTTTAACACTGACAATCTTAGAATATGGCTTTTTTTTTTAATGAAGTGACAAAATTAAAATCACTACATAAGTGTTAAATGTTTTAACATTCTTATCAGTTCTAGATTCTGGCTCAGAAGCCATTGCTTTCCTTCGGTATGTTAAATGCCTGTAATCAGGCCTTCAGGCCTTCTCTGATTTCCCTTCAGGAATAAGCGATATTTTCTTTCTCCGGTATCATTATTACCTGGTTTGTTTTTTGTTGTTTTTTTTTTTTATCTACTTTATTTGCAAGCATAGTTTTTGAACACTGCAAAATGAAAAGTTCTGAAAGGGAAGGAGCACCTCTTCCTTTTTAGTAAGCATGGATGCTTAAAAATGGAAGTTCTCCAAACCTGAATGGAGCTATTTATACTATAAAGTCTTGTCATAATAAATATGTTGTTAAGCTTGATTTATCTGACAAGCTTTTTCAAACACATATTAAGCATCATCACAAAGAAGCCATAGTGGATTAGATCTACTGCCTACCTGATCAGTGTACATTTAAGACTGACACTCAGAAGCAGCTTGGAAGAAGCCATAGCTGCCTTTCCTGTTCCAATATCCTAATGATAACGCGTGTCCCACCGAGGCTCACTTCCTACAAACACTTATGATGGCTTTTGCAGACATATGTCAATGCATAAAATGAATATTGAAATTTGAAGATCAAAATTAACTTTTCCTAAACCATCACCCCAGTCCAATGGAAGAAAAGTAATTTACATATCAAAAGAAATGAGAAAGACATCAGGAAACAAAAAATGGTAATTTTTGAAAAACTGTTCCCAAAGGGTTTGCAGCCAACATTAATATTATGGCAGCATGTTTAGAAAACTTCCCTTTAGCATAGTTCCTGGTAAATGAGGGTCTCAAATCTCAGGATTTATAGTTTCTTTTTCCCGCACTGCTCTGAGGGTTGTATGGGCTGCATGGATGGAAGGCAAACTGGAGATAAAATGAGATAAAATGTCCACATTTCAACCTTAAATGTGTATAATAAATGACTGCATACTTGAAGATTTTTATGATGAAATCCATAATTTTAGGACACAGTCAGAAAATATTGTTCATTTCTTTAATATCCTATTAATAAGCCCTACTAGAGAAAAAAGCAAACGCCTCCCTCTAAAAGTTATCTATATCCTACTAAACAGGCCCAGGCAGAAATGTGAGCAAAAAAAACACTCGATACATGTATGCACTACTTACCCAGCAGCTCCAAATGAGTTTTTCCTCCCTGCCCCAAAGAATTACATAGGGAAGTTCTCAGAGAATTAATGAAGAAAAGCAGTGAAAGATTTCTGGTTTTGAAGGAGCTATGGAGTGTATAGGAAGAGTATCAAAAGTCTTAAGATGACATGGAGCCTCAGAATGGGGACAGTCACTCTTCCCTGTGACTGGAAGCAAGAGAGCTACTTAGGAGGAAATTTTTGCAGGCCCAATGGATTCACGTGAAAGCAAGAAAGAAAAAATCAAGATGTCTCCAAATTTCTTGCCTGAGCAGAATGGTAAGTCATTCGCTGAGAGAAATTACAGGAAAATGAGGAATTGTCATATCACAGGCAGAATTGTAGACGGTGGAGTGTACAGCATGTTTTTGTTTTTAAAGGAGCTCAGAATGTAGGGGTTACAGATAAAAGGTCAAGTACATGAGTGACTAAGGTGTGAGAGAGGATTTAGATTTCTTTTAGCTAGTCCTACTATTTCAAATTTTAAGAAAGGAGAGATAGGCAGTCAGAAAAATGAGACTAGGCCAAGCATGGTGGTGAACACCTATAATCTCAGCTCTTTGGGTGGTAGAGATGGGAAGATTGTGGTTCAAAGTGAACCTAGGCAAAAAGTTAGTGAGACTGTATTAAAAACAAAACAGATGTGGTAGTACAATCCCAGCTATTTGGGAGGTAGAGGTAGAAAGATCCCAGTCCAAGGCTAGCCAGGCAAAAGCTCAAGACCCTGCCTGAAAAACAAACAATAGGCAAAAGATTTAGGGACATGGCTCAATTCATGAGGCCCTGAATTCAATCTCCAGTACTGCCAAAACAAAACAAAACAAAACAAAAAACACTGGTCCGAAATTAACCAGACTAGTTGAAGAAAAGGAACTGCTCCTGCCTGTGTAAGCAAGAAACAGTTGGTAAACACAACAATGCAGAGGGCCTTTGAGCATAGGATGGGGAAGAAAGATGACCTGGAGGTCCTTTACCACCAGGAACATTCTATTCGCACTCTTCATTTATCTGGAGCTTCAATTCTGCACCACAAATAGGGTTGCTACCCTGAACATCAGCAAATTTGGGGGTATTGAGGGGGTGGGGGGGAGAGGGAGGGGGCGGAGTGGGTGGTAAGGGAGGGGGTGGGGGCAGGGGGGAGAAATGAACCAAGCCTTGTATGCACATATGAATAATAAAAGAAAACGAAGGGAAAAAAAATCAGCAAATTTGGGATAAGAATCTTGGCTGAAAGAATCATCCCAGGAATCAGAATCACTGAATCCTTTATCACTAACCAGGCAAAATTTTCAGTCAATCTTATAGCTTCATTTTTTCAAATATAAAGGGCAGTATTTTAACTGTTACATATTTCTAACCTGCTAATTCTGTTTTATATGACAAGTACTGGCTGCCAAGTGGTTCCCATCTAGTCACTTTCTCCCCTTGCTGTCCTTACATTTTTTGCATTTTCACATCTATTAAAGGAACAAGTCTCTCTCTCTCTCTCTCTCTCTCTCTCTCTCTCTCTCCTTGTATCTGGGTTTGAACTCAGGGCCTTGCACTTACTAGGCTTGAGTCATGCCTCCAGCCGAAGAAGAACAAATTGTAATAGTCTTGTCCCACTTGTTTGTTACTGTTTGGGGTCTGAATAGATTCTGAGTGTTTTCTCTCTTAAAACAACTGGTGAGACCAAAGAAGTATTCCAGTGAGCAGGGCAAGCTACAGTCAACTGTACACAAAAAAACTTCATATTGCTATGTTCAGCAAAGTGAAATAAGTCCCTACAATATTTGCTATGGGAAAGTGGATCTAATCAAATCACAATGAAACCTTTAGGGAAAAATAGCAACAAAAAACTTCATTTCAGCTTCCAACCAGTGGCCCTTATACTCAAAGACTAATATGACACAAAGACATTTCAATACAATGAAATAATTTGGATCATGTCCAACTTCTATTTTTTAGGATGACAGAAATAAACTCAGTAGAGCTAAGACTATTATTCAGAAGAAATGAAAGTCATAGAACTCACTGCCTTACACCAAGTTCACTGACAAAATTTGCTGAGGCATTAATTCATAACATTTGTTAGGATTTTCATTTATACTGCTGAGTTCCTCATGTATTTCAAAATTTACCTAGATTACCCTCTGTTCAAAAACATAAATAAATAAACATGTCATAAGAGAAAACATTTACAGTACAGCAAGGGAATTACTTTTGCAGGAATGGTTCTTTATGTTACTGAAGACATCTATAAAACTAGAGTAAGAAAGTTAAAAACAAGAACTCTAGACTCAGAAAAACTTGGGTTCAAATCCCAACTCTATTACTTACTAGCAATTTATTGGGCAACTTACTTTATGTAGAATCAGTGTTCCTTTCATAAAGTTGTGCTGAAACCATTCACATCAGAATTGTGAGGATAAAATAATTATGAATATTTTGCTCATATGAAGGCCTTACTAAACTACTGATAAGAGCAATGCTGTCAGCAGCAGATGGAGAATAATAACCTGATGGGAAATGAGGAAATATTCCATTCTCGGTCTTATCTTCTTCCCCTGAGGGATCTGTTAATCAGCATTCAATAAACTAGAAGGTGTGGATCTTGGATGTGAAAAACAGGGACTCTCCACACTTCTAAGTGAATGGCACTGACAATCAGAGATGGTGCTATGAAATTTTTAACTTGAAGATCTAAGACATTTAAAAAAAATCCCATTGGTATCTTGAGCAGCTGGCCTTTGGGGGAACACAGATTTGTCCTTGGTTTCCTCCTCAATGAAATGGGATTCTAACAGCTTTTTTTCACAGTCATCTTCACAATTTTAAAATAATTATGACAGAGCAAACAACTAGCATAGTATCCAGTGCCTCTTCCCCTCCTCTCTGGAGAAGAACAGAATTCTGCCCTTGCCTATTCATTGCAATGCCTTACCTCTCCCCAATGAGGGATCAACTATTGCTATATGGATTATTTGGATTTTTTTTTTGGTGTTGAAAATTGAACCCAGGACCTCATGCATGCTATGCAGGCATTCCACCACTGAGCAACACCCCCAATCCCAGAGGGATTCTTTGAGTCTTCATGATATACAATCAAAAGAAAGGAGACAGGTAGAAAACATTTAGACTAAGGGAAGGAGTTCTATCAAAGGAGGTGCTGGTGAGATTTTAGAAAAGATGTTAGAAGCAACAAAATGCATCGGAACAAAAAAGGAGGATTACTAGAAATATTGCTTTTATATATTCCCTTCACTGTGTTTTGACATTGCAAATAGATAATAAACATTTGCCCATTGTAAAATCACTTTAGTTGATTATTTTGTTCAAAGACTGAGTCCATCACAACCAGAGAACTCTTCTGGCTGATTCCCTCCTAATACTCTTGGCTGCCCTACACCCAATCTTCTACCCCATGATTTCTCAGCCCTGATATTCAGGCTGTATTACTGTTGTGTGGCCTATGGTACGAGCATCCCTGGTTTCTACTCACTAGTTACCATCTTCATCTTCCTCCTTTCTGTGGCAAGTTCTGATAGCCAACAGTGTCTCCACTGCCAAATATCTCTTGAGGGCTAAAGTCACTCTTGGCAACTTCTGCTTTGCCCCAACCACCTGGTCTTATAAGAAAAACTCTTACTTCCATTCAGCCATTATGCAATGACATTCTTTTTCATGGAACAACTACAAGGATTCTCAACAATCCATACCACTGTACTTTGCCTACATGCTGGGCTGACTTTATCACCTTGTCTTCTACAAATTATAAATGATAAAAAGAGCTACCATTTGTTGGCGATTTCTTGTGTGTATGCATTGTGCTGGGATTTAACTGGATTGATTTTCATTCTCAGTTACAGAAGTAACTGGTAGATCATACTCTCTCCATGTAAAGATGGAAAAATGGGTCTCTGAAAAAGAAAAACAACTATCCACGGTCATACCCAGTAAGTGACTAAACTGGGGGTGGGGGGGTTGAACCTAAATCCATCTTAGTCTTTGTCCTCAGTCACACTATTTCTCCTTAAGAGAAAAACTAATGCAGAGATACATGAGAAATTCATTTGCCATAATAAGTTACATGAATTAAAATGGGGTTTGGTGTTCTCAGTTTGAAACTGACCAGCAGTATGGATGTCTTTACTGTAAGAACATCAATACACTGATTTCTGAATTACGGATTGTTTTTTACTGAAAACAGGAAAATGGTGGTTTTCTCTAAGTAGAAATAACAAGCAGTAGCTGGTTGCCATGGTAGCAGAGGTAAACTTAACCTTGACTGGAGTCTAAACTAGACAAAGGGCATATCACTCAGAGGAGAGAAAGTCAAAGGAGGGGAATGATAGTTATCTTCAATTATTTGAAAAGGCACCATCTGATAGAAGGGAATCACATGTTGCAGAATAGTCCAAAAGGAAAAAAATTCCAGGACTCATGAGTGCACATTAGAATGTGGCAATGGAAGTCATTTTTCCACTGAATGATAAGCTCTTTCATCCATCATAGTTTCAACTGGATTGAAAGGGCAACACGGCCCTGGAATAAAAGGCACTGGGAGACCCCAACGTGGGTGAGACTGAACTAGATAAATTCCCAAGACCTTCCAAAACAAAAATCTCTGCTTCCCCCCAAAAATTAGTAAAATGTGGGATTTCCTGTTGAAAACAGGCAAATGGAAGATAGGGGTGATAGAGTCTCCTCTGGACAGAAAACACCAGCAGGAGCTCATCACTGTAACAGGAAAGGTGAGCTCCAGTATTGCCTGGGAAGAAAACGTCATTAGGTAAGAACAGGCACAAGAGAGAAAGAAACTTGTGGAAGATTTTCCCCCCTCTGTTCTGAAGAGACAGATGATAGAGGGATATGGCAGTAAGGGTTTAAAAAGAAAAAAACAAAAAAATAGGAATCAAGCAATTCTTTCCTCTGTCATCCACACTTAAAACACTGTTATCCTTCTCTTTTGGAATGTACAGCCATCTCACTATTTTGGCTTGAAAACCCCATTTCATTTTTCAAAGAAAATAGATAACTATTCAGCTAGGTGATAATTAGGTAACAGTTGACTAACTCTGTTCAAAACACTAATGTTGCCTTTGGTTTTATTATTTTTTACTTGCCCTGTCCCAACAATAAACATCTCACCAATAAATTCAGTGAATGGATAGGACAGGGATAAACTCAAATTTCTTCTCAGAAAATAAACCACATTTAAATTTGCAAGCCTGTTGTTGAAAATTAAATTGTTACAAAGTCAACCTCTAGCAAAGTGCAAAACCACCCTGGTAAAACAGAAGTACTGAAAGAATAACAGATTTTCCTTAAAAAAAAAAAAAAAACCTCAAAAAACAAACAAACAAAAAAAAACGGTAACAAAAAAACTGCACACTGATTCATCTTCATCGTTCTATGTTAAAGTGAGCGATACTTAAGAGAGTTTACCTTATCTTTTCATCTCTAGAGTACTCAAAGCATTTACAGTCTCATTATTTTAAACAACACCCACTAAGTGGGCACCAAAGATTATTATCCTCCTTTGATTTCTAAGAAAGCAACGAAAGATCAAACGGCTTGGCAAAGGTTGCCCAGTAAGTCAAAAGGCTTGGATTTTCCATTCAGCACTTGTTTGAGGGACTTAGTATAAAATGACTAAAAGCTGGTAAATTCACCAACTCTCCCAAGTCTTGTGGATCTCTTTCCTATTTCTCACCACCCATTACATTTCATCATTGAAGTATAAATTGGCCACCACGTACTTTGGACAAGAGGATCCTACCAGACTAAAGCCATCACTGTGAACCAACTCCTTTTCAAGTAAAGTTGGTTCTGCCTGGCTGCTCTGGGAAATTTTCAACCTCTCGATTAGCTATTGCACAGTTGGTTTAACTCAGACGAGACAGTGGACCAAATAGCAGTGGTTTAAAAGAGTGCCTCCCCCATTCTGATTACAAAGGGGGCATGATTAACGAAGTTCCCTTTGTGTCTAAGCTCCATTCTGAGAGAGAGAGAAAAAGCTTTCCTCCCTCTTTTTTGATTGCTGAGTCTTTTCCTACTTGTCTCATCACCCACACAATCTGTTCTCAGCCCAAACAGACAATCCAGCCAGTCTGTGGAGAGTTCCTAAAACATTTATGTTGTGAAAGCAGACAGGACGAGCAGGACCTCATCTCCACAAAGGATGATGGGACATTCGGCAGAAGAGTTCACAAAGGGAAATACAGACAGAAGCTCTAAGCTGAATGGATTTGCCCACAATGGCTAACACAATGCCAGTCCTTATAGGGACTTGTCAACTTTCTGGTCAATTTACAGCCACCTCCATTTTTTGGTCCCTAATTTCCCTTGCTTTTAGAACAGAGGGTTTTTACAGGAAAATACAATGAACAAGTTAAGTCTAAATCAGTGTTTTAAGGATCTCTCTGTTTCTCTAGTACAAAACAAAATAGCAAATAGACAGAGTCTAGGTCCAACTCAACTAGCTCAGGGTGTAGAGAGAGTGCACATAAACCATTGCCTGGTGCATACTAAGTTCTCAGACAATATTACTAAATGCTTTCACCAGATGCTGCTTTGTTTTATTGATAAAACAGAGTATTTTTATACATGTCCTGCCCATCTACTCACCTAAAATAGTTTCAAATTATCTGTCTTTAGTGTATACAAAACATAGGTGCTCCACACACACTATCTTCTATAAGCCTACAGATCTATAGCTGGTTCTAGACAGTGAAAGCAAGCTTTGGTCTCATAGCACAAGTGGGAGACTCCTGACTGAAATCTCATCTGAATGATTTCACAGAGCTTTCTTTCCATAACACCACAGATGAGCAGATTATCATGCGTTATGCCTCTTCATATTCTCCAGAATTTACAACGGCAGTAAAATACACATTTTTGTTGTTGCTTGTTTGTTTTTGGTTTTTGGAGACGTGGTCTCACTGTGTAGCTGGAACTAGTTACGTAGCCTGTTCTGGCTCCTAACTCAGGATCCTCCTGCTTCCACCTTCCAAGTGCTGGGATTACAGATATGCAGCACCATGCCTAGCAAGCTATATCTTAATCACCACCCAAAATAAATTTCTAATCTGTAGATAACCAAAAGACTCTGAGGATTTATGCTGGTGCCTTTAGCAAAAACAAAAAGAAATGGGTGAGTAGGACCAACATATTTGGCTTTGAGGAAAGATGTGCCTGCTTTTATTTGTCAAAGGAAAGCACTGTCAGGTCCACTAGCAAAGAGTAAAGACAAGAAGAAGCATGGGGGATTAGATGATATGTCTAAGAATGCGAATAGCAGCAGAACCACTTTTCTTCATGCTCTGCACATGGCTTTTTCAGTTAAGTTCATTATTAATCAAATATCCTGAATGAGGTGAATCTTGTGTTAGCTAATGCATATCAAGTTGGGTTTCACCCCATATTTTCAAGGTCTGTGTCAAACCCCGATTATTCAGAAATACCTTTTGATTCATCTAAAGCATGCCTAGAACTCCTGGTCTACTGCACCTACCTCAGCCTTAAGGTCTGTCTCATTTATTTTGTCTTTCCAATAAAACTTATGTTGCTTGAAGGCAAGATCCATGTGTGCAGGCCTTCTGCCCCCAGCCACCCCACTTCAGGAACTGTAGAAACATGTTCTGTGCCTCCTGGATATCCTAAGGAAACCTCCTAAGAGTCATCATAACATCTAATAAAATTTCCTAACCATCCCCAGAAATACTGCTTTGCTTGGGCAGTCACTGACGTTTCTCTTCTACCTTCAGAAGCTCATTTCAGCTGTGGGACATCGTGTTGCCAGCTGTTTCCCACAGACAGACAGCCCAGCAGGGGCGTGTGTTACAATGAGCCTTCCTTCAAAGTCAGCAGCCTGACCAAGTGCCAGGAATTGTCAACGATCATCTATCAGTCATTTGGTGCTTGACGGTGGTCACTGAATACATGTGCACATGCACACATGTATGCATTTCAAATACTGCTCTAATTAGAAAAGCGGTTCCATAACTGACTCTATTTTTAACAGTTACAAAACACTTATCCTTACCCAAATATATTTGGTGTGTTGCAATGGTTTCCATCAACTTATCTTTCAATCAAAGACATAGTGAGTACATCAGACTCACGGTTGTAAGAGACAGGAAACTGTTCAAAGATGCTGAGTTCATTCCTATAATCCTAGCTACTTGGAAAAGCTGAGATAGAGAAGATTGCGGTTTTCAACTTAAAAAAACCTGGACATGGTGGCATGTGACTGCCATCCTGGGAAACTTGAAATAAGAGGATCACAAAGTAGGCTGGTCCAAGCAAAAATCGAGACCCTATCTCCAAAATAACCAGAGCAAAGAGTGTTGGAGACATGGGTCAAGTGGTAAAGCACCTGCCTTGTAAGCACAAAGCCCTGAGCTCAAACTCCAGTACCACCAAAAAAATTTAAAAATTTAATCAGCTGGGTGTGGTACTGCATACCTGTAATTTCAGCAATTGGGCGGCTGAGGCAAGAAGATTGTGAGTTCCAGGCCAATATGGGCTATATAGTGAGACCCTACCTTAAGCAAACAAACAATGACCCAAAAAAAAAACCAACTTGAATTAATCGGTCAGTCAAGTAATAAAGTGAAACTAGAAAATATCCAGTCTGAGCTGGTTGCTTTGAGAAATCAAATTATGTCAACAGATCTCACTTCTGTTATTGAATTCTACCTTCTATTTTACTACTTTATCCTAAAGCTTCATTGGAAAGAATCCAGCAATTCCACTCTCATGTGAAGAATCTAGCAATTCCACTCTCATGTGCTCTGAGTTCAAATTCAGTAAGAAAAAGAGATAGCCTCTACACAAGTCTCAGAATTCATTATGATCAGATAAACTTGAGCCCAGTGTCCACCATGGCTAGACTTGGCTTAGTTTCTTGCCTAGAATCAGAGGGAAAGACTGTAAAGCCATGTGGACTAGAAATTAAGTTCCATAAAGAGATTCAAGGTCCTGCTACCAAAACAAATAGGCTGGACAACTGGGCAGCCAAACAAATAAACTAAAAAAGAAAACAGAAACCTTCCTCCCCAGTAAATGCTCCCATTTTTCCTAATCTCCAAAAGATTGTACTTCTAGGATGATCAACTCTGAAAACTGGACATCAAAGGAAAGAAACAACCAGGAAACTCCCTAAATAAAGGAGGTCCGCCTTTTCAATTAATCAAAGAAATGGAAATGGAAAGACTATGATATTCTTGGCATAATGGCAAAAATTGTTTTGTCTTTTTAATTACTTATTTGTTTTTGTTTCAGTAGTACTGGGGTTTGGACTCATTGTCTCATGCAGCTTAAGCCACTCCCCCCATATTGGCAAAAACTGTAAAAATTAAAGAAATGCCCAGTGCTGACCGAGATGCAGGGAGGTCTATAATCCAAGACTTGGCTAGTGATTGTCACTGGTCATCAAAGTCTTTTAAAGTTAAATTCACAGAAGTGAAATTGCTAACAAAATAAACTAAAGATATGAATGAATCTAAGTGCAAGAAAGGTTTACCCAATATTTTTTATAATAACCCCCAAATTGGAAATATTATAAAAATCTAATTAAAAGAGATTGAATGATTTAATTCCAATCTCTTTTCTATGTGATATCAAACCAACACCAATGGCCTTTCAATGCATATCTATTGCAATGGCTTAATTATGACAGAAAAGCACACCACTGAAGAATGAACACAGTAGGTAATAGGTAACCATGCCACAGCATCACTCACTAGCAAACCTAGCAAATTAGTTTTACCCTTATCTCCTAGGGGTTCTCTGGCTCTCCTTCAAGATCTACCACGGTTTCTAAATACCCAGATTCTGCCCAGGGAAAGAGGAAAACATCTCAACATTCTCAACAGGCTATGATTTATGAAACAAATATCTAAAGAAATATTTAATAATTGTGTAAGCAGCTGAATGTAACATGGAGGAAAGTGAAGAAAAATGGACCACAGATGGCATTACATCACAGAAGATAGCTCAAAAAGTAATATTTGGTTAATATACAGTGATTTCTACAACACATAATTCTGTATTTTACAGGTGTGGTGGTACACAACTGTAATTCCATCACTCAGGAGGCAGAGGCAGGAGGACTGAGTTCAAGGCCAGTCCTGGGCTGCAGAGTGAGTTCTAGGCCAACCTGAGTTACACATTGAGACCCTATTTCAAAAACAAATGAAAAAAACCACCACCCACAAAACCCACTATGCTTTCTTCCTGTCCTTTAGCCTGTCACTATGCAGTAATCACGCTCTCAAATCTCTCAAGTTCTTCCCCATCACAAACTTACTGCCTTCTCAAATGGAGTTAGTCTCCATCTCAGTTTCCCTAACTTTAAAATATGAATATCCCTGGTGAAGTGTTGTTTGGTAAGTTCAAATGAAATGACTTCTACAAAAGTGCTTTGAAGAAGGATAAAAGCATTACACAAATGTGCGGTATCAGGAATATTAGATGTTTCACCTAGATTGAACATGCCCTCCTCAAAGCATCAGAGAGTTCATGGCAAGCCTTTAGCTCCTCCACAACCTCAATATTCTTTTCCTGTGGCCACTTCTGAAAACAGATGTTTGCTTGCCAAGTTTCCCTGCAGCCACAGGGCAGGCCCTCTCTAACTTTCATGTTGGCTAAAGAGTAATTATAAAAGCATGGTGTTTCTAGATGTTGAAATTTAGGGAATTAAATAATGGGGGGTGCAAGGGAGGTGCTGGAATGCCAAAAGTAATCCAAACAGAAATGGTATAGACTGCAACCCTAAAGTAGAAAAGAGCTGCACCATGAACAAAATACAGGATTACATCCAAGCCAGAGCAATTAAAAATCCTAGAAGATGTAAATTTCTGAAAGTGAGCATTCTTTAGAATTAGTACACATTACTTCTATTAGCAATATTTTATAGCACCCAAAACCTATCTAATGGGAATCACTTCTAAAAAGCAAACAAATAAAAAAATTGTTTCTTGGTAGGGCTGTGCCTCCATTCGATGGATTTATATACTGCTACTTGCACAGTCAGCTCGTTTTCAAGAATGTGAAAATTTTAAGTAAAACATGATGGGTCAATAATAAGTACACCAACATTCCTAAATGCCCTTCTTTTTAAATCCCACCCCAATTACATCCCTCCCTTGAGGATATTTACAATCCTCCATGACACATGCCCTGCACCTTCTTGGTTCAAGGAAAACACACCTACAGCATTTCAAATTAACTACTGACCCTTACTCTCACACTATAAACAAACCCCTTTCAAAATCTCAATTGCATTGTGTCCACATTGATTAAAGCTTGAAGCCTGGTGACCTCATGTGGTGTTAACTTCTCCCATGCACCAACAGCATTCCGCCTTTCTACTCAATTACCCCCTTTGGTGCCAGAGGATCCCTACCCAATGAACACACACAATGGACTTCCGCTTCATTACACTAACCAACAGCAGGATAGAAATAAGCAGAAGAGGAATAAACAAGCTAATTTATCATGAAGACAGAGCAAGCTTTCACCAGTCTCGCCATGGAAAACTTCAGTGGTTAAGGGGACTCTCAATAGTCTAGGGGTGATGTTTATGATCCTACAGATTACAGACAAAGCCACAACAGAACCTCACTGATTAAAGAATTCTGCAGATTAGCAGGTGTGAACACACGCACACAAAAACCCCTGCCTTAAAACTCTAAGGTCCTACATAAAATCGACTGAATGATTCTTTGGGGAAGCACAACCCTGGACTTGGGATAATACGGACTGACACCCTGGTAATTTGCCCCAACCTAACTGTGGGGCCTCTCTCTTATTCATCTTTGAAGAGGTGGTCAGGAGGGACCCAGCCTCTTTGTGAGAAAGATCTGGTTACCCCCTTCATTAGGCATGGCAAGGGCACAGCAGTTGATTAAATTAACAACTTTGGAGGGCTTTGGTCCCAGTTCCCAGACATTAGCACCATCATCCAGAACAAATTAAAAGTCTCACAGCAATTAAGCAGATTTTGAAAATGAATTTCCCATGGTTCAATGGCTCAACAGCAATCTTGAGTTAAGTAGTAGAGAAGAGCTGAGAAGGGAGAGAGGAGAAATTGACTGCAGTTTCCAAAGTAAACACACAGCTGGCAGAAGAAGCATCCACGACAAACTTCTGAACCTCTACTAAGAAAGGGTTTTGCATTTCTTTTACATAAAATCACAAATATTCAGTCATAGACGGTGAAGGAATAAAATTGAACAGAATTGGTGGATTTCAGAAAGTTGTTTTTTTTTTTTTTTTTTTTTCTGTTTTCAATTCCTTTCACATCATTATACCACAGGCCAGGCTGGCCTTGAACTCACGCTCCTCCTGCCTCAGTCTCCTGAGTGCTAGGATTACAGATATGCACCACCAGACCAGTCTCAAAAATAAAAATAGATATTAAGAGGGGACAAAATACTTTTTGTAGTCATTGGATTTTAAACTCAAATAAGTTTTCCTCTAACTCTGGCACTGGGGTCGTTCACATCTGTTGACCCAGGGTGGCCAGGGTCTGAGCACTTGGGGACCTTTTACACCAGCCTCCAAATGACCCAATGTAACTATCTCCTTGAATCCATTCCTAGGTGAAAAAAAAGTAAGGTTAATTAAAAAAAAAAATCCCCATCGTAGTCTAAGTTTACTATTTGACAGACACTGTACTGAGGTCTTTCTACACATTACCTCATTTGACCCCACAGCAAAGTGGTAAGATAAGCATTATGGCTCTTACACTCTACCCTCCTTTTTTTGGCAGCACTGGTGTTCCAACTCAGGTTCTCACACTTGCTAGGCAGGTGCACTACCACTTCAGCCACTCCACCAACCTTTATTGTGTTATTTTCCAATCAGGTCTCACAAACTATTTGCCTTGGATGGCTCTTAACCTCCATTCTCCTGATCTCTGCCTCCTGAGTATCTAGGATTGCAGGCATGAGCCACCAGCACCAGGCTGTTCTATCCTCTTGAGAAATGAGGACATTCCAGCTCTGAGATTAAGAAATGTTCAAGGCTGCACAGCCAGCAAGTGGTGGAGCCAAGACTTGAACTCAGACTCCAAAGCTCTTGCTTACAATTGTAGTAATGAATGCCCATTTCCAGTGGGTCTTACCACTGGCAACGACAGTGCCATAGCAGAGGACAAAAAAGAAGTACTGTTACTTTAAAGGGAGGAAACCTACGATGACATGGTGACCCACTTGAGGAAATGCTGCTGGGTCTTTTTCTTTCAAGTCTGTTTTTTTCACTATCTCCACCAGCCTGTCCCTCATTTTGAGCCAGCTCTGTGCCCCATCCTCGCTGGAGGTCTGACTAGGAAGTCCAGCTTGGATGTGGCTTTCTCCTTCACTTTTTTGCTTTCTCCTCTTTCAGCTTACACATGTGTTTCTTAGCATCTCTGCCTAGCTCTTCCTGCCTTGCATCTCTGCCTGGCTCTACTTGCCCTGCAGGCACACGTTTAGCACAGTGGGTTTCAGTACCATTTAGGAACCTGGAGGAATGTGTGGATGAATTCATTCCCACCCGCCAGATCTGCAAGCTGAACACAGTGGAACGCAGGTGGTTATTTGCATGAATTACATCTTCTTGTCAAGGGCATTTGTAAAAGCTGACATCATAACTGCATTATTGGTCTCTAAGAACAACTGTAAAGAAATCCTCAAAATTCTTGGAAGGGAAACTTAGGAAGGTGAGTTTTCCATCTTTAAGGGCTTATAGTAGAAGCACAGGATCTTCTGAAATAAGTTCCTTCAAAATAAATCTCATGCAGCAGGAGAAAAATGTTCACTTCTTAAATACAATACATCGAATTTCATTCGACTTTTCCATTTGAACCTTCAAAATTTGCAAATACATACCCCGGTGAATATTCCCTTTCTTCCACTAAACGTTATCAACCAGTATGGACAAGCGGCCATGGTCAATTCTCTGCCTTACGGCCAAGTAAAGATCAAAACATGTAGACCAGATATAGTAAAAATCAGCACAACAGGAGGCAGTAGGAGAGGTCAGGAAGCTTTCTTCAAATCACATTCTGTCACTCAACTTTCTCCGGTACTCAATTTTCACAACACAAAATAGAAGAAGGTCCTTTTCCAACTCCATGAAGATGACACAACTGTTTATGTTCAAGAGCCCTTTCTTCATTTAAATATTTAAAGAGCAAGGCTTTGGTGGCTCATACTTATAATCCTACCTACTTGGGAGGCAGAGATCAGGAGGATCATGGTTTGAGGCCAGTCTAGGCAAATATTTAGCCAGGCCCTATCTCAAAAACACCCAGCACAAAAAAAGGGCTGGCAGAGTAGCTCAAGTGGGAGAGCACCTGCATAGTAAGTGTGAGGCCCTGACTTCAAACCCCAGTGTCTTAAAAAAAAAAAAAAAAAGTTAAAGAATATCCTGGAATATAACATGGCAAAGTTTAGGGCAGATCTTAAAAGTTGAAACATTTTAGCTACTCTACAATTTTTTTTTGTTTAGAATTTCTAATAATGCAGCACTATAATTCAGCTAATGTTGTAACAGTCAATATTTTATAAACAAAAGATCATCATTTTCTCCTCAAAATTTAACTTTGAAAAGTCTTTGTCATGATTTTCTATCTAGATGGGAAAAAATGTCCCAGTGGATGATCACTCCAATTTTATAATGTAAAATAGAACAACTGGGATTCACTTTACAGCAAGCAGAGATGAAATACAGCTCTTGTGCATAATGACTGGTGCATAATGACTGATACCTATTTAAATGTCTTATTACCCGGTCTTAAAGAGCTGTGATTACTGGCCCAGAAATTAAAAGGCAAAAATTTAAGGTTCAAATGAAACATTGTGA
This sequence comes from Castor canadensis, assembly GCF_047511655.1. Lineage (NCBI taxonomy): Eukaryota > Metazoa > Chordata > Mammalia > Rodentia > Castoridae > Castor > Castor canadensis. Next base: position 106,874,556 of record NC_133392.1, on the reverse strand, counting down.
AAACTACTAATAACTAATCCAACAAATAAATTAATCACTATAATTTACCTACATGAAGGACATGCTTCTTGGACTGCTGGTTGGAGTAGACTCTAACAGGAAGGCCATCTAGGAGAATTGCTAGGTTTTTAATTTTATTTAATCCATTAAGAGGCAGAAATAACCTGCCACAGGTCTAACAAGACACAGGACGACTCCAAAAAATACATGCACGTATTAAAGTAAGTTATGTTCTCTCAATTAAATCCCACCACCTTCCTGTGAAACAGAACTTTTTAGATTAAAAATAAAAAACCAAAAAACTAAGGTTTGCAGCATATAAATGGTTTGTCTAGGTTACAAAGCAAGTTTGATGGCAAAAAAATAAATCATTGATAGCATGACATTCCTGCAGTTAGACATCTGGTCGCTTTGAATGGAAGGATTAGTAAGTTTTCCATTGAACAAAACCCATCACATGGCAAGCCTTCAGCACACACTCTGCTGTTTGATGGAGTACCCATTTCTCAGGAATCCTCTAATGAGCCCAAGTTATCAACAAGTACCTTTCAAAATTGCTGCAGTAGTTCTGCTTAGTGAGAAGAGTTAATAATTCCTCTAGACAGAACTGGGGTGGGTACCTCTCCGGAGTCCTAACCCAGAAAGATTACTATAGTAAGATAAATTAACTCAGGCTTTGTTAAAAATCCCAGTCATATGCATCATTCACCTAAACTACATGTCTATCAGCAAATGAGAAGGGAAAGGAAAGAGTAGAGGAGGAATTCTTTTGATACCTCTAAAAACACAAACAAATATTAATTAAAAGATGACCTTAGTGCCCTTTTTAAAAGTCTACAAATGACCATGGTTTTGTTGTGTTTTGCTTTGTTTTTCCCTTCCCTTTCATCAGCAATTTTCCAAAAATACCATGTTCTCATAGAGTGAAACTCTGCTCTGTTTGGGCATGTCCAAAGAACAGAGCCAGAGATTCAACATTGACAAGCTCTTGGACCTGCAAATTCTGTAAAACCCAGGGGAGCCATGAATACAGGTGCCTGTCTCAACCAAGCCTAATCACCCAACTACTCTGAAGAAGCTGATCATTTCTTGGTAGAGGCTGTTCCATAATAAAAGCAAGACCTTAGGTGCAGTCTGTATCTGTACAAAGCTTTAGCAAAAATCTTATCTATAACTTTTTAGCCCAGGCACGCAGGAGCAAAGGCAAGAAGGAGCTTAGTTCACACAAGCCAGAACTAGCACGAGAGAACAGAGGAAAGAAAGGAATGTAGGGCCGTGTCTTTTCCACATTGGAGACATTCCACTCTGGGGCGAGTTACAGCCTAAATGAGAGCAGATAAAATATATAAGAACCGGAGTAAAAGAAACCAGACCTCAAAAATGCCCAATCTGCCTTGAGAGAGGCTGGATTTAATAAAATATGGAACCCAACATTTTTGGTTGTGATTACCTGAAGGCAGTCAAGCTAAACAGAGACTTAAAAGTCATGATCCATTTCAGCTAAATTAAATGATACAGAAAAGCACAGTGCTTTGTGACAACCTGGTCTCAACAAAAAGAAAGACAGGAAGAATTTACAGTGTAATACTTATACCTCTCAAATTACAAAAATATGCTGTCAGTCACCAAAGCTGGAACCCTCAACATTTTAAATTCTACTTTGGTAACAGAATTTTCTTTAGTGAAGAAATGGCAGAGACAAAAGTGAGGAATTCTGTGGCTTCTTCTACATATAAATCAGACCCCCAAAACACGGGGCTGTGTGAATTTCCCCCAAGACCTCTACAATTTCATAATTATGCCTGCCACAGACATTCTTCATAAGCACAAAAGTTATAGATTTTTAGTCAAGAACATCTCAGATTGATCTTAAAACCATTCCCAAGGACTACGCTTTGGGTTGAGTAAGTAGGGATCATACTCTATGTTTGTTTGGTTTGGTTTTTTAAACAGTTTTAAATTTGTAACATTTCCTCAAACAGGAGGAAGGGAATGCAACACACCCTCAGCAAGCAAGGAAGGAATTCAGGGTTTGCCTTATTTTTTTTTTTTTAATTCCATAGTACTCTTTAAACTCCACGTAGGACAGATTTATGCTGTATATTATTCGGCTATCTAGATTAGCTAAGCATATAGTAAGCATACAAAGGTAAGAGGGAGAAGACATAACTATTGTTGCATAACAGAAAAGTCCACCAAACTATAAGAAGAACATGTTGGGGACTTGCCGCACACTGGTTCTGTGGCAGCACGATGGAAATCAAATGATCTTCTTCACTGGCATTGGAATCTCAGTCTAGCCATGACCCTGACACTAATTGTATTAATAAATAACTTCCCTTTCTTAGCACTCTGACTCCTACTAAAATGAGAGTAACGAGTAACAAAACACACACTTTACCGTGGAACCAACTATCCTATTAGCCTATGATGTATTGCTAGTGAAGTGGGAATAACTTTCTACATTCCAGAGACCCCAGAATCCTGGGTGTTCTTATTCTACATAGATGAAAAATCTTAATAGATTTTTCATCCCTTTGTCTTCATGGAATAACACTCTTACGTCCATAGGCTGCCAGTGATTTGCCAATGGCAAATTGTACCAAATGAGAAATATGGACGTAGAAAATGGCATAACTAGCACTGTTTAAGAATAAAGCCAAAGTAACAAATCCCAAGTAAAAGCGTGTGGAATTCTCTTGGGAGTAACACGTGCATGCTTCAGATGAATGATGTGGACTTACTTACCAGTTCTCTGCAACAACATTAATGTCTACCATTTTGGAAGGCTCATAACAATATGTTCAGGTATAACATCTTGAGATGAGGAATTAAGGAATTGGTATGAGAAATTAGGATGACCTCCCATGATTTTCAACCAAAACTTAGTAAAGCATTGGGCCTTTTCCAATTCTTCTGCCTGCACAGATTCACAAATCTGGAGGTATCTGGCAAAGTGGTAGTGACTCAAAGAAGAAGAATGGATAATAAACAATGCCATGATCCAAGAGCAGAGAGAGACTGGGAAAGAAAAGTAGGAGAAGGAAATGGGGTTAAGTAGGTAGTATGGCTAAATAGTCCTTCAGATATCATCTTTGGTAGGCCTGGCTCAATGAGACACTCCAACAGGTACCAAGTTCTCAAAATAGTGGTTGCTAAGGATATTTAATCCTCCATGAGATAGAAGGGCTCTGTCCCTCATCACAGATGGAAGAAGCCAAGGAGCTTCTGTGACTTCTTTGAGACCTCTGGGTCCACATCTTGCCTGCAGAATCCCCATCAAGTTTCTCTTTTCTATTTGATTCTGTTTTTAAATCAGGACTTCTCTCAGAGGAAGATTTTAGCTGGGATTAAGGTAGCACTTTACTAGTCTCCAATCAGTTTTCATGAGCTTGGCCTTATTAATTGAGGGCTTGAAAAAAAAGTGAGTCAAACATTTTCAGACCAATTACCTTCTAAAGAAATATAATAATCCCTTGCCAAAATAAATGTAATAGCTTGGACTTTTCTTTCAGTTCCCTCTGCATTCTTGGAATGCTTTATCTGTGGATAAAGCCTCTGAGCTAACCCAGTGAATTAACCAGAAGTTTAAGAAGGCCCTATGATTTGTGTGGACTAGTGTAAAAAGGAACACTCCTTTGCAAGGGAATATTAAGAGAATAGAGCAGGAAGGAGAACAAGGGAGCAGGAAATTGTACTTGAAGGCCCAGGATTTAAACAGGCATAGCAGATAGAAATAGCAAAAGGCTCAGTGTAGGGGGAGAAGGTGGCATCAGAAGTACATTTTAGAAATCCAGGCACCCGCTGTGTCCTAAAGAGATAGTCTCATATGTTTTTACAAAGGCCTTATTTTTCCTTTGCTGAATCCACATTCTGCTACCCTCTCCATCTACCTCCACAGTGCCCTCTGTTCTTCACCAGCACATTAGGATCTATGGTGTATGCTAAAACCAAGAGGCATGCTGGGGGTCTGCCATTTTCAAGTTTTCTACCACAACACTCAGTCACCCTTTGCTGTGTGTAATACTTTCTTTTAGGGTAGTCAGCATGCAGTTTTCACAGGTTCAGGCCTCCCCTGCATGGCCTGCAAGCACTTAGTTAATACTAACAAAGGATGGTGTGCTGGGTTATTATGTGTTAGGAGTTGGGATTGTTTGTTTAGGAAGTAACTAGGTCAATGATGAGTAATCATGTAGTAATGGTGGTTTGGGGAAGAGTAGAGCAGAAAAGGGGGACTGAGCTTCCATCTCCTATTTAATCTGTGTAGAATCAGTTTCATCACCCTCGCTCCTTTGTTTCCCATAGAAAAAGAAGGGACAATGGGAGGAGAGCAGCATTAGGCATTAAAAGCATGGCTTAAGATTCAATCAAGGATCAGGAGTTTGGGTCTTACTATTTCTGTCAGCTCAGAAAAGTGACTTAAATGAGCCTGAGGTTCATCTGAAAATTGGAGAAAGTAACCATGACTTCTCTAAGTCGTTATGAGCATTGACTGAACCAACAATGTGAAACGTTTTCCATCGTCAAAAATTGCAACAATAAACCCACAAAAAGCAGCAGTCATAGTAAGCCAAATATCTTAGTTAGATATCAACTTGATTATTGCTTTTGCTCCCCTACAAGCTCTAATTAGGAATGGAATGTGGTGGATGAGAGGAGGGGCTGGAAGGCAGTGGTAAAATGTCAAAGAACCTCCATATATTTTTTAATTCTAAAACATACATGACCCTCTTTTCTTTACGAATCTTTTTAGTTTAGTCCTTTATGAAAAGGTAAACTGAAAAAACATTTTCCCGCTTTTAATGCACTTGGTTCAAATTCGCCCTTTGACTTTTTTCCTACCCCCTCCCCCACTTTTTGAGCTAATTAACGGGCTTCATTGTTCTTTTTTCATACATGCACATGAAGTATTTCCATTATACAGAAAACAGTTTTTGATATTCAAGTTTGAGAATTTCAAACTCTGCCTGGTTTGTCTATTTCCACCATCAACCAAACCTCAGAGAAGAAATGAAACTGTATGGAGTAGATGTGGTCATTTCATGCCTCAATTGAGCCCTATCTCCCACTTTCTTACAATTTCTAGCAAAATTGAGAGCTGCAAATCTTTCTTAGGGGAAAATCTATCAGCATTTTTTCCAAAGATGGAAGCCACTGGTTTGAAATGCCTTCATTACTGTGCATGGGTGTAGACAAAACCAAAAATTGTCCTTTATGGAAGGGAATTTTCACCTTTTGGCAAAGGCACTTTCCTCAACAATCCACATCCATGGAAAACCCTCTTCAGCCTCAGTTGATTCCTTCTCTCTCTTCTTCTAAAAGAGTTCAGACTTATTATAGAACTACATAAATATGTGAAACCACTAGCCAGAAAAACAAAGTAGAGAAATCTTCCTTAAAACAGCAGAATCTAAAAGGCTTTCTGGTTAATGAATTTGGCTGCTCAGACAACTGTATGATTCATTCAGTTATGGGACTGGTTAGAACCTGTAAGAAATGAGTTGGGAATCTGCAAACCTCTCAAAGTTATCCTCTCTCAGTCTTGGCAAAGCTCTGCTTTGGTAGTTACAACTGGACTTTCTTAACCATCATATGGGTATTTTTCCTTTTGGTAGGCTACCCAATGATTAACAATGACAAATGGGTTACATTTTTAGTGTTCCCCACTATGTCTCTCTGCATTGAAACCATTTCTATTCAGACCTAAAAGTCAAGGTTTAGGGAGATGTGGGCAGGACCACCTAATGGTTGATATTTCTGGCTATGAAGTCAGACTGACTCGTTTAGTCCCATGTTTGGCCCTGACTACACTAGGTTATTGAGTCGTTTTACTAGATCTTTCCACATCTTTACTTACATAGTAAAATGGGTACCAAAATGTCAATGTGAAAAAGCTTTTTGTGGATTAAATTAGACAAGGTCCAACACATCGTGCACATTCAATACAAATTCAACATTGTTTACCTTATTTTATTCATGTTTATTTCAAGACAAATATGAGCATAATGGTTTGGTGGTTAGTGGGACTTCAAATCTCACGTGCTGTCAAATTCCCAATAAGTAAATGAAGATTATCCTGATGCTAGGAAATCTCATCATGGGAAATTGGATTAGGAGTGGATCTTTTCTACCTATTTCTCCCTTAATTTGCTTGGATGCCAAGTCGCCTCTTTCCTAACCCTCCAACAGCATGCAGCCATTTCCTGAGCACACAGTAAGCCCTAATAAATACTTTGAAAGTTAGACCAGTGGTATACATGAGCTTTAAGATAAGAACAAATTCTAAATCTCCACAGAAACATCTTAATGTGGAAGATAAGGCAAGAATCTTTCCCTATTCTACATGGCTTTAAAAAAATTACAGGTTGTTTTACTGTAAAATGTCAATTAGGTAGTGAAGGCTTTAAGTCCAGAGTTGGGTTGCAGGCAGGGGACTTGAAAGCCTCACAAAGCTACACATAATATTGTTACTGCAAGGAAACATTTCTCACTCTTATTAGGGAATGGAAAGTTCAAATAGAAGCCTAGACAGAACAGTCAGATGAAAGAGTGACTAGAGATTGTTAGCACAAGCATTATTTCATTGTAATAATCAAGAAGTTTAGCTTTTAATCGTCAAAAAATGTTATTTCAATTACTACAAAATATGTGCCACTTTTTAAAAGATGAATTTGTAAGGCTGCACAGTGCTACAAATCACAATAGACACCTCTGACATAGTTGAGAATGAAATTGCATGGTTTAATAGGAAATTTTGCAAAAGAAAAAGCAGCATCAAATACAGAAAAATGTGGACTAACATCAACCAAGAAGCAACCAGTGCTTTTCAAGATTCTTAACAGATACTCAACTTCTGCATGATTGCAACTATCCCATCATCAATGCTAAATTGCATTGTATTAACACCAAAATGCAATACATGCATCAAACTTCAAATCCAATACATTGGGAAGCAAATACTTATATATGCTTCACCAACTATAATTTTAATTTCTTAAAATTCTGCAACTTTTAAATAAACAGTAGCAGCAGAGATAAAAGCTTACATGAATAGACCTCAGTCAAGACCATCATTAGTTTCCCTTAATAACACAGTACAATAGCAAATGCTATGTCACTTTCAGAGCAGATAAATCCACATACCATTTAAGAAGATTGATTACACATGTGCGTATACATGTCGGAAATACATTATATTCTCAGCACTCATGTAAAGAAAGAAAAAGGGATCATTCCTAAAGAAATAATAACTTGTGATTTGCTAATAGTTATTTGTAATTTTATTTTACAATAGTCTTACTTATCAGTTTACTTAAAACAATGCAACAATTTTCCTTTCATCCAGTCCAATCTTCATACTTTTAACAGTTTTACAATAGGTCGGAAACATGACCTGCTTTTTCAACCATTATATCCCCCAGACATGACTAATTTGAAGCTGGGAAAATTGCACATAATGGGCCAGGGATTCAAGTTCATGATTTTTAGTCAGTTGCACTCTTGTTTTAGGGCACATGTTCTCCTTCCCCTCTCCTCTCCCACCACCCCTAAGCTCCCTCTCCATGAACTAAATTCACCAAACATGAAAGCAAAAGAAACTTATTTTTAAAATTTCTGCAGGCTTATTTTTGAGGAGGATAAAGATTAAGCTACATTTTTAAACATATTTTATTTTCCTTCAGGGGTTCTTAAATTTTTTAATGAATTTCAAACACTAAAGAAGCTAACCACTGAATAAGCCTTCAAATACATAAGAAAACAATCAAATGCCTAATTTTACCAAAGCCTGATATGAATCACTGAATTTATTCATACCCCAAGTTTGATCATATGAAATATTGTTTTCCAAGCCTTTTTGCAAAATCCCATTGAAGGTTTCTCAGTGTATAGACACTAGCACAAGAAAAATAAGCACATAAAGCAAGCAACAAACTTGGTAGAAGGCCAGTGGCATAAGAAAGTATTTGAGTTGACTAAACCAAAACTCAGTCTCTCCTACTTGTTTTTATGGCTAATGCTTAAAATTTCCCTATTAATTCTATAAGGCTGCAGACAAACATCAGTCCAAATGTCTGAGTACTCTTTCAGTACTGAAACAGAAAGAGATCCTAAACTCTTTCATCTACCAGTGAGGAGATTGGTGTGTGGTTAACTAACTTGCCTGGTCACTTTGAGGCTCCTGGGTTATCACTGTTGCTTGGGATGGGGTGGGAGGTGTTTAATTTTGCCCTGTGTACATGTTTGGGGTACTTCTACTATTTCAGTAAGGAGCTTGCCATTTACATCCTCCCTTCCCAAGCTGGCATGTTTCCGTTCATCAGGAAAAACACTGACAGAAAAGAAACATATTGTGGTCATTTCAAAATGAAATTTTCCTTTTCTCACTTTGGCCTACCGGGGATGTGTTAGAAAGACAGTTCTCACCCAGGACACCAAACTTCTTGTAAATAGAGTGACATTGAGCAGCAGAGTTCTTTCTCACTGGAGAGGGCAATGGAGGTGGCTTCTCTGAACGTTACCATGACTTTCCAGCCTACAAACAGTTTAGACTTCTAATTCTTGCCTATTTTCCTTAAATTCTATTATTTGATCAGTTTCTTCTACTTTCCAGTTTAGGGAAGTTGGGTGGGGAAGCCCAACTTACCTTTTGTTAATATTGGGAATCTTATAGCATGAGCAGGTACTGACATTTGTTTGCTAAGAGCAAAGAAATTACTCTTCAAGTGGAAGAGGTAAAAACTAAGGGACAGTCATTGTGGGCTGGACCTAATTTCTTCAGTCTTGGGACTGGAACTGGGGACAGTCTTTGCAGCAAACTTATAAAACCAAGAAGTGTTATCCATGGATGTTTTTCTATTTCAAGAAAAGTTGGAGCTAAACCAGTTTATTGATTGAGGGGAATCTAGTTAGTTAGGACCTGCCACTGACTTTCTGAGTTGTCCAATATGGTCACCAGCTAAATCCAATAGAGAAAACAACAGTTGGTACTATTTAGTCCCATAAACCTTGCTTCAAACCAACAACTGCTTTGACCTTATGGCAATGTTAATGTCCAGCAACTCCTGCTAGATACACTTGGACCTTCTCTACAGTTGTAAGATTCCAGAACTCACACTTGCAGAAGTGCCCTAGGAAGCCTACAGCATGAATAAAGAGTTGTCCAAGTCCAGGAGATCAGCTTTAGAAAAAGAAAAAGAGACACACACCAACAAACACCAGGAAACCATGTGTAATGTTCGCTGCTTGTGCAAAAACCTCAAAGAGGATGAAGGTCAGACAGGGATAATAGGCCAATTTAATTCTGAAAGCACAAGGTGCAAGAAATTTTAATTATGGTCCGCCACTGAAATCACACAAGATCCGATGGCATCTAACTGCAACTGCTCATCAAGGGATACAGAGGTGTAATTGTAACCGCTGCATAATCACCGCGAGGGCACAGAGAGGCTGCTTCAGCTCCCAGCAGAGAAGGTATTAAGAGCCTCGAAAAATCCAATACAGGGAAAATGGAGTGAAACAGGAGCTCAGAACACAAAAGCCAAACCCGTGTGTGTGTGTGTGTGTGTGTGTGTGTGTGTCCCACACCGAGGACAGCAGGTGGAAAACTCTGATTCCTCTGCTTTGTGGATACACGCACACAGAAAAGCCCATCTCCTCCAAAAACTCCCCTCTTAGAAGAACCTTCGCCCTTTCTCCTTTGTTTAAAACAATTAGCTTCGATATTGCAGTGACTTACAGCACTAGAATCCCGGTAATTTGTTCCTATCCAAGCCCAGGTCTGGAGACAAAACGCCCAGCGCGGGACTCGAGGTGCCCAAGTCAGGGCTGCTTTGCCTGCGGTGCCGCCCGCGCCCGGAGCGGTTCTTCAGCAGCCGATGCCGCGCGGGTTGCCTGCAGAGGGACGCGCAGAGAAAACCCCTGCGTGGACTCTCCCCACTCCGCAAAGTTTAACAAAGCCCCAAAGTAAGGGAGCCGAACCTCCCATCTGCTCCAGCTGCAAAGTTGGCACAGAAGTTTGTGCCGGGATGTCCCAAATCGGGAGGGGGAAGGGGCCAAGAGTTTGCGGCGGGGGTGGGGGGGGGGTGGGGAATCATCAGAGACAGTGAGAGGAATTGAGTTTTTCCAAGTAGCCGGTGCGTGAAGCCAAAGCCAGAGTGGCTCGGAAAGGTCGGGGAGGTGCACACCACGGGAGGTCTCCCAAGGCGAGCGCCGTCGCCGGGGGACATGAGAGCTGTCACCTGCGGGGAGCGGTGGCGGGAGCAGGGGACGCCCTCCTCGGCGCCAGGGGAGGAACACAGGCTCCAGTCTCACCGGCTTTAAGGGATCTAAGAAGTGGGGGAGGGGAGATTCCCGAGGGTGCCGGAGGCCCAAAGCTACACCTTTCGGATACGCTTTTCCCTGGCGACCTCTCCAACTTCCCGCAGGGCAGGCCAAGACTCTGTCCCAACCCACCCATCCCATCCTACCTCCCAGCCCACGGCTCGGACCTGTCCACCCCGGAAGGTGGGTGGGGGTACGGCGAGAAAGCCAAGGGCACAAAGGTTGGGACCCCCTCCCGCCAAATACAAGCCCTCACCCCTTAACCGACACAACCAAATGCATTTCCACATGCAACGCCCATAGCCTTGTAACAGAGCTCTGGGTTTGCGCTGGGCGCAGCTCCCCGACTCTTCTGTTGTTCCTAATAAAGTCGATTACGTGCCTCCCGGAGCTGATTGGAAGGGAACGGAGAGGAAAAGGGGGGAACGCGGGAAAAAGCTGGGTGGGGGGGAAGCAATCAAGTTTGTAACCCAGCGCTTCCTCGCGCGATCCGTCGCCATGCTTAAGATTCCCACCCCCGCCACCCCCCTCCTGCCTTTCAAGTGGAAACTGAAACTAGGCCAAAACTTTTTCCCCTCCTTTTCTCCTAGCCACTAGACTGGATTGTGCCCCACGGAGCCCCATGGAGCTCTGCTTTCTTAAGCACAATAGCCGGACTAATTAGATCATAGAAGCAAGGCAGTGATACTGTAACAAGTAGCCCAAGAGGCAAAGAGGGAAGGGGCCCGAAAAGAGAGAAAGGGGGGGAAAGTTTGCAGCTTTCGCACTTACCAATCAAGCCTCCCACCAGAAAGGCGATGATTTGGAACACCAACAGAATCGCACCAACAATGCACAGCTTCTTGGTACTCATGTTTTCTATAATTGCCCCAGCCATTTTTGCGCGCCCCCCCCCCCTCTTTTTCTTTTCTCCTAGAAATAAATGTTTTAGGGTGTGCTTTTTGCTCCCTCCCCTCTCACACTTCCTCCTCCTTTGCCTTCTTTCTGGGCGCTGCAAAACTTCAGGGGTGCGGGAGCGCAGCGAGGATGGGACCCGGACCGAAGGCGCCGGCACGGATTCCCCCGGCGCAGCCGGCTCGGGCTCCCCCAATGCCCGGAGCTGTGACTGTGGCCGCTCCGCCGCCTGTGGACGCTTAAAGGAGAAGGGAAGCGGATCACATGACGCCGCCTCCCTCCCTTTCTTCCTCCCTCCCTCTCGCGCTTCCTCCCTCCCTCCCTACCTCCCTCTCTTCCTCTACCCCTTGCCCGCCAGTTTGGAGATCGGAGCTCCAGCCAGCTCTGGCGACCTGCTCCCACGTCTGGCCTGCAGCCTGTCCCGCCAGAAGCTGGTATCGTTGGGTGAAATTGTCGTTGTTGATAGATGAGTTCCCAATACTCAGCCTCTCACACATTTCCTTTGCTGACGCCTGAAGTGTGGGATTTAAATCATCCCTAGACTGCTTTGCAAACCTGTAACTTACGCGTTGACTTCAGGGAATGATTCCCACTCCCAACTGCTAGAGCTCTCTTTAGGAAAGAGGAAAAGATTTTTTTTTTTAATTAAAGGAATCCAACAGACGTTAAGTCAAAGTACAAAGATGCGAGAAAAAGTCTCAGTTGAGCTTCCTTCTGCCTGGTTCCAGTCTCAGTTTGGGACATTTCCCAGCTAAATCCCTCACAGAGCCCCTGGAGCAACCGTGCGCTCCAGCCAAATCCAACCAGTGTTCCTTACTCCACCCCGTGGGCCTCCAGAGCTCGGTTCTGGTTATTGCCTTAAAGAAAACACTCTATCACTCTACCTATTAAGGTTGATTCAAAACCAATTCATCTTTAAAAAAAAAAAAAAACTTTAAAATTTTCAAAAACCATCTCCATGTATCTTCTTTGGGAGGTCCTACAATCCTGTGTTTACATGTCCACCTCCTTTTATAAGGACTTGTACACATTTATTTCCACCACTGAGCTGTAAATTCCTGGGAAATATCTTTATACCCCACCATGGTGCCTAACAAAATTCTAACTCTCCTACATCATCGTGTGGGGAATGGACTGAGTTCAAGCTCACAGTTTGCATTTCAAAAGACTAAAGGATCTTAGTTGACTTAGAAGGTACACAAATTAAGTTGCAATGTTTGTTGTCTCTTTGTGAAGATGTATTTGTATTTATTCATGGGGGTGAAGGGTAGTCTTAAGAGATTTCTTGTTCTATCAAGCCTAAATTCCTGGGCCTGGTTTTTCCATGTTTCATAAACTGTCCTCTTGGCCAATACAACTCCCTACCCAGTAGTCCCAACTCAGAGTTTCCACTACTACCCACTCACCTGATTTTTAGCCCTCCATTCCATCCAATCCCTCTGTGACTGTTTCAAGTATGCTCTCTTCCTCTACTCTGCTCCTGAACTTTCATTCTCCTTATAAAGAGTGCCGTGCAGGTCACATTTCTAAGACATGATCCTTTCCATTTCCCAACTAGACTAGACACTCCTTAAGACAAGTACCAAATTGCCTGTGATAAAGAACTTTATCTCCTTGGTCTTTAGCCGGTCCTAACAGTTCTGGAGCTATAGCTTTTAACTCATTCTTTCACTCAACACCTTATCCAACAGTCACTTATTGAGTCCTTAATATGTTCCAGGCTTTCTTTCCTAAGTACTTGAAGACATCGAAGTGCCAAGACCCTGTCCTGAAGAAGCCCCAGACTACTTGGTATCCTCTGTATAGGGCTTAGTTGCCTGTGCTTTGGCCAGTACGGGAACTTCAGAAGAGAAGAACCAGGCAGAATTGTCAAACAACAGTGGGTAGAAGTGTTTAGTTGCTCCCCAAACAGAAATTGACCTTTGCAGATCATTTTACCTATTCAGAAGCTTATGACATGTATGTGTGTGTGTGTGTGTGTGTGTCCATGTGTACTGACAGAGGTAGGTTACAGGGCACATTAAACAGAAATGCAATGTGCTCTTACCTATGAGGCTGGTTAACTCTGCACTCTGTGTTCTTATTTCACCAAGCTGCTGGTTTTCACATAGTTGAATAATAATGAAGCCTTTGGGTTAGAACTTGTTTTCACTACACTGGATTTTATTGTAAGGTTGAAGGGCTGAGGTTCTAGCTCAGTGGGGAGCTTGGGCTTTGGTATGCATGAGGCCTTGGGTTTGATCCCCAGCATGAGGGGATCAATGTCAAGATTTGCTCTCCATTTCACACCACAGTTCATGATTTAAGAAGAGATAGTGTCTTGCACAGTTCAAGCAAGAATTGAATCCACAAGAAATGTCTTAGGTAGTTGAATTTTATTTTTCAAAAATTGTTTTATTGGCATATATTAATTGTACAAAACAACAGGCGTCATTACATTTTCATACCTGTATTTGATGTGCTTTGATCATATTCTTCCCCCTCACTCTCTTTAGTCCCCTTCCTCCTGCAGCTCCCCCTCCCCTTAAATGTGTCCTTCTTAGTAGTTTAATTTGTTTAAGATTAGTGAACACCTCACAACTAATTTTTTTTCTTTTTCTTTCTTGGCAGCACTGAGGGCTTGAACTCAGGGTCTCGCACTTGCTAGGCAAGTTTTCTACCAGTTGAGCCATGTCTCCAACCCTCAACTGATTTTTCTGTCAACTGCTAAAACACATCCACCCTCTCTGCTCCTAAATGCATCTCTGTGAAGGAACTGGCCTGGCCTCATAAAGTCTAGCTTTCTTATCCATAAATAAGAGGCTTGGAACAAAATACTGGTTCCCCAACAAGATGATCCCTTACTTTAAAAGGGCAATATTCTGTTTAATATTTTACTAAACAGTTATTTCTAGTTGTTAATTGGTGCTCTGACTTTCATAAGATCATCAATATTGCCAAAATAAGTAGGGTGCAGAAACCTCAGAAAATGACACCCTAAAGTTTGGCACTTTGGCATGCTGAGAACTTTGAACTAAGGAACATTGGAAGGTTCAGAAGCAGCCGCAAAGCCCTGTGCTCTCAGAACCTCTTCTGCCCTCTTGTCTTATCTCCTTCATTCTCCCCCAAAGCAACAGAAACCTAAATTCCTCTTCCCCAAAATGGGTTATAGAAACTGAAACCCTTCTTCCCCAAAGTCAACCATGAAGCCTAAAAATATTACTGAGGCTTTCTCCTGCCTTTCTGTGTAGCAGTGGGGCAAAGTAATTCCAGAGGAGCCTTGCTCCATGGGTGGGAGGTGGTTGTTACAACTGAGGAACCACCCCATCTCTTTCCATTATCTCATTATGTCTTTTTGCCCAATCACCTTTCTATATAGATGTCCCTGCTTCATCAAACCTCAGCATAAAATTAGGTAGCTTCTCCTGTATCTTTGGTCTTACATCTGAAGGATCCCGTCATGTACAACTTTGATTAAATAACTTTGTTATGCTTTTCTCTTGTTGACTTGTCTTTTGTTTTAGGGGTGTCAGCCATGACCCTTGATGATGGGCAAGGAAAGATAGCACGTTTTCCCACCCCTACAATCACCTTGGGATGTTTTAAAAAATTGCAATTTCTGTTATATTTTTGTAAATATTAAAAGAGACTGTTAAATCTTCATTTCCCAGGAGGACAACACCAATGAATAGCAAAGACCCAGTATTTGGATCTTGGATGGGGTCCAAACCCTTGTCCCTTGCTTTGCATGACCATGGTCCATTACACAGTAACTTGCCCACTCTGAGGTTCAGTGTTCTCATCTATAAAAGGGAAATGATAATACTACCTACCTCATAGTATTCCTGCAAGATATGAATGTTTAGCATTTTTATTAGATTTGCAAAGCATCAAGAAAATCAATGTGTTAGAAATGGGTAAAATTGATCACTGATTAGTTCTTTCTCAACTCTAAAATTTTATCATGTTATAAATACTTTTTGAAGCATGTTTTATCTTGGGGGGGTTAACTCTACTTGACAAGGGTAATAATATAGAGAACTATGAACAATACTTGTAAATTTTGACCTAAAAACATCCTGTTCTAAAAAACTGCCCTCAATAACCAAGGAAATGCCTATATTGAGTCATCAGATAGGTTATTCCTGAGATAAAACGACCCAAGGGTAAAATCCAATTCAGTCATCAGAAACTGATTATCTAATTCCATTTCACTAGACTGCAAATTGATATCCTTATTTATTCACCATTTTCTTCTTCTAAGTGGCATACGGAAAGTCATAATGATGTTCAAGGAATGAATGGATTCATACCCACTTAAAGAGAATTCCTCCCTCACCTCCCAGGTCCTGTATGGAATTGACTGCCTATTTTCTTATCCGTATACTAGGCTGAATTTTGCCATATATCTGTATTAGTGGTGTGTTGTCATCCCAACTGGCTTGCAAGTTCTTTAGTTCTTTAACACAGGGAGAGTGTCACCTGAGCCATTGTGTCTCTCACAGCTCCAGCATAGCACCTTGCAAAGAGGAGGGCTCAGGTCCTGGAACTGAGAAAGCCTCTATTAGGAGTCAAGAGCAATGTATTATTATTGTAATCACAGTAAATGTAATGCAGAGATCTAAAAAAATTGAATACACCTTCTTAAAACACCTAATTTACTTCCCAGAGCGACCTAGCAAGAGCAGTAATCCCACTCTGAGGCTTCTTATTCTCATAAATAGCTTTTATCCATAAATGGCATCCCCGTGGCTCTGTGGTTGTTGGTATTTTCTGTTAGTGCTTGTGAATATGTCAGCTCACACTCTATTATTCAGTGTCATTTCCCACTACATACATGTGCATGTGTGTTTTCATTCCACCTCCTCCCCTTCTTTCTTTCTGGGTTTCACTGTCTTATTTTGTATGAAAATACAAGACTTTTCCTAGTACCTTCTTTCACACACTAACTAACCTTAGATAGGAACTAGTCAAATCCCAGGACTGGGACAACCAATACTTCAACCTGATCTTTAGATGAAATTATTTAATAAATATCTCAGTACCTCTTCCTTTTTAGACATCATCTTACCCTGAAGATCTCCATTTCACTTTTTCTGTCTCATTCCACACATTTCAAACATTTGGCTTACTCAATCTCAGATCTGTCTTCCTGGTTGTGTAAATAACCTTGGGAAAATTACTTAGCTTTGGAATCTTCCTTTTCTCATTTCTTTAAAAGAATAAAGATAATCCAGATTCATAGGTTATACTGAGCTGATATGCATAGTGCCTAAGACAGAGTGGACACTCAACAAATATTGCAGATAGTATAAGGGAGGAGGCTTCTGTTCCCAGAGAGCAAAACAAAACAAAACAAACCATAAAAGCCCTAATTACAGTCTCTCTTATGAAATTGCCTCTTTGAACCCAGGCAACCTAGAAGGGCAGGTAACAAACTTTATAGGTTTCCAAAAATCTCTAGTGGGAGGCAGCCTGCTGCTTAAGTAGTCAGCCAGTCCCTGTTGTTTCCCAGGCTTGAAAGAGCCTGCAGAGGAGGTGGGATGCCTCCAGCGTTTTAAACCTTTCAAATGGCATGTGCTGGCCCCAGACATGGGGAAAAGGGCTTGTTCTTTTCCATAGTATAAGCCAAAAGGGGCCTGAGCTGACTCCCTCATCCACATGTCCTCCTGACTGCTCCCTCCCCATCTCTCCAAACTCTATTAGACTCACAGTTCCTCTGTCTGCTCCTCCCCCTGCAAAGTGACCTGGATGGTGGCCCTACCAATACCCTACACATGACAGAGTTGGCACACAGATTTTGTTGACTAAATGAATGATAAATGAACAGGTTTTCAGTTCCTGGCTGTCCAGAAACTTGGGAAATCCCACACCTCCAAACCCATACTGTACACACACAGATGGCCACCGGCAGGTGGAGGGCTTAGGCTTAACCTCCTCCGGAGCCTAGGTAAGGTGAGAATAGGCTCTGACTCAGGCCAAAATCCAATCATCATTCCACCAGTACCATGGCCGATGAGCTCAGTATCGCTAAGTAGCTCAGCATGAAGGACACAGCTTGGAGTGTCTAAATGTAAGGTGGAAAAGCAAAGATTTAATGATAATAAAATACATGAAAGTCAAGAACCTCTCATACTTCTCATTGGCATTAGTTATAAGAAACTAGAGTGGCTGGTGAGTGAGGATATAAATATCAGATTTAATGGAAATTAATAACCTGTGCTAATAATGCCAGTAATAAGAGTAACAGCAAGGAGAATCTATGTGGATTACTTTCTATGTACCAAACCCTCTGCTAAATCCTTTGCATGTGTTATTGCTATTAATTCTTACTACAAACCTATGAGATGGGTACTGTTTTCATCATTCTATGAAGGAGAAAGTTGGTTTACCACTAGTAAATTTAAGGAGCTAAGATTCTCCAGGAGATGCAGCACACCATTCATTTAACCAGTCACTAAACACAGTATTCATTGAGCCAGGAACCAATCTAGATGCTTGGGAGGAGCAGTGAGCCCAACAAAGGCCTTGCCCTCATGGGGCCTACATAAGAAAACCTGAATTAATAGCCTCAGTTCTTATGTCTTTTATTTCAGCTATGTCCTTAAGCCCACTGAAAGAAAGAATCCCAAGAACGAGCCCTGTAGGGCTATGGAAGTGAGGAGAAATCAAGTCCTTAGGTATTCCCAGGTGCTCACTCCTGCTTTCCCCATGAGTTCTGTGAGCTGTTCATTCAGAAATCCCTTCTCCTGCCACTTCTGAGACAGGCATTGTTGCAGAGTTGGTCAGCTTCTCCTTTGTTTAACTCTAGTCTTTTCTTCAGTGCCTGCCTCCCACTCAGAGCCACCTCCCTCCTATTAAGTCTTAAATTTTTGCCATTCTTTCTTTGTTGGTAGTATTTGCTGCTAAGGGCTTTTCCAAGTTGAAGACCAATTTTCAAATCAAATGACTCATGAGAGTAATTGTTAAGCATAATTCCAGAGTATATTGAAGACATTCCAGAAAAACACATGTTAGCAAAAGATGTGCAGTGCATACAATTAATTTTGACTTAGGTAATCTGCAAATTGATTCCCAAAGTATTTTTGTTGTCATTATATGAGTTCCCAATAAAGACCCCCTTTGCCCAAGAGTTCATGATGCTAAATAAGTATTATTCATCAGGGTCTTGCAATGTAGCCCAGGCTGGCCTCAAACTCATGATCTTAACTGCCCTTGTCTCCTGAATGCTGGAATTATGGGCATGTACTACCATGCCCAGTTGTATTATTCATCTTAATGTAATTTATGGGAGCAAAAATTTCCCTAGTTCTGAAATATGTTTTACCTGATACCTGAAGGCTAAAGACTTGATGATACTTTCATTTATTTGACTCATAAATATTGTGTGTTTACCAGAGGCCAGCTGTCTGGCAAGTGCTGGGATTAAGATTCAAAAAACAATATATATATTCTTGCTCACACAAAGCTTATAAGCTAAAGTATGTCAAAATGTTTTGGTGATCCAATGAGTCTATTAGCCAAGAGAGTAAGAGCTAACCAATCACTGGGGTAAGAGGCAGGGAAGACACCCCAGGTAGAAGAAAGCAGAAGGGCAGAGATGGAACTCCTTGGCTTGGTGCACAAGGTCCTCCATGCTCTGCTGCATTTGACCTTTGTAGACAGCAGGCTGCAGTGGTTCACCAGCACTGCAAAAAAAGAACAGAGAGAGATAGGCATGAGAGGAGGGGAAAGAGAGAGAGAGAGAGAGAGAGAGAGAGAGAGAATGTATTTAAGAGATTTATTTCAGAATTGCTTGGCATTTTAGATTTCTCATATCATGTAACACAAACTTCTAGGTACCTTTTCAGTGTGAAAGTCATTAAGAGCATGAGTTCTAAAACAAGACTACTTGGGGTCTGAATCCTGGTTTTGCTACTGTTACCCTAGGCCAATTACTTGTTTTGTGCCTCAGTTCTCTCATCCAAAAAATGGAATTAATAATGTATTCCCCCAAAAAAGACTGTTATGAAGATTAAGGGGGTTAATTTATATAAAGTGTTTAAAAGCAGTGCCTGAAACATAATGAGTTCAAATACATTATTTTCAGGAAAAGAAAAAATAGATTCCAAAAATGGTTCTGACTATTTTAAACATCTTAGCAAATCTCCAAAGCACCACATGTGCTGGACACATATCCATTAGTGTTATCAGTAATTTTAAATTTATTGGGTATCTCCTATATGCCAGGTGTTAGAGGCCAAACAAGAAGAAACAAGATCTGGAAAAGCTTATTCACCCATGGACCAGCTCTGAGAATTGAGACAAATGATCAACCAATCAGAGCCTCAGCTAAGTCTCCTATAAAATAAAAATGATGACATCTTCTCAAAAGCTGTGGTGGATTGAATACATTCACTGTCCAAAGAGCTCAGCCAAAGTGCTCAGTAATGAGGAGGTGATGGAGGAAGAGAAATAGGATAATCTTGGAGGTGGATGTCATTATTTAGTTAGAAAACTGAGGTCCAGTGCCCCCCACCCTGCCAATTGGCCCTTGTCATGAACTCTTTTTTCTCCTTGACCATGCTTCCTTTGATTAGCATTTCCTGTTATCTTCATCAGCAACTCTTTCATTGAACTCCACTCTTAGCAAGCTCTTTGGTGGAAAGAATCAGATACCAAGACACAGGGCTGCTTGATGAAATAACATTCTGGCAAAGAATTTGTCTACCTTTTGTCCATATTTGAGACTTTGAGTGAAACCAAATTTAAAAGTAATGGACTAAGTAATTTGTCAGAGGAAATTTCAAGACAGCATATCATTCAGGCTATTGCATGGGTATTGCAGGCTGCTTTTACTCAGATTTAGAGTAAGAATTGGGAGCAAAAAATAGAGTAGAAAGATTTGAAAAATGTGCAATTTGGATAGAAAAGGAATATATTTAAGGTTTTGGACAAAGAGTGATTGGTTGTTAAAGAGATTAGTGCCATTAAAGAGAAATCAAGTGGTCTGCAATCAGGACATACGAAAGATGTCTTGAGGGCAGGATCAAGGGTTAAAGGTTTTAACTCATTTGAAAGACTTTCTCTTGAGAAAGGAGTGCCTCTGGGGTATGTGCACACACAGGGCCAGCTAGGAAGTTGTTTCCCCAGGACTCCTTTCTCCATGTTCAGCACTCAGAAGCTGTTGTAGCCATGGCCAAGAGAGCTTGAGCTGGCAGCAAATGTTGGCATTGTCCAACCAAGGCTGCTTGGGCAGGCATGCAAAATGCAAGAGTTACTGGGTCAAGAAGGCTTCCACTGAGATTTCAAAGGAAGGCCTGGAAGTTAGGCAATGTGTGGCAGGGTCAGGCAGCCCTGAGAGGGCTATGTGTGAACCAGTAAGGGAGAATTCTAAGTTGCAATGGAGACCCCAGGATATGGGAGATACCAGGAATGTGGAAGGTCTGCTGAGAAAGCAGGCAATGAGTGGAGCCAAGCCAAAAGAGATGCAATGAGGGCTGCAAATGGCAAGGCCATGGGAGAATGGCTGTCCAAGTTTGTTAGAGTTCACATCATGACCCCACAGTCCCTCCTGGATGCCAGACATAGAGATAAAAGATTTAGTGTTTGCTGTGCTGGGTTTTGGTCTTGCTTTGATCTGAAACTTCCCAGGTATTCTTCTATTCCTACCTTCTGAAATGGGTATTCTGTGCCAATGTATCAGAAATATGTAATTTGTTGATTTTACATGGGTTCAGAGTATGCACTGAATCTCAGAAAAATCTTTCAATTTAGACTTTTGGACAATGTTGGAACTGTTAAGACTTTGAGGGGCTGGTGGAGTGGCTCAAGTGGTAGAGTGCCTGCCTAGGAAGCATGAGGCCTTGAGTTCAAACTCTGATACTGCAAAACAAAACAAAAAAACTTTGAGGATTCTTGGAGATGGAATAATGCACTTTGCATATGAGATGGCTGTGAGCTTTTGGGGGTCATGGCCAAAATAAACATGGTTTGACTATGAAAATTCCCCCACAGTTTCATGAGTTGATTGCTTTGTTTTCAGCTAGTGACACTGTTCTGGGAGTTTTTAGAAACTTTAGGAAGTGAGGCCTAGCTTGAGGAAGTAGGTCACTGAGGCCATGCCTTTAAGGATTATATCTGACCCTTGGCCCTTTGCTCTCTCTCTGTCAAGAGGTAAACAGCCTCAGTGACATGCTGCTACTACCATGATGCTTTGCCTCACCACAGGCCTATAGTCACAGAGCTAAGGAACACAGATTGAATTCACTGAAATCATGAGCCAAAATAAATTCTTCCTCTTTTTAAGTTGTTCTGTAAGTATTTGGTCACAGAGATGATAAAACTAATATAATAATCCAGAAAAATCTGAAAGTCAGTACTCACTTCAAAAGACTATCTTGGGTTGTGGATGTAGCTCAGTGGTAGCGCACTTGCCTAGCATGCATGAGACCCTGAGTTCCATTTCCAATACCAAAAAAAGTATGTACTTGTTCTTCTAACAGATTTATTGAAGAATTTCTTGGAATTTAGATTTCTCACATCATCTAACACAAATGTTTACTACCTTCTCAGTGTGAGGGTAAAGGTTTTTATGTTCATTTGGTCATCTGCCCATTTCAGCGGACATATATGAAGCACTGTCTTTGGTTTTTTGGTTACTATAACAAAATACTTGAGACCAGGTACATTATAAAGAACAGAAGATTCTTTTCTCAGAGTGCTGGAGGCTGGGGAGTCCAATAGCATGGTAACTACTTGGCATCTGGTGAGGGTCTTCTTGGTGTATCATGACATGGTTGAAGATATTACATGGCAAGACAGAAAAAGCATGCTAGCTTTTTCTAGTCCTAATTATCTCCCAAAGGTGCTACCCCAAAATACTGTTAACAGGTGAAATTGGGGTTGTTTCTGACACATGACCTTCTGAGGCATTCAAACAATTGAACACACCTTTTTGTACAAGATGTTAAATACATGGCATTTACTACATGTGTGGCTTCAGGAAATTCATTTTAACTACTTATGCCTCATTTTTCTTCATAGAACCAGCATCATGGGATTGTTGTCAGGATTCCAAATTTTAGGACTCCAGTCAGTACTTGGAACAGGGGAACACTATGTACAGGACAGTTGTAGTTAGCAACAGTAGCGACACTTGTCATTGTGTTATCACATAAAGCTATGTTGGCTTTGGAAAGCAGAAATAAAGAAAAAAAGAGGGATATTTTAGATTGAATGAGATGAAGGAGTTCAAATAAGTCTTCAGAAAAAAAGAAAATTTTAGGTAAGTTTTGAAAGATGACTAGGTGTTTTGCAGTAGACCAAAAGAAAAACATAAATAGGCAAGGTTAGGATTAGAAAGTAGTAACTCAAAGGCTATACATTAGGCTGGAAATGGAATATGTCATTATGTCCCCAGCATATTGCTTTGGAGATGTACACCATGTGCGACAGGAGCATAACAAGGGTGGAGAGACGATGTGCTCATTAAGATTAGAAGGCTATCATTTGAAATCATGCTTCACTAGACTGGGAATAATAACACCTCCTATATTTGTATAGCACCATTTCTGTACAATTTTAAGATACTATCTCAGTAATATTCACAACCTGGGAGGTCTGGCCAGTTATAATTATCACCATTTTCCAGAAGGGAAAGCAGTACAAGGAAAGGAAGACAGACATCCAGGGTTGTTCAAAAGTTATTGACAGATCTAGAACTGAAATGCTAATTTAAAGCTCATTGGTGCTCAAAATAACAAGATCATACCAATGCCACACCTTGCCACTATTTCTCTCCCTGTCTTTGCAAACATAGAGAAAAGTGGTATAGCTGAAGAGGCTAGTGTGGAATTATAGCACAATCAGAATGAAGAAAATGCTTAGCATGGGGAGCAGGATGGATGTGAGGAGCGGGGATAAACTGGACTGTGTGCCAGGAAGAAGTAGAATTTACTTATGCGAAGGTTTTGTAGCTTACATAAAGTAAGGAACACGCATCATAGTGATACATTGATGAGTTTTTACATATGAATACTGTATTAAGTTGCTAGGGCTTCCATAACAAAATACTACAAAGCTTGGATGGCTTAACCAACAGAAATTTTTCTTACATTCTAGGGCTGTAGTCCCAGCTACTCAGGAGGCTGAAATCAGAAGTATCGTGGAAAAAAAGTTCACAAGACCCCCCCCTCAACCAATAGAAAGCTGGGCATGATAGCACGTGCCTGTTACCTAAGCTACATAAATAGAAGAATCTCACTCAGAGGACGCCCCAGGCATAAACATAAGCCCCTATTTGAAAAATAACTAAAGCAAGAAAGGTGGGTAGGTGTGGTTCTAGTGGCAGAGCATCTGCCTAGCAAGCGCAAGGACCAGTATTCAAATCCCAGTACCGCATTAAAAAAAAAGTCTTTTCTTATCCCAAGTTCATGAGCATATTCTCCTAAATTTCCATCATGAAGCTGGATTGTTTTACTTTCACATTAAGGCCCAGGATTCATCCCACACTAAAATTTTAATACTTCTACTCATTGGCCCAGCACAATTTCTTTCCCACTGCAATTCAGTGGTGGCAGTTAGTCCACTGGGTAATTTTGTTTGTGTGTGTCCTGCTCTGCGCTCTGTTCTATCATGTCTGTTTAGCTGTCTCAGCTAAGTCTACCTAATTTGTTCTTCTTCAAAATTGCCTTGGCTCTTTTGGATTCTTTGAGTTTCATTTTGGAATCATTTTGTCAATTTCCATAAAACAGTTTACTGGGATTTTATCAAGATCAAATCTATAGATCAATTTGTAAGATTCACATTTTAACATACTGAGCTAATACACTATTTGTGTCTTTTAAAATGCCTCTTAGCCACATTTTCATCATTTTTAAGGAAGAGTTCTTTGCTATGATGTTACACTTGTTCTCACTTGAACTTTTAATATTATTATAAATAGTGTTTTTATAATTTTAATGTTTGATAGCCATTGCAGTCCATTGAGCTCTACAGAGACAGTGTCCACGTCTGGGCACTGGATGCCTCTTTGTCTCACTGAGAAAAAATAACTTTTTAACTGGGAAACAAAAGTTGTAGCTGTTTTGTTGACATTCTGAACACTACTAAGTAAATAAAATTTAAAGTTTTTGTTTTCTAGTTGTTTGATACACACATATGTAACATATAAATAAGTAAATAAAATTGATTTGTATAACAACCTATGTGATGACCTTGTAAAATGAATTTATTCTTATAGTTTGTAGAATTTTTGCATTAATGACATATATGAATAATCACAACTGCTTCTTTTTCAGAGATTATGGCTTTAAAAATTTTGTTTTCTGACCTTATTGTATTAATTCCCTCAGTACAATGTAGAATTGAAAAGTCGCCACTATTATTTGATATTTATCTTGGAGATGATAGTCAATGCTATTGAAGAGAATAAAAAGAGATGCAAGAAGGCAGACTGTAATCCCAGCTACTCAAGAGGTGGAGATCAGGAGGATGGTGGTCTGAAACCAACCTGGGCAAAAAGTTAGTGAAACCCCATCTCAACAAACAAGCCAGGCATGGTGTTATACTCTGTAATCCCAGCTATACAGGACATGTAGGCAGGACGACTGTGATTCAAGGCCAGCCCTGGGCAAAATGCATAAGACACTATCTGAAAAATAACTAAAGCAAAGAAGTACTGGGAACATGGCTTAAGTGGTGGAGTACCTCCCTAACAAGCACAAGATCCTGAGTTTGTTTTAGGACCACAATTAAAAACAAGAAATGCAAGAAGGAAGCAAGCTTAGAAATATTTGTAAGTGATACAATTGTAAACTTAAAATACAATTTAAATTGTAAATAAATATAATAAGGTTTATACATTATTTAAAGCAATAAAATGGCTAATGAAAAAGTCAGTTAATTTCTGCTGGGCCTGGTGGCACACATTCCTAATCCCAGTACTCAGGAAGTTGAGGCAAGAGGATCATGAGTTTAAGACCAGCCTGGGGCACACAGTCAAAGCCTACCTCAAAAAAAGTCAATTAATTTACTTTAGGATAACGATTATCTTTCAGAAAGCAAAAGAAAATATCTTATTCATAATTAGTTTCAAAATGAAAATGTGATTCATTTAGATTCTTGTTTGGCTCAATTCAGCAACATTTTCTATTATTTTTCTTTCATGGATCTTTGGGGTTTTTTCCCATCTTCTTTCCAAAACTTAAGAAAGTATGATTTTGTATACTCGAGAATTACATTGACCAGGTGCAGTGATACACAGCTGTAATCCCAGCATTCAGGAAGCTGGGGCAGGAGGATCATGAGTTCGAGGCCAGACTATGCTACATAGCAAGACCTTGTCTAGAAAGGAAAAGAAACAGAAAAGAAGGAATTGCATTGCAGTACTTTAAAATATCCCTTAGTTTAAAATTGAGTTCTTCATTTTTCCAAAAGATTTTAACCAATCCACTGTAACACGAAAGTAGCAATAACCATGCAGTTGTGAAAACCCTGTCTTTTAATTGCATTCTAAGCCAGAGGGTTAAGGCTAAACACACGGTAGACAGCACGGCGCTCCACTTAAAACACAAATCCACAGCCCTCTTGAAATCTCCTCAGACTTGTGATGCTCAGGTAACTGAGCAAATGCAAAAACAGCAGAGCCACTATGTACCCGACCTTAAACATTAGTAGGAGTTTAATGTCAACACTTGTTTTCTTTATTGCTGTCAAAAAATTGTCTCATTTTGGTTAAAAAGAGGGATGAGCTATTTCATACAGCATGTGGAGTTTAATTAACACACCTGCACGCTGTTAAATTCTTCCCTAAACAGAGCGATTATAGACTAGATGAGATGCAAGGACTTGATGACAGGAATGTCCCCAGGGCTATCGCCTCAGACCCTGCCACAACTGGCCTGCATGACAGCCTTGCTGGGATGTTACAATCCAGTTGAGCAAGAGTTTCCCCATGGGCCTCCTGTGAGCCTGGAGCCCGGGTGAAGCCTTCGAGGTCAATGCGAGGAGGAGCCAAGTCGCCTTGGAGGACAGCAGAAGCGTTGCCTTCCTTAAGCGGAAGGGGCAGCGGTTGTCAACGTGGCACTTGTCTCAGGAGAGGAAATGCCACATGGGCCTGATGGAGACTAGTTATGTCAGAGGTTTGGGCCTCGCCTGCACTCATTGCCTACAAGTGGTTTACTCATTTGGTCGTTCGTTTCGTCCAAGCAATTTTTAATTGCACTTTATACCTCGGGCACGGAATCACATACTGGGAATACGATATTTCACATAACCTTCCTGATTTTTAGGAGCTCGCAAGTGACCTTGATGACGAGGCTTCACAAACTTTACAGGATAGCTGAAGAAGTCCTGCAGTCACCGGCAAGCACAAAGATGTGCGTATGTACACGTGTGCCTATCTCCATGATGGACCGTTGCGTTGATGCAGTGTTGAAGAACTCTGAGTTTCTTTGTGCTTAGGAAGTGTTTAGCCCAGCTTCTTGGGGTAGAAAAATCCTATTCTCCCAGCACTCAGGGTCTTGAGTTCACGGTCAGCCAGCCTGGATGACACAGTGAGATCCTATTATTTCTGTTTTGCTTTTTTAAATTAAGAATCTTTACTCCTATTTCCTATATAGGGAGCAGGAATTGTTTTTCCTTTTTTTTCTTCACTTTTTCCTACTTTATCATTACTAAAATTAACCCTGCCTGAAACTTTTTTGAAAAATTTAGCACGGGGTTAAGAGAAAGAGTGAGAAACTGTGTGTATGTGTGTATGGGGGGGGAGGGTCCCTATGTTTGAGTGCCAGTTCTGCAGCGTTGGAGGCATGTGACCACGATTACGTTTTAGATCAGCTATGTTCCAGTTTCTTCAGCTGGGCCAACAGTGCCTACTGCTTAAACCGTGCCTGACTCATACCAAGAACTGTGCTGCATTATTTACATTGAAATGTTTCAGACTGAAAAAAATATTTCTAGCTTCGATGTTCAAAAAATCCTGAGCATTAATTAATTAAAATTAATAAATGTTTAGGCATTTACAATTTAGAATTATGTCATCTCATCAATTACAATTCAATTTTACTCATATACTCTGAGGGGAAGAGATGCATTTTAATATGTTTGGCCTGGTGTAGGAAAAAACTTCCAATAGTTAAGACCACCAGAAAGGTTATAAAAAATCCATGAGCACAGAAAGAGACTGTTTATTGACAGCCACTGTGATAGTGCATTATCGATCCAAATATCTTATCTACAAATATCAAGTCCAGAAAGTTCTAAAAACCAAGCAAGCATGAGATTGTTTATAATTTGCATTTATCCCACTTAATGTGGACATATTCATCTGCTTGACTGAAGGGATGTTAACGTGTGTGATAGATCTGAGTATTTTACAATAACAATTCACTTACCTCCTTTTCCTTGGAAAGAAATAGATTTCATTGACTTTGAACTTGGCCATATAGTGTACTTTAAATGAGCTGGTGAGGTTTGGGTTAGGTTTGCCCCTGGTCTGCCTACCATTTACCCTGAAAACTGATGATCAGGGAATTGATGATCCAGGAAGAATTCAAAGATCCACAGAATAGACTATAGGCTGACTCACAGAGCTGAGAATAAGCAAAACGTGATTGCTTGGTACACCAATCAATCAAGTCAAAGAGGCTGTTTTGATTTGACTTTTTAGATGCTGGAAATTGAACCCAGGTCCTTTCACATGTTAAGTACACATTCTACCACTGAGCTACACCCAATCTCACATTATTGAGTTTTGGAGTGTTTTCTTAGGAGGAATTACTGAGGCACTCTGCCCCACAGTTTACTGGGGGTGTTACATAACATACTTTGTGAACATCACATTTTCTTTTGTAACGATGCTGACTAAAATTTAAAACCCATTTAGCACTAGGGTTTTAGATAAGAACCTATAGCTTTGTATTTCACATAATCCCCCCGTACAACACTCCAATGTAATATTCCCATTTTACATATGAAAAATTGAGTCTCAGGTGGCTGATATAACTTGTCTAATGTTCCACCATTACTAATTTGTAGAGACAAGATATGATTCCAGGATTCTGATATAGAACTATACTCTTAAATGTTAAGCTATACTGCTTTTCACATATTTCTTAATTTCTAGTAAAAACATACAACACATAAAAAATGCATTATTTCATTGTCTAATACCTAATGCCTTTATATTTCTAGTAATTTTTATCTCCAGTTCTTGAAGAAAAGCAATCATAAACATTTTGTGTTGAGATAGACAATGGAATCTTTCTCCAAAGAGACTGAAAACTTAGGAGAGATACTCATTTGAAATAATCAGTTTAGTGGTGGAAATAAATTACCTTTCCGAAAGCCACCATATTTAAACTGTTTGCTCTCTCACGTGGGGACTGATTGCTAATACACAGAACTGACTTCTGAATTGATTTCATAAATTAAACTGGTAATTGTCAACTGTTTCCTTTATGGGATTTGAACTGACTATCAGAGTTCTCTAATGAGTGTTAGACATTAGTCTTTTTCAGAAATTATCTGGTTACTAAATATCAAAAGGAGTAAATTATATTAATGGTAACATTAGTGTCAGAAATTTGAAACTTTCACCATATAAAAGAAATACCTTCCTGCCCGTGTTTATTGGGGTACTACTTACAGTAGCTAAGTTATGAAATCAACAGGTGCCTGTCAATAGAGGAGTGGATAAAGAAAAAGTATGGCATATATTCACAGTGGAGTATTACTCATCCATAAAGAAGAATGAAAACAGTAAAACAAGTAACACGTGTTCTCTCATGTATGAAAATGTAATTTAAAAAAAATTACCTGAAATTAGAAGAGGACTGGGAACGGGAAAGGAAGTGGAGGAAGGGTAAGAGTGAATGAGCATAATCAATGCATGATGTATACATGTATGGAAATATCACTGCTTAATCCCATTAGTTTGTATTATTGATGTGTTAATAATTATAATATTAAAAATTGAAACTACTTGGCTAAAGCAAATATGCCTATGTTTTGTTTAGTTTCCTGGCTAGAACTTGATATCCCAGTCTTCTTTAAGTGGAACTAAAGTCCATAAACTGGACATAAAATAAAATTGAACAAAATTGTGAATTTTAGCTTCCATTAATTTAGGCCCTTTTCTGGCTTGAATAATTCAGGCTGAGATTTATTGCATTACAGAAGCAACATTAATTCAATTACTTGAAAGTATATTCTTATACACATATTTAAATTAAAAAATAATGAAACTTGAAATTATTTTTAAAAGGAGGGGAGGAGGGATATGAAAGAGTAATTAGAGGTGGTGAATTGATCAAAGTACATGGAGATGTCACAATGAAACCCCTTGTACAACTAATGTATGCTAATAAAATGTGGAAATATTTAAATTAAAAAAAATTCGTGATGTCTTGCCAGCAAAGAAAGATTCCATCACAAGTTCTAATATTGTCTTCAATGGCAAAGGACAATAGCAAAGTCAACCACTAATTCTTTTTTCTTTTTTTTTGGCACTACTGATGTTTGAAGTCAAGGCTTTGCACTTGCCAGACAAGTACTCCACTACTTGAGCCACTCTCCCCAACCCAACAATGATTAATTTTTAACTATTTCTTTGAAATCCTGCAAAGTGGTGGAACCAACATTTTAGCATAAAATGAGCATTCTAATTATAAATTTTTATTTTGAAATACTACATAATAGTTCATTTTTTCTCATTAAAAGAGTCATTCTTATTTTAGTAGCAAATATGACAGAGTCAAAAAACATTGAAGACAGGCGTGGTGGCACACATCTCTAATCCTAACACTTGGGAGGTGTAGGCAGGAAGACTATGAGCTAAAATCATAGCAAGACACAGTCTGAAGTGGAACAAAACAAGAGCCGGGCACCAGTGGCTCACGCCTATAATCCTAGCTACTCAGGAGGCAGAGATCAGGCTCATGGTTCAAAGCCAGTTCTGGCAAATAGTTTGAGAGATCCTATCTCAGCAAAAACCCATCACCAAAAAGAGCTGGTGGAGTGGCTCAAGGTGTAGGCCTGAGTTCAAACGCCAACGCTGCAAAGAAACCAAACAAAAACAAGAAAATTTTGAAGTAAAAAGAAAAAAAGCAGTCACTCAGAATCTCACACCTAAAAATGTAATGAATGAATAATAAGCTGTAGGAGAATAACCGGATGGTTGGAGTGATTCAAACTTCATTCTTCATTCATTTAAGCTCTGCCTAGACTTGGAAGACACAGTGGCTTGAAAATTTATTGCTTTGATTCAGTCATGATAGAAATGATTGAGCTTCCTCATTTTCCTCCTGGGTATTTTTTTCATTCTCTATGTCCACATATCTGGTTTCTATGTGTACAAATGACATGGTTTTTCCATGCTGTCTTTTCTTTTAGTTGTATAAGTGGAAGGAACATTACCAGAGTTTAGAATAGGCAGTGTTTCTAATACCTGGTTGTGAATGCTAAGGAAACTTACTTTTATTAGTGACTACTTTAAAGTGTTCAAAAAATAAAAAGAAAACTAATATGTTAATTCAAAAATTCCTTTCTTCAAACACAGATAATCAGTCAAGAGAGCATTTCAAGTCTGAACAGAAAATGTAGTCATAGGACTACCTTCAAGCAAATGGAAAGGAATATATGTACACACCTGTTTGTATTCTTTCTTGAAAATGGGTCTTAGGAAGAAGAACAGATTGGCTGCCTCTGTCTGTGAGCAAAAAAAGTTAGCACATTAAGACACCCACTGATTTTGTTTGGTCAGTTTCCTTGAACAGAAGGGAACAGGGGGATGCATTTGTTTATTTTGTAAGCATTCCAAACCAGTAAATGAATGCTTGCAACAGTGCCAACACTCAAATGTAATTTACTAAACTTGTAAATGACATTTGTTCCTGGAGATGAAAAAAACTATCTGTCTTTGATTCAAAACTCTAACAATACAAAGTTAAAATGCGTGATGCTCACCCTAACTCCATCGAGAATGAGTTGGTTTTCAAATTGACTTTTTTTACATGGAAATTTCCCTCTTAGCATTGGCACCAGCACCCATCAATCAGAAGAGATTCCATACTGGAAACTTCAGCAAAGCTGAGTGAGTGATATCCATGGATTATAAACCCTACCTGCCAGGCTTCCTCTATTCATTTCTCTTTTTGCCAACATAGTAATGGCCCACAAGATTTGCATATATAGTTCAGAACTAAAAGTAGAAAAATAGCAGAAGTCATAATAAAAACAGAAAAATAAAAGGAATACCACCTCTGAACTGAATTTGAGATCAAAGATAATGCTATAAAATCCTTGCATATTCGTTAAGAAGAATCCTTTTAGTAATGCAAAAAATACACAGGAGCTGAGTGCCAGTGGTTGGTTGATGCCTGTAATCCCAGCTTCTTGGGAGGATCAGGAGGATCGTGGTTCAAGGTCAACCTGGGCAAAAAGTTCACAAGACCCCATCTCAACCAATAGCTGGGCACTGTGGCATGCACCTGTCATCAGTACTATGATGGGAAGTGTGAAATACAAGGGTCATTGTCCAGGCAGACGTGAGCAAAAAGCAAGGCTCTGTCTCCAAAATAACCAAAGCTAAAAGGTGTGGCTCAAGTGGTAGATTACTTGCCTAGCAAGTGCAAAGCCCTGAGTCCAAACCCCAGCACTAACAACAACAACAACAACAAAATCCAGGATGCTTCATATCTACCACCTTGAGATTCCTAAATCCTTAAAGAATGATAAATATTGGGTTTTGGTCTAATGTTTTTGTTTGTCTTGTTCCCATTTCTCTAAATCCTTTTAATAAATCAGAATTTATGTTTTTGTCAATGCTAAGATCAATGGCATATCAGTTTGTTTTTTGTTCTTGAATCTAGGGATTATTTGACTCAAGAAAGAAAAAGGTAGTCTAGCCCAATGATAGCAGGGCCTTAAATCTTCTCTTCCATAAAGACTTATAGCAACAGCAGTACTCATAAGGTGTCTTGGTTTTCCCAACTCTGAGAGATTAACCATCTCCAGTCACCAGGAAGAAATTTTGGCTTGGAGAGCTAAGTGACTTGTTATATGGCACATGCCCAGCTGTGATGTGCCTTTTAGCATATCAGAGGGGACAGGCAAACTGGGAGCACAGACAACATCCAGTCAGAATGCTTAAGAAATCACCCAAAAGACTCATGTTCTTCCTCTGCTCGTGGCCCACCTTTAATATCTTCTAGCTGGTGAACATGACTGTGAAAGCCAGTCTTTTGGCAGGAAATTAGTTGGGGTCACTGGTTTGAGCATGGGGATCGGGTTGTGGAGGAGGGAGGAATGTGTAGGTATCAAGTGGACAGTCTCAGCATTGGCAGCATTGTAAGCACAGGTGTGTCCCACCACTTCTCCAATGCCTAATCCCAGGCACCCTCAAAGTGTCCTAACCAAATGATCACCCCAGTTTTCAGTGATTAGGAGTGGTTCCGCTGATCTACGTGCCTTTCCTTTCCCTCAGTCCTACTGAAAAAGAAAATCACAAGGAACCATATCACTTCGAAATCTCCATAAGACGTATAAGCACAAATACAAACTGTTAACAGTGGTTCCTAAAGAGAGTAAAAATTTCACTTTCAATCACTTTTGTGGCTTTCAAATTTTTATGATTGCATATATTAGCTTTCATTAAATAACACAACTACTGTAAGATTTATATAAGCTCTATGAACTGTACAATGAAAAAAAAATCAAGATTCCTGCCTTTTGACATTTCTAACAAAAACTCTTACTGAGATACAATTATTTCCTTTTTTACAAATTTACATGGAAAAGTAGTTTGAAAGGCAGCATGGGATGATAGATACACTCTACTATTGAAAGTTACTAAAACAACCAGATGCCGGTGGCTCATGCCTGTAATCTTAGCAACTCAGGAGGCAGAGATCAGGAGGATCTATGCTCAGTTTGAAGCCAGCCCCGGGGCAGGCAGTTCCCAAGACCCTATCTCAAAAAAATCCAACACACAAAGAAAGGACTGATAAAGTGGTTCAAGTGCTAAGAGCGCCTGCCTAGCAAGTGTGTAGCCCTGAGTTCAAACTCCAGTGCCACCAAAATAATAAATAAATAAATAAATAAAATACAGTCACTGAAACAGATTGGTGTCTTGGCTCCTTTGATAACTTGCTATGTGACCTTAGGCTAAACCATTCAACTCTCTGAGGCTCATGTCCTATAATAATAAGTTCACTAAACAATGTCTATGGGTTCTCTCTAACCTTTCACTGGAAGATGAAATCGTTATCTCTATTGCGGCATGGTTCTTTGTTCTTTTACTAGAACTTCCAGTTACAAAAGTTAGTCTGCAACCTCCCTTGCAGTCAATAGGATATAAAAATAGAGCTATGTGGAACTTCTGGGTTGTGTCTTTAGAAACAAAACAAGTGCCTTTCTCTTGAACCCTTCTCCCTTTCTGTTTGCTGTAATGCTCACTGAGGAGCTGTATTGGCAATCACACCATCTAGAATGGCAGAAATGGAACAAATTGGGGCCTTTACACTATGAAAATGCCTTGCTATCCCATATCGTTAGAATGTTGTGTGAGAGATAAATACACTTTATTTTATTTAAAGTAGCTGTAATGACTTGAGCTTTTGTTTAGCAGTTATAACTTAGAGTTGCAAGGGAAAGTCAGGTTTATTCGACTTTTCCCGACTGTATTGTTTTAATTGACTTTTCTTCAAATCTCTATTTCAACTGTGTGCACTCTTACTTTTTAAAGTGAGACTGATTTTCTGTGGATTTAAACACATATGGTCACATAGTAAGAAGTCACAATCATAGTAGGAAATCACAATCTAGTTAAGACTGGTAGCTTGCTCCTATGGTTAAAGTCGACGTCAGGTAATTATTTGATTTTTAGCAAAAGCACAGGACTAAGTGTTCTTTGAGTGGATGGCTTATATCTTATTTATCTTTTTTATCCATTTTGCATCTTGCATAGAACCTGGCATATTATAGATGCTCAATGAATAAATTCATGGCCAATGCTCTTATCATAGAGAGACAGGTGGTACATGTAACTAATAAGGTAAGAACTTTGGTCTTTAATTTTCCAGTCCACTAGGGTTGTAGCCACAGCAATTAGTTCAGAAATGACCATGTGACTGAGGCATGGTGAGTCAGAAACAATCATTGTAGGATTTTTGTTTGAAGTGCTGGTAAAGAGAAACTCTCCTTTAGGTTTGTCTTGGAACTGTCAGCTGACATTTTGCTGCCAGAAGTGGAGAGCCTTCCTGAGAATAAAGTCCGCCCAGGGGAAAGAATGAGGCCAAATCCCCATTCAGCCTTTGGACAGAGCCCTACTCATTAATTTTTCAGTTAAATGAGCTAATAAATTACTTTTTTGGCTGAATGTAGTGTCAGTTAGTTCTGACTAATAATTAGGGTATAGGTGCTAATACTAGACCACCCCTATCTTGAAGAAGAATTTCATCTCTCTAGTCTACATTTCTGAACATTGACGGGGGAGAATTTAATGATTTTTAACATCTTTTCAGCTGTAATTTCCATTCGCCTTTCTTCATGTGTATATAAATCAGTTAGTGTAAGTCTAGTTATATAGGATATAGATACCAACATCTATGGCTTAATAAAAATGTTTACTTCTCATTAATACAAAGTCCAAAACAGATATTTCTGACTCGCAGGTGGCTTTCCTCCAAGTGAAGACTTAGGAACATAGGGTTCTTTTACCTTGTGACTCTGCCACTTTCAACCTGTGACTTCCCAGGTCACCATGCTTATTGTCACTAAGCCAGGGGATAGGAAAGAAAACAAAGATTATGTGTTATAGAGGATTGGGAAATTATAGGCAGGTCTGCAATTGGCACACATCACTTGGATTCACATTCTATTAGCTAAAACATCATCCCATGACCATATTTAATTGAAACAAGACTGGAAAATGTTTCAGGAAAAATATAAATCGATTTATTGAATGGCTATTCAGTCTTTGCTGTAGGAAGCTCTTAACACATGCTTAGTAGCTCTGTTCTATATCTCTGTCTCAAGTTGGTTAACTATGTGCATTTCTTCTAATATCCCAACTATCGGTTCTGTTGTTTCTGAAAAGGAATATAATGAAGAGAACTTACTGAGTCTAGACATTAGGAAGTTGAATAGATAATAGTTTATTTAGCTTGTAAAACATACTGAAAGGAGGTGTTCTACTCCTGTCTACTTCTAGGCTTGGGTTCTGTATTGTGGTAAGAGAGAGGGAAGGTTAGACTTTCAGGCTGTTTGCATTTGAAAAGGAAAAGAGAAACAAAAACACCAATCATCCATTGTTCCAGCAAACCTCTCTTGCATGTTTCCACTCTCCTAGACAGCAGGAAGGCTACAGATAGCCTTGGCAGCATCTGGTGCAACAAGGAAAGGGTGAAAACTGAAGTAGAGCTCTCCTCCAAACTGCCACCACTCAGGCCTACTTGTGGCCTCCTTCCTGCCTTCATGCCTCTTGACTAGGCAGTGGGGAGTCTATAGAACAGAACTCCCATCTGAAGACATGCTTTGTAGTTCTTTGAAATTAGGAATTCATCTTGTTTGATTCCTTTCCATTTGTTTAAGGATTATTTCCACCATAGTGAAATAAGCCAAAACCCACATTCAAAGATTCAATGCTAGATCTGCAGCATTCAAGAAGTCATATACAGAAATGTCTGACCTTGACCATCTAATCCTTCATTCTTCACTTTGTGCATTGAAGCAATATTTGATTTTTTCTGAGTTACAATCTTACCTCCCTTTCCTGCACAATGTCTTTTTTATTCTTCTCTAGGCTATGTATGCCTTCCATACAACATTCCTCTTCAGAAACCCTCTACTTTCCTCATAGAGGGCAGCTTTTTCTCTGACCACCTGTATACCACTGAGGTATGTCCCACCATTTTGTATCACTCTACCTGCTTTTGCAACTCATTCAGTGTAATAGAATTTATATTTTTCTGTGCCCATGACATTTACCCTCTTTCCTTCTTCTGGTAACAGATCTGCTACACAAGAGTAATCAAGTGAGTGAATAAGAGTGCCCAATTCTAACCAGTTATATGTTTCCTTCACCTAAAGAAGAAGCATAAGAGGAAACATATAATGCACCAAGCTTCTTTTTCTGGAGAACTGTCCCCGAAGTTCTGTGGGCATGCTTTAGTCATATGTAATTAGCAGCATTAATGGAATGCTGTAATCAAAATAAATGGTAACTAATACTCGAGCAGTTTTTTCCCCTCATGAAAAAAATCTACTTCAAATTCACATTTTCAATATAATTAGGGCTGGAGTGTTAGAGTGCTTGCCTAGTATGCTTGAGGACCTGGAATCTATTCCCAGCACCACAAAACAAATGAAAACCTCAGTGAATTACCCCATCCTTGTTCCTGGCTACTACTGACTGAATGAGCTGGATGTGAGGGAAGCCAACTGTCTTGAGAGGACCTGGCAAGATTTCCACACAGCAGAGGAATAATGGAGCAGGGGAGGACAATGAAGTCTAAACTATCACCTGAATGTCCTTGCGCTCTAATCTGTTGTACATCTCATTCTTGAAAGAAGGATTTAGGGTTAACAGTAACTGATTGCATAGCTCTTCAGTTATCTTATTACCTGAAATATCCACACCAAACTCTTATTACCTAAGTTGATTTGTTACTGACTATTCGTTGAAATCTTAAAAAAAAAAACCCAAACCCTCAGTGATACAAGAATTAATGTACCCTACTTCTAACTAAGGATTGGGGACAGAAAGAAAGAATGTCTGATAGGTAATATTTAGAGTTATGGATCCTGGGTTGCCCAGGACACACTTTGTTTACACCTGGACTTACGCTTGTTAAAAATGCCCCTTTTGGTCTTAGAGGTGTACCAGTATGGTCACTTTAACTAGATTACATACAGAGATCTCGTGGAAGGCAAAGGATGCTGAGATGTTAAAACCAGGAAAGGTTATGCAATTTTTTTTACCAGAAGTTCCTAAAATTTATTATGAAACTGAACATTCTCAGAAAATGTGTCACATCCAAGAGGATGAACAATGAGTTTTTTCTGATGTAGTCAGAAATAAACTTTGAAATGTATCCTGGATAAACTGCAGAACATAGGGATACAAATGCATATTAATTGTGTCCAGAAGTTCCTAATTTATGCTTGGATTATCTTAGTATTTGGTCTAAAGTCTTTAATAAAATCTTATTCTGCTTTTAATTTTTTTTTGGCAATACCAGGCTTTGAACTCAGGGCCTTGTGCTTGCGAGACAGGCGCTCTGCTGCTGAGTCACTGCCCCAGCCCTGCTCCTGGTTTTTGTTTACATTTGTTTTCTCAAAGCATAAAGCCACTCAGTGGCTCTAAGATAATCTCTGAGTCATTTCCATTTACTTACCATATCGTCAGCAGCCCCTGAGAGAAGTCACAGAGGACACATAAGTAAAGCATGCCAGGTACTGAAAATTGACCATGGAATGCTCTCACTAGCCCTTGACTTCTGATGTGCTCTAATTGCTTTTTGTGAAAGCTATTTTCATAGGTTTCAGAGCTAATTTGGTGCAAGCATCTACTTCTAGGTGTAAAATTTTATTCCTAGGGCTTAATTATAAGATCCTGACTCCTTTTTTTGTGGGTATAGACTGCTAACTCTTCCCCACTATTCATTCTTTCCTCCTGTGGTAGCAGTGTTTTCCTACTCTATATGTTTCCAGTTAGAGACAAGACACATTGTCAGACCTTTTGAAGCCAGATGCAGCCCCATCTTACTCAATCCTTGACTATTCCATGTGAGCAGAAGGTGCACATATTATATCTACATTGTTTGTATAAGGAAACTTTTTGCTTGGGACTCATTACTTTCCCCTTCCTAAAAACTGCTAAAAACTGGAATGCAGATATGCCAGCGCTTACTTTTGATCATGAGGATGACGATGGTGCCCTAGAACCATGATACTCAGAGTGTGGTCCTAGGAACAGCAGCATCAGCATCACCCAGAAACTTTTAAAAAACAAACAAACAACAACAAAAAACCAGAATCTGGGGCCCATTGCAGGCCTACCAAATCAGAATCTGCATTTTAGCAAGTTCCATTGGTGATTTGAACGCACAGTCACATTTGAGAATTGCTGATTTGATAGGGTCTGATGAAGCAATATAAAATATTATCTCAACCCACTGAATTTAGAGATTGATTTTTGAACTAAGGGCAATGTGTAGTTTTTATTTCTTTTAATATCAAACTTTCCTTCTTTGTGGTACTGGGGTTTGAACTCCAGGCCTCACACTTGCTAGGCAGGCACTCTATCTACCACTTGAGCCATGCAATCAGCTATTTTTTTGTATTGAATATTTTCGAGATAGGAGAGATAGGATCTCACGAACCATTTGCCCAGGTCTGGCTTTGAGCCATGAGCCATTCGATCTCTGTTTCCCTAGTAGCTAGGATTACAGGCGTGAGCCACCAGCGCCTGGCTCAAACTTACTTTTTTAACCTCTCCTAGAGTCTTGTAGAGAAAGAGATGGAAAGGATTTTATTTCCCGTCTGAATATTTTGGAGTACTCCCTCCACCCTTTCGAAGAATACCTAAATTTAACTCAGTCCGTGTTGATTTATGTGGGACTGGGAGCGTGGCGGATGCTCATACTCAGTCCTCCTGAGTATCACTCTGCATATTCCAGTGAGCATTTTTGGTCTCCTGGAAGATGCTAAGTTAAGAAGCTTGACATAAATATTAAATGAACTGAACACACAATTTCTCCGGGTAGAGTTTCATCATTTTTTCCCCCAAAGATACAAATTCTAACTAGCAACATTAATCAAATAGATCACATTTATTTTTAAAGTATGTTAAGGCATACTTGCTCACCTTTTAATATGTAGATTCTCAGCAACTATTAAATTTACCAACAACCATTTTCTCCCTAATACTTCTTGTTTATCTCTAGCTTGGTAAGTGTGTCCTCTAGACTTGTCGTCCCCCTGCTTCAGCCCAACAAATATTTGCTAATGTCTCTTGAGGCATTCTGTGCTACATATTAAAGTAGGTGCTAGAAAAATAATAGTGAGTAAGAAGAAACAGATCTGGCCTCCTATGTGCTTTGCAGTCTAATTGGGCAGAAGACCACTGAACAAGTCATTACACATACAAAGGAAGTTAAGTATGGCAACTACCTAAAATATTTGTAGTAATGTTTATTGGCTGAAGAAATGAAGACTAATGGACTCACCCTTTTCCACCTTCTGTACAAGCCTCCAGAGAGACAGGAAACACTCTCTTCTTTCCCCTTTCCTGCTTTCCTCATTGCTTTTGGCTCATATGGGTCTATGTATCTGTGAAAGGAAAGCTGGATAATCAATTAGCTGAAAATAAAGACACAGGCTGGGGACACAGCTCAGCAGTAGAACATTTGCCTAGCACGCATAAGACCCTGGGTTTGATCCACAAAACAAAATCAACAAATAGAAATACACGAATAAATAAGGTGACAATAAGAGCTCACAATAATATATCTAGAAAAAAACGGAAAATGAAAATAGTTATACCTTGATGGAAAGATTGTAGCTTACTTTATTCTTTTACCTGTTGCTAAAAATCTGTTGTATAATATATTAAAACTGGAGGCTGAGTGTGGTGGTGCACATCTGTAATTCTAGCACTCAGGAACCTGAGGCAGGACGATTATGACTTTAAGGCCAGCCTGGGCTGTATAGTGAGACCTTGTCTCAAAGCAAATAAATAAATTGGGAATAAAAAGTGTGTATATGCATAAGTTCTTCTTACCACTTTCTAAGGGAAATGAAGTTGCATTTCCTTCCTGTGCACACCAGTTTCTCAACTGTGGCCCCCTGGGATTGACTAATGTTTCCTTTCTTCAAGCTTAAGCAAAAAGCCAGTGGGCCATGTGATTTCTGGTATTTTGTCTACAGGTAAGAACACTTCTATGTTGCCAAATAAGTCAGAGTTTTAAATATTATTTTCATGTAGTAGTCACAGCTGGTGGTCTTCTTTGAAGGCCTCAGTGGATGGCCAAGTCCTTTTACAAGACACCACTGAGCTTCCTTGAAAACCTATAGATGGACGGGCTAGACAGTGGAGTGATAATTATGAAATGAAAAGAACTGTTGCTCAGGACAGGAGGTAGAAGATGCTGCTACTAAGATAAACTACTATTGAATAGATCAGTTCTGAGACCGGGGTTCTGCCCAAGGGAATCCAAACCATGTCAGTTCTCTATTGCTGCATAAGAAATGAACCCAAATCTTAATAGATTAAATGGTGTTTTAAAACCACCATTAGAACCACTATACTTTTGCTTATAGTTCTCCAATTTTGGCAAGCCTGGTGGCCACAGTTCATCTCTGCTCCAGATGGTATTAGTTGGGGTGGCTCACCTTGGCTGGAACTCCAATAAGATGCGGAGGAGGGGAGTTGAGGGACAGAGCACAGTGAGCAAAACAGACATTCCTGACCTCAAAGTACTTATTTTCTAAAAGTAGAACTTAGTAAACAGAAGAAAACAAATCATTCCATTGCGAGAAAGATCTGCTAATGCAATTATGCAGGATACCAAGGAGTTTATAATGAAGTAATTGAATTTTAAGAAAGAAATTTGTCAAATTTGTCAAATTTTGGTATTCTCTCCTTTTTTGGCAGGTGGGGAGGGTGCAGTGCTGAGGCTTGAACTTAGGGCCTCATACTTGCTAGGCAGGTGCCATAACACTTGAGTCACTCCACCAGCCTTACTTTGTGATGGGTATTTTTGAGATAGGGTCTTGTGAACTACTTGCCTGGGCTGGCTTTGAACCGTGATCTTCCTGGTCTCTGTCACCTGAGTAGCTAGGATTATAGGCATGAGCCACATGCACCTGGCTGGCATTCTCTCCTTGACTGAGAATCTGTGTGAGTTTCACCTCTTGCACTATCTCAGCCCCAAACCCCTCTGAGCACTGAATCATAGTATTGATTTTTTTATACATATTAATAGCTCATGGTCTAAGAATTCTTCATCCTTCCCACCACTCCTTTTCTTTTAGAAGAGTCTCAATGTTTCAAGCATGGCCTTTCCTTTTATTCTTACCCTTAACACTTGAACACAAATACTACAGGCTTAAGTCCAATAAACAACCTTTTGAGACCACAGATCTGTCATTTAGGAGATATCATCTATTATACTTACTAATTTTGTTACTGTTCCTCACTCACAAAATAAGTAGGAGGAATTTAGTTGGCTTTTCAAACAAAAATTGTTGCCCAAAGATGATGCCATCTAAGCAGAACCCACTACCATTTCAGAGTTCAAATCCTTGCTTATTGGGTGATGTGTGAAAGTTTGAAATTAGATGAATATTTATGAGTGTCAATGTACCATATATATCATTTCTCACATTGAAAAGATACAATGATGGAAGTTGGAGAACCACCTTTATGAGAACAACTCATTATCTCAAACTTTTTTGGGGTGGTGGGAGGGGGAGATGCTAGGGATTGAACTCAGGACCTGTACAAGCTATGCAAGAGCTCCACCAGTGAGCTATAATTCCAGCCCCTTATTATTCAAAAATTATTACAATTCAGCTAGGAAGACTGGAGAGATATTTTAGAATGGCAGGCAACAATGCAGGTCAATATAGACAAAAGTAGAATAAAGGATACAAGGACCAAACTGATGAATGGGCAGGAAACAGGATGTTTTAAAAGAGGTTGTTGGTAGCTCATGATGATAGTCCTAGGTACTCAGAGAGATCAGGAAGAACACAGTTCAAAGCCAGTCCAGGCAAAAGATTTGCAAGAGCTATCTCAAAAATAACCTAACACAAAAAGGGGCTGGCAGAGTGGCTCAAGTGATAGAGTGCCTGCCTAGCAAGCACAAGGCCCTGAGTTCAAATCCCAGAACTGCCAAAGAATAAAACAAACAAAAACCAGGTGATATACAAATGGTCTCTAATTTTTAATGGTTTGAATTAGTTTTTTGGGAATTTATGATGGTGCTGAAGTCATATGCATACAGTAGAAAACATACTTTAAATTTGGATCTTTTCCCAGGTTAGTGCTATGTAATACAATACTCTCTTACAGTGCTGGGCAGTGGCAGAGAGCTGCAGCCCACAGTCAGCCACATGATCATGAAGTAAACAGTTGTCTACAATGCAATGTTGCTAAGCTATGATGTTCCGTTAAGAGTATTCAAGGAATTTTCAACTTAATGAAATTTTCAGCTCACGAAGGGTTTATGAGGATGTAGCCCCATTATATGTCAAGGAGCATTTGTACTTGAAAACATTCTCTCATTTAATCTTCTAAACAATACAGTTTTGCTGACTAGAATGTTGAGTGAAACAATTAAGTAATTTTCTATTAAGTGACTTTCTTACTGACACCTTTAGGAAGAAGCAAAACAAGTTTCTCTAACTTTAAAGCTCAAATTGCCAACATTTAAATTGATTAACAAATAAAACTGCCCTTAATTCAACTAAATTGAACTGTTTTTCTATGTCTTTCCAGCTTTTTCATAAGGCTTTGAAGATGCCACAAGGGAATGTACTTGGAATTGGAAATACCTGGTTTTGGCGGGGTGCTGGTGGTTCCTGCCTCTAATCCTAGCTACCAAGGATTACATCAGGAGGATCTTGGTTTGAGGCCAGCAGGGGCAAATTGTTCACAAGACCCCAACCCTAAAATAACCAGAGGTGGACAAAAAAAGAAAGAAATATCTGATTTTGAACCCTGACTGCCATTTCTTAGTGGTGACATTTTGACCAAGTCTGTTTCACAGCTTCAAAATCCCCTACTATATGTGGATCCTATGGACATAAACTGGACACCTTAGGGAGGGAACTTAAAGTGCCTGATCCATAGAATGCCCTTGGTAAATATCTGCTAGTTGCTAGTCCCACTTGCTCTGAGGCTGGAAACAATAGATGAACAATGACGCCAGCCTGGTTCTTGCACATTCACAAGCTCAAGAAGAAGCTTGAAATAGTTTTCTAAATGAGGTCTGGGAATTCTTTGCGGATTTCAACTACTCATCCCATTGCTGGACCTCATTAGCACACATAATTGAAAACTGACTCTGTGTAAAAAGGACATAGGAATCTCCAGCTGGGGGGAAAGGGGTGCACTTACTTTGGTGTTACTCATTTTGCATTTTGCACAAACACCCCTGGAGCTACCACTCAAGCATGCAACTTCAGAAGCTGGGAGAAAGAACTAAAATTCTTCCTTTACTGTATTTCCTGTGATCTCAGCCTACCTGGGAGACTCTATTTCGTCCCATATGTTTGTAATGTGTGGAGAAACAATGTACTATAAAAGGTCCTTGACAGTGGCTTCCTTAAAACACACCATTCTTAATGGGGGCAATGTTGCTGCCAAGGAGATGCTATTTAGTGTATTGGTGGAATCAAAATGTTGTGTGGAGAGAATGATCAGGAAAAAATAAATGTCTAAAAATGCTTAGATAGCAGTACCTTAGGAGAACATGAAGGTTTCCGGCCCCATGTTGACTCTAGGAAGAGAGCAGAAGACAGCTGTTCTTGTCACTCCCTTCTCAGTAACAACAATATGGATATTCTTATTTATCATGGTGGTGGAATGTTCTGAGGACAGACTGCCTGCTTGGAAGCCCAGTTCAAT
Source organism: Castor canadensis (assembly GCF_047511655.1). Classification (NCBI taxonomy): domain Eukaryota; kingdom Metazoa; phylum Chordata; class Mammalia; order Rodentia; family Castoridae; genus Castor; species Castor canadensis. The sequence continues at coordinate 106,830,746 of NC_133392.1, read as the reverse complement.
CTTATAGAGCTCTCTGTGCCTTATTTCCCTTCATCTGTAATATCTAAACTGAAAGTTGTGGTAAAGGTCATTTCATAGAACCCAGCCCATATTTTCAAAAATAAAGAGTGGAAAGCATGCCGCCTTTGTGAAAGAGGCCTGGTGCCATTTAATCCACATGCTCTGGACAGTCAAATCCAGATGACATCCTCTAAAATAAGGAACAGGCAGAAATAGAACAGAAATAGAATGTACAATAGACATGATATACATTCCTACAACAGGAAGAGGCCATTCATGCTAGCATTTATCATATTTGCTCCAGTCTGTTTTTGTCTTTTAAAATGCTAAATTATGCAAGTTTATATATATACATGTATGTGTGTATACATTAAATACACAAATATAAGTATACACACGTACACACTTCCGTATGTCCTCCCTGTACACCCAGTTGTAAAGTGCCCACTGACCGCCAAGCTGGCATCCTTTGGGTTATTGGAGCACTAGGCAGAGGCCCAAGACACTGGGTGGGATCTTATGTAAATGACAGAGAGTCTCTGGCCCCAGGTAGGGCTATCTGCCCATCCAGTGGCACCAGGAGACACTTTGTTTAGATAACAGGTTTGCAAGATAATGGTGGCTGGTGGGAAATGCCTTTCCTCCTGGGAGGTCACCCTTAGATCTGGAGGGGAGAAAGCGATGTGCTCTGTTTTTGCAGAGGTCTAGAAAACAGAGCTATGTAGTAAGTGTTCCACATGGTCTTAATTATGGTCTGATGGTCCTAAAGAGCTCTCTCTCTCTTCCCCCTCCCTCCCTCTGTCTCTCTTTCTCTCTCTCTGTCCTTCTCATTTCCTTTCTCTTTCTTTAAACTAAAAGTAAAATTCCCTATCTCCAGTGTTTTGGCATGAATCAGTGCCAGGACTTATAGGTATGATTCTGCAAATGACAATGTCACCTCCCAGGTTTTCAGTGCATCGGAGGGCCACACCCAGGATCACGCCCCTCTCGCAACTCTGAGAATTGGTTGGAGGAATCTCCATTTGGCAAATGAGGCCTAAGCAGTGTGAAGTCCTCGTTCTCTCATTTGCTCACTCATCATTCAGAAAACATTTATCTAGTCTTTTCTATTCTAGGCACTCTGCTGGTGCCTCCAGTTATAACTTCTCACAATTAACGAGGAGAAGCACTATAGCTAAAAGTCACATTTTCATTTTGCTCACTTGAAATTGGTGAAGGATGGCTGGAAAGGAAATGCTGCGTAGTGCATAGTATTGGATTTTCTGTACAAGGAAGGCGGGGGGGGGGAAAAAGAGTCATTAAATGTGTTTCTATTCCCAAACAAACTCCTGGAATGGAAATGGGATAGGACAGAGGGATGTAGAAAGCTAAATGTATTTGTGGAACTCTCAAAGAAGAAAAATCTTCAGCTACCAAGTGCTTCTTTCATTTCTAGTGCCCTTTCCTTGGTCTGTTTCCTAGCACTTGGTGCTAACCTCTACCATACAACAGTACAGTACTTGTAAAATCCTTGTCTGTCTCTAACAGACTGTAAACAAATTGTAGTCAGACTCCTTGTAGGCAAATGGTGTTTTATTAATCTTTCCATCCCCAGTACCTGGAGTGTTTTCAAAAGCTCTTCAAATGTGATTAAAATGAACAGAGCGGATGGATGGATGTCTCTTCAGTTATTCTCTTGCACACATAAGCAGAGACACACACGGATTCACAGAGAGAACAAAATCACACAAATTCTTATCTGTATGCCCAGACATGCACACAGGTGAGGACCATGTTCTCATCACAGAAGCCCTCCCTTCTCTGGCCCACCGTGGCTTATGTGACCAGCTCCTCCCTCCCCACCCCTTTCCCAAGCCTAGTTCTACCAACTCAGTCCCTGCCCACATCCCCTCTCTCCGTCAGGTGAGGCAGGTAAAGGTAAGCTGAAAAGTGTCTGGCAATGTGCATAGAGGACCAGGCAGCTTCCAGAAGTCTTAATTTTTTGACTCTGTGTGTCTCTGGAATGGATTTTGCCATCCTATTAAGAGTCTATTAGAGTGACTCTTTTGGGGGGAGAATTTTAACCTGACCAGAAGAGAGGGTTTCCTGAAAAGTCCAGATAAGATCACGATGTGAGAACTATTGAGCTCCCTCAAAGTTCTGGTTCCCTCAAGTGTGAAGGCAGCAGAGGGAGCTCCCTAGTGTCTTTGATGTCCCAGACGTCTGCTAGAAGTTTAAAGGAGACAGCTCATCTAATCACCATGAAAATGAGAGTTTCCACAGAGGTGCTATTATTCTCATTTTGTGAATGAGGAAGCTCAGTCTGAGAGTGGAAGAGGACTTGCCCAAGGCTAATAGCCAACAAATGACTCTCACAGTTTAGGGACTATTCAGATTCACAATGCTGGCGCCCTTAGGCATGTTTTACTGCTTCCTTCCTGGCCATATTCCTTCATAGGATTTTTACCTGGTGTCTGTTGTACACGCAAAATGCTATGTGTCCTTAGTATTACTGAAAATTCAAATATGGGATAGAACTAGTCTTTGCCTTTAAAACCTTTTTATTAGAATATGAGGGAGTGATACAATTGGATACATCATTACAAGATATCTGAGAGATATGCTCTAAAAGAGCAAGTCAGAAGGAGAGAACACTTCCTACTGAAGGAAAATGTAGCACTGAACTGACTCATGGGTATTATTTTCCCAGGAGGAGGTGATGCTGCTGGCCCTCTTTTTCCTGTCCCTCTTAGGTACAAGTGTGGGGCCTGCAAACTAAACTGGCAAAAGACAGATTTGGTTCAGACATATAATGCATGTACTTAAGGAGGTAGTTAGAATTTGGATCTTCTGTGCCATCTTAATAGGGGGAGAATGGAACTTACAGGAAAGATAAATGGGTCCTTAAGAGTGTAGGGGCTCAGAACACAATACCTTACAGTATGGCATCTTGGCATGCTGAATACTTTCAACTAAAGGACATTGGGAAAGCTCCAAAGGTATCTCTGAGCTTTTCCTGCTGAACTGTCTCCCCTGAAGAATTCCTCTTCCTCGAGGGGAGTCAAAGAAACTAGAACTCCTTTCCATGTAAGTAAGCCATAAAACCTAGAACAGTCACTCTCTCACCTCCTCCTTGAAGACTCTCATTCCAGAAGGTTCTTGCCCCATACGTGGAAGGAAGAAACGCGTCACAGAGAAGTCAAGAAGACTCTGGACAGTCATGGCAGGGTTTCTCCATTCAGTATTAAATCAGGTCCTTTTGTCTAATCATATTTTTACATAGCTATCCATTCTTCAATGAACCAGAGAATAAATAGTTTTCCCTGGCCCTTAGCCTCCTCTATCATGTTAAAATTTGATTAAATACATGTCTATACGGAAATGTCACAATGAAATCCCCTGTATAACTATCATCTACTAGTAAAAATGCTTACAATTTTTTGATTAAATAAGTTTGCTATGTTTTTCTCCTGTTGACCTACCTTTTGTTACAGGAGAGTTGGTATTGACCCTTTGTGATGGTACTGGAGGTTGAACTCAGAACCTTGCAATTGCTAGGCAGGTGCCCTACCACTTGAGCCACTCCACCAGTTCTGGTCTTAACTCTCTGAATGAGTGAGAAAGATACGGAATCCTACTATACCTGTCCTACAGGAGATTAGATGGGAGATAGTTTTGTGATGATGTTTGTTTATGTGTGGAGCTGGCTTCTAGTCCAGTGTGGTAATCACTCAAGCTCTGCTGTTTGCTCCTGCAGAGGAGTAATTATCCTGCAGAGGATAATTCAGTTCTTTTTCTTTTCTTTTCTTCACCTTCTTCTCCTCCTTTTTTTTTTTTTTCAGCACTGGGTTTGAAATTAGGGACTTACCCTTGCAATGCAAGGCAGGCTTCCTCCACTTAAACCACTACACCAGCCCTTTTTGTGTGATGGATTTTTTTTCAAGATAGGGTTTCAGGAACTATTTTGCTGGGGGCTGGCTTCAAACTGAGATCCTCCTGATCTCTGCCTAAGTAGCTAGGATTACAGGTTGGCTACCTGCGCTGGACTGACCATTCAATTCTGATGCAAGACTGTTTTGCTGCAGATAAGGAAATTCAGCAAAAAACTATATTCTCAAATACCTTCAACTTAGAATAACTTTTATGCCACTACAGTGTGTTTCTAGACAACTTCAATATAGAGAAAGGCAAAACTGTCTTAACACCTACTAAGGCCTTGGGAAAAATATCCCAGGAACACTTCTTACTTCTTACTTCATATGAAGCATGATGTCTTGGCAGGGCTTTTTGGACTCCCTGGCATTTGGAGATCTGAAAAAGCCAACTATCAAGCTTATTGTTCCTTCTTCTCCTTCCTGTGATTATCACCACCACCACTAGCATCACCCTGCTCATTCTTCCTTAGGTCAGAGGTGAACTGAGTGTGAGGAATCGCTGGGGTGGCAAATGATGACTGGCATATTGAGGCAGCATAGATAGATGAGGTGACAGAGAAATTAAAAAATAATAAATATTAAAAGTGCCAGACTTGGAAATTAAAACCAGGAAGTAAACTGAAAAACCAGAGCAGCAAGCTCCCTTCCCATAACCTCCTGTTGCATGTTAAGTTAGAAGAATAGAGAGACATAACATAGAGGGTCTGTCTCCATTTTTCTTCTCCTTTGAGATATCGAGAAGCTCTGAACTCTTCATGAATGGGTAGAGACAGAAAACTGAGGGCATGTCTGGCAGGGGGTAAGTCCTGAAACTTACCTACTGCCACTGTGTTTTGGGTAGGCATAGTTTATATCTCCATGTTTTAAAATAATAAACAGCAGCCATCTTGGCCATGTTTAGGGTAACAGTCCACCGGGAACCATTGTCTCTAATGACCACATGTCAGTACATCTAAAGTATAAAGATCCCAGGTAAGAACCACCATTTTCAGTCTTTACTCCCATTTCACACAGGGGGAACGGTAAATGTTTCTATCCCCTTTTCTGTGTCTCTTTACTTTATCCTGTAATGCTAAAACTTCCATCTTATGAGACTCTATAAGCCTCCTTGAAATGATTTTTGTTGTAGATCCTAAGTTCCTGTTTCTGAACTGGGAAGCAGAGGGACCCCTTCTTCCCTCCTTCAGTAACAATATTACTTGAATTTTCTACTAAAAATCTAAAGGTTTAGTGCTTTGTTTTGTTTTTTGCTTTTATTTGGGGGGGGCATGGAACTGGAGTTTGAACTCAGGGCTTTGTGCTTGCAAAGCAGCCATCTGAAATAAAATTCTTAGAGGGGTGAAGCTAAGGTTTATAATATGGATAATCTTATCAAATGCAAATAGAAGATTGGGTATCAGAATCTCTGAGTTCTCTTTCCAGAAACTGTGGTCTTGACCTGCAAATCTCAAGCTTCAAAGTGGAATGATGCATTTTCTAAGAAACATAGGTGGAGATTTCACTCTTGCAAAATGAGGGCAGAAACACATCAAAAGGGGACCCCTGGAGTGAGAAGCATTAAAGATGAGTTCTTTCTGGAACTTTTAAAGCCTGGAAATTTAACACATTCTGCAATTGATACCCAGTGAGCCCTCAGGGTAGAGAAAGGGTACTTTTTACATTTTTTTCAGTGTCTTAAATTAATTTGGAGAAAAGAAAAAAGATATAATTATTGCTATAAACTGTTTTTAGATTTAATGAGCTCCAAATAAACCATCCTAGTACAGGTTTTTAAAATTTGTGCTTCAAAAAATAGTAATAATCATTATAAGTATGATTGTTGGTGATATTTTCATGACTTATGAACAGCTTTTTCAAGTATATTTCATTCAAAAACAACACCAGCTTAGTACTTTCACTGATGACTTGCAGGTCTAGAGAAAGGAGCTATCACTTGAAAACAGGTTTTGCAAATTAATCTTTTTCTCAGTGACAGTGAGAAAATTTAAACATGAATTTGTAATCAAATCCTTTCTGGAATAGTGCAAAGTAAAGAAAATGAAGGTATTTTACAGTAGAACAAAACGTCTAAGTGAGATAAAAACACACAGTTGGACTAGAAACAATCACTGCTAGTCTCTAGGGCATATTTGCGGAAATCAAAGAAATTCTTGTCTTTATGAGGTACCTAATGACTGGGTTCTGGACACACTACCCCAAAAGATGGTATCTTGTAGTTGAGCAAACAGCAAAGGCAGAAAGGTCTTTCTTTCCTCCTCTTACCTAGCTCCCCAGAAACAGGCCACAAAGCCTAGGAAGGTCACTCTTTGACCTTCTCCCCTGAAGACTCCCATATCTTGCCATCTATTCAGGGGAAAGAATGTCTTATAGGATGCCAGACAGACTTTGCTAAGATCTCCCCAGTTTATTTAATCCTTATATCATACCCTTCTGTCCTCCAGTCTTACTTCTACACAGTTGTCTTAAAAATACAGTTTCCCTTTTCTTTGTCTGTTGCTGAAACAGACACTCACACACACACACACACACACACACACACACACACACACACACACACACACATGCTTTTCCTTGTTAACCTGTCTTTTGCTACAGGGGTCTCAGCCATAGAGGCATGGACTGGGTTTCAGTTCCCAAACCCTTTCCACTGGGCACCCTTATATATTGCCACAGTCTGCCTAATACTGTATGTCTGCTCTACAGGATGACATAAAAATATGCTGCCCTGTGTGTTAACACCATTCACACATGGACACACATACGTGCACACATACACTTATGTATGTACAGACTATCTTTACTAAGATGTACGATGAATGAGTAACATTGGGCACTTTGGGAGAACTGGGGAAGGAGTGAGAGAAGTTCTCTTCTTGCAAATTCTTTGGTGTTTTTGAAATGTGTAATTATTGTATGTGCATATTACTTACTAACATTAAAAATCAAACAACGGATTACAGGATCATTTACTTTGCAGTAGTAAAGCAAATACACACCTGAATCTTAATAACGTGTGCTATAGAGAGTGGTGACACACTCAAACAGTAACCACTGTTTGCAGGATCAGGGTAGGTTGTCTAAGGTAAGTAGTATTGTGGAACAGGCAGGCTTCAGGGCCTGAATAACATCCAGTGAATAGACACAGGCCCTGATAGAGGCATTTCCAGGAGAGAGAGAATGTTGAGTGCAAAGGTCACAGGTCTGCAAGGGGGCCCATGGAAAGCTCAGTAGGTCTAGTTGGCGGGAGACTGAAGGCCTTAATTTTGAGGCTGAGGCATATAAAATTTGTTCTGCATGGCAGAAAAAAGGATGAAGGTTTTTTAAGTGGAGATGACATTTTTTCTATACATTATAGTTTGGGGGAAAAAGAAATTTTAGAAAATCAAAATTCTTATTAAATCAGCAAATTCTGGCAATACTATATCAGCTATCTGAGGTTATATTCTTAAAAAAACACTTTTTTCCCACAACTTTTTCTATGCTAAGTATAAACCAATGAGTTACTCATTAAACTTTTGTTACTGACTTTTAAATGTAGAAACCAAAAGTCTTAATCCCAACTCTGCCAAGCAAGAAAAATGCAATGTAGCACAGTACAAGGGGAGGAGGAAACAATAATGACCAAAAATGTTGAAACCAGAAAATTCAATACTTCGGATTATATGTCAGGAATTATTTCAGTAATTATGATGCAAATAAAAATAGACTTCCAGCTCTGAGATTATGGATTTCTGTAGAGGACTTTCTCTTTCTTTTTAAACCTTTAACCATATTAATTTAAATTTTTGTGTGCATAAATGCTTTTCATAGGTTATTATTAGAAAGAACTGCGGGTATCACATACAGATTCTGGAGGAATCGAAAATGTATTTAAATTAAAATGAGAAGCTTAAATTGGAGAGATGTGAATGAAATGCTTCATAGGAGGTATCCATAGAAACCACTTAAAATAAAAAGAAATGTTAATTCTCTTTGTAAATTGAGCTCCCAGAATCAAAATGAGCTTGGGACATTTAGTGTAGGTGGGAACACTCTTTGGCCTTATCTACATGAAACACACTAATTGACAATTATAATTTTTTGGCCATGGTCTCAGTTGATAGTCACAACCAATTTATGGCTGCATAGTTGATAGGTTCAGCTAGTAAAATTACTAGGAAACATTGGCCCAACTTGTTGATTTAATCAGGTGTTTGATCAGAAAATCATGCCTGTCGTGTCCCAAACTTTCAGCAGGTTTTCTTTGACAACACACAAAATTAAATTTTAGCCACCAGTTTATTGTAATTGTAAAGCAACTTGGTGATACCCTTAAAAATAATTTGTAAAAGAAAAAATTCTTCCTTTTCAAATTTTACCTCAAAATCTCCATTTTTCATACTCTTCTCCAGGCCCATGCAAGAAGCAGACATGTTTTACACTTCTCTGGTGACAATTGTTTGAAATTCAATGTTTTCATCTGTTTATATATCAGGTAAACATTTTCTGGTTACTACCTTTCCTCTTTGTTTTTTTCTTCTAGCAGCACTGGGGGTTGAACCTAGGGCCTCACACTTGATAGGCAGGCATTATACTACTTGAGCCACTCCACCAGCTCTTTATTTTGCTTTGATTATTTTTGAGATAGGGTTTTGCTTTTATGCCTGGGCCAGCCTGGAGCACCATCCTCCTATTTGTGCTTCCCTTGGAAGTTAGGAAGGACAGGTGTGTACCATCATGCCCAGTGAATGGTTGAGATGGGGCCTCGAGAACTTTTTGCAAGGGCTGGCCTTAAACCTTGATCCTCTGGATTTTCAACTCCTAAGTGGCTGGGATTACAACTTAAGCCACAGCACCCAGTTTCCTCTTAATTTCTTAGTTTTTCCTTGTAATGATCACAGGTGGTAACCCTGAGCTGAGGGTCATTTGAAAAAATACCAACTGTTCATTGTTGCTAACTGTAAATACTAACTAGTTTTCTCCTACTCCTTCACTTATAGGTAGTTCTCTAATGAATTGCTTTTTACTTTGCCACTTCATATTTCAGCTGACACATCCAAGATCTGTTGTTTGTAACGGCATCAGACATGTTCAACTATTTTGGCCTCAAGACATGTTTATTTTCTTAAGAATTATGAGTATAAAAAGAGCTATATTTTATGAGGATTATATCTTCCATTTAAGCTGTAATCCTAGCCACTTAGGAGTTGAAAATCCAGAGGATCAAGGTTTAAAGCCAGCCCTTGCAAAAAGTTCTCGAGACCCCATCTCGACCGATCACTGGGCATGATGGTACACACCTGTCCTTCCTAACTACAAAGGGATGCACATTAACATAAATAATTTTCCTTTAACAAAAATTAGCTTAAAAGGCATTGGTTAATATTTTGCTAGTCTCTCTTTTTGCTTGTTTCATTTTTGGTTTTTTGAGACAGGGTCTCACTATGAAGTGCAGGCTGACTGAGTCAGGATCCTCAGCCTTCCATCTCCCAAGTGCTGAGTGCTGGGATTATAGGCGTGCTACACCATGCCCAGTTTAACATTGTACTCATCTCTTTAACATTTGTTTCAATGGAAGACAGCTCAATTTCCATATCTATGGCTGCATTCCATCTGTGGCAGTATCTCACCTCATGTAGCTCCTAGAAAACTGAGGGTGAAAAAGGGGAGAATATCTTAGTTTTTTTGTAAAAATAGTTTTGACCTGAAAAGGAAATGGAAATCCTCATGGACTCATGCACATTTTGAAAACCCACCGGTGTAGACCATGGGAAATATGCAAAAGTGTCACATGGCTATAGGGCAATGTGGTATAGCATCCTGGAAGACGACATCCCAGGAAAGGGTCCTTCTTTTTTTTCCACTTCAAAGAGATTGATAGTAGTGATAGTTTTTTTGTTAAGTGCTTCCTATGTTACTTTGTCTGCAGGTCAGGAGATTCTGGGTGCTAGTGAATTAAATTTCAAATTTAATAGTCATTAATAGTACCTTAGAAGTGAAGTATTTCAGAACTGGAAATGCTGAAAGAGAATCCTACAAAATTCCTTGGTCTTCTATGAGATGGGGTCTTTTAGTAGTATGCAAACAATGTTAATGAGATGACCAATTAGTACACACCAGAGACCTTAAGCAACACAGAGTAAGGCAGCGATAAAGTTGCTTCTTTTTAGAATTTTTTTGCCACTTGGTTACATTGAGTAGAAAATCTTAGCTTCAACATACCCTAAGTAACTTGCAGTGTCTTTAACCAACTTGCAAATTTTCCAAGTTAGCATAGAATTAGCCTGAGGCTCAGAGCCTTAGGCATACGCGAGTACCTAGCTAGATTTAATGACATTGTTTTCTCATTATCTTTACTTTTATTAGTGCTATCTTCTTAGAGCAAGTCATTTTTTAAAATTTAATAAAGTTTAACTTTAAAACATTTTATTTGGTTTTAAAGGCACATTGATTTAATGAAAAATAGTTCCTGTAGTGTAAATAGTGTGAGGATATGGCAAAAGCAATAGTGAGTGACTGAGTTTTGAAAGAAAATGACTTAATTTTATTCCAAATTCCAAATTTATAGGTAGGGAAACCAAGCCATTGAGACAATTGTGTTTTTTTGGTAGCCAAAGTCAGAGACTTAGAATCTTGTCTCCTTACTCTCTCAATCCAGAGCCCTTCCTCTAATACATCAAGAATGCTAACATCTAACATTTAGAATTTTGATGGAAGGGCTTGCTCTGAAACCAAACAGATACAGTTTTAAACCCCAGGACTAGTCCCCACTAGCTGGATAAGCTTATCCTCTATCATCCTCTTGTTTCTTCATTTGTAAAATTGATACAATTCCTATTTCATCAACTTAACATTTTACCCATATTAAATGAGATGGTATTTTAAGTGGTTTGAAATGGCTCCTGGCCCTTACTAGACAGAGCTGTTTTTATTAGCTGAAGTTACTCTCAGTGAACTGCAGAACATTTGGAGCAAAAGTCTCTGTCTAGCCAAGGCTTGGCTCCAGTATGTGTAAACTACACCTGCCACTTGGATCCTTCCTTAATTAAAGGCTGGAAACCAGTGCATTTCTCTGGAGGAGCCTAACACATCTCTGGTTGCAGGGAAGGGAGGTAAAAAGTGTTAACTGGGAAATTTATGGAGCCAAGGGTTAAAATAGCTGAAGAATTCTGGCCAATGGTGTCTGTGATGCAAAGCCAAGTGTGTTTGTCTTTGTGAGCCTAGGAAAGAGTCTGCTGAGCCTTGTTTGCTGTAGAAACCAACTTGATCAAAGTGGGGAGAATTATAATGATCCATTAGAATAATAGTCAAGTTTGTATATGAGCCCTTCTGAACCTTGAACCTGAAGACCCCCACTGAGGATAGCCAGGTCAGCTGACAGCAGCTGGGAAGAAAAGAAAAGTATCTCTGCAGGCAGACAGTGCAGCTGGTAGATAAAACCCTGGGTGGGAAAAGCGAGATGAGTTCAGATTTGGTGGGATGCAATGGTGACATAAATGATGACCTTGCATTCTTTAGGCTTCTTGTAACACCCAGGTTGTGGCTTTTAGAAGTCTGTGCTTTAGAGGAATTACTAGACAAAGCAGGACCTTTAGAATTACATTTGGGGGTGGAGAAACTGCTAATTGCACTGGATTGTTATGAGACACGATGTCACACTTCTCCCATTTTGATTTCCAAATACTGGAAAATTCTCACAGTGATGCAGTCGTATTAAGGGTCCCTAAGCGGCTGGCATTACTTTGGATTACGTGCTTCATCCTTGTCCTCCAGAATGGGGATTGCTTAAACCATGCCATCCCACCAAGTGCAGGACGACCTTGAATGCCCAGCTGTTGTTAAATTAGGCTGCCTAATAGAATAATCCAAGGAATCCTAGAAGAGGGGTTGGTTAAGATCTAAAGAAATATGGCCTTATATATTGGAGACATGGGGAAACTGAGGCACATACAGAGGAAACAAGTAGCTCAATATCATCCATTTGTTTTTCCATCACACTCACGCTGGTCTGTTGCCATGACAAAATACACAAAGAATTACAAATACCCAAAGAAAACGCAGAAAATGGACTAGTGGCTTAGAATACTGACCACGTGAGATAGTTTCAACTTCTGGGTGTCTGTATATTTGAAATGCTGTAAGAATGTCATTGCTGTTACTTTTTGAAAATAATGATCCTACTTTTGCTTTTATTTATTTATTTATTTTTCCTTTATGCATCTTGGCTTCTCTTTTATCTCTGTCTCTCCCAGGGCACACTTTGCTAGGACTATTCTGGGCAGGTTGATGCAGGATGAGGCATTTATAAAGATCACTAGTTCAATACCGCTTGCAATGAGTTAATCATCACAACAGCTTATACTGAGTGTTCTACAGATCACAGAGCGCTTTTTAATCTGTTCTCCCATTAACCCTGTACAGACTTCCGGGGGAGGCAGAGTGGTTATTATCATCACCCCTTTTATGGATGACTAAGTGAGACAGAGAACCCAGTAGCCTGCCTGGGGTCACACTGTCCCAGAGCAGCTGAGCAGAGATCAACATGGGGCTTCAGCTCTGGCACAGTGAGGGGCAGTACCTCTCCCGGTGTGTGGAGCAGCTAGGAGGTTCCCCTACCTACCTTCTCTTAGCTCTCCGCTGGGTGTATGGGGTTCAGGCAATTCTGTAAAAAGGCAGAGGGAGGAGACTGGGGGAGTGGAGAGAAATGTTCATACCGTGTGCGGGAGGAGACGGCAGTCTGGAAATCTTGCATTGAAAAAGAATTAGCAAAACTGTGGACGGGGATTCTGCAGACTTCAGACGTGGAGAGGCCCCCTCTTTTCCCTCTGCTCCATGCAACTGCTTCCTTGGGGAAAATGTTTGACACTTTGCAACATTATTATTATTACTTAAAACCTGCCTTCTTGGAGCACCTCAACCCCGGAATGGTGAGAAGTTTGGATTCACTGCTTCCAGGCCCTGAGACTCGCTCAGGCTGGAGGTGAAGGAGAGCCACCGGCTTCCAGCAGAGAAGCTTGGGGCATGCCAGTGAAAGTCATCCTTTGCGTCAAAGCACGGAGAGGCCCTGAGGGCTGTCTGCTCCTCAGCCCGGGCTCGGCCCTAACTAAATTTGCAGCCGGGCCCTAACCCAGGTCCCATCCTACTTCCAGGCCTCTCCTTTCCCAACAATCAGTAAGCTGGGGAATGCAATCAAGAAGCTGTGCCCTGTGGATTTCTGTTTGTCCTTGGAAACCACTTAGAGAGTCAGAATTGGGGCTCGCAAACGTGGACCCTTCAGGAATGCCCCCCTCCAACCCCCCCCCCCCCCCGCATCCAGTCGAGGTACCAAATGAGGCCAATTCATTCTGTGGAATGTAGCAGCCCAGGCAATGATGATTGATACTGACAGCGAAGCTTTCATGTGGCGATATCCCCGGCCACCGACTGTGCGGCAGAGAGAAAGAACTCTCTGGAATTCACAACATTCCCCCTCCAATTAATCCCCAGCCGCCCCGCTGAGTGTGAATGGGCTGCGCTGGGGATTCGTGGCTGTGATGCGGGGGATTTGGTAATTCCTTCGAGCCCCCCGAGGAGAGGTGATATGGAGAGCACGCAGCGCTGAACGCACGGGATGAATTGGCTCGCCTGGGCCTGGCTTTACTATTTGCACACTTTTGGGCACCTCGGAAACGGGGTTTGCAGACAAAAACCTGTGGTGAGGGGGCCCTCAACCCCCGACCTATTGAGGGCCAGGATTGCTGCCGCGTCTCCCACTAGCTTAAGATGGGAGTCTTGTCCCAGAAAGGGGAGGAGGGACAACAGAGAGGACTGTCCCAGACAAGTGACTGGAGCCACGATCCTTCCTGGCCAGCCCTCCCTCTCTGTCTCACGCTCACCCCAATAGAGACGAGGGAATTGCAGTTCCCAAGCTAACACCATTGCCTTTCAAAATGCGGTTCATGTTTCTCCCATAGCTTCACCTCTGTGAGGCTTTCCCTACTGGCAAGAATAAACTAAGGGCTTGTCGGTGTTTTGAAAGCATTTGTGACAGTCTAACTTGTTCGGTTTTGCTGGAAGTGGGCAGTCTAGCTGTTCTGTAGCCCCTCCAATAGCGTTTTTTTGGGTACTGACTAGGTGCCAGGCACTAAGGGTTTCTATGCATTGCCACATTCAATCCTCCCAGCAATCTCTGAAGGAGGCCTCATTATCAGCTTTCTTTTTCAGAGAGGAAAAAGAGGCTTAGGGACCAGAGTAGGGTCATGGACCACTAGTGGGAACTAGGAAGAAGGCGGAGTGAGATTCCTTCTCACATCTCTGGTTCCCACACCCGTGCCTTTGTGTCGCTCTTTGCTTACAGCTGGGAATGTCTGCTTCAGACCTTCCTGCTGCCATGCAAGCATACCTTCAACCCCCGTGCACCCTGCAGTCAGGGGGATCTCCTTAAGCGACGTCCAGTGGCCACTCTTCTGCTTAAAACCCTTCAAAGTCATTTAGAAGAAAATTCAAATGGCTCACTTCAGCACACAAGCCTTTTTATGATCAGACACCTGGAAAGAATTAAATAAAGATGGAAGTGATAAGCCTAATAACCTTGGGGAGAAGCTTGCTGGATATGTTGGAGAGGGATGAGGCCCCTTTCTCTTACATGCTTGAGTCTACTTCCCATCTTGTCACTGAGGCAGCTGCCACCGCCTACTTGCCTCTTTATTCAGAAAGGAAGGCGTTGGAGATAGATTTTATTTCTGGCTCCATTGTACCTGAAAGGAATTCAAGACGAACACTTTGGTTTTTAAGTTTTTTATTGTTTGTTTCCAGGAATCACAGGCCATTGGGTAAATACTATGATAAGAACTGGGCACTGGTGGCTACTCCTAGCTACTCAGGAGGCAGAGATCAGGAGGATTATGGTTTGAAGCCAGTTTGGGGAAAACGGATAGAGACCCTATCTTCAAAAAATACCCAACAAAAAAGCTGTTGGTGGAATGGCACAGTGCCTGCTTAGCAAGTGTGAGGCCCTGAGTTCAAACTCCAGTATTACCAAAAAAAAAAAGCCCCTCCCTGACTATTCGATGTGAACAAATCTGTGTTTTCAAATACTGAAGACCAACTTATTCTTTTTTGTATACTAAATTTGGGCTTTCATCCATCAGCTGACAAATGAATCTTTGAGGCTTTCCCATGGGACAGTCTGCTAGTCATCATTTTAGCAGGAGAGTAACAGCTCTATTTTCATAGCGGTGTTACTACAATTAGTTAAGAACTTTACTAGGGGTAGGGTGTAGCTCAGTGGTACAACCCCACTTGCCTAGCATGCTGGGTTTGATCTCCATTACTGTAAAAAAAAAAAAAAAAAAAAAAAAGAGTTGCTTTATTATGTGTCCCTATTTTACAAAAACACTTGTAAAAGTGAAGTATTTAACATTCCATTAACTTTTATTGATATATGTGCAGGGAGATTTGTGATGAATAAAACGCTCAAGGTCCTTGCATTATGTGGCTTGTGTCAGCAGTGTTAAGAAAGACAATGTACAAACAAGCAAATATGTAAGATATCTGTTAGCCTCGTAAGGAAGTAATACATTGTGGTGTGATAGAGAAGTGGATGGACCATTTTAGAATAGCAAGAGGAAGACTATTCTAAGCAGGTGACATTTGAGCTTAGACCATTCATTAATATAATTGGAAGTAGATAATTTCAAACAAGTTGACTTCTTCTTTTTTTTTTTTTTTTTGGTGGTACTGGGGTTTGAACTCAGTATACTTGCTTGCTAGGCAGGCACTGTATCACTTGAGCCATTCTGCCTGCTCCCAAGTTTGGACTCTTTGAAGACATAGTTAGATGGCTTGTGGAGCTAAAAGAATTTTGAGAGATCAGGGGATGGAGTGGGAGATTAGGTGGAAGAGCAAAAAGATTATTAGCTCTTGTAGGACAATGATTTCAAATTCTTTTAATGTGTCATACAGTAAGAAATGCATTTCCATTGAAGTTCAGCACATTCTCTCTCTCTCTTTTTCTCTCTCTCTCTCTCACACACAAACACACATACACATACACACCAGAAAGAAATAATATCCTTATTATATATGTCCTTACTATATGCAATAAACTTTGATATTTTCTAGTTATTTTATTGTAAAATGTTGATCCTTATTCAGTACATTGGTTTTTACAATCCAGCAGATGGTTTGGGTTGGATTTTTTTTCAGAAAGTTGTAATCAGGGCAGTAATGTGATCTGATTTACATTTAAAAAAAATCCACTTTGCTGTCTAGAGAAAAGACTGTGTGGGGGTGACAGAAAACAGCAGCAGGGAGACTTTTGTTAGGTCCTGTGAAAAATGGCTTGGACTAGCATGGTTGCTGAGGAGATCCAGAGAAGCAGATGGATACTATAAATTTTGGAGGTAAAGTCAGTACTGGATACGGGGTGTGAAGAAGACAGAGGAGGCAAAGATGATTCTAAAGGGGTTGTATTTTAGCAATTTGTGGTATAATCATTTGCTGAGAAGCAAAGTTGAGAGTGATCAGCCTCAGGGGAACGAGCATATTGTTTTGGATGTTTCAAGTTTGGAACACCTGTACCTACTATACATTCCATTTGGACCTGCCAGGTAGGCAAGAAGACACACCAGCAAGGGAGAGTTGGTGAAAGACCAGGGTTGTCAATGATGATATAAGAGGCAGTGGCATGTGGACATTAAAATCATGGGACCACAGGGATTTACCTAGGGAGCACATGTGGCTTGAGAAAAGCAGTAGACTGAGAACTGTTTTCTGAACCACGTCAACATTAATAGGTCTAGCAGAGAAAGAGTACTTTCATTCTGAAAATTATGTTTTCTATACCAAAATGGAATATGAAAAATCACTAGATATAACCATAGTCTTGAGTAGCCATCCATTGGATTTAGGACACCTGTGTGTTTAGTGACAGAAGAAAAACTAAATATAAGAATGTTAGTAAAATGCTGGTGGCAACTCATCTCTAAAGTATACTTAGAAATTTTATAACAGTTTTAGTTTTCTGGACATTTTAGCTTTCAGGAGCAACATATTATTTTTGTATGACTTCCTATTTAACTTTCACTCATATTAATAAATTTAGTGCCGTTTTCAAAAATTCTTTACAACAGTGGAGGACTGTCTGTCTGGTAATTCTTTGCTTCTATTTAAGGCAATACTCCTACTTGCTCACACCTACAGTGATTTTCTAGCTGATGGAGGTTATACTCTCATTTAATCTTACTTTTCTCCCTATAACTGTTGGCAAAGAGCTTCTACCCTTGGTCTTCCATCTCTCCCCATCTTCCAGTCAGGTAAAAGGTCAGGATGTGTCATTTATATAAACCATTTTAGAAAACAGGAGATTCTTTATTCCTTTCCTTCATTCTTTAATTTCTCTATCCCTCCCTCTCTTCCCTGCTCTTTCCTTCCTTTCTGGTCAATGTTTTTTAAATTTCAAGTGAAATCTTAAGTTAAAGCCCAAAATAAGAAAATAAAACAACAGGATAATAAACCTTTTCTCTACTTTGTAGGGAAACTAAAAGCAACTTTATGGAGTTCACAAATCACGGTAGACTGAAGTTTTTTTTGGCAGTACTGGGGTTTGAGCTCAGGGCTTCATGCTTGCTAGGCAGGCATTCTATCACTTGAGCCACTCCTCCAGTCCTTTTTGTTGTTGTTGTTGTTGTTAGATATTTTTGGAATAGAATCCCAGAACTATTTGCCTGGACTGGCCTTGAACTGGGATCCTCTCTGCCTTCTGGGTAGCTAGGATTATAGATGTAAGCTACCAGTGCCTGACAAAAAAAAAAAACCCTGTTTATTTATTTATTTATTTTGGCAGACTGAGGTTTGAACTCAGGACATCAAGCTTGCTAGGTAGGTCCTCTACCACTTGAGCCACCCTGCCAGCCCCTCAAAAAAGATCTTTAATTGCTATAAGCCAGCTAAAGTAAATTAGGATTTGGACGGGCTCACCAATAGGATTTTACTTTAGAGAAATAGTTTACACAGGTTGCCTTTTAAGGGGAATCACATTTTAACCACGGATATACTTAATTATTTACAAAAATGTGTGGTAATTATTTTTAAAGATGGAAGCTTTATGTAGTTTAAATAATCCTCACTTTTGGATTCAGAAAATTTATGTTGGATTCAGAAAATTTAGGTTGAATCTCAGTTCTCCCTCTTAGCAGATATAGATCTGGAATAAGAATAAGTAATGTAACTTTTCTGAGTCTTAGCTTTTTCATGTACTAGTTGGACATAAAATCTTCTTCATAGGTTTGTGTAAAGTTTAAATAGATGTAACATGCAGACATTGAGTATTTGACAGTATTTGTCACATAGTAGGCACGTAACATAGGCAAATGGTTCTTATGGCTACACATCTGCTTTTGGTAGGTAAGATGAACACTTGGGTCAACTATGACCTCCAGCCCTACAAAAGCTGATGAGAGTTCTGTTTTTGTTTGTTTTTTGGTGGTACTAGAGTTTGAACTCAGGGCCTCTTCCTTGCTAGGCAGGCACTCTACCACTTGAGCCACTCCAACAGCCATTTTTAGGTTGGATATTTTGAGATAGGATCTTGTAAGCTATTTGCCTAGGTTGGCCTTGAACTGTGATTCTCCCAAGGAGCTAGGATTACAGATGTGAGCCACCAGCATATAATATAGGGCTAAGGGAAATGGATTTTGCAATACTTGGTCACGTTTTGGATGACTTCAGAAATTCAAGTCCCTTTATGTACCTAAAGAAATAAAAAAAGAGCCAAAAATTTCTAGCATCTGGACTAGATTTCTAGCATCTGGTCTAGATTCTTTTGGGTCAATATCACTTGTCCTCTTTGTTCATATTCAGTAGAGGTTAGTGCTTGTCCATGGTTCATATCTATATAATGTCATCACCAGGACTTGTCCCTGAGTTTGCAGAGCACAGGACACAGAACAAACACTCCCATGGTAATATTCATGGCAAGGAAGTGCTGAATAATTAAAATGGAGATTCGCTTACTTTTTTGTTTGTTCAGTATTTACTGAGTAAATCTATACTGAGAATCCATATGCATACTGTATTATGCCAGAGACAAGAAAAATATCTGCTCTCACAAAGGTTTAGACAATACAGAAATAAGATCATTACCAGTTATGATGAGTATGGTGATGAAAATATGCATGTGGCAGAAACTAACCGGGGAGCCTGTAATTAAGGAAGACTTCTGGTAGGAGGTGTTTGAGGTGAGATCATGAAGCCAGCCAAAAGGGTCAAGTGATAAACTTTTCAGGCAGAATAAAACAGCAAGAAGAGTGAGATGGGTAAGAGTTCTGACAGTTTTCAGAACTTTTAGAAAGCCTGCATGACTGAGTGTCATGAAGGAAAGTAGGTAAGAGGATCACATAGGTCTTTGTAAACACAATGAGGCATTCACAAATTTTCTAAGTCTATGGGAAGCCACTGAAGGAGTTGAAGTGAGGGGAATAACTAACACCAACTGACTTCCATTTTCAAACAGATCACTATAGGGAGAACTGATGGGAGGGGACTGAGAGTGGGGACAATGTGTCAGCCATGTGGTAGCATCAGTAAAAATGGACAGTGGCATGGAAGAGAGAGGATGAGAGAGATTCAGGATATATTCTGGAGGGAGAGCTAATAAGATTTGTTGATTGTGGGGAGTGAGAGAAAGAAAAGAATCCTGTTTTTGTGGTCTCAGTGATTGTACTGATGGTGGCATCATTTTTGAGACAGGGAAGACAGCAGTGTGATTGGTTAAGGAGTGGGATGAAGGAGAATCAAATGTTCTTGGAAATGTTTAAGTTTGCAATGTCCCTGAGACCACCAAATAGATGTACTAAGAGGGCTGTTGTATATAGAGGAAAGTACAGAACTCAAAGAGGGCAAAGCCAGCGATAGAAATTTAAAAGTCTTCAGAAAGCAGTTTATATTTGAATCCAAGGGGATGGGTATAGGGAGAGGAAGGAGAATAGAAGGCCTAGGACATGCCTTTGGGGATTCCGAAAATTAAGATGACTGTAGAGAAAAAAGGAGGAGCAACAAAACAAAACAAAACAACAACAAAAACCCCAAAAAGCAGTGGTCACAAGGTAGGAAGAAAATCCAAGTGATGACTAATAGGGAAATCAAACAAACAAACAAAGTCCTGGGAAGGTAACTGCTGTGAGAATGAAGATATGAAGGTAGAAATAACTGTATTAAAGGATGCTGGGAGTCCATCTGTAACCACCAAACCTCTGTGTATGTGGGTTGACAGCACCCATCAGAGCAAGGTTGATCTCAGGGAAGTCTCTGAGTGTCAAATGGGCAATTTATTGAACATTTTTGTTCATCTCCTCATTTGTGAAATAAGGACATTGTATACATTTCTTGGGCATTTGTAGACATTGGAAAATGTCATTTCCCCCTAAAAAAAAAATAGGAAATCTGTGTATATTTTTGCTCAGGTTTGATGAACAGTCATACGATTGGACAAAGAGGGTATAATCTAATGGCAATAACTGTGGAGAATTTAGCATGACTTGTTTGCTTAGATTCTTCTTGGTATTTATGTCTTCAAAGATTAGGATGTTCCTTTCCTCTGGGAATAGAGTGGGAACCTCTGGAATGAAGGTTTTATGACCTACCTCAGGGGAAGTCTACTAGGTTTTATGTCCTGCTGCAGGAGGCAAGGGTGAGGGGAAGGTAAGTGACCTTCTTGCTTCTGCTATTTTCTTGAATCCCAAAGTATCACATTTTGGGGTATTGTGTTCCAAACCTGGTCATCATCAAATCGTAATAAATGGATGACAAAATAACATAGATTCTAGCAGGTGAAATGCATGTTTCTTTGCTGTTGTTAAGTCTTGGTAGGAATACTACACCTGGCTCCGGTGGAAGAGTGCAGCCAGGTTGTAGGGTCAGCAGAAGTGTCCCAAGCCTCTGTCTGTCCAGGAGTCACAGCTGCTTTCAGGAACAGTCTGATCAGAATTTGGTGAGTACTTTCACAGCTCTTCAGTAGATGTGGATCTGAGATTTATTACTTTTCAGGCTTTCTTTATCTGTGGCAAGATGGGGGGAGAAGCACTAAGTCAAATCAAAACCCTTTCTTCTTCAGAAGCCTTCTCCAGCCTTTTCTAGTATGTGCTGAGATCACCACCCATGGCTCAGGGAATTTCATTTTTAGATTTGCTGTGTTGCAAATATATGGTGGGTAAATGATAGTTTCTTCCCTTCAGGGGTTCTAGGCCAGTTGAATCCAGATGAGTTCCTTATCCCAAAGGAACACCACTGATTCTGACAGAAAGCCCTAGGAATGTGGATCCACATCTTTCTAATCTTACTTTCATTGTGGTTTTAGTAGTGAGGAAAAAGTGCTTTTTAAATACAAATTGTTTTAACAAGGAGAGCTTCCTGTCACTTCAGCTTAGGTTAGGTGGCAAATCTGATCAAGTAAATTAGGCTAACAGTTCTCTCAGTTTTTATGTTCATGGAATTATGTAGCAGTGTAATTTGAAAGGATAAAAAGACTCACGTAACTGTCACTGCTGATCAGTCTGAACTATGGAAAATACTACTGTCTCAAGTTCTAACTTCTTTTTAGTATCCCTCGGTCACTTATCAACACTGTTGCTGTTTGATAGAAATATTACACATACACACACACACTCACACATGAGGTCTTGTTTTAGTAGTATGACAACCAGAGGACAATGTTTTCAAATGTTCCAATAAACCACCTGCTTGGTTCTGGTATAATCCTTTCTGGCTGCAAATTTTGCTCTGTCCTGTAGCATGTCATGAAGCCCACTGAATATAATGCTTAGTTAGGCTGGCATTGCTGAATGGAATATCTTTAGTGATACCCAAAATGATCCACATTTGTCATGCATTTGCATTTTTTGATACCTGTGTGTTCTGTGTCGCACTGTTTGTACAAATGCAGTCCAAGACCATTCTGAATTTCATTGTTCCCTCTTGCTTTCCTCTCTTCCACATAACCATAGTTTGTTTTCTTTCTTCTTCCTTCCTTCTCTCTCTCTCTCTCTTTCTCCCTCCCTCTCTCTCTTTTGGTGGTGATTCAGCCCAGGGCCTTGCATATGCTAGGAAAGCATTCTATTACTCAGTTACATCCCCCACTCCCTTTTGAAAAAATTGTTTTTGAGGCAGGGTCTCACTAACTTTTTCCTAGGCTGGCTTGGAACTTGTGATTCTCTTGCCTCTGCTTCCTAAGTAGCTGGATGACAGGAGTGCATCAGCACAGCTGGCTCAGTTTCTGCCTTTAAGATAGCTTGAATGTGTTTTTCTTTTTTTTCTCCCAAGATGCCAACTTTCTCTTCCTTTTTTGTCAAATGAGCCCACAAAACAGTATCTAAATGCAACTCTAGTTCTCAGACAGTTCCAGCTTAGAGAAATTTGCGTTAGTAAAGTGAGTTTGATTTTCAGCCACTGAATAATTGTGTGGCATTGATGCAAACTCTCATTCCTTCTAGATCATGATACTTGTCTATGAAGACAGGTGGTTCACAGAGTGTATATAGCATGGAGCACAGTGTTTAGTCAGCATTAATTTCCTTTTCTTTGTGGCTTTCTCCTCCTGTGGTATCTGCTGACCCTGCTGCTAAAGGACTTGGATAAGGTCTAAAGGATGGAAGGGTTGTAAGTGGCAGCCAACCACCATACAGCAGAGATAGGCTGGCTTTCTGCAGTGGTAAAGAAATGCATATTAACTCTTGTCTTCGGGCACGCTTAAACATAGCACTTCTTTAATACCCATGGATTAGTAAAATATTGGTTAGTCCATTTTCTCTTGGCCTGGATTTTCCTGATCTTAGACAACAGGACTGAGGAACAGTGAAGTAAGGAAAGCAGGAAAAGAGCCAATAAAATGATCTATATTGAGCTAGTCATTTGGTATAAGTGAGACTGTTACCTGACTTCATGAAACTTTGTTCTGTGAGAGCTTTGATAAAACTCTCAAGTCAGTTGTTTCAAAGGAGGAAGGAAGTAGAATTTAGCCATTTGCTCTCATTTCTCACTGGCCAACTGTTTGCTCCCTAGGGCAATTATCCTTTTATATTTCTGAGTGGTACATATGTGGTAACTAACAGGCCCCATGTCATTTGCAATAGGCATGATGTACCTTGTGTGGGCAGGCATAAAATGCTATTGGACTGTGGCTACATGAAATTAGTCAGAGTTCAACCTGTGTTTGTCAATGTATTAGCTGCTGTGTTGTAACAAGTGTGACAATGACAGAAACAGGTGAGGCCAAGAGAATCTGAAGCAGCCATGGGTGGAGTGTGATAGTCTGCCCCTTGCATTATGCATTTCAACTCATGTTTTTGTTATATCTGGCTGTAAAAAGACCTCGTGTGTGTGTGTGTGTGTGTGTGTGTGTGTGTGTGTGTGTTTGAAATGCATGCTGTCACTTTTTTTCCCAGAAGGGGAGTTGTAATAAACTAGAGTCCCCTTTAGCTACTCACCGCCTTAAAGGAGACTCTATAATCTCTGAATGATGTAAGAGTGAAATCAAGCTCTAATTCTTGTTGCGATAACTGACCCCAAGACTGCAATAGGGTCTATCATCTCTTTTCTTACCATCTATTCTGGAATCACCTTACCTTTAATTGTTTGCTTATTGAGATGACATGGATCAGCATCTCCAAGGGCATGTGTCTGTATTTGCTTGGCTCTTGTCAGGTGTTGGCTACTATAATTGTTCATTTGCTGGACATAACACCACCACGAGGTATCTTAGTGAATTCCTGGGTTTCTAACAGGTTCCTTTTTACCTCTCTTTCAGTTCTGGATGCTTCCCCATGATAATAACCATCACTTATCCCTGACAAGACAGGAACATTTTTCTTTGTCTTTTGGTTTCTGGTATAAGGAACTCCAAGTGAGTAGGTAAGTCATAGTTTCAAGTTCAGAAGGAAACTTTCTGTTTCATCTGAGAGAACATTCCCCCATTTTACCCTACCATCAAATCTCCCTGAACCAGAATTCCTTACCTTGTAGAATGTAAGTTACAAAGAACAGTTTTGGCGAGTTGTAGAAACAATGGGGAGAGAACTCAGTTTTATTTTGACCCTGTGATTTCTAGGCCCACATAGTCTTGAGATTTCGGATAAAGCATCACTGTCTATCTGCCATTTGTCAGAAATATTTTGCATCCTAGAGGAGAAAAGCAGTCAATTTGAGAGGGCGCCTTAATTAAACCTTCAACAAAGGTTTCCACTGTTATACGAGGCAGCTTCTCCTGATGAAGGTGCACACAGAAAGAGCAGTGGATCCTGTTGTCACACATCCATTTGGCATTTCCTTTGCCATAAATAGGGATCTTGATTCCAGGAAGTGCTGAATGGAAAACACTGTGCTTAGAACAGACATTATGAGCTGATGGATGGTGCTGCTGAGGGAGGTACACGGGAGGGAAAACTGACGTCATAAATAGTTTTCTATTCCAGTGAGATCACTGTTCTTTCCATGGTGGAAGTAATTGTACTTGACTTCTTACTGGACAAGGTTATCTTAAGGGATGGCATGATATTAATGGCTCAGAATTAGTCTCTTCTACTGGGAGACTGGAAACTTGCCATGGAGGTAGCAAATCAGTGCTGGTGAGAGGAAGTCCACACTGTTAGTTCCATCCAGCATTGTTATTCCTGTCCTTCCTGTCCCATGGTCATTCTATTAATTGGCCCGTTTCAATAGCCATGGTCACTAAGGAAAGGGCAGCTGATATACATAGCCATTCTGTCTCCTTCATGGTAGAGAAACTCCTCTGCAGAGTATATTCCCCATAGGCATTAGTGGGAGACAAAAAGAACTGCACACATTGTGCCCAGTCCTACAGATTACTTTATACAACTTTCCTAAGAATTCCTTATCCTCAAACTTCCAGTATTGCTCCTTTTAGACTCCCAGCCAAGTCATTCAGCAGGTACCTGTAGTTTATGTAGGTTGGTATTTCAAGCCACATCTCATCCCATTAGAACTGAATAACCATGTGCACTGCTAGCAGCTCTGCCCACTGGGAGGATCGTCTTCACCACTGTCCTCTAGAAATACCCGAGTGAGATTGCTATGACAATTGTTTACTCTTTACCAGTGCCAACATAATTATGCCAACCCATTTGTGAACCAAGTCTAGGCCAAGTTCTTTCTTCCTCTGACAGTTGGCTGTAGGGAATCAGGTATGAACTATAAGTTTGACGCTTAGAAGAGGCATTAACATAGTAGGAGGGGACTTGGGGTCTCAGCTACCTGTTTATGATTATTATTGCATACGTATGTGTGTGTGTGTGTGTGTGTTGTGTGTGTGTGTGTTGTGTGTGTGTGTGTGTGTGTTGTGTGTGTGTGTGTGTGTATGCCCTGGGGATTGAACCCAGGACCTTGCACATGCTAGGCAAGCACTCTACCACTGAGCTACATCCCCAGTCCTTGTTTTTTTTTTTTTCTTTGAGACGGACTCACTAGGTCACCCAGGATGGCCTCAAACTTGTGATTTTCCTGCTTCAGCCACCCAAGTGCTGAGATTACAGCACTGTACTACCATGCCTGACATGAAATTTACTTGTGTCTTGAACTATTTGGACCAATCCCTAATGTGCCATTTCCATAAAATAGATTGCCTTGCTTAAACTTAAGATTGCCTTGCTTAACCAAGTAATATTCAACATTTGATGGGCAGCTCTGATCATATACTGCTTCACCTCAGTACTCAGTCCCTCCCAGAGTCCAACAGAATGACAGGCATTGATTTTCAAACAGAAAGGTGTTCTTTGCTATGAAAACCACTGCCTTACTCTCAATTGTCTTACAGCTCTAGGAGATGATGTAGCAACTCTCCTGCTGGTGCTTGCCTTCTTCTCACCCTGAATCCTATCTGCCACTGTCTCCTTTAATGTACAGCCTGAGTGGAAGGGCATTTGGGCCCTCAGCCTCAATGTGCTGTCACTCCTCTCTTGCTCTGGGTTCTATGTGATAACTGGAAGCCTCTGAGCCAATTGATAAATGGATTTGAGCAGTGTTCCCAAGTGCAGTGCATGCCACCTCCCAAACCCAAAGAAGCCAACTTAGTGCTTAGAGGTACAACTTCTTCTTAGTGGTAGAAGATATGAAGCCCAATGACTTGTTTTTAATCTTAGAAATGTATTGTTCAATGGAGTAGCCACTAGCCTACTATTAAAATTTAAAGGCTATTTGAATTTAAAGGAATATGTGCATATTCATCAAGGATTATACACACACACACACACACACACACACACACACACACAAGGCCTTCCTTCCCTCCTTCCTACCCTCCTTCCTCCCTCCCTCCTTCCCTGCTTCCCGCCCTGCCCTCTCTTTTCATTCTATCATTCTCACCATGTTGCCCAGGCTGGCCTCAAACTCCTGGGCTCAATTGATCCTACTGTAGCTGGGACTACAGGCATGTACGATTGCATCCAGCTCATCACTCACTGTTTTTCAGTGCTCAGTAGCTATATGCAGTTAGTGATGAGTCTATGGAATGGCACAGATATGGAATATTTCTATCATGGTGGAAAATTCTATCAGCCATCACTGCCTTAGAGATGGTCTCCACAGGACACGTTAGGATTTGAACCCAGGTTTATCTGATGCTAAAGCCTATGCCTTTTCCTTTCTTTTTTCTTTTCTTTCTCCCCTTCCCTTCCCTTTCTTTTTTAATAGAATCTCACTATGTATCCCAGGCCTTTAACTCACAATCCTCCTGCCTCAGCCTCCCAAGTGTTGGGACTACACGCATCAGCCACACCCATCTCCATGTTTTTTCTACTTCAGCAGATTGTAGAAGGGTTAGGTCTAAGCAGACGCTTTCCTGCTATTGTGTCCAAGGGCGACATGAACTCTAGTTATATTTTTGTGCTATAAAGTGTGGTTTGTGGCTGGGTGCTTGTGGCTCACTTCTGTAATCCTAGTTATTGAGGAGGCAGAGATCAGGAGGATCATGGTTCAAACCACCCCAGGCAAATAGTTTGTAAGACCCTATCTTGAAAAATACTTTCACAAAAAAGGGCTGGTGGAGTGGCTCAAGGTTAGGCCCAGAGTTCAAAACCCCAGTATCACAAAAAAGAAAAGAAAAAAAAAATGTGGTTTGCACAGTTTAACTACAAGTTCTCTTTGCACTTCAACATATGCCAGGTCTGGTGTGCCTACACGCCAGGTCTGCTATAGTGACTCTCCATATCTCACCTCTCTCCCTTGGCTTTGGTGGACTCATAAAGTAGTTTTCTTTTATAAGCAAGTTTCCCTATAGTCCAGAAATATGCATTTCCAAAGAAACATGGCTGACTTGAATTTTGTGGCAGATAGCAGAATCTCTCTGAATGCTGCAGTTCTGGGTTTCCATCTGTACTCCATGAAAAGCAAGAATCATTGTCCTGACAGAATGCAGATAAATGGCAGCTGGAGCATGAATGGACAGGAAAAACACTCTCCTCCCTCTAATAACACCACTTCTGGTAGATGGGCGAGGTTCTGAATGTGGGAAAGAGATGCTGTTATGATAAGAGTAATTATTGTACATTAGTTAAAATCCCATTTGGGGAGCGTTATATTGCTGCTATTTTAAAAGAGGTTTATGAACCCTCCAAGTCTGAAGGAGAGATTAATTAGTGTCAATGAAGGATCTCTAAGATAAAAACAAATTAAGCCCCCTTATCCAGCCTTGCCTGGGTGTCCTTGAATTGCTTTTCCTTTGTGACAGGGATAGTGTTTGGTTTGATCTATTCTGATTGAAGAGAAGGGAAGGGACCTCCCATTTTCCAGGGTGTCTGATGTGCCAGACACCATGGTAGCTGCTTTAAAAGAAGGAGGCACCTTTGAACTAGGATTTCCTATTGTTCCTGTCCCAGCCTACAGCAGAACAGTTGCTAAATTGAGGCATTTGTGCCCTAGGCTGATCTTTGTGACACAGTTTGGATCATCAGATTATTCATTTCCATTTCTTTCAAACAGACAAAAGAAAACAGGGGGTTAAAAAGACACACTTCAGTTGTTTGTTTCTTGTAAGCCATCCCATGAATACTAAAAACATTTGCTTCAGAATTGCTGGCCATAGGAGTAGTATTTTTAAAATGTGGCAGCAGGTCTAATCCCTATCTAAAATAACTTCTATCCTTTGTCCAGACCCACTGGTTACAATAGTTCATCACTCTTCCTATCATCTATTTCACTTTGCAGCCTAGTTGGTTTTTGTTTTTCTGAGATAGACTTTATTTCATGTACTGCAATTATTGCCAGTTTAGGCAGACCATTACATATGAATGTTAAATGCCTTTAAATCTTTCTTATCCTTATGAAATTAATTCATAAAAGTCTCACAGTATGTACCTAATTTTAGTTTGGGGAATTATGTATACCTTTCACCCAATTCTTCACCTGTTCCATTTATTTCAGTTGATTTTGTAAATAATGTAGCCTTAGACCAATTTAAACTATCTGAGAATGGGCTTTTTTTTTTTTTTTCTTAATTTGGAAAAAAGTGTAAGACTTGCCTCACAGGGTTTCAATGAGGATCAAATCAGATACTGTATAAAAGCAGTATCATCTTGAACTCAAGAGGTCATAACAGAGGCCAGATTTACTCTCCTGGCAGAAGCAACAACAAAAGGGGGTTAAATATATGAAATAATTATTTTTAAAGAGACGGGGAACAAACGAGGCAATCCCTACATGAGTAAATGAGGATTACTACCTTAAGCAATTTCTGGGCAGAACATCAGGTAAGAAGAACCTAAGCAAGGTAAATTCCAGAGCAAAGAATATTTACTATTTAATCCAAGAATAATGAAAGTTGTATCGTAATGATAAAAGGGTCATTCTTTTAAAGGACATAATAATCTCAAACATATATGTACCTAATAACAGAGCTTCAAAACACATGAAGCAAAAACTGATAGAACTGTGAGTTCACAAACAGGTTTTTTCTCTTAAGCAGCTTTCAGTTTTGACTAGTAATATAGATGAGTTAACAATGTGACAGAGTAGGAAAATTCAGAATGATTTCAAAGGACTGTTATAAAAAATAACAAGTGTAAAAAAAAAAGAGCAAGGAACAGCTAAATTGTATTTACGAAGGAGGAGATTTGGATGGTGGAGCAATTAAACTGCAAAGGAGTTGGCTAGGGAGGAAGACAGCACAGTGTCTACATGTGCTTTAAGTTCAGCAAGAGCACTGACAAATGCAGGATGATGACCAGTGTGTAGGACAAGAGGATAGGGTATGAGGCAGTGGTGCTGTAGCATGAGAGGTACAAGATGCTCTCCACAAATATTTGTCTTTTCCTGCCACAAACTCTCCTCAGACTATTTTATGAGATTGCGTTTCTTTAAGATTGAACCAGGTGTTCATTATAACCCAATTTTACTTGGATTAAAAAAAATCTAAAAGATCAGAATACTCTAATGCCTCAAATTCAGTGCTTTAAAACATGAAGCATTATTACATTCTCTCTCTCTCTTTGGCAATACTAGTGTTTGAACTCAGGGCTTCAAGCTTGCTAGACAGGTACTCTACCACTTGAGCCACTCCACCAGCTCTGACTTGTGTTGCCAATTTTTGAGACAGGGTCTTTCCAAATATTTGCCTGGGCTGGCTTTAAACTGTGATCCTCCTGATCTCTGCCTCCTGAGTAGCTAGGATTATGCTGTAAGCCACTGGAGCCTGGTAGTATTATTTTTCAATGTGATAGTCTAACACAGATCTGCAGAAGGGTTTACTCCATGTGGACATTCAGAAACCCAGGTTTCTTTTTGCTTTATGTTTCTGCTCTTCTGCCCATTTTCCAAATTCTTTTCTCTTATCTTGTGGGTAGAGAGGGAAAACTAGGAATGCCTGAAGGAAGTTTTTAATTTTCAGGCTGCGTAGGTTCATATTTCATTCATTGGCTGAAGTTCAAATACATGGTCTCAAGCAGTTGCAGGAAGTGGTCCAGCCATGTGCCCAGAAGAAGAGCAGACAACTTGTATTTGTAAACATCAGCAATCTCCACAGCAGATGTCCCTATGCTGTCTATTTGTTGATGTGCTCAGAACTGCACTGCTTTGTTGGACACTGAGTCTAACTCCCTATTTAGTTTCTAAGTGAATCCATTGGTTTTTATACTAAGTGCTCATGTAATGAATTTGAACTCTAGTCAAACATGAATATTTTTTAACATTGAATGGAAAGAAAGCATCACATGAAAATATAAAATGGCTTAAGATAGGGCTAGGGGTGTAGTTCAGTGGTAGAGCTCATGCTTAGCATATGTGAAGCAAGCTCTGGGTTCAATCCTCAGTACATGTGTGAGGATGGGCATGTGTATACACACACACACAAGCTTAGTACATTTTCAAATCTCAGAAAGTTAGAGAAGGACAAAAGAACATTTAATAATCTAGGTTGGGCTCCTAATTTTGCAGTTAAGTAAACTGGGACCAAGAGAGGTCAAACTATGTGTTTAAATCTATGTAGCTAATCAGGGAGACAGGATTGAAACCTAGCTGGTGTGATTTCAGGCTTTAAATACCAGCAAAAATTTACCACATCAAGACAAAAAGTATTCTTTTCCTCTCCCTCTTCCACCTCCTCCTTCTGCTAGGGTTTGCTCTCAGGGTTTCCCATTTGCTAGGCAGGGGCTCCACTGCTTGAGCCATGACTCCAACCCCCGTGTTATGCATTGAAAAGGCATAGAACAATTAAACAGTGTGGAAATTTAGTAGGACATCAAATTACATAGCCACAGAAAGAAATCTCATTTTTATTCTCAATATACATTTTGCATGTTAATTCAGGTGCTGATAACAAGAATCTGTGAGCTGCCACCCACAGATTAATGGATTGGATACTTATAGCAGTGGAGGTGGTTCTCCTTCTTTAGAAAAAAGTCGTTCAGTTTTCTTGGCTTTCACAATAACAAATTTAGATCAAGTCAGAAATATGACAATATATTTTACCTTTGTGTTTGTAATAGCAACAATTTTCACTGCATGTAGACTTGCTTTGCAGTGAATTTTTTTTTTAAATTCTGATCTAAGTGCTGCCTTTTCCCTCCTGTTCATTTTTATGTACTACACACTGGAATACCTCACTTACTTGAATTTGATACTAAAGATTAAAGGATTCCATATAAATAGTTTTTGCAGCCAAATTAAAGTTAATAATCTTGGAAGAAATTCTTTCCAGACTGGGTCATGTACTTGTCTATTACCTTAGAAACTGTTGTTATCATTCTTTTTATACATTGCTGAGTAACTGAAAGCAGAGATTTGAAGCCAGGCTGTTTAGGGTTATGTCCTCTTATCAGACATGTGCCTGGAGCAACTTGACTTAATTTTTCTGTGACTCAGTTTCTCCTCTTGTAAAACGAGAACAGAATTAGTACATTCCTCCTAAAGTAGCTGTGAAGATTAAAAGTTAATATGTGTAAGGCACTTAAAACAATGTGTTATATATGGTAACTGCTAAGTATATATCGGCTCTAGGAGTCACAGCCTACACTGTGGAAGGCAAATGTAATAAATGAAAGCTATAAGTACATTTACCAACTTGTAAAAAGTGACAGAAAGGAAAAAATACTAAGTGCTACCAGAGTGTTAATGGGGGAACCAGATTTAGCTTGGCATTGTATTATAGAATTCTTTACATTTTAGCTTCTCCTACTAATGTGTGAATTTTTTGAAAGCAAGAATCATGTCTTAATCTTCCTTATGTAGCTGTCAGTAAGCACAGTACCTGGGGCATGGCAGGGGCTCCAGACTGCTTTGGAAAGAGAGATTAAAGGAAAGAAAGAAAAATTCTACAGGTATCATCATGAGAATATAAAGATATTCAAGGCAAATATTCTGCAGGGGGTAGAGAATTATGCTCCCTGGTGTCCCTGCTACCTGCAGAGGTGCAGGGTTTCCTGCTGAGGGGGTCAGCTGCCTAGTACTTCTGCCTCTGCAGCTCAATGAGGATGTATCTATTTATGCATTGAGGCTGTTCACTTGTTCAAAGCAGCCCCTCGGGCCTTCCTGGAGGACTGGTTTGCTTATTTTATACAGGATTTTTAGAATACTGCTGACATGTCTGATAATCAGGGAGTCTCAGGAAGGGACTTATCTTGGGAAAAGGCAGCAAGTTATGTTTGAAGGCAGGTCTTCTTCCTTCCCATGAGACTGTTTGAAAACAGGCTAACTTCAGCCTTATCTGGAATCCAGGTTGAAGAAGAGACCTGGAGGCAGTATTGGAGGAACACTGTTTTTCTCTTGGCTCAAAGGATGAGTTGATTTTATAGGTAACCTGGCAAGAGCCTCCTACCTTAGATAAGAGGAAAGAAAGGAGCAGATGGTTAGGTGTGTTGCCCCAGGTGGCTCTGTAGCAGAGCCTCACATCAGACCTGTGTGCTCTCAGTCTGACGTCTTACACCATCACAAATAGGGATCTGAAAAGCAGGGATCAACTTTCTAAAATGTATGAGTAAGTTAGGAAAGACACGGAAGAGATGAATCGTTTGAGCCTCCATTTTAAATTGTGTTAACATAGATGAAAGCCTATTTAAAAATGCAATAAAAATATTTAATGACCATCAGAGTAATACCAGCATATGTTTTTGTGTCATTTCTTATTCGCTAGGCATAATTCTGAGAGTTTTATATGCATAAATTCACTTCTTAACAACTCTGTGACCCAGGTCATATTATCTCCATTTAATAAATGAGGAAATAAGGCACAAGAACTTAAGCAACTTGCACAATGTCACACATTTAGTAGGTTGCAGAATTAGAATAAGGATTTTGTTAAAAGTTAGAGGGAGGAGGGGTCATTATTGAAGCCCTACAACATGCTAGGTGCTTTCCATATTAACAGGGTATTCTTCTCTGTCCCCAGATCGTTAGACATTATATATATATCAAAACTATTCTAAAGGAAGCAATGCGGAGCAACCAGAGTCTTGTTGCCTTTCAGGAGTTCCATTTAGAAATTTTCTGGAGTAAGATTTGTCCCAGGCTTAGACAGGAGGGGCAGACCTTAGGTTTGGTGGGAACCCATGACAGAGGCCAGAAAAGAAAAAGAAATTACAGAGGAAAGAATGAAAGCAAACTATATATGCTGAAAGATCACCTGTTGAGAACAAGAGCAGGATTGTTTGGATTCTGGTTGCATGTTTGCAACCTGGCTGCAAGGAAACCATACTCTTTCTGGTAATGGTCAGTATCTGCTTTTGCTTCTAGATGCTGTATTGTATAAAATTTCTTTTCCTTTAACTGTCGAAATGTCTATACCAATAAGCAGGCTGATATCTAGATAGCTTACCCGAGGTCAGATGGCTAGTAGAAGGTGGACCTAACACCTAGGTCTGTGATTTTAAAACCATCACATTTCATTACCTAGATGATAGTTAAGCATCCAATCCAGCTCACAAGTGCCCTCCTTTCCTCCATTAGTTAGCTGAGTAGTTTTGTGCATTTAAATTTACTGACCCTGTTATGGTTTGGATCTGAAGCGTCCCCCAAGGGCAACATGCTGAAGACTTGGTCACCAGCCTGTGGTGCTATTAGGAGGTAGTGAAACCTTTAGGAGGTGGGCCTAGTAGAAGAAAGTGATGTCACTGTGGGCATGTCCTTGAAGGGGATATTGTGCTCCTGTCCCTTCTTCTCTCTCTGTTTCTTGATGTGAGTAGCTGTGTTCTACCATGTATTTCCTGCCTTGATGTTCTGCCTTACCATAGGCCCCATGGCTCGTCCTCCTCCAGGAGTTTAGGGTCCTGATGCTGCCCTAGAGGGGGTCAGTATGAAGAGGGTGAAGTGACTGGCCATGTCAGATGGAGTCATGGAGAAGCACAGAGGTGTCGGTGGGGACCCAGAAGCCTTTTTCATCATGAAGCTGCTTACTGGCAGGTTATCAACACTCTGGAACAGACAGCATCAAACCGCCCAGGCTTTGGCTTTTCATCACCACGAAGGTGCCCAGCACAGGAAGCATTAGCACATTTCACTTTTCTAGGAATAAAAGAACCACAACTGTGTCCTTGAGTGTGTTAAACAATGTTAACTAGAGGGAGGGGCCAGGAAAGAGGAATGTGCGGTGGTTTATAGGCAGGAGATGAGAGAAACCACACAGCTCATTTGTCTGCTACTAATGGATCTGAAGTGAGGACTTTTGAAGCCAAGGGCACTGTTGTCTTGAAATGAGAAGAACTAAGAACAAGGGAAGTCCATTAGTGTCATGTTTGTGTTTCTCCTCCTCTGACGCTGGATTCCAGGCTCACAGGGAGAAAAGTCCAACACTTTCCACCCTCAAGAGCTTTGCCCATTAGTGTCAAATTATCCCAGTAGGGAGAAGGCAAAAACCAGCAGTGTAAACAGAGGAATTCAGAAGCATACTAGGAATCCTATCTTAGAAGACCGTTAGTTGATAATTGGGTTAGGGGCTTTCTCCTTCACTCTCTACACCTGTACATTCTTAGCAAGAGATCACCTTACTGAATCAAAGTCCTGCTAACAAAAAGTTATCATAATTGCAACGTGACCCCTCAATCAGGAGCTGCAGGTGCCTTATCACTGTGCTATCATTAATTTCACAAAAACAAAATTGTTTTGATCCGCAGAAATAAAAAAAAGAACCATTAAAATACTATCTAATATTTATAAGCACTTAACTTTGGGCCAGATGCTGTTTTAAGTGCTTTACAAGTCTTAAGCCATTTAACTCTTACCAGAGTGCCAAGACACAGAATATAGTTCTATCTTCACTTTCAGATATAGTGGAGTATTTCATTACCTACTGCCATTTGACAAACTACTGCAGTTCTCAGTGACTTAGAACAATTTATGGCCATTATCTCATGCTTTGGAGGAGGTAGGAATTTGGATGGGGCACAGCAGATGAAACTCTACTGTGCTCCATGAAGTCTAGAACCACAGCCTGCATGACTTGAATAGCTGGGGCCTGGTCAGCATCTCTCTCTCTCTGCATTGTCTCTCCACGTGACTAGCTTGAACTTCTTCTTAGCATGGTGGTTTCAGTGTAATTGACCTTTCTTCCATGAGGAAGTGTTCCAAAAATAAGTGTTCTAAGAGTCCTGTCCTGAGTGTAGCTATAAGGCTGTTTGTTGTTTTTGAGACAGGGTCTCACTATGTAGCCTGGGCTAGCCTCAAATTCACAATCCTCCTGAACAGCTTTGACCTCCCAAGTGCCTGAATTATAAGGCTTCTTACAACAGCTTTGAAACCCCCAAAAGGTGACTTCTGCTACAGACAAGTCACTAAGACTTAGCCAGGATTCAAGAGAAATGAAAATCAATTCTACTAAATATGAGCATTATCAACAAATTCAGAATCATTTAAAGTCTGCTGGGCAGGGTGGTGGTGTACACCTATAATCCCAGCACTTGGGATGCTGAAGCAGGAAAATCGTGATTTCAAAGCCAGACTGGCCTACATTCAGAAAACTGGTTTTTTAAAAAGAATTATTTTAAATCTGCCTTAGTAAATAATCAAATCATATAGCTTATGAGCTGAAAAACATAATTTTAAATCAGACACTACCAACCACTAAATCTAGAAGTTGAATTTATGTGGCATTTAGACATGATGGACTTCCGATAGTCTGGCATTCATTTATAATTCAGTTGTTTGGAAAATTAGCATTTTCCTCTAGAAATGCAATGTTTATTTCCTCTCCCCTTCCTTTCACATTTGTTAAACATCACCTTTGTACCAGACACTGTCCAAGGTGTTAGGAATAAAAAGCAAACAAATTACCATCCCTGCTCATAAATATCCCATAGTCTGACAAGGGAGACAAACTTATACTTAATTATTAATGTGATTAACACCACATTAGAGGAACTAATATGGAAACTGAGGAAAAAACACCTAATTCTAGCTCCGGGATCTAGGAAGCTTTCCAAAGGAGGTTTGGATGTGTGGCTCAAGTGGTCAGGCACTTGCTTTGCAAATACAAAGCCCTGAGTTCAAACCCCAGTCCCATCAAAGAAAAAAAAAAAAAAGTGTTCCAAAAGAAATGTGGTTTGGTTTATATCTTAGAGGATTAAAAGGTGCTTGCCAGGACATTGTTAAGAATAAATCTGATCGTAAGGCTGGAGTCCTGTCCAAACAGAATTAGTGTCCTTATAAGAAGAAACACCAGACAGCTCACGTTGTCTGCTATGTAGGGACACAGCAAAGAAGTGGCATTCTCCAAACCAGGAAGAGAGGCCTCACTGGAAACTGAATGTGCTGGAAACTTGACTTTGGATTTCTATAGCCTCCAGACCTGTGAGAAAATAAGTTTGGTTTGTTTAAGCAACTCATTTTATAATTTTTAATTTTGACAGCTCTGTGGATTGAACCCAGGGCCTCATACTTGCAAAGTAAGCATACTATCATTTGAGCCATGCTCCTAGTTCTTAATTATCTCTTAATTAAAAAAAAATGATATTGTCAGTCCGGAGCAGATATACAGCCCATGATGGCAAAGCCTGGGATCCTTTAGCCATGTGGTTACACCATTTTCAATAAATGGCTTTAGGTCATGTTACAAGATCCAGCTGTCATGTCTGCATTCCTACTAGGAAAATGGGAGAGCATACTTGCTCCTCTGACTTTCTGCAGGCAAAGAAACTACACACACTTCTACATGTATGACATTGATCAGAACTTAATCATGTGAGCATGAGTGCATGCTCAAATGTTGTCTTTACTTGGATAGCTAAACTTTCAGGTAAAAATCTCTAAGATTTTACTAAAGATGAGCAGGAATATTGAGGAATATTTTTCAGTCTCTACCACCTTGAGAATCCCCCTCAATTATTTAGCAAACGGTGTTGTTACATGGGGGATAGTGGAAATCGATTCCCAGGGAGAATTTTTGGGGTCAGGTGAGGATGATGGGACTTTGGCCATGGGTTCTGACATTTAAGCAGTTTCCTGCTAGAACTATATATATACTGTCTCAGTGTTCATAAGATCACTTCCCTGGACTTTTATAAAAGATTTTCATTTTTGTCAAGAAGGAAGAGGTTTTTGTCAGTAGCACACATGTCTTTTCTATGACATAGTATTTAACAGTCTTTAAAGTGCTTCTGTACCATGGGGCCACCTGAACACAAAAAATGGGTGTCGTATTAAAGAGTCACTGTGATCCTTGCTGCCAAGGTGATGGTGTTAGGAAATGGTGCTTTGGGAAATGATTTGGTCATGAAGGTAGAGCCTTTGTAAAAGAGACCCCAGAGGGCTAGTTCACCCTTCTACCACGTGAGGATACAGAGGTCTGTGAGGGCATTCACCAGACGTCAGATCTGCTAACACCTTGTTTTTGCACTTCCCAACCACCTTTCTTTTGGGTATAAGTCACAGGATTTAGGGCATTTTGTTATAGGCTAAAACAGGCACTTAGTAGTAATTTTTTTCTGTTATTTATCACAATTCATGTTAAGTATTCAAACTTTATAGCCAGTTATTACCAAGGAGACTAGATTCCCAAATTCTCTGCAAAATGTTGACCACCTACTATACTACTACACTTGTGAAGGAGTGAGTGCAAGGTGTTTTACCATCACCTGACTTCCTCATCCTCTCAACACTGTGGATGCTGAGTGTAAATAGCATATTTGAACTTCTCTGTTTTCCTCCTCATCCCCCGTACTTTCTATCTCTTCATTTCTTTTTAGTTTAAGCAATGAAGGCATTCTTTTAATGAGAACAGCTTTTCTCTGGCTAGAATCTAAATCTCTCCTCCCACAAAGCTGTAATACCTTCTTCCCTGTGACACCATTAAACCTGCCTGTCCAGGGATTGGGGCCAATTCCCATTCATCTCCTCTCTCCCAATATGGGGTTACAACATGTTCTTGTCTTATTTTGAAATAGTCAGAAGCTACTATGAGTACAAATCAGATAGGAGAGAAACAAACATTTGCTTCTTGAACAATCTATTGAGATTAGAGACTTTAAAAGGCTTTGAAATATATCCCAAAGCTATTAAATGGTGGAGATGAGACAGAAAGTTGATTCTTCTGAGGAAAAAATGCCATGTGCTTGACTTTAAAATAGTATATAGCTATTAGGGAAAATATTCCCAGAAACAGAGCTCCAGGATGGCATTGTCTGCTAGAGCTCTGCTGTGGCACTGAACATGACATAAGCCACAGAATTTTCAGAGTGCCTTCCATTATCTTTCTAAGTTCATTGGATCTTCAAAGCAAGCCTGTGTAGAAACAAAAAAGGTACCTTCATCTTCAGTTTTAAATGCAGAAACTAAGCGCCTAAAGGTTGATTGACTTGGCCAAGACCACAAAACCAAGGTGGTAAACAGAATTATGTCCTTTTAAACACCTAGCCCATTATGGTATATATTTGACTTTCAAGAAATATTTTCAAGAAGAAAGAAAGAGGAGAAAGCATGACAGACAGGAGGAAAGAAGAGAAAGGAGGAATTGTCATATTTTTAAGCTACCACCAACACTCACTGAGCAATGAATCAGTGCTGGTCATAGTTCCTTCATCCCTATGGCTCCACCCAGTCTAAGTTCAGCAGTCCCCAAGCTTATTTCAGTCTGAGGATACCTAAGGCCTCCATAATCCTGGTACTTGTGAGTCATGTCTCTCTCCATCTGTTTATGTAGCAAGTCTAACCACAGCCATTGTTGCTGATTACATGCTGGAAATGACCTAACAGTGTTTTATTTAATGATCTCCAATCATTTCCATCTGGTCTGTAGGAGGCTGCACAGTCATTATTCATCAATGGAACTATGCAAATACAAACACACATTTATGTATATAATAAAACCTCAAAAATTTACACTAATTGGAGAGGTCTATCAGAATTAACAAAAAGTTTCTTTTATTACTTTCAAGCTTGTGACATAATTAAACATGTGGCTATGGAAGGAGCACTGGAATGGGAGTCTTGTGTGTTGGACTTGGTTAGGGAGAGCTTTGGGATAAACAGAGGGAGATATGCAGGGAGGTTGCAAGGTGCAACCATGGAGCATGGTGGCCACATCTCAGGGTCTGTCTGATCCTTACATAGATTTATAGATCTGGATATACAAAATGTTGGTAATGCCAGGAGTGTCCACTCTGCAAAGCTAAGACATGTCTGTGTACACCCAACAAGTAAATGAATCATGCTAAACAAAACCATATGTTGGCTGGGGCCGTGGTTCAAGTGCCTACCTAGCAAGCATGAGGCCCTGAGTTCAAATCATAGTACTGCCAAAACAAAGCCATATGTGACTGATACACAATTTAATACCAATTTGTTACTTTAATTTGAAAATCATCTGTGTTGTGGGCTAAATATACATGTCAGATGATTAGGGAAAGCTCTCATAATAAGCTAATTTTGACCTATTAGATTGTATTCTGTTACAAGTCACAGAAGCTACAATTCAATATAGGTGATGCAAATGGGGAACTTTGTTGATTTCTATATAGTAACTGGAAAATCAAAGCAGAGTGGTACCCACTGGATTGGTATAGGCACTTAACCACATTGCCAAAGTCTGATTTTACTTATTTGTGTGTTTGTTGTATGTGCATGACCTGTGCACATGCATGTCTCTTGTGTCTGCTTTCTATGAGGTCAAGTTCACGCTAAGGCTGACCTCTCTTATGATAGGACAATGGGGGCTGGCATACATCTGCAAACCATGTGGCCCAGAGTGGAGCTGAACCAAGAAAGAGGGAGAGAGGGAACAAGAGAGAGAAAAGGGACAGGGGTTCTGCAGGTTGAGAAGGCAATATTGTCTTAACCTATATTACTCTTAGAAAGATGTCTGGGAAGCACAGAGGAAATCAAGGAAAGAGTTTCCTGCATAAAAATAATGACCACTATCATCCAGCTTAAGGCCTCACTTCTCTTGGACTGTGATGGAGGCAACATGGACAATTTATGTTCTTTCATTGCCCTTTTCTAGTCCTCATGCAGGCTGAGACTCCTGTTCCATTGTCAGCTTTCTTTAGGAAGATTACAATAAAATTCATTAGAGCACAGCCCTTCTTTTTCCCCATAAATTTTGTTCTAGTTTCACATTATTGAAACTTCATCTCAACTATCTTGACTAGACTTGGAAAACATCCATGTTGCTTAGACTCTTAGGGTGGTTAACCTTTGCCCTTTTGTGTAGATTCTAACTGGTTCACCTTTCAGAGAGGATCCCAGTCAACAAGTCCTGGGGATATTAAACTGACTTAGCTAAGCCCTTTCTGTGTGGTAGCTACTGAAAGAAATGTATAACTAATGTGACATACATTCATTATCTCACCTAATCCACAGAAGGTATAATTTTCATTTAGAAATGTTGAGGATCTGATCCAAGATCCCAGTCTCTAAAAAGGTAGACCCATTGCTTCCCACATGTACTACAGTCCTCTGAGAAATAAAGTACAGATACTAGTTTTGGCTCTGCTCTTATCTCTGTCTGTGGTCTTGGTTTCTTCATCTGCAAAATGATAGGAGTGGATTAGATGATCTTTGAGATTGTGTCTAATTCTAAGATGTTACACATTTAGGTAAAGAACTAACCTCTTATTTAGTCTGCTTTACCTGAATAAAATCACATATAATTAGTATTATGAAATAAGCAAATAGATATGGCAAAGGGACTTGAAAACTCTATTCTTTCAACTATCTGAATATTGCTCTTGAAATTACCTTGAAAGTCACAAGATGAGCTCCAGCCCCACTGTAGGTATGCAGGTGCCAGGATAAGGGGTTGACTTAACCTGGGTACCCAGGATCTTCCTTTATGAAAAAGAGTATCCTCTGATACTTCTTATAGCTTTGATAGATGAGCAAAGATCTCCATAGTGTCTCAGTAGTCATTGAGCTGAAGTCCAGTTAATCACAAGTTTTGCCTAAAAAATTAAAAAGAGATGTGAATATTCTCAACAGAGGGGAAAATGAAGCAAATCCACACAGGCATGATTAGATCTACACTTGGGTAACAGAGACTCTCTTTTTCTTGGTACCCTCTAATTTCTTAGAAACCATGCAGAGCAGTGTTGGCGGAACCTCAATCCTACCTGTAGTATAAGCAGCATTACCATTAAACATATTTAGGGAGAAATTTAAATGCTACAAACATGTGTGAGCCAATTGGCTTGATTTGCCATCTTTGTCTCCTCTGCTACAAAACTGTCCAGTGCAATGTACACCAAACATGGAGCCTGTCCAGTGTTGAAATCTTAGTTCTGCTACTTGTGAACTGTGTGACCTTTCATCTCAGATATTGCTGGTGTTTGCATCTCTACCAGTTTGATGTGGGTCTTTTCACATACTTCATGTATGTTCTCATCATGCTTTTGTCTACCATCCTGAACATAGGGAGTATGTCTAGGAAGGTCATTTTTGATATCTTTGTCTATCAATTGTATCATCTGTACATTTCTGTATCTGTTTCTATTGATTGAGGGTTTTCCTTTGATTTTGGTTTGTATTTTTCTGCTTTTTGAAGGCCTGCTATTTTGTTCTTTTTTCTTTCTGCAATACTGGGGATCAAACCTATTATCTTGTGTATGTTAGGCAAGTGCTCTACCACTGTGTGTTCTATACCTCCAGCTGAGGCTTAATAATTTT
Source organism: Castor canadensis (assembly GCF_047511655.1). NCBI lineage: Eukaryota > Metazoa > Chordata > Mammalia > Rodentia > Castoridae > Castor > Castor canadensis. The sequence continues at coordinate 106,789,293 of NC_133392.1, read as the reverse complement.
GATTGAATGGCAGACATTGTTAATTTTACATTTTGGGGTGAAGATTTTTTTTAAATCCTTTAAACATTTTTTAAAGAATGGAAATTTATTTCCAACTGCAGTTATATTATTTGGAATTAAATTTTGAGAGGCAATTAAGTTACTTGGAAAGGAATTAATTCTTGTGACTCCCTTTTAGTTTTTGCTAGGCAGGTTAGGAACAGCCACCTTCATAGTAGGATTAATTTAGCCCTACTAGTCAAGTAGCACCTTTTGAGTACTGTTTTTTTTATTTGGTGTTACTGGTTTTGGAACTTAGGGCCTCACACTTGCTAGATAGGCACTCTACTACTTATTATACTTACTTATTATAGAGTAAAATGATGGATCTAAATGTACTATTTGTATATGTTGATTTCTAATTCTCCTTGATGCAAGTGTGCTGTGATGCACATACTCTAGCTTTAGAAGGCCTGTGACCCCTCATTTGTCCTTATGCTCCTTGAGATAGGTGAACCAGGCCTAGAAAGTATTGTTGCAATAAGAAGTAAGGTAGGGTGGTCGGGAGAAAACAAGTATGATATCCAAGACTGGCCTAGGCTCTCCTGTGGCCTAGAGCCTTGCTACTCCAAGTGTGAGGTCCAGAAGCATTAACACCTTGTGAGACACTGTTAGGCAGGTAGAATCCTGTGTCTAATCCCCCAACCGACTGGATTAGATTCTGGCTTAATAAGACCTGTGGGATATTTACATGCACACTAGAATTTTTAAGAACCAATCTTGAGAAACAGACGCTTACAAAAGATTTTTAAAAAGTAGTAGGATGAAAAAGTGCCCAACACCACTAATAATTAGGGAAATGCAAATCCACACAGAGAAATGAAACAACTACAATGAGATCCCACTTACACCCATTATAATGGCTATTATACAGAAAGCAAAACAGCAGAGGAATGACAATTGTTGGTAAGAATGTTGAGAAACTGGAACCCTTGTGTGCATTGCTGGTGGGGATTTAAAGTGGTGTGGCCACTGTGGAAAATGGAACATGTTTCTTCAAAAGTTATACATAAACCAAGCAGCAGTGGCTCAAACATGTAATCCTAGCTACTTGGGAGGAAGTGATCAGGAAGACCGTTAATGGAGCCCAGCCCAGACAAAAATGTTTGTACGAGCCAATATCAATCAATAGCTGAGTGTAGTGGTGCATGTCAATCATTCCAAGCTACTGGAAAGTTATGTCTGTCATCCCAGGTATGGTGGGAAGAGTAAACTAGGAGGATCTCAGTCCAGGTTGGCTTGGGCAAAATAACCAGAGCAAAAAGGCTAGAGGCATGGCTCAAGCAGTACTAAGCACTCAGGCTCTAGCAAGTACAAAGCTCTGAGTTCAAACCCCAGAACCACCGAAAAAAAATTATACATAAAATCACCATATGATCCAGGAATTCACCTTCTGGGCATACACCCTAAAGAATTTAAAGCAGAGACACAGGTATTTACATCATTCATAGGAGTCAAAAAGTAGAAACAAGCCAAAGCCAAATATTCACCAACAGGATGAATGGATAAAGAAAATGAGGTTTATATCAAATGAAATTGTACTTAGCCTTAAAAAGGAATGAAATTCTGGTCATGTCATAGTATGGACGAACATTGAAGATATTATGCTAAGTGAGTAAGAAATAAACTACACACAATAGAATAAATGTTGTGCGAGTCCTCTTATATGAGTTCCCTAGAAAAATCAAATTTATCACAGTAGAATAGCTGCTAATAGCAGCAGCAGGAGGAGAGAATAAGGATTTCTAATGTAATGGACACAGAGTTTGAATTGGGGTGAGAGAGTTCTGGAGCTGGATGGTGAAGATGGCTGTACAACAATGTGAATGTGCTCAATGACACTGACTACACCTGCAAACATGACTACAATGGTCAATTTTACATGTATTTTGCTACAACTAAAGTAACAATGGCAATAAAAGTTCATTTTTGAAAAATTAGAACCTACAGAGGGGCATAATGACAATATATTAATCACTTGAATTTTCATAACTACAGGTAAACATTGTTAAGAGTTTAATACACATACACTTATTTATCTTTTCTTTTTTTTTCTACTTCTGGAATTTGAACCCAGTGCCTCACACATTCCAGGTACTCTACCACTGAGCCACATTCCCTGCCCTGTTTTATCCTCTCAATAGGTGTGTACAAGTTTTTAATGACCAGTAGGAATCATGCTTTTTTTGTATTTTAAAAGTCAAGGATGGGAATTAACATTACTGAGCACTCTGTGCCACTTTTACTAACTCAATTTCATTTCATCCTCAGAAAAATACTGTGAAGTAGGTTTTATATCCCCATGTTCCAGTTGAGGAAACTCAAAATATTCTTAGGATTATAGAGGACAAGCAATCTTTTCTCACCCATTACTAGGTTCATTGTTGAGAAACCAATAACAAAAAAGTCAGAATAGTGAGAGAAAAACACGCAACTTTATTTAATAAAAGTTTTATTTGACACAGGAGCCTTCTGAAAAGAGGACCCTGAGAAACAGGGGAGCTTATATATTTTTATGTTAAGTTTGATGATGAAGTGAACAGTTGTGAAGTATGTTGGACAAATGCAGTATGCTCTAATAGGAATAAATTGGGGGATGTAACATGGTTTGTTTGTTCAGATTCTTCTGTGTAACTTTGTCTTTGTGGATAAGGTTGTACCTCTCCTGAATATAGGAATGATGGAAGGATTGTCTTATGACTTGGTTCAGGGAAGAGGGGTGAGGGGGAAATGAGAGAGACTTTCCTGCTCCTGCCATTTTCTGAAATGCCAAGGTGTGACATTTGGGGGTAGTGTCCCGAACCTCATCGGGATCATAGAAATGGCAATTCTGTGTACTCACAAAGCCCATATTCTTTCCATTATTCTACACTGACTGTAGCCTTGGAATGTAGACCAAAGAGTTCAGGGACCCAATTTACACTCATTTTACAAAGTCAGAAAATAAGAACGAGAGATAACGTGACTTGTCCACACATTATAAGCTTCAATCCTATAATAGCTCATGAGATATGGTTTCTAAAAGAGGCAGCATCAGGGGTCAGGAGCATGGCTCATGTGGTAGAGCATCTGCCTAGCAAGCACAGGCCTTGAGTTCAAACCCCTGTACCACCGTATATAAATGAATAAATAATATATTAAAATAAAAATAAAATAAAGGGGCAGTATCAGATTCTCTCCAAGGTACTTTGGTATTGTCTTGTATCTCTTTACTAAAATGTGAGGTGGGCTGGGGTAAGCTGCCCCTTGAAGTCCCATCTCCTCCTCTGGGCTGAAGCAAACCAAAGTATTTCTTATGCACAAGTTGAAGAGGAGGCTATTGCCAAGTTGGAATGTTCTGTTTGCTTTGGTCCAGTCCTTCCTGAAGAAGGCGCTGGAGATGGGAGTGGTCAATAACATCATGTGACAATCCTGCCAGCTAGTGGCTGAAGGAGGTATGGGCCTAAACCCACAGGAGGGGCTACCTGCTCTGAGTCAGAGGGCATTGGCTTTACCTCCTTGCTTTACATATGAAGGGAAGGAGAGAGGTGCAGAGAGATGGGATGTTTCCAAGAGGCAGATGTTGATGGGTCTCAAGATCCATCTCTCTCTTGTATCTTAGATAACAACTCTTCTAAAACATCTACTAAGCACACTCAGCAACAATGAAAACAGGCAACACATGTAAGATTGCTTCTATTTCACACAACATTATCCAATGAAGATTTTTTTTTATCCCTGTTTTAGCCCAGAGATTACTTCTTCCAGGTTACATAGCTAATACAAGACTAAAATTGGGATCTACCAATAATGAGTAGAATTCCTTGAGATCAAAGTATCAAGTCCTCTCAATGTATTAATAGAGATAATAAACTATTTTAGTTCTTGTCAAAGAGTCATCCAAACTTAGAGTTTTTGATAAATACATTATAAAAGACATGATAGCTTTGACCATGCTAAAGCTAGCTAAGTCAAAAACATAACACAAGCCACCATGGAAGAAATGCATTGCAGGAGTGACTGATAGCGTTTATTTATTTATTTTGAAATAGAATTGCACTATGTAGCTCAAGATGACCTGGAACTCATTATGTAGCCTTGAACTTGTTAACTCCTGCCTTGGCATCCCCACTGCTGGGATTACAGGCTTGAATCACTATGCTTGGCTTCTCTGATAAGGTTTAAAGGCAACCGATCTAACAATAAAAGATGGCTGGAGAAAGTAAACTTCATGAGTAAAAAAGCATGGGAGAAGTTTGAGAAGCAGCAAAAAATCATTTTGCTAAAATCTGACTGAAGCTGTAAGTTATGTGGGACTGATTGCCTTGGGTTTGGAAAGGGGATGTCTTTCTTTTCCTTGAGAAGCTGGAAACAATGGAATGTTTTCAGAAAATTTTGGCATAGTAGAACATGGCATGTGTGACGTTTCACTTTACAGGGTTGTTTTTCTTTTTTCTGTCTTAACAGCATGCAGGATGGATATTAAGGGGGACACATAGAAAAGGAAGGAGTAGGTAAAATGTGATGCTGAGAGGGGTTCTGAGAAGAGGGTGTGTCTAGGGAGAGGGCCTGCATTTGGGGATATTCTATTTGTCATGTAATAAGAATAGCAAAGTTTTAAAAATATGCCTTTATTGACTTTGGTCCCCTTTTATTCTTTTGCAGTGTTTGGGATCGAACCCAGGGTCTCGTGCATGCTAGGCAAGTGCTTTACCACTAAGTTATATCTCCAGCCCCTTTTATTGACTTTTGTAAATTTATTTCTTTTTAAAAATTTGAGAGTAGTGGGTATGCTGAAGGAGATTACAGAAGAAATCAAAGCCCCGAAACCAATCTATACTTTGTCATTTTGTCACAGCTCTGACAATAATTGACTACCTACAAAATGAGGTCAGCCTCTTAACTCCTTGAAATTTTCTCTCTTATTATAGTCCAAGACAGTTTCCTGGGACTTGACCAATTCTAATCTTTGGATGTGTGGTTGAAAGGGAAGAAAAGATTTTTGAGTTTCCTGAAGAAAACAACTTATGGGTCAGTAGTAGACAGATGCAGAGATGAAAGTGCCTGGGGTGAGGCAAGGTTAACGTTCACTGAGCTCCCTGTGCCAGTACTGGGCACTTTACAGAACCTGCCCGTGGGCAATCTTCATGGCAGCCTTGCAGAATAGGTATTATTATCCTTCACTCAGAGGTGAGGAAACGAAGACTCAGGAGTGGTGAAATCATCTTCCTGATATCACATGTATGTAGAGGAGCCAAGGTTGAACTCAAGTCTTGTAAGTTCTGAACTCTGTGTCCTTTTTACTCTACTTGGGAAATAGGAAGCAAAAAAATGGGAGATAAGAAAGAAAAGGTGAGCCAAAAGTTTAAGATCAAGAGAATGTCACTAATGTAGGTTGGTGAACACATTACCTTTGAGCTCGTATTGTCCCAATGGAGGTTTCAAGTAAGCAGTTGTTAAAACTGGATTTAAAGAATCTGGAGCAACATGGGTAGAATTGGGGGATATCTAAGGAAATACTGAGTGGTGGGCCAGAGAGCAATGGTTGTCAATCCTATGACTTCAGTATCTGTCTGTCTGGTCAACTACTAGTTCATTTGTGTCTTCGCCATAGTCAGGGCCAAAGAGTATGTCCATTTTAATTTATAAAAATTGTACAAGGTACGCTGAATATAACAAGGTAGGGAGCTGGGGAGAGAGGGATACACTGGTTCCAGATAAACAGTTTCTGCTAATTCATTGTTGCCCAAAGAGTTGTTATCAGTATTAGCTTTGTTTCTACACAGAGGTAATACATTGAGACCAATTTAAAGTGTATATTTTCTAGGGAGATTTCTTCGTCATCTGCAAACATAGACATACATACGTCTACCCTTCCCTATCCCATGGCAGCAGATTGTGAACACTGCTCTGTCCTTTGCTGTGGCTCATAGTGATTACTTTTGCAGAGTTTTCATGTCAGTGTGGCTAGAACTGCCTTCTTATTTCTAAGGACTGCATTGTGTTTTGAGGTTCACTGTATATATCACAATTTATTAAGATTTGTTGAAATGTATTTGTCTATTTCAAATAATACTACAATGAACCTTATTATATTAATAAATTTAAACATGTGTAAGTACATCTTATAAGATAAATTCTTAAAAGTACACTTTTTGGGTCAAAGAGTATACCCTTTTAAATTTTTGCAGACTTTGTACAGCTGTCCTCTGTAATAAATCTTTTATTTATAAGAGATATACTCAAACTAAGTATAGTCAAATATACTGTGACTATTGAAAATGTTAATCTCCTCTATCTGATAGGCAAACTGGAATTTTAATTCGATGATGACTCTTAAAAAACAATCAGATACCAGGGTTTCTTAAAAAATAATCAGATACTCTTAAAGGTTCTGATTTAGGAGGTCTAGAGTGTGGCCTCACCTGTATTTCTTTAAAAGTTTTCACCAACACTGAGAATCATTGGTATTGGCAGAATGCGAGAGAACAGAATTAATAAATTCAGGAAACACTCACATCTATAGAAGTTGAGAGAAATAAATTTAGACAGCAAAGAGAAAGAGGTGAGGTTGGTGGGGGCTAATGAGAAACTTGAGTGTGCAGTGTCAGCAAATCCAAATAAAGCCAAGTTCTAAAACTGAAGATCAGTTAGCAGTTGCAACACTGAGAACAAGGCAAAGAGAAGAAGCCTCAAAGAAAGCCCATTGCAACCGGCGTCAGTGGCTCACACCTGTAATCCCAGCTATTTGGGGTGCTGACATCAGGAAGATCGTGGTTTGAGGCCAGCTTGGGCAAATAGTTGGAGAGACTCTATTTCCAAAATATCCAGAGCAGCCAGGTGCTGGTGGCTCATGCCTGTAATCCAGCTACTCAGGAGGCAGAGATCAAGAATATCACGGTTCCAAGTTAGCTAACGGGAAAATAGTTCATGAGACCCTATCTCGAAAATATTCATCACCTAACAGGGCTGGCATAGTGGCTCAGGGTGAAGGCCCTGAATTGAAGCCCTAGTGCCACAAACAAAACAAAACAAAACCAGAGCAAAATGGACTGGAAGCAAGGTGCGAGTGGCAGAGTGATTGCTTTGCAAGTGCGAAGCTCTGAGTTCACACCCGAGTCCCACCAAACCAACAAGCCCATTGCATTAGCTACAGGGGATCATGGGTAGGTGTAAATATTTCCTCAGGAGTGAAGAGATATCTTTAAGGAATTCTTCTTTGTTCCATGTGATGCTAACAGGTATCTGGCAGAAAAACAGTTCCTCATATAAGTATGCTGGGAAAAATATTTTGTTTAAATTAAATAAATTTAATTTGGTTTTCTGAGCTTTTATTTTGCTCATATACATTACATTGCAGAAAAATTTTGAATAGCTGTCAACTTTTTAAGAAACTAGTGTTCTATAAAACAGAAGTTTGGAAATGTGTTACTAGAGGTTTGTTTTGTGTATGCTTAAAGATAAAGATTCAGGAAAAAAGGAACATGAAGATTCAGAGCTTAAAAGGGACTGCTGTAATTTTTTTATAAAGATTTAAGATAACATTGGAAGAAAACCTTTAAGAAAGTAGATCAGGACAGAAATTTTTCTTCAGAAAATAAGATTTTTCAAAAATAATATGTATATGTATATATATGAATATGCTTAATAAGAATTTCCAAAACCTTCATTTAGAGTATGCTACTTTTCATGTAAGACAGAAGGGAAAATGAAATATACACATATTTTCTATATTCAAAAGGAAACAGAATGCATAAATCAGAAAACAATAAAATTTGTCATCCGTAAGGAGTTGTGGAGGGTGAGGAGGGTGAGATTAAATGAGGTAAAGAAAAATAAAAGGGAATGACACTTCTGAGAATACTTTTTTATACCGTTTGGATCTCTCTCTTTCTCTCTCCTTTCTTTCATTTTTGGTGCTGGGGATTGAAAACAGGACCTTGCACATGCTAAGTGTGTCATTCTACCAGTAAGCTACAACTCCAGCCCCACTTTCAACTTTTGTAGCCATTTTAATACTATACAAATTTAATATTTAAAAAAAAAATTGAAGAAAAAGTTAAGTATAAAAGCAAATGAAAACAATGACTCCAATTATACTTTAAATAAATACCACAATCTTGTACCAGGGAAATGTGAAAAAGGGTTAAAACAAAGAAGAGAAAAGAGAAGGAAAAGAAGAAAGAAGAAAAAAGAAGAAATTTAAGTTAATTTTTTAACTCAGTATTTGCCCATTTAACTGTTGTCTTGGGCAGGTGGCATTGTATATGCATGTGTGTTAGGGCAAGTGAGGTTGAAGTGGTGGTGATGAGAACTGAAAAGAGGTCCTGAACACTTTTTATTAGGTTTATTATAGTAGTATTGATGAAATAAATCTGAAATTATTTTAGATATATTATAGGACTGAGCAAATGAATAAATACAATGTTGCTGAGCCAGGATTCTCTCTATAGAAGAAGAGATATACAAATATAAGACATGGAGAAGGAAGAAAGAACTTGAGAAGAATGAATTGGAATTGACAGAATCAGTGTGGACACTTGATTTTTAAGAAGAAAAAAGTGTGTGTATGTGTGTGTGTGTGTGTGTGTGTATCTTTATGTGCCTGTGTATTTTCATTTATTAGCTATTTATGTATATATATGTATATTTATGAATACATGCACATTTGTATGCATGTGTATGCATATTAGTAGCAAGAATACTTATCCACCTTGTTCTTTAATATCATTTTACACTAAAATAAAGTAGGGTTCCTTAGGAAAATAGCTGATTTCAGCATTGGAACAAGGTAGTAACAAGACGGACAGGCTGGGAGCATCTTGTTATACCAGACAGTCAGAAAATACTGAAAAAAAAAAAGATGTCTTGAGAAGACAGGAACTAACATTGCAGAGCTCCTGATAACTAAATCTGAGACAATGTAAGCAACAAAACAATTAGGTACAGTAATGAGTTCTAAACTACTGAAAAGCATAGGTATTCGTGAATCCATATTGATGGTGATAGATGGGGAAAAATGAAGGGCTCTTGTTTATAGAAGAGTGCCAAGGGCTGGGTGAGCTGGAGTGAAAAGAAAATCAATTTTGCAACCATCATGCTAAGACTGGGTTAGGTGATCTTCACCAACAGATGCTAAATCTAGGAGACTTTTGTCAAGGAGCAGGATATTTCTGTGGTCTTATTGTGTTGTGTCTCTTCACAGTTACCTGCAAAGAAGGATAAAGAAACAACAGATACACAGTGGAAAAGTCAGGCAACTCCTTGACAAGATGTTCAAAATTAATGTCTTTAGTGAGGAACAGACAGAAGACAGAGGGTTCCAAATATGAGACCCTGAGGAGGACATAGGATCACCAATAGATTATTCTGGTTAAGAATGAACATGGAAACATGGGACAATCATAAAAAGAGAAATTTCTGTTTGTTAAAAGAACAGAGATAGAACTGTATTTTTCAAAAATGTTACTGACATGAAAGACAGAGGAAGGACATGGAATGGTTCCACAGTAAAGGGGGATAAAAGAATCATGACAATTAAATGCAGTATCTGATCACAGACTGGATCTAAACTAATGGAGAAATTATGTAAAGAAACATTGGTCCAACTGACAACATTGGAATATGGGCAGTAGGTTATATAACTTATTGCTTAAGAGATTATCTCTATTCTTGGGAAATTCACATTCAAGTATTTAGCAGTAAAGAGCCATGATATATAATTGTGTACAATGTGATAAAATCTTTAAAATGGGTGAATCTGGATAGAGTATAGAGGTATTCATTTTTGCAACTTTTATTTAAGTTAAAAAGCTATGTTAAACAGGTTACTCCAGAGGCACCTGCACACCCATGTTTATTGCAGCACTATTCACAATAGCCAAGTTATGGAAACAGCCAAGATGCCCCACCACTGACGAATGGATTAAGAAAATGTGGTATTTATACACAATGGAATTTTATGCAGCCATGAAGAAGAACGAAATGTTATCATTTGCAGGTAAATGGATGGAATTGGAGAACATCATTCTGAGTGAGGTTAGCCTGGCCCAAAAGACCAAAAATCATATGTTCTCCCTCATATGTGGACATTAGATCAAGGGCAAATATAACAAGGGGATTGGACTTTGATCACATGATAAAGCGAGAGCACACAAGGGAGGTGTGAGGATAGGTAAGACACCTAAAAAATTAGCTAGCATTTGTTGCCCTCAATGCAGAGAAACTAAAGCAGATACTTTAAAGCAACTGAGGCCAATAGGAAAAGGGGAACAGGTACTAGAGAAAAGGTTAGATCAAAAAGAATTAACCTAGAAGGTAACACCCACGCCCAGGAAATCAATGTGAGTCAATGCCCTGTATAGCTATCCTTATCTCAACCAGCAAAAACCCTTGTTCCTTCCTATTATTGCTTATACTCTCTCTTCAACAAAATTAGAGATAAGGGCAAAATAGTTTCTGTTGGGTAGCGAGGGGTAAGATGGGGTAAGGGAGGGGGCGGGGGGGAAGGGGGGAGAAATGACCCAAACATTGTATACACGTATGAATAAAATAAAAATTAAAAAAAAGCTATGTTAAAATGACATATTTTCTAAGAGTACTAGAAGCAACAGAAGATCTTAAAGCATAGTACAATTTAACAAATGAGACACAGGCATACAAATTGTTATGGAAGTTAGACAAAACCTTCCATAAAATGTTTGCTTGATTTACTAAGTAGACAAACCAAGGGGAAACAAGGTTGTGGTGTCATAAAACAGTTGTTTAAAGGCATAGCCTACATGTCTTCTCTTGCTGGTCCATCTGTTTCTAATGCCACAGGAAAAGTTGTAAGTATTTCAAAATGAATCAACTTGAAAACCAATAAAAAAGTTCTCATTCTTGAAAACAAAGAGCACTGCTCTTTTCAGTCAATTATAATATGGCATTCATTTGGTAAAGGAAGATTAATTCAGGGATGAGCAACAAAGCTAATTTCTAAGATGACTAGTAAGTCTGATGGAATCTACTTTCACCTAAGAAATATCTAAGAACCCTACAACCAGTCTTGTTAAATGAGAAATGAATAATAATGAGTCAAACTAGAAATGCCTTCCAACTGCTATTTCCATGGCATGGTATCCTTGACAAGGGATTTGCATTTGTCTTCGAGGTCTTTGGCCACTTGTTCCAGCTCCAGCTGGGACCAATTTCACAGAACTGCCCAATACACTCAGGGACTCATGCTTGCTAGGTAAGCAGGTACTCTACCACTTGAGTCGCACCTCTGGCCCATTTTGCTCTGGTTAGTTTTGGAGATGAGGTCTCTCGATCTATTTGCCCTCGTTGGCTTCCAACTTCATTCTCCCGATCTCAACCTCCCAAGTACCTAGTATTACAGGAGTGAGTCACTGGCACTCAGCTCAGACCAATACTCTTTGCCTGCTGCATACTTTTCTATTATGTAGACACTGAAGCATGAGTTGCCAGAGGACCACATGTGTGCAATTCAGACACGGAGTTCATACTACACTGGATGAAACTGACCACAGGAAGATTGAGCCAGTTGCGACTGTTGTATGAAATAGTTTTTTTATATGGCCTCTTGGTGGAGAGCACTGTATACTCCAGGAATGAATTGCATTTAATGCTAAGAGGTGACAAGCCCAGAAACACATCTTGGATTGGCCCTTGCTTTTTCCCTTCCTTGTTCTTCTTACTCTTGCTACTTGGGATTGCATCTTATAATACTATATCCTTGGCCTCAAGATCTGATTTCTGGGAAATCTGGATTAAGAGAGCTAATTAGTTGCTCAACGAATATCAAAAAGGATGGGAAAGTCAAAGGTGCATTTTGGGTTTGTATTTTAAGTTTGAGGGTTAGCGCCCCCTAGTGGAATCTATGTTTCACTTTTAGTCATACCAAGGAAGTCCCCAGAATTTTTTGTGTACCATAAAACATTTCCAGGCAGAAAAGGTCTGGCTAATACACAAGTGTCTTAGTTACTTTTCTAGTTGCTGTGACCAAAATACCTGACAGAAACAACTTAAGGGAGGAAAAATTTACTTTAGCTCACAGTTTCTGAGGTGTCAGTTCATCGCGGTGGAGAGGTCTTGGCAAAGCAGAGTAGTTCACATCATGGCAGACGAGAAACAGAAAAAGAGGTCAGAGCAGATTTAGCCTCCAAGAACATACCACAATGCTCTACTTCTTCCCACTAGGTCCCATCTTCTACTTTTCACCACCTCCCAATAATGCCATAATATCATGAATCCATCAAGGCATTAATCCACTGATTAGGTCAGAACCCTCAGGATCCAGTCACTTTCCAAATGCCCATCAGTCAATACATAACCTGTGCAATATTTTATATTCAATTAATAACATAGGAAATAAGAAGAGCTGCACATCTGCTTCTGTGCATTTTAGGGTTCAGAGCCTTACCACATCCCATTAATACCCAGATGAGTCCTTATCAAAATTGAAAAACTGAGGCTAACACAACTCATATCTTGTAACACAAATTAAACACAAATAGGAAGACAAAATCTAGCTGGGCATGGTGGCTCAAGCCTGTAATCCTACCTACTTGAGAGCTGGAGATTGGGAGGACTGTAGTTCAAGGCCAACCCGGCAAAAATTTCACAAGACCTCATCTCAAACAATGGCTGGCCATGGTGGTGAACACCTACCATCCCCAGCTATGCTGGGAAGCATAAGTAGGGTCGTGGTTCAGTCTGGTCAGTCATAAAGCAAGACCCTATTCTCAAAATAACCAAAGATAAAAGGGCTAACAGCATGGCTCAAGTGGTAGAATACCTGCCCATAAAGCACAACGTCATTGGTTCAAACCCTAGTACTGCCAAGGAAAAAAAAAAGAGAGAGACAAAATCTGATTGTTTTATAACAATCCATCTGATGGACCGCCAGAGAATGCTCACAAGAAACAAAAGAAAACAGATTCTTCTACATGTCTTGTGTTGTTTTTGCCCCTGGTATTTTTGTATGTCATTGACAGCTCATAGTCTAGAGCTCTGCTCAGAGTTGGTTTTTAGTTCTCTTTCTTTATCAGTGAGGCTTTGATTTTCTTGCTCTCTTGATTTATCATACATAGTAATAACTTCCTTAAGTGTCCACATCCTTTTATTAATCTCAGAAATCACATCCACCTGTAAAAGATGATTACAGTTTGTTTTTACTAACAAGTATCTGTTTACACTTTAGTGGCAATGCTTTCTGATTTTTTTCAGGTGGGATATGTAACCCCCTTCACTTTCAGAAATGAACCTTCTTTATGTAGGCCTCTTTATGTAGGTCCAACTTACATATTTTTTATCACTAAATGAATGCTTGAAGGTTGTGCATATTCCCAAATTAAGACCATAAATGTTAAGGGGATTTAATTTTGAAATGTTTGTTTGATCTTCTGGAAAGATAATTTCCTCTTCTACTGAACTAGGAATTGCAATATTAGCCTGAAACTGCCAGGAGCCATCATACAAGTCTGAGAATGAGGCCCATGCAGGGATATATCATCCTAGTCCTGAAACCACTGGTGACACCAGTCTTTCTTGTAGATTTTTTTAATGTTACCTTTTGAGGGATGAGTTGGAGTGGTACTGGGGCTTCAATTCAGGGCCTCACACTTGCTTGGCAGAAACACTCTACCACTTGAGCTACAGACTTAGCCCTTGTGTGCTTCAGTTATTTTTAGATAGTGTCTCACATTTTTGCCTGGGGCCAGCCTCAGACCAGGATCCTCCTACCGTACCTCCCAGTAGATGAGATCACAGGCACACACCATCATGCCTGCCTTGTTGAGATGGGGATCTTGCTAACATTTTGCCTGGGCTAACCTCAAGCTGAGATCCTCCTGATCGTCACCTCTTGAGTAGCTGGGATTTTATTTTATTTATTTATTTTTTCCATTTTTCTTTTATTATTCATATGTGCATACAAGGCTTGGTTCATTTCTCCCCCCCCCTGCCCCCACCCCCTCCCTTACCACCCACTCCGCCCCCTCCCTCTCCTCCCCACCCCCTCAATACCCAACAGAAACTATTTTGCCCTTATTTCTAATTTTGTTGTAGAGAGAGTATAAGCAATAATAGGAAGGAACAAGGGTTTTTGCTGGTTGAGATAAGGATAGCTATACAGGGCATTGACTCACATTGATTTCCTGGGCGTGGGTGTTACCTTCTAGGTTAATTCTTTTTGATCTAACCTTTTCTCTAGTTCCTGGTCCCCTTTTCCTATTGGCCTCAGTTGCTTTAAGGTATCTGCTTTAGTTTCTCTGTGTTAAGGGCAACAAATGCTAGCTAGTTTTTTAGGTGTCTTACCTATCCTCACCCCTTCCTTGTGTGCTCTCGCTTTTATCATGTGCTCATAGTCCAATCCCCTTGTTGTGTTTGCCCTTGATCTAATGTCACATATGAGGGAGATCATACGATTTTTGGTTTTTTGAGCCAGGCTAACCTCACTCAGAATGATGTTCTCCAATTCCATCCATTTACCAGCGAATGATAACATTTCGTTCTTCTTCATGGCTGCATAAAATTCCATTGTGTATCGATACCACATTCTCTTAATCTATTCGTCAGTGGTGGGGCATCTTGGCTGTTTCCACAACTTGGCTATTGTGAATAGTGCCGCAATAAACATGGATGTGCAGGTGCCTCTGGAGTAACAGTCTTTTGGGTATATCCCCAAGAGTGGTATTGCTGGATCAAATGGTAGATCGATGTCCAGCTTTTTAAGTAGCCTCCAAATTTTTTTCCAGAGTGGTTGTTCTAGTCTACATTCCCACCAACAGTGTAAGAGGGTTCCTTTTTCGTAGCTGGGATTTTAGATGAACACCAACGTGCCTAGTCCCTTACTATCTTTTTAATTTAAGTTAGATTGGGGGGTTTTTTAATCACTCACAACTATAAGATTCCTAATTGATAAACTGTTCAGTTCTGAACTCACAGTTTTGTCTCCCAACTTGATTCACTTCTGGTATTTATTATTTTAGTGACTGTCTTTAGCATCTATCCAGTTATGCCAGCTAGAAACCTAGGAGTTATCTGAACACCTTAAATTTTTCCAGTCCCCTCTGTAATCCACTATGGAGTTTTGGCTATTTTGCCACTTAATTATTTCTTATTTCTTAAATATATGTCATTCCAAATGTAACACTGTAGTTCAAGATAGCTTCATCTCTCATCTGGATAAATACAACAAAAATCACTCCTAAACATCTTTGAGAATCCCTTCATACATCCTGCAACCTGTTCTCCAATTTTCATCCAGGAATTTTTTTCAAGGTACAAATTGACCATATCATCCCTGTCCCATCCCAATCCTGATTAAAATCTTCTAGTTCATGTCAGAATAATGAAAACGCCCATCTCTAGTCTTAATGACACTAAAGTCTGAACTCTTACCTGCTTAGAATAGTCTTCCCTCCTCTTTTCGGATCTCAATTCTGGGCCATGTCCTCCAAGAAACCTCCCCTGGCACCTGGGATTAGGTCAAATGTTACTCTAGTCTTTCCTATCATTGTGTACTTGGTTTGGGAACTACCACAAATTAGGGGAAATATCTTTCTTGATTATATTTCTCTTCTTTTTAATGAATGAGATGGCTAAGACAGAAACAAGTCAAGTGAATTCTCAAGGCTCCTTTTCAATTAATAAAAGCAACATCTAAACTGTACTTAATTACCTGCCCTGATGTTTGATGATGGTCTTGATTCCCAGAGCAGGTGTTGGTGGGACAGATATGTGGTTGAATAGTGAGGTGGGGGGGATGGGGAGTAATGAATGAGGAGAGGAATGGGCAAATGATTAATGTAGAACACCTGGAACTGGTATCCTTGTTTTTTCAATGACTTGTCAAGTGGCAAGAGGCTGAAACTAATCTTAATTCTATTTTAGGGCAAAGTCTCTAAAATTTCATTCTAACATTGAAGTTTGAAGCCCATACCACCATCCCAGCACAGACATGACAGATCTTGTGGCAGTTTTTTAGAGTATGCTGCTCCTGTCTTTCTTGAAGTAAGAGCATACTGCAAAGAGAATAGTCAGCTGACAGCCTCCAGCTGTTTCTTTGGGACCCAGTGAAGTGATCATAATGAGATTGATTGCTCCCTGTGCTACTCTGAGCACAGCTGGGATGCTGGAGCTGGGGCATCACTACCTACTCTGACACTCCTCATGGGCAAACTTTGGTGCAGGATGCCCTGTTGACCCTCCTTCCACAGCTGTCTGTTTGAGCATCATAGCCTGAAGGATTTCCCCATTTTCTCCTCTTCCTGCACCTTTATTATTCTGTCACTTCCCCCAAACAATCATTTGCATATCTAATTCTGTCTTCGAATCTGCTCTTTGGGGGGTCTGAATTGGCACACATATTCAGTTTGGAGCTGCTTTATGGAAGAAAGTGGGTTGCAATGTTTTCCTCTTCCCTTTTGCTGTATCTGGAGGGAGCTGCAGGAGCAGATCTTTTTTCCATTACCCATGTGTTGGTTTTGTCTAGTTTACTATATATGCCCAAGTTGATAGTCATCAATTGTTTGGGCTAGAAGTATAGCTCAGTGGTAGAACTAAACTGACAACTCCTACCCCAAATCTGTAGAAGAGAGAGACCTAGACCTGAATGGTGATGGGCTTGTTCCAGGACTGCTGTCTAGGCACCTGTGGTTTCTGTCAAGTGTTTGGTTGCATCTCCCATCAGGACATCATTGTACATCTCTGATGCATGGCCTACGTATGCATGTGGTCTGCTATGGTGTGGGTGTTGTTTGTGCTCCAAGGGTTCATGTATCAGAAGCTGTTTCCAGTGTGGTGATGTTAACAAATGGTGGGGCCTTTAAGAAGTGGGACCTAGTGAGAGGTCCTTAGGTCATTGAGCGCTTGCTCTTGGAAGGGAAAAAGATAGTTCAAATGGGACCCCCAAGTTAGTTCTCTCCAGAGGTTGTTATAGAAAAAGCAAACCTTGTGTCTTCCCTCAGTTCTGGATTCCTGTCATGTGGTATCATCTGTCTCTCTTACAAATGGTATCATCTGTCTCTCTTACAAATGGTCCTCTTTGCCATGAGGACCCTGCCAAAGATCAAAGTGATAGGTCACCCAAATGGATTTCTAGACTTCAGAACTCTGAGCTAAATAAACATCTTCCCTTCATAAATCCTGCTATCCATCTAATGGAGTCCCCTCCAATCTTGAGTGAGGATTAATGAAACAAGTTCTAACATCTGAATCTGACCCCAAAAGAACTCTTCCTATTTTTCAGCTCACTTCTCTCTCTCTTTTCCTCTAGCATGGGGACAGGGGCTAATAAAAGAAATTCTTCTCAGTTGGCTCAGGTTTTTTCCTTTGGTCTCACACTGGTTAAGTTCCTCACAGAGCCTGATCTAGGACATTTTGGAGTGGGTGTGGGTGTATCCAGGAAAGGAAAGCAATCTGACATATCAAGCAGCTGTCACCAGTTAAACATATTCCTTGCAAATCACTTATAGTGACTATCTTATTGAGTTACATGGCTTTAGTAAGATAAGACATGTGAGTGTTAAGTGTCTGGACATAGTAAACAATAAGTCATATTAGTTATTATTTTGTAATGATTATAACAACTTACCTGAAAATAAAAAAAACTTTATTAATGTAAAAATCTTGTATACTTCTTGATTCTCCCAGCAAAGTGACATCTGTAATACACTTATTTTATAATGGCAAAATTATGTTGTACCTATAATTTTAAGAATCATGACGTTCTCATACACCGGGAATTCTACAGGTCCAGAATCAAAAAGTGAGGGTACTTTGGTGAACTCCTCCAAGTTCATCTGTGTATATTCTAGTGCTAAGCTAGAACTTTCTCCCCAGGCTGTGCTTCGGTGTGTGTATCGCCTAACTCATGGATAAACAGCTTTGTGTGAAAATAATGGAAGTTATCACTACATGGAGTGCAAAAGTCATTTCTAGTCTGTTGTGATCTGCATCACCTTTGTGTGAATTGAGCCACTGTGGCTTCACTGAGTTGTAATCCCCAGGCCTTTACGCTATCACTATGTCCATTTTCCCTCAATTATCATAATGGTGTGTTTTAAAAATGAGTGCTCATTAAAATATCACTTCAGAACAGTTCCATTTCCTAGGTACTTCCAGTATTTGCACTTCTAGATAATCTTTTATAGTAGGAATTAGCAAATTGCAGCTGACCACCTATTTTTCTAAGTAACATTTTATTGAAACATCATTGTGCTTATTAGTTTTTGCATGGCCAATGACTGTACTACAGTGATAATTTAGTAATTGTGATATAAACCGCAGGGCCCATAGGTCTAAAATATTTACTATCTTTTGTTTTATGGGAAAAAAACCCTTGCTAACTTCTGTTCTACATTGTGATTATGTTAGCAGAAGAATGTCCACACCGAGTCTTAGCAGGGTGAGCTGCTCAGACCTTCTCTCAGGGACAGACCGTTGGCCCCTTCTGAGGAGGAGAGATGAGCGTGTGTGTTTTCTAGAGTACTCTGATTGGAGAATGAGCAGCAAGCAGTCTGTTGACAGAGAACCTAGCGTCCCCTGTCCATGGTCCCATGATGAGTCCCTGGTTAGACATGGGCTTTGGGACCCAGCTCCCTCCTTCTTTGGCAGCTGTATTAATATGTCACTTCACTGTAAGTGGAATGGTGGGAAGGGTGATCAGATTTTCCCTTTCATCTATGATTTGCCTAAAGTCTAGAAGTTAGCAGCCTTTCCTTCCAACTTTGGGATTCAGCAATTATCCATGCTGCACAGCAGGGGGCAGCTTTGAAGTCTACCAGAATTTTGAAGTCAATATAGTTCACATTTCTTTATGTTTTTTTTTTTTTTAATTTTTTAAACCAACTGAGAATGACAGTTTGTTTCCCTCATATGTTTTTGCTTCTACTTTATAATTTCCTTTTGTTTGTCTGGGCAGTGTTTTGTAAATTTTTTTTTAAATCTCTCTTTTCCAGTTCACTAAATCTCTCCTTTGCTGAGTCTAATGCGCAAATTAGACTGAGTCTAAATTTTGATTTTTATATCTAGCTAGCCAATTTTTTTTGTGGTGCTGGAGATAGAACCCTAGCAGTCCAATCTTAATATGCTATTGTGCTTTTGACATTGTTCAATACTTTTATTTTTGAAACATATTAGATGTACTTACTCTATATTTTGGTATTGATTATTCCAATATGTAGTCTTGTCAGTCTTATCCTGATGTTAATTCTGTGTGCCAGTGCTCACTTTTGTGGCTTGTTTCTTTCTCCTTCATAAGTTCAGAATTTTACCTCTGAGAAATCTTTGAGCTTGTGTTTACAGTGAATTTCTCTAGAGCAGATCTGACTTCTCTATCAGGTTTCCGAAAACACTACCAACCATCACTTGAATTACCTTTGGCTTAACGTTTTCAAATACCTAGGCAATGTGAATTTTGGCCCTCAAACCATGAAAAGGTAAGTTTATGTGATGGATTCTGAGGAAAGATGTTTTCTTCTTCTTCTTCTTCTTCTCCTTCTCCTTCTCCTTCTTCTTCTTCTTCTTCTTCTCCTCTTCCTCCTCCTCCTCCTCCCCCTCCTTCTCCTTCTCCTTTGCCCTACCACTTGAGCCACTTGGTCAGCTCCCGTTTTTCTTCTTTATTCATATTTTATCCTTTCCACATGAAGCAAAAGCTGAGAGAAGCAAGTATTTCCATGACTTTTTCCATGGGAAGAGCTTGATTTTAATTCACCCACTCAGGGTATTGCCCTTTGGTAGTTTTAGCTTTATGGAAGGGGTCTTTGATCCAACCTCTAATTCTGGTCAGGTATTAGGCTTTGACTCCTATAACTGTCAATGGCCCATTAGAACCAAGATTTTAGGTCACCAGGAATCAGCAAGTAATTCCAAGGAAAAGGCTGATTCTGGTACTGACTTATTTTTGTGTTGGATTCCTTCAAGTAAAACCATTCTTTCCCACCAGCTTAGTTGCACATTTAAAAATTTTGTTGTGGGACAATGGGATTGGACTTTGAGCACATGATAAAAGCGAGAGCACACAGGGAGGGGTGAGGGTAGGTAAGACACCTAAAAAAATTAGCTAGCATTTGTTGCCCTTAACACAGAGAAACTAAAGCAGATACCTTAAAAGCAACTGAGGCCAATAGGAAAAGGGGACCAGGAACTAGAGAAAAGGGTAGATCAAAAAGAATTAACCTAGAAGGTAACACCCACGCACAGGAAATCAATGTGAGTCAATGCCCTGTATAGCTATCCTTATCTCAACCAGCAAAAGCCCTTGTTCCTTCCTATTATTGCTTATACTCTCTCTACAACAAAATTAGAAATAAGGGAAAAATAGTTTCTGCTGGGTATTGAGGGGTGGGGGGGAGAAAGAGGGGGCGGAGTGGGTGGTAAGGGAGGGTGTGGGGGCAGGGGGGAGAAATGACCCAAACCTTGTATGCACATATGAATAAAAAAAAAAAAAAGAAACAGTCAAAAAAATTTTGTTGTGGGGCCTGGGAAATAGTTCAGAGATAGAACATTTGCTTAACATGCATGAGGATTGGTTTCAGTCCTCAGCATTCAACTCCTCAGAAGGGGTTTCACTTAATGTTTATATTCCTGTATTACTAGGAATGCCCACTCATTTAAAAGATTTTGTCTACACTCAAAGTTACTCTCTTTTGCTTTTCCTTCCACAGCATCTCTGACATTCTCCATTTTTTTCAATTTCAACCTAATCCAAGACTTTAACATCTTATACTTGAACTATTGCAAGGATCTCCAAGGAGAAAAACCTTCCCTGTCTTCCCAATTTGCCTGATTTATGATAGTCAGATCTAGCCTCTTGGAAATCTACTTAAATGAATGAAATGCAAATAGCAATTGTATATTTCTGCGAGTATCTTGGAAAAAAATGTCAGAAAAAACATCAGCAGTCCAAGGACAGGAAGTTATATTGTTTTAGAAAATATATAAGAAAGACACACAGACACACACACACACACACACACACACACACACACACAGAGTCAGGTAAGTACTGCTCCAAAGTAGGTCTGTGAGGCTGCTTTTGAGATCAGAGAGAAAGGAGAGAGATCAAAGCTGTCTGGATGAAAAAGGGGGATTCTTGATGACTTGACAGATGATAGTCCCTCAGTCAAGTCTGAAATAGCAATTATTCAAGTGAAAATAGGTCAAGTTCAGGTTTTCTGGGAACAGAAACAGCACATGCAGACACTATGCTTACAGTTTATTTGGAGATAAGCAAGTGCTTGAGTAAGGCTACAACACAAAGATTGTAGCATTCCAATGGTAAACAATATCATTGAATTTGGAGTTTTATTCTGTAGAAATATGTAAGAATAACATTTCCACAGTTCTTTCCTATACTTTACCATAGTTCACCAACCCAACCGGCTGATAGACAGGTAGTCTTATGTACAGGATGTCAGGTTGCTTTGTTAATCACCTAGTACAAACCATATCAAGGTTTAAATTTTTTTGACTACATTTTTTCTAAATGATTTGAGTCTCTTTTTGAATACCTTTATGGGTGGATAGTGAGGCTCTCAGCTGTGCTTACTTATTCATTTCAATATTCTCTTTTTGAAACATATTAGGCATACTTATTCAATATTTTGGGACTGATCTTTGTGATATCTAGCTTCCTAGACATTGGAATGTAGACCACCTTCAGAAGCCATGCCATGATGCTTCAAACAGGCACACAGGCTAAGCAAGAACCAAAATATGGAAATGGATTAGGAACAATGGCTCAACCAGAAATGATCAGTCTGGAGACTTGACAATAGGTTCTAAGTGATGTGGTTCCTTCCTATCCTAAAAAGGAATAAAGGGCAAATTCAGTGTTGTAAAACTGACGAGGTAAGCATGTCAGATGAGCTGCAGAAATTAGTCCACTTTAGTCATTCATCCTAGAGAAAAAGAATTACCACTGGAGAAACTCATCTTGTCCCCATCTTGTTTTTGTGCATATTTTTTCATTGCTCACTATTTGAAGCAATAGTAAAACAATAAGAACGTTAGTCTTGGTTTAGAGTTTTCAGTTTTGCTAATCTCAACTTTGACCAGCCCTCTCACAGCTTAATCTCTTACAAACTGTGATTCATTCACCTGCAAAATGGGATTAATTTGAGGATTAAAAGAGATAATGATGAGAAAATCTTTGAAGTGGCCATTTTATATGAAGTTTGAACTAAGGTTGCCATTACTAAGTCACAGTCTCACTTGCTAGCCCATTCCATTTGTGCTACTTCTTATGCAAAATAAAATCATAGTCATACCTTTAACATTAACTTCTTAGTTTGGGATCTAAGGTTTTGTGCAAAATACAAATTCTCTTTTCATGTTACCTTTCTATCACTCAACTTGCCTATCTCAGATCTTCTCCATTTATCTTCCTTATCTTGGTTCATGGCTTTCCATATTTCCATTTGATTAGACTAACAGTCTCTCTTTTTTGCACACATCAATACAGTCTGTTATATTTCTCTTTTACGCCCTGACCCACTGCAATGTCTGTCTTAGCTCATTGCAGTAGTCTCCTAATTGTTTTCACTTACCCCGATTTAGTTTATGCCCAACGTGCCAGCCAAAGTAATCTATTAGAATTAAAAAAAATGTACAACCTATCACTCCTTTGTTCAAATGACTTTCCATCTCACTGAGAATAAGTGACAAAGTTCTCTTAACAGAAACTAGGAAACTTTATATGATTTAAACTCTGCATCATCTTCACTACTTACCTCCCTGCTCACCTACACACATGAGCCTCCTTGCTATTCCTTGAAAGCATCAACCAAGCTCCTAATTTGTGTCTTTGCACTTGTTACTATGCATTTTGTTTGCTTACTTACTTTCTTCCTTTACATTTTTGTTTGGCACCTTTTCATGGTTTTTATCTATAAATACTGTCAATATAGATACTCTGATTCATTTTTATTTCTTTATTCAAATTATTAATTATTCTTATCTATTGTTGCCTCCTTCAATAGAATTTAAGTTCCATGAAAGCAAAGACTATCTCACTCTGCAAATTATTCCACTGTCAGAGATTAAAACAGGGAATGCTTCATAGTAGGCACGTATCTAGTAAATATTTGCTCTATGAAGAGGTTCTATGAAGTATATGAACAATTTTTTTGGTGTGCTCCTTGGGAAGACTTCTGATGTATTCATAAAGTATCTCCTTTAGAGAATTATGATTTAAGCTGAGTATTGTATTCATGGTTTAGTTTTGAACAACATGGCACAGATTGGGAGCATTGCCTTCATTGCTATGTACATAAGACTCCTTCAGTATGTTTTACAATTAGGACTAACAATCTTAATTAACTTATTAAGATTCTTGAGATACTTAGTTTTATTCATATAATAAATGAATAATAGCTTTTAACCAAACACTTCCTAGTCTAGTATTTGTGCTGTGATATGAATTTATGAACTTAAATGCATGACTTTATCTATGTGCAAATGCCATTATTTAGATGTGACTTTCTTTTCTGGTGATCTCCCCCAACTAATGATCTTTACAAGTACATGTCATGTTTACATTTGGTCAACATGTCAGCTTGTTCTCTTCTTATCCAGTTGCAAACACACATAACTGTTCTCCCTACATTTCTCCAACTTGTTCCTAGGCAAGATGAGGAAACTCAGAAAGAGCAAATGAATAGCCAAGGCCACATGGTTAGTCAACAGCAGATACAAATCTAGGGTTCTGGTTCAAGGTTCTTCCAACTATTACATAATATTTTTATATTTTCTCTAATACCAGGCACAAATACATTTTGCGAATGTATTTACAGAGACTTGATTCATTTGCTTTGGTTTGACCTTCCTGCATAGAAAGTCTTTCATTTAGACCTGTGGCTCTCAACTGGGACAATTTTGCCCTGGAGAACATTTGTCAATGTCTGGATACATTTTTGTTTTGCAGGAAAGGGAAGTGCTTGTTGCATCTAGTGGGTAGAAGTCAAGGATAGTGCTTCTACATTGCACAGAACAGTCCTCCTACCAGAAAGAATGACCTGGCCAAAAATGTGTTGAGACTGAGCGATCCTGATCCAGAACTTAGCTTATTGATTTATAAGCAGTTAAGAGACGGTACCAAAGCAAGTTGATTATTTTTCCTCTTTGTTTCCATGTTAATGGACCCAGCTTTTAAGTAAAATCAAAGAGCCCTTTGCGCTGTAAAAACTGACACACCAAACCTTTTCAGCCCAGCTCCTTTTAGTATATGAAGTTCTTCTGCTTGTGTGTGTGTGTTTAAGAGCCAAATAAAAGCCACACTCCTCTGCTGGGATAAAGAAAATTGTATTCATTACATATTCATGTTTGCAATGGCATTCTTCACTTAAGAGATTCAGTGCACATCATTAATTAAAGCAATGAATTCCCCAGAAACAACACTAATTAAACCTCAAAATCAAAACAGCATAAGAAAGCAGACCTCATTTTTCTACCTCATTTTAGCAAGTGAGAAAAATCATAGTTGTATTAGGCCAAGTTAGGAATGGTGGGTTTTATCAAAAAGGCAGACTAGCCACCTTCACTTAATGTCCTTTTCTGTTTCTTGCCGCTGATTCCAAAAATGAGCTCTGGCAGAGCTGCCAAGAAACAAATAGTTCATTGGTAGGGGCCATTCCCTCATTTACATGGTGTGTGCTTTATCTCCGTAGAGAAGCATTTAAGGAGTTAGAGATCCACTGCTGACATAGACAACCTTGGCCTTGGCTCTTTACTTGATACTTGGTGCTTGGGCAACTTCACCATTTAATTCCCATGTACTTCTTTTATTCCAAGAACTACGTTAAATGCTTTTCATGCTTGATCTTTTTACAAATCCTTCAACAATACTGTGCACACTTATTCTCATGTTATAAATTATAAAATTAAGATGTAGAGAAGTAATTTGTCTAAGATCACACGTATGAAGTACAACAACTGGGACACAAACCTGTCTATTACTGTTTGGTTCAGATTCCCCATTCCTTCTGTTTAACTTCCTAGCTAGACTCTCTAATATTGCTTCTGTTCACTCATCCTCCACTCCGTAACCAGTATTATCACTAAAAATGCAAACCTAACTCCTACTTAGCCTAACTAATTGAATTATGGTTCCTTGACTTCATCAGGGTCTATGTCCTCACACATTTCCCTAATTGGCATTTGTTTATTCTTAAAAATTCAGTTGAAGTGTTAACCACAGTAAGTAACAAAAGGCCACATGTTTCTTAATATAGAGATCATATCATTTGTCTTAACATCTATTAAAAATGAGAAAAAACCTTTTGAATAATACTAGCACGTTTGTGAAATGATTGTCACCTGTTATATTGGAATACTCTTCTTACTTCGTCAATTATGCCATTTAAGTGGATTTCATTAGAGCTGACCATCTTACCATAGGACAATGGGGAAGTTCACTATTTTTCCCTTTCCTTTGTCTCCAAAATGTCAAAATGTTCATTATTTGGTGTTCTAAAGGTACCTCAAATTATATTTCTTTCATTTCCTTTACCCTGAAAATTAACATATATTCAGAGTACAAAAATTTTGGGGGAAACCAATGGGTACCTCTCTCTGGCTTCTCATTAGCTGATGTAAAGTCTTTGTTCTAATCCTTAGGCGGTCCTGCATTCACAGTAGCATAGTCTCACTATTATTTACTTATCTTGAAGAGCATAGAGGGAAATGGACACCACATCCCATGGCAACTAATTAATACCTCTAACTACTTCCAGTGGATAGTGACCAACAACTTTTCCCCGAATTTATGCCATTCCACCCCATCCTTTATCTTGATGTCTTTGCTTAATTGCTTCCTGCTTTCTCTCTTCTGCATCCACCTGTCTTGTCAGTTTGTATCTCTTTGCTCTCCTGAAGATAATCATCTGTCAAGTTTTGTTCATTTTGTACCTCGTACATTCTGGGGACTCCACTACAGGAAATCTAAGTAACAGTCTGCCAACATCATCAGGGCAGGACTTGGGCTGAGAGGTAAGAACCAAGTAATAGACACATTCCTCAACTGGGATAAAGAAGTTCTACCTATTACACATTCATGCCTGAATCTCATTTTTTTACTTACCTAACTTATTTTGTGCAAAGAAGGCAAAACAAGAGCACTTATGGTTAGTATCTTACTCACATCATAGTTATAATTTTTTAAAATATGATAGAGGCCAAATTTGTCTTTATACTTTGGAATTTTATGATGTGGGGAAGCTGAAAGGAGGTAGTTTACCTCTCCAATTATATAAGTGGGGAAACAACAGATACTCAAATAGGTGACCTGTCTGTGGTCACCCTATGGGTCAATGCCACAGTTAAGTCAAACCTGACGAGGTCTGGATATCTTCTAGTACTTGACACTGATTAAATGCTACAGTGCAATGATTGCTTCTTGTAAGATATATATTAGGGGAATGTGGAACAAAAGGAAAAGTGATTTAATGATCAAAATTAAGATAGGGGATCCTTCTCCCCACCATACAACAGAGAGACAAGATTAGCAAGTAAGTTTGATTTGGCAGGTCTGCTAAGTCTGCTTTGATTATGATGTTTTGTTATGAATTACCTTGGTGTTTAGCATATTTTAATGATATTAGTCTTTACAATGAAAGTAAAGACATCTCACTCCATCCCAAAGTTCTCATTATAGTTTTTAACTGGCTGTGCTTTAATACCAATAAAAATAGTAACAATACTGATGGCTATCATTATTGACTACATGCCATAAAGTTGGTCTCCTACTAAATGCATTCTTTTACTTAAATTAATTTTCAAAATAACTCTATGAAACACAAGTGTAGGTTGAATATCCCTTATCTGAAATGGTTGGGACCAGAAGTGTTTTGGATTTCCGATATATATAGATATTTGGTGACACTGGGGTTTGGGGTTTGAATTCTGGGTCTCATGCTTTCTAGGCAGGCACTCTTACTACCTGAGCCCATTCTACCAGCCCTAAATTCTGATATATTTTGGATTTAGGAATATTAGCAGAAACATAATGAGATCTCTTGAGGATGTGACCCAAGTCTAAACACAAAATTCGTTTGTTTCATATACACCTTATACACATAGACTGAAGGTAATTCTATATACTATTTAAAATAATTTTGGACATGAAATAAAAGTTTACAGTATGAAATTTTCCACTTGTGGCATCATGTCAGAGCTCAATTTTTGGAAAATTTTGGTCAGATTTTATAGCATTTTTCCATTTCAGAGTTTTGTACTGAGTATGTTCAACCTGTGTATGTGTGTGTATGCACACACATTTTATATATATGTATATATGTGTATATATATATATATATATATATATGACTCAGAGCAATAAGATAACGTGTTATCACTCAGTTTAAAGCTGTGTCAAACTTGAAATCCAAGCCTTTCTGTTTGCAAGAGTCCATGCATTCCCACACAGCCATTTAAGGCAGAAGGTGACTGCTTATTTGCTCCTGGCTTATCTTATGTAATGTTCATTCTTCCATTGAAGGAATTTTTGTTGCTATGCACTGAACAAGTGCTAGGAGCATGAAATTGAACAAAACACCTTCTTCTTTTCAAGGAGACTATATTCTAGTAGGGGAAACAGAAAAGCAAAGGAACAACTACAATACAGTATAACAAAGTGTTTTCACAGAAAGGAACATCAAAACCAGCATGCAGGACGAGCAGGCCTTTGAGCTGTAAGTTTGAGGAAGAATGGTTGTGAAATAGGGAAATAGCCTGTGTAATCATGGACCATGATGAGTTTAAGGATTAGTGAGGATCAGCTAGACTGGAGGGAGGGGGCTGTGCAGGGTATGTTGGAGAAAGCTGAAGAGACAGTTTGCTCCAGATTTGGCACAACTGTTGAAACCATGCTAAGTGACTTGGAATTCATCCTGAGTGGGATGAGAAGCCACCACTGAATTTTTATCAGAGAAATGACACAGTCAGGCATGGTTTAGGGAGTGTTTTTGCACTTGGATGGGAGTGGTGAAAGACAGAAAGGCAGGGCAGAGCACTAGGTGGGGAGATGGGGTTTGTAGACAAGGCTCCAGAAGGGAAGCTGCCATGAAACCAAGGCCCCTGGAAGAGAAAATAGAAAGAAGGAAATGGATTCGCAAAACCTGAAGCAGTTTCCTCTGCCTACCGTGTCATTTGTTCCATTGACATTTGGCTTGGTCCCCTGATCAGGGGATTTATATTACATGCTCTCTATTAAAAAAGAAGAAAAAAAAGCCCAAATATGAAATGAATCACAAAGACCAACCAAGGAACTGGATGGTAGCAAGAAGGAATTGACATTCACATCTTTTTCTTTTCACTTTTTTTTTATTGTCCCTTCTTTCCAATATTTCCCTCTGCCTTCTCACTTCCTCCTCCTTTTATTTTCCTCCAGGACATTAGCAAGCAGCACACCATGACTAAAGTTCTCAGGAAAGTACAGAGCTGAACACTGAGCACCTATTTAGAATGCAGTCATTGCTAAGCTAGGGGCTTTAGCAAAAGAACTGCTTCCTGACACACTGCATGTGGGGGAGGAGTGGACTCAGAGAAGCTCAGCTTTTGCTTCTGTGAATTATTTGAAAATCTAGGAACTGTTTTAGAATCCTGAGTATAAAAAAATTGTTTTTCCTACTATACTCTCGCAATACAGAATGCTTCTGTAACCGAGGTATGTTTGTTTCTCCCTATATACAGGCATGGAAGCAATTTTGCAGCAGACACCAGCTGTGTGTCCCCTAGCTAAATTTAACTCTGATACTATCTACTAGGAGTTGCATCAGGTACCATAGGCTGAGAGCTTCGTACCACAAAACTGCCCCCACTTCTGATGCCAGTTCCAAGTGGGGGCCTCTGGAGCTTCTTTTTTAATTTTATTTATTTTTTCTTTTCTTCTTTAGTTTTATTTTATTTATTTATTTATTTAGCTTCTGGAACTTCTAACCCATGGGTTAGAAGTTGAAGTTTCCCCGACTTAAATCTGACAACTTTGCCTGAGCAGCTCAAGAGAACACTACTTATATTTACTCACATTTTACAAAGGCTATTTTAGGCACATAAGTAAACAGCCAGTTGAAAAGCAGACTGCAGCTGCACTGCCAGTGAGAGAGCCTCTGTTCCTGTGATGCTGGGACACATCACTCTCTTAGCACATGGTGCATTCTTGTTCAACAGCCTAGAAGCTTCCTGATCTCCAGTCCGTTTCAGTTTTTATGGAGGCTTCTATATGTTGGCAGGATTGTTGGCAGGACTGATGAAAGCATTGGTCATTGGTGACCAACTTAGCTTTCAGCTTGTCTCTCTTCCCTGGAGGTGAGGAATGAGGATGTAACTTCCAACTCTAAGAACATTGTTGGTTCCCTTAGCAACCAGTCCCCTACCTAACATGGTTATCTAGTAACTTTCCAAAAATCTCATCATTAACACAAATTCAAGTGAGGTTTAAAGGGGTTTATCATAAATAATAAAAACACTATTTTACCTTTATGCTCTGGAGCTGTTTGCAGCTACTTGAGAAACTGAGGAGAAAAGGTCAAATATTTTAACAAAAGATACTCTTACTGCTCTAGTCACTTAGAAAATGACAAGGGTTGGGGAATGTAGACCTAAAAAACAAACAAACAAAAAACCATGACTGTAAAAGGGGAACTGTTATTCAGGGGAAACCACATTGTATTTGTATGAAAATAACATAATGAAACCCACTAAAAACTGTTAAGGGGGAGAGAAAAGAGGACTAAGGAAGAGTAATACAGGAGGGTGTGAATTTGGTTAAAGTTCATTATATGCATGCATGTACATGTCTCAATGAAACCCTTTGTACAACTCATTTATGCAAATAAAAAAAACTTTAAAAAAAAATGACAAGGGTTATAGAGTTGTGAACCAAGTTCTGAAAACAAAACAAAATAGATGTTCTGTATTATGGTGTACAGATAGGATCTATGCTTTTCCTTTGATATATCACTATTAGTTTGAGCCCATGCATGTTAAGTTGGCACAAAGCTAATAGCCTTTTGTTTCTAACTGATCTAAAAGAAGAGTCTAAAATTATGCAACTCTGATTACCGAAAGCTTTTGGTGGACTTTTGAGTAAAATGAAGAAAAATGGCTTATAAGTTCACATCCATTTTCCAATGTAAATTCCATTTTATTAAAAATAGAGCTTATAACAGGGTAATTATGATTTAAATTAATGGGTCCTCAAATTATACTTGTTATTGCAAAATTTTTAAAATATAATATAAAATCTCTGGTTTCATAAATAACATTCTTTCTGTATTCAGAAAAAGCCACGCTCAGCAATGTGTTATTCATGACTTAATTATTCTATACATGCTTCATTCATATGCATGCAGATATATCTGGCAGCATTGCATTTTAATGAAGATGCTGAAAGGCAGCAGGCTATAATTTCTAACAGAGAATTCTGTCAAGACTGAACAATAGGAGCTCCTGAAGAGGACTGGAAAATAGCATGGCCCAGAAAGAAAAGAAAAACCTATTTAAATATTTTAATTATAATCGTCATTAGGGAAAATTTGAAATTCTGTAGTGCATGCAGAGCTCTGCAATTTAAAAGCTGATTATTTGCTGGAGGAAAATAAATTCATGGAAGGGAAATTTTTCAAGATTCTATGGGATGAGGTACCCCAGGTCTCTGTTCCTGCACCTCCTTTGCCTGACTTCTTTTTTATTGAAGAAATAGTGGGGCTAAAATGGCCAATTATATTAATATTGGAAAGGCAATGAAAGGAAGACAGAGAAGAGAATCTTTCAGGGATTGTTTTTGGTGTCAAATATGCATATATGAGGCTTAGCACTGGCAGGTTGCACTTCAAACTTCTCTTCTTTGATCATCTAGAAAGCTCAGCATGACTAGAAACAATTAAGAGCTTTTGGATTATAGGAATTGCCACAATTTTATTATATTTTCTCTCTGATCTTCCCAGAGAGAGAAATGTCAGAAAAATGATAGAATTGTCGAGCATATGAAATCAGCTAAATATACAGTGAAGCAGTTCATAAATCTAATTGTTCTGTTACAGAGTGAAAGCAATGTTCAGCATTCTAGGAGAGAGAATGTTACTACAGTACTAGGCCAATGGCTCACCTCTGTGTGTCAGCAGGGTGTCCAGTTTGAGGTGTCCATCAAACTGGGTCCAGCCACTTGATCCAGAAATCAAGTGGAAAAAGTAATGATGGGAAGATAGCAAAGGAACTTGAATCAGTACGGCTACACTGGGAAGACAAAGGAGCACACTGCCCTTAGTTCTTTCTTGGGAGTGTAACAGGAGTTTCTAGGTTATATAGGGAAAGGATAGAAGGGGCAGGGAACTCTTGATCAACCTTGGTCAAACTGTGTTCTGGTTGATCATTTTCTCAGGGTTGGTCAGATAGGAAAAGTCATTGGGTAGATTCCATTCTTGTTACAAGATGTTTATCTATTAGACCTGTTTTCCCAGAATCCAAGGTAACTATCTAAAAGAATGACTCAGAGCAAAGGAGACATACAAAATGGAGGCAGAGATGCCTTCCCTTAGTCCTTGTTGCAATACTAGCATGTGAGAGGATATTTGGGACAAAGTGCAAGGTGGGGAATTTTCTGGAAGGGTGAGGACAAAGAAGTCCAGCTATTCATTCACTAGTTTGAGCTTCCTCTTACTCCATTGACAGTGCTCTTATAGTGAACAATGTTCTCTGTGCCTTCAGATCCAATGCTGTCTTCCTCCTACTTCACCTCTCAGTGGTTTTCACACAGATGGCAACTTTCTCTTTAAACTCATGCTCCTTTCATGACTCTGGAGATGCTAACACTGCTGCTTTTCAGTTCTCTTGTCTTTTCCTTTCATTTTTTGGTCTTTTTTTTTTTTAATGTTGACCTTTGATTAGCAGAATTTAATGTTTTATGTAATTGTGTTTTCAGTCCTTTTAAAATTTTGATTAATGAAATTTTGATTAAGGAATTCTTCCTTACTCAGGTTCATGGGTTTCTTCTAAAATGTCTTGCCAGCATTTAAAAGTTTCTTGCCATATTTTGGGTAAAGACCCAACCACTTTTTTTCTGTAGGTGTAATCATTTGTCTGAGAATTATTCATTGAATGGTCTGTTCTTTTGCGAATGATTGCTAAATCAAATCTGTCATATAGTAAATAGCTATATAATAGATATGTATTAGTTTTCTATTGCCTAATTACCATTAATTTAGGAATGTAAAACAACATGTATTTGTTACCTTTTAGTTCTATTGAGCAAAAGTTCAGGTAGGCTTAGCTGGGTTCTCCTCAGTGTCTCACAAGGTCAAAATCAAGGTGCTGGCTGGACTGGGCTCTTGACTGGAGGCTCTGGGAATAATCTGCTTTCAAGTTTATGCAAAATTCAGTTTGTTGAAGCTACGTGCTAATGTTTGTTTTCTGGTTGGCTGTGAACCTGAGGATATTCCCAGTAACTCAAGAACACCCCATTCCTTGGAATGGGACTACTCCATGTCTGAAGCCTCTAATGGTATGCCAAATTCCTCCCATACTTACACTCTCTGACTTCTTGATCTTCTACCGGGCAGAAAAAATTCTCTGCTTTTAAGGACTCATGTGATTAGATTAAAAATCCTTTGCTTTTAAGGATTTATATGATTAGATTAGGTCTACCCAAATAATTTCCATTTTTTTCTGTAAAACATAACATAATCATGGGAAGAATATTTTTTATTATATTCCACTCAAAAAAGAAGTTATTATGGAAGAGACAGGGTCATTGGGCATCATTCTTAGAATTCTCCACCACCATCTGTTTGTGGGCTTTCTAACTCACACCATTGGCTTATCCTCTGGCAATATCCACACTACCTAGTCAGAGTCTATCAAGAATTCACTGATTTGCTGGGTATGGTAATGCACTTACTTAGGAGATTGAGTTAGGAGGATCACTACTTCAAGAGCGAGACCTGCCTGAAAAAAAAAAAGGGAGATGATTTGGAAGGTTGTACGTATGCCCTGGCTATCTTCTTGTCCCTTATGAATGTAAACCCTTGAGTGGACAGAAAGTATGAGCAAGGGTAACTAATAAACTGCCTGAACTTTGATTATTTTCCTGAAGCTTACACAGATTTGTTGGCAAAGAGTGGAAACCTTACTGGCTAAAGGTGTTTATGCACAGTCTCTGATCAGTTTTTAGCTAACCATTAAGCTCTGCTGCCAGACTTAAAAATAAAACTTGAAAACAAATAAACATGAACAGGGATACCAGTAGCAGGGGAGACAGATGCTACAGAATTAATCCAGGTATTTAAACAAAAACCAAGTCAGATACAACAGCTACTCCTGGAAGGGATGAGGATCCAGAGTTGTTATGATATATTATCTCAAATGTCCAATTAAAAAAATACATTCAAAACCAACACAACAATAACAACAACAACAGGGAAGTGTGTCCACATCTAGGAAGGAAAATAATCAATTGAAATTATCTCAAGGGGCCAGATATTGGACTTAACAGAGCAACACTTCAAAGCAACTGTTATAAATATGTTTAAATAAAGGAAATGGTGCTTAAGAACAAAAGGAAAGTATAATAATAATGACTCATCAAATAGAGAATATAAAGAGATAAAGATTATTTAAAAAATCAAATAGAAATATATATAGCTATCCTTATCTCAACCAGCAAAACCCCTTGTTCCTTCCTATTAATGCTTATACTGTCTCTACAACAAAATTAGAGATAAGGGGAAAATAGTTTCTGCTGGGTATTGAGGGGGGGGGAGCGGGAGGGGGTGGAGTGGGTGGTAAGGGAGGGGGTGGGGGCAGGGGGGAGAAATGAACCAAGCCTTGTATGCACATATGAATAATAAAAGAAAAAAAATAAAAAAAAAAATAAAAAATCAAATAGAAATTTTGAGTTTGAAAAGTATAAAAATTGAAATGAAAAATTCATTATAGTGGCTTACATAGCAGAATTCAGATACAGCTCAGTAGTAGAGTGCTTGCTTAGCAGTTGTGAGGTCTTGTGTTTGATTCCAAACACTGTCTGAAAGAAAAATAATGAATGAAGTTGATGATAAACCAGGAAGCACAAGAAATTACAGAAAGAACAGTGAAGAAAAATGAGCAGAATCTCTGAGACCTGAGGGACACAATCAAGTAATCAAATTGAAATGTCCCAGAAGTAAAGAAGAGAAAGAAAGGGAAACAATTAAGAAATATGGTTGAAAATAACTGATATATATAAAGGCACCTGTATTAGCCTGTGTGAGCTGTTATAATAAAATACCACGGATTAGGTGTTTTAAAGCACATATATTATTTCTCACAGTTCGGGAGGCTAGGATGTCAAATTTGGCTTCTAGCAAGGACTCTCTTCCCCGGTAATAGACACCTCCCTTTCCATTGTGTCCTTACATGGTGGAATGAAGGAGCTCTGATTGCTCTTCTTCTTTGTATAAGGACACTAATAGCATCCTGGAGATCATGAGACCACTTTCATAATCTCATCTAAACCAAGTTATCTCTCAAAGGTCCACATCTAAATACAATCACATGGGGGTTAGGACTTTGACATATAAATTTGGGGAATGAGGGCACAAGCATTCAGTATATAATAACATCCAACAAATGAGCTTAAATAGTGAACTAAAAAATAATTAATAAAAATAACAAAAGACAAACAGAAACAAAAACACATGAGATACACAGGTAAAAATGGTAAAATAAAAAAAAAATCCAAATAAGAATCCAAATAAGATACTTGTGGGAAGGTGGAGGGTGGATGGAGGAGATGAGGTGAGGGAATATGGTTGATAGGCTTCATATACACATATGAAACAGAACTTCTTGCAGTTGCTATAAGTGGGTTGGGAGAGGGTTATGGGGGGGGAATGGTGGGGGCAATCTAACCAATGTACAATGTAAGGCTATTTGGAATTGGCACAGTGAATCCCCCTGTACAGTGAGTATATGCTAAGAAGAATGAAAAAAAAAATGAAAAACAGGCTATGCTAATGGGAGGGCACTAATGGGAGGAGGAGGGTAAAAGAATGAATATAAAAATTCAAACTTATTGAAATCACCCTGAGAAGAATACTTGAGGTAGAAAGGAAAAAAATAGAGAGGATGAACCAATTTAAGTTATAATATATATATATATATATATATATATATATGGAACTGTAGTAAAGAACTCTCTGAATAGATATCTTAAACAAATAAAAATATCTTTTCTTAAAAATGGAGGACAGGAAGATAAAACAGGTCCTGCTGGGGGGCTGGTACCAGTGAGAGTGGGTAGCATATAAGGAAAGGGTGTAGGAGGGTGAAAAATATGGTACAAATATTATGTACTCATGTATATGAATGGAAAAATGAGACCTGTTGAAACTATTTAATGGCAGAGGGGGGTTAAAAACAAAATGATAGAAGGGGTGAATTTAACTAAGTTATATTGTAAGCACTTTTATAAATGTCAGACTGTATCCCCAGTCCAATGATAAGATGATAATTGGACTGGCAGAGTGGCTCAAGCAATAAGAGTCGTAACAAGAGTGAGGCCCTGAGTTCAAACCCCAGTGCTGAAAAAAAAAAGATAATAAATAAATAAATTAAAAAACAAAAATTTCAACAAATAAATTTAAAGTAAAAAGGCAGAAAAAAATGTACACTAAAATGGCCAAACTCCAAAAAAAACCCCTCAATAAATAGTCATTGCTGGTGAGATTTCAACAGGGGCTTTCATCCATTATTGGTGAGAATGTAGAATGGTATTGAGATTTTGGAATACAGCTTGGCAACTTCTCACAAAATTAAACATAATCCTACCAAATGATCAGCAATTGTGCTCCTAGGTATTTATAGGACTAATTTGGAAACTTCTGTTTGCATAGAAACCTGTACATGAATGTTTATAGTAGTTTTTTTGGGACTGGGGTTTGAACTCAGGGCTTCGTGCTTGCAAAGCAGGTGCTCCATGAGGTAGTTTTATTTATAATTATCCCAAACTGAAAGCTGCCAATGTGCCTTTCAGTAGGGGAATAGCTAAACAAACTGGTATGTCCACAGAATGAACACTACTCATTGATGAGGAAATGAACTAGCAAGCCTTAAAAAGGTATGATGAGTCTTAAATGCATAATTTAAGTGAAATAAGCCAGTCTGAAAAGGCTTCATACTCTGTGAACCTTATTATATAACAATCTGGAAAGAACAAAATGAGAAAGATAGTGAAAAGATCAGCTCTTTCCAGGATTTGGCAGGAGGTGGTGGTGGGGGGTGTGAAATTGACCAGGTGAATAACAGGGTATTTTGTTTTAGGTGTTGAAATGCTTCTGAATAATTTAGTTGTGGATCTGTGATATTATGCATTTGTCAAAACTTTAGAGAAAAAAGAGTGACCCTTAATTATGTAAATGTTAGTATATTACTTAGGAGGTTGAGGGAATTTCAGAATTGAATCCTGAATGTGAGAAAGTATCCCACCATATGTATGAAACAACCTCTCTGAAGTGAGTGGGGTAAGAGGTGCTAACCTGGGTAACTTTGGAAATGAGTGGTACTTTAAAATCAATGACAAAATAAGCTGTGCATAAGCACTGTCTCACACTGATATAGTTATTTCTCATGGGGTACAGTATAACAGTTGTGATTCTGCTATATATATATTCTGTAACTGAGCAGTTAAGAAAATTGAGTTCAGATGGTGGGAGCAGTTTTCTGACTGTTGGAGTGGGAATTTATATAGATAAGCAAGGGTAGGTGCTAGAATGATTTATGTATGGATTAGAATTGGAGACATCAGTATGAAATCATGTTTAATTTAATATTGATAGAAATGTTCATATATAAAATGTGCATGTACATGGGTTAATATGCACACATATATTTCCTTTCTCTATCAACTCAGCAGGCCTAGAAGCCATAATACTGCTGTAACCAAGAGCATACCTACTGCTGAGATCTTTTCAAGCACCATTCTCCAGTAAAAGGAAACAGGGCTTTTTGGAGAAATAGCTGTTACTATTGGGGAAGGAATTACAGAAGATGATACTGGAGTAGCTTATAGCACCAGAAAATAAGGAAGTGCCCAAAGATAAATAGTTCTCCTCTCCTGCTAGAATGTTGGAAGTGTGTCAGAGACACAAAAGTGGAATAAAAAAACTCCCCATGGCCAAAACTAGAACAAGTTGAACAACAAAATAAATAAAAATACTATTGGCTCATAACTCAAACTATACAATACTCATGGGTCCATACTAATATAAATAAATGATTGAATAAATAATAAAGCAAGAAAAGAGACAAATGTAGAAGAATTCCAAATAGGTACTCTAGCCTCAAAAAGGTGGAGGTAGCTCCCCATTCCTTACTGTGGGCTGCAGGTGGAGTGACTTCCTTTCAAGTAGTATAGCATGGAAATGGCGAATAAAAGAGTAACTTCATTCATGGTCAAGAACCTGACAAACTTCCTTCATTTATGAGTAAACTGGTCAAGGCCAACATCAACAGTAATAAGTCATGCCGATAGTGTATCTTCTTGATAAGATGTGGTGAAAATAGTATTTTACTTCTGTGGTTTTCTTCATCAGAACCCATGGCCCTGATCTAATTATGAGAGAAATATGAGCCAAATCCCCAAAGAGGACATTATACAGAATAACTGACAAAATATTCTTCAAGTATATTAGGTTATTAAAGTAAAGGCAAATCTGAGAAAACGTCCCCTTTGAGAGTAGCCTAAGCAGATGTGATGAGGAAATGTATGTGGCACCATGGTAGGATTTTGCAACAGAAAATCAACATTAGAGAGCAAAGTGAGGAAATCTGGTTAGGGTGTTGACTTTAGTTAATAATGTATTAACATAATATTAATTATTTTAATGAATATTTAAAAGCAATACAACATATAATAATGCATTGGTTCATTAGTTTTGACAAATGTGCCATGCTATATAAGATGTTCACCGTAGAGTAATGCAGGGGGTATTGTATACAGAAAGGCTCTGTACTATCTTCACAATTTTTTTGTAAATCTTTGTTCTTACATTCTTCACCTTCATCATCTTACAACAGTCTATTTTGTCTTCTAAATATTACTATGTTTATTGAGAGTTACTTTTACATGTCTATTACCTTTGTTTCCCAAATTAGATTATAAATTCCATAATGGCAGGACCATAAACCCTTCAACTGTTTCCATAGTCCTGCACATCAAATATAATAATGCAAACTTTATTTGCCATGGAATCTAAGTGTGTCACTAGATCTATCTCCATATTCTATATACATTTTCTCATTTACTGTTTCACAAAACTTGTGAAGTTTTTTCCATTTTTCAAATCCATAATCTGAAATCTAGAGTTTGTTAATTAAATAAAATAATTTGAATCTTGAAAAAAAAATAAAAATTTTAAAACCACAGTTTATTTTAAAAATGCATGAGTATGCACACATCCATGTGTGTATTATGCATAAAAGCTATAGTAGCTGTAATGATATCAGGCAAAATAGAATGAATTTGAGACAAAATATTGACAGTAGATAAAATATGTTGTGCCCATATAGTGGAATACTACTCAGCAGTAAAAAGATATAAGCTGCAGAATCATACTACAACATAGATGAACCTCAAAAACATGGTAAGTGAAGAAACCAGATGTAAAAACCTCATATTATATGAGTCCATTTACGTAACATGTTGGAAAAGTCAGAGATATAGAGACAAGATTAGTGGTTGGCTAGTGCCGGGAGTGGGAAAATGGATTGGCTACAATTAGGTGTGAGAGATCTTTGTGAAGTGTTGAAAATGTTCTAAAACTGGAGTGTGGCAATAGCTGTGTACAGTTCACTAAAATTTGCTAGTAAATTCAAATTTACTAAAATTATTGAATTATGTAATTAACAGAGCAAATTTGAAGGGAAGTACATTTTTGATATTTAAAGCATAAGAAATAAGGTTTTTTTAAAACTTTAAAACTTTTTTACTGTCTTGATAAGCTAATGATTAAAAACTCAGTAAGCAAATATCTTAGTTAATAGTTTTGCAAAATACCTGTCACCAATAACCAAATAGTTAATGTAAACATTTTATTATTTATTTATTAATTTGATTTTTGGCACAGGATCTTGTATGTCTCCCAGGCTGTCCTTGAACTCGGGATACTCCTGCCTCAGCCCCCCAAGTGCTAGAATCACAAGCATGTACCACCATGCCAACCTAATAGGAATATTTTATTGGAAATGCAACACATTCCAGAAAAAAATTGAGGTGGATGTTCAATCTAAATAAATAAGATTTTTTTTTCCTGATTTCATATTTGGATTGTCTGCTCCTCAAAGATAGGCTCATTCCTCCTAGGGAATAAATTTATCCATGCAATAGACCTTCATTTAACTATTGCCTTGCTGTTTTGAACCATTCAGCCAATGCTTGATCAAATACCGTGCTATAGTTCACTGGGGTTCCTTGGTGTAGCCCAAGTGTAAGTGCATCTTCAGACACCCTCTAAAACATGTGCTGCGAGCTATGTTGTGGTTCAAAAGCACCTACCTTTCCCCATAACCTCATAGAAGAATGTTCTTCCCTAGCTCTGTTGATCTTGGGCATGGCATTCAATAACTTATTTTGACCATAGCTGGGCAGGGTGTACTTCTATGCCCTTGAAGAGACTGTACATCTTATACCCTTAATTTTGGGCTTAGCTATGTGACTTGCTTGTGGCCAATGGGAATGAACAAAGACCACGTGAGTAAAAGCTTAAGATATGCTTGCAATGAGCTTGACGTTGTTCAAGTTCACTGTGCAGAGGTTGTTTTCCTGAGAACATGCCCTGGTTACCTATTGCTTCTTTAGCTAGGTGCTAAAATAAAAACTCATGCAGAAAGCCACCCAACTGAGCCCAGCCCAGAGCAGCCAATCTTCCAGCCTATCTATACATCATGAGAAATGAACATTGCTGTTAGATACTGCTGACATTCTGTGGATGCTGTTCATCCAGAACCGATGGATACAGGAAGCACTTTTATTATAATTTGCTATTGGTATACATTTTTTATAGTGACTTAACTTCTCCAAGTACCTTATATATTCACTGTGTGGCACTGTCCAAGGCACTAAGATAATGGAGAAAACACTCACCGGATGAGAACAAGGCTTTGTGTATCACTAAAGGAATATTTCACTGATACTCTCTGGTCATTTAAGTAGGCTTTAGGGGGTCTAATTTTCATAATCAATCATTAGTAGAATATGTCTGTGTCTCCTTGATTTATTTATATGGACAAAATCCAGAAGAATTTAAAGAACATGTTGTTCTATGTTTTTTAAAAACAAATTTTACAATCTTGGTGAGCACCTCATAGGAACTCCAGATGTTCTATGTCCCTTTTTGGGAGACCTTGGTTTCAGACCAAAGGGCCTTATGGAGGAGGTGGTCTTATCCTATATATTCTGGGGCTTTTAATTAAAAACTTGAGAGAGAGACAGAGAGAGAGAAGAAAAGATGATAAAAATCCCCATTTTTGTCCTTTCTGCAATCCAGGAACTAAAAAATGTGTGTTTTAATCAATACTTTTCAACACCATCAAGGTGGAATGTATCATCTGTCATTGAAAAAGCGCTATTGGACTTTCCACGTTGTTATAAACAGGTCTATAAGGGTAACCTTCTAGAGTTCTCTGCATTCCAGGGTCTCTTCTTCCAGAATGAGAAGGTTATATTCCATACCTGGCACAAAGTCAAATGTCCATAAACATTTGCTGAACAAATGTCAGTTTCTAATTTCTATTTAGCTGTCCTTATCTGAACTAGCAAAAATGCTGTGTCTTTCTTATTATTGCTTATTTCTACTCTTCAATGGAACTGGAGAAAAGTGCAGAACAGGTTCTGCCTGGAAGGGGGGGGAAGGGTGGGGGCAGGGGCAGGAGGGAGAAATGACCCAAACAATGTATGCACATGTGAATAAATGAATAATTAAAAAAAAGAACTATTAAAAAAATGGTAAACAGTAGTAGTGCCAAGTATGGCACACCAGGTGCTATTCAGTAGCAATTCTCCTTGTCTACCTTGGATGAATGAAGAGAACTGCCAAAGCTCCTGGATTATTTAAATCTAGTTGTCCCAATTCCCTCCACAATATTGAGTCACCTGGTGTTTGTAGCCTGGGGCCAATGAAATTATGAACTTTATTCTGGAATTTTGTTCAGGGCTTCTGCTGTTTGAAAAATCAAGGGCATGAAGTTATCTTGATGCTGGAGCTGGTTATGCTGTCAGAGAGGAGCCACCGGGAAGAGGGAATGGGCAGTGAATGAACAGGGATGGGCAGGACTGGGCAGAACTGGGAGGCACAAAGCCAAAGTCTGAGAAGCCTGGTTAACACTGTCCCCTGAACTTACTGAGGTAGGGTCAAGTGTCTGGCCACTGTTGGTGCCATTGCTCCCTGGAGAGGGTGAGAGACACTATGTAGAAAGTTACCGACTTCTCAGCCTCACTTTTCTTTAAGTATATAGGGAGAGCTAAAAGTAACCCAGGAGATAGAGTGAGGAGTGAGTGAATCATATAAAAGTGCCATTTTTCAGGTAAATTGAAACTTAAACAGCCATTGCTCTGAAGGTGAGAGCCCCTACCCAAGAAGCTCTGAAGGAGAGAGCCTGTTTAATCCCTGTCCACAATGCATTATGCTAATGCAGGGTTTAAAATATATTTTAATTAATTAATTTTAATGATGTAGTGAGTATACTGTCCCATTTTCTGACAGTATACTCATCCCTCCTCTTTTCACTTTACAGTTGGGGAATTTCTGGCACATTTGACTATTTAGATAAAAAATAGTTATTCTTTGGTGAAGTTGTGATGCAGAAGTATTTTCTCTTGAGTGTAGGCTTATTAACCCTTAAAGGTCTTTCTCATTCCCAAGGGCCCAGGGAGGCTGAGGGGAGGTGCAGGGTATAGGCTCTTATAAACTTTCTTCTCTTTCTTTCTTTCACTTTTTAAAATCTTTTGGCAGTACTGAGGTTTGAACTCAGAGCCCCATGCTTGCAACACTGTACTGCTTGAGGTATGCTCCCAGTCCTTTTTGCTAGAAAAAAGAAAATGGAGTATGTAGAAACCTTAACGAGGTTTCTGCCCTCTGCTTTGTGTTCCCAGGGCAGCATTTTGCACCCATCTTTGTTTTTTTATCCCTCACACTAGAATATGTTCTTGTACCTCTTTGCCTTGAAGGGGTGAGTTGAATTGTTGATCCAAACATATATCCCTAGCACTTTGTATGGACACTGACATTGAGAAGGTTTTTAATAAAATTTTAACAACAAACAAATGAATTATTAAAAGAAGAATGAAGAGAAGTC
Organism: Castor canadensis; assembly: GCF_047511655.1. Taxonomy (NCBI): domain Eukaryota; kingdom Metazoa; phylum Chordata; class Mammalia; order Rodentia; family Castoridae; genus Castor; species Castor canadensis. Next base: position 106,746,945 of record NC_133392.1, on the reverse strand, counting down.
AGCTTTCAAAGGAAACTTTGAAGTTCCTCTTACCCCACTGCTGCATCCTTCAGTTGGTCTGGGATGCCATGCCTTTTGTGGGATTTGTGCTATTTCTATCCCATTCTCTCCTTTTAAACATTTTTATCATAGGTTAGAACATGTAATTTTGAAAGTGTTTTTTCAAGCTCTAGGCTGTCCATTAGGTTGTTTGTTTACTAGTAGTTAAGAAGATTTCTGAGTGGGAAAATCTTTCCATGGAAAGGGCTTTATAACACTGTTACAAAGAACAGTCTTGGGACTCTGACAAGATGGCAGATTAGAAATATCCACCACATTCCAGCATCATAATGAATCTGAAATAAAGCCTCAGGGATGTGGCTATAAGGAAAGATGGGTAAGTTATTAAGGCAGAGGAGGGCACCAGTAAAAGAATAGATATAAAAGAGTGGAAGTCAAGAAATACTAAACTTTAACTCTGTAAAATAAACAAAATGGCGGCGGATGTAATGGTATACCGTAGTGAGTATGGTAAGAGGAAAGTTTATAGCTATGAGTGCCTACATTAAAAAAATAACCAGAGATCTCAAACTAATAACAATGCTTCACCTCAAACTCTTAGGAAAACAAGAACAAGCCAAAGTCAAAAGCAGCAAATGGGATGAAATAATAGAAGTCAGGGCAGAAATTAATGAAATGGTGACTACCTCCATGAAACAAAGGGTTGGTTCTTTGAAAAGAAAAACAAGGTTGACAAACCCTTAGTCAAACTAACCAAAAGGAAAAAGGAAAAGATACAAACTAATAACACTAGAGATGAAAAATGGGACATCATGACAAATACCAGAAAAATTCAGAAGATCATTAGGAAATACTTTGAAAATTTGTATTCCAAAAACCTGGAAAATCTAGATGATCAACCTCTAGAAGCAAAGGACCTTCCTAAATTGATCCAAGAAGATATAAACCACTTAAGCAGAGCTATAAGCAATGAGATTGAAGCAGTAGTAAAGAGGCTTCTAACAAAGAAAAATCCAGGACCAGATGGATGGATTCACTGTGGAATTCGACCAGAACTTTAAAAGAAGAACTAATGCCAGCACTTCTCAAACTATTCCATAAAAAAAGACAAGGAATGATACCAGACTCCTTCTATAAATCCAGTATCAGTCTGGTTCCTAAATTGGATAAAGACACAATAAAAAAAGAAAATTATAGGCCAGTTTCTTTGATGAACATAGCCACCAAAAATTTTTAATAAAATATCTGTAAACTGAATACAGAACCACATTAAAATGATCATATACCATGATTAAGTCGGTTTCATTTCAGGGATGCAAGGATGGCTCAACATGCACAAATTGATAAATATAATACAACATATAAACAGAATAAAGTATACAAATCACATAATCATATCAGTAGATACAGAAAAAGCTTTTGACAAAACTCAGCATTCCTTCATGATAAAAATTCTAAAGAAACTAGGAATAGATTGAAAATACCTCAACACAATAAAGTCTATATGCAACATCCCTCTAGCCAATGCTGTACTAAGTGGGGATAATCGGAAACCATTCCCTATAAAGTTAGGAAAAAGACAAGGGGATCCACTCTCTACTCTTATTTAATATTATGCTTGAATTTCTAGGCAGAGCAATAAGGCAAGAGGAAGAAATAAAAGGGTTGCAAATAGGAAAGTAAGAAGTGAAATTATTCCTACTTGCCATAATATGACCCTATAGCTAAAAGACTAGAAAGACTCCATGAAAATCCTCTTAGATCTGATAAACACTTTTGGGAAAGTAGCAAGATACAAAATCAACATGGAAAAAAAAGAGTAGCTTTTCTGTACACCAACAACGAATAGAACATACTGAGAAAAAAATCAGGAAAACAATCCCTTTCACAATAGCCTCAAAGAATAGGAAGAAAAAGACCTCTACAATGAAAACTATAAAACATTGAAGAAAGAAATGTAAGAAGATTGTAGAAAATGGAAAGCTCTCCTATGTTCAAGGATTAGCATAATCAATATTGTAGAAATGGTTACACTTCCAAAAGCAATCTGCAGATTCAATGCAATCCCCCAAATTTCAATGTCACTCTTCACAGAAATAGAAAAATCAACCTTAAATTTAATATGGAAGCCTGAAAGAGCCTGAATAGCCAGAAACAATCCTTAGCAAAAAGAACAATCCTGGAGTTATCACAATATCTGATTTCAAATTGCACTACAGAGCCATAGTAACAAAAACAGTATAGTACTGGCACAAAAACATTTCTGTCTTTGTGGAGTAGAACAGAGGATCCAGAAATAAATCCTCATAGGTGTACCTATTTAATTTTGACAAAGAAGCTAAAAACACACACTGGAGAAAAGGCAGCCTCTTCAACAAATGGAGTTGGGAAAAGTGGATACATATAGAAGACAGATTCCCATTTCTCAATTCATCTTTCAAAGTTCTCAGTGTAAGGCCTGAAACTTTGAAACTACTATAGGAAAAATTACAGGAAACACTTGAAGTTACAGGCATATACAATGACTTTCTGAATAGGGCTCCAATTACTCAGGAAATTAGTAATCATATTTAAAAGCTTCTTCACATCTAAGGAAACAATCACCACAAAAGGCAACTTACAAAATAGGAGAAAATCTTTGCAAGCTTCCTATGACAAATAATTTATATCCAGAATATATAAAGAATTATATTAACCTGTCCCCCCAAAAGATCAAATAATCTGATTAATAAATGAGCAGATGAACTAAATAGACAGTTCTCAAAAGAAGTACAATGGCAAATAAATGCATGAAGAAATATTCAATATCTTTAGCAGTAAAGGAAATGATCAAGTGACACTGAGCTGGGCATGGTGGGTCAAAACTGTAATTCCAGCTACTCAGAGGCAGTGATTGAGGGGATGGCAGTTTGAGGTCAACCAAGGCAAAAGTTTAGCCAGACCCCATCTCAACCAATAAGCTGAATGTGGTTGTGAACACCTGTCATCCCAGCTACAGGGGAGGCATAAATAGGAGGATCATGGTCCATCTGGCCCAAGCAAAAAATGCAAAACCCTATTACAAAAATAACTAAAAGCAAAAAGGGCTAGAGTCTTAGATCAATGGTAGAGTACCTGGCCAGCAAGTGTAAGGCCCTGAGTTCAAACCCCAGAACCACCAAACAAAGAAACAAAGAAACAAACAACAACAAATCTCAAAATGGCATTGAGATTCCATTTCACCCCAGTTAGAATGGCTATCATCAAGAAAACAAGCCACAAGAAATGGTGTTGGTGGAAATGTAAACTAGTGCAGTCACTACAGAAATTAGTATGGAGTTATTTCAAAAAACTACTTAAAATAGAACTCCCATATGATCCTGCGATACCACTCTTGGGAATTTATCTGAAGGAATGTGAGGCAACATACAATAGAGATACCTCCACATCCATGGCTATTGCAGCACTATTCACAACAGCCAAACTATGGAATCAACCTAAGTGCCCCAAACTGATGAATGGATAAAAAATATACATATATACCACAAAATATTATTCATCCATAAAGAAGAATGAAATTATGTCCTTTGCAGGAAAATGGATGGAACTGGAGATCCGTCTTTTCTAAGCCAAGATCAGAAAGACAAATATCGTTATGTTTTCACTCCTATGTAGAATCCAGAACAAAAAATCTTATGACATGATTCCAAAAGGGGATTTTTGTGCGTGTGCGTGGGTGTGGGTGAATCAAGGGCAGGGGAGAGGGGGAAAGGATGACAGGAGCGAAATATATTGAAGTACGTTGCATGTACCTGTGAAAATAGCATTATGAAATCCACCAAAACTATTAAAAATGGGGCAGAAGGGTGAGGGGCTTAAGAATGAGTGAATTTGATCAAAGTACAATATATGCATGCATGGGAATATCACAAAGAAACTTCTTTGTACAATTAATATGTGCCAATAAGAAAGTGAAGTCTTATAATTTCCAGGGAATACCATGTTTTCCCAAATGTTTTACAAGGATGTTAGGAAAGGGAATAACCTTTACATCTCTCTAGTTTTGTTTTAGTGGTTCTACTTATTGACTTGCAAAGAGGTCATACTGCCTTATTTTAAGTCAAGATAAGCAGGTTGTTTCTTTCAATGCGTTGGTGCCAATGCATTGGTGCATATCCTGATTCCTTTATCTGTGAACTTAAATTCATTTCATCTTTCTTCCCTCTGAACAAACATTTCCAGAGATAAAGAGAGATAGGTACATCCTGAGCTCACTTGCAATACATCTCTTTCACAACTTTGGCTGTGCTTTCTTCTGGCACACAAACCTCTTTTAGAAATATGCTTACTCCACTCATTAACTTCCCTGGAAGTTAGTCCTGCTCCCAATTCAACCTGGCTGCCAGGTATCTTTGTGAAATTCTTGTTGTCTTTTACCTGATGGGATCAGACTGGCAGTGTTAGTGGATTTTTTTGTTTTAGCACATAGAATGTTTTTGATGGGGGATAGAGCTAAAATTTGGCCACCAAGTCAGGCTGAATCCTCCATGCTACTGCACAAAACATAACACGATATTATTTTTGCCCCTTGTGTATTTGAATACTGCCTCCATCTCCTTGAGAGAAGAGACAGGGTCTATTCTTATCCCCAGTACATGGGCCTGGGTCTGAAGTTTAGGAGGCCATTGGTAATTGTGTTTTGAATGAGTGTAGGGGAACAGGTGAAAGGTAAACTAATAGAAGGGTGCAGTATTTAGTCAAGGAAGCTGTGTGGAAGCATAGCTTGACCTACCTGCAGGGCTGGTAGGGGTAGAAAGGTAAGAAGATGGAGATGTTTTGGTGGCCTTTGGGAACTGGCAGTGCTAGGAAAGGGAAGGAAGATAGTGAAAGATGTTTAATTGCCTTTTGGTTAAATAGAGAAAGAAGTTAATGGGATAGAAGAATAGAAAAGATGAGCAGAGAAAGAACCTTGTCTACCAGACTGGGCTCTTCTTCTTCCCTTCAGTCTAGGGCTCATTAACCTTCTTGGGGCTCCTCTTTGATCTTTCTCCAATTCTTTATTTTTTTGTTAAATGTCTGAAAATAATTTATCATCATTGTTCACCATTTGGTGGTTCACAGGGTTTAGCAAGTCAGATGTCACCTGGGGCTCAACAGGACTCTTGCTCTATTTCTGTTCAATTTGCTCTGCAGGATGAAGGATGGTAAGCAGCTAGAGAAGAGCAACCAAATGTAAAGGTTAAGAATTTATTAAGCCAAGATTTGAAGATATGTTAAACTGCCAGGCTGCAGTGTTTCACTTCTTCAGAAGTAGGCTTTCCAAGTGACTAATTGCCTTTCTCTATAAAATGTGATGTGCTCTGTGGAGCACAGCTTGGCGTTCTAGTTTTCCAGGGTCTGCCAGGCTCGTGGCTGGATTGCTTTGGAGGTTGGCTGGGTGAGAGGAGGGTAAAGCCAAGATCTTTTCAGAGTAAGTGGCATTTGAGGGGTAGCTACTGTACATTTCCAAAGATAATATGGTGTTGATATTTTTAATGTGACATTAAAAATATGTGATCTCAGTCTTTTCCTTATTCTTATTTGTCAAAATAGCCATGACCAAGTGTCAAGTTCAAAGAAAAATTACAGTTTGTTACATATTTCTAAAACATATTTTTTTAAGAAGTAAAAATAAACATTGGAATACAGGCTGACTTTTTAAATAACGAAAATAATTTTAGGCTCTCTCTAATGCCTTAAAATTTGACAGTTGATATTTAAAGTATTATTTTAACTCATTTATTCATGTGTTTTTTAATTTTATGTGGTGCTGAGGATCAAACCCAGGGCCTTTAGCATTCTGGGCAAGTACTCTACCACTAAGCTACATCCCTAGCTCAGCTTGACTCATTTAAATAAAATATGGAACTCTCCTGCTGGCTTCATGAGAAACTCTGAGGCTTGCTCTTGGATTCAGATCTCTGTACCCCCGTGCTCCATGTGCAGTGGGAGCTCAGTAAACGTTTGGCAGACAAATGGGAAAACTGAACTGAATTATTCAGTCCTGCTCAGCTGTTTCAGTTGGAAGGAGCTAGTTGATTGTAGATAATGGGACCTTAGCATTTTAATTTCTTTTGCTATAAAAGCAGATAAAGAAAGAAGCCAGGCATGACTTTAAAAACCTACTCTACACTCAAACGTTGTCATTAGCAATAAATCTATTTTGTTCTTTCTACCTTCTTATGATGATTTCAACATACTCATTTTGTATAGAAAGTACATCAACCACATTCATCTTCTTGACTTCCTTATGTGAGTGTGTGTGTGTTCACACGAGTGTGTGCTTGTGGAAAAGCTTTGCAACGTAACATCAGTTTTCTAAAACTTAACCATTCTATCTTTTGCCATGGGTACTTCATGCTAATGGTGATAGTCACCAAAAATGAACAAATGATCCAAGATTCTGTAAGGCCACCATGATTTAAACTGGGTATATATTAATAGTAGTATAATTATTGATATTTTTGATTACAAAGTTATATGATTTAAAAATTTATTTTTGATTCACATGTATTAATTGTACATATTAGTGGGGCTCAGTGTGATGTTTCAATATATGCATGCAGTGATCACTGATCAAACCCTCCCTGTATTCACCTCATCCTTCCCAACCTGTAATAATCACTATTTTAGAATCAGACATTTGGGCAGACTTTATTTTTAAGCTTCCACATATGAAAGAGAATATGTGGTACTTGTCTTTCTGTGTCTGGTTTATTTCACCTAAAATAATGTCTTCCACTTCTATCCACTTTTCTGCAAATGGAAGGATTTTGTTCTTCTTTCTGGCTGAATAACATTCCAACATTGCTCACTTTTTAAAAATCCATTCATCCATTGAAGGGCACTTAGGTTGAGTCCATATCTGATTTTCAAATTGTGTATCATAAGAGCACAATGAAAAATCAATGTTGGGACTGTAAATCTACTTTTAGAGTGTTTTAATCTTAAGGATCTGTAGCAGAATTCTGAGCTGATCGTCCATGATCTCTACCCTCTGGGGTTATCCTGTGATTATGTTCTTACTTGGAAAAAGTGATTTTATAAAGGTGATTAAGTTATTAGTCAGATGACCTTATAATAAGTGGATTACCCAGGTGGGCCTAACCCAATCACAAGAACCTTTCAAAAACAGACTTTTCTCTGGATAGTTGGAGAAGCAGAAATCAGAGACTGAAGGCACGAGAAAAATTTAAAATGCCATTGATAGCTTGAAAATAGAGGGAGCCACAGGTGAGAAATGGGAGTGACTCTCAGAGTTGAGAGTCACCTTAGTCAACAGCAAGTGAATGGAGAACTCGGTACTACAACCCGAAAGAGCTGGATTTTGTCCAGTCTGTGACTCACAGATCTCAGTTAAACTACAAAGCCTCTCAAAAGCTGTTTGAATGAACTTGGAAGCAAATCTTATACAATTCCTCTAGAGTGGCCAATATCTTGATGTCTGCCTTTGTGACTCTTTGTGATTCTAGGTAAAGGACCCAGATACATTTGTTTGACTCCTGACCCATTGAAATTATGAGATAATAAGTATGTGTTGTTTATAGTTGGTAAGTTTGTGGTATTGCTTATGCTGTAATAGAAAATAAATACAGATTTTGGTTCCTAAAAGTAGGACACTGCTGTAATGAAGTGTGGAAATGGCTTGGGAATCAGGCAGTGGCTACAGGCTGGAAGAATTTTGAGGAACGTGATAGAAGATTAACTCTTCTCAGACTACTATTTGAAATATGTGAATAGACTGTTATTAGAAATCTGTGCTTTTAGAGCCCTGTTGGCAAGGACTCAGTTAGAAGTGAGAAACATGTTATTAGAAGGTAACACCCATGCACAGGAAATCAATGTGAGTCAATGCCCTGTATAGCTATCCTTATCTCAACCAGCAAAACCCCTTGTTCCTTCCTATTATTGCTTATACTCTCTCTACAACAAAATTAGTGATAAGGGCAAAATAGTTTCTGCTGGGTATTGAGGGGGGGGAGTGGGAGGGGGTGGAGTGGGTGGTAAGGGAGGGGGTGGGGGCAGGGGGGAGAAATGAACCAAGCCTTGTATGCACATATGAATAATAAAAGAAAAATGAAAAAAAAAACATGTTATTAGAAGTGGAGGAAGAGAATCCTTGCTATGTGGTCACAGAAAGCTCAGAAAAATTGTGTCCTGTAGTTATGTGGAAAGTGGAAGTTGTAAATGACAAACCTGGATGTACAGCGGAAGAAGATGTCCAAGCATAGTGTTAAAAGTACTGCCTTGTTTCTTCTTATAGTAAAATATATGAAAGAATAATTTGAAGGAGAAGCTGGCAAATATAAAGGAACCAGGACTGAATGATTATAAACATGTGAAGTGTCAGAAATGGCTCCTGAAAGCATGACATAGAGAAAAGAAAGACTGTGACTGACTAGTTTTTTACTGAAACTCCAGAAAGGCCAAAATGTCAAAGGTTTCACTCATACAAAAGATTTTTCTAAGAAATTAAGAGTGTGGGGCTGATGGAGTGGCTTAAGTGGTGGAATGGCTGCCTGTCAATTGCTAAAACCCTGAGTTCAAACCCCAGTACTGCCAAAAAATATGTTTTTTTTTTTTTTTAAGAAATTAAGACTGTGGTTCACACATGCCTTTAGTTAAACTAAAGGGCCTCTCTGTCCCTCAGCCACCTCAGTAGAAACCAAAGATGGAGAATGGATTTGTGGGTATGGCTTCTGTCTAATGGAGTGAAATCCTGTGAAATACATGCAAGGACCATGTAGTGGGTTCAATAGTTTCCCCCAAGAATTCATTCCTGGACCTTACAAATGTGATCTTATTTGAAAAGTATGTGTTCCTCATCTTCCAATGAGGCTAGAGGGTTTCTCATCAAATGTTGGAAATACTGTACATGAATTTAATTACCTAACCTACTGTTACACTTTGGATCTGGAATGTCCCACAAAGGCGCATGTGTCCTGAGCTTTTGGTGCTATTGGCAGGTGGTGGTAATTTTGGGAGGTGGGCTCAGTTGGAGGAAGCAGGTCATGGGGGGCATGCCTTTGAGGGGCATATTGGAGCCCTTCCCCTCTCTCTGCTTCCTGGCCACCATGATGTAAGCATTCTGATCCGCTAGGCCTTTCTGTCATGATGTTCTTCCTTGCCAAAAGACAGAACAATAGAGCCAATTTCTGAAAACATTAGTCAAAATAAATCTTTCTTTCTTTACTTGATTTTCACAGGTGTTTTTGTCATACTGATGAAAAGCTGACTAATGTATCTACCAGACATCACAGCTTAGCAACACTGTACTTTGTAGAGTGTTCTTTGCTTATCCTCATGATTGCCCTGCTGCCACCCAACTTCTTGAGATGATTTTGTACCACATATGGCCCAGGAAAATTAAAGCATGGCCCTGCTGACACCTTAGTAAGATTTTTAACCTGCAGAGCTATGAGAGAATGAATTCTAGTTGTTATAAGCCACCCAGTTTCTGGTAATTTGTTTAATAGCCCCAGGAAAGTGATAAAGACCATAATGTTTTTGAGAAAATCATATCAACAGAAACACTGCTAGCATGAACTGAAAGATACAGAAAAAGTATAAAATGAAAAGAGATTACTGGAGCTCCCTTATTTCTTAATTTTATTGCTAGGAAAGCTGCTGATAAAATTACTCAGCTGAAGCTTTGTTTTTTCCTTTTCAAAAAAGGTAGGATGTTAAAGAGGGTAGAAGCAAGAACCTAGAAGGCTGAACCAAGAACCAGAGTGCAGAACTGGGAACACTGAGGATTATTTGCAGGCCTTGAAAGGTTTTAAGCGACAGGGAAAAGGTGTCATTTCTGAACCAGGAAATGGGCCTCCACCAGATACCAAAACTGCTAGTGACTTGATCTTGGGTTTCTTGGCCTACAGAACTGTGAGAAATGAATCTAAATGTTTTATAAGCTGTCCTGACTATGCAATGTTGTTGTAGCAGCCCCAATGAACTAAGACAAACATTCTAAGAGTACAAAACACACTCTCTGCATAGGATGTTCAGATACCTAAGGGGATGCAAGGTAGGTGTGGCTTCTTAGGTATCCCAAGTACCTTCACAGAATAACTTCCTAGGTTGGTGACGATGGTATTTTACATGTCCAGGATGCGTTCTTGCCAGATTGCAGGAAATTTACCAAGCCACTTATATTTCAAAATATGTCAAGGCCAAATTCCAGTACAATTACTTTTAAAGTTTACCTTTAGCATACTCCTTTTTCCTGGATCTAAGTAGCACAGCTTCCAGATACAATGCCTTACCATGACACTGTTGCCACTCTGCTTCATTTTCCTAGGTTTTAGAATGATGACTCACCATCTATATGTGTGGTTACATTGTAATGATGAGCAGTGTGCAATCAGCTCAAGATTTAGGAAAAGCTTAGCATGGAAGGGTACAGACCTCAATGCTTCTAGAGTAGTCCTGGGAAGAAAATGATGTCAGACATCAATTAAATGACATATGAACTTAATACACTCCTTGGCATCAACTGAGAAGTCAGCCAGTGGTAGTTGCTCTTGTTGGTAATTGCTATTATTTATTTGTTATTGATATTACTGTGATAACTATTAATACAAAAATAATAGATCCGGAGTAATTGCACAAGAAAGCTGTAGTTCTGGGTTCAATCTCCAGCACCACAAAAGAGAAGAAAAAGGAAAAAAAAGTTGGAAGGAAAGTTGAAGTTAATAAGTGGAATGTTTACATTTAGTACTGAAGAGATGGGATAGTTTCAAGAAATGATGGAAGTATGGCAATCCAGGTTGTGTGTGTGTGTGGGTAATGTGAAGTGGGGGATGGAAGATGAAGGTCATTACCACTAAGGATACCAAAGAAGTGTGGCTGGGGGTTGAGTTGGTTATCCCTGTGGCTATGAGCATCTCAGAATGACGGCATGACTTGGACTAGAGAAGACAATTCTGAGTACCAATATCTTTAATAAAAGAAAATATCTGAACCTTTGTTGGCTGGATTCCCATTCCTGGCGTGTCTCTGGATTCTGCTATTTTAGCAGAACTGTGATGCCTCTAGCCTCTAACTTCAGGAAGTAACTTTGTTGGTCAGGTACCAAGTAGCTTCTGAGGAAGAGTATTTGGTGCTGGGCTGATTGTTTGGAGTACATCTGATGTACTGTGCCCATTCTTGCCACCCAGGCAAACTGCCCTGGTTCTGGAAGAAAGACCACTTACCACCTACTTGACTGAACATCATGAAATCTGTTCTCATTCTAATTCAGAATGCAGAGACTTGTGCAATGACTCATACATTTGAAAAGCTCAAATTAAGTAGGGGTGATCTCAACCGTGAATCACTGATGAAAACTGGAAAGTGATTCATCTCCTTTATGTCCTCGTCCTTGGGAGGTACCAGGCTTAAAGGTCCTTCTTCTGAAGAACATGCTGCACTCAGGAAAGACACTAGGCCCTCCTGTGGTGGTATTTTGGAAATGACATGAAGTCACATCTTTTTACAAGGTCATTTCTTCCTTTTATTCTTGTCTACAGTATATAAGATACTCATGGGCAGTAATGACTCATGCTAATAAATTTGGGAAGGGAATGAAGCTTTCAGGCCAAAGGTGGAGGAACATTTAGCAAACCATTGTTGCAATTCACTATTCTGTAGTCTCTAGGGACTACTGGATCTTTTTCAGGATCTATTTGTTAACAAGCAATAACTTTTTCCTTAGAAGAATGAATGGGCTTAAATGAATTTTATATGACACTTAGAGGAAATACTAATTAAAAACCTATTAAAAGTGATGATGACTTCTACTGTAACATCCAGAGATTAATGGTTCTTGTATACCAGTGATAGTACTTTGTGGAGTTAAAAATCAGTACCCAAAAGATCTATCTAAAAAAGGAAGACCATATCATTTGATCAAATGAAGCTTTTATTTTTGTACCTGATGTGTGCAAACCACTCAGGACTACCACCCCTCTGAGCATTTCTAGCACCTTGTTTAATATACCCTTAGTTCTTGTAAACAGTTCCAATACCGTCTGATATATCTGTAACGCCATCTCTAGTTTTTAATGTTTATGACTAATATTTACAATGAGTTTTTTTACTCTAAGAAATGGTCTAAACATGTATGAACTCATTTAATTTCTACAACAACCCTAAGAGGCAAGTGCTTACTATTATTATCACTATTCCTATTTTTATATAGAGAGAAACTGAAACAGAGAAGTTAAATGAATTACAAAGGGTACACAGCATAAAGAGAGAAAGCCAAGGTTCAAGCTCAGATAGCCTGGCTCCAGAGTACATGCACATTTTGTGTCTATGTGAGGGTCTTTCCTACCCTGCATTGCGCCCATAGTACTGGGTGTCATTCTGGCCACTTAGCTTTCTTTCTTTGCTGTGTTCTCCACACAGCTATGAGAATGTTTTAAAACCATTAGATCATGTTACCATCTCCCTTAACGCTTCCCCTCACGACCATCCGTCTTGATTAGAATAAAATCCAAACTCCTAGAAGGGCTTATGTAATCTGGCCACTGTCTGTGCAGTGACCTCATGTTTACCACTTTCCGCCTGGCTCCCAGCCTTTCAGATACATCCTTCTTCTTGCTGTCCCTAAAACTCGGCAACACCTTCCTGCTGCAGGGGCAGGAAATTGCTATTCGCTTTGGATGCTCTCCCTGCTGTTTCTTCTTGATGAATCTTATCCGGTATCATCTTCTCAAAGGGGCCTTTCTGATCACTCTATCTATTACAGCCTGCCTATTCTCAGTCACTGAATTGCCCTTTCCCACATCACAGCACTCATCACTGTCTAAAGTTATACTGCAGTGTCACCTTCATAATAGCACCTACTGTTTCAACTTGAGCTCTGAGAACAGGTGTCTGACTCATAGTAGACATTCAATAAATATTAGTTGAATGAACAATTGAACAGTGGATAACTTTTTTTGAGTGAATGAATGTATGCATTTAGCCTTGAAGATAAAACACAGATAATTTTAATATGATGTAAGGATGTTTATGTGTGTAGAAGAGCCATTCCTAAGAATTTCTGGAGGAATGGGGCTTAAGCTGAGTTCTTTGGGACTTACTTAGCTAAGAATGGGTGGAAAGGGCCTTTTATTAAAAGGAAGCCAGATAAGCAAAGACTTGAAGGTGCAAAACAAATATTATGTATTGGGAATTCCAAATACTTGTGTTTTCTGGAACCATAAAATTATAAGATATGAAGAGATAGAGAATAACTCTGGAAATATAAGCCAGAACTGCTCTTTAGCATTGAAATAAGAATGGAGCTGGGCATGGTGGTGCAGGCAGGAGGATTGCAAGTTCAAGGCTAGCCTGGGGTAGCAGTTTTAAAAAAGTGCAAACCCCCACAAAAACCAAAGTAAATCATATTGGACTTATGAGATAAAGAATGCATCAACTTAAAATGACCACTTATTTGCATTCATCCTGTTTTTTTTTTTTAAAGCCCAGATATAGAGTTACTGGTAGCATCCAGACAAAGAAAAGAGAGAACAACCTGAGACACAAGGCAGAATCACACACTGTTGGGGCAGGAACAGTTCAGCTTACTCCTGGATGACGGGATGGAGCTGTCTACCAGCCTACCCAATGACACTGTCCAGAATGCAGGCATTTCCACTGGCGAGTCATGGGGCCAAGTCTCACCCCCGTTCTCATTTCACTGAGAAAGAACAGGTAAAATCTTTTTTTTTTTTTTCTTCTTGTTTGTGCTTGATTTCTCCACTAGCATGCAAGCTTCTGAGGGCCTATCAATAATCCTCAGCCCTGTCAGGAGTTCCTAATCTTTGATCTCAAAATACCTGATAATATTTCTCTGTTAGCTCTGCTAATTCCTAGCTATGAAAATAATTAAAGGGATGAATTTCTTTAATTCTAGATATTTTTCATTCACACATATCACTGAGCTCCTATATGGTAACTAATGTTAATGCAACAGCATTTCACTTATTTGTAATTCTGCAAACAAATATTGTTGAACTGAATAAATTGATTTTCTGAGCTCTTGATTTGCAATAGGCATTGTGCTGGAGGCTAGAGATAATAGCGGTGAAAAAGGTAGGTATGGCCAGGTTAATGGAGCCGGTATTCAGGCAGGGGAGACATAGATTAAATAACTAATTATAATAGACTAAGTGTTCCAGCTAAATCAGCTATGGGAACATATACTATGTTTTCTGATGTGGCCTAGAAATTAGGGAGGTTTTTCTGAAGAAGTGACATTTTTTCTAAAGCTTGAAGCTTGGGTAAGAATTAGGTAGGTTGAAGGCAAGGTGTAGGGTTGGAGATAGCTTCCCAGGTAAATGGAATCACAGGTAGAGAGTCCTGTGGATATGACAGAGCACACATATCAGAGAGCACAGAGGGGAAATGACACTAAGACTGGAGGGTCAGAAAGGGGCCAGATTTCGAGACATGTCATGGAGTTTGGACATTGTTCTAAGGGTGGATGGAAATAACTGAAGACTTTTAAGCAGAACAGTGATGATCAAACTTCTTTTCAACAGTTACCTATAACAGCCTCTATAAACACAAGAGTCAAATGCCAGGAAGTCAGCAGCCAACAGTTTTAAGCACTTAAATAATCTATATTATAAATTCTTATACTAAGGTTTATGGGTTTATCTTACTCATAAAGAGTTTCTATTTTTAAATTTTAGTTCCTATCTTGTTTACACACTTTCAAAACTTTGTTATCATGTCTCTTTTGGTCTTTTTGGTTGTTATTTCTCTTCCTGCTTTTTAAGATTTTGTTTATCTTTTTTATTTTGTCAATGGTAAAATGGAAAATACTTATAGATGAATAAGTTTTAATTGAGGCTGAATTAACCAGATAGAAAAAAAAAATGAAGGGCAACAGGAATTAGGTAGATAATGTATGCATAAGTTAATGAATTGACCCTACAGAAAAGTCAAAATGCAAAGAAAAAGCTTATTAATCAGAATTAGCTACTTAAGACAAAAATGATGTATTAGAAAAAGATTTTCATAAGATGTTAAACATGTTTAACATTTTTTTATTAGGATATATTTATTGTATGGGGGTATTCATTGTGACAGTTCCAAACAGGCTTATATTGTACATTGGTTAGATTGCCTGTACCATCTCTCCCCTTTGACTCCCTCCCTGCCCCACTTAAAGCAACTGCAAGAATTTTCATTGTTCTATTTCCTAGAGGTATAAGGATGCCAGTTGTTCATGCCTATAATCTTAGTTACTTGGAAGGCTGAGATCAAGAGGCTCACTTGGTTCCAGGCTAGCCCAGACAAACAAGTCCAGGAGACTTCATCTCCAAAATAATCATAACAATATGGACTGGAGATGTGGCTCAAGTGGTAGAGAGCCTGCTTTGCAAGTGTAAAGCACTGATTCAAACTCCTGTCCTACTCCTCCAAAAAATCTTTCCTCTAAGAGCAGTTCATTATTATTACATTAACAATTAAATAAATCTGCAAGAACTTGAGATAAACAGTCACCACAATGGGGAGCTTTTCCTTTATCTGTTATGATAACAGAATGAGGCACATTTCACAGTTTCCCTATTTCAGTCTTCTCTGTTCACAACACAATATTGGTAGTTTAATCTTCTCTCCAAAGAAAATTATACTTAAATTTGTATTTTGATAATTAGGTTTTTGATACTCAATCAGGGAAAACGGAGCATAATTAAATAGACATATTTTGGTAGCTATTTAAAACTAGCTCTTGCCCAAAGGTAAAATATGCCTTGTTATAAATACATTTGGGGTACAGAAGTGTTGCCTCAGGAACGAAGACACAAATTCAAAAGTAACTCAGCAAGGCAAAATTTTACTTCTGCAGAAGGGTCTGTGCACCAAGTGGGAAGTCTGTTCAGTTTTTACCTCTAAAGCAAGTCTGCCCCTCACCCTGATGAATGGGTTTGGGTTCACAATCCTTGCAATTTGCTAATTCAAAAAGGGGGCATGTGGGGTAAGGGAAACTTTCTCTTTGGGCAGGGAGAGGAAGAAAATTCTTTTGGGTAATATTCATTTTAAGCAAGGAGTTTGAGATTAGGACACTGGTGGTAACAGGTACTTATTCAATTAAGAAAAGCGTTCTTTTTTTAAGCTCACAGAATCTTGTGAGGCCAAGCAACATTTCACAAAGCATGCAGGCAGCAATTTGGGGGACGTTAGCTGGATTTACACAATGGTAGTTATACAGTAACTCCTTTGACAGAAAAGATCTGATCTTAGTTGATTCTCACAGCCTTAGAGTTGTGCTTTTCTAATTCTGTTGTTTGGTCTCACAAGTTTATTAGAGCAGAGACTATCAGTTCTGTGTCTTTTAAATTTTATTTCATGTTAGTCCTAACATGAAAGCGCTTGATGCAAGGAGCATGTAAAGTCAAAGCAGGATGTTAGTGCACCGCCTCTGGAAGTGAAATCACAGTGACCTGCACTGTGCTCTTCTTCAGGCCAGCTGCACAAGGAAGGCACTTTACTCTCAGTCTATTTTTTCTCATCTCAGCAATCAGGATGTCTGGATTTTAATCATGGATATAACCTTGACTAAACATTTGGCCCTGGGAAACTTTTTCAGCCTGACTAGAATTATATATCAAAGATGAAGATGATAAACACGAATAGGACTCCTACTTCTACTACTCACAGTGGCTACTACTGCATGTGGTGTGTAGTGTTACTATTACCAGCATCAGCAAACACAATAATGATACCTGTCTTTTCTATTCAACAGAGCTGTTGCAATAGGAAACATGTTAGTATATTATCTAAATCAGAAATTATTCTGAAAGTATGAAATTATTATATCTTTCATTTTTTCCTAGTTTCTTTTCCTCTTTTCTTCTCTACTTCCCTCCCTTTTTTCCCTTGTCTTCTCTCTGTTTTTTGTCTGGTGATAATGGGGTTTGAACTCAAGGCAATGCACATGCTAGGTAGGTGCTCTATCACTTGAACCATGTTCCCAGTTGTTTTCTCTCTCTTTTTAAAGTAAGACACACTGCCACATATATCACCTATTTGGATGTGTCTGGCATCTTGGAAGCTGAACCCCAATAGCTTCTTTCTTGTTTGGAGGCTATAGCAAGAAAGCATAGCTACTGCAGCTACCCATATACCCTTGACAGAGGAATCCTTCTTTATAAGGGAAGGTTGTCCTCTCTGAGCACCTAGCTTTGGGAGGGACACCCATGGAGCAGTGAGGGAGGAAGGAGACATCAGCTTGGCCAACCACATCAGCTGAATCAACCCTGAGGTCAATGGGATGACAGATGTCACAGCCAGATCACCTTCATGTTCACTATTGGCTGAGATAATAACAGATTTATTGGATATTTGGAGAATTATGAAAAACATTGTGTAACCCATCATTCACATCATTAAAAATACATCCATATAGTTAATGTCATTTTATCCTGTTTAAAAATCAGTAATATTGATGGAAAATTACTGTCTAGTTTTGAGAATGTCATAAAAAAGTGTAAAATGTCTTCTATCGAGGAGGCTTTTGTTCCTGTGTTTGACAAATGTTCAGTTTTTTTTTATGGATTTGCAGGTTTATAGAGCTAATTGCATGGCTTCTCATATTTCTCTAAACATGTGGGCTGTTTCCAGTGTTTTGTGTTATAAAGAATTCTCTAATATACAGATTTCTAACAAATATGGTGAATATTTTTGTAGTGTGCTAGAAGTACAAGGGCTTATTTAAAGTATAGGCGCATTTCAAGTTTTATTAGAAACAGGTGTCTCACAAATGGAGAGATTCAAATATTTACTAAGCATATGACAATGTACTTAACATGATTACTCATCTGGGAAATGCAAGTAAGATCATATGGAGATACTTACACCCCCATCAGAAGGGCTAAAGTTAAGGAGATTGTCAATTGCAAATGCTGAGAAGGAGATAGGATAGGAAACGACTGGAACTCTTAAGTATAAATTAGTACAGAACTTCAGAAAACTGTTTGAAAATATTCACTAAGGCTAAACATGCTCCAGTTTTATGACTCAGTGATTCCAGGAGCAATGAGTTTATATGCCCACTAAAAGACATGGGAGAGGGACCAAGCATGGTGGCTCACAGCTGTAATCCCAGCAATTTGAGAGGCAGAGATGAAAAGGTTTGAGGTTTGAGGATAGCTAAGGCAAAAAGTTCGGGAGATCCATCTCAACAAATAAACTTAGTGTTATGGTGCACATCTGTAACCTCTGTTAGGCAAGAGATGTAGGTAGAAGGGTCATGGTCCAAGGCCAACCATGAGCAAAAATGTGAGACTATGTATGAAAACTAACTAAAGCAAAAATGGGATGGGGAGGTAGCTGAAAAGTTAGAGTGCTTGACTAGCAAGAGTGAACCGTTAGTTCAAAACTTCCAGGACCAAATAACTTTCTTTCATTTTATTTATTTATTTATTTTGTTGTACTGGGTAGGGGAACATTGTGGCATTTACAAAAATTATTACTCACACCATATTCGCCCTCCTTCACCCTTTCCCCACCTCCCTCCCCTTCCCACTGGTACCAACTCCCCAGGAAGGACTTGTTTTTCCCTTCTGTTCTCCAATTTTGTATAAGAAAAAAAGAAGAAAGAAATGACAGTTTTGCTTGTTTAAGATATCTACATAGGAAGTTTCCTTGTGGCACTTCCATGTACATGTGTATTGTAGCTGATTTAGTTCATCTCCTCTATTTTTATTCTTTCTACCTTAGTCCCTTTCTTATGGTGGTTTCAATTTAAGTTAGAAACAGTCTAAATGTCTGTCAACAGGAAATGGAAGAAGACTTTGATTGATGTATCTGCATACATTGGAGCATCTCTTGCATTAAACAAGAGTGAGTTACTGAAGCTCTCATCTGTGCAGATGGACCTCACAGACAAGTTATCTAAGGATGCCACACCCAAAGGACAATTAACTGTGACTTTTATATTTTCCCCTATTTCCTGTATTTTCCCTTATTTATCTACTTGTTCATTTTGGTTGTTAGTTATTGATTAACAGGAATTTAAAAAATAGATTTGGGCTGTTAACTGCTGTTTTATCATAGCCTACAAATATTTTCTATCATATTTTCATTTGGATTTTAACTTGGGCATCATGCATTCTCCTATATAACTATCATTTAATTAATTAATTAATTTACTTATCTTGGTGTGGTTAAACCTTTATTTCTGTTTGATTTCTGGAAGTCATATATGAGGCTATTCTCATTTTAGAAACACTATTTAGTAAATTTTAAAGGTATTTTAATTAAGTTTAGAATTATAAATTTATAGCTTAGTTACAACTAAGCTATAAAAGTTACAAAATATAGAATATTGAGTAGAAATTTTGAAGATGTACAATTGGGTGTGGTGTTACACACCTATAATCCCAGCACTTGGGAGGCAGAGGCAGGAAGATTGTGAGCTCTAGGCCAGCCTAGGTGAGAGAGAGAGAGAGAAAGAGAGAGAGAGAGAGACAGAGACAGAGACAGAGAAAGAGAAAGAGAAAGAGAAAGAAAAAGAGAAAGAAAGAGATTGAGAGGGAAATTTTGAAGATGTGTAATGCATGGTTAATACAATGTTTAAAAATTTCATGGTTATAGTAACAAATTTTATAAAACCAATCTAATTTTTATTTTAAAAGGCCTACTTTGAATCTTCGGTGGAATTTGCTGTTTTATGATTGATTCTCTTCTTAAGCAGACTGTTTTCTGAATGAGGACGTGATGATAGAATTCCACAGAACACAGCATAGCCTCCTCAATGAAAATCCCCCAAGCAACTGAACAATCTTTGACTGTGTAGGATTTGAGAAGTTATATGTTTGATAGTTTATTTTCATAACATATTAGGTTCTACTTATAAACAATTTCAAAAGTTGATTTAAAAGTTTCATTTTTCTTATTTTTAAGACCATATTTTTCACCATAAAATCATAATAGGTTTGAAAAAAATGGAACTTAAAAAAAAGGAAATCAGTCACCTATAATCATGAAAAACATTATTATTATTCTGATGTAATACTTTTTAGTCTTTTCTTCATATGCATACATTCACAAAATTTTAATTGGAGATTGAATGTGATCTTCGAAACTTTGTGCTTAACTTTACATCAATATCATCTGTTTTTTATGTTGCTGCCTTCTTCCCCTTCTTCCTTCCTCCTCCTCCCTCTTCTTCTCCCTCCCTCCTCCTCTTTCTTCTTCCTTTTTTCCCCTTCTCTTCCTCCTCTTCTTTAATGGCTGCAGAATATTGAATTTAACGGATGCATGATAATTTACTCAGTCATTCATCTTTCATTGGAAATTTGTATCAGCCCAATATTTCACTATTATAGTCATTTGACAATACTTTTCAAAAGACTAGGCAAAAGAAAACTTTAGAAAGTTTGGGAGTCTGTGACTTCCTAGTTCCAGGATCGTATAGGATTAGAGAGATAATTAATGGCTGGGAAAATATCTCAGAATAATAGAGTATAATCTGGTCATGGAAACTGTGCTCTTAACCGGCATGATGCATAGTGCTCAGCATTAGTAAAGGGGGGATGGAAGGGAAGGAACAAAGAAAAGAAGGATGAAAAGGAGGAGGAGCATACGCAGGAAATAATTAGATGTAGCATTAGTAGAGTGATAGCCCCAGAGTCGGTAGTAAAGAAAAGACTTGGAAGCCACAATGTCTTAGTTCAAGTTCTAGCTCTGTTCTGAACAAGAAGTGAGACACCAGCCAAATCATAACCTCTTGTGCCTCAGCTTTCTCACCTATACAATAAGGATCTAGGAGGGATTCAGTGATGTCATCTATGTAAAGTACTTAGAATAGTACTGGCGCAAGAGAAGCACTCAGTATGTGTTGACTATAAATATTTATTATCTGTTTGTTCCCTTAAAAAGATTAAGAAAGACATGAATGAGGAATTCTTTTATTTTTTCTTTACTTGAGTTTAAAATCTCCATCATAGGATCCTGTCTTGGTTTAGCATGCTTCTTTTTCTCTGCATCGTGGTATGCATTTTCCAGGGAAATCTGGCTCCTGGAGTTATATGCTTCCCCTGTCTGTGATGAATTTCCAGCAACCCACTGGAAATACTGAGTCTGGAAATGATGAGATAATTCAGGCTCAGTGCAAATAGAATACAAACACCAATGCACACCTTCTGGAGGATGGCCAATCTCATTTTGGGGTTGTGTAGGGGGAGTTTTCTCGGTAGGTAGAGTAGGCTGGCCATCCACATGGGCACTTATGAAAGTCAGAGCCCATTAGGGTTTTAGGGTTGGGCCTTAATACTTGAGAAGAAAGGGTGAGAGTGGTGAAAAGAGGATACTGGTGAAAGCAGTAATATGATTGTTGAGACTCTATTTTCTTGTTTATCTTATTGATTTCTTTAGTTTTGCAGTGCACAGGATTGAACCAGGACCTTGTATATTCTAGGTAAATACTCTACCACTGAACTACGTACCTAGCCCTAATTTCCTTGTTTTTGAAAATGCCTGTTCCAGTTCCTGAGTCATGCTTGCTGTGTTGGAATGCTCAATAGCACATGAAGGGGGTGGTACTGCATTGGACAATACAACACAGAGCATTTATTTCTATCACCATGGAAAGTTTTGCTCTCTAGATTCTCTGAACATAGTGATTGTTCCACAAATATTAGCTGAGCAAAAGGGTTGAATGAACAAATAATATTACTCTCGCCTATCTCATAGTGCTTTTGAGAACCCAAAGCTGTTCTCAAATGGCCAGCGATCTGGACCATGTTGAAGAGCTCTCACTTCCTGGTTTGTTGATTTCCAAACAAATGCTTCCATGGAAGACCTTTCGCTGTACCAATGCACAATGAAGTTTTACTGTTGCTTATGTTTAAGAGACGGTGTCATGTGATCCTCCTAGTTTCTGATCCCGCAGGTAAGCAGACCATTCCCTGTGACTGTAGGAAACAGGGTGAATTTGACATAACAGCACAATCTTGATTGCTTTGTTTCTTTTGTTCCCAAGAATCCTTCAGGCTTTTGATTCCATTTTGAAACCCTTTGGGACTACTCCTAAGTACATTTTATGAAGTGAGTCTTGTGTGTGTGTCTGTATGTGCATGTGTGCACATATGTGTGGATGTCTTTGTGTGTGCATGTGTGTCTGTGTTTGTATGTATGCATGGGTGTGAGTGTGCATACATGTGCTGTGTGTATCTGTGTGTGTGTGTGTGTGTTGGTGGTGATCAGAGATGGTAGACAAGGCATTTATAATCTACTTACAGTGATTTCCCAAGCAATCTTCATGGATGACAAGAAGCTGCTTTGTGTGTGTGTGTGTGTGTGTGTGTGAGTAAACATATTAAAAACAATGCAAACAGTTACTGAGCCTTGAGCCTTGTCCTCTGGACAAGAATGTCAAGTTAGCCTATTGTCATAAAAAGCAGTTATAAACTGAGGACACTTCATCTTTGCCTCTTTTGTAGCACCAACTCAGCCTCATTGGAACCTTTCCATTTCGGAGAAACGTCCATTCTCCTCTGCTCCCTGTGGCACGAGGAGCCAAGACCTCTGGCAAAGCCTCTTGGTTTGGTGGCAGCATCTCTTTCCTTCTTTGACCTGCTATCATCAAATTCACAGTCAGTAAAGATTTTCTTTTCCACTAACTTTTTCATTAGCAGACTTTTGAGAATTAAGAAACGCTTCATTTGACTCTGAACAATATACATTTTCTTCAGGCTTCCAAGTATTGTGAGCACCTGCAAATCCCTTCTCTTCAGGAACCACTCCTCCTTCCCATCCACTGCACATCAGTCTAGAACTTTTTCCACCATGGATTTTCCAGGCTCGGCCTCTTCAACTTTATTCTTTTCATCCTGCTTCCTTTCCTTTTTTTTTTTTTTTTTTGGCTATGTAACGTTATTGGAGGCCATTTTTTATTGTGAGTCTTGCAGCTAGTAGTGTTTTTCAAATTGATGCTTCAAATGAGATAACTGTAGATCAACATTCAATTAAAGGAAATAACATAGAGGGATCTGTGTATGCTTTCCCATTTTCCTCCAATGGTCACCTTTGGCAAAACTGTAGTCTTGCACAACCAGGATGTTGGCGTTGATACCATCTACCTATTTAAAAATTCAGATTTGTCCAGATTTACAGGCACTCATTTGTATGTGTGTATCAAATTATACCATTTTATTATACGTGTAGGTTTATATGTCCATAACCAAAGTCAAAGTCTTAACAGTAGTGCTTTAAATAGTTTTTATATAAATTTTAAACATTTCTTCAGCTTATTCCTAAGCATTACATCTTTGTTTACTTTCTTATCATAAAGTACTTATCTTTCCAGTATATTCTAACTGCTTATTCATTATAAGACACATTTATTAATAATTTTTAGGTTTTAGGTTTGTATCTGTTGTATTAGTAAATTTTCAAATTTTTTTTTAGTGGTTTTTCAATTGGTTCTTTTGAGTGTTCAGTTATACTTACTTTACTATTCATTTACCTTTCCAGTATTTTATTTATTATTCTTTAGTGGTACTGGGGTTTGAACTCAGGGCCTTGTACTTGAGACACTCCTCCAACTCCTGATTTTATTTTAAATACTTTACCTCATCTAACTGATTTAGTTGTCAGGTTAAAAAACATCATTGTGTGTCCCAATAATTTTCCTATCAGAGGAAATGCATATTGTTTTTCTCAATTAGGCATGATGTTGGCATTTGAACTAAGATAAATACATTGAATTATGCTGTGGGAATAGCCTCCTATGCATCATTCATTGAGTGTTTCCATTAAGAAGGATTATTGAAGGTTTGTCAAATGCCTTTTGGAATTTTTGGAGATGTTTATCTGACTTTTCCTCTTAGAAATTGTTGTCTGATTAATTAATATAATACATTTTATAATATGGACCATCTTTGCACTCATGAATAAATTTCGCTTGTATCAATACACACCACTCTTTTAATGTGTTACTGGGTTTCCTTTGGTCATATTTTGTCAAAAAATTTCACAGCAATATGCCAGTTGGATTGCACTGTAGTTTTTTTGTGTACATTTTTGACAAGCTATGGGTTTCAACATTATAATCATTCTTTTCCCATATCATTGCCCCTTAAGCCTGGCCTTTTGCCTTCATCTGCAGGATCCAAAGTCCTACAATGACCTCTCTAGCTAGAGAAGAGGGAAAAAGAGGTGGGATAGGATGGGGGCAGACAGCACTACCTTCTCCTTAATGAGAAACCCCCAATTTCATGTTCATGCACACATCTCACACCAAGCTTTAAGGGAAGTTGAAAATTGTCATTATTACCTTGGGCAGTTGTACACCTCTAACATTCAAGGATTATGTTATTTTGAGATACTTCTTAGTGGGACTGGAGTTTGAACTCAGGGCCTTCTGCTTGCCAGGCAAGCCCTCTACCACCTGAGTCCTGCCTTTGGTCCTTTTTGTGTTAGTTATTTTTCAAATAGAATCTGTTACTTTTTGACTGGGTTGGCCTCAGACCAGGAACCTCCTACCTATGCCTCCCACATAGTTGGGATTATGGGTGTGCGCCACTGTACCTGGTTTTCTTCTTTGTTCTTACTGTTAGGAATAAAATTGTATCTCCCCAAACACTTTAAAGTCTTAACCCCCAGTATCTCAGAATGTCAGAATGTCAGCTTATTTGGAAATAGGTAATTTGCAAGGTAATGAAATTAAGATGAGGTGTTTAGGTTAAGCCTTAACGCAATATGACTGGTATCCTTGGGAAAAAGAATGCTATCTGAAGACAGAAGATTGGAGTTATGCTATCACAGACAAAAAATGCCTGTGGCCACCAGAAGCCAGGGAGAGGCAAGAAAGGATTTATTCACAGAGGGAATATGGTCCTGTTGATACTTTGATTTTTAGTCTTCTAACCTCCAGAACTGCAAGACAATTAAGTCACCCACTTTGTGGTACTTTGCTACGGCCATGGTAGGAAACCAATATACTTTATATCATCTCCACATTTTAGAATAATAACAGGACTGATCATAGCCATGTTTGGGGTAACAGACTCACCCTGAACCCACATGTGATACCTCAACTGAGAAAGTATAAAGACCTCAGATAAGGACCACCATTTTAAGTTTTCCTCACTTCCATTTTCTGTGTGGGAAGCATGAAATGTTTCTCTCTCTGTTTCCTATTCCTACTTTATCCTGGTTTGCTAAATAAGTCCTGCCTAAAACTCATTTGAGATGCCTTTCATTGTGGATCCCAAGTTCCTGCAATTTTCATGGATACTGGAAAGCCAATGGAGCTCCCTCATCCATGCTCTCCCCTGGTCACAACCAGATATCGATTGGAATTGTAACAGATGACGTTGAATTTGCATAGCAGGCATCTTTTAAAGGGAGCTACTTTCACAATTTGTATGCTTGCAGAAGCATCCCAATTCTATTTCTCCTGAACTGCCTGCCCCTCCCTACATATTCAACATGTAACAAATCTCTCTCACACATGTTACTTTGTGCACACTTTTATTTATTTATCTGTTTATTTATATTTGATATATTTATTTATTTTTATTTTTTCAGTGGTGGGAATCAAACCCAAGGCCTCATGCATGCTAAGTGAGTGCTCCAACACTGAGCTACAGCTCTAGCCCCAAGATAAGTTTGTTTTTTTATTTTGTAAAATGTTTTTGTTAGTATCTGATAGTTATAACAGGTGGTTTCATTGTGACATTTCCATATATACATATATTGTACCCAGTTTGGTTCATCCCCTCCATTATTCTCCCTCTTCTTCCACTTCCTTTTTTGAAGTGACTTTGTTCTACATTCATACATGTATAAAAAGTACCTCCACCATATTCACCCTTCTTTGCCATATTCATTTACCCTTCCCCCTCCAGCCAGTGCCCTCCTCTTAACATAGCCTGTTTTACATTCCTGTCCTTCATTGTTTAAGTGTCTGTTCATTGGACTTCAGGGAACCTGTTACATTTTTCTACATCTATTTAATCAACTGAAGTGTCAATTGTAGTGTGGCTAAACTCACAGACTATGGAATCAGACTGCAAAAATCCTGTTTTTGCTATTTATTGGAAAGCTGTTAGACAAGTTCATTAACCTCCCCATCCTTCTGTTTCATTATTTGTAAAATGGAGATAAATTGCATAGATTCCACAGATTATTCTGAGGACTATACGACTTTGTGCATGGAAAATGCTCAGAAGAGGGCCTAGTACATAGAGAGTGAGTGAGTAAGATCCTGTCTTCAGGCTGTCATTTGGTAGTGGTCAAGAGATTATTCTGCCATGGAGAAAGACCACCTTCTGCAGAGACCACCAACAAGACTCAAGAGAGCACCTGCATCCTCAGTCTAATCCTATCCTGCAGGATCTTCATCTCCATCAATAGGAGCCACATACATGGATTTGAACAGTTCTGGCTCTGGCAAGACACCCCCAAATCTCTTACTAAACACTCAGGCTTGTTACCACTTTATACTCTTGATGCATCAGAAATAATGTCCTAATGCCCTTCATCACTATGAATGTACTCCCTGGTCTGTCTTATACTTTGGACTCTAATTCTGCGAGATTCTAGACATTGTCTATTTTTGTCCTTATTTTCCCCATTCCCCTATTTGCTGAGACCCTAAAATTTGGTGAGAATCACCAATAAAATTCATTTCATCTATGAACTTTCCCTTCTCTTATTAACTGTAACAAAGCATTGTTCTATCCTGGTAATACTGCATTTCTACAGTCTCTTCAAATGGTGATTGCATTCTTTCCCTAATACCATGGTGCCTGGCATCTTCAGGGCATTCTTTCTTTCTCTTTCATAAAAGATATCCTCCTTGAATATCATGTTATTAGATTTTACTCTTTATTTATTATCCCATCTTTAAGGTAAGAATTTTTTAAATAAATTGTTTGGTCAGAAGATTAATTTATTTAGACAAATCCCTCCAGTCTTATGAATTTAGCGCTCTACATACAAAATTAAAAACCAGAGTCTTGAATGGAAGTTCCAAAACTTTCTAGATTCATGTAGCCCCTAGTGTCTCAGTAAATTTTTTAAATGGCACTCTGAGGTCAAAAGAGTTCTTAAGTAAAGTGAACTGACATAATAAAAATATCATTGTCCTAACAACTTCATGTCTTTGGGCACAAATGACTTCTGAAACTTTGGGAATAGACTGAACACTGCCTGTTCCACATTCATTTTTGCATGGCTCTCTTGCATTTTTACAGCAACCTCCAAGTCTGCAGCCTCCTAAGATGCCATGAAAAGAAAAGTAGCCATCTGATGCTCAAGCTATGAACTAAATGCCTCAGCAGTGGTAGGTAGCAGGTAGTATTTAGAGTCAGATCTGAGTTCTGTATGGAAATTTGACCAAGTTTTTAATTTTTTTTGTTCGCTTACTCATATGTGCATACATTGTTTGGGCTGTTTCTCCTCCCTACCCCTTCACCCTCTCCCTTTCCTCCCCCACCACTCGCTTCCAGGTAGAATCCGTTCTGCCCTTATCTCTAATTTTGTTGAAGAGAAAGTATAAGCAATAATAAGAAAGACAAAGGGTTTTTGCTAGTTGAGAGAAGGGTAGCTATATAGAGAGATTCCTAGCATTGCTTCCGTGTACAATAGTGTTACATCCCAAGTTGATTCATCTCTACCTGACCTTTTCACTAGTTCCTGATCCCTTTCTCATACTGACCTCTGTCTCTTTAAGCTTTCTGTATTAGTTCCTCTGTAGTGGGGACATCAAATACTATCATGTTTTGGATTTCTCACCTATCCCCATACCTCCCGTGTGTGTTTTCCTGTTATCATGTAACCCAAGTTCGACCACATTGCTGTATTTGCTCTCGATCTAAAGTCTGCATATGAGAGAGAACATACGATTTTTGGTCTTCTGAGCCTGGCTAACCTCGCTCAGGATGATGTTCTCCAGTTCCATCCATTTACTTGAGAATGATAAGATTTCATTCCTCATGGTTGAGCACAATTCCATTGTGTATAAATGCCACATTTTCTTAATCCATTCATCAGCAGTGGGGCATCTTGGTTGTTTCCATAACTTGGCTATTGTGAATAGTGCTGCAATAAACATGGGTGTGTAGGTGCCTCTGGAGTTAACTGAGTCACATTCCTTTGGGTATATCCCCAGGAGTGGGATTCCTGGACCATATGGCAGATCTATGTTTAGATTTTTAAGCAGCCTCCAAATTTTTTTCCAGAGTGGTTGCACTAGTTTGCATTCCCACCAGCAGTGTACGAGGGTTCCTTTTTCCCACATCCTCACCAACAACTGCTGTTAGTGGTGTTTTTGATGATGGCTATTCTAACAGGGGTGAGGTGGAATCTTAGTGTGGTTTTGGCAAGGACTTCCTGAATAGAACCCCAGTAGCTCAGCAATTAACAGAAAGTATGGACAAATGGGACTTTACAAAATTAAAAAGTTTCTGCACAAGTTTTTAAATTTTGTTGAGCTTCACTTTCTTTTCCTGCAAAGTAGTGTTTTCAAGCCTATCCATAAGGCTTTGTAGAGACTGATGGTGGAATCCTTGGCATAATAAATACTTGGATCATGGGATTCAAGGAGTATTTTGGTCCTCTAATCAATAGTAGAAGTTAGTGAATATCAAATGGTTTATTTGTACCCAGACTTGATTACTAAGAAGTATGATAGTGGTTTTATTTGAAATGAAAATTTAAATTAGTAGGAATATTTCAGATATTATTAAAAATGAATTTTCAGGTAGAAATTTTTCCAGTTCAGTGTAGATTTTAGTTTAAGTTTTACTAGTCATTGGAAAAGTAACTTTGTATCACACTTGCATCTTTCAGATGGTGACGACAGCACTGTGATGGGTGAAGTATCAAGAGTGAATGTGCTTAGCACATAGTAGGCACTCAGTCAGTGTCAGTCTCTTTCTTCCTGCTTTCTAGAGTTTATTTTCCATTAAGACTGTTTTAACAGATTTGGTATTTCTGAGGGGATATGTCTATATTTTTCTTAGAAGGCTGGCAGAAGAAAACACAAGACTTTATGCCACAGTTAGACTGGGGATAATGGCGTGATACTGCCACAGAATTTATGGATAATAGATTCCCTTTGATGTCTGTTGATATTTTCTGCTTTAGAATATAGTACAAAGACCCTGTCTAGAATGTCTGCAGTAATGTACGCATCAGTTACTAATTACCTCTGGATGAATTATGTCAGAAGTTTTATTCTCTCTTGCCCTTGGCTTTGACAAATATAAGGTGTCTAAAGTGGAGAAAAAAAGTTGACTCTATATAGATTTTTATTGCGGCACTGGGGTTTGAACTCAGGGCCTCACACTTCCTAGGCAGGCACTCTTACTGCTTGAGCCACTCTGCCAGCTCTTTTTTATGATGGGTATTTTCAAGAAAGGGTCTCACAAACTATTTGTCCAGGCTGGCTTTGAACCGCTATCCTCCTCATCTCTGCCTCCTGAGTAGCTAGGATTATAGGCATGACTATCGGCGCTGGGTTCCAGTCCTAGATTCTCATGTTTTTTGCCCAAGCCAGCCTTGGATTGTAATCTTCCTACCTATGCCTCCCATGTCGCTGGGACTGTAGTGTGAGCCACCATTCTAAGCCTTTCTTTGAGATAGGGTCTCCCTCGCTTTTTTGGCCTGGGTTGGCCTTGAATCACAGTCTTATCTTTGCCTCCCAAGTAACTCCCAAGTGAGCAGTGGACCTAGCCTTAAACAGATTGCTATTTGAGACACAACTATTTATTAGCAAGTTGATTTATATTAATTCAGTTGAATTTTTTTTCATTAAAACAGGTTTATTTGTTTATAGATGGGGTATGGTTCTCTGTCTCCCAGATTGAGAGTGTTTTTTTAGAAAGCAGTTTCCTTCATATATTCAACCTGAATTTATAAGTTACTCTCTCTTACCTGACTTAAATCTCCCTTTTGTAATTGAAAATTTTAAATATGCTCTGTCTTTGAACTTGAAAAGTAGATCTTAAACCCTCTTACTATTATATTAGCAATGACTGTAGTAGAGAATTCCAGTTGTGGTGAAATGGCTTCAGTAGAAGGTTATTTTAGTCAGAGCTGCCTCTCTCCTTTCTTCACTCTGTGGGATCTCGAAGGGAACTGGGAGATGTGTGGACACCCTGAAATGAGAGACTTGTTTTATGGAAAATGAGTAAGAGAAAAGCAGGAAGTGATTTATTTGCAAGTGGAAGAACTGGCAGTCGTAAGAATTCTCTTAAGTTCAGATATTTTAACTCTAAAACATTACAATTTTCAAGTAGTTTATCTTCTTCATTTTTTAAAAGAAATGGATAAGTAGCTTTCTTTGTAGATTTCTTTCCACGTGCCATTGCTACAGATTAAAAGCAAGAGATTGATATTTATCTCTGATGACATATTCCCATAATTCTCAGATATTTTCCCTTTTCTTTTTTGACATTTTTATTCCTGTACATAGATAAATGAAGACATTAAAATATATAGGGGAAAAGATGAAAATATCAGCACTCACGACTTAACAGTGGTTGAATTTAGATAAGTGCTATATGACTTCACTTTATAAATCTGACTTTTCTGTATTTTAAGATTTGGTTTGAAAGGTACACTTTAATGGGTATTTCTTTAACTTAAGAATGAGTTTTCATATAATCTATTAAATATAGAAATTGAATGGATACATCAGGTGCCCTGGTTAATCTGTTTCTTCAAGCTATTTTTACCTGGCATATGATGCTTAGCATCTTAAATATATAGTGCTTTTGAGCATAAAATAGATACCAGGGTCAAGATACAAAACAATTTTTGTCAATATCCATTCTTTTTGCAATCTGTAGCACAGAAGAGAGTAATTTAAAACAAAACTGTCTACAATGTATGCATGCATACCTAAAAGCTAATCAGTTAATGTTTTCTCTCTGTTTTTGGTCAGGTGACTGCATAGTGTTTAAATGTAATTAAAAAGAAGAGGCAACACATTATAACCCCCCAACATTATTCCATAATCTCACTTTCAGTCAATATTATATTTGTAAGTAATTTAGGCTCTGTTTTAAAAAAAATCAGCCACTACTATGTGCATTTGCATTGATGTTACATAAGCTTTTAATATATAACTTAATCTCTTTGAATATATAACTTAATCTCTGAGATGCTATTTGGTTGAGAGGCCTCAGTTGATTAGACATAGGTGTTCTCATTGCAAAATCAGAAACATAGTAATTGCTATATTACATGGAATAAAGTATGGAATAAAAAAGGTAAAGTTCATGAATTTGAAAATATTTAAGCAGTTCCACATATACAAAACCCTTCTATATACTCCTAGATGATAGTCCCTGATTTAAGAAAATGCTTGGTTTGACATTTAGTAATTAAGCCTTTTTGTCTAGTCTCAGCAGAGCTATGTACAAACCAGACTTTGGTTTTTAAGTGTTAAAAAATGGAGCAGATAGCTACCAGAATACACCTTTACAGTAGGAGTAAGAAGCAGTTTAATAAGTCTACATTCATTTCCTATTTAGTTGCTAAATATTTAAAGAATTTTTAGAGAAATTACTTGCTCAATTCAGTGCTTTCTATAAAACATTGCAAAATTGTGTGCACCTGCAAGTTAAACCATAATGTATAACAGGCTCAAAGTGAACAGAATTTGATTGCAGACCTGAAGCTGGATTTCTTGGTTTTGTCACTAGAAACATATTTTGGTAGAATATGCTCAGAATTTTTTGAACAGTCCATGAAAGGTGACAGGGATATTAATTTCCACTTCAGCCCTGGCAACTTCACTCAAGTCCTTGGCATTCAGAATCAGGAGATAGGCAGGCTTTTGTCCTGCCCCAGGGCTCACCACCACACTCAGAACTACACCTGTTAATCAGAAGTAAATGAGGCAGTTTTGAATTTCAAAGATCCACGGACTGTAGATTAAATGTCATTGAAATAATATAGGAGGTATTACATTGACCAAGAAAAGCTTTTGACTTGATTTCTTGTTCTGACTTTTCTACCACTTGAATGCATGACCACTGTAAAGGGGCCTTTTAAACAGTTCTTTCCTGTACTATAAGCTCTAGGAAGGGGACTACCATGTCTGGGTTGCTCACTGCTATACCCAATATTCTACTATGGTGACTACCAACCACCATATGCTCATTAAATAGTTAACGAATGAATGGATTGATGTTCTTACTTGTAACAAAAGAATATAACACTTGTTGTACCTACTGCCCAAAAGTTGTAATTCTTATATGAAAATGTATACTAAAAGACTTTAAAAGAAGCAAGGTATATTATATCTAAATTTCCAAGATCTACATGGAAACTGACTTCCTTCAAACAAAACAAGAGGACAGGTAGAGTGGCTCAAGCAGTAGAGTACCTGCCTAGGAAGTATGGGGCCTAGGAAGTATGGGGCCCTAAGTACAAACCCCAATACCACAAAAAAAAAAAACCCAAAACAAAAAGCAAAAGCAAAAAATGAGAACAAACCTTTTGCACTTTTATCTGAATGGGTAAAATATATAAAATTATTTGGCATAAGATGGCCCCATGATTATTTATCTCAATCTTCTGTAGCTTCCCATATTCGAATCCCAGAGAGTGGGCTCTATCCCCCTGTCCCAACTAATTAACCATCAATTAAGACTTATGCTTTATAATTGAGTTGTTCTACTAGTGGAGTGGCTTTGGATCCCTTTCCAGCTCCAGCTTACTAAAAGAACAAATCAAAACTAGAGTCATACAGCTGCATGCTCATTCTTTATCTTTTAGAATGTACCAGTTCCCTTCTTAGAACTACATCCTTTTCAAAACTGTGTCTTGGTCAGGAAAAGCAAACCCCTGGAATTCCCGATGCTATGCTTTCTCCTTCTCTCCTCATCCTGAGCTCCACCATTATGACA
Source organism: Castor canadensis (assembly GCF_047511655.1). Lineage (NCBI taxonomy): Eukaryota > Metazoa > Chordata > Mammalia > Rodentia > Castoridae > Castor > Castor canadensis. The sequence continues at coordinate 106,714,075 of NC_133392.1, read as the reverse complement.
CCAAATGGTGGTTTAGCATTTTTCTATTAGCAGTCTACAATACCTGATCTTAAGATGAAGCTTATTTTCAAAGACATTTAAATTCTCTACTGCTGCCCCATCTATAGTGTTAAGAATCATTTTTGAACATTAGGGAATTATCAGCATCACTCCTCTCCCAATGAACTAGCACATAGAAATCCAGTAAAAAGAGAGTGTTCAGACACATCCATTGCTTTCATTACCATCATCTTCTTCCAAGGCATCTGGGTGAGAAACAAAGATGGGTTCTGAGGGGTATGAATCCGGCTCTTGCCACACCCAAGTTTCTTTAGTTTTGACATTCAGTTTACAGAGCTGCTTGTAAGAAACAGAAATCAGTGCATCGGTCACTGTGCGTTATTTGACGAGCATATGACTTAAAGAACTGTCCCAATGTTAGTTACGTGGATTAATTACCCTGTCTGGAACAAAGTGATTCAAGCCAAGTCCGTATGTGTACGTATATGGTTTCCCTCCATACTTCCGGTAATTGATTTGCGGAAACTCGAATGCTACAAAATAGAGCACACACTTAGGAAAACCCAGCTAATCTCTTTGAGTAGGACATTTGTTCCCTTCCAAGTGAGAAACTCTAGATCAGCTCACCTTGCCGAGGCCCTGAAAAGAGCACCTCGGGTTCCAACCAGATGGTCTCGTCACTGCACAGAATTGCTGTAGCAGTTGTGTTGGGGAGTGTCACTAAATTCTTGCCTGTGTTAGCCTAAGAAAGAAAATCACAGGACCCTCAGTGAGCAGGAAAAAAAACTTTAAGCAGCCATAAATGCAGTCATCCCAGCTTTTGTCTCCTGAGCTTTTCTTAGGTTGCCATGTAGGGAGAAGCACTGCAGGAAACCAGAGATAAGGGAATCCTGGAAGGCAAGGGCAAGCTGTCTGCTTGTGCCAGCCACTGGCAGAGGACCACAGGGGAAGGCACATGATCCCTTAGGCCTTTAGTTTTTTCACCTGTAAAATGGAGAAAATTCAGAACTCTGAGGAAGGACCTCTGCAAGCACATAAATGAATGAATGAATGAATGAATAAATAAATAAATAAATTTCTTCAGAACAACAAATATACAAACTGCTTGAGTGATAAAAGTTCTAATCTCTTGCAATAGGATATATTTTGGGTTTTATATATATGTATATAATATATATACATAAATGTATATTTACATATATATAAAATATATATAATATATATAGTATATAAAAATATATATACAATACATTAAAAAATATATAATATATACATATTTGCAGAAACTCGAATGCTACAAAATAGAGCACACACTTAGGAAAACCCAGCTAATCTCTTTGAGTAGGACATTTGTTCCCTTCCAAGTGAGAAACTCTAGATCAGCTCACCTTGGTGAGGCCAAATATATATATATATATATATATAAAACCCATGCAGTTATGTTGTCAAAAAGAAAAGTATAGCTGGGTGCTGGTGGCTCAGGCCTGTAACCTTAGCTACTTGTGAAGCTGAGATTAAGAGGATTGCTGTTCAGACCAGCCCAGGCAAATAGTTCATGAGACACCGTCTCCAAAACAACCAGAACAAAATGGACTGAGGGTGTGGTAGAGTGCTTGCTTTGCAAGCAGGAAGCTCTGAGTCCCACCAAATTTTATACACACAAACACACACACACACAAACACACACACACCTATACACTCACACACACACCACTGGGCCAGATAAAACATTTATCTCATACACACATGTGTGGGCATGCACACACATACAAGATTCTTCAGAGTATTTTATGAAAACAGAGGAAGGGGGATCAGACGTGTGAAGGGTAGGTTGGTTGAGATTTTAATAGAGTGTCCTTTTTGTAAAAGTGGCACTTAAGATAAAGCTCCTAGAAGTCAAAGAAATCAGCAGTACATTCAAGTAGAGAACAAAGAGAGCAGGGCCCGAGGAAGGAGATGCTGAAGGTGCTTGAGGAACATCAAAGAAACAAGGTGGTGGCAGTTCATTGAGTAAGGGGAAAAAGGAGAGTTGCATAGAGTTCTTGGGTGTAGGTTATATAGAGGCTTATAGATCAGTATGAAGACTTGGACTTTCTCTGTGAAAGAGTGATAGGAATCTATTGGAGGGTTTTGAGCAGAGGAGAGATAGGCTATGATTTATTTTTAAAAGAATCACTCTGGCTTCTATCTTGAGTTTACTGTTGGGTGTAGGGGATATGCAAGAATGAAACCAGTTTGTCTTATACTAGTCTAACCCAAAGAAAATGGTTTCAGCTAGACTGGTAGCACTGGAGTCACTGAGGCATAAGAAACAGAGTCAAGACTATTTCTTGATGGGTAGGATTTTAAAGTAAAAGGACCATCATATATAGCACCATGCTGTGTGCTGGTGACTCACACCTATAATCCTAACTACTCAGGAGACAGAGATCAGGAGAATCGCGGTTCAAAGCCAACCCTGGGAAAATAATCTGTGACATCCTACCTTGAAAAACACCCATCACAAAAAAAGGGCTGGTGGAGTGGCTCAAGGTGTAGGCCCTGAGTTCAAGTCCCAGAACCGGACAAAAAAAAAAGCATAGCACCATGGTGTTTGGTTATAACAATTTAAAATTGTCATTTTCACAGCAAAGATTAGAACTGCTGAGGTGCTGCAGTTGAGGAAGATGAGAAGGTCAGGTTTTGTGTTATTGAATTTAAGATGTCTGGGATACTAAATGGAGATGTGGAGTTGGCAGTAGGTCATAAGAACCTTGAGTTTAAGGAGATGTGAGAAATGAAAATGTGGGCTATTTCAGAACATCTGTCTGTGGAAGGGGGTGAGTATGCAAATCGATGGTAGGGGAGCCACGGACTGAGTTCTGGTACCCTCCAACACGAGGAAGCAGGTAAGGGTAGTTGGTTGGGGCAAAAGAAATTGAGAAGATTTTGTAAGAGTTTGATGTGAATGATACATTGAAGAGGGTAGGGAGAGGATGATCTATCAGAAAAGGGAAAAATTGTGAGAGTGATATCTCCGAGTGGGTGAGGGAGGATGGGAGAGATTAGCTCTGGACAGGAAAATGGATAATTTGGTACATGTGTGCAGATGCTGGTGGGTGGACAGATATGGTAGTAGGAGTCTGTGGTTGTCTTTGTATTTCTTTCATTTGTTTCAGAGGAAAAGGAAGTATAATCATCATCTACATATGAGTGTCAAGGTGGGAGGTGTAAAAGTTTGAGGAGAGAAGGGTGTGGAATATTTAATTAGCAAAGTGAGGCAGTAAATGAAGTTTGGAAATGCAGCAGTAAGGTTTGTGGTCATACATTTAAAATTGCACTGATTAACATGATTGTGTGTTTGTAGCACGTAAGTTTGGACTCAGAGGTACAGAGACATGGAGTGAGCGGATAGTCTAATTTAACTTGGGTTATGTTTTTGATAAATGAGTTTGATATAGTAAGAAAGAAATGAAAGGGGGGTATCATAATTACTGAGCATGTAAATTGAATTGAGTGAGGAAGGAAGGTAAGTTCTTTAAAGGAGTGAGGGATAGTGAGAATGTATATACTCAATGGATTGGAAGATCAGGGTAAGAATTGCAAGTAGGCCAAGTGATAGTGACAGACAAATGGTGGCAGTCAGAGTATGTAATAGATGAAACTGAAATTATGGAAGAAACTAACAAGGTCAAGGGTCTAACTGTGGGGAGTGAACTTTGGGTAGTGAAAGCTGAGACAGGAAAAGACAAGACCAGTGGAAGAGGTCAAGGAACCGAAAAGTCATGGTGTCGCCTATAATGCATACATGGGAATCTTACTTTATACTCACATTCACATTTTTTACACATCAATGACTACATTATCACAGTTCCGTAACATTACTAGATTGTGAAACAAATATTTGAACAAGATGTTTAGGCACTAAATCATTCAGGCATATTTGTTTTCAAATAATTTTTCATGACCCAAACCTATTGAGCGATGCAGGACTTATGGGTTGCCTTGGTGTTGAGAGAGGAGACATTGTGCCCAGAAATAGTGTGGTCGCATAAGGTAAGCCCAAGACAGAAAAATATATCCATATTGCCTTGGATGAGCAAAGGCTATGAGGGAGAAGATAATGAGCTTTGAACATTTTACCATGTGATAACGATCTGCTTTGAACCATACATCTACATCCACAAATAACATTAATTTTAAAACATGAGTAAAGCCTGCTTCTTTTCCTAGGAAGCTTGAAGATAGACAACTAGAAAAGTATCAAAATCACTACATTCAGTAAATGCATACTGTTACCAGTCATGAGACTGTTTTATAAGTACTGAAAGTATAACCGTGAACAAAATTGACATAAGTTTCATTGGTCTTACATTCTAGTGAAGTTAAGTCTTACATTCTAGTGAAGTTAAGTCAGCCATAAACATACTGAATTCAAGAAATTTATAGGCATACATTGAAATCTGTATGAAGTAAGGTATAGGAGATGAACTGGGAAGAAAGTGACATTGAGCCAGGAGCTAGAGGAAGTGGTGGTTAGCAGATGACAATTCTTAGGATTGCATATATGGATATGTATACATACCATTGGCTGTATGAGTAATTGAAGAATTTAAAGCAGGGGAACTTTAAGGGTGAATGGAGGAAGCAATGATATGGAAACAATACGAGGAACACAGAACCCTATCTCAACTCCAAGGCCACTGGTACAGGGCCATACCCTCCAGGAGAACAGATTCTTCTGGAAGTTGCTGCTGGGGAGACTGGTATCCTTGAGAAAGAGCCAGAATTTGGTTAAAGAAAGAGAAGAGAACATTCCAAGGCAAGGTATAAGTTTTTCCTTTTTTTTTGTGGTGGCAGACTATGAATTAAGAGTAAATAGTAGAAAATTTTCAGTATAGGGAAGGAATGGGAGGTAGAAAGAGAAGGAGACTCTGATTTTGGAGTTTCTAGGGACTTAGGGCTTATGCTGGGAAGAAGTGTGTTTGTTCACATATTTATATAAATTTATACACCTAGGTGCAAATGTCTGTCAAAAATATTATTTATATGGTTTTAAGTTGAATTTATTGTTTTGTCTTGAGTTTTATTAAATTTGGTTTTAATATGAAAATCTGTAACATTATTTTGTTTTCCTTAACAAACGAGATCCTGCTTTTGCTTCCCTTTTTTATTTTATTTTTTTTAAAAAAAATAGATGCATTTACCCTTTGACTCAGAAACCTCCCTACTAAGAATCTGTCCTATGGATACATCTGCACATAAAAGAAATAACATACATATAATAAAGTTATTTTTTGTGACATCATTTGTAATAGCCAAAGATTGGAAACAATTCTGTTGCCCAGCAGTGAAGGATCGAGTAAATAAACTGGGGTATGTTCACTAAGAGAATATTGTGTACTTTCAAAAAGCAGTGTATACCGTATGCCACAATACACATTGCTAAATGAAAAAAGCAAGGTATGAAAACTTGCTGTGGATATAGAAAGTAGAGAACGGATATAGAAAGTTCCTTTTCATGTAAAAGAATGAGAAATAGTAATTATATACACATTCGTGCTTTTATTTCCTCATACTTGCACGTGCAAAGGAGAAGAAAGATAACAAAATTATGCACAGGAAGTGAGGGAAAATAGGATGGAGTGGATGGAGAGAGAGGATGGAGTAAGACTTTCCAGTGTATTCCTTTCTATATTGTTTTGATTTTTTTGACCATGTAAATATACCACCTTTCCAAAAATAATAAATATTGAAAGATACTATCATTATCATAACCAGTAAATTAAAACCTCACTCATTTTGCACTTTTTTCCTATCCTTCTCTCGATCTGTTTATTGGACTTCCATCCCCTAGTTAATGACTTTTCTATTTTCCCTTTCACTGCCTTTGAAAGTGTGAACTCAGTAACTGCTCTCACATGCTCACTGTCTGCTCACTTTAGTGGTTGAAAACCAATTTCTGCCCCTCTCTCTACTCTCTGGCCCGAACAATGTATGCACATATAAATAAATAAAGAAAGAAAAAAAATCACCACATCTAGAGCTTGGTTCTTAGTCTTCATCCTTTTCAACCTGTCTATAGTGATGGGCACTACTAACCTCCTCTCCTGCCCTGAGCTGGGTAGCATTTGCTCTCTCAGTGGTGATATGGCTCTGGTGGCATTTTCTATTTCTTCTTTTGGCTCTTTATTCTTCTACTTTCTGTACATGGGAGTTTCCTGAATTTTGTGGTTGGCTATTGTTTTTTCTCTCTTGATAGTCCCTGGCTATTAAATTCCTCATTTAAAAATAAGCAGTCTCATCTATTATTATATATTTGATCATCACTTCAATACCAACAACTATCAGCTTTTCTTCTGTTCAAAAACCTTCACTGTCTCCCAATTACCTGTCTAGAAAAATACAAACAATGTTGACCATACATTTAGAAAAATACTTCCTTTTTCCTTATTTTGGAACATGGTTATTTAAATAATCCTTTTTTAAACTTCCTTAAAGATGATTGTGATTTTGTCATTACTAGTGAAGTAAGAGTTTACCAAAATCAACTGGCTTAACCAGTTCAGACATGTCATCAACTACATACCTCCTAAGAGAAAGAAAGAGAGTGCGTACAGCACCTGACTGGTCACTTTCCAGGGCCTCTTCTGAGCTCCTGGCTACACATCTCTTGAAAATTTCTGTTGCAATGACCAGTCAGTACTTTCAAGTACGCAATAAATCTTTTTCTTCTTCTTACAGATCAGGTCCTCTTACTTTTGGGATCTAGTTCCCACACAACTGCTCAGGTCAGAAATCTGGAAGTCATTTTGAAATCCTTCACAGGCAACTAGATGCAAAGTCTTGTGCTCCTACCTCCTAAACATTTCTCAACTTTGTACCTTCCTTTATCTCTTGGTTGCTTTTTTCTTTATTCAGATATTTATTGTCTTTCATGTACCCCATTGCATGTGTGCTTGAAGAGAGCTTCCAGCCTTTAGCCTCACCATCATGACACTGCCAGAGTGAGCTTTCAACACATTGCCCACACTTGACCCCTCACCATTCATCTATTACCCAAAAGGTGATAAAGCCCCTCAGAATTTATCATTCCAAACCATCTTTCCAGTTCATGTGGTCAATACCCATTTCCCCTGTGCTCCCAAAGAATTAGCAACAGTGACTACATTTCCATATTGTCTTGCTTTTTAAACTCAGGGCCTTTGTAGAAGCTCCTTTGTCTACCTGTATTCCCCAACCTCATCTTCCTCCTCCTTTCTCTGTAGTCACAGAACTTATACACTTGCTTAAGAGCAGTAGCATCTGGTTCTAAATTGGGTTATTTTCTACTATGTCCAATCAATGCCTTTGGTTCAATGTTTTACATTCCATGTAGCTGCCTCAACTCCTTTTGTGAAACCAGGGAGGATAGACAGAAAGAGAGTGTATGTGCATGTATTTATATGTGAAATTTCTACTTTTCTTGGTTTTGACTGGCATTTCCATAAAAAGTACAGATGTTACTGTGATTATTCTGAAAACAGAGTCATTGGAGGCAGCAATGAAAAAGTAAAAGTAAAGAGATGACTGTGTTGGGGCTTAGAAAACAATTCCCCAAATATGTACTTTGAACTTAAATTGAGAACCCTTGGGGAGGTCTTTCTCCAAAATTCCCTGATTTACTTGAGGATCAGCTCCACCAAATAGAAACACAATTGCCTTCAAATGTTCTCACTGAAATTCCACTTCCCAAGGAAGATTACATTTGTATCACAGAGGAAGAGACTGAAGCCCAAACCTAGAGCCCAGAGGAACTTTGTTTCTGGCCATTGTCTGTTCTACAGGCTCATTCATTTTTCCAGAATCATTCCTCTTCCTCTACAAGTGTCTATAGCTCTATAGACACTTTCTATGCTTTCCTCTTACATATGAAGAAATTATTTAAGTCTCAATCTGCTGGACTTTCGAGTTTCAGAGTTTTGTAGGACTCCTATGTACATGCACATGTTAACAAATTTCTATGCCTTTTCTTCTATAACTATTTCTATTGTCAGTTTGTTTCAGTTACTAAACCATCAGGAAAAATTTGAACATCCTTGCAGTTGCCTAATGCAATTAATGATTTCTGACCTCTAGTAATATTTTCAGATTTATAGAAAACCAAAATAGTAGACTGATTTCTGTGGAAGGGTACTTTCTGATGCTTCATGTCTCCAGACTTGAAAGTTCCTTAAGGTACCTATATTATTGACAGATTCAGGGGGTCTGCACTCTTCACTAGAAAACCATGCTTCTGGAAGAATTTTGAACTGAGAGAGCAGCAGATTCAGAATCAGGAAACCTGGCTCTTTTCCTGTTCTACTGCCATTGGCTTTTGCTAAATTATACCATTCTTCTGAGTCTCAGTTTCCTCATTTGTAAAACAAGGGAAGTTCCATTAGTTTATTTTTAAGGCTTCTTCTAGCCCTGAAATCTCAAGAGTTTATATATAATCATGAAGGAATCTCAATTCCTGAGAGAGATGAAACATCTTGATGATATTTGACATCTGTGTAGAAATGGTTACCTTGTCAATGTTCAAAGGAAGCACATATCTTCTAACTTCAGGTTGTGGAGCCTTTCTGGCATTTTTTTTCACCTCTTCCCAGTTTTCTCGTAAATTGGCTAAATATAAGTAATTATAAACAAATTCAAATCTGTAAAAATGAGAAATATGAATAGAATTACAAATTTTTGTTGTTGCTGTTATTTTACCTTTTGAGACACAGCTCAGTTGGCCTCAAACTGGGATCCTCCTGCCTCAGCCTCCCAAGTTCTGGTATTGAAGGCATGTATTGCCATACCTGGACAATTAAATATTATTTGAGAGAGATGATCCATGTCTTTAAAAAGGCTATGAGTCTGCCTGTTCTTTGATTCACAACCCAGACTGCTGTTTTTCAATGGGCACGTTAGACTCATTTCTTCCTGCCTACTTGTATGAAAAAAAAGAAACTTGCCCTATGGATTTGTTTCAATAATGGCAGCCTTATATACTTTCTGTTCTACTCCTCTGTTTCCATTCCATTTGTGTCTTTAGAGGTAAATATCTTTTTAGTGACTTGACTAATATGAAAACATCATGCCTGTTTCTCCCAGTCCAGTACAGAGTGAGGGGGTTCAATGCCCCCTAGAGATTGTGTCAAGTTTAAGTCAAGTATAAATTTACTTCTCTGGTCACAGAACCTTTTATTTTTGGGTCTGCTTCATGGACCCAATTGGTTTTCAATCATTAACCATGATCTGATGCTCAGTTTGTGTTCCCAATTCCCTAAAATCCCTACTGCTCTTTCAGTGACATATGTGACTTTTGCATATCGCTAGCTTTCTAAAGAAGGATTCAGATTAAACATTGACAGGACATCTCTGAAAAAGCCTTGTAGTTTAGAAGCAACTGGAGATGCAACATTTACCCAATGTCCTTTCTTACCCTTTCCAGCAACAGAGATCCACAATGAGAAATTCATTGTCTTCATATGTGTTAATGTGATGGAAGAGATTGAAAGAAGAGGTCCTGTATTTATTATTAAGGTACTTTCTTCTTTTTTTGTCAGCAATATGAAGCCAAACCTTTGGGAAGTAAGGAAAATATTTTGATGCATTTAAAAAGTCTACTTTATGAACCATACCTTCTTCCAAGTCACAAACTTGACACATAAATCGATCTTACCCCCATGGTTTCATTGGACTCAAAACAGTCCATGTAGTTGGCTCCCCAAAGACTCCATGAAGAAAGGAACTTGAACAGGTTGATTTTGACTGGTGTCTCCACAAAAACAATATAGTTGGGAGTCAGACCAAAACTGTTCAGAAACACAAATTGGCTTTGTGAATGGAAGGGCTGATTCTCAAGCTACAGGGATGCACACACACACACACAGACACACATACACACAGTATGCTTAATTACATGAATCAACAGTGCCTTCATGAAATTAGTTATGTTTAAACTTGTTTTTTTTTGCAAGACTGTCAAGATCAGGATTGTTATCAAAGGTAGGCAAAACAGATCTTTAAGCATCAGTTTTCCTGAAAAGTAGTAGCAGGCCTTCAAGTTACCTATGGACGTAAGATGGCTTGAATCGGTCACTGCAGGGAAATTGTACAACAACCTCTGATTTGCTTATTGGATCTTCCTTATCTGAAATAAAGTGGTTTTAAAAATCTTTGGAAGAGCCTCTTATTTTTAAATACAAAACATTTATAATAGCTCATATAAGCAAAGAAACACATTTTCAGATATTTTTCTTTCAGAGCTTATCTTTACTTTCTCAGTCATTGGCATATCTTAGTGAAATTTCATGTGAAATTGCAATCACCCAGGAAAATCCACAGTGCAGCAGATTTGGAAAAGTGCACTCAAATAGAATGTGGGAGAGTGTTATAAAGTCACATCCTGCAACAAACTGAGATGGGTTTTAAGTCAGAGGAGTCAGGCAAATGTTTAGTATAGTCAAAATGCCTTTTATAGGATCTTAAGATGTCTAAAAATTGTGGTGTAGATGAGTTTATGTCAACAGCCCTGCACAGTAATTCCTATGTATGTTAAAGTTAGTGCAAAGCCATTGACCCTCAAACCTTGGTGTGCATCAGAAAAATCCCATAAATGACTTCTTAAAATACTGATTGTGGCTCCACTCCCAGAATTCAGTTTGCCTAAGGTGGGGCTTAGGCTTTCTATTCCTAACAGTTTTCCAAGATAATTACTCTGGCCCAGGGGCTACATTTCTATAACTATACTAAGCAATACTAAACGAAAATCCTTATGAATTCAAATAATTCTTTAATCAAGATGGTTATCCATAAACCTGGCAATGAAAGAAGGTGAATGGAGACGTCTTGAATACTTTCTCTTCTGTTTTAATTCTTTTCTTAGACTTGTTTTTAGTTTTGGGGAATTAAACACAAAGAGTACACTTTCATATATCTAGGTGTGTGTATATACATATGTTGTTATGCACACACAGATGTTTATTTAATTTACTTTTGCTCAGCACATGAATAAGTGCTTAATAAATGTTTGCTGAGTCTGGTGTAGCGATACACACCTGTGATCCCAGCACTTGGGAGACTGAGACAGAAGAACCTACATTTGATAGCAGCTTAGACTACATAATGAGACCCTATCTCAAAAAAACCTTAGATACAAATAAACAAATAAATAATCAAAAAAGAAAGCATTTATTGGGTTTAAAGCTAAGTTGGATATGACCAAATCCATCTAGACACTAGATCTTGTAATGTTGTGGAACAGAACTTGACCACTTACTTTCTGTATTTTTCAGGATGTCATCCCTTGCTGTGATGCCTTTGGGCATTAGTCTTCTGGTAGGGTAAGGATGAGATCAATTGTCCAAGAGTAACTTAACTATGCATATAATGCTATTCTGGAATTTTGATCTGGAAGCCTGTATTTACAGTAACTTTCACAATATAAATACTTCTTTTCTGGAGAGGAAAGGTTGGTAAACTCACCTGCTTGCAGTGGAGGAATCCTTACTATATTGTAGGCAATTGAAAAGTTTTTCCCAAAGCAATTACCAATGTTGTAAACAGTGCCATCACTTTCAATGTGGGGGTGAGCAGTGGCTCCATTGACTGAGACATACTTGCAAAGATCAACCTACAGAAGGAGAGCAAATGTCGTCCATAGTAAGGGGAAGACCATTCCACTGTTCACAGTGGAAACAGACCAGTAACAAAGCCACCCCATAGCTTCACATTTCCAACTAAAGCACCGTGCTGGAACACAGAGGCAGTTCAGAGTCTGATAATGATTAGAGACTCAACTTCCACTCTTCTCTAAGTGATCTACGCACACTTGAATATGCTTACACACGTGACAACAAGAAAGGAGTGGAGAGTACATATTAATACTTAGTAAATAATGTGTTGAGAATTATGTCACCTTCTAATATTCAGAACCCTTGTCAAGGACTATTTTTTGCTTCATATTTCTACTGCCACTGCGTTTATAACTCTGATCTCTTTCTGTTTTAAAATTTATTTTAACTGATACATTAAAAACATAAAAATGTACATATTTCCCTGGTACCCTGTGACGTTTCAATACATATGTACATTGAGTAATGCTTAAATCAGTTAAGTATATCTGTCCACTAATCTTCAAAATTTCTTTATGTCAAAAACATTCAAAATCCTTTCTTTTAGCCTTTTGAAATACAGTAGACCCTTGGTCTCTGCAGGTGTATGTTTCTAAGGAGACTACCATTAAGGAAATATTGCAAATCCTCAGGATGTATAGTTTAGTGCTGTACTGCAGATGCTTGATTCATTTTTTCCATAATGCCACCCAACTTCAACTAAAGACATGCTGCTTTTCAACAAATCTAAAACTTTCACCTTATCACTTAAATTAAGCACACCAACTTTTACCTTGCTTTTGGGACACCATTTCCTTTTTTGAGAGGCATACTTTCAAAAAATTAAGTGCAGGGAAACAGTCAACAGGTTAATCATAACTGACAACCATGCAGGGCTGACTGAGAGTTTCTCTGCATCAGCTGAGCTGCTTAATGTGAATACAGGAATTTAGAAGTTTTGTTTTTGAAATTTTTAGTTTTTACAATTTATTATATTTTGACCACGCTTGGTCAAAGCCATGCATAATAAATCCCAAAATAATATGGGCTTATTGCATATACTACATTAGTGTTATCCATAGTCTTGAATTCCATTATTGGTCTCCTAGCTATTCTTTATCTCTGTTGTCCTCCCATTCATCCTCACCTTGCTTCTCAGTTAAACATCCTAAAAGTATAGCTCTCCTTATACCATTTCTTTGAGCAAAGACTTTCAGTAGCTTCCCATTAGCTAAACAATTTTAGTTCATAATTTTAGCCCATTATTAAGCTTTCGGTTTCACTCTACACTTTGTCCCTCGATTACCCTTGACATTACATACTCTAGACAACTAATTCTCAATTGAGAGTGTTATTGCCCCTTACTGGGAGATCTGGATATGTAAGAGACATTTTGGGCTTGTATAATGATTGAAGACATTCCTGGTATTTAGTGGATGAGGTCAAGAACACCAAACCTCTGCAACATTGAGTCATCTCTTGTCCAAGGTTGCTAGTGCCACCAGTGAGAAACACCGCAAATCTAGCCGAGAGATCATTCTTGTTTCCATGAACACTTCCTTTTTTTTCCCCCACCTCTATGCCTTTGATCATGTTATCCCCTCCATCTAAAATGTCATTTTGCTAAACTCACTGATGTCTTACTTTAAAAAAAATCTAGCTCAAATACAAGTCTTTTGAACATTCGTTGATCTGCCATTTCCACATCCAACTACTGTGAGGGTAATCTCTTATCTGTGCTTTCTTAGGTTTTCCTTAAAGGGCTCATCACATTTCTGTCCTGTTATAGTTGTATATCTCTTTGATTTCCCCATTTAGATGTTAAGCTTCCTAAAGACAAGAGCAATGGTTGCAAGTATGTGTCAATAAATATTGAATGAAATTGTGAGTTTATTTTAAAGAATATAGCACTGAGTTGCCTAAATTCTCAGAAAAATTAGTGACCTTCTAATATAACTAATATTTTGGTCCATGTCATTTCATTTTAAGATATTAATTTATTTCTAATAAGAAATATCTATAAGAAGAGGCAAATTGGTGCAACATATTTGCCTAGAATTTTAAATAGCAGGGCTTTCAATATTGATAGCTATAATTTTTTGAACACCTAGTGTGTATCTGATCCATGCTAGCCTATAAAAGCCTTGAAAGTCAAGCACCATGTTGTCTTACTCATTTTATATCTCATGTGCCTGAAAAGTGCTCAATAAATATTTGTGTTATGTATGAATTAATGAATGAAAGAGTATGCTAGGCATTTCGTGTGCTTTCCTCTCATCTTTATAAGTGTTTTAAAATGTCATAGATGAAGAAAGAAATTTTGTCCTATGTTACATAGCTAGTAGTTGGTGACAAGCAACAATTTGAAACCTAATATGGCTCCTGCATTCTTTCCATCAAACTGTACAGTTAATTCTGAGTTCCAAAGTTTAAAATCTTTAGCAATGTCACCAAAGCACCATGTCCTACCTGCTTAATTGTCTCCAAAGTCTCTGGATTAATTTTTGTAATGAAGTTAGTCTCTGTGCAGGCATAATAATCTTCCCCCACCGGGTAGATATTTACAAGGGCATTGTCGGTAACCTCCACTCCTCGGAAATAAGAAAAGAACCTGCAGAAGCAAATGAGTTTTTCAGTTCAGTAGCTTTCAAGCTATGAGAGAAAAAGGGCTTCAATGTAAAATGTCTTTAATAACATGTAGTTTGGTTTCAGTAACCAACCTGGAAAATATATTCTTGCAGGGATCTGGGAAAGCACAGGTGCCAAATTCTGTTATGACAATCCTTTTCTCAGTCATTGCCCGGACATAAGCATCAGTGCGGATGAACCTGAAGGACATTGAAACATGGCAAAGGGCCAGACAAGAGCCATCAGTGCAGTCCAAGTGGAGCTTAGAATGGTCATTCAATATGTTTTCATCATGGCAGGATCATAAGGCCACAATGTAAAGAATAAAGAGTATTGTTAGTCCTCTTTCTTAGAGTAACCATGGGAGAAAAGAGACAATGTGCCCCAAGCTTAAATTTAGTCCTTTAAACCTTTCAGTGACACATAAAGGACTTCAGGTTCAGAGAAAGGTAAGCGATTGGCATATGAGGCTAACCTTTGGTAGAATGCAAATTGGCCAGTCAAAACAATTGAACTTTCCATATCATTCCACATTGACCCATGGGTGGCTTACCTAGGACTCCTCACACTCTGTAGCCTGTAATCTATCATGTAATACAGTGTGCTGAATTATATTCCTTTCAATTTCCCTTATACCTCTTGTTTTTTGCTTCAGTTTTGGTGACTATTTTGCCATACTTTAAAAATTGATATTCTTGAATTCTATCTCTTGCATTGGAAGATCTGCTGAACCACATCCCAGACTAGCTGGCAAATGTTGACTAGGATTTTTTACATTGAGAACAAATTTAACTCAGATTTTATTCCTTAGAAGCCACATGAAAGCTTTATCCAAACTCTAACATTTGCTCTCATAGCTAAAGTTTTGCTTGGCATGACCTGCTTCTCTTCTGTCACAGTCCAAGTTATCCTGACTATTTCAAGTTTCCATTTACTCCTCCTTTTGATGTTTCCTAAAAATGCGTAAAATTTGTAGTGATCAACAAAACCACAACCAGCCTTGAAAATTAAGTAAGAGACAAAGTATTTTTTCGTGGTGCTTTTTGGGCTTATTAGAATGATGGCTTGGGCCTGCAAACCTTTTAGTAATAACCTCTTGTTTTTAGAAAACTCTTTCTGATTATCTCTATGACATATGTGGTACTTCCCTTTTTTGTGGTACCTCTCTCTCCTTTCCTGTCCTTTCTGATTATAAAAAATGAAGAGAATCAAGATATCCAGTAGTATAATAATAATAATTATAGTAAAAACTGTAACAACAACTTTGTTATTGCTGAGTGCTTTATAGGTGCTAGACACTGTGCTCTGGTAATAAATCCATCAAGTAGACTCTATTATCTCCTCAATTTACTGATTAAAAAAACCCCCACACATCAAGAATTAGAGGTTAACATGTAGCTAGAGGTTACCAATCGAGTCAAGTGGTGGCTGGTGAATGTAGGATTTGAAACCAGGCATATGACCCCAAGGCCCTAGTTCTTGGCTGATTTATTATCTCATGGTAGGGTTACCAGGGGTCTATGTAGACACCTTGGCCCAGATAGATTCTGAGAAAGACGTAGGTATAGAGGTCCCCTTTTGGGTTCAGTAGGTTCAAAGGTACATGGGAGGGGGAGCTGAGCCAGGCCCCTTTGAGGAGAGAGGAGGACTGAGCACTCCCTTACCTTCTATGGTATGTGACATGTCCTTCTTTAAAGTCAAACTTGTGCAGGAGGGCTTGCCCATCAAACAGGTGGTAAAATGGCTCAGCTCCGACTTCAAAGAGTCCTGGCCCACATCGAAGGAGACTGCCAGTAAGCCAGAGGGGGATCCTGCCTGGGATGGAATGAGACACAGAGCATGGCTTCTTATTGCTACCCTTGGGCTGAGCTCATTCCTCATAACTTGGAGTGATTGTACTAGCATCCCAATTGGGCATCCTCTTCTGGATTTCATTCCCAGAGCACATGCTGGACAGCACTTACAAGGGTCTCCTTTCACTAGGAGACCAGATGGTGGGAAGTGTGCCAGTCCCAGAGTCAGAATGATGGGATGGAAGAAGTGAGGAGAAAGCATCTTAGGTGAATGGGAGTCTCCATCTAACAGGGTCTCCAATACCAATCCATCTGCCTCTTTGCCATTTTACTTTAAAAAAGAATTTCAAATTTCTTAATGTACTTTGATGGATTGAAGGGTAGAAGGATGGAATATGGGAAAGGATAAAGACACTTTAAAAAGTGTATCTATAGAAGAAACTGTTCAAATGACCTTTGAAATCTAGAACTTCATCCCTCCTAGGGTGTGAATCAAGATATCCTATGCAAGTTCACCTGGTATAGTAGAAAGTACATAGAGCTGGGTGTCAGAAGCTGGATTCTAGGTCAGGATGTGCCACATGTCCTCCTGGGGTTTTGGTTTCTTCATATGCAAAATGACAGGTATCCAAGATAGTCCTTAAGGACTTACAGCTTTCACAGTCAGGTTTTGTGCCCTGTTATCTTTTGCAAAGGACAGTATTTGGCAGTGTTTGCTTAATCCTTACCAGGATTTTTTTTAAATGGATTATTTCCTATAGCTCAATTTGAGTAGCCTTTCTGATATGAGGTAAAATCTTGGACAGTTTACCTAAAAGCACAAGGCTGACTTTTTCCTGATGCCAGATTGTTAGCATCAGCATCTAGTTGAGAAAGAGATTTTGCCTCATCATCTTCTGTGTTGCAGAGGAAGAAGTTGGGAAGAGAGAGACCGCCCAGGCACTGACCATTCCCATGACACCATGTTACACCCAGCAGGGAGACTATATGGATCAAGTGGTGTCTTTGGACAAGAATGATGTTAGTGATAGTAACTTCCATCTGTGTCTGATACTGGGTGAATCATTCCATTTATATTACCTCATTTAATCTTTACAACATCCCCATGACATAAGTTTTGGGTTTCAGTAGGTGAAGGGATTGAAGTTCAGAAAGCTTAAGTAACTTATAAGATTTAAGTAATTTGTAATATCCACCATGCTTGAGCATGGTGAATATTAAAGCTGGCACTACTATGTCTGCCAGTCTCAAGAAACAACACTCTTCTAAAATAATGCACATAAAGTTCACCACCCTTTAATGTAATATTCCCAAATGATTTCCACTACACCCTCATTTATTTACACCCTGGTGAGACAGACACATTGAGCTAGGCACAGTCAGTTTGAAGATGACAAAAGTCATTAAGGAATTCCAGTTAGGTAGCACTTGGCTACGTTAGAGAAGTGAAATGACAGTAAATCCACAAGGAAACGGGTTCTTGTTGTAAAAACCCTGAATCTTCAGATTCCCTTCCTTGCAGCCCATAGAGGGAGCTAGTACTGAGAGATGCCAGTGAATATGAAGCCAGAGAAGAAAGACCTCAGCAGAAAAGAAGATGACTCCAAATGTGCTAATACCAACCTGTGACATGAGCTGTTAGTGGCGAAGACAGTTCCTCCACAGTTTCAAACAGCTTCTTGTAACCACCAGCAGGGTGCTCAACTCTGAAATGGTGGGATAATGAGGAAGAAGCCTAGATGATGCTCTCAGAAGCCCAGGGAGACAGAGGCAGTGCTCCAGGAATGTAGGTGCTTCTGGCTCGATCCCAGTGTGCTACTGCCAGTCAGGTCTTAGCCAGGGAGCACACAGGGCAGAAACAAAGTGTTCTCAGGGAAGGAAAGGGGCCCCAGCACCAATCTCTTTCTTTCACATCAGTAGGAATGACTTTTTTTTTAATGTCAGTGGTCACGTTGGACTTAATCCTACCCTCTGCAGTTTTCTCATATTCCTGAAGTCAAATCAACTGATCCTTCTGCTGTCACTTGTCTTCCTGAGCTTTGAGGCTGCGAAAGGTCTTTCCCAAGAAGCACCCTATCCCAGCTGAGTATGTCACTGACTTTCTCACTTTTTGCATTTTATAAGTTTTTAGAGTGGGAGTTCTGATTAGATTTTCTAATTATTATTATTTTGTGTATGTGTGTGTGTGTGGTACTGAGATCTGAGGTTTGAATTCAGGGGTTTGTGCTACGTAGGCAGATACTCTACCATTTGAGTCACATCCTCAGCCCCTATATTTCCTAATTATAATAATTACTTTTAATTAATCACTACTATGGGCCACATGCTGTAAAAAGAACTTTGCATAGTAATAACTCATTTAAATCTCACAACAACACAATGGGATAAGCAATAGTTATAGTAGTCTACATATGGAATAACCTTGAAAAAATTAAGTAAAATGACTTAAGTTATTTGCTTACAGTCACACAGTTAGGAAATGACTAGGCGAGAAGTGGCATCATGGACCAGGTGCCAGCGGCTCACGTCTATAATCCTAGCTACTTGGGAGGCTGAGATTGGAAGGATCAGCCTGAACAAATAGTTACCAAAACTCCAAATCCAAAATAACCAGAGCAAAATGTACTGGAGGGGCTCAAGTGGTAGAGAGCCTACTTTTTGAGTGCCTGCTTTGTAAGTGGGAAGCCCTTAGTTCAAACCCTGGTCCCCCTCGCCCCCCATACATACAAAAAATGGAGCCATAGTTTGTCAGATATCTCTATGCTCACAGCTGCTTCCAAGCCCCAATGTAAATCTCACCATCACTTGGATTTAAAGTTTCTACATTTACTTAATATAGGAAGAAATGGCTCCCTCCAGACCTATGGGTCTTCTTTGAACAGATCATCAATCAACATTATTTTTTCAGGAGCTCTGGTAATACCCCATTCATCATCTAATGCCATCACTAAGGCATTATAAAAAGTCTCCCAAGGATACTTACTGGATAGACATTTTCTCCCAGTGGAGGATCAAGAACCAGCTGTGGAATGAGAAAGCAAGTCCTTGGTTAGGGGCTTTTGTATGTCTTCTAAGTCTCCCTAAAAGGAGTTACGGCTTTGGGAAGCCTTCTCTACCCCCTCAGCTGAGGGAGGGGGAAACAGAAGTGGCTTTCAGCACTTCTGATGCTGGAGTATTATTTGGACTTTCTGTTTCCATAACAGTTTTTTGGCTGTCTTTCAGAGACCTCAATCCTTCCCAAGAAGAATGAGAAGTAGATTAAAAAGAAAGAAGCCATGTGGGAGTGGCTTATCAAGCCTGAGCTGGTCTGAGTCACCCCACTGGAACCTGGTACCATTCTTTGGCACACACTTTCCTCTACCACTTCTGTGCCCTTATGCCTTCATTCATTTATTCACTCACTTTGGTAGGGTAACAGGAAAGTAACAAAGTATATGGTAAAATTTGGTTAGTGCTAAGATTGGAGAGGTAGGGAGTGTTGTGAAAGTGTATTCTAACCCCTCTACCCCCCCAGCTGCCATACTGGTACCATTCACTATCCAAATTCTTCCAATGAGATTGAAGACATTATTTATTTATTCATTTTTGATTTGCTGAGGATGAAACTCTTTTCCTTTCCTTGCTTGTCACTAATGTTTGGCTCTCTAACTCACCTTCCTGTCTACTGGTATCTGTTCTTCACTTACAGAGCATATAACACAATTTCACTTAGATTTCCTTACTCCTATTAAGTCCCAATTGTTACTGAGCACAGACATGTACTCAGTGGAGTGCTTGGGAAACAGACAAGATGTAGACTATACCAGCTTCAGCTTTCACATTTTCAAGAAAGTAATGAATAACTTTAAATTTAATAAGTGATTCTGACTACTTACCCTAGAGCTGGTCTTCAGCAAATTATATAAGAATTAATCGAGTGCTCCTTAAGATAGATAAGAGGAATGTACTTTCCCAGCTTGCCTGTACTGATGGCAAAGGTCTACGAGCAGGAACTCACCAATCAGACAGTAGCAGAGGTATGGTGGTAATGCCCAATGTCCAACATCAGTGGTGTTTTTACTCATCCATGGTAGTCCTGGTGTCTGTACTCTCTACAGGGGAACCTAGGGATTAATACTAGCCAGGTAGCCTCCAAGCTCCATTGTTTAACTATCTCAGAGATTCTGTTAGTTACCTAATATTTACAATGTTTGTGCATTGCTTTAATTAAGTGCAGTTGGTCTCATTGTTTGCAACTAAGGGTCAAGCTCTATAAAAATAATGGTGGTATAAGATAATGTATACACTGGAAGAATGTCTATGTTGCTATTAAGAGGTCCCAGAAGAGAGAGCAAATATCTACACTGAGAATAAAAGAATATATAAAAGTTAAATAGTCAAAGGACAAGTTGAAGAGTTTTTTGGCACAGCTTAAAGTTTCAAAGTAAGGGTAATGTAGGGAACGAGCAAGTGGTGAAACTAGATTAGAGGTAGTCTGGGGTGGGATTTTGTAGAAACTTGAAGAAATCAAGACCCATGTTATGAAGAGAAGGAGATCACTGAAATGTTTTATTCATGAGTGACATGATCTGACTTGCACTTTATTAAGCATTTGTATTATGAGTAATATATAGGAATGGGAGATTTAGGCAAGACAAATTAGAGGGAGGCACAGATCAAACAAGAGAGTAGGAGGATGCCCTGGAGATGGATATAAAAGGTCAGATTGAAGTGTATTTTAGAGAAGGCCTGATCAACCTTTGTGGGTAGCAAATGTGTTGGAGAAATAAAAGGCATAAAAAGGGTGGTTTTAGGAATGCAGAGAAAGTAGTTTTATTTATTAAAGGCAGAAACCACTAGGAGGTGTAATTATCTGGGGTCCTCATAGGGAGGCAGAATGAGTCAGAATCTGAGGATGGACTGGGTGTGGATGAGGAAAGATGGACAAGACATTGCTAGTAAAGGATGCAAAGTGAGAGAAGACAGAGGTGGGCAGTTTGGAAGAGCATGTTAGAAGGACTTTCTATCTTCTGAACCATTTTTGCTAGATTTCAATTTCTAAGGAGAGTCTTTTTCTTGAGTAGAAGTGTGAGTCATATGGTGCTACTTACATACACTTAGTCCCTGAAGAGAAATTCTAGGAATACTAGAGTCCAGCTGTTTTTCTCCACTTTCACCTCTCCTCCTTCCATTACAAGGGATCAAATGAGAAGGTTTTTTTTCCTGAAAGTCTATACTAGCTGAGTGACAGGGCATTAAAAAAACCTGCACTTTATGCTGAAGATCCCTTCCTGGGAGATGAAAATCGTCTTCCTGGTGCTCCTGCAAGCCCCCAAAGACTTGCTTAGGTATTTTTATGTTGCCTTTGGTGTTCTGGGCTGAAGTCACAATGTTTAAATACACAAGCTGGTTTTCATGATTTTTTGTGTTGTTTTGTATCTTTAGTATCCTTTATGTTTCTACCTACATAGATACCAGATGTCAGCTCCTTGAGGAATATTTCTTTTAAAAGTATAAATCATGGGAAATCATTCTTGGAAGGCACATAGACTGAAAGACCATGAGTTGTCAAGTTCGTATGCATGGATAAATTCAACATGAAAACTAATTTTTGAGAATTAAACCTCATTGAATCCTGAGTTCTTTAGTTATAAGGAGGGAAAATATGTGAAAGCATTTGTTAGCCAAAAGTATTTCCCACTATTATTAAGTAGTGCTTGCCAGTGTCCCGTCTCGGGAAGTTTAATTTCATGTGTGATCTTTTAACTAATAACTCCTGCCTTAAGGGTAGCCCATTTTCCTCTATTCCACCATTGGTGCGCAGTTAATGATTGGCTATGCTACATCCTTTAAAAGCATCATTTGGGCTTATTTGTTTCTAAATTCCTAAATGGAGACCTCTTTTCCAGGTTAACCTTAATTCTCCTGTAGTTTCTTCATGATACACTGGATCACCAATGCTACTTTCCTTTTATCTTCTTCTCTTATCCTCCATCTTAATTTTTTTTTGTCATTTAGTAAAACCAGCTTTTCATGTTCAATTTGGTAAGCCAGATTTTCATGTTCAGTAAACTAAACCTTAGAGTACTTGCCTAGCAAGCGTAAGGTCCTGATTTCAAGAAATAATACCATGAAAAAAAAACACTTTTATTTTGGTAAATTTTGATACATTTACCAGAATAATATTCCATGAATAAAACTAAAAATATTAAAACAGTAAAACTCCTTTCTGTGAGTAGATATTCCTAAATAGGAACAGAGTTCCCATTTCCTTGAAGAATTTTTTTTGGTGAGGCAGTACTGGGGCTTGAACTCAGGACTTTCACATTTGTGAAGTAGGCACTCTACCGCTTGAATCATACCTCCAGCTCTTTTTGTTCTGGTTATTTTGGAGCTAGGATCTTGCTTTTTGCTCTGGCAAGCCTGAATTGCAAATCTGAACTCCTATTTTACCCTTCTGGCTGTAGCTGGAATGACAGGCAGAGGCCACCATGCTGAGGGTCTCACAAACTTTTCCTCATCTGAGCCTCCCAAGTTGCTAGGATTATAAGCATAAGCCACCAGTACCCAGGTAAGAAGAGAAAATATTAAAAGCTGCTTTTCATCCTGGTATCAAGCAGACCACACAGTACCTGAGGGTAATAAAGAGGTGTTCACAGTGTACGCTGAGAAGAGTGAGATGGTATGGCAGGAGAATTATTGAGGTGATCTGATTCATGTTTTGAAAACAAATAGCTGTCACAGAGATGTGAAGAATGGATTCTATCTAAGTGGCCAGAGTGGAAGCAGGAAGCAGCAGTTCAGCTGAGTTGATGAGGGTTTAGACTAGAGTAGACCAATACACATTGAAAAAAGTGGGTGAGTTTGAGGTCTGTTTTGTAGGTAGAAATTACAAAACTGGTACCATAGGTTGATATGTATGGGATATAAGAAAATGGGGTAAAGTTGCTAATATTGTAGTATAAAAATTAAATATTGAACGTCAGTATCATACAACAATAAGTGGGGTGGGTGGCTAGGTAGATCTGCTGACATGGCTGGACTGTCTCATGACTGAAGTTTGTCCTGCTGTTGGCTGTTCCAGGTCTCAGCTGGGATAAGCAGGGTGACTTGGCTTTGCTATACGTGTTTCCTCTCCAGGA
Organism: Castor canadensis; assembly: GCF_047511655.1. NCBI lineage: Eukaryota > Metazoa > Chordata > Mammalia > Rodentia > Castoridae > Castor > Castor canadensis. Next base: position 106,690,930 of record NC_133392.1, on the reverse strand, counting down.
GGCTAGCCTGGGAAATATTCTCCTGGCTGTCCCAGAGAGGAAAGAGAGCAAGTGGAAAAAACAACAAAAAAATCACTTAAAGCCTAAGCACAGAACTGACACTGTCTCTTCCATCACCTTCCTTTAGCCAAAACAAGTCATGAGGCCAGCCAGAACTCAAGGTGTAAAAATCTCTTCAGTCTCTGTAATCTTTAGTACGAACAACTACAATGTCACACGGCAAGGTCATAGATACAAGGAAGAATGAAAATTGTTTTTCAGCCTAGCATATAGGCAACTGAAGTAGAATTTTTGGCTTGAGCAATTGAGTGTCATGCCATTCTCCAGAAATAGAAGCTAATGGTTTAATGGGAATGGGTTTCTGAAGAGTTCCAGTTACATATAAGATGCTATAGATGTTCATCTTCTCCATCCTGCTCTTTATTTGCCCACCCCCTCCCTCCCTCTGGTAGCAATCCTCATCTTTCTTCCTTACCACACCCAAGGAACTTTCTCAGTGGTGGTCAGATCCAAACCAAAGTGGTGCAATCCCACAGCTTACATTCTTACAACTACAGTAAGCCCACCTTATTTGTTTATTTATTATATATGATTTCGATCAAGCATGGTCAAAAATAAATTTTAGAGGAATCAAAAGAAATTTCAAAAAAATTTTTGAATTCCTGTGCATATTATACAGATTAGTTGATGTGGAGAAGCTCGGTCAGTCTTGCATTATTGTCAGTTGTGTGATCTGCTGAATGTTTCTCTGTCCTTAATCATAATAATACAGGGTCTGCTCTATTATTTTCATCTACATATGGAAGTTGTGATTAATATGATTTTTCTTTTTTTTTTTAGTACTGGGTTTTGAACTCAGGGCCGCATGTTCGCTAGATAGGCACTCTATCACATGAGCCATATCTCCAGCCCAAGTATGATTTTCTTGATTGCATTGTGTGTCATGATATCTTAGGGCTCATGCAGGGAGATGCTCTTGTGGCTTTGCTACTGACTTGCCTCCAATCTGTGTCTTCAACACATCCCCAGCCATACTGTCAGAAGCTTTCTTAAAGGAAATTGGCCTTGCCCTTCCTTGCTTAGAACCTTTCAAGAGGTCTGCATAACTTACTGGACAAAGTCCAAGCACTTTAGCACAGCTATACAATCTCATACCCTGACCCCTGCCTGCTTCTCCATGTCATCAAGCACCATACTCTCATTTTATTTGTCCTCCAGCAGTACCAGGCTGTCCACTGATTCTCATGGGTTGCATATTGTTTCATGCCTCTGTTTCTTTACCCAGTCTAGCTCTTAGCCTGCGCCTCCCTTTCTTCCCTTGTCCATTTGGAGAATTTCTAGTTTCTGTCACAACGCTGATAGAGTACTTTGTGATGCCTCAGCAGGGGGCCATTTTGCTCTTTTCCTGAGACTCATTTAAGCATCTATTGTTCTACAAATCACAATGGTATATCACTTGTTAGCAGTCTGTCTTCCACTTCAGATAGAAAGTGTCTTGTTTATTGCACAGAAATAGAATGAAGTCATCCCCACAGCAGTGTTAACTCAACTACATTTCCTGTCAGGATGGAAAGTGGCAGCCACCCTAGCTTCTTTCCCAGGGGAAAACTGATAGACTATCAAAAGCCCTGTAGCATTTCTACTATACTGTAGGTCACATGTAAAGCAACCTTCCCTCCCCTCTCCATCTCCCACCACTCCCAGAGCTTAGTCTTCCTTGGCACCATTCAAAAATGTCATGAGGAAGAAGTGGTATATATAGTCCTGACTATTCTCTCTCTTCTCCTCTAGTGGATATTGGTATCTCCTCTTGCTGCTGGGTCTTGTACCTTATTCAGAGAATCCCTGATGATTTCCTTATGCCGATGTGAGTAATAAATTACATGTGATCTCTAGTTTTGGAGTAATCTATTTTGACATTTGATATCTTTAAAAACTAGAGCCAGGCAGCAGGCTTACTGCAACACCAAAGCATCAAAACACAGGGCGTCAGAACAAGAACCCAAAAGCTGTTGTTAGTTGAACCCAGTTAGTAGAGGCCAGTAGAAGAACTACCAACATGAGCTGAGCAGGCAAGAAAAAAATTCTTGTTTATAAATGAGTGCATAATGATTTGGTTTGTTTTTCCTCAAGAATTTGGAATATTTTACTTAAAATCTTGATTATGTTCAGATTTTAATTAATCGGCTCTTGGTTCACACCCATGACAAAGCACACAAGAAGATTCTGTGTCAGCCTTGTTGGATTAATGGTGGCTCAACCATTAAAGGTCTGTGGTTCTTGTAAGGGCTCAGGTCCTGCCCATCATTGCAAACACAAAGAATAATGGGCAGCTGAAATCTTTTAAAAAGAAGACCCCTCCCCACAGCTTTATGAGTGAGAGAACCAGTTCATTTGGTAAAAGAACCTCAAATGAAGATTAAAACCACTTAATCTCTTACGTCAGGCGTCATACAAAGAGCTATTCTAACAGCATTAGAAATCTTGGTGGTGCTGATCCAGTTTATGGAATTATTAGGTTGGTTGGTTTTTCTTATACAATGGAAGAATAGGTTTCCTAACAGAAGAGAGTTGTTAATATAATTGGCTGAATGTCCACACTTACTTCTGTACCTTTACTTATCAGGGTGTATTTGCTATTTGTTTTGATGTTCGTTTCATCACTTAGAAAGTTTCTTGAGGGCAATGGCCCTGCCATATTTGTCACTGTAATTTAGAACACATTACTTACTAAATAGTTATATATTTATTTTTGGCAGTACTGGGGTTTGAGCTCAAGGTCTTGTGCTTGCTAGACATGCACTCTGCCACTTGTACTGTGCCTCTCTCTGATCCTGTCCCCCCACCTTTTTTTTTGCTTTTAGGTTGTTTTTCAGATAGGGTCTCATGTTCTTTCCTGGGATGGCCTGGGACTGTGGTCTTTCTATCTATGTCTTTCCCATAGCTGGGGTTACAGGTACAAGCCACCATGCCTAGCTAGTTCATTGAGATAGAGATCTTTCTAATGTTTTGCCCAGGCTGGCCTCTAACTGTGATCCTCCCCATCTCCACCACCTGAGTAGATTAGGTTACAGGCATGCACCCTCCACCAGCCTCACTAAGGATGGATAATTTCCATTATGGATGTCTTTTGCTTTATTTTCTTGCCTTATTGCACTGGTTGGAACCTCTAGTGAGTGACAAAGAAGACATCCTTCTTTGTCTTCTTCTTGATCTTAAGAATAAAGTGTTGAATCTTTCACCACTTAGTGTATGATTTTTTCATAGATGTTTCTATCAGATTAAGGGATTTTCAACTTGTTGAAGGTTTTTAATCAGGAGAGGATGGATGCTCTACTTCACTTTTTGAATATACAGAATATATTTATAATAAGTGATATATCTATGTGTTAATCATAACATGTGCAAATTTCAGATCAGGATTGACTGATTTCTGCCTTAATTATGGGAAATAATTGTTTTTTTGCATGCCTGGTAATTTTTTTTTTCATTTTTCTTTTATTATTCATATGTGCATACAAGGCTTGGTTCATTTCTCCCCCCTGCCCATGCCTGGTAATTTTTGATTGGTTGCCAGACATTTTACATTTTCTTTCACTGGGTTGTGTGTTTACTTGTGTTTCTATAAATATTGTTGAGCTTTTTTGGGGACATAGTGTTACTGAAAATAGTTTGATCATTTTAGGTTAGGTGGGACTGAAGCAGTTAGTGCTCACTATAAGGATATTCCCCCCAATACTATGTCATGCTTTAGGTGTCTTTTTTTGTTCTACGAAATTCCCCATGAATCATGAGCTTTTTTTTTTCCAGTGTGGATGGTGGGAGCAGGGACTATTCTGAAACCTGTGTGAATGCATACCGCTGTACCTCTAATTCGTCAGTTTTCTCTTGCCCTTGAGTAATTTCCTCACCCAGAAGCTCTGATCAGCATTCCAGCTGGTCATTCAAGAGGTACTCTGTATATATCTTCCGAGTCTACTCTCTATAGTCTTCCACTCTATTGCACTCTTTTCTATAATTTTGAGGCAGCTTTTTTCTTCAGATTTTCAACTCTAATCTCTCAACTCAGGGAGCCTGTCAGGCTTTATATAGCTTTACTTTATGAGCTTCACAGTCTAGAAACTTTTCATGGCATTTATAATGGTAAAATGGCAATTGGATAGCTTCCCTCATTCAGTGACAAATGTTCTTTCTTGGTTAATGTCTACTATCTTGAACACTATGGTTTCATTTCTAAAAGTTGTTTCAGGGAAGTGGGTAAATATGGTCCCAAGTGTTCAATCTTGGTTTGAGGCTAAAGTTCAGCAATTGATATGAATTTGTTTAGAAATAAAATTTTGAGAACTGTCTGAACTTCATATAGAATAGTTTTTTTTTGGCAGGAGGATCCTTTAAGTTGTCATTCTTTGGAAGTGGAAAAGTTAGATTATGGAGTTTTATGATTGAAGCCATTGAGTATGATTTAATGTTAGTGGAAGTTCAATAATGTAGGAGGCAAGAAACCTAAGATAGACTATTAGACTTGCAAACTATAAATAGTGGCTGTCAAACTATAAATAGTGAATAAGACAAAATCCCTGTCTTCATCAAACTTTATCTTAGTGGGAAGACAGACAATATAGCCAACCAAATAAGCAAGATAGCATATGATCTATGTTACATCATAGCTTTATGCTTCCCCTATTAGAGCACTTCTTACATTATATTTGGTGACTGATTAGTCTCTTTCTCTGGTCAGGCTGAGCTTTTTTAGGTCTCTAGGGAGTCTGATTTAGCCTCTCATCCCTGTTGTCTAGTACAGTGCAAAGCATTTAGAAGGTATTAGTCAGTGAATAAATGAATGGATGAATGAATGAATTAATGGTATGAATTTTATGTACTAAGACTGGCCATCAAGGGATTTATTTTGTATAAATAAATCTTTTGATTACTTTTAGATCAGTGCCTTGATACCTATGAATCAAAATGGTCAACACATTTATTCCCAAGCTAAACTGAGGTAGTGAGTAATAATAACAATAGGTTAATTGACCAATACATGTTTTGTTGTGGTTCAGTTATGAACTGTCCTGCCAAAGGGCTCATGTGTTGAAGGTTTGCTCCCCAGCTGGTGGTGAAATTTGGAGGTGATTGGATAGCGAAGGTGCTAACTTCAACAATGGGTCAATCCATTGGTTCTGAATAGGCTAGTGAAAGGTCCTAGCTGGAGGCACTAGGGTCACTGGGGTTGTGCCTTTGAAAGGAATGTCTTGTCCCTGGTTCCTTCCTGTCTTTTTATGCTTCCTGGCTGCCATGAGGTAAGCAACTTTCCTCTACCATCACCTCTCACCATGATATCTCTACCTTGCTATGGGTCTGAAAACAATAGAGCTAGCTGACCATAGACTGAGCCTTCTGAAGTCAAAAGCAAAAAATCTTTTCTTCCTTTAGATTAATTTTTTGGGTATTTTGTCACAGAGACAAAAAGCTAACTAATACTGTTTTCTTGGGTTTTAATAACAATCTCATAATGACAGAATCAAGTGTTTCAAGATTCTTTGCCTTTACATTTAAACAAATGGACAGTAGTATTTCCTACAGAGAAAGGTAATTATGTGTCCACTTGAGCATTACTAAGTATTTTGCAATATGGTAAAGACAGCTGTGGTACAGTAAAGCAGCTAATTGTTACTATGTCCATGGCAGCAGGGTCCCTGTGTTTGTGTCTAGGATCTAGAACACTGCCTAGAAATGAGTGAATAAATACACAATTGAACACACCTCATGAATCCTTCTCAAGCCTGATTCACTACCAGTAAAATAACCATGGGAGCATAACTGGAAAGAGAAGAGAAACTACTTTCTACACTAGTGTTTATATCTTATGATGATGTTATTGTTATGGTTTATAAAGAGATTTCTCATTTTCCAATAGGTAGTCCTCTAAATCTTCCTGGTCTACAAAGTGGATATTTTATAAACAAATGGATGTGGGTCTGTATAGAGAATGGCAAGCTAGTGGAGTGACTCAAGTGGTAGAGCATCTGCCTAGCAAGCATGAGGCTCTGAGTTCAAACACCAGTGCCACCAAAAGAAAAAAAGAGAGAATGGAGGGATGTCGTTTTTTTAGACAATCTGCAGAATATTGTTTATCTTAGGCCAAGTTATTCAAGCCATGGTTCAATACTCTGGATTCCAATCAAGTTTGCAAAAGAGAGCTAAGTTTGGAAACCTTTGCAAGAATAAGTTGCTTCTCTGAAGGTCCTTATATATAATCAACAGAATTGTACAGGGCACAGGGGAGGAGGGGATGAAAGAGGAGAAAAGCCATATATAAAATAAAACATGGTGAAATCATGCATAAGTTACAGAGCTTTCGTGTTATTTTATAATTAAACATTTGATAAGGCATCAAATGTAATTATAAAAAGGTAAAGTAGCAGAAAATATCCTATTCAAGAGGTCTAAAGACTTGTTGAATTAGTTGTTTCCAGAATCTGCTTATCTTGCATATTAAAAAAAAGCTGAGGGGGGAAAACAGATTAGTAGCTTCTAATAGCTTACCATGCAAGCTTTGTTGATTAGTTTGCAACTGCTGATAATGGCACAAAAATGGTCATTAAAGCTGTGAAATACTCCATGAAACTGCTACACTGTCTTTTCCTAGCATCTGTCCATAAGTCCAGAAAATCACATTCAATCAGATTTACTAGCATTTTTTTCCCACTGTAAACCCCACATAATCTTTCTTTAGATAAGTTAATGATATCTGCACAGGCTATGTGCAGTTGAGGCAATTATCCAAAGAATCTTGAACTTAAAAACAGTTACTTTGATCTGTTGTGTTTGTACTTCTAGATAAGCATTTTTTTCTGAATATTTACTGTTGGGTCAAATTTCCATATTATAATCTTTTTTATGGGGGCAAGTTTTTGAGTACTTAAGTATTATTTTCTTACATGTATTAATTGGAGTTGTATTAACAACTGGATTTAGATTCCAATTGCACTGAATTTCATTTTAACTGTTATATTCAAGTAGCTACCTTAGATTATTATGACTGCAAAATTCACAAATAGGTTTGGAATAATCAGTAAAGCTAAAAGTTGAAAATGGAGTACAAAACACAGGGACATCACTTCTTTTCTGAAGGGCATTAAATGAATGTCTTTACTTTGGAATGGGTGAAAACTATTTCAGCCATTTCATTAGACCATTGGACCCTTTCAGAGGGTCTGGGAAGAAAAGTAGCAAGTAAGCAGAATGACTTCATCCTTCTTCTCCCATATACAAACTTAGATTAAATGGAAAATATTAGCCATGTTTACAGAAACAAATGGGTGTGTTGAATTAACCAATCAATTCCTTAAAACTATAATCAACTCATTAACATTTCAGTAATACCACTGACTTGCCATATTTGTGTTTGACTAAACTGACTGTTAGAATCCAAGATACTGGTCTTTAAAGGAGCTTAAAAATAATAATCCATGTTAGGATTTTTTTTTTACTTGTTAGGAAATTAAATTTCAAAAATATTACTTATATACCATATTAGTGAAAGTCTGAGGACTTATTTCTTAGACAAAATTTATTTCTCAGCCTGGAAACCATGAGTTCATGAATCCTGAACCCAACTTTCAAGACTCAGTTAAGTCAATCAGAATTGGATGACAGTTAAAGTCATTCTAGTTAGTATATGGACTACATGGTCATAAGAATCATAGGGGTACCTGTTAGAGAGTCTCTCTCTGGAGATTCTGAATTATTCGTTCTGAGTTAGATTAGGCAAGATTGAGAACAGGGTATGCCAGTAAACTGAGGCAAAGCATGCACAGTAGGGCACAGGTGGCTGTACCAGGAAAGGAAAAGTTTAAAAGGCAAGAGCTATACACAAAGACAGAGGATCTTGGTCTTATTGGTCAGAGCATGTTTCAGATTTGAGGTTGCTAAGTGACATTAGTTGCTCTTAGGACAGGTTCAATGCTTCAAAATCAATTCATCTACAGTTGTCTAATTAGTAGAGGCTTATGAATTGAGATAACCCCGTAATAAACCTGTGGAGTTTGTTACCCACCCTGTGCCTGGCCTCTATGTCACTTGATTCATATTGCTGGAATTAAAATAAAATGTATTATACAGAGAAATTATTTCCATTAAAGCTGATCTAAGTAGAGATTTTTTTTTTTGCCATTGGGTGAGATAGTAAATGTACAAACATGTCTTTAACGATGGTGGGGCAACTCTTTTTCTCCAGTACCTTAGCCTCCAAGTCCTGTGGGAAAGGAATGCCTTTTGGAGCGATTGGAGGTTCTATAAGGATGTTCATGCTCTCAGATCGTTTGTATTACCATCAGACTCTGATTAATTCTCATCAACATCACCTAGCTTATCTTCAGAGGCCATTTTTTTTTCCTGGTGGAAAAGACCTGGTAAATTTTTTATCTCTCTGCACCTTAGTTTCCTTATTGTACTACAATAATAATATTTGCCTCAAAGACTTCTTTTAAATAAATAGATGAATAATTACTACAACATGCTCAGAACAGTACCTGGCAACAAGTGCTCCATAAATTTTTAGTTATAATTGTTACTGTCACTTCAGAATGAGAGTAGCTAAGCTGCTAGAAGTAAGAAATGAATCATGGGAAGATTAATGACAATGGTGGCCTTAATTTATCTTCTTCTTGTAATCATGCTCTTTGCTAAATCAGGGCAACTTCTACCAAGAGATGGAGTCTATTCTCACCCTGGGATCTGGGATAGCTTATGACTTTCTTAGATCAATAAAATGTCAGTCCTTGGTTTAATCCTCAGTGGGGCCTTGAACAATTCTGCTCTGTTTCTTGTGACTTTAGCTTTACCATGAGAAAAATCTCAGATTATTCTGATGGAGAGTGCAAGACCACATGAAACTGAGATGATTAATTTCTGCTGAGAAAATTATAGACTGGCCAAAGCCAGAGGACCTGTCCTTCTGAGTACAACTGAAATTGCTGACCTAAAGAATTGTGTCTACATAAATGGTCATTGTTTTAAACCTTTGCGTTTTGGGGTGTTGGTTTATACAAAAATAGCTACAATACAAACTATAACTAAAGGGATGACATTAAATGATAAATATTTGCTTATTTTCTTCCCTCAGTCACCTATAGCAGTTGCCTCATTCTATAGAATATAGTGCCATAGGATTTTAAGTTTGTGGTAGACTTGAAAATCTAAACTTCTCATTTTACAGATGAAAATCTGAGACCCAAAATGGCTAAGAAATTTGTAAAAGGCTGCAAAGGCAATGGTAAACAGAGTCATAAAAAGGAAAAACAAAACAAATTAGAACTGGGGTAGAAGGGTATCAATTCTGGAAACAGTGAAGTGCTCAGAAACTCCTCACCCGAGAGAAGAGAACATCACTTCAGAGAGCTCGGGAGAATAGTTCTGCGAGACTGGGGTGTTTCACATCATGAACAGTACACTTGTGATTCTCAGATCTCTCTACAAAATATTCTCAATGTTTGTGGGCAAAGCAGAGGCTACTTGCCTAAAAGATCTAAAGTCTTTGAAATTTCTTAAAAATACCTGCATCCCATCACATGCTACTCTATATTTCTATACATATAATTTTTAAAAATCCCTCCGAATTTTGTAACAAATTAATTCTGAAGAAAGATGGGTCCTATTTGTCCTGAGTCTTCAATTGCACCCTGGCATGCTCTTGAATGTTATTGGACAAGTCCATTAGGGCAACTTGGTAGAGCACACTGAGGAGTCTGAGGTTAGGCCTCAGAGTCTCTCTTTGGGTGCTTTAGAGGGAGTCCTCCCTCCACAAATGTTTGTTGAACACCTTCTATGCCAGATACTGTTCTAGGCACTTGGGATGCAGCAGAAAACAAAACCCAAATTCCTGTTTTCATAGTGTGTATTAGTTTCCAATTGCTGTTATAAAAATTACCACATGGTTAGTAGATTAAACTCATACACGTTTATTATCATTCTGGAGGTCAGAAGTCTAAAATGGGACTACAGGGTTGGTTCCTTCTGGAACTTCTCAGAGAGAATCTATTTCCTTGCCTTCTGCAATCACTAGACACTATGTACTACCTCACTTGGCCATGACCCCTTCCTCCATCTTTGAAGCCAGCAGTCCAGCATCATCTGCCCTCACTGATCTCTGCTTTCATCTTCACATTTTCTCTCTTTTGCTCTGATCCTCCTCTCCTCCTCTGATAAGGACTCTTGTTTTAATATTAAGCCCAGATAATCCAGGATTGTTTCCCCATCGAATACCCTTCCTTTAATCACATCTGCAAAGTCTTCTTTTATCATATAAGGTAACATAATCATAGGTTTGGGGCAATTAAAACATAGACTGGTTTGGGGGCCCATTATTCATCTTACCACAAGGAGGCTGCATTTAGTGAAGTTAATTTTGATAAGATACAGTTTAAGTTCTTGAATATGACTTAGATACATTTTATGATGTTTTTTCTTCTCAGCCCTATCTTTCAGTGACTCCCTGCTGCAAATACATAGCCTAGCAGTCCTGACCTAATTCTATCACCTCTTCCTTGGAACACATCTGTCATTTTTCACCCCTGTGATTTGTACCTGTCTGTGAGGTCTTACTATGCCACACCCTTTCCCTACATTCTCTATACCCTTTGGTTGTCAAAATGCAGCTATCTCTCAGTTTCTGATCTCTGTAGCAGACTTGTTTCAGGACCCCTGTGAACACTAAAATCTAAGGATGCTCAAGTCATTATGTGAAATTGTGTAGTGTTGGCACATACCCATTCTCATCCTCCTATATACTTTAGATCATCTCTGAATGACTTACATTACCTAATACAGTGTAAATGCTACATAAGTATCATTGTAAATTGCTGTATAAGTTTATATAATAATGACATGAAAAAAAGTCTGTATGTGTTTAGTACAGAGGCAAATTAAAGAAAAGATTTGATCCTTGGTTGGTTAAACACACAGATATAGGACCTGAGGATGTAGCCAATTATACTCAACTGGGACATCAGCTTCTCTGATTTTTTTTATTTTTTATTTTTTTGGTGGTACTGGAGTTTGAACTCAGGGCCTCATGCTTGCTAGGCAGATGCTCTACCCCTTGAGCCATGTCACCAGTCCAATCTTCTCTAAGAAATAATGCCTGTCTCACTTATGCTTAAAAGACCCTGTGCCTGCCTGCCTCAGTCATGGACTTTTATCGTACTATATGAGAACATCTTTGAGAGCAGGGAGTGCCATTCATTTCTCTAGCCCCATCACTTAGCATACATAGTACCTAGCACAAAGTAAAGGCTTGAGAAATGTTCAACGAACAAGTGAGTATCGATGAAGTTGTTTAAATTAGCTAATTATAAGAAGAAGAAAGAGAAGTCGAAGCAGGTTTTGTCTCCAGTTGTCAAGAAAGTTTGGTAAGGAGTGGATCTCTGCTGAGCATGGAAAAGGAGCAGCAGACAGGGGAGAGATGAGATACACATGACTGATGAGAAGCAGCCCCAGGCAGGAGGCAGGAGGCAGGGCAGCTCCTCTCAGCAGGGGTGCTTTGATCTGCTCCTGCTTTGATCCCTGCTGTGTAGCTGTGACACAGGATGTTCTGGAAAGAAGAAAATCTACTTACTCTTTCTTGTTTTTGCTTTCAGGGTGTGCAAGAGAAGAGGCATTTGGGGAGTGGGGTGGTTTTTTGGTGGCAAAATAAAATCATTTTCCAGAGGTAAACAGTCTCTCCAACATGGTTGTGAGTTGAAGCAGAAGAAAAGAGAATGCAGATGGAGGATTTGCAAGGAGTAGGAGAGAATCACAAAGTACAATGTGAAAGCAGAGGCAAGAAAAAATGGGAAAGTGTGGCAAGGTGGCAGCACATGGGGATTTTAGCAAAGTGTTCTAGTGATGGTGCCAATGGGACACAAAGCCATATGTGGAGGGATTTGTTTACCTCTTGGACAACACATGGAAACACAAGGAGTGATGCTTCAGACACCTTTGCACAAAGGAACAGGACAGCAGAGGTCAATGATCATAACTGGAGAGCTGGGTGAGACACAGAAACACCACCATGGGTCCCTGTATGGAAGGTCAAGTGGAACTTTTGAATTTGTGCAGTTTATTTTTAGAAGCATAAATTCTATCATTATGTTCAAGTTAAATCAACTTTGCTAAATTTATCTAATATATGGATTAGTTTTTGTTTTGTTTTGTTTTTAAATTCTGGTGCTGGGGATTCAACCCAGGGCTTCAAGCATGGAAGGCAAGTAGATTTAATTATTTGAAACTGAGCTTTTTGTAAGGTAATGTCAAATAAAGATCATGCCACATGTGGAAAGGAAAGATTTATTGGAATCCAGACTGCAGGGCTGCCTCCCTCCCACCCCTGAGGTCAGGGAGCAGCGTCTTGGCTGAAATGAGTAGAGTGTTTTATAGGAGGGGCCAAGCCATGCGGGAGGGAGAGAGTCTCTGGTCTCTGATTATCTGTGACCATCAGGTGGAACAGGTTGACATGCCTGGCTAGTTGAATAACTGGAAGTTCCTGAGTTGTTTTGCAAGCCGAGAAACAATCAGGCAGAGAGAAACAAGCTGGGAAGAAACAAGTGGTCATAAATCAAGGGGTCTGGTTTCAGTGCTAGCCTCGGGACCTTCCGCCTGCCCCAAGAATGCCAGACCTAACATTCCAGCCTTTTGTTGGTATTATGGGCGCAGATCCATCTAGCTGCTTCATGCTGAGTGGGGCATCATTAAGGGGGGGGTTCGACTGGAATTTGGAAATTTGTGGGGTCCCCAGGAGTGGAGGCTGATGGTTTTTCCCAGGCTTCATTTGCAGACAAAGTCAGTTGTTGGGAGAAGGTTGTAGTAGCATCTGGTGGGAAGTTTGTTGAGTTCCCTGAATGATCCTGGAGGCATCTAGGGTTAAAGAGCATTTTCCTGGCTTAAGGGTTTGTATTTCCATAGCATCAGTACATGTGCAGCTGTTTTTCTTTCTATAGTAGCCTCTATAATGGACATAATAGATCGTTTAACCAAGGGAATGAAGCAGGGAAGTATTGTGCATGCTGTTTTGAGATTAGAAAAGTTGGCCAGTGGGTGAGGCTGGGGTTCTGTATGGTTTGGGGTACCCCACCAACTGAGTCTCTTGGGCTGTGTCATTGTAAAACTTCTGTCCTAGACAAATTAGGTCCCCCACTAGGGTGGAGAATTGTTTTCCATCGTGGGAGATACAGTAATTCCCAATAATGGAAGTTTTAAGGAGCCAGATGCCTGTCCTGTGTCGTGGGAAGGCACTTTCATTGAAAGGCACTCATGGGTCTGACTCCCTTGCCTCCTAGGGTCAGTGGTCTCCCATGTTGGCTCCCTGCACACATAGCACGAAGTGACATTTAATGTCTGGGCTATAGATTTGGCCAGTGTGAGGAACAAGTTTTTAGTTGCAACAGAAATGGGGAATTTATCTGGCATTTCCTCATAAAAGGAATGGAAGACCTGGTATGAGGAACTCTCATGGGTAACAGTTGTTAACTTAAGGTGTAACAGAGTCCTGGGGTCAAACCCTTGGCCATCTATCCTTATGGTAATTATCTGTCCCTGTGTCCAATCAGATGGCTTGAGTACAGAGAAATTTACAGGGTTACAGGTGGCTTGGCTGCAGTTAGGGGTAGTAGTGCCCTTTTGAAAGAGGGCTAAGTGTGTAGCCCCATGCCATGTGACCCATGAAACACAACTCCAATAAGGGCAAAAATGATAACTCATTATTACACCAGGAGTTGTCTCTCTGGCACATATATTTTTAATTTGATGTATAGGTCCTTTCCCAACCCAGGCCCCCACAGTCACAGCCTGTACCTCCGCATAGTTTGTTTATGGCCGCACATGCATCAAACAATAATGACACTGGTTTTTCAGGATCGAACACCTGGGTGTGAGTAACAATGTTCCCAGCGAGGTGGCCACTCCTGAGTTCTAACCACTGCTACACAGGGCAATAAGTGGGGGGGGGGTTGAAGCAGGTAAATTGATTATCATGGGAGCACACTTGATAGATGGTGTGATTGTGAGTGCATGACCTGATAACAGAGCCTGCACAGGAATAGTAAGTGTGGAACAGTAAAATCTTAGTAACACTACTTCCTGCCCTTGCATTGCTCTTGCATGGATCACAGGAGGAAGATTTCTGGGCTGCGAAGGGAAATCAGATTGAGAGCCAGATGAGGACTAAGAACTTATGTAGGAGAGGAAGAGGGAGAGAGTTTGCAGGAGAGGCGTAGCCGTGTGGGGCCCAGCGGTATGCAAGAGTACTCATCCTTTGCTGTAGTGGAAGAGTCTGAGGTTAGTGGGCAACGTTTTATCCTTGAGAGTTCTGCCACTGGAGGGTCCTGTTGAGCTTTGACAGTGGTGGGCATTGTGAGGATGACCAGATGAGGACCAGTCCACTGAGGTCCCAGCAGAGAGGGTCAAAGATCCTTTAGAAGAACAAGATCCCCTGCTTTAACAGAAATTGTTATGGGGCCCTCTGAGGGGTAGGGCAGGATCTGGTCTGCATGCTCTCTGAGAAGTTCCCGGAGGAGGTTAAGATAAGGTAGATAGTCAGCCAGAGGAACAGAGTCTGTTGAAGGTAAGTTTCCTAAGAGAAATGGGTGGACATACATTATTTAGAAGGGGCTCAAGAAGGAAGGACTTCAGGGAGTCTGTCCCTTTAAGAACACACATTGGTAGGTGACCTGTGGGAGATATAATTGCACCTTCTCCTTAGAGACTTTGTATCCCTGGAGGCCAGAAAGTTTTAAAAGGACTCAGTTGCCCTGCAGATGAGGGGCTCTGTGGCTCTGCATTGAAGAAGGGTGGCCTCTGGCTAGTGCCAATCTAATAAGTCTCTGGTTAGAGCCTGTCCACAAAGATGAGGGCTGTCTTTAAACTCTTGTGACAAAACTGTGCAGGTTAGTTGCTGTGAAGCATTTGTGGGCCCTTTAAAGGCAAATAGAGGCTGACTGTCAGAATGCAGGTTAAATGTAACACTTTTGGATAAAAGAGAGCTTTATCTCATTGTTTTATATAAACTGACACTTTTAACTCTGTAAATGTTTGTATCATACTTAGATAAAGTATAGACACAGAACACAGTTATAAGGTGGTCATTTAAGAGACCTTTACATAAGCAATTATGTAAGTGAACTCTGATTTAGTAGTATTTAAAGCTTGACAAGATCAGCAGAAAATACAAGTAATTTCTTTGATAAAATGCTTTCCTATAATAGTTTTTTGTAGATGTTATTTAAGGCAGAACAATATTAAGATAACCTTGTTATTTTATAGACATAGAGAATTTGATTTTAGTTTGACATGACCTTAAAAATCTTTTAGGCAACTCTTAGATTATAGCCAACTTTAACTTTATTACACATTGAAGTTTACCTACCTATATCCTTTTTAGTTGTTTACTTTGTAACTTGTATTTTAAAATTAATTTTTATAGGAATTTTAAATTTAAATAAAGTTGTCTTTCCTTTTTTGGCTGGTGGAGGGGACCATCCACCCCCACCATGGAGATCTGCGAAGGGAAAAGCTTACCTGAGAAGGCAGGTAGCACCAAGTAGGTGATTGAGGCCTACGTGCTACTTGGACAGTTACCCTGGGCTCCTCCGAGGTGATCTTGAAGGGGTTGAGGTCTCAGTGCCACATCAGTCTTCTGCCACCAGGCCCAAGAGGTCCATGAGGCCTTCACTCTGTTGAGAGTGGGAGTGGGAGACTGACCTACCTTGCAGAGACAAAGAGGGGAAGTTGTCCTCCAGTGTCCATTCTGGCCACATTGTGGACAGGGTCCTGGCAGCGGGTGAGGTGAAGGGCAGTTTTTTTTCCCAATGTCTTGTCTGGTTTCACTTGAAGCAAGCTCTTAGAGGTGTGCATTGTTGTCCAGCTGTCTCGAAGTTGGAGGAGGTAGCCTCTGGGCAGCCATCAAGAGCTTTGCCTTTCCCTGGTCTCAAGCCTCATCTCAGTTATAAATACCTTAAATGCCATTTTCACAAGATCTCCCTGGGGGGTTTGAGGGCCACCCTCTGCATGTTTAAGTTTTCTTTGAATATCAGGGAAGGATTGCAAAATAAAATGAGAGTTGAGAATAATTATTCCAGCCTTGGAAGATGGGTCTCATGCCAAGTCATATTATATGCTTGGGTTAGGTATTTAAATTTTTTAATATAGAAGGCTGAGTCATTAGAGAAGGAGTTAATTCTCTTTTTAATTTGGGAGAGGTCAGTCATGGAAAAGGGCACATGAACTCTGATAATGCTGTCAGCTCCTGTCACCTCCCGGAGTTAAGATAAATGAGAGTTAAGATAAAGTATAGAGGGTTAGGGTTTCTGTCAGGTATCCCAAAATGTTGGCGGGGTTTTCAGTTGTATGCTGGATAATTTCTCTAAGTTTGTCAAATTGACTGCCCTACAGGAAGCAGTCTGTAGCCCCACAAGGAGGCAGGTGAGCATATAGATAGGCTGGGTGTGCTTGGGAAGCGAGTATGGGATGCAGGTGGGGAGGAGAAGGGTGAGGGTGTAGCAGGGGCTGAGGGCAAGCCTGGGCAGTGTTGGTTCTTGAGGAGCCAGTGGCTCAGAGTCAATTGTGACCACTGTAGAAGGGGACTAAGGTGGCAGATGTTCAGGAGAGCCAGCAGGGGTGGAAGAAGGGGGTCTGAGTCATGGGAGGATAAGGTGGGAGAAGAGATTGATGTAGAGGACTGGCAGAAGGAGTTGGGAGGTAGGCAGACAGAGCCCGTGAGGTCACAAGTAAGAGAAGAGTCTTCTGAAGGGGGTTCAGTGGGAGGGAGAGACACAGACTTTGAAGGGAGTTTGTTGCTGGCAAGGAGGATTTGAACAGCTTTACAAGATTGGAGCAGGGAGGGTCAAGAGCAGAAAGGAAAGCTTGGACAAATGGAATTTCGGATCACTTGCTGTTGAGATGGCAGAAATTGTCAAGACCTAGAAGTGCGTGAAAATCAGAAGTACCGTTTTCAGGCCATTGTGAATGATTGTCTAGCTTGTACTGAAGCCAAACAGTGTTGCAGTCATAGACCAGTCGCTTAGGTTTTATATTGTCTTGGAGATCAAGGGGGAGGGTGTGGAGAAGGCATTCCAGTGGACACATCTAATGTAGAGTGGGAGGTCCCCATAATGTAGAAGAAAAAGGAGAGAGGGAGAGAGAGAGAGAGAGAGAGAGAGAGAGAGAGAGAGAGAGAGAGAGAGAGAGACAGACAGAGAGATAGGGAGATTGAGAGAGAGAGTGAGTTTACCCTTGGTGAGTTTACCCTTCAGGCCAATATAGACCTAGGTCAAGATCTAGCCTCCCTTATGTGACTCAGGCAAGGAGAGTGGAATCTTCTGGTTGCTGTTTGGTCATAGTAAGCTGGAGGGACTGTTGAGCTCTCACTTTGGGTGGAGGAAAGGAAAACAGGGAGGGAGAGCAAGAGAGAGAGAGAGTTAGTGAGAGAGTGAGAGGGAAGGGGGAGTGTCACCTGAACCGGTTCCCAAGGGTGGGCGTCCCTGGCCTGGGTTGCCATTTGTAGAGAATGCCCAACTGGTTAGCCAGGTGTCCCCATGCTAAGCAGAGGGGTGCCCCAGTAGGCATAGGAGGTATACCTGGTGCAGCGCCACAACTGCCAGACCAGACAGAGCAAGCAGCCCCAAAGAAGGTGACACTGAGTCTGAGGAGAGGAGTAGGTCAGGTGGAGAGCAGTGGAAGAAAAAGGCAAATGATGGATGGGAAAGCCAGCAAGGCAGTAAGGTCTGAAATCCACAGTCTGGAGGCACGTGGGGTCAGTTCAGCAGTCTGGGTTTGGGAGAGGGCAGGACACGAAGGCCAAGGGACCAGCCTAGGGCCAGAGCATTCTGTTAACCTCTCCTGGGTTTCGGCACCAGACGTAAGGTACTGCTGAATAAAGACCACACCACATGTGGAAAGGAAAGATTTATTGGAATCCATAGAGATGCCCCCCCACCCCCGCCCCCCATCAGGGAGCAGTGGCTTGGCTGAAATAAGTAGTGGGCTTTATAGGAGAGGCCAAGCCATGGGAGAGGGAGAGAGTTTCTGGTCTGATTATCTGTGACCACCAGATGGAACAGGTTGACATGCCTGGCTAGTTGAGTAACTGGAAGTTCCTGAGTTGTTTTGCAAGCTGAGAAACAATCAGGCACGGAGAAACAAGCAGGGGAGAAACAAGTGGTCATAAATCAGGGAGTCTGGTTTTGGTGCTGGCCTAGGGACCTTCCACCCACCCCAAGAATGCCAGGGACCTAACACTTTTGTTTTTAGAAATTTTCTAAATTTCTACAATAGATCCTATTGGCTTTCTCAGACCAACTTTGTGTAGATGTTGTAGGGGTAAAGGCAATTTCTCTTCCCTCTCCTGAAAGACATAGTCTTTAAGTCTACTGAAATGAACTGCCAATAGACAGGTTAACAGGAGAAGAAGCATACTAGTTTATTTATGCACATGGGGACATTCAGTGAGGTGAATGTCTAATAACTCAATGAGATTCAGAAACTTACATATCCTTCTTCATAGAAGAGAGGAAAATGGGAGTGGGTAGGCACACTTTGGGGGAGATCAGTGTGCCTGAGGAACAGACAATAGCCAGGTACAAAGTTCCTCTGGGCTTCAGGTGAGGTATTTGATTTTTCAGTCTCTTCCTCTGTGATGAGTTTAATCTTCATTGGTTAATGAAATTTTAGTAAGAAGACAATTGTATTCCTCTTTGATGTATCTGGTGTTCAAGTAGATAAAGAAACCACAGAGAAAAGCCTCATGTAGTATCTGCTGGTTCCCAAGTGCCCAATTTAAGATCATGCTGGGTGCTGGTGGCTCATGCCTGTAATCCTAGCTAGTCAGGAGGCAGAGATCAGGAAGATCCATGGTCAAAGCCAGCCTGGGTAAATAGTTTGCAAGACCCTAATCTCAAAAATACCCAATCCAGAAAAAGGCTGGTAGAGTTACTAAAATGATAGAGCACCTGCCTAGCAAGTATGAGGCCCTGAGTTCAAACCTCAGTACTGCCAAAAAATAAAAAAAAAATAAAATCATGAGCATAATGAAGTGCTGCATTTTGGGGTATCATTTTCTGACCCCAAACAATATAATGTTACTTTAATCTTCTCAGATTGTCAGAAAGATAGAGAGAGAGAGAGAGAGAGAGAGAGAGAGAGAGAGAGAGAAGGCACACGGAACAAGCTTTGAAGAGCTTTTGCTAGAAGGAAAATCGAGCATTCTGATGCCACAAAAACTGAGCAGTTTCAGAGGAAAACAGCTGCAGCAATACCTGAGCACATATTTGATTGGATTTGATTAAAAGAGGAAGCACTTTTCAGAGTATACTATATAGTATACTAAAATTTAGTATACTATATAGTTAAATACCAGAGCCCCACACTCTGGTATTCAATGGGATGTGTAAGTGGAGGTGAAAATCAGTATAGTTCTCCTATCAAGGTCCAGATTACATAATTAAACATGCCAGAAGGCAGGAAACCCTCTCCGTCTTATTTGCCACCAGAATAGTTTCTGTACCCCATAAGCACTCAAAAATAGCTGATAGAATGAACACAGGGGAGGAAGTCGAGGTGTCAAAGTGGAAAACTTGCACACGTGAATGAGGATAACAACTGGGTTGAGAACCATGATTTCCTGAAGACCTGTAAACCTCTGGGATTTGGTCCTCTGTGGTTTAAACTTGAATTTTTATTGAGTGTCCATTGTGTACTGACTATTGAGCTAAATGATTTAGAGATATTCTTCCTAAGCCTTAGGATAATTCCCCAAGGCACCTATAGTATTATTCCTGTTTTACAAATAGGGAAACAGGTTGTGAAAAGTTAAGTAGCATTTTCAAAGTTAACTAGCTAGTAAATGGGTAGAGCAGTGATCCAAACCTGGATCTGACCCCCAAATAATTTTTTTTTACTTATACTGTGCTATTTCTAACAATGTATCTATTTTTAAAAACTTTGTACCTTATGCTAAAAATCCATACACACTCATGATTATAAATTTGGGAAATATAGAAGTATCTATGGGAAAGTTAAACATATGGCAATACAGCTGATTCTCATTATTTACAGTACATATGTTCTATAAAGTCACTGTGAACACTGAATTAGTGAACATTGAACTTTTATGCCCAGATGAAACACAGGGTTAGCCTCTTGTGAGCCTCTGATCACAACATTTTCATCACCCAATCAATACATAACCTTGTTTTATGTGTGCTTCTGTTTAAAGATACCTTTTAAAATGCATATTGTTGACTCACTAGCATTAAATTCAAAGTCTCAAATAATACTATAACTTATGCCTGAATGAAGTTTGTCTAACATGCACAGTCTGTGTTCCACCGCACTTCAGCACTAGGTTCCACCATCATTTTAAACAGTGAAATCAGCAAAAAAATGATAAAAGTAGAGAAAAGCAGCAGTAAAGAGATCCTGAAAAGGACATTTGTTAACAGTTTGAAAGCTCAAATAAGATATCGGGGTATCACTTCTGTTTGATCTTACTTGGGAACATGTGTGTCAGGTGACATTTATACCTCTCTGGGCATCTCTGTGAATAATCATGAAAATGCTGTAAGTATTGATTTGAGAATTAAAAATGCAGGCAAATTTGCAAATATGGAGTCATGAAAATAAATGATTGACTATTTCCTTCTATGGAGTCAAATACTAATTGGCTTTGGGAAAATCTTAGATATTGTAGAAGAGGGCTTTTCAGACACATTTGCAAAGGTTTCTCATGTTAGAGACTTTGATGTCTCTGTCCATCTCTCCTTCCACACATCCATCCCCTTATTTTATTTAACATCTCTTGGGGGTACCTACTTTCTAAGTATATTCTAGGCATGTCATAGGGATTGCAGATAATACAAATAAGCAAGACACTTCTGAGTCTCTAGGAGCTCATGGTTTAATGCAAGGAGATGGGCACATAGTGAATTATTTTAAGAACATGAGGTGGCTTAGAAATGGACATAGGCACAAGTTCTTTTGGTAGAAGAAGTGAGGACTGAGGACTAAGAAATTAGTCTGATTTAGTTAGGTAAATGGTGGCACTGTGAACAGTACATAATAACATAGTAGATGTTAACAAAAGCTAATGAATTTGGTTCACAAATCTTTGGAAATAATAGGTAAAATGATGAGATACCAATATTGTTAGCCAGTATCTTCCAGATAGCATGGATTTTATGGTTATCTCTTCCAGCTCAATCTAAAAATTACTAATTTTTAAAATTAATCAATCATATAACATGTCTTATGTGTTTTCATAGGAAAGACCAAGGATTTGTTTTGTTGTGTTTGCCTTGGCAACTGTATTTATGCTCATTTTCCATCTAAATGGTAAGCTCCCTCAAGGCAGAGATTTTGCTGAGTGCTTTATAAAAATGTCTTGATTGGACCTTAGGTAGTTTCTTATATTCTGACCATTTTTGAAGAAATTTGTATATAGGTTCCTTTGTGAATATATATTAAACCTTGAAATAAAGTTTATCTAAAATCTGAACTGCTCAGTTAAGCCTTCTCTTATCTGTCCTAACCATTTTGAAGCAAAAATCAGAGGGCAAATTATTATCCATTTCTATGTAAGGGTAATCTCATATATTTTCCTTTTCCGGGTGTTTTTATTTTTTAAAAAATATTGCTGTGCAGGACTGAAATTAAAAGGACACCACAGATAAATAAATTAAAATGCAAGACACTTCATTTCACCCAGGTTCAGTTTCCCTGCTTTATTAATTCCTTATAAATGTCTTGCAGAAATATTCTATGTAGGTATTGACATATATATTTATATTTAATTTTGGAGAGGATGGTGCTGGGGATCAAACCCAGGGCCCCCACCTCACAAGGCAATGTTTTTACCATTGAGCTATAACCTTAGGCCATATTTAAATATTGTAAGATGTCAGAATGCAGAGATAGAGAACAAGATGGATATGAAGCTTCCTAGGAAGATGGTTCCTTCAAACTCCATTTTTCTTCAAAAAGGTAGTAATATATTTATAAAGATATTTTTCATTTAAATTTTAAGGGAAAGGTAACGGTTACTAATTGAGGGCATTCAGTACACGTATTCAGTGATCAGCTCTTTACACATGATCTCACTTGAACTTACAAACATGTAATGAAGAAAGTGTTATGCCCATTTAATAAATGAGGTCACTGCATCTTAGATAAAAAAAAAATTTTTTTTGAGACAAGGTCTCACTTTGTAGTCCAGACTGACTTTAACTTATGATTGTCCTGTTGTGGTCTCCCAAGTGCTGGAATTATAGGCCTGTGCCAACATATCCAGATAGGAGTAAATATTTTTTTTTAAATTTTTTGAGACAGGGTCTTGCTGTGTGTTCTGGGCTGGCCTGGAACTCACTATACAGACCTGACTGGTTTTGAATTTGGGATGAGACTTTTTTAAGGTTTCACACAGCTGGCAAGTAATAGTGGCTCAATCAGAATCTACTTCTGAATGGTTGCAACACCCATACTCATTCCATCTATATATCTATATATCTATATATTCCATATATAGATATTCCATATATAGATATATGCTAGATCTGTATGTTTAATATTTTGCTTATAAAGATGGACATAGTAATTGATATAGATCAGTCGTTAAAAATCCCTAACAGGGATCTGTTCTTTTAAATTCACCCTCCTTAAATATCTGATGAATACCACTTTATATTTCACATTTTGAAGCCAGAAAGACTCAGTGAGTCCACCCTTTTATGAAGATTCCCAGCGGAGAAGAGTTGCGTCAGAGGAGGCCTGCAGATGGCGCTGCTGCCTGCAAGTCGCTAAAATCTTCCTCCCTAACAGCCGCCTTGCAGCATGTGTGCATAAATAACACCTCCGGGAATTGTCCAACACTGGCTTCAAAGGTTAGATTCAGTCACTATCGGCATAATTTATAAGTTGTGTAATTCCTTTCTGGAATAATTTATAAATTCTGTAATTCCTTGCAGTTTATGGTTGATGTTGCAATTTAATTTTCAGTTCAATGAACAATGAGTTCAGCACCTCAGCCTTGCAACAGGTTGAATGTGACTGTGAGTGAGGGGAAGCACGAATACCAATTAACTGGAGAGGGGAAGAGATTTGGATTCTTTGCTTGAGCCTAAAGGCCGTCTGACAAATCATATCATCTTAGGGGTCAGGAAGACAGACTGAGAGCAAACCTGAAGATGGATGAAATCTTTAGAATGTCGGAGTTACAAACAGAAGGCTAGTGAAAACATGTGAATACAAAAGCCTGACATAGCGTACGTTATGAAAAAAGTGGCAGGTCTTTCACTACTGCTTTTAGTGCTTGCATACATTTTAAAGAATCAACGTTGTTGCTGGTCTCTAACCGTAGCCAATAGAAAGCAAAAAAGAGAGCTACTTTCTTATAAGAGACATAAAATTCTGCAGACAGAATTCTCCAAGATTTTCATGTGGTTGTATCTGGATGATAAAATTATAGGTGAGTTTAAAATTGTCTTTCATTTCTAAAGAATCTATCATAAATGGATATTACTTCTTAATAAGATATAAAAAAACAGGAAGCTAAGAATCAAAACCATGTTCTCATTCTTTTGGTCTGTCTCTGTGGTATCAACACGAGCTGTTTTTATTTGTTCTAATGCTAGAAATCCCTTGCATAGGATGTGCTCTGCACAGATCCTTCTCTGCCACGTCCTTCCTTTCCACAGCTGTTAGGAACATGCTGCCTTTATCTTTAGGAGCTGTGCTGAGCTGAAGGGGAGTGTCTACCCAAGGTTACATCTCCTCCCTGTATCCAGAGACCCAGGCTCATTGCTCAACTGGGGACAATTCTAAATGGTCATCCCTGCTCCAGAGCTCTGCAGTGGGGTCAGCCGAGGCCCTTGTCCCAACTGCATTGCAGTTCTAGGTTTTCTTTTCTGTATCTGACCTCCCTCATTTTCTTACAAGCGTTGTTCTCAAGTAAACCTTCCACACAAATATGTATCTCAGTGTTACAGGGAATGTGGTCTAAGACAGCCGGCATGAGTCGTGGTCCTAGGAAGCTGCCATTAGCTCCCACCCAGGGTGGCAGATTGTTTTCTGGATTGTTTAGGGTATTAATATATTTTTAAATGAACATATAATATTTGTACTTATGTCTGAAGTACAATATTCATGTAAGCAGTATGTAATGATCAAGTCAGGGTAATTGGCACTTCTCTCTTCTCAAATATTATAATTTCTACGTGATGGGAACCTTTAAACTCTTCTTTAGCTATTTTGAAAGGTATAATTGTTGCAGGCCACAGTTGCCTGATTATGTTATGCAATTGTTTCCCTGGCTCTCACGTGTTTTGGTTCCTTATCCCCTCTTCCTGTTACTCTTCCTATCCTCTAATGACATCTAATCCATTCTCTACTCTATATGATCAACTTTTTTAGCTACCACAAATGAGCAGGGACATGGGGTATTTGTCTTTTTATGCCTGGTTTATTTCATTTAACATGATGCTCCCCAGTTCCATCCACATTGCCGCATTGACAGGATTCATTCTTTTTATGACTGAGTAATATTCCATATGTATACATACCACATTTAAAAAAATCTATTCATCCATTGATAAACATCTCAGCTGATTTCACATCTTGCCTACTGAGAATAGTGTTGCAGTAAACATGGGTATGCAGATATCTGTTTGATGTTTCATTACCTTTGGATATATAATTCATAGCGGAATAGCTGGAACATACAGTAGTGCTATTTGTAGCATTTTAAGGAAACTTCATTCTGCTTCCTTTCTATACTAATTTGTCTTCCCTCTCCACCATAGGGTGTATGAGTTCTACTTTCTCTGCATCCTTGCTAGCACTTGTTATTTTTTGTTTTTTTGATAATAGCCATCTAAGTAGGGTGAGATGATATCCTCTCATGGATTTGTATTTCCCTTATTAGTGATGTTGAGCATTCTTTCATATACTTGTTGGACATTTGTTTATCTTTTTTTGAAAAATGCGTATTCAGATAATTTGCTCATTTTTAAATTAAGTTGGCTTTTTTTGGGTTGAGTTCTTCCTATATTCTGGATATTAACCCTTTGTTAGATGAATAGATGTAAATACCTTTTTCAGATTTGTTGTTTCTTAACACTGGTGATTGTTACTTTTTCTGTGCAGAAGCTTCTTAGTTTAATATAATTCTATTTGTCTAGTTTTTCTTTTTGAAAATTCTTTTGGGATCTTATCCAAAAATATTTGCCTATTCCAGTCTTAAAGTGTTTCTTGTGGTTTCTTCTAGTAGTTTCCTAGCTTGGGTCTTACATGTAGGTCCTTGATACATTTTGGTTTTGTATATGGTGAGAAGAGGTCTAACTTCATTTTTGCCTCCAGACATTCTTTCTTTGGCCTTGTTAATTACTACCCAAGTCATTTCCTTTATCTCCTGTAAATTAATACTATAAAACCAAACCAAATCAAACCAAACCCCAAACCCTTTGCAGATCTCTGGAGCTCATATTCTTTTGCAGTATTGCAGTCATCCTCAACTCCTTTGTATACAGCAAGACCAGTACACTTTATTTTGGTTCCTTTGCCTGGTAACTGCCTCAGGCAGTAATCTGGGGCAGTCATAATATTCACCTTTTTTCTTTTCTCAAGAAT
The DNA here is from genome assembly GCF_047511655.1 of Castor canadensis. Classification (NCBI taxonomy): domain Eukaryota; kingdom Metazoa; phylum Chordata; class Mammalia; order Rodentia; family Castoridae; genus Castor; species Castor canadensis. The sequence goes on along the minus strand of NC_133392.1, from coordinate 106,665,286 downwards.
CTTATCTCTGCATCACCTGTACTCTGATGTCTGAAAGTAGTTGCTTCACACATTTTGTCTGGTTTTCTAGTTGTTTATGAAAGGAAGAACAATTCAAAGGTTATATAATACATGTGAAGGTAGGCTGGTACAAAAGTTGTTTTTATAATGAGCAAAAGTCAACATTGCTTTCATTTGTCTTATATGACCTGCATTTCTTTCTTTTCTTTTTTTTTTTTTTTTTGTACTGGGGATTGAACTCAGTTCCTCATGCTGGCTAGGCAAGTGCTCTACCATTTGAACCATGTGTCCAGACCTTTTCTGCTGTTATTTTTCAGATAGGGTCTTGTGCTTTTGCTCAAGGCTGGCTGTGGATCATGATTCTCCTACCTATGAGCCTATGACCTCCTGCATAGCTCAGTACACTTTTTGAGAGGTTTTCAGGGAAGATTAAGAACAGCTAAAGTGCCCCCCCCCCGTTTTTTTAGTTCTGAGTCAATAAGATTGTTAGCAAGAGTTCATGATGAATGATTCTTAGTTGCTTTAGTGTTTCTAGAAGTATTGTTTATTTTAGTGAACTTATTTTCTTCAACTTAGTTTAATATTAAAACTACCTATCCTTTATCGATTTCCTAGAAATGTTTCCTTTCAACAGTAACACCACACACACATTGCCTTCAAAATCAAAGGGTGGAATATCTATTGATGGTTCAGACTACTGTGACAGAAATTGCAGAACTATCTTTCATTCCACCAGACATGAGATAAAATATATTACCATTAATAGAACAGACATTATGTTACAAGATATCAGGACAGAACTTTATATATTTATGTATATTTTGGTGGTACTGGGATTTGAACTCTGGGTTTCATGTTCAAGACAGAACTTGTAAAGGAGTTATCAAAGTCAATACAAAGCAAGAAGAAAGAACTTAAGAACTGAGAATGGACTTGCTAGGTTCAAGATACAAATATTGCTATAGTTGGGATCTTAAATGTCCCCTAAAGGTCCATGCTCCCTCGAGTGCTGCAGTTTGGGAGGCTGTGGAGCATTTAAGAGGTGGGAGTGTAGTGGAAGGTCTTCCTGTAATTGAGGTCATGCCCTTGGGACTTTGGCCTCTTCCTCTCTGGCCATAAGGTGAGTGGTTTTCCTTCTCTATATGCTCCTGCTATAAGTACTGCCTCAGCACTGATAAAAAGCAATAGATGGAAGCTTCAAAAACTGAGCCAAAATGAACCTCTTTCCTTTATAAATTATCTCAGGTATTTATTATAGTAATAGAAAGCTTACTAACACACATGTTGGCTTTTTGCTTTTAACCACAACTTGGTTGTGGAGATGTTCTTATTCACATTTTATAGAAGAGGAAGCTCAGTTTAAGTTTCCCAAAGACAGAAAGGTATTCAGTGGGAAACTCCCTGTACTTTGCCCTGGTAAATGCTACATAATTCTGGATACTGAGTGGATCATTATATGATACCAATTGGTAGCAAATATTTCTGGAATCAGAACTATAGTATATAAAGTAATCAGACGACATCTGATATTCTACCCATATCCACTTTACTCCCAGATGTTTTTCTTATTTTCCTGAGAAAGCAAAAGCAATCAGAAAAGAATTTTTACCTACAACTAAGATTAAAATAACCAACCAGTCTATCTTTGAATTTAAAGATTTTCAGCTTTCTTTGCATTACAATTGAATCTGCCCATGCCCCAGCACGAGTTAAACTGTCAGCTGTGCACTGGATCCATATGCTTTCAGAGACTCTCAGATGAGGATACTGCTCCACTCTTTCCTTCTTTACCAACTTTTCCTGCTCCACTAGATCAAAAATTCTCAACCACTATGTGCAACCAGAAACTGTCTTACCACTCAAAAATAACTAATACCATTGCTCATAATTTTGTCTTGGTTCATGTCTGCCCAAAGCAATTGAGGGGTCTGCAGTTTTGATTAGATCTTTTCTGGTGTTACAATTCTAGCTAGTAATTTTTAGAATGCTTATTCTATGTCAGACAGTGTTCTAAACACTTTGCATGCATTTACCCTACTTAATCCTCACAAGGATCCTAAGAGAGGCACCATTATAATGTTCATTTTACAGATAACTGAAGGAAACTGGGACGTAAGAGAAGTTAAATACTTTCTCAGGTTATCAGCTAATAAATAGCACAGGAGGATTCAAATCTGACATCAGACATTGTTATTAAAGTGTCATACAATGTATTTTGCGATTTCAACTGTATGCATACTAATACAAATTAAAGTTTATTGTTTTTATAATAGTTACATATTTAATGTAAATAAATACAAAAACAAAGGTAAATTATTACAAAAATCACAATTTTTTATCCTAATTTGCAACATAATTCACATTATCACATACTTTTGAACAGGAAAAGTTTTAGCATGCAAACACCTTAGAAAGAATTCAATTTGGGCCAATAATTTATGTTTTCTGGGCTAAACGTATATTAATCATTTTTGTCCAAATAACAATTAAAATGGAATATTGTCATCCTATATGTATCCATAAAATAAAATTTCATTGGAAAGACAGAATAATCATTAATTTATTATGCGTATCATATATATATATGTGAATATATATCTTTACACTTAAGGACATTACATTTAAGGATATTACACAATCTTGGAGTAGAAAAAATGGAAAAAAAATCACTTCAAGTTTGTACCAAGTCAATGAGACAGGAATCTGGAGAACCTTGTGTTGAGAGGCTTTTATACTTGGCATTTTCTTCCAGTGAAAAAACAGTCAATGAGCCATCATCTTGACATTTACTTAAATGTTTGTAAAAAGAATCTAGGGCACTGATTCTCAATCTTAGCTGAATAATGGAATATCCTACATAGTTTAAAAAGTACCAATGCCTATCCCAATGTAGTGGCATATAACTATAATCCCAGCACTCAGGAGGCCGAGGCAGGAGGAATGCAGGTTTGAAGTCAGGCTGGGCTACATAGTGAGACCTTGTCTCAAACACACAAAGAAGTACCAATGCCTATATAGCATCCTTCAAATACAGAATTAGTTGTTGTAAGCTGGGCCCTGGACATAGAGGTTGTTTAAAATGCTTCAGGTGATCCCAAGGTGCACCAGCTTGAAAGTCACTAAAGTAAAGACCTTTCCATAACCAGAAAGGCTAATCTTCAGCTGACATAGTCCCCATGCTTTGATTTCAGTTAGTATATTGTTATTTTAAGCATCTGTTGGTGTATCTCCCTTGATTGGAAAATAAATACCTTGAGAAATTTTGCTGTATTCATCACTGTCCCAACATGTAAGGTACAATGAGGGAGATCCAAGATGGTGACTAGAGGGAGGAAGCAGTGTGAACTCCGAAAACCAACATGTGAGGTTCAATGAAAGGCTCTCATTATCTCAGTTGATAATGTTGTTTTAGACAATACATGATTGCCTTGCACTCCTTTTATATCTTTTAATCTTTTAGTAGATTATAAACATAAGAATTCAAAAAGATATTTATGGGAAAAATGAATGACTGAAGCAGTTGGGATAATGTTTAAGTAAAAACAAAACTCTTACATGAACATATTTTTAAAACATATACATAAGCCAGGTATGGTGGTGTACTTAGGAGGCTGAGGAAGGAGGATTGGCCTACATAGTGAGACCCTCTCTCAAAACCCTATAATTAATACACACACACACACACACACATATTCAAAAGTAGAAAAAAGATATCCAAGAGTGGTTTCAAATATTTTTCATATTTTCACACTTAGAAATAAGGAAGTAACCCTAATCAACTAGTTATTTGCCTAATATACACATAAGTACATGTGTAGATAGTTTTCTTTTAAAAAAAGGATTATAGCTTAATCTTGATGAACACAGCTTAATTTTCAAATTCAAGTAAATAAAAATTTAGCACAATCATAGTAGCTTTGCTACACAATTGCATTAAAAACAAAAGACTGTTTCTGGTTAAAATATTTAGTATCACCTACCATTATGTCCTCTAAGCTGAGGTCCAGTAGCGGCTCAGCAGTCTCACATTGATTTAAAAAAAACAAAACAAAACATCAAAAATAAAAAACCCCAAATTCTACTTTGGCCTCACTTTACAAATGTTTATTTAGAGAAACCTTATTAACAGCAGACTTCTTAAAGAAATTAGATTCTCAGATATAGCTTTATTTATCAAATAATTTTTGATTTAATTAGTATCTTAGACTACGAAGCTTTGGTTTTCTTAAACTTAGCATTGGTTGCTTGATTGTAGGTTTGTCACCAAAAAGTGCTGCTTCACTCTCTGTAGTTGGGAATCTTTTCTGATATATCACAGGATATTCCTTCTGAAACTTAAAAATGAGGTGAAGAATTAGAAGATATTCAACATTATTTCCCTGGTGGAAGTCAGTCAAGTACCCTTTCACTTTATCCTTGCCTCTCCCTCTCTTTCAGTATTTGTGAAGAGTACAATGTACAATCTCCCTATTAGCATTAAATTCTAGGATTCTCTTCTACTGCTACTTCTCCTCTTACATTCCAGATCTTGTTTTCAATTGGGAAAGCCCATGAAAGTTATAAGGATTTGGTACAGTTTATAGTTCTTAGAATGTCTCAGACTTGGAATTGTTCTTGCTAGAATTCTGGGGCTACTGGGTTATGCTTTAGAGTTAAAAATTCTAAATGGTAGGGATGAGTCACTTAGAGATACGTGTTATAATGCAGATTTTCTAATTGCTTTTCCAGGCTAATCCTGGCTATAATTATACAAAATGCCAGCAACAATGGAGAGCATCTATCATTAATATTGTTATTGTTTTAAAATTTAGGATAAAGAGTAAAATCGAAGTACTCATATACATTAAAAGTAGTTTATATAGCCTATATATCCAAAATTTAAAATCTAAACTATTAAATAAGAAATTAGATTTAACTGTTATTAAAGCACAGCCACTAATAGCATATTAGAAAATATTTACATGATTGAGAAGTTACTCATTCTCTTACCTGTTTTAGCTTTCTTCTTTTCTCTTTTAGAGGTAAAGTCTTGTTTTTAATAATAGTCTCTAAAAGTTCTGCAATTGCAGCTTGAGAGGTAGAAATTTTTTGTTCATCAAACTGCTGAGCACTAATTTGCTCACAATAAGAATAAATTGGCAAAGGAGCAACTAATTCATCTCCAGGGTTTTTAACCTGTAGTGAACAAAATGCAACAGTAAAAATCTGTTAATTCTGGTCATGCTCTTATTCGGTAACATGTTTTTTCGATGGGCTATAGTACCTATAATTCTGTCAGCAAACATTCATCACATTAAGAAAACTATGTATTACGCAGTAGAGTAGTGATAAAAGTCAGTAGGATCTAAATCTCAGCCCTATAACTTTGCCTTCAGCAAGTTACATCATTAAAATGGAGATTACATGAGAAAATGTATATAAAGTGCTTAGCACACACTAAGCATTAAATAAAGGTAGCCATTATTATCATCACTCTTATCCATGGATTTTATTATTTAAAGTATAAACAGTAACAATGTAAATAATATTTTAATTCAGCTTAATCTATCAATATCCTGAATTTAGAAATAAGGCATTTATCTAAAATATTTGAAGCCTACGGACACAGGCACATAACTATTGACATGAGAGAGAAGGTAAAGGAGACAGTTATGGTTGCAACAAGCCACGACAATAATACAATGGTTTATATGAAAAAAAGAAAAAAAACCAAACCACAAATGTGCTTGTCAACCAAAGCCTGACGACAGGTTTTGGCTGCTTGGTATTCCTTTTTCTGCTTTTTATTAACAGTTCCTTTCCATTCTATCCCGCTCTATCCTCATCTTTTTGAAGAACAAATTTTGCTCTTATCTATAAAGAGCTAGTCAGAATATGGCTCTTTTCATCCTACTTACCCTCAAACACCTGAAGGATGCCCATTCAACCTAGACTGCGCCAATCAAGAGTCTATCCAGAACTTTTAAAATTGGAAGGGAAGGGATAGCTCTTTTTCCTTTGCTATTTGAGTCCCAAGATTCCATCTATATTCCTGACTTTGAGATTATTTATATGAGCTAATAAAGTCTCCCTTTTTGATGGGGCTAGGTTGAGAAGAGTTTGCCATTTGCAAATAACCAGTGCAGAGATTTTTAAGACTCATGATACCTACATGGCCCTTTTTTAAATAGTCAAGATGTTTCTGCACTGCAGTCTGTAAGTAAGAGGGTACTTGGAGAATCTCCTGATGATGGTCCATTAAGAAGGAAACCAATCTGGCAGCAAGAAGCTCATCAAGATCCACTTCTTCAGCACAGCGCAGCACACACCGAGAAAAAGTGTGTATCATCTAGTGACACATCAAAAGATAGGAATTCAAGAACATAAGGTTCATGTAAATTAGATTAGCAGTAATTTTCAGGTAGCATTATGTGCAATACTGAGAAAAAGTCATAAGCAGACTTTAGTTTAAACATTAGGACAAGTTATGACTGTTAGAGAGGTAAGAATTCTATTACGCTTAAGATCTTAAAAGTACTTGTTAAAAATTTCCTTGGGCTGGGGCATGGCTCAAGTGGTACAGCATCTGCCTAGAAAGCATGATGCCCTGAGTTCAAACACTAGTACCATAAAAAAAAAAAAAAAAGAAAAAAAGAATTTCCTTAACATAGTTCCAAAGATTACATATGTTTTTTTTTTGTTTTGTTTTTAAATTTTGTCACAATTTTATCAGTAAATACATTAGGTTCTCTTTACACCAAAAAGATATATTCCTTAAGATCAAAGTTTGCTAGAGAACAAGGACTTATCACATTAAATGAATTCCACAAAAGCACAAGCCAGGCGATTGTGACACATGAAGAACACATATTCAGCAGAGGTTCCAAAGTTGGCACTATTTATCTTTTGAAACTCTGGGAAATAGCTTTTAATGCTCATTCTATTAGTTTTTAGGCAGATACTTTACCACTTGAGCCACTCCACCAGCAATTCTATTCGTCTTTATTTATTTTTTTTTTTTTCATTTTTCTTTTATTATTCATATGTGCATACAAGGCTTGGTTCATTTCTCCCCCCTGCCCCCACCCCCTCCCTTACCACCCACTCCGCCCCCTCCCGCTCCCCCCCTCAATACCCAGCAGAAACTATTTTGCCCTTATCTCTAATTTTGTTGTAGAGAGAGTATAAGCAATAATAGGAAGGAACAAGGGGTTTTGCTGGTTGAGATAAGGATAGCTATACAGGGCATTGACTCACATTGATTTCCTGTGTGTGGGTGTTACCTTCTAGGTTAATTCTTTTTGATCTAACCTTTTCTCTAGTTCCTGGTCCCCTTTTCCTATTGGCCTCAGTTGCTTTAAGGTATCTGCTTTAGATTAAATAGCAAATTTAATGCACACATTTTTAATTCCATTATACAAATCTTTAAATTATGGAAAACATTTTGCCTCAAACTAATTACTTTCCCACATATCCGTATAATTCACCAATTACAACAAACACATACCTCCCTCTAAAACAAAGGAGTATTAGAATTCTATTTCAAATATCTGCACATAGTAAATGACCAGCATGTTCATTGAACTGAAATATTTTTAGTTTTATTCCTGTATGTCAGGCAGGTTTTTCTTTCTAGTTCCAAGGCTCAGTCCTCAGCCTTTAACTCTTTCTCTACAGCGACTGCCATTTCTATGTGGAACACTCAAAAAACTGCCTTCTGCCCTGACCTTTCACTCACTAGGCTTCCATTTCTGATTTTCTGTTGGATAAATTTCACTTGGATGTCCTAATAACTTTAAAACCAAAAATACCACCTTCCATTCATATCTCTGAAAACATCTTTCTTTACAAAATTCTTATGCTTTTTAATAATGCCATAATTGCCAAATAGAATAATTGTTTTATTAGGTCTGTCATTATTATTGAACTGTCCATAGTAATGAGAAGAACAGAGCATAGCTCCAGATTTCTTATGGTGAGAACCTTTTGCAAACTGATGCTACAGTCCAAGGAAGTGGCAGTTCTCAAAAAAATCAGAAACAGAGAGGAGGGGAGGGAAGAGGAGAGGAACAGAGAGAGAACTTGACTATTTCAAGGATTCATTTCCAATCAGTATCTGTATACAAACACCTGTATCCTCATTCTCCAAGCAGCCCAATATTGAGACTGCCTGTCAAGTCTCCCAACTTTTGTCCACAATGATCTGCTATGCAATCAAAAGTCATCAAATACAACTTTCCTACTACCATGTTCTCTGAAACACTAACTACTATACAAGAATTTCCCACTACTCTCTACTTCCAGCGTTATAGCAACCTTAAGCTTTCAACAGTATCTACATCTCCTCTTCCCTTCACATCAGACAGAATTGACACAGGCAGTCTAATCTGCTCTGACTGTCTGGACCAATCACTATGAAGTAATACAGTATGAGTGAGAAGGCAATGTCCTCTGTTAAGATTACTACAAGGGCCAGGCACTGGTGACTCATGGCTATAATCCTAGCTACTCAAGAGGCAGAGATCAGGAGGATCACGGTTCGAAGCTAGCCCAGGCAAATAGTTCACAAGACCCTATCTTGAGAAACCCTTTACAAAAATAGGGCTGATGGAGTGGCTCAAGGTGAAGGCCCTGAGTTCAAGCCCCAGTACTGCAAAAAAAAAAGAAGATTACTGCAAGGATGTGAAGGTATAATGGATTGGGCACAAATGATTTGTGCACCCACATTCACGCTAGGAAAGGTAGACTAAACAAGAGCCTTTTTAACCTAAGAATCTTGGACTTCAAGGCCGAGACATCTCTTGAATAGTACTTTCAGGTAGTTTGGATCTTCTTTTTTTTTGGTTGATGAGTCAGGGTTTATAAGAAATAAACTTACCAGTGATCTTATGCCCATTGCATCGTGAAGTTTGGGCATGTCAACATTTTGACTCATCCGAGAGATCATGCGCAATAAGAGTTGAAGCTTTCTACGGTTTGGTGGGGGAAGTAGCAGACAACATAACTGTAGTGCATTGATGGCAACTCTCTCCAAATGAGGTTGCAGCAAACCTAGAAGGCAAAATCAACCCCCCAAAGACAAATGATCAATGACATTAGCTTTCATGTGATCAGCAGATAGAATTATATGAAGAGGGTAAAATAATACCTTAGTACTTCATTTTTATTAACTATTTCTAGGTTTCCACATTCCTCAAAGGCATAGTAAGATTCTTATTATTATTGAAATCATTTATTTTAAAGTGATTTAGAACAAGAGAAATTCAAGGAAAAGAAAATAAGTGCTTTAAGTAGGTAGAATAAATCTTGGTTATATCATGACAAAAAATCTTTTATAATAATTTCTTTTGGAAAAAAAAGCAATTCAAGACAAGAAAAGGCAGGTAAGCAGACAGAGTTAGTAAACACTAAGAGTTGATAGTGCGTGCATTGAAAGCAACAACCTTACTTTGTGTGCCAGTCAACATAGCAGAAGCTGGAGGTAAAGAATTTTCTGAAAGCTCTATTGTACTTTTGCATAGTCTTTTATTGATTGTGGTACTAGACTCTCCAAGTTCACTTTCCATAGCTGTTTGCACACTTGTACTGCATTGTCCAAGATTTGGTTTCATGATAATTTCAGCCACTGGTGTATTGACATAACCATTCCGTCTTGTACTACTTCTTAAAAGCAAACTCTGAGATCTACAAAGCTGTTTTGACTTGCATTGCCCATTATATAACTCCTCTTGGTCTTGAACAGTCAAAGCAGAGGTTCTTTTAACACCAACACAGAGTGGCTTTTGAACACTTTCCTCCGAATGAAGGTTAAATAGGGATTCCTGTTTGGGGTTTGACTCTAAAAATTGCTCATTATTTTGTCCTTCTATGTTCAGAATAGAGTGATGGAAGGCATTGGACACTTTTTTATTTGAATTCCCTGGCATGTCTATGATTCCTTCCAAAGAAGAGCACCTGGGTTTGATGTTAGAAGATAGAACGTGCATGCTACTTAAGCCTATTAAGTTATGGCAACTTCCTCCCATTACATCATTAGCACTGGCTCTTCTGTTTCTTAAATTAGCTAGCTGCATTTTCTTATCACATCTTTCTTGAAATCTTTGATCACTTATCTGTAGTCTTTCAGTAGAATCTGATTCTTCTTCGTTTTTGTCTTTATGAAGCAGACTGAGAAGAAGACACTCAGTTGATTTGAAGGAATTCAAATTGTTTAAATGAAGAATTTTTGAAGATAGTGGATCATCTTGGAGTTTATGTATCCCACTGGGTCTATCTGAAACTGTGATGTAGCCACAAACAACTACCAGGAAATGAAACAAAAATTAAGATGCAACTGTATGACAGTGGACAAAAATAAAACAAAAACATAGTAAAGTTAAAAAATAAAGCATTGCCATAGTGTATAAATACATTGTTAGTATAGTACAACAGCAGTTGCTTAATTCAGAAGCCACTTAAAAAGGACACATGCAGCATTCAGTTATAAACGTGCAAGACTGACTAGTGATATTCCCACTTGTGATATAAATAATTTAAAAAATTACTTTAACAGCCTAATTAAATGGATTGGCCAGAGAGTTAAAAAGTATCTCATCTCATTCTGCAAGTACTATTAATTATACTTATATAATGACAACTGTGGTACAATAGTACATATACAGTTATCCTGTGGTATCCATGGGGTTCCAGGACTGCCCATGGACACTAAAATCCACAGATGTAAGTCCCTTATGTAAAGCTGTAATATTTGTATATTCCCTAACATATCCTCCCATAGGTTAAAGCCATCTTTAACCATTAGGTATTACTTACAATACCTAATACAATATAAACACTATTTATAGCGTTTAGAGAATATCGACAAGGAAAGAAGTCTGCAAATGTTCAGTAGAGCTGCAATTTCTTTTTGAATATTTTTCATCCTTGGCTGGTTGAATCCATGGAATGCAGAAACCTGAGTGCTGAAAATATTGTTATTCATGAGAAGCCTTTTGGAGCACACTTGAATTTATGCTAAAGTAACTCATGGCTGACCATGCTTAGAGGGGAACTTTTGTCCACACCCCCTGCACCCCCGTGAAGGGAGCTGGAGATTGATCAAGTTCAATCACCAAAGGCCAGAGAATATTCTAGATAATGAAAGTTCAATTAAAACTGAAGCAATGAAGCCAAGAGAACTTCTGGGTTGGTGAACACATGGATGTACTGGGAGGGTGGCCTTATTTGAAAGCTCCAAGGCTCTGTACCTCCCCTTACCTCCACACCTTGTCACATTCATCTCTTCCCTACAATCTGTTCCTGTCTGTTTTTAACAGACTGATAATCATAAGTGCTCTCCTGAGTTCTGTGAGTTGTAGTGGATTACTAAACCTGAGTGGGGTCTGAGTGAACTTTGAATAGGTAGTTGGTGGGCAGTATGTAGGGGATATCATTTGCAGCCAGCATCAGAAGTGAGGTCAGTCTTAATCTGTTAGAGCTGAGTTAACCCTGGGTTGTTAGTGTCAGAACTCCACTGAATTGTAATGATACTCAGTGACGTTGGGATAAGTGGTGCTGGAAGAACATACTTGAATCATTAGAACATGACCAAACACAGCAACACAATTATCATTGAATTTTGAAATAACTTATATCCTGTCACTTTCACATCTACCTATGCTTTTAGATTTTTAAGTTTTTAGAAAACTTAAGTAGAATAAATTTAAATAATACGTAAAATCTATACATACCCAAAATATTCACAAATAATTCATAATATTCAAATGTAAGTAGAGGTTCAGGGAGATCTAGAAAATAGTCTGCAATTGTTCTGAATACATCTCGCTCAAATCCAACATAAGATGGATTATCTGTATCATTACTTCTTGGCCCTAAGAATTAGAAGGCAAAACAAATAGGCAAGATATATTATAATTTAAATACAGTTAAAAAATACTTACAAGAAGTATAAACTTGTATTTCATGTGGGAGCGATGTTTAACAACAAATTCTACCACAATCTAAAAGCTTAAAGGGCTGTTCACATCTAATGCCCTCCCAGTGTCTTTTCACTAGAAATCACTATAAACAGTCAGTCAACAGCATTTTGTTTTATTTTAACATTATTTTAATACCTGAAAAACTACTTAAAAAGCAAAAATTTTAATATACTTAAAAAGCATTAGGAAAGTGTTATAATGAGATTTTATTACAATTTTGTAAATCAGAGTAATTCTTCCAAATTACCTTTTGTAAATTTATATTTTTATGAAAAAAACTTGCCTAACATGAAGGATACCCTAATGAATTTAAATACTATCTTTAGACTAATTTTTCTAAAGCTTAACACTATTAGTGGAACAATTATGACTACTCAGTGGTCCCATGGTTTACATACACCAGAATCTCCTAGTTCACCTATTAAAAATACAATCTCCTGTACACAGGCCAGAATCCATCCAGGTGCAGCTAGAAACTTAAAAGCCTAGACATGTTTGCTTCTGGTTCACTATATTAGTGGTTCCTAAACATTGACTCGGGAATCTTCATTACAAGAATCTTCTGGAGCATGGTTTGAAGAAAAAAAAAAATTCCTCAATCTACTGAATCAAAACCAAACCAAAGTCTTTGGAGTGTATCTCTAGTGACTATAACATACTTTCAGATTTTAGAGTCATTATACTATTTGTGAAATTAAAAATCTCTTCCTAAACCTGAATAATTTTTTTTTACTTCTCTGTCTCTGAACTTTTGTATGACACACACACTGAAAAATTATTAAAAAAAAAACAAAAAACCCACACACAATAGCTTAAAGGCTGGTAGATTTTATGTCAAGCCAACCAGATATTTTTCTGAGGACATAAGAAATATCCTTAATATGTAGAATAAAGTATTTGATAATCATTAGAAAATTTTCTAAAACAGAAAACACAGATTTATTTACTGGGAATAAAAATAAAGAATTTATAGTTAAAGAATTTATGTTTGAGCTCTAGCTCCCTCACATTAATTAACGGAAGACTCAGAATCTTAGTTTTCTCTTGAAAAAAAAAATTGGGGACAGAATATGGATTACTGATTCCTATATCCTATAACCACAGGTATACTCTGAGGGAATAAATAACAAGTAAAGTAAAAGTTTAATATGGTCTCTAGTTATGGCTATTGTGTTGAAATCCAGTAAGTTACGTACTTGGTATCATTTAGATATTACATGGACTGCAAAGAGAAGGAAGACAAAAATCTCTAAAGATGGATGTCAGGGAAATTCCTATAAGCATGCTTATCTGTGTTATTAACCATGAACCAAGGAAGGGCAACTGGATGGGCAGGAAAAGAAACTCAGAAGTCTTAAGCTGAACCAGGATCTTTACCTTAATTTCATAAATAAAATGCTTCTGTAACTTATTTACTTCATCACTATTTATTCTGCTATTTTGTCATATTGACACCCAGTGGACAACAAAGGAATAAATAATTATTTTGAACATTAAAAAATTAGTATTTTCAAAAAATACTAATTTTATATGAACTAGACAACTATACTTATAACTAGAATTATTAAAATACAATTTAATTTTCTATGATTTAGAAGCATATACCTGTGAAAAATTTTAAAATCTGTTTTGAAAGCAATTAGGATTTTGTACTTGACCCAGTCTTAAGTTATAAATATTAATTATCACTGATCACTATGGAAAAGCTTGATTAATGAAATGCTAAAAAATGATTTGTGGATTAATGACATATTTTTTTTAAACAGCCATAAAAGTCTTATTAATATATGCCTTGGAATAGAAGCATGTTATAAAGCATTTGAATATTGAAGCCATGTACAATGTCAGGAGGACAAAAGGTGGGGTTTATTAAACATCATTTCTGGTTAAACTTTTTCTGCATAAATGTCTTACCTCCAAGCTGCTATTTGAATCCTCTGGGCCTCACTGAGGCAATTACTGTAGTGTAGACTTTATCTAAAAATCCTTTGAAATCCTAGAGCCTATGATTTTATGATTTACATGAACTGAGCCATAAGTGGTGAGCTTGAGTTATAAAATCATCTTTTGCATAACAGGTATTAAAGGCTCAACAATACACTCAGTTCCACTTTATTATCATTTAAACAATGAAAGATATAATATATTTTAATTTTATTAGGACTTTCATAAATTATTTTAAAAGTTTCTTGACTCTTGTTAAATACTTTCAATATAAAACATATAGTTTATGTGTTTAACTTACAATTTGCAAGGCACTTCATGGCAGATAACACCCAGTGAGGAAGGTCATCTAGGCACACACACACACAAATTAATAAACACTATACAGCAAATCACACAATTTTTATGATAGTATATATTAAAATTTTGCACTTTTAAGTAATTGTGCATGGATGTATACATGTGTGTGAGTAATTACCAGGATGAAAATTCATATGTTTAACATGATATAGGGACAGGTTAATATTTTAAAATACAAAAGCTTGAAAAAGTTGTACAGATTTTGAGTTTAACTCCATTCACAATACATAAAACAATTAGCTATGCCCAAACCAAGGGTTATTTTGGGAGGACATTCAGATATAAACTCCTAATGTTCATCTTTATCTCCTCTTCACTCCTGTTTTGGTTCTGTCTGTTGCTAGACTATGATTGCAATGAACTATACCTGAATATTTGTGTAGTTTTACTGTGGGGCTTGCTTACATTCTTAATTGCCTCCATTTCTATCTTGCTCATCACTAAATCTTCAGCACGATGTCTGAAATATTGTAGTCTCTCAACACAAATTGATTAATCAATAGTTTTTATTATGTTTGCTTGCCTTTGGGATGCTTAATTTTGACTTTTTTTTTTTTAAAGTCAAGTATGAATTCACCTAGGCAGCAAAATAATTTCTTATAGTAGATGAATAATATTCACTTAAAAGTTAAACCATGTTACTGAAGCATCTATGATGATAAAACAAACACCCTCTGTAGAAAGCATCTACTTTCTACATTTGGGTCTCCCCCAAATTTTCCTATAGCTGCAACCATTGTTACTGAGTTTGAAAAGGTTCCAACTTTTGTTACTGATACCTACCTGATTTGTCTTGGAGGATAACTACTCCATGCTTACTTGTGTTGGCCATGTTGTACATTATATATTGAGGTATTATTTGGTTTGGATTTATGAGTTCTTCAAGGGATGGCAAGCCTAAAATGGTTTGCAAGCTAAAAAGAAGAACACAAACTTAAAAATAAAAATCCATAAAATAACTGAAATAGAATGTAAATATGAATATAACAGGATGTTTTACTTTTCATTTAGGCAGACTTCCAAAGATTATATTTAATATCCATTTTCAAATATATTTATCTCAATAGACATTCAAAGGAATCCAGTTTAGACCACTAACTATAGCTACAACTTTAATTCAAGAAAAAGCAAATCTCACTGAAAACATTCAATTTCGATTGTACTAAAGCAATAGCACAGCATTTATTAGGAAATATATATGCAGGTTAATTTTAAGCCTTGAGAATTAATCTGTTTTTACTCATTTTTATATTTTGAAAAAAACCCACAAATTAATCTAAATGCTTCAGGAATGTAATTATAGCAAAATTTTATCTTACTAGATCATAATAATGTATTTCCAAACTTCTTCAACATCTTCCTGGCTTATTTCTCTATTATTAGCTGAGTTTTCTTGGTCTTCATTGATTATTCTATGATTTTTTTTCTCTGTATTTTCCTGAAAAAAAAAAGAATTACTTTGGTTTAATTTGTTATGCTCAAATGAAGGAAATGTTGAACAAATGCAGCTTTTAATACTTAGTGGTTTTAGTAATATAAGTCTATTGGAGAGCTCCAATGTATGTGTTGTTTGTAAAAGAATGTAATATATGGTAATAGTTTTTGGTTTTACCTCTGTCTTTACCGTACCCAAGTCAACATTATTTCTAAGCACTTTGTGGTTTGGTTATCATTATAAAAGACTAGGGGCAGAGAAATTTGTTGAAGAGTCATATAGAAATTTCAGAGTTATAGCTTATATCTTGAATTTACCACAAAGCCCAGGTGTCTTGATCTCTAACCTAAGGAACTATTAGGAAGTGGCAGAACCTGTAGGGGGGGCCTTGTGGAAGGAATTTAAATTATTGGGGGTGTGCCCTTAGAGGGGCACTAGATTCCCTGTCCCTTCTCTCTTGCTTTCACTTCTCTCCTGCTATAAGATGAGCAGTTTCCTTTACCACAGATCCTACCACAGTATACTAGAAGCCCAGAACTAATGGAGCTGACTGAACATGGACTGAAACCTCTGAAACCCTGAGTCAAAATTAACTTTCCTCCAGTTTCAAGCTGGTTCTCAGATATTTTATCACAGTGATGAAGAGGTGACTAACACACCAGGTAAGAAAGAATAATAACCTGACAAAATACTGCTAAAGTATATAAATATTATTTTTAAGTATGTCTTACTACTACTTTTATCACTATTTCTATGGGTTCCAAAATTTTTACATATATACTTTTAGAATGTAATATAGATTAGGAGCTTTCAGTATTGGCCTCAAATATTAAAGAATTATTTTTAACAATCCTATTATCAAGCACATGGTAATCATATTTAAAGTTGTGATCAACAGAAGGCTATTTTACCTGAGAGTAATGTAATCCATGCTTCTTAAGAGTTCTCCGAGATAAATTTCGTAGTTTAAAGATACTATCTTTGTCTTTGGAAATGTTCTCAATGCTGTTTTGTCTCAATTCTGGATGTCTTCGTGGAAGACTTTTAAGTGGAGAAGTTGTGGGAAATCTGGTGTAAAAGTAACATTAAATAATGTGAGATCAGAAATAAACTTTCAGAGTGTATTTTAAAATCATGCACAGAACCTAATTTATTTACATTACTAAGGAATTAGTATTCTACATAAATCAATTTTCCTATTATACATTTAACATATTGTAAAAGTTTCTTGCTGTCTTTAGTATATTTGGCATATTTTGATTTATTGTAGATAACTCAGGGTTATTATTAGGATCAATTCTGTTGGAGAAGTAATGCTTACCTACAAAATAGCTCTAAAATGCTACATTTTTCTAAATTCCTTTGACAAATTATCTAGTTTGGATATATTTTCAGCTTTGACTATATTTATCTTAATTTCTAGAACTTAGTCTTTTGCTTATTTTCCTTGCTCTTTCACCTTTCATTTTAATATAAAATATTTCAATGATACAAAAAAGTACAGAAAATAATATAAAACATTCCTATAACCATCAGGCAATATAATTGCTGACATTTTGCCAGCATTCATTTTTTATTAAGTGGAAGAAATTCTTTGCTTATTCCATTTCTTTACCTACCCTCACCCCTTCCTATGGGAAACCATAACCCTATAGTTAGTGTATTTCTTGTCCATGCTTCTATGGTTTCAATGAATACATAGGAACAAAATGTGGTCTTTTGTGTTTTTACTTCTTGGTATCTTTTATCATATGCTAATTTATACTTAACTTTTTAGTGACATTAGAAGTACTTTCTTACTCTTCTGCAACACAAATATTTTGCTCTATTTTCTCACAAGAGTTTTATTTTCCATGTTTAGGTAGTTAAGCCATGTATTGCATATCAAGTTCCCACTTATATGTAAGTTTGTTTTCTCAGTACTAAATTATTTTAAGTTAATTTAAGCCCAGATACCAGGTAAGGCAATTATCTTTTCCTTATTCTTCAGAACTGACTTGGGCTTTTACCAGATGAGTTTTAGAATCTGCTTGTCCAATTCTACAAAAAATTATATTGGGGTTTTGAGTGAAAATGCACTGAATTTATATATCAATCGGGAATAACTGACATCTCTATGATACTGAACAGGTTCTCTTGCTCCATTTATTCTCTTCAATAACAACATTACAATTTCCTCCAATAATGTTTTATACATTTGTAGTATTTCTAGGCATTCTTTGGTTTTGTTATTGTTATAAAAGACTAGACACAGAGAGACTAGTTGACAAGTTATGCAGAAATCCAGGTAAAAACAGTAACCTAACAAAAATACTCATATTGGAGGGAGGGATGTACAGATTAGAGAACTATTCAGGGAGTACAATAGGATTTGATTACTGAAATGTATTTAAAGGGGAGAAAGGAGCACATCAAGGCAACTGTGGGGCAGGCTGCCATCCTTTCACACAGAGATATAGATACAGACAGACAGTGGGACCTTTACCTTTAAGAGATTAGGTCATTAGAAGGGATTAATGCTTGTTTCTGGGAAGTTCTTCCTCTGACAGGACTGAATTAGTTCCCACCAAAATATGGGTGCCCGTATGTTTTTGCCTTTTTTTGCATGTCTGCCACCCTTACATTTTCCTGCCATGCTATGATGTTACAATGAGGGCCTTGCTATGTGAGGTCACACAGAACCATGAATCAAAATAAAATTACTTTTACAAATTACCTAGTCTCAGATATTACGTTATAGCCACAGAAAATGAACTAACACAACAGGAAAGAATACATTTCTAAGACATATTATTTGAAAAGTAATAATGCAGTTAAAAAAAAAAAGTGGACATTAGAATTCAAAGACCTAGTATAATGGCTATCTAACAAAGAGCTATATGCATGAGAGAAAAAGCAACTATGATAACCCGAGGGAGGCAGAAAATCTTCAGAGAGGCTACAAAAGAGCTGAGATTTGAAGAAGTGTATAAATTTACTAGTCTGACAAATACATATAGTGCTTCAAGATGGAAGAAAATTCCAGGAAGACTGAATAAGATTTGTTGAAACATGATGTCAGCATCCTCATCTATGAAATGGGCTTACACTATACCTTGCACAGTTACTCTAGGGATGAAAAAGGAAATGTTAAATCATAAAGCAGTTTCTGGTATACATGGCAACTGCATAATAAGTATTCTTTTTAACCTATGGCTTATTTCTTCTGTCACTTGTTATATAAAATTTGCTATTTTCTCCTCATGGGTATTTTTATATTGTATTATATATAATATATATAATTATGTATGATTATATTATGCTAATATTATATACTATATTATACATATTATAATATAATATTATATTATATGGCATTTGAGGGTAAGGACCTGTGAATTTGTCTTATAATTACAGAATCTATGAAACTAAACTTCAGTGATGATATCTTTGAAATGTTACAAGGCTTTCATAATGTGCAGAAGTGATAATATCTCAATTTCCCTTCCACGTTCCTACTTTATTACATGGACTATCTAACATTTAAAAAGTTTGAATTTGTAGCATTTAACTTTCACCTTACAACATTTCTAAATGGTTTTGATTGGAATAAAAGCAGTGACACTTTTTTAAAGGAAATATTACTTTTCTTAAAGAAGCTGCTGTTGTAGTAAAAGTACAATAAATTAGAGATAAAACTTTATATGAATTTCACTTTGCAAGTACTTATCTGTTCGGTACCTGAAGAGCTGATTGTTATCATCAAGATTTTCTGATCCCCATCTGCCTTTGATATCTTCAATTACATGATTCTTCAGAAATTTTCTCAACAGCTGAATTGTCTGTTGCCGTGTAACTTCAGGACCAAAATTGCTATTATTTCTTAATAGGTTATAAAGCCAATCCACTGCTTCTCCTGCTGTGAAACAATTGCCATATTTTTTAAAGTGTTGCCTGTGTTTTCTTAGAGGCATTCCTGCTCGAAAAGATGTCGTGACTTCATTCCACTGCAAAAAGAAGGAAATATTCTTAAAAAATTATATAAAAACAAAGTCTCCTATTGATTGGAGATACATCAGGCAAAGAAAATTCTTTAATTCACATCTGGTTACATTGTGAAAATTCTTGAAGAAATAATCCTATTTGTGCTGCATAAAATTTTATCTCACTGATTGTTTTACTAATTACAGTGCTATAGTAATATTTTCATGTAGCAGATTTTAAAATTTTATCTTGCTTATTTATTTAAAGATAGGGTCTCACTATGTAGCCAATCCTGGCCTTGAACTCATGATCCTCCTGCTTTAGTCTCCCAAATGCTGAGATTACAGGCACGCACAAATATGCCCAGCTATAACAGATTTTTTAAAAAACAATACCATTATTGGTTGATCAGTTTAGGAAACCTAGGAATAAGAACTGCAACATACCTGTCTCCCTCTCCTTAATGAAGAATGCATTTATTCCTGTTTTTAATTTCTACTAACATTAATAATATGCTGATAACATTTAAGTCAGGCAACGTGCTTTATAGTCATTTTTTCACTTTGATTCTTACAATTCTGTGAACGGGTATTAGTATTACATCTTTTTTCACATAAGGAAAAAGAACCAAGGTCACACAGCTTAGTGATGAACCTGGGCATTCAAACTCAGGCTTAACTGGCTCTATATTCTGTACTCTTAATCGCTGTGTTAGATAAAAAATAACTTCTGAGAGGCAATGTTTATTCTAGTGATACACCTTTAATACTAGGTGTTTAGTAGCTCTTCTATGAAGATGCTTATAGTGAACATAGAATACACAAGGTAAATTAAGTAAAATGTAAACCCATTGCACATTTAATGACCCCATGACATATCTATTTAAAAAAATGCTGATATTTTCTAAGCTGCACTTAAATCAGCCATCTTTCTAATTTGTGACATCTCTAACACTGGAACACAGAGGTAGTGGTAGTATAGAATGAACACAACACTTTTGTAATTGAGAAACTCCTATATTAGAGATTAAGAAATCTAATTTGTAACCCTATTTATTTAACTAATAGCTATGTTACCACTCATCTAGCCTATGTGGTTGCCGCAGCACCAAATAAAAGAACTTATGGGCTGAAAACCCAGCAGCAACTATATTCTCCCCTTCCTACATCTCCCCAATTTATGTTTATTTATTCAAGAAACTTACATAATGGCCTGGGTGCACAGGAGTAAAAATCACAGGTGTCTCTGCACTTAAGGACATTATACATTAGCTTTTCTAAAAGCAGTATGCTGTAGTTTTATATTGGGCTCTGGACTCTAACTACTGGTGTTTGCTTCCAGCTTTAGCTCTACCACTTACCATTTGTGAACTTTTGGCCTTTACTTCTCAGTACCTTAATATCCTTAACCATTAAGTAGGGACACTAGAACCTACCCAATGGACTTGTAATGCTAAAATAACTTACTTCAAGAAAAGTACTAGCAAGCACTCAGTAAATTTTTTCAGTATGTCTGTATTACTTTTATCCAATGTAGTGAATTTAAAAAAATGTGATAGAGCTACTTATTAAGGGTCCTTGCAGTTCTACATCCTATACCTTATGTTGGTAAATATAACCAACAACTTGCTGGGCAGCAGAATCCATGTGAAGACCACCATACCAGGAAGATCTACATTCTTCTTGCTCTTCCACTTGCTGTTTGAGTTGGTAAGGCAGGAGTGGTAATACATGCGTACACCTGAAGAGCATTCCTGAGAGGGTAACTTACTCGCTATTCTATAGATCACAACACATTTTCCTGTACAGTATCCGCTCAGGAAGTCTTTTACGGTGGGCATGCATTATAAACCTACTTGACCAACGTGGAAACAGAGGCTCACAGATGTTAAGTCAATCGCCTAATAACACATAAACAGTATCATATAGGACTGAAAATCCCAAAGCATAGAACACCACATGAGTCCAGACAGATCCAAGGAAGTTTCAGATGGGTACTTGGTGTGAAATAGGCAGCTCTCTTCCAGGGCTGTTAGACTGGTACATCCCTCATTGAATTCTGCAGAGCCAATAAACCCAGCTGTCCTATTTGGGTTTGGTCCCGACCTGACCCTAGCTTTGGAAATCAACTTCATTGTTCTCTGATTCTGAGGAGGGTGGAAACCCAGGAACGTGAAAAGAGGCTAAAGTCGGCATATTATTCACGGAAAACCCCAGGCACATCCAGTAAGTCCGGCGTACGCTGCAGCCTGCCCGGGTGGCCATCCTGTAACTCCCTCACTCTGCTCTCCATAACACCTGGGGGCCCTGCGTCCCATCCGCCGCCCTGGGAACTGCCACGGTGTCAGCCAACTCGCGGGCCAGTCCCGTCTTCAGCGCTTTCTTACCAGCTTGGTGGCCCGATAAGGCCCGGGAGGCACACCCCGACCCTCCATAGTCCGTCAGCGCCCGGAGGCATCCATGGCGGCGGAAGGCGACCCTGAGCCCGGCGACACCCGCTGCAGCGGCGGCTGAGGCCGGCAACACTCTACACCCCGCCGCCGATTTGAATATCTCCCAGGGCTACGCTGATTGGCCGCGCTGTCGGGTCACGTGACGCTGACGCATTTCGGTCTGGAGTGGGCGTGGCGGAGGAGACGAGGCGGAGTTACAGCACAGGTGGGTGGCTGGGACCTGAACAGGGCTTGGGACCTGCTTCTGGGTCTCACCCGACTTTCCAGGTGCGGTTATGCTACTATGGGCAGAAGGGGTGAGCGGCTTAGTCTCAAACAGTTTGGCAGTCTCTGGCTTAAGGGAATTTGCAATTTGAATATGAAAAAACAAAACAAAAACAAAATATTTTCCTGCATCTATTGGCTCTTTAGCAGTATTAGCAGATAAAACCAGGGGTAACTTTCTCCTGACATTGCTTCTAACAGGCTCATGGGTGTGTGTTGTGTCTCCTTCCTTCCAACCCTGTCTGTGTGTCTCTCTCTTTCTACACACACACACACACACACACACACACACACACATTTTAGCAGGGGCCATGATTACTTTCTCAGTGTAAAAATATAGGTTCAAATTCCTCTTAATGGAATAGTGAAATGAAGCATAAGCAGACTAAATTTTCACAGGTGTATATAACGTGTGATTTTGGAAGATGTATAACTTGCCACATTACTTTCCTTAAGAAAATCTAGACAGGGTGGGCTCAAATAGTAGGATGCCTGCTTAGCAAGCATGAAGCCCTGAGTTCAAACCCTAGTGCTACCAAAGAAAAAAGAAAGAAAATCAACCAACATTTTTATAAGACTCTGGATTATGTTTAAATCACAATTATACCTAAAAACACTGGGATCTTTAAAAAAAAATCTGTAGCAAGTCATTTGTCAAAAGATAAAAACTAAGGTAAGTTCTAAAGGCTTGCATAGTCTCCGGTATCCTAGGCAGAGCTTAGATTTCCTACTTTTAATAGTTTCAGTAGTCTGGAATCTTTTAGTACTGCAGACTGAGAAGTTAGTTGTTTGAGAGACTTGAAGTTGCAGAATTCATTTGGAAATTAAATAGCAGTTTGAGAGACTGCAACTTACTAAAAAGAAGAGGGAAGGGAAAATATTCCAGGGAGTGGGCGGGGTAATGATCTGTGGAATTTTCTTCAAGGTTGGCACCAGATAATTTCAGTAGAGATAGGTCTCTTTTCTAGGCAGGGGCCAGTAGAATTTTCAAAAAGCACTTGGTAAACAGGAACAGTCAATTCATTTTGCTTTATGTTACAGACAAGCAATAGAAATGTTCCATGTTGCAAAATATGGTTAGCCATTTTTAAAAATTTGGCTTAATGATACGTTGATCTAAGTTTTTCTTTTTTCTTTTGCAGTGTTTTCCCTTTCAGAATGAAACTGAGATGGGAATGTGGAAGCCATAATTTATTTTGTATTTTTGCCCAGTTCCCTAACTTCAAAATCTTTTAACATATAGCTTTTTATATGAGTGGTCATGGCTTAATATTACCTGTGTTTCTAAGATATATACTCACAGGACAAAATTAACCAAAAATTACAAAATATCTTCTGAAACTTTTGAAAGATTAATTACAAAAGCAGAGCCACACTTTTCACAAAATGGTTAGAGAACTCCTAAAAAGGTATGTAAAAAAGCTGTGGGTGTCACATCTTAAGGAAAGTCTCTTAGGCTGTTTTTTAGGTATTCCACTGTGTCTGTGAATTCACAGACATCATCACTTTAACACTGATGGCTTCTGTTGATATGAAGTTATCTAAAAGTTTTTTTTTTTTTTTTGACAAACATAACTGTTTTGGGTTTCTTTTTAAAGGTAACTGCATCTCTGTGTTCTTAGCAATTACTCACTGATTGTGATGGTAAATCTGTGATTGTCAACTTGATTGGATGGAGAGACAGCTAGGAGATTAGTAAAGCACATGTCTGTGTGTGTCTGTGAGTGTTTCAGAGATGATTGGTATGTGGCATAGCAACTGAGGGAAGAAGACTTGTCTTGCATGTGAGCGGAGCCATCCAATTGGGCAGGGCCCAGATAGAACAAAACTAGAATAAGGAGGAAGCCAGGAGTACAGGATTATTGTGTCCTGGCTTCCTGGCTGCCAGGAGTTTGAGCAGACTCCTCCACCATATACTCACTCTCTCTGCCATAATGTTTGCCTTCATCTCAGGCCCAAAGTGATGTAACCAATTAATTGTGGACTGAAACCATGTCCCAAAATAAATCTTCCCTCGTTTTAAATTTGTATCTCTCAGGCATTTGCCATAGTAATTAAAAACTGACACAATGATACATTTTTAAATCTTGGAAATAATTTTGTTTCTCTCATTACCAATTTGTTAGGAGTCACTCATCCTTTCCTCATTTCCTTATATCAGTATTTCTCAAAATGTGTTACAAACTACTTGGATTAGGATTGTCTGGAATACCTGTTAAAATGACAATTCCTAGGATCCCCCAAAATGTTTGGGATATATATGTGACATGATAGGGTATGTACAGGGTACATTTCTTAGAGACAGAAGAGCCTGGATCTCTGAAGATATTGTGGATCTGAGCTTCTATCATGCTCACAGAATGTCTTACTATGGACTTACACAGGAAGAAATATAAGCTTCTGTTAACTTACTGCTATAATTGGACCTAATACTAACTGCTACAATGAATTTCACAAAGAAAATGCAATTAATTTATCACTTCATAAATATGATGAGGCATAACAGATTATCTGTTCTAGTTGGCTTTCTCTATTCTGTCCATGAACTTTTATTTATTCCAATAGAATGTAAGTTCCATGGCAGAGAATTTATCTAGTTTGGTCACTGCTGTACCTCCAGCCCCTAAATAACACATAATAGTAACTTAATAAACATTTGGTGAATGGTTGAAATTTTTTTCTTGTCACTAAAAAGAAAGTTTAAGGGTGATACAATCCAATTATTGTCCCTTATTAGCTAACTTTTTTTAATAAAACCTTCCGGCCTGTTTGTAAGCTTTATTTATCTTAAAGCTTAGACATCCTGCCATACTGTGTCTTGTTATAAGTCTTATTTCTTGAATCCTGTCTAATCTTGATCTGGTCTGAGAAAATTGTCTTTTTTCTTCTTTTTTTTCTTTTTAAGTTGCTTCAGTCTGTTTTCCTCCTTGCTTCTGAAACTACTATTGATTATTTGATCTCCTAGATCTATCTTATTTTTCTGATGCCCTTCCTTCTATAACTCTCATTTTATTATTTTTCCCCTCTCAGGTTCTGAGTGAAATCTTCCAGTTGAGCTTCTAATCCACTGACTCAGTGTCCTTTTGCACATAGTCTCTCATTCATCTCCAAGAAAGCTTTCCTGTTCTGTGATTATTTATTTCTGTGTGTCCTTCTCTTGATTTATGCTTGAGAATCTGAATTATGAATTATAATGGAATTACTTTTCCTTTATGTTTCATAGTAACTTGCTGTAAAATGATCAAAGATGATTATTTGAATGACTGATTTTTATAGTATCCATTGATTTTTTTAAAAAAAGACATTCTTTTAGATTGAAAAAAATTTTGGCATCAATAACTGAGATAAATTCCAGTAAGAATCAGATAAGTTCATGTAAATGTTTTCAAAATAACTACTTTTTACTTTACAATCATTCATTTCCCAGCTCCTGCAGCTTCAAGTAATAAGTTGCTGTTGTGTTTAGGATTAGACATTTAGTTGACATGCATTGCTTTGCCTGGCAGCCAGCTTTCACTTCCTTGGAGAAAGGCATACCTCCTCATTTGTGGAAATGCTTCTCTTCCTATAACATGTATTCTGAATGGACTTTTCTCTTTTCTTTGCTCTTAGGGATTACATAGGAATGAATGCTTGATCCAACCGAATCATACTGATCTGTTCCTCTGGTTTTCCTGTGACCCACAATGAGGCAATCAGAGCATTCTGAGATACTTTTCAAACTGTATCAAGAGCAAAGAACCTTCCCTTTCTGGTAACTAAGCTTAGAAGATATGAACCAGGAGCCAATATGGCTATAGTTACAGCTGAGTGGAGACTCTTAGTCAGGTAAAATGCACTGAGGCCCAAAGAGAAGCAGACACGAGAGCTAAAGGGTATTAGTTTTAATCTTTTCAAGGCTTGTTTATATTCCTATAATTGAGGACATGAGCCAATACATTTTTTAAAAACAAGCCAGCTTGTATAGAGTTTTGTTAATTGCCACCCAAAGATCTTCATTACAAGAGAAGTTTTCAAGACTTCTAATGACAGTAATATTTCTCAGGGAGATGCCATTTAACTTCTTAAATTCATTTATTCACACATTCATACATTGGGTCATTTCTCCACCCTGCCTCTCTCCCCCACTCTCTTCCCCCTCCCCTCTCACATCCAGGCAGGTCCTGTTCTGCCCTTATCACTAATTTTGTTGAAGAAAAGACATAAGCATAATAAGGAAGACAAAGTGTTTTTGCTAGTTGAGTTAAGGATAGCTATACAGAGATTCTTAACATTGTTTTCTTGTACCCATGTGTTATGACACATGTTGATTATCTCTAACTGCTCTTTACACTGGTTCCTGATCCCCTTCTCATGTTAACCTCTGTCGCTTTAAGGTTTCTATATTTGTTCCTCTGGAGTGGGGACATCAAATGCTTTCATGTTTTGGGTTTCCTACCTATTCCTATATCTCCCATATGTGCTCTCCCTTTGTTATGTGATCCAAGTCCAACCACATTGCTGCATTTGCCCTAGATCTAAAGTCCGCTTATGAGGGAGAACTACGATTTTTGGTATTCTGAGCCTGGCTGACCTCGCTCAGAATGATGTTCTCCAGTTCCATCCATTTACCTGCAAATGATAAGATTTCATTCTTCTTCATGGCTGAGTAAAATTCCATTGTGTACAAGTAACCACATTTTCTTGATCCATTCATCAATAGTGGGGCATCTTGGTTGTTTCCATAACTTGGCTATTGTGAATAGCGCTGCAATAAACATGGGTGTGCAGGTGCCTCTGGAGTAATCTGTGTTTCATTCCTTTCGGTATATCCCCAGGAGCGGGATTGCTGAATAATATGGCAGGTCTATGTTTAGATTTTTAAGAAGTCTCCAAATTTTTTTCCAGAGTGGTTGCACCAGCTTGCACTCCCACCAGCAGAGGACTAGGGTTCCTTTTCTCACACATCCTCGCCAACACATGTTGGTGGTGTTTTGATGATGGCTATTCTAACAGGAGTGAGGTGGAATCTTAGTGAGGTTTTGATTTGCATTGCTTTTATGGCTAGAGATGGTGAGCATTTTTTCATGTGTTTTTTTGCCATTTGAATTTCTTCTTTTGAGAAAGTTCTGTTTAGTTCAGCTGCCCATTTCTTAATTGATTCATTGATTTTAGTAGAGTTTAGTTTCTTACGTTCCCTGTATATTCTGGTTATCAGTTGTTTGTCTGATGTATAGCTGGCAAATATTTTCTCCCACTCTATAGGTGGTCTCTTCAGTTTAGAGACCATTTCTTTTGTTGTGCAGAAGCTTTTTAATTTTATGAAGTCCCATTTATTCATCCTTTCTCTTAGTTGCTGGCTGCTGGGGTTCTATTGAGGAAGTCTTTGCCTATACCTATTAGTTCCAGAGTGTTTCTTGCTCCTTCCTGTAGTCTTTCAGGTCTGATATTTAGATCCTTGATCCATTTTGAGTTGATACTAGTACAGGGTGATAAACAAGGATCTAGTTTCAGTTTCTTGCAGATGGGTAACCACTTTTCCCAGCAACATTTGTTGAAGAGGCTGTCTTTTCTCCATCATATATTTTTGGCACCTTTGTCAAAAATGAAGTGGGTATAGTTGTGTGGATTCATATCCGGGTCCTTGATTCTGTTCCTCTGGTCTTTGTGTCTGTTTTTGTGCCAGTACCATGCTGTTTTTATTTCTATTGCTTTGTTATGTAGTTTGAAGTTAGGTATTGTGATACCTCCAGCATTACTCTTTTTGCTGTGTATTGCCTTGGCTATTTGCGGTCTCTTGTGTTTCCAAATGAACTTTAGGGTAGATTTTTCAATCTCTGTGATGACAATCATTGGGATTTTGATGGGAATTGCATTAAACATGTAGATTGCTCTTGGTAGTATAGCCATTTTTACTATGTTGATTCTACCAATCCATGAGCATGGGAGATCTTTCCATCTTCTGTAGTCTTCCTTGATCTCTTTCCTCAGGAGTTTATAATTCTCCTTGTAGAGGTCACTCACATCCTTTGTTAAGTTTACTTGTAGGTATTTCATTTCTTTGAGGCTATTGTGAATGGAATTTTTTCCATATATTCCTTCTCAGTTTGTTCGTTGTTGGTGTAGAAAAGCTAATGATTTTGTAAGTTGATTTTGTATCCTGCCACCTTACTGTAGCTGTTTATGGTGTCTAAGAGTTTTTGGGTAGAGTTTTTTGGGTCTTTAATGTATAGGATCATATCATCTGCAAAGAAGGATATTTTGACAGTTTCTTTACCTATTTGTATTTCTTTTATTTCTTCTTGCCTAATTGCTCTGGCTAGAAATTCCAGGACTATGTTGAATAGGAGTGGGGATAGTGGGCACCCTTGTCTCATTCCTGATTTTAGGGGGAATGGTTTCAGTTTTTCACCGTTAAGTATGATGTTGGCTGTAGGTTTGTCATATATAGTCTTTACAATGTTGAGGTACATTCCTTCTATTCCTAGTTTTCTTAGAGCTTTTGTCATGAAATGGTGTTGTATCTTGTGGAAGGCTTTTCTGCATCTATTGAGATGATTGAGTGGTTTTTGTCTTTGCTTCTATTGATGTGCTATATTTCATTTATAGATTTGCATATGTTGAACCACCTGTTCATCCCTGGGATAAAGCCGACTTGGTCATGGTGTATGAGTTTTCTGATGTGTTATTGAATTCGGTTTGCCGTTATTTTATTGAGGATTTTTGCATTTGATGTTCATTAGGGAAATTGGCCTGTAGTTCTCCTTTTTGGAGGTGTCTTTGTCTGATTTTGGGGTGAGAGTAATATTGGCTTCATAAAATGAGTTAGGCAGTGTTCCTTCCCTTTCTATTTCATGGAATAGTTTAAGGAGAGTTGGTATTAGTTCTTCTTTAAACGTCTGATAGAATTCAGCAGTGAATCCAGCAGGTCCTGGACTTTTCTTTTTTGGGAGGCTCCTCATAGCTGCTTCAATTTCTTTTTGTGTTATAGATCTATTCAGGTGATTAATATTCTCTTGGTTCAGTTTGGGTGGTTGTAAATTTCTAGAAATCTGTCCATTTCTCAAGATTTTCAAATTTATTAGAGTTTAGGCTCTCAAAGTAGTCTCTGATGATTTCCTGGATTTCTGTGGTGTTTGTTGTTATCTCCCCTTTTTCATTTCTGATTTTACTGATTTGGGTTTTTTCTCTCCTCATTTTAGTCAGGTTTTCCAGGGATCTGTCAATCTTGTTTTTTCAAAGAACCAGCTTTTTGTTTCATTGATTCTTTGTATGGGTTTTTTGTTTTTTTTTTTTTTTTTCTATTTCATGATTTCACCCCTTATTTTAATTGTTTCTTTCCTTCTGCTTGTTTTGGGATTTGCTTGTCTTGTTTTTCTAGGAGTTTGAGCTGTAGTATTAGGTCATTGATTTGAGATCTTTCTGTTCTTTTAATATATGCTCTCATGGCTATAAAGTTTCCTCTTAAGACTGCCTGTGCTGTGTCCTATAGGTTCTGGTAGGTTGTGTTTTTATTTTCATTAACTTCCAGGAACCTTTTAATTTCCTCTTTTATTTCATCAATGACCCATTTGACATTGAGCAATCTGTTGTTCAGCTTCCAATTGTTTGCATGTTTTTTACTGTTGTTTTTGTTGTTGATTTCTACTTTTAATGCATTGTGATCAGATTGAATGCATGGAATTATTTCTGTTTTCTTATATTTGCTGAGGCTTGGTTTGCACCCTAAGATATGGGCACAAACCATATGATCAATTTTGGAGAAGGTTCCTTGGGATGCTGAGAAGAATATACATTGTGCAGAAGTTGTATGAAATATTCTGTAGACATCATCTAGGTCCATTTGATCTATGGTGTGATTTAGTTCTAGGATTTCTTTATTTATTTTTTGTTTGGATGACATATCAATTGGTGATAGGGGAGTATTAAAGTCTCCCACTACCATTGTGTTGGGGTCTATATATGCTTTTATGTCCTTCAGAGTATGATTGATGAAATTGGGTACATTGACATTGGGTACATATAGGTTGAGAATTGTTATTCCCTTTTGGTGTATTTCCCCTTTTATTAGTATAGAGTGTCTTTGTTTATTTCATTTGATCAATGTAGGTTTGAGGTCTACTTTGTTTGAGATAAGTATTGCTACCCTGGCCTGTTTTTGGGGACCATCACCTTGGTAAATCTTCTTCCAGCCTTTCACTCTCAGCCAGTGCTTATTTCTGTCAATTAGGTGGGTCTCCTGTACGCAGAGATTGTTGGATCTTCCTTTTTAATCCAGTTTGCCAATTGGTGTCTTTTGATGAGGGAATTTAGCCCATTAACATTCAGTGTTAGTATTGATAAATATGTGGTGATCCCTGTCATGTAGTGGTCTTTGTTGATTAAGCGTTTGAATGTGTGTAGCTGAATCAATGTTACTCTTTACTTTCTTGCCTTGCCTTTTCTTCTGTGGTTTGGTATTGCCTGCCCTTTCATGATTTTGTTTGCTTTCATTTTCTGTGTGCAGAATTCCTTGAAGAATCTTTTGTAGTGGTGGCTTGGTGGTCATATATTGTTTTAGTTTCTGCTTATTATGGAAGATTTTTATTGTTCCATCTAATTTGAATGATAGTTTGCTGGGTAGAGTATTCTAGGGTTGAAGTTATTTTCATTCAGTGCTTGGAAGACCTCACTCATGCTCTTCTTGCTTTTAATTTTTCTGTTGAGAAATCTGCTGTGATTTTGATGCATTTACCTTTGTATGTTATTTGTTTTTTCTCTCTTACTGCCTTCAATATTCTTTCTGTATACTCTGTGCTTGTTGTTTTAGTGAAAATATGTCGTGGCATAGTTCTATTTTGGTCAGGTCTGTTCGGTGTTCTGGAGGCTTCCTGTACCTGAATGGGCATAGTTTTCTCTAGATTTATAAAACTCTGTTATTATTTTGTTGAATATATTATGCATTCCTTTTGCTTGCACCTCTTCTCCTTCTTCAATGCCCATGAGTCTCATGTTTGGCCTTTTGATGGAGTCAGTGAGTTCTTGCATTTTCTTTTCACAGGTCTTGAGTTATTTAACTAATAGTTCTTCAGTTTTTCCTTTAATTGCCATTTCATCTTCAAGTTCTGAGATTCTGTCTTCTGTTTGTTCTAGTCTGCTGGAATGGCCTTCCATTTTGTTTTGTATTTCTGTTTCATTCTTTTGTCTGAGGTTTTCCATATCATGGGTTACTTCCTCTTTAATATTGTCAATTTTTGCCCTTAATTCGTTTATCTCTCTGTTTATGGTGATCTCTGTTTCAGTTTGGTGTTTATTTAGGGTCCCTGTGATTTCATTTATTTGTTTCTGTGTTTTCTCATATTTTTTAATTTTGTTGTCTTGGAATTTCTTGAATGCCTCCTGTACGTTTGGTTGACCATGTCTAGTAACATCTCTATGAAATTCTCATTAATTACTTGTAGGACTTCTTCTTTCAGAATGCTCTTGTGGGCTTCATTGGGTTCCTGGTTTAGTTTATCTTTGTTTTGTTGCAGTCTGGATCTGGGTATCCATTTTCTTCATTTTGCTCTAAATCCTGTACTACTTTATTTTTTGGGGGAGAATGGTTTCCATCCCTTTTTCTTCTTCCCATATTTCGACTAGGTACTGTTTCTATCCCTGAACTATGTATAATTTGTGTTATCTGGGTTACACTATTAATACTAACAAAACCAAGAGAGAAGGATAAAAAAGAGAAAGAGACAGAAAGATAAAAGGAAGAGAAGAGAGGGAAAAAAATGAAAGAGATAGTGGGTGACCAAATAGCAAACCAGGCAGCAAAACCCTTAAAGAAGGGAAAAAAAAAAGAAAAAAATAATCACCAGTTCTGGAACAGTAGAATTGGAGTCTTAGTTGTTCTGATGTTACTCCTTTAGCATCCAGACCTGTATGTGTGTGTCTCTTAGGCAGGTTTGGAGCCCTCCTGTGGCAGGTGGTAAGTGGGTGGGGTCCCATGGGCCTACGTGTGGAGGCCTTTCATTGAGGCGAACTAGCGGGCTTTTGGAGCATGGGCCTGGTGTGCCTGAAGGGTGCGGGCCAGGTGGAGTGGAGATCGTGCATGTCTGTGGATTGCCAGCTTGGTAAGCTTTAGGGGCATGGTCCTGACGGAGATCATGCAGGCCTGTGCAGGCCTGAGGGGCGCGGATTGGTGGAGATGTGAATGTCTGTATATTGCCGGCTTGGCAGGCCTTCGGGGTTCAGTGCAGTGGAGATCTTGCAGGTCAGAGGGGTGGGAGTATTGGGTAGTGCGGCCCTGGTGGGGCTGAGGAGCTGGCCCAAGGATCGGAGAGCCCATGGCCTGCAGAACAGTGGGCTCCATGGGCCTATAGGGCAGGGCTTGGCGTATAGTGCCAGCTATTCTTTTAGTATATCGTGGCTAGGGGTTCAGAGAGTTGATGTTTCAGCTCTCCCTGGTGCTTTACCTCAGCCAAGTGTGTCTCCAGCCTCTCAGCAAAGTCCCTGGTTCACAGAGCTCAGGAGGTCTGCAGCTGTGTCCCAGTTGCCATCTTCATCATTTAACTTCTTTTTTTTTTTTTTTTTTGGTGCTGGGGACCGAACTCAGGGCCTTGCACTTGCCAGGCAAGCGCTCTTCCACTGAGCTAAATCCCCAACCCTCATTTAACTTCTTGATAAGGTTTTATATCATCCCAATATGTTTCAGAGCTTTATAGAGACAACAGAGGCTCTAGCTACATGGAGCACATTTCTCAGAATGCTCACAGTCAAGAGCTGTCCTTCCTGAGGAATTTGTCAGATGTGTGATGGCTAAATTCCTTTGGGGGCCTATTACTGTGTGAGGGTAGTTTTACTTTCTAACACCTCTGGTATCTCACTTAATACAAAGACACTAACTTATTTCTCCCAAGATTCTGGTAAAGCCCATAGTCTTAAGTATACTATCAAAGTCTACTGAGAGGATCTCAGAAGAGGAGAGGATCTCAGAAGAGGACAGGGACAGGTACTATTATGGTTTGAATATGAAATGTCCCCATAGGCTCATTGTTGAAGACTTGGTCACCAGTGGTGGCACTACTTTGGGAGTTTCTGCAAACTTGGAAACTTGGCCTTGGGGACTCTATCTTGTTCTGGACTCTCTTCCCCTCTAATTCTTTGCTTCTTGTCCATATGAGTAGCTCCTGCCACCTGCTCCCACCACCATGATGCTCTGCCTCAGCACAGGACTAGAAGCAACAGAGTCAACAGCTATGGACTGAAATCACAAGCCCACATAAATAATTCTTCCCCCCTTTTTTTCAGGATTGAGGTTTGAACCCAAAGATTCACACTTGCTGGACAAACACTGTGCAGTTGTTCTACCACTTCAGCAACACCTCCAGCCCTTTTTGTTCTGATTATGTTAGAGATAGGATCTTGCTTCTTGCCCAGGCCATCCTGGACTGAGATCCTCCTATATTATGGTATTTTAACTGAATGATAGGTGTGTACCACCATGTCCAGATTTTTTCTTTTGAGGTGGGGGTCTTGCAGATGTTTTTGCCTAAGCTGACCTGGGGCCATGGTCCCCCCAATCCTAGCCTCTTAAGTAGCTAGGATTATAGGTGTGAGCCACTGACACCTGGCATAATTCCTCCCTTTAAGATGTTTTTCTCAGGCATTTATCATAGCAACGGAAGACAGGACTACACAGTCACCTGTAATCAGGTTGCATATTCCATATTTTTCTGGGTTGTGTTTGTATGTCATGGAATAGTTTATAGGAAAAAAAACCTTTGGGATTGAAAAGATTACAAAAATTAAATTGTATGATTTTTGTCATTCAGTATTGTATTAGTCAGCTTCCAAGATAAGCCCCAATGATTCATACTCCCTAGTATTCATGCTTTTGTATCATCCCATCATAAACCAAGTAGGGCTAACCTACATAGCCAATAATCTATTGCAGAAATGAGTTTGAACCTCAACACTAGAACATTGAAAAAATTTCTGCTTCTGACTTGCTATCTGTTGGGTTTCTGGCTCTGATGAAAGTCAGCTACTATCATGAGGCCATTTATCCAGGAAGTCTTTGATAAGGTCCCTGTGGTGAAGAATGGATGCATTCTCCATTCTTCAGCAGCACCAACTGAATTAGGTACTCTAGAGATACATTCTGCAGCCCTAGTCAAGATTTTGGATGACCAGCCCTGGACAATATTTTGACTGCAGTCTCATAAAGGTCCTTGATCCAAACACCATCCAAGCCATTTTTGGATTGCTGACTTGCAGAACCATTTGAAAAAGTAAATATTTAATGTTTAAAGCTATTCAGTTTCAAGAGAATTGGTATATATCTAATGTAAAGAGTCTCGATATTCATAAGAAATCAACTGGATGAATAGTAGTAGAGTTTATTCTGATGGTGAGGATTGGGGAAGAACAGATGTGAATCAAGATTTCTACTTTGGACTAGTTAATTTTGAGATGTGTAGTTGAAATTTAAGTATAGATGTATGGTATGTAGTTGAATAAAAGATACTTGCATTTTGGAGAGAGATCAGAGTTACAGGATGGAATCTGAGAAACATCTGTACATATATT
This sequence comes from Castor canadensis, assembly GCF_047511655.1. Lineage (NCBI taxonomy): Eukaryota > Metazoa > Chordata > Mammalia > Rodentia > Castoridae > Castor > Castor canadensis. The sequence goes on along the minus strand of NC_133392.1, from coordinate 106,630,377 downwards.
ATATTTAAAGCTATATGAAGAGATAGAAGTAGAGAAAAGGGTGGAGCTCATCACTAGGTCACTCTTGAGGCTGAGAAGCAGTTATTGAGACAGGAAGAAAGGGAAGAAAGTTTTTCCAATAGAAGGAAGTGATCTACCTTGTCCACTAACCTGAGAGACTGAGCAGAGTAGATCAGAGAAGTGTCAATGGGAGTTGGCAATATGGAGCTTAGCAGCACTTTGATGATTGAGAGCAGTCTTATTGTTGTGGGAAAAAAAATAAAGCTCGATTGGGGTGACTTAACAAGAAAATGGGAGTCAGAAAGTTAAGGGAGACACCATTGTCATGTTCAAGAAATTTTGCACTGAAGGGGAGCTGAAAAATGTCAAGATGATCAAAGAGGATAAGAGGGCAAGAGGGGTTGATTTTTATTTTATTTATATTTTAAAAATTTAAGATATATGATACTAGAGTGTGCTGAGGGATCAACTGATTTTGCAGGAGAGAGGAGATAATTTTGGGAATAAACTGAGAAGCCAAAAGGGAATGGAATAGAAGTATAGAGGCTAGCCTTTAATGCGAACAGGAAATATTTCATGCTTTCTATTAAGAAGGCAGTTCCAGGCCTTTTCCATAGTAACATGGGGAGTGTGGGAATGGAAAATGTGTGAGAAAAACACTTACCACTCCAATTACAACTCTATATTATATAATTTATTGAAGGAATTTCTTCTGACAGTGTTTAGATTGATAATTCTTCATTCATTCAACAAATATATACTGAACTCCAACAAAGTGGAAGTTACTTTGGTAAACTAATAGGATGCTTTTTCTCTAGGAGATGAAAACTTACTTTAGAAATGGTCATGCGGACAAGCAATTAAAATGCAATAATTTAACTGTGATAATGGAGATGTGTTCAAGTGCTATTGGAATATAGGAGAAAGAAGGACCCACATCTATTTTGAAGAGACAGGAAAGGCTTCATAGCAGAGGTGTAGAATCGACTAGATGGAGGAGCAGGAGTTTGTAATATTAGCTATGACAAAAATTGCAATGCAGTGATGATAAATTCATTCATGTGTGAGAGATTAGAACCAAAATGTGATGGTGAATCATGTCAACATTTCTTCCTGTGGTTTATGTGAATGCATTGACATAATTGCGTATATGAACTTTAGTGGACTATCAAGTTCTCTGCAGCACACCAATGTGCAGATTTCAGCTTGATTGTTCCTCAGCTGTACTAGATTGAGAAGTCTTCAGAGATAGGGACTTCAAAAGCCCCCTAAAAAGTGAATACTAGTATCTAAGAGCTTTTCAAATGGAAATACTGCTTTTTTTTTAAAGGGAACCTCAGATGTTTGATCTGAAGATACTGAATTTTAAAGTTTAAATTAGTCTCTGTGAAATACTACTGTTTAAGCCTCCTAAAATATCTACTTCCTCATTTATATATCATATGTATGTATATATATGAATATGTATCATATACCCCATAAGGACTATAGCTGTTTCTGTCAAGGGCAGACTCAATATGCAGCAGTGGTTCTCAAGATTACACTGGAGCTGAAAAATTCCCATTACCTAGTGACACATTAAGTTTTATGTAAAGTACAAAATACTTAGTAATGACAATAAATGACCATGTTACTTGTTTATATATTTTTTATGTTGTGATTTTTATCCTTATTTAGAGTGTATTCCTTGTTCTTACAAAAATATTTATTGTGAAACAGTATGCTGTGTTATGCTAGCAGCAGCCTTGTATATCTTGTTTACCATGTACCTTAATTATATCAAGAGGCCACATCAAATGACTGACCTACACTACAGGATTTGTATATTACCCTTTATGGCACATTCTATGATACATACATACTGGTAAAATTACCTAAAATATATTTCTCAGAGTAGATTCCCATCATTAAGCATTGCATGATTATATTTGAAAGTCACATAAAAATTTGGCCAGCTGATTAGAATTTTCTAATTAGAATTTTTTGTTTAACCAGAACACTCTTGGTTCAAGATTATTGTTGAATAATCTTTCTAAAATAAATAATTTCTTTTGATGTCTTGTTAATGCTTAAAATATGTATTAGAAATTAGGGTGAAATTTTTTTTTCTGGTACTGGGATTTGAACTCAGAGCTTCATATTTGTTAGGAAGGCACTCTACCACTTGAGCCACTCCACCAGCCCTGGTTTGTGATAGGTATTTTTGAGATAGGGACTTGCAAACTATTTGCCTGGCCTGGCTTTGAACTGTGATCCTCCTGATCTCTGCCTCTTGAGTAGCTTGGATTGCAGATTGCAACCACTGGCACCTGGCTTAAGTAGTTTTCAATTTTGTCTGGTTATTGAATATTATTAGGTCCCTTCTCTTGCATTTCTTCTCTCTGCATAATTCTCATTTTTTGTATGTGTATTTAATGAATGATAATAAAATAATTCATTCTTGTAAATTGTATCACACAGTTAATATAGGACTTTAGTTTTCTCTGTATAACCATTCACATGTAGTAGTTTCATTCTTTCTGCTTTGCTTGTTGTAATTTTTTCTTTATCTTTTGTCTTTTCTGGCTGACAGGTAAAAGTAAGGGAGGAATCTGAGGGAATTCCAGTCCTCCTATCACATAGGCTCTATTTTTCTTTGTTCTCATGTCAATTCATTATTTTCTTTTAGTCTGCTTAGTCAGAGCTTACATGCAGGGAGTGAAATTCACTAATGAATTTCAGTCAGTATACATGAAAAATATTAACTTTTAAAAATGTTATTAACAACCATCAAGTGTGTGGGTTTGCCCCTGTTTAATGTGATTTTTACATTTTTCAATAAGAATGATTTATTTAAAACTCAATTGCCTTTAGTTGTATAATTACATAGGTCTAAGACATAGGTATATATATGTGTGTGTATGTATATGTTAATCCATACCTTAATAAAAGAATTTCTCTGGCCAACTCTTCTGTTCCTATAGTGTGTACCTGGGAAATGTGGTAAACTAAGTTATGATGGTGATGTTATCAGAAGGTTTTATAGAGGAGAGAGAATTTTGTGATTTTTGTTGTTGAGAAATGGCTACCAAGAAGTCATGTAAGAAATTTATAGAACAAAGAACATTCTCTTCTAGAGTAGTGGATACTTATTGATTACAGAGCGTCCATTTTTCTTGTTCATTTTTCTTACAATACTCAGATTTTCCTTAAGTTTTCCCACCCTGTTACACATTGCCCATTAGTTCTGGGAAACCTACTACTGCTAGCTCAGAGATAAACTCGGTTTGCCTTAGATTGACATGAACATTCAGGTCCCTGGGCACAAAGGTGATTAATTTAAACCAAGAAGTATGTTAAGTCTGCCATATTTAATACTCCTACAGAAAAGTTTTGTTCAGGGAGATACAAGTTGAGGATGGTTAGCAACTATAAATACATCTGGCAGACACCATACATGTGGAGAAAATATCCCCAAATACAATTTTTATGAAGTTAGGATGTGAAAGTAAGGAAAACATGTTAGAATTACAGCAATACCTGATTAAAATGCCATCATGCATTTTCAACTACAACAAAAACCACTGGCAGCTTGTTCATGGAGCTTAACTGGTGAGGTTCAAGAAACTATACATAAAAAATACCCTTTCCTTTAATTCCTCCCAATTGGGCAGACTGATGAATTAAGGGGCTATTAGTTCTTAGAGTACCTGTATTTGGGGACTAAGTTAGGAAGTCAACCAAGTTTTGGGAATTATTTCTAGGGAAAAGTGAAACAAAGGATGCATAAGTGAATTTGTGAGATATGATCCATTCTTAAGTTAACAATTTATTGTATCTATGAGAGGTTTGATAGCTGCAATGTGAATATGTTTTAATTCCACTAAAATTCATGTTGAGGTTTAGACCCCAATGAAATGCTGTTGGGAAATGGGGCCTTTGGAAGGTAATTACATTGTTAATGCCTTTCTCACATGAGTGAGCTCTTGCACCTGTGGGACTGAATTAGTTACTACAAGAGTAGGTTGTAAAGTGAATCCACCCCACATATTTTGTCTTTTTTGCATATGTTCACTTGCCTTTCTATTTTCTGCTATGCAGCATGAAACCCTTAACAGATACAGTCTCTTGATCTTGGGTTTCACAGCCCAAGATCCATGAGCCAAAATAAGTTTCTTTCTCAATGACCCATTCTTATATATTCTGTCATAGCAACAGAAAATGAACTAAGATGGAAAGAACACTGCTCAAAGAAGACGTCAAGGAATATTACCATTAATCAACCGTGAGCCCTTGACAAGTCACTTCCCTGGTTTATAACCTTCTCATCCATAAAGTGAAGAAGTTGACATAGATACCTATTAATTTTTCTGTTTCAATAATTTATAATAAATATACCAAATGCCAAAACACACATTTATTTAACAGTGACTTTAATACTAAGGTTAAAAATGTGTTTTTCTAGGTTTGATCTTGTTCTTCTATATCATTAAGCATTATTGATAAAAATAATTTTACCTTTGGGGATTTTATTTAATATATTAATTAAGATCATTCTTATAAAGGTATTAAAATACAGCTTAATAAGCTAATGTATTAGAGATAATTTTAAGAGCATTTTCAAAGTTGTTCTAGGTGATTTAAAATTTATTTACTTTCAAATTGTTTCCATAATGCATTGAGTTAAGAAGACTTTAGGGTCTAAATATATACATATATATGTGCATAAATATGTGTATATAGATATATCACATTGTCATTCATTCGGCCTACTTTATGACAGGTCCTATCTGCTCATATCCAGGGGTATGAAATTGAGTAGAATAATAAGGTAAAAATGATAGTTGCACAATCAAATAACATGAAAAGATATGCATCCACTCATAGCCAGGGAATTTCCAACCAATTCTAATTAAATAATACTACACTTGAAATCTGGAATGTTCTCTAAATGTCCACATATTGAAAGCACAGTTCTTATCTTTGTGTTACTGGAAAGTAGCAGAAACCTTTAAGAGGTAGGCACAGTGGGAGGTTTTAGGTTATTGGGAGGCATGTCCTCCAGGTAATTGTGATGTCCTAGTCTTTTCTCTTTTCTTCTTCAATTGCTGGCTGCCATGACTTTGTTCTCCACATCCAATCCTGCCCAGTGTTTCCTTGCCACAGGCCCAAAATAATAGGGCACTTGATGATGGGCCGAAATAAACCCGTTCTGTTTATCACTTGGTTACCTCAGTTTTTTTTTTTTTTTTTACAGTAATGAAAAGTCAAATGATACAAATGTATGTTCAAGTTTTTTCACATTAGGTGGTAAATAATATCAGTTGTAAGGCAGGGTGTGGCGATAGCGACATTGTTTTGGAGTGATTATACATCCTGCCCTTTCTTGTCCCTTTATCTTGCCTTATTTTAGTTCTTAGATCTTATAAAACATCAGCATATTATATATTTATTTGTATATAATCTATTTTCATCCACTGGAATATAAACTCTATGAAGGAAATATCTAGTAAGAAATCTGGAAGAACACATACTAAGCTGGGGGAATGTTTATGTGAAATGTTTATTCTGTCTCTATAAGAGATTTCTTTCTATTATTTGAAATTTTATATTAAGAATTCAGTCATGTGTTATTTAAATTGTGAAGTAAATAACAGATAATGTTTTTTCTTAATTGCTTTGATAATCATAATAAACTGTAGAGTGCATAGGAAAGTTATGAAATCTGTCTGTGGGAGTGTCTGTATAAGAAGGAAACATCTTAACTATTCTTCACAAATGATTTAGAGATAGCTGAGGGGAGGAAGGAAAGAAGGAAGGAAGGAAGGAAGTCTCACGAGAAGAGGCAACTTATATAGTCATGGAGGGTGCAAGGATAGAAATATTGGGAATTGCAAGTGATTTCCATATAACTAGTGTCTAGTGTAAAGAAAGGAAATACAAGGTTGTAGAGGTAAGCATGGGTCATATCAGTTTTACATGGTAAGGATTTCATCTTAAAACAGACCAAATCTATTACTGATAGATTTGATAGCTTCTGATTTTAAAAATCATTTTCCTGCATACGGTCATATTGTAATCGAAGTCCTTACATCTAGTTTTAGCTCCCTGTAGTTTTTCCTCCATAAAGCAGCCAGTTAACTTTCTACCATGTAGCTCCTCTTAACATCCCTCTTTCTGTTGCAGTAGTCTTTTGTTTTGTATTTGTATTTGCATCCACTGAAGACCAGATAGTATGATTTTTGCTTTCTAAGCTCAAACGTACTTTAAAGAACTGTAAAGGACAAGAGAAGTCTGTTGTAGCTATAGTGGTATTTCCCATTTCTGTTGTTCTTTCATTCTCAATGTTGCACATCACTTTGGAGTATCATCTCCTCCATCTCGAGAAATTCTGTTACAATTCTTTTAAAACAGATCTGCTGACAACAAATTGTCTTAGTTTATTTACCCCCATTTGAGAATATTTCATCTTCATTCCTAAAAGATCTTTTCTCTGGATAGAATTCTGGTTGAAAATTATTTTTCTTTCAGCACTTTATAAATGTTGTTCCACTTCCTTCTGGCCTCAATAAGACAGCTGCAGTCATTTGAATAAGCGTTTCCCTAAATGTAATGCATCATTTGTCTCTAGCCTCCTTTGTGATGCTTTCCTTGTCTGCAGTTTTCAACAGTTGGATTATGGTAGCTCTGAGTATAGGTTTTCTTTCCTGTTTGAGTTTGCTGCATTTCTTGAATCTAAAGCTTCATCTTTTCTCCAAATCTGGGTAGTTTTTATCTATTAGCTCCTGAAGACATTTAAATCAATGTATTCTTTCTTGTCTATGTCTGGCGCTAGGATGACACAAATATTCATCCTGTCATTATGGCCCCACCGGCTCCTGAGACCTATTTAATTTTTAAAATATGTTTTTCATCTGTATTGCTTCACTAAGTTCACTAAGTTTTCCTTCAATGTTTCTATTGAGTCATCCAATATGTTTTAATTTGTCACTGTATTTTTTAGTTCTAAAACTTCCATTTGATTCTTCTTTATATGTTCTGTAGTCTATCAAGAGTTTCTGTCTTTCCATTTACTGCATGATTATTTGCCCTTGCTTGTTGGAACATTTTTATTACAGCTGATTTAATGTCTTTGGCAGGTAATTACATCTGTGTCATCTCAGCATTGTCATCTGTTGGTTGTATTTCCTGTGTGAGTTATTTCATGGCCAGTATATGCCAATTAATTTTGGTTTATATGATGCACATTTGAATATGGAGGATCCCTAATTTGCAATGGAGTTATGTCCCAATGAACCCTTCATAAGCTGAAAATATTATAAGTGAGCTTTGCATCACTATAACAAAATTCATGATACAGGCCACTTATGAAGAAAAGGAAGTTTAAAATTCAAAAAATGATTTCTACTGAATGTGTACAGATCACCTTTGAAGCACTGTAAAATTGTGGACTGTCTATACTATGAAACTTTAGGTCTTGTTTAAGTCATGAAAAATATTGATATTTTTGTTTCAGCAGGAAATTGGTCAAGGATATTTGTGGTCAAACCACAAATATCCACCAGGATGTGGACTCAATTTCAGTTCTGTTTTTTTAAGCTTTTGTAGCACATAAAATTCTGTGTGTGTGTGTGTGTGTGTGTGCCATTAGCAGTGGCCAGTGTGGGATATGAGCAGTGGTTTAAATATAGACTCAGATCTCACAGTCATTGGTATGTTGCTTAAATACACAAATATTCAACTAGGGAGTTCACAGGAATTCATAAATAATTTATGGTGTTTCCTTTTCACACTCCTCACTCTAAATCTTTTTGTTTTTTAATGTTTCCTTGGATTCCCCTTTTTAGTCATCTGGACAGAAAGCTGGGTATTTATTTACTTTACTCTGCCACAAACTTCCTGTGACTTTATCCAGATCTGATGCAAAGCACCAAGAAGACAGAGGAGTATGGGATTATACCTTATACCTTGTGAACCACAGCTCTTCTGACTGAAGATGAAGGCTTCCCTTGGAGTTTTAGGTTCCCGTGCCTTCTATTGCCATGATCACCGATATACTTTTGGATTGCTTGATGGCAGCAACATGAGGGAATAGAGAAAAATGAAGAAAAATCATTCTTGCATTGAATTTTGGAAAACTTTTGTGCAAATTCAGCTTTTTGAGCCCAAACTAGAGGAAAACTCTTGATACTCTGTTCACAACCAAATTCTCTTCAGTCTAATTACTCTTTTAAGCAACACATTCTTGTTTGGGTATGTTTTGTGTTATAATAATGCACAATGAAATCAAAGCTTGGGTATATCTGCACAGTGTTGAACTATGTAAAACCAGCCACCACACTATAAAATAGCCTGTCAATCATTGGAAATTTCATTTCTGAGTTCATTCTTTCAATGAAATAGTCTTTTCTTTTATAATTTAAAATGTACCCTACTACCTTTAAGGCTTGTTTGGTAGATGGAAATGCTTTTCCTTCTTTTGTATCAAAGTTCTTATTGGTCATTTCAACTAATAAAATCACATTAATTCAAAAAAAAGAAATAACATTTTGTCTGTTACTATATTTGCTTCCTTTTCCCTTAAAATTGGTTGATCTATTCTATGACTTGAAAAATAAATTTAAAAATGAAATTCTTATATAATAAACACAAGGAGTAAAGGTCATTTTAATCATATATTAAATGGATTATTTATAACTAGAAAACTACTTGGGACATATGTTAACTATTAAGAAACAGAGAGGAAAATAAAGTATTCATATGTAGCAACTAATGATCAAAAATTGAATTTATTAAAAGACCAAAAATCGTATGTTCTCCCTCATATGTGGACATTAGATCAAGGGCAAACACAACAAGGGGATTGGACTATGAGCACATGATAAAAGCGAGAGCACACAAGGAAGGGGTGAGGATAGGTAAGACACCTAAAAAACTAGCTAGCATTTGTTGCCCTTAACGCAGAGAAACTAAAGCAGATACCTTAAAGCAACTGAGGCCAATAGGAAAAGGGGAACAAGTACTAGAGAAAAGGTTAGATCAAAAAGAATTAACCTAGAAGGTAACACCCACGCACAGGAAATCAATGTGAGTCAATGCCCTGTATAGCTATCCTTATCTCAACCAGCAAAAACCCTTGTTCCTTCCTATTATTGCTTATACTCTCTCTACAACAAAATTAGAGATAAGGGCAAAATAGTTTCTGCTGGGTATTGAGGGGGGGGAGAGGGAGGGGGCGGAGTGGGTGGTAAGGGAGGGGATGGGGGCAGGGGGGGAGAAATGAACCAAGCCTTGTATGCACATATGAATAATAAAAGAAAATTGAAAAAAAAATTGAATTTATTTTTGGGTTATCCTGCAAAACGTGTGTAACGTAGTTAAAAGCAATTGCAATGCTGCTATACTGTAGTTGGCACTTTAAAGCTGATGAAACTTTAATATCATTCCATCTTATCTGCACACTAGAGACTTTAGCCTTACTGAGCTTCAGTCATTAAAAGGAGTTCTAAATATAGAAAACGTAGTGTCATGGACACTATAAAAAATTGCTGGACTCTGAGATTCTGGCTTGGGTTTAGCTTATCAGCCTTCCTTGTCACTGTAGGAGAGTGTAATTAGATTGGATACCTACTTCCTAGAAGAAGCCCAAGTTTAAAATAGTCACACATTTTCTAAGTGCCAGCACATTAATCCTCTTTAAGATTCTTCAGGAGTTCCTATCGGGAAGTGATAAATTTCCTTAGACTAGATATTTTTGACTTTCTGGTAAGTCATCACTCCTATCTAAGAATTCATTCATTGTTTCAGTAAATATTTACTGACTACCCTCTCTGTCCTGGGGACTTTGCTAGATCTGGGGCAATATAACTCAGTAAAAACAGTTTTATGGAGTGAACCTAGCAGAAAATACAAGTCAATAAAATAAAGTCTGTGCTAGGAGAAACATAACATTTGTGGGGGAGGAATGTCTAAGTCAACGAAGGACTGGGGCAGTACTCATGGGCAAGTATGAGTCAGCCAATTGAAGAGATGACAGAAATGCTCTAACTTGTGAGCAGCCCTGCCCAAGGGTCCTCCTAAGATCCACAGGCTGTAAACTGTAATGCCTTAGCATTCTACTTTAATGTTATTTTGCATCTTCTAGACAACCTGGGAAAGCTTACACACTTTTTTCTACTTTATATGATGCTAAGGACCTAATTAATACACAATTCTGGTCAAACACAAGTGAGTAAAAGCAGTGCTTGATCATAGAGAAATACTGATGTTACCATGCATCAAAATTTCATACATATACTCACTTATTGAGTCATTGAGTGCTTCTTGATGGCACCTCTCAGTAGCTTTCCATCACTGTTATCTCATCTGGTGGCAGATTCATTGGTTTGCTTGTCTTGCTGCTCTATTTTTAGATATCTCCCTAATTTCTTACCCATTATGGATCATTTTGCCCTTATGAATTGCCAACCACATTTTTAAAGATTCATTACCCACTTTATCCTCATTTTCCCAGACAAATCACCATAGCTTAATATGAAGTTTATTTTTAATTTGACACATAAAATTGTACATATTTATGGGGTGCCATGCGAAGGTTTGATCTATTTATACTTTGTGTATAATACTATGAATTTAATGTCTTTCTAGCTTGTTCTTAGATACTTTTTGCTTTTTTCCTCTCTTCTTGTCATTAGAAGTTTCATTTCTGAGTTTATTCCTTTATGTTGGTTTGCTAGTTTTTGAAACTGTGACAAAATATCTGAGCAAATCAAGTTAAGGGAGGAAAGATTTGTATGGCTCACAGTTTTCAGATGTTTAAGTCCATAATTAGTTGACTCCATTGCAATAGCCCTGAGTTGAGGCAGAAAGTTGTGGTGAGAGCATGTGACACTACAGGGTGGCTGCAAAGCACAGAGAGACAGAGAGAGGAAGAGTTTGGGGAAAGATGTACCCTTCAAAGGCACACCCCCAGATATCACTCCCTCTAATCAGACCCCACCTTCCACAGTTTGCATCATCTCCCAACAGTCCATTCAATTAGTAATATATCAATTCAATCGCTTCCCCAAAGCCCCACTTTTGAACAATGAATTGGGGTACTAACCTTCAACGCAATGAGCCTTTTGGAGGAGACACTTCCTATACAAACCATAACTGTTTCTCAATGTCTTCCCTCAACATAATAAGAGAAAAACAATTTGTTTGGCTGGACAGTATGGGTGAATAAACAAAAGGAGTGGAGATTAGGCTGAGTCCAACTCCTTCAGGACAGAAGGGCATGACTGAAAGATGAAGTGTAAGTCAAATTTTACTCCCATGTTCATAAACAAGAGGGCTTTGAGATCATGATCATCTATGTCTGGCTCTTTGCTAGTGAACATCAGACTTCAGGAAGAGTGACAGGAATGGAGAACTAGAAGCTCTGATGGAGGACCTGGGTATTCTAAAATGAGTAAATAGAGGTACTTCTACTTAATGGAGTGCTTAAAAAATAAACTGAAGTTTCTTATCTGTGCTCAAGTAGTCACAGTCTCAAGTTTCAATGAGATCTAGTGTTGGAATATGCCCCTTGGACTTCAGTTTCTGGGAAAAGGTTGACTGGCATATTGTATCTATTTGATAAATGCTTTTAATATGTAAAGAAACATGACGTAAATGACAACACTGCACTCTTACTGAAAACTTATCCTTGTCTGCTTCTTGAGAGAAACCTAGGTTATGTTCTCATAGGAAAGAAATAAAGGTTATATCTCTGAAGAGTTTTTTTTTATGAGTATTTGTGGTTGAGTATGTGGTTCAAGAGATGTTGAAGAGATAAATACATTTAGATAACATTTGATTTTTGTAGGCATGGGCAATTTTACAGAACTTATAAGGAGATTTGTCTACTCTGAAATCAAGAAACCAGAAGAGATCACTACAAAGATTGAAATTTGTGTCACTTTTATTATCATGAGAACTTCTATTATTAATATAAAGCAGTAAGAATATCCTATGATTAATGGTCTAAAACCAGAAAACAAGGTGACTAGCTTTTTCTCTCAAAGCAATTTCTGTTCTGTTACACAATTACTGAGTTTCTTAGTTTCAAGACTTTATTATCTCTTGAAGTGAATTATCTCAAAATTAATATAGAAAATGATACATTTATGTTTCAAATCACTGTTAACCCAAGCAGTCATAATCTTTTATAATGCCATTTTGCTTCATCATATCTATAAGTGAGAAACATTAGATTTTGTATTTTAGGGAGAGCATCTTATAACAGCTGAATAAAGCAACATTAACCCAAGGCAAAGAATTAGAATCTGAGTATACATTGATAATGAGACATGTATTCAGTTTTATATAATTTAATGTCAGAGCTTTAAAGAATAAGAAATATTTTTTTCACATTTATAAATTCAGTATACTACAATGGAATTTTACTCAGCCATGAAGAAGAATGGCTATCATTTGCAGATAAATGGATAGAACTGGAGAACATCATTCTGAGCAAGGTCAGCCAGGCTCAAAAGACCAAAAATCGTATGTTCTCCCTCATATGCAGACTTTAGATCTAGGGCAAACGCAGCAATGTGGTTGGACTTCAGTCACACGACAAGAGGAGAGCACGTACGGGAGATATAGGAATAGGCAGAAAACCTAAAACATGAAAGTGTTTGATGTCCCCACTCCAGAGGAACAAATACAGAAACCTTAAAACGACAGAGGTTATCATGAGAAGGGGATCAGTAACCATTGTAAAGATCAGTTAGAGATGAATCAACATAGGTTGTAACACATGTGTACACAAAAGTGATGTTAAGAATCTCTCTGTATAGCTGTCCTTAACTCAACTAGCAAAAACGCTTTGTCTTCCTTATTATGCTTATGTCTTTTCTTCAACAAAATTACTGATAAGGGCAGAACAGGACCTGCCTGGAAGTGAGGGGGAGGGGGGTGAGAGTGGGGGAGGGGAGCAGGGGGAGAGAAATGACCCAAACAATGTATGCACATGTGAATAATTGAATAATTAAAAATAATAATAAAATAAATTCAATATCCTAGGAAAATCATGTTTAAAAATCACTTGTAATTTTCATTATGATGCTTTTAGGAGAATTTTCTATTTGAATCATCAAAACATAGCAAAAAAACCCCTGAGACTTATGACTTCCAAGGATCACTTTTCTTACTGAGTTTAATTCAAGTCAATGACATGTACAGATGTATAGTCCTGAAAAATTGCAAGGACCTAGTACCTGTCTGAAAAAATTTACACTTTACCTGGAAAAACTGGGATAATTTCAATACAATGTCATGGTAGGTGCTTTAATAAACACATGCATATGATGCATATAAGAGGTAGCAGTCTTACCTGGAATATTCTGCTTTCTCTAGAAATAGTTTCCTGTCTTGTGGAAGACTAGTTCTTGGGCACTTGACTATATATTCTCTAGAAGGCAGAATCTTAAGAAGGATTGGTATGCTCTGGGATATAAGTACCCACAATAGAAGCCTGGGTGATTTGGAAAGCATTAGTAAATTGCCCTCATGCCTGGGAAATAATTTAAGGATTGGGTACCATGGTTACAATTGTATGCAACACTAACCCAACCAATGGTGACTTGTGACTTGTGTCTTTGTAATTTTCCTGTGGAGAAAGGATACTCATATAGATGGTCTGAGTATGGTGACAGTGAGGTACATATTATCCTCTCTTTACCTCCTCCCCCATCACTCCATCTCCAAAAACATAAGGGAGAGTGAATCCTGGACACTGTAGCAGTGAGAGTAGAAACCCTAAGAAAAAAATACAGATATCTCAATTAAATAAAGTTCACATAAGCTATGATATGTTTGTAATTAGTTTTACCTGGGTCTGATGTAGAACTGCTGAGGTATAAGGGAGAACATTTTTGGAGAAAATGGTTGTGAGTGGACCTTTCCCACAGCAGCAAAAAAAGTAAGGTCTGTTGTGTTTGGGCTGATTGTCCTTGCATGGGCTATCTCACTCTCTTGGAGGTGGCACTCAAATTATCCATTCTAATGTTGACTTGGAGTTCTAGGCACACATTCTAGACTTGTGAATTAAGATGTTCTACAATGGTCTATCCAATCAGGTATTAGATAAAGCTGAATAGAGGGGCCTAGGCTTCTTAATACTGGAGTAGAGACATTCTTTTCCATTTCTTCTTTGCATGGGATCTTGTCCCTGGCAGGAATTTTTCTGAAACCAAGAAACTTTGATTCTAGCTTCATGGAAATAATGACTACATGCATTTTATAAATAATGCTTTTGTTTAATTTCAGAATATGTCTTTGAAGGTATTAGCCAATTATTATTGGTTGAGAGAGTTGGTATTGTGGAATATTCCAGATGAATTCAGATTATTGGAGAGGTTAACAAATTACATGGGGCACAAATTTAGTTCAGTTTAGTGTTAATGAGAGGATAAAAAGTCATTCTGATATTTGCTAGTAGTCTTTTCTATTTTTGTGCCTTTAACATGAATTAAAATTATTACAATTATACAGATTCTTTTTTTTTTTGATGGTACTGGAGTTTGATCTTAGGACCTCATGCTTGCTAGGCAGGTACTGTACCACTTGAACCACTCTGCCAGCCCTGAAAATGATTACAATTACAAACAAGTACACAATGACATGAAACACAGAAGTGGCAAAGTGATTGATGATGAAGCTACAGTTATAGATGATTTCTTAAAGAAGGTGAATTAGTTCTTTCTGGAAGGAGGTAATATCTGGAGGATACAGATAGGCATCCATGTGATAATTTTCATTAAACAACTCATTGGACCTTATTAAAGGCTTTTCATATTTTTTCTTCTCACTTTATATAGACAAAAATTCCCTCAGCAGTAATTATGATAAATGGACTGAGGAAAATACCTATAAGAAAATTAAATATTGTCCAAGGACATTTAATTAATCTAAGACTTGAACCCAGATCCCTGTACTCTGGCATGTTATTTCCAGAGGATATTGTTATTCTATTAGCAGGTAATAGATTAGAAAATTGGAAAAGTTTAATATTTTTCCTGAATATTAAGTTAAAAGTACAGAAGTATAAGGAAAGTAAAACCAAGGAAACGGTTAATCTATTAATTGTAGAGTCAGTATCAAATATCATCTGATTATGATATTTCTGAAACATCCTCCAAAAGTTAGGGAAACAAGAATTCTTATCAAAGATAAGGTCAACTTGATGACAAGATGAAGTACACTGAACAAGTGATTTTTCTTGATGCAGTATCATATTAACCTTTCAAAGTTCTGCTCATTAGTCTTTGTGTGGATATAGACTTTTATTTTATTAGCAGCTTGCTCTACATGGTATGCAAATGTGTTTGTCTCCAGTCCTTTTGTCCTACTGTGTCTAGAAATGAAACCGAGTGTGATGTTTTGGTATTAGGTTCTCATTTCTGAGACTAGGAAGTTTTAGAGGAAGGTTGGGTCGTCAGTAATTATGTCTAGATTTTTCTCAAAATTAAGGAGAGAGCTTTGCCTGCCACAAACCCCTCCCTATATGAAAGAATTTCCTTTCGCAAGCTTCTACTCCCGGTCTAACAACTGGCATGCATGCCAAGAGGCTTGTCACATTCATACTCTATCCTCAATTTATTATTCTGGAGTACTCTACTTATTGGATTTCAAACTTGGAAATTGCATCCTGGTTACAGTCTCTTTTTCTTCCTCTTTCCCCATTGCTCCAATATTTTTTCTTTTCCTGAGCTTTCACTTCACCTTTGACTCTTAACCTTGACCCAGGTGTTTTAATTACTAGATAATGAGGCTCTTGCATAAAGGGAAAAGAAACAATGTAGTCTGGAGTCCACAGTCCAGTATGGATGGCAGAAAAAGGAATCATAAAATGACAATAACATAGGCAAAAGTCTAGTATAAAACTAGACTTGTTGCTGGTACCAAGTCTAGTTTTAGTAGTGGAATCTTGCTTAATCATATGAAATGCAAGCATGGAGTAGAGACTGTGTAACAACCCCCCAGTATACTACTTTTCTATTGCTATATAACATTTTCCTCAGAACTTAGTAGCTTTAAACAACTACATTTATTGTGTGGCAATACTGTGGGTTAGGAACTTGGAGCTGGCTTAGTTGAGTCCTCTAACAGTCTCTGAGGAGACTGCTGAAGGTTGATTCTGTCATGAAGGTGGAAGCTGTAATCATCACAGGGTTTGTCTGGGGTGGATTTGTTTCATATGCACTTAAATGGTTGTTGACAGCATTCAGTTCCTTGTTAGTTGTTTGACTGAGAGCCTTAGTGCTTTGCTGCTATTGCCTGATGACCACGTCCAACTTCTTACCAGGGAAGACTCTTCATGTTGTTCTACCCCACTGCAGCTGGCTTCATCAGAGTGAGCAGGTGACAATGTAAACTCAGAAGTGATCTTCATTATTTTTGTCAGATTCTATTTGATAGAAGCAAGTTACTAAACTTTCCACTACATTCAAGGGAAAGAGATTACCCAAGGGCATAAATACTAGGAAGTGGGCATCAATGGAGGGCATTTTCAAAGCTGCCTACTGTATCCAGAATAAACGTCTGCCAAAATATTGAACTTTTCCTAGCAGGAGATAAGAGCATATCCTTTAAGACAGAAAGTGCCTTAGAACTGATTATGAAATTGACAAATTATCTCATTTTTCTTTAGGTTCAGATTATACCAGAATAATCTGAATGCATCTAAAAGTGCTAAAAGAAATCAAAGCATGGAGATGACAAACACTTACTATTTATTAAAAGTCTATATGTAATTTTGGGTACAGCGGTAAAGTGTGTGCTTAACATGTAAAAGGACCTGGATTCAATCCTAAAAAAAGAAGAAGAAAGAGAACAAGGAGGAGGAGGAAGAAGAAAAGGAGGAGAAGGGGAAGAGGGAGGAGGAGAAAACCAAAGGTCTATGGGTTAGAAACTGCTTTGGGTGTTTTATGAGTCTGTTTCTGTTACTATAATGAAATACTGGAGTCTGATACTTTACAAAAAAGAGAAGTTTATTCAGCTCATAGTTCTGGAGACTGAAAGTCCAAAGAGCATGCTACTATCTCTGGTGAGGGTTCCTTGGTTGCATCCATAATGGCAACATGGAGGTTGTATATGCAAGGGGGAGGGGTTAAATGGTGAAACAAGAAGCCAGGGAGGGGCTGATTTCTCTCTTTTTGTAACAACTCACTCTCATAGGGGCTGATTTCTCTCTTTTTGTAATAACTCACTCTCATAAGAATTAACTGGGATCTCATGAGAACTAGTTATGCTTTACAAGGGCAGTGTCCAATGACCTCACAATAGGATCCAGCACCTCTTAGCATTGCTTTATTGGGGACCAAGCTTCCACTATATGAACCCTTGGGGGACACACTCAAACCACATCTAAACCACAGCAGGTGCCTCAATACATTGTTTCACTTATCCTCAAAAATTGTTGCATGAGATAGGAGGCAGCCCATCTTCACTGCATTGCTGCTTCCTGGAGCTGTGCAGGCTCTGCCCTGAACAACTCTGAAACTGGCATAGGCAATTCAATCAACACATACTGAAGTGCGCACATGGTGGCTTTGGTTAGTGCTTGCATCCTTGGGTCTGGAGTTAACACTTCCTTATTAGTGGTTTGACCTTGACAAGTTGTTTAAGATATCTAAGCCTCCTCATTTCCAGAATAAGGACTCATAATATTAACTATTAGGATGGTATTATGATGAAATGGAATCACCATCATCTAATTATCATCACCTACTCAATGCTAACTAAGATCCAGGCACTCCTCTGAGTGTTTTGAATACATTAATTGTCATAAGAATTCCATAGGATAGGAAAGGTATTTTAACAATCACACTTTTATCACTAAGGAAAACAAGGCATGGAGAGGATAAGCAATTTGCCCAAAGTCACAGAGCTAGGAAATGGCTGAATCCAAGGTCTGCATTTTTAACCTCTCTATACTGTTTCCCAATGTGGAGTTAAACTTATGAGTAAAAGAATGTCTGGTACCTGACGCATACTCAACAGTAGTGTTTATTATCATCATTTGCTAATTGGAAAATAAAGACTTGTAAGTGGATAATAACCTAGCAAATTAGTAACAGTTCTTAAATGAGAGAGCAAAGATTTTAATCTACATATGGCTGAATCCAAGGTACATAATGTTCTTTGTTTTGCTTGGTTTTATTAAAAATAATTATGCTAATTATGATGTGGTCCTCTAAAGAAAAACAATTCATCCTGAATATCGCGTTAGGACACTGCTAGATTGTAGCACTACACAAACATTGATGTTTATAAGCATGATTCAACACCATCCAAACAGAACACATCTTACATATGTATTCTTTTATAAAAAGGACTGGGAGTGTATTATATATTTTATAAGATTTCCATCAAGCTCATTAAAATAGAATCTGTTTGTAGGTAAGTCTCAGCTACCTGGAAAATTGACTTATGTTGCACACCTCATTTCTGAGCAATGTCAGTTAAATGAATTGTAAGAAAGATAGTGAATGCAATAGCTTTGGATATTTAGCTACAAAATAGACCTCAACAGTTTTAGCTTAGTTTCCTACATCTAACCAAAAATATAGAATTTCAGGAATTCATGAAATTAATCATGCTAAGAGAATGTGATTCACAAAGTATATTCTGGTATTTAAAAAGTATATATGTTAGTTAGCTTTCCACCAGTATAACAAATACCTGAAGAAATAAAGTTACAATGAGAAAAGGTTTAATTTGACTCACAGTTTTAAAGGTTTCAGTCCATGATAGGTTGGCCTGGTCACTTTGGGCCTGTGACAGAAGAGAACTTCTCTGGCTGGAAAAGAGAAGAGAGCAGGGTCATACAATCTTCTTCTAAGGCATGACCCTAGTGACCTCAATACCACCCACTAGGCCTCACCTCTTAAAGTCTCCTAATAGTGCAGAGTTATGAGGCAGACCTTTAACACATGGGTCTTTGGTAAACACTGAAGATCCAATAACTATCCATCCATTAGTTACTCCTCTTGCATATAGTTACACCTAGATAGTGAAGTTATTAATCATGTACTTTTCTCTACGTGGCTTTCATCAAAGAAAAGAGAATGGAGCTGGTACATGAAGATTTATTTTGTGAAAAAAACCTCTTTACCTGTGAAAATACATGAACCACAATAAAGATGGATGCTCTTATAAATTCATGTCCTCCCCTATATTGGACTCTCAACACCGTTTGGAAAAAATCCTTTTATATTTCTGTAATCACACTACTATCCCCATTTTACAAAATGACTAAATTAGCCTGTTCTGATTTTTCCATCCATCTTTCTGGCTGACTTCTGTTTTGTTTTCCTGAGTTCTCCCTTCTGTTTAGATTTTTTTATCTGTAGATAATAATCTTTACTTTCCTGCTGTTGAAAATGTTCAGAAAGTAGTTTACTGAGTTAAATTAGGCTAGCAGCTACTGAAATAACTAGGCTATTACTTACCAGCTGGGAAATTTGGCAGTTCCTTAAAGGTCTCTAAATTTTCATTTTCTTTTTAGGCAAAATGGGCACAAAGTAATACCTACCCCATAGGAAGATTGTTGATGGGATTAAATTATTTAACCAATGCAAAATTCTTAGTATAGTGCCTTGCAAGTAGTGACATATCAATACTGGCTTTTTCTATTCTTAATATCATTGTTGCTAATAATAGTATAATAATTATTTATTAGTCCTATTATTTTTAAGTGCTGAGAGCTTCCATTTATGTATCTTTCATTCAAATTTCTTTCCCGGGATTTAGACCTGCCTGCATCTCACCATTAGCTTTCTTTCTTTCTTTTTTTTTTTCATTTTTCTTTTATTATTCATATGTGCATACAAGGCTTGGTTCATTTCTCCCCCTGCCCCCACCCCCTCCCTTACCACCCACTCCGCCCCCTCCCTCTCCCCCCCCAATACCCAGCAGAAACTATTTTGCCCTTATTTCTAATTTTGTTGTAGAGAGAGTATAAGCAATAATAGGAAGGAACAAGGGTTTTTGCTGGTTGAGATAAGGATAGCTATACAGGGCATTGACTCACATTGATTTCCTGTGCGTGGGTGTTACCTTCTAGGTTAATTCTTTTTGATCTAACCTTTTCTCTAGTACTTGTTCCCCTTTTCCTATTGGCCTCAGTTGCTTTAAGGTATCTGCTTTAGTTTCTCTGCGTTAAGGGCAACAAATGCTAGCTAGTTTTTTAGGTGTCTTACCTATCCTCACCCCTTCCTTGTGTGCTCACACTTTTATCATGTGCTCATAGTCCAATTCCCTTGTTGTGTTTGCCCTTGATCTAATGTCCACATATGAGGGAGAACATACGATTTTTGGTCTTTTGGGCCAGGCTAACCTCACTCAGAATGATGTTCTCCAATTCCATCCATTTACCAGCGAATGATAACATTTCGTTCTTCTTCATGGCTGCATAAAATTCCATTGTGTATAGATACCACATTTTCTTAATCCATTCGTCAGTGCTAGGGCATCTTGGCTGTTTCCATAACTTGGCTATTGTGAATAGTGCCGCAATAAACATGGATGTGCAGGTGCCTCTGGAGTAACAGTCTTTTGGGTATATCCTTACCATTAGCTTTCTTTCAACAACCTACCTGCTTAACTCTGTTTCTATTGCTGTTAACCTTGTATGTGATTTGGACCAATCTCTGGGGTAACAATGCCTAATTTTTTTACCTAATGAAATTGTGAATGGACTCTTTCATATTCCAGGCACTTTCAGTTATTACAGTTTTGTTTCAACATTTAACATCTAGTCTTGTACATTTTAAGATTGTGTCCCAAGCTCTATTCAAAACTCTCTTTTTTTTCAAAACGTAAGTCTTTAGCAGGCTGAAGCAGAATTTCTCCTAGCCTCCTTTGTCTTTTCATTGCTAGATACTCTATTAGGTTCAGGTGGAAAGGAAAGAGAGGGGAAAAGGCAAACCTTGCTTGTTTGATCTGGTTGCTGAAGCAGTTATTTGTCTCTGATTCACACTGGCCATTTCTGTCATGGGCTACAGAGGACGCTGGTCAGATTTTCTAGTGATTCCCTATCTGGGAAATCTAACTCTGGCTTGTTTTTTTTTTTTTTTTTAAATCTCCTATACCCTTAGCATCTTGCTTCTGGGATCCCTCTTGTGAAAAGTTCCTGCAAGATAGTCCAAGCCTGGCTACCTTTTGCAGTATCCACTTGCTCCAGCCTTGTAAGTGCCTAACTTCTTTCTTTAGTTCATGATGTCTTGAAGATTAGTGAATCTGCTGATTACACAAGGATACAGCTGGAAAACAAAATGCTTTTCTCTTTTTCTTGCAGAAATCCTATTATTATCAAAGAGATTTTCACGAAGCTTCTATTCATAGAGAGGTTTGGAAGAAGAAGCATTCCTGTATCCTTTGGTAGAGAAAGGAAGAAAAGTCTTTTGACATAGACACTGTACTTCTGAAAAGTTCATTCACTCTCTTGTTTTGCAGTTTTCTGAGTGTTTTGAATGTCAGAGAAATTAGGCATTGAGTGATGGCAGAGAAGATTCTTGAATTTGTGTCTACTATTAGGCCCTAAAGATAAGTATCTGATCTTTAAGCACTTAGTAGAAATTATTTGCATGGTTTGTGTATGGTTTTGAGCCTCTGCAGCAATTCCTAAAAGTAAGAGAAAAATTCCAAATGGATATTCTGTCAATACCAAAGATCTAAGTCCATGATTCTCTTATTCTTACTTTATATCACCAGTAGCCAATGTAGAATTTTCAAAACCATAATTATTCAACAACTGTTTGTTGAATGAATGACTGAATGAAAAGCCAAATGTAATACAAAGAAAAGCTAATCCTAGATTCTATGGCATACAATAGACAGAGAGAAAACACAATCCTGCAAATATGCACACAGAGAAATCACCATCATTGCTTTAATACTTTATAACACCCAAAGTTCTTAAATTGGTCCCTTTAATACCATTGTGTTTATTGCATGGATTTCTATACTTGCATATTTTGGTTTAACTTTCTATTTATTAGTTAAATAATTACCTTGTGAGAATTGTGGAAATAAACTTAAAATGTTTATGTGGTTTTACAGAGTTCTGCTATAGTATAGTATAATGGCTGTGAAAAGAATGCAGATCTACTCAGAATTAGTAAAAAGTACAGTTCAATAAATATTTTTACTTTTGTCCATTCTTCTCCAAATCTCATTAAAAGGAACTCTTTTGCATTTAAGCAATTTTTCACTTTCTTATTTATTTTACTCTACCAGATTCTTTTCAATGATTTAAATTTTTCTTTTTTGAAAGCTTTATTCAATCAAAAATTTCAGTCTGTCAGATAAATATTAATAAAATTTAATGAAAAGTATTGAATGGTATGTTGCATAATTCCTTACAAAATTTGACAACTTTGCTCTGTTCCAAAGTAGATTTACCTGAGAAATCAGTCAAAAGCCATCTTTCCTTATATAGCAGGATTCCTTGGTGTAAGCAAATTTCTATATGCCATTATATAATAAATAAACATAAATAAAAGTAATCAAATGGTTTTGTTCCAATGAAGTCCAAAAATGTTTAGAAGAGGTAAAAGGGCATAAGCGTCTTGAAAAGTTTGTGGTCCTAAAACTACGAGGAGTTTACAGAGATTACTAAGGAAGTAACTCGCACACTCAGCCAACTGGTGAACTATTTCAGGTACTTATAGGAAGCCTTAGTAAGGCAAGTAGCCAAGGAAACCTTTTCCTCACTGGGAAAGGATAATTGTCTCTTAGGAGTCCATGCATAGCCAGGCTGCAATACTGATATATTTTAATTTCATCCAGTTTAGCAACACAGGAGAAAACACATGGAAACCAGAAGCTAAAAGCACAGAAGGGCAAAAGCAATTTTATAACTCACTGTTGATTATTAGTATTAACAATAATGCTAAGCACATTGTTGATGCTACTAATAAAATAATTATAAACCTTTATAAATCACTCTGCTTAGTCCAGTTGGGCTGCTATAGCAAAAACAACATACACTAAATAGCTTAAACAACAAGCATTTATTTCTCATAGTTCTGGAAGCTGGGAAGTCCAAGAGCAAAGCACTGGCAGATTGGCTGTCTGGTGAAAGTCTACTTCCTGGTTTGGAGGAGGCTGTATTCGCCCTCTTTTCTCACTTGGTGACATTACTTAGTCAACTCCCCAAAGCCCCAGCTCCTAATTCCTCCACGTTGAAAATTAGGTTCAACATGTAAACTTTGGTCCATAGCATACTTTGCAGTTTGAAAAGTGTACTTGCTTATATTGTGCCTTTTGGGGGACATTTTGTCATCAGACAAAGTTTACTCCCAGGTATTTAATTTGTTTGAGGCAATTGTAAATGGAATTGTTTTCCTATATTCTCTCTCAATGTGTTCATTGTTGGTGTATAGAAAGGCTACTGATTTTTGTAAGTTGATTTTGTATTCTACTACATTGCTGAAGGTGTACATGATGTCTAGAAATTTTGGGGTGGAGTTTTTTGGGTCTTTGAAGGAGAAGATCATGTTGTCAACTGAACTAAACAGAACTTTTTCTAAGGAAGAAATCCAAATGGCCAAGAACACATGAAAAAATGCTCACCATGCCTTGCCATAAAGGAAATGCAAATCAAAACCACACTAAGATTCCACCTCACTCCTGTTAGAATGGCCATCATCAAGAATACCACCAACAACAAATGCTGGTGAAGATGTGAGGAAAAATGAACCCTCATACATTGCTGGTGGGAATGTAAGCTAGTACAATCACTTCAGAAAACAATATGGAGGCTCCTTAAAAAACTAAACATAGATCTGTCATATGATCCAACAATACCACTCCTAGGGATATACCTGAAAGAATGTGACTCAAGTTATTACAAAAGCACCTGCACCCCCATGTTTACTGCAGCACTATTCACAATAGCCAAGCTATGGAAACAGCCAAGATGCCCCACAACCAATGACTACATCAAGAAAATGTGATATTTATACACAATGGAATTTTACTTAGCCACAAAGAAGAAAGAAATTTTGTCATTTGCAAGTAAATGGATAGAACTGGAGAACATCATCTTAAGCGAAGTTAGCCAGGCTCAGAAGGCCAAAAATCACATGTTCTCTCTTGTATGCAGATTATAGACCCAAAACAAATGCAGTAATATTATTGAACATGGGTCACACACTAAGGGGAGAACAAGCACAGGAGAAATAGGGAAAGGAAACGAAACCTAAAACTTGAATATGGTTGATGTGCTCCAAGTAATCTTAAATTGGCAGAGGCCACTATGGCAAGGGGACCAGGAAGTAATGAATAGGTCTGGTAGAAACAAACCAATGTGGGTTGCAATACACAAGTGGATGGAAGCAACGTTAGGAATCTCTTGGTATAGCTATCTTTATCTTAAACTAGCAAAAATGCTATGTCTTTCCTATTATCTCTTGTATTTTCTATTTAACAAAATTGGAAAAGAAGAGGGTGGAACATATTCTGCCTAGAAGCGGGGTGGTCAGGGAGGGTAGGAGGGAGGTGGCACAAACAATGTATACACATGTAAGAAAATGTGAAAATGATAAAATAACTGATTTTACATATGTTGCACTTTCATTGCACCTTATGACAGCTTGTATGCAGATGAACTTATGTCCGTGTTTTTCATATTTAAGAATACTCTTTTTGAGTAAGTACTTGTAATTTGCCAAAACTATATGAAATAATAAATTATAATGGTTAGCACAGAAACTGCAATGGAAGAACACTAAAAAAAATCAAGAATATATAAAGAATTCCTTCTTATCAATAAAAAACCTAAGTGACTAAATTGTAAAATGGACAACAGATAAAAACAGGCAATTCACAAAAAGGAACCCCCAAAGACCAATAAACATATAAGAAGATACTCAACTTCATAAAAATTAAGGCTATACAAATTAAAACAAATGGCATACAATTCTAAACCCATCTGGACTAGTAAAGAATTAAAAACACAAAATATTGGTAAGACTGTGAGGGCAGAGGGCCAAAGAAGGTGATGGCAGTGTGGGTATGAATATGATCTAAAAAGGGGAAGGGAAGAAGAAATAGATGGGGTGAATATTTTCTTTTTTTGCCTTTTTAATTTTATCGTTTTTACATTTACTCACATGTGTATCCATTCCCCCCACCCAGCTCCTTCCAGGCAGAACCTGTTCCACCCTCTTCTCCAATTTTGTTGAAGAGAAAACATAAGATATAATAAGAAAGACTTAGCATTTTTGCTAGTTTGTGAGAAACATAGGGATACGGAGAGATTCCTAGCATTGCTTCCATGCACTTGTGTATTGCAACCCACACTGGTCCATCTCTACCAGACCTCTTCACTACTTCCTGGTCCCCTTCCCATAGTGACCTCTGCCAGTTTAAGTTTACTATATTTGCCCCTCTACAGTGAGCACATCAACCACATTCAGGTTTTAAGTTTCCTTCTCTTTCCCTATTCCTCCTGTCTTTAGTGTGTGACCCATGTCCAATAGAATTACTGCATTTGTTTTAGTGCCTACATTCTGTATTTAGAGATTTTCTCTTTTCTGCCAATAACTTAGACACTTGCCTTCACAGGGTATCAATACAATCTGTGGTTTTGAAAATCTAGGCTGATCAAAGTGTCGTACATTCTGGGAAAGGTTGCAGTGGAAGTTGCCCACAGTGGGAGAGAAAATGTTAGAATCCTTGCCGGTGGCTGTCACAGATGTTGGTAGACTGTTGAGAAGCAGGAGACATCATCCTCTGGTTCTCTCAATCCCGTAGTTGCAGAAGACCGAGTAGATTGTTGTACAGGAACTTGTGACTTGAGACACTTAGTAATAGTTCTAGGAGCTATTACATTTGTTCATAAAGGAGTGGTTAGATGATTGTGCTACATGTAGCCCTTAACATGTTGTTGGTAAAGAGAATGTTTTCAACAGTTTTGTCATACATTACCAGCTTAGGCCACAAGGCCAGAATGTTCATGGAATAGGAGCTACTTAGAACTAGACCAAGTTAAAACTAGTGGGGTTCTAGATGGCGTACAATGACAACAGGGAATTGTTACCAAAGAAAAACCTAAATATGCCCTCTAACTTCCCTTGCAGTTAGCTGACTTAAAAATCATGAATTTTGGCGGTCACACAGTTGGACAATGTTATTAGTTTCCCACTAGCTTTGCTATACATAACACCTCTGATAATGTGGGTTGTGTTTAGTTGCCTAGGTTACCTTGTAGAAACATAAAGGCTGCTTTTGCTAAAAAGCACCAACTCTTCACCTGAGCCTACAGATATCTAATAGGTGACTAAAACGGGATAAAAGACTGTCTTCATATTCTGTCTGTCCTCTTTGACATCTTAACCCTTGGGTCAGAGTCTATTTAGCTCTGTATGTAGACATGTTGATCGTTTAAAAAATGTTTTATCCAAGATTATAATATAGGGTTAACTTGGCTTATTGTTCTGGAGGTGGAACTGATAGGTGTTTCTTCTACCTCACGCTTGTGCTTTTTCAGTTGCTCAAATACTTATAGTCTCTCAGCCTTATCATAAGGTCTAGACCACACTATGAGGCCAGGGTGTTTATGATGAGTAGCTCAGCAGTTTCTGGGTTAAGTTGATTGCTCATTAGCCTATAAATCTCAAGATCAGAGTGCTTGCTCATAAGAAGGAAACATCTTTTGAAACTGTGCTCACCAGCAAGGGACAATTACCAAACTTCAGCCCATGAAAGAAAATCAATAAGAGTTTGCTGCTTTCTTTTGTTCTTGATCATTCTTGTATCCCTTTGGCTTTAGCTGAAGTTGGCCAGCTTGGGCCGAAGTCCCAATGAGGGAGCTTGGCCTGTCTCATTCATAATATATTACCTGGTCTCATTTCTACTGTTTCCATGTCCTGTATATAGCAGTACACTACCAATTGGACAATTCACATCCCATGGAATCATCAAATATTGAAGTCCAGAGGCCATTTTCTCCTGTCTATGGAAATCACCCCATCTCCCTACTTCAGGCTAAGGTTCTTAGGTAGATGACCTTAGGATAGTGATTCTCAAAGTGCAGTATCCACACATCAGAATCACCTGCAAACATCTTGGAACTACGGACTATCAGGCAGCATTTCAGGTCCACAGATCAGAAGTTCTAGGAAGGAGTGCTGCAGAGCAAATTTGTATGTAGTACATATGGATCCACAATGTTTCACACAAGTGCTCAGTAGGAGGGTCACCTGGACCTAGTAAGGGATGAGAATCAGAAATAGGAAAGCCAAAGTAAAATACAGCAGTGATGTAGACCCTTTCTAGATATAGGATGGCATTGTCTAGCCTGGTTTTGCTCTGTGACTTCTAAATTTTTCCTTGGTTAAAGAATTTTTTTTTCTCTTTCTCCTTGAATATGGCTGAAAGTGGCCCTCTGGAAGCTCCACAAGAGCTCAGTTGACAGAGGTTAATTAATGAATCTGAGGCTCAATTCTAGAAGGAAGATTTGATTGACTCAATTTGAATGAGTTAGGGACAAGCTGACAGGATCATATGGAACAAGAGGGGCTAGCAGGGCCTCATGCTTGTATGTGGTGAGTCATCTCCCAGAAGACAGTCACTCCTCGTATATCCATGCAGCAAACATCAAGGCTCACAGATGCAATACCACTAATATTGTGGGTTACACTCCTAATTTTTACTAAATTTATTGCTTACATTTTGATTCTTTTGTGGTTTGACCAATTCTGTCCTGTGCCTGGATATATTAAAATAAATTTGAGTTTGCTAAGAAAATTAAATTTCTGCCAGTAACAGAGGTAGTTGGAAGTTTGACTTTCACACTGGGGTTTTATGACCTATTCAAGATATAAATTGTATTTCCTTCAAGGCTCTGAAATAACAGCTCAATAAATAAGAACTAATATCACATCCTGGGCATTTAATTAAGCATCTTTAACTTTCAGTACAATAATATCCAAATAATGTATGATGCAATAAGCCTGTTGATTGCAAACCTGGAAGCCCTCCAGTAATTTAAGCAACATTTTGGATGAATTTAATTTTAACTTAGACTCTATGTAACTAAGAATTATTTTTACTAGTATCTAAAGATAATCACAGATTTGTTATATCTTTAATTTTTCTTTAACTTTGTTATTGTTAATAAACATGGTTATTTCTAAGTCTGGGGTTTCATTTATTATTTACTTAGAGCTAATTACACTGAGTTCTAATGCCGTATGGTAAGAGAGACTTCAAATCATAAAGACGTCAGCATATAATCCAAAAGTCAGCAAACTTGCTTTTTAAAAGCCTAATAGTAAATAATTTGGCCTTATGGGCCCAATATAGTTTCTGTCAAATATTCTTCTCCATTCTTCCTCCCCGTTTTCCATCTCCTCCTCTGTTTTCTTTTTCTTTTCTTCCTCTTTCTTCTTTGTAACTTATTTTAGGTCGTGGGCTATACAAAACCAGGATGGAGGTTGAACTTGGTTCCTAGACTATTGTTTCTCAAACCATTATAGTCCAGGAAAGAACCTGAAAGCAATTGAAATTTTCTCTATCCAAACTGAATTGTGAGTTTTTAAGCATTTTCTTATGATCAGAACTGTGGTATAGAAAGAAGATAAGATATGCAGACCCCAAGAAGGGGAATACAAAGTAGCTATATAATACCCACTTTATAAATGAGAAAACAGACATGAAGTGGTAACATTACCAACTCAAAATATTTGTTGTAAGGACTGAGGTTCAATCTTGTGTCACTCATATGCCCATATTTTTCATATAATACATTGTGACCTTTCATAGAATAGAATGAGGAATACTGTATATCATACCACAGATTTGCAAACATTAAAAAAACCCTGCATTCTGAAAGCATATTATGAAATTGCTAAGAAGTTAAGACAATTTGGCAGGCATTTATTAAAGACAGTAAATGCAAATAAGTTTGAATTGCTTAGAAATAATATACTAGCGATAACACATTATTCCTTAAATAACATACTGCCCTTTTGAACTATGTATGATTTGAAGGGTTCCAAAATTCTTTTCAATGAATTGAAGTAATACATTGCAACACACCTTGTTTCCTGTCTCCATATCTGTATATTTATACTTGCAAAGTATTCATAAAATATGCAGTACAAATGTAGGGCTATTGTTCTTCCCTTTCTTCTGAAGCACCAGGACATCCAGCAAGGAGCTGAATGAGCTTGCTTTGTCAATGATGGAGCAAGGACTGACTGCCATTGAAGTCCTAGATACCCTTAAGCTAATGGTTATCTTACTAGATTGCCTCTTGTGTGTTGCTTTATGTTTCAATGAAAGCATTTTCCTTCTTTCTAATGAATATACAGCTGGACCTACTTTTCTCAAGTTAGCTTATCATCAAAGCTATTATTCCATAAATGTGCATCAGATGTTGCTCAAATCCAGCTTGATTACATATGCTCCCCACAGTTTTATTCAATTGCTTAACTCTAAACATTATGCTATTAAATCATTTAATTTAGCCATCTCCAAAAGTTTTTTAAAATTGTTTAATATTATAGGCACTAACTAACTCATCACTCAAATCATAAAAGAAAGTCACAATACAACAATAATGCTGCCATCTGTATATTACTTCTTTTCCTTTGTATCTAGCATAGTAATAAAATACTATGTCAACTCAATATATCTTTGTGAGATATTGTAACTATCAGATTACACCTGGACTTCATACAAAATATCACAGAGGCATACTGATTTGCACTAAGTATAAAAATAACTCAATAGACTTAATGATTTTGTGGTCTTTCACAGAACAGGAGTATAGTCTCTTTTATTTAAGCTTTTATAAACTTGCCTTGGTATGCTTGAGGTGTTATGTAAAATATCACGAGAATTTTACCTCTCATGGGGCAAATATATAAATAAAAGTTATGGCTTTCAGTCTAATATTGTAGCCACTGGCTGTGTATCACTATTTAAAATAAAATATAAAATGTGGGTCACACTACCCACATTTTAGCTCAGTAGTAACTAGCATATTGTATGATACAGATATAAGACATTTTCATTGTAGAAAGTTCAATTTGAAAATAGTTATATACATAAAATAGTATTCTTGTATATATTTTGTTCTGTTTGCATATAATTTTATAATTATAAATAATGATATTAATGTCCATTATGAATGACCCATCATAACAGTACACATTTATCAGGTACAATGTGATGGTTTTGTTTTTTTAAATGTTTGTACTACTATGTAATAGTTATAAAGGTACTGCATTATGACATTTCCATATATACATATATTATATCCTGGTTTGGTTCATCCCCTCCATTATATCCTTCATTCCCCACCCCCCTTCTTAAAAAGACTGACAGGTTTCAATGTTCCATATTCATATATATATATATACAGAAAATACCTCAACCATATTCACCTTCCTTACCTTCTTCATTTACCCTTCCCTTTCCTACTAGTGCCCTCCCCTAAACATGACTTGTTTTACATTCCTGTCCTTCATCGTTTAAGTGTCTGCTCATTGTTGTGGGAGTTTACTTTGATGTTTTATCTGTAAATATATTGTATCTTAATTAGTCTAACCCCCTCTATTACTCTTCCTTACGCTTTCCCCACTACACTGTATTGTTCAACAGTTTTCAGTACATTTTCTTATGTCTTTTCCCCACACAGATGTGATATATTTCAATATCATTTGTGCTCTCTCATTCTGTTCTTTTTTGCCTCTTCCTTTAGTCTTCTCTAACCATACCACTTTTGGAAACATGTTTTACACACACACACACACACACACACACACACACACACACACACACACACATATATGCTTGTATTTGGATCTATCTTTCATCTGAGAGAAAACATGTGACCTTTGTCTTTCTGAACCCAGCTTATTTCACTTAGCATGAAGTTCTCCAGTTTCATCCATTTACCTACGAATGACAAAATTCCATTCTTTATGGCTGAATAATATTTCATTTTGTGTATACATACCACATTTGCTTAATCCATTCATTAGTTCTCGACTGTTTCCATAGCTTGGCTATTGTGAATAATGCTGCAATAAACATGGGTATGCAGGTGACTTTTTTGTATCCTGGCTTACATTCCTTCACGTATGTCTTTAGGAATAGCATTGCTGGACCATATAGTAGTTCTATTCTTAGTTTTTTGAGGAGCCTTCATACTTCTTTCCATAGTTGTTATGCTAATTTACATTTCCAAAAACAGGGCATAAGGGTTCCTTTTTCCCAAAATCCTCACTGATATTTGTTGTTCTTTGTGTTCTTGATGGTAGCCATTCTTGTAGGAGTGAGATGGAATCTTAATGTGTTTTTGATTTATATTTCCTTTATGACCAAGGATGTTAAGCATTTCTTCATGTGTTGTTTGGCCATTTGTATTTCTTCCTTTAAAAAATATCTGTTCAGTTCATTTGCCCATTTCTTCATTGGGTCATGCTTCTTTGGGACTTTAGTTTTTTGAGCTCCCTATAAATTCTGGTTATTAATCCCTAGCCAGATATATCACTAGCAAAGACATTTTTCTCCCATTCTGTGAGATCTATGTACACAACATGAACTGATAGTCAAACTAAGTAACATAGCTATTACCTTATTTACCTATCATCTTTTATGGTAGGACATTTGAAATTTGTTTGCTTAGTTATTTTGAAATATGCAATACATAATTATTGACTATTGTCACCCAGCTGTGCAATAGATCTTAAAACTCTTTATCATGTCTGTTTGAAAGTTTGTATTCTTTGATCAATAGTTACCCATACACCTTCCCTTAACTTCTGGAAATCATCGTTATATTTTCTTCAATGAGTTTAACCATTTTAGATTCTACACAGAAGTGAGATAACATAGTATTTGTCTTTTTATGACTTGCTTATTTCCTTTAGCTTGATGTCCTCTGGACTCATTCATGTTGCAAATGACAGAATTTTTCCATATTTTATTTATCCATTTGTTGCAGGCCAGTGTCGAGAGTTCTTGCCTCCACGGGCCAAACTATTGGCTCGTGAGGCAGCAGATTGACTTGTGAGACAAGGTCAGCACACAAAGTAGAATTTATTAAAGAAAGAAAGAGCTGCAGCTAGACCAGTGCAGCAGAGCCTGGAAACTGGCTCACTGCTGAGGTGAAGGCTGGGGCTTTTTATGGATGCTTTAACTCTGGGTTAGAGTAAGAGTTAGGTGAGTTCTTTCCATTGCCTGTGGATTTGCACACAGCCTCTCTTTGATGAGCTGGTCTGTTTGCCCCTTATTTGGGGAACAACCTTGAGAGCATCCTATCTATCAGCCCTGTGGCAGATTTATGAGGCCATGTATCTCCTCCTCAGGGTGCAGGGCTCATAGTGCTCTCCATGGGGGATGGGATACTGACTCACTCATCTGTCCAAGGTGTTCCAAGACCCAACAATTCATCCATTATTAGACTGTTAGGTTGATTCCTTATCTTTTTTTATTTTTTTATTTTTATTTTTATTTTTTTTTTAAATGGTAGGATTTTTATTATTTTTCTTTTCCTTTCTAAAGTTTATGCTTATCTTATATTTTTATGATGAATGTAATGTGTACTAGTCTTTCATTTTTTCTTTGCAGTGCTGGGGATGGAACCCAGGGCCTCATACGTGCTAGGCAAGCACTCTACCACTGAGCTATGACTCCAGCCCCTCCTTATCTTTTTTTAAATTTACATATTTTTATCTTTTAATTTATGTTTTTTTTTTAATTCATTTATTCACATGTGCATACATTGTTCGGGTCATTTCTTCACCCTGCCCCCCTCCCCTATCCTCTCCCCACCTACCCCTTCACTTCCAGGCAGGTCCTGTTCTCCCCTTATCACTAATTTTGTTGAAGAAAAGACAAAAGCATAATAAGGAAGATAAAGAGTTTTTGCTAGTTGAGTTGAGGATAGCCATACAGAGAGATTCCTAGCATTGCTTTTGTGTACCCATGTGTTATGACCCAAGTTGATTCATCTCTAACTGATCTTTACATTGGTTCCTGATCCCCTTCTCATGATAACCTCTGTCGCACCTTCGACTCCATGAGAAACCAACATGAAAGGAAATGATTCCTGCCAATGACTTCTGACAGAACCACATATTTCTAACAGGCTTCAATTCCCACTGCAAGATTCTGCTCCATTTTGTTTTATTTGTGCACATGAAAGAATGCTTTACAAGGCTGATCTTATGAAATTGAATTTGCTTTAAGGTTTCTGTATTTGTTCCTCTGAAGTGGGGACATCAAACGCTTTCATGTTTTGGGTTTTCTACCTATCCCCACACCTCCTGTATGTGCTCTCCCCTTGTCGTGTGATCCAAGTCCAAACACATTGCTGCATTTGCCCTAGATCTAAAGTCCAGATATGAGGGAGAACATGATTTTTGGTCTTCTGAGCCTGGCTAACCTTGCTCAGAATGATGTTCTCCAGTTCCATCCATTTACCTGCAAATGATAAGATTTCATTCTTCTTCGTGGCTGAGTAAAATTCCACTGTGTACAAGTACCACATTTTCTTAATCCATTCACCAGTAGTGGGGCATCTTGGTTGTTTCCATAACTTGGCTATTGTGAATAGTGCTGCAATAAACATGGGTGTGCAGGTGCCTCTGGAGTAACATGTGTTGCATTCCTTTGGGTATATCCCCAGGAGTGGTATTGCTGGATCATATGGCAAGTCTATGTTTAGATTTTTAAGAAGTCTCGAAATTTTTTTTCCAAAGTAGTTGCACCAGCTTGCATTCCCACTAGCAGTGGACTAGGGTTCCTTTTTCCCCACATCCTTGCCAACACATGTTGTTGGTGGTGTTTTGATGATGGCTATTCTAACAGGAGTGAGGTGGAATCTTAGTGAGGTTTTGATTTGCATTTCCTTTATGGCCAGAAATGGTGAGCATTTTTTCATGTGTTTTTTTGCCATTTGAATTTCTTCTTTTGAGAAAGTTCTGTTTAGTTCAGTTGCCCATTTCTTAATTGATTCATTGATTTTAGCAGAGTTTACTTTCTTAAGTTCCCTGTATATTCTGGTTATCAGTTGTTTGTCTGATGTATAGCTGGCAAATATTTTCTCCCACTCTATAGGTGGTCTCTTCAGTTTAGAGACCATTTCTTTTGTTGTGCAGAAGCTTTTTAATTTTATGAAGTCCCATTTATTCATCTTTTCTCTTAGTTGCTAGGCTGCTGGGGTTCTATTGAGGAAGTCTTTGCCTACACCTATTAGTTCCAGAGTGTTTCTTGCTCCTTCCTGTAGTAACTTTAGAGTTTCAGGTCTGATATTTAGGTCCTTGATCTATTTTGAGTTGATACTAGTACAGGGTGATAGACAAGGATCTAGTTTCAGTTTCTTGCAGACAGGTAACAACTTTTCCCAGCAACATTTGTTGAAGAGGCTTTCTTTTCTCTATCACATATTTTTGGCACCTTTGTCAAAAATGAGGGAGGTATAGCTGTATGGATTCATATCTGGGTCCTCTATTCTATTCCACTGGTCTTCATGTCTGTTTTTGTGCCAGTACCATGCTGTTTTTATTGTTATTGCTTTGTAATATAGTTTGAAGTCAGGTATTGTGATACCTCCAGCATTACTCTTTTTGCTGAGTATTGCCTTGGCTATTTGTGGTCTCTTGTGTTTCCAAATGAACTTTAGGGTAGATTTTTCAATCTCTGTGATGACAGTCATTGGGATTTTGATGGGAATTGAATTAAACATGTAGATTGCCTTCAGTAATATAGCCATTTTTACTATGTTAATTCTACTGATCCATTTCCTTGTCTTGACTATTGTAAATCATGATGAAATGATCATGAGAATGTGGGTATCTCATTAACATAATGATTTCAGTTCATCTGGATATCTATCCAGAAGTAAGACTGCTATTTTTAGTTTTTTGAACAAACTCCATATTGTTTTCCATAATTGCTCAATAAATTTACATTTCCACCGATGATATATAAGAGTTTCCATTTCTCTGCATATTTTCCAACACTTGTTATCTTTCATATTTTAGGTAAAAGCCATTCTAATAGATGTGAGGTTATAGCTTATTGTAGTTTTAGTTTACATTTCCCTAATGATTAATGAAGCTGAGTATATTTCTTCATCCACCTACTGGCCTTATATATGTCTTCTTTTGAGAAATTTCTATTCAGGTCCTTTGCCTATTTTTAGTTGAATTACCTGTTTTATTGCTAATGAGCTGTTTGAATGCCTTGTATATTTTTAATATTAACTCCTCATTATGTGAAATTTTTTTTACTATTTTTTTCTATGCAAAAATTTATTTTAGGAAGCTAATAAAACCCTAAATATGATAATGTTAAAATAACTTGCCAGAAAAAAAATAAATAGAGATATAAATAAGAAGTGAGAAGAAAACTGTATAGAGAGTTATTGGTAATTGAATAGCAATTGATGACAAAACTTAGCTCTGACCTTCTTAGCAGAAATGAAAAAAGGAAAAATACTGATCAATGTATTTCAAGAAAAAAGAAAAAGTAAGCTATCTGCTTAGTCATTTTACCTATGAGGAACTAAAAATATATATACAAATTAAGTACTTCTTATATTTATCACTCTTTAAAAATATTGAACTGGAAAAATAAACAATAAATTTAGTATACAATTCAAACAACAAAGAAAGTACATTTGAATGCTTGCTGTCATTAAATGTCTGTTTACAACATGGAAATATTATGGTCCACTAAGGTGCAGATTCTTCTGTGTTTGGCATGCCTATATGACTACCACTTCCTATACTTTTTCTTCTCCCATCTTCTCCCTCCACAAGGGCATAATATGAAAAGGCATTAATTGAAAAGACAGTGTAGATGATGTTGACATTAAGGCTGTGGGTGTGCATTCTTAGTGGAGAATGTCAAAATGAATGGGAGGAAAAAGTAGTGAAATGTACAGATTTGGAACAAAATTTTAATGTATTCTATATTGCTAAAAGTGTTGATTGAGAAAAGATTCATGTATCTTTGTAAGCAACATAATTTAAGTTAATGGAAAGAATATTTTACTAATCTCTCTTCTGTGCTGACTTAGTTTTTATACCTTTTTTTCTATAACATCTACCATTAAATCTTCTTTACTTGACTGTAATATAATGCTGATATGAAACATAGGCATATCTCATTGCAATAAGCTCTGACTTATATAATCCTCATTTACTAGCAAAAGGTTATGTATATAGTTGGTCAGAAAACCATTCTTACCTCTCTGGCCTTGAATACTAAGATAAATTTATCATTAAAGTCTCTGGAGTAAGGAGAATTAAATAGCAAACTAGAAAAAGAAATTAAGAACAACTTTAAAAGAAATACAGTGTTTCAGTATTTTTTATGATGGCCTTCAGTGAAAGTCATTAAAAAATGAGAAAGCAAAGATCTATAAAAACTGGTACTGGTTAATTACTGGATGTGGGCAAAAGGAAACTAGGAAATGCAGTGCTTTGGTTTAACTTTTTACCTTTGTTCACAAATAAGATGGTAGAAATCGTTTAAAAACTGAAAAATTCTCATTTTCCTTAGAGCATGTTTTTCAGATAACAGCTGAAAACTTGGACCTTTGAAGGTTAAGGGAAAAAAAAAATCAGTAGAAAACCATTCTCCAAAATTTGTGCCATAAACAGAGGGGAAGTATCTATAATCCCTTGTTTTAAAAAGAGGAGTAGGATGGTTGGGCTGGCTGAAGAAGCTTTTCAGGATTCAGACTAGCACAGAGGAAAATAATATGAGGCAGAGCTGAAAGGAGAATCATACAAAGCACTGTAACTTAAGAGAACAGTTAGTGGCTGAGACAAAGTAAAGAAGAGTGACTGTATTGTCAATACCTCTGATGCAATGGTATTGACAATGTTGTAGTTTTAAGTCAATGGGTACCTTATAAATGTTTCCTAATTTGTAATATATTACATTTATGCATTAATGTAATTTGTTAATGTAATAAATTGTAATATATGGTAATAAATTATAATTAATGTAATAATTTGCAATATATTACAATTTATGCGTTGGTGCATAAAGTGCTAGTCTAAAACTTTAGAACAATGTTATCTCACAGCTTCTGTGAGTCAGGAATTTATGATCAGGTTGCAGCCAAGATTTCAGCCAAGGTGGTTGTCATCTAAAGGCCTAAATGGCACTGAAGGATGTGGTTTCAAGATGATCCCACCCAATGGCTGGGAAGTTGGTATTGGGTGTTGATGATAAACTTTGTTTTCTCCCCATTGTGGGACCCCTTACAGGTTGCTGGAGTGTCACCAAAAGATTGTGGTTGGTGTTCCCATTGTCAGTGATTCAAAGAGCACAAAGCAAAAGCAACAATGGAAGTGATGACTTCACTCCAAAAGTCATATACTTGTGTTCTGCCACATTTTATTTGTTAGAAGTATCATTAAGTTTTATCCACACTCAAAAGGAAGGGAAATTAAAGTCCAACTTTTAGTAGTATGAGGAGCTAAATTTTCAAATATATTTAAAATTTATCAAAATTTTTGAAGGTTTCAAGAATGACATGATTTTTAAAAATCTATGAGCTCAGACATTAAAAAGAAATTAATATGAAAAATAAAATGACCCCTGAAATGAAAAGCATGTGTGAATAATAACAAAAGAAAAGAAAAATTGTCAAAAACGTCGTAAGATGGGAGGAACAGCAAAATGAAATGCAAAATGAACAACAAATTAAAAAAGATTTATGGTCAGTTGAATAATGATACCCAAAGTTGCCCAGATCCTAAACTTGGAAACATTGTGAATGTTTCCTTATATGGTAGAGGTGACTTTGTAGATATGATTAAGAATCTTGAGATGGGAGATTATTCTAGTGGTTCCTAAATGAAATAACAAGAGTCCTGAGAGGAGGACAGAGAGATGTTTGACAACAGAGATAGAATAAAAGAAAAGGAGACAAAACAGAGAGAGATTTAAAGACAACACACTGTTAGCTTTGAGGGGCCGGTCAACAGAGTTTATTGCTAGTTTAAAGGACACTGATGGTAAGACAATGTAGGAAGTATTTTCAGGGCACATGAAGAAAGGGTATTATCTGGAGAAGCACCACACATTAAGAAAATTATGCTTAACATGATAAAACCTGTACATGACAAACCTATAGCCAACATCATACTTAATAGAGAAAACTGACATCATTTCTCTACAGTCAGGAATGAGACAAGGGTGCCCACTTTCTCCACTCTTATTCAACATAGTCCTGGAATTCCTAGCCAGAGCAATAAGACTGGAAAAAAGAAATGAAAGGAATACAAACAGGTAAGGAAAAAGTCAAACTATCCTTATTTGTAGACGACAGGATCTTATACTTAAAAGACCTGAAAATCCCACCAAAAAACCAGGAGCCAAGGAACATGAGGAATGCAGATCTAAGAGCTAGTGAAGAAAAGGAAATGGATTATTCCTTAGTGCTTCCTGGGGGAGCACAGTTCCTACCACACCTTGATCATGGCCCAGTGAAACCCACATCAGATTTCTATCCTCCAGAGCTGTAAGGGAATAAATATTTGTTGTTTTTAGACACCAAACGTATAGTAATTTATTGCAGTATCAATAGGAAAAATACAGGATTAGAGAGAAGTTTGTAGGCATAGAAGAGACAATAAAAAAGTTTCTATATTATCCATACTATTTTCCCTGAAAAACAGAACTGAAAAGATTGAAAAATATAACTTTAAGGCATATTCTTAGAACTAAAGGATCTGAATCAATTAAAAAGTCACATCACACCCCAAGACAAAATGTCTAAAGAAGAATTTGAACCCTTCTAACTCTAATGCAATATTTGTATTTTTATTGCATGTGTACACCCCTAATGTTTAATATAAATTTTCAGACTTAAGCCTGCTGACTGCTAATTATTTCTGATCTATGGCATATTTTCTTTGTTCTTTACCCCTCATTTTGTGCGTTTGCCTAGATTAACTGTTTCAACATTCTACAATCTCTATTATTGCTTGATTAGCTATACATTGTTGTAGCTGCTTTAGAGTTTAAAATATGCATCCTTAATTTGTCATAGTTTGCCTTCAAGCCATATTATATCACATCATAAATAATTTAAGTACTTTTCAAGAGTGGATTTCCATACTCCTATGCTTTGTGTTATTTTTATTACATTTTTTACTCTATATAGGTCATAACCCCTACATGTTGATACTGTTACTTGCAATATTAAATGAACTTTCAGTTTTTAATGAGGAAAACAGTCATTCATGTTTTCTTTCATGTTTAATATAATTCAAAGATAATGATAAAATATTTCAATCATACAAGGAGAGAGATTGAGTTATACAAAAACAAAACACATCCATGTGGCCACAGATTTCACAGTAACAGTTCATGTAGGAAAACAGTTGGGAAATACATTCTTAAAAAATCCTTAAGTAAGTACCTCAACATTATAAAAGCTATATATGACAAACCTACAGACAACATTATACTTAATGGAGAAATACTGAAACCATTCCCTCTAAAATCAGGAACTAGACAAGGATGCCCACTATCTCCACTCCTATTCAACATAGTACTGGAATTCCTAGCCAGAGCAATTAGGCAAGAAGAAGGAATAAAAGGAATACAAATAGGTAAAGAAACTGTCAAAATATCCCTATTTGCAGATGACATGATCCTATACCTTAAAGACCCAAAAAACTCTACTCAGAAGCTTCTAGACATCATCAATAGCTACAGCAAGGTAGCAGGATATAAAATCAACATAGAAAAATCATTAGCATTTCTATACACTAACAATGAGCAAACGGAAAAAGAATGTATGAAAACAATTCCATTTACAATAGCCTCAAAAACAATCAAATACCTAGGTGCAAACCTAACAAAGATGTGAATGACCTCTACAAGGAAAACTATACACTTCTGAAGAAAGAGATTGAAGAAGACTATAGAAAGTAGAGACATCTCCCATGCTCATGGATTGGTAGAATCAACATAGTAAAAATGCTAATACTCCCAAAAGTAATCTACATGTTTAATGCAATTCCCATCAAAATTCCAATGACATTCATTAAAGAGATTGAAAAATCTACTGTTAAATTTATATGGAAACACAAGAGGCCACGAATAGCCAAGGCAATACTCAGTCAAAAGAACAATGCTGGAGGTATCACGATACCTGACTTCAAACTATATTACAAAGCAATAACAATAAAAACAATAAAAACAGCATGGTACTGGCACAA
Organism: Castor canadensis; assembly: GCF_047511655.1. NCBI lineage: Eukaryota > Metazoa > Chordata > Mammalia > Rodentia > Castoridae > Castor > Castor canadensis. The sequence goes on along the minus strand of NC_133392.1, from coordinate 106,590,151 downwards.
AAACAGACATGAAGACCAGTGGAACAGAATAGAGGACCGAGGTATGAAGCCACACAACTATAACCAACTTGTCTTTGACAAAGGAGCTAAAAATATATGATGGAGAAAAGACAGCCTCTTCAACAAAAACTGCTGGGAAAACTGGTTAGCAGTTTGCAAAAAGCTGAAACTAGATCCATGTATATCACCCTATACCAAGATTAACTCAAAATGGATCAAGGATCTTAATATCAGACCACAAACTCTAAAGTTGATACAGGAAAGAGTAGGAAATACTCTGGAGTTAGTAGGTATAGGTAAGAACTTTCTCAACGAAACCCCAGCAGCACAGCAACTAAGAGATAGCATAGATAAGTGGGACCTCATAAAACTAAAAAGCTTCTGTTCATCAAAAGAAATGGTCTCTAAACTGAAAAGAACACCCACAGAGTGGGAGAAAATATTTGCCAGCTACACATCAGACAAAGGACTGATAACCAGAATATATAGGGAACTTAAAAAACTAAATTCTCCCAAAACTAATGAACCAATAAAGAAATGGGCAAGTGAACTAAACAGAACTTTCTCAAAAGAAGAAATTCAAATGGCCAAAAAACACATGAAAAAATGCTCACCATCTCTAGCAATAAAGGAAATGCAAATTAAAACCACATTAAGATTCCACCTCACCCCTGTTAGAATAGCCATCATTAGCAACACCACCACCAACAGGTGTTGGCGAGGATGCGGGGGAAAAAGGAACCCTCCTACACTGTTGGTGGGAATGTAAACTAGTACAACCACTCTGGAAAAAAATTTGGAGGCTACTTAAAAAGCTAGACATTGATCTACTATTTGATCCAGCAATACCACTCTTGGGGATATACCCAAAAGACTGTGACACAGGTTACTCCAGAGGCACCTGCACACCCATGTTTATTGCGGCACTATTCACAATAGCCAAGTTATGGAAACAGCCAAGATGCCCCACCACTGACAAATGGATTAAGAAAATGTGGTATCTATACACAATGGAATTTTATGCAGCCATGAAGAAGAATGAAATGTTATCATTCACTGGTAAATGGATGGAATTGGAGAACATCATTCTGCGTGAGGTTAGCCTGGCCCAAAAGACCAAAAATCATATGTTCTGCCTCATATGTGGACATTAGATCAAGGGCAAACACAACAATGGGATTGGACTATGAGCACATGATAAAAGCGAGAGCACACAAGGGAGGGGTGAGGATAGGTAAGACACCTAAAAGATTAGCTAGCATTTATTGTCCTTAACACAGGAAACTAAAGCTGATACCTTAAAAGCACCTGAGGCCAATAGGAAAAGGGGACCAGGACCTAGAGAAAAGGTTAGATCAAAAAGAATTAACCTAGAAGGTAACACACACGCACAGGAAATTAATGTGAGTCAACTCCCTGTATAGCTATCCTTATCTCAACCGGCAAAAACCCTTGTTTCTTCCTATTATTGCTTATACTCTCTGTACAACAAAATTAAACATATGGTCAAAATAGTTTCTGCTGGGTATTGAGGGGTGGGAGGGAGAGGCAGGGGACAGAGTGGGTGGTAAGGGAGGGGGTGGGGGCAGGGGGGAGAAATGACCCAAGCCTTGTATGCACATATGAATAAAAAAAAAAATCCTTCAGTAAGAAATTTGTGATACTTATCTTACACAGAAGCCAAAATATTACTCCAATGTAAATGAAACTAACTTTTTGAACTTATCAAAATAAGAAACTGTAAAATTAATCACTCATATTTGAAAAAAACCATCTTCTCAAAGTGGAGAATTAGAATATTAATTAGAATAAAATGGATGATTTAAACCATTTAGAGGAATAGAAGATAGATCTGAAGAAATTAAACACAGTAAAATATAAAGAGGTCAAGTAGAGCACCCAAGAAAAAAGAATGATTACTAACAAAGAAATTGTAACTAGTCTGAAAACTGGCTTCTCCAATTCTTTAAGGCAATGAATAAAATTTTTGGAGGTTTTAGGGAAAATAGTTGTCACCATGGAATTTTTAGGTAAACAAAACAAAACAAAGAAGAAAGAAGCCACTATTAAGTCCTCACTGAAGAATATTTCAAGGGTATATTTTCAGTCAGAAGAATAATAATGCCAGAAGATAATGGTGAGACAAGAAAATGAGAAAAGTGAGTAAATGCAATCATTTCTAATTTGCAAGGTTATTTAAAAAAGGAATTACTAGGGCTGGCAGAGTGGCTCAAGTGGTAGAGTGCCTGCCTAGCCAGCATGAGGCCCTGAGTTCAAAGCCCAGTGCCACCATAAAACAAAACAAAACAAACAAAAAAAGAAATTACTAGAAAAAGTTATAAAGGACTAAACTTCTGGACAACCAAGAGGAATTCAAGAGACAATGATAATACTTAAGGAACTTTAAGCTTATATACTGCTTTCCTTGAATTCTAGATTTCAAAGTTTAAAACTTATAAATTTTAAATTGAAAAGGTGGAGTGTTTAACTTAATGTCAAGATCGGTACAAGGGGAAAAGTGGAATGAGTAAAGAAAACAAAAAATTGAAGAAACAAATTCAATCAATCCAAAAGATTACAATAAAGGAGAAAAATATAAAATTATGTAGAAAAGTAAAATAAATTGCAAAGCAATAAATATAAATAGATTAAATCATACATAAAAGGCAAAAGTAAGGACTAGAATAATAAAAGAAAAAAGTTTAAAAAAAGCAGACAAGTGCAAACTAAAAGAAAAGTTAATTCATTCAACATAATGGTTGTATTGAATGATCTGGATTTATGGAGAATAATCATTAAAATAATTTTCCTTTTGTCACCTGTTATTTTAACTTGCTCATTAATACCCAGGCTTCCTGAGTTTTATGTTTGCTCTTAGGAAATAATTTCAAAATTACCTTGGGTTGTAAAACATATCCTATTCTGTTAACATTAAGGAAGACTTTCATACTAATTTAAAAGCTTAATTGCAATTGCATAATCTTTGAAAAAAGGAGGTGTGTTGGAGTAGAAGGAGAGAAAAGGGGATATCCAAATTCATATTTGACTGATGTTATCATAAATTCATTTTTTAAGCCTAACTGATATGGAGACAAGAGTGCTCTTCTTGTAGTTTCTCTGGCAACTTTCCCCATGGTACTATAACTTTTTTTCACCTGGAATCTTTATTTAGCAGAGGACTTTCTATGATGTCACTATATTAAATTTTTGTGGCGTAATCGTGAGGATTTAGTAGAAGGCCTCAGATGTATAGACTGGTGAGGAAAAGCATCTCCTGCCTGGACTTCCTGCAACCTGGATGCCATGGTATTTTCTTTCTTTCTTTTTCCTTTATTGTTGTGCTGGGTGGGGTTACATTGTGGCATTTTCAAAGGTTCTTACAATGTATCAAATATATCATATTTAGATTAACCACTTTACCATTCTCCTTCTTCCCCCATCCCCACGCCTGGAGTAGTTTCAACAGGTATCATTTTTGCATTTACATACATGTGTACACATTTTTTTGCACCCTATCACCTCCTACCCCTTTTCCCCACTCAATGATGCCACCCCCTGACCCTCCCCCAACAGGACCTGTTCATCCTCTGGTTCTTCAATTTTGTAGAAGAAGAAAGAGAAAAGATAAAAAGAAAAATATGACATTTTTGCTTGTTTGAGATAAAGGTAGCTACACAAGGAGTTGCCCTGTGTTATTTCCGTGTATATATGTATTATAATCCCAATTGGTTTATCTCCTCTAATTTTTTTCATTCTACCTTAGTCCTTTTCTTATGGGGTTTCAGCCAGTTTAAGATTTCTAGATTAATTCTTGTATAGAGAGTATATCAACCATATTCAAATTCTTAGTTTCCTTCTTTTAACCTACCCCTCTAGTACATGACCTCCCTTTAGTGTGACCAGTGTTTCATGATATTACTGCATTGGTATGAGGTCTGTAATCCACATGTAAGGGAGAACATGCAACTTTTGGCCTTCTGAACCTGACTAAATTTACTTAAGATGATGTTCTCCAGTTCCATCCATTGACTTGCAAATGACAAAATTTCATTCTTCTTCATGACTGAAAAAAATTCCATTGTGTATAAATACATTTTCTTAATCCATTCGTTAGTAGTGGGCATCTTAGATGTTTCCCTAGCTTAGCTGTTGTGAATAGTGCACAATAAACATGGGTGTGCAGGTGCCTTTGTAATAACCTGACTCACATTCCTTCAGGTATATCCCTAGGAGTGGTATTGCTGGATCATATGGCAGATGTATTTTTAGTTTTTTGAGGAGCCTCCATACTGTTTTCCATAGTTGTTGTACTAATTTACATTCCCACCAGCAGTGTATAAGGGTTTCTTTTCACCCTGCATCCTTGCCAACATTTGTTGTTTGTGTTCTTGATGGTGGCTGTTCTAACAGGAGTGGAATCTTAATGTGGTTTCAATGCGCATTTCCTTTATGGACAGACACATTTTTTTCATGTGTCTTTTAGCCATTTGGGCTTCTTTCTTTGAAAAGGTTCTGTTCAGTTCTTTGCCCATTTCTTCATTGGGTCATTGATTTTTGGGGAGTTTAGGTTTTTGGATTCTCTGTATATGCTGGTTATCAACTCCTTGTCCGATGTATGGCTGGCAAAGATTTTTCTTCCATTGTGTGGGTGGTCTGTTCAATTTAGAAACCATTTGTTTTGTTGTGCAAAATCTTTTTAAATTCATGTAGTCCCATTTGTTGATCCTTTCTCTTCTTGTTGAGCCACCTGAGTTCTATTGAGGAAGTCCTTGCCTATGACAATTGCTTCCATTGTATTCCCTGCTCTTTCCTGTACCAGCTTCAAGTTTTGGGTCTTATATTAAGTCCCAACTCAACCACTTTGAGTTGATACTTGTACATGGTGACAAACATGGATCTAGTTTGAGTTTTCTGCAGACAGATATCCAGTTTTCTCAGCAACATTTGTTGAAGAGGCTGTCTTTTCTCTATCATATGTTTTTGGTGCCTTTGTCAAAAATTAGGTGGGCATAGCTGCATCTTCTATTCATATCTGGGTCTTCTATTCTGTTCCACTGGTCTTCATATCTGTTTTTGTGCCAATACCAGGATGTTTTTATTGCTATGGCTCTGTAGTATAGTTTGAAGTCAGGTATTGTGATACGTCCAGCATTGCTCTTTTTATTCAGTATTGTCTTGGTTATTCATGACCTTTTGTGCTTCTAAATGAACTTTATGGTTGATTTTTCAATCTCTGAGATTTTGATGGGAATGGCACTGAATATGTAGATTGACTTAGGCAGTATAGTCATTTTTACTAGGTTGATTCTACTAATCCATGAGCATTGGAGATCTTTCCACCTTCTGTTGTCTTCTTTGATTTCTTTCTTCAATGATTTTTAGTTTTCCTTGTAGAGGTCACTCACATGATTTGTTAAGTTTATTCCTAGGTGTTTGACTGCTCATTGTTAGTATATAGAAAGGCTACTGATTTTTATAAATTGGTTTTGTACTCTGCTACTACTTTGCTAAAACTGCTTATGGTGTCTAGGAGTTTTTTAGTGGAATTTTTCAGGTCTCTTAAGTATCAGATCATGTCGTCTATGAATAAGGATAGTTTGACTTCTTCCTTACCTGTTTGTATTCCTTTTACTTCTTTTTACAGTCTTATAGCTCTGGCTAGAAATTCCAGGACTATGTTGAATAAGAGTGGAGAGAGTGGGCACCCTTGTCTCATTCCAGACTGTAGAGAAAATGGTTTCAGTTTTTCCCCATTAAATATGATGTTGGCTATAGGTTTGTCATATACAGCTTTTATCACATTGAGCATAACTTTCTTAGTGTGTGGTGCTTCTCCAGATAATACCCTTTCTTCATGTGCTCCTGAAAATACTTTCTATTGTCTTACCGTCAGTGTCCTTTATACTAGCAATAAACTCTGTTGACTGGGGACTTTCAGGAAAAGATGCCATATTGGCATTTCAACCATGAATTTCACCTGTTCTCCCTAGGTTTTGGGGGTGTCTTTTATAAGAGACAAACTACTGAAGCTTCTGCAGGCTCCTTTACACTTATCACACATGAAGTACTTCAATGGTTCATAACTGTTTTACTTCCAAAATAGCAGTGTAGTGATAGATGCCAGCTTGTCTTGCCAGACTTTCATAGTTTTGGCAGATAAGGAGACAATGAGTCCAAGCAGACATAGACTTTATTATATACAGTTGGAAGCATGAGTTTCATGTTCACATCAGTATCTTTCTCCCTCAAAATCATTTGGAAGAGAATCCAGGTATATGTTACACCCCCAGAGGACCTGTGTCAAAACTTAGGAAGTTCACAATCTTATGTGAAACTGCTGGTAAACCTGCATATCATCTTCTTTGGAGAAAATTGTCTTTATTGCCCTAGACAATGAGCAAATCTCTCTGAAAAGGAGTGTGTATGTGGCATATCTCTGTCTTTATTATGCTGTAATGTCCCTAGGAAAGGTGTGTCTATCTTTGTTATACATAAATATAAATGGATTTGCTCCAGAGGGCGTATTTTTTTCTTGTTCTTTCTGGGCTACCTGCAAACATTTCTAAAAAACAGTTGTGAAGTAGTTAAGTTTTTAGTGCTTAAACATGTAGGAACATGAAAGATTCATACAGAATTGTTTCCAATGCCTCTGGTGATAATGGGAGGGTTGACTTGTAGCACTGCATTGAATAACTTCAAAACTATTCTTATGAAATCCTATCTCGTTGTCACTTTTGATGTTTTGATCTTTGTTCTAAGCAAAAGATTTTTAGAGATGTGAAACCAGCTCTTGATTTCAAAATCTAGATTTTGGTGTGATCTTTACCTTGGAATTTCTTATCCTCTTTCTTGATGGCACATCAAAAAACCTTCAAATAATTAATCTGTTACTTAAACATCAGGTTAGAGAGAATTTAAGACAAAGCATTACTCAGGAAAAATAGTTATTATACTTATTTTTATTAGGATATATTCATTATACCAGGGGGGATTCATGTGACAATTCTGATTAGGCTTATATTGTACATTAGATACATCTCCCCCCTTGTCTCTCCCCCTCAACTCCCTCCCCACTGCATTTAAAGCAACTGCAAGAGGTTTCTTTCTTCAATTTCATATAAGTATATGAAGTCTATCAACCATATTCCTTCGCCTTAATCTCCTTCATTCACCCTATCCTCTCCTGGTAGTACCCCCTCCCCTCACTGTACTTATTTTACAGTCCTGTCTTTCATTATTAAGATTTAAACTGTTGTGAGTATACTTTACTTTTGTCCAACCCTTTCCATTTCTCTCCCTTACCTCTTTACTTCCCACACCCCAATTTTCAACAGTTTTCAATACACATCCTTATATCCTCTACCTTCACAGAGGCTATGTTGGAAAAATAGTCATTATACTTTGATAAAACTTTCTCTTCAGTATGGAAATAGAAAATATTCACTGTGCATGTACCTGGTATCCACTTTTAAATACATATAAAAAAGTTGTCGTACCTGTAGCAAAAACCATCTTACAGGGAAATATTAACACTTCCTAGTTCATTTTATGAGACTAGCAAGACCGTGATACCAAAACCAAGTAAGCAAAATATAAGAAAAAAATTATAATCCTATTTCCCATAGAAAAAAGTATTAACATATCAAAGTATGAAATTGGATTTATTAAGGGATGAAACATTGGTTCAGATAAAGCAAATAAAGTATTTCATTCTCTTAACAATTTAAGGTGTAATGATATAATTACCTCAAGATCTAAGATATAATAGAAAAAAAACCACTAATTAAATATAAAAGAAACCTCTTAGAAAGCAAATTATAGAAGAGAGTTTCCTAAACCTACTGAAGGTACTCACAAAAATTCACAACAAACCACTCCTAAGACAGTTTCCTTAAAAATAAAAAACAAGACTTGAATGACTGATCTCACCAATTTACTTCAACATTTTACTAGCCATCAATCATTTTAGTAAGTACACCAGGAGAATAACATTTGAATACATAGAAAAAGATATACATTATTATTTTTAGCCACTATGATTGTATGCTTAGAAAACAAAAGAAAGCTACAGATTATTAAAATTAATAAGAGCCACTGATGTAGAGAAGGCTGTGTTTGGAATGTCACTCCAGGGCATTCATTATGAGTAGATAATATTTTGACAATATTTACTGAATAAATGAATTTCTCCAAGTTCAAAATTCTACACTGTGTACACATGTTTGTAAATGGAAAAATGAGACCTGTTGATACTATTCCAGGAATAGGGGAAGGGGAGATAAAGGAGAATGATGGAGGGGGTGAATTGAAGTCTAATATATTTGATATATTGTACAAAATTTTGTAAATGTCACAATGTATTCCCAGGACAACAATAAAAAAATAGAATAGAATTTTACTTCCAATTGATAGAAAAAGTACATGATTACAACATAATATAATATTAAGTGCTATATAGAAATTATTGCAAAGTATTAGCAGGGCTAGAGAAGAAAATAACTAATTTTGTCCTAGTGCCTTGTGGGAATTGTTTTTTATTTTAGTACTGGGGTTTGGACTCAGTGTCTTTCACTTGCCCATCAGGCACTCTATGACTTGAGCCATGACCCCACCCTTTTTTGCCTTAGTTACTTTTCAGATAGAGTCTTGAGTTTTTGGCTGGGGATAGCCTTGGATGGAGATCCTCCTACCTATAACTCCCAAGTAGCTGGGATTAGAGATACATACCACCAAGCCTGGGCCTGTTGGTTGAAAGTGGGTCTCACTAACTTTTTGCTTGCTATTGGCCCAAACCATAATCTTTCTGATCTCTGGCTCCCTAGCAGATGGGAGAGAACCTTGACAAAGTGATAGGTAAGCTAAATTCACCTCTCATCTAGTGAACTAATTGGGAGTAAATAATTTATTTTCTCTGCATCTTACTTTCCCCATGTGTAAAAATGAAGATATTAATAGCTATATCATAGTATTATTAAAATACATTATAATGCTTGTGAAAGTACCTTATGATATAAAGTCATATTCAAAATTTTACCTTTTGTTTTTGCTCTATTATCTTTCTAGAATGCTTTCCTTACTTATTTGTCTTATAATGTATGGTTGCATTGTTGGAGTAAAATCAGTGATACTGCACTTAACTGTTTTCTTTTGTTTCACTAGTATCATACCAGGACGCAAGAAGCCACAGTTAGCAGTTTAACTTCAAAGGGAAACACTAATCACACTTTTTCTTTTTTTTTTCTTGTAGAAATTTTGCTTTTAATACAAGAAGTTGAGAAAATTGCAAGTTATTTAATGAGAGACACAAATGTTGTCCAAATATGAAAAAAAATGAATTATGTTTCTTTAGAACACTAAAAAGTGAATTTAAATTTTATCTTGTACTTAAAAATATTAATCTATTTTGCCACATGATGGTGGTGTTGCTTCTCTTGTTAAGACAGAAAAATAGATTTCAGATGCTAAATTATAAAAAAATTATATTTCTCCAAGGAGACCTAACAATAAAACATTAGTTTCACAAAGAAGAAAAACTCCTACACATTTATGTTATTTTTAAAGATCAGGAAACATCAACGCCAGTGTTTCCTGAGGAGAATTGCCATTTCTTCTTTAGGAAACACATCAATGCATGTCAGGACCATTCTTATCATCTCTCTTCTAAGGGAATCTTGTTTTAGACATTGTATTTGAAATTATTGCCCCCTTTTAATTGGGTTGGGCCGTCTAATTTGCTTCCTTGTAAGTTGCTGTAGATATTTATCTTGAGGAAATATTACTTATAAATATCACTTATATTGATTTCATCTCACATAATCTTTGTCATCAAATTTCAGATGAGAAGCCAACTTGGAAGTTGTCTAGTGTGGTGACTCTATTTCTTCTGCAGGATCCAGAGCAGATGGCCATGCAATTTCTGAAGTGCCTGTATGGATGCCCTTCAAAGCAGCCTCTTTCATTTAGGACCCCCCAAAAAAGAACTTGCTTGCTTTTATACTTAGCATAAGGTGGTATTGCTGGGAAGCTGTGTAGTTTCTGCTTGCCTAAATTCAAAGCCATTTCATTTGCCTGGAGGCAACCATCTTGTTGAGAGAATGAGTCACAGGATAAAATTATGAAATGTAGTTAGTAGGCTGCTTACTGTAGTCAGTCACAATCTGTCCCACAGATCAAAAAACATTGAGAGATGTAACAAGCTACATTTTGTATTTTAGAGGTCTGGTTTTATCAAGTCAGAAATTATTTTCCTTGTAATCACCATGAACTTGCTAAAATATTCAAATAAATAGGATTTCTGGTTACTTTGTTTTCAGAAGCACTGTTTCCTATAGCAATTTTACAATTACAGGTTTAGTAGAAGAGAAAAATTCCTTTGCCATTTTCTATATTAGCTAGTCTTTTGTCACTTACAGTGAAATACACAGAGCAGGCTACTTATGAAGAAGAGGTGGATGTAGCTTATAGTGTTGGAGGTTCAGGAGCATGATTCTGACATTTGCTGAGTTCTCAGCTGTTTCACATCACATCAGATAGCAATGCTGGGAGCATGTGCAGAGTGAGTGATTACTTCATGAAATAGGCAGGGAGGGGAGAGAGAGAGAGAGAGAGAGAGAGCAAGCTGGGTGGAGCCAAACTCAGGCTTGCAAAACAACTTTCTCATGATAACTACTATGGAGTCCTATAAGAACTACTTTCTAAGGGCACATTCGCAATAAGTTATATACATTTCCCACTAGGTCCCATCTTTAAAGGTTCTATCACCTCCCAATAGCAGTACCATGGGGAACAAGCTTTCATTCACAATGGACCCATGGGAGACACTAAAACTAGACCCAAAAACTAAACCCAATACATACCATCTGGTTACTCTATTCGGAGAAGTACAATTTCTAATAACAGCTTCATAATAAACAGGTTTAGTGGAGGAAATATTTTCCTTCACCATCTTGTCAATGGAGTGGTGGTGTGTTTGAAAAGGCAGACTTTTCTCAGTAGGGCCATGGCTTCATACTCCATGTAGTCATTTCTCAGGAGACAATTTTCTCTTTATCCAGTAATCCCATGATTCTGTAATCTGTTAAAGTTAAGATGGTGATAGAGAGGTATGTGGACAGCTTTAGACTGTTCTTTCAGAAGTTAGTTGGGTCGCCACAGGTCTAGAATGCATTCCTAAGCTTTGTGGGTTGAGAAATATCAGTTCAGCTAGGAGCAGATTATGCTCTGGGAGAAACTGCCACACTAATTGGCCTGAGAAGAGAAAGTGATATAAACCTGAGGACTTCTTTATTACATGCCCCATGAGAAATTTGCCTGCCAGGGAGTCTACTCTGGTTATTGCACATAGAATATTATCTTAGTGGGCTAACATTATATTATCTGTTCCCTAGAGAATATTATGCTAGCTATGGAGACAAAGCAGAACCTCAGTGCTATTTCTGCTCATGGCTACTCTCTTCCATTTTTGTGTTATTTTTTTTGCTGGTTGTGATGTCAGATGGTGTTATTTGTGACCTTGATATCAATTTTTTTGTTTGGGTCCTAAAGATACCATTACATGACAATTAAATAGTCTTATATGACTAAATTTTTTGTTGTTTCAATCTAGAAATTGGATAGAGTTTTTCAAATATATGTCTATGTAATAATTTTTTCTGTTACTATATAACATTTTGAATAAGAAAGGGTGGAAAAATTTAAATTTGTACATGCTTTGATTAGATGTACCTGACATCTGATTAGATAAGATATAAGGGATAAGAAAGTAGAATAGTGAAAAAGAGTGAACAGTTAGATGATAATTGATTTAACCTTCAAATGGAAGGTCAAGTCAAGGTTCACACAATGTGTATCTACTTAAAAAAACAGCTTTGATCTTTTTCTACTTGATGAAAGGTATCTACCTGACAGATATTTGTTTGCTCAAAAAAGTTACTGAATGACAAGATTGCGTGAGTCATGAAGGAAATGAAGATAAATTAGACATAGTCTACTTCAAAGAGCTCATAACCTAGTGTGATAGACTAACAAACAAACTTAATTTTAATTAAGTAGGATCTACAAGGTATAGTGAGGTGCATAAAAATGTATCTGACCCATCTGTCTATTTAAAATATTACAAGAAACAGATGTTTATTTCTAAAACAGGACCACTAAGATACAATTTCTCCTAGTCCCTGAGGCAGGTACCAACCTATTTGGAAGAGATCTAATGACCAGATTAGGAGTCTTGTTTACATGTAAAAAAGGGATAAAATACAAGCAAGCCCTTATCACAGCTCTGGTGCTAGCCTTGCCCTCTCTTGAATAGCCTTTTCACCTCTTTGAGAATGTAAACAAGGGACTTGCCCTCGGGGTGCTAACCCAACATGGGGGTCAACATCAACATGTGGCCTTCTTATCTAAATTCCTAGATCCTCTCACCTGAGGTGGGCCTGAGCACATTCAGGCAAGAGCAGCTACTGCCTTTATAACTGAAGAAAGAAGAAAAATTACCTTTGGGGGAGACCTAATTATTAGCACTCCCCATCAAGTTAGGACAATCTTAACCAGAATGTGGGTGGATGGCTGACAGATTCCAGGACCCTAAAGTATAAGGCTATCTTGGTAGAAAAGGATGACCTAACTTAAACTACTTATGAGGCCCTAAATCCAGCCACTTTCTTGGCAGGAAGGCAGGAGGGAGGAGCCCCCAAACATAAGTGTTTAGATATTATTGAATATCAAACAAAAGTGAGTCCAGATCTCAGGGAAACTCTTTTCCAGACCAGGTTCCATTTCTTTGTGGATGGATCCTCTCAGGTAATCAAGGGAAAAAGGCATAATGGATATTCTATAGTAAACAGGGAGGCCATGACTATAATGGAATCAGGCCAACTCCCTAACAATTGGTCTGCACAGACTTGGGAATTGTTTGCCCCAAATCAGGCCTTAAAACACTTAAAGGACAAAGAAGAGACCATACATACTGATTCAAAATATGCATTTGGTGTGGTCCACACCTTTGAAAAAAATCTGGATCAAACTGGGCTTAATCAATAGCAAGAGCCAAGACTTGGTACATGGAGAATTAATGCAACAAATATTAGAGAGCCTAAAACTACCTGAAGAAATAGTCATAGTCCATGTGCCAGGTCACCAAAAAGGGGTAAATTTTGAGACTGGGGGAAATTCTTTTGCAGATGAGATAGCAAAACAGGCTGCTGTCCCCTCTGAGGCCCTGGTTTTTTGTCTCATTCCACACCTCCCTGCTCCTTATGTCACCCCTCTCTTTACCCCCTCCGAGGAAGAACAACTAAAAAAACTTGGGGCAGTCAGGACTGAACAGCGAAAATGGGTTCTCCCCGATGGGAGGGAAACAATCTCAAAGCCCCCAATGAAAGAACTCCTTACCTATCTCCATCAGGGGAGCCACTGGGGACCCCAAGCCTTGTGTGATGCAATTTTGCGAGCCTATGGGTGTATAGGGGTCTATACACTAGCCAAACAAGTTATCAGAAGGATGTCTTACTTGTTGAAAGATTAACAAGCAATCTCGGAGACAGAGACCAGCTGGGGGTAGAAAAGCCTGGTTGTGACCTTTCCAGTGTTCAGGTAGATTACACCGAGATTCTCAAAATAGGTCATCTTAACTACCTCTTGGTTATTGTAGACCATTTCACTCACTGAGTTGGGGCCATCCCTCTCCCAGGGGCCACTGCTACAAATGTAATTAGGATATTACTAGAAAACATAATCTCAAGGTTTGGGGTTATAGAAAATATAGACTCAGACAATGGAGTCATTTCACTGCCAACATCCTTAAGGGATTTATGAAGGCTCTAGGGATCAGATGGGACTATCATACTCCCTGGCATCCACCTTCCTCAGGGAGAGTTGAAAGAATGAATCAGACTCTTAAAAACCAACTCACTAAATCAGTCTTAGAGATCAGATTACCTTGGACTACATGTCTTCCCATAGTGATACTCAGAATTAGGATGGCAGTTTGGAAGGACATTGGCCTCTCCCCCTATGAATGCTTTATGGGCTTCCTTACCTTACCTCTGTTACTGATGAAACTTCCTTTGAAACCAGAGACTATTTCCTCAAAAATTATATACTGGGATTGTCCTCTACTTTACTTTGTCTTAGGAAAAAAGGATTGTTAGCATAGGTTCCTCCACTTGACTTTCCTGTTCAATCACACCAGCCCAGTGATTATGTGCTAATCAAGACCTGGAAAAAAAAAATAAGCTTGAGCCAACTTGGAAAGGACCCTTTCTAGTCCTGCTGACCACAGAGACAGTTATCCAGACCGCGGAGCGGGGATGGACTCATCACACATGGGTAAAGAAGGCACCCCCACCTGACCAGAAGGAGCAATGGGCTGTGCTCTTACATTCAGGCAACACCAAAGTGACTTTAAAAAGATTCTAATTAAAATATTCTTTCTCTTTCATTTGGGAAATGGTATGCTTATTATTAATGCAACTCAGAGTACTTTTCCCTTAATTGTTGAATTCGGTACATGCCAGATCCTTCCTAGTGGAGGCCTTATGTCCCAACTCCAGATCCAAGGATATTCCTTTTATATGTGCCCCATCCTGGGACCCACAGGGAAGTTGGTATCTGTCCAGAGTGGATGGATGTGGGGCAAAACACTGGGTATAAAGGATACTCTTCTCCCTTTTATGACAATCCTAAGGGCTGGACCAGACCCCAGGGAACTAGAAAGACTCCAATTTCTATCAACCAGAACAATTGACAGTCTTTTAACTGACTACAGTCAAAATTACAGCTGTTTCAGACACACCGCTCTCCTACTTGTAAAGAGAAACAATGTAACCCACTTAGTCATAGAAAGCCCTTGGAGTATGACACAAGAACCATCTATATTTCGTAGATATGGGTTGGGGCAGATGTCTCAAGGACAGACCTGTTAGGTGCCTTTGAGCTCCATCTAGCTCCCACCCTGTCCTAGGTGACACCCAGTTCTACCACCACATTTGTACAACGATCGAACTCAGGTAACTGTAGTAGAAGTCAAGGACCTAAGACAAACAGTGGCTATTGAAATTGGGTACAGGGATACAAATGCTTGGATGGGATGAATAAAATGCTGTCTGCACATTAAATAAGAGTGATTGCTATGTTTGTATTACTGGGAGACCAGAGTCTCAGGTAGTACTGTTTTCGTTAGGATGGTCTTCAGATCAAGATGGAATCTATTGCATGTTGGCTCTGTTTCAGGATGCCAAGACTTAGGGCAATGAATCTTGCTGAACACTAGCACTGCTGTTCCCAGAGGTCAGAGGTCTTATGGGTCAGCCCCTGAGGACTACTAGGCCACCCACCCTAGATGTCAATTACACTCCATATGTCTCACCAGACAGGGGGACAACTGACAAATGTGGGAAACCTAATGGAATACATTGAAAGCCAGTCCTTCAACAGCTTCACAAAACAGCCCACACTCTCAGTTGGCAGGGCCGATGTCTGGTGGTACTGCGGAGGACCTTTCATGAGACTCTCCCAGGTAACTGGGCAGGCACCTGTGCTTTGGTGCAGTTGGCAATCCATTTCACCCCAGCATTTAGATCCCCAGCCCATGCCACAACACCTAGGAAAATGAGGGACATAGACACCGACACTGCAGCCAACCACAGAGGCTCCCTTGATCCCTGTGCTTACATTGATGCCATTGGGGTTCCTAGAGGAGTGCCAAACAAATTTAAAGCCAGAAATCAAATTGAAGCAGGACTGGAATCAGTACTTTTCTGGTGGTCCACTATAAATAAAAATGTCGATTGAATTAATTATGTTTATTATAACCAACAAAAGATTGTTAATTATACCAGGGATGCCATCAAAGGAATAGCAGAGCAATTGGGACCAACTAGCCAGATGGCTTGGGAGAACAGGCTAGCATTAGACATGATGTTGCCCAAAAAGGGAGGAGTTTGCATAATGATTGGAGTTTCGTGTTGCATGAATATATCAAATAATACAGCCCCTGATGGAATGATTACTAAGACCCTACAGGGATTAACTTCCTTATCTAACGAGCTAGCTGAAAACTCAGATATAAATGATCCCTTCACTGACTTAATGGAAAATTGGTTTGAGAGATGGAAGGTCTGGATGACCTCAATCTTAACCTCCTTGACTGTAGTGGCTGGAGTTTTAATTTTAGCAGAATGCTGCATAATTCCTTGTGTCTGAGGACTAATACAGTGGTTAATTGAGACAGCACTCACTAAACAATTACCCTCACCCTACCAAAATAACTTGTGTCTATTAGAAACCCAGGAACATGAGAATCAACAGCTCCTAAATACACTTGAAGAAAAGAATTTAAATTAAAAGAGGGGGAAATTGTAAGAAAAATGATCTTTTCTATCAAAGTATTTGTTACCCTCTTGGATTACTTAAAAATTTCTCAGTTTGCCTTCTTAGTTGACTTGCATGTTTAAGGGGTCCTTGCTTCTTCTTCTGGATTCCTGTACAACTCCATTGCCTGCCAAACTGCATGCCCTAACTCATCCCCCCCATGCCTTTTATCCAATCAGGAAAGACTGTGAACCTTTGACCTGGACAAATCCCAGGTGAGGGGCAGGTACAACTGCGTCAGGGATATAAGGAGGAGCCACTGTCAGCTATTTTGTGTCTGCGTGCTTGCTTAGCTAGAGTGAGCACATGCTTGCACCCTCTTGATCAAGAGAAATTGCCTTGTCAAGATTTTCTGTCTCTGTTTGTCTGTTTTTGGCACTGGAGGGTTGTCAATTCCAAGAACTGTACCCATTCATACCAAATTATTACCATACACTTGATCCTTATTGCAGACTCAGGGTCCTGAGTGGAATATTGTCAGAGCCTGGGTCACTTGTCTTCATGACTTGTGGCTTATCTTCAATGGCTTATCTTTAGTTTATCTACTGGAGACATGATATTTTCCACTTCACATAAAGAATGCCTCCTACTCTCCAATAAAAGTGCATTTTAGATGTTGAGAAGCAAAATACAAATGTTTCCTTCATAATCACTCTGTGAACTTTGGTACCAGTATGCAATCCCTTTGTGAAATCTTTTCTTCACTAAACTTGCAAAAAAATTTTCTTCTCTAAGTTAAAGTATAAAATCTTTAGCATGACATCCAATGTCCTTCATAATAGTGTCTCTTTGATTTTGGGCATTGTATTCGCTTTTCAGTTCCAGCTTCCTTTTCCTCTGTTCTTTATGGAGTACCTTTGGTTCTTGATACAGCTAACTACTCTATTTCTCTCAACTTGCTCTTTATTTGGTGACATCTGGAAAAGTCTTTCTTTCCTCTTTTTCTTTGCATTTACACAATTGTGGGAAGCCCTCTGGAAATACCTCTGAGCAAAATCAATCCCTCCCTTCCTTATCTTCCTTCCTTTGTACTTGAGCTAGTTAGTTTTTTACTCTGTCTTCCTCATTGATTCCTCAAGGTAACACCATGTCATATTTATGTTCAGCTCAATTCATTGAATCAGTTTTGAATAATCTTATGTATCTTCTGGACCTATCCTGGATATAAATTGCATCGTTATAGAAATAATGTTACAATGCCTGTTATTTCTCTTCCAGGTTTTCAATTATTCAGAATACCATTGTTTCCATTCATTATGCATAATTGAAAGTCCCATATAAAGCATTTTGCCATGTAATTAAAACACTTAAATGTCTTTCTTCCAAAGATCTGGTTTCATTTTAATAAACGAAGCTGGAATTGTACTGAGGAAGGCAATGTGGTGAAATTGAGGAAAAAGCCCTTTCTATTGTGTTCCTATTATTTTTCAGTACAGAATAAATCCTGTGTTGCCCCAGCCTAATGTAATTGCTGGCAGAAAGTTTGGTAGTGTCTTTCAAAACCTGCATAGCACATCCTGGATGGGAAGCACTCTAGCAGCTACTATAAAAGCCCTTAAAAATGCCATTCATTCATAACTGTCACTGTGCAGGTCATGATTTGTCTCTTTCTAGACCATGTAGCAAGCTGCAGAAGAAAAGAAGTTCCTTCCATCATTTTGGGCTTCTCTACCACTTGTACAATTTCCGTATCTCAAGTATGAGGCAAAATTAGATGGAGTAACTAAATCAACAAACAATGTACATTCCTGAAAAGACCCTTATAAAGCATATTTCTGTGTAATTCATATCTTTGTATTCAGTTTCAGATTTGGAAGTGCAGAAAGAAAAGAGCTGGTAAGAAAAAAAGAAGAGAGAGATATATATCAAAAAATAAACAGAAACAAAAAAATCTAAGAATCATAAACTAAAACTAGCAAACTTGGAAACAGAATGAACTCTATTTGGTGATGGTAGAATAAATCACCAATTGGCAGAGAATAGTTGCTCAACAATGGCTGCCAGCAGAATTCTGGTTCTAACTCTGGCATTAAAATTCTGCTGTCTGCTGTTAGTTTTGTAAATGTAAAATATCTTAGAGATCTTCTGTTTTACTCTTTCTTTTATGTAGCAGTACCAAGGTTGGAACTCATGCTTGCTAGGCAGGCATCTACCATTTAAGCCACTCCACCAGCTCCATTTTGTACTTGGTATTTTTGAGATAGGGTCTCGTGAACAATTTGCCTGGGCTGGCTTCAAACTGCGATCCTCCTGATCTCTGCTAGGATTACAGGCGTGAGCCCCCGGCACCCTCAAGGCCTTCTGTTATGTGGTATATTGGAAGTCTTCTTTTATGAAGTAATTCATACAACAGCTTTAAACATTTGTTTCACAGACCACCCATGATTTCTAACAAGATAATAATAGTGATCAGAAAAATGTTGCTCTCCTTTTGATGAGTCATACCTCTGAGCTACAATTTCACAAAACTTAAGTTACTTTTCTTTCTTTCTCTCTATTTTTTATTTTTAGATAGCTCGTCAGGAAAAATTTGGGTATCCTGTCTAGTGCATCCTTCAGGGTTATCTGTCTGTCATTGTCTTTAAGCTGTTTTACAACTCTGTAAGGCTGATTATATTGATAGCAAGGCAAATTATTTCTTGTTGAGAGAAATGCAAATTGTGTCCCCTACAATGAAGCTGATTCTTGCTCTGTGGCTGTTAATCAGTTTGGATCTATTAAGCAAGTCCTTTTCAGCATTCTTAGAACACATATATGTCTAGTTCCTTCAATTTCCTTTTGTGCCATTTGTATCATCTTATTGGTTTCTTCCTTATTTAATGAGTTAAATAAAATCTTTGGCAAATGTGTTCATTTCATACTGATAAGTATTTTACTTTTTAAAAAAGACCTTTAACAGTGACAAGGTGCTGTTCTTCCTCCCTCTCTAATTATTGGGTAGATACTATGTTCCAGACACCTTTATGAAGAACTGGATATATAAAACCCAACCTGAACCTATATGTAATTATTACATTTTCATTATTATCTATAATGGCTTTCGTAAAGACAAATGAGTCTATTTGGCACAATGAAAAGAATAAAGCCTATGGTTTACATAGACTTCAGTTCAAATTTGAGTTCTAACTCTTTACTACTGCATGACTTTTGGCAAATTATCTAATTTTTTTGAATTTTATTTCCCATATTTACAAAATGGGTTATGCTAATACTAATCAGGCAAGATTGTTGTGGGAAAAAATAAGTAATTTCCTTATACTTAGCTGGTTTGTGGTTCTTTGTGTATGCAGTGAATGTTAATTTCCATTTTGCACTTTATGCTTGAAGTCTTTTTTTATTGGAGTAAATTGTACAAATGGGTTTCATTGTGATATTCCTATACATGCTTATATTTTACTCTCATCAAATTCATTCCTTTACTGTTTCTTAACCTCTGTTCTTTTTAGTAGTTGTTAATGGGTTTCATTGTGTTACTTATATACATATAATATGTACCTCTATTTTCATACATATATATAATGTACTTCAATCATATTCACACCCCATCATCCTCTCCTCCCATCCACTGGTTCTTCCTGAAACAGTCCCCCTTTTGCAATCATGTCATATTATTATCATTACTTTAGGTCTAGGGTTCACATATGAATGAGACCATATGATATTTGTCTTTTGAGCTTGACTTATCTTGCTCAGCATGGTGATCTCCAGTTCTGTCAATTTTCCTGAAAATGACATAATTTCATTCTACTTCATTCAGCCTTTTTTAAAACTTAAAATATTTTTAACCTTCTTTTTAAATCCTGTTTTTTACTTTACCACTGCCTCCTGAATGACGTGTTATTATTACTATCCTATTTTTTGATGCTGGAATGACAAGATCAATAAACAAAAATGTAGACTACACAAAGACTATTCAGTACCTGGCTCAATGAGCCCTGAGAGCCTAAAACAAGGAATCAGTGTTCATCAGGAAAGCTTCCAGGTGCTAAGAACCACTGTTATGCTTAAGGAATTATTATTGTGAAAAAATGTGATTATGCTCCTTGCAGATAGCATAATGTTAGTCCACTTGGACAAATATAGATCAAAATTCATGGAAGTTAACTTTTCCCTATCAACTGCCTAAAAGCAAATGTGTCACCTCTGTGTATGTGTACTCCACAGCATTTATTTATCTAGTTAATGCTAAACCTTCCCTCTATTATTTTTCCCTCCAACTCTGCTTGTCAGTTCTCTTTTAGCAGCCAAACATGTTTGCATCCTCCTCTTACATTCTTTTGCTGGGTAGTTTAAAATTTTAAGTTATTTACAATCCAAATGAATAGTTAATAGAATATTCATTATGTACCTTCCAGTTGTCACTTTTCTATTACTGCAGTGACACTGAAGGATGGCAAAGATGAAAATGCTTATTTCTCATGAATTTAATCTAGGATCCTAGCGCCCTGATATATCTTATCATTTTGTTTGGTAATTAGACTTCTCTGATGATGTTGTAAAATACATATCAGTGGTGAAGGCAAAAGTCATTATTTATCATTAGAGGGTTGGGGAAATGCTCATTTTTCACTGCCCTTACCTGGGAGGCAAGGACAGTGATGCAATTTCAACTTGGAAGCTTGTGCTTGATGTGATTCAGGGATGAAACAAATAGCCATGAAATTAATCTGAGAATGTTCAATCATTTTCTTGCCAGGGCTTCACTGGCATCTCAGCTTCCATATGAGCATGAGCAAATCAGAGATTTGTCCCTGTTACACATCATCTTATAAAAGGTGAGGATTGGGACCAAAAGAAAATAAATTAATGAAGGGGGAAATGTCTTTTGAAGACAAGGGACTATAAATAGTACAGTTCTGTCAGAATTGTATTTATGAATCAAGGCTGTTACTTGATGTGAGTTGGAGAATAAGGTATGTAAGTTTAGCCCTGACTCTGATCAACACCTCCTTTCATTCCAAATTGGTCAATCTAATTTTCCACATTTAGCCATCCTTCCACCCCACTGGGACCTATAATCCTTTGATCTTATCTTCTTCTTGCCATCCCTCACTCTTTCATGTCAATTTCTTTTGTGTCCAGATTGCTACTTTCATTCATTGTAGTTAGTCTCCTGAATATACAAATAGTTATCTTGCCTTTCTCTCACTGCATCATATACTTTTGTGCAGTTTTATCACTGTTTTAACCTAACATAGGATTGTTAACAGGGGAGAAAAAATATGAAAAGAGCATGGTTGACTGCTTTCACTGAAATTCATGATGTGGACTTCAAGTAGATTTCTAAGGCTGCCTGTCAATCACTGTACTTTCCACCCACTTTCCCATTTCCTTGATTAATTATGTTATGCCTTCTCTTCCTTCAAATCTCCATATCCTCTTCTACCATCATCACTCTTAATAGCTTTCAAAAGAAAACTTTTACAATCTCCCACGATCATGTCTAACACCCTGCTGCAATTCTCATAAATGTTTCATACCTGTCACTTGCCACCTGTTGTTATGGATGAACTGTCTCCATTGGTGTGCTTGATTCCATTATTTCTTGCTTCTCAAGGACATGGCCCTGGAAATCTCTTTTGCTTCTGCATTAAATTTTCCCCTCTTTATTGGTTCATTCACATAAAAAGTAAAATACCTGGTTTGGCCCCTTATTGGCAAAGAAAACCTCTTGACCTAAAAATTTTTCCTTTTCCAGCAAAATTCCCAGCAAGAGTTTTATATCTTTTTTATTCTTTTCTCCCTACTCTATTTTGAACCCACTTTAGTCAGGCTTTTGCCCTCCAATCACTTTACAAAACTGCTTTTGTCAATGTCCCAGGGCCCCTATATTGTTGACAAGTTTCACTTGAACCGTCATCTATATTTTATAGAGCTAGATCATTTTTCCTTCATGTACTTTCTTTACTTCTTGTTTATACCACATTTCCATGATTTTCCTACTGCTTTTCTGTGTTTCTGTTCTATTTCCTATGCCAATTTTTGACTACCAGAGCTCTCTTCTTGATCCTTCTTTCTTGTTCCAAATTCAGTTTACAACTTAATGTTTTCATAAATAAAGTTTTATTTGAATACATGCCCACTTGTTTATGCTATTTATGCTGATTTTGGGCTTTATTAATATATTTGAGTGGTCATGACCAAGATCAAGTCACCCTCAAAGCTTAAACTCATTACTATTTGACCCTCTGCAGGAAAAACTTGCCAACATCTGAACCACACTTATCCCCTCATGAGTGGAGTAAGATTGTATCACATGCAAGATTTAAGTACATACTGTCTATATACTGATATCTTTCCAATTTGTGCCCCCAGATCAGACATCTTCTCAGAACCTGAGACCTAAAAATCCAAATGTCAATGAGACTTGTACACTTGGATGTTTAATAGTCACCTTAGACTGAGCATGTTCAAAATGGAGCTTCTCGTCTTCCTTTCCAATCTCTTCCATCCACAGTTTTTTCCATCTCAGTTAAGCTTTATCTTTTCTGGTGTTCGGGTTAAAACCCTTAAGCCATCTCTACCTTTTGATTGGAGCCCATGTCTAGTTTGTCTGCAAATCCTGATTGCTTTATTTTCAACTTATATGCAGAATCTTCTCTTCTGGCACAAGTTATTATAATCTCTTTCTTATGTTGCAATGGTCTACTAATTGGTTTTTATGGTTTTATCTTTGTTGCCACCTCTTATTTGTGCTACTTTTCAATGTGTTAACAAAGGTGTTCTTTTAAACACAAACCAAATAATGTCTTTCTTCTGCTCACAATCCTCCAATAGCCCTTCTTTCATTCAGAATAGAAGCCAAACTCCATTTAATACCAGCTAATCTTTATAAGATCTTGCCCCCATGCTGCCTCTCCAAAGTCATATCCCATGTTTTTCTCACTCCACTTTAGCCATAATGGGCTCCTTTGTCTTCCTTTAATATTTCATTCATAATTTTCCAGGGATTTTGCCTTAGCTTTTTCCTGTTCTAACAAATGCTTTCCTTCAGGTATTTGAATGGGTTGTTGGTCAAATATCACTTTTTAAATGAGAAATACTAAACAACCACCCTATTTAAAAATTTCATAGCACCCTCATCTCTAGCAGTGCCCATCAGCTTTACCCTGCTTTATTTTTCCTTATAGCTCTTAACACTTCCCAATACACTTGGAATATATAATTTAGTTAGCCATTTTCTCTATCTCACCATTCACCCTTACAACTTGAGCCATATGTAGAACAAGGTGCTATTTTTGGTCTTTTAAAATATTAATCTTACATATCTAGAACAATGCTTGGTACACAGTGGGTACTTAGTGAGTGTTCATTTTCTATACAAATGATAAAGTTAGCTGTGTTTTCATTATCCAAAAAGATATAAAGAAATCTTACCCTGAGAGGCTGGTAGAATGGCTCAAGTGGCAAGGGTACCTGCCTAGCAAGTTTGAGGCCCTGAGTTCAAACTCCAGTGCCAAAAAAAAACCTCACCCTGCACAAATATTAACTAAAAATGTATTAAAGACCTTAATATAAGACCTAAAACTTTGAAACTACTAGAGAAAAATGTGGAGAAGTACTTCAAGATCTAGGCATTAGCAACAACTTTCTGAGTAGGACTCCAACAGCTCAAGAAAGCAAGAATTGACAAATTGGATTGTTCGAAATAAATTTAAAAGCTTCTGCACGGAACAAGAAATAATCAATGGAGGGAGGAGAGCCTACAGAATGGGAGAAAATCTTTGTCAGCTATTCATCCACCAGGGGAATCCATGTCCAGAATACATAAAGAACTCAAAATATTAAACATTAAAAGAACAAATAATCCTGTCCATAAATGGGTGATTGAACTGAACAGACACTTTTCAAATGACAAAATACAAATGATCAATAAATACATGAAAAATATTCAGCATCTTAAATCACCAGGAAAAGGCAAATGAAATCTACATTGGAAAAAAAAAAACTGTATTGAGATTCCATCCCAGCCCACTCAGAGTAGCTATCATTATGAAAACAAACAACAGAAAATATTGGCAAAGGTGCATTGAAAAAGGAATGCTCGTGGGACTGTAAATTAGTCTAGCCACTGTGGAAGTCAAAAAATTAAAAGTTAAATGTCTATATGCTTCAGTTATACCACTTCTGGGTACATATCTAAAAAAATCAGACAGTTTACTATTGAGATACCTGCATACCCATATTTTTTTGTGGTACTATTCACAATAGCCAAGTTATGGAATCTGCTTAGGGTCCCAACAATGAAAACTGAATAAAGGAAATGTGGTACATATATGCAATAGAATTTTATTCAGCCATAAAGATGAATGAAATTATGCCATTTGCAGGAAAATGGATGGAACTGGAAATCATCATGGTTAGTGCAATAGTCAGTCTCACAAGGACAATTATTGCATGTTGTCTCTAATATATGGAATGTGGGGGAAAAAGACATGAAACTGAAAGAGGGACTATTAAGGATGTGGAAGAGGGAAATGAGGAGGAGGGAGGACAAGAAAAAAATGTCAGGGATGAATACAATCAATGTACATTACATGCATGTATGGAAATGTCATAGTGAAAGGTTTACTTTGCAAAATTAAAGTGTACTTATAAAAATTAAAAAGAATATTTTGAGATATTAGAGTACCATATTGGGATTTTAAGTGCATTTTCTGTAGTGAATGGTAGACATTTCTGGTTGGTTCATTTGAGGAATAGTTCATGTATTGGTATTTGAAGACTTCAAATATTTTTACCACTAAAATTCTGTGATTAGTATTTTGTAAATATATATCTGTATATAGGTAGATATAGATATGGATAGATATACAAAATATAAATCTACATAAAAGATAAATTGGGAGAATAGATATTGAACTAGTAGCTGGACATCTTTCTGTATTTCTCTTTATTCTTCACAGTACTATCAAAATGATGTTAAAACAACAACAGCAATAAAAAAAAGAAAAAGAAACCAAAAAAACAAAAACAAAAAACCTGCCTCTGTCACTTCCCTCATTGCTATGGTCTGAACATTTTTGTCCTTTCCAATTTATATGCCAAAATCCTCACTCTGAAAGAGGTATTCCTCACCCCTTCCATCATGTAAGAACACAGCAAGAAGAGAGCCATTTAAGAGAAAGTGGCCCTCACCAGACACTGAATCTGCCGGCATCTTGGTCTTAGATTTCTCAGCCTAGAATTGAAAGAAATAATTTTCTGTTATTTATTAGTTACCCAAGCTATAGAATTTGTTGTAGCATCCTGAATAGACTAAGACACTGATCCAAAGCCTTTTGTTTGGTTCCTCTTTATTGCCTAGAGTAGAAGATAAAATTTCTGGAGTTGAGAATGTAGCTTAGTATGAGAGTGTTTGCTTGGCGTGCATCAGGCCCTGGGTTTGATCTGCAGTAGCAGCATACATGCCCCCACCCCCAAACTTTCTTTATGTCTTATGTTTATTTGTACTTCCAGTTTTACCACTAAACCTTTGTTTCAGGCATATCAATCTATACTTACAGTATCTTATAGTACTTGTACTTATAGTATCTGTGACACTCCATGTTATTTCATACACATTTTTCATCCTTTTAAAATGTTCCAGCTTGCTTCTCCTACCAGCAGCATTTTAATGAGGATTATCTCAAATATTATGCCTATGTTAGTGGCAGTCTTTGATCTGCTCAGTAGTTAGTCATTGGCTTTCATAACACTTATCCCATTATAATTTTGTTTCATGTTTTTTTCCCAATAGATTATGAGCTCATTGGGCCCCAAATCCATTTTCCCAGCTTTTTCATTTTGAAATACATACTTCTAGAAAAGATGCCAAAATAATATTGCTCCCATATGTCCTTTACCCAGCTTCTCCTTATATTAACATTTTACATAACTATAGAACATTTGCTGAAGCTAAGAAATTAATCCTGGTATGATATTATGAACTGCTAAGGTTTGGATCTTAAATGTTCTTCAATGTGTATACGTTAAAAGGCTTGGTTGTTAGCTTATAGCACTATTGGGAGATGGTAGAACCCCTAGGAGGTAGAGTCTAATGGGAGGAAGTTAGGTTATTGGAACTGAGCCCTTGAAGAGGATATTGGGACCTTGGTGACTTCCCATCTTTCTTTTGGCTTCTAGTCCAGCATGAGTTGAAAAGCTCTGCTCTACCATGCATTGCCCACAGTTATGTTCTATTTTGCCACAGGTCAAAAATAACACAGTCAACTGATCATGGGAAAAAACTTTTTAAGCCATGAGTGAAGATAAATCTTTCTTCCTTTTAAGATGTTTATCCAGGGCATTTTGTCACAGAACAGAAAGCTGAGTAATACATTAACTAAATTCCATAATCCATTGGGATTTCACCAATGCCCCTTTTTCTCCCCTAGGATCTAATTTAGTATTTCATTCTTGAGTTTCTTTTTTCCTTTGATTGTGACAGATCCTCAGATTGTCCCTGTCATTCATGATGTTGGCATTTTTGAAGAGTACTAGCTAGCTATCTTGTAGAATGTTTCATGATTAGATTGAACTTGGGTATTATTGGGAAGGATTCCACAGAAGTGATGGATCTTTCTTAGTACATCATCATGGGTTTTTCACAGTATTGTGATACATTAGCTGTGAAGTTAATCTTGGTGAAGTTCATCTGAAAAGATTCTCTGAATCTTATTCTTTTTCTTTTCCTAACTTCTAGTTATTATGGAGGAAGTCACTAAAAAGTGTTTTTTTCTAGAATCTGTGAATAATGTGCAATCAATATGGGTGTGTAAGTATCTCTATTGTACATTGGCTTACATTCCTTTGTGTATACCCAGGAGTAGTCTGTAATGTTTCAGTTTTTTGAAGAACCTCTACACTGATTTCTATAGTGGCTGGGCGAATTTACATTCCTACCCACAGTGCATAAAGTTTCCTTTTCTCCTGCATTTGTACCAGAATTTGTTGTTGTTTGTTTTCTTGATGTTATTCATTCTGATTAGGGTGACATGGATTGTCAGTGTTGTTTTGATTTGCATTTCCTTTATGGCTAAGGATACTGAAATTTCTTCATGTATTTGCTATTTGTGCTTCTACTTTTGAGAACCGTTCAACTCATTTTTCCATTTATTAATTAGGTGATTTGTTCTTTGGTGTTTTAGTTTTCTGAGTTCTTTATATATTCTGGATATTAATCCATTATACAATCAAAACCTGGGAAAATTTTTCTTCCATTCTGTAGGTTGTCTCCTTATTCTGGTAATTATATCCTTTGATGCACAGAAGTTTTAATTTGGTATAATCCTCTGTGTCAATTACTGGTCTTATTTCCTGAGCTATTAGAGTCCTATTCAGAAAGTCATTGTCTATGCCTGTATCTTGGAACATTTTCTGTTTTCCTGTCATAACTTCAAAGTTTCAGGTCTTCCATTGAGGTATTTGATCCATTTTGAATTGACTCTTATACAGGTTAAGAAGGGATCTAGTTTCATTCTTCCATAGATGGATATTCAGTTTTCTCAATACCATTTGTTGAAGAGGATGGCTTTTATCAAATGTATGGTTTTGGTACCTTTGTTGAAACTCAGATGGCTGTAGCTGTGCCACTTTATTTCTGGGTCCTCTATTTCATTCCATTGGTTTTTGTGCCAATACCATGCTGTCTTTGTTACTATAGGTCTATAGTATAATTTGAAATCAGGTATTATACTTCTAGCATTGCTCTTTTTGCTCATGAATACTTTGTCTATTCACGGTCTTTTGTGTTTCCATATGAATTTTAGGATTGTTTTTCTATTTCTGTGAAGAATGTAATTGGAATTTTGATGGGGTTTGCATGGAATCTATAAATCACATTTGTTAATATAGCCATTTTCGCAATACTGATTCTACAAATCCATGAACGTGAGAATTCTTTGCATCTTCTACTGCCTTCCATTTCTTCAGTGTTTCAGTTTTCGTTGTAGAAGTGGTTCACCTCATGGTTATGTTTACTCTTAGTATTTTATTTTTATTGAGGCTATTATGAATGTTTTCCTGATTTCTTTCTCAGCATGTTTATTGTTGGTATGTAGAAAAGCTATTGATATTTGTATGTTGATTTTGTATCCTATCACTTTGGTGAAAGTGGCTATCAGAGCTAAGAGTTTTCTAAGATATATCCTTTAGGATTTTTTAAGTATAGCATATTCATATTATCTTCCAATTTAGACATTTGACTTGTTCTTTTTCTATTTGCATATCCTTCATTTCCTTCTCTTGCCTTAGTTCTCAGGTTAAGGATTTAAACAGTATATTGAATAAGAGTGGAGAGAGTAGATACCCCTATCTCATTCCTGATTTTAGGGGCTGGCAGGATGGCTCAAGTGGTAGAACACCTGCCTAGCAAGTGTGAAGCCTTGAGAACAAACCCTAGTATGACAAAAAAAAAAAGAGTCATTCCTGATTTTAGAAACAATGCTTTCAGTTTTCCCCATTTAGAATTATCTTGGCTACAGCTTTGTCATATGAACCATTGTTATATTGAAGTGTGTTCCTTCTATTCATAGTTTCTTTAGGGCTTTTAGTATGAAGGATATTGGATTTTGTCAAAGGTGTTTTCTACTTCTGTTGAAATGATCATATAATATCTATTCCTGCTTGTATTTACATGCTTTATTACATTTGTTGATTCCATATGTTGAATCATCTCTGTCTCCCTCGAATGAAACCAACTTGATCGTGGTATATAATTTTTTTAATGTGCTGCTCAATTTGCTTTGTAAGTATTTCATTAAGAATTTTTGTCTATGTTTATCAAAGGAATTGGTCTATAGTTTTCATCTTTGTTGTGTTCCTATCTGGTTTTGATAGTGGGGCAACACTAGCTTCATGAAATGAGTTTTGTAGTGTTCTTTCCCTTTCTATTTTATGGAATAGTTTGAAAAGCGTTTGTGTTAGTTCTTCTTTAAAGGTTTGGTAGAATTCAGTCGTGAATCTTTTCAGTCCTGGGAGACTTTGTTGGGAGATTCTATTACTGTTTCACTCTGAGATCTCTTTAAGTTGTTTATAACCTCTTGGTTCAATTTCGCTAGGTCATTTTGTGTCTAGGAATTTATCCCTTTCTTCTAGATTTTCCAATTTACTGAACTATATTTTCAAAATATTTCTTAAGAACCCTCTGTATTTCATTGGTATTTGCTGTATTATTCCTTTCTCATCTCTAACTTTATTAATTTTGGTCTTCTTTCCCTTTCTGTGGTTAGTTTGGCTAAGGGTCTGTCCGTCTTGTTTATCTTTTTCAAAAAACCACTTTTTGCTTCATTGATTCCTTACATTACTCTTTTAGTGTTTATTACATTAATCTCTAGTCTGATATTTATTACTTCTTTTTATATACTAATTTGGGATTTGGCTTATTTTTGTTTTTATAAGAGCTTTAGGTACATAATTAGGTTATTTATTTGAGATCTCTGTGCCTGTGTAATATAGATACTCATAGCTATAAAACTTCCTCTAGAACTGCCTGTGGTGTACCCAATAGATTCTGGTATGCTGTATTTATTGTCATTTTCATTTTATCCTAAGCATTTAAAAAATTCCCTCCTGATTTCTTCAATAACCCATTGATCATTCAGTCTGAACTAATTAAATTCAATTGAATTGATTTCTCAATCTTCTCATTTTTTGTAGTTTCTCTTACTATTGATATCTAATTGTATTTCATCATGATTTTATAAGATACAAGAAATTATTTCAATTTTCTTTTATTTGTTAAGACTAACTTTAAAGCCTAAAATGTGGTGTATTTTGGAGAAAACTACATAAGGCTGTGGGGTAGAGTTTATATTTCTACTCTTGGATGGAATATTCTAAAAAGGTGTATTAAGTCCATTTGGTATCATGCAGTTTAACTCTGAACTTTCTTGGTTGATTTTTCTGTCTGAATGATACATCTATTGATGAGAATGGGGTAACAAAGTCACCCACTATTATTATATCTAAACCTATCTATCTCTTTATGCCCAGTGGTATTTGTTTTATGAAACTGGGTGCACCAACAGTTGGTATTTACAATTGTCCTATCTTCTTCATGGATTTGCTCCTTATTAATATATAATGACCTTCTATTTTAAGTTTGGCTTGATGTTCTACTTTGTCAGATATGAATATAGCTATTTATACTTGCTTTCAGTTTCTGCTTGCTTATTATATCATTCCCATTCTTTCACTTTCAGTCTGTGTGTGTATTTGCTAGTGAGAAGTGTCTCTTGCAGACAAGAAATAGTTGGATCTTGTTTTTTAATACTGTTGGCCAGTCTATATCTTTTAATTAGAAATTTAAGGCCATTTACATGTAGGGTTATTATTCAGAAGTGTTTGCTGATTCCTGTAATTTTGTGGGTTTTTTTCTTGGTTGATTCCAGTATTATTTGTTCTTTGATTTCTCCCTTGTTTACAGTTTGCTGGTTTATTGAGTTGATCATGTTTGATTCTTTACTGATTCTCATTTGTTCCTCTATTCCTCTTATGAAATTTATTTTTTCCTGAGCGCTTGTGTTTGTGTTTGTCTTTCTTCATCCTCTGATTATAGGATTTGTTCAATGTTAATGTGCATATGCTTTGAGAATTGACAACACATATTCCTGTAAAATGGTATTGGAATGTGCTGTCTTCTGTCTTTAACTTAAGAGTATTTTGTCAAAAAGCTGTTTTTCAAAATTACCTAATTTAGTTACTTTGCCCCCATA
The DNA here is from genome assembly GCF_047511655.1 of Castor canadensis. Lineage (NCBI taxonomy): Eukaryota > Metazoa > Chordata > Mammalia > Rodentia > Castoridae > Castor > Castor canadensis. Next base: position 106,559,087 of record NC_133392.1, on the reverse strand, counting down.
CTCTTCTGTACAGTTATGTGATCCATCTTTTCTTTGCCATTCTACTTTAAATGATATCCTAGAACTTTATTACTTCCATTCTTTGTGCTTTGTTGACATATATTTTAGTTTTATTTATTCTACCATCACAAAATACATTGCACTTATTTTTGCTTTGAACAGCTACATTTTCTAGAGCAATTACGAGAAAACAGTGTGCTTTGCCTTCATTTTGTTTCCTGTATTCTATTCTTAACATCTTTATGCAGATTCCATTTTTGGAGTTACAGCCTAATCATTCTGCCTGGAGAATTTCCTTTAACATTCTTTATAGAGTACTTTTTTGGAGATGAGTTCTTCCAATATTTTTTCTCCTTCACATTTTCATTTGATGAGTGTAGAACTTTGAATTGACTGGTTTTTTCCCCTGTCTTTTCAGAACTTGAAAAATGTTATTCTTTCTTACGTTCAGGCTTGCTTGGTTTTTGTTGAGGAGATTTACATACCATGCATCCTTATTCCTCTGTATGTAAAGTTTCTTCATTTTCTGCTAGAGAAAAACTATTCTCTCTGTTTTTGTTTTTTGTAATTTGAATATGATATATATGTTTTTGAACAGGTCCTATCTGGGGGTTGTAGGAGGGGAGAAGATGTGGGGAAAGGGTGTAAGAGGATGAATATAGTGCAAATACTATGTACAAATGTATGTAAATGGAAAAATTATACCTGTTGAAGCTACTCCAGGCTGGGGGAGAGAGGGATAAAGGAGAATGACAGGGTGGAGGGGATGAATTCAAGTATGTAAGAACTTTTGTGAATGGTACAATGTACCCCCACTCAGAACAACAATAAGAAATAAAACTGTTTTGTATTAATACTTCTTGGGAGCTTCTGAGCTTCCTAAATGTGTGTTTTGGTGTCTGTCTCATATCTGAATCAGGTATTGATAATTGCTTGATCCCTTGGGAATATTTTTCTTTGCCTTTTGTATGTCTCTTACTTTTATTTTTAAAGTGAAGAGTCTTATAATAGTTGAACAGTTTCTTTTTTAATCCTGGAAATGAGCACACCCTTTCCCAGACTTTAGTGTTAGGTTTTTGGGTTTTTTTCATAGCAGTGATGGGACTTGAACTCAAGGCCTTTTGCTTGCTAGGAAGGTGCGTCACATGAGCCATACCCTCATCCTTTTCTTTTTTCTTTATTTTTCATGTAGGGTCGCTCTGTTACTCCCAGGACTGGCTTCACTGTGCTTCCCCTACCTAACATCTCCCATGTAACTAGGTGCGCACCACCATGCCCAGCTTATTGTTGTGATGGGTTCTCACTAACTTTTATTTTTGCCTGGGCTGGCCACAATCCAGGATCTCGCCAATCTCTGCCCCCTGAGTATCTAGGATTACAAGTGTAAGCAGTCTCGCCTGGCTGTAATGTAAGGTTGTAAGCCGATGTAGTCAGAGAGTAGACTGTGTTTGATAGTTGCTGTTTCTGTGGTTACCTGCAGGGCACCACAGGTTTTGAGCTCCCAGACTGACAGCTTTGTTTTGAGTCAGGCTGCTTTACCAAAGCAATGTCTGTTAAACCTTTGGCTGTAGGTTGTCTTTTTGTTACAAAAGGTCTGTTTGTTTTTTGCTTATTCTTGTTTCACTCCTCTTTTCCCCAGAGGTATTTTGCTTCTGTTATGCAAAGCTCATGAGGTAGGCTGTGGGGCCAATGGAAAAGAACATTTCCCTACTCTCATTAAGCCTTATTTTTAACCAGGAACTCTGTCCTTGGTGCTTGCGATTATGAGCTTTTTGGCTCTATTGGCTATCTTTTTGTTTGTTTGTTTATTTTTGGGTGTGAACTCAGAGCCTTGAGCTTGCTAGGTAAGTGCCCTACCACTTGAGTCACTTCCCACCCCCAGCCCTTTTTACTTTGGTTTATTTTTCAAGTAGGGTCTGGTGGTTTTTCCTCGGCCAATCTTGGACCACAATCCTCTTACCTATTCCTTCCATCCTCTCCCCCTCTATATCTGAGATTAGAGCTACCAGGCTCATTGCCACATCTGGTTCTTTGAGATAAAATCTCACTCAGTTTTTTGCCCAGATAGGCCTCAAACTGCAATTTTCCTATCGCTGCCTCCCAAGTAGCTGGGATTATAGGCACAAGCCACCATGCCCACCTTACTGGTCATTTTTAAAGAGTATTCCCCCTCTGTTCTTTCCCTCGGCTGCAATCAACTTCACCACTCTCCTGAGGGTGGCAAGTTTGTTGTCCTACAGCTCATGGACTATAGGGTTTTGTCCCATAAGGGACTAGGCAAGAGAGTTTGTGTGAAGTTTCCCTTTTGGGATGACTGTTCATCTCCACCAGGTCTGAACTGCAAGATACTGTTTTAGGGCTCTTTTTTGATGTTCTATGTGTACCCCATGGAATTCATTGAGAAAGATCCAGCAGGACAATACAGACATCCTCAATTTTGGCAGTTTCAAAATTGGCAGTTTCTATGGGTTTCAAACTATTATCCTGAAATAGCCTTTATGTGTACATCAATGATTCTTAGTAAACTATTCTTTTTGGTGTCTGATTTACCCAGATAAGTGATTCATCACATTTCCTTCCTTGTTGCAGGTGCTTGTGCCTCTACAAATTTTGTTGGTGGTTCTGAAAACTTATCACTATTGGATGGAAAAAAATTTTAGGTCTGAAATTAATCTAATTCTTTTTTTTTTGTAATTATGGGAGTAATACTCTCCCATTCTCTATCCCCTACATCAGAAGACAGAATACTTTTTGTAACTTATTTTTACATTGTTAGTGCCTTGAAAAGTACTTAGTATATATCAGGTATTCAACAGTTGAAACATTTAATATGTATAATATGCACAGATGCATGTACAACGTCACCAGGATTGACTGGGACAATAGGACCACCACAGAGCAGCAGAATGGATTAGTACATCATTGTCACCTCCACTTATAATCAATTTATAATTAATTATAATTAATTAATTAACTTATAATTAAGTTCTAGTTTTTTGTTCTAGAGTTATTTTCTGTAATCTACAGAAAGGGCCTAGATTAAATTTAAAAATATTATGTACATTTAATTTTTTGATAAATAGTGATATGTTTTATACAGAGAAAGCAAAACATATTTTTCTTATGTAACAGTATGAAATATTTTGCAATATTAACTGAGATTTTTTTTTTTTGCCACATAAGATGTTTTTGAATTCCACAAACCTTTGTCCAATCCAGTCAGTGAAAAAAATCCTGTTACTGTTTTGGAAAGGAAGAATGTAACTAAGTAAAGATAACAAAAATAAATCAAACACTTGTTTAAAACCTTGGCTCTTGGAAAAAAAATAGCACATTTGGAAGAATAAGATATCAATAAGAACCCCACCTGGAGACTAGAGAAGTTTTCTTAGGTTGAATGACACAATAGTACTTAGGTCCTAATGTAACTGTGAAGGGGGCTCATGCCCCACAAACCTCAAAACTGAGGTTTAGAACTGAGACCTGACTAGTGGGAACTTAAGAGAAATTTCATCTCTTATACTGAGAACAAAATCTCATACTGCATTATTTTGCAGGTAGTGGGAGTGGTATAGTTGAATGACTCCTTGATGGTTTAGTAAGAAATCTGTAGGCAGCCTCTCTGAGTCTCTTGTTGGTTTAAAAGAGTGAAGAAGCCTTGGAGGATGGCAGGTAAGCAAGAGAGGGGGGAGGAGGAGAGAGGGAGGGGGAGGGAAGGGGAGGGGAGGGAAGGAAAAAGAAAAGACAAGACAAGAGAAGAGAATAGAGAAGAGAAGAGAGGAGAAGGGAAGAAAGGAGAGAAGAGCTGTACATGGAGAACAGCAAACAAGATCCATGTGCATTGCCAACAGAAGACTAGTCAGGTGTATCCTGCAATGCCAGTGTACATTTTGACAGCATTCAAGCTCAGAAGCTCCCTTCCTAGTCTCTTTCAATGTTGCTGCACCACATAAATTCCATGCAATGTAGATGTAGCCTTGGAGATGGAAACCCAAATTATCTGGAAAAAAAAGTGGTTGTCCATGCATGATGTAATGGGAGCTCAAAGTATAATTCAAGTCCAGTTACATAAAAATAGTGCCATATTCTTTGACAGTTTAAATTTCAAACTGAAATATGTAGTTATTGTGCATTAAAAACTTGTTTCTTAAAATATCAGGTGCCCGGGAGAGTCTTACAGCACAAGGAGTGAACAACAGCTTTCAATATGCTTTTAAATATATCATTTGAAAATATTCCCACGGGTAGATAAACAGATGAATAAGTTTTAATTTGAAAGTAAAAATTACTTTTCCTAGGTAGCATATTTTAATTGACAGTCTGGCTCCAGACACCCCAATTATTACCATGACAGCCTTGATCAACCTGAATCAAAATACAAGCCAGAACAAGATACACATACAAGCCATATGTTTGGTGTGCAGTGTTGTATGATTGCTTTTCCTCTCTAGTCCAAAATTCCTGGCTTGAAACTTGGCATTGAAACTTGAAAGATAAGTGCTTAGGCAAGTCATTTCTCCCTAAGCATCTTTCCTTATCTATAGATAGTAATGGCACCAATGTTGTGACACTCATGCAAGGACCATGTATGATCATAGAAAGCTCCCAGCATACCGAGAAGAAATGTTCAATCAACACAAGCCTAATTATGTTCCAAAAGAGACCCAAATGATCAAATGTGCTGAATCCCTGGTCAACTAAAATGTTTCCTACAATATACATCAGGTTTATTAAAATGTATTTTTCTTCTCTTAGTCTATTTTTTCTCAATTTTCATTACAGTGTTACTTTCTTGTCTTTTGTTTCTCCTTTCTTTCCTCCTTCTTCTTTCCTGTCTTCCTCTTTCCCTCCCCTCTACTCTTTTTTCCTCTGCTTTGCTCTGCTCTTCTCTGTCCTTCTTTCAAACTTTTTGTTTATTCTGGAAAATTTTTATAGTGTAACAGAGTAGATAGAATTATATAATTACCTTGATGTTTTCATCATCTAGCTTCCGTAGTTGCCAGTCCTTTGTCAACCTCAAGACTCCTCCTCTTCTTCTTCCTTTTTCTTGTCTCCACCCCTTCCCCTTCCCCTTCCTCTTTCTTCTCCTCCTTCTTTTTTCTTCTTTTGTTCCTGGGGATTTAACCCAGGGTTTAGCAATGCTAAGCACATACTCTACCTCTGAACTCTACCCCCAGTCCCTTTCTAGGCTCTTCATTTTCAAGTTTACTTCTCCAATTTGGACCATGTCTGCTTTTTTTTTTTTTTTTCAACTTCACAGACACATAAATAGTTATCTATAAATCTTCTCAGGTTTTTTTTTCCCCTTTTACCATAATGATTCTCTTGTAGACATTTGACTCTAATGAGTTTAGGTAAAATTCTAACCATATATGATCTAAAAAGAACTAACATGCTCACTGTTTTGTTAGTGTAGAAAAAGAACCTAGCTTTCTGACCTCTCAACCCACTGATAAACAATGCTACTTTCTTTTGGCATGACTGTGTTAATATTTACCAAAAGGTAAATATTTGTAATCTTTAGAGTTCATTATTGATAAAATAGAGCTCTTTTACTGTATATTTGTATTTTTTTGAGATCTGATCATGTAAAATTTAACTTCATTTTTCTTTTTTGAGCAGGGTTTTGCTATGTAGCCCAGACTAGCCTTGAACTCACTATTTACCCCAGGCTGCCCTTAAACTCTCAATCCTCTTGCCTCAACCTCCTGAGTGCTGGGATTACAGGGATGAACTACTGTAACTGGCTTTCACTTCAGCTTTTTACTGGCATTTTAATTCCATTTTTATGTAACATAAACATTTAAAACTTGCAAATTAGTACTTCATGTACAATTAAAAGTGTGAAAGGTATACTTGTAATTTATGTCAAAATTTATGAAAAGAAGTCAGAAGATAGAATTCAAAAGTACTTTTATAACATCTTTTATAAACATCTCCTCAAAGAGATAATTTATTGATATTTTAAAAGTTGACATCACTCTCTGTAACAATAACATTTTAATTTAAAATTTAAACTGATGAATCAAAATGTTAAAATTAACATCTTAAGGCATTTATCTGTTTGCTAATTTAATATACATATATTGAGTAGAACTGTGTGTTAGGCAAAGTTCTAATCCTAGAAAAATAACAATGAATAAGATACCCTCTATGGTCAAGTTGCTCACAGTTTAGGATATAAACAAATGAGGAATGGGGAGGAGTTTGTCAGGTAAAAAGCATTCTAAGTAGCAGCCATGACACATGCAAAGTCTTGAGGAAATAAAATATATGATTTCTGGAAAGTACAAGTAACTACTTGAGGATAGGTGCTATCATTAGCACATAACGTAATAGCCATTCAATAAATGTTTCCTGAATTGATTGATCCATACACTAGCAAACAAAATTGAAAGCTTCTTTTGAATGGCTTTACAGGTCATAATAGTGAGTTAAGATTTCATCATTTTTGTTTGGTTTATTCATTCATTTATCCATATGTGAATACATTGCTTGGGCCATCTCTCCCCGCTGCTTCCCCACGCCCCCTCCCTCTCCTCTCCACCCCACTTCGCTTCCAGGCAGAACCTGTTCTGCCCTCTTCTCCAATTTTGTTGAAGAGAAGACATAAGCAATAATCATCTTATAGTTCAGCATCTACTGAAATGTAATTCATAGAACAGTAATGCTATGAAAAATTAAGAAATATTAAGTAGTCAAAAGAAAATCTAAGAAACAGTGATAGCACATATTTAAGTAATTTTCTTTCCTGAAAAACTTCTCAGATATTAGTATGCTAATGTTGGTGGTGATCTTTAAGACAGTTTTTGATTAAACTGTGTTTCCAAGCTTCTCAAACTCCAATCCACCTGTGCAAACCCTTCCCGTAGGACTATGCTTAGTAATGTACACGTTGGATGTGTTTTGGAAAACTTATTTTGGTGTAGAAATTAGTTACATGAAGGCAGCTCTGGGGTTGGGGAAATCCGCTGGAGGTTATTATCATCGAATATGTAAGAGGTATAGATATTACCAATGAGGTTACAGGGGAAAAGGTAGAAGACATTTCAAGGAAGTATCATGGAGATAATTTAGTAGCAAAATTGATATGGAGTTACTAAAGAGAGTAACTTGTTTCCAAAATGGAGACCAATCAAAAGGGATATGGATAACAGAATGAGAAGAAGTTCTGATGAGAATTATAGCATAATTACTTTTACCTAACTATGTTTAAAGTTCAAGTAGACAGCAGGCTATAGGTGGATCTATTGATTTGGATCCCAGAAGAGACTAGCGATTACAGAGTAATTCTGGGAATGGCATTTCTATAGTTGCTAAGAAAGTTCTACCCTCTTGAACAGCCATGTAAATATGTGAGGTAAGCTATTGTCTTACTCAGTTTGGGCTGTTATAACAAAGTACCATAGGCCAGGTGGCTTATAAACAACAGACATTTATTTCTCACTTCTGAAGTTTGGAATTTTGAAATGAGGGTTCCAGAATGGTTGATTACTGGTGAGGACCCTCTTCTGGATTGCAGACTGCTATTTTCACCTTATATCTTCACATAGCAAAAGAGGGTGAGAAAATTTTCTAGTATATTTTTTACAATGTCACTAACACCATTCATGAAGAGTCTACTGTCATGACAAAATTATCCCCGAGCACCTCAATTTCTAATGCCATCACACTCAAAATTCAGATTTCACTGAATTTTGGGGGTGATATAGACATTCAGTTCATTGCAGCTACCATAGCATCACTAAGCCCTTCTCTTCTCTAGGTTAAATAAGCTCAGTTTCTCAAGCATTCCCAGCGTGAAACCACATCTGAATCACTTAGTCAAGCATGTCCTTCCTCTAGATATACTGTTAATCATCAGTGTTTCTCCTAACATGAGATGGTTCATTGAACCTTGTAATAAGCTTATAACATTTTATAGTCTTTCTTTACTTAATGTCTTTTACTGTATTTCCATAATCTCCTTCAAACCGACTCAAAGCCCTTCTAACCCAACCCTTAAACTGCCATGCCCTTTGAACCGACTTCTCTCCAGTGAGCTGTCACCACATGTGATCTCTCCAGTATCTGCCTCTGGAATCCTTACTTTGTCTTGCTTGACTTTAAAGATGAATTCCTGTTGTTGGAACTACTCTTTGTTCTCCACCTGTCCTTGTGCACATGATATGTCAGACTGTTCCTTGCTTCTAGTAGTCTCGAACAAGACTTTGACTCTGAGTTATGTTATGCTGGCTTCACAGCTATCAGCCCATTCCATGTATCCCTTCGCCTGATCTCAGTATCCCTCCACAGTCCTCCACTTTGAGTCTATCAGCACCTCAGATTCATCAAGAAAAAGAGGCTAGATTTGATTATACACCAATTTTCCGGAAAGGAGGAGCCATACCTTGTTTTTTTGTATATTCGATACTTAGCACAATGCCTGACATTTACAGACAATGATGTTGAGTAAGTGGGTAGGTGGGTAGGTGGTAGAAAAAAGCAGCTCTGCTTATGATCTTTTAAATCATAACATTTTATTCTTCTACATAAAGTTGTACTTGTAGAAAAGTTCTGAAATGAAAACCATTGGAAAGCTAGTGCTAATAAAGAATGCCTTAATTGGTTATTTTTCTTTTCTAAATGATAGGTAACATCAGGGAGTTTTTGGACATTGTTTCTTATTTATTTATTTAGTTTTGAAGGGCCTGCTACCTGAAAACACGGGATTTGGCATTTTATATTTAGTTTTCCCATCATATTATCATTCCCATTTTACAGATCAGAAAAAAACTGAAGCCAGAAGAGCTTAAGTGGCCAAAGCTGATGAGTGTAAGGATGGGTCAAATCCCAGATTTCTAACTCTGACCCAGTTTTTCTTTCTCACCCTCTGAAACATGGTCCCAGCATCTTTAATGAGCACTCTGTCACTAATTGTTTTCTTTTGTTTTTGATTTCTTAACTTGAAAGGCAGAAAATGAAAGACTATAAAATATCTGAGAATTTGCTTCACAGGAACATTGATTATTTCTTAGGAATTAGATGCTGTAATTATTTTCCTGGAGAAGAACTTTTAAGATAAATTATGTTTTGAGTTCCAATGGTAATGTACTAATAAAGGATGAAGGTACAGTGACTCAGAAACAATGTCTGTTTACTGCTGTCACTTTATAATCTAGAGAAGAGACAATGCTGAACATCCAGGTAGAAGGAGGTGCATTCTGTTGAAGTAATTCAGATTGGGGGTAGGGAAAGTACAGAGCTGTAAATTGTGTGAATGCCTTAAATAACTGTCAAATATTACCATATAAAGGTCCACAGTGGAGTTGAGCCCACTCAGCTTCTGTCTGGGTGATCGTGAGAGTTATCTAATTTATTCTTGCCAACAACCTTAGAAGGGAAGTTTATATTTTGTTGAAGAGGATAACTGAGACTCAGAGAAGACTTATTTATGTAGGATTCCCCATTTAAAGTTGGGATTTGGACCAAGATCTGGCTGAATGTGGACCTTTGATCCCCACTCTATACTGCCTTGGGGCATTACTGTTTCTTTGAAATGGAGCTCTACCTTTTCAAAATTCTCTTCTTTAAGAACTCTAGCATAAGTTGGTGTGATGGTGCATGGTTGTAATCGTAGCTACTTGGGAGACTGAAGCAGGAGGATCACAAGTTTGAGGCAAACCTGGCCTACAAAGCAAGACAATAGTCTCAAAAAAAACAAAAACAAATAAACATGCAAACAATCCTTCAAAGTCCCTCTAATGTTCATGTTATTGACAAAAATAAAAATTTCAGCAAAGTGCTGAAAATAATTATAAATTTCCTTTTATTAAATATTTAAACTGTTTGCTTAATTCATTACTGCAATTCTTTATTCACTAGATTTACTCCATTATATGTTAGGCTTAAATATATTGTTTATTTTGCCAGGCACTAGTGGCTCACACCTGTAATCCTAGCTGATTAGGAGGCTGAGATTGGAAGAATTATGGTTTGAGGACAGTCCAGACAAAAAAAAATTCAAGACCCCATCTCAATGGGAAAAAGTTGGGATGGTGGTACAATGGTAGGAAGAGCAAAATAGGAGCATTTTGGTCCATCCCAGCCTGGGCAAAAAACAAAACTATCTCCAAAATAACCAGAGCAACAAGGGCTGGAGGTGTGGCTCAAGTAGTACAGCACCTGCTCAGCAAGTGTGAAGCACTGAATTCAAACTCCAGTACTGCCAAAAATGAATAAAAAAGTTAATTTTGTGTAGAAAAGTAAAAGTGGCTAATGATTTTTTTCCCCTCTAGATTGTTCAGTGGATTTGTTGTAAAATTTCTGCACAACTGGGATCAATACTCTTTCTGAGATGTTCCTTGGTATATTTTCTAAAGGGTTCTCTTTTTCTGGGTGATGACTTCTTTTCTTGTGAAGCTGAAGAATGAAATTTGGGACAGGAAGGGTGACCATAGAGGTAGAAAAGTTTATTAAAGAGAAAGAATGGAAGCTCCCACAGGAAGGGAGAGATCCCAAGTGGGTTGCCAGAGAAGTGATGACATGGTTTGGGGTTTTTATCTATTTTCTGCAGGGTGTTGCTCAATCTCTATGCTAATTAGGTGTGCAGAAAGCAGAATTCTGGTTGACTGTGCCCACAGCATTCTGATTGGTTGTACCTTAGTCCTCATACTGTGCTTATTTTGGTCTGTCCTGCTTTTCCTTCTTTCCACCCTTTAAGGTCACAAAGAGGTCATAATGGAGGTTTCCAGGGGCTCTTCTGTCTCAATATCCTATCATATCCTATCAGGCATGTGTCATTTTCTTGGGCTGGGTGGAGAAAAAAGTTAGCATATTTATTGCAAGCCCAAGGCAGGAGCAAAACATTTTAGAAAGCACTGCCCCTAGGATACTTGGGATCTCAGACTTGTTTGCTTCTAGTCAAAGGCAAGGCCACAATCAGATGATGAAAGACTCAGAATTTGGGATGAGAAAAAAAACTACTGCTCAAGCTTTGAAGGGCAAGTACAAAACACCCAAAATGAAAATGCTTCAGTTTAGACAATAGTTTTAAATTTTTCCATAAAATAAGGAATGAGATTAGGATTGAAAAAGGAAATGATAGCATTCAAATGTAACAAGTATTGCTAATTCTTACAGAATATCTGGTTGACTGACAATTTCAGGGGACTTATTTTCTCTATCATGAAGGCTGGGAATTTGAGGCAGGAGGTTGGAGGAGGTGCTTTAAGAAGATAGAGGGTTGTCCACAGGTGTTCTTCTACATATCCCCCTAGCCCCCACCCCTTTACAGTGATAAGTCAGGGGTAGAGATATGCTTTAGGCAAAAGAGTTAGCCTTTTCTGTGGACTGATAGGGATGCTGATTAAAAGTTCCTTTCTTTCTAAAATCACAGATGCTAACTAGCACATTTGTTGATACTGAAGAGTTTACCTGAGAATGAAGCCAACCCTGGGGAAAGATAGCTGAAAGTAAAGAAAGAGGGAGGTAGGAAGGCGGTATGGGAGTGAGTGAGGGGAGACAGGGAGAAAAGGAGGGCAGGAGGGAGAGGGAGAAAAAAAGAGAAATGGAGGGGAGAGAGAAAGAGAGAGAGAGAGAGAGAGAGAGAGAGAGAGAGAGAGAGAGAGAGAGAGGACAAGAATATAAGCATGAGTAAATAACATTTTTTGAGCTCCTAGACTCAGCTATGCTGAAGCTTCTTAATTGCATGGACTGTTTTTAATTATGAGAGTTTGAGTTCATTTTTTAATCACCTGCAAAAATAAAACAGCTCAGAGAAGATGCAGAAAAAAAAAGCAAGAAATGGACTGAAGCTTCTAAGACCCAGCTGAACATTCATAAAAAGAATGTTGGGGTGAGGCACAGAGGAAGTACATCTAGCAGCAGATGGAGGAGCGGCAGAAAGGTATGTTTATGTAACTAGTTAAAATATATAGATAGCTCTGAAGTATCCCAGCTATGCAGGGTACATAAGTAGGAGGATCATGATCCAGGCCATACTGGGCACAAAGAGAGACCCTATCTCAAAAATAGCCAAAGAAAAAAGAGCTAGGGACTTAGCTTTCAGTGCTACTGCACCTGCCTAGCAAGTGTGAGGCCCTGAGTTCAACCCCCAGTACTACCAAAAAATTAAAAAGAAAATCTTTTGAGAAAAATGTACAACCAGGATAAATGTGATAGCAAAGGGTGAACTTCTTCTGGCTTCAAGAATTATCGACCAATAGAATTCCAAGGGAGAAAGAAGACAGAGGAAGCAGCTGTACAGACAGGAAAAGGCCAGATGGGACTACAGTCTGTGAATACAGAGTAAAGAATAGCAGATTTGGAAGTCACAGGTTTTGGTTGAAGGATGTCTTGGTATAAATGCAGGTCTCCTGCTCACAGGAAAGAATAGCATCTTTGTCTGTGGAAAGAGATCATTTTTAATTGATTGGAGCATTAGGGACGAATAAGGACCTGCAATTGGGAATCTAGGGCTTCCATAAAGGAAGAGGATACTTAAAAGAGAAGAGGGCTTCAGGAAAGATCTTAGGATCTAAGGGCTTGCAGACATATTTTTCTAAATTTTATTACAGATCATGACTATTCCAGAGATACTACTTTCTAAAAATAGGAGTCAATATCTAAGGAAATGGACAACGGTTTTAAACTTGTTTTTAAAGGTAGCTAAGCTTGATGTGACTGCAACCATTTTGACTCATAACCACCATGATTGCTCCAGAATAATCCTAGCTCATTTTTTCCTGCATAGTTTCCAGGTAAACTATACATAAACAAATATTTTAGAGTGTGGAACTTTACAACTGGACCCGGGCTGCAGAGATGTGCCTGACTCTTTGACATTAACTTACAATAAATCGGGTATATTCCAACTAGGATGAAGTCACTTTTGTCCTCACTCATATATACACCCTTCTTTCTGACCCAAAATGTGGGGCTCCAACTGGTTTTGCACCCTGGGTGGAAGCAGGATTTATTAAGTCCTCCAATAAATAACACTCTGAGCAACAGTAGTTCTGTCTGCCCCTCTTCTTTAGGTCTCCTGGCACCTTGATGCTGGTCATCTACACTAGGACCAGCATGTTCTTGCATAGTAACAAAACCTTTTATAAGCAAAATTTTAGGCAAAACTCTAATGCATAAACCAATGAAATGCTGCTTAGTTGAATCAGGAATGGGGCTTTGGTCATCTGCCTGCACAGAGTCCCACTCCACTGTGCTTCTTAAAAACACTAGGGCCTCAATTCCTTCAGTAGGTAAAACATTGTTCTATACCAAAGAAATTTGTGTGGCTCAGTCCAGTTTCCCAGAGTAGGAAAATATTCATGGATCTGGGGCTATAGCCCTGGCTTTCAGTAATACCTTGTATGACAGGTGTGAGGATCTATATTTTCAAGAACCTGCTGGAGTGGCAGAAGCCTCAGCAGGTATCTGGTTGTGACTTTGGAGGCTGAGATTCTGCTACTGCATTTCTATTTTTATTGATGGCTGTGGCTAATAAAAAAGGGCTTTGCTTCTGCACAGCACAGGAAATGGTCAGTAGACTAAAGAGATAGCTTACAGAGTGGGAGAAAAACCCTTGCCAGCTTTACAGCTGACAAGGGATTAATAACTGGAATATACAGGGAGCTCAAAAAACTAAACTCCTAAAGAATCAACAAAACCACTGAATAAATGGGCAAATGAACTGCACAACAATTCTCAAAGGAAGAAGTACAAATGGCCAGTAAACATGAAGAAATGCTCGACATCCTTGGTCATAAAGGGAATGCAAATCAAAATGACATTGAGATTTCACCTCACTCCAGTCAGAATGGCTATCATCAATAACACAAGCAACAATAAATGCTGGTGAAGATGTGGGGGTTGGGGGAAAAGAACATTTACATACTGTCGGTGGGAATGTAAGTTAGTGTAACTACTATGGAAAGTGGCATGAAAGTTCTTAAAAAAACTAAAAATGGAATTACCATACTATCCAGCGATACCATACCTGAGGATATATCTGAGTATATATCTGAAGGAAAGGAAGCCAGGATACAGGAGAGCCACTTGCACACCCATGTTTGTTATAGCACTATTCACAATAGCCAAGCTTTGGAAACAACTCAGATGTCCCCCAACTGATGAATGGATTAAGAAAATGTGGTATATATACACAATGGAGTATCATTTAGGCATGAAGAATAATGAAATTATGTTGTTTGTGGGTAAATGGATGGAACTGGAGACCATCAAGCTAAACGAAGTAAGCCAGGCTCAAAAGATCAAAGGTTATATGTTTTCTCTCATATGTGGAAGCTAGACCTATAAGATAAATCTACAAATGAATACATATAAGATCTTATTTACATATACATACATTTTGCATATATATATATATATACACATGCATGTGTGTGTGTGTAAGAGAGAGACAATAAATGATTGTATTAGTGTGTCTGGACTATGGGGAGGTGGGAGAGGAAAAGAGAATGTTAGAGAGTGAAAAATACTGAAACACTGCATCTGTGTATGAAGATAATATAACACAACGCACTGTGAGCTGTTGAATAACAGGAGAGCAGGGTGATAGAGCGAGAATAATGGGGGGGAGTTTAATCTGATTAAACCACAATATGTGCATGTCTGAAATAGCAATGCAAAACCTCCCTGAATGATCAGTATAATAAATGAAGGACAGGAAGGTAAAACAAATCCTGTATGGAGGTGGGTACCAGTGGGATGGGGAGGGCATAAGGAAAGGGTGAAGGATAGCGAATATGGAGGATGTATTTTGTATGCATGTATGAAAATAGAACAACAAAATTTGTTGAAATTGTTCTAAGAAGATGGGAAAGGGGATGAAGGAAAACAATGGAGGGAGTGAATCCAGCTGAGCTACATTATAACACATATGTAAGTGTCACAATGAATCCCCCTTATACAACTACTGCATGCTAATAAAACAGTGTAAAAAAAGAAGAAAGGGTTTCATAAACCTGAAAACAGTTGTAATGAGGCACAATGAAAATAATGTTTATTTGGATAGGGCTTCTCTCAGTGAAGTTGTACAATGTCTTTCACTCAAACCACATATGCTGCCCACCCTTGCATCGACACTTCAATTCTCTCCATTTCTCAAGTGGCAGCATGAGTACCACCTCCTCCAGGAAGCCTCCTACATCTTTTTCTGCCCCTCTTTCCCCAGACTGGTAGCATTTCTTTCACATTATCCTGAAAATTGTTTATCTGCCTCCGATATTAAATTCTGAACTCTATCAGGAAGGGACTGATTTATTCATCTCTGTATTTCTGGTACTTGACATAGAGCCCATTCATTTGACTGTAGCTGTTATAAGTGGATTTTATATTTTATGAAAAATAAGAAAGTATATTTCTATAAATTAATCTGTGATAGTGACAAAAGAGATGAGTTAGAAGTTAAGAAGGAGGCAAGGGCAGACGTGTTTTATAACTTACCCAGTTTTGTGAATTTCTATTTCACTCGATGTTAACTGTCTTAACATAGGCTGTTCCTTCAGATTAGACAATCCCATCTGGTGCCCATGACCCCTCAAGCCTTAGCCAGGTCATGGGTTGTCCATTCCTGGACTTTTAGAGTTGAAAAGAAACCTGTTAAAATTGCATTATGATGTCTGTGTCTTGTTCATGTGCAGCTAATATATTGATTTTGAAATTTTTATTACTGAGATTTGTCTTTTCTGCTTGCTTGTCCTTGCTACTGATTGTTCCATTCAACTGTGAATTATTGTGAACAGTGCTGTGGCTTTCCTTCACGTAGCTACCTTCAGTATCTAGCCAAGGGTAGAAGCACTTGCTGGTTGACAAAGCAGCAAGCATGGTAGTAAAGTTTACAATACACTAGGTACATACATCCTAGTATTTTAGATATATTTGAATCTTAGATTTATATAAAGACTTGGAAGTTTGCATGTGTATACACATGCACTCACACACACCATCACCACCACCACACCTAGTCTTGTACATTTGGATCGTGTATTTCCCTTTTCATCTACATCTGAGAATAAAACTAATCAAGTAATTCAATAGCTATACTGAGAGTAATAAAGCATTTTGCAATTACAAGTAGCACTCCCTAAGTACTTCAATAGCATAGTCATAATCTATGGACGATAATTAATGCCTAAGTGACATCAGTGGCAAAACTGCCTGCTTACCTTAGAGAGATGAAGCTGTAGGAGTTTAAGAATAGGGAGCGTGTCTGGATGCAGCAGGAGGACACATACAGAAACAACCAGAAATTTAGTGAATTAGGGTGACTGACCTGGGTCACAGATCTTCAGGGATCCTTTGGATCAGAAGTCCAGGCAGAATACCAAGGGTTTATTTATTTATTTATTTATTTTTATCAAAGTCAGGCATATGAGCTAATTAATGTGAAATCAAAGCAGTGGTTCCTTTACTTATAACACATTAACCTCTCAATCCATTACTATGTCTGCAGAAGTAGCACATACACATACACGTCTATAAAAATTACTTTCTAGATGCATTACATGAAAAAAAGTGCTCATTAGAAGGATTAGAAGGGAATATTGGAAAATATTTACAGACTTCAGGTTAAGAAACAATAAAAGGTGACATTAACAATGTAAAAAATTAAAAACTGAATGCTAAAACATAAAGCAAACACAAACGGAAACTTCTGGTAAACAAATGGAAGGCAGATGTCATTAATAAATACAGATTGCTTAGAAAGCAGCATAAAATGGTAAAATAATAGGAGAACAGCAAAACACTTTGCATAACTAGAACTCCTTCCAGCAGTCAGTTTTATTAGGGGAAAAAAAGGGATATATTAAGTCATTAATTTCAGGAGAACATGAAGTTGATGAGGTAAGGCAGGAAGGTCAGAAAGAGGCTGAAGAGTATTGACTTTCTTGTGGACCAAGGCTGCATTGAGCTCCAAACATGGCTGGTGATTGAACAAATCAAGTGAGGGATAGCTGGGGCTCAGAAGGGCATGTCTCCATCTCCATTTACGTTGCTCCAAGAATGGGACCAGGGATGCTGGGCCTGCACGTCTTGAGGGCGCCATTCACATGGGTCTGAGAGCTGTAGGATGGAGGGCTGTACAGCCAGCAGCCACTTCTTCATGCCCTGATCTTAGCATTCAAAAGGACTGCTAATGAAGTGAATAACCAGAGGCAGCTGCTAGAGGTTTTGGGGAAAAAAAATCTGAAAAGGGTTTTGAAGAGATTTTTATGCATTCAAAGGATATTATCATAAGAAAAATTTCCTGAAATGCAGAGATCGTAAATTGATCTAAGTCTGCTCAGTGACTTCTTGGATATTTCAGCCATATTATAACTCCTGCTGATTGCTGCCATTAGTGCAAATACTGAAAATATTGTGGCTTTGTGTGGACTTGCCTGTTTGCTTGACTCTGCCCTTTACATAAAGAAACCCTAATGGAAAGAAAGTTCACACAAATTCCGTTACACAATAAGAACAACATCTACCTCTTAGTATCAATCATCTCCAATCTCTACTTGTATCTATTTTAGCCCATCTGTGCAGCAACTTAGATGGAGATACACATTGCTCAGTGCTCTGCTTCACTTGTTCAAACAACAACCATGTTTGACAGCAACCATGTTTGGAGTTCATTGTAGTCTTGTGACTGCCAGAAAGTAAATACTGTACTCTCTTTCTGTCTTTCCACACTGTCTTGCTGCTCTTTGTGGTCTCCTGCAAATAGTGACTTAACACATCCCATTTTTTCTAATAAAACTTATTATTGTACACAGTCTTTTGTCTATTGTCCTATTATATTAGCATTTTTATACTGATTTCTAATCTGTGAACTTCTGGGTAGACTGGCTTACAGTATGCTTAGATGAAGGAGTTCAGAGGCCACGTGCACTTTTTGTTGTTTTCTGAATCTGTTTATTCTTCTTTCATTTGTTTTGGCCCTATTGGTTCTTATTGCGGATGAGCTTCTGAGAAAATTGGTCATAAATAAGACTCCCATCAGTTTTTGCACTCATGAACTTCCAGGAAGAAGACCATGTTCACCTGCTGCCTCCCAATATCCAAAATTAAATCTCAGGGAGATTCTCTGATTGGTCTTGTTTGTGGCAAAGGCCCATCCCTTGATATAATCATGTTAGCCAGGGAGGATGTGAGCTCACCTGGGCTATGATTAGGTTATGTGCTCACCCCTGCAATGGGGGATATTCAATGGCAGCTAGAGTGCCAGTCCCATCAGAACCATATGGGGGAGGAAAGGGACAGTTTCTCTTTATAAAGAGAGATACAGGCCAAGCAAATGCACAGATGGTTGCTACAGATGTACAGAAGAGTGTTACAATGCCATATGTACGTGAAATAATGTATAGCCTAACTGATCAAAAAGACATAAACTAAAGAAGAGAGAATTTTTTCATCCATAAAATTGAAAAAAAAATAGCAGAATGATAATGCTAAATGATGAAGAGAAACAGGAACTCTGATCTTCTGTTTTATAGGAATTTTTCTCAAGAAAATAATTATAGTTGGAAAAATTTTCATTATGTGAAAGAAAGCAAGACACAGACTATATAAGCCCCCATTTTAATTATTTATAAAAATAGTGTATATATATATATAGGTATATATATTTACAGTGTTGATATAATTTTTTCTCTCCATGGTGGGATTATGAGTGGTTTTAATATTGTTCATGCTTTTATACATATCCCAATTATATTCAGTGAGTGGTTATAATTGTGTTTATTTTTTATTTTAATTTTGGAATATTAAAAATATAGTGCATTATAGAGAATACTGTAACAAATATTCACAAACTCACAATCTAGATTAGCAATTATTATGTTCTTTTATTTGTTTCAATTCTTTTTTTAATAGAATGAAATAGTGCTTCTAACCCAATGTCTTTAGCATTATCCCCTTCATTTCTTCACAGCTAACTACTGTGACTAATTTCATGTATAAAGTACCAATTCATTTCTGTACATTTGTATAAATTATTTAGTTATTTTCATTTCATAATTAGAAAAATAACAAGACAAGACCTACTCCCCCAATTTTAATCATTTAAAAAAAAAGGTTCATTTCCTGGTATCATTCCTGACTTCAACCTTGGTACAGATGTTGTTTTCCTAGTTTTTGTTTCTTTGATCTGTTCAAAGGGAACACAGGAAGGTGGGTGTGAACCACATAGGGTCCAAATGATTGCTCTATACCATAAGCTGGTTATTTAAGCACATTGCTTTTTTTAAAAAATAGATTGATTTATTACCACATTCTGGCTTCTCCAAATGGCAATGATAAACTCACATGAATGTGTCCAGAGCAGGTAAAGCCCTTCAGAGGGCACTAACAACTGTATGCCAAACTGGTTTAGATCTGCTTTTGTGCACATACTCCTCGAGGCTGCTTCCTTGCATCGCATCTCAGCTGCCAATATTCTCCCTTGTTCCACTGACTACCTGCTTTGAATAAACGTATCTTATTCAGCTTTGAAAATCAGCTTCATGCATCATATTCCATCTGCAGTCTCCAGCTTCATTCCCTTTGGTAGAGTCACAGCAGATGCTCAGTTACTGCTTGTTGAGAGCAGTTGCTAGAAGGCAGGCTCCTTGTTCTCCATGCTAACTGTGCAAGACTGACTGGCTAGGCTTGCTTCCCATGTGGTCTCCCAAGCAAGGGAGGAGGGGAGATTGCAAAACTCAATTCCGAGGTCACTTTTAGTCTTAAATAATATATTGCTATTTAAAATTATGTGTGTAGCACCCACTAATTTAACCCATCTCATTTTATAAGAGTAAATAGCAGGCACCCAGTGAGTACAGTTTTCAGTATGGTGAAATGAGTGAGCTTTTGTTTCTCCCAGGATATAGTAAAACCAGAAAAACTTCTGTGTTTGTAAGTCACTTGGTATCTAAAGAAGGGAGCTCTATGGCCAGGTTTGGTTGAAGCTTTTCCAAATTTGTCCTCTGCACAGACCTGTCCATTTTTAGCTCAGGTTTGTTCCACCCTTCATTCCAGGACTGTTGCCTCTGGAGCCCTCAGGTTCCTCTCCCTCCCCTGCCTTATCCCCCAGCATCTCTAGGAAATGTAGTTCTACATTTTGCTGAATTTTTAGTAGGTTTCTTAACTTCTCTCTGACCTGTATCATAAACACAGTATTTCTGTTTAGCTGCCAACCACACTTCTCTTTTCTCATCTTACTCTCTATTTTCTTATTCTATTTATTGCCAGCTAAGATTACATTCCCCTCCCATTTCAGCAAGTAAAATAATACCTTCCCTGCATTTTCATCAAGGGAAAAGGGAACGTTGCAACTGAACACTCTGTTACTCTAATTGAAAATTATTCAGAAAAGTTGTTTCCAAAATCAAATAGAGGGTACTTTTTAAATATTATTTTATAAAATTCAGCATTTCATCCTTAGGTTTGAGAACTACTTCTCTCTACACTAAAGTGGATGAATTTGTGGGGGGAAAAATAAGCTAATGAAGTCTCTCTGCTGTGAAAAGTGACTGTCATAATGCATTCAGTTTCCCATAATGCTGAAAGCACAGCAAAGTACTGCAGCTGCACCATGGATGGAAGTCTTGTTTTTCCTAATTAGCAGCTTCTTTTGTATTCTCCTCAGAACACATGCAATTCTTATGCACATTTTTATTTTCATATTCCTTGAGTTGTGAGGTTTTACAGGTACATGCAACGTTATTTGTACTGTGGCATAAGCT
Source organism: Castor canadensis (assembly GCF_047511655.1). Classification (NCBI taxonomy): domain Eukaryota; kingdom Metazoa; phylum Chordata; class Mammalia; order Rodentia; family Castoridae; genus Castor; species Castor canadensis. The sequence continues at coordinate 106,538,379 of NC_133392.1, read as the reverse complement.
CTGGATAAATTAACACACATTTTGAAAGAGTGGTAGGAATAAAGTGGATGTGTTCTGCAATGTCTAAGTTTAGCTCTTGCCAGCTCAAATTAGAAACTTTAATTTCAAACATAATAGGCTTTGTGTATTTTGCACATGAACATATGCCTGAACTCAAAGAAAGAAGTGCAAAAGAACCCTATATTTTGCTTTTCTGCTTGGTTGTCAGAAGCAAAATCTAGGAAATGGTATGTATTATGCTTTATATATAAGTCATATGTGTTGCATGTAGCCATGATGGCTGGAGAAACAATCCTGGAAACATCAATTCACCACATTAAGACTCTGGCTAGAGAGGGATTGTGTGAAGTTCTTTCTGTCTTTGACTTCTTCCCACTGCAAATCTCACCAATAAGCTGAATCTAAGAGAAATGAGCTCTTAGAAATTATGCAACATGAACTTTCCTTTAAGAGTGCATTCAAAAATTAAAAGTGAAGTTGTGCTTGACAGATTTAAATATTTCAAATTGAGACTTTGACTCCATTGTTTGAAAGCCTGATTTGCCCTGGGGTGAATCAGTTCCTCCTACATTGTAGATGTGGATGCTGAGATGTATGCTAACATCAATTTGTGGTTACCAAGCAAGCATCCTGTCACCAAGTAAGGGGAGAGCTGTTAAGTACAGTTTGGGGAGGTGAGTTTTATAAAATCACAATTTCTAAAGTCATTGAAAAACTAAACTCTTCTTGCTGACCCACTCATGGAATCCCAGTTATGCAGGAGACAGACCAGACCATTGCTGTTCAATGTCAATCTGGGCAATTTAGTTGGAGACCCTATTTGAAAGAACAAACTAAAAAATGGAAAAGGGCAGGCTGGGGTGTAGCTCAAGTGGTAGAGCACTTGCCTAGTGCTCAAGCATAAGGCCCTGAGTTCAAACCCAGTACTATGAAAGAGGCAAGCAAGCAAACAGACAAAAAACCTGAACTCTTTCTCTGCTTTCCAGATATAAATCTCATTATCATATTCATAACTGATATTCTATAGTTAGCATTAGGTAGTTTTGATTAGGAAACAGATATCAACTCTAAGTTTATCTATAAAAAAGTGTCTCTTTTTAGAGCAATGGTTAAGGACTTGGGGTCTGACATCAGACAGGCAGAGTGTGCTTACTAGTTCCAGCCTTACAGTTTGCCAGCCATTTGACTTAGCATAAATAGTTTAACTTCTTCAGGGCTCAATTTTTAAATTAACAAAATAGGGATGCCAATACTACCCTCCTCAGAGAGTAGTAGCAAACATGAGAAGAGATAAATTATGTGATGTATGAGGTACAGTGCTTGGTCCAGATTAATGGCTCAGGTACTCAAAAATATTAACTCTTTTTTCCCCCCTTTTTGTTTTTGCCCTTGTGGTGGTGGCTGGGGGAGTTGTAGGAATAGATGGATGAGGTTGGCAGAACTTGGGGAAAAAAGTGACACATGGTGAAGGTATTTTAGTAAAGTTTTTCTTTAGTTTTTAAAACCTGCTAAATATCCCATCCTACTCCTAACCCATCCAACCTGTTTATGTATGTGGACCTGAATGCTTTGCAGTCCTCCGTATCTCTCCTACAGTCGTTTTCACCTTGCGTGAAGATGTTTACTCCACATCATCAATCCATTGTCTGGATAAGGAGTAAGCAGAAGTTGATGTTACTTACATCAAGCTACTTGGAGAAACTGAGTGATCATTAGGCGTCTCCTCATCTCTCGTCCCCACTGGTCCATCTTTCGCCCTTTTGCTTTACTTTTCCTCTCCTTTCCTTTCATCTTTTAGCAATTTTGGGTCAGAGAGGATTCTAAGTAAATTTTAGATCTTGTCCTTTTATGTTGGGATCAAGGGAATACAGAATCCCATTTTGAGTAATATTAAAAGAATATAAGCTAGCTAATATATTACTTTGACAATATTGAACCTTTTAGTATTTTTCAATTATAGTGTTATTTAAGTGAAAAAGACAAATCTATCTACCTAAACTCACAATTGTTTTCTAATTGGCTTCAGGATAATAAAACTGAATGGATTTCAATCACACAACTCTGAATAAGTTTTACATTACTTATTTCTTAATGATTATGGGGTATATTATATAGTGTTCCGTTTTCTAAACTGACATAGCAAGATGAAACAATTACCTGGAACATTTTCTTTCAGTAACTGAAGAAGGGCAGTAGTAGTTCGTTATTAATTAAGATGATGAGACATCATCTAAAACTTATTTAATTGAGATACTCTGATTTCTTTCCTCAGTTAAAAAATGTAAAAATAATGAGGCATTTAGGATTTTTTTTTGATGAGCCAATATGTCTATTAACTATTTCTGCTTTAACCTAGTTACCACAAATCTAGTGGCTTAAAACAGCACAGATTATTATCTTAAAGTCTGGAAGTCTGCTTTTTTTGACCTCTAGAGACTACCAGCATTCCTTGGCTCCTGCCTTCTTCCTCACATTTGCAAACCCAGATATCTCTTCTCCACTGTAATTTGTGCATCTGTTGTCTTCTTTCTTTCTCATCTGCCTCTCTCTTTCCTTCATAAGGACCCTTACATTGGGTTGATCTGGATAATCCTGGACAATCTTTTAATCTCAAGATCCTTAATCACATGTGCCAAATCCTTTTTACCATAAAAGGTAATAGATTCACAGTTTGGGGGACTAGGACATGGACATCTTTGATGGACTATTATTCAGCCTATCATGGCCAAATCAGAATTCTGAATTCTTTGTGGTAAAAGGGGGAAAAAAGTTAATGAAGGCTTCCAGGAATCAAGGTCATAAAAGGCAATTAAAGATTAAAAAGGCATTATGAGAACTGACACCTGACTAACAGCAATAAATAGCATGTTACAATGCAACAGCAAATGTTTCAGATGTCTAACAGGGATGGCCATCTAAAGATGTTTTTGTAGCTTACCAATAGCATCCAAAGAGAACAAAAAACAGGTAGTAGAGTAAGAGATGGATGTGGTCAAAAAAGACCTGTCAAAAAGGTGACAATTTAGTGACTGAATTGCCATTACTGTAAGAACAGAATAACACTTTTCTATTTCCAGTTTTCATTGGTGATCACATGGTTGACCTCAATGAAACAAGGAGAACTCAGGTATTCTTGTAAGAAACTTAACACTTGGATTCATTTATTTTTGAAGCAAATATCCTTCCTATATTCTGAAATGAATATGTAAAAAAGCCAAATAGACTGATACAAACTCAATTTTTATTTGACAAGCTATGATTTATATATACAAAGTCTATATAAATGTATATAGTATTAGAAAGCCATAGTTGTTCCAATGGTAATAAGCCAGAAAGATGAATTTCTTACTTTTTTCCCACTCCTTCCCACCTTGCATGAAACAAGGAACTTTTCTCTATTCCCTCTGCTGGCTTCAGTTTAGGGCTTCATTCGCAGTCTGATGGATTATTCTGTGAGCCTCACCACGTCTCTAGACTATTTATTCCCTGTTGCTTCTCCACTTAGTATTATGTGGGTATATTAGCTGGTTATGCCACTCCACTCCATGATTAAAACCTGTACCTTATTGCTGAAGAATAAATTTTATACTCTTTTGGTCTGACATTCAAACCCTGTTAAAATTAGGTGGCCTGGTATGAACTAGTGATGTGGTACAGGGAAAGAGGTGAGGAGTTGGTAGACCTTGGTTCTGCTCAACTGTAAAACAGAATTGCAAACCTGGGCAAAACAATTAACTTCCATGAGCTTTAAGTACTTCATATTTAGATTGGAGAACATCATAATGACTAGATCAAAAGGTTGTTAGGGGAACAACCTTTTCATATTTATTTAAAACAGTGAATATGGAAACACTTTAAGCAGAAAGCAAAATTTTTTTCATTATTCTTGTTTGCTGTAATTCTTCCTATATTTTCCTCCATTGAATGTCCCTATTATTGTCTACTCTGAAGTATTTAATATTCTTCACAAATAGCACACATTTCCCCTTTGCCTTTGGGTATTAATTTCCTATTGCTATTTCAACTAATAATCACCAATTCAGTGGTTAAAACAACACAAATTTGTTATCTTATAATTCTAGAGGTCACCAGTTTAACATGGATGTACGCAAGCAAATTCAAGGCATCAGCAAATCTGTGTCCCTCCTGGAGGCACTGAACGAACTAGTTTCCTTGCTTTTTCCAGCTTCTAGAGGCCACCCATATCCTAGCAACTGCATCATACTGATCTTCACTTCTGTCTTCTGCCTCCCTCATATAAGGCCTTATGATTGCATTTAGGATTCACTTGGGTAATTGGGATAATCCACTCTCACACCTTCTTCACTGTATCACATCTGCAAAATTCCTTTTGCCCAAGAAGATAACATACTAGGTAACCATAGGTTCTAGTGATTAAAATGTGAACACTTTTAAGGACGATTTTTCTGTCTACCACTCTTCTTAGTGTTTCTTTCCACATCGAGTTGCTGTAACCCTATCACATGTACACAAATCTAAGTGTTTTCCCAGTTCCTCCCAAATGGAAATAATCTCTTCCCTCAGTAACCTCCCTGAAAAAGGAAAATAATTTTTACTGTGTCCACATTTTTCCTCTATCAATGTTCAACTAGGTGTTTTGAGTTTTACCTTGTTAGGTACTCCCCATATCTCAGCTCTGTGAAGAGAGAAAGGGTAAGAGCTACACGAATAGGTTCTCAAGAGAGCACAACTAGGTCAGAAGATAAGCCAGGCTTCCCAGGATCTGCTCATAGCTAGGTCGGCTGTGACCTGTCAGAATATGCCTAATGGAAGATTGGTGTGAAGAAGGATCTACCCAAGTGAGGAACTTGGTAGAGGTCAAATGATGGAGTGTAACACTATATATATATTTTTGAAGTAGGGAGAGGGGGATTCTCCCATTGCTGATCAAGGTGCTGTCATGGGACAAGAGATGGCATTATAATGAGTTGTCTATAAACTTGGACCTTTTAAGTGTTTTTGAGAAGAAAGTCAAGCAATAAAGAATGCACCTAGCAGTTGTCTGATTTTCTCAGAAACTCTGCCTAGAGGCTTGGATGGTTGGCTTCCATTATGACTCTAACTTAAAGGAATTTTAGGGTAAAACTTGAGTCAACTGGTTCAGAGGTCTTAGGCTTAGAAAAATAATACATGTCTTCTATTGTACCTCATTGGATTAGAAGGGGAAGCATAGCACATTTCTCTTAAATACAAATTATGTACAATGCACATGATTTATATTTGTTTTCAAGATCACAAATAATTTTTCTAGCTAAATGCCAATTATCTTTTAGCATTAAGAATTTAAGGCTAGCATAACTGTGACTAAAATTATAGTTTAGCAATAGAAAGATGTTAGCAGAATTCTTCTTTAAAGAATCATTTCTCCAAAATGATTTAATCATAGTTACTAGGTTGGGTTTTTAATGAAGAAAATTTTTAATTAAAAAATTGGATACCTTCTTCTATCTGATGATAATTATATAGACAGTGCAACATTTAGGGACATTAAGGTTTTAAAAAACTGATTACGGACAAGGACAGATATTGTAAAGCTTAAAAATAAAAGAAAACGCCAAACTGTAACTCATAGACTAAAACAGGTTATAAGTTGATCAGAATTCATCAGTAACACAGTTTAATTCCATGGTACTGTACTGTTATCTGTCAAACATTCTTACAATTAAGAGAAAATATCTCCCAGCGTTTCCATGGTGCTAGAGCATTCCAGTGGAACATCCAGCCCACACAGGGCTAAGGAGCTATAAAATATTAATTCAGAACAAGTATGCATCCGACAATCTTAACATTTATTATAGGTTAGAGCAATTTTGCCCTAACAAGTGACTCAGTTAAAATGAACACTGCCAAATATTGCAGAATAGGGCATACCTTCCCACTTTCTTAAAAAGGTGTTTTTAAAAGCTTAAGGTAATAAGCACCATTTGCATGACAGAGAGTTTTCCACTGTCACCATTTATATCTCCTGAGAGGTAAAGGTTGAACAATACCCATTAGTAATGTAGCTGTGGCACCTTAACTGCAAGAATGGGTGCACAGGGAGCTTCTGAGGTCATGGCTAAAACAAGTTTGTTTCCCTTAGGGCAAATCTTTACAGGAATCAGAAGACTGATAGATTTGAGGTGGAAGAAAGAGGATCTTTGTCCTAGCCAATGTCACAGGAAGCAAACACTGGAAAGAGAATAAGGGAGCATGGGTTCTGTTTGGGCAGTCCTAGCAGTGGCTCATCAGGGTGCCAGCATCACTCAGACAAGAACCACACTGCACACTGACTAAAAAATGTCATTTCCATTCCCACTTAGAGGAATGACTACCTATAAGGTCTTTGTAAATAAAGCTATTCTGTCTATGACAAGGCAGAAGTGCTCATAAATTGTGAATTAAAGATTACTTTCATTACGTATATGTTTCCCTTCAAATGTCTCCTTTATTTGTTAAAAGTATTTATAGGATAAAAGGCTGAGTTTATATTTAGCTATTTGTAGAAATTATATATAAAGTGTAACATAACATTTATTGCATATGCTCTCAATTGTGTCTTTGGAGTGACTCATTTTGGCATTAGTCATTTCATTAATTAACAATTGATGGCATTGTTACCTGAAATTGTATAATGAAGGATACCTACCTAGTATTTTGTAGATTCCATGAGCTCTCTTATCCATGGAGCTATCTTAAAAATACCAGTGTATTATATGAAAAGTATTTTGAAGATGGAGGGGGATTTCTCATTTAAAAAGTTTAGGCCAAAATTTTCTCATTTCCTCATCCATGATTGATTTTTCACTCTCCAAAATCTCTGCTTTTTAATTTTTCAGAAACTCATGGCCAGTGTCTGCATGCATTTTCTTTTAACTAATGAAGAAAATGTGGACCTCTATACACATAAGCCTTAAATAAGGAAATATAAATTTATTGCCATTTTAACTAGGATATATTCGTTGCACAGAGGGGATTCATTGTAACTATTTTGAGTAGCCTTACATTGTACATTGTTTAGATCACCTCCACCTTCTCTGCCTGCACAACCTCCCTCACTTAAAGCAATTACAAGTGGTTTCATGGTTCTGTTTCACATATGTATATGAAGCTTATCAACCATATATTCTCACCTTCATCTCCTTCATTCATCCTTCCCCCTCACAAGTACCCTTCTACACACTGAACCTCTGTTACAGTCCTGTCTTTTGTTATTAATTCTAAAGTCAATATTCAGAGGGGTCTCTTGAAGCATCCCCGCTGTGAATATCCTTTACTTTGGTCAATTTAACCCCTTCCGTTACTTTCACTTACCTCTTTCTTCTCACCCCTCATTATTCAACACTTTCAATACATACCATTATATCCTCTACCAGCACAGATGTAATGCATTTCGATATTGTTGACTCTCTATCATTCTCTTTTCCTTTCCCTCCTCCCCTTTACTATTAAAATAGTTACTCCCAATAGAAGAATGAGCACAAAGAATAAACAGGAATTTCATAGAAATTCCAGCTTAATTATGAAAAAATATTAAAATTATATATAAGAATGAATAAAATTTTAAAAAAAGATTTTATTTTATCTTCATGAGAATACCCTAAAGGAAGCTGTACTCTTATTATTCTTGTTTGGTGGGAAATTTCCCAAACTTGTTAAGATTAAAGAGCTCCTTCCACTCAAGGAACCAAAATGCAAACACAGACCATCTGATTTGGGGCCCAAGATTTGACCATTAGGAAGGAGAAAAAAAGAAAGAAGGGAGGCAAGGAAAGAAGGAAGGGAAGTAAAGAATAATGGTTTACTCTTTTATCTGCTACATTGGTAGCTTTGCTTTTATTGTGGTTTATTTATTTTTTATTGTGCTGGGTGTGGGTACATTGTGGCATTTACAAAGGTTCTTAAAATATATCAAATATTTCATACCTGTATTCACCCCTCCACCATTCTCCTTTTTCCTCCCTCTCCCCATTTCTGGAATAGTTTCAGCAGCTATCTTTTTTTCCATTTACATGCATGTGTACACAGTATTTGCACCATATTCACAGTCCTACACCCTTTCCCCACCTCCTCCCCCTCCCATTGGTACCAACCCCCCCTCCAGGCAGGACCAGTTCTGCCTCCCCCCCCCCCCCCCCCCCGTTCTCTGATTTTGTAAAAGAAAAAAAATGACATTTTGCTTATTTAAGATAGCTACACAGGGAGTTTCCTTGTGGCATTTCCATTTCCATATGTATTAGAGTACAATTTGGTTCATCACCTCTATTTTTCTTCTTTCTATCTTAGTCCCTTTCTTATGGTGGTTTCTTTTACCCTCCCCTTCTCATATGTGATCTCCCCTTAGCGTGACCTGTTTTTCATAATATTGCTGTATTTGTTTTATTGTGATTTTTAATGTTAATTCTCAATGTTAGTGAAGGAAGCAAAGGAGGATATTCAAACTCATCAGAAATGACCCAAATTCATCGAGAGTGAAATTTAAGACTTTTGTTTGAGGCTCGGGGAAGACAAAAGTAGAAGGGCTGTTGGTGACATTGTTGAGCTACTGGCACAAACCAAATCCGTGACCCAGATTATTTCTGGATTCTATTTATGAGACTCACTAAAAGACCTTTATAATTTTAGCCATTCTGTTGATTGAGCTTTTTTTCGTTAATGGCAACTGAAAGCATCATAATTAATATGAGTATCAAAAGTCTTAGCATTTTGAATTTGATTTGTTTGAGCAATTCTAATACAAGAATTTTATAATGATGACAAAAACAGAGAAATGTACAATGACATAGTTCTAAGATCATAGCGCTTTGTTTTACATAATAAAATAGTATGAAAGAAAAAATAAAACCAAAATGCTTTATTATAAATACCAATGTATAAGAAGAAAAACACAACTAAATTTCCAACAATGGGGAGATTGACTGATAGGTTATGATTCCTCTACATAATAAAATAGCATGGTGATAGAATGTTAGAATAGCAAAAGCAATTTCCTAACCTGGAAACACTTACAATATATTTAAGTGAAAAAAGTAGACTAAAAGCATATACATGCACATGTATATGTTAAGGATATGTTAAATGTATATGTTAACATGTATATGTAGAGTACATATTGTGTTAACCACACATAAGCAAATACATATATATATGCACATACACATTTATTAAACAGTTATAAAACTTAAAAATACTATTACTGGACTGCAAAACATTACAGATTTAACTTCTTTTTTATCTGTATAATTTTAATTTTTAAGAATATGTTTTTCTAAGAATAATAAAGGCTATCTCTCAATGAGTAGAATTCATCTCAACTGGAAGTGTGATGCTTAAGTCTCAAATGGTGTTTCTGGTGCTTATATACATAGTCCTGTGCATAAATGCTGATGGGCTCTGCCATAAGTGACAGAGTAGGCTCCACTGTTAGAGATGCAGTCAGAGCAGATCTTCTCTAACTCCTCCCCATGGCCTCAGCAACTCTGTTGAGGGTAGCCATCTTTGAGATGTGTTGTGATTCTTCCTTTTCTTTGTGGCATAGCTCTATAGTTGTATTTATTGTCCCTCTACTCTCCATGATTCTGTCACTTCAATTACATCTTTGTAGTGTGATTTCTTTTTATTTCCTCACCATTTTACCATTCTGACTTTCAAGCACCATAGGAGTACCTTTAAGTCTTTCCTCTTGCTTTATCAAATTATGCTTTTGTTCATTCCTTCATCAATTTTTTACGTTGTCATTCACTTACTTATAAAATTTTTAAGTCAAATACTCATGCAAGGATTCATCTATCCTTCTGTCCTTCCCTCCCTTCCTCCACACACTTATTCATGTCTTCCATCCCTTCCCCTCTTAATATTCAGCGTGGTTCAATGTATCCACAGAGAGTAAATATGTAATAATCTCCATCCTCTCTTGCCTTATTGACTGAAGGCAACTGAAAGCATTGTTGGTATTAAGCAGCAGGGAAGAGAAGGTCTAGTAATCAGGGAGGGTCACAGTTGAAAGTTAGAAGGGAGCACCAAAGACATATTTCCAGTTAGACACTGACAACAGACTCCTTTTCCTCTTCTTCTTAGACAGGAAATACTGTTTAAGCTTTTCTCTTAGCTGAAGATACGCATGGTAGGCAGCTTTCTATCTCTGGAAGAAAATCAACTTATAATGAAGAAAGATTTATTTTGGCTTATGGTTTCAGAGCATGATCACTACTGGTAAGCAAAGAGAAAGAGCAAAGCACAGGGTTCTAATTTCCCCTTCAAGGACAGGCCCTCAATGACCTAACTTTCTTCTACTAGGTCCAACCTACTAAAGGTTCTACCATTTACTAATAATGTCACAGGTGTAAGCCAAAACTTCAACACATAGCCTTTGGGGGATATTTAAGACCCAAAACATAACAATCCATTCCATTCAATCCTTGCCAGCTCTCTCTGATACCCATTCCATTTTTTCAATCTCCTTGAATATTAGCGTAAGAAGGAAAAGAGCTTGTTGAGTCTTTGTAGATGTCTTGAGTGTCCACTAGAATGTGTATTCCATGAAGATGGGAAATTGTATTCATTTAACTCACTTCTAATGTTGACCAAATATTAATTAGATTTTGAATAGATGAATGCCTTGACTTGTTCTCAGCTCTTTCTTAAATAAAAACTCAGAAAGCAATTTTTTTTCTGATACCCTTTACTCTCTTCTCTCCTCTTCTTCACTTGCTGTAGTTATTTTGGGTGCTGGCACCTGAAGAATGGAATATATTCTACAGCAACAGAGTTAGGCTCCACTGTGGGTAGACAGCATGTATGTATTCAATAATCATGTCACAGCATCCAAAGTTGTACATATTTGAGTTTTCTTTTAACTACTGCATATGTAGTTTCTATGATCTCTTGCTTATATTATGAGACCAATAAATGTAGTTACATTTTAACAGACTTTTAAAAAAGTTATTCAATTCAATTGAGTTGGTTAGTCCTACTAACCAACACACAGACATTTTAATGTAGTTCAGACCTACTCGCAATTTGGGGTCATTAGCTATCACTTGCTCAGATATATAAATATGAGTATTTGTGACTATTCTCAAAAGGGGAGACCCAAGGGAGTTGGAAAGCCCTCTGGGGAAGTTTGATATTTTTGTGTTTACCCAAAGCCCTTCCCCAGGGTGAAGGTAAGTCATTATGGATACTGTTGGTACCTTGGGTCTCGAGTAGGCTATTGCTGCTTAACTAAAGATTGGTGTGAATGCTGGTGCTCCTCCAGGGACAAGACACAAATTATTCAAAGAGCTTTGTTTACATAGACTTCTCTCAACTTGCAATCAATGACTTGTAGAATTCTGCAACACATTCTTAAAGTCATGTTCTCCATTACAGTTTTTTAAAGTATGGATTTGTTTTATTATTTCTTTTAGGTTAAATATGAATGTTTCTCATTACTTGAATAATCCATAAGCTTGAAGGATATTTATGAAATATGACACATAATAAATATGACTTTCTAGTCATAAAAGAAGTAGAAACTATAATTCCTCTATTCAGCAATAATACCTTTCTATACTTTGGTATATTTAAGTCTTTTTCAATGGCAACATGTATGTATAATTTTTTTAAAAAAGGTTAGCTTACATCTTGAATAATTGTATGTTAGTAAATATTTTCTTTAATATTATATGAAAAGCTATATTATATACAGTGCAGCATTGTATTCATGTTTCATAATTTATTTACACAATTTCTCATTGGTGGATGCTGGTTTTTGGCCACCCTGTATCACCTTAATAGAGATATCTATGAATTCAATCATGATTACCTTTTTTCCTGAATGGTGTGATAGGAAGCCATCTCCCAGGATTACTGTAGCTATGTTGCCTACATGAAGATAGCCAGCTTTAGCACAATGCTGAGAAATGGGAGAATAGAGAATCTCTGATTAAGCATCATACCTAAAGACAAACATACCCATGGAATTTAAAAATTTTGAGGGTCCACCAATTTTTCATGAAGTCATTTTGAGACAGTTTTTTGTTATTTGCAACCAAAACCATTTGAATCAATACATTTATATAATCTTTTAAATAAAGTATTTTTGTTAGCATACAGATAAAAGGTAGTATATTTCTTTTTTAGTTTTACTTGTTTGATTATAATGGCTGATCATTTTTTCATGTGTTTATTGTCATTTGTATGCCTTCTCTATGAATGTCCTCCTCTTCTATACTCATTTTTAATTGTATCTTCCTGTGTTGCTTCTTGCAGAACAAAAAGAAAGGGGCTTTCAGTCACATCTATTGAAACATTTTGCATGTTGGTTACTTGTTTTATAATTCTAATTTATTTTTAATCTGTATCAAAAATCCAGAAATGTTAAGATGTTACAGGTTAAAATCCTTTACTTTGTCTGTAATAGGTCCTTCTTACTTAGAGTCTTAAACTCTTTTCTACTCTTAAAATAATAGAGATATTAATTCACATTTTCCTTGTGCTTGTTTTCACATTTAACTCTCATTGATTTGAAAATTATTTTTACATACTGTGTATAGTAGAGCTCAACCTTACTTCCTTCTAATAGTGACAACTAAATATTGGAGGCAAATAACCTTTAAATATAAAGTACCAATAAGCCATTTGTTATTTCATTTTTCCTAATCTTACCCCTGGCAGGTAGGAAAAGTTTTTCTCACTGGTTTGCTATTCAAGGTGTGAGTTTTAGAAATTCATTTTTATAAGCAACTTTTATTCTAAATTGTATTTTTGGCCTATCTGGGGGTGTTGGTCCATGACTAAGATTAGATGTTTCTATGGCTGCAGATTACTTTTTATTTATTTTTTTTAAGAGAAAGGAGCAAGCCTGTATCTTTCAAGTCCTATACAAAAGACCTAGCAACTGGCTCACTGGGTCCTATAAATACATTTCGCCGACACTTTGTAGTGTATATTCAAACAGGAAGTAGAGAACCAGGAACTGAAAAAAAAATAGTCATTCTAAATCTGCTGTTCAGAGATTAACACCAACAAAGAGGACCATGACAGTTCTTTACCTTTTCTTTGAATTGCAATCTTTTATGTTCCAACCACTCAGAGTAGGAAAAAGAAGTTTTAGGCCTTATGTAGACTTTTCAGATGATAAGTTTTTAGAGGACTTTGGTCACAGCAGCTTAATGAGGTAAAAAATATTTAGGCCATCTCTGAAAGGCTGCAGTGAGAACAAGGAGCGTGGCCATAATTTAGAAACTGGGAGAATTTTAGCAGATTTATACATGGGATCTTAGAGCTGATACTGTCCCTGAAGGACTTTTTCTAAATGGACCAAATACGATTTGCATTTTGCCCTGGATCTGTAAGCCTATGCAGCTGAGTGAACGCCATGGTGTATTCCTCAGAGTATAAGGATCTTTCTGGAAATAATTGTTCAGTTTAAATGTGGCATAGTAAATGGAAATTATCAAAAGATGTCTTGGAGTCCTGGAATGTTTTTATACATATTTATTTTGGCCTGTAATGTGTACATATCATCAAGAGAGAGAGCTATAAGAAGTGAATAATAACTACTCCAATTGATTTTTGCCTCCTAAATGTAATTTCCATCCATTCTTCCTATTCACGTATAGGATAACTGTTTAGTGTGGTCCAGGAATTGCCAAACCTTTCAGTGAAGGGTCCGATACTAAATATTCTAGGATTTTCAGGCTACATGGTCTCTGTTGCAATTCAGCTCTGCTGTTATAGTACGATTCCAGCCATCACAGCTGTGGCTGTGTACCAATAATACTCTATTTACAAAAACAGGTAGGTTGCTGGGTTGGGCGGGAGGACCATAGTTTGTTGCCTCCCGATTGAGACCCTTAACATCTCTCACCAGAGTTGGTTTCTCTTTGTTGTGATCAGTTCATTTCACTTCAGTTCCACAATCATATATTGTTTTCAGCACTCACATGGATAAATAAGTAAAGGTTTCTGTCCTTGATGAGCTGATAGTAAAGTTACATAAAAGCTCATAACATTAATGTAGTGAGATAGGACTCTTCTTTGCATTACCGCTAGAGTGGGTTTTCTTTTTCTTTTTTGTCGTGATGGGTGGGGAGACATTGTGGCATTTACACAGATTCTTACAATGTATCAAATATACATGAATTCAACTATTCTCCTTCACCCCCCCCCCCCACTCCTGGAGTAGTTTCAACGGGTGTCATTTTTGCATTTACGTACATGTGTACACATTTTATCGCATCTTTTCCTTCTGCTGCTAAAATATATTTAGAGGTGCCTAACAACATAACTACTCCTTAGTGATGCATGTGGGTTTTATTTAACCCACAACCACTTTCCTAGCCTCATCATTTTCACTCGTTACTTCCATACCTTAAGTTGTAACTATGATAAATCATGGTACAGTATTAGATACAGCAACAACACATATTCTTTTATATTGTGTTTTTGCATATGCTGTACAAAAATGATCTCCCTTCATTCTTCCACAGTCAAAAAATGAAAGGTTTTTCTATGAAAGCTGCCCAATGATTGTAATGGACTGCCTTGTTTGGTGGAGGAGGGGTGTGATGCTGAGTTTCTCTTGTTGAAGGTATTCAAGCAGGGACTGGCTAAACACTTGGCAGATGTATCAGATGCTGTTGGAGCCCTGCCCAGATCTCCTTTAGCTGGCCTTGTAGCTGTAGCTGGCTGCCACAGGTGTTGGCTGCTAATGTCATACACCTGCATTCCTTTTCTGAGAATTTCTCTAAGCTGATGAGAACCACCCTGCTTGCAGATGGCAGAGATGTTAAACCCTCTGGGTGAGACCAACCCAGATCTAAGAGCTCCCCAGGTAATGAGGCTGAGACTGGAATTCTCCTGAAATCACATCTATGCCTCTTTTCTTCCTCTCCTTTTCTCACACTTTTATGGAAGTATTCTGAGTACATTTTTTCAATAAATTACTTGTAAAAGAATCCTTAGAAGAACAGCAGCATGAAATGACTTTCAAGATTTCTTGTTCATATGAATCTGAAAAAGAAAACATCTTTCATGGTTGTGTTAAAAACAAAAATTTTGAAATTAAGTACACTTGGTCTCCAGTCTTATCTCTGTCATTGTGTCACTTGAATTTCATTGACTCTCTAATTCTCAATTTCTTCATCAGAAAACTGGAATAATAATAGCATCTGGTTAAAAGAGTTGTGAGATTAAAAGAGAAAATGCATACAAATTTACTACAATGTCTGGCCACAAAATTTGCTCAATAGCATAATATATTTTTGGTATCATTACCATCATCTTTATTTTCCAAAGGAGAAAACAGAAAGTTAATGTTTTTTATTTGTTTTAAGGCAGTAAGAAAATTGCTTAGGAACAGTCATGGAAACGGTAAAGAATGCATACCCTTGCACTCTATTGTATTTGATGAATGTATTTGATTTCCCCATTGAATACAGTCTTGTCTATTCAGTTTTAGTTTAACATATTTTACATGTCTATTAAACATTTGCTGATGAATATAAAGACATATTAGAGTAAATTTTTGGTTAGTGAACCCTAAACAAAAGATTTAAACATAATTGAATCTAAGAAGTAAGAAAGAGATATTTATGATTTATGCAAAGAACAACTCATTCTTTATGTCAATTTTAGTTATGCTACTCACGTATTGTCCCTAAGTCACAGACTTTGTCATAGTGTAGAAATCACACTTTAATACCCAAATAGTAAGTCTGATTTTCAATCACACTTGAAATCGGAAGTCCTGCCATTTGACTTGATTTCCAGTCCCAGTCATTTTCTCAAATTCTTAAGGAACATGTTCACATGTTCCACAATGCTGTCCTGGATATATTCTTACGATTTTACTCAGTTGCCTGGTTGTGAAACTTTGCTCTGAACTTCCACAGGTCAGTTCTATGTCACTAGTCTTCCCTAAACCACTCTGCTGCCCGTGTGGACACTTAGTAGTGAGTCAGGATTGTCATGTTCAACTCAGGTTATCTAAGATTTATGGATGACAGAAAAGATTTAATGAATCTGAGCATGGTAGTTTACACCTATAATTCCAGCTACTCAGGGGGCTGATACAGGGAAATCACAAGGTCAGTGCCAGCCTGGGCAAAGGTAGCAGTAAAATTCTGTCTCAAAAACAGAACAAAACCAAAAGGGCTGAGGGCATGAGTCAAGTGGTAGAATGCTTGCCTAGCATCTGCAAAGAAGGCCCTGGATTCACTCCCCAGCACTACACACACACACACACACACACACACACACACACACACACACACACTCACACACTCCAGAATGAATGAATGATAATTACAGATTGCATTTCTAAGATACCCACACCATCATCAAAGAGGGCCACACCACCCTACAAGAATACTCATTTATTATGCTACAGTTTCTATTGATAAGAAGTCTAGGTGGGTCTTAGCTGGTTTTCTGCTAGAGGGTTTTACCATACCATGCTACCATCGAGTTTCATCTGGAGGTTTGGATGGAACGGATATACTTCTGAGCTTACTCAGGTTGTTTCCATAGTAACTTGCAACGATAGGCTTGAGGCCATCATCTTCTGCAGGCTATGTACAGATTCTTGCCATGTGAGTCTAGCCATGGGCAGTTTATATCATAGCAATTTGAAGTAAAATAAAAGGTTACTTTAGACCACTAACTTTTAGATAAATATGTTATATATAATGGATCCCATACTCATATACGAAGACCGTATATAATAAACCTCTCACTGGCCATTTTTTCCCTTAAGTTCTGGCTGCTACCGTGCTATAGAGACTGGTCTGCCTCTCAGGTGGGATGTCTTGAAGAGGTCTTGCCATTTTCCAGTTGAAGTTCAGACCCAACTCCAGGCTTTCAGAATGGAAGAACAACATCCTAAAGAAGATATAAACTCTGGATATTTGTGACATCACTGGTAGTGGTTGCATAGCCATTGACATCCCATGGGGAGCACTTGAGCACCTTACTATTTCACACATCTTTATGGCATGTTGGACTCTTCATTTATTGTTACCAAGCCAAATTATGTGTTAAATTGTCTTATGCTAAAGCCAAGATGCGGTCTTCCCTTGGAGATGAACGTAATCATTAATATCTAGAGAAAAGCCTTCCAATTAAAAAAATGGCATTTCTTTTCTACTTCTCAAAAACATGAAAGTCAAGGCTCAAACAGAAGACTTAATAATTTCTATTCTATTTAAGAGGGTGGATTTGGGAGAGGTCAAGGGCCCATCTCACTTTAACACAAGTTACCTTTCTTTCTTGCTACCAGTCTGAGGGTCTGGTGACAGGAGACGTGGGATAGTTTTAGAAGAGACTGATCCTGTTCTATATTAAAGAAAATAAACACCTGAATGGAGTACTACTCCCAAATTAAGGGCACATTCTGGAATCTGGTGGAGGCAAAGGGCAGAAATGGTACCTTGCAAGGGGAAGGAAAAGAAGGAAGAATCACTGCAAGTGGATGAAGGAAAGCCTGTATTTAGCATCTGCCACATTTTTGCATTCTTTAAATGATACCTTTGTCCATGTCACTCATCTTTGTGGCAAGAAAGCCATCTACTGTGTGACTGGAGGAATGAAGGTGAAGGCTGACACCTTGTATGCTGCCATACTCACTGTCCAGAATGTGGCCCAGAGGTTCAAGGAGCTGGGCATCACTACCCTATATATTAAACACTGAGCCACAGATGGAAACAGGACCAAGACACCCAGATCTGGGGTTCAGTCAACTCTCAGAACCCTTGCTCACTTGGATATAAAGAGTGAATGGATTGATGCTGTCACCCCTATCCCTTCCTTCAGCACTTTCAGGAAAGGAGGTCACGGTGGTCACCATCTCTGAATAGGACTTTTAAAATGATTTTCTGTCAGTAAATTGCCTTTGTATAAAAAAAGAAGAGGGGCACATTGCCATTTTCATTGTAATAGAATAAGGATAGTGAAATTTGGCAAACAATCCATATTCTTTGACTAAATCGTTTCTGAAAAGAATTTGCCATTTAAAGCTTTAAAGGTAAAATACAGTTTCCTGAGAATTTTTCTTCATTTGTAAAGTAATGATTGTCATGTTTCTCAGACAAATCTTTTGAGTATCTTTTGAAATTTTACGAAGCATTGCTTAAGTAGTTTGTCCTTGTTTATCTCATTCTCCAAAGCAGGACACTGAGGACAGTTTAGAGAAAAAAGAAAAATAAAAGGTAACTATATATCTTATGTTCTATTAAATCACTAGGTCATTTGTTTTTGGCAACAGTAACACCATCTGGTCAGTTAGCAACGGACTTAATAAATATGCTATGCGACATTAGCTGCCCAGACACATTTGCTCAAGGGACTAATGCTGAGAGTTTGAGAACCTTTGTAGTACTCATTAATGTACATTTGATGGAGGCACGCCCACTGAATTCACTGTGCCCACAGGGGATTTACACATCTTTGAGTGCAGGGGCTGTCATCAGGGAATTACAGTCTTGTCCTATTGCTCAACATTTGCTCCAGTTTATGGTCATTCACCAGCTTCCTTTGCTTTTAAAGAGTGTGAGCCATTTTGATTAAGCATGCAGGTCTCTGCTTCAGAGAGATCTCTGCATTCCCTTGTTAGGAAAAGCACAATTCTGAGGATTGTCATTCCTCATTTATCAAAAAAATGAGATTCTGACCAGTCCAAACACAGCAGTCCTTGCAGTAAGGGTATGGTTGTGACTTGTATCACAATAAAAATAGCATTGAATGTACTTGCAGGCAAGAATTTCTAGCAAAGGCTTGATACTTTATAATTGTAAATTTCCCTTTCTTAATTTGTCTGTGAGTTTTACCAACAGAAATTTTATCTTTTCCTTTTCTTTTTAAAAATATTTTTCGGTTTTTTTTATTAGGATATATTCATTATGGGGGGGATTCATCACTATGAATTAGACTTATAGCGCACATTATTTACATTGCCCCCATCATCTCTCCCCCTCAGCCTCTCCCCACCCCACTTAAAGCAATTCCAAGAGGTTTCTTAGTTCTGTTTCATATGAAGTCCATCTACCATATACCGTCACCTTAATCTCCTTCCTTCACCCTCTCCCCTTCCATTAGTCCCTCCCCCAACAAGGGTACCTATTTTACAGTCCTGTTTTTCATTATTAATATTTCATTTTCTTACAGATGTGATTTTGACAAATATGAAGATTCTTGAAGACAGGTTTAAAATTTGTTAAGGCAGAGCTGTTTCAACATATTAGCCAGAATTCATCAGCCCTTACAGGAATTTTTTCTTCTTGAAGAGGAAATCTCACCTGTTTTGGTCACTTACTCTGGAAGCAAATTTTCTCCTTTGTAAACGAATGGTCTGGGGTAGTTCCAGGGTTTAATATTCCCTGCCTCTTCTTTTCTGTGTAGCTAGTTTTTCACTCAAGCTTCAATATGCTACCCACAGTCAGCCCTTCACATTGACCTTCCCTAATTTCTCCAGAGGGTTGGTTGCTTTCTCCAAATTCCAGAGCTTCACTAACAGAGTTCACTCTATTATAATGTTGACACAATATATTGCCATTATCTCTTTATGAGTTTATTTTTTTCAATAAAAGTGAACCTAAATGTCAAGGACTATGTTTTATTTTTTTCCACCTTTCTATGCAACTTGCATAATGGCAAGTGCTTTTCAAATTTTTTTTTACATGAAAATAAAAGTCCTTTGGTGCAAAAGACTGGCAGAAAATTTGCTTTATAATGCAGAAATTTTTTCTTATTACTTCTCAATTGTTTCTTCATATATAACCAAGTGTAATTCCCTTTATTTGACTCAAGTATCACTTAAACTTTTTCTATATGCATTGATATTTTGTTGTTTTGTTTTTGTAGCTGTTATTTTCTTTTTGTGGTTGAACTCAGGGCTTCATTCTTGCTAGGCAGGCACTCTACTGCTGAGCCATGCTTCCAGCCCTTTTTGGTATGGTTATTTTGGAGATAGGGTCTCACTTTTTGCCCAGGGAAGCCTGGACCACTATCCTATTTTATGCTTCCCAATGTTCCTGGGATTATAGCTATACACCACCATGTCCAGCTTTTTTCAGGTGAGACAGGTCTTGCAAACATTTTTGCTGGGGCTGGCCTCAAACCACAATCCTCTCAATCTCAGCCTCTCAAGTACCTATTATTACAGACACAAGCCACTGGCACTTAATTTGTTGTTTTCTTAATTAAATACCATTAGATGACAGCAAAATTGCCCCTAATAACAAAGTGAGTAATTAGTGTGATGTTTGGTCTAACTGACACCCTATCTTTAATTTTGTTGCTAATTGACCAGGTAGTTATCCTGATTCTCTGTCAGAAAATCCATCAAGATGAGGATACTGGGATCCAAGATGGCAACTGGGACACAGCTGCAGACCTCCTGAGCTCTGTGAACCAGGGACTTTGCTGAGATGCTGGAGACATACTTGGCTGAGGTAAAGCATGAGGAAGAGCTGAAACATCAGCACTCTGAGTCCCTAGTTCATGGAAGGCTTTTCCACACCATAATATACTAAAAAAGTAGCCAGTGCTGCATGCCAAGTCCTACCCCATAGGCCCAAGGAGCTGCTGCTCAGGCCTGCACAATCTCTGCCAGGACCATGCCCCTAAGGCCTACTAAGCCAGCAATCCACAGACACACACAATCTCTACTCTGCCAGGCCCACAATCCAAGGGCCCGCTGGTTTGCCTCAATGAGAGGCCTCTGCCTGTAGGCCCATGGGACCCCACACACCTGCCAACCACCACAGGAGGGTGCCAAGCCTGCCTGACAGACACACACAGACAGGTCTGGATGCTAAAGGAGTAACATCAGAACAACTAACACTGCAATTCTACTGTTCCAGAATTGGTGATTTTTTTTTCTTTTCCTATTTTCTTTTTCCCCTTCTTTAAGGGTTTTGCTGCCTGGTTTACTATTTGATCACCCACCATCTCTCTCATGTTTTTCCTTCCTCTCTTCTCTCTTCCTTTTATCTTTCCATCTCTTTCTCTTTTTTATCCTTCTCTCTTGGTTTTGTTAGTATTAATAGTGTAACCCAGCTAATACTAAATTACACATAATCCAGGGATAGAACTGGTACCTAGTAGAAATATGGGAAGAAGAAAAAGGGATGGAAGCCATTCTTCCCCAAAAAATAAAATAGTACAGGATTTAGAACAAAATGAAGAAAACTGATACCCAGACCCAGACTCCAACAAAACAAAGATGAACTATACCAAGGAACCCAATAAAGACCACAAGAACATCCTGAAAGAAGAAATCCTACAAGTAATTAATGAGAATTTCATAGAGAAGTTACTAGACATGGTCAACCAAAATGTACAGGAGGCACTCAAGAAATTCCAAGACAACAAAATTAAAGATTATGAGAAAACACAGAAACAAATAAATGAAATCATAGGAACCCTGAATAAATACCAAACTGAAACTGAGATCACCATAAACAGAGAGATAAACGAATTAAAGGCAAAAATTGACAATATTAAAGAGGAAGTAAGTCACAATATGGAAAACCTCAGTAAAAAGAATGAAACAGAAATACAAAAGAAAATGGAAGGCCATTCCAGCAGAATAGAACAAACAGAAGACAGAATCTCAGAACTTGAAGACGAAATGGCAATTAGAAAAACTGAAAAACTATTAGTTACACAACTCAAGACCTGTGAAAAGAAAATGCAAGAACTCACTGACTCCATCAAAAGACCAAACCTGAGAATCATGGGCATTGAAGAAGGAGAAGAGGTGCAAGCAAAAGGAATATTAATATATTCAACAAAATAATAACAGAAAATTTCCCAGATCTAGAGAAAACTATGCCCATTCAGGTATAGGAAGCCTCCAGAACACCAAAAAGACCTGACCAAAATATAACTAAATCATGACATATTATCATTAAAACAACCACAAAGAGAATAGAAAAAGAATATAGAAGGCTGTCAGAGAGAAAACCCAAATAACATAAAAAGGTAAACCCATCAAAATCACAGAAGACTTCTCAACAGAAACATTAAAAGCAAGAAGAGCATGGAGTGAGGTCTTCCAAGCACTGAATGAAAATAACTTCAATCCTAGGATACTCTATCCAGCAAAACTATCATTCAAAATAGATGGAACAATAGAAGTCTTCCATGATAAGCAGAAACTAAAACAATATATGACCACCAAGCCACTACTACAAAAGATTCTCCAAGGAATTCTGCACACAGAAAATGAAAGCAAACAAAACCATGAAAGGGCAGGCAATACCAAACCACAGGAGAAGAAAAGGCAAGAAAGTAGAGAGTAACATTGATTCAGCTGTACACAATCAAACCCTTAAACAACAGAAACAACTAAATGACAGGGATCACCACATATCTATCAATACTAACACTGAATGCTAATGAACTAAATTCCCCAATCAAAAGACACTGATTGGCAAACTGGATTAAAAAGGAAGATCCAACAATCTGCTGCCTACAGGAGACCCACCTCCTCAACAGAAATAAGCACTGGTTGAGAGTGAAAGGCTGGAAGAAGATTTACCAAGCCAATGGTCCCCGAAAACAGGCAGTAGTAGCAATACTTATCTCAGACAAAGTAGACTTCAACTACATTGATCAAACTAGATAAAGAAGGACACTCCATACTAATAAAAGGGGAAATATACCAAAAGGAAATAACATTTATCAACCTATATGCACCCAACATCAATGCACCCAATTTCATCAAACATACTCTGAAGGACATAAAAGCATATGTAGACTCCAGCACAGTGATAGTGGGAGACCTTAATACTCTTCTATCACCAATAGATAGGTCATCCAAACAAATAATCAATAAAGAAATCCTAGAACTAAATCACACCATAGATCAAATGGACCTAACTGATGTCTACAGAATATTTCATCCAACTTCTGCACAATATACATTCTTCTCAGCCACACATGGAATCTTTTCCAAAATTGATCATATCTTAGGGCACAAAGTAAGCCTAGGCAAATATAAGAAAATAGAAATAATCCCATGCATTCTATCTGACAGCAATGCATTAAAACTAGAACTCAACAACAAAAGCAACAGTAAAAAACATGCAAACAATTGGAAGCTGAACAACAGACTGCTCAATGTTGAATGGGTCATTGATGAAATAAAAGAGGAAACTAAAAGTTTCCTGGAAATTAATGAACATGAAAACATGACCTACCAGAACATATGGGACACAGCAAAGGCAGTCCTGAGAGGAAAGTTTATAGCTATGAATGAATATATTAAAAGGACAGAAAGATCTCAAATCAATGACCTAATACTGCAGCTCAAACTCCTAGAAAAACAAGAACAAGCAAATCCCAAAACAAGCAGAAGGAAAGAAATAATTAAGATAAGGGCTGAAATCAATGAAATAGAAACCAAAAAAAATCATAGAAAGAATCAATGAAACAAAAAGCTGGTTCTTTGAAAAAATAAATAAAACTGATAGATCCCTGGCAAACCTGACACCCAAATCAGTAAAGTCAGAAATGCAAAAGGGGAGATAACAACAAACACCACAGAAATCCAGGAAATCATCAGAGACTACTTTGAGAGCCTAAACTCTAATAAATTTGAAAATCTTGAGAAATGGACAGATGTTTAGAAACTTACAACCACCTAGAACTGAACCAAGAGGATATTAATCATCTGAATAGATCTATAAAACAAAAAGAAATTGAAACAGCTGTCAAGAGCCTCCCAAAAAAGAAAAGTCCAGAACCTGCTGGATTCACTGCTGAATTCTATCAGATGTTTAAAGAAGAACTAATACCAACTCTCCCTAAACTATTCCATGAAATAGAAAGGGAAGGAACACTGCCTAACTCGTTTTATGAAGCCAATAATACTTTCATCCCAAAACCAGACAAAGATACTTCCAAAAGGGAGAACTACAGGTCAATTTCCTTAATGAATATAGATGTAAAAATCCTTAATAAAATATGGCAAACTGAATCCAACAACACATCAGAATGATCATAAACCATGACCGAGTTGGCTTCATCCCAGGGATGCAGGGATGGTTCAACATACACAAATCTATAAATGTAATACAGCGCATCAATAGAAGCAAAGACAAAAAGCACTTGATGATCTCAACAGGTGCAGAAAAAACATTTGACAAGATCCAACACTACTTCATGATAAAAGCTCTAAGAAAACTAGGAACAGAAGGAATGTACCCCAACATTGTAAAGGCTATATAAGACAAACCTACAGTCAACATCATACTTAACAGTGAAAAACTGAAACCATTCCCTCTAAAATCAGGAATGAGACAAGGGTGCCCACTATCCCCACTCCTATTCAACATAGTCCTGGAATTTCTAGACAGAACAATTAGGCAAGAAGAGGAAGGAATACAAATAGGTAAAGAAACTGTTAAAATATCCTTATTTGCAGATGATGTGATCCTATACCTTAAAGACCCAAAAAATGCTACCCAAAACCTCTTAGACACCATAAACAGCTACATTAAGGTGGCAGGATACAAAATCAACTTACAAAAATCATAAGCTTTTTTTATACAGCAAATGAACAAACAGAGAAGTAATATATGGAAACAATTCCATTCACAACAGCCTCAAAAAAATCAAATAACTGGGAGTAAATTTAACAGAGGATGTGAATGAACTCTACAAGGAGAATTACAAACTCCTGAAGAAAGAGATTGAGGAAGACTACAGAGGATGGAAAGATCTCCAGTGCTCATGGATCAGTAGAATCAACATAGTAAACATGGCTATACTATCGAAAGCAATCTACATGTTTAATGAAATTCCCATCAAAATCCCAATGACTTTCATCACAGAGATTGAAAAAATCTACCCTAAAGTTCATTTGGAAACACAAGAGACTGTGAATAGCCAAGGCAATACTCAGCAAAAAGAGTAATGCTGGAGGTATCACAATACCTTATTTCAAACTATATTACAAAGCAATAACAATAAAAACAGTGTGGTACTGGCACAAAACAGACATGAAGGCCAGTGGAACAGAATAGAGGATCCAGATATGAATCCACACAACTATACCCACCTCATTTTTGACAAAGGTGTCAAAAATATATGATGGAGAAAAGACAGCCTCTTCAATAAATGTTGTTGGGAAAAGTGGTTAAGTGTCTGCAAGAAACTGAAACTAGATCCATGTCTATCACCCTGTACTAGTATCAACTCAAAATGGATCAAGGACCTAAATATCAGACCTGAAACTCTGAAGTTACTACAGGAAGGAGCAGGAAACACTCTGGAACAAATAGGTATAGGCAAAGACTTCCTCAATAGAACCCCAGCAGCCCAGCAACTAAGAGAAAGGATGAATAAATGGGATGTCATAAAATTAAAAAACTTCTGCACAACAAATGAAATGGTCTCTAAATTGAGGAGACCACCCACAGAGTGGGAGAAAATATTTGCCAGCTATACATCAGACAAGGGACTGATAACCAGAATATACAGGGAACTTAAGAAACTAAACTCTCCTAAAATCAATGAACCAATTAAGAAACAGGCAAGTGAACTAAACAGAAATTTCTCAAAAGAAGAAATTCAAATGGCCAAAAAACACATGAAAAAATGCTCACCATCTTTGGCTGTAAAGGAAAGGCAAATTAAAACCTCACTAAGATTCCACCTCACCCCCGTTAGAATAGCCATCATTAAAAACACCACCAACATCAGGTATTGGCGAGGATGTGGGGAAAAAGGAACCACAGTCCACTGCTGGTGGGAATGCAAGCTGGTGCAACCATTCTGGAAAAAAATTTGGAGACTTCTTAAAAATCTAAACATAGACCTGCCATAGGATTCAGCAATCCCACTCCTGGGGATATACCCAAAGGAATGCAACACACATTACTCCAGAGGCACCTGCATATCCATGTTTATTACAGCACTGTTCACAATAGCCAAGTTATGGAAACAACCAAGATGCCCCACTATTGATGAATGGATCAAGAATGGTACTTGTACACATGGAATTTTACTCAGCCATGAAGAAGAATAAAATCTTATCATTTGCAGGTAAATGGATGGAACTGGAGAACATCATTCTGAGCAAGGTCAGCCTGGCTCAGAAGACCAAAAATTGTATGTTCTCCCTCATATGTGGACTTTAGATCTAGGGCAAATGCAGCATTGTGGTTGGACTTGGATCACATGATAAGGGGAAAGCACATACAGGAGATATAGGAATAGGTAAAAACCCAAAACATGAAAGCATTTGATGTCCCCACTCCAGAGGAACTAATACAGAAGCCTTAAAGCAACAGAGGTTATTATGAGAAGGGGATCAGGAACCAATGTAAAGATCAGTTAGAGATGAATCAACATGGGTTGTAACACATAGGTACATGAAAGCAATGTTAGGAATCTCTCTGTATAGCTGTCCTTAACTCAACTAGCAAAAACACTTTGTCTTTCTTATTATTGCTTATGTCTACTTTTCAACAAAATTGGTGATAAGGGCACAACAGGACCTGCCTGGAAATGAGGGGGAGAGGTGGGGAGAGATTGGGGGAGGGGGCAGGGTGGAGAGATGACCCAAACAATGTATGAACATGTGAATAAATGAATAATAATAATAAAAGGACGAAGATACTGGAAGAAGAAGCAGGTACTTCTATATTCTCTACTTAGAAGGAGTTGAATGGACTAAGGTTTCTTGTTTCCCATTGACATGTAATGTGTTATGTTCTTATCAATATTGCAGATACAATGTACTGATCTCTTTACAAAACCATGCAGCATATTGTCTTTGGCAGCAATTAAGTATTTCTTCAAATTCCTTAGCCAACTCTTAGTAATCAGATGTTTAAAAGAACTTGGGTTTATGTAATAAGATGTCAGATATTCTTCACTTCTTTTTTTTTTGTTCATTCAAATATTGATTTAAAAGACAGAGTAATGTACTTTTTAAAAAAGGACTGATGAATTGCTTCAAGTGGTGTGGGAGGGGATTGAGGGGGATAAACAATGGGGATGTCCTAACCAATGTACAATGAAATCCTATTTGGAATTGTCACAATTAATCTCCCCTGTACAGTGAATATATACTAATAATTAAAAAAGGATTGATGAGAGTTTGGTATATCTATGGCTAAGTTATGCTTTTTGTATTTCTGTCTGAATAGTATATTATTTTCCCAAGAATCCACTTTTACTTCTGTTTTTTTCAGCTGCAATAATGAGTTCCCGGACCACGGATTGTTTTGTTTGGGTTTTAAAGGCCACATCTTAGTAGTTTTCTGTAGTATTTATTACTTATGTATTGGATATTCGTATTGCTTGTTAAATTTTTGTTGAAGATTACTGCCTTGTATTCTCCTCACCTACACTTTGAACTTCCCTTTGTGAAGAAGGACACAACTGAGATTTGACCACCCTCTCAGAGGTGCTTATCATATGTTTAATAAATCAAATGTTTAATAAGTATTGATTGATTAATTTACTTTACCTTCTAAATAATGTTTTCCATCATAAGCACTATTTTAACCATTATAATTTCATATCTTTAAAAAAATACCATTTAGGAGTGACTTTTTCCTGGGAGACCATATAGGTAATGGTTAAGAGTGGAGTCTGGATACTTGGGTTTGAATCCTAGCCTTCCCATCAGCTGGATGTACAAATAATTTGTTAAACAAATTGTTGACCTCTAGTTTCTTCATCTATGAAGTGAGGATAGCAGTAATATTCACCTACAGAACTTTGAGAAGTAAATGAGTTTAAGTAGGACCTGGGGCTGTGGCTCCATGGTATAGGCATAAGGCCCTGGGATCATCTCTAGCATCTCCTTCTCTCCACATTTTTTTCTTGTTTTTGAGGTAAGGTCTTGCTGGGGCTAGCCTCAAACTCATGATCCTCCTGCCTTTACCCCCTGAGTAGCTGGGCTGAAAGGAACTTTTGAAACTGGAATGGAAAGAAAGTGAGAACATGGTCAGAAAACCTGGCTTTAAGAACAGATGTGATACTTCTGAAGTGACTTCATTTGTAAAACAGACATGCCAATAGCTTATTACTGACTTCTGTGATGTTTTGAGGCTTAAGACAGAATAATTTACTCTAGGTCACATTGTAAATGGATAGCGTGTTGCTATCCTTTATTACCTACAAAAGAAGAAACTGAAGTCCAATTTATGGTCTTGGGCAAATTATTCCTTTCATGCCTGCTTCATATCTGTAAAGTCTGGCTAATAACAGAACCCAGCTCATAGGACAGTTCCAGGATTAAGAGCTAATACATATAAAAGTAGCAGCAAAGTGCCTCCAGGTAATATGTGACAATAAGGTTAGCTATTTATTGTCTTTATACTCATTGAATGAACACTTGTGACACAGAAATAGCCTGTACCTACTTATAAGGACACTTGGAAGTATTGTTAAAAAATACTAATCTTCTTGCTAAAGGTTTTGATTGGTGGTAGTAGGATAGGTCTGGGAGGGCGAGCAAGAAAAATGTGTGTCAGAAAAGGTCTCTGCTTAGCTTCCTGTATTGATAATACATCTTGCTTTAAAATTCCTTCTATCTGATATGGGTTTTGTTCATTTTGTTGCCTTTTATGTGCTTTTCCAATGATGTTACATAAATGAAAACAAACAACAAAGAACATTCCCTACAAAAAGACATAGAAATATAGGTTTAGCACATATAGCACTCAGGTTTCATTTTACTTTCCACTAAGGGAGCATCTTTTAGGTCTACACATAACCATTTGCTCTGACTGGGAAGAACTGCATAGAGCGGAAGCACTTAAGATGATTGTGTTTTTAGTTCAAGGTAGTTTCCTGTTCTCAACTCAAGTACGTTTTCACAAGGACTAGTCTTGCTTGAACAGTACAAACTCTAAACCAATAATTCTCCAAATGCTAGAAGCTACCAATGGTGAGAGATTTCTTTATGAGTGGCAGGAGAGATTGCTTTATATTTTTAATAAGAACAATGAGGCTAATTCTTCTCCCTGAAAAGCTCCAATTTAAGCACATTCTTTCATTTGCCCTTTCAACATTGAATCATTCTTTTTCTTAACACTCGACGGATTTGACAGAATTCATAATTAGCTTACAAGTCATGAAATCCTGAATGTAGACATTATTTCTGCTTTAAACATTATCTTGGCAAAAGTACTGCCAGATGATATTAGCAGTTTAATGTTCTTTGATTCATTTTTTTATTCTGGCATATAGTGAGTGTCTAGTACCTGATAAAACACAAGTAAGTATTTTGATAAAAAATAATAAGTTTTTATTATGTTAAACATTACATGCATCACACATTCATGGCATTATGGTAAGTATTTTATTTGTACTATCTTATTTAGTCTTCACCCGATGAGTTATACACTGTTATCCTTATTCATATAAGAACAAATTGAGGCATAGAAAGCTTGAGTAACTTGCTCAACTTCTAAGAGCTAGTGAGTAATAAAGAACCCGGGTCTTTTTATTCCAGGGGCTAGCTCTTACAATCTCTTTCATTAGCCTATAAATGAGAAGTGAATGAATAAGTGGTAACAAATTAAGGTTTGGTTTTTTTAGCAATATTGACCCATGTTTACCCTCTGATGAGCTCATAACTGGAATACATCTGCTCCAATTATTGCTCCTTTCTAAATATTTTGTATATCATCTCCCTTTTACTAAATTATGCATGGTTCTAATGCAGGAACAATGACCGTAGTAATTTATCTCCTTACTACTGCCGATGTAAACCTACCATAGGTATTTGCTAAAAACTGACTATATAACTTTCTGACAAGAACATCCTAAAAATAAGCAGCAGATTAACAGCAGGTGACTAGCCTCAGTGCTTCTATTTGAAAAGTTACAGGGGTGGCTAGTCATGTTTTTACTTCATCAGTAAATCCTGATACAACTTAAGGTTTTTTTTTTGTTTTTTTTTTTTTGCTACCTGCATTCAGAGCTCTGGCAGAAATGCACTGTTCTTTCTATATCTTACAAGAAAGCCTGCTATGGAATAGCAAATTTCTAGGCTTCTTATGTGAGCAGTGGTTCTGCTTACTTCCTGTTTGGTGACAGAGAAAGGGCAGAAACTTGGAGTCTTTGGTAGCATTTGTTTATAACTCTTTTGGTATGACAGTATTCAGAAGTCAATCAGTTTTGAATTTATACCTGCCGGATTATTTAATGCTGTTATAATTTTCAGTGTTGCTTAATATAAAAAGTCAGTGTTTTAGCATTCGAAGGCCTGGGGTTAGGTTCTCCTTTGTTACTTACTGGTGTTATGATCTTGGGTAATCACTTGATCTCTCTGTGGTTCTGTCTTTCATCTAATACGTGGTTGGGAATAACAGGATTCAGTAGCCAGTGTGAGAATAACATGAGAAAGTGCATTGTAAATTCCAAGGAACTAGAAACCTGATTTTCATTAGGGCAAAATTCAAACAGCTATTTTATGGCTTGTCTTGTGTGGAACTTTATCATCTTGACTGGATTATGGGGATTCTCAGATAGCAAGAGCAACATTATTTCTGGATGAGTCTGTGAAGGTGTTTCTGGGAGACAGTAGCAATTGAATGGGTACACTGAGTAAAGAAAATCCACTCTTACTGTCCAGTATAGATGGACATAATTCAATCTTTTGAGAGCCCGAATAGAGCAAAAGATAGAGGAAGGAAGAGTTTACTCTCTCTGTTTGAGCTGAAACCTGTATCTTCTCCTGTCTTCAGGCTTTGGTACTTTTGGTTCTTGGGCTTTGGTGCTAAGATTTTGGCTTACAGCATTGCCTCCCTTGGCTCACAGGCTTTCAGATTGGAGTGAACTACAGCATGACTTTCTCAGGCAGACCATGAGTCTTCTCAGCCTTCAGGATCACATGAGCCAGTCCTTCATAATAAATCTCTTTCTGTATATCTATATATCTCAGATTGATTGTGGTTCTCTGTAGAGCCCCAACTAATACATGCTGTTTGGTTTTATTTGTTGCACTGCTGCTCTACAATAACCCCAAGCCTGTTTATGCAGTTTAAAACAAGGACTTTGGATTGGGATTGCCCTGGAGATGTTACATACATGAAATACTCCTGTTAAATTACTTGTCACTTCACACTCATGTGGCTTTCCTTTTATTGTTATTTCTTATACTTGAAAACACTCATCTAGGTCAAATTACACATCAAATTTAATACCTGTGAAGCTTTCATGCCTTATCACCCCCCGGCAGAATTCATCATTTCCTCTTTTGGGTACCACTGTGTACTTTTATCTCATAGCTCCTCCCCTGTGGTCCATGTACCTGTTAAAATATGGTTCATGTAATTCTTTCAATCTGTGATTGATCCTGAGATTTCAGACATGTTGCTTATCTGGTTGAACATGGTTCTTTGTCTGTGAATATGATGTCCTCTCATTCTTCAATCTCTTAGTTCAGTCTCTTTCCCAGGAAGCATCTTGCCTTAATCCTCTTAGAACATTTGATCATAATCACTTCTTTAATTTTTAAATTTTCTTTGGTGGACTATAAACTCCATACAGGCAAGGACACATTTTTATTGTTTACTTCTACATCCTCAGTGCTCATCCAAGTGTTTGGCACATTATTGTTAAAGGAGTTAATGTATTCTACTTAATATGGAGTGTTTTGGACTTATGAAATGAGTTTCATGTTTGTGAAACCATAAGAATATATGACATATGCATATACATGTAATACGTATAGGCATCTACCAGCAGCAACAGGCAGATCTTGTTTCTAACCCTCTTCTCTTGATATGGAATTGTTCTGCTATCCAAGAAAGAGAGAGTAGACAATGAAAGACTAGGAGTTTTCTGAAATGTGCCACATAGAACATATGGGAAAGGCCCAGGGAATAAGGTTATTTAAGAGTTTACTAATATTAGTTGCTAGAGAACTTTTTCCCCAAATGGACCAATCAGATGGATAAAGAAAAGTTTAAGATTATGTTTAATAATCAAGTTTACTTTCGTATTAAGACAGCTGCAAGAACAGATTAAAAGATACTATCACTTTCTTAAAGAATGGGCAAGAAAGGACTGATTGAAGATTAATCAATCATTCATTTATTGGTGGCCATCTCAAGCTATGAGAAGAGTTTAAGAATAGCTTTGCCAGAAGTCCATATGACACAGCACAGAACAAACAGCAAGAGATGA
Source organism: Castor canadensis (assembly GCF_047511655.1). NCBI lineage: Eukaryota > Metazoa > Chordata > Mammalia > Rodentia > Castoridae > Castor > Castor canadensis. The sequence continues at coordinate 106,506,237 of NC_133392.1, read as the reverse complement.
ATTTGCAGACTCACCAAGCACAAAGTTTCTTTGCAGCATGTGTGCTGCTGAAATAGATACTGTAGAATTATATTTCTTTGAAGATTAAAAAAACTTCACAGAAATTGTATTAAGAAGAAGAACTTTTTGACTGAGCAGAGATATTTGAGGGTGTTGAAGCCTTGTCTCTGCATGGTTATATAAACACTAATGTCAGGTGTTCTCCTCCCATGAGTTCACTGCATCATAAACTTAAGACTATTGTGTTTGGTCACCTACTACCTACTTCTAAAACCCTAATGCTGTAGAGAACTGGTGTAGGTCACAGCCCAATCCTCTCAATAGCATTTTTTAGTACAAAATTCTCAGAGATAATTTAACAAATACAAAAAGTGATATATTTTGTGTATTTATATTAAAAATTGATTCTGGAGGATGTATATAAGTAGCAAAGATTTCATAACACCTTTATTCTTGTTAAGTGTCTATCCAATTAATCAAAGGGGGTTAAAAGGGAAATGTAAGCAAAAGAACAGTAATCTCACAGCCTGACATCTGAGTCTCTAACATCTGGGTTACCTTAAATGCCTTGCTTGTTACCCAGTTCTGATGGGAGCCTTCATTATTTTTTCTTCAGCAATTGATTGGTGATTTGCTTTGGCCAATTGTATGTTCACAGAAAACACAGTGTACAGGTGTCTGATTTTAACTAATATTTTTAAAGCTTTTATCTTCTTCTATAAAAAGTATGAATCAGATAACCCACTGGTATCAGAAGACTGGAAAACTCATTGAGCAGCTCTGAATTTGAATCTGGAGTTAAGTTCAGCTGAGCCTTGTCTATATCAGTCAAACATCAGCTAACCTCCAGATGTGTAAACAGGTAAATGTTTGCTTGTTTCTGGTGGTACTGGGGGTTTGAACTCAGGGCCATGCCATCCGCAATGGGTTTATTGTTGTTTTCAACTGCGTTTTCCAGTGGGTTATTATGCAGCATTATACTGATAATAGTTGACTGTTAGAGCTACCTAAATAGAGTTTCATTTCCCATGGAGACGTGGTGTCCCAATATCAATCCACAGCCCTCCCTTCCTGGATGTTGTATCTTCTTTTCCAGACTTTCTTCCCTTTCACAATTCTTTAATCTACATCTTTCCATGTGGGTAGTTAGTGTTGGTATGATCTTTATTTTATAATTATTAGCATGTGTAATTTCAGAGGTTAACCATTGTCTTTTTACAGGGTGAGATCTGGGTATACATTCATTTATTTAATCATTCAACACTTTTTCATGGGGGGCAACTTTAGAATATTTCAGGTACTGTTATGGTCTATAAAATACAATAGTCATGGTACTTACACTTTTTTTAATAGGAGACAGACAATACATAAAAATACAACAGAAAGAGATGTACCATTTCTATAAATAAAAATGATGAGGAAGAAGAGGTTGGAGATGGTTATGACTACAGAAGTAATTTCATAAACCCTCTTCTATCCCCTGCAGAAATATAAAACCTTTCTAAAATCTTTGCCTATTGCTCTGGACTTGTACTCATACACTTCTTTGTAGCTTTCAACTAGTTCTACTGATTTATGGAGTTTAAGCATTATTTTTATCATTCTGCTAGTCTTCTCTTGGTTCTACCTTGTGTTTACTGAAATTAATTAAATTAATACTACACAAACAATTCACAGGCATTTTGTATGGATAAGACTCTGCTAAAGGTGTTGAGAATATGGTTATATTTTCATGGTGATAACATAATTTAAAGTTCAGTACTAGATATTTGTAATCCCAGAAGTCTCAAAGCAAGACCCTAGGTTCTTGCCACCTGTTTTATTGCTTACATCTTTCTATCTTTATTATTTTGTTCTAATTTCTGAATCATTTTTTTCCTTTTACAGAACAAATGAGTTTGCTCTCTTCTTTCTATGGTTCTACCAGTTCCAGGCCCCTAGAGTCTCATTTTTTAACCAAATAGCTTGCAAAGTTATTTTCTACTTATGGAAACATCTCTAGACAGGTTTAGAGGTATTTCTTTGCATGCTTAAGGTCATACAGTTATAAGATGGTGGACTTGAAGTTTTAATCTCTATCTGCATTTCAGTGTTTGTGAAGTGAAAACAAATTCCATAGTCATTGCACTTTTTTAAAAGTAAACTTATTTGATGCATGGAATTTGCTTAATGGAAAGTAATTTAGTACAATTGCTTTCATGTAATATTAGTAATTCCATGACATGAACTCAGTGAAATAAGAATTTATGCACAGGTATCACTGATGTTGATTCCAGGGGTTTATGCATTATTGGGCCTCAGGGGAAGGTGGTTCTTCTTTGTGGTTAGTCCCTGTTCACTGATAGCATTCAATGAGTTAAAGGTCATTTAAACTGGTCATTAGGTAATGGCCTCTTTCTTTAATGTATCCATTTTTTACATCCATTATCTTTCCAAAGTTTTTGACAATATGTCACACTATGAAAACTGATCTGGCTTTTTATCATATTCTAGAGCCACTTCTAGTCAGCTTGCTTTTTCCCTTTGATAGCCCTCTGGAAAGAATGAGCAATTCTCATATTCCCATATGCTTTTGCACTACTAAACTAATAAATGGGCCCTTGCATACTCCATTCAAGACCATCTACTTATACATTTCCTTTAGGCATTTCCATTCCAAAGACCTGACATGGTATACAGGATAATGGCTCCCAAAAGTTGTCTACACCCTAATCACTAGAACCTGTATGTTATGATATATGGTATAAAGAACTTTGCAGAAGTGATAAAGTTGTGGATCTTGAGATGAGAATTTTATACTGGATCATCTAGATGGGTCCAATGAACTCACCCAGGTCATTAAAATCTTGTTACAAGTTAGAGCTGAAACTGGAAGTCTCCTGTACCTTTAAAACTCTGCTCACCTCTAACTTCAACTTCACCTAGGTCTCTCCTCAAAGGAATAGGTCCTAAAATTTTCATCAGTTTTAATTTCTCCTCTTCAGCAACTTAGACCGTAGTAGCCTTATCATTCTCTTCCCACAGCCTCTGACCTACTCCCTTATTTTTTCATATTTCTTTCCAATTATAGAGCATATGTGAAATACTCCCAATAAGTCTATTATAAGAGCCTCTTCTAGACATCTGTCTCATATCCTTTCAAATTGTTCACTTCACTTTTCTATACTCATCAAACTTTTGCCTCTTCTCCATTCTCACCTTCACGTTCCTGACTAATTTATAATGATGCTGCATTTTTATGCTGTTTAACCCAAGCTGAGCTCTTGACATAACTTCCAACCCATTTTCTTGTCTGAAGTTCATTTAATCTTCCATTGCCTAACTGAGTATTTCCAAGTATTCTCTCTTCTTAGCCCCACCTTGTTCTCAGTCTCTGTAGATAACATATCACTCCTTTCAATAAGAATTGAGATCATCATTCAATAACATTCTCAACTTCTCTTTCCCTCTATCATTAACTTAGACCTGTCAAAGGAACCTGTATAAATAAATATCTGGGAAAAATAAGATAGGACTCTTATATTTAAAGAGTTGAAACAACTTACATGCTCAAGTACAAAGAGGAGTACTATGAGAGTTCTATATGCAATCTGAATAGCAGACATTGATCTTATTCAAAGGCCCAGTAACATGTATGTCTGTACTTTCTCAGCCCTGAATTCCTGATTTTTAATGTTTCTGTCCAAGCAGAAGAGCGAAACTAGACTAGGTAAGACAACATAGATAAACAATTATGTGAAAACAAACACAATATTAGTAGTGTCTGGAAGCTTCCTTAATCAATCTGGTTAAAATTCATTTTTTTTCTTACATAAGTCCTATTTTCTCTTTTAATATCATTCTTTCTCAGGGATATAAACTGTTTCCCATGCATTCTTATGGGTGGTGTCTGCTTGGCCATGTGAGTTCCTCCCACATTTTACTTCTTATTTTTATTGAGTGCATTTTTTCCCATAGATGATCCCTCTGATCAATACTTCCCTCTTAGCATTCCTAGTCTAGCATAGTCTGAGGGCATAAACCATCCTGTACTTGAAAGTTATATTCTTATGGAGCTACAACACTTCTTCTAGACCTGACAGCTTAATGTTTTGTGTCAAGATTTTTTTTCACTCTGTAGCAAATTCCTTAGAGTTTTTTTTTTTTTTTGGGTGTGTGTGTGTGCTTTTGAAGTACTTACCTTTCAACTAAGGACTTCTTTGTTTAAAGAGACAAGAAACCATCAACTTCGATATGCTATTTAAATCTATCACAGTCCCCAACAGCCACCTCTGTGTAGCTTTAAACAATGGTCTTTGTTTTATTTAGTCATCTGCCAAAGATGGTTTCAAGGTCTTGCCCATTGGGTTTAAAAAGAATAGAGATATTACACATTCAATCTGAGTACAGCAAAATTGTCTTCTGAGAAGAGCAGAATGTTTCCCTGAATTATTATAAACATAATTATAAATTTGGGAACTTTATAAAATACTTACTGTGCTTGTAGCTGTTGTTGTGTACAGTGCTGGGGTTTGAACTCAAAGCCTCACACATGCTAGGCATAAATTTGGAAAAAATTATAAAATACTTACTATGCTTGTATCTGTCATTGTTGTGTACAGTGCTGGCGTTTGAATGCCAGGCCTCACACTTCCCAGGCAGGCTTTTTACTACTCGAGTCACTCCACCAGCCCATCATTGTTAAATTGGTTTAGAATAATATTATTAAAATTTTTAGTGCTCCCCACCTCCTGTATGTGTGTGATGCTTCTTTTTCAAGCTCTTAGAGGGTGTTGGATCACCTGTGAGACCTCCAGAATCAGACAAAATTTTCAAATATGGAAATTATCCATTTGTTGCCATGTTGATCACTGAAATAAATTGTCACCATAAAACTGCAAACCTGCTGTATCTCTTTGCTTTCATTTTAGGCAAAATGTATTCTGAGTAGCATCTGCTTAAGGTAGTATCTGTGGAATAACTACTATAGGAAAAATAATTTTGGAAGATCAAGAAGCAGGACCTATGCAAACCCCTTCAACTTCCAAACCAACTCCAGTAGTAGTCAACTGGTATGAAAAGTAATTTTATATGCCAAAATTTGTTATCAAATGAAATTTTTTGTGCAATAAGAATGGAATTGGTGGTTTATGGGTCATAATGAGAGGCAACTTCTGGGGAAACACATCCTTAAATTCAGGTAAGATAAAGGGCTAGTTGTTTTGTAATGAGGAATAATATTACAAAGAACATCAGACAACTCCCCAGAACACATGCATGCATGTTTTGCTTCAGATTGCTTTATCGTGGAGACACAATCTTAGCTTTCTACTGTCTCAATTCTATAAGCCTCTGAACAGAGAAAAATCATATTTTACCCTGGAAAGTCTACATTATACACACACACACACACACACACACACACACATGCCATTTTTATTCTTCTTGATTCTTCTTGATTTGTGAGGCTTGGTGAAGTGTGACACAAAAAGATTTCAAAAGCATAATCATTCTGGTTTTCAGGACTTTGTGCTTAGAGCATAGCAGAATTTGATAGTTCTCTGCTGAGGAAGATGGGTTGGTCCCTAAAGTACAATTTTCCTGATGTGGTTGACAGTGTATTATGAAAGTACTTCGCTTGGTGTTCCTTCATGTAGACACAGTTATCTTTCATGAAAGTAAGGCACAGGAAAAAAGAAAAAAATTGGGAGTATATAGTGTGGATTTAAATGAAAGTTCAAGCAGAAGAGGAAAGGTTAATATTTTTGAGAGGCATCTAGCATTCTTGAAGCTCACCTAAACTTGGTGTATAATTTGCCAAATTTGCATTCATGACTGAGCAAACAAGACTGGTAGAATACAAGATCCAAGCCAGAAAGGCCTGAGCTAGAATACCAGTTCTTCTATTTATCACTAAAAAGATCTTGAACAAAGCAAACAAACTTTCTGAGCATCAGTGTTCTCATCCATGGAAGGAAAAATAATGATAAATATTTTGTGTTTTTGTAAGGAACACTATGGCTCAAGTTTCAAATGCCTATCTCATAGTAGGCATTTAGAAATAATACTTGCAGTTTTTCTTCTCAGAAAAACAGTGTTATATCTGTTTTTGCTTTCTTTTAGTAAGGAAGGTTAAAGGCTCTTAAAGGTATGTCATTATAAGAAAATTAAATTCTTAAAACTCAATTATGTAAGAGGCTATTCCAATTGTCAAGTTAATGTGTACACCTAAATTTGAATTTCTACCAAATCTTCCAAAAACAGAGAGGTCAGTAATTTTTTTTTCTTTAAAGGGAGCATATTTTAGGATTGTAGGCCATAGAATCTCTGTCACAACTAATTAACTCTGCTATTACAGTGTGAAAGAAACCGTACAAAATGCATAAATAACTAAGCATTACTATGTTCTAATAAATACTTATTTCAAATACAGGAAATGTGCCAAGTCTGGTGTAGATGCTGACCCCTGAGAACAAATAATCACATAGATCCCATACTTTTAGTATAATTATAAGTCATAGAAATTACTTTCTTCAAGGTAATTTATATTTCTACTTATATTTAATAAGCAGAAAAAAACAAACATCAATTTTAAGTGGAGCTATTTCTCAGACATCCAATACAAACCTTTTCAAAGTAGGTTCAGAAAAACTTAAATTAGGAAAGAGGGGACATGAAGGACCTGAAATTTAACTAAAACCAACTGAAAAAAATATCACTTTATTTAAGGAAATGCTGTAAAGAATCCTAATGCTTTTGAACATTGATTACAGGAAATCATGGTAAGGATGAGGAAAGCCTCTAAGATGCAATGTTGCGATGGTGACCTTGGGGAGAGGAACATGAAAAGAGAAGAAGAGATTTCTTTTGGAAATTGTATACTGAAGAGCAAAGGGAAAATTTGTGACTTTGTAAGATGAAAGAAAATTAAAAATAACTGAGGAACATAACTCTTCTTCCTTCATCTAAAGGACCATCTATTAAATAAAAGACATGTTGTAACACTGACATAAAAATGGCCTTGAACCAGGCATCTTTACAGAAATGTGGAAGTACAGCAGGTTTATACGTGCAAAGTGAGTACAGGAGAAAATGTAAGATGTGTAAATACATATTTTGCAGATGACAAAAACACACTCCCTCTACTGAATCAACCAGAAGGAAGAATATAAGCATAATGTATACTTCCATTCTGAAGCACATATTATCCAACAAATGAATGAAGAAACATCTTATATATTTAATAGCTAAGTATAAAAATGAACATTTACAAGAATAAAAAAATCAATTGAAATGGATTGAATTTTTTTAAAGTAGGAAAAATGATAAAATTATATCAGGAATGAAGACTAAATTACAAGACTCCCAGAAAGAATAGAATTGGATAAAAACTTCAAAAGGTTCTCTAAATTCAGAAAGCAATGAAAATGTAAATAGGGCCTGAGAAGAAGTTTCAAAATTAATAGTAAAGAGAAGTTCCAGCATAACAATAATTGGTCTAGGGTGACAAATTCAATGCAAATGATTCATGTTTGAAATTCTGAAATAAAATGAGATCCATATCTCATTATTAATAGGGCCCACCAGGTAACTGGTAAGATTGCCTCAGAATTATCAGCTCTGATAAATAATTGAGTGAAAATATTTGTTATAAATAGAGATAAAAATCCTCAAAACTTCAGCACAAAAACAAAATGTAAATGAAAGCATGACGGGTACATCATTTTCAGAAAACTTAAAGAAAGAAAATATGAACCAAGGATTTTATATCTATCTAAGTTGTCCTTTAAGGTATCATAGCTTTATAAAACTACTTTTTAGAAACCAAAAACTCAAGGAATACTGTATTCATGAACACTTCTTGGGCAAAATTCTAGAGAATAAACTGCATCCAACCAAGAGACAAATAGGGAAATTTTGACAAAAAATAATTTAATTCTAAATATAAAATGTAAGTCTAGTGTGGTGGTACACTTCTGCAATCCCAGCACCAAGGCAGGAGGATTGAGAGTTTAAAGCCAGCTACACAGTAAGACTCTGTCTCAAAGAAAAATAAAAGGTTTAACAAGGGTGAAGAGAGAAGATGGCGAATAATATGTAAATGGATAAAATGAAAAGAATAATATGTTACTCTTAGTGTAAATGAAACTACAAGAGGAGAAGACAGAGGTAATGAGAAAATAGAGCAGATTTTTTGTATAACTATTAATGACCTTATGTGGGACTCAGAGTATCTTGGGAAACAAATTAATAAATCAGATAGTAAAAGTTTAATAAGAAAATAACAGTATAAGGATATTTAACAATTATATGAGTACAAAGATAGCCTATAAAACCAAAGCACAAATATTTCTAAATTCCAAAAGAAATAAAAATATATAAATCAGAAAAATGCAGGACATAGATGAAGAAACATGGAAAGTAAACATAGTACACATAATATTTATAATATTAAGACTTATCAAACATATTAATTCATGTAAATAGACTTCACAAGCTAGCAACAGACTTTAAATTTTGGTCACAAAGCAGACCCATTTATATGTTTTATTCAAGGGAAAGCCTAAAGTGAATCATTAACAATAACATGTACAGAGGAGTGAAGATATCCACACCAACGGAAGTGAATAAAAAACAGACTGCAAATCTGTTAACAGGGTGAATGAAATTCAAGGGAAGAAATGCATAGAACATGAAGGATAGCTATGAATTCCCCCCAAATCATATTGAAAATATAAAAGTTGTGGATACCCATGCATCAAATAACACAACTACCTCTAGCTAGCAGGAGAGTAATAAGACATAGCTATAAATAACTAAAGGAGCAAACTTTAAGGCAATAGATCTTAGTAAAAGTGAAAGATTTTTACAATCTGAAGAGAAATGAGTACAACAGCAGATGTTAGTATAAGACAATTAAGAGACAAAAATATAAGTAAGATAAAAAGGACAAAATATTTGGTAAGATCGATCTTAAGGAGTATATATACTGAAACTGATACCAGAGATTACAACTTCTTAAGCGCACATTGCACAAATGAAAATCAACTTTGCATTATATAAACATGACAGCCACTAGTCATAATGAGACAAACTTAAAGTCAGTAACAAATTTAAGTAAACTTTCATGTAAGTATTAAAAGTCACTTCTTTGAAACAACTTTCCTTTAGGAAAGGCAAGCAAATTATAAAAATTTTTAAAAATTCTATAATGAAAATAAACGTATGAGAAATCTCTGGGTTACATAAAAAGGGGCAAGATGAGAAAAACATTATAGCTTTCAATACATATAAAAATTAAAGAAGGAAAACAAATGACTTAAATGCCCAACTCAAAAAGCTAAATAAAGAATAAAAAAAGCAAATGAAAACTTAAAAGACAGAATATGATGAAAGGAGAAATTAATAATGTGGAGATTTGAGCCGGTATATCTAATTAGCAAATCAAATCCTGGCTTTTGAAGGAAAATTAACGAAAAAGATGAACTTGTAAATATCTCAACAAAAGTGGTAGAATTAAAAAAAATAAGAAACGACAAGGGAAAATCATCTATGGAGACAGAAATTTTGAAACAATCAAAAGAAACTATATTGCTAACCTCTTTGAAAATATTTTTGAAGTACTAGGTGAAATGATGGTTTCTGAAAGAAATACAGTCTACATGATTAACTGAACCCACTAGAGATAGAAAATTTAGATAAAACAATTTTTACATAAAAAATATCAAAATTTATCAAAACAATCTCTGCTAGGGAAGTCTAGCAAATACTTAAAGCCTTAACACTGCATAAACTGTTTTAGAGCACAGAAACCAAGAGAACTCTCCAAATTATGCATATGAAGCAAATATATATTTAATGACTAAATCATATAGAGTGCAAAAATAAAATCACCAATCAGTATAATGTCTAAACATCTATGTAAAATGCTAAATGAAATATTAGTAATAAGAATCCAACACCATAATAAGAAAATAAAACACATATGACACATTGGGTTTCTTCCAGGAGTGCATGTTGGTTGAATATTTGAAAAAAACTATCAATACAATATGTAAATTGATAGACCTAAAGGAAAAATTGAGTTGATGAATACTGTATTAACAAAAATATGTATTTATATGTAAACATTTAAATATATTAGGTACATTAAACAAATATAATTGCATATTTATATTCCAAAGATTTATTTTAATGCTGAATCACATCTTGTTTCATGGGAAATACTACAGGCATTTCTATTTCACGGTTACCAAGACAAAGAAGTTAAGATTATGTTCACTAATATTCAACATTATATCAGAGGTTTAGCAAAAGAAATTAGAACCATAAGAATTGGCAAAGAAAAAAACTATATCTGTTTTCAGACAACAAAATATTAGACTAGGTATATAAAAGACAGCCAATTATAAAACTTCAAACAATAAGTGAATTCAGTAAAATAGTACATTTAGGATTAATATGCAGAAATCAGTAACCCCACACTGTAAACAATTTTCAGGTAAGAGATATAATCATAGAGAACCATATTTATGATACTAACCAAGAAGACAGAGTATTAGGAGTAAACTTAAGAAATATTCCAAACATCTGTGAGAAAAACTTTATAACATCTTCAAAGATATGCAAGTAGATTTAAACAAGTAGAAAGATAGTTCTTACTTTTGAACAAAATCATTATAAGGCAGATGTCAATTCTAAGTTAACTCAGAGATTTAAAGCAATCCCAATAAATATGCATTTTAAAGAGTAAGGCAACTTGATAATAAAGCTGACATTGAAAAATAGCTGGGAAAACACTGAAAATGAGCTGTAGCAAGAGCCTTGCTAGGAACTCAAATAAGGTACAAACCTCTTTTCTTGAAACAGTGTGCTACTGGTCTAGAGAGATCTGTGATATAGAGTAGTAGGTCCACAAAGAAACCATATAACATGAAAAATTGACTTTTGATGAAGGTGAGATCTCAAATTAGTGGGCGAAGGTGGACTTTTTAATGAATGCTTATGAGATTATTGGCTAGATATTTGAAAAAAGCCTAACAAAGTAAAACACGTATCTCAAGTTTACATAAGAAAGAACTCTAAATGGATAGGAAACACAGGGTGAAATTTTAAAACCATACTAAAAAAAAAAAGAGTGAATTCCTATACAATATCAGTATAAGCAAACTTGAAATTCCAGATTTAGTAAAAACTATTAGTACCAACAGAAATCAGTCTGTCATTGGAGTCTGTTATGTGCTTACAACATATATCTCAGGTGAAATAGAATTATTCTTAATTTGTATAGAACTCTTAAAACTGAGAAGAAAAAGGTCTTACAGAAAGAATACCTTAATAGGCATTCAACAAAGAAAATACTAAAATGGTCCTTAAATATAATGAAAAACACTTAATTTCATCCATAATACAAGATATTGACAGCCCAGTCATATGTCTCAACTATCAAAATTGGTGAGAGTTTATAAGTTCTGAGGGTTTCCCCCTTCCTGGGCTCTTTGGAAATCCTACTGTGCAATAAACTAGAGGTTAATTAAATGACATCATATTTGTTTCACACAGCTCCTGGATTACTGTTCTTTGTTGCTTAATACCCAGTGTTTTAAAGCCATTTTTCTTGTGTTTTGTGTATTAACTTTGGGGGTAAGGGTAAACACCATCCCTGTTACTTCATCTTCCAGAAGTGGAGGTCTCTTGGATTATTGTTTGACCTGTAGATATTTACAATTTAGCAAATGTCATCTGAGAAGAAATCAGCTGGAGAGCCTAAAGCTCACTTTTAATGAGGCATTTCATTTCTTCAGGACATTGGCACAATGTCTGGATGTCTTAGTTGCTTGCTGATGGTTTTAAGCAGTGGTTTGTTTTATTTATTCAGTACTATAGTTCTTCTTGGCTGGAGGATGGGTCTGATAAAAGCTTTTCCATTACAGGCAGAGAAAAAACACTCAGGCAATATTTCTTTCTAATATGACTCTTGTCTCCATCTTTTATGGTGTTTTCTTTCTAAAACTCTGATTAAATATAACTGCAAAGTCTCAATTTCCTCCTCCATTTTTAATGTCTTTATCACACTTACCATCTTGATCACCATCTATGTTGAACTCTTATTTTTTAAGATTGGTTACTTAGTTCATGAATTCTGTCTTTAACTGGTTAACCTGTCTACTGAGTGTTAAATTTTAATATTTCAATTAATGTAATTGTTATTTTTCAGGGTTTCTTTTTAAAATTTATTTTTCTGTTTTTTTAAACTTCAATGCCAAATGAAAACAATTATATTTGAAACATGCATTTAAGAAATGGGTGAATCATAAGGTGAAATTATTTTTAAAATAAGATCAAATGACAATTGAAGTCTTTTATGAGAGACATTTGGCTTTGCATTGATACATTTTTTGTTTTAAATTTATTTGTGAAGGTTATTTTGGTATTATAATGGAAATGTTGTGCAAATGCAGCTTAATATATACAATGAGAGCTATTATAGAGTCCCTTATGGTTCTATCATGATTCCTAAGGAGTTCATACCGTCCTCACAGGTCTCTAGTTGTTTTTCAAATCTGCCTGGGTTGCGTTTGGTAGCTTTCTGTTTCTTTTGTCATACTTTAAATAATCTCTTTCATTTCTGAAATATATTTTATATTTTGTGTCTGATTATTCTCTCTTCAAATTTGTGACTCTGATTCATTAGTTTACTGGAGATTTCTTTCTTTTTCTATTCCTTTTTTGTTTTTTTGGCGGGATGGGGTTTTGAGCTCAGGGCTTTGTGCTTCCTAGGCAAGAACTCTACCACTTGAGTAGTGCCTTCAGCCTTCTTTACTTTAGTATTTTTCAGATAGAGTCTCATGCTTTATTCCCAGGCTATTCTTGAACCACAATCCTCCTACGGATGCTTTTTAAGTAGCTAGGATTACAGGCATGAGCCACGGTCCCAGCCTGAGAATTCTTAATGATGCTTTTTATGAGTTTTTATTTTCTCTTGCATAATTTTCTCAGAACTCCATCTGTGGGAATTCCTTGAGCTTGGTTTTAAAATGTATTATGTTACAGGGAACTTGTATGGGGGTGGTGGTGTCCTGATAGTGGTTGCATGACCAACAAAGGTGACTTCAAAACTGTATTTTTTAGGAGAAAGTGTACCTCACAAGTGGTACAAGTTCAAGCTAAAAAAAAAATCTGAATATTATGGGAGATTTTCTTTCTCTCTCTACCCAAGAGCTAAAACTGAACAGAACCTTTCTTTAATTTTCATCTCTGTGTTTATACTTTGCCATCTGGTCATGTCTCCCTTCTGGGTTTGTTTCATCGATGGCTGCTTGTCTGACTTTTTGTACTGATTGGGCAATAAGACTTTTCATTTGTTACTGTAAGGAATGCATGGCTGGCCTGCCTCATATTCAGGCTCCTGAGTACTCAGGGGAAGAAGATGTCCCAGCTCTTTGAGAGTAAAGGCCACACAGCTCAGCTATATTTAGATATCATACTGTTATCCATTGTCAGAAATGTTAAATTTCCACAGTTATTGTTGGAAATGTTATTTTTTTTACTGAATGAGTTTAAACTGCACATTTAGTCTACCATGTAGATTTCAACACTGCTACAAACAGAAGTCTCTGCAACTTACTTGTCATACTGAAATTCAAGTTGTATACTGAACAGAAAAAATTATGTATCAGATCAGTCACGTGGTCAAAATATTTGGTTCTTTCTAAATGTCTTCAAGATGCAAGACATATTCCTTATATCACCTGATCTCTTTCCTGATTTGATCTTGACTAACTAACATTTTAGCTCAAATTCATGGAACTCTTCCTTCTTATCCTTTGTTCTATTGAAATTCTTCAATTTTTCCTCATGTATCTTAACTCTAGGTTTTTGCTTGGTTCACTTTCAGTCAGAAGTTTAGTTTTAGTTTTGGTAAATGTGCCTAAACCATACTCAACCTCAGGATTGAAGATGCTTGGAATAATGTCTAGTAGGAGATGTTTCTTGAGTTGCTACTCCCTACCTTCCTTATTTATCATGTTCCAGCAGTCTTCTGCACCCTGTCTTCATCTAAGTTTTTGCACTTACGATACTGAGAATAACTTGAAGTCAATCAAATATTTCCTTATTTATCTCCTCATTTGTGATGCCTATTATGATACTTTCCATGTAACAAGCTGAATAAATGTTTAATGAATGAGTATACTTACTAAAATCTCATTACATGATTCAGCAAGTTTAATTGTTCTTTTTTTCTCACAAGTTTTTTAGATAGCATATAAATGATATTATTTTCTACTTCAGAGAGAATTGTTTTGCATTTTTGCAAAACCCTTTCCCATACATGACCTCATATGTTAAAAATCACATATCCTGGATTTCAAAGGGGATCTGTAAAATTCCAAGGCTAGATTCATTCCTGCCCTCCACCTGCCAGTTCACGAGAATCGTGTAGTCTGTGGTGGATGTTAATGTCATGATGGTAACAATGGCACACTGCTGCTATTTGCTGACATGACGAATATTTTTAAATCTTTCCAATTTTCCTTATTGGACATTTTATCTTACTTTAGAGTTGCAAACAGTTTTGGTCAAATCAAAATTAGGTTTTCTTAGTTTTTCTGTGGTACACTTTGAATGCTAACAAAATCAGTTTGATATTGATATTTGTCTTCTTGAGGATGGTCATTTTCTCTGTGCTCTGATGAAATCAAAAGAGATTTGATTATCAAAACTTTTCTCGTGATAGTTAGGGAGAAAAGTTCAAAATTTGGAAAAAAATATGTCAAATTAAAAGGTTGGGAATGTAAGGACATTTTCTCAGGAAAGGATGTGTACTTTGGACACTGCATAAGCATCCAGCAGATAAATGACTTGGATGTTTGATCTCCTTCAGACCTAGCTACACTGGTAAAAATGTAGCTAGGGCAATGGGTAAGAAAGGATCCAGATCTATGCACTAAACAGATATCCTAGTTTACCCAGGTTTATCTTGGGAATAAGGTATGTGAGCTCATGACTCATCTCAGATTGTCTCACTTTTTAAAAATTATGATGAAATTTACATAACATAAAATTAACCTTTCCAAAGTATACAATTCAGTGGTAGTCTGTACATTCATAGTGCTGTGAAGCCCTGCCTTGTTCTAGTTTCAACATCCCTTTCTGTACTCTATAATCCCTATTTATCCCTGTACCTATCCCCTAGAAATAACTAGCTGCTTTGTGGCTCTGAGGTCTGCCTATTCTTGATAGTTCACATAAAAAAATAATAAAACATGGCCTGGTATGTCTGGCTCCTTTCACCTAGCAGAATGTTTCAAGGTTCATTCAACTTATATCAGTATTTCATGACAGTGTTATTATCTTGTGTATATATGCTACTTGCTTATCCACTCGTCTCTTGACAAATATTTGTGTTATTTCCATCTTTTAGCTATTGTAAAAAGTGCTGCTATGAAAACTTAGGAACTATATTTATGTGAGAAGCTATTTTTTTTTATCCTGGTATGTATCTAGGGGTGGAATTGCTGAATTATTTGCAATTCTTTCTTTATGCTTTTACAGGAACCACCAAACTGCAGTCTATAGGGACTGTACCCATTTTACATTCCCATTGGAATTGTGTGAAAGCCTCCTATTTTGCTACATGTCATTTTCTTCTTGCTCTTGCTCTTTTCTTTTCAATGCTGGGGATCTAGCCAGGGTCTCATTCATGGATACTAGACAAGTGCATTACCACTGAGCTATACTCCTACCCCACCTTCTCTATATAGCTATCCTACGCTATGAATTGGCATGCCATTATACTTCAATGGTCAATGAATATTTTTTAATATGATTTTTATCCACTTGTATATCTTTTTTAGAGAAATATCTACACAAGAATTTTGTCCATTATTTAACTGGTTGAGTTTAAGTGTTATTTATATACTCTATGTGTATGTAAAGCCTTAACCTATATATGAACTGCAAATATTTTTTCCCATTCTATAAGCTATATTTTCACTTTCTTAATAATGTCTTTTGATGTGCATACATCTTTGTTTTTAAAGCCAATTTGTGGAGAGGATTCCAAGATGGTGGCTAGAGGGAGGAAGCAGAAAGCCTGCATCCTAAAGTGAAATCTTAGAGAGATGCTGGAGACACACCTTGCAGGCAAGGCCACGGAGAAGAGGCAAAACTTTGACCCCTCCACACCTCCAGCCTGCACAGAGCATCTCCATTTCACAATGAACGGAGAAACCAGGAGAGCCCCGGGCTACCACAAGATGCCCGCACCCAGATGGCTTGGGAAGACGTGGACCACAAAGTGAGCTAAGTGGTATGCAGTACTTCCACAAACAACCCTGGGCCAGATCAGCATAGCCCCCTGGACAGACTCACCGCCACCCATAGAAAAAAGAGAAACTGAGTAATAAGCAATAAGAACAATAAAGACACGTAGCAAAGAGGGTGGGGCACCCTGAGCACCAAAGGAGGGGGAGGAGAATCCCTCACAGAACTGTAAATAAACAAGCCAGGCCTGGCCAGAGAGGGTGGGAGTGGTGGTGAGCACCCAGCAATCAGGAGCAGGGAAGCTTGTAAAAGCAGCGGTGGGAGGAAAACTCCACAGGAGAGGGGGGATGACCCACTTCCTATGTGAACCGTAAAACATGCAGGTCTGAGGAAGCTGGTGCAGTGTCACCACCCCCAGTGTGCTTGGAAAGGGGAAAGCTTGTAGCAGTGGCATCACGCACAGGAGAACTCTGAGTAAACAAAGCCTGTGGGGCCACCCCTGAGATCTGCAACTGCAGAACAACATCTGAGGCACCATCTCCAGGATTGGAGGCTGAGGGACAAAACCAAAATTATTAAGACTGAAACTTCATTGCATTTGAACTTGGAGGTTTTCTTTTAAATTTATTTTTTATTTTATTTTATTTAATGTTTTATATATATATATTTTTCATTCATTTACTTATTTTTATATTTATTCTTATCTTTATTCTTTTTATTTTCAATCCTCTCTCTGTCTCTCTAATGCCTAATCAGCATACGGTCTCTAATCAGCTTACGGTTGATTAGTACACTAATCAACCTGTTTATATCTCTTCCTGTTTATATCTTTGAAACTTTTTTTGTTTGTTTCTTTGCTTTGTTTTTTTCTACTTGATTATTTGTTTTTCCCTTTTCCTTTAACATCTTTGCTGTCCATCCCCTCTCACCCTTCCATTCTAAATATCACTAGTGCTATTATTACAAGCCAGAAAATACGTAATTGCATGCAGTACAGGGACAATAACAACACCAAGGGCAATGATGGGAAGACAGAAAAAACAGGGAAACCAGTTTTCCCACAGCAAAAAATTAGTATAGGAACCAGAGGGAAATGAAGAAAACAGATACTCAGATCCTGACCCCAACAAAATGAAGATAAACTATGCCAAAGAACCCAATGAAGCCCACAAGAATAATTTAAAGAAGACATACTACAGGTACTCAATGAGAATTTCATGGAGATGATACTGGATATGGTCAACCAAAATGTACAGGACACACTCAAGAAATTTCAAGACAAGAAAAATAGAGAATTTGAAAAAGCAAAAAAAGAAATAAAGGAAACCATAGAAGCACTGTATAAACACCAAAGTGAAACAAAGAACATGACTAATAAAGAAATAAATGAACTCAGGACAAAAATAGACAACATTAAAGAGGAAATGACCCAGGATATGGAAAACCTCAGAAGAAAGAATGAAACAGAATTGCAAAACAAAATGGAAGGTCAATCCAGCAGAATAGAACAAACAGAAGACAGAATCTCAGAACTCAAAGATGAAATGGTAATTAAAGGAAAAACCAAAGAACTATTAATTAAACAACTCAAGACCTGTGAAAAGAAAATGCAAGAACTCATCAACTCCATCAAAAGACCAAACTTGAGAATCATGGGCATCAAAGAAGGAGAAGAGGTGCTAGTGAAGGGAATACGTAATATATAAAATAATAACAGAAAATTTCCCAAATCTAGAGAAAGACATTCCCATACAGATGCAGGAGGCCCCAGAACACCAAACAGACCAGATCAAAATAGAACTACCCCATGACATATCATCATTAAAACAACAAGTTCAGAAACTAGGGAAAGAATATTGAAGGCTGTAAAAGAGAAAAAACAAATAACATACAAAGGTAAAACCATCAAAATCACAGCAGACTTCTTAACAGAAACATTAAAAGCAAGAAGAGCATGGGGTGAGATCTTCTGGGCACTGAATGAAAATAACTTCAACCCCAGGATACTCTACCCAGCAAAACTATCATTCAAAATACATGGAGCAATAAAAGTCTTCCATGATAAGCAGAAACTAAAGCAATATGTGACCACAAAGCCCCCACTACAAAAGATTCTTCAAGGGATTCTGCACACAGAAAGTGAAACCCAACATAACAATGAAAGGACAGGCATCACCAAACTACAGGAAAAGAAAAAGCAAGAAAGTAGAGAGTAACCTCAACTTAGGTACACACAATCATACCTTCAAACAACTAAGACAACTAAATGACAGGAATCATCACATACCTATCAGTACTAACACTTAATGATAACAGATTTAATTTACCCATCAAAAGGCACCATTTGATGAAATGGATTAAAAAGGAAAATCCAACAATTTGTTGCTTATAGGAGACCCATCTCACCAACAGAAATAAGCATAGGCTTAGGATGAAAAGCTGGAAGAAGATTTACCTAGCCAATGGCCCCCCAAAACAGGCAGGAGTAGCAATACTTATGTCTGACAATGTAGACTTCAAACCTACATTGATCAAATGAGATAAAGAAGGACATTCCATACTAATAAAAGGGGAAATAGACTAAAAGCAAATAATAATCATCAACCTATATGCACCCAATGTCAATGCACCCAATTCATCAAACATACCCTGAAAGACCTAAAAGCATATATTAACTCCAACACAGTGGTTGTAGAAGACTTTAACACCCCATTATCATCAATTGATAGGTCATCCAAACAAAAAATCCATAAAGAAATCCTAGATCTAAAATATATAGTAGATCAAATGGATCTACTTGATGTCTACAGAACATTTCATCCAACTTCTACACAATACACATTCTTCTCAGCAGCCCATGGACCCTTCTCCAAAATAGATCATATCATAGGGTACAAAGCAAGTCTCAGCGAATATAAGAAAATAGAAATTATACCATGCATACTATCTGATCACAATGTAATAAAACAAGAACTCAATAACAAAAGTAAAGACAAAAAACATGCAAACAGCTAGAAACTGAATAACTCATTACTTAATGAACAATGGGTCATTGATGAAATAAAAGAGGGAATTAAAAAGTTCCTGGAAGTCAATGAAAATGAAAACACAACCTACCAGAACCTATGGGACACAGCAAAGGCAGTCCTGAGAGGAAAGTTTATAGCCATGAGTGCATATATTAAAAAGATTGAAAGATCCCAAATCAATGACCTAATGATACATCTCAAAGTCCTAGAAAAACAAGAAGAAGCAAATCCCAAAACAAATAGAAGGAGAGAAATAATAAAAATAAGAGCTGAAATCAATGAAATAGAAACAAAAAAAATCCATACAAAGAATTAATGAAACAAAAAGTTGGTTCTTTGAAAAAATAAACAAGATCGACAGACCCCTGGCAGACCTGACTAAAATGAGGACAGAAAAAACCCAAATTAGTAGAATCAGAAATGCAAAAGGGGAGATAATAACAAACACCATGGAAGTCCAGGAAATCATCAGAGACTACTTCAAATAAATGTGAAAATCTTAAAGAAATGGACAGATTTCTAGATAAATATGATCATCCAAAACTGAACCAAGAGGACATTAATCACCTGAATAGATCTATAACACAAAATGAAATTGAAGCAGCAATCAAGAATCTCCCCAAAAAGAAAAGTCCAAAACCCAATGGATTCTCTGCTGAATTCCATCACACCTTTAAAGAAGAACTGATACTAACACTCCTTAAACTGTTCCACAAAATAGAAAAGGAAGGAAAACTGCCTAACACATTTTATGAAGCCAGTATTACATTTATCCCCAAACCAGGCAAAGACACCTCCAAAAAGGAGAACTGTAGGCCAATCTCCTTAGTGAACATTGATGCAAAAATCCTCAACAAAATACTGGCAAACCAAATTCAGCAGCACACCAAAAAGATTATTCACTACGACCAAGTAGGCTTCATCCCAGGAATGCAGGGGTGGTTCAACATATGAAAATCAATAAACATAATAAGCCACATTAACAGAAGCAAAGACAAAAACCTCTTGATCATCTCAATAGATGCAGAAAAAGCCTTCAATAAGATCCAGCACCATTTCATGATAAAAGCTCTAAGAAAACTAGGAATAGAAGGAAAGTACCTCAACATTCTAAAAGCTATATATGACAAACCTACAGCCAGCATTATACTTAATGGAGAAAAACTGAAGCCATTTCCTCTAAAATCAGGAACTAGACAAGGATGCCCACTATCTCCACTCCTATTCAACATAGTACTGGAATTCCTAGCCAGAGCAATAAGGCAAGAAGAAGGAATAAAAGGAATACAAATAGGTAAAGAAACTGTCAAAATATCCCTATTTGCAGACGACATGATCCTATACCTTAAAGACCCGAAAAACTCTACTCAGAAGCTCCTAGGCACCATCAATAGCTATAGCAAGGTAGCAGGATATAAAATCAACATAGAAAAATCATTAGCATTTCTATACACTAATAATGAACAAACTGAAAAAGAATATATGAAAAGAATTCCATTTCTAATAGCCTCAAAAAAATCAAATACCTAGGTGTAAACCTAACAAAAGATGTGAATGACTTCTACAAGGAAAACTATAAACTTCTGAAGAAAAGATTGAGGAAGACTATAGAAAGTAGAGAGATCTCCCATGCTCATGGATTGGTAGAATCAACATAGTAAAAATGTCTATACACCCAAAAGTAATCTACATGTTTAATGCAATTCCCATCAAAATTCCAATGACATTCATTAAGGAGATTGAAAAATCTACTGTTAAATTTATATGGAAACACAAGAGGCCACAAATAACCAAGGTAATACTCAGTCAAAAAAACAATGCTGGAGGTATCACGATACCTGACTTCAAACTATATTACAAAGCATTAACAATAAAAACAGCATGGTACTGGCACAAAAACAGACATAAAGACCAGTGGAACAGAATAGAGGACCCAGATATGAAGCTACACAACTATAACCAACTTGTCTTTGACAAAGGCGCTAAAAATATACGATGGAGAAAAAGCATCCTCTTCAACAAAACTGCTGGGAAAATTGGTTAGCAGTCTGCAAAAGACTGAAACTAGATCCATGTATGTCACCCTATACCAATATTAACTCAAAATGGATCAAGGATCTTAATATCAGACCACAAACTCTAAAGTTGATACAGGAAAGAGTAGGAAATACTCTGGAGTTAGTAGGTATAGGTAAGAACTTTCTCAACGAAACCCCAGCAGCATAGCAACTAAGAGACAGCATAGATAAATGGGACTTCATAAAACTAAAAAGCTTCTGCTCATCAAAAGAAATGGTCTCTAAACTGAAGAGAACACCCACAGAGTGGGAGAAAATATTTGCTAACTACACATCAGACAAAGGACTGATAACCAGAATATATGGGGAACTTAAAAAACTAAATTCTCCCAAAACTAATGAACCAATAAAGAAATGGGCAAGTGAACTAAACAGAACTTTCTCAAAAGAAGAAATTCAAGTGGCCAAAGAACACATGAAAAAATGCTCACCATCTCTAGCAATAAAGGAAATGCAAATTAAAACCACACTAAGATTCCACCTCACCCCTGTTAGAATAGCCATCATTAGCAACACCACCACCAACAGGTGTTGGCGAGGATGTGGGGAAAAAGGAACCCTCTTACACTGTTGGTGGGAAAAAAAATTGGAGGCTGCTTAAAAAGCTAAACATTGATCTACCATTTGATCCAGCAATACCACTCTTGGGGATATACCCAAAAGATTGTGACACAGGTTACTCCAGAGGCACCTGCACACCCATGTTTATTGCAGCACTATTCACAATAGCCAAGTTATGGAAACAGCCAAGATGCCCCACTACTGATGAATGGATTAAGAAAATGTGGTATCTATACACAATGGAATTTTATGCAGCCATGAAGAAGAACGAAATGTTGTCATTCGCTGGTAACTGGATGGAATTGGAGAACATCATTCTGCGTGAGGTTAGCCTGGCCCAAAAGACCAAAAATCGTTTGTTCTCCCTCATATGCGGACATTAGATCAAGGGCAAATACATCAAGGGGATTGGACTTTGAGCACATGATAAAAGCGAGAGCACACAAGTAAGGGGTGAGGATAGGTGAGACACCTAAAAAATTAGCTAGCTTCTATTGCCCTCAATGCAGAGAAATTAAAGCAGATACCTTAAAAGCAACTGAGGCCAATAGGAGAAGGGGACCAGGAACTAGAGAAAAGGTTAGATCAAAAAGAATTAACCTATAAGGTAACACACATGCACAGGACATCAATGTGAGTCAACTTCCTGTATAGCTGTCCTTATCTCAACTAGCAAAAACCCTTGTTCCTTCCTATTATTGCTTATTCTCTCTCTTCAACAAAATTAGAGATAAGGGCAAAATAGTTTCTGCCTGGTATCGAGGGGGTGGGGAGGAGAGGGAGGGGGTGGAATGAGTGGTAAGGGAGGGGGTGGGGGCAGGAGGGAGAAATGACCCAAGCATTGTATGCACATATGAATAATAAAAAAATAAAAATAAAAAATAAAGCCAATTTGTCCATTTTTTCTTTTGTCGCCAGTGCTTTTGATGTCCGATATCAGAATACATCACCAAGACCAAGACCACACTCATGAACGTCTATTAACTCTCGTGTTTTCTTGTAAGCATTTTATTGTCTGAACCCTTACATTTAGGTCTTTGATTCATTTTGGGTTATTTTTTGGAAGTCTGGGTTTGTTACTTGGCCTGTGGTTGTAGAGTTGTGCCACGTAATTTGTCAAAGAGAATATTGAATGATCTTGTCAACCTTTCAAAATCAATTGGCCTTAATTCTATTTCATTGGTGTATGAACTTATCCTCATGCCAGTGCTGCATAGCACAGATCATGCTTTGCTTACATTTGGGGTGTCTTCACAAGCATTTCCTTAAAAAGTAGAAACCTTCCTTCCCCCTTTCACTATAAGTGACAGAGAAGGGTTATGAAAGAGTATCACTGCCTTTCCTAACTCCAATGTGTGATAAGAGATGGAAAAGATGGGTGATCACAGCCATAAAATTCACATTGGGTATGATAGTGTACAAGAGGAAGTGAGCTTTGTAGGTTAATAAGTTTAGACTGACATCCCCGTTAGAGCTGTAACATCACACACATAAGTGTAACCTCACTGAGCATTAACTTCTATTGAGCTAACTTGTTAAACCTGTTTTCTACTGTTTTTGTGATGAGTAGGCATAATATGTGTAAATATCCTGTATTTCAGTTTCAGACACAAAACAGTTATGGAAAAGTTATTAATAATAGTTCTTTAAACGTTTGTGGAGTCAGATTGTACATTTTGAAAAATGGTCTCCTGAAGACCTTGGAAAAGCAGCCCACCTTGCCCATCTCAAATGATACCTCCTAGGAAAATGGCACTTCACCTGCCAATTATTGTGTTTTAACTTTGAGTGTCAGGTATTAATTTATTTTCATTCAGATGCCAACAGTATGTATGGTGTTTTTTTGTGAGTAAATATTCACTCTGTTTGCTTTTGTTTTATATGCTGAGTCTATAATCATTGACAGGCACTGTCTTTTATTAGTATGCTGTGTAAATGTGCTTGCAGTCTGTGACAAAGTGTACTGCCCACCCATAAAAAATGAAGAGAACAATACCATTGCTGGCAACAGAATGAATGAGGGTCTTCTGGCTACTATTCCCTGACTATCTACTTTTCAGATTTATAACCAAGCTACTTTTTAAGGTAATTGGATTATAGATTAGGAAACATAGAGCCAATTTTATTTCTTTGAAGAAGTTATTTCATTTTTGTTGTTTCTCTGGCATCGGAAACATTAGTAATAAGGTATGGTGTCTGTAGAGAGTTCAAGATTCTCACAACTTGACCTTATAGAGGCCCATGTGCCAGCATTCACTGGCTGTATAATCTTCTAGAGTCATTTTACCTCTTGAAACTTCAGTGTCTCATCTATAAAAGAGAAAGAATGATTACCTCATAGGGATGATTGTAATAATAAAATGTAATCAAGGAAGTCCAAGTGCCTTTTGATCCATAAAGCACCTCATGCATGTGAGCTCTAATTATCAACAACATTTAATATCATTTATGAAACTGGAATCTTAAATTAGGATGACTCCTTGCAGGACACTTTCCCAATTACCCACCACTGGATGTGCCTCACTAGCAAAGCTTGTGTCATTCTTTGCTGAATAGTCATGTTTATTCCTTCCAATAGATCCTTCATTGTAGTGTGAGGTAACATACCTGATTAAAAATAGGAAGCACCCAAAAGAAGCCACATTCACCTCAGTGATATGGAATAATGACTTTTTCACTGTCCAGAGGCAGTTATAAATGAGGCCAAGAAAGATCTGCTTTGGACTGTACCTTCCCAACTGTCCAGTGCCAGGTGCTGTGGGATGTGCAGAGGATGCTGGCTGACACCACCTCTTTCTTGTGCTTCCATTCTCATGCTTAGTTGGGACAGGAATGCAATTTGAACCCTGGGGGAATATAGAAGCAGGACATCTTGAATATTCTAATGACAACTACCAAGATCTCATCAGGCAGATCACTCTCTAACAATGACTTGGCTTCAGAAATTTTGTGCATCTTTCTAATTTATAAAATACTTCAGACCAATACAGCAATGGTGTTATTTGTAAATCTAATTTATTTATTTTATTCCCCCGTCTTAAAGTGATAAGCTAATTTTTACTGTAATAATATATTTGTGTATCATTTTTAAGTGTAATTAAGAACTGTTAGAAAGTGAGTAGTTCCAGGATTGCATCTGATAAAAAAAAGACAAATCACATTTTTCCAAATCAGTTATAACTAATAAATAATGCAGATATGAAATAGCATCCAATAGCTAGAGAGGTAAGATTTGATGACTGTCTTCTGCCTTAGGCACTTGTGGTTTGCACACAGAATCCATTCTCCATTCATTTGACAGCACTGTCTTACTTTGGGGTGGGGATCATCTTACTTTTATTCTTAGTCCATGTGACTTAGATGTGTCAGATCTACTCAATTTATTACTTCAAGATTAATTTCTTTCTTTTAAAATAAACTTGTTATTTTGAGGTAATTATAGATTTACATGCAATTTTAAGAAATAATACTATTGAGGCCTGTGCAGACCCCAACATGGTGAGAGGCAAAAAATAAAAAAAAGAGTAATACTGACAGATCCTGTAAATCCTTTACCCAGTATTCCTCAATGAGAAAATTTTGGAAAACCATAGTATAATAAAATAACTAAGATACTGCTATTATTATAGTCAAGGTACAGAAGTTTCTATCACCACCAGGATCCTATATGCTGTCTTTTTTGACAGTATCCCCACTTCCCTCCTGCCCTGGTCTCCTCCTTAATTCCTGACAGACACCGCATTTCCACAGAAATGGAGAATGTTGTCCATCTCTGTAAGGTTGTCTTTGCAGAAAGTTAGGCAAATGGGATCATACAGAATGCAACCTTTTGAAACTGGCATTTGTTTTACTCAGCGTAATTCTCTAGAGATTCATCTAGATTATTGTGTTTGTCAATAGTTTGTTGGGTTTTATTTCTGTGTAGTATTCTATAACATCAACCACAATTTGTTAACCATTCACCTGTAAAAGGACACATAAGTTGTTTCTAATTTGAGGCTATTACAAATAACACTGTCACAAATATTTTTAAAATTTATTTATTTTTTATTTTTTTGTTCATTTATTCACATGTGCATACATCATTTGGGTCATTTCTCTACCTTGACTCCCCTACCCCACCCTTCCCCCCTCCCTTCCTCAGTTTCAGGCAGGTCCCGTTCTGCTCTTATGACTGATTTTGTTGAAGAAAAGACATAAGCATAATAAGAAAGACAAAGTGTTTTGCTAGTTGAGTTAGGGATAGCTATACAGAAAGATTCCTACTATTGCTTTCATGTACCCGTGTGTTATGACCCATGTTGATTCAACTCTTAACTGATCTTTACATTGGTTCCTGATCCCTTGCTAGTGATAACCTGTCATTTTAAGATTTCTGTATTAGTTCCTCTGGAATGGGGACATCAACGCTTTCATGTTTTGGGTTTTCTACCTATTCCTATATCTCCCGTATGTGCTCTCCCCTTTTCTTGTGATCCAAGTCCAAAAACATTGCTGCATTTTTCCTGGATCTAAAGTCCACATATGAGGGAGAATATACAATTTTTGGTCTTCCGAGCCTGGCTGATCTCACTTAGAATGATGTTCTCCAGTTCCATCTGTTTACCTGCAAATGATAAGATTTCATTCTTCTTCATGGCTGAGTAAAATTCCATTGTGTACAAGTAACCACATTTTCTTGATCCATTCATCAGTAGTGGGGCATCTTGGTTGTTTCCATAACTTGGCTATTGTGAATAGTGCTGCAATAAACATGGGTGTGCAGGTGCCTCTGGAGTAACCTGAGTCACATTCCTTTGGGTATATCCCCAAGAGTGGTATTGCTGGATCATAAGGCAGATCTATGTTTAGATTTTTAAGAAGTCTCTAATTTTTTTTCCAGAGTGGTTGCACCAGCTTGCATTTCCACCAGCAGTGGATTAGGGGTCCTTTTTTCCCACATCCTCACCAGCACTTGTTGTTGGTGGTGTTTTGGATGATGGCTATTCTAACAGGGGTGAGGTGGAATCTTAGTGTGGTTTTGTTTTGCATTTTCTTTGTGGCCAGAGATGGTGAGCATTTTTTCATGTATTTTTTGGCCATTTGAACTTCTTCTTTTGAGAAAGTTCTGTTTAGTTCAGTTGCCCATTTCTTAATTGGTTCATTGATTTTAGGAGAACTTAGTTTCTTAAGTTCCCTGTACATTCTGGTTATCAGTCCCTTGTCTGATGTATAGCTGGCAAATATTTTCTCCCACTCTGTGGGTGGTCTTTTCAGTTTAGAGACCATTTCTTTTGTTGTGAAGAAGCTTTTTAATTTTATGAAGTCCCATTTATTCATCCTTTCTCTTAGTTGCTGGACTACTGGGGTTCTATTGAGGAAGTCTTTGCCTATACCTATTAGTTCCAGAGTGTTTCCTGCTCCTTCCTGTAGTAACTTTAGCATTTCAGGTCTGATATTTAGGTTCTTGATCCATTTTGAGTTGATACTAATACAGGGTGATAGACATGTATCTAGTTTCAGTTTATTGCAGAGAGATAACCACTTTTCCCAGCAGCATTTATTGAAGAGACTGTCTTTTCCTCATCATATATTTTTGGCACCTTTTCAAAAATGAGTTGGGTATAGTTGTGTGGGTTCATATCTGGGTCCTCTATTCTGTTCCACTGGTCTTCATGTCTGTTTTTGTGCTTTTTAAGTTGCTATTGCTTTGTAATATATTTTGAAGTCAGGTATTGTGATACCTCCAGCATCACTCTTTTTGCTGAGTATTGCCTTGGCTATTCACGGTCTCTTGTGTTTCCAAATGAACTTTAGGGTAGATTTTTCAATCTCTGTGATGAAAGTCATTAGGATTTTGATGGGAATTGCATTAAACATGTAGATTGCTTTTGGGAGTACAAACATTTTTTGTGTGAATATAAATGTTCATTTCTCTGGGGTAAGTGAGTATACAGTTGTTGGTTCATATAGTACTTGCATATTTTGCTTAAAAGAAACAGACAAATTATTTTCTGGGGTAGCATCACAATTTTACATTATAACCAGCAATGTAAAATTGTGGTCCAGTTTCTCTACCACATCTTCACAAGTATTTGGTGTTGTCACTATTTTTTATTTTAGTCATTCTGAAAGGTTTGTAGTAATACATCAATATGTTTTAATTTGTATTTCTCTAAATGGCTGACAATGGCATTTTTTCTCATGTGATAATTTGCCATGTGCATAACTTCTTCCATGAAATGTTTTTGATCCATTTTGTAACTGGTATATTTATTTATTTATTATTTATTTTTAGCTTGTCAGAGTTATTTTTGTATTGTAGAAACAAATTCCTTTGTTGGATATGTGGTTTATAAGCACTTACTCCTAAGCCGTAACTTGTCATTTTATGCTTTTAACCGAGCACTTATTTCTTATAGCAAATCTTTGATTTTGATGATGCTCAATTTATCTATTTTTCTCTTTTATGAATCGTGGTTTTGGTGTCTAGTCTAAGAACACTATGCTTAGTAATTGGTCAGAAAAACTTTCTCTTATTTTTTTTCTTAAACTTTTATAATTTTACATTTAAGTCTGTGACCCATTTTAAGTTAACTTGTGATGTACAATTAAATGTACAATTGTTCCAAAACCATTTTTTGAAAAGCTATCTTTCTTCCATTGAATTGTTTATGCACATTTGTCAAAAATCAGTTAGGCCTATTTGTGTGTTTATATTTTTGCATACTCTATTTTGTTCTATATATTGATGTATCATTCTGCCAACATCATACAGTCTTGACCACTGAAGCTATGTAACTCTTGATTTACTTTTCTTTTTAAAAACTGTCTTAGTTGCTGTAATTTGTTGCCTATCTACATTTATTTTAGAATAATCTTGTGCATATCTACAAAAATCTTGCTAGGATTTTGACAGGAATTATGTTCAATTGTGTATCAATTTAGAGAAAATTAAAACTTTTCTGTGCTTAAGTTTCCCAAATTCATGAACATGGTTTGTCTATCTGTGTTTCTTAAGGAGTTCATCCATTCATCCATGTAAAACTTTTATGGGCATAGAATTATCTGTAGTACTCTCTCTGCAAGTTTTATATGTACAGGATTAGTAGTGATGCTTAGTGTTTCATTGCTGTTGTTGGTAATATATTCTTTCTTCTTTTTTGTCAGTCTTGAAAGAGGCTTGTCAATTTTTTTGGTCTTTTCGAAGAACCAGTTCTTTGTCATTGATTTCCTTGTTTTCCTATTTAGAATTTTGTTGCTTGTACTTTTTATTAATTGTTCCTTCTGTCTGCTTTGGGTTTCTTTTATTCTTTTAATAACTTCTTGATATGGGAGCTTAGATTGTTAGGACTTCTTCTCCTTTTGTCTTTTGGTTTTTTTTTTTTTTTGCTCTTTGGAGACAAGATCTCAGTATGTAGCCCAGGACACCTTGAGCTGTGTTTCTCCTGCCTCAGCCTCCTGAGTGCTACCATTATAGATGTGAACCATTACACTTGGCTACCTTGTTTCTAAAACAAGCCTTTAGAGCTACAAATTTCCCACTTTGTTACAATTTGTCACACTGCATTATAATTGGCAGACTTTAGTGCTTCAGTTATGTTGTATTTTCATTTCCATTTACTTAAATGTTTTAAAATTTTTTCCTTGATGTTTCTTTGTTGACTCATGGATTATTTAGAAGTGTGTTGTTTAGTTACCAAGTATTTGGGGATTTTCTGCATCTCTTTGCTTTTGGTTTTTCATTTGACTCCATTGTGATCAGATGCTGGGATTTGTTTTATGGTCCAAAATATAGCCTATCGTGATACTTGTTTTGTGGGCACTTGAAAAGGATATGTAAGATGAAAATAAGCAAACAAAATGTGTCAAAGAATTTAAACAAACACCTCACCAAAGAACAAAAACAGATGTTAATAGCATATGAAAAGATATTCCATATCGTATGTCATCAGAGAGATGCAAATTAAATCAGCAATGAGATATTACTACACACCTACTAGGATGTCCCAAATCCAAAGCAGTGACACATATGTGTTTGTGTGTGTATGTGTGTATGTGCGTGTGTGTGTATAGATGTTTATAGAGCTTTATTCTTCTTTGTAAAACTTGGTAGCAACGAAGATCAGTAGATGGATGTATAAATAAACTGTAGTATGTCTAAACAATAGACAATTATTCAGGAAGCAAAAGAAATGAACTATTAAGCCATGAAAAGACATGGAGAAAACTTAAATGCATATTACTAGGTGAAAGAAGCTAGTCTGAAAAGGCAGCATACTCTACGATTTCAACTATATGTTGTTTTAGAAAAGGCAAAACTATGGAGATTGATAATTGCCAGGGATCTGGGGAAGGATGAATGAATAAGAGGAGCACAGAGTATTTTAAGGACAGTGCTATTACTTGATATGATTGCATAATGGGAGTTAGATAGCTACTATTTCTATTGATTTGGGGAACCTACCCAAACCGATAGGAAGTAGAACACCAAAAGTGACCCCTAAATTACACTATGGACATTGGAAGATAACGGTGTGTCAATGTAGGTTCATTACTTGCAGCAAATCACCCACTCTGGTGGGAGATACCAATAATGGGGAAGGTTTGGTGTGTGGGATAACAGGGGTTATGTGGGAAATATCTGTACTTTCTCCTCAATTTTGCTATAAACTTAAAATTGTTCTAAAAATAAAGTGTATTAAAAGCAGAACATATGTTGTTTTTGAGTGAGTATTTCATGTATATCAATTAGATCAAATGAGAGTAGTGGCAACTTCTAAACATTTTGCATGTCTAAGCTGAAATTTAGTAATTTATAAAATCCCAATGTTTTCCCACTTTTTGCTAATTTTAAGGTGTAGCTATTGAGAGAAATCATCTAGAAGCCTGGCACATTTACTGGGTTTCTTCATCTTAAGGGATTCTGAACTCCAGTATTTGTCTTCTCAAGTCTGTAAGACTTCTTCTTAATTTCTCAGCCTCTTAGTTTTCACTTGTGAATTGGCAAATAAATTGTGGAAAATGATGCAGAACATGTTTTATCTTTTTACTTGATTCTACTCAATGAGATCTTAGTCAATGAAGTCTTTTAGAAACTCCATGGGGTGTGTGTCTGTGTGTGTGTGAGTGAGTGTGTGTGACAATATCAAAATTTCAATCCAATTTTCTCCAGTTATCATTTCTTGCTGGCTGAATTGGTCTGATTCAACTATACCAGAAATAAAACCCTCAATTATTTACTAAATACCTGTTAATATCGTTCTGGAATCTCTGTTCTTGACTCTCTTTCCTGATGGATCTTTCATGCAAGTGGGCCAGTAAGTTCAAAAAAGGAGTATCACTAGATCCCAGACAAAACAAATAATGTCTTATTGATAACCAATTGCTTCAGCAGTTGGTTTATGAACAAAGTCAAGACTGTCACACCCAAGGAAACTTAATTAAAAGGTATTTGCAGAGATGTTAAAATAAATTTCCTTCTTAAAAATGTATAGTTGATAGACTGTAAGTATGAAGATGATTGAATGCAAGAGAGGCAAGTGGCTTTCTTCCCAATAGGCAGAGGCATGAAATCAGCATAGGGAAAAGCAGGGCTGAGAGATGGGACATAACACTGATAAAATTTTTTATATTTCCAATACTAGTTCTGGATACAGCAGTCAGGTGAATTACACTAGTTTGATTTAAATCTATGTGATTTGGAGTTTTGTTGCCTAAAGAGTCACAAAGGCACATTTTTAACTAGAAAATTTAAATAATACCTTATGGTATTTATTTTACTTGGCCTTTTCCCCTTGCATTTGACTTTGATTTTCTTTCTTTCTTCTTCTTTTTTTTTTTTTTGAGTGTTTCTTTTATCTTGGCCTTGATGATAGCATTAACTTTTTGTATTTCTTGTAAGACTTGTATTAATTTAACTCAGACTCTTTTCCAGTCTTTTTCTCTACTTCTATCTCTTTGAACACTGGCATCCCTCACTATTTAACCTTAGTTTTTTGTCCTGTCTTACCTATTTTGCTTTTTCAGATTACACTGGGGTTTGAACTCAGGGTCTCACATTTGTTAGGCAGGCAGGCACTTTACCACTTGAACCACCCTGCCAGTCCTGTCTTGTCTTACCTAAATGAATGTCTTTGCATGTCTCTACTAAATGAATACCAACTAGAACTTATCCAGGAACCTGAGCATTACTATTGACTCATTGATTCTACCTTTAAACTCTTCCTCCTTTCTTTCCCCTGATTACAATTAACTCTGGTTCTCTGTATTAATTCAGTGCTTCAAAAATTTTCACTTGCACTTTTAGCAATAGACTGTTGTCTTTCTCCTTCTGGTCTCATCATTTTCTAAATAATCACCAGAGTGGCAGAACTTCATTGCAAAACTAGTCATGTTACTTCCTTATGCTACACCTGAACGTAGACAGTGCCTGGGATGTGGTCCTAGCTGACTTCTATACACGCATTTGTCAATACTTCCTGTCCTGTGCTCTTGTCAGAGAAAGTTGCTTGGCATCTCTTGAAAATATTTTTCTTTTTTAATGCTTTGGTTCCATTGCAATTGTTATTTTCTTTAAAATGTAAATGTAATGAGTTCAGTCTGCTGAACTCAGGGTTGTACTTCAAATCACAGCTTACATTTTTACCTCCTCTGAAGCATTCCCTAAGCTTTCTCAGGCATTTTCAGTCATGGTTGATCTAGTCTTATTCCAACATCGCAGTTATCACATTATGTTATATTTGCCTGTTTCCTAAATTCTAAGTAATGAAAGAAAGGAGAAATTTTAATCAATTGTTGAATCTGTGACTGACAGTAAGTTCTCAATCTAAGCAAAGACAATAAAAATCAAAACATATTTTTTACTCTAGTTCAGCAGGCTATGAATGCAGTTTCACTTACTGTCTCACATGCAACTTTACTTATGGACTATTACTATGTTTGCCAATTTTTATACCGAAAATATCTTTAGGAAGAATAAAGGAAGCATAAAACAGTATGATTTGGATGGCTACTTAATATCACAGGAAACTAATACCAATCCCAGTCATGACAAATGGGATTTATGACACTCATGTTTTACAGATGGGTAAATTAAAAGGACAATAGGAAAGAGACTTGCCTAGGGATAAGGGGCTAGTACATTTTGCTGATAAGACAAGAATTTAACTTCTAACAATGAAGAATCTGCTGTCTCTTCTACAACACAATTTGTTGTTTAGGACCAAGGGACTAAATTCTTGACATTTTGATAAGTAAGCATAATGATGAGGGCAAGTTGTCATGTGACTGATTTTACTGCCATTGCACAATGCTTAAAGTCTCTGCATCTTCCCTCAGCTGAGCTGACCTCCGTAAGGTAAGCTGATACCTGGCTCCCCAATCCTTCACCATCTCTTTTTTTCTTTCTCACAGCACTTATCATTTTCTAGTTTATTATGGAATCAATTTATTGTTGTTTATATTATTTTCTGTTTACATTTGCTTGAATTTTAATCCTTCAAGAGAAAAAAAATTGTCTATTTTTTTTTTTTTTTTTACTACTTAAAGTATAGAATCAGTGAGCAGTCCTGGCACACATTATGCAATTCTACAGAGAAAGAAAGACATATGTCAAGTGAATTGAGAATGAATGAGCAAACGAATGAGCAAAACTGTATGCAGAGTCAACAGTGAATGAAGGTTGACAGTACATATCTGTAACTTTTCTTAAAGAAAACCTCAGTATGTAATTGAAAAAATGATACCTGTTGAAACTATTCCAGTAATCAGGAGTAAGGGAGATAAAGGAGAACAGTAGAGGGGTGAATTCATGTGTGATATATCATACATTGTAAGAACCTGTGTAAATGCCATGATGTACCGCCCCCCCCAGGATGACATAGAGTGAAAAAAAAAAAAACAACTCAGTAGCCTTGAGAACTTGGGTATTCAGAGCTGTTTGACAATAATGATTGACAAATACAAATAGATTCTTCCAAATTTAGAATCATTGTGAATAAAGAAAGCATAATCAAAACATTTACCCCATCTCTACCTATTACCAACTGAGGAAAGGAAAAGACAAAACAAAGCTCTGAATTGAATTAAGTGATAATGGATTTTGAGTTTCACAGTATTTTTACACACAGTCTTGATCTTTTCCTCATTTTCTTTCCAATAAGTGAGAGAAAATAAGAAAGGCAGGGACACAGTTCAATTTTTCTTTCTGACACAATGATTTTGGACAATTAACTTATGTGGCGTTTGAGTTGTAGGAATTAAGTACTGCTCAGGTGAGGACTCAAAGTAGTTTACCTTAGCATTATTGCCTGTCAGATAAAGAGAGTAGGAAAATTAACAATGATAGAAGACTAAATTGATTGTATTCTTATCAAGGTGTTTTTAAAAACATTTGGGAGAAATAGTAAAACTGTTCTAGTAGGGATAAGTCACAATATATTTTAAGAAACTTAGTCTCTCTGTAATTGATATTTGTGTGTATGGTATGTGTTAGGCTCTAATTTATTTCTTCCTTAATGTGATTCACCTATACACATTTTCTGCCTATTTTATATATTTATGTATTTGTATGTGTGTATGCATACAAACATACACACACATAAGATGCTTTGTGTTTTGAACATTTACATATGTGGACATGTGTGTTCCCCATATATTTACATTAGCCAATTAATCTAGCCCTATTCCTATACCATACAGCATTATTGTACTATGATAAGTCTTGGAATTTTCTTCTTCTTAAGGAATATTTTCATTAATTATTGCCTTTTCACCTTTCATAAAAATTATGTGACTTTGTTGGAGATTGTTCTCATAAAAAACTGCTGTAATTCACAATCTGACGTTGACACTTGTCCATCAAAAGTGCTATGTTCCCACCCTTTGAACTTGGTGTGGATCTGTGACTAAGCAGAAGTGATATAAATCTTCCAAGGCTGAGTATCCAGAGCTGTAGGAGTTTCCAGTTGGTTTGCTTCCTACTGTGCATTTTGAGGGTCCTGAGCCTACATGTAAAATAGTTGGATACCCTAAATCAACCGTGATGAAGATCACATGGAAAGAATACAGAGAGAGATGAGAGATGCCTCAGAAACTCCAGCTGTACCAACCTCAACTGTTTCAGCCCTCACATTAGGTGCCAAACACAAGAAAGCAAAAGCAGACATTTCTAAACCCTTCCTTCAATCAGTCCTAATGCTGGGATGGTGAGTTTAGCAAAACTATGAGTTTCCTATATTCATTGTCCAACACAAACTGCACATTCATGGGTAAAGCTTACTGTCATTTTAAGAAACTTAAATAATTGCATTGAGTCTGCAACTTAATAGGTCTGGGGGCATGATTCAAGTAGTAGAGCACTGCTTACCAAGCTCAAGGCCCTAAGTTCAGGCCCCAGTACCACCAGAACAAAAGAAGAAGAAGAAGAAGAAAGAAAAAAGATAATGTAACTTAAGTGGGGGGAAATGGAATTAATTGATATTGAGAGGTTTCAAATTCAGGAACATGATAGGCATTTTTATGAGTTGAGATGCTTAGAAGACGTTCTATAAAGTTTTATAATTTTTTCCATAAGGTCCATACATTTTTTAGCTTACTTTTTTCCTAAATATCTTACACTTTTCTGCTAAATGCTGCATTTTGTAGTGAGTTTTCTAATGAGTTATAACTAGTCTATAGAAATACAATTTTTGATGCTAATTTTACATCTAGTTCCTTGCTAAATTCCTTTTTGATTTTTTTTATTGTTGTGCTAGGGGTATATTGTGGCATTTACAAAAGTTCTTACCAAATATCATCATTGAATTCAATCCCTCCATCATTCTTGTTTATCCCCTCTCCCCCATTCTTGAAATAGTTTCAATGAGTCTCATTTTTCCATTTACATACATATGTACACAGTATTTGCATCATAATTAATTCTAAAAAGTTACTAATCATTTGAGTCTTCTACATAGAAACTTTTCAAAATATTTCTGACTATTTGCAACTTATCCTCATTTGCAACCCACACATTTTAGCATCCTCCATTGGTGCTAAGATGCCAGTTATTGTAAAATGCACAAAATACAGTTTATAAAAATGATACCTTGTATTAACTCTTCCTTATTGGGCTGTTTTGGATCTCCACTACAATATTCAGTAAGGAGTGGCAAAACAGTCACTTTTTAAACTCAAATTTTTATAGGAAATGCTCCCAAAAAGTTTCATCTTTTTTGCTAGTTTTGGAAATACACATTTATTTCTGCCCTGTTTGAGCTCATCATGATTTTTTACTGACATGAAGAATTGTATTAGTTCATTTTAAATGATAAACCAATTGTACATCCCTAATACATGCTCAAGCTAATATTAGATGTACTTTTTTCTATTATTGAATTGAATTTACTAACATCTTATTTAAGATACTTGCATCTATTTTCTTGAGTAAAATTAGTCATTTTTTTCTCATCTGATCCTTTTAAGTTCAGTATATATTTGTATTTTTGCTCATAAATGATATTCATCTTTAATTTTCCTTTCTAATTCTATTCTTATTCTCATACCAAGGCTATCTTAGATTCATAAAATGCAACTATTTCCTTCTTTGTAATCTGGAATATTTTGTGTAATATTAATTTGTTGAAATTTTGTGAAAGCACAAACAAAATCATTTATGCTTGTCATTTTATTTATGAAGAGATTCCAAACTTCTAGCTTAGTTACTTGATGGTTGTCCCTAATAGTAACCAGGTTTCCTATTTCTTAAGTCACTTTGTATTTGTATTTTAAAAGGAATGTATAAATCAATTTCATCTAAGTTCTAAACTTTTAAAGTTGTTCATAGTATTTACTTATCTTTTAAATATCTTCTAAATATGTACTTTCACCTCTTTTTTGTTTATAATGTTGCTTATTTTTCTTTCTCTTTCTTGTTTGCTTTATCAGTATGAGCAGAGAATTGTCAGTTTTAAGCTTTTTAAGGGTCCAACATAGGTATTTTTGAGAGTCACTATATTTTTCTTTTCTTTTCTTTTTTTTAGAAGAAAATCTGTTTTGTAAATTTACTATACTTTGTATTGTTGATTGGGAGTATACTCCTTATACATATACACAGTATATTCTTTATAAAATCCTTTTTTAAACTTTAGCTGTATTTATTTATTCTTACTATTCTTGTGCTGAGAGTACATTGTGACATTTACAAAAGTTCTTAACAATATGTCATAGTTGAATTCACCCCCTCTATCATTCTCCCTTAACCTCCTTCCCCCATTCCTGGAACAGTTTCATCAGGTATCATTTTTCCATCTACATACATGTGTACACAATATTGACACCATATTCACCCTCCTACACTCTTTCCCCACATCCTCCCCACCCCATACAAAACCCCAGGCAGGACCTGTTCTGCCTTCCTGTTCTTTGTTTTTGTGAAAAAAAATGACATTTTTGTTTGTTTACAGTAGCTATACAGGGAGTTTCCTTGTGACATTTCCATGTATATATGTATTATAGCCCAAATTGGTTCATCCTCTTTATTTTTCTCCTTTCTACCTTAGTCCCTTTCTTTTGGTGTTTTTGACAGGTTTAGAAATTCTGTATTCATTGTTGTATAGGAAGTATATCAACCATATTCACCTTCTTAACATCTTTTATCCTCCCTCTCTCATATGTGACCCCCCTTAGTTTGACCTGTTTTTCATAATATTGCGTGTATTTGTATTAGGTCTACATTCCACATACGAGAGAAAACATTCAGACTTTGGCTTTTTGAACCCAGCTGACTTCACTTAAGATGATGTTCCATCTATTTACCAGCAAACAACAAAATTTCATTCTTCTTTATTTTTATTCATTCAGTTTTTCTAATTTTTAGTTTTGTAACTTCCTAAAATGATTTTTCTTTATTAGTTATTCCTTATAAAATTTTAAGTTATTACATTTCAATGTGAAAACAGTTTGGGCTACACTTTTAAAGTTTTAACTTGTATTAATTAACATGTATGTATAGCATATTTCACTACATTGAAATTCTAAATATCTAAATGTTTTATTATGACTATAACTCATGAATTTTAAAATGTTTATTAATTTCTAAATGTATGACATTTTCTAGTTAATATTTTGTCAATATTCTTTAGTTAATTCTTTTGTGGATAAATTGTGGTATATATAACACTAGCCCTTTGGAATACATTCAGACTTGTCTTTTTGTATAGTGCTGATTTATGCTAATCTCCTATGTTAATTTGAGGTTATTTGTATATGTCTCATTGTGAATTAAACCTTCAATTATTACACAGTGCACTTCTCTCTCTTGGAATGCTTTTTCCTTTAGGTATGTTTGTTTCTGTTGTGATTATAGCAGGTTTTTCTTCCTTACCATTTTATGCAATAGTTTTTCCCATCCTTTATTTTGTACTTTTTTTGTCTTATGATTGAGGTGTATGCATTAGTTGGACTTTTAAAGTGCAAAATGACAAGCTTTCTGTTATTGCTAAAGCACTTAGTCTATTTTTTATAGAAGTATACTTTACATAAAGTAAATTATAGATTTGCTGGGTATAAATTCACCAACTTCCTATGTCTCTTTGGACTAGTTTTTTCCCTCTAATTTTCCTTCTTTTTTGATTTATTGGGTATTATATTTTTGTTTTTCATTTCTCTTTCTTTGTCTCTCTCTCTCTCATTCTTCTATCTGTAGCTATCCAATTGTTTCTAAACTGTTTATTGAATAGATAACTCTTTCTCCATTGTATGTTTGTGGCATTTTTGTCAAAAATCAATTGTCCATAATTGTGTGGGCTGTCTGTTCTGTCCATCTGTGCATCTGTGGCCAGTGCATCTGTTTTTGTGCCAGTACTACTATAGATTTGTAGTATATTTTGAAGTCAGTTTGTGTGACACCTCAAACTTTGTTCTCTTTGTTCAAGATTGCTTTGACTATTTAGGGTCTTTAGTATTTCTGCATGAATTTCAGGATTTGCTTTGTTTTCTATCTCTATGAAAAATGTCACTGGAATTTTGATATAGATTGCATTAAATCTGCAGATTACTCTTTGGTTAGTAGGCATAAATTTTCTAATCCATGAATATGGGATATGTTTCTATTATATGGGGTCTACTTCAATTTCTTTCATTAATGTTTTATAGTTTTCAATATAAAACTATATATTCACCTTTTGGTTAAATTAATTCTAAGTACTTTACTATTTTTGTAGGTGTTATAAATGGAATTGTTTTCTTTATTTCTCTTTCAGGTAGTTAATTGTTTGTGTATGGAAATAGTACTTTTTTTGTACATTAATTTTATGTTCTGTAACTTTTTTTTTTTCATTTTTCTTTTATTATTCATATGTGCATACAAGGCTTGGTTCATTTCTTCCCCCTGCCCCCACCCCCTCCCTTACCACCCACTCCACCCCCTCCCGCTCCCCCCCTCAATACCCCGCAGAAACTATTTTGCCCTTATCTCTAATTTTGTTGTAGAGAGAGTATAAGCAATAATAGGAAGGAACAAGGGGTTTTGCTGGTTGAGATAAGGATAGCTATACAGGGCATTGACTCACATTGATTTCCTGTGCGTGTGTGTTACCTTCTAGGTTAATTCTTTTTGATCTAACCTTTTCTCTAGTTCCTGGTCCCCTTTTCCTATTGGACTCAGTTGCTTTAAGGTATCTGCTTTAGTTTCTCTGCATTAAGGGCAACAAATGCTAGCTAGTTTTTTAGCTTAACTGAACATGTTCATTGGTTCTAACATTTTTTTGGATGGTGTCCTTAGGATTTTCCCGGTGTAAGATTATGTCATCTGAAAACAGGCACAATTTGACTTCTTTCTGATTTTCATTTCTTTTATTTCTTTCTCAAGCCTATCTGCTCTGGCCATACTTCCAATACTATCTTAAATAGAAAGTAGTAAGAGACATCTGTGTCTTGTTCCTGATCTTAAAAGGTAAAGTTTCAACTTTTCACCATCATTATGAGGCTAGCTGTGGGTTTGCCATGTTGGCTTTCTTGGATTGAGGTA
This sequence comes from Castor canadensis, assembly GCF_047511655.1. NCBI lineage: Eukaryota > Metazoa > Chordata > Mammalia > Rodentia > Castoridae > Castor > Castor canadensis. The sequence continues at coordinate 106,466,335 of NC_133392.1, read as the reverse complement.
CATTCCTTAAATGTTTAATTTCTTGGGAATTTTTATTGTGAAAGAATATTAAATTTTGTTAAGATTTTTTGTTTGCCTCTATTGTTGCAACATATTTTAATTTTACTATTGTGGAACATTGCGAGTTTTAATTTTTGCATGACAAGATCTATTTTAAATCAGGATATTTTCTACTTTCTATGCTATTCATTCCTTCTTGAAATTTAGATCTGTATTTTGAGAACACATTTCTGTTTGAATTTTGTGACCTATAATTTCATTTGGTAAAAATTAAACTTTTGATTTTTCCAAAATGTTTTTATTCCCCATTCATGAGACTGACCTTGCTATAATAATCTAGGATGGGAGTTATTTTCTCTTTTTATAATGAAAATATAATATCTCCACAACATGATCTACCTGGGTGCTTAGAACACCACAGTCCAAAAAATAAAAATGCAATATTTTTTCTCTTTACAACCATTTTACAACCATTTATTGCCTTCCTCTTATGGGCAAGGCATTGTGAGTACAGCTTGGCATGCAGAGTTTAGTAAGTTACAGACTTTAAGTTAATCACAGTCTGGAAAAAGAATTCATATAAGTACAATGGTATAGTGTATGGAAAAGAATGTAAAGAATTTGACATAGAACATTGAAAGATGTGGTGGTACATGCCTGTAATCCCATCTACTTGGGAGGGGGAGATTGGGAGGATTATGGTTTGAGGCCAGCCCAGGCAAAAAGTTAGTGAGACCACCATCTCAACTAAAAAGTCAGATATGGTAGTATGTGCCTATAACCCAAGCTATGTGGAAGGCACAGGTAGGAAGGTCACAGTCTGAGGCTGGCCACAGGCAAAATGCAGAAGACCCTATCTGAAATATAACTAAAGCAAAAATGGGCTGTGGTATGGTTCAAGTGGTAGAACACCTGTCTAGCAAGTGCAAGGCCCTGAGTTCTAACCCTAGTACCAGAGGGGAGAATAAAAACATTGTGATGACAGAGAGCAAATGTGCCCACCTTGCTCTGGACTAAGGTGGTTTCAGAGGGTGATTTTTGAAGAAGTTGATGCCCGAGGAATATAAGCAAGATACGAACTTCACAAGAGCAGGCATCTTATCTTGCTCAATATTGTATTCTTTCTACTACAAAGGTAAATATTTGTTGAATTAACAAGTGTTTGAATGGGACACAAAGAGCTCTGGAAACAGAAATCTTGATTGGACCTTAGCCCTACTGCTTTTATATAGAAACTCTGTAGGTCTCATTGTCCTTATATGAAAATAGAGCTAGTAAACTTCCTTGCAATAGTGAAACTTCTAGGAATAATAAATATACATCATATAATATACAAAAACAATGTCATATATAAATAATAAATAATATGCATATGGTATATATTACATATATAAAAATACAAATCAGTGATTTACAAATAAATGGTGTACATATATAAGCTTCTAAGTACAATTAATATATGAAGCATATTTATTTCATTAGTATTCTTATAATGTATCTGAATATTTTCCAATTGAGTCTTTTTCTACCTTTCCTTGAATTACGTCCATTATTAATTTGTTGCATAGAACAATATATTTTTGGAGGTTTTCTCTCAGGCTTTCCATAGAAGTCTTTGTGATTCTGTCTATGGTGAGAAGATCATATAATTTGGGGTTAAAAAGGTTGACTCAAATCCTGTTATTATATTGATGTCACCAGCACTAATCTGAACAAAGCAAGAAATTTGCCTTATTAGGTGCATGGACTGGCTAAAGATATAAATATTGAGGAGAACCTGGACTCATGTCTGTCTGTTATATTTAAGTCTACCTTGTAAATATCCAAATAAATTGCTTTTGAAACACATAGATAGTATAGTACAGTATATTCCATTAGCATCCACCTCTCCCTCACCTTGTGCTTTTTTTACAAGGACTATTCCTTTCTTTTGGGTATCTTTTTCTCAATGTCATTCTTTCCTTTTTTTTAGTTCCAGAAAGACTATTAGTTAGGGAGTCTGTCTTTCCCCATTTACTGAGTGCAACAGACTCAAATACTTCATATTTGATGTTAGAGTCACAATAAAGAAACAGGTCCAGCTGGTTCTAATTTTCACAAATGACATTTCATGGTATAGAAGAGAGAGCTGAAGCTATTTCGGTGGGTGAGATTGCCAAGGGACAGAATGCAACCAGAGGAGAAAAGAAAGTCAAGGTCAGAGCCTTGGGGAATGCTTATTTTTAGATGATAATGAGAGAATAAAGCCTGAGAAGGAGAAAGAAGGACAAATCAGAAAAGCAAAAGGGCAATGGAATAGAAGGGCTGAGGGACTTGCCAAGGGAGTTGTAATGAACAGAACTGATGGCACAGAGGCAATGATGACAACGATCACTTAGATAAGAATGACAAATTAAGAGTAGATTTAGAGATAAGTGTGTTGGTGCATACCTGTGATCCCAGCGCTCAGGAGGCTGAGGCAAGAAGATTGTGAGTTCGAGGCCAGCACAGGATACACAGTGGAACCTGTCTCAGAAAACCACACACACAAATAGATCAAATTTAGTAGGGCTGTGAGATGGGGAAGGGAAGTAAATTCTCAATGATGACAATTGATGTAGAGAGATGAGGCAGTAATGGAACTAATACATTCAGTGTGATTTCTGGAAATTTGAAAGTATTAAAGGGAGACCCAAGCAAAATTGATGGAAGTGGACATTGGGCCAAGGAAGAGTAAGGCTGAACATGGAAAGGAACAAAGGTGGGTGGTTACAGAAAACACAGAAAAGAGACACATTCATTGAGAACACATTGGGAAGAGAAATCCCTGAAGAAAGACCAGTGACAGAACGAAACCAAGAGAAGATTTTAGGTGGAGAAGGGGGAATTGAAGGCATTTGGGGACACACTGTGTAGCAGAGAGGTAAAGAGTGCTGGTCCTGGGAGTAGGCTAGCTTTGTCAGTAGCTCTGACATTTCATGTACATCACTGGGCCACCTTGAGTTTCTCTCTCCCCATGAAATAGTGTAATGACAATTCTTACAGAACCAGAGTGAGATCCAAACAAGTTAAAAGTTAGAACAACAGCCCTTAGTCCATAGTCATTACTGACTATCGGGTGAGACAGCATGAGTCTCTGTAAAGTTTATGCTAAGAACATCATGGCTGATTGAAGGTGTGGAGGGTAGAGCCAGAGGTGAGAACCTTTCAAAATGCTTAATCATGTAAGTAAGTAAGGGTTCAAATAGGACTGGAGCATCACTGACAAAGGCTATGAGGATAGGGAAAGAAGAAGGGGCTGAGGTCACATGAGAACAAAGAGCCTTAAACTTTACACAGTTAACAGGGTGAAGAATGTGAGTTCAAGGCCAGTCTGGCTATGCAGAGAGACTCTGTGTCAAAAACAAGCAAAGCAATGAAAACTTTATCTAATTATATATATGAAATAAATATAAAAATGGGAAGCAAATCACCTGAAGAATAAATTATGGTTATTTATAAGTCAAGTAGCCATGATATTGTCATTCTGTGAATTACAGATGGTCCGTGACAAGTTTCTCAGATATCTTGCATCTGGCTGTTTTTCTGAAGGGACTTAAATAAGTCAACAGAGAGAATCAGATAGCTGCTGGGTACATTTGTAATATAGCAGTAGAACACACCCTCCCCTATGGATTAAATGAGCCTAACTAGACTGAGACTGATATGTCAGAGACACTCATTAAGGAAAATCTATTATGGTTATTATCATTATTAACAAACGCAGTCACCAACAATGGTAATAAATATGTGTTTGGGTAAATTTTAATTCTTCTCTATGTTATCAGTATGGAAATCATGTGTGTATAAACACTTTATACCTTTATATTGAAACTGCTTAATTGGAACTGTAATATATTTCATTTAAAATGCAGATTATTTAAAAAATGAATATGATGTGTCATCATGCTTCTTGTTGATCTTTGTGTTCAGACTTTAAATTCATTGGGTAGATCATGTTGCAGTTTACACTGGTATGTGGAAGGAAGGGCAATTCTGCATTTATGACAGCTTATTTAAAATGGGTAAGAGTCTCTTATAACAAGGTTATATTGTATTGATTTGCCTTTCAAGCATTTATTTATTTATTATATGTGCCATTTCTGAAAAATGAAAAGCACAACACAAATTCATGGCTATTTCCAGCTTCTGGGGAGCTGGATGGATGTAAAAGTGTATTTATGGCATGTTTGTTTCCTAATATATGCAGTGGAGTTGATTCCAATGATTTGACTTTAGAAGCAGAATATAAATCTCTACAGGTACAAGTGGAGTTAAGATTTGTACTAAATCTTTACCTAAAATACCCCAAAGCAAGCTATAAAAAAGTTCTCTCTATGTATCAAATTAAATCTAATCTTACTGGGTGGTGGGTGATAAAACAGGACTGCTAGACAATTTGTCCTGATCACAGCGTTCAGCACCAACTGACATTTGATTTATGAGGGCAATATCTTATTTCCCCTACTATGATGTATATTTTTAAGACAATGTCTTTGGCCTTTAGTGTTCACATATAAGTCAAGATAAAGGAAGGGAACCTTTGTTCATCCAGCTCCCTCTATGTGCAGGAAATATTCTTGGCATTTTAATAATAATTTTAACACTCACATAGTGCTTACTGTGTGCTGGATATCACATCCCAAGTGCTTTATATGCACCATCACTTAACTGTCACAGTAACCATAGAGTAGGCATCATCTTCCCCTTTTCAAGATGAGGAAACTGAGAGATGATGTAACTTGCTCAGAGTGGACAGTTCATATTGGTGAATCCTGGCCAAGAACTCAGGTTTTACTGATTGAAAAGTCCATCTCTTTCCATTATTTCCCAGATTATTACTAGTACCTTTTCACCTAGGAATGAAAGCAAAACTAAGAATTTGGGAAATATTTTCTGGACCTACAACCATTGCTAAAACATAACTCTCACCTCTCAGAGAGAGACCAGATAAAGAATGCAACATTCTCATTCATTCTACAAAGTTTTGCTGTAGTTTACTTTATGCTGAGCCTTGCACTAACTAAGATTGAAGATACAGAGATAAAAGATGATCTCTGAACCTTACTTGCTCAAGGTCTTTGTGGCAGACAGACAAAATAACTCATGATGCAACTACTATAGATGCTCATGGGTTGGGGGTATAGGGAGCTTATTAAAGATATTGCAGAGTTTGCAGAGTGACTGACAGTCAAGCTGGGTCTTACAGACCAGGAGCATGGAAAGAAAAAATACAAGAAGATGAAGACAAAGAAAACAACTCCCCTTTTAATTCCTCTCCTTCAGTTAGAAGCAATTTTTCAACTCATTCACTTGCAGCCCATGGCAGCAGTTTGATGAGAGAAAACTCTTTTTGGCAGAGAAGACTGGGCGGCGGGGGGGTGTGTGGGAAAGAAGGAGGTAGAGAAAGAGGGGAGAGAGAGAGGGAAAAGGGAGGTAGGAGATTTATCTATATAGCTGTATCTAGCTATATCTATATCTATCTATCTATCTATCTATCTATCTATCTATCTATCTATCTATCTACCGAGAGATTTCCCTGCAGTTTGCAGTTTGGCATTGTCTTTTTATCTGGTTTGGGAAATTATACCCTTTCAGAGAAATTGGTTGTCATTTTTGATTTTCTGTGAAGGAAGTTGACAGTTAAAAGACTGATGAACTTTTCTGAAATTCTGCACTGTCACTTGCCTCACTTCTTAGCAATCCTTTGCTTTCCTAGGCTGACACCATCAGCCACCACAAAAGGTGCTCCTGATTTCCTTGATAGCCAGATTAAGATTTGAACAGAAAAGCCACTGTGAACAAGGTAGGATGGGAAGAAATGAGCAGCAAGTTAAACAGCCATCATAATTGCACTTATTCCTGAGCTCCAGTTCAAACAAGAGGAGATGGGCAGTGAAATGCAGGGGTTGCCAAAAGTGAATTACAAGTGGAGGGCTAGAAACCTTCTGCTGACTTCAAAGCTGGCAATCACCAATCATCTCAATTTCAGTGCAGTCTGCTTTGCAAAGGATCGTGCATCTAGCAAGGACAATTCCTTTGAATATGTCCCCCAATCTTTCCCTTCCCCTCTCAACAATCATAAGGAAAGGGTTTAACATGCAATGAATGTGCTGTAATCAATTTTACACCTTAAAGGAAAAATGATACTTGGTTCTGGGACAAAGGGAGTGTTTTTTCTCTCTCTTTCTCTTGATTCATTCCCACCTTAGTCCAACACTGTCACAGATATTCTTGCTTTTTACTTTTTTCCATGCCTGGGCTTTTTTTAGTACTCTCATGACAGACTAAGTATTGTTTTCTCTTAGTTCTATTCTTGTTGACTTGCATATTGTCTAATGCAAACCTTTCCTCTCAGGACACTGCAGTCCTACTTCCTACTGGCCCTCTCAGCAGCCTTCCTTTTCTATATTGGTTTTGAGCAGTTTTCCTACTTTGTCACAATCTCACATTGACTATGGCATCCTTTCTGTGGATATCTTTCCTTTCAGGAGGTTTGGAGTTGTTTAGAATTCTCTCTTCTTTCTGAGGCTTAATACTTTCCCTGTTTAAGATTTTGGAATCTGCAATATTTATCTTCCTCATTGTGCTTTTACTTATTTCTACTCCCTTGCGTTGAACCGATCCTAATGGGCATTTACTGATAGTTTGATACAAATGTAGACTAGAAAGACAGAGCTGTTTAAATCATCCTCCCCATAGGCAAAACTTCTGCCACACAAATACTTTCTTCCTAGGAAAACATTTGGTTAAAAAGGAAAAATAGTGTTTCTGGACAAGTACCTTAGATCTGGGAGAATGCTGTTAATTTTGAAAACACCTAACTTTAGAAAAATGTGAGAATCTTATCTCTCAATCATAACTCATATAGTATTTACATTCTATGTCAATTAGTGGAAGTTTCTATTTTTCTGTATTAGATAGGATGTCCTTCAAGAACAAAGGCTTGCTCTGATTCTTCTTGTATCCCCAGCACCCAGCTTAATGCCTGGCATGAAGCAAGCCCTGCATAAAGATTCTTGAATGTATTTTTCATCACTAGCATCTCCCAGGAGCACCACTTTTAATTTTCCTAGAGAATGTTATATAAAGTATGTATGATTCCAATTCAAATCATACTTTATTGATTTGCATTGTTGTGTCAGAGTGTAAGCAACTGTTCCACACACATATTCCCTTTTAAACTGTGAATATGTTTTGCACAAAACATATTAGAACATTCAATTATGTAACCAACTTGAGAGAATACATTTGAAAATCTGAACATATGTGACTTAAAAACAGAAAGGTAAAAATTAGCATCTCAAAACTCCTAAGGCAATATAAAGGATTTAAGAGAATGAGCTGTGTCTGTATGAAATCATATAAAATGTTAAGAAGAACAGTTGAGTCAAAACTTTAGAGGTCGTACAGCCCCTACCCAGATTTCTATTATTTAATGAGTGCCAGCGCCTTCAAAGCCACTGCAGATGGACTGACTAGCTATTCTGATTGTCATCAACCACAAAAGGAAACAGATACCCAAATGCATTTTTGTTCTTTAATTCCCCTTGGGCAGAATGGGAGATATGAAATGTACAGAGACCGCATATCAAGTACAAAGGTGCTATACTTGAAACAGAGGTAGGAAATCTGACTAAGAACTCCAAATAACATTTTCATGAAGACAACAAAAGTGCTGCAGAGCGAGGAGGAGGAATTCAAACTGAAATGAACAAGCAGGAGAGCTGTGCCATGGAAACTCTTCAGTTGCTGCCTGGAAGAGATCTTCAGAAGCCCTAAAAAGGAAGAAAATGCAGCTTCAATGTGAATATAAAACACAGTAGAAAGACAGAGAGAAGAAATGGGAAGTTATTTGTAGGTAGGCATGCATGACCAGACTTCCCAATGAGAGAAAGGAGGAGTATTGAAGGAATGAACTATGGATAAAGTGCTCTTGGGAAAGACTACATGGTTTAGAAGTCTGAGTATTCCTTAGTCTCAACCAGGGTTATATTGTTAGTTTCTTAACTCATATTGTCTGAAGTATTTCTCCATAGATCTTTCATGATTTTGTATCTTATTAAGAAAAGCTAGACCCTATCCCATCCCTCATATTTCCTTACAGGTTTGTTTGCACACTACAGAAAAGATCAAATGAAAATTGAAAAGTAAATCTGAATACTTTTCAACATCTTGTTAGATTATAAAGATGCACGAAGTCTGAAACTGAATGGGTTATTTGGTGTTTGTGTGCTGGGAATGGGTTTGGAAGAGAATAGAATATTGGGGGTGGGGTACACGTGAATGATGGAGCACTTGGGCCTTTAAAAATTCATTCAGTATGTATTAAGTGAGAGTCTACTATGGAATAGACATTGTACTGGAGTATAGATGAATAGTAGCAGACAAAAAAGTCAAATTCTTGTCTCTATGACAACCACAGATTAGTAAGGGATAAAAATCATTAAATAAACAATAACAGAATGAATCTATAGTCATACTTTGCCAACAGATACAAAGGAAATAAGAGACATTCATCAAGAAACAGATTAAGATATTTGAGGAACCAAAAGAAGTGTTACAGTTCCATTTTTGCAAGTTACATGTACTTGTATTCTGACTATTGAAAAGTTACTTAAGCCTCAGTTTTCTCATCTGTAAAACAGAGATAAAAACAGCTACTATATAACATTGTGTGACTAAAATAAGAAAAGAGGTGTCTCACACAGACTGACTTTGGCTATTATGGATAACTATGAGTTAACTAGATATTTCTTCATTTTAGTTATGTTGCTAAAAATCTAATGTATTTTTTATTCTCTTCCTGAAGAAAGTGTCATAGGGCTTGACCTCAGACCTAGGTTGATTTAGATTACTGACAGCTCACCCCCAAGGTGAAATCAGTTCCCTTTGTCTGCATTCCTAGTCTAGGATCTTGGTCCATAGTGGCCAATTAGTTACAGAAACAACTTCTGTGTCAAAAATGTATCCAGAATTTCCTTTGTAATTACTCTTATTCCCAAAAAACAATACATTCCTTATTTTTTTGAAGTGGTAGAAAGGACCACTTTCAGTTCTATTTGGGCCATTGCTTTGATTAATCTGCTGTTGGTCTATGCATTTTATCTGTTAAACATCCTTCAGGGAATTGAGGGCAGAAGATTTGCTCTTGGTGACAGGCATAGTGGAAGGCCTGCAGTCCAAAGTTGTCTGACATAAAGAAAAGTGTGAACATTTCAGGCCTAACAGCTCAATAATTCCCCATGTGAGGGGCTGACAATGAGTGGCACAAAGCCTGCATACCTCAGAAGTTTCTTTTCAACAGAATCCTCATGTCTTGATTTTTAATGTTTTTGCCTGTCTCTGTTAAAGGAATGAAGTTTGGCTCACCAAGTAATGCAGAAAATGTAGTTCTGGTTATTTCAAAGTCTAAGAACTGAATTGGAGATGATCTTAGCATTTAGAGAGAAAACTGTTGACTTGTAGAAACATTTCCTTTGCCCAGGCTTTCGTCATATAGTTTAATGGTAGACATTGTAGATTCAGAATGAATCTCTCCTACCCTGAAGTCATTCCTAGTTCAATCGGTGCAAGGTATAACATTTTGGAAACAATGACCGCCAAATATTATTGTATGCTGTCCAAGAGAAGCTTAAAAAAAATACTGTACCTTGGGCTCCATCTCAGATATACAGAAAGAGAATTTCTAAGGGTAGAACCTTCAAATGTATAATTTAAAAAATCTCCAGGTGATTCTGTTGTATGATGTCCTTGGATCTGCTTTTGAGTATTAACAGAACGCAAGTGGAAAGTGGCTCTGTGTGTCTTATGCTAAGCTAAATCCCTTCTGCCCACAGGTACATTTCTAACAGTCATTACAGGTGTAATCAGGGATTCTGCTGATTAAAGTTGTTCTTCTCTCTCTAGTTATGCCTCAGATGTGTTGTAATTCAAAATGAAGCTCCATTTCAAGAATTGAGGAGGGAAGATAGCATTGCTTGCTTACAAGTATTCTCCTTTTGTTTTTATTTTGTAGTACTCTACTGAGAAAATACTGAAAATAGTGTGTGTGTGTATGTGTATCTGTGTGTGTATGTGTGTGCATATGAGTGTGTGGTTTTTTCCTGGAATAATAACAGCTTTGATGAGAAGCCCTTTCATTAGGATTATAGCATAAGGGGCTATAAAAAACATCCTTAGATAAATGGCCATTTTGTAAGCTTCTCAGTTTGAATTATTCAGCTGTGGTTACTGTGGAACTGCAAGCCTTGTTCACTTTGCAGAGGAAAATTCTAATGGTCCCCTAGTGTCCCCAAACTGTGGAAGAGCTCATTAAAGGAAAAGTACTGCTCTCTCTGCTAAAGACACGCAAGCCAACTACAGAATGTCCAGCTCAGGGTTTTAGGTATACCTTCCATTTGGCAGAGATTACACTTTCAGATCAGGGTTGTTCTTTGAAGTGTTGGAAGATGCCTCCTTGCTATAGTCATTATGCTTAGGTCATCTCAGTTGGAGGAATCTAACATTTTGGAATAAGGAGCCTAGCTTAATCTTCTTTTATGATGAGTGACATTATATATGTGTGTGTGTGTGTATGTGTGTATACCTATATATGTATATATGTATATATACATATATGTATATATTAGGACTTACAGTGGGCTCAGTGGTACAGAGGCCCTTGACTGCTATTCCCCAAGGGTACAGGAACTGCCATTTCAGCTAAGGGGAGATTCTGAGCTCCATGTAGTCAACAACATGTACATCCCAGTATTGATAATGGGAATTTGCTCCCCACTAAGTGACTATAGCTCTGCTTTCCTTTTATTTGTGTTTGTGAGGTCCTGGGACATTGTAAAGGAAATGTAGTCCACTCCTGCAAGAGCAATTAATCTTGAGGTAAGGATGGGCTAATGTGGACCTTGGAAGCAGACCAAGGTTGGGACTTGGTGTGGTAAAGTTAGGAAAGTCTGCCAGTGTAGAACATGATCAAAGTACATTGTATGCACATATGAAAAGGTCATAATGAAATCCACTTAAAAATTTCTAAAACAGTGAAGTGGGGGGAAGGGAAGATAAGCAACAGTAATAGAGGGGATGAATATGAACAAAGGACATTATATATAAGGATGGAAATAGCACAATGAAATCCTTCACTTTGTACAATTAATATACACTAATAAAAGTAATTTTAAAAATAGGAATTATGTCAAAGTGGAGTGAATCTTTCACTAGTTCACAAAGGGAATGAGTGAAAAATTAATTTAGCAATAAACCCAAAACTTTAAGTATTACTGACCAAGGAAACTTAGAGAAAATCTGGTTCAGTTTTATTTCACATGGGAACCGGAAAGAAGTATGGACCTTCCCCACCCTCCAGGGGTCTAAAGGTCTAGAAAGTGGAAGGGCAAGGAGTAGAACCCCCATCTCCAGAAGAGGAGAACAGTTTTCTGCCTGACATCATGGCACTTCCTGGTCAGGGGTCAGTTCACTGGAGGATGTACATAGAGCAGTGACTTCTGGATGGAGGAAGGAGACTTGAGTAAGGAGAGGTGGACTTTGTAAAAGAGCAGGTGATAGGGGAACAGGTAGATGAAGTTTAAAATAAAAGAGCAAGGCAAGGGGAGTCTAGCTGACAGGCAAATTGTATCAATTTACCATCGGGTTCAGAGTGGTATTAGGGTCTGGGGGTGATCCCCTTCATCTCCAGCCACCGGGTCAAGTCTCAGTTAATGAAGCCAATTTCATTCTGCAGAAGAAACCTCAAAGTATTATCAACACCTCCCCCCAGGTTTTATTGCTCAACTTTCACCTTTCATATGCAAAAGCAGCTGCTTAAAAGCCTGGGAGGTTCTCTCCAAATTACTTTTGCATCTGTGAGCTGCTTTTAACTTTGATCACTGGTGTCAATTCCCTACAAGGTTTCCTCTGGAATATTAAAGGCAGTGTTTCTCCACAAGAAGGCACTGGCTCGGTCTGTGTCCAGGGTCCTCCAAGCATGTTCCAGCTTTCAAGGGAAAAATGACAAGGTGGAAGATGGGCAAGGGATTGAATTTACCTATGGCATCTAGAGATGTTTTGGGGAAGTAATTCTCAAATTTTGGTGTGCATGAAATTGCTTAGTGAGCTTGCAAAATGTGTATCCCTGGGACTCACCTTGTGACTTGGAGGTTTTGATTCAGAAAGCCTGTACTCAGATAACTGGTTGCTAAAGAAGGGACCTAGGTGATTGGGGTACAAGTAGTCCCTTTAGTGCATTTTGAGAAATACTCATTTATAGTCTTGCTACTCAAGTGTGGGCAACACTTGATATAAAAACAGAATCTCAAGCCTCATCATTAGCCTTCTAAATCAGAATCTCTATTTGGTAACATTCCCAGGTGGTAGTAGTGCACATTAGGATTTGAGAAGCACTGATTTACCAGGGCTGCCATAACAAAATATCACAAACTGTGTGGCTTAAACGATAATGTTGTATGTTCTGTATGCTAAAAGTACAGGATCAAGGTGCCTATACATTTGGTTTCTTCCAGGACTTTGCTGGTAGGTGACTGCCTTCTTTCTGTGTCTTCACATGGTCTTTCCTCTGCATGCACGTCTCTGATGTCTGTGTATTCAAATGTCCTCCTAGTTAAGGACACAAGTCAGATTGGATTAAGACCCATGCTAATAACCTCATTTTAGCATAATCACCTCTTTAAAGGCATGTCTTCAAACACAGTGACATACTGAGGTAGTATGGGTTAGGGCCTCAAAATAAGAATTTTTGAGAGCTGGACACTGGTGGCTCATGACTGTAATTCTAGCTAATTGGGAGGCTGAAATCAGGAGGATTGGGATTCAAGGGCAGCCCAGGCAAAAAGTTTGTGAGATCCCCATCTCAACCAGTAGCTGGGAGTAGTGGAGTACCTCCATCATCTCAAGCTACACGGGAGGCTGAGATTGGGAGGACCATGGTTCCAGACCAGTCCAGGCTAAAAAAGTTGTGAGACACCATCTCAACTGAAAAAAGCTAGGCCTGGTGGTATGCCTACCATCCCAGCTATGGCAGGAAGCATAAAAGGATCATGGTCCATGCTAGCCTAGGCAAATTGAGACCCTATCTTCAAAATGAACAGAGCAAAAAGAGCTGGAGTCATGGCTCAAGCAGTAGAGCACCTGCTTTGCAAACGCAAAGCCCTCATTTTAAATTCTATCACCACACACACACACACACACACACACACACACAAGAGGACGAGAGAGAGAGAGAGAGAGAGAGAGAGAGAGAGAGAGAGAGAGAGAGAATGAGAATTTTTGAGTGAAAACATTCAGGCCATAAAAGGGTGTGGTTATAGCTTGCTAATATGAAATTCTGTCACTGGGAAGAGCCTTGAAAAGTTCAGAAACGCAGATCTAATGGAGTCCTCTACCTCAAGCCCCCTCTTTATCCTTTGTACCCGATCTTGGTAAATGGCATTATCTTTGCCTTAATTTGCTGAAGATAGGTACTTTGTAACCTGGTGCTCCTTCTACCTTGCTATCTATATTTGATTAGCTGCCATACCTTACACCACTTCTTACCATGTTTACCTCTCTCTCTTTTCAATGCAATAGTTTTGATTTCTGCCACTGTGGTCCCTGCCTCCTCATCTGCAGCTAACCTAGGTAACTTCTTGCCCTACACTGGAACTTCTTGCTCACTTTCCTTACTAATATCTTGGCATGTACTCTTATTTTCAGAGTCTAGTCCTTTACTTACATTAGGAGAATGTTTGTTTTAAAATAAAAATCATGTCATTCTCCTACTTAAAATCCTTCCTGGCTTACATTGCCCTAAGAAAAACAGTGCAGTCTTAGGGCTGGGAATTGCAGTTCAGTGGTAGAGTATTTGCCTACCCTGCATGAGGCCCTGGGTTCTATCCCCAGAGTCACCAACAAAAGAATTTTTCCCAGCATAGCCTACAAAGCCACTCAGGGTCTGGCATATGTTTCTCTTCCTTCTGCCAAAAGCCTCCTCCCCGCACCGCCCAGTTCTTCACATCATCCTGTTCTCTAGCCATACCGCATTTCCCTCTAATTTCTTGTGTCTCAAGTCTGAGCCTTTGACAGAGCTAAACCTGAAACTCCATTTTGCTTTTCATTTTTCCCTTGTGTCCTCTCTTCATTCCCTAAACTTTTTATCATCTTTCAAATTTCACCCACATGTCACTTTCCTTCCAAAGACATAGCGACCTCCGTTCTCTCCTGTAGCTAGGTGGCTTTCTTCATGCCTTGAGTCACCTATTACATTTTTTTAAATGTCTTTATTTTCTGCACAGGACAAAAAAATTCCTTGGGGGTAGGCCTTGTGTTTCACTTACAACATGTTTCTGATATCCATCTAGCATCTGACGCAGATCAAGTGCTCACATGTACTTATCGATGTGTTAATGGTGCCATTGCTCAGATGAAGGGCAAACACCTGGGGAACAAATAACTACCACTAATGTGATGTTCTTAGGGAGAAGCTTCTAATTGGAAACAGGTGTTAGAGGGACACACTCAGTTTTCCCTGAAGATGATAAAAAAAAAGTTTAGTCCCATGGTTTAGAATCATGAGTGTACTGATGGAGGCAAAAGGATAGACTGTCTGAAACAATGGTGAACACTGTGCCACCATGTCACTCTGACATTCCTAGGACTTCTCAGTCTTCTGTGAGTGTCTAAGGTCACCTTCTTCTGAGAATCACTATGAATATAGGCCTGGCCCTTCTCCTGAGCATGTGGCACAGAGAAAATTCTACCAGACTAGCTTTGTCAGCCTGTCACTGCAACTAGGGAAAATGGTGTTCTGGAACGAACCTTTGCATTTTCCTGGACCCTTTTTCTGGAATCATTATTATAACTGTGTCTCAGAGAGTAGTTACAAATGTCTCTGTAGAGGGGGGACTTAAGTTATGCAGAAGGTTTAAAATGTAGTTTAATGGTTCTTTCCCAGCCAAAACTGATGTAACCCTTATGACAGCCACATGGGGAAGGTATGATTCTCCCTATTTAAGTCTTCTGACTAAGATCGTATAACTAGGAAGCATGGAATTTCATGCTCACTTGTAAATCTCTCTCACTCCAAGTACTTGCTTGGAACATTGTTCCCTATACCATCCAGACCCCACCCCTCTCTGCCCCACACATTTTCCTTTTTCCCATACCCTATCTAATTCCTACTTATCCTCAAGGGAGGAGTTTAAGTGTCTCTTTATTATTGCCAAGCTTGAATGTCCAGGAAGCACCTCACCTAATTTAATATAAAGAAAAGCCAGCTAGGTGTCATGGCTCATGCCTATAATCCTAGCTACATGGGAGGCTGAGATCAGGAGGATTGCTGCTCAAGGCCAGCTTGTGGGAGACCCCATTTCCAAAAATAGCCAGAGCAAATTGGACTGGAGGTGTGGTTCAAACTCTAGAGTTCCTGCCTTGCAAGCACAAAGTCCTGAGTTCAAACCCCATTCCCATAAAAAAAATTTTTTTTAGAAAAGTAAAGTCTAATTCCTGTTCTCCCCCCCCTTAATGTATCCTCCCATAATGCTTCATAGTTCAGTCTTTCCTGTCACATGTTTGTTCAGACAGCAAGATAACCCAAAGATAAGGTCACAGTGAAAGTTTTCTCACTAGCAGCCATTTTCCAGTTGCTGACCCCACAATCCTTGGAGTCATCCCTATAATTGCTCTCTTACTCCTCATTAGCAATTCACTTCTTAAATATAAACAGGTCTGCCTGCAAAATATGTCTAAAATCTGGTCACATCTCAGGAACCACTGCTACCATCATCTCTTCCTGGAGATCATTACATTAGCTTTCCAGAGGGACCACTTTGTCCTTCCTGCCCCCACCTCACTTTCAAAGCAATAGAGTGATCGTTTAAAAGTATAATTTAGATGATTTCACCCCCAGTAGCTCTATGATTGACTTGGAAGAGAAGTCAGTGCATTATAACACCTGTTGTTCCTGGCTGCCTCTACCACTGACTGCCTTTCCAACTGGTACAACTTTTGCCAGCTCTACTTCTTCTTTCTGTTCCTCAAAATGTTAAGCATACTTCTGACTCAGGACCTTTGCACTTGCTGCTTCCCCTGCAGTAAATGTCCTTCCTGCAGATACCTGTATTTATTTACTTTCTTCAGGTTTCAGCTCAAATGTGGCCCTAATTCCTAAGTAATTTCGTGGGCGATCTGTATAAACAGCTATCACTTGTCTCCCATATTTAACTACATACTTTATCCATAACATCTATTTCCCTCTAACATACTATTTAATTATTTACTTATTTATTGTTTATCTCCCTAGAATGTAGGCTTTCCAGGGGCAAGAATTTTTGTTGTTCTTTTCTGTTTCTTTAGCACCTAGAAGTATGCCTGGAAAATAGCTTTTACATAAGTGAGTGAATATGTGCCAAGCTCATTTAGGTGTTTCTATTTTATGTTCTCATTGTATACCTTCATCTCCTTCAAGTCACTAGTCACAGTTGTTATTTGATAATAGTACAATATCTGTTTTCCTTACAGAATGGAAAACTCCACATAGTCAAAATTAAGTCTATCCTTTTCACCTCTGATAACTACCTCTTAACAGAAGGAAGTACACTTTTGACAATGGAAGATGCAGGGTAGAAGTAAACAAGTCACAAGTTGATCCAGGGTCTGAGAAATATAAAAGCACTGAAGAGGTTTCTTATCTGAATATTGTGGATATTTTAAGCTTTGGGAAACCATGAGAATGTGCAAGGAAGACATATTTAGCCTGTATAGTTAATATTAGTAATATTAAACATTAACCAATGCTGCACACTGTATAAAGTGCTTTACAAACAACACATTTAGTTTTCACAAAGCTCCATGCTCTAGGTACTATAACAGTCCCCTTTAACACAAGGGAAACTGAAACAAAAGGATGCTAAAGAACTTGTCCAGGTTCACATAGCTATCAAATGGCAGAATCAAGTTCAGATTCAGCCAGTGTGGCTCTAGGGCCAAAATGGCTGAAGGAAACTTGGAGGTAGATGGTTTCTTCTATTTCCTTTTGTCATATTTTAGTAAGCATTGATGAAGTAATTTTTCAGTGAAGTAGCCAATAATTTTCAGGTTTCAACCTTCTTCTAGGAGCACTGAGCCCTTACTCCCATTGAGTGCAAGTCTATGAACTTGTACTTGGTGATAACTTTGCCTGTGTTACTCCAGGTATTGCCATGGCCCATAGATAACGTGATAGCAAAGGCTCCTTATGAAAGCACCTTGAATTGTTCTTGGCAGCTTGTCCTCCAAAAAGAAGGAGCACTAGGAAAACGAACTGAAATGTGCTTTGCATTGCTATGTCAACAGCCTGTCATGGTCCAAAACAGCCGAGTCTCTCCAGAAACTGTAAAATTGTCTTAAAGGTCCAATTACACTTTTGGCTTATCTGGTTTTCTTAAAAAGAAAGTAGTTTAATTCATTTAAAGGCACTTCTTAAAAAACTGGTACTGTATTCTATTTTGAATTGAGCTGGCATCAATGTAGACTCAGGAAACTGCCTCCCACAAGATCAGATCATGGAACTGCTTAAATGCCTGTGTTATATTTAAGTCACAATTGATGTGTGCTTTCATTTTCTCCACTTCTATATTTTGTTTTATTTCTTGATACATGTCTTGATACCATACTAGATGTTTCTTTTTCCCAGAAGAGCCATAAGTACATGGAATGGAACGCTTTCCTGTGTGTGTGGTTGAAAAATACATATTTCTGATGGCAAATCTGCTTATCAAATTTTTAAAGAAACATGGTTTTGCTGAATTGCAGCTTCAGATAGATATCTGTTCTTTTCAATAAGTGCTTTAAGGGGAAAAACCCCGCCAAATCTCCAAAGACTTTAGACATTTTAAAATAAGATTCATAGAATTTGATGTTTAGAGATGTGCCTGGTGAAACAGGCCAGCATGATCACCTCATTATGAGATTTTAGACAGAATTCTGCACCCGGGAGCCCCCACCAGCTGACTTTCCAGTTGAAGACATGAATTTTAAAGCATCCTTATATATAGGTTCTAGTAAAATTGAGTTTGCTCCTTAGCTTTTTTTTTTAGTTATAATTTCTACACAGCAATCAATTTTATCTGCATCATTGGGTGATTATTTAAAGAGGCTTCATTGTCATCTTTCTGTGTGTGCAGGTGCATGTAAGTGCACACATATGTCTTTGGGACAAAGAGAGAGGACAAATGCCACTAGAAGCCTTAAGAATAAACTATTAATATGGAAAACAAAATTCTATCTCCACATGTTTTTCATTTCTGTCTCATTTCGTGGTTTTCTGTTAATATTTAGAAGGGCAGAAGGATGTCTAGCCTAAGAGCTCCCTCTCTTAAACATGATGATATGAATGTCCCTGCCACAGATATGGCAAATACTGCAAGTTTCCTGCTGATTTTACTAAGCTCAGCTTGCTCTTTCCTGGGGCCTCAGAGAGAAGCCCATTAATTCACTTGAGCATTCTGGATATCACTGACATTTTCTTTGACTGTGCCTCAGGCTGTTGTAGTGGTGAGGGTGTTTTACAGGAGAGTTAACTGCCTGAATGTCAGAAAGCTTCAATATCCACATGCTTTAACAGCAAATAAATTCATGTTTTTCTACTTTCAGGTGGGACTGAGAGCAAGTCACATGTCAATGGGTTTTGTTTGGGGATGAGAGAATGGCACGGGATTTGAGGGATGTTCATGACCCTTGTTTCCCTACATTTGAGTACTGGCAATTATATCTTGCCTGCAAGATTTTGGCTTGTGGAGGATGGACTGGAGACTCACACAGCAACCTCGATAATTATATGTTGATCCTACCTTATATTCTGTGTTTTTCAGAGCCCAACTTTAATTCATCAAGCATAGGTGTCAGTGTGGAAATTGCTAGATCCAGCAGAGTTCAACTACCCTGGTCTCCGGCCTCTTTTGGCCATTAGGAATGAAGCCTGGCTGGCAGTTCCTCTGTTGATTGCCTCTGTCTTCAGCAAAAATTAGACAATAATAGGACTTCCCTGGAGTGTTGTTGTGGGGATACAAGGAGCTGATGAGTGCAAAAGCCTTGGATCAGTGTCAGGCACAGAGTATGTCTGCTCAAATGTTTACGCTCGTCATTGTCTTTCTCATCAGTAATGAATCTGTCTAGCTCCTGTAGCATGCATATTGACCTGCTTGCCCATCTCTGCAGATAAAGTGGGGCTACCCATACCCCACACAACCTCTTGAGTAACAGAGTAGGGCTGACTTCCTTTCTCTTGCCATGCACCTCAAATGCTGAACCTGGTACATTTTAGGCTATGGATATGCGTAAGACAGAGGTATGAAAAGGCTGGTGTAGTGGAAAAAATTAAGCTATGGAAGCATGACATCCAGTTTTTGCTTCTACATTTTATGTGTGACCTTGAAAAGGAGACAGAGGAAGAAAAGTATCAAATATGATATCTTTTGTAAATGAGGTACTGCACTTCTGCTTTGCTTATATATTTACTTTGCCACATATCCATAATTCTTCATAATTAAGGACTATTCTTTAATCTAGTCTTCTGTTTTGAGACAATGCCTTGCTATGCAGTCCAGACTGGCCTGGAACTCACTATGTAGCCTGGGCTAGTCTCAGACTCACTATCTTCTTGCCTCAGTCCCCTGAGAGCTAGATTGTAGGCATACCTCAGCATGACCAGCATAAGTCTATTCTTTACAATTAAGTTAAGAGTTTACTGAGCTCAGTGCAATTAAATGACTAGTGCAAGACTTTTGGCAGAGCAGAGAATCAGACTCACTTTACCTCCTAAGGATATTTCTTGGATCTTTTATTAAAAAAAAGGAGGTGTTAGATTTACGTATTTCATGTTGATGCTCAGTTGTGCTGGAGGAATTTTGCAATATGAGCTGATGTTACAGCAACATTTAGAAGGATTCTGTTCCCATTTCACATAAATACTATTCAAAATTCTCTATCATTTTAACATTCAGTGAAGTACTGAGCTCATGGTGCTGCCTTCTCTGGGCACATTTGGGCTTTTGGCTGAATTAGTTCAACTTCCCAATCCCACCTTCATAAACTCAAAGTATTATACTCATCATGGTCACCTCTCTTCTAATTTCAGAGGCAAAATTACACTGAATAATATAATATTTATTAACCCTTTACAGTGAGACAGGGACTTTATAACTCTTTGAATAGGTATTATAATTATTCACATTTCATACATTAATATACAGAAAGTTTACTTTTGACTGAATTATTTGCCCCCTATTCACCAAAAATTTATATATTGAAAACTTATCTCCCAATATGATGGTATTCGGAGATGGAATCTTTGGGAGGTAAGTAGATTTAGATAAGGTCATAAGGGTGGACTCTCATGATGGAATTAGGGTCTTTTAAAGAAGAAATCAGAGTGTTTTCTTCCAATTTCTCTCTCCACCATATGAGGATACAGTGAGAAGTTACCTGGCTATAAGCCAGAAAGAGAACCTTGCTGGAAAACAGAATTGATCATTACCTTGATCTTGTACTTTCAGCCTCCAGAACAAATTCTAGTTGTTGAAGCCACTCAGTCTATAGTATTTGCTGTATTAGCCATACCTGACTAATACAGAGGTAATTTGGAGTTAAATGGCTATCAAATGGTGAAGACAGAACACAAAGCCAGGCTGCCTCATATACTCTGCCACATAGTCACACAAATAACTGCCCCCTTTCTGATCAAGGGTAATGTATTTACCCAGGCTCATTATCTTATAGTCTAGTTTTCAGCATCTTCTAGAACTTGCCCTGTCTCTTTCTTATAATTCTAAATTTACTCTTGATTGTCTCCTTCCTCTTGTAGACATATATTTTTATTTTTCTCATTTCAATAGTATTGTGGTCCTTTGTCCCCTAGCAAGTTCTCTTCATTGACAAAATCAAGGCATTCTATTCCCTTTCAGTGTTTAGTGATCTTGTTTTAGTATTTGACAATGTTGAGTCCATTGGGGAGCAGTTCCTCTCTTATTTACTAATACGACACCATCCTGATATTCCTCCTTTATTTCTTCTTGTCCTCTTGATATATTCTGCTTAAGTCTTCAGGTTTCTGAGAATTCTCTCCTTAGTCCTCTTCTGTTTCTCAGCTTCACCTCTGGAAACTTCATTCCCTCTCATGCCACATACTGCTGATGTGTCTGGGATCTTTACACATGAACCAAATTTGTACACAGAGTATGGCTTGTTTTCCTCCATTTATTTTGGTATTATTTTGGTTTTTATTGTTCAAATGTTAGTTCCTCAAAGAGGGCAGTTCTGACTTTGTCATCAAAACATGACATCCTTAGTTGGGTGCCTATAGCTTACACCCAATCTTAGCTACTCAGGAGGCACCTTAGTTGGGTGCCTATAGCTTACACCAATCTTAGCTACTCAGGAGGCAGAGATTAGGAGGATAGCAGTTCAAAGCAAGTCTGTGCAAATAGTTCAAGAGATCCTATCTCAAAGAAAACCCAATGCAAAAACAAGGCTGGTGGAGTGGCTCAAGTGGTAGAGTGCCTGCCTAGCAAGAGCAAGGTCCTGAGTTCAAATCCCACAACCATCACCACCAGAAAAAAAATGACATCCTTGTCTACCTTTGAACCTTATAATTTCCTCCCTTGCTATATTATCACAAGATTTTATATTCTATGTTCACTTGTTTATTTGTTTTCTATTTCCATTCTAAATGATTGCATCATAAAGAGAGGTACATTAGAGGGATTGAGACCACGGACTCCAAAGCAAACAGCCTGTGTTCAAATTTTAACCTTGTCACTTACTAGCTTTATGTATTTAGGCAAGTTACTAAACTCTGCACCTCAGTTTGCACATTTATGAAATGAGGAGAAAGAGAAAGGTGTCATTCAGCATTACTTAATAAGTAAGTCCTTATTAGTTCCAGGCTCTGTTTTGGCTGCTGGAGGGTGCAAAAGACAAGAGATAGAAATCCCAGCACTCAGGGAGCTTATATTCTAATGAAGAAAGAAAGCAAGATAAGTAAGTAAACTATATAATTTGTCAACTGGTAATCAGAATGTGAAGAAAAACAAGGTAGGCAGTAGATGAGTACTACTGGTGGTCCAGGGGGTCCTCCCTATGAAGGACAACATTGAACAAAGGCCTGGCATACCTAAAGACACTGCCTATGTGGACTGCTGGGGGAAGAACTTTCCAGGCAGAGAAGCTGAATGTACAGAGACCCTCTCTCCAGGTTCATTCTTGCCTGCTTCATACTCCTCACACTACTACCAACCCTGGATTCCCATTTACTAATGTTTTTTGCCTCTATATCTTTGCTTATTGTTTTCCTTCAGTTTGTGTGGGGAGTGGATTATGAGAAGCCTATGAGAATTTGACATAAGCACAGTTGTGCTCAATGATCTACAGGCTAAGTTTGGCATGGCCCCACTGCAGAAGGGGGTGAGAGCAAAATGCAGCACAGCTGCTTTTCCTAAGTTGTTTACATTCAGGGAAGTAGGAATTCAGGATCTCTTGTTACAATGTCATGCCTCTCCCGGGAACTGTTGCTCCACCTCCTTGTTTACCACTGGATATAAAAGACTTGCTGAAGGAGGATAATTGATTGATGGGCAGCTTGCAAGAATGCTGCTGCTGCTGCTGCTGCTGGCTGTTGTGTGTCTGCAAGTCTGAGGACCCAGACTTTAAGAGAGAATATGGGACGGTGCAAGTCTGAGGGCCAAGACTTTAAGAGAGATTAAAGAAAACATGGGACAGAGCAAGTCTAAGGAAAGAGACTTTAAAGAACAGAAAAGGAGAAAGACTTTAGAAGTAAGGTTTTAAAGAATAGAGCAGAAGAAAGACTTTAGAAGTAAAGTTTTAAAGAGTAAGAGAAAAAGAAGCACAGTAGAAGAGAATATTAGAGAAAAAAGCATGAAGGCTGTTGTGTATCTCCATCTGAGTGCCCAGTACACCTGACCCCAACTTTCTGCATGTCTGTCTTCTATCGTTTGCCCTTTCTGAGTCTCCAGTCACACCCAGTTAGGTCAGGAGGAACAAGAGCTCATGAGAAAGCTTGCAAGAAGTTTGGAATCTGCATCTCCATATATTTTTCTAAACAATATCTATATATTTGTAAATCAAGATGACAAAAATTATAACAACTTCAAAGATGGTTATGATGCTTATATTAATTCATATGCAGGTGATGATTAATTTTTGTGTCAACTTGACTGGACTAAAAGGTGCCCAGATATTTGCTCAACATTATTCTGAGTGTTTCATCAATGGTGTTTTTTTACAAGATTAACATTTAAATTGGGAGACTTTGACATTAGATTAGGTTAACATTTTAATCAGTAGAGTAAAGGAGATTACTCTTCATAATGTAGGGGTGCCTCATCCAGTCAGTTGAAGACCTTAATAGAAAGGAAACACTGTTTCTCCCTTGAATAATAAAAAGTTCTTCAGTAGATGACATTCAGTAGAGCAATACTGGCTCTCCTGGCTCCATTCCTGCTGGCCTCCAGGCTTGAACTGTACCACTGGGTCTCTTGAATGTTAAGCTTGCCAGCCCACTACAGGAGCCAGTTCCTTATAAGTCTCTCTCTCTCTCTCTCTCTCTCTCTCTCACACACACACACACACACACACAAACACACACACACATACACACACAAAGGTTTCTCTGGGGAACCCAGAATAACGTTGCAAAATAGCTAAGACAGTGATTAACACAAAAAGCAGAGAAGTGTTCACTATTATTGTTATCAGAATATAAATACCATCATGTCATGCTCACTTACACAGCTCCTAATCCAATCACAATCTGCTTGCCTAGTTCACAAGCCTCCTTTAGGTCTCAGCTCCTGCAGCTCCTTCTTCTGTGATAATGGCCTTTTTATGCATTCTCCTTGTTTCCCCTAACACTGCAGTGAGTGTGGCTTCACAATTATTTGTCTCCATTCCAATCTAGACTTTAACTCTCTGAGAGTAGATAGTGGCACATAGAGATAACTCAATAAACACTTATAATAATAGAAATACTAGTAATACATTTATAACAATTATAACATTTATAATAATAAATATTTCTATAATACTAATTAGTTAGGTATAGTTTACCTATTTTATTCAAAGAATTACTGAAAAATCTACCATAAAGAACACTTGTCTGAAATGATTTGATTTACTATGTGTACACAGAGCCATATGAAATTTGAGTCATGTACTATCAAGTTCCAATCCAGATGCTAAGGCTGTTTTAGAATGGCTGTGTCAGACATTGGTTGAAAACCAAGGTTCATATATTACAGATGCCACTTATTCTGACCTAGTGCTTAGAGCAGGATCAACTATTGGGTCTGTGTTCTGCTTCCAGCTCTGTAGCTGACCAAATAAGACAGTCAACTGGCTACAGTTTTCTTCTCTTGGGCTTGAAGATGATAATTTCTGATATGATTTGGACATCTCTAAGTAGAAAGTTCTGCTAATGTGTCCAGTGTCATTATACCTATGAAGTTGCTCCCTAAATTTTATGTTAACTTGCCTGAAATTGTTATTGACAATTCAGGCAAGTATTTCAGAGTAGAAATTAAATTCTGGTCATCTTTGTATTTTGACACAGAGCAAAATTTAAATGTAAAATAACCACTTTCCCCAGCTTTTTGATGAATAAGTAACTAAATAAATGCCTGTCTACAAAGAGTTATTTATCATCTTTATCACTATTTTTTGCTGACCTGTGTCACTCCATGTTTGAAGGGAGTAGGGGGCAGTGTATCATGGTGGGTAGGAACAAGGACTCAGGGGGCAAGGTGATGTGGAGTTCATGCCTGGCTCTGCCTTCTGAAGGCCACAGGCAAGGTTAGTAAAGATCTCTAAGACATGCCTGTAACAGTCAATGCACAGGGCTCTTGTGAGGCTATTTTAAAGATTTACTGAGATAATCTTTATTAAGTGCTGAACTGAGCATGTGCCATCTAAGTGGCATCAGTGAGTGTTGATATTATTATTGTTCTCCACCTGGACTTTTGCCAATTTTTCCCTGATTTAGGCAGGATAGTAAATACTAATGAATAATGTGTTTTGACATTTAGTCAAACTTTGTGCTATACACTGCATTTTTTGCCCACATTTCATCCTTACAATAACCTTATTTTGCTTTTATTGTTGCTACTAACAGAACAGAAATAAATGGAACAGCAGGTAAAAACTCAACCAAGTTCATGCTGCTGGTAAAGTGGCAGTGGTGAAAACCTGGACCCTAAACTACTGGATGGATGCCTTTGTCTCAACCTCTGATTTGAAGCCACAAGGATGATCTTTCAGCTGCCATTCTGTGGAAACATTTACATCTTTGTTAAAGTCCATCTGTTAACTAGGCTAACAGATATAAATAAAATGGTTATTAAACTGAGCTGCTAAGACAAGTTCTCCTTTCCTTTTATTTGAGCTCATAAAATTTTTATTCCAACTTGCAAGCCTGCTTGTATACAACAGTAAACACTCAGCTTTATTGTCACTCTCCAGATAACTGAAATTTAACCACAACTGTAAAGTTATTAGTAGTGATACTGAATTTCTGAAAGAATGTGAAACTTTTAACTTCTATTTTCCACTTTTTTAGCTAGATTCGGATCATTTTTGGTCCCATTTCACAATGTGGCAAACTGTAGTAAGAAGGGTCACTTTCTCCCTATTACCACTGAGTTGGTTGCTAATGCACGTCCAACTCCAAAGCTTCGAACCATGCAAAATACCTTACAATTATCTCTCTCACTTCAGATAATCCAGTTGTGAACAGCAAACTGAACACGGCAAATAAGACAGTCATAATTTCTAAAACTTATCCTTATAGAAATTGTACCCTGGAGTAGGTAATAATTTGCTCAAGAACCTGAAGCTTGTAAGTGGTAGAACTGAGAAACTGACCCACAGCAATTGGTCCAAAGGGACCAATGTGTGATAATTGTTAACATGTCAGAGGGACTTTGAGTTATTAAATAATAGTCTCCTTTTTTTTCCTTTCCTTTATTAAAATGTTTCACATGAGTGGAGAGTTTTGTCTGTGTCATTTTGTAGTGTACATCCACAAGCTAGAGCTGGGTGTGGCAAATGTTAACAACAGACTTGTTAGATGTATGAACACCTTTATTTATTTTCTGGAGTTGCTGTGGCAAATGGTGGAAAGCTTTGGATTTTAATTAATATCTAATGACGACGAGAGACTACATCATTGGCCTCACTCCATTCTGCATCCATATTTTTTTTGCCATGTGACCTTGAGGTTATCCCAGAAATGGAGAGGTTATTTTCCTACCCTTTCAACTTTGGGTTCAGCCATATGACTTGGTTAATAGAATGAGAAAGAAACAACATGGAGTCACAATTGAGCGCAGATCTCAAGAAACCTTGTATGTTTCTTTCTTTTTCTTTTGTACCTTTACTATGAGAATACATTCCCTGGCCAGCTTGGTGTTCCAAGGAGGATGACAGACATATGGAGGAGACAAAATCTGCCTGTTTTCAGTGTGGACATTGTGATTTCAGATTCTGTTAGCAAAATAGAGAACTTATACATGTGAGTGAGGCAGCAAACACAAAGAGCCACTCAACAAAGCTCCTCCATCCACAGACCTGCAGCCAGCACACAGACATTTGAGCAATAATAAATGTGGTTGTTTATTACTATTCACTGATTTGGGGGATACATTGTTATAATGTATTTTTATAATAATAGTTAACCAATACACTGAATTCACTACTGATAATGCATTTGTAAATATATTTAAAGTATTATATTCTGTAGTATTGTATTATTAAATCATTACCTGCCTGCAAATGATATGTGCTTGATTCTACAAAGTTTGAAATAAAGACATAATAATCAAACATGGATATAATTAGATATATTTGAGTGATACTAGTACAATTGAGACTACCAAATTTAATGTTGCTCAAGGGTAAAGTTGTGGGGAAAACAAACTGAAATTTAATCTGCAATTACTTGAAATAGTTTCATGTATTACGGTTATAGTAATATAGTATTCCCTTGAATTCTTATTCAGGAAGAAGACGAAATTGATAAAGTGTAATGTAAATGCTAGTATACAGTGCTTTTGCTTTATTTTTGGAAAATTAGATGATAAACATTTATACTCTCATAAGCTGTGTAATGGAACTTTAAAGAGAGACATTTTAAAAGATTTTATAAAGTAACTTCTTCATAAGAAAGTACATACTGATAAATTTGACAGGCTTCCTATTTCACCTTTTAGCTACTTGGAGGGGACCTCACACTCCTGGGAGCAGGGAGGGAATTGGAAAGAGACAGAGCAAAAGGCTGTAGAAGTGGCCACAGTATCCAGAGAATTTCCTCAGGTCCTGTAGGGGGACTGCAATCCTGAAATGCAGTCAACCATGCACCAACCATGGGTAAGGGATGAAATTCTACATATCAGCAAACTTCTTTGTAGCAGCTTAAACTAAACAAGTACAATAACCAACATGTGTAGGGCCTGGAAGTTCTTAAGTATGTGGGGTGATGGAATTGTTTTTATTTCAAGTCATGCCTCCAAATTTGAATTGAATGCAATTCTTCAACAGGGCTTTACTTTCCTTGGTGCCCTCAGCCTCTTACGGGATATTCCATGTGAAATGTTGAGCATATTGGAGAAACAGGAAGCAGGGTGGTATGGTGGTGGAATGAATACAGATTCTGCATTCACACACACCTGTCCTAGATCAGTTATGTGATTTTGGACATGTAGTCCTTCTATACCTCACTTTGTAAAATGGCATGAATTTGATTATAATATATTACATACAGTTGAGCATTAAGAACACTTGTGTGTAGTAAGTACTCAGCTAATGTCTGTTCACTTTCCATCAGCATTATGATTCTAAAGAAGCCAGCTAATTACACAGGCATACCTTGGATGTGTTGTGAGTTCAGTGCCAGACTACTGTAATAAAGTTGAGTATCTCAATAAAGTGAGCTGCACTAATTTTTTGTTTCCCAGTACATATAAAATAATGATATAATGTAGTGTTTCTTTTTCAGCAGGTTTCATTGTTTTATTTTTATCCACCTACACAAAGTACATTGACCATATTTTTCTTCCTTTCCCCTATTTTAACTTCACCCCTCCTTCTGGTACTCACCCCTGGACAGGGCCTGTTTTGCCTTTCTAGCCTTCATTTTTTATATGTATATGGATTTTTTATAATAAATTTTCATTAGGGTGTATTCATGATATGGGGGGTTTCATAGTGACAATTCTAGTTATAACTGTATTGTACATTAGAATCATTTTGTACATTGTACCTTACTTACATCATCCCCATTGTCTCTCCCCCTCAGCCCTCTCCCCACCCCACTTAAAGCAATTGCAAGAGGTTTTCTAGTTCTGTTTCATAAAGATATATGAAATCCATCTCCCATATACTGTCACCTTAATCTCCTTAGTGCACACACCCCCTCCTACTAGTATCCTCACCCCCCCCAACTGCCTATTTTACAGTCCTGATTTTCACAATTAATATTTCAGTTGACGTTCAGAGGGGTGTGTCAACATATGCCCTCAGTGGGTGTGCTTTCCTTTGGTCTGTTCAATCTCCTAAAATACTCTGCCTTACCCCTTTACTCCCCCATTTTTCAACATCTTTCAATATACATTCTTATAGCCTCCACCTTCACATCTTGTGGCATGTGATATCACTGATGCTCTACATTCTTTTTTTCCTTTCCCTCTTTCTCTGAGTTCCATAGAGTAGTTACACTGTTACAAACATGATCTACAGTTGAATTTGTATATGTTTGATTTTGTGTATATGTTTATTTTTGGACGTATCTTCCACATATGAGAGAAAATATGCATCTTTTGTGTTTCTGATCCTGGCTAACTTCACTTAACATGATGTCCTCCAATTGCAGCATTTATCTTTCAAACCCCATGTCATTATTCCTTATGGCTGAGTAATACTCCATTGTGTATATGTATCACAATTTCATGATCCATTCATCAGTTGTAGGTCATCTGGGTTGTTTCCAGAGCCTAACTATTGTGAATAGTGCTGTGATGAACATCTGTGTACAGGTGTCTCTACTGTATCCTTGCTTATGTTCCTTTGGCTAGATGCCCAGGAGTGATATCACTGGATAGTATGGCAGTTCTATCTCTAGTTTTTTGAGGAATCTCCACACTGCTTTCCATAGTGGTTGTACTAATTTGCATCCCCTCTAGCAGTGTGTAAGGGCTCCTGTTTTGCTACATCCTTGCCAGCATTTGTTGTTGTTACTACCCTTGATTCTGGCCAGTCTAACTTGGGTAAGATGAAATCTAAGTGTTGTTTTGATTGGCATCTCTTTTATAACCTGGGAATTTGAACACTTTTTCATGTATTTACTGGCCATTTGTACCTCTTCTTTTGAGAATTCCCAGTTTAATTCATGTGCGCATTTCTTCATTGGGGTGTTGATTCTTTGGGGGCTGAGTGTTTTGAGATCCCTGTAGATTCTGGGTATTAGACCCTTGTCAGATGAGTGCTGAGGGCTGTATCTTGAGTCTGGTGACTGTTTCTTTTGCTGTGCAGAAGCTCTTTAGTTTAATGCAGTCTTATTTGTCATTGTTTCTTTTAGATGCTGAGCCTTTGGCGTTCTGTTTAGAAAGTTTTGTTCCCTATACTTATCTGTTCTAGTGTATCTCCTACTGCTTCCTGGAGTTTTCAAAGTTTCAGGTCATTAAGATCTTTGAATTGATTTTGGTACAGGGTAATATACAGGGATCTACTTTCAGTCTTCGGTGTGTGGCTATTCAGTTTTCTCAGCAGCATTTGTTGAAGAGACTGTCTTTTCTCCGTGATGTGTTTTGGGCTTCTTTGTCAAAAATCAGCTGGCTATAGTTGCATGGGCTTATGTCTGGATCTTCTATTCTGATCCATTGGTCTTTCTGTCTGTTTTTGTGCCAATACCATGCTGTTTTTATTGTTATGGCTCTGTATATAGTTTGAGTTTGAGTATTGTGATGCCTCTAGCATTGGACTTTTTCCTCAAAATTGCTTTGGCTATTCTATATGTGCTTCACAACTGCTTTTTCTATTTCTGTGCAGAATGTCATTGAACTTTTGATAGGGATTGCATTGACCATGTAGATTGCTTTTAGCAGTATGTCCATTTTCATGTTGATTCTACCAATCCATAAGTGTGAAAGGTCTTTTCATCTGATTATGTCTTCTTCAATTTCTCTCCTCAGTGGTTTATATTTTTCATTAAAAAGGTCTTTGATTTCTTTTGTTGAATTTATTCTGAGGTATTTTATTGTTTTTGAGGGTATTGTAAATGGGATTGTTTCCCTGGTCTCTCTCAGTCTGTATGTTGTTGGTGTATAGAAAAGTTATTGATTTCTGTATGTTAATTTTGTATACTGCTACTTTGCCAAAAGAGTTTATGATTTCTAGTAGTTTTTTGGAAGAGTTTTTGGGGTCTCTTAGGTATATGATCATGTTATCTGCAAATAGGGATAGTTTGACTTCTTCCTTCCCTATTTGAATCACTTTTATTTCTTGCTCTTGTCTTATTGCTGTGGATAAGAATTCCAAACTGTATTGAATAGGAGTGGAGGGAGTAGACAGACTTGTCTCATTCCTGACTTTAAGGGGAATGGTTTCAGTTGTTCTCTATTTAGTATGATGTTGGCTCTAGGTTTGTTATACATAGCCTTTATTATATTGAGGAACATTCCTTCTATTCCTAGTTTCTTCAGAGCTTTTATGATAAGAGGGTGTTGGATTTTGTCAAAGGCTTTTTCTGCATCTATAGAGAGGATCATGTGGTTTTTGTCCTCGCATCTGTTTATGTACTGTATTGCATTTATGGATTTATGTATGTTGAACCATTCTTGGGTCCCTGGAATGAAACTGACTTGGTTGTGGTGCATGATCTTTTTGATGTGTTGCTGAATTCTGTTTGTCAGTATTTTGTTGAGAATCTTTGCATCTATATTCATTACAGATATTGGTCTATAATTCTCTTTTCTGGTTATTGGTTTTATTGGGTTTCAGAAAGAGTGTAATGCTGGCTTCATAGAATTAGTTTGGTAGTGTTCCTTCCCTTTCTATTTCTTGGAAATATTTGAGGAGTATTGGTGTTAGTTCTTCTTTAAAGGTTTGGTAAAATTTGGCCTTGAATCCATCAGATCCTGGGCTCTTATTTGTAGGAGACTCTTTATTACTGTTTCAATTTCATTGTATGTAATAGGATTATTTAGGTAGTTAATATCTTCTTGGTTCAATTTTGGTTGATTGCATGCATCTAGGAATTTATCCATTTTGTCTAGATTTTCCAGTTAACTTGAACATAAGTTTTGAAAGTACTCTCTAATTATTTTCTGGAATTATTTGATATTTGTGGTTATGTTCCCCTTTTCATCTCTGATTTTACTAATTTGGGTCTTCTTCTCTGTTTTGTCATGTTGGCTAAGGGTTTGTCAATCTTGTTAATCTTTTGAAACAACTAACTTTTTGTTTCATTGATTGTATAGTTTGTTTGGTTTCAATATCATTAATCTTGGCCCTGATCTTTGTTATTTCTCTCCATCTGCTGGTTTTGGGTTTGTTTTGTTTTTGTTTTTCTAAGAGCTTAAGGTGCATCACTAGATTGTTTATTTGAGAGGTCTCTGTTTTTTTTTTAATATAGGCACTTAAAGCTATAAAATTTCCACTTAGCATGGCCTTTGCTGTGTCCCACAGATTCTGGTATGTTGTATTTTCATTTTCTTTGGATTCTAGGAATTTTTTTAATTCTTCCCTTATGACTTTGGTCACCCATTGGTTTTTTAGCAGTGTGTTATTCAGTTTCTATGTATTTGAGTATTTTCTGGGGATTTCTTTTTGTAGAGGTCTTGTTTTATGCCATTGTGTTCTGATATGATGCAGGGGGTTATTTTGATTTTCTTGAATTTGTTGAGACTTGCTTTTTGTCCTAAAATATGATCTATTTTGGAGAAAGTTCCATTACCTGCAGAATAGAATGTGTATTGCCTGGTTGTTGGGTGAAATATTCTGTAGATGTTAACCATTGGTCTATTAGGTCTAAATGTGTGTAGCTCTGAAATTTCTTTGTTTATTTTTTTGTCTGGATGATCTGTCTATTGGGGGTAGGGGGGTATTCAGGTCTCCCACTGTCACTGTGTTAGTGTCTATCTGTGCTCTTAGGGCCATTAGAGTTTTTGACATAGATGGGTGCCCCTGTGTTTGGTGCATGTATGTTAAGGACTGATATTTCCTCTTGATGAATTGTTCCTTTCATTAATATGATGTGACCTTCATTGTCTCCTCTGATTATTTTAGTTTGAAGTCTTTTCTGTCAGTTATGAGTACATTTACTCTTGCTTGTTTATAGGGTCCATTTGCTTTTTTTCAGTTAGACGAGTCTCTTGTATGAAACATATGTGTTTTGGTTTTGATGTGTCTGGGGTGTTTACTTTTTGGTCTTGATGGTTTGGTGTGTTCTGTAAGCCTCCTGAACCTGGGTGACTCTTTCTTTCTGGAGGTTAGGGAAGTTTCCAGCTATTATTCTGTTGAATAAGTTGTCATTGCCTGTAGTTTGTTTCTTCTCTCCTTCTTCTACATCCATGATTCATAGGTTTGGTCTTTTCATGGTGTCCCAGATATCTTGCATGGTCCATTTATATTTTCTTACATTTTTTCATGATCTTTTACTATTTGGTCTAATTCCTCTACTCTGTCTTCAGTTCCTGATACTCTATTTTCAGCTTGTTCTATTCTGATTGCTAAGTTTTCAACTGTGATATTTATTTGGGGTATTGAGTCGTATTTCAGATTGATTATTTTTCAGTGTTTCCATGTCTGTATTTATTTTCTCTTTCACATCCTGCATAGTCTGCCCAATTTCATTCATCTGTTCATGTTTTCTGTGAGCTCGTTTGTTTATTCACATTCTCTTTGAGGTCAAATACTAACTTTTGTGTTTCTTCTTTGAGATCATTAATCATTTTTACTATTGGTTTTTGGAATTCATTATTTGATATCTCTTCCTCTACAAAGGTGTTTGGATCCTTAGTGATGGAATTGGCTTTTGATGGAGAGTGGTGGTCTTGCTGTTTCACTCTGAATTGAGATTCATGCATCTGGAGTTGTTTTTGGTTATGGTTTTAATCTCTTATGTCCCTGTAGTTGGTGTTGTACCTCCAGCATTGTTCCTTAGATAGGGGTATGCTTGATAAGTTACCCCTTGCAAGGTTCTTGTTGTGGTGCCAATTGCCTTTTTTCTCTCCCTAGTGAGAGGGCTGGGGTTCCCATTCTTTGATAAGGATGCAGGGACTCTCCTATAGTCAAAGTGTGGAGTGCTGGGTTTCTGTACACTGTGGGGAGTAGGCCTCCTAGCCCTAGCAGGGTAGTGGAGTATACTTGGTGTTGGAGCTGGAATTCCAGGTCTTAGACAGGAGAGATGTGACTTTCCTGCAGGGAGGTACAGTATGAAGCACTAGGCTTCTGTGTGTCTTGGGGGAACAGGGCTTCTGGTGCTGCCTGCAGAGTAGCAGGTTTAAGCTTTCCTACCCTCAGGGGGAAATCTGTCATTCTTGCTCTTTGATGGGGAGCAAGGGCTCTCTTGTTGTTAGGGACAGTGGGGAGTTCTGGGCCTCTTTGCTCTTTGGGGAGGGAAGCTTCCTGGTGCCATTGTATTAGCAAGGCCTGGAGCCTAGGGTTCACTTGGGTGTGTGGTGGAAGGCTCCTGGCACTGTGTAGCAAGTTGAGGGTACCCATGGAGCAGCAAGGCCAGCAGGCTTGATTGTCTGGTGCCCACCAAGCAGCAGTGGCTCTGGGATCTACTTGTGTTGGGGTGTGGACTTCCAAAAGTCAAGGCAGCTGCTGCCAGCTTTGGAGAACAGAACCTGCAGGCAGCGGGTGTTCCAGGGCCTGATTTCCCATATGGGCCTCAGGAAGTGCAGTTCTGTAGGACTGCTGCCCACTCGGAAGAACTGAGCCAGCAGGCAGCAGGAGTTTTGGAGCTGATTTCCTGCACTGGCTTCTGGAGGTGCAGTCCTTTGGTGCTGCCACTGGCTTAGTAGAACAAAGCCTGCATGCAGCAGCAGTTCCAGGGCCCGAGCTCAGTTCTGTGGTGCTGTTGCCAGGAGAACCAGGCCTGCTGCTTGCACCTTCTGTTACCCATGGAGCAACAGGATCCATGGGACCTGCATATGGAGAGGTGTTGGTTTTCTTAGTGTTTCAGGGTGAAGGTAGCAATTGTGTATTCGGGGAGAGTAGAGCCCTTGAGTTCCTGAGTGTGCCGTGCAGAGGGACTTGCCCTCTGAGTAACAGAGCCTGGAGCTGTGGGTGACTTCAGGGGCAAGGGGTCAAGAGTGTTGAGCTGTGAGTCATTCTTCCCATTCTTCCTGTGGTTAGCTGTTTCTGTTTGCGAATTTGGAGAGTTTTGCTTCTTGCTGGTTATGGGATCTAGGGATGCCTTTTGGGATCTGATCTTCCTTTTTTGGGGGGGTAGTTGCTCTCTGCTGGGCTACAGGAATGTCAACAATCCACCATCTTAATCTGTTCTTTATATTGGTTGTTAAATGGGGCTTTTCCATGGCATTTCACACATGTATATGTTGTGCAGTATTCAGATTAATCCCCTCTATTAGTTACTCTTTCGCTATTGTCTTGCTTTACTATTACTCAACAGCTTAAATGTGTGAGAGTATTATGACTAATATTTGTATTTAATTAATTGGAAACACTTCATTGCTAAAAAGTCCTAATAATCTCTGAGCCCTCATTAGGTTGTAATGGTTTTTTGCTGGTGGAAGATTTTGCCTCCATGTTGAGGGCTGCTGCCTGACCAGAAAGATGGCTGCTGAAAGCAGGATGGCTGTGGCAGTTTCTTAAAACAAGAAAATGAAGTTTGTGTCATCTATTGACTCTTTCTTTCATGAAAGATTTCTCTATAGCCTGTGAAGCTGTTTGACAGTATTTTACCAACAATAGAACTTCTTTTAAAATTGGAGTAAAAAAATCTAGACTAGTAGTACACACTTTGTAATCCCAGCTCTTGGGAACCTGAGGCAGGAAGATCATGAATTTGAAGCCAACCTGGACTACATACCTATATAGTGAGAACTCTTTCCCTGTTCCAACTCTTCTACCCAAGAATAGAGTTGGGGACATAGTTGGTGATACAGCACATGGCTAACATCCATGAGATCCTGGGTTTAATCCCTGACACTGCCCAGAAGAAAAAAATGGAGTGTATTTTCTCAAATCTTATCCCTGATCTATCAACTAAGCTCATGTAATATTCTAAATTCTTTGTTGTCATTTCAGCAATATTCACAGCCTCTTCACTAGGAGCAGATTCCATATCAAGAACCCTCTTTCTTTGCTCTTCCATAAGAAGTAACGTCTCATTTGTTAAAATTTTATGAGATTTCAGCAATTCAGTAACAACTTAAGGCTCCATTTTTAAAAATTATAATTACTAACATATAATAATTAATAAGTTCTTCTGTGGATTTCCATACATGCATATATCATGCTTTGATCATAACCATCCTCCATTCTACCCTCTGTGTTTTTTTTTTCTTTGTGTCTTGTAAAAATTTATTGGCATGTAGTATGTACAGAGAGTGAATACATTGTGACATTTACATATGTTCTTAAAATATATCTTAGTTAGATTACCCCCTCCATCATTCTTCCTCATTGCCCTTTCCCTGCTTCTTAGAACAATTTCAATAGGTTTCATTGTTTTATTTTCATACATGCATAAAACTACATTAACTATATTTGTCCTCTTTTACCCTCACCATTTACCCTCCCACCTCCCACTGGTACCAATCCTGGACAGGACCTGTTTTGCCTTCCAGACCTTCATTTTTTTTAAAAATTGTATATTGATTGTTCAAGATGATTTCACCTTGGTATTTCAGTCATGTATCTATCCTATGTTACTCAGATTAACCTCCTGTATTACTGACTTTTTCTCTATCACTGTGCTCCCTAATATTCAACAGATTGCAGTACATTAAGTTGTACTGTCTTCATACACAGATGCATTGTGTCAGTACTATTTACCATCAATTTTTTCCTCTCTCACCTCCCTGAAGTTCCCTCAGACAGATCCAGTAATACAATCATGTTCTCTCTCTCTCTCTCTCTCTCTCTCTCTCTCTGGATGTGTGTGTGTGTGTGTGTACATCTGGGGATATAGCTCAAATGCTTAGTGTTTGCCTAGCATGCAAGAGGCACTGGGTTCAATCCTTAGCATCACATTATATAAGATCACATATGTATTTACCTTATAGGTCTAGTTTCCACATACAAGAGAAAACATGCAACCTTTGTCCATTGGAGGCTGATTACTTTGCTTATCATGATGATCTCCGGTTCCATTCACTTGCCTGCAAACAGCATAATTTAATTCTTCTTTAAGGATGAATAATATTCTATTGTGCATATATCATTTTCTTGATTTATTCATCAGTTGTAGGGCTTCTGGGCTCTTTGCAAAACTTGGCTATTGTGAATAGTGCTGCAATGAACATGAATGTACAAGTGGCTCTACCATATCCTGGCTTACATTCCTTCAGGTATATGTCCAAGGGTGGTATCACTGGATCATATGAGAGGTGTATTTTTAGGTTTTTGAGGAACCTCCTACTGCTTTCCATAGTGGTTGCACTAATGTACATTCCCACCAGCCATTTATAAGTTTTCCTTTTTCCTCACATTCTCAACAGCATTTGTTATTGTTTGCATTATTTT
Source organism: Castor canadensis (assembly GCF_047511655.1). Lineage (NCBI taxonomy): Eukaryota > Metazoa > Chordata > Mammalia > Rodentia > Castoridae > Castor > Castor canadensis. Next base: position 106,429,573 of record NC_133392.1, on the reverse strand, counting down.
ATTTTTTTTCTAGCATTTTTTTAAACTTTTATTTTCCTGTTATTGATGAGAGGCATTCCACCTGGGGTGAGGTGAAATCTCAAATGGTTTCATGTGTATTTCCTTTTTGGCCAAGGATATTGAGCATTTCTTAATGTTTATTGGCCATTTGTACTTCTTTTGAGGATTGTCTGTTTAGTTCATCTGCCCATTTATTAAATGAGTTGTTGATTATTGTGGGATTAGTTTTTTGAGCTCCCTGTATATTCTGGTTATCAATCCTTTGCCAGATACAGAACTGGCAAAGATTTTCTCCCATTCAATAGGCTGTTTTTTCAGTCTAGTGACTGTTTTCTTCTGCTGTGAAGAAGCATTTTAATTTGGTGCAGTTCCATTTGTCAATTTTTTCTCTTAATTGCTTAGATATTAGAGTTTTATAAAGTTACTACCTATGCCTATATGTTCCAGTGTATTCCCTATTTTTTTTTCTGTAATAGTTTAACAGTTAAGATCTTACATTAAGGTCTTTGATCCACTTTGAATTCATACTAGTGCAAGGTGAAAGATTGGAATCTAGTTTCAATCTTCTGTAGGTGGAAATTTAGTTTTCCCAGCCCTATTTGTTGAAGAAGCTGTCTTTTCTCCAATGCATGTTTTGGACTCTTTTGTCTAAAATCAAATGACTGTAGCTGTATGGGTTTGGTCTTAATCTTCTGTTCTCTTCCAACGGACTTCACGTCCATTGAAAAAAAAAACTGGCATACATTTTTGTGCCAGTACCATGATGTTTTTATTTCTATGTCTCTATAGTATATTTTAAAATCAGGCATTGTGATACCGCCAGTGTTGCTCTTTATGCTTAGGATTGCTTTGGCTGTTCGAGGTCTTTTGTACTTTCACATGTACATTAGGATTGATTTTTTTTTATCTCTGTGAAGAATGTCATTGGAATTTTTGTGGAGATTGCATTGAACATATTGATTGCTTTTGGTAATCTATTAATATTATTAATTCACAATATTAATTCTGTTGATCTGTGAGCATAGGATGGCCTACCATCTTCTAATGTCTTAATTGATTTCTTTAGTGATTTAAAGTTTTCATTGAATATGTCTTTCACTTCCTTCATTAAACTTATTTCTAGGTATTTTAGTTTTTTTAATGCCATTGCAAATGGTATTATTTTTCTTATTTCTTTCTCCAACTGTTCACTGTATGTAGAAATGCTACTGATTTTTGTGTATTTTTTGTATCTTTCTACTTTGCTGAACATGTGTATGCAATTTAAGAATTTTGGGATGGAGTTTTTAGGGCCTTTCAGGAATAAGATCACATCATCTGCAAATAGGAGTAATTTGACTTCTTCCTCCCCTATTTGAATCACTTTTATTTCTTTCTCTGTTTTATTGCTCTGGCTAGGAATTCCAGTACTATATTGAATATGAGTGGGGATAGTGAACACCACTGTCTCATTCCTGATTAGAGGAAATAGTTTCAAGTTTTCCTCATTTAGTATGAGGTTGGCTATGGGTTTGTCATATGTAACTTTTATAATGTTAAGCAATGTTCCTTCTATTCCTACTTTCTTCAGAACTTTTATCATGAAAAAATGTTGAATTTTCTTGAAGGCTTTGTTTGTATCTATTGAGAAGATGATGTGGTTTTTGACCTTGATTCTATTCATGTGCTCTATTACATTTATTTATTTGTGCATGGTGTACCCTCCTTGCATCCCTGAGTTTAAACCTACTTGATCATGGTGTATGATCTTTTTAATAAACTGTGGCCCTTTAAATCTCCAGGGTTGTCCAGTTTCAAAGTTCAGCTGCCAATAGACAGTTTTCAGACAGGTAGATGCTCTAACTTTGGTGATTAGTCAGTGTGAACTCAGTGCTTCGATGTTTAAATTGATCTTATTCAATGAAGCTGCTGTGGTAGGATTGGGCAAAGCTGCCAACCCCTGGCCATTTTGCTGCTTCCTAGGCTCCTTCCAGGAACCCTCAACTTGCCCCCATCAAAGACTGTCCTCTGTGTTCACCTCTGGTGGCAAACTCCCAAAAGGACACTGATGTTGGGAGTCCTAGAACTCTCTGGGCTTTGAGTTTTCAAACCCCCAGATTGCACAGTCTCAAAACTTGCCTGCCTGCAAGTAGCTGCAGAAATCTGAGCTCTTTGCAAGTGAAGCCTAGGTGCTTTGTTTTGGAAATATTCCATATGCAGTATTGGGGCCACCAATACTGTGCGCCTTTCCCTTCCCCAGGTCCCTTTAGCTTCTCAGCTCACCCCAAGTCAAAACCTCTTCTTTTCCATGAGCCTTTTGTGGCCATCCCCAATCTTACACTGTAGCTAGGTATCTCAACATGCCCCGAGTAGTGATTGCTCCTTATTTTTAAGACCCCTCAGGTGTCTCAGTCTGCATCAGGAGGCCCTCTCTCTCAAAATGACATCTTGCTACAGCTCTCTGAGGTATGAGGAAACAAGAGGTTGTCTTGTCTGATGATGACCTGTTGCACTGGGGAAGTCACTGTCTCATCAAATTCCACAATGAGGTTAGGGTTTGTGGGTAGTATAGATTTTTGTCCCCTAACTAGGTCTGCCAACGTGTCACAGAGGTTACCTAGCTTAGCTCTTCCTCTCTTTTGCTTTTCTGTATGTAGTCTTTTTGTTATTCAGATTCTTATTCATGTGGTCTGATGAAAGAAAGCTTCTACTCATCTGCCATTTTCTTCTTTGTTGGTCTCACTACCTTCTACCTTTTTTTTTACCCTCCTCTCTGTCCCCCATCCCCACAGTCTCTTTCTGCTTCCCCAATAGTCCCTCTTTTACTTTCAGGTCATTTATTTGTTTGCTTGCTTCCACATGTGAGAGAAAACATGATATACTTATGTTTCTGATCTGACCTATTCCATTTAATGTGATGACCTCAGTTTCATTTATTTTGACTTAAATGACAGGGTTTTGTTCTTTTTCATGGACTTTTTATCTATTCACCCATTAATGGGCACCTAGACTGATTACATAACTTGGCTATTGTGAATAGTGCCATGATAAACATGGATGTGCAGAAATCGTATTGTATGCTGCCATCATTCCCTTCAGATATCTACTCAGAGTAGTATAGCTGTATCATATTATAATTCTATCTTTAGTTTTTAAAGAAATCTCCACAATGAGGTTCATAATGGCTGCACTAATTTACTTCCCAACCAACAGTGTGTAAGTGTTCCTTTTCTCTACATCCACACCAGAACTTATTTTTTTTTCTTTTGATAATAGCTATTCTGATTGGCATGAATAATCTCAATTTAGTTTTGATTTTCACTTTTCTTATGGCTAAAGATATGGAGCATTTTTTCCATACATTTATTGGTTCAGGCTCCCTTTCTAGTTCTCTTGGTTTTTATGCCACATCTGCAGTTGCTTCCTATATTGAAGTCTTGAACCACTCAACATCATTTATGAGGGTTGGAGTGAACTTCTTTGAAACTCCTGTGAGTGATGATATTTTGACCTCCTTTCATGGATCATAAATGTTCTCAGTAAAATCTAGAATGGTGAATCCTTTCTAGAAACCCTTTACAAAGGGTTTTCAATTTACTTTGTTCAGATCCATCAGAGGAATTGCTATTCATTTGCTAAATGATAAGACTTTAAAAGGTAAAAATATTCCTTGATGCATGGGCTACAGAATGGATATTGTGACAGTAGTCATGGAAACAACTGAAATCTCATTGTATATCTCTATCAACAGGTGACCATATGCATTGTCAATGAGCAGTAATATTTTGAAAGGAATTTTTTTTTTGAGCAGTAAGTCACAATGTTGTACTCGAATAATCAGTAAATCATGTTATAAACCAATGGCTGTCACGAAGGCTTTGTTGTTTCATTTATAGAGCACAGGCAGAATAGATTTAACCTAATTCCTAAAGGACCTAGGTTGTTTGGAATGGTAAATGAGCACTGGCTTCAACTTTAAATGACCTGCTGCAGTTGCCCCTAGTAAGCCTTGTTCTTTGAATTATTGAAGACAGGCATTGACTTCTCTTTTCCAGCTATGAAAGTCGTAGATGACGTATTCTTACAATATAGGGCTTTTTAATTCATCCACCTTCATTAATTACCTTAGCCACATCTTCTGGATAACTTGCTGTAGCTTTCACATCACTTTTGCTGCTTCACCTTGTGCGTTTATGTTATGGAGAAGGCTTCTTTCCTTAAACCTCATGCACCAAACTCTGCTAGCTTCCAAGTTTTCTTCTGAAATTCCCTCCCTCTCACAGTCTTCATCAAACTGAAAAGAGTTTGAATTAGCCTTTGGCTTAAGAGAATATTGTAACTGATTTGATTTCCCATTCAGATCACTAAAATTTTCTGTGTGTCAGCAGTAAGTCTGTTTTACTTTCTTATCGCTCACGTTTTGTTCCCTGGAGAAGCACTTGTAATAAATTTCTACTTTGCATTTACAACCTGGCTAACTAGCACAAGACGCTACCTTTTGGCTATCTTGGCTTTCAGCATTTCTTCTTCACTAACCTTAATCATTTATAGTTTTTGATTTAAAGTGAGAGATGCATGATTCTTCCTCTAACTTAGGGGCATTGTAGGGTAACCACGTGGCATAATTTCAATTATTCTGTCTCTTGGAATTAGGACACCTTAGAAGATGGAGTGCAATGAGGGAATGGGTGGTCAGCAGAGCAGTCAGAACACAAAGATCATTTATTGATTAAGTTTATTGTCTTAGATGAATGGACATGGTTTGTGGTGTCTCAAAACAATGACAAGAGTAGCATTAAAATCATTAATTATAGATAACTATAATAGACATAATACTAATGAAAAAGTATGAATTACTAAATGTGACAAATACAAAGTAAGCACATGCTATTGGAAAAATGGTGCCAATAGACTCACTTGATACAGGTTTGCCAAATCTTCAATTTGTAAAAAAAAAAAAAACAAAAAGTCAGTGTCTTATAAAACATGATAAAGCGAACTACAATAATATGAGGTATGACTATAAAATATGATACATACATTAGTCATTTAGGATAAAAATGAGATGGAGAACTTAACTTTCATCTGAGGTTCAAATGGGCTCTTAGTAATTGTCGTAAGATTTTTATGATACACTACTAACCTACACAGTTGCAGAGCAGAGATGATGTCAGTCCTTTCAGGAACCAAGACCATCCAACCTCAGTAACCTGCCTGCCTGGAGGAAGTAAGGATATGTACATTCAAGGAGAGCTTGAGCTGTGAATGTGTGGACTTCTTTTCCAATCTCTTTTGAAGTAGGGGTTTCTTCCTATAGGAAAAGTAAGTGAGATGGCTGTAGACAATAGCAGACCATTTCTTCTCAAAACTTTCTATTTAAGGTAACAGGAATCTGAATAGAAGGAAGACATAATTCTCTTATATAATATAAATCCTAGATGACAATACATTCATTAATGTTCTAAAACCACGAACAGAGCTTATAGAGAGAGGTGATGTGATATCCCAGTTCTCTGCCATTGAAGTTTTGGGCTATGACTCAGGCCTGGTGTATAAGAAGGGGGGAATTGAAACAACATTTGCCATTTATTTTCAAGCTGATGTTTAGTCATCAGAATTTTCTTTATAATGTTTGTCACATGGTAGTGTACTTTTGAAGTTATAGGCATAGTTGAATGTGCTGAGTGCCCTGTCTAAGCACTCAACAGTTGTCTGAAAATCTTTACTGCTGGGATGTGGAGCAAGATGGAATCATGGTCTTCGGTACACATGGCAAGGCCCATCTAGCAGGTTAAGTGACATTCTGAAGATTAGGCAGTAATGAACATTCGGCAGTAATGAACATTCAGTATTACCTTCCTAATGCTCTGTTATAGCCTCTGTAATTTCCTCATTCATTCATTTCTTTATTCAGTCACTTAGTATGTACCAGGTATCATTCTAGGTTTGTGGAATACATTAGGGAACTAATTATATAATCAAAAATTTCTCCCCTTATTGTACCTCCTCTCTGTCTTATAACTCCTCACTATCTATTATGGTCATTTAGGATAAAAATTGTGCTACATTCACTGTATATCCTTATCACTAACACTCTGCTTTGGACTGTGTTTGACCTTTGAGCATTCAATAAAGATTTGTTGAATAGAGGTTGATTTTACCAACATTAGTTGCTTTGAACACAAATACAACAAGTAAAAGTGATTCAAGTAGTGTCCTATTTACATCTATTTACATCTGACTACCATATCTATGGGTTTCTATTATATTTCTTTGTTTCATGTTCTCAAAGTGGGAATAACACTCTGATATTCAAAGAGACAGGCAGGCAAGCAGATAATTGACAATAAGAAAAATCAGTTACTAGGAGTGCCCTTATAGAGGCCACAAATCGGGAGAAATTATACACATGCCTTCAGCCCCAGAGGTTTGGGATGGCTTAACAGAGGAGTATAGTATTTAACACTTTCAGTCTAAATGATATTTAAAAATAAGGCAATCATTTTATGTTAAAACTTCATGTCTGGGGAAAACAAGGACCCATCATGCAGATATCTTTAGATAGAGATCTTTTGGGGAACTTAAGAGATGCACAGACTGAATGTCTGTGTATATAATGTACATTGTGTGTCTTTTGTTTACTTCTGGTTGGTTTAGTCTTCAGAAAAGGGCAATCACAGTTTTTCTTGCTGATTTCTATTGGTATCCCCTAATGGAATCCTTAATGATTTAGAAATAACTGTGAAATGGAAGACATTTGACATAGGAGAGAAAAATTAGCTGACCTTGCTAACCAGATTCTCTCTTGCCCCCATCCTCTGAGAACTGATTTTTCTTGGGAGTGGAGAAAATGGTCACCATGTCACCATGGAGGTGCCTGGATTGTGTTTAACAGGCAGTTTCATTAGATTATCTGCAATTTCCTGAGGAGTAATTCCATTAGACAGTGTTTTTCAGTCACTGTGTGCTCTATTTGTCATTACTCCCCTGTTCGCTAGTAATACTACCCCAAGAAATAAGCGCAGTGTGTATGTGTGTAGAAATTATTCTTCCTGGATGTTGTATAGAAGTGGTACCTTACCTATGTAGTGAGAATAGAAAAGAAAGAGACTGAACACTCAGTAATTAAAATAGAGACCCATTCTTGCTCTAAATAATAATACCTTAGACTTTTTGATTCAGGAATCAGATTTGCAACAATAACCAGAAATCACCTGAAAACAATAGGTGTCAATTATTGAGACTATTTGGTTGACCTTAGTTATACACTATCTTGTAAGCTTCCTGAGGAATTGTTTTTCTTTGTTATTTGCTAACTTTCTAAAGAATAATTTATTTCCCAGTGTACTGGATAATTTCTCTTTCTTGCCTCCTTTCTCTCTTTCCCATCTAGATAGATAGAAAACATGTTAAACAATACTAACATATGGTCCAAGATCTTTAGAACTCAGGAGTGAGTGGACAATATTTCTCTTTTGTATGATGTTTCTGGTAAATATTCTGGAAGAGGTGTGTGCCCTGTAGTTCACACCTCCTATTTATTATACTTCTTTCTTTACATAGCTCTTTCTTTCTAACCTCACTCATCACTAGACTATATATTTTATATGGTCTCAGTCTCACAGCATAATTTTTTTACACCCTTACTTAAATCACAGCTTCTTTTTTGCCTTTTCAAGCTAGAGAGTAAGAGTTCCTTGGAAAGGGTATTAGTTAAAGGTTCTCTTCAAGCTGTTAATATTTTTTTAACATGCTATATTTTCAAGAGACAGAAGCATATTGGCCACTTTTGTGTTACTGGCATTAAAAGCTGTTTGTGATATGACCTCAGATACCCCTTTTAAAAGAATTTCCTGCAACTAACATTTAGTTATCCTCAACTCTAGCTATTCTATTCCACTCCTCACTGTCCCCAGTCTCTTATTTGCTTTCTGCCTGCTCAGTTTTACTTATGCTGGTCTCTCTTCCTACAACATCCTTCTCATAATTGCTCATCCTTTAAGATCTCACATTTTTCTCTCCAACCTTCTGCTTGATCTCTTCATCTGATAGCTCACAGAATTTTGTCTATATCTTATGACTAAGACTGACTAGATATCTAATCATGAGCTGCTTGAAGACAAGTCCAGTGTCAAATGTAAAGTGGCATTTTTTCCACAATGCTTAATATGTGATCGGTCCTTGATTTCAATTCTTGAATCAATACTATTTTGTATTATTATTCACCTACACATTCCCTTTAAAAATGTCTAATGATTTTTGTAGCCTTTGGGAGCTCTCTGTATTATACTGTAGGCACTGCATTCCTGGTTCATTATTTCAGAAAGAAAGTGTTTTTGTTATTGTGACTTTATTTTTTGTGCATGTTTTATTTTAAAAAATTAATTTAAGTCATAGAAGTAGAGAGTAGAATGATGATTATAAGAGGCTGATCAAGGGGATTGGAAAGAGGGGTTGGGAGTTACTGGTCAAAATGGTGTGAACTTTCAAACAGACCAAAGGAAAAAATCTTTTAGGTTATTGCAGAGCCAGGTGACTAGAGTTAATAATAATAATTTATATTTTGAAATAACTGAGAGTAAATTTCAAATGTCTTACCTTAAAAATGATACATAAATGAGGTGATGGATATGTTAACTAGTTTGTCAATCATTCCACATTGTATACGTATTTCAAACATTGCATTATTCTCCATGAATGTATGTAATTAAGATTTCTCAATTAAAATTTCTATTTATTTGATAAATTCTTAGGTTGAATGCTTTACAATATTAGCTGATCTGTTGTTTCTCTTTTTTCAAGGAAAGTATGTTCCTGTTTGTGATGGCCTCAAAGATCTTTGATGAACTATATTTACTGTTGTTCTTGACCATCTGAGTATAAGTTTAACTTAGAGACCCATTTATGATGAATAGAATATGGCAGAAGTGAAGGGATATCACTTCTGACATTAAGTTATAACAAGACGGCTAGAGAATCAAGCCTTGCAATAAAGGCATGAATTACTATGTTTTCACTGTCTCCATTTAAGCTGATGGAAGTGAGTACTTCGAGATAGTTGGGTTTTGTTTTAATATATTTTGCTCAGAATTTATAGTTGTTATTGGCTGTAACTTTGGTTTGTTAGGATCTACTCACTTATTTCTACATGCTGAAATCTGTAACATTGTTTTTAAAGCAATCACTTTATTTCATTGTTCTTTATGGTTAAGTGTGACAAGTAGTTTGCTTTGTAGCAAACAACATTTACTCAAATATATAAATTCTGATATTTTTTAAAGTCAAACTTGTTCTTTTATGACTGTTTGCCTTTGATTATCATTATCCATAGTTTGGTGTTAATTTCAATGGAGATTTGCCTGATTTTTGACTTATTTTGTAAAAGATGTATCTATAGTAAATGTCCTAAATGCTGTTAGCTCAATCTTGTAAATCACAGTAGATAAAATCAAGAAATTTTGTATAAGCTTTCAAGAAATTTTGTAATGTATGCTTTCATTATTAATTTATTTTTGTTTTAAATTAACTTTCATTAATATCCTGACCACTGAAATTAATTAATAAATCAATTTATTGGGAATATTGGAGATGGAACAGAGCTTCACACATGCTAGGCAAGTACTGCACTATTTGAGCTATGTCCTCTACCTTGAACACCCAAATTTATTTTATCTTCCTGTTTTCCTATATCTTCTATTTTTCTAATGTAAATACCTAAGCCTACAAATTTCTAAGTAATACATTATTTGCATTTAATATATTTCAATTTGTCATATTTTTATTTTTGCTCAATTTTTATGCATTTTCTTTGTTTTCTTCTTTAACTTATAAGCTATTTGAAAGCATGATTTAGGATCCCAACATAGAAGAATTATAAATTTTTACAAAATTAGCATATATTTTTGCTATCTCAAAAGAAAATTCATGTGATACTTGCTTTATACCACCAGGCAAGCAGTCAATGGTTGTAAATATTCAAGTCCACTTAGAAATTTGTAAACTCTTTAGTTGACAAGTATAGAAATAAGATCTTATGTCCAATAAATGAAACTTGCTAATTGGGCTCAATTATCTTACATCATCCCTAAGTTTTTTTTGTTGTCTTTTTCAATTGAACTATTGAATTTGTTGTGTTGGGGCTTTCATTATTGATGTATTTTTTGTTCTATTAAGAAGCATGGCATTAGCCTAATTGTTCTTCCCTTATAAGTGAACTATCTTTTCTTTACTTATTCCTTTCAATAGCTTCTCTTTGTTCTTCTGGTTTTCTGTAGTTTCAGTATGATGTTTCTAAGTGAGGATTTCCCTCTTTTCTTTATGGTATAAATTGTGCTTCATGTTTCATGGATCCGTGCCTTTTTTCAGTTTCAGAAATTTTAAACTATTATCTTTCCACATATTGCTTCTCTTCTGTTTTCTCTTTTGAAGACTGCATAAATTTCATGTTAGAGTTTTTCATTCTGTCTTCCATATCCTTTAATCTGTCTTTAATATTTTCTATCTCCTGTCTATGCTATAGTCTTTCAATTGGACTTCTGAGTTTCTCTCCAGCTATTGATAATAATATCCTCAGCACCATCCATTATACTTAAAAATGAATAATTCATGTTTTTCTTTACTAAAAGTTTGGGTTATTATTTCGCAAAGCACCTAATTTTGGGGACAGTCTCTTGTTTCCTATTCATTGTTGTTATTCTACCGTTGATTTCTCATACATAGCTATGAAATGTTTTATGCCTTTCTAAGATCTAAAGTGGATGATTTCCACTTTATTAGCTATTATCTTTTTATGTCATTTTCATATGCATTTGTTATTCTTTGATTTTGAGTGTATTCTTAGCTGATATCAACCAATGATGAATATGGAAGCTAAAGTTAATTATTACTTTATTCACCCTTTCAGTGTTTGCTTCATTGAACCACAGAGACCTTCTTCTGTTGTGAACATCTTTGTTTCTTTCCATTATCCATAGTCCCCATGACTCAAGTTCCTCTCCATCAACTTGCTGATATCTCAAAGATTAATCTCTCAACAGTTGGCAGCTTGCCCTGATGAGGGCTCTGCCTTTTGTGCATGTTTACCAGTCACTACTACTGTTTTAACTCATCTTTGTTGACAGGGGTTTTGCTTGGGAATTTTCCTTACTTTCTACATTCCTGGAATACATAAAAGCTATATTTTATGCAGGATCCTTTTTATTTTGTACTTGGAGAATTCTTCAGAGTCCTCCTCCCCTTTCATTTACCATACCAATCTGCTTTTTAAAATTCTTTTTCATATTTGGTATTTTTATATAGTTTAAAAATATGTTTTATTATTTATATTTGATAATTCCAGTTTAGAATTTTTTTCTAGTCTGATTTTGTTGTTTTTGTTTCTGCTGGCATTTCCTCATGGTGTCTAATTTCTTGTGTGATGATTTTAGACTAACCATGTTTCTTAGAACTTTTTCCTAATAGTTCTCTGAGGTCTGTGATAGAAGTGTGCTCCTCTAAAGAAGATGCACATCTATCTATTGCAGACATCTGAAGACCTTACAAAAGACGACTTATAATTAAATTCTCAGCTTGAGGTTTTTTAGGCTATCCATAGTATGATCTCAGCCTGTAAATCCAAGTTACAACTACTTCAAAGGTTTCATATTATCAAAGGAGATATTTATCTCCCATCAATTCAGTGCCAAAGTTTAAGAAAAGTCATTTCCTTATATGACTTTTAGGTGAGAAGGAGGATAATTTCTAGTTTCCCTTACCCTATTAATCCTTCATTTACATGAGGTTTCCTGGTCTATTAGACCTTACATTATAAATTAATTTCAAGGCTAATCTTCCAATTTCCGTGAAAAAGAAAGCTCTTACACCAAGTCACTTTTACTTATGAAATGAACTTCCTTAAGCTGACTCAGTAACTTACTATAATGATGTCTCTACCTTGTTTTAGGACAATCAAAACTGAGTCCAAATTCCAAATAAGTATTTATTTATTCAGCATTGCATCATCTCTTGTCAGTTGAAAACAGATTGGATAGTTCTTTTCAAAAAATTCCTTGGCCAACCAAGTAAGTAAATAAAATACATTGACACATTCTATGTGGGGGGAAAAATCTAATTTTCCAAATGAATAAATTGACTTCTGTTTCTGGAAGTTTGTAACTAAATACTGTGACTGGCCTTCCCACTATAAACAACTAAAAATTCCAGATCAGAGATATTTTCAAATTTTAATGTATCAATGAACTAGCAAATAAGATATACTCAGAAATAACCAATCTTAAAGTAGATACAGCTAAACTGAGCAAGTGAACTGAGAAGAAGCTTTCCCTGTACTTTCAATCTAGAGCAGAGGAGTCTTTCTCTGCCTATGCCTGTTCTTGCCCTTCATAGAAGTTATACAAAAGACATCACCATTTCTCTATTGTCTTTAAGCCTGACCACTGGTTTGTAATATAAACTCCAGGCCAAAATCCCCTGAGCTGACCAGCTCATTCATTTATAAAGGAAGCTTTTATAATTAACATTTTTTTCCCCAAGAGCCTGGCTGGAACAGTATCACTTTTACAACTTTCTTCACCTTTACAAAGTTATAAAATCCTTTTAAACATTTCAATTAGCCTGTACCTGTTTTCTCTTTGAAGAAACTATTTAGAAAGTCACATGTGGTGGAGAAAATGAGGAAGATAGGGAACATAATTATCCTGTTACACAAAGAAAGTGGGAGACTATTCCAGGGAAGTCTGTGACAGTGATCACAAGCAGAGTGATTTCTTGGGACAATGTCAACTCTGAAGGAGAATAGAATTTTGATGGGGTGAAATCAGCAGTTAGGAGGAATAAAATGTCAATGCTACTGATGAGTTGTATGGTGTAAGGAAAGAAAGGAGAGGCAAGGAATTGGGCAAGAGGAGTAGTCTCTCGAGAAATAGAGAAAATAGAAGAGATTTCTTAGTATTAAGGGTAGTATTGAAAAATTGGGACATGTGGTAAGTATAGGAAAGAAGGGACAATGGAGAAAAGACACTAATACCCTGGAGTAGAGTCAGGGGAAGATTACAAGCTAGTATTTTGTGTTATGACCACAACTGGCACAAGTTTAGGGCAGGGTGAGATTGCCTTAAGGCTTCACACATATGCCATGGTCATTCAAACTTGAGTGAGATGGATCAAAGCAATTTCTTCAAGCATCATGGTTTCTGGATAACAAGACTAAAATATAATAAGGACATTAGAAAATGTGGGTACAGATGTCAAAGCAGTAATAATAAAATGGGTACAGCTATGAAAGATGTGGTTCAATTGTTTTCAGTTCCACTAGGCCCATTGTATACTCTGTATAACAAGGATGTTTAATTCTTTCTTTATTGTTCTTATATTGAATTTAGATAATAAAAATTCATTTTGTGTGTATTATAAAATCAATAAGTTGCCGTAACTAATAAATAAATATAAAGGAGAAATACAGAAAATGTAAGTTGTAAAGAAATAATGTATTTCAACATATATACATTCTAGAACGACCACATTAGAACACCAAAATTGTTCCAATTTCCAAGTCATGTCTCCTTCTGTGACAACTACTGGACTAATATATTCTCTTAGTTTTGTAATGACCCATAGACTTAAAATTACTGGGATGGATAAACTCTCAAGACATCTGCTTTGTAATTGTTTGAAATCAGAAGAATGGAAGGAGGCAGGATGGAATTCAGAACAGGAATAGAATGCTTATCCAAGTGTGAGAAATAAATCTTTCTTTTTTCTGACTGACTGACTTCTGTATACCAGACCCTTTGTTCACTGTATTTATGCATATCCTGGTCTTGGAAATTGTAACAGTCCCAGGAACAGGAGTAGGCAATAGTGTAATCCTCATTTCATACTGAGGAAAATTAAGACTTGAGCTGTAAACTTTCTCTCTGCCTTTTGAGTAGCCATTGTAATGATGACCCTTTATTTGTATTATGGTAGAGGTGTCTGGTACAAGGAGATTTGCTAAATGCTTGTTGAATGAATGACTTAAGTCAGCATTGACAACTTTAGGGGAAGGACATAGTTGTTCATTCAGTAATTTTAAGATACTTTCTTTGAGTCTACAAAGACAAAGACAAGAGTGAAAGACTTGGATGTAGGTAAAACAACTTTGGCAATTATTCTATAACATCTCTATCAAGTCTCATCCCTGGGATATCATAAGACACTCTAGATTTCAATACTACAGGAATATGATTGCAGATTACCCTTTTTGTGGCTTCTGCCCACAGGAAAGCAGTATTCTTGCAGATTGTAAAATAAACTTGTCGATTTGGGATAAGAAGTTGAAGAAAACAGCACCAACACTATTGAGGGAAAAAGTTCTGTGGATTATTAACATTCAGGGTTCTCTTAATGCTTGGATCCCTCCCTCCATCATCACCATTAATGGATGTGATCCAGAGAAGAGCTGGTGCAAGATAAAGAAGCCTGCCCTCACTAGAAATGATAAAATTAGCCACAGTGCTCAGATTGCTTAATCAGCCATCTGGAGTTTGTGCAAACTGACTTTCTCTTTTTAAATGTTTCTTTACTTTGCCAGACTAATTAACTTGGTACTTTGAGTGAACTTAACCCAGTGATATCATGATGCAGTTATGGATACTAAGCCTGAGCAGAGTCAGCCAATGAGATCTCATCTTCATAGGGAGACTGGCAAGAAAGGAAAAAACTGATTGCCAACATTGGGCTTGGGAAACAAACAAACCAAAATAAAACAAAGAACACCATCTCTTTACTTTGTACCAGATGACCCTTTCAATGCTTAGTTCTTATTTTTTTTAAAAAAGCAGATTTCTGACACAACATATATTATAGACAGGAAAAGCTTACTAATAAGCTATTCTGATTGACTGTTAGCCCCAATCTTCCCAGTTCCTCTGTAGCTACAGATAGAGGCTACATTTGTGGAGGAGCAGAGTAGGAGACAAGTAGCAGTGTGATTTAATTCTGCATGGTTTTCCATACCCCAGGGAGCAGGACAGTCCCTGCTGTGAATCTGGCAGACAGCCTTGAATTTTTTTTTTTTTCTTTTTACCAAACCATCTGGCAGCCTCAGAGCCCAGTTCTTAGTAATAACTGAGCTACTTACTCCATCTGTACTTATAAGATAACTAGTTGTCTTTGCAAATTAAGCTAGCCCCATCTGTTTCCCTACCTTATAAATGAGTACAAGGGCTTCATACTCCTCCTGGAATGTGGACATGTAGCTTTGAGAGCATGGGACAGGGAGAGGGAGGGGCTTCTCTTCCTCTTGTGAGGTTGATGGGGAAAATACTGCATTCCAGGAGCCCAGCATTTTCTATCCTGAGTTTGCAGGGTAGCGGTGAGCCTATAGAGGGATCTCTGTTCTGTTGGCATTCAAGCTGCTAGATTTCAGAAAAAGTGGCTCTGAGTGATGGGTTGTGAGTAGGCTTTGTGAGAGTAGAGCTCAAGTACTCCACTAAGAGCTAAGGCAGAGAATGTTGATGCAATGACTATTCTGTTTTCCATAGATGCTATTGGAATTGAAAAAGAAAAAGTAAGAGAGAGGATCAATAGGATACTATCAAGTTGTTCTGATTCTCTTGTTGCTGTCCCTCTGGATCTGTGGAACAAAAGACCAAATCTGTTTAAAAGCATCCTAGGACCTTTAAGAGTTACTATACTTTCCTAAAGTGACTAACAGAGAGTAGTTTGCACATTTTGAGAATCAAGCTCAATATTTGATGAAGCACATCTTCTTTCTGCCATCAAAATTTCAGGCTGGAGACTTCCCCAGGAAGCCTCCCTTGTGTTTCTAGGAGGGCAGAGTTGCGATTCAAAATATCCTATGTTTGAGGATAATAAAAACAAACATACAACAGACACTAAAATCAAGACTCTCCCCTGCCACAAATATAAAATGAACACATGTCAATGATTTTATTTCACTTATTGATTAGTGAGAAAGGAGCAAAATGTTACAAGTAGTTCAAAGGAGAATCCACAGAATAAACATTTATAAGCAATAGGGTACTTACTTGAATTTGTTTAAAATTATTTTCCATAGTGAAGGAAGAGAAATCAATGCTCTTATACCAGCCCAAATCAATTTGCAGATCTGTGGATTAAAAATCATCCGTATTGTTTTAAGTCATCTACAATTTTCAGTTGTAAAATAGCTGAAAGACAATGAATGACAAAGATTGCATAACATCTGATAACGGGAAGGGTTTTCCATTGGAATCAATTTGTCCATTTCAAGGTTCTTTAGATCTACTTTGAAACTAAGAAATGTAAAATACTGGTTGGGGTCTGTAGCGTCAAAAACTCAGGTTTGGGTATTAACTCTGTCACATAGCTTTTTTAAAAATTTAAAATTTGTATAACCGCCTCCTGAGCTTTTGTTTATCCATAAGATAAGATTTGACTAAAAGATTCACCTCACAAGGATCTAGCAAACATTACTCATAGCTAAACTTTCTATAGAATGTGGTACAGGAGATCATCCTCATATAAATGTTTATTGTTACCAGTAACAGTAACTAACATTTTATTGAGTTCTTCTGTACCAGACAGTATGTCAGTCCCGTGTCAAGTACATAGATTAATTCATTTATTTTGACTTCATATCTATGCAGTCATTACCATTATTTGTCAAAATTAAGCTTAAAGAGGTGACTTACTCCAAATATCATTGAGTGGCAAAGCAAATTCTAGAGGTCCATGTCAAAGTCTGTGTTCTTAACTCTGCTACTCACAATCAGACTGTATATGTAGGAAAGGACTTTGGGGGACTGTTCATTTTCTCCTGTGATCCAAAAAGCTGCTAAAGGTTTTGCAATACCTGCCCATTGTGGGGGCTTTTGGGGTGAATGCTCTTGCTGAAGGAATGAGTGGAGGAAGGCGACCTTTGGAAATTGTACTTTAGATGTGTTAACTCATGTGTAGGGAGATGGTCTTCATACAACTCAGTCCAGGACTGTCTCCTTCCCTTCCCATTTTAGACAATCTCTGAGCAGAAAAGGGAGGCTGAAAAATTTTGTGTGAATTATTCCAAAGATGAAGTATCTGCAGTGATTAGTCTCACTTTTCATCGCTTTTTAATCACAGAGTTTCTGAGAGTTGAACTTTATTTCTATCCTTACACAAGAAACTCAAAAAGAGTATCCATTTTAACAGAACTGTTTTATAAGACTGGTTATATCGTTGTTATTTATACTGAAAGCATGATTGTGTTGTCCTAATATTAACAATCTGTTTTTGTTCTTTGATAAATGTGGCTTTCTTTTAATTTTTTGTATCCACAGATGGAGTCATATAAAAATGCTAAAAAAATTATCCCAACTGTTAAAATTTATTTCTGAAAAGAAAAAAAAACACAAAAGAGAAATATATATGGATTTATTTAGCAAAATGCAATGATTTTAATGTTCATTAGTATGTTTACTTTTTGAGGAGGTAAGTAAAATTTTTACATTTATAAACCAAGTTTCCCTAAATAAAAGAAAGAATGGTTAGATTTGGCTAAAGAAAAGTTACAATCAAGTTTTTGTGATGATTCTTTCTAGGATTTTAAAAATGTTTTCCTCCAGACACCATTAATTTTATAGTTTCCTTTTTGTCTGACTGTTGATATTGAATAATGGGCTTTGCAATTGGAGAGCCAACCTCCTTCCTTCTTGCATCACCTACTTTACAGACAGGCAACTGAAGCAACATTACTGAAAGGATAAACAGTGGTTAGTTGCTTAATATCTGTTACTCTTCCATTATTAAAATGAAATCCACCAAAAATTGATTTAAGTATTTTTAAAGGTAGGCATTTCTCTTTCTTTACCACTCTACAAAGGAAAACGAAAGACATTTTCTTATTCTAATTTATTTGATTTCAGCTGTCTGGTTTCTTTTAAATATTGGTTGCTTAGTGTAGGCATGTTAATTGTGTAACTATCAGGCTCTTCCTCTCTTTGTTGTGAATGTGACTCTGAAAATGTGTAAGGTGGCATCACTGTTAAGCTCTTTAGGAACTTTCCAAGGACCCTGGAGATTTGTGAGAGCATCATGGATTTCAAACTTAAATATTTCCAGCCTAAGAAAACGCATGCTTCAGTAACATTTCCGCATTCTAATGTGTGGTTAGCTCACTGGAGCTAGGACAGCAGGGCACCAGTTTAGACATATGGGTAAGGGGAAGTGGTTGCCTTTAAGATTGAATTAAAAAGTATTTCTTTTTAAATTATCACTCTCTGTGACACTTGCACAGATGTATTTTGGGGAAAAATCTGTCAGGTAATTTTGAAATCCTGGGTCAAGTGGAAAAAACCTTGATTCTTCCCCATACCATTGAAACTGAGTGATGACTTTCTGTCAAAAGAATCATTTGGCTACTTCCAAAATATTGCTGCATATTTGAAAAATCTTTTTCAAAGTGAACTACATTCATTTTACAGAAAGGATGGCCCCTCAGTCTGAACATAAGTGTGTATGTACATGTGTAAAAACTTGAGTCACATTAGGAACTAAGTGAGAAACCATCCATTATTTCAGAATTCTCTCTGAACCCTCTCAAGGCCTTCTGGATGGGTTTTGGTAATCTTTCATCATCACTACTCTATCAATTCTAGAATGTTTCTCTCACCTATTCTCTTCTCTCTCTTCACCTCTCTCTCTCTGATTGCTCATGTATCCTTAGTATATTTTTGCCTTCAGTTTGTCCTTTACTGATGCTATCCATCTTTTAGATGATTGCAGTAAGTAGTCTACAAACCTTGTCACCATTCTTTTCTGTTGTTCAGAGAGCTAAGGTAGCTGGATTTAAAGTCAAGCAAGCAGGGTATGATCTATTCTCTCCTGTTCACCAGATATGTGACCCCAGGCAAGTTGTTTGATACACATGAGCTTATATTTTCCTCATCTATAAAATGGAGTCAGTGTTTCCCTTGCAAGGAAACAGCCACGCTCCAACAAGGACCTACTATTTTCAGACAAAGTTAAAGTGCTTTACCACATTTTTCTAACCTTGAAACAGCTCTCTAAAGTGGAGTATTTTAGAACTAACTTATGGAAGAGGAAACTGAGGACCACAGAAGCCCCTGTCAGAACAGGATTCTAATTTGGTATCTGCTGTCATGACGGGATTAGTAACCCAGAATACGTTAGTGTTGCCCATTTGGTTTCAAGCACTGTCATGACCTGTCTCTTCAGTTTATGACAATATAAATTATCTATAGACTTCCTTCACCTATTGATCACTGTCATTTGGGTCTCCTATTTGTCTTTATAGCTCTAGCCTTCAAAGCCAACTTATGCTATCACTTGGACCAGGATTTTCTTATTTTCCAGTGCAGTAATTAAGAGCATGGACTTTGGAACTAGATTGCCCAGGTTCAACTCTCAGCTTCCCAGATCATATCTTCGTGGCCTTGAAAAAGTTAGTTAACAGGTATATACATTTGTTTCTTCATCTGGAAAGTGGAGATACTAAGACCCTTGTCAGGGCTGTTGGGAAGATTTATTTAAATCATTTAGTAGTAGACTAGTTAGAGTTGTGTCAGGGTGGGTCGTATAGTAGTCTGGCTGTTAGATCACAGAGTGGACTCCTTTTTTGAAGCACACGAGGTATGAAACATATTTATAGCTTTCTTTTCTAACCTTCAGTTGTTATTTTTGAAAGTTTTAGTTTTGAGGTACTAGGTATCATGTTTGTTATTCAGGCGATAAATAACAACTTGATACCTTCCTTTCTGTGATGTGTACAGAGCTTTGTTCAATGTTTATCAGACTGTGTTCCACAAAAGTGTGGATAGAGTGGGTGAGAAAAAAATAAAGATTCTTTGGTGTCATACACATTTGCATCATGTATTTGTCATACAAATGTGGAAATTGCTGTGAACTATAACTTCTGCTTGAGGATTAATGATGCATATTAGTAAGTTTAATTCTCAGAATTTTTGTAGAAAAGGAGTCTGTTTAATTTTTTTAAATTGTTCTTTCCAAATTATTCTCTACTTTCCCTTCCCATTTTTTAGGTAAATGCTCACATAGTGTTGGCAATGCTATTCTAGTAGGATCTGATTTCATTCAGTGAGACTACCTGAAGAAAGTACTTAGAAGACTTGCTGTTAAATATAGGCCTGATAGAAATTCTATCTCTGTAGCAAATGAAATTATCAGAGTATTATTTTCTTAGCTTATCTTGATTCAGACTGTTGTAGAATTACCAACACCAAGTTGTATTTTAATTTATTGTGAGCTGTATTGATGCAGTAGGTAGAGGTAAGAAAAAAATCATTTGCAATTTACTTCAGCCCTTGTAGTCTTCCATGTTGAGAACATTGTCTTTTACACAGATTAGGGTTTTCTACATATAATCTCCTATAATTAATTTTAGTTAGAATTCCCCGCTGGAAATAACTTTGCTTCCCTGTAAACAAACAGTATTTTCCTTCTTTCTGGTAAAAATATTTTTACAACAGGTTCCAAGAAGCTCCAAGAAATATTTGTAGACTCAGCAGTAGAACTTT
Organism: Castor canadensis; assembly: GCF_047511655.1. Taxonomy (NCBI): domain Eukaryota; kingdom Metazoa; phylum Chordata; class Mammalia; order Rodentia; family Castoridae; genus Castor; species Castor canadensis. The sequence continues at coordinate 106,409,081 of NC_133392.1, read as the reverse complement.
GTTATTATTTACACAGGACATTTTCATATTCTTCTTTTCCTTGGTTCCAGTTTTCCACTTTCATTTAAACATTTGACTTCAATGTCCTTTAATATAAGTCTCCTCAAGATCTTTGGGGAACAAAGGACATCTGGAAATCAATCTTTGCTTTCCACTCAATTTTGCTATGAACCTAAAACTGCTCTAAAAACAATTTTTCTGTGACCCTACAACTGCTTTAAAAAAGCAAAAATGAAGTGAAAAAATATGTATTTAAGTTTCTTCCATGTTATTATTGTGAACAATGAGGCAATTAACATGAAGTACAGGTACCTCTTTGAGACCTTGATTTCAATTGTTTTGGATAAATACCTACAACAGAGATTGCTGGATCATGGAGTAGCTCTATTGTTCATTTTGTGAGAAGCATCTGTACTTTTTTTTGTATTTGTTATAACAACATACACTCCATCAATAGTGTATAAGGGCTCTCATTTCTCCACATCCTTGCCAACACTTGTAATCTTTTTCATCATAGCCATCCTGAAAATTGTGAAGTAACATTGGATTATGGTTTTGATTTGAAGGTGATTAGTGATATTAGTGATGGTGAACCACTTTTCACATCCATGCTGATTATTTTGTGTCTTCAGGGAAATGGCTAGTCAAGTCCTTTGTCCATTTTTAATTAGTTTATATTTTTTACCATTGATTTGTGTGAGTTCCTTATAATTTTTTATATTAGCCCCTTGTCATATATATTGTTTACAAATATTTTCTCCAGATCCACAGGCACTCTTTTCATTTTATTGATTGTACAAAAAGCTTTTTAGTTTGAAAAAAAAAGATCTTTGGGGAAAGATTTAAGGTATATAATAAATATAAATATATTAAATAAAAAATCACTTAAAAAAGGAAACACTTACTATAAAAGTAATCAATTTTAATCCAAGATTCTGTGAGAAACAGTGTAGTGTACTAAATAGCTCAAAAGAATTCAATGATGGGGGTGGGGGAAAGATGGTGCTTTCAGAAAGAATCCAGCAGATAAGTTGTATCCTGAAGGATGTAGTAGAGAAGGAGAATAGTATCTCTAAAGGAAAAGAAACATGAAAGCACGTCTACAGTATATTTATGGATGGACTGGTAGTGTGGCAGAGTTGAAACAGGATTGTTATCAGCAATGAAGCAGAACTTGAGTAGTGTTGAGAGCATCTGGCATCATGCAGCTCCTTCTTAACTCTATAATGACTAGAAACGTGTCATCAGTGTCATGGTCAGTTTTGGGTCTTGAAGAGCCTCTCCCCTAACCTTTGATGGTACTTCTATGTCTGGTAACTTCTTGGTAAACTGTACTGACAATAGTTTATAATCCTGCAGAACCAATATAGAATTATAAAGTGCATTTGTAGAGGATGTGTATATTACAAAACAATGAGAATCTGAAGTGACCTGTGCTATATAAAGTGCTAAGGGCCAAAATTGTTTGTTTTCATATGGTGCTGTTTTATCTGACTCTATACTGTGTCTTACCATAATCCTCAAAAGAGGTTTTGTTTATTAAGAAGTTAAGTGGTTTTGCCATTGTGTGCATGTTTCATGTACTTAATAACAAAGGAAGATATAGTTTTCTTTCTCCTTTTTTAGTTGAATGTTTTTTCAGCAAGCTACTCCTTCAGTGTGTTTCATTAAATCACTGTCACCACAGTGATTCACAGAGAACTCTAACTTTTCTCCTGCACATTTCAGTGAAAAGGCATCTTTGTAACTTTGCCAAAAATGACAGCTTTGGGATAGAGCCAGCCAGGGCAAATTCTTTTCACCACTTTCTTTCATTCTCTCCCTCCACAAATATCTCTATATCACTCTATCCTATATCTCTTCCCCTATCTGTCTTTTTCTCATTGAAACAACATCATATTTGGGGTCTCCTGCCTTGCCCACCCAATACCAATTTTCTACATACCAATTCTGTTTTCTGCAAGGATATTTTCTGAATAATTATGTCTGATAACATCTTTGAATTACCATTATTTCTTTTTAAAATCATAGCAGTATGTGTTTGTATCTTTTTGTGTAAAAAATAATGGATACTATCTGTAAGAGCTTTGCTTAAATAGAATCAATGCACTGGGAAAACATAATCAATTCTCCATTATGTGACATCATAGTATTCAAAGAATTTTTTGATGCTTTGTCTGGAATTTTGATTTTTAATCCACATTTGGTGCTGTACAGATATAAAGATACATTGCAAGACTCTCTATATATCCTGAGAAGAGTATTGGTTTTGTCTTTTTAAAATTCCTAGTTTCTTAAGGCAAATTCTCAGTGGCTTAAAGCTATCCTTTACCATCTGACCTAAGACTCTTCTATGGTTTAAATGTATCCTCTAAAGTTCATGAGTTGGAAACTTAATCCCCAACACAATAGGAGGTTGGGAGGTGGGGCCTAAGTGGAGGTGTTTAGGTCATGAAGGCTCCGAACATGGCTTAAATCTGATTACAAGAGCTCGAGGCTTCAAGTTTGAGCCCTTGTTCTTCAGTATTCTCTTGCCATCTGATGCCTTCTATCATGTTATGACACAGCAAGAAGGACCTCACAAGATTCAGGCCCGTGGTGTTCAATTTCCGACCATACAGGAGAGAGATTTCAGGGGCAAACCTAACCAATGTACAATGTAAGCATGTTCAGAAATGTCACAGTGAATCCCCCTGTGCAACTGATGCATGTGAATAAAAATGCTTTGAGAAAACAATCAAAAGCAAAGTATATTGCCAGAAGAAAGAAGGTCATTTCATAATAAGAAAGGGATCAGTTCATCAAGGGACATAAAGGTTTATGGAATTATCCTACTCTCTAAAATATATGGAGCACACCCCAGCAACACTGCAAAGAGAAACACTGCAATGCTAGGTGAATATTTCAATACCCTCTCTCAGTAATTGGTAGAACAAATAAAAATCTGTAAAAATATATAAGACCTGTGTGACAGTATGAACCAATTTGAACCCATTAACATTTACAGAACAATCCATCCAACTGCAGCAAGATAGGTATTCTTATCAAGTGCAAATAGAACATCTGCCAGTATAGATCATGTCTTTATCATAAAACAGTTTCTATACATTTAAAAATAATTCAAGCCATGCAAGGTCTGTTCTATGACCCCAGTTAAACTAGAAATCAATACTGTAAAAATTTCTGTAAAGTCTCCAAATATTTAAAAAAATAAACAATGCTCTTCTAAATATACTATGTACTATTGTTAGAAAGCATCCTGATTTGTGTGAAAATGAAAGCAAAACATATCAACAGTTGTGAATGCCAAAAAGCAGAATTTAGAGGGAAATGTACAGCACTGTCAATTGTTTCTACAGAAAATAAGAAAGTTCTCAAATCAATTACCTCAGATTCACCTTTCAAAAACTGCAAATATAATAGCATATGAAAGCCAAACTAAGGAAAATTTATATATATATATATATATATATATGCAGGAATCAGTGAGATAAAAACCAAAAAACTTAGTAGAGAAAATCAATAGAAACAAAAGATAGTTATTTGAAATCAATAAAATTGATAATTCATTAAGGGCATTTGTTGCCCTTAATGCAGAGAAACTAAAGCAGATACCTTAAAGCAACTGAGGCCAATAGGAAAAGGGGACCAGGAACTAGAGAAAAGGTTAGATTAAAAAGAATTAACCTAGAAGGTAACACCCACGCACAGGAAATCAATGTGAGTCAATGCCCTGTATAGCTATCCTTATCTCAACCAGCAAAACCCCTTGTTCCTTCCTATTATTGCTTATACTCTCTCTACAACAAAATTAGAGATAAGGGCAAAATAGTTTCTGCTGGGTATTGAGGGGGGGAGCGGGAGGGGGTGGAGTGGGTGGTAAGGGAGGGGGTGGGGGCAGGGGGGAGAAATAAACCAAGCCTTGTATGCACATATGAATAATAAAAGAAAAATGAAAAAAAAAAGAAAACTAAACCCAAATACCCTGTCCATAAAATAAAGATGTTGAACAATCTCAAAAAAAAAAAAAAAAAAAGAAATCAATAAAATTGATAATTCCCTAGCTAGACTTATCAGGAAAGGAAGAAAGAATGAGAAAGATATCACTACATATTTAGAGATGTTATAAAAGGATAATAAAGGAATGTTCCTAAAAATTTTATGTCAAAAAAGTAGAAAACATAGATGGAATGGACAAATTCCATGAACAGCTCAACCTGTCAAGACTCACTTAGTAAGAAATAAATAACTAAATAGTCTAATATATATTAAGGAAATTGAACTTTTATCTAAGTATTTTCCAACAAAGAAAAGTAAATATCAACATTGTTTTGGTGGTAAATAATATCAAATAGTCAGAGAAAATAATATAAATTATAGTAAGTCTTCTAAAAAGTAGATGAAAAAATAAATTACACCTCCTTCTTTGAATGCAGTATTCTACTGGTATTAAAATCAAAGATGTTACAATAATAATAATATAAAGCTCTAGTAAATACAAATGCAAAGTTCTTTAACAAAACATTAGCAAATATTAATTCATAAATGTATCAAAGAACAGGATATTTCATTGAACCTGTTTAACCTTAGTGAGTCATTACAGCTCACTATACTAAGAGAGAGAAAAGGAAAATCCATAAGATCATCTCAGTAGCTGAAGAAAAGACCTTGAAAGTTTCAACACAATTCATGATGCGATCTCTCAGAAAACTAGGTTTACAGAGGTAATTCTTCAACCTAGAAAGGAGTTTCTATAAAAACACCTATATCCAACAACATGATGAAAGACTGAATTCTTTCCTCCATCAGGCAAGGGTTTTCTCCTTCCCACTTGTATTTAGTATTGCATTGGTGAGCCTAGCTAGGGTATTAAGGAAATACAATAAATAAACAGCATTCACAGTGAGAAGTAAAATGATCCTCATTTGCAGATGATAGGTCTTTCTTAAAAATCTAAAGGAATCTACAAAAATGCTACTAGAATTAATGATTATTGGTTCATTTTTACACACATTTGTAGGATAAAACATCAGTACACAAAACCAATTGTATTTTTATATGGTAAAAACAAATACTTGGAAACTAAAGTGAAAAAATCATTTGCTATGACATTAAATGATATGATAAACTTTGAAGCAAATTTAATGACATATATCCAAGTATTCTCCATTAAAAACTGTGGAGTATTACTGAAAATCAAGCTGACATAAATATATTGAGAGATATATCATGTTCATGTATGAGAAGGCATACTAAAGGTAAGATGTCTATTTTATCTTAAGTAATCTATGCATTCAATGTAGTACCAAACAAAATCTCTGTAGGTTTTCTTTATAAAACGTCACAAAATTCATATAGAAGTACAAAAGAATTGGAAATAGAAAAGCAACTTTGAAAAAGAAAAAGTTAGAGGACATGTACTAACTGATTTTAAAACAGTACAAAGGTATAGTAAACAAGGCAGTGCAATAATTAGAAAATGAGACAGACAGGGAAGTGGAACAAACTAGAAAGCCTGAAAATAGGCAATGCATACAAAGTCAATTGATTTTTAACAAAAGTCGCAAAGTAATTAGTAGACTTGTTGAGAAGACTCAACAAATGACACCAGAACAGTTGGAATTTTATGTGCAGACATACTTCAATCCTTTATTCACATCATATAAAACAACTTGAAATGCATTATAGACATAATAAACAGTAGAAATTACAGACAATAAAGATTATGTCCTTAGATTAGGAAAATATTTCTTAAGTAGGATACTAGAAACACAAAGCATAAGAGAAAAACATCTATATTGAAATTCTTTAAAATTAAAACTTTGTTCTCAGGTGAGTGCTGGTGGCTCATGCCTATAGTCTTAGATACTCTGGAGGCAGAGATCAAGAGGATCTCAGTGTGAAGCCAGCCTGGGCAAACTGTTCATGAAACCCTATTTTGAAAAAACCCATCACAGAAAGAGGGCTGGTGGAGTGGCTCAAGGTGAAGGCTTTGAGTTTAAGCCCCAGTACTGCAAAACAAACAAACAAACAAAACCTTTATTCTCCAAATCACACTGTGAAGAATATGGAAAGGTGACTCCACACTGAGAGAAGATATGTGGAAAAGATTTATCAGACAAAGGAATGGTAATCACACTGTATAAAAAACTGTTATGATTCTAAAAGTAATAGAACTTGAGTATTCAGTCACTACACAAAGGGAAATACAGGAAGGAAAAAAGAGCATGAGGAAAAAAAAAGTACTCAGCATCATTAGTTATTAGGAAAATGCTAATTAAAAGCATAGTGGTATTATCATCACAACATAGAATGGCTAAAACTAAAAAGATTGGCAAAATAAGTATTGACAAAGATGTGGAGCAACACAATTTAGGGTTCATACACTATTGTTGGAACCCTAAATTGTCTTTAGAAAACAGTTTGACAGTTTCTCATATTGCTTAACATACACTTACCCTGGGGCCCATTTATTCTACTCTAAGGTACTTAGAGAAATTTAGACATTTGCTTACACACAGGTTGTTTCATCACTCTATTCATAATATCTGTGACCTGGAAAACACCCAGACACCCACCGAGTGGTGAGTGATGCAGCAACAACTTATGATCATCGGTATAAGGAGTGGTGATATCCATTCTTTACAAGGAATTTAGCAATGGGAAGTTCTATGGCTGCTCAAGCCTTGTAATTATATCCTGGTGCACACCTGGTCTGTATGTGATTTTCTTATGATTCAAAAAAGTTTTACATAGCTTACAGCAGCACACAATGAGGTCTACAATAAAAGAGAGGGGTGGTGCAGAGGTTGATGGTGCAAAACCCTTTTCCTGAGATAAGTCTGTATTTATCCTGAAAAAGTGCTATTTCTAGAAGCTGTTGCCAAACTTTCTCCATAGCAAGTCACTGGTGAAGGAAAACAGAATTTCTCTGACTGGCTTCTATTAATCATAATGTATGAACTCACAGCTTTCATTCTGACTGATCTCTGTATTTTGATCACAAACACTTCAAAAGGAATGCAATGGATAATTCACATCACATTTTTCTTTTATAAATAATGCAAGATGTCCCACATCCTTGAGTGCAAGATGGATTTGGCTTTTGTAAAGATCTGAGGGATCTTTACATAAAAGAATAAAAAATTCCAAATACCCTACTAGGACCCCTCCTAAGACCTTACAAACAGCCCTACATGAAAGAGGACCCAATACTAAACTTCATTAGTTTCACTATAAACTCATTTACCCCGAGACCTTTCCTGTCATTCTCTGAACCAAACCACACCTTTGTTGGTAGGGGTCAAATGACTGTTCTACAATCAATCAGTAGCTTCTGTCACAATTTTCTCAACAAGGTGCTCGGAATTCTCTAATTGTAATGTATGAAAACTCTGAGTTGATAGGTTGAGTCGTTCCTCTTTAAATTTCCTTTCAGCAGTTATAATAGAAGTGGTACTGAATGCCAGCTTCTTTGTAGGTCTGATCAAAACCTTAATGCAACACAGGAGCTGAGGCTTTGTTTAGACGCCCCTCTTCACCTATTTTAGTTGCATGAACTTAAGCAAGTTATTTAATATTTCTTGGCCTTAATTACTTTCTGTGGCAATGATGAACAGATAAAATTCCATAATACTTGCTGAACTTGAAATAAATCTGCTCATATTTTTTCCTGAGGACATTATGGACATCTCAGAAGGAGTATCCTCTCTGTATTTTGATCTCTGCTTCAGTTCATTTCATGAGGGTTTCTTTCCTTTGCATTTCCATCTTCCCTAGGCCTTTGTCTGCAGTTGAAATTGTTTTTTCTAAATGACCATTTAATTCCAAAAACTCAAGCTACAGATTGTTGGGTGGGTGGTGAGAAACAGTATATTTTTCTTTCAAGAGTTTTTTTAGAGTGATTGTTAAAATGTGTCCTTAGTGATTAAATCATTAAGCAAGAACACAATTTGTGAAATGTTTTTTCTAAAGCTACTCAAATTTTGTAAGCATAGCACAGCAAACATCAACGCAGAGCTTTTATTCTTACTAAGCTAAATTCCTATTAACAAGCACTTCACAAGTAATTCAAAAGGGAAACTATGGATAACTCATATTTTTCTTTTGTAAATCATCTTTTCAAACCATTAAGTCACGTCTTCATGACTTACACAATTTTGGTTAAATCTGATAAATATGGTCAGAGGAAATAGGGAGATATTATGGAATAAGTAGGACAGAATATCTCCAATTACGGGGTACCTACTGGGTATCAGCCCATAGGCACTTTACCTCTCCTGTTTCATTGGATTTTTACAATAACCTTGAAAATAATATAGTTTCTTTTATCAATTTGAGGAAATTGAATTAAAAGTTAAATAACCAGTGCCAGATCATGAAGGAAAAAAATGGAGTAAGAACTCTAGGCCAGTTCTGTCTGATTTCAGACCCCTGTCCTTAACCATTGTATCCAATGTACCCATCACCGATGTACCCATCACCAATGTACCCATCATCACTGTGCCCATCACCGATGTACCCATCACCACTGTGCCACACTGCCACTTGATGGACCAAACACCCACAGACAGAGCTTAGGACTTCTTTCTTCTTGTTGTTCTACTGCTGATGGGTGGGGATACAGTGGTGTATTTACAAAGGTTTTTACAATGTATCTTTCTTGGTCCATCTCCTTGACATCATTTTTTTATGGATTCAGAATTGGGAATTCATGCTTTAGTCCTACTATTCAGTCTTTTGTTCCCTTTGAGATGTCTCAATAGTAGAAATAATTCTCATATAATAAACATTTAAAAATGGGTAGACAATTTCTCAGGAACCTCCAACTTCAGGGTCTATGGGCATAAGTTTGGGTCACAGGAGTCACAGAAAACTTTCTTTCCTGAGCCACCCCTGAACATGGAAAGACACTCTTACATGTGCCCAAATGTTAATTTTCACTGAAAATATGACATGGTGCAAGGTGTCAGATCTGTGCTATGTACTTGCTGCATGAGAGAGGAAAAGTGCCAGAGGAGGTAGAAATTCAGCCCACTGAACATCTGGAAAAAAGTTGTAGAGGACAGGGCTAGGTGTGAGCAGATTCCTAGATAAAGAATAGCCAATACCAACTATTTCAGTCTGTAATCACAAGAAAATTAAAACATAACTGTTAGTTTGTCTTGTTTGTTGGTTTCTTTCATGCGTTTCAGTTTTATGATTTCCAAAACTTTTTAGGATAGAACATATATCTCATTATTTTCTCTTCCATTGCTCCTTTTTAGGCCTAGCATAATGGAGAGATCATAGAACCAGAGTCAGACCTGTGTCTATAGGTCAAATAACTGCTCTGCCATGAACTAGCCATGTGGTACTAAGCATTTGTTCTGCCCCTTGTGTAAAATAGAGAAAAGAACATCTTTGTCTCTACAAATGTGATCATTCTTTATGTGTACATTTATGATTAATTCCTCAGGGAAGTCTTTCTTAAAGTTTCAGACTATGTTAGCACCCCACTAAAATGCTCTAAAAATAACCATTTCCTAATCTTATATGGCCATTAAATAAATTACACTATTAAATTTTATAGGTAATTATTTATTATAAAGTTTTAGGCATTAGACATAATATCCATGAAGTCAGTTACTATGTTTGTATGTTACACTTCTGTATTACACTGTTGTATGTAATACTTCTGTATTTCCAGCACCTAATCCAAAACAAACCATGGAGGTCACTCAGCAAATGCTTCATGTGTAGTGAATCAGCTTTGGCATCACCTGCACCATTCTCCTGCCTCAGCAGCCCCCTTTGGACTCATCCCCTCATTGCTCTCCCATTTGCAGTCACATTGCTCTTTTCTTAGTATCTCAAAGGTCTCATGTTTTCTGTCTCTTTGGAGACTTTCTCACATGCTCTTTCCTTCACTGGAACAGAATGCTCCCTGGTTCCTCTCACTCCAGTCTTTGTCCTGCAAGTGACTGTTCAACAGTTCCTTAAACATCTCTTCCTCAGGAAGACCTGCTTGTAGACCTCCACACCTGCCCCTACCCTGGGCACTGACCAAGTCAGGACCCCATTACAACTTATACTGCTTCTTCTTTGCCCTTATAATGGTACTTATTTAATTAATGTAGAGTCCTAGATACATAATAAACTTTAAGAAAGCAGACTGTATTTACTAAATGTAGAAATTCCTAGGATCCAACCCAGTGCCTGACACTGGTGTACTTATAAATATTTCTGTCTGAGGAATTTAACCTACTTCACTATGGGCAAGAAGATTTTGGGGAAAGATAGGGAGATGAACAGAGCTGTGGTGACAGAGTCTGAGAGATGCTCACCCTGAACCCATTTTCTCTTTTTGGGGGCATGGAGCTAGAATATGTGTTTTACTTCTCATACAGTTGACATGACTATGTAATTGTGTTAGCCTAAGTAAGGTGTATCCTTTGCCCTTCCAAGCCTAACCTGTAGGGAATCCTACTCTGAGGCTGAAATGGAGAAGGCCAAAGTGACTTTGGAAGCCACATATTGGAGATTTCAGAGGTTCCTTTGGGTCCCTGAAATTCCACTTGGAGAAGAGGTGTACCTGTCTTGCTGACCATGAACACCTATCTTGAACAGGTGAGTAACAAATAAGCCAATCTTGTGATAAGCCCTTCAGCATTTCAGAGTATATTTGTTGTAACTGTTACTGTTATGCTAACCAATAAAATAGCAACTAGAGAATGCTAGAAGGACGATTTTCTGGCACAGGTTGCTGACTTTCTCTGAAGTAAGTCAAATATTGGTGGTGGCAACTGCACCATCCCTTGGGGAACTTGTTAGAAATGCAAATTCTCAGGTCATAACCCAAACCTATAGAATCAGAAGGCTTGGGGATGGGGCCTGGGAGCTTGTGTTTCGACAGATCTTCTAGGTGATTTTGATGTCTATCAAGTTTGAGAACCACAGGACTCTGAGTCTCCAAGGGTCAAACCCATGGAAGCTCTGTGACTTAGGACACATTATTTACTTTCTCTGAATTACAATTTTTTAGTAAAATGTGAACTATAATTGACTTTGTGATATTATTTTGAGATTGTGAATGAGTGTTTTTCATACAGTTGCTTGTACAGAGTAGATCTCAGACCTTGTCTCCATTTCTGTGTGCCTGTAGGTAGAAGTGGGCCACATGAGGATTCTAGAAACAGGACTACACGATGACTAGTACAGCATGAGCACGGTCTGTGGTAGTTAAGATGTAATAGGCTACTATGCCACATTTAAAGGAAGAGGTGCAGGGTGTAATGGGAAGATTAAAAATGCTAGTCTGCTCTGCTGGAAAGGTTAGGTTGACCTGTTCAATGTTTAACATCATGTTTTAACCTGACGATTTTTGCACGTTTTCTTTAGCTGCTAATCTCTTTTTTCTTGTGAACTCTGAATATGAAGGGCTTAGCACAATTCTTAATGCTCATTAAGTACTCAATATGAGGTAACTAGTCACTATTAGACCCTAAATTCTATGAGGCCAGGGTTTTTTGCTTTATATCCTGTATTATCCTCAACATACAACATGTCCTCGATAAATATATGGGGAATGAATAAATGAAGTAGCACTGTTAGGTAAAATTTACCGTTTTATACATAAGAGTACATTCTTTTCCCCTCCTCTTCTATTTCTCTGATGTTGCTTTAGTTTAAAGCAAGGCTGGAAAATTCTCCCTGTCCTCCAGCCCAATGCACAGCAAAGTACAGTGCATAGTCATAGCAGGAAAGGTTGCTCAAAGGCACATCACAGTGCACTAGGTCTGGGCTGGAGCCTGACATTCTGCAGTTCTAAGAAGCTCCAAGGTAATTGTGGTGTCACCCTTGCCTTTACTCATTCAATTCCCACTTGCGCAGACTCCTAAAATTACAACTGTATTCTTATAAAAGGCTTAATAATCCCTGGTAGTTTGCAGAGTTCTCTTGGAATGACATTGCTTTTTTTTTTTCTGGCAGTACTGTGGGTTAAACTTTGGCCTCCCATTTGGGAGGCAGGTGCTCTACAACTTGAGCCATGCCTCCAGTCCTTTTTTAGCTTTAGTTATTTTTTCAGGTAGCATCATGGATTATTTGCCCAGGCTGACATCACTCCCTCTCTCTCCCCTGCTACCCTCCTACCCCCTTGCTACCAGGCAGAGACTATTTTGCTCTTACCTCTAATTTTGTTGAGGAGAGAGTATAAGCTATATTAGGAAGGACCAAGGGTTTTTGCTAATTGCGATAAGGATAACTATACAGGGAGTTGACTCGCATTGCTTTCCTGTACATGTGTGTTACCTTCTAAATTAATTCTTCTCAAACTAACCTTTTCTCTAGTTCCTGGTCCCCTTCTTCTATTGGCCTCTGTCACTTTAAAGTATCTGCAGTAGTTTCTCTGCATTGATGGCAACAAATGCTACCTAGTTTTTTGGGTTTCTTACCTATCCTCATACCTCCCTTATGTGCTCCTGCTTTATCATGTGATCAAAGTTCAATCCCCTTGTTGTGTTTACCCTTGATCTAATGTCCACATATGAGGGAGAATATGTGATTTTTGTTTTTTGGGCCAGGCTAACTTCACTCAGAATGATGTTCTCCAGTTCCATCCATGTACTTGCAAAGGATAACATTTCATTCTTCTGCATAAAATTCCATTGTGTATGAATACCACATTTTCTTAATCCATTTGTCAGTAGTGGGCCATCTTGGCTGTTTCCATAACTTGGCTATTGTGAATAGTGCTGCAATATGTTGAACCACCCCTGCATCCCTGGGATGAAGCCTACTTGGTTGTGGTGAATAATCTTTTTGATATGTTGTTGAATTCGGTTTGCCATTATTTTGTTAAGAATTTTTGCATCAATGTTCATTAAGGAGATTGGCCTGTAGTTCTCCTTTTTGGAGGTGTCTTTGCCTGGTTTTGGGATAAGTGTAATACTGGCTTCATAAAATGTGTTAGGCCATTTTCCTTCCCTTTCTATTTCATGGAACAGTTTAAGGAGGGTTGTTATCAGTTCTTCTTTAAAGGTCTGATAGAATTCAGCAGAGAATCCATCAGGTCCTGGACTTTTCTTTTTGGGAAGACTCTCAATTGCTGCTTCAATTTCATTTTGTGTTATAGATCTATTCAGGTGATTAATGTCCTCTTGGTTTAGTTGTGGATGATCATAAGTATCTAGAAATCTGTCCATTTCTTTTAGATTTTCAAATTTATTTGAATATAGGTTCTCAAAGTAGTCTCTGATGCTTTCCTGGACTTCCATGGTATGTGTTGTTATCTCCCCTTTTGCATTCCTGATTTTACTGATTTGTGTTTTTTCTCTCCTCATTGTAATCAGGTTTGCTAGGGGTCTATTGATGTTGTTTATTTTTTCAGTCTCAACTTTTTGTTTCATTAATTCTTTGTATGATTTGTTTGGTTTCTATTTCGTTGATTTTAGCTCTTATTTTTATTATTTCTCTCCTTCTATTTGTTTTGGGATTTGCTTGCTCTTGTTTTTCTAGGAGTTTGAGATGTATCATTAGGTCATTGATTTGAAATCTTTCAGTCTTTTTAATATACGCACTCATGGCTATAAACTTTCCTCTCAGGACTGCCTTTGCTGTGTCCCATAGGTTCTGGTAGATTGTGTTTTCATTTTCATTGACCTCCAGGAACCTTTTAATTTCCTGTTTTATTTCATCAATGACCCATTGCTCATTAAGCAATGAGTTATTCGGTTTCCATCTATTTGCATGGTTTTTTGTCTTTATTTTTGTTGTTGAGTTCTAGGTTTATTGCATTGTGGTCAGATAGAATGCATGGTATAATTTCTGTTTTCTTATATTTGCTGAGGCTTGTTTTGTGCCCTAGGATATGATCTATTTTGGAGAAGGTTCCATGGGCTGCTGAGAAGAATGTAAATTGTGCAGAGGTTGGATGAAATATCCTGTAGATATCAGCTAGGTCCATTTGATCTATGGTGTGATTTAGTTCTAGAATTTCTTTATTAATTATTTGTTTGGATGACCTATCTCTTGATGATAGTGAGGTGTTAAAGTCTCCCACAACCACTGTGTTGGAGTTAATATATGCTTTTAGTTTCTTTAGGATATGTTTGATGAAATTGGGTGCGTTGACATTGGGTGCATACAGATTGATGATTATTATTTCCTTTTGGTCTGTTTCCCCTTTTATTAGTATGGAATGTCCTTCTTTATCTCGTTTGATCAATGTAGGTTTGAAGTCTACTTTATCCGAGATAAGTATTGCCTGGTTTTGGGAGCCATTGGCTTGGTAAATCTTCTTCCAGCCTTTCATCCTAAGCCTATGCTTGTTTACGTTGGTGAGATGGGTCTCCTGTAAGCAACAAATTGTTGGATCCTCCTTTTTAATCCAGTTTGTCAGACATTGCCTTTTGATGGGGGAATTAAGTCCATTAACATTAAGTGTTAGTATTGATAGGTATCTTGTGATTCCTGTCATTTAGTTGTCTAGTTGTTTGAGGGTTTGATGTATGTAGCTAAATTGATGTTACTCTTTACTTTCTTGCTTTTTTCTTTTCCTGTAGTTTGATACTGCCTGCCCTTTCATGGTTATGTTGGGTTTCACTTTCTGTGTGCACAATCCCTTGAAGAATCTTTTGTAGTGGTGGCTTTGTGGTCATATATTGTTTTAGTTTCTGCTTATCATGGAAGACTTTTATGGCACCATCTATTTTGAATGATAGTTTTGCTAGGTAGAGTATCCTAGGGTTGAAGTTATTTTCATTCAGTGCTGGAAGACCTCACCCCAAGCTCTTCTTGCTTTTAATGTTTCCATTGAGAAGTCTGCTGTGATTTTGATGGGTTTACCTTTGTATGTTATTTGTTTTTTCTCTCTTACAGCCTTCAATATTCTTTCTCTAGTCTCTGTACTTTTTGTTTTAATGATAATATGTTGTGGGGTAGTTCTATTTTGGTCAGGTCTGTTTGGAGTTCTGGAGGCTTCCTGTACCCTATGGGCATAGTTTTCTCTAAATTTGGGAAATTTTCTGTAATTATTTTGTTGAATATATTAACATTCCTTTTGCTTGCACCTCTTCTCCTTCTTCAATGCCCATGATTCTCAGGTTTGGTCTTTGATGGAGTCAGTAAGTTCCTGCTTTTCCTTTTCACAGGTCTTGAGTTGTTTAACTAATAGTTCTTCAGTTTTTCCTTTAATTACCATTTTATCTTCAAGTTCTGAGATTCTGTCTTCCACTTCTTCTATTCTACTGGATTGGCCTTCCATTTTGTTTTGCATTTGTGTTTCATTCTTTTTTCTGAGGTTTTCCATATCCTGAGTCACTTCCTCTTTAATATTGTCTATTTTCATCCTGAGTTCATTTATCTCTTTATTTATTGTGTTCTGTGTTTCACTTTGGTGTTCATACAGTACTATAGTTTCTTTTATTTGTTCTTGTGCTTTCTCAAATTCCCTATTTTTGTTGTCTTGGAATTTCTTGAGTGTCTCCTGTACATTTTGGTTGACCATATCCAGTATCATCTCTATAAAATTCTCATTGATTACATGCAGGATTTCTTCTCTCAGATTTTCTTGTGGGCTTCATTGGGTTCTTTGGCATAGTTTATCTTCGTTTGGTCGGAATCTGGATCTGGGTACCTGTGTTCTTCATTTCCTTCTGGTTCCTGTACTAATTTATTATTGTGGGGAAAATGGTTTCCCTCTTTTTTTCTGTCTTCTCATCATTGCCCTTGCTATTGTTACTGTCCCTGTACTGTGTGTAATTCAGTATTGTCTAGCTTGTAATAATAACAATGATGATATCTACAGTGGAAGGATGAAAGGAGAGGGAAAGCAAAGAAGGTAAAGAAAAAAGAAAAAAAAATAAAACAAACAAACATATACAGAAAAAATAAACAAAAAAACCAGAGCCAATGAATACACAGGGAGAGACAGTGTACTAATCAACAGTAAGCTAAACAGACATTAGAGAGACACAGAGAGGATGATAAAAAAAATGCCCAATTTCAAATGCAATAAAGTTTCAGTCTTAATAGTTTTGGTGTTAGTCCTTCAGCCTCCAGTCCTGGTGTTAGTGTTTGAGAAGGAGTTCTGTCATTGTCTCATCAAAGGGAAAAAACTAAACAAACAACCCAAAAAATATCCCAAGTTAAAATGCAATACAGTTTCAGTTAGTCCTTCAGCATCCAGTCCTAGTTCTGTCGTTGTCTCATCAAAGGAAGAGAAAAAAAAAGAGTCTGGATGTCTATCTTAGGCTGCAGCTCACCTGTCACCTATTGTAAGCCATCTGGTGCTGCAGGCTTTATTTATTGCAGATCTCAGGAATGAGGTTTACATTCACCTAGCCCTGCAGGCTTTGCTTATTTAGAGTTCTCCTGGACTCATGCCCCTTTTGTTTTCTCCAGTATAAGCCCTACCTGCCTTTTGCAATAGCAGTCTTTTTTGGTTATTTAGAGTTTGCATGGGGAGTGCCCCTCCCCCACTCTCTAGTGGAGCATGCCACACTTTAGCCATTGTTACAAACGTTTTAAATTAAAAAAATTTTTTTTGGTGGTATTAGAGTTTGAACTCTGAGTCTCATTTTTGTTGATTCATGCCACCAGTCCTTTTGGCTTTTGTTATTTTTCAAATAGGATCTTGTGTTTTTTGCCCAGGGCAGCCTGGACAATGGTCTTCCATGGTCCTCCTATTTATGCTTCTTGCATAGCTGGGACTGCAGACATGTATTGCTGGGCCTAGCATTTTGTTGAGAAGGGGGTTTTTCACTGACTTTTTGTGTGAGTTGGCCTTGAAATGTGATTATCCCAATCTCCATTTCCAAAGTAGCTGGATTACTTCTTTTTTTTTTCCTTACAAATTTACTTGGTGAAGAGCTTTCCCACATTGTAAATTTTGTAGATGGTATTGTCATGATGTTTTAGAAAATATTATTTCCTGTACATAGGCTTAAATCGTTAAGCTTATTCTGGCTGTGTGTGGTAGTCGCCCCTATAATCCTAGCTATTTAGGAGGTAGATATCAGGAGGATCATGGTTTGAGACCAACTCAGGCAAAAAATCTATGAGACCCCATCTCAAAAGTGGTTGGTTGTGGTAGTGTACACCGGTTACCCCAGCTATAAATGGAAGCACAAATAAGAGGATTGTTGTTCAGGCTGGCTGGGGCACAAAGAATGACTTACCATAAAATAACCAGTGCAACAATGTAAGTCGGGTTACAATAAAGACACCTGCATGCCCATGTTGATTGCAGCACCATTCACAATAGCCAGGCTATGTGAGCCAAGATGCCCACAAGATGAATGGATTAAGAAAATGTGGTATTTTATATACAATGGAATTTTATTCAGCCATAAAGAAGAATGAAATTTTGTCTTTTGCAGCTAAGTGGATGGAACTGGAGAACACCATCTTAAGTGAAGTTAGCCAGGTTCAGAAGGCCAAAAGCTACATGTTTTCTCTGATTTGTTAGGAATATAGACCTAACACAAATACAGCAATGCTATGAAAAACAAGTCATGCTAAGGGAGGTCACATACAAGAGGGAAGGAAAGAAGGTGAATATGGTTGATGTACTCTCTATAGAAGAATGAATAGAGTTTTTTAACCTGTTGAAGTTACTTTCTACTAAGGTAGAAAGGATTAAAAATAGAGGAGATGAACCAGTTCAGATTATTATACATATATACATGGAAATGTCACAAGGAAAGTCCCTATGTAGCTATCTTAAACAAATAAAATGTCATTTTTTTTATTTACAAAATCAGAGAACAGGAGGGCAGAACAGGACCTGCTTGGTACTAGTGGGTGGGGAAATTGTGTGGGAAGGTGAATATAGTGCAAATACTGTGTACAAATGAAAAAATGATACCTGTGGGAACCACTCCTGGAATAGGGGGAGGAGGATAAAGGAGAATGTTGGAGGGGGTGAATGTAAATATGGTATATTTGATATACTGTAAGAACATTCATAAATGCTACAATGTATCTTCAACTAGCACAGCAATAAAAAATGGAAAAAAACAAACAAAACAAAATAACCAGTGCAAAAAGGATAGTAGAATGGCTCAATTGGTAGAGGTCCTGCCCAACAAGTGAGAAGCCCTAAGTTTAAACCCAGTACTGCCAAAGAAAACAAAATGCAATTTAGGTTTTTTGACAAAAATCCCATGTAAATGTTGGTGTGCAGTGTTTGGGAGACAGCTGAAGACTGGTAGATACCTCAGAGTTGGGAAAGAGAATTGTCATGTGTCCAAATCTGGGAATATTCTCACCGCACAAGCTTTGGAAATTCTGTTTTTTCTTTAGGTACCTAAGAGAGGGTTCTTTGTCGGAGATACTTGACTGCAAACAGTCTACTAGTGAATGCTTGTAACGTTGCTATTAACTTTTAAAGAAATACCCAAACAGTGGGGTGTGGTGGCACACACTTGTAATCCCAACACATGGGAGGCTAAGGTAGGAGAATCATGAGTTTGAGGCCAGCCTGATCTCCATAGTGAGTTCGAGGCTAGCCTGAGCTACATACCCAAACCTTGTCAAATAGATAAATAAATTTAAAAAAATAAAAATTAAAAAATGAAAGTAATAAGTGTAGTGGATCACACCTATAATCCCAGCATTAGGGAGCCTGAGGCAGACGAATCAAGAGTTCAAAGCCATCTTGGGCAATGCAGTGAGGTCCTGTCTCAAAAAAAAAAAAAAGTGATATGAGATCCAGATCTATTCTGGATTCGAAAAAAGCATGGAAGAAAAATTTCAAATATCATTAGATTCTTAGAATTAATGCAATGCAATGCTTAGACCTTAAGAAGCAAGAAGGCAGCCAGGTACATTGGCTCACAGCTGTAATCCCAGGTATTGGGAAAGTGGAGATTGGTTGAATTTCGATTCCTGTTCAGCTTGGGCAAAAAGTTAGCAAGAACTCATCCAAACAAATAAGCCAAGTATGGCAGCACACACCTGTCATTCAAGCTATGCAGGAGGCATAGGCATGAGGAATGCAGTGCAGGTTAATCAGAAAAAACATGAGACCTTAACTGAAAAATCACTAAAGTAAAAAAAAAAAAAAGAGCTTGGAGCTGTGACTTGAGTGGTACAGTGCCTGCCTAGAAATACAAGGCCCTAAGTTCAAATTCCAGTACCACAAAAGAGTAAGAAGTAATTAACCCTATTTGTTTTGACCCACATAACAATAAAAAGTGGCAGTTCTTTTTCTGAAGGATACATAGTGATTGCTTAGTTGCAGAAGTAAGGTCACTTGTCCCAGAACTCAGTT
Source organism: Castor canadensis (assembly GCF_047511655.1). Taxonomy (NCBI): domain Eukaryota; kingdom Metazoa; phylum Chordata; class Mammalia; order Rodentia; family Castoridae; genus Castor; species Castor canadensis. Next base: position 106,389,826 of record NC_133392.1, on the reverse strand, counting down.
AATAAGGGTCAGAGATAAAAACTGAACCCAGAAGCCAGATTCCAGAGTGTGGTTTTTTTATTGAAAATGTTCAGATTTAGTAACATGGTGTTGGAAGGCTTTCATATTTGCCTCCTGCACAGCCACTTCCGAACACTATGTTCACATGGTCTTCCCTGAACACGCAGATAGTCCTCACCCAACCTTGCAGAAGTTTTCTGGTTCTTTGTGTGTACCATGCTTTCTGACTTCTTGCCCTTGGCACATGTGGTTTTGTCTCCCTGAAATAGCTTTTCCTCCTCCATTCTCCTCTCACCATCCCTTTATTGTGCTGTTTTCTTGTCCTCCTGGTTCAAACTTCAACCTTCTTTCAGGCTATGTGTACTTACAAGTCTGTTTGTTTCTGCTAAGAGAGCACTTAGCCTGACATTTTCCAGTTCTTTGTCTTAGTACAGGATTAGAAGGTCTGCCAGGAAGAAGCCACAACTGCTATCTCACTCGCTGTTGTCTCCTAGGTGCCTGTCACCTATTGGAAGTTTGGAGCATATGGTATGAATGGAGGAGAACCAGGGTAGCCCCTTAGGTAGAACTAAACTTAGGCAAATGCAACTGCTTCAGTGGACACCCAAACCCAGTTCTCAGATCATAACCACCTCCTTCAATTGCGTGTCACAAAATAAGGTTCTGAGCCAAACCTGTTACTGTGCCCTTCCCTGACATACTTGTTTTTTCTGGTGAGATGGTAAATTTTGCCTCAAACTCTGCCCACCAGGTAGGGGCAGCAGAGGTGGCATGCAGGGTTTATATTCCGAGTCTGAACCTCCCTATAGCTGAATTTTTAAGGAAGGAAAAATCCCCATCTGTACATGGGGTTGCATTTTCTGAAGCCCCATTAAGAGGTGTGGAGGCAGGACTCTGTGGTGATCATTCATCACCTGCCCACACAGTAATTTTAAGTTACTTTAAGGCAGTGCTTTCTTTCATCCACAAACTGATAGTTCACCAGGGGGCTGGCAGGCTGACTAATATATGTAGTGTTATTGGTGGCTGCTTAGAAACCCTGTTTCCAGAATCATGTAAATTGTATTATTTTGACTCCCACTGACGAGGTGTGATTTTTGTTAACTTTTTTTTTTTTTTTGCCAAACTCCCTTCTCCTTTTGTCAAGCTCTCAAAGCATTCACTTCTCAGTAGGACTCAGAAAAACTACCATGAATATTATTAAAGCATGTGTATTTTTATATATAATGTGATCCATAAATAGCTTGTATATTATAGGGAGAAACCTAGCCTCATTTTTCCTGTTTTATTTGAAATTATATATGAGATATTTAAATATGAGAGGATATCTTATTTTAGTTTGTGTTACAGTGTAGAAATGAAGAACTTCCTGACATAATTACTACCAATTGTTTTACTGGGAAACTGGTGTGGATGAAGATAGTTCCTGATGCCTGGTAGGCATCACTCACCCTGAAAGGATGGGATTTCTGAAATCTAAGTCCTTCTTTAAAAGACAGGCATAAAGAATGCTATGTTTTTCATGGTGAAAGAATCATTAAAAAATCACACGGAACTCTAATCATATGTACAATTAATATATGTTAATTAAATTTCTGATAAATTACTACATTGATTGATTCTTATTCAAATTTCAATGCTCTTCTTGGAAAGTCAGCTTTCAGGGGCAGAAATAATTTTTTATTCATATTTGTATTCTCTTTGCATAGCACTGTTTCATGTATAAAACAAGTATCATATATGTTAAAGTTAATTGAATATTCATTGCCCTAAATTATGAAGAGTTCATCCTTATTAGAAACCATTAAAACAAGTACTTTCAAAGACAAGATAGGCAATTACATAGATATGATACAAGCATTTTGATATTAAAATATTCAGCAGCCACACCTTAACAAAACTGTTCTAAAGTATTTGGGGGGTACAGAGTTAACTGTGATATACTAGTAAGCACAGATATGTCATAGTTAAGTATAGAAATAGATACACAAACAAATACTAAATATACTTTTGCTCTGAAGGCTTTTGGGACATTTCTAAAACTTAGCAGAGGTTGAGGATTGGCCACTTTTGAGGATTCTCATAAGATTGCAGTGCAAGGTCTTATTTTAAGGTGGCTACCCCAGAAGTCAACAGCAGTCTGTTTTGCTTAGAGTAGGACTATCTCTTCTCAGAATGCATTTGACAGGATAGAGAGAGTGCCTGAGTCTGTACCCTTTCACAGACTATTTCTATTTCTTCTTTGGCAATCAAGGAAAGGTGTAGAACTTTTGCTCTCTGCAAGCATATTTAGTGCCTAGTTAAGAATGCACTTGAGTTAAAAAACCTACCATGTTATTTTCTCAGATTTCAGTTTATATGTAAACCAAGAAGAAAAGCAGGTGTAGTTTTTCCATTACTGTGCTAGGTATCCTAACTTGTGGATGAGAGTGCTATATTTTTTATTGTGAAATGGTTTATTTATTTATTTATTTATTCATATGTGCATACATTGTTTGGACTATTTAGCCTCCCTGCTCCCACCCCCTCGCTCCCCCCTCCACCCTGCTTGCTTCCAGGCAGAACCTGTTCTGCCCTTTTCTCCAATTTTGTTGAAGAGCAGACATAAGCAATAATGAGAAAGACAAAACATTTTTGCTAGTTGAGATAAGGATAACTATACAGAGATTCCTAGCATTGCTTCCATGCACAAGTGTATTACAACCCAAATTGATTTATCTCTACCTGACTCTTAACTACTTCCCAGTCAGCTTCCCAAATTGACCTCTGTCATTTTAAGGTTACTACATTAGCTCCTCTGCAGTAGGGACATTTAACAAATTCAAGTTTTGGGTTTCTTACCTATCCCCATTCCTCCAGTATGTGCTATCCCCTTAGCATGTGAGGGAAAATATGTGATTTTTGGTCTTCTGAGCCTGGCTAACCTTACTGAGGAGGATGTTCTCCAGTTTCATCCATTTACTTGCGAATGATAAGATTTCATTTTTTTTCATGGCTGAGTAAAACTCCATTGTGTATAAATACCACATTTTTAAAATTCATTCATCAGTAGTGGGGCATCTTGGCTGTTTCCATAACTTGACTGTTATGAATAGTGCTGCAATAAACATGGGTGTGCAGGTGCCTCTGGAGTAACCTGTGTTGCATTCCTTTGGGTATAACCCTAGGAGTAGGATTGCTGGATCATATAGCAGATCTATGTTTAGATTGTTAAGGAGCCTCCATATTGTTTTCCAGAGTGGTTGCACCAGCTTGCATTCCCACCAGCAGTGTATGAGGGTTCCTTTTTCCCCACATCCTCGCCAATACCTGTTGTTAGTGGTGTTGCTAATGATGGCTATTCTAACAGGGGTGAGGTGGAATCTTAGTGTGGTTTTGATTTGGATTTCCTTTATGGCCAGAGATGGTGAGCATTTTTTCATGTGTTTTTTGGCCATTTAAATTTCTTCTTTTGAGAAAGTTCTGTTTAGCTCAGTTGCCCATTTCTTTATGGGTTCATTGATTTTGGGAGAATTTAGTTTTTTGAGTTCCCTGTATATTCTGTTTATCAGTCCTCTGTCTGATGTGTAGCTGGCAAATATTTTCTCCCACTCTGTGGGTGGTCTCTTCAGTTTAGAGATCATTTCTTTTGCTGTGGAGAATCTTTTTGATTTTATGAAGTCCCATTTGTCCATCCTTTCTCTTAGTTCCTGGGCTGCTGGGGTTCTATTGAGGAAGTCCTTGCCTATACCTATTACTTCTAGAGTATTCCCTGCTCTTTCCTGTACTAACTTCAGAGTTTTGGGTCTGATATTAAGGTCCTTGATTGATTTGAGTTGATACTAGTACAGGGTGATAAACATAGATCTAATTTGAGTTTTTTTCCAGGTAGATAACCACTTTTTCCAGCAACATTTGTTGAAGAGGGTGTCTTTTTCCATCATATGTTTTTGGTGACTTGTCAAAAATAATGTGGGCATAGCTGTGTGGATTCATATCTGGGTCCTCTATTCTGTTCCACTGGTCTTCATGTCTGTTTTTGTGCCAGTACCATGCTGTTTTTATTGTTATCGCCTTGTAATATAGTTTGAAGTCAGGTGTCATATACCTCCGGCATTGCTCTTTTTGCTGAGTATTACCTTGGGTATTTACAGTTTCTTGTGTTTCCATATGAACTTTAGGGTAGATTTTTCAATCTCTGTGATGAATGTCATTGGGATTTTGATGGGAATTGCATTAAACATGTAGATTGCTTTTGGTAGTCTAGCCAGTTTTACTATGTTGATTCTGCCAATCCATGAGCATGGGAGATCTCTCCATCTTTTGTAGTCTTTCTTAATCTCTTTCTTCAGGGATTTGTAGTTTTCCTTGTAGAGGTCATTCACACTTTTGTTAAGTTTACTCCTAGGTATTTTATTTTTTCTTTTGAGGCAATTGTAAGTGGAATTGTTTTCATATATTCTTTCTCAATTTGTTCATTGTTGGCGTGTAGAAAAGCTAATGATTTTTGTAAGTTGATTTTGCATCCCGCCACCTTGCTGTAGCTGTTAATGTGTCTAGGAATTTTGGGGTACAGTTTTTTGAGTCTTTAAGATATAGGATCATGTCATCTGCAAATAGGGATATTTTGACAGTTTCCTTACCTATTTGTATTTCTTTTTCTTCCCTAATTGCTCTGGCTAGGAATTCTAGGACTATGTTGAATAGGAGTGGGGATAGTAGGCACTCTTGTCTTGTTCCTGATTTTAGGGGAAAAGGTTTCAGTTTTTCTCCATTAAGTATGATGTTGGCTATATGTTTGTCATATATAGCTTTACAAAGTTGAGGTACATTCTTTCTATTCCTATTTTTCTTTATGTTGAAGTGGTGTTGGAGCTTATCAAAGGCTTTTTCTGCATATATTGAGGTGATCAAGTGGTTTTTGTCTTTGCTTCTATTAATGTGCTGTATTACATTTATTGATTTGCATATGTTGAACCACCCCTGCATCCCTGGGATGAAGCCGACTTGGGCATGGTGAATGATCTTTCTGATGTATTGTTGGATTCGGTTTGTTATTTTGTTATTGAGGATTTTTGCATCAATGCTTATTAAGGAGATTGGCCTATAGTTCTCTTTTTTGGAGCTGTCTTCATCTGGTTTGGGGATGAGTGTAATGCTGGTTTCATAAAATGAGTTATGCAGTGTTCCTTCCCTTTCTATTTTGTGGAACAGTTTAAAGAGGGTTGGTATTAGCTCTCCTTTAAAGTTCTAATAGATTTCAGTGGAGAATCCATCAGGTCCTGGACTTTTCTTTTTTGGAAGACTCTTGATTGCTGCTTCAATTTCATTTTGTGATATAGATCTATTCAGGTGACTGATATCCTCTTGGTTCAGTTTTGGATGGTCATAAGTATCTAGAAATCTGTCCATTTCTTCAAGATTTTCAAATTTATTAGAATGTAGGTTCTCCAAGTAGTCTCTGATGATTTCCTTGATATTTGTTGTTATCTTCCCTTTTGCATTCCTGATTTTACTGATTTTGGTTTTTTCTTTCCTAATTTTAGTCAGGTTTGGCAGGGGTCTGTCAATCTTATTTATTTTTTCAAAGAAACAGCTTTTTGTTTCATTGATTCTTTTGTTTGTTTGATTCTATTTCATAAATTTCACCCCTTATTTTTATTATTTCTCTCCTTCCTGTTTTGGGATTTGCTTGTTCTTGTTTTTCTAGGAGTTTGAGATGTAGCATTAGGTCATTCATTTGAGATCTTTCTGTTCTTTTAATATATTCACTCATGGCTAAAAACTTTCCTCTTAGGACTGCCTTTGTTGTGTCCCATAGGTTCTGAAAGATCATGTTTTCATTATCATTCACTTCCAGGAACCTTTTAATTTCCTCTTTTATTTCATCAATGACCCATTGATCATTGAGCAACGTGTTTTTTAGCTTCCAATTGTTTGCATGCTTTTTACTGTTTTTTATGTTGTTGAGTTCTAGTTTTAATGCATTGTGATCAGATAGAATGCATGGGATTATTTCTATTTTCTTATATTTGCTGAGGCTTGCTTTGTGTCTTAAGATATGCTCAATTTTGGAGAAGGCTCCATGTGCTGCTGAGAAGAATGTATATTGTGCAGAAGCTGGATGAAATATTCTGTAGATATCAGCTAGGTCCATTTGATCTATGGTGTGATTTAGTTCTAGAATTTCTTTATTGATTGTTTGTTTGAATGACTTATCTATTGATTATAGGGGGGGATTAAAGTCTCCCACTACCACTGTGTTGGAGTTTATATATGTTTTTAGGTCCCTCAGAGTGTTTTTGATGAAATTGGGTGCATTGACATTGGGTGCATATAGGTTGATAATTGTTATTTCCTTTTGGTGTATTTCCCCTCTTGTTAGTATGGAATGTCCTTCTTTACCTCATTTGATCAGTGTAAGTTTGAAGTCTACTTTGTCCAAGATAAGTATTGCTACTCGTGTCTGTTTTCAGGGGCCAATCTTTGTAAATCTTCTTCCAACCTTTCAAACCTAAGATAGTTCTTGTTTCTGTTGATGAGATGGATCTCCTGTAAGCAACAGATTGTTGGATCTTCCTTTTTAATCCAGTTTGCCAAACAGTGTCTTTTGTTGGGGGAATTAGGTTTATTAACATTCTGTGTTAGTGTTGATAAGTATGTGGTGATTTTTGTCATTTAGTTGTTTTTGTTGTTTTAAGGGTTTGATTGTGTGCGGCTGAATCAATGTTACTCTCTACTTTCTTGCCTTTTCTTCTCCTATGGTTAGGTACTGCTTGTCCTTTCATGGTTTTGTTTGCTTTCTTTTTCTGTGTGCAGAATTCCTTGAAGAATCTTTTGTAGTGGTGGCTTGGTGGTCATATATTGTTTTAGTTTCTGTTTATCATGGAAGACTTTTATTGCTCCATCGATTTTGAATGATAGTTTTGCTGGGTAGAGTATCCTAGGGTTGAAGTTATTTTTATTCAGTGCCCCAAACACCTCACTCCATGTTCTTCTTGCTGTTGAGAAGTCTGCTGTGATTTGATGGGTTTGCCTTTGTATGTTATTTGTTTTTTCTGTCTTACTTCTTTCAATATTCTTTCTCTATTCTCTGTGCTTGTTGCTTTAATGATAATATGTCATGGTGTAGTTCTATTTTGGTCAAGTCTGTTTGGTGTCCTGGAGACTTCCTGTACCTGAATGTGCATAGTTTTCTCTGGATTCAGGAAATTTTCTGTTATTAATTTGTTGAATATATTATGAGTTCTTTTTGTTTACACCTCTTCTTCTTTAATGCCCATGATTCTCAGGTTTGGTTTTTGGATAGAGTTGGTGAGTTCTTGCATATTCCTTTCACAGGTCTTGAGTTGTTTGACTAATAGCTCTTCAGTTTTTCCTTTAAGTTCTATTTCATCTTCAAGTCATGAGATTCTGTCTTCTGCTTGTTCTAGTCTGCTGGAGTGGCCTTCCATTGTGTTTTGTATTTCTGTTTCATTCTTTTTTCTGAGGTTTTCCATATCATGGGTCACTTCCTCTTTAATGTTGTCAATTTTTGTCCTTCATTTATCTATTTTTGGTGTTTTCTGTTTCACTTTGGTATTTGTTTAGGGCTCCTATGTGTTCATTTATCTGTTTTTGTGTCTTCTCATAGTCTTTGTTTTTGGTGTCTTGGAATTTCTTGAGTGCCTCTTGAACGTTTTGGTTGACTATGTCTTGTAACATCTCCATGAATTTCTCAGTGATTACTTGCAGGATTTCTTCTTTCAGAGTGTTCTTGTGGGCTTCATTGGGTTCCTTGGCATAGTTTACCTTTGTTTTGTTGGAGTCTGGAACTGGGTATCCATTTTTTTCATTTCCATCTGAATCTTGTATTAATTTATCTTTTGGGGGAGAATTGTTTCCTTCCCTTTTTCGTCTTCTCATCGCTCCACTTGGTGCTGTTTCTGTCCCTGGTCTGTGTGTAATTTCGTATTAGTTAATTTACAATAGTAAAACTAGAAAAACAAAGAAAGAAAGAAAAAAGAAAAAGAGAGAGAGAGAACCAAAGAAATCAACAGGTGGTGGACAAACAAACAGGGAACAAAACAAACAAGCACATAAAAAAATGCAGGTTCAGGAACAATAGAATTTCAGTCTTAGTAGCTCTGGTGTTACTCCTTCAGTGTCCAGTCCTGGTGTTGGTATTTAAGCAGAAGCTCTGTCATAGTCTTGCCAGGTGGTTGGGGAGACTTGCCAATTTTTTTTCCTGTCTTTTAGCAGCAGCTGCTTAGTCTGCTCCTCCCTCAGTGAGGTGAGGCTTGTCCTATGGTTCCAGAGATCAGCTCAGTGGCCCACTAGCTGTCCTGCTTTGGAGTTGAGTTTTTGCTGTGTTGGTTTACTGAGGGCTTGTTTCTTTGCCTCATGCCCTTTCTCTGGGGCAAGGTCAGCGATCTGTCAGCTGGCTCTCGGCTGTCAGTGTATTATGCTGGTTTGCTACTGTTTTTCAATTTTGCAATGTTGTTTGACTTTGGATGTTGCTCACTGGCTCAGGAGGTGAGCTTTGTGGCCCGCTACTTGCCCTATTGCAGACAGTGTCTTCTCACTTGCCTGCTGTGGGCCCTTCTGCCTTTCCAGCTTTTGTTTACTTAAGGTTTTTTCAGAGATCAGCTCCTTGCCCTTCTCCCCCTTCTCTGATGCATTTACAGCACCCTTCTCCCTTTGTTTTGTGTTAAGTTTTAGTTTCTTGTTTATTGTTCAGTTTTTTTTTGTTGTTTCTTTGTTTTTTTGCAGGACAGGGAGTCAGTCTGCACAGGGGGCTATGCTGGTTTATCACAGGGGTGGTTGGAGGAATACCACATGATGCTTGGTGCTCACCTGTTGGTCTGCTGAATGCCTCCCAAGCAGGTTTGAGCCAGCATCTGGTGGTGCAGGAGCTCTCCTGTTTTCTCAGTGTAATGTAGCATGGAGAAGCTTTGTACAGGCTAGAGGTTCAGGTTGTCAAAATTTTGATTCTTCTTGGTGCTTTATTTCTGCCAAGTGTGGCTCCAGTGTCTCAGCAAGATTTTTGATTTATGGAGCTAATGATGTCTGCTTCTGCACCCTAGTCACCACCTTGGATTGAGAGTGCTATTTTTAAGGTCTTCTTTCTCTTCCTGTTTGGCTGGAGAATAACTCAACACATAAAGAACTTACATGGTCATGGTGATCTTCCTGATCTAGAGGCAGTAGAACCTATATTCCACAGGGATGCTTTTTCCCTGAACTTTCCTATTTCCTAAGATGTTGATGGATAGACTTCAAGGTTCTGTGAGCTTTTTGAAATCAATTGACAAATTGCTTAATACATTTCCTTCTTTTTAGGTTCAGAGAGCATAGCTCTTAACAGGTTTTCAAATGGGTCTGTAACTCAGTAAGGAACTCTTTGAAAGTCATCATCATATGCCTAAGGACTAAACCTAACCAGTTACCTGTGGCATCTGACTCAGCTCCATATTTACTTCACTCCTGAGTTGACTCTGCTTCTTGACATTTCTCTGTGTCAACACCAGAAGACTGCACTCAATTTCATGAGTAACAATGGCTTCTAGCAAAAGTAAATCTCAGTTGCAAAGTGAAGTAAGCTTTGTTAAAGTACGCATCTCATGGAGGAGAGGCTAAACATGTAAACTTCAGTTGTTAAGTATCCCAATTTATTCCTATATGTTCTTTTGGGTGTATTAGTCACATAGTCAAAAATCATATATCTTAGATTCTCTCTCTCTCTCTCTCTCTCTCTCTCACACACACACACACACACACACACACACACACTTCTTTTGCTTCATGTCCTCTTCCTCTGCCATTTCCACACATTATCTCAATATGGGCTTTCATCATTTCTTACTTATGATTATAATTCCCTCCTACTTGGTTTCTTTCCATTCCTCCTCTCCAGCTCATTTACCACATGTAGCTACAATGATTCTTCTATTAGGTGGAATCAAAAGGAATTGTTGATATTTGAGTATTTTTTACTAGAAAAAAAAAGACAATTTCTTAAGGTCCACTCTAATGTAATACAGATACAATTGTGTTATTCCTTGGCTTAAAATCAATTTTTTGGTTCTCTATTGTTTTTATGAAATTGTACAATCTCCTCAGCATGACCTACAGGAACATGTTCGGTTAATAATGGACTCTTAACTTGACTGCTTGACTAAGATTTGAAAACTCAGATGCCTTATAGGGATCAAATGAATAGTGTGAATGCTTGACATGACTTGGAGGATGGCACAGGGAGAGTGCACTCAGGCATGGATTTTTGAGCCACTTGCCCTCTCTGAAGGAGCCACTCAAGCCATTTGATTCCGTGGTTCCATATTTTTGATCTTTAGGAAGTCGGAAATGTAGAGTTTTTCTGTAATATTTTTATTGTTCAATTTGAGTAGCAAGCATGTGTGTAACATGTATTATAGGCTATGAAGTATTCTAAACTATTTTCAATGTGAACAGTTGCTGTGTTTGTGTCTCTTCAAATCCATGTTGCAGTGTAATCCCCACTGCAATAGTATTAAGAGGTAAGGCCTTTAGAAGGGGATTAGACCATGAGGGAGAGTCCTGATGAATGTGATTAGTGGCCTAAGGAGGAGATTGAGGGAGTGTGTTTGACCCTTTTTCTCTTTCTGCTTTGTGAGGACACAGCAATAAGGTGTCATTTATAAGGAAAGGCTCTCACCAGACACTAAACCTGCTGGCACCTTGATCTTAGACTTCCCAGCCTCCAAAACTGTGAGAAATAAATTTTATTATTCATCAATTACCCCATCTGTGGTGTCTTGTTAAAGCATCAGGAACAGACTAAGACATTTGCCAATTTGAAATCTTAACAAACATTGTACAATAAAACATAATACATCTACAAATAAAATTTGATCTGAAAACTTCTTGATTCTGGCTTCTCAATATTTCTGTCAGCATATGAGATTACTCCAAGTCTCAGAATAAACAAGGCACTCATGTATCTCCCAGGTTTTGCTTATGTGGTGACCTATTCATTGCATTCTCTTTTCCTTCTTTCTCAGTTGCATTCCCCACCTCAACTCCAATTAACAATCTTCTTTTCCTTTTCTAAATCTGAGTTCATTGCCCTCCTTCTTTAACTTTCCTTTACAGGTTTTAGCAATTGTTTCCTTCTTTCTTCCATGATATTTTGCTCTCCTCAGCACACAGCTCAGGACCTATATATGATGGATAGTCAACACTGCTTACTGTGCTAGTGAATGGCAATTCCAGAGAATTATACTTAGAGATCATTCATTTATTTTACAAATACATTTGATCACTTATTATACCAAGCAGTTTTTTTTTTGGTGGCACTTGGGTTTGAACTCAGGATCTCATGCTTGCTAGGTAGGTGCTCTTACCACTTAAGCCAGTCTGCCAGCCCAGCAGACAGTTTTAAGAGTCAAAAATGCTTTTGTTACAGCTAGAAATAATACGTTGTAAAGCTTTCAAATCTATACCTTCCCAGAGTGTCAACTGTGATATGATTTCACCATTCACCTAAACTCTTTGTAACTTGTACCCATTTCCTTGGAATTGCAGCCTGAGTGCCCTGTGAATATTAGACTCTATTTCATCTTTGAAATATCAGTTAGATAGCGAGATTAAATTTCTTTTTCTGTAAAAATTTTTTTAGATTGACAGATACAATTGTACTTTGTGTGCATAATACAGTATCTTCAGGCATATATACATCAATGAATGACTAAATCTAGCTAATTAACATAGGTATTAACTCACACAGGTCATTTTTCAATTCAGTCAGTCTTTGAACATTTTTCAAAAACACATTATTAACTGTTGTCACCACATAGTACTATAGATCTCACAAATTTGTTCCTCCTATCTAAGTGAACTTTTGCATCCTTCAACCATATCTCCCCCAACATTGCCCCACTCCCCACAGTCACGTTAGCCTATGGTCCCCCCAAAATTCTACTCTGCACTTCCACAAAATCAACTTTTCTGGGCTCCACAGAAGAGCAAGATTCAAGTGGCATTTGTCTTCCTGTGTCTGTCTTATTTCACTTAGCATAATGCCCTTCAAGCTAATCCATATTGTTGCAAATGACAGGATTTTCTTCATTTTATGGCTGAATAGTATTCCTTATTCACATATTTTCTTTATTCATTCATTCAGTCCATTGATGGATACTGGTTGATTTCATACCTTGGTTATTGTAAATAATTCTGTAATAAACAAAAGTGTGAATATATCTCTCTTTAATATACAGATTTTGTTTCCTTTGGATTTATACCTAAGAATGGGATTCCTTGATCATATCATAGTTCTATTTTTAAGTTTTTGAAGAAACTATATACTGTTTTCCTTAATGGCTATACTGATTTACATTCCCTTCAATAATGTGCAGAGATCCCTCTTCTTAAAACAAGATGAAATTTCTAGAAGCAATTCTTTCCAAAAGTTCAACTAGCCTTGTTTGGCATCTTCTGCCAGTTGTACAGAAAAATAGAGAGGAAGGACATTGTTGTCAAATTGGTTATTCAATGCTACATGGAAATGAGTGCTAGAATTTCTTTAAGAAGATAATTACTGCCTTGTTCAACCCCCCTCACTCCCACCTCTACACACACACAAAGGAAAGGTAATAAACATAAGGAGAGAAAAATGAGGCAAGGAGAAGGAGAAAACAATGGTAAAGACATCATAGGAACTAAGAATGAAGTTATCAAAACACACATACACACACTTTTCTAAACCTTAAGGAGTGAATCACTATCTGAAATCACATTTCCAAGTTACCAAATTGCTACTTCTCTAGTCTTTATCACAGCATTAGTATAGCTGTGTATTTGCTTCTATTTTAAGTAACAAACAGTCACAGATGTCATGGCTAAAATACTACATATTTCTTATCCCATATTTTTCATGGATTGGGAGTCTGAACACCACTTAGCTCATCTTCAGTATTTTACAAAGCTTTCATAAAATTGCTGGCAAACCTGCATTTTCAACTGGAGGTCAGGCAAGGGTAGAATCCAGCTCTAAGACTACTCAGTTTTTTGGCAAAATTAACTTCCTGGCAGCTGTAATCCTGAGGGCCCCAGCATTTTGTGGGTTATTGGCTGTAGGCTTCCCTGTTATTTTAGAGGTCACCTTCAGTTCCTTGGCACTTGGGTGCTTAGATAATAGAATCCACAAGGACTCTTTCTAAATTTCTCTCTAAAAAGGGCCCAGCTTCCCTTTTAAGGGTTTAAGCCTTAACTCAGTCCTATGCATCATAATTTCTCTTTGGATTAACTCCCTTTTAATCTGTGTACTTTTTCTATGTTCTATTTGTTTGAAACAAGTCACACATTGTTATGGAATGAGTTTTACTCCCCCCCCCCAAATTCATGTTTTGAAGACTAAACCTTCATACTATGGTTTGAATGTGATGCCTCCAAAATCCAGGGGTTGCCAATGTGGTCGCTTTAAGAGGTGGAACCTGTAAGGGATGATTAGGCCATGAAGGCTTTTCCCTTGTGCAAGGGCTTAGAAGACAGAGTTTGTCCCTCTTGACTTGCCCTTCTCACCATGTAATAGCTCTGCTTTCCAGCATGAAGACCTCTTCAGACAAAAGTCCAACAGAGGCTTGGACTTCTCAGCCTCTAGTACTATGAGAAAATAAATTTCTGTTGTATGTAAACATCCCAAAGTCAGGTATTTTGTTATAGCACTTAAGTGGACTAATATACCTCAGGATGTGACTATATTTGGGGCTCAGACCTTTAAAGATATAATTAAATGCATTTATAAGGGTAGGTATCAGTCCAATATGACTGGGTCTCCTTATAGGAAGAAGACATTAGGATATAGTGATTCACAGAGGGAAAACCTCATAATTATGGGACAGAAAACAGACATTAATGACCCAAGGAGAGAGGTCTGAAGAAGTCAACTCTGCTAATCCCTTCATCTTGGATTTCTAGGCTTTGAGACTATGAGAAAATACAGTCTTATTGTTTAAAGTGCCTCATCTGTGGTACTTTGTTATGGTAGCCCTAGAAGACTAATGCACAGGTCTAGGCCAAACTCAAGGCCAAGGAGGCTATACAGGACACGAATACTGGGGATCAGGACTTTTGGGAGTTAAGCTAGAACCTACCCTCCAAAAGCTACAAGTCCAGAGAGCCTACTCTGGGGGAGGAAGGGATAGAATAGGAATCTCCCCTTCCTAGGAAATTTAGGATCTCTTTTGCTTCCTGGTAGAAGGAGGAGAATTATACCTCTTTATCCCTTTAAAGTCAATGAAATGTGAGCACAGGTATCCAGTATCACTTGTCAGATGAGCCATTAATGCTGGTGCTCAGTTCTCCAGTTCTCCTTTCCCTTTCCAGGGCAAACCCTAAACCTTTTATCAGAGTGGCAGCATCTTAAAAATGATGATCTCCCCCAATCTGGTCTTTGAAAAATTGTCATAAGCAGAACTCCACTTCCCAACCCACACTAAATATGTAGCATGAACAAGAACTAAGTCTGTGATATTTTAAGTCACTGACAGTTTGGAGCTGTTTATTACAACACCATAATATAGCTGAACATAGTAGACAAAATGAGGAAGAGTAGTTTCACACCATTAGAGTTAAAATCTGAAGATAAAACAAAAGTACTTGTTCCAATTTGTATAAAATTGTGACAGGATGCTCCTGTCTCCTTTTCACCCTATGAATCGGTATCAGAAGTTTATATGATACCAACTGGGACTAGTGAAATAACCTGGAGTTCTGATGAAAATGAGATGTGCCTCCCCTACAACCTTCCCTGATCAACAGTTTATAGAAACAAACAGAACCTCTGAGTCATCAGCAACTATGGTAGCACTGCATTTAACTCTCTAATATTGTAGTCAAGGGAAACGATATCAGATAGTCTTGGAAAATTCATCAGAGCTTTGAAATGAATAATCCTCAAGGTGAATTAAAATTCTGCACCATCTTGCCTTGAGCCTTCCTTTTCATTTCACTTTTTCCTGTATATTTTTTTACTCCCAATCCTCTTGAATCTTTGTTTTTCATTTTCTACAGTGGTTTCTGTCTAAATAGAACACTGGGAAAATAATTGTTTGATTTTTTTTCCCCCTGGTTTGAGATCAAGAAAAATAAAGTTAAGGAGGACCTACAAGGATGTGTCTTTTGAATAACTATGAAAAGGAGTTACAGTGAGAACAGGAGAAGCAACAAAAAAGAATTGAAGAGGCAAACTGGAAAAGCTCTTATAATCAGATTAATTTCTAATCCTAAGTGGCCTCCATGAATGGAAGCAGACAGATCTATTCTGTGGAGTCATCTTTGTGCCTCTGTGCACTGCTGTATTCAGATAAATTCTTTCAGGTGGCAGTACTTTAGCTCAGATAAAAGGGAAGTGTCTACCCTGTCTAATGGGAAGGAATCACACCATTTATTCCTTTTTGGCAAGTGACAAAATAATATGTCAAATTCTGTGGCATACCCCCTTTGTGAGAAGCACTTTACCTTCTCCTCCCAGTCCATTGTGCTCACCGAAGCATTTCTTGGAAACGTCAAAGCCACCTGGGAAAGATTGATCTGTTTTGGTTAGGAGGCTATGAGGAAGAAGAGACCTGGGTAAGAAGCATGAAGAAAGAATAAAGTAGACAAGACACTACCTGAAGGAAGACCTGCTTCTCTGTTAATGTGTCACTTCACATGTAGACACATGTATATATCTATATCTATATACACATATTTCATTTTATTTACATATATACTTTCAATTAGCAGTGAGATTCAGGCCAGTAAATATTCTGGTTACTATGGAGACCAAAGTAGAGCCTAGAGAAATAGGAATTTTGATTTTTAATGTTAACATTTTGCTACCATTCTTGAATTTTTAAAAAAAAATCTTAAATTACTTTAATTAGAAGTATTTAACACCTACTGTGAAATGGCTCTGATTATGTCTAGACAAGCATAGAATTTTAATGTGTGCCTTTGTTACCCCACAGATGTGTCTGTTTTCCCACTTTGTAAAGAGAGTTTCTGAACACATATATATGTATGTCCATTTCCTGAACATCAATAAGAAGTGTTATATTCCATTTGAACTTATTTATATTTCTAAACTTTAGTAAACAAATAAGAGGGTTAAGTGAAAACACAAAGAAGGAAAAAGAAGTGATAAAATTACCTCTATTTGATGAATCTTTATGTTTGGAAATTTGTGTGTACATAAAGGCTACCGTACTCTTAATAGAATGGAAAAATGAAATGAAAAGTATCATTTTATACCTTAAAATAACCTGGAAATTAGTGAAAATAGCTTACCGGTAGGGAAATTGATTAATTTTGTCCAGATTAATGTTGAAGCTGGGTGCGGTGCTGTGAGGCAGAGGCAGAGTCAGGAGGATCATGAGTTGGAGGTCATCCTGGACTTCACAGCAAGATCCTTGTCTTTAAAATAAAAAAAATTAAAACACTCTTTTAAATAAACTACTTTTTAAACTTTAAACCACAGCCCATTATCTTTGGGAAGTCATGTGAAATATCACTCATGACAGTCTTTCCAGGATTAATGTCATATGTATGAAGGGAATATTGGGATTTTGGTACTATTTATACTGAAGTTTGTAGAAATACTTAAGCACAGCTCTCAATGTCCATGTTAATTTCTGAATCCCATTTAAGATCCATTTTGATCAGCTCT
This sequence comes from Castor canadensis, assembly GCF_047511655.1. Classification (NCBI taxonomy): domain Eukaryota; kingdom Metazoa; phylum Chordata; class Mammalia; order Rodentia; family Castoridae; genus Castor; species Castor canadensis. Next base: position 106,373,181 of record NC_133392.1, on the reverse strand, counting down.
TTTGATTTTTAACACTTAATTTTCTCAAATTTGTCTATATGTTTCTGCCCCATGTCTACCCTTTTCTGTAATCTCATTTCTAACCCACTGAAGGCCCTTAAGGAGTCTTCATGTCTTCACTCTTGCCCACTCTAATTTACTTTGCATATTTTGATAGAGTACTATTTGTAAGACATAAACTTGATTGCAGCACTCTCAGAATGCTTCAAAGTGGTCTTGTCCTACCACGAAGAGCAAGATGCAAAATTTGCAAGTTCCTGCAGAATCTGGCTCCTGCTCATCCCCCCCCACCCTCCACCCACCAATCATGCCTCAGTTTCCTCTTGCCCCTTCCATACTCCCCATTATGCAGCTTCCTTGCCTGGCTTTCTCTTCCATGGCTATTTCATGCTCCCTCCTGTCTTGGGGATGTTGCAGTTACTATTCCATGTGTGTAAAGTTCTCTTTCTCTCTTTTCCTGCTTACTTGATATCTTTCAAGTCCCACCACAAACATTAGCTCCACAGGTAAACCATTTCATGGAATCCTGACTAGGCCTATTGTACACCCACACTTTCTCTTTATAATAATTTTCACGGGTTTTAAATTAAATTGAGTTATTGTGAACTTTCATAGTCACAAAGTACAAATTTGTACAAAGATTTATTTCCTTAATTTCTATCCAACAGGATTTAGCTCCTGGTATTTCATTCCCATCTGTGATACAAATAAATCTTGCTACAAATCATTTTAAAACTTTTTTTTCAGATAAATATTATTCTTTCATGTCAAGATCATTCCCTTCTCCCTTTTCATCTCTAAGGAGAAGATAACTTCCTAGAACTGAGAAATAATGGGGAAACTTTTTCATAATGATCTTGTATTCACTGGGTCCTGTGCTGAGATCTCTCTGTTCTTCTTTGTTCCTACCTGTGTTGGCATTGCTGCTACTCTGGTTGACCTCTGGTGACCTCTGGTTGGGACATCTGTGTCCTCATTCTTATCCTAATCCCACCAAGAGGCTTGCTGGCCATTTTTTAAGGACTGTTTTCACTTGGTTGGCAGGGGTCTGGACTGGGAGAAGTTGCTTTAAACTAGGTTGGTTTTCTTTACCACCTATATCTGCTAGAGTCTTAATACTTTTGTTCTTTCAAAATGTGTTAAAATTCTATGTCCTCTGCCTCCAAGTTGATGGTATGAAGAGGAGGCTTTTGGAAGGTGAATAAGTCATGGGGATGAGGCTCTCACCAATGGGATTAGTGGTTTTACAAAAGAGGCGCCAGAGATATCCCTCATCCCCTCTACCATATGAGGACAACATAGAAAATTATAATCTATGAACCAGAAAGTGGGCCTTTACCAGATACTAAATCTGCCTTAATCTTACACTTTTCAGTCTCCAGAATTATGAGAAATACATTTCTGTTGTTTATAAGTGTCCCAGCCTATGGTATTTTCTTATAGCACATGGAATGGTCTAAGAGAATACCCTTGCCTCCCTGGAGCCTGTTGTACTCTGTTGGCCTGACTTTAGGTAGTAGTGCCCTGCTGAGACCCCTCACTCAGCCACCACTGTCATCAGTTGCAGAATGAATGTGGCTTTCTTGTAGGACTTGCCTTCTTCCCAGGGCTGACCAGGCCTTGCTCTAGTTCAGCTTGCCTGTGGTTTTGTCTTAGGAGAAGGCAAAACCAAGAGACCCTTCCTGGGTAATCCACACCAACACCAGGCTTACTCCCTTGAACACTCTCCCAATTCTGAAGCTCCTATCCTCAGAGAAAAGTGGGAAGGTTCTTTACTGCATGCCCTTGTAACAGATAGCTATGAATAAATCCTTCACTTCTTCAATGTTTTCTCCTCTTGATATTCAGAGTCAAGATTTTATTTTAGATGTCTTCTCATTGGCTTCCAATTATGAAAACCTTGGACCTGTAATGAGCTTTGCAAAAACTCATTAAAAAAATTACAGTTCATCTGAAAAAATGCATTGTGAAATTCAATTTGCTTCTTTTTATCTATACTGATTTATCTTTTCCTTAGATAATAAGCAAAATGTCAAGAAAAAAATAATTGGTAATTTTCAAAGTGTTATCTTTCTGTATATGGTTGATTTTTGTATTTTCCTTGGAATTACAGGCTCTCCGAAGTTGAGTCAGATTCTTTTGTCATTCAGCTAGACTCCCTAGCTCACATTAGTGCTCTTTATTAATGAGCATTATTGAAGGAATTAATATACAATGAATCAACAAAGAGAAACAAATTCTTACCTCACTATTAGTAGGCTGAGCCTAATCCTCTATGTAGAAATCCTATAAAATCTGCTAGAGTAGGGAGTTTGTTCCGAAGCCTACTTATTTCTATCATCTCTTCTAAGATTAGGAACTTTTACCACTCTGGTACTATTCTAAGCAGGATAAAACTCTGGGCTTCTTTTGTCTTTACCTGCATGGGAGTAGGAGAAAGATAAAATGATGCATGTCAACCAGGAAATGTTTACAATCCACAGAAAGGGTTTAGGAGAGAGAAAATACCATAGGCTTGCCTTAGCTCTTGTTCTGTTATTTTGTTGCAACGGCTATGAGGATGAAGAAGAAAAAGAAAAGAACATTCATTTATTTCATATTTTGATACATAGTCACCTATTATTTGTAAGTGCCTCTGATTGGTGACTTGGAATCTAATGAATACATATTCCTTTTCTTTGGGTAAAATAGGAAAAAGAGAAAGCGCTCTTTCTGCTTTCTGTCTGCTGTATTTGTTTTTAGAGTTTTATAGGAAAGATTAAAACTAACCCGGCTCAAAGAGCAATTAATCCTTTTACTGTGTGTGACAGCCAGTAAATGTTGGGGCATGGTCAGCTGATGAAAGCACATAGTTTGGGGACTTCAAATCCCAAAGTAAAATACCATTCTACTTTCTTTTTCTTCAATTATTGTTTTTATTACTGGTCTCTACAGTGAGAGGAATTTTCCAGTGAAAAGTTTAAATTTCTGCTTTACTTTGACCACACTTCAGATTTCACAAAGAAAAACATTACAGAGGAAAATAAAACTAAACTGTCTTGATTTTCATAGTGCAGCACAGTTTAGAAAATAACCAATAGAAACACGTAGGAGATTTCCTAAGACCATTAAGAAATGTGAAAGGCCCAAAATGTTATTTAGATTATAATGCTGAAACTGTAAACAATTTCTGAAGTAATATGTCTATCTTGCATAGTTATCACTTCATTTAGTGATGTGCTTGAGGACAAACCGTAATAAACTGGCACATTCTACAGACCTTGTCTCTGATCCTAAATAAGCCAGACAGTTTCCCTGTTCAAGTGAAGTAAAGATAAACACAGGGAGGGAGGGGTGAGGAATCTGGAGACAAAGTTATCTGACGTATGTGGCCTAAAGAAAGTGCATGCATTCTGGGACAATGCTCAAATCAGTCCTGATTGGTCCTTGTCCTTCTAGAGAACTCATTAAGTCCCATCTGGAATCCCAGAGATCTCCCTCTAGTGCCTTTCCAAACAATTCTTTTTAGGTTAAATTAACTGGGAGCCTGTTTCTTCTGCTTACAATCAAAGAACACCCAAAATAGTCATTGTCTTTTTGGCACATTTTTATCCTATAGGGTCTCTTGAATCTATTTTGTATAATAGTTAAAATATCCACAAGAATATTGAGCATGTATACCACAGGCAAGTCCTCTTACTTACTTGACCTTTTCTCGTGGTGCATCATTTGAGGTTACTTATTTGTTTATTTTCAGAATACATTCTGGAAAACACTGCATTACACTGTTGGCACTCCCCTGAGGTGTTGCTTTAGGCCTAAAGCTAATTCTTAACCTACTTAGGAGAGTTTTAAGAATCTTCCCTATCTTACTTAACAAGGGTGCCGCACTTTCTTGGTTTGAGGATAATATGGGCTTTGTACTGTTGTGTTGCAACCTTCATGCAACTTTATGCAGGACACTGAAAACAATTTTACCTTGAGGAAAATTTAGTTGAGCTCTCCAGGTAGTGCTCAAGGGTTTCTATGACTTAGTAACTCACATGTATTTCAGACAATGTTCCATGCCTCATGTTTCTCTTGACACAAAGCAGAAAGTAGTACTTACCTGATACCTCCCTAGGCATTGGCAGGTTAAATGAGACAATGCTTGCAGTGTGGCTTGAATTCTCCAGGAAAGAATTTTAGAACAATGAATTTTATAGAACAATAAATGTTATAGAAATGGCTCAAATCACTTGTCATGTATTTTAATTTAGTACTTAGGAATTTGTATAACCAATCTACTACATCTTTTTGAGTAGGGTATGGAGGTGACAAGGTCATATGAACTGCTTTGAGACGGTATTTTCCAAAAGAAAAGAGAAAAATGCAGGTCAGATCAGTTCTGCTCATGTTTAAGAAAGTCCTGTGGTAGGACTCTATTACCCATTACTCCTCAGAGCAAAGATAGGGATTTCTCTAAAATTAACATCAGGGGTTACATTTAATCACGCAACATCACCATCTACTTCAATGGTACATCATATCCCTACTGCATGTCAACTTTGGAAATACATAAATTATCTATTGACTGACCTAATACTCTATCCCTTCATTTTAATTGGAGGAAAAGTAGCTGGGGAGATGCATAAGATCCAAATGTTTAGGAGCTGGTGACGCCATTCCACTTATTTATGTACAGAAAATGTTTCATGGTCTCCTCATTGGACAAATAAGGTATTGAATATTTAAAAGAGCAGCACCACTCCAAAGTCCTAGCCTTTTTTGCTGGTCTTTATAAACAGTTCTTAAAAAGGGAGGAAAATTCTTGGGTGGAGTGTCTTTTGTACAAAGTCCGCAAGAAAAAGTTTGATTAACTCTAAACCTAACTAACAAAGTAGTAGCAATAATAGGTGAGCAGCCATGTGTATCAGAGAAAGGTCATTGACAGTGACACCACATAGCCTAGGTGGAGGGGGATGGAGGCTGCATGTAAAGGCGGAATATAAACTCTTGTGTTCTCTTCTTACAGTGATAGTTTTGCCTACTTTTGGAGGTTAAGGCATAGAAAAAGCAAATAATTTTGTTATCTCTTCAATAAAGTTTCAAAACCTACTTTTAGCTGTTGCCATTCTGTTTGGGAATGCCTGGCCTGGAGTCACACAGTTAATCAGAAACACTGCTGAATTGAAAACGGTGCTTTTAATTTCAGTCAGAATGTGTAATTAGTGACATTTAAATGCAGCATGATTCTGTCTTCCCTACAAAGCTACATTTCCTAATATACCTCTCCTCTGAGAAGAGATGCTGTTTTAGAATGTTTGTCTATTCATTTGTTTGTTAAGTAAGTACTTATTAAGGACTACTGGACACAGCAATGTCTTATCTTCTGATGACATAATAATGACTAAGATAAATTTCTTGACCTAACATACCTCATATACTAATGGTGAAGATTGACAGTGACCAGGTAATTTTAGTATGGGGTAATATGTATCTAACAAAATTAAGGAATCAAAGTGGAAAGGAGGAACGTTTAAATGAGCTTTAAGCTTGTTAGGTATTGCATTTAAGAGGGGATGATGCTGAACTGAGAACTGAAAGATGAATAGGAATTAAGTGAAAAATGAAAAAAAATAAGAGTAAACTCTCACAGCTTTGGCAGTGCAACCTCTCTTAATATCAATATTAGCCAATGGTCTTGAACATTTGATAAATGCTCCATGAGTTACATAAGTCATTTCTTCTCCTAACAACCTTATGAAAAAAAAATACTGCTGTTTTTCTCATTTTAAGGGTGAGGTAGAGTCTCATGGAAGATGAGCTGCATGCACAGGAACAGTGAATAAGTAGATGAATCTAGATTCAAACCCAGAACACAGAACTGAACATAGTAACTGAATTCTTTTCCTGTGGTATATATTGGCTCTTAGATCTCCCAAACTGAATATACTTAGGTAGCCAGTTGATATGGAATGAAATTTTGATCTGAAGCCACAAACTGACCAACTAGGTAGCACCCAATCAGATTTTAAGTCTTGCAAATCCCACCAAAGATAGACATAGGCACTAAAATGGGTTAGTGTTGGCACTGGAACTGAAACTGATAGAGCAACCAGGATGGAGGAATCTATTTCATAGATAATGAAGAATGGGAGGTTTGCAAAGAGTCCTCTCAAAGTAGAAACAAGTCTTGGTAGTTTACTCTTTAGTCCGTATGTCTGTGTGCCTATGAGGACATTATATTTTGTTCCCTACACTGTGGTGTCTGTAGGAATGACAATGGCATTTTTTGTGGTCTGTTAATGTAAGTCAGTTTCTGTTTTTTTCTGGCCAAAATTTCCAACCTAAACATTGCCTGTGTGCCAGACATTGTGCTTATCATATCTCTAGTCTTCAATTTACCCCTCCAGATTTGAAAATTATTATGGTGAGTTTTCTTGTTAATAAGAACTCATGGAGACAAGTAAAGGAACTTTCTTAAAATAAAACAGTTGTTAAACACTGAGGCAAGAATTAGAGTGCCATATACCTTTATTCTAAGAGCTATCCATTCTCTGGACAAAATCACTTACCACGTCGTTGATGTTTTGAAGGGGTTCTCGTCATGCTCCTGCTACCCAATAAAAACTGATCTTAGGCATCTAAGATGCTAAAATGCCCTGGGCTCATTTTATCATGTATGGAATGATGGGATTTGGTCAGATAATCATATAGAAATAGATGTACATATATTAAAAATTTGTAGTACTTTAACAATTAGAGCTCTTGATACTTGCCATCCTTTTCTCTTTGAATTTTATCTTATTTTAGCAACCAGAACACCCATGAAATATGATGTCAGATCTGTGTGACTTTATGTACATGTTTTAGCCTTTTTGAGAATTAATTTTGCATTTGCAAGAAAAATTTTCAATACCTAAGTTGTAAGATAAAAGGATTAAGTAATATAAGGTAATTAAAACTATTGATCACAGTTGTGCTGCATTTCCTCTCTTCCTTCCTTGGCTGGTCCTTCCTTCTTACCATTTCCTTCTTTTCCCCTTCTCTTCTTCTCATACTCCTTTCTTCCAATAATACTTTTTATGAAAGTTCAGAGCTTATATTTCAGAAATCATTTTAAAGGGAAATGAGAGACATGTTCCAGAGAGTGTAATGGTGCCGAGTCCTAAGAGGGCAGGGGTTCCAATGTCACGTTTCTCCAGAGCACTGCCAAGAGAATAGAAGAGATGAGCTCCTATGTCATTATCGCCTCTAATGTTTGCAATCATTTCTTTTGGATGTGGTTCAGAAGGAAAGCATGTATTTGTCTCTGAAAGAAAGTCTCAGATCTTTTAACAACCCCTTAAAATGTCTGATTAACCTTAAGGAGGTTCCTAGGGGACTCCAAAAGACCCATTTTGTGTCATCTTACCCAGAAGGAATGTTCGAGGGAGTAGGAGTGAGAAAATATAAGTAAAGTGTCAGGGTGGTTCATATAAAAGCTATCAATATCTCATCAGAACAAGAAGGCTGCCTGATGTGAGTCTTGAGTTGTCAAGTTGGCAATGAAAGACTATGAGAAGATAATGAAGATAGCTTACACTTTTAGGAAGAAGTGATTGAAAATTTTCCCACTGTCCATTTAGATCACGGCCTATCTAAAGTCAGCCTATCACAGTTGAAAGTTTCTTAAGTGGTGATGTTGCATTGTACAGCTCCAAAGGGCACTATTTGCATTGTAATCTCTGTGGCTATCACTTCTGGGGTTGTATAGTTGTGAGTTGTGCTGTGCAAATCCTGGCCTGGAGGCCTTCTGTCCTATGTCTCATTTATAATTTGAAGAGCTTAGAGGCTCAGAAAGTTAACTTCTTGCCCAAAGCAGGCACAGAGTTGAATCAGTAGCCAAGTTTCTCTACTTTTACTTCAGAATTTTTAAACTAAATTTGTGATTCTCAACCTGTTGGCTGCAATTCTCTAAGGAAGGTGGAATTATTGCAAGGAGTTGTGTGTGTGTGTGTGTGTGTGTTTCCAAATTATTGTATACTTATTTTCATTCATTAGGTTTTTATATCTTTTTATAATTTCCCAAATCAAAAGGTTTTCCTCATGTATGGTTAAGTTGGAAACTGCAATTTTGCCTGCCTATCAAGCTGCAAGTGTCTGTGTTGTTGCCATCTTTTTGCTATAAAGAGCATAAGCAATATCTTAGAAATATGCCACCTTGAGATGAACCTGCCAGACAGATCCTGTATTAGGTTTGGCTATCCAGTGACAGTCTTTTATTTTGTCTTGGAACTATATCCCAGTGAAAAATGATATCTTCATGTGAAAAACTTCAGATTCAAATGTAAATATTTCATTAAGTACATGACAACTTATTTATCCTTTCTTTTCTTAATAGGCAATTATTGAAAACTCGCTAGTTCTAGGCATTTTTCTGAAGTGGAGAAACAGATAAAAGAACCAGTCACAATTTGAAGAGTTCACAGTCCATTGATAGGAGAGAAACAATTGCCATGCAATGCAATAAGTTCTGTGATCAGTTTGCTAACTGTTCATCATGGGAACCCTGAGGAGTGTACTCTACCCCAGATGTTGAAGTAAAGAACTGTTAGAAAGCTCTTTCTAGAGTAGCAAAATTAGTCACCAACAAGTGAAGAAAGAAGAAAAGGAAGACTTTCTGGACAGAGAGGGTGCCGTGTACAAAGGCAGAGGAGGATGTTAATGAATTGTTAAAACCACAATTCATTGGAACCTGGGATTGCTAATGAGAGGCAAGTTAAGAAATCTAGCTTCCATGTTTCTTCTATATTTCAGGAGACTTAAATAAAAATAACAAAATCTCTTACTCCAGTGCTGCTGAGACTAAGTAAAATGTCAAGTTTCTTAGCTTTTAATTTTAATTATATCAACTAGGTTAATCTCTCTGGGTGTCTCATGCTAATCAGCAGCTCCATTTGAGAATTATGTATAGCATTGATTTCTAATAATGAGACACATAAACGTTGTTACTTATTAAATACAATTTGGTAGATAGTTCTTTCAACTATGGGATGAATGGGGGGATATGTAATTAAATGTATGAGGTTCTAGAGTGCTTTTATACTTTGGGGGGAAATAGGACATTGATTTATACACCTGGTTTATAGATATTACTCAAAACCAGGTTGAATTAGTTAATAGACTAATATCTAGATTGTAAGTATTGCTTGTGAGCCCCCTTGATGCCTTTCTTTTAGTTTTCAAATCCAAGTTCACTCAATCTTTGTCCTCTTTAGATTATAAGAAGCAAGATATAGATATCAAATAAGCTTATAAAAATGTTCAGTTTCCATATCTTAAACTAAAACTATTATATTTATGATAAAGTCAATGATAAATTAATTGCCATCCTAGGCTACTAAGATCATAGGTTTCTTACTTGGATAAGGATACTAGGATATCCTTATTAGGATAAATCTTCTGTCTATTATGAGTTATAACTCAGTTTGATGAGTCATGGTGCTCCATTATCTTTTCCTTCACACTATTTCCCAACTCTGTTCAAATAGATACATTTTGGGCCATAACTCCACCAAACTCATCATGTAGCCATCTATGTTATAGCCTCTGCAATACAAGTTTTTTTTAATCTGTAAAATAAGAGTGAATAGTAATGCCTACATTGTAATAGTCCCATGAAGATAACATGAAGCTACACACATCGTACTTCTAATATATAGAGCATTAAGTGATTGATACTATGAGAGAGGCAGCAAGGAGTACTGGTGGGTTGAATTAGAAATGAGAACAACTTGGCATATATTTTCTCTCTGATCCTCACCAGTTTTGTGATCTTAGGCAAGGTAATTAACCTCTAAGGACTTCTTATCCAAATGTGTTAAGTGAGACTAAGATGTATTTACAGAATTTATGTGAAGATAAAATTAATGAATGTCTGGAACGGGCCTAGCACATGAAAGATATTATATTGCTTGAAATGCTGTCTCTCTCATACTGCACAGTGAGAAACCAGAAAGCATTCACTGAACAGTTCATCACTAAAGCTGAAGGATCTAAGATATAGCTTGGAACTTAGATAACGTCTAATAGATATGAGGTGAACTGAATTGAAATTTTAAGCATCTAGACAGTTAGATTGTTTAGTGGATAGCTTGGATAGTTATTCTGTTCAAGATTTCTCAGATAAAGGTACATATGGATTAGGAATTTGAGAAATCATAAGATCAAGATCCAGAGTCTACTTGTCAGGGAAGTAATTGTATTGTTTTATATTTAACTCAGGAATGGCTTGGTGTTTAATTCATGGAACACTAGCAACAAAAGTTTGGGGATCTTTGTCCTTCTGCTCAGACTCTGTTCTACTATAAATGTCTGTTGATTACTCTTTGTTCCAACCTAGAAAATTCTTACCCTTTCAGTGCTGTGTCCCATGAGTGGACACTGAGATGCCTTAACTCATCTTTAGAGCAGGGAATGTAATGATTCTGTAATCAGCTTTGTATTCTATCCCTGTTGGTTATATAGTCACTTGTAGAATACATAGAACACGCTTACCTCCAAAAGCAGAAAGGTGAGGCAGTACTGTCACAGCTAAAGAGGGAGGCTGGATGTGGCAGCAATCCAAGGGACCTATTTATAAACTTCACAGTTTGACTTGTACCCACACTCTTCATTTCTTAAGATTAGTTTGTGACCATCTAACCCTGGATAGAGGACAGAATGCTATAAGCTCTTAGGAGTCTGTTATGGTTTTAATATGAAATGTTCCCTTAAAGTCTCATGTGTTGTACCCAGCTATTAGGTCCAATAATTAAGAGGTGCTTGGAAAACAAGGGCTCTGGCCTAATGTATGGATTAATCCACTGATGGAGTTATAATTAATGGTACTATTGGGATGTGGTAAAAACTTTGGAAAGTAGACCTAGTTAGAGGAAGTAGGTCACTGAGGACATGTTCTTGGGAGTGCCATCTTATACCAGACTCCTTCCAGATTCTCTTTCTGCTTCCTGGCTGCTATGAGATAACCAGTTCTACTCCATCACACCCTCTCTACCATAATATTCTGCCTTGCTCATGCCCAGAACAGTGAAGTGAAACTGAACAAAAAGAAATCTTTCCTCCTTAGAGTTATTTTTTTAAAATATTTGTCACAGTGACAGAATGCTAACTAACACAGGGTCTATTTGCGAAATGATATTACATTAAGATAAAGAATTTGAGTCAATTTTTCAAAAACCCTCCACACTGGGACTGACAATAGGGTCCAAGCAATAGTCAAATCTTAGTTCCAGAGGAGTCATCATCATCAGCCTGTTGTATGTTGCATCATAAGCAACAATACTTTTCAGGTAAATCACTTCAGAACCAAGGATATCAGATTAAGAAAAGTATAACTGGTACCTTTTCATATTTTTTCCTCACTAAACCCAATATAATGTCCTTTCAAAAGTGTTTATATTTGATTTTATCATGTAGATTGCCTAGGGAGAATTGAAATAGTCTGTGTGTTAATTAGGTGGCTAAAAATTATTCTAAACTGCCTTTCTTCCTAGTAGTTCTGCAGCTCTATTGCATCTGCCTTACCCATAGTAAGAAACCCAAAGTCATACAAAGCCACTGTATTCAATGATTCTGATATCATGAAGACCCTCTAAAGATTTTTGTCTTCATGATCCACAAACTCCATGTGATGCTAACCCTTCCTTTCCATTTATCATACTCCCATGTAGCCTTTACTCCTCACTATTTCACAGTCTATAAACTAAATGGTAGGAATAACCACTCATAACACACCTAATATATAAGCTTGGAAAAAGATGGTTATTAATCTGACAATGACTATATCGACTATTCTTTCATTGCCACACATCCTGCAATGCATTTAGACAATGTGTCAGCTGGGTGGGGATTTTACTGCAGAAGATGCAATCACCATTCCCTTGGGGTCACTGTCCTTGTAGTCTTGCCAATAAGAAATTGAGGTCATTTTCCATCAACCTTCTCCCTTGGAAGTATGGTGATGCAAACAGTTTTCCAGTAAGCCTTCAAGTTGCAGAAGTGTACCCCTGCTTTTTGCAGGTAGGGAGTATAGTAAAACTCAATTTTCTTTATATTTATTGTTAATAATTTGTCCAACACTGGGGCTCTTTCCCAAAGTTTCAATCAAGGGTACCCAAATCTACATGTACTAGAAATCTATAGGAGCTATAAATCTATAGGAACTAGGGTTCAGAGTTACTGGTGTGGGAAACTAAATTTGAAAGTGATTGATCCACAGACTTACGTCATTTGGCTATGGAAGAAACAGCATGAATACATGGGTCACTGGTTCAAGACATGTGCCTTTAAAATTGCACAGTAAGTTATAAGTTTAGGTCTTCTAACTGTCATGGGCAAAGTTTTAAATAAGTCTTTCTGTGACTCAGAAAAGTCAATGTGTTTTGAGATGATAGGTAACCTAATAATTCCAGTGATTCCATGGACATCAGCCTGTTGCTGCCAAGGTTTTACTGTGAAATGACGTCCTGTGGTTACAGGCAATGTTGTAATTTTATAGTATTTAACAAATTCATAGGTGGTAGTGTTCTCAGAAGCTTGACGGCCAAGGAAAATTCAAAATAAGTATCTCTTTTGGTGGTAGGGTGGGGGAAGGGAATATGCTATTGGAAGAAGGTGATGGATCTGATTGCCACAAAATACCACTTAATTTTAGGTGCCAAAATGGGAGTGGTGGCTAAGAGTTGGTCTCTGTCATTGGGAAATTGTACATGTAGGTATTGTAGTATTCAGGTTGCCCAGAGTAGGTACCTGTGTAAATTTCTTGCTTCTTTTAATATAAATTTTAACTATGAGTTCCTTGTCCACGGTTTTCTACTTTTTTTTTAAGAAGAAGAGGATAAGTGGTCAAAATTATTAAAAATAAGATTAAACAGAGGCTTCTAGGTGAGGGTGCTTGTTTTTTGAGTAGAAAAAAATGACAGTTGATCTCATTTTTCTGCTTCTAATTCTGAATTACAGAAATGACACATACACCTTGGTTGTCAAGAAGGAGCTATTTGGAAGTTCTCAGAGGCTAATTTTAGTAATGGGGGAACTATGGAAATCAGATTATGACTTGATATGGAATGAGGAATTAGATATGAGTATGATTACCTTTGGGGAAGTCTGAGAGTGGAAAGGAGAAAAAAGGTATCTTAAGCAAAGAAGCAAGTTCAGTTCAAAAATAAGAAATGAATTGTTTTATCTGGGGGCCAACTAACAGGAAAAGGAGGAATAGATCAGGAATCAATTTAGTTCTGTGGTTAACTCTGTGGTCTTTGGCAATTCACTGGATGTCTTGAATCATGTTGCTCCTTTGGCAATGACAAATGAACTCCCTTACCCCCAAGCCCTGTCAGGGTAATTGCCTCAAGTTTTTTCCCATGTAAGTTCTCTACATAATTTGGAAGTGGGGAGATATTACTACTTTTGTTTAAGATCTTGCTGTCCTTTATGATCCCTGGAATTTTGGCCATTTCAGATTAAAGTATAAATAGCTATGAAAAGCATCTCTTCAGTTAGAAGGTTTATAATTGGTGGCCTTTTACAAACCTTAGCTAACATCCCACACAGAAAATATCCTTCTACTGTTAGCTTTTGCCAAGGCAACACTGTGTGACTGAAAAAAATGCATCCTGTTCTGCGTCATGCATCATCAACAAAATTGCCACTTAGGCACTGATTCCAGAATCTTTATTGTTGGTTCTAATTTATGAAGTAAATATCAGAACACAGCTTGATTTTTCAGGAGCCAAGATGAGTTGGCAGTTGCTAAAATCTTGTTTTGACTTACAAACTGATTGTATTTGAGGTTAAAGCTATGAAAGAGGCACAAATATGAGAACCCAGTGTTCAGTGAAAATTCCTAGATTTATTGTTCTTACTTTTAAACCTTTGGAAGTGGAATCTGTGTAAGGAAGAAATAGGAACTGGGGTGTAAGCTTGTAGAATTCTTTCGTGTTAACATTTCACAATACCAACACATAAGTAAATACTGTGTTAGCACCTGAGTGTACATTTAATTGACTCATTGCTCAAGATAAGAGGGCTCCTGGAGAACTAGGAGGTATTAGTTGACTGGAAAAACAAGGGCCTACTTAGATCAAACTCTCTGGCATTACCCAGAGAAGTAAAATATCAGGATACTGTAAATGGTACTGAGAGAAAAAGAAAGCAGAAACGTAAACTGTGGTTTCGGTAGGATTGACGGTTGGTTATCCAAATGTTCATCAAAGACTGATGTACATAGGATCTGAGAAACAATTTGAAACAAGAAAGGGAAGGATTCTTCAAGAATAGGCTCTTAGCATGTTAGGATGGAGGTTGACTGCAAGGAGACTCAAAGCCTGATTCCATAGTCCACAATACTTCCTTGTCTGGTTATTCAAGGCCTTTTCCAACTTGTTTCATCTCATTTTTCCAGTAAAATCCCTGTGTCTTTTTCTATGTTTATATTGTACTGATTTTTTTTTATAATAACTCTATCAGGCAGATATCACCCCAATTTACAGATGAAGAGAGCTAAGACAAAAAGATAGCCAAAAGTCTTGTGATATGACATTGGAATGACTATGATTAAAAATTTAGAACGACTCTCTAGATTGCAATTAGAGAAAGTAAAAGCATTATTATATTACTAGTAGTACTTTAAGAGATGACTGGAACATGGTAGTTATGCTTGGTAGCCTACCGTGATACTCTCTACACGGGTGGAGAGGGGCTCCCCTCACTCCCCCATCAGTTACAGCAATTCTTATGGACTTTAGGCCAGGCCTCATAGTGGGGCTTGTGGTGCTGAATACACAATGGTATTAATAACAAAGATAATAAGTCAAGGGAAAAAACCCAAATCCCCAAAACAATGCACTAAGGTCATGTCAAGACCACTTCACATCATTGTTCAATACAGTAGGAGAGCAGATGAGAGTAGTTTAAAATCCTTCCTGGTACAAAGTAGAAACAAAATGTCTCTAACTGCTATAGAGAAAAACACTTGTGACTGTGGTAGACAGAAGATTGGTCTCTAAAAGATGTCCATGTTCAAATCCCCAGAACATATGAGTATTGTTACCTCTAATGGTAAAAGAACATCTGCAGAAATAGTTAAATCAAGAATCTCAGATAGGGACAGAGAGAGAGGGAAGGGAGAGAGAGAGAGAGACAGGAGAGAGAGAGAGAGAGAGTGGAGAGAGAGAGAGATATGCTGGCATTGGAGATGGGGGAAGAGGCCATGAACCATTTAATGCAGGCAGCCCCTAGAATACAGAAGGGCAAAGGTAAGGAAACATTTTCTCCCTTGGAGCCTTTAGAAGGAACACGGCCCTGCCAATATCTTCTTTTAGGCCAGTGAGACTCATTTCAGACTTCAGAACCCCTTCAGTATAAGAAAATAAATGTTTTTTTTAAACCACTAAGTTCATGTCAATTCATTATAATAGCAAAACAACCATACAAGTAGCAACATAACCAACAAGAAGACTGCAATGTTCCTGAAAAGAGGAAATTTTTTGTTGGGATACTATAATTAGCAATTATCAAGTGCTAAATGAAGGAAAAAGGATTAATAGAAAAGGGAAATCTCTGTGCTTGTTTTCTCCAGAGTAGTGGAAGTAAGGTGTTAGTTCTTTGTTTTACATTCTCCTAATTCTTTAGGGAGTAGTTGTTGACTTTAGGAATCATTCAAGTGTATTCTGCAATTAGAACTCAAAAGAATGTCTGCCTGTGAGTGTAGCCAATGTGTCAGAAGAAAGGTTTCCCTGTGTGGCTCAGGCATGGGGCCTGAAATGATAGTTGCTATGCCTGGAGCTTCCACATGACAACATGGGTGTGGTTTAGGAGTGTTGAGTTAAGGCAGGGAGAGAAAGCTTCCTTGTGTCAGTGCTAAGGGAAACTTGAGGGATGAATGCAAGGAACTAGGTCAAGTGCTGGGGTCCAGGCAAAATAGGTATTGCCACAGAGGATGCAGAACCCACAAGGCCCAGGGCAAGAAAGGGCACGTGTGAAGCTCTGTCAGTGCTTACTCCTGCTTAGTGTGGCTTGAGGTGCAGAGCGTTAAGAGAGAGTTGGTGGTATGAGCAGAGATAATCCTGGAGTGTGAGGCAGTGGTTTGGATTTGAAGAACAACTGATTCCTGGAGCCTTACACTTTAGAGGGCTTCTTATTGCTGGGTTCTAAGTTTCGGGGGACACAGTGGCCTTTGTTGTCTCTTTTATTATTGGATTCTTAGTGCTCGAAGCATAGGAAGGATCAGCAAATAATTGCTATAAGAGTGAAGAAAAAAATGAAAGGAAAAAGGGAGGGAGGGAAGAAGGGTTGCAAAAGAGGGATGTGATGGGGGTACAGAAGAAAAGAGTTTTAATTGGTCTTATCTAATCTTCAAGGACAGATCTGTCACAAGCAATGAACACAAATAATTACTTGTGATGAATGAAGAGGGATTGGAATGATAATTCCTTGGACAGCCACCTTCATTGTTTGAATCCACCAGTAAGGTAGGGAATATACTATTATAAGCCAAAAGCAGGACAGGTTCTCCAGGAAACAGATTCTGAGACTAAGATTTGCTAGAAAAAGTTTTATTGGGGAATGCCCTCAGCACTAACATAGTAAGCGACGAAAAGGAAAGCAGGGTTAGGCAGAAAGAGAATGTGAACTGAAATGCAATTTTAACAGTGACTTCAGGAGATCCAATAGGATGCTATGAAGCTAGGATGTCCATAAGAGATGTCCAGAATAAGGCTGGCGGATTAGCTCAATTGGTAGAGTGGTTGAGTGCCCAGCAAGAGTGAGGCCTGAAGTTAAATCCCAGCTCTGCCAAAAAAAAAAAAAAAAAAAAAAAAAAAGAGACAGAGAGAGAGAGAGAGAGAGAGAGAGAGAGAGAGAGAGAGAGAAAGATGTCCTGATGTAAATTAGTCTTTGGATTCAGACTGTTGGCTAGGAAGGAAGTATGTTTTGTGTAAACAGGCCTTCTGGAAAAGGACATTCCCTGGGAAGGGACTCATTTGTGTGTCCAGTGGGCAATATTTTCTGCTGTTTTGAAAATGAATATCTCCTTTTCATAAGGGGGGCATCTGAGGCCAGACTTCAGAAAAATTTGAGTTCCTACTTTTACTCTGTACCATAACGGGTATCACTGGGGCTAGACATTGAGCCATACTGCCTGCTGTAATTATGCTCACAGCCCAATGGGGGAGATAAATGTGCAAAAACAGAAAAATAAATCACAGCAACTGCACCAACACCAACGTGCTGTTGTGTGCTAATAGAAGGATGTGTGAAAGGCATAGAAGTGAAAGAAAGGTGGATATCAGGTGACCTGGCAAGTCCATTCATAGATATCTCTCTGGAAGAAAGGAAATCATATGTCTTCACACACTACTGCATGTGAATGTTTGCTGTGTTATTCACAATAGACCAAAATTTGGGAAAATGTCCATCAATTCTAACTGGGTAAGTAAGCTGAGGTATATCCGTGCAATGGAACATTATACCATAAAGAGAATGAAGTAAAGTAACAGGCTACAATTAGATGAACTTCAAAAGCATTATATTTTGTGAAAGAAGTTAAACGTGAATGAATGCAGATTGTATGATTCCATGCATACAAAACCTTCAGAAAAGGAAAATATTATGGAGACGGCATGTGGATTAGTGGTTGCCTAGAGCTGAGACTGAGAATGGGGAGGGACTCTAAGTAGGTAAGGGTCTCAGATAGAAAGAAAGCATCATTTAAAATATATTTATAGGTAAAACTTATTATATAAGATGCTTGTGAGGCAAAAGTGACACAGATATGGATCATGTCTTTAAGGAGTATGCATTCCAAAAAGAATGATAAACTGTAAAAATTTAGACTGCAAGGTGGAAAGAGAAAAACATCACATATGAGAGATGTAAATGAAATATGTGTTTGGAGGAGGGAGAAAATGTCATCAACTAGTGTGGAGAGGAAAGGCTTCAGTGACAACATCTAAAGTGTACTTTGACAATGGATTTGCTTTTATGGGGGTGTAGTCCAGGATGCATTCGAGGCAGCAGAAATACCTAAAGCAAACCCAGAGATGTGGAGACAGTATGAGATTGTCCAGACATATCTATAGCCAGGTGCCTAAGAATGTGGCAAGTATTAATAAAGATAAATATTGCAAGGAATGAAAAGGAGGTTAATGGGCTGTTTTATGAGGAGTGAGCTGGTGTCCTGGGGTATCAATAATATGCAGGATTTATTCAATTGGTAAGTAGGTATCAAGTTTCTAATTATGCCATGCAGAAGCCAGACTGCACTGATTCTGTGTATTAATTACATTGTAAGAGCTCATGGAAGGTACATAGCATGGAAAAGATAAAGATGTTATACACAAGGAGATTAGACTTTTTAAAATGGAGAAACAAATTGGGCAAACACATCTCCACAGACAGAGTTCACTACCATCTGATTGAGAAACTCAGAGAAATGCGTTCATGATCAAACCTTGAAAAAGAATGCTCCTCTCAAAGAGTTCCATCCTCTTTTTGAAAGGCCAACAATTTCTTTCTGTTCTTACTTTAAAAAAAAATTATACATGGCTATCTACTGCCTTTCAATAGTAAGAACAGCCAATTTGAGTAGTTTTAATTCATTAATAAATGAAGAAAATTGAGGCTTCCATTTGCACTCTATTTAAGAATAATGGAGGCTTTTAAAATTACACTAAAATGGATTTATTTTAGGGAATGCTTTTAGGTTTTTTCAACTATCACCTTTTCTAAATTCAGTTAAGAAGGATTGTTAGTATTTTTTTCAATTAACATTTTAGAGCAAATACTAATTATGTTCTCATTTTAATAATTTTTTCTTCAAATTGAAGTTGGAGTTTAAAATAGAATTTATGATAGAAGGTGCCAAAATAGCCGAACTCAGTATCTAATGTTGTAATTCCAGTTCCTCTGGCAGTAGAGATGGGGAGGATCATGGTTACATGCCAATTCAGGCAAAGAATTTTCAAGACCTCATCTCAATCAATAAGCTGAATGTGATAGTGATATGCACCTATGTTCCCAGCTGCATAGGAAGATCATGGTCTCTAAGCAAAAGCACAAGACCCTACTTGAAAAATACTGAAACAGAAAAGGACTGGGAATGTGGCTCAAATGGTAGAGCATCTGCTTATCAAGCACAAGGCCCTGAGTTCAAGCCCCAGTACTGCCAAAAGAAAAAAATGTGCAAAAGTTACCAATGTTGATTTTACCTTTCCAAATGTAAAAGTCTTCTCCATTTTTCCTACACGCATGCACACACACACACACACACACACACACAAAAGACACACACACACAAGACCCTGAGTTAGTTTACAGGAGAACAAGTTGTTATAAAAGAGCATCCCTAGCCCCTCTCCTCTCTCTGGCTTCTGTCTCACCATGTGATCCTGCCTTTGTGATGCCATCTGCTAATAGATCCTCACTGGAGCTAATCAGAGCCAGTACCATGTTGTTTGGACTTTTGACTTCCAAAACTGTAAGCTAAACAATCCTCTTTCCTTTATGAGTACCCATTCTCAGATATTTTTATAGCAATGGAAAATAGACTAATACAGAGTGGAAAATATGTATTTTGCTATCTGCTGACTGAGAATATAGAGCACGGGATACATACATATACATAACTGTAAGAATGACTTACGGTTATAGATATAACTGATGTAGGTCAAATAAGAGAGGTTCAGTTGAAGTGGAGGATGAAATGTTTGGTTTTCAGAACTCTTCTGCATATATTCTCGGGATAATGTCATAAAATCCACAACTTTGGCTACGACTTATACACTGATAATTAGGGTAGGGAGGTCAGTGACATGACCCTCATGTTATTGTTACAAATTGAAAGAGGTGCCTAGGTAAGTAAAGGCACCATATCCAAGTCATATAAGTAAAGTCATGATAACTTCATCTTTCTTTTCATTTACACTGCCCATTCCCTATTCAATATGGTTAGATTAGAAGTAACTTAGTTGTAAATAGATTACTGTCATAGCCTTTCATCTTCAGAAATTCTCCAGAAAGCTGTTAGATTAGCATTGTTAAACATGGGTTTTATTGTATTATTTCCTTGCTCAAACACATTCATTTGCTTTCTGCTTCCTAGAGAATCAACTCCAAGTTCTCTAGACTTGCATTCAAGGGCCGCCAGTAAAAATGCAGTAAGCGTTTATAATACATAAAAACTTTAATTAACAAACACTAATTATTTGCCAGATTGCTAGATTGTAGCTGTAAAGTGCTATATAAGGCAACTATAACCCAACCATTACAGATCTTGAAGAAAGTAGAAAATACAGAAATTGATTTATGTAATCCTATTTCTGATGAGTGTTATGAAAGAGGAAATAGAGGATGAGATAGCTCACATGTCCTGAGGAACTGCTGGAGGTCAGAAAATTCTCTGTATTGTCATTTTTAAGAAAGACTTGCCTTCTCAGTAGGAGTTAGCCAGACCACAATGGAGCATATGATGGTTTGGTGTCTGAGTTCAGAATGACTAAATTTTACAGAATAAATATGAGGCTGAAAAAGGCAGGGAAAGTTGAGGCTTGAGACAGAAAAGGTATTACGAGCCAGGAAGGCCTCTTACGCCAAGTTTAGGGTGTTGGGCTTCGATAGCAATGGAAAACTATGTGAGAGATTTCAATTTTTTCATGTAATTAATTAAAACTTATTAATAATGATACCTTAGTTGTGCTGTGAGAAAGCTTTCTAGAGGATGATTGTTAAAGGGATATTTAAGAAATGCAGATATGATTCAATGTTGGTTTTCATTATGATTTTGACAATGTGGATGGAAAGAATATAAATGGATAAAAAAAGACATCATGAAAAAACTGATAGAATTCTTATTGATTGCAGTGGATCCCTTGATGTGCTGTGTTACTTTGTTTCATACTCTGAATGCTTGTTTGAGAGATTCTCATCATGGCTTGAAAGTCGAACTAAATAATCTATACTTTTTTTTCTTCTTCCAGTTTTAAGAATTCTTACTTACATATTGGGATGTGGGTTAATAATCTTGATTTATCTGGTTAGTCTGAGATTAAAAGGTTAATCTTCATTTAGACACCCTGGCATCTCTCAGGTTAAAAAAGTCCATTCCATATTTTCAAAATATGCCTTACCCAATAAGTATCTCACATATTTTCAATTTAATTTCAAGAGACATCAGGCTAGCGCATAGGCAATCCACCCTTCTCCACTGTCAGAGAAACAATATGAACCTGGCATTTCAGGGACACCAAGTTAATGGTATTTTTCTCAAGGAAAAATGACTTTAAACAAAGAAGGAGGAGTACAGCTCAGTCATTATAAATACCTATTTTACCTAAGTGATCTTTCATTTTACTCTTCGTGAATATATTTTATATTATATACTGCCCCGATATGAACATGAAAGGCCCATAAGCTATGTGTACCACTGAAGCATGGAAACTATTAAGGCTTCTTATAAGCACAAGAGACACCATCAGCATTCTTCACTGTGAAAAATGGCAATTCCATTCTGTGCAGTGTAATATGTTAGAGTAGATTGTGTCTGGCACATTGTTGAATGAGGTAAAGAGTTGGGTCAAGTTCAGTAGGTAGTATCTTTTTCCCACTCTGAATTCAGTGGGACTACACAGAGGCATTCAGATTTCCTTTTCATATTTCCTCTGCAGTCCATTGACTTTTTATATAATAGAAGGAGCTGTTTAGAATGTGAGTGGTCTTGAGCCCACCCCAGAGACTTTATCTCCCTATTAATATGAGTCTCTTTTCAGGAAAAAAAAAATAACCTTGACCTTCTGAATCATACCTGTTTAGGAAGGCTATAGAGCAAGAATTGCTAACCTATTCATATGATTAAGCTGCATGCAGGCAAAGTCATAATCATTTGCATAAGCTTCTTCTCTGTAGCCCATGAAATTAACATTGCTTAATGGCTGGAATAAGATCACCTTTAGCTGCACCAGTCACACTCCTCTTCAAAGGAAAAGATAAAGGAGTCTTGACTCAGTAAGTAGAAAACTGTTTTAAATTACAAATACTTTCATTAGATAACCAGTGTGAGCTGAAGTGACAAGAGCAGTCTCCAGATGAGTGTAAGTTTCTAAGACAAATCTTAGAACCAAAAGTCCTTCCCACCCAGCTTCCTTAACCATTGTCCTATTCAGGGGTTCATGCTTGCAAGACAAGTGGTCTACTGCTTGAGCCAGCCTTCAGCTCTTTTTGCTCTGGTTATTCTGGAGACAGGATCTTGCTTTTTGCACAGGAAGTCCTGGACCTTGATCCTCCTATTTTAGGTCTCTATTGCTGAGAATGACAGACGCACACACTCATAAACACAGATTTGTTTCCATTGAGAAGGAGTCTCAGGAAGTTTTTTTTTTTTTGTCCGAGCTGCTCTGGAAGAATGATTCTTTTGATCTTAGTTTCCTGTATAGCTTGGGATGACAGGCATGCACCCCTGTACTGAAGCTATTGTTGTAATGGGGTCTCATGAATCATTTCTCTGAACTGGTCTATAACCGTGTTCTCAGCCTCCCAAGTAGCTAGTATTACAGGCAACAGCCACTGTTACCCAGCTTCAACAATTTTTTTTTATTCAAAACCTACTTTTCTAGTACATGTTGAAATAGTTCCTGGACCTGACTGAACAGCCTCACTGTCTATAGTAGGAAGTCAATAACTAACTGGGTCCTGGGGGCTTTGGGAAAACATTCACAGAGACGGTGACACTTGCACTGGACTTTGAAGAATTGGGAAGAGTTCTCAGGTTTAGAAGGAGAAAAGCAATGCAGATAGAAGAATGCAGATGTTGTGGAAGGGGTTTAGCATTTTGAAGAAAGAGAACAAGTATAATTCTTGTAATTTGTAATTTGCAAGGCTTAATAGAAAAATGAACATGCAGGGCCCTTTGCTTTCATTATTTCTTGAAAAGCAGTAAAAATGCTATTAAAATTTTTCCATAGTCTTTCTCTATTTTTGGTGTTATTGGGGTTTGAACTCAGGGCCTCCAGCTTGCTAGGCAGGCACTTTACCACTTGAGCCACTCTACCATCCCTACAGTTTTTCTCTTGACTTGCTATGCTATTTATTTGCCATTTAGTATCTTCCTAAGAAGAAAAACTAAAAAATGTAAGTTATCATGAATTTTCCTATTTATCTTTATGTCGTGCAATACAGCTTCAAATATAAGAATGAGTATTTACCTGATAAGTGGAATCAGTGAAATTACACAAATCTTTCACGATCACACATGCATATACATTTCTTTACTACTATAGCAATGGAAATGACCCACTAAACTAACTCAACTGCTTGTATTTCTCATAATTCCTCTAATACTCTCACCCTTTGAGGAACTAAAGGCAGTCCTATTGCTCCCTTCCTTCTATGTCAACATGATCCAAGAAGTAGTTGGTTAAGAAGTAACATGGGTAAGAAAAGATAAGATAGAATTTGATGGTCATTTGTACCTTTGAGACTGCTATTGCTTTCTTTCTATATTCAATGTAAATTTCTACTCAAACAGAAAACATGGGCTCTCACTACCATTAGTGACCCCACTTACTTAGTTTCACATACAAACTTAGTTAGTAACACACCAACTTTGAGTATGCTTTGAGTTTTGACAAACTTCCATGGATTTTGTGTCCATTAGAATTCTGTTTTCATGAAGCATCACAGCTGCAGTAGCAAAAATCTGCAGATACATGTAAAATCCATATCTCCTCTGCTCATACACACTCTCCATTGCCTACTGGACTTCACTTACAAAACACAAATGCAAAGATATGATTATTAAAAATTTCACAACAAGAGAACATTGAGGCAAATAGGGCCCTTTTGGCACAGAACCCTGACTGACTTTGTAGGTTGAAAAACCTTCAAGGTGACCATATTGTGCTAAACATTGTATGCAAGAAGTAGAAAAAACTTATGTTGGAGTATGATTTGTCACAAATTGCAAATGACCATATATCAAGCTATGGACTTTGAAATTGATAGTCTTTAACACAAGGAACCAAAACATTTTTAATGTATGGAAGTGCTGTATCTTATTTAAGTTTTACAGAACTAACCCTGGAAGTGATGTTGAAAATAATTTGGGACAATGGCAGAGATGGTGAAACCAGATAATGCCAGTATCAGAAAGACTGTGAGGTGGAGTTTCAAAGCTGTATGTGGATGACAGTTATGAGAGAGAGAAAACAGAATCTTAAGGATTTGATGCCTGAATTTGGGGAACGAGGTGGTAGGAGAAATATGTAAACAAAACTGACTCTATAATAAGTTTAGCATTTAATTTCAGCTTACACAGCACACCCTCCAGCTCTAAGTATCCTAAATTATACACAGTAAATGTTTAGCATTATAAGTATTTCACTCCTTTAAAAGTCTTGAACCATTGATGACAAGTGCTTCAATTAGACAGTACATCTCATTTATGGAGAATTCTCCGTGCTCAGGTTATGTGATGTAACTGAGCTCATTAAACCTTTTAAAAATGGGTGGATCAAAACTGCCATTGTGCAAAACCCCCTTGGACTATCAATATACACTTAATGCAAAAAATGGAGGGCAGGATGGAAAAATTAATTCTTGAAAATTTTAATAATCATCTTTGAACTTGTGTTTTGTAAGTGAAGTCCAGTGGGACACTGGAGCGTGTGTATGAGCAGAAGTGCCAGTGAGAAGTGGGTAGACACAAGGGAGGAGGTAATGAAGGTGTATGTACTGGATATATTTTGTATCCATATGAAAATAGAAGAATGAAACCTGTTGAAATTGTTCTAAGAAAGGGGAAGGAGGAAAAAGAGAATGATGGAGGGGGTAAATCCAACTAAGCTACATTTTAAACACTTATGTAAATATCACAATGTATCCCCCTTACTACTATTATATGCTAATAAAATCATTTAAAATGCTATTGTGGAGTAGGAGCATGGCTCAAGTAGTAGAGTGCCTGCCTAGCAAGTGCGAGGCCCATGAATTCAAACCCCAGTACCACACACATACACAATATCACTGTGATTCCAAGCTCATAGTAGGTGATGACAATTTTGAACACAAACAGCAATGAGCCTGTCATATTTCAATAATTAGAAAATATAGTACATATGCAAAGTAACACTTGAAATCTCATAATTTCATGCAGTTCACTGACAGTTAGTCTCAAGACATTTCAAATAAAACATCCATTTCATGTCTGAAATCAATGATTGAGGATGAGAATTGTGAATGGTGTTGCTCTCCCAGCTGCCAGGATCAGCTTTTTATTGTCAGAATAGGTGAGAAAAGTGCTAATCACTTATTTGGCAATTTACTTCAAAGAAGATGTTACTGACATGCTCAATTTTTCATTGTATTAGTTGAGATGCTTTCCTGGGACTTATCTTGTTGCTGTTATTTTAGTGTAAAGCATTCTTTAAAATGTTATTTTCTTGGAGCGACAACTAGGGGATGGTTGCAGAGTAGGAAGTGCCAGGAATCTGTCTTCCTACCTAGACAACAATTGGCACTGGCGGAATTTGCCTGATGTAATTATTTTGGAATCCTAGGTTCTATTGAAGACTTGCAACTTCCAAGTGGAAATCTCAGACACTAAATTGTTGCTACTTTTGGTTAATTTCAGCTCTTAGTATAGCAGTAGCTACCAATCTCCCCAGGCTCCGTGGCAGATGGCTTTGCATGTGCCCTGGGAACAATTTTCATGCAGCTCCCTTGCAGGAGCTAGGGTGGGTGAAAAGCATCCAATTCTCCAAACATTGGGAATCTGTTCTCTAATCTGTCCTTCTGATCACAGAAGTGTGGAAAAAGAGGCAGGAGAGAACTGTTGTTGCACATTTCCTCATTGTTGCAAATCCCTTCTATCTGGCTGGAGAGACTTACAAGGAATTCAAAAGACCCGCATCCTGCATCCTTCTCTCCTCACCCCTTCATTTTTCCTCCCCCCCACTCTTTAGGAGTCAAAGATTAAAACCAAGACATTCAGAAACAACTGCAGATGCAGAGAAAATTAGAAAGTGTCTGTGCATGTCCAGAGAAAGCACCAGGCTCAGAGACCAGCTGAGAAAGTCATAAGTATAATTCAAGCTGATCCTTGGTACAGAAACAGCCTGCAAGAAAATTCTGTGAGGAGGAGAGTCTGATTTAGACAGATACTAAATTTTTATTAAATTCAAATGAACAGTTTTCAATGACACATCATAAAGCATAAAGAACTATAAAACCATGACCCAGTCAAAGAAAAAAAGAAATAAGCCAACAGAAACTGTCCCTGCAAACGATCTGAAGGAAGACCTGCTAGACAAAGACTTTGAAACAACTGTCTTAAAGATGCTCCAAAGACTAAACGAAAATGTGGAGAAAGTCAAGAAAATTTCCATACGCAAGATGGAAATATCAATAAAGATATAGAAAAGCTAGAAGGAAATCAAAAAGAAATTCAGGAGCTAGAAAGTATAACTGATATTAAAATTGCACTAAAGAAATTCAAAGGCAAATGCCAATGGGTCAAAGACAAAGTTAGATAGGACTTTGGAAATTGCTGGATCTGAAGAACAGAAAAGAATGATTGAGAGAAAGTGGACAGGACCTGCTGTACTTGTGATACATTGAGTGACTAATATGCACATAGTAGCAGTCCATAAGGAAAAGAGACAGAGAAAGGGGCAGAGCAGAAATTTGAAGAAACATTGGCTAAAAACCTTCCAAAGTTGATGAAAGACATGAGTATACACCTCTATGAAATTCAGCAATATCAAGTAAGATGACCTTAAAGAGATTCACACTGAGGAACATAGTACTCAAGCTTTGAAAAGTCAAAGATGGAAAGAATCTTGAAAGCAGCAACAGAGAAGTTACATCATATGCATTGGACATTCAATAGTAATGCCAGAGAGTTTCCATGAGAAACCAGAAAGCAGTGGGCAGATATGTTCAAAGTGAATGAAAACAATATCAGCCAAGAATCTTACTTTCAGAAAAACTTTCCTTCAAAAATGAGGAAAAAATGAAGATATTCCCACATACAGAAAAGTTGGGGGAGTTTGTTATCACTAAACCAGTCCCGCAACAAATGTTTTAAGGAAGTCCCACAATGTGAAATGAAAGAACAGCAGGCAGTGGTCTGAGGCTGAATGAAAAACAAAGATCTCAACAAAGGTGACTATACAGGCAATTACAGAGGCTGGCATTATAACAACAATTTGTGACTCTACTTTTCATATTTCACATCCTTTAAGAGATAATTCATTTAAAAGCTTATCAGTATAAAAGCTAGTATCATTGTAACTTTGATTCATAACTGTATCTTAAAAATAATTTAAGAGACTGATGTTTTTAAAAGAATTATTAATTTATGTTTTTTGGCATACAATATATAATATTGTATAATATGATGATATTATTATCCCAAATTAGTGGGGATGGAAATATAGAGGAGCAGTTCCTGCATGGCACTGAAGAAAGCTGGTATAGATTCAAATTAGAATGTTATAACTTTAGACTGTCAAATAAAATCCCTATGGTAACTAGAAAGAAAATAGCTATAGAATATGTAAATAGGAATAAGTAACTGAGAAGAGAATTTATGTGTTTCACTACAAAACTCAACTAAACACAAGAGGAAACAATAATGCAGGAAATTCGGGTCAAGAAAGTTATAAAGAATATAGAATATAAACAGAAAAATGGCAGAACTAATTACCTTATCAGTAACCATTTTATGTCTAAATAGATTAAACTCACCAACCAGAAGATAGTGATAGGCGCAAGGAATAAAGTATAAAAACAGACTATATGCTACCTACAGCATAATGACATTAGATCCAAAGACACTGATAAGTTGAAAGTGAAATGATGGAAAAATATATTCCATGTCTGTAGTATACAAAAGAGAAAAGTGGTGGCTATGCTAATATAAGACAAAATAGACTTTAAATATAAAGTGTATAAGCCAAGCATTATAGTACACATCTATAATACCAACACTGAAATGCTGAGGTAGGAAGATCTTGATTTCCTGACCATCCCAGGCTATGCAGTGAGACCCTATCTCAAGAAAATGAAAAACAGACAAAAATATTTACAAGAAACAATGAAGACAATGTATATTAGTAATATACAATGTAGATGTAATATACCAAGAAGATACATTAATTATAAACATTTATGCGACTAATAGTGAACTATCAAAATTTATAAATTAAAAACAAACAAAATTGAAGGGAAAAATACACAGTGTTACAATACTTCTTGGTGACTTTAATACCCAAATCTTGATAATAAATGGAGTAATTAAGGAAAGTGAGAGCTCAAATAATATGACAAGTCAACTAGATCTGACAGACAAATAGAGAGCTCTATGCACTAACAACAGCAGACATGTTCCTTTTTGGGTGCATGTGGACCATTTTCCAGGACAGATCACATTTTAGGCCAAAAATTAACACTCAATAGATTATAAAGATATGATATAAAGTACCTTCTCTAACAATATAGTTAGAAATCAATATTACAAGGAAAACTGAAAATTCAGAAAAATGTCAAAATTAGGCAACACGCTTTTAAACAACTAGATCAAAGAAGAAATCAACAAGAGAAATTAGAAAATACTTAAGAGGAGTGAAAATGAAATTATGACATAGCAAAATTTATGTGATACAGTAAAAATACAGTTTTTTCAGCCACTACTTTTGTCCACTAATGGTCTTGGCTGAACTTGTCAAAAATCATTTGGCTGTATATGCAAATGTTCATTTCTGGGCTGTCTGTTCTATTGGTGTATGTGACTGTGTTTATACCAGTACCACACTGTTTAAATTACCGTAGCTTTGCTGTAAGTTTTGAAATCAGGAAGTGTGTGTCTTTCAGCTTTGTTCTCTTTTTCAAGATTGTTTTGGTGCTTTGGGGTTCCTTGAAATTCTGTATGGACTTTAGGATGACTTTTTCTATATCTTCAAAAAGAATCATTTGGATTTTGAAAGATATGGCATTGAATATGTAGACTTGTTTGGATGGTATTGACATTTTAACAATATTAAATCTTCTGATGGAAGAATGTACTATTTATTTTTTACTTCTTTAATTAAGCAATGTTGTGTAGTTTTTTTGCACAAGTCTTTCACCTCCTTGGTTAATTCCTAAGCATTTTGTTATCTTGATTTCTTTTCAGATTATTCTTATTGTACAGAAATGCAGCTGATCTTTACATCCTGCTACTTTGATGAATTTATTTATTAGCTCAAACAGTTTGTGGAATATTTAGGGTTTTCGCTATATAAGATCATATCATCTGTGACTAGAGATGATTTTACTTCTTCCTTTTCAATTTAGATCTCTTCTATTTCCTATTCTTGCCTGCTTTGGCCAGAACTTGCAGCAGTGTGTTTAGTGAAAGTGGTAAAGTGACTTATTATTGATCTTAGAATAAAAGTTTTCAATACTCCCCACATAGAGTATGAAGTTTGCTATGAATTTTTCCTATATGACTTCCAACTGGATCTTTACTATACATAAAATTAATTCAGAATGAATCAAAGAGGGGCTGGACATGATGGCATAGGTTTATAATTTCAGCTTCTCACAGACCAAGATAGGAGCATCATGGTTCAAGGCCAGTCTGAGCAAAAGTCAGTCTGTCCTATCTCAAAAAAATAAAAGAAAAGTAGGGTATGGTCGTTCACAACTATAATCCCATCTATCTGGAAAGTTAGGAGGATAATGAATGGAGACTGCAGTCCCCTGACCCTTACAAAAAGAGAGGCCCTATTTGAAAAATAACTAAAGCACAAAGGGCTGGAGTATGGCTTAAGTTGGGTGTGGCCCTAAGTTCAAACTCCAGTACTACAAAGAAAAAAAAACCGAAAGAATCAAAGACCTAAATGTAAGACCTGCAACTAACTAGAAATCTCTTAGAAGAAATATAGGGCAAAACTTTATAACTTTGGATTTTATATAACCTTACAGATGACAAGAAAACCACAGGAAATAAATGAAGAAGCAGACAAGTTTGGCTTCTTGAAAGTGGTTTTTAAAAATTGTGCAATAGAAGATGATATGAGGCTGGTATACATCTCAGTGATAGAGCACTTGCCTAGTATGTGTAAGGCCCTGGGTTCGATTACCAGCACAGAAAAAAAAAGGAGACAAAATAAACAGTGTAAAAGGTAGCCTACAGATTGGGAGAAGACAGTTATAATCATATATCTGATAAGGGATAGCAATTAACATTCATAATATGAGCTCCTAAAACTTAACAATAATAAGGAAAAAATAACTCATTTCAAAAATGGGCAAATTACTTGAATTTCTCCAAGATATACAAATAGCTAATAAGCACATGAAAAGATGCTCAAGTCCATTAATTATTAGGAAAATGCAAATCTAAACTACAAGCAGGTAGCATCTCCCACCTTTTAGAATGGCTATTTGTATAACAATAAACCAGAGAACAGCAAGTGTTGGCAAGCATGTGGAGTAATTGAAACTCCTGTGCACTGTTGGTAGGATTGTAAAATGGAATGACAATAATGAAAAACTGTATGACAGTTTATAAGATAATTAAAAATATAATTACCATATGATTCAATAATTCCATTTCAGGTATATATCCCCCAAAATTGAACACATTCTTAAAGAGATGTTTTTACAACCAAGTTCATAGTAGCATTGCTTAGAAAAGTTCAAATGTGAAAGCATCTCAGTATTTATTGATGTTGAATGGATAAACAAAATATGGCACACACACATTGGAACATCAGCCTTATAAAGGAATAAAAGAAGGAAATCCTGATCTATGCAACAATCTGGATGATCCTTGAGAACATTATGCTAAGTGAAAAATGGCAGCCACACAAAAACCGCATATAGACATGTCTCATTTTATTGCACTTTGCTCTACTGGGTTTTGCAGTTATTACATTTTTTAAAAACAATTTTATGGTTTACAGCAACCCTGCTTTAAGCAAGCATATCAGTGTCCTTTTTAAAAAGTCAGATGGTTATTAGCATCTTTTTAGCAATAAAGTATTTTTAAATAAAGGGAATCATCCAAAACTGAACCAAGAGGAAATTAATCACTTGAATAGATTTATAACACAAAATGAAATTGAAGCAGCAATCAAGAGTCTCCCCAAAAAGAAAAGTCCAGGACCTGATGGATTCTCTGCTGAATTCTATCAGACCTTTAAAGAAGAACTGATGCCAACCCTCCTTAAACTGTTCCACGAAATAGAAGGGAAGGAAAACTGTGCAACACATTTTATGAAGCCAGTATTACATTTATCCCCAAACCAGGCAAAGACACCTCCAAAAAGAAGAACTGTAGGCTAATCTCCTTAATGAACATTGATGCAAAAATCCTCAGCAAAATAATGGCAAACAGAATTCAAAAAGAATTAACCTAGAAGGTAACACACATGCACAGGAAATTAATGTGAGTCAACTCCCTGTATAGCTATCCTTATCTCAAACACCAAAAACACTTGTTCCTTCCTGTTATTGCTTATAGTCTCTCTTCAACAAAATTAGAGATAAGGGCAAAATAGTTTCTGCTGGGTATTGAGGGGGTGAGGGGGAGAGGGAAGGGGCTGAGTGGTTGGTAAGGGAGGGGGTGGGGGCAAGGGGGAGAAATGACCCAAGCCTTGTATGCACAGATGAATAATAAAACAATAAAAAAAAAGATAAAAAAAGACAAAAATGCTACTTGAGGTTTAGTAGACTAGAGTACATTACAAATATAACTTTTATAAGGATCAGAAAACCAAACAATTCATCTGGCTTGATTATTAAGTTATGTGCTTTGTTGTACTAGTCTGGAACTGATCCTGCCTCCAAGGCACTATGTTCTGATTCCATTCATATGAGGTGCCAAAATCTTGGAGCCAGTGGGATACTTGCCAGAGGCTGGAGGGAGTAAGGAGTGGGTACAGAGCTCGGCTTTCAAGATGAAAAGAGTTCAGGAAGTGGATGGTGGTGACAGTTGCATAATATTACAAATGCATTTAACACCACAGACCTGTACCCTTAAAATGGTTAACTTGGTAAACGTGGTATTTTATGTATTTTACTACAACTAAAGTTAGAAAAGATATTATCTTTTACTGTGAATGTATTTTTATGTATTCTTGAGGCTCTCATATCTCCTGTACATCTGTAAGAACAGTGATTTTCAACTCTGGCAGCATAGTATAATCTTGGGGCAGGTGCTTCTCTCTTCCCAGACCAGTTAAATGTGAATTGCTGGAAGGGAATTCAGGCACTATATTTTTAAAACACCTCGTAGGTGATTCTAAAGTATAGCTTGGATTAAAAACAACTTTCACAGTTTTTTCTCAGGTCCTCAGACACAATTTCCATCTGAGCTCAAGATATCTGATCAAAGTAAAAGAGAGAAAACTCATTTCAATCAATTGTAGGTGGAAAAAAATTAAATGAATGAAAAACACAAAGGTGTGTTTCTTTTTGTTTTTAAAAACAAGGGAGATCACATATGTATTTTCTTAATATTGGCCACCCTGGTCCAGGTTCAGTGACAAGACTTAAACACCATTGCTTTCAAAAGGCACCAATCACTTCATATCTGAACATCATTATAGCTCTGTGGAAATGCTTATTTCTTTATATTTTCTTTACTTGGAGTCTTATCTATCTTTAGGAGTCTAGAAGATAAAGAAACTCCAAAGCATATGCTCTCTTTACTGAGCAATTTCTTGATGTCTCTCTGTTGCTTGAGATGTATTTTTCAAGGTCTAAGCACAGAAATAGTATTTTTCACTAAGATGATTGTAGCAATGTAATTTTCAGGTAATGCAGCCATAGTGCCACACAATGAACACCCCCCCCTATCTTAGAAGTTTATTGTAACAAATATTTATTTCTCTGACCCATAGACAAGTAGGTACTTTGGGTATCTGCTGAGTTGGCTGAGTTAGGCTGGGCTTGACTGCAGGTCAGGTCTGAACCTCCTCAATATGTGTTAATTGTGGTGAATCAGAAGCAAAGGGGAAATGTGACATGCTTCTCTTAAAGCAAATTAAGAGGCAAAGATGATAAAAAGAGATTATAGAGAGGGAGAGAGAGAGAGAGACAGAAAGACAGAGAGGAAGACATATACATTTTTAAGCCTTAGCTAGGAACTGGTACGATGTCACTTCTGTTTCCATTCTTTTGCCAAAGAAATTTATTTGGCTAGACACAAAACCAAATGGTCAGGGGGAGGTATTAAAAAGGCACATGGTGAAGAGTTTGGTACATTGAAATATTAAAAACATTAAAAATATAATTAAAATATAATTATATTTACATAATAAAAATATAATTATATTAAAAATATAATCTATTCCAAATGTGTTTTTGCCCTTTACAACATGATTTAAATGTATAAAAGGATCTTCTCAAGTGAGTGTGAAAAATAGAGTACAAAATCTGTTATTCTACGATAATTACCTGGGGTCATACCTAATATATCAATGACAATGAAGGTAAGAGAGACAATTTAAGGAAAATTTTGCACACATAAATTGATTGCTATTCAACTCAAGCCACAGCTCTGCAGCTATCTGAGTGATGTCAGGTAGTTTTCACAATCTTTCTATATTCATTTTCTTCAGTTGCAAAAAACACATATACCCTGCCTATGAGGAAAATCTAAAAATGTACTTGATAACACTTTGCAAAACCTAAAATACAATAAAAAAAGAGCTTGAAATAACTATCAATTTCACTAATTTAAATCAAAATTTCAGTTTAAAAGTACTTATAATTATATAGTTGGAAGTGCCATATGTTTTTCCTCTGGCTTGTTTCAAGAGTGACAGATGAAAAGGGCTGACAATTCCAGATACCCAATGCAAAGGTTGCAAAATCACGACCCAGAGACCACATCTAATTTGGTTTGACACACACAATATTTTTTAAACATTGGTATTAATTTTTCAATGTTAAGAAAGTGGGAGTTATTTCATTAAAATGTAAATTTTTGGCTTTTCTTGAAATATCAGCTTTACTACCTCTTGACCTACCTGCTCACATGGCAACATCCTCATAGCAACTGCTTCTTTTTTTTTTTTTTTTTTTTTTTCATTTTTTTTTTATTATTCATATGTGCATACAAGGCTTGGTTCATTTCTCCCCCCTGCCCCCACCCCCTCCCTTACCACCCACTCCACCCCCTCCCGCTCCCCCCCTCAATACCCAGCAGAAACTATTTTGCCCTTATCTCTAATTTTGTTGTAGAGAGAGTATAAGCAATAATAGGAAGGAACAAGGGGTTTTGCTGGTTGAGATAAGGATAGCTATACAGGGCATTGACTCACATTGATTTCCTGTGTGTGGGTGTTACCTTCTAGGTTAATTCTTTTTGATCTAACCTTTTCTCTAGTTCCTGGTCCCCTTTTCCTATTGGCCTCAGTTGCTTTAAGGTATCTGCTTTAGTTTCTCTGCGTTAAGGGCAACAAATGCTAGCTAGTTTTTTAGGTGTCTTACCTATCCTCACCCCTCCCTTGTGTGCTCTCGCTTTTATCAACATCCTCATAGCAACTGCTTCTTTAAGAGGTGAGAGTGCTCCAGGTTCCCAAGTTTTCCATTACCTCCTATTGTATTACACCTACCCACTTAATTTAGTTCCACTATCTTTGGGATCCTTTATACAGGACTAATACTCAATATTCTTAGGTATAAAATCCAAGAACCAACCAATTACAAAGAACATCAGTCATGGGTTAGTAAATAGACTGTGGGGTACATCCCACTCTGATGCCAGGTATTAACTCTTTGGGAGCTGACATATGGGGAAACACAAAGATACTTAGGAATAAATATGGCTCTGGTAGTCACAATAATGGTGGGGATATTCTGGGAACTCAGAGTAGGGGTTCTTTATCAATCAGTAAAGAAGTATTTCTTTGGTGTTATCAAAAGTATTTTGGAGGGCTTGGAGTGTAGCTCAAGTAATAGGACACCTGCCTAGCAAGTGTGAGGCCCTGACTGCAAACCAAAAAAAAAAAAAAAAGTATTTTGATAACAAGTATTTTCATACTTCAGAATAGCAATTGTATTATAAAATTTGAATAAGAATATGGATGAAAATTATTGTGAACCTAAATTCAGAAAACTTAGCTATGTTCCTTGGGAGTATGGCTAGAATATAGAGGATCAAAAGAAACAATTTCTAGGAAAGCTTTTGGTCTCCTTTATTATATCAATGTTGTTTCGTTGTCTGTGTTAGAACAGTCTTTCAGTCATGGACAAGAGGAGCTTCTCTGGACCTCAGAGAACCATGGCTCACCTCTGACTGGTCCATCTCAGCCTGGCTCTTCTTGCTCTTAGTTTAGGTGATGCAAGTGGGATGCAAGTGCTCAGGGAAACTGCCTGACAGTTACTGATATTTTTAGATAAAATGGCACCAATTTATCTTATATCTTAATGAAATATAATGGGCATAGTGTTAGGAATTATAGCTCCTTTCTGAAGTTCTCCATGAAATACCTGCTTCTGGTTTATAAGCTGTTTAATCTCACCATCCATAAAAAAAAGGTAATATGCTATTTCATTTATAAGTAAGGATTTTTTTCTCATGATCATCTTGAAGATTTTGTGCTTGTGACAGGAGAAATGAGTTTTTTTAAATGTCAATTTTATGATTCCTCAAATAGCATATTTCTCTGAGGTTTCCATTTTTAGACAGAGTGGAATGTGCCATTTAAACAGAATAGTCTATTTTATGATGAAAAAACTCAGATGTTACAGTGAAAAAAGAGCAATAATTCAATAGTACAGCATGAGTTGCTCAAGAGAAGTTGGAATATAATGGTGGGGAGAACCTGAAACTATACCTAAGGTTGGTTCTGAGCTTAATTATTCTTTGTGGGGGAGCATGATCCTGCAGGATTTCTCTAGGGGAAGCTTAGGATATTTACTTGGGAATTACAATTAAAAAAAAAACTGTGTAGTGTGATATGTTTTATATTTATTTAAGGTCTCCATGAGATTAAGGAAATTATCTGGCAGATTAAACCTTCTATTCCAGATTTTTAAAAAATAGAGTAGGTTTTCTGAGACTACTTGTTATAAAGAATTCATGCTGGTTCTCTTTGTCAACACAACTTCTCTTCAGGTAATTGTACCAGGGGTAATTCTCTACACTAATGCCATGCTTGGAAAGTAAAATGAATAAATAACTCACAAGTCTGTATACTTTTATTTCACCTTTTATTATTATTTCATCCTTTTTCTTTTTCCTTTTACTTTGGGCTTTTACTCTTCCCTACCTTCCTTTCCAAACTTTCTTTCCATCTCATTTAGTTATTGCTTATTTCTTGACCTCCTTTGGTTATTATTGAAGGATTTGAAGAAATTGGAAATGAAATAAAGTTCTGGAAGCATACAGAGAAGGGAAGGGAATGAACACCCATCATTGTGGAATGTCTTAACCAGGTTATCTCATTTCACCTTCAAAAATTTACATGGAAGGTATTGTTATTATTATTTTTATTTTTCCATCTGAAGAAATTGAGGTCAAAGGACCTGAAGTTAAAAGGCTTGACTCTGGCATTTATACCCAGTTCTATCTTATATTCAATGTCTTTTATTTTGTTTTTATACTTTTTTCTCTATGGTCATGTTGAAAAGAGATTAAATGGAAAAATTCTTCCTTCTTTTTTGTGGTCTTGCTTCCACTTTTTCTATCTACATTCCTCTCCTCTTTCTACATGGACCTGCCTTAACCTCTATGCTGTTTGGAATAGGAAAACAAATCTTATGCTTAGTGGATGACAAAGAACTCAAATTTAGATGCAAAAAGAATGATCTATATAACATTATAACATCTTACTCCAAATAGCAAAGAGTAATACATGGGCAGACAAATCTATTCCCAAGATAATTTTAGAATTAATTGGATCAATTTACTGGTGAGTACCTATCATGAGCAATATATTTTATTGGAAATATGGAGATAACAAGGTGACCAACATAGACCAGGCACAGTGGTTCATGCATTATCATCTGAGCTATTTAGGAGGTAGAGATCAGGAGGCCAGAAAGGGCAAAAGTTAGTGAGAGCCCATCTCAACCAGTATAAAGTTTGGTGTGATTGTGCATGTCTGTCATTCCAGCTATGCAGGAAGTATAAGAAGAAAGATAGCCATTCAGGCCAGTCTGGGCAAAAATACGAGACATTATTTGAAAAATAACTAAAGCAAAAAGGGCTAGGGCTATGGCTCAAAGTGGTAGACCATGACTATCAAGCATGAGACCTTGAGTTCAAACCCCAGTACCACTTCCCCAAAAAGATGACAAATACAGAATTTGTCTCTTTGGGAAATCCCAGTCTATAGTACAATTCCAGTTAAGAGATGTGACAGATGAGATACAAAGAATGTACAGAGAAGAGAGAAATTTATTCTCACTGGATTTAATTTGAGGCTGTTTGTCAAGAATGTGGCATTTGAAATTTTCCTTGGAAGATAAGAAATTTGTTAGGAGAAGAAAGATGAAATAGAAACACATCATGAATAGAACATGTGAGAAGTTGTGTTGGTCTAGGTGGAGACTAGTAGGGTTCAAAAGAACATAATGGAAAGTACTACTGGAAAAATATATTGAGATAAGATTCTGAGGAATGATAACAAGAGTTTGGCCTTCAATCAAGATAATTATGATTTATTGGATTTTTATGTTGGAAATAAATGATGTGCGAAAATATCTCTTACACTGTGTGAAGGATGTACTAGGGTGAGTCCATGGGCAAACTGAAAAGTTAGAAAGCTATTGTAGTGTGTGGGTTGGAGTATAGAGGCTGCATTAGTTAGACATTGCTGGATAACAAATTACCTTAAAATTTAGGGTTTTAAAACAGCAAACATTTAATATCTTACACTATCTATAAGTCAGGAATCCCAGAATGGCTTAGCTGTGTGCCTGTGGACCCAGCTTTCTAATGAGTTTGAACTCAAGTTTTCTTTTTGCACTGTAGTGATGTGCAAAACTTCACCCAGAAAGAATCCACTTCCAACCGTAAACCATTGAAGAAAGAAATTGAAGAAGACTACACAAGATGAAAATATCTCCCATTCTCATGGATTGATAGAATCAACATAGTGAAAATGGCTATATTACTAAAAGCAATCTACATGTTCAATGCAATTCCCATCAAAATTTCAGTGACGTTCATCACAGAGTTTGAAAAATCAACCTTAAAGTTCATTTGGAAGCAAAAAAACTGCAAATAGCAAAGGCAATACTGAGCAAAAAGAGCAACCCTGGAGGTATCACAATACCTGACTTCAAACTATACTACAGAACTATAGCAATAAAACAGCATGGTATCAGCACAAAAACAGATATGAAGACCAGTGGAACAGAAAGCCCAGATAAGAATCCACACAGCTACACCCACCTGATTTTTGATAAAGTTGCCCAAAACCTATGATGGAAAAAAGACAGCCTCTTCAACAAAGGTTGCTGGGAAAACTGAGTATCTGCATGCAGAAAACTGAAACTAGATCCATGCTATCACACTGTATAAGTATCAACTCTAAGTGGATCAAGGACCTTAATATAAGACCTGAAATTTGAAGCTAGTGCAGGAAAGAGCAGGGGATACACTGTAATTAATAGGCATAGGTAATAACCTCCAAAATAGAACTCAAATGGCTCAACAACTAAGAGAAAGGATTGACAAATGGGACTACATGAAATTAAAAAACTTCTGCACAACAAAACAAATGGTCTTTAATTGAAGAGGCTGCTCGCAGAATGGGAAAAAAAATCTTTGCCGTCTATATATCTGACAAGGGATTGATAACCAGAATATACAGGGAACTCAAAAAACTAAACTCCCCTCCCAAAATCCATGACCCAATGAAAAAATGGACAAAAGAGCTAAGCAGAGCTTTTTCAAAAGGAAGAAGTCCAAATGGCAAATAAATAAATAGATAAATAGACATGACAAAATGCTCACCATCCCTGGCCATAAAGGAAAAGCAAATCAAAACCATGTTAAGATTCCACCTCACTCCTGTTAGAATGGCTATCTTCAAGAGCATAAACAACAATATTGGTGAGGATGTAGGGGAAAAGGGACTCTCCTACACTGCTGGTGAGAATGTAAAACAGTATGGAGGGTCCTCAAAAAATTTAAAATACAATTGCTGCATGATCCAGAAATTCTAGGGATATGCCCAAAGGAATGCACATCAGGTTACAACAAAAGCACCTGCACACTCATGTTTATTGCAGCATTATTCACAATAGCTAAGTTATGGATATAGTAAAGATGCCCCAATACTGACGAATGGATCAAGAAAATGTGGTATTTATACACAATGGACTCTTTTTCAGCCATGTAGAAGAATGAAATTTTGTCATTTGCAGGTAAATGGATGGAACTGGAGAACATCATCTTAAGTGAAGTTAGCCAGGTGCAGAAGGCCAAAAGTTGCATGTTTTCTTTTATATGTGGAATATAGACCTAAAAGAAATATAGCAATGCTATGAAAAACAGGTCATGCTAAGGGAGGTCACATACAAGAGGGTGAGGGTAAAAGAAGGAAGTTAAGAAGGTGAGTATGGTCGTTGTACTCTCTATATAAGAATGAGTATAGAATTTTTAAACTTGTTGAAACCACCATAAGAAAGGGACTAAGGTAGAAAGAAGAAAACTAGAGGAGATGAACCAAATTGGGTTATTATACATATAAACATGGAAATGCCACAAGGAAACGCCTATGTAGCTATCTTAAACAAGAAAAATGTCACATTTTTTTCTTGTACAAAATGGGAGAACAGGAGGGTGGAACAGGTCCTGCCTGGTGGGTTGGTACCACTGGAAGAAGGGAGGAGATGGGGAAATGGTGGAGGAGGGTGCATATGCTGCAAATACTGTGTACACATGTATGTAAATGGAAAAATGATACTTGTTGAAACTGCTCCAGGAATGGAGGGGATGGAGAATGGTGAAGGGGTGAATTCAAGTATGATATATATATGATATATATTGTAAGAACCTTTGTAAATGATACAATGTTCCCTCAACCCAGCAGAATAATAAAAACAAAAAGAAACAAGAATTCACTTGTTGTGAGTTCATATGGCTATTTTCAGGCCTCAAGTGATGACTGGACTGGATGCATCCATTTCTTGCTATGTGAATTTCTTCATAGGGCTACTCACAATGTAGCTGATGACTGCTGTCAGAACAAGAGAGGATGCCCATCAGACAAGCTACTTTTTCTATAAGAGCCTTGGAAGTGACCTTTTGCAAGTTTGCAATATTTTCTTCACTAGAAGTAAGTTATCAGGTCCAGCCTATGTTCAAGAAGAGAATACACAAGGACAGGAATAACAGGATGTGAGACTCACGGAGATGTATTTTAAGGTTGCCTATCATAGAAGATCATTATGAGCTGACTTGCATCCCCAAGATGCATACATTGATGTCCAAATGCCCAGTACCTCATAATGTGACTGCATTTGGATATAAAGCTTTTAGAGAGATGATTAAGGTAAAATGAGACTGTATGGCTGGTCCTTATAAGAAAAAAGGAAGACAGAATGTAGAGAGGGAAGACCATGTGAAAACACAAAGAGAAGAAAGTGATCAACTATGCAAGGAAGGAGACCTCAGACCCAGAATACTAGTCCTGCTGACATTTTCATCTTGAACTTTTAGCCTCCAGACTGTGTGGAAATAAACTTCTCTTGTTGAAGCCCCTGTGGTGTTCTGTGGTATTTTAATATTGCAGCCCTGGAAAACAAATATGAAACTCTAAATCTGGACAAGGAGAGGGGGAAATAGGAGGGAAGGAAGGTAATGAGTAGCATTCAATAATTGCACTGTTAGTTCTTAATTTAAAAAAAAAAGCAGTATCTCCCAGGTAACAAAAAAGATTCTTAAGTTCAAATCAATTTAAGCAAAAGTATTTTTCTTTGCTTATTTGTTTACTTATTTATTGGTTTAGTGACGGATGTGGAACTGATAGAGTAGAGGCAATATAACTTGATCCTAGCCACGCATTTGCTAGCATTGTCTGTTTCATGGGATTTACAGAAGCAAACGCTGAAACAAAGCTTGAGATGCACAATAGAGGGATTGTAGCTATGAGAGAGAAGCAAGACTGGCAGATGGAGCAGTCAAATTGTGATGCAGCCTCTCTTGTCAGGAACTCTGGAATTGGTGTTACCTGTTTTAAGTTGCCCCACATTGGAAAG
Source organism: Castor canadensis (assembly GCF_047511655.1). NCBI lineage: Eukaryota > Metazoa > Chordata > Mammalia > Rodentia > Castoridae > Castor > Castor canadensis. The sequence continues at coordinate 106,331,976 of NC_133392.1, read as the reverse complement.
AAATGACTGGGCCTTAATAAACCCCCACAACCAGTCACTTCACATAGGCTGACCTGTATGGACATGACCTAATGCATGGTGACCTTGTAGCTAAGGTCCACTCTGGAGGAAATGAAAGTTGGAGCTGTGTGCAGCCTACTGATCCCTCTCCCTGCAGATGGGTAGCATGTCCTTCCTTGGACAGGATCAGATGACCCCTCCAGGTTAAACAAACTTTCCCTGATGTAGGGTGACATACATGTTTTTAAGCTAGCATGGTTACTAGAACTCAGAACTAGGTAACATGTAAAAATATTGTCAGTTACAATGATTCTTAGCACTTGTTAAAAACTGATTGGGTCTAATCACGTTACTATGGTCTATAAAATGATTTTATTCTACAATGAGCTTTATGAGGATACCTTATTATTTCCTTTACACAGATAAAATAGCTCAATATTCAGACAAGTGGTGAAGTTACTCCCTCACACTCATCCTATAGGTGTCAGACTGGGGGATGGAATCTGTATGTCTTGGTTCTTGACTAGTAATCTATCCTCCATATTCATCATAGATGGTGTCCAACAGAAAGCAATTAGGTATTTAAATTTAAAAGTATTTAAGTCATGTACTATTTACTGTATACACATACATGTGTACCCAGTATTTGCACTATATTCACCATTGTTCACCTGTTCCACCTCCCCCCTCCCATTAGTACCACTTCCCCGCACCAGGCAGGCCCTGTTCTGTCCTCCTGTTCTCAGATTTTGTAAAAGAAAATAAAAATGACATTTTTGCTTGTTTAATAGCCACATAGGAAGTTTCCTTGTGGCACTTTTTCACATATGACAGAAAACATGCAGCTTTTGGGCTTCTGAATCTAGCTGACTTCACTTAAGATGTTGTTCTCCAATTCCATCCATTTACCTGCAAATGACAAAAGTTCATTTTTTCTTGTGGCTGAATAAAATTCCATTGTGTATAAATACCACATTTTCTTAATCTATTCATCAGTAGTGGGCATCTTGGCTGTTTCCATAGCTTAGCTACTGTGAATAATGCAATAAGTATGGGTGTGCAGGTGCCTCCGTTGTAAACTAACTTATATTCCTTTGGGTGTATCCCTAAGAGTGGAATTGCTGGATCATATAACAGTTCTATTTTTAATCTTTTGAGGAGCCTCTATGTTGTTTTCCACAGTGGTTGTACTAATTTACATTCTTAAGTTTACTTCTTACCAAAGACTTTTTTAGTATAAAATCTGTTGTAAGTAATTTTTCTTTGTTCCTCTTGGTCCTTCTGGGATCTGTAGCTATTCTTCTTAGATTTTCACAAAATGTTATGAAAATTGAGACAGAATAAGGAAAAGAAGATAGTGTTGAGTACAACAGTATACTAATCATTGTTATACAATGTATAAATGTTTAGTCTCACCATTGTTCTCACTTTGTAGCTAGAAAAAGTGAGACTTTGTTTAAATAAACATTTTACAAATAGACAAACTTCCATTAGTAACTAATAAAATTGGATTGGAACTCGGGTTTCTGATTTCAAAGCTCCATACTGAACATCCTCTCACCTCTACTTTCAACACTAAGCAAAATGCTTTTAGTGTATTAGCCTCTTTGTTAGTGTCACCTCTGCACTGTCAGGGAAAGGAGAAAGTTATTCACCCTAGGACTTCCCAGGTTGTAATGAGAGTTCTTGTTTTCAGCAGTGACCTTCTCTATGAAATGAGGTGATGTTTTAGTGGCATGTAACCATCCCTGTCTCCACCCTTGTTATAGCTGTGACCTTCATAGGGTTCCAGAGATCAGTCAGGTTCCAATATTTTCTTAAGATTTTTATGGAGGCCACAAATCATTCAAATAAGTGCTGTGATATCTCTTCCAAATATGTGCTGTGATATCTGAAGTCCAGCCCCAAGAAGTCAATTATACTATTAATATAAATTAAAAGTCCTATGGGACTGTTCAAATTACAGAAATATTCATCAACCTCTCTCAGTTCAGTCTTTTATCTACAACTTAAAAATCCAATTCTAGAACAAAGCACACATCAGTTTGCAGTCAGGGTTTAGCTGAGATGGATAAACTTGTCCATATGTTTGGCTTATATTCCCCATTCAGAACAATGTCACCAAAGAGACATTGTGAGCCTGTAGGTCAGAGACCAATCAGCAGTTTAAACATTTTCACACAGAACTGGGCACCACTGACACTCACCTACCAAGATTATTGCTTAGATCTATAGATGCTCTCCCAACACACCACCACTACCAAGAGCACATTAAATCCTGAGAGTTCCAGCTTAGATTCTCAAACTATACCCTAATCATAAAAGGACTATAAAGTGCTGTAAGGTAAAAGAAAATATGAGCTGTCACGGAATGCCACTATCTATAAGTACAGAAACATGGCTTATTAGAAAGCTATAGAAGCACTCTCCTGAGCTTGAAAGAAAGAAAATTCAGACCTTGACAAGTTTGAAATATATCCCAATTTTAGACTTTAATTCCTTACTCTAGTCACCAAGACAGCCCACCCTTCTATCTTTTTAAAGTTTTCCTCATATAATATTTGTGAAATACTCTACAAATGTGAAGTGCTGTTATTTTCATTATTATCGTATCTGGCCAGGACCAGAGTGGTATAGTATATGAATTGGACTCCACTCAGAGAAAGGGAGCATTACTCTCTGATTGCCTCAAAAATTCCTCTAAAAGATCAGGCTAACTTTCCAATCATCATTACTGTAGGACCTCCAGAGGCATTCCTAGCATATCACATAATTAACCCCTGTGGAATAAAATTTAGGAATAGCTCAAATCCCCTCTGCTGCTGCCAAAGGATTTGATATCAACAAATGTGGCTTATTGGAGTGAACAAAACAATTGACAGTTGTTCCAATACTGAATTGTTACTTGATAACATCAGCATAAACTATGTTCTTGAGCCATTTTTAAAACTTATATAGAAGCAACGTTCTTTTTTGATAGAATGAAACTTTGGCATATGGAGAAAACACTGAGCCAGAAATTAACCTTTTCAAACCTGAAAGTGAGCCAACAATGAAGTTACCTCAATGGTTCATAACAGGTCTTTGAACTTCCTCCTGATTTCCACATGAGGTAAGTAACCACAACATTTGCTTAAATAGGCTATCTTATATACTTCCTCACAGTCTTCACTTTTGTTGAATAAAAAGAGAAATAATAATGCTTAACTGGCTATTTTTAAATTACCTTCCATAATTGTACTAAAATAAAATCAGAATTTCAAGATAAAAATGAATAATAAGACAATAAATTGTACACACGCTCTGCCCTTGATCTCACTCACCACCACTTTAAGGCAGCCCGTTCAACACTGTTTGTTCAAAAGTGTACTGTTCAGTCTCTATGTAATTGTATAATTTCTAAAGTTTCTTCTCTTATGACTTCTAGTTCCATTGTATTGTGATCAGAAAGGATACTACCTATGATTTCAATTTTATTTGATTTGTTAAGGCTTGTTTTGTAGCCTAACATATGGTCTATTATAGAGAAAGTTCCATGTGCTGAGAAAAAGAATGTATATTCTGCAGCCGTTGGATGGCATGTTCTGTAAAATGTCTGTTAGGTCCATTTCATCTGTAATATGATTTAACTCTGATGTTTCTTTGTTAATTTTTTTTGTTTGGATGATCTGTCTATTGATAGAGTGGGATGTTAAAATCTCTCACTGTTACTGTATTGGGAGTTTATCTCTTCTTTCAGATCTAATAGTATTTATCTTATAAAATTAGATGCCCTGAGATTAAGTGGATACTGATTTATAATCTTCACATCTTCTCAATGAATTGATTCTTTGATCATTATATATACATGTATACATGTATATATGTATATATATGTATTTATGTATACATAAATACATATGTGTATATATATATGTAAATATAGAGAGAGATTCTTTCAATTTTTGTATTAAAGCCTATTTTGTCAGATAAAAGCATAGCTACTTCTGCTTATGCTAGGTTTCCATTTGTTTGGAATATAATTTTATATCCTTTCACTTTTAGTCTGTGTGCATGAAGTGAGTTTCTTTTAGGCAGTATATTGTTGGCTCTTTTCATTTTTTTTTATTGCATTCTAACACTTCTGGATCTTTTAATTGAGGAATTTAGTCTGTTTACATTCAAGGTTATTACTGATAAACAAGAACTTTTTCCTGACATTTTGCTGATTTTGTTTTAGTTGTTTCGAATATCTTTTATTTCTTCCTCTCTTTTTCTTGTTGATCAATTCTTTCCTGTTTTGATAATTTTTTTTCTATTTCTCTTTTGTGTATCTATTCTTCCAGTAGAATTTATACCTTCACATTCTTTCATAATAGAAGTTCTTTCATTTCTGGATGTATGATTTCTTTAAGTATCTGTTTAAAGACCTGTCTGGTGTCATGAATTCCCTCAGTTTTTGCTTTGCTTAGAAGGTCTTTATGTTTTGTTGGGTGACATTTGTTAGCAATTATTTTCTTTTAAAACTTGGAATATATCATTTAGTTCCTTCATATCTTCTAGGGTTTCTGCTGAGAATCTGTGCTTTGTATAATATAGCTGTCATTAGTGTGACTTAACTTTTTAAAAAATTATTCCTTTATTTTGAGAATTTAACTATAATAGGCTGTGATGAGGATATTTTTTGGTCATGTCTGTTTGTGATTTTATAGTCTTCTGCACATAGATGTCTAAGTCTTTCTGAAGGTTTTCTAGTACTATTTCATTAAATAGGTGTTCTAGGTCCTCAATCTTTAACTCTTTGCTTTTGGGTATTTCACAGATGCAGAGGTTTTTTCATTTAATGCTGTTGCAAAAGATGCTCTTTTTTTCTCCTTTTGGTCTTAATGGGATATTTCAAATTCTCTCTTTAAGTTCAGATACTCTGTTTTGAATTTGTTATTTAACTTATTAAGCTCTTCATTTCCAAGATTTCTGTTTGGTTCTTTTTCAAAATTTCTACCTCTTTGCTCAATTTCTTATTCATATCCTGCATTGTCTTCCTAATTTCATTTATTGGTTCAGCTTTATTCTCTTGAATCTCATTGAGATTTATAATAATCAGTCTTAATTTTTAAAATCAGAAACATCATAATTTTAACCTCTTTGGAATCTGTTGCTAAGGAGTTATGACCTTTTGCATTTGTCATTTTAGCCTGTAAAAATTTCTTCTTATGTTGAGATTTGTGCATCTGGTGGATCAGCTATCACTATCACTTTTATGAGGCTGCATTCTAAGCAAGCAGCTTTCTTCTAAAGACATATCTTGGAGTGTCAGTTGGCTTTGATTCTAGCTGGACGTGATAGTGTAGTTTTCCTGTAGTTTCATTAGCTGTTGATGAATTAGTTTTGGCACAGTACAAACTATGTTGAGGTCAGACAAACCTACTTTTCTGAATGCTACACAAATGTGGGAACTCTGGAAGTTCAGGCAGGTGTGGTGTGTGGTGTAGTATGCTCATTGTGTAGCTACTCCTATAGTGAGCATGGTGGCCACTATGATTGTGATAATGATGGAGTTTTCCTTAGACGTTGTTAATGTGAGCGCAATTACTAACAAGGACCTCGAGTGCTGAAAGCACCAGTAGTGGTGAGGCACCTGAAGCACTTTCCCTCTAACCATACAGTGATATAGACCCAGATTCTGCATGGGGACTGGTGGTGGCAGGAACTTCTGCACCCCCCTCTGTGGATACTCATACCCAGTACTGATAGCAGGGCATGGTGTGGGGGCAGCCAGGAGGAAGGAACCACAGAGGTATGGTGCAGCAGGAACTGTGGTTTTCTCTCTGCTGCTACTATGGTAGTACCTACCCAGGAGCAAGACATTGATCTCCCTGGATATGCACATCTGAAGATGGTATAGCAGTTTGGGCTTTTCTCTCCTCAATTCCTTCAGCTTTAGTGCCTTCCTAGGGGGAGTGGGATGCAGCCAGAGCCAGGCAAAATTCTTCTTTTGCCTTCTTTGGCCATGTCACCTATGGGTAAGTTGACATTCAGAGCACTGGCATTGCTCAAGTCCACTTCACTATGACTCTATGGGTGGGTGAGCAGTGGAATCACATGTTTTCCCCATTCCCTGTCAGTAGCAAGTGCCTGTGCATAGTTTTGAGGAGGGAGGAGTGCCAGGAACAGTGCTCTCTAATGTCCTGGTTTTTGAGTGTGGCACCCTCTGTTTCCCTTCATGTTGCTATTATCTGCTTATAGTGCAGGACATCCAGCTTGTTTGAATCAGAGTCACTCACTCTGCTGGGCCAAGTTGCATGTGGGAGGTAGTTACTGACTGAACCAGTGCAGTGGAATATCTCTGGGGTCTCAGAGATGGGAATATGTAGGATTTCCTGACCCTAGAGCACTCAAAATTCAAGTTGCATCTCTCTTCTCAAGATGGCTCCTGTGCAAATTTCAAGTTACTTATCCAAGTGGGCTGCCAGTCTGTGAGGATCATGAAATGTTCCAGTAGCAAGGATTGCTAACATCATGCAGACAGAGTTTTCACTTTTACACCTGAACAGGGGAGGATCCTCTTCCTACAGCTGTGGAGACAGGTGGCAGATGCTGGGATATTTTATTTCTCTTACTATACTACCGAGCCAGGTCTCTTGATTCTTACAAGGTTCCAGTCTCTCTCTTGCTGATCTCCTATGGTCAGTGCTCTCAAAATTCCTCTATACACTGTTACTTTCATTCTTCTTTATGAAGGGTGCACTTCTAATTCAGCTCTCTTGAAATCTCCTTACACCAGAAATTTAAAAAATATTTTATTTTATTTTTGTTTAACACAAATTAACTGCATATATTAATGTGGTTCAGTATGATATTTTAGTACTTGCATACTGCATGAACTGATCAACTCCAATCTCTCTTTATCTACTCTTCCCCACCCTTCCCAACCTCAATAATAGAGATTTGAAAATATACATATCACCATTACAATATTGCAGAGTTGCAAATTTGATTAAGAATTGTAAACCACTGAGGTTTATGCTTTCGTGTTTCATGTTAGTAATTACTGTCCTTTCACTTCTGATTGAAGCACTCCCTGGAACATTTATTGGAAGGCTCATCTTGTGATGATAAATTTCCTCAACTTTTGCTTCTCTGGCAAAGACTTTATTTCTCTTTCATTGATGAAGAATATTCTTACTGGATAGAATGTTCTTAGCTGGCAGGTTGTTTTTCTTTTAGTACATTAAATATATCATCTTATTCTTCTTGCCCATCAGACTGTTTTGCTGAGAAATTTACTCATAATCTAATAAGGATTCCTTTATTTGTGACTAGACACATTTTTCTTGCTGCCTTTAGAATTCTCCTTTGTTTTTTTACCATTGATACTTTGATATAATGTGCCTCAGAGATGACCTCTTTGGCTTAAAGTTATAGGAACTTCTTTGGATAGGATATGTCTATTACATCACCTACAAGACTTAGATAATATTTGTTTTTTTAATGGTTATCAATAAGCTCTGTATAATTTTTGTTAGCTCTATTCACTCATTTCTTTTTTTCCTTCCCTCTAACTAGGTCAATTCAAAAGACCCATTTTCAGGTTAAGAATCCTTACTTCTGTTTGATCTTGTCTGCTACTGAAGCTCTCAATCATATATATCTAATTATATTCATTGAATCCTTCAATTTTAAGATCTCTGGGTTTTTTTTAAAATGATATCTATTTCTTTGTTGAATTTCTTATTCAACAAATTTCCTGTATTCTTTTGTATGACCATTGAGTTTCTTTATTATTATTTTTTAATTCCATTTTCACATTATTCATAAATTTCTATTTCTGCATTTTCAGTTGCTAGAGAATTATTGTGCTTCCTAGGGGTGAAATAGTCTCTTGTTTTTTCATGTGTCTTATGTCCCTGCATTGGTGGTTCTGCATTTGGGGTAATGGTAGCTCTCCCAATTTTATATAGTAGTTTTTGCAGGGCAAGACTCTTATCTGTACATGTGTCTTGGGTGTTGATTGGATAGGGTGTATTGGCTTTGGTTTTGGGTGGATTTAGTAGTGTAGTCACTAAGCAGTTTTTTTCAACTATACTCAAAGTCAGCAATGCTTGTGAATACTTCAGTGGCTTAGTCTATAGGAGTTGTGTGGCCAGTCTACTGGCTCAGAGTGGGCCTTCCCTGGGAGCAGTACATCTGACTGGTGAATGTACATACTGTGTGTGTGTGTGTGTGTGTGTTTGTGTGTGTTCCAGGCTCAACTTTTCTGCAAGGCAGAACCACTTGCTCTTTTAGGGATAGGGGACCATGTGAGCACCAGTGCTTGAGCAATGGTTCTTTGAAGCTGAGTTGAAGCACTGCAGTCACTGAGATATGAAAGGTGAGATGCCTCCTAGGCAGTGTGTTCCTGGGAGATATGAAACTATAGCAGCTTAATTGGAGAATGGTTCAGTATTATGTGTAAACATGGCATAAATGGTGCATGACCTAAGAGACAGAGAGACATAGTGCCTAGTGGCTTCTAGAGACATGTTGACAATCACTCTGATTTCAATATAGCACCATGTAGGTGCAACTTTGATCATGGTGGGAAGGGTGAACAGTGTGAGTTCCTTCTCTGGGGTAGTGTATCCATATAGACTCCAGGCAATTTTCTAAACTGGGATCTGAACCTCTGGGGATGACAGGACTCTCCAGCAGCAAAGACTGTATTGATTGAAATCACTGGGAGCTTCCTGCTTAACTTATCTCTAGAGGGGAAGTGCTTTCTTATTCTGAGCTGATACTGATTGTGAAGATAGCGTAACAGAGGCAGGGGTGGTGTTTCATTCTCTTCTTTATGCAGTCATCTTTCATCTCCTTGCTCCACAGGCTCTCCATTACTCTCCTGCTGCATTCCTGCACTCTCCTTCAAATACTTTTGTCTAAATGTTGTTATTTGTTGTTTTAGTCCTTTTTTTGTAAAGGTATGGTCTGTCCCTCTCAGCCTTATCATTATTATGCACATTTGTATACATACATATATATATATAATATGTTTTGTATACATACTGAAGGATTCAATGAATATCATCATACACACACACACACACATAATCTCCTATCCCTAAAACGTCAACTTTCAGGGTCAGGACATTTATTCATTCTGCATTAATTCACTCACTCATCCATTCAAAAATTATTAGATATTAGACAATTTTGAGACAGAATAGTGTTTGTCATTGACTACTACTATATAGAGTGCACTGTTTTAGATATTGTAGATTTACAAAAACTTGCTGTATGATGAGTCTTTAGTACACTCTTTGAAGACAACCACACAGCTGCATTTATGCCATGAAGAAATTCTTACATAGGTCCATAAGAGATAGAAAAGGAGACATTCATACTAGGTAATTTTTATCCAAGATTCTTATAACATGGAGAATGGAGAGATATAATATACTGGATGAATATTATGAAGAACTATCAACAGCTACAAATGGTAGATTAGTATACAATAGTATCCAATGGTACAATTAGTATTCTATTAATATACAATTATACTAGCAGTATACAATTCATATACTATAGCATGGGCTTCAAATGTGTAATGCTGAGTAAAAAGAAAAGTCTGTAAAATAAAATAATTTTATGTGAATTACAAGTGTATATGGACAAAATAAAATTTTTCAAGAGGAAATAAAAAGAATAATATGTGGCAAATACATGAGAATGCTGTGATGGTGGGACAGGAATGAGAATGGAGGAATGAAGAAAAAAGACAATGAGACGAATCAGTAAGTGAGTGAATAGATAAGTAAATGAGACCTAAAAGAGCAATGTTCAATGGACCAATGATATTAATGTGTTATATTTAACTAAACCAGCATCCTAAGACTTTTCATATCCAGGGTGAACATAGCTCTTTAAGCAGCTCTCTGTGTGTTATAGTTTTCAGAACCCAGCATTGTGGATCATCTATTCTAAGTGAATTTCACTCTTTCTCTAGTTTATATAATATCCAAATTTATTTTCCAGTTTTCCTGTATCCACTTGTGGAACAGTAATTACTAAGATTCAAAATTGTGTCTTTGAGAAACTGAGAGATTCAAAATTTATATGTAAGCAGTTGTATTTTATATTTTCCCCTTACAAAGAAAAGGGAAAGGTTACTAAAATGTTAATCAAAAATTAAATTAATCCGATGCTCTCAGAGCTTGCCAGTTGGCTGATATTTTATGGCACATGACTTAAATAAAGTTACAAAGCACATTCAGCCATTGCTGGCAGCAGTAAAAGTAAGTCATGTTGTGACCTACACCACTGAGTATTGATTTCTGATAAGATAGTCTAGTGAAGTGGGTAAGAGCAGATTGTCTGAATTCAGCCTGCTAGAGTCTGTATGCAGTTTCTTCTACTTGCTGACCACATGACAGGTGCAATATCTTTATTTTTCAGAAGGGAAATGTGTTTGTTAGACTTGCACCACTATGACAAAAGTACCTGATAAAAGAAGTTATGGGAGAAAAATTTATTTGAGTTTAGTTTCATAGGTTTCAGTCCATGATCCATTGGCTCCATTCCTTTAGGTCTGAGGCAAGTTTTCATATCATGGTGGAGGAGGCTATTTGCCTGATAGAAGCCAAGAAAAGAGAGAGAAAGACAGAGGAAAGTGCCTAGGAAAAGATATAACCCTCAAGAATATATTCCTACTGAATTACTTCTTCCAACTAGGCCCCACCTTCTAGTTGTCCACCTCCCCCAATAATGCCATCATATTATGAATACATCAAGGGATTAATCCATTGATTATGTCAGAGTCTTCATGATCCCATTACCTCTCAATGATTGGATACACTAGCTGTTGACCAAGGTTTCAACACATGAGCCTTTTGGAGGATACTTCATGTCCAAAACATAGTGGGGAATAGCATCCTTGATTACAGGGTTGCTATAAGAAGGACTTTGGTAAATGTCATAATGTACCCCCAGTGCAACAATAATTAAAAAGAAACTCTTACTGTACAATCTAGCAACTGTGTTTCTTAATATTTACCAAAAGATGCTAAAAAGTCACAACCATATAAAAACATGACATAGACAGTTACAGCGATTTTATTCAAAATTATTCATAGTTGAAAACAACCAAGGTTTCCTTACATAGACGAATGGAAAAGTAAACTGCAGTACATCCAGAAATGTAATATTCAATGCTAAAAGTAAATGAATACCGATGTCATTAAAAGATATAGAAGAAAACTTAAGTGTATATTGCTAAGTGAAAGAAGCCAGTTTTGAAAAGCTGCACACTAACTGATTCTAGCCACACGACTTACATAAAAGGAAAATGTGTGTAGATAATAAAAGTATCAGTGGTTGCCAGGAATTAGAGGGGAGGTGAGGGAAGAATTAGCAGAACACAGAGGAGTTTTAGGACCATGAAGCTATTTGGTATGATACTCTAATGTTTGATAAAAGTCCTAGCATCTCAACGCTCCTAGAAAGTACGTAAAGAAAATCTTAACTATGGATTTGGGAGCGATAATTATGTGTGAAATTACCTTATTGATTGTACCAAATGTGCCATTCTGGTAGAGGATATTGACAGTGGTGGAGGCTGAGTATTTGTGGGGCAGGTGGTATGTCAGAACTCTATTTTCAACTCAGTATTGCTGCAAAACTAAAACTACTTTTAAAAATAAAGCCTATTGAAATTGAGAAATTTAAGAAAGTAAAGTAAAACAATGAAAAGTAAACTAAGAATTAGGTGAAATACTTCACGTAAAGCACAGAAATTATGCTTTGTATCCAATACATGCTCAGTGAATATTAGCTTTTCTAGCTCAACAAAGTAATTTTTCCTTTATCCAACATGTATTCAGATTTAATTGTCATGCCAGGCCCTCAATACTGAGATAAAAGAAAACCAATAAAGCGACAGAGGCCAATTGGAGAAAGGGACCAGGAACTAGAGAAAAGGTTAGTTCGAGAAGAATTAACCTAGAAGGTAACATACATGCACAGGAAAGCAATACGAGTCAACTCCCTGTATAGCTATCCTTATCTCAACTAGCAAAAACCCTTGGTCCTTCCTATTATTGCTTATACTCTCTATTCAACAAAATTAGAGATTAGGGCAGAATAGTATCTGCTGGGTAGCGAGGGGTAAGGGGGGGTAAGGGAGGGAGCAGGGCAGGGGGGTTAAGAGAGGGGGCGGGGAGAAGGGGGGAGAAATGAACCAAACATTGTATGTACATATGAATAAAAGAAATTAAAAAAAAAAAGAAAACCAAGAGCTAGACATTTTACCATTGGTATTCTAACAAGCTATTGAAAACATAAATACATACGCAAATTACAAATTCCTGTGGTACAACTTGTTAAGAACATAATGTTGGAAACAGTGGGATAATTCCATGTGAGCCAGTAAGAGAAGCCTTTCAGAGGTGGTTATACTTGAAGGAAGAACATTCATTCAATCATTCATTCAACAATCACTTGTCAAAAGTGTACTATGTGACAGAATTTATAGTAAAGGAAAGGATAGAAAATTAGTATGCCTTCCTTCCTTAATAATGTCCCAATTTAGTGAGAAATACAGAGCTACAGTGACACAAATTACAATACAATGTGGAGGATGTTTTGTTTAAAAATATGAGTTCTATGCATGTTATGAATATGAATACTACTCATTCTGGCAGGAGTCTTCAGAGAAGTTGTAACAGTTCTACTATCTGTGGAAGAATAAGCAGAGTTATGGTACATAAAGAAAAGAAAGGAGAGACCTCAAGGAAGGCTATCAGTACCAATTCTACCTATGTCTGAACTCCATCAGCATCCTATGTACCATCCAATCATACCTCATTGAGTATGCAACCCTATCTTAGATCTCAAGAAAACCAATCCAATAAGCTGTCCTTCCACATCCTGCTTGGGGTAAGTGGTTTCCCCAGTTCTCAGGATCATCACTGTGGGACAGGATGTGAGTAGGGGTGGTACTCAGGCAAGTGAAGGTCTGGCTGGGCTTTCCTGGATCTAGGGAGGACAAACAATGGAGTTCTGTTGGAGCTTGCTGTTGAGCTAGAAAGAGCACATAAGCAGAACCAGAAACAAATTCCAGAAGAACATCACCAAAAAGTATGGACTATAGGCTTGGCTCAAGAGGTAAGAACACCTGCTTCCTAAGTGCAAAGGCTTGAGTTTAAACCCAAGTGCTGCCATTAAAAAAAGAGTTGTAAAACTGAAACTCTTTTAAACAGACAGCAATTTAGAATAAAGTCTAGATTAACCAGGCCAGAAGAAATAGTCCATTAAACCTAGCTTAGGTATAGGTAAGAACTTTCTCAATGAAACCCCAGCAGCACAGCAACTAAGAGATAGCATAGATAAATGGGACCTCATAAAACTAAAAAGCTTCTGTTCATCAAAAGAAATGGTCTCTAAACTGAAGAGAACACCCACAGAGTGGGAGAAAATATTTGCCAACTATACATCAGGCAAAGGACTGATAACCAGAATATATAGGGAATTTAAAAAACTAAATTCTCCCAAAACTAATGAACCAATAAAGAAATGGGCACATGAACTAAACAGAACTTTCTCAAAAGAAGAAATTCAAATGGCCAGAAAACACATGAAAAAATGCTCACCATCTCTAGCAATAAAGGAAATGCAAATTAAAACCACGCTAAGATTCCACCTCACCCCTGTTAGACTAGCCATCATTAGCAACACCACCACCAACAGGTGTTGGCGAGGATGTGGGGAAAAAGGAACCCTCTTACACTGTTGGTGGGAATGTAGACTAGTACAACCACTCTGGAAAAAAATTTGGAGGCTACTTAAAAAGCTAGACATGGATCTACCATTTGATCCAGCAATACCACTCTTGGGGATATACCCAAAAGACTGTGACACAGGCTACTCCAGAGGCACCTGCATACCCATGTTTATTGCAGCACTATTCACAATAGCCAAGTTATGGAAACAGCCAAGATGCCCCAGCACTGATGAATGAATTAAGAAAATGTGGTATCTATACACAATGGAATTCTATGCAGCCATGAAGAAGAATGAAATGTTATCATTCACTGGTAAATGGATGGAATTGGAGAACATCATTCTGAGTGAGGTTAGCCTGGCCCAAAAGACCAAAAATCGTATGTTCTCCCTCATATGTGGACATTAGATCAAGGGCAAACACAACAAGGGGATTGGACTATGAGCACATGATAAAAGCTTTAGCACACAAGGGAGGGATGAGGATAGGTAAGACACCTAAAAAACTAGCTAGCATTTGTTGCCCTTAACACAGAGAAACTAAAGCAGATACCTTAAAGCAACTGAGGCCAATAGGTAAAGGGGAACAGGTACTAGAGAAAAGGTTAGATCAAAAAGAATTAACCTAGAAGGTAACACCCACGCACAGGAAATCAATGTGAATCAATGCCCTGTATAGCTATCCTTATCTCAACCAGCAAAAACCCTTGTTCCTTCCTATTATTGCTTATACTCTCTCTACAACAAAATTAGATATAAGGGCAAAATAGTTTCTGCTGGGTATTGGGGGGGGAGGGGGAGGGGGCGGAGTGGGTGGTAAGGGAGGGGGTGGGGGCAGGGGGGAGAAATGAACCAAGCCTTGTATGCACATATGAATAATAAAAGAAAAATGAAAAAAAAACCTAGCTTAGTCCACAACCTTGCTAGTTTACAGAAAGTATTAAAAATCATTGCAAGTAAAGAATTAAAGAATCCACAGGGCTGAACGTTAGGGATAAAAGATATTAAACAGTATCTTAGGACATTAGTTAATAAAAATGTTAATTCTCTGGATTTTTATATTTCTAGCACTTTTTATATTTTTAAAGTTTGTAATTTGTTGTGACTTTTTACTTTTGTGTTTATAATATTCTGATCATTTTAGGACCTCCAAATTAGCATAAGCATATGGTTTCACAAAAACTAAATTCTTTTCTGATTTATAATGCTAGGAATTGAATTGAAAAAAACTTTTTCCCCTTACAATTTCCCCCTTCTTTGTTTTGGATTTCAGACCAAAACAATCTACATGGGAGACAATAGCTGAATGCATATACCTATTGGCACACACATGGATGTATGAACATATATACATTCACTTAAAGACAGGGACACATTCTGCTAAATTCAGTATTAAAGTGATTATGTCTTTGTGTGGACATCAGAGAGTGCTCTTACAGAAAACTAGAAGGTGTAGTTCAATCCCTGAATGTGACATCTCAATACAATCAAGAGAGGAGACAAACATTGGTGTATGAAGCTGCTGCTGGCAAAATGGAGCATACTGTGTTACAATAAACTTTAGGAGGAATATACTCCAAAACAATGAAAAATATACAGTATAATAAATACATAAACCAATAACATAGTCATTTACTCTCATCGTTATGTATACATACTGTACATAACTGTATGTGCTAGACTTAAACTGGCAATGCTGCAGGTTTGTTTATACCAGCATCACCACAAATCAATGAGTTTTGCATTGTTCCATGTTAAGACAACTAAGTTTCAGCTCTGTTATATTATTATAGGACCATTATTATTATGTAATATATCATTGACTGAGATGAGCTAAATAAACTCCTTTTCCTTATAAAGTACATACTCTCTATTATTTCATTAGACTAAAACTGAGTATAGGCTAGGTATAAGACCTGGTGGTTGTGCATCTTTGAATTCAATATGGTTGGATCTATACACCATAATATAACTTACCCAATCAGTTGGCAGTGTAGAAGAGGGGAAACAAGACATAACTGGCCCTGAAGTCTGTGTATAAAGACGGTAACTATTTATACCTAACGCATTCACTGACTGGCAAATATCACCCAATCGCTGTGTTAGACAAGTTAACATAAAGTTAATCTAAACATCAGCTTCTCTTCTTTTGGCCAGCAAAGTTGAAAGAAGCAGAATGAGCAGAGGCAGGTGTCCTTATTCAGAAATGGAAAATTGTGAAGAGCCTATGATAAAGCCAATCATACTGTTTACAGTTGGGAGACATTAGAGACTTTGAGAAGCTGGAGCTCAGTTACATAGGTTTACTTTTGAAAATGAATAGAAGCAAGAGTGACTTTTCAGAATAGTTGCCACATTTTACATAAGTATGAGAGTGACCTGGACAGAGATAATCACATAGGGAATGAGAGAAAGTTTGTATTTCACAGATCTTCCTAAGAGGTATTTGAAGGGAGTAGATGACAGTTTGATTCTGAATGTGGAACACTGTGAGCAGGTAAGATTTTTGTGTGGGCTTCCAGTTTTAGGGAATAGAAAATTCATGATATTGTTCATAAAGAATGATGATTCAGAAGAGGGGGTTTTTATGGAGAAAATAATGAGCTCAGTAAGTAGAGGGAAAGAAGGATCTGGAGCTTGGGTGAAATGTCAGAGCAAAGAACAAAGAAAAAAAGTTCTGAAAGAAAAAAGAGAACAGTTAGTTGGGTACAGTGGTCCATGCCTGTAATACCAGATACTTGGGATGCAGGGATAGAAGGATTGTAGTTTGAAGCCAGCCTGGGCAAAATGTTAGCAAAACTTTATCTCAAAGTACAAGCTAGGAGTAGTGGTGTATGTCTGTAATCCCAGCTAAGCAGGAGGTAAAGATAGGAGTATTGAAGTCCAAGGGTGGCCCTAGCAAAAAACATGAGACCCTATTGAAAAATAACTAAAGCAAACAAGTCTAGGAGCATGGCTGAAGTGGTAGAGCGCTTGCCTATCAAATTCAAGGCCCAAACTTCATATCCCAGTATTGCTGAAACAAACAAAACAAAAAGAACAATTAAGGTGGAAAGTAAATTAAGCCAACGAATAAAAGTAAGAAAGAGTCGTCAGAGAAGTTAGAACCAGGAAAATTGTACTATCTGAAGACTAAGAGGAGAGAATTAAAAAAAAGTAGGGGATAGTGAATTTGAAAATCTATAAATAAAGATAGCTTTTGCTTCTAGTAATTGAACCAAATGGAAGAAAAAATGAGAAGAAAAGTCAGCTAGAAGCTATCATAATATCTGAGAGAAAGGGTGTGACCTCAACCAACCAATAGAGGTGGGGTATGAAGAGAAATAGGGAGGAAGCTGTTTCAGCATGACCTGATGTGACTGCATGTACATACTGAAGGAGGCAGGAGACAGCCTGAGGTGAGGTTACTTTGGTGAATGGCATTACCTGAGATAGGCAATGACAGAGAAGCTAAATTCGGGAAGTGATAATGAGTTTTATTTCAAATTCATTAAACGTGACTTGCCTTAAGACACTCGGGTGGAGGTGTCCTGAATGAATCTCCAGCTCAGGAAGAAATTTTGAGCTGGAGTTGTAATTACCAGTAAAAAGACCGTAGGTTGTAGATAAATCATGGGAGGGACTCAAATGGCATAAGAAGAACATGAGAGCATTTAAGAAAAGGGCTTAGTGTAGAAAACTGACAGATCCATGATGAAAGTGGAGTCAATAGGTAACCTTAAAAAATTTGTTTACTAAATACCTTAATTGCAGGAGATCATAAAAGTCATAGTGAAACATTTGGCTTAGAAGGTATGATGCATATTAATAACATATGAACTAATATCTGAGGACTTAGGAGTATTACAGAGTTGAATTCAAATCCTGATCCTGACAATTACATATAGTAATATATTGGAAATTTTCCTTCATATTTCGTGTGTATAGATGATAAGACCTACCTTCTCTTCAGGTACAGAGCTGCACAGAGTAGTGCTTCTTCATCTTACCTCACCACTGTCTTATTCTTTTCTCTTTTTCCCCTTTACTTTTCTTTTTTATTGTGGGTCCAATTATTTGCAAGGAATCTGCTTTGGTTTTGTAAAATTTCCAATTGAAGCACACTTTTCCGGTACTGATAAGAATGAAACCTTAGTTATGGGGTGTATAATTTGAAATAACCATTCTGTAACCCATATAAGCAGTATTCTTTTAAGAATATCATTTGAACAAGTTCTGTTGCTAAATTGTTTCACCTATACTCTAGGAAATAATACAAGAGTAGAGAAAGAGAGAGAGAGAGAGAACACAATGCTGACATAGGCTAAATGTTTGGGGTGTTTTTTCCTTTCAAAATAAGGACAATTAAGAAGTACAATGTCACCAACAACAAATGTTTTGGTGAAGATGTGGGGGAAAAGGAACCCTCATACACTGCTGGTGGGAATATAAGCTAGTACAATCACTTTGGAAAACAACATGGAGACTCCTTAAAAAACTAAGCATAGATCTGTCATATGATCCAGCAATACCACTCTTAGGGATATACCCAAAGAAATGCGACTCAGGTTACTCCACAGGCACCTGCACACCCATGTTTATCACAGCACTATTTAACATAGCCAAGCTGTGGAAACAACCAAGATGCTCCACTACCGATGAATGGATTAAGAAAATGTATTTATACACAAGGGAATTTTATTCAGTCAGAAAGAATGAAATTTTGTCATTTGCAAGTGTATGGATGGAACTGGAAAACATCACGCTTAGTGAAGTTAGCCAGGCTTAGAAGGCCAAAAATCCTATGTTCTCCTTCATGTACGGATTATACACCTAAAACAAATGCAGTCATATTATTAGACATGGATCACACACTAGAGGGAGAACACACATGGGAGGAATAGGGAAAGGGAAGGAAACCTGAAACTTGAATGTGGTTGATGTGCTCACTGCATAGGAGTGAACATAGTAGTCTTAAACTGGCAGAGGCAACCATGGGAAGGAGACCAGGAAGTAGTGAGGAGGTCTGGCAGAGGTGAACCAATGTGGGTTGCAATACACAAGTGCATGGAAACAATGCTAGGAATCTCTCTATATAGCTATCTTCATCTCAAACTAGCAAAAATGCTATGTCTTTCTTATTATCTCTTATTTTTCTCTTCAACAAAATCGGAGAATAAGGGGGCAGAACAGGTTCTGCCTAGAAGTGGACGTGGGGGAGGTGGCCCAAACCATGTATACACAATGTTTACACATATAAATGTAAAAATGATAAAATGAAAAAAAAAAGTACAATGTCTATTTACATATTATAGAATCATTGAAGGTACTGGTAAGAAATTTAGAGATTATGGAATCTAATCTTTTCCATTTTGTTTTCTTTTGCTCCAGAACTTTCCTTCAACAGATGAAATCTTATACTGATAGTTAATAAGGGTTCTCAGGTCGATACCAGGATGTAAGACTCTGGAGCTTTCCTTTCTCAGCCTTACTCAGCTGAGGTTCAGCAACACAGTTTAGAATCATGGCTTTTGTTCAATTTGCTCATTTAATGAAAGAGAAATTGAGTCACATCAGGGTAAGTGGCTTGCCCTGGCTCCTGATGGAATAGCAGAGCTCTCTTGACTTCTCCTGCAAGACTTCAGTTGGATGAGCATTTTAAAGCTTGTGTTTTCAGCAAATCCCTACCTTCCCACTTTATTTTTGCATCCAGTGTTCTATATGAATATGAAAAGACTCAGAATTTAACTCCAGCCCCTCCATCTCCAGGCAGAGTCCCAGGAGAAGATGTATAAAGCTTTTCATTTGGGGACTGACTAGCTACCTGCCAAGTTTGATTAAGTAGGAGTGGTGGTTGGCCAGGGAGATGGGGCTGAATGAGCAGATTCCTTGAGGGCAGCCAAAAAGTATACATCTCCCATGTGGAGATGCAGCACAGAATCCCACGGGGACAGCAATGCCTATCTTGGAGCCAGGACTTAATGAGCACACGTTCATCTTTGGTACTCAGATGAGAAGCCCACTGTAGTGCATTCCAAAAGCCAAGTGGGAGTGTGTGTGGGAGAAAAGAGGAGAGAGCTGAGCTCTGCATGGCCAGGAGGGAATCAAAGCAATCAAGGTCCTTTGGGAGGGACTTGCTAGTTTTAAGAATTGGGAAATGTGCTCTAGGTTAAATTCTCAGTCTTTAACCTTGTGGAATATTTAACACTGATTTAAAAATAATTTTCACACTTTCTAATACATACTATATCTAAAATGTTGTGTTGTGAGCTTTAGATGGTCAAAATGTTATTTTTCTTAAGAATAAAATATAGTAAAAGAAACAGACAAGTATGCAACTTAAATAAAATAGCAGTTTATTCATTTCTATCATGATAGTCTAACAGGATGTTTGCCTTAGTGTCTACTTCACAATTTATTATAAGGATTATATGACTTAATACTTGTAAATTGACTAAATGTTCAATAAAGTTAGATACTATTTACTTTGATTTCTAGGAAAATTCTTCTAAATTATCTTCCTGTTGCTTTATAAAATTTTAAATTACTATTATATCTGCTTAACTTCTAAGAGATAATTTTGGTTGTAAGTGTTCCTTTTGTAAAGTGCTTCAGTGATGCAATTATGGTTTCTCTGAATATAGTAGATGGCACTTTTTTTTTGGTGGTAATGGAGTTTGAACTCAGGGACTCAAGTACAAAACTTTTATTCATAATTAGCTTTAGTTTTCTTCTATGTGCATAGATTCTGGTTCTTCCAGGTTTTTTAAACTCCATTTTTGTTGATTTGGTTATTATCAAAAATTAGAGCATTGGCTTGCAAATATGTTTGATTGTGATTCATAATAAAAATACTTTTTATATCAGTATCTGCTGCTCATCACACACACAGAAAGAGAGAGGGGCAGAGGGAGAGAGAGGAGAAATGCATACCATACACATTCTCACATCATTGGGAAATTAGAATTTCATGTAACAGTATTTTCCCTTATGTGACCTATCAAATATCTGATAATCTTCGACTAGAAAACCTGATTGAAAGCTCTAGGTGAAACTGGTAAGCATTACTGACTTTGAGATTTACTGAATTAGCCTGGCTGAGTCATTTAGCTGATAATATGTGAATGTTAATAGTGTTAAACCCTTCTTCTTCAGCTCAGCAGATTCTCAGGGAGGTTGCTATCAATTTTCTGTCTAGAAAGTTAAGGACTGGTTAGCATGTACTCTCCTGAGTAAGGGAGAGTGCTCAGGCTCTGAGTATCCAAATGCAGGCTCATTTTCACCTTCCTATGCAATCCATAAAGCTTCTTTTCTATTGGGTGACCCACATTACGGAAACTGCTTTCACATTTCTAGGAAATAAACCTTCGGTTTCTTGCCAGGGGATGGGAGGAATAGACATTTGTTCTCATGGAGTGCTGAGAGTGTTCTCATTTTTATAGGTGCTTCCAGAAAAGATATTCAACCAATCTCTAATTTTAGTCCCCACTCATCCCCTCTTTCACAGAACTGATGTTATCAACTCCTCAACTTCTTGGGGAGCCATGGTCTCTAGTTGATTTGGTTCTCAATTTTGACTTCATCACTATAACTTAGAATTCTCAAGTCTTTCCAATTATTTACCACTTATCCGTCTGTTTTTAAGAATTTAATTTTGTTATTGTTCTCTCTGCTTTTCTCCTCATTCTTTGCATTTATGACTAAAACAGTCCTTTGTTGTCAATTCAATAGAGTTTTGGAAGGGGATGAAGGTAAACGTGTATATTCAAAATACACCATTTTCTTTGAAAATCCTTGTTTCATTTTCCATCTTTATACTTCATTAACTATGTGTCTTTGGAACAGAACAATAAGAAGATATTATATTATATAAAATGATAAGATATCCTCCATGGAGAGTATCTTCCCTATGTGGAAAGTATCTTCCAGAGTTCCTGCAACATTAAAAGGAGAGATGATATTTCAAGTATTAACAAGCATTGTGGCTTAGTACTGATCACCTAATTTGCCATAATTTTTATTTTTTTCATTTCAAAACTATATGGGTCTCAGGACTAAGGAATTTATTTCATGTTTATTTTTTTCCTTTTATGCATGGCCCAATCTTAGGAGTCAATCAAATTTTAGTAATCCTCCAGATATAGGTAGCAACTTTTCACTAACCATTCTTGATAATTTCCATAGATTTATACTTTAAAATTATTATTCAAATTTCATCTGGCTTCTATATCTCTAGGGATGTGGTTTTTTAAATGTCTGACTCCTATCTACTACCTGTTTAGGACAGGATGTAGAAAGAAAACAAAAGGAGTATTTTGGGATCACTGAGCTATCTTCTCTCCAACCAGAGCCTTGAGAGGAGAAATCTCACTTGTTTGGGGCAGGTGGTGATTAATCTTCTCTAAGTGGAGTGAAGAAGTGGGTGAATTAGAGGGCTAGGAGGAAATGTGGGCATTTGGTGGCCACTTCACTCCTCTTCCACAGATCATAAGATCTGAAAGGATGTTAAAGAGAGATAAGAAAAAGAACATTTCAGACAATGCAATCTTTTACAGCCCCCACATTGGGTTTTTCCTTGTAATCATTTTTTGGGCAGAACAGAACACTATATTCCCTTTAAGAGGTGCTTTCTCTGTAGTCCAGTTATGTTTTTCTTTTTGTTTACCACACTCACACTTGTACAAGCACCTTATGCAATTTCAGTGAATTGTTGCTCAGCCTAGATCGGAAATTGCCAGTACTGACAATTTCTCAAAGTGCATACCCCTTTAAATCCACCTTGTGAGCAATTCCATACAAGCCTATTTAAGGCTCCCTGGAAACTTAAGTACTCTGTAGAAATAGTACCTAATTGACTTTTTCAAAGCAAATTGACCCCCTTAGACCTTAGCCAAGCATTGGAACTTGCATAATAAAGAGAAATGGGAACTCTTAGGATAAATAGTCATGGGTGGGGAAGAAGGTTCAGGGGTGCTGACTTGCACTGGAGAATGCTGACTAATTCATCCCCCAATAGCAGTTGAGGATGGGAACTCTACTAGTGGTGAAAAAGATAACCAAAATGTCAGAATTCCTTCTTTTGCTGAAATCTTCAGAGCTTAAAATTCATGTTTTCTTGAGATTTTCCCCTCAAGACAAGCATCACAACTAAGTATGTCAATCATATTTTTAAAGAAAATGCAAGCTTTTTCCCCACTACAAGAAACATATGTGTGCATTTTAAAAAATATAAAATATAGAAAGGCCAAAAGAAGTAGGGAATATTTTGCTACATTCTTAGCACACAGAAGTAACAATTGCTTGTGTGCATGTATTCTTTTTACCTTTGGTCTTTTATCTGCAGATATGTGAATTTTTTAATATTTTAAAAATATAGTTTTAATCTTAGTATTTATAGAATTTAATTGCTTACAACCTGCTTACCATAAGTGAGAGCATTTTAATGACACTATAAATTAATTGTAAACATTACATTTAATTACAGATATATATGCTATTGAGTCAGTTGGATTTTTTAATTATGTTTTACTGTGGAATATTTATTTCCAATTTAAAATATGATAAAGGTAGCATTTCTAAGTAGTAGGGAATAAAAAGACTACTTCCAACACTCTTCTCCCCAAACAAGTAAACATAAGTTAAATATCCTTCTCAATTTATTCCTATACAGACTCAGGATGGATTAATAATTTGACATTTAAAATGGCATCATGAAAGGGCTAGAAGAAAATAAAGGTGAATATTTATATATTCTTCGTATAGGAAGCTATTGCTAAGCAAAATATAAAAGCAGAACTATGTGAAAAATAATTACAAATTTAGATGCATAAAATTTAAAAGCTGCTTTACAGCAAAATGTATGCTCATATATAGCATGGATACATATACATAAATACACACATGCATAGTGTTAAAGAAAAAATAAACTTTCTGAAAAGCTCTTACAAATTAATAATAAACTGACAAAAAGATACAAAAATGGTTTAAAGTTGATGTATAGCTGATTCACTGCAGATAAGATACATGGAAAACATATTTATAATGTTCATACACAATAGTAATAAAAGACAATATAAATTAAAATAGTGATCTGTTGTCTCACCTAAAGGTTAGTAACATATATGTAATTGCAACTAAAGAGAAATAAGCACTTCAAACACAGAGAAGAATCATAAATTGGTAGAGCTTCCCTATAAGGTACTTGACAATGTACATCAAAAACTTTAGACATTAAATACTTTTAAGAATCATATTTCCCAGAGTTTATTCTGAGGATGCAATTTTAAAAGAATCCATAGATATGTAGGCATATTCATCTCAGTATAATAATGAACAATTAAAAAGCAGCTGAAATATGTAGCAACACTTTGTTGTTAAAACATTTTGCATATGAATACAGAATTTTTAAACTTGTTGGAATCACCACAAGAAGAGGCCTAAGGTAGGAAAAAAAATAGAGAAGATGAATCAATTCGGGTTCTAATACAAATATACATGGAAATGTCTCAAGGAAACTCCCTGTATAGTTATCTTAAACAAAAAATACATTTTGTTTTTTACAGAAACGGAGAACAGGAGGGCAGAACAGGTTCTGCCTGGGGGATTGGTACCTGTGGGAGGAGGGAGAAAGTGGGAGAGGATGTAGGAGGGTGAAAATGGTGCAAAACTTATGTACTCATATATGTAAATGAAAAATGAGACCTGTTGACAGTATTCCAGGAATGGGAGAGGGGGATAAAGGACAATGATGGAAGGGGTGAAATCAACTATAACATATTGCAAGAATTTTTGTAAATGTCACAATGTACCCCAACACACACACACACACACACACACACACACACACACACACACACACGCACAAAGGAACCCTCTCAAAAAATAAAACATTTTGAATGATCGCACAATAGAATGCACATAATTCTAATTAAATGAAGTAAACTTATATACTGTAATATTTTAGAATTGAAAATAGAGGCTTGCAGTGAAGGGTGGACTGCAGGAGGTCCCAAAAGGTGATAATTAGCCAGGGAGACACTTCTCCTTCTCAGGAAACATTTGTTTGCATCAGAGAGACAAAACCCAATTTCCAACCTGACCCAGGGGGACAATCGGTTTCCAGTTCCCCTGCATGCCCCCATGCAGCCTTTCTCTTTTCTTCTCTACAAATAAAATCTTTCCAACCTCTGCTGCTCAAGTCCGCCTCTGCTTTCAATCTCAGAGTGGACCAAGAACCCCAACACCAGAAAATTCCTGCATGTCATCTATATATCAGTATAGTGGTTCAAGTGTTAAAGTGCCTGCTTAGTAAGCTTGAAGGCCCTGAGTTCAAACCCCAGAACTGCCAAAAGAAAAGAATTGAGAATAACCATTATCTATTGAATAGGAAAATATTACAAAAGATATTATTTTCTGGTATTCTGTTTTTGCATATATTTTCTTTCTGGTCACTTGGAAAACATCTAGAAGATGAGGCAATAAAATGTTAATAGAGATTATTTCTGTCGAATGAGATCTTGGCTTATAAAATTTATATACCCTCTAGAATATATATTTTCCACTTTTTGTCAGATTACAACTATGTATTTCTTAGGATTGCATTTTATTAAAATATATACATAACATTTCAATAAACATTTAAGTCCATATATCCTTAAGTATATTTATTATTTTTCTACTAGGATAAACAACTAAGAAGTAGAAAAGTCAATTCAAAGAATGTGAACATGTTTGAAACTCTTGACATACATTGAAAATTTTCCTATATTGACAAAACATCCCCAGGGGCATTAACAAAAGTTTTCCATTTTTACCCCGCTCTTATCATCATTGGTTAAATGATTCCAAGCTAGATTACATTTTCACATTTTAAAATGTTTGTTAACCAACTGAATTTTCACTGTTGAAAATTGTTTCTTGGAAGGCATATTTTTAAAACCTTAACACCACAGCTTACATTATAGGCAACAGGTTTCCAGATCATCAGAACAGCAAATGCCTTTTTACAAATAATGGAAGTGCTGCAACACTGTGATTTTTCCTTCTTTTCTAGCAAAAAGGACATAGTGTAGGAAAATTCACCATTATTGATCATCATGTTGCCTGCCTTTTGTAGTTCAGCTGTGCCCCTTGGTGTTAGGGCAAGATATTTTATTGAATCCTATTTCCAAAGAATGGTGTTTTAGTGTATTGAGAAGTGAAGTTAAGATTTTGGACCTTTGCAGCAATTATCTCCTTTAGTTCACTGCTTCCTGTCTCACTCACTCTTAAGCCACTGGTGGAAAACATACATTCTTTCTTGAGAAAGCCTGAGATAGGTTGCCTATCAACCTATCAACACTGGTGCCAAGTTCTCTCCCCAGCGCCCTTTCTCTCTATAATAACCACAGAGATTACATGATCTGCACCTAATAGAAGCCAGGTACAGATATTATCATCAGAAACAAAATATTAGAAATTATTGTAATGAGTGGATGATCAGAGTAACATAAAAGAACAATGGTGATGATTAATAGAATGTGGCATCTCTAAGAGCAAACAATTTGTCAGCCAACAGGGTATTGATTAATTTATTGAAACAAAAAAAATCACAGATGGGTAATTAGGAAGGTAACATTACCTCCCCAGTGAAAGTTACAAACCTTTGCATGTATTTTAGGCCTGAGTTTTTAAACCTGTAACTCCATGACTGAAGGAGACTGAATCTCCAGGAAGAAGGAATATGCAACACCAAGAAGATGTACATAGTAATGATTTACTCAATCCTTTCTCAAAGAGACTCACAGTCATTTACCCAAATAACTATGCATTGAGGCAAAGTATTCAATGAGTCAGAGTGGACATTGATTCCTAGAGACCTAATGTCACCTTGCCCCTGCCAATCTAAAATAACTGAGAGGATGGGAATAGGGACTCAATTTGGGATGATACACAGGCTATAACAAGTCATAGGCACCTCTGGTGAAGTTGAGGTAAAGGGGGCTTTTAGAAGAAAATAGAAGTCCATGTAAGTTACTCTGAAACAATGCTCATTGGTCCCAGAAGGTTACTGCAGGAGCTAGCATTAGACAGTCATTTCCAGGCATCTTATTTAAACTTCTGCAGTCAAATATTTTTCTAGCAACTAATCTTTTTACAGAAATATGTGCAGATGTGCCATGGTTTGATTTTTGTCCCCAAAACTCATGTTAAAATTAAATTCCCATTGTGTGGTATTAAAGTGGAATCAAGTCATGAGGACCATGCCCTCAAGAACAGATTAAATCATTTATAGATTAATGAATTAATGGGTTATCCTGAGAGTAAGTCTTATAAAAAGCCAATTTGGCTCTGTATTTTGTATGTACCCCTCTTTCCATGAGATGTCCTGTACCTTTTTAGGACTCTACACAGTCCCCACTAGCAAGAAGACCTCCACCAGTTGTGACCTTGGGCCTCCCAGCCTCCAGAACTATGAAGTGAATAACCTCTCTTCTTTATAAATTACTCAGTCTTCAGTATTCAGTTATAGCTATTGCTAAGATAGCATGTGATGTAAACAAAGCATGCAGGACATAAAGGAGTTGCTTGAGGGTCTTAGAAAGTCCTTCTCTAAGACATCTGAGATTTCTTCTGGCCTCTACTTTGTCTGGATCTGATAAGAATGACTTCATCTTGGGCTTAACAACTTTCACATTCAATATTTGTACTACCCTTGCATAAAGATGAGATTGTATGGTCAGTCCAAGTAATAAATGGAGTCCTGACACTGAATCAGCTCACAGTAGATCCATTGGCTTCAAGGGCTCACACAGTGGATAATTTTCTTTCAAATAACATACATTAGCAGTTCCTTGGTCTATGGAGTAAGAGCTGTTTAGAGGGAGAGGCAAATTAGAAGGCTCTAAAACTCCCGAACTCCAGGAAAGATAATAAAAACAAAAACAATGATAGCAACAACCTCATCCTTAGAAAGAATGGTGGAAATTGTGCCTACTTTAAAGCTTTTAGGGATTGCAGAGAAGGTAATGCTAATTAATCCACCATTTAATTCATCATTCTTGTTCTGAAAGAGCAGACACATCCTAGAGGATGACAGTGGATTAGCATAAACAAGTACTAGTCACAATTGCAGCTGCTGTGTCAGATATATTATTTTTGCTAGATCTGATTAACACTTCCTTGGGACGTGGTATGTGTCTCATATAGTGAATTTAGTCTTTTCCATTCCTACCATGGAGAAGGAGCAGAAGCAGTTTGCATCCACATGGGAAGGACATTTTACTTTTATCATTCTGCCCCAGACCTATGTTAACTTACTGTGCCTAACGTAATATAGTCCAAAGAGACCTGGATTATCTGATTATTCCACAGAATATCAGTTTAGTTCACTAATTCAGAGGCATCATGTTTACAGGACCAGAAAGGAAGGAGGAGAAAGGATGTTAAAGGTACTCCAAAGGGTAGAAGATAAATCTTAAGTGGTTTGTGTCCCACAAATCAGTGAGGTTTTTGTAGGTTCAGTGTTCTAGGGCATGTCAGAATGTCCCCTCTACATTAAAGAAAGAATTATTTTATTTTGTACTTTCTACAACTAAGAAGGAAGCACCATGTTGATTAGATAGCTCTAGGTTATTGAAGCACAATTCTGCATTTGAATTTATGGTTCTGATCATTTTCCAGATGATAAAAGAGTCCACCAGATGTTATTGAGCCCAGATCAATGAAGTCCTTGGTAGCAGCTACAGGGTACAGTGTAGGCAGCCCTAGCATTTGGGTCATATATCTGGGTAGTTACTAGTATTAAAGACATAGGGAAATGATATTATATGTAGCTCATAGCGAGCTTCAGTAAAAACTCACAACACAGATCCTTGATGTTCTAAAGCAAGGTCATGCCTCTGCAGCTGTGGAAAACACATCATTCAAGAAAATATTCATGGCATACTACCAGGCCCTGATAAAGACAGAGCTCCCTATCTTGAATCATTAAGCAAGCACTTGAACAGAACAACTCATCAAAAGTCATATGGTTGGGTAGGTCTGGCCAGGGACTATCATTGTAAAGAGGACTATGTAAGACCTCAGGAATTCTACTGAAAGACAGGACGGAGACTGGCCACA
Organism: Castor canadensis; assembly: GCF_047511655.1. Lineage (NCBI taxonomy): Eukaryota > Metazoa > Chordata > Mammalia > Rodentia > Castoridae > Castor > Castor canadensis. Next base: position 106,303,164 of record NC_133392.1, on the reverse strand, counting down.
ACTGGTCAGCCTACCTACTATATGAGATGATTTTCTAGTTGTGAGCTGAGATCTTGTCCTTAAAGATTCTATCATTGAATTAACTACCAAAAGGTTGTTTTTATGCAAGTGCTTTAGGACTCAATATTTTAAATAACTTTATATCCTGAGAATGCTCTGGGTGAAATTTTGGGACTTTAGATGACATTGGCACCTCCAGTTCATTCCACCTCTCACCTCCAGTTCATTCCACCTCTCACCTCCAGTTTATTCCATCTCTCACCTCCAGTTCATTTCATCTACCATCTTGTTTAGTTTCAGTCATCATTATCTAACATATTTCATGTTATTTACCCTATTTATTGTTCCTTTCCTACATGAAAATACAAACTCAACAAGAATGATGATTTCTGTCTGTTTTGGTCTCCAGAACCTAAAACTATACCAAGCCTATGGCAGTTGATCAATAAATATTTATCTGAATGAGTGAACAGTATATAGGAGTCTAGTACAGAACCATACTTCTGTTCCCTTTGGTTGATAGAGTTATATTGTACACTGAACTTGCAGTAAGATCAAAAAAGTACTCCAATTTTTGCAACAGTTGGGAGATGTGGAAAAGTCACTTTATGAAGATGTTGACTATCTCTTGACTTTATATGTGCTATTGAGGAGACAGCAACAGTCTTGTTGCTTGTTAACCATAGACCCAGAACTAAACATTTGATTCAACAAAAGGAAAAATAAAATGTAGGAAAGCACTGGCTGCTAAGGTAATTTTGAAGTTCTCCATTTGATGAAGGGATATAGGTACAGAGGCTGTCTTGCTGACCTGAGGCTGCATCTTTGAAAGCTATAGATGTGCAGCCTTCATTAGCTCCACTCTGGGTACAGAGAAATGCTTGCACACTTTGCTTCTTTTATCTTGTGTCTTTCTCATATCTGCACTGTATATTCTTGCCCTCAGTATTACAGATACATAGGGTCAGTATTCAAGGGTGAACAAAGAGGAAATCATAGTTTGTCAGGTAGAATGCAGAATGAGAAAAAAAGAAATTATTTATCACATCCAGCAGTATGCCTAAAGGCAAAACAATTTATTGTGATGGGGAGACTATAAATGTTTAAAAGAATAGAGAATTAATAATGATGACTTTGTAGTCTTGAAAACAGACTTGGATACATTGGCACTCAAGGATTCTAATAGTTCTTTCTCATCCATATTCAAATTGAATTCATATCATATTGACATCAAGCTAATAAAAAGTGTATCTGCCAATTTATTCTTATAAATTATCACATATCTACTTTCTAGCTGAAGAAATTTTTACCTAAAACTTCTTTTTGACACATAGAAAATCATGCAACTCAAGAATCAGAGAAACCCTGCTAAGGCACAGCAGTGGACTCATATTTAGGTGAGAATTTTTAGTTAATATTGCATGCTAGTCCCAAAAGGAAAAATAACAAAATAAATTCAAATTGATCCAAGTTCTTTATATCATCTTCAATGTAGTTATATAAACTGGCGTACTATTCCATTAGAACATAATCACTTGAAATTCACTTTCTATTGAGGATTCATTAAAAATGATGAAATTATTCATAAGTACTATTAACTAGAGTGAACCATAATGAATGTTTGAAGCTTCCGTGCCTAAAATAAGTATTTTTTTCAGATCTGCCAAAATGCCAAGCATTTGTAGCATGACACTTGAGGGAGTTAATCTAGCACAAAGATCTTGACTTTTGCATCCTTTGAATTTTAGCTGGATGAAGTTAATACCTTGGAGGAAGCATGAGATGCTCAGAACTACATTATTTTCCATCAAATCCCAGTCTTCTTTCCATATTGAATCATATTGCAGCAGTTACAGCAATTGTTACAGATTGACCACCAGTATGTCGGAAATACAACAAAGTGATATCTACAATAGAAATTTATTCCTCATAAATTCCAAATGCCACTATGGGAAGTTAATAATATAATCTCCATTTTACTGATAAAGAAATTGAAACTCAAGGAATTTCAATATTTGTATTCTGGGGTTATGTAGTGAGTATAATTGTGCACATATTCCAAGATAGATTTGTCTTACAAGAAAGAACAAGCTCACAATTACACTAGGCATCGTGTTACTATTATGGTGGCAAATACATATCTGACATCCACACCATTGTTTAATGTTTACCTAGAAATATCTGGAAAGGTGGATAGCAAGGTACCCCATAGCTTACTTGTCTTCTTTTTAGCAAATTTTTCCATTCTATGAACTAAATGTTTTTTTAAAATGTACCAATGACAGCAAACATTTAAAATATACTACATACAAAGGAAGAGACACTTAAGACAGCACAGCATATTAGAAAATCCAGGTATATACATGTCTCGAGAGATATATAGGCCTGAGTTCCAATCAAAGGTTTGTCACTTTTCAGCTGTGAACCCTGGTTGATTATTGGCTTATTGCTCTTGGATTCATTCTCTACTCTGTAATTCTCTACTCTTTTTTTTTTTTTAATAAGGGATTGACTTCAGTAAACTGCATTTCACAGGTTGTTTTGTCAGTTGGATTCTAGCTAGGATCATCTAAGAGAGGGACATAGAAGACTGGAGGGTAAACCAAGAGTAAAGCTAGATTCTTTCTCTCCTGCTCCATCTGTTCAGGCAGTGCTCTGGCAGTGGCTGTATCTCCTTTATAGTTCCTAGTTCATGCAGAGTAACTTACACCAGGCCAGCTCACCACCTGGGCTCTGGTAGCACCACTTACTGCTTGTGCACATATTCTTGGGGCTGGTGGAGGCTTCAGGATGTTTCTGAGTTGTATCACTGTCTTATTTGCTATTTTAGCTTCTGCAACCTTTGGCAAATAGTTCTCCATATTAATCTCTATCAAACAACTTAGTGTGGATTCTGTTTTGCTAGCTGAACCTTATATAGTATGATGAAACACTCAACTTCACAGAGATTTAGTTTCCTCATTTGTAAAGTAAAGGTGATAATAACTACTTGTAAGCTACTTAACCTGCCAGTGCCTCAGTGCCTTCAACTGAAATGTGCACAAGAGCAGTACCTACCTCTGAGTCAAGCTAACTGCTTTAAGAAATGACGTATCCAAAGCCAGGTGCTGCTGTCTCATGCCTATAATCCTAGCTACTTGGGAGGATCATGATTTGAGGCCAGCCCAAACAGTTCATGAGATACCCATCTCCAAAATAACCAGAGCAAAATGGACTGGAGGCATAGCTTAAGTGGTAGAACAGATTTGCAAGCATGAAACCCTAAGTTCAAACCCCAGTCCTGTACGCATGCACACAACAAACTCAACATCCATCCTTTTCACTCATCAGTGGTACCCTTTCCTTTCCCCCACCTCCCACTGATTTCCCCCCAGACAGTTTCCCAAATGCATTCACGTCCCATTATTCTCATTACTAATCATTGCTGTTTAAAGTTTAGGTTCCACAAAAGAGCAGAATAAGCAATATTTGACTTTTTGAGTTTGGCTTATCCCACTCATATGATGATCTCCAGTTTCATCCATTTTTCTGCAAATGACAAAATTACATTTTTCTTTTATGACTAAACATATTCTATTTTCTTTATTCATGGATTGTTAGGTACTTTAGCTGACTTCACGGTTTAGATATTGTCAACAGACCTCTAATAAACATGGGCTTGAGGATATCCCTTTTGTATATTGATTTATACTCTTTTGGTACCAAGAGTAGTGTGGCAGGATCATAAGGGAAGTCTATCTTTAGTTTTTTGAGGAACCTCCATACTGATTTAAGTAGGCTGCATTCCCACTAACAGTGTATGCATCCTTGCCAGCATTTGCTGTTTGTTTTCTTGATGTTTGCCATTTTGACTGGGCTAAGATGGAATCTTAGTGTAGTTTTTATTTTCATTTCCTTTATGGCTAAGGATATTGAACATTGCTTCATGTGTTTATTATGCATTTGTATTTCTTCTTCTGAGAACTTTCTACTCAATTCATTTGCTCATTTATTAATTGCATTATTTGTTCTTTTGCTGTTTAGTTTTTTGAGCTCTTTATATATTCTGGATATTAATCCCTTATCTGTTGAATAGCTGGTGAAGATTTTTGCCTGTTCTGTGGTTTGTCTCTTGATTCTGGTAACTGTTTCTTTGATGTGCAAAGCTGAACATTATATTTAGATCTCAGATGATATGACGGTCATGTCGATGACGGTGATGATACTACATTTCCTGAGACCTAAACTCTGCTAGACTATAAATATTACCTTATTTAATACTAATAACAACAATAGCATGTTATACTTACATAATATTACTTGTGTGCCAGGAGCAATTCTAACATGTAAATTAGTAATTAATTTAATTAATTTAATCATCATGTAAATCCTATAAGGCTGTCACAGAAACTTTTGGCTGATCACCAAAATCACTTTCATTTCTCCTTGATAATTACCCAGGTTACATTGTTCAGCCTCCCTTACTATTCGATGTGGTTGTAAAATTGCTCTGTAATTTCTGGCTCGTGAGTGGAGGTGATGTGGACCACTACTAGATTCAGACCATAAGAATTACTCACAGGGTCTTTTCCTTTTCTTTTTTAGAGGAATGTAGATGACCTCAAAGATGACCTTGGAAGCTGTGTTAAAGATGCCAAGGCTGATATCAACTTGAGTCTATGATTAACCAAGTGAACTAGAAACATCACCACTACACACACACACACACACATACACACACACACACACACACACACACACACACACACACACTTTTGCCGTGTGTTGCCTGGATCTTTATTAAACTGCTCATCTAGTAAGACAAGCTGTTGTACATATGTTGTACATATGAAGACAGAATAACAAAACCCACCAAACACTTTACATAAGGAGGGAAGGAAAAGGGGAATGGTAATACAATGGAGGGGGCAAACATTTTCAAGGTACACTGTATACATGCATGGGATATTACAATGAAATCTCCCAATATTATTAATTTGTAATAATTCAAAGAATTTTAATTAAAAAATTAAGTTTTACCTCTCTCTTAGTTAAGATTTTTTAAATTAAAATTTTGCATTTATAAAATGCACATGTCAATATTATTTATTGATGATAGAGAAAACATGTCATAGGGTGTCAGGAATTCTAAGTAAATTTGGATATGCATTTGCCTACTGAACTGTTTGCTACATGAAAATTTACGTCCTGTCTCTTTCCACAGATTGTAACCACAAAAGAAAGGTGTTAAGGACCCAAAAATCAATATGAATAGTCATTACCCACAAAGTTAGATATAATCTAAAAGAAGAGAAAAAAATTTATCTTACAATGTTATAGGCATTTTGGCCTTCATGGAGGAAGTGTTGCAGTGATGAAGCAATAAACAAGTAAACATATATGTACCTATATCTGTGTGCTGTGTATAAACACATACATGTTTAGACAGTGGGAATGAGGACAAAAATAAAGCAGAGAGAATATACTGTAGATAGATAGATAGATAGATAGATAGATAGATAGATAGATAGATAGATAGTAATGGTGATGGGAAGGGGTACATTCACTGGGTACTTGGTAAGGCTCTCTGTAGAGAGGCATTGGAACAGAGATATGACATCTATAGTGGAACTGGGAATGAGAGGAAGGAATAGCAACTTTGGGCCAACATAAAAACTTATGGCTTCAGAATCAAATCTAGGTGTGATGGGTTATACTGCTTTTAATCTTTAGCCCATCAATGTTCATTATCAGATAACCATTTCCATAACTAAGATGGAAAAAGAAACCAAATAGAACAAATCATTTAAATGTTTATTTAATATAAAAACAATGTATAATTAAGACATACATCATGATGCTTTGATACACATATACATTGTGAAATGATTCCTCAGTTAAGCTAACTAACATATTCATTTGAACATGCAGTTAGCATATTTTTGATGTGTGTTAAAAATACTGAATTTCTACTTTCCTCTTTTATTTTTATTTTTTATTTTATTTATTTAATAGCATATTATAATTGTACCAATCATACATTGTGATATTTAGAAAAGTGTTTACAATATATCTTAGTTTGATTCACCCCTCCATCTTTCTCCTATATCTTCCCTCCCTCTCTTCTTAGAACAATTTCAACAGGTTTAACGGTTCCATTTTCGTACATGAATACATAGTACTTCCACCATATTTGCCTTCCTTCATCCTTTCTTTATGCCCTCCTCTCTTTCACTGGTACCAAACCCCAGACAGGACTTGTTTTGCCTCCTTGTCCTTCATTTTTTCAAAAAAGACATTTTTGTTTGCTTATGATGATTATACAGAGAGTTTCACTGTGACATTTTATGTATATATATATATATATATATATATATATATATATATATAATACCCCAAATTAGTTCATTCCCTCCATTATTTTCTTTTCTACCATAGACCTCTTCTGCTGGTGATTTCACCAAGTTTGAATACTTCGTATTCATACTTGTAGAAGTACATCAGTTATATTCACCTTCTTTACTTTCTTCATTTACCCTCCCTCTTGTATGAGTACCCTCTCCCTTAGCATGACCTGTTTTACATTCTTGTCTTTCACTGTTTGTGTCTGTTCATTGTTCAGTGGGATTTTTGCCTTGGTATTTAACCTATAAATGTATTGTGTTTAAGTCAGTCTAACCTCCCTCCACTACACTTTCTCATCCTTTCCCCTTCTCCAGTGTTGTCCAACAATTTTCAGTTTGTTTCATTATGTCTTGTCCATACACAGATATGATACAATTCATTTCTTCTTTACCTCCTCCTTTAGTCTCCTCTAACAGTTCCACTTTGGGGTATATATTCTGTATATATTTATATGTGTGTATGTTATTCCTTGTATTTGTATTGGGCCTATATTCCACATATAAGACAGAAGATACAGCCCTTGTCTATCTGAACCTGGCTAACTTCAGTTAAGGTGATGTTCTCCATTTTCATCCATTTACCTGCAAACAACAAAATTTCATTCTTCTTTGTGACTGAATAAAATTCCATTGTATATAAATACCACATTTTCTTAATCCATTCATTAGTTGTAGGGCATCTTGGCTGCTTCTATTAGATTCAGATCTTTCACTCTGTACAAATATTAACTCAAAGTGGATTAAGAACCTTAATATAAAACCTGAAACTTTGAAACTAGTTCAGGAAAGTTCAGGGAATACTCTAAAACATACAGGCATAGGCAATAACTTCCTAAATATTAATCCAATTGCTCAGCAACTAAGAAAAAGGATTGATATATGGGAATACATTAAACTAAAAATCTTCTGCACAACCAAGGAAATGGTCATCAGATTGAATGGGCAACCCACAGAATGGGAAAAAAAATCTTTGCCAACTATAAATCTGAAAATTGATTAATAATCAGAATATTCAGGGTGCTAAAAAACCTAAACTCCCAAAGAACCAATGACCCAATAGAGAAATGGGCACTGAACTGAGCAGAGTTTTTTCAAAGAAAAAAGTCCAGATGAACAAAAAACACATGAAGAAATGTTCATCATCCCTGGCCATAAAGGAAATGCAAATCAAAACCACATTATGATTTCACTTCACTCCTGTTAGAATGGCTATCACCAAGAATACAACCAACAACAAATGCTGGTGAGGATGTAGGGAGAAAGAACCCTCATACACTGTTGGTGGGAATGTAAATTAGTACAACCACATGGAAAACAGTATGGAGTCTCCTCAAAAAACTAAAAATAGAACTAACACATGATCCAGCAATATCTATTCTCTCAGTGAGGTTTAAATATACCAGCCCAGGCAAATAGTTTGGGAGACCCTATCTTGCTGGTAAAGTGGCTCAAATTGTAGGCCCTGAGTTCAAACTCAGCACCAGAAAAAAAAAGTGATTTCATTTTGTTTGGATATGAATGCAGAAGTGGAATTGCTGGATCATATGATAGTTAAATATTTAATTTTGTTTTGTGGTACTGGGGACTGAACCTAGGACCTCACCCATACTAGATAAGTTCTCTACCACTGAGTTACATCTCTCCTCACCACACACTTATTTTTTATTTTGCTTTTGCTTCTTGTGCTTTAGGTGTCACATCCAAAAGATCATTACCAAAATAATAACAGATTTTTCTTTTGCTTCCTCCTAAGACTTGTAGGATTTCACATTACATTTAAGTTTTTGATGTTTTGAGTTGATTTTTCTGTATTGTGTTACTTAGGGTCTTCCATGAATTACAACCAACAGAATGCATATATATGAGGAATTTAATTAGGACATTGTCTTATATGATCATGGAGACTGAAGTGTTATGCAGAGGCTGTCTGCAAGCTGGAAAGTTGATAGCATGATTCTATCTAAGGAGCTGGGAGACTTAGATTCAGAGAGGCTGATGTGCAACCCCCAGTATGAGGTCAAAGGCACACGAGCCCCAAAAGGGCCACTGGTGTAAGTCCCAGTCCAGAGTCCAAAAGTAAAAGAATCTGGAATATGATGTCCTAAGGCAGGGACAGGAGAAATGTACTCCTTTTTGGAAGGAAGAGCCAGAGAGAGAATTTCCCCTTGCTTTCCGGTCTCATTGTGCTGATTAGATGGTACCTGCCCACATTGAGGGTGGATTTTCTCCCATTAGGTTTGCTGACTCATGTGGCAATCTTTCTTAGACACACTCTTGTAGACATATGCAGAAGTAATGCTTTACCTGTTCCCTAAGCATCCTTTAATTAAGTCAAGTTGATACCCAAAATTAAATATACATAGTATAAGATTTTATTCTTCTGTATGTAGACACCCAGTTTCCCCAATACTATTTGTTGAAAAGGTTACCCTTTTCCTTATTATGCATTTTTGGTAACTTTGTCAAAGATAGGCTGGTTGTATATGCTTAGGTTTAATTTTCTAGGCTACTTTGTTCCATTGGTTTTTTTTGTTAATACCACAGTGTTTTGATTATGTTAGATTTATAATAAAACTTGAGATCAGGAAGCTCGATGTCTTCACTTTTGTTATTCTTTAGATTTCATTTACTATCCCAGGGCGTTTTTTATTGTTCCATATGCATTGAGCATTATTTTTCTATTTCTGTGAAAAATGCCATTGGAATTTTTGATAAATGTTTGTCTCTAGAGCCAAAAAAAGGACATTATATAATGATGAATGATGAATATGTCAACTTGACAAGAAGATATAACAACTATAAACAAATATGTATACAACATCAGCACATGTAGATATATTGACAGATCTGAAAGGCATAACTGGTAGTGATACAATGTAAGAAACGTCAATAGCCTACCTTTAATAGCACATAGAGCGTCCATATAGAAAATCAATTAACAGTGTACTTGCACAGCATTAGAGAACAAATTGATGAGAAACATTTATAAAACTTTCCACCTGAAAGCAGAATACAAATTCTACTGAATCACACACAGAGCATTCTCCAGGGTAGATCACATGCTAAGTTATAAAATAAATTGTAGCCAATTTAAGAAGGTTGAAGTCATAGCATGTATCTTTTGTGGTCACATTGTAATAAAATAAGAAATCAGTAACAGCAGGAAAATGAGAAAATTCACAAATACATGAGAACCAAACTACATACTCCTGAACAACCACTGAGTCAAGGAGGAAATCAAAGGAATTTAAAAAAATATGTCAAAGCAAATAAAAGCAAAAGCAATACAACAAAACTTATGGTATTCACAAAATAACATTCAAAAGGAAGTTTCTAGAGATAAATGCTTACATTAAAAAGAAAAGAAAGATCTCAACCTAATTTTATACTTCAACAACTAAACAAAAAGAAGATATTAAGCTCAAAAACTAGCAGAAGGAAGGAAATAATAAAGATCAGAGCAGATTCTCAAATAGAGAATACAAAAACAGTAGGGAAAAAAAGTCAACAAAACTGACACTGGGATTTTTTTGAAAATATAATCCAAAACCTGCCCAGAAAGACAAGCCCAGGACCAACAAAATGGATTTACAGGTGAATTATGCATAACATTCAAAGAATTAATACTAACCCTTCTCTTCCAGACTTTTCCAGACCACAGTAGAAGAAAGAATATTTCCAAAGTAATTTTATGACGCAATATCATCCAAATATGTTATTAGCTTACTTAATGATACTCTATTTCTCTATCTGCAAATACTCCCTTAGTCATAAGGCTGATCTTTGGTAATGTGAAATTCAATTCAGTAAATATTTACTAACCTTTATTATGTGTCAAGCAGTGGTATACATTTGGGAACACAGAAAGAAGATTACATTCCAGTGAGGGAGTCAGACAATGGAAAAAATATGTGAGTAGCATGGGTAATATTTTCCTATTATGCAATGAATAAAGTAAGGATTGCAGAGGAAGGGTCTGATTTTAAATATAATCAGGAAAGACCTCAATGAGTATATAAAACATGGGTAAAGAATCTAAGGAAATGAGAAAACAGCAATCGTCTTTCTGAGGATGGATCATTCCAAAAGGAGAAACAGAGCTAATGTCCTGAGGCAGAAGTGCAACTAGAATAGGAAATGGAGTGGCTTGGAATGTGACAGACCGAGGCTGGAACTAGAAAGGACCTTGGAGGCCATGTCAAGTGCTTCTTAGCTGTTAGAGTGAAATGCAAAGCCATTCAGGTCTTTTGAGCAGAACAATGGTATTATCAGATTTATGTTTTAATATGATGTCTGTGTCTGTTCACAAGAGAAGGAGATGGTTAAGAGAATAAACCTACTGCCTACTTCTTTCTGTGCCCTCATACTGCCCTTGGTGGAGATTGCTTCCTTCTCAGGCCCCACTTCTAGTACTCTTAAGCTTCAAGTTCTCTTATAATGCTCTTTCTAATCTTCTAATTTCCTCAGGAAAAGAGATAATAAACTCATCTACTTTGAAATATAAATGATTTATAAGCTATATTATATAAGCAGAGTATGCATCTTAAACAAAAGGAATGGAGCTCCAATTGCAGAATTTCAGATATAAGTTTGCACTATTTTATTTGGGTCAGAGGGTCTTTTGAAAATACCTAAGTGACTTTACACAAGTATCCAGATATTCTGAGTAACATGGCCAGTTCAATTCAAATATTTTGTAATAAGAGGCAAGTAGTACACACAGAAATGAAAATGGAAGACCAGGTTTGCTCACAAAAACTCATGGGATCGTAAAATGTTATATTCATATGACAAACCTTAATCCAATCACTCACTATATCATTATAGATTTCACCTCCTTAATCTCTCTCCAATCAGTCTCCTCCTATCCTATGGTTAAGACTTTCATCTTTGCTTTGGAAGTCTGATTTAGTCTCATAATTTGTTTCTTGTACTTTAAGCTTAATCCCCTACCCAATCCAATTTCCACACCAGAATGATATTTCTAAACTGCAAAACATATCATTTCCCTGTTTAAAATATGAGTGGTTCTCCCTCAGCTGAGATAGTCCAGCCTCTTTGATCTGACACATGAGTTCCTTTACAAACTGGTGGTCTCTGCCTTCCTCTCTAAGCAGTCCTCCACCACAGCCTCCTCCCCCAAGACACATCTTTCTCCATCAGTCACAATCCATGCCATCTCTTTCCTTTGGGGTTTAGTGCTTTCTATTTCCTTCTCCTGGTAAAGAACCTTATTCTCTCAATTTTTCCCCATCTAATTTCTATTCACCCTTCAGGGTTTATTGCAGATGTCCCCTCTTCTGAAAAGCCTTCCCTGATGTCTATGACTCAGATGCTCCTCCCAGGGGTTTCTATAGCAACCTTTTCTGGCATTTTCACTTAATATATTTTGAGTTCTTATAAGGACAGAGACCTTGTTTTATTTGTGTGTCTACAATGCTTGAAAGAGCACCTAATTTATAATGAAACCTGAGTAGATGATCCAGTGCATCAACTAGGCATATAGAACTTCTTAAAAATGTTTAAAACACAAAACAAAGGAAAATGACACCCCCGATTTCCAAACAAACTAGCTGCTTTAGGAGAAACACAATCAATTCAGATACTGAGACCAAAAGGGATCCTCCCACAAAAGGCACTAATAGTATCAATAGGCCAGATACTATGTAAAAAGAAGTAAATAATAATCTCACTGGTGACTGGAAATTGATTCTAGTAATCGTTAATGTACTGGTGTTGGGGAGTCTGAACACAATGGTTGTATTAATCCTTTTCCACTTTAGTTTTTAAGTGGTAATGATCACTGCAAAGCAATTCTCAGCAAAAAGTTCATATGTTGACTTGCAGGTGATTTTCTAAAACTTAAATATGTGCTGAAAATCTTTAAAACAGAGTGTTATGGTTTGAGTATGAAATGTCCTAATAGGCTTATGTGTTAAAGCCTGTCCGCAGCTAGTGGTGTAATTTTGGGAGATTGTAGTCTCTTCAGTCTCTACAAGGAGGTAGGGTCTAGCTGGAGGAAGTGGGTGATTAGGGGAGGATCCTTGCGGATATCTTTTCTCTGGCCTCTTTCTCTCTGCTTCCTGTCCACAATGAGGTAAAGAAGCTCTTTCCATATAGTACTATTGCCATGATCTGCCCATGCACATGGATCTAAGCAACCACGACTAAACCCTCTGAGTCCATAAGCCAAATGAACCTTTCCTCCTGTAAGTTGTTTATGTAAGGTGTTTGGTCATAGTGATGCTAAAACTAACAAATACTCAGAGCATTTGGCTAATATAACACTATTGTAGAACAATAATTCATAAAAAAACAATTATTACATGTGATAGTCTAAAGATATACTTCATGACTATGAAAATAGTAAAAAACCCAATTAGATTACATTATTGTTAAGACTTCTAAGCAATAAAAGTATGGGACTTTTTCAATTAAGTTGTATATCCTTTAGTTCTAAAACTTAAAGATGAAAATGGGCCTACTTTTTATTTCTAAAAACTTTATTTGAAAATAGAAATCATTGGTCAATTGATTTTTTTTTTTTACTTTTTGGGTTAAGAAGAAGTGACTTAAGTCACTTGAGATTTCCACTAGGCTTCTAACATTTAATTACATTACATTATTTTTAAGTCCTGGAAACTGAAGTACACTGTGAACTCAGCTGCCTTCAATGCCTACTTCTATGTTGTCTAGGCTGCAGACGGAAACTTCTGAACTCATGACAGCTCCCTCCTGAGATCGCCATCTTGCAATGAAAGACAATGAGCTCAGCTCTGTGTTTGGAGTCACTGAACAGACCTGAGGTTTCAGTGCAAATTGCTCTCTAATTGCTGTTTGGATCTAGGCAAGGAACACCGTGTTTCTAGTTCTGTTAAAGGAAGTATTTGGATTAGAGATTTCATTCCATTTTTACTATCCTGAATTATGTGATTCTATGTTCTGTACAAGGAACCTCAATTCTTTCTACAAGTTTTCTAGGAAGGTACTGAATTTAATGCCTTGGACAATGTGTAACTCTTTGAGCCCTTAAGACTGGAGCCCATAGGCTCCTTAGAGGTTATAGGGTAAAATAAATTCAGGAATTCACCTTTTAGCCTTCAAAATCTTTACTGTTCCTATGCTACTTATCATATTGTGAAAATAGGCTAATGTCCAGTTCAATCTTGGTCAGAGAGTGACACTTTCAAAAAGATATCAGCCCTAATAATGACGTTCTCTAGATTTTGGCATCACAGTGATCCTCACAGCAAAGTTTATAAAAGGAGAGGTCTGCTGAATTTCTAAGTGCCACATAAACTGAATTCCTAGTTTAGAAGATGTGTTAATTTAAAACTACACTCTGAAGATTCCAGAACATTTTGTATTTTATTTGGGCTAGTGGGAACAGAAATTTAAAAAAAGAAAGAAAGAAGAAAACAGGGAAGTCAATATGCAAACCAATTAAAGTTTAAATGGATTTGTCCTTGAAGATATGACATAACAGGAACTGAGATGGGATGGATAAAAAAATTTTTCTGCTGCTCTGTGTGTCTTCTACAAGTGAAGTTGCTCTGTAACTTTAGAAAGTAATTAATTGAATATGTTAATTAAATATATCTCATCTTTATCAACAGAGTTATTAATGTAAACTATAAAAGTGTAACAACCTACAAGAGCTGTGAAGTAAGGTATATTGGGTAACACCAAAATGATTTTTATCCTGCATTTCTGAAACAAAACTTTTTATACCATATCTTTATTAACAATTGTGACCTTAGTTTCCTTGGAATTTCATTCTCCTGCATTTACCACAGTAAGCATGAAGCATTCTTGGGACAAATTTAAGGATATGAAAATATGTAGACCATATAAAAGTTCTTCCCCATTAGATATTTCAGGCTTATCAAGAACACTTAAAGAAAGCTTGGTTTATTTCCTAGATCCAAATTTTGGATTAATGAGGAAAATGGGGCAGGCAGAGTGGCTCAAGCAGTAAGAGTGCCTGCCTCCAAACATGAGGTCCTGAGTTCAAATCCCAGTGCTGACAAAAGTAAAAAATAAAAAAAAAACAAAAAACAAAGTGGATTAATGAGGAAAATGAATTATTATGGATGAAGGAATCCTACTGAATAAAATAACAAAGCTAAAATCAATACTTGTTTGAACTAGGAAGTTCTTCAAGTATTAAAATCCTCAAGATCTTGATGCGTTATATATTAAATCTACCCGGTAACATTGGTCTCAGATTTTTTTTTTTTGAGAAGGCAAAGTAAAAGCAATATAATCAAAGAATAGTGACCCTTGAGAGGATTGCCTCCTATCTATGCTCCAGACAGAAAATGAAAAAGAGGGAACAGAGTATTTCTATCAGGAGCAAAAGCCTTCCCAGAGGTTCCGACACCAATTTCCACAAAAAACAATCCCCTATCATAAGGAAGTATGGATTGGTGGAGAGACATTGGTGACATCCTGATGCATCAGTATTCACTCTGACTCTGCAGGCATTGGAGCGGAAGATTATGGTATTCTGTCTGTATTAACTAGGGCTGATAAAATAAATTGGGAACTTTTCTATATACATCCATGTTCTCAAATAGTTTATATAAGGTGATTTACCTATTCTTTAAATGCTGACTTCAACCCATCTTTCAAAACTTGGATTCCTGGTATCATTATGAAGATATTGCAAAACAAGCTGGAGGCCTGGCTCAAGTGGAAAAGCTCCTGCCTAGAAAGTGGAGGCCCCTGAGTTCAAACTCTAGCAAAAAAGAAAATGCTTGGAGGAATAAGGAAAGGTAGGAAACCCAAAACTTGAAAGTGTTTGATGTGTCCACTGTAGAGGAGTTAATATAGTAACCTTAAAGTGACAGAGGTCACTATGGGAAGGTGACTGGGAAGTAGTGAAGAAGTCTGGTAGAGATGAACAATTCAGTTTGTAATACACATGTGCATGGAAGCAATGCTAGGAATCTCTCTGTATAGCTATCCTTTACTCAACTAGCAAAAATGCTATGTCTTTCTTATTATTGCTCATGTCTTCTCTTCAGCAAAATTGGAAAAGAGGGCAGATCAGGTTCTGCCTGGAAGAGATGGGGGTGGGGAGAGAGGAAGGGGATACAGGAAGGGGTGGGGGGCAGGGGAGAGAAATGGCCCAAACAATGTATGTACATATGAATAAATTTAAAAAAAGAGAGAATGTTTGGTATAGTAGGTAAAATAAGGGAGGAGAGTCAAGAGCTATCTAACTCTTTTGATCTCATAAACTCTGGTTCTAGCTGTGTCTGAGGTCAGAAAAGCAAAACCATGACTGAAGAACTCTTATAGAGATTTAAATTATAGCTAAAATGACATTATTTGTGGTTGGACTTGATGTGGGGTGTGACAAAAGGAGAAGAGTCAGGAATTACTCTTAGGTTTTCTGATCAGAGCAATTAGAATGGAGTTACCACTAACTACAATGAAGAAGACTGTAGAAGAGACAGTGTATATCAATGTTCTGCTGATCTTGTGAGATAAACTGTACACCATCAATGTCTTGAAATCACTGAAATGCCATTGAATTTATTTTTTCTTTAATTGTTACCTCTAAGCTAACTTTCAAACCTCTGACCCAGGTGCTATTAATAAAGGGCAAAGCACTTCTGGGAATAGAGAAGCAAGTAAATCCAGCTCAAAACAAAAACAAAAGACAAACAATAAAAACAACAACAAAAACCACTATTGACATGCCTGTCTTTGATGAGAAATTTCAGAATAATCATAGTGCTTCTCCCATGCCAACCCAACAGATCTTCCCTCTTAAAATAAACTTCAACTTGGTTAATTCACCAAAAGAATTATGGGATTTTACAGGCATTTTATGTCAACAGCTTGTCTCTAGCAAATTTGTCTATAACCTGCTCCAGGGATAAATTAGAGCCTTCAGAATACACTATTTAAATAGATTACAATGTCCATTGAAAGCTGTGTAAAGAACTGACCCTGACCTGATAATTCTAATTCTATTTAGAAGAGCTATGGAGAGAGTGAATTGTGAATTTGTACAGGTGGTGATTGTAATGAAGAATCACATTGTGTATACTTGACTTAAATTTTTTTAATAATAGAGTGAATAAGTAAAAAAATACCCACATTTGCAGAAATCTCCTAACATATTTCCATTCATTCCTTTCTTTGTGCTGTATAATACAGTCACCCCTCCCTTCCAGGAAGGTTGGGATTTTATTTTATTTTTTGTTAGCTGAGAACATTGATGTTCCAAACAGACAAGTCTCTTGTCCTAACAAGAGGATGATGGGTAATTTGATAGGCAACCAGCCCTATTAGTGTCTCTTTTTTATACTACTTTTGTACATTATATAAGTTAATTGGGTTAACCATTCAATTTGTTTGTGAAAAGCATTCAAATGCCAGCAAAGAATTCTACTTAGTATTTGAGAAATTTTCTACAATATACAGTGCACATTATGACAATGAGCAGTAATAAAGAGAAAGATGGAGACTATTGAGTTTTTAGTTCTTTGTTTTCATTACAATGTAGAATGAACCGTGAAGATATATTTGATATTTCTTTAGAGCTAATTTATTATTTTAATATTTGGTTTTACTTCACTTTACTTTCATTGAGAATAACTCATGGTAAATGAATTCAAAGAAACATGTATTTAAACACACTTATACTTTATTAATATAAAATATAAAAAAAATTGTAGTGACAAGAATCACCATTATCCAAGATACCCTCAAATGTGGTAATGTACACAGTATGTTGATATTTAAACAGTATGTTGATATATAAACAATAAACCATGCCATTTAGCTTTTCCATCCTCATCAAGTCCTTGGATACCTGTGAAGCAAAACTGCAAGTAAGAAGGCTTTCTAGAAAGTAGAAAATCAGAGAAAAATAGATTAGTTAGAATGGATAATGTAGGTCACATGGGATGCAGAAAATGGTGAGTATTTTAGTTTATATCACTTTGAAGAGCAAAATGCATATTTTCACTTAATTTCTATTTCTGTCTTTCTCCATCTTTCCTATCTTTACAGGTAAGGATAAGCTTGTCAACTGAGGCTTCCAGGTCTTTGGTCTCTGATTTCTAAAAAGACATGCTAATCGACAACTTATATATTTCTTTATGACTGATATTTTAAAGTTTTTTTTTTTGTGTGTGTGTATGTGTGTGTTTCTTTTTAAATGGATGCCTTTCATTTGTCTCCTTGCCAATCTGATGAAAATATTGCAACCTGTCAGCTGCACACATATAATCATATCTTATTTCTTGGAAAATCTTATCTTAGTTCCTGGGAGAAGAATTAATGCCATCTATTTTTTTCATTATATTAGCTTACATTCAGAAAATAACATTTTCTATCTTGTTTTGATTCTAGTACTTTCATGATTGGAGTCATGCTAAACTACATTCCCTGATGAAAATATACTATTCTTTGGAAATCATCTAATGCATAATTGTAGAAAGGATCCACTAATGAACTAAAGATTGACACACTAACTTTTGCTCCAATGGGAAAAACATTCAGAGGAGGCAGAGTGTGAATTTCTCTTGTTTCATTTCAATAGTAGCAATCAAACCTCTAATTAAAATTAGGCACTCGATTGCTTTCTAAATGATTCTGGTGATTTCATTAATCTGCAATGATGAGTTACCTCTGTTGTAGTTAATATCCTGACAAGGCAAGCCACATTTTATCAGGCATAAGTCAAATTTCAGGAAGCTTTCTGATATTTCTGGACACTGGGAATGTATTACTTCTCTTTGTGTAATGAGAGGGATATTTTCAGACACAGTTCATGTCCAAAATAGACTAAACACTTGTCTGACATTGCAAATTCCCAGGGGGCAGACACCAGTGGCAGCTATAATGCATTTTAGCTCACTCGAAGGAGCACTAAGAGGAGGTGATGAAGCTGTTCATCAACTCTCCCAGGCACTCGGCTGGAACTCCTTGGTTTTGTGGTTGAAGTAACTGCTCTCAGAGACAAGTAGGATCTCTTTTATCCCTGAGGTAAGAGTTCTTCTCTTGAAAGGATCATGTCTCTGAAGAACAATTTTATTGTAACATGTTCAGAAGTTGCTTTCCTCACATCACTTTGCCTCTGGAGAAGCTCATCCTTGCTCCTAATCTTTACCTCTGGTCCTGTCCTCTTTCTTGTGATCTAGAATCAAACATTAGATTAAATAACTAAGAGTCAGGGCTGAAAACATTTTTGAAGCCAAGTCATTTTCTTTACTTCAAAATATGCTCATCATTAGGGAACCCATGTTCAAAGCTGAGAATCCTTTCTCAATTTGTTTTCTTCATCTCTCACTTTCTATCAATGACCAAGTCTTGATTCTTTATCTATTTAAAATTTTGCTGTCCTTTCCTTTATTTCATTTCTTATATTTTATTATATCATTTCCATCTGCTATAGCTTTGAGCAGCAGTGTCCCCCAAAGGTCCACCTACTGAAGGCGTGATCCCCAGCCTGTGGTGCTATTGGGAGGGAGTAGAAACTTTAAGAGGTAGGGCCAAATAAGAGGAAGTTAGGTCACTGGGGGTATGACCTTGAAAGGGGATATTAGAATTCCTGTCTTTCCTGTTTCTCTCTTTGCTTCCCAGCTGTCATGAGATGTGCAGGCCCACCCTACCCCACCGTCTCACTATGTACTGTTCCATAATAGCCCAGAGCAATAGGGCCAAGTGACCATGGACTGAAACCTCTGAAACAATGAGACAAAATAAATCTTTCCTCTTTTTAAGTTGATTACATCAAGTATTTTGTCACAGTGATAGAAACTGACAACACATCATCCAAGGTGGTTCTTGAGAGCTGCCTCCAAAATACCCCTTTCTTATTACTAGTAGTAATCTAAATGGGTTTCTCCTAGTACTTGTACAGTCAGGAAATTCTGACTGAGTCTCCAGTTTCAGAGTTTTGGGTTTACATGCTCCTATAGACAAAAGATTAGAACTAGATACATGATCTTTTTTGCCATTGAGATATAGGCAATTGCTAGGAATTTGTAGTAATGCTTTAAAATCTAGATCCATTGACCACAATAAGGGAAGCCAGCCAAAGGTAGAAGTGCAGCCCAGGAAAGAAAAGAAAAATAGATACAGGACAACTGCATTAAACTGTCTTTAAAGTTCACTGTACTTCACCACTAACATTATATAAACCAATAATTTTTCTAATTGATTGACTGAATTTGATTTGGAGCATATTTCATTTTCACAAAGAAATCCTGCCTTACAACTCTTCTCATACTACAGTTATTACAGTGGTCTCACAACTCATTTATCAATGGTATAAATCCCTACAGTTGACCATCCCCTTTCCTGCAGGGTGATCTTTCAAAAGACCCCAAAAATCTATTCATGTATTCTCTGATTAATCCTCTACCATGGTAAACTATTATATTCAGAATAAATTAAACCTCATCAGCATGACACACAAAATCTCATATTAATTGGATTTTTTTTCTGTCTCATTTTACTTGCATATGAGTGATGTGCTTTCAAGCTCCACCCATTTAGAAACCCTGCTGTAAAACCTGTTTTGCAGAAATCTTTGTTTTTTTTCCTTTGTTTTATGTATCTTTTCTTCTTAATATTTATTATACTATTTCAGTGATTGTTATATTTTTCTCTTTAGTTCCTCCCTTAAAGGCAAGAGTTATTTCTTACTTATGTTCATATTCCAAAATTTTTAGCATCAATGTTGGTATATTGTCTTATTCATAGAATTAAGCAAGTAATAATTCAGATTATCTAAACTGAGAGATACATTATCAGTTACCTAAGACATCAGGTATATTAAATATTTTGAAGGCAAATGAGACAACCTATACTCACTGATTAAAAAATGGCAACTGATACTTGATCTCTAGGTAAGAGATGCCACACCAAGTGAAGTGGCCCACAGTGACTGAAGAATATGGGCAAATACAGGGAACATCCACCTCTAGGCTCATCAGATCACTACCTGCAGGTAAAGAGGCTCCATGTTGGCAATACTTTTCATGTTTGTTCAAGAAATGAAAGAGAAAGAGGGAGAGAGAGAGAGAGAGAGAGAGACCTAATATCTGTAGGCTAGATATGCCTATGACTTGATAGCATAATCTTATTTATTTCAACTTCATATTACAGGTAAGGAAACAAAAACCTGGATTAAAACAATGTTTTGCCTAAGAAATCCCTCAATTTAAGGTATGTGTTTTTCCCGTATACTGTTGTGACTCCCTGTGAATTTCACTCAGTGTTTTTTTTAACAGTCTGTTTTCCTTCCTCCTCCAACACACTGATGTTCTCCACATGCAAAGAATGCTCTTATCCTTCATGTGTCACAGGACCAGGTACTCAGTGACCCTAGACACTCCTTGAAGGCACACTGAATGGAAGTCATGCTCCTCAGCATTTGAATTTTGACATCGCCACCACTTTTCAGGACATTTAATAAAATTTTCTTGCTGCAATTCCCTCAGAAATTGGGAAGGGAGTAGATGGTGGATGCTAAAGTACCAGAAGAGTTATATAAATTGCAATCTCTACTATAAGGCCTAAAGTGCAAGTAGGAGGAAAATGTCTAGTGTTAGGTAAAGAGGAAGGAACATCAGTTTTAGAGGAGGGAAAGGGGAAGGGATGGAGAGCTTCCTAAACTGAGTGAGCAAGGATATATAAGATTCTGACAAGTGAAGAATTAACTATTGGCCTGAAGAGTTGGCATACGGTTTCAATGAGCCCTGCTCATGTGCTCACAATGTCTTGCTGCTTTGATTTTTGCTTCCATGAACATCTCTGTATTGATTAGCCCTATTACAGACCTCTTCTCTGGGGCCTACAGCAATGTCCTAGAGCAAAGCATCTCTCTACATAATCTATTATAGCCTATAATTCTGATCATGGGAGAGTGCAGTAAAAAACAAGCAAGCAACATTCCCCCCCCAAAAAAGTGAAAAAGTAAAAATGACACCTCCAACAAATGAAAATCCCTGGAGAGTCTAAATGGATTTTAATCTTCTTGGTTATTATCTGTAACTCTGTCAGATTCTACCTCTATATGAATTCCAGAAAATTTTAAAAAGAGCCTGTTCAACTTGGCAGGGGCAAATTCTTGCCACTGAATGAGAATTCTGCTTGTCTTGAACACTGAAGAAGCTAGCTGAAGTTACAAATTCAACAAAACTCCTTAAACTACAATACTTAATCCACAGAGAAGGTGTAAAGCCAGTTGGTAATCTGGGCAATAGCTAGATAGCATTATTATGTGCCAGGCTCTTTATATTATTATCACTATTTGTTCCAACAAGCTTTCAGTGTACATGTTCCTTTTTCCACTTAGAGATGAAGAAACAAAGCCTCAGAGGATAAGGGATTTAGCATCACAGAGTCAGAATCTAGAGGAACTGCAAGTTGAGTCCAGCTATAAATTGCTTTAGAAATCTGGAGTTCTTCAAAAGACTCAGCATCTAAGAGAAAGAATGAACAAATGAGACTGCATCAAATTAAAAGCTTCAGCACAGCAAAAGAAACAGTCACTAGACTTAAGAGACTGCCCATGGAATAGGAGAAAATCTTTGACAGCTATTCATCTGATAAAGGAACTCAAAAACTCAACTTCCAAAGAATCAACATTCCCAATGAAGAAATGGGCACATGAATTAAAGAGGGAATTCTCAAAAGAAGAGGTACAAATAGCCAATGAATACATGAAGAAGTGTTCACTTCCCTGGTTACAAAAGAGACAGAAATCAAAACTACACTAAAATTTCATCTCACCCCCATTAGAATGGCCATATTCTAGGGCAATAACAATAACAAATACTTGTGAGGATGCAGTGAAACAGGGATCCTTGTACATTGTTGGTGGGAATGTAAATTAGTACAACCAATATGGAAAGCAGTATGGCGATACCTCAAAAAGCTAAAGATAGAAATTCCATATGATCCAGTGATACTGCCTTTGGACATATATCCAAAGGAATGCAAGTCAGGATACAATAGAGACACTTATACACCTTATGTTTATAGCAGCACTATTCACAATAGCCAAGCTATGGAAACAACTCAGATGCCCTACAACTGAAGAATGGATCAAGAAAATGTGAT
Source organism: Castor canadensis (assembly GCF_047511655.1). Lineage (NCBI taxonomy): Eukaryota > Metazoa > Chordata > Mammalia > Rodentia > Castoridae > Castor > Castor canadensis. The sequence continues at coordinate 106,280,686 of NC_133392.1, read as the reverse complement.
ATATATATATACACATATACAATGGAGTTTTACTGAGCCATAAGGAATAACGACACCTTGTGGTTTGAAGGTAAATGGATGCAATTGGAGACCATCATGTTAAGTTAAGTAAGACAGTTCAGAAAGACAAATGCTGCATGTTTTCTCTCATATATGGAAGACAGATTATCTTTTGATAATCATGTGCACAAAACAAACATGATCACATACAAACTCACATGTAGAACACATTTGTAATAGTGGAACTACTCTATGGAACTCAGAAAGGAGGGGAAGAAAAAAATGATAATGCATCAACAATATTGTAAAACATAACTCTGTGAAGGTAGAGGATATAAGAATATGTATGGATACTTGTTGAAAAATGAGAAGTGTGAAATAAAGGAGGAAGGAAGAAAAATGGAAGGGAGTGAACAGACCATGGTAAGGAATACTCACAGTGGGGATACATTGAGAAACCTAATTGAACATTGACTTAGATGTTAATGTTTGTTAATAACCAAAGCCAGGACTATAAAATAGGTACAATGTGTGTGTATAGGGGGGGAGTACATGTTGGATGGGGGAGGGTGAAAAAAGGAGATTAAGGTGAGGGAATATGCTTGAGGGACTTCATATACTTATTTGAAATAGAACAAAGAAACTTCTTGCAATAGCTTTAGGTGGGGCAGGGAGAGGGTGAAGGGAAGAGATGGTGGAGGTAATCTAATCAATGTAAAATATAAACCTCTTTGGAATTGCCACAATGAATTTCCTCTGTACAACAAATATATCCTAATAAAAAATAAAAATAAATCTGGAATTCTATTTCATCTGGCAAAAGGAAAGATAACCAAGGATTCCAGGTGAGCATCCTAGATTTTGAGTTGACTCTGTTATTTACTAAAAGTGAGACTCTGCTCATGACCCTTATTTTCTCTGATCCTAAACCCTAAAATGTGGACAATCATAGACTTTCTTCTACCTACTTCACTTTGTTACTGTGATGCTCAATAAAATCATACCATGACTGGGTCAGAAAAATGACACAAACTGTTAATCATTAAAATTATCTAGGGAATTGGATCGGGTAGAAAGCACAAGAACCATTCTCAATTCATGTCAAGAATGAAGACCTGTTTTTTAATGCAATAACTTGGTATAGGGTTAATTGCACAGTCTTCAAAATCAGGTACATTTGGACTCTGATACTAGCTTTGACCACTTACTATCTGTGGAAGGCAAAATAAAGGTCCTTCAAAGATATCTACACCCTAATACCCAGAACCTGAGAATATGTGTGTTACATTGCAAAGGGGAATTAAGACAGCAAATGGAGTTATTATTGCTAATCAGCTGAACTTAAGATGAGGAAACTAGCATGTATTATCTGTGTAAACCCAATTTAATCATAAGGTCCTTCTAAGTGGAAGAGGGAGTCAGAAGAACTAGAGACAGAGAGGAGATGTGGCCACAAATGCAGAGGCTAGAGTGATAGTTTACTAGATTAAAAGCCTGAGGAATGGGGTCATGAGCTAGTCTGTGTAGACAACCTCTACAAGGTGGAAAAGGTAAAAACACAGAATAATGACATCAACTGCTATTCATTAAAATTATTATTATAACAGCCTCGAGAAAGAAATATAATTCTGTCAACTCCTTGATTTTTAGCCCAATGAGACCCATTTTGGACTCCTGATCTACAGAACTGTAAGAATGTCAATTAGTATTTTTTAAGCCACTAAGTTTGTGGCAATTTATTACAGCAGCCTTAGGAAAGTCATTCAGTAGCTATGTAACCTTGGACAAATTACCAAACATCTCAGAACCTTACCTGTGTGACATAATAAGTGAAATCAAATGGTAAAGACTAGTTTAACTATTATGATTATTATTACATAGATAATTCTGCTGAACTAACAATAGTTCTAATGAGGCTTAGCACCCTGCTTTTATCATAATTGTGGTCAATCTACATCTTAATTTTTCTGTTTATAGGGCGCTATCAAGCCTGAGAAGCTCTGGGTAGAGAAAACTGTCTGACTCATTGCAAGCATAGCTGAACTCCCACTGCATGTTGCCACATTAACTGACTGAGATTTCTGCTGGAAATATCTGTTGCCTAGTAAGGTAGTGTTCCCTGCTTTGAAAGCCTAGGCAACTGCATATGTGAAAGTTTCTGGTCTCCTGGGGTTGGAAATTAAATGTCAGGGAAGATAGAAATGATGTAAAAGGCTTCCAAGAAGCAGGGCAATAAATTAGAGAAGCAGAAAGATCCCTGTCTGGCTAAAGAAGCCCTTTCACAGGAGCCATTAATAAATAAGTCTTAGATGATGATACTCACCTCATCCACAGCTCCTCACATATCATAATAAAATTAGAAGTTATGCCTAATAAAGACAGACATTTCTTTTCTCCTGTGTGAGATCAGCAGTCAGAATAGCCTAGGTTTGTACAATTGACAAATTATAGACCTTTTCTTTGAGCTCTATATCCTCTTCTACAACATGGTACAAATAGAGTAATGAAAGACACTATAGAGTTTAAACTTGACAATGGTAACTAACACTTTTTAATTGTTTATTGTGAACAAGTAATTACTTATTGCAAGTATTTTGTATGTAATATCTTATTTATTCTTCAGAGCAGTATTACAAGGCATTCCCATTTTTTATAGCTGAGAAGAACAAGGCATAGGGAGATGGACTTACTCCCAAGGTCTAGCCAGTAGGAAGTGGTGAAAACTTTTAACCAACATGCTCAATTACCTCCTGGAGATTTGGTTCTTGGTATGCTAAGGGCTTAATACTGTAAAATGATGTATGTACATACATATTATATATATGCATGTGTGTGTATGTATAAGTATATACCTGCCTTTCAGTATAGTTGTTAGAATTAATTTTAAGTCTTTAGAAAATAAAATGATAGCATTTAGAAGATTCTATGATTGAAATACTGTTGCTTCTTCCTCTTTAGTACATTCCTAGTTTGTCTGTGTTTTTGCAACAAAGTCCTAACTCTTCCTTTTCTAGTGTGTTTCCTAACCTTATAATGCTGAGAGTGATCTTCCTAACATACAAACCAGAGGACAGCATTCCTTGAGTGGAAGCATATGTGTGACATATGCCCTACAATCAATGAATGGATCAAGAAAATGTGATATATATATATGTGTGTGTGTGTGTGTGTGTGTGTGTCACATATATATATATGCACATATACAATGGAGTTTTACTCAGCCATAAGGAATAACGATACCTTGTGGTTTGAAGGTAAATGGATGCAATTGGAGACCATCATGTTAAGTAAAGTAAGCCAGTTCAGAAAGACAAATGCTGCATGTTTTCTTTCATATGTGGAAGATAGATTATCTTTTTATAATCATGTGCACAAAACAAACATGATCACACACAAACTCACATGTAGAACACATTTTTATGATGTTAGCTGTTCACTTTACAGTCTGTTTGACTATTGAGGGCTTCTATTAACTACAGCTATGCTCTTGCCTCTATCCTAGTTGACATCTGATCTGAACTTTGCCAGATCTTTTCTCTAAGGACCCGATTTGGTCTCCCCCAGGTCTTGTCTGAGTTCTCCCAAAAACCTTTGTTTGCTCTAGATTTTAGGCACAGTTAGACTACTCTCTCTGGAAAACACAGGTCTTGAGCCCAGTTTGGTCCTAAAGCCTTGCTTTCTCCCCTTACTCACCAATTAGCATTTCTAAACCTCCATAACTTCTTACAACTCATGAATTACATGAGGGGAGGACTCATGTTTTTGTAAGGATAGAAAACTGATGACAAGTAGGTAGATTCTGATTCCTTCCCAACCCAATTTATGCATTCTGATGATGCATTTATTGGCAAAGATTCGTCCTTCACTTTAATAAACTCTTTTCTATGTGCTTAGAAACTATCATTGTAGCTTGCAAAAAGAAAAGTTGTTTGATCAGCTACTCAGATTGCTGGGTTCTTTTAATGTCTTTCTAAAAAGCTGAGTGGAAAAAGTATTTTCTCTGAGACCTACATATTAACACAGGCTATTCATTTGAAAATAACTTGTGGTATGTACTCTTCATCAATATCACCCTAAAATCTACCTGCTTTCCAAACTCTTATTGTTTAATGAGCTTAGTGGCAAGAAAATTTCTGAAAGGTCATTTATGTAACAGAAAAGAGAATAACCACTCAATTAAAAGCAACCAGAGCTCATCCAGAACCACCTTTCCTTTTCTTTCAAAAGATATATTTGAATGCATCAAGACAAGTTCATCATTTGCCACACATTTCAATACTTAGATAGCCTCTTTCCACTGTGCCAGGTAGGGGCCAGATTTCATCCATAGACATTACATTCTTCTTTCATTTGTAAGTTAGTTGAAAATTCAAAAGATGTTTTTCCTCTAAGTACTGAGTTCCCAAAAGACCTTAAAAGGTAGCTCCTTGAAATGTTTCTCAGTGAATTAAATTATGAAGTATACTACACGACTTATCATTGTTTGAACAGTTTGGGCTGTACCCCTCCTGATAAGAACTGAAGGAAACTAGAAAATTATGAATCATCTAAAAAAAGTAACTTTAGAATGAAATAGCCACATGTAAGAACCTAGATGAGTAACAATGTAGTCTTATAATGGATTTATGACTGCATTGTCTCTATCTCTATTTGTATATATAAATATATATATATATACATATATGCATATATATGCATTCATATATGTATTCACTCTTATTCTGGGCTTTAGATATTGTATATTGTTTGTCATATGGAAATCACTTCTCCTTAGATGTTCAATTCACATTATTACTTCATATCTGTAAAGTAGTTTATCTTTCTTAATGGCCATTATTTCATCATGGCAGATAAATTGAGATTATCATCAACTCTGTTTTCTCATGCTTTCTCTCAGTCAACAAGTTTGCATTTAAAGGTTTTGCTAGTGTGCATTCACTTCTGCCACTGTTGAAATACAGACTCTTCTGGTATTATTTTTTAAGGATTGGCAAACAACTGCCTGTGGGCCCTGTGCTGACTGTTTTTGTTAATAAAGTTTTATTGGAACATAGCCATATCCATTTGTGTATGCATTATATGTGGCTTCATTGGTATCATAATGGCAAAACTTAGCACTTACAAACCTAAAATGTTTACTATCTGGCTTTCTACAAAAATATTTGCTTAACCCTGTTCTAGTTCATGCTTCCATCGCTTGAGTAATTGTAAATTGTCTTCCAATTGGCTTTCTTGCTTTTACTCTAATACCAGTCAATCTACCATTGATACAAGAGTTAAAATCCCTTTCTGTCTTAAACCCTAACAAATTCCTTTCAATCTTTCAAGATCCAGATAACATAATTATTTTTTGGCCAAGTTTAGGCACTAGAGAGGCAATGGTAAACAAAATAAGCTAAGTTCTTGCCCTCATAGTTTTTATCCTTTATTCTAGGAGGGTAGGGAATTAAACCAGCAACAATGTAACAGTGTGACCTGTGCTCTAATAGGTACAATAGTCTAGAAAAACTGTCTAGATTTTAAATAACAGTTCCATCCCAAACCAATTGTACAACCATGAAAAAATTTACTAACTTTTACTTTCACTTTTCTTTCCTCTTTTGTTGACCAAATGATATCATTCATGTCAGGCATATGGCTTGTGTCTGGCACTACTCAGTATATTTAAGCAATAATTATAGGAAATGTATAACTCTTTTGAGAATAGTGAACAAGAATATTTAGATTAGTTTTCAGTGTCAGGTTATGACTGGTATGAGTAATATTTATGCTGAAATCCAAGGCTGGGTCAGAAGTAGAAAAAGGCACACTATTCTGGGAACAGAGAATGAATGCTATGTGTAGGAGGAGATTTTCCTAACTCTTTAAATGCTAAACAATTGCTGTGATCTATGTGCTTCCTACAGTATTTTGTTTATACTGCTAATATAGCTGTCATCACATCATATTATAGTTGTATTTTTGAGGGTATAGGCTATACTTACGTTTTCATCTTTATATTCCTAGCATTTATAAGAGGACTGGCATACTATACAAGTGCTCAAAAGAGATTATTTCATGTGAGGCAGCATAGTGGAGACAAACAGCAGGATCTTTTGAATCATAAAAAGCTGGGCTTAACTCAGCCTTGCCATTAAAAGGGTGGATAACCTCAAACCCATTTAAAATACTTATCCAATCCTGAGGAGACCTAGCTTTCAACTATGTAAAGAAATACCTTGCATGTAGATGTGTAGGATTTAATTACAGACCTACACATGGAGGGTCACAAATGGGAAATGTTCATTTGTGTCAGCATATAGTAGGTGCTATTGATAATGAAGTTTTCATTAATTTGGACCCGGGATATTAACACAAATCTTTCAGAGGTAAAAAAAAAATGAACAGAGACATACAAGCTATCATCACAAACATTTAGTTCAAGCAAACCCAAAAAAAGGTCCAGATTTCATGCTATATTAGTCAGATTTTCATCACTGTTACCAAATACTTGAGATAAACAACTTAAGAGAGAAAAGATCTGTTTGGTCTCAAAATTTCAGAGGTTTCAGTCCATGGTTACTTGGCACCATTCTTTTGGGGCTAGTGGTAAGGCTAGGGTTATCCTAGACTATTTATTTTAGAGAATATGTATTGGTAGGTAACCTGTGTAAGTGTGGTACACAAAACTATGCAAACTCTTTCTAAATGTTTTTAATTCAGGTGTTGGATGGGCACAGAATGGGCATGATTTATTAAACGGCCAAAAATAGTGATTTTTTTTGCTTTTGTTACTGCTGCTTATATTTCTAAGAATTTGCACATTCTAATATAGAAATGAGGAATCATTTCTGGTATCTTTTTCATCAAGTAACACCATGAGACCATATTGAGGGCCTTTTTGATCATATATAGGTTTCTATATCTTGTTACCACTTCCTTGTAGCTATTCTTTGCATCTGACACTCTGATAATCAACCAATTAATAAATATTTGTTATTGGCTAATATATATCCTGAAAATAGATAAAGATGAAAGAAATAACATAAGTTCGATAAGAGTAATGATGGCTACTCTTGACTTTCTTTGTACCATGGTCAAGGCATTTTGTGTTATTTCCAGTCTTCACAAAAAATATTGCAATTTAAGAACAGTTAAATTCTCTTTTTAGACAGAAAACTAAGACTTAGAAAGTTTAGCTGGCCAAGCTCATTCACCTGGTAAGAGGCTACACTGGGATGCTACAGGTGTAGAGCCACCTATGCTTAAAGCCTATGTACTTTTCATAGTGCAGTATCTTCTTTAGGAAACAGAATAATGGCCACCCCCACCCCCCTAATATTCATACCCTAATTCTCAGTACTGGTGAATATGTTGCCTTACATGGTAAAGGAAGAATAGATTTTCAAATGGAATTTTCTGGGACCCCAATGTTATCACCAAGAGCCTTAAAAGTGGATGAGGAAAGAAATGCAGGACATATTGATGTGATACAGGAAGGACTCCCTTTGCTGGCTTTGAAGATGGGGACAAGGCCACAAAGGAATGCAGGTAGCCTTCAGAAACTGGGAAAGGCAAAGAAACAGATTCTTTTCTAGAGCCTGCAGAAAGGAACATAGCCCTGCTAACACCTTGATTTTAGCTGCTTCCCTGAGAATTTTATGTGCTTCTCTAGTGAACCCAAACTCACACACACTATGACACCCATACCACACATCTGGCCTAGAGGCACTATCAACTTACCTGGTTTAAGTCATTAAATTGGAGGTAATTTGTTATGGCAATAATAGAAAAATAATATATACCCCCCCTGAGCACAAAACAATGAAAAAATATATGCTAGAAATTTTTAAGTGTTCTAGTTTGTCATCCAATTGGAAAGGACTTTTTTAGAAAATCAGAGATCAGCAAAAGATACATTCAATGTCAATTTTGGTAAATGAGTAAGATTTCATATAGAAGTAACAAATTATAATGGTGAATTTACATCAAGACTTATTAAAATAGAATGTGATTATAATAGAAAATGATTTCAATTATGTCTGGGAACTGTTACATGACCAAAAGGAAAGAAGAAAGGGAGGAGGTGAGAAAGAAAAAAGAGGGAAATGTTTAGATTTGTGTGCCATTAAAAAAGGAAACAGTGGATTTATATGTTTTGTTTCTTTAATTATTGAGAAGGAAGCAGCATGAAAACAAAAATAATCAAACAGGAAACATCTTTTATTACTCTTTTCAGTTCTGGATCTTTGTATTAAGTTAATCCAATGGGGAAGTTTTTCTTCCCTCTATGCCTTATCTTAGTAATTATTTCAGCCTTTTTGAAAAATAAATAAAACAAATACGCTTTGTGGAGATCTTGCATTCATTCATGAAAATAAAAGACAGATCTGAATTATTTATAAGGCCAATTATTTTTACAAAGACAGTGAATGACAGGTAATGTTGAAGAAGGGCTTTGCTGGTAATTTAATTTAAAAAATAGTGAAGACTGTGCCAGTTTTAAAAACTGCTTAACAATAAATCTACAGAGAGAGACCAAGATGACAAAATGCTGATATACTCCAGAACACCAGGCTCCTACAAGCTTGAAGGATAACCTTGGGTCATTAGGTTTGGTTAGTTTGCTAAATAAGAGATCGCCAAATAAGCCTTTTTCCTTTTTAAATGTTTCTTTTTTTATTGTGTGCTGGGAGTACATTGTGGCATTTACAAAAGTTCTTACAATATATCAAATGTATAATACTTGAATTCACCCCCTCCATCATTCTCCTTTATGTCCCCTCCCCATTCCATTCCTGGAAGAGTTTCAACAGGTATCATTTTTCCTTTTACATACCTTTGTACACAGTACTTGCACCATATTCACCCTCCTACACTCTTTCCCCACATCCTCCTTCCTCAACTGGTACCAGCCCCCCCCCCAACATACACAGGACCTGTTCTGCCCTCCTGTTCTCCAATTTTGTAAAAGGAAAAAAATGATTTTTTTTTTGTTTAAGATAACTATACAGGGAGTTTTCTTGTGACATTTCCATGAATATATGTGCAAACCTGTCCCAGGCACATGGGCACAACACACTGTGCAGCCCACCACTGGCATGTGTGGGATTTTCTTCTTGGATCAGAGTGGCCTCCAGTCCATGAAAGAACATCTGAAGTGCTAAAAATTGACACATAGGGTTGCTAGCCCTACATGAGCCTGGGGAGTCCTGGACTGTGAAGAAAGGGAATAATTATCACCTATTGCCAGTGGCCTCCCACCACCTGTCAGCCTGAGTCACTTCCAATACCAGAGAGAGGTACCTACAATCCATTCAGGTGATCTTGCTACTTTCAGTCCTAGAGGATACTGCATATTCCATCTCAGCTTGCAGACATCTGATTGCACCCCTTCAGGAAAAAGCTTTTAGCCTAATAAATTGAATGAAATCTCCCCTGCTTGGTGGGGGATGGGCTCTATGGGTCACAACTAATGAACTCATTCTACTCTTCTCAATACAAAGAGAAAAAGTTTGGGTGCAGGCTAGCCAAGCCCAAAATATGGGAAATAATAACTCATTTGACCACCTCTGATAAACCTAGTAGTGATGTGAAACTAACTGCCCTTGCAGAGAAGAGATTTTTGTCAAACAGCCTGAGCTAAAGCTCTCAGACTTGTCCTGTGGGAGAGGTTACCTACTGCTCTCTGCTGAGCTCCATGTGCAACGACCTCAGAGAAGCCTACTAGTCAAGCAAGCTGAACCTGACTACTCCCTCTAAGAGGAGGCTGTGGCTAAACAGCCTGAGCAGAGCCCCCAAGAACAGCCTGGTTTAGAGGGGCATCTCTGATTGCCACTTAGCCTAGCAAATCTATCCCAAGGGACAGGAACCCAGAGAAAACCTCTGTTTAAAGGAATGTAGACTTACATGGTAGAGGAGGGACAGCACCTGGAGGGGGCACATGAGAACTGCAGACTAAAACCTGAGGACCAGAAATTAGAGGGGATTATCCAGTGCAAGGAAATCCACTCCTCTCCACTGCAAGGAAGAAATTTGGACATTAAAAAAGTTGTTTTATTCTCTGTTTTGTTAGTTTCAATTTGTCTAGCCTCTTTTATTCTGATTTTTCTTTCTTCCTTTCTTTTTTCTTTTTCTTTTCCTTTCCCTCTTCCCTTTTCCCCCACTTTCCCTATTTCTTCCTTATGAATCACCCAATGAGTGGTTTATTCTACCACCTTGTTACATTGTTCCCATCATTTCTATCCTTCTCTAATCCCTGATAGTAGCACCCTCCTCCACAATGAACCACACATATTATAGTCTTTTTACCCTGTAGCTCCCATACCTCAGACTTCATCTCCCCATCTTCCTTCTTCCTTATCTCCTCTGCCACTCCCATTTTTTTATTACCTAAGTTTTAATACCTATGCAAACAATTTTTATTTCCCCAGCACCCCTCTGTTTATAGATAATACTGCCAAGAGTTTTATATTTCATGTAGATAACTGGTTTGGCATTGAATTCATGAATTTGCTATTGCTAAGTTATATTACGGGGTTAGTAAACAGAGATGATACAACCACTTATCCTTCAACCAATCCTTCTAGAACACAGAAATTAAGTCATTGGAAAGATTTTAGGTAACAAAAAACCCCAACCAACAAATGAACAACACATGAGCAAATCTTAAAATAGAAATATAGGAAATAGAAGAAGATAGTGGAATATGATTCCTCAAAAGGTCAACAATCAGGCAATAGAGGATGTGATGGAAAGTGAAGGGGATGAAGCTACAGTTTCTGAGTTCAAAAGAATGATGTTTAAAGAGGTTTAAGGAGTTTAAAGAGGACATACAAAAACGAGTCAATGAATTCCAAGAGAAAATGAATAAAAAGCTTGAGAAAGCACAGAAATACTAAATGGATTCAAAGAGGTTACAAATAAACATCTGAATTAATTAAAAGAAGACATAAAAAAGAAATGCATTAAATAAGGAATACAATACAAGATGAGAAAGAAAAACTTAATAAAGCTAGAGAAAGTCTCAAAGTTAAAAAAGAAAGCCTGGAAATAAAAAGTTCCATAAGTCAAATAAAAAATGCAGTTGAAAGTGACTCCAGCAGACTGGAAAAAGTAAATGACAGAATTTCAGGACTTAAAGACAAAGCATATATAATTAAAAAGCAATGAATATGTACAGAAAAGAATGACGAAATATGAAAGGAATATGCATGAACTCTGAGACTCCATTTAAAGACCAAACATAGGAATCCTGGGTATTAAAGAAGAAGAGGTGCAAGCCAAAGGCATAGGGAACATAGTCAATAAAATAATAATAGAAAAATCCCCAAATACTAAGAAAGAGATGCTCATCTATGTATAGGAGGGACACCAAACAGACATGACCAAAATAGAACCTCTCCACAGCATATTATGGCTAAAACATTAAGCACAGAGAACAGGATAGAATATTTAAGACTGTAAGGGAGTAACATCAAATCACCTATAAAGTCAAACCCATCAGAATAGCAGGAGTTTTCTTAATAGAAACCTTAAAAGCTAGAAGGGCATAGAATGAGGTATTTCAAGCATTGAAAGAAAATAATTTCACACCTAGATTACTCTACCCAGCAAAGCTGTATCATTCCTAATTGAAGCAAAAATACAAAACCTTCATGATAAACAGAAACTGGAACAATACATGTTGACTAACCCAGCACTCCAAAAGATACTCAAAGGAATCCTACACACAGCTGAAGCTAGACATAGCTATGAAAATACGGGAATAATAAATTCTTAGGAGATGAGGAGATACACAGCTGCAGAATAGCAAACAATCACACACACACACACACCCCAATATTATGGCAGGAATTATCACAACCTCTTAATATTAACCCTGAATGTTACTGATCTTAACACTTCCATTAAAGGGTGAAAGGTGGAAAAAGATTTACCAAGCTAATGGCTCTTGAAAACAGGCAGGAGAAGCTGTACTTATATCAGATAAAGTAGACTTAAATATAAATTGATTAGAAGTGACAAAGAAGGTCATTCCATACTAATAAAAGGAAAAATACATCAAGAGGAAATAATAATTATTAACTTATACTTACCCAATGGTGTAACCAACTTCATTAAACAAATACTACTGGACTGAAAAGCACAGCTAGATCCAAAACAATTATTATGATATACTTTAATATTCCATTGTCACCAATAGATAGGTCCTCAAGACAAAAAAACAACAACAAAAAAAGAATCTTAAGAATTAAATGATACCTAAACCAAAAGGACTTAATAGACTTCTACAGAGTATTTCATCCAGCAGCAGCACAATACATATTCTTCTCAGAATCCCTTGGGATATTCTCCAAAATAGATCATAATTTAGAACACAAAGCAAGTCTTTATAAGTATAAGAAAATTGGAATAATTCCCTGCATCCTGCCTTACCACAATGAAGTTAAACTAGAACTCAATAACCAAAGAAATAGAAAATACTCAAACACATGAAGACTGAGCAATATGTTGCTGCATGACCAATGGGTTATCAAAGAAATAAGGAAGGACATCAAAAAGTTTCTGGAATCTAATGAAAATGAAAGCAATCTACTAGATTCTATGGGATACAGCAAAGACAGTGCCAAGAGTAAAGTTTGTAGCCACAAGTACCTACATTGAAACACAGAGAAAACCTCTTGCAATTGTGGGAAGGTATTGTCAGGCAGAGATGATGGAGGCAATCTAACCAATGTTCTATTTGGAATTGTTACATTGAATCCCCCCTGTATGAGGAATATATACTAATAAAAATAGAAGAAAAAAAAACAGAAAGAGTTCAAATAAATGACCTAATACTGAATCTTAAACTCCAACAAGAGTAAGATTAACTAAAATCAAAACCAGCAAAAGGACAGAGATAATAAAAATAAGGAACAAGATCAATGAAAAGACCAAAAAAAAACCCAAAGAATCAAGAAAACAAAATGTTGGATCTTTGAAAGGATAAATAAGATTGATAAATGATTACTGAACCTGACTAAAATAAGGAAGGAAAAGACTTAAATTAATAAAATTAGAAATAAAAGGGAGGATATCACCATAAACACCAATGAAATACAAAGGGTCATTAGGGATTACTTCAAAAACCTATATTCAAATAAATTGGAAAATCTAAAGGAAATGGTTAAATTTCTAGACACATATGGCCAACCAAAATTGAACCAAGGCAACATAAATCACCTAAATAGATCAATAACAAGTAATAAAATTAAAGCAGCAATAAAGTCTCCCTAAAAGAAAAGCCCAGGACCTGACAGATTCACTGCTGAATTCTATCAGATCTTTAAAGGAGAACTAATATCAACACTCCTCAAACTTTTCCATGAAATTGGAAGGAGAACACTACCACACTCATTCTATGAAGTCGATATTATACTCATCCCAAAACCAAATGAGGACACAACAAAAGAGAGGGAGAGAAAGAGAGAGAGAGAGAGAGAGAGAGAGAGAGAGAGAGAGAGAGAGAGAGAGAGAGAGAGAGAGAATTATAGACCAATCTCTTTAATGAACATAGATGCAAAGATATTGGTAAACTGAATTCAACAATATAGCAAAAGAATCATACATCATAACAAATTGTTTTCATTCCAGGGATGCAGGAATGTTTCAATATGTGCAAATCATTAAACATAATACAGCATATTAACAGAAGCAATGACAAAAATCAGAAGATCATCTAATACATGCAGAAAAAGCTTTCAACAAAATTCAACATCCTTTCTTGATAAAACCTCTGATGAAACTAGGAATAAAAGAAACGTACCTCAACACAATAAAGGTTATACATGACACTTATAGCCAGCTCATGCTAAATAGGAAAAAATTGAAACAATTTCCTTAGAAGTCAGGAATGAGAGAAGGGTGTCCAATCTCTCCACTCTTATTCAACATAGTTTTGGAATTCCTAATCACAGCAATAACACAGGAAGAAGAAATAAAAGAAATTCAAACAGAAAAGGAAGAAGTCAAATTATTCCTGTTTGCAGATGACACCATCTTATACCTAAAGGACCCCAAAAACTTCACCAAAAAACTGCTAGCTATCATAAAACACCTTCATCAAAGTAGCAGGATACAAAATCAATATACAAAAATCAGTAGCTTTTCTATAGACCAACAATGAACAGGCTAAGAAAAAATTTAAGAAAATAATTCCAATTTTAATACTTAAAAAAAATCTGGGAATAAACTCAATGAAGGAAAAGACATCTACAATGTAAACTATAAATCACTGAATAAAAAATTTTAAGAAGATATCAAAAGATGGAAAGCCTCCCATGCTCATAGACTGACAGAATTAATATTGTGAGAATGACTGTAGACCCAAAAACAATGTGTACATTCAGTGCAATCCCCATTAAACTGCCAATGACGTTCCTCATAGAGATTGAAAAATCAACCCTAAAGTTCATATGGAAGCACAAAAAGTCTAAGAGTAGCCAAGACAATGCTGAGCAAAATGAACAATGCTGGAGGTATCACAACACCTGACTTCAACTATAAGAACTATAGTAATAAAAACAGTATGTTACTGGAACAAAAAACAAACATGAAGACCAATGGAGCAAAATGGAAGACCCAGACATAAATCCACACAGCTACACCCACATGATATTTGACAAAGGTGATCCAAACATTCAGTGGAGAAAAGGCAGCCTCTTCAACAAATGTTGGTGGGAAAACTACTTATCTGCATGTAGAAGACTGAAACTAGATCCATGCCATTCATCCTGTTCAAGTATCAATTCAAAGTTGATAAAAGACCTTGATATAAGGGCTGAAACTTTGAAACTAGTAGGGAATACACTTTGAAAGAGTAGGGAATACACTGGAACATATAGGCATAAGCAATAACTTCCTAAATAGAACTCTAATGGCTCAGCAACTAAGAGAAAGCATTGACAAATAGGACTACATGTGACAAAAAAGCTTCTGCATAGCAAAGAAAATGGTCACTAGACTGAAGAGTCAGTCTATGTAATGGGAAAAAAATCTTTGCCAGCTATAGAAAAGGGATTAATAACCAGAATTTACAGGGAACTAACCTCCCCAAGAATCAATGACCCAATGAAGAAATGTGTGGATGAACTGAACAAAATGAAAAAATGTTCAACATCCCTGCCTATCAAGGAAATGCAAATCAAAACCACATTAAGATTCCACATCACTCCTGTTAGAATGGCTATCATCAAGAATACAAACAACAATAAATGCTGGAGAGGATGCAAGGGGAAAAAGGAACCCTCATACACTGTTGATGGGAACATAAATTAATACAACCACTGTGGAAAACAGTATGGATATACATCAAAAAACTAAAAGTGAGGATGGAGGTGTGGCTGAAGTAGTAGAATACCTGCTTTGCAAACATGAAGCCCTGAGGTCAAATCTCAGTCCCACTAAAAAAATCAACTAAAAATATAACTACCATATGATCCAGCCACATCACTCCTATGCATGTAAGTCAGAGTATAATAGACACTTGCACATCCATGTTCATTGCAGCATTATTCTTAAGAGCCAAGCTATGGAAACAACCTGATGCTCTACAGATGTTGAATGGATTAAGAAAATGTGATGTGTACAGATATATATATCTATACACATACATATATATGTATATATAGGCATACATATGTATGTATATCAACATATATACATATATTGGAATTTTTAAATTTTTATTCATTTATTCACATGTACATACATTGTTTGGGCCAATTCTCCCCCCTGGCCCCCACCCCCTCATTCTCCCCCCCACCCCCCTTGCTTCCAGGCAGAACCTGTTCTGCCATTTTCTCCAATTTTGTTGAAGAGTAGACATGAGCAATAATAAGAAAGACAAAACATTTTTGCTAGTTTACATAAAGATAGATATACAGAGAGATTCCTAGCATTGCTTCCATGTACAAGTGTATTACAACTCAAATTGATTCATCTCTATCTGACATCTTCACTAATTCCCAGTCACCTTCCCATAGTGACCTCTGTAGTTTTTTTTTTTTTTTTTCATTTTTCTTTTATTATTCATATGTGCATACAAGGCTTGGTTTATTTCTCCCCCCTGACCCCACCCCCTCCCTTACCACCCACTCCACCCCCTCCCGCTCCCCCCCTCAATACCCAGCAGAAACTATTTTGCCCTTATCTCTAATTTTGTTGTAGAGAGAGTATAAGCAATAATAGGAAGGAACAAGGGGTTTTGCTGGTTGAGATAAGGATAGCTATACAGGGCATTGACTCACATTGATTTCCTGTGCGTGGGTGTTACCTTCTAGGTTAATTCTTTTTAATCTAACCTTTTCTCTAGTTCCTGGTCTCCTTTTCCTATTGGCCTCAGTTGCTTTAAGGTATCTGCTTTAGTTTCTCTGCATTAAGGGCAACAAATGCTAGCTAGTTTTTTAGGTGTCTTACCTATCCTCACCCCTCCCTTGTGTGCTCTCGCTTTTATCATGTGCTCATAGTCCAATCCCCTTGTTGTGTTTGCCCTTGATCTAATGTCCACATATGAGGGAGAACATACTTCTGGCCATTTGAATTTCTTCTTTTGAGAAAGTTCTGTAGCTCCTCCGTAGTAGGGACACCAAACACTTTCAAGTTTTGGGTTCCTACCTATCCCCATTCATCCTGTATGTGCTCTCCCCTTAGTGTGTGACCTAAGCCCAACAACATTACTGCATTTGCCCTAGATCTGAAGACCGCATTTGAGGGAGAACATACAATTTTTGGTCTTCTGAGCCTGGCTAACCTCGCTCAGAACGATGTTCTCCAGTTCCATTCATTTACTTGAGAATAGTAAGATTTCATTCTTCTTCATGGCTGAGTAAAACTCCCCTGTGTATAAATACCTTATTTTCTTAGTCCATTCATCTGTAGTGGGGCATCTTAGCTGTTTCCATAACTTGGCTATTGTGAGTAGCACTGCAAATAACATGGGTGTGCAGATGCCTCTGGAGTAACCTGTGTCACATTCCTTTGGGTATATCTCCAAGAGTGGGAATGCTGGATCAAATGGCAGATCTATGTTTAGATTTTTAAGAATCCTCCATATTTTTTTCCAGAGTGGTTGCACCAGCTTGCATTCCCACCAGCAGTGTACCAGGGTTCCTTTTACCCCACATCCTCACCAATACCTGTTGTTAGTGGTGTTGCTAATGATGGCTATTCTAACAGGGGTGAGGTGTAATCTTAGTGTGATTTTGATTTGCATTTCCTTTATGGCTAGAGATGGTGAGCATTTTTTGATGTGTTTTTTTGGCCATTTGAATTTCTTCTTTAGAGAAAATTCTGTTTAGTTCATTTGGCCATTTCTTTATGGGTTCATTGATTTGGGGAGGGTTTAGATTATTTAGTTCCCTGTATATTCTGGTTATCAGTCCTTTGTCTGATGTATAGCTGGCAAGTATTTTCTCCCATTCTGTGGGTGGTCTCTTCAGTTTAGAGACCATTTCTTTTGTTATGCAGAAGCTTTGTAATTTTATGATGTCCCATTTGTCCATCCTTTCTCTTAGTTGCTGGGCTGCTGGGATTCTATTGAGGAAGTCCTTGCCTATACCTATTACTTCCAGAGTATTCCATGCTCTTTCCTGCACTATTTTCAGAGTTTCGGGTTTGATATTAAGGTCCTTGATCCATTTTGAGGTGATACTACTACAGGGTAATAAACATGGATCTAGTTTCAGTTTTTTGCAAATGGGTAACCACTTTTCCCAGCAACATTTGTTGAAGAGGCTTTCTTTTCTCCATCATATATTTTTGGTGCCTTTTCAAAAATAAGGTGGGCATTGCTGTGTGAATTCATATCTGAGTTCTCTATTCTGTTCCACTGGTCTTTGTGTCTGTTTTTGTGCCAGTACCATGCTGTTTTTATTGCTATTGCTTTGTAATATAGCTTGAAGTTGGGTATTGTGATAGCTCCATCATTGCTCTTTTTGCTGTGTACTGACTTGGCTATTTCCAGCCTCTTGTGTTTCCATATGAAAGTTAGGATAGATTTTTCAATCTCTGTGATGAAAGTCATTAGGATTTTGATGGGAATTGCATTAAACATATAGATTACTTTTGGTAGTATAACCATTTTTACTATGTTGATTCTACCAATCCATGAGCACAGGAAATCTTTCCACCTTCTGTAGTCTTCCTCAATCTCTTTCTTCAGGGGTTTGTAGTTCTCCTTGTAGAGGTCATTCACATCCTTTGCTAAGTTTCCTGTTAGGTATTTGATTTTTTTTTTGAGGCTATTGTAAATGGAATTGTTTCCATATATTCTTTTTCAGTTTGTGTGTTGTTGGTGTACAGAAAAGCTAATGATTTTTGTAAGTTGATTTTTTATCCTGCCACCGTGCTGTAGCTGTTTATGGTGTCTAGTTTTTGAGTAGAGTTTTTTGGGTCTTTAAGGTATAGGATCATATTGTCTGCAAAAAGGGATATTTTGACAGTTTCTTTATCTATTTGTATTCCTTTTATTTCTTCTTCTTGCCTAATTGCTCTGGCTAGGAATTCCCAGACTATGGAATTCCTTGTCTTGTTCCTGATTTTAGGGGGAATGGTTTCAGTTTTTCACCATTAAGTATGATGTTGGCTACAGGTTGGTCATATATAGCCTTTACAATGTTGAGGTCCATTCCTACTATTCCTAGTTTCTTAGAGCTTTTATCCTGAAGTGATGTTCGATCTTGTCAAAGGCTTTTTCTGCATCTATTGAGAAGATGAAGTGGTTTTTGTCTTTGCTTCTATTGATGTGCTGTATTACATTTATAGATTTGCGTATGTTGAACCACCCCTGCATCCCTGGGATGAAGTCGAAATGGTTGTGGTAAATGATCTCTCTGATGTGTTGTTGGATTCAGTTTGCCATTATTTTATTGAGGATTTTTGCATTGATGTTCATTAAGGAGATTGGTTTATAGTTCTCCTTTATAGAGGTGTTTTTGTCTGGTTTTGGGATGAGTGTAATACTGGCTTCATAAAATGAATTAGGCAGTCTTCCTTCCCTTTCTATTTTGTGAAACAGTTTAAAGAGAGTTGATATTAGTTCTTCTTTAAAGGTCTGAAAGAATTCAGCAGAGAATCCATCAGGTCCTGGACTTTTCTTTTTTGGGAGACTCTTTATTGCTGCTTCAATTTCATTTTGTGTTATAGATCTGTTTAGGTGGTTGATACCCTCTTGGTTCAATTTTGGATGGTCATAAGTATCTAGAAATCTGTCCATTTCTTCTAGATTTTCAAATTTATTAGAATGTAAATTCTCAGAGTAGTCTCTGATGATTTCCTGGATTTCTGTGGTGTTTGTTGTTATCTCCCCTTTTACTATTCTGATTTTACTGATTTGGGTTTTTTCTCTCCTCATTTTAGTCAGGTTTGCCAGGGCTCTGTCAATCTTATTTATTTTTTCAAAGAAACATCTTGTCGTTTCATTGATTCTTTGTATGGTTTTATTTTGTTTGTTTCTATTTCATTAATTTCATCCTTTATTTTCATTATTTCTCTCCTTCTGCTTGTTTTGGGATTTGCTTGCTCTTGTTTTTCTAGGAGTTTGAGATGTAGCATTAAGTCATTGATTTGAGATCTTTCTGATGTTTTAATAAATTCACTCATGGCTATAAACTTTCCTCTTAGGACTGCCTTTGTTGTGTCCCACAGGTTCTGGTAGGTTGTGTTTTCATTTTTATTCACTTCCAGGAAACTTTTAATTTCCTTTTTTATTTCATCAATGACCCATTGATTATTGAGCAATGTGTTGTTCAGCTTAAATTGTTTGCATGTTTTTTTACTGTTGTTTTTGTTGTTGAGTTCTAGTTTTAATGAATTGTGATCAGATAGAATGCATGGGATTATTTCTATTTTCTTACATTTGCTGAGGCTTGCTTTGTGCTCTAAGATATGATCAATTTTGGAGAAGGTTCCATGAGCTGCTAAGAAGAATGTAAATTGTGCAGAAGTTGGATGAAATATTCCGTAGACATCAGCTAGGTCCATTTGATCTATGGTGTGATTTAGTTCTAGAATTTCTTTATTGATTTTTTTTGTTTGGATGACCTATCTATTGGTGATAGGGTGTATTAAAGTCCCCCACTACCACTGTGTTGAAGTTTATATATGTTTTTAGGTCCTTCAGAGTATGTTTGATGAAATTAGGTGCAGTGATGTTGGGCGCATATAGGTTGCTAATCATTATTTCCTTTTGGTGTATTTCCCCTTTTATTAGCATGGAGTGTCCTTCTTTGTCACATTTGATCAATGTAAGTTTAAAGTCTACTTTGTCTGAGATAAGTATTTCTACTTCTGCTTGTTTTCAGGGGTCCATTGGCTAGGTCAATCTTCTTCAAGCCTTTCACCCTAAGCCAGTGCTTGTTTCTGTTGATGAGATGGATCTCCTGTAAAAAACAGATTATTGGATCTTCTTTTTTAGTCCAGCTTGCCAAATGGTGTCTTTTGATGGGGGAATTAAGTCCATTAACATTCAGTGTTAGTATTGATAGGTATGTGGTAATTCCTGTCATTTAGTTGTTTTTGTTGTTTAAGGGTTTGATTGTATGTAGCTGAATCAATGTTACTCTCTACTTTCTTGCCTTTTCTTTTCCTGTAGTTTGGTACTGCCTGTCCTTTCATGGTTCTGTTTGCTTTCACATTCTGTGTGCAGAATTCCTTGAAGAATCTTTTGTAATGGTGGCTTGGTGGTCATGTATTGTTTTAGTTGCTGCTTATCATGGAAGACTTTTATTACTCCATCTATCTTGAATGACAGTTTTGCTGGGTAGAATATCCTAAGGTTGAATTTATTTTCATTCAATGCCCAGAAGACCTCACTCTATGCTCTTCTTGCTTTGAAGGTTTCTGTGAGTAATCTGCTATGATTTTGATGCATTTACCTTTGTATGTTATTTGTTTTTTCTCTTTTACATCATTCAATATTCTTTCTCTATTCACTGTGCTTTTTGTTTTTAATGATAATATGTTGTGGTGTAGCTCTATTTTGGTCAAGTCTGTTTGGTTTCCTGGAGGCTTCCTGTACCTGAATGTTCATAGTTTTTTTTCAGGAAATTTTCTGTTATTAATTTGTTGAATATATTATGAGTTCTTTTTGCTTGCACCTCTTCTCCTTCTTCAATACAGTTTTTTGATAGAGTCTGTGAGTTCTTGCATATTCCTTTCACAGGTCTTGAGTTGTTTGACTAATAGCTCTTCAGTTTTTCCTTTAAGTTCTATTTCTTCTTCAAGTGGTGAGCTTCTGTCTTCTGCTTGTTCTAGTCTGCTGGAGTGGCCTTCCATTGTGTTTTGTATTTCTGTTTCATTCTTTTCTGAGGTTGTCCATATCATGGGTCACTTCCTCTTTAATATTGTCAATTTTTGTCCTTAATTCATTTATCTTTGTATTTATTTTGTTCTCTGTTTCATTTTGGTATTTCTTTAGGGCTCCTATGAGCTCATTTATTTGTTTTTGTGTATTTTCATATTCTTTATTTTTATTGTCTTAGAATTTCTTGAGTGCCTCTTGTACATTTTGATTGACCATGTCTAGTAACATCAGTGATCACTTGCAGGATTTCTTCTTTCAGATTGTTTTTCTGGGCTTCATTGGGTTCCTTAGCATAGTTTTTCTTTGTTTTGTTGGAGTCTGGAACTGGGTATCCAATTTCTTCAATCCTGTATCAATTTATTTTTGGAGGAGAGAATGGCTTCCATCCCTTTTTTGTCTTCCCATCACTCCACTTGGTGCTGTTTCTGTCCCTGGTCTGTGTGTAATTTAGTACTATCTAACTTACAATAGTAAAACTAACAAAACAAGGAAAGAAAGACAAGAAAAAAAAAAGGAAACCAAAGAAATAAACAGCTAGAGGTGGTGGACAAACAGTGAACAAAACAAAAAATCACATAAAAAATTTCCAGATTCAGGAACAATAGAATTTCAGTCTTAGTAGTTCTGGTGTTACTCCTTCAATGTCCAGTCATGGTGTTGGTATTTAAGCAGAAGCTCTGCCTTAGTCTCTCAAGATGATTGGGGAGGCTCACCAGTTTTTTTTCCTGTCTTTCAGCAGCAGCTGGTTAGTCAGCTCCTCCTTCAGTGAGGTGTGCTTGTCCTCAGTTTCCAGAAATCTGCTCTGTGGCCCACCAGCCATCCTGCTTTGGAGTTGAGTTTTTGCCACGTTGGTTTATTGGGGGCTTGTTTCTTTGCTTACCCCACTTTCTCTGGGGCAAGGTCAGAGATCCATCAGCCCACTCACTGCTGTCAGTGTATTATGCCATTTTGCTGATTGTTTTTCAATTTTACAATCTTGTTTGACTTTGGATATTACTCACTGGCTCAGGAGATGATCTTTGTGGACTGCTATCTGCCCTATTTCAGGCAGTGGTTCATCACATGCCCACTGTCTGCCTATCTGTCTTTCCAGACTTTGTTTACTGAAAGTTCACATGGAGATCAGCTCCTTGCCTCTCCCCCTTTCTCTGGTGTGCTTAGAGCACCCTGCTCCTCTGCTGCATGTTCCTTTTCATTTCCTTGTTTATTATTCAGTTTTGGGTTTTTTTTTTGCTAGGCGGGAAGTCAGTCTGTTCAGGAGGCTATGCTGGTTTATCCCAAGGTGTCTGTGGGAATACTGTGTGCTGCTTATTTGCCCATGTACTGGTCTGCTGGATGTCTCTTAAGCAGGTTTGTAGCAAACGTCTGGTGGCACGGGAGCCCTACTGTTTTCTCAGTGTAACATGGCATGGAGAAGCTTTGTATGGACTGGGGAGTTCAGGGTGTCCAGTTTTTTATTCTTCTTGGTGATTTTTTTTCCTGCCAAGTGTGGCTCCAGCATCTCAGCAAAATTTTTTATTTACAGAGCTCACACCATCTGCTTCTGTACTCTAGTCGCCATCTTGGATCCCTCCTTCATATATTGGATTTTTATTCAGCCATAAAGAATGAAATTCTGCCATTTTAGGTAAATGGATGGAAATGGAGAAGATCATTTTAAGTTAGCTGGGTTCAGAAAGACAAAGGTCACACATTTTCTCTCACATGTGAAAGACAGATCCAATACAAATACAAGCATTATCATATATATGTATAAATATATACAAAATATGTATGGAAACATGGGACTTTTTGAAGATGCTAAAGGAGGAGGAAAAGAAGAAAATGATAGAGAGTGAACAATAATGAAATACATTACATGACTGTAGGAACAAGACACAATGAAACACACTGAAAACTAATGGACTATAGATGGTAGGGAAAAAGAGTAAGGAATAGTAGTGGAGAGATTTAGAGTGACTTAGGCACAATAAATTTATAGGCAAAATATCAAGCAATATCCCCACTGAACAATGAACAGAGACTTAAACAATGAGGGGCAGGAATGTAAAACAGGTCATACTAAGGGGAGGGCACTAGTGAGAAGAGGAGGGTAAATGAATATGGTAAAGGAGGGTGAATATGGTTGATGTACTTTCTATACATGTGTGAATATGGAATATTGAAACCTGTTAAAGTTATTTGAAGAAGAAAATGGAGTAGGAGGGAGAGTAATGAAGAGGATGACCCAAACCAGGACATAATATATGTATATATGGAAATGTTACAATGAAACTCCCTGTATAACTATCATATACTAATAAAAAATATTTAAAAACAATAAATATAATATTTATCATCTAGAAAGCCTAAGCAGAGGCTTTAAGTCTTCTCTTTGGAAATGATGAAGTGCTGCCAAACAACAAGTATGATGAGGGTGGTGAGCTTTTGTGGATGTCTTGACATTGGATCACAATAGCCAAAGGGAAAGGCAAAGACTTGCTTCTCCTTTCTGGTCCACATTAGCCATGCAGGCTCACACTACGGGGTGAATGGAGTCAAAGTAGGTAAGGAATATGTAAACCCTCCCTCCTGCTTCTTCCTCCTTTTCTTTACTACTGAATGAAGGAGAAAGGGAAGGGAATGAGAGAAGGGAGGGAAGGAAGGAGAAAATTTTCAAAAAACTTACTTAAAATAATTCTCAAAATATCTGATTTATACATAAGATTATTAATAACTCAAGGATTTTCAGAAGAAAAGTTCAAGGTCATTGAGCATTTTCACGTTAAGTAAATACATTTTTCTCTGTAAGTGTTTACTTTCAGATTTATGCTTGCAAACCAATGTAAAAATGTGTAAGTATGTTAACATTATTTTGAATTATATTTCAGGAGGAAAGTTGATTTCCAAAGACTAAGAGCTAGTAGGCCTGGCATATGGTTGCTAAACTCTTTAAGATAAACTTATTTTCCAGAATTCCAAATAGAAATAGTTTCATCTCAGTTGAAATATTCCTTAGCTTTTCTTGTCTATTTTTTGTTACAGTTGATCAGAATTCTGAGTTTAAGAAAATACTTAGGATTATGATTTTATGATAAAAAGTCTTTTGCACTATTCCATATTAATTAAAGACTGACTGGATGCTATTTTTTAAGTTGAAACCACAAAACAAGCAGGTGAAAAAAGAACCATTAGTACATTATATAAGCAGTGAAAGATAAATTTTCCACCATTCCAGACTCCCACTCCAGAGCCCAACAGCAATCAACATTACCAGTTTCTCAGTTAGTCTCACAGGAATAATGGCTTGTACATAAAGCGCATATAAAATTCTTCTACCCAGTTTTCAATAGGCAGTACTTTGCATCTTGCTTTTCTCATTTTTAATGTTGTGTTTAAGAAATTGTTTTATATTAAGATTTTCAGATTTTGCCTCATACTTATCAAGGGAGGAAAATTATCCCATTGAGCAGATATCATATATTTATTCTTCTATTGATAGCAATTTATATTTTCCAAGCTCTTACCATCAAAAATTTTTCCAGTGAACCAATTGAGCACATGTTCTGCACATATGTGAATCTATCTGTGGGATACCATCTTAGATGTAGATTAGTGTGACTAATGTGAACATGAGTTTGACTTTTAAATACATATTTCTAAATTGTTCTTTAAGAAGAATATACCAATTTATATTGTCATCAGTGACAGATAAAGATTCTTGCTTCATTATGGTCTCATACTATCAGCAACCTTGCTAATTAATTATCATTAACTTGAAAGAAATAGAATGGAAACCCTATCACTTTCATACATGTTTGTTTAGGCATTCATTCAACAAACACTTTTCAACAAATATATTTTCAGGGAATAGCTAGAAGGACTATGGAGGGGCAGAAGAGAGTTTTCTGATTAGACTATTGATCTCACATCCAGCTCATGTAACTGCAAATCAGATACCTGGGCTCCACAGCTGCAATAGCCAGTCATAACATCCTCATGTTCATGCAGTTGGTGAGTGGACATTGGAGTCTGCTTTCTCAAGCCACGGCATTTGTTGGAACTTTGGGAAGGTGATCTTATGCCTTTTCTATCTCCCAAATCTTGAATAAGTGCATCCTGTTGACAGAAACCCAATTGCATCCGTAACGCTATTTGTAAGAGAGCAGGTTGTTTTTCCACTTGAAATTGCTGCAATATAACAAGCAATGAGAATGGATCCTGTTAGCCAATACATATTGTCTAGAATACTAACCAAAACTCTCTTTTCTGAGAAAAATGTTGAGAAATAAGCCAAGGATGAGAAATGGGGGTTGACCTATGGCAAATGTTAAATGATATCCAGTAATTGATGATTGGGATGTAAGGAGACAAAAATTTAATACACCTGTTACTGTGTTGGCCATTATAAATATTTCTTGGATGGATGTTCCCAATAAACAGCACCTTGTTTCTCTGATCTATTTGTGAAGAAACTGAAAAACATTACACAAAATAAACATGGAGACCAAAATGTTTCACTCACAGTTCTCTAAATGGTGAACTTGAATTCTTAGAATTGTTTTACAGGTGTGTTATGTGTGGTAGTTCTTTCAGTTTTAACCAGAATTTTGTTTATTTTTGCAGTACTGGGGCTTGAACTCAGGGCCTTCACCTTGAGCCACTCCACCAGCCCTTTTTTGCAATGGATAGTTTTTGAGATAGGGACTCACGGAATTATTTACCTGGA
Source organism: Castor canadensis (assembly GCF_047511655.1). NCBI lineage: Eukaryota > Metazoa > Chordata > Mammalia > Rodentia > Castoridae > Castor > Castor canadensis. Next base: position 106,254,653 of record NC_133392.1, on the reverse strand, counting down.
CTGGCTTTGAACCCCAGTGCCCAGCATAACCAGAACTTTTATTTTTCCTCAGCATATTTAAATAATATCCTTAAAGCAGCATATTTAATTTCCTTATCTCATTTTAAGGAATAAGGTAGTTACATGTAACTGAATATATCATAGTGTGAGAAACATGATCATTTATCACTAGAAAAATGCATGGTTTTGTTCTTATTATCATTTCCTTGGAAAAGTTACAACTTCTTGGTACCTCAGTTTCCTCGTGTTTAAATTATGATTGGGGGATTAAAATTTTTTTCAAGTACATGCTACTCTAAAACTCTACTTTATTATTTTGTAATTGTATAAGTTGACTAACTCAAGGTAATTCAAGTGTAACCCTACTGACACACTTATACTTAGTTTGAAGTCTAGAAATTGCTTAGAAACTTTGAACTATACTTTTCTTGTTGCTTTAAAGGAAATAAGCTTTTATGGGGCTGCTTTTTTTCTTCACATCTCACTACATGGATTGCTTTTCATCCCTGAGGTAAAAAATAATCAGTACAATGTACCTAGTTTTTAGGAAGAAACTTTGCAGTCATGGAAACATTCCTTTAAGTCACCCTTCATGACCTTTCACAGTGAGCAAAATGTCCAGCAATTCAGCATCCATGGCACAGTCCATTTAAACTCTGTCACTGGTAGTTTGCAAATACCATGGGAGCAGTTGAGGGCATGTCCTCATCTGAAACAATGTAACCATCTTAACCTGCAGGGAACTCCCACCACATCCATCCATTCAACTCTCTCTGAAGCCCCTGGTGCTGCTGCCAAACAAGAGAACTCTTTTCTGCAATGTGAAACTTCTTATTTGTAAAACTAATTTCATAAACAATGAAAATTCACAACTTTTGTTTTTTACCAGTTGCCACTGCTTGAGATGGATGCTGGGCTTTCATGGCTGCTTTTTGAACTACAAAGAACAAAGATTTCCCAGGCTTTGCTGGAAATATCAGTGTGGTCCTGCTAGGAGGACTCCCATAGAGCTATCTTGTTCCATTAAAAAAAATTGAGTTTGTATTGGGCATTTTCCTTTCCAGCTGCAAAGTTATCCTAATTTTTTTTTTCTATTTTTATAATCCTTTTATTTTTTTTTTTCATTTTTCTTTTATTATTCATATGTGCATACAAGGCTTGGTTTATTTCTCCCCCCTGACCCCACCCCCTCCCTTACCACCCACTCCACCCCCTCCCGCTCCCCCCCTCAATACCCAGCAGAAACTATTTTGCCCTTATCTCTAATTTTGTTGTAGAGAGAGTATAAGCAATAATAGGAAGGAACAAGGGGTTTTGCTGGTTGAGATAAGGATAGCTATACAGGGCATTGACTCACATTGATTTCCTGTGCGTGGGTGTTACCTTCTAGGTTAATTCTTTTTAATCTAACCTTTTCTCTAGTTCCTGGTCTCCTTTTCCTATTGGCCTCAGTTGCTTTAAGGTATCTGCTTTAGTTTCTCTGCATTAAGGGCAACAAATGCTAGCTAGTTTTTTAGGTGTCTTACCTATCCTCACCCCTCCCTTGTGTGCTCTCGCTTTTATCATGTGCTCATAGTCCAATCCCCTTGTTGTGTTTGCCCTTGATCTAATGTCCACATATGAGGGAGAACATACGATTTTTGGTCTTTTGAGCCAGGCTAACCTCACTCAGAATGATGTTCTCCAATTCCATCCATTTACCAGCGAATGATAACATTTCGTTCTTCTTCATGGCTGCATAAAATTCCATTGTGTATAGATACCACATTTTCTTAATCCATTCGTCAGTGCTGGGGCATCTTGGCTGTTTCCATAATTTTTAAAAATAAGGCTAAGATATTTTCCTCACGCTGATGCATATTTGGTCATTGGAGCAATTTACTGAATGCCATGTTTCTAGAAAGATCTCAGTCTTTCCAGAATTAATATGCCGAATCAGAAGCTGTCTCACAGATCCACCAAGAAAAACATGGAGTTCTAACAGAATAGATCCAATGCCTACCAATATTCTTATCTTTCTTTCAAAGAAACTAACTATATATGCTATTTTTATGCTTGATATATCATTATTGACATGAGGAATCACTCTAGGATTCAGAGAGAACCAGAGGATTGAAGAGAGGGTGATAGAGTTCAAGGGGAAATAGAAATGAAAAGAAGAGGCACTAATCAGAGAGGTCATAGTGATCAAGAGAGTTTCCAGTGGGAAAATACAAAAGCAGAAACTTTCTCTATGATCCTCCTTCTAACTCTTCTTAAATCAATTCATAATTGGCTCAACACTTCTACCATTACCCTGATTAATTCCTTTATTCAGATGTTCAAGAGTATATGGCATTATAAATCCTGTGTGTTATGGACTATATGACTGTGTCTTCCTGCTAGTCATATGTTGAAGCTTTAACTCTAATATGGTGGTACTTGTAGGTGAACCTTCAGAACATAATTAAGTCATGAGGCAATAACCTCATGAATAAGATTGGTGTCCCAAGAGCTACCTCATTTCTGATATGTCATATGAGGTTATAAGGAGAGATCATCTGTCTGCAAACTGGAAGAGGAACCTCACTTATGCCTGACCATGATCTCTGACTCCCAGCCTCCAGAATTATGGAAAATAAATTTTAGATATTGACCAGCCACCTATGCTATAGAGATGTGTTATAGAATCCCAAGATGACATGGGTACTATCTTTAAAAATGTAAAGAATGTGAAAGAGTCATGCAGATGGCTACTGAAAATCTTCACTGGAGACTTCATTTATTGAGCCTATGCTCCCTGTGATGCACTGTACCAGAATCTGGGATACAAAGATAAAGTCTGTGACCTCAGAAAGTTCTCACTCTAGTGGCAACTGAACAGTGAGAACAGCTGAGTTAAGTAAGTGCTATATGCCAGGTGTTTGAAAATAAGGGATCAAGTTGGCTTCAACAGTAAATAACAAGTGATTTTTATGCTAAACATTTAAAGGAGATGTGATAGTTTATCAAGAGATCAAAATCAGAACAAAGGGAATATGCAGTGGGGACAGAAATAGAGATTTCTGCTCAGAGGAACAGGATATGCAAAATCATGGAGCAATGCACCCTTAGAAAATTATGAATGGTTCATTATAGTTTGGTACCCACTTGAAAAGACAGTTGAAGAGTTATAGGATTAAAGAGATATAAGTTGGATGTAGTGACATGTTTGTGCTCTCAGCATTCAGGAGGCTGAGGCAGGAAGATAGTGAGTTTCAGAGCAGCCTGGGCTATACAGTGAGATCCTGTCTCAAAACAAAACATAACAAAACAAAAATACACACACACACACACACACACACACACACACACACACACACACACCAAAACCAACAAACAAAGATATATCAGAACAGTGGAATTTCTCCCATTGCTTTTGTCACTACACTGGTTCTTTGCTACTTGAGGGCTTTCCCTTTCCTTTTCCACTTATCCTTCTCAAATCATTGATACAATCATTACATTCTTAGAGCTTCTTATGTCTAGCCTTGATTTTCAAGTTTATCTTCAAAATTCTAGTTCACTAAGGTGAATCTAAATATGACTAGCTGTGGGATGTATTGAGAAAGGTAGAGGCAGTTAGAAATTCCTTTTTGTGGGGAGATTGGTGATATCCTAGAGCTGCCTAAAATCAGTATAGGGACTAATAGGAAAACAAAGTGAGTTTTCCTTTTCCTGATGGAGTGGTAATATTTTGCTGCTGGAGCTGTAGAGACAGAATAAGAAAAATATGTGAGGATTTCAAGTCAATGGATTCATGAAATAAAGCAGAATTTCACGCCTTCGTGAAATCAAGGACGGAGACAAAGGGGAAGATTCAGGGTGGAGTAATGGATAAGATTTAAAGAAATGTTGAGGCTCAGGAAGAAGTAAATGTTGGGGTAAAGTTGAAAGTTTGTTCAAGGCTCAGAGATGAAGTGAGGGGTTTGATAATGATCAGCATGTCTCTTAGATTAATATCTTGATTTTAATGTGGCTTTGATTCCATAGCAAAATTGCTGTCTCGAAACATTGCACCTGAGTGTTCTTGCTTGACCTAAGAAATATCAGTGTTAACACAGAGGAAAAATGTTGGGGTCACAGTGAATTTTCTGCCCAGAGCTAAAATTCAGTATTTGTTCTTTGTAGGGAAGGAGGAGATTGATAACCAGAGCAAAGATTTTATCATTTGGAAATCTGACAGAGAAAAGAACTTAGCATTTGTACTGGAGCCCCAGAACACCAAAGATCCCCAAATTTCTAACCAGGAAAGCAGCAGTATTTGCAGGGTAAGTGGTTCACTTTACAATTGAGATCTCAGTATCTCAAGGCAGACTGCATACTAAGTGTTGATAAATGTGTTCTGTAGCATTTCTGTTTATTGTACTTCTTAACACAAATTTATATTTAGAGTACTTAACCAATATTTCAGATAGTCCCAGGAGTTCTGGCAAATAATAGGATGGATTTCTATCCCTTTTTTCATAAAAAATAATAGCATATTTTTAATTCATGAATAATATCATTGTTGAAAATGTTATACAATATTGGTACCATTGTGAGCAAGTATGCCACATTGATATGGTTATGTGTAAACAAGCATTTTGTTTAAGCAGAAAATCATAAATAAGAGTTGGAGAAAATGTATATTTTAGTTCTAGTAGATTTACCAGAGTTATAGGTTAATGGGTAATAGAAATTCCAAAAAGAAGTTAGCACAGTATCTTACCCAGAGTAAACCAAGAGTAAATCAGAGTTCTGAAAAGAACTGCTTATACCCCATAAGAAAGCATGTGGAGTTAGAAAAAAAAAAGTTGGTCAGAAATATGAAAACAATTGACATGATTATGAGCAGACTTAAGACTCAAAGATAACAAAAATTGAAGCCAAAAACCCAGTCACTGCAGCAAAGAGTAGAATAAGATGAAGGGTAGGCTCATATGTATCCTAGAAATATGCTGTTAGGATTTTAGCTTCATTTTAATGCTTCCAGGGCACCTGAGATGTATCACAAAACTTTGTACCAAAAATTGTTTATCCTTTTATGCAGTCATCTTGAAGGATCCATTCAATCGTATCCTCATCAAAGAGAGCCAGTCTCAGGCAGATTTTCCATGGATACTCCTACAGATATCTCCACGGATAACATAGAGAAGAGTTTTAAGATCTCCTGGTTATAAGGCTATGGATAACCAGTTCCATGGGCAAGGAGGGAGGTGGCATGGAGTGGTACAGGGAGATGGGCACCTTGTTTGATTCTTACTGCAGCCTGTCTATGACAGATGAGCACAGATGAACCAAGAACTTCCATTTAAAATTTCACAGAGAACATAATGTGCAGCAATTCACATTTTATCTATTTTTGAAATGTTATCCCATCACATATTTATAGGGAGGAAAATATTTTAAATGTAGTAAACAGTGAAAGTGCGACAGCTCTTGAAGACATTAACCAGATTCATACAGCAAAAGCTCTTACACATTAACACTGCAAATGCCTGGCCAAAAAGTACTTCAATGCCTGGCCAAAAAGTACTTCATCACCTGGAGGAGGATTTAAGCTCAACATCTCCCCCGACACTTTGCCTTGATTATGGTTCCTGCCAATAGATTTGATCAATGTTCTGCTTGCCTGGTGGAACCTCCTAAATTCTCATTTGCAGCTGTCACTTTTCAGGGACTTGCAAACTCTCAGATCATTAAAGTAGCATGCCACGTGACTCAGATTTGACAGACAATCACTTACTAAAAATATCTGTCCTGATCAGTGCTGATGTTCTAAGAGGATATTTTCAGCTTCTTGTTCTCTCTCCCTCTCTGTGATGACACTGTACCTGGTGAGTTAAAAGGACCAGAAGAAATACCGTTATTAAAGGCAGCAGGTTATTGCAGTACACAGCCTGCCAATGTGAATTTGGGTCAGAAGCAGGAATTCACGCAGTTCTGTGAAAGTCTAATCTCTGTTGATCCTTGTGGCCCATGGACCTGTCACTTCACACTCATAACTCTCATGCTTCTTAGACAGACATAACTCTTCTTTCCAAATGGCCTTTAATTAGAAGTGCTGTCATCGTTCCTTGGTTGGATAGGTTTGATCTGACTTTGTTTGAGACCATTATAATCTCTCCTGGATCACTCTCAGTTGGTGTGTCAGAGATTGGGGCCTTGCATGATTTCTCAAATTGACAAGTAGTTATGGTATGGGCTGGGAAGGCTAGATACATTATCAAAAATAGGTCTTAAGACATCATCACAAGTCAATCATGATCTTTTCAACTTTTCTATTGTATTTGTCTTGGGTTTGTAAACAGGGTAATAAACAGTAAAATAAAAATTAAACTTTAAGCAGCCTGCTTTTGTGAATTCAATTTATATGATCTCCCACTCTGGGCTTTGGAGTTTTAACTGCAATTGTGATTGGAATTTACCCCTCCTATTGTCTATTCCTGAATTCTTTATAAATACTCTTGCTATGTCTGTTGCAAAGCATGTTTTCAAACTAAGTGCTACTGCAAACTCTCCAACTGAATAGAAGGAAGTTATTTTTCCCTATGCCATGGTTTCAAAGATCCTCCCTTTACTCCAAATCTAGAAATGTATGCCATTTAAATAGTTCATCTTTGTTATGTGCATTCTATACTTACTGACATTTTTACCAAATACTTTACTATAATTGAACACAATAAATACATCTTCCTTTTTTCCCTTCTGCCTGTGACTTCCCATACTACAGAATTGCATTGAATGGTGGTCACTATCAATACTCCAGGGCCCAGTAGCAACTCAGCTTTCTGAGCTAATTGAGGCAGAGTTGAAAACTATCTAAAAAGGGATATTAGTCTACTATGGTTTGGATATAGTCTGAGTGTGCATACCAAGGGTTCATGGGTTGGAATCTTGGTCCCCAGAGTGATGATGTGAGAGATGTAGGAACCATGAAGAGGTGGATCCAAATGGGATCTCTCTGAGGATACTGCTCTTGGAAGGAATTAAGGTAGTTCTTATGAAACCCCTGATTTAGTTCTCATGAGAGCCAGTTATTATAAAAGAGTGAGACTGGATCTTCCCTACTCTCTGCCTTGCTGACTCACCAAGTGATCGCTCTCTATCGCCAAGTGCAAAGATGTGACGCAGCAAAGGGATCTCTAACCAGTGGTCAAATTGATGGGTCCATCTGATTTTGAACTTTTAGGGTTCATTACTGCAAGTTAAACAATCCTTTTTTCTTTATGAAGTATCGAGCCTCCAATATTTTGTTACGGCAATGAAAAACAAACTAATACCCAATCTCACAATACCCAGAGTGTTGGACTGGAGATTTTTTTTCTCCTAATGCTAATAAAATATAACAAGGGATAATAGTTTCCAGTTCCATGATTATATTGCATAATACTCTAATGCTGGTTTTGCTAGAAGGCTCTCTTCCTTTCTGTCTTTGAAAAAAGAAGCTGTTGGGGCTGAGGAAGTGGCTCAAGTAGTAGAGCATCTACCTAACAAGCTGAGGGCTCTGAGTTCAAACCCTAGTACTGTCAAAAAATATAATAAGCTGTCTTATCATAAGTTTTACTCTAGATAGGGCCACATACTCAGAAACTGAGGGCAGCCTCTGTCTGACAGTCATCAAGAGATGGAGGCCCTCAGTCCAACATCCTGCAGGAGCTGAATGTTACCAACAAGTGTGTGACCTTGAAAGCAAACCTAGTCAAACCTTCAAGTGAGAATATGGTCCTAGTTATCACCTTGACTATAGTCTTCCAGAACCCCTAGCTAGTCATGCCTAGGCTCCTGATGCTAAGAACATTTGAGATAGCACAAGTGTGCAGTTCTAAGCTGCTAATTTTGCAATAATATTACTACACAGCATAGAAAATAAATATAGGTTTTGGTACCTGGAAAAGGAGGTTGTTTAAAAATACTTAAAACTGTGTGAAAGAGTTTGGAACTGGACAGTAGATAAGGACTGGGAAAATTTTGAGAATTACAGAGAAATGGTGTGTAGAAATTTGAATTTTAAGGATGTTATCAATGAGGTCTCAGAGGCAGTGGGGAATATGCTATTGGAAACTGAATGGACAGGCATCCTTATATTATGTAGTAGCAGGAAGCTTAGTGTAATTGTTGCCTGAACATCTGAGGGAAGCAGAACATATAAGTGATAAACTTGTTTAGCTGAGAAGATTTCCAAGCAAAATGTTGGATTTCCTTATGCCATGGTTTCAAGGATTGTCCCTTTATTCCAAATCTTAAAGCCTATGTTATTTAAATGCTTCACCCTCACTATGTGCATGCTATGATGGTTTTACCAAATACTTTACTGCAATTGAGCACAATAAAGGCACTTGCCTCTTTATTCTTCGGCCTGTGACTTTTCAGGACTGCAGAAATGCATTGAATGGCGATCACTATCAATACTCTAGGACCCAGTAGCCCTTCAGTTTCTTATTACCACTTATGGTAAAATGTGAAATGATATCCACACATGGAGGGAAGATAACTAAATAAAAAGAGCAAGTAGGTGATGATTGTAAAAAATTTCGGCCTCTTTAATTGCAAAACAAAATTAAGAGAAGACTTGTGAGCAAGCCATCCTGTCGTTATCCATCTTGTCTTTATTCTTAAGCTCAAAGGATCATAGTAGTATTCAGTCACATAAGGGTCCCTTGAAAAAGATTGCAAGTATGTCTCCTGGAATCTTTCCATCAAACCCTAAAGCATCTAGAAAGAGTGAAGGAATTATCCATCAGCTGTCTCAGAAGGAACCTGGGATGGAGAGCTACTTACCTAAACAAAAAAAAGTGGCTTTTCACTAAATCAGGGAGTCACAGAAGATCTACAAAGTTTATAAGAAAGTTATTTCAGAAAAAGCACTACCAGGTTGAACTGAAAGTTTCAGCGAGATATTAAAACAAAAGGAGGCTGGCTGTCAGACTACAAAGTTCTATTGGCAGGAAACAGACTGATAAAACTACTCAGCAGCAAGCACATGCTCCTTTTCATGGCTCAGAGGGTAGAACTAAATGCCCAAAGGTATGGAAAATTATTCCAAGACCTTGAAAACTAATCAAGGAGCTCCTAACACTTGCCCAGCTGGATTTTAGAATTGCTTTAGACCACTGACTCCTGTGTACCTTCCACTGGCTTCCCTTCACCTTTTATTTATTTATTTACTTACTTTTTTTATTATATTCATATGTGCATACAATGTTTGGGTCATTTCTCCCCCCTCCCCCCCCCTTTACCTTTTAACATAGAAATATCCGTGGCTGCTATCTTACAACTGCATTGTGGGTTATGTGTAGAGGTGGCAGAATTCATCTCTAGTTTTGCAGATCAATGAATTAAGAGGATCTATACCCAATGAAACTCATACATTTAGTTTAGTTTATTCAGTGAAATTCTGGATTTTTGAATAAATGTTGGAACAGGATGAGACTTTTAGAGACCTTAGAGACTGGAGGATGTATTTTCTTCTTGATGCCTCATGAAGAAAGCCATGTATCAGTGAACTGAATGAAGCCATTGATCAATAGCCATCAAGAAACTGAACTCTTCAATCTGACATCCTGCAAGGAATTGAATGCTGCCAATAAAAATGCAAGATGGAGTGGCTCCATCCCCTGTCAAGTCTCCAGATGAGAGTCTGGCCTTAGACAAGACCATGACTGCAGTCTTACAGGGGACTCGGACTTACCTGGACTTCTGACTCACAGAAATGGTGAGATAGTAAATGTGTGTTATTTTAAGCCACTAAGTTTGCAGCAGTATCATGCAACAAAAGTTAACTAATAAGTATATTTCCATACTTCATCCAAGATTGGTAAATTTGATGCTTTTAAATTGCAATTGGAATTGGATATTTTTCTACTCAAAATTTGGAAAGCTACATTGTATTCAACCCATAATGCTTCTAACTATAAATACGGTACATAATAATTTTTGAACACATATGTTTAATCCCTGTTTCTTTCTCTGTATAAGCTTCTGGCATCTCTGCTTTATGCTAGCTTTTCTAAAAGATTTGGTTGATGTGCATTGATGGAGGCCATTTGGGTGCCCCCTACTGGTAAGAAAATAGGTGTCTATCAGTTCTTGAAAATTGCTTGAGATTTTTCATGTTAATTTCATCCTTTATTTTCTAGTTGGATTTTTTTCTGTGGTTTCTCTTAGTACATTCCTGAGTGATTTTTCTATTTCTTTCTTACTTTTTTCTTTGTTTTATCCCACAGTTTTAACCTTTGTTCTTAGATATTTTCTCAACTTTACCTTCCAACCCACCTATGAAATGTCTGATATGTTTTATTTCTGTTGCTGCATTGCTTTTAATTACCAAGTATTCTTTCTTTTAATCTTTTTTATTTTCTTTTACACTAGATTCCATGCCTGAGTCACTGGACAATGCGACAATGACTAGTCAGTGAGGTTTGTATTTGGTGTCTCTGGTCAGAAGTGTCAAAGGATTTCGAGGTGGGGCAAAACTGAAAGGATGGCATATGACAACTCCTTTCACTATAAACTTCTAATGTATGCTCTCATGGACTTTCTTGACCTCATTCAGTCTAACAATCTTTCTAGGTCACTGAGGACAAAATTCACAAATTTCTGAGTCAATAGAACCTGTTCTTGGGACCAGGTTTTGCCATTTCCTGACTATGATACCTTGGGCAAGTTCTTTAACCCCCAAAATGCTCCACTTTTCCATCTATAAAATAGGAGAAATACCTTCTTTGATTGCTTAGTATTGAGTTTAAGCCATATAACTAATGTCAATTTCTTAACATAGTGCAAGTGTGATCCATAGATACATCAACTGTTAGTGGTACTGTTATTGTAATGCTCTAATAAGAATCAACTGGAACATTTCTATAAAGCCTCTTTTTCCTTCTTCACTAACTTCATCATATATTTAGGTATTTATTTCCCTGTGTTTCTACTTTATTAGTCTGTGTCTTAAATAACCTTTTCTTATATTCTAGCTCATACATAAAGTTCCTGGGGGAACACCTTATTTAAATCTTTTCATTCATGTATTTCACAGTCTAATACAGTGTCTGTATTGCACTAATACTCAGAGATTTTGAATGAATACATGAATGAATCCTCAAGCCAAGTTTGCGTTTGTGAACTGAAATTTGCTCTTAGTCAGTTTTTGTTCTATGTCTGCATCCACACTTGCATCTGAAGCTGAAGAGGCATTGTTGATATAAATAACTTTTAGCAGTTTAATATGCTATAACCCACAAAGGAGATAACTTGTAGCAGAATTGCCTACAAACACAAATGTCAATGAAAAATTTGTTCAACTCAAGGACATAATTTCTTTCTATTCCTTGCATATACAAAGTGTAGATGAAACACTAAAATAACTCTGTATATTAAAAAATAAATAACCTGTATATTAAAGCTCTACTGTTCCCAGAAAGATTTTCTTAGTAAAGCTGACCAAAATGGAGTTCCTTTCTTCTTTCCATCCTTGTTTATGTTCTGTCTTTCCCATATATTTATTGTAGACTTACCTATAACATGCTAGCCATTATGGACTGTGGTAGATATTAAGTAATAAATTCAATAGCTATGATCTCTGCCCTTGAGAAATTCACCTTGTAGTGAGGTATGCAGTTTTCATGGGGAACAGGTTCAACGTTGATAGCCACATGTGTAAGTAGAACATGTGTGCTTAGTGTGTTCTGTGTAGAACATTCTCCCAACATTCAGAGAATATTTGCAGACACTGAGAAAGATGCCCAGTTTTTGTTTACCTGAGACCCCAAAGACCTGAAATACATAACACGAATCTGGCTAACCATGATTTCTAAACATGGTACACAGATTAGTTCATTTCACGTTCATTGAGGTGCAGGCAATATAGAGAGAGACAATAGTAAGTAATTACATCAGACAAAGGTAAGCAGGGCCTTTCCTGTCTCCTGTCTTTTTTTAACATGACCCTGGAATATCAGGGCCTGGAGTGACCTGTATGGAGTTGATGGTCCTCTGAAATCTCCACTCAACTCTGTGAGGGAGAAACAGTGGAATGAGATAAATACCATTATTGGATGCTCAATAGGAGACCTTGTGCAAAGGAGCTGCTCTTCTCCAGAAGCAGAAGAGAGTTGCTGCTTGATGGAGAGGGAGAAGAGCACCAGAAGTCAGCAGTCCAAAGAAAGTCTGCAAGGGGACTACAGTAGCCACCTACCAGCAGTGAGCAAACAAACCACAGAAGGCTCAGCCATTAAAGCAGAACGGTCACATGGGCCATCCCTTTTTGTGAGAGCCACATCCCTCCCTATAGTTAGGGATTTCTGGTGAAGGTAATTAGGGAAGCAGATTCTGGAAAAGCCATTACTTTCAATTAATCAAGATCATGAGGTCTCAGACCATTGAGATTTGGAGCATTTCTGCAATTTTCATACATTATACTTGTTGCCAGGTGAGACAAGGAGATAAGTAGGTTACACCAGGAAATACTTGGTTGCAATAAAACCCAAGTGTAATAATCTTTAATGTCTGAATCATTATTATATGGAATGTGCTTTTACAATCATAGTACATAGATTTGCTCAGTTAATGTTCAAAGATATGAAGTAGGTATGCACAATAGCTTGAATATATATATCCCTCCATGATGCATATATTGGAACTTAAATCCCAAAATGATAGTATTAAATGATGGGGACCTTGGGAGGTAATAAGGCCAGGAAGGTTCCACCTTCATTGATGGGATTAATATTCTTATAAAAAGGGCTTAAGGGAGTGTTCATTCCTTTTCTGCTCTTCCACCATGAGAAAACAGAGAGAAGTCACAATGTTGGAAGCAGAGAACAAGTTCTCACCAGACTCCGAATCTGCTGGGATCTAGATTGTAGACTTTCCACTTTCTAGAAATTTGAGAAATAAATTTCTACCATTTACAACTTACTCCATCTAATGTATTTTGTTACGTAAGTATTTTGGTATAGCCACAGAAATGAAAGAAGACAGTATAATTATATCCAAGAAATTATATAAGGAAATTGAAACTCTGAGATTAAACTATCTATTTAGCATCATGCGGTTAGGTTAAACAGACTGTGGGCTGGAACCCATATAGTCTGATACCAAAGCATATGCTTATATCTATTGGAGACAGCTCACTTTGATTATTGTCTCTGGGAAACATTGTCTCCCAAGTAGATGTGAACTCCACAAGGGCTGAGGTTGTAGCTTATGCCCAAAGACATCTAACAGAGTACTAGGAAATTCTCTGGATTAGAATGCTAATGCATACTTTGTACTCTGTTTGGCCTAATATGCTAACCTCTTTGTTCTTTCTTCACCTTTCCAGATACCTTTAACTCTTTCATGTATCTCACACATCTGATAAGTGATACTGTCTAGTACTTCTCAAAATAATCTCTTCTAAGTAGTATTGAACCTAGCTTGAGTCTGATTTCTTTTGTATTCTAATAGGTTCCTTCTCTCCCCAATAGGAGGCTCTATAATTTAATAACAAATCTTGATGCAAATAACTCTAATAAGCCTGAAATCATTCAACTGTAATTTATTGAATTTTTTGGTTGTTGTTCCAAACACTGTGACAGGTAATGTGTAAGGCACAGTTTCTACCTTAATAACCTTGTAATCTAATAAAGGACATGCAGCATTTGTAGTGAGAACTATAAAGTAGAATGGATTAAGTACCCAATTTTTGTTATGACCAGAGAATTCAAGAAAAAAGAAGAAATCACTTTGAACGTGGTGTGTTGGGTCTTCATAAAAGTAGCATTTTAGCTGGTTCTTGAAGTGTTCATATAGGACAGGAAAATTATTTTCTCTGGTTGGAGGGTAGTGCAGGTCATTCCAATAAGGGAGCCCTTTTGCCCTTCCCAGGATTATTTTGAATGTTTAAAATCAATGTCTTAAAACTCAAATGGGTCTCCAATGAATAAGACTGCTGTGAGTGGGTAAAGGAATGGAAAAAGAGCAGTCATCTATGAGGTTCCTATTCCATACCAGTGCTTTTCCACTCGCTTTGCCTATTTTACCCCAGTTTCAGCTCATGACTCTGTAAACCAGGTATTATTATCTGCAGTTACAGATGAGGATATCAGGGCTTGAGAGTTAAGTCACTTGCTCAGGGTTCTAAGTTAATAGACAGGTGAGCTAGCAAACAGATTTGGTTCTGGCTCTGTCAAGCTCTGGACATTTTTCTGCCAACTCTTTTGAAGTGTATACTATGGAGCATTACTTTAATGCTCCATAAAAATAAGGAAAGAGAAAAAATAAGAGTAGAGGAAGTGTTCTATGTTCAAGTAAGCCTGAAAACCTATATTAAAATTAAGCAGATCCCATTACTGAAGGCATTCTCAGAGTCTTCCTGTTAACAAACATTAAGAATCTCTGGAATCCAGGTACTGGTGGCTCACACCTGTAATCCTAGTTACTGAGGAGGCAGAGATCAGAAGGATTGTAGTTCAAAGCTGGCCAGGCAAATAGTTCATGAGAACCTGTCTCAAAACAAAACAAAACAAAACAAAACCCATTACAAAACAGGACTGGTGGAGTGGCTCAAAGTGTAGGCCCTGAGTTCAAGCCCCAGTACTGCAAAAAAAAAAGAAAAAAAGTCTCTGATGGGGGTATAGACTATAATATTTTCCCTACTAGGCCACAGAGCTGGACCTTTGTGGAACATTTCTGGGATAAGTGTTCATCAAATACATCTTGGAGAATACTTGGAGATATAGCTGGGGAGACTGAGCAGTTCTAAGTGATATAGGGAAAGGGGAGAATGAGGAGGTAGTTATTTAGGACCCAGAAACATTCCTTGTTCTATTTGAGGCACAACATGTAGGCAATCAGTTTCTCTAGCTTCAAGTTGGGTCAGCTTTGGCTGGGCACATCTTAGGAGTTCAATCAATACTTAGAGAATTAAGTTGAAGTAGAGAATGCAGCATATCCTGCCATTTCACCAGAGGTGCTTCCAACAGCAAAGCTATTTAGAGATGGAAGCTTTGTGGAGAGCTGTGCTGGCAGCACTTTGATCTGGATGCTTTGGAGGCAGTGGAAAGTCATGTTGTAGGGGTCTCCTCTCTCTCTCTGCACAATTCAATAGAAAATTCCAGAGTTTCTCTTCTTACTCATGATCATCTCCCTTCTTTACCCTCAACCTCAAATTGTGATTTAAAGCATTTTGGTATGAGTTTTTAGTGTTTCATAGAAAGACTAGTTTGCTGTTCAATTTTTATCAAACATTTCTGTGTTGGCTCACTTTAAAGACAAAATATTATATTTCAAGCTCATCCAAAGATAATTGCAGCATTATGATCTTCTTTGAGCTTCAAAACCCATAGCATTTTTGTGGAAAAATGAACTTACCAGAATTTCGAGTCCACATAATTTTCAGGTGACAGAAAATAAGATTTCAAGAGCAAAAAGGGAAGTTTAAATTTTATCCAGCTGCCTTTTCAGTTCTAAAGAAATAGTGATTTTTTTTCCTCTTAGAATATGGTTGAGAAGAGTAATGACAGAACCATATGCACAGTACTTTTAGCTATCACAAGACTTTAAATATCCATTTTGTCACTAATTCTATGATCTTATAAAATAGAAAGGTCAATTATTGATTGAACTCCTTACCATAGAATAGGACACTGAGATCTGAGGATAATGACTCTTAATGACCACAAATCTATTCTTTAGCTTATTCATATATGTATCTGTTGAGCAATAGTATATGCTAAACATGGAAACAGGAGGGTGAAGATGAATCAGACACTCTCTCTATCTTCAACAATCAAGCAATTAAGGAAGGAAGACCAACATGTGAATGAATGTATTGGTAAACACAGTGTTTTCACACTGTGAAATAATGGGAGCAATTCTTACACCTGTGTAGCTATGGACATGTCTTGAGGGCAAGAGACAGGCTTTGTGTATACCACCACCCATTGCTTCGATCAGAGTCACTATGGTTTTATTTTATGTTGCATTTATTGGGTTCCTAGTCATAATTTATTTCCAGAAAAGGTTTTGTAGTCAAATTGAATTTGATCACAATGGAAGTCATATAAAAGAAGTCAAGGATTTGGCAGTTTTGATTGGTTTTGCTAGAATGGTGTTCTTTGTAGTTCCAGTCATAGCTCCTATTCCTATTGGTTGCCACAGTGAAATTTCCTTTGTGTAGCAGTGATTCTGGAATAATGTTTTCATGCAGAAAACCCAAGTGAGAGATAAACACAGCTGTCTTCTTATGAAAAGGTTATGCACAATTATTCCTAAAGGCTTGTAGAAGGTAAGAAATGCATAACCCTTTCAGTGGGATACTGTGTCCAGGGGTCATTTGTTTATTGGGAACATTGGATAATTAGTAAATTTGCTGGCTCTACTGGTATTTGTCTTATTGATTTTGTAAATGTTTTCATTCATGTAATGCTATTTGCTGTCCTTATATGTATATATTAGCCTTATATATTAGCTTTTCTGGTGTGTTTCTAGAGAAAGTCTTTGGGGAAAGATAAGATGGCTGTATACCAAGGTATTTATATATTCATAAATATCCAGAACAAGAATGAAGTGGGGGCAAAAAAAAAGCAATGTAATACTTTAGGTCATTATCTTCAAAATGTGTTTGGATAATAAATTATATAAAAATCTTGTTAAAAATAAAATGTCTAGATTTAGAACTATCAAATCAACATTTCCAGTAGAGCACCTGCAGTTTATATTTTTAATAAGTTCCCAGGTGATTCTTTACAGCCAACTCATTTTTGAGCATCTAAAACCCACAATTTTAAGGCAGCAAGGCACCCATATGTAGCCCTATTTGGTGTATCCAAAGAGGGCTATTCTACAATGTACAAAGCTATGGATGACGGACCACTTGTGCTGCAACCTAAACTTAGCACTTTCCTCTCATTTGCCAGTATTATTTTTATTTGCCTTATGAATCTTACTTCCCCACGTAAAATATGTTCAAAATAAATATTCACTAATAATCCTCTGGAGTATGGGCAGCAAAAACTTAAAAGAATATAGTTTATAGAACCATCCTCAGGGGAAAATGTAAACTAATTCCAGCCTTGCCACTGTTGCTTGATTCTTAAATATTTAACAGTGGTTCTACAGCCTGAATATTGAAAACTAATCACCAATATAATGGTAGTAGAAGGTGTACTTTTGGGAAAATATTAGTTCATAAGTGTTGAATTTGAAGTTTGGACTTACTTGTGACCTGTTATTTCTTTACTTTTTTTCTGTTTCTTTCTTTTGGAATGGCAATATCTATCTTTTGCTTTTTCTACCACTGCATTTTTAAAAATTATTCATTTATTCACATGTGCATACATTGTTTGGGTCATTTCTCCCACCTGCCCCCTCCCCCACCTCCTCCCCCCACTCCCTCACTTCCAGGCAGAAACTGTTCTGCCTTTATCTCTAATTTTGTTGAAGAAAAGACAAGCATAATAAGGAAGACAAAGCATTTTTGCTAGTTGAGTTAAGGATACCTATATAGAAATATCCCTAGCATTGCTTTCGTGTACACGTGTTACAACCCATGTTGATTCATCTCTAAATGATCTTTACACTGGTTCCTGATCCCTTTCTCTTAACTTCTGTTGCTTTAAGGTTTCTGTATTTTCTGTATAGTTCCTCTGAAGTGGGGACATCAAATTCTTTCATATTTTGGGTTTTCTACTTATTCCTATGTCTCCCATGTGTGTTCTCCCCTTGTCATGTGACCCAAGTGCAACCACATTCCTGCATTTTCCCTAGATCTAAAGTTTACATATGAGGGAGAACATATGATTTTTGGTCTTCTGAGCCTGGCTAACCTCGCTCAGAATGATGTTCTCCAGTTTCATCCATTTACCTGCAAATGATAAGATTTCATTCTTCTTCATGGCTGAGTAAAATTCCATTATGTGCAAATACCACATTTTCTTGATACATTCATCAATAGTGGGGCATCTTGGTTGTTTCCATAACTTGGCTATTGTGAATAGCACTGCAATAAACATGGGTGTGCAGGTGCCTCTGGAGTAACATGTGTCGCATTCCTTTGGGTATATCCCCAGGAGTGGGATTGATGGATCATATGGCAGGTCTATGTTTAGATTTTTAAGAAGCCTCCAAATTTTTTTCCAGAGTGATTGCACCAGCTTGCATTCCCACCAGCAGTGTACCAGGGTTCCTTTTTCCCTACATCCTCGCCAACACATTGTTGATGGTGTTTTTGATGATGGCTATTCTAACAGGGGTGAGGTGGAATCTTAGTGTGGTTTTGATATACATTTCCTTTATGGCTAGAGATGGTGAGCATTTTTTTTCATGTGTTTTTTGGCCATTTGAATTTCTTTTGAGAAAGTTCTGTTTAGTTCAGTTGCCCATTTCTAAATTGGTTGGTTCATTGATTTTAGGAGAGTTTAGTTTCTTAAGTTCCCTGTATATTCTGGTTATCAGTCCTTTGTCTGATGTATAGTTGGCAAATGTTTTCTCCCACTCTGTAGGTGGTCTCTTCAGTTTAGAGACCATTTCTTTTGTTATGCAGAAGCTTTCTAATTTTATGAAGTCCCATTTGTCCATCCTTTCTCTAAGTTGTTGTGCTGCTTGGGTTCTATTGAAGAAGTCTTTGCCTATACCTATTAGTTCCACAGTGTTTCCTGCTCCTTCCTGTAGTAACTTCAGAGTTTCAGGTCTGATATTTATGTCCTTGATCCATTTTAAGTTGATACTAGTACAAGGGGATAGACATGGATCTATTTTCAGTTTTTTGAGGGCACATAATTTATTTGATTTTATAGGCTCTGTGCTAGTCAACTTTCTGTCACTTTTAGAGATAATCAGCTTAAAAAGAGGAAAGGTTTATTTTGGCTCACAGTTTTAGAGGTTTCATTTCATCAGGTAATACCTATGCAAACTTATCTTGTTTCCTGCTACCACAAACACTGATGAGTGCCATTATACATTCTGAGGAAATAGCAGTGTAGCTGGAATTGCTTGACTGAGGATGGAAGAAGGAGGCTGATTGTATTCATGGAACCTCAGAGCACAGAGGATAAGCACATGTATTCTGAATTCAAGCTTATCTCAATACGCCAAATTTTCTAAGGTCTGACCTTAGGAAAATTGTTTTAAGATCATTAAGACTTAGTTTTCTCACTAATAAATTGGGTGTACTTAGCGTTGCAACAATTATGCATTATAATACATGTAAAGTTCTCAGCACAGGGCAGGGAGAATAAAGCATGTTGCATACATCAAACAAATTAAAGTCATTGCCATCCCCAAGTGGTCTCACAGGCTGACTGACTCCTATCCAACATATTGTGAAGAAGCATATTCTAGTTCCATTTTATTGAATTATTGTATTTTTTTTCTGTGAAGCAAGATCTTTTCCTCATCATATGACAATATTGTATATTTTTCAAGGTAATTGTGAATCCATATAGTTTAATGATTCTTGATAAATGTGATTTTTAACTACATAATTACTTTGACTTTGTCCTGCCATAAAAACAGAATCTTGAAATAGTATATTTAATTTATAAAGAATAGGTCCAAGTATTTCCACTATCATTCTTCAGTTGTGTGAACCTGGACAAGTTCTCTGAGACACAGTTCCTATCTGTAAGACAAAGATAATAATATCTATTTCAAACTTGCTAAGCAGGCTCTCTACCACTTGAATCATGCCACCAGTCCTTTTTTTGCTGACTTTTTAAATTAAATTTAATTTTTTTGGTGGGACTTGGGTTTGAACTTGGGGCTTTGCACTTACGAAGCGAGTGGTCTACAGCTTGAGCTTCACCTCCAGTTCATTTTGCTTTGGTTATTTTGGAAATGGGGTCTCATGAACTAATTGGCTTTGAACCATGATCCTCCCAATCTCAGCTTCCCACATAGCTATGATTATAGATGTGAGCCCCCCAGTCCCTGGCTATATTCTTTATTTTTGGACTATAATCCCCCAATTTATGCTTTCTTGTGTTCCTGGGATGACATACACATACTACCATGCCCAGCCATTGATTGAGATGGGGTTTCCAAATTTTTTGCCTGGGCTGGCCTCAAATCACAATCCCCTTCATCTCCTCCCCCACAAGAAGCTAGGATTATAGGCTTCAGCCACCACATCCAGTCAGAAATACCATTTAAAAATGTTTTCAGTGCCACATAACAGAAATACAAATGGCTTAATTGAATAATGTCTTAGTCTATTAGGGTTGCTAATAATACCACAGGTAACGTAACTTACAAAAAATAGAAATTTATTTCTCATAGTTCTGGAGACTGGGAGTCCCAAGACCAAGGTGCTGGTAGGATTCAGAATCTGGTGAGGCCCATTTCCTGGTTCATAGATGACACCTTTTTGACTAGTCCGTGTATGTTGAAGGGAGCAAGTAAGGAGCCTCTCTTGGGCCTCTTTTGTAAGGGAACTAATACTGCTCATAAAAATTCTACCTTCATGACTTAATCACCATTCAGTTCACACTGCAGGATAAAATTTCAACATAGACTTTTTTGGAAACACAAACACCAAGACCATAGTAAATAGGGCTCTATTTTTTTCTGCAGACAAAATTTCCTGGGAAGCTAATGGTTGACATTGGATCAGCTACCTCACAATGATGATGGAAAATCAAACTCTCCTTTTTTTCTACTAGCTATAGAACATTATCCTTCATCCTCATGTTGTCATCCCATAATCACAAGATGACTTCAATAGCATTAGACCTCAGTTTCAGAAAGGAAGAAGAAAAAAGAATTAAAAAATCTTCTCTTCAGGATGTAGGCTTTGTGTTCATAAATAGAATTCTATGCTATGAATATCTCTTTTATATATCACTGGCCAGAACTGGGCCTCCCTGTAGACTAATAAATGACTACAGGTAATAAAGTTACCATGATTCATCACCTGGGCTACAGCAAGGAATGGTTTGACCTATATGAGATAAAGGATTCTCAACCAGCTCCCTGAAATGGTTAGTGTTCTGTCAGTCAAGACCAAGGAAATGAGGTGGGTGGAGATAATGGGTAGGCCACAGACAGTATCTGCCACACTCAACAAGTTTACTTTTAATCTCCTCTTATCAAATAAAAATTGATAAATTTACAAATAAAAAAGTCTTATAGCAGTTTGTGAGTCATGAAATTTTGTTATGAAAATATGATCTTTGATTCCAATATATGCTACCATATTTAGGAAGTTGCCATTAAAAAAGAAGCACACTTTTTAAAAATATGCTTACTAATTCAGATCAGATTTCTTAACCTGCATTCCAAAGAATAGATTTTAATCTAAATTTTGGAGGAGATTAATAGCAGCTGATGTGCCACTTTCAAAGAATGCTGGTCTTTGGCTAAATATTTGGTAGGAGAACTATTGGGGAGGATAAGAGTTGCATTGGAACTTTTCCCAGAATTGCATTAGTCAGGCACTATAAATGAAGGAGGAAAGAGCTGGAGACGCAGCAGCTAAGTGTCAAGGATTGTTTCTTCTCTATGGAAAGGTTTGACTTAAAAATGCTGGACACCATTTCATTACAGATCTATCCTAAGCCAAACTATGACTGTTATTTGTACCTCCAATCTCAAGTGTCACCACTTAACCATTCTCACCCTACCTCCTCTCTCTCTGTGCCTTACTCGGCTCCTTGCCTTCTCTGACATCCATAACTAGGCTAGATATCACTGTTACAAACTGCCCAAGCACCTGGTTCTTTCTTTTGTAGCATAGATATATTGTAGTTAATTGATCATCTACTGTGTAATTATGGTTTATTGTCATCCCAGCAATAACACATGAACTCCAAGAGGTACTGTATGCTCAGCAGACAGATTGAGATAAAGGGAGTCAATTTTTACTTCATAAAATAATTCCCCAAAGTCCTTTAAACATGGAGCTTCTCTCAGGTACTTTAAATAGGATTTGATTTACCAGAATTTGATTCACATTACTTTTCAACAACACACACACACACACACACACACACACACACACACACACATACACACACGCACACACACACACACACACAAACATCTTGCACAAAGCCATATGCTACAAACACACCATCTAAATTTTTCATTTCCAGACATAATACAAAGCCAAGTATAAAAAAGAAAAGAGAAGAAAAAAGTAAGCCAGTTCTAAAATAACCATCCCAATGATCAACAGAATAGAGTATTGATAAGAAAGATTTAATGTTTCCTAAGGAAGTTAGGAGAGGAACATATGTTCCTAAAACAATCATCTTTTACCCTTGCTTCTAACAGGGTTTGATTTTGAGTCTGTTCTGGGCCATTGGTTTGTTCCATGGAGTACTAGAATAGTTATTCCTCTGTGAAACAATCCTGGGATCTGCTTACAAACCATACTGGTGTCTGCATGAATGGAGGGGTGGTTATGCAGTAGCTAGACCTGGATAGTGATTATGGCAGTTAATAGTTCCTGAGCACTCCATATGTAGCTCACACCATGATATGAACTATATACAGATCTTCATTTTAGAATTTTTAATTCCTCTTTGCTTCTTAACTTCATAATTTTGGGAAAGTCATTTGATTTCTTATCATTCAAGACCATTTCAGAAATGGCTGCATGCTTTTTACTATGTCACAAAATAATTTTGAGGCTCAAAGGAAATGGTGGATGTGAATACACTCTCCCACTTGTAAATCATTATAGAAACATAACATTAATTAGCCTATTTTTATGTTTGCTTACAATTTTGCATATGTAATCTTATATATGTGTTATATATTTCTTTATATATTTTCTATTTGAATTTACTTTGTTTCAAAATATAGATTTATGCTCAGTACATAATGGTAGCTGAGAAACTATCTCACCAAACCATAAGGTTAAGAAAGACTATGTGAATAAAGTTCAAAGTTGCTCCTTAAAGAGGAAGTTGTCTGAGGACAATAGAATAAAGAGTCAGGACATGCAGAATAGAGGTAACAAATTGAGCAAAACTATAAAGCCAGTGAATTGCAGGCATTGTTTGTATTGGTAAGTAAAAGCATTTATTATTATTAAATATTGGATATAAGCCCAGGATAATAAAACAATGATGGCAGGAAATCAGACAAGGGTTAGGTTATACAGAGTGTTCAGTGTTGTTATGGTCTGAATGTTTCCTCCTTGCCCCCTACTCATATGTTTAAATTTCAGTCCCAAAGTGATGGCATTAGAATGTGGAGTCTTGGGGATTTATCAGATTATAAGAGCTTGTCCTCATAGCTGGGATTAGAGCCCTTATAAAAGAGGCCTGAGGGAGGCCTCTTGGGCTTTCCACCATGAACACACAGTGAGAAAGCACTGTTTATGAACCAACAAGTGAGCTATCACTAGACACTGGATCTGGTGGCACTTGATCTTGGAATCTACAGCCTTCAGAGCTAAGAGAAACAAATTTACAATTTACATTGTTCTATAAACCATCTAGTTTATGGCATCTTTGTTGTAGCATCTTAACAAACTGAGATAGGTGTTTTACTAATGTGTTTGATCAGTATTTATGGATGATGGAGAAAAAAATGAACTGCTGTAAACAAAGGGTCATATTTGCATTTTAGAAGGATCATTCTGGAGGCAGCATGAATGATATCTTTGAAGGGAACCATACTGGAAAAGAAAAACAAATTAGGAAGATAATGCAAGGTTTGATGACTTGGCTTCAAGTAGACTAATAGTGTTGTGAATTAAGAGGAGGAAATGGACTCCATAAATATATGTATATGTACAGGTCCATATTAGTAGTATCCAGTAGCTAACTGTCCACAGCATTAAAAAAGAAAAAATAGTAAATGGTGAATACAAGAGCAACTTTCTTTTCTGGATGAATGGATAGATGCATAATTTGGATATGTTAATGCTGTGTTAGGTATGGTTCTGGATCTCATGAAGTACCAGAGATTTGATTTGCTTTATAACATGTAAATCTGATTATTCAATCAAATCACTCAGTCACTCAAACACCAAAATCCCATGAAGATTGCCATATACTAAGCACTATGCTGAGGCTTTGTTGGGAGACAAAAAATGAACACTACTGGTCACTTCCTTCTAAAAGTTTTTACTTTTAGTTGGAAACCATGATTTATAAATAGGTATCTTAGGAAATCTGGGGGCAAATGATGGATGCAGGAGTGTAATGCTTCAAGTACTCAGATAAAAAAGAGATTGAGCAGGAGGAATGTAAGTAAGCTAGTGTATCTGGATATGACATCCCTCTTGTCTGGTCACAGGTGATATGATAGTTGGTCTAAACTTTGCATGAACCACTTTGGTCTTTCATAGCAGATCTCTGCAGGAATTTTGTAACCTTCCAGGTATTTTAGATGTCAAATAATAGAAAGGTGAACTGAGACCCTGAGGGGGTATGAGATTTTCTCAAAGCCACAATCAATGAGCTGCTGACTCATTGGAATCAAGCTGTAAAATGAACTCATGATTCCCAAAACAAAGTTTAAAGTAGAACAGTTTCTACATCCTTGGATGGAGAGAGGCAACTTGCTAAATCATACATTGACCAAGTTTTTACCTTTTTTCAAAGTCCAACCTGCTTTCTAAGTAAAGGTGGTCATAAAGAACCTAGATGGTGTCCCCTTTGTAAGCGATGGCCAGAATAAGGGAATATTAGCACTTGGCAGTGGGTGGAGTCGTGACGTCCCTTGTACTGTCTTAGAGAAGGGCTAATTTCTCTGCTCTGTGTTCTGAGAAAAATATTCCCATTTTTGACAGATGTTCTAATTCAACAATTAGCAGTGACTATGACATGCAAAAATTACCAGTTGCTAAAGCCCCATTTAGACAAATGGAAGACATGGGATATTTTTATGCACATCAGCCTTGGGCTGTGTAGCTTGAAGCACATACTTGCCCAGCATTTCTCTGGTTTATGTGTTTCACCACTAACTGTAATTTATTTTTAAATATTCTAAAAATGTATGCATCACAACAGCTTCTAGGTAGTGGGTGGAAAAAAGAAAAGCATGAGATTCTGTATGAAATGGCATCCACTGAAGGACTTTCTTCCTAGCCTTTGGTACCATTAGAGCATGGGAAAGCCTGGCAGCTGTTAGCAAAAGGCAGCATTTCTGTTCCAGGAAGCAAGGAGTGCCTGCCTTGCCACTTAGGTGTTCTGGGAAAAATTAAGACAGGGGATTTAATTGATTTCAATGCTTCTACTTCTCTTTTTTCTTCCCAATATTAATAATAATATGCCTTTTCCATTTGTCCACTGAACACCAAGTCTTTTCCATCCCTCTATTTCTCCCCCAACAAAGACTTATCAAGGAACTTTAATCAGTAATTTGAAAAAAAAACATAGGCCTATAGGGTAGGAAAATTATTGGTAGTGATTGTCAAACCTTTTGAATTATACCTATTTTAATACAATATGTGCATATTATAGTCTTCATGCAGACACAAAAATGAGTAGGCACACACAATATAAGTATAATTATAAAATATATGTACAATATGCAGATATGAAAATATTAATAACTAATTAGAGTGGGTGCAAATAGTTCAAATAATTTTCTTTATTTTTTTTCATTTTTCTTTTATTATTCATATGTGCATACAAGGCTTGGTTCATTTCTCCCCACTGCCCCCACACCCTCCCTTACCACCCACTCCACCCCCTCCCTCTCCCCCCACTCAATACCCAGCAGAAACTATTTTGCCCTTATTTCTAATTTTGTTGTAGAGAGAGTATAAGCAATAATAGGAAGGAACAAGGGTTTTTGCTGGTTGAGATAAGGATAGCTATACAGGGCATTGACTCACATTGATTTCCTGTGCATGGGTGTTACCTTCTAGGTTATTCTTTTTGATCTAACCTTTTCTCTAGTTCCTGGTCTCCTTTTCCTATTGGCCTCAGTTGCTTTAAGGTATCTGCTTTAGTTTCTCTGCGTTAAGGGCAACAAATGCTAGCTAGTTTTTTAGGTGTCTTACCTATCCTCATCCCTCCCTTGTGTGCTCTTGCTTTTATCATGTGCTCATAGTCCAGTCCCCTTGTTGTGTTTGCCCTTGATCTAATGTCCACATATGAGGGAGAACATACGATTTTTGGTCTTTTGGGCCAGGCTAACCTCACGCAGAATGATGTTCTCCAATTCCATCCATTTACCAGCGAATGATAACATTTCGTTCTTCTTCATGGCTGCATAAAATTCCATTGTGTATAGATACCACATTTTCTTAATCCATTCATCAGTGGTGGGGCATCTTGGCTGTTTCCATAACTTGGCTATTGTAAATAGTGCCGCAATAAACATGGGTGTTCAAATAATTTTCTATAGTTCAAATAATTTTCTTTAAAATTTTAATCAGTTTGTCAAGTGTCAGGCTTCACTTTTTGGTGTGGTTTATGAAGACCTTGTATCAGAGATAGGAGAAGTCTTAGCGTACCATTTTCTTGCAATTAAATACTACATAAATTATTTGTACTATCTTCATTATGCAGTTCCTTAGAGGAGATTGTTATAAGCCTTAGGTGCATTTTCTGAGGATTAGTTTGTTTAACATGGGATAAACTCCTTCATATATATGGCAATATCCAAAATGCAAGCCTGAAGTATAGACACCCTTGCTAACCTTACCTATGCCCTCTTTTGTTGACATACAGATTCCAGTCAAGATGTTGGTCTCAGCCTGGATTTTATATGTTAGTATTTTCTCTTAAATTCTTTTTACATTAGAGATAAAGTAATGAAACTTCTCATACTCAATTCCCATGCCTGGTTGCTCATTTCAAACATTCAACTTTGGATGGTTGTGATGGACCCCTTCTGTCCTTTTTAGAAGGTATGGTCTACATATCTGGTTCAACTGAATGGCCCACATTGGTTGTGAGGCCTTGGAGAGAGGTTTTATGTGACAAGGACAAATGTTCACTGATAAGATACCTGGTTTCTATGAGTTTAGGGTGGCACACTGTCCAAATCATGTTCTTCAAATCTACAATTGGAGGTGACACTGCAAATTGCCAGGAAGGTAGGGCCAGGCTTTGCTGCAAACAACGCAGCCAGGATAGAGTCTGACCTGGCTACAAAATGGTGAATTCTAAAGGTCACTAGGACAATCTTTCTGGTTCTGTTCCTGATCACTTCACAACAGTCTGCTCTGTCTCTCTCTAATGGTTTCATTCTTGCTCTACTTTCTAGAACTGGGTTACCTGCTATTTTCTTCTGCTCACCATTCAAGACACACATGGTTCTTCTATATAGAGCAGATCACAATCCCCACATCCAACTCCTTCCCATTTGCTATAAGTTCTTTTCCACAATTTCTCTCACATTTATTTTCTTTCATCTATTTTTGCTCTTATTACCCTAATTCAACCTCATCGATTCCTGCCTGAACTGGTATAAGATGCCTCACTAACATCACTGCCTCTGGTCTCCTTTCACACACATCTCTTGCCCAAACCACTGCCACCTCCAAATACATTTCTTCCTTGCTTGGAAATGTCTAATGTTTCTACCACTGCTAGTGTCATTAACCTGAGCGGGAACTCAGGTTTTCATTCAATTTACTACCATGTGTGCCCTGTTTTGCTTTTCTGATATCGGTACTTGTCTCTTAAATTATTTTCCAGACAAATTCTGCTATTCCTATAACAAGTTGCACATTGTCAAACCTTGTGCCTCTGTTACTAGTTTCCTCTGTTGGAAACATAATCCCCTACCTTCATGATTTAATTCATGATACAACTGCACATACTAGGATTTTGAGCACATACTATGATTTTCAAAATTTCTCATCTGCAAAATGGCTACTCATCCTTCCAGGTTCACATGACGTAGAACCTCCTCTATGCAAAGCTTCTCTGTAAAGCAAGGCCAACTCTGGTTTTTAGATTTCCTCAGTATTTTGTTTCTGCTTTTCTTATGATGTTGTTTGCTTTTTTTGTTTTGTCTTACATTTTGACTAAAACCAGTTACGAAATAGGTAGTCTGTGCCACTCACTGTAGAAGTCATATATAGTATTTAATATTCTAATAGCCTTTCCAGGTCCATAATCTTATTCTAAAGATCAGGAAAGACAAGCTTGAAGAAATGAAATAACCTGTCCTACTCCAGACCAGTAAAAATTATAGAGTCAGAAATTAAACCAAACCTGTTCTCTTTCCTGAGTGTATGTTTCTGTGATTGTAATCATCACTGTGCTTTTTGATACCCAATAATATGTCACAAATTCATTGATGACATGGCTATGTCTTCTTTATATTAATGCTAGCCACATTGTATTTACTAATTATGAGTAGATTCGATCTGAACTGAATTGAGCTCTACCTGAGGGACCATGGCAATGGGAAGTCAAAGGAGTTGATGGTTTCAGTATGTCTTTCATTGGACCAAAACTGCTGGTGTGGCCCTTTTCCACTCATACTATAAAAGGGTCTGAAATAATTCAGTCAGCCTCAGTCTACATAGGTCCTAATTTTCTAGCTTTCTAGAAAGTTAGTCACTATTGCTTAACTCCTGGCTGCTGAACAATTGTTGTAGCTTTAAATATTCTCTATGTTAATGCTGATTAGTGAATAAAGTGGCAATTAAGTTTTCATGGCATAATTTCTATGTTTCACTGGAACAGTCCTAATAGTACATTGTGTCAATCCCTTCACAGAACCCACCTGTTCTTTGGGGAGACGGCAGCAGGCCAGTGTTCTGGGCTGCTCAGTGAAGGCCTGGCACAGTTGGAGACTGGATCACTACATCAAGAGCTGCAGAGACCTGGACTACATGAGAAATGAATGATTTCTACATTCCTGCTACTGTGCCCCTCTGGAGTAAAGTTTGTCTTAGACTCCAAGGAAACCTTCCTCTATGGTCTTTGCAACTTCACATGTCCTGGTGTTTATTTCAAAAGCGAATGAAGCTACAATTTCTTGGATGTTTTTGATTGTTTGTATTGTGGCAGTACTAGGTTTTGAACTCAGGGCCTCCTGCTTGCCTGGAAGACACTCTACCACTTGAGCCATGGCCCCAGCCCTGTGTTGCTTTAATTATTTTTTGAATAGGATCTCTTTAGATAGGCCCAATGCCAGCCTTAGGCCATGATCATCCCACCTTATGCCTCCCAGTAGATGATAGATGCCCAGCTTTATTGGTTGAGATAGAATCATGCTAACATTTTGCCTGGGCTGGCTTTACAATGCAATCCTCCATATCTCCACCTCCTAAGTAGCTAGGATTACAGGTGTGCACTACCATGCCTAGCCTAGAGCTATTGTTTATAGGGCATTGGGCAAGACCTCAGGCTCACAATAAAATTGTACCTATGCCACAAGGAATTTCTCTGTTTCTTATCTACCTTGCTACACTTGCAATCTCAGCCTTCGTTTCCCTACAGCAATTCCTCAATCTGTCACTCATTTCCCATCTCTGCCCTGCTCCTCTGTGTCAGAACAACCCTTTGGACTGACTTTGCCTCCCCAACACTCTGTCATTCAGGAATCTGATGTGCTGCTCCTTTGTCCTGGTCTTAGGCCCCACAACCAAAGGCAGGTCCCAGCTTCTAGACTCCACACCAGTTTAGAGTTCTGAATGTACCTTGAAAGCAAGTCCAACAATGAGATATGCTAAGGACTTAGCCATTGGTAAGCTGAGACAGTCCTGAAAATGGGAAGGAGAACAAAACTGACATTGAGAGAAAATCAATACAAAATACGTTATTGGTAGAGTTTAGAAATAGCCTGTTCTCTAACTCTTGTATTATATAGTATGTCCAGATTTCAGATGTCAAGAATCTTGGGGTCGAATGGAGAGAATATAGTATCAAAGAGGAACAGAATAAGAATATCTTATTTTCAGTGTGACATAATTAACATTAGCACTTTTTTTGGTGTCTTAGTCTGCTAAGACTGCTACATCAAAATATCACAAACTGGGTAATTTATAAAGAACAGAAATGCATTTCTTCACAGTTGTGGAGGGAAATCCAAGATCAAAGCATTAGTGTCTGGTGGAGGGAAGAAGGCATCACATGGATAAGATACTAAGAGAGGGCTGTACTTGCTTTTATAACAAACCCACTCTCATGGTAATGAACGCACTTCTCATAATAAGGGCATTAGTTTATCCATGAAGGCAAGCCCACATAAAAGCCCCCACTTCCTAACACTGTTGCATTGGGGATTAAGTTTCCAACACATGATCTCAAGGGACATGTTTAAACCACAGCACTTGGTTTAGATTTGCTAGATTTTGCAAATAAAAGTAGAAATCATTAGGTAAATTTTAATTTCAGATAAACAATAACTGATTTTTAGTGCATCTCCAAAATTGAGCATCCTGTATTTTAGCTGGTAGCCATACTCTGGCTCATTCTATAGGCTAATATCTAAAGATATTGGTTGACACAGATGAGAACAGACCTCTGGTTCAAGAGGTCATCTAAAGACAGAAACAGTTTGTGTGGTTGTATCCTTTAAGTCACTTAATAAATATTTTTGGGGACAACTGTCCCCAAAAGTACTGAGGAGAGAGAAATATCTTATTCGGTTAACCAGTTAATCCCTCCTTATGCTTGGAGTTCAGTGGAAAAGAAAAGGATTATACAAAACTTGCTATAATACTTATATTGGAGATACATGATACATTACTGGAGGAGTTTAAGTACGGCTTGGATACTGGAAGGTATCCAGGGATCCTGGGAACCATTCACTCAGCAAGGAATGACCTAGACACATTTCCCTGCTGCCATTCTACAATCTAAGCTAAAATAATTTTATAAAATGTGACTCTCTATACATTCCTGTCCTTGCTTAAAATCCTTTAATAAATACCATCACTTTTTAAATTAAATGTCAAGCCCTCCTGAATGGCATGAAATTCTTTGTCTCAGTGAGACTATGTCTCTGCCCATTCTTGTCCCAACTCTGCCTGGCTATGAAAAACATTCTGTAGTCTAAAGTCATGCCTTCCCTCAAACTGGTTGTATCCCTGATATGATTTCAGCCCTCACTTGCCTCTCTCTTCCTACTTGTCCAATGTGACTATTAGATGTGTAACACCTTCTATGTGGCCAGCCTGCCAGTACATAGTGAAGTTATCTAACCCTGTAATATTCAACTGGAAGGTAACACCTTCTTAAAAGCCACTGCTCCCTATTTACAAACTTGTGGGCTCCTTCTGTTAGGTAGAGCACCTGCAACCAGCTGAGCCCATTGTCAATTTGCTTTTCTGTTCTTGAACAGAGCGGTAGTGTATTACTTTTGTCTGTATCTTCAGGATGTAAGACAGTGAAAAGATTTAGAAGAGACTCAGACATTTGTTGAATGAATGACTGTATATTTTAAGGAAATTAGAAACTTTGTAATAATAATGTTACAACCAATAACACAGCTACTGTTTACTTACACAGACACGTGTGTTACATGTTTTATTTGCATGGCTTTGGTCACTACATGAGATAGACATTTTTATAATCTCCATTTCACTGAAAAGGAAACAGAGGTTAGAAATGGTATGTAACTTGCCCAAGCTAGTGATAGACCTAGCATATAAACCCAAGTGTATCTAATACATAGTCTTAACTATAAATCAGTCCTACCTATTAACTATCCCCTAAGCCCCTCTTCTTTAAGTTGCAGCCCATACTCTTCCCTTAGTAGGTTAAATGAACTTGTCATGTCTAACTGCTCGGGAAAATCACCTGGGCCAAAGAAAACATCTCTGCTGGGAGATTCAGTGTTTGTGCAAATATTCAGACTGTGAGGAAAGCCTGTGGTTTTTCTTAGCGCCCTGTTTGTAGTAAATAAGCCATGGCAACATGCATAGGTTGTTAGCAGAGATAAGATGAAGCCAACCAAGCCATTGCTCTGAACTTGGCAATGGAATCACTGCAATGTTTGTGATGCTTCTTCATTATGAGTCAGAGTGGTAAAGGTATTCCACAGCTTTTATGTTCAATAAGGGGATGGCTTCACATGGGAGGAGAATAGGGTATAGGAGATGTCTCTGAAGGTGAGTTTATGGGAAAGACCTTACCAGCGATGGCTAGTGCAGGACCTGAATGGTAGAGCCAAGTTTGGGATCTGTCTGCAAGTCTCTGCACCCTGAGAGCTCAGTGCCCTCTATAAAGTGGGATGGGGTTGTCACCCTTGTTCCAGACTTGTCAAGATGTGACTTGATATGTTCTGTGGTATGTTAGAAGGTATTATATGGTGAAAAGCTACTTCATGTTTAAAATAAAAGGGAAGTTTCTGTTTACACAAAGTTTGCTGCAATTGTTTTTCCTTGTGTGTGCTTTTTACTGTGTGATTTCTCAAGGCCATTATATATTAATGTAAAGTACTATGCTAGTTACTTTTATCAATACAGTGACTAAATACCTGGCAGAAACAACTTAGGGGAGGAAGGATTTATTGTGGCTCACAGATAGTTTCAGTTCATCCTGGTGGAGCAGAAAAATTTACATCATAGCAACCAGGAAGCAGAGAGAAGGACAATATAGAATGCGGACAGAGCAATATACATCCCTAAGGACTTGCTCCCAGTGACCTACTTTCTCCACCTAGGCCCTACTTCCTACCTTCCACCACCTCCCAATAGCACCAATCATATTATGAATACTGGGATGAGTCCATTCATTAGGTCAGAGCCTTCAAGATCTAATCTTCCTTGGAAATGTCATCACAGACCACTCCAGAGGTGTACTTCACTGATCTCCTTGACATTTCTTAATCCAATCAAGTTGACAATTAACCATCATAAGTACTAAGCTCCCAGAGATAACATACTTAATAAGATTTCCCAAAACTGATCACCAAATCATATTTTCAGAGTCTATTTTGGCAGTGATTCTCAGGACAGACTCGGGCGAGTTATATGCTATGGTGTCTGGGGTTCTATGTCAGAAGGAGAACTGGGTTGCCATTTCTGCTTGCTAGATAATACCTAGTGCAGGGTGGCAGAGCCAATTTATCTTCAGGGTGGCATGTGGAAGCAGAAGGATTCACATGAATGTGCTTTTGTGGTTAAAAGCTCTCAGTCTGCACATCTCAGTCCCCCAAACTCCCACTCACATGATAGTTCCTGTCAAAGACAGGATTGAGCATTGAGCATTGATGTGCTTTGCAAAACAGAGTTTGCACCTATATTTATACTACTTCATACAATTTATATAAGTTATGTATGAATTGTCTCACTTAATTTTCAGAGGATTCCCAACAGTTGAACATGTTGTGTAGTAAATGTTACCCATAGCTCTGCCTGAGATATACATATTATTGTTCCCATTAAAATGAAGCCCAGGCAGAACAGATTCTGCTCAGAAGTGGGTGGGGGGGAAGTGACACAAACAATGTATGCACATGTAAGTAAATGTAAAAACAATAAAATAAAAGGAGAAAAGAAAAAAATAAAAATAAAATGAGGCCCAGGGATCTTAAGTATCAGAATGGCTAACAAGAATAAGAATCATAGAGGTAAAGTGAAGTGCCAAACATAATTTATTTTTTCACAGGTTTTTTATTTTTTTGGTGGGGGAGGGTTAGTTAAAACCAGGTTGACCTTAATAAATAGTCAATTTACCAATGTAATTCTTGGCACCAATTCAATATTCAACTTTTGATATTTTCTTGGTTAAAGAACAATGAATGTTGCTAAAATTTATGAAAATTTTCATTTCATTAATGATTCATTTCTGTATAATTAATTAACCCCAAACTGAAAGGCTTAAAACATAAATAATTGTCTGTTTATTGTGATTTGGTGGTTTCACTTGGATTCACTCACATGGCAGAAGTCACTGATACTTAATAGAAGCCAAGAGATTCAACACAGCCTTGCTCTCATAACTAGTGATGGTTTGACTCTCAGCAGAATCTCTTGTATCCAACAGGAAAACCTGGATTCTTCACATGTTGGGGCAGCATGCTCAATCCTATTGAGACTCAGGCTTTCCTCACTTTTAACCATGTCTTCCCCACATTTTGCTACTCAAAGCAAGTCATAAATCCAGCCCAGACTAAAGGGAGAGAAAATTGACTTTCCTTGATGGAAGGAGCAAATAAGTCATCATGTAGAGGTCCAATGGATAGGAATCTTTAAAGGCATCTTTGTAGACACTCAACCACAATTTTAGCAGACCGTTCTTAGGACACCTTCTCAGGTAATGATCCTTTTCTGTGAACTGGTCTCCCTCTTTACGGGATAGGGCTATGCAACCTGACTCACCCAGGTAAGACAAGAAGTAGACTTATTTTACCCCAGAAAAAATCAACCTATTGCCAGAGTTGAGTCAGCCAGATTCTTATCTTAAGAATTTTAAATTGTGAAGCAGAGATTTATGTTAGTGAGTCAGCAGTACTGAAAAGCCATTTAATGTATCTATTTCTCCTATGTATACAAGGAAAAGCAGAGGTAACCCATTCATTTGTTAATTCAAAGCTTGGCTCTGTGAAAGGCTCTGGGCCCACTCCACTGAGAGACTAGTGAAAGCACATGGACACAGAAGAGAACTGAAATGCCACATGTTTTTCAAGAGACAGTCTCCGGTTCCAGAACCTGATGATGCCTGGTGAAACACCTTGCCCTTGTTTGTTCTAAGTTGCCTCTGGAGCTATACAATAAAATTCCTTATTTTTCTTGAGCTGGTAGAAATAGTTTCTGCAACTTGCATCTAAATGAGCCCAGATATAGTATTCTGTGGAGAGAAGCTGCCAGTTACTTTCTATATTGGCAGAGAGAATATAACATTGGAACAGATTGTCTACTATTCTGGGACTTTTAAGAATTAGTACCTGGGTAACATGGTCATTTGGATTTGGTGACAGCAGGACCTCAGGATATCAAGCAGAGTCTTCTTTATTTTTATATAACAAGATACTTCTAAATATAGTAAATGTCTGACTAACTTATTGGTCATGAAGTGACTCAGGAGGAATAACCTACCATTCTGACAATAATTGTTTGTTCAACTTACTTTCTACTGATAAATTTTTGAGTACCTACTATGTATCTGGCACCATTCTAGGCACTTAAGAATCATGAATAAACTTCATTGACAAAAGTCTATGCCTTTACAAAACTTACATGCTAACATGGTGCTTCCAACCTATTGAAAATGAGAAAAACATAGAGATCATTTTCTCTTTTAGTCTGTTTAGAATAGGTATTTTTCAAAAATAAGTATTTTCTAGGAGAGGTATTTGTTTATTGAAAAATCTATGACTAATAACATAGCTAATCTTTAAACACTGCAAAATGTGGAAGTGCAGTAGAAAATGAAAAACAACAAAAAAATCAGTAATATTAGAATTATTATTTCTGTAAAATAAATTACTGACTTACTTTCTTGAAGGATTTAGCGTACACTTCTGGCTGGAAAAGTGATGCTGCCTTCTCAATTGGAATAGAACTGGTAAGGTCAAAGGATAATATATAATATAACAGAATTTGGGACATTGTAATTCATCCACTATATAATTGTTAGCAGCTTGGTTTCATCCAAATTAGTCTGGGACAGTCTTTATCTTCTCTCTGGAATTTATCATGGCTAATACAGAGCTCAATTTGTGTTTTCCTCCTACTTATTTGGAAAATTCTACTTATCTGAAGCATTTTTTAAGTTAAGAACCATTTAATGTTTTTAATTGTTTTTACATGGACAAATCTTTGTGTGAAAGGGTGAAGGAGGGTGAATATGGTAGAAACAGTATGTATTCATGTATGAAAATGGAAAAGTGAGATCTGTTGAAACTATTCTAAGAAGGCAGAAAGGGAATAAATCAGAATGATGGGAAGGGGTGAATTTAAGTAAAATATATTATAGGCACATTTGTAAATGTCACAATGTACCCCCAGTGCAACAATAATATGATAATAAAAATTAAATTAAATTTAAAAACTGTAGACCTTCTTACAAAAGTCAAATTCTTTTTTCTCAGAAGGGAATTCAAACATTAACGTGTTTTCTAAACAATCTACCTGCCTAGCCAATATAATCACAAAAGACTATTTGCTAAATCAATTGTATAAGTAACATTCCTTCAGGATATTGCAAACATCTCTACAAAAGAGGGATATAGAAATGATAGATAGATGACAGGCAAATAAATAGATGGTAGAGATAGATGATAGATAAACAGATGATTAATAGATAGATAGACAGATAGATAGATAGATAGATTAAAAGACATTTTGATGTTCTTGCCACATTTGCAATCTGGGGAATCATTAATCTCCTGGTAGACTCTTTGAAAGTTTAAACACACGAGGTAAACTTGTGATTGGTACCATTACTTTTTGCTCATCTAACAGAGGCATGACTAAACAGTTGAAATAGCTCATGATATCATATACTAACTATTCAAAAGAAAGAGGCAACAAAGCATGGGAACTAAGAAAGAATTTAGATCTCAAAGATAAATGGACAGGTTCAAATCCAAAACTGTCTACTTACTAGTCATGTGATCTAGAACAAATTACTTCGTATGTCTAAACTGTGACACTTTTTGTCTGTTGTGTGTTTACTCTAATCAAATTTAGTTTTTAAGTATATTGTAAGAAATAAATAAAAGAACATAACAAAGCACAATAACACAGAGTAAGATAACTATTTTTCTACTGCAAGATGATAGAACCATAGTAGGGGCAAGAAGATATAAATAAGTAGAATATAGACTTGATCTTAAAACAGGAAAGATCTTACCAAGTTCTTTATTTTATGGGCTGAGAATCAGAGGCCCAAAGAGGTTAAGTGTCTTACCTCAAGTCAGCAAGTGAGCTGACAGAGCCAAGTCTTATACACAGGTCTCAGATCAGAAGTACGATGCTTTTCAACTGATCTGTTCTTTCATTTTTTTCCTCTTATAGTAAGAAAGAAATTTCTGTGATCATTATAGTCAGATTACTTGAGTGGCTTTAACAGTAACTTCAATCCAAGGAGTTACCTGGAACTTCACCACTTAAACTTAGCTTTCTCAAGAAGAGGAAACTTTTGTATCATCAGGATGAAAGGGAGTGCAATGCTTAAAGAACAGACTTTGCCCCTGACTCTGTTAACTCTATTTGTATGCTTTCAAAAGGAAATTTTCTTGGATAGATAAGAAGTTAGCATGCTGAAAGGTAATACATAAATTTCCATGCTCAATAGTCAGGACTTGAACAGGCTTGTCTATGATGTAGCCCACACCAGGCAGAGTGTTCTTACAGTCACCCAGCTCCTGGGCATTATTTATGGCTCTGAGCAACCAAGTAGGGCAGTGCTCATTATTCAGGGCACAAGTTCATCATCTGAGGAAGCTGTTCTGAGTGGAAATCTTTGCTCTTCCATCCTACTATCACATCCCCCCCTCAAGATGCCTTGTGAGGTGTGAGAAGTTTTTTGGGGGGGCAGTCGAGGATGGAATAACTAGCACTGTGCTGTGGGGGCTCCTTAGTCTTCCTACTGGACCAGGATGCCAAGGTTGTCGGATGTACTGAGCACCTATAAATTATAAATAAATCCTTTAAAAAACTGCATCTGTAGCTTTTCGAGGTGATGCTCTCCTGCAACCTCAGAAAGAGACAATGATATGAAAAATCCATCTGTGCTTGGAGTAACAGTGCAAAAATACTATGCTGATCAACTTTTTGGTTCCATGAGTATGTCCTCCCATGGTCTCTGTTGGGGAAATGTTTAGTTTCTTCTAGATTGCCAAGCCAGGTTGTTTTCAGAGAGACTCCAGAGACATAAAATAGTTTTATAAGAGAAAAGCTAATTGCTTATTATTAAGTTCTATAAAGACATCATCCATAATTTATTATTTTTAATTAGAATATTTTAATGTTTTATTTATGCCTTTCAAATTAAAGACAGAATGGTCTTTTGCTAAGTATGATTCAAATGACTAGGGAGTGACTTTAGTCTTCTGGGTCATTAGTTTCCAGTATGGGTTATTGAAAAAAGAAGGGAAGCAATACAGATAATTTGCTTCTGGTGTTGCAGGAATTATATATCTTTTATTTTTCTTAATTCTTACTTTGGGGAATATTAATGAGCTTAAGTTGCAGAGGCCAAATAATGCTACTTAAACATTAGACATAATATTTTAACTGAATTGAAACATAAAGAGACAGAAATTACTTGCATTTAAGTCCTGACCTACATTGGCCAAAACCATCTCCTGAAACAGAATAGCTATGAATGGCTACAGATGGATTTCTTATTGTTCCCACTCTATTCCCTATTTCTTTGTTTTTCAGTTCCCCTTTATCACTTAGAAAATCAAAGTTAAAGCATTTTTTCTGTGACCAGTTATGGACAAAATTATGGTCTGGGAAAAAGGTGCATTTCCATTCTGATATATGAAATTAAAGTAACTTGTTTTCTTTAAATCTCAAGCCTGGATATTCTTGTTAGTGCAATGGATCCTGGAGTAGCTAAGGAGACAACACTGCCATCCCTCTGGATAAGCACCTCTTCTCCAATCTGTTTTGTCATATATGTTGCCATGGTGTTGGAAGGCGGTGGCCTAGATAAAGCACTGCAGTATTGGAAAAGCTTTGCAAAATATATTGTCTCTTTGTTCGACTTTTACTAGCTAGGGTCCTCATATAACCTCCATGATCTGATGCATGCAATGTTAATGCCACCAATAAAATCTTCTAAGTCTTAATTCCTTAAAGATCTCTGCTAATTCTTACATTTCTGAAGGTCCCCAAGGTACCTGGATGCATTTGTTATTACCTATTTATCTCTATCTCACGCTTCTCTGTCTTTACCCTTTTTCCCCTCTCTCTGTGTCTCTGACTCTGTTTCTCTCTCTCTCTCTGTCTCACACACACATACATGCACTTGTTTATTGAGCATCACATACAATATTGTGTTACTGGGGAATGGTTCCTGGAAACACACCCTGTAATGCCTGCATTGCTTTCCTTTTCTTACACATAGTACCCCTGAAGATAAGAAGGTCAAGTGCTGTTATGGTTTGGATAAATGTCTCTCAGGCCCATGTGTTAAAGGCTTGGTTCCCATCCCATAACACTATTGGCAAGAGGTGGAATCTTTAAAAGGTGGAGCCCCGTGGAAGTGTTCTGGTCATTGGAGTGTGCCCTTTAAGAGGACATTTGGAATCCCTAACTCTTCTTTTCTTTGTCTTTGACTGTCTGATCACCATGAGGTGAGCCCACCATGAAGTGCTGTCTCAAGACAGGCCCAAATTCAATGGAGCCATGTGACCATGGAATAAAACATTTGAAACCCTAAGACAAAATAAGTCTCCCCTCTTTACAAGTTGACTATCTCAGATGTTTTGTGACAGTAGTGGAAAGCTAACTAACATGAGTATCAGCATAAGGAGCACACTGCCAGGATCTTTGCCAAAGCCAAGTTTCAAGTCATGTTCTATCTGATATCAGAGTCCTGCATTTCTTATTACACCTACTGCTTTGTGGCTCTACCATGATTTGATCCAGTCACAAATCCCAAGAGAAATTGTCAATAATTTGTATATCCCAGAGTCTTCTTACTGGCAAAGAAATTGGCAAAATCTAAAAAAAATAAGTACCTCAGGTAGTTGAAGGCATCATAAAAAGAAAATGCCAAAATCCAGAGGTTTTATATGTCTATGTAAAAATTATTTGGGATAACTTAACCTAATTGTATTTAATATAATATATTTAATTATGTACATATATATAATATGTATAGGTATTCACACATTTCCTGGCAGTGTGATCTTGATCATGGCATCAATTTCCCTAAGCTTCAAGTATAATTTATACAGGCATGCACTGTATAACAGTGTTTCAGCCAACAAAGGACCATACATATGAAGATAGTCCCATATACAACTTAGCTGAAAACTTGCTACCACTTATGTTATAACTGTTGCAACACAGGGCAATGTGTTACTCATGTGTTATGGTGATGCAGAAGTAAACAAGTCAACTGTCAGTCATATAAAAGTATAGTACGTGCAATTATGTACAATATACAGCACTTGATAATAGTAAACAATACAGCTGTTGCTGTATATATTAACTACAGTATACTTTCTATCATTATTTTAGAGTGTATCCCTTCTACTTACATAAAACGTTTATAGTAAAATACCGCATTGTGTTGTATCAGCAATAACCTTACAATCTCATGTTTACCATGTCTCTTGTTATATCAAGAGGTCAATCATGTTGAGTGATTGACTTAGTGTAATTACCCTGTATGAAATTGGCAAAGTGATGAAATTGCTTACACAATTCACCAAATGTATCTCTTATATTAAGTGACACATGAGTCTGTGTGTGTGTGTATATATGTGTATTAGGCCCATTCATCCAATTAAAATTTTAGTACTATATTACTTTGCTTCCACCTTATAACTGAAGTTTGAGTCTTGAAAGAATTACTCAAGAAGTCTAAGTTTTGAAGATGTTAATTTAAATAGCTCATACACATAGTCACATATGAAAGAATAAAAAAGTAATAAAACAGCGTGCTCTGACCTTTTTAAGAAGATTGGTATATGATGATGACTCTCACACACCATCTATTCCTGGCATATGGAATAAGATAAAAATCATAATTTCACATTGTATGTGATTGCTGTTTTTATCCTGAAGGAGAAAGACAGGGTAGGTCTTGCATTTATAGATGTCTTGTTAAGGGGTCTAGGCTTTTGCTTTGCATAGCCACATGAAATATCGTTCCAAACTTGCATGCTAGAGCAAAGAAGACAGAACAGATATTCTTAAGTGGATAATTGCTGTTTTTGAAAATAGCTCACTTCCATCCTGATTCCCACTGAGATCTATATCACTTTTCTCCTGTACTTCCTACATGAAGAATATACAAGCATTTCTACTTTCTGTTTACCCCTAAACTGAGCTCAAGTTTCAGTTCCTCAAGAAAGCCTTCCAAGACAATAACAGCTCACATTGATGTATCTTTCTTTTTTGGTAATTCTATAGGACTACTGCCTTAGTAAATCTTAGCTATAACAAACTACCATTAACTGGTTGGTTGATAAACAACAAGTACTTGTTTTTTTTTATCACATTTCTTGAGGCTGGGCATTCCAAGGTCAAAGTTCCAGTGGTCATGGTATCTGGATAAGCATTTCTTTTTCAGTGTACAGGATGACATATTCTGTATCTTCTTGAGCCTCTTTTATAAAGGGACTAATTCCATTCATGTGGATTCTGCCTTCATGACCTAGTTACTTTTCATAAGATCCTAGATTCTAACCTTGGGGGTAAGGATTTCACTACATGAATTTGAGGAAGGCATAAGCATTCAGACCATA
Source organism: Castor canadensis (assembly GCF_047511655.1). Taxonomy (NCBI): domain Eukaryota; kingdom Metazoa; phylum Chordata; class Mammalia; order Rodentia; family Castoridae; genus Castor; species Castor canadensis. The sequence goes on along the minus strand of NC_133392.1, from coordinate 106,213,424 downwards.
ACAAATACTTTTAACAATTACAAATGTAGTGAATCTCAGACTGCTTTGAATTATGTCTGCTTCATTATACCATGCTTGCTTGTGCCTTGGATCCTTGTCTAAGCTATTATTTTCTGAACTTTTGTCAAGCAAGCCTGCATCAAGTTCCTTTTTTCTTCACTACTATAGCTAAAGACAGCCAGTCGCATACATGCTCATCAAATGTTTTTGAATGGAAATAATTTGCCTTCCCAGAATATCCAAAAAGAACTGCATACACTGATGTGTCTTTGGGAAAGTCATCTGATTTTTGGGATGTCTACTGCTTGCTTCCAAAAACAAGGTGTTGGCCAGGTCAGTCTATAGTAAAATTTCTCTCTTTTATAAGACTTACTCAGGAAATGCTTGTTAAAAATTCAGATTCCAGATACCATAGCCCTTCTTTGTGATTTTTTTAGGAGAGAAACAGTGCCTAAGAATCTGAATTCTTGGCAGTTTTCCTGATAGATCTTAATGGTTGAATCTATACAAATGGTTTGGATAACTTTTTACACTGCTGGAAAGCAGTGGATACCAAAGTAGAGAAGATTGGAGATGCTTTAAAAGAATTCATATCTCTAAGCTGCTCCCATAGCCAATGGAATCAAAATCTTTGCAAAGAACAGGAGATGAGACTTGGAAATGTGTACATTTTCGAAGTTCCCCAGGTGATTTTGAAATAACCAGTCTCAGTACCATCTTTTGATAAATGCATTCAATGACTTCCCTATCCATATCTCATTAACATCCAATTCAGTTCTACATCTGCAATTTTGACACCTTTTGCCCAGCCTCTGGCTATATCCCATCACTCTTCTCTTAAGCAGTTAGAATATGCCTAAAGCCAGACTGCCATTTTGAGAAAAAATTCCCCTAGGAGACAAGTACATTTCAAATACGATTCTGAGCTAAACTCTTGATTTCAGCAATAAATCTGTTTAAAAATTATGAAGAAACATGGTTTAGTGAAGCTATTGAAAAATTTCAAAATTTATCCTACATGAATAAGCTATTGCAGCTTTCTGAATCTAGTTTAGTCCACATGGAAAATATTAAATCACCATGTTAACAACACAATGCAGCAGATAAATAGCGTGGCAGTTACCATGGAAATGTGCCAAACATGGGTGGGTTGTCTGCATGTGCAGGGGTGTTGAAGGGGGTGATGTATTGCAGGTTAGATGAGACCTGCCATGCCCCATTTTCATATTTAATTTATTCCATCTGCAGTCAACAATATTAAAGAGATTTGGCTGGGCTTTGTAAAGTACTCTCTTCTATTCTTTTACTTTGTTAAACCATTGAAGGGGGTTATTTAATTGTTGTAAATTTTGTAAACTCCTTTGGTGAAAACATGATTATTTTTTCCTTCAACTAGAATCTCTGGCTTTTCACACAATCTTCTGGTTATAGTAGTAATAAAAATGACCAAAACTGCAAAATTCAGACGCATTCTACATTATCCAAAGCCCTAGAAGCATAGAACCCCAAGGTGATCTCTCTAAGGCCATCTTGTACACCTGTTTAGTTGATCTTTACAGCAATCTAATGACATACATTCTATTCTAATTCCCATTTCACAGATGAGTCAGAAACCTAAGATAAATTTAAGAGCTGAAAAACAATCCCTATCTTTTGATCACCAAAGCCAAAAACATTGTAATGCCTCATGATCAAAAAGTTTACAAATTAGAGCAACAATAAGAAAACTACTAAATGATATTAAAGAAGATTTGCCAGCCAGCACATTTAGGTCCATTATCCACTCTGGTTTGGTCAACTCCTTGTGGTACATTTAAGTCTATATCATGATCACTCATGGAGATTATTAAAAATAGCAAAACCTATATCCACCCTAGAATTGCTGTATTAGATTCCCAGGGATGCAGAGGTACAGAGCTCAGGTAAAGGTAGTTTTAAAGCATTAGAGGTTATACTGCCCTATAGAGTTGAGAAACAGTGTTGAATTATAAAATAGCTTATTATGTCATGAAGTAACTGCCATGTTTTATTCACTTTTGTATTACCAGTGTCTACTCCAGTGACAGATCAGTAATAGTACTAGTAGTTATTCAAAATAATGATAATGAATACTAACTTGAACTTATTTCTCTGAATCAGGAACGATACCAAATTATGTCTAGTCTCCTGTTTAATCATCCAAACAATCTCTGAAGGGAAGTATCAAAATATCCTCCACATTTTTCAGATAAAGAAGCAGAGGATCAATCAGGCTAACTTTTTGCCCAGAGTCCATATTAAATGTGAAATGCAGGTTTTCTTCCTACACTAACTCTAGGCTTAACCTCTACACCATATTATTTTGAGAGATACTTGGTTATGATTTTAGAAGGAGAGAACTGGCAATAAGAAATGAGAGAATAAAGGAAGGAGAGAAGCAAAGAAAAAGAGAGGAAGTAAGAGAGGGAGGGAAAGAGAAAAGAGGAGGGAGAAGAGAGGGAAGGTAGAAGGAACGGGCATGAAAATAGAAATGAAAGCCTATCTTGAAGTCAACTCAGGCCTCCTTGTTTTCTAAAAGTGAGGTACCTCTTTTCTTGTTATTTGTCACAGATATGTCTCATAGCCCTGTAACCTATAAGGTTGCTGTCTTCCGGGTCTTACTGAATTGACACCATTCCTTCTCTCCTTAAGGAGAAGTATCAAGATGAAAAAAGTCAAGTTAATGGACATTGTTAGGTCATGGTGTATACACTTTTTTTTTTTTTTTTTTTTTTTTTTAGAGCATCCAGTGTGCTGAGCAAAGAGATTAAAATGCTCAGTTTTCTGTGAGAGACTCGTTTTTGGGCATGATCACATCTCTATAAATTATGTTTTTCTTTTTCCCTTTCTTTCCCTGACATTAACATAGAAATATGATGAAATACTGCCTTCCTACTACATAATTAATAAAAAAATGAAATGAACCTAGATAATACTGTTTTGATAGGATATAGGGAAAAATAGGAAGAATGTAGTCAGGTTTTAGGTTTTTCTTTGGGCCTTATTCCTTTAAGTTTATCTTTCTTTGCCTTTCCTCACTACTGAAGCAGTTTTGCTTAGAGAGACAACATTAGGTTGTGAGCCAGGGGTAAGGTGTCAAGGTAGACCACAGTCTTGGTTTTGATTTGATCCACTCAGATCTGCCCACTGTAAATTGTTCTCTTTTCTACCTGGCACAGTTGTATAATTCCAGAGTTTCCATATGGTATCTGAGACCAAACTCCACAGGTTAATGAGATATGTGCATTTGCCTGGAGTGCCCCTTTCACATATCTTATCTTAAAAACTGAATAAGCAGCATACAGATTGTCAAAAACTTCACAGATCCTGGGTCCTTGTCAAATATCACTTTTTCATGACTAACAGAGCTTGCCTTCCCAGATCCTGCAGTGAGGAGAGTCCTGCCTAATCTCTAGAGTTCCTAGCACCAGTGATTACCAGAGTCCCCTGTGGCTAAACAACAACTTCTTTTGTAAGGTAGATGGCAGGTTTTCAGGCAGGGCTTTATTTACTTGCATCAGGAAAGGATTTCCAAGTCTCCTGTGTTGTGACAAATGCTGTATCTGGTTCTTTTCTATAAAAACCAGATCAGAAAAGTGCTTTGTATAAGAGCTCAATCTTCAGAGTCAGACACACCTAGGACTCATTCATGTTACTTAACATGAATGGATAAAAGTTGCATTTATAAGTTTGTTTCCTTGTCTCCAGACCAAGTTTTCAAAATTTGGTCTCCAGATCATCATCAGCATCAGAGGAAATCAGTCAGAAATGCAACTCTTTTGTCCTTATCCAGACCCAGAACGGGAATCTCTGGACATGAGACCTGTAATCTGTATTTTTAAAACTCTACGATGTACCCTCAAGCTTGAGAACCACTGGAGTACAATATAGGGACAACAATAGCAAAGGAATGTGGCATGTCATAAGAGCCTTTCAGTTCAATCTTCCTGTCACCTACCACTATTGGTCCATTTCCCTCTCATGGAACTCTGTCCTCTCCTGGCCATTGGCTTCTAAGACTTGCCAGTAACTTCTCTGCTAGGTCTCACATTAGGAATGGAGGGTTTCTTATTGCAAGATATTGGCATCATCTCCTTTCAGCCTGAAGGGTAGTGCTTAAGTGGTTTCATTATATATAATTTGATGCTATCCCAAGGCAGGGGTTGGCAATCCAAACCAAATATTTTGGTTTTATTGGCAGGCCAAAGAGTCTTGAATTGAAATCTCAAATCCCTTCCTTATTAATAACATATTCTTGACCAAGTTCAAATTCATCTTTGCTTCAATATTTTTAGCTGCAAAAATGGGAGTAATAGTACCTCTTCATAGGTTGCTCTGTAATTTAATTTGATCATTAAATTAGTTAACTGCATAGTTTCTGGCACACATATGAGACTTATTTAAAATTTATCTGCTTGCCCTCTTTTTATTCTTCTTCTCAGATAATTTTGATAGACAAACTGGACTTAAGAATCAGTAACACAAAATATATGGTATATGCACGCTGGTTAGAGCATCCTACTTATTCACCCTTCTTTCTTTTGCCAAGAAAAGCATTTGTTGAAGTATTTTGCATTGTTTTCTAAAACAAATTTCCAGCAGAGTGCCAGAAACATACTAGGTATTCAACTGGATTTGTTCAAACTGAATGTGTGTGTGTGCAGACACAAACTTATACAGTTAGACTTCATATCTGCAGTTTCTACACCTGTAGATTCAACTGACCACAGATAGAAAGTATTCAGAAAAAATATTGAGTCTGTACTGAACGTTTGCAGATCTTTTGTCATGTCATGATTTCCTATACAATTTAGCATAACATCTATTTACATTGTACTAGGTATTGTAAGTATTCTAGAGATAATTTAAAGCATATAGATGGTTATGTGTAGGTTACCTGCAAATATTATACCATTTTTATATAATGAACTTGAGCATCCTTGGATTTTGGTATCCATAGGGATCTAGGAACTATCCCTTGTCAATACTCAAGAATGACTACAATAAACTGTTGCAACAAACCTTCCTTCACATAATCATACAATGAATCTAGCATCAATTCTGTAAGATAAACATAGCTCCCTTCACTTTAATGATGGAGAGCTATCATCAGCAATGGTTAACTATCTTGCCAATATCACACAGCTAATAAGGGACACAACCAAAAAGGAGTTCAGAATCCCAGTATAGTTTTCTTTCCATAAAAGGGCTTATTTCTTTCTTCCTCAAAGAAATATGACTAACAAATAAATTAATTGATTTAAAAACTGAGTGAGAATTTTAGGTGTTGGTGATATGTAATGAGTCCCATGCCCTTGATGTCTGGATAATAACATTCACATTTTCTAACCAGAAAATTGCTGAAGTTCACTCTTTGGCTTGCAGTTGGGAAAATCCTGTGGTCAGCAGGGTCCAAAAATACTATAATGTGGAAAAAGATCAGAAGTTATTAAAATACCTGGGGGTTATTATGTAAACCTAAATTAAGGAACCTGTGGATGGGAGAAGAATGAGCATCCCCCAGAGTGAGAGGTGTTAAACATTCTGGGATGAGCTAACTGAGGGACAGGAGGAACTCAGGAGCTAAGAGCTTTCTGGAGATTGACCTTAAGGACCCAGCCAGTCTCCACAGGGCCTCAGTCCACAGAAGTCCTGGCTGAGATACAGTTCCCTGGATGCCAGCTCACTTAAGAGCTACGACAGCAGTTATTTCTCAACCTTAGCTGCATGTAAAGATCTTCTGGGGAGACTTTAAGTATTCTGATGCCAAGGCCACACTTAAAATATGTAAATCAGAATTACTAGAGATGAGACCCAGACACTAATGTTTTTAGATGTTTCCCATGAATGACAGTTTATAATGAGTTCAATAACCATTATTCTAGAAGTTAAATGCGTTTTTTTTGTTCTTTACATTTCTTAACTTCATCTCTTCTTTTCCCTTCCTCCCATCCTTCTTTTCATCCTTTCTTTTAAAAAAAATGGGCTTGAGAACTTAGTATATTAGAAACCATGTGTTATAAAGATAAATGATACATGATTTCTGTTTCTGTATTATTTTAATGCAAGCTATATAACAAGCTAATGCAAATTTAGAGGTTTAAAACAATACCTATTTATTTGCTAGCCATTCTGTAGTTTCTGCTCAGGGAGTCACAGGCTGAAATGAAAGTGGCAGCCAGACTGAGTCCTTGTCAGGATGCTCTGAAAAAAATAATCCACTTTTGAGGATGCACAGGTGGTTGGATGAATTCAGTTCTTGGGTGTGGTAGCAATGAAGTCTGTCTCCTTGTAGGCTGCCAGACAGGAGCTGCGGCCAGCATCTGGACATTGCCTGTAACCCTTGCCATTTTATGTCCTCCACCTTCAAGCCAGTAATGGTACATTTAATATTTCTCATACTTGAATCTATGATTTTCACTTCTGTGACCAACTGGAGAAAAGTCTTTGCATTTAAAAGGTTCAAATGTTTAGATTAAAACCATTTGAATTATCACTCTAACTTAAGGTCAATTGAGTTGGAACCCAGTTATATCTGTAAAAATCCCTTCATAGCAACATCTAGATAAGCATTTGAAAAACTGAGAGAGAGTTTGTGTGTACACAGAACAAGGACCTTAGTAACATTTTAGAATTCTTCCTACTACAGTTGCCAAAGAGTTCACAGCTAGAGAACATATTTGGTACGAAATGTAAAGTAATAGAGAATGGTAACTGATATAAGAAATAGAGGTAGTTTGAATGAATAACTGAGCAGTTAACACTAGGGGATGTGTGTATAGGATCATAGTAGACCTCATGGAGGAAGTGACATTTGAGCCCATTCATGAATTGGGCAGTTACTGATTAGATGACTTATTGATCAACTGCAGCATGCCAGGTACTAAGCTGATTTTCCACCACATTAAGTTTCCTCATGCCTCTTTCTAATCCATCTGTCTTGCCACTCTGCCCCAGGAAACCAATGCCCTTCTTTTTGTCACAGTATGTAAGCTTCCATTTTTTAGAATTTCATATCAGTGGATTCATGAAGTATGTATTTAGTTTTTCTTGGTTTCTTTCAATCAGCATGGTGATTTTGTGATTCATCCATGTTGTTACAAGAATTACTAGGCCTTTCCTTTTTATGATGGGTGCTATTCCATTGCATTGTATATCCTTTCTTCTTTTAATGATCATTTATGTTATTTGAAGTTTGGGGCTTTAAAAAATATTTAATAAATCTGCTATAAACATTCGTGTATTAATTTGTGTAGATATGTTTTTGTTTCTCGAATAGATACCAGGAACATCATGTCTGTGTCTTAATTTTTTTCTTTCTTTAACTTTTTACTTTTTAAGAAATTTTTCCAGTGTGCTTGTACCATTTATCAGCAACATATGGAAGTTCTAACACTTGGTATGTCCACTCTGGCTAATTTCATCCAATCCAATAGGCAGGTAGTAGTACTCATTGTTTTTATTTTATTACATACATTAATAATACAAGGATATTTCATTGTGATAATTCCATACATGCATATTGTGTATCTTGAACAAGTTCATCATTTTTCCATTATATTTCCATTTCTGCTTTCCCTCTTCCCTCCCTCTTTCTAACAGTGTTCATGGACTCCCTTATGCTACCTTCATATGTATATATGCAGTGTACTTCCATCCTCTTTGCCCCTCAGAATCCTTTCTTTCCCCCACCTTCCATTGATATCCCCCATACAGTACCTCATATGCATTCATGTCCCATAATCATCATCATTATTTTTGGTCTAGTTTCCATAAATGAGTGAGAACATACAATATTTGGCTTTTTAACTTGGCTCACTCAACATGATGATCTCTGGTTCCATCCATTTTCTTATAAATGACATAATTTCATTTTTTATGGCTGAGTAATATTCTCAGCAATGTCAATTCTCTTTTATGTGATTATTGACCACTTAAACATTTTGTTCAACTATTCTTCCCATTTTAATGAAGTTGATTGTCTAATGCTGGGTTTAAGTGTTCTCTTTATACATTTTGAATACAAGTCCTTTTTTGGACACATGTGCTACAAAAGTTTCATTAGTTTGTAATTCATAACTTCATTTTCTTTATGGCATTTTGAAGTGCAAAAATCCAGTTTATAATTTTGTGTTTTTTAATATTTAATGCTTTTTATGTAATACCTAAGAAGCTTTAGCTTATCCCAAGATCTCAAAGACTTTCTTCTGTAATTTATTTCAGAAGTTTTATTGTTTAAAGCATGGCATTTAGGTTTATGATCTATATGAAGTTTTTTAAATATCTGTATATGTAAATTAAGGATAATGTTATTTTTTGTAAGGTAGATCACCAGTTGGACCAGGATGATTTGTCAAAAAAGGCTTTCATTAACTCATTCCATAAATATTTCTGAAAATCCTACAATATGCCAAGCAGTGTGCCAAGGATTCAGCCCTTCTTGTAGTTTTATCTTCAAAACTGACAGCCTAACACACAATAGACCCCTAGAAGAGTTTGTTTAGTAAAAAAAGAATTACAAACAAGAAAGAGCCTCTGGTTTCAGAGTTCTTGAGAGTCTAAAGTAAAAGAAATATCCTTGGTGAAAGGCAAGGAGATAGTTGAGAGGAAATACAGCTCTCAAGGAAAAAAGATGGGAAAGGCATTGAGCTGAGGGAATAGTAGGCAACATAGACAGTGGGTTCAAGAAGTACAGAGAATGGTAACATGAGGGGTTTAAGATAATTCTTAGATTTGCAGCATAGAGGATTTAAAAAGTGGAGTAGATTCAGTGGGGACAGAAGCAAGGAGCCATGTATTGGTCCAAGTGCTCTTGGGTCATAGAAGGGAGAACAACTTAAATCCTGCCTGTGAGGACTTATAAGGTGGGAAAGCATGGGATATAATGTCGACCAGTTCCACGTCTGTAGAATACAGGTGTCAACCAGAGGTGGTCAGAGCAGAAGAGACTGTGTGGAGGAAGCATTACTTGAAAGTGATTTCAGAGGCAGATGAAGCTATTTGTAATTTGCAATGGTGGGGGACTGTTTCAGACACAGAGAAACATGGATGAAATCTACCCAATGCATGTTTGCAGGTCAGTGAGTCTTGGGCTGTGGATTAAGCAGGGTAATGTGGGTAGGTGAAGGATTGGTAGGTTTTGTGAGACTTGAGGCAGGAAGAAAGATTGGGTCCAGGTGTGGCTTTAGGTACCTGGAGATGGATAGAACACCTGTTATTTTTCAGGTCCAATGTTAGATTCATCTGATAGACTAGCAAGACATGGAGGCTATCTTTAAGAAACTCACCCTGCAGTGGTTAAAAGATCCTGATAAATAATTTCAAAGAAGCTGAAATGTAGAGTGAAGTCATTCCTAAGTGTAAATGACTAACTTGCTTTGCCTGTGGAACTCAAGACATCTTCATTCATAAGAGTTGTGAAGGTCTGTGAAGTATGTACATGGGGTATTTTTTAAAGAAGACTTTCTAGACAGAGGCAGCAGTCTCTTTTTCCTCCTTTCTAATTAGAGGAAATACAACCTTAATATCAGGATTTGGGCTTGAGGTGGAAATGGAGGTACTGGTTCAGCCTCCTGTCTTCACTGGGTCAATTTAGTCTACAACACCAGGGAGTCTTTACTATAGTATCAAGTGCCAGCCCAGCTTTAACGATGAAGCAGAACTTATTGCTCTTTGTGGTATTGATCCTTGTGTAAATCTGCCTTAGAAATAGATCCCATGAGAGAAATTGGTGATTGGAAGACAAAATTCAGATTTTCCTGTATTCCCGTAAGTGCCTCACCCACACAAACAATTTGGAGTGAAGGTCTCAGTTCTGCTCAGAGCAGACAAGGCTTTGGTTGGAAATGCTAAATTTCCAGAGGCTTCTGCAAAATTATTTGTTGTTTTCTTGGCTCAATGGGCTCTCCTTATCGCCTGTCTCCAAGCTCTGCAGCATCTTGGATTCTGATAGCAAGAAGCCTTAGGGGAGACAATGCAGGTGTTTGGAATTTCAAGTGATTCAGTGCCACCACTGGGGATATGACATACTGGAAATGACAATCTCTCCATTTCTACCTGCTAGAAACTTGGGGACCAGCAGCACCATCTCCTCACATCACTAACCTGATGAATAGCTTTGTGCTCACCAGGCAGTTTTCTTCTCATAATAATTTAGGCTGAGAAGATGCCTAGAGCTAAATAGAAAGCTCTAGTTTCAACTCAGAAAGCACTTAAGCATATTGGGATCTTTATGGATGTAACTTACTAGTTTCAAGGTATTCTCTGATTTTAATTTGAGTGCAAGGAAGCAATCTGATGGCAAAGTCAGTGGTGGTGCAAAAGGTCACTGTTAGAAGTTGGGTTTCCCATGAGCAGACATTTAGGTAGAGCTTAGTCAGCATGGGCTCCTTAATTAAGAGTCATAGACTTATGGCTTAAGCAACAGAAACTTCTTTTCTCTTATTTTCTGGAGTCTAGAAGTCTTAAGTCAGGAAACCCAGTATGGTGTGGATCTGATGAGAGTTCTTATCAGGATGGCTGCTTCTAGAAGGAAAGAGAAGGAAGCAGGGTTGCACAGAGAGAGAAGGAAGGCTGAAATTCAATCTCACTGAAGACCTCAGTTGACACTAAAAGCATCTCCGATGCTGGGAAGGCCTTTTAAAATTGTCTCAAATCATGATCTTTTTATTACTATGTCAACCAGTCATGGATGTGGGCTGGTCCTAGTGAGAGTCATATTGCTCTTTCTTAGATTGTCTCTATGTATTCTCAGAACCCATGGATTGACTTCTAAGCAGTTGCCATTATTCTGTGGGAGAGTGGAAAAACTTTTCCAGATTCTTGCTGTAGATGAAGTTTTTATAACTTATTCCTGAGATGGGGGAAAAGGAGAACCCAGACAAAAGGATTCTGAAGTCAATCTAGGATAAAGCACTAAAAAATCTCAGTTTAATGTAAAAATACATAACATACCAGCATCAAAAATATTCATCACTTTGGGTAATATAGTTTCTAACTAACCTTCTTATCTATTTTTTTATTATTGTTTGGGGCTTTGGTTTTGGTTTTGATGTAGTGTCTCTCTATGTAGTCCAATTTGATCTTGAACTAAAATTTTCCTACTTCAGCCATCCTAGTAGTGGGATCATAGGCATGTACCACTATCCTCAGACTCACCTGTCTTTATTGTCTTAAAATTTAGACTGGCTGTCTCAATTAGGTATGTTGGCTACTTCAGTTCTTAACTTCTTATCTAGAAATTATTTTCACTTAGAAAATATTTCCTGTGTCTTTACCCTCACATGTTTACACTCTGTAAACCCTATGACCTATAGCTTTCCTTAATTTCACAAAATATGGTCTCCTATTTCTGACCTCTTAGCGTGATTCTCTATGTCCTTTGAAGCAGTCCACACAAATGTAATTACCTGGTAGATGACAGTTATTTCAGTGAGAATGTAAATCCCATGGAGCTAAGGAAATAAGCTTGCTTAATTCACCATTGTATTACCATCATTTATTATACTAATTGGCATAGGCAGTGTTCAAATATTATTTGTTGAATGAATGAATGTGTGGATGAATGAATATTAACAAAGTGAATACATTAGCTAGATATTTGGGTGTTATTTGCTCTCTGTAAGCTGGAGTCAACAGTGTCTTTGTCTATATACTAATGTGGACCACTTTTTAATACCTAATTCTAAGAACTAATTGTTCAGACTGTACATTATTATAGTTTTCCCTCAGACCCTCACTTTGGGGAAAAAGTATCTCAGGATCTCTCTTCCTAGAATACATTAACAGTAATTTGTAATCATGAAAACAGCAGTGATTTTAATTTGTTCTTCATAGTTCCTGACAACCTGTAAGGAAGTTCTCCCAAGGAGATGTGTGCATCTACTCATAATCCTTTACTGAGGAACAGTCCTTTATTGTGGAAACCTTGCCTCCCTGAGTGAGGTAAAATGAGACATATTTACCTCATTTAGATCAGAGGATCTAAGTTATCTTGCTTTTCAATGCTAGATCACTCTACCATCTGACTTCTTTTTTTGAAATTAAAGGAAGAAATGGTCTCAATAACTTATTAAGGTCATATAAGGAGAAATGGCTGTGTCTAGTGTCTTATACTGCATGGAAGTGATTGAAAATGTGTGCTGTTGCTTCTTTTATTTCTATACTATTCCACATGGGGTATATCACCAGTTATTAATAATACTTACTGCTATTAATTCTAAAAACTTGTCAGAATCTTTCTCAACATAGTGCTTTAGGCAATCATTGTCACTTATCATGTTAATATGTGACACAAAATTCCTTTTCCCTCTTTAAGAGAAAGCATAATTTAATTGAGCAAAACTCTAATCTAGAAACATATCAAAAAAAGTGAATGGGGAACTCAAGAGATAGTGTAAACACACTGCTGGATAGATCAAACTTGTTTCAACATGATCCAGTTTCATTCATATCTTTTCATTTGATATTTACAACATCTCTATGGAATAGGCCAATCAGGTATTTTCTTCCCACTTTGAAGATTACAAATCAATACAGAAAGCAGTTAATGCACTTGTTGAGAATGAAGAAGCTAATAAATAAAACGCAATTGATCTAATTCCAAATCACTTTGATTTTCTATAGAACCAGAGTGCTTTTCAGTAAATGCTTCTATTGAGTTAAATGATTGATATATAAAGACTATGAGCAAAAAAATCCCTAAGGTCAAAAAATGTAATGTGGCAAGCTTCCCTTTTCTTGATAAGAAACCAATTAAAGGCATCTGGTATAAAACATAATTCTCATATGAACTTTATTCAAGACAACTGAAAGGTCTTCTGACTCAGAGGAAAACTGGTTGTTTTCCAGAGCTATTGTCAAAATATTGGCTGATTATTTTCTTTCTGGCAAACAAACTGCTCAGAAGCCTCTTAACTGAGTGAGAAAGCATCACTATGCTTACTTAGCATAAGGACAGTAACTGGAGCATGGAGAAAACATTGGGTTAGTCTGTCTTTCCTCTTGTGGTTTCCACAGGTAATCTCATCTCTTCATACTCTAAAGCTATGCTGGACAGGTTCAGTATCAAGGAATCTCTTGGTTTGATTTGTTTTTGTGGCTATTATGACAGTCTGAATTATTTTATAATTGTAAAACATAATTATATATAAGGCCAGGGCTGAAAATTATGACCAGGATATAAGGGTTTCTAAAATCAGTGTGTGTGTGTGTGTGTGTGTGTGTGTGTGTGTGTGTGTGTGTGTGTAACTGGAAACAAATAACCTCAAAACAAGTCATAATGTGTACTAAACTTAGAAAATCTTCCAATTATGTTTTCTGTGGATGAGGATTGGACCCAGTGCTTCATGCATGCTAGGTGGTGATCACATTACTGCTGAGCTATAACCCCAACCCAAGACTTCCAAATTTATATGTTGTAGACTCAAGTGCTGAGCTTGGACAAAACAAAAATAAAATTATTCAAGAGTAGGAAAAGTAGAGTCAGACTTAGTGATACACACCAAGCCCTAGGGCAGCTTGCAAGAAAATTGTGAGTTCAAGCATAGCCTGAGCTACACAGTGAGACTTTGTCTTAAAAAAAGAGGAATAACAAAAAAATTTAAGTAATTGAAGTAATCCACCAGTGGATGTGAAAAGTAAATGATCTTATTTAAAAGTATAAAATACATTAAATATATAGATTTTAATTTTAATTATACATTAATCAACAGATCCTTCATTAGCTTTGATTTTACGATCAGGATCTGCTGTGAATAACCCATTCTTCTGCTTCATTTAAACTGACTATTTTAATCTGTAACCTCAGTCCCACTCAGACTGAGCCAATGAAGGCCTATATAAAGCAGAATTCTAGTGACTCAAATGTTAGGGGTAGTAATCAAAGCCTGGCATTGGCTAGTCCTAAACTGAACACTAAACAATATTCAAAAGAGATTATTGTTTCTTAAGCAGATTATCATTTTGTGGTACTAAGATTTGAATGCAGGACCTTGAGATTGCTAGGCAAGCATCTACCACTTGTACCATACCTCCAGTCCTTAAACCTATTAACTTTGATATAATTAAACCATAAAGAAAGATATACCTAAGAAAATGCCTTATTTACTGGGCCTGTTGTTATTGTACGTCAATTAATGATCCATCCCATAATAGCCAACATCAATACCTTGTACACAAGAAAAATCTGACATTTTTTTACATTCTTTATCCTCAGTATTTTGCAAGAAAATGAAATACTTGTTTCTTCTTATATTTGCATATGCTACACAGATATTTTTGGTTTCCTGGAATTTCTACCACATGTCATAGTTTTTCAAAATGCAGAGCAAAGGAAAACCTGTGGTTGAAGAATTTATGTGATAAGATGCCTTAAGTTCTGAATTTTTGGCTCCATGATCCTTTGTTCAGACTTTTATCATGTAAGGGGCAGACCAGTCATTTTCACACAGTGGAAATGTATGGACTTTGAAATCAGAAATGTCTATTGAAATAAAATAGAAATAATCTTCCTTGAGAGTCAGATATCTTACTTAACACTAAAGTTTTTCATAACTAAATACAATAGCAAAGCGCAGGCACTCTATCCCCTTCCCCTCAGAGAGCTTTGAGATAACAAATGCAGCTCTCTAGGTCACTAGGATCTGTTGCAATTTTGATTAAATGTGTGCTGTTAAGCAACACATGAAAGACAGAAAGAGTCATTTTTGTTACTTAACAGCTACTATTTATACTTCACAAATAATAGAGCTTATGTGACATTTTACAGTGGGGTGTGCCCTATATATCTATGAATTCCTGGGTTAGGTACAAGAAGCAACCGAGACATACCAGATATATTTGGCTAAAAGCATTTCACATATAAAAACTCTGTATTATCTTTCTGCTAGTAAATTTATAAAGGGATTTTGAGCAGAGCATCTTGTTCTTTCCCAGGTGTCCTTGGTAAAGAAAAAATACTACACAAATATTATAGGCTTGCTGCTTGTCTTCTCTTTCCCACATGAGTTCAAATCCTTACTTAATTATTTGTTTGCTAATTGCAATTATTCTGGGAGACCATAGTCCATATCTTCTGTATCAATCTTAAAGTCCCAGGTATCCACCATACAAATGATTATTTTTTCCCTCTTCCTTAGGTAAACAATGAGAATAACAAAATGTACCTGTTAAGTATTATTCTCAAGGATCTCACAACCTAAGAACTGTGTGCACCTCTCCCAGAAATATACACTTTTCACTTCATTGCAACAAATGAAACAAGAAACATACAAGAACAGTTTTGCAAGAATTTCTGTATTTACAAAAAGTACCAACTCATTTCTAATGCACTTTAAAGCTATGTAAAATAAAGCAATAGAATTGCATTTCAATGCTATCAGTGCCATTTATTTCTAACCCAGAATAAACTGTTTCCAAAAGCCAAAATAGGAGTTAGCCTTGTACATAGAAAGCTAGAAAGAGCATTATTCCTATGCTAACAGCAAGCAAAGGCAAGACAAATAATAAAAATCATAACTTTCTTAGAACTCATCAACCAAGTAACCTGAAACAAGGATGGACAGGTCACTCCAAGGAGAAATGGGCCACAGTGATTCTCACTGAATCACCAATGGCCAATGCTAAGTGAATGATGTGGCAGCTATCCAAGCAGGTGAGAATAAATCAGCGAATAGGCTAGCACTATACCATAGATCACTGGGAAGCCTAGATGCAAAAGAAGTTTGCATTCCTTCAGAGTGTGAGCAGGTCAGTATTCCAGAGAGAGAGTTCCCTTCAGTATGTAGAAAGGGATCTGACACCCTTAGAGGAAAAGCATTATGTCCCATCACTTGCTTAGCTTCTTTCTCAAATGGGCAAAAAGCCTTAAATGGGAGAAGGGCAGCAACCTTGTCAAGCCAGATGCGGTTAAAGATTCCTTGCTGCCAAAGAAAATGAGAAAAAATACTGTATTTTATGGGGAAACAGCAGGCAAGTGTTCTCTATCTAAATCCTATAAAACTATTAGAGATTTCCTAACACTGGAGGAGGAACAAAAAAAAAACTTTTACCTGCACTTGACTAACAATAAACAGAGTTTGGCTCCATGTGAAAAAGGGACAAGAACTTGTTGGAACTTCAGACTGTGACATTAAAACAATTGTGCTTAATATGGTAAAGGATGTACTAATAAAGGTCAACAGCATACATGAAGAGAGGGAAAATCTTAGCAAAGAGATAGAAACTATAAGAGAACCAAATGGAAATGCTACAAATAAAAAGCATGATATAAAATGTAAAGAATTCATTGGCCAGGCTCATCTCTAGTCTCAGTGGAGCTAAGAATCCATGACTGTGTAAGTAGAACAAGAGAAAATAGCAAAACTAATGATTAGGAGAAATAAAGTGATCACGAGAAAAGTGGCAGACACCCAACAGCTGTTGTACAAAATAAAATAATTTAATACACATGTAATTGGAATCCTAGTAGAGAAAAAAGCAGATAACAGGATAGAACAAATGTTTGAAGAGAAAATTGCCAGAGATTTTCCCCAAATAATAAAAGATATAAAACTGCAGATCCAAAATCTCAGAGAGACACAGAAAGATAAATAAAAAGTAAAACTCACCTAATAGAGTGTTTTTAAATTTCTGGTAATAAGAAAGGTAGAAGCAAAAAAAGAGGTACTATAGACAGAGAAAAAGATGGATTATACAAGATGTCTCAACAGACACTATGCAAGAGAGAATGCAAAGAAAAAAATTGAATTTTCAACCTAATACAGAATGAAAATGCATTTCAAAAGGGTAAATAATTTTCCATCAAAAAAAAATCTGCCAGATCTGTGATACAAAAACACTGATATTTCTTAAGCAAGAGGAAGATGATCTGAAGACATTCTAAAATTGTAAAGCTGAAGGTCAATGTAAAAGATATATTTTTTCTTTTTTGTCTAAAAGATAATTGACTACAGCCCAGTGCCAGTGGTTCATGTCTGTAATCCTAGATACTTGGGAGGCTATCTCATGAGCAGCCTGAGAGGGTCGGTTGACTTGATTGGGAGCGAATGGAGATTAAGAAGAAGGACACAAAGACAGACAAAGAGAAAAGCTGGGCCCGGTGGATCTGACACTCCTGATGAGAAATGCGGGTGACCTCCTTGCCTCCAAACAAATTTAGTTATACAGCATGTATGGGAAAGCAGGGTGAAATGCAGGTCGTGTTCTCATGGGTCCATTCTCCTAGGTGGCAGGAACAGAGAAGCTGTGGTATGTTGTTATTTAGTACAGACTATCCTGACTAGATCAGCATGTCCTGTTTTTCTTGCAAGGCAGCCTTCTGAACCTTGCCTCCCCAAGAGGCCCTTAACAGCTGTGCTCATGTCAAGGCCTACTTCCACTGCCTCAGTCTCCTACAGGCTGAGATTGGGAGAATCACAATGCAAGACCAGCCTAGGCAAATAGTTTGTGCAACACCATCTCTAGAATAAACAAAGCAGAATGAACTGAACATGAACTGGTGGAGGTGTGGCTCAAGAAGTAGAGCACCTGCTTTGCAGGCATGAAGTCTTGAGTTTAAAACTTCAGTCCCATCCAAAAAAAGAGTGAGAGTGAAAGAGAGAGAAATTGACTATAACAAGCAAAAATTCTTACATGATATTATTTGCTTGTGTCATACATAAAATGTAAATGTATGACAATGATGGCAGGAACAAGAAGAGAGGATAAAATGGAGCTGTAAAACTGTTGTAAGGTTCTTACACTATACTTGAAGTGATAAAATATCATTTGATGGTAGATTTAGATAAATTAAATGTGGATGTTGTAAACACTAGGGTGACTCCTAAAAACAGTTTAGCTAGTAAGTCAACAGTAAAGATGAATTAAGATGAAATACAATCATAGAAAATAATCAAATACAAATATAGGCAGCAACAATAGAAAAATAAAGAACAAAGAACAAATGAAACAGTTTGAAAATAGCCAATATCTAAGATGGTAGATTTAAATTCAACACTAAATATAAAAAGTCCCCTTCCTGCTAATTAAATGACAGAGGTTAGCAAATAAAATACAAAAGCATGACCACATTGTACATACAACTCTCTACAAAAAAGCAATTCACAAGAGAACAGAAACTCAGAGCCAGACTCCAACAAAATGAAGATAAACTATGCCAAAGGACCCAATGAAGCCTACAAGAATAATTTAAAAGAAGAGATACTACAAGTACTCAATGAGAATTTTATAGAGATGATACTGGATAGGGTCAACCAAAATGTACAGGAGACACTCAAGAAATTCCAAGACAATAAAAATAGAGAATTTGAAAAAGCAAAAGAAGAAATAAAGGAAACCATAGAAGCACTGTATAAACACCAAAGTGAAAGAGAGAACACAATGAATAAATGGATAAATGAACTCAGGACAAAAATAGACAACAATAAAGAAGAAAACAGCCAGGATATGGAAAACCTCAGAAAAAAGAACGAAACAGAACTGCAAAACAAAACGGAAGGCCAATCCAGCAGAATAGAACAAACAGAAGACAGAATCTCAGAACTTGAAGATGAAATGGTAATTAAAGGAAAAACTGAAGAACTACTAATTAAACAACTCAAGACCTGTGAAAAGAAAATGCAAGAACTCACCGACTCCATCAAAAGACCAAACTTGAGAATCATGGGCATCGAAGAAGGAGAAGAGGTGCAAGCGAAGGGAATGCGTAATATATTCAACAAAATAATAACGGAAAATTTCCCAAATCTAGAGAAAGATATTCCCATACAAATGCAAGAGGCCTCCAGGACACCAAACAGACCAGATCAAAATAGAACTACTCCACGACATATCATCATTAAAACAACAAGTTCAGAAACTAAGGAAAGAATATTGAAGGCTGCAAGAGAGAAAAAACAAGTAACATACAAAGGTAAACCCATCAAAATCACAGCAGACTTCTCAACAGAAACATTAAAAGCAAGAAGAGCGTGGGGTGAGATCTTCCGGGCACTGAATGAAAATAACTTCAACACCAGGATACTCTACCCAGCAAAGCTATCATTCAAAATAGATGGAGCAATAAAAGTCTTCCATGATAAGCAGAAACTAAAACAATATGTGACCACAAAGCCACCATTACAAAAGATTCTGCAAGGGATCCTGCACACAGAAAGTGACACCCAACTTAACCATGAAAAGGCAAGCAGCACCAAACCACAGGATAAGAAAAAGCAAGACAGTAGAGAGTAACATCAAGTTAGGTACACACAATCAAACCTTCAAACAACTAAGATAACTAAATGGCAGGAATCACCACATACCTATCAGTACTAACACTTAATGTTAATGGACTTAATTCACCCATCAAAAGACACCGTTTGACAAAATGAATTAAAAAAGAAGATCCAACAATTTGTTGCTTACAGGAGACTCATCTCACCGACAGAAATAAGCATATGCTTAGGATGAAAGGATGGAAGAAGATTTACCAAGCCAATGGCCCCCGAAAACAAGCAGGAGTAGCAATACTTATCTCTGACAAAGTAGACTTCAAACCTACATTGATCAAACGAGATAAAGAAGGACATTCCATACTAATAAAAGGGGAAATAGACCAAAAGGAAATAATAATCATCAATCTGTATGCACCCAATGTCAACGCACCCAATTTCATCAAACATACCCTGAAAGACCTAAAAGCATATATAAACGCCAACACAGTGGTTGTGGGAGACTTTAACACTCCATTATCATCAATAGATAGGTCATCCAAACAAAAACTCAATAAAGAAATCCAAGATCTAAAATATGCAATAGATCAAGTGGACCTAGTAGATGTCTACAGAACATTTCATCCAACCTCTACACAATATACATTCTTCTCAGCAGCCCATGGAACCTTCTCCAAAATAGATCATATCCTAGGGCACAAAGCAAGCCTCAGCAAATATAAGAAAATAGAAATAATACCATGCATACTATCTGACCACAATGCAGTAAAAGTAGAACTCAACAACAAAAGTAAAGACAAAAAACATGCAAACAGCTGGAAACTAAATAACTCATTACTTAATGAAGAATGGATCATCGATGCAATAAAAGAGGAAATTAAAAAGTTCCTAGAAGTCAATGAAAATGAAAACACAACCTACCGGAACCTATGGGACACAGCTAAGGCAGTCTTGAGAGGAAAGTTTATAGCCATGAGTGCATATATTAAAAAGATTGAAAGATCCCAAATCAATGACCTAATGATACATCTCAAACTCCTAGAAAAACAAGAACAAGCAAATCCCAAAACAAATAGAAGGAGAGAAATAATAAAAATAAGAGCTGAAATCAACGAAATAGAAACCAAAAAAACCATACAAAGAATTAATGAAACAAAAAGTTGGTTCTTTGAAAAAATAAACAAGATCGATAGACCCCTGGCAAACCTGACTAAAATGAGGAGAGAAAAAACTCAAATTAGTAGAATCAGGAATGCAAAAGGGGAGATAACAACAAACACCATGGAAGTCCAGGAAATCATCAGAGACTACTTTGAGAACCTATATTCAAATAAATTTGAAAATCTAAAAGAAATGGACAGATTTCTAGATACATATGATCATCCAAAACTGAACCAAGAGGAAATTAATCACCTGAATAGACCTATAACACAAAATGAAATTGAAGCAGCAATCAAGAGTCTCCCCAAAAAGAAAAGTCCAGGACCTGATGGATTCTCTGCTGAATTCTATCAGACCTTTAAAGAAGAACTGATACCAACCCTCCTTAAACTGTTCCATGAAATAGAAAGGGAAGGAAAACTGCCAAACACATTTTATGAAGCCACTATTACACTTATCCCAAAACCAGGCAAAGACACCTCCAAAAAGGAGAACTATAGGCCAATCTCCTTAATGAACATTGATGCAAAAATCCTCAACAAAATAATGGCAAATCGAATTCAGCAACACATCAAAAAGATTATTCACCACGACCAGGTAGGCTTCATCCCAGGGATGCAGGGGTGGTTCAACATACGAAAATCAATAAACGTAATAAACCACATTAACAGAAGCAAAGACAAAAACCACTTGATCATTTCAATAGATGCAGAAAAAGCCTTTGATAAGATCCAACATCATTTCATGATAAAAGCTCTAAGAAAACTAGGAATAGAAGGAAAGTTCCTCAACATTATAAAAGCTATATATGACAAACCTACAGCCAGCATTATACTTAACGGAGAAAAATTAAAACCATTCCCTCTAAAATCAGGAACCAGACAAGGATGCCCACTATCTCCACTCCTATTCAACATAGTACTGGAATTCCTAGCCAGAGCAATTAGGCAAGAAAAAGGAATAAAAGGAATACAAATAGGTAAAGAAACTGTCAAAATATCCCTATTTGCAGATGACATGATCCTATACCTTAAAGACCCAAAAAACTCTACTCAGAAGCTTCTAGACATCATCAATAGCTATAGCAAGGTAGCAGGATATAAAATCAACATAGAAAAATCATTAGCATTTCTATACACTAACAATGAGCAAACGGAAAAAGAATGTATGAAAACAATTCCATTTACAATAGCCTCAAAAACAATCAAATACCTAGGTGTAAACCTAACAAAAGATGTGAAAGACCTCTACAAGGAAAACTATACACTTCTGAAGAAAGAGATTGAGGAAGATTATAGAAAGTGGAGAGATCTCCCATGCTCATGGATTGGTAGAATCAACATAGTAAAAATGTCGATACTCCCCAAAGTAATCTACATGTTTAATGCAATTCCCATCAAAATTCCAATGACATTCATCAAAGAGATTGAAAAATCTACTGTGAAATTTATATGGAAACACAAGAGGCCATGAATAGCCAAGGCAATACTCAGTCAAAAGAACAATGCAGGAGGTATCACAATACCTGACTTCAAACTATATTACAAAGCAATAATAATAAAAACAGCATGGTACTGGCACAAAAACAGACATGAAGACCAGTGGAACAGAATAGAGGATCCAGATATGAAGCCACACAACTATAAGCAACTTATCTTTGACAAAGGAGCTAAAAATATACGATGGAGAAATAGCAGCCTCTTCAACAAAAACTGCTGGGAAAACTGGTTAGCAGTCTGCAAAAAACTGAAACTAGATCCATGTATATCACCCTATACCAAGATTAACTCAAAATGGATCAAGGATCTTAATATCAGACCCCAAACTCTTAAGTTGATACAAGAAAGAGTAGGAAATACTCTGGAGTTAGTAGGTATAGGTAAGAACTTTCTCAATGAAACCCCAGCAGCACAGCAACTAAGAGATAGCATAGACAAATGGGACCTCATAAAACTAAAAAGCTTCTGTTCATCAAAAGAAATGGTCTCTAAACTGAAGAGAACACCCACAGAGTGGGAGAAAATATTTGCCAATTATACATCAGACAAAGGACTGATAACCAGAATATACAGGGAACTTAAAATCTAAATTCTCCCAAAACTAATGAACCAATAAAGAAATGGGCATGTGAACTAAACAGAACTTTATCAAAAGAAGAAATTCAAATGGCCAGAAAACACATGAAAAAATGCTCACCATCTCTAGCAATAAAGGAAATGCAAATTAAAACCACACTAAGATTCCACCTCACCCCTGTTAGAATAGCCATCATCAGCAACACCACCAACAACAGGTGTTGGCGAGGATGCGGGGAAAAAGGAACCCTCTTACACTGCTGGTGGGAATGTAAACTAGTACAACCACTCTGGAAAAAAATTTGGAGGCTACTTAAAAAGATGGACATCGATCTACCATTTGATCCAGCAATACCACTCTTGGGGATATACCCAAAAGACTGTTACTCCAGAGGCACCTGCACATCCATGTTTATTGCGGCACTATTCACAATAGCCAAGTTATGGAAACAGCCAAGATGCCCCAGCACTGACGAATGGATTAAGAAAATGTGGTATCTATACACAATGGAATTTTATGCAGCCATGAAGAAGAACAAAATGTTATCATTCGCTGGTAAATGGATGGAATTGGAGAACATCATTCTGAGTGAGGTTAGCCTGGCTCAAAAGACCAAAAATCGAATGTTCTCCCTCATATGTGGACATTAGATCAAGGGCAAACACAACAAGGGGATTGGACTATGAGCACATGATAAAAGCGAGAGCACACAGGGAGGGGTGAGGATAGGTAAGACACCTAAAAAACTAGCTAGCATTTGTTGCCCTTAATGCAGAGAAACTAAAGCAGATACCTTAAAGCAACTGAGGCCAATAGGAAAAGGGGACCAGGAACTAGAGAAAAGGTTAGATTAAAAAGAATTAACCTAGAAGGTAACACCCATGCACAGGAAATCAATGTGAGTCAATGCCCTGTATAGCTATCCTTATCTCAACCAGCAAAACCCCTTGTTCCTTCCTATTATTGCTTATACTCTCTCTACAACAAAATTAGAAATAAGGGCAAAATAGTTTCTGCTGGGTATTGAGGGGGGGAGCGGGAGGGGGTGGAGTGGGTGGTAAGGGAGGGGGTGGGGGCAGGGGGGAGAAATAAACCAAGCCTTTATGCACATATGAATAATAAAAGAAAAATGAAAAAAAAAAAGCAATTCACTACAAAAATAAAGATAGTGATAAAGTGAAGGTAGCAGGGAGCATCAGTCTGCAGAAAGGACAGCAGGTGCTGTGTCTGGCATGAAGGTGACAAGAAGAAACTCCCAAAACAGCCCAAGAAGCAGGCTGGGGAGATGGATGGTGAAGATGAGGCTTCCAAGCAGAAACAAAAAGAGGAGCAGGGGAAACTCTAAGAGCTAAATGTGAAAGCAGCAAGGAAGGGACCCCTGGCCACAGGTGGCAAAAAGTGAGCTGTCTGTGCCTGAGATGATGGTAACTCTTGACTCCATTCCTAACTAAACATCTAGATTTCCTGCCATAACACCTTGTACCACCTATAGCTAGAATGAAGTGAAGGAAAAAAAAATAGAAAAGATTCAGAAGAGATGAGGAGAGTCATCAAACTATTCTATTACAAACATCTGCCTTTTGTGTGAGAAAGAAGAGAAGAGAGCACTTTACTGCTAAGTGTTGATTTCTTTTGTTAGACTGCAATGATGACCAGATCATGAGTTATGCTTAGTTTTTTTCATTTTGGGTTGTTTATTTCCATAGGCACTACAGACTGCACAGGGCAGTTTCTTATTAAATGTTGAATGAATAAATGAATAAATAAATGTTCTATCCCCAGGCCTTGTGTTGTGGTAACCCATTTGTGCATTCTTGGTAGGGTATTTTTTCTTTTCTGAAGAGACTAGCGTTTATTTCATTATTTGCATGGACTGGACAGGTTGCAAACAATTAACGTTAAAACAATGCTCTTGTAATTTAGACAAACGAGATGTTAAGTGAGTAAACTGCTGGTCATTTATTTAAAACACATATATGTTTGGGGGAAATGTAACAGAACTTCCTTTTTTCTGAGATCAATATCTGGAAACACATAAACACACTCAAAAGCAGTCTGTTGGCTATTGACTGTGCTATTCCTGATGCTAGTTTAGAAAAAAACATTCTGGGAATCCCAAGTTTCTTGTTACCTTGGCAACCACAGGTAGCGCACACCAGTGATGGGGTTGACTCACTAAATCCCTTTCTAAATCCTTTCAAAGATTTAATGCTGTTAGCTTATCAAGTCTATCTCTGGAACTCTTGCTTCTCTAAAAGACTTATAAAAACCCTTTGATTGGGATCTAAAGTGATTTTTCTATGTCACTGATGACCTTTTATCAAACCTGATCTTTTGCTCCTTCATCAGTCTGAAGCTTGAGCCAAGCCTGGTAGTATACACATATAATCTCAGAACTTGCAAGGCGGAGGCAGGAGCATCACGTCTGGGATGCATAGTGAGTCTCTGTTTCAAAAAAAAAAAAAAAAAAGGTGAAGTTTGAGGTTCTTTTACAATGGCAAATTCCAAACTAGATTTTAAATATTTGTGTCTCAAAGGTGTTAACCACAGGAGTAGGAAATTCCCCCAAGATTTCAGCCTTACTATCTCTGTGTGTAAACTCATTTATTTATTTCTTACTTATTTATTTTTGGTGGGACTGGGTTTGAACTCAGGTTTTTGTGCTTCCAAAGCAGGTGCTCTACCACTTCAGTCACACTTCCAGTCCATTTTGCTCTGGTTGTTTTATAAGTGGAGTCTGGTGAACTTTTTCCTCTGGGCTGGCCCGAAACCATGTTCCTTCCTATCTCAGCTGCTCAAGTAGCTAGGACTATAGGATGAGCCACCAGTGCTCAGCTACACTTTTTTTTTTTTTGGTGGTACTTGTGAGGCAGGCACTCTACCACTGAGCCACACTCCTAGCCATTTTTCTTTATGCTTTAGTTATTTTTCACAGAAGTCCTCATGTTTTTTCCCAGGTCAGCCTTGGACCAAGATTTTCCTATCTACACCTCCTGCATAGATTAATTAAAGATATATACCACCATGCCTGGCTAGTTTTGCTGAGAGGGGGGTCTTACTAACTTTTCACCTGGGCTGAACTTGAATTGTGATCCTCCTAAATCTCCACCTCTATCTGGGATTATTAGGCATGTACCACCACAAACATCTGAGTTTGATATTTAATTTAGTACTTACTTCGTACATGTCTGTTGCTGAATAAAAACAAAGACAAACTCACCATATTTACTACCCAATTGTCACTCTAAATCTTTGCTTCTCTTCAAATTGTCCAACCATTGAGCAAATGGAGTTTTTTTTTTTAAGTAGGACTAAAGCCACATAGTGTTCAGTCACCCAACACATTTATCTTCTCAGAATGTCTTTGGATGTCAAATGCCGTGAGCCAGCTACCTGGTGCCTCTTTTACAGGGGCTGTAATCACCTTCAAGAGGTCTCTATTTTCATGATCTGCTCATCTGTCAAGGTCTCTTCCATCTAATGCCATTGCCTAGGTGCTTACGTATTTAGAATATGAATTTGGGGGAACACAAACATTTAGACAACAGCACATACCATCAAGTGAAATGGGTCATTCAGGATGAAAAGCAGATTTGATAGAAAGATAAACATTCAGTTGCAGCTCTTAATGCTATTTGCATATTAGAATCATCTGAGATGCTCTTAAAAACAGTTTTGTCTGATTTCTCCACCAAATAGAAACATCTTGAGGACATTTATCAAGCCATCTCTGAATGCACAATTATACCTAATTGCTTAGTATAATAAATGCTTTTAAACAAAGTTCCTGAAATATCAAAGTTGCTGAAGTCCTTAAGACTTCTCTTAGGTCAAATTAGTCTGAGTTCACTAAGGAAAATAGAAACCACATAGATATTTCAAGTAATAAGATAATTAATACATGGAATTAGAGGCTCTTATAATCACATTCAGGAGGCGTGAAAGCATGAGACCCAATACTGTCCTCTTAAGAAGTCCAGAACAAAATGGGTTATGGAGAAGGTATTGTCAATAATCTCAATTTCCTGCAAAGTCTAGGTGGGGTATTCTCAGGACAGTTTGAATCTACTAGCTGAATCAAGTGTAGTTTGAATCTACACTTGTCATCTGTCTGATCCATGTGTCTGTGCTTTGTTGTTACTGAGAAGTAATGGCTACTCTTTACCCTCTACCTTTCAAATACCGAATATGTTCCCGGAAGATTATCTAAGAAGCGTTGTTCCTAGGCTTTTAGCCACAGCAGCAAAAGGGAGAGGTTCTGAACGGTTGATGTGCCAGCATTGTCAAATGATAGATATGTTATACAATTTATTCCCAGACTTTTTCAAAGATGAAAGGCAACCTCCTCACAACTATTTTTTCTTCTCTCTCCTCCAACATGCAAAATTCATGGGCCACTTTTCTTCATTCTATTTCTCAAAAATACACATTTTCTTATACTTTTCTTCAATATAAATATTTAATATCATCTACTGATAGATTAATTCTTCCCATTTAATTCAACTGTGATTAATATCTTCTATGTGATTCCAGGTTAGTATTGTTATAACAGATTTTACTCTTAAAGAAAATGGGTACGGCTATTTTCCTACTTCTGATTATGCTACCCACAAACTGTATTCATCAAAAAATAAACCAGGTCTTGGACTCACTGAAGAGGAAAAGCATCATTTGAAGGCATTCAATTATTGCCTGGCCCAATCTCTCACTCCAGGTATAAAACTCTTTTATAACATTTCAAAACACTTCTAACTATCAAGATCTCACTTTAGATTTTGGTGGTCCCTTCTTTTCTTTTCTCCCAGATCAAATATTCAGTTATTCCCTATAGAGAATTTGTCTTCTGCTGACATAGCCAGTTAAATATTCCTTTTTTGGGGGGTTAGGGGGGTAGGATGGAGTTTGAACTCAGGGCTTCACACCTGCAAGACAGGTGATCTACCACTTGAGCCAAGCCTCCACACAGAAGTTAAATATTCTTCATTAAATGAATAGCATGAAGTCACTATCCCAACATTGTTTACTCAGGTAATTGATTATCTATCCCCTGTAAATGCAAGGCTTTATATCTCTAAAACTTCACTGTCTTTATTTCACACACACAACAATCTTTTCTGCTTCAATTACATCAACAAACATATAAGCCAAATTTGTTAGCTGTGGGTAGTGATACCCTTATTTCACCGTAAGTTAGTGTTGCCTGTTCTAGAACTTCTCAGGAAAGGAATGATACAAATAATACATCCACTTTTGTATATGGCTCTTTTCTCTTAGCACAGTGTCATGTGTTGCACATTTTTAGCAGTTCATGTCATTGGTGGCTAGTATACATTAGATAAGTATATTATAATTTTGTTTATTCATTCTCCTGTAGACAGGCAATTGGACTGTTTCCAAGTCTGGATATTATAGGTAAAACTGCTTTGAGAATTCTTGTGCAAGTGTTTTTGCAGACACATGCATTCATTTCTCTTGAGTAATTACTTAGGAATAGAATTGTTGGCCTACAGATTAGTTGTATGTAATTTTTCCCAGAATGCTTGTACCATATTATATTTACCTCAGGAATATGTGGGATACTTGAACATTCCAGTTGATGCTTTTGTATATTTATATTTTAACTCTTGAATCATGATTTTGAGCTCCTTTTCACATACACTTATTGGTTACTCACACATTTTCCTTTGTAATGAAAACATCTAGATTTAAATTACTTTTTAAATTGGGTTAATTTGTTTTTCAATTACTTGTAGGGATTTTTTTTTTATAGTACTAGGGTTTGAACTCAGGGCCTTATACTTGCTAGCCAGGTGTTCTACCACTTGAGCTACTCTCCCAGACTTTTTTGGTTCAGTTATTTTCAAATAGGGTCTCCTGTTTATATTTATGCCTAGGCTAGCCTGTACTGTAATCTTCCTAGTTATGCTTCCCATGTAGTTGAGACTACACGTGTATGCCACCCACTCAGCTTTTTGTTGGTTGCAATAGGGTCTTGTGAATTTTTTTTTTTTGTCCTGGGCTGACCTCAAACTTTAATTATCCCAGTTTCTGTCTTCTGAGTAGCTAACATTACAGAACTGAATTGCATGTCCAGTCTAGTTGTAGGGATTCTTTAGATATTCTGAATACACCTGTGAATGTGTGTGTATGTATACATATTGACTATGTATAGATATACATCCTGACTGTAGTATCCCACTTTATGATTCGCATATACATTTTCTTACTATTGCCTTTTAATGAGCAGATATTTTGATTTTTAAGGTAAATGTGATTGATTAGTTGTTTTAATGGTTATTGCTTTCTGTTCCCTATCTAAAAGTAATTTTTCTACCCAAAAGTCATGAAGATATTCTCTGTTTTCACCTAAAAGATTTATAGTTTTAGCTTCTGTACTTAAGTATATGCTTCATATGTAAGATTTAGATCATATTTTTCAAGTAGTTCTACTACTATATTACTATTTGCTAGAAAGTTTTTCTTTTGCACATTGGATTGCTTTGACAAATTTGTCCTGAAAAAAATCAATTGAAAAAAATCTATATCTATATCTATATTTTTGGACTTTCCCTTCTGCTCTTTTGTTTAATTTTTCTGTCTTTATGCTAATATCAAACTGTCTGGAGTACCATGACTTTACAAAAAGTCTTTTTTTGGTTTTTTGTTGGTGCTGGGGTTTAATCTCAGGGCTTCACCTTTGTTAGGCAGGTGCTCTAACCACTTGAGCCACTCCTCCAGTCCTATTTTGTGTTGGGTGTTTTTGAGATAGGGTCTCACAAACTATTTGCCCTGGGTTAGCTTCAAACTGCAATCCTCCTGATCTCTCCCTCCTGAGTAGCTAGGATTACAGGTGTGAGCCACTAGCTCACAGCTACAAAAGTCACTTGTATTCTTTTTTATTCTTCAAAATTGTGTTGGTATTAATGACCCTTTGAACTTCCATTTTGATTTTAGTTTTAGCTTGTAAATTTCTACAAAAAATAATGTCTTCTGGGAAGCCGGTTGATCTTACATTGAGTTAATGAATCAATAGGAGGAATATTTGCTTCTTAATATTAATAAATTTTTGACCTATGAACATGTTATGACTCTACATTTATACGGGTTTTTAAAATTTTGATTCACAATGCTTTGTATTTGTCAGTGTAAAGATTGTACATTATTGCACACTTTTGGTTACTTTCTGTTTTGAAAAGTGTTTTTTAAAAAGAAAATTTCACTGAGACAGAAGTATTATGAGTTTCAGCCCAGCCAGAGCTAAATACTAAGACCCCCAACTCAAACAAATTCATTAGTTTGTTGCTATGTAATTTTAAAAATGACTTTTATATTGAAGTTGTATCCTATAACCTTACTATTCATTTATTAGTTAGCATTTTTTGTAGATTTATTGGGATTTTTATAGACACCATATGTTCTATATTTAAGAGAATTTTATGTCATCCTTTCCAATCTGTGATGCTTTTAATTATTTTTTCATGCTTTGTTATATGGCCAGAATCCTCAATAAAATTCTGACTGGAAGTGGCAAAAAAGGGTATTTTTTAGTTTTTCATGATCTTAGAAAGAATATGTTCAGTTGTTTCATCTTTTATCACTAAGTTTGATGCCAGATGTATCAGATTGTACCATATCAGGCCAAGAGTGAATTCATGTTTTTCTGTGAGTTTATTAATATGACTGACAGGTATTGAAATATATTAAATATTATTTTTCTGTATCTGTTGAGATAATTATATGGATAGCTTCTTTTTCTTTTAATATTTTAAATGACATTGATTTTTCAATGGTAAAACAATCCTTCCTTTCTTGAACATAATATATTATCCTTTTATATGTTGTTTAATTCAATATAATATTTTGTTAAGAATTATTATATGTATATACATAATGTGTCATCATAAATACAATTTATTTCTTATATATTAGATACTTATATTTTCAGTTTTTATTCAATCAGCTGTGGTAAGTCCATTCTTTCTGTTTTTAATATTCTATTGAAGTTCGCAAGCACACTAACAGACAATTTTTCTTAATATTTTCTTATTATGTGTTGAATAATAACTCTAAGCAGTAGAAGTAGTTTCTGTCTTTCAATTCTGGTGCTAGTAATTTATGTCTTTGTAAAAATCAGTTCAGCAAAGGGTTTACTAATTTTTGCAGGGTGATAATGGGGTTTGAACTCAGGGCCTTGCACTTATAGGCACTTGAACCACGCCTGGAGTCCTTTTTGCTTTAGTTTATTTTTCATGCAGGAACTCTCACATTTTGCCTGGGACCTGCCTCAGACTGCACTCTTCCTTCCTCTGCATGGCTGGAGTTACAGGTATGAACCACCATGCCTGACCCCAGGTTTATTAATTTTATTGATTTCTTTCAAAGAACTATGTAGAAAAAAAGTTTCCCTATTGTTGATGTTATGTGTCTTCATTGATTTGTACTATCATCTTTATTATTTTCTTTCTTCTACTCACTTCAGATTTTGATTTTCATATTTTGAGATTTTTAGGGTAGAAATTAAATCACTGGTTTGATATTTTTATTATTTTTTAATGTAAGCATTTAGTATTATAAATTTCTCTCTGAAGAGGTTAGCTTATTTCCATGAATCTTTTTTTTCTTTTTCCATTCTGCCAATCTATATTTTATTTCTTTTTTTATTGTTGTGCTGGCTGGGGATACATTATGGCATTTACAAAAATTCTTACAACCTGTCATATAAATCATACTTGAATTCATCCTCTCCATCATTCTCCTTCATATTTCCCCTTTCCCCTTCCTGGAATCATTTCAACAGATCTCATTCATCTATTTACATACATGTGCATACAGTATTTGCACTATATTCACCCTTCTTCACCATTTCCCCACCTCCTCTCCCCTTCCACCTTACCAACCCTGCAGGCAGGACTTGTTCCAGCTCCTGTTCCTGTTGATGGTAAAGTGGTGAGCATAGCTGCCTTCCACTAATCTTGGTATGATGTTTGAATTTAAAACATTTCTTAAATTCACTTGGGATTTGTTCATTGACACATGGGGGATGTTCAGATATTATTTTGTCATTGATTTCTAATGTAACTCTATTGTGGTTAGAAAAACTACTTTGCATCATTTAAATCTTTTAAAATTAATTGAAATGTCTTATTGTGTAGTAAATATGGAAATATTCCTGTCAAATATACCATGTGTACTCGAAAAAAATGTGTACTCTAAAGTCTTTGTTTGTAGTCCTTTGTAGAAACCAGTTATTGTAAGTTGATCCATTACTCAATTTTCTCCTATATCTGTACGAAATTGTGCCTACTTTTCTCTATCAGTTGTGAAATAACTGTATTCTTGGATTTATCATTTTCTTATTTTTTATTTCTGTCAGTTTGCTGCCTGTATCTTATACTTCTATCACTATACATGCATTTAGTATTTGTGTTTCAATGTTTCCTGTCTGTGCTGGATGATTTTACTCAGAGATTATTATCCCACTGGACCAGTTGTTATCTCCCTTTAACATGCCTTATTTAAACTGCCTCTAAAGTCCTATTTCCAAAATTTGTGGACATAGTTTCACAGGTACAGTCAGTGACTGCATATTACCACAACAATGTTGTCACCTTGAAGCTCTCCCAGGAACTCTTCAATTCTGTTCGGATGAGTCTCTCTGATTTTTTGGTCTCAAAACTGTACAGTGTGCAATTTTCTAGTGTAGCTGTTAGAAAGAGTGACAGGAATCATAGCTGCTCTTACTGTGAATTATCCGACTGCAGTTTTAAGAGAGTGCTACTCGACAATTTCCTGGAATCTGATTCCTTCTGGGGATCTGATGGGGTCCCTGAGAAGTTGCCCTTTTTATCTTACACCTTTACGTGGATCAGCTATGTGCTGGATTCTTCATATTAACCTCAGGTATTACTATACTCCCATTTCACAGAGGAGGACACTGAGGTGTTAAGTTGCTAGTCTGAGGTTCTATAACAAACTGTGGAATCAGGGTTCACATCCAGGACAGAGGTTCTCAGCAACAACATCTTCCTCTCCTCTAACATCTTCCCCCTTAGTTTATAAGATTTCATTTTCTCTTTTCATCTACAAACAATGTGTCTTCTAAGATCTTTATTATTTCTCTTAAAGAGTGAATTAATTCTTTCAACCAATTATCTTGACTTCATTTGCTTCCTTTACCCATTTATTTTTACCAGCTCCCACACTCACTTATTTTTCTTGGTTTTACTTCTAACAAAACAACTAAGTATTTTTAAATATGCCAGTTCTGCCCTTATCTTCAAAGCAAGTGTGCTTCTTAGAAACAAAATTAATTTAAGTAATTTGGAGACCTTTGGATTTGTCACAATTTCTTTGTTTCTCTATACTTACCAGATTTAATATATTGTCTTTATAATTAATAATCACATTCATTTTTATTTGTTTGTGAACACAATTGTTTACTCTTGGAGTTGTGCTACTTTGGCTGTATGAAATCACGTCTAAAACTTGTACAACAGGGAAAATCCATCACGAGTTGTAGTCATGTGATAATGGGCAATTCTTGACTTTGGCAAAAATGTTCTGATGGCACTGAAGATAAAACCCACCTAGGTCTACACAGCAAGGATATCTCAGCAGCTTTTATAGTTCTAGGCCCAGATCTAGGCAAATATCTGGTTAAGAAACAAGGAAAAAGCGATAATTACTTTTCCACTGACCCACCAAAAGGTAAGCAATAAATTTTTCTGAGGGAAGAGAGAGAATATTGTTCTCCAATTGTTCAGTTTATTGTTTTAAAAATAAAACCTAGAAAAAACTATAATATTACCAAGAATGCACACACACATACACACATACTCAAACACATACCTCTTTTACACTCAAACACATCTTTCACCTAAGTATACCCATGGTTAATATGTTGTCACAATTCTTCTTCCTCCTCCTCTTCTTCTCCTCCTCCTCCTCTTCCTCCTCCTCTTCTTCCTCCTCCTCCTTCTTCTTTTTCTTCTTCTTCTTCTTCTTCTTCTTCTTCTTCTTCTTCTTCTTCTTCTTCTTCTTCTTCTTCTTCTTCTTCTTCTTCTTCTTCTTCTTTCTTCTTCCTCTTCCTCTTCTTCCTCTTCTTTTCTTCTTCTTCCTTCTTCTCCTCCTCCTCCTCCTTCTTTTCTTCTTCCTCTTCCTATTCCTCCTTTTCCTTCTCCTTATTCCTCTTCTACCTCCTCCTCTCTCTGCCATACAGACTCATATGCACACATTTATATGAAAATATATAATATACACATTTTGAGTAATTATTTTGGAATAAAGTATAAGACTGTGACCTTTCATTACTAAAAACTGTTGCATAATGTTCCCTTAACAATAGTTAATGATCAAAGGAAATTTAACAACCAGTACTATTAACTAATATATAGCCCATACTCAATTTTTAAAAATAGTACCAATATTGCCTTTCATAGAATTATTTTCCTCAATGTAATCTCCAATTAAGCACTGAACTAGTTGTCTTTTCTCTTCAATCTTTTTTAATCTGTCAAACATGCTCAGGTTTCTTTTCTCTAGTATAATGTTAACTTTTTTTTTTTTTTTTTGCAGTGCTGGGATCAAAGTCAGGACTGTGCTCAGGCTAAGAAAGTGCTCTCCTATTGAACTGTACCCCTAGTCTTCTAATATTAACATTTTCGAAGACTGAAGACCAAATACCCTTTAGAACATTTTCACTTTTGATTTGTCTCATGTTTCCTCATGACTTAAAAGATTTTTATTGTAGTGTTGCCTATAAAACCAAACAAAGTCATACTGTGGAGTTCAAGGTCAGTTCTAACTGGCCTGTACCTTAAGGTTCTTAGAGCCAGCATCTGCTAAGATCTGCATAGGTATACTTTTCCTTGAAAGCCATCTGCATAATTTTAAAAGGTAATCTTCCTAGCACAAGTTAAACTGCCATAATTTACTAAGATTAAAAAAATATTTATGGACCATGCTTACATAATATGCCACAAAAACCTAAAGCTACTTTCTCTAGCCAGGTCAGGAATTCCAACCTTTCTGTGTTACTTGTGTTTCCAAATTTATTCTTTTATTTCCCAAAGATACCAGCCCAGTATATACATAGTACCCCGCACTAGTGAAGTCTCCATACATAGTTACTACATTATATTGGATTGCACTGGATTTCATGTGTGCTTGAGTGTTCAAGCATAAAACAAGATGTCCTTTTACATAGAAACAGCATAATTATCTCTGAGTTTGGAGAAAATTTACTTCCATTTTTTTCTACCAGATTATCCACTTGCCAAAAAGGCAAATTTTATATTTCAACAAAGCTTAACCACAAATTCAAGTAGCCAAAAAATTGGATATCTAAAGAGAAGTACTTCTTAAGTGATGAGCTGAGTCTCAAGGGTGCTCATCAGAACCTGGATTTTGACATCCATGAAAAAGAAAAGTGGGAACAGAGAGTACGGATGTGTTGTTGTTACTGTTGTCAGAAAAGCCCCTGCAGGACTGGAAAACAGAATTGGAACTGATGAACAAATCAACCCAGAAAACAGGTGCTGACACATGGCTTTGTATCAGATGGAACACTTCCTTCTTTTGCGTGACAAGGAAATTGAGGACAGAACACCCAGCAACATTACACAAAAACAAAAATCTCAAAAAAGGAACATAGCAAGGCATAAAAGTGATAGATGAAGGGTCTATAAGAGGAAGCCTGATCAAACAATTCAGAAACTCTGGTGATTGAAGACTTTGGGTGTGCTTTACTCCTGGTCTGTTTGGTTGGCCTCTGGTGACTTCCCCTCAGTTGGTTCTTACCTTGAGTAAAAATTGTAATGTGGAACTCTTTTTGGTAGACTAAAAAGGATCTTTCAGTTTAAATGTGGATTTGAAAAGCCCAGAATTTCTAACCATGAATAAAAAGGCAAAAGTAGGACTAGGAAACTTATTTTAGCACATCATAATGCAGCATTTTCTAACCCACAGAATTTTCCAGAAATGGCATTAACTGACAGTTCTTAAAGTTTAATCTAGGAGCCTCTGAATGTCCCTGAAACTATTTGGATGTGGGGTCTATTCAGTTAAAACTATTCACATAAGAACACTATGATGTTATTTCCTTTTTCACTCTTACTGTCCTGTACTTAAAGTAGAAGTTTCCAGAGACCCTTATGTGTAATAGCTAGAATTTTCTAAGTTAGTAGGTTTAGGGTATATATATTTTTATATAAGTGCAAGGTAAATTTAATACTGCTATAAATATAAACATTATATATATTTTAATGACTTTTAACTATAAGTAAGTTAATTGTGGAAATTGTGGAAATAAAATTTCTAGTAAGCAGTGGCAACAAGTTGTCTTTGTATCTTATCACCATTGTGCACTTAGAATTTAAAAATATGCCAGTGTTGCTTAATATTGTCTTTGATGGAATTGTACAAATTTCTGATTTTGTT
The DNA here is from genome assembly GCF_047511655.1 of Castor canadensis. NCBI lineage: Eukaryota > Metazoa > Chordata > Mammalia > Rodentia > Castoridae > Castor > Castor canadensis. Next base: position 106,177,521 of record NC_133392.1, on the reverse strand, counting down.
AAACATTGATGCATGAGTACTTTCTAACTCACATTTTGTGTGACAAAATAGGAGCACATATACAGTCATTCTGCATTCCAAACTATGACTGAAGAAAAGCCACGTGTGTGATTATTTTGTTAGCCAACTGCATTTTTCATGGAACAACAGACCAACTGTGGTTATTCAGTGTTATGTATTTGGCATGTAATTTTTTAAATGAACAAAATGAGACTGTTACTTTATGAAAAATAATGGACATTATTTGTCAATGACAAAATTGAGACTATCAAGAAAAAATTTCAAATTTTGTATCTTTTCAACTTTTGAACTTGTCAACTTCATGAAACTTAAAAATGTAACTGCTGAGTCCAGGAATAATATAAACAAACGTGATTTATTAATGATATTATCTCATGAAATGTGTCCTTATATGGAAGATCCACAGAAATAATTGAATGTTGAATATCAGTCAATATTTTACAAATGATCCAAGTATGATGTTGTCCATAAGTAAAAGATATAAAACTAGAGATAGAATAGTGAAATTTAGTGTGATAATTAATTGATATTATGTCAGATTCCACCTTGCAAATAACTTACAATAAACTATTACCTGCAGCATTTTGATACAGTGTTAAAGAAGAATATTAACAATGATCTGAAAATGCTATTGAAATGATTACCTCTTTCAGCTCAGTTCTGTATAAGGCTGAATTTTCTTCATACATGTCAGCTAAAACTTCTACCATCTCTCATTGAATGCTGAAACAGATAATGATAGTCTAGTTAGCCAGGCTTATAAAAATACAAAACAATATTATTATTCTTACTGTTTTTCTTATTTTGGAAAGCATGCTCTTTATGATGACAATTAGTTGTTTTATTATTTTTAAATAAATTGTTATTCATCTTTTTTCCAATGTAGTAAGTACAGATAACTATGCCCCAAATGATTAAAATCCTTTGGGGATTGTCAATACTTTTTATAGTACAAAGGAAAGGATAATGAAATTAAGATGTTGAAAACTGCTGACGTAAGTACATTTTAATTCAGATAACAGCAAATTATTAAGGATGTGTTGGGAATTGTTCTAGGTGCCAGAATGTCAGAGAAAAAGGTAGAACATGCATTAAGATGCATATTCTTGAGTGTAAAAAGAAAGAATTTATAAGACTGCTGACCTACATGTATTACAAGTGTGAACTACATATTAATATGTAACATTCATTGATTACATACAATGTATCAGATACTTTATATATATGTATATGAACATATGTTTTATTTCTAATGTTTATACTGTAAAGTACACCACTGAAAGATGAAGAAGGTGATTTCTAAAAAAGTAACATGCCCATGGATATATTGCTGCCTGTTGGAAAAGCCATAAATGAAACACAAGGTTGTTCATTTCTAAAATGCAGAATGTTTCCATCTCATAAAATTTGTGTTATATAGGCAACAAATTTTTATGACCCAATAGAGGAGATGGTATAAAAAGCTGCCATGCATCAGAGATGGCTGGACCAATTAGCACTTAAGAATTACCTAAACCAGAGGTATTATGACATAGATTCATATTTAATCAGTTAATGTAGTACATTCCATTGATAGTCATTAATTTTTGTTAGTGTATATAAATTGTACAAAGGGGTCTCACTGTGATATTTCTATACATGTGTAAAATGTATTGCAATCTTCTCACCACCCCCATCACCCTCTCCTTTGGCCTTACTCCCTTTCACTTTGATGGGGATTTCAATGAGTATGTAGATTGATGTTAGTAGTAGAGCCATTTTCACAGTATTAATTTTACCAATGTATGAACATAGGAGGTCTTTCCATCTAGTGCCTTTTTGAGTGTTACATAGTTTTATTGTAGAGATCCTTGACCTCCTTAGTTAAGTTTATTTCTAGGGATTTCATTTTTTGTTATTGTTGTATCTTTTTGATGCTGGGGATCCAACCAAGGGCCTCACACAAGTTAGGCTCTACCACTGAGCTACATCCCAGCCAGGATTTCATTTCATTTTCTTAGGAAATTATGAATGTGATTGTTTTCCTGCTTTCTGACTTAACCTGTTAATTATTGTATATATAAAAGGCTACTGATTTTCTATGTTGATTTTGGATCCTGCTACTTTGCTGAAAGTGTTTATCCGGTCTAGTTGTTTTAGGGGGTATCTTTAGGGTTTTTTTGAACATAGAATCATGTACTTTACAAATAAGGATAGTTTGACTTTTTCCTTCCCATTTTTATCTTTTATTTCCTTTTCTTGCCTTATTAATCTAGGAAAGAATTCAAACACTATATTGAATAAGAGTGGAGAGAACAGACATCCTTATCTTATTCCTGACTTTAGAGGAGATGGTTTTAGTTTTTCCTCAGGTAGTATGATGTTGATTATAAGTTTTTCATATACAGCCTTTGTAATGTTGAAGTGAGCTCTTTCTAATCCTAGTTTGTGCAGAACTGTTATTATGAAAGGTTGTTGAATTCTGTCAAAAATCCTTGCCTGCATCTTTTGAGATGACCATGTAATTTTTTATTCTATTTATGTGCTATATTTATTAATTTGCATGTGTTGAACTGTCCTTTGCATCCCTGGAAAGAAACCAGTATGATCAGAGTATGATTTTTTTTAACATGTTGTTATTGAGTTCAGTTTGCAAGTTCTTTTATAGAATTTTTATGTCTATGTCCATCCAGGTAATTGGTCTATAATTTTCTGTTTTATTGTTATGTCCTTATCCAGTTTTGGGATAAGGACAATACTGTCTTCATAAAATGAGTTTGGTAGTATTCCTTCCTTTAATATTTTATGAAATAGGGTGATACTAGTTCTCCTTTCAAGGTCTGGTAGAATTCAGCACTGAATCCATCTGTTCCTAGACTCTTGTTTGTTAAGGTACTCTTTATCAATGTTCAATTTCATTGATCATATTTGATCTATTTAAGTGGTTTATATCTCCCTGGTTCAATTTTGAGAGGTCAAATGAATCTAGAAATTTATTGATTTTTTTCAAGATTTTCCAATTTATTAAAATATAAGGTTTTGAAGTAATTTCTAGTTAGCCTCTGAATTTCATTTTTATTTGTTGTGATATCCCCTATTTTAACTCTGATTTTGGTAATTTGGATCCTCTCCCTCTTTCTTTTTTAGTTTGGCTAAGAGATTATCAACTTTGTTTATCTTTTTCAAAGAACCAACTCTTTGTTTCATTAATTTTTTTGTATTGCTTCATTAATTTCTTCCCTGATCTTTATTATTTATATCCATCTGCTGATTTAGGGTCTGGCTGGATCTTGTTTTTCTAGTCCTTGAGGCTTACCTTTAAGTTATTTGAGATCTCTTACTTTTTTTTAATGTAGACACTCACAGAAATAAACTTTGTAGCATTGACTTTACTGTGTTCTAAAGATCCTGGTAAATTGTGTTTTTGTTTTCATTTGATTCTAGAAATTTCTTATCCCTCCCCTTATTTCTTTAATAACCCACTGCTTCATAAAAGCTTATTTTACAATTTCTATGTGTTTGAATATTTTCTGTGGTTTCTCTTGTTGATTTCTAGTTTTATTTCATTGAGATCTAATAAAATATAGGAAATTATTTCAATATTATTCTACTTAATATTTCTTTACCTCTAAACGATCTGTTTTGGAGAAAGTTCCATGGGCTACTGAGAAGAATATATATTTTGCAGCTGTTGTGTGGAATATTCTGCAGATGTCTATCAAGTTCATTTGCTCCATAATGTCATTCAATTCTAAAGTTTCTTTGTTGATTGTTTTGTCTGGATAACCTATCTACTGGGGAAAATGGGGTATTGAAGTCACATATTATTATTGTGACAAGTTCTCTCTGTGCTTTGATGTCCAGTAATGTTTGTTTTATGAAATTGGGTGCTCTGATGCACAATGCATATATGTTTATAATATCACCTTTTCATGGTTTGTTCCCTTTATCAATGTGAAGTGACCTTTTCTATCTCTTCTTACTAACTTTCATTTGAAATTTGTTTCGTCAGATATGTGTATAGCTACTCCTACTTGCTTTCAGGCTCCATTTTCTTGGAGTATCTTTATTTCATCCTTTCATTTTAAGCCCATTTATCTTTGCCAGTGTGGTGCATTTTTGTAGGCAATTAATGGTTGGGTCGTGTTATTTAAACCAACCCACCAACCTGTGTCTTTTGGTTGTAGACATAAGACCATTAACATTCAGAGTTTTTGAAAAGTATGTATGTAGTAGTCTTGCAGTTTTGTTGCTTATGTAATGTTTAATTCTTTCCTAATCCTCCTTTGCTTATCTACTCATCTAGTGAGATTTATTCTTTCCCATATTTTCATGGTCGTTTACCTTCCTTTTCTGTGTTTAGGATTCCTTTGGGTATCAGATTTTTTCTTTACCTTAGAAGGTTTTTATTTCTCCTTCAATTATGAATATTAGATTTGCTGGATACAGTATCTAGGTTGGCAGTTTTAATTTTCAGAACTCCATATACATCATTCTATGCTCTTGCCTTGATTTTGGAGCTTCAGTTGACAAATCTGCTGTTATTTTGATGAGTTTGCTTTTATATGTAACTTGGAGCTTCTGTCTTGTGGCTTGTTCTTTCCTTATTCTGTGTATTTAATTTGTTTAGTTGTACAAGGAGGATTTATTGTGACATTTACCTATGTGCTTACAATGTATCTTAATTAGATTCACGTCCTCCATCATGCTCCTTCATCCTCCTTCCCTTAGAATAATTTCAGCAGGTTTTATTGTTCCATTTTCATATACATGTATACTTACTGTTTTCAGTATAATATGATGTGGAGATTCTTTTCTGATCTTGTTGGGTGTCCTAAAAGCCTCCTGTACCTGAATGATAATCTCTTTCTCAAGAGTTGGGAAATTTTCTCCTATTATATATTATAATATAATATTATATTATATTAAATAAATAGAATACCTTTTTTATTCCTTTACTTTTTGCCTCTTTTCCTTCTTCTATGTCCATGATTCATAGGTTTAGTCTTTTAGTGGTGTCCCAGAGGTCTTGCATGTTATGTTTGTACTTTCTTATTTTTTCTTTAGCTGAATATTCTAATTCATTTTCCTTTTTCTTTGAGTCTTGATATTCAATCATCAACTTGATGTATTCTATTGGTGATGCTTTCAAATGAGTTTTCTGACTTATTGAGCTTTCAGTTCTCTCGCATCCCACATGAGCTTGTCCTAGAAACCTAACTGGGGATGACAGGAGATGCAGAAAAGACAACAGACAGAAGACCAAACATGCATAAAGCTGGGGCCAAGTAGGCTGGGTGCTCGGATGAATACACACCAATACCCCTCACCTCCAGTGAGTTTATTATATACAGTAGCAACACAAGGTGGAGAGGCATTTCTCGGAGTGTGACATTGTAATCTTCAGGAACAGGAGGAACCTGTGACAGCTTCTCTCTGAATGTAAACATTAAAGGAAAAAACAGTTGTACTGTACCTTGCCCACTTCTGCAGCTGAGACTGTGCCAATTCAAGCATGCAATTTATTGAGCATAACTGTGCTTGCTCCCTTCCGCAGTTTGGGCCTGTGCCAAACTCAAATACACAGCTTATTTGATATACCTTTCAGCTCCCCACACAGTTCAAGAATTTCAATTTGATTTTTTTAGGACTTCTATCTCTTTATTGAAATCCTCTCTCACATTCCGCTTTGTCTTCCTTATTTCATTCAGCTGTTTACTTACATTCTATTTTAATTTATTTAACTACTTATATGTGTCCTGTTTAATTTTGTTGATCAATTTTATAATTGTTCTTTTTAATTCTTTGTTTAAGATTTCATCTATTTCACTGTCATTAGAGCCCATTATTGTGGAATTATTGTCTTTTGGAAGAGTCATATTGTCTTGCTTTTTGATGTATCTTGTGTTTCTGTATTTGAACTTGTACATCTGAGGTCATCACTGGTATGAAGTTTCAATCCTCTGTAGTCTTTCAGTTGAAATATTCTAAATGTTCAGGCAGAGCTGAGTAGTGGTAGGGTTTATGTACTGTTTCTCAACAACGGAATGGGAGTATAGCTCAGTAGTCAACATTCTTCCATATGCTCAGGGTACTGGGCCTGATTCCTAGTGCCATGCAGATAAAAGAAAATTAACTGGATGCTCTTATAGTTCTTAGCATACAGTTTAGTGCTATACATGGGTTGAGGGTGGAGCTAGTCAAGGGTTAATTATCCACTTCAGGAATGCTTCCAGTTTAGAAATTTCCCTCTTTTTGTAAAGGAGAATCAAAACTGGTCCTGATTTGCTTTACAGGCTATGGGTTGGGAAGGTTCCCACTTGCTGCACAAGCACCCAGTTTGTGTCCTGATGGGCAACTAGTCCAACCCTAGTATGAACTCAGAATTGGGAATATAAACACAGCACTGAGTTTTGAACTGGCAAGGGACAACTGAGGGCCCTAGGCACTCTGCTTGCTCATCTCAGTGCTTTCAGACTTTACCCAGCAGTTCAACATTCTGGTAGGAAGGAGGCTTGTGTTATCATGTGATCCACAAGTCCTGGGCTCAGAGCTCTCAGTTTTGCCTGGCAGTAAACACATGCAGCTGTGAGGTATCTCTCAGAGGCTAGTCTCTGTGCTGTCAGACTCCCCTAACAGTTCACCACTCTGTTGGTGGGAAGGAAATGGAGAAATAGTGTGAATCATAGAACTTAGCCTCTGAGTGCTCAGTTTTACCTGTGAGCAAACACACACAGCTGGGTTCCCCAAGGCTAGTCTCAATAATTTCGAATCCCACACAGTAGTTCACCATCCTGTGTGAGGAAGGGTGCTAGAGGAAATTGCATGATTCATAGGAACTGATTATAGAGCTCTCACTCACACCTGGTAGCAAACACATAAAGCCAGGAAGCAGAACCCAGAAGTGAAGCAATCTGCCAGTCACAGGATTTGTGCAGTTTTAACAGTGATTCTCAGGCAATGGGACTCACTCATTGGCAGAGTGGGTGGGGCTGTGGACCACCTGCTGTTCATGGGCTCAGCTTCCTTATGCTTAAACTCTCAGTGGGTTCTTGTCAGATCCTGTCCCTCTCCACAACTATCTCTCTTGTCCATCTCTCACCCTGATACTGTGGGAGGTTGTCCCACAGTTCACTGAACCATGATTGTTCCTTGTTTTTAATCCCTAGAGTACCTCGGTCTTTCAGTATGGTATGTTGGTATAGCTGTCCAAAATATGGAGAGCAACAAAATGTCTTTCTTTTCCTAAGTTAACCTGCTATATGGGGATAGTTACTGTCACACTAGTCCCAGAACTGGGTTTAAAGCTTGCAGGAAGTTTTGGCTGATCCTGCAGCTAGAATTGTCAGTCTGTCACCAGAACCACCTAGTGTATCTTATAATTGTGGTTTAGGCTTCCTCTCACCCCAAGGAACTGGGCTTATAGCTGCAGATTGTTTTCTACTTTTCTGTATCACCTTTCTGCTTCTCCACACTTTTCAATTGTTCTATCACCCTCCTCCTTATTCCTGATGTTCTTCCTCTGTTGCTTCTTAAGAATATAGTTTTTATTTGTTATTCTGACTCTTCCCATTCCTGAAGCCAAAGGAAACTTCTAATCTGTCATTTTATCCTACCTCTTCTACATTGATATTTAAATTTTAAACTAGCATTGCTTTTCTGGAATGAACCCAATGCTATGAGGTGAACAACCTCTGCCACAAGCTCCTACTGACATGGTATTCTGCCTTGTCAGATATTTGTCACAGAAATGAAAACACTAGCACATAAAATTAAAGTACTTGCAAATTGAAAAATGATACCTGTTGAAACTATTCCAGTAATGGGGGTAGGGAAGATAAACGAGAATAGTGGAGGGGGTGACTTCAAGTATGATATATTTGATGTATTATAAGAACTTTGTAAATGCCACAATATACCCCCACCCAGCCCACCAATAGAAAGAAAGAAAGGAAGGGAGAGAGAGAGAAAAAGGGAAGAAGGGAAAAAGGAAGGAAGGAAGGAAGAAAAAGAAAATTGGTACTCAGAGTGGTGGTTACTTCTGTTTCTACCTGAGAACGTCATTCAGAAGAATTTGTAACTGGTTTGCAGGAGGAATTTGGAAGAGTTTGGAGAAGGAAGCTAGAGAAAGCCTAGAATACTGTAAATAAACCTTAATGAGTGATTTGGATGGAACTTTGGAAGATGTTAATACTGAGAAAAATGTGGACAGCAGAGACTGTTCATGAGGTTTCAGATGGAAACATGACTCTCTTGGGAATTGGGCTAGAGGCCATTTGTGTTACATTGTAACAAAGAACATGTCTACATTTTGTTCATGCCCCGAGTCCTTGAATTAAAAGGTGACAGACTATTTAATATGACAGAAGAAAGTTCAAGGCCTAGCATTCAGGCTGTCACAAGGATATTGCCAGCTGCTTTTAGCCTGGTGTATGGTGAGAATTTGGAAGAAAAAGCACAGCAGAAGGGTTTGAATAACTTGCAATTTTGCCAGAAAGAAGCATGTGTAAAGCTGGGTCCAAGAAATGTGTGTCAATAAAAAGAAGACTCTTATTTTATATCAAGATAATAGGAAAGATGCCTTGAGGGCATTTCAGGAATTTGTTGCCTCCTCCCACCCCATGCAAGATCTAGGATATAAAGGAACAAACTTATTTGAAAGCCTTTCATTTCACAAGAGAGTCCAGATACCCTGATGTTTAAGAGAGGGCTACTTAAAAAAGTGTTTCCCCTCATTCAGTCATGCAGGCACTCAGAGGCCATGATAGCCATAGACCAAAGAGTCCTGACTATGGCTCAGCCTGGTGTCAGACCTTGGAATTGTCCACATGATGCTAGTTTTACAGGCATGCATAATTGAAGAATTACTTGGTCATAGAGGCTTCCACAGAAATTTCAACAGAAAGCCTAGGAGGCCAGGCAATGTCAAGCAGGATTAGAGTCCCTGTGGGCAGCTCCTGAGGGGGTGACACATGAAGGTGTGAGAGTAAGCCAAAGATGTAATGCAAACCCCCATGAAGTTAGTTATGCCAAAAATAAGGGGTGTGTGTTGAAGAAAGTTGCAAGCAGTGAGCAGAGACAGCCCAAAAAAAAGGCCATCTGGGCTACAGCCAGTAAGGTCAGAGGGGTGAGGCTTCCCAAGTCCTTTAGAGCCAAAGTATAACACAGGTACCATACATATTGCTATAGGAGTTTCGGTTTTGCTTTGGTCCCATCTCTCCTTTCTATGATCCCATTCCTCCCTTTTGGAATGGGAATGTTAACTCTGTGTCATTGTATATTGGAAATATGTAATTTGATTTTTGATTTTATGGGGGCTCACAGCTAAAATTCTCAGAGGAGACTGGAATTGGACTTTCTGAGCAACAATGAAATTGTTGAGACTTTGGGGAAGGAATTTGTACATTTCTGATTGTTCACAAGACAGTTATATCATGTTAGGCAGCAGTAGTGTTACTGGATGGGTGGTCTTTAATGGCTCTGGTCAAGAAGATTCCTAAGCACTTATGTCTCCTGGAGAGAAGAAGTCAAGCAAGATGTGAAAATGTAATAAAGTTTATTGAAAGTGAGGAGAAAGAAAAAGCAGTGTTGGCCCCCAGTCAGGTGGGATAGGAATGCACAGTGTTCTTTGTTTCAAAGAGCCTTCATAAATTGAAAGGATAAGGGCAGAAAAAATCTGGGCCATCATTGCAGGATGCATTGTGGTGATTGACAGGTTTGACAAATTCTTATCATAAACCTGGGGCACTCTGCGCATGCACTTATGCTAACTCAGATATCTAAATTATTTGTAAGAGTTGTGACCAATATTCATGTTTAAGCAAAGGGACTTTACCTGAGAGGTAATCAAGGGCAAGATGGAATTTCCTCAGGACTTCCTGTCTTGCAACTTCGATTTACAATTGAAAAGGGCTCTGCAACTGTTAAGGCTTGATAATTGAAAAAAAACTTACAACTGCAAAGATTAGCATTGTGTTGAGAGAAGATGGGTCTAACATGAAATGTGCACTGGGAAAAGTTACATGGTGCTGAAAGTCCCATAGCTTCTTTCCCTATTTCCTGGCCTGCCTTAACATTGATAAAGAAATCCAGAGGAAAGATCTGAAGGCAAAATCCCTCCCCAGGCTGGGCCAGGTTTCACATGTGCTAATGGGTATGCTGTAACCTTGAGGTAGTGTGATAAGTTGTAACCTTGTGCTAGTGTGATATGTTGTAAACTCCAAGTGAGAGGCTAACTACCACATTTGCTTTTGTTCTTCCCACTTGCTTGCTTCTGCATTCTGAGGCATAAAACCCCCACAGTCTTGAGCTGTGGGGCCTGAGCCATTTTTGGAGAGATCCAGGGTGCTGCCACACTAGCATAATAAATCTTCCTTTCCTCCAACCACCTGGATTTGAGTCTTGTTCTTAATGGTCCAACATTCTTCCTGCAACAACATGGCCTTACTATAATCTTCATTTGAACATTAAGCTTTCTATACCATACTTTTTGACATTTTTATACATTTGACATTTTGACTTTATACATTTGACATTTTTGTGTACCAGATGCAAGGAGTGAGCTTGTGATGGTTAATTTTGTCAACATGATTGAATCAAGACACACCTGGGAGGCATTTAATAAAGCACACTTCTCTGTATGTCTGTGAGGAAGTTTCCAGACATGATTTATAAGGAACTGCTGGATAAAGACCACACCACATGTGGGAAAGAAAGATTTATTGGAACCACACTGCAGGACTGTCACTCTTTTGGGTTTAGAGTGCAGCGGCTTGGCTGAAATGGGTAGTGGGCTTTATAGGAGAGGCCAAGCCACAGGGGAGGGAGAGAGTCTCTGGTCTCTGGTTATCTGTGATCACCAGATAGAACAGGTCGACATGCTTGGCTAGTTGAGAAACTGGAAGTTCCTGAGGTTTTGTAAGCAGAGAAACAAGCAGGGAAATTTGGCAAGAGGTCACAAATCAGGGGGTCTGGTTTTGGTGTTAGCCTTGGGACCTTCCGCCCACCCCAAGAATGCCAGGGACCTAACATGATTAAATAAAAGGGCAAGACTCACTTGAATGTGGACAGCATTATCCAATAGACTTGGAGCCCAGTTAGAACAAAAGGGAAAGAAGAAGGAAGCCCATTAGCATAGGTATTATTTGTCTCTATCTGTCTCTGTCTCTTTCTGTCTCTCTTTCTCCCAGTCTCTTGTTTCTTGGCTGGCATGAGGTGAGAAGCTTCTACTAGGAATATCCTGGTGAGTTCCCACCACCAGGATATTCTGCCAGGCCCAAAGCAATGGATTCAGCCAAACCATGGAATTAAACCTCTGAAACCATGAACCAAAATAAATATTTCCTTCTTTAAATTGTTTCTCTCACTTATTTCCCAAAGCAACAAAGTCTGACTAACAGTATCATTAAACACTTGGAAATGTTAATTTGAACAACAAATACTGGATCTTGATCTGGTTTTCTTATAGGGAGGGATTATGCCTTCTTCCACAGTTTTCTGAAAGTGTTTATGTGAGAGTAGATTTATTTTCTAAATTCCATATGATTCACCAGTGAATCCATGTAGGCCTGGAGTTTTAATTATGAAAATATTTTAAATTACAAATGTATTCTCTTTAACAGATACAGTACTACTCAAATGACCTGTTTTATCATGTGTTAGATTTTAGTAATCTTCAGTCAAATTAGCAAATTTTAAATTCATATTGCTGGAATTTTATGGGCTTAACATTCTTCATAATATTTTCTTAGTCTACAAATGTCTTTAGGATGTGCAGTAATGTCTTTCTTTTTTTGCTGGTGGGATTGAGATTCGAAGTTGGCTTTGCATTGGCAAAGTAGGTGCTCTACCACTTGAGTCACACCCAGTCCATTTTGTTCTGGGTTTTGGAGATGTGGTCTTGGGAAATATTTGCTTGGGCTGGCCTCAAACCACAGTTCTTCTGATCTCAGCCTCATAAGTAGCTAGGACTACAAGCATGAGCCATTGGCACTTGGCATTCCTTTCATTTTTGATATTGGCAATTTATATTGTATTTCTCGTTCTTTATCAATACGACTAGATAATTATTCATTTTGTTAACTTTAACTAGCAAACTTTTGGCTTTGGTAATTTTCTATAGTTTCATAATTTCTATCAGCATTAATTTTTGCTCTAATTTTTATCATTTTCTTTCTATCTTGAATTTAATGTTCTCTAGCTTCTTAAAGTAACTGGTACAATCATTCATTTTATGACTTTTTCTTGTTTAATGTAAAAATTTTTAAAAATATAATTAACCTCTGAGCCACTAAGGTAGTATTACACCACAAAATTTTACTTGAATTTTTATTACTATTCAGTTCTAAATACTTTTCAATGTCCCTTATGATTTTCCTTTGACACATGGTTTATTTAAAAAGGGATTGTTACTAAATATTTGGAAGTTTCCAAAATGACAACTTCAGTGTCCACTATCATATTTCAATAGTACATTCCCTAAGATTTCAACCTTTTGAAACATATTGTACCTTCTGTTATGTCCAATCAGTCTTATTTTGGTACTAATTCCACATACATTTGAAAATAATATTTAATGCCAGGTGCCAGAAACTCACAGTTGTAATCCTAACTACTCAGGAGGCAGAGATCAGGAAGATCACTGTTTGAAGTCAGCCTGGGGAAAATAGTTCACAAGACCCTATCTTGAAAATACCCAAAAATCATATGTTCTCCCTCATATGTGGACATTAGATCAAGGGCAAACACAACAATGGGATTGGACTTTGAGCACATGATAAAAGCAAGAGCCCTTAACGCAGAGAAACTAAAGCAGATACCTTAAAAGCAACTGAAGCCAATAGGAAAAGGGGACCAGGAACTAGAGAAAAGGTTAGATCAAAAAGAATTAACCTAGAAGGTAACACCCACGCACAGGAAATCAATGTGAGTCAATGCCCTGTATAGCTATCCTTATCTCAACCAGCAAAAACACTTGTTTCTTCCTATTATTGCGTATACTCTCTCTTCAACAAAATTAGAGATAAGGGCAAAATAGTTTCTGCCGGGTATTGAGGGGGTGGTGGGGAGAGGGAGGGGGCGGAGTGGGTGGTAAGGGAGGGGGTGGGGGCAGGGGGGAGAAATGACCCAAGCCTTGTATGCACATATGAATAATAAAACGATAAAAAAAAAAAAGAAAATACCCAACCCCCAAAAAAGAACTGGTGGTATGGCTCAAGTGGTAGAGCATCTGCCTGGCAACTGTGAAGCCCTGAGTTCAAACCCAAGTTTGACTAAAAAATAATGGTGATGATGGTTATGATGGTGCATATTCTGTAGCTGTTTGGTTCGGTTTATAAGTCTATAAGATTGAGGTGATTGACACTGTCATTCAGATAATCTGAGTCCTTAGTGATTTTCTTTATATTGTTCTATGAGCTACCAATAGTGTTAAATCTCCAGCTATGATTGTGAATTTTTCTCTATTTTTCACTTTGTACTTTTTTTTTTTTTCCTGCAGTACTAAGGTTTGCTATCAGGGCTTTTTGCTTGCTAGTCAGGCACTCTACCACTTGAGCTATGTTGCCAGCCAATTGAGTTTGTTCACAGACGCAGAGTCTTACTATGTAACCCAGACAACCCTGGAACTCATTATGTAGCCAAGGCTGGCCTTGAACTCAGGATCCTTCTACTTCAGCTTCCTGAGTGCTAGGGTTATAGGGATGAACCACCACACCTGGATTTATTTTTTCACTTTAATTTTGTCAGTTTTCGGTTCATATATTCTGAAGTTATGATACATATGTGGGATTATTATATTTCATTGGGCAATCAACTTTTATCCTCTTGAAATGTTATGTCTTAATTTCTTCTGATATTCCTTATCTTTAAGTTTATTTTTTCTAATATTAGTCATTACCATCAACATCATTTATGTAAGGTAATGCCGAATTAAGACCATGCCACATGTGGAAAGGAAAGATTTATTAGAAATCCAGACCATGGGCTGCCTCCCCGAGGTCAGGGAGCAGTGGCTTGGCTGAAATGGGTAGTGGGCTTTACAGGAGGGGCCAAGCCATGGGGAAGGGAGAGAGTCTCTGGTCTCTGATTATCTACGATCACCAGGTGGAATAGGTCGACATGCCTGGCTAGTTGAGTAACTGGAAGTTCCTGAGTTGTTTTGCAAGCTGAGAAACAATTAGGCAGGGAGAAACAAGCAGCCATAAATCAGGGGGTCTGGTTTTAAGGTGTAGCCTCCAGTCCTTCTACCTGCCCCAAGAATGCCAGGGACCTAACAATTTGTAGAAAAACAGCTATCCTTTCTATAATAATGAATAATTTACCTTTGTAAAAAATCAAAACATTTTTATGGCTCTAATCATGTTATTCTCTATTCCGACTGACTGATTTATGTATGTATAGATAATACCATATTTTTTGATTGCTGTAGATCAAAATTTGGAAAAGTGTTTTCTTCAAATTTTTCCTCCTTTAAAAAGAAGTGTTTTGTCAATTTTTGTTCCCTGGTCTTTCTTTTAAATCTAGAGTCATCTTCTTTACATATACAAAAGCATTTCTAGGAGTTTAACTTGGCTTGTATTAGATCTACACCTCTGTTCGGAAGAATTAACATCCAAACTATATACAATGTCTCAATTAATAAGCAAGCAAGGTGTTTTCCTCCATTTACCTAGGTCTTCTTTATTTTTTCATTTGTATCATGTATTTTTCAGTAATGTCCATGCATATTTGTTACATTTCTACATGTACATTTTATTTTTACAGAGCTGATATATGGCATTGTTTTCTTGATTCTAGTTTCTAATTTTCCATTATGTAAGTACAGAAATATCATTAATTTTTGTTTATTGATTTTGTATGTGAATTTGCTAACCTCGATTATTTTAGAAGCTTTCTTATAGGTTTCCCAGCATTTTCCATAAAGTCAATCATATTGTTGTTATGTAAGGACAGTTTTATTTCTTTCTCTAATCTCTGCCTCTTCAATTCATTTTATTTATTTATTGTTCTATCTAGGACTTTCAGTATGATGTTGAATAGGAGTGTTGAGAGTGGACATTCTTGTGTTGTGCCTAAACTGACAAAGAAATTATTCAGTTTTTCACCATTAAACATGTTTGTTATAGTTTTGTTTGAGAGGTACTTCTACAGTTTGGACCTGCAATATTCCACAAAAACCCATGTGTTAAAGACTTGTTCCCCACGGTGCTATTGGTAAGTGGTGGAGTCATTAGGAGGTGGGAACTATTAAGAGGTGGGGTCATTAGGGGCATGTGTTTCAATGGTGGTTGTGGGACACTGTGTCTCTTCTTTCTCTTTCACACCTTGCCATGAGTTAAACAAGTCTCTCTAATACACACTCTTGCCATTATGCACTCTGCCATCACAGTCGCAAAGCAGTAGGGCCAATTAATCATGGACTAAAACCTCCAAAACTGTGAACCAAAATAAGCCTTTACTCTTTTTAAGTTGTTTCTATCTCAAGTATTTGTTATAATAATGAAAAAGTGTTGGGTCTAGAGACCTAAGGCAGATGAGTGAGTATCCCATACCCCATGGAGGGCAATATCATTTCTACATCCTGAGGAGATGGAGGCCTGCATTCCTGCATCTTAAAGGAGAGATACAGATCTGCCACAGGGCTGATGAGCAAAATGCTCTTAAGATTGTTCCCTTCCCTCAATAAAGGTGTTAACAGAACCAGTTCACCTAAGAAAGCCCTTGAAATGCAAGGCCAATGAGAAAACCCCCAACCCAGAGTTAAAATGTCCATAAAAACCCCAGCCTTCACCTGTGCAGCGAGCCACTGGCTTCCAGGCTCTGCTGCAGTTCCCTAACTGTAGCCTTTCCTGTCTCTCTAATAAATCATGCTTTATATACTGGCATTGCTCATCATTCAGCTGCTGCACAAGCCAGTTCTCTGACCTGTGAAGGCAAGGACCCTCGACACTGGCACATAACAAATCTGACTAACCCATGTACTTTACCTGGCATGAACAATCCATTCAATTTATAGTTTATTAATAGTAGTAATAATAAATGGATGTTGAATTTTGTAAATGGTATTTCCTAATTCAATTGATAAGACTCTGTGATATTTTTTAATTTAGTCTAGAAAGATGGTTAATTATACTGATTGATTTTTCAACCAACCAGGAGAAACCCCACTTAGCTGTGATATTATTCTTTTTATGTATTGTTACATTGGATTTGCAGTATGTATCAGGGATATTTGTGTTTCATTCATGAAGACAGTTTATCTGTCATTTCTCTTTCTTTGTGTTTTTTTTCTCCTTGAATTTTTTTATCTGGCTTGATAATTTGGATAATGAAGGATTCATGTTGGCAATAATGGCGCTGATAGGTTTCGGTTCTTACTGCACCCTTAAGCTTCTGTTTCCCAGGGTCACAGTCCTGCCTCAAGTCTAGCTTGAATCCTCCTTCTGCCCCAACCTTCAATCAGCATGAACCATAAGATCCTAACCAATCAGATCATGCCGAGTCTCACTGAGGGGTATTTAAACCCCTGCCTCTCTCTCTCTCTCTCTCTCTCTCTCTCTCTCGGCTCTCTCCCTCTCCCACCTGGCAATAAAGAATCTTTTGGCCAGATCACTCCTCTCCATGTGGTCATTTTTGGGGCCTACATTTCCAACATTTTGGTGCCATGACTCAGGGTGGGTTTCCCCACTAATCCTGGTGGGAACCCGATTCCAACTCACCCCACAACCACCCTGAGGACGTGACTGGCCAGGACTCAACCTCCCAATCGCCCTCGCTCACATCCAACACTGAACATTCTTTGGTGAGTCCACATACACTGCTTGGGCTCCCTTTGTGGTCTCTCCCTTCAGTGTCTCTGGGGTTTGAGCATTTTCCCTGTTAACTATCTCTGAGGCTCAGACAGTAGAGGGGTTCCCTTCCCTCTCATCAGGCTTGGGTCTATTTTGTCATGGGTCTCAGAGACCCCCCCATCCAAAAAGCCTGGTGCCAGGTGACCCATAGCCCCAGGCCCTTTGGCCTTGCACGCCACTAGAACTCAGTGACAACTGATTCTCATGCACCTTGTTCTGTTCTCGGGTATTTGAGTTGTGCAGGGATGCTCCACAATTCATAATATCCTCCCTTTTTAGCCCTCCGGGACTGGGTCCCACAATGGGGGCCACTACGTCCTCTTTGCTGTCTGACTCCCCACTGAGATGCTTCCTCAATAATCTAGACACCTTGGGTTTGATTCCAGACATAAAACCAAAAAATTTAATCCACTTTTGCACTCAAATTTGGCCCACTTATCCTTTAGACAACCAAAATCACTGGCCCCTCTTTGGGTCTTTAAATCCCAACCTTTTACGGAACATATAACTACTATGAGCGATCGGGATGATGGGGAGAGATTCCGTTATGTCCAAGCCTTTTCATGCCTCCATCTAAATCCAGCTCTCTGACTTCAAACCCTCCCTCTGTACTTTCTGTTCCCCTGCACAGATTCTATCAGCCTGTAAACCAGTTTCTAAATCAGCCAATTCCTCCCCAAACCTCCTCCTTCCCCACGTAAACAGACTTCTTGCACTGCTTACCATACCTATCTCTTCCTATCTTCCTGAAAAACTTTCCCTGTCATGGAATTAAGCAAGCCACTCCTTGCCAATTCTGGCCTCAAGGCGGTTCCAGCTCTGGGAGAGCTCATGCTCCCTTCCTCTGGGCTGAGACCAAGCCTCGGATTTATTTGGAGAGTGGAGGTTTCATTTTTGCTGAAAGCCTGCCAGTACCAATCAATGGGAACAACCTAGAGACACAGGTGATGGCTAATCCCTCAGGCCTGTGTCATGCCTCTAGGCTTGCCTTCCTCTCCCTTACCTAAGATGTCAGCTCACCTTTTCTGCCTCCTCCATGGTCTCACCATGTGTCCTTTGTCTCTGTCTACCTTCCCCTCCCTGGGTTTACTGGGACCCTGCTTCCCATGAAAAACTTGTAGCATGGTACCTTATGACTTAAGTTATTTTAACTAGTTTTCCATGCCTCTCAGTCTAAAGTAACTTTAAATCAGCTGCTTTACAAAAGCACTTACAAAAAACTGGAGCTGCCATGCTCATGCTGTAACTCTGCCCCCAAAAGGAGAGGAGGGAAAGCAAACAGGCACACCTGTGCACAGGATGCCGGCTCCTGGACACAGCAAAAACTCCTGCCATAGCTAAGAAAACCCATAGAGAGGACCCAGCACATCCTGGGCTGCCAGCCACACATGGTGATGGCTGCAGCCCACAGCCACTTCCCCTAGAATAAAGGAGCTCAGAGTACACAGGAGGGGGCAGGGGTGACAGGCCACAGGATTAGGTCTAGGCAGTCAGGGTCATTTGTCCCAGGTGTGTGTGGAGGGAGTGGCCTCGCACAAGTCCTGCTCCTAGCCCACCTCACACCTCAGGGCATCAGACCCAGCCCTTGTAAGCCAATTATTAGCTCAAGGTTAGTTCCAGAAATAACAAAATGGACATTACTGTGGTCTCTAAACTCCTCATTTAGAATTTTCTATACCTTTGGTCTCAGGATAAATTTTTCCCTCTAAATATTAACACTAGTTGTCCCATATGGCACTGTTATTGGCCTGAAATGCCCTCTGAATGCCCTTCTCTAACTTTACAAATGATTTCTTTGTTAAAAAGATATCCTTTATTAAAGAGGCTGCCTGCTGTTAGCTAAAAGACAGGATCCTAGCGTTTTGTTCTTTCTAGATGGGATCTGCACCTTCCAGTCTTCTGGCTGGTAGATGTTGGAAGCTTTGTACTGAGGCCTGGCCTCAGTATGCCTTGGGTGACCAAGAGAAGTGGCCTTCACAGGGTCCCTTAAATTACAATACCATACTCCAATTAGACCTTTTCTATAAAAGTAAAAAAGTAAACTGAGGTCCCCTATACAAATTTCTACCTTCTAAGCCACCCCAATACTCAGAACCTCTTAATGAGTGCTTCCCTCTCCAACAGGCAGTGGTAGGAACAGGGCAAATCGTATGTCCCTTTCCAGTTATCAGATCTAAGGGAAATTTAAAAACATCTAAACAGCTGTACTGATGCCCAGACAAATACATTCAAGCCTTTATCTCTGTGATCCAAACCTTTCAACTGACATGAAAGGATATTATGCTTCTACTAGACCAGACTTTTATCTCATTAGAAAAGCAACGGGTTTGGGCCCAGGCCACTCAGGTTGGAAATGATTATATGGCTCAAGCAGTAGAGTGCCGCTTTACAAGCATAAAGTCCTGAGTTCAAGCCCAGTACAGCCAAAGTAAAAAAAAAATAATAATAATATTTGGGGCTGAGGAAGTAGCTCAATGGGAGCATGTGCAAAGCCCTGGGTTCAATTCCCCAGTATTACTAAAAAAAAATAAAAAATGGTAAAGAAGATAAGTGGCATTAATGTCACTTCAGCCATCTAATAGTGGAAAAACGTAGTTTAACCTAGACCAGATCCCTCATTCTTCAAGTGAGGAAACTGAGGCCCAGAACAGTTCAGAGACTTGCTCTCCAGAGTGTCAGGTGTCAATGTAAAATAACAACTTTACTTTACAGCAACAACCTAAAAAAAAAAAAATCCTCTTACCTTTCTACACCATCTTAAGGATGTTATCAGAAAGCATACCACGGTGGACTCAGAGTCACAGGTGAGAGAGGTTCTCAAAGATAAATTTCTAACAGTCAGCCCCAGATATTCATAAAAAACTCAGACTGTGGCTGAAGGGAAAAATCATTGAGTCAAGTAATACAGCTAGCCATGTCTGTATTTATGGCTATGTCTGTATGTCCGGGACCTTACTAACAGGAGCGAAAAAGATAAGAGACACCATGGCCTCATTGCTGCTCTCAGAGAGGGACCCACCCGACTGGGGCCTGTATCCTGAACCTGCTACCATGGTGGACAGGAGGGGAACTTCTGCAGAGAATGCTTAAGGGGGACAGCCTGGGAGACAGCCGACCCCCTGCAAGGGTAACCACTGGAGGTCTAAGTGCCTCCATCACCAGATGGAAGGCGAGGTGCCACCTCCTATAGATTGATGGGTCTTAGTCTCCTGTCCATACTCTACTTCTTGGCATCAATGTTGAGGAGCCATAATGGCAGAAAAACAAAAGGTCAATTTTCCTCCTAGACAGTGGAGCCCATTTCTCTGTTTTACCTTTTTTCTCCTGGTCCCTGATCCAATGACAAAAGTTATCATTTGGGGAAAATCTGGCCAGCCCTAGAGCGCTAGTTTTCCTGGACTCTGGCCTGCTCTTGGGGAGACCTCCTCTTCTGTCACTCTTTCTTCATAGTACCTAAAACTCCAGTGTCCCTGCTGGGACAGGATTTACTATCTCAATTAAAGGCTCAAATTCTCCTCCCCCCAGGCAGCTATCTCTGCTGCCCTCTCTTTCAGGAACAAAGAAGATTTCACGGTGTGGACTGATGAGATGACTGTAGGTTGAGCCAGGACGGCCCTCCCTATTCAAATAAAACTCAAAATCCCTCACAGTTTCCACACCTAAAACAATATCCCCTCAAGCCTGAGGGATGATGAGGCCTTAAGCCTATTCCTAAAAACAACAAGGGCTACTAATTAGTTGCTCCAGCCCCTATAATAAATTTAAAATTCTTATAAAAGTTAATTTTAAAATACAAGTTACAAAGTAAACAACTGGAAAGGATATAGACAGGTAATAAATGTATTTTTTGAGAAGTTAAAGGAAAAAGGAATGCTTTTTGGATAAGAAGGGATTTTGTAAAGAAGGGTTTGTCCTAAAGATTGTTTCAAATAGGAAAGATGAGGACAAACCATCAAAGGGTTTAGTATGTTGTATGAAGGTCTGAGTAAGTTTTAAAAGTTTATAATAAAAAACTTCAGTGTGTGATAAAGTTAAAGTTGAATATAATCTAGGAGTTGCCTAAAAGATTTATCAAAGAAATTATTCATGTTTTCTGCTGATCCTGTCAAGCTTTAAGTACTACTAAATCAGAGTTCATTTACATATTTGCTTGTGTGTCTTAAATAACCACCTTGTAACAGTGTTATCTGAATATGGTACAAACATTTAAAAGGTTAAAAGTGTCAATTTATATAAGATAATGAGCTAAAGCTCTCTTTTATCCAAGAGTGTTACGTTTAAATCCTGACAGTCCCTGCCTCCCACAGGTCACCTACCTAGGTGTGGTCTTAAAGGGACAGACTCACTCCCTGAGTCATAAATGCATCAACCCAATCTTCCGTTTCCCAACCCCCATACCATAAGACAGCTTACAGCTTTCCTGGCCGTTATAGGATTTTGCAGAATTTAGATCCCTAGGTATGTAGTCCCTGAACAGACACCTTTTTATGCTCCTCCTTCTATTTGGGTCTTAGATAATGTATGGCCACCCATTTCTCTCTCTGTAGTTGGAGGACTCTTGGAATTGTCTAGGGAACAACATTTCACAGTGGTTCTCCTGGCAATGCCCATCCTGATGCTTATGTTCTTGCTCTCCTATTCTTAAGCTTCCTCCCTTGTATCACACACATGTCTGCCATTGCTAATCAAAAGTTTAACCACTTGTACCTCCAGGGATACCAACCTCTCCAAAATGCGAGGATAGTTGGCTGATACCCACCATGTGGAGGTCAGAGGATTGGCTTGAGACTCTTTATGACCTATGGCTACAAGGGACCTTCAACAACTTCAGGGAAGAGGAAATCTTCATTTTCAGAGCCTGGGTGTGTGCCATTATGAGGCTCACCACCCCAACATTGTTTGCCAACTCACCCTCCCTTCCCCTATGCCGCCCCTTGCCAGCTCGAAGAAGCCAGAGCTAACACAACACCCCCCTTCCTTAACAAACAAAAAAGGGAGGAATGTTGGCAATAATGGCGCCAATAGGTTTCAGTTCTTACTGCACCCTTAAGCTTCTGTTTTCCAGGGTCACGGTCCTGCCTCAAGTCTAGCTTGAATCCTTCCTCTGCCCCAACCTCCAGTCAGCATGAACCATAAGATCCTAACCAATCAGATCATGCCGAGTCTCACTGAGGGGTATTTAAGCCCCTGCCCCCTTCTCTCTCTCTTTTGGCTCTCTCCCTCTCCCACCTGGCAATAAAGAATCTCCTGGCCAGATCACTCCTCTCCACGTTTTCATTTTTGGGGCCTACATTTCCAACAATTCAAATGAGTTGGGAAGTTTTACCTCTACTTCTGTTTTCTAAAGGATATTAAGTAAAATTGTTATTTTTTTCCTTTAAAAATTAGTACTATTTAGGTTACTTATTTCTTCTCAGTTGATTTTGCTGATGTTATTTCTTTTACTTAAGCTGTTGAAATTATGTGCATGCTATTTTTCTGTAATATTCTTTTATTTTTTTTTATTTTATTATTTTGATGTCTATGTGGTCTATAGTGATATCCTTAATTTCACTTCTGGTATCTTTTCTCTTTGTATCTCTCTGTCTCTCTCCACATTTATCAGTTTATTGATCTGTTTCAAAGAACCAGCATATTAGTCACAGTTCTACAGAGAACTAGAAACAAGAGAAATTTTATTCATTTATCTACTTAATTACTTACATTTGTTTTTCATAGCAATTGGCTTACATAATTGTGGAAGATTTCTCAAAATATAATGGAGCTGTCCCACAAACTGGAGACCCAGAAAAAAGTTGCAAATCTAAAGACAAGTCCATAGGTCAGTGCCAAGTTAATGTTTCAAATAGACCTGTGGGTAACATAACAAGATAAATGTTTATAGACAAAATAGACCTAAGCTCATTTTTGGTGGGTCAAAAGAATTGGAACATACTGAGATAGACAAGATATTATTGGTAGCTGCAAAATCCTAAAACCATACTGTAAAATTAATGCTGATGATTTCTTTATCTCCCCCATAACTCAGATTGCTATTTTAAGAAGGTACTTATGGATGAACTTAAGGGTTTAAGTGTTTGTCACGGCAAAGGTGAAAATCCTGGCTAGTCCCCAAAAAACTGGTACATAAGCAAATGTTTCCTTAGGACTTTATGTTTACCTCTCTTTAGCTGTTTCTTGTCCAACCTCTACCATGTCTACTTCCCCAACTACCAGAGATCCAGGACAGTTATCTCAGGCTGCTCATAAATTTGGGGTAGCAAAGTTGAGCAGTTCCAACTCAATTGTTAAGAATTCAATGTGACAATCTTTGTAGGAAAACTTGCTTTAAAAAAAAAAAGGCTAGTTATTAGCATGTAAAAATTAATTGCTCATCATAGAATGTCATGACTCACATTGTACAATAATTTGGCTTTTATAAAGGTGAGTCTTTCCTCATTTACAATATGAGTGAGTACCTAGTATGCCTAGATACACAGAGCTGACCCACTAATCTAATCTAAGTAATGATAGTTCATATTCCCATTCAAAACCAAAAGTTTTTAAACCATTTAAAACTTTGCACATTCAGAGGAGAATGCAAAGAAATATGTAAACATATAGTATTTTCTTAAGAAATATTTGACTCTTCAGCAGGTCAAAACATAACTGTAGTAATAAAGACAGAGGAATGGAATGGGGTAGAATGTGCTTATCCTTAGATAAGCACGACAGTAATGGGAATGCCTCTCAATGTCACGTGTAAGTTGAGAGCTGATTCAGAAGAATGTAGTTCTTTGATTATAAAGAAAACATTCAGGCATATGCAAATGCTCTGAGTTGGAAGAAATTTAAAAATTAGTTGTTGTTTGAGACAAGCTGCTTTTGTCATTATTTTCCTTGTCTGGTGATGAATGTTTATCCTCTACAGAGCATTTTATTAACATCATAGAGTGTAGAGAAAGAACATTCACCTTCAAAGATCCAGATTGCATTATGAAGTTCTGTATTAAATTCCGCCCCAAAGAATCCTAGTGAATTCCTATGATGTGACAATCATTGTACTAGATGTGTAGCATCTGAACTGCATTTAATGATTACAAACATTCTGTGTGTGATATAGCTACTATGTTTTCATTTTTGCTAATTGTAGAAATGTGTGTTCAAAGAAGTTAAATGATTTGCCCCAGATACTACAACTGATAAGAGTAAGAAGAATAATTTCAACTTTGATCCTTTGACTCTCAATTGGGTACTTCTTCCAATTTACCTTTTATTCATCATTCCAGTATAGATTAAGGTAAAGGAGAATAGGCCATGCTTCTTAAAAAGCCATATTTTATCACATTATAAAAGCAGAATATGACACATGCATTTCCAAGATTTTATGCACATCATTTATACACATACAAATCTGCATGTATACATACATATATATATATATGGAAAAAGTATAAGGGGAAAAATTAAATTAACTAGTCTTGACAATGTGCAGTGAACCAAGAAATAGGATTATCTTGGAGAAAGAAAGGGAGCAAGAGAGAAATAGAGAGAAAGAGAAAATAAATAAGAAAAGGTAAGTCATTCTACAAGAGAAATTTGGAAATTTCAAAAGGAAATTAAAAAATACAAATGAAACTTACAATGAATATATTCTTTAACCAAATTTTTTCTATATAGTTTACAATAAATTTCAATTAACTTTATATTTTTAGTTTTTAATGACATTAAAAAATTTTTGAGAATGTAATTCTTTGTTGTTGTTTACTTTTTGAGACAAGGTCTCACTATGTAACCCAGGCTGACCTGGAATTCTGTCATCCAGGATGGCCTCAAATTCATGGTTTTCCTACCTCAGCCTCTCAAGTGCTGGGATTGCAGGCATGAATCACAACACCTAGCAACATCTGTTCATTATTTACTCTTTAAAGATATTCATTCTTGGGTACATTTATATTTGTACCTGAGTTATTTTGTAATTGTATTAGACTGTATTAAAATTTTACTCTAAAGATGAAATACTATTTGTCATAAGGACAGGAAATATATTTGATGAGAAAATGTCCATGCATGAAATGAGACCTCCTATGTGATTTGTATTCATTCAGATTGTTTAAAAATAAGACCGCCTAGATTAAATATAGCATGCTCAGGTCAGAAGCTCATTCATTTTCCCATGTGAGTCATTGTATAACGAAGCTGTTTTATCTCAGAGACATATTTAATTCTGTGTTTCCTACCTTTAGAACAAGCAGAACTTTGTGAATTTAAAAAATACTCTCAGGAACAATTAAAGGCAATGAAAACCTACCAGTGAAAGAAGCAAGAATGAGTTTTTCTAGAGAAAAAAAAAATTAGGGTCCATTAATAGTTGTCTAGAAATACATATAAAACATTAACCTATTGTTCTGTGAAGTTCACTATAAATGAGTCTCACAAGTTTTCTTAAATTTTACAATACTTAAAATATCAAAATTATCTATCTTTAAATTTTTTTCAGTATAGTTTTTTTCATTGCTTTTATCCTAAGGAAGTCATTGCATAATCAAAGTTCAAATCTTCCCCTTATTATGTTAATTTTTATAGCTTCATAATTTACATTTTTTTCCTTAAAGCATTAAGATTTCATTGTGTTCCACAGTGAAAACTAATAACATAACTTAATCAATTTCCAACACTTTGGCATTTTTTCTTAGAATACTTGGTTTGTTCTAATGATTGTTAATTTTAGAGTTTTATTACACAGTAGTTAGAGATTAATGGCCACACAAATTTTACTTCTGAAAATTGATTAAGGTTATTATTGTTTCCTGTTTTAAAACATTCCATGAGAGCTTGGTAAAATATACATTCACTATTCAAACTAAAAATTAAATCAACTTTATTCAGATTAGTCAAATACACAATATTTTTGCAGGGCATGAGGTACACACCTAGAATCCCACACTCAGAAGGCTGAGACAGGAAGATGGAAAGCTCAGTTCCAGCCTGGGTTACACAGTGAGACTCTGTCTTTAAAAACAAAACACAACACAACAAATACTCTATATTCTTTGGTTTGGTTTTCATCATCCCACTACAATAGCACTTATGAGAAACTGTCACAAGTTTCTAGTTAAATGGCATTTTAAACACAAATTTATTTATTTATTTATGCTAGGAGTCAAGCACAAGGCTTCATATGCATGATAAGTATACACTCTGTCTCTGAGCTATACCCCAGTTTAAACTTGAATTTTGAAGCATTTGCTATGTGAAGACTAGTTAGGACATTTTCTTTGAAGGTAACACAAGCAGTTTTGAGGTTGTATAAAATTTTGGGTATCTAGTAAGATAAGTGTTTAGTTTTATTCTTCTGCATATGATTATCCTATTTTCCCAGCACTATTTATCAAAAGAAAGCATCCTTTTTCCATTGTGTGTTCTTGGCTCCTGTGTGAAAAACCAGTTGGCCAAAAAAGATGTGAAGTTATTTCTTGGCTTTCCATTCTGTTCCATTGCTTCCATTTTATGCCAATCCCATACTGTTTTGATCACTATAGCTTCATCGTATATTTGAAGTTTAATAATGTGACTATCCAGTTTTGTTCTTTTTTTCCAGGATTAGTATATTAATTACTTTTGCATAGCTATAGCCAAAATACCTGAGAGACAATGTATAAGAGGAAAGATTTATTTTGGCTCACAATTTCAGAGGGCTCAGTCCTGAGCCACTTGGTCCCACATACTTGGGCAGAACATCTTGGTGGTAGGAGTGTATACTAAAAGAAGCTCTTCAGTTCATGGTGGAGAGATAGCACAGAACAAATAGGGGATGAGGACCAGGCATCGCCTTCAGAGGCATGCCTCCTCTGACATAATTCCTTCAAGTAGGCTCTACCTCCTAAAGTTTCCTGAAACTTCTAAAAATAGCTTCAATAGCTGGGGTCCAGACTTTCAACACATGAGTCTGTAGGGGATATTTCATATTCAAACCATAACAATTACCTTTCCTATTTGCAGTCTTTTGTGTTCCATATTAATTTCAAGACTGATTTTTTTTCCAATTCTTTAAAGAATGTCATTAACATTTTAATGGGAATTGCACTGAATCCATAGGTAACTTGGAGTAGTCAGAACATTTTAACAGTATCAATTCTTCCAATCCATGAACACAGATATTTATTTATATCCTTTTCAATTTTTATAGATGTTTTGGTGTTTTCATTGTAGAGCTCTTTTGCCTCTGGTTAAGCTTATTCTTATGTATTCTTTGTAACTAGTGTAAAGGAGATTGCTCACTTGACTTCTTTTTCAGGTAGTTCACTGTTAGTTAGCATATTGAAATGCCACTGGTTTTTGTATGTTTAATGTTGTAATCTGCAACTGTTTCTCAACAGTTACTAGTATCAATCAAAATGCATTAAGGACTTGAATCTCATACCAAAAAATGTGAACCTACTAGGAGAAAACATAGGAGACACATTTAAAAATATTAGTCAATATATAGCCTGGGGCATTTTTTTTTAAATGATCCCAAATGCATAGGCAACAAAAACAAAAACTGGAAAATAATACTTCATTGAACCTAAAAGAACAAATTGATAACTTACAGACTGGAAGAAAATATTTGATATTTCCACATTTGGAAAGGTGTAATATACAGAATTCACACAAATCAATAGCAAAAGAATAAATACCCACTCAGAAAATGGGTTAAATATCTGAATAGACATTTCTTAAAATAAAATGTGGAAATGAACAGGCACATAAAAAATGTTTAATATATTAGACATTAGGCGAATAGAACAAAACTTTGTTGTCTGATCACTTTTTTTTTTATTATTATTCATATGTGCATACAAGGCTTGGGTCATTTCTCCCCCCTGCCCCCACCCCCTCCCTTACCACCCACTCTGCCCCCTCCCTCTCCCCCTTACCCCCTCAATACCCAGCAGAAACTATTTTGCCCTTATTTCTAATATTGTTGTAGAGAGAGTATAAGCAATAATAGGAAGGAACAAGGGTTTTTGCTGGTTGAGATAAGGATAGCTATACAGGGAGTTGACTCACATTAATTTCCTGTGCGTGTGTGTTACCTTCTAGGTTCTTTTTGATCTCACCTTTTCTCTAATTCCTGGTCCCCTTCTCCTATTGGCCTCAGTTGCTTTTAAGGTATCTGCTTTAGTTTCTCTGCGTTAAGGGCAACAAATGCTAGCTAATTTTTTAGGTGTCTTGCCTATCCTCACCTCTCCCTTGTGTGCTCTCGCTTTTATCATGTGCTCAAAGTCCAATCCCATTGTTGTGTTTGCCCTTGATCTAATGCCACATATGAGGGAGAACATATGATTTCTGGTCTTTTAGGCCAGGCTAACCTCACTCAGAATGATGTTCTCCAATTCCATCCATTCACCAGCAAATGATAATATTTCATTCTTCTTCATGGCTGCACAAAATTCCATTGTGTATAGATACCACATTTTCTTAATCCATTCGTCGGTGTGCAGGTGCCTCTGGAGTAACCTGTGTCACAGTCTTTTGGGTATATCCCCAAGAGTGGTATTGCTGGATCAAATGGTAGATCAATGTCTAGCTTTTTGAGTGGCCTCCAAATTTTTTTTCCAGAGTGGTTGTACTAGTTTACATTCCCACCAACAGTGTAAGAGGGTTCCTTTTTCCCCACATCCTCACCAACACCTGTTGTTGGTGGTATTGCTAATGATGGCTATTCTAACAGGGGTGAGGTGGAATCTTAGTGTGGTTTTAATTTGCATTTCCTTTACTGCTAGAGATGTGAGCATTTTTTCATGTGTTTTTTGGCCATTTGAATTTCTTCTTTTGAGAAAGTTCTGTTTAGTTCACTTGCCCATTTCTTTATTGGTTCATTAGTTTTGGGAGAATTTAGTTTTTAAGTTACCTATATATTCTGGTTATCAGTCCTTTGTCTGATGTATAGTTGGCAAATATTTTCTCCCACTCTGTGGGTGTTCTCTTCAGTTTAGAGACCATTTCTTTTGATGAACCGAAGCTTTTTAGCTTTATGAGGTCCCATTTATCTATGTTATCTCTTAGTTGCTGTGCTGCTGGGGTTTCGTTGAGAAAGTTCTTACCTATACCTACTAACTCCAGAGTATTTCCTCCTACTCTTTCCTGTATCAACTTTAGAGTTTGTGGTTTGATATTAAGATCCTTGATCCATTTTGAGTTAATCTTGGTATAGGGTGATATACATGGATCTAGTTTCAGTCTTTTGCAGACTGCTAACCAGTTTTCACAGCCATTTTTGTTGAAGAGGCTGCTATTTCTCCATCATATATTTTTAGCTCCTTTGTCAAAGACAAGTTGGTTATAGTTGTGTGGCTTCATATCTGGGTCCTCTATTCTGTTTCATTGGTCTTCATGTCTGTTTTTTTTGCCAGTACCATGCTGTTTTTATTGTTATTGCTTTGTAATATAGTTTGAAGTCAGGTATTGTGATACCTCCTGCATTGTTCTTTTGACTGAGTATTGCCTTGGCTATTCGTGGCCTCTTGTGTTTCCATATAAATTTCACAGTAGATTTTTCAATCTGTTTAATGTATGTCATTGGAATTTTGATGGGAATTGCATTAAACATGTAGATTACTTTTGGGAGTATTGACATTTTTACTATGTTGATTCTACCAATCCATGAGCATGGGAGATCTCTCCACTTTCTATAGTCTTCCTCAATCTCTTTCTTCAGAAGTGTATAGTTTTCTTTGTAGAGGTCTTTCACATCTTTTGTTAGGTTTATACCTAGGTATTTGATTGTTTTTGAGGCTATTGTAAATGGAATTGTTTTCATACATTCTTTTTCCGTTTGCTCATTGTTAGTGTATAGAAATGCTAATGATTTTTCTATGTTGATTTTATATCCTGCTACCTTGCTATAGCTATTGATGATGTCTAGAAGCTTCTGAGTAGAGTTTTTTGGGTCTTTAAGGTATAGGATCATGTCATCTGCAAATAGGGATATTTTGACAGTTTCTTTACCTATTTGTATTCCTTTTATTCCTTCTTCTTGCCTAATTGCTCTGGCTAGGAATTCCAGTACCATGTTGAATAGGAGTAGGGATAGTGGGCATCCTTGTCTGGTTCCTGATTTTAAAGGGAATGGTTTCAGTTTTTCTCCATTAAGTGTACTGCTGGCTCTAGGTCTGTCATATATAGCTTTTATAATGTTGAGGTACTTTCCTTCTATTCCTAGTTTTCTTAGAGCTTTTATCATGAAATGGTGTTGGATCTTATCAAAGGCTTTTTCTGCATCTGAGATGATCAAGTGGTTTTTGTCTTTGCTTCTGTTAATGTGGTTTATTACATTTATTGATTTTCGTATGTTGAACCATCCCTGCATCCCTGGGATGAAGCCTACTTGGTCGTGGTGAATAATCTTTTTGATGTGTTGTTGAATTCGGTTTGCCATTATTTTGTTGAGGATTTTTGTGTCAATGTTCGTTAAGGATATTGGCTTATACCTCTCCTTTTTGGAGGTGTCTTTGCCTGGTTTTGGGATAAGTGTAATACTGGCTTCATAAAATGTGTTAGGCAGTTTTCCTTCCCTTTCTATTTCATGGAACAGTTTAAGGAGGGTTGGTATCAGTTCTTCTTTAAAGGTCTGATAGAATTCAGCAGAGAATCCATCAGGTCCTGGACTTTTCTTTTTGGGGAGACTCTTGATTGCTGTTTTAATTTCATTTTGTGTTATAGGTCTATTCAGGTGATTAATTTCCTCTTGGTTCAGTTTTGGATGATCATATGTATCTAGAAATCTGTCCATTTCTTTAAGATTTTCAAATTTATTTGAAAGTAGTCTCTGATGATTTCCTGAACTTCCATGGTGTTTGTTGTTATCTCCCCTTTTGCATTCCTGATTCTACTAATTCGGGTTTTTTCTCTCTTCATTTTTGTCAGGTTTGCCAGGGGTCTAGTCTGATCACTTTTCAATGCCTTCAAAAATTTTAAAACCTATGCTGTGCAACTTTTCTGTAAAGTGTAAGGATTTTATGTCACTTAGGGTCCTCTAAAAATCTGATGCCAAAACAGAATTAGCCATGGACAAGATTTATTGGGAGCACACTTATAACGATAAAGAAGAGAGGGAGAAAGAATAAGCACAGTGATTGTACAGATAGCGATACAGGTCTGTGCCCTGGCTGAAAGTAGGAAGAGAAGAAAGTTGGTTAGTGTTATACTTTGAATTTGAAATGTTCCCCAAAAGCTCATGTGTTAAGGAACTGATTGTTGGCTGACAGACTTGTGGGAAGTGCTTAGAGCCTGACTGCTTTGACTGATTAGTTGATGAATCCTTTGATCTATTCATAATCTAATGGCATTATTGGGAAATGGTGGAAACCTAGGAGATGTGGCCTAGTTGGAGGAAGTAGATCACTGGTGGCATGTTCTTGTCCCTCTCTGACTTTGGTTCCAGGCCATCATGAGGTGAGGATACACTTCTGCGATGATATACTGCCTCACCACAGACCTAGAAGCAATTCAGCCAGCAATCATGGTCTGAAACATCTGAAACTTACCTTTAAGTTGTTTTTTATCAGATTTTTTAATCACAGTGAAGAAAAGCTGTCCAATATGGTTAGTAATAATTTCAGACAGCAATACTTTTCTGGGAAAGTCTCAGCACAAGCAAAGGGGAGTTACAAAGTAAAGCTTCCTTATCAAAGGAGTGCTGCAACAGCAGAAATGGACCAGCTATAGTAACCTCATCAAGCCCACTTATTAACTTTGAGCAACTCTGGGGAGCATGACCTTGGAGAAACATTGTAGCAAATCCAAAGGCAAGGTAGCTGGAAGGTGTTTGCCATCTCCTCTCCTCATAATAAGTTATCTTAAAGGGGTATCTTAACCCACGGCAGCACAGACCTTATAGCATTAATTTATTGCATAAATATTGCCAGTGACTTGTCCTCCAGCCCCTTCACTTTTTCTTATAATTTTATATAGGTGTACACACACATGCTTGCACACACACACACATGTATTTATGTATGTATATACAGATGTGTGTATGTGTGTATAAGGCCACTTCAAAAAACTGGAATAAAACAGGTTATAATATTATTAAACTGGTGGGCTAAACTATATACTCAAAAAATAAATGTTCAATCGGCAAGAAATACAGTGAGTACTGTTTTGCTTTATTGGACAGTTATCAATGTCCTCTAATTTCTGACTGTGCTTATTTTTATTTATGTCTTATGTTTACAGTATCAGCCTATTACTTATATACTTCATTCACTAATTTCGGAGATTGAAGAAGACCCTGATACATCTCCTTCTGTTTTCATCTACTGCCGGATGTTTCAAATCACACAGATAACTGACATTTTCTCTTGCACTTCATACACTTTCTTCTCTCCCTCTGATCCTTGCTTCTGTGGTTATCTTTCACTAATCTTTCAAGGATTAGCTGAAGTATCATCATCTACAGGAAGCAACCCCGCCTACCTTTTTTGTTTTGCTGTAACCTCATTTGTATGTTCATCAGATCCTGTATCCCACTACATTATAGTTATTCTTCGAGCTCCTTGAACAGAGAACTGGTTTTTTGTTTATCATAGTATTCCTTATAACTAGCACTTTGTAAAGAACACAATAGGTGCTTGATAAATGTTTATAAATAAAAAAAATCTTGTTTCATTAAAGTATACATAATCACAGAAATGTTTAGCACTTCCATCTGCTTACTTTCATTTGAATGTGATTGAGAGACAGAAGTAGGGTGGTCTATAAACTAGCAAGGAACTTCTGAATATTCAAGAAAGGTTTTTTTGAAAAATCACTATAAGATTGTAGAAAGTGCTCAAAATTGAAATCTGACAGTGCTACTTGCTCAAAAGCGGCTCGCATTTTTTTTTTCTTTTTTCACAAAACTTCCTGAGACTCTTGACTCATTTTATTTTCAGTATTTGTTGCCTAAGCCTAGTGGATTGGTTTGGTAAACTATGTTTTCTCAGCCATTACTAAAAGCAAATGACATTCATAAATCTGCTTGAAAAAAGTCATTTTGTTGGTTTTCTACAGATGTGCCCTAATGAATGGCATGTTAGTTAAATCTAAGATCAAAGGAATCAGTATCAAAGGTGAATAGGCATTTAAAGGTTTATCTTGTTGCTAGCTCTTCTTTTGGACCTGGCTTGATTGCTTTCTGCAGCAGAGCCTTTGGGACTCTACTGATTTGCATGGTTGTCTTGATTTTCCTTCTCTGGAACACTCGCTGACCTTTTGAGAATGTTTCCAGCTTTTCTTGTTTCTGTGGTTCCTGTCTCCAGGACATTGTTCTGGTTGAATGAGAACTAAGCTTGGGAGTACTATGTCTCTGTCTCACGCAATATTGCACTTAGACAACCATCAGCACAATTCTCATGCTTTAAAAATTAATGATGGAAATTATGACATGCTACAAATTTTATGAGCAAGGTTATTCAGAGTGATATTTATGAATATAGTATTTTTAAATTTATAGTGAGCTGAAGATACTTGACTATGAAAAACCTATCCTAAGAGCAAACAGCAGAAAGCTTTTCTTTAAGCTTTATGGACAGCACCCCTCTGCTTAAAACCTCCAAGTGACTTTGCATTGCAAATAGAATAAACTTCAACTGCCCAGGTCTACAAGAGTTTATGTGGTAGAGATGCAGTCTGTCTCTACAACTTCTACTCTTAATTTTCTTGTTTGGTTCCATAGTCCTGGTAGATTGCTAGTAAAATGCAAACATATCTAGTCCCTTCCTTCCATTGAAACTTTGCGTGTGATTTTTTTTTTTGCATCTCCTTCCTTTTTATTCAGATCACAGTTCAGATGTCATCTTCTGAGAAAGATCTACCATGACAATCTTAGAAAAAGTAGGCCCTTCCCCATATTGTCTCTACTCTATTAATCTATTCAATTTACTCTGAAGTATTCCAAAGTTACCTTAGTTGACTGGCTCCTTGAGGGTCTGGGGTCCATCTGGTTGATGTCTGTGAAAGAGACAACTTGCCTGCAAATATCAACTGGCTTAGATGTGATCCTCTCATCTTTAAGTTTGGTTCATTGAAAGTCCCAACATTAGCTCTAACTGGGCTACTTTAATTAAGTGTTCACTACTGAATCAATTCTTAAGACTGAATTAGAGATATAGTTCAAAGACAGAACATTTGCCTAGTGAGCATAAGGCCCTGGGTTCAATCCCTAGTACTGCAAAAAACCAAAAACAGTAACAATAGCAACAACAAAAACTCCACCTACACACATTAGCCAACCTAGAGAAGGACAAACCCACAAAGTAAAGACAAAGAATGTGAGCAAGAGTGATTTTCCAAAGAAAATAAGGGTAACTTTTGTGGGAAAAAATAGTGAAATGGAAACTGGGCAGTGAAGGCAGCAGCTGCACATTATAAGAAATGGAAATCGACAAGGTCATTTAAAGGGCTTCAAGGCATTCCTCAGTATGGATGTGGTTAATTTAGCCAATCATTTTTCTGTGAATTGATATTTTAGGTTGCTTGCAAAGTAAGGGCTGAATGGATACTATTGTTCATGCATAATTATATTAGGATAATTCCAAAAAGTGAAATTGCTGGATCCTAGTATACACATTAAACATTACATTTAGGAAAATTTTATTAAACAACTATAGAAACTCATTTCTCTTGCTAGAACAGGGAAAAAAAGAAATATCATGTGAGCAACATGTATAATTGCAAATTTTCTAATAGCTACATTAAAGAAGTAAAAAGAAACAGGCAAATTTGATTTCTTGTTGATGCTTGTTTTTCTGAGATAGGGTCTCACTCTGTAGCCCGAGTTTGCCTCAAACTTATCCTCCTTAGTGCTGGGATTACAAGCATGAGCCATTACACCCAGATAAAATTAATTTTAAAATGTATTTTGTTTAACCCCATATGTCAACATTAATCTAATTCAACATTTAATGAATTCTGAAATGTATTCATGATATAGCTTACACGTTTTTCTTTATACTAAGGTCATGGAGAGTCAGTGTGCATGTTACGCTTAGGCCACATCTTAATCAGAACTTGTGCTCAGTAGCCCTGTGTGACTCTTTCATTGGAAAGCATAACACTAGAATATTTTAGTTCTCTGGATTTTATATATTCAGGTGCTCTCAGGGATTAGTTTCTGGATAATATTTAGAGCTGGCTTTAAATTAAACAGAGGGCAAATCATTCAAGGATCAGTAAAGCTGCCCATCTTTAAAAAGGTCTCACTCTAAATGGTGCTTTGAAAATACATGGAAAAACAACTTGAAAACATCTCAAACAGATTATGAACACATGGGTAGAGTCACCAGGAGGTTTAAAAGAAAAAGTGAGTTCTGGAGTAATGAAAAGTTTGCCAGAGATCAGTGAGAAAAGATAAGAATCTGGGAAAACTTTTAGCTAAAGCTGTCCAAAAAGAATGAAGAACCTCATAAAAATGGTAAACTCCACTGTAATTCCAGAGAATTTTTTAGACTTTGGGGACACTGGATGAAATATGATGTTAGACTGTGCAAACCTTTTTACTTTGATTTCCAAAAATATATATTATTTTGGAAAATAATACATATTTAGTGCTTACTTGGTGCCATGTTTTGTGTTCATTTGTTTCTTAAAGCATATGAATCATGTACTTTTCTTACAATGATTCTGCAGATAAACCAGTTGAGACACAATGTAATTAGTTTCACAGGTAGCAACGGGTGAGGCAGAGATATAAACCACTAACTTCTAACACCAATGCTCTTTTCTATTTTATCTTACTATACTTTAGCTTCATAAAGTACATAACTAATCAGTTTACTTCCTATGCACACTGACATTAGCAAGTAGGTCCCCCAAAATCAAAGATATATTTTAGCCACCAAAAGCTACCTTGCTTTTGAAAATTAATACTTAGAAATTCAATTATTATGTTGGTATCTTAAGAAATGTGTAAGAAGAGTCAGCCCCAAGATTCTTCTCAACTCTAAACATTAAAAAAAAGTTGTTTAATGTTAAATATATAAATCAGAAGGCAGGGCCCATGGAAACCTCCATTATGACCTCCCAGTGACCTTGAAGGATGGAAAGAAGGAAAGGCAGGATGCATGGTATAAGGATCAGAACTAACTAATCAGAACATGGCCGGCATAGCCAACCAAAATGCTACTTTCTGCACACCTAATTAGCATAGAGCTTGAGCAATACCTTTTAGAAAAAGGATAAAAACCTCAGACTACATCACTTCTCAGGCACCCTCTCTTGGGACCACCCTCAACTCCGGGAGCTCTATTCTCCCACTTTACATTTTTCTATCTCAACAAACAATCCCGTTTTATACTTTCCTTGTCAGTGAAGTTCATTCTTCAGCTTTGTGAGATAAGAATCTGGTGTCAAGTCTCCTATTTCAATATTGAAGGTTATACTCAGTCTCACAAATAAATAAAGAAGTATCTTTTCCTCACTTATCACAAGATTCATGGCTGACATCTGTATAACAAAAAAGAGCAAAACAAACAAAGACAGATTAACTACAACAACAAAATGTTTTACATGACTGAAAAGCTTTCAGAAATGAAGGCGCATGGAAAACTGTATTTTTATGGGCAGTGTGTGATTGGAGGACAAAGCGACATATGATCTAATGGTAATAAACTGGGGGAGCTCAGCAAGACCTGCTTGTTCAAATTGAACAATACTTCTTGGCATGTGAATAAGGCAGGACCACTGCAAACTGAAGGTCCTAGGATCTACTTTCAGGGAGGGAGGTTTAGGATAGAAAGGCAGGAGAAGGTCAGAGAGTGTCCTTTCTGCTTTTGTGGTTGTGTCAACTTTCTTCAGTTTAAAATGCTCAGTATGCCCAACAAGACCAAATCTTAAATCTTGGTCTCCATCGAGCCCTACCTGAGTATCCAGCTTCTCTCTTTATCTTAATGGCCTCTCCATCTTATCTTTCTGACAATTCTATATAGTAGTTTAGGAAGAAAATGCCCTGGGATAAATAAGAAAGCACCCATCATCTTAATGTGACAGGTAGAAAAGTAGCACAGGAGCAGAACAATAATCATTTAATTGTTCTTGATTGCTTGGTAGATACCACTGAGCCTTGAAGCAATGCCTCGGGAGTGGATGTGATAAAAATTTTGGTGTGGGAGTGTGTATTATCTGATTCTAATTCCCAAATCTAGTTTGAGACACAGTATTCTGACAAAAACAAAAAAGAAAAGGAAAGTCAATAGCTTGAGAATGTAAAAGTTTTATGTTTCTTTGTTATTAGTGACTTCAAGTCTCAATTAGAAGTTTGTCTACTAAATAGGCCTTTGATCTTGAGAAATATATTAAATTTTCCCATTGGTCAAGTAAACAAATTGCTTGTATTCAAAAAACATATCAAGGTATTTATTCATTGTCCATTTGTAAACTTTGGGGCTTGTCTTTGAATAGAAGCATGGTGAGGTCACCTGAGATCATCTCATGAAGGACTTAACTAAGGAGACTTACAAGATTTTCAGAAAGCATATTCTTGTGCCTGTCTGCCTGTGGGGCTGTTACAGGTGGTTTCAGGAGACTGTGATTGACCAGATCACAGTTCCTTGGATCAGAAGACACATGTTGCAAAGCAGTAGTAAAGTTTTATTGAAAGGAAAAGGAAAGTGTAGGCACCACAAAAGCACCAGAGCAGTGGGCTCTGGATGTTGCAGGAAGAATGTCAGGCCAGTGAGAACAAGACTCAAGCCCAGGTGGTTGGAGGAAAGGAAGATTTATTACACTAGTGGGTCAGCACCTGGATCTCTCCAAAAATGGCACTGGCCCTGTAGCTCATGGCTGCGGGGTTTTTATGTCTCAGAATGTGGAAGCAAGCAAGCAGGAAGGACAAAAGCAGACGTGGCAGTTAGCCTCTTGCTCAGAGGTTACAATCTATCATACTAGCACAAGGTTACAACTTACCACACTACCTCAAGGTTACAGCATACCCATTAGCACATCCATGAAACCAGGGCCAGGCCAGGGGAGGGAGCACATCTGTGAAACCAGGGCATGGCCAGGGGAGGGAGATTGCTTTTAGATCTTTCCCTGGATTTCTTTATCATTCCCTCCTCTTACTCTTCATAATCCCCATGACCATTTCGGGGGAGTCATCTAGAGGCAGTCTTTGATATTGCCTCACTAA
This sequence comes from Castor canadensis, assembly GCF_047511655.1. Lineage (NCBI taxonomy): Eukaryota > Metazoa > Chordata > Mammalia > Rodentia > Castoridae > Castor > Castor canadensis. The sequence goes on along the minus strand of NC_133392.1, from coordinate 106,139,541 downwards.
TCGTAATCTAATGGTGGTCATCCAGTTGTGAATGAACCTGTTGAGGAGGTTTATCACACAGGGCCCTAAGAGTAATAGCATAAAGAGCACAGTAGGTGGGCTTGCCAGTGGGGACTACCCTTGGGGCCCAGCTCTTCCATCCTGTATTCCAAAATGTTTCCTTTTTTCTTTCCCTTATCTTGATCCTCTCTAGCAATAGGCGTGCATTCTCTCTCACTGTCCCTGACTGGTTTGCATAGAAGCAACATTCTTCCCCTAAAAACTCTCAAATTCCTCCTTTTTCCACAGTAATGAGGTCTAAGCCTCTGCAGTTCTGTAAGACTACTGCCGCCAGTGAGTCCAACTGATTCTGTAGGGTGACAATGCTCTGTTGTACTAATCATAATTCCTCATGGACTTGTTCAGACAGCTGGCTGTGTTGGACTTGTTGCAGGCCAATAGTGGTAGCTCCCATGGCCATTGCTCCTGTCAGAGAGACTCCCAGAAGTACCAGGAGGAGGATGGGGTCCTGTTGGAAATGGGTCTGGTTGTCAGCTTATTGGTTTAGGTATCCAGCAACTTCAGTCCCAGGAAGTATGTCCAGGTCCAGGACTAAGAAAACCAGGGCACAAACCCCCTATTGGGTAACAGATGTGAATCCCACCCTGACAGGCAAAGTAAGTCCCATTAGGTGCTTTGGCTCCTTTTACCAGATTGGTATAAGTCTTTTTGTTACCAAAGCATTCAGTTTCTCCAATTATTTGGATAGCTGCACCTGTGAGACAGATATTGTCATTTTGGGTTGAGTTGTCCAGGCCCAGCTCATGTATCTCAGACATGTTAGTCAGGCCCACCCTGGCATCTGACACTTGGCCGGCCCTCAGGCAAATCCAACAGTCTCTGCCTAGTTCAGGGTCTGCTTGTTGTACTAGCTGATGGCTGCTCTTTGCCAAAGCTATCATTTTAATGAGGGGAGTGTCAGGGTGCAATAGGGACCGATCAGTCCTACCTGAGCAGGGAGGGATGATTTGCCCCTATGCCCAGGGGTCCAAGGAGTTAACTTTACTAACCAGGAGAGCAGTGTTTGCTGCTTTAATTTCAAGCCTAAGGATCTTTAAGACTGTAGGGTTATCCCAAAGACTTTCTAGGAATCCTCCCAGCCTAAAGACCCTAGTTCCCCATTGTTGTGGTTCAGCTATTGTTAATTGGAAGAGGTCCCCCTTTCCTGCTCCTTGTGCCTTAGACTGCTCATTCATGTTGAAGAGGTTTGAAGATAGCCTCTGAATACTGATACCCTGGCCTTTGGGGGTGGCCCCTTTCCAAGTCCCCAGAGAGGCAAAATCAACACATGACCAGTGTCATAGAAAGGATCATGAAGGCCCCCCACAGTCGTCCAAGTTCCATGATACTCAGCCATATACATTGAATAGGTGATCTCTGGATGGGCCAGAGCAAGTCAGGGTAGAGGTTCTCCCTCCTCTTTTGGGAAATATGTGGCCAGATTGAGAGTCCTCACTGCTTCAACTTGTACCTGGGGATTCTCACCTAATAAAGCCTGATACCTGGCTGCTTGTTCCCCGGTCATCCATCCACTGGCAGTGCCGTTGAGCAGAGAAGTTACTTGGTGGGGGACCCAGAGTGTGATGCATTGTCCCAGAATCAGTTTATCTGCTTCTTGTATTAAGAGGACTGCTGCTGCCAATGCCCAGAGGCACAGGGGCCAACCTAAGGCCACAGGGTCTAATTTCTTGGACAGGTAGGCTACTGGCTGGTTCCCTGGCCCCAGTGGCTGGATCAGGATGCCTAATCCTATGCTTCCCTTCTCACTGACATAGAGGTGGAAAGGGCGAGTGACGTCCAGGAGAGCCAGAGCTGGTGCCTCACTTAGGTGTCATTTAAGATTTTAGAATGCGTCCTCTTGGTCAGGGTCCCAGTGCAATGGTCCTAGGGGGTTCCCCTTTAGAGCTGCATAGAGTGGCCCAGCAGTGACCAAGAATCAAGGGATCCATAAGCAGCAGAAGCTCGTGGTGCCCAGAAACTCTCAGAACTGTCTCCAGGACTCTGGGCGTGGGTACCAGAGGATCACTTCTTTTCTCCCAGTTCCCAGTCTTCTTTTCCCTTGGCTCAAGTGATATCCCAAGTATATGACCTTCTCTAGATAGATTGGTGTTTTCTTTTGTGAGACTTTGTATCTTGATTCCTGTAGGAATTGGAATAGTTCTTCTGTCCCATTTTTGCAGGCCTCCAGAGTGGGGACTGCTGAGTATGTCACCTACACACTGGAGGATAGTGCAGTCTTTTGGTTGGCAGTTTTCAAGGTCTCTAGCCAAGGCATCCGTAAAAATAGAATAGAATGCGAGCAGGGGCCGTCTAGCTTCTGCCAGTTGCAGGCAGAAGAAGGTGTCCTTAAGGTCCAGACATATGAATCAAACTCAGCAGAGTGTATGGGTTGGGGACGACAGGATGAAAAGTCTCTGTTGCCTCAGGAGGTCAGTGGTAGTGAAGGACTGGTACACGTATTGCATGTGTCCAGCTGCATATGACCCATCTGCCTGGGGTAATTATGGCCCCGGAACCTGGTGCAGGGGGCATAATGCTACAGCCAAGTTTCCTGCCTCCTTGCTTGTTAGCCTCCCAGAGTTCGGTGACCTTCCCCAATGGCGTGTGTCTTTCTCCAGGGCCATCAAAGGCAAAGGGGGATATAATGAGGGAGCTGTTGGATGACATGGGAGGGGATTTGGTTCCAATGTCGCCTCCTTTCCACTGGGGTCCTCTGAGTTGGACTCAGGTCTTGGGGAGGCTGGGGTGGTGAGGTGCACTGGAGGAACATACGGTGGTGGGTCTGGAGGCTCAGGTTCTGAGGTGTGGTGGGTCTCAAATTTCTTTTCTTTAACTTTTCCATTAACTAGAACAGCTGTGTGTCTCTGGGGTGCATGAAAACATAACCAGCCAGGATGTACCAGGAATCAATGTAAGGAAACTGGTCTGGATGACCCAGATCCCCAACGACTATGTCTCTCACATGGGTGACAGTGGCTAGGTCCAGTGTGCCCTCTATGGGCCATCCTACATTGAAGGTGGGCCATTCTACCTCACAAAAGTCTTGGAGATTTTCCAGCTTCATCCAGACTCCATAGTACCCCGAGAAGCTGTCCCTAAACTTAGCGAGCATGGTCTGGAGCACTGTCGGGCACTTTGACTCAGAGGAACCCATTTTATATGTGTCTGGTGATTATCAGTGTTGCAGGACAGACAAAGGGAAGGGAGTGCCTCTAAGTGAGAGGCCACACAGGTGCTCATCTGGCCACAACCCCAGGTGATGGGGTCAGGTGTGGCTTGGCCGTTGTGAGTTCAGCCCGACAGGGTGACTTATGATCAGATGCTAGTCTGATCCCATCATAGAACGTATGCCAACCACCGTGAAGTCACAGACCGAGCCCACTTGGACTCCATAGCCTTTAGGAGACCTTAGAGGTGCCCAAGCATGGAGCCACAAATTTGAGCTTGAAATGCAAGTGAGTCAAGCCACTCAGTCACACACCATTCACTCAGAGTTTAAAACAATCATTTCCTATTTATTTTCCCTCAAAATGCTGGCCTGCTCTAGTCCCAGTTGACAGGAATCACATCGGCCACAGAGGAAGGAGATTCATTACCCTGGATACTCTTTAGGGTTCAGCTGGTCCCCTGCAGAGGCTCAGTCCATGCCAGCTCCTTACACTGACTTCCTTGGGTCTTCCTACCTGGTCTGGATGTCTGGCGCTGATCTCCCTTTCACTCCACCAGTCCGTGGCTCCACAGCCTCCTTCCGTTGTCTGGAAGGAGACCCTAGGTTAACATTGGGTATGTGCACTTCCCGGTTCCAGGGACCCCCTCAGGCTGCAGAGCCAGAGAGTGGGAACTGTTACCAAACAGGGCTCAGTGATCTGATCTCACTGGGGCCTCCAGAAAGGTTGCAGGAAGAATGTCGGACCAGTGAGAACAAGACTCAAACCCAGGTGGTTGGAGGAAAAGAAGATTTATTACACTAGTGGGCCAGCACCTGGATCTCTCCAAAAATGGCACCAGCCCTGTAGCTCATGGCTGCAGGGATTTTATGCCTTAGAATGTGGAAGCAAGCAGGCAGGAAGGACAAAAGCAGTTAGCCTCTCGCTGGGAGGTTACAACTTATCACACTAGCAAAAGGTTACAACTTATCACAATAGCACAAGGTTACAACTTACCACACTAGCACAAGGTTACAGCATACCACATTAACACATCTGTGAAACCTGTGCCCAGCGTGGGGAGGGAGCTTGCCTTCAGATCTTTCTTCTGTGTTTCTTTATCATGGCCAGATGGCACAAAAGTGCTAATCTTTGTTTAAAAGGCAATTTATAATTGTAAAGACAAATGGTGGGGAAAATCTGGGAGGTCTTTGCAGGAGGGACTATGGAGATTAATAGTTTTGATTGATAAGTTCTTGTTACATAACATGGGACATTCTGCACATAAGCTTATGCTGATCCCCACGTTTTTAATCATATGCATGAAATGCAACCAGTATTTATAAGGTCTTAAAGTAGGGAATTTACCTGAGAGGTCAGATTGAGGGCAGATTCCATGTTACTGAGTATGTGCCATTTTTCAGTCTGAATAGGTCAAGAGACTCCCCTATCTTTTTGTGGAATTTATAGCTGCAATTCTGAACATAAAATGACCATTAATGGGGGTGTCTGAGGATAATTCTAGGTGAGGACAAGGAGAACTTCTATAGTGTTTTCTATTTTCTTTCTCTTTTGCTAGCCTCAATGCCATGTTGAAGCAATGGAAAGCATAAGTAAACAAGTATTGTTATTGGTGGGTGGGGTATTGAAGAAGTTATTTAGTTCTTGGGTATAAGGTCTAAGATTAGGAGGCTACTCCATATATAGCAAAAGAATCACAAAAGAGAAGGAAGTTAGTAAAGAGTGATTTATTAGCAAAATTGGAGTACACCTTGAGGAGTGAAGTGGGGAGTTCTTGAAAGGGATGATTGTGAAAGGCTTTGGGGTTTGGGATTTTACCCAGTAGTGTGGGATTACTAAATGGTATGAAATCAGACTCTTTCTCTTGTCCTCCCCATAAGAGTTGGCCACTGTTCAGATGGTGTCTGGGTGTGGAAAAGCATAGGTCTGTACATTTGATACTCTTTGCCCTCCCCATTTCATCCTCTTTGCCTTTCTTAATTTAGTCTTGATATGGGAAGTGGGTTTCATTAAGATATAAGGCTATTATCTTAATTATTGGCCCACATGGTGTTCTTCTTTCCTGCTCATGCCTAACTGGCTGCCTACATTAACAGTATTCTTCCTATTCACCACCCAGGAGAGAAGCACTGTTGCACTGTTATACACAGTGTTTAGAAATAAGCCAGGAAATAATTATCAAATTAATAGTTTATTGTAGATAAGCACAAGGTTGTATACAGAACTGGGATTTAAAAGCTTAAGTTGTGGGGAAACTACTCTTTGAAGAAAATGTGTTGTGGAATGTATTTGTCTGGAATTATGTTTACCAGAGAAGAAAAGATGGTCCATCAGACTTTTACAGCATCTCAGAAGCAGCATTTGGGAAAGGCCAATATTGTCCTTCCTCAACCCACTTTGGAATCCTAATGGCATAGGGAAAGGGATGTGGCACAGTTGATTGAGGACAAGACTACATTTCTCATGTTTGTCACTACATCCTCAGGGTGTGGCACTGTTAGGGGCACTCAAGTTGCTTTTGCTGAAAAGCACTGACTCCTTACTTGGGCACATGAATTACTAAAAATGGGAGAAGCTTGGCACCCCTGCCTCCATTTTGTATCTATCTTTGCTCTAAGTCATTTTCTTTATGGTCACTTTGCAATAACCTTGGATTCCAGAAAGGTCATACTGATAACATCTTTATGTCAAGGAACCAGAGCCACCTAGAGCTGCCACCCTCCCAGTGAGGATAATTCATATCTTGAGCCAAAGTAATCCTCTCAAACATGAAACAGATTACTCCCTCCAGGTGATAACTTCCCAGACCTGGACCAGGCCACCAGATTACCTGCCTGACCAAGATTGCCAGTTCTGCCAGTTGGAAGACCAACCAGATCACACCTGTGACTGGGACTGTTTAACAATGCATACCTTTATCCCCTGCCCCCAGTTCTTTTTTCTGCTTAAACCTATAGCTCATGTCTGTAACCCAAAGATGGATGAAAATGGGTTTGAGGTAGGCTAAATTAGGGAAAGTTCGAGACTCATAGAAAGTTCAAGCCTCATAAATTAGGGAAAGTTAGAGACTCATAGTTACATCTCAGATTACCATGCTTTGGCTCAAGGGACCACCCTCACTGGGGCAGGGAGCCACCTATTCCCCTCCTGACTCATTGATTATTGGATGGGAATCACCTGGTTCTGCCCTTCCCATAGGTTAACATAGGTTTTTTTTTTTTAATTCATTTATTCATCCGTGCATACATTGTTTGGCCCATCTCTCCCCCTTCCGCCCCCCCTTTCCCTCCCACTCCCCTCGCTTAGTACCTGGGAAGGGAAGCTCATTTTCTTGGCCTCCAGATTCCACCTGGGCCTCCACCATGTTTCCCTTTGTATTTCCCTTTCCTAACTTTTAATAAGCTCCATTTATACCTATGTGTCATGAGATGGATTCTTCCCACAGGACACAAAGAATTTGGAAGTCTTCTGATCAGAGACTGCACCATTGCTGTTAACAGGTTGAGTGCTTACTCTAGCTCTTTTTTCTTTACATGTCCTGACCCAAGTAATAAAACTCTTTTCTCTGCTTTCACCATGCCTTTTTTTTTTTTTTGGCATTTAGGGGTAGGTGACCAGAACTGGCATTTGGAATCTCAGGAATTTGGGCCTTGCCTTCAAAACTCCAGTTTCAGCACTGATAAGGCATTTTATAAAGCATTGTACATTTCAGTTGAATGCTGCTGAAAAAAAATGAAAGACTGTAGCATTGCTCAGAAGTTTCTTTCATTAATGATCACTTGGCTTTACCTCTGGCATTACAGATAAGCTAGTGGACCTATTGGTATGTTGCTATTGAGGAAATTCAGAAAGGATCAAGGTTGGTGGCATTGATGTCCTGCTTAATCTTGAGAGTCTACAATTTTAAAATCTTTTAAAAGACTTGCAGTTTGATGAATATGATGGAGCAAAATGCCTAGTTCTTCTTAGTCTCAGGAGCAACACCCCTTTAATAGAATTTGCAAATCTATTGATGAAGATAAACATTTACAAGAAAGGATTGCTTTGTCCCTTCAGATAAAGGCTGAAAAAAAGGCTTCATTGGAGACAAATGTAAAATTTGTGACTTTCAACAATTTGGGGAAGGAGTTTTAAAAAATATATGAGGCTCAGAAATTAGCTCATCCAAGTGTTGGAGGAATTCTCTCGAGGTCTCAAAGCTCCATGGGAAGCATTTGAGTCTTTGGGAGGTGTGTAGGAGACCTGAACTTAACTTCTTTTGGCTCCTCTGAGACCTTAGTTGCCTCACCACATACATGGAGGTAATGGCACTTGCAGCCTTGCATTCATTAGTGTAATAGCTTTAATGATTTGATTTGCTCCTATAAAATGTGCTATATAAATGCAAATGATCACCAAGAATGATAATTAACAGTCTTCAGCTACAAACCCCTCACACCTAATGTCCATATGTTAAAGAATGAGAAATGTAGAAGTATTATTTAAGAAAAGTGTCCCTCTGCTAACTATGGTGACTGGCATTTGTAAAAGCTGTGCCTTTCTCTAGTTCCATAGTGGGAGTACCTGAGTATTTTTTGCTGACTGAGGGAGATACTGATGTAATTCGTCTTCTCAAAGTGTTAAATGCTGGGGAGGCAAGATGCTGCATTAAAATTAGAGAGCAAGGTGGGGGAGGGCACAGAGGATGTTAGGAGTGTCTTTCCAAAACACAAAGTCCCCAAACCCTAAGTATATATAATAGAGAGAGATTTATCATGATTTGTGCTCTGCACAAACAATTTAAAAGATGAAAAAAGCGCCCAAAACAGGACCCATGTTCAGGCTAATGCAGCTCAGTCCTGATATACTGTTATCTCTGTCCTGAGCTGATATTAGATATTGCTTATTGACAGCATTGACTGTTTCCATGAAGTTGACTATACAGTTCAATAGCAAAAACTTGCTTGATTTTAGAAAGATAGAGGGATTTTTTTTTTCTTGGTAGGACTGGGATTTGAACTCAAGGCTTCATGCCTTCAAGTCAAGTGCTCTACCACTGGAGCCATACGTTCAATCCATTTTGGAGATAGGGTCTTGAAAACTATTTGCCCCCTTCCTGATCTCAGCCTCCCAAGTAGATAGGATTACAGGTGTAAGACACTGTGGCTTTTTTTGGTAGAGATGATCTTCATTTTATCAGTAAATTCATCTGCCCAGCACTTTTACAATTCCAGTTACTTGGCAAGCTGAGGCTGGAGGCTTTGGAGTTTGAGGCTAGACTGGGATACATAGTGAGTTTGAGGCCAATCTGGGAAACTGAGTGAGACTCTGTCTCAAAACAAAGTTAAAAAAAATTTGAGGCCCTGGATTCAATCCCCACTATTACATACACAAACACACACACACACACACACACACACACACACACACACACACATTTATAAAAATAAACAAGAAGAGCTAAAATGAAGGATATAGGAGGCTATGCGTTCATTCATTTTTGTTTAGCTTCCTGTCTTTTTGTTGGTGGTTCTGGGGTTTGAACTCAGGGGTTCACACTTGCTAGGCATTGCTAGGCAGCCAGTCTAATGCTCGAGCCACATCTCCAGCCTTTAGCTTATTTTTAAAAATTATACTCCTTTAATAACTCCAGCACTGATGAACACATGGAAAACTCTCTCAACCTTACTGCTTAAATTGAGCATTAAGTATGAATAAGGAATTTTTGTCAGTAGTGTAGACCCATTATCCTGTTTGTTAGGGATAATTATTTTTACAATTTTTGAGGGTTGTCATTAATTTCTTACCATGTCACAATGTAACCTGACCTTAAATGTCTCTTCTCTTTATAGTTCTTTCTAGTTTTACTGCTTGGCTCTCTCATCTATTTTTTTGATCAAAGATCAGGCCCTTCATTTGTTTATAGTGTTACCCTGCCCTAATCTTGTATTGTCTAGTTAAACTAGCTAAATTTCTATCCCACACTAGTCTTGCTTATCTAAAGACCAGAAGTCCCTCTTCAGGTGAGTTGGACAAAACTGACTGACTCTAAGATGGATGCTAGAGTGGCCACCAATAAATCTCTAACTTCATTATAAGGACATTCTAAATGACTCAACTTCCAGTGCAATGTCAGCTGACAACTGTCATAACAATGACCAGAAAGAACCATAAAAAGAGTGAAAAGAAATGTCAAAATGATAAAATAAAATAAAAAAAATAAATTATTAAATAAATAAATTCTTTCTGAAAAGAAGAAAACAGAGTGCAGAGTTTTCCCCCAGAAATCTCCACCCATCACAGAAAAAATATGAATATTCTTCCTCTTTATTAGCCACTGCTGCCCCCTCATTTCTTTAGCCATATAGCTTCTGAACCCCAATTAAGAATTTAATTTGTTAGTCTACCCCCAATTCTTCTATTCTCAGTCAATGATGTAAGTCTCCTTTGATGCACTTGGCCTTATTAATGGTTTCTAATACTGAGAGGAATAAAGGATTCAGTTTGGGGTCAGAACTTGATAACAACATTGTCAGAGGTAGAAAGTTGTGAGACCTTTCCTGAACTTTTATAACAAAAGGCAAGGCAACAAGAGAAAAACAAAACAAATTTACTCAATCAAACTTTTACATGGCTTAAGACCCAGGGTGAACTTACTGTTTCAATGCTTGGGTTCTGTGACAAATGGACAGCCAGATAGAAATTTGATTGGACCGAAGACATGATCTAATGTAACACACTGACTGGGGAAATGCAGAAGACCTACCTCTACAGATTCTTCTTGGCCTCTTCTGTGTAGCATTTTCCCATCTGTATACAGGGCAGAATCACTTCTGAAATGAAGGTCCTTCTATGACCTCCTATCTGACAAGGCAGGTCAGAGAATTTCCTTATGGCCAGTTTCTACACAGAAAGGTAGGAATGGTTAGAGTAGTATTTCTACTTTCTATGACCCATCTTGGGAAAGAGTTCTATGAACCGCTTTGTGGAGGAAAAGATGGGCAGGAGACTGGAGGGCAGGAGAAGGTCAGAGTGAGGTGTCACTTTCAAGGCCTCTCAATCTCATTTAGTTGATATACTCATTTAGTATGCCAAAATGCCATACTTTAGGGAGTCATTTTCTGAGGCCCAACACGATTCCTACTAATCGTTTCTGGTGAGTACTTTCAAGGAACGGAGAACCAAGTTCTGTCTGGCCTTTTCCCACTCCCTTGCCTCTCAACACTTTTTACCTCCTGAAGGACAGGGATAGTCCTTTCCTTAAGTTCTACTATCTGACTAAAGGAAGCTCCTCCAGAAGAAAGGCATTCATCATTAATACTCTCCCTACAATATCATCAAGCTAAAAAGATTAATGCATGCACACACACACACACACACACACACACACACAAACCCTTCCATACCACCTATTCTTATAAGGATTGCTACCTAAGAGACTTTTGCTGCATCAAACACAACCTTCCTTCAACATGAATTTTCTCCTTTCACCCTAACATAACTGTGTCACCACTTCCCCACCAGAAGGCATCCCTATTTCTTTTTGTAGCCCAAAATGTTATTTAAGCTGCAACCATCTGGTTCTTCCTTGACTATGATACTTCATGACAACTCCAAAGATTTGTAAGCAGGTTTAAGTCAGTACCTTCTCCATTGATAAGATTACTTTGATTTAGTGTCATCTTTCTCTTCCTAGTTCACAGAGGGAGACACCCTTACAAATAGAAAGATTTCTGTTATAAATGTAAATTTTCCTTACAAAAGGGTAATTTGTACTCTGTTTTTGGAGATTTTTCTGTGTCTTCTGTTTCTCAAAATAATCCTTCTGCAAAAGAGGCAAATTTGAGGTGGCATATTCTGGTCTTCTACAGTCATATTTTGGGCTAGCAAAATCTGATTTTCTATAGTAGTAATATTTTTAAAGCTTATTTTAAAGTAATCCAACCCAAATTATAGGATTAAAGTTATTTGAATTCTCAGTAAGTTTTTAAATTTTGCAAATTTGCTTTTTTTTCCCTTCCTCTTTCCATTCTTTTCCTTTTTCACCCTGGAGTTCCTTCTGCTTTGCCTCAGCTGGATACTTCTTGTCTCATATTCCCCTTTATCCTCTCACCCTTCAAAGTTTCTCTGCTTGTAAAGTGATTTCAGCTATGTTTAAGAACAATTATTTTCCTCTTACCAGACTATTTGTTAAAAAAATAAACACAAGAGAGAAACAAATCTTACTAATAAAACAACATGCTGTAAGTGAGATAGTTGCTTATCCAGCGAAACAGAATGTTGACTTCAATAGTGCAATAAGGTCTCCCCAAAAAGGTTATTTATGTATAAATGAATGTGTGTATGCATGTATGTATGTTAATCTTATGAGACTAATTCAGACTGAGGTTCTGTGTGGTAAGAAGGCTCACAAAGCAAAGTCAAGGTACAGTCTCAAAGAACAGGAGAATCAGTTGACTGAATCTTTTATCGATGGGATTCCCAACCACATGGGAATGGTGGTTCTAAGGCCAAGTGTTTGGATTCCTAATATATTGAATTGTGACAAAAAATCCTATTCTTCAAAGCAGATCATTGAAATAATGCATGTGAAGTACTTCCTATAACAGCTGCCAAACCTCACTGTTCATCAGAAACATGGGTTCCTTAGGAGATTTTGATTCAGTAGATACAGAAATCTTTAAAACAACACAGTAACAACAATAGCAGCAAGTGACTGTAACACTATAACTTTACTAGCAATAGGCAGTTTATATTATCTGTTTTTATTAGCATGGAAAACACTTTCCAAATGGTATTCATGGAATACCAGAAGCCTTAAATGATCTATTAAAAGGCAAATCAATATTATGCATGTGTGGAAAATGCTATATGGTCTGTCCCCCTGCACCCCACAACCAAAGGGCACATTTGCTTATTGAAATTAAATTCTTTAATAAATAAATCTGTTTTCCCACTTTTTCTTTTGTGAATCCAAAATGCTATCCCTCAATACATACATTGGCATTTATTGAAAGTAGAATTTGGAAGAATATGAGTAAAGTTTCTAAAGGTTTAATTTATGTAGAAGTAAATAAAGAAAATTACACAAAACCTATAGTTGTGCTATATGTAGCTTCTTACTTGTGAACCTGGGTAATTATTTTTCCTAACCAAATCCTAGATCAATAGTGGCATACAAAATGATGGGATCATTTCTGTCATTAAAAAATGAATAGCAGAAACCTCTTTTTGGGCTGAACTCAATTACCATCCCAATTTTCTGTTACACCAGGTACTTTAAATGCCCTCAAAAGAGTTGTCTATATGTATTGTGCTATGAGCTGAGTTGAATGATCACCAAATTCATATATTGAAGCCTTCACCACTCCCTCCCCATACTGCAGAATATGGCTATATTTTAAGATAGTTTCTTAAAACAGGTAATTAAGTTAAAGCAAATCATTAAGGTGGACCCTATTTCAGTCTGACAGATGTCCTTAAAAAAAAAAAAAGGAAAATTAAGCACATGGACAGACCAAACATACATGCACAGAAGCAAGTCCATGAGAGGACACAGTGAGAAGGCAGTCATCTACAAGCCAAGGTGAAAAGCCTCTGGAAAAACTAAACTTGCCAACACCTCGAACTTGGACTTCTAGCTTCTAGAACTGTGGGAAAAAATACATTATTGTTTAAACCACCCAGTCTGGGGTATTTTGTTATGGCAGCCTGAGCAAACATGCTGCCTCTAAGTTATCTTCCTTGTTTTCTCTTGAACTTACTTTGTTCAGTTTTTAACCCTCACCTTTTTTCCAAATGGCACCTCTCATGGACGCTGAAGCATTTGATACTCTCTGCTCCTTAAAACTCATTTTCACCTGGCTTCCCCGATACTAATCTCTTCTGGTTTTTTTCTACATTTACTATGTGCTCTCAGTTTTCATTCTGGTTTTTCCTCATCTCCCTGATCTCTTGAACACCCCTCCTACTCTGGAGGCACCTATACACCTTCCTTTTATTCTGCCACTTCATCCCCATGCTCTCATTACCTAGCATCTAGCTTGTTTTTTTTTTTTTGATTTTTGATTTTATTTTATTTTATTTTTTTAATTTTATTATTCATATGTGCATACAAGGCTTGGGTTAGCATCTAGCTTGTAATCACCTAGCTTGGTGATGTGAGGTACTCCTGCTTGTTTTATCCTTTAGTATAAAACCAACACCTAGAGCAGTGCCTGGCACATGCTAAGTGCTATGGTTTGGATGTTGTTTGTCCCCAAAAGGTCCATGTGTTGGAGGCTTAGTCCTCAGTGTGGCGATGTTGCCAGGTGGGGGCCCAGTGTGAGGTCCTTAGGTAAATTAAGGGCATGCCCTCAGAGGAAACTTGAGGCCCCTGTTCCAAGATGTAATCTTTCCTTTACACATGCTCACTTTCTGATGTTATGGGACCACAGGGCCCTCAGCAGAGCTAAGCCTATGCCAGCACCATGATCTTGAATCTCCACAACTGTGAGCCAAAAATACTTTTCTGTATAAAATTAGCCTGCCTCAGGCATTTCAGTATAGTAATGAAAAATAAACTAATACATGAAGTAAGCACAATAAATGCTTTTTGAATGAATAAAAAATAAACTAATACATGAAGTAAGCACAATAAATGCTTTTTGAATGAATAAATTGAATAAAATCAATCAATGCTCTTAGGAAAATGGTCTTTTGTCTCGTGTGGAGTCCTCCTTTCCTCATTAGGTCCTTTTCTGAAAAGCTCTTGTCCTTCATTCTATTCTGTAGCAGAAGAGATTTATTTCAGTAACATTTGAGTAAGTTCTAGAATAGGCTCGTGATCAAGAGCATGGATGGTAGATCTGCCTTGTATGCCTTCCCTGGGTGTGGTAACATGGGTACATTCTTTAATCTTTTCTATGCCTGTTGTCTCACATTTGAAAAAGAAAATACTAATGATTATTATTCTCCTTAGGTTTATTGCAGAGTGTGTTATCATGGAGGCTATGTGGAAAATGTATGGAAGGACTTAACACAATGCCTCATACCCTGAAGTGTTATCTTCCATCATTAATACAATCAGATCAATCTTTATAGCAGAGCTATACACGTTCCATAAATACAGGAACCTTGGACTGTTTTATTTTGCCATTGCCAGTGCACAACAAAATCACTAAAAATTGTCCTCCATAACCTAGAAATAACAATCTAGGTACAGAGGAGCAAGGAGATTTCAGTGCCCCAAAGAGTTAACTGGACCTTCTGGGTGGACCAGCACTGCACTCATTTGTTCTCTGTTCAAAGCTTCTCATGATGTCCAAAGTATCTCTTAGAAAAAGGAGACAGTATCTTGTGCAAAAATGAGAAAGACAATCTGGGATTATCTTCAAATTTAAGAGGTATGAGAAAAAAAAATCCTTTTTTAATACAGAAATTCAGTATAAAATAGTTAAATCACCATTCCTGCATAGGAATTGTGATAATGGTTACCTTGCTATTCAGATGGGAAGGGGGATGGTGTGCTGAGCGAGGGGGCTGTTTCAAGCTTATATTATGAGAAGGACTTGAAAGAATTCTTTACATGCTGCATTCCCTCCTGTTTGCAGCAGGAAGCAAAGGGGTTAGTCAAGAGGCTATGGACCACAGAGCTTGAATTATCCTAAGGGAACAGGCCTTAGCATTAAGCACACAGACAAGAAAACCCAAACACAAGTTGTTAATACATGCAGGAAGCCTACATTTTGCAGAGGGCTTTGGAGGGAGCAAATCTTCTTAGCAACACTGATAATAAATACACTGTTGAAAATGCACATTAAGTATTAGAAAAAGGAAGGGCTGCACATTTTGTAAATTTTAAGGGAATTACAGGCAAGTAGAGAAGCAAATGTAAGGCAGGACCCAGTTAGAATAACAAGTAGGAGCATAGTGTGGGGTAAGATTTTCAATGTATTTCTATTTATAAGGAAATTTTTAGATAGTTGCAGTTGCTGGCCTTGGTAAGTGGTGCAATATAAAAACCTAACAGACAGGCTTTGAGTTCAGGCAAACTCCAGCTCTGTGATTTGCTAAATGGAGAAGTTAGTTAACCTTTCTGAGGCTAAATTCTGGGGCTAATGCTACCATCTCACATATGGCAGTGAAGATCAAGTAAAATTTGAAAGTATTTAGCACAGCACCTGCCACATGGTAGTGTTTGGTGAAGGTAAATGATGGTGTTGATCTTGGCGATACAATAATTGGAAAAGGACTGGAAGGGAGATTTTAGGAAGAAAGCTTTTTGCTTCAGAAAATGAACACAACAGACTTGAAACCAGATAAGTAAACACATCTCAATCCCTAGGTCTTACTGAGGGAAAAGGAGAACACCACAATCTCACCAGCAAGGATGTGCTGGAGTACTGAACCTTCTTGCTTAGTAAGAGAGAACTGGAGCTTTGGAGAGTAAGGAAATGTAATGACCTTTCTGCCTCTACACTTTGGACCTCGCTCACTTGAGCATGCTCTTGTTCTCATCACTTGGTCAGCTAATGTCAGAAGATCAATGATAAACTCAGTAAACTCTGACAAGCCTCGTTCTGGAGAAATTCAGAATGCCACAATACTCTTTACTGAGGTGAGCCCAAAAATAGAGAAATGGTCAATCATTGAAAAAATGTATGCATATTTACAGAAATCCTTTGGGGCTTTAAGATCTCCCTCCCATAAGGGGTTCTACATCTCAGTGGGACCATTTCAGTCTCAATCTAGAAAGGATATGTAAATGTATCAGGGGAAGCATTCTTGCTACTGTTCTAAATTTCAGCAAACCACTTTTCCAAATGATGCACCCCAGTGAAATGCACTATAAGGTTATCATTTTTCCTGAATTATTGCTGATCAAAATCATTTTTAAATGGCTGAATATTTTTTATCTATGCTACCGTCATCCACATCAATATTTTCCTGCTGATCCTCTCAAGCTTTAAAGCAAGGCTTTCTATTCCATAATATGCTCTGACTCCTGAGATGATTACATTCGATGCTGGCTCATGGCATAAACTTTCAAAACCCCCAGCTGAGTTGTCATTGTGGTACAGCTGATTGCTTGTATGATATGCAGTTTCTGAGATGTCTTTGTCCTCCTGGTTTCCCACTGGTTATCAGATTACAGGTAAAAATAAAAGAAAAAAGTGTAACAACCACAGCAACACTAGGGTCTCTAATGATATTAGGGGTTACCTTCTTTTTTAAGAGAGCATTTGTTATTTTACAATGATTGGATCATCCAAATATGGCCTGCTAGGTGAATCACAGCAACCACAGTCTGGAGCTTTGGAAAGCTTTCTTCCTGATCCCAGAATTCATCTAAGTTTTGGCTGCAGGAAATCTATGTCTTGAGAAATCAGATGTCTGAAATGATCTTTAATTTCAGGTAACAGCTTCTTTTTTTTCCCCCCTTCCAGTGCAGTATTGCTCAATCAGGAGGAAAAATACAATTTTCCTTACAATGCAGGGAAAGAACTTTTTTTTTAAAGGAAAGCATTAAATGCTTATCTATTACTTAGAAGAAAAGGTATAATATTTACTACTTGCTCTAAAAATACTTCAGTGCCTTTTTAAAAAATGGAAGTCAGTGGACACATTGAGATGATGTCTGCACAGCATACAGACACTGAGACCTGCCTTCTAGTCTGTAGATGCTTGGCCTATCAAAAGATTCAGAACCAAGCCTTGATTAATTAACAATTTTCCTGCTTTGAAAACTTCTCTGAGTCTATTATTGCATAAAACAAATAAAGTTTGTTTTCCTCTCAAAGTTGTTTTCTGACATCCATCACTCTTCAGTATTGGTAAGAGTTATGACTTCCTATATGCACATCTACTGTTCTTGTACAGAAATGGGAGCTCTGCCTCCTTACTACCTTCTCCTCTTCTCTATGGTGCAATGATCAGGTAGGTGTGACTATGTTGAATACTTTAGATTTGTTCCTAACTGACTCCCAGCTGTGAGCTTTTAAGTCTATCGGACTACACTGATACACTTGTCTTATACATGTTATTTGGCAAAGGAAGTAGGCATGCAGAAGTAGCCTCTAACAAAGAAAACTAAGGCAAACCATAGCAATGGTATTGGCATTGGTGTAGGTTGAGATTGCCACAGAGAAAATGTACAGTCTATTTTAATAGCTAAGGCAGATCATTTAAAATAAATATCATCAGGCTGAAAAATGTTCTGCTCAACAGTAAAATTTGAGTTATGTCTTTGTGCCCTTGCCTTGAAAAACTCATCTTGTCAGACAGTTTTAGCTTACCCTATTCAGCCCCAATGCACTAGGTTTAGGGGCTGCACTCCCAATTTGTGGATAATCCACTTGGTCCACATTGCTAGCAGGTAAGGCAGCTCTTCATGAAGCAGCCACTGATGATGGTGGAAAGTACTTTGCTCTGCTTCCTTCAAAGCAGACCTGGAGGGCACTTACTCCTTAAATATCTCAGTCAAGATATGATCTGATTAGTCACAGTGGGTGAGGTACCCAGCTAATCCCTCTGATCAATCGCACAAACAGTGCAAAGACCACAAGGCTGAAACTGTCAAACTTCTATACCTCGTAACCAAAAGTTTTCTAAGAGCTGCAGGCACATGAGCTCTGACATACAGCTGTAAGGAGGACAGTGGGCAGTCAGCACATGGATATTTCAGAATAGCAGGTCTAGCTGAGGAGAGAGAAGAACGACACATAAGATTATGTGAGCCTGGAAAAAACTGTCTGCTGTATGAAACTTCCCTTGGGTCTCCTGGTTCCACAGGGATCAGATATTTGTGCTGAACTGTGTCCTGTTGATAATTCTGCCCTGTCTCTCTTGCAAATGACAGCCATCTACCGAATGCCTAACCATGTTCCAAGCACCGCCTATATTAAAATCAACTCTGTCAGATATTGTATTATATACTTTCTGTTTTATAGAAGAAGAAAATGAGACTGACAAATTTGGTAACGTATTATAATTTTCATAACTAGTGCATGTATTAGGATCCAAATCCATGTGTGTTTTAGGATCCAATTCCTGTGTTTTTAATTACAGTACTCAGTTGTCTTATTTCCTCTCTGCTCTTTGCCATTCTCTTTTATGAAAATTCTCAGGTTTGATTGTCAAGTTATTATCCTAGAGCAGGAGTTTTCTGGATTAGTGGGTCATCAAGATCAGGACATCCATTGAAGATTGGTGCTAATTGCTTGACCACAGGTGCTAATGCAAAGTGGTAATGCTTGTGAACCTTTGCAGAAATAGTGTTGAAAAAAGTACTTTTGGGCAAATAAATACCCTGGCCTTTGTGACACTGCCTGAGCTCAAATTATTCCGAAGCATAATGTCTAATGAAAAACAGAGACCTAGAAAGATTATCTGTTATTTTATGTTTTTGAAGTGGAGTTGTTACTGGATCTGTGATAGGTTCAGACACATCTTACTTCTATGATTATACTTACAGTATTTCATATTGTAATAGAACCTCATTTACTGATATTTATTGAAGATACATATTCCCAGCCTCATATGTCTTAGGTGAAGGCACTAATGCTGTGTATTACTATTATGCTATTCTTAATAGTAAATACAGAATTTTTCTGGTTTTAAACCCTCATATCAATAAGGATAGGATCCCAAGGAGAAGGGCAAGAGAGAGCAGTTGAAAACATTACATTAGCTGAGAATTAGATGTCATTTGTGAGGTTGTTTCCCAGCCACAAAACCTTTCTCCCTCTAGTACTGGTACACTGAGGTAGCTAAGCGATAAATCCAGTGCCTAGGAAAGGAGAACTTCAGGACTTTTGAATGTGGAAACAAACTGTGGGAGATGGTACCTCATTAGCATCATTGTCTTTGATGGAGGCATTGATGGAGGAACAGACTTTAAGATGTTTGAGATATGATCCCTCACACAAGAAGCACAGTTGAGGGAAGGAGTGGCAATGGAAGGGAATTGTGTAAGACAACTATAGAGTTTATTTATTTATTTATTTTTTCTTTCTTTCTTTCTTTATTTTTTATTGTTTTATTATTCATATGTGCATACAAGGCTTGGGTCATTTCTCCCCCCTGCCCCCACCCCCTCCCTTACTCCCCACTCTGCTCCCTCCCTCTCTCCCCCACCCCCTCAATATACAGGTGCTCAAAAACAGTTGAAGGCCAGAGTGGTGGGGTTGGAGATCAGTGAAAGGGGAAAGTACATGGTCTCACACAGATTCCAACCACAAGCTAGGTGTGGTGTCACTTGCCTTTAATTCCAGCTACTCAAGAGATTGAGGCAGGAGGATCACTTGAACCAAAGAGTTTCAGACCAGTCTGGGAAAGACAGTGGGACTGTCTCAAACAAAAACAAAACAAACAAACAAAGCCATCCACAATAACAGCCCATAGTTATGAGTACAGTTTTTAGAGATCCTACAAAAAAAGAAAAATTATGTAAGTATACATTTTCCCTCAACACTCTGAAGTCAAGCTGTCTGCCTCTGTACTTGACTTCATTACCTGATGGCTTAGTTAGGTTGCTAAATGATCTTTCTGTGTCTCTATTTCCTTATTGATTAAAAGTGTTACTAGTTATAAATATTGTTATATTAAGTAAGAAGAGTAAAATAATTCATGCATAGCACTCAGTGCAGAGATTGGTACATTGAAGAGTCTGTAAAAACACAATGGTGAAAATTATCAATTTCCTCCCTAATACTCCTTCTCTCCTTCTTTACTAACCAAACTCCAACTGAGCTGAGGGGCAATGTATCTAGGTAATCACTCACTTTCCATCCTCTCTTGAACTAGGAATAGTGACATGAGGCAATCTCCTAGAACTTTCTAGAAAAAGTATCATATTCTGTTTTTTTTTTTTTGAAAAAAAAAAAACCACATTTGCCTGCTATCATTCCTTCCCCATTTTTCCTTTTTTGAGTGTGGATCTATTGCTAGGAACTAAAGTAACCACTTGTGACCAAAGCAACAAACAAAAGGACATTTCAAAAAAAAAGTTACAGAGGGATAAGGATATAGCTCAGTGGGAAGGTACTGGCCCAGTATGCACAAGGTCCTGGGTTCAATACCCAGTACCACAAAAAAATACAGTCATATTAGGATGACACTTCTGAACCAATAATACTAGTAGGCACCTAACTGCAGGTTTCTTTCTATTTAAGAAAAAAATCTTTATTTTTATTATTTAATATTGACTCTGCCAAAAGCTCCTACACTAAAAACATTATTTTTTTTAATGCAGAGTAAGCTATTCTTATATAATTTTATAAAATATCCAGTATCACAGATATCATTAATCCTATGTGCTTTGGGAGTTTAAAGGAACTTGATGCTTAATAATAGAAAGTAACATTCTACTACTAAAAATGATAGTAACAATAACAACATAGATGTGAATTATTATAAAATGATAAAAGATGGACAATTTTGTACCACCGAAATTATATTTGCTTAATCTTCATAAAATATGTAAAAGGTATGTTATCACCTTCATTTTCCAGATGAGGAAACTGAGGCATAGAAAGGTTAAGTAACTTACATAAAGTTGCAGAACTGAGATTGAGATCTTTCTGATCACCAGGCTCATGTGCCTAATACTCTAATCCTACCTCCCTTCTTGCAGTTCCAAAACAATTTCTCTCTTCTGTAAGTCATTGCACATGCTGTTCCCTGCGGCTGAAAGTTTTCTCTGCACTGTCATTTTCTGGCTAAATCTCATTTATGTTCTCATACCTCAGCTTAAATATATCTTCTTGGAAAGCTTCCCTGACATCCCCTTCCCTCTGTGTGATTCATTTCCTCCATCACTGTGCTTACTCCATTTTTTTCTTGTTTTATTTATCTAGCTAGCTAAACCATTAGTTGACCAAGCCTCTTCCTTGTCCACAATAAATGGGTACAGTAAATATTCAATGGAACGATATCAGAGTTGACTGTCTTTGTTTTAGTTTGGATGCTTAAGGGTGCCTGGAACAAAAGTAAATTGTGGGGAGAGGGAAATGAGAAGCTCCATTTTTTGGCACCTAGCAGGACCTGCTTGCAGGGCAGCTCAAGTCTTTTCAGTGAAGCCCTGCTTGCTCTTTTAGTATCAACTGCAACCAGCCTTAGAGGGTTACTTAGTCCAGGGCCAAGAAAAAGGAAAAAGAAAAATGCTCTGAAAAGGTAGCAATGTGTGTCTCTGGAAGGCAAGCCTAGACATGTGGTGGGAGTGAGAGAAATGTAGAATTACAAAAAAGAATCCCTCCCACGGATGTCTAAAAATGATGTTCCTAGCAGCTTTAGGTATCACAGTTGTGCAGGCAGAAAAGTATTTGATTAACTCTCTGGCATCATCTGTGAGATGTGGGTGTCGTGGAAATCTGCATGCATGAAATTCCTTTTAGGTAAGCTACTGGGCATTGTTCTACATGTGCTTCATCACTGACCCTCCAGCTCACTTGGTACAAGATTGAAGTCACACACTAAAAAATTGTCCTTCCCAAGGTTAAGATTGCTGTGCCATGGCCATTTTGTGAGTGGCATTTAAGAACAAGACAATGAGATTTAAGGTTGACTTGAAATACAATTTCTGAATGTACCAGAATGAGGAACATAATTTACCTCATTCCCTTCATTCTCTGTACCCTGCTTTCTCCTGAAGGTGTTCAGATAATTCTTTCTCATCTGCATTTTTCATCCTCCGTTGAGGTATATGGTGAATCAGACTTGCTTCATTTAGATATCAGCATTATAGTGTAACATAAAAGCCTGCAAGGACCACATGGCAGGATCTCCAGAAACAATGAGGTAAGGGATGTGGCTTTTCCAATGCCTCTGCTCCCTTCCTGCCCCGGGTCAAAACAGTCTTTTTGTAGTGGTTTGAACTCGAGGCCTATACCTCGAGTCACTATACCAGCCCTTTATTCATGATAGGTTTTTTCAAGATAGGGTCTTGAAAACTATTTGCCCAGGCTGGTTTCAAACCCATGATCCTCCTGATCTCTGTCTCCTGGGTAGCTAGGATTACAGGCATGAGCCACTGGTGCCTTTCTCAGAAACACTATTTGGGTGATTCCAATGTTAAAATAAAGGAGCTTTCACCCCAAAGTTAAGAAGGAGAAACACAAGCAATAACAAATTTGAGTCTCCAAATATGGCTTGGTATTCCTGAGTCCACTGATTTATCAGTGATTCCGTTTCTCTATCTGACTTAGTAGTAATGCAAATAAACATTTTTAGATTACAAGAATACCCAGTAGGTTTATTTCCTTGTCACATTTCAACTAACTGACAGTGAATGCAAGAATTAATTATGGTTTGTAGATATTGTGCTCAAGTCCAGAAATTAGAAAGTTTTTTCTGTAAAGGGTCAGATAATAAATATTTTAGGTTTTGCAAATTATGTAATTTCTGTTGTAACTGCTCAATTTTGTCACTCTAAGTCCAAAAGTGACAAACACAATACATAAATGAGGAGGAATATTGTGTCCACCCAAAACTTTCTTTATAAAGGCAGGTTACAGGATTTTGCCAACTGGAAAGACATATTTTGCTGAACTCTGCCCTGGAAAGAGGGAATTAGTGACACAGGTGCCATACAGTGTCACTCCCAACATAGAGATTTCCTGCATCCAAACCATTTCATTTTTATAGTCTCCTTGGTTCCATCCAAAAATGTAAGCTAATGCAGCAGCAGGTATTTTTAGGATAGTGATACATTCTGGTTAAGGCACACACTTTGGTTTTTAGGGTTGAGTTTTGTCACTTCTGAGATGTATCAAGTTAGGCAGACTATTGCCCTCTTCAGTAGCCTTACTGCCTCAGTAGTCTAACCAGCTAAAAGCAGACAGTAGTATCCACCTTGAGCATAAAGTGCCCTTCAGTAGCTGCATGGAATAAAGGCAATTATTATTATTATCTTCCCTCTCTAAAAACTGGGGATAGCCACATATATTTATGGATATTAATAAAGTAGCTTATGTAATACTTAGAGCGCAAGACTTGGTACATAAAAATGTTTAATGAATAACTATTATTCATATTACTATTTTACAAATAAAGGAAGTTTAAAATAATCAAATAATTCCCCCAAAGCTTTATAGTGGATAATAACAGAAGTGGAGCTGTAATCTAGTACTTTGGGTTCCAGAGATTATTCTGTGCCCATTAAAATGAGCAAATGTGTGCTGGAACTCCTGAAAAGGCTTACAGTGAAACTGAAGAAGAAGTGTTATTTATTAGAAATAGTAATATACAGACTAACTTTTCATACATTTTTTGTTAACTTATTTATTTATTTTTCAACATATATTTCTTCATAAAGGACCTTGATTTGGGACATATTTTTTATGATTACATTAGTAGTCAGTTGGCAGCTTGCCCTAGAAGTAGAGCACAGGCTTCGGAATGGTTAGTAGGAAGAGATCTCATATTGCCTTTCATATTGTATAGATTTTATATTTCATGGAATAAACCCCATTGCCCTAAAGGTTAATGTTTTATCCCATGTTGAGTTCACCATTTTTGATCCCAGGTAAGTGGTGGAAATAATGGTAGGCATATAAATCAAACCAGAAGACAGACTAGGAACCTAAGACTATGTGCTTGTGTATCTCAAAAAGGTGATCTGGACGAATTAGAATATTTCTCTTCTCTTTCTCTCTCTCTCTTTCTCTCTCTCTCTCCTCTCTTTCTACACACACACACACACACACACACACACACACACACCACACACACACACACACACACACACACACACACACACACACACTGTCATACTGTCTTTGGAATTTCTTTTTAAAGATTTAGAAGAAAGTTGCCACTTTGCTGTGGTAAAAAAAGTTCAAAAGTAAGTAGAGTTAAGTCATGAGAAAGGGCAATATGGTCCATATAAACTATTAGTAAACAGGAAGACAGTTATTAGAGAGAAACAGAATGATTTAGATTGGCAGAAAGGAGGAATACATTTCTTGGTCCCCAGTCCACATTGGGTTGGCTATACTCAGTTTCTATTCTTGTACCTTTAGGAGAACCCTCCTACATCAGGCCCCAGGTTAACTGGGCTGTCTGTATGAGTCCCTGCTCTTTGCACACTGACGAGCTTCTAGCTGGAATAGTGATGCCACAGAGGCAATCTCAGTGAGATAGACATTTGAAATACTTCATGTCTTTGCTATTTCACATGCAAGGATGGTAAGAAAAGATATACTCATACCTTTAAGTTTTGTTCTAATTCTTAGCTTAAAAGCAAAAATCATAAGCCTTTGTAAATATAACTGCATTTTGCATAAGTTATGAATGTCACTGCTGTGTTTGTCCTTTCAAGTAGTGTTTCAGATGATTTTCTGCCTCATTTTCCCTTTTGTGATTACATTACATATTACTACATATTATGGGTATAAATAATAAATAGTAAGGAGGGTGTATTTTAAATGCTGTTTTATTTCTTGATAGGTATTTAGTAAGTTTACTTGGAATGTCATGATCAGTTCATCAGGAGATGCTAAAGTTTTTCATATTTAATGACCCAGATCATTTAAGATTATTTTGCCCACCTATCCAATTTCTTGTTTTATCTAAGATAATTGATAAAATATCCTCCCTTTCCAACTCCTAAATTTTCTCTCAGCCCCTCCTTTTCATATTATTCACATCCAGTGCCCCCATTATTAGTTTTATGATGCAAACACTAGGGAGGCAAAAGTTCTTTTATACAAACAATGCAGAAAATCCAGCTCTGTTTTACGGACTCTTCTACAGTTGTTCTTAGACTGGTGGTGCTCATTAGAGAGGAATAAAAAATGCTCACCTTTTTTTCAAGACGAATTGATGCACTTAGTGACATGGTCACCATTTCAAGATTTGTAAAATAAAATAGTTAGACACAATGCATTTATTGATGTTTTACTCAAGATAGTAACAGATCAGAAGAAAGGACAAAAAAGAATTTCCAGAATTTTTTTTGTTTTGTTTTGATATAGGCTGATTTCATACTCCTGGGCTCAAGAAATCCTCTCCACAGCCTCACAAGTATCTGAGCTACAGAAGCACCTGGGTTAGGAAATGTTTAGTGGTGATTAGTTTCTAACAGTTGGATGGTGGTAGCAAGGACTGAAAAGGTAGGTTGGACAGCACTGGATGTCTTGTTGCAGACTTTTTTGTTTCAAGCATAGTACAGTTATATTCAAAATAATAAAACTTGCAAAAGGCATTTCAAGCTGGATGTTTATTTAGTACTATGTATCAGAGATGATACAAGTTCTTAGTGTTATATCAAGTGGCTAAGTAAATAAGTGCCTTGAGAAACCTGCCCTTGATCGTATACAGGCTGATAGGCAAGTAAAGTTATGATCATGGTACAGTGAGGTAAGATCTGTGGTAGAAAAATGTGGGTGATGCAGTGGAATTTCAGAAAAAGAAACAATTCATTTTGCTACAGAGTGTGCAGGAAGATTTTGGACAGGAGTGAAGAGTGAACACAAATTGAGAAAGAGTAGAAAGGGAAAGGTATTGCAGGCAGAAAGCACAGCCTGAGCAAAGAAGGGATGACTGGAAAGGGGAGAGAGATCCTTAAGGGAACTGCCAGGAAGCCTTTGAGACAGTTGCTTGGTAACCACCTAGCACAGTTGGCGGCTGTAGCTGAGTCATTCAATACTCTTGGCTGCCTAATCCTTCTTCCCACCCCCATAGGGTTGAGCATTTTGAGTGGAATTTCATTTTAAATCAGTAGACATTAGTTCTGGACAGTATATTGTTGCAGGAACATCTCTTCTTAAGACATAGGGTAGGTTCTTGTCTCCTATGTAGGGCCACCCAGAGTCTCGGACCTGTGCTCAAGCAGTTTGTGATTGACTTGGATGAAACTCATCATTGCAAATCTTGTTTCATGAACAACACATGGTCCTGGAAAAAGAAATAAAGCTTAAGAATGTGAAAAAAAATCCATGGGAAGGGAGGAAGAAAACTTTCACTATATGGAAGGAAAGAATGAAGGAAGGAAGGGAGGGTAGGGAAAGAAAGAGGGAGGAAAGGAAGGAAGGAAGGAAAGAAAAGAGGGAGGAAGGCAGGGGGGAGGAAGAAAAGTAAGCACTTTCAAAAGATGGTACGTTTGGCATTGATACATGGCAGAGGAAGAACTTCATCAAAATCCCATGTATTTTCTCTATGATACATCTCTTCCCTCCGTGAACAAATTCATAAAAATCAAGAGCTGTTCTGGAGATAATCAGCACAAAAGAACTTACAGTAGGTGTTGTACTTTGTAGCAGTGACTATGTCTATCTGATTCTAGCCAAAACAGTCTCCTACTCGCCTGCAGAGAGGGATGGAGATTCTCACCATGACTCACAGGAAGGTGACCAAAAGAAGTGGGTAGACCATAATGGGTCTGGGCTTGAGTGCGCATGGTGTGCCCTTGCACGCCTTGGGAATTGTGGGAGTGATCTGCTCCCATCTGCCTCCATTTGCTTTTTACTTCTCTCCACCCCCACAAGCACATGCACACATTGGAGAGAAGAGGCTATTTCCAGCTTGCTCACAAAGACAGAAATCACACCCAGACACTAAAAAACTAGGAGAGGATATTGCTGAGCGATTGGACCTCAGTTTTGAATAACTGAGTTGAGAGGAGGACCTTTCACATGGAAAGAAACCTGTAGGTGACATTTGGTTCTTTCTTTTGATTGACTTGTTTTGCTTCAGTGGCTAAAAATCTTCCTAGTTTTGGTCATGAGTAGATCTGTGACAGTTTCTGAAAGAATCACACAGTGCCTCCATCAAATAGAATTAATTTCTTACAAACCACTTGAACATTTAATGTGCATTTCCTTAACTTCTTGGAAAATACATTACCCAGCTAATGCCTGGGGATCTGGTCATGTGTTATTCTTTTTTTGATTCATGTGTTGGGAAGGAAATGAGTCACATTGGATTAAGGGCTGACATCACCTAGTCATGCAAATGTGTTTGGCAGGGTGTGTGTGTGTGTGTGTGTGTGTGTGTGTATATGTGTGTGAAGGGGGAATGAAGCCAACTACCATGTGATGGGCAATGTCCCTTCCTCCACTCAAGTATCAGTTTTGCAGGCTGTGACTCCCAGCATCATGGTCCATGTGCTATTGGGTCTGCAGCCAACTATGCATAGAATTGAAATATTTGTGTGTCTGTGTGTATGTATGTGTATGTGTGTATACTGGATCTCTGGCTCTTCACAATGTCAAGCCATTATATTTGTGTGATCTTTATTGACTTTGTGGAAGAGACTGTGTGAATGCCAAATCAGACTGCCAGGCACAAATTATAGTAATAAAAATAATGGTTATTTAATACTTGTTTGGTGCTTGGTACAGTATCCTCTCAATAGCCCATAAGTAGTTATTTATAATCTCTACAATGATAATCTCAAGGAGGTTAAATTAGTAAATGCAATCTCAGGTCTGCTTATCTCTAAAACGTGTTATTTTATAGCCTTCCCAATCAGATTTTGAACTGCACTGTGAAACCCACCATCATTTAAAAATATTCCCAAGGGAGTAAGACAATGAGCTAGACTATTTTATTCATAATATATGACAAAGCTAGAAACCTAAAATGTTTCAATATCGATACCACTCAGTTTAGCATATAAGTTTACATTTTCATGAACTATTCTGCTTTTATGAAGAACTATCCTTGAGGGCAGGACTGGATTTTTTTTTTAACTTTTCTTTGTATACTTTTTTCACCTAACATAAGCAATCCAACTACAGCACAGACCAAGGGACAGATAAAGATATTAATATGTGTGAACTCAACATGGGTTCTATGGAATCACATTGTTCATGAAGATTATGTTTTGAAGTCAGTACACATTATTATTATCTTTTAATCATTTCCCCAGCAAAAAATTGCCTTTCTAACATTACCCTTCATTTCCTAACCATGTGGAATTTGGAGGGATTGATCTCATCTCAGCCCTAGGCTGAGCCCTGATTGCTGTAAATTTCCCAGTGAATTCTATCTCCTTGGCTACAGTTATTGATTCAGAAACACCACGCGACCCAAACAAAACCAATTAAGACATTGTTCCTGGGCTTTGGTTGAACTACAAGAAAAGGCAATTTTCTCTTTCTTCTTTTAGAGACTTTTAAGTCCCCAAAAGGAGAGCTCTACATACAAACTCACCCATCACTGAAAATGCAGAGCTGTGAAACTGGAGAATGATCTCTGTCTCAGGGACATTGTTTGAGTCCCCAGTCAGCCCTGATCCAAGACCTGGAACCAAGAGATTCCATGACTATTTAGGCCAGTTTGGGTTGTTTTTCTGTTCCTCACAACATGACCGCTACCTGATTCTCCAGGGAAGATTAAAAGGAGAAAAAAAACCCAAAAAACCAACCTCATATGTCACCAAGAGTGGTGACACACACCTGTAAACACAGTACTCAGGAGGCTGAGGTGGGAGGATAATGAGTTTGTGGCCAGTCTGGCCTACACAATGAGACTCTGTCTCAAAACAAAACGAAACAAAACAAAAACAACTCACCAAAACAAAACAAACAAACAAAAATCTCAGGTCATTACCCTGGAGATAGTCACAAAATGTCATAGAAAGGACAATGTAACCAGTTGGTATTTTCCCTTATCATTAAAACAGATTGCTGTTCATTAAATTGAGCAGGATATGAGGTGACTGATATTCAAAGGGCCACATAAGAAAAACATACTTCTTGAAACTCTTAAATAACATCCTGTTTGGTGAGATGCTCAAAATGTGTAAGGCAAACGAGAACTGAGTTCATGCCAGTAAATAGTACATATTCTTGTGCTTCCTCTAGGATATTTGCTGATTAAGCGAATGTCAGGCAATATGGCAATACCATAGACACTAAAGTCTGTCTGTCTGTCTGTCTGTCTCTTTCTCTCAAGTTCTCTCAAGTACATGTATTTAACACTAAATACCAAAAACAAATGTACCTAAGGCTTGACTCCATAATGTTATCTAACCTTATTCTGACAAACTTTCTTTCAGGAAGAAATATTTTAATTTTCTACATATGAGGACATTGAGACTCAAGAAAACTTTGTGCTGTCTTCAACATTATAATAATTCTAAATAAAGCCAGAGTATAGTGAGGCCTATCAGACACAAAATATCAGACACAGGGAATCAATAAATTCTTTTTGATTGAAAGTGATACTGGACTTCAATTTAAAGAAAGTTGTTAATGTGATGGGAGGAAGTCATAACTCAGGAGTCAATAAGTCTGATTAATAACCTGTATTTAGAAGTCTTTGGCTATCCTCTGACTGTCTGAGTTTTAACATGGATATTTTAGTTTTAGAATCTTGGATACCTCTAAATTACATAGTGCTTAGGGGAGTCTTGTAAAAGCATGTCCAAGTAGTTCTATATTTCTAAAAGCTGATGATTTCCTATGAAGCAAGGAATCACACAATGTAATATGGCAGAAAATTGTTAATGGCATTAGTGAAGATGTTTCAATTGCTTACTAAAAGAAAAGAACTAAAAGTAGAAATCACTTTACCATGAACACAAAAAGTAATCAAACTGTTTCTTCTCCATCCAGAAATGCTAGAGATGAAATGAGAAGACAAATACACTGAGACTTGTTTTTACCTCCTGGACTGTACATGCTCTTCCATGTAGAAAAGCCAGGCCCTGCTCCTACCTCATGGACCCTCACTCTCACGGCATCTGTTTTCACATTTTCCTTAGTGGTAGAGGGAAAAGAAGGAAACTAAATTTATTAAGGGCCTATATTGTACTGGTTTCTTTCAGATAGTAGCATTGCTTAACTTAATCACTTTAATATCTCTTCTAGATAGATTATCCTTTTGCAGAGACTAACAGACATTTGGAAATTTTGAGAGTTTTGCCAAAATAAATTCAACAGGTTATGAAATCTAAGTCTCTTTTCTCAAATTCAGAGAAGAGTCTACCAAACTGTATGTATTTGCAAATCTCCTGGTTATGAGATGTGGTCTCCATTCAGATGGTGTTTAAAACTTTCTCCCAATCTTAACTTTGATGATTGGGAGAGATTTTCAACTTTGTGTGTGTGTGTCTGTGGGTACTGGGATTTGAACTCAAGACCTTGCACTTGCTAAGCAGGTGCTTTGCCACTTGAGTCATGCCCCAAGACCTTTTGCTTTAGTTATTGTTGAAATAGGATCTTGAATTGTTTGGCCAGGCCAGCCTGGGCCAGCTTGGGACTTCCATGTAGTTGGGATGACAGGGGTGCACCCCAAACTCAGGATATTTTTTGAGATGGGGTTTCCATAAGTTTTTGCTCAGGTTAGCTTCAACCCATAAGCCTCCCTATTTCTACTTCCCAAGTAACTGGAATTAGAGGTATGAGCCATAGTGCCCAGACTAATTTGCTTGTTTCTTAACCACAGAAATTAGTTCTTAATAACTTTATTTGAATTTGTCTGCTAGACTGGGAATTTATCTTTTTTCTTCCCTGGTATTGCATATACTTACGGCCTAAGTTTTGAGTGATAATGCATATGGGGCAGGGTGGACAGTGACTGAAATGAAAGCATTTGAGACTGTGGGATCAAATCGAGCTGTCTTTTTTACTGGCTGTCATTACACATATTCGGTGGTGTGATCTTGGAACCTCCATTTTTCTTCTCTATAAAATAGCGATCCTGCCCTTCCATAAGATTGTTCTAATAATTAAACAGTATATGTAAAGTGTAACTTTTCCTCAGTCCTCCTCTGATTATGTTTGGTAAAATCATGGGACACTAGACAAACATTCTAATCATAATGTTCCTGCATGCTTCACCCTCCATCACCATCCTAGAGGAAGATAGTCTATTGTCCTTTAATCCTTTAAACAGTTCTTTATCTTCATTTCCTTCTAGTGATTCTCAGTCTTGATTATGCACGAGAACACTTGGAGCTTTTTCAAACCTACATGCCTAGACTTGTACTCAGACCTTGGCTCATGATGTCCTGATTTAGGAGATTAGGAATTAGGGGAAAAACCCCAGTCACAGCTCTTAAAAGGCTCCGAAGAGGATTCTGCTGCACATGACAGGTTGAGCATTACCAGAGTTTGGGCCACATTCTCTGGAATGGTGACTATAGACCATGCTGGGAAATAGATGGAAAGGGTTACACTCCTATAATGCTGAGGCCTCTCTTAAATCTCTTGAAGTATGTCTCTAAACTACCAGCATCAGTAATGCCTGGTGTTCTGGTTGTTAGTGCAGCTTTCTAGGTCTGAACTTGGATCAGAGCCCTTGTTTATGAAGCCTTCATAATCCATGTTTAGTACACTTTCCAGAGATTCCAGATAAGAGATGCTTTGAAGACAGACAGGAGAATAAGGTGTAAGGGGGCACTTTGAGACTTGACTATCCTGACTTTTCTAAGCAAAATGGCTTTTGACTCATTGAGAATTGAACCTGTGCTTGTTTCTCTAGTGGTTGACTTTACTCCACACTTTAATTTCACCCAGACTTTTCTTTTCTAACTCCATTTCATACCTTAAAGCACGTCAAGATCATGAATACACCTAAACTCATTTGAGATTCAGTTCATAACAAAAATGATTTTTTGTGCTTATGCTGTATTTTGGTGAATCCAAGAAGGAAGGATGGAATATCACTTGTTTTTATGTCAGAAGGGAAACTACTTGGCAAAACAAGCAATTCAATGCCCTAGTTTTTGACAGCCTATCTGGGAAAATGTCATTCTGCAATGCCAAGGAAATTGCCAATCTCCTACAAAAAGAAAGCATTAAAAAAAAAAAACTAAGGAAATTTAGTGTGCACTGGGGTGTGAAGACTTGAAAACACTTGGATCTTCTATAGAAATGCTGGAGCCATGCTTACCCCTCTCCACATCCACATCAATCAAACCAAACACAGTTTTTGTCAAAGTTGTTTTAATTTAGTATCTAACTAGTCATGACTTCTGTTGAGATTTGGTCATACGGATAAAGCTTGTAAATAAAAGCTACTGCAGTTTTAGAGGTTTTTTGTTTTGTATTGTTTTAAGTTCATTCTGATTAAACTGAATTAAATTTCAGCTAACTTAACAGCACTTGCAATAAATTTGTCAGATCTCTGAAAACATAGGGAAACAGAGTTCCTACTATGTGTGTAGATTCAACTTCTGGTCTTTCATGTTCTATAGTTTCTAGCTTAGGTTTTTGGCAACTGTTGTGTGGAATATGCATTTTTAGTGGCGTGGAGAAGAAATCAGGAAGAAAAACAATTAATTGACTTATAATTTCCTCAATACTTTTAATGCAATTACTTTTTGAAGAGTTTTCATTCTCATGTTAGATTTTATTTTCATTGAAAAGTGAGAAGTAATAGCCTATTTAGGGTACAGTGTATGACTCCACATTCATTTGAATTGTAGACCACAGTTTCCTCTAAAGTTGTAAGAGTCAAAAAGCATTTTGAGGGCAGCTGGTTACTTGGATCCCAAAGTGATCACCAATGGCTTTTATTCTAATCTTTTTGTTTTTATCATCACTGTCCCAAGGTGGGAACACAGGGTTGGTCTAGAATTCATGTCTCCAGATGATCTCCTCTGCTTTCCATTTCATTGTACTCTATTGTCTTCTCCTTGACTGTTTTCTACTTAGAGATCACTGAATATGAATCATGTCTTCTAGGAAATCTTTAAATCTCTGAGGGTAGAGAATAATTTTGTTGTCCAAAAATGAAATGCTACTTAAAAACATGGAAAAACTGTCTTATAGTGTGGAAATAAAGACTCATATTGTTTTGAATAACTTAACATTGTGATGGATGTTCTAAAAGAAAACAAAAGTAAGAGACAGTACTTGAATTCAAGAAATGTAATGCAACAAGATAAATCCCATTCTCCTTAACGTACAACTGAAGTCCTCCTTCATCTGTTTTCTACTTTTCCAGCTCATTTCCTGTCACTTACCATGGGACATTAAATATTTGAAAACATTTACCTATGTAACAATTCCTACATATATCATTCTGGAGTTAAATAAGGAATAAGGGAATTGTCAGAGTCTAGAAGCTGGGGTTGTCTTGCAAGAGCTAGAACCATGCTGTATCCTTCAAGATAGGACCTGAGCCACAAAGAAAGGGTTTTCCCTTGGGAGCTGAAAAAAAACAAAAAACAAAAAACAGCTGTTACCACAAATGCTACCACACAGGATGAAAAACATATAAATATCCCAGCTTTCCTCCTCTTTCTTCCCTTCATTCTTCTATTATGACATCCATTACCCACCCCAGTTGAATGTCATTTGGCAAGGCAGCCTGGGAATATATTTCTCTTGAGATATAAAGCAGAGTAGGGAAGAGGTGGAGAATAGATTTTTTTTAGCATATTATAGTTGTACAGGGAGATACATTGGGACATTTACATAAATGCTTACAGTATATCTTAATTAGATTCACCCCCTCCATCTTTCTCGTTCAGCCCCCATCCCCTTCTTCTTAGAACAATTTCAACATGTTTCATTGTTCTGTTTTTATACATGAATACAAAATACTTCCACCATATTCTCCCTCCTTCACCATTTCCTTATGCCCTGTCCCCTCACATTTGTACTCAAGTGAATGAATCTTGAAGTAAATATGCACTTCACAACTGGTGGTAGTTTTATATTACCCCCAAATACTCTGAAACAGAGACTTGAGTTCAAGTAGTTTTCTAGGGAGGTGATTCTAGGATGCACCGGAACAGGAGCAGAAAAAATTATACCTGGAAGATAAATAAGCCAGTACAGGCAACATTAACAAGCCAGCTACCACTACGGCAACTGGAACTCAATCATGCTAGGGTTTTTGGAGAGGCTGCATAGAAAATGCCTCAAATATCTCATCACAAGACTGATTAAGATGTGATATGTATGTGCTAATTCTCATCTACTATTTTTTTGGAAACTGGTTTTGGGAGGAGATGGGCCATTACCTGGGTGGCACTTCCAGCCTGCTCTGGGCATGAGCTGAACATGCTCTTTCAATCAGAGAAAGTCCACAGAGAATCACAGGCATGCAATAAGAACCTGTCAGCACATACAGGAAATTGTCAAGAGGCAATGACAGTACCTGCTACATTCCCATACTGAATTAGCTCCTTCAATTTTGTGTGGTTTTTGTACTTTCTTTACAAGCCTATCATTGTGTTTGTTATATGCATATTTATAATCTAGACTTTTATTATTTAAGGAAGAAGCTATTTTAAATTCTTTATCTCCCTTACTAGTCAGCCTTAGAAGTTCTTTATACACACAAGGTTAAATCAGTACACCTTACCCAACTCCTCTATTTGTTTAACAAATAATTTGAAATATCTAATTTGCTATCCTGAAATTAAAATTATAAAATCTACAGCTATGTATTGAATTGTGTCCCTTAAACTTCATATGTTGGAGACCTAACCCTCAATGTGACTACATATAAAGGCAAAGTATTTAGGAAGTAATAAGGTTAAATGCAGTCATAAGGGTGGGGTCTTAATTCAATAGGATTGTGGTCTTATAAGAAGAAGAGTTCATTCCCCCTTCTCTCCCCCATGTGAGGACCAAGAGAGAAGACAGCTATCTGTATGTCAGGAAAGAGCTCTCACCAGGACACTACCATGATGGCACTTTGATCTCAACTTCCAGCTTCCAGAATTATAAGAAAATGAATTTCTATTAAGCCACTCAATCTATGGTATACTCTTATGGCAGTACAAGTTGAGTAATACACTTATTTACCCATGTTTTTTATTTAGAAAAATCAATATTATATCCTAATTCTAATAAAAATAAGAGGCAACCAATTTATAATAAGGTAATCTGAATTTCATTAAGTAAAGGATCAGGCACAAATAGAACAGAAGGTATAATAAGATTGCTAGATAAACCTACTTACAAAAATACATTTAGCTTCAAGAATCTGGATTACAAGCCTGTACTCCTTGCTACTTAGGAAGTGGAGATAGGGAGGATTGTGGTTCCTGGTCAGGCTGTGCCAGTAAAAGCTTGGTGTGGTGGTGTGCACCTGTCATCCTAGCTTTGTGGGAAGCTTCACCCTATCTCAAAAATAACCAAAGCAAAAAGGGTTGGGGATGTAGCTCAAATGGTAGTGTGCCTGCCTATCAAGTGCAAGGCCCTGAGTTCAAACCCCAGTATCACCAAAAATTAAAGAAATACATTTAATACAGAAAAAAAACTATCTAACCACAAAATTGTTGACATTTTTAAACTTTTTGTTAATGGGATTATAGGTTAATGCATAGATTCAATGTGTATATACATAGACTCAGTAGGAATGCAACAGTAAAAATGCAGAATGACACAGAATCTTTATATTAGTAACTCAAACTATATAAGATTATTGTGATTTATGACATATTTTTTCCAAGAGAGTGAGCAAATCTTGGCAGATTTGCAAAGAAAGCACTTTTATATTGACTAACATGATATTTCTGAAAAGTTCTATGGACTAAAGCTATATATACATATATAATACATACACACACATATATATAGATATAGTTATAGATACAGACATATTTGTCTATGTGAAGTAGGGTTGAATCTTGGCTCCAGTATTATATAGAGGCTATACTGTGTCTTGACTCTCCCACACAATAGTTGATAGTTTCTAGAAGTAGGAAGATCTCTGAGGCACAGGACAAGGCATTGCAGGATGCATAATATCTGTGGCCATTCTTATTTGCTAAATGCTAGGAGGGTCCCTTAATCATTGGGATAAACAGAAAACACCCTCAAAATCCTAAAACTCCTCTTGGAAGGTAGGATTTTTCCTTTGAGATCTTCTGTGTCAAATGTTTGTTGAATGCATCTATTTATTAAGTAAATGAGCACTGAATATTGAGTTCGTTTTAAGTAGATGAACAAGACTTTGAAATCATTTAAGAATCTAAAAAGTAGGGAATAATTAATATATTAAATTTCCATCTTGAAATAAGGATGTTCTATAAATGCTTTGGAAAGACGTATGTAAAATTAGAATATTTAAAACCATACTCCAGGGGCTGGTGGAGTGGTTCAAGTGGTGGAGTACCTGCCTAGCAAGCACGAGGCCCTGAATTCAAAATCTCAGTACCACAAAACAGGAAAAACCAAAATAAACAAAACCATCCTCTAGAAGAAATATTGGATGTGAGTGACCTTTTTGGTTTTTGATAATGGCTTGAAAAAGGACATAAGAGCCATGCTTGTCGGATTTGGAAATACATAATGTCAAATTGCGAGAAAGTTGTTGATAGGTCACACCATCATCAAACAGTGAGCTAAAACAAATACAATAAGCTAAAACAGTGAGCTTTTAGCACTCTACCACTTGAGTCACAACTCTATTATCCTTTTTTGCTTTAGTTATTTTTTAGATAGGGCCTCAAGTTTTTGTCTGGTCTGCTTTAGACAGTGATCCTCCTAATTTCCACCTTTCTCATAGCTGGGATTACAGGGGTGTACCACCATGTTCTTTGAAATAGGCTCTGTCTAACTTTTTGTCTGGGCAGATCTTGAATTGGGATCTTCCTATCTCTGCCTCTCAAGTTGCTAGATTAAAAGCATAAGCCATAACACCTGGATACTTAACTTTCCTTGCATCTAGTTATGTCTCCTTTCTAAACAAATTATTCCCTTAGTCCCCTGAGGCATTCCAGCAATCATTTTACTGTTAGGTATAGTAGTACACAGGCATGCCTAGCACACTCCCACACACTCCACACACTGCACACATGTAAAAACATGTACACATCCACATCACACACAAGTTCCTTCACTGACCTTTTCTAACTCATGCATTTTTTTTCTTTGTGGAATTAAACTACTCATGGCTCCACCTTTTTGGTATTTAAATTGGTGTTCATAAAAATCCTGAAGTTTCTTCTCTTCCAGGCCTTGCTTTAGTCTCCTTAGCAACCTCCCTAGCAACAGAGTTCTTTAAAAAGGAATCTCAAAAAGTTGCATAGGACATATTCCTTGCAATTATACTAAAATTGGAAAATATGAAATAAAATCTCACATCAGAATTTACATTGCCTTCCTTCAGGTTCATTCATTGAACACACCCTGATTTACCTGGTACTGTTCAATCTCCATGTGGCCACCAGAGTCATCTTCAAAGACAAATCAGTTGCATCATTTTTTTACTAAAATTCCTCTTCCTAGAGACTTATGCTCCCATTTTGATGCAACCCACATTTTTATCAGGACTATAAAGCCATTCAAAGTCCTTGCCTGATCCTTGGTCCTCACTCTCTCTTGTAGCTCTTTGCTCCAGCTGTGATGTCTTGCTGTTACTCCAGCCTGCCAAAGTCATTCCTCCCACCCCCACCCTGCCAAGGCATACTTTCTGTGCTCTCTGCCTGAGTTGCTCTTCCCCCAGAGTTTTACAGGGCACATACCTTCTCATACTCAGTGTGGTACCTATTCACACTCACTGACCACAATAAGTAATCTGTGTTATTTGTAGTGGAATTTGACCCTATCTAAAATACAGTCTTTATTTGTTTATACATTTATTATGAATACAATTTTCATGAGGAGAGGGACTTTCTCTTCTTTACTACTTTATTTCCATCACTTAGCACAGAGTTGAATTGAATAAATTAAATGACTTAATTGCCAGTGTTTGCTTGGTGCCTCCCTTGTATCAGGCTTCCTTGAGTAATTTGTGTGCTTTTGGGAATGTTGATAAAATGACTAACATTTATAGAAAACAAGGCCCAGTGCCACATCCATCCTGGAAGAAAATGCTCCTGCATCAGGGAGATCCCAGATTTAATTTAAGAGCCAAACTGGGATTCTAGAAGACAGTTGAACCTAACTGTAATTAGTCTGCAGAAGTAGGAAGGGCACTGTCTATGTGGTTTTGCTCCTTGCATTCATCCAGCCTTCAAGATCATGCATAAAACATATTTGCTTTTTACTTTGGGCAAAGTTCAGCATACTAGAGTTGAAGGGAAATTCATCTTTCAGACAAGTAGTATCCAAGATTATAAAACTGAGCACAGGTGACAAAAGAGATTTGCTTAGGAGAAATGTAAGGATTCTTTAGTCCTTTTTCTGCTTGCCCCTCTCCTTCTTTCCAAGAAATGTGCCTGATAATGAACATTGGCTATGTGAATGCTTTATGGATGCTACACATTATTTCAGAGGAAATAAATGGATATAAGTTCATCAAAAGAATTTCCCCTGAATTAACTTTTCTTCTCTTTAATTAGCTTTTCAAGAGCAGCACTCCTGTACATGTCTAAAAATAGACAGAAACCTGGCCAGGAGAAACTTACAGCAGCCTGTTTTCTATGTATTTCAATACTGGTTCAGATTTGCACATCAGTGTCTGTTATGAAAATGTATCATGGTGCCTTTATTCACTGTGATAATTCTGGTATCGATGCTGACCCTGGAGTTTCCAGAGGGGGGCTATGTTCCTTATGAAAGTGGAGAGAAGGGTCCACTTTAATAAATTTTATCCTACACTTTTCTTCATTTTTCCACCTAATGGCCCCTTTGCCATGCACAGAGGTTCCTTGAGCAGGCACCTCATAAACCCACAAGGCATGCTCAAAGTAACCTTAGCACCAGACCTAATTTAGGTTCAAGTGAGAGTCTGCCAGACACTACCACTTTAGTTTTCCCTGACAACCCTATGATGTAGTGAAGGTAAAACAATATTGGTCCCATTTTATAGATTAGAAACTAAAAAAAGGAAGTTGATTGGTTCTTAAATTAAAAAATTGATTATTGGGAAATATAAGGATAACTAGGGAATCAGATGCCTTTCTGTTTATCTTAACCTGGACATTTTCAGCTATTTTCAATTATTTCTTTTTTTAAAAGCCAAACTATGCTTTTAAGCTCAGTGGTATAAGGACTTCTCCTTGTCTCTAAAAGAGAAAAAGCTTCCCAGGCAGAGATGAATTTCATATGAGTGGAGTTTGGAAGCAGAGACTAGCAGGTAAATTGGAGTGATCAGATACCAGATGGGGAATATGGGCTAGATAATCTCTATGATGCCTTCCCAATCCTTTTGTGGTCATTAATCCCATAGCCAAGCTGAAAGCCAAACAAATAACAAATTCTGCTGAAAGGAAAGGGGTTGGTTTGGCTTTTTTCTAAAAGAAAGGCCAGGGACACTGGGTGGAATACTCAAAGCAAATTGATTGAGGAAATGCAGAGAAAATCAGAGTAAGGGCGGAGAGAATGGATTTTCAGTTTAGACTGAGTGCAGAGAAGCAGCTTGTTGGTTTTTAACCACATCCTAGTGCTGAGCTGACCTAAAGTCTTCCTGAGTTTTGGAGTTCAAAAAGTGAATGAATTAAACAGGGGAAGAAGGAGACTGTGGTAAGCACGAGCTGGATGAGAGCAAAACCTTGAGTTCAAAAGCAACTCCACCACACAGATGTAGCTCAGAATCCTCTCCTACTTGGTTTCAGCTACTTGTCCAAGTCTGGAGGTAGCACTCCCAACTGACACCGTACCAATTGTCTTAGTAGTAGTGGAACAATGGTGCATTATCAGTCTCACAGGAAAGAAAGACTAATGACAATTATGAGACATATAGCAATCCTCTTTTCTGGCTCTGCTTCTGATTAAATATGTCTCAAAAAGTTCTAGTATAAAGAGCAATAACCTGACACAAGCTGGTGGCCTAGAAGAACATCTGTTACTCCATTACTCTTTCTACAGCCATTTTACATTTCTCTAGAGTTTGCTGTTCATTTATCTTCCTAAAGACTTTTAGTACCCTTGATTCCCTGGGATACTGGGTCTCATCACTGTGTGCGTGTGTGTGTGTGTGTGTGTGTGTGTGTGTGTGTGTGTGTGTGTTTGAAAGAGAGAGAAAGACAGACTGTGGTCCCACACAATTCCCTGTGTGGACACACCTGCAATTACCTAAGGCCCTGTCGATAGGCACCACAGATCTTTGAACACACTATTCATACCATAGCACTGACTTAGAAGGTTTCTTAATAAAAAGAGACTAGGCAGACCCCAAAGGCCTAAAGATAATGCTTATCTGAAAAGAGTGCTTAGAGGAGGCTATCCAAAGTTCACCAAGGATCTCTTTCACAAGGTGGAAGAGATTTATCATGGACATATCATCTGTCTCCTGAAATGATCTCTATTACAAAGCTTTGACCCTAAACTGTCAAGTCTTTGGACCACTAGGACATCATATTCCACTTGACAACCCATACAGGTGATGGGTTATATATAATTTATCTCAGCTGTGTAAATAATATTATAATTAAAAACACCCTTATAAATGATATATTTATTTTTAAATTTCATCACTTTTGTTTACATGAAGAAAAGTGAGTTTATACAGCTTTAATAATCTAGTGAAAACTCATGTCAGAAAAGAAATGTAGCTTTTCTTTCCAGGTGTGTAAACTGAGAAAGGTAAAATGTGTTTCTCTTGACAACAGCAAACAGTAACAGAGTTGGGAATATAACTGCAACCCTGATTCCCAGTTCCCTGTTTTCATCAATAAAACACACTCAACATCTTGCTCTCTTGCTCTGATTGCTGTATTTACATGCCCCAATTCTCCCATTAAATCTAAATTGTATTTGTATTTAAATGTAAATTGTATTTAACATCTCTAGCAGAAACTTTTAATTTTAAAATCATTTTTAAGGGCTCTTCATGGAAATTGTTGGAATTTAGTCTTGAGTGCCCAGGTGAGAAGGTAGTACAAAGGTCAAATGAATAAACACAGGTCATAAACAGCTATTGGCAGTGCAGACATAAATTCATGGGATATCATTGCTTCTACTTTTGTGAGTGCTTAAACATTTTTGTAACAAAACATTTAAAATGACACTAAAGTCAAAATATGCCAAAGTGAAAAATAAAAGTATATCCATTTGCTCACTAAGCTTACTGTTTACCTAATACCCTTAATAGTTTATTATCTTTAATTTGTATGTTTTCCAGACCCCATTGATATATAATGACTGTCCCTAGTGATATATAATGACTGTTGTGCTGAATTGCTCAGAAAAATAGTAAAGGTTTAAACTTACATGTTATTTTGGTATATAGTTACTAACTACTGACTTTTTCTTTGTTTCTGGGTACACATGAGATCACTATTTAAGGTATGTGATATATGATTAGTGAAAATATGATTGAGAAGAAGCAGACATGATGAAATTCCCCAGTAATTCAGAATATTTGTATCTGGCAAAGAGACTGTAAACACCACCAATAAATTTCAGAAGTTTCTTTTTTAATGCCAAGAGTTCAGGTTAAGGAATAATGTAAAATTTAAATTTTAATACAGAGAAATAAATAAGACTTTATAGTTTTCACCAAATGGAACTCTCAATTAGAGTAGAGCAAGGGAAGGAATTGAATTTGTGCAAAATGTATGAGGAAAACCTTTTATGTTTCTACATATCTTAAGCATGACACAGTATTTTAAGAAAATTAAGCAGGGAATGACATAATTAACTTGCATATTCTTAGAACGAATAGCATGTGATTAGAAGAAGTAAAAAAAAAAAAAAAACGCATTTGAGTATTTCCTGTTATACAGATGAGTGACAAAGAATGTCCAAACTAATATAGTGACATGGTCAAAAGAAAGAGTCATATGTGAGAGATAAGAAAGAGGTAGAATTACTTAGAAATATGAGAGGATTCAAGGAGAATGCCCTTCACTACTGAGTGGATGAGTGGATAGTGCTCCATTTAGCAGAATAAAAGAATATGTAAATCCGTTGAGAAAATACCGACATTTGGAAATTTTGCTTTGACATGATCATGGGACATTTAATTTAAGATGTTCAGCCGTCAATAGGAAAATCACACCAGGAATCCAGTCAGGGAGTCTGGAGAACTTTAGTGCTGAGGTTATTCAGATATAAGTTAGTCCACAGAAACTGTTTAAATGGGAAGAGATCCACAGACTGAACTTTGGAAATAGCATATATAATTAGTGAATAACATCTAAATTAGTATTTTAAAGAAATTTATATTCACTAACACATATATTTTAAAATATGTATTTGATTGCA
This sequence comes from Castor canadensis, assembly GCF_047511655.1. Taxonomy (NCBI): domain Eukaryota; kingdom Metazoa; phylum Chordata; class Mammalia; order Rodentia; family Castoridae; genus Castor; species Castor canadensis. Next base: position 106,097,372 of record NC_133392.1, on the reverse strand, counting down.
CTTCATTTTTACTCAATATATATTTTTAAAATTATATATACATATACATATATGTAAAACACTTAGAAACACAGGAAAGGCAATAATTTGCTTTGAACTCTTTTCTGATAAGGTAGGAAATTTTTCCTTAATTTTGGAGAATGTTTTCTTGCTATGGCTTGTGTGTGTCCCCTAACATTTAGTGTGTTGGAAATCTAAAAGATGAAACCTTAAGGATATAGCCTCAGGATCAGTATAGAGTTGGTGGGATCTTTAAAAGATTGGGCCTAGTAGGAAGTCATTACATCCTTGTTAGTCAGTTTTGTGAACAAATACTTAACAGAGACAACATAAGGGAGGAAAGATTTATTTTGCTCAAAGTTTCAGAAGTTTCAGTCCATGATGGCAGAGAGGACATGGAGGAGCAAAACAACTTGCTTCATAGCAGATAGGAAGTCATGGCAGAGTATATCAGTAACAGGAAGGAGCCAGGACAAGATATAGCCTGTAAGGACACACCCCTAGTCATCTACTTTCACACCTTCCACACCTTCCAGCAGTCTATTCAGTTTTTGAATCCATCAATGGATTAAGCCATTCATTAGGTCATAGCCCTAATCATCTAATCATCTCTGGAAACATCCTCACAGATACACTCAGTGGTGTGTTTTACTAATCTCCTGGGCATTTCTCAATACATTTAAGTTGACAATGATGTTTAACTATCCCAAGTCCATCCCATCATGTTGATAAGGTGTTCCTTATCAACACTCACTCCATCTTATAAGGCAAAATACATTCAGATCAACACCATGAGTCTCCTTAGTCTTAATAGTCTCAGCATTGTTCAAAAGTCCAAGTCCACAGTTTCCTTGAGAGTCAAGGCAACTCAGTTGTGAGCCTCTGTCAAAATCAAAAAAGCAATTTGCATATTTCCAACATACATTGGCACAAAATAAATATCCCCATTTCAAAAGGAAGGAATAGGAAAATAGCAAGGGAGGATCAGACCAAAACCCAGCACACAAACGTTAATCCTACAGCTCCATATTCAGTATGTGGAGAATGTGATGATATGATATGAGCTCAACAGGGCTTGCATAGCCTGCCCTTAAGGCCTTTCTGTTTGCGGCACACATGGGCTCTCTCTTGGCATGGGTGGGGTCACTGCCTGCAGCTTTCCTCAGCAGATGTTTCATATTGCTGATGTGTGTAACTTCCTGGCATTTCCTTTGCATCTCACAACTTCACAAATCACCTTCTCAGGGGCTGTCTTTGAGAATCTGACCTTGCTACACACTGTCTAGCCTTCCCAGGTTTCTTTTGAAATCTTTGTGGAAGACTCTTTGACCCATAACTCTTGCATTCTGCAAAGCCGGCCTCGCGTGGACAATTCCAACATCTGTTGCCAGCTTGAGTTGGACATCTTTGTACCATGGTTGTAGGTGCCTCTAAATGCCTGAGCAACTGAACACGGTGAAATGAATCCTGAGAAACAACTTCTTAGGTGGACCTGTGTAAGCCCCAGACATATTTTCTTCTTAAGGGAAAATCTTTCAAATGAATTTATTCTTTCATACCCTTGAGCCTGGAATGGTTGGATTCTGGCCCATTCCTAACATGTCCTCAGGGCATCTTTCCTGTTATTCTTTTTGTTGTCCTAGTGCAAAGCACTGGGCCTCTTTTAATAGCACTAATCTCTTTAGGAATCATGACTTCCTTAGCCCTAGCTTTACACAGGCTTTTCTGACAAGACTGGAAGTTTGTCAAGATCTTTCTCCTCTGGTGTTTGCCCCCAATTCTTACTGTGGACTTAGCTAAAGGCTTTCAGCTATATCCATGCCACAGCCTGAACACTGGGCTGTCTTGAAATGTCCTCCACCAGATTAATTAGTCTGTCACCTTTAAACTCAGCCTCCCACAAAGGCTCAGGACATGCACAAAATGTAAACAAGTTCTTTGCCAGACTGTAACACAAATGGTCTCTAGCCCAGTTCTCAATGCAATCATCACTCTTATATGAAATCTCATGAACCTAGCCTTCACTGTTCTCATTCCTGTTGGCATTCTGGTCTTCAATGCTCCCACCAGAATCACTCATTCTGCTCTGCTTGTAGCATGCTAAAATATCCTAATCTACTTCTCCAAACTCTTTCAACTTTCTCCCACAAACCAGTTCCTAAGGTTTCTGAACCACTTTGTCAGGGGTCACAGCAATGACCTTACTCCTCTATTATCAGCTTTTCTCCATTCAGGTGAGGAGGGCATGGTGAAACAGAGCAACTCTCATCATGACAGGTAGGAAGCAGAGTGGAGCAGTAATAGGAATCAGCCAGGGCAAGATATAGCCCTCAAAGACATGCACCAGACACCTCCTTCCTCTAGCTAGGCCCCACCTACTATAGTTCCATAGTCTATTCAGATCTCACATCAATCAATGGATTAAAAAATTCATTAGGTCACAGCACTTGTGATCTAATAGTCTTTGAAAATACCCTCATAGATATACCCAGAAGTGTGCTTTACTAATCTCCCAGGCATTTCTCAATCTAATTAAGATGAAAATCAAGATTAATCATCATGACATGGGGTTAGTAGCCTTGGGAGGGAATCATACTGGTCTTGCAGAGCGGGCTGTTATAAAAAGTAGAAGAGTGGTCCCTCTGTAGACTTTTGCTTCCCATCCTGTCCTGTGACCTGTTTCACACCAACTCCCTACCAGTGTGATAGCCTCTCCCTTGAGGCTCTCAGAATAACCCAGCAGAAAATCGGAAACCAGAGCCATTCCCTCAGACCTCCAAAACTGTGTGCAAAGTAAATTTCTTTTCTTTATAAAGTAACCAGCCTCAGGTATCTTGTTAAAGAAATGGAAATCAGACTAATATACTTTTCAAAAAGAAGCAGATTTCTCCTATGTGGCTTCAAAGATATAAAGAAGAATAAAGAATTGAAGAAGAACTTCTTAATAAATTGAGCTGTACCAAATAAGATACTCTGGTTAGGCAGAAGGAAATTTCTGCCTAACATACATTTTGTGTCTAACAGACAAGAGGCACAGGAAAAAAAAATTTGTTAAATGACTAAAATTGCTTTGTTTGGAGATGTAAATGATGATGTATATTAAATGAGGAGCTTTTCAAAATGCCCCCTAAAATTGACTTCTGTCCAGTCTTAGGACTACAATATTTTACACTGAGTTGTTCTCTATCCAGGTTTTGAGACCCTTAAACATAAGGACCCATTTGAACACAAGATTTCCTTGTAGTGATAATGCCATAAATTAGCTTGTCACTTTTCTCTGAAAAACATGGTTTACCTAAATGTGATTGAGCTTATTTCATCAAACATAACCTGGAAATCTAGTAAGAGGTTTGCACAGAAATGTCAACTGCCAACATGTTACTCTGAACATAATTGCTTTCCTACGTATTTGAAGATTTTGGTCATCTTTCGTTTCAATTTGTGCTTTACTGTGATTGTATCCATGTAGAATCAAAAGCTGAAAATGGAAAGAAAGGTCATTCGTTGGTACATCCCTGCATTCAAGCAGAATAATAATTAGGTAATTTGGAGCTAACGAAGTCATAAAAGTTGTCATCACAACAATTTAATAACTTCTTAGTTCCAAAATTTGTAACTTTTATATTTAGAAGTTTGAAGTACATAAGAACATGTATTTGGTTCAAAAATTGCTTGCCTTATTTGTGGTCCTTTTTTTCTTATGGTTAATGACTGTTGCTTTTCTTTTATGTTAATCTGTATGAAGGGCTTTCATGTATTAAAGTCCACACTCTTCTTTATTAAGTCTTCGGAGGCACTGCAGTGCTTCAGAATTAGAATGACATGATGTTAATCATTCTCAAAGACATGTGTTTTGGGACCCTGTCCCCCTGGGTTTCTTGAAATCCAGTTTAATATGTAAAATACATTCTTTTAATTGGTGTTTAATATCTGCACAGAACCCTTTTTATCTTTAAAACAATATATAGTCCTATGTTGGATGCAATTAGGAAAGAATATATGAAAAATATCAACAAGAATAACAGTGGAATGTTTGACACTGAACATGCACCTAATCATTTTAGGTACAAGTCTAACTTCAAAATTCTAATTAAAAAAAGGTCAGCTTTCCTAAGCAGATGAATCAATCAGGAAACACTAGCTTCTTCCATAATATCTAAACTATGGCCAACCTATAGAAGCTAGTTTTATTTTGATTATTAAGCAAAATTTTGAAGTTCAAAAGTGGAAAAATACAAATAGTTTATGTTTCCTTTGATTCTGCTCAGCAGGATCTTCAGCTCTATCACTGAGTTTGGTGGTAAAAATACATTCCTTGTTTGTGTTGTCTGTGTAGATACAAATATTGAGTGATAAATCATTGGATACTTACTTTGTACTTGCAACTTTCACACTGTATGGAAAGTCAGATGTCATCAATTAAGGTTATGAAAGGATTACTTGGGAGGCCTAGGTAAAAGGATGTAGCTGGCCTGAGCTACATAGTGAGACTCTTGTCTCAATTTTTTTTAAATTATAAAAGGAACATGTCAGAAGACACTACAGAGATAATCAGTCCAAGTTCCACCACACATATATCAATACATGCGTGTTAAACATTTTCTATAGGTTGTGTACCTGAATAAAGAAAATTCATAGGTTTATGTATCCCAACATGTTATCTGTGGTTTAGATATGATTGTAGGCAGCAATGTTAAGATGGTATTAAGTAACAACGCATCATACAAGAGATAAGTTATTTTACTTATTTTCCAAACCTTCTAATTGTTGTCAAAGATAACATTTCAGTTTCATGTGCCTATATCTTAAGCTCCTCTCTAATACAAGTATCTCTTCTTTTAGAGAAAGGGAGAGACATCAGTCTAAGAGTATCACATATACAATACTATTGTTATACTTTACTACTATGGTTTTTGTCATTTGATTTCAGGATTTCTTTCTAGTTATAATAAGAGTTACCATTTTCCTGTAGGATAAGTTTATTTAAGGCAAAAAACAAAAAGTTTAAGTGAAAGGAGCTTTAAGAATGCAAGTGATATGCCAACATGGTAATCTTGTGGATTGTTAACACAGATTCCTGAAGGAGGTGAGCACTGTTCTTGAGGATAATTATTTGGGTACTTTGCATGGGGCACACTTTTGGTCTTGAGTGATCCTTGTATTATGCCACTTCTAATTTAAATGCTGCATCATATTTGACTGTCCTAATGGGGACAAAGATCAACAAAATGGAATATATGAGAGATAGGGAAAGAAAAAGATGAAAAAAGAAATAATTGTGCTAGACTCTGCCTCTAATGAATTTTTTCATCAAACATGATAAATGAATGTTTTAAAACAATAAGATTTGTTCCCTTTCAGTTACAAAATCGTTACTCAAGTCATTATACTTTGGGCACTTTGTGGAGATATGGCAACTTTTGATGGCACATGCTACACATACAGGGATATATTACTTTAGTCTATGACTATGCTTCTGATTCACAAACTGGCAAAAACAAAAAAGAAAGAACAAAGGAAAAAATCAAACATTTAATAAACCAGGCTTCCATAAATACTTAGTGGTTGTGGTTTTCTGCTCTTCATGATGAGAAATGACAAAGGCCTGGTGCTTTTCCATGAAGAGACAATGAGAATCTAACTCATCAACAATGACTTCTAGACCACTCTTCTTTCACTCATGGTAGCATGCAGACTCCAGAATAATTGCTACTATTAGAGTCCAAAGAGCGGAAGAAAACCCACAGACTAGAAGTTAGGAGACAGCCATGTGACCTTCGATAACTCATTTAAGCTATTGGAGACTTAAGTTTCCTCAACTGTCAAGTAGAATAGTATTTTTCTTGTTTATATTATAGTTTTCTTTGGAGCTTAAAGAAAATGTTTTGTATGGAAGGAATTTGAAATTCTGTCTTACTATGTGAAACTACCTATAAAAATATAAGGTAATGCATTTTTGCAATTACACATTTCCAGCCTTCTCCCTGTGATATTGACCCTTATTTTTTACCCTATTCCTTAACCCATAGTCTCTATCATTTGTCCTCCTGGATTTATGCTTCCTATTTCCTGATGGGTGGAGAAAACAGACAAAATTCAATGAAGGCATAGCCTTAGCAGACAGCCATCCTAGGGATGCTCAACTGCATCTACTGCCTTGGGGAGGGCCCTGCCAAAATTATCTCTTCTCCTGTTCTCATGAAATAAAGGATGTCACAGTTCAAGAAGGAGAAAAAACAAGATCTCAGAAGCATTTAGAGAGAATTTCTTCCTTGCTTTGGATCCCAGTGGCACATGGATGAAAGTAGGGATAAGGGGAAATTGGAAAAATCACATTGAAATTTCAGGATCCAGACATTGTGTTCCTTCTGAAGACTTTCCTGGTATCCCCAGGGTGATTAAGAGATTTCCAGATTGTGTTCTCTTCACGTTGCACTTTGATAAAACCTCTGCTAAGGCACATACATAGTGCATGCATTTTTTGTGTTTAGGTTTGGCTTTTATAACTGACCTTGAAGAGAGATATATCACTTCAACACCCTATCCAGAGTCTGTTATATAATAAATACTGAGCATTTTGGTTTTTTTAGGGTGGGAAGTAATGGGAAGAAGGAGGAAAAGATGAAAGGGAGGATGAAGAGAAGATGAATGAGCAGGTATTGTTTGTCCTTTGGAATGGATGAGTGCTTTTATCATATCTGCATGTAGAGTTGTAATTTTGGCTTAAATTTTCACCCAAAAAAAGTATATTATCTTTTTAGGTAACAAAATAATGGTGACAACTGGTGATCAAACTATGTTAGCATGCATTTGGACTACAAGTTTTCCTTTTGGTTAAAAAAAATAGAATTTTCCTTAAGTAAGTACTTTCTGTGTGACATGGTAAATATATAAAAAATGGCAATCTCAAACTGTTTTAATCAGTTTTCCTTTTGTCTTTGGGATTATTTTTGTTTTTAGTTTTAAAATGCAAAAGAAAAGAGTAATGCATTTAAAAAAATCTAAATGATTTTGCCTTTTGATATAAGATTCGGGTACTCATCTTATTCTTGTGCTGCAATTAGAATCAAGCAAATCATTAAGCACTTCTAAGAGGACAGTCTATATGAATTTAAATAACTTATATTTTTAGTTCAGTTTTCCCAGTGTTAAGCCACTACACCATACATAAAGAAGGCATTTCTAGGTCAAGTATTTATCTATCCAATATCTTTATACACTTTTCTAAAATTGAGGTAAAAAGTTAACATTAATCTTTTCCCTTGAGGTGGCTGCTAAGTGCTCAATGATTATGAAATAAAACAAAGAAGGAAGGAAAGAGCAAAAGAAGAGAGAGAGAGAGAATGAAAAAGAGGAAAGGAACCTTTCACTGAGAATATTAAAGCAGGAAACAGATAATGTTTTGATAGCAAGGTTTCAATGTTGGGAGAAAAATAATCAGAGTGGAGAAAATCTTGCTCAAACATGAAAAAGCTAAGTAGGATATTTACCTTTCTGCCACATTCTAGAAAATGCTAAGGAATGGCCCTATTGCTATTTTTCTTGGTTGCACAGTAGTACCCCTGTTATCCTCAGTTTTACTTTTTACAGTTTTAGTTATTCATGATCAACTTTGGTGTGAAAACATTAAGTGGAAAATTTCAGAAGTAAAAAAAATCTGTAAACAAAATAAAATTTATTACAATATTATTATAATTATTCTGCCTTATTTGTTATTGTTGTTAAATTCTTACTATATTTAATTTATTAATTAAACTATCACAGGCAGGTACACATAGGAAATTATAGTATATATAAGATTTAATACTGTCTAAGTTGTAGCACTGCCTATGGTTTAAAGAATCCACTGGGGGGTCTTGAAACATATTCTACTGTACAATATTCAGCATCATTTTCTTCCATTGCATTTGATGTTTAAAAGGTTCTTACTTTTATAAGAATGTTTTAGTTGAATCTCATTAAAATTGTTCTTTTTTTTTGGTGGTACTGGAATTTGAACTCAGAGCTAGACAGGTGCTCTACTACTTGAACCACATCCCAGTCCCAAACTGTTCTTAAAAACACTGAACCATGATCTTAGAAGAGCTAACATTGTGTATATTGATATTTCATTAAAGTAAAGGACTATGTATTTTCCATCTTTTTATTTTATAGCTTAGTAAGGTGCATGAAATGAAATAGATACTTATTAAAATGCATAAATGATTAAATTATGCATCAGTGAGAAATGCCAAATTAAACCAAAACACAATAAAACACTAGGCCAGCCTCAGTGTTCAATGTAGTTTAAAATATAACAAATGTGTTCTGTGTGCCTGCTAACATTAGCACACTAGATTCAATGTTATAAATTATATAAAATTCTATGTGTCTTCAAAGAACAGTTTTTAAATCAGCCCCATGTTCCATCATGGTGTCTTTAAGTACTCAGTGTCAAGTTTTGCTTAATTGATATAATTGTGACATTATGCATTCATTACCAATAATGCTATGATTAATCTCATTAATTAGTTTTCTGACCTTTTTGTCCATTTTGCTAAAACTCAAAAGGCAAAATTCTTCAATTATAAAATGCTGTACCAAGAAAACATCAATTTTCCACTGATACTAGCAGAGCCATTATAATTATAAATTACATATGGAACTTAACGTAATTGCATTTCAGTTTGAAAATGGTTAATTTTTCCACCCTCGATTGTTGAGAAACCCTGTGTTGAAATGGTCAATCAGGACAAGCAGCCAAATGGAAAGTAACAATCAAGCCTTTTTCACTTACTGTGATAGAGCAATCAAGAGGAGAAAATTAGCACAGAAATCCTAGTATCCCTATTTTTTTCTCCCTGTGGAGTAGCATCAGTCAAGGGTTAGATGGATCAGTGAGGATCCATGGGGACAAAGGAATGGAGATGGGTAAGGGAATGGTCTTACTGCCTGAACAAAAGGCTTCTGCCTTGCATGGACCCGCATCCCAGGGGTGAGGGAGAATGGAGGAGGGCTAGGAATAAAAAAGCACTAGGTTGAATTGAAGAAAAACACTCCTGCCAAGACCTTAAGTAAGGAACCTCTGAATGAAGGCATCTGGGCTAGAATGCAATATGAGCATGGTAGCCAGGGGAAGGGGCAGAGGAGAAGAAACTTAAATCCTTGAATACAACTCCTTCCAGAAAACTGCAGTGTACTGGCTCTGTGCCACATCTGGTGCAGGAAGATCAGTTTCCTTCCATGAGACCAGCCCGATAACACATTATAATTGCCTATAGTTGGGCCAAAAATATCACATACAGGGTTTGGATGGCAGCTGGAATCCTCAGCAACCAACCTTCTTCCCTTAGCTCATCAGCACTGTGGACTTTGTTCATCTACACAGACTCTCTTTCTTTAGCATCATCACACCTGAAATTCTCCAGCATCTAACTCATTTCTTTCTGTGTACTGACCATCTTTTAGACACTTTGGTCTCATGGTCTATTATCCTCTGTCTCTGATAATCCTTATTTCTGCATCATATCAGTTATGATCTACAAATTACAGACTAAAGTACTGTCCTTGAGTCTTTCAGTACTGTCCAAAATAAAAATACACTAATTTATTTTCTCTGTGTTTACTTCTTATTGTACACAATAAGTAGATGTTTTGCATCCATACTAATATTTTCTAGAATTATTATCTTAAGATATTTAATGAATCTCTTCATGGCCAAATGGTACTTTTTTGTCAACTCAGGCACCTGAATTCTGTAACTCAGTTGTTGATGTCCTCCAGAGCCAAATGCACTCCTCTCTTTAAATCTTAGTATCAAGGTCTGCATTATACTACTATTTTGTTTCTCTGCTATTCTTACTTCTGTGCTACAGTGTTTGTTGTAGCCATCAAGCCTGGCTTATTCAACACTGGTACTATCCAACCACAACTTGGCTGTGGACATTTGCTTGGCAACCCTCTTATTCATCCCTCATTGGATTTCTGGCTCCCTCTGTAACTACAGTGACAGATCTGGGCTTTAGCTTTCCATTGCATTTCATTCCCCATCTTTCCTCACAGATGACAACTTTTTCTATTCCTTCAATGAGGCATAAACTCTCTTTCTACTTCCTTGTATATCTTCTCTCATTCTCTATAAGAGAAAAACTGGTACCTCTACTTTAACAGTAACACAGTTCATCTTCATTATTGTGGTATAGCATAAAGAACATAGACTATTTTAGGGAAAACATATGAATTCACCTACTATATTTACACCTAAATTAAAATCTATCCTTATAGCTGGGCATGGTAACACATGTTTTTAATTTTAGCACTCAGGTGGTATTGGCAAGAGGATTGTAAGTGTGAGGCCAATTTGGGTTACATAGTGAAAACCTGTCTCAAAAAAAAAATTACTGAAAACAAATAAGATAAATCCAATAACTATACAAGCTCAGAGGCTTGAGAGAGTTTTCCACAGGTTACAGCTCAGAAGAAATATTCAGATAAAACCAGATAACTTCTTAGTTGAGAAGATGAATTCAGGAAAATAGAAGGGGCATGACAGGGTACCAGAGAACCACATGAAGCAAACTCTCACAAGATCTACAGAGGATCCCCAGGTGATCAACAGTGTGGTAATCAGTACATAAATGTGAAGGAATAATGTGAGACTGGGGAAAAGGCAACACTGCCTCTGCACTCATTCACATTAAGAAATAGAACTTCTTCCCACCAACTATTTTAAAGGATATTGGGTAGAGTAATCAAGAAAATCTTTCCCCAGTGGTGCCAAATAATTAGCCCTAATCTAAACACTGACTGGGATTTACCAAACAAAATAGAAAATCCAGACTCAAAAGGATTAAACTGTTTCTAAGGAACTAAATTACATTCCACAACAAATCTTAAATGAGTTTCAAAAATATCCAGCATTCAACAAGGTGTGTGACCTATAATCAATTATGAGGTATCCAATAAAGGCAGAAACACATGATCCATATGAGAATAATCAATAAATTGACATGGAGCCAGATGTCAAACACAGATGTTTAAGTTAGTGGACAAAAACATTAAATTATTTACTTATTCTTTAAAAAGTTAAGAACACACAGAGAATATATTAAAAAGGTCACAAGTGAAATCATGAAGATGGAACCTCTAATAAAAATGTACTAGATAATATTTACCACATATTAAATATAGCAGAATTTGAAGACATAGTAGAAAGGATACAATGAAGTAAAAAGAGGAGAGAGGAAAGCCAACATAAACATAAGAAATATCTATGAAACAAGTTCAAGCAGTTTAATATTCATACCATTAGAGGCCATGAGGCAGGGAAGGGAGATAAACCCACATATCCAACAAGCTCAAAGCACCCAAACATAAGCACCATGAGGAAAACTAAACCAAGGCATGTCATAATTAAATTACAAAAAATAGAATATCTGAATATCAGCTAGAGGAAGGAAGAAATGATACATTTCATAGAGAAGAACAAACTTAAGGATGACAGCAGATTTCCCTTGAGAACAATGAAAGTGAAAGGAAAATAAAGCAACATCTTAAAACTATGGAAAGAAAACAACTGTCATGCTACAATAATATACTCAACAGAAATCTATTTCCAGAGTAAAGATAAAGTAAAATAACTTTCTGGCATACAAAAGTGAAAGAATTCATTATCAGTTGATTCATACTTCAAGAAATATTAGAGACCTTCAGGCAGAATAAAAATGATATGAGGTGAAATCTGGAGTTACATAAATGAATGCAGAGCACTGAAAATGATGCCATGTGCGTGAATATACAATTGGTTTTTATGTTGCTTAAGTCTCTTTAAAAGATATTAACTATTAAACAAAATAACAGTACCTCATGGGTTTTATTACGTTTATAAGTAAAACATATGGCAGTAAGGCCAAGAGGGGAGAGATAAAAAGCATACTCTAACATCACATTCTTGCAAAGATTTGCAGTAATAGAAACTCTTGATCCACTGATGGTGAGAATGCAAAATGGTATGGTCACCTAGAAAGGCAGTTTTTCTGGAATTTTCTTACAAAACTGAACATATTCTTACCATACAACCTAGCAATTATGCTCCTTGATATTTACTCAAGGAAGTTGAAAACTGATACCCACACAAAAACTGGCAAATGGATGTTTATGGCAACTTTATTCATAATTGTCCAAAATTGTCAACAACTAAGATGTCTTTCAGTGGATGAATGGATAAACAGTGATACAACCTGATAGTAGAATATTATTTAGCACCCAAGAGTAATAAGCTATCAGGCCAAGCCATAAAAAATAGGGACAACTCAAATGCAAAGTTAAAGAAACCAATCTGAAGATACTTCCTACTTCATGGTTCCAACTCCAAGACATTCTTTTTCTTTAAAAAGTATGTTATTCTAAGACTACACTTTGCATAAAGACAACTAATATCACTTAGAGGCACACTATAGCAAGTTAATGTTGCCATTGGGGCTCAGAAAATGTTATCCAAGTGGTATTTTGAGTTGAGTATTTTCAACTAAATGAGACTGGAAGTCCTCAGAAGTAACCTCAGAAGCAAGTCTTTCTTTGACCTTCTATTGCCATTTTATCTCCCATCCATCCTTCTTCCCTTGAAGTAATTCATAGAAACCAGAGTTTTTCTTCCTTAAGCCAGGTTATAAAAAGTAGAAACATTACTCTAACCTTTCCCTGACTTTCCATATAGAAGATGGCCATAAAGAACTCTCTAATCTGCCTTGACAGATAACAGGACAAAAGACCCTCATTTCACAAGGGATCCTGCCTTATATCTGGAGGGAAAAAAGGCCGCATAGAGAGACCAAGGAAATTCTGAACAGACAGGTATTGGTAGTTTTTTTCCCCTCAATCTATTACTAGTAGTTCATATCTTTTGATTCATCCATTCACACTTCTACACAGCTGTCCATTTTTCATCAAGCTTAAGCATAATAATAAGACAGTTTTTCCTGAGTTTTTGGATCTCAGTTTCTGAAGACTTTATTTGTCATTTAAAACTTTGATTAAATAAGTTTGTCCTACTTTCTCTTGTTAACCTGTTGAATGTGACCCTTTGAAGGAGAAGCAAGGCATTGCTTTCCATTCCTACATTTATACTATGAACTGTAACAAGGCCATTAAAAAAAGAGTTACAACTAATAAGGTAACAACAGAAATAAAATGGAATCATAAAAGTTATTTAGTGAATCTAGAAGAAGACAGAGGAAAGTAGACAAAGAGAACAAGATAGAATAAATATACAGTAAATATCAAGATAGAAGACTTTACTTGAATTCTCAAAAGCCTATAATGATGTTCCCTGTACTTAAAACTAAATATTATTGTAGGATAAAAAAGCCAGACTCAACTATATGCTTCCTATATGAAAATCATTTTAAATTAAAATGTTCCACAGATAAAGCTATGGATGATTTCACCAGCAAATTCTAGGAACCATTTAAGAAAAACAAACCAATTCAATAGAAATGTTTCTGAAAAATTGAAGAGGAGGAAATACTTTAAAACTTGTTATACAAAACAAAGTCAACAATAGATGTAGTAATGTAGCAAATATGAAGTGGTTTATAAAAAATACCTGAACTGATTAAGAGACTCTTAAATTTTCTTTTAACGAAAACTTGTTGCTTTCATGTAAGTTGACAATACAGTGCTGTATGCTGAAAGAATGCTCAATTATCTTTGCTGGTAGTACCACAGCCATATATTCTAACCAAAGAAATGGTCAGGAAAGAACAAATACAAAATGTACCATGCACAGAATGTCAGCTGTGAATCCTTTTAGTATCTAATATAATTCTAAAATCTTGATTTATTTATCATTCACTGAGAAGCCTTTTAAAGTTATTGTAAAAATGAAGTGATTTTTCTTGGTAGAAATTTTGTATATCATTTCTTTAATGCAAGTTACTCCAATTACCATTTAGGTAATGAAACCTTCAAATTTCATTTGCATAATTGGTGCCAATTTTGACAAGAGGAATTTATCCTGCTGTGATAAAAGCATCATTGGACTCACCAATAGAGTGATGATTATTTAGTTTAAAATCAGCATGGACATGCCACTAAATAGATAAGGCAGAAATGCTAGCTTGTCATTCTGGCTTTCTAGTGCTTACGCTTTTTCTGTTTACAGGGCCTGGGACTCACAGCATGACTCACTATATTCAATATTAAGGTTATAACTAGTGATGAAGCTTTCATTTGAATGGCATCTTCAGACAATCTGAACACTTTGATCTTCAAAATAAAGTACCCACTTTCATGTATGAGGTCATTTTATATGTTATTATCTATACAGTGGTAACTCACTCAAATTTCTTTCTACAACTCCAGAGGTTGCTCTTGAGCTGCACAGTCGTGTATTAAATTGCATAAGAGACATCTTCACCTGGTGTCTTATACTGTGTTAAGCTTAATGCTAAGCACTTTCCATATTTTATGTCATCCTTTCTATGATCTTGCAAAAGACATAGTATCATCCTTATTTACACATGAGAAAAACCAAGAGCAGAAGTAAATTCCAATTTGCACAGCTGGTAGGAGAAGAATATGAGATTCATGTCAAATTATTCTGAGCCCTAAGCTATTTTATACCGTCTTCTGCTTTATATTATGTCTTCTATTCAATTTAACTTAAAATTGAGCTCTGAGAGCAAATGTTTTTGAGATCATGGCTTTAAAAAAACAAAGCAAAACACCCCATCCTCCTACACTCTTTATACTGATGAAAGCATCCTGTCAATCAACAAAAATGTCAAGTTTACTCTCTGCTTTCCACCAAGCCAATAGTGATAAACCATACCAACTAGTTTGTAAAAGCTGGCTTTGGGGATTTTCCTTGTAAAGAATGCAACCTGACTGCTTAAGGAATAAAGCAGTGGTTAGGTGAAGAAGAATATTAGATACAATTATTCTAAAAATGATCACTCTATCAGACCATAGCATACTTAATAAATAGTAATATAGACCCCAATAATACAACTGTGGTGATTCAAATGATTATGTAAGCAGAAAAAATTGACCTATATCATCAAACTATTTTTCTGTATCATGATTGATTTTTCACAAACATATGTAAAGTCAGGTATTTTATAAAACACATGGATCCATAAAATGCAACAGTGATTATTATTCTAAGAAATCAGAATATAAAGGCAAGCTAACGTTTCTTGTGTCTTTTTGAGTTCTGTAAAATCCAGCTTCCTCCTGGAATTTTCGTGTTGAATAAATGTGTCTAAGTCTGGGCTAAAAATGTCTCCTGTAGAACAAAATTCATCACGTGTTTCAATAACACACAGAGTCACTATTTTTTTCATTGATTTAGATAAGTTAATCTAAGAGTCATATCTACCCCTGGATAGAAAGTTGCCTTTATTAGAACTAGGAAAATACGTGAAACAAGGAAAAAGTACATTTGAAAAGGAACCAGGAACGTACCTTGAAATCAGAGCTCCAGTAGTCAGGGAAGTTTTAGGAATTTGACATTTGGTAAGCCCTGATCATATGCTAGAAATAGTGGGCAAAATGCTTAATATATTTCATTACATTTATCCCCCAAGGGTTTAATCAGTGCCTAGGCATGGAGCTAGTTAAGAATCCTGCATTATCAGTTCTATTTTGTCGTTCTATTCCCTTTTGTAAATGAATTGAGTATAGAGGTTTAAATAACATACTCAGGATTTCACCTGTGTCAATTAAAAATTGAAACTGAATTTATTTGACTCCAAAGAACATATTCTCAAATCGTGTACAATGCTGTCACCTACATTCCTGGATTTTTTTCCTGACCAAGCAGTAAAATAAAGGTAAAGAACAGGGTATCTGGAGGAAGAAAAAGAGATAAAGGTTTAAATTTTGGCCCCATGAATCATTAATTTCATAATCATTAGCAACTCCACCATCATGAGTTTCAGTTTCTTAACCACGGTAGTAAAGTAGTAAAATTTCTAATTTAGCTGGCTTTTGGTGAAGATTACATGAAACCTTGAGTGAAAACTGGTATATTGACTCATATTCATAAAAAGGCTTTTATTACCTTGTTTTAGAAAATTGGTACACTTTCTCTCTGTACTCTTGCATTCTAACATAATTGTATAGATACTTGAGAAATGTGTTTAGAATGAATAATGAATAAATGAGTGAATGATGTATATGGGCATCCATAGGCCATATACTTGCCACAATGTGGTTTTCTTATTCTAAAAGTTGAGATATATTTCTCCATTAGCAATGTTTTTGCTTATCTATTTGGTTCTGAATGCTTCCTGTTGTGAAGTAATATTAATAATGCTTCATCTTGTATTTTTAAAAGCATATCATGCCAGCAGATATAATAGGAACTAAGTAAGCACAAATCATGTCCAAACTAGGACAAGAGAAAATGATCTGTTTATCCAGAATGAAAAAACACTGTTACTGGATCAATGTTACCATTTTGCCAGGCCTGACAAGTTTGGTAGATTAGATTGTTGCTCACAGTATTCCTCTTTTTCATGGCATATATGTACCTGACCCTTTACTTTGGGCTCTGCCATGTAGCTTTCTTTGGCCAATATAACTTGGGTAAAAGTAATGGTATGCCAACTCCAAGTCTATGTGTTCAAGAGTAAGGTTGTCAGATAGAGTAAATAAAATTATTGGGTGCCTAATTAAATTTGAAATTCAAATAAAGTTTTTATTAGGATATATTCATTGTACGGGGGAGATTCATTATGGCAATTACAAATAGGCTTACATTGCACATTGGTTAGATTATCCCCACCATTTCTCCCCCTCAACCTCCTCCCCGCCCCACTTAAAGCAATTGCAAGATGTTTTCATTGTTTTATTTTGTATTAGTATATGAAGTCCATCAACCATATTCCCTCACCTTAATTTCCTTCATTCACCCTACCCCTCCCACAAGTACTCCCCCACACACACTATTTACAGTGCTGTCTTTTGTTATTCATTCTTAAATCAATGTTCAAAAGGGTTTCTTTTTTGAAGTATCCCCACTGTGAGTATACTTTACTTTGGCCATTACTCTCCCTTACCCCTTCCCTCTTACTCCCCATTATTCAACAGCTTTGACTATGTACTCTTATATCCTCTACCTTCACAGATGCTAGGTTTTATGATATTGTTGATGCTCGATCTATCTATCCCTTCTTTTTTCCTTTCCCTCCTCCTCTGAGTTCCATAGAGTAGTTTCACTGTTATGAAAATATTCTACATATAAGTTTGTACATGATGATGATTGTTTTTCTGTATATGTTTATCTTTTGGAACTCTCTTCCACCTATGAGAGAAAACATGTGGCATTTATCTTTCGGAACATGGCTTGCTTCACTTAACATGATGTCCTCTAATTATATTCATTTATCTTCTAACTACAAGGTATCATTCTTCCTCATATCTGAATAAAACTCCATTACATATGAATATACCACATTTTCTTGATCCATTTATCACTTGTAGGTTATCTGGATTGAAAAAATAATTTTCTGCCATAGGTATGTCACATGCAATATTTGAGACATACGTACATGATGATATAATCGTTGCTTTTCTGAATTTCAAAGTTAATTAGACACTTTGTCAAAGAAGCACATTAAATCTAGTCTTGGAACACTTTCTCACAATTGTCCTTATACATCATCCATGGTAATATCTTCCCCTGATCTTAACTTATTATCACACTCACTATATATATATCCTTGTGATTATATACTTTTGAATTGTTTTCCTCTTGCTAAGTGTTAAAAGCCCTGCTTGACATATACAGTGGGCCCTCAATGATGTTTACTGAAAATTTCATGAACTATTATTGTTAGAAAGAATGGTGAAGCCTTTGCTCACATTTCACATATCTGAAATGAGAAAATTTGTCTCTCTCTCTCTTTCCCTCTCTCTCTCTCTCTCTGTTAGTACTGGAGTTTGAGCTCAGGGTCTTGTACTTGCTAGGCAGGTACTCTACCACTTGACCCATGCCCCACCCCTATATTCTCTTCTGATGATGCCATAGGCTCATATTACTCTTTTTACAGTATAATTAGTCCATATTTTTCTATGATAATATGCCATAATACCAATAAAAATGATATTATTTGTAAAGTACATGAAGTATTGTAGCGTATGATTGAAGTTGTTAGTTTCACTTTTGTTCAGTGATATATTTCTTTTCAATAGACATTTTGTCTTTGAAAAAAACATCAAGCCACTTGAATATTTATTCTGGTTATAGGTGTTTGATTATACGTTGTGAATAAGATCACAAATTGACAGCTGGATGGGTGGGGGGATAGTTGAGAAAGGTCATAAACAGAGTTACCTGAAGCTACACTATTACTCAAGAAAAAATATTACACTTGAATTTATTTCTAGCGGGTAGAGTGAATCAACATTTGTTGGATTAAACTGAACTGAGTTGAAAATCCTTCCCCCTGCAATTCTTTTGTCTAGAGCCCTTGTGTTATTGCTTGAGGAGAAATGGTTTGAAAATCTCAATAAATAATAGCAATTGCACTTCCAAAATCTTTCTCTATCTTCCTTTTGCATGCCCCCCTCATGCCCTCATGAGCACTTTTCTAATTTTGTTTATGAATCTCTTATGCACAGCATCAGAGAATGGAGCCAACTCGCAGATGGAAAGTTAGAACTTGGGCCAGACAGCTAATGTATTCATCCACTGTCTCCCAGAGTTAGTCAAGTGTGTCCAGCTGGTTTAGCATAATAAGAGACTTATTAATACAACATAGCATCATAATCAGTGAATTGAGACTAAATTTTCTTTCAACAGAGATGAAACTGTACCATCACAGTGTGTGTTCCACAGGCTCTATAGAAAAACACAACCAGCTTAAATTTAGGATTCCACAGCATTTAACAGGATTTTCATCACAATAAGCAGAATGTATGTTTGCCTGGTTGTACATCTTATATCCCACTTCTTTGGAAGATATTTCCATTAATAGCTCAAAATAGCTACATCAAATAGATTTTAGGTACTTGAAAATAGACAAACTGTAATGTTCAAATTTAAATATTTTATAATTGTATTGCATTCTAGTATGTCACAAAGTAGGAAGCCTGAGATGCAAAATTCACAAGTGCCATTTAAAAATATTTGATTTCTTTAATGGCTCACCAATTTGTCACATAATTCACAGTGAATATCTAAGACATAATTGTCTAATTATGAAAAGAACTCTCCTTCACATTGTCCCTACCATCAGATATGCTCAGTGAAGTGGAGAAGTGAGACAATTCTAAAGCTAAATTGAACAAGTAAACAAAGCACTTATGCTTAAAATATCTAAAGGAGTCCAGAACTTAACTTATATACATACATTTTCAATTTTCAAACTCATCTCTCTGTTTTTGGCCTCTAACATTATGAAATTTATTAATTTCAACTCTTTGGAGAATTTATTAAAAAATGTAAAACCAGAAAAAAATCTTAGAATGATGAGGTCAGCAACAATATCTCTACTGATGGTGAATCTCAGAAGGATGCCATATTGGAAAGAGAAGAGTTGATCCACTCAACAGTATGCACACTGGGATGTGAGTACCGCCTCCATCAGTTACCAGCCTGGCCAAACTGCCTAAGTGCTATTGAAACTCCAGTTATTAAATTCTGTATGGGATAATTATTTATCTACTGTATAGAATTCTTATAGAGATTGTATGATGCAATGTATAGCACTTGGAACCCTGGCACATATTAAAACTCAGTTGTAGCCCTTACTATTACTATAATTATTTTTAAAGAAATATTATTCAAATTCAGAAAGAAACACATTTAGGTCACAGTTTGGTCACTTACTAGCTTTGTAAACTTGAGAAAGTTGTTTAGCTGTACTGATTTGGTTTCCTTATGTTCCAAAAAGGATAATATAGCCTACCTCACAGATTTGCTATAGAGTTTGTTATTACTATTAATTATTTGGATTAAGCAATAGACACTTATTTCCTTTAGAAGTTCAAGACCAAGGTGTTGCCAGGGTTGATTGTATCTGAAGTGTCTCTCCTTAGCCATCTTCTCCTTGTGTCTTCTCATTGTCTTCCCTCTGTGAGTCCACTGCACAGTTTAAACAGTCTTTCTTAGTGGTTTGTCCTATACTCTGAAGCACCAATACCTAACATAGCATTTTATAAACAATAGTAATTATTATTATTCTCTCTTTGTCTGATATAATAAATAGTATCTTAAAGGCTATGAGAGGAAGTTCAAAAAATATTTAGAATGTGCCAAGTTTCTTTCAACCTAATTATGAAGTCAAGTCATATAGAGTAGGCTAGGAACTGAACTATCCAAAAATTCAAACATTTTTTGATAACTCGTGTATCAGTAATAAAATTGGACCTCCCCAATATATGAGTATTCATTTATTTATAAGATAAATTACATGTGTTGTTACACAAATATGTCATGAATATTACATAACACATACAAACAGGCTAAAAGAATGAGGCACATAGTTATTGA
Source organism: Castor canadensis (assembly GCF_047511655.1). Classification (NCBI taxonomy): domain Eukaryota; kingdom Metazoa; phylum Chordata; class Mammalia; order Rodentia; family Castoridae; genus Castor; species Castor canadensis. The sequence continues at coordinate 106,076,893 of NC_133392.1, read as the reverse complement.
TGACATAAAATCCTTTTTACTACTAGGGGGCACAGTCAACTGGTCAATCACCTGCCTAGCAAGTACAAGGCCCTGCATTGAGACTTCAGTACCCCCCAAAAATCCTTATATGTGCAATAATATATTATTATTAATAGGTTACATTAATGAATATTTCTTTTATATCAATTACAAGTATGTTATAAAATTTGGGAGAGCAGTGTGATTTAATATGCTTCACTTATTTTTTTGGTTGAAGTTTATTTTTTTTAATTTGTTTAAAATTTTTTTATTGTTATGCTGGGTGGGAGTATATTGTAGCATTTGCAAAAGTTTTTACAATATATCAAATATATAGTATTTGACTTCACCCCTCCATCATTCTCTTTTATTCCCATTCCCTCCATTCCTAGAATAGTTTCAGCAGGTATCATTTTTCTGCTTACATACATGTGTACACAATATTTTCACTATATTTTTAATCTTGCTTTAACAGTGTGATAAAACAATGGAAAGGTTGAATCTGTTTCTTTTTTTAAATTCCTCATTTTTACTGCTGTCATGACTGAGAAAGATTGATAAACCCAAATGGCAGCAATGCATCATGGAATGTACTTTGAAACTGACTTACACAAATAATTTGTTTACCATTTATGCAGTTTGTGATGAATTTTATCTTATAAGTTTCCTTCTTCTCTGTTCAATTGATTGTTTATCAACCTAATTGCAAAATGTTACAGCTTTACATTTTTTTTAAATGAAGTTCAAATCCTCTGAAGTGCCATGTGTGAAAGTTTTAGAAAGGTTAAAAAATTATATTTTAGAGTCTGTGGACATGAATGTTTATGGATGAAATACAGCAGTTCTGGCAGCAACTCCCCATAAGGATGGAAACAATCCTAAACATCTATTTTCCAACTGCTATATCTCCATGACAAGAGTGTTTATTTTTCAAAAAAAAGCAATTATTTTCTCACTTGATATTGAACTATCACTCTTACCTTGAAGAAATGAATTATTTCAAGATCTGATAGGTAACAGTTACCTGAGACACTTGTCAAACCAGAAAAGATCAAAAAAAATTGAAATACTTGTCATTGGTAAAGTAAAAACACATAATTCACTTTTAGGATAACACTTTCCCCTGTATTGCCAAAGCTAGTCAAGTAAATTTTGTGAGTGAGATTTTACTGTCAATTCCCATCTTATCACATAGTATTAACATAATGTTCATACAATTAACCACATGATCATTCATAAATGCAAAATATGCTATGCTACAATACATAGGCCATCCTTAAGACCATCATTAAATAGCACCTCTAAACACTAAATAAGACCTGCCTTGTAGAATATTTATTTTATAGGGATCATTTTCTAATATAAATATAGAATGATGATGCTTGGATTAGTTTATTTGTTGACTATTAAAAAGTCTAATTTCTTCCTCATACTTACACTAACAATAAATATGAGGAGCATATATTTTTCCCTGTCCACAGTGGATCATCTTGCACACTCCTGGATATGTGGTCCCCATGTTGGAGACCATAATAAAACCACAAGCTACTGATGCAATCTGAATAGGAAAATCAACAAAGCTGGAATGGCCAGAGAAGGTGAGTCCTTTGACTTTGGGTCAGGGCAAAACAGCCTTTATTTGATAAGTGTTTTGGGAAGTGCTTTTAGATCAAATATCCTTTTATTTCTTGGCCAAAAAGAAAAATAAATTTGCATTGTTAGGCCTTTGTACCCATGTCTAGTAAAGTTGCTATCAGTCACATGTACCTATTTAAATCAATGTAAATTAATAAAATGTTTGGTTCCTCAGTTGTGCAAGCTAAAATATGTGGGTAATGGCTGCCATATTGGATAGCATAGATTATAAAATCGTGTCATTGTTTTAGTCCATCTTCTGTTGCTATAGCAGAATAACTGAGGCTGGGTAATTTATAAGGAAAGATTTTCTTTTGCTCAGCATGCTGGAAGCCCAAGAGCAGGGTGCTGACATCTACTCAGCTTCTAGTGGGGGCTTAAAGCTGCTCCATGCATGGTGGAATAACAGAAGGTAAGCAGGTGTATATAGAAGAGAAGCACTTGTGAGAAAGAGACAGAGAGATGTGAGATGGCAGGTTCCTTATGTAACAACTGGCTTTCATGATAGCTAATGCCTCTTGAAGGAGCTGTATTAATCTGCTCATGAAGGTAGAGCTTGTTGACTTAATGACTTCTTAAAAGCATCACCACTTCTCAATATCATTACACTGGGCACCCAGTCTCAACATGAATTTTGGTTGGGACAAATTCTATCCAAATCATATAGCATCCATCATTTCACAAAATGTCACTGAATTTTGATAGTCTGGAACTTCATCTGTTAGGAAGCCTGACATAAAGTCTATCAATCCATCACTATCTAAAATTCTAAACAAATACTTATTTCAGTCTATAATATCATAGAATGAAGAATTGACTTTCATCAATTAGTCCAAACATTAATATCAGTTAATACCAGGCATTTTTTCAATGTTTTCTGAGACATTTCATTTAATTCTCACAATAGTTCTATGAAGATCTTACAAATAAAGTGAAAGCTGGGTGTGGTGATGTATTTCTGTAATCCAAGATTTAGGAGGCAAAGGCAGGAGGATCATGAGTTAGGGGCCAGCCAAGGCAAAGTTATTTAGCTCTTATCTCAAAGATACAACATAAACAGAAGGGCTGGGGGTGTGGCTCAAGTGGTAGAGAATTTGCCTAACTTGCTCCAGGCCCTGGGTTCAATCCCCACTACATCCACAAGAAAAAATAAAAAAAGCTTAAAGGAAGTAAAGTAAATAATCCAAGATGATAAAGTTGATTAATAATAAACTTAAGATATGAATTCTAGAGCCAGGCAATTAAGGGAAACCATGTAATATAACATGGTCTGTGGGGAAAAGGCAGGTATGGTGTGTGAAGGCTCAGGAGCTTGACCTGAGCACTGAACTTTAGGGAATGGAGAGCGTCAAAATCTCAGTAACCAAAGAAAGTGGTAATTTAATTTATTACTTTTTGAAAATCAAAATTACTGTTAAACAGTTCTGGGAATGTTAAGTCAGTTGGTAGAGCATGTGCTTACCATGCATGAGGCCCAGGGTTCAATTAATGCAAAAATCATGATGAACACAATATCAAAATTTTAAACAAAGAAAGGGTCACTATTTGTGATTTTTCCTTACGTATCAAGCTCCAAATTGATCTGCATGGCACTTTTTAAAAAACTGTCATTTTGAACATTACAGATTTTTTCACATTATTTTGCCTTTTAAGCACAGTCTTTTTATAAATTCTTACAATCACTTTTTTTGGCCTCTACTAGAACCACCATTAAGACAAGTAGTTAATCAGAATGTCTGAGGCTCTGACCCTGAAAGCTAATTTTTTTTGACAGTTCCCTTAGTTTGATTTGGTAAATATGGATCCATGCTGGATGTTTCCAGATACCTTAACTACCTGGGCATAGTGATTTCCTTACACCAGCCTTTTTCAACTAATACAATATAATTTGCTGTCTGTCTTGATATTTAGGACAGATTTCTTTTCCATGAAATCTTGTATAATAATGATGTGATACTAGTATTTACATACAGAAATTATTAGGTAAAAATGCTCACATATAGAATTATTAAGGCACCTAATACACATGTAGTAAATGGGAGCAATTTTATTTCATGGCTTTTATTTCTCTCATTTAAATAGTTTTCTTCAGATATCAGAAAGTTGATATAAGATAAATAAGAATTGAAATATTGCAATGAATCTTCATGTTACAGAAAGTGAAGGCAGCCATAGCAAGTAAGTAATCACGAAAGTATCATTTTGTAAGACATTAGTACCTTCCAGGGTTGCATTCTAGCATAGCCACTAAAAAACAAAATAAACCAAGCCAAACAAGCAAATAAACCTAAAAGAAAACCACCAGAGAACAAAACACAACTCTTCTAAAGGTACCTGTCCTATGTAATGTTCCCATGTCTCACACTTCAGTTTCTAGGAAGCACTGTGGTTCAGAGGGAAGAAAAGAGACAAGCATGGTTTCTGGTACAGAAATTCATACCTCAACTCTGGTAGCTATGCAATCTTGGGCAAGATACTTATCTCAATGAAACATAGTTTATTGTGACTTAGGGTTTATATTTTTTTATATTTCCTAATCTATGGTTTGTAGGGCTTGCTTTATTGATTTTTAGGTCAAAATCGTTATCTTGGTTTGGTTATTGTAAGTATCAGACACTATTTTCAGTTAAGGAGGATAGGATCCTAGTGAGAAAAAGAAAATGAAACATGAGAGGGTCAATGCAGTTTGGGTTTTCCCAAACAAATGAATCCATCCTTCATTCTAATATGTGAGTAAATTATATTGTAAAAGGTTAACTAGTAGTCACATTATTTTTTCACTGTCAGTCATCATCTTTGGTAGGCATCTGTGAGAAAATCACATCTGTCTTACAACAAAGAGAATATCAAGCAATCGATTCCTACATGTTTCTGGAGCCAAAATATATTTCTTATTAAATCTTTTATATTTCTGGAGAACACTATCCTAGTCAAAGTAAAGAATTAATGATATATTCTTAATCTCAGGTATGTTATGATGACTTTAATGGATAAAAGTAACTGTCTCAATGGCAGATTAAGTCAGAGTTGCAACTGAAGAAACCACAGTTTAATTCACATGTAATACAACTGTGGTGTATGTGATTCTAGACCAAGATTTCTGTTTCAGGATTCTGTTACTGTCTTTTTAAAAAATGCTACAGTGCTTGGTAACATAAAGTATGATTTTTCATTTCTTATAGTTCTGTGTATTGATTGGGTTAAGTTGGGTGGTTTTCCTATGTGGAAAACAGATGAATGAAGCTGTGTTGACTGGGAAATCAGCTGAGGCTGAAATGACTGTAGAGGTACCTTGTCCTCTGTGACATCTACATACAGCCTCTCAATACAAACTATTCCAGCCACTGTTAGCTTCTAACAAGTCAAAAGCAGTCTCGCACTTATGTCTGGAATGTCATTTCAGTTATATTTAAAGCAAGTCATGTGGCTAGGCCAATTTCAAAGAGAAAAAATAGATCCCACCTTTTGATGAGAAGAGTGGCAAATATGCTATGGGAGGGAAGGAAGTGTAGATGGCCATACCTGGAGACCCCCATCTCTGCACTCTGCTGCATTTACATCTCTCCCTCTCTGCATTCACCCCATCCTCACTCTTGCAAAGTCATATCTTCTTTTGCACGAAGCTCCAAGTCCAGGATCCTGTCAGCTCAATCAAGCCCAGATGTGTATAAGGCTGATGACCAGTTGAAAGAACATGGGGGCAATTTGCAACATATTATACAAGGTGTGGTCTTGTCACTAAATGTCTAGCCAAAGCTTGAATGATGGTGAAGAAATTGTTAAAAAAAAAGAATGAATACTGGGGAAATTGGTATAGGAAATTAGAAAGTACATCATGTTATATATTGGCAGAAAAATTGGTGAGATTGTTGCCTGAAGTTACTTAGAAAACAGAAAAAGTGTCTAATAAATGCTAAATATTGCTGGGGAGTTATCTAGGCAAAATATTTAAAATGGAATTTTTATTTACTTATGAGAAGTTATTGCAAGGGACAGTTGAACTAAAGAGGAAAATTTTCAGAATTGAGAAACAATGTTTTCAACTCACGTCTTATAGAGTTGGAAAATAACAATTTCTCATTCACAATTCCTTAAACCACTAAAGTGGTCCAAGTAAGAAGTAGCTTCAGGGTAAAGATCAAATTTAGGCTCTGACGGTAAAATGTGGCCTGAGGGTTAAAACCAAATCAATGGTATAGCTGTAATATTGCCTTGAAGAACTCTGAAAGATTTAGGGCAATGCCTTGAAGATATTTTCAAAGGAGAAAAAAGCCATATAAAGACTTTAAACATATTATCTCAGGGCTTCCTAAGTCTCTACCCAAAGTAGAGAGAAGCCTGCCTTGAAGGCATTCCTAGTTGTGGCATTTTTCTAATATAGTGGATTATAATTTGATACCTTGGAAACCCACAGCTTTTCTTAAGATAGTTGAATTAGATTGAATGAAAACAGACTAAGAAAGCTTAAAATGAAAAGAGGTTTTTAGAACTCTACCTTTTATGGTCAAGATGAAGGCTGAGAGAGTCACTGAGTGATAAATACATATGAAAAAGGAAGGATGATTCAGAGGATAGACACAAGAGTCTTAGAACATTAGTTCCAGGCAAAAAAACTAAATCTTAATCAAGGAATATTCCCCACTCCAGAGTAGCATGCTCTGAGAATTGATGCATTGCCATTATACACAAAATTTTTTGAATTACAAATCTCACATTAATAAGATCAACACTGCAAGAATTTTATCTAGATATGTTTATGGATCACAAGATACTGGACTTCAAGACTGATCCCAAAATTAAATAAGACTTCTGGGTCTTGAGATAGATATGAATTGTTACAGCTAGAGGGTGGATTGTGGTGAATTGCCTACAAATACTGCCATCAATAATTTCTTCCATTCTACTATGTAATGATATTCCTGCACTAAGAGGTGAAGTGTATTCCCTTTAACGTTGAACCTGAGACAGCTGGTGGTTTGTTAATAAAATATGAGAGAAGGGAGGTTCTGGGAATTTTGAGGGCTGGCCTTAAGATAATTGGAAATTTCATGGAGCTGTGACCTACCATGCAAGAAGTCCAATTCTCCTTTTGGATAGTTTATAAGACAATCCTGTGAGCTCCCAGCTGAAGCAACCATAAGATCATGATACTGTCTGAAGACTAAGGAGAGTTCTTTTTCTCCGTTGATAAAATAATTAAAAGGCAGAAAACAAAGAGATAAAGAGATAGCACAAGGTAGGGTTACTGTAAGTGAAAGTACAGACTTCTCCAAGCGAGAAGGGGTCCTGGAGATCCATAGTTTGCTGAAGTGCTGGGAGTAACACCTGTGTCTTCTGTCATCCTCTCGGTGTCTTCTGGGAAGAAGACTCCTCCAGTACCCCTCATCTCCATCTTTGTGGTAGTTCCGGCAGTTCCTCTTGCAGTTATGCCAGCTGACCCCAAATGAGATCAAGTCAATCCAAAGCAGGATGAGAAATAATACATCATTTTGCTTCTAGTCACTGCATTTTCTCTTGATGTATAACAAATTACCACAAACCTAGTAGCCTAAACCAGGCACCATGGCTTATGCTTATAATCCCAACTTCTTGGGAGCCAGAGATAGAAAGGACTGTTATTTGATGTCAGTCCAGGCAAAAAGTTAGCAAGATCTCATCTCAAGCAATAAGGTGGGCGTGGTGATGCATGCTTGTTAACCCAGCTTCTGGGAGGTAAGGTAGGAAGATTTGGGTCTGAGGCAGGCCTAGGCATAATTACCAGATCCTACTAAGGCAAAAGAGGACTGGGGGCATGACTCAAACGGTAGAGCCCTGTCTAGCAAGCCTGAGGATCTGAGTTCAAACCCAGTACCACCACCACGTCCCCCCAAAACACACAGCAATAATAAATAGCTTGAAACAACATGTATTCATTGTCTTCCCGGTTTCCTGGATTAGGAGTCTACTTACAGCCTAGCTCAGTCCTCTTCTCAGGAACTTGGAAGGCAGTCATCAAGGTAGAGCACAAGCTGAGTTATGTTAGAATTCCCTTTGTTTCAGTGTGTATCTTCTTTCTGGCTGTTACTATTGCCTTCCTCATGTCTTACAGCCATCTGTCGTTCCCTTCAACATGCCCATCTTAGGTGGTTTACAATTTGGCTGCTATTTCTTGCTTGAATATGCGAAGAAAGACCTTATATAATACAATCAAAGGTGCCATCCAGTTACCTTTACCATATATCATGACCTAACCATAGGGGAAACATTTCATTATCTTTGCCATTTTCTCTTGGTGAGAAGCAAGTAATAGATTTCAATTGCTCTGAAGGGGTGGAGATTATGCAAGGCATGGTGGTCACCTTAGAGTGCATCTGCCATAGTCACTAAGTTTTAGGTAATTTTCAAGCAGTATAAACAGTTAAAATACTCTTTCAGCAGGAATTCTGAATAAAATTTGTCATTTTAGTCATTCTAAAATGGTGATCAGAGTAAAAAAAAATGCTGGTCAGAGAAACACTTCATTAAATGTTTAGAAAATTGAAGTTATCTTTTTCATAGTAACCTTAGCTGAGATACTTAAGCAGAGAGAGCTTCCCATCTGAGTCAGCAGATGAGAAGTGTGAGCCCTAGGACTCTCCAAGCCATTTCAAATGACAAACTCAAGCTGGGTAGCATTCTATGCACATTCTGTTTTTATATTCAAGATTCAAGCAAATTCAATTTGAGGTATACGGCTACTCTGTGTGATTATTCCATTTCATATTTCAAGACTCAAGTTCAAGGGTGGGGGTATAGTTCAGTGTTAGAGCATGTGAAAAACCCTGGGTTCAATCCCCCCCACCCAACACACCAAGTTCAGGAAAAATTACAATAATCTATATCATTTAACATCAATTGTCTTGAAAGCTGGTGAAGACTTGTGATGTATAATTTCATGTTGGATAAGGTGTGTGGAGAGGATGAATGTTATAACTATTATACTAATTTTCAAACTCCTCTAAACGATGATAGGAAAATTTCAGATTGTGCATATTGCCGAAACTGCTAAGGCAGCTCATTGACCACGCTTTCTTCAAAGGGCTAATTACAAAGATTGCCAGGATCAACATGAAGCATTATTTGTGTTTGGATTATATAACAGCGTAATGTTGCTACAAACTGCTGATGCTGCTTCATTGTAAATAGTGACAGTAACCCACAACTTAACCTATGCACAAAGTATATGTTATATATGTTATATGTAAAACACTTTATATGTACTACTCAACTAACACTCAAAATAACCCTATTGTAGTCATTATTATAAACCTTTTTTTAGAAAATGAGGGAAGAGAATCTTAGTTTATTAAAATGTCAAATTTCAACCAGCTAGGAATTTGAGGAGCCATGATTCCAACTTCATTCATTTCTACCATACTCCCAAAGCTCATAAACTGCATCCTTTATGACAAACTATTCCTTTATTTTTTCCCTTCACAAAATGGCTGAGGTCAAAGCTTTTTGGCCAAGATTTGAGTTGCGTTACTGTATTCTTCTCATAGAGATAGGCAATGGAATTTCCAGTGTTCTTCGAAGACAACTGAAATTATAGATAATATAGATAGCATTACTCCAAGCACATCAAATCACTGATGTCTAGAAACATACTTTTCATTTGTTTTTTGTTAAATCAAAAAGAAAAGTCTGAATTTCTAAGCAAAATAAGAAGACCTTGACCCAGTTGTCATAGCTGACTGGTTTTACCAATTGTAATGGTAAAAAACCCAGTGGCATTATAAATACAGAGAGCTAAAAAGAAGATTCAAATAAATAGAGTTTTAAAAAAGTGATTCTAAGTTTATGAACAATAAAATCAATCAATTGAAGAAGAAATTCACGGTGAAAGAATCAGCACTTCTGGTCTCATAAATAAAGCATGAAAAAGTCTTAGTGCTGAGGAGAAGAGAGTTGCTATACTTCACACCATACAACTTCACAGAACTGTTGAACCTCAAACAGACTAGCTACAGTCAGTGATGAAACTCAGCAATGCAGCGATTCTTCTAGGGTTGTTGAAGAGGCAGGGATAGGGAAGAAAGGATTTCACACCCACCAGTTAGACCCAGATGGTTTCAAAATAGGCTTAAACATCCACTTATTCACTAACCCATTCATTTTATTATGTTTTGGTAATGCAATTCCCACTATGTGCAGCAAATATTGAGATAAGCACTGGGATACAATAGTGAGCAAGACACATGTGGTTTCTTCTCCCACAGAGTTTCTAGTATAATGGAATGGAAAAGGAAGACAAGAGAATGGGCATTTGCAGTTCAACAAAATAGGGCAGATTCTGTTATAGGTGCCATTGGAGACACTCGTAGGTTAAGTGGGCTGTGTATACGTGGGTGATATATGTCAAGGAAGTCTTCCCGGAAGAAATTTCAAATATGCTGAAACCTAAATAATAATAGAAGGGCAGGTTAACAGCTTGGGGAATATCATTTAGTTAAGAAAATGACTTCTGTGAAGACTGAGTAGAAAGAAAGATCAAGCTAAACTGTAGGAATGGAATGAATTATAACCCGATAGATCCCAAGATATAAAGATAGAAGTAGTGAGAGGACACAGGGAATACTGAGCCAGAGTAGAATCTTGTGAGTTTTAATGGCCATCATTTAAGCAATGGTATGAAGTTTGTGTAAAGAAGCACTGAAGGGAGGAAAAATGGTCAGATTTTTCCAGTTTGTATTTAGAAAATCAAATAAAGCTGACAAGACACAATACAATGAGCATAATATGGTAGCTACTGCACTATAGAAACAACAAGGTCTGAGGAGCTGGGAGAAGGTCTCCCATGTAGCTGGATTGACCAGGAGTATATACATATGGGAGCTAATGGAGCTGTTCAGTAGGTAGGAGTTCAAGATGGGATTAGAAAGGATTAGAGAGCAGGTGATACAAATGAATTGATTTGGGGATAATGAACACATACACAATGTGTGTGTTTACTGAGAGCCAGTAGAGTAAAAATTCAGAGTGCTTTACTGTTTTTTTTTTGAATTGCAGTGTAGTTTTTCTTTCTTAAGTATTGGTAGCATTACTTGTGTTTCTTTCTTTCTTTCTTTCTTTCTTTTGTGGTAGGGGGGTTTGAACTCAGGGCCTACACCTTGAGTCACTCCACCAGCCCTTTTTTGTGATGGGTTTTTCGAGATAGGGCTTGTGAACTATTTTGCCTGGGCTGGCTTCAAACCGCAATCCTCCTGATCTCTGCCTCCTGAGTAGCTAAGATTACAGGAGTGAGCCACAGGTGCCTGACACATTAGTTATATTTCTTGTGCTATTTTTTATCATGACCATCACTTTGCATTTATTTACCAGCTTCAAAATACTGGACGTTATACTAATAAATTAATTGTTCCCTTTTTTTTGTAGCCATTGTGTGGAGTAGGCATTATGGACTATCTGAGGCTTACTGAGGTTAAACAATTTATTCAATGTCAGTAGGTAATATATGGCAGAAGAAACTTTTGAATGCTGTCCACTGTCAAACCCTGTGTTCTCAACTGGTATGTGAAATAAAAAGTGGTAGCCGATTTGATAGAAGAAGAAAAGCATTCCAAAAAAGAAAAAGACATTTGTATAGTCTTTATCGAGTTCCAAATGCCATTTGTATAAATAAACACAAAATTTAGCCTGTTATTAAAGAGTACACCATTTCATGAAAGTGATCGAGAGGCACATCTATACTATTGTTATGAGATTTTTGACAATTTCTTTGAAAGGAATGAGAAGTAGCATTGAGGAAACCATGAAGACTTTAAGTAGAAAAGAGAGTGAGGCTTTAAAAGGGCATGAAATTCATAGAAGCCATGTATAGCACAGGACATTAAATAATGGGAAATAATTTCAAATGACTGTTTCATCGTTTGATATGGGAATAGTAACGAATGTAACTGAAGACAATCAGAAGTCAGAAAATTAAAGGATTAAATGTCAGGTAGGATGTTTTGATTGTAACTGAGAATTAAATCTTTGGAAAAATTTTGAGCAGAGGAATGAAATCATTAGATTTACCTTTTGAGACAGATAATTTCAGCAGTCAAGTTGAACATTCAAAAAGAACAAGGAGGAAGTCACAGAGACCACATATGCAGGATGGAATTTGACCCCTCTGCTGATTAATTTTGACCCTCTTAGTGGAAAGAACTTTGAGCAGTACATAAAGTTGGTTACTTGTTTAGGAAAAATAGATGTGTGACTATATGCCAATTCAAGGGGTATGACCAATGGTTTAGCAGGATAGAAGGCCCATGATTAGAAGTTTGGGAATAGGTATGTGCATAGATCTCGTTGAATGGGCAAAAATGTTATGATATTTCTTCCTTGGTGTGTTAAGATACATTTGTATATGAAATATTTTTGTTTTATTTCCTCTCTTATTCCCTTTTGCATAGCTTAAGATATATTTAGTATTTTTGATAATATTTAATATTGTTCATTTTGCATTATAGTATTTAAATTACTGGATATAAAGAAGAAGAAATATTACTCAAAGACTTTAGTGCATTTCTGGTTGTATACAAAATAGTTGTATCATGTTAGGTGAATTAGTGCATTATTAACTTTTGGGGAAAGAGATTAAATATGATTTAAGGACATGGGTATGTGTGCCACATTGCCAAGGGATGGACTTGTGATGGTTAATTTTATGTCTCAACTTGACTAAATCACAAGATGTCCAGTATCTGGTTAAACATTAATTCTGAATTTTTCTGAAAGGGTGTTTCTATTTGAGATTATCATTTGAATTAATTGACTGAGTAAAACAGAAAGCCCTACCAATGTGGGTGAGCATCATGCAATCCATTGAATGATTAGAATAGGAAAAAAAAAGATAGAAGAAGGTTGAATTCTCTCTGACTGATTGTTTTAGCTGGAAATTCAATTTTCTCTGGCATTCAATTATCTAGGTTTTCAGTCATTCTGATACAGTCTGGGATCTACACCATCAGCTCTTTGAATCTCTGGCCTTTGAACTGTACCACCAAATTTCCTGGACCTCCAGCTTGCAAATGCTAGATGGTAGAATTTCTAATCTCTGTAATCATGTGAGCCAATACCTTATAATGAATCATATTTGTTCTGCTTTTCAGAAGGATGAAAAATCATAATACAACTACAGAATTGCTTAGTTTCTATAATCTAAAACAATACTTGAAATGAGAATGACTTTAAAAGGAACAAGAATTCCCCAATTTCTCATAGTCCTCATTATTCTCAATTCTCTTAAACATACCTGCTTCATATATTTATGCTACCATACTGGACACTCAAGTAACAACAGTAAGAAATGAGATGATAATGATCTAAATTAAGAACCACTATTATTAATGCAGAGCAAACAGACTACAAAGAAAGTAAGAATTCAGAAGTTGAAATCAGTGGAATTGGAGGAAAGGGACATAATTTATGTGTCACAATGAAAGGCAAAAGATGACTTCAAGGTGGGTGAGTTCACCCTCTGAGGTTTTGCAGCCTGGCAAGAAAAGCAGAGCAAGAGTGGAAGTGTTGAAAATATTGACTTTAAAAGATGGATTTAGGAAGAATAGTACATAAAAGATGAAGGTGAGCTAATGTGCAATCGCTGCCTATCTCTGGCCTTTTCAAATCTGTGACATTTGACTATGAATCATGATTAAGAGAAAGAAATACAAAAAAATGTCTCTACATAAGCTAAAAATAACCTTAGAATCACAGAGTTGCAGTCACCTCATTTCAGCCTCTACATTTTCAAAAGTAAACAGGAAATCCAGCAAGGCCAGACTAATGCATGTGTTTACCTCTAGAACACTTAATAATTTGTTTTTCTTTAAATCTAATATTGCTTAGATATTTGTTCTTTTATTCAGTGGGTGCAGAGAGAAACTAATTCCATGAAGTACTTATTAAATCGTGCTATGGTTTGAATGCATGTGTTCCTCTCCCAAAATATACGATAAAATTTAATCCCTAAGTGATGATATTATCTTAATATCATGTTAAGTGGGGCCTTTTGGAAGGTGATTATGTCATCAGAGCAGAGACCCTATGGATAACATTACTGTTCTTATAAACGAAGCTTTAAACAGCTGCGTGGCACACTCTGCCATGTGATGACACAGAAATACAGCACCATCTTTGAAGCAGAAAGCAAGCATTCACTGGATACCAAGTCAATTGGTGCTTTGATCTAAGACTTCCCAACCTCAGGAACTCTGAGCAGCATATTTCTGTTCTTTACAAATTTTCCCAGTCTAAGGCATCTTGTTAGAGCAGCCCAAATAAACTAAAACAAAACACTTGAAATATATATTAATTACTTTTTTTTCCAATTTTTATTACCATGGTAAAACATAGAGAGTGTAACAGTTACCATTTTTATCAGTTTTAAGTATATGTTTAAGGAACATTAAGAACATTCATATTTTTATACAACCAACCTTCATTCATTTCCAAAACCCTTTACAACTTGCAAAACTGAAACTCTCTACTCATTGAACAAGAATTTTCCTTTCTCCTCTCCCCCTTCTCCCCTGGGTCCTGGAAAGCAATTTCTCTTTCTCTCTCTATGACTTCTGACTACTGTTAAGTACCTCATATAAATGGAATCATACAATATTTACTTTTTGTGACTGTTATTTCAATTAGCATAATGTTCTCAAGTTTCACCCATACTGTATTAAATTTCAGAATTTCCTTCTTTCCTAAGTTTGAATCATATTCACTTCTGTCATTAGCTATTTGTTTTATATATGTCTTATAGCTCCCCCCTCATTTTCTGCATCACTGTTTTCTTTTGTATTAGTTGGTTTTTTTTGGTAGTGAACTGTTTGAACTCCTTTTTTTTTATCTCCTTTTGTGTATATTCTGTAGCTATTTTCTTTGTGGTTACATGGAAATTTCATGCAACATGCAAAAGTTATGACACTATAATTTAGATTTAAACAAGCTTAACTTTAATATTACACCCAAACTACTACTGCTTATATTTTGTTCCCACTTCCTTCAAACATTGATGTCACAAGATACAAGACAGTATGTTTATAATTTGTGTTCAAAATGTAAAATATTCAGCCACAAAGAAGAATGAAATTTTGTCATTGCAGGTAAATGGATAGAACTGGAGTACATCATCTTAAGTGAAGTTAGCCAGGCTCAGAAGGCCAAAAATCACATGTTCTCCCTCATATGTGTATTATAGATGTAAAACAAATGCAGAAGTATTATTGGACATGGTCCAACTAAGAGGAGACAGAACACGGGGAGGGATAGGGAAAGGGAAGAAAACCAAAAACTTGAATGTGATTGATGTACTCACTGTATAGAAGCAAATATAGTAATCTTAAACTGGCAGAGGCCACTATGGAAAGGTGACTAGGAAGTAGTGAAGAGGTCTGGTAGAGATGAACCAGTTTGGGTTATAATACACACATGCATGGAAACAGCACACTTTCCCTGTATAACTATCCTTATCTCAAACTAGCAAAAACACCATGTTTTTCTTACTATCTTTTTTGTTTTTTCTTCAACAAAATCAGAGAACAAGAGGGTGGAACAGGTTCTGCCCACAGGTGGAGGGAGGAGGCAAATAATGTATACACATATAAAAAATGTAAAAAAATAAAAATTTTAAATTTATTAGTTTGTTATATTATGAAGAAAACAAA
Source organism: Castor canadensis (assembly GCF_047511655.1). Taxonomy (NCBI): domain Eukaryota; kingdom Metazoa; phylum Chordata; class Mammalia; order Rodentia; family Castoridae; genus Castor; species Castor canadensis. The sequence continues at coordinate 106,061,591 of NC_133392.1, read as the reverse complement.
ATGTAAGGTCACCAACTCTTGTTACAGTAAAATTAGGTTTTAGACTAATAGTTGTTATTCTAGTAATGAACTGATCTCTTAAGTCACTTAGAGAAAAAAAAAACAAGTGGAATTATAACCTTTTTTTGCAATAACACTGCCTTTTAGTTTCCTATGTTTTTTCCTTTACTGAGATCTTTTATTTCTTCTATAACTTTAGTTACTACCTAGTGTCTTTTCATTTCAATCCACAGGGCTCCTTAAGATTTCTTGCAGAGCAAGTCTAGTGGCAGCAAACCCCACAAGCTTTTATATATTTGACAGTGCCTTAATTTCCTTCTCAGTTTTGAAAGAAACATTTTGACAGAATAAGATTCTTGGCTGATAGATTTTCTGTTTTTTTCTTTACATATTTTGAATATATTAGCCCACTGACTTCAATCTTCTAACGTTTCTGATGAGACATCTTCCAATAATCTTTTTTATTTTTTTGGCAGTACTGGGGTTTGAACTCAAGAAGACCTCATGCACTTGAGCCATTCCACTAGCCCCCAATAATCTTATTGAGGGTATTTTGTAGGTGACAAGTCATTTCTTTCACTGCTTTTAAGATTCTCTTTTGAACATTTGCTCATGATTTGTCTTACTTTAGGTCTCTTTGCTTGGAATTCATTGAGATTCTTAGATGTTTATATCCATGTTTCATGAAATTTGGGAAGTTTCCAACTGTTATTTCTGCAAATATTCTCTCTAATCCTTTTTCTTCTTTCCTCTCACAGTATGTATGCTGATCCATTTGAGGATATCCTATAAGCTCCTTGGCTGTAAACAGACACTACCTTGTCATTTTTTTTCCATCAGATATGATCATTTCCATTGTCCTGTCTTTAAGTTCAATTCATTGTTCCTTTTGCTTGATTAAATTTCTTTTTGAATTTAAGTGGCAAATTTTTCACTTCTGCTATTGTATTTTCCATTTCTTTTTAGGTTTTCTATTTCTTCATTTGTATTTCCATTTTGTTTATACCTTGTTTTCTTGACTTTCTCTACGTCTTTGCTCAGTTCTTGAACATCCTTAAGACAATGTTTTAAAGTCTTTGTCTAGTAGATTTACCATTAGAATTTTATTTCAGGAATAGTTTCTGTTGGTTTTTTTTTTCCTATAAATATGCTATATAATTCTGTTTCTTAAATGCTGTGTAATTATTGTTGTGCCTATTGCTTTTGAAAAAAGACTTTTGCATCTAACAATATAGTAATTGTGGAAAACAGATTGATCTCATTCCCCAGAATTTTCTTTTCTTTGTTTTGTTTTTGTTGTTTCTTTTGATTTTTGATTGTTTGAGATTGTGTCTGGGCCAAGGTCTAGCCTGAGATATAAAACTAAAATCTTCTCCTATCTTTTCTCAGTCTGCACTTTTCTTTGGGCAGACTTGTTCATTGTTAACTTTCCCCATTTATGCAGTTGCTTTTGAATGTCCTTCTCTTTAACACCTGGCTTCCAGAAGAAGAAGGGGAAAAATAAGCAGATGAGTGGTGCCATCCCTTTAAGTACCTTGGAAGTCTTTCAGGTAGAGTAAAGTGTATTGGGGGAGGGGTAGTAACAATGGCTACTGTCATTTTGTCTACATCTTTGTGATCAGAAGCAGCAATCAGAAGGTCACAGATCACCAATATTGGAGAACGGGATCTTTGTTGCTACCCATGTTCTCCCAGCTTTGTGCAAAGCCATTCCTGGAATGCATTCATAAATGTCTGCTCTGGGGCTGAGAATGGGGAATGTGCAGACACTGTGGTGTTAAGAGTTGAGTTGACTAAGATTAGCTATAATTTACTATCTAATTCTTCTCCTGGAAATTACAAGCCTTCAACAGAAAGATTCTACCAATACAGTTGGAGTCTAGGTGGGTAGTCAGATTTCTAATGCATCTACTCTGCTATAATTCCTGATTCTTATTGTTTAAAAAATCCACATGCTTTAGATGTACAAAGTACAAAAATGCATATTTTCTTATATCCCTTACCCTAAATATTCCTCTTTTCTCATCATGATATATTATAGTTTATACAGTTTGGTGTATTTCTCCAGGCATTTTTTTAATATCAATGTGTGCATAAAACAGAGGTGATCTCTCAGGGAAGCTGGGAAGCAAAGGCAGAAAGAGGAAGGGAGGGTCCAGGGTCTCAACATCCCCTTCAGTGGCACATCACAATGACCTAACTTCCTTTCAACAGGCTTTACCTCCTAAAGGTTCCACAACTTGCCAATAGTGTCACAGGCTGGGTCTAAGCTGTTAATACACGGCATTTGAGGGATATTTATAATCTAAGCCATAACAGTATATGTAGATTAGAATCTTAATGCCTAAATGTTAAATTTAGATTTTAGTTTTCCTCTTTCCAAAATTTTCTTCACTATCTTTATTCATTTTTCTATTTATTTTGAATTGCAGAATTTGCTTACAGAGTTGGCTAAGATTTTGACCAGTACTATGTTTGATACAGTATTGAAATTATAGATTATAATGAGAACATTTATATGTTTGTAATATTTACTTTTTCATTCATAAATTTTGTGTCTCTCTATGTAAGTCTTCTTTTATGCTCGTTAGCCTTGCAGATAGATATATTCCTAAACATGTGTTACTCATTTTTAACTAAAGTAATATTATCTCTTTTCTTTTTCTTATTAGTCTTCTTGCATAGTTAAAGCTCTGGAGATTTTTTGTGTGTATTGATGTTTTATATACAGAAATAACACTAAAATTCAATTTTTTAATTTTACAGAATTTTCAAATCAAGTCTTTTGGATTTTCTTTGTAGGAATTTCTATTATATTTAAATATGTACAGCTTGGTTGTCTTGAATGTGCTTCATTTTATTTATTTTTCTTAACTTATTGCATTGTCTGGGATATCCAGATAGATACTGATTGATGGCAGTGACAGTGTTATAGACTAAATGTTGCCTCCTTACCTAATAAGTTAAAGCCCACTCCACAATATGATGATATTTGGAAGTAGGGCCTTTGGGAGATAGTTCAAGTCATAAGAGTAGAGCCTTATGGATGGGATTAGTGCCCTTATTAGAAGAGACACTGTAAAGCTTGATATTGTTTCTCTTTCATCAGAATATGTTCATGCTGATACCCTGATTTCATACTTCATATTCTCTAGAATTAAGGGAAATAAGTGGTTGTTTTTTTCTTATCCAATTTCTCATGTTCTTGTTATACTAGCCTGAATTGACTAATACAGTTATCATATGTAAATTTTTCCTATGTTCAATGTGACTTTTAAAATTACTGAGTCTTAAGAATTAGTTTGGCAGGGACATTTTGATATACAGAGAGTATCAAATAAAAGAAGTTTTTCCCATATAACTAACTTACTAATGTTTTTAAGCAAAATTCATATCAAAGACTTTTTAATCTATCAGGACAATATAATTTTTCCTTAGTCCACTAATGTAGTGACACATATATGATTTTCTTAACACTGATCCTTCAAAGTATTTCTTAGAAAGAAGCCTTTCTTGATTAGAATATATTATTCTTCATTTGTTTTTGTTGCTAAGATTTATGCTTATATTGTGGTATTACCTGGAAAACTTTCCATCCTTTTTCATATTCTGAAAAGTTAATGATGTTGGCACTATGAAGGTCCTGTCTCTTTTTAAAATATAATAGCTATAGAATATTGAAATGTATTTTTATGTAGCATATAAAGCAAACACTTTTCCAATAACAGAAGTGATTTATTAGCTGTTGTTTATGTCCAAAATAGCAAGCATTAAATAATTCTGACAGTGTTTTAACAAAACTTAAAATTTGTCAATACCACATCAGTATGTCTATGCTGAACTGCTGCTCCTTAGCACTCCCTCCAGGAACTAAGTGAATAAAAATGAAAGTTCTTACTGCTATGTTAGCCCTGACTCTATCCAAGAAGGTTTTGCATTGAAAATGGAGTGAGTGGGTTATGTGGTGGCTAACATCTGTAATCTCAACTAGTCAGGAAGCAGAGATCTAGAGGATCACAGTTCAATCCCAGACTAGGCAAAAGAGTTAGTGAGATCCCACCTCAATCAGTAAGCCAGGCATGGTGACGATACACCTGTCCTACAAGCTACCATAGATAAGAGGATCTTGGTCCAAGACTGGCCCTGGGCAAAAATAAGAGACCCTACATGAAATGTAACAGGTGCAAAAAAGGGCTGGTGGGATGGTTGAAATAATAGAGACCTTGAGTTATAACTGCAGTACTGCAAAAATAAATAAATAAATAAAGTGAGCAATAGCCCTGTTGGAATGATATTTGGCATTAATGACAGCTTTCAAGTGTCCAACTCCTTGACTCCAGGACTTAATATTTTGTCTGGAATTTATCTCCTTCCTTCCCTCCTAAACATACTCCTAGTGTTTCCTAAGTAAATGACATTCACCAAATCATCACCTGAGCTACAATGACCCTTAATTTCTACTTTTCCATCATTCCTACACTGGACTGGTATCTGTTTTTAAAATATCTACCTCTTTAATCTCTTATAAACCCCTTAACTTTGCATTAATCCCATTGTAACTCTTCAGTCTTTATCATTTTATTTCTTACTTCACAAAGGTTGTTAATTAAGGGGCTATGCACAAGTTGAGGTAAGGGTTAAAACTTATACCACCACAATCTGTTCCTAAAAGTTTGTTGGAAATTGGTAAGTTTTACTAGGCTAAGTATTTTATAGGCAGACCCTCGGCTACCTTGTCATCTTTTTTTATGCTTATTATTCAAGATAGGTTTTCAAAGTGTTTTTGAATTAACCTTTTAAAATTATACATTATATTGACAGATCCTCAATTATTATTTTTGATTTTGAATCTGATATTTGTTTTAACAATATCTAGAGTTTGTCAATATTTGCATTCTTTCTCTGATAAAAATCCAATGAGAGTCTTGGCACAGAGAGCCTTAGACTTATCCAAGCTCCTTTTCCATCTGCCCAAGTTTTCCATTGTCTTGGATTTTAGATTCATATGTTATTTTTTTGATATTGCACATCAATATTTGTTAAAATTTTTTTTCTCAATTTTTACTCATTATTTCAATTTTGTTTCTTTTTTCTTTAAAAAATTTTTTTAAAACAATCCTTGGGACTGTATTGATAGCTTCCTGATTAATTTGGAAGTTAAATGTTTTTATCAATTAGCTTCTTTGATTGCTTGAACATTTATGGTTCTTTGAACAGTTCTGTGTTTACTAGGGAAGTTTAAATGGTCAGATGAGGAATGTTTGAAAAGAATTTTAATATCTATTATGTGTCTGAATCTGTATTAACCATCCTGGAAAACATAAAATTAATTCACTAAAATTTAGAACACATTGACCTTCTCTTTAGAGAAAAATAATTTAGCTGAGGACAAACAGATTGCACAGGGTAGACAAAATAGAAACATTTTCTCCAACAAGGTAGAAAATACAATATCATGTGAATATGGACATTGTCATTGCACAAATTGTACTGAAGAACTGGAAAAAAGCTAAGTAGTGTGGACTTCCTGTATGACTTGTTTATTGAAATTGGCCTTGGAATATTTGCAGTGATGGAAAGTATACAGAATTTCAAATGGACTGAATGACAAAGTTAGATGTGATTTTTGAGAGAGAAGAGGTGGAAGGAAGACAGAAAGCTTAATGATTGTAACTTCAAATGAATTTATATAGATATGGAATTATAGATTAGTATCTACTAGATAAACTGTCAGCATGAAGAGTGTTGTTACTAAACAGTTTATTGAAAAGACTGTATTTTCCTACTGAATATCCTTGGCACCTGTGTTAAAAATCAATTGACTATAAATGTGATTGTTTGCTTGTAAGGATCTGAATTTTTTTAAGTGTTTATTTTCATTGTTCATGGAGAGTCTTGTGCTAACTTTGCCCAAGCTGGCCTTGAACTGCAATACTCCTACCTCTACCTTCTGAGCAGCTGGGACCACAAGTGTGTGTCACCATGTTCCATTCAACATTGTTTTCTGAAAGTTTACACATTATCTTTCTTGATTCTATATTTAACTACCTCACAGAATATATCCTTTAATTATGTTTTAATATGTTCTAACTTGCTCATCCATTTGACCAAAATATTAAGAATTTTAGTTCAAAAGTGTTTTCCAATTTTTTTCCCTACAGATGATTGGAGGTGTTACTTCATTCATTATAAAATATAGGGACTACACAGCAATGTAGTGTGCATATTTTTCTTGTACCATTGTTAATGATTAGTTTTTTTGGTGATTGTAGGAGTTTTTCTTTATTCTTGGAGTTCTTTTTCCAGTTATTTTTAAATTTAATTTTATTGTTTTTACATTTACTCACATGTGTATACATTATTTGCTCACCTACCCCCCTTACATTTCCAGACATAACCTGTTCCACTCTCTTTTTCTCCAATTTTGTTGAAGAGAAAACATGAGAGATACTAAGAAAAACATAGCATTTCTGCTATGTTTAAGGTAAAGATAGCTATACAGAGAGATTCCTAGCATTGCTTCCATGCACATGTGTATTACAACCCACATTGGTTCATCCCACACTACTTTCAGATCCCCTTCCCCTAGTGGCTTCTGTCAGTTTAAGATTACTTTATTCACTCCTCTACAGTGGACACATTGGCCAAATTCAAGTTTTAGGTTTCCTTCCCTTTTCTTATTTCTCTCATGTGCATTCTTCCCTTAGTGTGTGACCCATGTTATTCTTGGAGTTCTTAAATAATCAGGATAAATATAATTTTTAATTCAGACTATTAGCATTCATGAGACAATTTAAATATAAGATTTTTTTATTGCTCAGTAGAAAGATCCTCTATTATTTCATTAAAAAATTATCTCTATTCTTTCATTTGGAACCTGTCTTGGATAGAGACTGGACAATCCTGGATTGGTCTCTTGCTCTCAATTTGCTTGCACTTTAAATATCTTTTGTGGTTTTGTTCTTCATTCTTGGTGATTTATGTGGATTTATTTTCCAGATCATAAATTTATTCTTCAGCCATTTCCTTTCTTTAGCCCTTCTTCTGATTTTTTTCTAATTAAAGTTATGCTGTCTCATTTTTCTAGTTCCTTCTACACTGCAGGCTTTCATCATTGTTATTATAATAGCCATTCAAATTATCCTGAGGATTTTAATTAAATTATTTTGAAATTTTCTCATTTTCACTGAATTATACCTTTTTTCCACACTCAACTGTTCCATTTGTTTATGTTGATCATTTCCTTTCACTTTACTGCTTTTCTGCAAAACTCTAGTGACACTTGTATATCAATCCAATTTAGGAATGAAGAAATAAGTATCTGAATAAGGACAGTAAGTAATAATTCCTTTCTAGATAAGTAGGTCTGTATCACCAATACCCCTCTTCTGACTGACCGATCTTACTGTAGGGTTTGTATTTTCATGGGAAATGCAATGGGCATGCTTCACTTTAGGGTATGTTGGGAAGATAGAGAAAGAAAGATGATGACCTTACTATATGCCTCCACCAGTGGAGTTTGCCTTGATGATGAGTCATTTAAGATCACTTTTTTTCTGTCAGGTGTTAACTGTGTTTTCTAGTTCTTCACCTCAAGCAAACCTGACATGACTCATACTTTCTTATGCTTTTCTTTGTGACCTCACCTTGTTTACATTGGGAAGAAAGAAAAAGTGCACAGATATTCCAAATAGATAACCTTTTGAGGAAATTTCTCCAAGATCCTCTCTGCTTTTTATACAAACTGACTTAGTCTTTGGAATCATTTCAACTCTTGACCTTGCATTTTCCTCTCATCCTTGGGACTATTTTGATTCTTGTTAATCTTTCACTTTTCAGATGATTCCAAAATTTCTGTTCTATGGTGACATCCTATTGTGTTTTCCATTGATATTCTCTACTTAACCAATTTCTAATATTTTTCTATAAGTCTAAATGATTTCATATAGAAAGTAGAATTGATGATTGTACTGTCTCTCCATCCTTCATCAAATTAATATGATTTCCAACTAATAAAAAAGTTATTTCTTCATAATTTAAATGAGATCTTTCATATGCATTTACCACCCTATAGCTTCATGACATTTATAATTAGCCATTTCATATTTTTGTCATTCATAGATAGGGTTGGTCATAGTGTTAGAGTTCTAAAGAGAAATAAAATCAATAGGACATATGTATGTATAGAGAGATAGATTTATTTTAAGGAATTGGCTCATGTGCTTGTGGGGGCTGGCAAGTTCGAAGTCTACAAAGCTGATTAGCAGGCTGGAAATCCAGAGAAGAATTAATGCTATAGCTTGAGTCTGAAGGCATCCTATCCTGGATGCAGAATTATATCCTCCTCTGAGGACATCAGTCTTTTTCTCTTCAGTTCTACAACTGGTTGAGCCTATATATATTATAGAAGGAAAAGTAACCGGCTTTAGTCAAAAGCTACTTTTTAAACTGTTAATCTTGTACTAAAAATACCTTCATGGAAGCATCTAAATTGATGACTGACTATATCTTTATATGGTGGCTTAGCTAACTTGATGCATAAAATGAACTGTTCAGTCACATATGTCACTAATGTATGAACTATAGTTACATGGGTACCATTATAAAACTTCATTCAAGATATATTTTTAAGTACTTCTTTTTCTTCTATTCTTTTCTTTCTTTCTTTATTTGCTTTAGTTACTTTTCTAATAGTGTCTTGAGTTTTTCCCAGTGTTGGCCTCAGACTGTGATTCCTCCATGTAGCTAGGATTACAGATGTACACCCCAAGAACTGGATTGTTGGCTGAAATGAAGTCTTGCTACCTGTTTGCCCAGGCTAGCCTTGAACCACAATCTACCTCTTGAATAGCTGGGATTGCAGGTGTTCCAAATATTTGTTGACTTTAAAATTAGATACTTTTAAAAAGATCATCTATTGAGCTGGGTGCAGTGGCTTTTGCCTGTAATGATAGCTACTTGGGAGGCAGAGACAGGGGAATCTCATTTTCAGGCTAGCCCAGGTAAAAAGTTAGTGAGATTCTATCTCAAAGATCAATTTGGATGTGATGGTTCATGTCTGTAATCTCAGCTATGTGGAAGGCAAAACTGGGAGGATCGAGATATGCATCTAGACTTAAGCAAAAGCTCAAAAAAATAACTTACGCATAAAAGGCTGGGGGCATGGCTCAAGTAGAGCTCTTGCCTAGCAAATGCAGATACTGCATTCAAATACCAGAACTGGCAAAATATCCTTTCCCCCAACAACAAAAAATTATTTATTACCGCTATTCCTTTTTGCTTTTCATATCTGGTACATGTCATGCATTAGTCACTTTCAGAATTACAACTATGGAATTCAGGAAACTGAAAGTGAGCTACACATGTTTCTCAGTTCATAGTGGTACCTGTCAACATGATAAATTTTAAAATTCTAACAAAGTTAACTAATTATAAAGAGGAAGTTTGTGCCATTTATTATTTTTGCTTTTAAATTTCCATTCAAACCAGGTCATCTTCACTGAATGAGTTACATATGTCTATATACTTAATCATGTACAGTAGAGTAGGTGGCATTGAGCTTGGCTGAGGTAGTGGGATGTGCACGGGTACGCAAGTAGAGACTATTCCTGCATGGGCTGGCTTACCTTTCTGTGACTTCTTTCTATGGCATCAGGAGAAAATTCACTCAGTAGTCACTGTCTCAGAAAAATAGTATGTGGAACAGACCCAAAGTGCACATGTAACTTGAAATGGATTGCTACCAGCTGACCCACAGATGTGTGAATCTGACAAGTTATTGGTTTTGTAAGTTACTGAAAATTTGAGATTGTTTCTTTTTTGTTGGTGGCACTGGAGCTTGAACTCAGGGCCTTATTCTTGAGCCACTCCTCCAGTCCATTTTTTTTGGTGATGGATGTTTTTGAGATAAGGTCTCAGGAACTATTTGCCCAGGGCTGGCTTTAAACTGTGATCTTCCTGATCTCTGCCTCCTGAGTGGCTAGGATTATAGGCGTGAGCCACTGGGGCCTGGTTTGAGATTGTTTCTTAAGCAATAGTTTTATAGCAAGTCCTGGCTACATGTGAGGAAAAGACCAATTTACATGTCACACAACTTGAATGAATTGGTTTCCATTCATTCCACAAATGTTTATTGAATGACTATTACATGGCTGGGAATCTTCAGGGAAGTATTAGTACTTTTCTGCTCCCAGTGACATTTTTTTCTCCTTTATATAGAGTATAAGAAATTTACTTCTTGTTTGACTGGGATCTAGGTAGAGAGCTGGTATTGAAGAAAATATAAACTTTCATAGTAATTATCTTCAGTCATTGTGTAGCTTAAAGGAAGAAAATCAGACATAGAATATGATGCTTTTTCTGACTAACAAAGTAACAAGGAAAATTCAAAGCTATATATGCAAGTTAAGTTATAGATTGTGAGTCCAACACTGCTTGAATAAGGACAGGTGAGAACAGGCTGCAGGAACAAATGACTGGAAAATCTCAGTGGCCTCCAGCACCAGAGACTGATTGCTCAATAACACTATGTGGCTGTCTTGGGGTGGTCTTTATGATCTCTTCCCTCTGTGGTACAGGCTGACGTAACATCCAACATATATAGCATTGATGAACTCACAATAAAGGAAGAGTATACTCTGGCTCATAAGGCTTCTGTTTGAAATGGAATTTTATCATTTCAGTTCTCATTTCCTTGTCCAGTTCTGTTATCATTAAGTCATGAAATTATAATCCTCCCTGGGAATGGGGATAGCAAACAATTGTGAATCGTAACGTACATTTTACATGACAAACAACCAGAATGTATATCATCATAATGAGCTGTTACTTTCCTTAGGAAGGGCCTGAGTTCTTGAAATCTACAAGCCTTAAGGCAAATTGTTCAAAAAGAGGCAAGACATTTTATGAGTAGTAGTTACACAACAGTTATAATCTGCCACAAATTTTCCTCTATCAATAAATAGGGCATTTACTCATAATAATTCTAGGTGAAATACCTTATAATTGTTCTCAACTTTTGTCTTTACCAGTGAACCAAAATGACTGGAGTTCAAAGCCTTGATTTTTGCAATGATCTAAGTCCACAGTCTTTTACCTTCTCCAATTTTTTACTAACATTTGCTAGTAGCATTCTTTATAGTCTCTGGTATAGGTATGATTTTTATTAGATAGGTCTGAATCAAAGAATATAGAACATAGATTTTCTATTTTGACATTAAAGATTATAAGGCTTATATTTTTCTATCCTCTCAATAAATCAACTAGCAAAATCCCTGGCATAAAATAAGACTAAGAAAATCCTCCTTCTCTGCCTACAAATACACTTCTAGCTGCCTTTAAGGATCATTTAACCTTTTTAAAACCTACAAGTAATGCTTTACCATTTGTAAAGCACTTTTTAAAAATTCAATTAATTCTCATTGCAATCTTATGAAATATGTATTACTCCTATTACGGATGAATATATTGAGACTGTGGGAAACATCAAGTATCTTACTTGCTAAGAGGACCTTTGTTCAAAATCCTATATTCTTTTCAGCAAACTGCTACAATGTCTAAAATTTACTTTAATTCATTTCAGTGTTATTAATGTGAGAATATATGTGTGCTAAATATTGAAATTTTAGTGCTAGAGGTGATTACATGATGTTATAGGATGTTAGACCCTAAATGTGGTCAGCTAGCAATATGAAAAGGGCAGAGGCTTCTGTAAGTCCTCCTACATTGATACCTAATCACATTCAACAGGTTGTTCTTTACCAAGTGAACAGTTTCTGTAAAAAACAGATTTTCATTGGTGAAATTAATCTTAGAAGTTATCTTTTATTTTTCCTATGGATCATATTTACAAAATTGAAGATAATCAAGATACAGAGTTCAGCTAACCCATTCACTTTTTTGCGGGGGGGGTGCTTTTGGGGTTTGAACAGGGACTTGCCCTTACTAGGCAAGAGGTCTGCTATTTGGGTATATCCCAAGCCCTTGGACAGTGCACTCTTGCTTGTTCCTTGGACCTTTTATCTTGTGATCTTGATACCTTAATTTATTATGTCTTGTTAGTGTCTAGTTACTAATTTGAGGAGTTTTTCTGGATTGTATGATACTAATTTGATGGAGTCTATTGTAGGAATTTTGCTTTGTCTTTGTCAAAACTGCTTTAAAAGCTGAGTGCATGGGCTTAAATCTACCGTCTCAGTTTCTCAGTAGGCAGACATAGGGAGGATCACTGTGATGCTTGGCAGGGCAAACACAAAACCCAATCCAAAAAATTACTAAAGCAATAAGAATTTGGGGCATGACTCAAGTGGTAGAGCACCTACTTAGCAAGTGTGAGAGGTCCTGAGGTCAAACCCCTGTACCACCAAAGAATAAACCAAATCCCAAAACAAAGAAACACTTTAAGTGGTTGAAACATCTAATGTACACAGAGTTAGGGATTCTTTAAGTATAGGAAGTAAGCTGTATGAACCCATCTTGTGTCAACTTTGCTAATAAATACTAATCCAATAAATGTTATGGGGGCAGAATTGAGGAACAATTTGTGGCTTGTTTTCTTTATAACATGGGAGCTGACTATGGAGCATAACAAACATCAGCCCCTTCAGGTTTTGCTGGAGGCTATTTTTATTACTGATCAAATTGGCTTAGGTCAGTTCTCAGTCACACCAGCATCCCTTCCTGGATTCTGTTTCATAATCTGTGATTGCTGTGTGCTAATATTGAGGACAGTACTTACCAACTAGAGCATGGTTTTTCCAGTGCCTTAAAATGTTTTGGATAAGTATGTAACTCCAAAAATAGTTGTGTAGGCTGGAAATTAACGCAAGGAGGTTTCCACAGACAGCTTTAGAGCACCCTAATTCTTTCTATACAGCTATGTAGAATGACAGATTCTACTACAATTTTAAAAATTAATGTTCATTATATGTAGCCAGCACACAGAGAAAATATTGATACTTAGAAATAAAACAAGAGCTTAGCAGTTATAAAAAGCCCATCTTTAGAAAGCTTTTACCAATATCAGTTAATTAAATTTATTTAAAACATAATAAACATATGGTGAAAAGAAGAAAAATGAAGCATTGCCAGAGAAAATAATATCCAAATCAAATGCCAATTGATTGAAAGATTTCAATTTTTTATTAGTTTTTAAAAAGCTGGGTGAATTCCTTCTGAACATGACAGACTTGAAAGACCTTTGAGATTTCTTTCAACTATCATAGCCATCATCATAAAGGAAAAGAATTCTTTAACTGTAATTGTAAAATCCAATTTTAAGCAAAAATATAAAAATACAAATCAAGATGTATTGTTATTGAAATCAGCTGTAAAAAGTAATATTCCATTGGTTTTTCATCTTAAATTGGCTCTGATGCTCCAATTATCATCATTTTTCATTGCACTTGCTACACTTTCGAAAAAGCCACTATTATGCTGATTTTGAGTCTTTGTTGATAGCAGAAACTAATCTGCCAATTTGCAACCTCAATTACTTTTTAAAAAAAGTTTACATTGTTTCGTGTCTGAAATTATGTCTGTAAGTGGAGATTTTAGAACTTTGATTTGATTTTATAACCTTAATTACTACTTAGTTTTACAGATGGGGGTAGGTGCTACTATTACATTTTTTGAATTTTATGATAGATTGTAGTAACTTTTTTCTTGCTTTTCTCTCTTTCGAGACTGTGATTTCCTAATATTATTATCCTTTCTTGAAACCCGTTGGGGACAGAGTTATATAGGTAAATTAAAAGAAGTAAACCTGCCATTCATTGATGCCCCATCCCTTAAACAAAACTCAGTATCTTTAGCATGATATAAAAACCTTCTCATGACCACAATTCTCTGTTCCCTATTGTTTTTCCGATCTAATCTCCAAGTTCCAGAGCAACTTGGTTCTGGAACTCTAATTATAGAAGGAATTTTAATCCTAATTTATACCTCGATTCTTTTGCACGGTTTATTTCCCAGTGTAAGATAAATTTTCTTACATCTGAAAAACTCCTAGCTTTTCAAGGTGACTTGAGTGTCAATTTTAATACCACCTCCTTTGGGAGACCACCATGAAACCTTCCTGGTAGATTTCATGATGCAATCTTTTTGACACCCATTTCACCTTGAACAAACAAACTTATGTTCTTATTTGTCTGGATTATTTGCTTCATTTGCCTCCTATTCATTGAGCTCTTTTATGACAAAGACCATATTCTACTTTTTTTCTTTTACAACCTTGATTTCTAGCATCTCATATAGGTCTTTAGAGGAGATGGAAATTCAGACTTTTCTCTTAATTCTGAGAATAGCTTAATTATCTTGATTCCTTCTCATTATTGTTGAAAGAGTAGTATCATTAATCTGATTGGCCAGATATGGTGTGATGACTAGCCTCATTAGGTAATAAACATAGACAGCCATGTCATATTCTTTTTTCTGTTTCTTCCTATCATGCAACTGGAGCAGGAAGTGGCCAAATCTCCCCCTTTCAATATAAGGGTGTTTACTTTTCTCTCTTTCTTGTCATCCTTTTGACAGATAGTAAAACTTGGCTTTGGGATTAGAGAAAAGAGATTCATTAAATGTATAGTGTAAGAGGATCTGGAATAGTTACCCTTTTGCCCATTCAGAATGCCATAAGTCTAGGCTACCTGCTATGCACTGCAGCTAACAGGAGTAGAAAACATTTTACCTCTCATTATTTGTGGGCTCATCACTAGTTATGGAATGCCAATGTCTAGCACCTGACTCTAGTAAGCTAACAAAGAAAAACCATATCCTATTAAAGGGATACTCATAACTATACAAGGAGAAAAGACCACAGATCAGATAGCCAAAAAGTATAGCTACTGGAAGAAAAAATGTCAACTTGAATAGAAAAGTAGTATAAATACTTAGATTCATATGAATCCAAAATGACTTTGGGAAAATTAAAAATAAAATTGCCAACAAAACATGATTCCCACCCAAAAAAAAAAACCAATTTAATATGTAAACTGAAGAAAGCAAGACTACTGTTGAGATCTAAATTAGCATTCTACAAGAACAGATAGAAGAAGTAAAGAAAACTTAGTATAAATATTTTAAAAATAGAGATATTGGTGAAAAGATAAGAAATTCTAAGGATATATCTAGGATATAATATGACAACAGCAGGATTTCCAGAAAAAGAGAGAGAAACAGATGTAGGGGTTACACCAACAACCACTCAACAAAAATATCCCTAGGCTAAAGAAAGACATGATTTTATGAATTTAAAAGATGCAGTGAGTTTCTGGTATGAGTGATAAAAAGGGACACCTAGGTATAAATGTGTCTAAATTTAAAAATTAAAAAAAATCTCTTGAAGAAAACCAGAGTGTCTACAAATCTAAAGTAGGCTAGGAATAGCACATGCAAGGGAATGTGACATATAAGAGTTAATGTCCCAACAACCTATGCTCTGCCAATGTATTGACATGTAAGAGCAAGATACATGATAGACACACAGAAAGATGGGTGACAGATAGCCATAGTCAAGAATTCAGAATATATGTTCTCTTGCATAAGTGATAATGAAAGGTGCCATTATAATAAATATACCACCATAACAAGCATAAACAACAGGCATAGGACTTAGGAAAACTGAACTGGCATATAATTTATTATCCTAACAGTAAGTAAAAGAAGGCAATATTAATACTTATGCCCAAACAACTGGACTTCTTAGGGAAACAGGATAAATAATCTCTACTTAATTGAGGAAAATGATGAAGAATTTAGACCACTAAAATAAAAGAATCAGTAGAAATAACTAAGAATTCAAGATGAGAGAAAAATGGATTGGGAAGGAAACAAATGGTGAGCAATGAAACTTACAGTTAATTTTAAAATAAAAAGCAACAGATAATTTTTAAATAGCAATGTAATAATAAATAACATTTCCTGAAGTAACAGAAACATATTTAAGGGTTATAATAATGGAAGTGATGGCATTTAATTTTGAAAGCACAATAAATGACTAACATAGGTCATTGTATAGTAAGAGGCAAAATTCAATCTGATAACAAAATAGTTTTAACCATACACTCCAAACAATAGAACACTTAAGTACATAAAAAATTAATTGCTAAAAATATAAAAAGGACAGCATTTAAAATAAATTTGTAACAACAGCTTTCAAAACACCTCTTTCAAAATTAGAAATATTTTGACAAAAAGATCATGTATCAATGACATAATCAATAAACTTGATTATATATATATATGAAACTCTAAACCATTAAATTTTATTTAATC
Organism: Castor canadensis; assembly: GCF_047511655.1. NCBI lineage: Eukaryota > Metazoa > Chordata > Mammalia > Rodentia > Castoridae > Castor > Castor canadensis. The sequence goes on along the minus strand of NC_133392.1, from coordinate 106,045,319 downwards.
AATGTCTATAAAAGAGAAAACTTATTAAATTCAAGATTTTTTTCTAGGAAAATTCTCTAATTATTATCCAATCAAGTGAGAAATAAATATGAGTATTAAGAATCTTAGCAATTTGAAAGATCCTAATAAGTAACTTTTATTCAAAAGAAACATCAAAAGTAAAACAATTTATCTAGAAATCAACATAAGGAGAACATCTTATATAAAAACATATATAAGATAAAAATGTATGTCCTTTAGTGCTATGATTTCAAGATGAGATGAAAATTGAAAGGCTTGGTATTTATCTTCAGGAATTAGACATACACAGGAAACAAAAATAATCTGGAGGAATGCAATTAAGAAGGAGAAAAGTTGATATTATATAATGGAAAAATAGTGAAAATATTTTTAAATCTAAAATCTGGTATTGTTAAAATTTTTAAATTAATTTATAAATATTGTACAGTTTGAAGACCTTATAATATAATTAATCCTAAATTAACATGAGACAAAACAGACTGATTATTTCCCTGACAGAATAGTTTAAATTTTGTTTGAAATCTCCCAAGTTTTTATGATGATAGCTAATTTTTAAAGATTAAAAATGGAAATGAAAGTGATAGAAAAACACAATTTTACCCTATTGTCAGTTCTATAATTCTATGTTTTAACCACTTTTGAGGAGTTACCAGACTACAATATATTCTTTAAATATCATAAGATAATTAATAGGTTTAAGTTAACTGTGCTTTCACTCTTTAATCAAATATGATTACAGAAAACCAGAAATAAGTATTCTGGTTTATTGAGACAGGTACGATGCAGTCAGGGTTCACTTCACATGGTTTTTGTCTTCCTTCCGAATTTTGGATAAAATTTCTAATTGCTAGGGATTACACTATAACAGATTATTTAGAAATGCGGATTAGTCATACAAATCTTCTTGAATCAATTCTGTAAAGATGATAAATGGCTAAAACCATGGTGCCAAAGGAAAGAAAAGAACAATGTACAATCTGTGAACAAAAATGCAGGCCATTTGGCTTCCTGAAACAATATCCAAGTGCTTTGCCAGAGGAGAGGAAGGGCCTGGAAGGTAAATAATGAGTCCAGAGATTCAAGCCCCATCTGTTCAGACAGGCTGAAGCTCATGGGGATGACAACGTTTATGTGAGGCATTGATTGATATCATCTCAATTGGCTCTTGACATGAGAAGTTGTTGAGGATGTCTGAATTAGAAATTGGTCCCAGGATTTTGAACATGAGCCAAGAACAGTGGTTACAAAAACAGTACAAAGAAAGGGTTTTCTCATTTTATTTCTCAAAAACAAAATAAGAAGAAAATGAAAAGGAAAGGAAAGACAAATGAAGAGGAAGGGGAAAATAAAGTGAAAAAAGAAAAAAGAAGAAATGATAGAACAGAATCTGAGGCTAAGGAATAAAAAATTACCAGTTGCCTATTTGAAATGAGTAATAATTTATATGTACTTCACCCATATGCTTGTTTTAGTCACATATTTTTTTTTACTTTTATTATTCTTAAGTGTCAATTAATTTTCTTTGACATTATAGAAATTAATTTTCTTCAATATTGATACTTTCTGATGATTCTTTATGGAATTTTTCTTTACTTTTGTGTTTTAAAGCAATGTTTATAATCATACTACATATTATGATCAGTTACTTTTGTATTAATTTTTTTACATATTTCCACATTACAAACACTTCAGAGACCTAATTTGCCCAGTTTTATAATGTTCAATACATCTATTTCAGGAATTTAATCAAATGTCTTATTATGTAAATGATTTATAATATTTCAACATTTTACTTAAAATTATGCTATGTTTAGATGTTTCTTTGTGTCATTCAGATTATTTTCTTAGGCTGAGTTCCAAAAGATAAATCTCTGGATTAGCATATAGACATTTTAAATTGAATATATGTTTCTCATTTGCTTTTCCAAAGTATTTGACACCACAATAGAAGGATCTAATGATATCCATCAACTATGAGTAATCTCATTGTTTATCTGTTGCTCTTATTCTTGTTTTGTCCTTAAAAACATGGCAGAAATTATAGTACCTTATCACTATTTTAGTTTACATTTCTCTAATCACTCATGAGATTCAATAAAGTGCAATATATTTCCATACACTTTTAATCGGTTTACTCTTTGATGAGTTATTAGTTCAAGTTTCATTTTGTGTATTTCCTAACACATCAGGCACTGTAATCAGATCTACCCAAACCCTTTCCCTTATAAGTTGTGTAGCCTTTGACTTTTTTCTTAATTGTTCTATCTCACTTATTATCATTTAAAAGGGAACAATACTGGCATGGTATTTACCTCTTGATTCTTAAGTTTATATTTATTTTCTGAATTTTAGATTGTTATATTTGGTTATCTCTTATAGTCTCTTTTATGTTTCAAAGTTACCTCAAATTCTAAGTAGCTAAAATTAACCCATGTGTTTGACCCTCAAGTTCTCCTGTCTTTCTCTGTTTTGTTGGCTAGCATCATCACATGTTTTGAATAAACCAGGCACTTAGAGTCATCATTCCCTTTTATTTTACAAAAATAAAAAGCCTTTGTCAATTTAACCTCCTATTAACCTTTTGTCATAATTTGTTGAATATAAAATCCCATCAATTATAATATGTACCCTTATTTTAAGTAAATTTATGAAAGAAAAATGTAGTCAATCATATGTTGATACTTAGCTTGACAAAGAGTGCTAGAGGACCAGCGTATTCCAAATGATATCATCTATGTCTTTAAGAACTTAGATTATGTAGCATTTCTAAGAATAGTATGGGCAATGGCATAGAGAGTTAAGAAGAATCCTTATTTCAGAGATGTTAAACTCTTTTTAATGCATCTTAAAATTTTGAAATATGATACTTCTTTTTACCTTCCCTGCCACCATAGGAATCCAAGTTAAGCTATGCTCATTTTATTTGTATGACACCTAACACAGTCACAATGTTTTTATGATTGTCTGATTAGACTACAAGTTCTCTCAGGACAAGGATCACACTTGCTTTGTCCACCACTTTACTGCCAACAACTATCACAGGTTCTAGGAAAGACAAATGATCACTGTGCATTATTGTGTGTACAAAAGAATAAAGGGTTCTTATTACAACTGAATGTGGTCATGTGGATTGTAACAGTGCAGTATTAATTGTTTTAGAGTAAGCACTTGATAAGTGTTATAATGTTCTTATTGCTGTGGTTGTTGACTTACATTCTTCACATGCCATCTCTGAGTTCTTACCCAGTTTTGAAAAGTTAATATTTCTTATATTTTTCCAAATTATATCTTATATCTTCATTAATTTCCAAATATTGAAAGTGCAGTGGATCACAGTGATCACTGCAAGTTGTACAAGAATTGTATCTGCCCTACCAACTTTGGTGTTCCTGCCATCAACTGTACCAAAATCTTCTGGGTTGAGAGCTTCATAACTTAAAACTGTCTGGAGTAAATCCCAGATTTACATCTATAGAAGGGTAAAAATCTAAATGACAAATTTGCCCCCATTTAAGAAGTTTGAGTCTATAATGGTTAATATGATTTTGTATTTTGTTTTGTTTTTCTTTTAGCTAAAAACAAAGAACGATAATAGATTTGCTTTAAATTGCTTGTTATAATAATCTTATGTAAGGAATGCCAACATTTCATTTTAATTATCTGTCTTTTCAAAGTATGCATTTTCTTGCTCAAAGGCCAACTCTACTTCTGAATTACCCATTAAAATTCCTTTTATATAAACACCATTAGTAGAGAAAAGAAGCCTATAAAAATGTCCCGCTCACCACTATCATTTTTGTGCATTTGCCTCTTTTTAATTGGGGCTTTTGATGGCTGTTTCATGATCATCATACATTTACTGAATATGTACTGTATGTAAAAGCAAGAAGAGGTAGAACAAAAGATTCAGAGAAAGATTAGAGGCATGCACCATAAACTCTCTCAAGTTCCTTCTATTTTTCTTTCTTAACATCTCCCAGTACTAGACAGCCTTTTTTGTTTGAGACAAAACAGAAAATCTTGTTTCAGTTAAAAGCTAACTAACCAAAATCAAGGCTCATGAGCAAAGTGAGCTTCTGATTCCCCATCTGTAATAATAGTATAGTTAACTGTGATGGATCACATCGATGTCATTAAATTGTTTTTTTTTATATCCACATCCTTCATCACATTGCTTTATAATTGCTTTCACCCTCTAGTGTCGGACGTAGAAATGTAACTTACTTCGGCCAGAGGAATTTTATTAGGCCTGATCAAACAAAGGTTTGATCTTTGTTTGCCTGGAGGCTTGCTCTCTTCTCTTTCTGTCATTCTCATGTGAAATGCTTACTCAAAGTAGCCTAATACACCAAAAAGAAGAGAATGGAAGGCATGCAAAACATATCTGGAGTACTTCTGACTAGAAGCCAACACCAAATGAGCCCAAACTATGTCAGCTGACTTTCAGCCCAATCCACAAACCTGTGGGCAAGGAAAAAAAAATCCTTACTATTCCTTACCACTGGCTCTTGGAATTTCTTGTTGTCTACCTATGGTTAACTAATGTATCAACATATTTTTTAGGCAATTAAGATGTTATGTGTAAGGTGAGGGTGCTTCATAAATGATATTTTCTAGAAAAGGTCATGATGGGAACAACTCAAGAAAGAATGGAAAGCTTTGGCAAAGCACTTTGGCATTCTAAAATTAAAAGATCATCACTTATCACTCAATCAACGGTATTCTTTGGAAAAATATTAGACTTTTGTGAGGTGTGTTTTCCTCATTTATAAGTTGAGGATGAAAATGGTATATACCTCATAATATTTTAAAGATCTAGTGAGATTTTACTTAGCCAAAATGTGGCACATAGCTTTCAATAAATATTGGCTTTTCACAGTGATTACCTTTATTATTGTCATTATTATTGTATTATTAATCAATGGTATTTCAGAAAGTACTTTAGGAATAAAGAGAGTGTTCTATTTCAAAAATTTTGGCCAATTGCATTTTTCTTTATTAAACTACTTCAAAATAATTATTAAATGAAGAATTTGCAATCTTCTCTTTATAGGTTCAATTTGTCTCTTGCTCAGTGTGTTCATTTTGACAAAGATTTCAAAATTCACAGTATTTGAAACTCTTAGTTTGACTTGCATTGTGTCCCTGAATTTCAAGTTTCTTTGTGGTATTTCTAGTTGGTCAGTGAGCCAGTTCCTGAGGGATACTATAAGGATTAGTTTATTCTATAATCTAAGCCTGATAATTCCTAGCCAGGAAATACCACTAATATGATATGACTTTTGGTTAAAGAGCTATGTGCAAATGAACAATTTTGTCATAGGAAAGATCACTTCAAAACATTTCAATATAAATTCATTTATTCATTGTTAAACTTTATCTCTCTCATTAGTAAATAAGTTTCCTGAGGGAATGGATCTTGTTTATTGTTCACGGCTGTGTCCCTAAAGTCTAGAAACAGTAGATGACATATTTGGTTCATTCAACAAATACTTGCTGAATGAATAAATAAACTTACATCATTAAAAATGGCTGAAATGTCAAGAATTTTTACATGAATTATTTCCTTTAGTTATTACAGAAGCCCTAAGAGATAAGTAAGATTATTCAGCTTTACAGATAAGAATCTGATATTTTTTGGACTGACAACCAGAATATATAGGGAATTTAAGAAACTAAACTCTCCCCAAATCAGTGAACCAATAAAGAAATGGGCAACTGAACTAAACAGAACTTTCTCAAAAGAAGAAATTCAAATGGCCAAAAAACACATGAAAAAATGCTCACCATCTCTAGCCATAAAGGAAATGCAAATCAAAACCACACTAATAGTCCACCTCACCCCTGTTAGAAATAGCCATCATTAGCAACACCACCACCAACAGGTGTTGGCGAGGATGTGGGTAAAAAGGAACCCTTATACTATGCTGGTGGGAATGCAAACTACTACAACCACTCTGGAAAACAATATGGAGGCTTGTTAAAAAATCTAAGCATAGATTTGCCATATGATCCCAGCAATCCCACTTCTGGGGATATACCCAAAGGAATGAGACACAGGTTACTCCAGAGGTACATGCACACCCATGTTTATTGCAGCACTATTCACAATAGCTAAATTATGGAAACAGCCAAGATGCTCTACTATAGACGAATGGATTAAGAAAAGGTGGCACTTATACACAATGGAGTTTTGCTCAGCCATGAAGAAGAGTGAAATCTTATCATTTGTAAGTAAATGGATGCAACTGGAGAACATCATCCTGAATGAGGTTAGCCAGGCTCAAAAGACCAAAAATTGTATGTTCTCCCTCATATGCAGACTTTAGATCTAGGGCAAATACAGCAATGTGGACGGACTTGGGTCACATGCTAAGGGGAGAGCACATATAGGAGGTATGGGGATAGGTAGGAAACCCAAAACATGAAAGTGTTTGATATCCCCACTGCAGAAGAGCTAATACAGAAATCTTAAAGCGGCAGAGGTCAATATGGGAAAGGGATCAGGAGCTAGTGAAAAGGTCAGGTAGAGATGAATCAACTTAGGTTGTAACACACTTGTTTATGGAAACAATGTTAGGAATATCTCTGATAACTATCCTTATCTAAACTAGCAAAGATGCTTTGCTTTCTTATTATTGCTTATGTCTTCTCTTAAAATTGGAGAGAAGGGCAGAACAGGTTTTGCCTAGAAGTGAGGGAAAGTTGGGAGGAGATGGAGTGGGTGGGTACAGGGGAGAGGTGGGACCAGGAACTAGAGAAAAGGTTAGATCAAAAAGAATTAACCTAGAAGGTAACACACACGCACAGGAAATTAATGTGAGTCAACTCCCTGTATAGCTATCCTTACCTCAACCAGCAAAAACACTTGTTACTTCCTATTATTGCTTATACTCTCTCTTCAACAAAATTAGAGATAAGGGCAAAATAGTTTCTGCTGGGTATTGAGGGGGTGGGGGAAGAGGGAGGGGGTAGAGTGGGTGGTAAGGGAGGGGGTGGGGGTCAGGGGGAGAAATGACCCAAGCCTTGTATGCACATATGAATAAAAAAAAAAAAGAAATAATCTGATTTTCTTTTCCAGTGGATTGCCCGATATCAGACAGATTTTAGAAAAGAAAGCAGGTCAACTCCAAACCCTAACTCCTAATGAGTACTCACTAGTTACATTGCTATAGCACTCACCATTTTATCATATAATCTGCCTCTTAGGGAAGTGAACTGAGTTAGAGTCACTTGCAAAGAAGTAAAAGAGAAAAAAAATTAGCATACCTGAAGATAATCAATCAACTCTAATTTCTCAGTAAAAAATGATTTTTTAAAATGAAGGTAAGATTTTAGAGTAAGCAATAAGAAAATTATTTCAGGACTATTCTTCTTCAGTGGGTGACTTTCTTCTTCATTCCAAGGGCGATTTTCTTTCTTGTTTTCATATATTTATCGTTGGGGTCATAGAATCATAGCTCTTAGAAATGAAAACAGCTTCAAGAGTCTGGCTTCTTTATAGTCATGTATTGCTTTGTTTTGTTTTGAGACCTCTCAGTTTAGAAGGGAAATTGGTTTTCCTTGGATCACTGAACCAGACACATGGTTTTTACTTGCCTGGGTAGCATCACCTGAAATTCAAATGCTGTCACTCCAAAATATGATTTATTCAATGCAGGTGAGCAAGTGAAATCACAATTAAAGTGTGCATTGATTTATTTCAGGATAGAAATGTTGATTCAAAAAATGTAAATCTCCCAAAGGAACTTACCTGTCTCCCCTCCCCCCTACTTTTTTTTTTTCCTTTTGGTTCCTAACTGAGCTCACACAGCAGTATATACAAAGTCACTGAATTGAATTGAATTGAATTAATTAATAGGGCTGGCAGTTGGAGACAAATTGCTGAACGCTTTTGGTCAAGGTATATGATTATAGCTCTTAGAAATTTTGCTGAAACTACATAAAGCTTTTGGAGTATGCTGAATTAATTTTGAGAAGGGTTTTTCATTGTCCAGTTGACCTGTTGTGGAAATACATACTGCACTACTTAAAGGGCTTGTAGACTCTCGCTGAATTGCTCAAAGCACCTGTTGGCAAAGTAGCCCTAGATGTAATCAAACAGATTTTCTCAAGATGCTGAACTTTTCACTTTAGGGCAAATGAATCCTTTGGCCATTTTTCCTCTGCCTTAGAGATGGAAGCATCATGCTCAAAAATGGGAGTCCAGTAGTCCCTCTTATACGTGGGAGATCTGTAGGTACCAAACTCTGTCTACATACACTGTCACTTTAATATAATACACAAATTTCATGTCTTTTTCATCTTAACTAAGAATTTATTATGCCCTGTAGCTGTCACTCTAAAGTATGATTTGTTTTGCAGTTTGGGGTGTAACAGAAAAAATTCTCATACATTTGTTTCTTCACAATTTCATAGGTAAAAGGTTAGTTCTTAGTATACATCTTTTTTTTTTATTCATATATGCATACAAGGCTTGGGTCATTTCTCCCCCCTGCCCCCACCCCCTCCCTTACCACCCACTCCACTCCCTCTCTCTCCCCCCCCAACCCCCTCAATACCCAGCAGAAACTATTTTGCCCTTATTTCTAATCTTGTTGTAGAGAGAGTATAAGCAATAATAGGAAGGAACAAGGGTTTTTGCTGGTTGAGATAAGGAGAGCTATACAGGGCATTGACTCACATTGATTTCCTGTGTGTGTGTGTTACCTTCTAGGTTAATTCTTTTTGATCTCACCTTTTCTCTAGGTCCTGGTCCCCTTTTCCTATTGGCCTCAGTTGCTTTAAGGTATCTGCCTTAGTTTCTCTGCGTTAAGGGCAACAAATGCTAGCTAGTTTTTTAGGTGTCTTACCTATCCTCACCCCTCCTTTGTGTGCTCTTGCTTTTATCATGTGCTCAAAGTCCAATCCCCTTGTTGTGTTTGCCCTTGATCTAATGTCCACATATGAGGGAGAACATATGATTTTTGGTCTTTTGGGCCAGGCTAACCTCACTCAGAATGATGTTCTCCAATTCCATCCGTTCACCAGCGAATGATAACATTTCATTCTTCTTCATGGCTGCATAAAATTCCATTGTGTATAGATACCACATTTTCTTAATCCATTCATCAGTGGTGGGGCATCTTGGCTGTTTCTGTAACTTGGCTATTGTGAATAGTGCCACAATAAACATGGGTGTGCAGGTGCCTCTGGAGTAACCTGTGTCATAGTCTTTTGGGTATATCCCCACATCTATGCAACCTCCGCTCATAATTATTTTTCCCCCTTTTCTTATTGAGAGATTTCACTTTTCACATAAAGGAAGCACCTCATTGCTTCTCTTTAGTATGTTCCAACTGTCAACATCACTAGCCTTGTGCTTTGGAGCCAATATTAAGTAAAACAGGGATTACTCAAACACAAGCATTGTGATGCCATTGATCTGATAACAAGAGCAGTTACTTAGTGACAGATGGGTAGGTGGCATTCTATACTGCATGAGATAAAGTGGACAAAGGATGTTCACATCTTTGTGGGGGGTGGAGTGGTACTGCAAGATTTCATCACATTGCTCAGAACAGGCACACAAGTGGAAACTTATAATTGTTTATTTTTGGAGTTTTCTTTTTAATATTTTCAGACCATGGTTAGTCATGAGCAACTGAAACTGCAGAAAGTGAAACCATGGCTAAGGGAATAAGGAGCTCCTATGTGTCTCCACAAAGAATTTGGTATCTGAATTGATTGTCTTTTGTTAGAATTCTTTAGTTTCAAATGAAATAAACCCATTTGAACTAGGTTAAGCAAAACAAGAAGATTATGGGATTCTGATTCTAGCCGTTGTTCACGGGCCTGGAGAACATGCAGTTCTGTATCTCTCACAGGGACTTGAATGGCAATGAGCTACTATTGTAAACTGGTTAATCAAGTATGCATTGCTGAACTTCAGGAATGCTAGCACCTCTCTCAGCAGGTCACTATGCACAGAGGTTACTAGAGTCAGGTCCTGTTGCACTTATTTTTCTAGCAGTCTACTGCTGTTTTTCTTCAGCACTAGGTGTTTGAAACTTCCTTGAAAGAAAGGTTGACAAAGAAAACACATCCTCCTCTGCTCTGCTAGCTAATAAGAACCTTTTCTGTCTTTCCTAGAAGCTCCAGAAAGCATGATGTTTGCTTTCCTCAAATTACGGATAATTATGTTTGCAAGTAATTAGACTAGTTAGCTCTCTCATTATTGCTTTTCTGACCAGAAGGGGAGAGCTTCCTCCTGAAGCAGGTTCTCTGGGAGCAAAAAGCACCTGAGCTGAACAGACTTCTGACATGACCCAGGCCTGACGCCATTAGTCTTCTGTCACTTAGAGCGAGTGTTATTGCTCTACTTGTAATTATTTCAGACTGACATTTTAGGTATTTTGAAAAACATTGAGAAAAAAATTAACAGGCTGGGAATCCACATCTTATGAGAGAATAGTGTTTGTAAGCAAACAGTTAAGTTTAATAAAACCTAGAAAGCTACAGAAAAATTTATGAGCTATTGGACTCACCCTGTCAATTGACAACAGCTGCTGATCCTTTACCATGAAGCAATTACAAAAACAGATGATACCAGTGTTTCTTATTACTGACCTGGCTGAAGATATTTGTTGTGGAAATCATAGACTATTTGAATCTAATTTAAGTATTCTACATACGTAAATTTCATTGAAGTATCAAAGGAAGGTGGCATCTGGTAAAACAATCCCCAAATTTCATCGGTAAGAAAGAGTAAGTTCTACTACCTGCAGACTAAAGATTTTAATTCAGTGGAATATTTCAGCTGTATTGCTGAGATTTCAAATGGAAAGAGTAAAGGTTTTGGTGTCAGGCACATAAAAATTTGGATCTTTACCAGAGAGGTTAGGTGACTTTTTACATATTTTTTAAGGTCTCCGAACTTTATTTATAAAGTGGGGGAAATAATATCCTCTTCATAGAACTATTCTGAGTAAACAATGGAATATTGTATATAACTAGTGAATACAGTGATGCACACTAGATGAAGTAATAGTTATTTCTAGTGATATTATTGCGTTAGAAAATAATGTACCACATAGTAGTTTTATACTATAAATAAAGTAACTGTTATATATTATAGAATGCAAGATCTTGGAGAAACTATTTAAATTTCTAAAAATAAAGATATACATTTATTAGATTGTTGCTGACTTTAGCCAATAAGTAATCTTAGAAATGATCTAATGAAAAATTTCCCTGGGTTGTTAATGTGTAAGATGAGTACTACAAAATAGTTATGGAAAGAAAAAAGGAAGGATAGAAGGAAGAAAGATCCCATACTAAGTTTACTCAACTACAATTATGAATCAATGCATATTACATTATTGCAATTCGTACTTGCATTTTATGAACTGAGAAATCCTTTCAGAATGATATTTTTAAAATTCTTTCAGTGTTAGTCAGCATTCTGTCCCTGTGACAAAATACCTGAGATAAGTTAGAAGAAAGAAAGGCTTATTATTGGTCATGATTACAGAAGTTTCAGTCCATGGTTGATTTATTCTGTTTTGGGCTTGTGGGAGACAATGCATTATGGTGAGATTGCAGAGCAGAGGAAGCTGTTCATCTCATGGCAGCCAGGAAGTGAAGAGAGGTGTACAGGAGGCTCTAGGGTCTCAATAAACCCTTCCAGGGCACACCCCAATGACGTAACTTATTTTCACTAAGAGCCTCCTCCTAAAGGTTTCACCAACTCACCATGGTGCCATAGGGTGGTGACCAAGCCTTCAATACATGGGCACTTAGGGATAGTCAAGATTCAAACTAGAGTCCTTTCTAACCCAGCCTTTCTAGGTGTATATGATCATAGAATATGATTTTTAAATGACTTTTTTTTTTTCAGTTTCAGATTCTTTTTTTTCATTGTTTTATTATTCATATGTGCACACAACACTTGGTCATTTCTCCCCCCTGCCCCCACCCCCTCCCTACCACCCACTCCACCTCCTCCCTCTCCCCCCCACCCCCTCAATACCCAGCAGAAACTTTTTCCCTTATCTCTAATTTTGTTGTAGAGAGGGTATAAGCAATAATAGGAAGGAACAAGCGTTTTGCTAGTTGAGATAAGGATAGCTAAACAGGGAGTTGACTCACATTGATTTCCTGTGCGTGGGTGTTACCTTCTAGGTTAATTCTTTTTGATCTAACCTTTTCTCTAGGTCCTGGTCCCCTTTTCCTATTGGCCTCAGTTGCTTTTAAGGTATTTGCTTTAGTTTCTGTGCATTAAGGGCAATAAATGCTAGCTAATTTTTTAGGTGTCTTACCTATCCTCACCCCTCCCTTGTGTGCTCTCTCTTTTATCATGTGCTCATAGTCCAATCCCCTTGTGTTTGCCCTTGATCTAATGTTCACATATGAGGGAGAACATATGATTTTTGGTCTTTTGGGCCAGGCTAACCTCACTCAGAATGATGTTCTCCAATTCCATCCATTTACCAGCGAATGATAACATTTCGTTCTTCTTCATGGCTGCATAAAATTCCATTGTGTATAGATACCACATTTTCTTAATCCATTCATCAGTGGTGGGGCATCTAGGTTGTTTCCATAACTTGGCTATTGTGAATAGTGCTGCAATAAACATGGGTGTGCAGGTGCCTTTGGAGTAACCTGTGTCACAGTCTTTTGGGTATATCCCCAAGAGTGGTATTGCTGGATCAAATGGTAGATCAATGTTTAGCTTTTTAAGTAGCCTCCAAATTTTTTTCCAGAGTGGTTGTACTAGTTTACATTCCCACCAGCAGTGTAAGAGGGTTCCTTTTTCCCCACATCCTCGCCAACACCTGTTGTTGGTGGTGTTGCTGATGATGGCTATTTTAACAGGGGTGAGGTGGAACTTAGTGTGGTTTTAATTTGCATTTCCTTTATTGATAGAGATGGTGAGCATTTTTTCATGTGATTTTTGGCCATTTGAATTTCTTCTTTGAGAAAGTTCTGTTTAGTTCACTTGCCCATTTCGTTATTGGTTCATTAGTTTTGGGAGAATTTAGATTTTAAGTTCCCTATATATTCTGGTTATCAGTCTTTTGTCTGATGTGTAGCTGGCAAATATTTTCTCCCACTCTGTGGGTGTTCTCTTCAGTTTAGAGACCATTTCTTTTGATGAACAGAAGCTTTTTAGTTTTATGAGGTCCCATTTATCTGTGCTATCTCTTAGTTGCTGTGCTGCAGGGGTTTCGTTGAGAAAGTTCTTAACTATACCTACTAACTCCAGAGTATTTCCTACTCTTTCCTGTATCAACTTTAGAGTTTGTGGTTTGATATTAAGATCCTTGATCCATTTTGAGTTAATATTGGTGTAGGGTGATATATGTGGATCTAGTTTCAGTCTTTTGCAGACTGCTAACCAGTTTTCCCAACAGTTTTTGTTGAAGAGGCTGCTATTTCTCCATAGTATATTTTTAGCTCCTTTGTCAAAGACAAATTGGTTATAGTTGTGTGGCTTCATATCTGGGTCCTCTATTCTGTTCCACTGGTATTCATGTCTGTTTTTGTGTCAGTACCATGCTGTTTTTATTGTTATTGCTTTGTAATATAGTTTGAAGTCGGGTATCGTGATATCTCAGTGTTGTTCTTTTGACTGAGTATTGCCTTGGCTATTCGTGGCCTCTTGTGTTTCCATATAAATTTCACGGTAGATTTTTCAATCTCTTTAATGAATGTCATTGGAATTTTGATGGGAATTGCATTAAACATGTAGATTACTTTTGAGAGTATAGACATTTTTACTATGTTGATTCTACCAATCCATGAGCATGAGAGTTCTCTCCACTTTCTATAGTCTTCCTCAATCTCTTTCTTCAGAAGTTTATAGTTTTCCTTGTAGAGGTCTTTCACATCTTTTGTTAGGTTTATACCTAGGCATTTGATTGTTTTTGAGGCTATTGTAAATGGAATTGTTTTCATACATTCTTTTTCAGTTTGCTCATTAGTAGTTTATAGAAATGCTAATGATTTTTCTATGTTGATTTTATATCCTGCTACCTTGCTGTAGCTATTGATGATGTCTAGAAGCTTCTGAGTAGAGTTTTTTGGGTCTTTAAGGTATAGGATCATGTCATCTGCAAATAGGGATTTTTTGACAGTTTCTTTACCTACTTGTATTCCTTTTATTCCTTCTTCTTGCCTAATTGCTCTGGTTAGGAATTCCAGTACTATGTGGAATAGGAGTGGAGATAGTGGGCATCCTTGTCTGGTTCCTGATTTTAGAAGAAATGATTTCAGTTTTTCTCCATTATGTATTATGCTGGCTGTAGGTTTGTCATATATAGCTTTTATAATGTTGAGGTACTTTCCTTCTATTCCTAGTTTTCTTAAAGCTTTTATCATGAGATGGGGTTGGATCTTATCAAAGGCTTTTTCTGCATCTATTGAGATGATCAAGTGGTTTTTGTCTTTGCTTCTGTTAATGTGGTTTATTACGTTTATTGATTTTCGTATGTTGAACCAAAACTGTATTCCTGGGATGAAGCCTACTTGGTCATGGTGAATAATCTTTTTGATGTGTTGTTGAATTCAGTTTGCCATTATTTTGTTGAGGATTTTTGCATCAATGTTCATTAAGGAGATTGGCCTACAGTTCTCCTTTTTGGAGGTGTCTTTGCCTGGTTTTGGGATAAGTGTAATACTGGCTTCATAAAATGTGTTAGGCAGTTTTCCTTCCCTTTCTATTTCATGGAACAGTTTAAGGAGGGTTGGTATCAGTTCTTCTTTAAAGGTCTGATAGAATTCAGCAGAGAACCTATCAGGTCCTGGACTTTTCTTTTTGGGGAGACTCTTGATTGCTGCTTCAATTTCATTTTGTGTTATAGATCTATTCAGGTGATTAATTTCCTCTTGGTTCAGTTTTGGATGATCATATGTATCTAGAAATCTGTCCATTTCTTTAAGATTTTCAAATTTATTTGAATATAGGTTCTCAAAGTAGTCTCTGATGATTTCCTGGACTTCCACGGTGTTTGTTGTTATCTCCCCTTTTGCATTCCTGATTCTACTAATTTGCGTTTTTTCTCTCCTCATTTTAGTCAGGTTTGCCAGGGGTCTATCAATCTTGTTTATTTTTTCAAAGAACCAACTTTTTGTTTCATTAATTCTTTATATGGTTTTTTTGGTTTCTATTTCATTGATTTCAGCTCTTATTTTTATTATTTCTCTCCTTCTATTTGTTTTGGGATTGGCTCGTTCTTGTTATTCTAGGAGTTTGAGTTGTAGCGTTAGGTCATTGATTTGGGATCTTTCAGTGTTTTTAATAGATGCACTCATGGCTATAAACTTTTCTCTCAGGACTGCCTTTGTTGTGTCCCATAGGTTCTGGTAGGTTGTGTTTTCATTTTCATTGACTTCCAGGAAGTTTTTAATTTCCTCTTTTATTTCATCAATGATCCATTGTTCATTAAGTAATGAGTTATTTAGTTCTAGTATACTGCATTGTGATCAGAAAGTATGCACGGTATAATTTCTATTTTCTTATATTTGCTGAGACTTGCTTTGTGCCCTAGGATATGGTCTATTTTGGAGAAGGTCCATGGGCTGCTGAGAAGAATTTATATTGTGTAGAAGTTGGATGAAATGTTCTGTAGACATTAACTAGGTCCATTTGATCTATTGTATATTTTAGATCTTGGATTTCTTTATTGATTTTTTTTGTTTGGATAACCTATCTATTGATAATAATGGGGTGTTAAAGTCTCCCACAACCACTGTGTTGGAGTTAATATATTCTTTTAGGTCTTTCAGTGTATGTTTGATGAAATTGGGTGCGTTGACATTGGGTGCATACAGGTTGATAATTATTTCCTTTTGGTCTGTTTCCCCTTTTATTAGAATGGAATGTCCTTTTTTATCTCATTTGATCAATGTAGGTTTGAAGTCTACTTTGTCAGAGATAAGTATTGCTACTCCTGCCTGTTTTGGGGAGCTATTGGCTTGGTAAATCTTCTTCCAGCCTTTCATCCTAAGCCTATGCTTATTTCTGTCAGTGAGATGGGTCTCCTGTAAGCAACAAATTGTTGGATCTTCCTTTTTAATCCATTTTGTTAAGCAGTGCCTTTTGATGGGTGAATTAAGTCCGTTAACCTTAAGTGTTAGTACTGATAGCTATGTGGTGATTCCTGTCATTTAGTTGTCTTAGTTGTTTGAAGGTTTGATTGTGTGTACCTAAGTTGAGGTTACTACTCTCTACTCTTGCTTTTTCTTTTCCTGTGGTTTGGTGCTGCCTGTCTTTTCATGGTTAAATTAGGTTTCACTTTCTGTGTGCAGAATCCCTTGAAGAATCTTTTGTAGTGCTGGCTTTGTGGTCACATATTGTTTTAGTTTCTGTTTATCATGCAAGCCTTTTATTGCTCCATCTATTTTGAATGATACTTTTGCTGGGTAAAGTATCTTAAGTGTGAAGTTATTTTCATTCAGTGCCCTGAAGATCTCACCCCATGCTCTTCTTGCTTTTAATGTTTCTGTTGAGAAGTCTGCTGTGATTTTGATGGGTTTTTCCTTTGTATGTTATTTGTTTTTTCTCTCTTACAGCCTTCAATATTCTTTCCCTAGTTTCTGAACTTGTTGTTTTAATGATGATGTTTCTTGGGGTAGTTCTATTTTGATCTGGTCTGTTTGGTGTCCTGGAGGCCTCTTGCATCTGTATGGGAATATCTTTCTCTAGATTTGGGAAATTATCAGTTATTATTTTGTTGAATATATTATGCATTCCCTTTGCTTGCACCTCTTCTCCTTCTTCGATGCCCATGATTCTCAAGTTTGGTCTTTTGATGGAGTTGATGAGTTCTTGAATTTTCTTTTCACAAGTCTTGAGTTGTTTAATTAATAGTTCTTTGGTTTTTCCTTTAATTACCATTTCATCTTCAAGTTCTGAGATTCTGTTTTCTGTTTGTTCTATTCTGCTGGATTGGCCTTCCGTTTTGTTTTGCAGTTCTGTTTCGTTCTTTTTTCTGAGGTTTTCCATATCCTGGGTGATTTCCTCTTTAATGTTGTCTATTTTTGTCCTGAGTTCATTTATCTCTTTATTAATAGTGTTCTCTGTTTCATTTTGGTGTTTATACAGTGCTTCTATGGTTTCCTTTATTTCTTCTTTTGCTTTTTCAAATTCTCTATTTTTGTTGTCTTGGAATTTCTTGAGTGTCTCCTGTACATTTTGGTTGACCATATCCAGTATCATCTCTATAAAATTCTCATTGAGTACCTGTAGTATGTCTTCTTTTAAATTATTCTTGTGGGCTTCATTGGGTTCTTTGGCATAGTTTATCTTCATTTTGTTGGAGTCTGGATCTGACTGTCTGTTTTCTTCATTTCCCTCTGGTTCCTGTACTAATTTTTTTGCTGCGGGGAAACTGGTTTCCCTGTTTTTTCTGTCTTTCCATCATTGCCCTTGGTGTTGTTTCTGTCCCTGTACTGTGTGCAATTAAGTATTTTCTAGCTTGTAATAATAACAATGGTGAGATTTAGAATGCAAGGGTGAGAGGAGATGGAAAGCAAAGAAGTTAAAGAAAAGGGAAAAGCAAGTAAACAGACAAGTAGGAAAAAACAAAGAAACAAAAAAGTTTCAAAGATATAAACAGGGAGCATCAGTGTACTAATCAACAGTAAGCTTGTCTGTGCCTTCCCAAGCCATCTGGGCACAGGTGACTGGTGGCCTGGGGGCCCTCCTGATTTCTCCGTTTATTGTGAAGTGGAAATTCTCTGCTCCGGCTGGAGGTGTGTAGAGGTCAATGTTTTGCCTCTTCTCGGTGGTTTTGCCTGCAAGGTGTGTCTCCAGCATCTCTCCAAGATTTCACTATAGAAGACACGCTCTGCTTCCTCCCTCTAGCCGCCATCTTGGAATTCCTCCTTAAATGACTTTAGTACTTCTTTGACATCATTCAGAATTTTTAGTTGTAGACTACACAATCCACTTAGGTAGATTAGGCCATTTATTAGGTAAGTTGAAGAATATCTAGGAGTATCAGAAAGTCAAGAGTAGAAAGTACAAAGCCAGAAATAATCATCCAGGAGGAATACCAAGCATATCATTCAATTCTATTAATGTACAAAGGACACCACCACTATCACCTAGTACTCTGAGCCTATGTTGCCAGGGGCTGAGTTGGAGAACCTGTACCACCATGTTTCAAGGTCTGCTTTCCTCATGGTGATCATGTCCACTTTCCTCGTAGATGAGATTCCTGACCCATGAAGTAGTCTGTGAAATGCAGATTGTACGTTTCAGTTGTCATGATATAGGAAGGTATATTAGGCAGTGAGTCAAGGCTGCAAATGAATGAGCCAATCATCAGTATTGACTATGCTATGAGACCCTAGTGCAGAGAAACCCATTTTGATGATGTTAATTCAATTTTAGTTTATTTCTTTACACATAAAATCCTACCCCAAGAGCCACCAGCTTTATGATGACTTTCTCAGTCTCATCAGGATAAAGAATTTGACTCTAGACTGGCATTTTGCTCTTTATCTTATTCATCATGTTCTCTTACCAGTCTGTGTACTTTACAAGCACAGAGAAAGTTACCTGAAATTCAATTTATCTTGTTAGATAAATCAGGATCTGGTTTTGAGTCCCATTAGATCCTTGTTGCTTTATGTACCCTCCTCTCGAGGCCACAGTCTATTTCCCTGTTATCGTAGCCCCAGCAGTGGCTCACACAGTTTGCTTAGTGGTTAATCAACCCTTCACTACTGGCTGCCAGTTTGGATCAGGGAGCTCCTATGCAGCAGCCTTGCCTCAGTGCCACAATTGCACATGACTGTATCAAGTCCACAGAACCTTGAATTTCCTCCTGGAAGCTTTAGAAGAACCCAGAGTATGGAAAAAACAATGTTATATGGGATACACTGAATAACAGGAGCAACAGACAAGAAGAAGGACAGAATGGATACATGTGTATTTCTCCCTGTAACAAATTGTTCGAAGATGAGGTACTTCACACAATCAATTGGAAGAAGCTCCATGAATCTGAATATTCATATGCCCTTCTTAAGAAGCTGTAGTCAGCTCACTAATACAAATTCTCTTCCTTGTCTCACTTCTCTTTTCCCTTGCTTCTAAGTTGTGGTACTATACCTCAGGAAAGTTATTAACTCATAGCATTTGCTTTATTGTAGGGGACCCAAGCTAAGACAAGATTTGCTAAATGAATACATAAAATAATAAAGAAAGTAAAGCTAGGAGTGTAGTACTATATGCTTAAGACCCAAAGAAAGTTAAGAAAAATCCACAACAGTTTTCACTCAACTTTAAGACAAATAAGGAAAGAGATTGGTCATTTTTGTATGTCTAACATTGTACACAGATATCAAAAAACTTGAAAAAAAACTTGAATAAAGGAAGAAAGATGAGTAGGAAGGAAAAAAGAAAGGAGAGAGAGGAAGGAACAGAAAAGGAAGGGAGGAAGAAGAAAAGGGTGGGAGGCAGGGAGGAAGGAAGAAAGGAAGGAAGAAGGAAAAGAAGGAAGGACAGACAATGGAATGGGATAGATAATCAAGGAAAAAAGTTAAAGACAAAACCTAGAAAACACCACCATATGAATGGAGGAGTTAAGTGGAAGGTGAAGTGGGCTCAGGCTTAGGGTTAGATCAGACTGTGCCTGAGGACTTCAGGGCTACTGCTCAGGCTGATAAGGGAGATAGCAGGTCTCTGAACTTTCAGTGTACAATCAAGCAATCCAGTCTGGTGAGGACAAAAATAACCCCATATGGACAAGTACAGAATAATATGGACTAAAAAAAGACTTTTAAAAATGTATGGAGTCTCCCTTACTACATCCCTTTCCCCAACACATATCCATTTTAGCTCAGATTATAAGTCAATCTCTTTACTTTTTCCTTTTAAACCTCTATGAAACCTCAAATTCCTTCTTCATATAGCACTCAAGGAAGTAATGGTTAATCTTTGAAGTTTGTACTTAATAAGACTTTTACTCGCCTTCTTGAATTTTCTGTAATTCACTCATTTGCAAATACTATGAGTGTAGACTGCAGACAGAAGGAAAATTTCCCAAGGTCATGCTAAACATTCTGCTTTGATATTATTGTCCTTTTCTATCATATGAAACATTTTCAGTTTATTATGATTTCAGCCACTTAGGAATCTGTGATCATTGATTTTTCTATTATTGATGATCTTGAAATGCAGGCTGTCATCTTAACCTATTTTGAATTTAGATTTCTCTCCCACCAGTTAGTTTTCCAGAATGTCTATTTCTCCTGAGGTACAGAGCTGAACCCATTTCAGCTTTTCATATTTTGACTCCAAATTATATTTTTGATGATTTTGCTTAGAAATGTTTGATGATTCTGGATCTACATTCTATTTAGTTTCTGCCTAATCTTAGAATTCTTGACCAATTTGGGATGGAGGTTACTGATCTTCTGGTCCAACTGACAATGGAGGGTCAGATGTTATTCTAATACATTAGGGAATTCTATTTATATAATAATATATAGTGAATTATATTTTGTGTAGTACATATATAATACATGTAATATATTTATATGTTCATGTATATATCAATATAGATATACATAAAAGCAAGGAGAAAGGAAGAAATAGAAGGAAGTAGGGAAAAGAGAGGAAAAAGCCAGTATGTTGTGGACTCACCACCCAAAGGAGCCTGTTCTCCTCTACCTTCCTAATTCTCCCTTGAGATTCTGTTTCAAGGAACATGTGATTCAGCTCAGTCTGATAAGTGATGGACAGAAATGATATTACCTACTTTTAGACAAGGGCTCTCCAAATATCACACAAAACACTGCAGCCCTAACCATCCTCTTCTGCAATGATTCTTGCTATGTAGTTGAAAAGTAAACTTAGTGTGATAAACTGTGAAATTTCAAGGCTGATAACAACTTAATGTTAATTACTCTAATTAATGTAGGATTGCCTTTTGGAAATTGGTGCTGGCATATAACAAACCTAAATATCTGTCAGTGGCTTAGTAGTCATGGGATAAGTGGAAGTGAAATTGATTTTGGAGCCTGAATTGTAGTGATGTAAGTCAAGACAAAATAGTTAGTAAAAACATCATTTGTGATAACTTAAAGTCAGGCAACTTATCTATTGATTTATCTCTGCAGTGCCAGCCTAGAAAGAAAAATTCAAGAATATGTTCTGGTTCCTTGTGGTTTTACATGGAAGAGCATAGTAAGAAAGAAATGAGCTCAGGAAAGAATTAGCTGGTTTGCAAGTATACGAGAATAGCAAGAGATGATATCTGAGATCTTGCCCAGTTGGAATATCTATTCAGAATAATTTTGAATTTTTACAAATATTTTATTTTGAACATGTATTGATTTCATGATTTAGAAAAAACATTACCATAAAAATAGAAAGTAATACTTTATTATGGGGTAAAGTACAAAGTCACTGAGCAAAGGCTATGTAGAAAATGTGGAATGGAGAATAGGGATAAATAATTCAATCTACTATTCCTATTCTATTTTTGTCTTTTTCACCAACACTAGAATGTAAACATCCTCAACAGGACTTTGTATACTATATGCATTGCTATTTCTCCAGCACTTACAACAGAATTCATAATGGACACACAATATTTTTTAAATACATGACAAAAACTTGGGAATGAGCTAGATAAGATTGTGTTTCAGCTTGTTAAAATGAATCAAAGTTAATCTGTAGTTCTTAAATTATAACAATTAAATAAACTCCAATTTTTGGATATAATTTCAAAAGTACAATTTTAGAATAAAACTTCCATGTTTTTCTTAACATAGAAAAGAGTCTCAAATGGAAATTTTTGATAATGAACATATAGACTAGTTTCCATGGAAATGAAGTAGACTTAATTACATGTTTTGCAATTTTAAATTAAAAAGGGCAAGTAAATATCTTTTTTATTTGTATGTGAGTACTCAGTTCCTAATACATACACATAAACACACCAATGGCTTATGGTGATCTCTAGTGTACTCTAGATGAAGTAGTTTTCTGGCCATGCCTTTTCTATTAATCATTATAGTCATTATGTTTTATTTTATTGCTTAGAGTTTATAACCTTGTAAGGGAAGAATTTTATGGTTTTCACTGCTTTTTGGGGATAATGCTTAAGTTCCCAGTGACAAAAACCAACAAATATCCTTAAGATGCTTAGTTGTGGTTTAAAGAGATGAGTTTAAGGAATCTGCACATTTTTAATTTAATGTGCCTCTTCAATGCAGTCTTTGTGAAATAAAGAAAATATAAAAGTGTACCTGCCTTATGTTGTATTGTTCTCTGATTTTCACTTCCATACACTGTCTAGTGGGCCACAGAGGGGTAGTTACAGCTCATGCATGCTTCTTGACAGTAGTGTTTTTGGCTATTATTATTCTGTCATGTGTCATAAATAAGATGGATTGAGACCCAACAGTGTAAGAGAGGATCCATTCAATCAGATCATCTTTTTTTTTGAAGACCTAAGGATTCACTTATGTCCATTCAGTGGGTAAATTAAAATTTAATTAATATGACATTAAAACAAACATAAAAATACCATGGTAGCATGACTAGAACAGAGGAATATTCTTTTATGGAATAGCAAATATGAGCCAAAAGTTTCTAGCTGACTTAATTTTTATTTGCCCTTAACATTTCTTAGAGAAATTGAACAATGTATACATAAATATAAAATGTATAAGTACTTTGAAGATGTTTTAATGTTTTTTTACAACTAAAAGTATAATTAACTGTAGTAGGCCTTTTGGTTGAATTAGGCACATCTTAGAGGGAGAAAAATGAAGGGAGATACTATTGGAAAGGACCCTAAGCAGTATGAAGAGAGATGGAGAATTAGAAGGAACAAGACTCCCAAGGTCACAGTAAAACACTTTGTATCATTAAAACAAATCCTGTGTGTTAAGAAAAAGCAGACAGTAATATTGTGCCCATAGTATGTTAGTATTTGAGTTTTGGTACAGCAACCTATTTGTCTGATAGTAAGAGACAAGAGAAAGGAACAATAACTTCCTAACAAAGCAATGACATGAGACAATAATGTGAAGTAAAGTTCTCTGAAGAAGCTGCATCTATATTAAAGACTCTGCAGACTGCATGACCTTGACTGGGGAGAGATGGAATGTTGCAGGTTAAGAAACAAAATTATCTTGGACTGTTTTACACCCTTTCATAAGCATTTGCTTTAACTATTGCATCTGATCTAACGTTTTCTGACTAATAGATAAACTTCTAAGAATGTACCATTAAGCTTAACAAACTTTTAACCTGTACCAACCTTAAAGCTAAGAATGCTGTATGACAACATGAAAAACCTATAGAAAAGATTTCCCTCCTTTGCTGTAAGCTGCTTGCCTAATGTTTCCCTCAAATGTAAATGATAAATTTATTGATTTATAACTTTCTTTTTTCTGTGACTACAAAAATTCATATAATCCTCCCTTCCATGGTAGAACATGTTCCTGTGCTCCTGGGCCATGGTCATTCATGTATGTCTTACAATAAATTATTTTTTAAAATTTCCTTTAAAGCAAGTAATTTTCTGGTACTAGGATTTAAACACTGGACCTCTTGTTTGCTAGATGAGCACTGTACCACTTGAGCCATGCCCCCATTCCTTTTTGCTTCCATTATTTTTGAGGTAAGGTCTTACATTTATGCCTGGCCACGCTAGACTGCAAACCTCCTATATGCTTTCTGGGTAGCTGGGATGACAAGCATGTGACACACTCAGCTTTTATTGATTGAGATAGAATCTTATGGATATTTTGCCTGGGCTGCCCTCAAGCTATGATCTTCCTGATCTCTACCTCCCAAGTAGCTGGGATTACAGGAGGGAGTCATTAAACCTGAACAGAAAGTCATTATTTTATGTTGACAATAGAACACAGGAAATTTACTTTATAGTATTCTGATAGTTGAAAATTATAGGTTGACTAACAGTTGCCCAGGTTCTGATATGCACTAGATGTGACTTTCAATCCACACTTCCATACTTACCAAAAGGACAAATTTAGACAAATTTCTAAACTTCTCTGCATGTAATTTCCTCATTTATAAAATCAAGATCATGGCACCCACTCAGTAAGACCACTGAAAGACTTCAGTGTTTAGTCAGTGTCTGATTTACTTAGTGTCAACAAATGGTGAGTACTATCACCTCCATCTTCATTATTAATAAAAATAGTAAATGAAGAAGGCTTGGGAATAATTAAATGATTTATGTAAGAGTTGTTGAGTATCCGATTTGGTGTTAGTTTTCTACTTTTTCTACAGGCAGCTGAAAGTTAAATCAATAAAACTGGGACATTAATTTGGTGAAATGGACAATATTAAGCTATTGTCATCTGTGGAAGCTGATTGCTTTAATGGGATCAGTTCTTTACTCCAAATCAGGAAACTTGGAAGCTTTCCTTTCAAGAGGCAGGGTAAATTTTCTATGTATTGCTTTGGCCAATTAGATCTTAACAGAAATGAGTTAGGAAGTGAATATACATTTCTACTAGTCCTCTTATAACTTTGCTTCTACCACAAAAGGGATAGATTTGGGATAGCCTCTGATAGTTTGAGACATGCAGAATAGACTCAAATTGCTTCAAATGTCCCTGGTGACAGCCAGGAAACCCCTAGACCTGTAAGAAAGCCCAGCCAAGATTAGGAGAGCTGATTCCAGATGCATAAGTTATCAACTTTCTGTTGCACATCATTGAGATTTGTGGTTGGTAGTTACTCAGCAATAACTGACTGATACATCATTTGACAGGTGTAACATCAAGTACTTACCAGAAAAAAGGAAGAAAAATCAATAGCTACCTCACTAGGTTGTTAGAAAGATTTAAATTATACAAAGCTTCTTACACTTGATATATTTAGTGAGGACTGGGTTTTGAGACTAAAAATGTCATTTTTCCAGTAAATGTCTATAAACTCTTTAAGATACATTCCATTTTAAGTTTATGGTTAGTATTTATTCAACCCAACAGAGAAAAAATGGAAATGTTGTAGCAGCCCTTAGTGCTAGATTTCTATATGTTTATAACTCCAAAATAGACTACTTATATTAATTTTTACATACTGCTTTAAGGGAGCCATTTTTTATGACAGACACTAAAATAAGTCTCCTTTTAAACAATGAACTGCTCAAGATAAGACTTTATTTTCCTCCCATTGATAGAATGGCCTTATTTTCCATTTACTTAATGGACTCAAGCAGTCAATGATAGGTTAAATTGCTCATTCTCCCTCTTGCTTGCAAGACTTTTGCTGTGAGCAAGCATCAAACACAAAATCTGACTGCCATGGAACATTAAACAGGTATTCTCCTTTTAAAACTTTGTGGTCTCAATTTCTTGGAGTTATCCAATAGAAAACAGATGCAAATTAAGAGCTCAATTCACAAAAATAATAGGTAGCATTTATACTGGCTTCCTATGGAGATACCTCAAAAAAAAAGTGTGGAAGGCACAGCTAGTACTTCCAAATGAAATGTGTGTTCCTACAGTCTCATAAATATGCTTCTTATTCTTTCCAAATATTGACCTTTCTATCCTTTCTATTCATAAAGAATACAAGGTGAACACAGGCCCATACAGGGTAGATTCATAAAGGAAAGCTCCTTTCTTTAGAATATATAAATGCTTTGATGTGTTTTACTACTTCTTTTTTAGGCATACTGGAGGAAGAACAGATTTATCCAATCTGACTTGTGCCTGCTGAATAGTGAATGAAAGGGCCAGAAAGTGGATAGGTTTTTGGCCTTCTCTCGGTATAACTGGCAAAAGCTCCCTGGCATCCTAGAGAGTGACTGGGAGGAAATTTGTTTTCTGTTTGTTTATGTATGTGTGTGTTTATTATGTTGTTCATTCTCTGAGGTTTTGCTTTGAGAGAGAGAAAGAGAGAGAGAGAGAGAGTCCTGACTGCTATATGTGTTAAGGCATTTGGGGGCTTCTTAAAGAGTTGAGACCATGGTTCACATGACCTTAATTGGTGCAAATCTACACAAAGACTGATTATCTGTAGAAATTTGTAAACTTTAGGAGGGGGAAATAGAAAAATGAACCCAAAATATTCCCTGTATGTAGGACCTGAAAAAGCAATGTAAAGGTTGAGCATAGAAAAGACTTCCACACGGAATTGAACTTGTTTAAATAATCATTTGGCCTGGATAATTTGTAGAATCAAATTAAGTTTATGGAGGACTTTGACCAGAAAAAAATCTATAATACATTGTTAACATAACTAGGCATTTCATAAACATTTAGTGAAATGAAGTGAGTCTATGCTAAAGAAGGTTAGCTACTCCTTTTAAATATCACTTGTGGAATATCGGATCATAATAAAAGCAAATGTCACAGCAAATTCAACTACACTTAGAGATATTAGAAATGGTATTTATTTTAAAAGCAATAACAATAGCAGCTCAAAAGTCTATTGTGTATATACAAAGATGTACCCATTCACTATCATTTAGGTTTCTTGAACATAATGTGCCTAAGAGGTCTACTAGAGAGCATGCAACAATATAAATGCAGGATTTGGACAATCAGTACCAAGAAAACAAAAATCTTCTAACATCCAAGCAGGATACAGGGCCATAGTTCATAACTTAACCGCAGTACCAACCTCCAGAGTGAGGGATGCACATTTCTGTCATGCTTTATTAAAGAGAGTCTCCAACATAGCTTAGACAATGCATGAGTTTGAATGTTACTAATTTGTCACTACTGGGAACCCATTTTAATATTTAAAAATTAATTAGCAAAGCTTCTGGTATTGCTTTGCAGAAGTATAGTTGACTCATATAACAACCACCTTAGAAAGAGTATTTTTCTGTTTTGAATTCCTATGAACTATAAATTCTAGGATTAACTACTTCTGGATTACTAATTCAAACACACACACACACTTATAAGCTCACAAATCAAATTACATATAATTATATAATTGTTATACAATATGACATTTTTTGTCAAACCTTCTTTTGGTCCTCATAACTTTTTAGCAGTCATGAAGTTTCAAGTCTGCTTCTCTGATTAATGAAATTTGGCATTCTGTTTGGGACCTATTGTGCTTTACAATTTCATGCATACAACTGTACTCCCCCCGCCCAAAGTCTTCTCTACCTCTAGCCATACAAACCCTATAGGCTATGGCCTCAATCCTCTAACAGAGAAGGGAGGTTGGCATGAAGTATATGTAATCAGTAGCATGAAGAAACGGTATTAAATTTAAAAATCTTTTTGGTAGAGTATATTCAAAAGAACATGTTTAAGTTTGCATTGAGTTCTGACTACATTTACTACCTGTGTAACCTTGTATGTATTGCTTAATCTCTCTGAAGCTTAGCTTCTCTATCTGTAAAATGAGGATAATTTTTATAAAGTATTCTAACATATAAAGTGCATAGGTAGTGCCTGGTATATCTACTTCAGTAAATGGTATTAGTGTCAGTGCCAGTTACTATTAGTTATTATTTTTGCTGTTGTTGATATTCTTGTTTATACTAAGAACTATATGTGAAATCTAAGAAACCATTAAGACCCATAAAATGAAGAAAGCTTTTAATGAGTATATATAATAAAAATTCCTGTGTATTAGTTTAGATAGCAGACTGCACTGGTAACCCATATGAGATCTATGTGCACAGATTTCTTATTGCATGTTAGTTATTAAAAACACACTTAAGTGTTGTCTTCAATATTCTGTCTTCATTCATAAAAGGCAATGAATGCAGACTTGTGTGTGTATATATAATGAATTGTATTTTTTATGCGTGGTGATTCCAAAAAGAAAATTCTGAGGGGCTTTAGTAGAAATCTTGATTTACAATCCTAAAAAAATACCAATTTACTGTTTTTACAATAGATATTCTAGTAGTATTACTAGCTTTATGCTTTACACAGGCTGGATCTGGGTTATTATTCTAGCTCCACCTCTTATATACCTCTTATAATTAGTGAGGCCTCATTTATAACACCAACAAAATGGAAAAAAGAAAAACAAAGTTATGAGGATAAGTGAGGTAAGGCACAGAAAGTTCTTAGCACAGTACTTGGCCCATGATAAATATGAACTATACCAATTTGACAACCAAGAGGCAAATCAGAAAATCTCTCAAGTGTTCTGTTTATGTGTTAAGCCAGGTTTACAAAATATTGCTACAACGTCTATTTTTTTATTGTTATGCTGGGTGGGGGTACACTGTAGTATTTACAAAAGTTCTTATAATGTATCACATATATCATACTTGTATTCACCCCCTCCTTCCGTTCTCCTTTATCCTCCCTCTCCCCATTCCTGGAATAGTTTCAACAAGCACCATTTTCATATTTACAGACATGTGTACATAGCATTTGCATCATATTCACCTTTCTATATGCTTTCTCCACTATACTCCACCTCCCTCTTAGTACATACAACCACTACGGAAAACAGTATGGTGGTTTCTCAAAAAACTAAAAATAGAACTGTCATATGATCAATCCAGTAATACCACTCCTAAGTAATGTAAGTCAGGTTATAATAAAGGCACCTGCACACCCTTGTTTATTACAATATTATTCACAATAGCTAAGCTATGGAAACAGCCAAGATGACCCAGTACTGATGAATGCATTAAGAAAATGTGGTATTTATACACAATGGAATTTTATTCCGCCACAAAGAATGAAATTTTGTCATTTGTAGGTAAATGGATGGAACTGGAGAACATCATCTTAAGTGAAGTTAGCCAGGTTCAGAAGCCCAAAAGTCTCATGTTTTCTCTCATGTGTGGAGTATAGACCCCAAACAAATACAGCAATAGCATGAAAAACAGGTCACATTAAGGGGAGGTTACATATGAAAGGAGTAGGGTAAAAGAAGGAAATCAACAAGGTGAATATGGTTGATGTACTCTCTATACAAGAATGAATATAGAATTTTTAAACTGGTTGAAACCACCATAAGAAAGGGACTAAGGGAGAATGAAGAAAAATAGGGGAGATGAACCAATTCGGGTTATACTATATGGAAATGTCACAAAGAAACTCCCTATGTAGCTATCGTAAACAAGCAAAAATGTCATATTTTTTCTTCTACAAGGCCTATTTGGATCCATAAAAAATTTTAATAATTTATTCATCAGGCAAGTGTTTGAATATAGACACTTAGCTATCCATCATGTAATGAAGGTTTGTAATTAATCTCAAATTGCTGTGCAGGAGAGACACAAAGCGGTGGTCTGAGATGATTTTGATGACGACTGAGCTAAATCCCATCTGACCCCACTTAAACACAGCCTCCAGCATAGATTGTCAGGTCACCATAACCAAGGCTTAATTCATCTTCTTAGGCAGGTCCTGTCAACTGATTGTGAAAGGATAATGAGACTCTAGGACTCCCCCTGTGACCCTGTGTGTAGCACTCAGTGTGTGTGTAGTGTCCACAGGACACTGAGCTCCAGCCAAACCAAACTGTGCTGCAGAGATGCTTTACTGGCCCTACAGCTGGGAGCTGTCTTCCTTTTGAAGCACATGCACATTGTAGGACTTTAATAGGTATACATCACATGCTGGAGAAACTATGAAAGTCACTGTGACAATAGCAACTAGAGTAATGAAAGCTATGTGTTTGCTTTTCCAAATGTGTTATTATCACTGAGCAAAATACTATTTTAATACTTAAAACTAATATAAGAAATAGACACTATTATTTACTTCTTTTTTACAGGTGAAGGCAATGAGAATTAAAAAGTTAAATAAGTGCTCAAAGTCACACAATTCACTGAGATCCAGGGAATATGACTCCAGAAAGCAAATTATTAACCTTCAAATTGCAGCGCTTCTTTTTCACAAGTCTTCCTACTCATAAGCAAAGCCTTGGTGTTTCCCCTGATATTAGAGACCTACATCTTTTCAATGACCTTTTCCAGCCAACGCCACCAACAAATCCTAAAAACAGTTGCTCTTTAAGCCCTGAACATATAGATATAAGGCCACAGCAGCTCTACCTGTGAAGGTCAAAGCATTGTCCTTCCCCAAGATAATTAAGACTATCCTCTACCACCTTTAAAATTGATGGAAGCCTTTCACAATCTTGCCTCATTTCACTTTTCTGTTCCATTCTCTTCCCCTCTACCTCCTCACACTTTCTCATTCCAAGCTCCAAATCACCTTAGTTTTGGAATTTGCCTGTTTCGATCCTATCGGGACTTTCCACACCATCCTTCCCACTGGCCAGAGTACACTGTCC
Organism: Castor canadensis; assembly: GCF_047511655.1. Taxonomy (NCBI): domain Eukaryota; kingdom Metazoa; phylum Chordata; class Mammalia; order Rodentia; family Castoridae; genus Castor; species Castor canadensis. The sequence continues at coordinate 106,015,078 of NC_133392.1, read as the reverse complement.
ACTCCTTTTCTCTCATCAGTGTCTAAGCAATCTGGCTAGCATACTTTGTACCTTAAAAGCCAATTCCCTCACCAAAGAACTAGTAATTCTCTCTGATAACCAAACCTTGGTGTTTGCCCTTAACATTAATTAGTGACCCTCATCTTTTCAATTACATTTTCCAGGATTTCATGTTTTTTTGAAATGGTGTGTTTGCAAAAGGAACAGGAGCAAAAAGTGACTGGTGCATGCAAACCTAGAGGAACTCCTGAATTTAAAAGCAGTAACGAGTCAGTCTAGTTACATAGATCACAGGGGTTGGCATCAGTCTTCTATCTACTATCTGTATCCTGGTTGTACAGTTGCTGGTAACATCTGTCGTGGTCAACACTGAAGATCTTACAGCCTGAGACTTGGGGAATGATAACATTTGAGACTTATTCATAGTTTCTTTTTTTTTTTTTTTTCCGGTGCTGGGGACCGAACTCAGGGCCTTACACTTGCCAGGCAAGCGCTCTTCCACTGAGCTAAATCTCCAACCCCCCCATAGTTTCTTTATAATTATTCATTGTTCACTTTGGGTACCTATCATCTTGGAAGCTACAAAGTTCTATTTAGACAGCTTTTGATGACTAGTGATCATTTTAAACAAACAGCCTGAAAGGAACTAAGAAAAGAAAGAGAAGAGAAGCAACAACTTATCTTGAAAGTCAGAGTCTCATTGTGTGTTTGTATGTTTGAACACTTACAATAAAGGATAACTTATCATTTCATGAGGGAAAATGACCAAACTGTAATGCAAAAGTAATCTTTTAATGTGAGCTTTTAAAATTTAACATACTAAATAATTTAACTTGTCACCTAAAAAAGTCTCCTGAAGGGGCTACTTAATGGTATACACTGTTTTACAATTTTAAAAATGTTTTCATCTCTCTTAATTCTCCCACACCCCATGGTTACCAGGGAAGGGCTTCTTATCCCTATTTTCCTACTTTACAAATGAGAGGGGAGAGAGAACAGAGATACTGATTAATTTAGAACACTGAAACTCTAAAAATCTTTATATTCCAATTTCAGTGACATTCTCCATCTATCTCCCTGTGTTCTCTTATGTGTCATTAGGCTTTAAAACTTGAGCCTCAAAAATCTCATTTTTGTTGGAGGAAACCCACTTTCCGGTGGGTCTTACACTGTAGCAGTCAGTCTCTCTATAGTTAGAAAATTATTCTGCTAATACTTCTCTCTGCTTCCTCCTTGTAAGTTTTTGTTCATGACTGCAATCACTTTCTTTTTTAAAAGGATACATGGCCTCAGAAGCCAGAAGGAGTAAAGGATGAGGACATTCCTACTGGGTCTTGGCCTGGCTCCAGCTCCCAGGAGGATATTATTTCCAGTGTCATTCTTCCAATTTCCCTGAAAATGTCTCACCTGTTTCCGGCCTAATCATCAAGGCCCTGCCTACTCTTGCAAGTTTCCATCTGAATGGTCTCTGCTTGTCTTTGCCTTTTGGAAAAAACTAGGTGTTTATCTCAGATATACCATTACAAGCTCCACACCTTTTCTGCTTTTGTCACTGATTCTAGGTCCTGCTGGCAGAGCTGATTATCAAGATTGTAATCATTTATATGTGTATACACACCTCTAGTGTCTGAATGAGATGAAGTCTGGATGCTGTCCTAGAATGATGATCCTTATTTGCCTCTGTTTCCTTCAAGGTACATGGAGGTAAGAAGACGTTGATATTTACTATAAATTCAACAGGATTTTCATAATAGAATTAATGTCATTATCTTAGATCAAAACCCCATTACCTTATGGCTGATATTATGACAATTGCCTCCTAACTGACCTCACCACCTGTTTCCAAGGAGTATTTTTCAACAATGGAAAATAGAATTATCTTTCTGAAATGAAAATCTCCTCATGCTGTTCTCTTATTTTAAACCTTTCAGAGTCTTCCAGTAGCTTTTAAGATTAGAGTCCACATGCTGTAGAATTGTCTCTCAAGTCTTCCACCATGTGGTCCCTGATTCTCTTTAGCCTCTCTCCTGTCTTTGCAGTATTTCTTTCATCCCTAGGTATTTATTGTAATTTCTCTTTGGACTCTAGGGTTTTACACATGTTTCTCTTGGTCAGAATACTTTTGCATTTGCCTGACACCTATCTGCATAGTCTGTAGGACTTACCTCCTGTTTGGCCACAAAAACACCATAAGCCTGGGAGAAACTTACCTTGCCTAAGCTCCAGTGATACAGCAACTGCTGGAAATTTTTCTGTAAGTTGAGGGCAAGGACTTTATTATTCATCTCTGTGCCTCAGTTCCTGGCACAAGTAGGCATTCTGCAAACACTGAATGGTTTAATGGCAATCTATGCTCACTTTATGAGCACATCTAGTACCTTTCTATAGGGTGACCTGGTCAGAGATTAGATTTTTATTCTAGGATTCAGAAAGTCCATTTTTTATTACTCACCCTCTGAGTCACTGCTTGCATCTCTATTTTAGTGACATATTTTAAAATGTATATTTACTGTGTTCCTACTAGGTATTGGCACTGCTATAGGTTCTGAGAGTAGTGGTGAAAAAAAAAAAAACAGGCAGAATCCCTTTCTCCTGAAATTGACATTGCATTTGGGGAAAAAAAACAAAGAGACAAGCACTGAAAACTGTTGAATAATACAGGGCAGGGGGAAAAGGTAAGGAAGAGTAATAGAGGGGGTTAGACTGATTAAAGTACAATATAATTATAGGTAGACTACCAAGGCAACCCCCCACAACAATGAACAGACACTTAAACAATGAAGGACAGGAATGTAAAACAGGTTATGTTAAGAGGAGGGCACTGGCTGGAGGGGGAGGGTAAATGAATACGGTTAAGGAGGATGAATATGGTTAAGGTACTTTCTACACATATGTGAACATGGAACACTGAAATCTGTCAAAGCCATTTTAAGAAGGAGTAGGGTAAGAGAGAATAAATGGAGGGATGCACCATCTGTGGTACATTGTGCACACATATGGAAATGTCACAATGAAGACCCCCAGTACTACTATTATATATTAATAATAAAAACATCTAAAAATAAAGAAGTATAAAAACTGAAACATAATAAGATTAAAGAAGCAAAAAGGTAGGATTTTAAATAGGCTGGTCACTGGAGGCATTTCTGGCAGGATATTTAAATTGAGACTTAATGGAAGTAATAAAGTGAGCCCATACATTTTTGGAGGAAGAGCATTCCAGGCAGAGGGAACAGCAAAGTCAAAGAGACCGTGGCAATCCATCCTTAGTATCTTAGGACTTATCTAGTCCTTATTTAGTGCCCAGAGGTTTGTCTCAGTCCATGGTCTGTTCCATGGGTTCATTTATTTTCCCTAAAAATCTCTTACTTCCCTCTATCTTATGAAAAGAATACTTAAGCTTCAACCATCTGGATCTTCCCTGAGTTTCATATTTTGTATGACTTCTGTGCAAATGTATAAGTTAATAAATTTGCAACATTTTTTCCTGTTTATCTTATCCATGGTCTATTTGAGCAGATTCAAACACCGAGACTTTAGAAAGAAAGTTTGAACTTCCCCACAGAGGGCAGAGAAGAATTAAAAGATTATAGCTTAATACTAAAATATATAGACACAAATATGGATATAGAACTCTGCAAGTGGATATATAGATGAGATATAGACATAGATATAGACAGTAAAAACCTTGAGTCATCAATAAGATGAATGACTCTGGAGAATAGATGAGTTCAAAGTCTGAGATTAAAATTTGGGGATTGTCCTGAAAACCAAGTGAAGAAGTAGTTTCAAAGAAGGAATTATAAATTATTTTAAATTGATGCTGACAGGCAAAATTAAATGGAAACTGTAATTTTACCCAGAATCTGGCAATGTACATGTTATTGGTAACTCTGACTAGGAAAGCTTGGGGGAGTTGTGGGAACAAACATAATAGAGGTGAGATTGTGAGTGGTTGCAGAATATGTAGATACCGGGAATGTAGACCATTAATAAAGACCGTTGGGATGAGTTAGTTTTGAATTTCTTTACATCTATAATTTCTATGATTAGAAAATCACATCCATGTTTGCACCCCAGTATTTACATATGTTGCTAATTCAGAGGATTTGTGTTCAATCCAATATCCTAAGAAATGAATCACTTTGAATACATTTGAGTTTCCCTTAGAGAAGTCAGACAGCACTTTAGCTTTGACAGAGCCCAAAGAGCCACTTGTACCTGAATAATTATCACTATAGTGCAGAATTGGTAAAGTGTCAGTTAATAGAATTCTGGATGACATAGAGGTTCTTGCAATTACGAACACCTTGGATTTTGCTTCATCTTTCTCTCTTTCCTGCATGTTTTATCACTGACCCATTCACCTGTCCATCCATCCATCCATCCATCCAACCATCCATCCATTAAACTATTTTTCTCCTATTCATTAAGCATTAGAGATATCAAGATCTCAGATTCCTATGTGATAACATTTACATGAAAGATCTTGGATTCACAGAAGAGTCTCCCAAAGCATGTTGCACTGAGCAGACCCTAGAGGTAGCTGACCAAAAGTTAGAAAAAGAGGGGAAAAGCTGAGACATTGTAGTCAAAAAAGTACATTATGGGATGAGGCCATAAGCTTTGCACTAAAGCATCATGTCAAAAAAGAGGATTTGGAAAAAGTCATATGTAGCATCCAGTCTGAGTCAGGAAAAGCAGTTTAGGATGAAGTCTTTATAGGTGGGTGCTAGAAGTCCACCTGCATGTTATGAAGGTATACAGAGCAAGTACAGGACTGGTAGTAAAAGTTATTGTGCAATATCAGAATAAAACACAATTAAAGTAATAGAGATCTTGCTTTAGTAAATGTATGAGTAAGAAATAGAGGAACAAATGCTCAGTTCTCCCTTTCTTCTTTATTCCTTCTTTTCCTATTCTTCTTCTCTTTCTGAATCCATCCCTTTGTATTTCCATAGTCCAAAGAAAAAAGTGATATAATCCATAGCAATGAAGTTCAGAATAAAACAACTTTTTTGGTGGGGGGTGGGGAGGTGGCCCAACAATGTATACACATGTGAGTCAATGTAAAAATGATAAAATAAAAAAAAATGAAATAAACATTTTTCATTTGAAATTAATATAAACTAAACCATCCATTTTCATATAACTTGTTTTTTAAAGCTACATTGCTACTTTTTTCCAGAAGACATAGATATTGGCTGGAAGTGACATTCTTGACATTTTCTCAATGGGCAGAAAACATTACACTATCTGATATTTTAGGTGTAACTTTCAGCCTAGCAATATAGACAAGTACAATGAGTACAAGAGAGATAGCAAAATAGAAAAATGGTCAACAATTTGTGTACTCTGTGCTACTTCAGCAGGACAAGAGAAGTGATGATTTGGGTTTATGTGTAAAGGTTCAGAATTAAAACCAGTGAAGCAGAATGAAATCAGTCTATCAGATGGAGAGGTGCATGGCTACTACAGAAATAAATGTTCCCTGCCAGAGAAAGAGGATCCTAAAACTCACACATGACTTTCTAACAGACATCAAATAGAAAGATATCAAATAGACAGACTTACTAGGGTGAGCATAGAACAACATAGCACCAAGTTCTCAAGGAAAATAAGTTATTGCAATCAATGGACCTGAGAGGGTTCATTATGCAAGACAATCCTTATAAGACAGAGACTTTCCTGAGGGAATTCTCTGCCAGAATCTTAAGATATTTTACCCTCTGCAGACAGATTCTACATCTTAAAATCGATTTTTCTTTCTAAAATAGGTTAAGCTTTCTATCCCGCCTTGAAATAGAATTTCTAGTACTTATGATAGAAGAGAAGAAAGATATCTTCATCCCAACATCTGCCTCTAAATTAAAAAGGGAGTAGCTGTACTTTGCTGAAGGGTCTTAAGACTAATTACTGACAGTAGGACTGCCTAACTTGCAGAATTCTTTCACTTTTTCCTGTGGGTCAGAAATCAATAGAGTGGACATACTGACCAGAAGACTAGAGTGTTAGTCATTTTGGAAACAAAAAAGCACCTACTAAGCTCCATAGTACATGGTGCTTTGTTGTTTGGATCTTGAAACAGCCTCCCTCTGGCATGATCTTGCCAAGATCAGCCTGGTATCTTTTAGCCCAAAATTTCAACATTGTGGAATAGCATTTCTGCCCCAAGTTGCTATGGTTAATTCTGCTTAGTTCATAGTTTGTTGAGAAGATTAAGTAACACCCAAGTAGCTATAGATAAACTGTTTCTTGCTATAAAATATCGATTAATTTAGCTACATTTTGGCTACTAAATTAGTAAGGAGTAACCATCACTGAATGGCACATTGTAAACATCAAATAAGTGTATCTTAAAGTTAGTGAAAGGAATTATCATGGCTATTGTTATTGACTGCCTTTTGTGTTTCTGTATCTTGGTATCCCTGATAGTTCCAACTACCTGCTGAACTACCTGCTTGTTGTTTTATCCACAACAAGCCAGCTCAAACAAATGTCAAAATTATATTCTGGAGCTTGCACTGTCCAAAATGGCAGCCACTAGTTACATGTACCTAATGAGATCTTCAAATGTAGCTAGTGTAATTGAAAAAAACATATACTCTTAAAATTCTTAATTTGAATTTTAAAACTGGGGAGATAGAGCAAGATGGCAGATTGTTGACATCCTTATACCCCAGTGGTGACTACCTTGATAAAGGAAGATCAGGGGACCCCCAAAGGCATCCACAGGGTCCCATAACCATCAAGAAGCAAAGACCTCTTCAAATCCACAAATAGAGAAGAATGGGGAAAACACTCACAACTCAACACTCCCGATCACCCACCCTGAAGTCTGCATGGCTCCAGGCTCCATTCCTCGGCACTCAGCCATAAGTCCTGCTTCCTGGCACACAAAGGAACTCAGAGCTCCACGCTTTCCACTGCTACATGACCTGAGACCTTCACCCTCAAACACCAAGGAAACCAACGCTTCTGTATAACAGTACCCACGGCTCCTACTGCTGCACAGGTAACAGAAGGCACAAGCCAGCAGCTTTCATTTCCCATGCTGGCAGCAGCACCACTGTACTGCACTCCCAGAAGATCATGGCTGAAGGCAGGCCCCAGAACTCCCATTTCCAGAGGGCTTGGTTCAGCCATGACTGCAGCAACTGCCATGCTCGTACCAGCAAGCAGCCCCCAGGGTTCCTGCTGCCTGCAGCAGCTGCCATGGCTCCTGGAAAACCATGGCACAACACAAGTAGACCCAAGGTCCTCCACTAGCTTGTGGGCTCCAGAAGATTTAAGTCCACAGGTTTGCTGCCACACAGGAACCTTTAACTTGCTACTCAATGCCAGGAGCCCACTGCCACACACGTAAGTGACCCCCAGGTTCCATGTTTTGCTATTCTACTGGCACCAGGAAGATTTCTTCCCCACAGAGCATGGAGGCCCAGTGCTAACTACCAAGACCTCCCATGGGAGAGCCCCTACTGCCCAAAGAGTGGGAACTTTCTCCAAAGTGCACAGAGGCTCAACACTTCTCACCTTGCTGGCCTACAGAAGAGTCCAGTCTCCCCTGTCAAAGAGCTGGAACCCCAGCTCCCCCAATTAGTGTTAATCTGCTACTCTGCAGCTGACAGGAGGCCAGCCTCCCAGGGTGCACAGAGACCCAGCTATCCCCACTGTTCCTGACATTGAGAGAGCCATTGCTCCCCCATTAAACAGTGATAATGCCAGATTCCCCACTGAAAAGAGGAAAGCTGTAACCTGCTACTCTGTAGGTAGCACCAGAAAATCTGCTTTCCCAAGGTACATGGAAGCCCAGCTCTTCACACTGTGCTTCCTGCAGGAGAGTCCCAGTGCTCCTGTCCAAGAACTGGAATCTCAGCTCCTCCACTGAGTGGCAATCCACTACACTGCTTGTGCTAGGAGGCCTGCCTCCTACAGTGCATAGAGACTCAGTGCTCCCCACTGTGACTACAGGAGAGCCCTTGTGCCCCCATCAAAGAGTGGGAACTCCAGCCCCCTTGCTGAGGGGGAAAAAGGGATAATCTGTACCTCAACAGGAATCTTGCAAGGGGTAATATTTCCAGCATACTTCTCTCTAAGGAATAGTGCTGGAGCTCCAGGGGAAAAAAATCCCTCAAAACCCCAACTACAGGGGCATAAGGGATTAAAACACTAATCAAAACAACTCCAGATGTGTAAATCTCAACACAGAAAGAAACAGCAAGACAACCACTCTCCCACAAAAACCAACTCACCACTAAGGATCTAAGCACCTGCATAGACAAAGAGATATCAAATAATGAATTCCTAAAAACAATAGTAAAAATGCTTCATAACCTCAAAGAAGAAACACAAAAGCTACTATTAGGCCTCAAAGAGGTTGTAAATAAATGATTAAATGAGCTCAAAGAGAATATAAACAAACAGATGAATGAAATTAAGAAGACTATCCAGGATATGAAAGAGGAAATCAATAAAGATACAGAAACCTGGAAAATAATCAATCTGAAATAAACAATTCTATTGAAGTCCCAAATAAAGTCTCAATCAAAATCTTGGTGAACAGAGTGGAGCAATTTGAAAATAGAGCACAGGAACAGAAGACAAAGTAGAGGAATTAAATCAAACAGTAAAAGATCATGGAAGAATGCTAAGAAAATATGAATGGAAAATGCAAGGCATGTGGGACACCATGAAAAGACCAACCAATGAATCATGGGTGTAGAAGAATGAGAAAAGATACAAACTGAAGGCACTGACACCAATTCAACAGAATATAGCTGAAAACTTCCCTAACCTTGAGAAAGAGACATCCAGGTGTAAGAAGCTTACAGAATACCAAACCATCAGGACCAAAAAAGAAACACCCCCAGACAAATCACAATCAAAACACTTGGAACACAGAACAAACAAGAATTCTGAAAGCTTCAAAAGAGAAAAGGCAAAGCATATATAAAGGTAAACCCATTAAAGTAATGGCAGATTTCTCAACCCAAACTCTAAACATAAGAAGGTCATGGAAAGACATAATTCAGGCCATGAAAGAAAGCAACTGTCAACCTAGACTAATATATCCAGCAAAACTATAGGTCCCAATTGAAGGAGAAATTAAAACCTTCCACAACACATGTAAAAACAAAGGAATTCAAGACTACCAAGCCAGCACTACAGAACATGCTTAAATGACTTACATATACAAGAAGAAACTAGAGTAAGACAGGAAGAGTCAAGAAAGAATAAACCCTTTTGAGCAAGCAGACCAGTAAACAAGGAATAGGTAGAACTAAGCAACAGGGGAATAAAAATGATGAAATGACAGGCAACTCTCAGTATTAACATTGAATGTAAATGGCCTCAATGCCCCAATCAAAAGACATAGAATAGCAAACTGGGTTAAAAAACAAGACCCAGCCATATATTGCTTGCAAGAGATTCATCTCACTGAAAAAATTTAAAAAAAAACCAAAACAGAAAAACACTGGCTTAGAGTCAGAGAGTGGAAAAAAGATTTCTAAGCAAATGGACCCCATAACCATGCAGGAGTAGCTATAATCATCCTACAAAGTAGACTTCAGACTAAAATCAGTCTGAAGAGTCAATGAAGATCACTTCATAATAATGAAAGGAGCAATTCATGAAGAAGAAATATCAATCCTTAACATATATGCACCAAACAGAGGGGCACCCATCTACATTAAAAAACAAAACAAAACAAAACAAAAAATCACTAATAGGCCTAAGAGCATAGATAGATCCTAACAAAATGTTAGTGGGAGACCTGAATAATCCACTGTCACCAATAGATAGGTTATCCAGGTAAAAGATGAACAAACAAACTTCAGAGCTACCCCTCACATTAGACCAAATACTGGTGGACATCTGCAGAGTATTTCACCCAACTACCAGGCAATACACATTCTTTTCTGCAGCTCATGGAACTTTCTCCAAAATAGACCATATTTTAGGACAGAAAGCAAGTCTTAGTAAATTCAATAAAGTCAAAATAACCTCCTGCATCGTATCAGATCACAATAGAATAAAACTAGACCTCAACAAAAAAGAGACTACAGAAAATATTTAAACACATGGAAACTGAACAACACACTGCTGAAAAACCAATGGGTGATGGAAGAAATCAAAAAGTTCCTAGAATCCAATAAAAATGAAAATTCAAACTGCCAGAATCTGTGGGACACACCAAAGGTCATATTAAGGTGAAAGTTTATAGCTATAAGTGTCGACATTTAAAAAACCAGAAAACTCTCAAACAAACAACCTATTGATGCCTCTTAAGTTCCTAGAAAAACAAGAATAAACCATACTTCAAACTATCAGTTGGAGAGAAATAATAAAAATTGGTGCCATCATCAATAAGATCAAAACCAAACTACACAAAGAATCAATGAGAAAAAAAGTTGGTTCTTTCTAAGATTGACAAACACTGAGCTAACATGACAAAATGGAGGAGGGAGAAGACTAAATTAATAAAATCAGAGATGAAAAAGTGGACATAAACACAAATATTAATGAAATCCGGAGAAATATTAGAGAGTACTTTGAAAACTTATACTCAAGTAAACTGGAAAATCTAGATGACATGGATAAATTCCTAGATGCATATAACCACCGAAAATTGAATCAAAAAGATGTTAAACACCTAAATAGTTCTATTACATCCAATGAAATTGAAGCAGAAAGAGTCTCCCTACAAAGAAAAGCCAAGGATCTAATGGATTCATGGGTGAATTTTACCAAACCTTTAAAGAAGAACTAACACCAATATTCCTCAAACTTTTCCAGGAAATACAAAAGGAAGGAACACTACCAAACTCATTCTATGAAGCCAGTATTACACTCATTCCAAAACCCAATAAAGACATAACCAAGAAAGAGAATTGTAAGTCAATATCTTTAATGAATATAGATGCAAAGATTTTCAACAAATTACTGACAAATAGAATTCAACAACACATTAAAAAGATCATACACCATGATCAAGTCGGTTTCATTCCAGGGATGCAACGATGGTTCAACATACATAAATCTATAAACGTAACACAGCATATAAAGAAAAACAAGGACAAAAACCACATGATCCTCTCAATAGATTCAGAAAAAGTCTTTGACAAAATCCAACACCCTTTCATGGTAAAAGCTCTGAAGAAACTGGGAATAGAAGGAATTTTCCTCAACATAATAAAGGCTATATATGACAAACCTAGAGTCAACATCATACTAAATGGAGAACAATTGAAACTGTTCCCTATAAGGTCAGAAATGAGACAGGGCTGCCCACTTTCTCTACTTCTTTTCAATATAGTTTTGGAATTCATAGCTAGAGCAATGACAAGAACAAGAAATAAAAGTGATTCAAATAGGGAAGGAAAAAGTCAAAGTATCCTTATTTGCAAATGACATTCTCCTATACCTAGCAGACTCCAAAAATTCTACCAAAAAACTCTTAGAAATCATAAACTCTTTTGGTAAAGTAGCAAGACACAAAATTAACATGAAGAAATCAATAGCTTTTCTATACAACAACAACAAACAGATTGAGAAAGTAATCAGGGAAATAATCCCATTTATAATAGCCTCAAAGGCAATAAAGTACCTTGGAATAAATTTAATGAAAGAAACCAAAAACCTTTTTAATGAAAACTATAAACCACAAAAGAGGGAACTCAAAGAAGACATCAGAAGATTCCATGCTGTGGATTGATAAAATCAACATTGTGAAAATGGCCATACTTCTAAACGCAAGCTACATGTTCAATGCAATCCCTATCAAAATTCCAGTGACATTCTACACAGAAAGAGAAAAAACAATCATGAAATACATATGGAAACGTAAAAGACCTCAAATAGCAAAAGCTATGCTAAGCAAAAAAATCCAGTGCCAGAGGCATCACAATACCCAACTTCAAACTACACTACACAGTCATAACAATAAAAACAGCATGGTATTGGCACAAAAACAGAGAGGAAGACCAATGATCAGGATAGAAGATCCAGCAATAAACCCACACATCTATAGACAACTGATCTTCAACAAAGGAGCCCAAAACACATGATTGAGAAAAGACAGCCTCTTCAACAAATGCTGCTGAGAAAACTGGATATCCACACGTAGAAAACTGAAACTAGATCCATTTCTTACGCCATGTACCAAAATCAACTTAAAGTACATCAAAGACCTTAACAGAAGGCCTAAAACTTTGAAACAACTCCAGGAAGCAGTAGGCAAAACACTGAAACAGACAGGTATATGGAACAACATCCTAAACAGAATTCAAAAAGCTCAGCATCTAAGAGAAGCAATGAACAAATGGGACTGCATCAAACAGAAGAGCTTCTGCATAGCAAAGGAAACAGTCACCATACTCAAAAGACAGCCCACAGAGTGGGAGAAAATCATTGCCAGCTTCTCATCTGATAAGGGACTAATATCCAGAATCTGCAGGGAACTCAAAAAACTCAGCCTACAAACAATCAACACCCAATGAAGAAATGGGCACATGAATTAAACAGGGAATTCTCAAAGGAAGGGATAGAAATAGCCATACATAAATGAAGAACTGTTCAACTTCCCTGGTTATAAAAGAGATGCAAATGAAAACAACACTTAGATTTCACCTCACCCCAGTTACAATGGCCAAAATCAAGGGTAATAACATCAACAAATGCTGGTGAGGATGTGGTGAAACAGGAACCCTTATATACTGCTGGTGGGAATGCAAATTAGTACAACCACTATGGAAAACAGTATGGAGATTCCTCAAAAACTAGAGATAGAACTGCCATATGATCCAGTGATACTGATCCGGGCATCTACCCAAAGGAACATAAGAAAGGATACAGTAGGAACACCTGTACACCGATGTTCGTCACATCACTATTCACAATAGCTAAGCTTTGGATACAATGCAGGTGCCCTACAACTAATGAATGGATCAGGGAATTGTATATATACAAAATGGAATATTACTCAGCCATGAGGAATAATGACATGTGGTTTGAAGGTAAATGGATGCAACTGGAAGACGTCATGTTAAGAGAAGTAAGCCAGGATGAGAAACACAAAAGCCACATGTTTTCTCTCATATGTGGAAGATAGATCCAAAGATAAACATATACAAAAAATAAGCATGATCATATCCAAACTTAGATCTGAAACATTTTGTAACAGTGAACTACTCTATGGAACTCAGGTAAAGAGAGAATGGAAAAGAGAATGATAGAACATCAATGATATCACATAAGATGTGAAAGTAGAGGATATAAGAGGATTTTTCAACCATTGGTTGAAAAAGGGGGGTGGGAGCTAAAGGGGTAAGGGAGAGTAATGGAAGGGGTTGAATGGAACAAGTAAAGCACACCTACAGTGGGCATATATTGAGACTCCCTTTTGAACATCAACTGAAATATTAATAATGAAAACCAAGACTCTAAAATAGGTACAGTGTGTGTGTGGGGAGGGTACGAGTGGCAGTGGGGGAGTGAAGGAAGGAGATTAAGGTGACAGAACATGGTAGATGGACTTCATATACCTACATGAAACAGAACTAAGAAATCTCTTGCAATTGCTTTAAGTGGGATGGGGAGGAGGCCGAGGGGGAGATATGACAGGGGCAATGTAATTAACGTACAATATAAGTCTAATAAGAGTTATCATTATAAATCCTTCCCCCCATATAATGAACGTATCCTAATTAAAAAAAGCTGGCACTTAATTCAGTTATGGGAAAACTGAATTCAGTTATGGGTGTTTAAGACATCATAGATAGGTCAATCAACTTTTCTCTCCCTTTCACTAAATTAAATACAGATCAAATATTTCTGAAGAAAATTTACCATTCCAGTTGTGATGTACTATGATTTTAAAGATTTAATATAAGTGGTTTCCTTAATGATTATATGTTAAAATGATAATAGTTGGGGTATATTACTAAAGTTTATTTAGCCTTTTTGAATTCTTTACATTTATAAATGTGGCTGCTAGAAAATTAAAAATTACATATCTGTCTTGAAGTATGTTTGCATTGGACTATGCAGCTCCAGAGAATTCATATTGATTGCCAGTTGTTCACCACTTTTGATCAATATTTTAAACTTTAAACTCTATTTGAGGTGATGATGATGATGACAAATGTGACAACAAATATAAAATCTTAACTGTATCACTTAAGTGGAATTTCAGAGTTTACAATGCATTCTTACCTAGTGCATTGCATTAAATTCTATAAATCACTGTTTTATATTACAAAATTCATTAAAGCTCAGAGAACTGACTTACCCAAAGTTATTGTGCCCTTCTTTGGCAGGGCTGATGTAAGAATGAAGCTCCTCACCCCAAGGTTCTTTTCCCACCTCCTATATTTGTTTTTCTTGTTGGTTTTAAAATATGTTATTTTAGTTATAGTGGAGTATTAAGTAAATTGGAATATACTTATAAAATGTCTATTGAGTTTGACAGTTGTATCATGTAGAATAATGACCAATGGTTAAGATTGGTAATTAACCCTGAGGCCATTTTTCTAATGATTTCTTTTTTCTCACAAAACTACAAGAAAGTTCAGATCTGGATACTGGAATTTTTAATAAGTCTCTGGAGTGAATCTTTTACTCAGGTATTGCCAGAGCACCTAAATGATAAGAGACCTACAATTTCTTTTTTTGTTGTTATAATTAATTACTTTATTGTTCTCATGAAAACATGACCATTACAAAAAAGGTAACCAATTTTGAAAAGTACAAAGAAGAAAGTAATAAATAATTCACAATTTACCATTCAGAAACATTCAAAATCTACCTTATCATGCATGTTGACCATCCCCTACCTGCCTACCAGTAAATGATAGTCTGTGTGGCAGAATTTAGTCCATGACTTGTTTGTGACTTGTTCACATGTAGACATTTTTTAGATGGGATATGAGGAGAGAGAATCTTCTTGGAAACCCTCCCACCTCTAGGAATAATTTAATGACTGCATTTTGTAGCAATTATCTCATAAACTGGTAAGAATGAAAGAGGAAAAAAATGCTACAAAGTGGGACAACAGATGATCACAGCAGATTCCTTAAACTTATGTCCAATACATTCCATGTGTTAGATTTTTTTCATCATCTCATTCAATTTAAATATAAACTAGCTTATTGGGAGACATATTATTATCATTTTATAACTAGAGGCCAAGAGTGGCAGGTGGTAAGATGAATTGAATCCTGAGCCTATTGCTATGGTTCAATATCTTTACTTTCCCCTCTTTCTATAAAGTGACAATTGTAGTTCACTGTAATAGGCATTAGTGCTTGAATTAGAATTAAGGGCTATTAAGAAAGAGGAAGGACAGCAAGCATGAGGCCCTGAGTTCAAACCCCAGTGCTCAAAAAAAAAAAAAAAGAAAGAAAAGAAAAGGAAAAAGAAAGAGGAAGGAGATTGGGGAAGATAGGAAAGGGTGAAGGAGGAAGAGAGAGTAGTGAGGGATAGATATGATAAAAGTACACTATATGCATGTGTCAAAATATCAAAAATAATCCCATTGCTTTATACAACTAATATGTGCTAACAATAAATAAAAATATATAAAACTTAAGATTGTAAAATATAACACTTAAGATTTGAATTACAGACACAATATCTAATCCTTATCCAGCATCATTTACATTATTTTAATTCATTAATTTATTCATTCATTTAATAAGTGATTGCTCACTATCAAGACCTATGTCAAATGCTCCAACGTTGAGAAACTTGAGGAGATGCTCAAAAAAAGTACTTTTATACAATTTTTTTCAAGCAACAATTATTTAATTTCTATTTTTATTAGTAATTATGCAATAGTTTGTGTGGAGATGAAAAGAATAGACACCATCAACCAGAGGGAGCCAGTCTAAAAGCCACAGTGTCAACTGAAGAAATTCCTTATTCCTCAGCTTCTCATCCTGTCTGTAGCCTCAACTCATTGACATCTGATGACTTCTCTCCATCCCCATTGCTGTTGAGTTCTTGTTTCTTGATCCATTTGAATGGGCAATTGTGATGATCGTTTAACTTATCTGTTGGTCTCAGACTAAACCCATTTTCACATGGCTGTTGGAGTCAGAACACCATAGTGTGGACTCAAAGATGATGATCTGTCTCTTTATCTGTCTCCCACCCCACCCACTCACTCCTGAAGTCTATTCAAGTACTTAGTTTCTAAAGCAAACTGGATTGAATAAAAGCTTGATTTCCTTGATCATGTTTCTGTCTGTATCCAGAATACACTTGCTCTGCTTCTAATGAGAACTCATTCACCTAATGAGTTCTTACTAATTTTCCAAAAGTCATATCAACAGCTACTTTCAGCTACTTCTTTAACTTGTATTTTCTAATCCCTTACCTCCAACAGTTAGATTAAATTGAACAATCCCTCATCTCCCTTTATTTTCCTTAATAAGCATAAAATATGATGTTACAATAACACTAGCAATGCCTATCCTTACTTTTTGTTCACACAAGTGGCTTACCCTACTAAACTGTACACTCCTTAGAATAGAGAATTATATTTTATTTATTTGCAGTGTCTGACACACAGCAGGTATTCCATATGTTTACTATAAAAATGAATTAATAATTACAGGGTCATTATCTAAAACCTTTCAGTGAATGCCCACCATATGCAAAATAAAGTATGAATTCATTTCAACATTATACTAAATTGCCCTTCATGACATTCTTGTAGAGTCTCAACTCTTGTTTGTCTATATATTTATTCATAATACTGTTATACTAAAATAAAAACAACTCCTCTAATGGGCCTTAGAGTTTCAGGCTTCTAGACTTTGGCTCATCTAAGTTCACAGTTAAACTATTTCAGAGTTTGGTCAGTCACACCATTCCTGTACAAAGGCCAGATGAGAAAGGGCTTGTGGGAGCTCTTTGTTACCTATGGATCTAAAGAAAGTGGGTGTGTTGAAATATAGGCCAACTTCAAAAGCAGAATCTAAAATACTCCAGGACCTTTTTTTTTTTTTAATATACCAGGTGGTGCTAATTCTGTCACCCTTAAGATGAAGTCCTCAAACTCAAAAGTTTCCCTGCTCTCCACTCTTACACACTTCTTGGTGCTTATGTCTTTGTGTGTGTGTCTCTCTCTCTCTGTGTGTGTGTGTGTGTGTGTGTGTGTGTGTGTGTGTATTTATATGCCCTTGATTCTATCTGTATTCTAGCCCTGCCTCTAGTTGCACCAGAAGATCTTGGCTGGCTAGAATTTTATAATGTAAAATTACTCTTTACTGCTTCATCTTGACTACCATCCTGTCTTCTCAACTGCCTGGTGGGAGCAGTGAGGATTGGCCATATCATTCCCCATGAAATGGGTGTATGCTTTCTTACATATTTTCTCATTTCATTCCCCATGAAACGTGAAGGTGTTTTCCAAGAGAAAAGACTACGCATGAGCTTTCTGCAACTCCCCTACAGTTAGTGAGTTCACTTCATGTTCCCCACTCTACGTAGGCTGGATCTGGCACACAGCAACGCCAACATTTCCTCTGCTGCTGGCATATAATTAAATGCTTTGTGAAGCATTTGGGGACATTCAGTTGCATTGAAAACATCACAGAAATGAAGATTGCTTTTGTTCCTTGAGGTGACTTGTTTCCTACATTCACTCAGTAATTCTTTTTTTTTTTTTTTCCAGTTACTTACTAGTCCCTAAGAAGCCTGAGTTGGACATTAGGGTAGAAACAGATTGTTTTTCAAAGTGGGAGTTTTCTAATAATTTTATCTGCTACAAAGTATTCCCCTTTAGTTTTAAAAGTGGAGCAATTACTATTTATTCTTCTGCATCTTGTTTCTACCACCTAATATTATTTGGTAGGTCACTAATAGTTTTAGGTCAACCTAATTTCTGGCTGACTTTGCCTTTCCCAACTCCTCTTGCCTGCCTCTTTCTCTGAGTCAGTTATGGTAAAGTCAGAGGCAACATAAGAGGCCCTGCCTCAATCACGTGACAGGCTTTGAATGGGAATCTGAAGCCAATTCGCTCAGTATCTAGTGTGTTCATGTTGAGACTAAGTAGCTTCTTTGTCACAGTACTCTCTGTTCTCTCTCCTGCACCATGTTAATGTTTTTATTTGCACTAGATAAGCAAGTTCTTAGGGTTTTTTTTTTTTCCTATTCATTTGCCTGTTAGGGCTATGATTCTTCCTGGGCTGAAATTGCCATGACTTGTGTAGCTCTCACTGGCTGGTGGTTCTCTTCTCTCTAGTGCCACCTTGATTTCCTGTCAAAGACTGTGCGGTATATGGTATCCTCAGAACACCACCATCCACTGGATCCTTTCAGTTGCCTGCCACACACATGACCTCACAGTCCAGATTTGACATTCCCTGTGGCACCTTGATCCCCAGGCACAGGAATTGACAACTGCCCAAACCATGCCAAGGCTGGCATGCCAACTAGACTCAGCCTCACAGAGCCAGACCCTGTCTCCTTTCATTCTAGTTCTCATTGTTCTTGCTGCCAAGGCCTAAGTATGTCATCCAGTGAAGCCAGTCTAGTTATGACAAGTCAAGGTTAGAATAATCACTTACCTTCTGCCATGGGAAAATATATTCCCTTTTGTATGTCACTTTTATCTTTGATATTAAAAATGCTAGCTGAGTATTCTTTCTAGGCATATTTATAATTTTGTTAACATTTTAGAAAACCCACCCATTATTTATTATCTTGTTGCATATTTTGTTGAAAAGAATATGATATATGGCCCTATCTACATACAAATACATACACTGAAAATGTATGATAAATATTTATATATAAGATAAATATAATGTGTCCTATATTCACAATATTTCTTATATAAACTAGAATCTTCATCTTAAAAAATTTATAGTGGAACGGCAAAAGAACATAAGTACTTCAGGTCTGAATATATGGCAATAATCTTTCATAAAAGCAATTTTAAACATTTTTTTAATTATAAGACTACAATATCCAAAGCCTGGCCCATACCACAGTATATGAAAAACAAAATTCAGCCAGCAATGTTCTAGTAATTCAAAGAAAAGGGACTAGCCTTTGCTTTGCCACAGGAGGTGCAGACAAAATTTTAACAATGCTTAATTATACCCTTTGCATCAACTCGGTCTAGATTACATAATGAGAATTACACTTCCAACAGACAATTTTATCTAAAAATAATATTCTCCTATTCTACTACCTAGGAGGTGCAAGAGCTCCCTGCTCATACAGGAGGACAACAAGGACTCTTCCATTTAGCAGTGTCACATGCTCATTGCATTCTGAAAACTCTGATTGGAAGGTTTCAAAGGACATTCTAGGTTTCAGCTGTTACGCTTAATGGTACATTATGTATCATTTGATTCAGAAGGAGATGGCACTGCTCCATAAGCACACTGGAAATGGAGTTAATGAGGGCAGATGTCCAAAGTCATTATTTAATAACATGTTTCCTGGAAAAGTGGTGTTTTTCTCTCTCCCTGTACCCATGCACATACAAACACACACAAACACTTTTCTTGAGGTATAATTGGTCATTTTTAGACTATAATATTAGAGATGCCATGTAGCTATAAGACACTTAACCTCTCTGAATCTCAGTTTCTATGTCTATAGCAAGAAGATAATAATAACTACTGATCCACATGGCTTCTTTGGACATTCAATGGGATAATGTATGCAAAACATCCCCCAAAATATGACAACCATTCAATAAACTTGATCTACTTTCCCAATCTCTTAAACATGGAATTAGTGGGGAGCTTGATAGTAGCCCTTTCTATAAGCAATGTTGTGCCCAATAACAAGTCTAGATTGGGTAGACATATCACTTTATTAACTGACAAATACCACTTTATTAATATAGTCATCTGGATGAATTTTTCAGCCTTATCTGTTTAAAACAATACTGGCTGCTAACTAACATGTAATATCATATTACAGCAACAAAAATAACATTTTTCATTTTTGATAAATATTCATTATCTCTACACTTAAAAGCTTTTCTTAAAGGTAAGAATTTACTGCCATCATTTTGCAAATAAAAAGACTTAAGTACCATTAAATTAGAAGGCAAGTAGCAAATGCCAAAGTGGCAACTAAGCAGTTATGTTACCTCTCATGCATGGGCATTTATACACATCATATGGTCTCTCTTCTGTTTTCTCATCTTTCTGCCTCAGTCCTGAGGCAGGACCTATGTTATATTCATACTAGTATCTTTATTGCATGATATAGTTGCAATCATAGAGGAGATTCTCCTAAATAATTTCAGAAAGGAAGAAAAGATGCTTCGGCCTAACTAATTTTGTAATCCATTTCAGTTCACTAAATTCATCCCAAGATATTACAATAGATATGTGAAATTCTTGTTATATCACTACAATCTTTTTTTATAGACAGGCAATTTAATAAATGATTGTTACAATACAATGGCTCTCTTAGGCACAAAACATCTCTACAGGGCAAAAAACCCAAACAGAAACAACAAAGAAAACCCTATAATGTTATATATCCTGTATCTGTTTTACTGACATAAAGGGCTTGCACTTCACCTGGACAAAATTCTTTATGTTTTCATGTAATTTCACTAGATCTCTGACCATTAACCAATGATAAAGTGACAATGTGCATTGTCCTAGATAATCCTTGGATGAGCCCTCTTCTCTGTATCCTATTGAAAGGATGTGACATCTTTTTCTTTGCCTTGTCTCCAAGTTTTGTGTAATTTTTCTTTTTTTTTTAATTTTTATTTTATTTATATGTGCATACAATGTTTGTGTCATTTCTCCCCCCTTCCCTCTGCTTCCTCCCTTACCCCGCTCCCTGCTGCCTCCCTTAATCCCCTTACCCCTCGCTACCCTGCAGAAACTATTCTGCCCTTATCTCTAATTTTGTTGAAGAGAGAGTATAAGCAATAATCGGAAGGACCAAGGGTTTTTATTAGTTGAGATAAGGATAGCTGTACAGGAAGTTGACTCGCATTAATTTCCTGTGCATGTGTGTTACCTTCTAAGTTAATTCTTCTTGAACTAACCTTTTCTCTAGTTTCTGGTCCCTTTCTCCTATTGGCCTCAGTTACTTTAAAGTATCTGCTTTACTTTCTCTGCGTTGAAAGCAACAAATGCTTTCTAGTTTTTGGGGTGTCTTCCCTATACTCATACCTCCCTTGTGTGCTCTCACTTTATCATGTGATCGAAGTCCAATCCCCTTGTTGTTGCCCTTGATCTAATGTCTGCATATGAGGGAGAACATACGATTTTTGGTTTTTTGGGCCAGGCTAACCTCACTCAGAATGATGTTCTCCAATTCCATCCATTTACCAGCGAATGATAACATTTCATTCTTCTTCATAGCTGCACAAAATTCCATTGTGTATAGATACCACATTTTCTTAATCCATTCATCAGTAGTGGGGCATCTTGGTGGTTTCCATAACTTGGCTATTGTGGATAGTGCTGCAATAAACATGGGTGTGCAAGTACCTCTGGAGTAACCTGTGTCACAGTCTTTTGGGTATATCCCCAAGAGTGGTATTGCTGGATCATATAGTAGATCTATGTTTAGATTTTTAAGAAGCCTTCAAATTTTTTTCCAGAGTGGTTGTACTAGTTTACATTCCCACCAGCAGTGTAAGAGGGTTCTTTTTTCCCCCCTGCATCCTTGCCAACACCTGTTGGTAGTGTTGCTAATGATGGCTATTCTAACAGGGGTGAGGTGGAATCTTAGTGTGGTTTTAATTTGCATTTCCTTTATTGCTAGAGATGGTGAGAATTTTTTCATGTGATTTTTGGCCATTTGAAATTCTTCTTTTGAGAAAGTTCTGTTTAGTTCACTTGCCCATTTCTTTATTGGTTCCTTAGTTTTGGGAGAATTTAGTTTTTTAAGTTCCCTATATATTCTAGTTATCAGTCTGATGTGTAGCTGGCAAATATTTTCTCCCACTCTGTGGGTGGTCTCTTCAGTTTAGAGACCATTTCCTTTGATGAACAGAAGCTTTTTAGTTTTATGAGGTCCCATTTATCTATGCTATCTCTTAGTTGCTGTGCTGCAGGGGTTTCGTTGAGAAAGTTCTTAACTATACCTACTAACTCCAGAGTATTTCCTACTCTTTCCTGTATCAACTTTAGAGTTTGTGGTTTGATATTAAGATCCTTGATCCATTTTGAGTTAATCTTGGTATAGGGTGATATACATGGATCTAGTTTTAGTCTTTTGCAGACTGCTAACCAGTTTTCCCAGCAGTTTTTGTTGAAGAGGCTGCTATTTCTCCATAGTGTATTTTTAGCTCCTTTGTCAAAGACAAGTTGGTTATAGTTGTGTGGCTTCATGTCTGGGTCCTCTATTCTGTTCCACTGGTATTCATGTCTGTTTTTGTGCCAGTACCATGCTGTTTTTATTGTTTTTGCTTTGTAGTATAGTTTGAAATTGGGTATCGTGATACCTCCAGTGTTGTTCTTTTGACTGAGTATTGCCTTGGCTATTCGTGGCCTCTTGTGTTTCCATATAAGTTTAACAGTAGATTTTTCAATATCTTTAATTAATGTCATTGGAATTTTGATGGGAATTACATTAAACATGTAGATTACTTTTGGTTGTATAGACATTTTTACTATGTTGATTCTACCAATCCATGAGCATGGGAGATCTCTCCACTTTCTATAGTCTTCCTCAATCTCTTTCTTCAGAAGTTTATAGTTTTCCTTGTAGAGGTCGTTTGTTAGGTTTACACCTAGGTATTTGATTTTTTTTTTGAGGCTATTGTAAATGGAATTGTTTTCATATATTCTTTCTCAGTTTGTTCATTATTAGTGTATAGAAATGTAAATGATTTTTCTATGTTGGTTTTATATCCTGCTACCTTGCTGTAGCTATTGATGATGTCTAGGAGCTTTTGAGTAGAGTTTTTTGGGGGTCTTTAAGGTATAGGATCATATCGTCTGCAAATATGGATATTTTGACAGTTTCTTTACGTACTCATATTCATTTTATTCCTTCTTCTTGCCTAATTGCTCTGGCTAGGAATTCCAGTACTATGTGGAATAGGAGTGGAGGTAGTGGGCATCCTTGTCTGGTTCCTGATTTTAGAGGGAATGGTTTCAGTTTTTCTCCATTAAGTATAATGCTGGCTGTAGTTTTTCATATATAGCTTTTATAATGTTGAGGTACTTTCCTTCTATTCCTAGTTTTCTTAGAGCTTTTATCATGAAATGGTGTTGGATCTTTTCAAAAGCTTTTTCTGCATCTATTGAGATGATCAAGTGGTTTTTGTCTTTGCTTCTGTTAATGGTTTATTACGTTTATTGATTTTCATGTGTTGAACCACCCCTGCATTCCTGGGATGAAGCCTACTTGGTCATGGTGAATGATCTTTTCGATGTGTTGTTGAACTCAATTTGCCATTATTTTATTGAGGATTTTTGCATCAATGTTCATTAAGGAGATTGGCCTACAGTTCTCCTTTTTTGGAGGTGTCTTTGCCTGTTTTTGGGATAAGTGTAATACTGGCTTCATAAAATGTGTTAGGCCATTTTCCTTCCCTTTCTATTTCGTGGAACAGTTTAAGGAGGCTTGGTATCAGTTCTTCTTTAAAGGTCTGATAGAATTCAGCAGAGAATCCATCAGGTCCTGGACTTTTCTTTTTGGGGAGACTCTTGGTTGCTGCTTCAATTTCATTTTGTGTTATAGATCTATTCAGGTGATTAATATCCTCTTGGTTTAGTTTAAGATGATCATATGTATCTAGAAATCTATCAATTTCATCAAGATTTTCAAATTTATTTGAATATAGGTTCTCAAAATAGTCTCTGATGATTTCCTGGACTTCCATGGTGTTTGTTGTTGTCTCCCCTTTTGCATTCCTGTTTCTACTAATTTGGGTTTTTTCTCTCCTCATTTTAGTCAGGTTTGCCAGAGGTCTGTTGGTCTTGTTTATTTTTTCAAAGAACCAACTTTTTGTTTCATTAATTCTTTGTATGGATGTTTTGATTTCTATGTCATTGATTTCAGCTCTCATTTTTATTATTTCTCTCCCTCTATTTGTTTTGGGATTTGCTTGTTCTTGTTTTTCTAGGAGTTTGAGATGTATCATTAGGTCATTGATTTAGGATCTTTCAGTGTTTTTAATATATGCACTCATGGCTATAAACTTTCCTCTCAGGACAGCCTTTTCTGTGTCCCATAGGTTCCGGTAGGTTGTGTTTTTACTTTCATTGCCCTACAGGGTCTTTTTAGCTTCCTCTTTTATTTCATCAATGACCCATTGTTCACTAAGCAATGAATTATTCAGTTTTCAGCTGTTTGCATGGTTTTTGTCTTTATTTTTGTTGTTGAGTTCTAGTTCTATTGCATTTTGATCAGATAGAATGCATGGTATAATTTCTATTTTCTTATATTTGCTGAGATTTGCTTTGTGCCCTAGGATATGATCTATTTTGGAGAAGGTTCTGTGGGCTGCTGAGAAGAATGTGTATTGTGTAGAAGTTGGATGAAATGTTCTATAGACATCAACTAGGTCCATTTGATCTATGGTGTATTGTAGAACTAGGATTTCTGTATTGATTTTTTGTTTTGATGACCTATCTATTGATGATAATAGGGTGTTATCCCGTGACCACTGTGTTGGAGTTAATATATTCTTTTAGGTCTTTCAGTGTATGTTTGATGAAATTGGGTGCGTTGACATTGGGTGCATACAGGCTTATGATTGTTATTTCCTTTTGGTGTATTTCCCCTTTTTTTTAGTATGGAATGTCCTTTATCTCATTTGATCAATGTAGGTTTGAAGTCTACTTTATCAGAGATAAGTATTGCTACTCCTGTTTGTTTTTGGGGGCCATTGGCTTGGTAAATCTTCTTCCAGCCTTTCATCCTAAGCCTATGCTTATTTCTGTCAGTGAGATGGGTCTCCTGTAAGCAAGAAATTGTTGGATCTTCCTTTTTAATCCATTTTGTCAAGTGGTGACTTTTGATGGGGGAATTAATTCCATTACCATTAAGTGTTAATACTGATAAGTATGTGGTGATTCCTGTCATTTAGTTGTCTTAGTTGTTTGAAGGTTTGATTGTGTGTACCTAAGTTGAGGTTACTCTCTACTTTCTTGCTTTTTCTTTTCCTGTGATTTGGTGCTGCCTGTCTATGCATGGTTATGTTGGGTTTCACTTTCTGTGTGCAGAATCCCTTGAAGAATCTTTTGTAGTGTTAGCTTTGTGGTCACATATTGTTTTAGTTTCTGCTTATCATGGAAGACCTTTTTTGCTCCATCTTTTTTGAATGATAGTTTTGCTGGATGGAGTATCCTAAGGTTGAAGTTATTTTCATTCAGTGCCCAGAAGATCTCACCCCAAGCTCTTCTTGCTTTTAATGTTTCTGTTGAGAAGTTTGCTGTGATTTTGATGGATTTACTTTCGTATGTTATTTGTTTTTTCTCTCTTACAGCCTTCAATATTCTTTCTCAGGTCTCTGTACTTGTTGTTGTAATGATAATATGCTGTGGAGTAGTTCTATTTTGGTCTGGTCTGTTTGGTGTTCTGGAAACCTGTTGCATCTGTATGGCAATAGATTTCTCTAGATTTGGGAAATTTTGTGTTATTATTTTGTTGAATATATTATTCATTACCTTTGCTTGCACCTCTTCTCCTTTTTCAATGCCCATGATTTTCAGGTTTGGTCTTTTGAGGGAGTCAGTGAGTTCTTGCATTTTCTTTTCACAGGTCTTGAGTTATTTAACTAATAGTTCTTCGGTTTTTCCTTTAATTACCATTTCATCTTTGAGTTCTGAGATTCTGTCTTCTGTTTGTTCTATTCTGCTGGATTGGCCTTCCATTTTGTTTTGCAAGTCTGTTTCATTCTTTTTTCTGAGGTTTTCCATATCCTGAGTCCCTTCCTCTTTAGTATTTTCTATTTTTGTCCTGAGTTCATTTATCTCTTTATTAATTGTGTTCTTTGTTTCACTTTGGTGTTTATACAATGCTTCTATGGTTTCTTTTATTTGTTCTTGCACATTCTCTAATTCTCTATTTTTGTTGTCTTGGAATTTCTTGAGTGTCTCCTGTACATTTTGGTTGACCCTATCCAGTATCATCTCTATAAAATTCTCATTGATTACCTGTAGGATTTCTTCTTTTAGATTATTCTTGTGGGCTTCATTGGGTTCTTTGGCATAGTTTATCTTCATTTTGTTGGAATCTGGATCTGAGTATTTGTTTTCTTCATTTCCATCTGGTTCCTGTACTAATTGTTTGCTGTGAGGAAACAGGTTTCCCTTTTTTTTCTGTCTTCCCATCATTGCCCTTGGTATTGTTATTGTCCCTGTACTGTGAGCAATTATGTATTTTCTAGCTTGTAATAGCAACAATGGTGGTGCTTAGAATGGAAAGGTGAGAGGAGAGGGAAAGCAAAGAAGGTAAAAAAAGGGAAAAACAAATAAACAGACAAGTAAAAAATCAAACAAACAAACAAAAAGTTTCAAAGATATAAACAGGGAGAGATAGTGTACTAATCAACAGTAAGCTAAACAGGCATTAGAGAGACAGAAAGAGTATTGAGAAAAAAATAAAATAAAAGAAGTTAAAAACCTCCAAATTCAAATGCAATAAATTTTCAGTCTTAATAATTTTGGTGTTAGTTCCTCAGCCTCCATTCCTGGAGATGGTGTCTCAGAAGTAGTTCTGTCATTGTCTTATCAAAGGGGAAAAAAACCCAAAAAACAAAAAAAGCCAAAACACCACAAAGTGTCCCAAATTCAAATGCAATACAGTTTCAGTAAGTTTTTCAGCATGCAGGTGTAGTTTGGTTGTTGTCTCATCACAGGAAGAGAGAGAAAAAAAGAGTCTGCCTGCTGTGTCAGCCTGCTGTTGCTGGAGACATTATTTATGCAGATCTCAGGGATGAGTTTAACACTCACCTGGCCCCACAGGCTTGTTTACTTAGAGTTCTCCTGGGCACAACCACCACTGTTACATGCTTTTCCCTTTCCAAACACCCTGGAGGAAGTGATGCTACATCCACTTTCTCAGGCAGGCATGTTTATTTACAGTTCACATGGGAATTGGGTCTTCTCCCTTCTCCTATGGAATTTTCCTCCCACCGCCACTTTTACAAGCTTTCCCACTCCTGGTTGCTGGGTGGGTGCTGCCGCTCCTGCTTTCTCCAGCCAGCTTGTTTTTTTACAGTTCTGTGGGGGATTGCCCCTCCCCCCTCTTTGGCCCTAAGGTGCCCTGCCCTCTTTGCCACGTGTCTTTTTTGTTGTTATTGCTTATTATTCAGTTTTTTTTCTTTTTTCCTTGGTTGGGGGTCAGTCTGACCAGGGGGCTATGCTGATCTGGCCCAGGGTTGCCTGTGGGAGTACCGCATGCTGCTTAGCTCACCTGGTGGTCTGTGTCTTCCCCAGCAGTCTGGGCGCTGGTGTCTGGCTGCACCGGAGCCCTCCTGGTTTCTCCTTTTAACGTGGAGTGCGAATGCTATGTGTTGGGTAGGGGTGTGGAAGAGTCAAAGTTTTGCCTTTTCTCAGTGGTTTTTCCTGTAAGGTGAATCTCCAGCATCTCTCTTAAGATTTTACTTTAGGAAGCACACTTTCTGCTTCCTCCCTCTAGTTGCCATCTTGGAATCTCATGTAATTTTTCTTAACAATGACTGGATAGAGGATGTAAAGCATGTTGAGGGGCTATAAACTGAGACTCTTGTGTGTGTCTTTTTGCTCTCTAATAAAATTTTTTCCCACTCCCTTGCTTTGTCTCCTCTCCAAATTCTTTCTCTGATGGTGACAAGAACTGGAAACACTGGGTAGAGTTCTCTATCCACTCTTGAGATCTCTTCTTGAGACCTTCCCAGCCTTCACCCTCACCCACACTGGACTCCCTGTTTGAAGCAGCTGGTCATATCACTACAATCTTAAATTAGAAAAATTACTACAGTTGAAGTTTACATAAAAAATCAGCTACGAGGTTTTCCACCCAAAAGAACTTGTAATATACCAGGGACTCCATACAAATACTAAAGTATAGCAAAACTCAGGAAAATGATCTAAGAGATATCCAGTTTTGGTTGTGCATTTGGATTCTGCTGTGGGTGGTCAGACAAGTATTCATGGGAGAGAAGTTTTCTGCCTGACTTAGAATGGTGAGCAGAATATCCGTATGTGTCAAGAGGGAAAATGGGATTTTTGAGCAGAAAGACTTATTAGCAAAATTGAAAGAATAATTTATATGCATAAAGGTTTGCATGGAGATAATTTAGACTGAATTAGGAACCTTCTGAAAATACAAAAGTGACTTAAGCTTACTTCATTGAAACCCAAAGTAACCATGAAGGACTACCATTCGTAATTCTTCAAGAGTCAGAAATAGTGCCCAACTTTCATAAAAAGTTTCTGTGTTCTTGCAAGGTATGGCACAGAAAATTCAGCTATTATCCTTGATGTGTATAGAACTAGTAAAAGATGAACCCAAAGAGAAGGAAAGGAGGAAGATCAAATAAATTCTTGAAGTGTTAATTGCAATCACTGAAAAAGAGGTAACATGAAGCTGAATGTACAACAATCTGCTATAAATAACATTTGAATGCAAACTATTAGAAGGTCAGCAGATGGGACTCTAAGAGGTGAAAATTACATAGACATTCAGGCTAAGAAATAAGGCTATGTGATAAATTCAGAAAAAGAGGAGATAAAAGTCTAGAATTCAGAGATAAACTTTGGCTTTGTAAGTTAAATAGAAAGACTGGATAAAACCAACTTTGCAGAAGTAATTAGAGAATAAAACGAGTCTCAAAACAAAACAAGTATAGCAAAGTTTGTAGGAATGGAATCATAGAACTGAAGATGTGATCTTAGGAAGACAGGGCATATAAGAGGAAGTGTATGAACTCTGGTAGAAGACATACTGAAATCTACATACCATCTGGAGTTCTTACTGATTGTGAAAGAGCAAATCGTTTACCTTCCCTCACACTTAACCCTCCTCAGCCTCAGTTTCTACATCTGTAATTGCCATAATTAGGCCTTAGAGGGAAGTATAGGAGTGCCAGTTCCTGAACCAGACTGCCTGAGTTCAAATTCTAGGTCTACATTTTTTTTAAGCTTTACAATTTACCATCTGTGAAACTTGGATGGGTAAGACAATCACATCACCTCAATTTCTTTATCTGTGAAAGGTAAACAATTACCCATATTGTCACTATTCATAGGGAGATAAGTCTAAAATATCAAACCTATAAAAAGCACTATAGAATAAAATTATGATTTCAAGATTAAGCAGGATTTTTTTCAACAAGAAAAAAATTTTCTTAAGAAAGATTGATAAATTTAAATGCATTATAATTAATCACAATAGACATAGTAAAGAAAGTAAAAAAGAAACACCATATACTGGGAAAGATAGCAACTTATGCAACAAAGCATAAAATATTGATATTCACAACAAAGTTAAAAAAAAACCTTATGAATCAATAAAATCATCAATCTGACAAACCAATAGGGAAGAAAAGGAGTTATTAACAAAACACACAAGATAATGGTCTCTTGAGTTACAGTCGGAGAGTAGGAAGATGCATGTTCTAGTTCTTAAGGTGACTGGTAGATACTTAGTGCTTACTTTTTATCATTATTAATATTTTATACACTTCTTTGTGAAGAATGTATATTTCTCAGAATTTTTTTAAAAATGGAGATTGTAAAAAGTCCCTACTTCATAAGTTGCTATGAGGATAAACAAGTTACTTAGAACAATGCCTGAAAAATCACAGGTACTTAATAAGTGATTATTATTATTATATTGAAATGTTAGAAAAACCACAGGCCACTTCATTTAAGTAAGTTATTATTTTCAAGCTATTGTCTCAGAAAAAGTGAGTCAAGTGTAGTAAGAGGTCTATACAGAGGCAAGAACAAAGAACCTTCCCAAGGAAGTCCAAATCTCCACTTGGCAGGTTTTTCCCTACAATGAAAGTGGTTTATCACAATAACGTAGGTCATTCTTGTGTCCTGTTGTTATATCAAGTTCACATAATTGCCCTAGTAATATAGTTCTTCATACACCTGTTCTCAGAAGAATAGAATGTGCAAATCAAACATTTTAACTTTTCTATTCCTTTAGTTAGTTTTTTGTGTTTGATCTGGTAATAGAGAAACATCCCGTTTTGTGTCTGTTTCTTGCCATTTCAGTTTGTGGAATCTTAGGCTCTTCAATTTAGAAAGCATCAGTGTTTCTAGACATCGATGTGTGCTTGTAAACCAATGAAGCAAAGGATGGCCCATAATCTAGCCTCAGGTGAAATCTGGCAGGAGGACACCAGCAGACCCCTCTCTAATCAATACTTAACCAAAAAAGGTTAAGGAAAAATGAGAAAAATGTTTTGATAAGACTGGTTGACAATGATACTGGAATAGCAAACAAATGTCCTCTTGAGATTATTTCAATGGACTGGAATGGCCACTAGAGTACTATCCTGAGAAGAGTTCTGAAGTATTGGTCAGAGAATGTGAGAGAGTTAGCCACACATTGTGAGTTATGTGAGTCATCCATGAATGCATAGAATGGAATGGTGCTTGCAACAGACAATGTTATCTAGAAATAATATTCTGACTATTAACTACAGGAAAAGGGAAGACATGTGATAGCAAGTGGGCCATGAAATGATGGGCAAGCACTGATCATCATACTCTAAAGGAGAAGAATATTTTTATATGTTTGTTTTACAAGGACATGAAGTGTCAAGACAAAAATCACAATCATGATTAAAAGAGAGTAAAGACTAGGTGTGGGATAGATGCCTCTTATAAATGCAAACAGAGAAGTTTTCTAGTGAGCGTAGCACTACTCTATGTACAACTTAAAGCATGAAATGTGGAGAAAATCCATCTAGTTCTGGGGGGTAGGTTTAGAAATAAATAAAACATGATCAGTGAAATTACACATTTAGATTTGATTTGTATGATTATTGAATCTGGATTGCAGATTTGTCACTGTTATCAAAAGTATGAAGTAATCCCTAAGGGTATCAATAGGGTTTATTTAAATAGATGTTATAATAAAATGAGAGGCATTGTGTTTTCTCACCATAATATGATAGTAGTTGAAATTAATTTCTCAAAAGTAAGAACATTTGACAGAAATAAATGGAACCAGATCAATTTAGAGTAGATAAATTGTTCTTAATGGTGAGCAAGATGATAAAAAGAACAAAGATTCTCTTTTCTCAAAATATCCAAAAGTAGAAGCACTTGCTAGTAAATAATATAAAGAGAGCTCACAGAGAATAAAAAAAGCCTCAGTTCTTAATCTGAATACAGAAATTATAGGAATACAAAGAAACTGTAGTAATAGGTACATGTACCACCCAAAAGAAATAAGTCAAGTATGATTACTTCAAGGTGATGAGGAATGAAAGATAGGTACACACTAACATAATTTTCTTACAGCACACAAGAGAACACACACAAAGAACACCTTAAAAGAAAAAAGGGTAAGAGAATAGCTTGTTGTAGAATAGTTTTTGGAGTAAGATAAAGCATGCAGAAGGAATCATTTATTCATTCAGTCAGTCAGTCATTGTTAGTCATCGTGCAGAAGGAGGACAGATCTTTACCCAAAATTTGCTTATATGTCAAGATTGGTGAACATACACACATACACACACACACACCCTACATACACAGTCCCCAAAAGGGTGTGACAAACTATATTGCTTATATAATAAGATTTTGGAGGGGGAAATAAGATGGGCTTCTCAAGTTGGTTCACAGAAGGTTTCATAGAATAAGACAAGGAGATTAGTTGTGATTTTTTTTGTGGTTGGGGTGGGGTTGGGGCAATGATTCCCACTTGGGCAGGAAGTTGTATGGTTTGAATCTTCTGACTGCACAGGGAGGGAACATCTGGATCTTCTAATGAGTTTTCCAGATGTTTGACAGAGGATGATGGGTTCTAGATGTTTGGCATGGAATGGATGTGAAATATTTTTTTGGTTATAACAGGAAGTTATTAGGGGACCGGAGAATTTTGAGTCATCAGAACATGATATGATGCACATTTTAAAAGCTTGGTTCCTTTAAAGCTATATTGAGAATAGAAAAGAGAACAAGATTGAAAACAGAGACATCGTTAGAAGGATTCTGCAGCAATCTGGATCATTCTTACTTGGTAAGTAGCAGTGAAGTTGGTAGGAAGAGGCTAGATTGGAAATGTGTTTTAAAGAGTAGAGCTAACAGGACTTGATGGCAGATTGCATTAAAAGTGTGAGAATAAAAGTGGAGTATAGAATGATTCCTAAGTATAAAAGTGGGTCAACTAGGTAAGTATTGGCTCAAGGTAATCAAATGGGAAAGGCAGCTGTTGGAGGCAGCTTGAAGAGTTGTATTTGGACATATTAAGTTTCAGATACTTGTGAGAAATATACATAGGGATGTCAACTAGACACTTGAATGTACCAGAGGCAATAAACTAAAAAGAGGACTAAACATGGCGCCACTGGCTCATGCCTGTAAACCTAGCTATTTGGGCTGCTGAGTTCAAGAGGATCATGGTTCTAGGCCAGCTCAGGCAAGAAATTTCATAAGACCTTATAAATAGAAGAAAGTTGATGTGGTGACAAGTGCCTGTCATCCCAGCTACACTGGGAAGAATGTAATAGGAGGATCCTGGTCCATCCTTACATGGGCAAAAAGTGAGACCCTATCTCAAAAATAATCAGAGGAAAAAGGACTGGGATAGTAACTGAAGTGGTACAGCACCTGCCTGGTAAGCACGAGGCCCCTAAGTTTAAACATCAGCACTGCCAAAAAAGAAACAACAAAAAACATAACAAACAAGCAAAAAAAAAATGAGAGATTTTAAAAGTGTCATTGGATGAAGGCCAAAAAAATAATTAAGATACATTTTGTAACACATGTAAAGATTCTAGTACTTTATTTCAGCAGCATTAATGAGCAAAAAATTGTGAATTTGCTTATAGAGAAAAGTGCTTAGGGTGAAGCAAAATTCTCTGGTCAAGTCCATTAGCCAAGAAGTGAAGGAAACCCTTTGTGATGCTGCCCAGTCTGACTGAGATCCCTGCTGACTTCTCTAAAACATCTCAGAATGGCTTTGACCCCATGCTGCACTTCTAATGGCATATTGGCTGAAGATGTAATGACCAACATGATGAAATAAGAGATGTTAATAATGGTATTTAAACAAAAATGAGAGAAAGAAGATTTTATACAGTCTAAGCCTTACTTATCATTGACTACGTAATTTATGGGTAAAATCTTGTTCATAGTCTACCCAGAAAACAAGAGAAGATGATAAAGTTAAAAGGGTGTAGACTGGGAAGAATTTGGATTTTTTTTGTTGATTAAACAAGCTAGAGTTTTTCTTGTTATGATTATATTATTAAGGAAGATGCTGGAATATGTGGGATGTCACAGTAAGGTGATCATTTATTCAAAGCTCTTGGGATGTAGAATAATAATTTAACTTGGGAAGTGACATAATGTTAGATTTCCCTTGAAAATCTGACTGGTCAGCAGATGCTTTTGTGGGAAAAGTTGTCCATTTATTGACTTCCTATCCACACGCCACCCTCCACATGCTTTCAATACTGTCTTCCAAGACTGACACTCTTATTTCTTTCATCTCTCAAAAATTTTATCTAGGTCCTCCATTACAAATTCCCTTTTCAAATCTAACATTCCACTATTTTTGTCTGATCATTTTTATTAGAATGCCCCTCTCTTATATTCTATTTTCACCTCTTGGAAAATATTTTCCTATAAAATTTTTCTTATCTGTCAAGACCAAAGTTAAATGTCTTCTCTGAGAAATCTTTCTTGGTCATCTATACACAGAGAGCTTTTTGTCTTCCTCTGTTTCTCTTCAAATAATAACTCTGACTTCACGAGCAAGTATCATAGTTATTACATGGTCATTAATGTTTGTTATTTCAGTTAGATTGTGTAAACTCTAATGCTGGATACCATGGTTCAGTCCACATTTGTTTTGGTATTTCTTCAAGTATTAGCAGAATAGTATTTCAAAAGTTTTTTTTTCTGGTATTGGGAATTAAATCCAGGGCCTTGCATATGTTAGTTAAGCTCTCTACCACTGGGCTCCACCATCACCCCTTTTTATGTGATTTTGTGAAAAAGTCTTGCTATGTAGCCCAAGCTGACCTCTAACTCATGATCCTCCTGCCTTAGCCTTCTGAGTGTTTGGGACTATGGGCTTGCACCATTGAGACCAGTGAAATAAAAAAATTTAGTGTTTTATCAGTGCCTATCATCAAGTTAGGATCCTATTAATCTTAGTACTTGATATTTATATAAGTAATTTCAACACCATATGGGTGGAGTTTTTGCTTTCTTTCCATTTTTCTTATTATTTAACTATGGATTAAAGTATGATTCAGAAATTTGGGTCTTAACTCTTCCTTATTTGCATAGTATATTCAAGGACAGGCAGAAGGTACCTGTCCACAAGTATGGGAATTTTTGAAGAAGTTTCCATTTCTTTGTCTTTGTTCATAGTCACACTGCAAAGATATAAACACTAGATTTGAATACAGGAGTGATTTTTCAAGGTGCAGATAACCTAACTAACAGGCATTTATGAGTTCTTGATGTTTCCATCAAGAGAGGCCACGAAAGAACAAATGGTTTTTCTTCATAGCATTACTTAATTTCATCTCATTCATAGTTTTTTTTGTTCCAAACCTAAAAGAATTTATCTTTATTCTTACGCTCGAATGGTGTTCAGCTTTATTAGAATAAACTATTATCCAGGAGGAGATTATTTTAATAGGACTTTATAGCCCCATACCACATAGAAGTATATATAACAAAACAAATCTTCAGTAAATAAAATTCTTCCTATTTAAAAATTAATTTATATCTTTTCATTTTTATTGGCATTTGTGAAATGATTAGCCATTTTGGGACATTTTGAACTTGCTGGAGTTTAATATGCTTATCAAGAAATTGTGCAGCAAATGGTCATCTTAAGATGAATTTGGCAATTCTTCATTTTGCCTGCATACATCCTTGAGGTGATAAGCTATTGACTCCAAGTTTGATCCTTATTGTAAAGGTAGCTTAACTTCTGAAAAAGCTGTCTAAGAAGCAAGATTTTCCTTTCAATGAAGAAAGAAGAAAGAAATTACCAAAATATTAAAAAATCTTCTGTTATTATTATGCTGTTGGAGAAAGATATTTTTATGGGCTAAACTGTGCCCCCTAAAAATTCGTATGTTAAAGCCTTTAATCTCTAAGTATCTCAGTTTGTATTTGGAGATAGGGCCTTTAAAGAGGCAATGAATTTATCAAGTGGCCATCAGGTACACTCTAATCTAATCTGACTAGTGACCTTATAAAAAGAGTACATTTGGGAACAGACATTGGAGGTATGTGAACACACAGAGGAAAAACCACATGAGACACAGGAAGAAGGTGGCCATCTGCAAGCCAAGAAGAGCAGCCACAGAAGAAATCAAATCTGACAACACCTTGAACTTGGACTTCTAGCTTCCAGAACTGTGAAAAAATAAATTTCTGTTGTTTAAACCACCCAGCCTGGTATTTTGGTATGGCAAACCTAACAAACTAGGATAGATGTTCCTCTATTTTTAATGGGGTTATGTCACAATAAATATATCATAAATTGAAAATACCTTAAGCTGAAAATGCATTTAATACATCCAACTTACAGGAATGCATGACTGATAAGAACTGCAGCTCACTGCCACTGCTCAGTATCTTAATATTGCAGCAACATATATCACTAGCCCAAGAAGATATTAACAGTCAAATTGTGAAGTAGTTTCTACTGAATGCATAATACTTTTGCATCATCCTAAAAGTGGAAAATTCTAGGTTGAACTATTGTAAGTCAGGAATAACCTGTACACTTACAATGTACTGAGGTGGAGGAAAACTGGTTGGGTAACACTTCACACCTCCCTTTACTGCCATTGTATGTGGTTGTTGCTTTGGGAAATAAGAAACTAAGTGCACATCTTGACCCTTCTCTTTTACTTTTTTTGTTACCTTCCCTTGCCTATAAATATGTGTTGTTTGCTATTGGCCAGAGAAGATTCTGAATATAAATTTCAGTTTTCTCTCCTGTCTTTGTCCTTGGAAATTGCCTGCTTTCTGTGAGCTTGCATTCTGTTCTCACCATATTACAAAATGATAGCAGTAATCTTCTCAGATGAAGGAGGGATACTTTTGGCCTGTGCTATCCATCACGGGGTGTTTAAATTTTCAAGTAACAGGGTAAAGTATCCTAAACCACATTCCTATGAGTTAATTATTTAAGTTATTAATTAAAATTCTTTTAGTTCTATTTCAGGTAGGTTGAAAAGAGACATAATCCATTAATTTTTAAAATTTCCACATAAAACAAAGTAAATAACAGGTTAGTGTAATAGGACCTCTAAACATACTCATGATGTATAATTTTTAAATTATTGGCATGTACTAGTTGTAGAGGGGGACATTGTAACATTTACGTATGTGATTACAATATATCTTAACTAGTTGACCCCCCATCATTCTCCCTCATCCTCTCTCCCCACATGATGAATAATTTAAATTATTAATTGTCCAAAAGCTAGACAAATTAAGTGAATGGACTACTTATACGTACGCATCCATTCATATCAACCATAGATGACTTGTTGGTTCCTTTTGTTCAACATCCCACCTAAAAATCAAATTTCCAACTTTTGTTTTGTTTTAGGATTTTCTTCTTTTAACTACTCATTGAATTTTGAACATTTAAAAAGTATAATCCTCTTATCCTAAAGGTGAATGATGAGCTCAGGAAGAAAAAGGAGAGCTAAAATAAATCCAATATGTAAACAGTTTTCCTAGGATATTTGATTTTAGTGAAAAGGGAAATATTGGCTCAGTAGTATTATCAAATAATCTAAGCTATAAAATTAATAATTGAAATCCAGAGAGTGTCTTATAGCCAGTATGTATGTATTATAGTAGAAGTCTAATTGCACTAAGTGCATTTTCTAATTTAATCCTAACAACCTTATAATGAACAAGAGTTTCAAGGGGGTTATGTGACTTGCTCAGTGTCACTAACCTAGCAAGTAATGGAGTTTAGAGTTGAATTTGGGCTTTCTGACTCCAAAGCTGATGTGTTCACCACTACTTGCTTCTTGACCTATACCTGGAATGAGTATTGTGAGAAACACTAAACACTTTTGAGCAATGAGATACACACAATCAGTCTTGGGGAGGGGGAAACTGGTCAACTACAGATAGAGATTAACTGCTAAATTATTGACATTTCAATTCACATAAAAAACTGGAAAAATTTTAAACATACTTCAAACAGAACTCTCATTTTCTCCCCACAAGTTCTCTTTAATTCCTTCATTTTGCAAAATAAAAGAAAATAGTGAATAACTATCATTATAATTGCTTTAAGCAAATTGATTGCTTTTAAATCCATTTATATAGTACTTGGGACAAAAGAAATCAAAATCTAACTTATTTCTCCAGGAACATGATCTTTTAGTGTTTTAAGATTCCTAAGTAGAGTATTTTCAGAAACAAACATTAAAAACACTATTTGGCAAAACAAAACTTACATATGAGACCTAATCTAAAAGTTACCCAGTGCAAGCAAGTCATCAAAGGAATTATTTTCTATTAAACTTTGTTGGTAGAACAAAAATTCCCAGTTGGTTCTTCTTTACCATAAATAATCTTCCTATATATTAGCAGATTTGCTTAAATGCTGTTGCAATCCTGTTCTTCTATATTAAAATCTAAATTTGGATCAGGTAGAAATAACAGTGTAAGTACAGTGAATCTTATTTCATGTGTGAGGTGAGCTCAGTACAGTTCTACAAAATGTATATTCTCTGATGAGCTGGTCACTCACAAAAGAGACCTCAAATAAGATATGAAGACATCCAAAACCACATGCAGAGAAATTTAATGAGTATTAATGGTATTCTAAAAGAGATGCTAGACTTGTTAGTGGTAAGCAAGATGCTTAGATCATGCTAATGTTAAAGCCTAACAGATTTCCTAAATGCCTTTCATGTTGAGGCGAGATTCCTGTTTCCATGGCAACCTGCAGTGAGTTAAGAAGGGTACTGTTAAACTATACTGCAATTTTGCTTAGTCTCTCTGGAAGAAAAATGTCAGAAGAAACCACTTCTCTATCCATGATTATAATCAGAGATCCTCCACCCCACCCACAAGCTTCTATTGCTGCTCTTGAAGAAGATATTAAAGGCCTTAAATTAGAAATCTATTTCATGGTCTACTATATTCTATATGAGCTGCAGACCCTTTGTTGGGTCCAAGGATTGCATTTGTAGCACGTTGACGCTGGCATAGCTGTAGGAAGGGATCAAAACAGATAATGGTGCCAAATAATGAACAGGAGAAATAATGAGGGAAGCATTTCTGATGCCCTGATTCCTAGAGGCTGCATTTAAATTTGCTAAAACAACTTCCTCCAGGGTAGTGCATTACTGTTCTTTATATTTTGAAAGGAATGAAAATATAATGAATATTTCTGTTGTTCTGCAAAAAATCCAAAGCTCTGACATAGGATGTCCACCCACATGTTTGCTCCAGCTTCTCCTAATTCATGTAAGCTCAAGACCAGGTCATCTCACCCAGGATGGCAGAAGCAGTATATCTACTGGCAATTATCCCAGACCATTCAAACTGAAAGTGGAACTGAGTGTCAAAGATCCTAATACACAGTGTCTTCCAGGGGTAGAAACACACAACTAATTTTTAAAACCACATCAAATTTTTAGTTTTTCTTTTGTTTTTGTTTTTTTATGTGATATATTATTTTTATTATTGTGTTGGATGGGGGGTACATTGTAGCATTTACAAAAGTCCTTACAATATATCAAATATATCCTACT
Organism: Castor canadensis; assembly: GCF_047511655.1. NCBI lineage: Eukaryota > Metazoa > Chordata > Mammalia > Rodentia > Castoridae > Castor > Castor canadensis. The sequence goes on along the minus strand of NC_133392.1, from coordinate 105,976,191 downwards.
TGAATTCACTGCCTCCACCATTCTCCTTTATTCCCTTCTCCTTCCATTCCTGTAATAGTTTCAACAGAAATCATTTTTTCCATTTACATACATGTGTACATAGTATTTGCACTATATTTACCCTTCCACGTCCTTTCTCTACCACCTCCTCCCACCACTGATAACAACCCCCCCAAGCAGTATCTGCTCTGCCCTCCTGTTTTTTATGTCATAGAACACTTGTGACTAACATTTATTGTATACCTACTGTGTTCCAGGACTTATTCGAAATGCTTTATATGCATCTTGTTAGTGATTGTCATAAAAATTCCAAAACATACAGATTGTAGATGTTATAAATGTTTATAAATGATGTTTATAAATGATGTTTATAAATGATAAAATTGCCTAAGTAAATTGTCTAAGATCATACTTATACAAGGAAAAAAAATTAATCAGAGGCAAACTTTGAGACTGCCTACTTCCCCTTTAAGTATCCTTTCACTATTTAAAAATTAGATACATATGTTTATAAATATACACACACATACTTTCAAGAGTAGTGCCAGCAATTTAACTTGGCCAATGCAGTCTTGTTTGGCGAGGAGAGAAAATAGACTGGTGAGAACTGATGGAGTCACGTGTCCTAGCTGCTACTCAGGCCCTGTTGATGTTTGTCATGTGAAAATGTGATCCATGTGGCCAGAATTTCTTTTCAAGACAACCCACTCATTTCAATTTTCATGTGAAATCTCTGCATTTTTCTTTTTTTTTTTTCTTTCTTTTCTGCATTTTTAAAGATGAGTCTGAAAAAGAAGCCTGAGAACCAAGAAAAAGATCTGCCTCAGGCTAACTGATTGCTTTCTCTGGATTAAGAATCAAGCATCCTTCTATCCAAAAACAAAACTAATGTTAAAAGAGGACTTCCTGTATCCACAATAATAATAATATTAATAACAATAAACAAAATTTAAGAAAGAAGTAGCAGTGGTACAATTTTCGGTATAGGTGAAGCTTTCGGGTAAATAAAGGAGAAAGAATAGTTGCACAAATAGCATCTATGACTAGTGACCAGCTCCAATTTTGATTCCATTTACTGAACTTCTTTCCCATAGAAACTTAATGGTTTTGCTTTGATTCAATGTTGTATTTTTTTATAACAAGTAATTGAAGTAGAACAGAGTTCTATTTATTCCTTAATTAAATGAAATAACATTTTAAAGTAGCTGTTCTATAATTTTGTTCTCTGTGATGATGCAAGTGGCAAGTTTAATTCCATTCAGCTAAATGAATGATGACAATAAACATACAGATTAGAGATGAGTAATTTAGATTTTCAGAGCTCCTGCTATTGAAGTTACTCAATGTGAAGGATAGGCATGGATATACTTTGAGACATATTATCTCCCACAGCAGTAAACCTGCTATGGTTTGAATAAGTCCCCTCCAAAATTCCTGGTGCTGAAATTTAATGAACAATGTGATGGTATTAAAAACTGGAGACTTATAAAGAGGTGATTTAGATGATGAAGACTCTTCTCTTGTTAATATGATTAAGGTCCTTATAAACATGACTTCATTCAGCATTCATGCAGCTTGCTCTTTTGAAACCTTCTGCCATGCAAGGACTGTTTGTCATACTATGAAAGATGTAACATCAAGATTTCCATCTTATATGTAGAGACTAGGTACTGACTAGATAATCAAACCTGATGCAATCTTTATCTTAGACTTACCAGACTCTAGAGCTGTAAGAAAATAAATTTTTATTCTTTATAAATTACCCAGTCTATTTCTTGAGCTCCCTGTGTATTCTGTTTATCAATCCCTTGTCAAATGTATAGCTGGCAAGATTCTCTCCCATTCTGTGGGCAGCCTTTTCAATTTAGAGAACATTTCTTTTGTTGTGCAGAAGCTTTTTAATTTCACATAGTCCCATTTTCCCATCCTTTCTTTTATTTGCTGAGCCATTTGAGTTCTATTGAGGAAGTCATTGCCTATGCCTATTAATTCCAGTGTATTCCCTGCTGTTTCCTATACTACTTTCAAAGTTACAAGTCTTGTATTAGATCTTTGATCCACTTTGAGTTGATACTTGTACAGGGTGACAGACATGGATCTAGTTTCTGTTTTCTGCATGCACATATCCAGTTTTCCCAGCAACATTTGTTGAAGAGACTGTCTTTTCAACATCATATGTTGTTAGTACCTTTGTCAAAAATCAGGTGGGCATATCTGCATGGATTTATTTCTGAGTCTTCTGTTCCACTGGTCATCATGGTACTGTACCAGTACCATGTTGTTTTTATTACTGTGGCTCTATAGTATAGTTTGAAGTCAGGAACTCACAAAAATGCAATGACCCAATAAAGAATGGAAAAAACTGAGCATAGTTTTTTCAAAGAAAGAAGTCCAAATGACTAAAAAACACATGAACAAATGCTCAATATCCCTGGCTATAAAGGAAATGCAAATCAAAAACACATTAAGATTCTACCTCACTCTTGTTAGAATGGCTGCCATCAAGAACACAAACAACAACAAATGTTGGTGAGGATGTGGGGAAAAAGGAGCCCTCATACACTGCTGGTGGGAATGTAAATTAGTACAACCACTACAGAACAGTACTGAGGTTCTTCAAAAATCTAAAAATAGAACTGTCATATGATCCAGCAATACCACTCTTAGGGATAGGCCAAAAAAGAATGTAAGTCAGGTTACAACAAAGACACTTGCACACCCACGTTTACTGAAGCATTATTCACAATAGCTAAGCTATGGAAACAGCCAAGATGGCCCACTACTGATGAATGGATTAAGAAAATGTGGTATTTATATACAATAGAATTTTATTCAGCCACAAAGAAGAATGAAATTTTGTAGTTTGCAGGTAAATGAATAGAACTGGAGAACATCATCTTAAGTGAAGTTAGCCAGGTGCACAAGGCCAAAAATTACATGCTGTCTCTCATATGTGGAATATAGGCAATACTGAAAAACAGGTCACGCTAAGGGAAGTCACATCTGAGGGAGGAGGGTAAAAGAAGGAAGTTAAGAAGGTGAATATGATGGATGTACTCTCTGTACAAAAATGAATATATAATTTTCAAACAAGTTGAAACCACCACAGAAAAGGGACTAAGATAGAAATAAGAAAAACAGAGGAGATGAATCAAATCGGGCTATAATACATATAAACATGGAAGTGCCACAAGGAAACTCCCTGTGTGGCTTTGTTAACCAAAAATGGCATTTTTTTTCTTCTTCTTTTCTCATACAAAATCAGAGAACAAGATGGTGAAACAGGTCTTGTCTGGGTGGTATGGAACCAGTGGGGGGGGAGAGGAAGGGAAATGGTGAAGGAGGGTAATAGGGTACACATTCATGTATACATGTCATGCAAACAGAAAAATGTTTTCTGTTGAAACTATTCCAGGAATGGGGGAAGAGGGAGATAAATGAGAATGGTGGATATATTATGATATATTTGATATAGTATAAGAAATTTTATGAATACTACAATGTACCCCCACCCAGCACAACAATAAAAAATAAGAATAAAGCTCAAAAAATTACTCATTCTATGGTTTTAGTTATAGCAGTACAGATAGACAAAAATAAGCTTGTGTTAGTCAGCTTCTGTCACTGGGCACAATCCCTGAGATAAACAACTTGTAAGAAAGATTTATTTTGGCTCATGGTTTCAGTCTGTGGTTGGTTTGCTCAGTTGCTTTCAGGCCTGTGATAGCACAGCACCTCATTGTGAGAGTATATGGCAGAAGAAACTGCTCACATCACGGTGGTTGAGAAACAAAGAGAAAGACGGGAAGTGGCAGGATCCCAGTATTTCCATCAGGGGCACACCCCCAATGACCTTATTCCTCCCACTAGGTTCTACCTCCTAAAGGTTCTACCATTTCCCAATAGCACAAAAGTCTGGTGACCAAGCCTACAGTATGTGGGTTTTTGGAGTACTTTAAAGATCCAAACCATAACAGAGCCCCTTTGAGACAGTAAGCAAGAATGAAAGTGAAGATTACACTAAAAAAGAAATGTGTGATTGATCTATTAATGAATTTACTTTTGATGTCAAAAAGTCAAAGCACCTGACTATATAAACAGTAAAGGAAAAGACTCTAGCTCTCTGCTTCAGTTCAACACTCTCATTAATATACCAATGAAAAACACAGCTCTCTTGGGGAGAGGGCATGGAAATATGTACGTTCAACATATTTCTTAGAAATTGTCTAAGGCAATGTTAACATTACATTAAATATCGATAAATCATTTTGTTGAAATAATGATGTTAGGCAATTTCTCATCTTACTGCAGTCTTCAGTTGGCCAAACAAAACACCCAAAACTACTTGAAAGTGAGCATGATCATAAGAATACATTTGAGTGCTTGCAGGGCCCAACACACTTACAATAATTCATGTATATTGCCTCACAATGGTATCTCAAGGACTTTCTTTTCTAACTTAGCCAAATTGTGAGAAACTGTAAAGCAGCCAATGTTCCAGCAGCATTCTGGCATTAATAGCAGATGATCGAATAAATCTTAGAAATACAAGTACATATAGATGAAGTAATAATTTGTTTGCTAGGAATCTGATTTTTGAGGCCATGGCAGGGAATCAGAACAAATACCTCGATTTCCATTTCCCTTTGCTTGCCTATTATGCTTCCCACAATGCACTGTCACTTAATAATGATGATCATGACAGCAGACAATAATACATTCAGTTCTTAGTATGTACAGATGCTCCTGTATGTCCTAATAACTCCAACTTAAGTTGAAAACACCGTTAAGTCAAAAATGCATTAGTACACCTAACCTACCAAACACCAGAGCTTAGCAATACAGTTCATTACAGAGTATTTGTTTTTGCACTCATGGTAATGTGGCTCATTGGGACTTGTCCTGCCTAGCATCATAAGAAAGTATCTTATCACATGACATGTTACTAGAAAATATGAACATTCAAAATTCAAAGTAGATTCCCTACTGAATGCACTTTCATACCAGGTTAAAGTAAAAAAGTAAGTTGAACCACTGTAGGATTGAGAGCTGCCTGTATCATCAAATATCATATGTGGCTTATTCAGTCAATTCACTGGGCTAGAATATTCCATTTCTCTTATGACTGAACAAAATCTGCAGACAGGCAGAGAACTAGGTATATAGAAATCAAAATATAAACATAGGACGGTGATAACATGGAGGCAATGGCTTAGTTGTGTGGCAACAATGGTACCCCGCAGCTTAGTTTGGACCTTTCAATAGACAAGAAAAGGGAAATTTGAGTTTGCAGAGAAATTGCTTACTTTTCATTAGCAACATACTGTTCTGGAAAAAGACAATAGAATGAGAGAGAGGTCTTTTAATTAGATGGGCTGCACATCATGTAGGACCATGGCCCAAGGCTCTCAACTACCAGCTCCTGATGGAAAAAGTAAGTGGTAGGGGGCAAGCCTGGAAAATTTAAGTACAAACTCTCCTAATTCTCCTAATGCATATCAGAGTAGTAAGCAAGAACACTCTTAAGACAGTAAGCTAAATGTTAACTGATACATTCCCTGGGGGCCATAAACCATTATTTCAGGTTAACTAAAAATAAGTAATTTAACACTAAAATCTGACTAACACAAACTACAAGCCTCTTATGTTTAAAACTAAAAAAAAAAAAAAAACCCAAGATTTTTCTTAGAAAAAAAAAAAAAACTTCCCTGGGTCACATTGTATTGTTCAGTTTAGCACTGAATTCTTTATCAAGTAAATATTCCTCTTTCCTAAACAGAGTTAATGCTACAAATAATAATGAATGGAAATTTAACTTTACTGAGAGCCACTTTAAAATGGTTTTGACTGAAAATAATGGTAGCCATTCTGAATTTGGTCCCATTCTTCTTAGGCTTGCTCCCACAAGCTGCCTCCCACATAGATACTTTAACAGAACACTTATGCCCCCAAGTACATTACACTACCCACCATCCCCCGGGAACTCTAAGCTTTTTCATACATCCAGTCTTTTGTGTTTCTCTTTCCCTTTGCCGAACATGCTATAATGTCTTTTCATTGAATAATGAACTCTTGCTCACTTTTCAAGATTGAGTCCAAGGAATACAGCTTCACTAAACCTTTCTAGAACTCTAAGGCAGAGTAATCCTTTGTAGTCCTCAACCACTTTGTTCTTTCTCTATTACAGCAATTACCAGGTTCTGTGTATAGCAGAATGTCTTGAATTCAAACTCACACAGGTTGTGTGCATTATTAGTGAGTTAATGTACATTCTTCTCATATTTTGTATGAGATTTTGGGTTTTAAACAAAGGAGAAGGGAAAAATTTATGTGGGTTTATTTGTTTCAAGCTCTCAAGAGACAAACAAATGGAAAACAATGACACACATTTCCCATGATCCCTTGAATGGACAGTTCTTTTTTTCTTAGAGAAAGAAGTGAGAATCATGGCAAGATGTTTTTTCTCAGTATATCTGAGACCCAGGGCACTAGTGGCTCTGTTTCAAAATGGCCTATTCACTAAATGCAATTTAGATCAAAGTGAGAACAATTTCCTCATCCACTGTCATATAAGGAGGAGTGGCTTGAGGCCACCATTACCAGTGGCCATAGTAAAATTCACCTTAGCCATTTTATGAGAATAAGCCAAAGTTCTTCCTCTCCTCCTGTGGCTCCTTGTATCAGAGTGACTAAAATACTGCAGCTAATAGATTAGTGCATATATCAGAAGAGGTACTGATTGGGCATTTTGTGGAAACTTCATGTGTAATTTTTAGGAGTTCCAAGGGAGTTGTCAGGGAAACAGAAAGACTAGGATTCTTTGGGACCCTGAGTTAATACTCCATAGAGCATTAAAGGTCTAGCATACAACTTGATGTCTTCCATTGCTGGGGTAATCACACTATAATTGCTTCCTTGCATGTGTTCTAATAGACTGCACACTTCTGATCAAGAATATATAATACCTTGTAACCAAATTTACAGCAATTTATCTAGCAGCTACTCCATGTATGACTGTCGAATGTAACAAAGAATGAGTGTAGAATATATCAATGTGTAATAATGACTTTCTTTGAGCAAGTATGTTTCACAACCACATGTGCTTTATGCATATTGACTCCATATAAATTTACCTAAAATTATGGACCACAAAGGAAATCAAGAAAACTGCTAGAATTGAATACCTTACCAAAACTAAACAAGTTAGGCTAATTGATACTCATATTTTCCAGGGCAGGCAAATGTTCTCCACTATCAAAAGGGGCTTCATCCCAGAATAAGAGTAGCATAGTGGTTGAAAGTACAGTTTTAGATACAATTGCTGGTGTTAAAGCTTTTGTATGCTGCTCTCAAGCTGTTTGATCTTGACTCACTGTATTTCAATTTTCTCATTTGTAAGACAGTAAGAATAATAGTACCTACTTTGTAGAATTGTTTCATTAAATAGCTATAAAATGTTGATAACAGCTTCTGGCACATGATAAGTACTCATCAAATATTAGTGACAACACTTTTATATAATATACTTATATTCTATTCAGTATGATCTTGGCTTAAATCAAAAGGTGGTAGCTCTTGTCTCAGACTTCTTATACATAAGTTACAATATTACTTTTGTGTAATATTGAGGCTAAAGTTGGGTAGACATGCTGAATACTAATAAAAGTATATGTTAAAATGTTTGATAGTATTGCACTTTAAAACACCTACTATGTACTACAGCCACACTCCTTGTCTGATGAAAATATATCAAATGCTTTCTCAAACTTTATCCTTGACCTATTCTTTTTCTGCCATGTTAACACTGTCCCTGTCACTCATGGTTATTGACCTCCTGTGGAGATAGGTTTCCTGGTGATGCATACTCATCCAGTTGCAAGCCTACAAATTGACCAATCAGTAGGTGAGAACAACTTGTTCCAATGTGAACATTACTCTGTTCTAGAGAGTTGCAATTAGAATTCTGACAATTTCTATATGAGAGAACTCCTAGGGAAAGGGTTACAAAGAAGGGCACAGAGATATTTTGGAAACACATGGAGTCATAATTAAAAGTGAGAATTTGTGTTTAGAAAATGGATATTAAATCAGGAGAATAATTTCTGCTCAGTGGCAGTGTGCCCATTTCTTCAGGTAGCATGGGATGCTGTTGCTGCTGTGATGGATCATGTTTTAGAAATCACAGTGTCAATCCATTTGAAACACCTTGCTGTGAATCAGAGTGAGGTAGCCACAAACTCAGCAATCACTGTATTCTGAAAAAGTCAGGCACAATAAACAGGTTTTGTACAGGATTGGGGAGTTAGATTTCAATGGAGGCAAAATGAGTGTGCTCAGTTTTGCAAGTGAAATTGCTGTGCTTTTCAGTCACTTTGTTGTATTATCTTTTTCTCTGTACAACATGAATGCCAAGAGAGAAAATCCAAATTCCCCTTTTTGTTATAAGACTGTCTTTTTTGCCATATTGATAAGATTATAATTTATCTTCATAACTGTATTTACAGTATTTTCATGAGCCACAGGATACAGCTAGATTTCATAATTGGTTTTATAGCAAAGCCATGTTTAAATGGACACCTTAAGAAACTTGAACATATTTAGAAAGAGATGCTTGCCCTTTGCACATGACTAGTTTTCTTCCTCTCTAATTTCTGATTATATCACTTTAAGTTTTTCAAATCTTCAGTGGTTTGCCATTTCCCTTAAAGTTGCAAGATAAAATGTAGAAAACATCCTGTCAACTCTGAATTTCAGATAAACAAGTAAGTTTTAGCATAAGTAGCCACCCCCATATATTGCAAATTTTGCATAGGGCAGACTTATACTAAAAAAAAAATGTACTAATTTTTTTTGTATTTAAAGTTCAGATAAAACTAGGAGTCCTGTAGTTTTATTTGCTCAGTCTGGCAAACTTGTCTTAAGACAAACATCTAAATCTGTTGCCAAGTTCTTTATGGTATGTCTTTTGTATACCTCTCCAACCTCATTAAAAGCCACTCAACTTCTTTGTTCCAACCATGTTGGACTGATTATAATAAGCTCTCTGAATTATAGGCTATCGCTGCCATGCCTATGCACAGGTATTCCTTTAACCTAGACAATCCTTGTTTCCACCAAAAAGCACCAAAGCTATTTCTTTTCTAAGCCCACTAACATTTGGTTCAAATCTCCCAGAGATCTACCAGAAAGACTACTTTTGTATGCTTTTGTCTTATTAGGGTTTCAGTGGAGGCAATAAATAAAAACTCTGCATTGGCTTTTTGACTTTGGAGTCAATTGAGAGATAATGCACGGAAGACAAACAGAAAGGAATCAAAATTCGCTGAAGAAGGTAATCATAATTTTGTAGGCAGATGGACTTCTACTCTTCTCCTTGAATTGGACCTAATCACTCAAATTGCATGCACTATGAAATTGCAGACATTGGGAAAGAAGACAGAAGGGCTGAGTTGTGTTTTTTCTTCCTAACTAATGAGTCAGACAAGTCACTCTTCCTCCCTCGAGGCTAGACAGAAACTGGGAGTCTTCCTTCTGAAACTTTTCTTTCCAACTGGTTGAATGAAATTTCTCTCATCTCTCCAGACTCCTTTGAAAAATTAGGAATGTGAAATAAGTGTCAGTTTCCGACGCCCCAGGCTTATTTTGTAACTCACTGAGTTGATCCATTAAGCCTATTGCGAATTATTGATGTGGTGAAACAGTCAGTACATTGAGGTTCATATGGTCTTGCCATTACCTTCAGGTGCCCAGTTCACCACACCAACCGCTGACACTCTGAAAACTTTCAGGGTAACAAAGACATACTTTAGCTTTAGCCTCCAGCAGATGCTGAAATGGGCCCAAATTGAACTAACTTCAAAGTGTTTTTGAATCTTGTTTAGGACATCTATTACATATTTAGTTTTTTTTATCCTGATTTACAAATGGTTGTGATGTCAAACAATAATCTTAAGGGATCCTAATTTGAATAAAAGTCATTTTCTACTATAAAGATGATGTATAAAAAAGAAAATGTGGTATCTATACACAATGGAATTTTGTGCAGCCATGAAGAAGAACGAAATGTTATCATTCACTGGTAAATGGATGGAATTGGAGAACATCATTCTGAGTGAGGTTAGCCTGGCCCAAAAGACCAAAAATCATATGTTCTCCCTCATATATGGACATTAGATCAAGGGCAAACACAACAAGGGGATTGGACTATGAGCACATGATAAAAGCAAGAGCACACAAGGGAGGGGTGAGGATAGGTAAGACACCTAAAAAACTAGCTAGCATTTGTTGCCCTTAACACAGAGAAACTAAAGCAGATACCTTAAAAGCAACTGAGGCCAATAGGAAAAGGGGACCAGGTACTAGAGAAAAGGTGAGATCAAAAAGAATTAACCTAGAAGGTAACACCCACGCACAGGAAATCAATGTGAGTGAATGCCCTGTATAGCTATCCTTATCTCAACCAGCAAAAACCCTTGTTCCTTCCTGTTATTGCTTATACTCTCTCTACAACAAAATTAGAAAAAAGGGCAAAATAGTTTCTGCTGGGTATTGAGGGGGGAGAGGGAGGGGGCGGAGTGGGTGGTAAGGGAGGGGGTGGGGGCAGGGGGGAGAAATGAACCAAGACTTGTATGTACATACGAATAATAAAAGAAAAAGGAAAAAAAAAGATGCTGTTTAACCAAAACATCTAACCAAAAAAAATAAATAAATAAAATAAAAAAATTATATCCCTTTTCCTTTAAAAAGTAAGACCAAATACAATGCAAAGTCATGACTAGCTAATTCCTTAATCTGCTCAATATGACCAGGAATGATCCCTAATCTGATAGTAGGGTTGATATTGAGTAGGTAACCACTGGGGCCACTTCTATTGCAGAGGGTCATTTTTAACACATGTTAAAAGTATAATTAACTCAATTTAAAACTTTTTATGTGTCATATTGTTTTCTAATATTTGAACATAAAAGAATCTCATGCATCAAAGCCATCCTACAAAATTAAAAATCTCCTACCAATCTTTAGCCTCTACAGACATATTTTTTCTAGAATCCAATAATTTGCGTAATCCAAACCCCTGTTGTCATTACAGAAATGAGAGCAGATACTCAGTAGCTGAAGGAAAAAGTTTACATACAGGTAAATATTGACTTTAGTGCTATGCCATGGTGGATGTCAGTTCATACCAGAAGACTGTTGCCTATGAAATTAAACTACAAAAAGTAAGTCTTCTGTAAGTTTAATTGTAGTACAGTGTTTGCCATTTATAAAGGGAGAGTTGGGGGGATCCACTTCTATACACTATCTGAACTTTCAGAGAACAGGGCTTAAGACATTCCTACTCTCTTTCAAAGACATTAGAACGGAATACCAGTTGTCACATCTCATTTGATATGCTTTTCTTTCCCACCTAGCACACACAAAACCTCTCATTTACATTTTCTCCTTGACATTTGGTGTGGGTAAGGGTGTGTGTTATTTGTTATGCCTAGTGATATAGTCTTTAGTCTTTTCTTGTGAGAAGGTGTTTTAATTTTGAGCCATACTGGCTATTGCCACTGCCTATTTCTATAAAATTTCTTTGTCTTTTGAAATCTATCTTCTCTACTATTGTTTATACTAGAGAATCACTATTGCAAATGCTATTATTGAGCATTCTGAATCCTGAGCTATGTAGGCCCAGTGGACATGAAGATGACTACCTTGTGTTTCTCAATACTTTTTGCCTTTCCATGTTTCCTTTGGAGAAATAACCCCAGCTTTTCTCTAAGACCTCAAGTTCTTTTTCTGTTCTTTGCACTTCATCACCCTTACTGATCTAGAAATAATACAACTGTCATGTTCTTTAATACGTTTTGATCTTTTCAATTTTTTTCCATTATTTCTGTTCTGACAGTGGGAGATAGCATATTTTACAACAAACCATTCCTCCTTGATTTGTTTAGCAAACCTGACTTCTAAAGGCTGAGTCTTCTAGATATAAACTGTCTTAGCTCATGGAATTGGAAACATTCATGACACTGTTTCTACATATCAGTCCAAGAAGAAGACAGATTTCTACTTCTTTCAAGATGTTACTTAATAGAAACTAACATGCTTCTGTAATCAATTCCAAAGTGTAAGTCTCTGTAGTATAAAGCCTTGGCCAAGACTTACATAATATATGGAACAAATCAGGGCATTAACATGAAACAACCTGGTAGGTGAGAAGACTTGAGTCCTTCGTGAGTAACCTACATGAACCTTAGAGTTTAGATACAATCTACTTCCCACTTAGCCATAAACCAGGATGAAAGCTACATAAAGAACAGGATTTGAAACACTTGAGCCTCTTTTTCTTCCAAGCTACATAGAGAACAGGATTTGAAACACTTGAGCCTCTTTTTCTTCCCTATGTCTAATACAAAACTCAGTGTTCACTATCTCTCATTGAGCCCAGATAGCTATATAGTCTGTTTTTTTCAGTTCTAGGGCTTGAACTCAGGGCCTTCACCTTGAGCCACTCCACCAGTCCTATTTTTGTGAAGGGTTTTTCAAGACAGGGTCTCGTGGAACTATTTGCCTGGGCTGGCTTCAAACCGGGATCTTCTTGATCTCTGCCTCCTGAGTAGCTAGAATTACAGGCGTGTGAGCGCCGGTGGGCACCCGGGGCTAAGAGTATAGTCTGTTTTTTATTATTATTCATTTACTCATATGTGCATACATTGTTTGTGTCATTTCTCCCCCCCTACCCCCACCCGTTCCCTCTCCCCCTGGCACCCCCGTCACTTCCAGGCAGAACCTGTTCTGCCCTTTTCTCCAATTTTGTTGAAGAGAATGTATAAGCAATAATAAGAAAGACAAAGCAGTTTTGCTAGTTGAGATAGGATAGCTATACAGAGAGATTCCTAGCATTGCTTCCATGCACAAGTGTATTGCAACCCAAATTGATTCATCTCTACCTGACCTCTTCACAACTTCCCAGACACCTTCCCATATTGACCTCTGTCACTTTAAGGTTTCTATATTAGTTCCTCTGCAGTGGGGACATCAGACGCTTTCAAGTTTTGGGTTTCCCACCTATCCCCATTCCTCCCGTATGTGCTCTCCCCTTAGCATGTGATCCAAGTCCAACAACATTGCTGCCTTTGCCCTAGATCTAAAGTCCAAATATGAAGGAGAACATACGATTTTTGGTCTTCTGAGCCTGGCTAACCTCGCTCAGGATGATGTTCTCCAGTTCCATCCATTTACTTTAGAATGATAAGATTTCATTCCTCTTCATGGCTGAGTAAAACTACATTGTGTATAAATACCACATTGTCTTAATCCATTCATCAGTAGTGGGGCATCTTGGTTGTTTCCATAACTTGGCAATTGTGAATAGCACTGTAATAAACATGAGTGTGCAGGTGCCTCTGGAGCAATCTGTGTCACATTCCTTTGGGTATATCCCCAGGAGTGGGATTGCTGGATCATATGGCAGATCTATGTTTAGATTTTTAAGAACTCTCCAAATTTTTCCAGAGTGGTTGCACCAGCTTGCATTCCCACCAGCAGTGGATTAGGGTTCCTTTTTCCCCATATCCTCACCAACACATGTTGTTGGTGGTGTTTTTGATGATGGCTATTCTAACAGGGGTGAGGTGGAATCTTAGTGTGGTTTTAATTTGCATTTCCTTTATGGCTAGAGATGGTGAGCATTTTTTCATGTGTTTTTTGGCCATTTGAATTTCTTCTTTGAGAAAGTTCTCTTTAGTTCAGTTGCCCATTTCTTAATTGGTTCATTGATTTTTGGAGAATTTAGTTTCTTAAGTTCCATGTATATTCTGGTTATCAGTCCCTTGTCTGATGTATAGGTGGCAAATATTTTCTCCCACTCTGTGGTTGTCTCTTCTGTTTAGAGACCATTTCTTTTGTTGTACAGAAGCTTTTAAATTTTATGTAGTCCCATTTGTTCATCCTTCTCTTAGTTTCAGCGTATAGTCTTTGCAGAAAAAATTAGTAAATTCAAGGGAAAAATTGTTCTGTGCACTAACATCTGAAAATGTATATAAGCCGAAGCTGTGCTTATCTTAAGGTAATGATCAGATAGGACAAACATAGTCCCTTTCCTCAATAATATGATTCCTTAATTATACCTTCTTAATCAGGTCAAAGTCAGTCACAAAGGCCTTCACAGTCTGTTGTCACACTACCCCATGTGTCACTCTCCTCAATTACCACATGAAAATCCCCCATATGGTTAAATCTGTTAAAGCCCTATTAAATTTTAGTGCTTCCTCAATGTAAGCCCAAACTATCAATCTCTGTTTTCTAGCAGGTTAATTTGGTATTTAAATTTCAATTCCTTGCCTCTTCTTCTCCTATATTTGACAAAAGCATCAAGATGAAGGGACACTGGTAAATAATACATTTATTTTCTCTTATGAGTTAAGAATCTATTGATAAGTAAGGCCAATATAGATCAATGAATATCAAAATATGAACTTAGTTTTAGTTTTATGAAGCTGATTGGAGAGCATGATTGAGAACTGATGTTGAAACTTGACTTGAACAAACCATTTACCATTTGTAGCTTTCCTTCTCTCATAATCAGAGTCCCTCTGCTGAACTAACTTCTTAGGGAAGGGAAGATCACTTTGCACCTTCTCTAAAATCTCTTTACTCAAAGTAGAAAACCAGAGAGGTTGAGAATGCACAGTTCAGCCTCACTGCAACTCACCATTCTGTCAATTATTCCTTTGTTGAGAAGAAGTGAGTGAAGAGATAAGGAGAACATGAAAATGAAAGGAGTGGGTAATTTATGTCCCTGGCCTCATCTCCTCTGACAGCCAGTGCTCTCTGCTATGAGAATTCTAGCAACTCTCCTCATTTTATTTGTCTTCTGAGATATAACATCTTTGAAGGCAGAGATTCTGCTTTCCTTGCTTGTCAATGTATCCTTGGCAACTGGCACAGTGCTGGTACTCAGAAGTATTTGCAGGATGAATAAATGATTGTGTGGGCTCACTAGAATGGAATTCTGGGACAAGGCATCTCTCAATAATCCTAGGTTTCAGGAACTAGCAATGATATCACCTGGAAACCCAGATATTAGACTTTCCTTCTGCTTTTTTTCCATAGTATAGAGGAAAATGGCTTGGCTCTGATGTAAATATATTCACCATGTCATTGTCCCCTGTGTATTCTATTTCTGGCAGTGCAGAGTATCACTGTATAACCCTAGAGACCCATCAGTCACTTTTCTCTTCCTCTGCAGTGGTAGCAGGATGATATTCTAGTTATTTATCCCTCAAGACTATTGCATAGTTCCCAGGAACATTACCTCCTCATAGAATGACAGGTAAACTGAATATTCTCAATTAAAAACATTGTGCTGTTAGCCAAATTTATTCATAGACTTATGACACATAGTTTTGACAAAAAATAAAAATTTAAATAAATTTTAAAAATCAAAGGAAATTTCAAAACCAAAAATTTTAAATTCCCACGCATGCATCTTGCAGAGCAATTAATGCAAAAAATGCTCTCAGTCAGTCCCATGTTATTGTCAGTTGTGAAATGTGACATTCTAAGTGTTTCCTTGTCCTTAATTCTGTGAAAATATGCGTCCCCAAAAGCAAATGCTGCCCAAAAGCAAGGTGAAGTTTATGGTAATCCTCCCAAGCCAAAATGAACACATAATGTGCTTAAGTGATAAGTGAAAATTTTAGATTTATTGAAAGGAAGTATGTCTTTAGCAGAAGTTGGGCAGAGTTATAGGAAAAAAATGAATCAAGCACCCACAATATTTGAGATAAAGAGCATTATTGATCTAGTTTTTGGTGAGCAGTATTAATGCATACAATAGCATTTTTTTGTGAAGGGAATATAGCCATGCAGTTTCAAGTTACAGATGCTCAGACCTATTGTTTGCATTGCATAAGTAAATTTGAACAATTTTAAAGTAATGAACTCTATGTGTCCTGAGTATTCACAGATTTTCCTCAGTGTCAGTCTGCTTGGAACCATATACCTATGACACTAAGGGTATACGGTATACAATGTTTACTTTATTTCATTGTACTTAGATATAATTTTTTAATTAGTTCTATTTTTTGATGGTACTGGGGGATTGAACTCAAGGCCTCCACTACATGAGCCACTCTGCCAGCCATTTTTGAGATAGTGTCTTGTTTCATACCCAGGTCAGCATGGACCACTATCCTTCCATTTGTTTTTCCCCACATAGCTGGGATGACAGACTCATGTCACTATGCCCAGCCATTGGTTGGGAACTTATGAACATCTTTTCCTAAGCTAGCCTGGAATTGCAATCCTCCAGATCTCTGCCTTCCAAAAAGCTAAGATTACAGTCTTGAGCCACCACACCCCTTTTTCTTACATATTGTTTTTAATAATAATTCCATAATTCTTGCATTGGTAACCAGGTATCTTAGAAACTCACTTTCAATAAGCATAAAAATTGTTATGGGAATTGATATTTATCACAAAGATTTCCTCTTTGCTATAATTTCATGTGGAAATTATGTCAAAGAGAACATGTGGGAAGAAATATTGAATACTGTGGCTGACATAGAGGAGAACTCCTTATATATTTTCAAAGGATTTGAAGTGAAATCTTTAATAGAAAAAAATTAAATAAATCATACATAAAATTAGAGGAAGGCCATTCATCCAATCCTATCCAGTAACTCATATGATATGACTTGGATTCAGTGAGGAGTAAGTTTTCCTGGACAAAAAGTACTATCACTTACAAAGGACTTATTATACATTCCAGACATGGTATTTAATACTTACTGCATATGGTACCAATCATTCCATAAATTATGAATTAATTATTATTTTGCTCATTGCACAGATGAGGACACTGAGGCTTAAAGAGGCTACCTAATGTACTGAGGGTTGCAAAAACAGTAATATGCTGTGAGACTCTCTGTTTCTGGAGTCCGTGTTCATTAACAACAAGCTACAATGTACCTAAGTTACTCCAAAGTGAAAATAAAGTACAGCATGTTTGCATGGTCACCACTTTAGTGTCCACTGGAGAAAGTCAAAAGATGAGCTAAAAAAGTTTATTCATGATTCTGTCCATCTCATCTGGTAGGAATGAGATTTAGCAGAAATAAAGATTGTACAAGTATGCAAAATTTCCTCTGCATTGAGACTCTTAGGGAAAAGGATGGGACAGCAAATGGTGGTACAAATACTTGAAATAGACCATTATATTAAAAGAACTTCACCAGGACTAGACAAAATAACAACCTTAATCTCTGAGTAGAAATACTGCAAATAAAACTGTCTACCTGTCTGCTATAGCAGATGGCCAATTCAGGGTGCTCTTGTCTCAGAGAGAGACCTATTACTGTGGACAATCCTCAATGATTCAGTGGGGAGTGGGGAGGATAGAGCAGGGTTGGCTGATTTGAAAAGCTTTTATGCTTGAGATACAATGTCTCTGAGATCCCGTTATAAGTAATATTTATAATAAACTCTTATAGATACCACCCAACACATGCATCACCACAAAGGAGGACTTGCACTTTTTTATTTGTATGTTTTTCTTTTTGATATTCCTTAGCTTTGAGAACCTTTGGGACATATAGTACCATAACTGTAGTTTGTAAATATTTCTGTTGAATTTCTCTTTTGAGCCTGAATTATAATTGAGCTACTTATATGACCATGCAATATAGACTGAATTCAGGTAAATGCATTTGTCATTAACAGCACATGTACCTATAGGCCAATCAGAAGTCTACCCAAAGGAGGCACAGAGCTAGCAAAAGCTTGGATTTTCCTTATTAAATGAATGGCTTCCAAGAGAACTGAATGGTTTTATTATTCTGTTTTGTTTTTTGAAAGAGACATTTTCAGAGCATCGGAATTAAACCTAGAATTGATATAACTTCTGATCAAATTCAGGAATACTTTGTACAACATCTTAGATAAGTGGTCATGTAGACCCTTAAACATTGAAAACCCTGGTTTATGGAAGAGATAACCAATTTCTCAAGTAGCTATTTCATTTTGGAGCTGATATGATCACTATGAAGTTCTTCTTTATATCCATTTGAAAATATGCCCATTATTATTTGAATTATGAAACTGAAAAAGTCTTGAAAATTCATTTGTCAAAATCCTTTCAGCTCATTTATTCACTCTGCATTCACTCTGTACTGTGAATCTACCATGTGCTCCATATTTTTCTTGGTACTATAGCAATAGCATTGAATATAACAGACAAAAATCTCTAATTTATGAAGTATACTCCTTTTAAATTGGTTTGTTCTAAGTTACACAGTAGTGGAAGGAAATGAACCAAAATTCTGATTGCTCTGGGCTGTATATATTGTCCATTGATTCTCCTCCCCTTCTTTACTCCCCCATTGTGTCCTACTAACCATCAAGCCCATCAAGCCATTGTTTAAGATTACCCATGTTTTCAAAATCAATCTCCTACATGGTGTCAGAGTCCTTTATTTATTACTCTGTGATGATACATGCTGTATTGTTAAATTCTAAGTTCATTTATATATTCATCTCCTACAGTAGACTATGAAGTCTTTAGTTATCACAGTTTTTGAATGTAACTTTCAAATCTTCCCAACTTTTAATTAAATGCATCTGTGAATTATTGGCTATTATCTTTTCTTTTATTCATTTATTCAATAAATATTTACTAATGTGACCTATTATTTGTGAATCACTATACTAGCTCCTAGAGAGGCAAAATAAAAAAGACACAAGTTTATAATTTGATATAAGTGGATATCTGACTGGAAATTTCATCTGGGCACTGGGTACAGAGAAAAACCTTGAGGAAAGTCAGTGGGAGGGGAGAAGATTATTCTGGTTGAGTGTGTGTGGTGTGTATGTGTGTTTGTGTTCAGTATCAGAATAAAGGTAATGCTTAGACCCATGAATTTGGATGAGTTCATCAAAGTGCAAAGCCCAAGGTGCAAAAAAAAGATAGATAATGAAAGCAAAAGGTTGGTATTGTGGTGTTAAAGAGAGAAAAATGTACAATGATCATTTAGGAGAGTGGAGCTCAGAATAGAGTAAGGAAAGAGTATAATTCCCAGATACCATTAGGGCACACTTAAAATTCATGATCTTGAATATAAAGTGAGACCAGTAAGTATGGATTCTGTTTCCCTCCAGTCATCTTCAGTTATATGGGTGCAGGTAAAGTATAAATGCAAAGTTTGGCTTAACATTTTAGGCATCATTAAATACAATTGCACAGACTGTAGCTATATGGGGAAATATATGGTTAACTAGCATCAAACTCATGTCTAAGAAGATAAATTACCTTTATTTCAGGAAATATATTAGTGAACACATTAAATGTAGCAGGTGGAACTCCAAGCACATGGCTTACAAAGATAAATTAAATATACACAAAGAAAAATGTACTCTGCAGGTGAAATTTCAGTTTTTCCTAATAAACAAGGTAGAGAAAGGAACAGGATGTTGGTAAAAGAGTTTACCAGCAACATGGTAACATGGTAGGAATCTGAATTGGAGGAGGAACATAACTAAGATTTTCAGGAAGTCAAGAAGTCAAAGAGATTTTTATTAGCAAACATGACTTGTTTTCCATTATAAATTACTTTCAGTATTTCAGAGTAATACAATTCAGTAAAGTCACCATACAAACAATACCAGTGTAGATGTGAATGAGAATCAGACAAGGGAAATCAGACAGAAAATGAGACATAAGAGAGAGTTCAAGAGAAGCAAAACCTTGGGATAAGATACATCTAAGAGGACACATGCCAAGAAGAATAGGCAGACATTTTAGAAAGACAGTAAACATGAATAGAAGTTGATGATTCAGGTTATTTTTTATTAAATTTTAAACAATAACAAAACATCAGCTGATGTTTCTGTTAAACAATGATAATAGTTACTGTTATTTAATGCCTACAGTATACCACATACCTACATATCTGCCTACTACGAATAGGATTTTTTTAATTAAAAGAGCCTATAAATACTAAGTTTTCAGGTTAACAAAATATCTATTTACTTATATTTTCATAATTGAGGTATTCATCGGATTTGACATATTACTTTTTGTGAAGTGCTGTTATTAAACTGCCGACATGTCTTATGCTTGGTACTGTATTAACATTAAGAAAATACAGCACTTTGTCACTTTACAATTGATGAAACTACAGTTCAGAAAGGTTAAATAAATCATCCAGTTTCCCACAAATCACTGAGCTGAGGAGTCAAATCTAAGTCTCTGAGACTTCAATTTTGTGACTATTTCCTTATGTAAGTTCTGGTTATTTCTTCTACTGTTTCAGAATCAGTGCTGATTCAGCCTAGCAAACCTAATTCCATTTGCATACCCAGGAATACATGTTCATGTCATAACAGAAAACATTTTCACACAGCTACAATTCATCAGACAAAAAATGTCTGGGTGTCACCAGTGACACAGAAATTTTCTCAGCAGTACAGACAAAAACAAGTAATGTAGCCACCTGATTTATTAAGGAAAGCAAAGAGGGCACAAACAGTAAGATAAATTCTGAAGGATGAAAAGAAATCTTGTTTACTTAGTGAAGTGAAAAAAAGAAAAAAAAATCAGTCAGAAGTAACTGTTGAATTTGGAACAAGAAAGTTTCAAATTAGGAATTAGGCTTGCTAGGCTGAATCAAGGCTGATTCCGAAATAGAAAAGAAACAAGCAAACAAACAAATAAAACACATTTAACCAAGGTGGTTGCTCTATGTGGTGGAATAAGTCTTTACAAAACCATTAGTCTGCTGGGAAATCTAACTCCAAAATACTTCTTAAGGTGTTCTTTTATGTATCTATTTCAGCTAGCCTGAAATTTTTAGATTTTCCTAAAATGCACTATACAGTTTGGCTCTTAGACTCAAGAACTGTCAGTCCAGGTCTGAAGCTGTGGCAGCAGAGGCCAAGAATAGACTAAAACTGGTACTAAATGGGTGATGAAGAAAGAGGAATGGCTGCCATCACTGAGGATAAAATGGAGAGCCATACTTGGTGAACTGTACAGTCAACCAAGGAAAGAAAGTGCTACATAATAAAACCAGAAACCCTGGGGAAGAGTTATTACTGGAAAATTATGCCCAGGGAATAAGCAAAATTGTTAAGCAGTAGAAGGCCTACAAAGAAAATTCAGGAGAAGCTAGAAATAAAGAGTTTGGTGACTGAGCAATGGCAAAGGGCACATAGTTACGGATCTTTTAACCATTTGCCTTCTACTATGTTAAAAGGGTCATCCATAGGACCTTTTTAGTACTCTGTGATTTGATGCCCTACATGCATTACTGTTAATTAATTAATCCACACACATTTTTCAACAACGTTTGTCCAAAATGACTAAGGATTCTAAATGGTTTTTTTCAGATCAACTGATAAGACCATCTGGCCTCGCCCACCTCAGATTTACATCTCATTTGACTCCTTCACTAACAGCATATACCAGTTTCCACTTTCTTCTCTCCTATACAACACCTGGTATAAGCCAACTTAATTTTGTAAGTGTGATGGGAGTAAAAATGTGTGGTTGAATATCCCTTCATATGTTTATATCTTTCAGCTTTTGCCTTCTGCTTGCACTCTTTATTTATCTAATAAGTTGTTTGTTTTTTACTTACTGTTATGATTTGGGTACAAAATATCCCCAACTCCAAAAAGCTCATGTGTTGAAGGCATGGTCCCAGCTGGTGGCACTATTTACAAGTTATTAGACCATGAGGACTCTGACCTAATCAATGGATTGATCTATTGATGGAGTCATAATTTGATGGTATTGTTGGGAGGTGGCAGAAACTAGAAAGTGAGCACATTTGGATGTCCACCACATCCTCACTTTCATGATATCCTGCCTCACAACACATAGGTCCAGAAGTAAGAGGAAACCTCTGGAATAGAAAGCAAGAAGTATCCTTTCACCATTAAGCTGTTTAATTCAGGTATTTTGTCACAGCAATGAAAACAGACTAACACACTTACTGATTTGGAGATTATAAGCACCGAATACTATTTTTTTTGTACTATGTATTGCATATATTTTCTCCCAGTATATATTTCTCCTTTAACTTTGCTTAGGGATAAATTTAACAATACTTTCATTTATGAGTGTTGCTTTCTCCCTCCTTCATTTAAGAAATCCTCCTCTGATGAGATATAATTATAGCTTTTCCTTTGAAAGTTTTCACATTTTGCTTCCCACATTTTTGCCTTTAAGAAATTTGGAATTTATTTTATCATATAGTATGAGACAAGATACTGATCATTTTTCCACATGTAAGCCAACTCTCCCAGTAAAAATTAACTGATAGCTCATGCTTCCCAGTAATATCTTATGATACCTAAGACATTTACAAAGTCCCATATATGCATGAGAATATTTTGTCTTCTATATTATGATTAACTCTTGTTTCTGATTTTCAAAGCCCTCTAAAATCAAAGCAGGTAGACCTCAGATGTGTGTCCTGTAGTACAATAACAACATTAAACTCACAGTATCAGAAAACCTAAGAGAACAAAGGCAATAAATGGGTTAAATAATATAATATGGTTATCTAATTTTATAGATAAGTAAAACCAATGGCAGAAAAGCAAAATGATTGTCCAGGGCCATACAACCAAGAAGTGGTAAAGCCAATTTTAGAAATATGATTACTTCCTCCACTCATAGTGCCCTGGGTACAGAACGAGTGGTCAGAAAACTTGAATGATTTCTTGTTTGAATTTAATGACATCAACTGAAATCAAACAAGAGAAGATGGGTTGTTGAGTGCCTACTGTGTGTAGCACTGGACTAGCATTCCTCTAATCCCTGAGAGTGACATACATTTGGACTTTGTTCCATAAAGTCTAGTTTGTGTGCTGTTTGATGTTTTCTTGTCTCTGTACTATGACTGATAATTCTGAGAATAGTTTGTCTGAAAAGCAAGCTCTATACAAAGTTGAGCCAATATTGCTATAGTACAATTTTCTCCACCATGCAGATGAGAGTATTTTTCAAAGCCCCAGAGTTATACACACATGCATTGTGTCTCTGTGTGTGTGTGACACTATAGAAGTAATAGTTCTCTTTAGAAACTCAAAGTGAGACTTCTTCCTGCTTCCATTTACTTTAGAGTAAGTAGAAGTTATGAACTCACGTGACACAGATGAATGTCATGAATAACATTCCTGTCCAATAGGGCCTTCACAGCCTAATTGTGGAATTAGACTCTCAAACATTTATGATTCAATTGTATAATGGTAACTTAATAGATAAGGAAAACAAAGTTATAGAGAAACACAAAAAGGTCAGAACTGATCATTCTACATGGTAGGATCTAAGAAATCCTCATCACTGAAAGAATATGAATTGAAAAAATGCAGGAAGGGAAACAAGTGTATGTGCATAGATAAGGATATTGATATTGAACAATATGATGAAAAACTAAACAAAATCGAAAATTTGTTAGTTGGTTATATGTCACATTTTCTTCTGAAGCTCTCATACACTGTTGGTAGGAATGTAAATTAGTACAACCACTATAGAAAATAGTATGGAGGCTCCTAAAAAAAACCTAAAAATAGAACTGCCATATGATTCAGTGTGCTCCCAGGCATCTACCCAATGAAACCTAAGTACACTGATGTTCATTGCAGTACTATTCACAATACCCAATGTATGGAAACAATCCAGGTGCCCTACAACTGATGAATGGATCAAGAAAATGTGGTATATATATATATACAATGGAGTTCTATTCAGCCAAAAGGAATAATGACACCATTTGGTTTATAAGTAAATGTATGCAATTGGAGCACATAATGCTAAATGAAGTAAGCCAGATTCGGAAAGACAAATGTAACATGCTTTCTCTCATACATGAGAGATAGATCCAATAGATAAACATATGCACAAAAACAAACATGATGATATACAAACTCATATATAGAACATGTTTTATCAGTGGAACTACTCTATAGAACTCAGGAAAGGAGGGAAAGGAAGGAAGAATGATAAGGAATCAATAATATCATAAAATGTAACACCTGTGTAGGTAGAGGATATAAGAATATGTATTGAAAGCTGTTGAAAAATGGGGGGGTGGTGGGAGATAAAGGGGTAAAGGAGAGTAATGGAAGGGGCCGAATGGACCGAAGTAAAGTATACTCACAGCAAGGATAACTTGAGAAAACCCTTCGAACACTGACTTAAGAGTTTACTAATGTAAGGCAGAACTGTGAACAGATACAGTGTATGTGTGTGGGGAGTACTTGTGGGAGGGGAGAGGGTGAATGAAGGATATAAGGTGAGGTAATGTGGTTGATGGACTTCATATACTTATATGAAATAGAACAAAGAAATCTCTTCCAATAGTTTTAAATGGGGTGGAGATGCGGTAGAGGGGCAGAGTGACCTAATCAATGTACAATATAAGCCTATTTGGAATTGTCACAATGAATTTCCCCTGTACAATGAACATATCCTAATAAAAAATCAGTGGTAAAAAAGGAAAATGTGGTATTTATATATAATGGAATTTTATTCAGTCATAGTGAAGAATGAAATTTTGTCATTTGCAGGTAAATGGATGGAACTAAAGAACATCATCTTAAGTGAAGTTAGTTAGGCTCAGAAAGCCAAAGGCTACATGTTTTCTCTCATTTGTGGAATATGGAACCAACTCAAATACAAGCTATATTATGAAAAACAGGTCACTCTAAAGGGAAGTTGCATATGAGAGATGGAGGGTAAAAGAAGGAAGCTAAGAAGGTAAATAAGGTTGATGTACTTCCTGTACAAGAATGAATATGAAATTTTTAAACCTGTTGAAATCACCATAAGAAAGGGATGAAGATAGAAGGGAGAAAGATAGAGGGGATGAACCAATTTGGGTTATAATACATATATACATGGAAATGTCACAATGAGACACTCTGTAAACATCCTGTATAACTATCTTAAACAAATGAAAATATCATTTGTTTTTTTGAGTTTTTTTTTTTTACAAAAATGGAGAACAGGAAAGCAAAACAGGTTGTCTGGGGTTTGGTACCAGTAGAAGTTGGGAGGATATACAGAAAGGGTGTGGGAAGGTGATTATGTACACATGTATGAAAATGGAAAAATGAGACCTGTTGAAACTATTCCAGGAATGTGGGAGGAGGATGAAGGAGAATGATGGAGGGGGTGAATTCAAGTATAATATATTATAAGAACTTTTGAAAATGTCACATTGTACCCCCAGTACAACAATAATTAAAAAACAATAAAGAAAAGAAAAAATTCTCTTCCTAAGATTTCACATTATGGTCAGTATCATCTATTATTTTTCAAGCAATTATTATAAGGCCCTGTGAAAATTCAAGGGGTACAATGATAAGTAGTATAGATTTGCTTCCTGCTTACAGAGGTAAGCTACCCAAATAATTATCCAAATAAGTAAATTTTGAATTGCAAGGGGGAATTATGGATAATTACAATGTACCAACAGGGATAAATCAGGACTTTCCTGGACTATTTGGAATTTGTGGACACAAATACAAACAAAAATAGCATGCAATATGACCATAGAGTAATTATTCCAAACTCTTTTTGAGTCTCATAGGCTTAGGGCTAGATTCATTTTAATAAAACTTCTGTGACTAAACAATTTTCTTCAGTTGGAAGGGTCCTACAATTGGTTTAAAGCTCTTTTATTGTTGCCTTAAAATATAAGCTTTTTAAAGCAAGTAGGAAGTTCACATTTTTATTTTGTTATAGAATTCACAAATTCTGTGGTCAACTTCTGCACAGAAAACTGACTTGGTAATATGATGAAGTTATGACTTGGAAAAATGATAATCAGAAGATTTGGGAACTATATATTATGAGACTATTTGAAGGCTCTGGAAAGAGTTAACTAGATTAAAAAAAATCTAAGAAAAAAAGTAACTACCTTGATATAATGAAAGTTTAGATGGCTAAAAGGAGAAATAGAATATTTTAGTCAAGTTCCAGAAGGCAGAACAAGAATAATTCTTGGAAGTTATATGAAAACCGAGGAAACGCAGAACTTCTTAAGAATGAAAGGCACCACGTCATTACATTTGAGTCTTTAGCAGCAGAAGTACTAAAGCTCAAGCTTTTTGCCAATCAAGTTGAAATTGTTGAGAATAAAATTTTGTATTCACTAAGAAGAAAGAAGAACGAGATGACCATTATAGTTCACACAAATACTAAGCTTTCATGTTGATGAAATAAATTGAAATTTCCTTAGCAAAAATGATCCACATTGCAGAGTTCTAGGAAGTAAAGCAAAGATATAAAAAACAACTTATTTTCAAGATTCTTTATATATTTCTGAGCAAACGGAATGAAGAGAAATTGCAGATTAATAGAATACTCATTTAGCCTTTGTTATTAATGAGCACTCAAATTATACTGACCTTATGTGTTAGTCAGTTTTCCACACTGTAGCAAAATCCCTCAGAGGATCAATTTATGTAAGGAAAGGCTTATTATGGCTTATGGTTTCGGAGGTTTTAGTTGATGGTTGCTTGGTCCTGTTCCTTTGGGCCTGTGGTGGCATAGTAGGTCAGGGCAGCAGCGTGTGGGAGAGAAAGCTGTTCACCTCATGGCAGCCAGGAAATGAAAAGATCTGCAGTCCTAATTTTGCCTTGAAGAATGTACCTCCAGGAAATGAACTTCCTTCACTTGGGCATCATCTTCTAAAGGTTCTGCTATCTTCCAACAGTGCCACAAGCTGGTGACGAAGTCTTTAATATGTGGGACTTTGGGAGAAATTCCAGATTCAAACTATTAGATTTTGTTCCTGTTCCCAATTCCTCTTATGTCCCTTTCACAAAAAAAAAAAAAAAAAAAAGAGTTCAATCCATCTGCAAGTGTTTCCAAGTCTTCAAAATTCTATCATTACTCAGAAGTACAAGTCCAAAGTCCCCTCTGACTTTGGATCCTGCTGAGTTTTGGTCTTGCCTTGAACAAATCACCCTCTCTTATCTCATGTTCCTCCTTTTGGAATGGGAGTGTAGTGTATCTTCTGTGCCTTTCTTCTTACCTCGCTTGGCCTAGAGGTGTCATGGTAGGTAGATTGTATCACAATGTTGGGTGTGCGTGCAAGAGCAAGAGACGGACTTGATCACATCACTAGACTGGATGTTAGAGCAATTTAGAGGTCAGGCTGTCTCTTTTCTTTCTTCTTTTAAATTGACATATGATAGTTGTACAGAGGGATACATTTACATATATGCTTTAAATGTATCTCTGTCATTCTCCCTCCTCCCCTTTTTTCCCCCTTCTTAGAATAATTTCTACAGGTTTCATTCTTCTATTTTCATATATGAATACAAAATCATCCACCATATTCACCCTTATTCCCCCTTTCTTTATGCCTACCTCCCCCCACTGGTTCAAAAGGCCTCTTTTACCTTTCTGTCCCTCATTTTTTTCAAAGCATGTATTGATTGTTCAAGGGGTTTCACTTCAGCATTTCAGAGATGTATACATTGTGCTTTAATCAAATTAACTCCCTATTACTTACTCTTTCTCTGTCACCCTGCTCCTTTATTATTCAACAGCTTACAGTGTATTACATTATATTATATTCATATATAGATGGGATGCTTAAATATTTTTATTCTCTAACATTCTCATTCCCACTCCTGCCTCCCGTAGTCCCTTCAGTCAGACCCACTACTAAAGTCTTGTTCTCTCTCTCACTATATATGTGTTAGTGTATATATGTGTATATACACATATATATCTATATACATGAAAGATCAAATATGTATTTACATGAACATTTAACGAGCATCCACATATGATGGAAAACATGTGACTTGTTTTTCACTTTCTGAGCCTTGTTCACATCTCTTAACATAATGTTCTCCGCTTCCATCCATTTACTTACAAACAACATAATTTCATTCTTCTTTATGGTTAAATAAAACTCCGTGGTGTATACCTATCACATTTTCTTTATCAGTTCATCATTTGTGGGGCATCTGGGCTATTTCCATAGCTTGACTATTGTGAATAGTGCTGCAACAAACATGGGTGTCCAAGTGGCTCTATTATATCCTGGTTTACATTCCTTTGAGTATAGGCACAGAAGTGCTATCACTGGATTGTATGGTAGTTCTATTTTTAGTTTTCTGAGGGACCTCCATACTGCTTTCCATAGCAGTTGCAATGAATTTCATTCCTGCCAGCAGTGTATGAGGGTTCCTTTTTCCCTACATACTTAACAGCATTCGTGGTTACTTGTGTTATTGATAGCCATTCTCTTGGAAGTGAGGTGAAATCTCAGTGTCATTTTGACTTGCATTTTCTTTAATGGGCAAGGATTTCTTCATATATATGTTGGCTATTTGTACTTCTTTTGAGAATTATCTGTTCAGTTTATTTGCCCATTTATTCAGTGGGTTGTTGATTCTTTGTTGGGTTGGTTTTTTGAGCTCTCTGTATATTCTGTTTATTAATCCCTTGTCAGATGAATAGCTGGCAAAGATTTTCTTCCATTCTGTTGGCTGTCTCTTCTATCTAGTGACTGTCTCCTTTGCAGTGCAGAAGCTTTTTGGTTTCATGCAGTCCCATTTGGCAATCCTTCCTCTTAACTGCTGAAATATTAGAGCTCTATTCATAAAAATATTACCTGTGCCTATGTGATCCACTGTGTTACCTATTTTTTTCCTGGAGTAATTTCACTGTTTCAGATCTTACAGTAAGATCTTTGATCCACTTTGAATTGATACTAGTACAAGGTGAGAGACTGGGATCTAGTTTTAGTCTTCTGCAGGTGGATATCCAATTTTCCCAGCATCATTTTTTGAAGAGGCTATCTTTTCACAATGCATATTTTGGGCTCTTTTGTCAAAATCAAATGGCTGTAGTTACGTGGGTTTGTGTCAGGGTCTTCTATTCTATTCTATTGGTCTTTCTGTCTGTTTTTGTGCCAGTACCATGCTGTTTTTGGTACTAGGGCTCTCTATTGCCATTTTAAGTCAGGTATTGTAATAAATCCAGCATTGTTCTTTTGGCTCATGATTGCTTCGGCTACTTGAGGTCCTTTGTGCCTCCATATGAACTTTAGAATTGACTTTTCTATCTCAGTGACAAATGTTATTAGAAATTTGATAGGAATCGCATTGAACACATAGATTCTTTTGGTAGTATAGTCATTTTCACAATATTATTCTGCAGACCCATGAGCATGGGATGTCCTTGCATCTTCTGATGTCTTCATTGATCCCTTTCTTCAGTGGCTTATAGTTTTCATTGTGTAAGTTGGTTACCTCCTTTGTTAAATTTATTCTTAGGTATTTTAATTTTTTGAAGCTATTGTTAATAATATTGTTTTCCTGATTTCTTTCTCAGACTGTTCATTGTTTGTATAAGGAAATGCTACTGATATTTGAGTATTGATTTTGTATCCTGCTACTTTGCTCAAAGTGTTTATGAGATCTAAGAGTTTTTTGGTTGAGATTTTAGGATCTTTCGGGTATAAGATCATATCATCTGTGAATAGGGACAATTTAACTTCTTCCTTCACTATTTGAATCCCTGTATTTCTTTTACCTTCCTTATTGCTCTGGCCAGGAGTTCCAGTACTATGATGAATAAGACTGGGGAGAGTGGACACATGGCCTCATTTCTGTTGTTTGAGAAAATGATTTCAGTGTTTCCTCATTAAAAATGATGTTGGCTACAGGTCTGTCATATATACACTTTATGATGTTGAGGAATGTGCCTTCTATTCCAAGTTTCTTCAAAAATTTATCATTTTACCTAGCTTGGCCTAAATCATGGCAGATGGTATCACAATTTTGGGAGTGCATGCTCAAGCAAGAAGTAGACTTGCATCACATCACTAGGCTGAATGTCAGACAGCAATTCAGACTTCAGGCTCTTTCAACAACTTGTTTTCAAAAGAACAAACTCAGGGTCCTATAAGAACAACTTTAATCCTGTTTGAGGGCAGCATCCCCAAATAACCTAAAGACCTTCTGGTAGACCCCACCTCTTAAAAGTTCCCATTACTGCTCAACATTGCCACAGTAGGGACCAAACTCCCAAAACAGGAATCCTTGGGGGACAAGCTCAAACTATAAGCAAGTCAGAGTGAGGACGAATGTCTTTCATAGGGCTTCCCTCTCATGACCTAATGGTCTTCCAACTACCCCATCTCATAATACCTTCACCTTGATGTCACAATGTTTCACATGAATTATTGGATAAAATAAGCATTTCTTAAATTGTGTTCTGATTCTGGCCCCCAAAATTCTTATCCTTTTCCCATGCAATATATTTATTCCATCTTAACAGCCCCTAGCCCTCTCATTCTAGTGTCAATAAAAGCCTAGAGTTCAGAGTCCCATCTAAACATCAACTACATCAGATGTGAATGCACTAAGTATAGGGCTTGTATTGAGGAAAATTGCTCTCTCATTGTGAACCTGTGAAATCAAGCATGTTATGTATTTCTAGAATACAATTGTCAGACAGGATAGATACTTCCATTATAAAAGGAGAAATGGGAAAAAAAATAGTAAGTCTACAACCTGATAGAGTAAATAAGATTAAATCTTGAGGCAGAAGAATAATTTTCCTTGATTCTACTCCTGCCCTCCAAACACACTAGAGTCATGGTGAGACTCCCCAGTGCTGTGAGTGGTCCAGTTGTTCCCAGGGCTTTCCTGGGTAAAGCCTACACTGCAGCTCTCATAACTGTAGTCATGTGACTGTTGCTTTCCTGGGCTGAAATTGTACTTTACTGGATCCACTTCACAGATACTCTAGATATTGCCAAAGTGGGAGTCTGCAGTTTCCTTTACCTCAAACCATGTACTTCAGCTATAGATCTAAGACTTCCATCTTTCAAAACCTATGTCTTCATGACTATGCCTCATGGCTTATGAACTCTGAGCTCCAGCAGAAATGACTCTGTGTTCAAGCTATAAAGATGTACTTAAGCCTGTGCCTTCTGGAGGGGTGGCCACTGTGAATCCTTGAAGTAATTTTGACCCCAGATCCTTGACTCTCTTGGAGAGACATCCCCAGTGATCTCCCAAACACCTTTAAACTTTCTTACATTGTCTTGACAAAAAGCACCTCACTTTCTGGAGATGACTGATCCTTGCTAATTTTATCAAATGGTCATTTGGCTATACCTTAGCATCTCCCAAACAGATTTTCTCATAGAAATAGGATCACAACTTTCCAAACTTTTACGTTCTGCTTGTCTTTTAATTAACAATTTCAACTTTAGTCATTTCCCTCTTTCATTTAACCATAAGCACTCAAGAGACATGAAGTCACACCTTCAATATTGCTTAGAAAGTTTTCCAGACATGTATTCAATTTCATTGCTCACAAATTACTATTTTTTCACTTTCATGCTGGTGATTTTTCTTTTTTAAAATGTACACTACTTATATTTTAAGAAAATATTTAAACCAAAAGTTGCATATTAATATTATACTCAAACTGAAACATAAGTGACTTTTAGCACACTGTACACATGCTTATATAAACTCAAATTTGCACATTTAAAATAATTTCCATTTAACATATGAAATTTCTGAAACACATAAAACATTAATACTTTCTATAGAACTATACTTTCAACATCAATTTGCTATAAACACATAAAAACATCAAGTACTTTCTTGGAGTTTCAAGTTATCTCTTCACTGTATCATCTTGCTTGCATATGTAGTCCTTTCCCAATAATCAGGACTTTTGTTTTCTGAAGACGTTTATTTCCAGGTACATTATAAGATCAAGAAAATGGACCCAACAATTATGCAATATCATTATTTCATAACAACTTAATTGCACATAATACTTTTTAAATTTTCTTATTGTTGTGCTAGGTGGGGGTACGCTTGACATCCAAAAAATTCTTATAATATATCAAATATAAATACATTAAAGTAGGTTTGGATGAAGTTCTCAAATACTTGGGTATATCTTTCTTCAGGACTTCTATTTTCCACAAAACACCAGCACAATTCAGCCTAGCTCTTTGCCACCACTTTGTATCAAAGATGACCCTTTCTCCATTGTTCCATGTTTTCCCTTTGCATCTGAGAACTCACCAGAATGGTCTTTACTGTTTGTATTCCTATCAACATCCTGTTTGTGACCACTTAGGTATTCTCTAAGAAGACTGAGCATCTCTCCACAGCACTCCCCTTCTGGGGGGGGAAGGAAACTCACCAGCATTGCCCTTAGTAGTCAGTTAAGAGTAGAATACAATTTTTCCATGCATTCATCTCAAATCTCTTCTAGCTTCTTCTTAAGATTTAGTTCCAAAGCTGCTTCAACAATTGTAGGTATTTGTTACAGTGGCACCCTCACTTCTCAGTACCTATTTTCTGTTTGGGCTGCCAATAACAAAGTACAATAACACTGGTGACTTATAAACAACATAAATTATAGTATAATGCTTATATTAAATAAATTTGTCAGTTTTTCTTGTTAATCTATCTTATCTTTTCATAGGGAATTCAGCTATGAACCTTGCAATGGTAAGGAATAGATATTACCTTTTCTTCCTACAAAACTATGCCTGCCATCTCTTTGTCCTTGCCTCTGAGACTGGAAATACTATATCTTTCCCTGAAATGTCATGGTGTTAAAGGCAATCCTCGGGAAAATCCTCTTCATCACATGTAGCACTTTTTTTTCTTTTTCATGGAAAGCAAATGGAATTAACCAATGGTGACTATTTTCTATTGTTCTTAAGCAAGAGATTGTCAATATGTGATTGCCCTTTCCAAAAGGTAGGCTTCTCTACATTTCGAAAGCACATAACATCTGCAAATCTCTTACTCAAAGCCTTTTTACTAAAAAATCTTGCCTATTTAATCATTTTATGCATATGCCTAAATAAAAAAACTTGTAGAAAAATATGTTCCTTTGAATATTGAATAAGTCAAAACAAAATTATACTTAGATATGTCTTAATTTCTTCACAAGGAGGATAATGAAAAGACTCAACACAGCTTCCCCCTTGATGAAAGATTTATCCATAGCAGCTTGTCTTTAGGCTACTAGCCAATATCATTCTGTGTCCACTCTTTACACTGAGCTAACTCTTCTAGAATTTCTCATAATATTAACAAATACAACCTATGGAAGAGACTCCACTGCAATATTTGTAGGCATTTATTTTGTGGAAACCTAAGGGAAAGTGAAATGCTTTCCCCAGATTTGTCTACTGATGTTCTGAAATATCTAATTGCAACCAGAAAAGTCAATGTATAGTTTAGCTCAGAGGGAGAGGCAGCCATCATTTTTGATATAACGATGGAAGGTTTATATAAATATGGATAGAGCATTTAAGGCCATAGGAAAGGCTAAGAATAGTGAGTGGGGTGTGGAATAGATGAAAAAGGAGTAATTCTGAGTGAACTACTTACACAAACATTCCAACTTGGATGCTCAGAAGGAGAAATGGCTAGTTTTAGAGATGATTCTTCAGAAAAAGTGACAAATGTGAGGTGAAATATTGGAGGGGGACAAATACTTTAAGATTTTAAGAGAAAATAAGAGTACTTTTAGTCCACTTTCTGCATTTAGCTTTAACAGCTGTGATAGGTCTAGAGGGATGACAAAATGAACCCCTGGTGGAGAGTCTATTTCTCTCCTTTTGTAGGGGGTCTATTTTTTTTTTACTAAGCCTATCCTTGAATATTTTGAATAGAGAATAGAAATTAAATACACAAGGTCAGTACATTTCAATCATTCAGTTTAATCCTTCTAATTCAGATATATTAGACAGATAGATGACACTTGTGTTCTATCATTTTCAAGTCCAGTTAGTTCTTAATCCTAATTATGCCTGACTTAAAGTGAATGAAATTCATCTTCAACTAAGTAAATAGGAACCATAGAGCTTTTGTTATTTGTTAGAACAAGCTTTATTAAACACCAATCCTCTGCTTTCCGTTCCAATTATTGTTCAAGGTTTTAAGGGTCTAGGTTAAGTAGAGTTGTCAGATTTTACTTTGTTGGGTAATGAAGTCAGAAACATGAATTAATAACAACAGCTCAAATTTGGGTCATGATTCACAGTTTGCTAGTGCATGCATTGGTTCATTCCATTCTGATGATGCTAGGTGGTAAGAACGTCTGGCTTCTCATCTGGGTATTGGCAGTAAGAATTGTGTCCTCCTCATAGAGTGGTTATGAGGATTAAATAAGTTAATAAATTCAGGGAGCTTAAAACATTTCCAGGCCTATAGCAAGTGCTAAATAAATGTTAACTGGTTGTGTAGATGTTGTTGCTGTGATTATTTAAAGTGTACTTTGTATCATCTGAATCAAGTGAAAGAAGAAGGTGAGTAAAAGGAATGATGAGAGGGCTGAGAGGGCAGGGAGATAAAGAGATTAATACCAGGCATAAATTCGGTAGGATCTGAGCCTTGCCTATTTGAAAAAGGCTATTTAGGTAGTGCCATATCATTAAGTAAAGTGGATTGAAGTAGATATATTAAAGTGATATTGATTAACTTTATAAATATCCTTTCTCTCTGTCTGCAATGGGAGTTCATTTAAATTAGAAGGAAGTGAGAAAAAGCAGAACATTCCAGAGATTAGATTGAAGGACTAAGACCCACTGACCATCTATATGAGCCTGTGTGTCTCTAATTAATCTATCTATGCCTGAGCTTCCTTCTTTACAATGTGGAGTTAAATAACAGTTTCTCATGTTTATCTTGCAATGAGACTACTAAAGTCAGAAGGCATTTAGAATCCTTCACATAGGCTGAATATAATAATATAATATAATAAGGAAGAATCTCAGCAAATTGTATTCTGAGATTGTTTTATTTGTTATTTATTTAGTTCTATCTTTACTGAATATAATTTTGCTCAAGCCCCAATTATGCTTCCTCTTGATGACTACGTCACTTCTCACTATTACATTCATCCTCCCCTTAATCCAAGTACTATGATATCTACCAAACACACATCTGATCAAGTTAATCCCATTGGAATAGCTTTTCTTCCATTATTAGGGCAACACTGGTGGTGCAGTTCTTAAATAAAGTCCACTGCTCCTCTCAGGATACATGATGTTCCAGAATATATATTGTTTTTAAGGCACAGTATTTGAATTCATAAGCCTCAGATTTCAGTCTCAGTTCTTCTATTCAGACTTATACTGGCCATGTCAATTATATTTCTGTGTTTTTATTACTTCAGCTTTTATTTATTTATTAATCATTTATTCACATGTGCATACATTGTTTGGGTCATTTCTCCCCCCTGCCCCCTTCCCCCTCCTTCTCCGCCACTCTCTTCCCTCAGTTCCAGGCAGGTCCTGTTCTGCCTTTATCACTAATTTTTTTGAAGAAAAGACACTAGCATAATAAGAAAGACAAAGCAGTTTTGCTAGCTGAGTTAGGGATAGTTATACAGAAATATTCCTAGCATTGTTTTTGTGTACACGTGTTACAAACCATGCTGATTCATCTCTAACTGATCTTTACACTGGTTACTGATCCCTTTCTCATGATAACCTCTGTTGCTTTAAGGTTTCTGTATTAGCTCCTCTGGAATGGGGACATCAAACGCTTTCATGTTTTGGGTTTTCTACCTATATGTGTCCTCCCCTTGTTATGTGATCCAGTCCAACCACAATGCTGCATTTGCCCTAAATCTAAAGTCCGCATATGAGGGAGGACATACAATTTTTGGTCTTCTGAGCCTGACCTTGCCCAGAATGATGTTCTGCAGTTCCATCCATGTACCTGCAAATAAGGTCTTATTCTTCTTCATAGCTGAGTAAAATGCCACTGTGTACAAGTACCACATTTTCTTTATCCATTCATCAATAGTGGGGCATCTTGGTTGTTTCCATAACTTGACAATTGTGAATAGCACTGCAATAAACATGGGTGTGCAGGTTACTAGATTAACCTGAGTCGCATTCCTTTGGATGTATCCCTAGGAGTGGGATTGCAGGTTCTTATGTTTAGATTTTTAAGAAGTCTTCAAATTTTTTCCAGAGTGGTTGCACCAGCTTGCATTCCCACCAGCAGTGGATTAGAGTTGCTTTTCCCCCACATCCTCGCTAACACTTGTTGTTGGTGGTGTTTTTGATAATAGCTATTCTAACAGGGGTGAGGTGGAATCTTAGTGTGGTTTTGATTTGCATTTCTTTATGGCTAGAGATGGTGAGCATTTTTTCATGTGTTTTTTGGCCATTTG
The DNA here is from genome assembly GCF_047511655.1 of Castor canadensis. Taxonomy (NCBI): domain Eukaryota; kingdom Metazoa; phylum Chordata; class Mammalia; order Rodentia; family Castoridae; genus Castor; species Castor canadensis. The sequence goes on along the minus strand of NC_133392.1, from coordinate 105,939,989 downwards.
AATTTCTTCTTTTGAGAAAGTTCTCTTTAGTTCAGTTGCCCATTTCTTAATTGGTTCATTGATTTTCAGAGAATTTAGCTTCTTAAGTTCCCTGCATATTCTGGTTATCACACCCTTGTCTGATGTATAGCTGGCAAATACTTTATCCCACTCTGTGGATGGTCTCTTCAGTTTAGAGACCATTTCTTTTGTTGTGCAGAAGCTTTTTTAATTTTATGTAGTCCCATTTGTCCATCCTTTCTCTTAGTTGCTAGGCTGCTGGGGTTCTATTGAGGAAGTCCTTGCCTATACCTATTAGTTCCAGAGTCTTTCCTGCTCCTTCCTGTAGTAACTTCAGAGTTTCAGGTCTGATATTAAGTCCTTGATCCATTTTGAGTTGATAACAGTACAGGGTGGTAGACATGGATCTAGTTTCAATTTCTTGCAGACGGGTAACCACTTGTCCCAGCAACATTTGTTGAAGAGGCTGTCTTTTCGCCATCGTATATTTTTGGCATCTTTGTCAAAAATGAGGTGGGTATAGTTGTGTGGATTCATATCAGGATCCTCTGTTCTGTTCCACTGGCATATCTATTTTTGTGCCAGTACCATGCTGTTTTTATTGCTATTGCTTTGTAATATAGTTTGAAGTCAGGTATTGTGATGCCTTCAGCATTGCTCTTTTTTCTTAGTATTGCCTTGGCTATTCACTGTCTCTTGTGTTTCCAAATGAAATTTATGGTAGATTTTTCAATCTCTGTGATGAGAGTCATTGGGATTTTGATGGGAATTGCATTAAACATGTAGAATGCTTTCAGTAGTATAGCCATTTTTACTATGTTGATTCTACCGATCCATGAGCACAGGAGATCTTTCCATCTTCTGTATTCTTTCTGGATCTCTTTCTTCAGCGATTTATAGTTCTCCTTGAAGAGGTCATTCACATCTTTTGTTAAATTTACTCTTAGGTATTTGATTTTTTTGAGGCTATTGTGAATGGAATTGTTTTCTTATATTCCTTCTCAGTTTGTTCATTGTTGGTATATAGAAAAGCTAATGATTTTTGTAAGTTGGCTTTGTATCTTGCCACCTCACTATAGCTGTTTATGGTGTCTAAGAGTTTTTGGGTAGAGGTTTTTGGGTCTTTAAGGTATAGGACCATATCATCTGCAAATAAGGATATTTTGACAGTTTCTTTACCTATTTGTAAAGAAACTTCTTCTTGCCTAATTGCTCTGGCTAGAAATTCTAGTACTATATTAAATAGGAGGTTGGATAGTGTGCACCCTTGTCTCATTCCTGATTTAGGGGAAATGGTTTCAGTTTTTCACCATTAAGTTTCACCATTAAGTATGTTGGCTGTAGGTTTGTCATACACAGCCTTTACAATGTTAAGGTACATTTCTTCTATTCCTAGTTTTCTTAGAGCCTTTATCATAAAGTGGTGTTGAATCTTGTCAAAGGCTTTTTCTGGATCTATTGAGATGATCAAGTAGTTTTTGTCTTTGCTTCTATTGATGTGATTTATTTCATTTACAGATTTGCATATGTTGAGCCACCCCTGCATCCCTGGGATAAAGCCCACTTCATTGTGGTGAGTGATCTTTCTGATGTGTTATTGGATTCAGTTTGCCATTATTTTATTAAGGACTTTTGCATCGATATTCATTAAGGAAATTGGCCTATAACTCTCCTTTTTGGAGGTGTCTTTGGTTTTGGTATGAGAGTAATATTGGCTTCATAAAATGAGTTTGGCAGTTTTCCTTCTTTTTCTATTTCAAGGAACAGTTTAAGAAGAGTTGGTATTAGTTCTTTAAAAGTCTGATAGAATTCAGCAGTGAATCCATCAGGTCCTGGTCTTTTCTTTTTTGGGAGGCTCTTGATTGCTGCTTCAATTTCTTTTTGTGTTACACATCTATTCAGATGATTCATATCCTCTTGGTTCAGTTTTGGGTGGTTGTAAGTTTCTAGAAAACTGTCCATTTCTTCAAGATTTTCAAATTTATTAGCATATAGGCTCTCAAAGTATTTTCTGATGATTTCCTGGATGTCCATGGTGTTTGTTGTTATCTCCCCTTTTGCATTTCTGATTTTACTGATTTGAGTTTTTTCTCTCCTCATTTTAGTCAGATTTGCCAGGGGTCTGTCAATCTTATTTATTTTTTCAAAGAACCAGCTTTTTGCTTCATTGATTCTTTGTATGGTTTTTTTTGGTTTCTATTTTATTGATTTTAGCCCTTATTTTAATTATTTCTTTCTTTCTCCTTGTTTTGGGATTAGCTTGTTCTTGTTTTTCCAGGAGTTTGAGCTATAATATTAGGTCATTGATTTGCAATCTTTCTTCCTTTTAATATATGCACTCATGGCTATAAATTTTCCTCTTAGGACTGCCTTTGCTGTGTCCCACAGGTTCTGGTAGGTTGTGTTTTCATTTCATTAATTTCCAGGAACCTTTTATTTCCTCTTTTATTTCATCAATGACCCATTCATCATTGAGCAATGTGTTGTTCAGCTTCCAATTGCTTGCATATTTTTTACTGCTGTTTTTGTTGTTGATTTCTAGTTTTAATGCATTATGGTCAGATAGAATGCATGGGATTATTTCTATTTTCTTATATTTGCTGAGATTTGCTTTGTGCCCTAAGATATGATCAATTTTGGAGAAGGTTCCATGTGCTGCTGAGAAGAATGTATATTGTGCAGAAGTTGGATGAAATATTCTGTAGACATCAGCTAGGTCCATTTGACCTATGGTGTGATTTAGTTCTAGGATTTCTTTATTGATGTTTTGTTTGGATGACCTATCTATTGGTGATAGGGGAGTATTAAGGTCTCCCACTATCACTGTGTTGGCGTTTGTATATGTTTTTAGGTTCTTCAGAGTATGTTTGATGAAATTGGGTGTATTGATTTGGGTGCATATAGGTTGATAATTGTTATTTCCTTTTGGTGTATTTCCCCTTTTATTAGTATAAAGTGTCCTTCTTTATCTCATTTGATCAATGTAGGTTTGAAGTCTACTTTGTCCAAGATAAGTATTGCTACCCCCACCTGTTTTGGGGGACTATTGACTTAGTAAATCTTCTTCCAGCCTTTCACTCTCAACCAGTGCTTATTTATGTCAATGAGGTGGGTCTCCTGTAGGCAGCAGGTTGTTGGATCTTCCTTTTTAATCCATTTTGCCAACCGGTGTCTTTTGATGGGGTAATTTAGTCCATTGATATTCAGTGTTATTATTGATAGGTACATGGTGATCCTTGTCATGTAGTTGTCTTTGTTGATTAAGGGTTTGATTGCATGTAGCTGAATCAATGTTATTCTCTACTTTCTTGCCTTTTCTTCTCCTGTGGTTTGGTACTGCCTGCCCCTTCATGATTTTGTTTGCTTTCATTTTCTGTGTGCAAAATTTCTTGGAGAATCTTTTGTAGTGGTGGCTTGGTGGTCATATATTGTTTTAATTTCTGCTTATCATGGAAGACTTTTATTGTTCCATCTATTTTGAATGATAATTTTGTTGGGTAGAGTATCCTAAGATTGAAATTATTTTCTTTCAGTGCTTGGGAGACCTCACTCCATGCTCTTCTTCCTTTTAGTGTTTCTGTTGAGAAGTCTGCTGTGATTTTGATGGGTTTACCTTTGTATGTTATTTGCTTTTTCTTTCTTACAGCCTTCAATATTCTTTCTCTAGTCTCTGTACTTGTTATTTTAATGATAATATGTCATGGGGTAGTTCTATTTTGGTCAGGTCTGTTCAGTGTTCTGGAGGTATCCTGTACCTGAATGGGCATAGTTTTCTCTAGATTTGGGAAAATTTCTGTTCTTATTTTGTTGAATATACTACACATTCCTTTTGCTTGCACCTCTTCTCCTTCTTCAATGCCCATGATTCTCATATTTGGTCTTTTGATGGAGTCAGTGATTTCTTGGATTTTCTTTTAATAGATCTTGAGTTGTTTAACTAATAGTTCTTCAATTTTCCCTTTAATTGTCATTTCATCTTCAAGTTCTGAGATTTTGTCTTCTGTTTGTTCTATTCTGCTGGAATGGCCTTCCATTTTGTTTTGTATTTCTGTTTCATTCTGTTTTCTGAGGTTTTCCACATTGTGTGTTAATTCCTCTTTAATATTGTCAGTTTTTTGCCTTTAATTCGTTTATCTCTCTGTTCATGTTAATCTCTGTTTCAGTTTGGTGTTTATTTAGGGTTCCCATGAGTTCATTTATTAGTTTCTGAGTTTTCTTATATTATTTATTTTTGTTGTCTTGGAATTTCTTGAGTGCTTCTTGTATGTTTTGTTTGACTGTGTCTAGTAACATCTCTATGAAATTCTCATTAATTACTTGTAGGATTTCTTCTTTCAGAAGGCTTTGTTGGGTTCCTTGGTATAGTTTATCTTTGTTTTGTTGGAGTCTGGATCTCGGTATCCATTTTCTTCATTTCTCTCTAAATCCTGTACTACTTTATTTTTGGGGGGAGAATGGTTCCATCCCCTTTTCTTCTTCCCATATTTCCACTGGGTACCATTTCTATCCCAAGATTATGTGTTATTTAGTATTAGCTGGGTTACAATATTAATACTAACATAACCAAGAGAGAAGGATAAAAAAGAGAAAGAGAAGGAAAGATAAAAGGAAGAGAGAGGAAAGGAAAATAAAATGACAGACAAGGTGGGTGATCAAATAGCAAACCAGGCAGCCAAACCCTTAAAGAAGGGGAAAAAAAAATCACCAGCTCTGGAACAGTAAAATTGCAGTCTTAGTTGTTTTGATGTTACTTCTTTAGCATCCAGTCTTGTCTGTGTGTGCCTCTTAGGCAAGTTTGGAGCCCTCTAGTGGTGGCTTGAGTGGAAGCCTGGTGGAGTTGTTATTTGGTAAGCCTATAGAGCTGGGGCCTGGCTCCACCCAATGGGCGTGGATCTCTGTGGGCTGGGGGATACGGCTGTCTCACACCGATCTGGTGACCGGCCCTGAGGGGTGGTGATCCCGATGGAGCATGACTCTGTTGGGGGGGAGGGGATCCCCGTGGAGTATGGATCCTGTGCAGGGCTGAGGCCTACAGCCCGAGGGGCAGGGATCCTGTAGGGGTGTGGATCTGGTTGTCTCATGGGGTGCTGGGACCCAGTAGGGCCTGAGGGGTGGGGGGGCTTGAGGGACAGGGATCCCAGTGGTACATGGAATTGGTGCAGAGTTGGGGCCCAGTGTGGCCCAAGAGGTGGGGATCCTGGTGGGGTATGGATCACATGTGGGACTGGGGCCCGGTGCAGCCCAAGGGGCAGGGGTCATAGTGGTGCATGGAACTGTTGTGGGGCTTGGGCCCAGTGCAGCCTGGCAGAGTGGAGCAGTGGTTCTGCAGGCCTGTGGGGTGAGGATTTGGCAGTCTAGCTGTTCTTGTATTAGATCATTGCATAGAGAAGCCTTCCTCAATCTAAGGGTTTAAAGTTCTGTAATTTTGGCTCTCCCTTGTGCTTTACTTCAGCTACATGTGTCTCCAGCATCTCAGCAGAGTCCCTGGTTCAGAAGCTCATGAGGTATGTGGCTCTGTCCCATTTGCCATCTTGGATCTTCCATTAGTCAGCATTTGTGACTGCTGGGTGTCTTGCTGCCCACACTTGCTGCTGGGGACAATGTCACACAGCTACGGGAGCCTTAAAGAAAGGCATTAATACACACACATGCACAGAGCCACCAGACTCCTTCTACTTCAGCATTAAAGAAAGGCATTAATACACACATACATGCACACACGCTCACACACACACACACACACCAGTCATGACTATTTCAAGATTCATATAAGAGAAAGTATGTGAAAGTACCTAGAAACATTTTATAAACACCTGCATGAATGTAGCTAAATTAGGATAGCCATTAATTAATAAGGATTCTCCTCATATTTTGCATAAAGAAATAGGCTAAAAGAATGATTTTGGAGTGCTACCACAAAACACATCTATGATAGCTCTAGCAAGCTAGCTCAAAACTATGCATAGCTGATGATAGGATGCCAAAGTCTCATATTGAGAATATAAAAAAGTTTAGCTTTTAAAAACCTTTATTTTCAGAGTAATTCATCAACATGCTGCATCCTACCCTCCTTTTCCTTCAAGCTGTCCTTATCTCCACCCTCAGGACAGAATGGACATCAATATCCTTTCTATAGAAACTTCACCAGATATTCTGCCACTTGTTTTCTACCAATCTTCATTTAGGAGTCTACAATGTTCATCAACATAGACTTAGATATTGTAAAGTGTTTTGTTGACCTTGCACACTCATAGTCTTATCCTTCCTACATGATTTCCTAAATTGACTATTTTTAATAATTATTCTGATTCATATGGTTATACTGTCTCATACCACCCTTAGAGAAATAGGTTCAACTCAACTCTGATATTATGCAAGCTTGTTCCAGACCCCAGATTGGATACTTGCAAATTTATAAAACTGTTAATCTGAGTATGCATACTTCAGTATTGATGTGGATATTCTCTGTGCATTGTGAAAGTCATGTACTGATAGTGAGAATCTTATGATCATATGGTACAAGTCACTTACATAGAAATCCAGCCATCTAATTTCTATCTAATGAGAGTTTTGAAGTAAAATAAGAGCAGTTAAATCAAAGCAGAACACGTGGTAGATGCTTTGCAAATGCAGTGTTTCTAACTGGGATTTATAAAACTCATTGTTTTCCTATGGCATAATGCCTGCTGAAGAATCACGCAAGTTCTTGGTACAACTCAGTCACCGGCTATAGTCATCTGTATGTGGGTTGTTGGAGAAGTAAAGTAGCCACGCTAATCAGATGGAGCCATTAGGCCCCCAAGGAGCATGATCACAAATGAAATCATTTTATCTCTGCTGCCTTCTTGGCTAACTGACTTGTACTTTTAAAAGTAGCCATAATTCAAATTATTATTATTTCATTCCTAAAGTTTCTCTAAATTGTAGCAAAATGAGCCAAAGAAGTTTCATCAACAGTCAGTTTTTAGACTCACAAAGGAAGCCATAGCAAAGAACTAAGTGAGGCTTTACTTCTTGCAACTAAAAAATCAAGGAAAGCAGGGTAAGTGTGAATCATTGGTAATTTTGAAGTAAATAATTTTGAAATTACAATTTAGAAATTTCCATAACTTAGAAATTAAAACAAGTATATTTTGGATAGTACAGTTGTCATTTGAACTTTGTAATAATAGCTTATTCAATAAAGAGTTTGGTACTAACCAATAATTGATATGCATTTGTAAATAGGTGAGGCAATTTTCATGCAGTCCTTACAAATAGATTGCTCTTTTATCAAGTTCAAATTTCACTGCTTCATCTTGTGAACCCAATATAATTTGAGAGATACTATATAAGTATAATAAAACAAGAAAAGAACTCAGTATTTCAAATCCTGTATTTTAAAAATGGGCAAAATCAGTTTTTTGTTGAGAAGTAAAAAGACCTGGTTTCTCTTCTCAGCTTCATTGTTTCTACCCCAATTATTTCATTAACTTATTTATTTAAGAACCATTATCTAGAGTTGAGAGTATGGCTTAAGTGTGGAAGGACTGTCTACCAAGTATGAGATCCTGGGCTCAATCTCCAGTACCACACACACACACACACACACACACACACACACACACACACACACACACATAAAGAGCAATTATCTATATAATACCAGCTCTGTGTTGTGGCCTGTTTCAGACATTATAGGCACAGTGATAATAAAAACAGTACACAACACCATGTATCTTAGTCGGAAGTGACAAAATAATAAAAAGTAAACATGTAAATATGTAAAATATCACACAGTTGTTAGCTTTAAAAATTAGTGGTGCAAGGGGATAGAAGACAGAACTAATGAACTGATGACTTCATGCATACTCATCAGAAAACAATCTGAGTACATAACATTTGTGCTGAGCCTTGACTATGAGTACTCATTCATTCTATTAGTCTCAGCCTCCTTACCTGAAAAAATGAGGATAAGCATAGTACCATATTCCATAAGATTGTTTGATGCATAAAAATCTTGCACTGGAAATACTTACCAATTGAAAATGACGGCACATTTTAAATATTCAGTGAGTGTTGATTAATACTATGTTAGATATTACAGTGATGACAATTTTGGTTACATTTAAATAATGATACAAATATCAACTGTTCTCTACACTGGATGAAATAAGATAGAATTATCCTTAAATATATAATTAATTAAGAGATTAATCAGGCAGAATAATTGCAGGTTAGTAAGAAAACAATCTATAAAAAATTCACAGCCATATCATGACCTATCACAGTTAATTAGCACTTATGATAATATTAGAATGAAACTAATTCTGGTTCTTTATATGATATCTTTTATTTGAATGTTTGAATAATATCTGGGCCATGGTGGAAGCTGTTCATCTCTGTTGATGTTTGATAAAGACAAGCTTTATCATTTATGACACTACAAAGTTGAATCAGAATTGTAAGTGAATATAGAGGGCTGTATCTTTTACAGTACATGATTTCTTACCTTTAAAGACTCCAACATTAGCAAGATGTTGTAGAATATTCATTTATTTAAGTCACAGATTTCTGAGTGACAATCATTTACTTGCCACTCACGAGCTATGTAACTTTTAAGACGATTCTTTTTTTTTATTAGGATATGTTCATTATATACGGGGCGATTCATAGTGACAATTCTGATTATGCTTATATTGTGCATTAGTTCTATCACCCCCATTGTCACTCTCCTTCAACCTTCTCCCTGCTCTACTTAAAGCAATTGCAAGAGGTTTCCTTGTTCTATTTCATATAAGTATATGAAGTCCACCAACTGTATTTCCTCATCTTAATCTCCTTCATTCACCCTCCACCTCTCACTTGGACCCTCCTCCCCACATACTGTAGGAGGATTCTTAACACACTGAGCCTTAGTTTTCCTATTGTAAGAGGAAGATAATTGCTCCTGGCCATGGGCTACTTTTGATAAATTTAAGTATATAGTATACATAATATTGATGGCAGAGTCAATATTATGTATACAATACATATACAGAGTAAATATGGTCCTTCTCGCATGCAATTTAATCTAGTAAGGAAAACAGACACAAACAAACATGATTACAATTGGGCAAAATACCATGAAAAATAAAGTAAACATGATGGAATAGTGATGAATTCTATCATGAAGCATATCAAGCACTTAATTTGGAAATAAACTTGAAGAAGGCGGAAGTTATGCTTTTGTAAGTTGCTTTGTGAAGGCCTAACGACAAAAATGTCATATTAAAATTGGTTTGATAAAGGTGATTGATTATTCCAATTTCATAGTATAAGCAGGTGAGGCACTCCAGATAATGCTACAGGAAAATAAAAATAAAGCAAGACAGAGCATTTGCACCACACATCAATGAGTCTAAAATCTATCAGGGGATAAAAAGAAAGAAATATCTTTCAGCAAAGAATAGTTCACCTCTATCTGGAAAGATCACCTTCTTAAACAGCCTCTATAAAATGAAGAAAGACAGAGATAGAAAACACATCTTGCCAGCAAATCATCCCAGTAGCTCTGTCCACCAAGAACAAGGTAGAAGGCAACATCTAACACAGAAGAAGAGATGCAAATACCATATTCATTGATAAATTTAGACAAAACTACATTATAGATAATAATAGTAACTCTGAAGCCATCACACTAAGAACCTTGGGTTCCTACTTAAGCAAACTGAAATCAAACTCAGAGTGAATGATAATAGTTTTGAAAAACATGAGTTAACCTTAGCCAGTTAGAAAACAATAAGTAACCTACAACTGAACTCCACCAACAGAAACCCCAATTAACCCCTGAATTGAGACACCTTACATCAACTGCAATATTTTCTTTATATTGCTTCCTGGAACACCACCTAGAAGTTTTCCACTTATATCCTGGACTGCTTTGGGTCTGGTGCTCCCTGATTCATGAATGGCTGTTTGCTCAAATAAAGTCCTTGAAATTTTAATGATCCTAAATTTATCTATTTATAAAGTGAATTTATATCATTGCCAAGTAAGTATTAAGAGAGAATTTTTCTATTTTTAGTTACTTTTCTTTGTCATTTTCCCCTTGGATTTTCACCCATTTAAGGAATAAAAGTTGTGAGCCATTCAAATCAAAAGTAAGGTAGCTGGTCATTTTGTATAAAATAAATACTAAGATTTGCTATATTACATCAGACAATGTAAGAGACCATAGGACTCCAGAATATTGTCATCATGCTTACATACAGTAGGCATTTTCAGATCATTATTGAAGAATTGTCCCTATTTTATAGATCTGTCAAATGATATGTTTACATATTCCCTGGCACTTCTTTAATTATCCTACCACTGAAATTGTGAAAACAAAAAAGAAATAGTATCTAGAAATGGGCATTTTTCATTTTAAAATTTCATTTCCTTTAAGCAGATTTACTTGGGTCTGACTCTGAAATGACTGTCCCTGTTTTCTTTTTAAAAAGTGTCACTCACTGGGAGCAGAGGACTTACAACATATGAGAAAAAAGTGCTGGCAAAGGGCAACCCAAGGAAGAAAAAACAATGAATATGACAAATGCTTCATTAACACTTTTCTTATCCTTATGATAGGAAGCTAAGTAAAAAGAATAATATGTTATCTTTATTATTTCAATAAAACATGGAATTAGGCAAATACATGAAACAGGTGTATTGAAATTCTTTTGAATAATGATTCCATTAAAGTATTATGTGTCATATATTTTTTGAGAATGAAGGAGATTGGGAGAAGTGGAGTGACTTAGTCAAGTTTACACATTATCAAAGGTAGGGAATTCAGTTTTCCAACCAAGAGAAATATGCCGTTCTTGTGACCATGCTGGTTACAGTTATTGAATCTTTATCAGATGTATCAATGTGTGGGGAAAGTTACTGAGACTAGTAATAATAATAACAACAATTTTTTCTCGCTCAGGAAGAGTTCCTAGATTGGGAAAATCTTGCTTTGTGAATCTTAAAGGTGCATAAGAATATAGGACAGGTAACAATCTTAAAGAACATTAGACAGCATGGGCAGTACCGGCTACTTTACTTCCGATCTGCTGGGTAGAGAAGAGAGTCCTCCTGATCTTTGTGTTTCTTACTCTTCCATGCTCTGGGTATAAAAACTACTAAAGTCAAATACATTTTGATAGCTGTGATGGTTATTCCAGCACCTTAAAGATACCTACAGAACCTAGAAGAACTTCTTGAACTAAATATTTAAATTGCAGATTGAAAAGTTTATAAAATCCTAACAATAATATCAAAAGAATCAGCCTGCCTCCTGATCTTAGCATGGTGGAATTTGAACACATGATATTTTTAAGGACCCAAGTTCTCTGGTTTGATGTAAATAACTCACATGATCTCAATGTTATAATCCATGTTTTAATTCACATCAAAAATTACTAATTACTGTACTGGGTTAATAACCTGAATAAAATAAAAATAATATCTATTATTTTTCCATTTCTAGTTCTTTTTTTAAAGAGATTTTTCCTTCTTTAAAAGCAATAAAGATTAAATTTTCTAAGGAAACTGCATTTGTAAATGTAGAAATCTTTGATATAGATGTAGGACAGTATAATATTTAAGCCCTAGACTTTTCAGACAAGTCAACACTTGTTCTTCATTAGACTACACTGATTACTAACTCTGCTGTTTCACATTTATTCTCTGTGTTGTATAGAGTACTTATTTGACACTCAACTTCTACTCTCACCTCCTCCTAGGATGGCTTCCTTTACTATAGAAGAAGAAGGCTGAAAACTGCATTTCCCTGGTTTCCTTCTGGCCAGGCTTCTGGAAACAAGTTAGGTTCACCAATTAGATGCACTCACTGAAATCTTGAATGTACAGAGGAAAGCATGCAAAGCATTACCCTATTGCTAGCCAAAACTGCTATGGAAATAAAGGCCTTTTCTGCAGCAGTGCACTAGTATCTAGATTTGTAAATATCAAGTGAGAATTGCCATGGCTTCAAGAGCTTCCTGGTCTTGCCTTCTATCTCCCTAGTTTGCAGCTACAGCTGTGGTTGTGTGTTCTTACACTCAGTAGCTCAGCAGTGTTGTCCTGTTGCCCTGCCTTTCACCTAGGATATCAGTCTTACATGTTAGGCTTGTTGGGTATGAGGTGGCTAACCTAAACCCACTCCTTCCACTCTTCAGTGATTTTAAGTAATCACATCCATGTGTTAAATCAAATTCTGTTTAAACCATCTGAAGTATTTTCTGTTTCCTGTACTAAAACCTGACTGATTAAACCCCTGTAAGCCTTAGCTTCCCCACTTGGAAACTGGGACAAATTGGGTACTTGCCTCGCAATGGGCAGAGAGAAGTCAGATGAGTTTATTCAAAATATTTGAATATGAACTCAATGCCCAAAGCAGTCAGCACCCCAGACATATTAGCTATTATTATTTTAAATAACAATTTAATGCTGTTTTGCCACCGAAACATTCTCTCTAAACCTTGGTCACTTGCTCAGTAAAGGTAATAATGTATTAATGATATAAATACCTCTAGACCTTAATTTTTACATTACGAACTGAAGCCTAACTTACATTACCTAATTTAATAGGTAAACTAACTGAAAATCTGACATAGGAGTACATTTTTGTTATAAATAGCTGAGTCTCAGCCAATCACAGCAGCTGAGCTCAAGTCAACTAAAGTGGTCATTAAAGATCAGACCATGTTCAAAGGAGGCAAATGCTGACCTATAACCAGTCAAGCTGGTTCTGTACCTCATTTCCTTTTTCTGTTAATAAATATTGCCTGCCCATATTTAGAACAAAGCTTTCTGAAGTTCTGGTTCTAAGGGTTGCCCTATTCAAGAATGGCTCTTTGCTCAGCTAAAGTCTGCTAAGTGGATTTCTCTAAAGTTTTTATTTTAATAGAAGGAACAATTGAGATAAAATACTTCTAAGATCTCCAGATTGTATCACTATCAAGGATATAAAACAGGCTCATTTCATAGACAGAGTTGTGGGTTAGAGAAGTATCTGGAAAGAGAGGCTCCCATACAAAAGAAAACAAGTGTTTCTGACTGGGAAATAAAATGCTGGAAGGATGGTATACAAAGAAAGGAGCAACTGAAAGTAAATGGGGTGGAAGGATCTTCTAGGCTAACTCTATCACATTAACACACTGTGGGACTTTAGTAAAAGTGAGCATGTGCTAGTCTTATGACCCACTATGTAAAACTTTTGACACTTAATATCCAAATGTCTTAGGGTAAGGTAGTCCATCTTCTGCCTTCCACACCTAAAAAGCCTGCTCCCTGGTTTACTGTCCCTTGACTTACAATCATGTTTTGATATTTGATCACTGATGTTATGGAAACTCAGAGGGTTAATTTTAAGAATCATCAGAAATAAGGATTATGAGAGTATTTATAATATACTTAATGATTTTCACCATCTTTTGGATATTTTTTAAATTAGGCAATTGCTTCTCTATCTTTGTTAGGGTCAGTCAATCAATCCTGCCTGTAAGTTTAACTATCTCTCTTATGCAAATTAGAGGTCACATCAGAGGAGATAAAATTAGAAGAGGCCCTGCAAAGAGACTAATGGAAGTTATTGATCTGTTCATTACTTGGCCTTTAGATTTAGACATTATTAACAGGAAAATCTTGGCTGAAAAGTTGCATTAACGCAGAGAAGGTATGCTGGCATGAGAAATGTATGAAAGTAAAATCAGGTATCAGAACTCTTCAGACACGTATAAAGTATCCCCTGTACTCCTAAAAGAGCAGAGGAAGTGCCTTTCAAGAAGCTCTTCCTTTGCCTTCTGACTCCTCCAGCAAAAACATAGTTATAAATTCAGATCCAGACTTGACTTGCAACAGGGACCTATCTCTTCTTATAAGCTAGGTAGTCTCTGAAATCTTAAAAATTACAAAACTAATACACAGAATTTATGACTCAATTGGAATTAGATTTCTTGATACCCTATTCATGTGAGTTTTCTATCATGTCATACTTCTTCTCCCATATTGTGTTACTTCTAACATATACAATTTATGCCCTAAAGTGATTTAATATCTCTTGAGTTATCTGCTAAGGCTGAACACATACTTTAAATTAATTGTTTTGTTCTTGAGATTCCAATATTATATACTAAATAATCTAGTATTAGAGAGATTTGCAAATCTTCATATGAATGTCATTCTCAACATTGTATATGGAACAGATGTAGTTTTAGGGAAATTCATAAATTTTCATATGACTGTGATGGTACTCAGGACACTAGGTTTTGAGAAAATATAATTTATAAAGTTCTGTTGACATAAAATAACTTTGCTTTAAAGGAAATAATAAAACAGTTAATTCAGAGCCAAATATGAGAGACCATGGCTTGGGAACATGAATTCAAGTTAAAATGAATGACGTGGTCCACTGTGAAAGAGATTACAAGAACTTTTATAGTAAAAAATCATAAGTTAATACCTCTAACAAATACATTGAATTGGTAAGGGCGTTATGCAGGTGGACTACAGTAGAGTGGAAAAATTTTTTTATGGCTTTCAGATGTTACCTTACAGCATTCTTAGTTTCAGTTTGGTAGAGACTGCAGGTCTGCTAGGCTTGGCAATATTTCTTTGAAGAACTTCAGTGTCACAGTTCAATCATCTCACCTCATCTTCACTCTCTTCATAGTAGGCTCTTAAAAAATTTGCATAAATAGAAAGGACATCTCTGAGGATGGTGAAGAGATGGAGCATATTATTTTTCTTTTTTCTTTTTATACAGTCAAAGTGTCTTTGTTTTTAGGCAGAATAAATTCAAATTTCCATGTGATGGGGAAGTGCATAGTTTGCATCTAAGCAAGCCATTACAAAAGATTCTTAAGAAATTTTGACTGTTCCCTTAATCTTGCCTAAACATTTATAATACAGATCTGTCCAAATCACTTCACCTCTTAGAGCTTTAGTGTTCCTTGTCATTGAAATTTTAAAAATGGTGATGTAGTTTTCAAAGTGGGTTCCATCAAGAGCTCCAGGCTTCCTCTTGAAAGTCTGATGGTACAAGTGGGACTTCAAGAACAATAATGCAGCTGTGTTTGTACCTCTTTCATGATTGCATTTACAGTTCTGTTTAAAAATTTTAAAATTACAGAGATGTGCTATTGTGTGTGGCTCAGTTATATCTTGAAAAAGGGACTCACTAAGTTTCTCTCAAGATTCTCCTGACTCAGCCTCTTGAGTAGCTGGGATTTTAGGCATGTACTATCATTCCTAGAAGTTCAGGTCAGTGTAATACCTACCCCATAACAGGACCTGTTTTACATTCCTATCCTTCATATTTTTATGTGTACATTCATTATTCAAAAGGGTTTCACCATAGTATTTCACCCACAAATATATTATACTTTAATCAAATTAGCCCCCTTCATTAATCTTCTTTACTTTCTTCCCTTCCCGCTATTATTTAACAGCTTTTAGTGTGCTTGTCATGCCATATTCCTACACAGGCACAATATGTTTTGATTTTATTCATTCTCTATCATTCTCTTTAATTGTTCTTCCTTCCCCTAGTCCCTTAAAACAGTCCCACTATTGCAAACACATTTTATATATATCATGGTTGTATTTATGTATTCATTTATCTTTTGGATCTGTCTTTCACATATGAGAGAAGACATGAATCTCTCATCTTTCTGAACCTGAGTTATTTCACTCGACATGATGAACTCCAGTTCTATCCATTTACCTGCAAAGGACATAATTGCATTCTTCTTTATGTACATATGCCACATTTTTTTTAATCCATTCATTAGTTGTAGAACATCTAAGCTGTTTCCCTAGTTTGGCTATTGTGAATAGAGCTGCAGTAAACAGGGGTGTACAAGTGTCTTTATTGTATCCTGACTTATAGTCCCTGAAGTATATGCCTAGGCATAGTATTGCTGGATTATAAGGTAGCACTGATTTTAGTTTTTTGAGGAAACATCATAATGCTTTCCAAAGTGGTTGTAGTAATTTATATTCCCTATTTCACTGCATCCTCACCAATCTTTGTTGTTTGTGTTCTTGACGGTAGCCATTCTAACAGGAGAAGTGAAATCTTTTTTTTATTATTCATTTATTTACATGTGCATACATTGTTTGGGTCATTTCTCCCTCCTGCCCCCGCCCCCCTCCCCTCCCTTCCAGGCAGAACCTGTTCTGTGCTTTTCTCCAGCTCCACTGAAGAGTAGAAATAAGCAATAATAAGAAAGACATAGCATTTTGCTAGTTGAGATAAGGACAGCTATACAGAGAGATTCCTAGCATTGCTTTCATGTACAAGTGTGTTACAGCCCAGTGGTTTTGAGTTGCATTTCCTTTATTCCCAAGGATGTTGAACATTTCTTCCATGTGTTTATTGACCATTTGGACTCCTTTTGAAAATTGCCTGCTCATTTCATTTGCTTATGTCTTCACTGGATCATTGATTCTTTGGGAGTTTAGTTTTTTGAGTTCCTTGTAAATTCTGATTATTAATCCCTTTTCAGATGTATAGCTGGCAAAATTTTTCTCCCATTCTATGGGTTGTCTCTTCAGCCTGGTGACTTTTTCTTTTGAGATAGAGAAGCTTCATAGCTTTATGCAGTCCTGTTTGTCAATCTTATCTGTTAATTGCTGAACTATTGGAGGTCTATTCAGGAAGTTATTGCTTATGCTTATATGTTCCCATGTTTTCCCTATTCTTTCCTGTAGTAGTTTTAAACTTTTAGGCTTGACATTAAGATCTTTGATCCACTTTGATTTGATATTACTACAGAGTGAAAGACGGTAATCTAGTTTAGTCTCTCACATACTGATATCCAGTTTTCCCAGCACCATTTGTTAAAAAAGCTGCCTTTTCTCCAATATATGTTTTGGACTCCTTTGTCAAAACTCAGATGATTGTAGCTGTGTGGATTTATGTCTTGGGCTTCTATTCTGTTTCATTGATGTTTCTCTTATGATTGCACTTGGTTTACAGACTTTGAGGAAGGATACCACAGACATGAAGTATTATTTCAACATGTGCTACTAACACATGTTAGTAGCATGCCTTATCACTGAGATGAGAAACTTCATTGCCATTTTTACTTTCTCATAATTCATTAGAAAGAATTTGCTGAGTCCAACCACATTCAGCAGGAGGAAAACTAAGCATCATATCTTGGAGGGAGGAGTGGTTCCATTTATACTTGAAATTCTTCTCTAAGGAAGAGTTGTCTCTTCACCCCATTTATAATAAAACAGTTTTACAAGTTATGATAAGAACTGTGTAAGAAAAGAAAAAGAATATGTGGGAGAGAATAACAGGAGAGATTTATTAAGAAAGCTCTATAAACAAGGCATCGAACTTCAGGTGTCCTAGAACAATGCATGGAAGGTCATGGGAGGAACAAAAGAGAAAATGACAGGAGGAAAATATAACCTTACTCATTTCCTTTCCTCACTCCCCCATCCATAGCAGAGATTGTTTATAAATATTTAGGTTTGGTGGTGCTGGGAGACAGATTTGGGGAAAAAAAGATAAAACAACAACAACAAAAATGAAAGCAACATTCAGCCTGGGACACAAATAAGATTCATATACTGCAGTAATGGTTACTATTAAAACATAGAGTATCTTGAAGGAATGCTTGAAGCAACAGCTTATTTGAGCAAAACAAAAGAAAAAAATCATGAGTGAATTTTGCTACCTGACATGTTACCAGACAGATTACATCCCTTTGCTTCCTTTTCCATGTTTATTAAACCAAATGGGTATTCAAAAAGTTAGGAATTATAGCATGGGGCATTAGATACAGCATCTCCAAGTGATTCAAAACCCAAATGTTACAGTGCTTTCCTCAAGCCTGAGGTCCTGAGTTAAATTCCTGATACACTCCCCCCACCAAAACAAAACAAAAAAGGAAGAAAGTAATTGAGGCAAGGATCTGTGAGCATAGGATAGAGTTAGCCTTGAATAGACAGCTGAAAGAAGAAAGGAATCAGAATGAGTTCACATCAAAGCTTAAACACAGGTGACCTCTGTTTGTTGGATTGAGAAATTAGTAAATATATATGTTTTACTTATGGATTTTTCCTCAAAAGGATTTGAAACTACAAACCCTGTATGAATTTTCAGACACTATTTAGAAATGGAATAGAAATTTAGGAAAACCAATGGAATACAAAATGTTGGAAAACCAACGTTAAGCAAAAAGTTTAAGAAATAAGACCACTGCATTATGAAATCAGAGAGAAAGCAGTTTGATTAGGTAACTGGCATTCTACTTGCAGCAGAAAAAGAGATGAAGTAAGTAGATAAAAGTGCTTTCGAAGCTTTCTTGCCCTTATTTTGTGTGATTTAACTTTCTTTCCTCAGTTCTCAATCCTGTGCCCTATTTCAGAGCCTTTTTTTTTCCCCACTCATCTTGTGAACCTCAGGACACTGAGGAAGTTTGATGTTCAGACATTTTATTTTTAGGATATCATATTATGTAATATCTTAGATTGGTGTCATTCATTCCAAAAACTGCTGTTTTGAACAAGAACTGAGAAAAATGTACCCTGTAGATAAAACCTTTACATCCAAGCTGTCTTCAAAACACCTTATAAAAACTCAGCAATCCTTCCTGAAAGCATATCTTCTTCTTTTATCTATTAACAAATACTTATATGACTGTAGGTTCATTTTTAAAGTCTAATCCCTGTACCTTTATTCTGGCAGTATTTCTCAATTAATTAATATTTCTGAGAATACAGTGAGGCACAATATTGAAAAAGAGAACTTTTATTTATTTGCTTTCCCTGCTGTGTAAAGAATGTTACGACCCCAATACACTTCATCCTTTGAAAAACATCCTCCTGTTCTCCTATCAAGGGTATCAATGAAAACAAAATATAGAGGGAAAGGAGAAAAGTTACAAGGTACATAATAATGAAAGCTGTATTATATGCACCAAAGCTCAAATATCAATATAATTCTGCCACATACCTGCAGTCATGTCTGGTCACCACTGAAAGTGCTCTTTAATCTTAAACAAAGAAATTTTGTGGAGTGTCACTGACAACAAGATTGATGTTGATTTAAATTTTTTTCATGGAAGACATAGTGAGCTTCTCATCAGAAATTATCTCAAAGTCAAAATATCTCATGGTTTTATGCTGAATTAGAAGAATTCTTTTGGTATGGGACTTATAGGAAAGGCTTTTTCATCAGTTCCATCAATCATTTTTTCAGTGCTTCCTGCTAATGTAGCTTGTGTGATGCTTAAACAGAATTTGCAAGGCGTAAGTGGGACAGCAATCTTAGAATGCCGCAGAAATGCCCATGGATAAGCCAGCCTAGTCATTAGCTTTATTGCTAACAAAGAGGAAAATTGCGTGTATAATTATCCCGATAGCAGAGCCAGCAACAAGGTTGGCATCAGGGAATTAGTGCCCTGCTACCATTACTTCATCAGGATCAGAATTAGCCTGTATGCCTTTAAAGGAGCATAGGATTGGGAACAAAATAAACAAGTGTTCTCTTTTCACTGTAAGATAGATATATTTTTGCACCTAACCAAGCTCTCTCAAACCCCTGCCAGCTCAGCTATGTTTAGAAGTTAGTGAATCCGAGTTTGTGACTTTGGGCTTCATGACTACTCTAATGTCAATACAATATCACTAGTACTATTACTGGTAATATATAAAAATAATCACATATTACTCTGAGATAATGAGCAGTGAGGTTCAGAAAAGGTTTCGTTGTTCAAAGCTGTAAGACTAATGTGTATGCATTGCTCATAGTAATGACTGCAGTAGGAAATATACAAAACTTTCAAGATTCAGCCACAGTTAATATGCTTTTAAATGTCATGATTAAGACAAGATAGATCTTCTACTTGGACCTCCCCATTTTTGTTTTCTAAGTTTCCCTTGGATATTAGTTTCTTAGTTTGTAAGTATCTCTCTTTTCTTATGCACCCAAGTGGGATAATATGCATAATTTGCCAGTACAGTTCCTGAACCAAAGCAGGCACTCACTCTCTCTAGGTACATTCCCACTGGTCTACCCTGATGTGGAAGAAGGGTTTATATCTGAGAATCCAAAAGATCCTTACAGGCAATGAATTTGAGTCATTCAGATTCCTCCTTATAATGTGCACCACATATCCCTTGTTTTATTTTTCCCCAAAGCACTAATATTAAATGAAAGATAGCTTTCATATGAAATATTTAATTTATGATTGATTGAATGACTTACTTCCAAGTTCTACAGAATTTCCATGAAGTGTGTTTGATTGAAACTACTGGGATTTCTTTCCTCTAAGAAATCAGGCTCTGTCATCATCCTTGATTTTTGTTAAGCAAATATGATTGATCATAAAAATCCTTTTCAATATGTCCAGTGCCTAGAGGTTAATAAGCAAAGAAGAAATAGTCATGGTAAACTTTTTCAATCAGGGATTTGGAGAGATGAAATATTACTATGCAGAAGGAAGATAAATCACAGTTCCAAATGGCCTTACAGTTGGAGGTCTCCCAGTGACCCAGCACGGCTCACAGATGCAGCTGCAGTAAATAATAGGCTGGGAATGATGATCATTGTGATTTTAGTTCATTATTAACAGAAGCCTGATATACGTAAAATGTAGGTCAATGCATTCTGTTTAATACATATTTATCTTCAGAACATGAAGCATGAGAATGTTGTTCAGCATTAAAAAAAAGAGGTGACAAATGAGTAGTCTCCTAAGAACTATTTAAATGACTACTTTTAATTTCTATCTCTTCATAGAAATATAAATTCCACGAGGGAGAGAACTATGTATATTGTTTTTATCATCTTTTAGGGCTTCATTTGCACAGTGACTACCTCACATGGGCTCTCAATCAGATATGTGTAGAAGATTTGATTGGTAAGCTATTGATTGAGAACTATATTATTGCATTTATTAATTTATGAAGGCTTTTCTTGCATGAGGGAGGGCTGTACTGTATTCATCTTTACTTACCCTCTCCCTAAGTGAGTGCTCATTCAATGGACAACTTGGTTTAAGGAAGGATGATGTTTGAGGGGGATTTCCAGTCAGTCATTGCATTCTCCTTGTGTCTTAAGCATATGTAAAAAAAGAATTTAAAAAAATCTGTAACTGGAAAATGTTGTTTTCAAAGATTAAACTAGCAAGAAGAGGAACTAATCAATTAAGCAAGATAGAAACTATTGTAGATAGAAAAAGTTAAAGGAAAGACAAGAAAATTAATGGGATGTTCTGGGATAGACTAGTTGGCACAGTAGACAGAAGGTAACTCTGGAACGAAGAGAGAAAACAAAGGAATGGAGGGAATTTGCAAAGTCTAGGAAGGTAACAGAAAGTGGTAAATACAGCATGCTGTTTTTAAAATGTCAGAGCACAAAGAAAAACTTAGAGTTAAGTTATGGGTTTCAACAGTAAGAATTTAAAAGAAACAGCAAGGCGACAATTGTTGGAAGGTTAGTGATGTGTTTAGATGCAATTATGTGAGGAATATGGCAGTCTTCATTGTGAAAAGCTGTGGTTAGAAATATGGGGATGTGATTTTAAGCTAAGCAAGTAAATTCAGATTGTTGGAGACGATCCAGCTGCTGGTGTGCATAGAATTTACTGTTTTTATCTTAGAGACTAACATATTATATTTGCACTTTAGTTAAAAATGATGTACCCAGTGCATTCTTGGAGAGATAATATAAAATTGATGACAAACTCTATTCAGTCATTTGGAAGTTCTGGGGGGAAATCAGAAAGTGGTTGTCTTTTATATGTACTTATATTTATTTATCTCACCCATTCATATAAACATGAATTTGAACTATTTGTCTGTTACCAAACTATAATTTATGAAAATAAGAATTTTTTAAATGAAGAACATGGCCAAACAATATTTTGTGATTTCATTATTTAAAATTATGTTCATCCTATATTTTAAAAATAATCTTTTGGGGTGTGTCATCTATCAAATGACAGACAGCAACAATAATAATTCAATAATGGGTTGAGTAGTGGTACTTAAATCCAATAATTCTTGTGAAAAGTAATTAAAATATATTCAGTGGATTTTAATGATTTTTATATTGCAATTAACATGTACAGCAACAATGGCCCCATTTTAGTTAAGTGAAAGATACCTAAAGGGTTTGTACAAATGTCAAAAAAATGGAAATTTATAAAATATCAAATATTAAAATATGCATTGATTATTAGTATGAGTTCTATTTCTAACTAATATCCTTACTCTCTGGGTATTTCTTTTTTTTTTCATTTTTCTTTTATTATTCATATGTGCATACAAGGTTTGGTTCATTTCTCCCCCCTGCCCCCACCTCCTCCCTTACCACCCACTCCACCCCTCCCGCTCCCCCCCCCAATACCCAGCAGAAACTATTTTGCCCTTATCTCTAATTTTGTTGTAGAGAGAGTATAAGCAATAATAGGAAGGAACAAGGGGTTTTGCTGGTTGAGATAAGGATAGCTATACAGGGCATTGACTCACATTGATTTCCTGTGCGTGGGTGTTACCTTCTAGGTTAATTCCTTTTGATCTAACCTTTTCTATAGTTCCTGGTCCCCTTTTCCTATTGGCCTCAGTTGCTTTAAGGTATCTGCTTTAGTTTCTCTGCATTAAGGGCAACAAATGCTAGCTAGTTTTTTAGGTGTCTTACCTATCCTCACCCCTCCCTTGTGTGCTCTCGCTTTTATCATGTGCTCATAGTCCAATCCCCTTGTCATGTTTGCCCTTGATCTAATGTCCACATATGAGGGAGAACATACGATTTTTGGTCTTTTGGGCCAGGCTAACCTCACTCAGAATGATGTTCTCCAATTCCATCCATTTACAAGAGAATGATAACATTTCGTTCTTCTTCATGGCTGCATAAAATTCCATTGTGTATAGATACCACATTTTCTTAATCCATTCGTCAGTGGTGGGGCATCTTGGCTGTTTCCGTAACTTGGCTATTGTGAATAGTGCCGCAATAAACATGGATGTGCAGGTGCCTCTGGAGTAACAGTCTTTTGGGTATATCCCCAAGAGTGGTATTGCTGGATCAAATGGTAGATCGATGTCCAGCTTTTTAAGTAGCCTCCAAATTTTTTTCCAGAGTGGTTGTACTAGTCTACATTCCCACCAACAGTGTAAGAGGGTTCCTTTTTCCCCGCATCCTCGACAACACCTGTTGGTGGTGGTGTTGCTGATGATGGCTATTCTAACAGGGGTGAGGTGGAATCTTAGTGTGGTTTTAATTTGCATTTCCTTTATTGCTAGAGATGGTGAGCATTTTTTCATGTGTTTTCTGGCCATTTGAATTTCTTCTTTTGAGAAAGTTCTGTTTAGTTCACGTGCCCATTTCTTTATTGGTTCATTAGTTTTGGGAGAATTTAGTTTTTTAAGTTCCCTGTATATTCTGGTTATCAGTCCTTTGTCTAATGTATAGTTGGCAAATATTTTCTCCCACTCTGTGGGTGTTCTCTTCAGTATAAAGACCATTTCTTTTGAGGAACAGAAGCTTTTTAGTTTTATGAGGTCCCATTTATCTATGCTATCTCTTAGTTGCTGTGCTGCTGGGGTTTCATTGAGAAAGTTCTTACCTATACCTACTAACTCCAGAGTATTTCCTACTCTTTCTTGTATCAACTTAAGAGTTTGGGGTCTGATATTAAGATCCTTGATCCATTTTGAGTTAATCTTGGTATAGGGTGATATACATGGATCTAGTTTCAGTTTTTTGCAGACTGCTAACCAGTTTTCCCAGCAGTTTTTGTTGAAGACGCTGCTATTTCTCCATCGTATATTTTTAGCTCCTTTGTCAAAGATAAGTTGCTCATAGTTGTGTGGCTTCATATCTGGATCCTCTATTCTGTTCCACTGGTCTTCATGTCTGTTTTTGTGCCAGTACCATGCTGTTTTTATTGTTATTGCTTTGTAATATAGTTTGAAGTCAGGTATTGTGATACCTCCTGCATTGTTCTTTTGACTGAGTATTGCCTTGGCTATTCGTGGCCTCCTGTGTTTCCATATAAATTTAACAGTAGATTTTTCAATCTCTTTAATGAATGTCATTGGAATTTTGATGGGAATTGCATTAAACATGTAGATTACTTTGGGGAGTATCGACATTTTTACTATGTTGATTCTACTAATCCATGAGCATGTGAGATCTCTCCACTTTCTATAGTCTTCCTCAATCTCTTTCTTCAGAAGTGTATAGTTTTCCTTGTAGAGGTCTTTCACATCTTTTGTTAGGTTTACACCTAGGTATTTGATTTTTTTTGAGGCTATTGTAAATGGAATTGTTTTCATACATTCTTTTTCCATTTGCTCATTGTTAGTGTATAGAAATGCTAATGATTTTTCTATGTTGATTTTATATCCTTCTACCTTGCTATAGCTATTGATGATGTCTAGAAGCTTCTGAGTAGAGTTTTTTGGGTCTTTAAGGTATAGGATCATGTCATCTGCAAATAGGGATATTTTGACAGTTTCTTTACCTATTTGTATTCCTTTTATTCCTTCTTTTTGCCTAATTGCTCTGGCTAGGAATTCCAGTACTATGTTGAATAGGAGTGGAGATAGTGGGCATCCTTGTCTGGTTCCTGATTTTAGAGGGAATGGTTTTAATTTTTCTCCATTAAGTATAATGCTGGCTGTAGGTTTGTCATATATAGCTTTTATAATGTTGAGGAACTTTCCTTCTATTCCTAGTTTTCTTAGAGCTTTTATCATGAAATGATGTTGGATCTTATCAAAGGCTTTTTCTGCATCTATTGAGATGATCAAGTGGTTTTTGTCTTTGCTTCTGTTAATGTGGTTTATTACGTTTATTGATTTTCGTATGTTGAACCACCCCTGCATCCCTGGGATGAAGCCTACCTGGTCGTGGTGAATAATCTTTTTGATGTGTTGCTGAATTCGATTTGCCATTATTTTGTTGAGGATTTTTGCATCAATGTTCATTAAGGAGATTGGCCTATAGTTCTCCTTTTTGGAGGTGTCTTTGCCTGGTTTTGGAATAAGTGTAATACTGGCTTCATAAAATGTGTTTGGCAGTTTTCCTTCCCTTTCTATTTCATGGAACAGATTAAGGAGGGTTGGTATCAGTTCTTCTTTAAAGGTCTGATAGAATTCAGCAGAGAATCCATCAGGTCCTGGACTTTTCTTTTTGGGGAGACTCTTGATTGCTGCTTCAATTTCATTTTGTGTTATAGGTCTATTCAGGTGATTAATTTCCTCTTGGTTCAGTTTTGGATGATCATATGTATCTAGAAATCTCTCCATTTCTTTTAGATTTTCAAATTTATTTGAATATAGGTTTCAAAGTAGTCTCTGATGATTTCCTGGACTTCCATGGTGTTTGTTGTTATCTCCCCTTTTGCATTCCTAATTCTACTAATTTGGGTTTTTTCTCTCCTCATTTTAGTCAGGTTTGCCAGGGGTCTATAGATCTTGTTTATTTTTTCAAAGAACCAACTTTTTGTTTCATTAATTCTTTGTATGGTTTTTTTGGTTTCTATTTCATTGATTTCAGCTCTTATTTTTATTATTTCTCTCCTTCTATTTGTTTTGGGATTTGCTTGTTCTTGTTTTTCTAGGAGTTTGAGATGTATCATTAGGTCATTGATTTGGGATCTTTCAATCTTTTTAATGTATTCACTCATGGCTATAAACTTTCCTCTCAAGACTGCCTTAGCTGTGTCCCATAGGTTCCGGTAGGTTGTGTTTTCATTTTCATTGACTTCTAGGAACTTTTTAATTTCCTCTTTTATTGCATCGATGATCCATTCTTCATTAAGTAATGAGTTATTTAGTTTCCAGCTGTTTGCATGTTTTTTGTCTTTACTTTTGTTGTTGAGTTCTACTTTTACTGCATTGTGGTCAAATAGTATGCACGGTATTATTTCTATTTTCTTATATTTGCTGAGGCTTGCTTTGTGCCCTAGGATATGATCTATTTTGGAGAAGGTTCCATGGGCTGCTGAGAAGAATGTATATTGTGTAGAGGTTGGATGAAAAGTTCTGTAGACATCTACTAGGTCCACTTGATCTATTTCATATTTTAGATCTTGGATTTCTTTATTGAGTTTTTGTTTGGATGACCTATCTATTGATGATAATGGAGTGTTAAAGTCTCCCACAACCACTGTGTTGGCGTTTATATATGCTTTTAGGTCTTTCAGGGTATGTTTGATGAAATTGGGTGCGTTGACATTGGGTGCATACAGATTGATGATTATTATTTCCTTTTGGTCTATTTCCCCTTTTATTAGTATGGAATGTCCTTCTTTATCTCATTTGATCAATGTAGGTTTGAAGTCTACTTTGTCAGAGATAAGTATTGCTACTCCTGCCTGTTTTCGGGGGCCATTGGCTTGGTAAATCTTCTTCCAGCCTTTCATCCTAAGCATATGCTTATTTCTGTCGGTGAGATGAGTCTCCTGTAAGCAACAAATTGTTGGATCTTCTTTTTTAATCCATTTTGTCAAATGGTGTCTTTTGATGGGTGAATTAAGTCCATTAGCATTAAGTGTTAGTACTGATAGGTATGTGCTGATTCCTGTCATTTAGTTATCTTAGTTGTTTGAAGGTTTGATTGTGTGTACCTAACTTGATGTTACTCTCTACTGTCTTGCTTTTTCTTATCCTGTGGTTTGGTGCTGCCTGCCTTTTCATGGTTAAGTTGGCTGTCACTTTCTGTGTGCAGGATCCCTTGCAGAATCTTTTGTAATGGTGGCTTTGTGGTCACATATTGTTTTAATTTCTGCTTATCATGGAAGACTTTTATTGCTCCATCTATTTTGAATGATAGCTTTGCTGGGTAGAGTATCCTGGGGTTGAAGTTATTTTCATTCAGTGCCTGGAAGATCTCACCCCACGCTCTTCTTGCTTTTAATGTTTCTGTTGAGAAGTCTGCTGTGATTTTTATGGGTTTACCTTTGTATGTTACTTGTTTTTTCTCTCTTACAGCCTTCAATATTCTTTCCTTAGTTTCTGAACTTGTTGTTTTAATGATGATATGTCGTGGAGTAGTTCTATTTTGATCTGGTCTGTTTGGTGTCCTGGAGGCCTCTTGCATTTGTATGGGAATATCTTTCTCTAGATTTGGGAAATTTTCCGTTATTATTTTGTTGAATATATTATGCATTCCCTTCGCTTGCACCTCTTCTCCTTCTTCGATGCCCATGATTCTCAAGTTTGGTCTTTTGATGGAGTCGGTGAGTTCTTGCATTTTCTTTTCACAGGTCTTGAGTTGTTTAATTAATAGTTCTTCAGTTTTTCCTTTAATTACCATTTCATCTTCAAGTTCTGAGATTCTGTCTTCTGTTTGTTCTATTCTGCTGGATTGGCCTTCCGTTTTGTTTTGCAGTTCTGTTTCGTTCTTTTTTCTGAGGTTTTCCATATCCTGGCTGTTTTCTTCTTTATTGTTGTCTATTTTTGTCCTGAGTTCATTTATCCATTTATTCATTGTGTTCTCTCTTTCACTTTGGTGTTTATACAGTGCTTCTATGGTTTCCTTTATTTCTTCTTTTGCTTTTTCAAATTCTCTATTTTTATTGTCTTGGAATTTCTTGAGTGTCTCCTGTACATTTTGGTTGACCCTATCCAGTATCATCTCTATAAAATTCTCATTGAGTACTTGTAGTATGTCTTCTTTTAAATTATTCTTGTGGGCTTCATTGGGTCCTTTGGCATAGTTTATCTTCATTTTGTTGGATTCTGGATCTGAGTTTCTGTTCTCTTCATTCCCCTCTGGTTCCTGTACTAATTTTTTGCTGTGGGGAAACTGGTTTCCTTGTTTTTTCTGTCTTCCTGTCATTGTCCTTGGTGTTGTTACTGTCCCTGTACTGTGTGTAATTAAGTATTTTCTAGCTTGTAATAATAACAATGGTAATATTGAGAATGGAAGAGTGAGCTGAGATGGAAAGCAAGAAGTTAAAGAAAAGGGGAAAACAAATATACAGACAAGAGGGAGAAAGCAGAACAAGGTATCAGACAAGAGAGTTTCAAAGGTATAAACAGGGAGTGTTAGTGTACTAATCGACAGTAAGCTGAACAGACAATAGAGAGACAGAGAGAGGATTGAAAATCAAAGATAAAAAAATAAGAAATATGTATATGAAAGTAATATCTATATATAAAAATGAATTAAAATAAAATGGAAAATAGAAAATTAAAAAAAAAAAAAAAAACTTCCAAGTTTATATGCAATGCAATTTCAGTCTTAATAATTTGGATGTCCGTCTCAATCTCCAGTCCTGGACTTGGTGCCTCAGATGTTGTTCTGTAGTTGTCTCATCAAAGGGGATGCATAAAGTAGAACAAAACTACACTCACACACACACAGAAGAAAAAAAAAAAAAAAAAGCCCCACCAAGTGTCCCCAGTTCAAATGCAATACAGTTTCAGTAAGTTTTTCGGCTTGCAGGTGTAATTCGGTTGTTCTCTCATCAAAGGTAGGGAGAAAAAGAAAAAAAAGCATCTGGAGACAGTTCTGAGAGTGGTATCTGCAACTGTGGCTTGCCTGCCTGCTACTCTCAGCCTGTAGCTGGCGGCGTTATTTATGCAGATCTCTGGGGTGAGCTAGCACTCACCTGGTCCCACAGGCTTTGTTTGCTCAGAGTTCTCCTGTGTGGGGGCCTCTGCTACAGGCTTTCCCCTTTCCAAGCACTGGGAAAGGTGACACTGCCCTGCATTGTCAGGCCTGCGTGTTTATTTACAGTTCACGTGGGAAGTGGGTCTTCCCTCCTCTCACAAGCGTCCCCGCTCCTGGTTGCTGGGTGCGCCCCGCTCCCGCCAGAGCCTCTCCAGCCTGCCCGGCTTGTTTATTTACAGTCCCAGGAAGGATTCCCTTCCCCCAATCTTCAGCGCTCAGGGCGCCCCACCCTCTTTCCAGCGTGTCTTAACTGTTCTTATTGCTTAGTACTCAGTTTCTCTTTTTTTCCCCAGGTGGAGGTCAGTCTGTCCAGGGGGCTATGCTGCTCTGGCCCAGGCTTGTCTGTGGGAGAGCTGCGGTACCGCGAAGCTCACCTGGTCCGCGTCTTCCCAAGCCGTATGGGCGCCGGCCACTGGCGGCCCCGGGGGCCCTCCTCGGTTCTCCGTTTAACGTGAAGTGGAGATTCTCTGCACCGGCTGGAGATGTGGAGGAGTCAAAGTTATGCCTTTTCTCGGTGATTATGCCTGCAAAGTGTGTCTCCAGCGTCTCTCCAAGATTTCACTATAGGAGGCTCGCTTTCTGCTTCCTACCTCTAGCTGCCATCTTGGAATTCTCCTCTCTGGGTATTTCTAATAGAAGTCTGAAGTGCATATAATATTATTTGCTGTTATCAATCTTATTAGTAGTTTAAATGTATATTACTATTTGACTAGTTAGTAAAAAAGTTTGTATATTTTGGGACATTTATCATTTGATAATATTAATTAGGAATTGATATTGGTCTTGAATAATTTTTTTTGGTAGTGGGTCTTGAACTCAGGGTCTTCACCTTGAGCCACTCCACCAGCCATTTTTCATGATGGCTTTTTTTGAGATAGGGTCTTAACTAATTGCCCAGGCTGGCTTCAAACCGTGATCCACCTGATCGCTGCCTCTCCTGAGTAGCTAGGATTACAGGTGAGAGCCACCAGTGCCTGGCTTGAGTAATTTTTAACAAGTGTATTACACATGATAACATTCAGACTCATGCCCTAGTACATGGTTCTGGCTCTGCTACAAAATTGAGATCAAATTTGGAGCTAAAATTGATTATTTTGCAAGTGAAATTAATCTTTTTTAATAATTGGTTTCAAGGTTTCAACTGTCTTAGCGAGATCAATGCCATGAATCAAAAGAAAAGAAAACTCTGGGGCATATTTCTAACTAGAATACATAGGATGAGTTTACATTGTTCTTTAGCTTTTATTTTAAGTACAAAATGCTTGTAGCAGAGCCATAAGGTACACAATTTGGTTTGAATTGTCTAGTTATGTGCAACAATGAACTCAAAGTACCTTTCTAAAAACATAGTTGATTCTACAGACAAGTTTCAGAAAAAAACTTTCAACTTGAGTATTTATCACTGTCTTCCATGATCTGTTTAGCAATGTGAGTCTTTATATACTTGGGAACCTAAATTACATATTAGGACCTGCTTAATGACCAAAAAATTCATGATCATTAGAATACAATATTTTTCCACTGCTCATTCGAGAGATACAACATAGAACAATATATGCAGAGTGTCCCTTCATCTTCCCACATAGTCCAAAATACCAATCCAGATCAGGGAAGAGGAAAACCCATAGACTGTATTTTAAAAGCTATCTATTGCAAATTAATTTTTCTGAATTGTCTCCCGATGTGTTGATACCTTTAGCCTACACTGATATTCAT
This sequence comes from Castor canadensis, assembly GCF_047511655.1. Classification (NCBI taxonomy): domain Eukaryota; kingdom Metazoa; phylum Chordata; class Mammalia; order Rodentia; family Castoridae; genus Castor; species Castor canadensis. Next base: position 105,909,631 of record NC_133392.1, on the reverse strand, counting down.
GATAAGAAATAGCCTTGTCAATTCAGTTTAGAGCAACAAATTAGTGACCACTTATGTGTTGACCATGGGGTTATTGGGACAAGTATTCAACAATAAACAAAACAGAGATAATCTCAGCCTCTGAAAACTTGGAGCAGTGTTCAGATAACTATAACTCATTGCAGGCAAATACCATGATTCTAGGCAAGGTTCCCTAAGAGCCAGGAAAGGAGCAGGGAATCCAGCCTGAAGGCTTCAGAAAAATCTCACCAGTGACAGTAATATCCCACCTGTTGATCTTCAGAAAGAATAGGAGTCAGCCAAGTAAAGGCACAAAGTCATGCATCATTGAATCTTCTTTGTGCCTGGAATGTTACAATTCTAAGATAGTGGTAAAATATTATTCTTTATGATAAATGCTATTTTTAAAAAGCAACCACAAGAGTAATTCATATTTGGCTTTAATATCGAACATTTTCTTTCTTCTCTTATTGGTGTAGTTAAAATATTTGCTGGCTCCTGAGAGTTCAGATCCTGAAGGTAAATCATTCAGAGGGACATGTTTGTCTAATTTCCAACACCTATTTATGTCTCTAACATATTTTTCTAGTAGTTTATTTCATGCAAATATTTTTTTCTGGTTACTAATACAGGTTGTGTTCACCTGTACTAGTTCAAAGCAGTAATATATACAAAAGAGTCACAGATGAAAATACATTACCCAGAAATAACTTCAAAACACCCTCAAAATAAGAATACATATGCAGTGTTTACATAAAAGTAGATAGTGATCATGATTTTTTTATTGACTTATGCTCTATTTTAACCAGGTATTTAGTTTTCTATATGTCACAAATATCTTCCTATTATCTCCAAATTATTTTGCAGCATTATAATGGTTATAGAAAAGCTATTCTTTGGAATTTCTATGATTTATTTATGTAATAGTATTTTTTAGACATTTGTGTTCCTTCCAAAGTTACACCTCATGTGCAATTTAAGCATTCCCTTAAGAAATACATTATTAATACATACCTCCATTTTTCTTCACCTTCTTTGTTTGCCTTCACATAATATAGTTGTTTTTAAAAATTTTTGAGCCTTTGCCAATCTGTAACGTGAAAAATGGTGTTATAAATTGAGATGGGTATAGAATACTAAACAGCTGGCAACTGAACCACATATCTAGAAATTTTTTAAACTGCCTTTTTAAAATTCCTTAGCTTTTTCTTACAGGTCTTTCACAGCCTGATATATTGCAAAATTTCAAATTATTTTAATTACATTTTATATGAAAATTATATCTGTAATATATTTAAACTCAGAAGAATTTTTCTTCATGTCTACAGTTTTGGTTATATTTTTGGAAAGTATTTCACCATGCCAAGATCTAAAACACATACAAGCATTTACATATACATGTATCTATGCATATATATATATTTTTTTGCCCTTTAGTCCCATGTATTTTTTAGTTGCCCCATGTATTCTTAAACATCTTACTTCATTCTACATATGCTCTTGTACATTGTTTCAAGTTATTTCAGGAGCAAGACAGTATATAGATTGATACTTTTCTTAAGATGTAAACAAATACTGAAATAAGTGAATTATGTAGTATATTGGAAGATGATAGGTTTTATGGCAGAGAAAAAGCAAAATAATGGCTATCAAGAGAACTAGAGTCAGGGTGAGAGTAGTCAGAATGAGATTTATGGAAAAGGTTATATCTACAAAAAATCTTGAAGGAGTTGAGAGAGTCACAGGAATATTTTAAGGATTTTTAAGAACATTATAAGGAATTTCTAATGTAAATATCTTAAGGCAAGAGTGTGCTTAGGATATTTAAGGAACTACAAAAGAGAACAATGGAGTTAGAGCAGAATAAGTGAGGAGGGTAGTCAGCCATTGAATCTAAGAGTGACTTGGGACAGAACATGCAGGGAGTCATAAGTGTGAGTAAAACAAGCAGGAGAATATTTGTACACATGATCTGTATCACTATTTTACAAGAACAGTCTCTCTATTATGCTGAGATTAGATGGCGGAGTGCAAGGATGGAAGCAAAGTGGTCAAGTGAAGAGGGCGTTCCAATGTCCAGGTAGAGTATCAGTGGTTCTGCTGTGCATGACTATAATAGAAGTGGTAAGGGTTCAAAATCTTAATATTTTGAAGGTGCAACCCATACATGTCAGAAAAATGCAAATTAGTATCGATATAGTAAAAGTTCATTCTTAAAAGAAATTCAAATTAAATTACACTAAGATGCAGCCATCAGACTAGCAAAAGTGAAGAAAATAGGCAATCTCAAATGTAAGTGAAGATGTATACTACTTTTTGTATTCATATATACTTCTGCTACAAATGTAAATCTATCCAACCACTATGGAAAACAATTCAATAGAATTTACTTTAGCTGAACACATGTACATTCTGTGACTCAGTGGTTTTATTTCTAGACACATTCCTAACCAGAGACAGGTATATAGGTTCACTGAAAAGCACACATAAGTATTCATAGAATCACTGTTGGTAAAAGGCATAGCCAATTCCTATCAGTAGTAGAATATAAATTGTAGAATAATCACATGATGAAATAAGATACAAAAATGAGAGTGAGCAAACTACTTCTTTATGTGAAGCTGTGTATTAATTCCATACAAAAATGTGTTGAGCAAAAGAATCCATTTGTTGCCCTTAATGCAGAGAAACTAAAGCAGATACCTTAAAAGCAACTGAGGCCAATAGGAAAAGGGGAACAGGAACTAGAGAAGAGGTTAGATCAAGAAGAATTAACCTAGAAGGTAACACCCATGCACAGGAAATCAATGTGAGTCAATGCCCTGTATAGCTATCCTTATCTCAACCAGCAATAACCCTTGTTTCTTCCTATTATTGCTTATACTCTTTCTACAACAAAATTAGAAATAAGGGCAAAATAGTATCTGCTGGGTATTGAGGGGGTCGGGGGGAGAGGGAGGGGGCAGAGTGGGTGGTAAGGGAGGGGGTGGGGGCAGGGGGGAGAAATGACCCAAGCCTTGTATGCACATATGAATAATAAAAGAAAAAAAAAGAATCCAGGTAAATAAAACACATGGAATCAGTTCACACAAAGAACAAAACAGACAAATCAATGTTGGGGTTAGAAATCAGATATTTGGGTTGATGACTGCTTCTGAGGTCAGAAGGGGATCTTCTGAGACACTGGGAATGTTCTGGGTATAAGTTACATGGAATTGTTCAACATGGGTAGTACTGGAAAGAAAAATGTCCTTCATAATGGTATGAATATAAAATAGTACAACTTCTATGGAAGTCAGTTTTTAGCTTTTCAGACATGAGCAATCTGATACATGTTTAAAGTTATTCATTTGTAGCATTCTTTGCATTAGGAAGAAACTGAAACAACCTCAAAGACCATCATTGGGGACATGTTTAAATAAATTATAGCAAAAGCTATTCAACAGAAAATTCTGGGGTTATGAAAAAGGCACGAGAAAGAGTTTTATGCACTAACATGCAACACTTGTCAAGATGCATATTGTTAATTGTTTTTAATAAGGTACAGGCAGTATGAAGGACTTTTTTTTTAAATATGTGTTTGTATATGCATAGGGAAAGATGGATAAGAAACTAACATTTCATTCCTCCAGGTAGAAGAATAAATAATGAACAACTGATAGTGGTACCAGGAAGACTTTTTAAGTAAACTCTTAAGGCTTTTGGGTAGGTAAATAATCATCTATTTGAAACATAAGCACTATGTACATATATTTTCCATCATAGGATAATCAGCACCATGGAAGGAAAGGAATTTTCTTACCTGAATATTGTACGAATGCAGTGACTAGTATTCTAAAGTCACACCTTATACCATTAAGTGTGAGATTTAATAATTGAAGACATTCAGAAAAGGCAGTTTTATATTTCCTGCCTAATAGGATATAGGATACCCTTGTGGGCATATTTATTGGATTTTGTCATTGTCAATTTAAGATCATGTCCACTTCTTTATTCATTGAAAGGAAAAGAAAATAGATTATCTAACACACAGTCAGTTTATACTTGCCTTTCTGTTTCTAGTTTTTCATAGTTTAAATGAAATACTGTGATGATCTGCTCTTCAAAAATACTTACATTTACTAGGTATCTTTTGATGAAAAGTCAAAATTCTTTAATTCTAATACTTCCCTTTGTTTATATTCTCAGATTAACAATCCTTTCTCTTATTCAGGAATGTATGCTTAGACTGAATATGATTGTAATCTCAAAGATGTTGTAAGAATCAGTTGGGTTACTTTTCCCTAATTATAAAGCAAACTCAGAGATATTCAATGGATATTTTTTGTTTATATAGAAATACACTCAACAGAAAGTCTAATTATTTTAATGATTTATTAATGTTGTATGTATTTTCCCTCATTATATGGTAATATGTATATGATTTATATCCCAATTCAGTTAAAAATCTATATCATTATTGTATACCAACAATTAATATAATTTGGATTTGTATTTTTCACAATGAAAAGAAGTACACCTTTTATTTTATTTTAAAAAACAATGACATGTTCAATTTTCAAGTAAGTTTTGTAACTGCATTAAGAAACTCAATGAAGATGTATATAAAATTTTATTATTATGTAAATTAAGCTAAAAATTTGCTAATACAAAGCTTAATTTTAAAAAGTATTTTTTTAAGAACACTTAAAATGAGAACTATCTTTAAAAACTTTTTAAGTGTACAATAGTGTTGTTAACTATAAATTCTCTATTTTTGTTGTCTTGGAATTTCTTGAGTGTCTCTGTACATTTTGGTTGACCATATCCAATATCATCTCTATAAAATTCTCATTGATTACCTGCAGGATTCCTTCTTTCAGAGTGTTCTGGTGGTCTTCATTGGGTTCTTTGGCATAGTTTATCTTCATTTTGTTGGCATCTGGATCTGGATATCTGTTTTCTTCATTTCCCTCTGGTTCCTGTACTAATTTATTATTGGGGGAAAATGATTTCCCTCTTTTCTCCATCTTCCCATCATTGCCCTTGCTATTGTTACTATCCCTGTACTGTGTGTAATTCAGTATTTTCTAGCTTGTAATAATAACAATGGTGATATCTAGAATGGAAAGGTGAGAGGAGAGGGAAAGCAAAGAAGGTAAAGAAAATGGGAAAAACAAACAAACAAACACACACATACACACAAAATAAAACCAGAGCCAAAGAAATAAACAGGGAGAGATAGTGTACTAATCAATGGTGAGCTAAACAGGCATTAGAGAGACAGAGAGAAGATAATAAAACAGAAAAAAAAGAAAAAAAAATTCCCAAGTTCAAGTGCCATAAAGTTTCAGTCTTAATAATTTTGGTGTTAGTCCTTCAGCCTCAGATCCTGGTGTTGATGTCTGTGATGAAGTTCTGGTGGACTGCATTTCCCAAGCAGTCTGGGAGCTGCCGTCTTGCAGCACGGGAGCCCTCCTGGTTTCTCTGTTTAATGTGGAGTGGGGATGCTATGCACGGGCTGGGGGTGTGGAGGAGTCGGAGTTTTGGCTCTTCTTGGTGGTTTTTCATGCCGGGCGTATCTCCAGAGTCTCTCCAAGATTTTACTTTAGGAAGCACGCTTTCTGCTTCCTCCCTACTCTCCATCTTGGAAAATCCATCTGTTGTTAACTATAGATTCAATATTATGTAGCAGATTTTTAGACCATTCTTATCTTATTTAACTGTAACTTGGTGCCCATTGATTAGCAATTTCACAATTTTGCCCTCTCCCCAAATTCCTGATAATCTCCTTCACTCTTTGATTTTAAGAGATTGATTATTTTAAATATCTCATGTAAGTGGAATTGAGCAGTATTTCTTCCTGTGGCTGGCTTATTTCACTTATTATATTGTCTTCAATGTCCATTCATGTCATCCCATATTACAGAATTTTCTTGTATCTTTTTTTATTTATGAATCACTTTTATTAGGACATATTCATTACACAGAGGAGTTTCATAGTGACCATTCCAACCCCAAATAATGTGCAATTAATGTTGTACATTATTTATATTGCACCCATTGTCTCTCCCCCTCAATCTTCTCCCCACCTCACTTAAAGCACTTGCAAGAGGTTTCTTAGTTTGTTTCATATAGGTATATGAAGTCCATCTGCCATATTCTGTCACTTTAATCTCTTTCCTTCTCCTCCACATTAGCACTCCCCCCACAAATTGTAGCTATTTTAGAGACTTGATTTTCATTATTAATTTTTAAGTTGATGTTCAATGGGGTATCTCAATGTATGCCCACTGTGGATTTACTTTACTTTGATATGTTCAACCCTTCCATTACTCTTCCTTACTCCTTTACCTCTCCTCTCCCCATTTTTCAACAGTTTTCAGTACACTCCTTATATCCTCTTCCTCCACATATTATGGTATGTGATATTACTGATTCTATCATTTTTCCTTTCCCTCTTTCCCCGAGTTCCATAGAGTAGTTCCACTGTTACAAACATGTTCTAGATCTGAGTTTGTATATGATCATGCTTATTTTGTGTATATGTTTATCTTTGGATCTATCTTCCACATGTGAGAGAAAACAGGCAGCTTTTGTGTTTCTCATCCTGGCTTACTTTACTTAACATAATGTCCTCCAATTGCATTCATTTTCCTTCAAACCACATGTCATTATTTGTTATGGCTGAGTAATAGTCCATTGTATATTACTTGTTTATGCCACAATTTCTTGATCCATTCCTCAGTCATAGGGCACCTGGGTTGTTTCCAAAACTTGGCTATTGTGAATAGTGCTGTGATGAACATCGGTGTACAGGTGTCTCTACTGTATCCTGTCTTATGCTCCTTTGGGTAGATGCCCAGAAACAATACCACTGGATTATATGGCAGTTCTATCTCTAGTTTTCTGAGGAATAAATATAGTGGTTGTACTAATTTGCATTTCCACCAACAGTGTATAAGGGTTCCTCTTTCATCACATCCTCACCGACATTTGTTGATGTTATTACTCTTTATTCTAGTCATTCTGACTGGGGTGAGATGAAATCTAAGTGTTTGATTTACATCTCTTTTATAAACAGGGAAGATGAATACTTCTTCATGTATTTACTTCCCTTTTGTATCTCTTCCATTGAAAATTCCCTGTTTAATTCATGTGCCCATTTCTTCACTAGGGTGTTGATTCTTTAGGGGCTGAGTTTATTGAGTTCCCTGTAGATCCAGGCAAAGATTTTCTCTCCTTCTGTGGGCTGTCTCTTGAGTATGGTGACTGTTTCCTTTCCCATGTAGAAGCTCTTTAGTTTGATGTATTCCCATTAGTTCATTGTTCCTCTTAGATGCTGAGTCTTTTGAGTTCTGTTTAAGAAGTCATTCCCTATACCTTTCTGTTCCAGTATATTTCCTACTGATTCCTGCAGTTGTTTCAAAGTTTTAGACCTTATATCTTTGATCCACTTTTTAAGTTGACTTTGGTACAGGGTGAAAGACATGGATCTAGTTTCAGTTTTCTACATATGGATATCCAGTTTTCCCAGCAGCATTTGCTAAAGAAGCTGTCTTTTTTCCATCATGTGTTTTGGGATACTTTGTCAAAGAGCAGTTGGCTATAAATGTGTGGGTTTGTGTCTCAATCTTCTACTCTGATCCTGTCTGTTTTTGTGCCAAAACCCTGCAGTTTTTATTGTTATGACTCTGTAGTATTGTTTTTAGTCAGGAATTGTGATGCTTCCAGCATTGGACTTTTTGCTCAGAATTGCTTTGGCTATTCAAGGACTTTTGTGTTTACATATGTATTTCACGATTGCTTTTTCAATTTTTGTGCAGAATGTCACTGGAATTTTGATAGGGTTTGTGTTGAACATGTAGCTTGCTTTGGTAGTATGGCCATTTTCACAATTTTGATTTCTACCAATCCACAAGCATGGAAGCTCTTTACATATTCAGATGTCTTCTTCAAATTCACTCTTCAGTGCTTTACAGCACTTTCATTTAAAAGGTCTTTGGTTTCTTTTGTTAAATTTATTCCAAGGTACTTTATTGTTTTTGAGACTATTGTAAATGGGATTATTTCCCTGATTTCTCTTAGTCTGTTTGTTGTTGTTATATAGAAAAGCTATTGATTTCTGTATGTTAATTTTGTATTCTGCTCTTGTGCCAAAAGGGTTTGTGATTTCTAATAGATTTTTGGTGGAATTTTTGGGGTTGTTTAGGTATAGGATCATGTCATTTGCAAATAAAGGTAGTTTGACTTCTTCCTTCCCTATTTAGATTGCTTTTATTTCTTGCTTGTGTCTTATTGCTCTAGTTAGGAATTCCAAAACTTTATTGAACCCAAGTGGAGAAAGCAGAGAACCCTGTCTCATTCCTGACTTTAATTGGAATGGTTTCAGTTATTCTCTACTTAGTATGATGCTGGCTCTAGGCTTGGCATACATAGATTTTATTATGTTGAGGAATATTCCTTCTATTCCTAGTTTCCTCAGAGCTTTATCATGAAAGCGTGTTGGATTTTGTGAAAGGCTTTTTCTGCATCTATTGAGAAGATCAGTGGTTTTTGTCCTTGCTTGTTTGTATGTGCTATGTTACCTTTGTGGATTTATGTACATTGAACCATCCTTGCATCCCTGGAATGAAACCAACTTGGTCATGGTGTTTGATCTTTTTGACGTGTTGTTGAATTCTGTTTTGCAATATTTTGTTGAGAATCTTTGCATCTATATTCATTAAAGATATTGGTCTACAATTCTCTTTTCTGGTTACACCTTTTTTGCATTTTGGAATAATTGTAATGCTGGCTTCATAGAATGAGTTTGGTAGTGTTCCTTCTCTTTGTATTTCCTGGAAAAGTTTGAGGAATATTGGTGTTAGTTCATCTCTAAAGGATTTGTAAAATTCAACCATTCATCCATCAGGTCCTGGACTCTTCTTTATAGGGAGACTGTTTATTACTGCTTCAATGTCATTGGATATAATAGGATTATTTAGGTGTTTAATATCTTCTTGGTTCAATTTTGGTTGGTTACATGCATCTAGGAATTTATCCATTTCATCTAGATTTTCAAGTTTACTTGAATATAAGTTTTCAAAGTACTCTCGGTCTTCCTCCTCCATTTTGTCATGTTGGATTAGGGTTTGTCAATCTTATTAATCTTTTCAAAGAACTAACTTTTCGTTTCATTGATTTTTTTGTATAGCTTGTTTGGTTTCAATCTCATTGATCTCAACCCTAATCTTTGTTATCTCTTTATGTCTGCTGATTTGGGGTTTGGTTTGTTCTTCTTTTTCTAGGAACTTAAGGTACATTCCTAGGTTGTTTATTTGAGAGGTCTCTGGTTTTATAGCTGTCCCCCTTAGCACAGCCTTTGTTGTGTCCCACAGATTCTGGTAGGTTGCATTTTCATTTTCATTGGATTCTAGGAACTTTTTGATTTCTACCCTTGTTTTTTCAGTCACCCATTTGTTTTTCAGCAGTATTTTCAGCCTCCATGTGTTTGAATATTTTCTGTGGTATCTTTTGTTGTTGGGGCCTAGTTTTATTCTGTTGTGATCTGATATGATACAGAGGGTTATTTCAATTTTATTAAATTTGTTAAGACTTGCTTTGTGTCTTAAAATATGATCTATTTTGGAGAAAGTTTCATGAGCTGTAGAAAAGAATGTATACTGCCTGGTTGATGGGTGAAATACTCTATAGATATCAATCATGTCTATTTGGTCTAGAGGGGTAGCTCTGAAGTTTCTTTGTTGATCTTTTACATGGATGACCTATGTATTGGTGACAGTGGGGTATTCAGGTCTCCCATTATCACTGTGTTAGGATCTTTTTGTGCTCAAAAGGCCATTAGAGTTTTGGGTTTTTTTTAATGTAGATGAATGCCCCTGTGCTTGTTGATGAATTGTTCCTTTCATTAATATGAAGTGACCTTCTTTGTCTCTTCTAACTGATGTTAGTCTGAAGTCTGCTTTGTCAGATATGACTATAGCTAATCCTGCCTGTTTATGAGGTCCATTTGTTTGGAAAACTTTTTTTCACCCTGTGATTCTAAACCAGTGTTTATTTTTTTCAGTGAGATGAGTCTCTTGTTAGCAACATATGTCTGGGTCTTGTTTTTTAACCAGGATTGCAATTCCATGTCTTTTGAATAGGGTATTGAGGCCATTTACATTCAGTGTTAATATCGAGACGTGACCATTGTTTTCAGTCATTTGTATTCCCCTGTTGCCTTAGTTTTACCTTTTTATTGTTTACTGGTCTGCTGGATCAAAAGAGTTTATTCTTTCTTGAGTCTTCCTTTCTCACTCTAGTTTCTTCGTCTATATGTAAAAGTCCTTTAAGTATCTTCTGCAGTGCTGGCTTGGTAGTCGCAAAGTTCCTGATACCTTGCATGTTCCATTTGTATGTTCTTATTATTCTTTCATGATCTTTTACTGTTTGGTCTAATTCTTCTACTTTGTCTTCCATTCCTAATACTCTATTTTCAACTTGCTCCACTTTGTTTGTCAAGCTTTCAATTGAGATTTTTATTTGGGATATTAAGTTGTTTATTTCAGATTGATTATTTTTCAGGGTTTCCATATTTTCATTGATTTTCTTTTTAATATCCTCAATAGTCTTCTTAATTTCACTCATCTGTTTGTTTCTGTTCTCTTTGAGCTCATTTAATTGTTTATTCACATCCTTTTTAAAGTCAAATACTAGCTTTTGTGTACTTTCTTTGAGGTCATTAATCATTTTTACTATTGTGTTTTTGAATTCATTACTTGATATCTCTTCCTCTATGCAGGTGTTCAGAGCCTTAGTGGTGAATTGGTTTTTGTGGGAGAGCGGTTGTCTTGCTGTTCCATTCTGTGTTGAGATTTACACATCAGGAGTTGTTTTTAGTTAGGGTTTTAACCTCTTGTAACCCTGTAGTTGGGGTTATGAGTTTTTTTCTCCTAGAGCTCCAGCAGTTTTGCTCAGAGAGCAGTATGCTGGAAATGTTACCCTTTGCAGGTTTCTTGTTGTGGTGCAGATTACCTCTTTTCTCCCCTCAGCAGGGGAGCTGGAGTTCCCACTCTTTGGTGGAGGTGCAGGGACTTTCCTGCAGTCTTGAAGGGGAATGCTTGGTCTCTGTGCACTGGGAGATGCAGGCCTCCTAATATCTGCAGAGTAACAGTTTGCCACTCAGTGGAGAAGCTTGGATTCCAGCTTTTGTTCAGGAGAAATGGGACTCTCCTGCAGGGAGGCAGGGGCTCTCCATCTCTCAGGCACCATGGAGAGCACTGGGACTCTGTGCACCTCAGGAAGAAGGCTTTCTGGTGCCACTCACTGAGCAGCAATTCACAGCTTTCCAAGCCTCAGGGGAGAATCCAGCATTGTTGGTCTTTAACAGAGAAGCAGGGTCTCTCACATAGTCAGACATGGAGGGAAGTGCTGGAGTATAAGGATGTCAACAATCCACCATCTTGCTCCCTTCTTGTTTTTTAAAGCTGACTAGTATTCAGTTACAGTATGTGTGTACCACTTTTTCTTTATCCATTCATCTTCTGAAGGATAATTAGTTTGTTTCCATGTCTTGACTGTTGTGAATATTGCTTCAATGAACATGAAATTTTATGGATGTGACATTGAAAACACAGGTAACCAAAACAAAAATAAACAAATGGTACTACATCAAAACCATAAAATTTCTGCAGAGCTAAGTGAATAATGAACATAATTAAGAGACAATCTATTAAATGTTTGCTAACATCTCTCCTTGATCCTAATTTCAGTTGTTTTGGGTAAATATCCAGAAGTAGAAATGCTGAGTTAAGTGAATGGTCTGTTTTTAAAATATTGAAGAACCACTGTATTGTTTTTCATAATGGGTGCACCATTTTACATTCCCAATAACAATGTATAAGGATTTCAATGTCTTCACATACTTGCTTATACACATGCTGTCTTTTTTTCTAGTAATAGACAACCTGATACATTTAAGATGATATCTCATTATGGATTTTGGTTTTCTTTCCTGGCATCTTGATATTGAATGTCTTTTCATATATGTCTTTGTCATTTGTTTTCCTTCTTTATAGGAATGTTCAGGTCCTTTGCCCATTTTTATTTGGATATGTGTTTCTTACTATTGTTTTTCAAGTTCTATCTAATTTGAATATAAATACCCTATCAAATGCACAGTTTAGAAATATCTCTATCTGTTCATCAGGTTGTCTTTTAACTATGTCAATTATTTCCTTTTCTGTACAGAAATTTCTTAGTTTGATGTAATCCTATTTGTTAATGTTAGTTGTGGTTACCTGTGCTTTGGGTGTTGTATCCATGGAGTTATTGCCAAGATCAAGAACACATTACTTATGTTTCTTCTCGAAGTTTTATAAATTCAACCCATACAGTTTTGGTTTTAGTGCATTTGAGTTGCTTTTTATGTGTGGCGAAAGGGTTCAATTGCATTATTTTGCATGTAGAAACCAAATTTTCCCAGTAGAATTTGCAGAACAGACCATTCTTTCCCCATATTTATATTTAGCACTGTGTCAAAGGTCAGCTGGTCCTATATTCATGGATTTATTTCTGGTTTCTCTATTCTGATCCATCAAGCGATATCATTTTTTATGCTAGTATAAGACTTGATTGCAGTATGTTTGCAGTATATTTTGAAATTAAAAAGTATGATACTTCCAGCTTTGCTACAATGTCTCAATATAGATTTGGCTATTTATGCTTCATGTGATTTCTTATAATTGGTACAATTGTGTCTTTTATTTCTTTAAAAAATGTTATTAGGATTTTGATGGAGATAACATTATTGAATATGCAAATCTCTTTGCATAGTATAGACATCTTAACTATATTATGTCTTTCATCCCATGAACATAGGCTGTCTTTCTTTTTCAACTTCTTCAGTTTCCATCAGTGTTTTATAGTTCTTACCTCTTTTAGTTAAGTTTTCTTTTCAGTGCTACAGAAATGCAAGTGTTTTCCTCTTTTCCTGGTTTTTTTGTTACTATATAGAAGTGAAACTAACTTCACTGAATTCATTTCAAGTTGTTACAATTTTTATGGAGTCTCTTTTAGAATATATAATATATATCATGTCATCTGCAAATGAACAGTTTTATTTATTCCTTTCTGATTTGGATATTTTTCCTTCTTGCCCAATTGCTATAATTAGGAATTCTTTACATGTTCCCGATCTGGTGAAAAGTTGAATGCTCTCTGGTCTTTGTACATATATATGGTCAGTTTATTGACGGGAGGTATATAACAATTGCTGAATCATCAAAAATCCCTCAACTAGGCTAAAAAATACAGAACAATATGATCCACACTCTACTTAGAAGATGAATTTATTTGTATATGTTATTCATATGTAAACTTATATATGTTAATTTTATATATAAATGTTAATTTTTTATGAATTATGTAGACAACAAATTTTACATGAGAACGAATGAGGTAAGATGCACAGACCTATCAGTAGGGAAGAAATTAAGAAATTGACAAGAAGACAGAGACTCCTAAAAGTACTTAGTTTGTTAAACATTTTCTTGATGCTACTATATTGACTGTCTACTATGTGGTAGACTATAGATAATTCACATAGTTCACAAATATTTGTTGAATTACTGACTTTTTTCTGCTTTCATAGTCTACAATGGGTAAAAATGATTTTGCAATTGATAAAATACAGGGAAAATAAGTACTATAGTAATATTAATATAGTATATTCTATAGTATATTAATATGAAGGTAGTAAATAAAGGATTTGTATGTAACTTAGCAAATGATAAGTAAGGAATTTTTTATAAATTCTGTTTTTTATTTATTGCATTTATATTATATTATTATTTGTTATCAAGGTACAGTATTTACTATGAGGTGTAAGTATCTGGAAATACTATTATGCTGGAGAGAGTTTTGTAACCCTGTATTAAGTCATATGGTCCTAAAATAAATCATAGAAATCAACCAAGGCTACAAGCTCACCCTCAGTCTCTAGAATCAGTTGTTAACATAGTACAGTAAACACAGCTTGACAAGTGAGCATGCATTTCCCTGGGTAAAATTTACAAGATCTAGTTGCAGGCATTGTATATGATGTTAGAGTTCTAACACTGATTATTCTTCTAACCATTTTGCTTAGTTCTCTGCCACCGAACTGATAGTGTTTAAAGAAAATTACATTATCTAATACTAACATGGATCTTTATAATTTCTTTGTGTGCTCCATATTTCTTAGGTTGCAATGTGTTGCTCATTTCTAGTTATTAGTATCCAAGTAACTAGAATAGAATTGGTGAGCAGGGGATAAGAGAGGAGTAATTGGAATTGGAGGAATGATTCTTTAAAAAAATCATACAACAATTTATTCACTCAAAATATAATTATTGAACACAAACTGAATTCAAGGCACTTCTAATTATTGTCAATGTAATCATGAACTAGAACACATAGATGTAGCTTTCAAGAAGCTTATGGCCTTTCCATAGGGAAAGAGCAGCTGCAACATGTCATGATTTGCATTTGTTTTCAGTACTCAGGGTTGGACTCAGGGTCTCATGCTTGCTAGGCAGGAGCAAGCACTCAACCACTTGAGCCACTCCACTAGCTCTTTTTTGCATTGGTTATTTTTGAGATAGGGTCTCATTTTATGTCCAGGCCAGCCGGACCATGATCCTTCTATTTGTGCTTCTCTGCATAACTGGGATGCCAGGTGTGTGCCACTTCACTCAGCCATTTGGTTGAGAAGGAGTCTCTCAAATGTTTTTGCCTAGGCTGGCCTCAAATTGAGACTCTCTACATCCCCCAAGTAGCTAGGATTATAGGCTTGGGCCACTGCACCCAGACTCTCTCTTGGTTCTCTTAACAAAGAAGTGGACAATAGAAGACAGACACATTATTTTTCAATCATACTTTAGACAGAAAGAAGGGCTTTCTTTCATGAGGTAAAGTATCAGAAACTTGGTTCCTAAAAACAATCACTCTTATCCATCCTGTCTTGATACCTTTCATATCTATCAATAAATATATCTGTCATGTGTTATTGGTCATATGTTCAAGAAAGGCCCATGTGTTAAAGGTTTGGTCAGAAGCCTGTGACACTCTTGGGAAGTAGTGCAACCTTTAGGAGGTGAGACTTTCTGGAAAGAAGTTAGGTCATTGGGATTGTGTCCTTAAAGGGTACATTGGTACCTCAGGCTTTTACTCTTACTTTCTCTTTGCTTTCCAGCTGCTATGAGATAAATAGGCTTCCTTGCCACATTCTCTCACCATGATGTACTGTGCTGTCACAGGCCCAAAGCAACAGGGACTAATAATGAATGATGAACTAAAACCTCTGAAACTTTGTGCTAAAATAAACCTTTTCCCTTATTATGTTGGTTATCTCAGTTATTTTGTCACAATGATGAAACACTCACCAAGTCAAAGAAATTTTTTTTTGTTTAGTTGTTCTAAATTAGTATCTAAAGTTTGTGACAGGCTTCACTGAGTCTCCTGAATAGCCAATTAAAAATTTCCTCTCCTTTTTTATTTAAAAAAAGTGTATTATTTTAAGGGATGCCTCTAACTTGAATTGCAATAACCATTAATTCACCAGTATCTGTTAAGCACCTAATGGATGAATGATTTGGTTCTAAGCTATAAACATAATTAGGAAAATATACCTCACTTGATTATTCCTTTCTCTTTTATTATTGGTCTGAGTACATTTTTCTTATTTTGCTTGACATCATAATTTTTTCTGGAAAACTGATTCTGCATCAACATGAACCCCATCCCATCCTGCTGTCCTAAGGTAGAAGCATTTTAAATTGAAAATAAGACTAAAGCCACTTGAAGAAAGGCATCCTAACCAAGACTGGTGCCTTGATATTTTTACTTATACTCTTTGCCAAACTTTCCCTTTGGGGAAACTGACGATATGATATTTTCCTAGGATTGCCTCTGAGCAAACATGTCCCACTGGGTAATCCAAAGGTATCTAAAATTTTGGTGACAGTCAAGCAGTAAATTAAACCAGCAAGTTCTTTCAATTTGGCTGGTAAAAGCAGATGCTATGTTGGCTTACAACTTCCCTCACACAATCCTGTAGACTATATAGAGATGAAAGTGTATTGGGATGCTATTATACTGGCTCCATCAGTGAAGTAGGCATGCTTTCAATTTTCAGTGTAACTTTTTCCTTTGAAATAGGCATTTTGATATCTTCCTTAGCATTAAAGCAAATACTTATTGAATTTGTAATTAGCAAAAATTAAATAGGAAAGCCAGAGACCAAGAATTAAATATCATTTAGAAAATTAATATATTCATGGTACATTTAATATAATTACATAATTAATTTCTATACTATAGCCATCAAACATCAATGTGGCTTTTTATATGCCCCCTCTCTAAATTAAGAACTTCTTATAGCTCAGTTGGCCAGTTATCCATTTCAAATGCCAGATACTATTTACTTAAGCAATTTAATACTTATGTATGACATTTTCTTTCAAAATAAAGAATGAGGATATGAATGTAACCACATATCATGATTTTAAATAATGCTATGCTCAAAATCTCACTTGACTATTTTACCGTGTTCTAGGATAAAAATTTTGTTTACAAAGATTCTTATTCCTATAACACCCAGTTACTTACTTTATCATGAGCCTAGACTTACTGACTGATGGGTTAAGCCATTCACTAGGATATGTTTATTGTGGGCAGACTATATGGCAGACACTATGGTAGAAGAAGGAGAAATGTGAGGTTTGCTTTTGCAAAGATTTTCTAATTTAACAGGAAACTGGCATATGAATCAATTATTATTATCAATGTTAATATATTAATAATGAAAAATAAGGTGCAACAGAAGCAGAGAGAGAGAGAGATCACTGGTTTCATATTTTGGTGTGAAGAATGGCTTCAGAAAGTAATTGAGGTTTAAACTGAATCTTAAAAGTTAGCAGACTCTCACACTGAGTGAAAGGGAATTCCATAAAAATAGGTAAAGGGGTCTTCCACACAGAAGGAAATACGTGTACACAGTCATGGATTGGTTATGTTTGAGAAACTGCCAGTTTTGACTGGAGCAGAGGGTGCATGTATACAGGCAAAATAAGCCAGGGCAGGTGAGCAGGAAGGGATTTAAAGGGGGCAACACAAGGAGCTTTGATCTATTGTATGGATGTTGTGAAGACACTGAAGAGTGCACAATCTGTAAATGAAACAAAATTTACCAGCTTGGTGACAAAGAGAAGGATGAATTGAGAGCCAGTATGAGATGAGATGTAAGGAGACCAGGTCCATAAATGTTACCAAAATGCTGATAAAAAACTTTGGAAGTCTAAAATAAAGCAGCTGTGGCAAAACTCTAGAACAGAGGTTTGAGAAATATGTTGGAGGTAAACTTGAGATGATTTCTAATTAGACGTAGGTAATGTAGATACTTGCATATTCATGGTTATACTCACCAATGAATTCATTCATTCATTTCATAAATGTCTGTTGAGCACTCTTCCTGAAAACACCATTATGGATCAGTCACAGCTCCTGCTCTTAGACAAATCATAGATCATAAATGGAGGAATAACATATATTAATATCTGAAATGAAAAGAAAAAGGTGACTAAAAACTCACCTATGAGAAACTTGAAATACATATTTAGAAAAATGACAATTGCTCTGGATTCATATAAATCAGTGCTGCAGTGCAGATGCTTTTCCCACAGCTGCCCTACATCCACTAAAGACATGCCACCTTTCACCAAATCTGAAATTTTCACTTTATTACTTAAATTAACCACATAAAGTGCCTTTTTGGCTTGGGAAGATTACTATAACTTTTACCCTGCTTTTTGAGTACCATTTGCTTTTGGAGAGCATACTTTCACAAAATTGAGGGCAAGGAAACACTCAGCAGATCATACAATGATTTAAACACAACTGATGATAATGCAGCACTAACCTAGAGCTTCTCCACAGCAACTGAGCTGTCTAATGTGCACACACAGGAGTTTTAAATTTCTGGTTTTGACACTTCTTTTGATTTTTTATATTTATTCTTCTTTTGACCATGTTTGGTCAAAACCACACTTATTAAATTGATGAGTAAGGCAGGCTTACTATAATGTGTAAGAAATCCAAAAACTAAAAGTATTAGCAGAGATTATGGATATAGATATAGGTATAGGTATAGATAAAGATATAGATATATAGATACAGATATATATCACTAACTCATTATGTGGAATGGAACACTGGATTCAAGTTTTGGAGAGTGATCCACAGGTTATTCATTCTAAAAATACTAGTTATTGACTAAATTAAAATTATAAATTAGAAGTAGTAAATTTTTTTTAACTTCTAAGAAATAGCATTCTCAATTATTAAAAACAATTATTAAAGGATTTGTACCTTGAAAGACTACAGAGTGGTATGGAAGGAATGGAAAGCAAAGGTAAAAATGAAATGGTTTGCAGGAACTGAATTTTTAGGAAGGAGTTTTTATAAAACATGAATCTTGCTGCTATGTAGGGCAATCATTATAAACCATAACTCTCTAACAAGGACAAAAGAAGAGGTAAGGAGAAACATATAAGCATTTAGAAATTATTGATTAAGAGGCAATAAACATTAAGCATTAATAAACATTAACCACTGGATGTATATACATGCTGACCTTTGTTGACCTTGCATGAGTTGCTTAAGCTTTCTATATTTAAATTTTATCTGTCAACTAAAAATAATAACATCTACCTTATTGGGTTGTTAATATGTATAAAGTACTCAAAACAGAGCAGCACATATAGTAAATAACTCTGTAAGTGTTGGCTCTTATCATATGCAATATAATATGCAGTTTTCCATGATGGAAATCTCATATCTCATGGTACATGGCAGGTTCTCAAAAACTGTTTGCTGGCTTCTGGCTCCACTACTCTTCTCTAGCTGTAGCCTTTCCTTTCTCTCAATAAATCCTATTTTTTTAATATATATATATGTGTATATATATATATATATATATATATATAAACTGTTTGCTGGAAAGAATTGATGGTATGCTGAAAAGGATAAATGTGAATTTGAACATTACTGTGTTTATAAAAACCCTAGGCTAAAGAGTTTACTTCTCTGTGTTTCATTATTCACTTATTTTGTAAAATGTACTTAGTTGAGTGTGGTGGCTCACATCTGTAATCTCATCACTCAAGAGGCAGAGATGGGAGGATTAAGTTTGAGGTCAACCTGGAGTATTCAATGAGATCCTGCCTCAAAAATAAATAAATCCTTGCTACATATCTATTTTGGGTTAGACAATAGGAAATGAGATTGACTTGTCCTTTCTTTTTCAGAGAATTTATCTTTAGAGGAAAACTATAAGCATACAATACATAAAAATTAAATTTGTAACAAATATATTTTAATAAGGTCACAGTAATGATTATAAATAATACACATAAAATACTTATATAGGGCCTATCATAAAATGTACATAGTTAATCATTAGTAATTTATTGGTAGTATTCAAGTAAACATAACATGACTTCAGCATTTCAGTCTTAGCACTAGGATGATAAATGGAAGAGAAAGACAACCAGAAACATTTCAGTAATTACTCTGAGACTGCAGAGGAGAAATGAGGGAAGAGTAAAACTGGGATGTGCCATCATCACTGATGGTGGCACAGGCTGATGAAAATGATGAGCAGTGTCAATATCAAGAGAGAAGTCAAGATGAATGTAACAAAGAAAACATCAGTGGATTTTGGTAAGTCAGTTGTTGCCTGTAGAGTGATGGTAGCAGAATTGAGATTACTATTTAAGGAGATGGTATTCTTAAAATCACCATAAGAGGGGACTAAGGTGGTAAGGAGAAAAATAGAAGGGATGAACCAATTTGGGTTATAAGACATATATACATGAAATGTCACAATGAAACATCTTGTGTTGTTACCTTAACTAAACAAAATTATCATTTTTATAAAAACAGAGAACACAGGAGCAAAACAGCTTCTTTCTGGGGGTCAGTACCAGTGGGAGGGGGAAAGTATAAAGAGAGGGTGTAGCTCAGTGAATATGGTGGAAATATTATGTACACATGTATACAAATGGAAAAATGAAACCTGTTGAAACTATTCCAGGAAGGGGGGTAAGCAGAATAAAGGAGAATGTTGGAGGGGGTGAATTCAACTGTGGTACATTGTAAAAACTGTTCTACATGTCACATTGTACTCCCAGAACAACAATAATAAAAAATTTGTTTTTAGAAAAAGTAAAGGAGAACAAGTAATTATGTGGTGATAATAAATTCTGTCTTACCATCATTGAGGGCTTAAGAGGTTCCAGGCAGTGCTATCAGAACTTCAGGGCACTACTTCATTTAGTCTACATGGTAACGGTATGACTATTGTTAACATGCATATTTTACAGATGAGAAAATTTAAAGCTTAGGATGATTAATTTCCCTGAGGCTTTCAGTTAATTAATAGTATACTTTAAACTCACATAACCTGACATCTAAATCTTGTTAATTTTACACAAAAAATGTAAATAAATAAACACAGGCATAGTAAGATGAATCAAAGCAACAATGCTTTAAATTTTCTATTTGGTAATGGAAATTTTTGTAGTGATCTGATAAAGGTTACATGATTTGAATAAAATCTACATGATTGTGGAGGTAGAGACTACTTAATTAAGAATTCAACAATTGCATATCACAGATAGAGCATTTTGATGCCTTAGTTAGCCCCTTTGTATTAAGAGGAGAGGCCCTACCTGCAGCCAACTCCATTTGTGAAAGAAGCAGCTGAATCCCTATAGACAACTGCTGCAAACATTTGTCTCCAACTTCCTGTCTTTAGCAGGAAGTCATGGCTTTTAGTGGGGGAAGTTCTACAGGGTTACTGTGTGTCATTCTTAGAAGTACAGCCTAAAGCCTTCACATTGAACTCCAGCTCTTTCAATGACTTTGTAAAGACCAACTTACCTGTTACACCCCTTTCTATTTTACCTGGCTATAATGATTTCTGTTATATGAACACTAAGCTATCTTATAGAGACTTAAAATAAAAAAATTGACAAGAATGGGATTGCTAACACTGTAATTCCAAAAATTTCTCCAAAAATTTTAAACTTTTGCTGCCAAGCAACAGGGGTGCATAATCAGGCAAGGGTATCATTAAAGGTAGTGTTTCATTAATTGTGACTATTTTCCAAATTAATAGAGACAAAAGCCAGTGGCCAACAGATAAAATTTTTTCACATTTAACATCTTTGTCTTTGAATATAATTTACTCTTTTTTGGAATTGGCCAGAATCAAGTAGTTTTGATGCTTCTAGGATTTTAGAGAAACTGTTGCCAAAAATCTGCAACTATTCAACCTACAGAAATCCCGGGTGTTCCTCTCTGTACACCAAGGTGTTCATCCTGGGCATTCCTCAGAAGCACAGAGCTTCTTTGGAGTCTAACTGTATAGTCCATTTTCACAATACCATAGACTGAGTAAGTTAGACAGATATATTTTGGCTTACATTACTGCTCCAAAGTTGAGGGTTGCATCTGGTAATGGCTTCTTACTGGCATAGTCTTGTGGTGGCACAGCACATCACATGACAAGGGACAAGAAGCCTACAAGAGACATAGCTGGCTCACAATCAGATAATCATTGACCAGATGATCCATTGATCACATCGTTGGAATTAATGACCCTTTTCTGGTGCTGAAAACAGACATACAAGAGACAAAAAATCTTAACAAGCAATATCTTTTGATCAAAAGGGTGCGAGCATGTACTTACTCCAGTTGAGCAGACATGTGAGCACAAAATGGCCAACAGTGGCTCCTTCTTATATCCCTGATGCAGTTGTAACTGCCCCTCACCTGGGATTTGTCCACGTCAGTGGTTCACAGTCTTTCCTGATTGGCTAAAAGGCTTAGGAGATGGGCTAAGGAACGTAACTTGGTGCAATTTTCATGGGCAATGAAACTGTACAAGAACCCGGAAGAAACAGGAACCCTTTAAAAAAACACAAGTCACCTAAGATGGCAACCTGAGGAGCATTAAATAATCTAAGAGGGTGACATATACTTTTCTAGAAAGGATTGTTTTTCTTACAATTTCTCCCGTATTTTAATTTAAATTCTTTTCTTCAAACTCATTAAAGAGACATTGGCCCTCATGTTTCTGTCTTTCTAATAGGAACAAATAATTTGGGTAGGATGGGATGATTCTTTGGTGAGGGTTGTCTCAATTAGCCACTGTGTCCTCAGACACAAGGAATTTTGTCACATCCTATTAAAATTAAAACTCCGGCCACTATGACCAAGGAGGTTAAGATTGAGGTCATCCAACCCTTCCATCTCCCAAACCAATTTTCCATTAGGTTAGTGAAGGGTTCATTTACACCTGAATTTTCAACTAGCTCCTTAGATAAGGTAGTTAATCCCTGTAGGGCCTTACTAATATTTCCATTGGGGACTGTATTTTTTGATATATATGTGCAGCACAAAACTTCAACCATTACGCAAACCCCTCCCTCTTTGGCCAACATCATGTCTAATGCTAGCCTGTTCTCTCAAGCCATCTGACTAGTTGGTACTAATTGCTCTGCTATTCCTTTGATAGCATCCCTGGTATAGTTAACAAACTTTTGTTGGTTATAGTAAATATAATTAATCCAATCGACATTTTTATTTATGGTGGGCCACCAAAAGAGTACTGATTCAAATCCTGCTTCAGTTTGATTTCTGGCTTTAAATTCATTTGGCACCCTTTAGGAACCCCAATGGGGTTCCTAGATGGCTTTTAGCATCAATATAAACATGGGGATCCAAACAGCCTCTGTGGCTGGCTGCAGCATCTATGCTTATGTCCCTCCTTTTCCTGGGTGTTGTGGCATGGGCTTGGAATCTAAATGCTAGGGTGAAAGGGATTGCCAACTGCACTAAAGCACAGGTGCCTGCCCAGTTACTTGGGAAAGTCTAAAGTAAAGGTCCTCCGCAGTACCACCAGACATCAGTCCTGCCCATCAAGAGTGTGGACTAGTTTGTGAGACTGTTGAAGGACCAGCTTTCACTGTATACTGTCAGGTTTTCCAATTTGCCAATCATCCCTCCTGCCTGGTAAGACATGAGGTATAACTGACATCTGGAGTGGGTGGTTTAACAGTCCTCGGGGGCTGAACTGAAGGACCTCTGACCTCTGGGAACAGTAGTGATAACATCCAACATGATTCGTTACCCCAAGCTATGGCATCCTGAAATAGAGCCAACATGTAATACATTCTATCTGAATCTGAGGACCATCTTAATGGAAATAGGACCACTTGAGACTCTGGCCTCCCAGTAGTAACAATTGCTCTTATTTAATGCTCAGGCAGAATATTTTATCCTTCCATCCAAGCATTTGTATCCCTCTACCCGATTTCAATAGCCACAGTTTGTCTTAGGTCCTTGACTTCTACTATGGTTATCTGAGTTTGGCTCTTGTATAAACATGGAGGTAACACTGGAGCAGAGGTAGAACTGGATGTCCCCAAAGAGGGTTTGGAAGCTAGATGGCGCTCAAGGCACCTTAAAGCATCTGTTCCTGAGACATCTGCCCCCAATCCATACTTACAAAATATGAATGGTTCTTTTGTCATACTCCAAGAACTTTCTATGACCAATCTAAGTGGGTCACACTGTTTATCTTTGCAAGAAGGAGAGGGATGTGTCCAAAACAGCTGTAATTTTGACTGTAGTCTGTTAAAAGACTGTCAGTTATTCTGGATGGTGGAAATTGGAGTCTTACCAGTGCCTCAGGGTTTGTTCCAGCCCTGAGGATTGTCATCAAAGGGAGAAGTGTATCCTTGATACCCAGCATTTCATCCCATATCCATGCACTCTGGACAGGTACCAGGCTTCCCTATGGGTCCCTGGGTGGGACACATATAAAAGGAGTATCCTTAGAGTTGGGATGCAAGGTCTCCACAAGGAAGGATCTGGCATGCAGCAAATTCAACAGTTAAGGGAAAAGTACTCTGAGTTACATTAATAATAAACATACCATTTCCCAGATGAAAGAGAAAGAATAATTTCTTTATAGTCTCTTTAAGTTTATTCTGGTGTCTCCTGACTGTGACAGCATGGTCCATTGTTCTTTCTGGTTGGATGGGGGCACCTTCTTTACCTGTGTGTGATGAGTCCACCCCCTCTCTGTGGTCCAGACAACTGTCTCTATGGTCAGCAAGACCAGGAAGGGTTCTTCCCAAGCTGACTCAAGCCTATTTTCTTTTTAGGTCTTGATCAGCACATAATTGCCAGGCTGGTGCGGGTGAACGGGAAAGTCAAGTGGACAAGCCTGTGCCAACAACCCCTTTTTCCTAAGAGAGAATAAGGTAGAGGACAATCCAAGTATAAAATTTTTGATGAAATAGGTTTTGGTTTTAAAGGTAGGCACATCAGTAAGTAACAGAGCTAAGGTAAGGAAGCCCATAAAGTACTTCATAAGGGGAGAGGCCAATGTCCTTCCAAGGGCTGTCCTTATCCTGAGTAGTCCTATGGGAAGGCATTTCATCCAAGGTAATCTGATCTCTAAGACTAATTTAGTAGGCTGATTTAATTAAGAGTCTGATTTAGAGCAAACAATTCACAAGTCTGTGCTGACCAATTGTTAGGGAGTCAGCCTGATTCTATTATAGTCAAGGCCTACCCATTATGTCTTTTTCCCTCGATTACCTGAGAGGATCCACTCACAAAGAAATGGAACCCAGTCTGGAAAGGAGTTTCCCTGAGGTCTGGCCTTACTTTCATTTGGTATGCAGTAATATCTAAATATTTATGTGTGAGGCTCCTCCTTCCTGCTTCCCCTTCCAAGAAAGTGGCCTGATTTAGGACCTCATCAGTAGTTAGAGTCAGATCATCCTTTTCTAGCACAATAGCCTCATACTTTAGGATCCTAGAATCTGTCAGCCATCTACCCACCTTTTGGGTTAGGATCATTCTAACTTGATGGGAGTGCTAATAACTAGACTTCCCCCAAATGTGATTTTTCTACTTCTTCAGTTAGAAGGACTGTAGCCACTATTGCCTGAAGGTACTCAGGCCAACCTCAGGTGACAGGATCTAGAACTTTAGATAAGATGGCCACAAGTTGATGTTGACCCCCATTTTTTTGTGCTAGCACCCTAAGGGCAACTCCCTTGTTTACATTTACAAAGAGGTGAAAAGGCTGTTCAAGAGAGGCCAAGGCTAGCATCAGGGCTGTGATAAGGGCTTGTTTTAGCTCATCTACTTGTTTTATCTCCTTGGGGGACCAAAGAAGGGGTCTGATCCCTCTTGGATCAATTTAAGATATAAAGATTTAGTTTTAAGAGCATATGGATCTATCCACAACCAGCAGTATCCCACTAAGCCAAGGAAGGAACTTTCTTAACTCTTGTTTTGTTCCTGGAAGCGGAAGGCCAGTGATTCCTTCTATTCTTTCTGGACCAATCCATCGTTGTTCCTTACTGATCAAATGTTCCAGATAGTTTACTTCAGTCTCAGCAAATTGTAACTTATTCTTTGGAATATGAAGTCCTTGGCTTTCCAGGAAATTTATAAAGCTAATGGTTGTGTTAATAATCTCCCCTTGATTATCCCCTTATTATTAAATCTCTCAAGTCTCTTATATTTTCTCAGGGCCCTGGGGTGTTGTTATTGATTAAGAAACTTAACATCAGCCACCAAGACATTTTTGTCCCAGGGGATGTTCATACTCCCAGATAGCCATTGCTGCTCTATGGATCATGGCTTTTCCCTCCCCTGAGAAGAGAATTCCCAAAATAAACATTAACTCAGTCCAAGTATATATCTGTGGTCCCAGCAACTGATAAACCTGTTTTGAGACCCCAAAGGGATCCTTAAGAAGGGTTCACAACTCCTTTTTAAAAGTTTGGACCTCAGAGCTGGTAAGAGGGGCATTTACACACACAATATCACCCCTTCCAAGGGGAACTCCCTGACAGGAAAGAGGGAGTGGGGTTTTATTTCTTCAGACTGAGGAAAAGGAAAAGATTCTCAATGTCTCAATGATATTGTTCTAACTTTCTTTGAGGTCTTGGTAGGGTGGGGTTTCACGTAGGGAGGGAAGGGACAGGACATTGAAGGGAGGCAGAAATGGAAGGACTGAAAGGGGGAGGTGAGAGAGCAGGAGCCAACTCTGGCACCTGAGCAGGAGAAGCAGCAAGGTTATGGGGGCCGGGGAAAGGGAGAATAAATCCCAGTTAGGAGTTTTGTTTTTTTGTTTTTCTGTTTTTTTTTTTTTTTCTTCAAGTGGAAACAGGACTATGGGACTCTCTCTCCAACAGAGGGCATATTCTGTCTCCTCTTGTGAGTGGGCTCTTGTCATTTACGTGTTGACTTAATAGTTGACAGACCCAGTCCTCATCAGACCCAAATTTTGGCCAGAAAAACAAAGGCTTTAAGATCGGTTCTTGGGTCCAGATAAAATAGTATTTGACCATTTTTTTGTTTCTTTTTCCCATTAGTACAGGGGCTACCATACCAATATTTTAACATCTTTCCTAGGAAGCTCTCAGAGGGTATTTTATCCTGGACCTTTGTTTGTTGGCCTCCCGGCCTTTATTCCCATTTTCCCTTTCTGGTCAACTGTGCTCTAAGAGAAGCTCAAACTGCCCCCCCCACCACCCCTTTGCCTTGGAGGTTTCTTGCACTCTGATTCTCTTTTGCTTTCTCTGTCTCCAGCTGCATCCCTCGTGGGAGTTTGAGGCACCTCTTGGAAGCTGGCAGGTCAGTGTAAGTGGCTGACCTGGATTAGATTCAAGAATCTAATTCTGCCTTAAACAGTATGAGGTCACCTCAGAACTGTGGATCAGGATTCTGCTTTCCCTTCATGTCACCTGACATGTCTCATTCACACATCACACAGCCTCCAGTATCCTGACCACCAAGACATTACTTGGTCACCTCTGTGATGTTTCTTGTCTTAGTTTCTGCACAAGACTTACATGGTCACTGCAGTTCCTGTCTTCAGAGCACTTTTACCCAAGTTGTCAAGAAATTCTGTAGTCCGAGTTTATTTGCAGATCCAGAAAGTTGTCGCCCTTGGCCAAACCTTGGGCCACCGCAACCAGGCAGCAGGACACATTTTCCCAGGGAAGGGCTGGGACCCCCTTCCTGGACAGAATGTAAAATCCCAGACTGAGCCCCTAAATTGTTTGAATTAAAGACCCTCCTGTGCCAAAAACAGACACACGAGAGACAGAAAATCTTGACAAGGCAATTTTGATCAAAAGGGTGCAAACATGTACTTCAGCTGAGCAGACACATGAGCACAAAAATGGCTGACAGTGGCTCCTCCTTATATCTTTGATGCAGTTGTACCTGCCCCTTACCTGAGATTTGTCCAGGTCAAAGGTTCACAATCTTTCCAGATTGGCTAAAAGGCCTAGGGGATGGGCTAGGGCCTGTAATTTGGTGGACAATTTTCATGGGCAATGGGACTGTACAAGAATCTGGAAGAAACAGGAACCCTTTAAAAAAAACACAAGTCACCTAAGATGGCAACCTGAGGAATTTTAAGTAATCTAAGAGGGTGACATATATTTTGATAGAAAAGATCATTTTCTTACAACATGAATGGCTTAACAAATACCTGAGGACAGAGCTATAATCACCTCTTAAAGGTTCTATTGGTCCCACCTCTTAATGTCTCATAGTGGGAATTAAATTCCATCTGATCTTCATAGGGAACAAACCACATTTGAACCAAAGCCCTAAATAACATAGTTGCAGATTTTTTTTTGGTTTCCATTTTTGCTCTTAATTTCCAGCTGAATTATATTATCATCTGATCATACAATCTGTACTATTTCAAATTTGGATTTAAATGACATTTCCTTTGCAGCTTAATATGTAGTCCATCTTTATAACTGTTCCATGGGTGTGTTCTTTTTTAACTACATTTATCCAACTTCATTAAAAACTTTGTTGTAATCACCTCTGTTCTTACTTATATTTTATCCATGTATTCTAACATGGAGAAAAGACATACACTTCTGCATGAATTACTATCTGCCTCTCATGTGTTTCCTGAAGATTTGTCTTTTAATATTTTGATGATATGATATTTATGTATCTGAGGCAACTATGCTTTTACTGTGAATTTGTGCATAAGGTGCTACTGTCTGTGTTATTTCATTTTCCTTGAATTTAGTTTTATCCATATAACTTTTAAATCTTTAAAATAGACACATGGTCTGACAGAAGAACCATGAAATTTAAAAAATAATTAAAGGGAAAAATGCTTCCCTTATTCTGCAAATAGTGTCATTTTTTTTTCTCAGTTTAACTTGAACTTTCTAGAATGGAAAATGGTCATGCAGGGGTCATAAATTATTTGTACTTATTTACCTGTGTTTGTCATTCATATGTGCATAATTTGGAGAATCAGCTTTCATTAAGTAAGACTTAATTCTCGATATTTAATCCCTTCTAAACTCTAGCTAAAATTTCATTAAGTAAATTTTCCTCCATTTAATCAAGATAATAGACTGAAGCATTTTATTAGGGCTTTTATTGCAGTAAAATAATGTTATTTTCCATCACACTTAGGAGCCTCATAATGGATTCGTCAAAGTTTTGTTGAGTGTTTTCCTCAGTCTCACTGGGAATTAAAAATAATAACCTTATTCATCATCAATGTTGCTTTAACAGTTCTCACATGCCTTAAGTAAGCACTATGAAATGAAAATACCTCAAAGGGAAACTATACTAAACTGACAGCTATGTTTGGACTTGTTTGGGTAATCAATGTGTACAGCCATCATTCAGATCAAATCTAAAAGTCTGTTTTGTCTGTGTTTTATTGGACTTGACCTTCCTTTAAGTTAATTATGACTCACCTAGCAATCAGATTAATTTTGCATTTGAAAAATGTCCTTATTTCTGAAGAACATCCTTCTTACAATATGATATCCTTTGCTTCTGGGTTATTACTACTTGATTGAACTAAATAAATGCACAATAGGACAAAGAGAAAATTTAAACTTTTTTATCTTCTTTTACATACGTTAAAATCTTGTAAGGTTTGCTGCTTTTCATATCTATTTGTTTTTATTTAGGTCTTAATGATAGTTGTTTTGTAGCAGTTCCCCTACTCAACTTAGTAAGGTTCTAATAACTTTTGAAACTTGAAGATGCATGTTTACCATTTTCCAAATATTTTGGTTCAGCTTCTTCCTCTAGAATTCCTTTAGTGTCTGAGCTTATGGTCAATCCTCTGTTTCATGACTTCATTCTTTGATCTCCGCAATCGATTTGTAAGTCTATTCAGATCCTCTTTATTGTTTCAATTCCTTCTCTGGTTCTTTTACTTCTATGCTACCCTCACTTACCTTTGTTGGCTATGACCCAATTCCGTTTTACCGATTTGTTCTCTTCTGGTAGTGCTCTGAGGCACTAGTCTTCAGTTCTAGTGGGTAACAGATCAGGGGCCTCTGGGCTCACATATTCCTTCAAATCTTCCTGGCTTTCCTGATCATATTATCTGTTTGGCCTCATCCAGCCTGATTTTAATTTTCAGAAGTAATGATAAAAATTATTCTGTTTCTCTCTCACATATACACTTAGCATACACAATCGCACACAGAAACTGAGTCTCAGAAGAAACTAAAGATCAGTAAG
Organism: Castor canadensis; assembly: GCF_047511655.1. NCBI lineage: Eukaryota > Metazoa > Chordata > Mammalia > Rodentia > Castoridae > Castor > Castor canadensis. The sequence goes on along the minus strand of NC_133392.1, from coordinate 105,880,006 downwards.
CTACTGCTAAAATACTAAATGTTGTTTCATGTGGGTTAATGATTAATGTACTTTTAAAATTTTTAAAGTCACTTTAATATAACAATATGTAAAATTCTAACTGATCCATTATTTATACACAGTCTAGTATTGTCTCATTTTACATACTTGTTAAAAGCCCGGAATTTTTTTTTGCCTGAGATATTGGATATTATAGTGAATTTTTAAAAAGCCAGATATAATGTCTATTTGTATAGTCTTCAACAACATGAGAACAGGGCTCACTGGATGATGTGTTATAATGAGGATGAAATTAAGTCAGGCCTATTGTATGGTTTAATCCTAGTGAGATCCAAGGGTAAGGCTGATAAATTCTTGAGACACTCTCTAAATCAATCAGCTACACAAGATATTATTGTCAATCAGTATCTAGATATAATTGGTCACTGGATTTCTTTCTGTATGAGTCATAGCCTCATAAGACCTAATGGAAAATTGGAAAAAGCAGAGACTGGTTAGCTCACAGGCACTTGGGAAATTTTTGAGCTATTACAAGTCATAATATCCCAATCTAAATCTAACTCAGAGAAAGAGACATCACCAAGTTCTTTGAGTTTCATTATTAGAGTATGTCTCCAGTGTCCTTCCAATTCTTTTCCCTCCTATCACATTCACCAGACCTCTAGAGAAAATGTTAACGTCTAAATAGTGCTTGTTCTTTATCTGAGATCACATGGTAATTTTTTTATATTGTAGTTCCAAGTTCAGCCATGTGTCTTTGTCTCAATCTATAGATTGAGATAGTTGAGTTTCTCTCAAAAATTGACTAACATGGGAAAGAAATTGGAGTAGCAGTTTAAAGCAATTAATCAACACTATAGGAAAAAATGAGATTGATCATTTATGGCTATTACACATTGAGTAAATGGCACATCTTGGTTATTAACTCAAAGAAATATTTCTTGCTTTTATGCTTAATATTGTCAAGAAATAGGATTTGAAATGTGTAATAAGGCAAAAATATTCTTGCATATTTTTCACTATCACACTGAAGCACTGTTTAGCATTTTCAAGACATTGTATTTTGGTTTTTGATTATTTATTAAGAGTTAAGACTACACTGCTAATTATGAACCTAGAGGAGTTTATCTGGTACAAATGCAAATAATTACTGTCGTAGAAAATTTAACCCTAAACATCTTCTGTATGACATTTATTCTTTTTAAAATCTAACCTAGCAATTTTTCCTAACATTTATTATCACATGTCCTATAAATAATCTAGTTCCTAAATACCCTTTGAACCACCTTGATCATCACACTGTTTCCCTCGTTAATTAGAGTGCTGAATAAATTTTGGACACATGTTCATTTTACATTTACATGAGGGTCATTATTGTACCTTTTGGAACTTATTCTTTGTGAATTTTGATTGATTTCTCAGCCTCTTTTGCAATTAATCTGATGCCTTTATGGCAAATGCTTCTGTAAATTTAGCTCATTAATTCTCCACAGTTGATGAAATTGGAAGGATTCTCAAAAATATGGAAACAAAGACCCCTTCTATGGGTGCATGTTTTCTAGTGTAGGCTCTACTCTAATCTGATCTCCTGAGCTTCCCAGCAGAGGAACCATCTACTTAGAAGGAGATGCAGGTAATTAGTTGACATGTCACAGAAAGGTTCAAACTAGGCTACTTTTGACTGTCTGCTTCTTGCTGCGTTTCCATGTGGACACTATTTTGAATATTGTTTTGTTAACATTTCTTGCCTAACTAGACACTTTGATTTTTTATTTTCTGGATTTTATATTAGCTCTCACTGCACAAACTTGCAACCACTGCTGGCCAATTAACTGGGATGCCAAAGAAACCCCAAAATATCATAACACAGTTTCTACATTCTATTATATTTTGTAAGTAGAAAGGATTCAATAGAAAACAAAACCATTCTAGGAAGAAACAGTAGGTGAATACAGGTTACTTGTAAAAACGGTTTTAGAACTAAGCAGATATATTTATTTTCCACTTTCAAGATCCAAAAATTCGAAAGTAGACATCAAAGAACTAGAATCATTATTATAAAAGTTCCCAGGGGTAAGAGAAAACAGACTTCAACTGTGATGCTGTGGTTCATGTTATAGCCACCATGCAGACTTCAAATAGCAAAGAGGGTCTGAGGGATGCTAAAGTGGTTCTATTGGCAGGTCTGAAAAATGGTTTCTCAAGCAGGATTTTAAAGCTGGAATACCCCAGGATAATAACTTACATGGAATGGAAATAAATTCTTTTCTGATATGTTACTTCTGTAATTCCAGTTGTTTTATTTTTGCATCATAAGATAGAGGCACTTAATAGTAGGTATTTCCTAGTATTTTCTTCTGCAAGACAAATTCCTATTGTTCTTGTTGTAATTTCAATTCTGGGATATGGTCATTTGTTTTAATAGCTGGCTTGACAAAAATGATTAAAACATTTTGGCTTATTGGACTATTTAATTCCATAAAATCAATGGTGTGTTTAGTGAAAAAATTCAGGAAGATTGAGAGACACTTTTGCTTTTTGTTTGTTTACTCAATTTATTAAATCATTTTAGTAGAGGGATAGAATATGGGAGTTATAATATTACCTTAAAACAATAAATGGAAGTAGTAATATGTTGTTTTCAATAAACCAATTACTCAAAAATTTATAGACCAAAGACTTTATTGGAAAAGTTTAACTTTCTTTCTGTGGAATATACTTAAACCATTTTATGTGTTTATATGTATCTAAACAACCCATATGATGGAATTCCTGAGCTCATTTATGAAATTTGATTTTAGAAAATGCAGCCGTCTCTCTTAGGAAACATGACAGGAAACCCACATCTGCTTCAGTGCCAGCAGAAATCCCTTGGCTCCCAAACAGCCTCTATCTTAATTTCCTGTCCTCCTTTTCGTTAGCTTATTTAACCTGAAATTTTATAATTAAAGTACAATGCTTTCAGATCACTGAAAATAATCTTATTCAACCTCTCCTCTCATGTGGGTCCAAGAGCCCTGGTGGATTTGCAACAGGTTAGAACAATATCTATGTTTTCTGAGCTTCTACATTATACAAAGTTTTACAAATTGAATGCCTTACTTAATAGCACAAAAGGGACCAGCCTGTAAACTACTGGTGTAATAGTTAGGTTAAGTGGCCTGGGTTGCACAAAAATGATTGTGCCCACAAAGATGTTTTATATGGTATTCCAACAAACTCTTAAAATGACAGACCTGACAAAGAAGAAGCTGGATAGCTTCTTTTTAATTTACAAGACTATATGCAAAATAAAAATCCACACTTTAGAGTTAGGATGATTTTTCATATTTAATTCTTATTCAGTAGGTATTGATTTCTTGGTTTAATTCTCATAGACCAGTCTTATTTTCCTAATTTCGAGGGATGAGAAGCATCACAGTGGATTACATCTGCTGATATCAGTGTCATCTTTGCATCTTTTCCTTTGAAATTTCATTCATTTTATGCTAGCAATAAGTAGATATTTATCTATATTTTAATCAGGATTCATTCAGAGAATCAGGATTGTTTTAGATATGGATTGTACACATCCAATTCAAAACAACTTGAGCAAAAATAAAGGCATAAAGGAAATGTATAAATTTTGATGATACACAGTCTGCTGTATTTGACTTCCAGGGTCTTACGTATTAACATTCTCATTTTCTTCAGGTAAAGTTGGATAACAGGGAATGCCCGGATCATCAGAAGGTGCCTGTCTATTTCCCTCACACGTAGGCTATGCATGTGATGCTCCAGAGCAGCTTCAAAATGTCATCATTCCACTTTAGCAACCACAATGTACAAGAGTTCTCATTCTCAAGAATTCTAGCACAAGTCCAGGACATAATTATTATGGGCACAATATGGGCTCTTTGACCAATGGTTGACCATTCTCTGTGTTTAGAGATAGTATAATGTTTAAGTAATGTTTACAGATAGTATAATAGTATTTCTTTTATAACTAGAAATAGACTTCCTTTTCTCTATAAGGAGATAACCAAAGACCCGTGAAGCTACTGCATCTCATCCTCAATTCATGATGTACCTTGTGGGATACTGATATAGATCTTCATATTCTGGGATCATATGACTAATAAAGAAATGAATTCTATCAACTTTTCACACAGTCTATAAACACTGAATGATAAATGTCAATAAAATACCTGTTTGAAAAGAGGCAAGAGGAAATAGGATAGAATGGTAGTATACAAGGGTTCATCATTAGGCTGAGAAAGACAAGTTGGTGATTATTTGAGATTCACAGAATTGTCTTAATGGTGAAATTATTGCTTCTCTCTCTCTCTTTCTCTTTCTCTCTCTCTCTCACACACACACACACACACACGCGCGCGCACACACACAATAGGCAAGTGCTCTGCCATTGAACTATATCCCCAGTCCACAGTCTCTAATTTTAAGGCAGAAAATATGTACCTTCAAATTTAGATAAAGAGAAGATATTTAAACCACAACAGAGCACTGATGCCTTGCTTGGAAACTATCTACCTATTGAAAAGACTTGGAATAGCTATAAATAATGTTTTAAAAGAAAATATAGCTTCACCTATCAGAAAGCTACCAAGACACAAGTCTTAAGAAGTAATATTTTGAAAAAAAAAAAAAAGGAAATCCAGAGAGGCTATGCAGAAGAGAAGCAAAGTAGAGCTTTCACCAGTCTCATATGCTAAGGCAGCAAACATTAGTAAGGGTTCATTATCCTAGAAAATTTTAAAAAAGAACATGAGGGGCAGATAACTAAAATATCCTTCAGTAATATGACACATACCTGTTATATCATGTTGCAATGTTTGCTTTTTTAGCTAAAGTTTTTGTTCTCTTGTGTTTGAAAGTTTAGATTTTCGGGAACCTGTGGGTCATAAATTGCTTATTATTGTTGAGATCTCTGAAAGGCAGGGCCAATATCCGTAGCATTTCCAATTTTTCAGCATATACATGAATATATATATATGTCGTGAAAATATTTCTTATTATGTGTCCATTCACTCATCAACTATTTACTGGTGTTGAAATACAGGAATTAGTGCACAGATACGAAGCGGATTGCCAAAGTAGAATCCCTGCTCTGTTACTTTTAGCTGTAAGAGCCAAGCAGGTTAATTTGCCTAAAGGAGCTTCAGGTTACACATCTGTAAAGTGAGAATAAAAACAATACTAAGTTTATAGAGGCAACTTTGAAGAATAAATGAATCAAAATATATAGCTAATGAGAATGTATATAATGTTTGTTTACTTCTCCTCCTCTTCCTTCTCTAATCTAGGGCCTCTGTAAGGCCAGGTAAACTGTCTTTGTTGTTTGCTGCTAACCACTCTACTGAAGTAATGAATTTTTTCCAAGGAGCTTCCTTGTTGGTTTTTTATCCACCTGTCAATTAGTTTCACCTCAAATCAGTTTAGCCAGTAGATGTGGGAACTTGATCATGATGTGAGAAGAAGCAGTACATGGTCAAACTGACTTGAATGTCTAAAGTACTGTGTATTATTTTTTACTGAAAGTATTTTTGTCCACTAGTGACCAAGAATTCTTTTTTTTTCCATTTCCACAATACTTTTTGGTTTGTCATAAGTATATCCAAGGTAGCAGAATTGCTTCTGAGATGTTCTGACCGTAACTTTAAGGGACACCCATCAACCCAGATTCATCTAAAGATTGACAGAGTTCCAGACTGGCTTATATGGTTTACTAAGCAGATAAAGGTTTATGATTCTTCAGAAACATGAAATGAAAGCAGTTCTGGAATAAGTAGACAGTTATGCCTGCTGGTGCAGTGTTAATATTTTGATGTTACCCAACAATTTTGAGATGTTATTTTTCCAACCAATTTTGAGTGCCATCAAAGTCAAAACCACTTCTATAGTTGTGATGATTCAGAGAATATTATTCTTTTCTGATTCTAATCACAAAAATCTCTTCAACTTAGAAGTGATAACTGACTGATTGTGCACTCATTGCTTAGAATGTCAATGACATGAAAATCCAAATATACTCATCCTTTGATTGCTTAATGTGTTTAATTCTGATTATATAGCCCTCCTGGACATCTACTTACCACATAAAGAACTAGAAATGGACAAGTGTTATAAATTCATATCAGTTTTTGAATTTTAGATGTCACTATCTTAATCAATCTAGGTGCTCTGTACCTTATTCATAAATGACTAATAACCACTAAAGAAGATTTAGGCTGATTTTCATGAAATTAACTTGATATAGAACAGAATATTTTATTCTAAGCTTTTTGAGAGTACTGTGTCACACAGCGTGCATTGTGGCATATATTTGGAATTTATTCGGACATAAGGTGTTGAGTGAGCTGGTGGGTCAAATTTCTTACTGTTAGTGATGTAAGCTTAAATCCCCTGTGCAACATAATAACTTAACTTTAAGTGCCTACATAGAACACTATAGGTTCATTATAACTACATACAACTACACAGAGTATTATTTATAGCATGTAGTGTTATGTACTATAATACACTACATTATAACTTCCTGTGTTCTCTCTTTTAGAACAAAAACCACACAATTCATTTTTCTATTTCAATTGCCTGTCCAAGGGCCTTGACAATTTAAAAAATATTCAGTGAATGGGTTTTGAAGAAACAAAATATTCAGTAAGCTTAAAGGAGTTGCTTATGCACTGTTCACATTTTTAATAGATGAAATGAGAACCAATGTTCTCAATATACAAACGAATTCACATAGTGATTTGTTTAAAATCATATTATCTTTTTTTGTGAAAAATCAAATCATAATTAAATTTATAAAGTGGCTAATGTTCACCAATAATCAGATATTTAATTGTTTTAAAATTCCAGTCCTCTTTCAAGCTGTTAGTGTTTGTTGTATCTAACAGGGGGAAAACACAGTTGCATTGTCTTTTATTTTCTTTTTGTCATTATTCTCTCAACATTAATATCATTATTTTTATGACTTGGATTGTACATGTTCCTATAGTTATGTCATAATCTATGTCAAAGTCTTTTGTAAATATAAAATTAAAATATGTACTGCTCCAAAAATTTGAAAATTACAGAAAAACACAAAGGAAAATTTAAATTAGTCCCTAATTCCACTAAGTATGTTTCTGTGCATGTTTATATGGAAATATATATGTTTTCATTTATAGATCATGATAATGTACATACTTTCTGTAGTCATTTAATTTTTTATTTAACATTTTACTTAGAAATAAATATTTTCAAATAACAACAATTTTAATGACATGCATTATTATATCACAGTTGGACATTTAGTTTGTTGCTAAGTTTTTAGTATTATTAAATATATTGCCTTGAACCTTTTCATATCTATTCTTGCACACGTGTCTGTAATTTGGTGGGTAGGAATAACCATAAGTGAATTATTGTTTCAAAGGTTATAAACATATTTCAGTCACCACCACCTAAAAGATTGTAGTTCACTTTTATTGCCAACTTAATTGTAAGAGCATGTGTTTCCTTGCATGTTTTAGAAATCACTATAAATTAAATAAGAATCAAGATAGTGGTGGCGATCTAACCAATGTACAATATAAGCCTATTTGGGATTGTCATGATGAGTGCCCTCTGTATAATGAACATATCCTAAAAAAAAATTAAAAAAATAAGAATCTTTACCTCACAAAATTATTTGTTCTATAGCCACTTATGAATTATAATGAGCTCATCTGGTATAACATAATATTAGTGATATATAGAAATAATTATAATTGTAGTAATATTTAGCATTGAACTAAATATGTGAGATATTTCTCACACTAGCATGTCTACAGTATTATCTCACTTAAGATTTGCAAATTCTATGGGTTATGTACTATTGATGTCCCCATTTTTAATTTGAGGAAACAGGCCCACGGAAGTCAGTATGTCTGTGGTCAGACAGTCAGTAAGTGGCAAAGCTAAGCTCTCTGGCTCTCACACTTATGTCATTAACCACTATGCTGTGCTACCTCTAATATAGTCATCAGAGTATGTATAATCTGAATTTTTTTGACTGTTGATGACTGTTAGCATTCCTAGCATGTGCTCCAACAGAATGTGTGTCCAATTTTTAAAAATGTTTGCATACTTTTTATATTAAACTATTTTCAGGTGAAAGTAATCACTATCTCTAGCCCCTACCTAGTATATAGACTGGTATTATATAAACTGTTTTTAAAATATGGAAAAGGTGCACATATTTCTCCTTGTGGAAAGAACAATCAAGATGATTTCTGAAGAAAGGAGAAGTATGGTCTGACTGATATAGCACAAAAGCATTGCTAGTTTTTCTATTAAGCCTGATTAAATATGTTTATTCCTGGTGACAAGCAGAGCTTGTTAGATATAGCTAAGGTGAAATTTCATTTCACAAAGCTTAAAAGTCACTTCTAAAAAGGAAATTAGCTACTCTGCATGGTTATGGTATTAGCTTAAACCCTAAGGAGACGTGGGATCGCTCCATTCTCTCCTATTATTACCTGTGTCCTTATCTTATTAATGATCCTCACCCTCGTAAACAGTTTCCTTTTCCATATCTGCCAGTCTCCTCCTTAGATTACATAACGGAACACCATCAACTTTGGAACTATGCAGCCTGGTGACATCAGTTAAGAATAATAAAATGAAAAAGAATAATAGCACTGTTAAAAATGGATTATTTCATACCAGATAGCCTTCTTATCCCTATTTTTCAGGTGAACACGTGGAGGCATAAAGATATTTCATAAGTTAGCCCAGAATGCATAGGTGGTAGGTAGCAGATCATAAATTTGATTCCAGAGGTCTTGCTTATAATTACTAGTTCCTGATCTTTTTTATAGCAGTTAAGTAACCGTCACTACCTTAGAGATTTTCTGTGGTTAGAAGATGATGTACAGTTAAGTAATTGCATTGTGTTTCCCATGTTAGTGTTATCATCCCAGTAAAATATATCTTCTTTTGTGTGAAATATTTAATATGCATGAATAATGTTCTTATTATAAATAATTATAACACTAACATTTACCTGCTGGGATTTTTCAGAAATAAGACATGACTGCTATCTTTAAAAACACTACAGGGTGACTAACATCTATAATTCTGGTACTTGGGAGGCAGAGATAAGGAGGATTGTGGTTCAAGACCAGCTGGAGCAGATAGTTTGCTAGACCCTATCTCAACCAATAGCAGTTCATGAGCCTGTCATACCCAGCTACCTGCAAAAGTACATATAGGAGGAAAGTGGTCCAGGCTGGTCTGGGTGAAGGCTCTGGTCTCTAAAATGACAAAAGCAAAATGGTCTGGAGATGTGACTCAAGCAGTATAGTGCCTGCCAAGCAAGAGGAAGCCCTGAGTTCCAACCCCTGTACCAAAAAAAATAAAAAAGAAAGAAAGAAAAGACACTACACATTCATGTCCTTTTCCCCACTATCCCACCTGCAGTGCTCTCACTCCTCTGAATTATTGGCTGATCATTCTGTTCTCTTTTTTTTTTTAATTTAAAAATGTGTCAGGATTTACTCTATATCTAAGTGTTGTCCCTTTTCAAAGTTAAGGTCCTTTGTTCCCTTTTTATTTCTAAATTTGTTGACTGAGCTTTCTAGCATATTAACTTCTTTTGCCTGGAATGATTTAATCATCCAGACGTGGCCTAATGACAGTAGTGCCCACATAGGCATCAAGAAGTAGAACTGTTGAAATTCTGAAGTGAACTAATGATGTGACCTTCTCAAAGTTTCAGCACTGCTTGTAGGTCATGGTCATGTTTGTAGCCAGGAATTGCAGACCAGAAAGTCTGCTCTGTGTGAACCAGAGTTCGAAATAGGTGTTTGCAATTTTGAGCTGGTCTTATTTCTGAGGTAGAGCACTCCTGGGAGGCTGCCTGAGTGTATAGACACTGGTAATCAGCCTTTGTTGAGAGAGTTTCTGGCTCCATCAAATATGGAGACCAACAATCTTTGTTTCTTCAGCTGATCATCAACATTCCATTCAGATTCCACCTACCAGTGGGGATGTGGCTCCTATGATACTTCAGATTTTTTCCCCTACACTCTAAATTTTCTCAGCAATTTTGTGCCTATGGGCTAAGGTTGAAGTTAGAATGTTTGCAGAATCTGATGCCAAGCAGAGCTAACGAAGAAAGCAGTGCATATTCCTGTTTTCAAGTCTCCAGTTTCTACTCCTCTTGTCCCCTGGTAAGTGGGTGACTTTCAACTGTGTCACAGTACCATTGTCTTAGGTCTTCAGCTCATTCTACTCCACTTCTGTCAAGTAGTTGAAAATGCCTTTTCAATGTCTTTTGTTTCCTAATCCTTAAAATATATAACTCTGTTACCCCTCTTTATCTTACTTCTTTGTCTTGTTTGCTGGTTGCCAATCTGGTTCTTTTTCCTTAAATGTAATTTCTGATGAATCAGTCTTCAGATTACTTTCTTCCTTCCTAATTTCTGCATTCTTCTTCTTCACTATGTTACTATTAAACTATTGTCTAAACTTTCTTTTGAACTCTTTCTCTCTATTCCTAAATTGTCACAGGTAGCCTTACATGAATACTCCATACCCATTACATCTCAGTCTATCTAAAACTAATCTCATTATCTTCTGCCCTCAAGAATTGGTATTTCTTGAATAGTCCCTGTTATCATTACAAATATCTACATTATTTGCAACATCTAGACTCAAAACCTTAATATATCACTTTCTCAGTATGAGATGCTGTCTTAAAGAGGGATTTTTGGCATTTGAAAGGACTTTTGAGCTGTGGTTGTCATAATGATGATGGCTACAACTCAGAGATAAGGGCAGGTGTGCATCACATCCTGAAGATTGGCCTGCTCATGCTCCCAAAGAATTGAGTGAATTTTAAATGCTCTACCAGGCATTCAGATAAATAAACCTCTTTGGTTGAAATTCCCTCAGTTAGGAATCTCACACTGTTTTACATTAAACATGAAGAATTTTTGGCAAAGTTTTAATATATATTGAATTTCCAGAAATTCCTACACTATGCAAATTGTCCCTTTTTCTCAAACATTGCCAAGATTTTTTCACCATTATAGAAAATTATATCACTGTTGGCAACCTAGCTCATGGTATTTGAGCTACTAATACAAAGTCCCTCCACAAGTCTGCATTTGTAGCTACTGCAGTGATAGTGATTACTTATTTGGGTGCAAACAGCAAAATGCGGGAGAGTCACTTCATTCATTCACTCATTCATTCACGCAAGACATATCAACTTTATTATTCCTTTCCAGGATAATTATACTAAGGATTTATATACTGCAGTACATATTGCTATATTTTCTTTAATTTCTTGTTCATATTCAAAGGATTGTATTTTTTAAGTGCCTAAAAATTTCAGTGCAAAATAAATAAGAGAGAGGTTATATCTCAGTTCATATGCACTTAATCCAAATACTCAAAGGCTTCATGATTAATCCTCTTTTCTTGAAAGATGAGATTATATCATTTTTAAAATTCTGGGTTTTGAACCAGACCAACTTAGATTAACATTTTATCTTTTTCCTTATTAGTTGCATCTTAACTTTTTATACTTAAAAGGGGATAAATAATTCCTATCTTCCCATGACAGTGTTGGTCTTAGAGTCAATAAAGCAATCAATAATGTGTTTAATACATAATAAGAAATATTCATGCAATGTTAGATTAACCTTTTAGTTCTGTGATATGTACATAGTACCATGATCATGAAATTCTGGATTCTCTAAAAGAATCTAGATTTCAGTGTTATATATTATAATCAAACCATGTAACATAATGTTAGGTTTAGAAAATATGGTCAACGTAATTTCAATGTACTTTTCATTGTATGCACTAAAGCCTTAAGTATGTGTATATCCATAGCAGAAGTAATTGAGAACTCCTTTAATAATGGGCATCATATGACTTCAGGAGATAAATTTTCATTACTTCTCCAATAATTTGATGCTTTGTTTGAAAAAATTTTTCTTCTCCCATCAAACATGCCATTTCTACTGAATGTCAGGAGTGAACTTATTTTCAGCTTACATTTTTTATGATCTCTACTTCCTTTCAATTTCTGTTCACCTGAATGGAAATATGAAGTACTTATCTGAGAGTAGGACTTTTCTTGCCTTGTTATAAATGAAACATTTCTGAAAATTAATGTAGTACCTACCCTAAGTTAACAGCAGTAATTTGAATGCCTGCATGGATGCTACATAAAGAAATAGGGAACATAAGTCATTCCTGTTATTATTATTATTTGTAAAACCCATTTTAGAAAATTGCTTATTTCTTCCAGTTGGACTTCTTTATTTTAAATAGTCATCTGTACGATAAGTTGTCAGAAGTTCATTTAAAACTGCAGGTATAGTCAATTTTCCAAAATAACTTTCTTAAACTTTCATGGATTAGCTCATTCATACTAAAGGAATATTCCCCAAAGGAGATGAGAGACGGTTATAGAAATAAATAAGTGAGTCACGTGTGGGGCATTAAGACAGTTGGAAAACTTGCCTTCAGCTAATTTTAAAGGACTGGATTTGCTTATCAAAAAATATAGAGAGAGGAAGCCCAGAGTAGTATGAACCAGTAAAGAAAAACATTTGAGATTCTGGTGAGGTAAGATCTACATGCAGAGATGAGAACACCATTCCAAAGAAGCAGACTGTACACACAATTCTGGAAGGAAGAATGATGGATTAAATGAGAAATACAAGTATTAAATTACATGTGTTTTTATGAGAACATTGTCTGATATGACATACAGTCAAATTTCAGGATGAGTGTGTTTATGGAAACTAGCTATTTCTTTCATTTAATAATCAAATAGAACCTATAGCTTTAAATATAGCTTCATATTTCAGACATCTATTTTTAAAAATATAAGTCCACTGTCAGGTATCTAGCAATTAAATCAAGATTTTTCTTCTATTGTTAATGACAGACAGTAGTCAAATTAAAAATTGTTTAGACTTCAGTAGAAACTGAAATAGCATACTTTGGCTACACTGTTACCCAAGATTTCCTCAGAACCAATTTAAAATGTCCACATTTAGGGAAATAAAATATAAATGACTATTAAAACTTCTGCTTCCAGCCATAACAGGAAGCTATAGAATAAGTGGACTGATATTGCCATCCTGCTGTAAACAGCCATAAAACTAGACAAAATATATGAGTCAATGATTTCAGGCACTGAAAAGTATGCAATGCAGAGCCAGATTTTTGAAAGAGGCTAGCACATGGGATGGCAAATCCCCAGTTCAACCCATCTTTCCTTCTGGAGGCATTATCTTGGCCTCTGTAACAGAAGGTGAGCCCACAGTTTAGCACAGTGGGAGGTGGAGACTGGGGCTCAAAGCTACTGAAACACTTATAATTTGCATGGCAGAGAACCAGACAAAATGTAGCTGTGAAGGAAATTACTAAAAGTCAGAAGAGGGCACCATGTAGTTTCTTGTCAAACACAATATTTCACATCATAGGACAAGATTCCCTGATGCATCACAGAGAGCAAGAGCTGTGGGTCTGAGAGCAGCATGAGATACCAGGAGTTTTACAGTGCTGGGAGACATTTGGGCTCTAACCTAGCAAGTGGGGAAGGGAGGAACCTTACTATGTGGGGCACCTCCAACATCCCATTTGTAGAAAAGGGTAAAGACCAAACACTGGAGTAACAGCCAGATCCTAAAATCAAAGTAAGACACCGAAATACATTTTTTTCTTGTAAAGAAGAAACTAAAACTTGATGGGATTGAAAGTTCTGCCAACAATTCAATTATTTGCCCAAATAAAACTTAATATCAATTAAAGGAAAACATTGTAATCCAGATTCTTCACAACATATCATCCATCAAGTCATCCAAAAGAATTCTTTGTCTAGAAAAATAAAGACATTTTAAGACAAACCAAAGCTAATGGACTACATTCTCAGTAAATCAACACTACAATAAATGCCAAAGAAAAAATGTCAGACTAAAAGGAAATGATAATCAGTGGAAACTTAGATCTATGAGATTATATTAGTTTGTCAAGGTTGCTTACCAAAGTACCACAAACTGGGTGGCTTAAACAATAAACCTATTGTGGCACAGTTCTAGAGGCAAGAAATCTAAGTCCAAGTGTTGTCAAGGTTGGTTCCTTCGGGTTCTGATGTCTGTAAAGGAAAATGTGTCATCCCTCTAACCTAGCTTCCAGTGTTTTCCTCACAATCTTTGGCATTTCTTGCCTTTTTAGCAATTATTTAACCTTAGTGTTAATATTCATATGTCCTTCTACATGAGACAAGGGTTGGAAATAAATGACAAGAAAATTAGAATTTATACAAACTGAATGATAACAAAAATGCAAAACTTATGATTTTGATAATCAAAACTTATGGGAAATAGCTAAAACAGTGCTTAAGGGGGAATTTATGGCTTTATTTTCTTATATTAGCAAGGAAGAAAAATTAAATTTAATATTCTAATTTTCCAGCACAGGGTAGGAAAAGCAAAGAACGTTGAAGTATGAAAACATAAGAATAAGACAGAAACTAGCTTTACATTGTTTGGGCCATTTGTTCCCCCTGCCTCCCACCCACTCCCTCTCCAAACAATGCATGTACATATGAATAAATGAATAAAAATTTTTCTGATATGCAAAGAAAAAGAACAGAATCCAATGAAATGAAAAGCACATGTGCTTAAAAAACCAGGCAAAATTGGTCTTTGATAAAATCAATACAATTTTTAAAACTTTAGATATATTAAGAGCAAAAAAGAAAAAAACATAAATTTCCAACATCAAGAATATAAAATTGGAAAATTGCAGATTTTTAGAGATATTACAGTATTGTAAGAAAACATTAGAAACAAGATAAAGCCAATAGACTTAGATGAAATTATAAATTCTTTGGACCACAAAACTGAAAAGATTGTTATGAGATGATGAAATTGAAAATATGCATAACAATTATGTTAAAATAATTTTCTATCCAAACATTCCTCAAATAACACTCAAATGTAGAAAATATTCTTAGTAACTATATCAAACAATTAAAGAAGAAAAAATACCCATCTTCTGAAATTACTTTAGAAAATACAGAACCAGAGAACCATTTCAGGTTTATCTCATAAAGTCAACATATCTGTAGTATTAAAACCTGGCAAAAAAGGGAAGAAAGAAAAGCCAGTATAGTATACACAGACAAAAGTAGATGTTTTTCACATGCATTATTGTGAACTTGATTTAACAAATATTCATCACCCAAATAAATGAAAATAGATCACGAAAAAGTTGACTGAAATTGATTCATTTGCTCACACTGGAATGGGTAAAATTAAAAAGTATTGCATCAATAGATGTTGGTAAGCATGCAGAACTCTTGTACATTACCCTCTGGTAGGAAGAGAAGGTGAAATAGTACAACTACTTTGGAAAACTCTGGCAGTTTCTTATGATGTTAAAACAGTCTATGCTATGATCAGTAATACCCTTTGATACCCAAAGAAAATGAAAACTTGAATCCATACCTAGGTATTTCCTCAAGAGAAATGAAAACTTGTATGTTATAATAAAAAAAAGATTCAACATAAGAATGCTTATGGTGGTGCTATTCACAATAATCAAACACTAGGAGTAAAGCAACTGCCATCAACAAGAAAATGAGCAAATATTTGTTGAATACTCATACAATGAATTCTACTCAGCATAAAAAAATGAACTATTGACAGACCCAACAAAATGTATGAATCTTAAAAACATTATGTTGACCATAAGAAGATAGACAAAATAGAGTCCAGTTTAGGACTATGTTGTGCTTCTAAGAACAATATAAAACTAAGATATGATGGTAAAAATGAGAAGGGGTAATGTGTGGAGCAGTGATTGAAAGAAGGCACAAAGGATTTTCTGAGATGACAAAATTCTGCATTTTGATTGTGATGCTTATTAACTTGTATTGGAATGGATCAAATTATACACTTAACGATTTTTTGCATTTTACCATATATAAATTTTAACTCAAAATAATGACCACAATGAACCATCTCAAAACTACTGCTAAATAAAGTTCAAGTGCTCATTTTTCAAACATATACAACATTTATATATATATGTATGTATATATGTAATACACATATGTATATGTATAAAATACCTCTACTTCATCTAATGAATAGCCTCCTTCTTTCTGTTCTTAAAAAATAGCTTCTTTTCTTGACTTCCACATTTGTGACAATGGCAGGATTCTTCTCCCAGTCACTGAGGCTTGGAACATTAGATGTGTACTAAATTGATCTCTGTCAAGCATGCTATGGTCAAATTTAGCACTTCTTACCAGAATCAGTTTTTACCCTTTATCAACATTTTAATGTAGATCACAGGTAGATACACTTTTTCTGTAAAGGGTCAAATAGTAAATAACTTAGATTTCAGGACAGAATCTGTTGCAAGTACTCAACTTTGCCCCTTATAGTACTGAAAGCAGTCACATACAACCTGTAAACAAATGGATATGTTCCAGTAACACTTTATTTACAAAAACAGTTAGTAGGCTGGATTTGGCCATAGGCTAAAATTTGCCAGTGTTTGATTTAGACTTTCAGTGGGGTTAACGATGTTGAAAATTTTTTGTGACCTATACTGACTGCAATCAACCCAAGCTGCCACTATTACCTGCTAAAATTTATTTTCCAAACATCAACCTAAGTCATGGTAAAAATGTAAATCAGATCATATTATCTTGTGGCTTGGATTTTCTAAATGGCTTCCAACTACTCATAAAATCAGGCTCCAAATCTTTATTATTCTCTTCATTGGACTTATGCTTATGCTCCAAACCCACCTTCCATGACTCTGTGTTTCCCTTACTATGATTTGGTAACATTGTTCTATCTTACTCCTTAATGCTATTAAGGTCTGGAATTATTTTATTTCTTAGTTTTGTTTAGTTTCTGCTGCCCTCCCCTAGATTACATAGTCCATATGAAGCAGCAACTTTGTTTTATAGTCACTGCTATCTCAAATAATGCCTGGGCCATAAGTGGGCACACAACAAATCTTCTTTGCAAGCATACATGAGTGAATCATGCACATCACTGGCAGGTTAACTCCCATATACACCAGTCAAAGACCAAACTCAACTATTTGATACTCCTCATTGGCCTCATTTTTGTTATGCTATGATGCTATTGCTTCATCAGGTACATATATTGATATATATTAGGTATATTACTTGTACTTTTAGAGAGACTCAGATGGAGTCTACTCTATGAAGTGTTTTCAAACCTCTAAGAAAATTAACTCTTCCCCCTTTTCAAACAACCATTAGGATTATACCAATTGCAGGGCACTTATCTTCCACAATTTTTCATTTATGTTAATCCGGACATTTGCTTATCGCTTATGAACTATAAAACTTTGAGGGTGAAATTTTTTTTGATTTATCCTTATGTGACTCTTAGTGCCTAAGTGCTTCCTGAATTTTTGCTGGCTTTGAATGATAAGTAATAAAATTATATGTCAATTATGCTTGAATATACAAAATAATTATACCAATGTTATAGGAGTCTAGTTGATGTTACACTGAAATAATTTATTTGTATCAAATTGTATTTAATTTTCACAATATTTCTTTAGTGGCTGTAATTGAAAAACAATATTTCCTCATAATTTTTAGCATTTTTAATCAATGTTTCTTATTAAACAGCATCAGAATACAAGAAAATAAAAACTATAACATACCAAATCCATTTGCTATAGCCCTTTACTGTTAGGGTTCATGTTTTGGATTTGTTTTTTTTTAACTTCAGACCATGGAGGTGTCTCAATTTCTTTTTTTCATTTTTTTATTAGAACATATTCATTCTGCAGTGTGATTCATTGTAACAATTTCAAATAGTCTAATATTGTATATTAGTTATATCAGCCCTACCATCTCTCCTCCTAGACCCCCTACCTGCCCCACTTAAAACTATTGCAAAAGTTTTCTTTGTTCTATTTTGTGTTAGTGTATGAAGACCATCAACTATGTCCCTCATCTTAATCTCCTTCATTCACCCTCCCCTCCCCCACAAGTACTCCCTCAACACACTGTACCTCTTTTACAGTCCTGTTTTCATTATTAATATCTAAAGCAATGTTCAAAAGGTTTTCTCAATGTATCTCCACTTTGCGTATACTTTATTTTGGTATATTCAACCCCTTCCATTACTCTCTCTTACCTCTTTACCTCCCACCTCCCATTTTTCAACAGCTTTCAGTGCATATCCTTGTATCCGCTACCTTAGCAGATGTCATGTTTTGTGATATTGTTGATGCTCTATCATCCTCTTTCCCTTTTCCTCCTTTCCCATGTTCCATGGAGCTGTTCCACTGCTACAAACATGTTCTACATATGAGTTTGTATATGATCATGCTTTTTTATGCATATGCTTGTCTTGTGGATCTATCTTCCATGTAGGAGAGAAAACATGTGGCCTTTTTCTTTCTAAGCCTGGCTTACTTCTCTTAACATGATGTCCTCCAATTGTGTCCATTTACCTTCAAACCACATGTTGTCATTATTTCTTATGGCTGAGTAAAATTCCATTGTGTATATATACCACATTTTCTCAATCCATTCATCAGTTGTAGGGCATCTGAGTTGTTTCCATAGCTTGTCTATTCTGAATAGTGCTGTGATGAACATCGGTGTGCAAGTGTCTCTATTGTATCTTGGCTTACATTCTGTTGGGTAGATGCCCAGGAATAGTATCACTAGATTATATAGCAGTTCTATCTTTAGCTATTATTTTTGGCAGTACTAGGGCTTGAACTCAGGGCCTCACCCTTGCTAGGCAGGTGCTCTACCACTTAAGCCATTCACCGGCCCTTCAGCTTTTTGAGGAACCTCCATACTGCTTTCCATAATGGTTGTATTAATTTGCATTCCCACTAACAGTGTATTAAAGGTTTCTGGTTTGCTGCCTCCTTGCCAGCATTTGTTGTTTTTGCCCTTGAATATGGCCATTCTAACTGGGTTGTGATGAAATCTTAGAGTAGTTTTCATTTGAATTTCTTTTATAACCAGGGAAGTTGAACACTTCTTCATGTATTTATTGGCCATTTGTACCTCTTCCTTTGAGAATTCCACTTAATTCATGTGTTCATTTCTTCACTGTGATATTGATTCTTTAGGGGTTGAGTTTTTTTAGTTTCCTGTAGATTCTGGATATTAGCCCCTAGGGAAGAATAGCTGGCAATGATTTTCTCCCATTCCGTGGGCAGTCTCTTGAGTCTAGTGACTATTTCTTTTGCTGTGCAGAAACTTTTTAGTTTGATGCAGTCCAATTTGTTCATTCTTTCTCTTAGATGCTGAGCCTTTTCAGTTCTAGTTAAGAACTTGTTCCCTATGCCTATATATTCCAGTATTTTTCCTACTATCTGTAGTTGTTTCAAAGTTTCAGATTTTATAAGGTCACTTTGAGTTGATATTGGTACAGGGTGAAAGACAAGGATCTAGTTTCAGTCTTCTACATGCAGCTATCCAGTTTTCCCAGCAACATTTGTTGAAGGGGCTGTCTTTTCTCCTTATGTGTTTTGGTCTCCTTTGTTGATGATCAGTTGACTGTAGCTGCATGGGTCTATTTCTGGATCTTCTATTCTAATACACCAGTCTTCATGACTGTTTTCTTGCCAATACCATGAGGCTCTTATTATGGTTCTGTAGTATAGTTTGAAGTCTGGAACTGTGATACTGCTAACATTGGACTTTCTTTGCTTAGAATTGCTTTGAAAATTCAAGTCTTCTTTGTTTCCATATTTATTTTCAGATTAATTTTTGTACCTCTGTGAAGAATGTCATTGGGATTTTGATAGGAATTATACTGGATAAGTAGATGTTTTTTGGTAGTATGACCATTTTCACAAAGTTGATCCTACAAATCCATGAGCATGGGAGATCTTTCCATCTTCTGATGTCTTTGATTTCTCTCCTTAGAGGTTTATAGTTTTCATTGAAATGATCTTCGTTCCCTTCATTAAATTTATTCTGAGGTACTTTATTATTTTTTGACTATTGTAAATGGGATTGCTTACCTGATTTCTTTCTCAGTCTCTTCATTGTTGGTATATAGGAAGGCTGTTGATTTCTGTGTATCAATTTTGTATCCTGCTACTTTGCCAAAATGTTCATGAGTCTAAGAGGTTTTTTGGTGGAGTTTTTAGTTTTCATGGTCTTTTAGATATAGGATCATATGAACTGTTAATAAGGATAGTTCCTTATTCTTCCTTCTATATTTGAATCCTTTTTTCTCTTGCTCTTGTCTTATTGCTCTGGCTAGAAATTCCAAAACTATATCAAATAGGAGTGGGGAAAGCAGGCATCCCTGTGTCATTTCTGACTTTAGCAGGAATGGTTTCATTTGTTCTCCATTTAACATGATGTTGGCTCTAGGTTTGTCACATATAGCCTTTATTATGTTGAGGAACATTCATTCTATTCCTTGTTTCTTCAGAGCATTTATCATGAAAGGGTACTGAATTTTGCTTAAGGATTTTTCTGCATCTTTTGAGAGAATCATGTGTCCTTTCTTTTGTTTATATACTGTATTACATTTATAGGTTTACATATGTTGAACCATCCTTGCATCTCTGGAATGAAACCAACTTGACCAAGTTGTATGATGTTTTTGATGTGTTGGTGAACTCTGTTTGCCAGTATTTTGTTGAGAATCTTTGCAGCTATATACCTTAAAGTTATTGGCTTATAATTCTCTTTCTTTGTTGCACCTTCGTTGGGTTTTAGAATGAGTATAATACTGGCTTCATGAATGATTTTGATAGTATTCTCCCCTTTCTATTTCCTGGAAAAGTTTGAGGAGTATTGGGATTAGTTACTCTTTAAAGGTCTGGTAGAATTTAGCTATGAATCCATCACATCTTGGGCTCTTCTTTATAGGTATGCGGATCTTATCTTTATTACTATTTCAATCTCATTGGTTGTAAAAGGTCTATTATGTGATTAATAGCTTCTTGGTTCAGTTGTGGTTGGTTAAATGTATCTAGAAATTTTATCCATTTTGTCTAGATTTTCCAGTTTATTTGATTACAAGTTTTCAAAGTATTCTTTAATAATCCTCTACATTTCATCTTTGATTGTATTGAATTGGGTCTTTTCTCTCTGTTTTGTCATGTTGGGTAAGAGTTTGTTGATCTTGTTAATCCTTTTGAAGAAATAGTTTTTTGTTTCATTGATTCTTTCTTTTTTTTCTCCTTTTATTTTATCATTTGAACATTTACTGACATGTGTATAAATTGTGTTACCTTCCCCCTCCCCCTCCCCCCTTGCTTCTGGGCAGAACTTGTTATACCCTCTTCTCTGATTATGTTGAAGGGAACACATAAGAGATAATGAGAAAGACGTATTGTTTTTGTTAGTTTGACATAAAGATAGCTATACAGAGAGTCAAGTGTTGCTTCCATGCACTTGTTTACTGCAACCCACATTGGTTCATTTGTACAGACCTCTTCACTACTTCCCAGTCCCCTTCCCATAGTGAGCTTTGCCAATTTAAGATTACTTTATTTTCTACTCAACAGGTAGCACATCAACAACATTCAAGTTTTATGTTTCCTTTCCTTTCCCTATTTTTCCTGCGCTTGTTCTCCTCTTAGTGTGTGACCCATGTCCAATAATATTACTGCATTGGTTTTGGTTCTATAAACGACATATAAGGGAAAACGTGATTTTTGGCCTTTGGAGCCTGACTAACTTCACGTAAGATGATGTTCTTTAGTTCCATCCATTTACTTGCTAATGACAAAATTTCATCTTTGTGACTGAATAAAATTCCATTGTGTATAAATACCACATTTTCTTGATCCATTTGTCAGTTCCAGGGCATCTTGGCTGTTTGCATCATTTGGCTATTGTAAATAGTGCTGCAATAAACACGGGTGTGCAGGTGCTTTTGTAATGACTTGACTCACATTCCTTAGAGTATATCCCTAGGTGTGGCATCATATGGAAGATCTATGTTTAGTTTTTTTTTAAGGAGCCTCCATATTGTTTTCCAAAGAGGTTTTACTAGCTTATATTCACACCAGAAGTGTATGACAATTCCTTTTTCCCGACATTTGTTGTTGGTCATATTCTTGATAATAGCTACCTAACAGGGGTGAGGTGCAATCTTAGTGTCATTTTGATTTGAATTTCTTTATGGCCACGGATGGTGAGCATTGTTTCATGTATTTTTTGGCCATTTGGATTTCCTCCTTAGAAAAAGTTCTGTTTAGTTCAACTGCCCACTTCTTTATTGGTTCATTGATTTTTGGAAAGTTTAGTTTTTTGAGCTCCCTGTATATTCTGGTCATCAGTCTTTTGTCTGATGTATAGCTAGCAAATGTTTTACCTTCTCTGTGAGTGGTCTCTTCAATTTAGAGACCATTTCTTTTGTTGTGCAAAAGCTTTTTAATTTCATGTGGTCCCATTTGCCCATCCTTTCTCTTAGTTGCTGGGCTGCTGGAGTTCTACTGAGGAAGTCCTTGCCTATAACTATTGTTTTCAGGGTGTTCCCTGATCTTTCATGTACTAACTGCAAGGTTTCAGGTCTGATATTAAGGTCCTTAACCCACTTTGAGTTGATACTAGTACAGGGTGACAGGCAGGGATCTCTTTTCAGTTTTCTTCAGGCAGATAACCACTTTTCCCAGCAACATTTGTCAAAGAGGCTGTCTTTTCTCTATCATATGTTTTTGGCACCTTTGTCAAAAATAAGGTGGGCACAGCTATGTGGATTCATATCTGGGTCCTCCATTCTGTTCTACTGGTCTACATATCTGTTTTTGTGCCAATACTGCACTCTTTTTATTGCTATGGCTCTGTAGTATAGTTTGAAGTCCTCCAGCATTGCAGTTTTTGCTCAATATTGCCTTGGCTATTCACAGTCTTTTCTGTTTCCAAATAAACTTTATGCAGATTTTTCAATCTCTGTGATAAATGTCATTGGGATTTTGATCTGAATTGCACTGAACATGTAGATTGCTTTTGGTAGTATAGCCATTTTTACTATGTTGATTCTACCAATCCATGAGCAGGGGAGATCTTTCCATCTCCTGTAGTCTTCTTCAATTTCTTTCTTCAGTGGTTTGTAGTTCTACTTATAGAGGTCATTGACATCCTTTGTTAAGTTTATTCCTAGGTATTTGATTTTTTTTGAGGCCATTGCAAATGTAATTGTTTTCCTATATTCTTTTTCAATTTGTTCATTGTTGATATATAGAAAGGCTACTGTTTTTTGTAAATTCAATTTGTATCCCGCTACATTGCTGAAGCTGTTTATAGTGTCTAGGAATTTTGGAGTGGAGTGTTTTGGGTCTTTGAGGTTTGGGATCATGTTGTGTCTGCAAATAGAGATACTTGACCATTTCTTTACCTATTTTTATTCCTTTTATTTCTTATTCTTGCCTTATTGCTCTGGCTAGGAATTCCAGACTATGTTGAATAGCAGTGGGGAGGGTGAGTATCCTTGTCTTATTCCTGACTTTAGGGGAAATGGTTTCAGCTTTTCTCCATTAAGTATGATGTGGTCTACAGGTTTGTTATATATAACCTTTAAAATGTTGAGGTACATTCCTTCTATTCCTATTTTTCTTAAAGCTTTTATTATGAAGTGGTGTTTTATCCTATAAAAGACTTTTTCTGCATCTATTGAGATGATCAAGTGGTTTTTGTCATTGCCTCTATTAATGTGCTCTGTTACATTTATTGATTTACATATGTTGAACCATCCCTGCATCCCTGGGATAAAGCTGATTTGGTCATGGTGAATGATCTTTCGTATATGTTGTTGAATTAGATTCACATTATTTTATTGAGGATTTTTGCATCAATGTTCATTAAGAAGATTGGCTTGTAGTTCTCCATTTTGGATGCATCCTTTTCTGGTCTTGGAATGAGAGTAATGCTGGTTTCATAGAGTGAGTTAGGCAGTGTTCCTTCCCTTTCTATTTCATGTAAAAGTTTAAGGAATGTTGATATTAGTTCTTCTTTGAAGGTCTGGTAGAATTTTGCTGAGAATTCATCTGGTCTTGGACTTTTCTATTTTATTTTTTATTATTCATTTATTCACATGTGCATTTGGGTCATTTCTACCCCTTGCCCCTGCCCCCACTCTCTCCTCCCCAAGCCCCCTCTCTTCCAGGCAGAACCTGTTCTGCCCTTATCTCTACTTTTGTTGAAGAGAAGATACAAGCAATAATAAGACAAAGCGTTTTTGCTAGTTGAGTTAAGGATAGCTATACAGAGATTCCTGTCATTGCTTTCATGTACAAATATGTTACAACCCAAGTTCATTCATCTCTAACTGATCTTTACACTGGTTCCTGATCCCCTTTTCGTGTTGACCTCTGTCACTTTAAGGTTTCTGTATTAGTTCCTCTAAACAGAACTTTCTCAAAAGAAGAAATTCAAATGGCCAAAAAACACATGAAAAAATGCTCACCATCTCTAGCCATAAAGGAAATGAAAATCAAAACCACACTAAGATTCCACCTCACCCCTGTTAGAATAGCCATTATCAAAAACACCACCAACAATAGGTATTGGCGAGGATGTGGGGAAAAAGGACCCCTCATACACTGCTGGTGGGAATGCAAGGTGGTACAACCACTCTGAAAAAAAAATTGGAGGCTTCTTAAAAACCTAAACATAGATCTGCCATAATCCCACTTCTGGGGATATTCCCAAAGGAATGAAACACAGATTACTCCAAAGGCATCTGCACACCCATGTTTATTGCAATGCTATTCACAATAGCCAAGTTATGGAAACAACCAAGATGCCCCACTGCTAAAAAATGGATCAAGAAAATGTGGTATTTATACACAATGGAATTTTACTCAGCCATGGACTTTTCTTTTTTGGGAGACTATTTTTGCTTCAATTTCATTACATGTCATAGAACTTTTTAGGTGGTTAATATTCTTTTCGTTCAGTTTTGAATGGTCATCAGTATCTAGAAATTTGTCCATTTCTTCAAAATTTTCCAATTTATTGGAATAGAGGTTCTCAAAATATTCTCTTTTGATTCCCTGAATTTCCTTGGTGTTTGTTGCTATTTCTCCTTTTTAATTTCTGATTTTACTAATTTGGGTCTTTCCTCTCCTCGTTTTACTCAGATTTTCCAGGGGCTTGTCAATCTTGTTTAGTTTTTCAAAGAACCAACTTTTTGTTTAGTTGATTCTTTGTATGGCTTTTTTGGTCTCTATTTCATTAATTTTGGCCTTTTTAAAATTATTATTTCCTTCTGCTTGTTTTGAGTTTTTCTTGCTCTTATTTTTCTAAGAGTTTGAGATGTAGTGCTTCATCATTTATTTGAGATCTTTCTGTCCTTTTAATGTATGCACTCAAGGCTATAAACTTTGCTGTTAGGACTGCCTATGCTGTACCCCATAGGTTCTGGTAGGTTGTGTTTTCATTTTCATTACCTTCCAGGAAACTTTTGATTTCATCTCTTATGTCTACTATGACCCACATATCATTAAGCAATGTGTTATTCAGCTTCTGATTATTTGCATGTTTTCTGCTGTTGTTTTTGTTGTTCAGTTCTAGTTTTAATGCATTGTGATCAGATAGAATGTAGGGGGTTATTTCTATTTTCTTATATTTGCTGTGGCTTGCTTTGTTTCCTAAACATGATCTATTTTGGAGAACATTCCATGGGCTCCTGAGAAGAATGTATATTGCATTGTTGTTGGATGAAATATTCTGTAAACATCAGTTAGGTCCATTTGATTTATGGTATTATTTAGTTCTAGGAATTCTTTGTTGATTTATTGTTTGGATGACCTATCTATTGGTGATAGCAGGGCATTAATGTCTCCCACTACCACTGTGTTGGAGTCTACATGTGCTTTTAAGTCTTTTAGTGTATGTTTGATGAAATTGGGTGCACTGACATTGGGTGCATATATATTGGGTGTTATTTCCTTTTGTTGTATTGCACCTTTTAGTAATATGAAATTTCCTTCCTTATCTCATTTGACCAATGTAAGTTTGTAGTCTACTTTGATGTAAGTATTGCTGCTCCTGTCCATTTGGGGGGCTATTGGCTTGGTAAATCTTCTTCCAGTCTTTTACCCTATGTCAGTGTTTATTTCTGTGGATAAGATATATCTTTTATAAGCAACAAATTGTCAGATCTTCCTTTTTAATCCAATTTGCCAAAAGGTGTCTTTTGATGGGACAGTTGAGTCTGTTAGCATTCATTGGTAATATTGATAGGTATGTGGTGATTCCTGCCATTCAGTTATTTTTGTTGTTTAAGGATTTGATTGTGTGCAGTCAAATCAATGCCACTCTCTGATTGCTTGTCTTTTCTTCTCCTGTGGTTTCAGGCTTCCCACCCTCTCATAGTTTTGTTTGCCTTCATATTCTGTGTGCAGAATTCCTTGTACAATCTTCTGTAGTGGTGGCTTGATGGTCATATACTGTTGTAGTTTCTTTTTTTTGTGAAATATTGTTATTTTTCCATCACTTTTGAATGGAGTTTTGCTGGGTAGAGTATCCTAGGGTTGAAGATATTTTCATTCAGTACATGAAATACTTCACTCCATGCCTTTCTTGATTTTAAAGTTTCCATTGCTAAATCTGCTGTTATTTTGATGGGTTTACCTTTATATGTTATTTGTTTTTTTCTCTCTTATATTCTTCAATATTCTTCTCTGCTCTCTGTGCTTGTTTTAATAATAATATGCTATGGGGAGGTTCTAATTTGGTCTAGTCTGTTCAGTGTTCTGAAGACTTCCTGTACCTGAATGGGCAAAACTTTCTTGAGATTTGAGAAATTTTCTGTTATTATTTTATTGAATATGTTATGTATCCCTTTGGTTTGCACCACTTCTTCAATGCCCATGATTCTCAGGTTTGATCTTTTGATGGGGTCGCTGAGTTCTTGCATATTCCTTTCACAGCTCTTGAGTTGTTTGACTAAGACTTCTTCTGTTTTTTCTTTAATTTCTATTTTATCTTTGAGCTCTTAGATTCTGTCTTCCACTTGAACTAGTCTGCTGGAGTGACCTTCCATTGTGTTTTTTGTTTGACTATAGGGACCTTTTATTTCCAGGATTTCTATTTTATTCTTTCTTCTGAGGTTTTCCTTATCTTTGTTCAACTCCTGTTTTATAATTTGTGTTGTCCTCTTTAATTCATGTGTTTCTCTTTTTATAGTGTGCTTTGTTTCACTTTGATGTTTGTTGAGGCCCTCTCTGAGTTCCTTTATTTGTTTCTTTGTCACCTCATGTTCTTTATTTTTGGTGTCTTGAAATTTCTTGAGTGCATCTTATATATTCTGGTTAACCATATCTAATTTCTTCTCCATGAATTTCCCAGAGAGTTCCTCCCAGATTTCTTCTTGGAGGGTATTTTTGTGAGCATCACTGAGTTCCTCAGCTACATTTATCATTGTTTTGTTGCGGTCAGGAATTGGGTATCCATTTTCTTCATTTCCCACTGAGTCCTGTATTGAATTATTTTTTTGAAGAGAGTAGTTTCCATCCTTTCTTCTTCTTCCCATCACTCCATTTGGTACTGTGCCACTATATTTTTGGTATGCTAGTTGGTGGATTTGATTACCTAAAGGTAATTATTATTAGGCTAGTTATAGATTTTGTGGAATTGGTAAAGGTGGCACTAAAAAGGGGGGGTAGGAAAAGGGGTTGGTGGGTGAGTTAAGAGGTATGGGGGCTGCTGGGTTTTGTGGCCCTTATGTGTGTTTGGGTGTGTTTCTGTTGTTGTAGTGGAGGGTGTCTGTGTCAGGGTTCGCAGGGGTCTGGGGTTGTGTACAGTTGGTACAGTAGGTTAATCAGCAGGTGGTGAATGTGTAGGAGGGAGGGGTAGTGTGGTGACAGGTTAGGGGAGGCTGGGAGGAGGAGGTGAAACAAGGGTAAGAGTGTATGAGAAGGGGCAGAAAGTAGTTGGGAGGGAGAATCATGGCTTATAGTACAGGAGAAGGAGGGAGAGTGAAGAGGATGATAATAGGGATAAGAAAATAGTGATGATGGAGTTAATAAAAAAGAAAAAGAAAGAAAAAAATTTTATAAAAACAGAAACACTAAAAAACACCAGTTTCAGGAACCACAGAAAATTCAGTCTATTAATAAAAGTTCTGGGGTTATTCCTTAGGTGTCCAATCCTGGTAATGCTGTTCAAGCAGAAGCTGATGTGGTCTCACCAGGTGACTGGCTTGTGAGTGGTATTGGACCTTCTGTCCACAAGATTAGTTGGAGTTGTGAGGTGAAGTAATATTACCAGCTCATGCAGGGTGGTCAGAGCTGTTGTTTTCAGCAGGCAGCAGCTGTGTTGTTCTTCAGCTGCAGCGCTGTTTGGTCAGCTCCTCCCCCAACATGGTGGGGCAATTAAATTTTGCATGCTGCCCTCTGTCCCAGATATCAGCTCTGTTATCCACCTTCTGCCCTGCTTTGGGAGGTTATTTTGTCACTCTGCTCCCTCTCTCAGCCTTTGTGCCTCTCCTGATCTCTGCTGGGTGCCACCAGCATCTCCTCTAGGTGGTTGGCTTGTTGGTCTTCCCCCTCTCTCAGCCTTTGCTGTTTTATGGCACATACCGAGAGTTTGGCACTGAGAGCCCGGTTCCTTGCCCTTGTTTCTTCTGCAGTTTCACACAGCAGCTTTGTAGCCAGCTGGTGGGGAGAAATGGTGCTGTTGTTTTCTGTGCGGCTCAGTGTAGGGAGGCTTTCCACAGGCTAGGGATCCAGGATGTCATGGAGTTTGATTCTGATTGATGCTCTGTCTTCTGCTTGTTGGGAGAAGAAAGAAGAAAGAGAGAGAGAGAGAGAGAGGAGAGAGAAGCCAGGGGAAGTCTGGAGGCCAGACACACCTTGCTGGTTTGCTGGGCAAGATTTTCATGGCTATTTGGTGCAATTAAAGGCTGATTTAAGAGTCAGTCTTTGAATTTTATCTGCTCCTAAAGTGGTTATTATTTTGTCTAGCAGCAACCAGATTTACCCAAGTGTGGCTCCAGTGTCTCACAGTGGTTTCTGGAGTCGCGGAGTTTAGGAGATCTGATTCCTTACCTTAGGCACCATTTTGGATCCCTTTCTCATTGATTCTTTGTATAGTTTTCTTAGTCTCAATCCCATTTTAACCTCAGCCCTGATCTTTATTTTTCCTCCATCTGCTACTTTTGGGTTTGGTTTGTTCTTGTTTTTTCTAGAAGCTTAAGGTCCATCATTAGGTTATTTGAGAAGTCTTTGCTTTTCTTAATGTAGTCACTTAGAGTTATAAACTTTCCCCTTAGCACAGCATTTGCTGTGTCCTACAGATTCTGGTAAGTTATATTTTCATTTTCATTAGATTCTAGGAACTTTTTGATTTATTCTCCTATTTCTTTGGTCACCCACTGGTCATTCAGTGTGTGTTGTTCAGTCTTCATGTGTTTGAATATTTTTTGTGGTTTCTTTTGTTTTATTCCATTCTGATCTAATATGATAAAGGTGGTTATTTCAATTTTTTTTAATTTATGGAGACTTACTTTGTGTCCTAAAATATTACCTATTTTGGAGAAATTTTCATGAGCTGCTGAAAAGAATGTGCATTGCATAGTGGTTGGGTAAAATACTCTGTAGATGTCTATTATGTCCATTTGGTCTAACATGGATTAATTCTAAAGTTTCTTTGTTGATTTTTTTGTCTGGATGCCCTATCTATTGGTAGCAGTGGGTATTCAGGTCTCCCACTACCACTCTGTTGAGGTCTATTTGTGTTTTTAAGTCCATTAGTGGGTTTTTTGTTTGTTTTTATGGAGTTGGGTGCCCCTATGTTTGGTACATATATGTTAAGAATGGATATTTCCTTTTCATGAATTGTTCCTTTAATTAATATAAAGTAACCTTCATCATCTCTTCTAATTTTAGTCTGAAGCCTACTTTGTCAGATATAAGTATAGCTACTTCTTCTGTTTATGGGGTCTGTCCGCTTGAAAAACCTTTTTCCAGGCTTTGATTCTAAACTAGTTTTTGTTTCTCTCAGTGAGACATTTCTCTTGTAAGGAACATATGGTTAGGTCTTGTTTTTTTAACCCAATTTGCTATTCTATGTCTTTTGATTGGGGCATTGAGGCCATTAACATTCAGTGTCAGTATTAAGAGGTGTGTGATGTTTCCAGTCATTTTTATGCCCTTGAAATTCATTCTTCCCCTAGTCCCTGTCTACTACTCTGCTTGGCCATAAGTGTTTATTCTTTCTTGCATCTTCCTGTCTGACTCTAATTTCTTCTGTGTGTAAGAGTTCTTGAAGTAATTTCTTCAGTGCTTGTTTGGTGGTCATGAATTCCTTTAGTTTTTGCTTGTTGTGGAAGATTTTCATTTCTCTTTCAATTAGGAAAAGTAGTTTTGTTCGATAGACTAGTCTAGGTTGACAGTTGTTTTCTTTCAAAACTTGAAATAAGCCTTTCCAAGACTTCCTTGTGTTTAGAGTTTATGTTGAGAAATCTGCTGTTATTTTGTTGGGTTTCCCTTTAAATGTGTTCAGTCCTTTCTCTTTTGCAGCTTTCAGAATTATTTGTTCTGCATATTGAGTGTTTTGATTATGGTATGTCTGGTAGTGTTTCTTTTCCAATCCTGATGATTTGGTGTTCTGTAAGCCTCCTGATCCTGGATGTTCCTCCCTTTGTCAATGTTAGGGAAGTTTTTAGCTACTATGTTATTGAATAAGTTAGCTATGCCATTAGTGTATATCTCTTCTTCTTCTTCTATACCCATGATTCATAGATTTGGTGTTTCGATGGTGCCCAGACTTCTTGCATGTGCCACTTATGTTTTCTTTGCATTGTTTCATGGTCTTTGACTATTTGATCTAATTCCTCTACTTTGTCTTCTGTTCCTAATATTCTATTTTTCACTTGCTCCACTCTATTCACCAAGTTTTGATTGAGATTTTTATTTGGAATATTGAGCTGTTCATTTCAGTTGGTTATTTTGCAGAATTTCTATATCTTTATTGATTTCCTCTTTCATATCCTGCATGGTATTCTTAATTTCATTCATCTGTTTGTTAGAATTCCCTTTGAGCTCTTTTAGTTGTTTATTCATGTCCTCTTTGAGTTCAGACACTAGTTTATGTGTCTCTTCATTAAGCTAATTAATCATTCTTGCTATTATTTTTTGGAATTCAATGTTTGATATTTCCTCCTATTCACTGTTATTTAGGTCCTTAGTGGTAGAGTTTGCTTATGAGGGAGAGCTATCACCTTACTGCTTCATGTTACTAAATTGAGATTTATACATCTGGAGTTGTTTTTAGTTCAAGTTTCCAGTCCCATTTGCCCCTTTATTTGGGGTTTTATGAAAGATTGTACAGGACTGGGTGGTGGTTGGACTCTCATGTGTTTTTTGTGTCAAGATGGGGGGTGGGTAGTCACTCAATATTAAACCCTTCAGCTTCTTATTCTCAAGATGTTGAACTCTATCCCCTGTCCCACATAAGGCAAGGAGGCTTAGCTACTAAAACTGTTACAGTTATTGAATTCCAGTTTTGAAGTAACAGTAATCCCTGATGAAGATCAGTTACTGCTATTGTTCCTGTATATTTGGTTTTCTATTGAAACAAAGATGAATCTTTGTGGTCCTGGAAGGCTAAAGATCACAACAGTTGTGATGGGAGGGAGATAGAGGAAAAGGAAGAGTGTGTAATATGAGGTGAAAAGCTTATGTAGTAGGAGGGAGTGGTGGCTGAGCCAATATAAGGTGTTAATTAAGAGGCAGACTAGAATGAGTCGAAGAGATCAGGTAGGTAATAAAACAGGGGAGAAATGGGGGAGTAATGGAGAAAATTGGACAAACAAATATAAACTCCACAGAACAGACAAAAAGAGAAAAATAAATCTGGGACTCTTTATTTATTGGAATTATTGGTAGTGAAGGAGGATTGTGGGAGTGTAAACCAAGAGAAAGAAGGTTGAGAGCTAATGAATTGTTCTAGTGGTTGACAGGTATAAAATATAAATTTGTGAAGGTGGTAGAAAGGGGAGGAGAAGAATAGTTTAGGGTTGCAAAGTTAAAAGTGGTTTATGAGGGTTTCATAAATGACTGCAGTGAGATGGGAGGGAGAGTGGTAGGTCAAAAGAGGTAACTGGGGGAGCAAGTGGGCAAAAGCACTGTTGGAATGCACAGAAAAAATTGAAAAAAAAATAACTGCAAGTAAACAAGTAAGAGAGCTACATCATAGTTTCAGCAGCAATGGGTATAAATTTTACATAAAAATTGCAAATTTTCTATTGTTGCTGCTCTCCCCCCACACACTTCTGAGTCTTTCAGTCCACTAGATGGCAAGCTAAATTTGATACCTGCCTCTGTGTTGATGACTGGTGCTGACAAGAGGGGTGTTTATAGATCTAACTCTTTGAAGTTTATACTAACAACTTGCCAGCCTCACTCCATTCACATGTGCAATGTTCCCATCTCTCAAGGTTCCAGAACTTACTGACTATAGTTATGCACCAAGTGCAGGGTCTTGTCCAGATGTCTTGCAACCTCTGGTGGGGTTAGAGGTGCAGCTCCTTGCTGGTGGTAGCACCACACTGTGCCCTGTTCCCTGTTGACGTCTGTGGGCTGCTGCTGGGTCCCAGTAAAATTTCCCTGTTGGGTACCTGTTCCTCACAAGCCTTCTGGCCTGTTGTCATGCAAGCTCAAGTGAGAGGTCTCACTGGAAGTGGTAAGAGTTACAACAGCTCCAAGTTGAGGGGTTGCATGATCTCCAAGAAAGTTCACCCCTGGCTCCAGAGAGGGCTTTTGTTCCCGCATGGAATTCTCTGTGACCTAACTTCTGCTCACTAGGTTCTCACAGTTCTAAGCAGATTGTCTGCCAGGTGCTTTTGGTGCTTGGACACTGACCTCTATGCAGTTCTTGTGCTCCCAGGCCACTGGGTGAGGCAGCACTTGGCTCTGGCATTCAGCTCCAGCCTGTTAAGATTCTGGACAATCTTTGGAACTGTTTGTTTTTTTCTAAGAGGACTTGTAGAAGAGACTTCTAGTTGCTCCCCATATCTATTTTTTCCTTCTTCTTCAGTAGCTTTCAATTAGTCACAGACCATCTGTAATACATTGTATATTATACTGCCTTCCTAGCAGCTAGATATAGGAGTGAGTAAATGGTGGCTAATAAGCAACAAGGGAATTTTTCTTCTCCCATTCCTCCTTGGAATGTGATTGTACTTAATGCAATCTTGGAGCCATCTTACACCATGGAACAATCTTGGGAATGGAATCCATGTCTAGTAAAGCAATAACCTAGTCCCTCTCCTAGCTTGTGGCATATACCCTACCAACTTTGTGCAGATCATACTACTCCTGAGTGTGGCAGAATAAGCCTTCATTTTATCCCAATCACTGTGGTTTATTTGTTTGTTTATTTATTTCTTGCTATTGTTTCCTACAATTAAATTAAACTCCCAGAGAATAATGTATCTGGTGTTTAAGGTAGTCAGGGTGCCATTAAATAGGATTGAGACTGAATACTGACTGTGTTGATTACTTCATATATAACCTTGAACACTAACCTTATTGAGAATATTCAATTGCCTCATCTCTGAAATAACCAAAACAACAGCAAATACCTGCTTCACAGAGTGTGTGGAAGAGTAAATGTCATAATACGTACATGAAATATATAATGCAGATGCTGATATGTAGAGATGTTAGTCTAATCTTAGCAGTTAATAATATTAGTAACTAACATCACTAGATATCTTTAAGCAATTCCTTATTCTCATTTTAATATGACTTTCAAAACAAAATCATATATGTGAAATCAGAGACCAACTGCCACAGGAGTAAAGAGCCGTTCAGTTGGGCAGGAGGCACAAACCTGAAGTCATTCATGTAAGATATTATGGCTATGGCCTCTGGCTCATAGTGCAACATCACCCTCACAACTATAGCTAATTTGTCACACTGAGTAGTGTGTACTGGTCCAGAAAGCATAGTGAGTATGCAAAGCTCACTGCAGGGCCAATGAGTTTAGCTGAATCTGAATTTGCTGCCAGACAAGTTAATGTCTTACAAAAGACAAACTTATTAGGAGACATAAACTAAGGATAGAAAAATTATGAAATTAAAAAGACAAGTAGTACAAACTCAAATCACTAAAAATTTGGAAAAATTCACGATGAATGTTACATCTGCCTTTTATTTTGCAATTAACAAGGCCCTTTCCTAAACATTATCTTAGACATCTATTTTATACTTAACTGAGTATTTAAAGAAAGGTAGGAAAGTTCCTAAAAGTCTTAAATATGCATTACAAATCTCTGAAAGAGGATATAAAATTAATCTTTTTCCATACTTTTCTATCCAACCATTATTTGCCTCCTACAGTCCATAATGTCACAGAACACAATTTAAAAAGTTTTGCACTGAAAAATTGTGATGTCCTTCTGTTCTCAGTTCTAATCAGATCTCTAATCTCAGGATCAAGATTATGGATAAGAAAATAGATGTCCAAGTCAAATAGTCAATCACAGAGATGGGATTTCATTCTTTTATTTTTTCTGGTGCTGGGATCAACTCAGGGCCTCACACACACTAGGCAAGAGTTTTATCACCAAGCTACCTCCTTAGCCTGGCATTTAATTCTGACTTGTAGCCTTCTGCTATGAGAAGTCAAATGGTCAGGCTTTATGCTGGAAGTGGATCATCGAGCAGAAATAATATCAAGCTAGTAATTAGCAAACATATGCTCTAGTGGTACTACCACCATCAAGGACAGGGTAATTGGAGATGTGTCCAATTATATGCTTCCTCTAATATGAAATAGAGGAATAATTGACTCTCCTAAACATGACCAACATTACCAGTAATCTTGTTTTATTAGTATTGCTTTTCTTTTTAATCTTCTTATTAATAATACTTTTACAAGTAATAGTCATTGCTTGCCTTCGTATTTTCATTTCCTAAAACTGTATCATAACTTATTTTCCCACCTTATTCTTTGCTCATGATAAGGTAGAAAATGAAGGCAGACACATTTCACTGAATCCATTCTATGAGAGTAACAGAGTATTTGGGTATTTCCATAAAGTCTGCCAATAAGCAAAGTGTAAAGTCAAGGTCCACTGACTTTCAACCTTATGCTTTTCAAGACTGCTTTTGCCTCTATAATATTTTTAAGTATTTTTTTAGGATGTGTCTCTTTTCTTGATTTAGATTTTTAAATCTTAATTTTGCACAGGGAGATCTGTGCTATCTGGAGCCAGAGCATCTTATCTTACCTTCTTTCAGCCCTGGGGCTTTCCTTCTCTACCTGTAGATGATTAAAACATCTCAGTACTTGTAGGGATGCCCCTTGTAGCACCTCTGAAACTCAAACATCAAATCTTCTCTGGTAAAAATGCTTCAAACTCAACTCACAAATACAAGGATTGAACTTTTAAACTAAGGGTGGAGGTGTGGCTCAAGCAGTAAAACACCTGCTTATCAAGCATGAAATCCTGAGTTCAAACCCCAGTACAGCTCCCCTTCCCAAACAAACAGACAAAAACCTTGAAACTATATCAGAGGTTTAATAATTCTCTCTTTAAATGTGGTTTTCATGCAAATTATTTCTTATCTTCACAGTAAAGGATAAGAAAATATTTTGGATTACAGACATGTTTATCAGTTACTTAACAGTGAAGACAGCATTGATGAAGGATAATAACTCTAAAATACTTAATAGATGACTTAATAATGATGCTAAATAATTATTAAATTGATGTGCTTTAAATTGAAAAATATCCTTTGCAGTAACATTTATCCTTTCATAAAATATTGAAAAAGAAACAGCCTTTGCAAGGTTTCATTTAAAAATAAGCAAGATAATAAGAATAAAACTCCTTGGCCTCAATAATTTCCTAGTCTAATGGGAAAGTTAGGAGTAAAATAATGGACAATATTGTTAGAGTCCAAGTGAAAATAGCTGTAACTGAAATTGCTGGAAGATGGTAAGATAACAAAAGGAGGCATTTCCTTTATAGGAATTTCACAGCCAATTCAGAGAAAAGGTGATGTTCAAATGAATTCATAAAGAATGGATGGGAATGCAGTTCCTCAAGGCCCTAATTCTAGCTGCCCTGGATGCAGAGATTGGGAT
Source organism: Castor canadensis (assembly GCF_047511655.1). Classification (NCBI taxonomy): domain Eukaryota; kingdom Metazoa; phylum Chordata; class Mammalia; order Rodentia; family Castoridae; genus Castor; species Castor canadensis. The sequence goes on along the minus strand of NC_133392.1, from coordinate 105,843,909 downwards.
GATCCTGGTTTCAGGCCAGCCTGGGAGAAAGGTTTGGGAGACCTCATCTCCACTAATAAATGCTGGGCATTGTGGTAAGCATTTGTCCTCCCAGCTATGTGGTCAAGCACAGTCAAGGCAGACCCAGGCATGAATGTGAGACCCTATCTCAATATTAACAGATGCAAAAGGGGCAGGTGGGTAGAGTGGCTCAAGTGGTAGAGTGCCTGACTAGTAAGGTTAGGGCTCTAAGTTCCAACCTCAGTATCACCAAACAGGTGAGGGAGATCCTCAAATCAAGAGATAGATGGGGAGGACTGCAGGATCACAGTGATAAAGCATACTCAGCATGTGTGGAGGTCCTGAGTTCAATCTTCACTCCCAATAAAGAAAAAAGAAGATGGGGAAATAGTGATTCCAGGCATACGTTCTAGTAAATGGAAAAGGCATATCACTTTTAAGAAATTGATACTCCTTATTAGGGCTAGATTGCACACATTTAAGAAAGACATTTCTGTTAGCTATATGAAATTAGCTTGGATGGGAGAAGTGGAAGGTGTGCAAAATTATGAGGGGGGGGTCTCCTGTCTTGGGCTATTGGTTCAGTGAGTGAGTGAGATGAGGAAGTAGCAGAAGATTTTGCTTATAGAATTAGTAGAGTAATGGATAGCAAAGAATGACTAAAGGATTTTCCCAATTGGTAAATAGAAATGAGTAGTTACTTTGAGAAGAAAAATTGGACAGAACACAAATTTCTTTCTATCTTTCTTTCTTTTTTCCTTCCTTCCTTCCTTCCTTCCTTCCTTCCTTCCTTCCTTCCTTCCTTCCTTCCTCTCTCTCTCTCTCTCTCTCTCCCTCCCCCTCCCTACTTCCCTCCCTCCCTCCCTCCTTCCCTTTCTTTCTTTCTTTCTTCCTTTCTTTCTTTGTTTCTTTCCACTAGGGTTTTTACTTGGGGCCTCACACTTGCAAAACAAGTATTCTACCACTTAAACCACACCTCCAGTCCCTTTTGCTCCATCATTTTGGAGGTGAAGTTTTGTGAACTACTTACTGTGGCTGGTCTTGAGCCACAGTCTTTCCAAAGACTGTGTAGCTAGAATTGCAGATGTGAGCCACCAGGTTTCAGAAATTTCCCTTTTAAATGTAAAATTAAACATCCTAATGTAAATATATAAAATTGAATACATATGTCTGGAAGTTAAAGGAGATTTATGGATTGAAGTCATTCCATAAAGATAGGATTTAAAACTAGAAAATAAATAAGATCAGCTAGACTAAAAATGTAACTAGTGATATCTCCCAATACTTCGCATGTGAATATCTAAGGGAGAGACAATTATTGGAAAAAATAATTGTTAGAGAAAACTAGTTCTACTTTCTTTTCTTCTCCTGCTAACTGAAATCCAAAAAATGTGTCTGGAACATAAACAAGATGCTTCTGCTGCAAGAATGAAGAAATATCTTAAAATTGAGGACTTTGGTTTCTTAGTGAGCATTGCAAAGCAAACAATCTGTGCTAGCAAAGTTTGATGTGGATTGTTGTTCTTCTTGCATTTTATACCCTATGAATCTACTCTTTCAGAACAGGGACGACCCTTCTGTCTTTCTTCATTATGGTGGATGCCCATTCTTCACATGTAACTGTGAAGCCAATGAAGTCATCTTATTAAGTGTGTTCTTATCATGAAACAAAGGCAGAGGGGCACTCATAACATCAAATGTTCTCTCTTAATTAACCCTGACATTGTTGATCTGTAACTTCCCTGAGTGCTGACAGGATTATTGCTTTGCCACCTATTTGTTTCTTAGATAAGTCAAACAGTAAGTCCTTATTCTGTTCAAGTTTTAAACAGTTTAAAAACTTGCATGGCTTATAAACATAAATGAGGCATGCTGTTTTTAATGATTCCTAGGGAATAAAACTTGTTCCTATGAATAAAACTATAAGTATGATCCAAAATTTTCATTCATTTAAACCTCAATATACACTTTTGTAGATAATGATGAAAATTTCCTCAGCAATTTTGTGCTTAGCATTATTATAGTTTCATAGACGAAGTCCAGAGATTATATGGGATTCACCCCATCTTACAGAATAAGTAACAAAACAGAATATCAAGAATCACAAAAGGGTATATGATAGGAGGTGAGCAAATGTGATTTCACCATGCTAATCAATAGAAACACAATAATAGAAGTTTTTATGATAGTTTACAGTCAATTTTGACACAGCAAAGCCTCCATAATCCTTTCCAAGACTCTTCTATAACTTTTTTTTTCTTTTCTGTCAATCTGCTTCATTTAGCTAGTGAAATTTGCAAAATGGAGATGCTGGTGTCTGTAAGTCTATCCAATCCAGGCTCAGAGTCTTCACTTTCATCCCACTGGGTGAAAAGAAACAGTGCCAAGGCTATTTTTTCTTTTGTCTTTATCACATTCAGGTTAGAGAGGGTGAGAAGGCCAAGGAAGAAAAGTTTACATTCACCTGAAAATGTACACCAACAAACCAAGTTAAATGGGAGGGGATTATGGAAATAAAGTAAAAGTGAAATTGGAATAGGTCTAATTTTAAAAAATACATACAAATATATTTTCTGTGACTCTGAGAATTTGGTTCATTTGATAGCTTGGATAAATATTTATATACTCTACATTATGCACTTGAATTTAATATAAAATCAGTTTAAAATATTCCCAATTGCAATGTAGCTGACAAGTTGAATACTGAATGAAATTACTGCCATAAGGCAATATTTTACTGATTTGCCTTAGATAAAATGATGTACTCACATGCACGCCACCCAACATCAAAGATATCAACTTGCTATCAAAAGGCCAGCTTGGAAGATTTCCATTTTCAAATTACTCCTCTTCTCCAAACAGCCAACAAGAATCACAGGAAATCCAGCAAGTATGATAGCCTTGATAATTATGGGCATTAGAGGGTAGAAAGAAAATATGTTCATGTTCTCAAGTAATACTGCTTTGCATGAACAAGAAGTCTTGCCCTTCTTAAGTTTCTTTAACCTAATCTTATTTGAGTGTCTTTTAATAAACACCCCATTTTGTAGAGGAGGAAACTGAATCAGCTGCCTAACATTATGCCTGTTGAACGGGAAGGGACCAGGGCCAGCAGTAGGTATCTGTTCTTTGTCCTGGTCTAGAGGTTTTCTGCTATATCAAACTTTCTCTAGTATTTTGAGAATGTCATTTGTAAATTATAAACTTTGAGGTAAATTAAGGCAGCCATTTGTTGTCAATACCAAGCTTCCACTAAAGTTATTTTGCTATTCTAAACCAAGAGGTTATTTTTACTTATTGTAATAATAGGTTTAAAAGTTCTGTTTTGTTGTCTTTTTCTCTTACAATCAGAAGAAAAAGGAATGGAAAGAAAGAGATGGGGTAGAGAGACAGAAATAAGTAAAGAAATGGAAGGAAGGAAGGAAGGAAAGAAGGAAAAAGAAAAGAAAAAAGAAAGGAAAGAAGAAGGGGAAAGAAATGACCCAAACATTGTATGCACATATGAATAAAAGAAAAAATAAATTAAAAAAATAAAAAGAAAGGGAAGGAGGGAGGAAGGGAAAGAAGAAAGGATTATAAAATTAGTCAGTTGTAATATTTCATCAATATTAAATATAAAATACAAGGAAAAATCTGTCCTTTCTTCACCGTTTAATACATGAAACTAATCTGTAGCTTTCTGTTATAATTGCCATGGATTGGCTAGCTCTTGAGGCAGGTTTTCTCTGCACCAATTCACTCATATCACCTAAAAATTATTTTCTGGGGAAATCTAAGTACTTCATTTCATTATTTATAGATTTAAAAATCCACAAAATGTTTGACATGGAGATAAATGTTCTCTAGTTCACTAATTCTATAATAAAAGCCTTGTGATTCTATTAGCAAAACATTCCCAAACTGTTAGATAGAAGTCTTGGGGAATAGTACAGATGCTTGCTTATAAAGCTAATCTTGCTTATAAATTAAGAAGCTGCTGAAGTACAGTAATTATTTAACATGCAGAGGTACTTCAATGGAAAGGAGGATATAGTCTCTAGACGCAAGCTATAGTTTGAGCAAGGAAACCTCATGTTGAAACAGAAAAGTTTCCTTCATGTGGCACAACATGGCTTTTATAAAATTATTTTGAGGTCTTTTGAAATTAGTGAATTAGTAATACCCAGGACTAACTTCTTTTTACAGCTTGAAACCTTTATCCTATAAAATTTTCATGGTACACATAATCATTACTAGTTACCACACCTTGTAAAGTACATTGCTAAAGCCCTGCTTTCTTACATACAGTATAATTATCACACAGAAAAGAAAACAAAGCTAGAACAATTAAGTTAGAGTAAAACTGTTTGTTTATCATGTCTAAATTTTTTCATGTGTAAGAAAGTGTGATTTCCAATTATTAAGTGAACTATTGTGGTACAGGCTATACAGAGCTAAAACTGAAGGTGGAAGAAAAGTTCACAAAGACGAAACAAAATTGAAATGATGCTCAGATAGGGATGGTACTCTTAGGAAACTCACTTATTCATTCCTTGGTTTAGCAAATATTTATTAGCTCATTTTCCATCATGGACACTGTGTTTGGTGTCTCAGGCACCCGAAGTTTCAATCTCACTGTGGAATGACTACACATTATGGGAAGAGCTTTGGCTTCTGAATGTGTGGAACAGGCATTAAAATTCTCTCAAGTACTATTTCTTATTAGTGGGGGTAGTTATGTATGAATTAAACATCTTGTGATTGCTTCTTATCTGCAAAATGAAAGTGATAACAGATGCATCATGAGTTCATGAGCATTGATTGAGATATTATCAATAAATCACCTGGCAGAGTATCTGATCTAGAATTTGGCAGTTCTTGGGAGTATTTTGTGTTGAAATAGCTAAAACAGGGTATTTGCATAATTATAAAATTCCTGTCATTCTACTTTTCTGCTATCACATGAGTTTCAAAGGTGATCAAGAATTTTCTTCTGTAAATCAGTGTAGGTTTTTGAGGAAAACCGAAAAATTTGGTAAAGGTAGAGACATGCTTAAATGTAATTATAAAGCACTCTAAAGTTACATATTGAAATAATTTAGAAACCTCAAAGTGTTTATTTTATAATAATAAATAAACATGGCTCTTTTATTGCTTAAAAATAATTGTGAAGGTTAATTTTATGCATCAACTTGACTAGGCTAAGGAATGCTGAGGCAACTAGTATAACGTTATTTCTGAGTGTGTCTCTGAGGGTGTTTCTAGAAAAGATTCACATCTGAATCAGTAGACTGAATAAAGAAAATCTGCCTTCAGCAATGTGAGTGGACATCATTCAATCTATTGAGGGCCCTAAAAGAACAAAAAGTTGAAGGAAGAAAGGCATTTGCAATTCTTCTTCTTCAGTAGGGACATCCATCTTTTCCTGCCTTCAGGTATTAGAACTCCTATTTCTCTGGCTCTCAGATTCTGATATTTAAACTGTTTGCTCCCTGTTTCTCAAGACTTCAGACTCAAACTGAATTATACCACTGGCTGTCCTAGTCCTTAAGCTTGCAGACCGCAGGTAGTAGCCTACTCTGCTTTCATAATCCTGTGAACCAACTCCCCCAAATTAACCAATCAATCAAACACTCAACCAAGCAATCACCTATTGGTTTGGTTTTCTTGAGACATCTGACTAATACATATATCTAAGGTTTGGAGAATTGAAAAACATATTCTGATTTAAAGAATATTAACTAAAGGAGTAATTAGAAACCCACAACATAAGTTAACAGATAACATGACTTGTATCTTAGAAGCTTCCTCTTCTATCATACTAGCCTCATTTACCTCAAAAGAAACCCACCACACTGATTTCTTTACATACTTCTGCATAGCTTTCAAAGCATACACTGTTGGCTGTAAGGAATATATAATTAGCATTATATATAACACTAAATTTTAATTTTTTAAAATGATGGACTCATACCTGTGTGTGTTTCCATGATGTATTCCTTCCAACATTATGTTTTTGGGAATTGGACTAATCCAACTCATAACTGAAATAATTTATCACTGCTGAATGTCATGATACTGCATGAATAAAGAATGAAAGTTTAGTCTATGATTGATTGTTAACATTTTTTTCTATAGCAAACACTACTTCCTTGAAAATTGCCTACTGCACATATGTGGAACTTCCCCAGTGTATACAGCTAGGAGCAGAATTGAGCCTGTTCAGCCTCACATACACATTGACAAATTCTCTCCCAAAGTGTAGGAATTCAGTGAACAGTGGATGAATATTGAGATTGCTAACTCACTGTGTCCTAAACAATGTTTTATTGAGATATCAACATGCACTTCTGGAATTGCTCATGAATTAGAATACCTTTTCCTGTATCCAAAGGTCACTCATGTATCTCTTCTATGAAATGCCTGTTTGTGTTTTTTGTTCAGTTTCACTGGCTGTTTCCATTTCTCTTACTAATTGATTGGGAGAACAATAACACTTTGTTGGCTATTTATGTTGTGAAATTTTGTTCAGTTCTTATCTTGAATTTTGTGGTCTTTATAGTATCGTCTGATGACTAGAAGCTCTTAACTTTAATTCAATAATAAATTTTATATATATTTTACTTTCTGATTTTCATTTTTGTTCCTTATTTAATAAACCTTTCTCTGCCCTGAGATCATAATCTGTCCTATAATAACAGAGTTGTACAAATAGATGGAAAATCCCTATACAAATATTATGTACTAACAAAAATATTAAAAGCTAATAACAGAGATTTCCATGTTTACTAATTTGCACTTGATTCTTAGAATGATGTAGAGAGTTAATTTTATTTTTTTCTTCATGTGGGCAAACAATAATCCCAAAACTATATATCAAAAACCTATTCTTTTTCATTTATCTATACTATCAACAGTAATAAATTAAATAAAATTTTATATGTGAATGTTATCATTTCTGGATTTTCTATTTTGTTCCATTTATCTAGAATTCTATTCTTGAACCAATATCATGAAATAAATAACTTTATAGTAATTTTTATTATAATAAAGAAAATAGTCTTCTCTAGGGCTATTTTGAGCCTTCACTCCCCTAAGTAATTTTGAAGACTAGTTTATAAAATTCCACAGAGATCTTGTGGGAAAACTGATTAGAAGTGTTCTAGTGAGAAGTAGCTATTTATATTAATGAATGTTCCTAGCTAAACACATGGACACCTCTCCATATTTTGGTATTTTATAACAGCTTCAAATACCCAGTCCTTTTCACAAAGGCCATGAGCTATTTTTAAACTTTATTCTTAGATATGTTTTCCTTCATAAATATACTAAATTGTTTATTTCAAATTGCACTTTCTAAACTATCATTGATTTTTCCTTTCCATATTGGTTTGGTATTCATTATTTCTGCTAGCCCCTTTTATTAATTTAATATATTATCTATAGGTTCAGTGATGATTTTCATTTTGTTGGGGTTTTTGTTTGGTTTTTGCTTTGAGACAGGGTCTCACTATACTGTCCAGGTTGGGATTATAAACAAGAACCAGTATGTTTGACTTTCAGTGGTGATTTTTAACAATAGTCATATCATCTGCTATCCTGATATATTTTTTTTTAATTCTTCCTATCATTATAGCTTGGCTATTTTCTTAAGTTCCTTAGACAGGACTTTCTGTACAATAAAGTGGTGAAAGAGTAAAAGTGGGCATTCTTCACTTGTCCCTGATGGTAAAGAGAATGATTTAAACATTTAACCTTTATATAGATTATAGCTCCAGATAATTTTGAAGGTATCCTACAACGACTTAAAGATATTTCTGTCCTTTGTTTATCTGTGGGTTTTTTTTTTATGTCTTTAATGGATGTTTTTAAGTGCATAGTTCTTAAAAATGGTGGGAAGGAAAGCTTTTCACTGGCTAGCTCTTTATTTTCTCTTCCATCACATTTCCTGCTGCCCACTACTCCAGACACATTGGACCCCTTTTTTTCCTCTCACACTCCAAACATACTTCTACTCACATTTTGTTTTGTTATACCTTCTACCCTCTCTCCAATATATCTGCAGGATTAACCTTCTTTTTTCCAGTCTTCTGTCATTACTAGAAAGTCTCCATTCAAATAATGCATTCCCAGGAGGTTCCATCTAAAATTGGAATTCTTATCCTCACCTTGATACATTATGTGTTCCTTCCTCATACTCTTTTTGACATTAACACTTATTGTTAGTATGTTATACACATTTTTATCTTGTTAGTGTCTTATTAAGGAAAAATTTCCCTCTTTGAGTATGCATCTCTGCCTTCACAAAAAAAAATCAACTGGAAAATTGCTTGAGAGGCAAATAGACTTGATTCTGCTTCTTTTATTAAATGCTTTCTGTCACCATAGGTGTGCTGATTACGTTTTTGTTAAAAGGAGAAGTATTTTTAAACATTTTCAGTAGAACACAAATATCTGGGGTTATTTATCTGTGGCTCTTTGCAGCAATTTTTAGCATTGGTTGTGCTTTCTCTACTAGGCATAAAGCCTGAATTATGGTTTTAGTTTTCTTTTGTATGTTTTTAGTATTCTATCTGCCAGATAATGACTGCCTCAATTATAGGATAATACAGCTATTTTTAATAGTTAAAAATGATGTATATATAAAGTAATGAAAAGTTATTTTTCAACATGAATTAGATTGATTAGAACCACGTTTCCATGGTTACTAATATTCTTGAGTGAAAGATAAAATAATAAGCAGATTACTGAGTGTTTATAGTCACAGTGCATTTTGCTTTTGTGTGTTCATATCCTATAGGCAATAGCAATTGTTTCTATTTAAAGTGGAGAAAAGATGAGTGAATTTTCAGTTACCCCTGGACTAGTTATATACAGTGGTAGACAAAGGCACACATGGCAGCTTTGTGCTGCATTGGATTTTTTGTGGTAGTTTTACTATAACAGTAGGAAGGACTGGGTGGATGTTGAGTAGACTAAAGGTAGATTCAGTCAATACTGAAGATTGTCTTGTCAAGGCCCTTCCAACCTACTCCACTTGGGGAGGCTGAAAAACTAAGACTTCTCAGCATAGACAGACTAGGATTAGGCAAGTGAAATGGCTAGCTCCCCCAAATTTTTAGAGGTATTTTAGAGTGAGCTCAGGCTCCTGCAAGCACAGGATTGTCACTAGAGAGTAAATGTCTCCCTAAACTCTGTATCCCATATGACCTTCTTACTTTACTCTAGTCCATATCTTATTTCTTAGACTCCCTGATGACTCAGTTGCACATGTGGCCTAGTTTTTGTTAAAAGAAAACAGCACTTGAGATCTGGAAATAAGAAAGATGCAGAACCAGTCTCCTCCTGGAAGTTCATCCATTGAACAGATGAACTTCATCCATTGAACAGATGAACTTCCTTGTAAACAAGGACAGGAAGGGTTTGGACTGCAAATTTTCTTGTTAAACCAAAACTCTTGAGACCAAGGGATCATGTATTTATTAAGCTATTAATGATGCTAGGCAGCCAAAGACTGGGTCCTGGGAAAAGTTCCTGTAAGCGTGCTAGAAAGCAGTTGAAAAAATGTCTGTTCAACCCACAGCTAAGTGTATTTTTATAATAAAAATTTGGGGAAGTAAGGAGTAACTCCTATCTAATGCTTTTACATTGGACATAGATAGAGGGGTTAAATAAAATGAGGCACAGAAATCATTGGTGTAGGAAGATGGTCCATAAGGAGAAGCAACTACTGCTCGTGGATTGATTGTGGTTGTTTGGCAGAATGCAGTGTTGCCTTGGTGGTCATAATGGGACTTGAGTTAAGGTTTCCATGTACATTCATGAATGTTGCTGTTAACTGATTATTTTCCTCATCTCTTCTCCCCATCTTCTTGCTGTTGTCATTAAATTTAGGACATTTCAAAATTTTTTCTCTTACCAGTAAGTTTCGGGGCTGTTCACTACATTTGTAAGCATTGAAAGGGAGAATTGAAGGAATCCATAGGACATCCATTTTGCTCCAGTGAAACTCAACTGCAAGGATGAGCTACTAAGGTTAATAGTTGGGGTGATGACTTATTGTTGACATGCCTACAGCTGAGGTGTTAGGATTTTAGCCCTGAAATTGACCTCTGAACTTGACCTCCAGAATTTAGCAAAGCTGGGATGATTCTGAAATCAGGAACTAAAGTGACAGCTCCCTGACTCCCAGGCTTTCAGATCAGATAAGGCAGTAACCACTTCAGTAGCTATACTATGACAAAGTTCTGGAAGTAATAACATAGAAGTTCAGTTACAATTGCCCTCAAGACCTTCCAATATATTTTAGCATATTATTTCCTTTCTGCCTTTCTCATGCCTACACAGAGTGTTAACTGATACAAAAAATGAATATTTTACTCTATTGGGGAATAGAATAAAATAATTTTCCAGTACATCACTAGGATTGACTAAAAACAAATGTCCATCAAGAAAATGTGTATGCACACACACATACATGCACATATACACTCCACTTGAGGAGGCTGAAAAACAAAATAACTAACTAGTTAACTAACTAAGCATATATACATATACATATATATTCACTGTACTAAAATTTACTACACACTAACCATGTAGATACTAATTTGGACTGAGAAGGAGGGAATTTACTTTGAGTCATGCTGGTAAACCAATTAATCAACAATTCTCTATTAATTATGTGATTAGAAAGCTACTCTAGAGTCTGGCATTCAGGGGTACAAAAATATATGACAAAATTGCTTTAAAGAACCTGCACCTGCTATCATTTTTTAAAAATTAACTTGAAGTGTCAGAAATAAGACTGACCTCAAAGAAGGCAAGAAAGAAATATCTGTAAGGTCCAATATATATTAATTTAGGACATTCATGTTCAAGTAATTTAATTGAATATATTAGCCATTATATAGAAAGAATCTATGTGAATTACAAGGGGCAAGGGAGTAGTCTTGTTAAAGTCTGGAAGACAAGTCTGGAGAAACAATTAAAACAACCATGAGGCAAGACTGTTGTCTCCACTGAACCACTGGCCAGAAGAGAGGAGCCTTAGTCAAAGGACTAGAAAAGTTCCAGATTCCTCCACATTGCATAAACCACCCATTATCATACAGATTTTAGCTTCATACCATTATACTTCCAATTCCTCTGATGTCACTTTTTCTATTTCCATGCCCACCAAGTGATATTCTAATTGTGTTTGAGAGGAAGCACCCTGATAATGTTCACCTACTGTTTTGTTGCTATGGTTATATATCTCAGAATAAATGATAATACTGATGTTCTTGCTTCATCATGCTTAAACTCACTTTATGGGAATCTGTTGGTACAAAATATATTGCTTCTTGATAGCTTTTAAAATGAAATTTTGAGACTGTAAAAACTGAAGGTTACCACATGGATTATGGAAATTTTACTAGTGGCACTTTGTAATGCTTTTCTCAGACAGTGAAAATACCTTTCTAGACACAAAGCAAACATTACATAATAGTAGAATTAATAGGTTTGTATTTGTTTTGCTTTGTTTCCTATATCACTTTTACTTTTCAAGGAACATAAAAACATGGCCTGCTGAGGTCCTATTCTACTTGTTCACCCATTATTTTGAAACTTGTAAAGTTTCTAAAGTTATGTCCAAACTCCTTTCCTTTTGCTCTATAGGTATATTGAAATCTGATCAAAATCATCCATGTTATATTACAATAAGATATCCATACTGTGCTATAGAAAATTGAAAATGGCAGTAAATTTTTGCTAAGTAATTCATTATTCTACTTGATCTCTAATGTAACTTCCAACTCTCATTTTCCAAACTTTTAATAAAACAAAGTCTAATAACATGCATTTAAAAATATACTTTGGCATATATAATCTATTTGGCCATACCATCCAAGCAAATTTAAGAGACAGGTCAGCAAGATTTATTTATTGTTTTCATGATGCAGAAAATAATTTTCTACAGAAAAGGAGACTCAAACAGTATGCAGGATCTACTAGCCACTAGTTATTTAGTATAGACCCAAGTCTGAAGTGAGGATTTTTTAAAAAACCAGCTTTATTGAAGTATAATTTATAACAGTACAATTTACTCATTTGAATTACATAATTTGATAATTGAAAATTTCATATATTCATGAAATCACAATCAATATTTACATTATTTAAATCAATTCAAAGAGCTTCCTTGAACCCCTTTGCAGTCAATTCTCCCACTACCTTCTATCATCACCACCTATAGCTCTGCAAATCACTGATTTGTTTTCTCTCCACAGATATCAGTCTATCACTTTTAAAATTTCATATACATGAAACAATGCAGCATATACATTTGTCTCCAACATCTTTTGATAAACATGTGTTTGAGACTCATCCTTATTGCTCTGTGTATCATTATGACCTGAGGTCTTTGAATTCTTGGTAATTGTTATTTCCAAGGTACTATGTTGCAAAGGTCTTTTTTTCTCAATCTCATCTTTTAAAACCCTTAGTTTTCATTTAACTGGGCTATGAAAAGTGTCAATGCACTATATAAACTTTACATACTTATTTGACATAGAATAATGAAGTCTGTTGGAATTGTTTTAAGTAAGGGGGAGAGGGATAAGGAGAGAGATGGTGGGGGTGAACCTAACCAAGACACATGGTAAGAATATGAGAAAATGTCAAAATGAATCACCCATGTACAACTAATATATGCTAATAAAATGTTTTAATCTCCTAACTTGAGCTCCTTATTTTGAGTCTCAATACTGTCAACCCTGCAGTTTGAGTCCTCTTCCAAAAATTCAATGTTATCAGCCTCTTGACTACCAACAATTGCATACAGTAGTAGTTCTCAAAGTATCCAATAGAATGTGATGAGGTAAGCAATCCACATGTTCAACACAATTCCCATCAAAATTACAATAACATTCACCACAGAGATTGAAAAATCTACCCTAAATTTCATTTGGAAACATAAAAGACAGTGAATAGCTAAGGCAATACTGAGCAAAAAGAGCAACGCTGGAGGTATAACAATACCCAACTTCAAACTATACTACAGAGCAATAAAAACAGCATGGTAGTGGCACAAAAACAGACATGAAGGCCAGTGGAACAAAACAGAGGACCTGGATATGAATCCACACAGCTGTACCCCCCTTATTTTTGACAAAGATGCTAAAAACATATGATGGAGAAAAGGCAGCCTGTTCAACAAATGTTGCTGGGAAAAGTGGATATCTGCCTGCAGAAAACTGAAACTAGATCCATGCCTGTCACCTTGTACTAGTATCAAATCAAAGTGGATTAAAGAACTTAATATGAGACCCAAAATCTTGCAGTTAGGACAGGAAAGAGCAAGGAATACTCTGGAAACAACAGGTACAGGCAAGGACTTCCTCAGTAGCTCTAGCAGCCCAGCAACTGAGAGAAAGGATGACAAATGGGACTACATGAAATTAAAAAACTTCTGCACAAAAAAGAAATGGTCTCTAAATTGAAGAGACCACCCACAGAATAGGAGAAAATATTTACTAGCTATACATCAGACAAAGGATGTAGCTATACATTAGACAAAGGACTAATAAGTACAATATACAGGGAGCTCAACAAACTAAACTTCCCCAAAATCAATGAACCAATAAAGAAGTGGGCAACTGAACTAAACAGAACTTTTTCAAGAAACAAGTCCAAATGGCCAAAAAACACATGAAAAAATGCTCACCATCCCTGACCATAAAGGAAATGTAAATCAAAACCACAGTAAGATTCCACCTCACTCCTGTTAGTATAGCTAGCATCAAGAACACTACCACCAACAAATGTTGGCAAGGATGTGGGGGAAAAGGAACCCTTACACACTGCCGGTGGAAATGTAAGCTAGTACAACTACTTTGGAAAACAATGTGGAGGCTCCTTAAAAAAAACTAAACATAGATCTGCCATATGATCCAGCAATACCACTCCTAGGGATATACCCTAAGTAATGAGACTCAAGTTATTACAAAAACACCTGCACACCCATGTTTATTGCAGCACAATTCACAATAGCTAAGATGCCCCACTATCAATGAATGGATTAAGAAAATGTGGCATTTATACACAGTGGAATTTTATTCAGCCACAAAGAAGAATGAAATTTTGTCATTCACAAGTAAATGGATGGAATTGGAGAACATCATCTTAAGTGAAGTTAGCCAGGCTCCGAAGGACAAAAATCACATGTTCTCCCTCATATGCGGATTATAGACCTAAAACAAATGCAGTAATATTATTGGACATGGATCACATACTAATGGGAGAACATGCACGGAAGGAATAGGGAAAGGGAAGGAAACCTAAAATTTGAATATGGTTGATGTGCTTACTGTGAAGGAGCGAATATAGTAATCTTAAACTGGCAGAGGCCACTATGGGAAGGGGACTAGGGAGTGGTGAGGAGGTTTGGTAGAAATGAGCTAATGTAGGCTGCAGTACACATGCACATGGAAGCAATGCTAGGAATCTCTTGTATAGCTATCTTTATCTCAAACTAGCAAAACACTGTATCTTTCTTATTATCTCTTATGTTTTCTCTTCAACAGAATTGTAGAACAAGAGGGCAGAACAGGTTCTGCCTAGAAGCAGGGGATGGGGAGGGAAAGTGGCCCAAACAATGTATACACATGTGAGTAAATGTAAAAATGACAAAAAAAAAAATAACGGGATGATGTGGTAAGACCAAGTTAGACAATTTCTGCCTCTTGAGCTATCTTTCTTTTTCCAACAACAGAAAGCCAAGGCAAGCCAGTTTCTTATATATTTTATCTACTGGACCACATACTTGGTCAATTTTTAATTGCAGGAAATGTTCTTTAATGTTTTGAAACTATCTAAGGAAGGAGAGAGCTAAAGGAAAGGGTACTAATATGTGAAGACGATAGAAGTAAAATATAAATATATGATAAAACTCACCAAATGTGTCCAAAAATGGGAAGAGGGAACTAAATAATAACAAAAAAAATGAAGCTAGCTAATCTGTAGAACAAATCCATTCTCTTGCCGCTAACTACTCTCCAATTTGAACTCATCTTTAACTCCCTTAATTATTTTTCTCTTATCCATAGATTCTAGCTATGTTCCAATCCCACAGAGCCACATATTATCCCCTTAACTCATGAGGCTCTTTCACTCTTTAGTCTTTGGTCCAGCTTCTCCATCTGCTTGGAGCATCTAACCTGAGTGTTTCCCATCTAGCTGACATATATTCATCACTTGAAGGGTTTGACCTCTAGGGCACTTTGTTTATGTTTCCCCGAATTTACCATCTAAAATGTAGAAATAATAGCTCTTTACTTGCAACCCTACTGTTCCTTAGGCATATTATTATGAAAATCTATACTAGGAAAATACATATTTTTACTCATGCCCACTTAATAGTATTTATTTCTTACTCATGAAACTTGCCATTTTACACAACATCGACACTACCAAGGGCCAGGGTTAATTGATGTGGTTTGATTCATAATCCCACTTAGCCCAGTGAGAGACTTTTCACTCGCTGTCATATGGACTCAGTCCATTGGTTCTGAATGGACATACCACCCAGAACAGGCCACTCGGAGATAAAAGTTTTTTAAAAAAACTTAAAAGTACTCCTAAAAATTATTTTTAAACATTGCAGTGCATTTATTTACTTTTTTATGTCTGCTTTTTATCTTGACTGCCTTCTTGGTCTTTATATCTTTACCACCAATGACTGCTAGAAAAAAAATATTTAATGATGCTTAAGGAGTGAGTGAACAAACAGGTAGGTGAACAAACAAGCCTGCAAGACATAATCAAGAATTTATAGCAGCCAATTTATTTAGTAATTCAAATTAAAACCACTATACATAAAAGATATAGAAAAACTCATGGAATTTAACATGAATATGGTAAAATACAAATATAAACACTAGTGAATAGAAAATGGTTAAATAAGAGAACAAGCTCAAGAATTTGAAATTTCAGCCTGCCATAAGGGTCTGATACTTTTGAATCTTGCAGATGTACCATTCTTAATTAAAATATTTTCACATATGCACAATTGTGAATAGTGGTCTCTGGGAGACTCAAAAGAATGAAATAAAACTACAGCCATAAGTATATGCTCAGAGGTGGAGATATATGAGAAAATCACAATATTGGCTTTTATTCCTTAATATAAACAAGTGAAATATGCTTACTCATTCCTTCCTAGATAATGTACACCAAAACCCTTGTTAATATCCCATGGCATCTTCAGAAGGATACAAGTAAAGGGCAAATAATAAAGATCATTTGATCTCTATGCTTTCCTTACATATCATTAAAGCAACTATATTAATAATAATATGCTTAGTGAATTTCATTTATTTTATCATGAAGCTTTATTATTGAGTACATAAAGAGTACCAGGTACTGGATATACAAAATCAAAACAACAAAGACCAGATTTTTGAGTATATAACAAGTCTATAGAGGACATAAACAGAAAATGAAATTATAACTTGAAATGGCAAAGTGATGCAAAAGGATATGAATAAAGTGTAACAAAGGTAACCTTGAAATCCACCAAAAAATTCTCAGAGCTTAGTAAAAAGATTGAAGAATATAGCCTATTCTGAAAGTAAGAGTTTTATAACTATTCACCTCTCCAGCTCAGTGTATTGGCTGTCTCTTTCCAACCCCATATTTCAATGAGTTTTGCATCTAGTAAAGGGTATTAGGAAGAAAGGACAATTCACCAAAGTGAATAGAATCAGAATGGGAAGATGATTTAGTACATATTATTTATTGCCCTCATAAATATTTATGTTGCATATTCTTGTGCTTGATTATCTACAAGGTACTAATTCTTACATGCATAAAAATCTAAGGATAACTGATTATCTCTTTATACAAATATATGCATTATACTTGATAATTATGTATAGGTAGAATGGACCCTATGGAAAAAGGATGTGTAAGTATTTGATTTGATTTGAGAAATACAGGGTCTTACCTACTTAAAAATATTATATTCCCTCTGGGCTGTCTTTACATGAATTTCTTATGATGTAAGCCATATTGATTGATTAAGCCATTTCCTTCAGAAAGTCATTCTCACTGTGCACATGAACTTAACTGGAAAAGGAAGGTTCATAGACATTCTGATGATGGCTAATGTGTCAATACTGGTCCAAAGAATAAGATGAAGGAATAGGATAAAATAATTGTTTTGTCCAGACCAGAGGGAAAAGAAAAAGGACTCAAATACGAGAAACATTTCAATAAAGACAGATCCAGAACATTTTTAAAAGCTTGACCCTATAATTAGAAAAGGAAAATCAAGCTTAAAAAATACAGAAACATAACCCATACAGATTAAAAAATAACATATTTTGCTTTATAGTTTTTATTCTAAACATGATCCTGATAGCCAACATGACATATATTGTTAGTTTAGAATATATGCCCTGTTTTAAATTAATTTATGCATTTTCTTGAGAGATTGCTACCGAATAACTGCATGCACCAGACAATGTTGTAGGAAATGGAAATAAGATGATGACTAAGAGCCTAGATCCCCATATCTTAAAGAACTTGTAGTCAGCCAAGGTCCTTGGTTCATGTCTGCAGTTCCCTCTACTTAGGAGGCATAGATTGGGAGGATTGCAGTTCTTGAATGGCTTTTGCAAAAATTTCTCAGATTTTCCATCTAAGAGTGTGGTAGTGTGCACCTGCAGTCCCACCTACACGAGAAGTGAAAATAGGAGGATCATGGTCCAAACCACCCCAGGCAAAAATGTGAGACCCGATCCCAAAACTAACTAAAGCCAAAAGGGCTAGGGATATGGCTCAAGTGGTAGAACACCTGCCTAGCAAGCACAAAGCCCTGAGTTCAAATACCAGTGCCACTGAAATTAAAAAAGAACTTACAGTGTACTAGAAGACACAGGGACACTAATGAAATACACAGTGTGATAAAATATGTACTAGAATGTTGGACCACTGAAGGGAGTTCAGTCCCTCCATGTGAAATGAAGTCCCTAATATGAAATGTTCAGAATAGCTTCCAAATAAGAGATTTCAAACCTGAGATACACAGTAAGGGCATGAATAAAACAAGTGAGAACAGGAGAGGGAAGAAGAGAGAAAACAGAGAACAATGTGCGCAAATACTTAGCAAGAGGAAAGAGAACATCCAGCTCAGGAATCTAGGAAAGACTTTTCCTCTGAAGATGAGAATATGAAGAAGAAATGTTAAAAATGGATGCCATAAGTTTCAGTTCTTTTGGAGCAAGATATGTAAATATATTTTTCCTAGCTCTAACAAGTGAAGGAAGGATATATTATAAACCTAATGTGATATCTCATGGAGGCAGAGTCTAGGAATCTCTTTGGCCTCAAGAAATAAGAAAATGAGAACTTAAATGGTGTCCAGATTCTCTCTGCATCCCTCACCTCTGCTCCACTCACTGGGTTGGCTCTGTTCCCCAGGCTTGGTACTGACAAGGTCTCTCTACTCAACAGTCAGTAAATTCATTCTTCCTTCTTCTCATGGACACGCATGAAGCCATTTGCCTTGCCCCTTGCCTTATACTGAAAGACCTCTTATACAGTCATCATTGTGGTCCCAGTAGCAATTTTGTATCTAATTTAGTGATACACAACTGGGTTCTAGGTCCAAAATGGGCCAATATGAATATTTTCCCTGCCTGGTCTCTTGAATAGAGACAATTGAAGCCTGGTTGATATAGGATCAGCATATCACCATGAAGATTATAGAAAGAACTCTTCCAGGATTAGGAGAAGTGCCGAGACAACGCATGACCATGTAAATGGCACTGGAATTCAGGCTATAATATATAAAAGCTGCAAAAATTCTTTGTTTTTATAGAATAAAATATTTCTTGAGCTAATATGATTTTCTGCCTTCTGCTATATTTAACAACTGCAAAATTTCTATTTGTTTGCAATTTACCAGGAGCAAATTAATTGCCAAAGCAATGTGATTTTCTTCCTTCCTTCCTTCCTTCTTTTCTTTCTTTCTTTCTTTCTTTTTTGCAGTACTGGAGATGGAACTCAGTGCCTCACACTTCTCACACTTTCTAGGCAGGCACTCTACCACTTGAACCACTCCACCAGTATTGAGTAGTTTTGAGATAGGGTTTTATTTTTTGCCAGGGCTGGCCTTGAACCACTATCCACCTGATCTCTGCCTCCTGAGTAGCTATGAGTATAGGTGTGAGTCAGTCACCCAGCATGAATTTCTTTTCTGGATAAGCCCCATTGGTGCGTGTGTGTTTCTGCCACCAGGTCTCAACATGAGAAACTCTCACCATGGCCACTTGGTCTCCCCATGGGTTTATGATTCTTCAGACTAAATGTGAGTTACAAGTAGTGGGTGGGAACAGATGCTGTTCAAGTGTTTCCTTTACTTTTGACATTTTGAGTTCTTATCTAATGAGGTTTTCCTATAATTTTTTTTTGGATGAAGTCCTGCAGTTTTCTCCCAGACACATTATCTGCATTTGACAGACTGTGTACAGTAGAAGTACCAATCCTTAGTCATAGAGCAGACCACATGTCATGAGTGGTGCTCCATGCTGACATTCCAATAATCAAAAATTTTGGCAAAGCATAGAACAGTACAGATTGGCTGGTAAGCCTTTCTGTCATTCTTTTTTCTTTTCTTCTTCTTCTTTTTTTTTTTTTTGAGATACTGGGATTTGAAGTCAAGACTTTGCACACCTCTAACCCCTTTTGCTCTGGTTACTTTTGAGGAAGGGTTTCACATTTTGCCAGGCCAGCGTCGGTCATAATCCTCCTATTTTATGCTTCCCACCATACCTAGGATGAAAGGCACCTGCTACCATGTCCAGCTTTTTCTGTTGAGATGGGGCCTTGTGATCTTTTTTGCCCAAGCTAGTATAGAACCACAATCTTCCTTATCTCATCCTCCAACACAGCTGGGATGATAGGTGCATACTATCACACCCAGCTATTAGTTGAGATGGAATCTCCCAAACTTTGTTTGCCTGGGCTTATCTTCCTAATCTCCACCTCCCAAATGGTTAGAATTACAGCCTTGAGCCACTACACCCAGTTTGAGTAGACCTTTCTTATTCTTGATATCATTCTAAGAAAATAGCTTTAAAACTATGAATCTTTTAATATTGAGAAGTAAAGGATTTTTTATTTATTGTGCTATCATAAGTAAAAAGAATAACAATTGACTTTTATTAAGTGCATGTTATGTTCAGATGTTTTGTGCAATACTGCATTCACATGAAAGTCTTTCTTATTCATCTTTGGTTGTGATCTTAAAGGTAGGATAGGCTGGGAGATATAACAGGTTCCAGTGACTAGTAAGTGAAAACTTGAGACAAAACTTTGAAGCTTAAAATAAGTATTTATGCCAGGTGTGGTGGTGCACATCTGTAATTCCAGCATTCAGGAGGTGGAGTCATGCAGATCATAAATTCAAGACAAGCCTGGGCTACACAGAAAAACCCTGTCTCAAAATAACAAAAAAAAAATTAAAAATTCAAGTATTTATTATGTTGGCAAATTCTGTGGGTAAGAAATTTGGGTACAATAACTGAAGCATCAGCTGACTCCAAGACTGAAAATATCCTAAAAACAGGGAGCTGATATCATATGAAAACTCCTTCACACTTATGTCTGGCCCCTGCAAGAGAATTCAAAGTCCAGAACTGACATTTCGAGTTTTCACATGTGCCTTCTCTGTTTGGCTTGTCTTTCCTGCAGTATGGTCACCTCAGGTCTCTAGCCTCCTAAGGAAAGGCATAAGGATTGCAGTGCAAGTGTTTCAGAAAAGAAGACAGAGACTACACCACTTTTTATGATCCATGTCAAAAGTTCCACAGCCTGCTACAAGAGACTACTATGGAGTGGCTGGTTTCAGCAAAAAATGTTTGTTTTATACAATTCTGGGACCTAGGATGTCCAAAATCAAGGTGCCACAGACACAGTGTCTAGTGAGGACTCTTCCAGGCTACACATGGCCTTTACCTGTTGTCTTCCCATCTCACATACAACACACCTAGTGGAGAGCAGAGAGAGCTTACTGGGGTCTCTTTTATAAGAATGCTAAACTCATTCATGGGGACTTCACCTTTACTACCTAATTATCTCCCAAAGGCCCCACCTACTAGAAACATCACACTGAGGGCTAGGATTTTAATGTAGGAATTTTAAGGGACACAAACATTTAGTTCATAGCACAGTGCATGATTTAAATGTCATAAAAATTGTATTGAAATTCTTATCTCATTACCTGCCTCAAGGATAAATGAGAAAAGATGTGAATGAAGAATTAGAGAAAGCAGTCATAAAGATGGTTTTGGAGAAATTGTATGTCCTGATTCCACTGCTCAATGTCAACCTCCATGAAAAACAAAAGATGGGAGGAGGTTACCTTGCTCTCACCTGACATGAAGAGATGCTTGGAGAGTTTAGAGAGCCTGAGTTGTTAGACATCTGAAATTTGAGGAATTCAGTGACTGGTATCTGGTTCATGGCTGCAAAGTATAAATCTTGGGTAGCCAATGCAGCCTATAGCAGCAGCGTGCAGTCTTTACTGAAGTAACCCACACTTCCAGCATTTGGCTGGGCAAAGACACCTATGTGATTTCCATGTATCATAGGAGACAGCTGTAAGTTTTCTTGGAAATAACTCTGCACCAATCTCCTTCCTTCAAAACTAAAGAGACCTTGACATAAAGAAGCTAGAACTGTTAGAGGGAAAACTAAAGGGAATTGGATGTAATCAGCTGGAAATTTTTACCTGTACCAAGGAGCTGAAGTCAAAGATGCACAGATGTGACACAGAAAATAAATGAATGGCTTTGGATATCCAGCATACATCGAAGGTGTCACTGCAAGAATACAAGTAAGACTTCCTTTGTCTCATAGTTTTCCTTCTTCCCACTGCATCACAAAACAGCTAACAGAAAATGTCAGATGAAAGCCAGAGTAGAATCCCAGCCCCACTAGTAGATATGGGAATGAGAGGTCAGGATTTTAAATGCCTGTGGACTGATTTGTCATTAAAATCTGGGAATAAATATATAGAATATCCCCATTTTATAGGTGAGAAAGCTAACTCAGAAAGGTGAGGATTTTATGAACAAATGTATTTAACAAATGATAGAACATATATATATAACATTTTTTTCAGCTTCAAATTATTTTCACTATGTCATACTCCCTGTGTAAGTCAGCTTTCTTGTGACAGCATACCTGAAGCAACAAATTTATAAGGCAAAAGCTTTATTTTGGCTAACAGTTTTAGTGGTTTCAGTTCACAGTCAGTTAGGCTGTTAGACTTGAGGTCCAGCAGGACATCATGGTAGAGACTATGTGGTGAAACAAAGATACTCACTTCATGGTGACTAGGAAGCAAAGAAAGACACAAAAAAGGGTCAGAGTCCTGACATCCCCTTCAGGTCACACCCCCAATTTCCTAACTTCCTTCTACCAGGCTTCACTTTTTCTGTCACTTCCCAATAGTGTCATGCTGGGGACCAAGCCTTTGACAAATGTACCTGTGAAGAAGACATTCCAGATCTAAACTGCAGCATTCTGTCTCCTGGCCCCAAAAGTCTCAAGTCCACCTCACAATGCAAAATGCATTCATTCCATCCACAAAAGTCTCAAAAGTGTTCATTATTCCAGAATTGCTGAAAAGTTCAAGCCCAAAGTCTCCTCCAAGACTAAAGGCAAATTCAGCTTTAAGCCTCTCTAAAATCCCAAAAAAGGAGTTACATGTTTCCAAGACACCGTGCTGGGACAGACACAGGATAAATATTTCTATTTGAAAAGTGAGGAATAGGGAAATAGAAAGTGATGTTGGAATCAAAACAAGACTGCAACTCAGCAAGGCAAATATTAAATCTGAAGTCTCCATGTCACACTGTGACAGAATATGGAATCCCAAAGGCTTAGTGGCTTTGTTAGTTGCAGCATAAAATGGTCACTCTCTTGGACTTGCTCTGCTCACTGCCTGCTGTTTTATTTTGTTTTTGGCTCACAGTTTTGAAGGTTTCAGTGAATGATCAGTTAGCCCCTTGCTTTGGGGGCAAAACATCATGGCGGGAACATGTAATCCAGGAAGCTACTCACCCTGTGGCAGCCAGAAAGCAAAAGGGAAGAAGGCTGGGATCCCAATATCTCTTTTAAGGGCATCCCACCATGTCCCACCTCTTAAAAGTTCCACCATTTACTGATGGCATCAAGATGAGGACCAAGTCTTTAATTCCTAGATACCCTTGGGGGACATGTCAGATACAAAGAGCTTATTTATTTTTATGCCACGCCTTATTTATTCCACGTACAGCAATACAAAAGAAAGAAAATGGAATGGGTTTCAAGTGGTCTCTAGGGTATGCTTTCTTCTTAAAATGGGGACTGTTGGCATTTTAATATGGAAAGTTGATTTAACTGACGCATGATCATCTATGTTGTATAATTATTATCTAATTTGTTAGCACTTAGTATATGTTGTTTCTTTTAACTATTAGCTGTACATTTCCTTGTAGAAGTTTTTAATATATACTGTTTGCTTGTATACAATTATTTATTAATTCATTCATTGATTCATTTATTCATTCCTTTGAATAAACTACAAAAAACAAGTTATTTTTAGAGTGGTTTCCACAGTTAGGTAAAAATTCAAAATCAGACATAGGGTTTTATATTTGTTTCCATTGGTCAGAAGAGAAATTTCAGCCTAAGGTACACATAATGGTCCCTAGATGGGCTTTAGGGATTTGTAAACTCCTTTATCCATATAAAATACTGTATTTATTTATAAACACATATTTTTAAAGAAGAAAGTGTACAAAATATCTATTGCATTCTCTAATTTTTTAAAATGAAGAACCACTACTCGAGTATTGGCAGAATCATGGGCTAACAATAAACTCACAATAAATATTGCTTATTTCATTTACAATTAGGAAAAGATCTCCCCTCAATATTTATGGAACCAACATAAATATTGGAACTTTACTAGATTAAGTTCAGTTTCAACTTTAACAGAAAGCCAAAAAATAATATAAAGATATAAAATAAGCCAGGCACTGATGGCTCATATTTGTAATCCTACCTACTTCAGAAGCAGGGATCAGGAGGATCATGGTTCGAATCCAGCCCAGGCAAATAGTTCACAAGACCCTATCTTTAAAAACACCAACAACAAAATCCACAAAACAGGGCTAGTGGATTGGCTCAAGTGGTAGAGTGCCTGCCTAGCAAGTGTGAGACCCTGAGTTCAAACCAGTACTACCAAAAAGAAAAAGATATAAAACAGTGAAATCCAAAGGAGGAACAAAAATTATATAAACTCATCTACAAATTCTTCACTCAGAGAGAACCGTAAACATTTTACAGAATATTTTTGCAAGTCTTTTTTCACATTTTTTACATAGATAGTTGAAAAATATAGTTACATTTTAAAGCACTATTATATTACTATTTTCCTTTAGCTTTTTGAAACATTTACATTATTGGTGTTCTAAAGCCAAAGAATTATACCTTAATAAAGAAGTCACATTATACAGTCACTCTGGTTTCCTGATCCTTCCCATCAGGTATCAATAGTGACCTGGGAGTTTCACCTTACTCAGATACTGAGGCAATGACAAAATGACCCTGTGAGATACCAGGAGTTCTAGATCTTTATTGGAGTGAGAGTATATAAATAATCTTCTGCTTCTAGATTCAGTGTGCTCTGTGACTGGTAAATGTGATTCTTGTTTCCTCAGAAAGCCTGGTGTTTTCAGTATTAGCAGCAGATTCATCAGTTTGATCTTACTCCTTGATTTTTTTTCTGTACTAACTGTCCCCTGGGGAGCGGAACCTGAATCTAAACCAAAGACTGATTAACAGTTACCCTGACTTTGCTGACAAATGCCGGCCAGTTTTGATTTCTAGGATTGGATCCTGATTCTGGGACTTGATATTGGCTTAGATAGCTCTTCCTACCTGTGACATTAACACCACAGCTGATGCCTCAAATGACACTTATTCAGAAGACATAGTCAATGTACAACCCAACAGCCCCTGTATTGCATCCTTGAAAAAAATCACCTTAGCTAAATTTCACTAGAGTTCACTGTCTCTCTCTTATTCCTATTCTTTAGAGTTTTGAACAATAAGTCCCTGTTGGGGTGCCTAGCTCATTTTCAAGCCTCAGCTCATGTCAGCCTGACCACAGGTGAACTTGAGAACTAGAAGTTGTTATAAGAACAGCAAGATGCCATTTGATGCAATTTAGGATGGAAGCCATCCTGATTTACTTCTTGGCTTTAGGTCTTTCAGGACTTCTTTTTCATAAACACTTTTATTAGCATGTGACATTCTCATTGTGACATTTCCAAATATGCTTACAATGTCCCTTGGTTAGGTTCATCATCCCCATCATTTTCCTTCATCTCCCTCCCTGCTCTTCAGATTGATTTCTACAGATTTCATTGTTCTGTTGTCATACAAGTATTTGAAGTACACTGATTACATTTACCCTCCTTTAAGCTCTGTATTCACCCTCCCCCTTTTACTAGCACCCACCCCAGACAGGGCCTGATATACATTCTGTCCTTCATTAAGTGTATATTCATTGTTCAAAAGGGTTTTGCCATGGTACTTCACCTGCGAATGTACTGAGGTTTAATCAGATTAACCCCTCATTTACCTTACCCTTTTCTCCCTACCCCCATTATTCAACAGCTTTCAGTGCATTTTTATACCTTCTTTCAGGCCTTCTTGAACTCTGTGAAGAGAGAGGATCTGAAGTGTTACATGAACACTGAAAATTATTCCTCTTGATAACTATGAAAGCTTGTATTTAAATTAAATTTAATGTCCCAGTAAAACCGATTTTCTATTATTAAAAAAATCTTTCATTTTCCATTTCCATATTTTATTTCATTTACTGATGCCCTGAAATTTTGCCCTGAAATTTTTAGAGTATTTTCAATGAAAGAAAAACATTTTGAAATTTTCATAAATCTAAAAAAAACAACTTATTCCTTTGTAAAGTAAATATAAAACACATTATATGCTAAATTCATTGGCTTTTTTGTTTGTCTTTCTATTTTTTCTTAATTATGTAATTGTCATATCAGAGCTATTTTATAAATTAAACAATACTGGTTCACTCATTTGACAAATAGTTATTTTTTTCTTCTCTTTTTTTTGGTTTGTTTCTTTTATTCATATGTGCATACAATGTTTGGGTCATTTCTTCCCCCTTCCACCACCCCTCTCCCTCACCTCCCCACCCCCTTGGTACCAGTCAGAAACTATTTTGCCCTTATCTCTAATTTTGTCGAAGAGAGTATAAGTAATAATAGGAAGGAACAAGAGTTTTTGCTAGTTGAGCTAATGATAGCTATACAGGGAGTTGACTTGCATTGCTTTCCTGTACATGTGTGTTACCTTCTAAATTAATTCTTCTCAAACTAACCTTTTCTCTAGTTCCTGGTCCCTTTCTCATATTGGCCTCTGTCACTTTAAAGTATCTGCATTAGTTTCTCTGCACTGAGGGCAATAAATGCTATCTAGTTTTTTGGGTGTCTTACCTATCCTCATATCTCCCTTGTGTGCTCTCGCTTTATTTCATGTGTTTTTTTGGCCATTTGAATTTCTTCTTTTGAGAAAGTTCTGCTTAATTCACTTGCCCATTTCTTTATTGGTTCATTAATTTTGGAAGAGTTTAGTTTTTTGAGTTCCCTATATATTCTGGTTATCAGTCCTTTTTCTGATGTGTAGCTGGCAAATATTTTCTCCTACTCTGTGGGTGGTCGCTTCAGTTTAGAGACCATTTCTTTTGTTGAGCAGAAGCCTTTTAGTTTTATGAAGTCCCATTTATCTTTGCTATCTCTGAGTTGCTGAACTGCTGGGGTTCCATTGAGAAAGTCCTTGCCTATACCAATTAGTTCCAAAGTATTTCCTACTCTTTCCTGTATCAACTTTAGAGTTTGGGGTCTGATATTAAGGTCCTTGATCCATTTTAAGTTAATACTGATACAGGGTGATAAACATGGATCAACAAATAGTTTTTGAGTATCTACACCATGCTAGACACTATTTTGGGGGCTTGAAAATATAGCAGGAAACAAAATTGACAAGAACAATGCTTTCATGAAGCTGGCCTGTTACATAGGGGAAAACAGATAATAAGCAAGGTATAATATGAAGGGAACAAATGAAGCAGGGTGTAGATGAAAGGTGAAGTATAAAATATGGTAGCCAGGAAAGGCAAAATTGAAAAGTTTATATTTGAGTAATAACCTCAAGGAATTCTGGGTACAAGCTATAGGGATTCCAGGAGAAGAAATTCCAGGCAGAAGGAAAGCAAGTGCCAGAGGCACTAAACATTAATACACAACTTTTTCAAGTAAGCTTTATAACATTTTTTTCACATCTTGAAATATTATTATGAACAGTAGTAAGATAGTCCAGTGAAAATTTAAAAGTGGCTTAGATCAAGGTAGTATTAGAGCAGGTGTTGTTAAGTGGTACAAATATTTTGAAGGGTGTGTCAATGAGATCTATTAACATATTGGATATGATGTGAAAGAGTAAAATAGGAGTCATGAGTAATCTCAGGAATTTGGCCTAAGTAACTAGAAAATAAGAGTAGCCATTATAAAAGACAGTGATGACTGTGGTAGATCAGGGATTAACTTTGAGAATAATAGAATGATGAGAATATGGATGAATGGATAGATGGATGGATGAACTGTGAATAGAAGAAAAATAAAACATATGTTTGTCACAAAATCTGGATCCAAACCCATATGCTGCTTATCTGTTTTTTAAGTAGTTAATATGTATTGAGTTTCTACAATTATTATTATTGAGAACCCCCTAGCCTCTCCTCCAAATACCTCATTCTGTGACCAGTATACTGTGTTTCATTATAGCCTTCATCATAATCCTGTTAGAAAAACAGAAACTATGTGACATATGTAAGCAGACTGTTCTGTGTAGAGAATTATATTTGTAGTCACAGTTTTGGGAAAACAGGAGAAAAAGTGAAGTAACTTAAGAATCAGAAGCATGAAGCAAATTCTGCCCCTAGATTGGGGGAAATAAAATGTCATAGCAATGTAAGATTGAGTAGGTTTTATGAGTCAAGCTCTTGCCAGCCAGGCTTGAACCCATGGAAAGTAGCACAGTTTTCGGAGGAAAAAAAGAAGAAAGTAGTCTGGCAGATAAGACCCAGGAAATTTCAAGTTTGTGTGGTGAAGGAGCTTGACTAGGTTATAGTTATTCAACTGAATACCAATCTAAGCATGGTTATGAAAGTATTTTGTAGAAATGACTAATGTTCACAATCACATAATTGGTTGATTATATGATGATGTGTAGGGAGATTATCCTAGGAGATGTGGGTTGCTATGATTCAATCAGTTGAAAATCCTGGTAAACAGAATGGAAGCTTCCCTGAACTGACTAGTAACTTCAGTTCAGGTCCCACAGTTCCAGTCTGTCTTTCCTTTTGGCCTACTCTATGAATTTTGGATTCGCCTAGCTATCTCCACAATCAACATGAGACTTGCACTAAATCTTTTATATCCCCTAGTTCTTCTTTTCTAGTTAATCCTTAACTGATATAAGTGCTAACAGAGAAGACAGGGAAATGATGTCTACAGCAAGTGCTGTTAGTGGGAGGGTGGGCATGAGTGAGGCAAGAAGGAAATAGATTGGAAGCAATGATAAGGAGGGACCTTGGCAAGTGAAATCACTTTTTCTGTAGCCATGGGACTTCTTTCTTTTTAATTTGGATAATTGTTACTCCTTAAACATGAATTACTCTGGGGTCTCCCAGAGTCTTCTTCTGTGGTAAAAATGCTATATCAAATCCTTTCATATAAATTCACAAAGAGAAGGAGCCAATAATTTTGGCACATTGTTACATTAATGGTCACAGATAAATTAGGAAATTCATATCGTTTTCTAGTCCCCTCCTACATTAACACTAGTCTTAGCTGCATGGTTTTCAGTGACCCATGGGACAAGCTGAGCATAAGAAGTACTTTATATGCATAAACTTTGCTTGTGGATGTTGTGGCAATATAAGTGAGCATTAAGTAAAGTAATGTTGTAATGGCACCTGAAACTGCATGTCAGGAAGCCCAACCTGCTCTCCTTGAAGGTGAATCACTACAAAGAGAGAGTGACTAAGCTTTCTAGATCCACTGCTGAGCCCAGCTTCCCCCACTCCAACACCACCCCAGCTACCCACTATCTGAATGCAGTTTCATGAATGGACCCATGCAAGAAAAAACATCTAGCCAATCCACAAAACTATGAACCAATAAAAGCTTAAATTCTTGGGTGTTTAGCAATAGCTAACTGATACATTGATGTCTCTTTCTGAAGGACACAATCCCCAATAAGAATGGTAGGGTATGAATATTTAATATTTACCCATATTTATTCTAAGAAATTTTATTCTCTAGGTTGCTCACTTTGAGACTTTTTAACAGAATATAAATTCTTTTACTCTAATGTCTCAAATTAAATGTGAACAAATAACAAGTTTGCAAAAATGCTTCAAATTTAATGTGAATAAAAATGCAAATAAACATAATTGTACACAATAATTACCTAAGAAAAACATAACAGTAATCATTGCAGACTGAGGAGAAAAAGAAGTATGGATACCAATATTCCAGCTAGACAATTTTATGTAACTTCAAAGACCAGTTCCATGAGAGGATAAAGCATTCTGCTGCCCAGAAAAGTTGCAAAGTTGCTCTACATTTTTGAGTCAGAAACACTCAGGAGATATAGGTCACATGATATAACTAATTCCCTGTGAAGATATGTCTCTGTGTACTAATACAGGTTTGGAAAATTCATAAGAGATAGTTTTGATGTGGCTGCCATTTTTGTCTGGGCTACATTTGTTGTATTTCTTTCTATTCTTTACACTTCACATGCTTGGGAGTTAAATTCAGCTATGCAGGACCCAGTTTCCTTGGTTCTTTTTTGTCCTGAATTTATCAGCACAAACTCTCAAGACTGTACTTTCTTTTAAACCTCTAATGTTCCCTGACTTTCCTACCATATGAGTAGCCTAGTTGTTCTACCAGCTAAGTCCAATGGCTGGACAGGCCAATTAGTGACCACCATATTCAAGGATGCAAAATGAACAAAACTATTAATCAACTCTCCTTGTAGGTTTAGTGAGAAGAATAATATTTTAGTACTGTTCTACTAGAAAAGACTCATTCAATAGGCAAAAAGAAAAGATGTTTACATTGTTTTCTCTCTACTTGTTTTAAATTATGACACAGCTACATTTTATATAATACAGCTTTAACATATGAAGGAAAAATATTGCAAAGTGATCAAGTTAATGGGCTCTGCATTTAGATAGATAAAGATTTAGCAGTCAAGGTGATCATGGGTAAGTTATTTAACTTCTCTACTTTTTAGTTTTCCTGTTTGAAATCAAGCACTAAGCTTCTGGTGATGGGTAAAGTAAGACAGTTGTTATAAAGATCTATACTTAGCTTGTGGCATTCAGAGAGCAGTCAATGTCAGTAGCAGCCATGGTAGTTATTTTCATGTGTTTGTTTGATGGAATAAACAGCAGCCAACAACAAATGCCCAAATTCCAGCCAGCTCAGGAAATTAGTAGAAGGCAAGTGTTTACCAGTAATTTATCTGCTGCCAACAAAAGACTAAAGAATTCGGATAGAAAAAAAAATGTCATTTTCCCTTGTTTGCTATAGTGGGTAACTTTGGAGAGGACTTGATGAGTTTCACCCTTTTGATGGTAGGCTGAGTCATTCATCAAAGGCTGTTAGAAGCTGATCTCTATCTGTTCCAACAGTGGCAGCATCTCTGCTCCTGGTGACCCTCATGCATGAGTGTTCAACGTGCTTTCTTCATTGCCTGGCTTCTAAGTGAGGTTCTGAAGTATCTTGATAAAATTGGGCATTCTGAAAATGAGAAGCCCAGGGTGTATGCTGAAAGTTGCTATACAATACTATTTCAATATTTGCCATCACAGAGCAAGTGTTAGGCTCTTTGGGTTCTTCTGCATAGAAAGATGTATATGAAAAAAAATCTCTTCTTATAAGATACCGGGGGTTTTAATGTACAGAAGAAGGATGATATAGTGTGACAAACTTGGAAATTGGCATCAGAACTGGGTGACATCCCAGCTGCATTTGCACGGCTTTGTTCCAATGGTTTACCACTCTGAGTCTCCATTTTCTCATTGGGAAATTGAGATAATCATACCCACTCCAGAGTGCTCAGTGAGGTAATTAATGTATGTGACCACGTTTCCCAGTGTCAGTATTAAGACGTGTATATATAAATCATGCTTGCATATTCATGCATATTAAATGGCAACTCCTGGGCCTTACTTCAGAGATTGGACTTAGATCTGGGTTAATCTTGCATTTATAAACCCTCATTCAGGTTATGTGCAGGTCACATTTCAGAAACTTTGCAATTTTGTACATTATGTACTTTTGAGTTATTTCGTACAACTAATGGCCATAAAACAATAAATATACCAAATTATTTTCTCTAGTGCTTGAAAATACCAGCAGTGAAAATCCTTGAGAAATATATGGTTTTATAATATCCCCTTTCTTTCCTACTATTTTGGTTGTAATTTTTCTTACCTTGAGTGACACAAAGGATGAAAAGCACTAATGTACCAAGAATTAAGGAAGAACCTAATTCCCTGCCTAACTTTGACATTATCATGTACTTAAACACATTCAAGGCTTGAATGTAAGTAGAAAGACTAAGTGAGAGAGAACAGAGGCTGATATAAACCAAACTGATTATTGTTTTGGCTTGAGTAAGCTAGGAAATACCAGTGACCTGTGGCTTCTCCTTAGTCACAAAGTTGTCGCCTCAAAAATAACCTGTGATATTCCTTAATTGGTACCAAAGGCCTAGGACAAAGTAATAACAGTGAGGGAAATCAAAACCTGAAAAGGTGCCAAAGGATTTCTGTTCTCCTAAACTAGGTTCAGTGTCTTTATAATTTATCTACTAGAAGCAGTTATTTTGGTTGGTTTTCAAGTACCACTATAACAAATGCAGATGACTTCTACTACTGCCATTATGAGGAGACAGTGTCAGATTTTACCCTCTAAGTTATCATTTAAAAGGTTCATAACAGACTTCCTTCTTTGATCAGACAGTATTTCTCCCACTGACCTGTCACTGAATGAATCCACATGACCTATGTTAAAATTGCTTTGTGAAACAGGCTCTGCCCAGAAGGGGCGGGGGGGCATTGAGAAGGGGGAAAGTGGCACAAACAATGTATATACATGTAAGTAAATATAAAAATGACAGAATAAAAGGGGAAATAAAATAAAACAGTTTTGTGTGAGTACTTTTAATGAATTAAATAGATGCTTTATTCTAAATAAAAAGGAGTCAGAAAAATAGGAATTTATTGGGGTCCCATCTTTCTTAGGAAGTCAAATAGCCATTAGAAATCTTCAATTATATTCTGAAAGTTTTAAGACAATGCAGACTACTTTATTTTGAAAGAACTCTCTTGTTTAGAAAAACCAGGACATCTTATACAAAATAATAAAATGAGATCTGTGTGTAAGCATTGTTAATAAGTTACAAATAAAGTTTGATAATAAAGTTTAGCAGACTAAGATTCCAAAGATGAAGGGAACAGAAATGTGAATCTTACACTTAGAACAACTTTCCCCCTAAAAGCATTTCCTAATTTGAAACTGTTATCTAAGAAGGTAAGAAAGTGAACAGAACTTTTTGCAGGCCAGGACAGCAAAAATTGGTGATCAGAAACCATCAAGAATGAGAAGTCCAAAACTGGGATACCAAAAGTTGACACCCTAGGAATGTGTCAAGCTGAAATATACCAGGCCTTCTAGGACTTCAAACCTTTTCAATCCCTGTTTCTATTAAAGTAACATACTTTAGCCTAGGCATCTGTCAGAAGCAAACCCTCAATCCCACTGTTTATAGTAAAATTGTCCAGAACTCAAATTATCCCTAGAATATTTTACCTAATGTTCCTAACAAGTGGTACTAGGCTAATTGGATGTTTGTAAAGAGAAACAATGACAATATTTCCTTCACATCCTACACACAAAGTAGTCCAGATATTTAATAACATTAAAAGTAAAAGACAAACTAATAAAACTTTTAAAACATGGAAAAGAAGTAATAACTGTCTGGAAGAACATTTCCAACTACAATAAAATTAAAATTTCTCTTAAAGTAAAGAAACCCTTAAAAGAAGGCAAAAACAATCTATAGACTGGAAATACTCCAGTAGGACACGTGGCAAGGTTATATAAAGAATCTCAATAAGTCAGTAATAGAAGTTCAGATAACGCAATAGAAAAATGAGTAAAAGAGTTGAGAGATACTGTGTTTTTAAGAAAAATAAACTGCATGTTTTTCCTCTTTTCCTCTACAGTCACACCACAATCAACACAGAAGACTTCTGTGACTGAAAAGGTGTGTAGGTTTCTACTCACTAGCAAACAATTCTGCAGCAGCAGACATCATCTGGCAGTCCTCAAATCCAGTTCAATTCTGACACTATTTCACTGAATCCAGCGTCAGATACTACAAGCTGGGGTCTCAGTCCCCAAGAATGCCCCCTCATTTAAGATGCCAGTCACAAACTCCATGTTGTTTTACTTGTGCTTCTGACTAACAAGCCAAAATTCGGAGTTCCCTAAGCCCTGTTTTGTGTTTGCTTAATTTGCTTCACTGGGTCCCAGAACTCAGGGAAACAGTTACTTATATTTGCAACTTCGTCATAAAGGATATTACAAGGCATAGAGACAAACAGCTGCTTACAGCAAGGTGTGAGGGAAGGAACACAGAGCTTTTATGTCCTCTCTGGACATTCTCCCATCCTGGAACCTCTAAATGTTCTAAGCAGCTCTCTGAACCCTGTCCTTCTGGGTATTTATGGAGACTTCACTACATAGTTATGTTGCTAATAGATTAGGTGGGAAAACCTAGAAGTCCCTGTCTATTCCAATTTTCTTGGCCTCTCTTGCAACATTTCTCCCTCCAAGGCATGGCAAAGGACTCCCCTTGAAGCAAGGGGCTCTTATTGACCTACGAGACAATAGAAGGTCAGAGATTATGCCTAGCTGCAAGACAGAAAGATGAGGGAGGATTAGAGTTTCCATGACCCGCCTGGGGGAAGAAAATTTCTAGTTTCTATGCCAAAGCTGGGGAGGGAGTTTTGAGCCAGGAACTATGGACAATAAACAAAAATATAAACTATAACATCATTGGTACTTCATATGAGAAAATATACAAATTGCCATCAACAGGGAAATGGAATTAAGTGAAAAATAAAACTGCCTTGAGCCATAATTACACAGCCACCATAATAGCTAAAAAAATTAGAAATCTTACACTAAAGTTAGCAAGCATGCAGAGGAATGAGAACTATTGAACCTGATTGGTAGGAGTATAAATTAGTACAATCATTTTAACAAAACTATATAAAAGTTACAAAATGAACACATACAGGCTTTATGATCAACCAGTTCCAATCCTAGGAATGTGTATCTATCTGTGCAAAAAGACATGTAGAAGAGAAGAAAGAATCTATAGCAACATTATTTATAAGTGTCCCACACTCAGAGATTACCCAAATATTCATCAACAAATAAAATGCAATGCATTTAAACAATTGAGAAATAAACAGCAAGTAAACAAACATACTTCTACTGCATACAACAGCATGGGTTAATATTGCAAACATTACATTAAGCAAAAGAAAAAAAGATTCTGTTGTATAAAATTTAAAAGAGATAAAACTAGATTTGGTATTAAACTTCAAGAAAAATGTTGCCCTTGAGAAGGAAGTGTTTAATACACTGGAAGTTACTTGAGGGGCTTCTCTTCCTCTTTGTTTTTATTCTATTTCTTGGTTTTAGTGGGCATTGCATAAGTGTGACCCTTTCTAATCATTCATTAAGCTATATACTGTGCCTTTGTATATTTCTCTATTTTAAACTCAACTTTTAATATAGATAGTTAAAAGTATCATTAAATTGTTGGTGCAGGCAGGTAATCTTTAAGACTCTTTTTTGTCACTGATTGTAAATGAGCTCCTGAGGACCTTGGCTAATATCATTTACAAGATTAACTAAGGCCATGACCTACAGTTGAATTAGAAACTTTTGAAAGTGACCCAGAAGATGTGTGTGTGTGTGTGTGTGTGTGTGTGTGTGTGTGTGTGTGTGTGGTGGGGATGGTTTTTAATGCCCTTAGGTGCTTTGGAGTGTCCAAGATTGAGGACTACTTCACTAGGGTCTCCAGGTCTTCCTCAGTTACATTTATATACACAAGGTTGTTTTACCCATTTGGTACTCAACAGCTATATTTACTCTATATAAACATTTATAAGGTGAAAACAAACATAATTTCTTCTGTTTTCATAAAGATTTCCATAAGCTTAATTTTTACAATAAAAGATGATCTTTGGGTGAAATTTAATTCCAGTCTTTTTCTTCATAAATCATTATATGTAAAACATAGAATTATTATATTTAGTAAATTGAGTTCTGTTATCTCAATATTGATTTCACTAGGTTTCATCAAGAATTACTTAAAATATTAAAGTTCAGGATAAAGTAATTCTGGATACATTATAACTTTTATTGCCACCTTGATATTATACCTGGATAAGGAAGAAGAATTGGCTCTGGTTTATATAGGCTTTTAGAGGCAAATATTGGGCTAAATGAACTCATTCAAAAAATTTTAAAATAACAGTATTATTATAATAGTAAGAAGAATTCTAAGTAGTCCCCTAAGATTTTCCATCCTTCTAATGTTCAGGCCCTATAAAACCCTAGGGACAATGAATGTAACTGATTCACTCTCATAATTAGGTTATAACATGGTGCAGCTGACTTTAGGAAAAGGAGATCATCCAATGAATTTGGCATTTTCACTTAAATCTTTTAAAAATAGAGAGCTTTCTCAACTGGTAGTAGAAGTTGTCCATATTGGCCAGGATTAAAGCCAATATTTTGTGAACTGCCAATAGAATGGTGAGGCCTTCAGGAGTTCAGAGTGCCCCCAACTGACAACCAAGGAAAGTAGGATCAAAACATTGCAAATTCCTAGGTACTGACTTCTTCCAATAGTCAATGAGTGTGGACAGGAGTCCAAGCCTGAGAGCTACAGTCCCAGTTACCACCTTGATGTCAACCTTCTGATACCCTGAGTAGAGGGTAGACTTGTTGGTTGTTTCATGTCCAGACTTATGACCTTTAAAACTGAGTTAATAAATGGGTGTCAGGGCAATGTGTCACATTTCATTAGAAAACTAATATAGATTTTGATGCCCAGAAGTGGGGTACAACTCTAATAAATAACTAAATATGTGAGATGGCCTTGGAACTGAGAGGGGAGACACTGCAATTTTGAGGAGAATGGTGAGGAACACATGAGAAAAAGCTTGAATTGCCTGGAACACACTTTTAGTAGAAGTATGGATGCTGAAAATGCTGCTTATAAGGGTTCAGAAGGAAATGAAACTGCATTATTGCAAATTGGAACAAATTGATGAATCCAAGTTGTGTAGTGCTAGAAATTATGCCCCGCAGTTAAATGAAAAGTGAACCTTGCATAAATGATGAATTTGTATGCAGCGTTAAGGAGATGTCCAAGTTAAGACTAGAGATTCTATCTGGCTTCTTTTACGACTTGCTGTAAAAGGAGAGAGGTTTGGGGGTGGGGGGGAAGTGTGAGGGAGACAGAATAAAACTATTCAATTAAATTAAGAGATTCACTGTCTAGAAAAAAGGCTGAGGGTATGATTCTACAATCCTTTTCAGTAACCTGTAATGACCTAAAGGTCAGAATATTCATTCACAAGAGATTAAGGGTATGCCATACAGTTCCTTTCAATCAAACCAGAGGCCTCTAGGAAGCTTGAGAGGGTTGTCTCCAAGCCACTCAACAAGAGACCAGGAATGAAAAGTTATCTCAAAAGTTATCTCTGTGTCTATGAATTTTGTCTAACAGAATGAATCCCCCACGAAAAGCACACAGGGCCCACAATATTCTTGAGAAAATTTTGTCATCAGAAACACTTTCAGCATGGACAACGAGAAACAGAGAGAGTATAAAATTAAAAGAGGTTCTTGAACTTCCCCCCCCCAAATTCTATTGGCAGACTGATAAAAATTTTTAGTTGCTATTTTTCATGAAGAAAAAGAATGACTCAGAGGGCAGAACCAAGAATTCAGTGAGTATAATAAGCTGCCTAAAAGGCGGAATAGAGAGCCATGAGGATTGCTCCCAGGCCTACAGACAGAATCAAGGAATTCTGAATGGATTTTGCCCATCTGGATTCAATGTTCCATTTTTTTAAAAAAAGAATGCCAACTCAACTCAAAAGTGGATCAAGGACCTAATATATGGCCTGAAACTTTGAAACAACTTCAAGAAACAGTAAGAAATACACTGGAACATATAGATATAGGGAACGACTTCCTAAACAGAACTCAAAAGGCTCAGCATCTAAGAGAAACAATGAACAAATGAGACTACATCAAACTAAAGAGCTTCTGCACAGCAAAAGAAACAGACACCATACTCAAGAGGCAGCCCACAAAAATGGGAGAAAATCTTTGCCAGCTACTAATCAAGTAAGGGACTAATATTCAGAATCTACAGAGAATGCAATAAACTCAGCCTCCAAAGAATCAACATCCCAGTGAAGAAACGGGCACATGAATTAAACAGGGGATTCTCAAAAGAAGAGGTACAAATGGCCAGTAAATACATGAAGAAGTGTTCAAATCCCTGGTTATAAAAGAGATGCAAGCCAAAACCACACTTAGATTTCATCTCACCACAGTTAGAATGGCCATAATCAAAGGTAATAACAAATGCTAGTGAGGATGTAGCAAAACAGGAACTCTTATACACTACTGAAGGAAATGCAAATTAGTACAACTACTATGGAAAGCAGTGTGTAGATTCCTCAAAAAACTAGAGCTAGAACTGCCATATGATCCAGTGATATTGCTCCTAGGTATCTACCCAAAGGAACATAAGAAAGGATACAGTAGAGACACCTGTACACCGATGTTCATTGCAGCACTATTCACAATAGCCAAACTCTGGAAACAACCCAGGTGCCCCACAACTATGAGTGGATCATGAAATTGTAGTACATATACACAATGGAGTATTACTCAGCCACAAGGAATAATGACAT
The DNA here is from genome assembly GCF_047511655.1 of Castor canadensis. Taxonomy (NCBI): domain Eukaryota; kingdom Metazoa; phylum Chordata; class Mammalia; order Rodentia; family Castoridae; genus Castor; species Castor canadensis. The sequence continues at coordinate 105,805,694 of NC_133392.1, read as the reverse complement.
GGGGTTTGAAGGTAAATGAGTGCAATTGGAGGACATCATGTTAAGTGAAGTTAGCCAGGATCAGAAACACAAAAGACACGTTTTTCTCTTACATGTGGAAGATAAGTCCAAAGATAAACATATACACAAAAATAAGCATGATCATATACAAACTCAGATGTAGAACATGTTTGTAACAGTGTATCTACTCTGTGGAACTTGGAAATAGAGGGAAAGGAAAAGAGAATCATAGAGCATCCATAATATCACATACATAAGATGTGAAGGAAGAAGATATAAAGATGTGTGTTGAAAACTATTAAAAAATGGAGGGTGGGAGGTAAAGGGGTAAAGAAGAGTATTCAAAGGGATTGAACAGACCAAAATAAAGCCTACCCACAGTGGACATACATTGAGACACCACTTTGAACATCAACTTAAATATTAATAATGAAACTCAGAACTGTAAAATAGGCACAGTGTGTATGGGGATGGAGGTTACTAATAGGAAGTTACTAATGAAGGAAGGAGATTAAGATGATGGTATATGGTTGATGGACTTTATACACCTATACGAAACAGAACTAAAAAAACCTCTTCCAATTGCTTTAAGTGGAGTGGGGAGGGAACTGGGGGAGAGCTGATGGGTGCAATGTAAATTATGCACAATATGTCTTATCAGAATTGTCACTATACATCCTCCTCCCCCATAAAATGAATATATCCTAATAAAAAGTTTATAATAAAAAAAAGAGGAATGACTTTAATTTTAGTGCTTTGCTTGTCCCATGATTGTATATTGGGATTACTGAGGCAGGTAATTTGTTTCTTTAGTTTCCAAAACACAAAGATGGAATTAATTATTCCTATAAGCTTCATTAATGGATTATTCAGTGGCATCTGATTAAGATGGTGAAATTTGGGACTTTGAACTGAAGCTATAATGAGATGAGACACCTTGAGAGGTGAAGGAGAAGGAACAGAATGAAATGAAAGTATGTGCCCCTTAAGGTTAGGATAAGAAGTGGAGAAAAGGGAATCACAAACAACTTAAAGCTTCTTATCAAAAAAAGTCAAAGATCAAGAAATGTCCTTAAAATTTTTTTGTCTCTGTAATGCAATATTTTTTAGATTTTTGTGTGAAATGAAGTATCCTAAAGAAAATTTAAATTTACTGCAAAGTGGGCCTGAAGATATCAAAGCAGTCTAACTTGTCAGAAATCATCCTACAGATTTAAAGCTTCTATGAAGGGGAAATAATGACTCTTCTTCATTAATCATTTTAGAATTTGCACTTTGGTGGGAAATATTCATTAGAAACCTTTTGATGTTGCAGAAAGTATAAGTTTTCTGTCCTTTATGCCAAGAATGGATGCATAAATGATTTCATGTTTGTATTTATTTATGCCTTGCAAATTCAAGGCAAGCATCTCATCAGTATTACACATGTGACAGCATTTTAAAGCACAATTAGGAAAACATTTTCTCCCTAATTATCCTTTATTTTAACTGCAATGGATGCCATTTCTCCCAGAGGTTTATTGTATCATGCATCCAACAATAATGAGGCTATTTTCCTTTGTTTAACAAATTCTAGGGTTTTATGCTTTATAATCCCCAAAACCTTGTCACAGTCTCTTTGGCAAATGAGCTCCTATGCTGTAACTAACTATAGTGTGTCTTGGACTTAGAATGAGTCTCCTAAGCTCTCTGTTGACTATGGAATTTCCTGAATTTTAACAGAAGCACTCAACCATAGGCCCTCCAACTAATTAAGCATCAGTTTCAAGAACAGAGAATTTTTACAGAAAATTTGACATAAACCTGAGGGACCTATAAACTACTTCATATGAAGAATGACTGGAGAAATAAGGAAGGTAGACGTGGAATGCATTTACTATTTGCTTTATAAAGGGACCAGTAACAATGGGAGGACATTAAATATAAATGTCAACTTGGAGGACACATATAAGACCCTGATTTGTTCAACAAAGTAGTTTTTTCTAAATGATTTGTGAACATATTCTAGGAGAGCTAAGTGATAGGCTACCAAATCTCCACTGAACACCACAGACTGCACTGTTTGTATAAACTATATTGGGTACAATATACTACAGGACCTAAACTCCCTTTCAATTCAGAGTCTAGGATTCTCTCTTGCAAGGGTTTCTGATGTAAAGAAGGCCAGCTCAACTGGTACACAAAAAATAAGAAAGAGAAAAAACATTACTAAAAATGACCTATGTTATTTTTGAAATAGAAACTGTGCCTGACAGAATTCAATGCAAAAATAAAACTATCCTGTTCAAAAAAAGATCTGACAGCAACCCTAGAACTCATCTGGTCCAAACTTCTAATTTTACAAATAAGGAAACTGAGGCCCAGAGAATTTATGGGAACTGCCTAAGATCCACTGATGTCACAGCCCTAAATATGGGCAAATCAACCCCAAACTTCTGGTACTTAGGTTATAGTTCTTAGCAAACTCAGACTGGGTTGCAATTGCAGGTCTGTTGTTTGCTTCCTTTTGCATAAAGAGGTTATTTTCTGGGAAACTCCAACCTAAGATTTCTAGATATAGACAAGGCAGGAAGTTATGGTGACAAATTCTGCCTCCCTCCTTTGACCTTCTGGAGCTTTGATCCGACTCATTACCTAAAAGGCCCATTTACTTGCCCTAGAATTTAGAAGCTGTCAGCAAATTCTGACACCAAATTTTGTAGCATGAAACATTTTCTACAGGTTTCCAGCCCTTTTTGACATTGTGTGTTTACACTACAGACAATAGCAACAAATGTTAAGATGTTGTTTTCAAAGTTTTGAAAGATTCTCCAAAGATAGCTTAGTTAAGCACTGAATATAAAACTAGCTCAAAATTGTTTATCTCTTCCTTGAAACTGAATCGTTTTATTCAGAATAGAAAGATAATCTATTTTAGCTGGCAATGCATTGTTGAGCTAGACCCACTGACTGTTCCTTGTCCTATGTTAATACAGCCTTGATTTAAATACATTTCACGTGCTGTGTAGAATATTATTTTGCTTATTCTGAGATATTTTATTTGAAGCATTTAAACATGTAAGATAGTTTAGTCTATTCTATTTCCTTTTTCATTTTAAATTTCATTTCATGTCGCCCGGGACATATTTGATGCTGTGAGTGGAAAACTGCATTAATTCAACACCAATTTTATTTTCTCATAGTCTCTGCTCCATGCTAAATACTTCCAAGGAAATGTCAGGCTTATACATGGGGGTCTAGGTTAAGTATCAAAATAGGTTATTTTCACAGAGTTAGAGCAGTGTTGATGGGGAAATGGAATGGTAATGACATCCTTCAATGACCTATGAACTCTGTTTGCTCCAAATATATACTTGATAAAGATATAGGGGAAGTTATAACCACACAAATATGATTAGAAGGTCAGGGTATTATCACATTTAAGTCAATCTATTTAGGTATAAATCCTCCAGAATGGATATGTAGTATTCTGCAAGCTCAGAAAGAAAGAAGCCTTGTAATGTTCATTTGGTAACTTGTTTTGTCCATCTGGGTATTCCTGATTAGAGAAGGCAGATGGAAGCTACTTTGGTTAAATATAGATTTGTCACAATGCTTTAAATTGTTCTTAAACTTAGTACATATAAAGACAAATGATTTATTAGGAAAAACCAAATATGAAAATAGAAGTAAATTCATTTTACTACATTTAATTATTTATTTATTCTATATAATGCATATTTTAGTTGCAATAACTTTTTTTATTATCTTTTTAATTTTCTTTAATTTTTTTTCTCTTTATTTATATGTACATATATTGTTTGGGTCATTTCTCCCCCCTACCTCCCGCCCCCTTCCTCTCCCATAACCCCTTTGCTTCCAGGCAGAAACTGTTCTGCCCTTTTCTCCAATTTTGTTGAAGAGAAGACATAAGCAATAATAAAGAAGACAAAGCATTTTTGCTAGTTGAGATAAGGATAGGTATACAGAGAGATTCCTAGCATTGCTTCCATTGGTCATTTGTAAGGAAATGACAAAGTGGTTTCTGCATCTTGAAGACTAATCTATTCAAATATTTTTCTAGACTCCATCCTACTGCCTACATGGTCTATATTCTAAATCACAGGATGTTGTTTAAGCCAACCTGCATTGGAATGTTGATATCTTGTATTTGAATATAATTTCTAAGGATTACAAAATATCTCATTTCCCTTTAAAGTTCATTTTGAGCCAAGCCCTTATCAATGGTATGTTGTATTTGTCAGACATGCTACATATCAAAATGTGTAAGTTGTAGAATGTTATATTTTATATTCATGACCTTAATTTATTTCAGATACACATTGCACCAGAAATTGAAAGGTCAAATTGCAGAGTTAGAAAGGATTAGGTAGCACTCTGGTCTTGACATATTAGCAATAGGTAACACAATGGAGTCTACACTATCATTTGTCTACCCTAGCTACCACTGACACCTGCTTATGTCTGTCAGTTGTCATAGACTTACTCAGGATGCTGATCTTCCTCTTTGTTATGAGTCCAGGACACTTATCCCTTTGCCATAGCCATACTGTTGTCTGTGTACAAAAGATACATTCTGTACACTCAAAATCTATCAAGCTATGGGTAGCTTTTATACTTCCACTTTGGAAGATGCTGTCAGTTCTTGTTTCAGTTTTTTGTCTATCTTCATGTTTGATGTCTGGGTACTCTAAATTACAGCCTTGCAACAGGGTTAGAAGTCCTCTATGCTTTTAGATCTCCAACTGTATCCAGAATATTCCTTTATCTCCTTCCTCAAGAAGTCTGTAGGTAATAGAACAGGGGCAGGGCACAAATCTAATTCTTGAGGAAATATCATATACTAAGTAGCTTATCTCTTCATTGTTCTTTTTTCATTTACTTCCAGAGAAACTTCATCTAGTTTGGAGGGAGAGAAAAAGGTGGAAAGTCTCTTTATTAATCTTTTCTTTCAGAGTTATCATCTGCGGCATGTTATAACTGACTTCTTAGAGTTTAAGCTTTTGTAAAACAGGATTAGATTTTTATAACTCTAAATAATTTACTTTTTAATGCTTTTGTATTGTATAGTCAATTCAAAGAGAGGAATGCAAAGGGTACAAGAAAATCTGAGGCAAACTTTGTAAATATTTCCAACACTAGCCCTTGTATTTACTCTCCTTTAAAATACTTTGCACACATCCTGCTGTGCCTTCCCGCACTGTTTTGTGTATCTCCATTTCTCCTCCAGTTGCCTCTGTCTTCTACACAAATTGCAACAACAGGAGGGAACTTTACTTTTCTTACAAAGAGCTGATTTTTAATTTTCTGTTTATGACATTAGTGGCTCCCCCACTGGGAAGAAATATGGATGCCATAACACATACTGAGTCATGTCATTAAACATTTGCCACTCTGCCACACCTCCACCCTGCTGGCTTTGGTAGAATAGCAAAATGATCATGTAATAAAAAGTATTCTCAATATTGAGGGAGCTTCAGAACCATGTGATGAACTGTAAACCACTATTGATACACTTAATGCCAAGCAATCAGTACAGATCAAAGAATGAGCTTGTTTAGCAGGATGAGATCCAAATTGAGCTGCTGCTTTTGAGGAAGGGTCATGTGTACTAGTTCAATATGAAGAGAATTACAGTAATTGACTTTTATTGAGCATAGTGCACATGTCAACACTACATCGCAGCAGAATAACATATTTAATATGTAACTGTTATCACCGCAATTGTGGTCTGAAGGACTGAACTGGATTTTCCACAGGTCCAACATGTAACAAGGAGACTATAGCTGCTGTGCCAATGGTACATGAATCTTATATGAGATTCACCTTTACTAATTAATTGAGCTGAAGGATTGTTATCTTCTAGAATTGATGCCTCTTGGACCTTAACAAAAACCCTTTTGTGTCTGAGTGAAAAAACAGATAAAAATATTCATCAATAGAAAGTCAAGTATAGAAATTAAAATGTACTTCAAGCCCAAAGCATCATATAAAGAATATTTTTTGGCAATACTGAGGTTTAAACTGAGGGCTTCATGCTTGCTAGGCAAGTGTGGCTTAAAGCAGGGCTCTAGCTCTAAGAATTATCAAAAGTGCTATGAAAGGTCAGTTGTCTGAATGCTCACATTCATTTGAGAGAGAGTTGGAGACGTTTCATCTAAGGCAAGTTTTAGATGATGGCTAAGCCTTTAAATAGCAAATGTCATAAGTAAATGCAACAACAAAACCATACATAAAATTCTTTAAGATAGAGAATAACATGAGCAAGATAGGAAAATATGGGATTTATTCAAGGAGTAGTTTTGACCTGTGACTGGAATATAGTGTTATTAATAGCAAAAGCTAGTCTAAAACAGTCTGAAGTGAGATGCTGAAGGACCCTAAATACCAAATTAAGAGAATCTACCCAAGTTGTTAGGCAAAGAGAAGTTCCTGAGGGATGGAGCCATGTGGAGTGTACTTTCAGTAATTTTTACTGGGTTGTGAATATGCTGTTATACATAAGAACTCATATTTTTCCTGATTGATCTTGTTTCATATGTCTATGACATTCTCTAGGTTCTAGATGCTAGTCCTTATAGTTTTTCACCCCTGCACTCCCACACAAATGAACATGTGTACACACACCCTGGTCAGTTTTATTCCATTGATTTACTGTTTGTTGTTTTGTTAATTGCCTGTGTGTGCTTAGATGGTGTCCAGATGGTTTGGATAAGAATTTTTTTATGATGGTATGGAAGCAATATGCAATCAGCATTGAATTTTGATTTTGATCTTTTCTTAACTTCCATTTGCAGTATAATACTCTGATTATGCTGCACAAGACCAGCAACCTACAGCTCCCAATCAGCTCTTACCTACCTAACACAAAGGTAAACAACAGATATGCTACAGTGTACTGTGTTGTCAAAATTCTTTATATACAGGTGGACTGTAATTTACACATTTTAGATAAATTTGGTTTTGTATTAGATAAACTTGGCAACCTTAAGTGTCTTGAGAAAGCTTAATGGGGCTAGCTAAGTTCAGTAGGCTAGGTGTATTAAATGCATCTTTGACTTATACTATTTACAAATTATAAAGTTTTTAATGGGGCATAACCTCATTGTAAGATGAGGAGTATCTGTGTGGACAAGAGTTTTAGATAAATAATTGTGGTGATTTCTGCTTGCATTGTGTGGAAATTTTAATAACAATTTCCTCCCAGTCCCTCATTTTGATATCTTTGAACTACTGAACTGATACCAGCGAACTTGTAGTCATCTTATTATATAAGAAAAACTAATCCACTCTTAGTTTGCTTGCTACCAAAAATTGTCCTACTATACAATGCTTGTCTATATAAATTTGACTTTATCAAATCTTTAGAGATCAAATCCATATATCCTCCCTGAGTCTTACTTTCTTCAGTAAAATGAGTAAAACACCAACTACTTTGAAGAAATACAAGGGCTAAGGGCAATAAAATATCTAACACAATGTAAAAAACACCTTTCCAGGGTATGTTCCATATCAGCAGTAGAATAACTACCTTAAAATAAGTGAACAAATGAATGTAGAAGGCATTCTACTTCTAAGAATGTCACATGAATAGTACTATTTTCTTTAGGCTGACTGATTAGATGTAAATTTGAACAATACTTTTGGTGTCTTTTTTGCTATTAAAATGGCAGATCATTTAATACCAGTTCAAATATAAGTATGGATGTTAGTATTATATCTATATTTAAACTGAGTAATTGAGGTATTATTTTGAGTTTGGTTTCTTTGCATTGAAGCAGAATTTTATATTAAATCAAACTTGGTAATAAATAGGTGATAAATATATTCAAGTTTAATGCTGATGTGATCCTACAATGTTTGGTAGATTGCTAATGAATGTTTTTGACATCTCTTATCCACAATTATATTTCTTTTTTAACTGTGAATTGTTTAAGAGCTTACTATGTAGCCCAAGATAGACTGAAAATCCTCAACATTGTATAGGAAATACAAAACTGACTTTATCAAAGTTCCATACTATGTCATGATTTTATTGAATGACATTGAGTTGGACATCATGTTGACTGATACTACAAAATATTTCTCAATTTAATCCTTAAAAAATAGAGAATCAGCCATTTTATGAAAGGGGATGTTGACATTTTAATCACTCCTAAATAAATATTGCCTTTAAGAGTTTACTACATAAGCAAAAGATAATACCCAACTTCCAGATGAAGAGGGAGAGAGTATGACCAAAAAAAAAAAAAAAGTGAGCTCAAAAGAGAAAGCAGGATATGTAGTCAGCAATTTGAAGATCGTTTATTTCAATCTCCAGTATCTTCTTGAAAGATCAATTCATGACCTTTGTATCTGTATGCAAATCCTTAACAAAACTTTACATAGAATTTTTGCAACTGATTCTGCTTGAACCACAAAATTGGTTATTATGTCTTACACTTAATCACATTCAAACTGATTTTTCCTTTATAAACTCTTCCACTCCAGGAATCAATTCTACTGAACATGAAGAAATACAAAAGAAAATTTATGCAGGGTTATTTACTGGAGCTTACTGTCAGAATCTAGATTACACCCTTAAAACAATAAACATTGCATCACTGACCATGATATCACTTCACTTGATTTCAAAAAAGCTCCAAAAAGTTTTTTCGTTTTGAACTTGAACAAAAAACAAGTGAAAATACCCTCAGAGATCAAACAGTTTCACATTCAAAGAAAAACCTTCCATTCCTTTCTTCTACTCAGAGCTCACTTTTCAGGGTCTTCACATCAAGGCTGGGAGTATTTAGTTTTGCAACCTCCTTTATTTCAGTACACTTTAATATGGATTCTTTCTTCACTCATTGTCATAGAGTAGAAAAGAGTGGGAACTTTAAAACAGAGGAATAAGGAGGTTGGTATTCGATTTTTTAAAACTCTTCAGTAAAGTCAGGAATGGTGGTGCAGTCTGTAGTCCCAGCACCTCGGGAGTGTGAAGTAAGAGAATCATTTAAAACCAAGAATTTGAGACAAGCCAAAATCTTCCCTATGTTTCCCCAAAATGCATTTGGATTGGTTTATAAACAATAGCTAAAACCATACTGAAGATAGTGGCATTACCAGTCCAAATTTTGCAGATAAATTAAAATATAGTAAAGTAATCATATGATGATACCTTTTGAATACACTCTCTTTATGGTCAAGACACACTTTTATACTTACGGAAATTCAACATAAAAATAATTGAGGTCAGTATTGAGTTAATATCATACTGGATTAGGGTGGGTTATAAATTATTGGCTAAGAAGAGACAGAAAGGGATCATAGAAAGACAGAAACAGGACTGATGCAGAGATAGAATCACACTGCCGCAAGCCAGTAAGTGCTAGGGACCACCAACAAGTGGAAGAGTCAAAGAAAAATTATCCTGCAGAGCCTTTGGAGGGTGTGTGACCCTGTCAACACCTTTATTTTGGGCCTCCAACCTCTAGAACCAGTACAGGATAAATTTCTGCTGTTTTACTTTACCAAATATATGGTAGTTTGTTGTGGCAGCTCTAGAAAATAAATGCAAGTGAGTTCCTAGCCTCTGAGGCATCTCCCTGTCTAAGAAGCTAGCAAGTCCAGATTTTCATATTCCCAACATCACTTAAAGCTGGGGCATGGGAACAAGGTCTAAGCTCAGTCACTGTATTAATTATCTACTGCCATACAATACTTACCACACCCTTAGTGGCTTGAGGAAATGCACGTTTATGATTTCACTGTTTCTGAGGTTCAGAAATGTGAGCACTGCTGGCCTCAGCACTGTTGCAGGGTCTCACAATACCTCAAGCTGATGCCAGGGCTGCAGTCTTATCTGAGGCTCTACCAAGAAAGGTGCTGCTTCCATTTTTATGTAGTTATTGGCAGTATTGTTTTCTGAGGATTGTGGGGTTGAGGACCTTTCCTGACAGTCTGCCTATTTCTTCAAGGCCAGGAAGGAAGAATATCTCTGGAAAATGGATATTATAATATTATAAAAAATAATCATGTATATGTAAACTCATATATTCTGTCACTTTTGTTTTTCTACCAAGTCTCAGTTTCTACCTTGAGGAAAGGAGGAAATTATATAAAGGGGTGAATACCAAGAGGCAGGGACTGTGGAAGCCATCATAAGTCTGTCCATGCAGTAAATTGGCCACATCTGTACTTTAAATTGGGGAGTGGTGGCAAAGTGAATCAGAAAGATGAGGAATCCATTCTGAGCCACTAGCTGTAGAGACTGTGGTGGCTGCTGTGTCCCAGGAAGTCCCAGGTATCCTATGCTAGAAGCTCAGGTAGAGTGAATTGAGTTCATCAGCAGACTCAGTAGTGTTATCATTAAACTACTTTAACAGCAAGATTTTGGCTGTGATTTGGGCTGTAAACCTCCCTTGCTCCTGCTTATTTTATTTATATGTTTTGTTCAGGCTTCCTGATGATTTTGTGAGTTACCTGACAACTTCCAATAAATTCATTTTATGCTTTAATCAACTGGACTTGGCTTCTATTGTGTGTAACCAAGAACCCCGACTGATACACTTAGTAAAACAAAATTTGTTTTCTAGGATTCTAGTATGCCCAATGAGACCTCTCTTGCCTTCCCTTACCACAGACAACAGAGACAAATGACAATCATTAAAAGTGGATATAAACAGTAGAACAGATACAAAATATTCTTTTTCTCTTTAGAAAGGCCTCTGACTCCTCAATTAGGTTAAGCACTCCAGCTACAGGTTTCTGTAGCATTTCCCTCTTATAACAGCCATTATCCTTACCAGTGTTACTTGTTGAATAAAATCTTCCCTACTGCATGTAGTCTCCCATGTCTACAGATTTCATAAGTCTTTAAACCAGTGCCTGGTACATAAAGAGTTTCTTAGATATTTGCTAAAATAATGAATGAGTGAATGATGAGTGAATTTATATTACTACTTTCTCTGAAATCATGATCCCACCTGGTAATCACTCATATTGAATTGTGGATAGCTCCCTGTGTCAAAAGGACTAGAGTTAACCTTCCCTTATATCATTTAAATTTTTAATCCTGAGAGTACTAGATTCAAAATTAATCCACACCTAAATGTCCTGATTTCCTCAGTTCAATGTCAGAAAACAGAAGTGTTTTCTCCTTTGGTGTACCTGAGATTCCCCAAGTCATGTTCACAACATTGTGGGATTGATAAATTATAAGATGAAATTCATACTGAATGTTTGCAGTTCAGTTCATCTGTTTTGTTGCCATGTTTTGCTACACATCAATACATTGCTCTGCTTCCTTTTGCATATTCTTTGCTGATCTACCCTGTTTCTCATAGACCACGAAGGTCAACCAACCACTTCAGCTTTGTTCAGACCATTCCTTTCTCTCCTATGATTACTTTCTTCTTATATAATTTTCCAAATGCTTCATACTCTTCAAGATCCAAGAAAAATATGACATCTTCTATTACCTTTTCCCTGTGTAGCACCACATAATCTTCCATCTTCAAAATTTCATATTTATTATTTTATAATTTCTATAATAATGACATCAACATATCTCTAAAGTACAATGTAAGTTCCTGATGAGCTTTTTTTGTTTTTGGTGGTCCTGGGGTTTGAATTTGGGGCCTTTTGTTTATTAGGCAAGCACTCTACTAGTTAAGCCATGTCCCCAGCATAAGTTTTTGGTATATGACTGATTCATCTTCATATTCTCTGAATACTTTACACACACACAGAGGATAAATATATAAGTAATATTACTATGAGAAAATATAGGATATAATCATTATAAAAGCAATTCTACTAAAGACTACCTGCACATATTGATCACCTCTCAAATAACAGATGAAAAGTTCTCTAAATTTCTTCATGGTAACTATAACACAAATACCACATCTTAGTATGAGTCAAAAAGATTATACAGCCTGTATAGCATTTGTTAAAACCTTGTAGAATAATTTTTAAAAATGAAAACCTTGTAGAATTAATCACTTCTCTCAGTTGCCGTGATAGTCATTAATAGTACTATGTGTCAAATAGTTCTTTTTTTTTCCATGTATCTTTTTCAGAAAAGATTTTGGATTGGGTGGGGTAGTGTGAGTAATAGTAATGTCTGTCAGTCCAGAGTCACAGCATTTAATTACCTTGTGAGACTTTGAGAGCCCTCCTTTCACTCTGTCATGGTAACTTTCCACATTTGAAATGCTGCTGCTTTGCCCTCTGGGTTCCTGATACACTAAGAGGAAGAAGTTTCTTGCTGACACACATGAACAAGAAATAAAAGCACAGATTATAAGTCACTGAGAATTGGAGCTATTTGTTATAACTATTCTAACTAATGGTACCTTCATTTTCTTATCCATCTAGGAAAGCTGAAGATATTTAATAACATAAAATCCCTAGTTTCTCATTTTTTGCTATTGTTTGTATCACATTTCTCATCTCTCACTGCTTAGAACATCAGCCATAATTTATGCACATATGAAAGGAGGATAGAATCATATAATTTATGCACATATGAAAGGAAGATAGAAAAAATTACGTATTACGAATTGGATATGGAAAAAAGCTTATTCAGTGAAAATATAGGGATATAGCAGAATAAATTCCTTTATAAAAGAAGTGAAGGATTTAACCTTATTTTAAACATAGAATGCCACGGATATAAAATATTACAATGACAAATTCTTATGGTCATTGGTTACTTATTTTGAAAATTATTTACAAAAGGAAGACAAGATGATAAATACAGCTAATAAAAAAAGTTTTGGTTTTAGGCTGCGGTTATAAAGGTAAACTTTCTATATTAAAAATAAAATCTAGATTCTTACTAAATGAATGTGCTCATAGAGGGTATTTGTATTCATATGCAAATGTATCATTATTTCTCTCTAAAGAGGAGTACTAAATTGTCACATATAACTTAAAATTTCAATGAATTGTTTTTCTTTTCTAGGACCTCAATTTTAGAGATAAATAATCTTCTCTAAGACACAAATGCATGCAACAAAAGTTCGAAAAATAATATGACTTGTACACTTGGTTTTGAAATGATTTTTATGTTAACAAACTCAGGTATTTTTTTCACAGTGATGGAAATCTGACACTTGCTCAGAATTTGTAATTATGATGTCATCCCACCACTACATTTGGAGTGTTGAAAATTTTCTTTATGCTATATGAATAAAAATGACCATATAAGATAATAGCAAAGTCCCAGGGGCAAGTAATCTGGGGAGTTTTACCCAGTCATATGGATGTCATAAGGAAGGATAAAGAGAGGTCTTATATTGGAATATGTAAGAGAAAAGTTGGTAAGAGAAAAGGTCAGAGATTTCATATGTTCTCTAGGTATACAGAGCTCAGATAAGTTTATCATTATTAATCCCAAATCCAGGTTTCAGTCAGAACACAGAAATCACACTAAGTATTTTTAGCAAAGGGGATTTAATAGAAGGTGTTGATTGCTTACCAAATCATTGAAAAGACTAAAAATGTAACCATCACAGGAAAAATTTCCACTAGCTTTCAGGTTTACCACCACATCTCTGGCATGGAGAATCAGGTGGTCACCAGAGTCTGAGGCCAAATAGGACCAGAAGCTGCAGGAAGTTACTCTTGATCATCACAGCACAACCACTCCAAAAATCTCACAACTGCTAGAGCCTACACATTCTCTCACCACAGCCAAAGAAAAAATTGTATGACTTCTGTCTCCCTTCCTCCTTTCAAATCATGCTCAACTGACCTTTTTGATAAGAGCATAAATTGTATTCTAAACCCTAGAGCCATGAAAGTCTCGAAAATATAGTTCTCAGCCCCTGAAAACCCAAAGAAACCTAAAATGGTTTGCTGCAACCCAAATTAATCAGCATGCTAATTTTGATCATCTTAATGAGTCTTTCAAGAGATTTGAGTCATTATACTTTGCACATTTCCTTGTATCACCATCTCAGAACATTCATGCCCTGTGCTATCCATCTGTCAGTTGCCCTGCCACCGAATACTCTCACTCTCCTCCGTCTCCCCACTTTTTAAAACCTATACTCCTCCCTCCATGCCTTTACTATGTTGCTTGACTTTATTAATTTATTTTTTAAAAATTAAACTTTGGATTTCTTTGGGTATAACATTCAGTCTTTGAGCAACTTCATGTAGATTTTCTAAGCTACTATGCTATGTGTTTCTATTTCATGTTCATAAGGGTTTATGTGATCATAATCACCACTAATAGACTAGTCAGCATCCTGGTCCACAGTTACTGTGGACCATAGTCTCTTTTTCTTTATTTTCTCACAATAGCACTCTTTTCTCTTTTTTTGTGTTTTTCAGATATGGTCTCACACACATTTTTTTTTTTGACCTGAGGACAGCCACAGACCACTAATCTTCTACCAATCCCTACCAAGTAGCTGAGATTACAGACATGTCTCACCACATTCCACTTGTTTGTTGAGATAGGGTCTTGCTAAATTTTTGCCCAAGCTGGTCTTGAACCTCAATCCTCTTGATCTTTCCTTCTGGGATAATAGGTGTGAGCCACCATGACTGTCCCTTATAAGTCATTGTCTATGCAAAGCATGTGTTTTGGCACAGCAAAGACTCCAAAGAGCATCATATGGCAATGGCAAAATTTGATATTCAACTCTTCTCTTTCCTTAGCCTCTGATACTACTGAGAGCTTTTTTTCTTTATACTGTTTTGTGTCTCTCCTTGTCCCCTCTTCCCTTTTCTTTTCCTTCCTTTACTACAGTTCCTAATCTCTTTTCATTTCCATGCAGAGTGTAAATTTTATGAGCTCTTTTTATTCTACAGACAAGAGATCTCACTTTCCCTAACCAAATTTTCCTATGACAATATTTTGTTAAACGAAGGATCATCCATTCTGAAAAAAAATTATAACATTCCCATAAAGACAGAGTAGTGGCCAATATTGTTATTCTAAAGAGAGCACTTTATTTTATACTATGTTATACAGAGAAAGATGAGCTCTTTAATCATCAGTTCTTATAAGGAAAGAACTATATAATTCAAACAGAAGCAAGCTGCAGGCTTGAGTGTATAGAGAAACAAAGTATTGTTACTACTAATTTGATAATCAGGCATTAAAACAGAGCACCACAGCTTCATTAAGCAACAATTTTTGTGATGTATGCTGGAGTAAAATAATAGCAATCCTTTCTTTGTTGACCATGTTTTGATTAATCCTATGGAGAAATGGTGCATGTAGTTTGCAAAAGCGTAGAGCCTGGAGTTAGCCTGCTTGTTTTTGACTCCAGATACTGGTACTTTACTATTATGTAATATAAAGAATCTGGATTTAGGACACCTTTTCTAACATATCTGTCTCATGTAAGAGAGAGAAAATAAAGACAAAAGCCTCCCTTCCCTCATAGCAATGATAGCATTAAATAAGGTGTAGGTAAAGCATTTAACACACACAAATGTGTACACACATGCACACACTTTTATGAAATTCTAATCAGTAAAACAAAAAACTTCATTGTCATTCCAGCATCCTTTCTCCATTTCATCACACATATCCAGTTACTCCAGGTTGGTCAATTATATCTCTAAAATTACTTCTAAGTACTTTTTATATCTGGACTTTAGTTTACACCTCCATCAACATCTCTTGCCTGGACTGTGGCAATCACATCTTGACTTGTTATTATTATTGTTACATCATCCCTTTCCCTCCCCATTTATCACCTACAGTACAGCAAGAGGTCTTACATAAAAAACAGAATCAGCTGAACCTCAAGTTAGAAGTCTTTATTTTCCCTAAATATCTACAGAGTAAAATTTCACCTCTATAGTTTAGTAGATAGGAACTTTATCACTCAAATTTTCCAACTTCTACAGCAGTGAGTGTCAAATTTCAGAGTTATTTAAGATTTCCATTGGATGTTTGTGAATGTATTAACTCCATGGACAATATCAAACGGTAGGTTTCAATTAAAGACTATCAATCTGAATTTTCACTATTCTATCCAAGAAATTCTGAAGCAGGGTGTCTGAGGCCATCCTTTAAGAAATACTCTATAGACTTATGCCCAACCATTTACTCACTCTATCTACTCTCTAACTACACTACATGACTAGTGTGTCTTCAAATATGACATACTTCTACATGGCTTCTTGCCTTTTCAACTGCCATTCCTACTCCCTAGCAGGTCCTTCTGTGATTTCTGTCTGACTAATTTCCACTCATCTTTCAGCATTTCATTCAGATATCTTTCCTGTATGAGGAGACCCCTAGTCCTCTAGGCAAAATTCTTCAGGCAAAATCACCAATAGTTCAGATGGCACCAGGATTATTAATAAAAAGAAAGTAAATACTTTTCTACTCTCCATCTCTTCAGTAACTTCTCATTCAATGAAATCAGCTAAATGAATTAGCAGTCCTCTCAGGGGTTGGTTAGTGATATGCTTTGTGTTTCTGTAAGGTCCTACATCAATTTCTACTGGCACTTGTTTCTTAGCCAAATGTTAGTCCTCTCTACTAGACTATAAAACCATGCCAGGCAGAGAACGTACCTGCTCATTCTTGTATTGCCATCATTCAGTTCCTTCCACATGTTAGGTGTTCAATGAATATTTGCTGACAGAATAAAGAAACTAATAAATGTTAGAAAGTCATTAACTTAAAATTATTGAAGGATTTAGATCACCTCCATACAACAAAATATTTCCTTCCGAGGCTTTCTGCTCTTATCTGACTTGCTATTTTTGGATATCATCTCAAATATTCATAACAATGCTAAAAGATACATACTATTAACTTTATACTAGAAAAAAATCTGACAAAATTGAAGGCTGTTTCCTATTAATTTATTTAGCTGATTTCAATGAAGTTATAAGATACTGAAGAGATAGAAAGTAAAGAAGGGTTTCATGTTCGCTCAATTTCTTATTAAATACAATGCCCAAAATAACCCAAGTAATGCTTAAACTGTTGGTGATTTTGCCTGAAAGTGGAATTTTCTATCTCAAACAGTTCCCAGTTGCTGCAACTGGTGTAATTCACTGGACTATGGAATGGATAAATTATTAGATTACCTGGTATTTGTAGCCATGCTGTCTATACAATAGAATGACCATTCAAAGAGAGGCTAGCATCCTTTCCAACTTTTATTATTTCACTTAAAGGGGATATTTAAAGCTGACAGTGTTGAACTTTACCTGAGCCTTGTGACCCTGGAAATCAGCAATGATTAAGAAATCTCTCCATTCTTTTGTATTCTATTCCAGGAAATGGCTTACTGCCAAAAACCCACCCTTTCCAATAGGACTTGGATAAGATTCCTAGATTTCTCAGATGACCTCCTTTTTGATATATGAGAAAGCCAGATGCAGATCCTCCAAACTTCTATTATCTGTTTTATATTTGATTAGCTGAACTATTTACTCTGAATTACTATTTGTTCTAAATGTTCACTAATTTGACTTGACTAAATTATAAACAGGCACCTCTATTTCCTCTTGGTTCTTGAATTTGACCTATCCTTGCCCTTAAGCAAGTGTGTTAGTCAGCATTTTGTCACTGTGACACAATCCCTGAGAGAATCAACTTAAAGACAGAAAGATGTATTTTGGCCCATTGTTTCAGAGGTTTCAGTCCATGGACACTTGGCCTTGTTGCTGTGGGTTTGTGTTGAAGTAGTACATATTTGTGGGGAACATCAATGCTGCTCGCCTTATAGTAGCTGAGAAGCAGAGAAACAGAGGAAAGGTTTAGGGCCACAATATACTTTTCAAAGTCCCCTGAGACCTACTACTTTCAACTAGGCCCTACTGCCTAGTAGCCCATTCAGCTGTGATGAAGTAAGTGCCCCCGTGATCTAATCATCTCTTAATAGTACCATCAGTTGGGAATGAAGACTTGAACACATGAGGCTCTTTGGAAGACACTTCATATCAAAACCATAAACATCAAGCATTGGGGGCTTACACAAGCACTGGAGTATGCAACAAATCCTAGTTAAAAGACCCTCCCAAGATTCACTGAATTAAAACAAGGAAATGTTCTACTAAATAATATAATTATGGCCACTTGCTTATTGTGCTCCACACATACATGCACCAAAGCATAATAATAGATAAAGAGGTGGGTAAGTCATAGTTTTCTTCTGCCCCAAAATGCATTGGTCCACTGTAATAATTTCATTTTCAGTACTATCAAGAATTATTCTTCATGGCAATTTATTAAGTACAGAATGATGACAGGAGTAATAAATAAAGCACCTGCCATTCATTCCTTAAGGTTTCTACTATGGGCCAAGAAATTTGTTAGAATTAACCTCCTAAAACATTTGGGATAATTAGAGCTAAAAGTTAGCATTGCTTAACTGAGAAACTCTAAATAACTTATGGCTTAAACACATAATAATTCACCGTGGTTGACATTTAGTTAAGGGAAGTAATGCATACAGAAGGGTAAATCACCAATCATCAGTTCTTTCCTAATTTTCATAGGTCAAGACACAAGTCATTGCACTTTAATTTCTGGTACTAGTCTCCTAGGAATTACAGAGGAAAATGCAGAAAACTAAAAAGAAAGAGGGTGTTCTAATACAAATGTTACACTGACTTTATAAAAATCGCCCTGCTTATCTTAAGCTGGGCCCTCGTGTACAGATGTGGACACTGATGAATTTTGTGTGGGGGCCAGAATCCTAGGCAGCTCCATTTAGCAGGATTGATTTTTTTCTCAAATGTATGATAGTTGATAAACAAGTTCTTTTTTCTAGAATATTTGTTAATTGGGGTATTACTGTACAAGTCAGCATATTACACATTCATTTTAAGAGCTTCATTTAAAAATGACATTGTTCTTTGGCTTAAATTACATTTTTAATACCAGAATGTTTAGGTACTATAAGTTTACAAATTGGATGTATTATGTTCCAGTTCTAGGCATATTATGGAAATCATCATTCTTGACTTGCATAGTGTGATTACATTCCTAAGATATATAGGTATGATTAGAAACACTTTGGTATTCAATGTAACACAATAACTTTTGAAAGTGATATTTATGGCTGGTAATACATGTGCTTCATCATTCTCCATGTGAGCTATCACTGTCTTAAAAATGAAGATAGCTACACTTGTAGCAAAGAGGACAGAATATACAATAAAATTAAAAATAAAAATAAAACACAGTCTCAAATTCCAATATTACAGCAGTGATATGACTTATATAATAATATCATGAGAAGGAAATATAAGTCTGTCAACAATTAAAATTTAACTATGGTACCAGGCATGGGGACAGGATAATGAAAAGCCATCAGTGATACACATGACTTCTAATGTAGCATGTTAGAAATCACTCAGCCCTAGGGCAAAATAGATCAGTCTTTTACTTTCACACAAGTATTACTATCAGAATAACTCTAAGTTCATATTAAAAGAGATTCACATCTGCTGGATAGAATAGTAAGCCTATAATGCATTGTGCCAGTGTTATTTTAGTAAAGAGTTCTTTAAGTTATCTTAGTCACCCTACTATGAAAAAAATAGAAAAGAATTTAAAGGTCAGAATTCCTATGAAATTTCCTGGAAACAAATGTGATAAAATCAAATTTGACCGTTTCTACTCCTTACAGAACGTAGGCTAACTTAATTCTTCTATTGCCTTCCTCATTTCTCTTTTATAAAGCAATTTTTAAAATGTGGCCATGGAAAATAGTTTCTGCCAGGTATTGAGGGGTTGGGGGGGGAGAGGGAAGGGACAGGGGGAGTTGGGGGAGGGCGGAGAAATGACCCAAACATTGTATGCACATATGAATACAAAATAAATAAATAAATGAAAAAAAATAAAATAAAATGTGGCCATGGAAGCCATAGTGGCATGTTTAAAAACATTCCAGATCTTGCAGGACAACAATATCTCAAGGTTTGCCTAACACATGACACTGAAATCAATTAGTTAATGTTTCCTACATGTAACACAACTTGCAATAGGAAAACTGAGAAATAGTGATTTTAATTGAACAGTGGTTTTAAGCCACTATCATGTTTCTTTTGCTGGAAAATTATTTTTCACAAGCCATGATTTGTGGCATATAAGATCTTAAATTAGGCATTTTATTAGTTCACAAATGGAAGCATTGCTAGTATGGCATATTCACATCAGGAAAAAGTGTCAGACCAAGTGGGATAAACCATTACTCAGTCTTCGAGGGAAGGGTCCAATGTACTTAATCTGCTACTGGACATCCTGTTATCTGCCCAAGAAATGGTATTGTATGCCATGCTCAACAGTGGTCTCATTAATCAGCAAGCTGAAGACACTGCACGAACAATAGTCAGATCAGCACTATTGGTTGAACACATGCACAGTCTTCAACCTCTGATACCACATCCACTTGACCATTGAGCAAGCACCATATATTAGTTTTCTTGGGCATTTGTAACAAATCATTATACAATGGGAGACTTAAAATAACACATATTTGTTCTTTCTTATTTTTTAAGACCAGAGGCAAAAATAAAGGTCTTGGTAGGATTGGTTCCTACTGGAGGGTCTTAAGGAAAACTCTCTTCTACCCACCTAGGTTTGGAAAATTGCTAGCCTTCATACACCTATTACTATTCATATTCCAATCTCTACCTCCATCTTCACATAAATTTCCTTGTGAATGATTGTGTATCAAATCGTCCTTTCTTTTTCTTATAAAGATATAAGTCATTGAATTTAGGGATCACCCTAAATCCAGAATAATCTTATCTAAAAATAGTTAATTACATCTGCAAAGACTTTATTTCTACATAAGGTCACATTGACAGATATCAGGTGCTAAGACTGTTGTATTACTTTTTAGGGCACAAATTTGACTCTGTACCTAAAAGATTAAAGAAAGATAGACTGAAATTTCTTGACCACAAAAAATATTTTCCTTATCACCTTGACTATTGAGATATTCCTCTGCTCTGAATATCCTTTGCTGGTTAATCACTTAGAGTCCAAATATCATCATAATCTATGCCTATTTTGAGATAACCTCCAACCTAACTCATCTATGCCTCATTTAGTTGACAATTTACAAATCTTTTCTCTATGTCTTGACCATTTGGTCAAACCATTAGCCATGCTCCATAAATCAGTGTAGAAACATACAGCCTCGATCCATTCAATGAAGATTCATCATCTGTTTATTAAGATAAATTGTCAAATAAATACTGCTTGATTTTAGCACTTGGAGAGAATTCTTTACTCATATATCTTTTGGGAATTTCCTTGAATAGCACTATAATGTTGCAATAGATTTTTTTCCAGCTAGTATCAACATATTAAGTTTAATATTTATTTCCTTCAGTCAACTAGACTTCAGTCTATGACATTAGTTGGCACCATATGACCTGTGGCTACATCTAGCCCACTGACTGCTTTTATAAATAAAGTTTTACAAGACTACGATTATATTTATTTGTTTACATATTTTGTGATTGCTTATACATTATAACAGTGGAAATGAATAGATGTGATAAAGATCATTAAAATCACAAAGTCTAAAATATTCAGCACCTAGCCTTTTATAAAAAGAAAAAATTGCCAACTTCTGTTCTACAGGGTCATAGAAGTAGGATGACAGAGATTAATTGATATAGTTACCATAATAGTCCTAGGTCATGCAGTTTATTTGTGCCTTCAAGACCTATTCAAGCCCAATATTGTGTATCTACTCCGATTTAGTGATGATTTGCTGATACTGGACTGTCGGATTAGATAAAACCAATCTTGTCACATGGAGTTGCATGATCTGGGATTAAGACTTTACTTGTGACCAATAACAAATTAGGTACTATTGCCCTAAAAGAGAATAGTTTTTACTACAGAAGACATGAGTTTGTTCCCCAAACCCTGTGACTCAACACTATGTATTTATCAGTAGTATCCCTACCTGTCATAGATAATTTCAGAATCCTGTGAACTGTCGGGTCATATGGACCAAGTACAAGGAAGCTTGCATTGCATACTGGACCTGTTGCAGGTTTTTTTTATTACTTTAAGACACCTCTCAAAATGGTTAAGTTTCTAGGTTATTTAGTAATTGAATTATAGATAGAGCATATGTTGCTTCTAAAATCTAAGTAAGTCCATCAAACATTACATTTTTTTCTTTGTATTAGATTGTATAAGGAATAAAATTCTTTGTCCAATTTGTTCACGTTCCAATCACTATTAAAACAAACTATGAATTACTCTTAGTTTTCATAAATGTATTTTCTACACTGGGATTTTTTTGGGTTTTACTGAGTTATTTAGAATACTTCTTCAAATATGTCCAATTAGCATTGTGTCAATGTAGAGGACCAGTGTGCCATTTTTGTTAAGGCAAAAATTGATCAATATTTCTGCGACAGAGAGCCAAAAAAGCTTAATATACCTCTAAAAGAACACAGTAAAGGTGTATGACGGTAACTGCCAGAAGGAACTAAACTATTCCTGGTGGTCTTTGCTAAACAGAGTAAGAAAAGCATTTTTCAGCTCAACAACTCTGTACCAAATGCCAGGAACTGTGTTGATTTGTTCCAATTAAGAGCTCAATCTGGAACAGAAGTTGCAATTGGAGTAACCACCTGGTTAGGTTTATGATAATGCACAGTCATTCGCCAGGACATATTGGTCTTTTTCACAGCCAAAAGGAAATTAAGTAGAGCTGTTTTAGGAATCACTATGTTGTACCTTTCAAATCTTTGATAGTGGTACTGCTTTCTGAAATGCCCTGAGAACTCAGTATTGCACTCGATCTTCTATTTTGGTAGATACTGACATCTCAGTGGCTTCTACTTGGCACTTCATAATAATAGACCTTACTGCACAGGCCTGAAAGCCAATGCAGGTATTTTACTAGTTGCCAAAAATGTTAATCTAACTATACTTTTAAGAACTGATTATGTCTGCATAGTCATTGAGCTCACTTTGAAAAAGTCTTAGACCTAAATTCTATTTAATATCTGACCTTCATAAGTCCCTACTTGACTATTGAACCATAGTGTTATTTTAGGTTCTTTGGAATTAATGTCCAATCAGAGCCATTGTTTTATAATCCTCACAAAGATTGGACCTTCCTTCCACTTCCTCAAATGCTTTAGCAAATATTTGAAAATTTATATCTTACTATGGGAGGTCTTCAAGGGAACTTGATTTTCCTGCAATAAAGAGGCTTATCTGTGGTATCTTAGGTGTTGAGAATGGAAAAGCAATTATGACACATCAGTCATTGTTCTGGCCATCAGACATACAATTTTATTTTTATGTTATTTGTATAAAGTAATATTTTACTAGATTTTCTATGTCTTCTACACCCAGGGCAACTGTGATTACTTTGTGAAGACCAAAACTCCTGTGGGTCAAGCATTTTGGTTTCTTCTTTGTTTTGCTGCTATTATGTTAACTGAAATAAACATTGTACCTGGTGTTTCAAGAAATTCCACCAGATTTCTAATACTACAAGATCCTATTATCTTTACTGAAATTAATAAGCCTATTTCAACCATGGTCTCTCACAACCATCATTCCTGGTTTGCGAGGAAATCTACTGTAGAGCTTTTCATGAATCCTGGTGCTTCTTTTACAAAGGAATTGAAGAGTTCTCTTGCTGAAAAGAATTCCCATTTACTTACCTATGTGATTCTCAAAATTTGACCACTGGACCAGCTGCTTCAGCATCATTTTGGAAATTGTTAAAAATGTAAATTCTCTAATCTCCACCCAGACCCACTGAATCACCAAATTTGAGGGTAAAACCCAATAACCTGTGTTATTTCAAGCCTTTCAGCTGATTCTAACTTTACCCTCAAATGTCCTCTATTCTTCATAGTATCAGCAAAGTTCTGGTATTAAATGTTAGTCATTGCTTTGTTGAAGATTCAAATGAGGTTAAAGGTTTCATGTCAATTAAATTAATTATTTGAACTACTCCTGAGCACAGTCAAATCAATCATCATACTAACCTAGTAGACCTTCTATATTCAAATATGAGTCATCTAATTTTTAATATAACAAATCTTTAATATTTTAATATAACAAATCAAATGCTTTTAAGATATTAATGTATTAATCTTCACATGCACTTTATGAAATACGTGCATGAAATTATTACCCCCATCTTATTGCCAACCCAGATAGTCCAACTCCAGAGGCCATATTTTTGACCAAGATGCCAAGTTACCTATGAAGTTAAAATTTTATAATCCCTTAATTCATTTTGTAGTTTGTAATTCAGTTTCATAGTATGGATTACAACTACCCTTTATCTTTTCTCTCTCTGAACCTCCCCAATTTACGGATAAATACATTGACCCACTCTTATGTACATATGCTTGTGCAAATACACATTTTCTCTCTCTCTCTCTCTCTCTCTCTCTCTCTCTCTCTCTCTCTCTCTCTCTCTTTCTCTCTCTCTCTCTCTCTCCCTCTCTTTCTCTCTCTCTCTCTTTTCAGGCTTCGGAAGCATTGAAATCCTGGTAGTTCTTATAGTATAAACTCCTGCTTTCTACTTACACTGTTTCACATATGGCTCCTTCTCCCTTATATGGCCCACCTTACCTAATAAGCCTGGAGAATACTTCTTTTCTATATTAAACTCCCATCTTCTCCCAACATTCAAACCACAAATAGAATCATATTCTTTTTAATCAGCAAAGTCTCTAACATTTGTATAGCCTTCTATTACTATTTCATGCTGTTTTATTTATTGCTCCATTATTATATTGTTGTTTACATGTCTGCCTTCATTATTGCACAAGAAGTGCAGTATGAAAAGGTTCAGGTCTCATTTATCTTCACATCCCCAGTGCCTAGCATATTCCATAAATATATTTATATTTACATAAGTATTTGCAATATTTATCTAAAACTAATTTTGCTATTCCTTTGCTTAATTTTTTTTCAAAATTTCCCTATTTCCTATTTTTGTAAAATCCCCTTAGCATTTCAGAATCTCACTTAAAACACCCATAAAAGTACATCCTAGTTTGGGCTCCAGGTAAACTGGAACAGTTTGTAGGTCCCAGAACAAACTTCTGTTTGGGCCAAAATTCACAATTCTAGAGGCATAATCCAGTCTTTTCCTTTTTACCCTTTGCTCACATTGTCTTCCCCACCTAGAATGCAATCATATAATTTTCCCCATTCTCTGAAATTCTACTGCACTCTCAATGCCTCACTTATATGTAATCCCCTATTAAGCTATTCTTTCTTCTATAAGTTGGATAAAATGCACCTTTTTATCTTCTGTGATACCACTCAATATATCCAGCTTTGTTCCCTCTTATTTACACATAGCTATGGTATACTTCTTGCATTGCTTCATTAGCTCCATGGGGAATTCATCTCTGCATTTCCCATATCAGCTCCCCATAGCACTCTACATTAAGCCTTGTCTGCAGCCAATTACTGAGTATTAGCTACTGCCTTGATGTAGCAGAAGACTATTCTTATATACAACTTTATTTTATAGTAATCATAGGCCATGCATTTTGCAATTCAATACAATTAAGGTGTGATCAAAAGTAGAATAAATTACCAGACACATTCCATTAGTAAGCATGAAGATTCAGAAAATTTGGAAAAATAAAGCCAGAAAGTAATACACGTAGCTATCATTTACTAAGTGCTATCCATTAATCTAATGTAGATTTTTGTGTCCCTATTTTAGAAGTAAGGAAACTGAGGCTCAGAAAGCCTAAGAAACATACCCAAACCATCCAGTAAGCAGAAGAACCTGGAGTTGAATACTAGCCAGTTCTTCTCACCTGTGCTCATGACACTGCACTTGCACTTTTTGGGTACAAACACAAAGTTTTAAGCACTACTATGTATGTACTTTTATCTCTGTCCTTAAAATGTTGTGAGATGTGTGCTATATCCCCATTTTATAAATGAAGAAGCAGGTTTCTTCATTTATAAAATAAAGTTATTCTCTTAGCAAACTAAGCTATCCCTAAAGTTCTTTGAAGTTATTCCTCAAAAAAATTAAGTCATTCCTTAAAATTCACACAGCCAGTAAATAATGGACTTAAAACTTGAATCGGGACCATCACATGTTAATATTAATTTTAAACTATAAACTGTCTTCTGCAGATGTTTTTCTGCTCTATTGCTTTATTTTTTGGTGGTGGGGAGGGGCGTGGAGTATTTGGAATGTGAAAAGCAAGCCATAACAGAGTTATTAGATAAGTCAGATACCTTCTCTGGGTATGGTGAGGACTGAAATGCTCCTAAGTCATGGGACCTCATCCACAAACAATTTCCTGTCTTCTCTGAGCCCCAGATTAGGAGAAAAACCCTAAATCTACATGTAACTGATTTATTAGTCACCTAGTTCTTCATACATGAATCATTTTTTGGGAGGATTATTGATTCATATTTGAACTGGTTTTTAATTAATTTCTCTTCTTACAATAGTATTTATGGTTAAATTGATCAGCAGGCAGATAAATAACTCATGGCAGGTATATAACCACTTAAATTCTCAAGTGGTGTCTAACATTCTTGAGTTTAACAGAAACCCTGTGTTCAGTGATTTGTTTAGACAGACTAGTTTTTAATGGACAGAAGTTTATATTGTCAGACTGCCAGCAGTAAGGTAAATACTTGCATTGGGGCTAATCCTCAAGAAGGGAAGGTAGACAGAAACGTCAGGATAACCTCGCCAGAAGCAAGCAGCCAGCCCTCACCACACTACATTTACTCCTTAGAGAAGATGACCCAGAGAAAAGACAGCTGCATATTAGCTTCCTAATTTATTTGCTTACCAAAGTAGTGGTCTTATGATAAAAATAATAACAATGATATTCAAACAATATTCTATTGACCTCTTACTGTTAAGCTTTTAAAGGTTTTATCTTATACCTATACTTTTGAAGTTACATGGCTATATTACCAAGGAAATACATTGGTTTTCCAGAGCTTTCTAGAACATCATTTTTTTTCTGATGGACATAATACAAAACATTATTTCATATTAAGGCAAACACAGGTATATGATGGGGTACATTGAAAAATAAGCATGGAAATTTAAGAAAAATACCAAGTTTCAAGGAAGCATTATTGTTGATTTAGCTTGTTTGGATTGCTCACCCAAAACCTTGGAAATTTTGCCTTTATTCTACCATTGGAGATAATTAGGGAGAAAGTTTGGGATGCATTGGTGCAGAGATCATTTGAAGTCTTTTAATCCAATACTTTATTGATTTTTCTAACTGAATTAGATGAACCTCTCCCTGGAAGCTCTATGGTTTAAATTCAGGATCTTGTGCTTACTAGGCAAGCATTCAACCACTTGAGTCATAATCCCAGGCCTAGTTAATTTTCAGATAGGGCCTCATGCTTTTATTCAGGGCCACCTAATATTGTGATCCTCCCATCTCTGCCTCCCAAGTAGCTGGGATTACAAATTTGAGCTACTAAACCTGGTCTATTCATTTCCTATCAGCATAACAAATACAATATTATCATGAGACTGATGTAAGTATTAAACTATGACTTAAAAAGTACTTTGTCCTTAATTTAGAGTATGTGATGAATAAATATAGTCATAATTGTTGTTGTAATGTTTTTAGTTAAGTGTAATATGAAACTTTAAGAATTCTTGGATATCATACCTGAATAAAATTTTACAAAGCGAATGTAATCACTCAGATCACAAAAATTTTACAATTTCTCTATGTGGTCACTACCTTAAGGAAACAATACCTTTATATTGGTCATCGTAAACTAATTTTTATCTGCTTGCAATTTACATGCATAGAATAAAATTATATGTATTTTTTCATGCCTAACTTTCTTTTCTCCATATTATACTGTGATTCCTCCATGTTGCTGCCTACAACAGCAACTTGTTCTTTTTTATTTCTGGTTGCATTAGTGTAAAATTATCTTATTCATTTTTGTTGATATCCATTTTACCATTAAATTATAGCATTTCTTTCTTCTTTGGAACCATTATGAATAAAGCCTGCTATGAACATTCTTGCATATACTTTTTGTTCTCATTTTTCTTAGGTTTCTATCTAGTTTAGAATTGCTGGGCCATAAAATGCATCTTTTCAGCTTTAGTAGATGTTTGTCCACAGTGGTTGGTCCAATGTACACTTGTGGCAATATGCAAGAGGTGCATTTCTCCAACATCTGCACCCATAGGTGGTTCTGTCAATTTTAAGCCATTCTAAATGAGTATGGAATTGGATCTTAATGAAAGTGTAACTTGTATTTCCTTGATAATTTAATGAGTTTGAATACCTATCAGTATGTTATAGTCAGTATGATATGCTCCTTTGTTTAAATACTTCCATAATGTTTTAATCATACCCTTTGACTTTTTATTGGTTAATACAAGTTTTATATGATCTGGATTTCAGTCTTTTGTAAAAATAATCTATATTTCATATATTGATATATGTTCTGTGACCTGGGGAAATTTTTCTTACTTTATTAGTGGAGGTTTTTAATGAACAGATTTGTTTTCACATTTTTAATAAAGTCCAGTTTTCTACTATTTCCTTCATAATGAGTGGCTCAGGTTTCTTATTTTTAAAAAAATTGCCTAGTTTGAAGCCACAAAATATTTTCTTATGATATCTTCTAGGAAGTTTAGCTTTTAAAGTTTTCATTTAGGTCTACAAACTGTAAAAACTGTATGTATACGTGTGAATTAGGTGTTAAAATTGGTGCTGCTTCTATAATTATACTAATTGATCCATCCTCCTCTCCCCAGCTCATTGCTACCTCCATGGTTATGTGGGCATACATGTATGTGGATTGTTTCTTTTCTTTTCTTTTTTCCAGTACTTGGGCTTGAACTCAGGGTTTTCACCTTTAGTCACTTCACCACCTCTATTTTTGTGAAGGGTTTTTATTCAAGATAGGGTCTCACAAATTACTTGCCTGGCTGGCTTCAAACCGCAATCCTCCTGATCACTGCCTCCTGTGTAACTAGAATTACAGGCATAAGCCACAGGTTCTGGGCTGTAGATTGTTTCTGAATGTTCTGTTTCATCAATGTATTTGACTCTCCTTGCCCAAATACCACAGTATTTTAATTATGGTGACTCCATAATAATAAATTTTAAAGCTGGCAGAATAATTTCTCAGCCAACTTTGTTCTTTTTAAAATATGGTCCTTATGATTGTTAGTGTTTCAGATTTTCATAAACATTTTTAAATTGGTTTACTAGTTTCTACCACTAATCTCCCTTTAAAAAAACCTCTTGAGATTTCAACTGGGGTTGTATTAAATCTATAGACTAATTTGAGAGTAAATGACATCTTTGAAACATGGAGTTTACCAAGCCATGAATACTCATTTGCTCATTTAGTTAGGCCTTTGACTTTTTAGGATGTTTTGTAGCTTTTTCTGTAAAGATCTTGCATTATATTTATTCTTAGGTATTTGCTATTTTGAAAATTATTTCCAAGAATATTATTTGTCCAATTCTATTTTCTAATTCATTAGCTATGATAAGAAATGCAATTGATTTCCATGTTTACCTTGTACCCAGTGACTTTGTTAAATTCATTTACTTTTTCCAAATTTTCTATATCCATATAGCTTTTGTAAGTAATGAGAATTTAAATTCTTCCCATACTCCATCATTTATTTGTTACTTTAACCTCTGAAATAACTTATTTTTCAGGCTGATATTGAATAAAAGTGTTGATAGTAGATAACCTTGCTGTAGATATCCTTGCCTTTCTCACTGGGGTGAAATTGAAACTCAGTGTTGTTTTTATTTGCATTTCCATAATGGCTAAGGATGTCAAACACTTCTTCATGTATTTACTGGCTACTTTTACTTCATCTGAAAACTGTCTATTCAGTTTCATTCTTTACTTATTGATTGAATTATTTGCTGGGTTTTTGTTGTTGTTTTAGTAGTTTATATGTTCTAGATATTAACTTCCTTTCAGATGAATATTTGGCAATGATTTTCTTCTGTAGGATATCTCTTTACTGTGTTGATTGTTTCTTTAGCTGTGTGGAAGTCTTTTAATTGGATGCAATCCCATTGGTCAACTCTTGTTCCTATTTTCTGACCTACTGGAGTCCTACTCAGAAAGGCATTGACTATGCCTATATAGTCAACACCTATATATTGAGGTGTTTTCCTAGTTTCAAAGTTTCAAGTCCTATAGGGTGAAAGACAATGATCTTGTTTCAGTTTTCTACATATGGAGAAACAGTTTTCCCAGCATTGTATAAAAGAGACCACTTTTATTTTCTAATGATGATTTTGGTGACTTTGTCCAGACTCAGAGGGCAATACCTGCTTGAACATATTTCTGGCTCTTCTATTCTATTCTGTTGGTCTACATGTCTGGTTTGTGACCATGATGTCTTCATTTTGTTATTAGAGCTCTGTAGTATAGTTTTCAATCAGTCATTTTGATACCTCCAACATTACTGTTTTGGCTCAGGATTGTTTTGACTCTTCAGGATCTTTTGTGTTTTCATATAAATTTTAGGATTCCTTTTCTATTTTTGTGAAGAATGTCATTGGAATTTTGATAGCCATTTAAACAATATTTATTCTGCTGACTAATGATCATGGGAGATAATTCTGTCTTCCAGTGTCTTCTAAAGTTTCTTTCTTTAGTGGTTTATAATTTTCATTATAGAGGTGTTCAGCAGCTATGGTAAAATCTATGTGTAGATTCATTTTTTGGAATGTGGGTGATTTTAAATGAGATTGCTTTCCTGACATCTTATACATGAGTTCATTGTTGGTATATAAAAAGCATACTGATTTTTTATGTTGATTTTTGTATCTTACTACTTTACTGAAAGTGGATATCACATCTAAGAGTCTTCTAATAAATTTGTTTAGGTATTTTAAACATAGCATCATATCATTGAAAACATTTAATTTGTCTTCTTCCTTTCCTATATCTATTCTTTTTATTTCTTTCTCTTGCCTTATTACTCTGGCTGAGAATTCAAGCCACTATATTGAATAAAAGTGAGGAAAGTAGGCAACATTGTCTTATTTCTGCTTCTAGAAGAGATGCTTTCAGTTATTTTCCCCCATTCAATATTATATTGACTATATAGGTCTATCATATTTAGCCCTTACTACATTAAGGTATTATTTTTCTGTTCTTAGTTTTTTCAGGCTTTTCATAATAAAGAGATATTGAATTTTGTTAAGAGCTTTTTCTGCAACAGACCTTGAAAGAAGAAATAACACCAATGTTTCTCAAACTATTCCTTAAAATACAAAGGGAAGAAATACTTCCAAATTAAGTCAGAAGCCAGTACTACCCAAGTATGCAAACCATATATAGACACAACAACAACCATAGAAGAAAACTATAGACAAATTTCCTTAATTAACACAGATGTAAAATCCCTCAATAAAATACTGGCAAACTGAATTCAACAACACATTGGAAAGATCACACATCATGTTCAATTTGGTTTCAACCCAAGAATGCAAGGATGGTTCAAGATATACAAATTGATAATAGAGCAAATTAATAGAATCAATGACAAAAAAAATCCTACAGTAACCTCGATATTTGTTGATGTTTTGTTTGGAATTTTGCAACTGTATTTTTCTTACAATGCCCTTTTCTACTTTTGTTTTCAACATAACCCTGATTTAATAGAACATTTTGAGAAGTATCACCTGTTTTTCTATCCTCAGAAAAAGTCTGTGTAAGATTGTTATTTCATTGTAATGAAAGAATTGGTTTCATTCATGGGTGAGGGGATTTGGATTTGGAAGTTTTATTTAGGGATTACATTTCTTTAGCTAACATAAGGCCACTAAAATTACTTCTTATTGTAGATTAGTTAAATTGTCATGTAAGAAATTACTATTTTATCTAAAGTTTAATTTTATTAGAACAAACTTTTTATACTATCCTTTTCTTACTTTTTAAATTTCTTTCAAATATGTAATTATTTCCCCCTTTTTATTCCTGAAGTTGGATTTTTGTTCACATGCTCTTTTCCTCTTGGTCAGTCTTGCCAAGTAGTGAATGTTTTTACAAAGAATCAACTTTTCTGACTACCTTTGTTTTATGTCGTTTTTATTTCATTAACTTTTGTGCATAGTATCATTATTTCCTATATTTTGTTCTTTTTTATAGTTCTTGGAGATAAATACTTATAATCAATAGCCTTCAGCTTTTTAACTTTCTAATTCATGGATCTATATCTAAACATTTCTCTTTAGCTGCCCCCTTGTTTTGACAAGTACCATTGTAATATAATTTATTCAAACCATATTCTAATTTTCCATTTTGAAATAACCCCATGGGTTATTTATAAGTAAATGGCTTAACTTTAAAGCAATTGGAGATTTTCTAGCTGTTCATTAATATGTATTTGTTTTGTATTTCTGTGGCCAGCACAATCTCTGAATTTTCATAAATCTTGATTTATGTCATACTAATTAGTCATTTTGGGTAAATGTTCCATGCATACTTGGATATCATGTGCTTTCTGCATTTCTTGGTGCTATTCTTTAAATATGTAAATTAAGACATTTAGTTAATCATGACTTCTAATTGTTTTATCCCTTTCTAGTTTTTGTCTGTTTTTTTTCCCTCAGCTAGTGACAAAAATGTGGCAAAATCTCTGGCTGTAATGGTATGATTTCTAATTTCTCCTAAAATTCTAGCTTTTACTATAAATATTATAGACAAATGTTATTAATTACATAAAATTTATGAAATGTTTCTATTGAATTAAATTTTTGATTATTTTGAAACTTATCTTTTGTCCTTAATAATAACTTCATGGCTTTATGTTCAAGCTCTCTACTATCAGGATAACTTCCCTGGTTTTCTCTTGATCACAATTTTTACACTCTATCTTTTTGCATCATATCCCTTTCAATTTTAATCTGTCTTTATACTTTTTCACTCCAGTATTAAAATATCTCTTTGTGAACCAGACATGGTGACACATGACTAAAACTGCAGCTACTCAGAAAGCAGAGAGCAGGAGGAACACAGTTCGGAGTCAACCCAGGCAAAAAGTCACGTGATATAATCTCTGCCTCTAGTAAGAAGAGGATCACAGTCCAAGGCTGGCCCTG
This sequence comes from Castor canadensis, assembly GCF_047511655.1. Lineage (NCBI taxonomy): Eukaryota > Metazoa > Chordata > Mammalia > Rodentia > Castoridae > Castor > Castor canadensis. Next base: position 105,772,634 of record NC_133392.1, on the reverse strand, counting down.
GACAAAAACCTGAAACCCTATTAGAAAAATAATTAAAGCAAAAATTGCTTAAGTGGCCTTCCTAGCAAGCATGAGGATCTGAGTTCAAACCCAGTATTATAAATAAATAAATGCATAAATAAAGCATTTCTTTGTAATTAGATACTTACTTTATATACACACTGAAAATATTGTTACTAGAGGTTTAATTAGCCATGTTGTTTTTTTTTCTATGTCTCACTTTATTTATGTATCTATAAATATATTTAAATTATAGGTCTAGCTTCCACATATGAGAGAGAACGTGCAATTTTTTTTTCATTTTTCTTTTATTATTCATATGTGCATACAAGGCTTGGTTCATTTCTCCCCCCTGCCCCCACCCCCTCCCTTACCACCCACTCCGCCCCCTCCCTCTCCCCCCCTCAATACCCAGCAGAAACTATTTTGCCCTTATTTCTAATTTTGTTGTAGAGAGAGTATAAGCAATAATAGGAAGGAACAAGGGTTTTTGCTGGTTGAGATAAGGATAGCTATACAGGGCATTGACTCACATTGATTTCCTGTGCGTGGGTGTTACCTTCTAGGTTAATTCTTTTTGATCTCACCTTTTCTCTAGTACCTGTTCCCCTTTTCCTATTGGCCTCAGTTGCTTTAAGGTATCTGCTTTAGTTTCTCTGCATTAAGGGCAACAAATGCTAGCTAGTTTTTTAGGTGTCTTACCTATCCTCACCCCTCCCTGTGTGCTCTCGCTTTTATCATGTGCTCATAGTCCAATCCCCTTGTTGTGTTTGCCCTTGATCTAATGTCCACATATGAGGGAGAACATACGATTTTTGGTTTTTTGAGCCAGGCTAACCTCACTCAGAATGATGTTCTCCAATTCCAGCCATTTACCAGCGAATGATAACATTTCGTTCTTCTTCATGGCTGCATAAAATTCCATTGTGTATGGATACCACATTTTCTTAATCCATTCGTCAGTGCTGGGGCATCTTGGCTGTTTCCATAACTTGGCTATTGTGAATAGTGCTGCAATAAACATGGATGTGCAGGTGCCTCTGGAGTAACAGTCTTTTGGGTATATCCCCAAGAGTGGTATTGCTGGATCAAATGGTAGATCGATGTCCAGCTTTTTAAGTAGCCTCCAAATTTTTTTCCAGAGTGGTTGTACTAGTCTACATTCCCACCAACAGTGTAAGAGGGTTCCTTTTTCCCAACACCTGTTGTTGGTGGTGTTGCTGATGATGGCTATTCTAACAGGGGTGAGGTGGAATCTTGGCGTGGTTTTAATTTGCATTTCCTTTATTGCTAGAGATGGTGAGCATTTTTTCATGTGTTTTCTGGCCATTTGAATTTAATCTTTTGAGAAAGTTCTGTTTAGTTCACGTGCCCATTTCTTTATTGGTTCATTAGTTTGGGGAGAATTTAGTTTTTTAAGTTCCCTGTATATTCTGGTTATCAATCCTTTGATGTATAATTGGCAAATATTTTCTCCCACTCTGTGGGTGTTCTCTTCAGTTTAGAGACCATTTCTTTTGATGAACAGAAGCTTTTTAGTTTTATGAGGTCCCATTTATCTATGCTATCTCTTAGTTGCTGTGCTGCTGGGGTTTCATTGAGAAAGTTCTCACCTATACCTACTAACTCCAGAGTATTTCCTACTCTTTCTTGTATCAACTTAAGAGTTTGAGGTCTGATATTAAGATCCTTGATCCGTTTTGAGTTAATCTTGGTATAGGGTGATATACATGGATCTAGTTTCAGTTTTTTGCAGACTGCTAACCAGTTCTCCCAGCAGTTTTTGTTGCAGAGGCTGCTATTTCTCCATCGTATATTTTTAGCTCCTTTGTCAAAGATAAGTTGCTTATAGTTGTGTGGCTTCATATCTGGGTCCTCTATTCTGTTCCACTGGTATTGATGTCTGTTTTTGTGCCAGTACCATGCTGTTTTTATTGTTATTGCTTTGTAATATACTTTGAAGTCAGGTATTGTGATACCTCCTGCATTGTTCTTTTGACTGAGTATTGCCTTGGCTATTCGTGGCCTCTTGTGTTTCCATATAAATTTAACAGTAGATTTTTCAATCTCTTTAATGAATGTCATTGGAATTTTGATGGGAATTGCATTAAACATGTAGATTACTTTGGGGAGTATCGACATTTTTACTATGTTGATTCTACCAATCCATGAGCATGGGAGATCTCTCCACTTTCTATAGTCTTCCTCAATCTCTTTCTTCAGAAGTGTATAGTTTTCCTTGTAGAGGTCTTTCACATCTTTTGTTAGGTTTACACCTAGGTATTTGATTTTGTTTGAGGCTATTGTAAATGGAATTGTTTTCATACATTCTTTTTCAGTTTGCTCATTGTTAGTGTATAGAAATGCTAATGATTTTTCTATGTTGATTTTATATCCTGCTACCTTGCTATAGCTATTGATGATGTCTAGAAGCTTCTGAGTAGAGTTTTTTGGGTCTTTAAGGTATCGGATCAGCAGATACCTTAAAGCAAAAGAGGCCAATAGGAAAAGGGGAACAGGTAGTAGAGAAAAGGTTAGATCAAAAAGAATTAACCTAGAAGGTAACACACACACACAGGAAATTAATGTGAGTCAACTCCCTGTATAACTATCCTTATCTCAACCAGCAAAAACCCTTGTTCCTTCCTATTATTGCTTATACTCTCTCTACAACAAAATTAGAAATAAGGGCAAAATAGTTTCCGCTGGGTATTGAGGGGGGGGAGAGGGAGGGGGCGGAGTGGGTGGTAAGGGAGGGGGTGGGGGCAGGGGGGAGAAATGAACCAAGCCTTGTATGCACATATGAATAATAAAAGAAAAATGAAAAAAAAAATAAGGTATAGGATATTTTGACAGTTTATTTACCTATTTGTATTCCTTTTATTCCTTCTTCTTGCCTAATTGCTCTGGCTAGGAATTCCAGTACTATGTTGAATAGGAGTGGAGATAGTGGGCATCCTTGTCTGGTTCATGATTTTAGAGGGAATGGTTTTAATTTTTCTCCATTAAGTATAATGCTGGCTGTAGGTTTGTCATATATAGCTTTTATAATGTTGAGGAACTTTCCTTCTATTCCTAGTTTTCTTAGAGCTTTTATCATGAAATGATGTTGGATCTTATCAAAGGCTTTTTCTGCATCTATTGAGATGATCAAGTGGTTTTTGTCTTTGCTTCTGTTAATGTGGTTTATTACGTTTATTGATTTTCGTATGTTGAACCACCCCTGCATCCCTGGGATGAAGCCTACTTGGTCATGGTGAATAATGTTTTTGATGTGTTGCTGAATTCGGTTTGCCATTATTTTGTTGAGGATTTTTGCATCAATGTTCGTTAAGGAGATTGGCCTATAGTTCTCCTTTTTGGAGGTGTCTTTGCCTGGTTTTGGGATAAGTGTAATACTGGCTTCATAAAATGTGTTTGGCAGATTTCCTTCCCTTTCTATTTCATGGAACAGTTTAAGGAGGGTTGGTATCAGTTCTTCTTTAAAGGTCTGATAGAATTCAGCAGAGAATCCATCAGTTCCTGGACTTTTCTTTTTGGGGAGACTCTTGATTGCTGCTTCAATTTCATTTTGTGTTATAGGTCTATTCAGGTGATTAATTTCCTCTTGGTTCAGTTTTGGATGATCATATGTATCTAGAAATCTGTCCATTTCTTTTAGATTTTCAAATTTATTTGAATATAGGTTCTCAAAGTAGTCTCTGATGATTTCCTGGACTTCCATGGTGTTTGTTGTTATCTCCCCTTTTGCATTCCTAATTCTACTAATTTGGGTTTTTTCTCTCCTCATTTTAGTCAGGTTTGCCAGGGGTCTATCGATCTTGTTTATTTTTTCAAAGAACCAACTTTTTGTTTCATTAATTCTTTGTATGGTTTTTTTGGTTTCTATTTCGTTGATTTCAGCTCTTATTTTTATTATTTCTCTCCTTCTATTTGTTTTGGGATTTGCTTGTTCTTGTTTTTCTAGGAGTTTGAGATGTATCATAGGTCATTGATTTGGGATCTTTCAATCTTTTTAATGTATGCACTCATGGCTATAAACTTTCCTCTCAAGACTGCCTTAGCTGTGTCCCATAGGTTCCGGTAGGTTGTGTTTTCATTTTCATTGACTTCTAGGAACTTTTTAATTTCCTCTTTTATTGCATCGATGATCCATTCTTCATTAAGTAATGAGTTATTTAGCTTCCAGCTGTTTGTATGTTTTTTGTCTTTACTTTTGTTGTTGAGTTCTACTTTTACTGCATTGTGGTCAAATAGTATGCACGGTATTATTTCTATTTTCTTATATTTGCTGAGGCTTGCTTTGTGCCCTAGGATATGATCTATTTTGGAGAAGGTTCCATGGGCTGCTGAGAAGAATGTATATTGTGTAGAGGTTGGATGAAAAGTTCTGTAGACATCTACTAGGTCCACTTGATCTATTGCATATTTTAGATCTTGGATTTCTTTATTGAGTTTTTGTTTGGATGACCTATCTATTGATGATAATGGAGTGTTAAAGTCTCCCACAACCACTGTGCTGGCATTTATATATGCTTTTAGGTCTTTCAGGGTATGTTTGATGAAATTGGGTGCGTTGACATTGGGTGCGTACAGATTGATGATTATTATTTCCTTTTAGTCTATTTCCCCTTTTATTAGTATGGAATGTCCTTCTTTATCTCGTTTGATCAATGTAGGTTTGAAGTCTACTTTGTCAGAGATAAGTGTTGCTACTCCTGCCTGTTTTCGGGGGCCATTGGCTTGGTAAATCTTCCAGCCTTTCATCCTAAGCATATGCTTATTTCTGTCGGTGAGATGAGTCTCCTGTAAGCAACACATTGTTGGATCTTCTTTTTTAATCCATTTTGTCAAACGGTGTCTTTTGATGGGTGAATTAAGTCCATTAGCATTAAGCGTTAGTACTGATAGGTATGTGGTGATTCCTGCCATTTAGTTGTCTTAGTTGTTTGAAGATTTGATTGTGTGTACCTAACTTGATGTTACTCTCTACTGTCTTGCTTTTTCTTATCCTGTGGTTTGGTGCTGCTTGCCTTTTCATGGTTAAGTTGGGTGTCACTTTCTGTGTGCAGGATCCCTTGCAGAATCTTTTGTAATGGTGGCTTTGTGGTCACATATTGTTTTAGTTTCTGCTTATCATGGAAGACTTTTATTGCTCCATCTATTTTGAATGTTACTTTTGCTGGGTAGAGTATCCTGGGGTTGAAGTTATTTTCATTCAGTGCCCAGAAGATCTCACCCCATGCTCTTCTTGCTTTTAATGTTTCTGTTGAGAAGTCTGCTGTGATTTTTATGGGTTTACCTTTGTATGTTACTTGTTTTTTCTCTCTTACAGCCTTCAATATTCTTTCCTTAGTTTCTGAACTTGTTTTAATGATGATATGTCATGGAGTAGTTCTATTTTGATCTGGTCTGTTTGGTGTCCTGGAGGCCTCTTGCATTTGTATGGGAATATCTTTCTCTAGATTTGGGAAATTTTCCGTTATTATTTTGTTGAATATATTACGCATTCCCTTCGCTTGCACCTCTTCTCCTTCTTCGATGCCCATAATTCTCAAGTTTGGTCTTTTGATGGAGTCAGTGAGTTCTTGCATTTTCTTTTCACAGGTCTTGAGTTGTTTAATTAATAGTTCTTCAGTTTTTCCTTTAATTACCATTTCATCTTCAAGTTCTGAGATTCTGTCTTCTGTTTGTTCTATTCTGCTGGATTGGCCTTCCGTTTTGTTTTGCAGTTCTGTTTCATTCTTTTTTCTAAGGTTTTCCATATCCTGGCAGTTTTCTTCTTTAATGTTGTCTATTTTTGTCCTGAGTTCATTTATCCATTTATTCATTGTGTTCTCTCTTTCACTTTGGTGTTTATACAGTGCTTCTATGGTTTCCTTTATTTCTTCTTTTGCTTTTTCAAATTCTCTATTTTTATTGTCTTGGAATTTCTTGAGTGTCTCCTGTACATTTTGGTTGACCCTATCCAGTATCATCTCTATAAAATTCTCATTGAGTACTTGTAGTATGTCTTCTTTTAAATTATTCTTGTGGGCTTCATTGGGTCCTTTGGCATAGTTTATCTTCATTTTGTTGGAGTCTGGATTTGAGTTTCTGTTCTCTTCATTCCCCTCTGGTTCCTGTACCAATTTTTTGCTGTGGGGAAACTGGTTTCCTGTTTTTTCTGTCTTCCCGTCATTGTCCTTGGTGTTGTTACTGTCCCTGTACTGTGTGTAATTAAGTATTTTCTAGCTTGTAATAATAACAATGGTAATATTTAGAATGGAAGAGTGAGCTGAGATGGAAAGCAAGAAGTTAAAGAAAAGGGGCAAACAAATATACAGACAAGAGGGAGAAAGCAGAACAAGGTATCAGACAAGAGAGTTTCAAAGGTATAAACAGGGAGTGTTAGTGTACTAATCGACAGTAAGCTGAACAGACATTAGAGAGACAGAGAGAGGATTGAAAATCAAAGATAAAAAAAAATAAGTAAATGAAAGTAATATCTATATATAAAAATGAATTAAAATAAAATGGAAAATAGAAAATAAAAAAAAAACCAAAAAACTTCCAAGTTTATATGCAATGCAGTTTCAGTCTTAATAATTTGGGTGTCCGTCTCAATCTCCAGTCCTGGAGTTGGTGCCTCAGATGTTGTTCTGTAGTTGTCTCATCAAAGGGGATGCATAAAGTAGAACAAAACTACACACTCACACACACACACACACACTCACACACACACACACACACACACACACACACAAAAGCCCCACCAAGTGTCCCCAGTTCAAATGCAATACAGTTTCAGTAAGTTTTTCAGCTTGCAGGTGTAATTCGGTTGTTCTCTCATCAAAGGTAGGGAGAAAAAGAAAAAAAGCGTCTGGAGACAGTTCTGAGTGTGGTATCTGCAACTGTGGCTTGCCTGCCTGCTGCTCTCAGCCTGTAGCTGGCGGCGTTATTTATGCAGATCTCTGGGGTGAACTAGCACTCACCTGGTCCCACAGGCTTTGTTTGCTCAGAGTTCTCCTGTGCGGGAGCCTCTGCTACAGGCTTTCCCCTTTCCAAGCACTGGGAAAGGTGACATTGCCCCACGTTGTCAGGCCTGCGTGTTTATTTACAGTTCATGTGGGAGGTGGGTCTTCCACCCTCTCCTCTGAAGTTTTCCTCCCACTGCCACTTTTAGAAGCTTTCCTGCTCCTGCTTACTGGGCGGGCGGTGCTGCTGCTCCTGCCAGCCGCCATGTTTGTTTACAGTTCACGTGGGAAGTGGGTCTTCCCTCCTCTCACAAGCTTCCCTGCTCCTGGTTGCTGGGCACATGCCCCGTTCCCGCCAGAGCCTCTCCGGCCCGCCCGGCTTGTATATTTACAGTCCCGGGAAGGATTCCCTTCCCCCAATCTTCAGTGCTCTGGGCACCCCACCCTCTTTCCAGCGTGTCTTAACTGTTCTTATTGCTTATTACTCAGTTTCTCTTTTTTTCCCGGGTGGAGGTCAGTCTGTCCAGGGGGCTATGCTGCTCTGGCCCAGGCTTGTCTGTGGGGCTACCGTGGTACTGTGAAGCTCACCTGGTCCAAGTCTTCCCAAACCGTATGGGCGCCGGCCACTGGTGGCCCCGGGGGCCCTCCTCGTTTCTCCGTTTAACGTGAAGTGGAGATTCTCTGCGGCTGGAGATGTGGAGGGGTCAAAGTTATGCCTTTTCTCGGTGATTATGCCTGCAAAGTGTGTCTCCAGCATCTCTCCAAGATTTCCCTATAGGAGGGTCGCTTTCTGCTTCCTACCTCTAGCTGCTATCTTGGAATTCCACCATGTTGTTTTTGTTCATTGTTCCATCTCTTCTTTTTCTTTTCTGTTTTAATTTTGACTCATTTCTTATTATCTGTGAAGACGAGAAACTAACTTAAGACATGTGTTTTCACTATAAATGCATCTGAAATTGATTTATTTTCACCTGATTGTTTACAGTATAACTGCTACAGTTGGTTAAGAAAGAAACAGTTGCTCTCCTTTCACCATGGCAAATCATACACCAACTGGTATTATATGATTCTAAATCATATAATCAAAAGACTTAATTGTATAGCTCATTAAAGATAAACAATTAATCTGAACTATTTACATTAATATCATTTCAAGACAGAAAAAGTATTAATTAAATTTATAATTCTGTTAGAGTTGGAGAAATATTATTCATGGTAAAAAAATAACAATTTTTAAAATAACTTTGAATTAAAGTATTAACTGGAAAAATTTAATTTATACTACATTTTTGACAACTTCCATAAAATTTCACTGAAAAAATCATGTTATGGTTCTGGTAAATAATTTACTTTATATGAGCTGCAATATACCTGCAAGGTTATTTACTTTTCATTTTTAACTGATACATAAAACCATGAAAATTATACACATAGAGTGTCCTATGCTATTTCAACATATTATGTACTTACTAATGTTTATATCAGGTTTGACATTAAACATTTCTATTTCTATATGGTGAGGACTTTATTTTTTTTAATTTTTTTATTTGCTTATTTATTTTTTTGTTCATTTATTCACATGTGCATACATTGTTTGGGTCATTTCTCCACCCTGCTCTCCTGCCCCCATCAGTTTCAGGCAGGTCCTGTTTTATCACTGATTTTGTTGAAGAAAAGACACAAGCATAATAAGAAAGACAAAGTGTTTTTGGTAGTTGAGTTAAGGATAGCTATACAGAAAGATTTCTACTACTGCTTTCATGTACCCATGTATTAAGACCCATGTTGATTCAACTCTAACTGATCTTTACATTGGTTCCTGATCCCCTGCTCATGATAACCTCCATCATTTTAAAGTTTCTGTATTAGTTCCTCTGGAGTGGGGACATCAAATGCTTTCATGTTTTGGGTTTTTACCTATTCTTATATTTCCCATATGTGCCCTCCCCTTGTCATGTGATCCAAGTCCAACCACATTGCTGCATTTGCCCTAGATCTAAAGTCCACATATGAGGGAAAACATATGATTTTTGTTCTTCTGAGCTTGGCTGACCTCACTCAGAATGATGTTCTCCAGTTCCATCCACTTACCTGCAAATGATAAGATTTTATTTCTCTTCCTGGCTGAGTAAAATTCCATTGTGTACAAGTACCACATTTTCTTGATCCATTCATCAGTAGTGGGGCATCTTGGTTGTTTCCATAACTTGGTTATTGTGAATAGTGCTGCAATAAACATGGGTAACCTGTGTTACATTCCTTTGGGTAGATCCCCAGGAGTGGGATTGCTGGATCATATGGCAAGTCTATGTTTAGATTTTTAAGAAGCCTCCAAATATTTTTCCAGAGTGGTTACACCAGCTTGCATTCCCACCAGCAGTGGATTAGGGTTCCTTTTTCCCCACATCCTGGCCAACACTTGATGGTGTTTTGGATGATGGCTATTCTAACAGGGGTGAGGTGGAATCTTAGTGTGGTTTTGATTTGCATTTCCTTTATGGCCAAAGATGGTGAGCATTTTTTCATATGTTTTTTGGTTATTTGAATTTCTTCTTTTGAAAAACTTCTGTTTAGTTCAGTTGCCTATTTCTTAATTGGTTCATTGATTTTAGGAGAGTTTAGTTTCTTAAGTTCCTTGTATATTGTGGTTATCAGTCCCTTGTCTAATATATAGCTGGCAAATATTTTCTCCCACTCTGTGGGTGGTCTTTTCAGTTTACAGACCATTCCTTTTGTTGTGCAGAAGCTTTTTAATTTTATGAAGTCCCATTTATTCATCCTTTCTCTTAGTTGCTGTGCTGCTGGGGTTCTACTGAGGAAGTCTTTGCTTATACCTATTTGATCCAGAGTGTATCCTGCTCCTTCCTGTAGTAACTTCAGAGTTTCAGGTCTCATATTTAGGTCCTTGATCCATTTTGAGTTAATACTAGTACAGGGTGATAGACATGGATCTAGTTTCAATTTCTTGCAGACAGATAACCACTTTTCCCAGCTACAATTGTTGAAGAGGCTGTATATTTTTGGCACCTTTGTCAAAAATGAGGTGAGTATAGTTGTATGGATTCATATCTGGGTCCTCTATTCTGTTCCACTGGTCTTCATGTCTGTTTTTGTGCCAGTACCATGCTGTTTTTATTGCTATTGCTTTGTTATATAGTTTGAAGTCAGGTATTGTGATACCTCCAGCACTACTCTTTTTGCTGAGTATTGCCTTGGCTATTCGTGGTCTCTTGTGTTTCCAAATGAACTTTAGGGTAGGTTTTTCAATCTCTGTGATCAAAGTCATTGGGATTTTGATGGGAATTGCATTAAACATATAGATTGCTTTCAGTAGTATAGCCATTTTTACTATGTTGATTCTACTGATCCATGAGCACGGGAGATCTTTCCATCTTCTGTAGTCTTCCTCAATCTCTTTCTTCAGGAGTTTGTAATTCTCCTTGTAGAGGTCAATCACATACTTTGTTAAATTTACTCCTAGGTCTTTGATTTTTTTTAAGCTATTGTAAGTGGAATTGTTTCCATGTATTCCTTCTCAGTTTGTTCATTGTTGCTGTATACAAAAGCTAATGATTTTTGTAGGTTGATTTTTTTATCCAGCCACCTTACTGTAACTGTTTATGGTGTCTAAGATTTTTGGGTAGAGATTTTTGGGTCTTTAAGGTATAGGATCATATCATGTGCAAATAAGGATATTTTGACAGTTTCTTTACCTATTTGTATTCCTTTTATTTCTTCTTCTTGCTTAATTGTTCTGGCTAGAAATTCTAGCACTATGTTGAATAGGAGTGGAGATACTGAACACCCTTGTCTTGTTCCTGATTTTAGGAGGAATGGTTTCAGTTTTTCACCATTAAGTATGATGTTGGCTGTAGGTTTGTCATATACAGCCTTTACAATGTTAAGGTACATTTCTTCTATTCCTAGTCTTCTTAGAGCCTTTATTGAGATGATCAAGTAGTTTTTGTCTTTGCTTCTATTGATGTGCCGTATTACGTTTATAGATTTGCATATGTTGAACCACCCCTGCATCCCTGGGATGAAGCCAACTTGTTTGTGGTGAATGATCTTTCTGAATGATCTTTCTGTTGGATTCAGTTTGCCATTATTTTATTGAGGATTTTTGCATCAATGTTCATTAGGGAAATTGGCCTGTAGTTCTCCTTTTTGGAGGTGTCTTTGTCTGGTTTTGGGATGAGAGTAATATTGGCTTCATAAAATGAGTTAAGCAGTGATCCTTCCCATTCTATTTCTTGGAACAGTTTAAGAAGAGTTGGTATTAGTTCTTCTTTAAATGTCTGATAAATTCAGCAGTGAATTGGTCAGGTCCTGGACTTCTCTTTTGGGAGGCTCTTGATGGCAGTTTCAATTTCTTTTTGTGTTATAGATCTATTCAGGTATTACTATCATCTTGGTTCAGTTTTGGGTGGTTGTAAGTTTCTAGAAATGTGTCCATTTCTTCAGGATTTTCAAATTTATTAGATTACAGGCCCTCAAAGTAGTCTCTGATGATTTCCTGGATTTATGTGGTCTTTATTGTTATCTGCCCTTTTGCATTTCTGATTTTACTGATCTGAGTTTTTTCTCTCCTCCTTTTAGTCAGGTTTGCCAGGGGTCGGTCAATCTTATTTTTTCAAAGAACAAGCTTTTTGTTTCATTGATTCTTTGTATGTTTTTGTTGGTTTCTATTTCATTGATTTCAGCCCTTATCGTAATTATTTCTTTCCTTTGCTTGTTTTGGGATTTGTTTTTTCTTGTTTTTCTAGGAGTTTCAGCTGTAGTGTTAGGTCATTGATTTGAGATCTTTCTGTCCTTTTGATATATGCACTCATGTCCTGTTAGGAATGCCTTCGTTGTGTCCCATATGTTCTGGTAGGTTGTGTTTTCATTTTCATTAACTTCCAGGACCTTTTAATTTCCTCTTTTATTTCATCAGTGACCCATTCATAGCTGAGTAATGTGTTGTTCGGCTTCCAATTGTTTGTGTGTTTTTTACTGCTGTTTTTGTTGTTGATTTCTAGTTTTAATGCATTGTGGTCAGACAGAATGCACGGGATTATTTCTATTTTCTTATATTTGCTGAGGCTTGCTTTGTGCCCTAAGATATGATCAATTTTGGAAAAGGTTCCATGGGCTCCTGAGAAGAATGTATATTGTGCAGAAGTTGGATGAAATAGTATGTAGACATCAGCTAGGTCCATTTGATCTATGGTGTGATTTAGTTCTAGGATTTTTTTATTGATTTTTTGTTTGGATGACCTATCTATTGGTGATAGGGGGGTATCAAGGTCTCCTACTATCACTGTGTTGGGGTCTATATATGGTTTTAGGTCCTTCAGAGTATGATTGTTGAAATTGGGTGCGTGACATTGGGTGCATATAGGTTGATAATTGTTATTTCCTTTTGGTGTATTTCCCCTTTTATTAGTATAAAGTGTCCTTCTTTATCTCATTTGATCAATGTAGGTTTGAAGTCACTTTGTCCAAGATAAGTATTGCTACCCCCACCTGTTTTGGGGGACTATTGACTTGGTAAATCTTCTTCCAGCCTTTCACTCTCAACCAGTACTTATTTATGTCAATGAGGTGGGTCTCCTGTAGGCAGCAGGTTGTTGGATCTTCCTTTTTAATCCACTTTGCTAATCGGTGTCTTTTGATGGGGTAATTTAGTCCATTGATATTCAGTGTTATTATTGATAAGTACATGGTGATCCCTGTCATGTAGTTGTCTTTGTTGATTAAGGGTTTGATTGCATGTAGCTGAATCAATGTTATTCTCTACTTTCTTGCCTTTTCTTCTCCTGTGGTTTGGTACTGCCTGCCCTTTCATGGTTTTGTTTGCTTTCATTTTCTGTGTGCAAAATTTCTTGGAGAATCTTTTGTAGTGGTGGCTTGGTGGTCATATATTGTTTTAATTTCTGCTTATCATGGAAGACTTTTATTGTTCCATCTATTTTGAATGATAATTTTGCTGGGTAGAGTATCCTAGGGTTGAAGTCATTTTCATTCAGTGCCCAGAAGACCTCACCCCGAGCTCTTCTTGCTTTTAATGTTTCGGTTGAGAAGTCTACTGTGATTTTGATGGATTTACCTTTGTATGTTATTTGTTTTTTCTCTCTTACATCCTTCAATATTCTTTCTCTAGTCTCTGTACTTGTTGTTTTAATGATAATATGCTGTGTCATAGTTTATTTTGGTCAGGTATGTTTGGTGTTCTGGAGGCCTCTTGCACCTGTATGGGCATAGATTTCTCTAGATTTTGGAAATTTTCTGTTATTATTTTGTTGAATATATTATGCATTCCTTTTGCTTGCACCTCTTCTCCTTCTTCAATGCCCATGATTCTCAGGTTTGGTCTTTTGATGGAGTCAGTGAGTTCTTGCATTTTCTTTTCTCAGGTCTTGAGTTGTTCAACTAATAGTTTTTCGGTTTTTCCTTTAATTGCCATTTCATCTTCAAGTTCTGAGATTCTGTCTTCTGTTTGTTCTATTCTGCTGGAATGGCCTTCCATTTTGTTTTGTATTTCTATTTCATTCTTTTTTCTGAGGTTTTCCATATCATGGGTTACTTCCTCTTTAAAAATATTGTCAATTTTTGACCTTAATTCATTTATCTCTCTGTTTATGGTGGTCTCAGTTTCAGTTTGGTGTTTATTTAGGACTGCTATGATTTCATTTATTTGTTTTTGTATTTTCTCATATTCAATATTTTTGTTTTCTTGGAATTTTTTGAGTCCCTCCTGTACATTTGGTTGACCAGGTCTAGTAACATCTCTATGAAATTCTCATTGATTACTTTGTAGGATTTCTTCTTTCAGAGTGTTCTTGTGGGCTTCGTTGGGCTCCTTGGTATAGTTTTTGTTTTGTTGGAGTCTGGATCTGGGTATCTGTTTTCTTCATTTTGCTATAAGTCCTATAGTACTTTATCTTTTGTGGGGGAATGGTTTCCTTCCCTTTTTCTTCTTCCCATATTTCCACTAGGTAACATTTTTATCATTGAACTATGTGTAATTTAGTATTAGCTGGGTAACCATATTAATACTAACAAAACCATGAAAGAAGGATAAAAAAGAGAAAGAGATGGAAAGATAAAAGGAATAGCGTAGAGAGGAAAAGAGAAAAAAAAATTGTTGAGATGGTGGATGAGCAAACAGTAATCAAGGCAGCAAATCCCTTAAAGAAGCAGAAAAAAAAATCACCAGTTCTGGAACAGTAGAATTGCAGTCTTAGTTGTTCTGATGCTAGTTCTTTAGCATCCAGACCTGGCTGTGTGTGTCTCTTAGGTAGGTTTGGAGACTTCCTGAGGCAGTGTGGCAGGTGGGTGGGGTCCCACAGGTCTTCGGTTGGAGGCCTTTAGCTGAGGTGAAGTAGAGGTCCTTTGGAGCATGGGCTTGGCATGCCTCAAGGGTGCAGGCCGGCAGAGTGGAGATCCTGTGTGTCTGTGGATCCCTGGCTTTATAGGCTTTGGGGGCATGCTCCATCAGAATGGAGATCCTGCGTGTGTTGGTCCCCAGCTTGGCTGGCCTTAGAGGCACAGGCTTGCAGAGTGAATACTGTGCAGGCTGTGCAGGCCTGTGGGGGGCGGGGTGGGGGTGGGGGGGCTGGTGGAGATCATAAATGTCTGTGGATCCCTGGCCTTAAGGGCTGTCCCACAGAGATCCTGCATTTCTGAGGGATGGGAGTTTGGGGTAGCACAGCCCTGGTGGGGCAAAGGAGCAGGGCCAGAGGATCGGAGATCCCATGGAGGAGTGTGGAGCAGTGGCTCCATGAGCCTATGGGGCAGGGCTTAACGTGCGGAGCCTGCCATTCTTTTAGTATATCGTGGCATGGAGAAGCCTCCCACGAGCTAGGGGTTCAGTGTACTGATGTTTCAGCTCTCCCTGATGTTTTACCTCAATCAAGCTTGTCTCCAGCTTTTTATCAAAGTCCCTGGATCACGGAGGTCAGAAGGTCTGTGGCTGTGTTCTGGTCGTCATCTTGGATCTGTCTCTCCATCTCTTTTTTTTCTTTCCCTATTCCCTTTCTTATCTTCTATTTGTTGGGTCCAGCATGTTTCATCAGTTATTTTCCTATCAAATTTCTGAGTCACTGTCACATTATCCTTCTAATGGTTTTCTAAGAAATAGCAATAAATGTCCTTCACATGTTATATTCTACCTATACACTTTCCATTTTGTCAGTAAAACAAAGACCTTAGAACAATACCTCTTCTACTCACTCCCATCTCTCACACTATTTTAAACATGCATTGCAGTTACACATATTACTAAACTACACAAAACATAATAAATGAACAAGTGATAAATAAATAGAGAGCAAAATGAAAACACAGATTCCTGAATCCAGCTCAGGTTTTATCAAACTATTGTTTTGTAGCTACAAATGCAATCCTCTTTACCTCTTTTGTCATCCTCAAGTCGCACCTTCTGAATTTTCACCATTTTTCTCACTGTTCATTGAAATGTAAACTTTTTATTTCCCTGTCTTATAACTTACTATTATTCTCTTCTGCAGGGATTAATTTCTGTCATTACAAATCCATCAAGCTTTTATTTCCACTATTATATTTCTTGCATACAGTATTCTATATGATTTTTTTAAATGTAAGCAGTTCTGTTTTCCTCTACTTCATGATTATATTAATAACTTTTGTTAAAATGTTCTGCTCCATAACTGCAATGTCTGTACCACAGCAAGGTCTATTTCTGTTGTAAACTTTCTTGACTCCCTGAAATGTCTCTTTATTAGAATTAAGCAACAGAAAATTTATAAAATATGTTATTACTTATCTTATTTTTATTTTGTTTGTTAAATTTTTGCATTATCTTCAAAATAAAGTCTAAATTCCATATCTAAGGTAGAGTTTGCTCATGTGTTTTTCTGGATGTGTATCTCATTATAGGATATAATTCTAGAGTTACAGTGTATAATTAAAGTCACTATTATAAACCAATACATATTCATTACTTTTTTTCACTATATTCTGACATCTTTTAATACCTGTCTATGTAAAAGTAATGGGATGTATTTTTGGAAAGACTAAACAAAAGGAACCTCAAATAAATATCATCTTCACTAAGAGAATAGGTTGCATTTGGAAGAGATTTGCTTTTGTCCTGAGGCATTCATGATACAAATATAGAATGGGTAATTATTTTAAAAATCTAAAAATTGCTATTAAAATGAAAAAAGATCAACTGAGTCCTTGAAACTTCTATAGACTTTGTTAAGTCAGTAATAGGTCATAGGTATTTAATGTCTGGGTAGATGTCACCATCACTTAATAGTTTAAAGCCAGAGAATTACATATTGGAAAAAAACTTGTGGAAAAACAAATCTTTAAACATCTGTGCAATTATATGATGCTGAGGAGACAGACAGAGAGGGGAGAAAAGATATATAACAAAAGGCAATATTTCCAATGAAGTCTATATTCCACCATTGCAGGCAGTTATATTTATATCAGTCATATCTAAATATAACACATTAAGTCAGTATGCTGGAGAAAGGGAATTAAAATAGAAGTGCCTGGGCTTGGATGTTAGCAGGCAAGAGGCAGACTTTAAATTTCTGTCTGGAAGAAGTTATTTTCTTCCCAAGTTCTAGTTCTATATTTACACATTCTGTGGATATTAATAATCAGCACTTTTTCTAAGCAAGACTGTCTTCCTGGGTTAATTCACCTGCTATTTATTTATTTTTAAATTTATAAACAATGTTTTATTGCTAACTTATCAAAACATTATTTCAACCAAAATTAATTGTATCCATGTAAGGAATTACACTATAATATGGAGAAAATACCTCTGCCATTTCAAACTTCTTTTTATTCCACCTGTTGTTTAATAGACAACTGCTATTTGCTTTTAACACATACTGTTTCCTATGAACTGACAATTCAACACTCATATTTCCCTGATAAACTGTAGAGAGTTGTCCCAACTATATCAGTTTTCAAAAATTGGATATTAATCCATATGGGTTTTGGAGATAGTAGACTTGAATATCCAGGGTTCTTCATGTTTTTAGAAGCTTTAATTATAATAATGTTAATTTTGCAATGAGATAGTGTATATGAATAAAATCAATGTTCTATCACTTTCTATGTCCTACAAAATAGTTGAACAGATTTTTCAAAAAAAAAATCAAACAATCTAAGGTCATGTCCATTAACATGACTGGGTGTCAGGGTGTTGATTGCTCACTCTAGCATCAATGAAATACTGAATTTTTATGAGAGGAATAGGAATGAATATTGATAAAACCTGTTAAATGAATCTTTGATGCTGCATATTGAAATTCAATACAAAGCATTGTGCAACATGGACTGAAGTTCCTGGATTTCAAGAGGTTTCAGTTGCAAAAAGTATCATACTGCAATTAGGCAATTGTTGGATTTGTTTTAAAAATCATTTTTAAACAAAATATCAAGTATTTTGTAACTTTTGAAGAACAGGAAAATGACACACCTAAAACGCTTTATTTTAAACACTTCTCTTCAGACTTTTAGTAGATTTATGTTTACCAGTGAATACAGTTTTTGCTGTAATTTGTCAAGGATCATGCTTCAATTGGATTTTGTATTGCAAAAGTATTACAATGTTTCCAGAAAAAAAATCTTGATAGCATTGTCACTTGGGATTTCTCTGGAAAACTTTGTCATATTAGTTTCATTCAATCTATACTTATTCTGTGCAAGGTGCTCTCCTAGGCACAAGCGAGACAAGGATGAGTAATAGATACCTGCTGCCATTAAGAAATAAGCCATAAACTTGAAGAGAGAAGCACTGCATTCATTTAAATATAGATTTCAACCTGGTTTCTAACTTATCTTTCAGCTTCCTAAATAAGAAATTTTAGGGCACCATGTCTTGGGAATCCCCCAATTCTGGGGGAATCTACTCTTCCATTTTATACTTTTCTATCTCAATGAACTCTCCCATGTTACACTTTAAAAAAAGAAAAATAAATTTTATAGATATGCCATAGATTATGGGTCAAAACATAGTAATGAATCAAAGTTAATAAAATACAAGCTATTCTCCTTCTTAGTTTTCACAATTAAGTGGTTTTTTAAGTGAAGTGATTAAAAATAATTTCATAAAATAGCATTTTCAAAGTCTCTTCACTGATGGATTGACTGTGTGAGATTTCCTGCTTAAAAAGAGTTCTAATAAAAATAATTTTGGGAAATAGTTGTGCAAGATTTCTGTTTCAAAAGAGTTTTAATAAAAATAATTTTGAAATGATGTTTTGTTGTATTTCTAAGCAGAGATTCCCAATATATAATGCATATTAAAAATTGAGAACTCTCTGATTCAATATTTCTATTCAGCTTTTCCAAACTTGTTTAACCATGGGGACTCCCTGTCAAAAAACTCGATGCATTATGGAAGATGGTGGAGTAAGTTGAGTTACTACATCAAGGAAAACAAAGCAAACTTTTATTCTCAAACCTGGGTGCTTTTCACTAACTGTACTTGCCTCCCCACATGGAGATTGAGTCCATGGCATGAGTCTTGCCAAGCAATAGATCAAAGGTGGAATATTAAGTGCCAAAAGAATTTACACTGGAGAAAATATTGAGTTTCCAGAATGACCCTATGTAGTGATTAATAGCAAGGAGTCTGGACCCAGACTGCTTGTGTATAAATCATCCTCAAACATATTAGCATTGTGAAATTGAAAATTTGCTTCACCCCATGTGTCTCAGTTTTCCTGTACATAAAAAGGAAATAGTAACAGATGCTACCATAATCACATATTATGATAACTGGGTTAGTTAATATTGTTTAAGCCCTTAGAACAATGTATAAACATCACTTAATTTTATAAATAAATAACTCTTGCATTTCTTAGTCTTAAACAGATCTTAGTTGATGGATTTTTCTTCTTCTAACTGAAAAATTCTATTTTTTAATATAAATTCAAGATCACTGGGCTGACATCAACAAATATAATGTTTGTGAATGTTTTAAGAACATGGCTATAGAATTAATAGAGTGAATATAGAAGAGGAAATGTTTATATGCTGAGCCATATAACTCATGCTAATCCATGTTCATATCCAGTACCCTGGAGAATGTTCACAAGGGAAAACCAACTAACCTTATAAAATGAGAAGAGCAGATTATTTTCCATATTGGTCCCTATTGCCTATAAATGTTTGCTGTGGACTTTGGTTATGCAATGTTAATAATAACAGTATATTTATTGAGTGATTATAATATGTCTTGTGCTTTTCTTAGCAATTTGTATATTTTTCAATGAATCTCTATGACAGTTCAGAGTTGAATGTCATTATCTCCTCAAAAATAATAGGGAAATCTTCTTATTACTAAACAGGTAAAGACTTTTCAAACTTAAAAAAATATTGCAAATATTTTAGCTCTTTCAGCACAGAAAATAGCTGTTAAATAGGGATCTTTTTAACAGTGGGGTTGTTGGGCAGAATTATCAGACTTTCTGGTGGTAGATATTCACAAATTGTCATTTATAGACCAAGAACATTATCTCTTTAAAACTTATCAAAACATATGAAGTTGCTGTTATTACTCTTATGTTACAGAGAAGAAAACTGAAGTTCAGTGAGGTTCATTTTGTCTATGTTCACAATGAAAGTAATTCACTTATATCTAAAAATGGGATAAAAATTTGAATATAAAATACTCATACTTTTATCACTGAGACTAGATAAAGAACTGTAAGTGTATGAGTAGCTAGGTTGGAGATTGTCAAACATAGAAAGTAGCTTCAGTGCTGAACTAGAATGCAGAACAATTCAGATCAAGCTTTAATGGTAATTTTTTCTTACTGTTCATTTTCACTGAGCAAAGACAATTATGGATTCCTTTATCTTGTCAAAAATAAAGCACAGAAAAGTTACTTTGGTATGTATTAAATGAGACAAACAGGAAACGAACATTTATATAATTCAATATTTCCCATGCAGATGCATATGTGACTCTGCATTGAACATAGTCATTTGACTTGCTGTAGCAATTGCAGGAAAGGTCAGGAGAAAATTCACAGTGATTTCCTTATTTGAGTCTATTTGAGTCTAGTTTCCCTGTCAAAATGACATAAAATATTCTCCAAATATGTATTCGCTAGCTATGTACATGTTTTGAAGTCACTCTAACACCTTCAATTTAAACAATGAATGCATTGTCTTTCTGTCTCTACCCAAGAAGCTTGATATGAATCTATCTCCAGAGGAACTAAATAAATTACATTATTTTGTAGCCATATCTTGAGATTTTTCATGCCATAGTTTAGTTACTTAAGAGAAAATCTTCACACTGCATTAGATACTATTTATTTCATTATGAGGGCTGGGAAAAGAACTAATTGGCAGGAAAAATTCAAGTTATATTCAATGTCTCCAGCATTAAATATTGTTGAAAATGCAAACACCTTTGCATTCACACCTCACTTACTGTAGGATTTAGAGCTATTGACTAAAGCATGATAAAATATTGGGTGACAAATTTCCTTTGTTCAAGACACAGAAACTAACAAGAAATTGGATTCCATTCTCTCTTGTAACCTAGATATAAATAATTCCTGAATTAAAATTCATAACCCATTCAGAGAACATCAAATAGTTCATTGAGACCACAGTGTGGACTCTAGCAGTAGGACGATTTGCGTTTCAGTCCCACCTAGCTATGCTCCTAATGGGTTCCGTGACTATGGACTAGTAACTATACTTTTCTTAATCTCAATTTCTTCTCCTATAAAATCACAATCATTATAATTCATTATGAAATATACATCATAATTATAAATGCATATCTACAAATATCCATTATTTCTCAATACAAACAATGCAATAAAGATAGATGAAATAATAAATGCAGTCTATATGTTATATATTATAAATGTAGCTACTATTAATACTTCAGCTATATTAAAAACTATACTTAAATTATAGGAGTCACAGGCACAGTTTGACAAACCTGCTGTGCTGTGTAAGGTCTTTAGATTTCATACTATCATAGATGGTGGAAAGTTACTAAAAATGTTACCCAGAAAAGTACCATGTTACACTTTGCATTTTTAAAACCATCATTCTACTTGTTGTGTACAAGGTATGGAAGACACAATAAGGAAAACAGTTACAAGACTATTTCAGTGGTCCATTAGAGAAATGAAAAGTCTTGAACAATGTCAATAGCAAACACAATGGAGAAAAAGTATGAAATTATACAGAGCTAGAAATAATGGTGCATATTTATCAATATAATGTTGCAACATAATCAGAGAGGAATCAGTAATGACATTTTGACTTCAGAAAGATCACTTTATCAAGAGAGCAAATCTAAGAGGAGATTGATAGAGGTTTGCTGTGGATGGTGAATGCAGGAAAGACTAATTGAATAGACGAGATTGATCCTTGAAGTACATTTTGAGTTGTCTGGACATAAAATCACAGTTACCTATTAGACAATAAGTTCCACTGGTCTCAATTTGGAATGCATAATATTTGTGGATTATCTACATATAATAGGTAGATCAAACTATGAGAACATGTGATTGTTACAAAGATTTGATAGATTAATAAGGAGAGGTAGTATTGAATGGTGTGACATATAAAGTATAAGATATACATAAAAAACTAATTCTTAAAATGGAGATTGAGAAGGCACAGAGAAATAAGGAGATACTGAAGCCAACAAAACTGACATGGAATTATACCAAGAAGAAGGAAATGGTAAACCATGCCAAATGTTGTAGGTCTGTGTAAAGTAAGATTAGAACAAAAGAAGTATCATATGATTATGCAAGTATTGAGTCACTTGTGACATTTGCAGAGAAGATGCATTGCAATGATGGAGACTAATCATATTACAGACAGTTGAAATAAAATGAAAGTTCTGATAGATTATTAATGCCAAAAATGGAAGTATCAGTATTCCTGATCCAAATTTTCTTCAAGATTCTTGCTAAAGTTTATTATATGTGGAGCCTATTTCCTTAAACCTGGATAGGACTTTGTGACTGTCTCAGCAGGTAGAATTTGGTAGAAGTGATGCTGTTTGATTTCAAACTTTAGATTATAAAAGGAAATGGGCATTGTTTACTCTCTCTCTCTTTCTCTCACTTTCTGTCTCTCTCTCCCTACTTACCTACCTACCTACCTACCAACTAAGTTTTGAGGAAACTCAAGCCACATAGAGAATCCATATGTAGATATTTGGGCCCACACTCCCAGCTAACAACTCAGCATCTCAGACCTAACACCAGGACCAAAAAATTGAGTGAATAATACTTGGATTAAGTCACTAGCCTTTGACCTACTCTGGCTGGTACACCTGAAGCGGAGATGAACTATCATCACAGATACTTCTCAAGTTGTAGATGAAATATTCTAGATGTTATAAGCCACTAAGTATTGAATCACAATTTATACATTCGTAATAAATTTTATTAAAACAACAGGTTTGTCAAACTGTGGCTCTTACTCCTATAATTTAAATATAAATTTTAATGTAGAATATTCTTTAGAAGATCTTAGTGTTGAATAATTGCAAGAGAACAAGCAATTCATAAATATTCAAGAATATTTGAGAGCTTTATTTTATTGTTAAAATAAGGTCAATATGAACCACATAAGATGTAACTTGAATATGCATGTCAAAAGGAGGAATCATTGAAACACATTCCATATCCTGGTCAATACACAGCATGTCAAAGAGAGAACATAAAGGGTGTGACTATTTTTGAATAGGGAAATTAACATTTGTACATATATAGGTGCTTATAGAGGTGGCCTTGAGATGTTATAGATCACTTCCTATATTGTACATTGTAAGAAATCAGGGCAAAGTTATCTGCACTGCAGAAGAATTGGTGAAAGACATGATAGGGGAAATGCGCAAAGTGAGCAAAATAGAATATTGTTGAAATAATTGTAAGAGAGCATACATAAAACATAGGAAAACGTTAATGGCAGAAGGATATGATCTATAATAAGTAGAATAATTTCTAGGCTCAGTTGAAGTTGAATATCATACTTTTTTGGGTTGAAACACCAACAAGCTGTATCATTTTGTTTTCAGTGAAACTCAGCATTCTTGATGTCTGATGATATAAATGTTGCATAAACTCAGTGGCTTCTCTCTGACTTGTCTTCTCGTAACTATGCATGGAGTTCATTATAGTTAGTGGTTCTTGAACATGATGCTGAGTCTAGATACAAGGAGCATAGACTCAGGCTGTAGGTTCCAGAAATACAAGTTATTTTGTGGGTTGTCTGTCTAACTCAACAACCACTTACTCTTCATTTCTTAACAAACACTTCTTCAATATCATCCTCCAATACAGGGAGGTGTTTGATTCCAGGAACATTTTTCAAGGCATATAACCTATTCTTTCAGAACTGATTGGTGCAAGGTGAAAAATTTACCCAAATAGACTGATCATATTCTGTCGGAATGATTTTGACATTGGGACCAAGAAAAATACATCTTTTTCTTTGTCCAAACTAGATAATTAAATACTGAGGCTTTATTTGCCTGTATAAAGCATATAATGCCTATTTGTATACAGAAAAACCTGAATTATGGAGAGAAGCAATCCCTCCCCCAAAAAAAGATACACAGAATTCCCAGGGTCCTAAAGATTTTCTCATTTCCACATCTTGAGCTTTAACTGCATTTGTGCCTGTGGGATATTGCTATGGTTTGAATGTGGTATGTCCATGGAAACACTCATGTTGCAATTTAATTACAAATGTAGCAGTATTGAGAGATGAAGATATCTGTAAGAGATGTTTGGGTCAGGGTATCTCTGCCATCCTGAGAGGATGAATGTGAGTTACTTATGACAGCAGATTGTTATAAAGTATCCCTTTCTTCTCCTGCCTCCAACTCTCCTCCTTTCTTCTGCTCATGCTTCCCTTCAGCATTCTTACATGAGTTGAAGCCATAGAAGGCCCTTACCAGATGGGGCTGCCCCACGCTTGAACTTCTCATCCTATCCTGGAAACCAGAATAAAACTTTTTGCTTCATAAAGTATCTAGTGTCAGGTATTCTGTTATCACAAAAGAGAATAGACTTAGGTGATAGATAGATAGATAGATAGATAGATAGATAGATAGATAGATATAGATAGATATAAATAGATATATTTATATGGATATTGGCATGGATATAGATATAGTCTGTTATATATAACTAGCAATAAAGAATTTAAAAGAAATTATGAATGTGACTCCAATCGAAAATTCCTAAACATGGAAAGGAACAAAGATATCAGAAGATATGAAATAAATAAGAGAAGGAAGATGGAGATGCAACTTGAGAAGACTTCATGTATAGCATTTTCATAGCATGTCCTCACTGACCAGGAGAAATTCTCCAGGGGTTCAGGCTGCTATGGAAAAGTCACACAAAAGGTGTAAAGTCTAAATTAATTATCTAATAAATTTAAAAAATTATTTGTCTTCTACATACACTAGTGATTATTTTAGAGGACCAGAAAAAAAGCACCAGATAGTAGTCAGCCTATAAATTATTCATTTTAACCTTGTATGCACATCTTTTTATTCCGTAGATGTTACTGTCAAATACCACCAAAATCCTCTCAGTCTACCCAAAGGTAGCCATTACAGTGATATCTATCACCATTAATTAGTTTTGTCTATTTTTGAAATGTACATAAATGGAATCACAGAGTAGGTACTCTTTTGTTTAGGCTTTCTTTTCTCAACATTATGCATATTAAATTCAAACATGATTTGCATGTAGAAGCAGAATTTTTGTTAACATTACTGAATAATATTACATCTTATGAATACCCAATTCATTTTTTTTTCATTTTAATATAGCTGGACATCTCAATTTTTCAATCTTACAGATATTTAAAATAACACATTTATGAATATATTGTGTGTGCTCTTGCTACAAAAAGGAATTGCTATGTTATAAGATACGCATATTTTCGGTTGTAATTCACTGATACTATCAGTTTCCCAGAAGTTTCACCAATGCACATTTTAACCAGCAGTATAAATGAATTCCAATTGCTCCAATATTTGGTGTCATTGATCACTTCAATTTCAGTTGTGTTGGTGCATGTATAATCCTTTTTATTTTTCTATTGGGTTTCTTGTGTTCTTTTGTAAACATTTGTAGGAACATTTTAGTATTTTATCCTTGTTTTTGTTTTAATTCTGGGTTCAAATCTTTATTTTCAGATATGTATAAAATGTATGTATGGCCTACTCACTCACTTTTCATATGTTGTCATTTGAAGAGCAAAGGACCTAAATTATGATGTCATCTAATTTATCAGCATTTCCTGTTATTAGATTTTTGCATTGTGCTTAAGAAGTCTTTAGTTATCCCAAAGTCATAAAGTTATTTTCCCAAGCTATCATCCAGAAACTTCATTGTTGCTTTGTTTTCTATTGCTATTGTTTGTGTTTTCTTTTTGAGATGGGATCTCTCTATGTAGCTCAGGCTGACTTCAAACTCACGATCCTCCTGCTTCAGCCTTCTAAGTGCTGGGAATACAGGTATGCACCAACATGCTTGGTTATCAAATTTCATTCCTTGCATTTATAGCAACAGTTCATTGTGAATTAAATTTTTGCATATGGTTTGAGGTAGCAGTCTGACTCCACTGTTTTCCATACAAATGACCAATACCATTTATTCAAAAAGCATTCTTTCTCCTTTGCTCTGGTGTCATCTTTATGATTACATATGTCAGTCAGTTTTTTAACACTATTCATTTGTCTGTTAGTCTGTCCTTGTGCCAATACAGCACTCTATTTATGGCAGTAGCTTTTATGTTAAACTTTAATTAGTGGCAGTGTAAGGTCTCAAGTTTTGTCCTTCTGAATATTGTCTTGGTTATGGTTTGTTCTTTATATTTCCATATGTTTTAGAATTATTTTTTTGTCATTTTCACAAAAAATAAAATCCTACTGCAATTTTAATTGAGTTTGCAGTAAGTATATAGATTTATTTTGAGACAACTAATGGTTTTGAAACATTGAAACTTCTAGTTCATAAACATGGTGTTCTGTCTGGAGGTGCATCACCATATTGTAAGAGTGGCAAAAATTTGAATCTACCCTGTTTGTGTTTTTCAGCTAGAGAAAAGCATGCACATGTATTGAACAGAACTTTTTCATGACACTGGAGACATCAAACGGAAATGAAGATCCAAAGATACAGTGGGGTTGGACATTTATATACTGAATTAGACATGAGGTATAAATTTGAAAAATGTGATAAGGCCAAGGGGCTCAGACTAAAGCAGTTAATTGGTTAAAAAAAAAACTTGCTGGAAAGATAATGGTTGATCTGTCATTATTTATACAGATTTTTCTGAGCCTCAACTTCTCATCTTTCATGGTAAGAATGATACTTTCCTTCTGATATAAGGAGGACATATTTCTTATGAGAATTGCACTTTCTGCTTTTAAAGAAGAGAAGAAAATTCAGAGTGATCTTAAACTTGCTGGTTTCAAGTGCCTTAACTCAAAATAATCAAGGCACTAGAGTGGCACATTTTGGAGTGGCATATTCTTAACTCTTCTAAAGTCATTGAAGGTATAATTAGCTTGTTCTTTTTTACTATGAGTCAATATGCCATGATGTTGATATTCTACAATTTGTTTCATCATTCACCTAATGAAGGTCATTTGAGTATTTTTTAATTGGAAATATGTAGAAAGCTCCTATAAATATTACATACATATCTTTTTGTGAATATGCTTTCCATTAACTTAGGCAAATATTGAATATGTCGCTTACTGGCAATTAATATAAGTGATTTTGAGAAGTTTTGGATTGTTAACAATTTCATTATAGATACCAGTTCTGGACACCAGTTCTTTATCAGGTATGATTTTAGAAATGTTTTCTTCTAGCCCTTGTCTTACCTATATATTTTGTTAATGATGTTTTTTGATGAGCAGAAGTTTTTAGTGATAATAAAATCCACATTTACACTTATGATTACTAATTTGCTTTCTCTCTTTCTCTCTCTCCCTCTTGCATATGTGGCTTACTGACAATTAATACAACTGATTTTTTAAATTTTTTTGTGAGCATGTTTTTTATCTGATCACTAACAGGGGCATGGACTCTTCCTTTACCTGTAAATCAAGACCACCAAATTCTCTCTGCGAACTCCAGCACACCAGGACAAGTGCTGTATCAGGATGTGACTCTAATCTTGGCTTAATACAAGTAATTCTGAGAAGTTTTTGATTGTTTGCCATTTTACCTCTCTCAGTTCCATATGAATTTTAGTTTTGTTTCTATTTCTATAGTGAAGAATGTCATCAGCATTTTGATACAGATTGTATTGAATCTGTAGATTACTTTGGGAAGTATAGAAATTTTAATATTAATTCTTCTTATCTGTGAACATGGGATATCTTTCAATTTATTTGAATTATTTCCAATTTCTTTCATTAAAGTGTTACAATTTTTGCTATACATATCTTTCACCTCCTTGGTCAAATTTATTCCTACATATATTATTTTGCAGCTATTAAAAATGTGGTTGTTTCCTTGAGTTCTTTTTCAGATAGCTTACTATTTATTGGTATATAGAAACACTACTTGTATTTTGATTTTGTGTCCTGCAACTGTACTGAATTCACTATTTGGTTCTAACAGTGTTTGGTACAGTCTTCAGGCTTTTATATATATAATATCATGTCATTTGCAAACAGATGGATAATTTAACTACTTCTTTCCAAAATGGATGCCTTTTATTTCTTTCCCTTGTCTAGTTGCTCTGCCTAGAACTTGCAATACCTATGTTAAGTACAAATGGAAAAGTGAGCACACTTGTCTTGTTCCAGAACGTAGAGGAAAAGCTTTCAGCTTTTCTCCATTCAGTATATTATCTGTCAGTTTATTATATATGAGCTTTATTGTGTTAAAGTGCATTCTTTTATAGTTAATTTGTTGAGAGTTTTTAATATGAAGGGCTATTGAATTTCATCCAGTGTTTTTACAATTAAGTTTTATATTTAGGTCTATGATACATTGCAGTTTGATTAGTATCTATTGTGTAGATCAAATTACTGTGTTTATAATCTGGTATGATGTAGAATTTGAGGATAGATATAGGTATGGATATAGATAGGTATCTATTTCACCACTGTGTTGGAAAAATTTTATGTTGGATTTGGTATCTTTGTTAAAGGTGAAGCTTTTTCACAGGGCTTTTATTCTGTTCCATTGAGCTACATCAACCTTTATGCTGGGACTATGCTATCTTGATTTTGTAGCTTTATAGTGAATCTTGAATTGAGGAAGTGCAAGTACTTCTTGCACTTTGTACAGCATTGGACCTTCTACAGCATTTTTCAGTATAGCTGTGGATCCTCTAAGTCATTTGCATGTATTTAAATTTAAATTTTCTTTTTGTGTTACATTATTGTTGTACTGGGAGTACATTGTGACATTTACAAAAGTTCTTACAGTGTATCATAGTAGAATTCACCCCTTTTACCATTCTTCTTTATAATCAATGAACAATGTAGGTTTTCTTAAAATTGTTTTAAATTTTAAACTTTTAGTTTTCAGGGTAGAAGTCTTACATAATTTTTATTATATTTACCACTTCCTTATTTTGTTGTGATTAATGGAATTTAAAATTTTTCATTTTCTGATTGTTTGCTTCTTGCATGTAAAATACATTTGATTTTTCTATTAACCTATTTCCCGTAAAACTATTGTTTGATATTTAATTCTATATTTGTTCTGTAGATTTCATAGAATTATCTTCCTAAGTATTCACCGTAAAAACACAATTTTACCTTTTTATTTCTGATCTGTGTGTGTTAATTCATTCTAATGAGTAAAATACCAAGTACAGTTTTGAGGAGAAGCCATGGGAATGGCAGCCTTTACCTTGTTCCCAATTTTAGAAAGTGTGCAATATTTTATCATTGCATATTATGTCTCCACATAGTTTTTTTTTTTGGAGATAACTTTACCAGATTAAGGAAGATCCTTTCTATTTTTAGTTTGCTAAGAGTTTTTTAAAAACATCAATGAGCATTGGATTTTGTTCAATGCTTTCTCTACAGCATTGGACTTTTTCTGTCATTGAAATGTTAAATTGGCAAATTACAATGGTTGAGTTCAAATGTTAAATGAATCTTGCATTCCTGGAATAAAGCTTAGTCATGATACAGTAACCTTTGATGTGTTATTATATTGGTTTTACTAGTACTTTGGGGTTTTTACCTTAACAGAGAGGCTACAGTTTAATTTTTATACCTTCCTTGGAAAATGTGAATTTTGGGGCTGTGCTAGCTTTATGTCATAAGCTAAAAATTTCTCTCAACTCTTCTCTTTTTGGGATACCTGGTGAAATATCTTCCATGAATATTTGAGAGAATCTTCAGTGAGAATGAATCTGAAATTCCTGTAGAAAGTTTTAGATAAAAATTCAGCATCTTTAATAGATATAGGACTAACCAGATTTTTCTGAGTCAGTTTGGGTTAGTTATATCTTTCAAATATTTACCCATTCAAACATTTTTCAAATGTTTTACATAGGTTAATAAACTTGGTGATGTACTTGGTCGCAAATTTCATTCTTGATATTGGTAAACTGCATTTTCTTTTTATGTTCCACCATTGTTGCTAAATCTACTTTTGTTAACTTTCTCTATTGTTTGTTTTCTCTTTTATTTACTTCTGCCCTTATATTTACTATTTCTTTCTATCTAAGTCACTTTGAGTTAATTTGGGTTTTTCCCCCTATGTTCTCAAGGTGGAAATTTAGGTGATAAATTTAAAATATTTTTCTTCTCTAACATAGATCTTTTTATTCTAATAACTCTTTTAACATTTGGAAAATACTTCTTTATCATCTTTTCATAGTCTCTTTTTTTTTTTTTTCATTTTTCTTTTATTATTCATATGTGCATACAAGGCTTGGTTTATTTCTCCCCCCTGCCCCCACCCCCTCCCTTACCACCCACTCCACCCCCTCCCGCTCCCCCCCTCAATACCCAGCAGAAACTATTTTGCCCTTATCTCTAATTTTGTTGTAGAGAGAGTATAAGCAATAATAGGAAGGAACAAGGGGTTTTGCTGGTTGAGATACTCTTTATCATCTTTTCATAGTCTCTAATAAGGAGATAATAGTATTTTTTTTAATCATTGAATATGTTTATGATACCTACTATAAAATCTTTGAAAGCTAGCCTCAATATTTGGATCTCCTTGGAGATGGCCTCCACTTTGTATTTTCTCTTGAGAATGGTCACATTCATCTGCTTTGGGGTATTTTGGCTCTGTGGCTCTGTGGGTCCCTCTCTCTTTCTCCTCTCTCTCTCTCTCCCTCTCTCTCTCTCTCTCTCTCTCTGTCTCTGTCTTTCTCAACCTCCATTATGGAATTTGTGTTCATAAATGTGAATCCTATTATAGTCCTACAAATAATATGGATTTGCATATACTATTTTTTCTCTTGATCTTGATTCTTACAGGCTTAGGATGATATCTACCTACAGAGACACTTTATCCTATTCTCTGGTAGGAACCAGAGAGCCGATCATCTCAATCTAACCAAAGACTCAACTGACTTAAAGCTGTTTTATATTGTGGTTCAAGTTACCTTTCTTTTCTCTTTTTCTTTTTCTTTTTTTTCCTGTTCATATTCCCAGATTATATAGCCCTCCAGGGTTCTCAATTCACAAAAAAATGGATTGTATTTTAGAGTCCTCCTTATTGGTGGCTTATAAACTCCATTTCTTTTCTCAGCACCCAAAGATGGTCAAAATTCTACACTACTTTACAGTCACTTTCTACTTAATTCTTTGATTACCACTTGCAGCTGAAATGGTATATTTATTGGTGGTTAAGCACGTGCTTCATGTCAAGGTGACTTATTTGTTGCATTTTTCATCTCACTGAGGCCTTCATTATTCAAATTCAGGCCATTTCAACTGCCCCAGACTCAAGTTTTATTTTCCCCAAACAAAAAAGACTACCAGCATCTATTCTGGACAATTTCATGGCCTCTAGACCTATTCTGAAAATGGACAAATGCCATAACAGGAAAAACAGCATGCAGAAAGTTGGGCACAGCTTGATAAATTTCCCTTCTCCCTTTGATCTGGACTTTCACATCCTGGTTAGTTAGGAATTCTATCATACATTCCTTTAGGTTTTTGTAGAAATGTTTGTGTTTTAAAAGTCATTGTAGGTGAAAGTGTTAGTCTGCTACATAGTATTTCATCATAACCAAGAGAAGAATGTATAATTAATATTTCTAGTTATTTGCTGTTATTTTTAGGACAAAAATTATAATAACATTGTATTTTATTGAACTGGTGTGCTATACCTTCCTTAATACCCCTTTATTTTGGTAAATTTACAGTGATCTCATTTTAAACTTTTTTTCACTGAGTATCTTAAGTTATGTAGCTTGTTTCTTATGTAATTTATTTTTTCAGAATAAATTTCTGAGAGGAAGAGATCTTTCAATGTTTCAAATCATATGAACAATGTTTTGCTCACTAAAGATTTTTCTTGATAACCTTTTGAAAGAATTGTACCAATGTATAACACCACTAACAATGTAAAGTTGCTATATTTTTATTACAAGCTCTCTAGCACTAAAGAGTTTTATAACATTTAATTTGGATGATTTAATGTCTTATTAAAGATATAATATATTATATTAAAGGTATAATAATATGTCTTATTTCAACTTGAATTCTCTTTGATCACTAACAAAGTTAAAAATCGTATCATATTGGGGAAGCTGAGAGCAATTTCAAAGACTTCACGTCAAAAGAGCTATTAGGAAAATTTGCATAATTGTAGCAAATATGAATCCCTTTCCTCAATTGTTTGAGCACATTTTCCTTATATTTTCAGGATTTTGTATACTACAAAGAAATACATTCAGTAGCCATAGAATGTACTCAGTAAAAATTTATTAAATTGATTACTATGTCTGCTTTCAGTTTTCAATGACATTAGCAGAATTTTTGAATAGCTTTTCAGAAGTTTAGTTGCACATGCTACAAAATTATGGCTTGTCTGTCTAGATCACTTACTATATATCCAATATCTTTTCTAAAAGACTCTTTGTGATCTGTTTTACTATCATGAGAAAAAATAGATTCATAAGTTAATAAATTTGTGTACACACTTATACTGGTAGGTTTTTCTTTTTATCTGTAGTAAACTGGCAAAGAAGACAGAGCTGTATTCCTAGACTTGAGCAGACACATAATGACAAAGTTTTGAAAAATGAGGACATTATTCAAGCCTGCCAGATAAAGCATGTCAGACAGAGTTTTTGATTGGGAAACAGTCAGTTCTGCTCAATCAACATTCAGAAAGCTCCTATCATTCTGTAAGCAAAGATATGTAGCTAACTTGTCATCAGTAGTGTGGGTTTGACTGCTTCTCCAGGGTAGTAATCAATTTGCAATGATCTTTTCCAGTATAAAATTTCTGTACAAGTTGAAATCATAGCAAAGTAGTTTATGATTATTAATGATATTTTCATAGAAAGAAATTTGTCACAGTAAAATACACAATATCCTTTCAAATTCTTTATAGGTTTTAAATGACTTAGAAGCATAAAATGTATTAATACATCTTGATTTTTCTCCTCAACTATTATATTTTTTATATTAAATTTAGAAGTATAGTTTATTCAAGCAATAATTGAAAATGTCCTAATTTAATTTACTTAATTTTTCTAGACAGAAAGCCATACGATACTTGTCATAAAGGATTCTGCCATCTTTTGAGATATTAAACAAACTAAAATTTGTCAAACAAATGTGTTTATTAAGTAAAAATAAGCAAGTAAAAATGAAGATAAATATGGATTTTAGATAAATTCTCTCCTAGAGAGATAAAAAGAAAGCATTAATTTTTAAATGACCTTCAAAAATGCAGGAAAATTTTTCCTTTAACTCTTGAAATACTTTTTTATTTGGCTTCATTTCCAGGGTGGAAAAAAACCTAAATATGCTCCATTCTTCATCTATCCAATGACTAAATGCCATTTCTTCATCTATCATGGATGATTATCTGCACTCTGGGATTTCATGGCTGATGAAAAACATACATTTCAGGAAGTATCCAGGGAAGCTAATGTCACTTTAATAACTTCCTTTCGTCAAGTTAAAGACAATAAAAGTAGCAACCAAGAAGGCCTAAGTTCTACAAATATTTCCCTCTACGAAGTTTTTTTTAGCACCAAAGAAAAATAAGAAAGATATTGTCTCAAGATAAGGAGATTTTTCACTGCATATGCTTAACACTGAAGAAAAGTCATTATAGTTCTTATATTTTATTTTTCTCACTTTTATATATTTATATTTTTTTCACTTTAATTTATAGAACATTTTATTTCTAGAAATGAGCACTGATTGCAGAAGTACGTAGGCTCACTTTGCCTCAAAATCTCAAAAATTATTTAAAATTTTACAAAGAAAAAAATTACCAAAGACTGGAGCCTATTATGAGACTAACATATACCCAATGTAAAGAATTCTGACCACGGAAAGAGTACTTGATAAAATTAAGGACCTCTAAGTTTTAGAAATACTTCTATTGCTTTAAAATAAATACTTTTCTCCCAAATACTCTAGGTCCGTCTCCTGGAAATATTTGGAATAAACCAATTCTTCATTCCTGTAACATATTCTTGTAAGGATGAAGACAATTAGTGAAATTAAAAGTTTGGAATCACATTAGTAATTTCTAAACGTTTTCATGACACATTTTATCATTTTCTGGGACTTTGGAAACCCAAAGCTCTGAACAGACACAGAACATCTTTCCAGAATTTAATGGACTAGTTTATTTCTTGATTTGATCTGAGTTCAAGCAGGTATGTGAGCTTCCAATAATGGTGGACATCTCTGAAGTCAGTGGAGAGCCAGATTAGGGGCTCTGCCCACGGAGGCACCAGGAGACTAATCTTGGTAGCACTTAAAATTGTACTTCTGGACCAAGTAGCCTTTCTACCATGAGTCTGTGTATACGAATAGTTTTCTATCCCATGAGTGCACAATAGTGCACTATTCTAGTGGGAAGTGTCCCTGGGTCAGATATGAATCTTGCTTTTGAGAGTTATGTTATTTGTCCTTGGTTACAGAAATAGTGACTATCTCTTCTGTGTAATTTAACATCCTCTTCTTGCAACATTTGTAAGAATCACTCTGGGGGGGTAAAAGCTGAGTAACAGTATCACAGCATTTAACCAAAGGGATTTAGCTCTAATTTTATTTCCCATGCTGCTAAAATGTAAATATGCTCATTGCCTTTATATTGGCATGATGTAATTTTCAGGGTAAAACATAAGTCCTTCTATGAAGATTGAAGAACCTGCCTACCTTATCTGTCTCATCTGTTGCCATAGCTGTCCCAAATCAAACCCCAACATGGAGCCTTCAGTTCCCCAAGCCAAATATTCATTTTTGATCCAGGGCCTTCGTTTGGCTACTCTCTTCTCTTTTTTATTTTTAATTTTTATTCATATGTGCATACAAGACTTGGGTCATTTCTCCCTCCTGCCCCCACCCCCTCCATACCACCCACTCTGCCCCCTCCCTCTTCCCCCCACCCCCTCGATACCCGGCAGAAACTATTTTGCCCTTATCTCTAATTTTGTTGAAGAGATAGTATAAGCAATAATAAGAAGGAACAAAGGTTTTTGAGAGTTGAGATAAGGATAGCTATACAGGGAGTTGACTCACATTAATTTCCTATGCATGTGTGTTACCTTCTAGGTTAATTCTTTTTGATCTAACCTTTTCTCTAGGTCCTGTTCCCCTTCTCCTATTGGCCTCAGTTGCTTTTAAGGTATCTGCTTTAGTTTCTGTGCATTGAGGGCAACAAATGCTAGCTAAGTTTTTAGGTGTCTTACCTATCCTCACCCCTCCCTTGTGTGCTCTCGCTTTTATCATGTGTTCAATGTCCAATCCCCTTGTGTGTTTGCCCTTGATCTAATGTCCACATATGAGAGAGAACATACAATTTTTGGTCTTTTGGGCCAGGCTAACCTCACTCAGAATGATGTTCTCCAATTTCATCCATTTACCAGCGAATGATAACATTTCGTTCTTCTTCACGGCTGCATAAAATTCCATTGTGTATAGACACCACATTTTCTTGATCCATTCGTCAGTAGTGGAGCATCCTGGCTGTTTCCATCAGACAAAGGACTGATAACCAGAATATATAGGGATCTTAAAAAACTAAAATCTCCCAAAACTAATTAACCAATAAAGAAATGGGCAAGCGAACTAAACAGAACTTTCTCAAAAGAAGAAATTCAAATGGCCAAAAAACACATGAAAAAATGCCCACCATCTCTAGCAATAAAGGAAATGCAAATTAAAACCACACTAAGATTCCACCTCACCCCTGTTAGAATAGCCATCATTAGCAACACCACCACCAACAGGTGTTGGCGAGGATGTGGGGAAAAGGGAATCCTCTTACACTGTTGGTGGGAATGTAAACTAGTACAACCACTCTGGAAAAAAATTTGGAGGCTACTTAAAAAGCTAAACATTGATCTACCATTTAATCCAGCAATACCACTCTTGGGGATATACCCAGAAGACTGTGACACAGGTTACTCCAGAGGCACCTCTACACCCATGTTTATTGCAGCACTATTTACTCGCTTCTCTTTAAATGCACTGTCCCACCAGTCATCTCCTGAATTACATACACCAATGGTTATGATCTCATCAAGTCAGCTTCCCCTAACTCTTGCATAATATCTCTTTGCAACCATAAAGAATTCCATTCTAGCACAGCCACACCTGTGTTGGTGCTTTTTTCTCACACCACCATAAATTATGAGCATCTTGAAAAGGAGACCTTATTGTATCCACTCTGTATCCTTGCTACTTTGCACGATGCCTGACACATAGTAGTCTCCTTGGAGAATTTATTTTACCTGTCCTACAGTTATAAGTGTTGTTTAGCATTATTATAACTGTTATACAGCCAGCCACATACGTTTATAGGAAAACAGTCCAGCAGGTGGGATGAAGATTGACAGAAACAAATCTACCTGCCCCCAATATGTATCAATATAACATATAATAAAAGAAAAAAAAGAAGAAGAAAGAAAAAGGAAAAAAAAAACAAAGGGGTTTTGTTGTGATACTTCCACATATGCATGCAATATCCCTTGGTCAAATTCACCACCTCTGTCCTTCCCACTCATCCCTCCTCATTCCCTCTTAAAACAGTTTCAACAGCTTTCATTGCTCTGTTTTCATATATGAGAAAAAAAGCACTTCGGCCATATTTACTTCCCCTTCATCTTCCCCTTTCACCCTCTTCCATTGATATCTACTCTCAAACAGAATCTGTATTTTATTTATGTTAGTCATTGTTAAATATTAGGTTCCTCATATGAGAGAGAACATTCAATATTTATTTTGCTGTCTGACTTATTTTGCTTAATAAAATGATCTCTAGTTTTATTCATTTTCCTGCAAATGACATAATTTCATTCTTCTTTAGAGATAAATAATACTCCATTTTGCGTATATACATTATTTTCTTTAGCCATTCATTGGTTGATAGGCATTTAGACTGATTCCATATTTTAGCTATTGTGAATTGCAATGCTATAAACATAGATATGCAGGTATCTCTATTGTATGCAGATTTACATTCCTTCAGATATATGCCCAAGACTTTTTGATATCCCTTGTCTTTCTATGACTTATGGGTATTTCTCTTTGTGGATATTCAGTAATATTTGGTATTTTTGTAAATACATTGAATTCTACTGCTAATGAAAACCATAGCACCTATCTGACCACTGTATGTAGAGTAGCTGACAACTGTGAAGTCAGGATAACAATGAATTTGTCATGCTCTTTTATAGTGACAAGTAGAAAACACTGCTTTATATTTTCAGCTTCCTGGTAAGTACATTTTGTATCTTTTTTCATATATTTCCCAGTCATCATGCCTGATAGATTGACAAGCTCAAAATCATTTTGTCACAGGAAAAATTTAGCAAAGTATCACAACCTGGTTTAAGATAAGAATGAAGTTCAGAAAATAAAAGAACAGGGATAAAAGAAAATAGTGAGTATATCAGGGCATACAACACTTAGATTAAAGAGAAAAAAATCAAAAGATGTTTCTCTGCATGAGATCATTTTACCATAAGATCACATATGCATCTTTTGTATATGCAGTAAAACCACAAATGCTGCCAGTAGATAATTTAAAGCAAAATAAAACCATACTATTTTCGTAGAAAGAAACTCTTCATAATAATCTGGTTATCAGTCATTTTAATTATAATAATTCAACCAATTTCTCTTTATAACTTTACCAAAGACTCTTGGGTAGAACTGGTTGAATCAGCATATCTGTGCCTGAGCCCCACATTGTCAGCCATGTTTAATCACTAGTTGCATTGTGATTGTGCCATAAGAAGAGTAGTCTATAACATGAGAGAATTATTTACTCACCACCAATTTACGTAGGTATTGGGTCACTGTCAATAAATGAATATTAAACCATTATAGGAACCAGATGAGTAGTTTTATCTCCTTTTTTTTTTACAAATGGGAAGATTGTTGCTAAATTAAATAACCAACCCCAGTTTTAATCCAGTTGAAAGTGACTTCACAGCCCCTTGGGTACCATAGTGTCATGTTATCCATGAGACACCTTGTTTCTCCTTCTATCTTTGTATAGTCTTCATCAATAATATGAGAGCAGCAAGTAGATGATGAGGTGGCTTTTGCATTTTATCCCATCAATGTGACCCAGCCCATCTGCTTCAGTATCATTTATTTTAAACTATTTATATCTAACTTAAATTCTTCATAGCTAATATTTTCTTCAGATCTACATAATCAGAAATATTAGAAGGTAAAACCCAGACACCTATAGCTTTAAAAACTTCAAAAATGATCCAGCCAGATGTGCATGCTAAATTATATTCTAAAATTTTCTAACTTCTTAAATTCGCAATTAGTTATTGAAACCCTACTAAGGCACTCTACCAAATACTATTTTTTTACAATGATTTTGGTAAGTGCCATGAAACCCATCTTATAATTTTCCTAGAGCCTAAGGAATGGCTTTCATTAACAAGAGACTGATCCAAGAGTTCTTTATATGTAAAAATTATTCATCTCCTATGCAACTGCCTATTAATTACAGGTAAAACAGGCTGAGTTGCTGTACTTGAGTTCATCAGAAAGTGATCTGTGCTTGGTCTCTGTTCTTCATTGGAGAGGTTGATACACAATCACATAGCCATATACTTTGGCCTTTTCCTGAATCAAATCAACAAACATAACTTAAGAATCAATGAAGTTTAAAATACTATCTTAATGTTCCTATTATATTCCCATTATGACTATACAAACTATAGTTTATATAGTTTGGGAAAAATAATCCTTGATTATGAAAAATGCAAATAACAGAACTATTGTTTCTTATTTGGGATATAAGGAGGTTGTAAGTTGTTACTCCAACTAAGCAAGTAAAACAGTTAACAAACTGGGAAAAAGTCAATAATTCCTCTTATATCTATTAGAAAAGTGGGATCACTGGCCAAACTGATGCCCCCAAAACTGGAGACACAGTCAAACAGATAAAGAGAATCATAACTTTTAGGAGCTGAAATCCACAAGCAAACACTTCTTCAGGAACAAGGGATGATGTAGGAAAACCCAAATTGTAATTGAATAATTGCTCCAGATTCAGGGTGGAAAAACCTGAGCATTAAAAATTCCAGGGACCCCAGTCATAGGAAGACCTCCACACTTTCATGAATTCTCTCAACAGAGAATCTCTAGGTCCTCACAATGAAAATCAGAGAAAAATCCCCTTCTGCTTCTTGTTGGAGGAGGAGAAAAGCAACCATTATGAAATACTCTAGAGCATGTTGTTCTTCTTAGCAAGCCTGGGCCTCTGGCAAAGCTATTTTTTTAGAACCTAACATGCTGGGGTTTTATCTGAGCCTACCTAGAGGAAAGGAAATACTTAACTATAGTTCCCGCTAGACTTGTAGGTAGGAAAAGATAATACTCAATTACAGGTCCTCCCTCCATGGTATCCCATGGATACCCACTCCTTCTCATTAAAGGCTTATTTATTCTTTTACCCATTACATCATCTACCATCTAACAAGAAGTCACAAGGCATACAAAAGTGTGAAAAGATAAAACAAGTATTAAAACCAGAACTAGATATAGTAGGAATGATGGAATTATCAGACTAGAATTTTTTTAAATATATGATTAATATGATAAGGACTTTAATGAAAAATTAGACAACATGCAAGAAAAAGACAATGTAAGAACAGAGAAGAAAAATATAAGAGTCTTAAAGAAATGTTAAACATCAAAAACATCATGACAGAGTTGAAAAAGCTTTTGATGGACTCATGAATAGACTGGGCACAGCCAAGGAAAGAATCACTAAGATTGAGGATATGACAATAGAAACATTTAAGAATAAAAGGAAAAAGACTGCAAAAAGCAGAACAGAGTATATGAGAACTGTGGGATAACTGCAGAAGTTGTAACTTAAGCATATGGGAAATTTCAAGGGAAGAAATAAAGGAATAGAAGTATTATCTGAGTAATTAATGATGGAAAATTTCCCCCAAGTAATTATCAGACACCAAAACAGATCCAGGAAGTTCAAAGGATACCAAGCAGAGTTAATACAAAAACCCCAATACACTATAAAATCTGACATATTACATTTAAACTTCAGAGAATAAAAGATAAAGATTTAAACAGTCATAGACAGAAAAAAATACCTCTACTGAAGCAAAAATAAGAATACATCTGACTTTTCTTTAGAAACCCTGTAAGAATAAAGAGATAAGATTGGAGTAAAATATTTTAAGTGTTGAGAGAAATAAAATACAACCTAGAATTCTATACCCTGTGAAGTTAACTTTCAAAAGTGAAGGGAAAATAAAGACTTTCTGAGACAAAAAAAAAAGAGAGAGAATATTTGTTGCAAGTAGAACTACTTTGCAAGAAATGTTAAAAGAATTTCTTCAGAGAGAAAGAAAATAATACAGGTCACAAACTTAAATCTACATCAAAAAAGGAAAATACCAGAAAATATGTGAATGTAACATAAGATATCTTATGCTTCTTGTTTTTCTGACAGAAAACCTCAAAATAATAACAGCAACAATGTATTTGATAATATGTATTTATGTTTTCTTATAAGTATACCTATAACTAAATATCTATCTATCTATCTATCTACCTACCTATCTGTCTATCTTATGGATGCTTATACACAAGTGAAATGTAATGAAACAAGGACCAGAATGGAGGAATTAGGAATATTTTGTTATGTTAAAGTACTTGGACTACCCAAGAAGTAGTACAGTGTAATTTGAAAATAGGGTTGAGTTAGCTACAAAGGTATACTGTAAACTCTAGAGCAACCACTAAAGAAAGCTAAACAAATTAAGTATATAATTGAAATGCTAAGGAAAGAAAATAGAATTAATTAAAACCCAAAAAGACAGAAAAATGTCTATGTTTTTGTTCCCTATCTGTATTACTCTTTATTAACCACCTTTCCACCGTCCCCCCTCCTTTTAAGTTTTTGATGGGTTTTATTGTGCTATTTTTGTACATACATTCACCTCCCATTGCCTTCTCCTTTCCTTCTCCCACCCACTGGTTCCCCCCCAAAACAGGCCCCCTTTCTTAAGAAAAGGAACAAACAGTAACAGTAAGGCTAAAAGCAAAGGAAGTAAAAGTACATAAATACATAAACCTCTGCAGAGCAGACTCATGTTTCTGAGTATAACATTGCCTTATTTCTCATCACATGTTGATATCTCTCTGCTCCATGTCAGTTCAGTTTCACAGGGATTTTGTCAAGACTATGTCCTTTGGGAAGATATGTAAAAATTTCTTCAGTATTTTTTCCTAGGAGAAATGCCAGTCATCATTTTTTATCATAAAAAAGTTTGTGTGATATTCACTAAATGCTTATTTTGTCAAATACACGTCACAGAAATGAGGTAACATATTAGTAGTAAGTGCGTTTGTATGTGTGTAGGGATTCTTCAGAGAAACATAACCACAGCACCTGAATATATATTGAAAGATTCATTTTAGGGAAATGGTGCATGTGATTATGAAGGCCGGCAGTACAAATACTGTAAGATGGGTGGGAAGGCTAGCAACCCCAAAAGAGCAGATACTGTAGTTCCATGCCAAAGCTTTCACACTGAAGAACCAAGAAAAACCAGTATTACAGCTTATATATGAAGGCTATCTGCTGCCTCTTCTTGGGGGAAGTCAGTCTTTGTTCAATTCAGGCCTTCAGCTGATTGGATGGGGCCCATCCACATTCAGGGGGACAATTTGCTTTACTCAAAATCCACTGATTTAAATGCTAATCCCATCCAAAAATACCATCAGAGAAATATCCAGAACAGTGTGGCCAGCCACATGAACACATAAAATTGACCTTCATAGTATCTATATAATCCATTTATTTTCAAAAGTCCAGACTTTCTTCTCCAAATGTGTTATCCAGGAGAACTCTCACATGTTAAACAATTAATTGTCTGCCTATATGTAATAAGTAAGGAACATGTCATGGCTCTTATTAACACTAATACTAGGGCATAGACACTTCTCACAATTTCTCACTGGTCAACATATCAGCCAAAAAGTTTCCATTGAAACTTTTTTGGGATGATACTAGAATTTGAACTTAGGGCCTTGAACTTACTAGGCAAGTTCTCTACCTGTTTTCCCCCAGGTTGGCCTGAATTGCAATCCTCCTAATTATGCCTCCCACATAGTTGGGATGACAAGGACACACCACCATACCCACCTTCATTTGTTGAGATGGGGTCCCACTAACTTTTTGTCTTGCTGGCCTCAAACTGTGATCCTCCCTATCTGCACCTCCTGAGTAGATGGGATTACATGTGTAAGCCACTGTGCCCAGTCAGAAACATTTAAATAAGTCGGCTGGTGATATGTGGAATTGTTGGAAACGAGAAGTTGGTTCGGTATGATTCCAGCTCCAGGAATTTGAAATTGGAAAGAATTTATTAACAGAATATGCTACAGTTTGAAGTTCATGATAAAAGTTGAAGTACCTAGCCAACATCTGAATGTATGTATATGAATAAATCAATCAAGTTAGAGTGTGGTAATGGTTTGTAGTTGTGAGAAAAATTGCAAAGCTTGGAAAGTGTCACAGTATAGAGAGAATACATAGTGCATGAGAAATGCAAAGTAAACTAATTTTCCATTTGAAATTTCTATTTCTACTTTTTTGTCTCCAATATTTGGAAGATCGCCAAGTGGTCCTCTGTTCCCTGATTCAGAAGAGTCATAAGAGAGTTTCCGGAGAATCTGTCTCAGAAAGAAGAACAATACTTTTTTTTTGTTACCCTATTCTTAAATACATACTCTACATAGGT
Organism: Castor canadensis; assembly: GCF_047511655.1. Lineage (NCBI taxonomy): Eukaryota > Metazoa > Chordata > Mammalia > Rodentia > Castoridae > Castor > Castor canadensis. The sequence continues at coordinate 105,730,230 of NC_133392.1, read as the reverse complement.
TTGCAACAGAATTTATTCAGCATGTATGATATAAAAACACCTCCCCAGAAATCATTATTGGAAATATACTATTGAAATTCTGCATTTTATCTTCACTGAATTGCAATATGGCAGTTGGCTTCCTCAGTTATCTAACAGAGATCAAAGCAGAAACTGCAATGGCTTTTAACACTTAGCCTAAGAAGTCACAGTAACTTCCTCACAACATGGTGATTTGGTTTCAAGCTAAAGAAGAGGCAAGGAAACCCAAAGGCAGGAAACAGCACTGTGGTTCACAGTTTAAGGTCCTGTACCCAGAAATTAATTCAATATTATTTCTACTTTATTTTACCGGAGAAAGCAGTCACTTGTGCCATAAGAAACAGTAGGAAGGGCAAAGAATTTGTGAACATCTTTAAATTTTGACATGATTAATCTTACAATTATGCTCATGACTTTAACATAATGTTTGGAATTCAATAGGTAATCACTAAATAAATGGACATATGAATAAAATAATAAAGGAGATTTTATTTTTAGTGTTCATTTGTGTGAATATATCTCACAAAAATTTTAGAATTGAACTTTTAACAAACACTGGAGTACTCACAAATAAATGTGCACATGAATGGAAATGGAAAAATGAGACCTGCAGAACCTATTCCAGGAATGGGTGGAGAAATAAAGGAGAATGATGGAGGACTGAATTCAACTATGATCTATTGTAAGAACTTTTTCAAATGTCACATTGTACTCCTGAGTACAACAAAAAGAAAAACAGAAAAGAAATAACAGCTGTTATTATGTTCCAGTTAAAATATATATTATAAATATATATTATATATTTATATAATATATAATAATAATATAATAATTTAAAGATTGGTTATTTAGGATGGATTTCAAAAATAGAAAACAAATAATAAAAGCTGCTTTCTCAAAATAGTTTTGAAAAAAATGTGTTTTGAGTGGAAATTGAAGCTATTAAAAGCTATTGTAACAATACTGTTCTTATTTAATTTGAATTAGTAAATAATATATAGCATAGAAAGTAAAAATGGAATTCATAGACTTTTTGTCAATAAGATGAGACCCTACAAGGTAGAAAAAAATAGAGGAAACCTAAGAAAAAAGGTACACAAAATTTCTAAGGATTTTATAATCAACTGTAGTAATAATTTCAAACATTTTTTACACTGTTATATATCCAAATGGGTCTGACTAATACTCCTTCCATTTAAAAAACAGCACTTAAGCATTAATGACCATGTTTTTTATGTTTTTTAATAAACAGCTAACTGTATTATTTGAAAGATAGTAAAATAAAACTTCAGTCCTGCTGAGTCTGGTTTCACCTTTGGACAGTTCTTTTCAATCAAATTATGAAGGTTTTTATAAAAGCAAGACAGACAGTTAATTACTATTACTAGAGTGATACCATTCCAATATAACATTCAGTAACACATATTATCAAGCAAATTGAATTTTAATGCTGCTTTGTGTACAATACACACTTGATTATGTACTAGGTGTCATGAATAGTTTTCAAAGGACCTTAATCCATATTGGCTTTTACCCTGTCCTCCAGGGATCTTAGTAACATTCAATCTGCAGTAAGAAATTGTAATGAATAGATAATATAAACAGCATGGCACAGTATCAAATGGTTGTGCAAACCATTGCACAGACTGGATTTTGTTGCTATTTCACAGCTAAGTACAAGCAGCAACTTGACTGTGACCTGAATAATCAGAAAAAAAACTTGCATTAATTTTCACCTTGAATAATTATACTGAAGTTTTACTTATCAAAGAAATTGTCCCTAGTTTTCTATTTATTAGCACTTCTCTTAGTAAATCACTTTGAAATCAGAGCAAAGTATATAATACTTTCATTAAATACTATAACCATAAAAGGCTGATAGGAACTCACAAGAAAAAAATTCTCCTAACCAATTTATTATTAGAAATCAATGAATAGAAAAATGTTATTCTCAGAGATGCTATTTAAATTTAAACCTAAAATATAAGAAGAACCAGGATTTCAGGAAGTTCCTGGAAGATGGTTCCAGTTTTTGGGAAGAGAAGTGCAAAGTCTAGGACAGGAAAGAGCATCATATATCTGGGACTATCAGAAGGAAGATCAGCGTAGCTGAAGTGAGGGATGAAGCAAAGGAGAGAGTGATATGATATGCACAATGTGAGCTTGGGTTAGTGGGCAAGCAACAGATTATGTAGGCAGTACATGCCGTGGTAAAGAAAGTAGACTTTTTTCCAAGGACACTGAGAAGTGACACAGAGTTTCAAACTAGAAAATATAATGATCAGAAAAAAGGCCTAGTGAATGGACCTAAAGGTGCAAAGAGAAGCTATGAAGGCAAATGAGGAGGCAATTGCAGCAAGGTTGGAGATGATGGTTATTTTACTAGGGTAGAATCTATGGTGATAGAGTGCAGACAATCGGTGGACCTAGGGATGGACTGGATATGGAATCTACAAGACTGGAAATTTCAGAGAGGACTATCATTTCCAGATTAAGCAACTGATGAGATTTCAAAGCCAACTGGTGGGATGGTGGAGACTGGAGGAAAAATATTCTTGGGGAAAACTAATGCTTTTATTACAGGCTATGGTAACTCTAAGAAGCTTATGAATCGTGTGATGTGTAATTCGATTATTCCTTTTTATATCAAATATTAGAAAAAATATGAAGTAGCATAATGAAATCCACCAAACTCTGCTTGAAAAGAGTGTGAGGGGATAGACAAGGAGGTTAAGGGAATATAATAGAGGGGAAAACTTTTTTCAAAGTACACTACATGCATCTAAGGAATTATCACAATGAGACCTCTTATACTCTTAATGTATGCTGATAAAAGTAGTAGAGTAAAAAAAGTCTGTGCTGTAGATATAAATATGGGAGTTGGGTTAGTGGAGTGGCTCAAGTGTTAAGAGTGCCTGTATAGTAAACATGAGGTTCTGAGTTCAAATCCCAGTGCTGCCATTAAAAATAAATAAATATGATAGTTTACAGCAGAAAGCTAATATTCAAAACATTAGGAATTGACAAGCTAACCAAGCAACAAAATATAAAGGCAAGGACCAATGACTGAACTCCACACAGAATCTTAATAGTGGAATATAGAAAGAGATCCTAAAAACTTTGGAAGAAACTTAGATAGTATTATTAAAAACTGAGAGTTTAATCACAAAGAGAGTGATCACCTATGTAGAAAGGTTCTTCAAGTTCCAATAAGATAAATGTAGAAAGTCCTGCCCACCCCTGCAAAATCTAGCAACAACATGGATATCTTTTGAAAGTTAGAAAACATCCATCTCTGGGGTCTAGTGGGAAGAAAAAACTGATTAGGAAAGTTAGAGAATAAATGGGGTTTGAAGAAATATTTTATAGTGGAAGGGAAGTAAGAAACATGCAGAAACTAGCAGATAGACAGACAGACAGACAGATAGATAGATAGATAGATAGATAGATAGATAGATAGATAGATAGATAGGAGCCAGCAAAGAATTTTGTGAAAAGAGAAATACTCAAGTAGATATTTATACCCAAGGGAATGATACACGCAAAAAAGGAGAAAATGATGATTCAGAAAAGAAGGTTGTGGGTAGAGCATCTCTTGCCTGGTTGAAGCAGAGAAAGAAAAGAGGTGACGGCAGAGTTGGTGTGTTAAAAGTAGTCTTATTCTTATAAAGATGAGAAGTATGTAATCAAAAAGAAGAAAAGAGGAAGGATATTTTGTCTACTAAAAGAGGAGGAAACAGGGACAGATGGGTATAGATAGGACAAGGTGTGAAACAATTATTTCAGAGAGTGAGAAATAAATTTCATAAGAAAACACAGCAGAACTAATGTGCAGAATCAGAGCCCTGTTTGAAGTTTGTAATTATGAATTTAAAGTGAAACAAATGCTATGTGATTTTCTCTGCCAATAATCATTTCCTAGGGTGCAAACACAGAGGGAAAATAATTTGCTTTCTCTATAATTGGGGGCACATCATGTGAAAAGATGGAAGGAGAGAGGGGCAGTGAGCTATGGTAATTATGATTTAATTATAATTGAGTACATTCTAGGTGCAATAGCATTCTGTCCCTGGCCCCCAAATATTTACATATTGAGGGCTTAGTCATCAGCTTGATACTATTGGGAAATGGTGGAAATTTTAAGAAATGAGGCCTAGTAGAAGGCCAATCATAGGTCACTGTGCATCTGCCTGCAACAGGGATAGTAAGAACCTAGTCTGTTCCTTTTCTTTTTACTCTCTGACCATCATGGCATGAGCAACTTTGCTCTACCATTAACTGCTAAAGGGGGGCAGGAAAATTTATGGACAAACTACTAAATGACTACATCTTCAAAGTGTCCTTTCCTTTCTTCCAACTAAAATCTTTTAAGTATGCCAAAAGGTATCCCTGAGATCTTTATGATGCAAGTTGACTATGCCCCACAGTGGTCCTGCCTGCTATTTTAACCTTTTGAACATGTGCTCCATGACCTTGAGGTAAGCATGCACAAAAATGTATCCACTATCTTTCCTTCTTGAACTATGATCTTAAACTAAGCATGGTCAGGAATGTACTCCTTAACTGAGTATGTTCAAGAAGGTGTCGACCATTAAAGTACATTTCTATCTGAATATGTATAGGCTGTCTGAATAAAATCCATACAATTGATTTGTTCAAAGAGGGCATTGCTTTGGAAATAACTCTTGTGCTCTCCTTACCTGCTGCAGGTAAGGAGAGCACAAGAGTTCTCCACTCTTTCTCCACTCTTTCACTTCTTGGTTATGCTTGTCTTGGTTTTGCACTCACCGAGATGCAAACCCATTGTGTTTGGTTATATTATCACATGCCCACCATCAGGATATGCTACCACCCCACAGGCTCCAAGGCAGGAGCTTGCCCAATCATGGATTGGAACATCCATACATATGAGTCAAAATAAACCTTTTCTTTTCCTAAATTGATTTATCTCCAATATTTTTTATAGTACCAGAAAACTAACACAGAAAATTGATATGGAGAAGTGAGATTATTGCTGTGAATATATCTAATATCATGTGGAAATGCCTTTGAAATTGGTTTGCAGGAGGAGTTTGGAAAAGTTTGGAGCTAACAGAAAGCCTAAAATGCTGTAAGCAGAATACAGAAAGCAATTCTGGAAAGGGCTCAGAAGACCAGAGTGCTAATAGAAATGCAGAGTAATGATCATACTCATGAGATGTCAGATGGAAATAAAGACTAAGGACCACCTCTCACACCGTGGTGAATAATTTGATTGCATTGTGTCCAGGACTTGAGACTTTGTGGAGGCTGACTCTAAATGTAACAGATTAATTTATCTGACAAAGGAAAATTTAAGGCAGCACAGTCTTCTGACAGCAACATGAATATTAATGGTTTCTTTTAACAAATATACAGTGAGAATAATGAACAAAAAAAGCAGAATTAAAAGATTTAGAAAATTCCAGGTTTTCAAGAAAAGGAGCAGATGTAAAGGGACAGCCAAGGAGTGCGCAGTTCTAAAGAGATGAGAATCACTAAAAAAAAATATGTCAAGGGCTTTGCAACCACACAATAGGAAAAATGCCTGGAGGCAATCTGAGAAATCAGCAAGACCCCACCCCTCACAGGCTCAAAAGAATAAAAGTGCAAATTTATTTCAATGAATTTTCAAAGCAGTCTTTTGATAGAACAGCCATAGGGCTCCCTCTAATCCAGGACTGCCTAAGCCTGAAAGGCATCAGACTGAGCTATAGCCATGGTTCAAGCGGGACTCAGTACAGCTTTTGCTTGCAGCAGACTTTGGTGGTATATACTCAGTACAGACTTTGTAGACATGCAGAATGCAAGAGTTGTGTGGTTATGAAAGCTTCTACCTAGAATACAAAGGAAAGCCTGGGAGGCCAGGCAGATACTGTAGTGTCAGAGTCTCTACAAGCAGCCCTTGTTATGGCAATGTGTGGAGATGAAGTCAGAAACATGAATATCTGCTAGGAGAAGCTGCAGGCTTCATATAAACCTAAGCCAGGAGAGGGATCATGTGGGCTGCAGCCAGCAAAACCATAGATATTGTGGCGGGGAGCAGCTTCCTACATCCTTGGGAAACCACATGCCACCACAGTGTGGCCTCGATGCCAGAGACTTAAGGTGTAATGTTTGTCCTGTTAGGTTGGAGCCTTTTTGGGATGCAATCACCCCTTGGTATTTTTCTTGATCCTTTTCGATGGGAATTTTATCCTGTGCGTCTGTCACCATTGTATCCAGAACTATATAACTTGTGTTTTGGTTTTTGCAGAGGCTCACAGCTGAATTTGTCTTGAATCTTGGAGAAAAATTTGAACTTGGACTATTAAGCAATGTCAGAACACATAAGACTTAGGGAACTCTTGAGGATGAACTAATAGCATTTTGCACTGTAAAATAGAAAACTTTGATGGACAAGAGCACAATACTATACTTTGGATCTGGAATATTTCCCCAAAGGCCCATGTGATACTGGATTGATCCTCAATTTACTGCTAATGGAAGATGATGAAAATATTTAAGAGGTGGGGCCTAGTGGGAGGTCTACCAATCACTGACAGTGTGCCCTTAAAAGGGATTATGGAACATGGGTTTCTTGCTCTTGCACTTTCATTTCTGGCCATGAGGTGAACAGATCTCCTCTGCTACACATTCTGACCATGATGTTTTATATCACCATAGGCCCAAAGCAGCCAGGCCAATCCATCATGGGCTGAAATTTCCAATATTTTGAGCCACGATAAACCTTTCCTCCTTATAAGGTGATTATCTCAGGTTTTCTGTAATGGTAACAGAAAGTTGACTAACACATTGAGAGGTGGTGCAGTCTGTGTTTTAGGTTTCGATGGCATTGAAAAATTTAAAAATCTATAGTTTAGAAAAAATATCTTAGAAGTACAGCAATTTTTGGTTAGAGATTGGGATGTCTGAAATCTAGGGCTAAGACTGGCTCAATTTCTGATGATTATAATATTCAATGTCCATTCAGAGAAGCAGATGGCTGAAGCAGGGAGGAAGAAAAAGACACTGAAAGTAGAGAAAGGACTGAGATCCAAGCTTTCATAGAGATTATTAATATGCAAGTTACTATGGATCTGTGGAGGAAAGACTGAATCAATCTGCTCACTATGCCAATGGGAATTCATTTATTTAATTGAGTTGGTCTTTTTAATACAGAGTTATTTCTCTTCTGTTTCCATGAACTGATATAAAATGGAACTTTTTCAATGTAGTTTTTTTTCAATTATATATTCTGAAAATTTATGTATTATAAACCAGAACACCTCACTGCTGTTCTGGGAAATTCTGAATCCAAAAATGACAAAACAAAACAATGTATATCACAGAGTAGCTAGATACCTAGGAGTAGCTTGAAACCTAGGAGACAAAGAGAGAAAGATACTCAAGAGCAAATTACATGGGAATAGAATGGATAAATTTGGAAAAAAAAACATGATTGTTAAAAAGGCATAAATTATGTATTCAAATCTTTTCTGCACTATATATGAGTTAAAAATCTCTGTCATTATATAGATCAGTTTCTTCAATAACAAGTAACACAGAGGTACTACTACCCAATATATTTGTTTGATTTAAAGACCAAATGAGGAAAAATACATAAAATTCATTTACTGTTTAGTGATAAGTCCAATATGTTCTAACAAAGAAATCTAAAATTATAGTTGCTTTAAAAAGATCTTTATTTCTGCTACTTAACTGATCATGGTGGATATGTGAGCCCAAATGTTGAAGGCTTTTCAAGGGTTTAGTAATTTCCACCCTGACATATCCTATGGTATGATTGTCCTCATGGATGAAATTAGCTGACCTTCATGTCTGCATTCCTATTGTTGGGAAGCAAAAATGTAATCCTAGGTACACAGAGGGCAGAGATCAGGAGGATCACAGTTCAAAGCCAGACCAGGCAAACAGTTTGCTAGAACCTATCTCAAAAAAGCTTTCATAAAAATAGGGCTGGTGGAGAGGCTCAAGGTGAAAGTCCTGAGTTCAAATCCCAGTACCATACCCACACACAAAAAAGTGAATGGAAACCCAGGGCAAATAGTTTGCTGATGCATGCTGTAACTCAGCTGCTGGTTGCTTCAACTTAAATTCCAGTAGCCCAAATAGTCATATTTGACTAATGTGGCAGAAAAATTTCTGCTCTCAGCTTTAATTTTGGAGTTTTAGTTTTTAGTTTAGTTTTTACTAAGACAACCAAGAAGAAAATTAATTCCAAGTAAGAGTTTCAATATCCATAGCAGTACTGTTCATGATAATTGATCCATATTATTTCTAAATAATAGCTGCAAAATAATAGTCCCATTAATTCTTTTTAGAAGTTCCTTCATTCATCTTAGATAGACTTTACAGGCATCTGAGGGCAAACACATAGGATTTTTATTGATAAATATGTAATGAAATTATATTCTGTGATGATTACTGACATAATCTATCAACACTTCAGGAATACTGCACAACTGGTCCTCAACTTAAAACAGCTGCCCCTATAACTATGTTACTTCAGCATAATGTAGAAACTGTGGTTTGAATTTGAATTGTCATCTTTTCCTAGGTGCTTTGGTTTGAATATGGTTTTCCTCTCCAAAATTCATGTTGGAATATGATCCCAATGGAACAGGCATTATAGTATATGCCCATAATCCCAATTACTTGGGAGGCAAAGGTAGGACGATCACTGTCTGAGGCTGTTCTGACCAAAACTGTAAGATCCTTTCTGAAAAATCAACTAAAATACAAAAGACCGGGAGGCATAGCTCAAGTGATAACAGTGATTGCTTAGCTAGCAGAAAGCCCTGAATCTAAATCCCAGTACCTCCAAAACAAGAAAAGGTGATAATGTTATTAAAGTGGAGTATTCTGATAGGAGTGTGCTCGTTCTTGCTGGGGTATGTTGTTATAAAGCAAGCCCACCCCTTTTGTTTTACGTTCTTCTGCCCTTCTCCTGACAGCTTCATGTCGAGTTGAAGCAGCACAAGGTCCTCATCAGAAGTTGAGTAGATGCCTATACCATGCTACTGAGTATTCCAGCCTCCTGAACTGTGAGTCAAAATAAACCTCTTTGTTCTAAAACTCTGAAGCATTCTGAGATAGCAAAAGGAAAGTTGAAAATAGATCAGGCTAGCTATAATTGGTATGACACTCTGTGTAATGTTCAGTTGATTAGATATATTAAAAGTTTCTTAGAATTATAATATTTTCAATTTATAGTAGGTTTATCAGGACCTAGCCCCAATAGAAGTCCAGGAGCACCTGTGCAATATATGTAAATATTTAACCTGATGATTTGTTCATTCCATTCCCAGAGAAAAGAAATGTGGCACAGTGCATGGTTTAGATGTTTGGGGAATTCTAACATGGAGTTTATAATTAGTCACTTTTTATGTGTGGAGGTAGATGGAGATCAATCTGTTATTTCACTATATGTGATCAACTTTTGTACATAGGACTGACTCCAGGTAAAATTACTCATAAGTAGCAAATTAATAAAGAACAAGAAATTAAATTTTATTTACTTGATCTTATAAATGACCACATAGTAATTCATCTCTGCCAAAAAAAAAAAAAAACCCTCTGGAGCTATCTAGTTTTGTTATCTCTATTTTACTTACTAAGCACTTTCTTGCTTATGAATACCTTTAGATGTTCAGCATATGCCCAGTGAAGCAAGAAAACATTTGTCTCTGATTCCACCAAATCATTTCCAATATTAGGCTGATGCTAAATAAAGCAGCTGTAGCAACACAAGGGAGATGTAAATCAGGATGTTAATGAAGAACTGAAGGCTTTCAAATTTAAAGAGTTCCCAGGAATATGGCTCATAGAAATAAAATAGGTCATTACAACTCAAAGTCAATTTTATTGTGCAAATAAGAAACTTAATTTCTATTGGAAAAGGAAGATTTTTGTAGCAGATGCTCCGTGAAATCAGTGAATAAGTTTATACAAATTATTTCTTTTAAAACAATAACTTTTAAAGTTAATGACCTAAAAAGAAGACAAAATATTTTCTCATTTCTCTCTTGTTGGTCAATATGCATCATCTCCTTTAAGGTCATTTTTATATGTCACTTTTTCCTCCAGGTTTTCTTTGATTATTCCCTGTACTCTTGCATTCCAAAACGTCAAATGGAAGATTTAGAATTCAAAACCTAGTCTAAAGCCAAACGTGTTGTGCATTTCTACCATTTTTTATGTTTTATTTCATCACTTTTGCATTTATTTACATGTGTGTACATTATTTCTACCACTTTTGTAATTGTTTTGTGTTTTCCTTCCCACCAACACTGAAAAAAAAATACTGCTGTTTTCTGAATGATTACCAAGAACAGTGGCCCATTTCTAGGTGGGTTGGCTGTTTATTCTATATCCTGGGTGGGTTGAAACAGAAAGATAGTAATTACTCTCGCATACATTTTGGATCCTGTTGTTTTTCACATGATACTGTTAGATGTCGACTGATGTTTTTATTATTAAATAATAATAAAATCCAGCTATCCCTTCTCTGTGCCTCTTCATTAAGGGAAGAGAGAGTAGAGAGAAAGGATCAAGATAGGTTAGAGCAAAAGAGGGCATCAGGGACAGTGAAGGAGTTCTGGTTAGGCCTGCAAAGTTTGAATTGCTCTCTGCCTGACTCCATAGCTTACATTTTTATTACATTATACTATAATGCTTCTTCTTGAGAGAAATAATATCTCCTTAGAAGAAGTAAAAACTGATTTTATAGCAAAAATTAAGGTTCAGATATCAGAGACAACAGACTAATACAAATACCAAGTTTAAGGGTCAGCCTCTGAGTTACTGAGCTGCACTGTGTTGTCCATGTCCTTGGGGGAAATTTGCAGGCCAATGATAGTTACAATACTCATATGTATGTATCATTATGTTTATAGATCTATATGTACATGTGTGTATGTGTATAATGCATGTGGGTGTGTATATAATTTTTAAATTGAGTTATAAGCTTTGTGCTTTGTATTTTAATTCACTGGAAATTTATCTTAAGCCTTAAGTTTTAAGGAGCATGTTTCACTTCTCTATCATTAAGTAAAGTCACATGAAAGAAATTCTATATGATGGCAGTACTACTGGGCCCACTTTTGGAAGTGATGTTATAGAATTTGCTTCAATGGCAGACAGGATAGTATAGGAAAATGGAAGGTAATTCCAGTGTTCTGAGTGAGAGATGATGAAAAATTGAATTAAATGAAGATGTGGTGATAGAGAAAATATATGTTAAAATTCCTGCAAGCATGAAGCTACATGAATGTTTGGAAGTTACAAAGAATTTTTTTTTTAAGGGAGAAATTTGGAATGAGGTTCAGAACCTGGTTTTGATGATAGGTGAATAAGTTTTTAAAAGAAGGGTAAAACTAATCAGTTGGGAACAAAGGGGTTTTAAGAGTTATGAGATCATTAATGTCATCTAGTTAATAGTGAACTATCCATAGTAACAAAAGTTTAAGAAATTTTATTAAATAATTAGTCAACCACTTAAGAATCTGTATTAAACACCACTTTTTGCTCCATAATAGCTCCTCTCAACCATCATTTAGTGATACCATTATTATTGCTTTCAGATTTAACGCAGAATAATACAGTCGATTAAAGAAATTAATTTTAAAATGTTAAAACTTATGTTTTTTAATGTCTGAACTTTTTATCTTTTTTTGAACTTTTTATCTTTACTCAAGGATTTGTTTGATTTAATGTAAAGCTGCCTGAACCAACATAAATAGAATTTAGTTTTTTTATTGCTGGAACACTTGCAGACCAAAAGTTTCATACATTATACGATGGGTTATATTTGTTTTAGTTAAAGTGTTGTCCAAAAAAAGCATTTTTGAAAACTTAGCTCATTGCTTTGATATCATCCCAATCAAGCAGCATTCATTCCACTCAGGCTGTGTTAGGCATTCAGATTGAGGTCAAACATGCAGTTAATTTGGGCAAGCCAGTGACATTGCAGATACCACCTCAAATCAACAATTCAGTTTTAGCATATTTTTCGTCAAAGTAGATGAGTTTTACCCTGATTTTTTATACTTAAAGTATAACTAAAATATGTTACTTAGCTACACTATCTATTCAGCTATTCTAGTCTATCCATCTGTTTGCCAAAATTCAGATGGGCAACTTCCATTATGAATATAAATGAAATATAATTTTTCTTTTATTTGATGTCATTCTGTTGAGACATTTGTAGCTAGATCACCACAGCAGAAAGTAATACTTTATTTCTTTAGCTCTGTCACAAGGATATTTCTGGGTTGGGAACAGAAAAAAACTTTGCAATGATGATTGAAGTTTTCTTTTCCATTGTTTCACCTCATAAAGAATTCTGTAGCTACAGTGTCAAGGAAGCAGTCTAATAATTTGAGTTTCTAACTGATGTAGCTCTATTTGTTTGTTCTCATTGAAAATCTTTAAAATTATAATATATTTGTCTACCTTCCAAGTCTACAAAGTACATCTAAACAGAAGACTTTGTTACTTCTAATTAAGAAGTGAGGGCATAATTCCTGTTTTCTGACAGCTAGCAAGACAGTAAAATTCTTATTGTCAGTTCCCTTATCTACAAAATCAGAAAAAAAAACACTCTATTTCTCAGAATTATTGCAGGAGTGATATATTAATTGGGATAGCAAGTGAGATAGGAATTATAAAGCATTTTTTCCAAAACTGAGTTCCTAGGGCTTCCTTATTGCCTCTCATCAATTTCAGACAGTATGCAGCAAACACTTCCAACCTACAACAAACAAGAACAGGCACAGATAAAAAAAAGTTGCAAAAGAAAATCCCTTCCCCTTAGTCAAAGAACCAAGAGAGGGATAGCCTAACAGCAGAGAGACTTTTTGACCATATCTTCCCTGCTCCAACCTACCACCAATAGGTAAAAATCACACCTCCTCCCAATCTCTGTGGTTGGGTTGGTCCCCTTTCCCCACCTTAGAAGAAGGTAATGCCCCCATTCTCTTCACAGATGGTGTCTTCAGGACAGAGTGAGAAGCCTAACCACATTGGGCTACAATTCCTTGTCCAGGGCAGTATTCAAAGGGTCCAGAGATCAGCTGGCATTCCACTACCACCTAATAAGTAGGTGAGTGTGAGGCTAGGCTAGTAGGTTAACAGCTGGGCTCAGTGGGGAGCACCAAATTATGTGAGTCAGCTGTGCATTTTCTACCCCTCTGTGGTGCCAGTGGGGCCCAGCAGGAAATTGTTCTTATAATCCTGTTTGGATGCAATGAGGTGGTACAGGTCTGTATCTTACTGTTACTGGGAAGGGCTGTTGGAGAAGCTGAACTCCCACTCCACCCATCTGCACTCAGTGTGAGTTTCAATGTTATTAAATCAATAATCTAAATTATTGCCTTAAGTAACTCAAAAAAGGAGAGCAAAACAACAAAAGAAAGAAAAGAACAGAAATCAGTGAAACTGAAAATGCGACATAGAAAATCAATAAAATCTAAATCTGGTTATTTTAAAACATCAATAATACTCATAAATATAATAAAACTAACAAAAATTAAAAGAAAGAAGACACAAATCACCAATGTTAGCATTGAAACTGAAGACAGAACTACATACATGGCAATTATTATAAGAATAATAAGGTAACAATGCTATAAATAATTTCATGCCCATAAATTTGACAACATAGAAGAAACAGACCAATTCCCTAAAAACTTCAAACCAGCAAAATCCAACCAAGATGAAACAAATAACTTGAATTGTCCTATAACAATTAAATTTTATTTTAAAAGTGCTTGAAAAAAATATCTAGGCTCAGGCAATTTTACTAGAAAATTCCATCAAACTTTCAAGGAAGAATTAAAATGAATTTTACACAGTCTCTTCCAGAAAGTATAGGAGGTACAAACAGTTTTCAACTCATTTTATGAAGTAGGAATCACCTCAGTACCAAACAAAGGCAAAGACAGTACAATGAAGAAAACTACATATTAATATCTCTTATGTGCCTAGATTTCAAAATCCTCAAAAGTTTAATAAAAGGAATCCAAAATCCATATATACATGTATGTATATCTCATGACCAATTAATATTTATTCTAAGTATGCAAAATAGGTTCAATATTTGAAAACCAGTCATCCTATGTAATTGATCACATAGACAGACTGAAGAATCAAAATCGCATGTTGATACCAACTGGCACAGAGAAACCATTTGACAAAATCTTATATCCATTTATGATAGTAAAAAAAAAAGATCTAAGAAAATTAGACAGTAGAGTAAATCCTTCTCATTGCATAAAGAGCACCTACAAAAAAATCCTATAAATTATTTCATATTTAGTGATGAAAAACTCAATATGTTCCCCTTTTGATAGGAAGCAAAGTAAGAATGTCCATTCTCACTTCTCATATTCAACATAGTACTAAAAGTTTCAGTGACTTTAATAAGGTAACAAAAAGAAGTAAAGGTTACCAGGCATTGATGGCTCATACCTATAATTTCAGCTACTTGGGAGGCTAAGATCAGGGTGATTGTGGTTCCAGGTCAGCCTGGGTGAATAGTTTGTGAGACTCCATCTCCAAAATAACCAGAGCAAAATAGACTGGAGTTATGGCTCATGTGGTAGAGCGCCTTCTTTGCAAAACTGAAGCCCTGAGTTCAAACCCCAGTCCACAAGAAAAGTAAAAATTGCACAAATTTAAAAGGGACAAATAAAACATACAGTTTTTCCAGGTGATACAATTGTATAGGAAATCTCAAAGAATATGAGAAAACACTCTCAAAACCTATAACTTCAGTAGGGTCAAAAGTTAATACAATATCAATGTATTAACCATGTTACATGGTAACAAGGAACACAGGGAAACCAAAATAAAAATGTAATAGAATTTACAAACTTAATCAATCATGTACGGAAACTGTGTTCTGGAAATCACAAAATGCTGAGGGAAGAAATCAAAGCATAAGCTAAATAAATGAAGATTTATATTGTATTCATGGTAAAGATGTCACTCCTCCCCCAAATTTGATGCAATTTCTATCAGAATATCAGCAGTGTCTTTTGTACTCATAGATTAGCTTATTCTCAAGTATATATGGACTAGTACACTCTCTAAATAGCTAACACAATCCTGATAAGGAATAACATAGAAGGAAGTAAATCACTCTATCTAATATTAATATCTAATATTAATGTAACTATTACATAGTTACATTGATCAAGACAGTGTGGTATTGGTGAGGAATAGACATTATGACAATAAAACAGAACAGAAAATCCAGACATAGGTCTACACAAGCTCAGCAAATGAAGTTTTACAGAGGTATTAAGCAGTTTAGTAGAGGATAGAGAAAGAACTCGATCTGCATTCAGTGATATCTATTTTTTCCCTTATTATGCATTCTAATTCATAAAAATGTTTGATTTGTGGACTCAATTAATTATTCATAACTTACATGTGTGTCTTCTGTACTAAGTTATAATGAAGAATATGTACATACTATTCCTTCACCTCAAATGACTATCTTGAGAAGCAATCACCTCCATTTTATGATGTCTGTTGTAAATAGCCAGAATCATTAAAGGATTTAAAATTTTTTTTCAATATCACATTGGATTCCATTTCCTGCCTAATAAAACTGGCCTGAAATAGTACAAAGTACTAGAGAAAATAGGAGATATTCTCATAGCATTAATCAAGGCATCTTTCTATTCCCTAGAGAATATTTTCTATATTATTAATAGTAGAAGTTTAAAAGCTTTTTGCAGGCATGAAAAATGTGAAGAATTTTGGGTTTGTTCATTATATTTAAAATATGTGTGATAAGTTGTGTAATGCTAAGAGTTCAGAAAAATCTGAATGTACTCTTAATGTTTTCTCCTAACTAATCTTCCCTTATTCTCCATATATTTCATACAAAGTACATGGTGATTGAGAGCTGTAACATTCTCACATTGTTAATACATGTGTGTATATTATTCAGTACTATTGAAAGATGAAGACTTATTGTACTAAATATACTACCATGAAATGTTTTTGTCTTCTGTTTAATATTCTGAAGTTTATAAAAATTGCTCAAAACAAGTCATTCTGAGGCTTTTCATAAAGATAAGACATTATTATGATATATTTTTCTTAGATGACCTGCATTAAGACTGTAAGTAAAACTTAGAATATTATTTTGCATATTAAATAAAAATAATCAGTAAATATTTCAAATGTATGAGGGGGAACACTATGAAGGAAGACCTACAGCAAATACAGTGCAATTTTGAAATAAGTATATGTATAACTACTTTAAAAACCAAATAGAAATAGAAATATTGTCTACTACAAATTCATTAAAGAACTCCATCTTTCTTCACATACTAGAGAAAACTCATCTGATATAGAATAATTCTGGATCACCTGCAGGGATGATGATAATTACTCGTGTACAGCTCAGTCTTACAGATTCAGGCAAAAATAAGAAAGGACTTTAGGATAAATGTGAAGGACTGCACCTCCTCAACTCACTAGTACAAGCAGGACTAGAGAAGTCACATCAGCAGAAACAGTGAGAGCTAGAGGTAAACTAATCATAAATAACACATTGGGATGAATTATAATTAAGCGAACCATGCGGAACACTCCTTAAATTTCAGCAAGGTAACTGGTTCACTTGAAATTGAAAGAAGTTGAACTCAGTGGAATGCACCATCACTGGGAACATTCAAAATATAGTCAAAGTTCTCCTGAAATTCAAAATGACATAAATCTGCATCTCCAGAGGACTCAATGAATGTGTCAGAAGAAATAGCACACAATATTGACAATTATAAATTCTATTTATTAAGAATTTTATATATGTGGTTAACATTTTAAGTTTTGGTATTTAAACTTCACTTAAAATGGTATATTTTAAAATATGTTTAATTTTTTCTTATCTCAGAAGTAGTTAGCTAGAAGAACTAGATCTACTACCAAGAAAATATATAGCCTGACTTAGATTTTCCATCAGTGACTTTAGATGTGAATAATGGAGCAACTTCCAAAACTGAGTGATAAGAGTACAAATCATGAACCCATGCCAATCCAACTTGCTACTATAGGCATTTCTGAATACAACAGGACTCTGAGAACATCACCCATGAACCTTCTGTTTAAAAAAATGTTTCTGAAGTAAGCCAGTCAAAAGACAGATGAATCCAGATAACAAGCTTATAAATACTAAAATAAATATTGTCCTAATCTTGGAATTTATAATATCTATTTTGAAACTCAAAGTTCAGATGACTGCCTTGTTCTAGTAACTATCTTCAATCTCTCTCTCTGATGAAATGACTTGTTTGTGGGTAAAAGGGTATAGAATAACCAGAAAAGACATTGGGAAGAAAACAAGATTCTGTTTACAATCTCTAAGTATCTCACCTCAAGTATATTTTGGGAAAAATCTGTTAGCGCCACCTTCCTTTTTATAATTCTCATTCTTCTACCAATTCATTATGTGATAGCTTTCTTCTACTAACTTGCCTATTGATTTTTTCAAATAGTCAAAATTCTGGTTTCTTATATTTCTACACAGAGCATCCTCAGAGATGCTCTTCTACATTTTCATATGTATTATTTCTTTTTATGTTTGCTTCATTAATATGGAGTTTAGTTTTGTCTCTCATGGTGCTGGTTTTCTTAGTCAATTATTCTTAATTTTCTTCTTATATTTGTGTTGAGATTCTGGTTTTGTTTGTCTGCCTCTGGTAGGTTACTAACTTGTATTTGGAGTTTGTGTACCAGCCATCCCTGATAGAATTATTAGCTAATGTGAGTGCTAATTTTTCCCAGGTTTCAGTGCATATTTCTATTACTTTAAATGTATAAGCAAATAACCCAGATATGATTCAGACAACTATAAGAGAAGAAAGGGACAATCACCCAGCTGCTCAAAATGCAGCTCACCAAGAAATTGCTCTAACATTTTCCTTCCATTTACCTCTATTGATAGGATATCTAAGTAGTTCCTGATAGAATCTAAGTAATTCCTGAGAATGTCTGGTCTAGTGTTATTGCTGATTGCATCTAAGCAAGTAAGGAGTTAAAATGAAATAGAGTAAGAGAAGACCTTCAAGGGAGGGGATATTTGGATACAGACCTGAATGAAATATGTCATAATATCTTGTATAATACCATATATTATATCTGGGTGGTATGCCAGCTAATGGGAATAGTAGCTATAAATGACCTGAGGTAAGAATATGATTGGCTTTTTGTGGGAATTTAACAAGACTGGAGTGCAGCATAATAATTGATTCTTAGTTGAATGATAAGAAAAAGACTTTGACTATGTCACAGTGTAGTGAGGGTGACAGATACAAACACATATAAAAGCAATCCAAGAGAGAATAAGATGAAAATACAAAAAGGTCTCAGTTGCATACCAAGTGAGTATAAGATTGAGAGATATTAATTTTGACAAGGTTGATCCAGCAAGATTTTGCAAAAGACCTGAGAAATGAGCTCATCTTTAGGGAAGGGGTTTATTTCTTATTTATGGAAAAGTGTGAGTTAGCTCGTTGACCTTGCAGCATGACTTCATCAAGGGCTCCATTATTTGCAAAACATTTCTCATCTGAGTCGTATAAGACAACATCAGCACCAAAGCTATGAGAAAATGGAAAAGAGAAGTGGTGGGCTTTTCCTAATAGGGATGGGACTTGAAAATCACTCACCACTTCTATTTATATTCCATTGTCAAAAATTATGTCGTATGGACAATTTTACTGCAAATGGAGGTTTGGAAGTATAATGTTTGATATACATTGTTCTCTACCTTGTTAATATCTGTGTTACTCTAGAAGAAAGGAGAAAAAAATATAGAAAATTCGCAGTCTATTCCACAACACATTTTAAAAAGAAAATCTACATAATATCAATAACCCAAACCTGCTGATTTTGACACTGTTTAAATCTCTACTGAAATATAAAATTTGGCTCCATTAACCCTTTGAAGAGTCACAATCACCTTGATGTAGTGCTAAACCTTTCATCATATCTAGCCTTGGATACTGTGTTGAACACTATTTGAGTTGTTGAATTACTGACTAATAGATCATAGTGTGCACTCTTTGAATTAAGTGGGCATGCTAAGTCCAAACAACAAGTACTTCACAGGCTACCTGTCAGAATTCAAATTATATCGAATGAAATTTTTATTACTTTATTTTCCATCACCTTCATGGATTTTATATTACCATTTACAAGGGTCTCTTCTATTTCAAATTTGATGGATATGCATAACATATGAAGCAATCTATATTTATGTTCCTTGAAAAGGCCAGAAGTTGACTAAACACATCTAGAAACTGCTCCTGTCAGAATGCAGTTGTACCCATCATGAATACATTATTATGGCTGCAGCCTCTGCAGGGCATTTGGCACAAACTGATGCAGACTCTCAGCAGACTGCAGCAAGTGGCAAATATATGCTGCTCCTGCTCCAAGGAGAAAAATACATATTTTTTGTGAAAGTACAATCGCCAAAATTGTGTCCACTAAAAGTACACAAAAACTGTTATTTCAAGATTTGTGAAAAGGAAGACTCATTTTAATAATTTGCCATATATGATAATCTGTAATAAAAATTTTTTATCCTATATTATCAATGATTTCAAATTGTGGATTTTACATCACCTTAACTTTTAATCTCAATTTATTACAATAATATTTTTGATCAGAAGGTAACATCTACATATATTATAAATGCAAATGGAAGAAATAGTTTCTAGTTTTTAAATAATACAAATAACTGGTATTTTCTATTACTTACAATGTCTATATGATAAGAAATACTTTTATAGTTTAATAATAATAAAATGAAGAAAGTAGATATTTTAATATTAGGTATGTTTTATTTATTTATTTATTTGTTTTAACTTTTTAAATGTTTGTACCATATTTAGATAAAGTATAACATAACACTGTTTTATTTATTTTTTGAAACAATAACTTTGAAATTAAAGTAATCAAGAAATTATCACAGTGGAAATCAGTCCTAATTACAGAGTTCTCTGGCCAACTTATTTTTAAAAAACTATAATTAATTAAAACCACAAGAAAGATTAAACATCAGATTTTAAAATGTCATAAAATAGATCAATCAGAGAAAAATGAGTACTTGAAATAAAAAACATGAAAACCAAAACTAGAATACTTAAAACAAGAGTTGAGAACATTGAAAAACTAACATTATGGTGGAGGAGAATAAAAAGATATCAAAAATAAGAAGAAAGAAGTAGAAAATTAAAGTCAATGTAAGGGCCATATGTCTGTATAATAGAAGTTCTGAAAATAATAGAGAAAAAGAAGGAATGTATTATCAAAGAATTAATAAAGGAAGATTTCCCAGGTCATGGGTCTCTGCGTTGATAACGGTTTAGCATGCTGACTCAAAATGATACATAAAAACATGATTGCAAACTTTCAGCATATTGCAGATAATGAGAGATCCGAAAAACTCAGACAGGAAAAACAGGTCAGATCCAAAGTAATAATAAGAAGACAGACCATTATGCCTTCAAGATCAATTCTAGCAAACAGTCAGCAATGTCTTCCATATACTGAGAGAAGAGGGGTTCTAGTCAAATTTTCAATCAGTTGTGAGAAACAAATTTTTACTGTGTAAACAGTAATAAGTACTACCTATTATTTCTTATAAACTTTCTTTGCTGCATAATTAGTGGTGTGCTTCAGTAAAACAAGGATGAAAGGGAAGGAAAGAAGGGAGGGAGGAAAGAAAAGCAAAGAAAGAGCTGGCCAACAAAGAAGAGAGGCAAAAGTTACAAACTCAAATGTCCACCAGAACCAAACAGATAATATATATACATGAAGTAGACCAACTATAGTACATAACCATCCTTCACTGTGCTTAGAAGATTGTTCTCAGCCCACTATTCTATCTGCCTTCAAACACCAAAATACCCAGATACTCTGTGATACACTTAGATACCTAAGTGTAAGCATTAGGAAGTTATTTATAGATACTCAACACAAACCTTCTGTTTATAATGGGAGTCTTTTCCAAGTTTAACAAAAGATGTAAATAAATATAACCAGCAAGACCACCCTAGACAGAAAAGTAAGGGGCTGTTTGCCTGGTTGATTTCCTCCTTTTCTCCAGCTACTCCCTTAACCACTTCCTAACTCATGGCGGCAGATGCTGCTCGTGCTCTGTCCAGTCACTCACACCCTTTTATTTATTTTTCATGTATCACATGCTAGTACAGTTGTAGATCTTTGTTCACAGGTTGGCCCCAAGCTGCTTGTACCAGCTTTGCCTGAGCACAAAGAAGGCCAGAAATACCCCTCTATCTACTACACCCCAGTCCCAATGGTCATCCAGTAATCCAGTGAGATCATCCAGTGAGATTGACCCAAAGGTCATCCAGTAATCCAGTGGGTCATCCAGTGAGATTGACCCAAAGTTGCTGTTTATGGAATGTTGCAGCTTTACTTAACTTGTCCCTTACTAGTCCTGCTTATAAATCTTCTAGCAGTTTATATTAATTTCCAATTTCCAACAACTATAGAAAAGTAGCATAAACTGGGTAGCTTAAAAAACAGAAATGTATTGCGTAGCTATTCTGAAAGCAGGAAGTCATAGTGTCTATAACCTTGCTTCCTTCTGATGGCTGTAGGAGACATTCTGTTCCATGCCTTCTCCCTAGTTTCTGGTGGTTTGATAGCAATCTCTGATGTTCTTTGACATAAAGAAACAGCACTTTGCTCTTAGCCTTCATATTCACATGGCATTTCTCCTGTATTCAACTCTGTATCTAAATTTCAACTTTTTATTTGAATTTGAATCCAACAAAAATCTCGTTTTCATTCCTTTCATCTCCAATGACCTTATTTTCAAACAAGGTACTAGGGGCTAGTCTTTCAATATTTTGGCGGATGGGAACCAATTTAATCCATGGTAGTTTTTCTTCATAAATCATTTTCATATAAAATCTTGTCTGAATGTCTGCTTCTAGCAAGCCCATGTGACTGTTAAATATTTCATTACATCTCAGTTACAATGTACGCAGCTACAAGGAAAAAATAGTTCTACTTAAATTGACTTAAACAATAAAAGTAATGTATTCAGTTAGATAAATAAAAAAATTAAAAAAGAGGCACAATTTCATGTAAGGATTTATGAATTACTCAATGAAAAGTTTTAATTAGTGCTAACTATGTCCCAGGAAGTGTACACTGTTTTCAAGATAAAACACCAAAGCAAATAGAAACATTTCTGGAGCATTCAATTAAGGAAAGACAAAAAATTAGATTAAATAAATATAAATTAAGTGATGATAAGTGTTATGGAGGAAAAATATTAAACAGGGAAGGGGTCAAGTACACTTTGTGAGTGCATGTTTTTGAGTGGGAGGAGGAGTTGCTTACAAAGATAGTTTGGTCTTGACAGGCCTCACTGGAAAAGTAGTGCTTGAATAAAAATTAGACACAAAGTGGAGTGATCTATAAGACTATCTGGGGAAGAGCACTCCAGGCAGAGGAACTAAGTTGTGAGAAGATACTTAGGTGAGTTTGTCCAGAATGCTGAGGAGCAGGAAGGAGACCACCTTGACCTGAACAGAGAAGAGAAGAATTAAAGTGAAGAGAGATGGGTCAAGAGACGAAACTGTTCTGAGAATACAGAGCCCTGGGACATTGTAGGAATCTTAGATTTTACTTTTAATATGATGGGGAGCTATAAAGTGACACTGAGCTGGGAAGCAGAAAGATAATTTCAACATTCTACTCTGCTGCTGTGCTGAGAATGGATTGAAGGAGGACAGGAACAGAAGAAAGCTTGGAAAGAGACAAAGGTACATTGCACTAGGGCATAGTAATAAACATGGAAATTGATTCTGAATTTATTTTAGAGACAGAGACAAAGGATTTTCTGGGAAATAAATTTTTTAAAAAAATAATACGTCTTCAAAGAATGCAGCTGCTTTTCTCTTTGACCCTCAGCAATGTACTAGCTACATCACCAGGTTGCTTTTTGCATGGTAAAAAGGCATTTCTGCTCAGTGTTTATTTGATAGCATCCAGGAAAGAAAGAGAGAAATGAAGAAAGGATTCTCCATTTCCAATGCTTCCAAATAATGTACTCAGCTCCCTTCTGAATAAATCAATTTAGGTTATACTCACTGTAATCATGAGAATATCCTTTATTAGCTGGCTTAGGCCTGCTGTGATAAGGCCCATCTCTAAAGCAGTGACTATGACAAGAAACAGGACTTTCCTAACTGCACCAATCCAACTGTTGTTTATGAGTTACCCCAAGTCCTGAACCAGCATGGGGGCTACAAAATCGAAAAGAAATCAAATAAATGCTACTGGCAAGATAACCACAATGACCACTACAACAACAAGTGTATGTTCTAAGAATTGTTTTTAACCCATAGATCCATGTTTCCTTAGTAAAAATGAGCAAATGTAAGGAAGCCATAACAATATAGTCTATGAAAACCCTTTGAAATGAGAAAAAGTGACATCACAGTGAAGACGTAAGGTATATTCATCTAGGTTGATCGATAATATCTTTGAGTCTCTTCTTGGAGGTTTTCCAAACCTCCAATTATGAATATCACATATGGAAGAATAAGAAAAGAAGAATCTAATCTGATCTCATAACTCATATATGTCACTTTTTATGTTTAACAGCTCAATTAGACAATTCTTCAGAAAACAATGACTTAGGAAGCCTCAGTTTTTCTTAGTATGCTACTTTTACTGTAGTAATCTTTGACCTTATGAAATGCTCAAGTTTGAATGACCTGAAGTATTGATACTATATTTGACTATATCAGGGTCCTTTAAGACATTAACAGCCATAACTATTACCAAACTTAGAAAATGAGAAGAGCATAGATCATTCAGAATCACAATGTCACAATTTTGGTTTTGACTATAGAGGAAGAAAGTTGTGATATTGGTTTTTTTTTTTACTAATTATAAGAGTGAGAGCAGGTTAACAAGAGAAGACAATAATAAATTTATCTAATGAAAGTTTTATCTGACAAAAGAGCTTTCAGAAATGAAGATCCAAATACCTAAGGAAAGCTCTCTATTTTTATGTGTAGGTTAGATGAAGGATGGGTAGATGCATAAGAATGAGACTGAACAAGGAGTTGAGTTAATGTAATATACTAGAACAGAGCTATCAGTAAGGCCTATCTGTTCTCTGTATAGCATTTCATCCTCCTGTGTGTGGAGTCAGACCATCCACAATGAGAGTTTTCCAGGGAGAAGGGGGAGAGTGACCTTTCTCAGTGTTATGCCTTGCTCTGGAGAGTGGCTCTGGTTTCTATGACTTGCTTCAAGGGAGAGGAAAGGGATAGGGACAGGGCAAGTGAAGGTCAGGGAGATACTTTGTTTCTGAAGCCTTCAAATCTCCTTTAGATCAAAGTACCTAGCATGCCAAAGCAACAAATTTTGGGGTGTCATTTCTTGAGTCCCAACAAGACCAAAAACAAAATTTCCATTTGCAAACAAAATAATTCATTTTGAGTTACTAACTTCTGCTTTAGTTTATTACTCTATAAATCTTAATCTACTATATAATTAAATAGACATGCTTCTACTACAATTTATTAGATGGTATAAACCATCTTAAAGACTGCTGCCAGAGTTATGGCTGACTCAATATTCACCATACCTCAGGTATAATATGATTCTCATCCTCAAGATAGAACCAAGGTAAAACAGTAAATAATAGCCTAAAATTGAAGCTAGAGAGTCTCACTCCAGAGTCCATGTTTCTACCTGCAAGTAGAAAATACTATTTTAAAAATTTTTTATTATTTTTGGAGAGTTACTATTGGAATAAATCAATTTTTGCTGTGTCACACATTTCAAATCTAGTGTAAAAACATTTAAGCAAGAATGCCAGATCCACTTTTCAAAATATTTTAATATGAGCTTTGTATCATTGACTCAATTGATTTCACGATGTGATGCAGCCACATTACAGAAAAGGAACTTCCAAACAAATCAATTTTGTTGCCTAAATAGATACAACTTGATCTTTTCAAATACAGAATAACTAAATATGAGTTGTAATAGATCTTATAAATTCTCTGGTTTAACAATAAATGAAATGAACAGTTTACTTTGTTAAACTTCATGATTTCACCCTTTATATTTCAATATGTTGAAGATAATCATAGCATACTTGAAAAAGTACTAAAGCTAGCATTGTGTTCTTGGTTTTGAATTCATTTCCAATAAGGAGGAATTACATTCTCTCTAATTTTGTTTTAAATTCTTATATTTGAAATAGAAAATAGATAAAGTATTTGGAAAAGTTATTTAATTTAATTCTTCATATAGTTAAAACATGGTTATTCTTATTGTTGTAATGATTTAATTTTTTTAATTTATTTTTTATCATGTTTACATTTACTTACATGTGTATACATTGTCCTTCCCACTCCTGCTTCTTGGAAGAACCTCTTCTGCCCTCTTGTTCTCCAATTTTTTTGAAGAGAAAATATAGGAGATAATAAGAAAGACATAAAGATATAGTGTTTTTGCTAGTTTGAGAAAAAGATAGCTATACAGAGAGATTAGCATTTGCTTCCATGCACTTGTGTATTGCAACCCACATTGGTTTATCTCTGCCAGAACTCTTCACTACTTCCTAGTCCCTTCCCATAGTGGCCTCTGCCAATTTAAGATTACTTAATTCGCTCCTCTACAGTGAGCACATCAATCACATTCAAGATTTAGGTTACCTTCCCTTTCCCTACTCCTCCAATGCGTGTTCTCCCCTTAGTGTGTGACTCATGTCCAATAATATTATTCCATTTGTTTTAGGTCTTAAATCCTCATACGAGGAAGAACATGTGATTTTTGGCCTTCTGGGCCTAACTAAGTTCACTTAAGATGGTGTTCTCCAGTTCCATCCATTCTTCTTTGTGGCCCAAGTAAAATTCCATTGTGTATAAATACCATATTTTCTTGATCTACTCATCGATTGTGGGGCATCTTGACTGTTTCCATACCTTGGCTATTGTAAATAGTACTGCAATAAACATGAGTGTGCAGGTGCCTTTATAATAAGCTGAGTTGCATTCACTTGGGTAAATCCCTAGGAGTAGTATTGCTGGATCATATGGCAGATCTATGTTTAGTTTTTTAATAAGCTTCCATATTGTATTCCAAAGTAGTTGTATTACCTTAAATTCCCACCAGCAGTGTATGAGGGTACTTTTCCCCCACATCCTTGCTAATATTTGTTAGTGGTGGTGTTCTTGATGATAGCTATTCTGACAGGGATGAGGTAGAATCATAGTGTGGTTTTGATTTGCATTTCCTTTATGGATAGAGATGGTGAATATTTTTTCAAGTGTTTTTTGGCCATTTGAACTTCTTTCTTTGAAAAAGTTCTGTTTAGTTCAGTTGCCCACTTTTTTTGTTCATTGATTTTGGGGAAATTTAGTTTTTTGAGCTCCCTGTATATTCTGGTTATCAGTCCTTTGTCTGATGTATTGCTAGCAAATACATTCTCCCACTCTATGAGTGGTCTCTCCAATTTAGAGACCATTTCTTTTTTTGTGCAGAAGCTTTTTGATTTCATGTAGTTCCATTAGCCCATACTTTCTCTTAGTTGCTGGGCTGCTGGAGTTCTATTGAGGAAGTCCTTTCCTATACCTATTGCTTCCCGGGTATTCCCTGCTCTTTCATGTAATAATTGCAAAATTTTGGTTCTGATATTAAGGTCCTTAATCCACTTTGAGTTGATACTACTACAGGGTGACAGGCAGGGATCTCCTTAAAATATTTTGCAGGCAGCCACTTTTCCCAGCAACATTTGTTGAAGAGGCTGTCTATTCTCTATCATATGTTTTTGGCACCTTTATCAAAAATGAAGTGAACATAGCTATGTGGATTCATATCAGTGTCCTCTATTCTGTTCCACTGGTCTTCATGTCTGCTTTTGTGCCAGTACCATGCTCTTTTGATTGCTGTGGCTCTGTAGTATAGTTTGAAGTCAGGTATTGTGAAACCTCCAGCATTGCTCTTTTTGCTCAGTATTGCCTTGACTGTTCATGGTCTTTTCTGTTTCCAAATGAACTTTGTGCAGATTTTTCAATCTCTGTATGAATGTCATTGGGATTTTGATTTGAATTGCATTGATCATGTAGATTGCTTTAGTAGTATAGCCATTTTTACTATGTTGATTCTACCAATCCATGAGCAAGGGAGATCATTCCATCTCCTGTAGTCTTCCTCAATCTCTTTCTTCAGTGGTTTGTAGTTCTCCTTGTAGAGGTAATTGACATCCTTTGTTAAGTATATCCCTAGGTATTTGATTTTTTTGAGGCTACTGTAAATGGAATTGTTTTCTTACATTCTTTTTCAATTTGTTCATTGTTGGTGTATAGAAAGGCTACTGTTTTTTGTAAGTTCAGTTTGTATCCTGCTACATTGCTGAAGCTGTTTCTAGTGTCTAGGAAGTTTTGGGTGGAGTTTTTTGAGGTTTTGAGGTTTGGGATCATGTTGTCTGCAAATAAAGATACTTTGACCATTTCTTTACCTATTTGTATTCCTTTAATGTCTTCTTCTTGCCTTATTGCTCTGGCTAGGAATTCCAGAAGTATGTTGAATCGCAGTGGAGAGAGTGGATATCCTTGTTTTGTTCCTGACTTTAGGAGAAATGGTCTCAGTTTTTCCCCATTAAGTATGATGTTAAATATATCCTATAGGTTTGTTACATATAGCCTTTAAAATGTTGAGGTACATTCCTTCTATTCCTATTTTTCTTAGAGATTTTATTATGAACTGGTGTTGAATCTTATAAAAGGTTTTTTCTGCATCTACTGAGATGATCAAGTGGTTTTTGTCTTAGCATCTATTAATGTGCTATATTTTGTTTATTGATTTGCATATATTGAACCATCCCTGCATCCCTGGGATGAAGCTGACTTGGTCATGGTGAATGATCCTTCTGATATTTTGTTGGATTAGGTTTGTATTATTTTATTGAGAATTTTTACATCGATGTTCATTAAGGAGATTGGCTTGTAGTTCCCATTTTTGGATGTGTCCTCGTCTGGTTGTGGAATGAGTGTAATGTTATCTTCACAGAGTTAGGCAGTGTCCCTTTCCATTTTGTTTCCTGGAAAAGTTTAAGGAGTGTTAGTATTAGTTCTTCTTTGAAGGTCTGGTAGAATTTTGCTGAGAATCCATCAGGTCCTGGACTTTTCTTTTTTGGGAGACTCTTTATTGTGGCTTCAATTTCATTACGTGTTATACATCAGTTTAAGTGGTTAATATACTCTTGGTTCAGTTTTGGATGGTCATAAGTATCTAGAAATTAGTCTATTTCTTCAAGATTTTCCAATTAATTGGAATAGAGTTTCTCAAAATAATCTCTGATGATTCCTTGGATTTCCTTGGTGTTTGCTGTTATTTCTTCTTTTTCATTTCTGATTTTACAAATTTGGGTCTTTCCCTCTTCATTTTAGTCAGATTTGCCAGGGTCTTGTCAGTCTTGTTTATTTTTTCAATGAACTAGCTTTTTGTTTCCTTGACTCATTATATTTCTTTTTTTTTTTGTCTCTACTTCATTAATTTCATCCCTTACTTTTATTATTTCTCTCCTTCTGCTTGTTTTGTGTTTTGCTTGTTCTTGTTTTTCTAGGAGTGTGAGATTTAGCAGTAGGTCATTTATTTGAGATCTTTCTGTCCTTTTTATATATCCACTCATGGTTATAAGCTTTCCTGTTAGGACTGCCTTTGCTGTGTCTCGTAGGTTCTGGTAGGTGGTGTTTTCATTTTCATTATTTTCCAGGAATCTTTTTTTTCCTCTCCTATTTCTTCATGACCCACTGATCATTGAGCAATGTATTATTCAGCTTCCAATTATTTGTGTGATTTTGTGATGTTGTTTTTGTTGTTGAGTTCTAGTTTAATGCATTGTGATCAAATAGATTGTAGGGAGTTATTTTTATTTTCTTATTTTGCTGAAGCTTGATTTGTGCCCTAATATATGATCAGTTTTGGAGATGGTTCCATGGGCTGCTGAGAAGAGTGTATATTCTGCTGTTGTTGGATGAAATATTCTGTAGACCTCAGTTAGGTCCATTTGATTTATAGTGTCATTCAGTTCTAGAACTTCTTTGATTATTTTTTGTTTGGATGATCTATCTATTGGTGATAGAGGGGTATTAAAGTCTCCCACTTCCACTGTGCTAGAGTCTAAATGTGCTTTTAAGACCTTTAGATTATGTTTGATGAAATTGGGTGCACGGACATTGGGTGCATATAGTTTGGTAACTCTATTTCCTTTTGATGTATTGTCCCTTTTATTAGTATGAAGTGTCCTTCTTTATCTCATTTGACCAATGAAGGTTTGAAGTCTACTTTGTCTGATATAAGTATTGCTACTCCTGCTTGTTTTGGGGAGGTCATTGGCTTGATAAATCTCTTCCAGCCTTTCACAGTAAGCCAGTGTTAAATTTTGTCGATAAGATGGGTCTCTTGTAAACAACAGATTCTTGGATTTTCCTTTTTAATCCAGTTTGCCAAACGGTGTCTTTTGATGGGGGAGTTGAGTCCACTGACATTCAGTGTTAATACTGGAAGGTAGAAGCATGGCTATTTTTAAAAGTCTAAAGTCATCTGAATTTTTACACTGAAACATTTAATATAAAGCACTGTATTTATAAATGCATATTTATACATATATTATGTAAAGCCTATGTACTTATATATACATGAATATACCTTCTGTATATATGCACATAATGTATACAGGCACACATATATTAAACATCTAGTGTGGATATACATTACATGTGTGTATCACATACACAAACTCACACACATGCATACATATACACGCATGCTATTTCAGATAACGTGTCAGTGTATTACTTCAATGAGTATCCTTCTCTATATTTGTCAAATGACTGGAGGCTAAAATTTTATAGGCAAAGTTGAAGTAAGTCTGCTGAAAACACAGTATCACTGGCATTCTCAAAAGGAGTGATATAAGAATCATACATATGTCTTTAAATCTCAATCACAAGTCCTGTCTTTGAGTCAAGCCAACTTAAAGCAGAAAGCAAGTTTGGTCTCATATTTCTCCTATGCAATTTTTGTGATAGCAGTTGCTTAATAGGTATTTGTCTTGACCCAAGGGCTCCATTCACACCTTACATCTCAAAACATGTAAAGCAGACACATCCCAAAAACACTGACAAAAATTCTTGCTTTTCTTTGATGTGGCTTTAGTGTTTATAGTACTCACTGAGGGCAATGGGTCAAACTTTCAATACATAGAAAACTCAGGTTATCTAAAAATCTCATTTAAACTTTCAAGGAAATAATTCTGTATTTGAAATTAATTTCTTAGATAATTATCCTAGTGGGTTATATTTCATTTGTTCTCTTTGGTTTTTTATCTATAAAAAGAGCATAATGTTTATAAAGCAAGATTATTGTCATGGAGGCTGTAATATGCTAAAAATACTATGATCTTCTTATTGAATGGAATTTTAAATGAATACAGATCTCTCTTAAATTCTAGATCAATACCTATATTAGCTGTATAGCGATGAAATAAAGATGGTGTTAATTGAACACTTATTATATGTCAAGATAATAAAGGAATAGATTTCCTGCAATGCGGCAGATTGAGCTGTCAATGAAAAAGTTTCTTGCTTAAATATATAGAAATATTTGATGAATATAGCAACTTTAAAATATATGATCTCAATTGAAGAGATTAAAAAATCCCAGATGAGACAAAAGAAATGCCCAAATGCCACTCCTATAAGGACATTAGTTGGGGCTGTGGAAATTTAGGGAGATATTAGGCAGATATAATCCATAGGAGTTAAGGTTTGTGATTTTAACAAATAGCAGGAAGCAGGAAATGAGACCTTGGATCTGAGTAAGGTGAGTGTGTACAATCCACATGCTTGAACTAAGGTCATTCTCTGTAACAGTTTGTCTTTGCACTAGAATGAAGGAAAGAAATGCATCTGTCTTACTTGGCTCTTGCATGGTTTGGGAGGCCACATTGAACACGAAATAAGAATTCCATGCTTTGCAATATAAAAGTTGGTCCAAGACCAGTAAAGTTCTAGTAATTCCAACAAAAAGCCAAACTTTGCATTATGGAAAGTTTCACAACCCACAACTCCTGGGTACTCACAAGAAAGAAAGTATAAGCAACAAAACAAACAACAAAACAAAACAAATTAAAATCTCCACAAGAGGTGGGAGAAAAAACCTGATGAACTGATAAATCTCTACTAAGTACAGAAACAATTCATCAAGGAGAAGTTAACAGAAAATATCAACAAACAAAGTAGAAACTCAAGGACTTGAGTAAAGAAATCTGCAAAACATTCCTGCTTAAAACAGCACTGACTAAAGGAGCTAATATTTATTTTGTGCTTACTCTGTCCTTCACCAGACTACCTGCTTTGTAGACTGGTATATAAAGAATAATATTTGCTTAATTAATGAATAAATGTTTATTTATTCATTTACTTTTTGAGAAGGGTCTCTCTATGTATGTGAGGCTTGCCTCACACTTGAGAGATGCTCTGCCTCAGTTTCTTGAGTTCTGGTATTACAGGAGTGAGCTACCTTGCCCTGCATGAGAATTATATTTAAATGATTAGCAACAGTAGCAACAGTCACAGACACTGAAAAATATTGGAATATTTTCTTTAAAATGGTACACAAAAGGTGTTAATCTAAAATTCTTATCCAAGTAAACTGTGAGAAATAAATGCATCTTAGACAAAGCAAGAAAGAGTTTGCCACACAAAGATCCTGTTTAAGATAGCCATTCAAGTCTATATTATGAATGTAATTGAAATCCAGAAGAAACAAAATGTGATATAAGAAATAATGATAAGCCCAGTAATTGCTATTAACAAATCTAAATAAGCATTGATTATATAAAACAATAATGATGATGATGTCTAATTTGAGGGTATAAAACCAAGTTTGAACTAAAATGTTGCACATTAGCATGGAATGTAGGGAGAGGAATTTAAATGCACTAAAATCTTTGCAGTTTCTTTACTAACCCAGAAATGTGGATAAGAACATAAACCTCATTGAATAGAGTATTCACCAAGAGACTAAACATGAAGTGTATAACTATCAAATCAGTAGAGGGGAGGGGAACAAAATGGTTATGAATACAACTTGAATAATACAACAAAAAAGCAAGAAAAGAGAAAAAAAGCTACAAAGACAGCAAATAGCAAACCCAAGTAAAATGTTGACCATAAGTCAAAACATGTCAGAAATGACAATAAGTATAATTCCAACTAAATTGCTTATCAAAAGACAGTTTCACATTGTATAAAAATATTACAACCCAGCTCTATGCTATTTAACAGGGACATCCACTGTTTTTTCAGACATGCACTGAACATGAAATAGATGAAAGTTGGAAATAAAAGGATGGAAAACTGCATGACAGGCAAATATCAATAGAAAAAATACTGTGGTTCTATTACTATCAGATTTAATGACAAATGCTATTTGAAGCAAAGATGTTCATTAAAGAGTGATAATATTCACACATCATGGTAGAATAATTCTAAATGTGTAGACACTGAATGAGAGCCTAAAATATATAAAGTACAAGTTGACAAAAGTATGAAAACTACCATAATTGATTTTTTATAGTAGATTTTAATATACAGGTCTAAATAATTGATGGATTAAGCAAAGAAAAATTAGTGAGGAACGAGGAGACTTATAAAATTATTAAATAAAATAGTGAACTCATCAATCAAAGAATGCATATATACAAACACATGCTCAAAATTGGATCTACCACTGAGCTACAAATAATATCTTCTCAAAATTGAATAAAAATTATAAATTCAATGATGTCTGGCCATAAAACAGTCTTGGAGTCAATAGTAAAATAGTTCATAATTCTCACTGATTTAAAACAAAAAATACACTTCCAAATATCTGACTGAAATATCTCAAAGAAGCCACAAAGCAAATTGTACAAGAATATGACAGAAAAACTAAAATTCAAAAGTGATGAGACATCTTAAAGAAATCAGTGACTTTGAAGAGTAACAAGAATGAAATGTGCTGAGTGATTAATTTAACAAAAATATGAAAAGAACACAAATGGAAATAATGAAAGGAAGGTAATAATAAAGAGATATCTAAAAAGTATTAATATAGAACATAATATAATAAATATAAGTCATAGATGCATCTTTAGAAATACCAATGAAATGACAATTAATGTTTGGAATGAGTATGAATGCATAAGTTATAGATCTGATAGATGCCTTAAACACAATAATACTATAAAATAAAGCCAAACAATAATAACAAAAATTCCCCTTCTAGAATACTCCTCCTCAATACCTATATTGCTTTCTCCCTACCTACATTTGGACTATACTCAAATATACCTCCTAACTGACTGATAAAATTATTTGGATGGAAAAATATCCAAATTCTAAGCGCCTAGTTAATTTCAGCAAGTATCTTTGCCTCCTACCTGAACAAAAATTTAAGGCAATCTGGCCTGAACCACCTCATCTTTCCTTCTCTCCACTTAGAAACACATGGATAATTATGTACAGGCACATCTCCTTCCTGCCTGCCCTGGGAGCATAGGTGATGCTCTTATTCCTTTGAAAGCTCTCTTGTAATTTTTATCTGACCCATCTTTCTTGTCTTTGAAAACTAGTTCCCTTCTCTTTTTTCCTCTGTCTTACATAGCTTCTTCTGAGTAACTCATTTCCGTCAGTGTAAATATGCTCGTGTCTCACCCACAGTTATAGTTTGAATGAGTTCTTCAAAGTTTATGTATTAGAAACTTAAATTCCAATGGAACAGTGTTGACAGGTGATAATCTTTGAAAAGTAAGCAGTTCAGGAATGGATTCTATATTCATGAATAGATTAATGCTGCTATCTCATGAATAGATATTTAATAAAAGGATAAGTTCAACAGCCTCCCCACACCATCTGTTGTCTGTCTGTCTCTCTCTCTCTCTCAATCATTCTCTCTCCTCTCCCATGGGATGACATAGCAAGAAAGCCCTCCACTGATATAGCTTCCTCCAGTCTATAGCCATATTCATCCCATCTTGTCCGGCCTGACAAGAATGAGAGAAATAAAACTCTGTTCTTTATAAATCCTCTAGTCTGTGGCATTCTGGTATAGTGGCGCAAAACAAAGGTGCTCACTACAAGTAAATATTTCTCACCAAGGGTCTCCCTGCTAGCCTCTATACTATTCTGATCACCTCTCAACCAAACTCCTTAGAAAAAGTAATGGCAGGCACTGCTTCTGTTTTATTACCTTCTACTTCTCAGACCTTTGTAACCTCCTAAAAAAAAAAAAAACTTCCTAAATCTTCAGGAAATTCTCTACTGACCATTCAGTATTACATTTCAAGCATTTTTCTCAACTGTTCTCCTACATTTTACCTTTACTCTCCTACATTTATTTCTTTGTGAAGTCTCCAGTGTTTCCCAAATTTCCCCTACCCCCAAAAAAGTCCCTTACAATATTGTTTTTGTTAAAATGTTTCCATGATTAAGTTTAAGAAAAAAATATATGATAGTTCTCTTTCTTGGAGACCCACATACACATTAGTATGTTAAAGTGTAAGTGTACATGTGCTTTTTAAAAAATTTTTTCTCTGTTATAAAACCACATCCCGTCGTAGTTTTTGTACTCTTGTATCCTTGGGAAAGGAAGGAGACTACTATGATTTAGTTTAAATCCTGGTCAAATGCTGGGGAAGTGGAATTTTCACCTCTTCTTATTGCAAATATATGTTGGGTAGGAGAAGAGATCTTGAAGTAGAAGAATTATTCTAGTTTTAGTGAAGAGATCCCCTGCAGAATGATTTTGTATAATCAAAAGCAACCATATGAAACAATGAAAAGTCCAAGGCCCTAGTGTGTTTGGACAAAGGCTAACCTGACCAGAGAGTCAACTCTAGCTTGCTCTGTCGTTTAGCAAGGCAAGCTATAAGCACTGTCTATAAGTTCCAATGGTTTGCATGGAAACAGAAAGCAGCTGGTTAGTGAGTTAATCACACAAGTTACTATGACATGGAAAAGTGAAACTCTAGTTGTGTACTAGGCTTCACTTCAGCTACATCCAGACCCTAAGTGCCAGTGAGGACTAAGGTAGAGCTAAGGTATCAGGAAGTACAAGACGCCCTGGCCAAGCTCAAAAAATAAAACATATTGTAAGCTCACCAGTTGGTAGCTTGGGCAGTGAATGTGTGTGAGCTGCAACAGCAACGACCAAGATGGCAAAGGAAAAGGCAATAGAGTCCATACATAATACTTTGTGGACACAAAATACTTTCTACTCCCATAGCACCACAGGAACACAACTTCCCCTAGAAATCCAAGTGCCTCTTGGGGAAAGAGAAAGTTGCAGTCTATGAATAACTAAGCCTTTCCTATAAAAATAATTTAAACTGAAAATTATTATGAACAGGTAAGTTTTTAAATTTAAAATAATTTTTTAAATAAAAAGTAACAATTAAGAAGGTGAGGATGAGTGAAGAAAACTAAATTTGACAATATTAAAAAGGTTACATATTTTACACTTATGTGGGCTATGGATGAGTGAATTTAATATGGCATAAAAAATTTCCATATGTACTTATAGCAATGTTCCTCCCTCCCTCCCTCCCTCCCTCCCTCTCTCTCTCTCTCTCTCTCTCTCTCTCTCTCCTAACAACCATTAGCCTGCAGTGGAAGAGATGTTCTGAGGAATAGATGTGTAGGCACTCTGCTCTACAAATTTATTTTTGTGGTGGTTTTCTTTCATAGTTTCTGAATTACTTAGATATTACTTAGATTTCTCCAGAAACTGGTAGGAGAAACTTAAATAATCTATAAATATGATATAGATATCCCCTAAGGATAGATTAAGTAGATTTTTATATCTAGATACCTGGCAAGTCCAAATTTGCAATATGGGCTAACAGGCTTGGGACCCAAGAGAGCCAAAAGTGCAAATGAGTTTAAAAGCAGCTTGCTCAAGATATTCCTCTTGCTTGAGGAGGCTGGTCCTTTTGTTCTATTCAATAAGGTGGGTGCAAGGCCCACCTACACAATGGAAGGCAATTCGCTTCTTCAATGATCGCTGATTAAAACATCAGTATTAGCCTGTCCATTAACTCTCAGGCCTAACCAGCAAAACCAGTGCTTTAATTTTTAAGTATTGAATCCATGACTCAGTTGAGTCTTTTTTTTTTTTTAAAGAAAAGTGAATGTAGAATTTGGTGAAATTAACAGAAGGGGAATTTACCCAAATCTTTAGGCAAAATGAGTCTTTCTTATTTTTATTTTTATCCCCCTTTCTCTTTTGCCTTTTACTTTTAAACATTACATGTTAATATTGGGTCATAGGCATAATGGGCAATGAGTAGGTGACAAGCCAATGGAAAAGTTTAAAACTGTGTTTACTAACAGGCTTCTGAATGTATCGATGTGGCCCACAGAGAGGGCTGGAGCAAGTAGCAAGGAGGTGCTGTATCAGTTACTGCAGCCATAAAACAAACTGGTGTCTCTTTGAACTTTAAAAGTGTCCAAATGCAGCTTATTTTATTTTTGTTTAATCAAGTAAACAAGAGGGATTTCCTATGGAAAAAAGTGTCAATATTATCCAAAAGCAGTTTCCTACTCATCTCTCTCCCTTTTCATTTACAAGGTGTTTCTTTCCTCTGCTAAGTCCTATTACTTACATGATCCACTCTCAGTCCACCGCTCCTTTCTCTCTCTGGTCTTTTGGCAATCTCCTCTAAGTGCCCTGATTTTAATCGTCATCTATCTACTAGTGTGCAAATCCATCCCACTCATGCTGTCATCTTTAAGCTTCAGGTGCATAAATTCACATTTTAGCAGCACAAATTCACTTCACCTAGTGTCTTATAGACAGAGATTCAACAACTTCTAAACAAAACTCTTCAAACCTCTTCTTTCCCACACTCTTTCTCCCCTCTGCAAATTGTATCTGCACTTTTCTTCACCTCCCTAGTCTGGTAGATTTAATCTTAATCATTCAGCTGGGCACTCAAAGTTCTGAGGGATCACAAACTTAGCCACATTCTCCTGTCCTAACTTTAACTTATATATTGAATTATATGTTAGTCTCACACCTTCATGCCTTCTTTCAAGGTCCTTGGCCTAGAATGCCTCTCATCTCCAGCCTATTCATCTCGCTAACCTTTTCAACTTGATGATGTTGCCTTAACCTGCAGACAAAACTAAGTGCCATTCTGTGCTGTAACCATCCCCTCGCTTCTCGATTAGAGCCCTTACAGCACTGGAAGGCAGTTATCAGTTCAAATGTCTACTCCCTCTCCAGGTCCTAGAATGCTTTTAGACTCAGTATATATCTTTTTAATGCTAGCACCTATACAAGTCCAAGAAGAGAACAAGGTTGCAAAGACTTTTTTAAAACTACCCCTAATGTATAAGCTAACATTGACTGATTGCTCAGACAAGGGTTTGTTGACCTCTGAATGCCCTTAAATCCTTTTAAAAAATTCCAGAAAACAAAACCTATTTTCTCTATAATACTAATACATTGTTTGTGGTATTTGCTATGTTGAAATTTCCACTGATGATACAAAAGCAATGGTGGGTAGAATTTTTAAGTTTTTAACAAGAATCAAGGAAGTAGTACTAAACTTTATTGTTAGTGGTTGTGATTCACTGCGTACACTCATTTAAAAATAACAAAGCAGAGCCATGAATGGTAGTACATTCCTGTAATTCTAACACTGAAGAAGCAAGGGCAGGAGGATTGCAAGTTCAAGGTCAGCCTGGGCTGCATAGTAAGACCTTGTCACAAACAATAAAATAAAATAACAATAAAATATTAATTTCAACTAACAGTATTCTTGATTAAAATTATTAAATTATTGATTTTATGAAATCTCAACTGTCAAATACACTCAGTTTAATATATTCTGTGTGACAAAAATGGGAATGACACCAAAGCACTTCTCCTGCATAACCAAAAGAAAATCTTATTTTTATCAAGAAAACAACTCATGTAAACACATGTTGCAAGGTGTAGGAATCACTTTTTTTTTATAGAACACTATTTTAATTTGAAAAAATGACAGGTGAACTATGGTTATTCATACTTGGGTATTTGGCACACATTTGAAGAAAATGGGTCTGACATCTCAAGAACATCAACTGACAGTATTATTGCCAGAATTAAATTTGAGCTTTCAAGGGAAAATGAGAATTTTTGAATACTTACATCTGCTATTGTGAGCATGACAGCTTCCCAATATTTTTTCCCAAGACTTTTCTAATGATAGCAGTGGCAATATTAGCGGATATGATTTTTCTTGTAATGAACTATGTTGATCTCTGGAAGATCTGCAAAAATTATTGAACAATATTTTCAAATGATCGTACATGATGGTACAGAACTGTAGTATAGATCCATTCAAAATGCAAGAGAGAGCAATGGATTTTGTTGTAATGGAATACAGAATATTAATTGGTATTATTTGATTTTATATTGCAACTGACCCTCATAAATATATTAATTGTATATTTAACTTATGTAATTTGACATAAATATAGTAATTGTTAAGTTTTAGTATACTGTCAAAGAATATACAAAACTATGCTAAAACATTACTCTTTGTCTGTATACATGTATAAGGAGTCTTTATATATGTTAACCAAGAAGCATATAGCTCCAATATTGCAGACATAATAACCTAGCAATTTCCCATTAAGTCAAACAATTAGCAGTATTAACAAGTAGTGCCTTTCTTCTTTCTGAATTTTTAATTTGAAATATACATTTTAATAATGATATGCTATTTATTTTTAAATGTAATGGACTTGTTAATGTTATTTGAAAATGAATTAATAGATATTTTTAAAAAACTTTTATTCTAATTCCTAATATTGTAAATATAGATAAGTACATAAAAGATCTTTATGGTCCTCAGCCATTCTTCAGAATGTAAAGGGGCCCTGAAACCAAAATGTTTACTAGCCACTACCTTAGTGGTATTTTCCTTAATCTGCAAATAACTACCATCATTTTTAGGAATACTTCTGATTCCTAAGTTGTTAAACTAACTTGAATGTTTATTTAGAAATGCATTTAATTTATTTGACATTTTTTGTAGTTAATTGAACTACTAATTAGAAAGACACAATGAGTTATGAAGACCAATGTTCAAATCCTGGTTCCATCACTGAGATGCATTTGGAACAAGGAAGGAGGGAGGAAATGGATGCCTTTTAGGGATGCTAGAGTGAACTATTGCTCCTAATTTTTAGTGTGAGATTTGCCTTCCTTCCCTTCATGACATCATGATTGACCATAAAGTTTGCTTTATCCACTGAACAAGAGTGGAAGTGATATATGTCAATTCTAACCAGAAATTTTAGTTGACATTATGCGAATTTCTATTTCCCATTCCCACAAAGAACCAGGTGCACAAGTTCCATATAGGGTATTCTTTCAACCTCGGTTCTAAAATGAAGAAGGTGTAGACCAAAGCTGCATGGACAATCTAATATGAGGAAGAAATAAAGTAATGTTTTCATAAAATAAACATAAATAAACAAAATCTGACAGCTATATTAAGTCACTAACAGTGTCTACCACAATAGCCACTACTGATAGAGATAATGTGACAATATTTTAATAAATAAAAAATTTTACTACCATATACCAGTATGGTAAGATGCTGGTAAATGAGAAATGTAGTTGACTTTTTTTCCTTTCTTATCTTATCCATCCACTTCTCTCTTCCTATTAGAATCACACTTTTAATTAGTTATAATCACACTTTCCATGCATCTCATGTATGTGGCTCAGGAAAACTTCCCCTCTCTTTTATCTCTATGATAGCACTCTCTGTTCTAAGTTTCCCATTTTTTGCTCAAGTAGAATTGGTCCAAGAAAGGTCTTTGTCAGTTAGGGATGCTATTAAAAAGGATAATAATCTGGGCACCTGTGACTCACGCATGTAATCCTAGCTACTCAAGAGGCAGAGATCAGGAGGATCACAGTTCAGAGCCAGTCTGGGCAAATAATTCTTGAGACCATATCTCAAAAATACCCAACACAAAAAAGAACTAGTGCAGTGGCTCAAGTGGTAGAGTGTCTGCCTAACAAGTGTGGGGCCCAGTACCACCCCCTAAAAAAAGGACTGGGTGGGTTAGAAAGAGAGACTTATTCCTCAAGGTTCAGAAGGCTGATGGTCTGAGATTGAGGTGTCAATATGATGAGGTTCTCGTGAGGATCTTCCTCCAGCTTGCATATTACAGTCTTCTCACTGTATCTTCACATGTGGAATGAGAATGAGAGAGTTCTCTGGGGCTTCTACAGGGTAACTAATCCCATTCATAAGGACTCTAACTTCGTGACCTAATTATCTCTCATAGTCACTACCTGCTAATGTCATAACATTGGAGGGTAAAAATTTAACATATGAATTGAGGGAAGGACAAATATTCAATCCATTGCAGCAAGTGATTCATTTCTGGGCAATTAGAATCAGAAAAAGAAATTGGTGGAAGATACTAGAAAATTGTTCCTAACATTTAAAAGAGCCATAAAAAGTCCTTCTTTCTCTCATACCATATGTCTGTATATGAACAAGAAAAAATATGGCTTCAACTGCTGTTACCAACCACCCAGTCATCTAGGTGCCTATGAATGGGTCACAGAGGGAACCTGGGTTTTGACAACACTGAAGGCTAACTAGCCCTGAAATCTTCTGTCCATGTGAAGTACATAGTATTTGAGCCAATGACTTTCCTTATTGTTAAACTAATTTGAGTCCTATTTTCTGATTACTATAGGCAAAAGTATCATAGTACCATAAGACAGCTATGAATTTTATAGATTTGTGACCTTCATCTGTTGCTTTCTTGCTGTAGAGAATAATTTATAGGGAAACTGATGTTAGTGTTATTCTCTTTGTCTGGAATACCCTCTTCATCCATTTGGCTTATTGATTCAGGCCCCAGGTAAGATCTTTTAAAATTTTGGCTTATATTTTTCATAGCAATAAGAAGTTATTATGCTGCATTAACAAAGTGTTTAACTACAATGTTAGCATTCTAACAAATGAATCCTTATCTTACTAGCACTTTTAAATAAGTGTATTTGAGAGACATTATACTAAAACAAGTAGTACATAATGATTATCAAAAAATATTATTCCTTTCATCAAAATGCAGTGTTGATGTTTTTATATCATGTTCACTATGTGATAAGAACAGGATTAAAGTATAAAGAAGCTATATTTTAACCAAAACCCATAAAAACTCCAGGTGAATTATATAATACTATTGATTTCATGTATGAGAATGCAAAACTGAAAGTGACTTAAGTAGTTTTATTTTCCTATATTAACAAAATGTATAGAGGTAGGTGATCCCAGGATTGGTTCAACACGTGAGGAATGTCAGTTATTCTTGGTCAGGTTAGCTGAGATTCTCTTCACATTTCTTCATAGTCTGAACATGACCACACGAGTTGCACATTGCTTCCTCGACTTATACCAGTCAAGATGGAAGCAAGGCAGAGCACAAGTACTTTATACATTTTACTTTTTTTTAATAAGAAAAGATATATTCCTCAGAAAATCCACTGTAGGCGATTCCTCCCATTTTATAGCAAGTGCAAATCAACCTCTGGCAAGGTGGTATGGGATCATCCTGTTAGGCTAGTACTCTTTTCCCTACTCATTATCTAAACAAAACTGGGGTATTATTAATAACTAAGAAATGGAAAATGCCTGAACATGAAAAAACAGTAAGATCTACCCCTTACCATGTCCTATATAAGATGTGATTTAATCTTATGTCTCCTAAACAGCTCTATAACTCTCAAAATATAATTTACCACTTATCACTTTGGATAATCAGAGTTGTTTTCACCTACTTAAGACAATCAGGCAGATACCACAAACCTAGAGTGAACGGGAAGAGCTAGTATAAATATGAATATCTGTACTAACCAGTCACCTGTATATAATGGAAATTATGAGTTAATCCAGTCTTTTCAGTGTCTGATTATTTACCAAATAGCATGCATTTCTTCAAACACAAATATTTTAGCATAAAAATTAAGAATGACATAGTCTCAAAGTGAAAGGCAGTTTTAATGAAGAGTGAAACAGCTGCAAACATATTTTAAGAATGGATGGATAGTAGGTATGCATTTGTACATCTTAATTTCCCTCTGAATCAGCACTAGTTTATATCCCAGCAGTGTAAGTGACCTAAGAACTAGAAGTAGCACAGGAACAAACTGAAGTATTGGAGAGTAAGATTTTAAAATGGATTTAAAAATTTGTTCATGTCATTTTTCTCTGACTTCCACTCCTGTCTCTAATTAGTATAATCTAACTTTGGTGGTCTCATTTTCCTCAGTATAATTTAACTCATTATCTTATCTTACTCCCATAAATGATTTATATTTTTATTGCAGAACAAGTATCGTGTGAAAGCACTGCAACAGACACTTTAGGGCATAGTGATGTACAAAACCAGGTCCATCCTCTTCACTACTCTCCCTGTTCCCCAGTACTAGCCCTCAGGTTTCTAAGGTATTAAAACATCTTGCTTAAAACTCCTCAAAGAAATGGAGTACATTTCATCTTAATTTTCCTATTTAAGTTATCTGTGTAATCTACTCAGTAAGTTTCTCTTCATTTTAACAGTGGGCATCCTCTTCTCTGCATTGAGACATGTCTCTAAAGAAAACCTCTTTAACCTATAATGGTAGTTTTATATTCAGGCACATCTTTTGGTTATTTGCTGTCCTAGAGCCATGTCCTTCATAAAACACAGCACATCACAGCACACAAACAGCTGAGTTATGGCTTAATGTCTGCTTTACCCGCTAGCCTGAAATCTGCCTTAAAGCACAGTCAGAAACTGCTTGCCCATCATCCTCTCCCTGTGAAAAGGAGCAATTTCTTCAACATCATTGGAGCCCATCATTTTTTATTAAAGACATAAGTGAATGCACAACCCTATCTAACTTTAACTTCAGATTCCACTAATCAGTAGTTGAATTATATTAATGCATCAAATACTATTACACAAAGATTGAATGAGCCCAGACTACATGCCAGTCAATGGAAGATAAAACTTGTGATCTCAAGGACCTCAAAGAATAGTGAAACCTATTTTACCACATTGGAAAATTTAACTCTGATCTTTAAAACCAGTAATGAGGGTACTAGCATAACTAATATCTCTTTCAAGCCACTTCCCAGACAGTTTTAGGCATTTTAAACAAACTTTGAATGTATGAAATAGATTCAAATTAAAATTATATAATTTCTTGTTAAGAAGTCAATTGAGAGAGATCCAAGATGGCGACAGAGACAGAGCCACAGCCCTCGTGAGCTGACCCAGAGACCCTGCCGAGAAGCTGGAGACATGCCTGACTGAGGAAAGCACCAGGGAGAGCCAAAACACGGCATTCTAAACACTTAGATCATGGAAGGCTTCAACACACCACGATCTAATAAAAGAACAGCCGGCCTGCCAAATCCCTGCCCCATAGGTCTACAGAGCTGCTGCTCCATTCTCCCAGGCTCTCTGCCCCTAGGGCTATGCCAGGCCACAGCCCCGCGCCAGACCCACACATGGCAGGATACCTGCCCCTTGGCCAGGCAGCCGGATCCACGACCACCGGGATCCCCGCCACCCATCCGCTCTAGACCCTAGCCCAGAGCCAGTCCCACAGCTCACTGGGATACCCGTGTCCCTCCCAGCCCACTGCCCTTAGGCCTGCTGAGTCCCAGCTATGCGTGGGATGACTGGACCCCCGACCCTCAGACTCTCCCAACCCCTCAGGTCCTGCCGGGCTCCAGCTCCGTGTGGAATGACTGGAGCCCCGTCCCACTGGGACAGGCACCAGCCTGGCGTGAGACAGCCGCATCCACCAGCTGCCAGGAACCCCAACCCTTGGGCAGAGCGGGCCCCAGCTCTACAGGCTCCACCAGACTCCTGCTGGGGTGGCCACTAGAGTGCTCCAAGCATGCCTAAGAGCAACACAGACTGGACAGGACACCAAAGAACTGAAAACAACTAAGCCTTCAATCCTACTGTTACAGAACCGGTGGTTTTTTTTTCTCTTTCTCCCTTCTTTAAGGGTTTGGTAGCCTGCTTTGCTGTTTGATCACCCACCATCTCTCCCATTTTTTTTCTTTCTTTCTTTTTTTTTCTCTCAACTCTTCCAATTATCTTTCCTTCTCTTTCTCTTTTTTCTCCTTCTCTCACAGTT
Source organism: Castor canadensis (assembly GCF_047511655.1). Lineage (NCBI taxonomy): Eukaryota > Metazoa > Chordata > Mammalia > Rodentia > Castoridae > Castor > Castor canadensis. Next base: position 105,685,896 of record NC_133392.1, on the reverse strand, counting down.
TTGTTAGAATTAATATTGTAACCCAGCTAATACCAAATTACACATAGTCCAGGGGCAGAAACAGTACCTACTGGAAATATGGGAAGAAGAAAAAGGGATGGAAACCATTCTCCCCCAAAAAATAAAGTAGTACAGGATTTAGTGCAAAATGAAGAAAACAGACACCCAGACCCAGACTCCAACAAAACAAAGATAAACTATACCAAGGAACCCAACAAAGACTACAGAACACCCTGAAAGAAGAAATTTTACAAGTAATTAATAAGAATTTCATAGAGATGCTACTAGATATGGTCAACCAAAATGTACAAGAGGCACTCAAGAAATTCCAAGACAACAAAACTCAAGAATATGAGAAAACACAGAAACAAATAAATGAAATCATAGGAGCCCTAAATGAACACCAAACTGAAACAAAGATCACCATAAGCAGACAGATAAATGAATTAAGTGCAAAAATTGACAATATTAAAGAAGAAATAACACATGATATGGAAAAACCTCAGAAAAAAATTGAAACAGAAATACAAAACAAAATGGAAGGCCATTCCAGCAGAATAGAACAAACAGAAGACAGAATCTCAGAACTTGAAGATGAAATGGAAATTAAAGGACAAACTGAAGAACTATTAGTTAAACAACTCAAGACCTGTGAAAAGAAAATGCAAGAACTCACTGACTCCATCAAAAGACCAAATCTGAGAATCATGGACATTGAAGAAGGAGAAGAGGTGCAAGCAAAAGGAATGCATAATATATTCAACAAAATAATAACAGAAAATTTCCCAAATCTAGAGAAAACTATGCCCATTCAGGTACAGGAAGCCTCCAGAACACCAAACAGACCTGGCAAAATAGAGGTACCCCATGACATATTATCATTAAAACAACAAGTACAGAGACTAGAAGAAGAATATTGAAGGCTGTAAGAGAGAAAAAACAAATAACATACAAAGGCAAACCCATCAAAATCACAGTAGACTTCTGAAGTGATTCAGAAGTCTATGCAAGAAGAGCATAGAGTGAGATCTTCCAAGCACTGAATGAAAATAACTTCAATCCTAGGATACTTTACCCACAAAAACTACCATTCAAAATAGATAGAACAATAAAAGTCTTCCATGATAAGCAGAAACTAAAACAATCTATGACCACCAAGTCACCACTACAAAAGATTCTCCAAGGAATTCTGCACACAGATAATAAAAGCAAACAAAACCATGAAAGAGCAGGCAATACCAAACCACAGGAGAAGAAAAGGCAAGAAAGTAAAGGGTAACACTGATTCAGCTACACATAATCAAACTCTTAACAAAGACAACTACATGACAGGGATAACCATGTACTTATCAATACTAACACTGAATTTAATGGACTAAATCCCCCATCAAAAGACACCAGCTGGCAAACTGGACTAAAAAGGAAGATCCAACAATCTTCTGCCTACAGGAGACCCACCTCATCGACAGAAATAAGCACTGGCTGAGAGTGAAAGGCTGGAAGAAGATTTACCAAGCCAGTGGTTCCGGAAAACAGGCAGGAGTAGCAATACTTATCTTGGACAAAGTAGACTTCAAACCTACATTGATCAAATGAGATAAAGAAGGACAGTCCATCCTAATAAAAGGGGAAATACACCAAAAGGAAAAGGAATTATCAACCTATATGCACTCAACATCAATGCACCCAATTTCATCAAACATACTCTGAAAGACCTAAAAACATATATAAACTCCAACACAGTGGTTGGAGTTTAATATCACCCTCTCACCAATAGATAGGTCATCCAAACAAAAAATCAATAAAAAAATCCTAGAACTAAATCACACCATAGATCAAATGGACCTAGCTGATGTCTACAGACTATTTCATCCAAATTCTGCAAAATACACATTCTTCTCAGCAGCTCATGGAACTGTCTACAAAATTGATCATATCTTAGGGCACAAAGCAAGCCTCAGCAAATATAAGAAAATAGAAATAATCCCATGTATTCTTTCTGACCACAATGAATTAAAACTAGAAATTAACACCAAAAACAGCAGTAAAAAACATGCAGGCAGTTGGAAGCTAAACAACACATTGCTCAACAATGAATGGGTCATTGATGAAATAAAAGAGGAAATTAAAAGATTCCTGGAAGTTAATGAAAATGAAAACATGACCTACCAGAATCTGTGGGACACAGCAAAGGCAGTCCTAAGAGGAAAGTTTATAGTCATGAGTGCATATATTAAATGGACAGAAAGATCACAAATCAATGACCTAATACTACAGCTCAAAATCCTAGAAAAACAAGAACAAGTAAATCCCAAAACAATCAGAAGGAAAGAAATACTTAAAATAAGAGCTGAAACAGAAACCAAAAAAAAAAACCATACAAAGAATCAATGAAACAAAAAGTTGGTTCTTTGAAAAATAAATAAGATTGACAGACCCCTGGCAAACCTGACTAAAATGAGGAGAGAAAAAACCCAAAGCAGTAAAATCAGAAATGCAAAAGGGGAGGTAACAACAAACACCACATAAATCCAGGAAATCATCAGAGACTACTTTGAGAGCCTATAACCTAATAAAATTTGAGTATCTTGAAGAAATGGGCAGACTTCTAGAAACTTTCAACCACCCAAAACTGAACCAAGAAGATATTAATCACCTGAATAGATCTATAACACAAAAAGAAATTAAAGCAGCAATCAAGAGTCTCCCCAAAAATAAAAGTTCAGGACCTGATGGATTCACTGCTGAATTGTATCAGACATTTAAAGAATTAATACCAACTCTCCTTAAACTGTTCCACAAAATAGAAAGGGAATGAACACTGTCTAACTCATTCTATGAAGCCAATATAACTCTCATCCTGAAACCAAAGACACACCAAAAAGGAGAATTATAGGCTGATTTCCTTAATGAATATTGATGCAAAAATTCTTAATAAAATAATGGCAAACCGAACCCAACAACACATCAGAAAGATCATACACCATGACCAAGTTGGCTTCATCCCAGGGATGCAGGGATGATTCAACATACACAAATCTATAAATGTAATACAGCACATCAATGGAAGGAAAGACAAAAAACACTTGATCATCTCAATAGATGCAGATAAAGCCTTCGAGAAGAGCCAACACCACTTCATGATAAAAGCGCTAAGAAAAATAGGAATAAAAGGAATATACCTCAATATTGTAAAGGCTATTTATGACAAATCATACTTAATGGTCAAAAATTGAAACCATTCCCCCTAAAATAAGAAACAAGACAAGGGTGCCCACTATCCCCACTCCTATTCAACATAGTACTGGAATTTCTAACCAGAACAATTTGGCAAGAAGAAATAAAAGGAATACAAATAGATGAAGAAACTGTCAAAATATCCTTAATTGCAAATGATATGATCCTATACCTTAAAGACCCAAAAAACGCTACCCAAAAACTCTTAGACACCATAGTGGCAGGATAAAAAATCAACCTACAAAAGTCTTTAGCTTTTCTATACGCCAACAATAAACAAACTGAGAAGGAATATATAGAAACAATTCCATTCACAATAGCCTCAAAAAAAATCAAATACCTAGGAGTAAATTTAACAAAAGATGTGAATGAACTCTAAAAGGAGAATTACAAACTCCTAAAGAAAGAGATCGAAGAAGACTACAGAAGATGGAAAGATCTCCTGTGCTCTTGGATTGGTAGAATCAACATAATAAAAATGGCTATACTACCAAAAGCAATCTACATGTTTAATGCAATTCCCATCAAAATCCCAATGACTTTCATCACAGAGATTGAAAAATCTACTCTAAAGTTCATTTGGAAACACAAGAGACCACAAATAGCCAAGGCAATACTCAGCAAAAAAAAAAAAAGCAACGATGGAGGTATCACAATACCTGACTTCAAACTATATTACAAAGCAATAGCAATAAAAACAGCATGGTAATTACTGGCATAAAAACATACCCGAAGACCAGTGGAACAGAATAGAAGATCCAGATATGAATCTACAGAACTATACCACCCTCATTTTTGACAAACTTGTTAAACACATATGATGGAGAAAAGACAGCCTCTTCAACAAATGTTGCTGGGAAAAGTGGTTATCCATCTGCAAGAAACTGAACCTAGATCCATATCCATCACCCTGTACTAGTATCAACTCAAAATGGATCAAGGACCTAAATATCAGACTTGAAACTCTGAAGTTACTACAGGCAGGAGCAGGAAACACTCTGGAACTAATAGGTATAGGCAAGGACTTCCTCAATAGAACCCCAGCAGCCCAGCAACTGAGAGAAAGGATGGACAAATGGGACTTCATAAAATTAAAAAGCTTCTGCACAACAAAAGAAATGGTCTGTAAACTGAAAAGACCACCCACAGAGTGGGAGAAAATATTTGTCAGCTATACATCAGATAAGGGACTGATAACCAGAATATACGAGGAACTTAAGAAACTAAACTCTCCTAAAATCAATGAACCAATTAAAAAATGGGCAACTGAACTTAATAGAGCTTTCTCAAAAGAAGAAATTCAACAAAACTAGTGATAAAGGCCTGGAACTGAGGGGGGAAAGGGGAAAGTGGGTGAGGAAGGGAGGCAGGGGGCAGAAATGACTCAAACAATTTATGCACATGTGAATAAATGAATAATAAAATAGAATATAACAAAACTCAAAAAAAGTCAGTTGAGGAGTAGAGAATAAAGAGTCATGCAAAGAGCAATCAGGACCCAGTCTTTGTGGAGAAGACGCTGGAGAATTAAAACTCTTATGTGCATGAAAATAAACCTTTCTGAAGCTGGGCGCTGGTGGCTCACACCTCTAACAGTAGCTACTCAGGAGGCAGAGATTAGGAGGGTCATGGTTCAAAGACAGCCTGGGCAAATAGTTTTCAAGACCCTATCTCAAAAAAACCTTCACAAAAAAAGAGTTGGTGGAGTGGCTCAAGGTGTAGGCCCTGAGTTCAAACCCTAGTACCACAAAAAAAAAAAAAACAAAAAACCCTACCTGAACTGTAAAAGTAAGAATCAGAGTTACAGTTACATGATAATATTTCATTCCACTTAAATAGTGATTTCCATAAGAAGTCTTAAAAAGATATTTTTAACTTGGACTGTACTACTTTTGATAGTCTCCAATTGTCTTAGCCATATGTCAAAAGCTATCTAAGAAGCCTTCAGCAATTCCTCTGGTTAAAAGTCATTCTACCTACTTAGCAGAATTGCTTAGAAGAACAAAGAACAAGTGTATGTGAGCACACTTTTTGAGCTGTTAAATATTTAAATGGCCATCAGTTCATTCATTCTTTAATTCAGCAAGTGTTTACTATTCATATAACCACTGGCCAACCTCCTTCCAGGAGTTGGACATATAGTAGTTAAGGAAAAGACAAAAATACCTCATGAAGTTTACTTTAAAGTGAGAGGAAGTGATAATACACAAGCTGTGCAACATACACTTAGAGTTACATCTTTAGGAGAATACACTTATCGAAAGAGTGATATGAGGTTTGTCTATGAGATTAAAATTTATATTTATTGGCTATGAAATGCCTCATACACAAAGTAATTTTTGATTAACAGTTGAAAAGAATGTGAGCTCTTTGGGAACCTGACAAAGCAGCAAGCCAATCAGTGGGAAAAGAAAAACCAAAATTCTCTAAAAAAGAATTGTGTTTGGAACATGGGAGAACAATGTGGAGGGCAGTGTGCCTTAAGTAAGTGAGTGAGGGGAAGAAGTAGAGAATGAGGCCAAGCAATCATGGGGGAACAGATGTGCATATCATATACAAATGAGGACTTGTTTATCAAATGTATCAATTGAGTATTAGTAATTAGTTTTTGAATTAGCAATAAATAATATTTCCTTATTTAAGTCTTCACAGCTCCACTTTAGTGGTACTTCCTTCATAGTCCTTATTCTTCTTTTCTTTGTATCCATTGCTTTTATTCTGGATTAGATCACACAATTAAGTATTACTCATTTTTTTTGTACAACATTGCATTGAATAAATATTCTCTTTCACTGAGCTTATCTTTATTGGTGCTTTTGCTACAGACAAATAGCCTCAAAATTGGCTCCACCCATAAGCCAAAGAAGAATTCAGTAAAAATTGTATGAGTTTTATTTATTCATAGTACAAACACCTGTGTGGCTGTATATTTTTCCAAAGTTTGTTTGGGATTAGTAATGTTGTGTAAAAGTTACCCAGATGGTGCATATTGATTCAAAAAGTCTCCATAATGCAATTCAGAACTGACATGAGCTAAGCCATGGAAATTAGACATCCATATAAAGTTTATTCTCTCACTGGGAAGGCAGTGCTGATTTTTAGACCAAATTAATATTTAAGTGTGAAGGTTAAAGGTAAAAAAGTAACCTTATTTATCAAGCCTTTATTATGTGCCAAGGACATGTGAATTCCTTTAAAGGTGTTATTTTATTTGATTTTTCATACAATATAGAGAAGCAGGATTCATTCCTACACTATAGATGAAGACAATTAGGCACCTAGAGTTTTTAAAATGCCAAAATTTAGACAGTGTCTAGAAGAACCAAGATTTGAGCCTAAATATGCATGACTTAAATGTCATATTCTTATCCGCATAGATTGTTTCCACTAGTTACCTCTTTAGTGAATGACTGAAGTTTTGCATTAATTAATTAATTAATTTCATATTGAAAGATATGGCAGGAGCAAGCGTGGGTTAATTTGGGGCTTATATCCACTTCGCCATGTCTGAGGGTGATGAGTATCCTTCCATCCTCTAAGGTGCCAGGATTTACTTGATATTTTTTTGAAACAGAGTAAGTGAGTGACCGCAATTAAAGAGTGCAAATAATGTAACTTTGCACTCATAAAGTTAATTGAAATGGCATTAAATTTTAGTGAAGATAATACCTAATTATTCTAATTAGCTGTTATTTCAAGACTGTTTGTATATTCCTTCAAAAACACTTGATTAATTTTAGGAATGTAATTTAAGATTCCATGTTATAAATTGACAGCATATCTTTTCTGAGAACTCCATCAAGCTCAGTTTGTACCTTAGTACCATGAAATAGATAACTCTCAAAAATTTTAAGGAAATGTATCCATGCCTTAATTTTATGAGAGTTAATAATTTCTCTGATAGGCACTATGTTCCCATGTACAAAAATCATAATCGAATCTTCCCTGCTTTGTCTAGGAACAAAGCAGGCATATATTCTCATAGTCTCTGGAACATATAATTATATTCTGATATGAACACAGGTGCACACATGTGTGTTTTTCTTGGGAATTTAAGATCTCCTAAGCTATGGCTGGTGGAGTGGCTCAAGTGGTAGAGTGCCTGCCAAGCAAGCATGAAGCTCTGAGTTCAAATCAGTACCACTAAAAAAAAGAACTCCTAAGCTTTGTAAGGTATATAGGAAACTGCTGCTTAGCTTACTAAACAGTGAGAAACTTTCAACATAAATTGGTTTTATGAAAAAAATTCCTGACCATTAATTATTTTAAATATTTTATTTTATTTTTTATGATCTTACTATCATATAATAGTTGTACAGGGTGATATATTGTGATGTTTACATATGTGCTTACAATATATCTTAGTTTGATTTACCCCCTCCACCATTCTCCCTCTTCCCCTTCTTCCCCTCCTTAGAATAATTTCAATAGGTTTCATTCTTTTATTTTCATATATGGATATAAAACACATCCACCATATATACCCTCATTCCCCCTTTCCTTATGCCTACCCTCTTCCCACTAGTACCCACCCCTGGAAAGATTTATTTTTTCCTCCTTCCCTTAATTTTTTTTAATTGAGGGTACATTGATAATCAAAGGGGTCTTTGCCTTGGTACTTTAGGTCTGTATATATCCCCCCATTATTTATGCATTCTCTATCACCATGCTCCCCTAATATTTAACAGCTAACTGTACAGTGCATTCTACTCATATATAGATGAATTGTTTTAATATTTTATTTTCATTCTCTAACATTTTCTTCTTCTTTCCCACCTCCTACAACCCCCTCAGATGGACTCGCTCTATCAATGTACTGATAAATATATCAGATATATATATATATATATATATATATATATATATATATATATATATATATATATATATATATATAATGATATATATAGGTGATCATATCTGTTTCTATATAGATTTAACTTATAGGTCTAGCTTCCACATAGGAGAGAAAACATGTGGCCTTTGATTTTTTGAGTTTGCCTTACTTCTCTTAACATGAAGCTCTCCAGCTTCATCCATTTACCTCCAAACAACGTTTCGTTCGGATTTATGGCTGATTATGGCTGAATAAAACTACATTGTGGATATACATCACATTTTCTTAATCCATTCATCAGCTGTGGAGCATCTGGGCTGCTTCCAGTCTTTGGCTATTGTGAATAGTGCTGCAAAAAACATGGGTGTGCAAGTGGCTCTATCATATTCTGGAGTACTTTCTTTTAGATATATTCCTAGGAGTGCTATTACTGAGTCATATGTTAGTTCTGCTTTTAGTTTTTTGAGAGACCTCCATATAGCTTTATATAGTGGTTACATTAATTTACATTCCCACCAACAGTATAGAAGTGTTCATTTTTCCCCACATCCTCACCAGCATTGTTGTTGTTTGTGTTATTGATGATAGCCATTGTGACTTGGGTGAGGTAGAATCTCAATGTAGCTTTGATTTGCGTTTCCTTTATGATCAAAGATGTTGAGCATTTCTTCATATGTTTATTGGCATTTGTACTTCTTTTGAGAATTGTCTGTTCAGTTCATTTGCCATTTTTTGTGGGTTGCTGATTCTTTCCTTAATTAAGTATTTTATGCAAACTTTGATGGAGCCACAGGCCGAATCACATTTTGAAATTTGGCTCCCATGATCTGTCTATGTGATTTTCTTCCCCAAATTATCCTTCCATGGGATCTCTCCTATAATTCTGAAGCAAATAGTGCCCAATATCCTAGCTTGTACTTCCTTGATATTTTTCATGTCAAGTGTGACCACTTACACTGTCTACTTTATTTTGGATAGTAATGTATTTAACATCATCTTCTACTCTCAGTTGTCATACCCTTTCCTATTCTAGTTCTCAGGAAAAAATAATAAGCAATTCCAGTTACTATTAATGATCGCATCCTAGAAAGCAATTAAAGCCACAAATAATCATCAAACATGTATATAAATTTTACTCCCTTTATTAGTTATAACACACTTAAATATATCTCACTATACTTAATGTGTGTGACTCATAATTCTTGGCAGTAGGTAAACACTGATACATGTTGTTTGGTTTATTTTTCTATAATAGTTCATCTGTGAAAGTAAATTAGTAAAATGAAGCTTTCCTCTTTAGGACTCATGGAAAGCAAGCATCACTGGGTTTTGTGTTACTGGAAGAAGAGAAACCAGTAGCCCATCTTTATCAGCAGTTTTTCAAACAACATTTCTATGAACTCACTGGATTTCAAGCTCCTAGAGACCAGACTTGGTTTATTTCATCTCCATTGTGAAAGATAATAGAAATCAAGAAGCACAAATTATTACATAATAACAGGTGAGATTTATGAAAGATAAGAAAAAATAAGTAGTTATGTACAAGTATCCTGCTATGTTCTAGGAAAGTTGGGCAAGGATGGGGACAAAAGTGGCAAGGGTACACACACATGTTCTGCCTATGTTGCAGATCTTGTCTATGTTGCACTTTGAATTGCTTTGCCTAAGAGGTAAGTTATGCAAGTTTGATACAAAAACAAAAATCTTTGGACTCTACTGATAACATCACTGGACTGCAGATGACTAAAAGCGGAAATAATGAACTCCTATGTGGAAATAATTAAATAGACCTTACCTTCTGTAGGCAAAATATTTCTCAGCATCACACTCAGGCAAGGTACCATAAATGGTACATCAACTGTGTGGTACATCTTGTTCTTTCAGAGAACCAAATGCTAAGCCAGTCACTGTCAATCAGGGTGTCATAATACTCTAATGCTTAATTTTCATTACACTTATAGTGTTTTTACATAGTTAATACTTATTAAATTGGTCAAAAGTAACTTTTGCAGTTAGCCATTCAGTAGAAGTTGATTTGAAAATAGAACTCATAAAATGTTAAGTTTTATAACTTTATATATATAGTTATAACTCTATATATATATGGTTATAACTGTATATATATATTTATATATATATAAATTCATTAATGGCTTAAAAATTCAAATAAATAGTTAAGCATATTATGAGCATAGGGAAAGGCAATGGTGAAAATATAAATGAAAAGGTATTCTTCCTGAGATCATTTTGGTGCAGATTACAGTTACAAAGATATTTGAACATATATTGTGGGTAACAGAAGCAGGCAGTTCAATTTAAAATTAAGGAGATTTTAGTGTTATAACTCTGCTACCTTTATAAAGTTTTGATTTATTTCCAGGGAAGTGAAATAATCTCTTTAAATTTTATGTTATAATAAGCATAGAAATCTTACACAAACCAGATGTGTACTTCAGAGAAACAGGAACAGACCTAGATATATGTAGAGAAATGTAATATATAAAGGTTAAATGCCAATGGTAAAATCTTCCTGGTCTTTTTAATATACATACTTAACATTACAACATGCCCTATTATGTTTTAGAAGCTAGTGTCTGCATCTTCATCTACTATCTATTTATGTAATAAAAACAAATTCACTTCCACTGCCTTAATAGTGCAAATAAATTGCTTTCATAATTATTTTCATATTATCTATTTATTATCAAAGTCATCTATTATTGTAAAATGTTCTGTAGTACATGGAGAAACTTCTATGGAGAAACAAAGCTGCTCATTTTTATTTGAAAGTAAATAGCAAGCTTATAACAAAAATGACTGACAATGGCTATATTTAATCTTCTTTTCTTATGTACAAGCAAATACACTAAGTAATCCAAGCTCAAGAGATGCTGGTCTCTGGCATTTTCAAGAAATGAAACTAAGAAAATGTTATTGAGTTGAAGATTACACAATGTGAACTGTCAGTGTCTGATGGGAAGAATAAGGTTATCAAAAAACCTTTTGACTGTATCTGTGTAATGCCCAAATTTTGTCTGAATACTAAAATATTCTTTTAACTCAACTGGATGAAGGTTAGCTCATTGATGTTGCTTAAATCCTGTAAGATATCAGAGATTCTCAGATCTGTGACATTTTCTTGAGAAAAATTACAAGGAGATGAGTATTGCAATAGTGGGTATATATATATATAATGAATGGGGAAAACTTCAACACCTTTTCCTTTTACTACTAAAAGTCTCATGGACTTAACTAAAAACTGATTTTCTATGGGGAAGACACTGACATATATATTGATATCTCACTTCCAGTTATATTAGACTTAGAAAATATGTTGAAACAGTAAAATCTTTTCCATTTGTAGATAAAGTTATTTTTATATTTCAAATTTTTATTATTGTAGGCATATAGATTAAATAAACAGACTGCATTTATTACATTGGGAAGATTCAAATGATGATTGTTACAGGGGATCAACAATGAGGTGAAAACACAGATTCTGACACAATTGGTGAGACCATGAATTAATTTAACTTTTTGGGAAAGGATGATACTATCTATCAAATGTATAAATGTATAGCTTTATACTACCAATAATATTTTGTGTGTGTGTGTGTGTGTGTGTGTGTGTGTGTGTGTGTGTATACCATGCTGGGGATCAAACCCATGACCTTGAACATGCTAGGCAACTCTCTACCTCTGAGCTACATCTTCAGTTCTGGCAATAACATTTCTAAAAATATATGCCATAACAGTCTTAAATAAGAATACAATGACAGCTGGGCACTGGTGGCTCATACCTGTAATCCTACCTACTCAGGAGGAAGAGATCAGGAGGATTACAGTTCAAAGCCACTGTAGGCAAATAGTTTGTGAGACCCTATCCCAAAAAAACACATTACAAAAAATGGGCTGGTAGAGTGGCTCAAGGTGTAGGGCCTGAATTCAGGTCCCAGTACAGCAAAAAAAAAAAAAAAGTACAAAGACATATGCACAAGAATATTCATTGCAAAAATGTTGAAATAGTGAAAAGTTTAGAATCCAGTTAATGTTCATTAATAAGAATGAGATTACATACATTCTAGCACATCTAGTGGGATGCTAGGAAATCTACTAAAAGAATGGAATCACTGTGTTAGTACCAAAGTAGAAGGATATTTCACGAGCTACTACTCAGCAAGAAGTTATTATGAGGCAGGACACAGTAAGAATATATTTTTAAAAGATGAAATTAACACCATGTTGTTATATTCTGAGAAAAATTCAGAAAAGTATACCATATCAATAATTGTTCATATTTGAAAGGAAGGAATTATGCAGAATTTTTAGTTTTTACCTTATAAAATTTCTGAATTGCTAAGGATTTTAGCAATAAGCATATATTAGTTCTATATTCCAAAAAACCCAAAAATCTAACACATTTGTCAGAGAAACAAGTAGGTAATTTTTAACACTACTATACTGCTACTAGTTTTTCCCTTCATAATTCTTTAGCTCATTGAATTTTCTTATTAAAGAGTCCAACAGTGCTATATTTGGTTTTTACATTTTATTTTTCAAATTTAAACTTTTAACTCCTGGATGGATATTGGGAGTACATTTCATGATTCAAATTGTTTATACCTACTGCTACTGAAATCTATAAAGATCAATAATCTGTAACTACTGTAAATAGTAGTTATTACTGCTGTTGATTACTGTGAGATACATGTATATATATACATATATGTGTACATATATGTATATATTTAGTGGTATTGGGGTTTGAACTCAAGGCCTCATGCTTGCTAGGCAGGTGCTCTAGCACTTGAGCCACTCCACCAGCCTCTTACAGTGACTTATAATACAAAATAATGGAAATTGTGTTCATAATCTTACTGATAGAGATAATTGATGTTTCACTGACCCTGAAAATATATTAGGAGAATAAAAAATAATAACCAAAATTTGTTTCTGTGTGTCACTTAGAACCTGTTAGTCAGTAGTCAGTAAAGTTGCATACATTCTTTGTAACAACATCATGGTAGCAAGGTTTTATAATTTTGTGCTCTATGGAAAGGAAATATATAAAACACTATTTAACTGAGTATGAATATTATACATAAAATAATGACCTCAAAAACTGTAACATAAACAGATATATTAGTCTGGCTAAATATCATGAAAATACTTTTAGGATAAAACATTTAGAAATGCTGGCTCAAAAATAACAAAGTGCCACTTTTTTTGTTGTTTCATAGACAGTGACCATTCAATAAAAGGGGAGGGGGAGGACACTTGGAGGCACAACATTAAGAAAAAAAATGAAAACTACAATAGTAGTTATCTAAAATTTGTCTATTAACAATCAGCTGGATAAACACTAGGCCTCTGGCCTCAGAAAGGTGAGAGTTAAATAAGATGACTACTTGAAGGTGAGATGCTTGAAGGGTCACATTTTCATTAAATAGTTAATTTAAAAAATACCTACTCTATGGAAAATAGTGATTAAAACACACAATCTTGATTGGATCCAAGATGGTGGCTAGGGTAGGGAATCAGATATCCGAGCTCCATGACACCAGAAACCTCCTTGAGACATCAGAGCTACACTTGGTAACTCTGATTGCTTCTAGCCAAAATAATAACCACCATCATATTAGGTGCAGATAAAATTCAAAGACCGACCCTTAAATCAGCTTTTAATTGCATCTAACAGCCACAAAAATCCCATGACACAGCCAGTAAGCTGTGTCTGGCCCTGGGGAAAATAAAAGCCCCTCAGCCCCCCAGTAAGCTGTGTCTGGCCCTGGGGGAAAAAAGCCCCCCAATAAGCAAAACACAGAGTATCAATCGGAATCAAACTTTGAGACATCCTGGACCCCTAGCCCATGGAAAGCCTCCCTATGCTGTGCCACACTGAAAAAAGTGACACCATTTCCCTCCCCAGCCAGTTCCAAAGCTGCTTATGTGAAACTGCAGAATGAACAGGTGAGCATCCATACCACATGGGAAAATAATCCAGCACAGCCCCTGGGCAGAATGAACCCTCCCCCTCCAACAAAACTGAAACACAAACAGCAGACTGTAATCTGACATGGACAGTAGCGGTGGATGTGGAATGCTGAGCCTGCCTCAGAAGACGGGGGATAGGGCAAAGAGCCGAACTCTCAGTGAACAAATTTGGGTAAAGCAACATAGGCTGAGAGCAGAGGTGGGGCAACAGGCCAACCTCCCAAAGCAGGGCAGGTGATGGATCCCAGAAGTAATCTCTGGGACAGAGAGCAGCATTCAAAGCTGAATTGCCCCACCTTGCGGGGGGGGAGCTGACAGAACAGAGATGCAGCTGAAGGGCAATGCAGTTGCTGCCTGACAAAAACAAAAGCTCTGACCAAGCTACATGAGCTGGTAGTCCTACCTAACCTCACAATTCCAGCTAATCTTGTGGACAGAAGGACCAAATATTACTCACAAGCCAGTCAACTGGTGAGACCATATCAGAGCTTCTGCTTGCATACCAATACCAGGATTGGACACCTAGAATAACTACAGAACTTTTACCAAAAGACTGAACATTTGTGGTTCCCAAACCTGGCATTTTTTATTGTGTTTCTTTTTTTCCCCTGTATTACTAACTTCACCATCCCTATTCTCTTATACCTATTCTTACCCTCTTCACTTTCCCTCCTTCTCCTGTGCTACAATCCATTGTTCTCCCTCCCAACTACTCTTTTTGCCCCTTCTCATCCATTCTTTCCCCCATCTTCACCTCTCCCTCCTATTCTTCCCCAACTTGTCACCAAACTACCTTTCTCTCCTATGCACCCACTGACTAGCCTACTGTACCAACTGTACATAACTCCAGCCCCTGTAATCCCTGATACAAGCACCCTCACTACAACAGAAATACACCCAAACACACACAAGGGCCACAAAACCCAGCAGCCTCCATACCTCCTCCCCCACTTATCCACCCCTTTTCCTACCTCCCTTTTTAGTACTACCTTTATCAATTTCCCAAAATCTATAACTAGCCTAATAACCATTACCTCCCCCAACTCCCACTGTTTATAGATATTATCATAAAAGGGTTTTCTATATAATATGTAAACAACTGGTCTGGCATTGAACCTGTGAATTTGTTATTACTAAATTACACCTCCAGGCCAGGGACAGAAAGAGAAAATCAACCTAGCTAACAACCAAGTCAGTCACAACACAAAAATAAAATCAGAGAAAGAAAACAAGCAATTAAAACCACCAACTACCCTATCAAGAATGTAGTTGCACAGCACCAAGTAGAGCAATGGGAGGAAGAAGAAGGGATGGAAACCAGTCTCCTCAAAAAATAATCTAATACAGGATTCAGTGGTAAATGAAGAAAATGGATACCCAGTTTCTGACCTCAACAAAACAATGATAAATGTCACTAAGGAGCCCAGTGACACCCACATAAAACACTCAAAAAGAAATCTTGGAAGATATCACTGAGAAATTCAGTGTCAAAAAGATGCTAGACATGGTTAACCAGACAAGATGCACTCAAGAAATTTCAAGACACCAAAAATAAAGAACATGAGAAGACACAGAAACAAATATATGAACTCACAGCAGATGTCAACAAACACCAAAGTGAAACAAAGGACACTATAAATAGAGAGATTTATGAATTAAAGATGACAACACAAAATATAAAAGAGGAGTTGAACAAAGGTACAGAAAACCTCAGAAAAAAGAATCAAACAGAAATCCTGGAAATAAGAAGGTCCTTTAGTCAAACAAAAAATACAGTGGAAGGCCACTTCAGCAGACTGGAAAAAGTGGAGAAAGAATCTCAAAGCTCAAAGATAAAATAGACATTAAAAAAAAAAACAAACAAAAGAAATCTTAGTCAAACAACTCAAGAGCTGTGAAAGGAATATGCAAGAACTCAGTGACTTCATCAAAAGATCAAACCTGAGAATCATGAGCATTGAGGAAGGAGAAGAGGTGCAAGTCAAAGGGAAACATAATATATTCAATAAAATAATAACAGAAGATTCCTGAAATCTCAAGAAAGTTTTGCCCACCCAGGTACAGGAAGCCTTCAGGACACAAAACAGACTTGACCAAAATAGAACCTCCCCAGGACACATTATCATTAAAACAACAAGCACAGAGAACAGAGAAAGAATATTGAAGGCTGTAAGAGAGAAAAAACAAAGAATATATAAAGGTAAATGCATCAAAATAACAGCAGATTTCTCAATGGAAACCTTAAAAGTAAGAAGGGCACGGAGTGAGGTATTTTGGACACAGAATGAAAATAACTTCAGCACTAGGATATTCTACCCAGCAATACTATCATTCAAAATTGATGGAGCAATAAAAATCTTCCACAATAAACAGAAGCTAAAACAATATATGACACCAAACCACCACTACAGAAGTTTCTACAGGGAATTTTGCACACAGAAGATGAAAGCAAACAAAACGACAAGAGGACCGGAACTATGAAACCACAAGAGAAGAAAAGACAAGTAATCAGAGAATAGCATTGATTAGGCTGCACACAATCAAATCCTTAAACAACAAAATTAACTAAATGACAGGTATGACCACATACCTATCAATATTAGCACTGATATGTCAATGGACTCAACTCCCCCATCAAAAGACACCTTTTGGCAAAGTGGATTAAAAAGGAAGATCCAACAATCTGTTTTTGACAAGAAATAAATATGGGCTTAGGGTGAAAGGCTGGAAGATTTACTAAGCCAATGGCCCCCCACAACAGGAAAGAATAGAAATACTTAGACAAAGTAGACTTCAAACTTACATTGGTCAATGAGATAATGAAGGACACTTCATACACAATAACAAGGACAATATATCAAAAGGAAATACAATTACCAACCTATATGCACCCAATGTCAGTGCACCCAATTTCATCAAACATACACTAAAGGAATTAAAAGCACACATAGACCCCAGCACAAGATAGTGGGAGACTCTAATACCCCTCTATCACCAATAGGCAGGTCATCCAAACAAAAAATAATCAAAGAAATTCTAGAACTAAATGATAACATAAATCAAATGGACCTAACTGAGGTCTACAGGATATTTCATCCAACAACAGTACGATAAACATTCTTCTCAGCAGCCCATGGAACTTTCTCCAAAATAGATCATATGTTAGGGCAGAAACCAAACCTCAGCAAATACAAGAAAATAGAAATAACTCCTTGCATTCTATCTGATCACAATGCATTAAACTAGACCTCAACAACAAAAACAACAGAGTAAATACACATATAGTTACAGGGTGAAGAACACATTGCTCAATGATCAGTGGGTCATAGAAGAAATAGGAGAGGAGATAAAAAGATTCCTGGAAAATAATGAAAATGAAAACACCACCTACCAGAACCTACGTGACACAGCAAAGGCAGTCCTAACAGGAAAGCTTATAACCATGAGTGGATATATAAAAAGGACAGAAAGATCTCAAATAAATGACCTACTGCTAAATCTCAAAGTTCTAGAAAAACAAGAACAATACAAAGAATCAATGAAACAAAACTAGTTCTTTGAAAAAACAAACAAGATTGGCAAGCCCCTGGCAAATCTGACTAAAATGAGGAAGGGAAAGACCCAAATTAGCAAAATCAGAAATGAAAAAGAAGAAATAACAGCAAACACTGAGGAAATCCAGGGAATCATCAGAGAATACTTTGAGAACCTCTATTTCAATAAATTGGAAAATCTTGAAAAAAATGGACAAATTTATAGATACTTATGACTATACAAAACTGATCCAACAGAATATTAACCAATATAACATGTAATGAAATTGAAACAGCAATAAAGACTCTCCCAAAAAAGAAAAGTCCAGGACCCGATAGATTCTCAGCAAATTCTACCAGACCTTCAAAGAAGAACTAATACTAACATCCCTTAAACTTTTCCATGAAATTGAAAGGAAAGGAACACTGCCTAACTCACTCTATGAAGTCAGCATTACACTCATTCCAAAATCAGACAAGAACACATCCAAAAATGAGAACTACAAGCCAATCTCTTTAATAAACATCAATGCAAAAATCCTCAATAAAATAATGGCAAACTGAATCCAACAACATAGCAGAAAGATAATTCACTATGACCAACTCAGCTTCATCCCAGGGATGCAGGGATGGTTCAATATATGTAAATCAATAAATGCAATATAGCACTTTAATAGGAGAAAAGACAAAAACCACTTGATCATCTCAATAGATGCAGAAAAGCCTTTGATAAGATTCAACATGACTTCATGATAAAAGCTTTAAGACTAGGAATAGAAGTCATGTACCTTAACATTAAAAAGGCTATATGACAAACTTATAGCCAACATCACACTTAGTGGGGAAAAACTGAAACCATTTCCCCTAAAGTCAGAAATGAGACAAAGATGCCCACTTTCCCACTGTTGTTTAACATAGTCCTGGAACTTCTAGCTAGAGCAATAAGGCAAGAAGGAGAAATAAAAGGCACAGAAATAGGTAAAGAAATAGTTAAAATATCTCTATTTGTAGCCAACATGATCCTATACCTCAAAGACCCAAAAAACTCTACCAAAAACTCCTAGACAGCATAAACAGCTTCAGCAATGTAGCAGGATACAAATTCAACTCACAAAAATCAGTAGCCTTTCTATACACCAACAATGAACAAATTGCGAAAGAATATAAGAAAACAATCCATTTACAATATCCTCAAAAAAATCAAATACCTAGGGATTAACTAAACAAAGGATGTAAATGACTTCTAAAAGGAGAACTGCAAACCACTGAAGAAAGAGACTGAAGAAGACTACAGAAGGTGGAGAGATCTCCCATGCTCATGAAATGGCAGAATCAACACAGTAAAAATGGCTGTACCACCAAAAGCAATCTACATGTTCAATGCAATTCCCATCAAAATCTCAATGACATTCATCACAAAGATTGAAAAATCTACCCTAAACTTCATTTGGAAATACAAAAGACCATGAATAGCCAAAGCAATACTGAGCAATATCTCCAGCATCAGAACCCAACTTCAAACTTTACTACAGAGCCATAGCAATAAAAACAGCATGGTACTGGCACAAAAACAGATATGAAGACCAGTGGAACAGAATAGAGGACCTGGATAAGAATCTACACCTTGTTTTTGACAAAGGCACCAAAAACATATGATGGAGAAAAGACACCCTCTTCCCCAAATGTTGCTGGGGAAAATAGTTATATGCCTGCAGAAAACTGAAACAAGATTCCAGCCTGTCACCCTGTACTACTCAAAGTGGATATAGGACCTTAATATCAGACCCAAAACTTTGCAGTTAGTACATGAAAGAACAGGGAATACCCTGGAAGCAGTAGGTATAGGCAAGGACTTCCTCAGTAGAACTCCAGCAGCCCAGCAACTAAGAGAAAGAATGGACAAATGGGACAGCACAACACAAGAAATGATCTCTAAACAGAAGAGACTACCCATAGAGTGGGAGAAAATCTTTGGTAACTATACATCAGACAAAAGACTGATAACCAGAATATACACAGAGCTCAAAAAACTAAATTCTCCACAAATTAATGAACCCATAATAAAGAAGGCAACTGAACTAAACAGAACTTTTTCAAAAGAAGAAGTTCAAAATGGCCAAAAAACACATAAAAAATGCTCACCATCTCTAGCCATAATGCAATTGCAAATCAAACCACCTTAAGATTCCACCTCACTCCTGTTAGAATAGCTATCATCAAGAACACCACCAATAAAAAATGTTGGTGAGGATGATGGGGAAAAAAGGAACCCTCATATACTGCTGATGGGAATATAAACTAATACAACCTCATTGGAAAACAATACGAGGCGTCTCAAAAATATAAAGGTATATCTGCCATATGATCCAGCAATACCACTCCTAGGGATATCCCTAAAGGAATGCAACTCAGGTTATTACAAAGGCACCTTCACACCCACGTTATTGAAGCACTATTTATAATAGTCAAGCTATGGAAATAGCCAAGATGCCTCACTACCGATGAATGGATCAAGAAAATGTGGATTTATACACAATGTAATTTTACTCAGTCACAAAGAATGAAATTTTGTCATTCACAAGTAAATGAATGGAACTGGAGAACATCATCTTACTTGAAGTTAGCCAAGCTTAGAGGCTAAAAATCACAAGTATATACAAATTCTTGTTGGAGGGACCCAACCAAAGGTCTGCATGATTGCCAAGATTGCATGATTGCTGAAAATGAGGTGACAATCTCAAAAATATACCACATGAACAAAAGTCAGGAAAAAATAATCATCACTTACAATTAGACATGAACTTAGACATTGAATGTTAGAGTATGTAATATTAATGAATGACTCAAAAACATGAGCAAGACTGCAATGTTTTCAGAAAAGATCAGAAAATTTCAGTACAAATTATGCATATAATGAGTAGCATTAAAAACTTAATGATGAGTTAAATACCACATTAGATAGTGGGAGACAATTAATTAGTTACAAGATGTAAACCATGGATTTTGTAGAAAATAAAGTGCAGAGAGACAAAAGAGCAAAAACATGAAAAAGAAGTTAAGAGAAACAGAAGATAAAATGAAAAGGAGGCAATATAGAGAAAAAAGGGAGATTGAAGACAATATATAACCAGGATGGATGCTTCTCTAGAATTAATACTAAATTCCTAGTAGCTTAAGAATACCATAAAAGGAAAACAAAATAATAGTAAACAAAGTAAAAGGAAATCCCATACCTAAATACATAGTATTCAAAGAAAATATCAGTCACCAGAATGGTGGAGTAATTGTCACAAGAGAATGGCATTTGAGTGAGTACAGACATATGGCAACCTCAACAATGAAGAACAGAAGCTGTGGAATAATATCTTCAAAATACTGTCAACTCTTGACTGGGAATCACATACAAGCTAATTTATTATTCAAGAATAAGATTAAGAAAAGACATGTTCATCTAACTAAAATGACTGAATTCAGGATTCTTACAGTTGTAGAATATACAATATCAGGTGAAAACTGTTTGGGAGAAAATATAGCTAAGGTAAAATATTATCCTAAGTCAAAGTATGTCTCTGTTTCATAAAAATTAAATGCTACTTTTTCTGATGATAGAATTGAAATAGTTAAAAATAAATTTGGGTAACAAATGTCATAACTTTACCTTTATTAAACAATAGTATCATGTCTTCATCAGGAACTTTGATTCAACTCTGTGCTAAACATCACCATTTAGAATATACTGAAATATTCTGGTGGGATCTGTATACTAAAAGGCATTTATTCAGCCTCTACGTAGGAAAATATTATAACCTAACCAAAAAGGTGCTGGTTCCTGATTACATATGATGTTCAAACCACTCCTATCCTGCTTTTATGAAAAAATTGTAATTTTAAAAGCTCATCAAATTGAACTTACTATATCTATCATCATTACTTGATTTTTCTCTCAAAGACTGACAAGATTGTGCAGAATGGAAAAGATGTAAAATAAAATTGTGAAAGCCATCATGTTTTACTATACTGAAATTAGGATTTCACATACTTATATTTACTTCCATAATTTCCATTCAGATTTAGATACAGTCTTACATAACTAGCAAAAAGCAGTCCTGATATCATTCTATGTCTGTTCACCCATCATTAAAAGGAAAGGCATTCTTTCCTAGAAATTCTATATCCAACTCAAAGAAAATTCCTCACATTGTAGGCGAGGCTCCAAGACTTGAGTTATGAGAAAAGACAATGACAGGTTGGTCAATCTGACACCATGGTATGGTTCATGATAAGGTACCACTTTAACAATTATTTTAAAAAGTAGAAATATTAGAATAATTATAACCAATGTTTCACATATATTTGGAGAATTTGGAGGTGTGACAAACATAGATCAAACTATTTTTATCTTATCTTCTAAGGAAAGATAATTGGTGTGTCTCTAATGGCTAGTTTTAACAATATGCAAGTTTTAGGTTAAGCGATTATGCTATTTAAGGGAAGCTGAGTATTGTACATGGTCTGGATTGTTCGTACCTGTCTGCACTCTGGTCAGCTGTGCAGGTAGGATTTGTATATTTGAAGATCACTAGGAGTTCTTCAGTAGCATAGCTATTATGTAAAAATTCTTTGTTGGACAAAGTCAGTTACTTAACAATTATTTTCATTGCCCCAATGCATTAAAGTAATAATAAGCTATAGTGAATTTTTATGAACATAGGATAATATAATTTTAGGATTAGAAAAACTTTAGTTTGCTTTATACAATATTAATTTTAGGATGAAGAAATGTATTTAAAATTTTTATATAACTATCAAACTACCTAGAGATGGCAGGAACATTCTCAGAGAATTTTCACACTTTGTTTGTTAACTTAGCTATATTATTTTCTTTAAAAGATATTTTATTCTTCTTGGCTACTTTTTTATTTGTATTTTATTTCAGATAAGATTTGGAATACTAGCATTATAAATTTAGTCCGAAGTTTTTGTGGAGGGAATTGCCAACTTGAAATATCATTACATAGAATAGGATTAAAAAATATGTTTTTATGAGAGCTCTGATCTGAGAAAAATTAAACAAGCTATCATAGATCTCCACAATGCTTCAAAATTAAAGGCAGGAAAGAAAATCAAAAACATTTTGAAGAAGAGTAAGATGAAGGTTCTTGTCCTCCCTATATATCAATACTGATTATTATATTACAGTAGTTAAGAAAGTTCTAAATTGAACAGGATAGAGAGAAAAATGAAAGCATATACATAGCCCAAAAATAGACCAATGAAATAATATATGATAGATTATACAGTAATAAAATAACTCATCCCTTGGTGAAAAAATAGAAAAATAAACACCATCAATTTCTACCTCATATACCAAAGAAAGAATTGATCTCAGATAATTTGAAGTCTGAAAGGTAAAAATTTAAAACTATAAAACTTTTAGAATAATACATATATATTATAATCATGGGGTAGTAAAGGTTTCTTTCAACTAGATACAAAACACCTAATGGAAATTATTGGTAAAGATGGCAAAAAAATGAGAGTTTCTTTTCATAAAAATGAACCATATTTGTGGCAAAAAAATGTAAGATGAAACATAACTGACAAAGGATTAAGATCCAGGATATGCAATCAAGAAAACCCAATAGAAGGCCAGGCATTTTGGCTTGTGCCTGTAATTCCAGCTACTTGGGAGACAAGACAGGGAGAATCCCAGTTTAAGGCCAGCCTGGAAAAAAGATTAGTGAGACCCCATCTCAATCAATAAGATTGCTATAGTGGACAGTTCCTTGATCCCAGTCAAGCAGGAGACCTTAGGTAGCAGGATTGTGGTCTGAAGCCCGTCCTGGACAAAATCTTTACCATGTGCAAAATAACTACTACAAAACAGGTACAGGGCTGTGGCTCAAGTATTAGAGCCCCAGTCTAGCAAGAGCAAAGCCCTGAATTCAAACTCTAGTACTGCCAAAAACTTTAAAAAGATGAAACATTATTGTAAACACAATGCTGATATTTTAAAAATCAAAAGGAAGTTATAAAAGACTAAATATTATTTAAGTAAGGTTTAAGTATGCAAGGAAAATTTTGTTAGTAGGAAAATCACAAAATGTATGAATGTAGAAATAAATAGAAAATTTAGGGGTGAGGCAGAGGGGAGATGAAGGAATGAGACAAGAAGCTCCAATCACATTCATTGACTCAAGCAGTAGAATACCTGCCTTGAGAGCATTAAGCCCTGAGTTCAAACCCCAGTACAGACAAAAAAAAAAAGTTACTCCTGATTATCCAAGGAAAGGATTATCATTTCAAAGATTTCAGTTGTGTGAATCAAAGAACCTGATTAACAACTTAAAAAATTTTATAGTCTTTATATCTAAGCATTTATACATACAATCTGAACTAGCTAGTATGTTAAAAGTATCCTCATCTAATTTTTTTTAGTTGTGATTGTTTTTGGCATTGGACCTCTGCATGCACAACAGCCAAGAGATATTTAGTATTCATCTTTCTCCAGTTTTCAGACAGTCATCTGCATTTCCAGAGGGTTGATGACAGGGCAACTTGGAGTTTAAAGACAGCATCTACATTTGCATTTCAATAGTTCCATAATTCTATGAAACCATTGAAATCTCTTCAATATGCCTCTTTGTGTAAATAGCAAAGGTGGCCAAATTTTCTTGAAGATTCATCAATCTTAGGAGAAAAAAAAAAAAACCAAAACTGGGACATTGTATCCAAAGCCTATTCTAAAGAGAATAGGTTTATTTTGTTAATATTTCATGTTGAAAACCATTTATCCACTTAGATCTTTATGTCCCCAAATCAAGATTGTAAGATAAAAGATAAAAGGAGGACATGTAGTTTAAAACATAGTACCATCATCAATCTTTAATTTGGGGTCCCTAAAAATATCTTTCTCCGCATTGGAAAGGACACAGTTTGGTTTCATCTAGAAAAACTTTAATACGTGAATGATCACTTCATCAGTACCTATGTCATTTGTTTGCAACACCTGCAGTTACTCATAGTTGGCTGTGCCTTTAAACACAATGATTTTTAAGAAATATTTTGGTATAAGAAAGCAAAGCCTGGAGTTAAAATGAGAAATTCTGAGTTCAAATGTAGGCGAACTGGGAACCTTTCTCAGATGAGCCTTTATTCTCATCTCCAAAGTGTGGACCCAGCAGACAGATTTTAAAAGGAATTAAATGAATGCATCTGAAAATACTGTGTAAATTACGTTCAAAGAACTGGAAGCCTGTGAGGCATTGCTGTAATTGGAAAACTATTTTGCTAAATTATTCTAGATTTTCATTCAGCGTCTAAAATTTCTCCTATCACTCTATCTAGCTCAACATTGAGATGTTCACAAGGACAAAACTGTGGGTTAAAAGTTATTGCTCAGCAAAGGTCAGCTAAATAAAAAAAGTCCTTTTAACATTTGATTTCATTTCTTTGTCATTTTCAAAACCCGTTTCATGTGTTTTGTAACACTTTTAAAAAATGATGTGGCTTTCCAAACATACTCTCACTTCTTTTCCCTTGTACATGCAAATTATAGGAAACACTGGGAAGCTGTCCTTAAAAGTCAACCCACTTTCAGGCCCAGATAAAGTGGGCAAAAAATCCTTCTCGTTTATGTATTAGGATTCAGTCTCCACATTCTCTCTCCAGATAAGAGAGAATGGCAGTCAGAAAAAAAAGGGATTTTAACCTCACAGACTTTTAGTGTTTCAAATCTAAGAATACAATCAAGCTCGCATTTTTCTCTAGTTAAACTGTGAGCTTACATACACCTCAGAGTGGCGTGAATAACACACACACACACACACACACATACACACACACATACAGAGTCTAACTTTATTACCAATTGGAGAAGGAAAGAGAAGATTCTCTCCCGTAATGAAGAAATCAAGAATCTATAGCTTATAATCCACAAAAGAATGATTCCAGAATAACAAATCCATTATAAAAGAGGGAATTTCATCAACTCTACCTAGAGAATACAAGTCTAAATATAGTACTAGCTTCATTAATTTTTTTTAAATAGACTGCCGCTTAAAAAGAAGTATGTGAAAAGAAAGTGTGTGTGTATCTTTATGTGAGTGAGTGTGTGTGTGTGTGTGCGTGTGTGTGTGTGTGTCTGTCTGTCTGTCTGTCTTGCAGGGTGCAGGGCAAGAGGAGGAGTATGAATAGAAGAAGGGAAGTTGGGAAACCCCTTGTCTTTTTGCGCACTCCCACAGCAGCAACCCCAGGCCCACAAAGAGAATGGAACGTGAGAGGTGGCACAAAGGTCGCTGCCATGACTGATAGGAAGCGACTGGACCCTGGAGCAGAGACTTTTCTCCTTGGCAGCCAACAACCTGCAGCAAGCAAGGCGGGCGGGGGAGGAAACCCCGAGGAGGCGCTCCTGGCCGCCTCTTTGCTGAGATAGCAGGAGCTGCAGCCTGCGGAGCCGCGAGCGCAGCGTCACTGAGCTGGTGCGGGTGCAGAGGCGCGCAGGCAGGCGCAGAGGCGCGCAGGCAGGCGCACAGGCCGGAGCCGCTTCTGCCACCCAGTCGCCCGCGCTGCAGGACGCCGCGCCACGCTGCCAGAGCGCCCAGGGCTGGTCCGCAAGCGTGAGGCGCCCACGGCCACGGTGCCTTGTGCCACCTGCCTCGCGCACCGCGGGCGACAGGAGAAACCCAAGAAAGCTCGGCCTGTTGTCCCTTTCTCAAAAACCAGCTTGTGGTAGAGGAGCTGGGAGAAGGAGAGCCATTTCAATTCTCTGCGGGACGGGGATTTTTCTCCTTACAGTTTGAGGGAGCCTAAGTAGAGGTCAGAGGGGCAGGAGAGGATCTCAAAAAGCAACAGAGGGCGGTGAATACGGTCACCACCCCCCATCATTGCAAAATCTCCTTGACATTTTTCACACTTTGAAGCAGCTGCAGCTGGTGTCGTCGGAAAAGGGGGTGGGAAAAAGAAGAGAGGGGGCGGGGAGACAAGCAAGAGCCAAGAGCAGCGCCTCCTCTCCTGCCAATCCTGGCACCTGTGCGCCGAGCTACTGCACCGAGGAGGACCTCACTCCGGGCGAACCCGGGTTTGAAGCCACGGACACCCAGCCCGTGGGCAGCGGGTACTTGTCTTCGGGACCTGCAGCCGCCCACTCGGGCCATCCGCCGCCTGAAGCCGCGGGAGCGCACAGCCCCTCCGACCTGCCCGCTGCGCCCCGGCCCCTCGGGATCCTCGCCCGGTAGAAGCGCCGCAGCGGGCAGGGGCTGTTAAGGAGTTGGGTGCACGTTTCTCTTTACAGCTCTTCTCTTCTCCTCCCAGGATTTATTGTCTGTGGAGCCTTCTGGGGGCGGGGAGGGAGCTGCGCCTCCGCCACCGCCGCTGCTGCGGTCGCTTAGCGCGGCGCGCAGGGCAGGCGGAGGCTGGGGAGTGGACACGCTGTTGCCTCCTCCGCTGGGGCTCCGGGCTTCCCCTTAGCTGCTTCCCGCGGGAACCTCTCCAGCAGTCCACCTGAAGGGCACCGACATCATGGTCTAACGTGGCACCTGCCTGGAATCCGCTCTTCCTCCTCCTTCTTTCCTCCTCCACCGAGGATTCTCGCGCCCACTCTACTGCAGACCCCCGCACACTTTAAGGAATAACCCTTGTCAGCTGTACGTCTCACGCTCTCCTGGAACCTCATGGGCAGTTTCTCCCGCCGGCGATGTGAGTAGGGCACTCTCGCTCGCTGGCCCAGGGGACTGCGGGGGGCTGGGGGTAGCTCGCCGCCTGCGGCCAAGGCGACAGTGAGCACGTGAGATGTGGGACCCCAGCGGCCGGCCGGGGGCGGGGATGGAAGGGCGGGAGGCTTGGGCGCTCGCTGCTTGCAGTGCGTGAGGTGGCCCGCGGAGGCGGCGGCATGGTGGTAGGTTGCGGGGCATTTGGCAGTGGGTGCTAGCTGGGCCAGTGCATGGGAGCACCGAGTGCCTTGGGTTGGAGAGAGACTCTAAAGGGTTACATACTGCGAAAAGGAAAGGTAAAGCAGGAGTGTTGGGTGCTGGTGTTGGGACCTTGGGTCCAAGCTCAGGTTAGGCTTCCCTGCTCTTTATTATCTTGGGTATCTTCAGTCAGCTTTTCCCAGGAGGTGTGTGAGGCATGAAGCTAGTGTTTGATCTCGACCACACACACACACACACACACACACACACACACACACACACACACACTTGTGGCAGGTTGCACCTGTCCCTTTATCTTAGAAGGTGTTGTATTACTGTCATGATAACCTATTTGTTTGGAAAAAATGCAGTTAGAAGATCTTTATGTCATTGAGGATTGAAGGGAAAGGGTGGGGTTTGGGGAAAGAAAAGGGACAGGGACGAAGGAGCATAAAAGACTAAAGGACAGAAAGAAGTGGGGGAGCAATGGGGTGAAAGCTTTCCCTAGGAGTCAGTTTCCCTTAGGAGAACGGTTTTTCTCTCTTCCTAAGCCAGACAACTCCTACTCGCACATCTCCTTTGTGTTCTGGAAATGCTGGTGAACCTACACCATTCCCAATCCTGCGCTGGGCCCCCCTCGGCGTCCTCTTCTTCAAGTCATTAAGGATGCAGGCTGTATTTCCGATTCAATGTGGAAAGAGGGAGAGATGCCGGTTAGCACAGGGGTAATCATGGCACCCTGTCTCATGGACAGTTAGATTGGCTACCTGAGGTCTCCAATGTTACTCTTTGTAGAGTGCAGAACGAGGGCGGGGATAGGGATGGGGGCTTGTACAGATTGCCTTTAAAATAGTGTTACTTCATGATAACGGAGATGGCTGCAAAATTGCTTATTACACTACTTCTCGGCCATCAGGGTTGAATAAAAGACCCGCCTCCGCCCTCTTCTCCCCCCACCCTCCTCTCGTTGTCTCCTCCCCATCAAATCACAAAGCGAGCGGGTTGGGCAAGAGGGCACAGAGCTAAGTGGAGAAGGGAAGGGGTTACTTTCACAACTCCTGAGAATAGGCTTCAGAAACCAACCATCTGCAACTCCCACGTTCCTTTCGAAGTTCTCCTTCAAAAGGAATTACAAAGAGCGGGAGGTGGTGGGTGAAAATCAGTGAGACACAGGAGTCCTCCACCTGCTCCTTTCCATTACTTTTCCAATGCACTTTCAACACATGGAATTTACCTGCACTGGTAATTGGGTCACCAGGTAAATATGTGTACCTGTGTATATGCAAACGTGGCTCTCCTGGTGGGTGAGAAGCAATTTGGATTTGAACATATTTTAATCTGAGCAAAATTTCTAAGCACAATAGAGATTTTTATAGCGTGGGCGAACAGAGTGCATTCCAGCGAAAGCAGAACACGTGATCCCTCCAAAGGGAGAGATACAGTATTAGGAACTCGGTTTTCTTTGTTCCAGGCTGAGCCTATGAGACGCTCAGAATCTCAGTTGCTAAGTCCTTCCATAAAGGGGAAAACAATAATAAAGTTGACCAGGGAGAGAAAAGAGGGGAAAGAACAAGAGTAGATAGTTGCCTGTGAGGGGCTTGAAACCTCCCCTCACATTTCTTTTTACTGCCCACCCTCCACCTCCTCACGTGGCCCTGCAGGGTCCCTGTTTTAAAATGATGCATTCCCTCTGGGAGACCCGATGGAAAAGTTGCCCAGCCCTGTACACGTGGGTTCCCCAGCGCCTTAGAATCTGCTGCCATTCACAACACTTTCCCCCACCTCCCCAGCCCAAGTGTCACACCTCAATTCAGGCATCCATTAGCTGGTTCCCTGAGCTCTGAGGAAACCACCACAAAGCTTTGTAAAAAGAGTCATGCCCCTGCTTCTTAGAAACCTTCCATTGCACCAGGAAAAGAACGAGAAAGCAGGGATACAGCAATGATTTTATTTTTCCTTAAAAGTCACTGGACTAAACAGGTGTATTTGGGGCACAGTTAGCAATATCCGTGTTTGAATTCTTGTGGTGTCTTATGCCTGTAGAATGTCCTCAATTTTAATAATTATTAATTCAGTTGAGGTAGAACTTGTTCCCCACCTAACATTTAAATAGTTACCTAACTTGGGGATTGCTTATTTCATCTTCATTCCATGTTTTACAAGCAATCTTAATGGGCTAAAGTTTTTTAAACCTGGGCTATCTCTGTCCTGTGCCACCTTGCATCATGTTAATACATCATGGTAGAAAAAAACATAGTTAATTTCCAAAATATATTATGAGTTGAGAGTTCTTTATACATCATTTTTTTAACTTGACTGTCCAAGAAAAGATGTGTACTCACCATGGCAACCCTTGCATTCCACATCACTTGTGCTTGCACATATGCAGCTTCAGAATTAGAAACTACTTTATAAAGAAACAAACCTAGTCCAATTACAGTAGCCATGTTTTATTCAGAGTTTTAGCACTGTTTTAGGCTGGCATGAAAATTTTCTTAATTAAAATGTCAATCCATTTTCTTGCATAAATTTTTAATTTTCCTAACTCTTCTGTAAAATACAGAACATAAACAAGCTGTTGTTTTTCTATTTGCATTTTTGTTTGCTTTGAAATTTTAAGAATTGTGAAAATATTAATTAGTATCATGAATTTTTATTTCTTATGAAGGTCATTAACTGTATTATCAATACAGTGCTAAGTCCCAGAGATATTTCTTAGATCTCTCTTATTTCAGTACACAGTACGTGTTAATAAATGCTATAAAAAGTCTGGTCTCCTTAGTTAGGACTTTAAATGTCACTTTTAGAACAGTTGAAAAGTTGAAGATGTTGGATTTCGGCTGATGTATAAAAATTACATCTATCAGTACTATAATTTTATTTTCTGAATGACTGTGGTCTCAATATAAGAATGGATCACACATTCCATGATGTTATAACTTCATTCCATGCCCAAACTAACAAAGTACACAAAAAGTAACTAACTGTTCAGAAATTATCATCTGAATTTTTTTCTGAATTCTTAATATTTATTTTCTTCTTTGCATAAATTATTTTGCACTTTTTGGAAAATTCATCATTTTTTAAAATACATAGAATTCATTGAACACAACAATTATAATAAACATAGCAGTAATAAAAGACACTGGGTTTTATGTTCTCTTCAAGAGATGATTGCTTTGCAGAGTATCATACACGTGGTTTCTTGGGGTGAGTGTAGTCAATCGTGTGAATTTGCCATATGACTTTAGGGAAGTCTATGGCATGTAACAAACATTTAGTTGTGACAAGCCTTCTGACCATTGCGTAATAATTATCTTCATGGAAAGATAAGCAGATGATTCTAGTAT
The DNA here is from genome assembly GCF_047511655.1 of Castor canadensis. Classification (NCBI taxonomy): domain Eukaryota; kingdom Metazoa; phylum Chordata; class Mammalia; order Rodentia; family Castoridae; genus Castor; species Castor canadensis. Next base: position 105,655,037 of record NC_133392.1, on the reverse strand, counting down.
CTTCTGAGAAGCTTGAGGGTTTCACTTTGAATCTTTTTAATCTAGGTAACACATCAGCCCTCAATGGAAGATTGTAATATTTCAGTATTAGATAATTGAATTTTAATATTAAAAATAACAATTTCAGCTATGAGTATAACTATTGTATTCTGAGGAAACACCAAAACAGAAAGAAAATTCATGGATTGGTTTCTTATATAGCTTTTTAAAAATTATCAGTGTTGGGTGTTTATTTTAATTAATACATCTACATGATCACATTATCAAGCAAAGTTCACAGCTTACATCAGAGTTCTGCTCTATGGGCTTTGAAAAATGAAAGCACCATTATTTTTTGGAGGTATTGAGGTTTGAACTTAGAGTTCTGTGCTTACTAAGTAGGCACACTACCACTTGAGCCATACCTTCAGCCCTTTATTGCTTTAGTTAGTTTTCAACTTAGGGGCTCATGCTTTTTCCCCTGACCAGCCTCTGATGGTGATTGTACTACCTACCCTTACTGCTAATTGAGATTACAGCATGCTTATTTTTGAGATAAATTCTCACTAACTTTTTCCCTGGGTTGACCTTGAACTGCAGTCCATCCTATCCTTGCCTCTCAAGAAGCTGGGATTACAGGAGTAAGCCATTGTACCTGGTTGTATCTACCATTTTAATATATTACAGAATAGTTTTACTGTCTAAAAATTCCCTGTGTTTTACTTATTCATTCTTTCCTCCGCTAAAACCTTGGTAGACACTGAACTTTTTACTGTCTCTATTGGTTTTCCTTTTTCCACAAAGTCTTACAGTGGAATAATACAGATTGTCACATTTTATGGTTGGTTTCTTTAACTTAACAATATTTGCATGTCTTAAAATGTTGAATGTAAATTGTGCATGAAAACTCAAAATTAAAAGTGTCACTATCAATCAACAGTGCTTGGAAGATGGTGGCTATGTTCTGTGAGTTAGGCTTGAATCATTATAAGTATTTTTTATTTAGAAAGGATTGTAGGGAGTTACTCTGAGATTGTGAAAAAGGAGTAAGAACACCTTAGATACTTCCAGAAGTATAGTGTAATTGCTGGTAATATTAATCAGCCTTTTTTAAAACTATAAAATAGAGGTAGAAATGATTGCTAGTTTGAAACTGCAAATAATTGGAGTTCTTGAGTCATAATTGCTTAAGTCTAATAAGACAAAATGGCACAAGGTTTGCATATTTTAGAAGACTACATCTTAAACTTTGTGGTATAAAACAGTGTTTCTATAATAATGTGTGTGTGTGTGTGTGTGTGTGTGGTTGTAGATAGTGATGGCCTAGTGCATTTCAAAAGAATGCCATTTAAGTAATAAAAAGTATCACTTTTGTGCCCCAGAATTAAGGGAGCAACATTTGTCATCTTGTTTTTTTTACAATAAATACTGCCTGAACTATACTCGTAATAATAGCTACAGGTTACTGAACTGGTAGTTAACATTACTTCAAAATAATCCTGCAAGACGTATTATTCTCACCATTTTGAGTATTAGACAATGGAGACTCAAAGACAGCAAGTGGCATGTCTATCACCTAGTTGGAAAGTAATGGGTCAAATTTAAAACTGAATTTGGCTCTTGTGCCTTTGCCCCCATACCACGCTCTCTCCGTTGACGTTTTCAGTTGAAATTTGTTAAGTAGCTGAAATGATCAACCTCAGAACACTTTTCCTTGTGTAAGGAAATATTAAGATTTTGATCCAGCTTTTTAAAAAGATCTATGAATTTGGCAGTAACGTACCTTATTACTTTTTACTTTTGTGCCCATCATTTAATATCAGCATAAGAGACACTATTGCTTGTTTTCCTGTCATCATTAATTCATGACAGAAACATTTAATAACCTATTAGAATCTGTCATATAAAAGTACATAAAGGAAGTTTTCAGCAAAGCAAGCTGTGAGACAATAGCTGTCATCTACTTTGAAACTATGATGATATAGTTAATATATAAGCCTCCCAAGAAGTGTCAGATATGCTACTTACATTATTAATGACAAAAGAAAAATTATCATTTGTCATTCAAAAACACATAGAACAATTTTTGATTAAATAAGTTAAGTTAATTTTGATTAAATTAAGTTAAGGCAAGGTAACTGTAGGATACATGTATAAATGTATGTTGGTGTGTGTGTGCACATAAATTCATGTGTCTGTGTATCTGTGTGTGTGTGTTCAGATGACAATTAAGTTTTGTGGTTTTCAAGAGGTCAAGCAGTATGACAAGAAGCAAGAAATTATTTGATTCTACCATAGAAAATAGAAAGCTGACCTGAAAAATCAACCATTCTGAGAGTGTAAGTACTGTTCCTTCTTTATGAGATTTTCGCAGGGAGAAGGAATATGGCAGTATGAAAACAGTAAAAAGAACAGAAATAACAGAGAAGAATATGGGGCAAATAACTGGAATTATTTAACTTAATTTGGTGATAAATTAAGTTTAACTTAATTTAGTGATAAAAATACAGGATTTTATGTTATTTTCATATGAAAGAGACAAAGATACTTTTGCGTGTGGCAAAATATTCTATAGAAGGCTGATTACATTATCAAGTTATGTGATAATAGAAGGAAATGCAAGAAATGAACCTTACTGGGATAATTTCTAAATGCTAGGAAGAAAATTGTACTACAGAAATGAGTGATGGAACTAAAGCTAAAAATAAGCCAGCTGAATTTAAAGAATTAGTATCATATAGATGATGTAACTAAAATAAGTAGAAGTGCAAATAATTGGACTTCTTGAATAGTAACTGCTTAAGGGTTCTGCATTCAGCACTGTACTTTCACCACAGTGAGCACCCTACAGAGCCATGTGGAATGGAGATGTGCCTTGGGCCACTCTAGGTAGAGCACTCCCACCACACCCGCCAGTGTTACTTTAAGTCGGTGTAATTTGGGATGTAAAAAAAAATTTCTCTGGTTCAAGTGTGATTAATTTCTTAAGACAATTATAAAAGCTATTATAATTAAATCAAATACCTAGTTAAGCTGTGAGTTAAATATTGGCGATGTCCTTAGGGCAATACTGTATTGTTGAACAATGGTGCATATGTACGTATACAGCTATAATTGTTGTGTTTCATAACACATATACACATAACTGTAATCTTTCTTTTTCATGAGTTCATAACACTTCAGAGTTAGAAAAGACTTGAGAAGGCCTCATTTCACAAAAGAGCAAACCAAGGCCCAGCTAAATTTGTTTTCTTGATGAAGGTCTCAGAGTTGCTATTGGAGCTAACAGTGATGGAGCCAAGAGTTCCTCTCAGTTACCAAATTCTGCAAGTAAAACCACGTCTTGGAACTATTGGAGCCTTGTATACCTGAGCAAAATGAAAGGAGGAAAGGAACCTTAATCCAATAAGTCCAATTAATATAGCCAGCCAATATGATGATACCATCCAAAACACATTTCTTTTTCATTTAATTTCTGGCCCGAATTTTTCCCTGAGTTTTTATTTGGCTTAATATTTTTGGATAATTGCCTTATCTTTTCTCATTGATTTAACTGTCTAAGCAGACTGTAATGTTATAAATTTAACATCCACTAAATATTCTATTTTTAAATGCCTTTATTTAAGAAATATGGATTAATTTTTACTAATATTGAAGTATTCTAAATTTGGATACTATATTCCTTCTTAATGAGAATTAAAATGTTCTCTTAAATTATTGATCTTTTCATAATTCTAGCTAAATGAATATTGGATGATGAAGAAATATTCAACTCATTTTATATAAATGAATTCTCTTCTAAATTTGCTAATTTCATTAAAAGCCAATCAATGAGTTTTCTTCCCAAAAATCAAGAAAGATTTAAAATGATAGGCTTTTCCAAAAAATACTGCCTTAAATATTGATCAAGAAAGCATTTTAACAAGGAAGATAAAATATGATATATTTGGAATTTGAAAAACAGACCTATTTCTGTGAATTTTTCTCAGTCATCTGAGAAGAGTGTTTTAGGTTGGTTTGCTTGTTAGCTTTTTCTATCCTGAAATAGCATTTGATTCCTGCAGCCAAAATTCACGCTACTGAAACTTAAAAGTTATATCTGAGCATCCTTTGAAATAATAAACTCTTTCTTCTAAATACATGTTTAATATATATTGTAACTTAGTTCTTCTGTTACAAGATATTATTTGCAGTAAATGTTTCTCATTTAATATTTTTTTCTAATGATAAAATTATCATACCACATAATCTAGATTTGGTTATTGAGAAACAGTGCAAGATTTTTTAACCTACTGACAAAACATTTTAGCAATAATTATAAATCATTTTTGAAATTATGATATAAAATCTCTTAAAGTACATATTTGTATTATGAATAATGCAAGATAGACAATTTACAAGTTCTGATTGAACAAAGTATACCTACATGGTCCTATCTTTAAGCCTGCTTAAAAAGGCAAATTAAAACTTCTTAGTACAAATAATGTCTAAAATTGAAGAAACAGCAAGATGACCAAATTATTGCATTACATATTGGCATATTAGGTATGTTTTTCACTTGTAGAATGGTTTTTACTTTTGCTGACTTTCAGCGTGCTGTTGTACAACATGTGGGTGTAATAGAATGGAACATATTTCTACATCTATGACTAGAATTCCACACACCATTTTACATGACAAAACCTGCATGTCCTGGTACTATTAACAGTGAGACAAGCTGTCAACTTCTACCAGCCCAGGCCTCGAGTCACCTCATAATACTGAATTCATTTAGTGAGATGCTATTTAGATGTGCAACATAAAGAAAATGGGTGTTTTATGTATGTTTCTTGTTAGCTTCTCAACCCCAACATCTAAGGTTTGCTTCCTGCAAACAAAAAGCATTCCACTAAAACTAAAATACAAAAGACACTAAAGTAGAACATAAGCAAAAGCAGCTGGTTGCAAAGGAGATACACTCTTCAACTTTGGTACAGGACGAAACTACCAAAACTGATAATACATGTTTATTTGCCATATAAGATCATAAAGTAGACAGATTTTATTAAAAGTGAGCACATGAATCACCTTCCATATTGAGATGGAGTACATGCTCATTTATGACGACATAGAATGTAATAAAATCTGCTGGTGAGTAAAAAGGTTAGAGCAAGGTTTGTGTAAACAATGTTTAAGGGACACTTAATTAACATTAAATATGTGTACATCAATCTCTTAGTTCTGGGAATTCTATCCATCCTACACTAAATATGCTTCCTGACCCAGATCAAGGGAACTTGCTTTCTGTAGCATTTGGTGACATGTGTCTTGTCTCTATTTTTACTACTTAGTATAAATTTCACCCTGAAGACATGGTGTAATGGTGACTGCTAACTGAATAATGTGTCAGTGTCTTAGTCCATTTTCTTATGTTGTAACTGAAATTATCCAGAGACTAGATAATTTGTAACAGTAGTGTTTTTATCAGCTCATGATTCTACAGGCTGGGAGGTCCAAGGTCCCGAAGGCACCTCTGAGTTAGAGCCTTCTTGCTGGTGGGGACTCTGCAGAGTCTGAGGGTGTTGGGGGTTAATAGGTACATCCAAGACACAGAGACAAACTACTGTTTATAACAGACCTACTGTCAAGATTACTCGTCAACCCATTAATCCATTAATTAGGTTCTGTTCTGATGATCTGATTACCTGGGGATCAAACCCAGAGCCTTGAACATTCTAAGGGAGCAGTCTGCCACCAAACTATGCCCCAGACTCTCTAATCACCTCTTAAAGAACTCACCTGGTCTCATCTCTTAATCACTCACAATAGGGATTAAATTTCAACATGTTTTATTGGGGACATTTAAACCACATCACTCACTATCTCTGCAATTAGTTTCAGGGATTTAGTTGTCACTCTTTTTGTTTCCACATGTGACCAAGGCAGCCCCAAATCTCAAAGGTACGTCTCTTCTTTGCATGTATAAAGTTCCTCATAACTTGCAGAAAGGAATATGTTCTTAATCTCCTTCTCCCTTTTTTCTGATACAATTTTCATGTGTGATCCTGTCTGAAATGCAGGTAAAAGGAAGTTGTATTTGGATTCTGGGAATATGAAGGCATACTTTCCTGTTTTAAATGTCAGCTAATGAGGGCTGGGCACAGTGGCTCGCACCATAATATAGGACATTTTATTGGTGTAAAGTGCTATAGTTCTATGAGTCAGTATTATAAAAATAATACAATGATTGTTAGTATTTACATTGAAAATAAAGGCAACAAAAAGTAGGATTGTGCTTAGAGGATTTTGCACTCTCCCCTTATGGATGTACATTAAGGGAGAATTTATTTTTAAGCTGAGTAATGATCACCATTAACTGTTACAGTTTTTTAAGAGTAATTAGTTGATTGAAAAATTTATTGAATATAAATAAATTTTTCTGGAGTTTAATGAAATTTCAGAATTTTCTGATTGCATTCGCTACCTTTCTCTTTTTAGAAAAGATCAGACCTTGAAACTGTATAATTTTGTGATTACCCAAAGATCACTCTAAGTATTTTTTAAATCAGGATTCTTCTATATATGATCCATTCATGATTAATATTTTTGCTTAAATGATTGCTTAAATAGGTGTCCCCCAAACCAGAACATATTTTTTATCCCTTAAAACAAGCTCGCAGACTGTACAGAAAAATATACATGCTGTGTGAGTACATGATTGGCTGCATGGATGACTTCACTCTTGCTTCTGATGCCTCTGAGCCATTTTTGCAGTCATTAGCACAAATCCCCTCAATTTCTTCTCCTCTTCCCTTTCTGAGAAGAAAGGAAGGACTGTACTCAGCCCCTCCTTGAAGTAAGGTACGGCCATGTTAGTTGCTTTATGCAACACAGTAGGAGCACAAAGTGAGGAGCATCTATAAAGTGAGTAGAAGTATTTATGATTCAGTGCACTACTTGCTCTTTTCCAGATGTAGCAATGATAGAAACATGTGTCATGATGGGGCCTCAGTTAACCGGGTCCCTAAACTGCTACATTTAAATCAAGTCCTCTGCACACGTGCGTTCAACATTTAGTTTGAACAAGAAATGTAGTGTAATTATGCTGAGATTTGAAGGGTGTTTGTTATGGGGAAATAATGCAGCCTTTCCTTCTCAATTTGAGAGACGAAGTGAAATTCTAGTGAAGGCAGAATACTTACGCCCAATTTATAATGTCCTGACTACAGAAATGTTATATAAGCACACCTCTGAATTAGTTCTTAATGTAAAATGTATCGTATTTTATGACTGATTAGAGTTATCCGAACGAACAAATTATTTAAAATGTATAAACATCAGTTCATTTGAGAACATTTTATAGATTGGAAGCACTTTGAGTTATTCAGCTTATAAGTTTATATAAAAGTATATTTTGATATCTTGAACAGCTCTAAGGACTATGCTAGTGTTTTGTGTTGTTCTTGTAAACAAAAGAAACCAGGGCGATTAAATTTTCTTATTCTGTTTACTATTGGGACAATTTTTATAACGAAAAGAATCAGGTAGGATTTTATTAGAGGAAATGAAAAGAGGTAGATAGAACTGAGTCAACCATGCTTTGTAAAAGTTATTGAATTCATTCCTAAACTAATAATGGGAGATTAGTGAGAGAAAAAGTGGTATCAAGGATTAGTTCAAGATTTGTGTCATGAGAAACTAGATACATGGAGGTACAATTTGTAGACTGGAGAGTCCTGAAAAGGGACTAATTTATTCAAGGATAACTAAGACATTGACACTAATGTAAAGAAAACTGAGTAACTACCTGATACATTGAAGAAGCATGAATCAGAGTATCAATTAATAAAAATAAACACACCTTTATAAAATTATTAGAAATATATTGAATACTTTTGTAGGGAACTAATTAAAGCCTCTTTTTAAGAAAAGGAAAGTTTTCAAATAAATGAAAATTGGGTATGCAGTAGAGTGACTTATTTTATATTGCTATCTTGGTTTCTTTTAATTATTTTTTGGCATAAAAAGAAAGCATGAGTGCATACTGGTTCCTTCTGAATATTAATTTCTTCCATCTTTTTCTATCAGGCTTCACAGTTTAGGAAGAATAGTTTACTCCTGGTCCTTTAATATACTTGGCTTCTTGAGATAAGAAGAATTTCTACTCTCAAAGCATATTTATATCCCTTCAAAGCGGGTTGGCTAAATCAAGTCACATAACCAAGCCTGGCATGGCAAGGGAACAAATGATTAAGCGTCCTTGCTGATACCAAGGCTCAGTGATGCTGCCATAATCTCTGACTCTTCCCAAATCTTCATCTGCATCTTGGTAGTGAGTTTAGCATTTATAGGTGGACAAATAAATTTTACACCTTAACATAACTGGACTAGCACCGAAGGTCAGACCAGTAGTGGATACCAACTGTTGAGTTTCCTGGGCTACTTCCTTGTCCTTTGAATGTATACAGGTCTATTTATGAATACGCCTTGATTTTTTCTTTTTTGAAAAGTTGAAATGCATTTTACAAATTTCTCCAGTAAATTTTCTTTGCTATGCCCTATTATTTCCTGAGATTGTAGAGCATTTGGAAAAAAAACCATTCATCTTAAAATTTAGATTAATAGCAAATCACTTCTTGGGAAACAGAAATTCATGTCTTTGTAAGCACCGAAGCTTTAGTATGGAATAAAGTTTTATCTTCTTATCAAAATCTAGGGATTTTTGGAATATTTCAGATTTTAAGAATGAATATAGTTGGAAGTTTTGAGGTACCTACTAATTCATAAAGCCTAAAATTACTTTTAATGTTTAAGTCTATTGCATCAAACTTTGGTTTATAACCAAATAAGGATTTCATGTGTATTTTCATGAAGAAAAATTGGGGGTTTATTTTGTTAATAGGTAGATGGAATCAGTAGAGTTGGGAGTATTTATTTCTTTTTGTCTTTCTTTTATTTGGTGGTACTGAGGTTTGAACTTGGGGCCTAGTATTTGGTAGGCAAGTGTCCTACCACTTGAGCTGCACCTCCAGCCCAGTTTTGCTTTAGTCATTTGTAGAATAGGATCCCCAATTTTTGACCAGTCAGGTCTGGAGTGGGATCCTCCTATTTATGCCTTCTGTGTCGCTGGAATTATAGGCACACAACACCATGCCTAGCTTTATTTGTTGAAATAGGGGACTCACTAACCTTTTGTTCAGGCTAGCTTTGAACTCTGATCCTCCCGGTCTCTGTCTCCCATGTAGCTGGGATTATAAATGTGAGTCACCACATGCCCTGCACAGTATTTCTAATTAATTAAAGTCTTCATTAGTACATAGATAAGACCATTCCAGTTTCTACTTCCTTAGTGTTCTTTTGAAATTAGTTGGATTTTTAATTTGAAGGATAACACAATAATTTCTAGAACTGTGGTTTTCAAATGTTTATATATATTGTGGGATATTTTTATCAAATGCAATATTACAAAGAACTTTAATACAGAGAATGTGTTCAAAACGACTGTGTTTTGTGTTCAAGAATTGTAATGACAGGGCCAGTGGAGTGGTTCAAGTGTAGTGTGCCTGCCTAGCAAGTGTGAAGCCCTGAGTTCAAACCCCAGTACTGCCAAAAAAAAAAAAAAAAAAGGACTGCAATGATAAAGTACAATTACTTGATAATTTCTCACTTCCTTTTTTAACAAAAACATATACTTCCCCAAGATTGGGGAAATTGTAATAATATAGGCATTAACGTTATTTTTCAGCTACAGATTACTGGCAAACTCAGAGTTGAGTAAAATCATTTGAATTGTGTTATGAGTAAAAATGAGGTTGCATTGCATTTGCTCTCATTTTTTTTTCTTTTTGATTGGCAAAGGGTGATACTTTCCGAAGACTCTCAGAGAGGTCTACTTTTATCATACCAATTATCAGTGCCATAGGCAAGGCCTCTCCCACACAGAAAAGTATTTGGGACTACCAGTTATACCCTTGAATATCTCTGTGTCCATCTAAATAACTTAAAGGGCAGAAAAAACAACTCCTGGGTAATCTGTGGTAGGTGAAATGTCTTGCTCATTTTTATGACTGTGGCTCATGACTGTAGCTTTGAGTTTTGAGCCTGTTGGGCTTAGGATCTCTTTTTTCCCCTTATGCTAAACATCCTGCTGAGATTGACTTCAGTTTTTGTGAAAGTTGTCATTAAATTGATCAGCAAAACATTGCTTCAGAGGCAAAGATGGACAGAAAAATTGTTTCCTCAGAACTCCATTTCTCTATTATCCCATGAGACAGAAATATGTGAGGGTGTTTTGGGGTCTTTTATTTTCAAACACATGAAACTTTTATTACTCTTTGTTGTCTTATCAATATTTCTGTCTTTCTGTTTGCTAACCTGGCCTTTGAAATTTTTAATCTGTCAAAATTATATTTCCCTGGCATCTACAGTTTAGTGACATGCTTGGTTAAGTTACAATCAGATCAGAGATATGGTTTTCGTGTTTTTCTATTGCTTTCTATCTACATAACCTTAGCAAAAATATTTTAGTTTTCCATATCAAAATTTACTCATGCTCGATGTGAATACAATAAAAGCCATTTCACGTGAATGCTGTGGTGATTAAATAATTTAATTAAAATTCTAAAACACAATTAGCTTCATGATTCTTTGGGCATGTGATTTGAATCCCCTTATGTCATCTTGAATTAAAATGATTTATTGATTTACTATTTCTTTGGGCAGAAGACCAAAATTTGTCATTTTTCCTACAAGACCCCCAGTTTAGCTACTATCTACATTTTCAGCTTTGCCTCTTACCTGTCCAAAGACATTGCCTTCTTAAAAGACTCTGCTTCCTATAACCTCAGGCCCTTTACACGTGCTGTTCTGGTTAACTGGTCTCTTTACCTGGTAGGCTCCTATTTTATTTTCCAATTTGAACTGAGTAATTATGTATAGGGAACACCTTGGGTATCATATTCTCTTTGTTACTGTACATACAGCAGAACACTATACAAAGGGTTCCATACAAGTTTCTTGAGTGTGAACTGCTATGCTAACTCATAGTGGAACCTTTCTGATCCTTTGAAATGCTTCTTTTTCCTCAAATATTTATAGAACTACTTATGTTAATGAAATAAAAGGAAAATGAGTTAGTATGTATGGGAGCTTTACCATCATTTCAGGAACTCATCTAGGCATGATACATACTTTTTAATCCTCACCAATTCTGAGCAAATATGAGCTATAGGAAAAGAAAAAAACATCATTATACTATAATATATTTTAATGTAACTTATGAATTAAAAGTTCTTTGTCCCAATTCAAAGGGAAAAGGGAGGCACATTCAATTTATAGGCTAAAAATTTATGGAAAAGCTAAAAAAAATAAGAAAGTCTTATTACATCAAGAAAATTCCATGTTACAGACTATTCTAATTTTTTTCTTCAAATCATAGTTATGGGAATACATGTGGTTGGATAAAACTTAAAACGTTGAAAAAGACAACAAATAACATGTATGTATCACACAGTGTAATAGTTCACTATTACGAAATAATAGTTTCTCTATTATGAAAATAGTTCTAATCACATATGGTATTGAGATTAATTTGCACCATAACACAAAAAAGAACAAATTTGAAAAAGCCAGTAGATGTCAAGAATAAGTTGTGGACTACCACAGTAAACATTTCTTAGAAGTACAATATGTGATAAAACACTTTCAGCCAGTTAAATGAGGGCCACTGACCTTGTCAGAATGACACAGCCAGCCACCAGAGAGTTCAGAAAGAACTACATAAACTATTACCAGGAACTATATCCTTCTAAAACTTTTAATTAGCAAACTGTTCCAATGTTTATCTTAAACATTTCACAAGATAATGCCTTGGGTTCCTTTATATCACAGATGAATATCAACTGCCAAATGTCTTGGCTTACAAAAATGATTCTTAAAATGGAAGGACTGCAGATTCTCATACACGTCTATATACAATGGAGGTTTATTGTAGACTTAAACTTACTGTTACTAAATAGTGGAACTACAAAGAGTTGGTCTGACACTTGGCCACTAGTTATGTTAAGGGAAAAATCAGAATTTTGAAATAAAATTAATTTAAATTCTTGTCAGTTTAAAATACTGACCTATTTTAAAAGATTTTTCTTTCTCTTCCCTCCCCTGTATACAGGAACTTAAATATTACTGTACATGGACTTTCTGGCTTTAGTTTCACTCACACATCTGCCAAATTAATCTTTGTTTTTTTTAATTTTTCAGAATTAATTTTTTTCCTCAGGAATTCCCAATAACCCTATGCCCCTTTAAAACTTTCAGTCTCTTAAGCTAATGCTCACAGCCTTCGAATTCCCCTTATTACTTTCTTAAACTATTCCCTGAGCCTGCTTTAAACAAATGTTCCACTGAGCTGAGTTTCCCAAAGCAACCTTGTATATTCCTCCAGAGACACTGTGGTATAGGGGAAGGACACTGGCTGTGGAGTTCCATAAATTTCTGTTCTACTGATAACTGTGACCTGAAATTTCAAAGTCAAACTTCCTCCATTCTCCCCTGCTCTTCAGCTTCTCCCTCCATAAAAGAGGAACAACTGTAGTTGTAATTATTGCCTTCCTCATAGGACTGTTTTGAAGCTGACATAAATAACATGTACAAAGCCTAACACTATGAGGAGTAGTATTTATTAATTGAGGACTAACAAATGCTACTCCTCATACTTCTTGCTTTATTGACTTCCTACTTCTCTTAAAAGTGCCAGTGGATTGCATAGGGCTGCAATGAAATATGTACTATTGATGATAAAGCTAAAATGTGAAGAGAAACAGTGTAACATCTGTGGCAAGGAACAGAGGGGCTCTACCTCTAGCTGGACAGGCTTGCCTCTGGAGTCCCAGTTTGCAGAAATATACAAAGTAACACTCCTCTAATAGGGTGCAAGGGAGGAGTCAATGTTCACTTAAAACAATTCCAGTAACCCTTGATGATTGTCATTTATTGCTTTTATACTTGAAAAATGAATTACATCTTTTATTTTAACTGATTCAAATGTTAATTTTTGTTGAACTCTTAATGTAAAAGAAGCATTGCTATATTGGTATTTTGCATGGTTATTTAAGATTGTAATACTCTTTTATTTCTCTAAAATAATGTTTTGTCAATTATTAAGCAAAAACAAATCTTTAAGAGCTTAAGAAATTCCATTTATTGTTAAATCTTGAGTTTTCTGAATTCTAAGAAACAAAAAGGAGTCCAAGTGACTCTAGTAACTCTTAACACATTCTCAGTCTTTAATGTCATTTGTAGAAGGTTTTATTTCTTCTCTTTAGTATACTTACCTAAAGAAATATATTATGCATGTTTGTATATGTAGATGCCTGGAGACCCTTTGGGACAGTTTTAAAAATGGAAATGGTAAGATTTAGTATTCTATGATAGCGTGTTTTGCTGATAAAAAATGTCCTCCTGCTTAAATCACTCCTCTTTGATTGCTATTTATATAGTACTTGTTCACCCAGTCTTAAAATCCCCTCCTTCCTCCCTATCTTGCCAGCTTGGGCTTTTTCCTAGAGTGTTATGTTTGTTGATTCCTAAAGAGTTTTCAAATTCCTATTCCCTCATTGTTCCCATGATTGCTTGTTCCAAGTTTATGACTTCTAAATGTCTTCTCTGCCATATTCCAGTGGCTCCAGACTGACCCTTGCTGGCCCCTCACTTCCTATGGGGACTTTTCTTTGGAGCTGTCTGGCCTTGGGGCTTTGTGAATTGCAGGGCTACCTGAGACACTTTTGATTCAGCCATCACTGATTGCCAGTCCTCAAACTCTTTGACATGGATTGTATATACCCACAATAACATCTGCTGTAACTCTCATCAATATTTTGGCCATGCTGAGTTATTAAAACCTCTAAATATACCATGTCTTGCCCCTGCCTTATTTGTCAAAAATATTAACAAACACCTATATATTTTTTACGTGGTAGTTCAGACTGTCACTTTTTCCATGAAGTTCTTCCATCCCAGCAAGAGCTAGTGGCTTTTTTTTTTCTGTTTTGAAAGTAATTGTCATATATCTCTCTGTAAGATTAATCATGTTACATTTAAAATATTTATATATCTGTCTTTTCCGGTAGAATGAACATTATGTTATCAGAACAGCTTCTAATTCTTTTTTTTTTTTTTGTATACCCAGGTCTTGGCACATGGTGTATCAATACATATTTAAAAACAAATAAATAATATGATTGAAGAACTTCATATACATGCATAAAAATAGAATGATTAAATGCATTAAAATTGTTTAGAAAGGAGGGAAAGGGGGAAGAAAGAGTAATAGAGGCTGTGAATTTGATCAAAGTGTATTATATGTGTGTATAGAAATACAAAGTGAAACCCCTTTGTGCAATTAGTATATGCTAATAAACAAAGGGAGAAAAAAGGCACTAGAAAAAGAAAACAAATGAAAAGAAATAAGCCTGATATGACATGTTTTATCCATATTACTTTATTATGCCTATATAAAGTAATTTATTAGGCCTATAGTCTGAATTTATTTTAATAAATTCTAAATTTATTTGAATTCAAAATTTATTTCTTATTGTTTGATACATATGAAAGAATTAAGTTTTCAAAAATGAACATGTAAGCATGAAATAAAAATCAACCAATGCAAAATAGTAAATAAAGTATGACTTTTTGGCATTATAAAACCTAGCTGAGTTTTAGTTGTGCTAAGAAACAATGAGGAAATTTGAAACAAGCTGCATAGTTTCATAAGGTTGGAGTTTTCATCTGACTATAGAAAATAATATCTAATATACCTCACTATTTGGTCATGAGAATCAAATGAGTTGAATAAATTGAAGTGTTTTGTGAGCTGTTAAAGACCAGAGATTTTTAATTTAATATTTTAGTATGCTCAGATACCAATAAAGGATCCAGGGGTATTCTAAGAAGCTCACAGATTTTCAGGGTAATATTTTAGAAGAGAATCACGTGACTCACATAAATGGCATAACATGCCATTTGCATGTTATTGTCATGCCCACTCTTGAAATTTTAATCCTAATGGATTACTAGGCACCAACTAATATCATACTTCATTTTTTTTCACTTTGAGTCATCCCTTCTTAAATGGTGACACCTACCTATTTGCTTGGAAGAGGGAACTCAGATATTAAATCAAGCGCTCTTTTGTACTCTGTGACTGATAGAATCTATGACCATTTTTCCTAACTTGATACTTAATGTCCAGTTTTTAAAATTCCAAGAAAAAACTCTCCGCAAGTGTTTGGCTTTCCAACTATTGTATCAGATAAGGACTTTAAACACTTCATTTTGAAATACAAGGCTAAGCAAGGCTTTGTTGTTCTCAATCCTGTCCCTCTGCAATGAAAGCTGCTAGCTCCACTTATAAGGGTATGGGGAAAATGTTTGGAAGTATATTATACATGAACTATTTCCAAATATGTCTGATTGCAGTATAATTAATAACATCACCTACAATTTAGAAATTCTACAGTTTCTTTAAAAAGCTACCAATTATCCTACAATTTCCCCCAGAAGATAACAAATTCTGTTTTTTTGTTCTGTGTGTTCTATGACCCTAATTAGATTATAAACTGAAGACATGGTCTATGATCAAGTCTTATCTTTAAACTGCAGCTAGTAGTATCTAGCTATCTATCAACTTATTGTGAATATTAAATGTGATAATGTAAATAGAAAACTCAACAAAATCTTAGCATGTGCTAGAGGTGATCCATCAAGTTAGACTCCTTTTCTTTCTCTCTTGTTTGTTGCATTCTTCCAAAGAACTTATAAAGAGCTAGTTGGCAACCAGAATCATCAAAGTCTAATAATAGCAACAAATGCAGCAGTTCACAATTATTGATTTATTAGTCATCTGTAGTACACTTTGCAACCTTTTCATAAGCCTAAGTATATGCATATTCTTTTCCAAGGAAGCCTTACTGTACCACCCTCCCCAAAATTTTGAGCAACAATGAAGATTGTAAAACATTTCCTAGAAATCACTTCCATGTCAAGCGATATACTAATCTAAAACAGACTGTAATGTCACATTGGAGAGACTTTTTCATGTCTCTGGGACATTTAGGGGGTAGTAGATATCATCCTCTAAGTTTCTAACTTAGTATGTCCAACTAATACTGACAATGCCAGTCATGGAATGTTTGTATCTGCCTACATTGTATTGTTAAACTATTGAACCATGTCTATACTTGCCTATTCCTTAGTTCAGGATTAATATTAAAGATGAGCTATAGATATCAAAAACACAAAGAAATGATTTTGTAAAAGTGTAGTTTCTCTGAGTTCTGTTAGTCTCATGATTGATTTTTGATTCTGAATAACATAACAGAGGAAGACGATGTGCCCGGCCAGCAATATGAGTTCATTTATTTGATCCCTCAAACTTTCCAAACATTTTCTCAAAATAAACATGCAGAAAAAAAAAAACAGTGGTAATCAATGCTAAACAAAGATGGGACATTCAATTACTGTTGAAGAGTTTCTACTTTATGTACATTTTAGTACCATTAGTCTACATTAATATCTAAGGTTTCTGAGAAAATTTTATGTTGGCACTTCAGAAAAAGGGCAGGGGATGAGAGGCTATTTGGCAGAACAGTGTTTTTTTCATAAATGTCAGGAGGAAAAATCTCTCTGCCAGGTAAACATAAATCATGTATGCTTTGAAGCAAGGCCATATGATTCTTGAATAATCACCCTATGGAAAAGTGTTATAAAAACAATAGCTTCCATAAAGAATTCACTCTAAGGGCATTTATAAACCTGATCTTTAGTATTTTGACATCTCCTTATGACTCCACCATTTTTCATAACTCTTATTACCAAGATAAGTATTTTTATTTCACTATATTACCTGGAAATCCACCAAAATTCAAATTTGTGATTCAGGATTGATGATCAGGTAAGTTCTTACCTCCGCCTTTCTGTGTCCAATTAGAACAGACGGGAATCAGATGAAGCGAAAAATGGACATTTTCACTTACCAATAAGGCATTAGCAAATTTATCACATCTGTCTATGGACTGGTTCTTTAAAGCTGGTCTACTATCTTACCTGAGTTATACCACCTCCAACCCGCATTTATTTTATATCCTCTTTTATATTGTCTTGTAAACATTTCAAAGGTATACTGCCCTAATCTTGTCCTCCATGTGAAAGGAGCTATGTCAAGTGCTGGGGATGAACTTGATTCCCAAGCTGCTCACTTTCTGGTCTGCGGGGGAATAAAGGCAGTTACAGTACCTAGTGCCTCATGTGATACTATAGGTTATTGTACCTCTCTCATATTACCTCTCTTCTTTCCCTTTGCCCCCTACCTCATACCACAATAACAGTATCCAAATCTACATCTCTTCAGTCTGTAAAAAGGAACAGATGTTTCAATTTAATGGAGGTTTTAAGTGAAATTTGGTCATTACATAAATCTACTTATTCAATGAATGTAAGATCACCTGAAAGGGATCAACAATGAAAAATTCAAAGAGTTTGTATTGTAATTTAAAGAGATTAGTGTATCTCAAGCAAATGAATGAAAATAGTTTTTTTTACTCAAATAAGCTGACTTTGTGGAACTACTTGAACATTTCCATAACATTTGAGTTTTAAGGCTTTATATTATAAGTACCTAATACTAGCCAAACACCACTGTAAATTTCCTATCTAGATCTATGGAGAAGACTGCTTTGAGTGCAGGTCTGAATTTATGTCAGTTTTTTGTCTACTAAGAGTTTAGCTAAAGCAAAGCTAGATATGTTGGGGCACAGTGGAAATTTAAGAATTTTATCTTAGGAATAAAATTGCCAAGAATCTTACTTTTAGATTTAATGATAACAGCTAATATTTTCTTTTGTCAATTGTCCTTTAATGAATGTCTGACATGAATTTAAGCTTCATAGCATCACTGGAAAAAAGGAAATTTTATATTTTCAAATTTACAGTGAAGATGGTGTGGATAAGAGACTGGGAACAATTTTCCAGTGGCATAAAAAGGCAGAACTAGGACCCAAACTTAGAAGTCCTGATGTCCAAGTAACACCTTTTGCTTTCTCACTAAGGTTTAGCTTTTTCTTTTTTATACACATATTTTATTATTTTTTAATCTTTATTTTGTATATTATTTATTTTTAATAATTTTATTGTGCTGGGAGTATATTGTGGTATTTGCAAAAGTTCTTAAAATAGATGAAATATATAATACTTGAATTCACTCCCTCCACCATTCTCCTTTATTCCCCCTCCCCCATTCCTGGAATAGTTTCGGCAGTTCTCATTTATCTATTCACATACATGTGTATATGGTATTTGCACCATGTTCACTCTCCTAGACCCTTTCCCCAGTTCCTCCCCCCTCCACTGGGACCAACCACCCCCCTCCTCACAGGACCTGTTCTACCCTCCTGTTGTCCAATTTTGTAAAAGAAAAAAAATGACATTTCTGTTTGTTTAACATATCTATTCAGGGTGTTTTCTTGTGACATTTCTGTGTATGTATGTATTATTATCCAAATTGGTTCATCTTCTCTATTTTTCTTCTTTCCACCTTAGTCCCCTTCTTGTGTTGATTTTAATAGGCTTAAAATTCTATATTCATCTTTTATATTTTTGTATATTTTAAAAACATATAATCCAAGTTTGTTTCTCACTAATTGTAGGAATTCAAATATATCAGATCCTAGCCAGGTGCAGCTCATCTCCAAACAAATATTTCCAATTAATATGTTGTTTCATACTATATAAACTTTTTCAATTGAGTTTTTCAAAAAAATTTGTTGATTTTGTAGCTTGCAGCATGGAAGACAGTCTAAGTAATAAAGCATAAAAATGAGCATTTGGTATTTTGGATTATTTAGAAATTTGATTATTGTTAGAATTTAGTTGATAACTAAAAAGTCAAGATCTGTCATAAGCACTTAATGAAAAATAAAGTAAGTTCATGAAAACTCACAGGAGAGCACAAAGAGTTTTCATAAGAATAATAAATCTAACTTTGGACATCTAATGGACCTTTTATATTTGATATTGTTTTGCTTTTGAAATAATTCATGAATAGTTGAAGAAATATTTTAGACTGATGTTGTACAAACAGTAGATATTTAATAAATATTCTTTTGTATAAAAATGTAATGACTATTTGAGATGTCAAGAGGCTTGGTTCTGGAATATGCTATAAAAGATTTTTTCCTAGCCTTTATATCCACTTTTTAAAAATACATTTTTCCCATAAAACAAGTTGCAACAATATTTAAGGAAATGTTTAAAATTTACACTCAGCATTTTCCTTTCTTATGCATCCTTATTTTACTTATTTTTAGGTGTACACATTTATGGTTGAAGCCAAATACTAACATGATTTTCATGTTTTACCTTGTTTGACATTAATTTGTGCACTCAAATCACAAGCTTTATAGTCAAAGTCAACCTGAGCTGAGTTTGAACCTGTTTTCTGTTATTTTCCATCTGTGGGGTAGGTTGGGAATTTCTTATAACCATAAATACACACATCTGACCCTAAATTCTCAATATGACCTATTCCAAGGTCATATTGTGATATTCCAAGGCAATATCACTAGTCCATTTGCCAGTTACTAGCTGGTTAACCTTGGAAATTTTGAGGCTTGTGATGGCTAAATGAAATATTTATAAAGGGTCTAATACAGTAAACTCTGCATAATTATTATTATTTGCATAGCATTCTACAAAGTTCATATATTTATAGTCCAGATTATATAGTATACAGATATTTTCTCCACTATCACTAATGTCTACATTATATCTTTGTGTACGTAGTTCTTTACCCTCTTTCTGATTAACTTAATTGAAATAAGTTAGTATAAGTAAAATGATTGTGTGGCAGATTATGAATAGTTCCATGGCTTTTTATTTGTACCATTAACTTATTTTTCCAAAAATGTCATGCTCATTGTTGGCACTTACTGTGACCAGTTTTATTTGACACACATTCTAGAATATAAACAATCACATCTTCTCACACTTTCTTCTTCAAATTTGCCTCTAGGAGACCCTCTTCTTTGCCAATGATTTTGCTGCAACTCCTAACTGTCCAGAAATATCTTTAGGGTTACTTTTATTATGTGGTTCTTGGGGTTTGGTATTGAATTCTTCCCTTCCTTCCATAGCTACCTGCTATCCATTGCTAAGGCCTGTTAATAGTCTATATAAAGACTCATCACATCGATGTCCTAGGCCAGATCCTCATTATATCTGGCCTAAAATATTTTGATAGCATCTTAACTGGTCTATCTGCCATCTATATTTTACTCCTCCAAGTTATAGTGCATGGTTCCAACAGGTATCTTTCTAAAACCTAAATCTGATCAAATCTCTCATTTAATCCATTTGCTATGTCATTTCTCCTCAGTAACCTTAACCATTTGCTTGGCTGAATCTTACTCAACCTTGAAGTGTTACCTGAACTCCTTTAAAGGATGAAAGGAATCTTTTGTAATACCCTTTAATACCAGCACATATAGAAGATAATGATACCTAGGGAGAATTTTGTAAAAAATCATTGCTGTTACTTTTTTGACTGTTAATCATATATCAAGTGCTATGTTAAACAGTTCATATGTATTGACTCATGTGATGCTTGCAGTTGTACTATTAGATAGCAATATCATCATGTGTACTTTTCAAATAAAGAAATAACTTGCCCTAGATCTATAGCTAGTAACTGACAGGGCTAGGTTTTAAAGTGTGGGTTTTAGCCACTATTGAGACAGTAGTTTCCTGGTAACTCATGTATTTTTCAGTAGTAATCACTCTACTATGACCACTAACCAAACAATATTACCTTCCCTACCTTAGCTTCCTGTTTTAACTGTGCAGTGGGCATCACCATGCATCACAGAGTTCCACCTGTGCTGACTTCACAGTGGGCAGATGTGATGAAAGGATGTACCACATTGCTCCTTCCCACCACAATTAACTCTGCCAGATGGCACTTCAATAATATGTTATGGCAAAATACAGTATTTGCACACATATACCATTATTTGCCTCTTTTGAAAACACTTAACTACAATTATATCATTTAAGTCTCTAGCACTCTTAACTTCTCAAGCTTCTACAATAAAGTACATCATTTAAAAAAATCTATATTTAATAAAATACGCACTAAGTAATTGCCTACTCTTAAGCTGTTAAATTGTCTCATATAGAGTAGACTGTATAACTTGATGTGAGGATCTGATTACCTTTTATATGAATCTTCTATATAATTATCCTTAATCACACACAAATGTACAATGACACTTGTGAATCTACATGTATAGAAGAAGTACTGTCTGGGTACTTTAGAGCACAAGACTTATTTTCAATTCTCAGGCAAATCCTTAATCATTAAGAGCACTTAATTTGTGCCATGTATTATTCTAACATCTTTATTAAGATGATCTCCTGTGGGCTTCATAGCAACACAAACATTAGTACCATTTATACATAAAAAATTTAAGAGCCAGAAAATTTAGGTAACTTGTTTAAGGCCACACAGCACAGTTGAGTGGTGAAACCAGAGCCCTTATTGCTAATCATGGTGTAAAAGCTATCTCACGTAATATCTCTTGGCCTGAATTCCTTCAGTAAATGTGAAAACATCTACATCTTCATACAGGTCAATGTAAGCACAAGAAATTGGTACACAAGATGCTTTAAAATTTGTTTGGAGATTAACCAACTTCTCTCCTAAAGAGAACCTGTTTTATAACTAAATAAGGGTTATAAATGCATTTTCAGTTTTAATTGGCACAAACATTTTTCTTTTATCTCAAGTGAACAAGAAGTTAATCATTTGGATCTGTGGAAAATTTGTCACTAGGTTTACCTGGAAACTAGACCCATTTCCTTGCACCCATTTGAGAATAGAGTTGTATGGCATTTGATATCAAATGAATTTCAAAGGTTTATCTACAAATGCATTTTGGATTTATTATGGAGTAAGTGTGTGATTATAACGAGAGCAAATTTCTCTTCTCTCCTTTTCACTGGTATAAGGGTTGCACGCAGTTTGCACAGGGCTGGTTATATCATATGCGTTGAGAACAATCTGATGATAGTTACTCGGCTGTTTATTAAGCTGGCAGAGAATAATTAGTTTCAGAAATTAATTCATTTTCATTAAATATCTTATAAAACTGAAAAATGCAAGCCAGTGTATATCCATTTTAAAAATTTCCATTTTCTAATATCTTTTCCTTTTTGAGTAGCATTTAGGTGGATGATAAAATAAAAAAAGACTATAATTTTTAGACTTTCTATTTGAAGTTATTTCCCAGCTTTTAAGTAGTTTCTAGGTCTGTATTAATTGAGAAGTGTTACATAGGAAGGAGTAAAAGATAGAAGTTAAGTGTACTTAGGCATTAATCATTTTTATCACTTTTTAGCTTACCTTGATGGGTTATTTAATTCTGTTGAAGCTCAGGTTCTTTATATAAAAAGTAAGGATTTCTCCCAGAATTATTGCATGAATTAGAGATAACATGTATAAATAACATAATATATTGCCTAAAACAAAATCAATAAATAATACCCACTGTTATTTACTGTCTTTTCCAATTCTTCTTGCTTTTGTTCCCTTTTACCAGATGCTATAAATAAATATTTCCAACTAAATGAAAGTAATCTCACAGGCTATAATTTGAGCAATATATCTTCCAGATTGAATTTGAATCCCAGCACACCTGGTAGAATGTCAGATCCATAATAAATGCTCAATAAATTACTACTGACTGAAAAAGTTTATTGATTTGAAATCACAAAGTGGCTAAGTTTTAGAATGAGTACAGAGAAACTGCAATATAGAGATATCTGAGGTGCACCCTTCTAGACTGACTTTTTATTTCACATAATGTCATTTACCCTTACTGTTAAAGTAGACTTGTAAGATATTAACTCAAGACATTTTTAACCTCATGTAATAACATGCAGAAACATAATTTTTGGCAGTTCTCATCTTTGCACATAGTTTTATGATTCAGTGGGCTTTTTAAAAATCATAATCATAGAACACAGGGAGAAAGAAAACAGGAAAAATTTGACCCATTTTCTCCAAATTAATAATTATCAGAGAATTTCTAAGAAGGACTGCTCCCTCTCTAAATGCAATTTTTATAAGTGACATAAATTGATTTGTGCAATCAAATTCAGTCAATGGATAGAGTGAATAGATTTAAATCTGAATGTGCTGCCTTATCTACTAATGCATTTATGGAAAGATGTGTTTTAGTCACAGTTAACATAAATTATAACTTTTTAATGAAGCCTAAGCTTTTGCTTAGAGTGACAGATTACTATGCTTCATTTCTCCATGATCCTGAAACTAAACTGTCAGAAATACAGTTTATGGTAAAATAAGGGAGTATTGTTGATCTGACTTTAAAATCTGAAATATGTAGTGATGACAATATCTTCAGCAAGCACACTAGTATAATTATGGACTGATAATCTTTGCAAAGGCCTTATGAGTGGTACATTTCCATATGGCAGGCACAAGGGCAAGCTCATAATTACATTGAGTAGTTATGAGATGTTATTCCCTCGTATTAGAACTTTTATTCTAAAAATTTTCCAAAAGAAAAGTTTATATTTTTGAAGCCCATTCTGTGCTTCTCCAGGGAGAAGTCATGTCTCCACCAAATGATTAATCTTTCTCTAGAAGATTTTGTGAATAATGATAATAAGGTGGGAATAATTCTCATTACCAACATTATATTTTGTAACTAGAAAACATTGTCCACATTCCTTGATACACATAGCACCCTGTGAAGGAGATGTGATTCCTCCCATACACTAAATATAGTAAATAAACCCCAAGGGAGTAAAGCTTCAAAGTAAGAGACAAATCAGGAAAATATACCAAGAATTTGGTACATATAATGTGTCAAGAATTAGGAAATGGTAGAGCTAGTACTGAAATCAAGCCTTTTGCTGTCATTATATTTCACTACATCATGAAATATGTCTGGTAGTTCCAAAATACACACTGTACTAAGAATTTCCCAGAGAAACAGAAATGACAGTATGTCACTTACATGTGTGGAGAGATAGAGAGAGAGAGAGAAAGAGAGAGAGAGAGAGACAGAGAGAGAGAGAGAGAGAGAGATTTTAAGATAGCTCATGTGATTGTAGATGTTTGGCAAGTTCAAAATGTGGTGAGGTAAAATGATAAGCTGGAGATTCGGTGACGAGTTGCAGATTGAGTCTAAAGGCACTTTGCTGGAAAATTCCTCTTTTTCTAGGGGGACATTAAACTTTTTCTATTGGATGAGACCAAGCTATATTTCTGAGAGTAATCTGCTATACTCAGAGCTCACTGATTTAAGTGTAAATCACTTAAATACAAAAACACCTTCAGAGAACTTTCAACCAGATGTACGGGCATTGTGGTCCAGGCAGTTGACAAAAATTTAGCCATTGCATGTTCCAAAGTGTTTTCAGTCAAATTGTGCAAAGGGTTATTGTATTCAATTAATTAACTTAAGGATGCCAATAGCAAAGCCAATATCTAACATTCTACAGATTTCATGTTCCAGCTATTTCTCTTGAACAGTATTAATTTTGGTCCCATCTGAAGTTCTTACTTTCTTTCATATCCACATGCTTCAGACTATTTAAGGTCACCATGGAATTAATATACTTTGCTCATACATTTTTTATCTGACCTAGCATGGCAAATGAAGCATAACGATTGGCTCAAATGTGCCTGGAGCTCTAGGATGAGTCTATAAACAAACAAACCAAAAGAATAAAGAAGAATAGCATAGATTGTTCATTTTCTACATTTAACTATTTTGTTCCACTCAGGAAAGAAGTAGACATTGTCTCAGTTTTACATATGAAGAAACAAAGAATCAGAGAGGGTGAGTAATAAGTCTAGAAACACACAAATTAGTTGAATTTTTTTTTTTTACATCTTGTTACGTGTTTCAAAAAATTGTGTGAAGAAACAGACTGGCAGCTTTCTTAACCATTTATCTGACTGCAGTTCTTCTGTCTGTTAAAAATTCATACAGGCTAAATTGTCACTGGAAACTATGCTGTATTGCTTAGGAACTATAATTTTAATGACATAATTTACAACCTTGAATTTAACAGAATATAGAATGAAGTATAGTCTTTATTTCCTAAACAACATTGTAAGGTATTTATCAGTTTTTTAAAAAATTT
The DNA here is from genome assembly GCF_047511655.1 of Castor canadensis. Taxonomy (NCBI): domain Eukaryota; kingdom Metazoa; phylum Chordata; class Mammalia; order Rodentia; family Castoridae; genus Castor; species Castor canadensis. The sequence continues at coordinate 105,629,852 of NC_133392.1, read as the reverse complement.
GGCACAAAAGTCTATAATAAGATCTTTGATTATATAAGCTTTAGAAAATAGCATTTCACTCATCAGGAAGTCACATCTGACAAATTAAAAGTAACATTTTATAGGTGAAAACTAGTGGAATTTGAAGCCTAGATTTTAGCCTTGAGTGTCCATTTACTTGGCTGCAGGAGGGTAGCAAATACATCTCATTATGTACTTCACATCTAGTTCCTTTTTGTACCTTGCTGGCCAGGCTCCAGTTTTATTTCAGTGTCTGCTGTCCCTCACAAGTCTCAAAGAAAGATGTACCTATTTTCAGCACAGAGTAAATCATGATTGGTCCAATCCAATCATGACCTTTCTAATCTTCTTGCCAATACTAGACCCAGTTCTGCAACATGAGAGGAAGTCTACATAAAACAGTTTTATCCATTGCTGATAGAGATACAGAAGATAGACTGTCCTTTTGGACAGAATGAGAAGATGGAACCTACCAAGTTCCTTGTGATATATTGAGATGCTGATTACATTAAATCTAGAGTAAGCCACGCTAGATTTCATTTTCTATGTTAGGTGAAAATTATAGTCTGTATTTCTTATTAAACTTTTTACTTTTGAATATATTTAAATTTATAGAAAAATTGCAAAGTTAGTAAGGGAGTTCTCATATACCCCACATCCACTTTCTCCTTTTATATCATTCAGGAATGTAATATATTTGTTACAATTGATGAGCCAATATTAATACATTATAATTAACCAAGGTCTAAGACTTCCTTAGTTTTTACCTAAATTTTATTTTAAGATTATTGGCATATATTATTTCAAATCCCCATTCTATAGTATTGTACTAGTTTTTTATCATAAGTAACATAAATAAATTTTGCTGCAAATAGCAGCATACAAGAGTAGTTATATTTTATATTTTTATAACATCAAAAAGATAATCCTTCTATTTAGTATAATTCATAATAATTATATTCATTACTGAAATAGCACTCTACTAAATATCTTCTACACATTATAACTTCTGTTTGACTAATATCTTAATCCTAATCTTAATGGAAACATCTGTTTCCATTAGTTTTTCAGGGAAAAAAATATGTAGGAATTCCTACCTCATTTATTGCTTTTTAGATCCAGTGGGCTAGATGTTTGGTGTTCTCTAACTCAAAATAATTTTTGTAATAACTTTTTAATAACCATCAAGTTTCTTACTTTAATTTAAATTCATTATACATTTGGAATACCAGAATGTAGATAACAGATTAGGAGGCATCACATCTCCCCTTTTAGAGTTCTTTGCTTTTCTATTTTCTTCCTTTGTCCTTAGTACTTTGACACCTTTGCAATAATAAAAGGTGATTCTGTTTTTCATTCCAAAAGTTAAAATGAGTCATTTTATTGAAAAGATGAACAGTGTGAAATTCAAATATCAACTCCACAAGTTGCTTCTTTCCTGCCTTTTGAGGCTTTTGAATACTAGAAGAGCATTTTTATTGGCAGGAGTTTCATTGGTTTTTCCATTTCTTTGGGCCTGGAGAAAGAGGTGTATACTTGGAACTTTTTAAAAAGGCAAGTCATAACTTCTTTGTGTTGTTTCCAGGACTTTACATAGGTAACATATTTTCAAATTCAAAAATCTAAAACTCCAGACCTCTCAAAATTATGCAGTTGTACTAATTTTTTTTTTTGTGGTCCTGTCAGTATATATTTGATTGTAGTCCACAGAAGTAAATACTGCTACTTTTCTTTTGGACCTCAAAACAAAATCATTTTTTACTTTAAATAAATGTCAATACATACAATGTGATGTTCTGTATTGACCCTTTAAAAGAATTTATAGCTTGTAATATCCTCACCATTGGTAAGACGCAAGTGAGTTATAAAAGTCCTATGGTAAGACTCAGAATGTGGGACTAGAAAAACATTAAGTCATTAATACCTTAACTTGGTTTAGTGAAATGATTTGGCTTATTGGATTAGCTCTAGCAAAGAACAGGATCCCAAGACAACAGCATGCAACATAGATTTTATTTTGATAAAGGACTACAAAGTTTTGGCATCACTTTTCATTGTTTTATGGGTTTTGATGTAATTATTTATAAACTGTTCTAAATATACCAACATATTTTCTCACAATCCCCTGAGTTTGCTTGCATTAGGCTATAGCTGGTAGTATGTATTAGGGTGACTCTAAAAAACCTTCCACTACTTTAGGATTTGTGCAATAAGATAAGACAAATTTAATGATGTATATTTTATAAACAAAAGTAGAGCTGTGAACTACTAATAACATTGGAGAACTAAAGTAGAAAAAACACCTGCTGAACATGTAACAAAATACGAAAAATAAATGATTCAGTAAATGTGTCCCGGGAGTATGGTGGTGACAAATGGCACCCCATATAGCATCATCAGTGTGAATAGTTGGGCTGCAGGGTAGATGGCCATCTTCTCAGCTTAGTGAGCATAATTGTCCTGATTGAACTGAATGGTTGCATTAATGATGAAGAACACATTCAACAAAGCCACTGAAAACTTGCAAAACATTTGAGTACATGCCATGGAGGATACAAAAGTTTATGAGATATTATCTCTTCTTTAGAAATGGTTAAGGTCGGTTGGGAACATACAATATGTACACTGATAATCACAGGACAGTTCCTTACTCAGAAAAAAACACCCTCATGTGTTGAGCACAAATACTAAGAGAATTTTGTACCAATAGCAATGATTTTCCCAATCTCAGACTTCTGCATATCTTGGGATGATAGGCACACACCATTGTGACCAGCTACTGGTTGAGATGGGGTCTTGCAAACTCAAGCAAATAGGAATACAGGCATGAGCAATTGGTACACAGCTTCATTCAAAATCTTCTATGCATATATATTCACATGGATACATACACTGATTTCATACTCTCTGTTCTGAGCCAACTCACTCTCATTTAGTTGATGAAAAACTTTATATAAAGCAAGTACAAAATTCTTTTAGCATTTACACATTTAGCATGTGATTTTTTTTACTGGTGTAGAAATGTGTGGCTTTGCTGAGGCATCACTTTGAATAATGTATATTTCATGCTAGTTTAGAGCTAATCACTAGTCCCTGAGGCTAAAGAAAAAAATCTGTTCTGTAATCATATTGCACACACATTATCTGAGGAATATAACAGTGACATAGGGATTCACAAGAAACATATGATGGGGTATATCATTCAAATACCATGTTTTCAAAACATATATTCTCAAAAATCATTCACTATCCTATCTTCTACTTAAGAAAAAAGTAACAATTCCAAACAGCTAATTAATTACACATTTTATTGATTTCCAATAAAGCCAGTATAATATACATTTTACTAAACTAAAGGTTTTAGCACTATAAGTTATGAAACCTATACTATCACAGTGCTTAAGGCTGTATTTATATCTTTAAAAAAACCTACATTTATCAAAGGTTTATGATAAAGCATAGTATCTTATGTAAAATTTTGATGAAAAGTATTTGATCTGTAGAGTCCATGGCAGTTTGATCTCTGTATACTGTCACAGGATCTCTCTTTGAGCTATTATAATCAAGAAGAAGGGGAGAGGTATATGAAGAATTTCAAAAAAGCCCACAGAAACTGTCATTGTATTTGGTTAATTCTGATTTTAAGTTTTATTTTTCTTTTGTTGTTTAAAAACGAATTTGGAGAAACACAAATTTAAAAAGATATCTTCTCAGTTTCAAAGAATGTTAAGATCTCTCATAGTTCATGCTGGCTGTGCATCTACATTTAGGTTGCCAATGTTGGGTGTTTCTTCATTTGGAGAAGGATTTGATTTTCTGATTTTTGAATACAGGAGATGAATGCACATTGGTGACATTCCTGAAAATAAGATGAGGTGACCAGAGAGTAGCAGGTGCTAGAATGGTAGGAATTTTCCTTGGTTTGGAGTCCTGATGGTATGTTTTATTAGTATGTTTTGATACTTTTCTAGATAGAGGCATGTGATTGGTCTCCCATTTTGAACGTAATTGCAAATGCATTTGGAAGCCAAATGAAAATCACCATAATCATCTACTGGACTTGATTCATTACGGTTCACTTCAGACTCAGCTACTTTCCTCTCTTAAAATCATGTCTCACTTTATTGTGTCAGAGAGGAGTAATATAGCATCAAATTTCAATTTTCTTCATTGATTGAACTGAGAGCCATCTAAATGTTTTTAGAAACAATTTTTCTGTAAATTTTCATTTGTGTTCCCTTTATACCTTGATATACACTGATCTTCCCCTTCAGCTTTTCTTTTCTCTTCTCTTTTTCTTCTCTGTTAATCTCTAAGCTTAGTATTAGCTATTTCAGATTTAGATTCCAAAATGACTTCTATTTGTTTAGTGAGTGTTCATTGGCAAAGTAATCATGATAAAATTGTATTTTCTTTATTCCATAGACAAACACTTGGTTCCAAATTTTCAAGTATGTGCATACTAGAAAGCATATAAATCCAATTCTTTACAATTAGAAAGATTTGTCTGCCAAATTGTGTGGTTTTAAAGTCATTCAAAATGTCCAATTTACCAAGGTTGTTAAAACTTTTTTGAAAAAATGATGGGCACATACAGTTCTATGAAAGCATTGCACTGATGTTCACTGAACTTAAATATTCAAAATCAGTTTCCTGTCTGTCTTGAGGAATAGCAGGGTGTTCTACTCAGAATGTTTCTCTTTATCCTAGCATGCCAATTTCCTGAAAAGGAATACGCGTTAACTCTTCACAAGTAAGTCCTTGAGGTTCGCATCAACACTGGAGTCCAAAATTACTTTTTTTCCCCAGTTTTGAACAGGTTCTTCTCTTTGTTCCAAAATACGTTTTCTTTCAAAGCAAATAACTGGCATTGGAGGTAGCAACATTCTTTTTCCTTAGAGGAAGGAATACATATAGAACGAATTTCAACAATATCCATCAGAAGCATAGTTGTATTTGGCTAATACTGTCTTTAAGGATTTTGTCTTTTTTTTTTTGTAGTACTTGGGTTTGAACTCAGGACTTTGCATAGAGTTTTCTTAAATTATTTGAAAGTAGGAGATTTCAAAACACACAAATTTTGAAAGGTCCCCTTTTCAGTTTCAAAGTGGATTTGGGTTCCTCATAGCTCATGCTGTCTGTGCACCTACACTTACATTGTCAAAGTTGGACTTTCCTGTAGCTTTATTGAGCTCATCTCCCTTTGGATTTTTCATTTTGCAAATCTAAAACTTGACTTCTGTTGTTGCCCAGTTAATTTTTCAGCAGCATACAATTATTGGTTATTATTTGCTACTGCATAGCTATAAAGATGTCATTTGCCAAATTCTGCCAAGTTTTTAATCATTTTATATTTATTTCCTTATGCCTTCAAGACATGTCTGAAAGGGCTCCTTAAGGCACCTTTCCTTGATCATCTTCTGCTTTAGCTTCAATCTCTGCTTCACTTCTACCCTTCATATCCCAAGGCTCCATAGCCTAGTGGCATGGCCCCAGATCCTCAAGTCTGTGTCATCGTCTTCCATCACCTATGACTTTTGCAACCTCAACAAATTCAGCAAATATTTGTTAAGTTCTTATAATAGACTGGACATTTTTCTGAGTGATGGAGATAACAGTTGTAAATGTAAGACTGCCCTCAAAGATCATCTGCTCTACCAAATGGTCTACATAGGAATTTGGTAGGAGTTGGCATCTCTGATTTACCATGTATATTAAACTTTGCATACCAATGATGATAAATTAACTTGAAAATTTCATATAGTTTAATGTAATGTAACTTTATAAAAATGGCATTTCTCAATTAGAAAAAAATCAGGTAATGACATAATTGATTGTTGAGGAAAAGCTTCTTGATAACATTGAGATTTGTATTTTGGATAGGAAACAATGGGTCTGCAAAAGAAAAGAGAAAAAAAAATTTATAATTCATCCAGTCCAAAATGGTTTATAAATTATAAAATAGATTTTTATAATTTGACCTTGTGCCAACCTTATCTTCATTTATTACAGTTCTTAGAATGTTATTTCTAGTTTTTACTCTCAGCCACATAGTATGATATTTTATCCTTTGATTACTCAAATCTGACTCACTTCTATGTATTGATAAAGGTGATTAATTAGATACAACACTAGTAGGAAATGATTCAATATGTTAAACTTTATATGATTCCAGTCTCTGGTAATGAAAAATTTTACTATGTGAAATCCAAAGATTGAATAAATTTGTTAGTGGAAAAATACTGAACTGTGAAGAAAATAAGAAAATAATTAGTGATTCCAATATCCAGAAATACTGATAACATTGAAGTCCCAAAATATCTTCTTAATATGTGTACTATTACAATTGCCATTTTATAGATGAACTTGATCTTACATAGATTAAATAACACAGACAATGGTGCTCAGCTAATATGTTACATAGATGTTATTTGAACCTGTCTATATAACTGCAAAGCCTTGTTTTTAAAAAGGTGAATAATAGTTCTTTTAAGTTATAATTTTTAATGGGTGATATATACATATTTTATTTATCCATCTTTGGATATTGACACTGATTTCTTATTTTTTATACAGTGCTGTAATAACCATTGAGCCTTCTTATTCACTATTTACATAGAATACTGCCTAAAAATGAGATATTTTATAAACTAGAATAATTTGTGTTTATTTTCAGAATTTTCAGTTTTCCATATGTATAAAATAAGCAGAAAAATGTTAAAATGGACCCCAATTAGCCCATCAGCCACCTTCAACAATGATTGTCATTTTACTACTCTTGTTTCATCTAGACTGGTATTTATTTTGTTTGCTATAATAGTTCAAAAAAATCCTGATACTGCATCATTTCACACATATGTGTCAGTTTCTGTCTTGAATGGATAAAAACTGTATTCTGTTATGATTTCCTGTTTCAGAAACAGGATAATTTCCCCTTGAAAATTGTAATCCTTCGTGGTAGCATTTAACCTATTTTATCCCTCATTTTGTTCTAAAAACTGATAGTTAGATCAACAGACATGATGACATTTAGACAGTCGTGGGGGCCACACATATTCTTGCTGTGTATGGTATCAGAAAGTATGAAATTTCAGTTTGCCCTATTTTCAGTGACAAGAAGATTTATCACTGGATAAGGCACATACTCTTCCATCTTTCTGCCTCCCCCTTCTCTTTTTCCCCAGCCTGAAATTGGTCATTTGTTTTTCATTTCTGTGATTTCCAGTAACATTTTTAACATGCATATTGGCCTTCAAACTGCTTTAATAAACGGCCTCTTTGTCATTAGCGCATTGTAGTATTTGCCATTGTGGAAGAATGAATATTTTCATTGTATTTTATGGAATTAGATTAGTGGCATATTTAATATTTTACATAAAACATTTTAAGAGTGAGTATTTTTAGAATGTTCCCAATTTAACAAGAAAACACATTTCTCATATACTGGCTTAATTAATTATAACCCATAGTTAGCAGTTAAACATTAAAAGAATGATGAGAATATTCAGCCACCAAAGCAAAAACATTTTGCAAGTATAAGGAAAAAAATACCTTCCTACATAAACTATTTAACAAATATCTTAGACACAAACATCAATACTCCTTGATATTTTTGATAAATCTATTATAGGCAGAATTCAACTTTATGATGAAAATATCCAAGAATAAGCATAGAGTTAACTAAAACATTCTGGTAAAGCTACATAATATTTTCTAAACTATTTCCAAGCAAAAGGTAAGAAATAACCTTTAATAATATCTTTATTCTCATATCACTTTTCAACAGCTTTTTGCTTCATTTTCCATTAATATTTTTGAAGTTTTTTGAGCAATGATTTTAACTATAAGTTAGGTTAAGTTATGTGGCTTTCAATATGTTTTATCTTGACAGTTTTTTTCTCAGATCTACTAAACCTGTGCTAAGTAAGTACTGTGAATATTTTTCTGTTGTAATTTGCTTCTGCCTCATATACCTAGTTTTAGATTTATGGTAATTTTTAATTATATGAGATAAAGTATGTCAGTACAGTCAATTCTTGCTTTTGATGGTTGTAATGTTCTGTAAAGCTGCCACAAACACTGAATTGGTGAATCATTGTTTTGAAGGCAAATACCAGTTTAGGCTCTTGTAAAGGTTCAGTCGTAACATTTTCACTAACTGAACAATGAACAACCTTGTTTTATGACTTTTTCTGCTTAAAGACACTTATTTGTTATTTTTGTTGGTTGTTAACATTGAACTTACAGTCAACAGCACTATAACTCATGCTTGACCGAAGCTTTTCGACACACATTCTTTTCTATAGGCACATGGCTGCCTTCTTGTGCTGAGGAACACTGGAAAACACTTTCAGCACTACGCCTGGAGGGTCATTTCAAACAATGAAGTCACCAACCAAAGCTCAAGAAGTAAAAACGTGTCACTAAAGACCCCCAAAGGTCATCTGTTTGTACTGTGAAAGATGAAACAAGAAAGCAAAGCCAATACCTTCACCAGCTCCAGCTGGGCCTGTGCTCTGAGCAACTCAAATTCAGTCCACTCTTCACACACAGAAGGTCCACAAATAACTATGAAAATGCTACCAGCATTGATTTTAGGTGACAACTAAATTTTTACAAATAGGAAACTTCAGTAATTTGTAATCTATATCACTCATATTATTTATTTATTTTATTATTTTATTCATTGTTCACAAGGGATTCATTGTGACACTTCCAAATAGGCTCATATTGTACATTGGTTAGATCATCCCACCTGTCTCTACTCCTCAACCCCCTCCTCACTGCATTTAAAGCAATTGTGAGAGGTTTCTCTGTTCTATTTCATATAAGTCTATGAAGACCATCAACCATATACTCTCACCTTAATTCCTTCATTCATCCTCTCCCCCCACATGTACCCTCACCCACTGTACCTGTTTTACAGTTCTGTCATTCATTATTAAGATTTAAGTCAATGTTCAAAGCTGATTCTCAGTGTTTAATGATTGGAATAATTCCTATGCTACTCTAATATCATTAGCTTATATTTTATTAAAAGTAAATTGTTTTACTTCAGCAAACAGAAATTACAATAAAATGCCAGTTCTGTGATAAAATAGTTTGCTGTAGAGTTTTAAGACTTTAAGCTTTAAAGCTGCTATACCAAATCTTAATCTGATTTGACATTTAAAAAAACACCATTCTTTCTTTCTTCCAATTAAAACAGTTGATTGCATTTTATGTTATTTTTTAGTTTGTTTGCCTAGAGTTAATAAAAATATCTAGGAAATATACAAATACTTCCAAATTAAGTTTGTGAGTTTATTAAGTAGGTTAATAATCATTTTGTCATATGCTTTAATATACTGAGTTTAATCACTAGAAAGTGGCCACAACCTGGTTTGAACACAAGCCATTATGAAATATTCATAATGAAGGCAGTGGGTTTATTCTGAAACACTTATTACTGATGTAGAAGCTTCGTGTTGACTTAAAGCCGTGCCCATAATGGTGAAGGCACATTTCTGTGCCTTCTATACTAATAAACTGTTCATATCTTAAGTACTGGTTTGATGGACTGTTTTCATAAATTAGTTTGTGTATTTTATTCCATATAGTGTAATTTTCCTAAAATACTTCTAATGTTTAAAATTAGTTTTGCAAATTAAACATACACACAAACTTCTGCACCTTTGTATTGAAGACATTATTATGTTTGTGAAACAAATGAGTAGCCTGGGGCTTTGAGGCTTAAATAACTTCCTAAATCAACTTGCCCAAGGTCATATAGCAGGTTAGTGCTGAAGCTAGATTCACCTTTCCATTCCTTACATGATAAAGTCTAGCTGCATTAGACAATTAAAGTCATTTAATACAGCATATTCTTTCTCACCCATTGGCTTTCTCTACATTTGTTCATCCTACAGTACATCTCTGTAGTTATTTATCACAGAGTATTATAATTCTGCCTTATTTGCTTGTATTTCCAATTGGTGAAGTGCAGAAAAGTGGGCCTTGTTCATCGTTGTTTCTTAGCCCTAGCACAGTGACCAACTTATAGTGGGGACATTTGACATATTTTCTGTTTAAGTGTCACAAAGAGCAGCGTGTTTCTAGATTTGGCAAATGGAAGCACTGTGAAAACTTAGAAATCATTGTTATTGACTTAATATTCTTGAATTATGTCTTCCTAAGTTATATTTCACTAAGTTACATTTAGTGACAGAATAAATGGCAGAAAAACATGTTTCACAGAGGAAGGAATAATGACCAACTATTCTGAAAACAGTAGTGAGGACTAATGAGAAAACTATGAGAATAGATGTCTAACATATAATTTTGAGAGCACAGTAACTTCATTCATTGTTTCCAAATTTTGAAAACATTGATCATATAAACATATACATATATATAATAGTTCTGTTCTTTATAAATCTGTTTTCTTTTTGTTTCATATTAATTAAGATTTATACACAAGTCTATCATATACATTTCCCAAGTCTTCACTGGAAAATGTTATTATGAACACTTGTTAATCACCTTTGTGTTTGAAGTGGCACATGACACCAGTGTAAAATGAATGTGACAGACACAGGTCCTCTTCTCAGACTTTATTGTAAAGATAAATACCAGGAAGCATACTAATAAACTGTTCATTATGAAAATTTCCAAACCCAATGTCATTGTCAACTTATTTCAAGCAATATTAAAGACAATTGAATACAACCCTGAAGTATGTGATAACTATGCATCTTCTTTCTTATGCTGCCAAAATGGAATACAAATTGACTTGAGGGAATGTGTTCATTTTTACCTATTAGCACTGTAGTCAGATAAAACTCTCATTTGTTCTGGCCTCTGTGGCACATTTATATCACTGACCAAACACCAATTTGGACTGTGTCCTTTTGTGCAGGAAGGAACAGGAGCAATTTTAAATCACCCTTAGGCGGCTTTCATTGTCTTCATTCATGTTCCATTTCTTGGCACTGATTACTTATCTCAGCCCTCCTATTAACTTCTCTGTGACTTGAGGGATACAGAAATTTAACAGCTTGTGTGATCTGTCTTATTTGTAAAATGCAGCTAATTTACTTTCTGCAGCAATGTGTGGAATTGCTAATAGCACTAGACAACTCTAATTAGTTGACTGACTAGAAGCAATTCACCACATATCTGAAGACTAGATATGAATTGTATGAAGTCTCCCAGTCTTACATATTGATATCTCTAGCACTTACCCAATAGACATGATAAAACTAGCTGATGTATATTGCATTTTGTATTGTATTGACAAAATCCTAGTGTGATTTTTCTTCTGCTTTTACCAGCTTTTAGTCAAATATGTGGTACAGAGAAATCAGTCTAGGTATAAATATACTGAACTAAGATGAATGTAATTAATCTTCTTGCTTTAAAGTCATTATTAGATTTTATAAACACTTTTGTAGCAGACACTCTTAATCCTCTTCTTACCACTTGTATCTTTAGGGAATACAAATAGTTTCTAGTTTTGTTTCCCTGCCTGTCTTGCAGCCATGGTTGGCCTTGGATAATGGTTCTGGTCAATAAAACTTTAGCAGAAGACTGTAAGGGAGTTCTCAGATATTTTTTGCTTTTCTAGCAAAAGAACTAGAGACTGATGATACTATTACTTCTCTTTTCAAGTTGAGAGACAGCTGCAGTAGTCATCTTGAGGAAAAGACAGGCATAACAACAGAGAATACAGTGCCAAGAGCACTACCGTCTCAATGCCAAGAGCTTCCTACTTGCAGAAGTCTAATTACATGCAAAAAATAAATCTTTTTTAAAATTTGGTCAACTATCAGTAGATTTATTTTAAAGTAACTCATCATGAAACAAGATGAAAGAGTAATTATATATCTGCAATTTTATATGCATATGTAAATGTATAATTGTTAATGAAGCAATAAATTTGAAGGGGGAGTGTCCAAAAATCAATGGAATGAATTTGATAATTGATATATCTATTAATTACTGTGTGGTTAATGAAAAGTAGTATTTTAACATTAATAGTATAATTGTAAAGATTTTTAAGAAAAATTGTACTGTTCATAACTAACCACACACTGAAATGAGAATATTCCCAATGGGTAGGAAGCAGTCACTTCCTAATATCGTAACACCTCTATTTATGGCCCCAGCATTGAAAAAACAAGAATTCTAGTTACCTTAGGGCTAGTAAGAGGATGAGACTTAATCACCAATTATGTGTAACCCAAATTCCTATTGATGAAACTACAAATTGACTGTAATGAAAAAGATAAAGACAAAATTGAAATGTGATCATCAAAGGATTCAATAAATGTCTCTCAAGTATCATCCTCAATGGCAATGCTGTTGTGTTAGCATTGCAAAATATCCAAAAATATAATTCTTAATACCTGCTTTTAATAAGCTTGTAATAAATATTGCATATTTTTAAAATAACCTGTCCTGGGGAATGTAGCTCAATGCTAGACTATTTGTCTAGCATGCGTGGGTTCAACCCACATCACCTCAAAAATATTTAAAATAACTTACATTACTGGAATTGTTAACACAATGATAAAATTTAACACTGGGAAATAAATTTTTCATTAGTAAAATCCATATCCTTTTGGTTATTATAAGCAAATATGCCTAACTTTTGTATTTACATTCAAAAATGATCAACAGGTAAATTATTCTTGCTTAAAATAATAATCTTTAGTAGTCTCTACTACACATAAGTATGTAATAGCATCCTCATAATCAAATATTTAGTAAAATAAAAATACAAAGCAGCACAAGAGTACTATGTGAATTTGCATTCTCAGCCAACTCAACAGTTTTTTATTTAAATTTACCATTATTATAGAAAGTTTAATGGAAAAATTCTATTTCCCAAGGCATGATGACTTAATACCTTGATAGACTTGATGGTGAGGGAAAATTATAATCTAAAGCCCAGAAAGTTCAACTAAAAATAAGTTTCACATAAAATATTCATTGCTAATGAGTGACCAAGTTTAATTTGGCTTCTCCCTGAAAGACAATGTTGTCAAACACATCAACATGCCAGTCTTCAGAGAAATGAAATGGCCTATATTTCAAAGGAAAAAAGACACATCCAATATGAAAGGGGTAGGCCAGAGAAGGGCCAATGAGAGCAACCTAGAAATTGTTTCATGATGGACTGCTTCATGCTCAGTCAAACTTCTGTGTTCATAATATACGATTGGGAAGTGAGAGGAAATACATTGCTAAGTAAATTATGTCAGAACTCATGCCTAACTTTAAATCTTTTGATAATATTTGAATGTTAGAAGTCAAGGTTATTCATTGTCTTTTGAGAAGAATTTAATTTTGATTTGTATGCGCATTTTTAATCCTACATCTATTTATACCCAGCTACATGACAAATAAAATCAATTTCTAATGATTAATATGACCTGAAATTTAGTGGTCAGCTTTATTGTTAGTAGATAATGTTTTACTCACAGCTGTGGAAACTGAATGGATGTGCCAATTCTGTTGGAGCGTGAGTGGCAGCAGGTAGAGATTGGAACTTAGCACAAAGCAGGACTGAGATGGCCCGCAGCACAAATCCAGTAAAATGCAAATGAGGCAGAAAAAGCATCCACATGTAGGAACATAATCTGTAGGAAGTGAGGGACCAAGTCGGATTTACTTGCCATGGTATCACCAGCACCTACTACAATGCCTGGCACACAGTAGTTTCCCAATTAATAGTTATCAAATCTCCAGTTTTATAAAAGTTCAGAATTCTCTTGGGAGTGTTATTTATAAGAAAAGCATATCAGTCTGGCCATTTGGTTTTCCATGACATTCTATTAACACTCATAGATTCTCTACTCTGATTAACTTTTTTTGGAATTTAGCACATATCTGGAACTGAATTTACATCATTTTCATGACTCATGTACACAGGAGATTTTCTCTCACTAGAAATTTTCCTGGTTGAAATATCATAGTTGTTTAATAATTGCACTCAATTTCTTTCCTAGAATAAAGTGTTTATTTTTCTACTCTCAAAGTGTTAGGTGCAAATTGTCTTGTCAGGTTCTGTTGCTTTTATTTGTAAAAATATGTCTATACCAGAATTTCTAGCTAATCTAATAGCAAAGGCTAAAACAAGTTTGGTCTCTAGAAAAGGGAAATTTGCTAGCATTCTCCATTTTATTGCTTTCATTCTTCATGATAAATATTCATACAACCTCCTCTGGGATTGGTGCAACCAACATTTTGTATAATTCTCTTAATTTTCATTTTTCCTTCCATTATATGTAATACAACTCTTTCTACACATTGCCTACTGATGGAACCCCTCCCACATTTCAAACACTCAACACCCTTCCAACGTCTATTACGTATCCTTTCTGACTTGGAACTGGATTCAAAGTCTCTCTCTGCCTAGGCATTACTTTCCTTGCTGCTGTGTACTTTCCCTAAGCACTCACTGGACTGGACCACTTTTAAACCTTGTATCTCAGCCCTTTGCCATTTATGTCTTTTTTTCATCAGTAATACCCTCTTCATCCTGGTCATGCCTTAATAAATGCTTTGATTCATCAATGCTATTTCAATAGATTTTCCAGATTATTTCATATAATCTTTTTCTTCTCAGAATTTCTCAATTTTACTTGTATCTTTCTTACAGCCTCCAATATGTTATATTTTTCCTTATGTCCATTTGAGTACTCGTCTTACCCTGAAATTACACTAGAAACTTCCTTAAACCATCTTCTACCTTAATAGTGCCTGCACAACAGTTGCTCATTCTGTGACTACAGTTGTATATTGTTTTTCCCTTTCTCAGTTTATTAATGATCCAATAATATGGAAATTCCATGAGACTGAACATCATGTGGACAGCAAATTGTTTTCTAAGTCATTATTTTCTTGGCACTAATTTTGGACAGAAATTTTCTTATCTATATTTGGTCCACATTTAACTATTCTCCAAATGATATTGTTTTCATAAGGCCAATCAACTAGTTTGGGGCCATTTCTTTCTTATTAGACTATTTAAAAAAAATCATGAAAAGACAAAATTCATCCCTTTCTAAGATACTGAAAATAACCTTTTATCATAGTCCTTATATCTCTGATAGGCATTTTGGAAAAATTCAAAGTCATTCTGTAACTGGAAGAAGAGATAATGGGCTTTATACATCAATATTAAAAGACATGGAATTCCTAGAAAGTTCCATGTAATGTTGAGGTAATATCACAGTTATGAATTTTTAAGTTCAAAGTTCAGAAAGATTTTGCTCCATTTGGATGCCTTTCCAGCTGTATGAAAGATCTTCCCAATAACTTTCCCTAACATATCAAAGTCAATATCATTAATTTAGCAAGTGAAACTGAAAAATACTAAATATTTGCAAGGATAAGAACCTTATGATCCAATATTAAGTAGCCATTCAAAGAGATGATGGGCTCATGCCTGACCTCTGTTCCTTCTCAAGGCTACATCTGATTAGCTCCAGGTTACTTGTTCTGCCTCCTCTGGGCAGCAACCAACTTGCCTGCTGCCGAGAGTGCTCAGAACATTTCCATAATCAGAGTGCAGGTTTGCTGTGACTTGAACTTTTGAGAAAGAAGGAGGAGTTCTTACTCTTACCCTAACTTCTGATTCCATCTGAAGATGAATTATTTTCCTGTACAAGTGAGATAGAAACGAACAACCTTTCAGGAAAAGTCCAACCTCAACCATAGGACCATAATCTTAGAAAACTTCTGAAGGACAATTCAATTAAACCAAAATTTGTGGTGCCAATATTGCATGCACACGTATGTAAATGGAAAAATGAGATCTGTTGAAACTATTCTGGGAAAAAGGAGTTAAAGGAAAATAATGAGGGGCTAAATTCAACTGTGAGACACTGTAAGAGCTTTTGTCACAGTGTACTCCCAGCACAACAATAATAATAAAGAAAGAAAAAAACAGAATTCAATGTATTTAAATCAATGCTTGGGAGGGTAGATTTTAGTGGTGCCACAAGACACAGGAAATTTTTTTTGGTACGCCTCAGGGGTTTGGAGATGGAGTAAATACGTATTGTCATAGAATTATCTCAATCAACTGAGAAAAAAACTTAACAGCTCTGTCCAAATCCTAATGATTATGTAGCTTTACCAAAAGAAACATTAGCAAGTTTATGTGGAAGAAATTTAATTTCTCATTCTAAACCAAATGTTTTGGCAAATTGAAGTACTCCTCAGGTACTAGTCATTTATGTTTACATAACCAAAACCCATAGCAGTGGGTTTTTTTCCCAACAGTAGAAAAATCAAGTGTATATTTAAGTTTCTTTCCCTTAGAAATAAAAAGACTTCAAAAAACTTAAATAATCTCATTATCATTATAAAACATTTCAAAGGATACAAAAAAGTTATTGGTAATAACATAATGAGAAAAGTTAAAATACAAAGTAATCCACTTGTCACATTTTCCTCTTTTGCTCTACAGGTAACTGTTCTGTGAATTTAGAGTTTGTCATTCCTATATATGCTCTTATGATTTTAATATATGTGCTTGTGTTAAAAAACTACATATATAATTATTTTATCATTTTAAAATGTGGTGGAAATAGGATACACTGTACACATCCTTTTGCTACTTGTTTTTCTTGTTCAGCTTTGTAGGCTTTTTCAGATTTATCTGTATTCATGCCTGGGTTTCTCTTTTATTAACTTTAGCTATGAAAAGTTTTTCAATTATAAATAAACCATGAGTTTTTAATGTATTTTTTAAGGTTGATGTGCAAATTGCTTTCTTTTTTTTGCTACTATTAATATTTAAAAATAGCCTGATTTCCAATACTTACCCATCAAGAGTTCAAAAGTCTTGGCATCCAGTGTTATATAGGCTAATTTTCCTACACTGGTGAGGGTGAATTTTTTTTTCTAGATTTTGTTTCTTTTTTAAAAATGCCTATTTAGATTCTTTGCCTATTTTTCCGATGGAGTTTTTGTGTTTTTATTAATTTGAAAACTCATTGTGTATTAAAAAGTAAAACTTCAGCAGTACATACAAATTTTATTTTCCTGTTTATCAACAGATATTTTGTCTTCATTAGCTACAATTCATATACAGCACAGAAAAATAAAGAGCTATATGAATGATCACAAGCAAAATACCAGTATAATTAACATCCTGGTCAAAATTGAGCACTGGACTCTTCACCATGTCACTTTCACTCACCTCCCACTGTTTTTCTTTTCCCGAAAGAAATTACAGATTTGATTTTTTTTTTTTAGAAAAAGTAACAGTAAAGTTTATTAGGAAAGGAACACTGGGGAAAAAAGGGAGAGAGAAGCATTTCCTGTTCCCCATGCAGGAAATGGGAGCAAAGACTCCTACACATCTGATTTTTAACACCATAATTTGTATGTTTTTGAACACCAAAGAGGAAAATATACTTTTCTGCTTCCCTTCTTTTGTTCAATATTACCCCTGTTCATTTTATTGTTTAAGTATACCCGCTTCTGTTTACTTGGTGATTATCTAGAAGACCTTGGTTTGACAATGACATTTTAGACACACTACCAAAGGCATGATTCATAAAAGAAATAATTGACAAAGTAGCCTTCATTAAAATCATAGTGCTTCTCTTCTGTGAGAGACACTGGTGAGAGATGAAAAGGCATGCCAGACTGGGAGAAAATATTTTCAAAACACCTATCCAATAAAGGACAGTATCCAAAATATACAATAACACTTTGAGTTTAACAATAAGAAAATGAACGGTCCAATTAAAAAGGGGCAAAAATCTGAACAGATACCTCATCAAATAAGATATAAATGTGGTAAATAAGCACATAAAATATGTTCAGTATCACATCATAGGGAATTGCTAATCAAAACAATAATGAGATCCTAATACAACTATTAGAATGGAAGAATCCAAAATACTGACACATCAGTGCTGACCAGGATGTGGAGCAAAAGGAACTCTCATTTGTTGCTGGTGTGAATGCAAATTGGTATAGCCATGGAGAAAGACAATGTGGCAGGTTTTACAAAACTAAATCTCCCCTTACCATATGACCCAGCAACCACATTCCCAAATGTGTCAAAAACCTTTGTTTACACAAAAACTGGCTCACAATTGTTTATAACAGCTTTATTCATAAATGGTCAAACTCAGAGGCAACCAAGATATTCTTCAGTAGGTGAATGGATAAATGAATTGTGGTACATTCAGTCAAAGAAATATTATTCAGCAATGAAAATAAATGGATATCAAGCCATGAAAACATACAGAGGAAATGCCAATGCATTTTACTAAGTCAGTCTAGAAGGGATGCATACTGGTTGATTACAATTCTATGGCTTTCTCAGAAAGGCACAACTTTGAAGACAGAAGATGAGTAAGAGTCAGAGGTTAGGGGCCAGATAGATAGGAATAGATGTAGCACAGATGTTGTTTAGGGTGGTGAAACTACTCTGCAGGATAAAGATAGATGCCATTATTGTACATTTGTCAAAACCCACAGATTTTATTTATTTATTTTTGTCTGTTCATTTCCTTGAGACATGTTCTCATTTTGTTTCCCAGGATGGCTTTGAATTGGCAATCCTCCTGCCTCAACTTCCAAGTGCTGAGATGACAAGTGTGCACCACCACACCCAACATCTAACACCCATAGATTTTGAAACAAGGGAAAGAGTGAAGTATGGACTTCGGGTTATGGTGATATGTCAATGTATGTGCATCAGTTCTAGCAAATGCACCATTTTAGTACAGGAGGAGCCTATAGGTTTGTGGGAACAGAGGGTATCTGGTAATTCCCTATACTTTCCATTCCATCTATCTCTGAATCTGTAACTGTTCTAAAATACAAGTCAATTTTTGAAAGAAAAGCTATTGGGTCTTCTCAACTGTTGTATGACTGCTTTGACTTTTTAAAGTTGCATTGGGATTTTGTTTGAAAGTGTAAATAAAAAACTTTCAGAGTTTTTGACATGCTTACAGAGTTTAGTATACTGCTTTTATGAAGACGCATATTATTCATACCTGGATCCTGTTATCAACTGGAAATAACTTTTTATAATCTTAAACTTAGACATCTCCTTTTGTAACCTGTGCTTCTATTAGCTCACTCACTTGGTCTACTACCTACATTTTAAACACAGTGAGACTCTAGTCCAGTGTGACTATTTTCTCCCTCTGGATACTCTTTGTTTTTTCTCTATTTTTAACTACTCTTGACTCCTTGGTATATCACTCTTGCTACTGTATGTCCAGTATATCCTCAGTTCCTTCTTCCTTGTTCATCTCAATCATGATATCTCCTCTGTCTGTATCAACTGCAGATTAAAGTAAATAACCCAAGCTGCCCCTAAGCCCATCGCTGGTGTCTGATGTCCCCACTGCAGAGGAACTAATACAGGAAGCTTAAAGTGACAGAGGTCAATTTGGGAAGGGGATCAGGAACTAGTGAAAAGGTCAGATAGAGATGAATCAATTAGGATTGTAACACATTGTGCATGGAAACAATGCTAGGAATCTGTCTGTATAGTTATCCTTATCTCAACTAACAAAAATGCTTTGTCTTTTTTATTATTGCTTATGTCTTCTCTTCAACAAAATTGGAGAAAAGGGCAGAACAGGTTCTGCCTGGAACGGGGGAGAGAGAGAGGGGACAGGGGATGGGGGGCAGGGAGAAATGGCCCAAACAATGTGTGCACATGTGAATAAATGAATAAAAAATTTTAAAAAAATAAAGTAAATAACCCATCTATTGATGCTATTGGATATGACAATTCTTATATTTTGCTATTAATGTCTTATTGCTATTCTAATTGTTAGCTATTTCTTACCTTCTTTCTCACTTCCCAAAAATCTATCTTGACTTCAACTCTCAGCAACTAAGATGGCTTCCTTCTTAAGTCACAGAGAATGTAGACATCATCAGATGTGAAATTTATCAATTTGTCACCAAATCTGTTGTCATTCTTCCATGTGGGCCTATCTACTTCTCTTCCCTCCTGTATCCCACTTATAAAGATAGCACCTCTGTTGTACTTAATATCACATTCTCTTCTTCCTCCATCACTCATTATTCACATTTTCTGTATCGCTAGCATCTCTCTATTTGTTCATTCCTTCCTTAATTTAGCTTTCACAATATCTCTCATTAAAAGCAAGCCCCCACCACTTTGTCCTCTATATCTGCCATCTGCTTCTCTCCTCCTGTCTTCTGCAAACCTTCTTAAAAGAATTGTCTGCCTAACTGGGCATGGTGGCTCATACCTATAATCCTAGCTACTCCAGAGGTGGATCCACAGGGTCACAGTTTGAGGCTCACCCTGGCAAAAAAAGTTCATGAAACCCCATCTCAAAAGAAAAAGTTGAGCATGGTGGTATACATCTGTCATCCCAGCTAAGGTGGGAAGCATAAATAGGATTACAGGCCAGTCCAGGCACAAATGTGAGACTCTATCTAAAATTAATTAATTAATTAATTAATTAAATATCCAGAGCAAAAAGTGCTGGAGGTATGGCTCAAGTGGTAGAGTGCATGACTAAAAGCAAAAACCAATTGTCTGCTTTACTATTGGTGGACTCTCCAATATGCTATTCATAACATCAGTAAAACTCAGCACATATTTCCATAGGGCAGATTTTCAGGATTTTCATCAGTGGTTTGCAAGGCTTCAGTGTTTATGAGGTTATCACAGTGATAAAATCCCCAACTTCACAGTTCTTGTGAAGTGACACATGACTATAATTGCCACCTTTATTTTCTTAGTAGTAACCAGTTTTTATTAATCCAAAAACTAAACACTTCCTTTTGTGATTTTAATATATTTTAGTGATTAATGGGATAAAACCTTCCCAAATATTCACTGACAACGTTTTCTATTAGTTGTTTGTTTAGTACCCTTTATTGTTTTATCCTTATATTTATAGGAGCTATTTACAAATGTGTGTTATAAATATTCTTTTTTTGTCTTTCAAATTTCTTGATAGTTATATGATCAAATATGTCACTTGTTCTTGTTTTGGGATTGCATGCTTCAAAAAGCACTGCTATTACTGTTATTGTATACATTGGCTACTCACCCTTCTTACAATCCCAGTAAGCCTTAATTCCCTGCAATATACATGTCTGTCTTTATCACTCTACTGATATTGCTATTGCTCAGGCCACTAATGGCCACAGTGACCACATCTTGCATAAAATGCTCTTTTCTGTTGTTTTATATGATACAAACTCACTTTGCTCTTTGCTCTCTTGCTACCCCTAAAGTCTTTGAGCTCCTTTAACTCAAGTGTCTTAATAATTGGCTTTCCTTAGAGTTTTAAGACCTCATTTTTTCTCATTTTACACAAACCCTGACATTTAGTTAGAAGACTGATTTCTGGGTTTGATGGTCCTTTGATAATTTGTGGATAGGGATGATGTTTTGACTCTGTTAGATGTCATTATACCCAGGTCTTTGCATGACAATGTCCTTGCTTGCTAGTCTCCCTTTGCCTTTCCCTAAGGCCTGAGACAGCTTTTAACACAAAAGTGGCAACAACAACAACAAAAAAGTAGAGAGAAGACATTTTATTATCAAAGCTAGGCTGGTGACAGAGCCCTTAGTGAAGAGTTCTCTTAAATTAGATAGTGAGTTGTTTAGTCCTCTGCCACCACCTTCTTTTGAAACCTGGATTCCCATCATCAGATCTTATTATACTTGAGAGAGAAACTCAGACCCATAATCATCCCCGCTCAACATGTTCATTGCTTACTTTCTATGCAGTAGTCAGAGTATTCATCTTAATCTGAAATCTAATCATGTCTGTTTCCTCCTTAAATCACTCCAAAGTCTTTCCCCATTGACCTAAGGTTGAAATCCAAAGCCTTTATCATGTCTTAAAAGCCTTTTGGTTGACCTGTTTCTAGTAGAGCCTCTTTTTCTTTCTTGATATTTTCCTTCTTTCTGTACCAACCAGTCTGAATTTTTAGATTGTCTAATAAAGTCTGTTTTCTATAACTATAGAGACTTTGTGCACTGTTCCCTCCGCCCAAGATCCTGTGCCTTTCTTCCCATGGCCAGTGTCACTCTTAGATGTGGCCATGGCATCATTGCTTCCTTCCATCTCTCCAGCACTTATCACTCTATATTGTGTCTCCCTGGGTACTTTGGAGCTCTCACAACAGACTTTGAGCTATTTGAGCCTGAGACACAGTTTTGCTCACAGGAGCACAGTATCTTTACATAATCTATAAATAGCTGTTGAATTTATAATTAACAGAATATCAAGTATTCCTTTATACCATTGAAATTTAATCACTGCTTTACTTGTCATCATATTTTGTTCTTTTCTCAGGGTGTTCCCCCCACACCTTAGTAATTTGATACTTACTATTGACCAAGTGAGTGATTTAACATCACCTTTCCCTAGCCAGGCTACACATTTCATCCAAGCAAGGATTGCATTTGTCTTGTTCGTCAACAGACTCTTAGACTAGAAGAGAGAGACTAGAATAGTAAACATATGTGGAGTTAATGAATAAACACATAATTTTATGAATTTGCTTTCTAAATAGTTGAAAGTTTTCTCTTTCTTCACTTTGTACTATTACTTTTTGAATTTAATGCAACAAGTTATAGAAATTGAGCACTTATAATTTGTGCTTTTGAAAATTTGTTGGAGTTTTCCTTACTGAGTAACATCTGGTCAGTATTTTCTAATCTTCTTTGAATACTCATGAAGTCTTCATAATACACCATGTTTGACATGCAACTCTTAAGTACAGTATGGAATTCAAATCTCATTTCTATTTTTTTTTTTGGTGCTGAGGTTTGAACTCAGGGCCTACACCTCGACCCACTCCACCAGCCCTTTTGTTTAGTGATGGCTTTTTTTGAGATAGGGTCTTGTGACATATTTGCCCAGGCTGGAAATCCTCCTGATCTCTGCCTCCTGAGTAGACATGATTACAGATGTGAGTCCCTAGTGCCCGGCTCAAGTCTCATTTCTTATTTCTCTATTTTTGCTTACATGTTCTTGAACATGTTTTGAAAATAAGTTCCGTCTCCCATTAGTATTCTCACTAATTTTGTTTTGTATTTCTAAACCTCTATAAATTGTTAATACCGTGTTATTTGTTATGTAAAACTTACAGTTATGGACTAACTATACCTTTTACCAACATTATATTGCCCATACCTGTCCAATTTAGAATTATTTTCTTCAAAATATGCTATTTGCATAATATCTTCACACATCATTCCTTTTTGGTATATTTTGTCTTAAACTTTACTTTTAATTTTTCTTGACATTTTATATTGAATATAACCCTTATAAATATCTTATACTTGGAATTTATTTTGTGACAGTCTGAAATAGAAGGACTTTATTCATTTATGCTTAGTGATATGAATTGTAATATTGTCTGGGGGAGTAGGTATCAGTGGGAAGGAGAGGATATAAGAAAAGGTGTAGGAGGATGAATATGTGCAAATATTATGTGCACATGTATGTAAATGGAAAAATGAGACCTGTTGAAACTATTCCAGGAATGGGGGAGTGGGTGAATTCAACTATGATACATTGTAAGAACTTTTGTAAATGTCACAGTGTAACCCTAGTACAACAATAATAAAATAAATAGAAAAATAATAATTAACATTTGGAGGTAGTTACAGTGTGTCATATACTGCTGTAAATACTTGTTAACCTAGTAACACATTTAATTCTTATAATAGCCTGGTGGGGTAAAGAGTATTAGTACACTCATTTTAAAGGCAAGAAAACAGACACACAGAGAGATTGTATAAGTGATTTGCTAAGGTCACAGGGTAAAAAATGGGAGTACCAAGAAGTTTACTTAAGTAGTATCAAAAGTTATATAATCATCTAATTTTATGTTGATTAAAAAAAACTTTAGATAGTAAATTACATACTCTCTATGTGATTTTACAGATCTTTGAGATAGTCATTTATAAATTTAAGAAGTCTGTGCCCCCATGTAGCCAGCTGTTCTGCTGTAAGCAATTTTCATCCATGCTCTGAATATTAAAAAAAAAATACCTGTTAGTTCTGGAAGAACATTGTACACATCTAAATTATGGTTCTGTTGAAAATGTATCTTTTTTTGCTTTCTGGACTAGAGGTTTAGGAGGATCACTCTGTTAACCTAAGAATTACATTAGAGTTTGTCCTTTCTCTCTTAGTTTTCTAGTTGTATGGCTACAATTCCTATACTGTACTTCTTAACACACTTTGGAAGTGGCACAATGCAACCACCGGCACCTCAGCCTCTGAGAACATGGCGGCATATGTCTTTTACCTTAAGGATGATCTCAGGAGGCCAGTGGTTCTAATGGTACAGGAAAGTCAGCTGCAGATTGAAGCAAGCATAAAAGCAAAATCTAACTGGAGAGAACAGAAGTGGAAAGCAGGAAATGCCTAACACTTAAGTACATAAAGTTACACTAGTACTTGCTTTATGTTTAGTGGGTGAGATTAACCCTTAATTGCTAAAACTCTAGATAAAGAATGGTAGTCAAACTAGTTTTCAATAATTTCTGTATGGCACTACTTATTCTGATACATTGAATTCAAAAGGGTAAAACAGTCATTCTAAGAATCTAAGGTAGATAAACTTTAAAAAGCAGAAATCAAAGATAATCGTATGAAAGGCATAAGTCAACAAGCGAAACAACTTTGTATGCTTGGCAAAACAATTTTTGACTAATTTTTTGTTTATCCACTCCATATGCTTACTTAATGAAAATAATTAGAAAGTTTCTATTGGAACTGATTTTTCAGGACACACTTTAATTTAATCTTTTAACTGTATTTTGAAAGTAATGACAATTTAGAACAAAGAAGAAATGTTTGCTGATAGAAAACAACCAAAAAGTTGACAATGCAGGTGCACAAGTTAGCACCTATAAAGCTAATGTAATTAAACCTTTATCAACATATGTTACTCATGTTTGTTTCAAAAAACAATGCTAATATTAACTACATGAATCATATGACATAATCCAGTAGACAGTACTAAAAAATAAAGATAAGCACAATGCACATTGGTTTTTTAAGCAATCCAGATGTTAGTGAATAAATTAAAACAAATTCCCTTCATAAGTAGAATTAATGCTCCTTTTCTGGTTGGTAGAGAAAATACATATTGAATAATTGAATAAATGAATGAATGGTGAGCCTACTGCCTGGTTTGAAAAAACCCACTGTGCATCATTTCAGTACTACATAGGATAATAACTAGGCATGTTATTACGCAGTTTTTCTAAAAGGAAAAGTCACATTCATGTTTTTAAGCCATGCAAGTACATATACGATGCTATTCAATTCTGTTCAATTTTTAACTTTTTGTTATCATATGTTAAATTGTATGTAACAAGGATTTTAATCATGATACTTCCATAACATGTATATAATCTATTTTGATCATATTCACCCTAGTGATCTAGTTTTGTTTGATTCTAAATATACTGAATACCTTTTCTGTTCTTCGTAGATAACATAGTTATTTGTAGTTAAAGTTTTTTTGTGGAATCTCCTTTGTCCCCGCATATTTGTTTTCTTTTTTGTGATCATTTCAGACTTTCTTTTTGTAAAAATTGTTGTTGTGTCAGGTGGGGACACATTGGGGTATTTGCAAAAGGTCTTACAATGTATCAAATAATTCATATTTGAATTCACCCTCTCCACTGCTCTCTTTCATCATCCCTCTCCTGATCCCTGTAACAGTTTCATCAGGTATCATTTTTGCATTTACTTACATATGTATTCATTGTGCATATTTGTTTTCTTTTTTATCAGTGTTTAAGAGTTTCCACACAATGTCAATTACAAATTTTATTAGTAGATAGATTTGCTTTCATTTGGCTATGAAAGGAATCTTTTTAATGTTTACCATAAGCATGACTTTGTTGGAGGCATTGGGTGGATAGATGCCTTTTCCAGATTAGTTTGTTAACAAATGAAAACCTCAGACTTGAAATGTATCAAAAAATATTTCTGCACATATTCGTGTGTATATACAGGTTTTCTCCTTTAATTTATTCATTGCAGTAATTACAATAATAGCCTAAAGTTAAACCAACCATGCATTCCTGGAATCAACTTACATTGATTATAAAAGACATAAATATTTATATCTGACTGAATATAGTTTACTAATATTTTATTCATGATATCTCAACTATGTTTATGAGTAAAATTAGATTCTCATTTTCTTTTCTCATATTGCCCTTGTCTTGTTCTTTGGCATAAAGTTTGCAGTGATTTCATATTAATTGAGGGAATATTCTCTCTTCCTTTCCTTCCTCTCTTCTTTCTCTTCTACTCCTCCTACTCTCACTTCTTTTCTTTTCACTTTCTCTCTTTCTTTTGCCTGGAATTGTTTATGGGAGGTAGATTATCTGAAAATCCTAGGCCTAGTGGGGGGTTCTGGTACAGTTTGTTTGATTTTTGGTTTTCAGGATAGATTTTAAACTGCTAAACAAATTTTTTATTGGTCCTAATTAAATTCAGGTTTTCTAATTCTTCTTTTAGTTTGCTTCTGTTGGTTATATTTCCCATAAGAAGTTGCTGTTACCTTTACACTTTCAAATTTAGAAGAATATTTTTCAAATTACTGGGATTATTTCTAAGTAAATAATTGACCAGAGTTGGGCAAGAAAGTAGCAATACAGAAATGACAGAAGACATTTCTTATTACATTTCTGATATTAACATGGAAGTTTTAGTCAAAATATTTAATCTCATCAATTTTATTTCCTTACCCAAAATTTTGGAAAGTTGGTAGGATTGTTTTGGAAATTAAATAAAATAATTTATTTTTAAAAATCATTGTACCTCTCAGAGGGAGGTTACCAAATACGTGTTAAATTTTTCTTTCTCTTTATATGACTATTTATACATATTTATTCTGTGAAATATCTTTTAGTGATTTCTTTTCCTTATATAATTCATCTCCCCATATTTAACAAATTTCCTGGTATACTTTTTTCTTCTCATGTGTTTTACACTTAATTAAATAGAATAATTTTTGTAGTTCAAATGCTGATTTTCTAGAAGATGAACAAAGAATATTTTAAACAGTTAAGTAAAGAGATTCCTTAATGAAGCAAAGATGTATTTCTTAAGCCCAGTTCAGTTAAAAAGAAAAGAAAAAACACCTGAAGATATTCTTAGTAGTATCCCAGAATAGGAAGGTAAAGGGAGGAACTTTTAGTGTTTAAGAGCATAGAGATTTTTAGGGCAGGTTTTGGAAGAAAAGAGATAGGAGCACGATGAAGTAAGTCCTTTTTGTGTGTATAGTAGTAGACATTGAACCTGAGCCCTCAGGCTGACTAGACAAGTGTTGTACCACTGAGCTATATCCTGAACCTTTTTTATTGTTAATTTTGAGACAGGCTGTAATTAAATTGTCCAGGCTGGTTTTGAACTTGCAATCACCCTCCCTCAGTCTATGAAGCGAGTCTTGATACATGATACATTTGTTTCAAAAAAATAAAATTTTTAGTTAGTTCACAGAATTATGTTTCAGAAACGAATATTTCTGAAGAGTAACCAAGTTTATTTCACTTGTTCTCAATATTAACATGAGGATAGGAAGTATGTAATCTTGATATTGCTTAATGTAAGACGGTAACCTGACTCCCATTAGGATTTAGCAGAGTGTAAAAAAATCATTTTAGTTATTTATCTCATTCATTTGATCATTTTTAATCCTAAAATTGAAGGTAGACTAGTGTGGTTTGAGAATAATTAATCCAGATTTAGTCAATGTGTCATGATCATGTGTATAGTCCTCATGGTAATCATTCCATTTTTTTCAAGTATCATATATTCATGTCCTTTTTTGGGAAGATCATTTGTTGTATCATTTCATGACACAAAACAGTGACTATGTGGCAGCAGTAAGACTCTGGATATCACAAATTTGATTCCTGCAATGCATACAGTAAGAATTATAATCAAAGTTATAATCTATTTCCAAATTAAAGACCAAGAATGCATGAGTTAAGGAAAGAGACCAGCACACATCCCAGTTTGAACAACCTGAAAAACCAGATAGAGGAACACTGAAGAAGTTATCTAACTTTACCATTTCTTTCTCTCTTTTTTTAATTTATTTTTTTGTTTGTTTGGGTGGGTGGGACTGGAGTTTGAACTCAGGGCTTCATGCTCAGAAAGTAGTTACTCTACCGCTTGAGCCACACCTCCAGTCCATTTGCTCTGATTATTACATGGAGTTTGGCTCTCGTGAACTGTTTACCCAAGGTGGCTTTAAATCATGATCCTCTAGATCTCAGCCTCCCAAATATCTGTGATTATAGGCATGAGCCATTGTAGACCAACAATTTCTTTCTTTTATGAAATTATATTTTTTTCTAAAACTACAGAGAACTATCTAGATGAAAGTACAATGTCCTTTACCCATGACAACACATTTCACATCAAGGCGGTAGTAGTTATAGCTGAAGTAGCTCTGTGTTGAACCATCACTTGTCCATTTTATGACTCTCTTGATTGAGAAGTTCTATGGCTTAATCTTCTTATCCTAGTATTCTCTGTACTCCTTTATCAGGTGGCATCTACTCGATTTCAGGCTTCCTTTACAATGTGAAATAAAAAGGTTTGGTCTAAAGAAATCAATTCAATCCAAATTATGCTTTAGTTGTTAAAGTTTTTTAACTTAAACAGAGACCCAGATTTTTTGGGTTTTTTTCTCTCTCTCTTGAATTAAATTGTCTACTTTTCCTTCCAAAGAGGGAAACTGATGGTCTAAACCAGATTTGGGATAATACCTAAGACCATTCTGATGGCAAGTTTCAGTTTATTGAAAGTAATAGATCCTGTCTAAATTATGGCAGTAAACAATTAGCTTTCATGTTAAATCCAAAAAGATCTGCTTTAGTCACAGTGGCCAAATGGAGTTGTTGCACAATATGTAAATCTTCTGCCATCCCTTAACAAGAATGATCTTGCACTAGATTAAACCAAGACAGCTCAGAGTTGAAGCCAAGTAGTGTGATTCTCTTATAACTATTGCAAAAATGAAATAGCCTCAGAATATACACTACTGTTTCTTTAGGTTTTTTTTTTTTTACCAAACTGTAGTTTTCTGAAAATTTTACTTCCCAAAGTGCCTATGAAAAGACCCTGGGTGTTTACTCTGAAGATAAGAGTCTTTCTGTATAAATACATCCTTAAAGGGGTTTTAGATTTCTGGCACTCAGGCCAGAATGTCATAGTATTTTCTAAATATATCTAAATTCTAAATATCCAAGAGACCAACTTATTTATTTCTATAAACTAATGTCAAGGAAAACTTCATGGAGCTGAAATAAAAATGAGTTCAAGTCAAGTATGATGGTGTAATCCTGTACCAGCACTTGGGAAGCAAGGCTAACCTGGGCTGCATAGTAAGTTCCTGGGCTACACAATGAAACCCTGTGTCAAAAAGGAAAAAATATAAACCCAATGGCTGAATTAGTCACATGCTTTAGTGAAATCACAAGCAAGTAAATTGTTACCCTGTGTTTGACTTACATCAAGGCCTACAAATACAAAAGACAGTCATTAGGATAAAAACGTTCAAGTATAATGGTTTTCAGGTTAAAAATGTCAATAATTTAAAACATAACATACTGAAGAGGAAAGAAAATAGCTAGAAAAATAACACAAGCATGCGGCTTAAAGCAGAACCATCTGTGCGCTAGACATCTGACTCTTTTTCTGGTGGTATTGGGTGCAAGCTGTCCACTTCATGAGGTTGATAACTTTATTAGAAGGTCTTGGGGGGAAGCTGTTGATTTCCTGCAATTGTCTACTTGATCTGAAGGTCTTTGGTGAACATGTATCCTATGCTCAATGTTTGCCTACTTCTGGAGGATTCTGGGAAGTCTTCAGCTGCAGCTCTCCAGATGGGTATAGATTTGAGGAACAACACTCTTGCATTACACTATTGTGTTAACAGTACCAGATAATGCAACCTGTCACTTTCCCGAGGGGGATTTATTTCTGATGTCTTTTCCACCAGATGAAATCTCCTTGAAAATTATTATAGTAATAGAAATTGAAATCTATTTAAGTGTAACACACAATTAACTTTTAAGGATGTAATCTGTAACTGCTCTAGGAGGAAGAACATGCTATAAACAATGTGAACTTCTTGATTTGTATAATAGTGAGTACTATGACTGTCCCTGACTGGTAAAAAATAATGGAATTAATAACCCAGAAGTAAAATCATTTATAAAGTCATTGTATATTGTTCGTGTATAGAACACAAGTATATTCCTAAGAAATGCACAGTCATTAAATATTGATATTTTAGTTATACCTAATTAAATCAGGAGGACTAAAATTTATCTTGTGAATTGTTTTTTAAAATTCTAAACATGTAAAATGAAAAGGCTATAATTCTTAGTTAATTAAAATTTAGGAAATGAATTACAAGCTTAGTTCTACTATCCTTCCATTTCTAATATGAAGGAATTAAGGTAAAAGTAATTATTAGAAGCCAACTTATTTTAGAAAAGAGAAAATTTTTTGTTAAAATGATTTAGGAACCAAAGAAATTCAGGTCAACAGTACTTTTGGTGATAAAACAAAATGCTTTTATCTGGGTAGAAACTCAGACATCTTTTAAAAAGAAAATCCAAATTCTGAATCTATTGCTTAATGTTTTCCATATAATGAGTTACAGTAAAACAGTGTATAAGCCTTTTACATGTTAGGAATAAGTCCAGCAACATTGGGTCAATACTGCTAAGTACATTTTGGAGATAAATATTTCTTCCAATTCATTATTTGTAAACACCAAAAATCTAACAAGATTTATCTCAAGCCTTTTACATCTATGGTGTCTTCAAATGTGTTTTCCATTTTCTTCTAATTTTCAGTTACTCTTAAAATATTTTCAAATGTGTGTATATTTATACATACACAAATATATAGAGGTACTCATTCTCCCTCCAAAAGTGCCTCTGCTAGAAACTTTATCTCCAAGTCTATGTGTTGATGGCATTTGAAGGTGAGGCTTTGGGAGGTAACTAGGATTAGCTGAAGTTATGAGAGTGGAGGCCCAATTATGGAACTAATGGTTTTATAGGAAGAAGAATAGAGGCCTGAGTTAGCATACTGTTCTGTCTGGTCATGTGACACACTCCTCCATGTTTTGATGTAGCCAAGGAGGGCCTTATAAGATGCTCAGCAGAGTTGGTACAGTGCTTTTGGACACCATGGTTGATAACATAACAGCACTAAAACCTTTCACAACATTAAACAATTTTAGCTTATACTCAATACGGTTGTTTCATTTAGTTGAATATAATTCTGTGTTGTTGTGATCTTAAACCTTTGTGTAAACACTAATAATTTACAAGACTTGTTACTCATGAAAAAATTTTACAAATTTGAAATTAATCATGAAATATTAAGCCCAAATTTTATTATAGTAAAAATATTTTGCTAATACTATTTTTACATAGCAATGGATCAGCAATCATATGTAGAATTATTTTTTATCTTAAACTAAATCACCCTAATATATCCAAAATAGAAGTAACTTGAAAGCAGAATCAATTGGATATAAACAAATTAGACAGATGATAGGTGATAGATAGATATAGATAGGTAAATAGATAGATGTGTAAAATAACATTTATTGTAGGAATTGGCTCATGTGATTATGGAGTCTGAGAAGTCCTGTGCAATGTTATCCTCAAGTTGAAGAATCAGGAAAGTGGATGGTATAATCTAATCTAAATCCAAAGACCTGAGAACCATGAAAACAGGTGGTGTAATTCTCAATCCAAGGAGAACAACCTGAGAACCATGCAAAGAGTCAGTGGTGTAAGTCCAAAGTCTGAAGGCCTGGAAACCAGGTGTGTGATGTCTAAGGATAGAAAAAGTTAGAAGTTCCAGCTGGAGAGAAAGAGAGAGAAAGAGAGAGATTGAGAAAACCCATCCATTTTCTGCCCTTTTTGCTATTCAGAGCCTCATCAGATTGGATGATGTTTGTACATGATGTTGAGGGTAGACCTTCTTTACTCAGACTACTAATTCAAATGCTTCTTTCCAAGAAACACTTTCATAGACACATCCAGAAATAATGTTTATCTAGCTATCTGGGCATCACTTACTCCAGTCAAGTTGACATATAAAATTAGCTACTATAGTCCATAAAAATAGTGCCTTTACAGATATGTTTCTGCAGAACTGGGCCAAACACTCAATAAATTCTTAGCTCTAGGCAAATAAAACAAATTAAAAGAATACTCAATAAAACAAAACAAGGATGAGGGAAGTTTTTTAAGTTTTCAAGAAGTGAACCAAGTTAGTCATTTTAAAAATGCTAATCTGGCAATGCCTTTAAAGCCACTCATTACTGGGTTCTGGAATGGACTTAGAAAGGACTTATCAAACCTGTCTGTCTG
This sequence comes from Castor canadensis, assembly GCF_047511655.1. Taxonomy (NCBI): domain Eukaryota; kingdom Metazoa; phylum Chordata; class Mammalia; order Rodentia; family Castoridae; genus Castor; species Castor canadensis. The sequence continues at coordinate 105,597,436 of NC_133392.1, read as the reverse complement.
TCTCTGTCTCTGTCTCTCATTCGCTCTCCCTCTCTCTCACAGTTCTCACTATGATTCCCAGGTTAGTGTGGAATTCATGATCCTCCTACCAAATTGTGAAATTACAGGCTTGTGCTCCTACACCCACCTCATTTTTTTTCAATTGATCTTTTTTTTTATAGGCTGACATGGAAAGTGAAAAGAATGGATAAAGAAAACATCCGTGTTACTACTTTTCCACCACATACAACCATTTTTAATCGACTAGATAATCAAATGACTTGTAAAACAAAAGAAACAGCATTTAGAAAATTATTGAAAATAATTTGGAGCTCAAACCCAGTGAAAAATCTGGGTGGAAGACCCAAGGAAATGCAGGGAGGGCCTCTTCTCAGAGGTTTTAAGCTCCAGTAGTGAAAATATCTTGATTTAGTCCCAATTAGACTTCTAGAAATTGTCTACTACCAACTTCCCAAAGGAATATCTGAAAAGTTCATTAATCAAACAGACCTAAGAGTGTTCAAAGTTTAGTAAGGGAGAAAAATCATTTTAACAGAGTCTCAATAGTATAGAATAAGAAGAGTGACAGAAGATATTTTTGGGTGTTAGGACCTGAGCTGGGTGATTTTAATGTAGTTTTCACAATACAGGAAACTGGTTGGGTTTTGTCATAGTGAATGACATGATAGCTTTGAATTGTTGAGCTCAGCTAGGCAAATATCTTTTTTTGACTGGTTTTGGTTTTTTATTTATTTTTAGTGGTACTGGGGTTTGAAATCAGGGCCTTGTGTTTATTAGGAGGCACTCTAGTGCTTGATAGGCAACTGTCTTGAATCATATTTGATAAGTATTGATAAGCTTGTTCCATAAATTAGTTTTTTATGTATTTCATAGACTTATCATCTAACACCAACTACTACCTAGAGTATATTATGAATGCTTGTTCTTGAAAATGTTTAGCATACAAACAGAAAGGCATGCCTGCAACCAGTATTGTTAAACACAGAAATAGAAAAGTATTTTTGTTTCCATTGTTAACATTAGTGTATATACAGCTATGTTAGAAGCCAAATCTATAAAACAAGAATTTAATGTAGCTTTAATTTAAATCTAGTGACTTTGAATGATCTGTGTCATTTCTTCCACAAGCAAGGAAAATTGTTCACTGTCGCATATATCACACAGTCTTTGAAAGAAAAATATATTCCACAAGTTCAACATAGTGAAGGTTATGCTTAAAACACTTTCCAATCATTTAGAAATCAGATTTTAAGTGGCAAGTCTCAGCCTATGAACCACGAAACTCGTATGTTGGGTTGTAAACAGTGGGATGTCATTTCTGGGTGGATCACATTGGATTTCTATTACTAATAATTATATTAAAAACTCACTAGACTATTTGACATGTGTCAACATACCATCACTACAGTGCTGACCCTATGCCTCTTCTTCCACTCCACTCCACTCCAGAATGAACCCTCAGAAAGAAATTTGTTTTTGTTTCATTCCGTTTTGTTTACTTTAGGTTTTTTGGTGGCATTTGTGTTTGAACGAAGGGCCTTGCACTTGGTAGACAAGTACTTGAGACATAGCCCCACTCTTTCAACTTTATTTTTCAGACAAGATCTTGTAGTTTTTCCCAGACACAACTCAGACTATGATCTTCCTACTTCTACTTTTTAGATAACTGGGATTCTGACACACGCCACTGTGCCCAGCTTGTTTTCTCAGATTTGATCTTACTAACTTTGCCAGGCTGGTCTCAATCCACAATCCTCTCATATCTGCCTCCCGTATAGATTAGATTACTAGTGTGAGCCAACACACAGGGTTTTATTTTTGAGATAGGATCTCTCTAACTTTGCCAGGCTGGCCTTAAACTATGACCTCCCCATCTCCATATCTCAAATATCTCCTCAGAAGAAGATTAAATTGGCTTTTGAGTGTCTGTATTAATGATAATCCTTAAATAGTGAGATTCTAATTCAGTTAGTGAATTTGAGAGTGATACTGTGTTAAATAGTCCTCAAAGTAAGAAGGTCATGTGTTACATATAATCCCTTTGTTGAAAACAAAGATATAGCTATCCTTATCTCAACCAGAAAAAACCCTTGTTCCTTCCTATTATTGCTTATACTCTCTCTACAACAAAATTAGAAATAAGGGCAAAATAGTTTCTGCTGGGTATTGCGGGGGGGAGAGGGAGGGGGCGGAGTGGGTGGTAAGGGAGGGGGTGGGGGCAGGGGGAAGAAATGAACCAAGCCTTGTATGCACATAGGAATAATAAAAGAAAAATGAAAAAAAAAAAAAGAAAACAAAGATAAATCTATGTAAGATTTTAGAACATACTAAATATCAGCAAGCCAAAGAATTAACAGAATGGTTAATGACATAGCAACACTATTTGGAATATTTCTTCTAAATTATGTATAGAAATAATATACAATGAGAATTGAAATCCCAGGTTTTCCATTCACAATTTGGGGTTTAATTACTTCATTACTTTAGCTTTCTAAGCTTTACTTCCTTATCTAAAAGTGAGTAAAACAGACTTGCTGAAAATTACATAGAATATATATTCTATTATATATACATTACAATTTATTATTACAATTTATTATTCCAGTAAAATGCCTTATAAAACAAGGATGGTCTAACCATTTTCTATCCTCAACATATCATGTGATTTTGTGTTTCTAATCATGTACAGTATTTTCTACTATATCAGATGGCAATTGAGATTTCTTTCTTTATAGTCCTATACCATTTTCATATACCTTTTCATTATTTTCATTTTAAACATTGATTTAAAATGAATTTTACTTATGGAATTGTCATATTTCAGTGGGATTCATACACCAGTTTTATTTTTCTATTAATCACTATCTTCAACCATTCTCTCCTTGCCTTAATGACATTTTGCACAGATTTTATAACTTTCTGGTCAGTTTCTGATATTTAAAATTTTAGTCTAATTTAAAAGTATACTCACAGGGAGACATCCTTCTTTCCCTTCTGGAGCCAACCAGGACAGTCTTGAACTCAACAGATAAGGATATGATCTGTTCTTTTGTTCTGTTTTTCTAAGGCATTGAGCTAAAAAAAGATTAAGAGTCTCTTACTGACCTGGCTCCTGTCAAGGACCCAGGTTGCATAGTCCTCTAGGTGGAGGGTGTCCATTTGCTGGCCTTTTTTTTGGGACATAGGTGTAATTATTTCATAGGGTCCTATGGAGGAAGGTCCTTCACCCCCTGTTTCTCTAATAACAGAAATTCCTCTGCAGCTCATACTCATCCAGCCTTCTTCAACTGTTTTCCTAAACATATATCCCACATTCTTTTGCATTTCAGAGTCTCTTTTCCAGTGATGAGGACTGTGTCTGATGATTACTAGTCATAGGAAAATCTTGCACCTTCCTAGGTCATCTGTTGATACACCCAAACTACCTAATCCCTCTTGTTGCTTTGCCTTTGCTTCAAATTTTTGCTATCTTTATCAACAGATGAGGGATAAATGTCAGATTAGTATAGATAGTTGTCAGACATCCCAACATTGTGGAATTGTTTTGAAGCATTACCCTACTCCTTTATTTGGTTAGGGAAAATGAATAACTAAACTCTCTGCTGGTCTATAGAATGTTTTCCTCCATTATAGCAGAATTAAATCAGAAATTTAAGATAAACTAGAAAGTCCCTAAACATTTTAAATTAAACAGCACAGTTTAAAAATACAACTCATGAGTTAAAGTTAGAAGAAATCTCCAACTATGGACTTAGGGCATGACTCAAGTGGCAGAATGCCTAGCAAGTACAAGGTGTAATGTTTTGTAATCAAAAACATAAGATTACAAACTAAATAAAAATAAGGATATTAAAGCTTATAGGATGCATTTAAAGCAATGCTTACTGCACAGATTTACCTTTAAAGTATTTTATTGTTTTATTGTGCTACATATGATCTACTTTGAAATGTGTTCCATGTGCACTTGGGAGGAGTGTTGTTCTACAGTTGTACTGGTATACTGTCCTGTAAATGTAAATAACAATGAGGTGATTAAGAGTGATGTCCAGATCATCTATATTCTGACTGATTTCCTCTGAACTTATTCAACTATTGACAGAAAGGTATTAAAATTTCCAAATAGGATTGTGGTCTTTTCTATTTTCTTTTATTCTGTCAGTTTTTGCTTCATACATTTTGAATCTCTCTTACTTGGTTCGTGTACATTTAAGGTTATTGAGTCTTTCTGATGAACTGATTATCCCCTTCATCATTATCAATGGTCTCTTTATTTTTGATTGCATTCTTTGTCTTTTATTTTATATTTTCTTACTTTAGTCTCACCAGCTTTCTTACATTTGCAACGTGCATGCTAGATCATTTTCTATCTTTTTACGTTCAATGTACCTATCTTTTTGGATGTAAATGGCATATATTGTGAACAGATAAAACTGTGTCTTATTTTCTCTAAAAATGGTTTCACTTGGAGAAACTGTCAAGTATCAAAGGAAGAAATAATGCCAAAATTAAGCAGACTCAAAAAATTCTACAGGACAAAAATAATTCTCAACTAGCCCTGATAGTAGATACTGATATTATAAGAAAATTAGAGGCCAATGTTTTGCTAGGAAGTAGGCAAGAAAAAAAAAAACTTAAAATGTTAGTGAGCTGAGTTCAGCAATATATAAAAAGCACAATAATTCATGAACAAATGAGCTTTATCTAAGGAGGATCAACATTAAAAAAACAACTTAATTCACCATATTAACAGAATAAAGGAGAAAAAAATCTTATGACCATTACAGTAGATGCAAAAAAAGCGTTTTATAAGCTTTAATCATAAAACCCTTAGCAAATCTGGAATAGAAAAAGAACTTTATTTAACAAGGGTAACTACAAAATTCCACAAGTAACATTATACTTAATAATTAATTGAATACATTCCCTTGAGATAGAGAACAAAGCAAGAATATCTACTTTCACAATTCCTGTAAGTTCAATAGAAAAATCAATTGTATTTCTGTATAATAGCAACAAACATTTCCAAAGTATAGAACTAAACATTTTATAATACTTAGTAAAATGTGGACCTTCACCTCATAGATGCTTAAGTCCTCATTCTGGAAAAAGATGCCTTGTCTTTCCATATGTTTTTCCATTTTGTGTACTCTTTTTGGAATTTAAATTTGTATAAACACTTGACTTCTTAAATTGATAGCACTAATTTTTCTTTCCTTTATTTAGTAAACTTTCTAGAAATATTCATTATGTCTTTCATCATTCTTTACTTTTTATAGATCAGGAAAATGAGGCACAGAGTATAAATAGTTTCTAGCTAATCTATGTTTGAACTGCTAAGAATACAGTGTGAATACAGAGCACATGGTCTTAGCCATGTCACAATACTGCCTCTTTTTTTAATTTGCAATAAATAACTGTTTAATGAGTAAATATGTCTTCTAAAGGACAGAAACCACAAGGAGATATTACTATGTATTTGTAGTACTGTAAGAAAATGAATACCAACTTTCATAGAAGTGATACTACAAGAGCTTACAACTGGTTTTGGTAAACAACTATAACAAATCTTGGTATCCAATTGATTTTTCCAATGAAAATTTAAAATAAAATAAAATCAGAATTTTTTTCTTACTCCAAACTGAAAAATCCTCAAGGTCTGAGACTAAGTTATATTAAATTTTAGATCTCAGAATAGACAATTTACAGTAGTTTGCTATAAATGCCTTATCACTGACATTCTAAGTTTTTGGAAGTCGTATTGGCTATATGGATGATTAAAAAGATGTCCACGATGACTAATTAGTCAGCATACTTATAATTAAGCTGAAAGAATTATTACTTTTTTGCAGTAAAGTATATATATATATATATATATATAAAATTTCATCTTTGTACCTAACAGAATTTAGGATTATTATTAAAGTGCTAGAACCTCATAACTTTATTTTGCTATTTTTTTCATCTGCTAAAAGGTGTTGAAAATGATATGATGGTCTGATGAGTATTTTTGCATAAATTTTCACATATGCCCTATTTTACACTTTTCTTCATCTTTTCGGATGAAGAAAGCTGTGTAAATAAGCTGCTCAGCTATATTTCAAAAAGTTATAATAGCATGAGTTAAATCTATAATGATTAAATATCACTAATGTAAGAAGGATGTTTGGGAATTATACATATTTGGCCTTGCAGATTCTTGGCATAATAAAAATTATATGTTAACTTCCAACTCAAAAGCATAAATTTTAAACATATTACAAATTGTGAAGACAAAAAAGAGATAGAAAACCAGGGAACACATTCTGTAAAGAAGGATCCTCATTGACTGTTTATGCTCTGCTGCCACTAAAGAGAAAAATTGCTGTTGTTAAAACCAGGAATATTGGTTTGGGGATTTTTCTCTACGTGCTCCTGTGACTTTAGTACCCAGTCCCACTCCGTTATCTAGTCCCTGATTCTAAAACTGTGTATTAATTTAAAAGCATTGCTGCTGCTGAACCTCTGTAGTAGTGCTTATGAACCCTGGGTGCACTAACATATCTATTCTATAGATGATCTTTAAGTGATTTGACATCATTGGTCTTTTTGGTAAGTCTGAAATGGGGCTTAAGAATTTCTATACCTAAGAAGTCCCACTGGTCACTCAGATTGATAACCAAACACTTGGATACTACTTTTGGAGGCAGCTGGTAGTTGGGTCTTCCAGCCACATGTAAGAGCCTGCTTTCATCTGTCTAAATGCTACAGTTCCTAGAGAAAAGTCAGTGGAAAAGAAATGTCACAGTAGTAAACAGAATCCTAGAATACATGTCCCCACCATTAATGTATTATGAGCATAGGCCAAAAGGCTTTTGTTAAAAATGCAAAAATATTCTTATCTGACAAATTTTCGTGTCTATTATCAATTCCAATTATTGGAAAAAGCAGGCTCTGAAAATTAGAGAAGAATGGAATATCCTTGGTCTTCAGTGGGAAATGGGTTTGTACCTAAGTGAGCAGCAAATGGGCCAAGAGCCATCCACATGCTTTATCAGGTAACCAGCTCTTGGTCTGGGTGAGACTTGTCAGATACAGGTCAAGAGGATACCTTACAAAATTCTACTCTTCAGCCTTCATTGATGTTTTCCTTTTCTTTTCTTTTATAATTTTGTTTACTTAACTTCTTGCTTCTTTTCCAAATTCTCCTGTCTTAGCTAACTGCACATATCCAATCTAGATATACACACATGATATTTAGTAATTCTTTTTCTTCAGATATTTTTCATACTATGTATGAGCATATATCAATTGTAGAAAATAATGGGTTTCGTTATTCCATTTTCATACATATTTATAATGTGATTTGATCATATTCAGCCCTGTTTCCTCTCCTTCCTGCAGATCAGCTTTATCTTCCCAAATAGGCTCTTATTTTCATGTCTCTCTTTTGAAAAAAAAATGTAGATTTCACATATGAGAGAAAACAATTGATGTTTGTACTTCTGAGTCTGGTTTATTTCACTTAACATGATGATCTCTTGTTCCATCCATTTTTCTGCAAATGACACTTTACCCTTTCTTTACGGCTAAATGAAAGTCTGTTGTGTGTGATGGCACCTAACTGATTACATGACTTGGCTATTATGAATAGTGCTGCAATAAACATGAATTATGCACAAATTTCCTTTTTGTGCTAGCTTACATTCCTTCAGGTAGTTCTATTTTTTAGTGTTTTGAGGACCTTCCAGACTGATTCCCATAATGGATGGACTGATTTACTAATTTCTATAAGGGTTCCTTTTTCCCTGCATCTTCCCAGTGTTTCTTGTTTGTTTTCTTGGTGATAGCCAATCTGACTGAAATGAGATGGAATCTCAATGCCATTTTGATTTACATTTTCCTGATGGCTAGGGATATTGAACATTTTTCATGTATTTATTGGCCATTTGGATTTCTTTTGAGAACTGTCTGTTCAATTCATTTCCCATTTACTGAGTTATTTGTTCTTTGGTGTTTAAATTTTTTAGTTCTTTATATATTCTAGATGTTAATTCCTTGTCAGATGAATAGCTGGTAAAAATTTTCTTCCATTTTCAAGGCTGTATCTTCTCTCTGGTAATTGTTTTCATTGCTGTGTAGAAGCCTTTTAATTTGGTGCAATCCCATTTCTCAGTTCTTGCTCTTATTTCTTGAGCTATTGCAGTACTATTCAGAATGTCTTTGCTTATGCCTGTATCTTTTCCTCATGTTTCCTGTAGTATTTTCAAAGTTTTAAGTCTTACATTAATGTCTTTCATTTGTTTTGAATTGATATTTGTACAGAGTGAGAGATAGTGGTCCAGTTTTAATGTTCTACATGTGAATATCCAGTTTTCTCAATACCATTTGTCAAAGAGGCTTTCCTCCACCTTACACTTTGGGGTCTTATGCTTCCATGTGAATTTTAGTATTTTTTTTTCAATTTCTGTTAGTAATGTCATTGGAATTTTGTTGATGCTTACAGTTGGTAATATAACCACTTTCACACTATTAATTCTACTGATCCACGAATATGGAAGAAGTCCGTCTTTTACTGTCTTCTTCAATTAATTTCTTCATTATTTTATATTTTTCATTATATTAGTCTTTCACCTCTTGGTTAGGTTTATTCATAGTATTTTATTTATTTTTGAAGGTATTATAAATGGGATTGTTTTCTTCATTTCTTTCTCAGCATGGATGTTATTGGTATATAGAAGACTACAGATTTTTGTATGTTGATTTTGCACTCTGCTACTTTGTCATATTTATCAGATCTAAGAGGTTTTTGGTAGTGTCTTTAGGGTTCTTTATATATAAGTTTATACTGTCTGAAAATAGGGATAACTTGACTTCTTCCTTTCCTGTTTATGTCCCTGTTATTTCTTTCTCTTGCCCCTTTGCTCTGGCTAAGAATTCAAGTACTATATTGAATTAGACATCATTATCTCATATTCCTCATTTTGGTGGAAAGGCCTTTAGTGTTTCCCATTCAGTATAATATTCACTATGGGTTTGTCAGCTATAGCCTTTATTATATGGAGGTATGAGTCTTCTATTCCTAATTTGTTAAGGGCTCATTGTTAAAAGAGTTTGAATTTTGTCAAATGCTTCTTCTGACTGTATTGAAATGATCTTGTGATTTTTTTCTGTTTGATTCAGTTTATATGCTATATTATATTAATTGATTTGCATATGTTGAACCATCCTTGTTCTCTAGAATGAAGCCATCTTGATCACGTGTTGTTGAATTCAGTCTGCAAGCATTTCATTGAGGATTTTTACATCTATGCTCATCAGGGAATTTGGTCTATAGTTTTCTTTTTTTTTTTTTTTTTTGCTGTGTTCTTATTTGGTTTTGGTATCAGGATAATACTAGCTTTGTAGAATGATTTTGGAAGCATTTTCTCCCTTTCTATTTTATGGAATAGTTGGAGGAATGTTGGTATTAGTTCTTCTTTAAAGGTCAGTAGTGAATCCTGGGCTGTTCTGGGCTTTTCTTTACTGGCAGATTCTTACTGCTTCTTTGTTTGTTATAGATGTGCTAGGTTGTTTATAACTTCTTGGTTCAATTTCGGTAGGTCATGTGCCTAGAAAGTTACCCATTTCTTCTGAATTTTCACATTTATTGGAATATAATTTTTCAAAATATTCCCTAATGCTACTCTGGGTTTCAGTGGTATCTGTTGTAGTGTTCTAGTTTTTCACATGTAATTTTATTAATTTAGGTCTTTCCTCTCTTTCTTTTGGTTAGTTTGGCTAACAGCTTCTCAACTTTATCTTTTTGAAGAAAAAACTCTTTGTTTCATTGATTTTATAATTTCTTTCTGTCCTCTAATTGTGGGTTTGGCTTCCTCTTTTCTTTCAAAGACCTTGAGGTCCATCAGTAGGTTACTTATTTAAGATCCCTTTTTTAAAAATGTAGGTAATAATAGATATAAACTTCACTATTAAGCCTGCTTTTGCTGTTTCTCAAAGGTCCAATGTTTTCATTTTCATTCTATGAGTTTTTTTACGTTCTCCTGGATTTCTGCAGCAATCCATTGATCATTCAAAATGTGTGGTTCAATCTCCATGTCTTTGTATAGTTTCTGTATTTTCTCTTGCTATTAATTTGCAATTTTATTCCATTGTGGTTTGATAAGATTTGGGAGATTATTTTAATATTTTTGCATTTAATAATAATTGCTTTATGACCTAAAATGTGATCTATTTTGCAGGAAATTCTATAGGCTGCTGAGAATGTATATTCTGCAGTTGTTGGAATAAATAGTCTATAAATGGCTGTTTATTACATTTGATCTATTGTGTGGTTTAACTCTGAAGTTTCTTTGTTGATTTTTGGGGGAGGGTGGTTGGATGACATGTTTATTAATGAGAGTGGAGGGTTGAAGTCACACATTGTTATTATGTCTGGACTTATGTATTCCTTTATATCTGATCATGTTTGTTTTATAAAATTGGGGGCACCAATTTTTGTATATTACAACTTTTATATCTTCTTGATGAATTTTCCAATTATTTATATGTAGTTACTTTCTTTATTCTGACTAATTTTGGCTTGAAGTCTGCGTTTTCAGATGAGTATAACTAACTGATTGCTTTTGGATTCTGTTTCTTTAGAATCTTTTTTACTTTCAGTCTGTGTGTGTCTTTGCTAGTAAAGTGAGTTTCTGTGGACAGCAAATAGTTGGATCTTGTTTTTAATCCATTCAGCCAGTCTGCATCTTTTAATTTGAGAGTTGAGGTTATGTACATGTAGGGTTATTGTTGAGAGATGTGAACTAACTTCTTTCTACATCTTAGAGGCTTGCTGGTTTACTGAGTTAATAGTGTTTGATTCTACCCTACTTTTCATTTGTTTATCTATTTTCTTACTGAGATTTGTTGTTACTCACAAGATCTCATGCTTGTGCCTATCTTTCTTCCTCTTCTTTGTGCAGTATTCACTTAATACTGCAATGCTGGCTAAGTGATTGGGAATTGCTTTAGTTTATGTTTTACTTATGCTCAGGGAAGGTTTTTATTTCTCCTTCTATTTTAAGGGATACCTTTGCTGGATATAGGAGTCTAGGCTGAAAGTTATTTTGTTTGGGGGCTTGAAATGCATCAGTTGATGCTGTCCTGGTTATTATAGTTCTTGTTGACAGGTTTGCCATTATTTGGATTTATTTGCGTTTGTGAGTTACTTGGCATTTCTTTCTTGCAGTTTTCAGTATTCTTTCTTTATTCTGTATTCTTGGCATTTTAACTAAAATCTGACATGGAGAGGATCTTTTCTTGTCATGTGTTTTGGAGATTCTAAAGACCTCATGAATGTGGATGTGCATTTCTTTCCATTCATTTGTGAATTTTTCTGCTACAGTTCCATCAAGTATGGTTTTTTTGCCTTTATGCTGTATGTCAGTTCCTGCTTCCACACAACAGATTCATAGGTTTACCTTGTAACCATGTCCTGGGGTTTTGGATATTGTGATATTATTGTCTTTTTTCTTTATTACACTTTGAATGTTATAATTCCTCAACCTTGTCTTCAATCCCTGATATTCTTTCTTTGTCTGGTATAGCCTATTCATGAAGCTTCCCATTGAAGTTTTTGTATCTGACTTATTGAGCTTTTCTTTTTCAAGATTTCTGGGTTTTAGTTTTTTTATTTTTTTCAGAATTTCTATCTGCTGAACTTCTTATCCAAGTTGCTGAATTTCTCATGCAAGTCTTGAATTGAGTTCATTATTTCATTCATTTCTTAATTTTACTCCTCTGAGGTCATTTTTTATTTTTAAAACTAGACTTTTTAATGTTTGCATTCTTAGTTTGGCACTTCAGCCATTTCATCGTCTTTGGATTCCTTCCATTACTGAAGACTTGTGAACTTTTGCAGGAGTCACATTTCCTTGCTTTCTCATGCTTCTTGTCTTTCTAAGATGAAATTTGCATATCTATTGGAATGAGTATCTCTTCCTGCTGTCTTTGGGAGTTTTGTAATGACAGCCTTCTCTTGAGGGCTCAATCCCTAGTACCATTAGGAGAGGAGAAAACAAACCACCAAACAGTAACAACATCCACAAAACAGATATAGAAATTGATTTAAAATCAATGAAAGCAAACTACTGTACCACCAATAACTAGACAAAAGAAAATGCAGAATAAACTATGAAGTTAAAAATTAAATTAGGTAAAAGTAATAATAATAAGTGAATGAGAAAATTGAATGGAGTAGGGAAAGGGAAAAAAGAGAAAGAAGCCAGGTTAAGTAAAAGAAAGAAATAAGAAGAAAAAGAGGAAAATAATATTAGGAAGAGAGGAAAGCAATAGATTAAAAAATCTGATTACAAAATAAATCTAAAGGCAAGAAAAGGAATTAAAAAATAAAAGATTTTTTAAAATAGAGTAAAAGCAATGCAAAAATACAGTAAAATTAAAAAAGTAATAAAAAAAAGAAGTTTAAGATAGTGACAAATACAGAATCTTCTTTCTGGGTCCTCTAATATTGAAATCTTCCAGGTGTTGGGGAGCAATGTATAATGGCTGAAGTCTCTTGCAGTTTCTAAAATTCTAGCTGGTGATATGTGAGGGCTGAGGGCTGGGTCTGCTTTCATTTTGGAAGCTTTCCTTCTTTGTATACCAGGTGCCACCTCTGGTCACAATGAACTCTGTGGTCTATATGCCAGGCAGCTTCCCACTTGTTCCAGAGCCCCCCCTACCAACTTGTATACCCAGTGGAGGGGTTTCCCCCCAAGTGTGTTAAAGAGTGGAAGAAGCAAACAGAGAACTGAGATCTGCACCCAGAGGAAGACTTGAGGTAACTAGGTCTCAACTCTGCCCACCATTTGTCTCAATGCTTTCAGGCCCCACCAAGCAGTAAACCACCCTGTGGGAGGCTAGGGAAATCAAGGGTTATCTATCAGACCTGGACTCGAGAGTTTGCAGTTTCACCTGACAGCAAACCACATGTGGCAGGGAGATTGTTCCAGAAGTCTAACAATCTCCTCAGAGCTTCTCAGTCTCTATTGTAATCCTCAGGAGATGGGGGTCACCCCTGGCCACAGAAATCAGATTTCCAACTGTATGCCCTGCACAGTCTGAGCTCTCTATTACTTAGACTTCTCAGTGGTTCAGCTGCTGACCTCACCACCCCCCTACACACACAAATGCCTCTTGCCCCATCCAGATACTATCACAGATTATCCCCAGGATCCCTGACTTAAGATTGTTTCTTGTTTTCAGGTCACCAGAGTAGCTTAGTATTAAAATATAAATTAACTATTACTATTTTTATTAGAAAATGATACTTTTGAGGTATTGCAAAAAAAGTTAAATGTATGTTCTGTGGAAGAATATAAGAAGAAGTAGGGGACCTTACAGAGGAAAGAAGACTATACCAGGTGTATAGGGCCTGGACCTATTTTACCTAAGATCCAGTCCTTGCCCTTTCTCTGCCTAGCTCCATGTTGCAGAGGCAAAACCTGTTAGCTGGTTTCTGGTTGGAACTAACTAATAGAAGACAGTGGTTGAAAAGAGAAAGAAGAAAGGAACAAGCTAGAGTATTTCTCTGCCACTAGGGGGCTTCACTAGCAGTGGCTGTGTCTCCCCCATAATGGTTCTGTGGTTTCAGCTTCTTTCAGATGAATTGACATCTTGGGCCTTACAAACATGCCTCTTTCCTTTGTTTCCATTCACTAGTGTTGATAATGGCTTCTGCTATTGTTAATCCCTGCCCTCTGTTGGCCTTCTCAGCTCCTCCCTCTCCAGTGTAAGCAGTTACCCTGCACTCAGTTCTTTCTCTGATAAATGTTTGAAGTGTTTTTAAAAAATGTTTGCTAACACTTTGAGATAACAGGCAAAAATAAGTGATGAAATATGTTCTTAATAGTACAAAGAGTATATTTGAAGGTCTGTGTTTGAGAGAGGGTATGTGACATGGTATTTTTGTGGATTCTAGAAGACTACTATAAAATGTTGAGACGATTTTACCATTTTGAGAAAATAATAGTGTGCTGACAAAGAAATACAAGTTTATTAGTGATCTTAAATTGTAGTTTTTCAAGATTTTTCTAATGTTATTACTGTACAAATGTGAATGTCACATATTCTCATTCTTTGTACACTCAATTCCTGGCCTTGTGGCTCACTAGTTATGTAATCTTGTACTTCAGTTTAGTCATCTGTAAAATGGAAATATTGATAGTAACTACTTTATCTCATAAAATGCCCAAAACAGTACATAGTTCACAATGAGTTCTTGTAGAATTTGTAACAATTTTATCAATTGTTAATTGTCATTATTAATATTTTCTCAGTTTTGAAGGGAGAAAAATTACTTTTTATTCTGGAAAGTTGGTAAAATGATGTTTCTGCTTTGCTTAAAAAGATTGTGTAAGCAGGCCTGCAAGGGTGTGGAAGAAACTAAGTGAATTTTAGAAAGGTTGGTATGCTTCAGGTTTTGGTAGTCTGTGTATAACATATAATATGTAATTAAATCTCTAGATGAGGAGGAAATATCAAAGGTTTTTAACCAGTTGATGTGTAATTAAGTGCATCTTTCCCTACTTATTTTTTAAGAAAAATTCTATCCCTAGAGAATAGAACTGAAAGGAGGTGATAATAGAGATTGAGAAATTTAAAAATCTTTAGTAACCTTCCAGGAGAGATGAAAACAAGGATTCTACTAACTCATATCCCTTGTGCTACTTGAAAAAGACTCCCCTTCTTCCATTCAGATGTAGCACTACCCGCAAGCATGTTGTTTAGTGGACAGACACTAATCCAGGTATCCTTGTGCAATTAACAAACTGCCTCCAGCTTATACTGGAAGCTGCTCTAGACTTTACCAAGGCCCTGACTAAAGCTAGTAAGGATAGTTTACAAAAAAGGATAGATTTCAAAGACTAGCTCTCACAATTATCATTGGCCTTAACAACAGTTGCATGAGGACCAAACTCACCCCTCAGGTAATACATTTATGAATATTTTATTCAGGAAAGTAGGCAACAAAAGATTCCAAGAAGCAGTTAGAGACTCCATCAAAAGTTTCCAAAACAAATATTAATTTACTATTTGTCTGCTCTCTCTGCTAATAAAAGAACAGAGTATGACAGCAATTATATTACTTCATTACTGTGTACTTTTTTCTTCAAGAAAAATTGCTTGTCACCATACTATTAATTTTATTTCTTCCTCATAAAAAGAGAGAAATTTATTTGTAAAAATACTTTTTAAACATTTCTATAAAGATTTCTCTAAAAATGCAAGCATCTCTCATTTGTTACAGGGGAATTCATTGTTTGTTACATGTGGACAATATCCACCAAACATGTATTATGGCCTATCAGCAAAGGTTTGACTACATTCCATGCATGTGTGACTCTAAGCTTTGTATTCAGTTAGTGCTCTAGGGTCTCACTATGTAGCCTAGACTCACAATTATCTTGTCTCAGCCTCCCAAGTGCTGGCTTCTTCTTTTTAAATGGAACATTGCTCCATTTCTTATAATGACAAAATTTTAGGTCTTTCTTTTTAATATATTCTGTGTGCTTCACATTTACAGATACTCTGGCAGGATTTGGGAGCACATTGCAAGCATCATTAGTTTGTTACTGTTAGTAGCTTACCTAATTTAATGGGTATATCTTAGCACATTTTTCATTTGATTATAGCTGCTACTGATAGGAATACTATCCTCATAAGTAAGTTACAGCAGTGATAACAAGTATAGATGTCAATTCCAAGATTATGGACTCAGGCCACCAACTAAATCATCCCCTGAGACAGTTTGGCATGTCTCCATTCATGAAAATAAGTGATGAATGTCAACTCTTTCTAATTAGGTGACAAACTTAGAGAATCACCTGAATTTAAACTAACTTTTGGTATAAACTTAGAGCTATAAATAATAATAACTTTTAAATATTTTATTTGTATTGTTCATGTATAGTTTTTAAATATGCATATCTATTTAAAGAAATATAGAATATTTAACAAAGTTGGTTTCTGAGACAAATTAACCTATGACTATTGATAAGAGAAAAAAATCTCTACAGCTGGGTGTGGTAGTGTACACTTGCAATTCAAACTCTCAGGAGGCCAAAGCAGGAAGATTACAAGTTTGAAGGGAGCCTGGGCTACAAGAAAATCTCTGCCAAATAAATAAATGAATAAAATAGTGAAAGCTCATTACCTTTAAAAGAAAAGCAACTACAGCTTTCTTTATAGGTGGGGTCAAGTTTATGCATCCTCTTTTGAACATAATGGAATTTTGAAAACCCAATTTCATTAGTCATTTCAAAGATTTTCTTTAACTTTGCCTTGCTATATCTACCAAAGTTATTTTAAAAGGTATTAGCAGATAAATTTGACTGAATAATTTTTTTAAGTTAGTAGCACTGTGGAGAGGCCTAAAGACCATATAATAGCAGAATAGTAAGTCCCAGTTATTGTTCACCCACAAAACATGGATTTAGCAATAACATACAGAACAAAATGAGAACCAAAATACTTAGAATGCCTAGTTACTGCTGGGAATAGGGAAAACAAGAGTGTTTAGTGTCATAGAATGAGAATATTTGCAGTGTTTCAGAGTCACTAGAGGGAGAAAGAGATAACCATTATGAGAATTCAATTAAAAAGTTATGGCATCCCAGATAAGTACAAATCTGAGAACATTAAAACAGGTAAAAAGAGCAATTTCACTTTACTTACATAAACCCATCCCATAAGCCAGCTCATCTCAGCACCAGCAGAGACTGCTCCCTGGCTCATTACTTCCCTGTCAAGGGGAAAGAAAAGAGTGAAACATATCCAAACTTCCAGCTCTTTGGAGGGCTGCCCTCAGAACTGGTTTCTCTCTTGCCTCATTCAGAGCACTGACAGAACTGGCATAGTTTGGGTACCTGGGGGACAACTGAGATCAAAGAAGAAGAGGGAAGTGGCTTGATGCCATGTTGTCTTGGCATAAACAGGAGATGGTACACAACTTGAGGATTCTTCTTAACGAGAGACAGGGAGAGGATAGAACACATATCCTGTGTTCCAGCTCTTTGGAGGGCTGCCCAAAGGGACTGGTGTTTGTCTTGCCTGATTCAGGGCACTCATGGGAACCAGTATACCCTGGATGCCTAGCAATTGCTGAGAATAGGGAAAGAGGGACGTTTAGTGCTATAGAACCAGAGAACTTGCAGTGCTGCAGTGTCACCAGAGGGAGAAAAAGATAGGAAATTGGCAAGTTTCATTTGTTGAGAATTGCACACCTAGGCTCAAAGAGGCTGTATTCCCCTCCCATCACCTCACCCTACCCTACCACCAGGGTAGTTTCAGAATTGGTGAAGTTCTGCCTGTGTAGGAAGCAATTGGTAAAGAATGAGAAAGGTGGCTACTTCATTCAAATGCATAGATACCAAAACAAAGCTATGAAACACATAAAGAATCATAGAAACATGCTCTAAAAAAAGTAACAAAATAAATCTCCAGAAACTGATCCTAAAAAAAAAAAAAAAAAAAGGAAATGTAGTGAATTATCTGGGGAAGCTCTAAAACCACCATCATAAAAAATCCCATGCATCCAAGAAAACTGGGCATGAACAAAACCAATCCATACACAAAGAGTTAGAAAATACAGAAAGAGCAAAAATTTGAGTTTAAGAATAAAATAATGCAAATGAAAATTTCACCACAGGGGTTGAAAAGCAAACTTGGTTATCCAAATCAGAGACAGGTCACTTAAAAATATGTAGTCAGAGGAACAAAAAGCATGTAAAAGATGAAATAAAAATATAGGGATTTGTGGAACGGTAGTTCCAGCAGAAGAGGGAAAAAAGGAGCAAAACACCAATTTAAAAAATAGTAACCAGTTGGGCATGTGGTGCTTGCTGATAATCCTAGCACTGAAGAGGCTGAGGCATGAAGATCACCATTTTTGAAAGGCCATCCTGAGTTACATAGCACATTCCAGTTTAGCCTGGGCTAAATAGCAAGTTTGTCTCCAAACATACTAAAAAAACAGAATTGGAAATTAAGTTCAAGAAATTTAGTGGACTCCATCCCGGATGAACTCAAAGGGAAATCCACATTGAGATGTTATTATAAGGAAAGTGTCAAGGTGTCAAAATATGAAGACCAAGGGAGAGAATTTTGAAAGCAGCAAGAGAATAGTGACTTGTCACATACAAGAGAATATCTGTAAGAACATCAGTAGGTTTATGAGCAAAACTTTGCAATCCACAAGGGAGTAGTAGAATATATTCAAGGTGATGAAAGAAAAAAAAAAAAAGAAAACCTGCCAACCAAAAATAGTATAATCAGAAAAAAAACCTTTAAAAATAGAGACTTTTCCAAATAAATAAAATCTTAAAGAGTCATCACCACCAGATCTGCCTTACAAGAATGTTGACAAGATTTCTTCATATTGAAATGAAAAGACATTTAAAAAATCATGAAGTAATACTAAAGTCTAAAGTGCAATGATAAAGGTAAATATTTGGGCAAATAAAGAATACTGTAATACTGTGTGGTAAAACATAAATCACCTTTAATTTTGTAAATAATTATAAAAGGCAAAATATTTAATAGCTATAAAGATGTGTTAGTAGGCAGAGAACATAATAAATATAAGTTGTGAGATCAAAAACAAGTGGGGGAAGGGGGGAAGTTAAGCTTAAAGTATTACTATACTATTGGAGTTAAATTGTTATCACCTTAAAATAGGTTTTTATAAACTATAAGATGTCTTACATAAATCTCATGGTAACCACAAAACAAATATCTATTAAAGATACACAAAAGAAAATGAGAAGGACAAAGCATTTAACCACAAGAAAATCAGTGAAACACGAAGGAACATAGGAAAAGAGGGAAAAACTTATAAAACAACTTTTAAATGATTAATAATTCCTTTTCTGTCAGTAATTACTTTAAATGCAAATAGTTTTAAACCAAAAACATCTATTGTGGCTGAATGAATTTTCTAAAAAGAAAAAAGCATAAAACCTATATATATTCTATAAGATATCTATTTTAAGAACATACATAGACTGAAGATTAAAGGATGAAAAAAAAATTTCATGAAAATAATAACAAAAAGGAGCAGATATGGCCATGAATATATTAGACAAAAATAGAGTTTAAATCAAAAAAATTCTAAAAAGATGATTATGTAATGGTAAGAGACTTTATCAGGAAGATAAAATGATTATAAATAAATATGATATGTGATCAATATCAGAGCACCTAAATATTTGAAGCAATCACTGACAGAACTGAAGAAAGAAATAGCAACAGTGTAAGTGAAAAGAATTTCAATGCCTCACTCTCAATAATGGATAGGATATCAGAGCAGAAGATCAATAAAGTAACATTAACTTGAACAAAAATGTAAACCAAAGAGACCTAACAGATAGAGAACATTTCACTCAATAGCAGAAGAATTCATATTCTTCTCAAGTCCACACAAAGCATCTTCTAGGATAGACTATATGTGTATTCAAAACAAGTCTTAACATATTAAAGAAGACAAATTATACTAGTTTATTTTCCAGTCACAAGAAAATGGAGCTAGAAAATAATGAAAGAATAAAAATTAGAAATTTACTAAACTATAGAAATTAACACATTCTTGAGCAACCAATAAATCAAAAAAGAAAACCAATGTGAAGTTAAAAGATATTACATGCTCTTGCTCATTTGTGGAACCTAGTCCACAATGATGATGATGATGGTGACGATGATGGTGGTGGTGGTGGTGATATGTGAATGTGAAAGTGGGATGGTCTGAGGGGCAGACAGTTAATGGAAGAGGAAAGAGGGAAAGGAAAAAATTCTGAGGGGTGAGGAGGATCAAAGTACATTACATGTATATGTTTGAAGACAACATAACTAAGCCACAAAACATTGAGAAAGGGAGGAAGAGGGAAGGGAAATTGGAAATATAATGGAGGGGGCAGACTTATTCAAAGTTCACTGTGTAAATATATGGAATTATCACAATGAAACAACCTTGTTTTATTAATGCATGCTAATTCAAAAATATAATAAGCCTATTTAAAATCTTATAGAAAGCAGCAAAAGCAGTACCAAAAGGAAAGTTTACAATGATGAGCACTACATTAAAAAAGAATGATCCCAAATGACCAGCCCAATTTTACACTTCAAAGAACTAGGTAAATAAGGTTTTTTCTAAGCTCAAGTTAACAGTAGGAAATAAGAGCAGAATAAAAGAAATTGAAAATGGAAAAACAACAGAAAGATGAACTAAACTAAGAATTGACTTTTTAAATGATCAACAAAATTAATAAAAATGTTTGCAAGATTAACTAAGTAAGAAGAGAGAAGACTAATATACAAAATTAGAAGTGAGCTGGGGGCCTGGCTCAAGTGGTAGAGCACTTGCCTGTCAAGCACAAGAACCTGAGTTCAAACCTCAATAATACCAAAAGAAAATCCCATCACTACCCTAAAATCAGAAATGAAAGAGGAGACATTATTAATGATGACACTGAAGTACAAAGAATTATAAAATGCTACTGAGAATAATTATACACCAACAAATTGGATAACCTAGAAAAACATGAATGAGCTGCTAAGAAATATATAATCTACCAAGACTGAATCATGAAGAAACAGAAAAATCTAAATAGACCTGTAACTTGTAAGAAGATTGAATCAGTAATTAAAAAAGCAAAACTCACAATAAATAAAAACCCGGTACCAGAAAACTTCACTAACATATTCTGACAAATATTTAATAAAAAAATTATCATCAATTCTCAGACTCTTTCAAAAAGTTGAAGAGTAGGGAACACAACTAACTTCATTTTGTGGAAAAGCATTATCCTGAATGCCAGAAAAAAAGACACTACAAAAATTTTAAAAAGTGAAAACTGCAGGCCAATTTTCTGATGAATAGCAATGCAAAAATTCTCATTAAACTATTAGCAAACAATTCAGCACATTAATAGAATAATATACCATGACCAAGTGGGATTTATTCCTGGGAAATAAGGATGCATGAACATATGAAAATCAATCAGGGAAATAAACCGCATTAAGAGAATACAGGGTAAAAAAAATCTCATGATCATCTCGATAGATGCAGGAAAGCATTTGACAAAATGCAAAACCTTTTCCTGATTAAAAAAAACAGCAAGTAAGATAGGAATAGAAGGAAATGAGATCAACATAATGAGACGTCCACAGCTAGTTCTACCAATGATGAAAGCTTTTCTATTGGCTTCAGACACAAGGTGACAAAGGTGCTGTTCCTCCTCCCTTCCATCCAGCATAACATTGGAAGAGTTAGTGAGAGCAATTATGCAAGAAAAAAAAAAGATATCTTATCAGAAAGAAATAAAAGTATCTTAATTCTAATGTATCATGACCTCATATGTAGAAAACCCTAAAGATTCCACACACACAACAAAAAACTATTAAAACAGATGAATTTAGCAAAGTTGCAGGGTATAAAATAAGCATAAAAATCAGTTGCATTTCTACACAATGAACAGCAGAAAAGAAATGAAAAAAATTATCCCATTTACAATAGCAGCAATAAGAATGAAATTCTTAGGTATAAACTTAAAGAAGCAAAAGATGTGTACATTAAAAACTACAAAACATTTCTGAAAACATTTAAAGGCACAAAAAAAATAGAAGCATTCCTGTACTTACAGATTAGAAGACAAAATTATTAACATTTCTGCACTGCCCAAATGATGTACAAATTCAGAGAAATCTCTATCAAAATCCCAATGGCCTGGAAATACAAAGAGCCAAAACAATTGTGAAAGAAGAATAAAGTATTGTTTTTATTTCAAAACATGTTGCAAAACTACAGTGCTAAAACATTATAGCACTGAGATAAAGATGGACATAGAAACCAATGAAGTAAAATAAAAAGCCCAGAAATAAAACCTTTCACAAAATGTAAAATGATCTTTAACAGAGATGGAGGAAATGAAAGCCTCATCAACAAATGGTGCTGGAAAAACTGAATGTCTACACACACAAAAATAAAATTAGATTCTTATCTTTCATCACACACACAAAAAATCAACTTAAAATGAATTAAAGACTTAAACATAAGACTAAAATTTTCAAAATTTATGACAAAAAACACAGGAGAAAAGAGTCATGACATTGGTTTTGCAAATGATTTCTTGGATATGACACCAAAAGCATAATCATCAAAAGCAAAAATAGATATGTGGACTACTTCAAACTAAAAGCAAGGGAAGCAATCAAGAGTGAAAAGATAGCTAAAGAATGAGAGAAAATATTTTCACACTATATAGCTGATAAGGGGTTAATGTCCAAAATAATAATGAACTACTGTTATCCGAAGACCAAAAAATAAATAATCCAATTTTAACATGGAAAAGGATTGAAATTGACATTTCTCCACAGAAGACACAAATTATCAGCAGGTATGTGAAAAGCTCAATATAACCAGCCAGCAGGGCAAAGGAAGTCAAACATGCAAAGAGTTATCACCTCATACATGTCTAGATGGCCATTATCTATTACAAAAAAATTATAGAAAATAGCAAGAGTTGGCAAAGATACGGAAAATTGGAACCTTTATTCACTGTATGTTGATTCTTCAAAAATTTAACAATAGTGTCTGGGGTGTTACTCAGTGGTGGAATGAGTGCTTGTCTCACATCTGTGAGATCCAGGTTCAATCCCCGGAACCACACCAAAAAATTAAAGATAAAACTACCACATGATCCAGCAATACCACTTCTGGTTATTTATCTGAAAGAATTGAAATCCATATCTCAAAGGGATATTTACACTGCAATGTTTTTTCCAGCATTGTTCACAATACCCAGCAGGTAGAAACATCAGGAATATGCACTGGCAGATGAATGGATAAAGAAATGTGGCATATACAAGACATCCATGTTAAATGTTTGAGAACAGAGCCGGATAAGCCAATCACAGAATGGCAAATTCTTAATGGTTCTTGTTTATATGAGATCAACTCAGAAACAGAAAGCAGAATGGTGGTTGCCAGAGAGCAGGGGTAGGAGAAGGGGGAGAATTGCTATTCAATAAGTATAGTATTTCAGTTATTCAAGATGAAAAAGTTCTTTATAATAATGTGCATATAACAATACTGCACACTTAAAAATCTATTGAGATCAGGTCTTACAGTTGTTCTTTACCCCAAGAAAGAAAGCATTATGTATGCACGTGTGAATAAATGGAAAAATAAAAGCACTGTGGAAAAAGTATAGATGTGATACCAAGATTCTTATACTTATGTTAAAAACAAGATCAAAATATCAAAATGTAATAAACTTTAGAAGCAATAATAAAATTTTTCAAATTTGTATCATTGGTTTAATTCACTTTGTCTTTTAGAACATCTCTTTTCTCATTTTACCAAAACAAATGATATATAGAAATTCTAATGTGAAATATGAACATGTAAGCTACAGATATCTTTATCTTTTATTTAAACACATACAAGTAAGCAAAGATGTATCATAAATTTCCCCCCTCTTTAAATGCCTTATAGATACTTCCTTCCAAAACTGTGAGTTGTGAAAAAAGTCATGCTAGTCTATTGAAGTTGCCAGTCTTATCATATAGATCATGTGCTAAATAGACTTTAAGATGCCACCATCCCAATGCACTTGCATGGTTTTGAATATAGAGAATTCCATTTTTCAATTTCAGAAGCAAATTTCTTAACTTTGGCTCATTTATTTATTTTTGATCAGATGATAACTCAGGAGATAAGTTGCACATAGTGTCCTTCTATAAACAAATAGAAGAAAAATTGAGACAAGTTCCTAGTGAATATGACAACTTGCTGGTCATTTATTCATTCTTAATAAATGATAAAATTACTTCAGTAACAAATTGGCTGCACTTCTCGGAAAGAAAATTAATTTAAAAAGTATGTTTTGATGAATTATCACAATGACAAAGACCAGATATGTTAGCCACATTTCACAATAAGCTGGCTTTAACTTGAATACCTTGCTGTCACTCATCATGACTGAAGTTCTTAAGATGATGCCATAGTCTATCTCTCATAGCTAATTTGTTCTCATCTAGCCAGTAAGCAAATTAATGCCTGAGGCAAGTTAGGCAGCTTGAGAAAGCCGTGCGTTTAGATTTCTGTGATAAGTTTTACTACTTTATGAATATTTAACAGAGTTGAATAAAAGAGTCTACAGACCTTATATGTATGCTTGAATACATTTAGGACCAAGATATTTACATACCTTATAGATTACACGCATGGGCTAGGAATATAAATCACCCCAAACTGTCTAAAACCAGTGTGTGTTTTACTTCTCTATACTTATCCCCACTACAGCTAGTGTCAGGCTGGTGAGGAGCTCATAGATTCCATCCGAGAGTCCAGGTTCTTATTGTTTTCTTCCCAGCAAGTTGGCTTTTGTCTTCCTGTGCTAGTTGCATTCTCCCATGCCTATCATCAAGTCCATGTTACAGCAAAGAAAAAGGGAAAGTCAAAGGAAGCAACAGAAACTGTCCTTTCTAAAGAGCTAGCCTAGAGACCCTGACTGGATCATGTCTGTATCAGGTCATATTGCTACTCCAAGATTCACAGGGAGTTGGGAAATAAACGATGTTAACATATAGGCACCAAACTGAGGCTCTTAGTAAAGAAAAGGAAAAAGAACATAAGGCAGCTAGCAGTGCCTTTAAAATCATTATAATGCTTAAATAAAAATGCAAAAATACTTAGACATTTACATATATATTAATCAATAAATGTGGACCATTTCATCCTTCATTTTGTAAACTAAAGATATTGAGTTTGTATCATAGTCCTTTTAAGTAATGTATAAAATGTTAATGCTTCCTATAAGTGAAATCATCAAATCTTGTGTGTGTGATCCAATACTGTAAATAAGAACATTCTGATTTAATATTAGAGATTTAAAAGATGTACATACTCTTATTTAGATTAGAACAGATAATGAAATAAATGCTTCCTGTTTACATTATTTTCCAGATAAGGAGTAATTTGAATGGCTTAAGTTCAAATTACAGTTATAGGTATCTCATATGTAGATCAGCACACCTATTTGTAAAAGAAATAAAAAGTGATTATTTAATTTAGACTAGATATACATAGAAATGGGAGGCAAATGGGCTGGTCAGTATATTTTTTAAAGCAGAAAAAATAGTAATCAAGAATTTGAAGCAGACAGATACAATAACCCAAATGGAAGCATTCTTACTTTTTTGTGAAGTTTCAAAACTTTATCCATAAACATTAATAATTGCTGAAAATTTCATTTCTTAAATTTATGAGATGTTAGATTAACTCTTAGGTTGACTTAGTAATAAACTATACTGTAGCAGGGATTTTAAGAACGGTAACAGGGTCTGCTGAATTATCCTTCAAATAGAAAATGGTATACACCTTTTATTGTATGAGTTTATAGTACTCAGGCAGACTGAGGCTATTGAAACAAGGTAGTTGTTGGTTCAATTTGCATATGTGGAATAACAACTGTTTCTCATTGACTGATAACACTATTTCTGCAATACGCATAAACTTAACACTTTGTAGTTTAAACTCTAGGTTTAATGCTATCAAAATTTGCCAACATTTATTTGCTTAATATTCATTATATTTTTCACATTTAAATTTATTTTTTACTGATATAAAAACTTAAAAATTATACATACTAATGGGGGGATAGATGAAGTTTCAATACATGTAAATCAAGTTAAACATATCTATTTCCTCAAACACTTATTATTTCTTTATGGTGGAAACATTCAAACTCCCAGCTTTTAAAATGTACATTATTGTTTTCTTTTTCTTTTATTATTCATATGTGCATACAAGGCTTGGGTCATTTCTCCCCCCTGCCCCCACCCCCCCAAACTCTAAAGTGGATACAGGAAAGAGTAGGAAATACTCTGGAGTTAGTAGGTATAGGTAAGAACTTTCTCAATGAAACCCCAGCAGCACAGCAACTAAGAGATAGCAGAGATAAATGGAACCTCATAAAGCTAAAAAGCTTCTGTTCATCAAAAGAAATGGTCTCTAAACTGAAGAGAACACCCACAGAGTGGGAGAAAAATATTTGCCAACTATACATCAGACAAAGGACTGATAACCAGAATATATAGGGAACTTAAAAAACTAAATTCTCCCAAAACTAATGAACCAATAAAGAAATGGGCAAGTGAACTAAACAGAACTTTCTCAAAAGAAGAAATTCAAATGGCCAAAAAATACATTATTGTTATTGATAGTTACCCCACTGTACAATTGCACACCAGAACTTCTTGTTCCTATCTAACTGTAGTTTAGTACCCACTGATAAACAGTTTCTCATCCCTTCTTCCCCCTACACTCCCCAGTCCTGGTAACTACCACTCTACTCTCAACATCTATGAAGTTAGCTGTCTTAGAGTTCACATGAGAGTGATACTTATCTCTGTCTGGCTTGTTTTACTTAACATAATGATCTCAGTTCCATTCATTTTGCCACAGATGATAAGATTACATTCTTTTTATGAGTGAAGATAATTCCACAGTGCACATGTACATTTTCTTTATCTATATATCAGTTGATATGTACGGTTTTCTCTTTGACATAGTGATTTCATGTGCTTTGGATACATACTCAGAAGAGGGTATGGTGGGTCATTTAGTAGTTCTAGTTTTAATTTGAGGGGAATCTCCTCAGTGTTTTTCATAATGGCTATACTAATTTATATTCCCACCAACAGTGTACCACTGTTCCTTTTTCTCCTCATTGGCACTTGTTATCTTTAGTCTTTTAGATAACAGCCATTCTTACAGAGTGAGATGATAGCTCATTATAGCTCCAATTTGCATTACCCTAAAATTGAATTTTTTTTTCAGATCCTATTGACCTGTTTTCTTCTGAGAAATGTTTTTTTGATCTATTGCCCACTTATAAATCAACTTGTCAGTTTCTCTAAACCACTTTGATTGACATTGAAGCAATAGTAGTAAATGTGGCTCAGTTTCAGCTCTGAAAGTGCTAATAGTCTGATCTAACAAGTGTTAATGATAACTCATGGTAGCCAGGATCCTCAGTTCCAGAGGCCATCATTCACATACAATTCTAAGTGGAAGATGTTATAATGAGAAGCCTCTGAATTATCCACACATGTATTATAATCACTTTTTACCTCTTTAACATAATTAGAAAATGAGATTTTCCTCAAGGTAAAAAAATAATTACCTTATAGTATTGTTTTTAAGACTGCATAGGTGAACTTTGGTTTTTAAAGAAATCTTTTCCAATTCAGTTGGTCAACAGTGTGGGCCCAGAGCCAGATGCCTTCAATTCAAATTCTGTCTCCACCATTTTCTGTCTAAAAGTGATTGGGAGGAAGATACTTCCTCCTGTGTGAAATCCTGACTTCATTAAACTTCACAGGGTAATCATGAAAAGTTAATGAACTATTTAATTCATGTAATCATACATTCTGAATAAATTTTAGGCAATATCTTATTAATTGAAACTGGATTTTGAGCCTCAGTTTTCATTTAATTGGACTATATTTGACAGACATTTTCTTAAACATTTAATACATTTGTCTTTGTCTTCATTACTAAAATACTGTAAGCATAATTTAAACTTTTCTTCATTTTTAAGTGTCATAATTACAAGTCTTGATATTATACCTCAGCAAAATTAGCTCATATTTAATGAGTGCTTACTGACTACTAACTACTCTGGTATTTTACATTTATAACTCAAGTAACTCTCATAACAAAGTTTGCTATTGTGAGATTTAGTGAATTTTTAAAAATTTTGTTATTGGCTTTGTTGTGTAGACTCTGATAATTTAGATAGTTGAGTGGATGAGTTTTTGGAAGACTTTTCAGTTTCAGATATAACGTCACCATTTTATGAGAAAGAACATTTTTAATGCCAACAAGATACCTTAATGAAGCCTCAGGAAATTGCTAATTATCCCCATTCCCCAAGTGAAAACTTCGAAATGCACAGTACAATCTTTGGTGCTCACTGATCTAGAAAACTGAACAGGGAAAAAGCAGCAGCAAATACCAAGAGTACTAATTAAAGAACCACATATAAAATAGTGCATTCCTTGTCAGCATAGCAATGATTTTGTAATTAAAATATCTAAAAACAGACTGTTGCAAAGTATTTGAAATAATGACATTTAGTTTGTTTAATATAAAGTAATAGATAAATGGAAAAGAATATACTTTTTAAAAAAATATGAAGTCATACATCTATGACTTTAGTTTCCAAGTAAGACCTCCTAGGTTATTTAATGAACTTTGTATTAAAAACATTTCTTTCAATGTAAAAAAGTAGTCTTTAGGTTGATTAAATAACAGTAAATGCTTATCATTTCAATGATACTTCAGATAAATAATTATAGTGATAATATAAAGGAAAGCATAAACATGATTGTTTTAATCCTTGATTATATTATAGTTATAGAAAAGTAGAAGGGAAGAGAAGGAGATATAAGGAAAACAAAAACAGAAAGCAAATGATAAGATCTAATTGTTTAATTAGAAGCAAAATCATAACAATTCATTATGGTGTATAAGTCCATAATATAAACCTCAAAATAAATCAATGCACTGTATTTGCATGAATGTGGACTACTAGTTACTGACCTAAATTCACACTGACCTAATTTCTCCCCAGCAACTCGGTGAAACTAATCATGATAAATATTCCTGAGATTACTGTATGATTAATCTGAAAACTAAAAGCATTATAATATTTTAAAGTATAATATCTAAGCCAGAGCATTCTAATTATTTAAGACAATAATTTAATGAAAACTTAATAAATAGCACTCTTATGAATAGCTAACTTTATGTAAAGAATTGCCAGTGCTTCAAAATATTTCCTGCACATGAAAATACTTTAGAATAACAAATATAGCATACACAAAGAAAATCATAAAGTGATCTATATTGTCCAGATAGAAAAGAACCATAAATATCCCCAAGGATCCCTTTCATTCAAGTCCTATGTATCTCAAGTACAACAAGAAATCTTATTCATATATTTTCCCTGATGAATATTTTATATATATAAAATGTTATCAGAGCTAATATTTAAATTAGTTACCCACAAGATATTATTAGCTTACCTAGGTCTGCAGAGCATGTTGGCAGAGTAAAGTCTGAGAAAGTCCGAGGAAGTGAAGAAACTTAGCAAAAGAGACTGAAGGGCTCATGCAATACATTTTCTTCCTATTTTAAATTTTGCCTAGAAGTAATCATGCTGAAATAACCAGTTTTGTCATGTTATCTTTCAGGCTGCTAATTTATTTCAAACTCTTCACCAGAGTCACAGACTTATTAAATTCCTTGGATATATCTAGCAAGTAAAATAAATTCCTTTGACTTATTAAAATCAACAGTGATAGGAATCTATTATTAAAATCTATATACTTTTATTGATTCTTTCCCATGTAGCTCATGACAGCTATTTGTCAACTCATCACTTTTATACTAACGGTATGGGCATTTGATGGCTTTTACTTGAGCTAAAAGTAATAATATATGTTCTTAGTAATATTATTCTGATGTAATACAAAAAAGACAAGGTTAATAGAGGTCTTATAATATCGAGGTTTTGAAACTGACAAAATCTGAATTCTATCTTTTCTGTTCCTCTCTGTGACATCTCAGACAGCTTACTTAGCATTTTTAAAGCTCAGAGTTCTAATATTCTGAATATAATGGCAATATTTTAAATAATTTTTATTAGTTGTTTTGATTCAATATATCTTTGTGGTAACTGAAAATGTTTTTTAAAAAAATGTGACTTTCAATATGATAAGAACGAAGCATTAAATAAGTACCTTTCCACGAAAACAACCAAAACAACTAGGCAAAATACAAATTAAATTTCTTTTAATGAATTGATAGACTGGCTGTAAAATCAGGAAGCAGCCAAAAGCTAAAACAAGGTGGGTAAGAACTGAAGACAGATTTTATCCTAAGGGCATCTGCAAGACAGAAAGAACCTTGAATTCCTGTTTTAATGAGTGGACTAGTAGTCTGGAAATAAAGATTAGATATTCTTTGGACTAAAATACACTCCAATGAGGGCCCCAAAGAATCCTTAAAGAAAAAATGCCCAAGAAAAATGAGTACATTGTATAAAATCACAAAACATAGAAATAGCCAGAAACCATTAAGAAACATGGCACCATAAACAGGAATCTGCAGAAACAAAAATCAGAAGAATCACATCACAAAGTTTTCAGATACTGGAATTTTCTCAAATGGATATGTTTTGAGAAATACAGACAGAAATAGTAAGGAAAAGACAGAAGTCTATAAAAATAACCATGTAGATTTGTAAAGGCAGGATAGACGGCATCAAAGATACCAACACATCCTGAAGTTCACAAGAGCAAGAAGCTATTTCCAGCTGTGTACCTAAGGCAGCATGGAAAAGGAGGTTAAGGAAATGGAGAGCACTGTAATGCAGCCATAACAAAGGAACCATAAATGTTGGAAATAGCATGTTTAGTGAGCTATAGGATATAACTGCTCATATTTAGTTCTTCATCTAGTGAAGGAATCTTTTAAGAGGTGCAAATTTTTCAATGAACAACAATTGAAATAATTTAAAATCTCCCAACTCATTTTAAAGAAAGATTTAAAGGGTGATCTTCAAAACTAAGGAAAGTGGTAAAAATAGAAAGTCCAATAAAGAATAGTAAACATATTGATATATCCACACATAGAAATCATAATATCCAAAGTTCAAGACATAAAAACTAGAACAAAAAAGTCTCAGTTCAAAAAAGGTAAGAAGAGCTAAACAGAAAATCTGTATAAATAGAAAGCACAAAGTAAGATTGGAGAGATAAATCCCATCTATTATCAATAAGTCAGACAAATGAAAATACATTCTGATTGAAACTGATTTGTAAGTTGTATTTGAAATATTCAACAATCCTTTCTTTCCAAGAGACATTTCTCAAGTGAGAACCACTTACTTGCACGATGTGGTGAATGATGTTCCAGGGAACTGCCATTCAAGACATATTGTAAGTATGCATCAGATAAGTGGATGTTAATACAAACATTATTAGACGTCATGATTACCACATAATTATAACAGGTGTAATTCATGGGGATGCTGCAACTTCTACAATATTTAATAACACAGTCTCATATTACATAAAACAGAAAATTGACAGAACCATAGGAAAAATAGACAAATTTACCATCATTTGGGGGAAGTGTTCACTTTCTCTCAATAGTTACTGGAAATAAAATCAGTAATATTCTGATTAATATATATTCTTTTCAAAGTGCATATAGATGTTTCGATCAACAAACAATGAATTCTAAAAAAAGAGGGTGAAGCTGATGTTGGAAGGTGATAAACACTAGGATAAAAAAAAATTAGAGCCTGGTAAAGAAGATCAAAAGTGTTGTAGAGGCATGGAATATTGGAGGAGCTGTTGGAAGCATAGGATTGATTGTGGTTGTCAGGAGAGGCATCACTGGATGTTTGAACAAAGACTTCGTAAGGTGAAGGGTTCCAGAGAGAGGACACTGCTAGAATAAAGGTCTAAAGAAACAGTATATTAAATTTAGTCAAGTTCAGTCAATTGAACATATACAATATGGGAATATGTACAAGAAGGAGAAAGATATGAGAGGTTACAGGTAGTTAAACACATAGGGTTTCATAAACTAAAGACTTTGGCTTTTGATCCAAGTGAGATGCAAAGTCCTCTGAGTGCTGGTAGCAGTGCAGTGTACATATGATTCACGATTTCAAAGACCTTTCTGGCTGCTGAATTGAGAATAGACCATAAGGGAGCAAGGACTGTAGCATTGTATACTGTTGCATTGCCTTAAGAGATAATGTATTTACATTTCTCCAGTGAAAATGAAGCCAATGGAAAGTAACCAAAAGAAAAAAGAAAAGAAAACTCTTCATGCTCCTGAGAAAAAGAACTGAGAATGAAATGCAGAGTTTAGAGGTGAAATTACTGTGCACCTGGTGTAGTGATAATTCCTAGTGACTCCATAAACTTTTAGAAAACACACAAAAAAGTTCTTTTTTTTAATGTGCTTGTAACTAGCAAAAAATTTTGTGATGTCCATTTGAGTTGTTCAGGCTGTTAGCATATTCATTCAGTCTCAAATAGAAACTTGAGTTTTTTCCAAGAAACCTTATTTTCCTAAATAAATGAGTCATCTTGACTTTCTTTCTCTAGTAAAAGACACAACATGTTCCATTTTCTCATCTTAGTACAAAATACTGAGAGATTAAAAGTATTTTATGCTTTCAAAAGTCCTAGAAATTATAAATATGATTATGACCATGTTTTCACCAGTGAGTCACAGCCATAAAGAATATTCACTAGATGACAGCACATCTATTTGTTTTTAAATGCTGAATATCTTATGCTCTCTGAGTGGTCAGCAACATATCTAAAAATTCTAGAGAATTCACCAGAACATTGTGCCAATACTCAAAAAGTTCTCATCTCTGTCCAGTTACTTGTCCATTGGCCTGTGGACCACAACTAGTCTTACATAGAAGAAGAGCAGGCTAAAGGCAGAGCTTCAGGGAAACACTTGATCACATCTCTGATTATAAAGACTATAATGTCATTATACTTTATATTGAGGTAAACATTTAGATATTCATGCACATTTAAAAAATGTCATTTTCCTTCATGAAAGGAATGCATGGAATGCATGTTTTCTTGCAAAATCATGATAGTCCCTCCATTTAAACAGCTACCATATATGAGAGTACTTCCTTCTTTCAGACAGAAGGCAGCTCCAGATGAAGGTGAAATCCTGAGGGCATGAGCAAAGCAGTTCCTTCATTTAGGTGGCTGTATTCAGGTAGGAAGATCAGCGGAAGGAAGCAGAAAATCTGAGCTTGAGCCTTGGCTTTGGGGCTGACCTTAACTTCTTCCTCTGTAAAAAACAAAGTCCACAGGATCTTTATGAGAATAAATATATT
The DNA here is from genome assembly GCF_047511655.1 of Castor canadensis. NCBI lineage: Eukaryota > Metazoa > Chordata > Mammalia > Rodentia > Castoridae > Castor > Castor canadensis. Next base: position 105,564,464 of record NC_133392.1, on the reverse strand, counting down.
TAAAGATGTTTCATAACTGTAGATACATAAGCATGTGTATAGGGTATGCATGTATGTCTAACATCATTCATTCAATTAATCATCTAAAATAGATGTATATTTTCTGCAGTATTTAATGGACTTTGCTAGTTCTTGTATAATAATACAACTCTGCCCAAGTCTAGGTTAAGATGTACGTGTAGGACTCTAACAAGATAGATGACAGCTGGGGAGATGGATAAAATTAGAGAAGCGTTGTCAGAGGGGAGATGATTCTGTGTTCAGTTTCAGCCACTAAAAAGCATGAAATTCAAATCTTGACATGATAACTTCACCTTAGGGTCAAAGTGTGAGGGAACAGGAGAATGGAGAAGAGGACTCAAACTTGGCTTATAGCACTACTAATTATATTAATTTAATAACAGTGTATTACTGTATTATACCTTGTTCCAAATATATTTTTTAAAAAATAGCTTCAATATGTCACTAACTTTAAAAATGATGAATAATCCATATGAAGTCCTTTATATTTTCATAGCTAGGGCTATAGTAATCTAAGTATTTTTCTGTATTTTATTACTAATTTTATCTTTGCATAACTATATTGATTCAGCATTAGGATGTTTTAAAGAATTCCTACCATTTTTTTGAGACAGTGTTGTACTCTGCAGCCCAGGCTAGTCTCCAGCACACCATCCTCTTGATTCCATGCCTTCTGAATGCTGGGATTAGAGGTTTGGTGCACCACACACCTGGCTACCGTTCTTAACTAAATATGTTTTTTTTTACATTGCCATCTTTCTTCTTGCTTTTGGGAGTAAAACAAACATCTTTTGATTGATGTAGGTATTTCTTACTTTACCTTCTTTACATTTCACTATCCTTGTGAAAAGCAAATGTTTCTATTAATTTTTATAGCTTTATTTTCTAAAGAACTCCAAGTTTAGTGAATTTATTTGGTGATTCTTTTGTGATTTAGGCAATATACATATTTCTTAATCAGACTCAATTTGTTAACAAGATACTTTGATAAAAATAACAGACTTCTGTGTATATTTTACTAATGTATATGGATACAAACTATGAAATCTTTTTTTAAAAAAATAGAAGGGAAGAAAACTGATGTAAGACAAGTGTGAATAGTGTGCTTTCTGGAGGTTGTGAGGAGCTCAGCTTTCCCCCTTTGCCCCTTTGTCATTAATTTCATGTATTTTTTCAGGAAGCATTTGCTTACTGTGTCTATAGAGAATATTATATACCACTCACATTTTAGCTTTGATTTGTTTTTTACAATAGGTATAATCTAGGTTTCAAGAAGTTTATAATAATATCCATCAGTTTTTAGTTCTATTTCTTTGAAAAAATATGGGAAAATGTGCCATTGTGTTTGCTGTTTTTCAAAATATGCGACATGGCAATGTAAAAGCAAGTTTCCTCTCTGAAACAATTATTAATCCTTGTTTTTTTGGTAAATCATTGCTGGCCTTACAAATCAGATATTCTGATTCATTTCAACTCAATAGCACTTCATCTATCTTTCTGTTCTACTAAGAGAGTGAAAATTCTCTTTCTAAGTAGTTTGAGTTTGATTAAAGTATGCTTCTTTTCGCAATAATCTTGCTTCTTAGATTTAGTTTGTCCTTAATAAGGATCAACTCAACATACTTGACTGAGATAATTGGGTATTGATTTTTTTTTGCACTGTCATTTGTAGTTTAAATTAGATCTTTATAAACACTTGAGAATCTTTTCAATGGCTATTGTATGCTTAATATGCATGTTTCAAGATAGTTCTGTTTTGGGATTTGGTTCATGGGGCTTGAGACTAGCCATTTCTGAAATACACACATCATCATCGTCGTCGTCATCACCATCATCTCAGAGATAAAGCAAGGCACTCTTTGCTGCTTTTTCAACTATTTCTTTCTTTTTCTTAAATTCAAAGCCAACTAAAGATATCTGGAATTCTGGGGAAGGTGACTTGGTTTTAGGGCAATGTGAAAATGAATGATCACAACATGCTACCCTTTTGTTTTTCCTCACTACTCAATATTAGTTCCAACAATGATACAGCAATCTCATTTTTCCCTTTTCTATATGTATGATTAGGTACTAGTTTCATTCTTAACCCCTATTTTTCCTTATTTTAGTTTTCCATGAATTCCTTCTGTTGAGTTTTTAGACCTATAGAAGCATTAGATACATTTTCACTAACATGCTAATTAGGGGCTTCTTGACATGCTATGCTGTCTTACTCAGTAGTCACAATTGGTTACTGAAATTTATATTAAATAAATTAAGATTCAATAAAAGTTTTAAAATCACAAGTTTTGTTTCTCTGTCACACTAGCCAAATTTTAAGTGCATAATAGCTGTTTATGGCTAGCAGCTACTGAGTTCAACATCACAGATATTGAAAATTTTCATCCTCACAGAAAGTTCTATTGTACAGCCTCTATAGTAGTCAATAGATCTATGCTAGAGTCAGACAGATTTGAATATAAATCCTGATTTTTGCACTTACTTCCTGTGTGATAATAAGCAAATCACTTAATATCTCTGAGACTAAGATTAGTGAGAATGGCAAGTATATGTATATATGTGTATATACATACATATATATATATATATTGCTTATTTGTGGATTTATTACATGTGATTTGGATCAGGCATGGTAAAAAATAATAAAACTAATTAAAAAACAATTTTAAAAATAAATTTTATATTGTCATGTTCATATTACACAACTCAGTCAATGCAGAGAAGCTCTCAGTCCACATTCTAGTACTGAACTCAACACATTCTGAACATTCACAGTTTTACTTCAACTGTGGTCTGCTTGGAATCACATACCACAGAAAACAAAGGTCTGCTGTATATCTATCTACTTATGTGTCTATCTATCTATCATCTGTCTATCCATCTATCTATCTAGAGAGGTAGCTATAGATACCTATCTAGAAAGATAAACATCTGCATATCTAAAACCCATAGGCACTACACACACATACACACCTAACATGAGACTTGATACTTAATAGGCACTTTAGAATGCTTATACCTAACAGTTTATTCTTTTAGCGCAACTTGTTTTCCTTCCTGAGGCAGTCATTCTCTCTCTTCCTCCTCTATTCAGATTTTCATTCACTAGCCACACACCTCCATCTCAGCCCACCATGATTCTATATCAGTCCAAACTTATAGGGCTGGAGGCAATGCTCAAGCTGTAAAGCACCTGCCTAGAGAGCAAGCATGACGCCCTAAGTTCATACCCCAGTGCTGCCCCATAAAAAAACTTGCACTCTGATCTATTAATGTTTCTGGCAAACAGTGTTGGAGGAAATTATTTCATTGTTGGGATGGTCAGCCTTATAAATTGGCAGCCTTCAGGTTCCTCTGGTTAACAACCAGGCAACTTGGCAAGGCTTTAATTGTGTGTTTTGGCTACTCTTTTTATTTACCTGTCCTAATTGCAGTTTCTTGCCCAGGCCCTCACCCCTGCCTCTCTTCCGAATCAGTAGATGACTTTATCACCTGAATGCATCCTTAAACTTGCCTCTCCTACATCTCCAAGTATGTGTTTTCTACTTCCAGGAGTTTCCAAACACCAGTATCTGGACAAGTACAGGGCCAGCTACTTTAGGAGAGATTTGGTGTGTTAAAAACCAGATCAATCTAGACTTGACCAAAGACTACTGAATAAAAATCTTTAGCACTAGAAATAAGGGATCTGGATTTGATTAAAGCTACTCTGGTGCTTGAGATGTATCTAAACCAGGGAGGCACCACCTATAGGGTTGTAGGCACCTGTGCTCATAACCTCTGATTGCTGTTTCATGCATTTTGATACAAATCTGGCTGCCTCATTTCTTCTCATCAGTTGAAGATGTGGGCTATACTTTTCAGAGCTCAATGAATTGTTAGAGCATCTGTCTTGCCTGTGGTCATCCCACTTCATCTCTCCTTGCTGGAACTGTTAACACACTCCCACTGGTGGCTTGCCAAGCTTGAAAGTAGCTAGAATAGCTCCTTTGCAGCTTTCTGGCCATGTGCCAAGGTTTCATATTTGGTCATTTTGTTTGACCATTTAATGCAAACTGTAGATCATAAATGATACTGATTGAAGAGTTAGAATAGCCAGAATCAAAATCTCAAAAAAGATGGAAGTCTAAGGTATATAACAGTTTGGAAATGACTATTACTCTGTAAAACCTTAACTTGACTCTATGTTGTTTTCCAATGGTCACAACATTTAGCATTCAAAAGAACAAGAGGACTTTTAATGTTTAAATTTTTTCAACTATTAGCAGATAATGCACATAATTTATAATGTAATTTCTTTGGTCCCAATTATGTTTTCGGCAGTTCTTAAAAGCTTAAAATATCATTCATAGAAGCAAATATTTTAGTGACAACAACAAAAGGATTAAAACTCAAAACGAAATCAGCAGATTAACATACAAACATATTTGTATACATTGTACACCATTAATTTTTTTTGGCAGTACTGGGAGTTGAACCTGGGGCTTTTTGCTTGTTAGACTGGTATTCTACCACTTGAGCCACACTTTCAGCCCTTTTTGCTCTGGTTATTTTGGAAAAAGTTTCTTCCTTTTTGTCTAGGTTGACCTGGGCCCCAATCCTCTTATTTAAGCTTCCTGCTGGTAATAGAATGACAGGACTGTGCCACTGCTAGTGCCCAGACTGGCCTTGAAGTCTGATCCTCCTGATCTCAGGTTCCCAAGTATCTAGGATTACAAGCATGAGCCATGGGTACCCAGCTTGTATAGTGTTATTTTTGTATGCTGAATATCTTATATATAAAACATTAATATATTACATTAATATATTACTACTACATATTAAGTATTAATATTATGTTTAAGAAGAATTTTGTCATAAATACACATTGCACAGTAGAATCTCAAGTGTTCAGTCTCCTAGTGGAATTATAATATACAGTCATGGACTCATGGAAATAATGAATTAAGTAGTAACTAGAAAAATAATCAAAAGCCAAAAAATGACTGCTTAAATCTTAATTGAGCTTCTAAGGCCACAAACGTTTCTGAGCCTTAGTTTTATCATCTTTAAAATATCCTTTTAGAAGACTTTCAATGTTTAAATTAAATAAGTGGTAAATGGTAATACATTATAGCATTTCCATTACTCTTGTTAGGGTCAGAGTCCGCTATAAAAATCTAAAATATCTACTATGTTCTCTGAGTAATAGTACAGTATATAGCACTTTAGTTAATTCATGGGGATAACAGACCACTTTTATCCATCTAAGTATTCTTGGAAGCTTATCATTCATAATCCTTAAATCTTATTGATAAAAGTAAAGTATATGATATTAATTTCTTCATCTCTGAAAATTGGCAGTTCACATACATGGATGTTCCATGGTTCTATAATAACTAGAACATTTGTTTAGTCAGTCTCTTCTCAGTAGTGCCAACTGTTCATTTTCTTTATCAAGTAAAGGCCAGTTTTGATATTTTTCCTGGCATCCTGGACATATAAAATATTAGTATTTGATCTCTCTCTTATTTGTTATGATTGTGACTAATAGTAACTACCTGAGCTGAGATCTTGCCTATGACAAACACAATGCAAAGCATTTCACATGTGTTAATGCATCCAGAACTCACAGCTGCAAGGTAGCTAATGCTATTCATTTACTGAAGAGAAAATGAAGACATCTGGTATGGAAGTAACTTTCCTTAAAATCATCTTTTAAGAGACAGAATGGGAGTTTGAGCCCAGGCAGTCTGATTCCAGAACTGAGGCTCGGCATTATTAACATTGCACCTGACTGACTGTGAGTGTTTCCAGAACACAACCTATGGGCACTGATTCCAGAGAGGCTGAGTTGGGGATCTTGGATACCAATAGCAACTATGAAAGTGAAACTCTCCCAGAGTGTTTGGAAGGATGTGTTAACCCGACATACTCTCAACCACAGCTACGTGGAAGTGAACTAGTTCATTTTTGTTTTCACATATTCAATTTGTTGAATTGAGTTATAAGAGAAAAAAATAACAGCCCATGCAAGAGAATAGTTTACATATATTTTCAGCCAGGATAACTTGTCATTTCCCACCAGAGTATAGTCATGATGAGTAAAACTGATTTTTAAAATTACACCGCAATTTTGTGTAGACATTTGCGTATGCAGGTTATATTTGCTGTATTTTACTGCCTTCAGTTTGCAAATAGTGGTGATAATTACAAGTTGACTTAAATTGTTATTAGATAATAAGAATTTATACATTTCTAGAATATATAATCAAGATTATGCATTGGATTAATTCAAGAGTTAGAAATTAGAAAATTTGATAGAATTTAGTTTGCAAGACTAATCTTTATGGTGAAACTCAGGGACCACTCCTCCTACATATATAGTTTTTTTTTTCTTTTTTTTTTTTCATTTTTCTTTTATTATTCATATGTGCATACAAGGCTTGGTTCATTTCTCCCCCCTGCCCCCACCCCCTCCCTTACCACCCACTGCGCCCCCTCCCTCTCCCCCCCCTCAATACCCAGCAGATACTATTTTGCCCTTATTTCTAATTTTGATGTAGAGAGAGTATAAGCAATAATAGGAAGGAACAAGGGTTTTTGCTGGTTGAGATAAGGATAGCTATACAGGGCATTGACTCACATTGATTTCCTGTGCGTGGGTGTTACCTTCTAGGTTAATTCTTTTTGATCTAACCTTTTCTCTAGTACCTGTTCCCCTTTTCCTATTGGCCTCAGTTGCTTTAAGGTATCTGCTTTAGTTTCTCTGCGTTAATCTTTATGGTGAAACTCAGGGACCACTCCTCCTACATATATAGTTTTAAAGCAAATTGTGTCTTAACCTCTTCAGGTCCTCACATGGTTTACTGTCATTGTGGTATTATAAAATCCAGGAAGCTAACCTTTTCTTACTTAAAATGAACTCAAAATGAAGCTAAGATTCAAGTTATCATTATACACTGTGAAACATTTTCTTGGAACTTCATAGTCCAAGTCATAGGCTCTCACAGCCCTCCTGAGCTTGTCCTAGAAACCTAACTGGGGGAGACTTGAAGATGCAGAAAGAACAACAGACAGAAGTCAAACCATGCATAAAGCTGGGTCCAGGCAGGATGGATGCTCGAATGGAGACACACTAGCACACTCCACCTCCAGTGAGTTTATTATATAGAGTGACAATATGAGGCGGAGAGGCATTTCTCAGGGGAGGGGGCGTGGCATTGTAATCCTCGGGAACAGGAGAAACTTGTGACAGCTTCTCTCTGAACGTAAACATCTTAGTAAGAACAGCTGTACTGCATCTTGCCCACTTCTGCAGCTGAGGCTGTGCCAATCAAGCATGCAATTACTGGGCATAACTATACTTGGTCCCTTCTGCGGTTTAAGGCTGTGCCAAACTCAAACACACAGCTTATTTAACACACCTGTCGGCTCCCAACAATAAACGTAAAAGTACAAACACACACACACACACACACACACATACACACCCTCCTACACATGAATGGATTGATTTCATGAAATTTATTTGAAAGAGTGTTTCAAAGAGTATTTTGTAAGAGTGTTTTAAGCACCAATAACAGCTTCCCATAGGAATAACATTTTGTTACTATTAGAGTACAAAAGGCTATCTCTTACCTCACACTATTTTAAATATTGCTTTTATGGAATCATCTTTTACCAATTCCCTTTCTGGACAAAAGAAACATAATCCCCTGTACCACTGACCCTAGGAAAGCCTCTACTGCCATACCCATAATAACCATACTGTTTTCAATGGCATGCATTCTGTCAACGGGGATAGTTATTAAAGCCAGGGATGCCCTGGTATAGAACAATTATGTAGATGTTAAGAAGCCATGTTTATACTTTTAAAATGATAAATAAATACCTTGGATGTTTTTCTAAATTCATAGAGTAATAATAAACTTTCTTGAAAGTAGAAAATACTGACCGCAAGTGTAAGATAATAAAGATGCCCATCCACGTTGTAGTTAAGGAATTTTATTATTTTCTGGTTTTCAGTATCACCACATATAAGTAACTGAGAAGTGAAGTTTATACTAACCACATTTTTGTACATTTTTATAATTAACCACTTTTTAAAAGAAGTCACAGTAATTAGAGTTAGAAATTCTTTCAGATGCAGTCATTAGCCTGGAAAGAAAGCAACAATTACATTCTGGAAAACAATTATTGGAAGCGTCAGTAAAAGATATGCTCTTTCTTTCTAAAGGGTGATATTAGTTTTTATAAATGTGTTTACTTTGCAAATAATTACTCTTGTCAATAGGTACTCTTTGGTTTCATTGTGATGTTCTAACAAATGAACATAGATTCAGTAGCTTAAACAATATGTCTATATATTACAGTTTCAAAGCTAGAAAGTCCAAGATCAAGTGGCTAGCTCATTTGGTTCCTTGTAAAGACCTTCTTCTCAGCTTACAGATGGCCTTCCTCTTGCTGGGTTCTCACATGGTAGAAAAAGAGCTCTGGTCTTTCTCCTGTCTTATACAACTGCTGGTCATGTCATGGGGCCCCAGCCTAATGACCGTCTCTAAATCTAATTACCTCCCAAAGCCCTAAGCACCATCACATCAGGGGCTAGAGCTTCAATAAGTTGATTTTGAGAGGACACAAACATTCAGTCCATAACAGTGTCTAATTGGATAATGTACATGAGCTTTGTGCACATGGAGCTTTTAATTTTTTTTTAATTGAATGTCTTGGAAAAGTCAAGCACTCTCCAGTTTACCATACTTCCTGCCTCCCTACCATCACACCACATATTCTTTTTTTTATTCGTTTATTCACATGTGCGTACATTATTTGCATCATTTCTCCCCCCTGACCCCATCCCCTCCCTCTCCCCTCCACCCTTCTCCCCCTCACTTCCAGGCAGAATCTTTTCTGCCCTTATCTCTAATTTTGTTGAAGAGAATGTATAAGCAATAATAAGAAAGACAAAGCATTTTTGCTAGTTGAGATAAGGATAGCTATACAGAGAGATTCCTAGCATTTCTTCCATGTACAAATGTGTTATATCCCAAGTTGATTCATCTCTGACTGAACTTTTCACTAGTTCCTGATCCCCTTCTCATATTGACCTCTGTCACTTTAAGGTTTCTGTATTAGTTCCTCTGCAGTGGGGACATCAAATACTATCATGTTTTGGGTTTCTTACCTATCCCCATACCTTCCATGTGTGCTCTCCCCTTAGTGTGTGACTCAAGTCCTACAACAATGCTACATTTGCTCTAGATCTAAAGTCTGCATATGAGGGAGAACATACGATTTTTGGACTTCTGAGCCTGGCTAACCTTGCTCAGAATGATGTTCTCCAGTTCCATCCATTTACTTGAAAATGATAAGATTTCATTCTTCTTCATGGCTGAGTAAAATTCCATTGTGTATAAATACCACATTTTCTTAATCCATTCATCAGTAGCGGGGCATCTTGGCTGTTTCCATAACTCATGCCACATATTTTTAATGGTGTGAACTATCAAGCTTCTGAAGGTACTTGAACTTGTGACTACTTAGCCAGTTAAATTGCCATGTGGCATTTATCAAGCTTTTGGCATTAAAACATTCTTTGGATTCTCTTTTACAGGATGGAGAACCTAATAAGGGGAAGGAATCCCCCACAATACCAGAGGAGTCCTTGTAAAGAGGTTCGTGCAGCACTTCGGAAGAGGCCTGAAGAGGAGTGTAAGTATGTTTAATGGGATTAACTGTGTTCTAGGTAGATTTGGGTGAGTAGCATAGTGAAATGACAGTGTTAACCCTTAAATGTTCAAATAAGAGATGTAGTCCATAAATATTTGTTGAATTGAGCTGATTTTGAAAACCAAATTATTGTACCTCACTTGAATGCAAGTATGAATATTCCACTAGTACTTTAAGATAGTCCAGTGACATTTGGGTATCAGGTTCAAATGAGAATGGAAAAGGCTGTGCAATATCAGATCTTTCTTAGGTAGAGGTACACCATGTATATTAATAGTTCTGAGAAGTTCTGAAGTAAAGAAGTTTATCAAATGTACTTTAAAAATCAATGTTTTCTAGTTTCCATTTGACTGGAAACATGTTCTTTTCTAACATGGTTTTTTAAAAAAAGACTCTGAAGACCACTCCACCACTAAATAATAAATGCTTAAGGGTAAAATGTAAGCTCAGTTGTCAAACTGATGCATTTTGTTTAATTGAATTTAAGAAAAAGTTTTGAAAGATAGATGTCATGTGTAAATGACACTATAAAGTCATTTTGGTTCATCCTCAAAGTATTAAATATTAGATTATGTAATTGTTTACCGAGACTTTATTTAAATATCCATAGTCTGTAGTATATAATAGATTGTTGGAGATTTTTGACATAATTACCATATTTTACGTTTGTAAGATAACCCACAATACAAACTTTCCTCATGGCATTGGAATATAATTATTTTTTAGAGAGCTAAATCATATTCCATTATAACAAAAATTTAACTGAATTCTACCCTTTTATGGGAACTTGCATTTCTTAAGAATAGTGATCCAATGGATCTTTAAAGCTAATGATACAGTAGATCAACTGAAGTTCAGAATTTAGTGGACTTTTAAAGTTATATTGGTATTTTAAATTAGTTTAAAGTACACTTTTCTTGGTAAAGACCAAATATGTTAAATCTGGGCAAACTTTTGGCAAGTAAAGTGTTTTTGTTTTGCTTTGTTTTATTACAAAGTGAATTGATGACTTTAATTGATCTTACCTATGTCGCTCAATATAAACATAAATAGTAGATTTTTACTTTCTAATACTACAATAAATATCCAATGAAAACTAAAGCTTAAACAGTTTATAGGCTGAAAATGTGGTTCAAATGTAGAGTGTCTTCCTAGTAAACACAAGGTCCTAAGTTCGAGCTTCAGTACCGCAAAACAAAAAAATAGCTCATGGGCATTTAAAAAAATCATTTATAACATGAAGATTCATACATGAAAGTATTGCTTCCTTTTATTGGGTTCATAAAGAACTTTGGGGTTTCACTTTATGGGTTTAACACAGTCAGCTCAGTCTCTGGTATAGTTCAGTAGGTTTTATTTTAAAACTTGGTAAAGGTTTTGTAGATAAATCTGTAGGTGATTCTCATAGAGTTGCTATTTAACATAAACGATGATTTCAGAGTTCTTATACTGAGTTACGTACACCAACAGTTGGCCAACTGTAGCTGACTGATGAAATTCAACCCGACACCCATTTCCCTAAATAACATCTTATTGAAACACAGCTATTACCTGTTTATTTGAGTATTGTGTAAAGCTACTTTTCAGACTTCAGCAGTTGTGACTCAAACCATTTGGCCAACAGAACCTGAAATATTTACCTGGTTGTTTATAAGAAAGGATTTTTGTTGTTTTTGGTTTTGTTTTTGGTTTTTTTTTTGAGACAGAATCTTGTTATGTAGCCCAGGCTACAAACTTGCAATCCCCTGCCTCAGCCTCCATGTTGGCATTACAGGTGAGCTCAGCCAATAAAAGATTTTTTTTAGCCCTGGTCTGAAACAGTGGTTTTCAAATTGTGGTATCCAGACCAGCAGCAGACATATCACAGGAGAACTCCTTAGAAATTCTAGGCCTTAAACTCATATCTACTGATTGAAAATTTTGGTATATTAATAATCTGTTTGGTATATTAATAATATTAAGAAGCCCTATATGAGATTGTGATGTAAACTCAGGTTTGAAAACCCTTTCCTCAGGCAAGTGATTCACAGCAGATAATATAAAATCATCTATACAAAAGAGAATGTTGATAGACATATTTCATAGTTGCCTAGTGTAAAGTATATACATTAAGTATTTAATGTGTGACTAAAAAGGTAAGTAATATAACTGTTGTTTTATTATAAATCCTAATTATTGAATGAAAAATCTACAAAAATAAAATACAGTTCTATTCCTTTTCAAAGAGGTCTTCAATATCCCTTGTTAGTATAGTGAACAGTACTTCTTATCAAGGTACAGAGCCATATTAATTCCTGGAGGGAAAAAAAGGCAGCATCTCTTTTTTTTATAATAGAAGCAGTTGAGATCATTAATTTTAGAGACACCTGAAAGGATTTATTCTTCAATATGACGCTTCAAGCAACTAGCTCTAGAACACTGGGTATTACTTTTCAAATCTAATACTCAGTTTACATGTCTACAAAATGAGGATAAGGATGGAGCATACCTTATTGGAAGAATTGTTGAAGATATTTATATTAAATACTTGGTATAGAATCTAAGTTGTAGCAAGTTTTCCTTTGTATCTTGATTTTATCTCCTCTTTCTCCATTTCTTGTTCTTCTTAATATTGCTATCCTATACCAAACTAATCTTTCATTTGAAGACAATAAGGCATGTTGTTGATAGCAGAAATGCAAATTTACAAAAATTATCACTCTTTTTTAGAGAAAAAGTAATCTGTGTCAAGGTACAGATTGCACACAAATGGCATAAGGCTGACCTTTTGCAGCAATGGAACTCATATTGCAGATTATAATTCATATTAAATGGTAATTTGTTCAATACATGGAATAGTTATTTCTCTTTGATTTTACAAGTTCAAGATAGGATCTAGCCTGACTTCTTGCTCAACTCCAGTGGAAAGCTGCCACCTTGGAAAACTCCATCAATACATTTACTAAGAATGAGCATGTGTAGGAGAACTTTGTTAGGACTATAGGGTCCTCCAGATGAATGAAAACCCATCTCTCATTTGAAATTGCTTCATGGAGGAAGATTTTGCTATTAACATAGCTCATATCATTTCTTTTATAATCTTTTATACTCTTTTATAATATTTTCATTGTTAAGATCAACATTAAGTCACCAGGCATAGCTCCTACCTATTTATTCAGTATTACTTTTATCTAGATCTACTGTACCTAGCATAGCTAAGAAAAGTTCCAGTAAAAATAAATTGATTCCATAAGAAGAGATTTTTAAGCATGGTCAAATAAAAAATTTTGTTCTCAAAATCACAGCCGCATATAGCTAAAGTCCTACATTCTTGTACTACTTCCAGACAAATCTCTCCAAAGAGCCATCTATTCTTGCTCCATTTACTGACTTCCCACTCACTTCGTCAAAGAGGTACAGTCTGGCTCCAACCCAGTCACTCTACTAAAACAGTTTTCATTCATATCATCAATAACCTTTTGATGTTGCTATAATAGTTTCTGTCACTATGTAATAAACTTAGTGATTTAATGCAATGCCATTTATTACCTTATAGTTTCTGTGGGTCAGGAGTCCAGATATGAGGTCCAGGCACAGTTTGTCTGCCTCGGGGTCTCACCAGGTTGATGTCTCATCAGAAACTCAATTGGAAAAGAATCCACTTCTAAATGCTCTCAAGATGTTGTCGTAATTTGTTTCTTTGTTATTGTATGACCAACTGACCCCTCTTATTACTGGCTGCCAACTAGAGGTCACCTCCAGCTTAGATACTGGAAGCTTTCCTGCAGTTTCCTGTTGTTCAGACATTCTAAATATGGTTTCTTAATCTGTCTCTTCTTGGGTAGAGTCCTGTCACTCTTTTCAGTTCTTTTACTCAATTAAGTTAGAAGCCCTCAAAGCAATCTCAATATTGATGAATTCAAAATCAACCAATTTGGGTCCAAAATGATACCATCAACTTTGTCATAGTCTATTGGCTAGAAGAAAGTCACAGTTCCCATCTACATCCAAGGAGAGTGGATACACAGGATTCACCCATCAGAGAGTGCAATGATGACCTTGGGGTGACCTTAGAATTCTGCCTACCTACCATTTCCTAAGTGTTGATGCTCTTCTTACTTCCTGAACACTGCTATAAGTCTGAATGCTTATAACACTCTAAAATTCTTATGTTGAAATCTAACCACTAATGTAATGGTAATAGGAAGTGGGCCTTTGGTAAATAAGTAGATCCTTAGGCCAGAGCCTTCAGGAATAGAATTGTTATCCCTCTAAAACCTTTCCAGAAAGTTTTCTTACTCCTTGTACCATGTGAGGACACATGTAGAAGGCACCATCTATGAAAGGTCAAATACCAAACTATAAAAAATAGCTCTCACCCAAATACCAAATTAGCCAACACTTTGACCTTGGGCTTCCACTTTCCAGAACTATAAGAAATAAATTTCCATTCTTTATTAGCGATCCAGTTTATGGTATATTTCTATGACAGTCTGATCAGACTAATACAGAAATTCTCTAATGCCTTGTTTGCCATAATACTGTGCTTTCCTAGTTTTTCCTCTGATATCTCTGGTTACTCCTTTACAGTCTCAGTCTTCTCTTTCCAGCTATTATATATTGAAAATTTTTAATTGCTGTGTGGTACAATGTGGCATTTACAAAGGTTGTTACAGTATAATTTTTAAAAACAGTGTGAATTTGTTTTCTTTCTAAATATATTGTCCCCACAGACAATCTCACTGCACATAGTTTGTTATTCCTATAATCAAGTGACTCACAAATAGGTATCTCCAACTCAGACCTCTCTCCATTCAGCCATGTGTTTATTTAGCATATCTTCTTGGATATTTCAATAGTGCAAATTCAACAAACCCCAAACCAAATCCATGATATTTCCCTCAAAGCATGAACTTCTAGCATTGTTGTATAAGTTGTGGGTATTGTTAATTATCTAGGTTCAAAACACATAACTCTAGGCATCATTTTTCATATACTTCTTTCCATTTTTCCTTTGCACTCTAATTTCAGGGACTCTCAATTTCACTTCCTAAATATGTTTTGAATCTGTTCACACATAATCTCTGCACAGATTCTAAATTCTGCCAGACACTCTCATACATGACTTTCCTACATACAGTAAGCTTTCCATGTTGGCAGGACCCTAAGGCTTTACATTTCTCACTCAAGAGAGACAAAGGCCTTCCTATAGAGTCCTTGAAGACTTCTATTTCTACTCACCCATTCAGCTTCATTTCATACTCTATTCTTTTACACTCTGCTCTAACCGCACTGGCTTTCTTTTATCTAGTGACAGGAGAACAAAATATATATATATATATATATATATATATATATATATAAATGATAGAGAATCAGAAAACAACAAAAAATTAGCCCAAAAAAAGAAAGAGTATGTCTTTGGAAAATAATAAATGCAGAAAACAGAAAAAAAAATTAAGAGTTTAAAATTTTCAATAGTCACAAGAAAGTGAAATATTCTGTCAAATAATTGCATAATAAGCAATGTGGAAAATTGCAACTTCTTTAGAAAAAAGTTAATGGAAAAAAGATGAACATTGATGAGAAATCATTTAAAAAATTCTAAAAGAACAACAGAATTGAAATCTTCACTGGAGTCAAAGAATTAACCTTGTACATATGTCAAGAATCTGAGGAACAAATACTGGAAACATTCTATGAAATGGAGGAAAGACAAGGAAATAATAAATAATGAAGGGGAATTGATATGTGCAGAAATAAATGGAAATCTGATCTAAGAATTATGTTTTCCTAAGAAAGAAATCAGAACAATTCAAAGACAAACTCATCAAAGACTTAATCAAATATATATTTCAAAGTTATTAAAACATCACACTATATATTAAAATGTCTTATTGTATACCATATACAGTCAATTAACTGATATCTATACCCAGATACACCCAGACTAACATTCTGAATTACATTATCAACTCTGAGAAGTAATGTATCATATTTACCTTAATTATTAATTACTTAATTCCAAAGTGAAACTGCACAGTGAGAATCTGCTGAGAGAGAGTGCATGTGCAAGAGGGAGAAAGAGAGAGAGAAAGAGAGATATCAAGGAAAGAGGAAAAAGAAGGATGATGGGTCAATCTTTTGTTTCTGTAACAGATGACAGAGATTCACCTTTCCCTGCTTCTGTCTTCTATATACAACTAAATACCTGGAAATTATTCAACAGGATTCTGAAAATTTGAAAGAAGGCAAACTGGATTCTTTAGTACTTGAAGAATGACAGCATGACAACACGGTGTGTTCCTTGGGCTTTCTTTTTGTCTACTGTATATCCTTGGAGTGGCTACCTAAGACACTGCAAAATGTTACTGTCAATAGGCATAAAGAAAAGAAAAAGAAAAAAAAAAAAAAGAATCCTGCTGTCTCAGTACAAAGGAACAGGAGAGGAGAACAACAGACACCTAGTGGAGAGCCCCAACCTCCACTCCATAATCCTGGTTGACAAACAGTTCAGTTTGCCAGAGACAGTGAAAGAGTAAGGCCCCAGGTCATCCCACCCTGATTCCCTAGTAGGCAGACCCTATGGTGGTGATGGTAACAACAGTGACCCTCTACCTGATGACATAAGAAAACCCAGGCCCAGTGACTTTTGTGACTTCCCAGGTTACTCAGTAATATTAGGTAGCCCAAAGACTCACTTTCAACCCTGGCTGATGACAATATCAGGAATCTATCAGAAGCTAGAGCAAAGCCAGAAAGGCAAGCAGACCAGAGTAGCATTAGCATCACAATCCATTACAAGAGGAATTTGAGAACAGTCTGGGCAACATAGTAAGATGCCATCTTTAAAAAGAAGAAGAAAAGGTAAGGAGTCTGGCATTGTGGCACATGTCTGCTATCACAGTTACTTAGGAGGAGACACAAGAGGATCATATGCTAAAGGCCAGCTGGGGCAAAGTTAGTGAGATCCTATCTCAAAAATAAAATAAAAACAAAATGATTGGGGGCATACATAGCTCAAGTAGTAGAACTCAAGCGTGAGGCCCTGGGTTCAATCTCCAGTAACACACACGCACACACATATACACAAAGTAGGGGCTCACCAAACTGTCATTGGAAATAAAGCCCACAAAAAAGTAGTCTAGAATTTATAAACTAAGTAGGATAAATGCTCACTGAAATAGATGATTTCAGTAGGGTTAAGAGTGTCCAAATTATGCAGGATGCAATAAAACATCATATGACACATCACAAAACAGAAAAATTATATTCTGAATGAGAAAAGACAGTCAGCTGTCCCCAATGTCAAGATGAGTCTGAGATTCATCTAACACAGAAATTATCTGACAAGGAAATTAAAGCAATCATCCTGAAAACTGCCTTCACAAACAAGTTTGTAATCTGTTGAATCAAGTACAAAAAGAAAAAGCACAAATTTTTAATGCAGAGTAGAAGTTATAAAAAGAACCAAATGACCATAACATAACTGAAAAACATGATTACAAAAATAAAAATCTCACCCAGCGGACTAAATTGTGTAATGAAAATAATAGAGAATAGAATAAGTGAACGTAGATTAATAGAATTGAGTCAGCTTGAAAAAAACAAAGAAAAAAATAGACTAAGCAGAAGTGAATATAGACTGAAGGATTTGTGAAAAAATAATAAATGTGTAATGTTTCTATCTCAGAGTTCCAGAAAAGAAAGAGAAAGAACACAAAACTGAAAAAAGCATTTGAAGTATGGTTACAAACTTTCCCAAATTAGCAAAAGGCATAAATCTAGATACTCAATGAACAGTGAACTTCAAAGAAGATACACAAAATAATTCACAGAATGACATTTCATAATTAAACTTCAAAAACTAGAGACAAATTCAGAAACAGCCAGAGAAAAATAACACATTAGCTATAAAGGAACACCAATTCAAATGACAATGACTGTTTATCTCAAGTCCATAGAGGAATTATAGAAGCTGGAAAAAAATGGCACAATATTTTTTAAGTATTATAAGAACTATCAACCTTGAACCCTATATCCAACTAAGTTATCCTTCATCAATGAAAGGAAAATTTAAGTCATATACTCAGATGAAAGAAAACTAAAGAATTTGGTTTTAGAAAACCTTCTCAAAAGAATGGCTAAGCAATACTGTGTAAACGTGTACAGACAATAACAGAAGATTTTTTCCTTCAGTAAGGAAAATAGAGTGAATAAAAATATCTGGGTGAGGCAGTGAGCCCCTGAAATCCCAGTACTTGAGAGGATAAACTAGGATTGAGTTTGAGGTCATTCTGGGGCTGCAGAGGAAGACCTTGTCTTAAAAGAAACAAATAAACAACAAAAAGCAGAGATAAGCATAGAAGACTTTTCCTTACATCATTTTTCATCTTGAAGCAAAACTATAACATCATCTGATGTGGCAGAGGAAATAATTAAGATAATTATAATTAAAACATAGGAAAGGTAAAAAGACCTAAATAGAAGTAAGGTCTCTCTCCTTCACTCAAAGTGATGCAAGGACACCAGTACCCTGGGATGCTACATATGTACATTCTAATACCCAGAGAAACCCCTATGAAGACTATACAAAGTAATATTTTCAAAAACATCACAAATAAATCAATATTGAACTAAATGAACTGAAATAACCTGAAAGATTTCAAGAAAAAAACACAGAGGAATGAGAAACTGAGAGAACAAAACAGAAAACAAATAATAAAATGGCAAACTTAAGTCCTAAGGTATTGATAATTATGTTAAGTGTAAATGGTGTAAATACCAGTTAAAAGCTTGTCATATTGGGAAAAGAAAAGCAAGACTCAATAATATGCTGCTTCTAAAATGTGTCTTTTGCTGCAGACAGAAAAAAACACTTAGCATAAAAGGACAGAAAAGAAGACTGTGCTAAAACAGTATTTTAATAAAAACTACAGTGACTATATTAACATTGGGGGACAAGTGAGTTTAGAACAGAGCATATTACAAGGAATAAAGACCATTTTATAATGACAAAGATAACATTCATCATGAGAACTTAACAATGCTAAAAGTGTTTGCTATCAGTTTATTTTTAAACAATTATATTTTGTTGGCTTTTCTTTCATTCACTTTGCTATAAGTTTTTTAATTTAGATTTTACTCAGTCTAATTTAGCTTTTAATAGCTGAGAAATTCTTCATTGTCACACTTGTGGTTGTGCCCTGATTAGGAAAATACTCTATTTTCATATAGAAAAATATTTATGAAAGTATAATTTTCCCTCAGAACTCACCTGAGTCAATGTTATGGAAACTAAAACTATACAAAGTTTTTGAATAACAAAAATTCACAGAAGGCTTTTAAAAAATGCATTATAAAAGCTAAATTCCTAATAATTTTTTTCTTGGGTCAGGATATCATATTTTTCTTTAACATAAGCATCTAATATTACTAAGACTAAACATGTAAGTTTATTTTGTTTTCAGATAAGTGAATGTTAACTTTTCATATGTCAAGATATTTAAATATTAGAAATCATCATGAGTAGTCACATTCCTAACTTCCTATCAGAAACCACTTGATTTAACGTGAGCTAACCTCTTTCTGTGGCACATGGATGGTTTTAAGAAACTCCTGTTAGTGTGAAAGGTGACAATAGAATTCCTTGTGCTTCCCTCCATTCCAAGTTATCAGCTGTCACTTTTGCTGTGATGTTTCTTGCTTTTTAAGTACTCCTTTTGAGATTCTGTTTCTAATTTTCATTTTCTTCTTCAGAGAGCTGCAATTTCTGATAAAGTATCCTTGTTTAGAATTGCGTGTTAAATATGTGTCAATGCATCAGGGACTGAAAATCAATCCAGCCTCAAATGCATTCTCATAAGCAAAGGAGAATCAGTAGGGAATGCTGTTGTAATGTAAACAGGGAATTTGTTAGTGGAAAAGATCCCAGATCTTTTCAGGAGCTAGTTGACTTTATCTCAAGTCTGTGTTGGATGCTAGACTCTTGTTTCCCTTTCCAGGCCCTTATTTCTAGACTGTGTCCCAATGACTCTACAATGATATTGATAATCTTGTGCTACTGTGGTCAGGGGATTAGACAGTGGTATGTGGAGAAAGAAACATATCTATTAAGGAAATTCGATGGTTCACATAACTAGAAGTTCAGAAATAAAATAGGCTTAGGACTCCACCATTCTTTGTGTGTCAGCTGCTTTTCTTCAGGCTGGTAGCACCCCTGCTCTGCAGTTAAAGACCCCAAACATGAGCATGGCATTGTGTAGAGGAAAAAATTCTGTCTTTTATTGGGCTCCTCTTTATTCTAAAAAGGGGGGGAAGACTCCCAGGAGCCCCCGGAAAAATGTTACCTTCCCTAATATTTCACTGACTTAAATTGTGTTACATAAGCACTCCTTCACTATTACTGTGCTCCAGGATGATGTTATGTATTCATTGGCTTACATCTATCATAATGGTTTAATTATTTTCTCAAGAACTGGTTTTGTACTAAAAGTAATCTCAGGGTACATACTTCCCATTTGACCTAATATATATACTGAAGCACGTAAGTTTACTCAAGCTATATCCCACAATATTGCTATACTACTGTTGGTCTGCATACTCAGCTATCCCAAAATATTTTGGGAAGTAAGTGAATGTAAATAAGGGAAGAGGAGAAGGTACTTGGAGATCAAGAATATGAGCATTAATATTAAGGTGACATCCAGGCACCTAGGTGTCATTCCGTGGCTTCTTTTCCTCTCTGAGCCCTGCATTTTGTGAGGAACTTGCATTGTCATTATCTTCAGTTATTCCTTTAACTTCCTTAATCCACTTTCTTTCCATTGTGTAACCTGACCCACTTTCCCTACATCTCTCTTCCATCCTATATCCAGCTCTTCTTCCTTTCCTCTTTGAACTTATCTTTTATAGATAAGGGTACAGAAGCCTAGAGAGGTTAAGTCATTTATAGAATGTCACATAGCTATTGAGTGCCTAAACTTCAGTTTGACTCTAGAAGCTATCTTATTGCGACTGATCCATGCTGTCTGGCTATACTTTTTTTTGTGCTTGTCATTTTAGGATTTGTCTTCTATTTAGCTCTCAAAATTTTTTCACTAAATATCATACATAAGAAGTTCATATAACATGTATTTATAGCTTAAAAATTATACATTAGTGAATACCGATATGGGCCTACCATATTGGAGACTCTGACTTGAACATTTCTGCTCAGCTCTGCTTACATCTATTAGTTAGGTGCATCCATTCCAGGAGACCAGTCTTCCCCAGTCTTCATTGCTTAGGTCCTTCACTAAAATAATGATTTCCCAAGTTTCCAACAAAGTCAAGAGAATAAAGTATATGATTTTAGTACTATGGGACTCATGAGAAACAAGTGGTCAATGATTTCTTTTGTTTTAATTTTATATATATATTTTTTATTCATTTATTCATATGTGCATACATTGTTTGGTCCATTTCTCCCCCCGCCTCCCCCACCCTCTCCTTCTCCTCCCAACCAGAATCGCTTCCAGGCAGAACCTGTTCTGCCCTTTTGTTGAAAAGTAGAAATAAGCAATAATAAGAAAGACAAAGCGTTTTTGTTAGTTGAGATAAGGATAGCTATACAGAGAGATTCCTAGCATTGCTTCCATGCACAAGTGTGTTACAACCCGAATTGAGTCATCTCTACCTGACCTCTTCACTACTTCCCAGTCACCTTCCCATATTGACCTCTGTCATTTTAAAGTTACTGTATTAGCTCCTCTGCAGTGGGGACAGCAAATGCTTTCATGTTTTGGGTTTCCTACCTATCCCCATATCTCCTGTATGTGCTCTCCCCTTGTCATGTGATCCAAGTCCTACCACATTTGCCCTAGATCTAAAGTACTCATATGAGGGAGAACATACGAGTTTTGGTCTTCTGAGCCTGGCTAACCTCACTCAGAATGATGTTCTCTGGTTCCATCCATTTACTTGTGATTGATAAGATTTCATTCTTCTTCATGGCTGAGTAAAATTCCAGTGTGTATAAATACCACATTTTCTTAATCCATTCATCAGTAGTGGGGCATCTTGGCTGTTTCCATAACTTGGCTATTATGAATAGCACTGCAATAAACATAGGTGTGTAGGTGCCTCTGGAGTAACCTGAATCGCATTCCTTTGGGTATATCCCCAGGAGTGGGATTGCTGGATCATATGGCAGATCTATATTTAGATTTTTAAGAAGCCTCCATATTGTTTTCCAGAGTGGTTTCACTAGCTTGCATTCCCACCAGCAGTGTACAAGGGTTCCTTTTTCCCTACATCTTCACCAAAACCTGTTGTTGGTGATGTTTTTAGTGATAGCTAATCTAGCAGGGCTGAGGTGGACTCAGTGTGGTTTTGATTTGCATTTCCTTTATGGTCAGAGATAGTGAACATTTTTTCATGTGTTTTTTGGCCATTTGAATTTATTCTTTTGAGAAAGTTCCATGTAGTTTAGTTGCCCATTTCTTTATTGGTTCATTGATTTTGGGAGAGTTTATGGTAAGCCAGAAAATCTTATTAAATATTATGCTTTCAATTACTGTTAGATTGCAGTTAAATGCTGTCATAACAGTTAATTAGAAACTGAAGTTGTACTCAGTTGCATTTTATCTGTACACTCACAGCTAAAACATTTAATTGACTACTTATTTTATTATAATGTAAAAATTAAGGGGTGATCAAATCAAATTAGATTCACATTCTTAGACTTCTGAGAATTGATACCAAGCTAATGCAAACCTGGTACCAAGTTGGAATATTTTAGACTGTTTTACCATTCAGTGTAGTAATAGAAATACTTCAAGCAAAGAACTTACCTCTTGAGTCTAGTGCACCTTCCTTAACATTTATTTCCCTGCCACTACTTGCCTAGCTAACCAATTACTTGGAACTCCCACCTGATTTCCTCTAAAGTGCAGATACCTCTGAGGAGTAACTCCAGTCAAGTTATAAAACTCTTCAACATGAACAAGTTTTCAGATCACTGGCCTCAGTGTCTGTTCCTGAAACTTTGCATAGCACAAGTTCTTTATGTACTTTCTTTCAGCAGTGTATGTCCTGTTGCTTGCATGTTCATCTCCTCCCCATGAAGTGTAAGGTGAACAAGGGGAGAGATGCATTTTGCTCATTTATCACTAACATTAAGCACAACATTTGATATATAATCATTATCTAATAAAAGTACTCAAAAAAAAAGAAATTAATTGTGAAATGTATGACTTAATTCACGCCACTAGGTGTGGTTGAAAGGATAGTTGGAATTTAAAGGAATCCAGATAACTTCTATATTCCAGAATAATTCTGGAAACAATTGAGATATTGACAAGATGCCAGGCATCATTTTATTATTTAGAAAGACTAGATTGAAGGACATAGTTGAGATGTTGGCACCAATGAAGTTCTGTGTCTGTGAGGATGTTTCCAGAAGAGATTTGCATTTGAGTCAGTAGACTGAGTAAAGCAGCCTGCCCTCCCACATGTGGATGGGTATCATCCTATCTCTTAGGGCCTGGATATAACAAAAAGGTGGAGGAACATGGAATTCACTCTCTGCCAGATCATGAAAGCTGCTTTTGGGTTTCAGAATTGCAGATGTGAATGGTCATGTGCACTATTGGTTCTCTATCTCCCATGCCTTCAAACTACACCGTTGGCTTTCCTGGGTCTCTAGTTTTCAGGCAGCAGGTCTTGGAAATTCTCAGTTTTCATAACTGTGTGAGCCAATTTCTTCTAATAATGCCATACTATATATATATATATACTCATATAATAACAATATGTATCTATATGTAATATACACACATAAAGTTTTATTTCTTTACAAAATGTGGATCGATATACAAAATGAACAACAACTTTAAATCCAAAGAGTCAAACACTGCCATTCTCTACAGAGTTATGTTCAATTTGGGGAAAGAGGATATTAGACAAAATAAGTCACTGATATATTAGAAGGTTATTCATACTATGCAAAATTATAGGATTTAAGAGTGAAGACAATGTCAAATATAGATAACGAAGAGGCATTGCAGAGGATGACATATGAGCGAGGAGGTGGAGTCAGTTCCCTTCACCCTTTATATTCAACTGGGAGAATTTCCCATCCACCCAGAAGTTAATTTTGGCATGATGTCCCCTAGGTGACTAGGGGAATAGTCACCTAAAACAGTTTCCTCTTTCAAAGAGTCTGTTAAAACCCTTGTTTCTTTTTGCAAAGTTTAACAAGTTGAGATACTGAACACTCAAGTTATTGGAGCTTGTTTGCAGTTCCTTGCTTTTCCATGCAGTTTTTTCAGAACTTTAAAATGTGTTTTTCCCTTATGAGCACCAAAAGCGTGCTGCGTGGGAACTTGTCTACAAAGCCTGTTGGGCTGGTGTCTTTAGTCCTACAGTCCTGTTGACTTTTGTCACATGCATTGCCATTCATTCTGTGGAGTACTTAGAAGCCCATTCAACTTCTGTCACTCATATCTGTTTCATCTGGAGAATTAACCTCAGTGTGTCCCTGACCCAAAGCAGCTGTTCTTATGTCAGAAATGTGAGCCCCTAAGGACCTCATGAGGACAAGTGTCTGTTCTTTCAAGAAATGCTTTCCTCTGTAGTGGGATTTCTTTCTGCTACATCTTTTTCACAGAAGTGAAATGGTCAAATCTTTCTGTATTTTTTCAATGCTTTTAGGTTAGGGTTGCCATATCAAATTCAACACCTTGGCTAAAATTTAATTTCAGATAAGCAACCAATGATTTTTCAATATGAGTATGTCCCACGCAATATTTCGGGCACACTTACACAAAAAATTATTTGTGCCTTATGTGAAATTCAAATTTGGTTGGTATCAGGGTTCTGAAAAGAGACAGAACCAATAGAATGTGTGTGTATAAAGAAAGAGATTTATTTTAAGGAGATGGCTCCATCAAGAAACATCCAGAATAAAAGCTGATCAATTATTTCAGCACTGTGGTCCAGCCAAGTTGGCACATAAAATTAATCATCACAGGTGACCTTTATTTGTATTTGACTTCCCTATTTCAGGGACTTTAAACTGAATTTAGTTTAAACTTCTCCCATAGTTAATCTCTTTCTTTCTTTACCAATGTAAAGCTAATATCATTTACTAGTATTTTGTTTTCAGTTGTTCATGACTTTTAGACACACACACACACACATTTTCTTCTTCCTTGGCAGTAAATTGATTTGACCTCAGGCCTCATGCTTGTTATGCAGGCACTCTACCACTTCAGCTATGCCTTCAGCCTTTTTTGCTTTAGTTATTGTTCAGTAAGGGTTCTTGTATTTTTTTCCCTGAGCTCACCTGGACAGACCATAATCTTCCTACTTACTCCTTCCTAGTAATTAGGATTACAGATATGAGCTATAGCACCTGGTCCAAATGTATATTTTTGTAGCATATTTCCCTAAATATTATCCCATGAGGTCTCCCAAATGAGAGATATAAATTCATTAAATACTGATTCTTTCAGGTCTTCCCCTATTCTAATCTTCCTATCTCCTTGGGTTGGATAATTCCAACCCAAATTTCCAAGAGTCAGCATCAAACCCAAACCTGGCTATGTTTTCCTGTACTGTGCCTGTACTATGCCTCATCTTGCTGGATCTTTCTTAGTTCCATAAAGTTCTAGAATATAATTTTAAGTCAAAGATTTCTTGTACCTGTAAGAATAATGATTTGATCACTTTGAAACTCATCTAAGAATGTTTTGAATACGTGTGTTGATTTTTCTTCATTGTCCCTCTTACATTTATTCAAACCTTCTGGGCACTTGGTCTACTGCCCCCATTCTTCAAGCTCTAGTTCCCCCGCTGCCATCCCTTTTTATCTATAGCTTTAAAGGCCACATTGCCTCTGTTTCTTTTTAGGGCTAGTCAGTTCTAGCTTTATCCATTTCTTTTTCATGTCTGTTTTTCTTGAGCTTCAAGATTGCTCTCTTTAGTCCATAGCTGGCTAACTGTCCCATGATATGTAAACACTTCTCTTAAAGAAATACCTCTTTTCCCACAAAGTAAACAGCTAGTTTTCCTTTATTTTTCTTTTTTTCTTTCATCTTTTCACTGCTTCTGTTCCAAGAATAAAACTGAAGCATGCCTCATTTCACACCACTCCAATTCCTTCCGAATATCTGACAGAAATTCAGTTCTTAAAAGTCAAATGCTGCAAACACAGGCTTTTGTGTTTCTCTTCTTAGCTTTTAGGTATGTGATAATTTCAATAACTTGTCTATCTTTTTAATTCCATCTGGGAAGGGGCAGATTCTGTTGAAAGTAAGAGCTTGCTATTACTTTGCATTTGTTTATTAATCAAACTCACCACTCTCCTGTGAGAAAACCCACAATGAGAGCTCTGTTTATGAGAATGCCATGGAGAATGCTTGACTAGATAATCCAAAGTCCAATAGCTCAAACACCGGCCAGCACATGCTGAGACCAGCAGGGACAGTGAACTGATGACTTAACAGTTCTGTCTGCACAAAACAACCTATACCTTAGGAATTACACTGCTATGTACTACAATAAACTCCAAAGTCAATATCCTGCATAGACGACTTGCTAAAGCTAAAAGCCCAAAGCCATATGCCCTGGTTCCATCCAAAACATCTCCTAAAATTTACTTTTTGTCTACTTATATATACATATATATTACTGGTAAAACTAGCAATGGAGGATGTGGCTTAAATGCATAGTGACAGTGATCTTCTTAATTCACATATGTAGCCTAAAGATGTACAGAGGAAGCTTGGAAAGCAAAATCAAAAGTTCCTAGGCAGGTTCTTGAGAGAAGAAAAGAGTCTGAACTTTGCCTCTTTGCTCACTTCTGCAGAGCCTGATGATCAGATAACACCTCCCACATCAGTGGGGAGATTTCCTTCTCAAGAGATTGAAGGAAAGTCCAGGAATTCTAGAGAAAATACCTCCTCATGAAACCAGAAGTGAGCATCAAGAGTGCCCCCTCCAACAACACTCCTGTGGCATTTATCACTGTCCACACCTCCGATAGAAGTTCCTATAGTCTTAGTCTTCCATGTTACTGCACAGCAATATGTATAACACCTCTTTCAAGGTGAAAGGCTAGCTCAGAGATAAAACTTGCATATGCTTGAGGTACCATAACTCCAGAAGTTCTCCTATTCTAGCTCAGTTTGATTTTTAAGCCCCAGTACTTTCTTTTGCTGATGTCAGTCTCTCTGGTATTTGACAGAAATAATACCCTGCCAAAATGCATGATCCATAATGTCTTCCAAATCAAGTCCCAGAATCACCAAAGCTACAATTAACTAAATGAACAAAAAGCCTTCCATAATTGGAGAATTCCATTTGAGTCTCCTTTTACAATTTCTGCTTCCTAGGAATATCCAGACAACTAAACAAAATTTCTAGTAGCCTTTCTTATCCCTACAAACAGATTCATTGTATTTTACTTCCATTCTACTTCCATTGTATTCAACTTCCCAATTGTATTGGGATATTGAACAATCATATTTCATGATGTAATGGAGATGCAACTATGTTTTCATTTCCTTCTGGATTTAAAGGGTGGTAATTTTTCCCTGCCCTAATATTATTGACCCAACCTTAATTAATAAGCATCCCTGTGATTGCTTTAATTCACAAACCACAGCTTTGATTTTGTAATTAGACTCTTCAGTTCAAATTGTTGACCAACACTGTGGTCTTCATTTGAATTTAAAACTTTTGCTCTCTCACTCCCCATTCCATCTGTAACTATCTGCTTGTCTGATAAGACAGAGTCTTATTCTCAACACCTTTACCTTTGCTCTTTTCCTAGCTACATTTTTAGAACCATTCAGATTGAAGAAGGACCTGAATGGAAAAGGTTGAGGTGTCAGGGAAACTCTTACTTAAACAGGAGTTTATTCTCCATGAGAGATATTTCAAGATAATCACTGTGAGCTACTTTGCATGGTTTTTCTTAAGAGAATCCCTTCACTGGTAGACTTATCTCCTGAATTCTGTAGATACATCTCTTTTCTGAATGTCCTTGATACTTAATTGGCAGAAATTAGGAATTGAGCATTTGCCTCTAGGTTCTTGCCTATGTACTTCACCTGTCCTTCCAGGCAACTGTATTGGACAAGATCAAAGATGACTTCATGTGAGTTCTCTCCTTTATGTGTCCTATGTCTGACAGATAAGAAAATTCAACCATTCCTTGCTTAGAAAAATTGGAGCATGCAGACCTATTGAGATGCAAATGTATTGCTTCAGACATCTTGCTGTACATGCCACATTAGCTCATGTGGCATGGGATAAGCATCAGTCCTGTGTGAGTTCAACTGCAAGACTAGGTTTCAAGCCCTCTGAGGGATCCCACAGAAGCATCCCTCCCCAAGCTTGAAGTGATAGGAGGTAGGTAACATCACTGATTCCAGCTCTTGGTGGAAAGGGTACTCATGACATGATAATAGCTTCTCCAAAGAAATCCCTTCAAAATTCTCCTGTGCTTCAACACTCTGATCCCTTTTGAATCACTAACATAGTTGGGAGATTATGAAGATAAAGAACATGAACCTAGCTAGTGTAATCACGAGTAGTTTAGAACATAGGTCATAGAGCGAAGCTGTCTGCATTTGAACCACAGCTTTAGTAATTACTAACTGTGTGACTCAGGCAAGTCACTTACTCTCTCTGTGCCTGTTTCCTCATTAGAAACAATGGTAAAGATTAAATGAATTAATACATATAAACCAGTTAGCACAATTCCTGCCATACGGTAAATATCACATGATTATTTTTTATTATTTTTTCTTTGCAAATTCTGTACACATTTATCTGGCTGTGGAAAATTGCATCTATTCTATCTCCTGCCTTTTCTGAAACCTGTATTTGGATAATCTTACACTTTTCAATGCAGTTATTCTACTGGCCTGGCAGAAATGACCATTAACTTGGTATCTTCATGCCGTTACCCCATAGCATCAGGCAAGAAACCAGAATTATAGGATAAAAATGTGAAAAACATCCATATACTGTGTGGTTGGCTTCACTACTTCCTAGAATAATAATGTGAGCTCCTGAAAAAAATGCATTTTACAAGCTTAGTAACACATTCAATTATGTCATTCTAGACAGGGGGTAGAGAGAAACAAAAGAAGAAGGATAAGACAGGGACGTAAAAAATTCTAGGAAACTAGAATTTCAGAATTAGGACTTCATGATTATTCTTTCTCAAGTACCAACATTAATGTGACTCAGTCCTGACTCTCCATTCAAATCATTACCTCCCCGTTTCAAGTTTCAACAAAGAGAAGTTGACCAATCCAAAACTGGGATTGTGTTGCTCTTTTTATTAAAGTCATTCCCAGAAAGAAATTTTGCATGTCAAACAACTCCCCAGGAGATAGGTGTCCACTATAGCTTGGAGTCCATGATGACCCTGTGTTCTCCACTGGCTTCCTCTGTATAATCCTCTGGCATCACTGTCTTTTGATCTGCTGCAGCTCCTGATGCAAAACCACAAGTGACTGTTTTTGGCTCACGATATTTTTTAGTTGAATTAGGTAAAATTGGATTGGTTTAAAATGATAGATAAAACAAATTCCAGGGGGCGGGTGGAGTGGCTCAAGCAGTAAGAGGCTAGCACACATGAGGCCCTGAGTACAAACCTCTGTGCTGAAAAAACAAACAAACAAAACCACACATAAATTCCAAGCTTCAAGAAACTTTCTTTCTTAATTGTCAAATCAGATGCTGCAGGTACGGAACCAAGAAATACACTAGAAAAACAACAATGCCAGTTAGAAAACCAGTACTTTTCAAATATTTCAGCTTTGTGAAGTAAATAACAATAAAAATCCCACCCAAAGCAGAAATATTATTAATTGTGTGTTGTGATGTTAATTTTGCTTTGCTAGACTTTTAACTCTGTGGAAATGGGCTGTGCCTCTATTATTCAACTGCATCACCAACACAGAGTACAGTGTTTGGCACATGGAGATGCTTGGTAAATGCTTGTTCATTGAATGAATGAATGATGAATCAGTGAATAGCAGAATTCTCATTTGACAAAATACATTCTTCCATTTTTGTTCCCTGATCTCCATATTAAATGAAAAGGGAAGTAGTTAAATTGATAGCATTTTAAAGCCAGTTATGTGTTTACGAATTATGTCCCTTGGTGTTTACTGATGGACCCACAAACAACTAAAACTGAACCACGTGATGCTGTTTTTATGTCTAGAATACGTAAGTACTCCTAACAATTAAACATCTTGAGAACAAGAACTACTGCCTTGCTTATTTGGACGATTCTGTAGTTTTATAAAACTTAATTATTTCATCAGATGATGCTATTTTAGAAACAGTTAATATCTTTTCAAGTTAGTACACAGAGTATAGTTTGTACTTAGCAATTTCAAGATAGTATCTCAGTACAGTCCAGGCCAAAGAAAGGATTTCATTTTAATAGTTTATTTGTTTAGAGATTTTAAAGAATTTTTTTCCTTTATTGTTGTGTTAGGTGGGGGTACTTTGTAGCATTTACAAAAGTTCTTACAATGTATCATATGTATCATACTTGAATTCACCCCCTGTATCTCTCTCCTTTATCCCCACCTCCCCCCCATTCCTGGAATAGTTTCAACAGGTATCATTTTGTATTTGCATACATGTGTACACATTTTTTGCACTGAATTCACTCTCCTACCCCCTTTCCCAATCATCCCCCAACACTGGTGCCACCCACCCCCTCCTCAGGACCTGTTCCACCCTCCTGTTCTCAGATTTTGTAGAATAAAACAAGAAAACAAATGACATTTTTGCTTGTTTGAGATAAAGGTAGCTACACGGGGAGTTTCCTTGTGATATTTCCATATATATACATTTATTTATTTATTTATTTATTAGGACCTCAATTGGCTTATCTCTTCTAATTTTCTTCATTCTACCTTAGTCCCTTTCTTATGGTTGTTTCATCCAGTTGAAGACTTCTAGATTCAATTCTTGTATAGAGAGTATGTTGACTATGTTCAACTTCTTATTTATTTGAGCTGATGTGTCTACATAGTATAAAGCTCAGAAAGTTTTGCATTAAAAATATTAAAATTATGTTATAAGTTCCTTTATAGCTTATAACAGATTCCCAAAAACCAGGCATTGTGTCTTATTCTGTAAAGAAAGAGCCGAATACTTCCCATTTAATTTAAAAAGCAAAAATATAAGTGATTTTTTGAAGCATATGACTGCATTTCCAGTGGGCAAATAACGTCATCTCTCTGCTCATGGGGCAGCACACACCATGTTTAATCACAAACATGGTTTCACTGATAGCATTTGACATGTCACATGCTATCAGTTTACTGTCAAGCAAGATAGAACACATCATAACATTCACCCAATCTTATTGCTGTCTTTTGGTGCTCAGCATTGCACCTGACAGTAAACATGACAAGTTTTGTGATCAGCAACATTTTTGCTGGCATCCTGTTATTAATAAATAATACTTTGGCTAACAGTACTTCCAGGGATGGTCCATGATGAAACAATCATTCGTGCATCATTGACCACAAAATTATTTTTAAGCTTGTTTAATGCTTTTTCTTTTTTATATTTTTCTACTTTTGTTCAAATACTCAACTAAGATTCTTATAAAATTAAGTGGGAAGGGAAAAAAGACAAAATTAAAATTAAATTCTTAACACAGAGACTGTTTGCTAATTTCTAAGAACCACAATGTGTACTGAAGTATACGATGAAGAATGAGTGTGATGGAGACATGCACTGAAAAGAAAAATAGAAAGCACAGGTAGATATATGATCATATGTATATACGTACATGTACAATAGAGAAAGAGAGAGCAAGATTATATTAGTGGGTCTGTTTTATGGGATAATGGGAGGTGGGAGATGAAAAGAAAATGTTAGAGAATTAAAAATATTGAAACAACCTATCTATATATATATGAATATAATATAAAGTACTACACTATAAGTTGTTAAATATTAGCAGAACATGGTGATAGAGAAAGATTAAGTAATTGGGGAGGAAGTTAATTTGATTAAAGCATGAAATATACAGGCCTGAAATATCAAAGCAAAACAGCTTTGGACTATCAATATATACTTTAAAAAAATGAATTACAGGAGGATAAAACAGGTCTTTTCTGGGGGTGGGTACCAGTGAGAGAGAGTGGGCATAAGGAAAGGATTAATGATGGTGAATATGGCAGATGTGTTTTGTATTCATATATGAAAATAGAAGAATGAAACCTGTTGAAATTGTTCTAAGAAGGGTGAGGAGAGGGAGGAGGAAGAATGATGGAGGTAGTAAATATAAGATACATTGTAAGCACATACGTACATATCACGATGTATCCCCTGTACGACTATTATATGCTAATAAAAATAGTTTCTGACATCACACATACTAAAAAAAAGAAAGGATAGAAAAGTATTGTTGATTGAATATACAATTATGGCACTTATCTTTGAGATGTGAAATATAGACATAGCATAGCATAGGCATAGCATAATATGTACTTAATAGCCATAATGATTTTTTGTGTTTAAAAAAAATCAATAGCAATTTGGAAAGGGTGATCAGTTTTATGACTAGCCATTATCCAGATGTGTTTTCCTCTCCTAGGATCAATTGCAGTATTTATTACATAGACACAATTTATATTTCTGTTATGTATTATCTATACCATCATTAAGCAAAGTTCATAGGGTGGCTTGCTCCAAGGCTTGCTGATCTATCTTCCAGGAGTTTAGCCTTTTATTGCTTAATGCATTTTAGTTCTTGTGTGATTCTACAAGAGTCCCAAGAAAAACACTAAAAAGTTTATGTGAGCTTTCATTCCTTATGTGAACATGTCCTAATTTTACCATATCTCAATTTATTTTACCTTGAAAAATCTCAAAGAGATAAGACGTTATTGTCATCAATTTTTTTAATTGTAAGCAATTAAAAATTGATTGTTTTACTAATTGTTTAATACTTCAAGACCAAGACAAATAAATATTTTCTTCATTTCACAAATATAATGCTGTATTTTTATATTCTGGTGATTCATCTTAGTGCTTTAGATAAATTTTTTAAATTTATTTTTATTTTTTCTTTTATTCATGTGTGCATACAATGTTTGGGTCATTTCTCCCTTTAGATAAGTTTTTAACTTTGTAGAACTCATTTACTCTAAGACTTAGCAAAATTTTATTTCTTCTGATATTTTTATTTCAAATGTTGGGAGTATGGGAAATGAGAAAGGAGGCTATTTAATCTCTTAAATCCATATGTGTTGGTTAGTTTGTCCAAGGGTGGCATATCTTTAGATAACTTTATGATTTATCACTAGTTACAAATCTACAATCTATTCTAACAATAAATTCAAAGTTCTGATGTATAGGTAACTTCAACAGATTATATAATGTTGCTTCAAATACACAAAATTCTGAAAATATGTGTGCATATAGTATGTAAATAATGTACATATTAACATATATTAACCTTATTTTGAGTTTTTCCTTTAACATAAAAATGCTTCACAATAAGAATATCAACACAAAATTGCAGCTAGGAGGATAGAAAGATAGATAGCTAGACAGATAGATAGATAGATAGACAGAAAAATCACACATTCATCTTATTTCAGATTAATATTTTTCTTTCTTACTGGAAATTGAAAAAGGATCTGGTCAGTAGTCTTGTTTAGAAATGTTCTAGGTTACAAGATTCATAAATTAGCAGGTTAAATATCTTTAAGAATATTGTACTAAAATTTATGTGTTCCCTAACAAAAAGGAGGGAAATTTGTAACCTATACATTTCCCTCATTGCCTCTCTTCCAGGAACCAAACAGATACACTCAACACTAAACCACCTTAAGAGTATTGTTCTTACCACCAACAGGAGTTGGCGAGGATGTGGGGAAAAAGGAACCCTCTTACACTGTTGGTGGGAATGTAAACTAGTACAACCACTCTGGAAAAAAATTTGGAAGCTACTTAAAAAGCTAAACATTGATATACCATTTGATCCAGCAATACCACTCTTGGGGATATACCCAAAAGACTGTGACACAGGTTATTCCAAAGGCATCTGCACACCCATGTTTATTGCAGCACTATTCACAATAGCCAAGTTACAGAAACAGACAAGATGCCCCACTACTGATGAATGGATTAAGAAAATGTGGTATCTATACACAATGGAATTTTATGCAGCCATGAAGAAGAACAAAATGTTATCATTTGCTGGTAAATGAATGGAATTGGAGAACATCATTCTGAGTGAGGTTAGCCTGTCCCAAAAGACCAAAACTCGTATGTTCTCCCTCATATGTGGACATTAGATCAAGGGCAAACACAACAAGGGGATTGGACTTTGAGCACATGATAAAAGTAAGAGCACACAAGGGAGGTGTGAGGATAGGTAAGACACCTAAAACATTAGCTAGCATTTGTTGCCCTTAACACAGAGAAACTAAAGCAGATACCTTAAAAGCAACTGAGGCCAATAGGAGAAGGGACCAGGAACTAGAGAAAAGGTTAGTTCAAGAAGAATTAACCTAGAAGGTAACACACATGCACAGGAAATTAATGTGAGTCAACTCCCTGTGTAGCTATCCTTATCTCAAGAAAGCAAAAACCTGTGTTCCTTCCTATTATTGCTTATGCTCTCTCTTCAACAAAATTAGAGATAAGGGCAAAATAGTTTCTGCCAGGTATCGAGGGGGTGGGGGATAGAGGGAGGGGTGAGGTGGGTGGTAAAGGAGGGGGTGGGGGCAGGGGGGAGAAATGACCCAAGCATTGTATGCACATATGAATAATAAAACAATAAAAATTTTTTAAAAAGAATATTGTTCTTATAATTAGGTACTTTACTGTCCTTTCGTTTTTATGATTATTTATTTTTTACTTAAAATTAGCTTGCATGCCTTTTATTATGTCTTCTCAAGTTCTTTTTTGAAGGAGATAAAGAAGAGAATATAAAATAACCAGTTGAAGCACATGTTTTATATACATTTAATTTGTTAGCTCTCTGAGCAGTTAGTTACTGAGTAGTTTCTACACTCTTGGGTTTTGTTAGCATTTTATCTAGACTAAATCTCTTCTGATCTTAAGGGAAAAGTCCATCCATTTGGGAGGAAAAGCATTTTCAAAAAAAAAAACCTCAACCAGGGACTAATTTTTTTTCCAATACAGAAATGTCTACAATAGCTAAGACTTTCCTTATACTTGATCACTTAGAAAACTTTTCTTTTGAAATAGTATCTGGCTATGGAGCTCACACTAGCCTCGAACTTGTGATCCCACTGCCTCAGGCTCCTGAGTACTGGGATTACAGATGTGTGGCAGCACATCCCCACTCAGCTACAAAACTTATAAATAAACATACATTAACATGTTAAAAGCAGAAGACAGAGAATAAACTATGTTTTTGGAAGTATTCGAAAGCCACTTAGTGAAACATAGAATTACTACTTTGATTAAATTACCATGATTTTAGCTTGGACAACTTGTTTTATTTTTCCTAAGGCTCATTTCCTCATGTAAAAAACATGAAATATGTCACAACTTCATGATAACTTTTGCCATAAGTTTTTAGTGTTTTAGAATGGTCTTATGGTTATTGGAAAATTTTAACTGATTTTCATTTCATAAAAGTTAAAATTTTTTAACAAACCTTGTTTTTCAATATTTTTCTTAAATTTGATCATGCAAAATCACTGTTCTGCTTATAAATCAGGTAAGTGTAAATCATCACTTTAAAATTATTTACAGGCTTTGTTACATTTTAAAAATATTTTCATTTTCTTTGTAAATATCATGCCTGTTATTTTATTTATTAAGCACCACAAAAAACTTAATGACAAGCAAAAACCTCCCCAAGAACTGAAACCACTCTTGAATGTTTTAGCCAAATATATATCTATAGACAAATGTAGTAAATTTCAAATTTTCTTAAGCATTAAAATACTATTTTAACCAACTAAGTGAAATTCTCCCACATATTTCAGCTTTAAAAAAGCCACAATTTATTAACTCAATTCTCATTTCATTTAGAATCACATGCCCTCCTGTCCTAATGTGCCAGATTCTTTTGAATATTAGAATCACTTTAAGTGCCATTTATATATTTTCCCTACATTAAACTGAAAATTGTTCCTGGAAGATTGTTTCCTTCATTATCTCAAGTTTCAATCTGTAAAATTTTCGGAATCAAACACTTTTACCCACTTCTTACATAAACAATCCCCAAACCTGTGTGTTTCCAGTTTCAAAAGTTCATTTTTCACTAGAAATACATGATGCCTGCATATTAGCCAGGGTTCTGCTCTACTCTCTCTTTGTTCTATAACGTAGAAAAAGATGGAACATAGCTGGGGTTTGCCACAGACAGAAAAGAGCTCAGGTAAAAGCACACACAGCTCCTAAGGCCACTCTTTGGCTTGTACTTCACTAGCCAAATGAGTCACTTGGCCTATCTGGTACCATTGAAACAAGAAATATAATACTCCCATAAGAAGTAGTACAGAAATACTTCAGATATTTCAATTAACCAATATTGCACATTCTAGTTAATATAAAACAACAAACATGGGGCATGGTGGCTAATGCCTGTAATTCTAGCTCTCCAGAGGCAGAGGTCAGGGGATTGTAATTCAAGACCAACCCAGGCAATAAACGTTAGTGAGACCCCATATCAACCAATAAGCTGGATATGATGGTATATGCCTGTGACCCCAGCTATGCAGCGGGCTTAAGGACACGTCTCTGAAAAGTAACTAAAGCAAAAAAGGGCTGAGGCATGGCTTGAGTGATAAAATACCCACCTAGCAAGCATGAGGCCCTGAGTGCAAACCTCAGCACTGCCAATAAATAAATAAATAAATAAAGTCAACAAAAAGCATGGTCATACCATTACTCAGTTTTCATTGTAAATTTGCAATTTAGTACTCAGGCTTCAGCTCTATTCTTCAAGTCATTTTTGCTGCATGGCTGAATGCTAGTGTCTTTTCATGCTTTTGTCAGTTTCTGCAGTCATCTAA
The DNA here is from genome assembly GCF_047511655.1 of Castor canadensis. Taxonomy (NCBI): domain Eukaryota; kingdom Metazoa; phylum Chordata; class Mammalia; order Rodentia; family Castoridae; genus Castor; species Castor canadensis. The sequence goes on along the minus strand of NC_133392.1, from coordinate 105,527,712 downwards.
TGACCTTTCCTTGAGGCTTAAATGAGATAACATAAATGAAAGCATCTTTACATTCTTAGCAAATAAAAGTAGGATTTTCTTGTTCCCTTGTCTCTGGTTTCAACTTAATAGTTCCATTTTGCTTGCACAGTTATGTGGGTTTCCTTCAACACCAAGCAAAATTGCTCATGTGAGCACAGATAGAAAGAATTGTGCTGTCCTGTGTTACTTTGAATATTCCAGTCATTTTGGCCTCAGAAAGAGTGCAACATTTGTTATCACTCGCCCATCTCATTGCTCTAGAAATTATATTTGTATTCATTCAGTCTTTTTACATTAGACTTTTTAAAGACTATATCATGTGGCTTCTTAATATTAAACAAATTGTTAACAATAAGCAACCTGCAAGTCATTTTCACATACTGCTTTAAGCAACATTTCATTCATCCTTTAATGGATTTGCTCACTAATTTTTCTTAAAGATGCAAGACTAATCTAAATAGTCAGATTATATAGAGGGATTTGAAAGTCAGGCAGAGGAATTTAGATTTAATGATGTAGGAAATGGGAAATAATTGAGTTTTCTGAGGCAGGAAATAGGAAAACAGCATGGTGTCATTGTGACAGTGTGGTAGAGAGTATGGAATTTTATGTCAGCCCATTGTTAATTGGAATCCTGTCGCCACCAGAGTGACCTTACATCTCCACCCTTTGATGAAGACCACACTACATACTTCCTAAGGGTCTTATTCATTCATCATTTCAACAAATAGCAGCTTCCTACTTTGTATTAGATGTTAATGAACAAAACAAACGCAGTTCTGGACCTCATTATGCTCAAAGTCTAGTGACAAATCCAGAAATTTTATAAGCAAATTAATCATGAACAATTGTGACAAGGGCTCAGAAGAAAAATAGAGACAGAGAGTGGTGGTATATGTCTTCAAATTGAGTGGTCAAGGAATTGTCTAAAAATGGTGGACATTAATGAGGAATAAGTGAGAAAAAGATTTTATAGCTCTTCAGGAGCTCCCACATCCCTTGGCCTTAGTCTCCCAGTTGTGCCATGCCACCCAAGTGTCAGATCCTTTGAACATTATTTCAGGTTATGTTTAGTGTGGATTGGAATTACACTGGAGTCAATGTCCTAGGTGCAGTCTTCAGCTGTTAGCAGATGGGAGGAGAAGAATAAATAGCCCACCTTTCTCACTCTTGAGAGGTCCCCTCAGGTGAGGCATATTATACACTGTATTCTAGAGTCCCTTGGCAGGACAGAGCCTCAGCTTCTCAGAGTGGCAATGTGTTTCCTAACACACCCATTACTGATCTCCCTTCCTCCCCTGCTACTTTTTTTAATTCATATTGGTGAATTTTGGAAGTCTTTCCTTAATAAATTATTTGTTCTATAATCTTTATCTCAGGCAGAATCTGCTTCTGGGGAAACTAACCTAAGAAAGCTATCATTTGTAATCACTTATAACAAAATCTAGAATAAAATAAACATTCAGTAAATGTTAATTCTCCTTTTTCTCACTCTTATTTCTCTCCCAGCTCTAGTTAAAGGTGCATGATGAAAACGTCCTAGAAAGCAATCTCTGGACTTCATTATAGTCTTGGAGGCAGGGAAATTGAGAGTCATAGAGACCTGGGAGAAGGCATGCTATTGCTTTAGAACTAAAAAGATGCAATAAAGACCCAGACAGACCAAAGTGAGATGCTGGTGAAGTTAAGTTATAATGGTGAGTTTGTGACTCTTGTGTCCCTCACTGCACGTTTCATACTCTGCCATACCACACTGTTCTATGAGATGATATAAGACAGTAGTAGTACTATGAAGACAACCCTGAGTAAGAGAAAATTTTCACACTATTAGACCAATAAAAGTAGGTGGAAAAATCAGCAAAGTGTTCTGTGAAGTTAGTCGGAGCTTCCCCAGGCCTCCTCTTCTTATCTATCAAAGCTGGTAGCAGCAGAAGTAGCCATGCCACGTAGAGATGTAGAAGGGCCTTCAACCTCCATCAGTTCCTCAAAGCCACTGTATATACATACAATGCATAAAATTAAACAAAAAGTGTGCTGGCTATCTAATTGCGTTTTTAAGCCATGTATTCCCATCCTGTCTTATAATCATTTGCCACCTCTAAGCTGGCCTTCTACAAACTGAAGTCTCTACTGGCTTTTGGAAATATAAAAATCAATTCCCTGCTGGGGCCTATAAAGTCAGATCTCTCTGATCTATCCTTCCTTCATGATTGTTAGATTCTGATATATTGCCCATCCTTTAATTCCTTAAAATATGTCACATATCTTTTTTTTATTCATTTATTCACACGTGCATACATTGTTTGGGCCATTTCATATCTTTTTAAATGTTGTTTCCTTGTCCATAAAATTTTCTTATCAATCACTTACATGGCTATCTTCCTCTTATTCCTTCTGTGTCTGCCTAAGTGTTGTCTTCACAATGAGGTCTTCTCTGACCACTTTATCTGAGGGAAAAAAAACCCAAAAACTAACAGTTAAATACTGCTTCAGTGAAGTTGTATAGCAAACAAAAAGTTTTTTGTGTCAGGCAGTAATGAAAATTTACTTAACCTAGATATCTGGGTGTGGGTTAGGAGTGTGCTGGCCCCATTTAGGTTTGTTCATGTCTGTGTTGGCTCTTTTGGAGGTCAACTGATCTAAGGTACCTCTGCAGATAAAACTCTGCTCCCTGGTTCTTTTATATTCCTCTCAGGAACAGTGGGCTGATGCAGACATATTTATTATCTACTTCTTACACATAGTAGAAGTGTAACAGAAACACAAAGGCATCTTAAGGCATAGGCTGAGAACTGGTCCTTCATTACTTCCACCTATTCTGTTGGCCAAAGCAAGTCACAGATCCAAGCCCAGCACAACTGTTATACTACTTCTGTATAGTATATGAGGAACATGGGAGACAGAGAGTGAATGTTAATGAAAGTAGTCCAATCAACTATACCAGGTCCCCTATTATTCTTGTTCAGAACACTGTTCCCATTAAAAAATTTTATTTTCTATAATAATTTGTTTAGAATCTGTCTTGCTTATAAAACCTTTTCTTTAGACAAAAAAGAACAGATTATGCCATGGGAAAAAATTAAACCCCAAATTAACACAGTAAAACTTTATTTCTCCCTCATGTCACTAATCAATGCAGATTGGGGGGCCTTCTTCCACTGAAACTGTGCCAACTGGGTCTCAGCAGTCTGCCAGGGAAAGAGAAAATGAAATGATCACATGGGATGATTTCTTCCAGAGCCAGGCCTAGAAATGGTTTCTATTCCCTACCCTTTGGCCAAACTTTCAGTCACATGGCTCCAATCTAGCTGCCGTGGAAGATGGAAGCAGAGAAATTCAGTATTTTTGTATATCCAGAACTTCCAGGACTATAAGGTCTTTAATAACATGTGTTTCTAGCACCATAGTGCCTGGTTACTAGAAGCTCTTCATTTGTTCAATAAATGAATGAATGATGTCTGACTCCTAACTCAATTTTTTCATGTATGGAAAGAGTCAAGATGTATGCCTAACAAAATCATCATAAAGAATTAAACTGTATGATAGGGAGTTGTATTTTGGGAAGGATATGCTTTCTAGGGACCTCTTTTAGTTTACAACTTTACAACTTCACCTTTATTTCAGAAGTACATAAGAAATATTGTTAGAACAGAGAACCAGTGGCTCATATCTGTAATCCTAACTACTTTGGAGGCTGAGGTTTGAAAGATTACTTTTCCAGGCCAGCCTGGGCAAATAAAAGCTTGCAAGACCCCATCTCAAAGGAAAAAACATGGTTGTGGTGGTGTACGCCTGTCATTCTGGCTACAGCAGGAAGCCTAACATAGGAGGATCACTATCCAGACCAGCCTGGACAAAAAAGGGGGCCTTATCTCAAAAATAACCAGAGAGAAAAGGGATGAAAGTATGGTTCAAGTGATAGAGTACCTACCAAGCAAGCACTGAATTCATACCCCAGTACTGCCAAAAATATTGTTAGCAGATATTTTAGTTTATCATTATAATGAGGAAAAACAGTTAATTTGTGTAACTATGTGTCTGGACATACAAATCAAGACTTTTAAGTTCATTACTTAAGATAATAGTAGTGATGATCTAGACAAAGGTCAAGACAGGGGATCTAGAACAGAGAAAGGTGTAGGGATGAGCCAGTCTAGATCAGAACTTTCACTACAGGTTCAGGGCTTCCTTGTTGCTGGCAGAACCCAGGCCCAGCAGTTCTATTCTTGTCTATTTTGCTCCCCCCCTGTAGGATTAAAGGAATTTGGAGAGGCGAGCATATGTAAAGGCAACCATGAAAGCCTTTTAGAGATCCACAATTTCTGCCACTTTTTCCCCTCTTTTTCTTATTTATGGAAAAAACTTAATGAATCTTGGTTTTATTGACTAAATTACACAGAGTATATAAAATGCTAACCAAGACATTTACTGATTACCCAATTAAATGCCTTCCATGAACCACAGATTGTGCTGCATGCTCATCTTCTAAGACCCCATGGTATAGAGTGTGTACCTGTGTTAAATCACATAGCAGATTACATTTAAATCTGCTTTGTATGTCTTCTCTTCAACAATAAACTCTTCTGTGGAGCATATTAATATTGTATCCCAGACCCCACATAGACTAGGACCCAGAAGACCTTAGTCTCATATTCGGAATTCTGTTTTCCCTTCCAATGTCTGAAAAATCTTCACATCTGGACTTTAAAACTCTGCTTTTAAATTCAAGCAACTCATAGTGCCTGCTGCAATGACATCTTTTGTTCCATCCAGATTTCATGATCCCATGCTTTCTGGAAAGTCATCCTACTCTGATTCTTACAGGGTGGGCACTTGTAAGATGTGACAACAAATCCTAATGAATATCCTGAAGATACTGCTGATCTTCAAAATGTAGTAAATTCTCATATGCTAAGGATGGATATACTGTAATTTTTCACAAATGATGAACTGGTTATGGTTATTTCAAATTTCTTTCAAGTCTATAATTCAGCACAAAAATGCATGAGATTGAGTTTGTCAAATTACTTTGCTATGCAGTGCCTGTACTTCATTAGCTCCTAAACACTGTTGGCATTAAAAGTCAATGCTTATTAATAATCACATCACCAAACACTAATAGAAGATTAGCCATGAGACTCAGTTAAAGTTGTTTGCCAATCAATGTCTATTTCAAAGCATTCTTGACATTTCAAATCCCCTGATTTTTTCATTTATGCAATATTTGGAAACATAGATCTAAAACTTTGGTATTGTGAAATATGCCCCACTAATGTATTCTCTGGATTTGAAAGATTAATTTTAATGAATGTTTAACATTTGTATTAACTAATTGTTCTTAAATATTATTGAAATGTGTAGCTGGTAGTTGCACAGCTTGACATCCAGATCTGGCCTATTTACTTGAGGCAGTCATACCTCAAGTGCTGTGGCAACACGTATTAAATATTGCAGGATCTATAGTCATTCACACTGATTAGAAGCATAACTGAACAAGGTCCTTGCCCCTGGGAAATCATGTCTTAAGTAGGAATTTATACTCAAAGGACAATTTATACTGAAAGTCAAAGGACTTTCAACATGCTCTTTCTATTTTTGAGTAGTTTGTCAAAGAAGCAGGTCAAACTGGGGGCAAATGCAACTTGGGCCACAGAAAGATGCAGAAAATGTAGAGAGGAAAGGCTACAATAAGGAGCATGTGTTCACGTGAATTAGCGACTGACACTACAATGAATGAGTTTCTTCTGTGTCACGTACATATGATTAAGGCACTTAGTAAGGAAGTTTTATTTCTAAAATGTTGATTTAAAAACTGGAAACCAGAAATACCACAAAACAGAAGTTATAGCCCAAAGCAAGGAACCTCTTAAAAGGTTTTTAAACAATACATTCATATATAACTGTCTTGATAAGTCTTTTAAAATAAACTTATTTCTGGATGCTCAGGCACTCATCCAAGTGAACATTGGACCAACCATAACAGATAGAATTAAAAAAGAAAAAGAACACATTTTCATGTGTAATTTTTGCAGCATCATCTGTGATTTAGAGGAAGGGAATCATTAAGGCTGATGTGTTGGATTCTAATATAACCAACAGGGTTTTTTGTTATCTTTTTAGCTTTAACATTAATCACACTAACCATTGCAAGGCTCGATTCCAGTGATGTGGAAGACACAAAAGCAAATCTGCAAACTTTTAAAATAATATACATAACCCAATATTTATTGTTTCAAATTCATATAGGTATTCCTTTCAGTGTATTAAATGGTGAATGTACTTTAAAGTAGATGGGCAATTTTCATTTAAAAAATGACGAGTATCAAAAATAAGAATTTAAGTATATCACTTTCTTAGATATTAGGCAGGCACACTATGTCTTGAGCCACTCCACCAGCCCCCACTTTCTTAGATATTAGAATAATGCATTTAGGCTTATAATTTTACTTGTTATAGTAAAACAGTAATAAAAAGGAAAAAAACCTTTCTTTAAGGAGAGTGCATAGTTTTTAACTTGTTTTAAGAAAACAAGTTAAGTTATTACTTTAAAAAAACCCTGAGACACTTGAGGTCAATTATTACTTTCACTGAACAGAAAAAGAAGTTGCAATCGCTGATTCCTATTTTCTAATCAGCAGACCTAAACTCTAGTAAGAGTACTTAATCATCTATGGACTGGCCATTTCATTAATTTCAACTGTGTTCATGATCACTGCAGCTGAACCTTGATTATTTAAAGGATACAGGTGGAATCTGTTTGGGACCTGGTACAATACTGATCAAACGATTTAGAATTCTGGGGAGTAGACAGAATTGTTAAACATTAAATTCAGCCTTTTACCCCAAGCAAGAATTCTCAGTACAAAATGTTAGTAATAATAGCTGATGGCTGCTGCACACATTTTCCAAAGAGCTTGCTTGGATAATCTCCCCAGTCACCTTGCTAATTTCTGGGACTTTCATTGGCTTCTAGTTTTCTGTTCCTTCTTCAACCCCAATGCTAAGTTCAGCCAATACCTTCATACCAAATATTCTCTAGAATTTACAAAAATCAAAGTGGGTTAAAGAAAGGAACTAAGGCCTTCCACCAGTTCACCCTGCTTCCTGACTGTGTTATTCAGCTTTCTGTTGCTGTGACAAAATCCCTGGGAGAATTAATTTATTTGGAGAAAAGGCTTATTTGGGCTTATAGTTTCAATCAATGGTCTTTGTCAATGGTCAGTTGTGCTTTTGGGGCCTGAGGTAATGTTACTAGAAAGATTAGCACTGGTGGACACCTTGGTTCTTGTGTCTGGTAAAAAAAGAATTCAGGCAAGACACAAAAATACAGTGAAATTGATAAGAAGGTTTATTAGGAAAGGAGTATACTTTCAATAGACTGAAAGCAGGCCTTTTCTAGAGTGAGGTCTTTGGTATCAGCATTTGGATCTGGAATATTTATTGAGAAATTCTGGCCTGGGTCCATTTGCCCCTTCTTGTAGAGGGTCTTTTTCTTAAGTTAAAGAGTTACCTGTGTGAAACTTCCAGCTTCAGGCCTAGCTGATATTTAGAGTGTGGCTTACTCTTGAGTAAAGAAAGGATTAAGCTTTAAGTGAGTGACTGACTTTAAAGTATCCAGGGATATCCCCTGGTGTCCATGGGCTGTGCTACATCTGTGGATTTGGGAAGTTTAATTACAAATTATTTTCTCCGCTTGGGGCCACCACTTATGTCTAACTGCTACTTATCAGTGAGACAGAACATCGCAGCAGGACTGCATGGTGAAAAAATCCTGCTCACCTCATGGTAGTCAGAAAGTAGAGAGAGGAGGGGCTGGAGTTCCAAGGTCCCCTTGAAGAGCACACCCCATGACCCAGTTTTCTTCTACTATGTCCTACCTCTTAAAGGTTCCATCCTCTCCCAATAACACAAGCTGCTGATCAAGGTTTTAAAATATGGACTTTGGGGGACATTCCAGATCCAAACTATAACACCCAACCTTCTACTTCCCATGAGGAGAGTCTCTTTCCGCCAGCCCCAGGCACACTCTGCAGCTCAGAGTCTCTGCCTCTATATTCAGAGGGCAGACACACTGAGAAATGTTCTCAAGAAAATCTGGCATCACTCTACAAGGAATTCTCTTAACAATAAAATTTAATACATCTTAATAAATGTATGTAGAAATGCAAATTCATTCAATAAAAAAACAGGTATGAAGTACTTGCAGTCTTTCATATATGATCCTGAGTTTTGTAGAAATAAGAGGACAAATCAGAGAGAAAAACAGCCTATAAAGAACCCACAGCTTAGTTGTTTGATGTGTTGAAACATAAGTGAAGTGACTATAATAAAGTGTTTTGAGAGATAAAGAGCAATGGAAATTCAGAGGACAGAGCTTCCATGCAAATGAGAAGAATTGAGAAAGACCTCCTGGAAAAGGCGTCTTATTATATGGACTTTGAAGGGGATGGTGAGATCAGACATGCAGAAGTAGAGACAGCCATGTGAATAAGGACAAAGTGCAGGTGGGTGTGGAGAGGTACAGCAAGTATTTCCACCTGCCTGGCCAGGAAAGTGTGCTAGAAAAACTGTGTGTGGGGGAATGTTGTAAACTTGGGGCCAGAGAACAAATTTTTGAGAGTCATCGTAAGGAATTTAGACATTGTCTTCTCCTCTATAAACAGTGACAAGACTATAAAGAATGTTAAGTCACGATAAAACCTTTATTTCTAACTCATTTTTTTGTTGCTTTTGAGCTTGGTTTTTAACTTTTTAAAATTATTATTATTGTTGCACTGGAGTTACATTGCAACACTTACCAAACTTCTTACATTATATCACAGTTGAATTCACCCCCTCCATCATTCTCCTTTATCTCACCTCTTGCATTCATGGAATAGTTTCAACAGGTTTCATTTTTTCATTTTCATGCATGAGTACATAGTGTTTACACCCCATTCATGCTCCCTTTCCTTCTATCCTCTCCCCTCCCACTGGTACCAATCCCCCAGATGGGACCTGTTTTACCCTCCCATTTTCCGTTTTTGAAAAAAAGACATTTTTATTTGTTTAAGATAGCAATATAGGGAGTTTCATTGTGACATATATTATAATATAATATATGTATTATAACCCTAATTCGTTCATCCCCTCTACTTTTCTCCTTTCTGCCTTGGTCCCTTTCTTATGGTGATTTCAACAGGTTTAAAATTGCTATATTCATTCTTGACTAGAATGTGCATCAACCATATTCTCCTTCTTTTACCCTCCTTTTCTGCTAGTGGCTTTTTTAAAAATTTGTTTTTACATTATATTATTCTGTCTCACTTTAATAATGCATTTGTAATTACAAAGTTACTTGAGCCTAAACACACCATTTGCTAAGCTTTATTTGGTCTAATACTGTGTTTTCAACAAATAAGTAATTGTATCAATTACATAAACACAATATTCATCATTTTGTTTTTTTTATATTTTCACGTTTCTTTCTTTTTATTTTCCAGAATATCTTTTAGAGTTCCTTTCAAAGGGGGTTTGTTAGTATTTAAGTTTTACTGTGTACATTTGACTTTATTAAGCATATCTTAATTATTTTCTTTGTCATTTCATTCCCCTTTTAAAATTTTAATTTAAACATTGCAGAAAGTAATAGTGACAACATAGCTTCCCTTAAGACTGCTAGAACACCAGACTCTGCCTGACTTTGTTCCATTAATAAATGGAAGTTCCCTGTACTCTGGACTCGCACACTTTATCATTGGGTAGAGAGTGTTGGGTTTACTGATTCATATATAAAGATTTAAATTATAATTGTAAGGTCGTGTTCTGCTTTATTTCCCCTGGGGTATAGAGTGCAAATTTTCATATAAAATTAATGTTATATCTTCCTTACTCTCATGGAAGTCACTTTTCTAAGATAAATTTGATGATTTCAAGTGCATATGGGTAATTTGGACTCAATTATTTTAATTATGCATGATACAGTGAATACATTCAGTTATGACTGCATGCACTCATAATAACTGACAATGTCAATGCACTTTGTTTTAATGATCATTGGGAATTACTAAATCCATGTTCAAGGTACAGTATAAAAATGTAAGATGCTATTCAAATGGAGTAATTAGAGGAGAAGATAATTCTGGTGTGTAAGAAATACAATTATGAGATATTTAAAAAGAAATTATGGTTTTATAATTTCTAACATAAGGGAAATAGGTTTCACATTTATTTCTTAGTTATTAGTAATAAAACAGGCAAGGAGGAATATCACCATACAAAGCAATTTCCTTGCAGGTACTGAAGTGTTACTTTAAGAATGAAGGTGGACAACAGTATCCTTTTGTTACACACTGGATGTATACACCCACAGCTCAAAGGTTTAAAGTGGTAGTATCTGTGGAATTTCTCTAATAGGATGTATAACCTGACAGCCAGAAAAGCTTCTCATTAAGTTCTTCACATTCCATTCTTATTTATTATGTTCATTTAGATGCATTTGTTAATTTATAAGTTCAGTTAATTAAAATTTTTAAATTTTCTTTTTTTTTAAAGGAGCCCGCCACATGAAAAAAATGCAAGTCAAAGTGGTCACAACCTAGAAGTCTGCAGAGACAGGAATAACTAGCAAGTAGATACTATGTTATTTTACTATGCTTAAGTATAAAGAATTCAGTAGTGTTCTGGGAATTCACTCAATAACAGACAAATAGTCTTGTAATTTTAAATTTATACTTAGCAACATTTGTGCTAATTTATATTACACCACAAAAATAATTAGGATGAAAAATGGTAACTATGAATTTTAGGAAACTCATTTTCTGTCAGTAATGATATTATTTTTGGTCATAAATATAAGTTTAAATATCGTATCTTCCATCTGGTCTGGTTTTTAGAGCCCTAATTTAACACTTATTCTTTCAAAAAATAAGAAAAGTAAATGATCTCCCTGCCTAGTAACATATCTAACCACTATGTAAATGCATTGATTCCTCTCATAAACCATTAACAGAAATTATTTTATAATCATGCTTTTAAGAAATAAAGTGAAAGCACATTTACTTTTGAAGGTTACATTTCAAAACTTCAAGGTGATATTAAATGAAATCCAGGCATAAAATAGAAATTTTCCATTTATCAGTACTCTCTGACATTTCAAGAAATAAAATTGGAGATTTAATGATAAAACCATGCAACATTTCAATGAATGAATAAAAAATGGATTAAAAATGTGGAAAGGGTAAATAAGATAATTTAAATGGCAAGGAGAATATTTGAAAATCTCATTGCTCCATATTACTGTGGTTGGAGTTTATTCTCTCCTTAAATGTACCTTGAAGATTGTAATAGAATCATAAAATGTTTAAGCTAAAAGCATTTTAAGAAGCATTAATCTCAAATATTTCACTGTAAAAAGGAACTAAGTTTGAAATTAGAAACAAATTTTATATTTTACAATTACGTATGTATATATACATACATAAACATATATACATTTTAAAGATAAAAATGCAGTTAGCTCTTAATGAGTTTTTTCAATGATAATCAATGACAAAAATATATTTGCAAACAGGTGTATAAGAAATGATGGTGGTACTTGAAGTGAAAATAGTTTATAAATTATGTAGAAATATTTTATGTTTAAAATCCAGAGTAATATTTCTGTGAAACTATAGAAAATATGTAAAATTGTGTTTCAGTTTCTTAACAGTACAGATTCCTAAAAAATTGTGTAAGCCAACAGTAGTTTCTCCTTTTTCAATGTTCTTTTAAGACTTTATGAAAGACAAATCATGGATGACAAATACTTCATGTATAAAATCTATCAAATATTTACACAGTTGGAGCCCCACATATTGATATGAAGAATATTTAACACTAACTAACTTAGTGAAGATAAAAATATTTTATAATGTAAATGATTAGCCCTAATGCATTTGGTTTATACATTTAGAATTTTTATCGACTGTCATAAAGTGACACCTGTGTATAGTTAAGAGAGGGTGGAAAGGAAAATATCTTCAAAACTCAAAGATTTTCAAATAGATCAGTTGGGCTACTCTCATATTGAAGAAGAGAAAATTGTGAAAACATATCTCAGTATTAGTTCAGAAGGAAATCACAAAGTACATAAATTGAAAGGCATTGAGGAACTTAAAAGCAGAGTTCATAATAAAAAGAAAGAAAGAGAAAATATATTGGTGCCAGTAAACTGTTGGGAGGGAGTCTGATCTCATACAAACGGGTAACTGATACTTGAAATAATCTTGGTGGAAATTTCAAGAGTCCAGCTAAAGTGGTGGCAGTGGAGATAGAGATGACCTTTATTTGAAGGACATAACTTCTTCACCAGGTTCCCTAAGAACATAGTCTGAATGGCTGAAAAGTGAAGAATCACAAACTTTAAATAGAGGATAAAAATTGGTATTTTAGTAAGAAAGATGAAATGCTAGTTGGTAGTGCCTCTAATACATAGCAAAAACAAGGGTGATCATAGGGGTGCTGGAAAAACAGAACAGAAGCTCTAGGATTGAAAGACATACAAGATGAATTATCTGGTTAGAGATAATGCTTGAAGCTACCAGAATTTAATCAGACAAAAAAAAAAGCTTATATGCAGTGAAAGGGGAAATTACTCAGGAAGATATTTGAGGATCATCAGTATTCGATCATAAAAAATCTGTTTGAAACAAGAGGAATCAACCACAGAAATGAGAAGAGTCTGAAATAATAGGAAAACTGACTTCCAGTGGCTTTTTTTGTTGTTGCTACTATAAGAAACCAAAGAAGCAGTAAGATTCTAAAGGTCAATAGTACTAAATGCTGTTGAAGAGTCCAGGGGGAGGATGACTGAAAAAGTGTAATCTTTTGGACACATTAATTAGACTATGATTGGGAAACCCAATGGAGCCATCAAACTTGGAAAGCTAGATACTCTTATGAATCCCTTACAATATTGTGCCACCATTCTTTCCTTTATCTCCTTCATTTGTTTATCCCAATGGTAGAGTTATGTTTTTAGGATTTATCTGTGAGCAGTTTATTTTTTAATCAGATTTGCTTTTTTCTCAGAATATCATTATTTTAAATATTGTGAAACTTCCCAAAATTTGGATAGCTAATTCATTTAATGTACACTAGTAAAAGAAGTCATATTTGTGGGTAATCCTATCAAAAATACACGACTTCTTATTTTTCCATTTGTTAATCTCAAAGATTTCCCACATTAGACTGACAAATGTTCTATTTGCCTCGCAAATAATAATTTCAAGCAGTCCCTAGCCAATAGTAGGTATACTTGCCAGAAATTTTAGAAAGAAAAAGAAGAAAGAAAGTGAGAGAGAGAGAGAGGAAGGAAGGAAGGAAGGAAGGAAGGAAGGAAGGAAGGAAGGAAGGAAGGAAGGAAGGAAGGAAGGAAGGAAGGAAGGAAGGAAGGAAGGGAAAGAATTACTATCTTCCTTCCCTTGGATAGTTCTCACAATTTCTAAAGTACTACTACTTCCTGCTTGAAGAAAATACACTCAGTATATTTTGACTATTTCTTAATTCTCAAAAAAAATAGAATGAAGAGGAAAATAAGATTATGAAACATAAAATGTTTCATAAGTGTGAGGCCCTGAGCTCAAACTCCAGTACTGCCAAAAAAAAAAGGAATCAACTACTGACACAAACAACAAAATGAACAAATCTCAAAAGCATTATGATAAGTAAAAGAATCCAAATGCAAAAAACTACATACTTAACTTACATTATATTCTACAAAAGACAAGACCATAGCTACTATAATAAGATCAGTAGTTGGCAAGGACTATGGTAGGGGAAGAAGATTGACCACAAAAAGTATGAGGGACATTTTTAGGATGACCAACCAAATATTCTACTTCTTGATTGAGGTAGTCAATACTTAATTACTATATATGTTTGTTAAAAATATCAAACTTTAAACCTAAAGTATGCCTCAAAATATATATTATTAAGAAAAAATAATAAAATTTTTGTTCTGAGAATTTATATTCACGGGAAAATTTGGTAGGAAATACAGAAAAGTACGACTTGACCTCACACATGCACACAAAAGCATTATGTTTGTTACCATCAATGAACCTCTCTTGATATGTTGCTATCACCCAAAGTCCATAGTTTACATTAGAATTCAGTCCTGGTGCTGGATATTCTATGGGTTTTGATAAGTATAGAACGACATGTACTCACCATTTTAATTATAGCATCAGACAGAATAGTTTTCACAGGTTTAAAGATCCTCTGTACTTCATTCCAGTTAGTCTCTGGCAACCATTTATCCTTTTTACTTTCTTCACAGTTTTCTATTTTCCAGGAGGTCATGTATTTGAAATCAAATAGTAGGTAACCTTTTAAGATTGGTTTCTTTCACTTAGCAGTGTGCATTTAAATAACTTCCATTTCTTTTCATGGATTAATAACTCTTTTAGTATTTTTAGCACTAAAAATATTGTCACTGTATAGATATACCACTGTCTTAAGTATCCTTTCAAGAAATATTGATTTTAATGGCTGTTTTAGATTCTGCTTCTGGGTAACTTTTATTAATCAACTTACCATAATTTGTTGTCACCAACTTTGACACCTAAAGTACTAAATATATAAGCTAATTTGAATATATCCTTATTTATTTACTATTGTTTCCAAAGTGATATGTACCCAGGTACAAACTTGTTGAGACATATGTACTTTTTAAAAGAAATTAAAATTTTTAAATTATTTTGTTGAGCTAAAGTATACACAAGTTAAAACTTACCATTTTAACCATTTTAAGTATACATACAGTTCAGCGACATTAAGTGCATTCACATTTCTAGGCAAAAAGTCATTTTAATGCTAATAGTTCAAAAATCTAAACTTTGTAAATTATATCAACTAAAAATGTCTGTTCCAACTCTATTCTCAACTAACCAATTTCCCAATCTAGAGGAAGATAACTAGTGTTAGGAGTTTCTGATATAAATTTCCAGAAATAATTTTATGTGCACAAGAGTATGTACACACACATGTATTTTTCCATTTCCATAGAAATCACAGCATATTTAGATATTCATTAATACCTTGCTTTTCTGTGAGTAGAAAATATTGCACATGACTTCATATGTGCTCACAAAAAAAGTTTATTATTTTATTATTTTTTGTAACTCCTCAATAATACATTTTGTGGCTTTATATCACTCCAGTCTTTTGTTATCATAAGCAGTACTGCTCTAAATGACCATATAAATCATTGTTTTGAATCTATGCAACTGTATCACAGGAGAAATGGAATTGCTGCGTATAATGGTATACCATTTTGTAATTTTGGTAGATTTTATAAAATTGCCATGCTCCATTTTACCACTGTCCATCAGGTTGTGAATATGACTTTCTAAACTTAATGGAATGGTATAGAACTTAAAAGCTGTGATGGTTGTACATCACAGGGTTATATGTATTCTTACAGTCTTTCTACACTCTTTTTGTGGGATGTATTTTTTCCTGACACTGCTACTCAGAATTATATTGTAATTAGTCTTTTTTTCCTTTTTCTAATTCTGCTGCATATAGAGTAATAACCTGAATTATTTCAAGTTACATTTTCCTGAATATTAGAAGGATATAGCATTGTTTCATATGTATGTCAGTCATATACTCTTCTCTAAATTGTATGCTGATTTCATTCACCTATTTTTATTGTGTTGTCTTTTTCTTATAACTTTGTAACTAGCCTTTGTATATGATATAGTCTTTTTTACTTTCAAATGTATTGCAGGTGTTTCTTCAGTAAAATTTGATTTTGCTTATGTTAGCTATGTGAGGCAAAATACAGCTTTTGTTTTGAAATAGAATTAACTATTTAGTTTTTGCCATAATTCTTTTACATGTATATTTTATATCCATATTTAATTCTTCAGAAACAGGTAGTTCTTGTAGATTATGATAGTTTTCATCTTAATTCACCTGCAATTATAGAAAAATCAGTTTTTATAATTAGGGAATGTTTTATCTTTAATATAAAATATAGAGATGACTTCATACTTTTATACTGCTATTCTAAAAATCTTACTTTCCAGATAAAATATGTCAATAAACAAAAAAAAGAACCTCATTTGAGACTTAACAGATTAAAAGAAAAAAGTATCAAAAAATGCCAAAAACAGCACAGGAATAGATTTTTTTTTTAACTTTCTGAATCTAATTTGGTAGATAGAAGTCCTTGTGAATTATTTCTTATTTTCCTCCATGTTTTACAGGACAGTTCTCACAATTGTTAGGAAGAATATTTGAATATGAAACCTTTAATTTTTATTGCAATCCAGCTCGTGTGATATTTAGAGACTTGGATTCTTTATAAGTTACAGTGTTAGAAAGTATCTTAGTCCATTCAGGCTGCTGTAACAAAAGACCATAACCCATGCAAAGAATAAACAGTTCTGGAGGCTGGGAAGTTGCAGATCTGGTACCTACTTAAGACCCCTTCCTCATAGGCAGGTGTCTTCTCAGAATTTGACATGGTAGAAGGGGCTGGTAAATCTCTGAGGCCCCTTTTATAAGGACACTAATCCCATTTGTGAGGATTCTGCCCTAATAACCTAGCACCTCCCAAAGACCTCACCTGCTGATATATCACTTTGGGGATTAGGATTTTGACACATGATTGCTGGGGATATTAATACTCAGTCTATTGCAAATAGGCATCAAGAGTAACAAAGATGTGAATCATGGAAGCTATAGGGCCTCACAGTTAAAAATGCATGTTCTAAAGTTGGATTGCCTAGATTAAAGTGAAATACTATTTATGGCTGTATAAGATTAAAAATACTTAACATGTCCTTGCTTCTATTTCCTCATCTGTAAGATTGAGTATAACACAGGTCCAGTATCTTTTATTTCTTTCAGATTTTGGATATTATTTTCATATTTTGAAATATTCACATACATATATAACAATATATCTTGAGGATGGGAAATAAGTACAAAATGGAATTTGTTTGTGTTTCATGTACACATTATAGATAGCTTGAAGATAATTTTATACAGTACTTTTAGTGCAACCACATTTTTATTGCCACCCATCACATGAAGTCATGTGGAATTTTTACTCGTAGCTAAGATATTTTGAGCTATTCATTTGAAATATGAAAGCCAGAGCAGTGTGTGAAATGGATTGGAATAAGCAGAAAGATACATGACCACACAGCACACAATTAACAATTTAAGATTATGTTCTAATAAACCCATAGTAATTTGAAAATGCCATAAATTAAAATGCACTTAGTGCACCTAATCTAATGAACATCGCTGCTTAGAAGTACAGTACACTGTTGAGAATGTTGTTCGCCTTTGTGATCATGTGACTGGCTGAGAGCCACACCCAGCTGCCATCGTTCAGCATCACAGCCAGTATCATATCACATATGATATCATTTGTCATATCACTAGTCCAGGTACGGACCAAAATTTGAAGTACAGTTTCTGCTGATTATAGATCACATTTACACCATCATAAAGTTTAAAAATGGTAAATCAAATCACTATGAGAGACCATCTCTATTTGAGAACCAAGAAATACAAATCAAATTGGACAAATTTGTTTAGAAAGGAAGCACACTTAGAATATACTTATATTTAGGACTTTGTACAAAGCTCTCATTCATAGCTTGTAAAGGTAACTATGCAGAAGACAAATTTATACCTTTTAACACTGGGATTTATTTATTCAATGTTTATGGAACATCTACTATTTGTCAGAAAGTATTCTATGTTACAGTGATTTGGTAGTAAAAAAAGAGATTAAATACACATTTTCCTAAGGATTTGTGTTTTATGCAGGGAGTGATAATTTAAGGCTATGAATTTGAGAGACAGATCCTGAAAACTATGCATGAATTGGATCAAAATAGGAATAAGTAAATTTAGAAATAATTTAGGAGGCTGGTCCTCTTTTGACAGAACACACAGAAACTTATATTCATGGATGGAAGAGAGAGACCCACAATAATTGTACAGTGTGGGATTAGTGAATTTTTTTAGAGTAGAATCATTTCACTATACTATGGAAGCTTTCTATTTTTAAATAAATTCTCATCCTCCTAAACTGTTACTACAAATAATTATCAATTTATTTGGTTTATGTATCTAGTTTCCTTAAAGTGTGATAAAAATATTTAAAAAACAGAATACATCAGTCGTTGTGTTTGATATCAAGCAATTTAAACTAATCTAAGTTCATGAACAATTGGAAAACCAATTGTTACAGATTAGAGGTTGCATTAATGTGGGCAAAAACTCAAAATCCAAAGAACAAAATGATGAGAAAATTGTTCAGATTCTATACAGGCACCAAAATGGAACGTGCAACTTCTGGTGCCTACATTCTATAAATACTATAATTGAAAGAAAGTTACAGTAATCAGGGGTGAGCTACAAAGTAGCCAGTACAGGAGCAGGAAGCTGGAGGCAAGAAGGGAGGTGAACACAAACTATGCTTGACTCTCAAGGCTTGGATGAGCAGAGTGGCAACTACCAGCTGCACACTCCAAGCTCCTGGCCAGGAGGATCTCTTCATGAGCCAGCAACCTGGCTTCTGTGCCCTGAGGTGTTCTAATGCTAGGAAAGGAAGGGCCAAAGAGAGGGAAATCACTTCTATGTAGTCCAAGTGCATTTATACACAGATTCTCTTAACTTTCATGATATCTCTATAAAAAAGATAAGAAACTGAGGGGCAGAGAAGTTAATTGTGAGTTTTCTATGGTTACTACAGTTACTAAAGGAAAAATCAGTGTTACAATCTAGTTCTATAAGACAGGAAGGATCATTCCATTCTTCTGTATTCCCAGGAGGGAAAAGTTTGCTTGAGAGAAATTGGATGGAGAGGACATCATAAAATTTTATCACTATAATAAAACTCTATAAAGTCATAGGTTTATGAAATAGAAATAAAAAACTTTATTACAACAACAGAAGAAAGACAATAGCAGTATTTGATGCCATTGGATATAAAGGCCATGGTATAAAGGTTGGATTGGAGTGAATCATGGGGTAGGTAGAGAGAACAGTCACCAGATACAGTCACAGGATATCCAGAGGGTTTTGAAATGTAGGACATAGATCTTGACTGAAGATGAAGATTGAAGGGTTTCTACCATGAAGATAAGAACTGAATTCAAGAGTGAGAGCAAAATTGTCTGAAAAAGTACCAATTCAAGGTAAGGAGAGAATTGAGAGTAAAACTTGAGTTAAAAGAAAAACTAAAATTTAAAGAAGTAAGAACATCACCAGGGTAAACTGAGTCCACAGAAGCAAAAAGAGGAAGAATGACCAATAGAGTCAAATAAAAGCTGTTGAGAAATCCAATCATTTGTGGAATCTACCAGTTACAATCTTTTGGGAACCTGTGGAATTTCCTAATCATATAGGTTAAGAAATTGAATGGGCCTTCAGTTGGGTTCCTTGGAAACAGACTGAGATAAAGATTTCTGTGTAGGAAGATTATTGAGTAGCACTAGGTAAAGAGAGGGACAGACATTGAACTACACTACAGCCATAATAAAGGCCTCCTCAGAGCTGAGAGTTAGCAGTGGGACTGGGAAAGCCCTTCAGAATTATGCCAACATGAGGACAAGGCAGCTGGGCCCTAAACCGGCATCAGTCAGTCTTTGAAGGGGTGACATAATTCCCTTCACTACAGGGCATCTCCAAGAGCCATTAGTGTGCAACTTCCACCAAATGGTGGAAGAATGAATGATTCTATCCTGAAAGGAGGACTGTGATGGTTAGTGACTCACAGCATCCCAAGAGACTGGACAAAAATGAATGTGAAAGCCAGGTTACTCTTTTATACACTTTGGTGTAAGGGAAAATATCACTGCAGCCATTAATGCGTTTTCCCAATTTGTTCTTCACTACAATCTTCTTACCAATCCAACTCCTTTATGAATAGTTTCTAAGATAGATGCTTCATTTACTTTTTAGCCTCCCAATGAAGTAGCTCTCTCTTCTTTCACTGTTCTCATTGAGTTGTTGCTCTTAGCTTATTTGTCAATAGGGAACAATACAAATCTGAGTGGATTCCTGGTACCACCCCCTGTAAACATGTGAAGAATATATTTTACAGAATTCCTTTTCTGAGATCAGTTACCATTTGAAAGGAGACTTTCTGTGGAAACTTTAAGGAATTTATTTAAACACTACAAACTAAGATTTATTTTTTTTAAACTAAGATTTAAAAAAGCTCTTTCTGCATTGAAAAGTCTAGTTCTAGTTTTACATATTTTATGTGGAGCTTTACATTTTCTTAGAAGAAGTTATTAAGTGAATACACTATGATTATAAATATGCAATCTTACCATAATCTCATGCTCATGAATATAGAAAAAGTTTAATAAAAACTGTTAATCATTTTGGCAGTTATTAATTTATGGTATCTCTGAGTGTGCGAATGATGTAAAAATAGCTCCCAGGAGGGATTTGAGTCAACATGCACTTATATCATCATGTCAACCATTTTTATTGCTCTGCATTTTTATATTTCCTGTGGGTTTTAATACAAGACAACTGTCTGTGGTAGTCACCTGGGATATGTATTAACTGGCAGTTTTATTACTTTTTTCAAAATATATGACCATTCTTTTATTTTGAATTATCAATAGAATAGTTTAAGATGTGTTAGTGAAGGGGTTTTTTGAAACTGTAAAGTTCTACTATATTAAATACCTATTTAACCAAAAAAAAAATTTCGCACACACAACCCCCAAAAAACTCCAGAAACATGTAACAGCTTTATTGAGATCTAACTAGAAACTGTTTGAAAAGGCAGATTTGTCCTTGCTTTGAAAATACCAAATACACACACACACACACACACACACACACACACACAATCAGTCCCAGTCCCATCTGTCAAATTGCCTGGAGGATACATTTAACAAGGACTGGAGATACATTAAAGGCTATAAAATATGCAGCAAGGGAAGGAAGAATAAAGCCATCCTGCAGTTCATTGGCTTCACATACTGTGCAGTGTACTCCTTGTGAACAAGACAGATTGGGTACTTATTGCTAAATCAAAATATCTGCCATTGTGGAGAGTAAGAGAATTGGAAACAGAGTACTGAACTCCAAATTCCAATTCCTTCCTTGATCATTAGCCAAGGAAATATGAAAATTTATTACATTTCCTTTTATTTTAAGTTGGCACATCAATTTTCCTACCAGGTAACACAACAACAATGTATTTGCAGTTAAGGAGTTTGAAACTCCATTAATATTATTACCAGGTTGGCAATAAGAGAAGTGAACCTTGACTTAAGTTTTGCAGCTATACCCAAAGGAAAAGGAACAAATTGCTAAAGGGTGTGCTTGCAAGCCAGATAATGGCAATTATATAAACTCTCTGTTGTTTCTCCAAAATGTAGAAGCAGTACAGGAAAATAGGGCTCATTTAGAGGATGTTAGCAGAAAATAAGGTTCTCTAAGCCCTCTGAAAAAAGAGACATACTAAACATATTTAGACACCATTTTAAAAGCTGTCTTTTGCTTGGATTGTACTTTTGAAACATTTTCACTTTGCTATCAAATAACAAGTTGAAAAAACATCATCTCGGACAAAATGTTCAATGTCAAACTTCCTGAAAGTGGTCCCCATCTGTGAACATTAGCAAATCTATCCAAGAATTCTCTATTGACGCATTTTGAAGACAGAATAACATCAGATGTTCTGAGACAATTTATATGCACTTATGAAATAGGAACTACACTGTTAAAAGGATCTTGCTGATTAGTAGTGAGAACTTTGAGGTAAAAACTGAAAATCTCTCTGCTATCCTTAAGTTTTTGGACTACATTAACATTTTTATTGATGACTAATTTATTAGAAACATTAGACAGATTAATTCTTTACTACTTTATCCCAACTATGGATCTCTTCTTTGAACCACTTGCATAGACAATGTAATAAAGTATAAAAACAGCCTCTCAATTGAATAAAACATGCTATTAGTTACAATAGTAACTCCAATTTAGTGGTAATAATAATCAGATAATTTAAAAATACTTTCCTTTTTTAAATTTTTTTTATTATTCATATGTGCATACAATGCTTGGGTCATTTCTCCCTCCTGCCCCCAACCCCTCCCTTACCATCCACCCCTCTCCCTCCCTCTCCCACCCCACCCCCTCGATACACAGCAGAAACTATTTTGCCCTTATCTCTAATTTTGTTGAAGAGAGAGTATAAGCAATTATAGGAAGGAACAAGGGTTTTTGCGAGTTGAGATAAGGATAGCTATACAGGGAGTTGACTCACATTAATTTCCTGTGCATGTGTGTTACCTTCTAGGTTAATTCTTCTTGATCTAACCTTTTCTCTAGCTCCTGGTCCCCTTCTCCTATTGGCCTCAGTTGCTTTTAAGGTATCTGCTTTAGTTTCTCTGCATTGAGGGCAACAAATTACTTTCTTTTTAAAAGTCTGGAATATAACTACAAGGAAATAAGCTAAAATTTTTTAATAAACCAAACATTTAGCACTATAACAAACAGATATTTAAAGGTTGTTTACAGTTTTGAAAGTTGGACAGTATTATGCAGTCTAGTGAAAAATAGAATATATGTATTACCCAATATATATACCCAATAGAATGTATATAATACATATAATAATATAGATAATACATATATAATTATATAATATATATTACCCAAAAGAAGATGCATCCAACTATGACTGAAATAGCAGTCACTTGAGAAATCACAAACTTTTGGTTAAGTAAAAAGAGTTGTTTCTGAAAGCTTAGAAATAAAGGATCTATATATCTTGCCCAAATTCAGGAATTGGAAAACAGCAATTTTTTTAAGGCCTATGTGTTAGGAAATGAAATAAAGATAGTTTCATGTTGGCAAACAGGGACAATAATCTAAAGAGAAATTAGATTTGAGTAAATATATTAATGGACCCACTTCAATAAAATATGGAGAATTCTGTAATGCTCAGTTGGGCTTAAAATATAGTTGCAATATTTTGACACTAATTTTTGACAAAATGAATGGTTGGCTCTATCTCATTTTTAAAAAGAAAAAAGTATAGTACCCTTGAACTAAAAATTAGATGTGAAGATGGCGATAACCAGCATTCTCCTTTGTGATATATGCTTGCCAAAATAAACCTCTTAGAATAAACCCCTTTGATAGCTTAGATTAAAAAATGTTTATGGTGAATGGGGATTCCATTCATTCTTGCAAAGATGAGAATGGGTGGCTTAGGAAGTGATCTAAGAGATCTGCACTTGCCAAATGTGAAAGGGATATCTAATTCTTAGGAAAGATTCCAGTGTGAGATCTAGATGTTTTTGTGGAAAAGATAATTTTTAAAAATGATACACAGAGCATTTATTTTGTATCTATTAAAGATTTTATAATGTTATCTAGTCATAAAACGGACATTGTGATCTATTTTTAGCTAAGGACATTTGTAGGTAAAGGAGATTTGGCTTAGATCATGTGGCAGTGTCACGACAGAACAGGAACTAGAATTCAGGTCTCTTGATTCTTAATCCAGAGCCCTTTAATGGAATTCTGGCAAGATTCCTGATGATACTTGATGTTTCCTGTTAGGCACGCAATTAAGCTTATAATTGGGTCTTGTTCCACTTCTGTGTGAACATGACTTTCTTCAGATTCTATGAAATGGTGCATTATTCACCCAGGGACAGAGAAGAGAGTGTAAAATTAAGTCAGTGAAGTAATTTTATTTAAGCTGTCCAGAAAAACAAGGATAAAAACATGATTTGATTATTTGTAATTTTCATCTCATGTTTCCTTATTTTCATTAATTAAGTACCTGATTCATCTATATTAGATACAAGTGACTCATAATTTACTTTTTATTTATTCCTGAAGAATCACAGAAAATTTGCTGCAAATTGGGGCCTCAAATGACTGAAACATCATTATGCAGTATGTTTATAGCCAAAATAAAGAAAATTTAAGCCATAAAAGAAAGTTACTATTAAATTTCAATTGCTTTTATCTGAACATACACACACACACACATACACACACTCACAGTAGCAAAGTGGGATAATTCTGAATTTTTAAGGTTTTGTTTTACTTGTAGTAATATGTTGCAAAGATTTTCTCTCATTGAACACCATCAGTTTTGAATTAAAATAGTACTAGTGCACAATCTCACTAACATTGGAATCTAAAAAAAGTTGATCTTGGGTTAGGGTTGTAGCTCAGTGGTGGAGTGCTTGCATGTCATGCATGAAAGCCTGGTTTCAATTCCAGCACAGAAAAAAGAAAGTTGATCTAATAAAAGTTGAGGCAGAGTAGTGTTTTTCCCAAGTCTGGGGGAGAAGAGGTCAGTTAGTGGGTGCAATACTGTTGCATGATAGGAGACATAAGTTCTAGCATTCTGTGTCACAACAAGGTGAATATAATTAACAATAGGATATTAAAAATCTCAAAATAGTCAGAAAAATTTAAATGTACTCATCATAAATAGTGGAAGATAAAGGTTAATGGCATACCAATTATCCTTAGTTGGTTACTACCTAATATATACATGAATCCAAACACCACATTGTACCTCATAAATATGTGCAAGTATTATGTGCTAATCAAAATAATGAAAAAAAAAATAAAAAATATAGTTGGAAGACTTATATTACCCTTCAATATTATTTAAGACAAAGCTATAATGATCAAGACAGCATGATATTAATGTAAGGTCAGAACTCAACTTGAAAAAATTTTAATAAATATATATTTATGCAATCTAGGTCCTGATTCCTGAACAAAACACAAAACATTTTTATTTTCCCAGAAAGTTTTGCTGCTTTCTAGTCAATCCTTACCCCTCATCCAGAGACAGCCATTGTTATAAATTGTATGATGCCAGATTATTTTTTTGTCCTTGAACATCATATGAATGGAATAAAACAGTAAATACTTAAAAATAGTAGTAGTATGTAGATTATACTTTAATATTATCTCTGAAAAAAATAGAGCCAAATGAACCAGAGTAGGATTAATATAACCAATATAAAGGTCTTTTTATATTTTAATTTTTAAACAAATTTTATTGTGCATATTTAAGATAAGTAACATAATGTTATGACTATATAGTAACATTGTGACTAAGGTGGGAAAATTTAACATCATCATCATCTTACATAGTAATCCATTTTTCTTCCCTGTAACAAGAGCAGCTATAATCTACTCGTTTACCACAACTGAATGCATTACGCTGTTGTTAATAATAATCCTAATATTGTACATTAGATTTCTAAACTTATTCATCCTATATATTTGTTATTTTGTATCCTTGGATTTACCTTTCTTTATCCTCCCCAAACCCTGATATAACCTGTTTTATTCTCTGTGTTTTTGAGCTATTTTATAATTACACATGTAAGTGAGATCATGCAGTAACTTTTCTTTCTGTGTCTGTCATATTTCACATAGCTTAATGTTCTCCAGGTTCACACCTCCTAAGGGAAAAGGCAAGATCTCCTCCTTTGTTAATATTCTATCTAGCTATAGCTAGATAGATCTGTAAATAGACAGATTATTTCCATATGTTGACAACTGTGAATAATGCTGCAATGAACATATGAGTGGAGATATCTTCATCAGATATATTTTAAATTCCTTTGGGTAAATACCCAGAAGAGGGATTGTTGGGTCATTTCATAGTTCTGTTTTTAATTTCCTTAGGAACTTCCATAGTGTTTTCTGTAATGGTTTTATCAATTCACATTCTCACCAACAGTGTACTAAGATTCTCTTTTCTCCAGATTCCTGTTGGTATTTATTATCTTTTATCTTTTATCTTTTCAACAACAGCTATCCTTATGTGTTTGTAGTAGTATCTCCTAATGGTATTAATTTGAATTTTCCTCCTGATTACTTTTGTTCAGCACTTTTTTTTACCTATTAACCATTTTTCTGTCTTCTTTGGAGAAATGTACATTTAGGTACATTTCTAAATGTTCACATTTTAAAATCAGTTTAGTTTTTGCTACTGAGTTGTAAGAGTTCTTTATAAATTTTAATATTAACTTCTTAGGGGATTTTCCATTTACAATTAATTTTTCCCAGTTCATAGTTTGCCATTTTATTTTGTTGACCCTTTCCTTTGCTGTGCGAAGCACTTTAGCTGGATATAGTCCTACTTATTTATTTTTATTTTTTTAACCTGAGCTTTTGATATGATAGTCAAAAAATCATTACCAAGGCCAATGTCAAGGAGGCCTTACTCTATATTCCCTTCAAGGAATTTTATGGCTTTAGGTATCATATTTAGGTCTTTTATACATTCATTTGATTTTTGCACATAATGAAGTATAATGGTGTGATTTCATTCTTTTGCATGTGGAAATCCAATTTTTCAAGCATCATTCATTCCTCATTGTATGTTCTTGGTGCTGTTCTTGAAAAATTAGTTGACCATATGTGACTGGATGCATTTCTCAGCCTTATATTCCATTCCTTTGGCTTGTGTTTGTTTTGGTGCCAGTTCCATATTGTTACAAGGAGTATTGTTATAGTTAGAATTTTAAATCAGGAAGGGTAG
Source organism: Castor canadensis (assembly GCF_047511655.1). Lineage (NCBI taxonomy): Eukaryota > Metazoa > Chordata > Mammalia > Rodentia > Castoridae > Castor > Castor canadensis. The sequence continues at coordinate 105,501,134 of NC_133392.1, read as the reverse complement.
TGCTTCCAAATTTGTTTTCCTTTCTCAGCATTGTTTTTTTTCTGCTTCTGTGACGAATACCATTGACACTTTGATAGGGAATATCAAATCTGTATATTGCTTGTAGGCCCTATGGACAGCTTAACAATCATAATGCCTCCCGTTTGTGAACATGGGCTATCTGTTTACCTTCAATTTCTTTCATCAGTGGTTTATTCTCTTAAAGTGATGCATCACATTGGTTGATTTGCATATGTTAAAACAACCTATATGCCAGAGATATATACTCATTTGTATGTAGGATCTTTTAGATGTGAGGTGGAATTTGGTTTCCTAATATTTTATTGAGGACTTTTCAATCTGTGTTTTTCATAAATATTGGCATGTATTATCCATCTTTTTCTGTGGTCTTTAGCTTAGGCAGCAAGGTAATTTTGCCCTTATTACATGTGTTTGGAAGTATTCCCTCTAGCTCTGTTGCTTGAAAGGGCTTAAGTATTAGTAATAATTCTTTGAATGTTTTATTGAATTCAACTGTGAACTTCTCTGGTGCTGGGGTTTTTTTCTTTGTGAAAGGTTTTAAATTACTTCTTCAGTTGCTTTCTTTGTTGTGGTCTTTTCAAGCCTTCTATTTCTTCCTGATTCATTGTTGGTGAGTTTTTCTAGAAATTGATCCATTTCTACCTTATCCAGTTTGTTGGTATGTAATTGTTCACAATAGTTTTTCATGATCCTTTTTATTTCTGAGGCATCTGTTGTAATGTCTCCATTTTCATCTGTGATTTTTAGTATTCTCTTCTTTTTTTTTTTTTCTTTGTCAAGCTAGGGTTTTGTCAATTTTGTTTATTTTTTCAACTTTTGGTTTTGTTGGAGGTTTTTCTATGAGTTCTCTGTTCTCCACTTGATGTAGGCCTGTTCTTTATTATTTTCTTACTTCTGCTAATTTAAATTTAGTCTGTTCTTTTTTCCTCACTCTTTGAGGTGTAATGTTAGGTTCTTCTTTTTTGTTTTTTTTTTAGTGTAGGCATTTATTGCTATAATCTCCCACCTTAGAACTCCATCTCCTACATTCCATGAGTGTTAATTTGTCATATTTACACTGTCACTTGTCTCAGATATTTTTTAATTTCTCTTTTGATGTCCTTTTTGATCCATTGGTTGTTTAGAAACACTGTTTAGTTTCTATATATTTGTGAAATTTCGAAGATTCTTTCTGTTTCTGATTTCTGGTTTTGTACTGTACTTGTCAGAAACAATACTAGATATGATTTCATTCTTTTGAATAGGTTAAGACTTTACATTTTGACCTAAAAAATGGTCTACACTAAAAAATGTTCCAAATGCATTGGAAAATAATGCATATTTTTCTGCTACTGGATAGAAAGTTCTATATATATTTATCAGATTTTTTGGTCAAAAATGTAGTTCAAACTCAGTACTTTCTTATTAATCTTCTATCTTATTCTTTATCTATTTTCAAAAGTGGGGTATCTAAGTCCCTACTATTATTGACACCTATTTTCCATCATATCCCATTAATATTTGTTTTACATATTTAGATACTCCAACATAGAATATATGTATGTATTTATATATGCATGTGTATGTTTATAATTGCTATTTTCACTTAATGAAGGGATCCCTTTATCGTAAAATAATGACCATCTTTGTCTTATGTAACAGTTTCTGACTTAAAATCTATTTTATTTGTTGGGAATTTCACCATCCCTACTCTCTTTCAGATTGTTTGCATGGAACATGTTCCATCCTTTCATTTTCAGCCTATGTGTATCCTTAAAGCTAAATTGAGTCCTTTGGAAGAAGAATATAGTCAGATATTAATTTTTGTACATTCGACCACTTCATATTTTTTAAATTGGAGATTCTAATTCATTTATATTCAACGTTATTATTGGTGAGTAGTGAACTTAGTTCTGATATTTTGTTCATTGTTTATTCTTACCATTTATTCTTTTATTTCTCTTTTCTTATTTATCTTTGCAGTTTGGTGATTTTTATATAGTACTAAGATTTATTTCCTTTCTCTTTCTCAATTACGTATCTGCTATAATTTGTATTGCTTTGTGGTAACCATGACATATAAAAATTCTTATAGTTATTTACATTATTTAAAGCTGATAACAACTTAAGTTTGGCCACTTATACTTGAAATATTTACCCTTTCCCCATAAATTATAGTTTGTTGCCACAATAGGCATTTTTATATTGCATTTTCCTCATCAACTTGCAATTACAGTTATTTTTAGGAATGTTGGTTTTTAATATTTATACTGGAGTGAAAGACTTACACACCATCATTACAGTAATGAAATATCTAAAGTTTGATTATAAATTTATCTCTACCAGTTTTATATTTTCATAGATTTTCATGATAGTAATAATTATTCTATTTCCAGTTGAAATGAAACCTTTCTAAACATTTTGTCAAAAGTTGATGTGTTGGCCCTGATTTCCCTCAGCTTTTGCTTGTCCAGAAAAGATCATTTCTCTTTATTTCTTAAGGATAGCTTTGCTTAGTATGACCTTCTTGGTTGGCAGGTTTTTGTTTTCTTCCAGGATTTTGAATATGTCATTCCATTCTCTCCTGGCCTGAGAAATCTATTGATAGACTAATGGGAATTCCCTTAAATGTTACTTGACACTTTTCTTTTGGTGCTTGTAGGATTCTCTTTTTGTATTTGACTTTTGACAGTTTAATTATAATGTAACTCAGAGAGGACCACTTTGTGTTGAATCTATTTGTCAACCTTTGATCTTCTTGGATCTGGATGTCCATATCTCTTTCAAGTTTTGGGAAGCTTTTAGCAATTATTTTGTTAAATAAGCTTTCTGTGCCTTTCTCTTTCGTCTCTGGAACTCCTGTAATGTGAAAATGTTCACTTAATGGCATTCCCTATGTCCTCTAGATTTTCTTCACTATTTTCATTCTTTTGTCTTTTTGTTTCCCCCACTCTGACTTGCCTATTTCAAAAGATCAGTTTCTTCATTCATAAATCTTTTTTTCTGCTTGATTTAGTCTACAATTGAAATGATCAATTGTGCTTGTTATATCTTTTTCTTGAATTTCCATGCAGGCTATGGGTTATTTTCCAAATCTCACTTAACTGTCTATATTTTCTTGCATGTTTCTGAGAGTTCTTAAGATCATTGAATTCCTTTTCTTTGGGGTAAATTGCCAGCAAATTAATGTGCTCCTTTGTGTATGTCATCCTTCTTCTGTCCCTGTGCTGATACCATGCTTCCAGCTTTTTATTATCAGTTATTTTTCAGATAGGGTCTTGACTTTTTTACATAAGTGTCATGATTCTCCTGATTGCCACCTCCAGAATAGCTGGGAATACAGATGTATACCACCACACCCAGCCCTCCCCTTCCAATTTTATGAAATGTTTTTTATAAGGAAAGACTTTCATCTTCAAATAGGTTTTAGGATGTCAGTTAAGTAGGGTACATTGACTCTGGTTCCTGGTAAGTGCAATAGTGTAGTCTCCATGTAATTTCTTTGGCTGTAAACCATGTCAGCAAACCTACTGGTGCTTTAGTGGTCAAGGGTAAAGGAATTTATGGAGATATTGGTGCCAAGGTAGATAAGGTTTTTGGTTGCAAGGGATTTGGGGATGATTCAGTTCTCATTTTCCCTAAAGTAAGGATATTTAGCTGAGATAATCTGTATTGGTGTTGGATCTGACCTAGGCCACAGACAGCTACAGAGGCACTATGTTCTAGGGTGCTGGTGTGTAGCGTGTCTGTGGATCTGGGATCCTGAAATCAGTGTCTTATTTAACTACCATGATACCTGTGATGTGTGTGCAGTCTAACTCTCTTAGATGTAAATAGGAGCAACTCTTCCACTAAGCTGAGGGCTGTGACACTGGGATAGCTCCTCAAAGCTTAAGTCTAGGGGTTAAGAAGTAGATATGATTCTGATTCTAGAGATCCATGCAGCAGTGACATGGTTATGGGGATGAAGGGATATGCTGGAGTTTTGGACCCTGAGGAGCAGAGCACAGCTGCACTTTGAGTTCTGAAGTCAACAGAGCATAGTGGCAACTTGGGCACCAGGTGAGAAGTTACCATGTTGTAGTGTCTCTTTGACCCTGGAGTGGTGGGAAATAGCAATCAACAAGATCTGTAAAACTGAGTTCACTGACAACCATGACCCAGGAACAGTGTGGTACAGCTGTGGCTTGAGCTCCAAGGTGTAAGGAGCAGTGCAATGTTGGCTTCACTCCTCAGGGAGGTAATACACCTCAGCAGTTCAGACTCTGGAGGGCTTATCCAGATCCAGGGAGGCTGAAACCATGTTTCCCTGGGAGCCCAGGCACCATGTGAGCTTGGGCACCAGGATTATGGTGACAGCCCCTGGGCAACTATTTCCCAGGGTTGGTTTATATGCAAAGGGAGCTTTTCTACCTGCTCAATCTCAGCTTCCCTACTGAGCCATGCTGCCTCCTCCGTGGAGGGTACAGCATTGCTTGGCCTTGGACACAGGGTCAAAGCTATTGTACTTGGTGTAAGCTCCAACAGAATACAGGAGCCACAGGGATGGGGAAATTGGAGTGCATCCTAGGCAGTTTGTCTCCATGGGGTAGGAAACTGCAGTGACTCAGGGAATAGTGTACTATCATGTGTGAATATGGTGCAATGATGGTGGAGCATCTTGGAGACAGAATGCAATGGCTAATGACCTTTGGAGAAGACTCACTCGAGTAGTGGTTCTAGTTTCAAGATGGCATAGTCCAGAAACAGCTTGAGTCATGGGAGAGGGGCATAACGACCACTCCTCCTCTAGAGTAATACAGCCATTGGAACTCTAGGCTGCTCACTAACCTGGTCTCAGAGCCTGAGAGTGAGGACTGCAGGTTTCTCCAGTAGCAAAGACTGCTAGTGTCAGTTACTGTCATAGGGGCTGATGGAAACCTCTTGTTTACATTTTTCCCACAGTCCCTCCTGGCTCTGAGCTAATCACAAATGGGAAGACTGTGGTAGAGAAGAGTGAGTTGCCTCCTTCTCTATATAGCATGACTGAGAGATGTTCCACAGGGTTCCAGTTCCCCTAATATGCTCCAGTGCTCTCTCTTAGATACTTCAGTTGAAATGTTTATTTGGATTTTTGATCCTTCTCATAAGGATGGGCACACAAAGGGTTTGGATGCTTTGCTGACACTCCGAGTATCTTATCATTACTAATCTATAACATCGCCTTAATGGCCACATAATATCCCATTAAAAGTGTGTTATAGATTTGTTTAAGCAATTTTCTATGCTACAATTTAAGTTCTCCTGAATTTTCTTTGCTTTTTTGAGCAGTCATGCATGGCTTTATATTCATTTAGTTCTGGACAATTTTTCAAGCTTAAAATTTTTATTTGAGTGAAACTTCTGAATGCGTTTTGAACTCTTCACTTCCTATTAGCAATTTATTCTTGTATCTGAGACTTTTTAAATTCCAATTCTAGTGCACTATGGATAAAATGATAAATGATTTTTGAAGTTATGTTTGTAAATAGCATGTTTAGGCAATGGAAATATATAAAAAAAAATCATGAAGACAATTTTTTTCTAAATTTTCAGAAATTTCCATAGCCATAAAAAGTATTAAAAATAGGATTTGAGACATAGCCCTAGAGCCCTCGCCTAGCATACACAAGGCCCCAGATTTGATCCCAAGCAGCACACACACAAAAAAAAAATTAAAAAGGCCCAACATTCATCATTGTCAGCAGTTAACCACATTAACTTTTTCTCTCTTAGTTGCAGACATTATGACCTTTGGTACTTAAATACTCCACTGTACATCTCTTAAAATAAGGACAACTTTTTCTATAACCATGATACCCTAAACAGGCCTGAGAAAACATACATTACTTCCACATCATTTGAGACATTGGATATTTATCCTATATTTAAGTTTTCCCAATTGTCCACCAAGTGTATTTTTTTTCGTTTTTCTTTTATTATTCATATGTGCATATAAGGCTTGGTTCATTTCTCCCCCATGCCCCCACCCCCTCCCTTACCACCCACTCCACCCCCTCCCGCTCCCCCCCCCTCAATACCCAGCAGAAACTATTTTGCCCTTATCTCTAATTTTGTTGTAGAGAGAGTATAAGCAATAATAGGAAGGAACAAGGGGTTTTGCTGGTTGAGATAAGGATAGCTATACAGGGCATTGACTCACATTGATTTCCTGTGCGTGGGTGTTACCTTCTAGGTTAATTCTTTTTGATCTAACCTTTTCTCTAGTTCTGGTCTTTTCTCTAGTTCTCTAGTTCTCTAGTTCCTGGTCCCCTTTTCCCCTTTTCAGTTGCTTTAAGGTATCTGCTTTAGTTTCTCTGTGTTAAGGGCAACAAATGCTAGCTAGTTTTTTAGGTGTCTTACCTATCCTCACCCCTCCCTTGTGTGCTCTCACTTTTATCATGTGCTTATAGTCCAATCCCATTGTTGTGTTTGCCCTTGATCTAATGTCCACATATGAGGGAGAACATACGATTTTTGGTCTTTTGGGCCAGGCTAACCTCACTCAGAATGATGTTCTCCAATTCCATCCATTTACCAGCGAATGATAACATTTCGTTCTTCTTCATGGCTGCATAAAATTCCATTGTGTATAGATACCACATTTTCTTAATCCATTCGTCAGTGCTGGGGCATCTTGGCTGTTTCCATAACTTGGCTATTGTGAATAATGCCGCAATAAACATGGATGTGCAGGTGCCTCTGGAGTAACAGTCTTTTGGGTATATCCCCAAGAGTGGTATTGCTGGATCAAATGGTAGATCGATGTCCAGCTTTTTAAGTAGCCTCCAAATTTTTTTCCAGAGTGGTTGTACTAGTCTACATTCCCACCAACAGTGTAAGAGGGTTCCTTTTTCCCCGCATCCTCGCCAACACCTGTTGTTGGTGGTGTTGCTGATGATGGCTCACCAAGTGTATTTTTGAATCCAACTAATGTTTATGCACTGCATTTGGTCATATGTCCCTTTACTCTTTTAAACTACAATGGTTTCCCTGTTTTTCTTCAGTGTTTTTTTGTTCCCATGACATTCACTTTTTATAAAGTCTTGGTTAGTCATCTTTTAAAAGTTCTTGAATTCTAGTTTTATTGTTTAGATTATCATTTGAATGAGACTATTGGATTGTTGATCCTATGTGCTCCTTACAATACAAACCACAACCAGGGATACAAAATTTGACCACTGAACTAAGGCAGTGCCAAATCCCTTCATTGTATATTTACCTCTTTGTAATTAATAAATAATGTGCAGGTTTTGAAAGTGAGTGGTTAGACTCCCTGTAACAACTATTTTACCAAATATTTATAGCATCCATTGGTAACTCTTAACTGAATTCCTAGTAGAGATTGTAGAATGGGTATATTATCTCATTTTTCTATTCTATATTAATATTCTTTCAAGAAGCTTCTTCTTTTTTGCTTCCTCTCTTGCTCCCTCCTCTTTCTCTCTCCTTATGCAGCCCTTCATCACTGTAGACTCATGGATTTATTTCTAATTCAATAAATTGTAAAAATTTTACCGAAAGCAACAGAAAGCTAATTTACTTTGGCTGATAAAAATGCTCAGGATTATGGTGGTGAGGAAAATGTATACATTTAAGAAAATTAACAACGTTCCAATACTATTTTTAAAATAATAATATTGATGCTTTTCTACATGTCTTATCATGACATTTGACAAAATTACCTCATGATTTCTGTTTCCAAAAATGACATTTGAAATTTGCAAGATTAAACACTGCAGAAAAATTTTATACAACTTATGTTTACAAATCTTGTGAGCTTCGATTACAAATCTTAGAAATTATTGTAAGATTTTTCTAATTGACTGAAAATAGGCAACTGTTGATTTATGCAGTAACTCTGGGTATGATATTTCAACATTTGCTATACCACTGTGGTATACTGATCTTTTAGGTAAAAATAAATAATTATATCTATAACTATTATTTCCCCATTTTTAGGTTTTTATACAAATAAAAAATTCCTATTTTCTCCATATTTTGACACTCTAATAGTATTTGAATGCCAATGAGACATTTTTGATCATCAAAAGCCAATTTTCAAAAATATTTGATCAGTGTTTGTAAGTTATGATTCTCAAAGGAACAAAACACTTTTTTTTGCAGTAACAAGGTTGCCTTAATAGTTTTTTTTAAATTATTGTTCATTTATTCACATGTGCATACATTGGATCATTTCTTCCCCCTGCTCCCTGCCCCCATCCTTTCCCCCCTCCACCCATCCCCCCTCACTTCCAGGCAGAACCTGTTCTGCACTTTTCTCCAGTTCTGTTGAAGAATAGAAATAAGCAATAATAAGAAAGACATAGCATTTTTGCTAGTTGAGATAAGGACAGCTATACAGAGAGATTCCTAGCATTGCTTTCATGTACAAATGTGTTACAACCTAGGTTGATTCATCTCTAACTGATCTTTATACTGGTTCCTGATCCCCATCTCATGTTGACCTCTGTTGCTTTAAGGTTTCTGTATTAGTTCCTCTGGAGTGGGGAAATCAAATGCTTTCATGTTTTGGATTTCTTACCTATCCCCATTCCTCCCTTATGTGCTCTCCCCTTGTCATGTGACCCAAATCCAACAACATTGCTGCATTTGCCCTAGATCTAAAGTCCGCATATGAGGGAGAACATACGATTTTTGGTCTTCTTAGTCTGACTAACCTCACTCACAAAACATCTTCTGAGAGATGGAAATATCTCTCTGGAAAGTTACAGAAAATTTGGGTTAATTTTAATATGAATTTCTATTCTTTATCAAGGAGTGGGTGTAGTGGTTAAATTCAAATTTCATAGTTACACCATCACATGTTTGAATCTGGGTTGATTCACTACTTCTGGTTTTAGTTTCCTCATCTATATGAAAGGGATGAAGCTACTTGCTCCTTCTTCTGGGTGTAAGATTCTCAGGAGGCCCTCATTTAATCAATGTAGACATTGTGATTATTGCTTTGATCACTGTCTTTATATTGCCTCTGACATTGCCAGTCTTTGAATTTGAGGCAATAAATTAAGTTAGGTTCTGACATTATGCTCTTTATTAGATAAAGGAGTTAAGGCTTATTTCTGTATACTGGCCTCTATTTTTTATTTCTTCACAGCAGAGTGGGACTGCCAGCACAAAGCTTACAGGTGCCAAATTCAAATTCTTAACCTCCACATGCTTTAGATATAGCCAAATGACCATATGTCAGCCACTTAAAGCCTACCCACTTTGTATGCACCACACACCCACATCTGCTAGCCAGAAAAACACTGTGTGTGCAATAATCCTTAGAGGCTGCATGGGTATTTGGGTAGCTTTGTGACCCCGAGACTCCATACTTTATTGCTAAGCATCAGCACCTAGATATAAAAGACGTCCCCCAATTCCCTTTACCCTAGAGTTTCTTTTCCCTGGTCCCCTTCTGTGTGGTAGTCCCATGGCTAACTCTAGTCCCTAACTTAGCATAAGGGACTTTCCAGAACTCAAGCAGACCTAACCAAGTGCCACCCAATAAAGCTTATTGTACAATACTGCCATCTTGTGATAATGTCTTTTCTTTTTTTATATAATAAAATTTTATTAGGATATGCTCATTATATGGGGGGGATTCATAGTGACAATTCCCATTAGACTTACATTGTACATTATTTACATTGCCCCCATGGTTAATCCTCTTCAACCCCTCCCCATCCCACCTAAAGAATTGTAAGAGGTTTCTTAGTTCTGCTTCATATAGGTATAAGAAGTCTATCTGCCATATACCATCATCTTAGTTTCCTTCCTTCATCCTCCCCCATCCCACTAGTATCCCCACCACACACACACACACACACGCTATGCCTATTTTACAGTCCTGGTTTTCATATTAATATTTTAAGTTGATGTTCAAAGGAGTGTCTCAAATGTATATCCACTGTGGGTATACTTTACTTTATTCCAGTCAACCCCTTCCATAACTCTCCCTTACCCCTTTTCCTGCCAATCCCCACTTTTCAACAACTTTCAGCACACACCCTTATATCCTCTACCTTCATATATTATGTTTTGCGATATTACTGATGCTCTATCATTCACTTTTTCTTTTACTCTTTCCCCAAGTTCCATAGAGTAGTTGCATTGTTACAAACATGTTCTACATCTGAGTTTGTATATGATAATGATTGTTTTGTGAACATATTTATCTTTGGGTCTATCTTCCATGTATGAGAGAAAATATATGATACTGTCTTTTCTTTGATTACCGAGAAAGCCTTGAACTCGCCTCTGTTTTCATATTGGAGTTCTGGATCAAAGACTTAAGAACTTCAGAGTCTTAAGAATTATTAAGCCTGGGATTTACACTTTTGCTCTTTTAAGAGGAGAGATAAGGGTAAGGGGAAAGTGGGCTTTGGTATACTTTTATTTCACTTCACCATAGGGAATTCCAACAAGGAACATATTTGGCAAAACTGCCTTATTTCATTACAGAGGTAGTATATCTTGTTTGGGTTTACTGGAAACTATTTTAGTTGCCAAATGAAGACCAAATTGCTTAACAGGGAGAGTCTGTATCTCCCTGAGACCACAGATAAAAGAAAGTGTACTGAACTGTAATAAAAAGTGTGGTGATGATTACGCACTCCCGTTTAGAACACAGTTTTATTAAGAAGGTAACCAGGATGATAAGAGTTAGTAGAAGGCAGAGCTGGAATTTGAGAACTGATCTTGTAATTTCATAGGCTATGTGCTTGCCATCTCATCATCCAGCTTTCCTGCTCTGAAATGGGTACTAATCCACATTTAGTCTTTTATAGGACCTGGAGCACTTTCTGTGAGTATTATTATGCAAACTGTTAGTTTATCAATGGAGTGCTGTTTGATGCAGTTGTCTAGGGACATTGACTACAACTCCTTTGAGAAAGGCACAGGAAAACAGCTATTTTTATGTAAAAACAATACACTAACGGCATGTTAGTTCGAAAGGCCTCCTTCCCAGAGTAGTTTATGTGTGAAAAAGAAGACACAGAAAGAGTCAAGCTGCTTTACTTAATAAATTATCAGAAATTACAAATTTGAGTCTTGGCAGATTGAGAAGAAAAAAAAAAAACTTAAGTGGACCAGAGAGACTGAGAAAAATATAAATAGGCAAGAAGATCTTGAAGGACTCTCAATAGTTTGGAAACAAGCAAGGCCTACAAAAAGATGGCCAAGTAAGAAATTAACTCTTAGAGAGGAAAACAAGACTATAATTATGCCAAACTACCAGTTTTTAGGTTACTGGGTATAATACTAAATTTCTGTATTGAACAATAAAAATGGATTGAGACTTGACTAAAAGCATGATAACAATAGCTGGTCACTATAGTAACCAAAGGTGAAATGATATTGGTGGGAAAAAATAAGAGTAGGTTGAGCTTATGTACAGAGACTACAGAGAAAGAAAATCAAGTTGCTTTTTCCATGTGTTTTTTCTGAGTTAGAAAAAGAAAGATAGAGGGTAAGCATTTGACAGAGGAACTATCATAATATGAATCATACAGTTTTTGCTGGTGTTGGGGGTTAGCAGAGGGTAGGACAAGATAAGGGCAAGCACAAAAATTAATGGTATTAGTCATAGAAGAGGGTAACCATGGGTCTTTCAACAAGTCCACTGTAAGCCCAGAAATATTCCCTCCAAAGATTGGAATGCCTAGAAGCCATTTTTCTAATACTAACCCAGTTTAGCAGCTATGGGATTATTAAAACTGTCCAGTCTCAGAATAAGTACAGCATCAGAGAGTACAAGATTATAAGATTGAGAACACACTTTTGAAAGTTAATTAATTTGATGGTAGGCAATTGTTTTCACTTTTTTCCATTGTATTAAACAGTATTTTATATCATTATAGGAGAATGGGCTACTTACTGGTTAACTGAGCAATGTAATGGTTTCTTGTGCTAGTTAATATAGATCTCATTTAATTCAATGAAAAGCACGTTATTGAAGATATCATTTTTTGCCAAAACAAGTTTAACTTGTGTCCAATGGTGGCTATAAATCTGACTTTTCAAGCTATCACTCACTAGAAAAGACAGTGGCTGGTTTCTGCTACTAAATAAAGAATTATCACAGGGCAAACTGAACTTTGAGAATTGTACAGTAAAAAATACCTTTTACATACATTAGTCAGAATTGGGTTTTACAGCTACTCACTCTTCATAGATATGAACAGCATCAGAAGACCTCTAATGCATAACCAAATGAGGAGGATAAATCAGATGAGAGCTTGGAGGATCTGCTGTATGATTGGGTTTGTCTGCTACAGCAGAATATGGTTTGTCCCCTCCAAATCTCATGCTGAAGTTTGGAACCCAGTGTAACGGTACTGGGAGGTGGTAAGACCATAAGAGGTGAATTAGGTCATTAAGAGGTATGAATGACATTCGCTCTTGAGAGTGAGTCCTCCCTTTTCCAGACTTGATTCAGAACTGCAATAGCAGATTGTTATAAAGTGATTCACCTTCCTCTACTCAAATTCTTACTTTTCTTTTACCCATGTGACCTTTCTTTTACACACGCCCCATTGCTTTTTCAATTTTCCACCATGCATGAAGCAGCATGATAACCTCACCAGAAGCAGGGCTGATGCCAAAGCAGACCCTTGGACTTCAAGAACTATGTGTCAAAATTAACATCTTTTCTTTTAAATTCCAATATCAGAGACTCTGTTATAGCAACAAAGCAGATTAAAACATCTATTTAAAAAAGACAACAGAATGAGTGGCTGTATCAACAGAATTTTTAATTTTCTCATAGTTCTTGAGGGTGAAGTTCCAATGTAAAGGCGCCATTAAGTTTGGTTTTTCCTTAAGCCTTTCTCCATGGTTTATAGACAGCTGCCCTCTCTCTGTGTTCTTTTCTCTATGTATACACATTTCTGATGTCCCTTGTCCTTCTTATATGGACATCATTCCTTTTTGATGGTGTCTCTACCCTTATGACCTTATTTAACCTTAATTACCTTTATAAAAGCCCTGTCTCACATCAGAGGGACATGATTCAGTCCACAACAACAACCAATAGCCCCAAAGAGCAGACTATCAATATTAACTAATAAACTTACATAAGAAATATAGATTAAGTATATAATATATACCAGGCATGTGTAGCAGGCACTAGAGGAGTTACAGTGATGGAAAGGAGAGTTAGATGTTATTCTGTAGATCAGTGGGGGAAGGGAGTCACTTAAACAATCATAATACATTAACTGGAAAGTGCTGAATTCACTGAGCTACGAAGAATCCTTTCTCAAGGGCTCTCAGTCTGGTCTAGCCAGACAAATATAGACTATCCATTTAACCTGAAACTCAAATAATCAAAATTTTTAGTATATAGATGTGCTCCACATATTAGATGGGGGCATATTTCTACTACCCATTGCTTATTTGAAATTTAAATTTAACTGGTCACTGTAGGGTTTTGTTGCTTGATTATTTTGGTTCTTGTGTTTTCTGGCTCAATGTGATAACTCTATAATCTAAATAAGGGGAATCAGAAAAGCTCCACTGAGTAGGTGACATGTAACTAAGACCTGAGGGAGTAAGGGCAGGAAAATAATAGAAAATCAAAAAAAAGAAAGAATAAAAAAATAATGAACAAAACTGAGATCTAAAGATTAGCTGTGAAGGTAAGGACCACCAAAATGCAGTGCAGACAAGAACCAGTAGTAAGAAGCAGACATTTGAAAATGATTAGGCAAAGAAATACAGAGCAGAGACATACATGAGGAGGAGATGGAAGAAATAATAATTACATCTTACTAGCCTTTAGAGGTGTTCAATGCAGAAGCAAGCTAAAGGATATTTGCCAGCCTTGACCACGGATAATTATATCAGTGCCTTTAACTTTAACAAACATTTTCTTTTTTCTCAAAGCATAATTGTAATGTGTAAATCACAAAGAATTTTTTAAATGTCATATTTTCTGTTTTCTGAAGCAAAAAAGAATTTCTGAGCTATAGATTTACTAAGAACAGTAAGAGATTCTATTATCTGGTCTTGTTTATTACAACCTGCTAGGATATTATTTAGAACACAAATGTTACTATACAAGACATTTCATGAGCAGGATGAGTCATCATTTAGGTGCCACCTATATGTAGTCTTAAGCAAAGCATGAAAATGCTTGGACTCTTTTTTCTGATGAAATTTTAAAAGACTTAATTAAATTATCAGCTTGCTGGATATAGATATTTTCAAAGTGAAAAATTCTGGAATTTTCTGTGTTGGTCAGGGATGAACAGGTTATGGTCACTTGAAGTCCTCAGATAGAGTTTTGACAGTTTACCACAATGAATGCTAGAAAGAAATGTGAGAGCAAAAGAAAAGAATAACTTACATCCTGAGGAAGTTGAAAAGATTTGCAGTGGGAGTGATGTGAGCTGTCTTGAAGATAGATGATTGAGATTTTTCCAAGTTAGGAAGAGAGTAAAGATCATTCTTGGCAGAGAAAAACATTTGCAAAATATGGAAGAATGGAAAGGCATTTTGGATATGTGTCAGGTGGGAGGAAGTTGACAGCATTTATAAGGTAGACTATGAAGAACCCAATTAGAAAGCTATTTAAGAAGTCAAAGCATGAGAGGAAGGCAACATTTCAACACTATTACCAAGAGGAAGAGCCACATTTAAAAGTCTGACTCATTTGTGACATTGAAAGTGGAAAATAATAGAAAATAGGGAGGAGAGGATGCATGTTGAAGTTGCCGAAGATGGAGGAGTATTGATTCATTAACTTAAAGTTGTCAGTATCTTAGCACAGATTTAGGAAAGAAAATTAGAAAAGTATGTGATAAATAGTTAACAGTTTATAGGACGGACAGAGTAGCAGTGGAGGAAAGTATGCACCGAGGGAAAAATTCATTGAGGAAAAATATCTTGTGAGACCTGAAGTATATACTTTAATAAGAAAAAAATCTTTTGTCTTTATCATATTAAGATTGTATAATTGTATGCATTTGCTGTCTATTTAAAAGAGAAAAATATTTTTAAAAATTTAATAAAAAGCCTTTGTTTATATATCCTACCCAATTAGATCCATTGTAATCTTTACAAAGCAGTCTATTAATATTAATGATAATTCTGAGACAAGCACAAACTAATAATAATATGCTAAATATATTTCCTTTATTATGATTAGGGAAAACATGTTTTTAAAGTAGAAATGATATGCTTTTTTAAAGTATAAATGAAATCTAAGAAGGTGAAACAATTATTCTAGGTTCTCTAGTATATTAACTTATTTCAAAATATCCTTCTTTTCCCCTGCCTTGATAGCACATGCTCTCAGCTTCAATATACACATAGTACACATGCACACACATGGACACATAGTACCCATGTATATAGCACATGTACATGCACAATGCATATAAACTCAATTAATGAATATCTGCTAACCCTGAACCCTAAGCAGATAATCCAGAAGAGTGATGACATGTTACTTTCCTCCTTCAGATTAGATTTAACTCTTGGTTCAGAGCTAGTATAGGAAGAAAATTGTTGCCCCTTAATGAGAAACCAAATGCATTTTATCTTTACTGGTGTTCATTTTTGTATCTTGCTTTGTTCTCTGTATCTAGAAGATTTGAAATAGAAAAATTTGTTCTAACATATTCAAATGTTAATCTTACTATAGTTGCTACTGGTGGCTTGAGTTTTAACCACGTTCATGAAAGAAAGTAAAACGTTGAATTTGCATTACTAAAAGAATTATTTGATCTGTGGCTTCCTGTGTCAGTAAAAAAATATATAAACAAATATTCTCGGTGTAAGGCTTAATACAAAATTACAAGGTCAGTCAATAGAAGTGCTACCAAGAGACACTCCATTTGAAAGAGTCCATGTAGTGACAATGGAGAACAAAATTTTAAGAATATTTTTCTTGTCTGTTTCTTCATGCTATTGTAAATACACTTTCCTGAAAACAGAACCAAATGAAAAATTATATACTGAAATGCCATTTCTATTAATTCTCCACATACAGAGATGTAACAATTATTTACTCATTACATGGGTCTGTTATAATAAACCTGTTTAATCTAAAACCATGCCAATAAGTAAACTTCCAAAACTGTTAACTGGATTATCCACACACTGTCTTGGAACTAAACCTTAGGATAGCCAAAATATTATCACAAGATTGTTATAACTGAAAAACAGAAACCTTTGAGATTGGCAGTTCTTGACTAGGAGGGCAGAAAAGAATTCCAAGAGATGATGTTAAAAGCCAGCATTCATTGAAAATTAAAGTGTTTCTTATTTGTACTCTATTGAGATAAAGCCATTCAATAAAACAATGTAAGCATAAATCAAAAGAGGAACTAAGATAGAGATTTAAAACATCTTGAATTACACTTTGCTTCATTGAACTGACAGATTGAAAATAAATTGATAATATCTGCTGACAATGGTTGAGATAAAGGGATATTCATATGTATTAACCTAGGAGTAAGAGTTAGTAAAATAATTGAGTAATTTTGTAATAGTTATCAAGAGTAACATGTTCAAAATCTTTTCACCTCATAAATGCATACGAATTTAAATTTGAGATCACTTATCCAGGCATTAATTAGAACTGGAGGAAATGGTAAATTATATAAACTCTAAAACAGGAAGAAGATTGGTCAAATAAATTAGTGGACATATTCAAAGTCTTCAAAATATATTTCAAGGAATGTAATTATGTGGGAAAATGTTCACAGTATAATGCTAAGTGAAAAAAGCATGACAAAAAGCATAGTTAATCTTAATAATATATATGTATGTCATGTGTGTATTTGTGTATGTGTTTAGAATGCAACCTTACATGAATGACAGGAAATACTCTACCATATCAATAATCCTTTATTTGTGAATGATAGAAGTATGGTGAATTCTTTCTCTTATTTATACTTTTCTATGTCTTTCATATCCTTAATAATAAGCATCCATTATCTTTATATTCTGAACAATGTAACAAATGGAAGTTTAAACAGAAAGATTCTGATTAAGCAGGATTATGTGTACAGAACTTCTAAGTAGTTCTTCCCTCGTTGCCTCCTCTTGTCTCTGTGACAGTGTGATAACGGTCATTAGTGAAGTGTCACCATGATATGGTACACATGGTCTGGTGGCTAATAGCATATTTTCTAAGGTAATATAATTTCTACTTTCATACCTCTCAAAAGTTCTTCAATTCATTTCAGTTTGTGATGCCCATAGTAACATATAGCCCTCTTCTTTTTACCGTGAGAACTATTTCCTCTAAAAGAAAGATACTCATCCATTTCTGTATGATACCCATCATATGAAGTTTTTAAGATACTTCTGAAATCAATTCATTGAATCAAATTTTCATGCTCAAGTAGTTTATTATAGTCACTATGTGGTTGCTAAGGACACTGGGAGCTATTTCTTTTCTTGGATGTGTATTTCTGAGAATGTGTGGGTGCTCTCTCAGCTTTATTCTTTCTGTGATGTCACATATGTTCTTCACAGTATCTAGTTATACTCTCACTGGGCACTTTTTATCTGCATCTGAAATTATATTTATAAATCATCTTTAACATGTTGGTGGATCAAAAGGCCAAACAAAATTTCCATCTCTCCTTTTTTTTATTTATTAACCTATACAAAAGAGAATGTCACCAAGAACATATTGCATGGCTGCCATGTAATGTGTGTCATGTATCAGGAGTTCAAATAAAAGACAGTGTACATAGTCTAACGAAGAGCTGGTGTTACATCAGGAGATTGACTATTTGACAACTGCAGTAAAAACCAGAGTTGGACACCATGTTCTTGCAGATGCCAGAGACCTGACACCTAGCTGTTGCTTAGAAGCTGAAGAAATGGGTTGTGTTAGGTTTTCAAGGCTACCATGACAAAACACCACAACCCTGGTGTTTTAAACAACAGAAGTGTATTGTCTCACAGTTGTGAGGTCTAAATCAAGTCCTATCATTGCTTGCTTCTTTGGGGTTAAGATCAAGATTGTTGCAGGACTCACTTTGCCTTGTAGATAGCTGCCTTCTTCCCATGTTTCTTCCTATCGTTGTCCCTCTGTGACCATCTGTCTTTTCAAATGACCTTCCTTTTTTAAGTACACTAGTTTTTGGAGGGGTGTCTCACCCTACTTCAGTAAAACCTCAAATTACATTTGTAAAAACTCTTTTTCCAAATAAGGTAAGGTTCTGAGCTACTGGAGGTTGGTATTAAACACATAAATTGGTGTGGGGGTACTATTCCACCCATAATAGAGACAGTTAGGAGCAAATTTGTGTACAGGCTGAAATATCTTTTGGGTTTTTTTGCATACTAAAGATTAAACTCGGTGCCTTGCTAAACAAATATTCTACCACTTGATATGCCTGCAATCCTTTTTTGCTTTTAGTTTTTTCAAACAGAGACTCACACTGCTGCCTAGCCAGATTTAGACTCTAATCCTCCTACCTCCATCTCCTGAGTAGCTGGGACTATAGATGTATATCAACATGCCTGACCTTGTACTAGGCTAATCTTTGAGTTTAGTTGAAAATGATAACAAAGAATAATCCAGGAGAGAAGAGCAAGCATGAGAGTTCAGGAGCTGAAACAGGGATAGGTAGGCACAAAGGCAATGCTTGTGTGAGTGTGTCCAAGAAGAGACTGAAGGCTTGGCAGAGCCTGTGATCCCTGCTCAGAAGTGTGGGACTGATGGTGAATGCCACAGGAAACCATTAAAGAATTTTATAAATACTTGATTTGAATTTTAGAAATGATTACTTTAGATAACACTGTGATTTTTATGAAATATGTTTGCCTACCAATAAGAACACATTACTTGAGCAAGTTCTTTTCATTCTAAGAGCTTATCACTTACCTACTGTCTCTGAGCCTTTTCCAATGTTTATTTGCAAAATATTTGTGCCAATTTTATCCTCTCAATTCTTTCCAATTCTGTTGATTTTAACTATCTTCTAAGTATTTAATTCAATGACAATTTTCTTTCAAAAAGAAACAAATTTCATCTATGGGATTTATTACTTACAAATTGAACAGGATGAGAATTTAAAATATTCAGAATACTGGAATGTACTATGATCTGATATTATAGAATAACAGTGAAAAAAACTGAATCCTAACAAAATCATTCAGTTTTAATATAAGCTTGTGTCTCTGCCATTTTAAGCTTTAATGAACCTTTCACTTAACAAATTTTAAGTTTTGTAAGTGGATTCTCAGCATCTTAACTTCCTTTGCAGAAAGATTCTTAAATTAATTCTTATTTTCTCTTTTCTCAGCCTGAGGGTGATAGCAAGCAGCCTTGTATGTTTCATAACTCTTAAAATCTTTCCAATTATAAGTAACTGCCTACATTTGTACCCAAAGCAACTTCGTTGATTAAAAGATTATCACTACAAATCCTGTTTATTTTGTTGAGTCTTAAAATTGCAGCATTTGCTCTAGCTACCCTGAAGGCACAAGTACAGTTGTCATCAGCATTAGTTAAAATACTGATAAACAGAGACAATATCAGATGTTTCTATAGTTATAATTCAAGAATGAGCATAAAACAGCATGGAATGTCATTAAAATGTTTTCTCTAAATTGTTTGTATCAGATCAAAAAGATAGGTCTTTCATCTTGTCTTGTAAAAGGCACCATGTTGATATGGTGTCACATCATAAAATGGAAGGAATCACTGAGATCATACAACCACCTACATGGAAAATGCTAGTGCCTGCTAAAGCTCCTATTCAAATCTTTGGAGGAAGATATGGAGTGTTTCATATAAAGTGGAATTTTTACAAAAGTAACTATTAACCTTCTATACACCCAATTTTTATTAAAGAAAGCATTTGATTAAACCTCACTTAAATGTACTATACACATTTCGGACTTCTCAAAGATCACAATGACTCATGGATCTTTTTCTCTATAACTCACTCATCATTAAGAACAGAAGTCATCATCTTATACTTTGTATCACAGTATAAGAATTTTTCTAGAGATGTTAACTTATAAGAGCTCCATCTGAGTAATTTATTTAAGAATCATATAAGTGCTTAGACTGAGGTTCTTCTCAAACACAATATTCTATCAATTAAATAGGTCCCATGTGACACTTTGGTTCCATTCTTTTATTGTGTCTCTATATAAGCAACTCTTCATATATTATTCTACAAAGCTTACTTTATATTATCACCTTTAAAAAGTTGTATCTTTGAGAGTATCCCAATGCTTAGGAATTGTTTTTGGTATTACAGTTGACTGAGGTTTATAATTCGCCTAGAAGTCATATTCTTAATGACACACGACTAATAGTTTATTACTAAATTAGAACTTTCCCTTAAAGTTTGGCTGTGCTTAATATGATATTGAAATTTGCTTTGTACTGTGATTATAAATGTATTTGTTGACTTAATCACTCAAAAGAACCCACCTCTTCAAATCACCACAATGAGGATTTACATTCAACTTTAGCTTTAGAGGGGACACAACATTCAAATCATAATCTCTCTGTGCCATTATTATGCTAATGTATTGTGCCTATTTCTAAGAGAAGCACATAACTAAGAGTATGGTCTGAGAAATATTTCCACTGAAAATATACACCAGGCTATTGACATAGCTCAGAAAGACAGCACATGAGGCCCTGGTTCGATTCCAGCACCATAACAATAAAATTTTTTTGAAAAAGTAAAAATATATATTCAGTGAAGCTTCTAGACCGAGAGAATACTAATGCATTTCAGGAGATTAATCAATATATTTATTAATTTATATAGAAAATCAAATATGTTAGCATTTAAATCTATTTTATTTAACTCACATATTGTAAATGTGTGTGCATATGTTTTTTAAAAAGTAACAATTTTAACATTCTATAGCAGTTGGCAAAATGTGCATTTATGGACTTATTTGCTTCACTTTTTGTTCAATATTTATTTCCCTTGCTCTCCTATCAATTCATTATAATAGCTCTTTTATTTGCTACTGTTTCCCAGCAGATAACTCAGTACCTAGAAAACACTAAACATCTAACAACTATCTGCAGAATAAAGATCGTATAGGAAAGATGTCTAGAAGTAATGCACTTTTATATAATACTCCTTTGTGCAGTAATACTAGGAGATGGTAAGAGTCTGAACTAGGTTGACTAGAAGGGGCAAAAAAGGAAGAGGAAGGAATAAAGTATTGATATAGAAGGAAATGAAGAGGAGCAGTAAAAGATGACTCCAAGGTACAGAATGAAGAGAACAAAAGCTCATCTAATCAAAACAAGAAGAAAAACACAGATGGTTGTGCAGAGTGGGAGCTTAGTAAATATTTTCAACTTCTGCTTTAGACAAGTTGAGCTTCACTTAAACTTGGCAGCTCATTAAACAGTTAAAAATGAAATGAATTTGTATTAGGACTCATTCATAGAGGTTCTTCAAAGATGGAAATCCATGGGAAGACTGTGTAGAGGGAGCACAGAAGCTTTGATATTCTTCAATGAAGGCATTTGTATAAAGCAAGCTCCTCTTTTTATTTTTTTCATTTTTCTTTTATTATTCATATGTGCATACAAGGCTTGGTTCATTTCTCTCCCCGCCCCCACCCCCTCCCTTACCACCCACTCCGCCCCCTCTCTCTCCTCCCCCCAATACCCAGCAGAAACTATTTTGCCCTTATCTCTAATTTTGTTGTAGAGAGAGTATAAGCAATAATAGGAAGGAACAAGGGTTTTTGTTGGTTGAGATAAGGATAACTATACAGGGCATTGACTCACATTGATTTCCTGTGCGTGGGTGTTACCTTCTAGGTTAATTCTTTTTGATCTAACCTTTTCTCTAGTTCCTGGTCCCCTTTTCCTATTGGCCTCAGGTGCTTTAAGGTATCTGCTTTAGTTTCTCTGCATTGAGGGCAACAAATGCTAGCTAGTTTTTTAGGTGTCTTACCTATCCTCACCCCTCCCTTGTGTGCTCTCACTTTTATCATGTGCTCATAGTCCAATCCCCTTGTTGTGTTTGCCTTTGATCTAATGTCCACATATGAGGGAGAACATACGATTTTTGGTTTTTTGAGCCAGGCTAACCTCACTCAGAATGATGTTCTCCACTTCCATCCATTTACCAGCGAATGATAACATTTTGTTCTTCATGGCTGCATAAAATTCCATTGTGTATAGATACCACATTTTCTTAATCCATTCGTCAGTGCTGGGGCATCTTGGCTGTTTCCATAACTTGGCTATTGTGAATAGTGCTGCAATAAACATGGGTGTGCAGGTGCCTCTGGAGTAACAGTCTTTTGGGTATATCCCCAAGAGTGGTATTGCTGGATCAAATGGTAGATCGATGTCCAGCTTTTTAAGTAGCCTCCAAATTTTTTTCCAGAGTGGTTGTACTAGTCTACATTCCCACCAACAGTGTAAGAGGGTTCCTTTTTCCCCGCATCCTCGCCAACACCTGTTGGTGGTGGTGTTGCTAATAATGGATATTCTAACAGGGGTGAGGTGGAATCTTAGTGTGGTTTTAATTTGCATTTCCTTTATTGCTAGAGATGGTGAGCATTTTTTCATGTGTTTTCTGGCCATTTGAATTTCTTCTTTTGAGAAAGTTCTGTTTAGTTCATGTGCCCATTTCTTTATTGGTTCATTAGTTTTGGGAGAATTTAGTTTTTTAAGTTCCCTGTATATTCTGGTTGTCAGTCCTTTGTCTGATGTATAGTTGGCAAATATTTTCTCCCACTCTGTGGGTGTTCTCTTCAGTTTAGAGACCATTTCTTTTGAGGAACAGAAGCTTTTTAGTTTTATGAGGTCCCATTTATCTATGCTATCTCTTAGTTGCTGTGCTGCTGGGGTTTCATTGGGAAAGTTCTTACCTATACCTACTAACTCCAGAGTATTTCCTACTCTTTCTTGTATCAACTTAAGAGTTTGGGGTCTGATATTAAGATCCTTGATCCATTTTGAGTTAATCTTGGTATAGGGTGATATACATGGATCTAGTTTCAGTTTTTTGCAGACTGCTAACCAGTTTTCCCAGCAGTTTTTGTTGAAGAGGCTGCTATTTCTCCATCGTATATTTTTAGCACCTTTGTCAAAGATAAGTTGCTTATAGTTGTGTGGCTTCATATCTGGATCCTCTATTCTGTTCCACTGGTCTTCCTGTCTGTTTTTGTGCCAGTACCATGCTGTTTTTATTGTTATTGCTTTGTAATATAATTTGAAGTCAGGTATTGTGATACCTCCTGCATTGTTCTTTTGACTGGGTACTGCCTTGGCTATTCGTGGCCTCTTGTGTTTCCATATAAATTTAACAGTAGATTTTTCAATCTCTTTAGTGAATGTCATTGGAATTTTGATGGGAATTGCATTAAACATGTAGATTACTTTTGGGAGTATCGACATTTTTACTATGTTGATTCTACCAATCCATGAGCATGGGAGATCTCTCCACTTTCTATAGTCTTCCTCAATCTCTTTCTTCAGAAGTGTATAGTTTTCCTTGTAGAGGTCTTTCACATCTTTTGTTAGGTTTACACCTAGGTATTTGATTTTGTTTGAGGCTATTGCAAATGGAATTGTTTTCATACATTCTTTTTCCATTTGCTCATTGTTAGTGTATAGAAATGCTAAAGATTTTTCTATGTTGATTTTATATCTTGCTACCTTGCTATAGCTATTGATGATGTCTAGAAGCTTCTGAGTAGAGTTTTTTGGGTCTTTAAGTTATAGGATCATGTCATCTGCAAATAGGGATATTTTGACAGTTTCTTTACCTATTTGTATTCCTTTTATTCCTTCTTCTTGCCGAATTGCTCTGGCTAGGAATTCCAGTACTATGTTGAATAGGAGTGGAGATAGTGGGCATCCTTGTCTGGTTCCTGATTTTAGATGGAATGGTTTTAATTTTTCTCCATTAAGTATAATGCTGGCTGTAGGTTTGTCATATATAGCTTTTATAATGTTGAGGAACTTTCCTTCTATTCCTAGTTTTCTTAGAGCTTTTATCATGAAATGATGTTGGATCTTAGCAAAGGCTTTTTCTGCATCTATTGAGATGATCAAGTGTTTTTTGTCTTTGCTTCTGTTAATGTGGTTTATTACGTTTATTGATTTTTGTATGTTGAACCACCCCTGCATCCCTGGGATGAAGCCTACTTGGTCATGGTGAATAATCTTTTTGATGTGTTGCTGAATTCAGTTTGCCATTATTTTGTTGAGGATTTTTGCATCAATGTTCATTAAGGAGATTGGCCTATAGTTCTCCTTTTTGGAGGTGTCTTTGCCTGGTTTTGGGATAAGTGTAATACTAGCTTCATAAAATTTTTTTGGCAGTTTTCCTTCCCTTTCTATTTCATGGAACAGTTTAAGGAGGGTTGGTATCAGTTCTTCTTTAAAGGTCTGATAGAATTCAGCAGAGAATCCATCAGGTCCTGGACTTTTCTTTTTGGGGAGACTCTTGATTGCTGCTTCAATTTCATTTTGTGTTATAGGTCTATTCAGGTGATTAATTTCCTCTTGGTTCAGTTTTGGATGATCATATGTATCTAGAAATCTGTCCATTTCTTTTAGATTTTCAAATTTATTTGAATATAGGTTCTGAAAGTAGTCTCTGATGATTTCCTGGACTTCCATGTGTTTGTTATTATCTCCCCTTTTGCATTCCTAATTCTACTAATTTGGGTTTTTTCTCTCCTCATTTTAGTCAGGCTTGCCAGGGATCTATCGATCTTGTTTATTTTTTCAAAGAACCAACTTTTTGTTTCATTAATTCTTTGTATGGTTTTTTTGGTTTCTATTTCGTTGATTTCAGCTCTTATTTTTATTATTTCTCTCCTTCTATTTGTTTTGGGATTTGGCAAGCTCCTCTTGACACCAGGCACTCCACTCTCCTCAATTTCTTGTTTTGATTTTTTTATATGATCATATCAACATTAAAGACCATGAGAAAAAGCAGCCCATCCATCCTGGGGAAGACAAACTGTTTTTTTGTAGTGGTAACAAATCAAATCACACACAGCAATTGAAGGCTTTTAGATATTATGATAAGATAAAAACAAACCTATAAAGTCTGACTATTTTGAAATGTGATCATTTCAATAGTCAAAAAGCAAGACAAAAAAAAAACAAGCTTCCACTGTTTTACTTGCAGTCCCAGAATCGTCATGAATTGCCTTCATAAGGGGGTTCCAGAGAAGTACTTGAAGTTAGCTAATGGCTTTAAAGATGTTTCTTGAAATAGGGCATGGAGAGAGCATGGCAGATTTCCATATCCCTGTGGCATAGTTAGTGAGGCAAAAGGTTTCTCAGTGAATAAATTAGAAACATTTGTTACTTGAAAAATGCAAGACTGAGCCAATTAATGAGGACAGCCAGAATATTTGTCAGAGGGAATCTTGGAAAGATTGGGCTTTGCTTTGTCCCTTTATCTTTCCAAGTATGAAATATTAGGTGAGAATAACATGAAAAGTCTTGGTCTAAAATTCTACAGATTGCAAAGGTATTAAAAGTTGGATTTTGGTATGTCATTCTTATTATCTAAATTGACTACTACAGAATTCTCAGTTGTTTGAAATTCTCTTTGGTTTAATTTTTCAAAAGGGCAGGATTTGAAGAACATAACAAGATGAATCTTTCCATGCCTTCACCTAGATTAGGCCTTGCTGTTCAAATGCATTTGACTCCTTGGGAGAGTATTGAAAGGGGTGCTGTTGACTACAAACAGTGGATGTAGACAATGAAAAACCCTCTATAGGTATTCAATTCAGTTTGAAAACAATGCATGATTTAAGAGAGAAGGGAATCCATTCATTGTTGGTAGCATCAAAGAAAGGATGCTCTTATTTTTTATTTCAAGGAATGTACTGGAAGGAGTTCAACAGAAAGCATGCACACCTGTTTTCCTCTTGCCCTTTTCAATCCCTTGGAAAAACCAAGAATCTAAGAATTCTTGTTCTGTTTGTTTGTTTGTTTGAGACAGGATATCACGGAGCTAATTCACCATCCTCTTGCCTCAACTTCCCATGTGCTAAAATTACAGGCATTCACCACCATGCCTGGCAGAATTCCTGTTTTCAGTGAGTGGCTATGTGGCAACACAAGAAATCAGATTGCTACCAGATCAAAGTACAAGCACTGGCTGTGCAGATACCTATCTCTGATGTGTTTTAGGTTGTGGTCATGATTCAGAAAAAAGCAATTATGTGCTTCTGTGGGTCATGTATGTAATCGTGTTCATGATTTCCTCTGAATTGTGCTCCATTCAATTTCTGAGATACTTTCTTCACTCTACCTTACTATTTTTTTTTCTTCAAGGATAGTCAAAAAAAATTTAGACTGATCACTGAATAAGATAACCATGTTATTTCCTGCACTGCACCTATAAAGTATTCTGTGTGTAACTCACTGTCAAGATTTTCTGTGTGTGTGTCTCTATGAGCTAGAACTGCTGATTAATTCACATCTTTGTAAATTGCATTTTTCACAGGGTATCCCTACTCTCATAGAGCTTTAAATCTAGTAAACACATCGATTTGGGATAATTAAAATGTGACCAAAGTGAACTCCAGCATGTACTTGTATAACATATTCTTTTATAACAAGAGTCATAACCTACCATGACAAGTAGAGAGAAGCTATTCTTCTATTTAATTAATTTTTTAAAAAATCAGAGGGAAATATACCATTGTCTCTGTGCACAGTTTGGAACGACCTTGTATAAGAAAGATCACGTGATCTCAGGAATGAAAAGGAAGCCATGAATACCAAGAGCTCAGAAAGGAATGAAAACAGTGGTACTTGGCCAGGCACAGCAGGGACTGGGTGTGAGTGTAGAAGGCACAAATCAGACAGTAGGACCATATTATACTTGGTAGGCCATAGCAAAAATCATAGACTTTGTTTTGATAACAGAGAGGAATTATTGAAGTATTTATATAAAGAGGGAATGTAATCATACTTGTGTTTGAGGAAGATCACTACACTGTGGAAAGGGAGCAATAGAAAGGTAGACACAGATACAGATGCAAAAGACATTAATAGTTTCAATTAGGTTGATGGACAGTTGAGATGAAGATAGTTAAACTTCATTCAGAAAATGTTTATTTTATGGTTAAGGCTGGATGTTTTCTAAAAGTTTGAAATTAGAAGAGCCAAAAGCAATGCCAAAATTTCTGACTTAAGAAACTAGGTAAATGGTACAGCAGTTCTGAGATTGGGAGCACAGGAGAAAGAGATTTGGGTAGAACAGCAATTGTTAAAATGTAGTTAAATAAAATTGAAGATCTAATTCTCAGTTCTCTGGACGTCCTGTATTATTTTGCAGATGGGCAAACTGATAGCGGTAAAATAATGTTCTCAGCGTCACACTGCCAATCAGTTAGTTCCAGAGTCCAAGCTAATGATGGACTCCTCTACTCTCAAGAGCATCACATGATAGCATTGCCTTGCTGTACCCTTTAAACATAAAGTGGAAGTGATGAGGGAAATAAATCTGAGTTAGGCACAAAAAATTTTATATCCGTCCATTTATCACTTAACTTATGTTAAATGAAGTGGGAACTAGAAAGGTGAACAGGATTGTAAAAGAAAATAGCAAACAATTAGAAGGGCAATAGGCCAAGGGAAAACTAACACTATAAATATCAGTGTCTATAGAGAAAAAGACAGCTTCTTAAAGATTGAAAGGGAGAAGCCTATGTGAAAAGATTAATGCCAAAAGGGTGTGAGTCAGGGGAGTCAAAAGACAAGAGTATTTTCAAAAGAAGTTTAAGTCTGTGCTCAGAACTACTTGCTACTATGTGGACTAAGGAGGGGTTAAAAGAATGAAAGGGATTAAGAGAAACCTTCCTTTAATCATGGAAGCTACTCTTACACTTCCCTGAGTTATCTGTTCTTATAACCAAGACCCTCAATAAACTAAAAGCAGTTTAAAAAATATATACTTCCTTTCAAGGATAGAGAAAGCAGAAAAGACATCAGCAGATAAGAGACTTCAACATATTTTTCAAAAGACAGGGAAAGAAGATGTAGGTTAAATGTATCCACATTGCAAGCTATGTGATTAACTACATTATAAAGTACCCACAAAGGGATATGAATTGATTTGCCTCACAGATTTCCTTAGAATATTGGAGATGCCAAGCCCCATGCAAGGAACTGAAGAAAGTCAGTGCTGCAAATATGAAAATTGATTGAAAATCTTATATACAAAATAGCATAGCTCTAGAGACCAGAATATTCTTCTGTAGAACATTCTGTGGCTTGCTGCCAGATCAATGAAGGCTGTTAAAACACACAAAGATTCCAATTAGCTTTTCAGAGATTCACTCCTCAATAATGGAGCACAGCCATGGATCACCAGATATTCATGGACAGCCTCTATGTTGAGAGATGATCATTAAAAGGGTCAAAAAGAAAATATAACACAGAAACGATACAGGAAGCAGGAAGAAAAAGACAAAGGAATCTATTGTTAATATCTTTTGAAAGAAATGAAATAACATGACATCCTAAAACACAAATAGGATATATGTAAAAAGAATATTCAGGAAAAAATATGTAAATTTAAGAAGCAAAATTATGCTTTCAAATTAAAGATAATTCACTACATATATTTAGAAAATAAATTTGAGAATATTTACCGGAAAATGGAATCAAACCACAATGACATGGAAATTACAATAAATGACTGAATTACAAAATAAATATAGGAAATAGTTCTTATAGGCAGCTAATTAGGAATTGTAGGAAAGAGAAAATTTTTTAAAGGAGGAAATTATCCATTAGATAATGACAAAATTTCAAAGAATTGCAAGAGAAGTGCTTCCAGAGTGAAAGAGCCCCTCAAGTACAACAAATTAAAACATACACACCAAACCACATTGCCATGAATTTTAAGGATTGAGGATAAAATAAAATTCTAACAATTTCCATTGGAGCAGAAGTTGGGTGTGAAAGAGGATCTTGAACAGGAATATAACTGAGTTTACAAACTAGAAAATCATATAAATAGAAAGTGCTTTCAAGTTTATAAAGAAAAAGTGTTTCTGACCCAGAAGTCCATACCCAGATGAACTTTCAATTATATGGGGATAAAGTAAAGCTATTTTCAGACATGCAAGTTCTCAAAAATGGTACCTGCTATAAATCCTTTCTCAGCAAGTAAATGGATGTTATATTCTGTCCAAATGAAAGAATAAATCTTGGAAGAAAAAGGCATGGAATCCAGAAAATGAAAGATATATAACACAAGACAGAAGTGCAAAATTCACAGGGTGATAGTGAAGAGAAATTCTTGTAGTAAGCTATATATATGTGGGTCTGGAAAAGGAATCATTCCAGCCAGGCTGGAGCAGAAAGATGCAGGGTTCTCAAAGAATTTGGAGGGGGGAGCAGATGACACATGTTTGACCACATCAGAAGGAGAGTCTGAAACTGATTAGGTGCATAGAAAATCTAGCAAAAATAACAATAAAAAGACAATTTTTAATTTCAAGGAAACAAAAAGATCTAATTACACTGATACACAGTCATAATTAAATAGATACTACTAATTTAGCACACAATAATTATGCATGTACTTTGGTTGGTTAGAAGTATGTGAGGATTTATTAGAAGAAAAACAACATCCTCTCTCTCACCTTGTTATATACTAGAAACTTATAACTCAGAAATCAAAACATAGTACTACAATCAAGTTATGTAGGAATTTATGGGGGTAGAGCTCCTAAAAGTTTGAAAGTTATTTTATAAATCAAGAGTGGATGGAGCCATGATTGAGAGAGCTTATGAACCAGACACCAAAGTAATCAAACAATGAAAAGGTGATTTTTATAGAGACTGGTAAATGAGTGGTATGAAAAAGAAGAGAAAGATGTTACCACTGAGTAATAGAACCATCAATGAAACATGAGTTTTACAGGATGAAAGAGGAGTAGTAGTTTTTAAAGGAATGGGGGAAGAAAAATCAGTTCTCTTAACTCAGAAGAGGATTAATCAGCATGCCATGTGAGAAAGTCAACATGCTCCATTTTTTAAGCTGTAAGATAAATGAGAACCTCAGGAAGAGCCAAGTTTTAGTTAGTTAATGAAGATGGAAGGGGAGCATCCAGTGAAAGGATTGAGTCTCAGGAAAGAAGATGATGATGATGTAAGTCACACTCTAAAGTTCAGAGGGAATAGAAGAGAAAGAAATTAGGACTAGGGAATAATTCAGCACATTGTAGAGAATAGAGAAGAAAAAGAGAAGATAACTACAAGAGCTTGTATTTGAGTTCATGAAAAAAGAAAATAGTCCTAAGTGAATTAAATTTCAAACATTCAAAGGACCCTGGCCAAGTGGTTCAGTTGCAGACCTGAGTATTCTCTTTTTCCACTTTGTTTTTAATAAAAAAAAAAGTTCAGTGACAACAACAAATAGATCAAAAGAAATAGCCATATGGTCCAACACAAAAGGATGAGTGAGAGACTTTGGACAGCAAAAAGCATGAGTAATTGATTAATCACTCATCTCTGAGTCATAGAGACAGATAACAGATATATCTTGGGTCAGCTCTATGGCATCACTCCTGGAAGGTCGATGTGGGTACTGCTTTCTCAAATGAAAAGCCTGGGAATATTTCAAGACATTTCTTTCTCCCTTACAGTCCCCCTGTCCACCTCCCATTTATTATGTGATCAAATCTATGGATTTGGCTCCTTAATCTTCTTCTGAGTTCATTACTTCTCTTCATTCTCACTGCTGTCACCATAAACTACGCTATCATCACTTACTTTTACACCTGCAAAAACCTCAACACACATTTGCTAAGTGCCTAACACATATTGCATATTTACTAAAGGCATTTATGAGATGCTTATCATGTGGTAGACCCTCGGTAGAGACATGACGGCATCACTGCCACGATCAGGAATTTTGTAAGTTCAGGTAAACCAATAGTTACAAAATCATATAACTTCCAGCAATGATAAAGGTGGAAGTTAGAGTGGGGCAATGGAGAAAAAAAGTCATGTTTCTAATATTTGTAGTTGATCTTCGACACATTATCAGGTATAAATAACCAAAGAACTTACTTACCTGTCCTCATAACATCCTTTCATTAACTTCAAAAGTTAAGGGGGAAATAAAATGCATTTGGGCTGAAAATCCAACAGCTTTTAAGCAACTTTTTTAAAAATGCTGTATTATTGTTTTAAATAAAATACTCCTAATCTATTTCAACACAAATTTATATTCTAAGTAAAAACAAAAAGTTATACATATATTTAAAATTAATGTTCATTCAATATTGTTTCTATAGTTGGCAAACTGTAGTAGGCACCATGAATTTAGGAATAACTAAGTCAAGATCTCCTTAAAGAATTTGCCTAATACATCGGAAATACCACACACAATTAGAAAGCAATGTATTCATTCTTCCTGGGGACACATTCACAGAGATAATGACTTTTCACTTAAAATGAGAAGTTTCTCAAGTAAATTACCAGTAGTTCATAGTGAGTGATCAGGAGGAAAGTCTCAGTGTATGATTTCATTCATTCATACATTCATTTTCTCATTCTACAGTTGTTAATAAATAACTACTATATGTTAGATATCAAGACAAATACAAAGACAAACAGAACACGCTGCTGGCCCTCAAGAGTTTATAATGCAGGAGAAAATGACATGAAAAACAGTAGATAAATTGTACTGTTGAAGGTGCCATGATATAAGTCTGTAAGATTTCATAAAATGTGGTTCTTTTTACCTAGAAGAATAGGAAAAGATATATTCAGGACATCACATACATTTCTACCATGATTATAGGTTGTTTTCTGTTTTCTTCCACCCAAATCATAGGATTCATAAAGATAGACTACCATTCCAAAGTGAATAACCAGTCCAGATCTAATCTGTTGCTATCTCCAGAACAATGTACACTTCATGGAGACAGAGACTGTTCCTAGTCATCACTATATACACTGTCTATATCAGTGCCCAGAACATTGAGTTATGCAGTAAATATCTGTTCACTGATGGAACTAATTTGTGAGTTGAAGAGAACATCATAAACTGTTGGGATAAAATTTGAATATTTTTGCAGAAATGGGAGAAATGTCTCTCACAAAAAATTCTGGAAGTTGCCTTTTTACACTTTAATTTTTATAATATTAAAAAACATTATTGATCCATGCTTCAAGTGAGATTATAAGCAAAACAACAGCTTTGAAGTGCTTCAGGATTATATTCTGATCCAATCTGCCATCAAAGCTGCATGATGATGGGAAGCCTCAGAGCCCATTGTTTTTATTTGCCAAATTAAAGTAAAACCTATCTTGCAGATCTTGTAAGGCTGTTGAAAGTTTCAATCGTACAATGCATGTGCATGTCCTGTGTAAACTGTACAGCATTATGCAATCATCAAATATAGACTAATATTACATTTCTAAGCACTAAAGATTTGCAAGAATGCCTTTGGAAGGCAGTCAATTAAGCATCTATATTTTTTTATTTTGTTTCTCTCTAGTGCAGTGCCTGGAGATGACCACCAAACGGAAAATCATCGGCCGTCTGGTGCCGTGCCGATGTTTCCGAGGTGAAGAAGAAATCATCTCTGTGTTAGATTACTCCCACTGCAGCCTTCAGCAGGTGCCAAAGGAGGTCTTTAACTTTGAGCGGACACTGGAGGAACTTTATCTAGATGCCAATCAAATTGAAGAGCTACCCAAGGTAATTTTTGACAACCTAAAACATACACTGTAAATGAGTATTTTGTAATTTTCGGAGATGCTAAATGATGGCCTTCTATCTGGGTAATTGACAAATCACTGGAATTGACCTAACTTCTCCTGCTATTCTCATTGCATTTTAATACTACTCCATTTATAATTCAATGTAATATGTTAATGACAAACTTAACTCCACAAAATTGATTTATGCATTATGCCTTGCTACTTATTTATGTATTTATCTATCTATTTTTTATGGTCGTGTTGGGGGTACATTGTGGTTACAGATGTTCTTACAATATACCAAATATATCATAGTTGAATTCACCTCATCCATCATTCTCTTTTATGCCTGCTTCCCCCATTCCTGGAATAATTCAACAGGTCTCATTTTCTACTTACATACATGTGTACAGTTATTTGTACTCTATTCACCTTTAACTAAGAATCCTGTATTTTTATTTGGTACATGTGGTAACCCTAAGCCAATGAGTCTTTTCTTAAACTCTTTTTCTAAATGAGACAGATCTTATAAGACAAATAGTAAACACATGATTAACTAATTAAGCAAGTACTTGTTTAATATGGGTTCTGCTACATAGTACTTGAGGCTTTAACAGGGTTGTAAGAGGAATAAATCCCTTTCCTTGCTCTTGAAGTTCTAACAACCTAATTACAGAGAAAAACTGAAGCATTAGAGACAAGTGCTCAGTAATGTATCATCAGAACCAAAGAGTCAAAGACTTTGCTAGAACTTATGTCTAGAGAAGAGTTTCAGTTCTTGGAAGGTGAAGGAAAGGCTTGGCAAACCAAAACAGATGCAAAAATTAACATGGTATGTATGTGGGAGGGGAACAACATTGTGAAGAATCTGGACCTGTGGGTGGGGGGTGAGTGCTGACAATGTGTGGGGAGAATAGGGAAGATGCAGACTATGGCGGGTCTTAAGGTCCCATAGCATTGCTTAGTTTAATGTAGTAATCAGATGATAGCACAGTAGAGTCTTGAATGTCACATAACTCACTGGGATCTTAAGTAGTTCCGAAAGAAAAATCTAAAGACATTTTGTCTGTTTGGTTAGTTAAAACAATAAATTAGTAATTAGCTTGCTGGTGGGGTGGCTGAAGTGGTCGAACATCTGCCTAGAAAGTATGAAGCTCTGAATTCAAACCCTAGTACCACCACCAAAGGAAAAAAAAAGTAGACTTCATTTGCTCACTTAAGTGAAGGTTCTTCTCAGCACAGGATCCAGAATTAATTTGTTTCTATTCATTTTGTATGGGATCATTTTTCTTCTGAGACTGACTTTTCATGGTGACAGAATGGTTGCAACAATACTAGCATTCACTCCCTCAGTATCCAAAGAGAGAAACATCTGGTTTTTAAAAACTTTCTGAAGAGGACAGGAAAGCATTATTAATTCCTTTGCTAACTTGTCCTTAGATCTCATTGGCCTTAATTTTACCATAAATATATTGTTGACACAGATTACAGCCAGGTGCTGTAATCTAGCTACTCAGGAGGCAGAGATCAGGAGGATCTTGGGTTTGAAGCTAGCCAGGACAAATAGTTCCAGAGACCCTATCTCAAAAAAAAAAAAAAAAAAAAAACCATGAAAAAGGGCAGGCAGAGTGGTCAAGGTATAGGCCCTGAGTTAAATCCCACTATCACAAAAAAAGAAAGTGTGCATTACAGAACAAACTATTATTGTAAGAAAATTGTGTTTACCCACATTGGCATAGCAATGATGATTATTGTTTTAGAAGGAAAAGTTGCACTGGTTAGCAGTCTGCAAAAAACTGAAACTAGATCCATGTATATCACCCTATACTAATATTAACTCAAAATGGATCAAGAATCTAAATATCAGACCACAAACTCTAAAGTTGGTACAGGAAAGAGTAGGAAATACTCTGGAGTTAGTAGGTATAGGTAAGAATTTTCCCAGTGAAACCCCAGCAGCACAGCAACTAAGAGATAGCATAGATAAATGGGACTTCATAAAACTAAAAAGCTTCTGCTCAACAAAAGAAATGGTCTCTAAACTGAAGAGAACACCCACAGAGTGGGAGAAAATATTTGCCAGCTACACATCAGACAAAGGACTGATAACCAGAATATATAGGGAACTTAAAAAACTAAATTCTCCCAAGATTAATGAACCAATAAAGAAATGGGCAAGTGAACTAAACAGAACTTTCTCAAAAGAAGAAATTCAAATGGCCAAAAAACACATGAAAAAATGCTCACCATCTCTAGCAATAAAGGAAATGCAAATTAAAACCACACTAAGATTCCACCTCCCCCCCTGTTAGAATAGCCATCATTAGCAACACCACCACCAACAGGTGTTGGCGAGGATGCGGGGAAAAAGGAACCCTCTTACACTGTTGGTGGGAATGTAAACTGGTACAACCACTCTGGAAAAAATTTGGAGGCTACTTAAAAAGCTAAACATTGATCTACCATTTGATCCAGCAATACCACTCTTGGGGATATACCCAAAAGACTGTGACACAGGTTACTCCAGAGGCACCTGCACATCCATGTTTATTGCAGCACTATTCACAATAGCCAAGTTATGGAAACAGCCAAGATGCCCCACCACTGACAAATGGATCAAGAAAATGTGGTAGCTATGCACAATGGAATTTTATGCAGCCATGAAGAAGAACGAAATGTTATCATTCACTGGTAAATGGATGGAATTGGAGAACATCATTCTGAGTGAGGTCAGCCTGGCCAAAAAGACCAAAAATCATATGTTCTCTCTCATATGCAGACATTAGATCAAGGGCAAACACAACAAGGGGATTGGATTTTGATCACAAGATAAAAGCGAGAGCACACAAGGGAGATGTGAAGATAGGTAAGACACCTAAAAAACTAGATAGCATTTTTTGCCCTCAACGCAGAGAAACTAAAGCAGATACCTTAAAAGCAACTGAGGCCAATAGGAGAAGGGGACCAGGAACTATAGAAAAGGTTAGATCAAGAAGAATTAACCTAGAAGATAACACACAGGTATAGGAAATCAATGTGAGTCAATGCCTTGTATAGCTATCCTAATCTCAACTAGCAAAAACCCTTGTTCCTTCCTATTATTGCTTATACTCTCTCTTCAACAAAATTAGAAATAAGGGCAAAATAGTTTCTGCAGGGTATCGAGGGGGTGGGGGGGAGAAGAAGGGGTGGGGTGGGTGGTAAGTGAGGGGGTGGGGGGAGGGGGCAAAAATGACCCAAACATTGTATGCACATATGAATAAAAATAAATAAATAAATAAATAAATAAAAGAAGGAAAAGTTGCTCTTAATCAATGACTGTATATAACATTTTTAAAGATTTATAGACAAACTATTAACTGTTTGAGAATTTAAATCCTCAAACAAAGGGTATTGTTTTGTCTACTACCTTGTTAAGTGTTCCTCTGATATTGTTGACATTGTGATTTCAGATTTGTTGAGTAATAAAATAGAAAATTATTTTTTTTAAATTATATGATAATGCAATTGGTTGTTAATTTCCTAATTCTGTAATAATGCACAAATATAGCCATGCATTATAATAATGGCTGTTTTAAATATTATATTATGATAAAAATTATATTTTATAAATATTATTCTTTGCTTTCTGATATTTTATATAGAGTATTCTAATTGGTCATGAATCTCCAAAAGATGATGTTATACAACAGGTACAGAACAAAAAGTCAAGGTTAATGGCATTACCAAAGACATATCAAGAGTATGTCAGAGAAGATGCAAAAATAGACATGAAAGAATATGAAATATTTTAATTAGGAATAGGTCAATGTAGGTTGCTCAATTTTCTATAGTAAAAAAGTAAAAACGCAAAATGACATGCCTCTCTCAGAGTAACAGATATGCACACAGTTTATAATTTAAACTTCTATGCTTATTATTCTGAATTAAGAACTTAAAATTATAGACAGAGTAATAGATTGTAATGGCCATATATCATACATAAATTATGAGATCAACTTAAATAAAATAATAAAGTGAAAAACTACAGAGAAACTTCTCAACACTGAAGAACTCTAAAAAAGAGACTACAAATAATTTTGGAAAGCTAATACATGACTAAGATTATAATATATGGGAGTGAACTTGGAAAAGTTAATTTGACCATGTTTAGGATCAAAGGTGTGGCTCAAGTAGTAGAGCTCCTGCCTAGCAAAGCATGAAACCTTTAGTTCAAACCCTAGTACTGCCAAAAAAATTTTTTCAAAGAACTGATCTACATTTGAAGCATCATACTTTCAATGTTTTCCCCATTTAAAACTTTATAATCTGATCCAAAAATATTTTAGAGATCAGAAGCTTAAGTTTTGGACCCAGGCAAGCCTGGGATTAGGTCCTAACCTGGGAAGGTATTTTATTTTCTACAAGTTTCCGTTTCTTCAGTAGCAAAATTGGGATAATAACACCATCTCTGGGGAGGACAGGAAGAGATAGAGGGGAGAGAGAGACAGAGAGAGAGGGAGAAAGAAGAAAAAGGGGGAAGGAAGAAGGGAGGGAAAAAGGAAGGAGAATGAAAAAGGAAAGGAAGAAAAGAAGGAAGGGGAAGGTTATTGCTCCCTGAGATAATGCTTGTAGAATGACTTGATAGGAAAACATTAAAAAACTGATATTTATTATTCTCCTATCACATTTGAAATAAGAGACCCATGTTAATTACCCTGAGTCAAACAAAAGTAAAATTTTATATCTCAAGAGAGTTGACTATCTCTTGGTACTGACTATCCAACAAAAAATGTGGCATCTACCCAAAATCTCCAAAGACAGCTCTTATGAAAATAATACATTACTCAAAATAGGTAATAGGTATTTTACCCTAAACAGTTAATCCTAACACATCCTAATATCACATCAAAATCAATATATTATATCATTTTTAAGGAAATGTACCCTCAGAGATTATTTAATTTAGTCCTCAATTATTACTAATAAGTAAATCAAGACTGAAAAAGTTAATTGATTTCCCTTGGCATGTTAAAAAACAACCAAACCATCACCAAAAATTATTAGTCAGGAGATGAGAAGTTATACTCCAGCAACAAATCAAAATTTCGGTGGATAACTGAACAGTTTTGCTTTGTGTTCTATGAGTATTATCAGGGGCCACTGATCTTCAGGAACCAATAGCTAAAACTGGTTCAGTTATCCACTCAATGTAGAAATGTTTCCTTTTTATGAATATTTCTTTTAGTGGAAAAAATCATTAAGTTAAGAGACAGGACATTTTGTAACTGGAACATTCTAGTTTTTAGAAAGTTCTGCCATATGTCAATGATGCTCCCCTCATCCATCTATCTCTCCACCCAACACTTGGCTAGGAACTTAGGTTGATGGAAAAGATTAGTTTAAGCATGCCTATCTTGGAAGAGGAAATATGCATACAGAACTACTGTCTTGATTCTTCAAATGCATTAAAGGGATTTGTGACTTTGCCTAAGAGTTCTTTTGTCTAAGACAAGTGTTTGAGTTTCTTTTACCATTTTTCAAGGACATGCTTTCTAGACCCTTAACCATCACGATTACTTTCCACTGGACATTTTCTATTTTTATTTGTCAAATAAAAAGATTTATCCAAGTGAAAATACCCAACAAAGCAATGAACAAAATGTAGTGGTACTCAGAAGAGATAAAAGTTGAAGATGGGTATTTAAGTATCATCCTCCTAGAAGTGAGAGTTAAAACCATAGGTCAAAAAAATGACCTTAGAGATAAAGGGAGAGAAAATTGTAGAGAAACAAACAGTGAACTTTAAAATAGGCAATAGTACAGACTCACCACTGGGATTTGCCTACAAGTTATTTATGTTTCCCTCAGCAGTATGGCAACTTTGTGCATAGAGACAAAACTGGGCTAGTTTTTTATGGTCATGAAGCCAAGAATACATCAATGAGAGAGATGTAACATGTCAATTGATTTTAATCTAGGTTTCTATAGCTTACAAAAATCGATGTGCTCTAATGAACAGAAGAAAAGGAGGTAATAACTTAACATGTAGCACTTTTGAAGATAATTCTGGATTTTTCCAGTCTACCTAGACATTGGAGATTTAAGATCTTGATCATTTCGCTTGAGAATTCAAGTTTACTATTTTCTGTATCAGGGAGCAGAGGTTCTAGCTTCCAATCAGAGTGCCATAAAACACTCAGAGGGGACACAAACTGGTGAGATATGGGAAAATCAT
This sequence comes from Castor canadensis, assembly GCF_047511655.1. Classification (NCBI taxonomy): domain Eukaryota; kingdom Metazoa; phylum Chordata; class Mammalia; order Rodentia; family Castoridae; genus Castor; species Castor canadensis. Next base: position 105,462,210 of record NC_133392.1, on the reverse strand, counting down.
ACATACATTTGAGAATAATTATCAGAAAAACCAAGGAAACGTATGTTGGAGAATATGTATTCTTAAATTTGACCATTTTCTGGAAGTACATTTTGCATCCATTTGTGTTTGTTACTTTTTCCTCACTGTGACAAAACACCTGAAAAGTAGCTGGGCACCAGTGGTTCATGGCTGTAATCATACCTACTCAGGAGGCAGGGATCAGGATGATTATAGTTTGAAGTCAGTCTCAGGCAAATATTTTGTGAGACCCTATCTCAAAATTACCCAACACAATAAAAGGGCTGATGCAGTAGCTCACCCTGAGTTCAAACCCCAGTACTACCAAAAAAAAAAAAAAAAAAAAAAAAGATTTATTTGGGCTCATAGTTTCAGAAGCTTCAGTCCACGAGTGACTGGCTCCATTGTATTTCGGTCTGTGGCAAGGCAGAAATACAATGGCAGAGGGCACAGTGGCACAAAGTTGCATACGTCATGGCATTTCGGAGAGAGAAAGAGAGAAAGGGAGGGGAGACTGGAACAAAACAGATATGCCTTTCAGTGATCTCCTTCCTCCAACCAGGCCGCACTGCCAAATCACTCATTCAGTATGAACACATTAATAGATTAACCCTTGATGAGGTCAGAACCCTTATGATCCAGTCACCTCAAAAGTGCACCAACAGCTGTGGACCAAGCCTTTAACACATAAGCCTTTGACACTTTATATCCAAAACACAACATCAGTTAAGGTGGATTTTGTCTCACCATGATAGAGATTAGTAGATCCCAGTCATCTCCATTCCAACCTCCCCTACCCCCAAAAATGTAGGAATTAGCACTCTCTTTCTTTTGCTAAGTAGATTTTTTTAAAATTCTCACATATGATTTTTATTATTTTATCACAAAAATTACTTCAGCTGTCAAAGGTAGAAAAATAAATAGAATCAATGCTATTCTTTTCACAAGAGAAGTTAGGGGCTAAGCTTACACTTTCTCTTTTTAAATAGAAGTTTTATCAAAATACAATTTGCATAACATCAAATTCCTCTTTACTAAGTGTGTAATTTGATGATTTAATTATATTCACAGAATTGCACAGCCATCATCACTAATTCTAGAACAATGTCATCATCCTACCCCCCAAAAGCTCCGTACTCATTAACAGTCATCCCATACTCTCTTCTTCCTTCAGTCCCTGGCACTTACTTATCCCTTGATTTGCCTAGTCTAGTCTTTTCATATAAACAGAATCATGCAGCATGGGATCTTTCATGACTGGCTTCTTCACTGAGCATCAGGTTTTTAAGGTTCGTCCATGTTGCAGGATATATGATAATCATTTACGTAGATGTACCACATACGATGTTTAAAAACACAATATAACACTTATTTGAAATGCAGAAAAACTGTTACCAACTTTTATTTTTCATAACTCATCTGTGTAATTGTTGTCCTAATACACATCTATCAGTTTGGGGTATTATAATCAATAGTGTACATGAAGTCCAGCTTCTGTATTCAGTTGACTCCAGTATTTTATTTCAATCAAGCAATTATTTAAATTTAATTTCATAAAGGAATGTGGCAAAAATGAAAGCAAAATTTTAAAAAATATTGCATGATACGGAATATTGTCAGTAGCTGAAGCATTGGTCATCCAATATAGACCATAAGGGATGTTTCAGGTGTGAAAATTTTATCATGGTGTGGGCTCCAACCACAGTCCTAGGAAATAGCAGAAATCCTTACTGCCGCTTCAGGAAAATAAATGAATAACAAAAGTGCACATGAATCATGCCAGCAGCCAGTCTGTAAGCTCCAGTTAATGACCAGCCAATGGGCTGCTTGGGCGTGTCTTGTATGTAAATAAATAAGATTTCTCAGAGAATTTGCCCTTGGTCTTTCCTCTGCCAGGTTTGCTCTGCCCCATGGCACTGTTCCTGTTCCTTCACTTTAGTCTCTGCTCAAACATCATCTTAAAAATAACAACACCCACCATCTCCATCACATTTTCACTCCTAACAAAACTTTAGATTTAATTTATCAACATCTAGTAAAATATGATTTTTAACTGCTTTCCCTAAATGCTTTATCATTGCTATAAATCAGCAGCATAAACAGTTCTTTCCGATATGCTGTCATCCTTTTATAAAGAATAAAACTTTGATGGTGGTCAGAGTTAAGGAAGGAAGGAGAAGATTGGAGAAGATCTGGACACACAGAACACAGAAAATAAAATTCATTTAATATTCAAAAAACTTCTGATATTGATTCTGAGGGTTCAGCTAAAATGGTATAATTTTTGTGACATCCCCATAACCACTAAATAATAGAGGACACTTTCCATTTCTTCTTCCTCTCAAACTCTCAAACACTAAGTACTTTGTCCATATAAATTAGAATTGCCATGTAATATTTTCTTCAATAAAAGGAGGAATGTCTTAGGAATGCTTTTATGTGTACAGAGATGGAGGTGGAGTCAGTTCTTCCAAAGTCAGTCTTTCTTTCCAAACTTAATGCTCTGTGATTCATTAGTGTGACCTTTTCTTTTTTGATGTGTGTGTGTGTGTGTGTGTGTGTGTGTTTGTGTGCACGCGCGCGCACATCCTGGAGATCCAGCCCAGAACAAATGCTCTATTACTGAGTTACATTTCCAGCCCCTTGAGGTTCTTTTTAAATAGACAGGAGTTATACAAACAGAAGGAAGTGCTCTGATAACCAGAGTAGTGTCTATGGTTACCAGGTATTATCATAGAAGTGCTCGACTATGATGCACAGAAGTCTGGTAAGAAAGGACCTAGACTTGACAGAGTTCTGCCAGTAATTAGTCATGGGGCTCCAAGCAGGTTAACTCCAAGGAGCTTTAGCTTCTTCATATACAATAAATGCAAACAGAATTTTTCTTGTCCTCTCCTAAGATTGTGGTAAGGACCAAGCTTGCTGAGAATATGAAATCACTTTAAAAACATCAAAGTAATATGTAACTCTTAAGAGAAATTATTTTTAAAATGAAAGATTTGTTTAGTGAGGTTTATTTGCCTCTTTAAAATAATGTCTACTACTGCACAACAATAACAAAGTAATTAGTTAAATGGTTGCAAATTTACTGTTTAAGATGGATGTGCAGTTGTGTCAGTTAGGTGTGTTTACTCTATGCCACAAAAAACAACTAGCCAGTGTAGGTAAAGTTGAACATTTATTCACTCATAAAATTAAGAGAAGCTTAAGGTACTTCTCATGGAAAAGGGGGAGGTGTTAAGAGAGTTCTAGATTGCTGCATAAGATTGGCATCACAGTGACAATGTGGGCCATACATTATTACTCTTGTGAGGACATGAAACCCCAACATTTATTCAAGATTCAAATTCCAGCTGCATCCCCAAATAGTACCTGATGAGGAAAGCTGTAACAAGAAGGTCATAGTTCTAATGGAATAAGGGAAATAGTTGCAGACAAGAAAAAAAGTATCCTCCAATATTCTATATCACATATCTTCAATTTTATTGATTCTTCTTTTCTTTAGACTTAGTAGTCTAAAGCCATGTTTTGTTATACCTTTTTATGTCTTGGCAATCCTGGTGGTTAAACTCAGCCCCTTGCCCTTGCTAGACAGGCACTCTGCTACTTGAGCCACTCCACCAGTCTGTTTTGCATTGGTTATTTTTTGAGATAGGATTCACTTTATGCCAGGTCTAGCCAGGACCACAGTCCTCCTATTTGTGCTTCTCTGAGTAATTGGGTTGACAGGAATGCACCGCTGCACCCAGCCATTGGTTGGGATGGGGTCTGGAAACTTTTTGTCCTGGCTGTCCTTGACCTGTGATTTCCACCTCCCAACTGCACCTGACTTGTTATAACTTTAAATAAAATTATTTGACATCAAAGTCACTTGCATATTTTGTGAGGGGTCTAATGCAATCAAAGAAAACACAGAAGGAAGATTTTAAGATGACAGATTTTGAGATGCTAATTCATAGTTGGGACTGTAGTTAATCAAAACTCAAATGATCATTGATTATTTTATTTTTCCTCCTACTAAAAAGAATCTTCACGAGGTGAAAGAAACTACTTGTATCATTACAGCTGCTAATTAAACAATTGTCATGATTCAGAAATGTCAAATGGTTTGCTCTAGATTAAAGATGACCTAAATTTGCAAATGCAAAACATAAAAAATTGCTACTTGTTCTATAAAGTTGCCTCATTTTATAATTTCATGTTGACAATAATTCTTTTAAGTGTTTGTCTTCCATAAACACACAGTTGTCCATAGCTTTGATATTCTATATGCATAACTCTGCATAGATCTATGGGAAAACTCCTTTAAACCCTGGCTTTAAATAAAGGTGAAAAATACCTTTAATTAAACTTCCTCACTCCTTCACAGATATCTAGAGTACATTATTCTGTTTTCCAGTGCCAAAAATATAGAATTTTTCTGAATATATAAACCATATCCAGAATAAAATGTCTCATATATATGCATCAAGATTTTACTTTGCTTAATTTTGCCTTGAGCACCATTCTCCAATTCTGTTCTTTTATTCCAATTATTTTGGCATTTGAATGAACAGGAGTTTTTTTTTTTTCAGTAAATAAGTTCAGTAGGTAGACTCTAGCATTCTATGGAAGAGTGAGATGATTACCAAAAACATAGTTCTTATGTGGAAAAAGATAGATAATTTTTTCTTACTCAGATTCCCATTTTTGCTTAAAATGTTCTACTGCTTAAAAATGTATAGCATCAGTAATTCTTAATCATTTGTGTCAATTAATAACTGGCACCTCTGTGGTACTCCAGGCATCTTTCAACAGAAGATTTACAATTCCTTCACTTATTTCTAAACTATACCTAAATAGCAAATCACACTGAAATTTGATTATAAACCACCCATTTGCTGATTTTTATGGCTACTTTTTGGAATGGTATAAAAACCTCTACATTTTAGGTAAAATATCAATTGATTTGTTTGTTCACTCACCAAACATTTCTTGAGTACTAGTTAAGCAATAATTGGTGATACATTACTGAGCAAGACCATGTTTCTATTCTCACAAAATCTACTTTGCTGCAAAAGAAGAATATAATTAAATAACTTAGAAATAAAGTGTTGGCAAATGTGAAGATGAAAATAAACCAGGTTTTTTTCTGAGACATTTCTTTAGGTTGAAAGGACAGTAAATGTGTCTTTAAGGAGTAACCGTTTATGTTGTGCTCTGAATGACAGGGAGGGGTCACCCTTGCAAGATCTGCGAATAGACATTCTAGTCAGAGAGGGCACTCTAAATAGGAATGAGGGTGGCATACTCAGGGAACTGAAATAAGGTAAGTGTGTGATGAGTGAGGGGAAGGGTGGAAAAAGGCAATAGCAGAGGTCAATGGAGGAGATGGTGGGCTGAGGTCATGGTAAGTTCAGATAAGATAGGTAGTATTTTAAGATTTTATTCTTAGTGACATTGAAGGACTTTTAAGAAAAACAACAATATGAAATTATTCATATTTTTAAAATACCACTCTAGTTGATGTAGGAATACATTATGATCATTCAAGAGTAGAAGAAAAGAGATTAGAGGCCATTTCAAGTATTTCAGTGAGAGGTTGATGGACTCCAACAGAAATGATGAGAAAAGAGAAGTGTTTCAGATTCTGTTTTGCAGTAAAGTGAACAGACTTTGTTAATGCAATGGATTTGGGAGAGAGAAGATAAGATGTGAAAGAAAATTTAGAAAGAATGCCTAAGGCGGAAAACAAGAAGTGTTGTTGAGGATGTAGAGGGAAAGCATGTGTTGTCATGGAAGCCAAGAAAAAATTGAAAGTGATTGAAAAAGTGGGCATATAAACTGAGAGCTTGACCAAGGTATGAAGATGACAGAGGAGGGAACATTGCATTTGCTGGTATGGAAGTCTTTGGCAATCTTCACAGGAATAGAAAGGTGAAGATGTAATTATAGTGTATTGAAGAGACAATGGTGAACATAGTCATATCTCTTAAGAGGTCTTGCAGTGAAAGAAGAAAAATGAGGCAGGCTAGAGAAGAATTTGAGGTCATGACACTTAATTGTTTCGTTTTTTAAGATCAATGACATAAAAGTACACATATGCACACATAAGAATAAATGAGAAGAGGAAGAGACTAAATACAGGAAAATGATGGAATAATTATAACAACTATATGCTCAATGCAAAAGGACATAGGCTTTCCTGAAAATGTAAAGGGATTACCTTTGAGAGAGACAGTTAAACTCCATTGTTTGTAATAAAAGAGAGAAAGAAGAAAATATGGGTTCAGAGGATAATGATTGACCAGACTTGAGGAATATTATGGCAATGAAATTTGGTTCAAATGGTGAGCTTCTCGATGTGAAGAAAGAAATGCTGAAATTCAGTGAGCTGAAAGGATGGGAAATGACAATATTGCAGTATTGGCTTATAAGGAACTTTCACTTATGGAAGGAATTGAGGATCTTAGCTGTATTTATTAGCTATATCTTTTAAAGTTCCTTCTTGACATGAGGGGAGCATTGAGAAACAGACACAGAAGTAAGTTCCCCATAGTCTATGGGTTTACATGCCTGGATCAGCATGTTAACAGGAGAAACCAAAAAGAAGACAGGTGAAAGAGCTTCATAAACAGGGTGAGGCAGGAAATGTAATAAATATTTTTTGGTTATCTACTGAATGATATGCACTTCAGTAGCTTTTTTGTTCTCAGAACAACCCTGACCAATAGATTTTTACCTCATTTTATTTATTTATTTTTGGCAGAACTGGGGTTTGAACTCAGGGCCTTAGACTTGCTAGACAGACTCTGTTCCACTTGAGCCACTCCACCAGCCCTTCTTTGTCTTGGGTATTTTCAAGATAGGGACTCACAAACTATTTACCCAGATGGCTTTGAACAGAGGTCCTCCTGATCTCTGTTTCCTGAGTAGCTAGGATTTCAGGTGTGAGCCATTGGTGCCTGGCTGTTATCCTCATTTAAAAATCAAGTACATAAAAAAACAAAAGTTCACTGAAGCATGATGAAGTTGAAGAATTACCAAGAATGGTACAGTTGTTGAAATATGAATTTAAGTTTGTGTTATTCCAAATTCTGCATTTTCATTTTACCATCCTGAGGAAGGCCTTCTAGAATTTAGCATTTGACTAGACATGTAGATGAACAAGAAGATGGATCAGGGATTGGATTTTCATTCTAGAAAACTAGGACAGTGTAACTAGTCCTATTCACTATTAAATAGTGAAACAGGCTGTTTGGAGAGAAACATGAATTCTATTTTAGATGAAAAATATGAGATATTAGCCCAACATTTTCATGAACATTACAAAAAACAGTAAGAGATCTAGGTATGAGCCTCACTGTGTAAGGACTGGAAATGCAAATATTTTATCCAGAGATGAGAAATAAAAAACAAGGTCTTGTTAGACCTGCTGATATCATTATAAATGATTCAGTAGCCAATTTATAAAATGTTAGATTTCACAAGACTCCAGATTTATAACTTATCTTTTAAAAATGCTAAAGAAATGATGAGATCAACATTTCCAATTGTTAGCAATTTTAGTGGAGCTGAGCAGTGACTGGACCCTATACATGGAGCATATCTAGTTTGCAACAGATCCCATTTATGCTGCCTCACACATTGAATGTACCTGGCTAGCTCCTATAGAATATCAAATTTCAATCAAATATGGACATTCATTAATTTAGTCATTAACAAAATTAAATGTCTTCTGTGTGTCAGGTCACTGGGAAAAGAGTGATTCAATAGACTTTATGGGCTTTATAGCATGAAAGGCAGACATTGAACAAGTATTGCAGTCAAGTATGTTTTCTGTTATGATGGGCCGGGAGGCAATGGTGTTTTGAAACTACTCAACAGAGCATCCTTCCTAAGGAATGCTATTCCAAATAATACTTAAAGATAAGTAGCTGTTCACCAGAAAAGGGATGAGCAATATTTCCAGGATGTGAGTAAGACATATTTAAAGAACCAAAAGTCCAGTACTATTTAAATGTATAGAGCAAAATTGAGAATAGAAGAATGGAGGCTGGAGAGATTATAAAGATCTTAGATGTTAAGATAGGGTGATTTTATCCTGAAATCCGTGAAAATTCATTTCAAGGTTTATCTGGGTAGCAGTAAAATTGAATATGTATTTTAGAAAGGTAGTCCTGGCAGTAATAAGAAGAGATTACAAAAGGTAATTCCTGACAGGTGCTGGAAGCTCACTCCTGTAATCCTAACTACTTGGGAGCTGAGATCAGGAAGATTGCAAGATCTTATTTCAGTGGAAAAAAGCTGGTATGATTGTGCATGCCTGTCATCCCAGTGATGGTAGGAAACATAAGTAGGTAGATCATGGTTTAAACTGGCCTTGGAAAAAAGTGAGACTCCCATTTCCAAATAACCAGAGCAAAAAAGACTGGAAGCATGTTTCAAGCAGTAGAATGCCTGCCTAGCAAGCACAAAACCCTATGTTCAAACCCCAGAACTGCAAAATAAATAAATAAGTAAAAATAAAAATAGGTAAGTTGAAAGTAAGGAAGACCAGATACACAAATCCCATAGGAATCTGTGAGAACTAATGTTGACCTCAAAGATGGAACAAAGGACACAAATTCTAGAGAATTTCAGGATGCAAAATTTATGGATTTGGTTATCTGTTTGATATCTTGCTATTGGGGGAAGGAGCAAAATGGGGCACAAGTGACTCAAGATCCAGAAAACTAGAGCCAAGTTCCGGGGAATAATAGAGGAATGTGTGTGGAAGCCAGGTGTGCATCACACAGATAGAGTTATCTTTCCAGACTGGAGCAATCCACACAGGGCACAAGCATGGGTTTCTCTAGAATAAAATGTGGACCTTCAGAAAATTATTCCTAAGATATAGAGATAAAAGTAATATCCAATAATCAAGTAAACTATAAACCATTGCTTGCACAAACCAAATGACATATAAAAGGAAAAATATAGCCTCATCAAAGTGTGTCAGTTGCTACCATCCTTTCAATATTTCTTACCATTGTTCTTATCATTGTTACCTGATTATTGAATATTTTAATGTTACTCATTTTTTAACTTTTTTTGTGGTACTGGGGTTTGAACTCAGGGCCTCATGCTTATGTACTAGGCAGGCGCCTTATCACTTGAGCCACCCCACCCATTTTTTGACATTTGTATTGGTATATAATAGTTGTACAGGGGTTTTATTGTGACATTTCCATATATGCGTATAATGTGCTTTTTGACTCGGTCCTCAGGATGTGACTTGACAATTAGACTTGAGAGAAATAATCTTCTTTCAATTCCGAAAAGGTTGATTTCATTTTAGAAGTGAATCCAAATCACCATCTTAGTTGAATGCCCTCTCTAATTTAGAACTACTTTAAGATCCCATTCCTGACCAAAGAGTCCCAGTGAGTCAGGCCATTCTTGTCTTTTATTGGAAGATACAATTATTAGAGAACAGTTGTGGTCATTGGACTGACTTCTAGTTATATGTAAAAATCACCATGTGATCACTTGCTTCCAACAAGTAGCACAGTTATATAAGGTCATGAGTCAAGATCCACTATAGTACACACATGCTATATCTTTCTCCAACGACAATTAAAAGATATCTAAGAGAGAAACATGAATGTCCTGACTCAAATGCAGAATTCATCTGAATTGTAAAGATAAAAATAATCCTATTCATTCTATTCTGTTGTCAGAGGTACATGGCAGAAAAGTTTACCAGACCCTGGAATAGACTTCAGAGAGAAAGAGTGTTTTTAGTTGCTGAGAAATTATAGGAAAGAAAAGAAGGAAAGGATATGAATAATGTAGGCTCATACATACTGCCTGCTAGCTAGTATTATTTAACTTCAAAGGTCATAATTCAAAAAAAAAAGCCTCGATTTGCAGAGACAAAGAAAGGTTGGAAGTGAAATGTCTGGTGTGATGGAAAGAACTAAAGTTCAACAGTTCTCAATTCGAATCCCAGCCAGAAAAAAGTTCTCAGCTTGGGTTCTCCTGTGCAAAATGGGGTGAGAGCACCTACCTTGCAAAATTATTTTGCCTGCCTTTCATTTTTGTCATCTACTGACCTGTGGCAAGGTTTCACTACTACAGATTAAATAATGGAGTATCTTTGAAATGTGAATCTGGGGCAAAATGTAAGCTTTCAACAAATGACAGTGATTGTTTTTAGCTACAATATAATAAAGAACACAGAAGAGTTGAATTTTTTCTATAAATTTGAAAAATGATGCCTCCACATTCCTTAAAGGAATTTATCTTTGTTTTTTTTTAATTAACATTGATATAGAGCAAGAAAAATCATTTACAGATATTTATTCTTGAAAAATTTATGTGTAAATTAACTTTTCATAGATCTCTGATATATTTACAATTTCTATGTAATAAGGCAATTTGTTATTTCCATAATGAACGTCAAAGAGCACTAACTGAGTTAAGTCTTGACCAAAGATTTAGAGGAAACACCAAGGTTCTATCTTTTTCTTTAGAACTACTTTACTACTTCTTGCTTTCCTGGTAGCAATGTAGCCTTACTACTGATTTTTCATTTGGAGGGGTGTGTGTGTGTGTGTGTGTGTGTGTGTGTGTGTGTGTGTGTGTGTTAATTAAAGGTTTGTCTCCCTTTTTTAAGATGGCAATAAAGGTTAATTATGTTGAATTTCATTCTCATGCCCTTAAGAGTCTTTTCTATATGTCAGTGATCTTTAATATGAAAAAAGGTTCATTCTTTTTGCCCTAAATAATTAAGAATTGGCTACATAAATGCTTGTAAAATATGGCCACCACATGAATTTACTCATTAACATAAATAATGGCTGTTTCTGCCATGTTAGCAATGAACTGCCACCAGCCTGCACAGAAATCCTAACCCTCCAAGATACAGAGTAGGACTGAGAATTACAGGGCCAGAGTGTGGGGTACCCTTATAGTCAGCACTCTGTTTAGAAGAGCAAAGTCACAGAAACCAAGAGTCCAGAGAGTCTCAAGGAGGGAGTGGTGACATTGTCAAATGGAATAAGGAAGAGAAAGGAGAGTTAAGTAATACGCTAGCACAGGCAATACAGTTTTACTTGCAGTTTCTGTAATACAGCTTCAGAAGAGAAGAGGGGATCTGTTCTCATATTCTCTGCTATACACTGAAGACTCACAGATCTGTTAGGCCAGCTCAGCTATATCTTGCAATATTAAAATTTGGCCATACTTTCTGAATTTAGTTGAATATTCATAATCAACAAAATTAATCCTCTCCCTACCCCAAAACCTGGGTCCTATCCTATTTTCTCCATCTCAGTAACAAGCCATTCAGTCCCATTACCAGGACCCTGCAATCCTTTACTCTTCTTACTAACTTGACTTCCAGATGAAGTCAACCAACCAAGTCTTATCAATTTTTCCACCTAAATATTTGTTTAATCACTCCTCTGCACCCTATGATGGAAGCCTTTTTCAGGGCCACACTACCTCTTGGCCTACCTCTATTGGCTAATGGAACAGTCTTCATCTTGGTAACTCTTAAACCAGCCCCTCCCATTCTATTATACACATAGTCAACAGTGACATTTCCATTGTAAATATGACCAGTTCACAATTTAAGTTAAGGCAATCCTCTATCTCTTCTCTACCTTTATGAAAAAACTATGCACCTTGGCATGGACTCTAAGATGAGGCTCCATTGAGTAGCTAGAGCTACTCGTGCAATCTCTGGGTTAGGAGTGCTTCTGAAACACAAAACTTCTTGTCTCTAGGTTCATGCATTTCCTTTGTGGGGTATGCCACTCTGCAACTCATTTCACTGTCATCTCCCACAGCCTTCATTTTTCACTCACTGGCCCAATTACCTAACTCTTCTCTGTACTTCCATATGACCATGTGCACAATTCTACAGTTGTGTTTACAACAACTATTTACTTGGTCTCTGTCCTATTCCAGGAAAACAAGGGTGAAGAACAATAACTCTACCATGTGTCTGCATCAGCTCTATTTTTGTTTCAACAGGAACTAGCACAATGTTTGGTCTAAAGCTGTGTTTTCGCTACATATTTGTTGAATGATAATAGGATTTTCTAGAAGTGAACTGCAGAAATATATACATAAGACTATATGAAAATGCAGTAAGTAGACTCACAACTAATCCTGCTTTGCTAGGTGGTCAGGTGAGTCTACTTAGTAGAATGCATTGGGAAAGATGGGACTATAACATAAATTAATTGGGTTTTTAAGTTACAAATTGAGCCTTTAAGAAAGTGGAATTTGTTCAACAACATAGCTAAAGATAGAGTCAAAATTCAAATACAGGTCTATTTGATTCCAAAGTTTATGATCTGTTCATTAATAGTACCCTTAAAGAGGAGACTCTAGCTATGACATGAACCAGCTTCCCCTGTATTGGGCAACACTGGTCAGAAGAGAGTTGGGCCTTTATTTATCCACAACTGACCAGGACATAGAGAGACAAAAAAATAAAAATCAGCTAGTATGAAAGTCTAATGTAAAAACCATTCAACCCAAGAGTTCACATACCACATTGATTGCTTCTTATAAACAGTCAATATTTTCTTAAACGTTTATCAACCAAAAATTTCATCAACTTGTACTTACTAAAAATGTAATAAAAGAACTGAAAAGTCACACCCACAAATGTGCACACATATATCCCCTCTCTCAAGCTTAGTAGAAATTTCTGAAATCTACCCCAATGGCTAGACACAATGAAGATGGGCCAAAATTAAGAACAATTAAAAGATGCATTTCTATTTAGCTTTTTCTTTTTTCTCTTTATTTCTGAATGTTATTAGCTTGCTACTATCAAATAATCATGGCTATATGTTAAAAATATTTATATTTAAGTGTTTAAATTGAATAGAATAGGTATGGCACTGTGTTATTTACTCAAACTGACAGCAATTATTCCAATAAATTAGATGCATTCTTTTTTTTCTAAGACAATGATAAATACTGAAATAACCTTACTGTTACAAAGGAGAAAATGATTCAACAACATCTTTGTATAAATTGTTTTAAAATATAACAGCAATGTATTTTTAAAACAACAGCAATGATATCTATTGTTTTCTAGGATAAAATTCCTGAGTATTTACTGTAGTTGTGACCTTTCTACAAGAAATAAAAAAGCTCTTCTCTGTAGCACATTCAGAACCACTAAAATGCACTAGAAAGAGCTATAATTTTTCTCTTGTCCTACAGTTTAAATCTTACATGATGCTATTAGCACTCGTCCAGCCTGACATCTACCACAATCCTACACCACCACTAACTACTAGAGACTAAAATTTCTCTTGACTACATAACCTTCCCTTTTTTGACTGCTTACATACTACTGGCACCCAGTTTTAATGTTTTCTCCTCTTTATTGTTCTTCCTCCTCGTCCTTACTTACAGTGCCTTAATTTCCACTCATTATTCTTCATCTAGATGTTTTTTATTCAGCCACTTCTAGTCACAGGTATCAGTTTTTTCTCAAAAACAAAAATCTAAGTAAGTTACTTTCTTGCTTATGAACATTTAAGGGGTATAATATTAATTTGAAGGAGAAGTGTAGAATAATTTGAAAGGCATACAAATGTGTTCCAATTCTTTTAATGTGAAAATATACTTTCTTTTAATGTGAAATGTACTTTGCAAATTCCTCTCTCTGCCATAGTATTTAATTACAACCAATTGAGGGATTTTTTTTTATATTTATCAATATTAATCAGCAGTATAATTGAAGAAAGGGATTATTTATTATCCATCTTTGAGCCTTGTCACTGAGCCTGTCACTGAGTAAGATGTCAAGGGGTGTGCAACTAACACAAGCAATCTAAGAGGAAGGGAAATGGGAAGTAAAGAAAAGAGGAAGAAATGAAGAAAAGGAGAGATGGAGGGAAGGAGGGAGAAAGGGAGGAAGGAAGAAAAAAGCAAAGAAGAGAAGAAGGGAGGAAGAGAGGATAATGCAAATATAAAATCATTTTTATTATTTCAGAGTTGGATCTTAACTAAAGACAATTATTAACAATTGTATTAAACTAAGGAATTTTAAAACATTTAGTTGTAATGTGCAGAAAATAATTATTTCTTTGAAATGGCTTTTAAGCAAACTTGGAAATGCTATAGCCTGAACATTGGAAAAGGGATTCAAAGCAAGATCTTCTAAAAAAAAAGACAGCCATTCAGTGATGCCAACTCATCAGACAATTAGTCCTTTCCCTGGTGGGATCCACATGTGCCAGCATAATGGCATCACTACCCTCTTGTTGAATATTTAGGATTTTATATGAAACTTTTCAGGAAAATCTTTTATGCTTTCAAAATTCACATCTAATTCTTTCTGTGGTGGGAAGCTAAATCTTTTCTAGGTATTTTTCCCACCTAAGGACCTATGTTTTGAAATTTAGTCATTCATTTTCTCCACATTTTTTTATACGGGCCATAATTTTTCAAGCCTGAGCATAAAGATGATAATGAAATGTGACTCCAAATTAAAATATTTTTCATTTATAACGCTTTTCATTTAGATAACACTTTAGACTTACCAACATGTTGTAACATTTACTCTAATTTTAAGTCCTTGCTGTCAATAGATAGTCACTGACACTGAATCGTCTTCCCTAATCCTCCTAGGACTGCTATGGTGGCCCAATGATTCCCCTCGTCTCACTCATCCTCCCCTCCCAGACAGCCACCCACTGAATGTTGGATGTTGTCACTGTTATCTTTCCAAAGAACAGATCTGATACCACAGAAGAGGTAATGTGCAGTTGTGGAAATGGCTTTGTGCCCAGATAGACCTGAATTTGGATGTTGACTCTGGCCCTTGCTAGCTATATGACCTCATAAAAGCTCAGTTTTCTCACCTACCAAGTAGGGATAATAGTCCCTTCTTTTCAACATTGCTGTAAGAATTAGGAATTGTATATTTCAATTGCAGTTTAGTGACTTACACCTAAGTAATAGGTACTCAAGAAATGGTAAAACCTTCATATTATGTCACTCCCTTGCATAATAATATTTATGAAAGAACATATGTTTACTAAGGAGGTGCAATGTGCATGCATTGGTTTACATGCTGCTGATGGTACAAACACTAGAGAAGCCTATAGTCTAGTGATCACAAAACATGAACACCCAGGCTTCAATAGATATAGGTAAAGAATGTTATAAAGCCAGATGTGGTAACACACATCTATAACCCCAGCTACTGGGAAAGTGTGGGCAGGATACTTTTGTTCAGAGACCAGCCTTGGCAAAGTTACCTAAACCCTGTCTCAATATTGTATGCGTGTGTGAAAGTATCATACCCTTTGTGCAACTAATATTTGCTAATAAAAATTTTTAAAAATAGGATTAAAGCAAAAGGGTTTGGGCATGGTTCAAGTGGTAGAACTCTTGCCTAACAAATGTGAGATCCTGAGTTCAATCTTCAGTACCACAAAAAAGAAGTTACAAAAATACACAGGTGGAGCATCTAGATAAGTCTTAATCTGTCACTTGAAAGGTCTGAGTTTTGGAGAAGTGAGTAGACAGGTGTAGGATAGCATAAGGAGGAAAAGAGCATCAGCAGGAAACTTGGCATTTGCAAAGGCAAGGCAGAGCAGAGCACAGCAGTGCAGAGACCTTATGAATGTAGTCAAGCAGAATGAAAGTGGATATGCCAGACAGCAGAGGGAAAGGTATGACAAAGGGATGGGGGACAGGAGAAGGGTAAGATAAACTGAAGAAGTGAGGGGCCTTTAAAGCCACAGTAAGAAACACGAACTTTAATGGCAGAGAGCCATTAAAGATTATGAGCATGAGATAGCCTCATCACTTTTACTTTTTTAGAAGTAACAATGTCATGACATTTTATCACAGAAGCTGTTAATCTGGTCCACAGATCCAAGTCTGAGCTTCATTTAGGTGGTTTGCAAGTCCTTGAAATTAGATACAAACGTGCATTTGTGTGTGCATGCATGTGCACATGTGTGTTCTCATAAGCATTTTTTCTGGGGATAATATATATAAGGTTAACTAAAAATTATTTAAAATTACTTTCCAAATTCTTCCTGCAGGAGAAAGACTGCAGACTCTTGGACCTTTCACATTCCGAATAAGATCTCTCCATTCTCCTCCATACAGTTTTGAATATGCCACTTGTAATGTTTTGCTGTTTCCACTGGGAAAGCCTTAGAACTTTTCCTCCTAGCCCAACTTCCCTGACTGTCCCTCTCTTTTTGATTTTGTCTACCTTCCTATTCTCCCTTCTACTCAAGAAGCTATCTTTCTCTCAACCTGGTTGAACTATTTCTCCCTCTTCTCATTTTCCTCCTCCATTCTTCTATAGCACAAGCACAAATCATAGCCATAGAATTCTGGTGACCCAAGTAGAATGAGAAAGAAAGAGACAAATAGACTAGTGGGCCAGAAATAGGACACCCAGAAACTGACCTATACTTATGCAGAAATCACATATAAGACAAACTAGTTTTGTAATCAGTGGAGAAATAACAAACTATTTTTTAATGGTGCTAAAACAACTAGTCATCCAAAAAGGGAAAAGAATGGATCCATACTTCACATTATTCACAAAAATACATTCCAGATGGGGCAGATCAAAAGACTGAATCTTTAGAAGAAAAGAAACAGGATGTTATCCACTCAAATTAAAACTAAAGGATAAATTTTAACACTGTAAAGGTTTTTTAAGCAAGAGAAACCACAAAACATTGAGAGATTGGCCCTATGTCAGGAGAACTGTCAAAGAATTAGTATCCAGAATATGCTTCAAATCAAAGAAACATGCTCAACTTCATGAGGCAAAATGTGTTATCATTTCACACACGAGAAACAGATTAGAAAAAATAATGTAATTATTACCACTTCCAAAATCTGGAAATAATATGGAGAAATACAAGTATCCCTTTCAGTGGGAATTTAAATTGTTAGGGCCACTTGGGGAACAATTTCTATTACTTGGTAAACGTGAACATATCTACATACTCAAAGAAACTTTTGTGTATGTATACTAGCAAATGTATGTAAGAATTCTTTAGTGTCATTTTTACTATCAGAATGCCAAAAAATGGAAACAACTCAAAGGTCGATCAACAGTAGAATTATAAGAAAGTTGTATGAAGCATAAAGTTGTAAAAGGGAATGAATATTATTTACATTAATGTGGAAGAATGATAATTATTGTATATATAATTGGATAGAAAAGAAACTTGTGGAATAAGGCATACAGTGTTATTCCCATTCATACAAAGATAAATCTAAACAATATATATTTTTAGAATTATTAGGTCTATGTCAAAAGTATGGAGGGAATGAGGAAAATAAAATTCACGAGTAAAATAAAATTCAAGAAATGGGTTCCCTTTCCATGGCGTCAGTAGGAGATAGAGGGATATAATTAAGAGAAGCATAAAGGAGTTTTCTTCAACTATTAATGTTTTTAATCTAATTATCTTTCTCTAGACAGTTACATTTTTGTTGTTCAGGATTTTACTTCTACACTGAGTTTTTAATCCAATCATTAGCCATTTTATTGTTGCTATATAATCAGTGTTTGTTTAGATTTGACCATACATTTTTCTTTTTTATATTTTTAAATTGTACTGATACTCTGATGCTCAGACCTTTCTTCTGGGATCATTTTTCTTCTTCTTAAAATAGATCTTTTGACAGCTGCTTTAGCAAAAGTCTCTTGGAAGTAAACTCAGCTTGTATCTGAAATGCTATTTTGCCCTTTATGTTAAAAAGATAACAGTAAATATAAGATTTTTACTCTCAGTACTTTAGAGATAACATCTGATGAATCCCTGCTTTAATTTTGTTATTGAGGAAATAAGCTGTTTTTTAAGAAAAATATTCTTTAACTTTATTTTTGTTTTTACTTGATATATAATATTCATAAATATTTATATACGTATAATGTGTGTAATGATCAAATCAGGGAAAATAACATTTCTGTCTCCTCCAACATTTATCATTTACATGTGTTGGGAACCTTGAAGTCTTCTAGTTATTTTGAAAAATCATAAATTTTTATAGACTATAGTTAATCCTATTGTGCTGTAGAGCACTAAAACTAATTTCTCTGTCTATTCTCACTTTAAAATCTGTTGAACATAATCTCTCTTAGGCAACTTTTTAAATCTGCTCCTGTTGTAGTCTGCAATTCCATAGAAGTCTAGGTATAGATTTCTTTTTATCTTGCTTAGAAAAAGGTTTAACAATATCCCCTCTTTAGCCTTCACCTGGCTGATCTGTGTGACTCTTGTGTGATTCCTTTTTGTTATTATTTCTACCAAAGATACTTCCAAAAGTTAGCCTTCACCTGGCTGACCTGTGTGACTCTTGTGTGATTCCTTTTTGTTATTATTTCTTCCAAAGATACTTCCACAAGTCAGCCCAAGCACCATCATCAACAAACACTGGTGTAGATATCCTACTTGTGTGTTTCCATTACACTTAGAAAAATTAAGTCTTTCACAATTTATTGAAACGTATGTCAGAATACCGAAGTATGAGGAAACTGGTGATGTCTTATTTAGCCTACTGTCTACTTTCTGTCAGGTATCAATAAATGGTTTTTCATGAATGAATGAGTGCAATGATACCTTCTAGAATATACATTTTCAGCCCCAAATATTTTTATTTTAAACCTTTTTACCTTTTCTTTTGTATAATTTGCACACACACACACACACACACATAAGACTAACCGTGGTGCTTCAGTTCTAAACATCTAATTTGGAGTCAGTAATTTTAGTTGCATACCCTTCTCAAACCAATTTCTTCAGAATTAAATTGCATCCATTTGGCAAAGGAAAAGAGCACTTTAGCACAAAAATATTTTAAGAGTCAAAACAATTTTATTATTTTGAAATGCGAAATATCATTAACAAATGAAAACTCAGATAACCATGATTACTGTTTTATTCTAATTAGCTATCACTTATATTTGCTATATTTACTATATTGAGTTATAGCTATTTAATAATCATTCTTTACTTCATTTTCATTCAAAGTTTGAATCTTGAAAGAGCCATTAAAGTGCCATTTTAATTTCTTTGCCATTTTGTAGAAATCATTACTCATCTTAATAAGTTCACTCCTATTCAGAAACTCTGTTTATGAAACTTGGACTCTACAGAAATTGTTTACCTATCTGAAGTTTCCCATCCCAGTAAACTACCTATGTCAACTGAAATTTAGCATACTTCTCACGTGATAATTAATACTGTACATAGAAAGGAGAAGCAGATAGATATGAAGTTGAATCAGGAATGACCCTTGCCTTCAGATGTTTCCTCGTCCAGAAAAATAAGAAACACTTTATTATATAGCTGTGCCTCAGTATCAGTGGATATGTGTTATTAATTGCTAGCAATTATTAAGCTTTACTATGTGCCAAACAGTTTTACTTTTTCACAACCATTTCATTTCAATGTAAGTCCATTGAATATAAGATATACCATTATTACAATACTGCTAAGAGAAAGCTATACCCCTTAAAAATAACTTACTCTTGATTATAATATACATTCCAAATATCAAAGATGTTAATAAGAAAAGATGTAGGACT
The DNA here is from genome assembly GCF_047511655.1 of Castor canadensis. NCBI lineage: Eukaryota > Metazoa > Chordata > Mammalia > Rodentia > Castoridae > Castor > Castor canadensis. The sequence continues at coordinate 105,442,637 of NC_133392.1, read as the reverse complement.
TAGAAATGATAAAATACATTAACTCTTTTCAAAAACAACTCTCCTAGTTAGGTAATTTATCATCCCATTATATAGGCAAAGAAAACTGATAGGTTCCAAAATGCTAGGTAATATGCAGAAGATTGCACAGCTAGTCAACAGGTGAGCCGACAAAGACTGAGCACACACCAATCTTACTCCAAATGCCATGTCCTTAGCTACTATACCACAGAGGTCTTAGATTATCTGTATCTTTGGCATGTTCAGGAGTTTTCACATCCATTGTTTCTGATGTGGCTTTGATACCATACTGGATTGTTGTTCCCTGAGTTCATGTCCTGGCACAGTCAATGATTGAAAGCACCGGACAAGCAGTTAAGAGTAAGCAAACACAAAGTTTACTGAAAGGATAGAAAAGCACCCTGAAGGGTGGAATTTAATGAAAAAGATAAGCCAAAGGATGGCTGAAGTTCATGAGATTAAATAGGGGCCTGATTTTAGGCACCCCTCCCCACTCTACTTTGAAGCTATAGCTATAATTAGTTGTCTGATTAACTTGCTGAACCAGACCATTTAGCTGCCCCCCACCCCTATCAGGACAGGAGAGTCCAAGAGGTTCTCTTTACTTCATCCTATTCTTGAAATTTATCACCTGCATTTTCTGACTACCACCCATTATTCTGATTGAGACACCCTTGCTTTGTTCATCTTGGGAACGTTTGCTATGTTACTCTCCTTTTAGGGGTCTATATCTCACCCCTTTAGATATTGCCCTTAGGAATGTTTTATCTTGTTTTCCTTATCTAGGAAGAGAAACTACTAAGCCTCAGCACCTGTGTGTGAAGCTGGTTTCTCAGACTCTCTAAATGTTTTGTTTTTAAGTATGTCTTCCTATCTCCTTTATCTAAAACAAAGCTACTTCTGCCATCCATCCCTTTATATCACCAGCGTTATTTCTCTTGTTTGTTCCTAGAGACATTTTTGCCATTTTATTTCCCCTCACACTTGTCCCCTTACAGCTTCATTTTAAAATTGATGAGGAATACTAGGACCTGCATTAATTTTTGAGAGCAGTTGAGAATTTAGTTGTGATGATGAGATGAATTTTAAAGAACAAACTGTGTTTTGAAAATCATCCTCTTACACTTTGCTTTAACTGTTTATAGTAACCATGCTGAAAAGCGGTTAGTAAATCCTATCAAGACCAGTGACAAGATAATTGATTTTTTAAATCTATCAATCTATAAATGTATTGCATGCAGATCTAGATGTAATAGTCCTCACAGCATGACAGATAAGAAATACATTTAAATTAACTTTTACTATGAATATAGACATCTTTTTATATTCCTTTAGGAGGAAAATTAGTAACTATTAGAGACTGTCAAAGTGTCTATTAATGTTCTTTTTCTGAGGTTTTATGAAAAGAAGTACATTTCTGTAGAGGATGTTGAAAATTAATTCTAACACTACATGAAGTGGTGCAAATAATCTTTGTAAAGAGTGAAAGATGACTAACTAACTCAAAGTAAGAAACTTTTTATCTTATGTAACAAGTAATTCCATCTTTTTTTGAATACTTAATGAGATAAAAAATAACACCCATGTGCTGCATTGTTTCTCCCTATAAATAATGAATTACATGTAAGAATGAGTGGTAGTTAAATATACCATGGGCCAACTGCATAGTCACGGATACCAGACTTCATCTGTGGAAATTCAGCAAAACAGAATTAGAAATGTCAAGCAGAAAAGATCTCATTAAGATAATTCTTCCACTAATGAATCAAAAATTCTATCCCAGCTGTTCATATCTTGTAGTAGTCAAGATGAGTTGGACAAAGCTAAAAATTTGGATTTATTATTTTTCAAAGCATGGTATAGAAACACCTACTTCAAAACATTCAGGTCACTGATATGCTTGCTAAAAATGCCAGGGTTTTTTACCCCCTTCTCAGTTTTACTGTACCAATACCTAGTTGAATGGAAGCCAAAAATCTTCATTTTAAACAAGCCCCTCTAACCACCTGTGATTATGAGTGTTCTGGATTTGAGGATCATTGCTTTAGCACTTGGCTCATCTCTTTCCCACCTGGTACTTTGAAATGATGGAAAATACAAACCAAACACTAATGGGTTTTTTTCATCAAATATGAGAAATTAAATGTTTAATAAACTAGCTATTTATGAAACAGTTCAGGGGGACACAAAAGAAGTGTATTCTGAGTATTCTGATGTATTGCAGTTCATGCATGATCTATAAATAGCTGTTGAACAAGACAAAACTGAAGTAATGCTTCATGATGTCCAACGTGCTTGCAGAAAAAGAGAACCAAGATAATCTTGGTAACTTCAGGAATGGAGAGGGACAACCCCAGAAATTATTTCAAATGCAAAACCAGTGAGATTAAGATATAAATTGAAAGTAAATGACAAACAGAAGGGGGAAAGTAGAATACTTCAGGTTTTGCACTTGGGTAGCTGAAAGTAGTGAGGCACTACTTTGGGAACAGAATGTGAAACAAATGTCTTTTATAGCTGACTCTTCATAAAAATGGGGAAGTGAATTTTGTTGCTGAGTTTATATGTGAATGGATTTAACCAAATCACGATCTGATTAATGATTATGTTCTCTTGCAGCAATTGTTCAACTGTCAAGCTCTACGAAAACTAAGCATTCCTGATAATGACCTTTCAAATCTGCCGACCTCTATTGCTAGTTTAGTTAATCTTAAAGAACTCGACATCAGTAAAAATGGTAAGATGCTCATCTCATCTCCAAGTACCTTGATATTTTTTCTAGAAAATGTGCTCTAATGTTTTCTTAGGAAAGAATATAAAATAACTTTTACTTTTTTTTTTATTGTTGTGCTGAGTGGAGGTAGATTGTGACATTTACAAAAGTTCTTACAATACATCATACTTGAATTCACCCCCTCCACCGTTCTCCTTTATCTCCCTCCCTGCTATTCCTTGAGCAGTTTCAACAGGTATCATGTTTCCATTTACATACATGTGTATACAGTATTTGTACTATATTCATCCTCACATGCCTTATTGTTGCAACTCTAAGTTAATTTTGTTGAAAAGTTAAATCCTAAATCATAAGTCAAAGACAGAAAGCTTTTCTCATCTCCTCTTACAGTGTGCCTGACTCACTCAGACCTTATTTCTGTCTGTAGTCAGATATGCAACCTACCTTTACTAAAGTAGTCTCCTATCTCTACTCTGCATATCCTGCTCATTCTCAGAGCATTCCCAACACGTTTCAAATATCATCTGCTCAACAAGACCTGCCTATTCACCTTACTTGAATTATACTCTTACTTTCCCTTACCAGCTCCATTTTCCCCTAGCACTAACCTCCTCACGATATTATCTAGTTTACTTATTTATTATGGTTTTTTGCCTATATCCTTTTCATCCAGAATGTAAACTCCATTGTGATGAGAGATTTTTCTGTTTCTTGGTCACCATTGTATCCCAAATGTCTAGAGCAATGCCTGGTAAATGACTGGGACTTAGTAGTAGTTGCTATTTTCTGTATTCTTGGTCAAACCTGGTCTTATTTTTATTATCTGGACTTTTCTTATTACCATATGTATTACACGGGGGTGCATTGTGATAATTACATAAATCCTTACAATATATCTTAATTAGATTCACCTTCTCCCTCTTTCTCCTTTATCTTCCTCTTATCCCCTTCTTAGAACAATTTCAACAGGTTCACTGTTCTATTTTCATACATGAATGCAAGATACTTCCATCATATCCACCCTCCTTCACCCTTTCCTTATACCCTCCCACTGGTACCAACCCCCAGACAGAAGGAGAAAAATGGAGAGGATGATCGAATTCGGGATAGACTACACGTGTGTATGGAAATGACACAACAAAACCCCCAGTGTAACCATCATAAACTAACAAAAATACCTGGTCTTTGTGGATTATGATGCTGATATTGATATTTATGTTAATGATGTTCCCTTTGAGTGCTTGTGGCAGGATAGCTTGATCTTTAGAAAGTCTCTTCATTCATTCATTAAGCCATTCCTTTCTAAATGACTTAACTCTCCCTTTCATTAGAAAAAAGCAAGGGTCAGTCAAAAAAGGGTTATGTATAGACACTATGAGGATATAAAAATGTGAATCCTCTGTGATTAAATTACTCAGATAAACTTTGTGCCTGTATACACATGCGCAAGTAGTGCTGCGATTAGTTCAATCAATATGCTTGGTGACAAGGTACAAGCATGAACAAAACAGGTCCCTGTCTTCGTGAAACTTACATTCTAGTAAGTGATTTAGAGACTGAAGAAGTAATTATGGACAATTAAACATCAATTGTGTGTGATGATATATACATCCAGTGTGAAGGACATGCATATGAGAAGGATGTAATATAGTCTATGTGATTAGGGAAGATTCCCTAAGAAGTGATAACCAAGCACACATCAATAGAAGTTAGATAACCCTGGCTTGGTATTGTAGGAAAATAAAGATCTGTTTTGTTGCTGGAAGCAGTGTCTGACACCTGTAGTCTCAGCTGCTAGGGAGGCCGAAATCCAGAGGATTGGGATTCAAGGCCAGTAAAGGCAAAAAGTTAGTGAGACTCCATCTCCATCCATAGCCATCATTGGAAAAGAGAATGATGGAGGGGATGAATTCAACTATGATATATTGTAAGAACTTTTGTAAATGTCACAATGTGCCCCCAAATACAACAATAATATGATAATTTTAAAAGATGATAAAAAATTAAAAATGTAAAAAAGTCAGGAATAGGATGCACTCTTGTATTCCCACATACACGGGAGGTTGTAGAAAGAAGAATTGCAGCCTGAGACTGGCCCCAGTCAAAGACAACAACACAAAACTCCACCTGAAAAATCATAAAAGCAAAAGAGAAAAAAAATTGGACTCAAGTGTTAGAGCAGTGCCTAGTAAGCATGAGCCCCCGAGTTCATACTCCAGTACTGCAAATAAATAAATAAATAAATAAATAAACAAATAAATAAGCCTGTCTTGTTTAAAGACAGGCAGAAAAAATTCTCTGGATCACGTGTAAATATGTCATTCCAAAGGAATCCTTATAGAGCTCCAGAACCATGGACTGTCTCTTTTCACACTGCCAGGAGCTCTGTAGTGCCAATTGCTTTACCACCCTTCGGTCTTTGCTAAAATGTACTCTCAACAAAGCCTTCCTATACCATGCTGTTTCAAAGTAAGATGCTATGATACTACTGGTATTATCTACTTAAGGCACATCCTGTCCCTTTTCCTTGTTTTTTTTCCTCCTGACATTAGAAACTGACAGACTGTACATTTAAATTACTTGTGCATTATCTGGACTACCATTAATAGAAATAAAATTCAATGATGTCTTAATTTTTGTTATTACTAAATTTATTGCTATGTTTTCATTGCCTAAAAGAGTGGGTAGCACCTTGTAGGAGCTCAATACATATTTACTGAATGTATTCATGAACGAATGGCTGAGAGTCATCAAGAAGTTCACAGTGTCACCACAGAGATAAGACTGACACCCATAAACAGTCACTGGTATCACAAAACACTACTCAATGAAGTGCTTAATTACTTAACATAAATGATAATTATAAATTCTTAAAGAATAGGAAGGCTAATTAAAACTCTTTATTAGGAAAGAGTTCAGGTGTAGGATATAGCCTAAAAATTTCCCTGAAACATTATAGCATCTGAATAAAGTAGAACATTTTGTTTGAAGGAGATAATAAAAGAGTGTACACATATGATACAAACGTGTTTCCACACCAAGTAAACTTACCACTTAGAAGACTTTCAAAATGACGATCAAAGAAGGATCATTTGCAAATGTACAGAGAGAATAACAATTAGACTACTTGAAAGATGATCCCAGGTCTACCATTATTCTTACTAACAGATTTATAGGCCACATATTATATGGATTAGCATTTCTATACTTTTATAGCAACTACTGCTACTTATATGCACTCATACATCAAATTCTACTTTCAAATTATAATTTCTGCAAAATATATGGCAAAATACCACATTCCTTGGTCTTTAGGCAAGCTTAGCTAGACAGTCCAAGTAAATAAAAATTTATCTAATTTCTAAGGAGAAGCAGATAATGTATCACCAAATATAAACATGGAGCTCCTAAGAAATATAACATTTTTGAAAGCATATTAATAATTCCTGGTGGCCTTCTTACACCAGGAAATTTTTGTTTCCAGGAAGTGAATCATAAATTAGTTTTTCACCTCAGAAGTTTGTCTGTAAGCATCTTTAGAAATCCTTGAAACCATTATTTAGTGTCTTTCTAGCTTTGCTTATCATTTCCTATATTCCAGAAATATTAATGCAAAAATCCATGCAAGAGATAGTAAGACAGTTTGCATTAATAAAAGTGTGGTTAGTGTGATGATACATCAAACACTGCTTGAAATTATACAAGCAGCAAAATATTTCATTCTGTTGGCCCTTTCAGAAAATCATAGCTAAAGAAGCTGTCACTGAGACCTGGAGAGCTACTTAAGGAGCACAATACATCCTTTGGGAATCTGTCAAGGGAAGGAAGAACAGAAAGCAGAAAAAAGTGCAGCATCAGCATTAAGGTTGATGAAGTCAGAGTAGCCCTTGTGGAAAAGAGGCAAGAGGAAAGAATACCAGCAATACTGGTGTTTAATGTTAGAAAATAGAATGTATTCTGGAGGCAAAGACCTTTGCAAATTCTAGTTAATCTAAGTGAAAAGCTGACTGAAATGTGTTTGAATTAAATGAGTGACCCCTTAATAAACTCACTCAGAGGCTGAGGTTAAGTATGATCTTGATTTTCTGTGTACCCTCCAGTCTTTACTATTTTGTGTACAGTTCTTCCACCTGTCACTATTTTTCTCTCCATAATTCAAAAATGCTATTTTATATTTAAACATTGATATAAGTGAACCATTGTGTGCAGAAAGGTATCTGCACATTTTGAGAGAGCAGCTTTCATCTATCTCTTTGGCAACATATCCAACTGGCATTCCTCTTTCCATTTCATTCTCAAGTAATCCAAATGAATATTCCAAAAAGCATCAGGCTGTCTCCTTATAACACAAGGAGCTATACTATTTTATTTTTCAGGAATACTTCTTCCTCCTCCTGCTGCACCCCATCATTCAGACAGTCTTATCACCTCTAAAAGACATTTCAAATGTCATGCATTCTGGTAAACTTTCCTGACACCTACACAAAGAAAATTGTTCCTTGATGTATGATTTTTTAACCTTATATATGGTTTTGTTTTGAACTTATCTCACTTTTTTGCAGTGCTGGAAATCAAACTCAGGGTCTTATACATGCTAGGCAGGTGTTACTTTTTAATTTAATTCCTGTATATGTGACTAGATTGGAGACCCTTGAGATCAGAGACTATCTTATTCATTTCACTATTTAGAACTATAAGCATGAAATCCATAATACATTGTAGGTGCTTAATAACTGCTTGGCAGGTAAATAGCATTTTATAGAATAATTTTTTATAAAAAATGATCTCATTCATGTTATATTATGAAAGTTCACATAAGATAGGATCCCCATCCAGTACATTGGGACCCCTCCCCAAATGTTTTATCTGAGTGCTGGAAAACAAAATGGCACTGATTAGTAATGAGTAGCTACTAGCTCTAACCTACTCTATAGTTACATATTTAATGTCCTGTTCTTTGGGATAAGGACTACTTCTGTGTCAAGCTTTGACCTCTCTTCTTTACCTTCAGACAAGCATAGAGTCCTACAAACACCCCAAACAGGATATTTTTAAAACCAAACTCATCATCCACCACAACTTTTTCTCCATTTTCCAGGTCTCTGTTAATCTTACTGTGATCCACACAGAAATTCAATGCAAAAATGCATTCTTTCCTCCAACTCTTGTATTCATTCAGTTACCAGTCCCTGTCAAATTTACCCACTACACATATGGCAAATATGATTTGGTTTGGTTTGGTTTGGTTTGATTTGGTTAGGTTATTTGATGCTACTGGAGTTTGAACTCAGCTTTGTGCTTGCTAGACAGATATTCTACCATTTCAACCACATCTCCACCTTTTTTTAACTTTAGTTATTTTTGAGGGAGAGTCTGGCTCTTTTTGCCTGGCTGACCTGGATCATGATCCTCAACTTAAGCCTCCTGCATAGCTGGTATGATAGGCACAGACCTCCACAACCAGCTTTTTTGTTGAAATGAAATCTTGCTAACTTTTTCCCCATTTGGCCTTGAATTGTGATCCTCCCAATCTCTGCCTTGGGAGTAGCTGGGATTTACAGGTGTAAGATACTTTATTGTCCTGGCTAGTCTGTTTTCTTCTTTCCATTTCCATTGTCACAGTCTTAGTTTAATCTCTTTTATCTTTTTCTATGACTTAAACAGCTTCCTAATAGGTTTCTTCACCTCTGTCACCAGAAAGTCTATAAGGGACTAGTGTTCAAAATTTATAAATCTTTCACTCATTACCAAAAACATCTTCCACAGGATAGCTTAACATTCTTCTAAATTGCTAATATTACCCTGTTACTTTGCAACCTAAGATACTTCTATTAATCTGGAATAGAATGTGGGCTCCCTAACACAATTGAGAAGCTCCACAATTGACCACTAGCAATGCCTCCACCCCTAACATCAATCCCACCAAGGATGATTTATAATTTTTAACTTTGCTATAGTCAAGATAGTGAAAAGTTTCCTCAAATATACTGTTCACAACCTCTTTTACTCTATTCATATTATTTCCTGTGCCTATGTCATTTTTCACACCTCTTTTTACCTGGCTTAATCTTCCTGTGTTCAATATTCCGTTCAAGTATAAGACCTCTGAACTCCTAAAGTAAGTCAAAGTTTCAATCAATCTCTGTACTAATACAACTTGTGTATTCATTTTAAAACATAATATTTTATTAAAAACACTTGATACTTAATTATGTTTAAATATTTATGTGGTTTTAATTTTAAACAATTAAATATTTAACCATGAAGAAAATATAAGCGTCAGTGTGCCTATTAGAGAAATTAATGTATGAATACTTATTATAAATAGAATATTATTTTTAAAAATAATAAAACATTACAGAAACATGTAAATGCTTATTTCCATCCCTTCTCACTTTCTCCCTGTTAGAGTTAATGTGTTTAAATTTTCAGTGAAGTGCTAATATGTTGTCTAGATTATTCTGCATGTTTTTCATTCCATGTTTTCTGAAATTTGCCCTTGGTAATGGATTTGGATCTAGTCCCACCAGCAGAAATCCCAAAGTTCCCATTTCTTCATATTCTTGCCCCCACTTGGAGTTATTACATATATTAAGTGATGGGCAGTCAGATGGTTATATGAGTAACTTGATTCTTTATATATCCCTAATCACTAAGTTGACACTTAAGTTTTTTTATTTGGCTGTTTAAAGTATTCCTCTCTTCAAATTGTCTGTTTTGGCCTATTTTTATTCTGTACTGTTTGTCTTTGAAGTTCTTGATAATTTGAAAGATTTATAAACTTTGAACATTAGGCCATTGTGGATATTATGGGCTACAAATATTGTCTCCCAGTTTAGGGCATGTCTTTTCTCTTTGCTTAAAATGAAAATTTTTTTTTCATAAAGAATTTGCTAAGTTTAAAGTCCTAAAATTTATAACTCTTGAAATTCTACTCTCATATTACAAGATATTTTTTCTACATTTTCATCTGCAACTAAGGGTTTTTCTTTTTTACATTAAGGTCTTTATCTTATTTTCAACTTATATTTTATGCTATATATAATTAAAGTTCATAATTTTCCATATGAATAGATGATTAATTAGTCTGGCAATTGTCTCCCCACTAATTTATAGTTCTACCTCATTTAATTGCAAGTCTTTCCCAATCACTCTGCCCTGTTCCATCAGCTTGTTTGCATATTCCTGTGCCATGGCCACAGTGTTCTAATCAATATAACTTGATATTAGCTCTTAACATCTGGAAATACAAATCCTCTTTTTTCAGTTTCAAATGCATTTTGCTATTCTTGGTAATCAATATTTCCATAGGAATTTTTAAGTTCACTCAACTTGTTGAACGACACAATCTATTGGAAATTTAAAAATTGGCTTGAACTTGAAGATTATTTCAGAAGAACTGGTATCTTTGTGATGGCAAATATTGCAATACATGATCATGCCATTTCCATTTTTTTATATGATTTTTGTCTTTCAATTGAGTTTTGTGATTTCTTCAAAAAAGTGACGTGTATGTTGGACCAGGTCTGAAGCAGTGAAGAAGATTGGGCATTATCCTATTCCACACTGTGGTTACATTCATGGCTTCCAATTATTTGTTAGCTGCTTTTCTTTAAGCACAAGGCACAGATATAATGATATGCAAACAAAATAAAAATAACTGGCAATATCTTCTATTGTTCTAATTTAACATTATTAAAACAAAGCAATATTGTCTTAGAAGAAAATGGTAGAAAGCAAATGTTCTCAGACAGAAATTAAGTGTCAGTATGATAGCATATTATTTACACAACTTGGCTGGATTGCTTTCTGTGTCTCTGCCATGGGGAAGCCATATGTACAAGGAGATAAAAAAATCTAGTTGTCTGACATTCCTGGAACTGCTTTGACACTTTTAAGAGCTGAAGGCAGAAAGATTTGAAGTATGTGGAGCCTTTCACAAAGCATTCAATATTTGTTGCTAGGGATTCAGAGTAGGTGAACAAATGAGAATACTGAAGTGGTTTCTTAGAGAGGGAAACACAGAGCTAATTCTAAATGTTGACAAATATCGACTCCACTTTTAGTGTCAAAAACATGTCACCAACTTCACAAAAGAAAGAAAAAAATGGATAAACAAAGTACGACAATCTCGAATATCTGTTGGATCTGAGACCACAACGGTTTATTGTGCTATTGTTTCCTATTTGTGTATTTAAATTTTTTAATGATCACAGTTTATTTTTAAAAGTCGTCATCTCAACAATGATTTGTTTGATGACCTCTTTAATTTCCTATGTGTCTGGCCATGAATATATGTATTTTGTTGAAACACCTTTAACAAGATCTCCAAAATTTTGCAAAAAAAAGTGTTGTATACATTTTGTTAATGTTAAGTACATTAGGTCACTAGTTTTACAAATTGAATCCCCTTTTAAAAAGTACCTTTTCTAATTTTGATTAATCATGTACAGAAACAATATTAATTTTGATATTTATCTCACATCAGCCATAGTGCTGAATATAAGTTCTAACATGTAACCAAGCTTCTTTTGAATTTTTACATATAAATCATGCCATTGTTGTACGACAATTGTGTTTCTAATCCTTACACCTTTTTTTTTCACACACTTACACTGCTCTTTACTATGAATTTGGTTTTTTTTGTTTTTTTTTTATTATTCATATGTGCATACAATGCTTGGGTCATTTCATTCCCCTGCCCCCACCCCCTCCCTTAACACCCACTCTGCCCCTTCCTCTCCCCCCCACCCCCTTAATACCCAGCAGAAATTATTTTGCCCTTATTTCTAATTTTGTTATAGAGAGAGTATAAGCAATAATAGGAAGGAACAAGGGTTTTTGCTAGTTAAGATAAGGAGAGCTGTACAGGGAGTTGACTCACATTAATTTCCTGTGCGTGTGTGTTACCTTCTAGGTTAATTCTTTTTGATCTCACCTTTTCTCTAGCTCCTGGTCCCCTTCTCCTATTGCCCTCAGTTGCTTTTAAGGTATCTGCTTTAGTTTCTCTGCGTTGAGGGCAACAAATGCTAGCTAAGTTTTTGGGTGTCTTACCTATCCTCACACCTCCCTTGTGTGCTCTCGCTTTATCATGTGCTCAATGTCCAATCCCATTGTTGTGTTTGCCCTTGATCTAATGTCCACATATGAGGGAGAACATATGATTTTTGGTCTTTTGGGCCAGGCTAACCTCACTCAGAATGATGTTCTCCAATTCCATCCATTTACCAGCGAATGATGACATTTCATTCTTCTTCATGGCTGCATAAAATTCCATTGTGTATAAATACCACATTTTCTTGATCCATTCGTCAGTAGTGGGGCATCTTGGCTATTTCCATAACTTGCCTATTGTGAATAGTGCTGCAATAAACAGGGTGTGCAGGTGCCTCTGGAGTCACCTGTGTCACAGTCTTTTGGGTATATCCCCAAGAGTGGTATTGCTGGATCAAATGGTAGATCAATGTTTAGCTTTTTAAGTAGCCTCCAAATTTTTTTCCAGAGTGGTTGTACTAGTCTACATTCCCACCAACAATGTAAGAGGGTTCCTTTTTCCCAACACCTGTTGTTGGTGGTGTTGCTAATGATGGCTATTCTAACGGGGGGAGGTGGAATCTTAGTGTGGTTTTAATTTGCATTTCCTTTATTGCGAGAGATGGTGAGCATTTTTCATGTGGTTTTTTGGCCATTTGAATTTCTTGTTTTGAGAAAGTTCTGTTTAGTTCACTTGCCTATTTCTTTATTGGTTCATTAGTTTTGGGACAATTTAGTTTTTTAAGTTCCCTATATATTCTGGTTATCAGTCCTTTGTCTGATGTGTAGCTGGCAAATATTTTCTCCTACTCTGTGGGTGTTCTCTTCAGTTTAGAGACCATTTCTTTTGTTGAGCAGAAGCTTTTTAGTTTTATGAAGTCCCATTTATCTATGCTATCTCTTAGTTGCTGTGCTGCTGGAATTCCATTGAGAAAGTTCTTACCTATACCTACTAACTCCAGAGTATTTCCTACTCTTTCCTGTACCAACTTTAGGGTTTGTGGTCTGATATTAAGATCCTTGATCCATTTTGAGTTAATATTGGTATAGGGTGATATACATGGATCTAGTTTCAGTTTTTTGCAGACTGCTAACCGGTTTCCCAGCAGTTTTTTTTGAAGAGACTGCTATTTCTCCATCGTATATTTTTAGCTCCTTTGTCAAAGACAAGTTGGTTATAGTTGTGTGGCTTCATATCTGGGTCCTCTATTCTGTTTCACTGGTCTTCATGTCTGTTTTTGTGCCAGTACCATGCTGTTTTTATTGTTATTGCTTTGTAATATACTTTGAAGTCAGGTATCGTGATACCTCCAGCATTGTTCTTTTGACTGAGTATTGCCTTGGTTATTCGTGGCCTCTTGTGTTTCCATATAAATTTAACTGTAGATTTTTCAATCTCTTTAATGAATGTCATTGGAATTTTGATGGGAATTGCATTAAACATGTAGATTACTTTTGGGAGTATAGACATTTTTACTATGTTGATTCTACCAATCCATGAGCATGGGAGATCTCTCCACTTTCTATAGTCTTCCTCAATCTCTTTCTTCAGAAGTGTATAGTTTTCCTTGTAGAGGTCATTCACATCTTTTGTTAGGTATACACCTAGGTATTTGATTTTTTTTGAGGCTATTGTAAATGAAATTGTTTTCATACATTCTTTTTCACTTTGTTCATTATTAGTGTATAGAAATGCTAATGATTTTTCTATGTTGATTTTTCTATGTTGCTACCTTGCTGCACCTATTGATGATGTCTAGAAGCTTCTGAGTAGAGTTTTTTGGGTCTTTAAGGTATAGGATCATGTCATCTGCAAATAGGGATATTTTGACAGTTTCTTTACCTATTTGTATTCCTTTTATTCCGTTTCTTGCCCAATTGCTCTGGCTAGGAATTCTAGTACTATATTGAATAGTAGTGGAGGTAGTGGGCATCCTTGTCTGGTTCCTGATCTTAGAGGGAATGGTTTCAGTTTTTTTCCATTAAGTATAATGCTGGCTGTAGGTTTGTCATATATAACTTCTATAATGTTGAGGTACTTTCCTTCTCTTCCTAGTTTTCTTAGAGCTTTTATCATGAAATGATGTTGGATCTTAGCAAAGGCTTTTTCTGCATCTATTGAGATGATCAAGTGGTTTTTGTCTTTGCTTCTGTTAATGTGGTTTATTACGTTTATTGATTTTCATATGTTGAACCACCCATGCATCCCTGGAATAAAGCCTACTTGCTCATGGTGAATAATCTTTTTGATGTGTTGTTGAATTTGGTTTGCCATTATTTTGTTGAGGATCTTTGCATCAATGTTCATTAAGGAGATTGGCCTATATTTCTTCTTTTTGGAGGTGTCTTTGCCTGGTTTTGGGATAAGTGTAATACTGGCTTCATAAAATGTGTTAGGCAGTTTTCCTACCCTTTCTTATTTCGTGGAACAGTTTAAGGAGGGTTGGTATCAGTTCTTCTTTAAAGGTCTGATAGAATTCAGCAGAGAATCTATCAGTTCCTGGACTTTTCTTTTTGGGGAGACTCTTGATTGCTGCTTCAATTTCATTTTGTGTTATAGGTCTATTCAGGTGATTGATTTCCTCTTGGTTCAGTTTTGGATGATTATATGTATCTAGAAATCTGTCCATTTCTTTAAGATTTTCAAATTTGTTTAAATATAGGTTCTCGAAATAGTCTCTGATGATTTCCTGACTTCCATGGTGTTTGTTGTTATTCCCCTTTTGCATTCCTGATTCTACTAATTTGGGTTTTTTCTCTCCTCATTTTAGTCAGGCTTGCCAGGGGTCTATCAATCTTGTTTGTTTTTTCAAAGAACCAACTTTTTGTTTCATTAATTCTTTGTATGGTTTTTCTGGTTTCTAGTTCATTGATTTCAGCTCTTATTTTTATTATGTCTCTGTTTCTATTTGTTCTGGGATTTGCTTGTTCTTGTTTTTATAGGAGTTTGAGATGTATCATTAGGTCATTGATTTAGGATCTTTCAGTCTTTTTAATATATGCACTCATGGCTATAAACTTTCCTCTCAGAACTGCTTTTGCTGTTTCCCATAGGTTCTGGTAGGTTGTGTTTTCATTTTCATTGACTTCCAGGAAATTTTTAATTTCCTCTTTTATTTCATCAATGACCCATTGTTCATTAAGTAATGAGTTATTCAGTTTCCAGCTGTTTGCATGTTGTTTGTCTTTACTTTGTTGTAGAGTTCTAGTTTTACTGCATTGTGATCAGATAGTATGCATGGTATAATTTCTATTTTCTTATATTTGCTGAGACTTACTTTGTGCCCTAGGATATGATCTATTTTGGAGAAGGTTCCATGGGCTGCTGAGAAGAATGTATATTGTGTAGAAGTTGGATGAAATGTTCTATAGACATCAAGTAGGTCCATTTGATCTATTGTATATTTTAGATCTTAGATTTCTTTATTGATTTTTTGTTTGGATGACCTATCTATTGATGATAATGGGGTGTTAAAGTCTCCCACAACCACTGTGTTGGAGTTAATATATACTTTTAGGTCTTTCAGGGTATGTTTGATGAAACTGGGTGTGTTGACATTGGATGCATATAGGTTGATAATTATTATTTCCTTTTGGTCTATTTTTCCTTTTATTATTATGAAATGTCCTGCTTTATCTCATTTGATCAATGTAGGTTTGAAGTCTACTTTGTCAGAGATAAGTATTGCTACTCCTGCCTGTTTTCAGGGGCCATTGTCTTGGTAAATCTTCTTCCAGCCTCTCATCCTAAACCTATGCTTATTTCTGTCAGTGAGCTGGGTTGCCTGTAAGCAACAAATTGTTGGATCTTCCTTTTTAATCCATTTCGTCAAGTAGTGCCTTTTGATGGGTGAATTAAGTCCGTTAACATTAAGTGTTAGTACTGATAGATATGTGGTGATTCCTGTCATTTAGTTGTCTTAGTTGTTTGAAGGTTTGATTGTGTGTACCTAACTTGATGTTACTCTCTACTGTCTTGCTTTTTCTTTTCCTGTAGTTTGGTGCTGCCTGTCCTTTCATGGTTAAGTTGGGTGTCACTTTCTGTGTGCAGGATCCCTTGCAGAATCTTTTGTAATGGTGGCTTTGTGGTCACATATTGTTTTAGTTTCTGCTTATCATGGAAGACTTTTATTGCTCCATCTATTTTGAATGATAGTTTTGCTGGGTAGAATATCCTGGGGTTGAAATTATTTTCATTCATTGCCCGGAAGATCTCACCCCAAGCTCTTCTTGCTTTTAATGTTTCTGTTGAGAAGTCTGCTGTGATTTTGATGGGTTTACCTTTGTATGTTACTTGTTTTTTCTCTCTTACAGCCTTCAGTATTCTTTACCTAGTTTCTGAAGTTGTTTTAATGATGATATGTCGTGGGGTAGTTCTATTTTGATCTCATCTATTTGGTGTCCTGGAGGCCTCTTGCATCTGTATGGGAATATCTTTCTCTAGATTTGGGAAATTTTCTGTTATTATTTTGTTGAATATATTACACATTCCCTTTGCTTGCACCTCTTCTCCTTCTTTGATGCTCATGATTCTCAAGTTTGGTCTTTTGATGGAGTCAGTGAGTTCTTGCATTTTCTTTTCACAGGTCTTGAGTTGTTTAATTAATAGTTCTTCGGTTTTTCCTTTAATTACCATTTCATCTTCAAGTTCTGAGATTCTGTCTTCTGTTTGTTCTATTCTACTGGATTGGCCTTCCACTTTGTTTTGCAATTCTGTTTCATTCTTTTTTCTGAGGTTTTCCATATCCTGGGTATTTTCCCCTTTAATGTTTGTCTATTTTTGTCCTAAATTCATTTATCTCTTTATTAATCATGTTCTCTGTTTCACTTTGGTGTTTATACAGTGCTTCTATGGTTTCCTTTATTTCTTCTTTTTCTTTTTCAAATTCTCTATTTTTGTTGTCTTGGAATTTCTTGAGTGTCTCCTGTACATTTTGGTTGACCATATCCAATATCATCTCTAGAAAATTCTCATTGAGTACCGGTAGTATGTCTTCTTTTAAATTATTTTTGTGGGCTTCATTAGGTTCTTTTGCATAGTTTATCTTCATTTTGTTTGAGTCTGGATCTGAGTATCTGTTTTCTTCATTTCCCTCTGGTTCCTGTACTAATTTTTTGCTGTGGGGAAACTGGTTTCCCTGTTTTTTCTGTCTTCCTGTCATTGTCTTTGGTGTTGTTACTGTCCCTGTACTGTGTGCAATTAAATATTTTCTGACTTGTAATAATAGCATTAGTGATATTTAGAATGGAAGGGTGATAGGGGATGGAAAGCAAAGAAGTTAAAGGAAAAGGGAAAAACAAATAGTCAAGTAGAAAAAAAAACAAAACAAAGAAACAAAAAAAATTTCAAAGATATAAACAGGGAGAGACAGTGTACTAATCAACTGTAAGCTGAAAAGGCATTAGAGGGACAGACAGAGGATTGAAAATAAAAAATAAAAAGAATAAAGATAAGAATAAAACTAAAAAATAAGTAAATGAAAGAAAAAAATTTATATATAAAGATAAAATAAAATAAAACAAAATAAAAAATAGAAAATAAAAAAAAAACCCTTCAAGTTCAAATGGAATGAAGTTTCAGTCTTAATAATTTTGGTGTTTGTCCCTCAGCCTCCAGTCCTGGAGATGGTGCCTCAAATGTTGTTCTGTAGTTGTCTCATTAAAGGGGATGCATAAAGTAGAACAAAACTTGTCTGCGTCTTCCCAAGCCGTCTGGGCACGGGTGTCTGGCAGCCCAGGGGCCCTCCTGGTTTCTCCGTTTAACATGAAGTGGAGATGCTCTGCACAAGCTGGAGGTGTGTAAGGGTCAAAGTTTTGCCTCTTCTCGGTGGCCTTGCCTGCAAGGTGTGTCTCCAGCATCTCTGCAAGATTTCACTATAGGATGCATGCTTTTTGCTTCTCCTCTCTAGGTGCCATCTTGGAATCTCCTCCTTACACCTTTAGTCACTTACTCTTTCATAAGTTATTATACAACCAGGAAATAATCCATTTTATCTTCCAGATTGTCAATGTTATTTTTCATGTATCACCTGTAGTATTCTCATACTTTATATATCTCTACCATATCTTTGACTGTTTTCTCTTTTGTGTTTCTAAGATTCTTTAATTCTGTCTTTTATTCTTTTTATAAACCTTGCTAGAAGTTTTTCTATTTTTTAAATGTTTCATATAAAACCCTTTAGACTTGCTAGTCTATTCCCTTATTTAATGTTTTATCTTCAATTTGTTAATTTCTGCTTTTCCTCTTCCAACTAACTACAGTTATTTTTGTTACAAACCTTCCACTGTCTTTCTAGAATGGTTTTTAGTATCCTAATACATTGGGGACTTTTGTAGTCACCATCATTTTTTATTGAAATATATTTCCAACAACGTAGTCTGGATCATTTTCATTTCTTATTATTCATTGCCTTTTGCACTATGACCAAGTAAATGGCCAATTTTCAAAATGTTCCTTTTTGCTTATAATAAAAATACATGTTCTCTGATTTATTGGCTAGAGACCTACTAATGTTATATTTTTAGCTCCTTATGTTATAAGCTTCTCTAAGCCAAATATTGTATCTTCATAAGTTTTATATACTTAGATTAAAAGAATAGGAAGAGGGTGTTCAATGAGTACTAAGTCTACAGTTATAGGAATAAGAAATTCTGATACTCTGTTGCTCAGTAGGATGACTGTAGATAACAAAGTATTGGATATTTCTAAAATTTAGAAGGAAGAAGTTTGAATGTTGTTTACCAAGCAAATGATAAATATTTTGGAATATGGATATGTTTTACCTGATTTAAACATTACTCAATGGATACATGTATCAAAATACTACATGGTACCTTGTAAATATGTAGTTATTGTGTTCTTACCTATCAGTTAAAAATAAATTTAAACTTACAAAGAACCCAAATCTTAGAGTATTACCTACTTGTAACATTCAAAACACCAAATGAACTAGAAACAAATGAACTGGAAAATGAGCCTTCAACTTCTAATCTTCAATAAAGATCATATTTGCCTTTCTTAAAGAAAAGCTTATTAACCTTGACCTTTCTAAAGAAGTTTCAGTCAATGTTACTGAAATATGGTAATTTATTTATCTAACAAGGAAGAAGTAAACAAATATCTGTGTTGCATATGAATCACGTTGGCTCTTAGTTCTTTTTGTTCCCTAGTTATATGCAGCAATCCAAGGGTAAATGATCTACTTTCCACTCCAATGGATTTTTATTTATTATTCTTCATATCTTAATTCAATAGTAAAATTAGAATCCTATGTGCATCAGAGATGAATACATTTCATGATAGTGTGATTTTTGGATAAATAATCTATGCCAGTTTGTAGAGCTGATACATGGTCATAATGCAGTAAATTGTTTTATATGGTAAAGTAAGATAATGAATGATAAGGTTTAATTAGGCAGTGATTTCAAGTTTGATTGTTGATTTGTCATAGCTTCATAGTATGACACTATAATTTAAAGACTTTAATGAAAATGAATTAATTTGAAAGCTCTTCCTAATTCTCCAGCAATTAAGTGATTTTTCTCTCATCCTCTAAAACTTACTTCTATACATGAATGAATTTGAATAGCATCACAGTGGGCAAAATCACTATGGTTAGTTATAATGAAAGGCAATCACAGTTGAAGGCATTATGTGTTTTATTGACTTGCCAACTACACCCTTTTTCCAAATTCACACAAAACACTGCAGATAAATCAGATCTTCTATTTGTAGGAAAGAAAAGGAATTTTTCTCTTTCAGACACACCTGAGAAAGCGTATATATGTAACAAGTTAAATGATAAAGATCTTTAAATACTTGAGAATATTAAGAGAAGAATAGAGAATCTTAGTATGTGCATTATTAATTCTTAGGCGGGTCTATTTCGGTATGCTCTGTATGGGGCAGGGAGAGATTGTTACCATATGGTTGTTCTCAGTAAACAATAAATGTGCCCTTTGGTGTTTGGCAGAAGCATTAGACAATTTGTTTAGAGTAAAGCTTATTATTTTCCCATATTAAATTCCTCACTTTCAACACTGTTAATGCATTATCTGAAAATTACTAATACTTGCTTCACTTTAAGACTATGTTCCCTTTCTACAGAATCTACTTCTACCCACAATTATAATGTTAAACTAAAGATTGACTCTGTTTCCATTAAAAAACTTCAGAAATCGATTCTCTTTCTCCTGCCACCTTTTTAGCCTGATTCTAGAACTTTTAACTCTTTCTAATGTCTTCATCAGGAAATACAACCAACATAAGGTATTGTGTGTGATATCAGCACACACAGGCATTTCCATGGGAGACAGAGATTACAGTCTAGTTATGTAATTAAATGCAATGAAGAAAGGAACTTCCCCTACCTCCTCACTCTTCAGAAGTCTATGTTGGATTCTGTCACCCAAACTGTAAGTTTTCCTAGGGTCACAGCAGAGTCTTTTCTGAACTAAGTGAATAAACTCTTCTTTGTATTCCAGTAAATCCTAAACAAAACAGTAACAGAACAAAATTGAGCTATTAATGAACCATTGTGAGGCATCTCTCTACTGTGCCACACTTCTTCCTAGATTAAGACCTTGAAAATGAGATCCAAGCCTTCCAGTGTTTCTATAGCCACAACAGCCTCTATCAATATGCAATAGTGAATGCTCAATAAGTTGGTAAGTTGGTAATGAAGGAAAAATTCATTAGTTAAATATGAAATAATGTTAAAGTAGTCCATTTCACATTTTAGTGGGTAAAACTGTGTTGTCAATGTAGCCAAAGGGAAAAGGGAATGATGTGTCACTTAACTCATTTAGACTAAGGCAAGGTTCATTCTTCTATGAAGTCGTTGTTATAAACACTTCCCAAAATTTTCCCAAGATATATTCCTAAGCCAAAATCAGTTTGACTATCTGAAATTATTGATCACATTACCAGCATCTTTTTTTTAATTTAAAATGCCATTAAACAAACCGAATCCAACAACACATCAGAAAGATCATGCACCATGACCAAGTCAGCTTTATCCCAGGGATGCAGGGGTGGTTCAACATATGCAAATCTATAAATGTAATACAGCACATTAATAAAAGCAAAGACAGAAAACACTTGATCATCTCAATAGGTGAAGAAAAAGCCTTCGACAAAATCCAACATCACTTCATGATAAAAGCTCTAAGAAAACTAGGAATAGAAAGAATGTACCTCAACATTGTAAAGGCTATTTATGACAAACCTACAGCCAACATCATACTTAACAGTGAAAAACTGAAACCATTCCCCCTAAAATCAGGAATGAGACAAGGGTGCCCACTATCCCCACTCCTATTCAACATAGTCCTGGAACTTCTAGCCAGAGCAATTAGGCAGGAAGAAGAAATAAAAAGAATACAAATAGGTAAATAAACTGTCAAAATATCCCTATTTGCAGACGACATGATTCTATACCTTAAAGACCCAAAAAACTCTTAGACACCATAAACAGCTACAGTAAGGTGGCAGGATACAAAATCAACCTACAAAAATCATTAGCTTTTCTACACACCAACAACGAACAAACTGAGAAGATATGTGGAAGCAATTCCATTCATAATAGCCTCAAAAAAACTCAAATAGCAAAAAAAACCAAATACCTAGGAGTAAATTTAACAAAAGATGTGAAGGAACTCTACAAGGAGAAAGAAGAAAGAGATCGAGGAAGATTACAGAAGATGGAAAGATCTCCTGTGTTCATGGATTGGTAGAATCAACAGTAAAAATGACTGCAATTCCCATCAAAATCCCAATGACTTACATCACAAAGATTGAAAAATCTACTCTAAAGTTCATTTGGAAACACAAGAGACGGCGAATAGCCAAGGCAATACACAGCAAAAAGAGTAATGCTGGAGGTATCACAATATCTGACTTCAAACTATATTACAAAGCAATAGCAATAAAAACAGCATGGTACTGGCACAAAAACAGACATGAAGACCAGTGACAGAATAGAAAATCCATATATGAATCCACATAACTATACCCACCTCATTTTTGACACAGTTGCCAAAAACATACAATGGAGAAAAGACAGCCTTTTCAACAAATGTTGCTGGGAAAAGTGGTTATCCATCTGCAAGAAACTGAAACTAGTTCCATGTCAATCACCCTGAATTAGTATCAACTCAAAATGGATCAAGGACCTAAATATCAGACCTGAAACTCTGAAGTTACTACAGGAAGGCAAAGGAAACACTCTGGAACTAATAGGTATAGGCAAGGACTTCCTTAATACAACCCCAGCAACCCAGGAACTAAGAGAAAGGATGGACAAAAGAAATGGTCTCCAAACTGAAGAGACCACTCACAGAGTGGGAGAAAATATTTGCCACCTATACATCAGACAAGGGACTGATAACCAGAATATACAGAGAACTTAAGAAACTAAATTCTCCTAAACTCAATGAACCAATTAAAAAATGGGCAACTGAACTTAATAGAACTTTCTCAAAAGAAGAAATTTAAATAGTAAAAAAGCCTATGAAAAAAAGCTCACCATCTCTAACCATAAAGGAAATGCAAATCAAAACCACTCTAAGATTCCACCTCACGCCCATTAGAATAGCCATCATCAAAAACACCACCACCAACATGTGTTGGTGAGGATGCGGGGGAAAAAGGAACCCTCGTACATTGTTGGTGGGAATGCAAGCTGGTACAACCACTCTGGAAAAAAATTTGGAGACTTCTTAAAAATGTGAACATAGACCTGCCCTATGATCCAGCAATCCCACCCCTGGGGATATACCCAAAGAAATGCAACACAGATTACTCCAGAGACATCTGCACACCCATGTTTATTGCAGTGCTATTCACAATAGCCAAGTTATGGAAACAACCAAGGTGCCCCACTATTGAAGAATGGATCAAGAAAATGTGGTACTTGTACACAATGGAATTTTACTCAGCCATGAAGAAGAATGAAATCTTATCATTTGCAGATAAATGGATGGAACTAGAGAACATCATTTTGAGCGAGGTCAGCCAAGCTCAGAAGACCAAAAATCGTATGTTCTCCCTCATATGTAGACTTTTGATCTAGGGCAAATGTAGCAATGTGGTTGGACTGGGACCACATGACAAGGGGAGAGCACATTTGGGTGATTTAGAAATAGGTATAAAACCCAAAATATGAAAGCATTTGATGTCCCCACTCCAGAGGAACTAATACAGAAACCTTAAAGCAACAGAGGTTATCATAAGATGGGGATCAGTAACCAGGGTAAAGATCAGTTAGAGATGAATCAACATGGGTCATAACACGTGTGTGTGCACGAAAGCAATGCTAGGAATATTTCTGTATAGCTATCCTCAACTCAACTAGCAAAAACACTTTGTCTTCCTTATTGGGCTTGTCTCTTTTCTTCAACAAAAGTATTGATAAAGGCAGAACAGGACCTGCCTGGAACTGAGGGGGAAGAGGGGGAGAGGGTGGGGGAGGGGAACAGGGGGGAGAAATGATCCAAACAATGTATGCACATGTGAATAAAAGAATAATAAAAAATAAAATAAAAAGCCATTAAAATAAGCAATGTTGGAGGAACTCTTCTTGCCAAGATCCCTACTGGGTTCCTGGCTTTCTTCACTGGAGGTTTAAAGGCAAAGCAAACCACTTTTGCTTCATTTGTTTTGTCTCTTTCCTCAGGTGTCACTGACCTGGACAGTTTCTTCCAAATTTACTAACCTAATAATTTTATGCCTTTCTCTTTCTACACAGTAAATTGTCCTACTTAAGTCTCCTTCCAATCAAGAAGTTACCTTGATTTCCCCATATGCCAATATCCTTAGTAAAGGTACCTTTTAAAGGTACCTTTATGTAAAAACCAATTTTGACAATAAAATTATACCCATCCATTTATATATCAAAATTTTAATTTTGCTTCAGTCATTCTAGGTAGAAATTATTGTAAAATATTTCCTATTGCATTGTCTTCTTTAAATGAGCATAATTGATACAATTTCTCTTTCCAATGTTAACTTGTATTCATCATAGGTTATGGTACTGACTTTTTTTTGTATGTATGAGTTTGCCTCTACACAAAATAAGAATGGCAGATGTGAAAAGTTCTGTTGTCAACTTTGTAGTTTTTCCCATCACCTCCTCTATAATGAGACTATCAGTTTTCATTTGTTCATGATGACACCCTGTTTTGAGTAGGGGCTTTGTTTTCTCCTTCTAATAGCTATTGGTTGATTGTATATAAAGAATATAAGTACTCTGAACTGAGCTTCTAGTGTGTCTTATTAGTATATCAGATTCAGAAAGAAAGGACTACATTATATGAATATTACATTCAAAGTTTCAGAAAGTTGAAACTGTACGAAATTTGACCAAGGTAACTATAGATCAGATTCAAATTGCAATGCCCCTTGAAAGATGTTACATGGACAGTCTTGAGAATGCATTAAACTCCAAATTCCAGAAAGCAGGATCTGCTTGCAATTGACCTGGAAAGGAAGTATGTATCAAATATAATACCAATTGCTCTATTTTAAGAGTTACATTGCCAATCTTGGATAGAAAAAAATCATATTCCATAGAAATTTAATTCTAGATTTAATGAATATAACTTAGCATGGATAAACTATGAAAGTGTTTGGAATGAGCATGGATGAATTTCAATCCTCACTAGTTGCTAAACCTCAATTTCTTCATTAGTTAAATAGAAAATTACAAAACTGTTGGGAGAATGAAATAAAGTACTTATAACATTTACACAATAAACTACACTCTTTAATACTCATAAGTAATTCATTAAATATATAAATAGCTTTTCTGCCTCCTTCTCAAAATTGATAAATACAATGGTAGGATTTGATATCACAATTAAAATATACAGGAAAAAATTTAAATCCTATAAATATATTTCCCTTAATTTATTTTATACAAGATATATCATTAGGGTTTTTGTCTTTTATCAGCTTATGGTGCTTATGTCACAGAATAAACCATCAGGACTGGTGATATTTGTGAAGTGCCAAAAACATAAGGACTCAATATGCATGATCCAAACTATTATTATATATATTGATTTGTACAAAAACTATGTTAGAAGCAATCTATGCTTTTGAAAGAACACTACATCATTCAAAATATGGTATTTGTAAAGAAGTCAGCTATATTATGTTTATATCGAAACAGTTAGTTACCTTTTCATCCTTGAACAGGTAATTAGAATTAGAGCCTCTGTACTAAAATTATGTGCTCCTTTGCATGTTTGTAAAGTATTTTACTTCATTGTTTCAAGTAGTAATGTGAAAATATAACTAGACTCAATTTAGCATGACTTTCTGAGTTTGCATTGCTTTCCTAGGTTCAACCTAGGTACTGTTAGAAATATCAAGAAACTGAATGTCAACTGATGAATCCCAGCATCTGACTCCATCTTGCTCTCTTTCAAGATCACTCCCTTACAATCTTATGGGAGTCTTTGACTCCCATGAAAATCATCATGTCACTGCCACCCCCTTGTGGTACCACCTCCATGCTCAGTCTTGAGTTTTTCTCTGCCCTGTTTACATGGTTTAAATTCTGTGGGTAATTATCAAACTACCCATTGCAGAACCGCTTGACACCTTTGCTCCTCCCTCAGGTTCAGCAAAACTACAACCCTAGTTGAATTCAATTCTCCACCTACCCCTAAATGGAACTGAAAAAAAGACACACAACTACACTGATATTACATTGAATTCACCATTGCAAATTAGAAGTGCACCATTAAGACTTCCCAACAATCATTTGATACTTCGCCCTCTGTCCTGTAAGGATTTCACATCTTCTCCCATTTTCAAATATCTCATTTCCCATCTTCATAGACATTGATCTTACTCTGTTGAGAAAACTGAAGCTCTCAGAAGAGAACTTCTACCTATAAGCATCTGTACCCACATTCCGTGACTCCTTCCTGTTAGTGAATTGATAACAGGTGAATTATATCTGTTCCTCTCCAAGTTCAGTCTCTCCTGTGGTTAACCACCCTCTCTTGCCCCTGTTCAAGGGTTTCACTTCAGCACTTTTTCCCATATTGTACTACATTCTCTAGATTTTTCTCTCTGATTGATTATTCTAATCGGCATACATATATGTTGCTATTTCTTCCATGCTTAAAAAAAATCTTCTCTCCTTTTCCCCTGATAGTCTCCCACTACATTGTAGCAAAATCTTTAAATAGAATTTTGTGCTTTCTTTATCTACACTTCTTCCTCCATCTTTTCATAATCTCCTCCATTCTTTACTCCTCCAATACCAATGCTAGTCAAGGTCACAGTGACCTTCTCCTTACTAAATCAAATGACAATTCATAGCTTTCCTTTTACTTGACCTGTCAGCATCATTCGAAATGGTTTATTACTTTGAAGCCAGGAATTTCCATAGATTGTCAAATTTCCTGCTGATATATTTAAACACATTAGTTGTTCTGTCCATTACATCTTCTTGGGGAAATTCTGTAGGCATTTTCTTACTTTATCCAACCTAGACTGCTAAGCTTTCCAGGCCTGCTGAGAGCTGTTGCCTTGTGATATTATCACCATCATTCTGGTAATTCCCTTTATATCTCGGTCCTGGATACCATGTTTCTTTCTTTTTGTGGTAAATATCCTTCAGAAGCTCTGTGAAAACTAGTGCATGCAAAACAAAAATACTGAGAACATAAACATTTGAAAATACTTTTTTTTAAATATAAGATTTTATTACTTCTAATCACTAAGCAGCTTAGTAACATTTAAATATTTGTTGGCTTTTTCTTTCTAGTATCCTTAGCAGGTTGCCTGTGTGCTTTTCTTTTTAAATACCCTTTAACCCAACTGTTAACAAAGGAAAAGGCAACTTCTTCAAATTCTACCTATGTTCTCAAGGTTTGTCATTCATTTGGCCAGGCTCCCAGCTTTCACCACAGTTTGATTCTCCTTTGAAGTCTTCTTTGAAGTCTCACAAATAGGCAGGATTGGCACCAGGAAGCTTGGCAAATAATAACCATTCATTTACTTGAAATTTTTCAGATTTTACAGAATATGTAGGAGGGGTTTTTCTTGTTGTTAATGTGCTCTGGAGGATTATAACAAAATACTACAAACTGTGGCATATAAACAAGGTCAAGTTGCTTGCAGATTCCTGGTGAGGGCCCATTCCTCATACTCATTGCCCTCTGGTCATCTAAAGACACTAATGCTTACCACAAGGGTGTCATATGACCTATTCATCTCCAAATACTATCACCTTGGGGATTAGGATATCAACATATGAATTTGAAAGATACACAAATATTTAGACCATGCTCAGCAAATTCTGACCTCTTTGCAACCAGTCAATATTTATTGCCCAAAACATTTTTGCAATAGCATGGTTTTAAGTGGATTTTTTTGTCTATATTTTAGTGAAAAATCTGATATATCCCAGTGAGAAGTATTTTTAAAGAATTTTGGCAGTGTCATTCTTTTAGACTTGCCAGTTGGCTTTCTTTAGCCAGAGCATAAAGTTCACACTTTTTAACTTGCTTTTTTATTTTAAATATTGTATTTGTTAGAATAATGAAATAATTAAAAATTGGAAAATAAAAAGGGGAAATAGAGGATAAAAAAGAGGGGGTGAATATGATCAAAGAATATTATATGCATGTATGGACATCATAATGAAAGCCCTTTGTACAACTAATATATACTCATAAAAATCTGATTTTTAAGTATATAATACAATCTAACTATAGTCACATAATATACAGTAAATATACAGAACTTATTCATCTTTTCTGGCAATTATTTTATTTTCTTTTAATTGTTGTGCTGGATGGGGGTACATTGTGGTATTCAAAACTTATTCGTCTCTACAACTCCCACCCCATAGTGCCTGGTAACCATCATTCTATTTTTTGTTTACATGAGTTCAGTTTTCAAGATTTCTTATGTATATCATATAATGTAATAATTGTCTTTCTGTGTTTGAGTTATTTCACTTAGAATATTGCCCTCCAAGTCCATCCATGGTGTGGAAAGTGGCAGGATTTCCTTCCTTTTTGAAGTCAAATAAAGTTTAATTGTCTATGAAACTTTCATAGTCTATATATCAATATCACATTTCTTTATCCATTCATCCAATGGACATCTTTGTTGTTTCAACATCTTGGCCATTGTGATTAATGCTATGAATGTGGGAATGAAAATGTTTCTTCAAGATAGTCACTTCATTTCCTTTAGAGATGTACGTCTCAAAACATAGAAGCCTTAAAAATTTGACACACTTTTAACACTATAATGACATACTTTTAACAAACATACACACACACACACACACACACACACACACACACACTTTTTTTTTGTTTTTACATTTACTCATATGTGTATACATTGTTTGGGCCACCTTCCCCCCACCCTGCTTCTGGGCAGAACCTATTTTGCCTTCTTGTTCTCCAATTTTGTTGAAGAAAAAACATAAGAGATAATAAGAAAGACAGCATTTTTGCTAGTTTGTGATAAAGATAGCTATACAGAGAGATTCCTAGCATTGCTTCCATGCACATCTGTATTGCAACCCACATCAGTTCATCTCTACAAGACCTCTTCACTACTTCCTGGTCCCCTCCCCATAGTGGTCTCTGCCAGTTTAAGATAACTATATTCACTCCTCTACAGTGAGCACATCAACCACATTCAAGTTTTAGGTTTCCTTACCTTTCCCTATTCCTCCCATAACTGTTCTCCGTTTAGTGTGTGACCTATGTCCAATAATATTACTGCATTTGTTTCAGATCTATAATCCACATATGAGGGAGAACATGTAATTTTTGGCCTTCTGAGCCTGGCTCACTTTGCATAAGATGATGTTCTCCACTTCCACCCCTTTGCTTGTAAATAACAAAATTTCATTTTTCTTTATGGCTGAATAAAATTCCATTGTGTATAAATACCACAGTTTCTTAATCCATTCATCATTAGTGGGGCATCTTCGCTGTTTCAATAGCTTAGCTATTGTGAATAATGCTGCAATAAACATGGGTGTAATGACCTGAGTCGCATTCCTTCTGGTGTAGCCCTACAGGTGGTATTGCTAATATGGCAGATTTATGTTTAGTTTTTTAAGAAGCCTCCATATTGTTTTCCAGAGTGGTTGTATTAGCTTACATTCTCACCAGCAGTATATGAGGATTCCTTTTTCCCCCTTATCCTTCCCAACATTTGTAGATGGTGGTGTTCTTGATGATAGGTATTCTAACAGGGGTGAGGTAGAACCTTAGTGTGGCTTTTGATTT
This sequence comes from Castor canadensis, assembly GCF_047511655.1. Lineage (NCBI taxonomy): Eukaryota > Metazoa > Chordata > Mammalia > Rodentia > Castoridae > Castor > Castor canadensis. The sequence continues at coordinate 105,413,593 of NC_133392.1, read as the reverse complement.
GCATTTCCTTTATGGCCAGGGAAGGTGAGCACTTTTTTATGTGGTTTTTTTTTTTTTTTGGCCATTTGGACCTCTTCCTTTGAAAAAGGTCTGTTTAGTTCAGTTCCCACTTCTTTATTGGTTTATTGATTTTTTTGGAGAGTTTAGTTTTTTGAGCTCCCTGTATATTCTGGCTATCAGTCCTTTGATGTATAGCTAGCAAATATTTTTTCCTACTCTGTGGGTATCTCTTCAATTTACAGACCATTTCTTTTGTTATGCAGAAGCTTTTTAATTTCATGTAGTCCCATTTGTTCATCCTTTCTCTTAGTTGCTGGGCTGCTGGAGTTCTACTGAGGAAGTCCTTGCCAATACCTATTGCTTCCAGGGTATTCCCTGCTCTTTCATGTATTAACTGCAAGGTTTTGGGTCTGATATTAAGGTCCTGTATCCACTTTGAGTTGATATTCATACAGGGTGATAGGCATGGATCTAGTTTCATTTTTCTGCAGGCAGATAACCACTTTTCCCAGCAACATTTGTTGAAGAGTCTGTCTTTTCTCCATCGTATGTTTTTGGTGCCTTTGTCAAAAATAGGGTGTATGGATTCATATCTGGGTCTTTTATTCTATTCCACTGGTCTTCATATCTGTTTTTGTGCCAGTACCTTGCTGTTTTTATTGCTATGATTCTGTATTGTAGTTTGAAGTCAAGTATTGTGATATGTCCAGCATTGCTCTTTTTGCTGAGTATTGCCTTGGCTATTCAAGCTCTTTTGTGTTTCCAAATGAACTTTAAGGTAGATTTTTCAATCTCTGTGATGAATGTCATTAGGATTTTGATGGGAATTGTGTTGAACATGTAGACTGCTTACCTCATCACATTCTATTGGATGTTTTGAGAACTACTACTGTAGGTAATGTGTGGTAGTCAAGAGGCTGATAACACTGAATTTTTGGAAAAGGACTCAAATTGAATTGAACATGTAGGTTTCTTTTGGGAGTATAGCCATTTTTACTATGTTGATCCTGCCCATCCATGAGCACGGGAGATCTTTCCATCTTCTATAGTCTTCCTCAATCTCTTTCTTCAGTGATTCGTAGTTATCCTTGTAGAAGTCATTTACATCCTTTGTTAAGTTTATTCCTGGATACACACATGGTTTTAACACACATCATGTATAAACACATGAAAAGTGTATTTTAAGAGTGTATGTGCACTGATGTAATTATTACATAATTACATTATAATTATTACACAGTAATATAATAGCATATAATTATATACATTATATTTAAATAGGCAGAGTAGATGCCTACATTAGCTTTGGAATATCTATCAGTTTTATATTGTGTCCTTAGGTATTTTTCACATGTATACGTCCATTCTTCCCAGTCTTATAAAATGATTCCTGAAACAAAGGATTTTTGTCTTCCATTTTCTTTACCTCTGCTGATTCTCTCCTCCCTGAGTATTGGCATTATAACTAAATAACTTATTTTTATTTTTTATTTTCTTAGTGAGTGAAGAACCAAGATCTATCTTATTCTAAATGCAAGTGTCCTGAAATTTATACCCAATTTCCTACTATTATGAGCATAAACTATTATTTAACATTCAACTTTAACTAGAAAAAGTATGTATTTATTATATAACAGTAATATATTTGTTATCACTCATACTTAAATGTGTATCCTAAGTGGTATTTAAACTACATATTGAATCATAGTTTTAATTGTTTATTTTTACTATTAGAATATAATTTAGATAGTGTTTCCCAGAACATTTTCATGTACTTTTTTTACTATTTTTCTACCTTTTAGGTGTACAAGAATTTCCAGAAAACATAAAGTGCTGTAAGTGTTTAACAATTATTGAAGCCAGTGTCAATCCCATTTCTAAGTGAGTATAAATGATTAAATTTTATTTATATTTATACTTCCATTGGATAATGTACTTAGATGGAATTTACACAATAACTGAATTTTAATGTTACACTGATGTAATATTTACTAGAATGATGGAAAAGAAATAACCAAATCAGAATAGTTTCGCCAAAGACAATTAAAAGCATTACCAAGAAGGAGTGCAATATTGGCCCAAGATAGCTCTACTTTGACGCAAACCCTGTCATCATTTTTGCATAGCTCTTAGGCATCATTCCAGAATGAGAGTCAAAGCTAAGAAAACAGTTACTAGTTATGGTCATGATGAGAAAGTAGCATTGAGGACTTGAAGGTTTAAGAGAGTATAAGATTTTAAAGTATTCATAAGTTCATTAAAATAGCTGTTTGTGTAATTCAGAGAAATTAGGTCTGACCAGAAATAGGAAGTACTTGTATACAAGAGATAACATGAAAGGCAAAGAGATATCCTGTGAGGATAACAGAACAAAAGATATAAATGATAAAGAGGCTAGTATCAGAAAAGGGATATTTGTGGTTCAAGATCTGTTAGTTAAGAAATTCCCTGGGAAAAGGAGATTCAGCATGAGGGCATGTTGGTGAATTGGATGTAGGATGAAGGGACAGCAGTCTGTGGAAGTAAGTGGGTCAAGAAATCATGAAGTGAATGGATAGGATGAGTCATGAATTTGACTCTTAAAGTCAAATGGAAGTGGAAATTAAATCTAGAAAGGCTACTGACAGTTGTAGTAATGTATTTGGAAGAGACTGAAACAAATCCATGGTGTTGGGATGCAGATAATGAGTTTTCAGAGTAAAGGTAGCTGTGAATTATGCAACTCTGACAGTAGGATTTGAACACAATTATTCAATCTTTCTTTGTCCATAAGCAGTTGAGGAGACTGGGTAAAGTCCATTGAAAAGGCATTCAGTGAATGGAATGCTTTTAGAAGGCACACAGAAGTTTTTCTCAGTGAAGTTGAAGGGATTGATGGGAGTTTTATAACACAGTATGCAAAAGATTGAGATACAAGAATAGAAGGAGGTCTTTACAGTGAGTGGTTTGTGAAACAATTTGATAACTTAGGTAGAAAGTAAGAAGCATCAATCAATAAAATGCATTTGAAAGTTACAATTATTCTACCTCAAAGTACAATATGGAAGGAAAAAAATCAAAACACTGAAACTCTTCTCCAAAAACTCTTAAACCAAATGCAATTTTCTCAATATTTCAATGAAGTAGATGTTACTAACCACTCACACCAGGAATACAGACATATCCTTGGCTTGAGTCACTCACACTAACCAGAGTAAATAATCAACTGGAATTTTTCTGTAAATTGCTCATCTTATTTAGAAATCATGGTAGGACTTTAAGAGTAGAAGCCAGACCGTGAATTACATATTTAGGAGTATAAAATCTATAGATTTCTTGACTATGTCTCTGAATTCCTTTCAAATATTTAACTCTTAAAAAGATGAAAAATATTATCTATTTCACCAAAAAGTACTTGAAACTGTAAACATTAAGCAGTTTGGAATTTTATAAAATATTATGCAATAGAAAAGTAAATTTAATTTGTATATTACTTTTCAAAGTTAGGTTTTCAAAAATATGAAAGTAAAATTCACTCATTTAAAGAGTATGCCTCTATGAACTTTGATAAATATATAGTCATTTAGCCATCACCATAATCAAGTCAGATTATTTTCAACATCCCCAAAAGTTCCCCTAGCCCAATCACCCACTTCCCTGATTACTCATCCAATATTTTGCCTTTTCCAAGATGTCATGTAAATGTCATCACACTTTTGTGTTGAACTCCTTTTACTTAATGTAGTGATTCTAAGGTTCATTCATTTTGTTTCAGTAATCAGTGCTTCCTTCCCATTTATTGCTAGCATGCAGTTGTGTGGCTATAACATGGTTTGTATATCAGTCAGTTGATAGACACTCAGGTTGTATCCAGTTTGGGGCTACTATGAATACTGCTGGCATAAATTATGCATTGGTGTTTATGTAAGCACGTGTCATTTTTATTGCCTAAACACCTGGGAGTAGTTTTCCAGGTAGAATGGCACCTGACTGCTTAACCTTGAAATAAACTTCCAAATTGTTTTCCAAAATAGCTATTCAGTTGTGCATTTCCATAAGCAAGATAGTAGCATTTCATCTTAATCATCATTTGGTAATATCAGGGGTTATTATAATTATTATTATTATTATTTTAACCAGTCTAGCCAATGTGGTTATTTCACTGTACTTTTAATTTATATTTTTAATATCTAATTAGTATCTTTCCATATACTTCTTTATAAAATGTGTTGCTTCTTTGGTAATGATTCAATTTTTATTTGCCTTTTTATTACTGAATTGTAAGAATTATTTTGGGTACAAGTCCTTTCACACAGTTTGTTAGCAAAAATTTGATCCAGTTGTATGGCTTATCTCTTCATATTGTAAATAGTGCCCTTCAAATGGAAGTATTTCATTTTGATGAAGTTCTATTTAATATTTATGATTTCTTATCTAAGAGATCATTGATGAGCCTATAGTCATGATTTCCCCTTATGTGCTCCTCTGAAATTTTTTGTAATGTAGATTTTACTTTGAAGTCTATGCTTTATTTACAGTTGATTTGAGGGACCACTCATGGTGGCACATGCTATAATTCCAGTTTTTCAGGAAGCAGAGATCAGGAAGATCACGATTTGAGGCCAGCCAGGCAAAAAGTTAGTAAGATCCTATCTCAATAAATAAGATAAGATTGTGGCACACATTATAATCCCAGCTACATGGGAGGCATAGTTAGGAAGATCACAATCCCAGACTGGACCCAGGATAAAAGTGAGACCTTATCTTAAAGATAACCTAAAACAAAAAAAAAGCAGGATAGGACGCATGGTTAAAATGTGAGAGAATTTACCTAGTAAGCACCAGGCTCTGAGTTCAAATACAAGGATTTATTTTGGTTTATGGCTTCAGACGTTTTAATCCATGGTTACCCTATGACTGGGCCTGTGGTGAGACAGAACATCATGGCAGGTAGGACTGGAGCTCAACTCATAGTGACCAGGAAGAAGACAAAGAAGAAATGCTCAGGGGCAAGATATACTCTTCAGAGGCACACCACTAGCGATCTTCCTCCTTCTAGTTTTCACCACCTCCCAATAATGACAATAAATTACTAATCCATTAGTGGATTAATTCATTGATTATGTCAGAGTCCTTAGATTCACTCACATTTCAATGAATGGACCCACCAGCTAGGGACTAAGCCTTCACCACATGAGCCTTTTGCCAGGGGCACTCCAAAGCCAAATCACAACATAGACAATCATGTTATCTGTAAGATCTTATTCAGTATTTTTTATCTATATGCCATTTATTTATTTTTCTTTCCTTATTGTCATGTCTAAGACCTATTTTGCACATTGAATACAAGAAGTAAAAACAGATATTGTTGTCTTATTTTCAATCTGAGATAGATAATCTTTCACCATGATGTGTTATTGTTACTTTTTTCATAAACGCCCTTTGTCAGGTTGAGAAATTTCCCCATAACCTGTCACTCACTTCCTTTCAAGCCTTCACCACCAGTTTAGATTTCTACTAGTAATCTTTTCAAGAAAATGTAGTCTTTCTCTTTCTTTTTTTTTTTTTTTACATTCACCATACTGTAAGCCACCACTTGGTTCCAAACCACTACGCATTTTTTTTGTAAATTTATTACATTGGAATCACCACTCAAAGCACAAAAGTTTGTGTTAGTTCTCTAATGTCATGTAGCAAATTACCACCAATTTAGCAGGTTAAAACAAGTATTTATCATTTTTTATCTTTCAATTTCTGTAGTTCAGGAATCTGGGCAGGGATGGTGTGGTTCCCTGCTTCAGAGTTTCAGGAGGCTATAATCAAAGTTTGAGTGGATCTGTATTCCCATCAGGAAACTCAACTGGAGAAGAATCCACTTCAAAATGCACTTAGTTAGTTGGCAGAGTTTGTTGCCTGGTTTCACAGCTGAGATTCCTAGAGGTCTGCTGGCTGTCAGCTAAATGATACTCCTGGGACCTGAAGGCTATTTACAGCTCCCTGCAGTGTAATCCTTTCCCTAAGCATTTCACAACTCACAATGTACAGCTTGCTCCTTCAAGGACAGAACCTGAGTGAGAGTGAGGTTCCTATAAGATGGAGTCATGTAATAGTTATAGAAGTGACATCTCACCATAGCTGCCACATTCTATTGGTTAGCAACTCATTATAGGTAGGTCCTGGTAACACTCAAAGGAGATTAAACAAAAGAGTCAACATCAGGAGGCCAGGATCATGGGAGTCACCTTACAATGTATGTTTGCCACACCTTTGATATCTGATTTGCTAAGACTGCTTATTGTAGATGAATATTGATTCTTCTGTTATTTTTAAAATATCTATTGACATGATCATGTGATTTTTCTTCTTTTGTTTCTCCATCTGGTGACTTACGTTGACTGATTTTTTTTATGTCAATCAAACATTGCATCCAGGGATGAATTATGCTTGGTCATGAAATATTAATATTTTTATGTATTGATTATTCTAATTTGCTAAAAATCCATTAACAGTTTTTCTATCTATGTTCATGAGGCATATTCTTCTGAAGTCTTTTTTCTTAAAAAAATTTTTTACCTAGTTTTGGTATCAAGGTAAAAATGGTTTTGTAAAATGAATTGAGAAATGTTCACTTCTATTTTATGTAGAACTTATAGAGAATTTGGCTTTTTTTCTTCATTAAATATTGGTAGAATTTGTCATTGCAACCATTTAGGCTTGGAGTTTTCACTATGGAAAAGATTTTTATTACAAATTGAACTTCCTTAATAGCTGTTGGGTATACCAATTACTTATTTCTTCTTAAGTAATCTTCAGTAGTTTGCATTTTGTAGGAATTTGTATATTTCATATAAGTTTTAAAATTTGTTGGCATGTCATTTTTCATAAAATTTCTTTAATGATCCTTTAATATCTATATTTCTATATATCTAGCTATTTCTGTATATCTACTCTCACTTTCATTCGTGGTATTGTGTCGTTTCAATTTTTGTTTGAGCATTCTGATTAAAGTTATATAAGTTTTATTGATCTTTTCATGAAACTACATTTGGTTCTATTGATTTTTCTGTATGGCTTTTCTATTATTTTTATTGCCTTAAGAAGTTTGTGAAGTATTAAGTCATGGAAACATTGGGAGATAAAACTTATAGGTTTGGGTATTTCTCTTATTTTACTTTCCTATGTAAATTTTGTAGTATAACTTGAACACCTTAACCAGGTCATTGGTAAATGTTATCACAATAAAACTGAAAATAACTTCTCAAAAAGAAAAGCAAAGACCAGAAATGCTAAGAACCTACCATGTCTCAGGCTTCTAGATACATTATTTTATTTTCACCTTCATAGCAACTACATTATGTACTAAATATTATAACCTTTTTACAGGTAGACATGCATGAAGCTAGTATTTAAATTCCTGGGTTTTTCATTATATTTTACTGTTTCTGAAGAAATAGATATTTTAATGAATTAAAAAATGTATTTTGAAATGTATAATGTTCAGCAATATAGAAATTAGCTAATAAATTATAATACATCTACTAGGCAGATATGAAGGTTGTATGTAGGATCACCATATGCCTCTATTTGCCCAAATCAACCCCATATACGTTTCTTGATTCTGTGTATTTAATACTAGCTCCCTTTTTAACTCTCAAAAGTGTCCTAATGTGAGTTATAGATTAGCTACTATTTATACATCAAAATTGAAATATAATTATAAAGCAAAGGGAAAAATAATGATGAAAGTTTGCAGTCATGCTAAAACAATAGGAAATTAGAAAGAAATACATGGATGATAATCATGGTTGTGTTAAAATGCAATTATGACTAATACTTTCCTATTTGTGCTTCACATGTTCTCTAATATTGTTATATTAATTTCACAATTTTAAACTGTGTAAATGAAAATATTTAGATGTAAAATGCCTTTCTAGTTAGAACAGAAAGTTTTACATTGTCCTTTAATCACAATGCATAAAACTTTTAATTTCATATGGCTTAACTGTTCTGCAGATGCCTGAAATGTTTGATTTAACTTCTAAAGTAAATGCAATAAGAAAATGAAAATGTTGAAACAACGGTTCTGGAGCCAACCTTAACATGCCTATTCCAGTAATGAAAATTAGCAATTATAAATGTATTTTGAAACAATATTCTAGTTAATGTGGAAAGAGCAGAATAAAAATAGCACTAAAGAAAAGTAGTATAATTGCTCTTTCATGATTCATGCAATGGGTCAAGTAGTCAATCATTGTTACAAATCTCAGAATTGGATATTAATATTACCATTTGCAAACAATGAAATAAAGTACTACAAAGTTAAGTAATTTGCAAAGGTCACATGGAAAATAACTAGAAGAGCTGTAATTAAGCCCAAGTCTTTGGACATCAATGGCCATATACTCAGCTGCTAAGCCATATGGGTGTCTATTTCTATTATCACCCTTCCTTTGTTGTAGTTAGTATGTCACTTTTAATTTAAGGAATTAATAAAAAGAAAGTGTTTACATAAAAGAATTACTTGTCAATTTATAAAACATAGTCTTAGAATTTTTAAATAAGTCACACAAATGTGGAAACCATCAGGTTATTTTATGATAGTAAAACCATTGCAGCATTGATAGCTCTTTGTGTAAATTATTGGGTTTCATTGAGTAGCTTGTAGGAAGATAAAAAGAATCCATGAAAGTCTTCTTTATCAAGTGTATCTCTCTGTCTAAGAAATATCTTCTTCATAGTTCCTCATGTATTCCTCTGAAAATGGTGATATTGGGAAAGGGGAACTTTGTCCTTATTAGAAACTACAGTATTCTACCAGAAAGTTCACTGTCTTCTTGAGTAGATTTATTGACTATACATGTTTTTTCAGATATCTAATCTATTTTATCACCTATTATTTTTAATGCACAGTACTAGATAGTTTAGGAGAATTTTTATCTTTAAATAATTTCTAATTTGTTTTTCCTAGGAATAGAAAATTCTTGATAATAATGCAAAGCATAATTGGTATAAGCCTTCTACTGACTCTATGAACAGAATCCTATAAGGAAAATGAGGGAGACGTTACTTTTGAATCTCGTGCAGAGTGACCATTTAATAAACTCTTGTTTATTGAAATAAGATATACATGCTATTAAATAAGACACGCTATATAAATATGCCTTTAGCTCTACAGTTTTCAACAAGGAAAGTTTAAAATAAATTATCAGCATACATGCTTATAACTGGGTTGAAAAAATTATTTTACTTTGTGTCTGATTTTTCATATAGTTTCTTTCTGGTAGTCTAATTTTGCAATTTTAATCAGCAATGTGTGGCTAATTTTTTGTCTAAAATTATTCTTTTCAATAAGCCAAATTTTTCCCTGGAGTAAGTTACTAGAGAAGGAGTAATTAAGAAATAGATCATTGATCAAAAAATAGTATAATACCATTTAGTGCATACATATGGAGCCTAGTGGAATGTGGAAAGTTGGATACTTCAAACTATCCCTATAACTAGAGAGAGTCTTAATTCTGACTCTCTCTCTCTCTTTCAGAAGGTTCTCACTGTGTATCCCAGGCTGGCCTTGAACTCTTAATCTTCTTGCCTTAGCCTCCCCAGTGCTAGGTGCAGTTGTGCACCACCATACCTCGCCAGTAGTTGCAAGGTTAAAGTAAAGTGACAAGTTTAAAGTTAAAATTAGCTGTCTTTTACACATATATACATATATGATACATAAGATAGTAATTAAATTTCAGTTGAAATCTGTTTAACATACCTGCCATGATCATAAAAATCTACCAAACTATCAAGATATGGGACCCAAAGCATTAAAGCTAAGGAAATCAGAAAAAAATCATTACTTATAATAGATTTTTTTTATTCCTATGAGATCATGTTAAGCCTTTGAATCAAGCATTCAAGGCTTTTAAGTCCTCTCCCCTACTGATGATACTCTCCATCCTTAATTCCCAATAATCTGATATACAAAGTATTTTCATTGTAATTCACCTATATCAAGTACCTTCTTACCTCTACATCATGAAAATCTTTACTCCTCCCCTGCCTCTTGTCTCTTTTCTTTTCTACTTTCAAGAATCTCACCTCCCTTACAAACAGACTTATGGAAACATGTTTTGTGAAGCCACATTCAATCTAACTCCAAAACACAAACTGGAATAACATATTTGCAGCAAAAACACCAATATAAGATTAGTGTCCTGACAATGTGTAATGAACTGCTACAAGTTAGTATAGAACTGGTTATCATGTTTAGTTTGGATTCTCCAGAAGCAGATATTTAGAAGGCAACATAGACAGCATGCTCAGGAAATGCTTGTTGAGAGTATGTCATCAACCTGTTTACTAGTATAGGCTACTGGACTTGAGCTTTCAGGACAGTGCTGGCAACAGTATAGATCTTACCACAGAGATCTCAGACACAGTGGGTGAGGGAGCGAAGGTCATTATATTCCTGCTGGGCAAAAGATAAGGACTTCTCCTGAGGGATATTGATTCACTGAAATTGTGGCCCACTGTATGCATGAACAGAGCAAAGCTCCTGCAGCTTAAGAAAGTCTCCAAACAAGGAGCTCGTGGTCAGCAGTTGTTCCAGTGATAAAGGCTGAAGATATGGGTGAGGCACAGGTTTCCTACTAGAATAAACAAACATGATTTCACAGAAGAGGAAACAACTAACTGCTAGTAAAATTTGTGAAGAAAAATGTCCATTACTAATCAAGGAAATAGCTATTATTATATTACTAAAGTGTAAAATGTATTATTATTTTACATTTACCAAATTGAGGAAAGTGAAAAAAAAAACAAGGATTAAGAAAGCCATGGGAAAGAAAAGTTCTTTTACATAATAGCTTGGTTATAAATGGATAGAACTACTTTGAATACAATTTGGCATTATCTAATACTTTTCAAACTTCCATTTCCTATGACCTAGTAATTTCACTTTGGGGATAGAACTTAAATAATCTCTTATAAAGGTACACCAGAATATATGATCAAAAGTATTCACAGAAGTCATGTTTGTTATAGCAAAACAAAAATCTAGGAACACATGTAACATTTGGTAAAAAGAGATTAGAGAATAACTTGTGGTGTCATATGATCATGCTACACAATGGCATGACATGCTACACAATGGCATGACATGCTACACAATGGCATGACATGCTACTACGCCTACCACGTCTTTCAAAATGAATAAATTTGAAAAAATATAATGCTCATTTTTAAAAGTCTCGGGAAAATGAACACAGCATGATGTGATTTATATAATATTTGAAGCTATGCAAAACTATACAACATGTTTTCTTTTGGGGAGTTAAACATTTTACATTGTAAAAGCCTTAAGAAAGTAAGTAATTAACAGCAGTTAGGAATGGGTGAGGCAAAGACAAGAGGGGCACCAGAGTGTTTCAAAGGCACTGATCCTATTTCTTTGTTCTATTGGGTGTACACATATATTATTTGATGTGTAGAAAACTTTTCATAACAAAGATGGGGCAAAAGAAGAGAAACACAGAATGAAACTCAGATACAAGGTCCCAGGGTAGGAAAAGAAAACTGTTGTACTGGAAGCGAAGGAGAAAATGGTCGGACAGCACTGTTGCCAGGCAGTGTGGAATAGAAAATTATATGGAGCTAATGAAATTTGGACTTCAGAGGTCGCTAGAAGCTTTGAGGAGTGCAGTTCCAGTGACAGAGTTGTAATAGATGTCCCAAAACAATGGCTCAATAACTGATAAAAAACAATCACCATAGGCAGCTCTTTAAATAATTTTGGCAGTAAATGCAAGGAAGGAGATAAGTTGTAATTTAAAGAGAAGGCAAATTTGAAGGCTACTTAGGAGTATTTCATAAAAGAATGTAGCCTGGACTGCACTGTAGATAAAGGAATTAAAATGTTTAAGTAGAAATTTACATATAGGAAAAAATTTAGTATGTTTCCAAGAAAAAGTCTCCAGGAGAATCGTTGCATTGAATCATTTTTAGTGAAAAATATTTAGTATTTCTTTTTTTCTCCTTTATTGTTGTGATGGGTAGGGGTACATTGTGGCATTTACACAGGTTCTTATAATGTATCAAATATATCATACATGAATTCACCTCCTCAAACAATTCTCCCTCATCCTCCCCTGCCCTGATTCCTGGAGTAATTTCAACAGGTATGTTGAAATTATTTGCATTTACATACATGTGTACACATTTTATTGTACTGTACTCACTGCCTACCCACTTTCCCCAACACCTCCCCTTCCCAGTGGTGCCATCCCTCCCCCCTGGGCAAGACCTGTTCTGCCCTCCTGATCTCCGATTCTGTAGGAGAAAAAAGAGGAAAGATAAAATGAAAAATATGACATTTTAGCTTGAGATAAAGGTAGCTACACAGGGAGTTTCCTTGTGATATTTCCATGTATGTATGTATTATATCCCCAATTGGTTTATCTCCTCTAATTTTCTTCACTCTACTTTAGTCCCTTTCTTATGGTAGTTTCAGTCAGTTTAGGATTTCTATATTCATTCTTTTAGAGTGAGTGTATCAACCCTACTCAAGTTCTTAGTTTCCCTCCCCATCTCATTCATGACCTCCCCTTCGTGTGACGAGTTTTTCATAATATTGCTACATTTGTGTTAGGTCTACATTCCACAAATGAGAGAGAACATGCAGTTTTTGGCCTTCTGAGCCTGGCTGACTTCACTTAGGATGATGTTCTCCAGTTCCATCCATTTACTTGCTAATGAAAATTTCATTCTTCTTTGTGGCTGAGTAAAATTCCATTGTACATAAATACCACATTTTCTTAATCCACTCATCAGTAGTGAGGTATTTAGCTGTTTCCACAGCTTAGCTATTGTTAATAGTGCTGCAATAAACATGGGTACTTTTGTTGTAAACTGACACAATCCTTTGACATATCCCTAGGAGTGCTATTGGTAGATCCTATGGCAGGTCTATTTTTAGTTTTTTGAGGAACCTCCATACTATTTTCCATAGTGGTGCACTAGCTTACAGTTCCACCAGCAGTGTGTGAGGGTTCCTTTTTCCCTGCATCCTCGCCAACATTTGTTGTTTGTGTTTATGGTAGCTATTCTAACAGGAGTGAGGTGGAATATTAATGTAGTTTTGATTTGCATTTCCTGTATGGCTGGGGATGGTGAGCACTTTTTCATGTGTTTTTTTAGTCATTTGGATTTCTTCCTTTGAAAAGGCTCTGTTCAGTTCAGGAAAATATTTAATATTTCATGTAAGCAATTTACCTAATTTCTAAAATTCTCCAAAGGATATTTTCTTAATTTTTAATGCTTCTTATAAACTTTTATGTTTCATTTTGTCTTTCCAATTTCTTGCCCTTTTTAAATAAACATGAATTAGACTAATTTGAATGATAATATAAAACATGTCGAGACTGCATTAAAGATATTATCAGTAAGGATGTCAATATATTCCTTCCTTTTTCTTACCAAGGCAACATTTGTCATCATGGTAACAAATTGGAGACAAATATTAATCACTAACTGAAATCATATAATATATTTTCTTGCCTGGCTATATATGTGGATATTCTATTGGAAAAGAATAGTTAAGCTTAAAATTACAAACATGCTATGCAACTTGAGATTTCCACTAAAAATATCTTGACTGGTATGCATAAGATTCGGCCAGCAGGAAGAGACCCTGACACTGACTTTGGCAGTGACATAAATCTCAGTGTAGGACAGCAGCATGGAGATGAGGCAATACCATTTATTTTATTAACAGGCAAATTTTCAAGCAGTAACAACACACTTAATAAATTTTTCTATTGCTATGATACCAAAGGAGAGTTGGAAAATGTTTTGCACTTCTATTTTTTCTTCTCAGATATATGTTTTTTGTTCTGTTCCTATAAAAACATTGATGCAGTGACTAAAACCTTAACTCCTTTTTTAGACTCCCTGATGGCTTCACCCAGCTTCTCAACCTGACCCAGCTCTACCTGAATGACGCCTTTCTTGAATTTCTCCCAGCTAATTTTGGAAGGTAAGAATAAGAAATATAAATTATGCAACCTGATTTTAACCTCAGTAAATGAGGTTTCAAAAGTGACAGTTGTTATTAAAGTTAGGCCTCATTAGTATACAACAAATAAGATGGTTAATTAATGAAACTTTCTATATACTAAGGTATAATTTTACCTTAGTAAAATTAGGTCTTCACATAGCATTAATAACCAATAAACTCTAGATGAATTAGAGTTAAATATTTTTAAAAATCCAAAAATGATCTGGAAAAAGTACAGATGAATATTTATGGCTCTTGGGTAGCAAAATAACTTCATAGATACAGTTGCAAAGGAAAATATAAGTGGATAGATTTGACCACCTAAATACATTTAAAATAAAATAATTAAGAAAGCAAAAAATTTAATATAAAACAATAAAGCAGGAAATACTTTTATAATATCTGAAAATCAAATAATTTGTACTCTTAATATATGAATAATTCTTAAAAAGGAGAATGAAGATGTGGATCTTCGGGAAAATGGGTGAGTGACATGCACAAGCAAATTTATAATAAAACAAGCAACAGCCAGTGAACACACAAAAAGGTTTACCTTCACAAACAATAAATGTAATACAAATTAAAATGATAAAAGGGACTTTACTGTGTTCCACACACTTCAAAATCTGTTTATAGAGTATGAGGTCAGCGATAATCATATGTGCTCTAAAAGCTTTGAAAATATTTACAGCTATTGCCTTTATAAGTCATTTCTAGAAATGTCTCTTACTATCATTAGATATCGACTAGGTTTTATCATTATTTATCATTATTGCCAAAATGAAAAAAATTGGAATTATACATCTCTTTAAAAGATTGGTTAGATATATTGTAGTTCATCCGTATGTTAATACTGTGTAGCAACTAATAATCTTGTTTTAGAACTGAAATAAACTAAATCCTATGGTAAGTCTAGGAGTACATTATAACAAAATACATAAGCTATGTTTCCAATACAAATATGCATGAGATTAAAGACTGACTACTTTAAAGTAAAATTATAGGCAACTTGCATTTTCATTCATATTTTATTTCAATTTTTCCAGTTGGTGAGCAAGGAGCTTATGTTTTGTGTAAAAGGTACATTTTAAAAGCTAAGAAAAATTTTTAATTCCAATGTCAACTGCATTATCTAAGTTATCATTTTTTCAAATAATAAATTGGGCATGATTCAACCAACACCTGTCTGTTGACAGAAGCCAGTAGATAACACTCAAAAGAGCTCCGCAGAGTAATAAAAGTCACTGAAAATGGAGCGATCTCCATTTTCATACTGAAAGTGCATTGACGTTTCCCAGACTTTCTTACTTTTGTGGATCAATATATCACAATATCCATAAACACTATATACTTGGACAGTTTCTAAATGTTACAGATTTTTAAAAGAAACTTTGCCTGGATTCCAAATGAATTGAGACCTTACGATCTGTTCATATAAAGTAAAATTGCTCTCACACTGACCACGGTATGATTTTGAATTATCAAATCACAAAATGATCACTCTAGGACACTTTCTGTCATGAATTTTTGTTAGTTCTCTTCAAATAGTCTTAAAGTGAGGATGAGCATACAGCAAACATAATACTAATACCAAAACTACCTGAAATTAAAGATTGAGTTGTTTGTAAATTGCCTGCCAACATATTCTTTATTTTATTATTGTAATCTAAAAAGTTTTTTAACCTTTAGCTGGGTAATTTATCAAAAGAATGATTAAGATCCCTTTTAAAACCTGAGATTCTGATCTTCTAAAAGCCTAAATCAGTCTCAAAGTCTCCTCATTTCGGTACTGTTATTGAGATTTGAGGATATAAATGTTTAAGAAACCTCCTTTATTAGTGACATACCATACTGTGAAGAACTGAGTCACTTTATTTCATACAGATTGAGTTATAAGACTGAAATTAAATTGGAAATTTGATAGGCGGCAAAACAAAAAGGTAAATGAAAGAGACCACGTGAATACCTAAAAGCACAATAAATATAGGGAGGTTATAGACAAAAATCATTCAAATAGTGAATTATTCCAAAAACATTAAAAATTCAGAGAATTCAATTAATTTCTCTTACAGTAGCTACATCTGAGTATAATTTAAAGCCAAGTATAGATGTGAATAACAATAGTATGTGGCAGACTATAAACCTTAACAAGATATTGCAAGATGCATTCCTGAATCACAAATGTCACCCAGCAACAAAAACCATTACTTTAAGTAATTTTTCCCAACCCCAGCACTTTACAGATGATATCATAGGTTTTCAAATGATTTCTCTTTCAGAAATGCTAAAATATGTACCTTAGAATCAATAAAACATGATATGCTGTAGCACTTTTCCCACTGTATAATTAGTGAAATTAGTAGTAGATAGTACTTATTAAAATTTCTGGTATACTAGGAATTATACTTTATTTGTATTATATCATTGAACATTTTCAACCTGATGAATTTATAGATGAAGAAACTAAACTTAGAAAAGATTAATTAGTTTGCAAGAGAAAAAATATAACAGAGGCTAGCCTTCATTTAGGTCTGTCTTATGACCAAGCCCAGGTTTTTTTTTTAATCTCTGTACTATATTATTTGCTTTTCAAATCCAATTATAGTCTCTTTAAGAAAAGTTTTGTTATATTCCAGTGAGCACAGCACCTGATATTTAGTACATATTTAATGATCTGTTGAATACATGAAATTAAATATGGCAGTGAATGTATTTGTATCAAACATTAGAAATTCAGAAGACAAGGCTTTAAAGATTTCTTTGAAATATCTATTTTTAGATATGTGGCATGTCATTACCCAGTGTTAATCCAAACTTGTGCTCATCAATTTGCATATTTAATTAAAATTTGTAGTCACATTAAAAATATTTGAGCATAGTTACTTGAATAATGATAACAAAAATTCACTTTGTTATATGCAAATTCTTACACAGAAATAATAAGTTATTTTTAATAATTCTTTTCTATAGACTTGTCAAATTGAGGATCTTGGAATTAAGAGAAAATCACTTGAAAACTCTACCAAAGTAAGTGATTGTGTATTTACTAAATTTTGAGTTGTAATTTTTCACTAGTAGAAAAATGGCTACTTAATTTTTGTTTTGGCTGGTTTGCCATTTTGACTGCATTATTCTACAAATTCTTTTTAAGGTCAAGTGTACAGAATACTATGTGGAATTCATATTTAATGAGAATGTATCCTGTCTCATAAAACTGTCTAAGTCAGGATAGGAAGAGTCCATTTAAGGTTCTTCTCATGGCTGAAGTTACTTGCTAAGGAACTATTATGATAAGGCTTATGAAGCTGTCATTTTTATAACTGAAAATTCACAAGGTTCAATCTAAAAGGATGTTTAATTCTGCAACTTAATTTATGGGTTGTGAGGTTTTTCTTTAAATCAAGAATGTCAGGAATTTTTAAGAAAAAAATTAAAAATTTTCAAGGAATCTTAAAGCGATTTAGCAAAAAATAAAAAGTTATATGTTCTTGCAAGCCATTGTGATTTTACTAGTCTATTTAAAACTTGGTCTATGTAAATACTAAAGACAATTTAAGGGAAAACTAATTTCCAAATTTTATACAATGTTTAACTTAATAAAATGTTTTGTTTCACCTTGCTTTTCCTTTGTTCATGTCTAACAATAGAATTTTGTCTTGTACAGAAATAATTATTTTGAAAGTTAAAAATTATTTATGTTTTATACTCAAGTAAATCAGTACGACTCATATGTGTCATGATTAAAGTATATGCTATCTTGCTATTATACTTTCCTTCAGTATTACAAAAAAATACTCAGTATAGTGATTAATTTTTCAAATGTTTCAACAGGACTCACAACTATTCTTCTGCTGAAAAAATTGATCCTATTTTTAACCTTTTAATTCATTTCCCTAAGGAAACTAGACTGAATTTCATTGTCTTTAAACCAACATGCCAATAAAATACCTTCAAATTCAATTTATATATACATATGACATATGAAAATTGGTCATTGCAATATAGTGACATAATTTTTAATTTATTTTATTTTTGACTTACCATACATTCATAGTATGAGGGAAATTCACTGTGGTAACTCCATACCTGTGTACAGTGTACACTGGACAACTTATCTCCTCTGTTATATTCCCATTCCCCTCTCCCTCTTCCCTCCCCTTTCAAATGGTGTTTAGGGAGTTTCTTTATGCTGTCTTCAAATATAGTGACATAATTTTGATGATTTTCAAGAATGATACAGAATCCATTTAAATCCACAACGGATGCATCTGTGCATTCATCTGTAAGCGGCAGTTTAGGAGACCACATGAACAGAAGGAAATGGCTCCAGATCTCACGGTCCTGCACTTTTGAGCAGTGCCTTTCTTTGAGCACCTTTTTCTGACTAGAAGCCTAAGCAGAGGTGGAAATGTGTGGGAGTGTTGCTAGTCCAACTACTAATCTCCTGCTGTTGCTGCTAGCAAGCCAGTGCCAATGCTTCCATCACTAAGGCTTTTATTTGCCACATTTAAAGTGGAAACATCAGTACCTGGATCTGTTTGGTAGATCAATATGCATATATAACTTGCATTGCTATTACTGCTTTTACACTTTAAGATACGTTTCCAGAGTTATTTGCAATCTAATATGTTCATTTTATACCTTATCAACAAAAATCTGAAGAGCCAAATACAGACATGAAATATATGGAGAGCTTTATTTTAGTTTTGATGACTAGGAATGAGAATAACCGAAAGAAGTTCTGTGATGAGTAAACTGTATTTTCACTACATATTATACCTTTTCATCACCAATATATACCTGTAACTTAGAGGCATATGAGACTTTCTACTTTATTTTGTACTTCCAATGAAAATAAAAGTAAAAATGTAGTTTTAGAAAAAAAAACAATTTTAGTTTATAGTAACTACTCTGAGAACAGACAACTTTCCTCAGGGATATAAACAAGATGCCAAGTCTTTAGTGGGTTTTTAGCATTTTCTGTCTTCTCTTCATCTTTTGTCTTAAAGTCTATATGCCTGGAAATCTGTGCAAAATATAAAACTGTGTAAGAATTATGATATCACATACATTAAAATATATGTCTTTTAGTAAACTGATACATTTGGATGTAAGAAGACTCTAGGATCAACTTTTCGGTTGAAAATAAGTTAGTGTTATAATTTTTTTACAGTGTTCCTTTATGATCACTCCTCTTGGCACATTAAGGAGTGATAAAATTTTTCAAGTATACATTTTTTTAAAAATCATTGAACAGGTCTTGATTAAGTGTGATAATAGAGGATATTGAACATCTAAAAATAATGAGATAATCCAAAAGAAAAACAAATTTTATGGTATAATTTTTCTCAAAGCAAAAATAATTATCTTCTTTTTTTTTTGAGGGAAACAGAAGATGTGGGATGGTAGTAAAAGTTTAAATGAATGTTAGCTATCAAGGGAAAACCCAGCCTTTGTTTGCTTGTTTTGTTTTATTCATTTGTTTATTGTTTGCTTATCCTTCCTTCCTTCATTTGTTTCTTTTTAAAAAGTGTCTGAAGTACAAGAGTCCAGGAGAGGCTATATTCTGGATGGTTCTGTTTCAGGGTATTTCACAAGGTCATGGTCAAGCTGTTCACTGAGCTGCAGTCGGGTAAAAGCTTCATTGCACTAGGGAATTTGCTTCTAATCTTACTCAAGTGGTATTTGGCAAGTGTGAGAAAGGAGACAGAGACAGAAAAAAAGAGAGAGAGAGAGAGAGAGCCCAAGACAAAGCCTTGGCTTTTCTATAATTGACATACCAGCACTTCTGCCAAATTCTTTTCGTTCCAGAGATCAAGTCTGGCCAAGTGTAGAGAATGACATGAATGTGAATACCTGGATAAAAGGGTTGTTGAGGTTCCTACCATACTGTGTTTGGTGCTCAGATGATTGGTCTGGAAATTCAGTTTTGACTGCATACCAAATGCAGAAGGTGGGCTTACAAATCAACTCCATAAGGAACTTTTAACTTGGCACATTTCTTCTTATCCAGAACTCTTCAGCTATGTTACATTCCTCTGAACAAACTTGTTTCCATTTTAAGCCTTTCCCATTTTGAGGGGTCACATTTATTCAATGGATAAGTTTAACCATGTAACTGTTTCTAGTATATTCACTCAAGAAGAGAACATTTTATTGAAGAAATTTTCTTTTGGATTGTTAATAGGATTACACTTTATTATCATCTATAAAGTTTTGAACTTTCCTTAACAAAAATTAGTAAGGAATAATTTAGACTACATTTATTTTATTATTTATTTATTTTTAGTGGCAATGGGGTTCGAACCCAGGGCTTCACCTTTGCTAGGTAGGCACTCTTACCACTTGAGCCACTCCACCAGCCTAGTAAGGAATAATTTAAAGGAAGAATTTCCCAAATATAAGCATGAATGATAATTTGAAACCCGTAAACAGTTTATGCTAGATATGCTAGTAAATGATGTGTCTATTTTTATATGATTGCATTCCTTAGGCATCACTGCTTTTATTAAGTGATTTTCCCACTGAAAACAAGACGCAGAAACTGCAGATTTCCCTCTGTGTGACTATCTAGCAACCCATACACAATGTACATATACTTACAGAAGGCACTGATACCTTATGCCTTAAGTGAACATACTCTAAGCAAAAAATTCACTTTGAATTACAGATGTTAAGTTAAAAGCAGAGCTATACTGAAACACTATAAATGAGAAACATTGCATCATAAAAGTCCAGCAAAGCTTCAGGGACTGTTCCAGACTCAAGAGACTTTATAACTAAATGATTTCTACATGATTTCTTTTGCTATAAGGGTTGTTATTGCAACAACTGGCAAAACTTCAGTGGGGTCTGAGGATTTGATGGCAACAATGTGTCCTCGTTAATTTCCTAATTTGGATGGCTGTATTTGGGATGTGTAGGGGACTGTGTTTGGAGGAAGTACACACTGTAGTATTTGAGAAAATACTTTTACTTGCTATGTTTTCTTTCCTTTAATTTTCCTTGCTTCATTACCTATTTAATTACTTAGTTACCATTATCAACATAATGAAGAAAAGTTCATAAATTAATATGTATTCTGAACTGGACAGTTGTGACTAAGTCATTTCTCTTCTCCTGTCAATCTCCTATCAATGCACTTATGTGATTTGTCATTATGGTAATTTACTCGTTATTTCAATGAAATACATTAATAGGTTCCTTAGTGCTGTTGTAGCAACTCTGTTGTCAGGCATAGCTTATGCAATGACTTTTGATGTTGCTATTAACTCTGATTTTGTAACTCTATTTTGTAACTGTAACACATGATTGGGTATTTGTGTTTTTATGATCATATGCCTTATGCTTTTACCCATTTATATCAATTTACAAGGTATAGTGTTTTTGCTGAAACTATGGTACTATCCTGTTCTGGATTATCTTTATCAAAACTGACAGCACGACAAGCCAGATAACCAAGGGTAACCATATTAGTGTCCTCTGGTTTTAGAGAATTGTGCTTAGAATCAAGTATTTTGTTTGCATCTCCTTACTTTTTGCTTTATTTTCACTTCAAATGTAATAAACAATATTATGCCATTCTACATTTAGAATTATTATGTAAATTATAATGCATTATAGCAAGGCAACTATTAGAATCTCTTCAAAAGCATCAAACATGTACTTTCCATAGATTCTCAAAAGGAAAGATTGTGATCAGTCATAAATGAACTGATTCAATCTCTTTTTGACCTTATACTTTCATCATAAAATTAGGACTGAAAATATTATGGTGTCCATGAAATATAAATTGCTCTTTTCAGAATAATACTCTAATCACTAGGTACTCTGACCCCTGTTGATCATAATTACAAAAGATGAAAATTACCACCTGGTATACTAGAGAAGTTGAAAGTGCTATTGCTTCAGTTTCATAAGATCTCAAGGTGGAGTCTCTCCCAGAACAATTAGCCTGTTTCTCTTGGTTTTTGTTGTTTTTTTTTTTTTTTTCATCTTTGAAGAGCCATAATGTACTTGAGTGGGTATATGTTTTACCATCAGCAAACCTGGATTTGTGTTAAGGTCCTTGTGGCTTGTTTATGGGTTATTTGACTTCTCTGAAATCAATGATCTTACTGTTAAAAGTGATACATGTTATTATTTCTTTTAAGCTAGAAAATATACTTTACATATTAGTTGATGAAAATAGTACTTATTATCATTTAGAGCCAGGAAAATCTTAAACAAAAGTAGTTAGGCCTGGGGACGTAACTCAAGTGGTATGCCTGCTAGCAAGCACGAGGCCTTGAGTTCAAACCCCAGTACTGCCACAAAAAATAGTAGTGTGTGATGGCACTAACAACATTTAATGTGCTAAAAGAATAGCATGAGTTACATATTTTTTTCATTGCATTTCTTAAATATCTCTTTACCATAGAGGGAATGGTATTATTTTTTAGTTTTTTCTTTATAATAAAAATCTATACCTTTTTTTTTTTAGCTATCCTGGGGTCTGAATTTAGAAACTTGTACCTACTAGGCAAATCCTCTTCCACTTAATTCATACCCCCGGCTCTCTTTCTTGTAATTTTTTAGATAGAGTCCCTTGCTTTATGTTCAGGCAGGCCTCAGACTGAAGTACTCCAACCTATGCCTCCTAAGTAGCTGCAACTGACCACTTTCTTATTTTTGCAGTAGTATTACTTTTATATAGATATTTATTTGTGTCTCTACTCTTCAATAAAGTATTTTAAAGTTTAATTAAGTATCTAGTATTTAAATCCTAAATATTGATTTCTTTTTATTTTAAAGTTGGTAGTTTCTTTAGGTAAATATTGACCCTAGATAATAAAGGTCATGATAAAATTAACAAAAATACTCAATAAGAATTTGGAAGCCACATAACCAACATTTGTGTCTTACTTTTATAAATTCACTCACCAGAGATTTTCAAATTCAGACAATTTAATGTGGATGATTGCTCTCTCCTTTATGATCTCTATATAAATGTAAAATCTTTACAAAGATGTGTTCTGAAACATCACACCAATATTGACTATAGTCTCAGTGTCTTGGACCAGGAAAATGCACAAAGAACCTAGTTAACAGATCTATTTCTGTAGTCTCAGATATTGCTTCTTCTGTGCTGATGAACTGCCAACATTTATGTTCAACCTGAATTCCAACTCTATATACCACTAGCCAGACATAAATGAAATATTCACATAGCAAAACCAAAATCACATTACTCACCACCCCACAGCAAAAACAAACTCCCCCCTCCCCCCAAAAATTTGAGGCTTCTTCCTATATACTTCCTAGTGACAGAGCCATCCACCCCAACTGAGATATTAGAGATACCATCTCCTTCTCTTTATCCATTACCCCCTAATCACTGGCCATCAACTTAAGTCACTTCTGAGCCCTTATCATCCTACTTGAGCTTCTAAAAATACTTGGCCTTTGCTTCCAACAATTCTGCCTCTCTCTAATTTCTGCCACTACATGATTGCCAGTTTTCGTACTAAAACATACCATGACACATGTCAACTCGAAAGCTCACAATAACTGCTCACAGCTTTCAAAAGACAAACATGTCAAGATCCTTCTTGGATTAGAGTCAGTATTTTTGGATTCATTATCTCCCAGCATTTTTTGCCAGTCACAGGGTGGGATGCTATATATAATATACATGCAGCTTCATATCTGTAAGCATCTATCTTTCTTAGTACTTTTTCCTTTTTGGTTGAAAAAATTCCAGATTATCCTTCCACTTTCCCACTACTTTTGTTATGAAATTAACCAGAGATTCTGCATTTAGGGTGGTAGCTTAGAAATTCTGCTAAAGTTTTTTCAGTTTTCCACAGGAATTTTGATGTGATTATAGTTTTATTCAGAAATTGTATAAGCATAAAATTATGAGGATTTTTTGTCATCTTGAGTGTATTACCTAATGTTCCAACTCCTGAATTCATCTGTCATATCAGCAAACATTGAACAGTGTCCTGTCCATTCTCAATTGCAACTTACTCAGTGGCACAGTGGCAACAACAGTGGACACTCAACAGGGTTTGCTGAATTGATTTGCACCAGGGCCCTTCTTTGCTTAAATGCAGGTGGTAGCAGGAGGATGAATTTTAGCAGATACATTTTATTACAACATTTTACAAGATTTTCCTGCCACCCATGTTTGATTTTTTACTTGTAACAAGGACTCTTCACAAATGAACAACAACAACTGTTACTGATAGTTGGTACAACAGGACACACTAAAAGATGACATGCTCCAAACAACCACAAATGTTCTCTTTTCTTCATGTCTCCATCTTCCTCTCTACTCAAGTAGGGTTATTTCAGGACTTTGAATATGCAAAATACAACTTTAAAAAGCTTAATTTTCTGCTGAACAGATGCAAGGGGAGTATTTCTAAATTGCTATAGTTTTCCACAGTTTCTGTGACATTTAAGATCAGTGCCTGAGCAATATTTAAAATAAAAATTCATGTAGGATATTAATTTCATGATTTTAATTCCTTTGGATGTGTATTTTATATTTTCTGTTGTAACATGAGATTTTAATTTGTCCTTTCATGGCTTTATGATTTCTTCCCTGTCAAATCACTTACTCTATTATACTTAGTTTTGCATTGTTTATATGCAAAAGGAACCAAAACCTTTACTTAGCTGCATTGTAATGCTATTCTTTTTTCTTTAAATTGAACTTTATTCATAACCTTAAGATGACTTCTGTTTAAAATAGTAATTTTTTCTAGTTATTATATAAATTCTTTATAATTTTAGAAGCAAATTTTGAAATAAAATTAAACAGATTGAAAAGATAACTTTTCAAACATTAACTCTTTAGATTTGTGTTAATTCTAAAATGATGGGATAGATAGAATATATTATGCTATATGGCTTGACTAAAAAGTAAGAATTACATTCTCTTCTTAGAAAATGTTCAGGGATATTTTAAATAAGTGAATTATTTTGTTTTTTAATCACATTAAAATGTCATTAAGGCTATTTATTGACTCTTCTGGTTATAGTGAAACATTTCTTAATTAAACATATCTCTAAAAGCAAAAATTTCATTTTGCTTTATGTTTTGGGCACTTTCCAAAGAAAATGGAATATCCAATCTTATTCGAAATATCATCATAAAAGGCATCTCTTAAATTATTACATCCATATATTTTTAAATATTTTTTACATACTTTAGTTTTAAAAAAGGAAAATCTAATACCTCAAGGCTCTGTTTAATAAAGAATTTAGCCTGGTATGATGTTACATGCCTGTGAGCCCAGCTGCTTGGTAGGTGGAAGGAGGATCATGGTCCAAGGCCAACCCAGGTGAAAGCCTGAGACCTCATCTGAAAAAACAAACTAAAAACAAAAACAGCAGGGGGCAGGACTCAAGTGGTAGAGCACGTCCCTAGCAAGCACAGGGCCCTGAGTTCAAGTCCCAGTATTTCCAAAAGGGAGGGAGAGATAGAAAGATAGAGGGAAGAGAGCATTTGGAGGGACAAAGGGAGGAAGGATGGGAAGAAAGGAGAGGATATAAAATGAAGTCTTTGGTTTCTCATTGCTCATACAATAATATCTAAACCTACAAACACAATATTCAAGACATTTTGACCCCTTCTTCTCCTCCTAACACTTCCCACTTAATTTTTTAAACATGATTTGCAGGTTTATGACTTTGTATCCATCCCAATGAACAGTTACTTCAGATAATGTACAAGTCAAATAAAAATATCCTTAATTGATCATGTACCTAATCGTGTACATACTGTATAATATTCTAGGTATCAGGAAGTATAATAATGAACAATAGAAACAGATTCTCTATTCTTCAGTGACATTCAGATGTGGTGGAGGTTGACAGAAGATAAAGGATAAACAAATGAGTGATATAAATAACTGCTATAAAAGTAAATAGGATGATGTTATAGACTTTGGGTTTTTGAAGGTTTGAGGAGCTGTTGGTTGATGTTTCTATTTTTGTTTTAGCTAAGCTGGTCCAGGAAGTCCTTTGTGAAGAGGGGGCATTTTCATTTAGACTTCAATTATGAGTCATGAAGTTCTAGAGAAAGAACAAAAACAACAATGAAAAGAACAAGTCTAAAACACTCGAGTTGTGTCACATAACACAAGCTCAATGTATCTAAAGACAAAAAGGCCAGAGCAGTTGATGTGTGGTTAGAGTAGGATGAAGGAGGAGAGGTGGGGGCAGGGGGAAACTTATGAAATATCTTCTATGTGTTTAATATGTGTTAGACATTGTGTGTGTAATGTTTGAAAAATAGAATTATATTCTGATAGTAATTGGAAGACATAGAGGCAAAAAAATGTATGATTTGATCTAACTTTATAATGACCAGTCTAACTGCTCTACAGAGAAGGGGTTTAAAGTGGTCAAAATTGAAAGAGGAATACCCATTAGATTATTGCAACAGTGAAGATTAGAAATGATGGTCACTGTGTCCAGAGTTGTAGTTAAGGAGATGGTGAGTGAGAAGATATGAGACTCATTTTGGAGTTATAGCCTTCTTGATGACAGAACTATGGTGAAAAGAAAAAAAGCAGGAATTAGGGAACATTCCTAGCATTTGAATTTGGCTAACTGGATGGATGATAGCACAATTTCTTAATGGAAACAAAATTTGAAGGGGAGCAGATGGGGGTGGGGCATCAAGAATATGAGATTGGCAATGGAAGGTTTGAGATGCCTATTAGATAATCAAATGTAAGGAATTAGATACATAAACCATCTACTCAGTGAGAAAGATATATAAAACTAAGAGCCATCATGGTGAGATGATATTTAAAGTTATTATATTCATTGAAGTTGTCAAGCAAGGGAATATCAATAGAGAAGAGATAAGGACCCACAATTAAGATTGGAACACTTCAATATTTATAGTTCGAGCATGGAAGAGGAGCCTATAAAAGATCCTGAGAGCAAGAGCCTTAGAGTTAAGGGGGGAAAAACTACAGGTAGTGTCACAGAAGTCTAGAAAAAAATGCAAGAGAGAGAAGTCAATTGCACCAAATGTTACCAAGAAGTTAAGTAAGATGGGAAAAGAAATGAAGCATTGACATTAGCAAGATATAGGTCATTGATAGAAGCTTGATAAGAGCTATTTCAGTAGTGCAATATGTGCAGCCTCATTAGAGTAGTTGGGGAGAGAATACAGATAAGCAAAAGGAGACAAGTGCAGACAATTCCTCAAAGTTTAGCTGCAAAATGAAACAGTGAAAAGGTGTTGATAACCAGATGGGGACATTACATCAGGGGAAGGATTTTGTAAAGATGAATTATTGTAAAGAATACTTGCACATCATTGAAGATGATCCACTAGAAAGAGGAGTTAATGATTCAGAGGAAAAGGGAAATAATTACAACAATAAATGCTTGAGGAGGTGAGATAACAAGACACAGTGAAAGTGTCCACAGAAGCAGGGATAGAACCATCATGCAGTGTTGACTGCACATTTGAGAGAAGGTTCTACATTTGAAGGAAACCAGCCAGGAAAGTTTAGCATCCTTCTGAAAAAAGTCAGATATTTTGCAAACTTATAAGGAACTTACTGTGTTTTGCCAGTAAGCCAGATGGGAAGAAGGGACAAGGGAAACTAGCTGTTTGCAGGACAGTGATTGGGATTCAGACTATAAAATCTAAGATGGGAGACAGAAGTAAGTGAGGCTATAAAAAGGACCAGAAGAAATGTTTTATTTGTCCTTTTCTCATTTTTGATCTAATATGAATCTTCAAAGTGTAATCCAACTGCCATTTTCTCTATAAATTGTCTCCTGACCCTTCAGGAAAAATCAATAATTTCTATTCCTTGTTAAATACCATTTTATACATCTCTCTATGAAGCATGTATCACATAATGTTGAATTTTTGTCCTATGGGTACACCCCAAGAAGACAGTAAACTTGCAAAGGGAAGAACTTTTTTCTTATCTATTACATTTTTATTGGCAACAATGTGGGGAAAAAGGAAAGTTCTCAAACAACACTAGCTAAATGAAAACAAATAGTATAATATGAAAGAAACACTTTAGTACCTGGAATAATGCCATTCACTTGGGGCATATGGTAAATGCTTAAAATATTTTAAGGACAATGAATTAGTAAGAAGTTAAACTCTCTGTTATTTTATCATTAAATAATTGGTCTACTATAGCTGGTTCTTAATTATTGATAAATTAATAATTCAAGCATAATGTACATTATTTATCTTTTTCTCATTTCACTGGAAGACCATCCTCCTGGCTTTGGAGAGAGTAGACTACTCATTCAAATTGTTGTTAGTGTCTTTTGTTTTCAAAAAAACATTGGAAGTATAATAACATGGCTAAAATGACACGAGTTATATGTGAGCTTTATTTGCCTTCTTAAATTACTTATGTGAATATATTGACAATATTAATTTAAAAATAAATACCAACTCTGGATACATTTTTTATTATTGTCATGCTGGGGATACATTATTGGTTATATTCTTAGAGTATGTTTCTGTATAAGAAAAAATTTTTTGGAAACCCATAATGCTTATTAACAAAGCAAAGCAAAGGACAATACACACTCAGAAACGGGTGCAGGCACGTTGAAAGAGGTGTGCTAACATTAAGAGTACTTACACTAGGTAAAATAGGCCAGGAGGGTTTAGATTAAACATTCATTTATCTAAGTGCTCCTTTGATCTAGGCACTGGTACATCCCAATCAATAAGAAAAATTATTATAGAATAGTTTAGAAGGAATGAATTGCCATAACACTATGTAAAATGAAAATGTGTTCTGAAGAAGGAAATGACAAAGAAGTTACAGTGTGTTGTGAAACAATATGGCCTCTCCTAGAGTGCCAAATGTTGTTCTTTAGGAAGCAAACCATTTAAAGCACTTTGTATCAGAATATCTGTAATGCAGTTATAAATTGTGGTTGACACATTTTACCAGAGTTGCTATAGCTTCCTAAATGTGTTGTGCTTGTAAATGTTAACATTTAAATCTTTAAATGGATTGATGAGTGGTAAGCAGTATGTTCCATTGTTATCCTTAAAGAACCATATTTGACTTGTGAGCTATTAAAAGTTGTAAAATAGCCATAATATAATAGAATTTCGTTCTACTTGAGTTCTCAATAAGAATTAGCTCCTTCATTTCTTTTTTCCTTTTATAAATAATTCCTGACAGAAAATTTTACATTTGAAATAAGTTTTCAGACTGTAATAGAAAGAAACATACTGAAAGAGTCTAATCCAATATGAAGGCACAAGTATTAACAGCAAATTGTGGGAGAAAGTGGATGAGAAAGATGAACTAAGCTGATTTAGGGCAGTGGATAGCTATTTCCTTTTATGGTAGCAATGACAAACCTGAAAATCTTTCTTCAGTTATAATTCAATAATGTATATAATATTTTTATTTATTAAATATAATTATTAACATTCATGATTGGTTGATGAATAAGATTTACTTCCTTATGAAATCTGATGGATATTCCAGTGATAAGGTTTTTTGTAGAAGATATGAAATCCCATTAAATTTATGTTATGTTTGTTATTCCCATTTTATCCAGAAAATAAGTCTGAAATAAGTAAATCAGCATAGTTCTATTTTAACTATGGCCTGTCTTTAAGTTGACCCCTTTGAATATAATTGAAATGAAGAAAATTTAATTCCTTAAAATTTCTTCCATTGTTTCCTGACATTTTTTCATCTGCAGTTTCAAATAGGAATGCACACTGATTTATCCCACATCTGGGATGCCTGAACAAGTAATATTTTTAAAAGAATATGAATTTTTGCTATATCATAAACTATTTTTAAACTAATTTACTTGAGGTGACCCGATGCAATGGAAATCCATATATTTTTTGAATGTCATACAGAATGAAATTGTTGTTTGAAAAGTATGCAATAAAAATGAAATTGCTTTGTGGAGAAAAACAGTTGTTAAATGTCCTGTTTCAATAGTTTATTGGCAAAATACAGAGTAATCTACCAAAATCCAATATAGATTTCCAAAATGCACCAATGCCTGAAAGTCAAAAATTCTATTGGTGATTTTTTTTAAGTTTACAAAATAAAATCTGTATCATTTTTCCGTAGTTCAACCTATGGTTCCCTGCCTACAGCAGGTACATCATGACCGAGTGGAGGAGGCTTGGGATTTAGAATGGGATAAACGTGATTTCAAATCTCTATTATCCCTTACTACCTTTTGTGCTTGAGAGAAAGTCTTTAGCTTCTCTGAATTTCATTTTCCCATACATATTAGATACATAGTCATTAGGTTTAATACAATATGTATATTGTACCCAGTAGTGTTGTGTGCATAGTTGATGCATGAAAAACCAAAGTTTATGCAACCTTTGCCTTGGAAGAGAGCAAAGCAGAAGACAAGAGACTCTTCTTGGAGAAGCGAGATGCTATCATAGTCCTTCCTCAAGACAAAAATAAATGCAGTTAAAAAGGAGACCATCTAGACTTCTTCAATATTACTATTTTGGAAGGTCTTTGCCAATGTTCTCTTTTCTCTTTTCCCACTCATCCTCTGAGTGGAAATTTTGACCAGGCCTCTGGGTTCAAAGTTTACCAATTCTGTCCTTGTTTTGCCTGCTCTACTCCACAATGGCAGATACACAGTGGATCCAGATACCAACTGCCATGGATGCCAAAAGGCTCATATTGTCCACTAAACCATGAGTCATAGACACTTGCCCTAAATTGCCCCTGGCGTAAATCCCATCTTGCATCTCCTGAGTTATCTGATCTCTGTTTCTCAAGGAACTGTTCTTTGTGTCCTTTTAGCTTATCTGTCTTAGTAACCTCCTCCATTCCTAGCATCATCTTTTCTCTAGAAACAAAAAAATTTATTACATAATGATAAAAGGGCCTATTTAGCAAAAAGATATTACGGTTGATATATGTATATAAAACTGATTCGCAGATATATATCTCCAATATCAGAACATCTAACTATATAAAGCAAATATTGACAAATCTGAGGGGAGAAATTGACAGTATAATGAATTGCATTCTTAATTCCAGGTAACTGATCAAGAAATGCATGCCAGTTTTCATGATGCATGCCACTTTTCATAAACAGAAATAAGCTCCTCTGCCCACCCCCAAAAAAGTATTCCTGGACAAACTCAATACCAAATCTAGTGCCTCCTATACAACCCGTAATATTGCATGTTTCTACTGAGGGTTTTACCATCAGTTTATATACAAATTATACTAATAAATGTATTGGAATTGAATGTTTTGAAAATTTTTGGCAACTAGCATGAAGAAAAATTTAAATGCTAATCTATTAGTATGCAAACAACAAATATATGCACTATTATTTCTGAAGTTTATTCAACAGGTTTTCTAACATAGTAGTTTAGTATCATCTAAATATAGTAGAATTATTATGTATGTAATAACACAAATATAATCACATTCAACTGATTCTACATTCTATTAATAGCTAATTTGAATATTCTTTCTTCTTTTGGTAGTAAAGGCTTTAATTTTAAGTTGAGCTAAGAATTTTTATTGCCTTTAATTTGCTTTGGTGGCAATTAGTGGATTCTGATATTATTTTCTGACAAATATATATAAACTAATCACTTTAGCTTTTTCTTAGCTAAATTATAAAAATTTAAGTGTTAATTTTTCTCTAAACATAGTGATTTAATTAAGAGCTAACAAAGTTGAGAAAGACATAGGAATTCATAATTGTAGAAAAAAGTTTCCTTAATCTGACAAATTTGATAAATTCATTTAAACCCATATGAAAACAAATAAAAAGTTTTCCTAGAGAGGTTACCAAGATTAATTTAGATTTTGAAAATACGTGTAAATATTTAGATATTTACGAATCTTCCTTTATTGATAAATTAAATTGAGCTAAATGAAATGAGTATATTTATGGGATGCATCCATTTCTACTACAGCCCACTGATGAGCTCATTGTCTTTTCTCCAATGGTTCCCACAATTTTGTTTTTCTTTTAGTATTCAATATCAATTTTCTGATTATGGTTTTTCTTTTTGTTTTTTGCTGGTTTTTAAACTTTAAAAAGTTCACTAGGTGAGATACATATATATCACTGAATTTCATTTTGCTAGCTGTATTTTTACATGAATCATTTTTACTCCATGATTCCTGTAGAATCTCTTCATCACCTCACAGCTTTATACCTGCCAGGCACTGTACTAAATTGCTTTATATGTATCAACATATTTAGTTCATGATGTCACTATATTGTAGGTACCATTGTCAGTTCCCATTTTAAAACAAGGAAAATAAGACTTAAGGAGGTTAAGTGACTTGCCAAATATCATACAACTACAACTCCTTCTCCTGCTCCTTCTTCTCCTCCTCCTTCTTTTCCTCTTTCTTCTCTTCCTCCTCTTATTTGTCTTATTATTCTTACCATTATTATTCTTATTATCGCCTCCTCCTTCATCCAGTGCTAGAAATTAAATTCTGGTCTTCTCAAATGCTAAGTAAGTGTTGTATCCCTGAGGTACATCCCCAGACTCAGTACTGCACATCTCTTAAAGGTAGTTAGGTATTCAAAGACAGACCTCTGTGTATCTAAGTAGATACACACTACTAGTAGATACACTACTTAGATAACATGTATCTAAGTAGAAATAACTGAGTAACAGTTACATTCTTCACCAACAGTATCATTGTACTATGTTCACATTGAAAATCTGAGCCCTAATATACTACTGTAGTGAATAAGAATTATTTTGCAAAATGGCTGGAGACAAAAATATATGAGTGGCAATAATTTTTTTCATCCTAGAGACAAATCACTGATGAGGAAACTGAAATAAATATTCCATTCCCGAGAGCAACAAAAGTAATATTGACAAATAAACTTAACAAGAAAGCCATTATGCTTATGAAAGGAAACTCTAAATTCATGTTGAAGAACATATAAGAAGATTTGAAAAATAATGAAAAGACATTATTTCTTATATAAGATTTAATATCTTAAAATGTTATTTCTCATTAAGAAGTTCACTATTCATTTGACCTAGTTCCCCTCAGGACTCAGAAGGCTTTTAATTGAAATAATCTTATCTGTTTATACCAGAAAAAATAAATGATGTATAACAGCCAAAAACTTATAATAAAAAGTATTAATAGTAGAAAACTTACTTTGTCAGGTATCAGAACATATTATCAAATAAATATTGTCATAAAATAAAAATAACTCGAACAAAATTAAAACGTCAGAAGATCACAGTATTTATAGAATTTAAAACATGGCAAGATTGGTGTTTTAAATCAGTGAGAAAGGACGAATTGTTTAATAATTGTATTTGGTACAATAGGTGATCACTTGAAATAGAATGCAGTTAGACTGGCCTGTGCCATATTCAAAACCTATGATAGGGAATATTTCTTAACTTACAGCAAAGTTTCCTACAGCATTGTTTGTACCATCAAAAAGAGACTAAGAAAAACTCATTAAACACTGAACTGATTATTTCTACAAGTTATTATTGAGGGAGAGAAGAAGGTCTCAAAAAAAGAGTGTATGATATATTTTTATAAAGTGAACAATTCTACAACTTCCTGTATTGGTATCTGTATGTGCTTGTATGTGATTATACAAGTGTCAGAAAAAATAAGATAAGAAATATACTGGCTTATGCATTGAAACTGGAGTCCAAATGATAAGGGAGTAAAACAGCACAAGGGAAATGAGGAGAAGGCACAAAATATATGAGAAACTTGAAATTATAACTACACTAGAAAAATATATAGGACAAAATTGCATTATTTATAAAAAATTATAATTATATAACAATATATAATTATAACTGTAATTTAGTTTTATATATATGCAAAGCATTTTCATATAGCAGTCTATAAATTTTTATATTACAATCAGCTGTTAAATCCACATCTTGAACAGTGTTGGTATTTTTCTAGATAATATTCACAGTGTTCCTTAGATAAATTCAGTAAATTGCATTCTTAAACAATATTCAGTGAGCACAACTTTACATGACCTTGTGTGTACATATTGATTTAGAAAAATGAGAATGTCAGTAAAAATCTAGCTATAGTAACTTGAGAACTGCAAAATCTTTTTAATGGACTTTGACTCACCAAAACATAACAGATTCAATACGTGTTTTCAATCCTTCTGGGCATGACAAGCAATTTAGCAGGTTCAGTTTACAGTGAACTAGGAATGGAAATAAGACCAAATAGGAGAGTAGCAGACAGGTCTGATGAAAAAGTTAAGTATATAATACATCCAAGGAGGTAGAAAGTCAAATTCAGGGATATCTGCTTGGTAATAAGTGCTAAATTGATGCCACAGTACTTAAAAAAGCAAGCAGAACCCAGATGTCAATGAAAATATCCAGCTAGTATAGCTGAACCAAAGAGGCGAATGGAGAATACTAATTCAAAACCAGAAGCTCTTGACATTTGGGGGGGTTTTTATCTCATAGCATCTGTGTGGTGGAACTGGAAATAAAATGTATTGTAGTTCAGAGACAAGTGCATATGTCCTACCCACACAAGATAACATCAATTGTTAAAGTCTAGCTTTATGGCACTTTTTGAAAGTTATGTAATAAATAGTATGGTTTTATCAGATCAAATTCCTGGTAGTTGAACTGTGCCTGCTGAAATAGTATTTCATTGTTAAGTCACAGTAGCTGTGTATCTAAGGAGGAGAGTGGTCTCTGGCATGTCTGTAGAAAGGGGCACATTCTACTTTGAATACTCATTTTTATGACACCTTCCAAGTTAACTACAAAAGTATGCCTGGTAAAGAAGTCTAATTATTACCCTTTTCATTATGACATAAAGAGAGTCTATAGCCCAAGAAAGTTTTGAAAAGTATTTGCAGTAAAGTTCATAGCTCTGAATCAGACCCCCACATCGTGGTTGAACATAGAAAAGTAATAGTATGTTCTTATATATGACATATAAGTTATTTTGCTGGACAAAAGAAGTGGGTGGGACTCCAAAAACATCAGGCTTCTTTTAACCATTTTTACAAGAAAATTTTAAATTGAAACTGAGTGTTTATACTGGTCATTACACTGAAAGATATGGTAGAAGAATCCAGATTCCCAAATGTATGACTAGAAATAATTAGTCTTGCTAAAGCCTACCAATAATTAATAGCATGTAACCTTTGGATGTCCACATTGATAGCAAATTCCAAATTATAAGAACAGAGCCTATTAGTTCTGAAGAGCAGCAGGTTTGTGGAAGACTTTCAGTAAATGTAGTGAAAAGGGTTTCACTTGGAGAATAGTGTTGTAACAATCCTCTAGAGTGGTTCATACCCTTTGGATAATTAGAGAGTCTGTCCTAAGAGGTGAATTAATATCTGTGTATTTCAATTCATGACAGGAACTTTAAAGTCAACAGGCCTAGGTTGAACACATCCTTTTCCTCACTATCTGTACTTTTTCCAATATTTCCAGGCTTAGCTAATAGAAGTAACATTTTCTAGGTCCCATGAGTCATTTTAGACCTATTTCTTACTCCCACATCCAGTCAGTCAGCAAATTCTGTCAAATCTGTCTAATTTGCTTATTCATTTACTTCTGTCTGGAACTTTCTACCCCCAGAGGCTGGCTCCTTTTTTTTATCATCCAAATCTCAAATCAAATGTCACTTACCAAAAAAGGTCTTTGATGACCCTCCAATCTAAAGTAGCCACTCCCATCTTAGGAATTTTCCCAAAAACTCTATTTTAATTTCTGTGTAACACTGATTACTATTATAAATTCTCTTATCTGTTACTCATCTCTTCCTTTTCTAAAATTTCTCCTTGAAGTGCTGGTGGAGTGGCTCAAGTGACAGAGTGCTTGCCTAGCAAGGGTGAGGCTCTGAGTTCAAACCCCCATCCCACCAAAAATGAAAAAAAAATTTTTCTCCCTGAGAACAGAAATCTTGCCTAGCTTGTTCCTCACTGTACCCTTTTTTCTTAATATAATGCTGAATGTTGGGATGCACTAATATGAATATACCTTTTTAATTCATTCATTATAGCAGTCACTCAACAAATGCTTATTAGGCACTT
This sequence comes from Castor canadensis, assembly GCF_047511655.1. Lineage (NCBI taxonomy): Eukaryota > Metazoa > Chordata > Mammalia > Rodentia > Castoridae > Castor > Castor canadensis. The sequence goes on along the minus strand of NC_133392.1, from coordinate 105,377,505 downwards.
CTGTGACAGACATTGTGTTAGGTATAAAATACAATGATGGGCAAAAGCAAATCTTATCTTTGTCCTCATAAAAGTGATATTTAGTCAGAGACAGCCGTTAATCTAATAATTACATAAATGTCAAGTTACTAGCATGTGTAGTCACTCTCAAATGTTTTCCCTTCTCTGAATCTCTATTACTATTGTTTTAGTTCAGGTTTACCAACTATTAAAATTACCTACTTTTCTATCTCCACCCTTACTACCCTCCACTCTGTTTGTTCAAAGCTAAATACAAATTCAATGCCACTTTCTACCTTAAAATCTTTAATAACGTCAATGACCCTCAAAAAAAAAAATATCCACACTCCTTAAGATAATGGTCTTCCATGACCAGCCCTCATCTATCTCTCTTGCCTCTCTTCACTACTTTTTTCTCTTCTGTACACTCTATGCTCCAGTCACCCAAAATTACATTCTTATCTCTGGACTTTTGGATGTATGGTTGTTTCTGTCTGATACATCTATCCCTACTTTTTGATTAACTTACTTCCTCCTCCTTCTGACTCAGTGGAGATAAACACCTCCAGAAAGCCTTGTCTAAGCTACCACAGACTAGCTCAGCATCTCTCTTCTGTACTCTCTTAGCCAAAAAAAAAATCCATTGTGGGTTTTTTTATTAGCTTGTTTCCCTTGCAGATCTTCCCTTCCACAAAGCTCCTTTATGAAAGAATGTGTTTCACATTTCTATCTCTAATGACTGTAGCAGTAGCAAGCATATAAAATAAATAGTGTAGTTGCATAGAGAACAGAAAGATGAATTTGGTCAGAATAAAAATCTACAATGGTATTCAACAACAGAGCTTCAAACATATCCTGTTAAGAATTTGTTTATAGCCAGGCATGTTGGTGCACACATAATCTCAACTACCTAGCAGCAGAGATCAGCAGGGTCACAGTTAAGGCAATTAGAGTAAAGCATTAGTGAAATCCCCCTTCTCAACAAATAACCTGAGAATGAGGGCTCACGTCTGTAATCCCTGCTACATGTGGGACATAGATAGGAGGGTCTTGGTCCAAGGCTGACCCTGGGCAGTAAGCAAGACTATATCTAAAAATAACTAAGCAAAAAAGGGTTGGGAATAGCATGCCTACTTAGCAAGGGCTCAGGCCCTGAGTACAAACCCAGTATGGCAAAATTAAAAAGAATGTATGTAGAAAGCATATTGACAAGAACAAGAGGCTGGAAGAAGCCTATTTTGAATCTTCCATACACTGGCAGTCAGCAATCAGTAATCTAATCACTAGATATATTCTATTTTGATGTTCAGAAAAGAGCATCAACTATCCATCATCTTGTTTGAAGTGCCAGAAATAAGGCAATGTGACAATTACATCATCAGACAAGATTTCTACCACTGATGAAATACTGTTCAACACAAAAGGCATTAACATCCCCTAGACTTGAACAAAGAACTTTGTAGCTGAAGAAGAAAAGGTAGTTTTGCAATCTTTTCATCACCAGATGCAAAGAATTGCTGGCAAAGAGAGGCAATACCACATAACGTATTAGGGAAACTTGAATATTCATACCAACAAATAAGATGTACAACAGACTGGAACTTACTATGGAAGCCAGGAAGAAGTGTCAACCAATGCTGTCCTAGGAAAGTTGCCTATTATTTCTAAGGAAGAGAAACATGAGGGTGCAAAAGTAAGTTAGTTCTTGAAAAAGTCTAGCATCCATGTGCAATCAGAAAGTTATTTGCTGGCATTAGCTGTTAGGGACAGAATAAGTATACAACATAAGTATGAAAGTAAAGGGACTTGCTATTCATCCTGAGAACATCCTACTTATACCCGACCCTCAACAAACCTAGAGGAATCAACTTCCTTGCCTAAAAGGGAAAAGCTGAGCACCAGTGTGGGATTGACTTTACAGTGTCCTAGTGGAGCTTCAGCTGACCACTGGCCAGCCAAACACACATCCAACATTCAGCAAATAGTCATTAAATATATAAGTTTTAGGCATGAGACTACATAAAGCCTAATTGGTGGAAGGAAGAGCTAAAGGTAGCTTGTAGAAAGGAACCAATGGGAGCACTTTGGAAACAAAATTAATAGCTGTCAGAATCCTACAGCCAAGGAACAAAGGCCCTTAAGAGATTCAGGATAAGTGAGCCACTGAAGACAATTCCTCATACATAGACACTGAGATAGAGCATATTAAGAATAACCTAGCAATCAGTCGATGACCAAGATAACTTCATATTCACCAGCAGAGCTCCTATATGTTACTGCTGAATGGAAAAGAACACTTTGTGATGAATGAAAAGTTTGAAAAGAAATAACTGTGTCTGAAAGTATCCCATCTAATTTGTATAAGATGGCACATTCTTAAATGCCAAAAGAACGAAGCTCAGGGTGAATTCAACAGGATGCCTTCACCTTAGATGCCTTATTTCTAACTCTCAAATGTTGAAATACAAGATCTGGAAGGGTGAGTCTTGTAATGACAAAGGCTGGGTGTGTAGTTTATTTTTAAGTCACTAGGTCTGAAAAGAAGAAAAGAACAAATGGTGGGAGAAGAGAGGGGAATCTTCTTGCTCCTTCTCCATCAAGACTATGGATCCTTTATGGGAGGTAGGGGTTTCCAAGGAGACAGGGTTTCTGAGCCAGAAAGAGAAGAACTGAGGACTGCTACTGGGACATAAATCTGGAGAGAAATTAGAGAACCCACAGTGGGTGGCACAGAATACCATGCTTAAAGATGAAAAAGTTTATCCTTTTATCTTTTCAAAGTGAACTTAAGGAAATTTTAGAGGTTAGAATCTGATGAAACCCAGTCTTTTCAGATACGGATCTTCTGATTAAAGGATTATTTATCATTTTCTATTCATAAAACTTCTTGCCATAATCCTGCCTTTAGAGGCTATTACTAAGTGTTCTAGTAAATGTAAACATCACAACATTCTTAAAAATAATAAAAAAATCACAACAATAATCAGGCTGCATAGTGGTATTATTCAAAACAAAGTTTCTTTCCAATTAGCTTCAAAATTAATTTTGTTAGCACAGAATATCAATTCTGCATTAGTGCTCTTTTGGTAATTACTGCTTACTGTCATGGCTCCATTAAGTTCCCATGTTTGAAATGATGAATGTGCACCTCTCCTGATTACTACTTGTGATTTCATGAGTTATTCTTAGAATTACAGTGTTTTTAGCAATGTGTTTATTGTTTTGTCAACAGTCAATTGACTAAGCCTTGAAAACTTTATATATATTAAATTCACCATAGGAATAATATGTCACATATTTTCAGATTCTTTGAAGTTATGGTATAAAATAAACTTGTTCAGAAAAGACTTGGATTACAAAAATTTTATTAAAATACTTTTGTATTTCACGATTTATTAGGATTTTATTGAAAGCTTCTTATTCTTTGAAAACCCTCCTACCCTCTCTTACTCTTTCTCTCTCTCAGGGTTTGAACTCAGGGCCTCACACTTACTAGCCAGGTGCTCTTCCACTTCAGCCACACCCACAACCCTCTTTCTCTTTAGTTACTTTTTGGATAGGGTCCTGTGATTCATCTACCAATGCCTTTCTGTGTGCCTGGGATTGCAGATATGCATCAGCACACTGGTTGAGATGGAGTCTTGCTAACTTTTTCTTAATGCAGACTGGCTTCAATCATCCTGATTTTTACCTTCTGAGTAGCTGGGACTACAGGCATGAGCCATTGCACCCTACTGCAAACATACAGTGAAGATTTTGCCAACACAGTTGTTTAGACACATTATCAGTTTTTAATTTTTATATCTTATTCTTCTAAGTTCCCAATATGGGGATGGAATCAGACACATAGACACATAAGAAATGATCACAATATAGTTATCTGAGAAATACTGATACCAAATGGAAAAGGGTTACAAAAAGGATTGAATGACATAGTATATGTAAAACATTGAGTACAGGACCTTGCCAGAAGAGTTGGAACTTGGTCTCAAAGATCTGGTGATCCACTGAAAAACATTAAGTTAAGGACAAGATCAAGTAAAATGACAAGGAAGGGGTGAGGATAGATAAGACACCTAAAAAATTAGCTAGCATTTGTTGCCCTTAACGCAGAGAAACTAAAGCAGATACCTTAAAAGCAACTGAGGCCAATAGGAAAAGGGGACCAGGAACTAGAGAAAAGGTTAGATCAAAAAGAATTAACCTAGAAGGTAACACCCACGCACAGGAAATCAATGTGAGTCAATGCCCTGTATAGCTATCCTTATCTCAACCAGCAAAAACCCTTGTTCCTTCCTATTATTGCTTATACTCTCTCTACAACAAAATTAGAAATAAGGGCAAAATAGTTTCTGCTGGGTATTGAGGGGGTGGGGGGGAGAGGGAAGGGGTGGAGTGGGTGGTAAGGGAGGGGGTGGGGGCAGGGGGGAGAAATGAACCAAGCCTTGTATGCACATATGAATAATAAAAGAAAAAAAATGAAGCAAATCTGAGCAAGATGGAACTGAGGAGTCTAAAGACAGATTGATGGGTTTACAGACCATTTTAATTGCCAAGAAATCCTGAGAACAAATTTAAGTCAGTGGCAGTGGAGTTGATAAAGCAAAACATACACTTAGGAGATAAATTCAAAGCAAGTTATTTTGAATTGGGTAAGACTGAAGGAAAACGAAAGTCAAAGTGACTCGCTGGCTGCTGGCTTGGGAAATGTGTTGCTTGGGTGAGTCATTGTACCATAAACAGATGCAGAAACAAAGATCTGAGTGGAGTGGGAAAGATGAGAAGATGCTAAGAGAAATAATGAGTTTAGATGTGAACTAGCACAGTTTTAGTGAATGAATTTTATGGTGTTAAGGTCGAAGAGGTAAACAGGTTGAGAAGCCAAAAAGAGATCTGGAGTTTGAGGTTTGCAAATCATACCATAAAGCTTATTATCAATCCCAGAGCAATCAATGACATCTTCCGAATTTCTGGTTATAGGAGCTCGATTAGCTTTATTAAAGTAAATCAATGTGGTGGAATATGTTACAAAGCCATTGAATTTGTTTTTCAGTGGTGGGAAAATGTGCAAAGAATAATATCGAATCAAATAAAAACAGAATGCACAATTGCCTGTACAGTAAAATCTCAACTGTGTAAACAAAATAAGCCTCAAAAGTGTCAAGGAAAACTAATAAATAGTTATAATGATCATGTTAGAGATGAAGAGGACAGTGGTATCAAAGGTACAAGGGTAAGGAGTACAGTGTGCACATGGAATGTACACAGAATGGTAAGCAGTGAAGGGTTGTTAAAGATGTAGCATGATGGCAAAGAGTGGTCAGAGAGGAAGGTGGGTAGGAAGATGGAGGCTTGTTAAATTAAGCTTCTTCCAGGTGCTGCTGGTTTACACCTGTAATCCTAGCTACTTGAGAGGCTGAGATCAGGAAGATCATGGTTCGAGGACAGCCTGGGCAAGTAGTTTGTGAGACCCCAGCACAGCAAAATGGAATGGAGGCGTGGCTCAAGCTGTAGATGGCCTGCTTTGCAAGCGCATAGTCCTGAGTTCAAACCTTAGTCCCACCAAGTAAATAAATAAATAAAAGAGTCTGTCCTTTTTACTCTGATGACTGTTAAAAAAAATACAAAGTAGTGTTTTTCTTTCACTAGGGTTGCTGTAACAAAGTGCCAAGGACTGTTTTCCTTAAATAATAAAAATTTATTTTCTTACAATTCTAGAGACTATAGAAGTCTAAAATAAAGATCCCAATAGGATGACAGGATGGGTCTTCTGAAGTCTCTCTCCTTGATTTATAGGTGGCCACCCCGCCATGTTTATGTAGTCTTCCCCACTGTGTGTGTGTATTCTAATCTCTTCCTTTTACAAATATACCTCTCATACCACATTAAAGTAGTATGACATCAACACTAATGACCTCATTTTAACTGAATTACTTCTTTAAAAGAAAAAAAAGTCAACTGCGCACCAGTGGCTCACATCTGTCATCCTAGCTACTCAGGAGGTAGGTTCAAAGCCAGCCCAGGGAAATAGTTTGCAAGGTCCTATCTCAAAAAAACCCATCACACAAAAAATGGTCTGGTGGAGTTGCTTAAGGTGTAAGCCCTGAATTCAAGCCCCCGTACTACAAAAAACAGAGCCATATCCAAATATGGTCAGATTCAGAGATTAAGATTTCAATTTATCAATTTTCATGGGACATAGTTCAATCCATAACAGGGAATGATGTGGTTAAATTTCCTTTGGGATTAATATGGAGTATTTATTTGAGAAAAAAGAAATGCTTTAACAGGTTGGGATTACTGTGTAAAATGTTGTTAACAGAGATACAGGCAAAGGGATCAATTAGCATTTTAAGAAATAAAATTGACACTATCAACATTGGTGTGACAGGCAGAGAAAGAGCCCATGAGGAAGACAATATTGTATGAAGTGAAGCAGAAAAGTCACTTGTCACAGAATCCAAAGGGACCGGTGATCTTTGATGAAAGGAACAGTCAATAGTAAAAAAAAAAAAAAAAGAGCAAAGAGATTCCAAAGGTAAAGACTGAGAAATGTTAGTCTTTGGAATTAGAACAGTTTTTGAACATTGACACCTAGCAATAATTCTTGAGCTTTTATGTGTTAGACAACAGGTAAAGCAAATATTACATTTTTTATAGAGCATCAATAGAATAGACTAAGGAAAGTATCATTATGTACATTTCACAGTGTAAGAAGACTCTAGGTCAAAAAAGTCAAATGCCTTGTCTAAGGTCAGCCAGAGAACTTCAGATGTAGGTGTTCAACCTAGAATTTGTTGTAAGTCACCAAAGTAGCTGTGAAACATGGAAGGTATTAAAATTCAGAGAGCAGGAAGGGGTAAGTGAATGGTTGGTAAAAAGTAAGATAAGCTGGCCTTCTCAGAAGAAAAGGACAGAGACCAATTGACTTCATTCCCCATGATTTCCCCATTCTTTTGTACATTGCCTATACACAGTAGATGCTTAAGAAAATTTAGTTCAATGAACAAGAAATAAATGTTGTGCTAGCTATCAGGTATATATGTAAGGGATGAAAGAGAAGGCAGCATAGATGTGGACTGCACATAGCCTAGAAGTAAGGATCCAGTAAAGAATATGACACTGAAGGAGAAAGAGAGTAAAACTCAAGCCAGGTCCTTCCTAAAAGAGGTTGTCAGTGCCTGCGATCAAGTGCACAAATAGAAATTTTATCTGAATTAAAGAAGAGAAACTTCCTTTGAGGTTGAACGAAAACAGTGAAGTATAGAAATAAATATGTAAGGACACACTGCTTCATTTTCCAACAATGCTCCCCATATTAAATTCCTGCATGACAGTCTACATTACCATCCCCAGTTATTTGCTTCAAAGTTTTTTAATACATTTATACAAGCCATTCCTCTATGCCTAGAATTCCTTATTCTCATTCAATAGTCAAAAACAAAAACACAGACTCAAATAGTAAGCTGTCTTAGAATTATTTCTTGAATTTACCAAGCAGATTTTATCACTCCCTCCCTTTTATATCTCTTACCGCTTGCTGCACTTTCTCCTTGTTCTGAAGAGAATTGGAGACTATAGATAAAGAACCTCCTCTTTATTTATTGAATGCCTTTGAAATAGCATAGCCACGAAATGTTTCAAAGTGTTAGCATGCATAATGTATATTTTAGAACAGAGGCATTTTAAAATTTGATTTAGCTTGAACACAACTACCTCTACTTAGTTCACTCTTTTGTAGGTTAAAAAAACATGTGGTTTAAATTTTCTTACTGGTTAACTAACAACTAGGGTAGATAATTGCATTTTATAATGAAAACATCCTTAATTCATTGAATTTTAATAATCTCATACTCCAAATGACTCATAGATTGGAAAAATGTATGCAATATAATTGAAGAATAAAAGGTTGCTTGCCTATGAAGATGTATATATTGATCACCTTGATATTTAAAGAAAATGATTTGTATTTGTGCCCTATCTTCAAAGTCAAACCATATGCTGTAATACTTTAAGCTTTCAAGCTGATGTTGAATTTGGGTGGTTCAATAGTGAGATGAGAATATTGACTGCTATATTACTGCTCTGTTAGATAATTCCATTCTTGAATAAACTATATGACCTATGAGAAGCACAAATGATAAGGCAGAGACATCTGAGACAAAACACTAAATGAAATTGTTTAGCAGCTACCATGTTGAATATTTCAAACTCATCCAAGAAGAATGCACAAAGTGTATAATCATGCTTGACTTGAGTTTGGGATTCAAGCTATGTAGCATCATTTATGTCTAATTTATAAAATATGGTCAGATATTTAAAATAAGAAAAGATAATATTCTTTGTAATATTTTACACATGCTGTTATCTTTCTTTTATCACCAAAATAAGAATGCAAACTTAATAAGCACATAGTGGAAAGTTAAGATGGAAATTAGCTATATGAATCTGTAAATAAATGTCTCTTTAAAATAACTACTTAATATTATGTGCAAAATAAATAAAAATAACCAAACTTCAAGCAAAATCTAGAAGAAAAAAGTATCTTCACAAATAATATGCCTATGTGTTGCTTGTCAATTAAACATGCAGATAAGTAATTTTTATTCAGTCTATGTGCATTCCTGGTGTGTCTGTTATATACATGGAGTTGTTCAACTTTTAGAGCATTGGCCAAGTACTTCTAATGTATTAATAATTGTATGTATTTGAAGACTGTATTTCTTGCCTTCTAAAGTGAAATGCTTTTAAGATTGGTATGCAATACTTTTAGCTATATGCAAAACTATTATAATGAAATATCACATTTTCATATTTAATTGAAAATATAAAAGTCTGCATAGATGGAGCAAGAAGAAATTTCTAATGCAGCTGAGGCATTCAATCATATTTAATATTGTGTACAACCATAATTGCATTTATCTGGGAGATCATAATTGGCTTTGTGTTTTGCTATTTGAGCATATCCAATTTTTAAATTATTATGTATTAGTAAAAGTATAGCACTTAGTTTGAATAAGAAGTAGTACATCAAAAATTATGAACAAGGAGGTATATTATTAATTGAAATATGTGATTGGTGGCTTTTCTGGGGGAAATACGGAGAGAAAATGGGGCATGATTAACTGATTCAGAATGTCTCCTACTGAAAAATTTTGTTCAATAAGAACCCATTATAATTTGTGACCGTTTGTCACTCTGCAGTATATAAAATAAATGGATTCAGGTGCGCTAGCAGTAAAAGTTATTGAATAAAAATGCCAGGTTTTTTTAAAGATGATTTCTTAGCTTATTTAATTACAAATAGCCATAGTACATTCATCTGCCTTATTGCTATGTTTCCAGAGATGCCAGATATTTTTGTAAAAGATTTTTTCTAATATATACATTTAGTATTTTACATTCAAGCCTAATTTTTCAAGGTGCAAACTATACATATTTTAATAAAGCATGAAATCAGAAAAAGTTGCTATTAAATATTTAATAGAAAGTAAATGGAAAAAATAATTGTCTGCAACCCAAAATATTCTTCCAATCGAAATTCTTTTTTGTAGAGAGAGAGTCTTGCTATGTAGCCCAGGCATGCCTCAACTTCCCAAGTGCTGGGATTACAGGCACAAACCATCACACCTGGAAATCAAAATTCTTTTACTGTAATGAATGAAGCATACTCTTCTTTGGCATATCCACTTACATATATATCTCTCATTGGTATTTTTAGTGTTTTTTCTTGTGTAAGAGATTTTTTTACACACTATAAGAGATTAAATTTATTCTAAATATGATGGGAATATTTGAGAGGAAGTTTATACATTATCTACTCAGACAAAGGAGTTTACCATTGAAACTCATGTTAAAATATCAATGTATCCAGTCTATTCCTATTCTTCTTTAAACAATATGCATCAATATTGCTTATTATTATAGAATGGAGATCATTTAAATAAGCAGAAATATTCTTGGAACTTTCAGAAAGTTATTTTCATGAGAATGGCTTATCACTTGGTGATCATCATATGAAAGTTTTACTTGCATGTTTTTCATCATCTAGTTCAGTTCCAGTTTGAGTTTAAATTTCTGTTTCTACTTTATCTATTTTTTCCTAATCCTAGAGCTGTGCCTCTTCACAACAATTTCATTTAAAACCTGTTTCTATGGATTTACATTAAGCCAAGTAAACTTTCTACTTCCCTTACTGTAGATCAATTGGTAAGAATTTTAGTCACCTTCTGCATTAGGCATTCCATCTTTTGGGCATTGAAATTGATTTTTCTCATCTTAGCATCTGAAGATCCAGAATGTGCCCATTGCCCAATCGCCTGAGACTATACAGTGACAGCTACAACAGAGGATGTGGAGGCAGCAGCTTTTCGGGCACCAGAAATGGCAGCATCAGGAGCATCAGCACGAATAGACTTTGTAGAGGTAGTTCTCTCAAACTCTGTCATGGAACCAAACATTTTTGGTGTGCTACCTGCTGATAGGGGCTGCCTTCTTACTGCCTAGTGTATGCAAAATGTTTGGTCTTTGTTAAACTTTAATGGTGACATTCCTGGCTAGTACAGTGAGATCTACTTGTTTGGTTTTTTTTCCCAAGTGTGTTCAGTTGTCATTACTTTCAATGAATATAAAATTTTATCAGTCTCAAAAAAATATTAATACCCGTATTTTAGCAAATTTGTTTCACTATTTGTTATGTAAAGCTTCTATAGCATATAAGTTTTGTATAAGTACTTTTAAAACTCATCTTAATGTAGTAAAAATGAGAATTTCTCTAGATGGTTAAATTCTTCAGAGACTGAATATAGTTGCCTGGTTTCTCTCCCTGATGATGTTCCATTGTGAACTTATTTTGCACAATGAAAGATTATTCCCAGATGGTCCCAAGTCAAAATATGAAATGCCACTGATTTATTGATTTTTTGTATTCTTTAACCTTATGTAATTTAATGGGAAGAAATTATTTCATAGCTGTAAAACACATTTGTTAATTAACCACATTGGCTTATTTGTACAGTTCAATAGCTTTTCCATTTGCATACACAGTGAGTCTCCTCCCCACAAAGATGCTTTTGTAAAATATGTAGCAATTGACAACCGTGTGTGCCTTTACTTTTACATATTATAGATCTGCTTTAGAAGTAGGCTATATTTCTTGAAATTTTGAGCAGCTTGCTGTTCAACATACAGATGACTAATGCAGTACAGCAGATGAATCATCCTTCACCTCATTTTAACTCCTTTTTTGATCAAGACAAAATATAAAGGAGTGGTAATAGATTATTGGAGGTATTGCTTGATTAGACATAATTTGAAGGATCTTTTTATAAGAGATATTAGTAGGATACATTGAGCTTAATAGCTTGTCCTGTATTTTAGTTATACTTAATTTTACTATCCAGGAAATAAAAAACTATAACATTTTATGCAAAAACTATGCTTTGGAGCCAAAATTTACAAATATTTCTGTTCTGTCTTGTGCACTTTAATTATATAAAATATGAAATTATTTCCTAGCTTTTATAACCCTTTGTAAAAATGTACATATGAAAATGAATGTTGATTATTTTGATAAAATTGTATAAATTCTGATTTATCAATGAATACTTATGAAGAGCTATATGTAAAAATGTATAAATTTACTTGTATTTGAACCATATGCTAATGGACTTCTGTCATTTTCACATATATTTCATATATCTCTCAGAAACTGTATTCTGAATAATGTATGTTATTGTAACACAAAATATAAATCTCTGATGCTTCTTTAAAAAATATTATTATCTTAGGATAGTGATATAATGTATTCTTATGAATTCTCAATATCTTTCAACTACCACCAATGCTTAGGTTCCTTAAATTTATTATAGAGATAATTTTTAAAACTTGGCTTGAAAGCAGCTTTAAGGATTAAAGAAATACTGTCTTCTGCTACTATGCTGCTCCACAAAACTGAACTTTCCATTGTTAAAGCTTGAAAATCATATGAAGTTGCAATTAAAGTCTGGTCTGCCGCACTATGCATTCTGTTGGATAATTACTTTGTTGACATGGCCTTCCTGTCTTGTGGCAATGTGTAGAAATTGAAAGTTTGTATATGTAGGATAAAGGAAACTTTTCTTAATGAAAGGAAGTTAGCAAGTGACTTGAATAATTGTTGTCAAAACTGGAGTGGTTTTTAGCAGCATCTGCAGAAGTGATTGTACAAGAAGCTAGACTAAATATTGTTGAACTGAATACTTCATTCACATTTGCACCCTGTCCATGCTATATTTCAAGGTTAGTGTTCCATCAGGCATAAATGATTGTGAATTCATTTGTTCATGTTAATCTAATCTTTTATTCCAAAGACCACAATACATACTAATTTAACAAAATTTAATGTGTTTATTTTAAAAAGAGTTGTACTTTTAACTCTATATTCATTTTTTAATTATGTAAAATAGTAAGAGGATGAAATGTGCTTGCATATTGATACTGAAAAATAATTTTAGTGGGCTATCTTTTAGAAAAGACATTCTAAGGTATATTCTATTGATTAGACATTCATGAGTATTAGAATATGAATACTGAGTTAGAATTTGTCTAAACTTACTCAACATGGACAAACAACAGAAGTCAGTACAATGTGTAGTTACCCCTTCTCCAGGATACCAAGAACAACAATCCCTTTCCTCTCTCATAAAATTAGACCAACTCCAAGGAGCCAGAGGCCTTATATAAACAGCATACTGAATTGCTGTTCCACATCATATTGACAGCTGGTAAAGAGAAGTCAGGTTTTGTGGCTCATGGAAATGCCTTGGAGAATGGAATATATATTCCCTTATGCCTTTCAGCAGTTACAGGTCCCTAGAAGTTCAAGAATTTCTTACATATAGTCTCCCATCCATACATTTTTGTTTGGATCAAGTTTTAACAATTAAGGTTTCTGCAACTTTGTATTTCTTTCTGATCAAGTCAGCTCTTCCTGGAGAAAAACTATCAGGCCTATTTTGTCAAAAGAAAAATTAAAGAAGTCATTTTAATGTCATCTTTTATATCACATGTTTCTGCCACTAGCAATCAATAAAAGTTCAGTAGAAACTGATAGCTTATTTATTGGGATAAAAAGGAAATAATTTTACTGGGGCAAAGATAGAGCACCTCTTGGTTGTCTGATACAGTATAAAATAGCTGGTTCTGAACAGAGGGGGAATGTGGAAACCAAGTAGTTGCCCAAATTCTAACGGAGTTAAAAAAAAAAAACTTCCAGTAAACCAATAATACCCCCATTGCCCAAATACATGCAGCCTGTTTTGATTTCAGCTGTATTTTGTATATGCACACAACATCTGAAATTCTACTTGGACAAATTTTAGAGACACTGCAAACATCAGTAAAATCCAGTTCAGTAAGCATTTGTTGAGACCTGACTCTTTGTTGAGCACTGTAATACTGGAGACACCAAGTACAGAGAGCTCCTGCTTGCTGTTAGGCCACTCACGGTCTGGTGAGGAATATAGACAGGTAAAGCCTTTCATTCAGGGCAGCATGAAACACAGAAGATAAATGCACAGAAATGGTACTGAGAAGTACTTAGTCCTCAGATAGAACTGCAAAGTCCAGAAAGAACTTATAAAAGAGAAGCCTGAGGAGACTTAAACAATAAATTACAATTTAAAAGTGGGTGACAGAAATGGTACTGAGAAGTACTTAGTCCTCAGATAGAACTGCAAAGTCCAGAAAGAACTTATAAAAGAGAAGCCTGAGGAGACTTAAACAATAAATTACAATTTAAAAGTGGGTGAGGAGTATAATGAATGTTGCTCATAGAAGAAACATGTCACACGGAACTGAATGTGTAAGATAGTATGCATGAGGAAGAAGTAACCACGAAGGCACTCACATATGCAGTTAGACTTCATTTTGTGAGCAATTGTACAGTTGTAATGAAAGGGTTTTGTGAAAAAGAATGCCAAGTCAGATTTTTGAGTGATGACAAAAATTTTATTAAGAACTCATAGGCATCCTTCTGCTAAGAATGCAATAAACAAAACTCACTCCTCCATTCCTTTCCTTTAGAAAACTTTAATAAGGTGTGAAGCACATAACAAAATTTTAGATGTACAATTCAATATTTTCAGTAAATTTATAAATCAGTACAATTATCACCAAAATGCAATTTTGATTTTTTTTCATCAACCAAGTCTCTCCTGCTCATTCACAATCAATCTCCATCCTTATCTTCTTCTCTGTACCAGCCCCATGCAACCACTGAACTGTCTTCTGTCTTTATGAATTTGCCTTTTCTGCACATTTCATATGAATAGAGTTACATGTAGCCTTTGGTAACTGGCTTCTATCACTTAGCATAATGTTTTTGAGGTCTCTGCCACACAGTTATTAGACAAACAGAGCAGAAGTATTTCACTCTAAAAGAGGCTGTGAACACTGAGGAAGAAGGCATATAACAAGGATATCATTGAGCCTGCCGGAAGGCAAGGAAGGTATTATGAGGCCCAGACAGTGATGTGATGGCAGCAAAAGGGGGTTCCTTGGCAATTCAAGAGTCAACCCTTGGGCTTTATGAGGAAGCTGGAACTGAGCATCAGCACCATACCCAGAACACACGCTGAAGGTCTTTAGCCAGCACTGAAGAAAGAGATAACAGAGGCTCAAAGGTGGGGTGGGGAGACATGATGGCGTGATATCACTACACGGTAGTTCTCAGGATAAAAGAGTAAGGTTTTCCTAGAAGTGTTGGTGTGCAATAGGGCAGGATGGAAAATATCAGTAAGTACTATGAACAAAGTTATTAGAGCCCCTTAAATGTCAAAAACAACCTTTGGACAGGTGCCTGTGGCTCATGCCTAGCTACTCAGGAGACAGAGAACAGGAGGATCGGGGTTCAAAACCAGCCCAGACAAATAGTTCGTGAGACCCTACCTTGAAAATACCTAACACAAAAAGAGCTGGTGGAGTGACTCAAAGTGTAGGCCTTGAGTTCAAGCCCTAGTACAGAAAAAAAAAAAAAAACACCTCTGGAGTCCATGTTTCTTTAAATGTCCTTTGTAGCCGAGGATAGGAGTAAATAATGGAAGAAAGGGAGACCAGTTGCTATCATCTGACTAAGAGTGGTGGGCACCATAACAATAGGAGAAAAGGAAAGTAAACATTTTTGAAAGTTAAATTCAAAGGACATTCAGTAGAGTGTGGTTCATTCTTGGCATATGTAGGTGAAAGTTGATAAAATCAAACCTCTTCTGGACTATTGCTTAAATCAGGGCTTCACTCTGACTTTGTGGTTTGATTTAAAAATTGTTCCCCAGACAACAGAGCCATGTCCAATGCAACTAATGTCAAATAACAAAGCTAAAATAAAGCATTCTGCTGCATTAACACCTGATTTTTATTATTTTTGTACAAAGTGATGAGTTTCATTATGATGTATCTATATACGCATATAACATACTTTGATTATATTCACCCCCTCTATTGCCCTTTCTAGTTTTCTCTCCTCTCTTCCCCTTTTTTAATGGTTCCCTTTTTACTCTCAAGTCCTTCCTCCAACCCAAATTCCACATATGAGAAAAAACAGTTCCATTCATTTTCCTGCAAATGACATAATTATATACTTTGTGGACAAATAAACCTCCATAGTGTATATATACCACATTGTCTTAATCCATTCATCAATTGATGGGCACCTAAACTGATTCCATAACTTGGCTATTGTGAATAGTGCCACAGTAAACAGGGGTGTGCAAATATCTCTATAGTAAATTGACTTTGATTCTGTTGTATACATACCCAGAAGTAAAATGCCTCTGCCATATGGTAGTTCCATTGTTAACTTTTTTTGAGAAATCTTCATATTGATTTCCATAGTAGATGAACTAATTTATATTCCTACCAACAGTATGTAAAGGTTTATTTCTCCCCAATATCCTCACCAACATTTGTCATTGTTTTCTTGATGATAGCCATTCTGACAGGGTGAGATGGAATCTCAGTGTAGTTTTGATTTGCATTTTCCTGATGGCTTAAAGATATTGAACATTTTTTCATGTGTTTATTAACTGTGTCTACTTCATTTGAGAGCGTCTGTTCAGTTCATTTGAGCATCTATTGATATAAAAAACTAAAAAAATTAAATACCAAAAGATAAATTAATACCACTTTTTGATTGACCATAAATCTGCTTCCCTTTATTAGTGTTGCTGAGGTCAAATCTAAATTCCAATTCCAGAATGAAGACTTCCCTGGTTCTCCAGCTCCAGCCATTCTACTACTTACGTGCTTGGGACTTATATATAATATTGCTAAAAGGTATCATGTTACAATTAGTGGTTTGAGGGTCTGCTTCCTTGAGCTCTTTGAAGATAATACTGTGTTAGTCATAACTGTATCTCCAAAGTTACATTTGTTGAATGGATAGAAGAGATGCAGCAATCAGAGGAAATGCAATTTCTTGTCGAGTATTCAACTACTATTACATGTAATGGAAACAGCACAATTAAAACATCTAATGGCATTCTCTGCATCTATTTATAAAGAACCATTCTCATCAAAATTCCATATGAAAACAGTACATTTACTCACTATTACTCTTAATTGAGCCTCCATAGGTTGAAGATCCTGTATGTGAAATGCTTGGAAGAAGCATTTTAGATTTTAGGGTTTTGTTTTAACCATATATTAATAGTACAAGGAGGTTTAATAGTGCAGGAAGATTTCATTGTGATAATTCCATACATGTATACATTGTACTCTGAACAAGTTCACCTACCCCACTCTATTATACTGCCTTAGAATTTGGGATTTTATGGACTTTTTAATATCAAGATATACATATGAGATGTATTGGGATGGGACTCAAGTCTAAATATGAAATTAATTTATATCTGATAGACACTTTTTACACAGAGCCTAAAAGTAATTTTATACAATTTTTTTGCAATATTGGAGTTTGAACTCACGACCTTACGCTTGCTAGACAGGTGCTCTACCACCTGAGCCACTCTACCAACCCTATTTTGTGTTGGGTATTTTCAAAATAGTGCCTCCTGAACTATTTGCCTAGGCTGACTTTGAGCCACAATCCTACTGTTCTCTGCCCCAAGTAGCTAGGATTACAGGTGTGAGCCACTGGCCAATTTTACACAATATTTTTAATGAGCCTGAGTTTTGACTGTAACTTGTCACATGAAGTCAAGTGTAGAAAGTCCTACTTGTGGCATCATTTCAAGGCTCAAAATTTTTTTTTTGTTTCTAAAAACAAAAATTTTTGTTTTTAGAGTATTTTGTATTTGATATTTTCAGAGTAGTGATTCTTGACCTGTAGAACATTGCTGAGTTTGAAACTGTTAGCATTATGCAACTAGTACCTACTGTGTGGCTAGTACTATTTACCAGTTTACTTTTGAAACCAAAAACTCAAGCAGAATAAAACAAAAGTAAGCATATGGTACTATATCGAACTAAAAATGCTTCCATACAGCAAAGCAAACAAAATGAAATCAACAAAATGAAAAGGCAGCATGTAGATTGGGAGAAAATATTTGTAAATCTTATGTCTGAAAAGAGTTTAGTATCAAAATACACAAGGAACTTGCACAACTCAACAGCAAAAAATAAATAACCCAGTTTTAAAAATGAGCAAAGGACCTCAATAGACATTTTTCTAAGGAAGACATATGACCATCAAACAGTTACAAATCACTGATCATTAAGGAAATAATATAAAAACTGCAATGGGATAATACCTCTTGCCAGCAGGACAGCTACTATCATAAATACAAAAGATAAGTATTGACAAAAGTATAGAGAAAACATAAAGTGGTGGGAATGTAAATTGACACAGTAACTATGGAAGATAATATGGAGAATCCCCCAAAAAACTAATGATAACTATATGATCCAGTAATTCCTCTTCCAAGTATAACATTACTAATCACAATAGCCAAGATATAAAAACAATCTAAGTGCTAGTTAACTGATGAATGAATAAAGAAGTTATCATATATTTATGTGCGCGCACACACACACACACACACACATATATATATGGAGAGAAAGGGAGGAATATTATTATTTAAACTTATCTATGACAGCATGGATAAACCTAGAGAACATTTTTCTAAGAGAAATAGGACAGACACAAAAAGAAAAATATCACATTATCTCACTTACATATACAATCAGAAAGTCAAGTACATAGAACCAAAGAGTAGAACAGTGGTGAGCGAGGGCTGGGAGATGGGTTAAATGGGAGATGTAAGTCAAAGGGTACAGGTTTGTTTTTATAAAGATGGGTGAGTTCTGTAGACATTGACAATTGTAGTTAATAATATATGGTATTCTTCAAATATGATAAGATGGCCAATCATAAGCATTCTCCTCACAAAAGCAAAAAATAAGTAACTGTGTGATGTGGTGGATATGACAATCAGCTTGATTGTGGCAATGTTTTCATTTTGTGTGTGTATATGGAAGCATCAAGTTGTGTCTTCTGAATATATACAACTTTTACTTGCCAATAATACCTTGGTAAAGGTAAAACAACTTTAAAATAAAGTGAAAAAGGAGGGTGTGAATAACAAGGACACAGTTCATGTTAAAGACAAGAGTTAGAAACTCATGAGATAAAGTAAATATTTTTTTCCAAATAAAGCAAATGATGTGTTTAAACACAGTACAATAGGCGTTTTTGAAATTCCTTCTTGTACTATGACAGGCATAGTACAAGAAGATGCATGATACTACATATATTCCAACTCAAATTTTGCTTTGACCTCTAAAAGAACAACAATCTGACACAACAAAGTTAGCCAATATGCGGTCTCTTCATACTTAACAACAAAGGACAACTAATATTTAGTTAGTGTCTATATAAGCTCTTTACCCAAATGCATTATTTTACTAAACCTTGTAGCAACTGTATACTATATGCATTCTCACAACTGACACTTGACAAAGCTGAGTCTCAGAAACAGTAACCAATTTATACAAGATCATTCTGACATACAGTGTTGGAAAATGGATTCCAACCCACTTTTCTCTCTAGCACTCCAAAACGTATCACTGTGATTGTATTGCCTAACAATTATAGCTTTTCTTAAATTCCATTTATGAAACTTCAAATTATTTGTTTACCTCCAAGGTACTTGATAAGGAATCAAATTATATGAATGGTTCTTGAAGAATATAGATATTTATCACTCATAACAAGAATTGCTCCTTGTCTTGAGATGTTTTTCCTTTAGAAAATGCATCACAGCACATACTGTGTTCTGGAATTACCGATTAACCCATCAGTTCTCCCATGAAGACATTGAGGAGAAGTATTAATAAGTTTATTAGAGTCAGTTTATTTATAATAAGAATTTATGGTTCAATGCATTTAACTATCAGTTTAATTTTCCAGCTTTATAAAATTAAAGTGATTTCTTTTGCATTTCTTACTGTATGAAATTGAAAAACTAATTGTACTTCATACAGTTAACATACACTCAACTCTTGAAAGCCTATGAAAGAAAGCTTTCAAGGGCTAGGAGTCATGGCTCAAGCAGCAGAGCACCTGCCTAGCAAGCTTAAGGACCTGAATTCAAACCATAGTGCCACCAAAAAAAGAAAAAGAAAAAAATAAGAATGCTTTCAGCAGTTTACACTTTTTTGGAGAAAGGCATTAGTGGGGATTGAACTGAAGACCTTATGCTTGCTAGGCAAGCATTCTATTACTTCAGCCACTCCTCCAATCCTTTTGCTTTTTTGCTTGTATTTTTTGCCCAGCCAAGCCATAGACCATGATCCTCCTACCTCTCCCTCCCAAGTGACTGAGATTATAGGCATGGACCACCACACCTGGCTTATTTTTCAGACAGAGTCTCACTAATTTTTGTCTCAGTAGTATATTTTTAGATCTGCACAGTAATCTAGTAAGGAATTCGTAAAAATATTTCCCATTCAACTAGTAAGAACCCTAATGTTATTTGTTGAAATATAAGTCACATCATTAGCATCACAGGTAGTCTACTAATTTTGTGTTAGCTTATGCTATTTATTGATGGATTTTTTTTATGTTATTGGAGATTGAACTCAGGACCACACCACCGGTCATTTTGCTTTGGTTATTTTTGAGATAAGATGCTTTGTGCCTAAGCCAGTCTGGATCCTGATCCTCATATTTATGCTTCCTTTGTAGCTGGGATGGCAGGAGTGTGCACCACACCCAGCTATTGGTTGAGATGAGCTCTTGCAAACTTTTTGCCTGGGCTGGCCTCAAACCACACTCCTCTTTATAGATGCTTCCTAAGCAGTTGGAATTACAGGCATGAAACATCACACCTGACTTATTAATTTTATACTATATTTTTCCTTGAGAACATATTTGGAATTTTGGTATGCATGTCTTTGTAATTTTTAGTATATGTAGATGTTTTACAGAGGATTTCATGCAAACTGGTAAAATTTTGAAATACAAATTATTTTATGAAATAATTACCATAAATATTGCTAAGCATTTTAGGATACTTCTATACAGCAATTACTTCAATAGCATATAACAATTTTACAACATAATGGGTTTTCTTGTGACATTTTCATACATATATATATATAATGGACTTTATACAGTAACTATTAAACAATGTACTTTTAGTATTCCTTGAAATAAGTAGAAATGGAAACTATAGTTTTTAAAATCAAGGCATTTGCATTCCAAGTGTACTTTTCCAATACAAAATTTTTTATTCTTGAAACACAAACATTCTTTTCAGTCCTCTCAATGAATTCCTGGTTTCATAGGAAAGATATTCTAGGCTAAGAAAAACCATGTGCAAAAGTTGAGAGATGAATGAGCAACTTAAGAATTATGCAAACTATCAGGAGATTCATTTGTAGGATTCACTGGTTAGTGAGTTTCTTTTTTAAATTTATTTTATCTCTTATTTTTTTATTCACATGTGCATACATTGTTTGGGCCATTTCTTCCCCCTGCTTCCCGCTCCCTCTCCCGCACCCCCAGCCCTCCTCGCTTCCAGGCAAAACCTGTTCTGCCCTTATCTCTAATTTTGTTGAATAGAAAACATAAGCAATAATAAGAAAGACAAAGCATTTTTGCTGGTTGAGATAAAGATAGCTATACAGATTCCTAGCATTGCTTCCATGTACAAATGTGTTACAACCCAAGTTGATTCATCTCTAACTGACCGGTTAGTGAGTTTCAAGAGATGAGACTTGAGAAGTAAAACAGAGCCTCTTCAAATATGATTTTGTATGCCTGAATAATAGCTATGTCAATAAAGAAGGGGAAAAGTCTTAAGTTGACTTTGTAAGAGTTACTTCCCATTTGACTTTACCTAATTTCAGCATGAGAATATCAACTTTAATATTTTATAGAGTTATTTATGTTAAAGTTCTAAATTTTCCACATATAGTCCTCACAAAAACCACAGCAATTCTTTGAAGTAGGTACTATTAATATCTCCATTTTACAAATGAGGAAACAGAAACACAAAGAAATAAACTTAACCCAATGGCCAGCCTACAATGCTGGAAAGGTGCAGAGGAAGGAACTGGGCACCAACATCCTGACTCTGAAGCCTTGTTCTTAATTACCATGTACAGGTGAATCTACACAAATTAAACTGGAATTTTGAGGATATGTGGTATTTTTAGGGCTTTGAATACATATTGAACTCATTAAAGTTTTAATAACATTTGGTAGTGAAATAGTCAAACTTTCTTCTTTATTTGGAAATGGTTTTATTAAAGTAGAGTTGACCTATAATAAATTGCACATACTTGAAGTATACAAATTCACAATAGCAAAGATACCAGACTATCATCAGATGGATAGGTAAAGAAAATGTGGAAAATACATGCAATGATTCTGTAGTCAGTCTTAAAAAAAGAAGAAAATCCTATCATTTGGAACAACCTGAATGGACCTTGAAGACATACTAACTGAGATAAGCTAGCTACAGAACAAATACTGCATGATTCCTCTTAGATGAGGCAACTAGTAGTCAAAAGTATGGAAGTAGACAAGAGAATTCTGGTTCTCAGAGGGCTGGAGAGGAGAAGATGGGGAGATCTTGTTCATAGAGCATAAAGTTCTAGTTATACAAGACAAGGAAGATCCACAGACCCTCTGTACAATGTAATGCTTATAGTTAACCATAGGTATCATGTACTTAAATAATTGCTTGTATACTAAGTAATTCTAGATAATGCTTGAAAGAAATAATTTGCTATGTTTTGTGAGATATTCACACAGTGAAAGAGTCATACAATCAAAGTAATGAACAAATCCATCAACCTAAAGTGTCCTCCTGCTACTGCTCACCCACTCCCTACCCAGACAAAATACAACTCTGCTCTCTATCACTCTAGATTATTTTGAATTTTCTATTAATATAATCCTATAGTAAATTCTCTTTTTATGTCTGGTTTCACTTACTAAGCACAACTATTTTGAGATTCATTATGCTGTAATGTTTGTTGATTTTTTATTGCCAAATCATATTCCATTGTATAAATATATGAGAATCATTTAATACCCCTTCACCTTTTTATGGAAATTTAGGTTGCTTTCTTCTAGGTTTTGACTGTTGAAAACAGGCTACTATGGAAATTTATGTATAGCTCTCTGTATGAATGTTGAGGGAAAGGATCCAAGCACAAGGAATATGTTTGTTTTTATTTACATAGCGCACAACATGACACAACTACTCTATGCTGTTAGAAATTCCCACCTTCTGAAGGGTGGGAGCTGATAGAAAAGTACCTGACAGGTGCTGCTTCTGGACTCTGGTAATATCTTGTTCCTTCATCTTCATGTTAATTACATAGCTAACCAGCTCAATATTTAAAGATTCATTGAGCAGTTTATTTCTCATATATGTTTTTTAGAAGTATATTGTATTTTGATGAAAAGTCAAAATAAGATAATTAAATGGTTGTGGTTCCATCTAGATGATTTTCTACATGTGGTCTGATTGGCATGCCTGCTTCTTATCTCATGGCCCTATTACCATTCCAGTTATATACCCCCATAATACCTTCCTATACACCCTACACTGGTGTCTTTTGACCTTTTACCATACTGTATCCCTTTCTTGAACAACACAAATTTTCTGAAAAAAAAGATAATGTCCAACTTTCTCACCTCTGTGTCCACTTTCTAGCATGGTGATGGCACATAGATATTCAGTGAATTCTTGGATGAATGACATGAAACGTTCTTGGTAGTTACTTATATATCTGATCAGAGCTTTTGGCCTCTGCATCTTCATTATTCATCTTGTACAAATGGCTTTCATTCCTCTATTGTCTACAAAAATGTTGATTAGGTTGTATAATATTGAACATTTTTCTTCCTGACCTAGTGCTTTGTTCTAGCATCTGTTTCTCAAAATAATAACAGTATTGAGTACTTACCTACCATGTGCTGTATTTAAGTATGTTATAACTCCTAACTCATCTAAGATTCAACAGTATTCCCATTTTCAAACAGGAAAACTGAGGTACAGAGATATTAAATATCTGTTCAAGGTCAAATTTGATCCCAGGCAGGCTGACCCAAGAACTCATGCTTTTATCCAGTATAGTCTTCTGGGTTTAACATGCTATGTTACATCATTGTATTTCCTTACTTCCTTCAGAACTTTGATAAAATGCTAGGCTTTCTCAGGCAGGGGTGTAGCTCAGTGGTAGAGTGTTTGGCCACGATCCATGGGCCCAGTGTTCCACGGGTTCAGTGGTCCTTCACTGAGGGAAAAACAGAGTGGCTTTCTCTGAGCACTTTATATAAAATAGCATCCCTCCAAACACTCTCTATCATTCTCACCCTTCATTTTCCTCATAGCACTTATTTATGTTTATTTCCTTCTTATGCATCTCTCTCCACTAGAATGGTAGCTCCATGAGGACAGAGATTAACTGTTTTACTATCTCAGAATAAGACCTGGCACATAGTAGATGTTTACTAGTTATTTGTTAATGAATGAATGTTTCATAGACGCAACTTATCCTGTAGTACATGGAGCTAAGGGATAACAAAGGTTTTTAAACTCTTAAAAATCTCTTTTAGCAGAATTTCTTCTTGCTTAAAATAGAGATAAAAATATTTCTATTATGCAGAAACATGAATAACAGTACACTCCATTAACACTGAATAGACTCTGGTGATTTAACTCAAGAGCATTTTGGAACAGTCATTGAAGGACCATTGTCACATAAGTTTTTGTCTGGATGAGGAGAGTCAAAAGAGAGTCTTTTGTATGACTTGAATTTTATGACTTGCTGATTAGAAAGATTTCTGTGGTTGCTGTGTGGAGAGTGGATTGTAGAGGGCATGGTGGTAACAAGTTAGCAAAGCTATGGAAGCTATCCAGGGGAAAGAGTTGATGTTTTGAAATAAAGTAATGAAGATTGCTGTGGAGATAAGAGATGGATTTCAGAGAGACAGGAATTCACAGGGCTCATGGGAAAATGAATACCTCACAGGTTTCTGTTTTAGGTGTCAACTACCTAGTGGAACGAGGGAAGGTCCGTGAAGAGGACTATTTTTGTTCAACCTGATAAGCTGGAAGTGCATGCGCTATACTCACTGGATTCAGTATTCAATTCAGAAGTATTCCATTAATAAGAAATTTAGACCTGGAATTTAGAAGTGTGTCTGTGATCAGAGAGTTATATTTCAAATTAATCAAATGCATAAAGTTGCATAGGAAGATAATGTAGACGATCATCCCAGTATCAAACTGGTTAAGCTAATCACCCAGTAATCAACTCTTTGTGATTTATGTGGGAAAACTAAGGTGAGAACACAGAATAAATGAGAAAATTCACATTAAGCAATAAGATAAGTAAAACTTAGAAATCAAGCAAAATCAATTTTAAAAACAGGGCAGTTTATAGCATTGTTGCCACCACTGAACGTGAATACCACAGTCTGCCCTGACCCCCTACCAGCACTGGTCACTGGCCCTGTGACTGTACGATGTGTAAGCAGTCTCACTGCTATCACTGCTGCTGCTCAAATCATAATCGTTCTGCATAGTCAGTGGGTTTTGTAGAGTATCTGTATAGAGTAAGGAGCATCTGTCTGCTTGCTCTGGTATAAACCAGGTACCCAATTGACAGACACCAGAGAGGATTGAAACCAACTATATGGCTTCTAAAAGGGGTAACAGTTGATATCCACCCAGCAACGACCATCAAATATACCTACACACCTGCACTAGGTTTATAAATTCAAATTCCTACTAGTAGGAGGATGGCACACCACAGAGAACCGTGGAACAGCTCAGCAACAGGAGGCTAGGAAGGGCTTTTATAAGTGATTTGGGAGAAGGTTCAAAGCAGGGGCTGTCAGTTTTTTATTAGATTGATATTCCCTGAAAGTGGGGAATTTGATCATTGGAAATTAGTATTTTTTTTAACTCTGGGTTAGGAGAAATAGACATAGAGAAGCCACAGTCTCTCGTGTTAATAGAAGCACAAAATCTGTTTTATCTCTTCACAGCTACAGGCTAATGTAAGTATTCTGAGGATGTTTAAGCTGGGCTAGGTTAGTCTGTGATGTGTAATAGGATAGGTGTATTACATCAATGTTTGACTTAGAGTATTTTCAACTTATGCTGGGTTTACCAGGACAGAGCCCCATGGCAAGTCAAGAAGCACACACTCAACTTTGCCAGTATCGCAGCAAAGCAGCCATCCCATCGACACAATGGGAGCAAACGAGCATGGCTGTGTTCCAATAAAAGCATTGCTAGGGTTTGAATGTGTCCCCTCCGAAATTCAGGTGTGCCAGTGCGATAGGAAGAGATGCGGGCCTTTAAAAGATTGTTAGGACAGGAGGTCTGCTCCCTCTTTAACAGGTTTAAGGCCCTTGAGAAAGAGGTTTCAGGCAATGATGGGCCAGCTTGCACTTCAGTTCTTCTGCCAACTCAGGACTCAGCATTCCTCTCCTCTGGAGGGTGCAACAAGACCTTCACATAGGCAGGCATGATGACGCAAACCTGTTATTCCAGATACTTGGGAAACAGAGAGAACTGAAATCAAAAGGCAGTTCAGACCAAAAGAATAATAATAACACCCAACCCTATCTGAAAAATAACTCAAGCAAAAAGGACTTGGTGGTAGAGCACCTGCCTACCAAGCCAAAGGCCCTGAGTTCAATCCCCAGTACCAGAAAAAAAAAAAGACCTTTGTCAGGTGCTAGCACCTTGCTCTTGAGCTTTACAGCCTCCAAAACTGTGAGAAAATAAATTCCTGTTTTTGTTTTTGTATAAATTATTCCCTGATACTCAGTTAAAGTACAACACATAGACTAATATAGCTATGTCCTGATTTGTGAGCACTGAAATTTGAATTTCATATTACTTTCATATATCTTGAAATAATATTCTTCTCTTGATTTTTCCAATTATTTAAAAATGTAAAGACAATTCTTAATTTGTGAACTGGCCTGGGGGTTACAATTAACAGATCCCTTCTCTAACTAAAAGGCATTATAGTTATATTATATATATATATTATATCTCACTTGCATGGTTGGTATGGGAAAAAACTGAATCCATGGTTTTAATTGGATCATAACACATCATATAGAGTAAAAAGTTGCCATAATAAAGGTTCCATTTAGTTTAGGTCCTTAGAGCAAACTTCATAATCCATACTTGTTTTTAACATCTTTTAAACTAGGGAATAGTGACAGGCTTCCCTGCTACTTCGTTATTTCTTCATTGATATTCTAGGACAAACTTCTTCTCATAGACTTTTAAAGGTCAGTCAGTTTCACATGAGAGCTTTTACATTCATTGCACAGAAACCAAGAGATTTGCTTTGGTTTGGCTTGGTTTTTTGATCTATTAAAAATTGATAGTTTTTTTTTTCTTTTTTGGTGATATACAATATGCTTTCAAGGGCCAAATTGTAATAAATATTTCTCCAACAATTCTTCACAAGTGCAATTATTCTCAATGGTGAGGGTTTTTTGTATTATCTGAGAAATCCTGTGACATATATTTAGTAGGACTGTATTTAGTTTCTTGACCTTCATGACTAAATCTGCCTAAGAATAGCCCCCATAGGAGAAGCTAGCTCATGTAGGATATAAGTCTCTCTACGGCTATCGATCATAATATGTGTAAGGGGTTTATAGGCAATAAAACCAGAAAGGCCAAATTATAAGATACTTCAAATTCAGTGTAGAAGAACTTGAACCTTTTCCTGAAATAATGTGATTTCTGAGTCCAGAAATAGTAATCTACATGATCATTGTCTCTGGGATTTCTCTGAAGACAATGATGGATGGTTTGGAATGAGCAGAAAGGAGTCTAGTGATGAGGCTGTTAAAATTGACAGGATAACAATAGTAAGAGAAGGAGGAAGGGATAAACTAAGACAGTGAGAGTGGATGAAAGGAGAGAACACATTCAAGAGATATAATGGAGACAGAATAAACAGGGATTTCCAATTCACTGATTTGGAGGGTGATTGAGAAAATAAACCTGAAATAACTTCTAGGTTTCTATTATGTTGGGCTATCGGGAGGATAGTGATAACATTATCAAAATAAGGAAGAGACGAGACAAGTTTTTTCTACCATTGCCTCATTGAGACACACAGTCCTTTCTTTATCAAAGAAGTGGACTTTGTCTTCTTCTTTGTTTGACACAATGGTTCTCCATCCCTCAATATAAGGCCCTCCTAGGAGTGTGAAGGTTCAACACGGTCTATTGTAGCCTGACAGAGGAATAATTATCTGAACTAGGCTTCTCCAAGAATAGATTGCTCTTGAGAAAGAATTCTTTCTATTCCTTAGACAGTAATGTTAAGGAAACATGAGCCCCTCTGATCCCCTCCATGTTCAGTGACCTTTATTAAGAAAATACTTCACTATCTCTGTAACATACCAAATACTTTAGCGCCTAGGTGAATGGTGATGTTAGCATCATCTTCTTTGCTTGGAATTTCCTTTTGGACTTCTCCATCTGGTAAACTTTTTAATCTCTTAAACCCTAATTCTATTTTAAATGAAGACTTCTCTACTTCAGGCTGTGAATTAAAAGTTTGCAAAGCTCTCTAGCTTCTTCTAGGTAGACTGAATCCTGGTTAAAATAAATTAAGAATTCATAATCATTTCATTTCTGAATCTTTTAATAGAACATGAGTTCCATCAGGGCAGGGACTGTGCCTTCTTGTTAATCCTTGAGTTGCTGACACACAAAATAAAGCTCATAGTTGTGATAGAGTGCTTGCTAGGCAACCTTGAAGCAGAGTTCAAATACTGCCCCCCAAAAGAAAAGACCTCCCACTAACCCTTATTATTAACTGGAAGCTCTTTAAATATTGCACTAGGCTATGAAGTACCTAAAAATAATCACCTCAGTAATACCAACCCTTAGCTTTGTGCTCAGCATCTAATAAATGCTCAAAAGATGTCATTAAATTAATGAAAAAATAGTTATTTGGTTAATGAATTTTAAAGGGTTTATTTATAGGGAATTTATGCAATGAAGTGTCATGTGATACAAAAGTAGAGAATTTAGATCTAATCAGCTAATTGTTGTGCCACATGACAACAGCAATTTGAGGATTCAGAACTTTCTTCCACTTTGAGTAGGTAGTCAAGTGTTTTGTCACATTGAAAAAAGTTAATCTTTCCTCAATTAAATTCAGCTTCAGAAATATAATTTTTTTCTTCAGAAGCAGTGGTTGATCTTATGACTATTTTAAAGCAAGACTGACTGTATGTAGATATAATTAACCATAAGAAATAATGCAATTAGACTTCAGTATCTTTTACAGTTTTCATTATGAAGCACATTTCACAATTATTCCATTTTGAGTAGATTTCTTACCTATTGGTATTTTTATTGTACAGTCCATTAGTTCTGATAGCTATCCTATTATATTTTATTTTACACTTTCTAAGTGCTGATTAATATACTTATATTTTAACATGATAATCTTTATATTATATTATTTCCATGGTAAAAAAGTAAATCCTGGTTAGAACCAATTTGAAAGTTATTCTAAGTAAAATTCCCTCTTAAATTGCTATTCTAAAATGAACTTATGCAGCTTAAAGCATACATCATTTGAATCATTAGATAAAATCTATTTTTGATATATAATAATTGATACTGTTAACAAGTATATCAGTAATAAATGTTTTAACCTTCACATATGTTTTGATCACATATGTGATCAAAAAAACCTGGTAGCGAGGGGGTGGGGGAGAGAGAGAGGGGGTGGGGGGTCAGGGGGATGGAGGGAAGGGGGGAGAAATGACCCAAACATTGTATGCACATATGAATAAAAGAAAAAAGAAATAAATAAAATTTTAAAAAATAAAAAAATAAATTCACTGGATGCAAAAAAGAAAAGTGATCAAATAAGACAGACTCAGAAAGACAAATGCCACATGTTTTCTCTCATAAACAGAATCTAGACCTAAAAAGGAAATGACATGACTGTAAAGGGGACTGTTTGGGAGAGGAACCAATGGGCTAGATAGAGATGAAAGGAGAGGGTGATGGGGTAGATGTGATCAGAGTACTTCATAAGCATGTATGAAAATAGAATAATGAAATCCATTAAAATTATTTTTAAAAGGTGGGAAGGATAAGAAAGAGATCAAAACACTTTATACGTATATATGCACATATCACAGTGAAACCCTTTTGTACAATTTTTTTATAAAGGTTTAGCATTCAAATGGTAAGGAAAGAACCTCAAGTTAGACCTTGACATAGAAGGACTGAGTTGAATCAAAAGCTAGTTGCATCTGATACAAGTACATTGGAAGGAGAAATAAAGAACTGTGAAATAATTTTATTTGAATATATAATAAATATAAAAGAAGACCAATACAGATTTTAATATTAATATCTTTATTTCAGAGACTACAAAGTAATAAAAAGTAAAAGAAGTAGAATATATATAAAACCACAGACCAGGTTTTTATAAGCAAAAGTTAAAAACATTAGAAACACATGAAATAAATTTATGAGCATGAGATTATTAAAAGGGGAAGCTATAGCCAGAAATGGTGACGCACATCTGTAATCCAGCTATGCAGGAAGTATAGGCAGGAGGTTTGCAGTCTGAGAACGGCCCTGAACAAAAAGCATGAGACCCTATCTAAAGAAACTAGAATGTTGAAGTCAGGTGTGGAAAGAAAAAACAGTACCATGAATTCTAAGTGATTTGTAAAAATGTTTTTTCTTAATCTTATTAACCAAAGATTATGCAAATATTTTTCATTGTTTTCTATTTCTTTGTTTTTTTTTTTCTTTTTGCAGTACTGGAGTTTGAACTCAGGGCCTACACCTTGAGCCACTCCACCATCCCTTTTTTATGATGGGTTTCTTTGAGATAAGGTCTGGTGAACTATTTTGCCTGGGCTGGTTTTGAACTGCAATCCTTCTGATCTCTGCCTTCTGTGTAGATAGGATTATAGCATGAGCCACTGGCACCTGGCATTTTTATTTCTTTTAAAATTATTTAATGTACTTTATTTCTCATGATTCTCAAATTAGACATTTCTCTTTTTAATTTACTTAAGCATTCTTTATAGTTTCCATATTACCAAATTTCCATATTACCAAAATATTTTCTAATCAATAATAAAAATGTTAAAATTATTTTTCTCCTATTTCTTTTATTTCCTTATCTATTTATTTATTTAACTTAACATTCACTGAATCTAAATATATAAAGCAGGATTTTTAAAAACTGTATGGTGCATCATACCCTTCAGGGGACTTCCGTTCAATAACTTTAGTTTTTACTTTAACTCTGCCATGGACAAACAACATAACAATCTTAGAGAAACCCAATTGCTCTGTAGACAAGTGTATTAGGAAATATGCCTCTGACCATAAGCAACAAAATTCTGAGTAAAAGTGGCTTTTTAAATATTAGGTATATTCTTTCCCACCACCAAATTTCAAGGTAAAGTTGGTTTGTACATTTTCTATCTCTTTATCACTATCCCAGCATTTTGGCTTTACTCTTTGGACTTATTATCTCCTGGTTGTACAATGTCTGCTGCAACAACAGACATCACATTCTCATCCAACCATGAGAAAAGAGGAAGAAGGAGGAACAGAGATAAAAAGTATTTTCATGCTTCCCTCTCTCTTAAGTCAGGGAGAGAAAATCTTTCTCAGATTTTCCCCCAGCAGGCTCCTCTTCCTTTTTCCACTGGCCAGACCTGGGTCATTCATCCATTCTCCAGCTGCAAAATAAATGTGGATAATAACTATCTGGCATTTCTAGTCTCTGATGTAAGCAAGGAACAAGGAGGGAAGCCACCGTGGCTACCTTTAAAATTCAAATTCTCTGACATCTTAGCCTTAGGTTTGTGTCTATGCTATTTATTAACTAGGATATCAACAATCTAAGGTCAACTCTTTGTGTAAAAGTACATAAATATTAATTTTCAGGAAGCCCAATATAACAAGTAAGAGATTTTTCTATGAAGTGTCACCAAGACACAGAGATTCTGACACTCCTCTGTGTGGTTGTATTTGTGTGTGCGTGTGTATATGCATGTAGATGTGTGTAAAAGGAGTTTCTTAGGAAAGGAACTTGCTGTTGTTCCCTACAGGAGTTTTAAAACCATGCAATTGTGTCTAAATATTTTTCAGTAGCATCCAAATCTCTTCATGAACATATCGTGTCGATTGCAATATGTCCTAGTGCAAATGGGCATATCATAGCTAATTGTGTGTCTCATGACCTTTTGATCGAACCACTGCAGTGCACATTAGGAGATCCATTTCCTGCCGAGTAGCACTCCACAGAGATAATTATCAAAGTTCCTGATTACATGGCTCCTTTCCCTTCAAATAGCTCAACGGGCTTTGCAAGCATGATTACATCTTTGCTATATTATTGTGTGCTAAGACTGCACAATGATTTTTGGTCAGTTCACCCTGCACATGAATTTTGGGGGAAATTTTTATGCATAAGTACATGAATATTAATATCCAGAACACACAATATAATAAGTAATAAGTTTTGTAGCAAAACATGAATTGTGGAAAAAATTCATGTATAGGGTGCATGAATAATTAGTTCTGGGTATAAACTTAAGAATATGATGTGGACAGTAATGAAATTCAGGCTTAATCTCAATCTAATGAGATCTTTTATTAAAAGAAGTAATTCAGAGAATTACGACTGCTGTTCTTAAGGTATGATTTTACAAAATAGTCCTACCATTTCGTTAAGGTATACTTTACAGTACAAACTTGAAGCATCCTTGAAAGGTTACTTGTGAATTTATTTCTTCTTACAGAATCTTTCATTAACCTAGAGATACATAGTTATAGGAAAGAAAACTTTTCCAGTAAAGGCACCATAAAGTTTACTAAATTTTTTAATGTTGAGAATTTAAAAGAAAAACTAAATACTCAAAATTGTGGTCACTTGATGAAGATTTTATATCTTAAATGTTTATTCTAATTGTTTAAATGTTGCCAAGAGGAATATCTCAATAGTAAACACTAACAAACTTATTTAAAAACTAGGTCACATGACAAATTAATAGATACTCAATTTGTTACATATCCTTCTGGAAGATACCAAAAGCCAGTTTGACACTTTTTGTTCTTAGTAGTAAGTCAAATTGAAATGATCACAAAACCATACCTGTGACATTGGCTCAAGATGTAGTAATGAAGGGAAATTTTTATATAAAATGTTTCATCACAATAATTATATTATTTGCCATTGGAAACTAAATTTATATTGTCTCCTGGTTTATAACAATACATTGCATGTCTTCATAATGAGATGTACCAATAGCTGTATTTTTAAAGAAAATTTTCAAGCTTTCTAGTCTTTAGTACATAGGCTGTAAAGAAAAAAACATACAATATATAGCTACTTAAATGGCAAATTATTAATAAGGGCAAAGTATGATAAGATACAATGGGCAGGTGCAAATTATAAAATGCAATGTCTATTAAACATAGTTCACAGACTAAAAAATTCTTTCTCTAACTTTCAATAAAAGAGATACATTAGAGAGAAACAAGTGAGAGTTTTCCTGTCCTTGTGCCATGAATAGCCACTAATTGGAGAAAGTGTTTGAGCACATTTAAAAGTTAAAGCTGGAGTACATAAACCCATGCCAAAAATTTGCAAAATCCTGCAAGTCAGCAAACCCAAGTTACTGCACTGGGAATTTATGAGGGAACAACTGTCCTGCCAACTTTATGCAGCTTCAGAGGCAATTGTACATTTGAATAAAACCTCTGAATCAGATAAAAAGGAAATCATAAATTGTACCATCTTATCAACATAATACATGCACCAAAGTATTTCATTATTTTCTATCACTGCTAACTGGAATCTTTGCAATTGAGCAAATGCTATAAAGTAGTAACAAGATAGTAAGTAGTTAATTTTAATAAATACAACCAAAATGACAACATTGATGCCAGTAACATGTACCCCAAGAAATGAGGATTTCAAAAATACTTAAATATAGTTATCTAGTGGCAACTTTCCAATAATATTCTTATCTCTTAATTTATGTGTCATATCTGTGTTTAAGAGTTTAAAAACTTCAATATTCTTAGAGGTTAGGCTTGTAACCTAAACCTATAGAGTCACGTAGATGTAAGACATTAAGGTTGGGAAACTATAGCTTGTCGTTCAAATCTGGCATCCCTGTTTTTATAAATTAAGCCTTGCCCATCTGTTAGCATGTCAACAAATAGCTGCTCGCATATGGCAGAAATGAGTAGTCAAGGCAGACCACAGGAACACAGAGCCTGAAACATTTCCTATCTGACCTTTAAGTGAAACAAAGTTTGCTGATCCCTGGCATACACTGCAGAGAACTCTAGAGCACACATTTTTCATTAAGTTTAAATATAAATTTCAATTTAAATATAAATTTCATTTATATTTAAACAATAGTCAAGATGAACAAAGCGAGCCAAATTCAGATGCCTGGCCTAGGATGAGAAAAGAAATGAAAATCCTGGGTCAGCCTCTCACCAATTTTCTGAGTGATGTCGAGCGATCACCAATTGTTCTCTAGTGAGAAGTGTTTCCCCATTACACTGAAATTGTTTGGCATAAAGCCAAATGACAAGACCATAGGGACTTCTAGGGAAATGTGAAAGGTGGGCCAGGACACTATTGAACCCAAAGTGACCATAAGTGCTTGAACCCAAAGTGAATACTGAGAGCTGAGGTACAAAGCTGAACAGGTCAGTGTCAAGCAGACAAATGAGGACTATCTAATCAAATTTAAATATCTATAATAGAAAACTTGGATATATCTAGGCTTGTGTTTTCTTTCTTTTTTTTTTTTAATCAATGGTACTGGGGGGTTAAACTTAGGACCTTGCACTTGCCAGGCAGAGCTCTACCATTTGAACCACATCTCTGCTATGGGCTTGTATTTTCATGAAGTATGTGTGTCTATGATCTTATGGTCTGAGAAGGACAAGAATTCACTTTCTGCATGTACCAAAGCACTATAAAAACTTATAGCAAAGAGTGTTCCTAATCTAACAAATATCCTGCTTTAAAAAAGAAAAAAATTTCCTTAATTACAAAAACAGGAAATAACCTAAACAGATGTCATGCCAATAAGAAATTTAACATATTTTCAATCTTACATATTTTCAATAAGATGTTCCAAAATAAACTGAATATCCAAAATCTTTTAAAAATCATACAACACCTATAAATCCTTGGGAAAATTTTGGAAACACTGACTTAGACAATCTCTTAATCTGAACTCCAAAAGCTTTCCCTGAATATGTTAATATTAATAGAATGCTAATATAATATGTTAATATAATAACTCTCATGAGCATTTACCAAGTGTTTATCTATATCAACTATTTTAATCATTGCACTAACCCTGTGATCTAGGGTTTCTTATCATCATCCCCATACTGGAGCTGAGAAAACTGAGGTACAAAGATTGCATTTTGCTTTTTCAAAGTCAAATAGTATCTAAGAGTCCATGGTCTCAACCACAAGGCAATATACTTTTGTTGCTATACTTCAGATATCCAGAGAACTTACCTAATCAATTCACCAACTATTTTTCTTTCTTTGAATTTTTAAAAAACTATCATTGGAAATGAACACAAAATGTAGACATCCATGAACTGATAAACTTCAGCTTTATCTGCCTTCATCCACCATACGTATTCCAGAATACTAAGTGAACTGATCTATGTTCATTATAGAATTCATTCAAAACAAGCTATCAGAATGTCTCCTTGACAACTGTTAATTAATTTTAGATGCTGATAGAAATTGAGCATTTTAAGCTTTGTAAATATTCTGAAATTCAAACTACTCAGCGGCTAAAAAAATTACTCATTCATGCCTGTATCAACGCCTTCATTTAACAGACCTGATTAAGAAGCTATTTATGCTGTGAATGAAATTGGTAAGTGACTTGCTCCCATGGAGTATAAATCTAGCAGAGGGGAGAAAATAAAAACTAAGATATTTTCAATTGTAAGTGCTAAGAGAAAATAACACAGGATAGTACATAAAGTGAATGCAAGAAAGATACTTTATCTAGGGTGAGGGATGGACTATCTGAGGAGAAAACACATGAACAGAGAGAGGAAAGGAGTTGGTTATGAGAAGATTTACAAGAAAAACATCTCAGATAGGAAAAATAGCAATAATAAAAGTAACAATCATAACAATTTTACACAGCTCCAAAATCTTTACATATATAATATCACTATAGGTGGTAAATATTATTTAATGCAATTGATTTCACTAGAACTTGCTCCTTTAGATCAACAAGTTAACATGTAAATGAATCCAAATAATCAGCAAGATAATTTGTTCAGACATGTGAACATTAAGTTGTCAACATTACTGATGGAGAGTGTACACCCAAACCTGTTACTAGTTCCTAATATTTGCTACCTGACTTGTGATCATATCTTCCAGGCCAGCCATTTGAAAAGTGAAATCACAGCAGTTAGACTTCCACACAGAGTAGGTAAACAGATAGATAGATAGACACATACATACATATATACATACATACATACATACATACATACATACATACATACATAGACAGACCCTAGACCTAATTGTACTTATTTTAACAAAGGAGTAGAGTCACTTAGTGCACCTGTCAAGCAGGCTAGCTTGACCAGAATAAGGCTACACAGGAACCTACCTAGTAGAGTGAAGAAGTAGAGGAATGGAGATAAATTGCTTATCTCCTACTAATAAGTAAAGGGAGGAAAATTTAGCAACGTCTGGAGACATTACAATTCTTACTGCTGTGGGGTCTAGTGTTATCTAGTGATTAGAGGTCATAGGTACTGCTAAACATCCTACAATGCACATGATAGTGCAATACAGCAAGCAGTATCCCATTCAAATTATCAGTAGAGCCAAGGTTGAGAAGTACTGCCTCCCAAATGTCCTTCTTTCCAATCAGAAAAGTAGGACAATGGGTTTCCTGCAACAAACTCTAGTGGAGACTTTTTCTAATTTCTTCTCTATGTACTAAAGCCTTTCACCTGTTTTGAGGCTATATTCCATAGTCTATGTATTTTTACCTTAAGCTACAGTCTGGAAAAAGTTGATTATATCTCAACTTTAGATGTGCTATTTCAGTATTTTCATTATTTCTTTTCAAATGGGCAAATATATGTGATTCATATAACAAACTTTCCCAAAATCCAGTGTAAATGTCACCTTTTCCTGAAATTTTTCTAATTACTAAATTGTCAGTTGTTCCTTCTTCTGAGTTCCTGTGGCAAACCATACATACTCTTATCTTTGCATTTATCACTCTACGAAGTCATTATTCACTTAAAGGTCATTCCCATTTAGGAAATAAGCCCTTCAGAACAGATGCT
Source organism: Castor canadensis (assembly GCF_047511655.1). NCBI lineage: Eukaryota > Metazoa > Chordata > Mammalia > Rodentia > Castoridae > Castor > Castor canadensis. Next base: position 105,340,618 of record NC_133392.1, on the reverse strand, counting down.
ATGTAGAACGTGTTAAACATCAAACAGTGCACATGATAGTCCCCTGTATCAAAGAATTAGCCTGCTAAAAATGTCCATAAAGCTGATGTTGAGAAATCCTGCATCTGAGAAATCTTTGTAGCTCTAATGACCGCAGGATGTCTGCCATAAAGAAGCACAAACTATTAATGTAAATAAATGAATGTTCACAAATAACACTACTAACACAAAGTTACCATGAGTTCTATTTTATTTTCCTGACAGACTTACTTAATTGTATCTTCATAAATTTAAAAACTTCATGCATATACTCTTCTAAAAGAAAAATTGGGACAGTTTTTTTTGGGGAAAGGGATCTTGGGTTTGAATTCAAGGCTTCACGTTTGCTAGGCAGGCACTCTACCACTTAAATCACTCCTCCAGCACAGACAGTCAGTTTTAACAACATAAAATGTAGAAAAAGTATTGAAGGACATTTTAAAAACAAATAAGAATGTAATAATCTTAAATATATAAGATGAAAGAATCGTAAATATATAAAATGAAAGAATCATATTGGAAAGATAACTTCAGAAATGGAATATAATATAATCATAGAATCAAACTGTTTTTTGTTTTGTTTTGGTGGTACTGTTGTTTGAACTCAGGGCCTCACACTTGCTGAGCAGGTGCTCTACCACTTGAGCCATGCTCCCAGCCCAAAATCAAACTGTTGAGGGTAATTAAATGCTGATGGAAACTAGGATCATACAAGTAAAATGAGATAAAATTAAAACAGAAGAAATGATATTTTAAGTAAAATAACTTAAGCTTCAGGAATAGTTTAGAAAAACCCATAGGAAATCTCTCCCTACACACACATCCAGAACAAGCAAATTGTAAAGAATGCCAAAAGGCATAGTGGGAATCGATTATATAAATCCAAATGTTAGTTTTGCCTTGGTCTTCCAACAACAAAAACATATTCTATTTTATATTGTGTTCTCCTTGGGTGTCAGAATCACCAGTTCATAGAATCCAGGAAATTGTGGAAGGGCCTCGGACTTTAGCTCGTTGAGGTTCTCACCAGCAAACTTGCTGTCCTAAAACGACTCTTTTGAAACACCACATGCAGGGGACTCTTCAGCACCTGCCATACTCAGCCACTTGTTTCTTGACCTTTCTTCTGGAAGGGTTCAATCTCATTTTTGTTAGCTGGCCACTTGGTCTCAGAATATTGCTCAATGTTCCCAGAATCAGAAAAAAAAGTCAAATTATCGCTAGTGTTTCTTCACAGAACTCAGGTACTACCTACCACCTTCCCCAGAAGCACCTATTGTGGTATCGATTTGGTGACTGATGAAGCATTTATTCTCCTCACAAGGACTCACAACCATCGTGATTTGTCACTTCATCCACATTGAAATGCTTTCTTTACTTGGCTCCTAGCACTCCATACTCTTCTGATTTTTCTTCTATGACTCCATTACTACTCAATCTTCTTTGTTGACTCAATCTCACATCTTCTTAGACTTATTATCTTCTCATCTGCACTCCTTACCTTGGTGACATATCTGTAAGACTTTATATGTCATCTCTGTGCTCCCAAGGTCAAATTATTTCTCTTATCTGCTCTTCTTACCTGAACTCCAGATTTGATTGACACTTACTTGGATCTACAATAGAAATCCCCTTCTTACTATTTCTGAAGCTGAACCTCCAATCTACCTAAAACCCTAGTTCATCTGTTCTTTTCCATTAATCAGTTGCAACTTTATGCTTCTAGTTGTTCACGCAAAAGGTAGTTGTAGACACACTTGATTCTACTTTATCTCACACCTCATAGTTAATCCTTCAATGAAGTACTTGGTACAAATCTTCATTACATTCAGAACCAAGCCACTTCTCAATGATCCCACTGCCACCACCCCTTCTCAATTGGCTTATTACATTATCTATTTGATATTTTTTCAGGAAACCTGTCCTCAGACTTGTCTACTTACAAACCTTCAATCACAGATATCCTTTATTTATTTATTTATTTTTGAAATCACGGGTTTGCAAAAAAACCCATCTTAGATATTATTTGGCTATAAATTACATTATTGAGATAACTGACAAGATCTGAGTAAGTATGTAGATTATGCATTTATGTTGAACCAGTTTTATATTCTTTTTTATATTTATACTATAACCAGTAAGATAATTTCTTATTTTAAGGAAATATAACAATTTAGGAATAGTCACAAATGGTTCAAAAAAACCCTTTTGTTTATACTTATATTCATGTCTATCTAATAAGCAAATGTAATAAAATATTTCATGTGGGGAACCATATCCAAGAATATGGATAATAGTTGCTGAGTGAGGAAACAGTACAAGCATTTTTTTCTTTTGGCATTTCTGAGTGACTGATAGTGCCTGGATTGCAGTAGAATTTCATTTACTGTTCATAAAAGCCCTATAATTTCTATACCTATTTTAAAGAAGATCTAGATAGTGGGGAGATAAAATTTGTCAGGGAAACCCATCTTGTGTTATGTCCTATGTTTACTTAAGAGTGGTTTGAGAAATTCTGGCTGCATATGGAATGTGCTAGGGTACCCCAGCCTTTGACACAAACTCTTGCCCAAGGTCTTTCAATTGCTCAGAGCTATTGTATCATCAAGCCAATATGTTTTGGAGACAATGACTATAACAATTTGCCTGTAACATAAGTTCATTCAAGGGAATAGAAAATGACAAGACTGAAGATAAAATTGCTCCATATTGTAGTTTTAGAATGCTTTCCTGAAAATTGAGTTCATCCATTAGTTCACAAAACTCTGGTGATTCTCAAAAATATAGATAGTGGGACTTCACTATATACTTTCTACTGATGTGGATTTTTAAGATTCCCAGGTTTCTGTTAAGCAGCTAGCCCTGTTCTCCAACCATATGCTGGCATTATAAACCAATGCTATAGGTCAAATAAGCTACTAAAGCTTTTCAGGTTACAGTTTGCATACATTTTTGTTCATTTACAATTTATATTTTGATGCAGAATATCCCATTTTGGTCTATTAAACAATCAGTAAATCTCACAAAAGGGCGAGTAGAGTATCTTTCAGAGCTATGTATCCTGCACTGCCTCATCATAGTGTTTTTCTCCATCTGTTATAGGTCAATGCATAAACTGGCCCAACTGGAAAGACTTGACCTAGGCAATAATGAATTCAGTGAGCTGGTAAGCAAATATATTTTCTAAATTTGATGAGTACACTCCAGGAAAATTTTTTTTTTGCTATGTCTTTGTAGCTCCAGGTATTAAATCATTTTCTATATCTAAAAAATAAACTCAGAGAGTTAAAGTGATTGTTTAACTATATAGTAAACCAGGAAAGCTGGTTTCACTAACAATATATTGGGGTTGAAACAGATGCATATTGAGAGTGTTGAGCACCAACTATGTTGCAAGCACCATATTAAATGTGTTACATGTGTTATCCTATTTAATCCTAATTTGACATGTTGCCACTTTAACTTTATGGAAATTAGCTTGAAGTGCTCACATAAACATGGTGACACGTAGAGTTATTATGTGGCTGATCAGGAAATAAACAGTCTTGGTTAACTTGAATTTCCATAACTTTGAAGAACTCTCCCTTGTTGGCTGTTTGGCAGCTAGTATGAGAGGAATGAATCTCAATAGCCTTGTATTTCCAGTTGTACTGAAAGCGCCTTTCCAATGAACACATATCAGTATCTCAGTCCCATCATGATTGGCAAAATTCTGTTTGCTTCTTGTAGGCTCTGGATTTCTTTAAAATGTGCTGAAGACCGCAATCTCCAATGCAAATTAGAAAGCAAGTACTCCATTATATACAGGCCCAGCTTTTTTTATTGAGAAGTCTCCCATTGAATGAAATCTCAGAAACCCAATTCATCTGAAGTATATTTTAACTATTTCTTTGGCTCTACTGGGTTTTGAACTCAGGATCTTACACTTGCTAGGCAAGAATTCTACATCTTGATCTATGCCTCTAGCCCTTAATTGTTTTTAAATTAAGACATTTAAGTAACTAATCAGCCTTTCTGCCCCAGCCCTATTGCTAGCTATGTGATTTTGTGCAAGTTGTTTAATCTCTCTAAGCCTAATTTTCCTGATCTACAAAGTGTGGATCATAATGGTTCCTGAATTATCAGGCTTGTGTGAGAATCAAATTAAATAATGCATGTATAAGACTTGGTGAAAAGTGCCAAGGTACAAGGGTTACAAGGCTTAACTCATGCTGTCTTTGACTGCACGACCAATATTAACTGTTTTACTTTAACCATAGCCAATTGAACCATTATCTCATCTCTGTCAGCTGTTTATTAATAGTAAAAAAGAACAACTTTTACTCCTCTGTGATTAAAAGTTCAATCTGTTTTGGGGTGTTAGGTGGTCTCTTTAGATTGTGTTCATCTTTCTTGCACAAAAGTCCTCAGTCTCCCATGTATCCTCTCCCCTTCCCCATCTCTTCCTCAGAAGAATTTGCGTCTTTGCAAAGAAGGTGATTATGTGTTTTGTGACCCAGGTGAAATGAACTACCGGGCCTAGGGATGGTTTCAAGTATACGGCCCCTGAACTGAAGTCTACAGATGGTGTTGCCTCCTGTATTAAATCACCAGTCTGAACCCGTGATCAGTTTTTGAGCTCAGGCAAAACTCTCTGGGAGTATTGGCCATCTCTGTCTTGTGTGTATGGCCACACTCAGCTCTCACTGTCTGTACATACAAGAGTCTGTGCTGTCCTACCTCCAGCACAAGGCTGGACTGTCCATCCTTAGCTTCTGTTGTGAAGGACCTAACCAGCTATAACCCCAATAGTGGTCCCATTGTCATGGGAGAGTTCATGTAATATGCTAAGTAAAATAGGCCCAAAAAAGGTAAACTTCCAGAGCATCCCTTGTCTGCCAAGTTTACTCTTCTTTGTATGCACCCTTTATTATTACATAACAGCTTTCAGGGTGGCCTCTTCCAAATGTTAGAGAGGTGGTACCTACTGCATATTCTATGTATCAATGGTGTTTTTACACCATTTAGTAGGTAGAGATTAGTAAGAATAATAACAGACAACAGCAACACTGATAGTTTATACTGATAGATGTGACATTAGTTGTTAAGGATCTAGGCTCAACCCACACTTTCCTAAGATAAGTTTCTTGATCTACTGGTAGGAAGAACATGGATAGTGGGTACACACAGATGTGTTTGTCTCTCAGCTCTCTCAACAGCTAGCTGGGTGGTTTTAGATCTGCAACTCACTTTCTAGCATCAGCTTCTTCATCAATTAAAAAAAGGTATCAATACCATCTATTCCACATGCTTTGGGGAAAGTTTTCATGGAAGAGAATCTACAATAAACATACAATATATGTTTCAATGAATTTTATTTACCAAGTATTTTGCAAGCTTTTCATATCAACATATGTGAATCATTATTTTACTATAAAGACCTGGGTTAACAAAGATGTATAAGATATGATTATTTTACGAAAATAGACTTACTAAAAGTAAATTTAAAATTACTGAAATGTTTGCTTTATGGTATCTAAGACACCATCTAAACAGAAACAAGTTTTGTTTTTTGATATGACAAAATTTCAGGCGAGGCACAAAATGAGTCTTTTTCCCCTTTATTTTGCACTTGTCATTGGAGCTTCTATTTGATGATGCTCAGTTATTTGAAGAGTGTAATTATGGAACTTCACATTTCTAATGTTATTCACTCTTAATCAAATGTCTATTGTTAGTCATGTGTGTGGAACAGGCTGTTATTTTTCTGACAGCAACAACTTTTAATGAGAAAATAAGAGAATTTGCTCTGATAAGAGGTTCTAGAAACAATGCATGTGATGAAGGGATCAAATTCCTTCTTGTATTTTTTTTTTGTATTTTAGCACAAATTTTACTGTAAAACTATAAAGCACATACAGAAATGTATACAAAACAAAAATGTAAGCTTCTGAATTATCACAAAGCAAGCAGGTCTTAACACAGATGAAGTGGATAGCATTGCCAGGAAGTTCCTTCCCGTCACATCTGGTCATTTTCTCATCCATTCTTTCAAAGGTAACCAGTATCTTGGCTTTTATGATAATCTCTTTTTCTGTATTCTTTTTTGGCTTGTTACAAAATTATGCTTCCTTAAATGTTAGAATTAAATTTTCCAGTTTTGAATTTCATTTGAGAAGACATGTCCAGTTTGTTGTTGTTTTGTTTCTTTTTACTTATTTGCGGTACTGGGGATCAAACCCAGGGCTTCACACATGCAAGGCAAGCACCATGCCACTGAGCTATGCTCACATCCCCATGTAAGATTTTTTATTTAGCTTTTTTAATTAAATGTTTTCTGTGACACTCATTTCTCTTTTTAAACTTTATTAGCGTATAATCGTTGTACCAGAGAATACATTGTGATATTTACATATGTGCTTATAATAAGATTTACCCCCCAATCGTTCTTCCTCATCTCCTCTCCCTCCACCCAGACCTCCGCTTCTTAGTATAGTTTCAAAAGGTTTCATTCTTCTATTTTCATATATGAAAACAAAATACATCCACGATATTTACCATCATTCACCCTTTCCTTATGCCCTCCCCCACCCACTACTGTCACCCCCAAAAAAGACCTATTTTATTCTCCTGTCTCATTTTTTTAGTCAATATTGATAGTCCAAGAGGGTTTTACATTGATAGTCCAAGAGGGTTTTACAATATAACCAAGAGGTATATTGGTTAACTTTGAAAGAGTAGATGAGAAAATGACTGGACATGACTGGAAGGAACTTCAAGGGCAGTGGGATCAGTGGGTATAGAAATGGAGCAGAGCCATGGCTGACCATCCCATCCCTTTAATCCAGCTCCAGCTTCCAGGTCCCAGGCTCCCACACTGCTTCTGTCATCCCCACTCCCTGCACTGGAAGGAGAGGGCTTGTGTGGAAAGGAAAATATCTCTTACAGTCCCCAATAACTCTGCTATGGATATTTCACCAAAAGAATCAGTCGTAAGAAACAAAAAAGGGTTTCTGCAAGCCACAGAGAAAGAAAAGCACAGTTCAGAGGACACAAACAGCAGACTGAGAAGTGATCTGTGTGTGGTTTCAAGTTCAGAAATTCAATAGCAGGAAGAGGGTCAGAGAAATAAGATTTGAAATTGCACTGCAAATATGACATAAGCACACTGGCTAAATGCATCTACATCGATGCTTCTCTCTACCAACATGGAATTACAGTGTGCCTTCTGTTTTGTATTAATACATTATTATAGATTCTTTATAGGTATTATAATTGTAAGCTTTCTTTATAGCTGAACTAGGAAGACTGTCAGACAACAACTACAAAATGGTGAATTCAAAAGCAAATTTAAGAAAAAAATAAAATCAGAGGCTTTACATTTTGTTATGTCAAATTTGATACGTATAATATATATAATGCATCTAAATTACAAAGCATAAGTATGCTGTAAACTAGAACGCTGAACTAGAACATTACCAGTCATGAGCTTTCCCTGCCCGCCCCCCATCATTCTGTCTTATCGCCATAGGTAACTACAAGCCCAAATTTTTTAAACATTCTCTTGCCTTATCTTCAGTGGTAACTATAATCTTGAATTGTTCAATATTTCCTTGCTTCATCTTCTTTCCTTTGTATTTATTTTTACATAATTATATTGTAACACTTTGCTTTTTCTTAAGTTTCTAAAAATGTGACTCTTTCACAACTTATTTACCTTTCTTTTATCTTCTTGAATAATAATTTCTGTCCAGTTATTTTTACACTATTGCTATCAATATTCTCATAAGTACGTATGTGCAAGAGTTTACCTAAGGCATATATTTAGAAATGGAATTCTTTGGTCTTAAGCTATGCACACATTCTTCTCTAAAACTAGTGTTTTCTTTTCCAACACAGCTATACTCATCTACCAACAATGTGTAAGAATGCCCATGCTTCACAGCTTCACCAGCACTTGATATTGTCAATCTCCTTTTTTTTCCAATACAATATCTGCAAAATGACATCTCATTATGATCTTAATTTGTATATCCCTAATCTCTAAGGAGATTGATGGTTTTTCCATATGTGGAAGTCTATGTTGCCTCTTCTATGAAATGCCCCTTTACATGTTTTTGCTCACTTTCATTGTGGTTATCATTTCCTTGTTGATTTATAGAGATATTTATGTTCTTATATAAGACTATATATTGCATCTATATTCTGGAAACCAGTCCTTTGTTGGTTATAGGTACTACAGGTATCTCCTCAGCCACTGAAGAGTCCTTTTATTTTCCCGATGCTATCCTTTTGTGAACAGAAATTCTTAATTGAAACTTAGAAAAGTGCATAATTTTTGTGTGTCTAGCAGATTATGTGTCTTGCTTAGTTAATCCTTTCTTTCCCCAAAGTGAAAACAGATTCTTTTCTCATGTCTTCTACCAAAAGTTTAAAGATTTCATTTTTCATAGTCAAGTATATGCATATCTGACTGAATTTTTTACATTCCATGTACCACTTTTTTCTTAACAGATACTCAGTTTTCTAAGCAATATCTATTAAATAGTCCTTACTTTCCTTATTTTTATAGTGCTTGGAATTGAACCCGGGGCCTCCCACATTCTAGGCAAGTCCTCTACCACTGAGGTACATCCCTAGCACATAAGTGTCACCACAACAAAATATGATTTCTGCATATTCTTCAGTTAATTTCTTCATGGATCAGTTTGTTTCTCTGGGTACCAACATGAGAAATCAGTACAAAAAATAAGTGTGTACATCTGGTAGGACAAGTCTCCCCAACTTAAGCACCTGGATATTTACTTTTTACATGAATTTTAGAATTAGTTTATCAAGTTTCTCTGAAAGAAGAAATGTTGTTGGCATTTTGTTAGAAGTGCATTGACTCTACACTCAATTTTTAATTGGATTGATAATAGAGAATTGTCATTTATGAATTTTCATGCATCAACATGACACACATCTCAATTTATTTTTCCATTTTAACACTTTTCTGCTATATTTTGTAATTTTCTTCAAGAAAAGTTCTTGCATATTTTATCATATTGCTAAATATCTTATCATTTCATTGTAGTTTTAAATGTGCTTCTTCAAAAATCATAGCTCCTTCAAAAATCATATCATACTGTATACAGGTATACAGTAATCCATTTAATATTTTGTTTTTAGCTTATATCTAACCATCAGCTAAACCAACCTAGTAAAATTATGAGTAATTTTCTATAGATTCCTTATGGATTTCTATGTCACTATTCAGATAGTTTGTAAATGATTATTTTGTTTCATCACTCCTCAATTTTTAAACACTTTCTCCGTATTTATTGAAATAACTCTTTTTCCCTTTAATCAATTAAATCAGTGGATTATATAGAGATAGTCTGTAATGTAAAATCACTTTTCCAATTCTGAAATAAATACAATAGAATCAAATGATCATAATCATGACCCTACATATCTTAATCTGTGCTGCTATTTAAAAATACCGGAGACTGTATAATTTATAAGCAATGGAAACCTATTTCACACAGATCTGGAGACAAGGAGTCCACATTGAAGGCACAAAAAGTGCCTGTTGAGGGGCCAGTGTCTCTGCTTCCACGATGGCTCCTGTTGCTGGCTCTTCACATGGTAGAATGCAGAAGGGAGAGGGAGGTGAGCTCTCTCTGAAGCTTTTTTTATAAGGGTAGAGTCTGATTAATCTATTAATATATTTAATCTGTTCATGAGAGCATAGGCATACCACCACAATGAAGATTTAGTTTTTGAAGATGCAGAGTAAAGCCATCATATAAACTGTTTAGTTCAATCCTGCTTCAGGTTTTTTAAAATCTGTTCTCATGAGTGAGATTTGTATACATTATTCTTGTGTGTTTTGTGGGTTCTTGCAATTGATCAATTTTGGAACATTATCAATTCTTGTCTCTTTAAATTTGGCCTTTTATTGATTTATTCACTCTCCTGCTAGGATCTGGATTGAATATAAATAAAAGAATGGCATAAGTGCCTTAGAAATATGAGTTACTTTTGTTGATTATTTTATGATTTTTCATGAAAAAGTAATCAGATAAAAATTATTTTTAAATATTTATGTCATTTCCTTAAAGAGATTCTTTCTGCTTCCCTCCTTAATTATCCAGTATTCACTCTCCAGAATTTCCATGTACAATGGTGAGATCATTGGTGAGAGGATTTTCAACTTTTTTTGGATGATATTTAATGTGCTACTTAGGAACAGAAATACTTCAAAATTATTGGCTACTCGACTTCTTTCTGTTCTTTAAACAAAACATGATTTTAAAAACAAAACATCTAAGTGAAAACAGCAAAAATATGTCAAGGAGAAGAAAATCATTCTATGTGTAAAAGGAAACAGTATTTAATTTTTAAAGAAAAGGCAAGGATGGATTGAATTTATAAGTTCAGAGATTTCATCAGGAAATAAATTACTAATACTTGAGATAGTCTGTCAGGTAGTCATTATAAAAAATATTTTATAAAAGTAGCCATCCATAGATACACTAGAATATTTATTGAGAAACATAAAAGTGTTCTGTACTCTATAAATCACCATTTTAAATGTTTAGTAAAGCAAAAAAGTACAATAATAAACTATTTTTAATGTCATTATTCCACAGATTTTGTTTCCATTTGCTTTATTCCTTGATTTTTACAGAGTCAAGTAAATGTTTCCAAGACATAAATTAAATAAATATTCTTAGAATGGAGATACTCTATATAACTGAAAAGAAGTGTCAATCATTGTGTAGACTATTTATTGTGTAAGTAATGTAAATATGTTCGCACATAATTTTTATAATAGTTGAGTTTGAAATAGTTGAGTACGCTAATATTTTAAGTTATAATTGAAATTGATTAGAATTAAACTCATTTTATTAAAAGCATGGTAGGGAAGTTTCATTACCCTAGTTTGCCCAATGTATGCTTGCTTTCGATTACCTAAGATGCATGTTTGCCTGAGGCAAGCACTATTTACATACCCAGTAATTTCCTTTATAAGTAATTACAACATAAGTTTGCCATACCTATTAAATCAGATTTTCTCAATTATTCTTTAAGTAAAGATTATCTAAAAAGAGCAAAAATAGAATAAATTTGTCATTATGTAACTGGATACCCTAAAAGTTAAAACACCCTAATTATTAACTCCTCTATTTTTCCTGCATTTATAAAACTACTAAAATCATAGATCTCATATGTATGTATCATATATATAATATATATATTAGACATTGCCAGAGATTATTAATATATGAAGACAAACTTGAGAACTAAAATTTATTTTTTATTTTAAGAACATCAGTTTCTGTATCCGTCAGGAGCCTGTCAGAGGGCGGAAACTATATCACTTATTTCACAAAGAAAGTTTCATACAAAGAATTGTTAATCATGTACTAGAGAACTGAAGAGGCCAGTAGAGGACACAGAAATATCACAAAGCTAAAAACTTTAGGAAGCAACCAAGGCCCCTAGTGTGGGAACAAAGAGAAGAGGATGGTTGAAGAACGATAAGGTACAACTGGGGCTGTCAGGAGGCACTCCCACAAGATGGTGTCCTGGCTGTGGGACATTGTAAGACTGTTCTAACAGTGTGAAAAACAACAGTGCATAAACAACTGCTATCACTGCTGTATAGTGTCACTACAGAGTGAAAAGGTGTTGATGGGGAGATGATAAGAGGACCAGAAAATGAATACAAAGGGCAGGTCCTTTCTTCCAGACCCCAGTATTTCTCCAGTATGCCCTATTGATGGAAGCTAACACAGAGCCACTTAAAAAGAAATGTATTTAACTCCAGAATTATAAAGTAGAGCATAGAAGAGCAAGCTCACATCTGAAAAGCAGAGGTATAATAATAAGCAAACAAGTACTGTGTCCTAAAAACAATACACAAAAGAAATGTTTGTTTTTGCTGACTCAATTTTAGCACTATTTTCTCCACAAAGCTTTCTCTGCATCTAGCAGAATACTCAGCTCCTAAATGGCACTTGTAAATGTTTTGAAGTGAATGAATGAATCATTTGATGTTAAAAGTGAACAGTTCAATCAGTTCTAATCATAGGAACCTTGCCTGCATAAGTAGGAAAATTTTAATTCAAACCAAATAGTCACAGAGGTGGAGTAAACACTTTTATTTATCTGAAAAGCAATCATCTTGTAATAAGCATCTTTTGAGGTATCAATCCTAATTCACTTTAGACATTGCTCCAAATGAATGAAAATTTCGTATTGAAACTTCATGAAACTGGAATTGCAACTAATTCATACATATATACATACATAAATCTGTATTCCCACTAACTGGAATTTGAAAGGAATCTTTGATGAATCATTAAATTAAAATTTATTTTCTGGCTGAAAATAACTGCAAAGATATTTCTATCAGAGGATGATCAAGTTGGGGTTACCACTTTCACCAATGCAACATTTGTTGACCTAGGATTTAATAAGCAGTCTCCACTGTCAGACATACAAATAAAGAAACTCATTTTCTTGCTTTCAAACTTTCCTTTTCTTAACAATAAAATAAATCATCTTTATCTCTGTTTTCTAAGGAAGCAGATTTTCCCTCATTGCCTTTTCTCGTTACTTCAATATCATGAATGGTCACTATGAATGAAATTAATTAGGTCTGCTTGCCTCTCCATAAATGGGTTTTTCTGAGAATGGAATATTATTTCAATATAACCAAGTGGTCTGGTGATTCTGTGAACAGTTTCTACTGTAGAAAATACAGGTACAGTGCTCCCTGATCAAACCAGAGTAAAGTACATCAAATAAGAGTTCAAATTTATAATTGAGACATTACAAAGAAAATAGAAATATTATGTGACCATGGAGTACACCCAAGAAAACATTGTTCAGTTGTGAATAGGGGTTTTGAATCACCCAAAAAACTAACAAAGGGTATTTAACGTAGTCATATTCAAACTTAAATCTTCCTCACTTGTATGTTGAAGTGGTACCATCTGGATATATCACATAAAGTTAAGTTAATAGTAAAAAGTTATTTCTACTGAACCAAAACTAAAGAATAGTGAAAATTTCAGAGATAATAATAATAAAGATAAGGTAATGGGGAGGGGAGTTCTAATTAGTTAAGATAACCAAGTAAGCTTCATTCTGAATGTGACATTTTAGTAAAAAACAAGAGGAGATGAAGAAGTCACTCATGCAAATATGTAGGTGGAAGATTGGTATACACTGGAAAAGGAAGTACAACCCCGTGGGGTCAGAGCAATCCTGACATAGGGACAGCAAGAAGACTAGAGGGACACAGTAGCCTAAGTATCCTTAGACTTAGTCCTTAGACTAGGTGATAAGTCCATTTATGTCTTTTTTTTTTTTTAACTATTGTACTGGGGGAACACAGTGGCATTTACCAAAGTTCTTACAGCATATCAATTATATCATGTTTGAATTCATCTCCTCCATCATTCTTCTTAACTCTCTTCCCCCATTCCTGGAATAATTTCAGCAGGTCTCATTTTTCCATTTACTTACATATATACGCAGTATTTGCACCACATACCCATCCTAATCCCTTTCCTAAATCCTCTCCTCTCCCATTGTACCAACCCCCAGACAGGACCTGTTTGGCCCCCCTGTTATCCAATTTTGTAAAAGAAAAAAATTGTATTTTTGTTTGTTTAAGATAAACTGACAGGGAGTTTCTTTGTGACTATATATATATATATATATATATATATATATATATATCCCAAATTGGTTCATTGCGTCTATTTTTCTTCTTTCTACCTTAGTCCCCTTCTTATGGTGATTTCAACAGGTTTAAAAATTCTATATTCATTCTTGTTTAGAGAGTACATCAACCATATTCACCTTCTTAACTTTCTTCTTTTGCCTTCCCTCACTCGTATGTGACCTCCCCTTAGTGTGACCTGTTTCTTATAATATTGTTAGTATTTATACTTAGCCTATATTCCACATAGACAAAATATGTGACCTTTGGCCTTCTGAACATGGCTAACTTCATTTAAGATGATATTCTCCAGTTCCAGCCATTTACCTATAGACAAAATCATTCTTCTGTGTGGCTGAAAAAAATTCCGATGTGTATAAATACCACATTTTCTTAATCCATTAATCAGTAGAGGGTCATCTTGGCTGTTTTCATAGCTTAGCTATTGTGAATAATGCTGCAGTAAACATGGGTGTGCAAGTGTCTTTGTTTTAACCTGACATATTCCTTCAGGTATCACCTTATGAGGGAAATTTCTGGATCATATGGCAGTTCTTTTTTTAGTTTTTTGAGGAGCCTCCTTACTGTTTTCCACAGTGGTTGTACTAATTTACTTTCCCACCAGTAGTGTACAAGGGTTCCTTTATTCCCCACAACTTTGCCAACATTTGTTGTTGTTTGTGTTCTTGATGACAGTCATTATAACAGGAGTTGAGGTAAAATCTTAACATGGTTTTGATTTGCATTTCCTTTATGGCCAGGGTTGATGAACATTTCTTCATGTGCTTTTTCAGTCATTTGGAAAAGCTATGTTCAGTTCATTTGCCCATTTCTTCATTGGGTCATTGATTTTTTGAGAGTATAGTTTTGTGAGCACCCTGTATATTCTGGTTATCAATCCCTTGCCAGAGGCCTAAAGTTATACCTCTACTAGTTTCCTATTGCTGCTCTAACAAATTGCCACAAAGTGGTTAAAAGCAATACAAAATTACTATCTTATAGTTCTGGAGGTCAGAACTTCTAAAGTCAACTTCTCTTCAGGGCAGTTTTCCTTATGGAGTCTGTGGAAGAAAATGCATTTTCTCTCTTTTTCTGGTTTCTAGAGGTCACCTGTATTCCTTATGGCCTCTTCTTTGTATAACTTCATTCTCTGCTTCTGTCATCACAACTCCTTCTATACCTTCTCTGACCCTCTGGTTTTTCTCTTATGAGATCCCTTGTGATTATATAGGGTCCCCTCAGACAATGCAGGATAATTTTTCCATCTCAAGATCCTTAATTTAATCACAGCCTGTAACATTACATTTACCACGTAAAGTAGCATTTGTGTAAGTTTTGGAGATGGAATTGGACATTTTGGGGGACCATTATTTTAGTCTACCATGATACTGAAGAGAATTGGAATACATGACCATTCAAAAGCTTTTAGGTGAATACATTACTAATAAAAGACAAAAAATAAAAAAAACCCAAATGTTCTTCAACTGATGGATGAACAGAATGTAGTCTATCCATACAATGGTTAGTATTAGGCAATAAAATGAATGAAGGGATGATATATGCAACAGCATGGATAAGCTCTTATGCAACATGATCTGTTGAAAGATTGGATGTCAGGGAAGAGAAGGAAAGTAGTTCAGAATGACTTCAAGGTTGACGACCTAAGCAACCAAAAGATGGAATTTCTAGTTTTGACTAGTAGACTGTAATAGATGAATTTTTTCCAATTCTTACCTTTCTCTTAATTGGCTAAAAGAAAAACACACATATGAGATCTAACCTGTTAACAATTTTTTAATTACACATTCCAGTATTATTAAGAATAAGCATAATGTTCTCCAGTTCCAAGGAAAAAATAGAAGAGATGAACTGATTAGGGTTATAATACATATATACATGGAAGTGTGACAAGGAAACTCACTATGTAGCTATATTAAACAAACAAAAATATCATTATTTTTTCTTTGACAAAATTGGAGAACAGAAGGGCAGAACAGGTCCTATCTGGAGGTGGGGGGAGACAGTGGTGGGAATGTGGGGAAAGGGTGTAGGAGGGTGAATATAATGTAAACACTGTACACTCATGTATGTAAATGGAAAAGTGAGACCTGTTGAAACTATTCTAGGAATGGAGGGAGAGGGTATGAAGGAGAATGATGGAAAGGGTGAATTCAAGTATGATATATTTGATATATTGTAAGAACTTTTGTAAATTCCACAATGTATCCCCAGCACAACAATAAAAAAAAGAAAAAGCACAATGTCACAGCAGTTCTCTAAAGCTTTTTCACCTTGCATAATTGAAACTTTGTACCAATTGGACACTAACTCCCCATTTCCTTCTCCTCCTAACTCTTACTTTCTACTACAGGTTTTACTATTTTAAATACATCATATAAATGGAATCAGCCATTATTTACCTTTCTATGACTGGTTTATTTCAGTTACCAAAATGTACCAAAGGTTCATCCATGTTTTTGTATATGATTATATTTCCTTCCTTTTTAAGACTAAATAATGCGCCATTGTATGTACATGCCACTCATCTCTTGAGCCATTCATTTGTCAATGGACCTTAGAACACTACTTCATCTAATAATTGATATTTATGTTGCTTCCATGTCTTGTATATTGTGGATAGTGCTACAATGAACATGGAAGCACAATTATTTTTGAGATACTAATTTCAGTCTTTTGAATAAATACTCAGAAGTATGGTTGTAGGATAATATGTAGTTTCATTTATTTGTCACAGCATCAATGTCATTTTATTCATACCAACAGTGCCCAAAGTTTCCAGTTTTTCCACCTCCTCACCAAAAGTTATTTTATTTTGTTTGATAACGGTCATTGTAACAGATGTGAGATGACATCTTATTGTGTTTTTTTTGTTTCCCTGATTATTACTGATTCTGAGCATTTTTCATATGGCTGTTGGCCATTTGTATGTTTTCTTTGGAGAAATACCTATTCAAATCCTTTGCCTATTTTTTTAATCAAGAAAAACTTGTTGGATAATACTAATATAAGAATAAATACATACTAACTGAAAGTTGAAAATGGAAAATGAGTCATTTACCTCTGTCCTTTACAGTTCTATTTCCTCTGGTAGATTTTCTACTACCCCTCTCTGCTTGGCTATCTCCACATGGTGATCCATATTGGCTGTGGTGAATGAGCAAGCAATTAAACAATGAAGCAAATTTGAGGTCTCTGAGAAAAATGGATGGCAGTAAAAGGCCCTTCTTGAAATGACAAATTCACAATTCTTATGTTGCTGTCCAACCCAGGGACAATCAATGTAGTGATTAATGTGTCAGCAACCTATTATGAGGCCCTTTGGTTGAATTCTAATGTCTGCAGAAAGCCCCTCAACCCACCACTTCCTTTAACCATTTTAGGGATTTGTAGGGCCTAAATTGTACTTAGCAGCAAGATGTGGAATAATTACTGATGAGGACGAGTTTGTTACAGACTTTCACTGCTGTTTTGGTTGTGCTGACCCAACCACTCATATTAAAAGCCAGTGCTCATCTTTAATGAGCCATCACAGCTAGTGAGACAACTCTAAATGCTAAGCCTTCAATGTCTGAAAGTCCTTCAAGTCATTACAGGGTTTACTGCCAGCCCTTGCTATTCCAAGTCCAAAGATTTTCTTTGTTTAAATTGCTAAACTCATTAGATTACCCTTTAGTTACAAAAGTGATTGTAGGAAGTATAAAAAGGAAAAAGAGAAAATTCCTCCCTACCAGTCTTCCAGCTCTACTCACCAGTGATAAATCCAGTTTAATGTCTATCATGCTACTTATTTTTCTATGCATGTACAAACATGAACATTTCCACTTAAGTATATATCATGAGCAATGTACATCTTTTATTCTTTTTAAGATTTCTATATAGTTTCCTACTGTAGACATCCCCTTATTTATCTAATCTATAACTTTTTTATGACATCTGTATTTTTTCTAATATTTTGGTATTTCAGTGATACAATGACCAACTCACTTTTTGCACATACATACAAATATTTGCAAAGAATAGATTTTTAGAGGTAGAATTTCTGTGCTGGTATATGCATATTTCATGTTAATAGATTCTATAAATTTTGCCTCCCAAGCAATGGTAATCTACACAAAATTTTGAAGTTCATTAGAAAACCCAAGCAGACTTAAAAAGCTAAACATCGATCTACCATTTGATCCAGCAATACCACTCTTGGGGATATACCCAAAAGACTGTGACACAGGTTACTCCAGAGGCACCTGCACACCCATGTTTATTGCGGCACTATTCACAATAGCCAAGTTATGGAAACAGCCAAGATGCCCCACCACTGACGAATGGATTAAGAAAATGTGGTATCTATACACAATGGAATTTTATGCAGCCATGAAGAAGAACGAAATGTTATCATTCGCTGGTAAATGGATGGAATTGGAGAACATCATTCTGAGTGAGGTTAGCCTGGCCCAAAAGACCAAAAATCGTATGTTCTCCCTCATATGTGGACATTAGATCAAGGGCAAACACAACAATGGGATTGGACTATGAGCACATGATAAAAGCGAGAGCACACAAGGAAGGGGTGAGGATAGGTAAGACACCTAAAAAATTAGCTAGTATTTGTTGCCCTTAACGCAGAGAAACTAAAGCAGATACCTTAAAAGCAACTGAGGCCAATAGGAAAAGGGGAACAGGAACTAGAGAAAAGGTTAGATCAAAAAGAATTAACCTAGAAAGTAACACCCACGCATAAGAAATCAATGTGAGTCAATGCCCTGTATAGCTATCCTTATCTCAACCAGCAAAAACCCTTGTTCCTTCCTATTATTGTTTATACTCTTTCTACAACAAAATTAGAAATAAGGGCAAAATAGTTTCTGCTGGGTATTGAGGGAGTTGTGGGGAGGGGGAGGGGGCCGAGTGGGTGGTAAGGGAGGGGGTGGGGGCAGGGGGGAGAAATGAACCAAGCCTTGTATGCACATATGAATAATAAAAGAAAGAAAACCCAAGCAGTTCTGATTTCCCAAAAGAATCCCTTTGGGTTTCTATTAAGTCACAGGTGATTGGCATTGAATTTTTTTATAGCTAATTGAATTTACTTTTCCCTTCTACAAAGTCCTCTAAATTTCAGCCTTTTTGCTTTTATCTTTTCCTGTTCACTAATAGCAGCATTGTTTTCATATTGTCATTTCAATGAAACTTGGAGAGATGAAAGATAAATCCCTTTTGACATCTAATTCAACTTGCTGTTTATTCATTCACTACACATTTACTCTGTTTATGCAGATACTCTGCAAGAATTGAGGACACAAAGATTAATTAAATACAAATTTAGCTTTTCAGAAATTCAGTCTTAATAAGAGTAATGTAAATAAGAAGCTCACAATGCAGAAACAGGCAGATCGATAGAAAATAAAGTAGGAGAACTAAAGAATGACTTTCAGGGAGGAAAGACAGAGCAGCTCAGGGTAAGGAAAGCCTTGAAAAGTAAATGGCAGAGAAAATGAGGCAAGATGGGTAGGATAAGGCAGCAGGGAAATTAAAAATAATTTTAAAAAACTAAAAAAGTCAGAATTAGGAAATTAAGACAACCAATAAGCAAGCTGAAAAATTACTAAAAGAGCAAGCAAGCATCCTTCCCAACACCCTTCATTCTTTTAGATGTTAAGTTGCCATGCCCTTGAATAAATAAGGAAACAGAATAGAAGGCATGTAAAGTCTGATGAATGGACTAGTATTTAGGGCATTCATTTCTAGTGGAAATGAATGAAACTGGGAAGCTAGTTCAGGAAAAGGTAGGGAATACACTAGAATTTATAGGCATATGCAATAGGTTCATAAACAGAACTTAAATGGCTCAGCAACTAAAAGAAAGGACTGACAAATGGAACTATATGAAACTGAAAAGCTTTTGCATAACAAAAGAAATGGTACCAGATTGAAGAAGCAACCCACAGAATGGGAGAAAATCTTTGATTGCTATACATCTAACAAGGGACTAATAACCAGAATATATAGGAAGCTCAAAAAACTAAGCTCCCCAAAACTTAATGGCCCAATGAAGAAATGGGCAAATTAACTGAACAGAGCATTTTCAAAGGAAGACGTACAAATGGCCAAAAAACACATGAAGAAATGCTCAACATCCCTGGCCATAAAGGAAAGGTGAATCAAAACCATGTTAGGTTCCATAGTTTTTCCTGGCTAGCTCTGCAGCTAGGAGAGGATTTGCAATTTGAAAAGAGGCTTAGAGAGAGCGAGAGAAAATGTTTAATCTGAAATGCCCTAAGCTTAAGTTATATGGCACCTAAGAGTCCCAATAACTTTCTCTGCCTCTAATGTGTTTCACATTATATGTATATACACACATGTATATGTATGTATATAGGTACATATACACATACATATACACAGTGGAATTTTATTCAACAATAAACAAAAATAAAATCATGGCATTTTTTGAAAGAAAATAAGTGGAACTGCAGATCATCATGTTTAGTGAAATAATTCCAGTCTTACAAAGACAAATATTGCATGTTCTCTCTCACACATGAAATCTAGGGTGAGAAAACATGAAAGCAAAAGGGGGACTATTCAGGATGTAAAAGGAGAAAAGGAAGTTTGGAAAGAAAGGATAAGAAAGAGTAATAAAGAAAGTGAATATGATCAAAGCATGTATGCAAATGTCATAATAAAAACCTTTTATATAATTATACATAGAGAAATACATATATAATTATACATAGCGAAATATATATGAATTTTCAGAACATAAGGGAGGTGGATAAAAGTGAATTGCTTGTAATTTGGATGATTTGGTATTGTTTTAATTGAAATAAGAGGCGTATAGTGAAGGGGGAAATTGAGAGAAAGAAGAAATAGTTCTGAACATACTGAGTTTGAAGTACCTTTGAAACACACAGGTGAAAATGTCTAAAAGAAATACAAATCTGTAACTGTAAATGTGTCTGCACTGTATATAACTATTTCAGACTCACTTGTGTAGTTGACCCTATGTTATTGGTAAAAGACAGAGGAAAATTATTCAGATTCAGAAGAAAATATACAAATATACAAATGTATAAATTTTAGGTTTCATGTAATATAACTAATAACTATCAACTAATAATTATTGCTATTGCTGAATAATTGAACCAAACTACTAGATATTATTATTTAAATTCCACAAATTTAAGCAATTTGTTCACTAGTGTATCCCTGAATCTAGAAAATTACCAAACATGTGGTAGGTTTTCAGTAAATATTTCTTCCTTCTCTGGATGAATTTACTGCATGCATTAGACATATGTTTTTGTCATAGGAATGTATTAGGGGCCATAACTTTTCCCAATGAAAACTCTAACAACCCTTTTCAATAGCCACACTGTTGAATTTATCCAGCCAGTTCTGAAAAAATTCTGAAAAAAAAAGGTTTTTCCTCAAATTTATAGTCCACATTAGATTACAGCAATCAGTCATGATACTTTAAATGTTCAAACAGTTGATTTGGCAGAGTAGTTGCTATTTTTCCCTTGCAGGTGCATATTTTTAAATTATGCTAATAAGCTAGAAACACAAATTTAAGAAAATATTTATAGTTAGTGTGAGGAAAACATAAAGGAAGCATGCATTTGCAGTGAGGTCCTCAAGGGGCTAGAATTGCATTACTTGTTTTCAGATACCTCCAGCATCTTCCCAGCATGGCCTCTGTGGCTGTCAACAATGACAGTCTTTCAGATGCTTAACTGATGTCAACAGGGCAGACAAGCCCCATGGTGCACAGTCCTCCTGCATGCTATGGAAACCCTCTTCTTGCAAACAAAAACAGAATCTCTTGATCAGTCAGCAGAATTTTTTAACTCCTGCCAAATGCCAGGCATTATCTACATTCCAGGGGACATGAAGAATGTCCCTACTTCCAAATAAAGTCTAAGTGGTTGGGAAGACAAACTGTAAAAAGTAATAGATATTAAAGTGTCAAATGAGTTGTCCAAAAAACAAATGCTACTCTGAGTTCTAGTACTCAAGGTCTCCTAACATCTGGTCCAATTTGCCTTTTTAGGGTGTCCCCAAAATTGTCCTTCTCACACCTCACACATCCAAATTGAGCTGCTTGCTGTCATCCATATATGCAGCATGCTTCTCTGCTTCTGTGTCCTTATTTGCACCAATTCTTCCTTCCAGTGTGCCTGGCTTTTACTGATACTCAACTCCATGTACAGTTTGTAAATCCTACCTTTTCTCTAGCTCAAATGCAGAGCTCAAATCTTTAAACTTCCCTGATCTTACTACTAGAAATAATCCTCTCTACTACAGATCTTTGACAAGATCTGTACTATACCTTTTACTCTCTGCCTTATTCATAGTTGTCTCCATACACATGAGTGTGTGATCATAACAGACCACCTTCCCTCTTCCTTCCCCTACTGCAAGCTGAATATTGCCCTTAAAGGGTTTCTAATCCTTGGGAACCCAGTGAGGCTAAATTATGCTCTTAGTACATCCACTAATATTGACTCGTTCCACCTGCTTTTGTCACTGAGAACATCTCACTAATCACTTCCATTTTAACATGCAATAATTACATAACATTTTATTTGGATTGCCATGAGCCATGCACCCCAAGTAGGAAGTGAGCTCCTCGAGGCCAGGGAACCTGTTCTCTCATCTTAGTGACCTCTGTGTGTGAGCAGTGTATATTAAAGAAGCATTCTCTGATTATCTTCCACACTTATTAAAGATTTATATTTCTGGGCCACACTCTTCAAAATTATGATTGAGTGAGTTTTGTGTGGAGCCCAGGAACCTGTATTTTATCAAACTCCCCAGATGATTTTTATCCATGGTACATTTGAAAGTGGTAACCAGTTAATATGTATTTATTGAATGTGCCTTTTTGCTCTCTTAAACTACAAGCATCATAAAAGAAGGACATGTGCATCCCCTAAATATGCAGCCATGTCATTTTACCATAGCAGATTCTTGAACATTGTGGAACTGGTACATGTTAATGGAGTGAGCATGGTAATTAAGAAAACCTTTCTGGGCCTCGAAAAATGAGTTGGATTTGGGTAAGTGGAGAGAGGAGAGAACATGTGAGTCAGGAAATTGACAAATCAAAGTGAAAGAGTTGAGGAAGCACAAGTGTGCTGAGGGTTGACAACTAGATTAGCTAAACAAGAGCAAAAGGTTCTTGTGGCGGAGGAATGAGAGATGAGGATGCCTCCCCACTGCATAAAATAAACATTTGTTAGCAGAACTCTCATTTTCATTTTCATTTAACAAGAGAAAAGATAAGTGGTTTTGATTGACAAGGGATCTATGGAGCTGACTTGGCAAACATCCACCTCCATGGTACATGTAGAAACGCAAGATTTAGTACAGAATGAACCTGCCCAGGCATCTGTTCACAACTCTATATGAAAAAGAAAAAATAGATTAAAGCATATGCTACAAGTTGAATCTAGGCAACTTGTTTTTTCTATATCATGTTTATAAAAATTCACATTTTACCCAAATCTCTTATTGGCTTTTTTCATGTGAATTCATATACTAAATAGCCATAATAATTAAAGCAAAGATTTCTTATTTTTAGAAAATCTGTTCACACATGAAAAAAGTTAACCTGTTATGCAAACGTATTTATTATAAAATATATCCCTTTGGTATTAGGACATAGCCAGCACCAGCCTATACTTCTATAATTAAGTCACGTGGACACTTACTCATTCATCAATCTTTCAAACAACTGTTAGTGATATACTACTTGTAAAGCACTGTACACAAAACATTTATAGCAAAGCACCAAAGGCATGATACTAATTGAAGATTCAGTATTACATGGAAGAGAGGCTGATAAGGAATTCTTAGTATCAACAAGTTATGACTCATTCATTCAATTAGCAATTCTTGGATGAATGACTATGCTTTGTTCTTTGTTATATCCCTCACACTGAGCATAGTGTAGTGCTTAATGTAAGTGCTCAATAAACATTTGTTGAATAAGTAGATTGATTGATCTCTCTTTTGTGCTCTCTGGATACAAAAGTAACATGGAAATAGAAATCCCTTTGCTTTCTTTGACTCACAGTCTGGTGAAGGAGACAAATATTAACAAGTTCACTCAGAAATATAGAATTTCATCCATGACACAGGTTAAGGAACTTTTAATGAAATTTGACCTAGCATACAAAAACTTTTCTGAGGAAATGACCTTGATCTGAAATCTAAAGGATGAGTAGAAATTAACCAGGGAAAGATGAATAAAAAGAGGATTCAGACAGAAGAAGAAGCAGAAAGGACCATGGGGATTCCACAGTGACTGTGATGAGGGTAGAAAGCTAGGTAGTTAGGGTAAAAGTATGTCAAACAGCTCCTTGGGAGTTCCAGAATTATAAACATTAGAAAAAATTACATAGCCAAGACAATATCTCATTTGAAGTTGATAAAATACAAATTAGTTTGATAAAACTGGTATGTTTTCTGTGTCATTTTGGTTAATATTACAACCTCAAAATTCATTGTTCACTTGTAATATAAGAGAAAAATTTGATTAAACAAAGCAGATTTTCAATGACAAACCAATTCAGCATTTAATTTCAAACTGCATAACCTTGATTCTTGTGGATTGTGTCAAAATACTATATTTTTACTAAATTACACAGCATCAATTAGCCCCCAAATGGGGGTTAATAGGGGAATCAACATAGTGCCATAAGAATAATTTGAGTGTGCTGATGTAGAACTATATTAACAAGTTAATATACCTGGCAAACAGTTCATTCAATTATTGTGTAAAGCTAATTAAGATCTATGTAATTAATTGGTATACTTCAGATTGCAGAATCCATGCAGAGAAAACTGAAGCTGAGACTTTAAGAGAGCAGTTGGTTAATGCAGAAACAGGGGTGTGTTTAAAACAAGACTGAAGAAATAATTGGATTTACTCTTTTGCTAGTTCATAGAGTATTTGGTCAAGTGGACTAATATTATTTTACTCAATTCATTTAATTTTTCCTTTGGCATATATACTATTACAATTTTGCCACAATATTTAGCTCTGAGTTACATATCTCTCTCCATTTACACATTCTGTCTGAGATCACATTATGGCCTGAGTTTTCTCCCTCCCACATGTACATGAACGTG
The DNA here is from genome assembly GCF_047511655.1 of Castor canadensis. NCBI lineage: Eukaryota > Metazoa > Chordata > Mammalia > Rodentia > Castoridae > Castor > Castor canadensis. The sequence goes on along the minus strand of NC_133392.1, from coordinate 105,315,747 downwards.
TACCCCATTAAACAGTACTGGATATAGGGTTGGTGCTTGGTGTGTACTTGTTAAATTAGAATACTTACAATAAACACTATGAGTTTTAATCATAAGGTTGAGAAGTTTTATAAGTCTCAGGTTTAGTTTATTATTATTTCTTAAAAAATCAGGTTTAGGGATGGATGGTAAAGAATGTTATATAATTTTCTGTTACCAGTCGATATTGTTTCTGTGGGATATGAAAAACAAAATAATAAATATACAGCAATACTTATACTATTTATATTCTAACCTGATCCCAATTTATTTCCCTAATTGGAAATAAATGCATACCAGAAGAATAAAGATTAGAATACGCTGTAAAAATAGAAGATAATATATTCAAAAGCAATAAAACTTACTGCAATATATTCAGGAATAGCAAAATAAAACCAATAAGAAAATTGATAGCTCAAATTCCACTTAACCCATAGAACTCCGTGTTTTAAAACATTTACATTTCTCAGAATGCAGTTTAAAACCCCATGATGTTTGGTACTCACAATCTCACTGATCAGCACAATACTGCCACACAGCAAGATCATGGGGGATAAGTGTGAACATTTCTCTTCCTCTAATGGGGAAATTAAAGCACAGCTAGATTAAAGGTCACTGCTGATAACACTAATCTTTTTATTTTTTCATTTAATGAATATTTATTAAGCATTCAGTGTGTATCCCCTAGCTAAGTAGAAGTCTAGGTCATGACTCAGTTCAGTATTTCCCCTCTAGCACAAACTGCAGACAGGATTTCCTCAGAACCTGAATATGAACATGTCATAACTCAGTTCTTGCCTGCCTCTAATGAGCTGTTCTTCCCACCAAGCACATAACCAAATGGTCTTCACCTGGAAAAATTAGCAATTTTAATATAGATTCTCACTTCCACTGAATAAATGTACAGTACTGACATATGCAGTAGGCTTTCTGCTTTCTCATTTATTGGCTTTAAAGCAAAAAAGATACTGCACGCACACTTTAACAGTCTACTTTCTCGTTTGGTGAAATACTGATTAGCGGATTGGTAATATAATTTCTCTGTTATTTTCTCTTTAGGTATTTAGACAATAAACAGCTTAATAGAAAATAAATGACTTTACACAACAAATAATGATTACCGGCTTTCAAAGAATTCAAATTGTAAATTACACTGAACTTACTACATTAAACAGCAGTTGTCTGTTATGATTCAGAAGGTATTTTAGATTTGCTGTGCATCTTTATGACCTTCAAGGGTCATTATCAGGTTTTTAGTAGCAGCCACACTACTTAGTGCCTGAATAATAAAACGTGGTGCATATAAAAGTATATGAACATATTTTAAACATTAAGAAATAGAGAAAATAGGTATACCATAGAAACTATGTAATATACCATAATTATGGTTACATTTATGAATGCCCATACATCACCTAAAGATTCTAGAATCAAAGATGGCCCTGGCAACTAAAAGTTTTCTACCCTGAAAATACCATAGAATTTTCTTTAATACATTGGGTTTTAATGGAAGTTTTGCATGTATGCAATAATTTAAAATTATTTTTCTTCCTTATTCTTCTTTATTCTTCATTGTGTGACATTGTTACCTAACTACTAAGTCTGACTTACATAGCTATACTTCAGGGATCCCAGCTCCAATAGGGAGGTCATAAACACTTCCACAAGAGCACTTTTTAAGTGCTAAGTATCTAAGAATACTTTGAGGAGTGAAGGGAAGATGAGGAAGCAGAAGCAAAGTGGCCAAATTATTTCTACAGCATTCCCATGAAGAACAGCAAATAAATGGAGAAATATATAGAAGGAGCTATAGAGTCTATCAAAACAGTATTTCATTTTAATGATGGGGGAAACTGAAGCATGTTCATATGCTGCTGAAAGTGACCTATTAGAAACAGAGATTGATAGTGTGTATGAAAAGGAGATAAATTCAAGACTAGAGTCCCCATGAAGACAAGAAGAGATCTAGAACTCAAATGGACAGGAAAGGACACAAATTTTGGAGGACCAAAGGTAAGTAGTGAAAGAGAACACAAAAGTGACTACACAATACCAAATTTTAACTCAAATTCTGAAAGTGCCACATTAGTCCCCTGGAATGATAAAGGGAAAGTCTATGTAGCAAAGGAAACTTTCATAAGGATTTGTCTGTTTACTATTTTTCCTCCAATCTGGAACATAATAGGCCTTTAACAAATACTAATTGAATAAAATTGCAGAAGGAAGTAAAGTCTCTAGCATCTGATACCCTCCTGTCCCACCTTCATTCTAACGACTCCTGCCTGAGAAGCATCAGGCTTGGTGTGAACCATTTTTATAAAATTTTTCCCCAGAATATTCCTCTACTTCTGAACTGTACTTACCATATCTTACAAAATTTTAATATCAGGGTCACCTTCCCTACATATTAGTTGTATGACTTTGAGCACATCCATTTGTTTCATTACACCTAAATCTCTTCTGTGAAATGAGGATAGCAGTTTATACTCACTGAGCAATGAGCATTGCCATGGTTTGGACATGGTTTGAGTGTGTCCCCCGATGTGTTGGAAACTTAGTATCCAGTGTGACAATGTTGAGAGGTGATGGAACGTTTAAGAGGTGGGATTTATGCAGAGGTAATCAGGTCATTAAGGGCATCAGCTTTGGAGGAGATTAATATAGTCATCACAGGGCCCACCTAGTTCCCTTGAGAATGGGTTTTTATAAGGGAGTTTGACACCTCCCTTGAATCCCCTTCTTCATATAGTTAGTGCCCTTTCTGTTTCTCTGCTGTGTTGCAATACAACCAGAGACTACCACGATGCCAGCACTATGCCATTAAGACCCTCCAGTCACCAGAATCATGAATCAAATAAACCTCTTTACCTTACAAAGTACCCAGCCTCAAGTATGTTTTTAACAATAAATATTGACTGACAAAAGCAATATCACTTGGAACCAGGCTCTTTGATAAGAACTTTAAATATTGCAATACAGTTTATCCTCACCATCCCCCTCTGTGGGTGATGCTACTGCCATCCACCTGTTACAGATGAGGAACCTGAACAGGATTTTATAGCAAGTAATTAACAAAGTCTGGCTCTGATCCCAGTCTCTGAAGCCATGTTCTCAAACACTGTGTATTACCTGTCCAGTGATTGTCCCGCCCTCACTGGATACTTAAGATTCAATGAAAATAATCTGCATAAAAATACTGTGAAAAGTAGCTAACTCTAGTATGTACCTAACAGAAGTTAGCTTTTATTGTGTTCTTATTTTATTGTTTGTACTTTCTTAGGCATATGAACTTACTATGTTTGTTTGATAGAAAAGTTATTATCTTTCAAAGTAAATTAGATTATTTTATTTGGGCAGCTCTAACTGAGAAAATTCACTGCTTATCTAATGATCTGCCTTCCTCTGACTTCCATCTTCATTTGTAGTTCTGAACTTGAGATGAAGACAACAAAACTGACCCCTCTTCCTTACAGGAACCCTAGACAAGTGCCTTTGACATCTGCTCTTCCATTCTTCAGTCTGAGCCAGTTTAGCCATTTCTCCTATGGCATGGTCTCTGTTCTGAATAAACCCTACTTTACTGAAGACAACTTTATACTTGGTCATCTATAGGGAACAAAATACTGACATACATATATGGTCTAATCTTCACCTATAGAACAGGACATTGTGAGAAACAACTATGGGGTATCCTAGTCAGTCTGAATTATATGCTCAGAGACCACCGTAGTGTCTTCTTCATGTAGAGTAGGCAATATTTCTATTGTGAGTGAATTCACTGTAACTAAGCAAATTAATGAATAGTTAACTTACTCTTGACTTAAACCCAAGTTTTATTCACATGTTCTTCTGCTTCTTATTCCATACTTTTATTGTTAGAGTGGGAACATATGGCAGGTCTTTAATTAGTCTGTATTTAACTTTACTTTTTTAGAGATATTCTGTCTTCCAACATTTTCAGATCATCTTCCACATAAATTGTCATTTCATATATTGTGTCTCCCTTTCCCACATCATGTCATGTGCAGATTTTTCTCTCTATTCTATGAACAGATTCATCTGAGTATTTAAGTGAAATATGTTATGTTTATATTCATACTAAAATATTCACAAGAACTTATAGCTTAAAGTGTTTTAATTAATTATAAATTAATTATAGTGCTTCAATACCTATTTTTCCACTCACTAATTACTAAATATCTTTTTCCTAAATATTGCCAAAATTGGAGGAATTAAATAAAAATAAAACTTTAAAATGTTATGGAGATTTAGTAGTATCTACTTCTAAAATACAACTGAGAAACACAAAACTAATGTAACCTGGAAACAAGACCAGACCCTGTGGAGCTAACCTTTTCATCTTCAAAGAAATTAACAGAGGAAGTTAAGCAATCTCAAGGCATGTAGTACATTACAATTGAGAGAATGATAAGCAGGCTTTTCATCAAGAGCTGAATAATTTTAGTCATCCAATTTTGTGTATCATAAAGCATTTCATCCATGGGCTATGAAATTCATGAATAAAAGATTTCTCAGTTGTGAAAGCTAAAAGGCTAATAATAAACCAAGTGTATTGCTAAATAAAAGATTTAAATAAAAATAGAGGAAAGTTTCTTAAACTGAAGTCATGCTTGTTTTGTGGATTGCAAATCCACGTTATTCAACAAAGATGTAAAGAACAAAAAGAAGTACAAAACTAATATCCTGAAGTATTAATGATATCAAAACTTACAAAAATTCAATTGAAATATATCTATGAAATGTCATAATTATGTCACTTTGGTTAGAGAAGAGATTCTTTAAAATTTGTATTGGCTATTTTACATATATTGATGCAAGAAAATCCCTTTGCATTTATTTATATGAATTATAGGTTTCATTCTGTTGCCTTCCAGTTTTACATAGTTTCTGGAAATAACAAGTTTTTGTTACTATCGTGTCTACCAGATAATCTCATATAATTTTAAGACAAAGTCCTTGTCTCATTTTACTTTGAAAGAACAGGTAAATAGCAATTGTTACATTTTTCATAGTTATCATTTCTTTTAAACTCAAAGTAAAATTTAACAGGGCATAAATACATATAATCAAACTGTATTACTCAAATTAGTGAGATAAAAAATATACATACATGCCCAAATTAGCAGAACAGTCTGAAACTACAAGTACGTGATAGGAATTATTGGAGTTAGTTACAGTCATGTAAAAAATTGTAGTGAATGTTTGGATGTAGTTTCTTCTATATTTTGTAAATTTTTAACTGAAAAATAACTTAAGGTAGTATATTAAATACCTCTAACAAAAATGAACAAATATTAACTATTTTTTGTCTTTGTATTAAGAGAACAAAACACCACAGATAAATAAGAAGTCCTCTATGTTCTCCTTAGTCCTATTCCAGTTTCTTCTTCCCCAGGGTAATTATTTTTTAGAATCTGTTATCCATCATTACATATCCCTGATTTTACTGTTTGTATATGTATTCATGGGTATATATATATATATAATTGATTTGTGCTATATTAATTTTTGTACTTGCTTCTTCATTCAATATTATTCACAAGAACAATTCTTCACACAGATAATCTATTTTATTGCTGTATACTATACCAACATATTACTTAATCATAATTTGCTTATCTGTTACTTTATTCTGTACATTATTTAGATTGTCACCAACTTTTTAATAATTAATTTCTGCAATGAACTTTTTTCTATATTAATGTTTTTCTATATTTCAGATTTTTGGGGTAAGATAGTTGCCTAAAGCAGATACAAAAGTTTTCAAAGCATGAGATATATATTTGAAAATATTTCCCAAAAAGATACAGTAATTTATAATCCTAGAATTTATGTGGTTGCTTATCTCATAGCACCTTCCCCAGCACTAAATATACCAACTCATTCTTGAGCTAATTTGCTCATTCTTAATGGAATTGATTGACCTTATGATGAAATTAAGTAGTACGGAAAAAAAAGCAATTTATGGATTAGGTTGGATCTATACCATTTAGTTTAGTTCTGAGATCCACTTTAAAATTGTCTATTGATCATGAACTGCTCATATCATGTTGTGCTTTTTGTTTTCTTTTCAGCAAGACTATGTATTGATCTGCTGACTATATTTTGTTTCCACTATCATTAGGAAATCTCTGTAATTTTCTCTGTGGTACATTTTATTACTACATCTAGTAATAAAAATATCTTTTAGTTAGAAACCTATTATATGCTTTTCTGTCTTTATTGGACATTTGTGATCACCTGCTCTCCTCGCTATTTTGGAATTCCAGTTTTAAGCTCTAACACAAGGTCATCTTTGGAGCCAGAAGATCTAAGTAACAATCCCAGCTGCAGTTATGCAACCTTCACTAACCTGTTCTCATTCCCCCACCCCCCAAGAAATGTTTGATTCTTTATCCACAAAGCAGGACTGTTACTCTCTTATTATGCTATTAATTATATGGAATGAGATCTTTGAGGTGAAAGTAGAAATGCAGGTTAGCATCAATTATCGCTTTCTGAGTAGTCATGGATGTCTAGGTCACCAGTAGAATCCAGTGTTAGAGAAATTTCAAAGATATGATTGGTTGGCTTTATCTGCCACTTTGCTGACACAGTCAAGAGAGCAAGATACACAGTATAGAAAAAAATTTTTAAGACTGCTCAAATCCTTAGAAGCCACAAAGTCTTTATGTTCCCTCAGCATATCCTTCTGACTACACACCAACTCTTCATACTTCCTACCTTAACCAGCACACCCCAGGGGTAGAACTTCAATGTTGTTATTGTCTGAAAAGTCTTTAGAAATTCAAACCCCTAAATTCTGATCTCTCATTCTAATTTTCCATCATTTTAATTTTCTATGTCCCTCACTCCTACTACATTCTTTCTTACCTAGTGTAAATCTGAAGGCTAATCCTTCTTCTATTTTCTCCTAGACTCTCAGTCCCCTTCCCAGCCCAGAAAAAAAGTTATAATAATTATCATTGATAGAACTCTTTTGATTTCCTTGTTTCCCCTTAAACTATTCCAGTATGTACCTACCATCCTCCCAACTACTCTATTACATAAAATTCTAGTTCCCTTACCTCATCTAGAAAATTTGAGAACATCAGATATGCTCTCACTCAACTTCTATCCCTTCCGCCTTCATGCCAATATCACCCTTAACCATTATCCCTCAAGTATTAGTGAGTGAGGTATCTGTCTTCTGTCCATAGTCCTTTCTGCTATCACTCCCATATCTCTGTCCTCTCATGGAATTTATTCTATTTTAATTGTATTTTATTTGTCTTTGACTCTACTCTTCTTGCTAGTGTCATTCTGTTGGCTTTCTTTTCCCTTGACTTCTTTGTAACCCCTGAGTTTTTCTCCTCTATCCTCATCCAAACTTTACAACGAACTTTCTATCTATGTTGTCTCCACTTATTTTCCTCTTATCCTCAACCCACTGTCACATTTTTAGCGTCAGAAATGACTATTTGCAAGGTTATCAATGACCTACAATTTCCAAAACTGAGTGAATATCGTCAGTCTTTTATTTCACTGGACACTTCTCCTGTGTGTGATACTCTTGTTCACTTGTTTTTTCTAACATAGCTCTATTCATTGGACTCTAATAATCGCTTATTCTTTCAGACTCCAGTCATTCTTGACTTCACCAGTAAGTTGCTTTTCCTGTTTACAGACTTCAAGTGTACTTTCCTCAGTCACCTAACTTCTGCCTTACTTCACATTCCCATAGGGAGGTCATCCACACAGGTTTCTACTTCCACAAAATGTCTAGTCTTATCTCCAGCACAAATTTTCAGCAAAAAGCTTCAGATATTAACAGCCATATACTTCCTGGACATCTCCACTTATTTCCCACAGGAACCTCAAGCTAATCATGATCACAACTAAATTCAGTCTCTCCCACGAACCCACCTATGACTGGGTATTTTGCATTTCCATTGGTGGCACCACTGCATGTTGAAAAAGTTGGAATACATACATAATAGGCCTCTTGATTAAAAAAAGAAGTCCCACTATTTTAATCTTCTGAATTTTTTCTGAATCTAACTACTCTTTAATCCTCATTACCCCTTCATTATGAGCCCTAATAAGTCTTCCTGTCTTTGTTTTTCCTTTTTTTACCAGTTAGTGTGCATATCCAGTCTCCCTGAAAGCACCTCCTATTAAAAATCTTTTAATGATGCTTTCATCCACACAATAAAGACCTGCCTTCTTTAAAATATGAGGTCTTTCTATGGCCTTGCTTCCATTGCCAACCTCACTTCCTAGAACTCATTCTTTCTAAATTTAATGTAAAGCAAACTGCCTATCATTGTCATTCATATATCATATTATTCCTCACCACTCTGCATTTGGATAAAAAGTACTCCCTCTTCTCCCCTCTCTACTGGTCAACTCCTTTCACCTCACCCCCAAGAATCTTTCTCTGGCTCCTCCTCACTACTAAGGCAGGAATGTCCCCCTTCTTTTGTTCGCACAATATTGCATGTGTTTCTGTGCTTCATTTATAACTAGAGTGTGACTTTCTCAAGGACCCAGGCCACATTCTGTATTATGTCTCCAACGTAAACTAGAACTTAGAAGATGCTTAATAAGTACTTAATAAAAGGATGAATAAATAATAAAGGTGTTGTACATTCATTCTTGTTATTCTTTTTTCATATGATGTCAGTGTGTGGTAAAGACAGTCACCAAACATTCTATGAACACCCCCCTCCCCTGTATTTCCTAATCTTCCTTCTAGTTAGAATGGAGTCATGTAAATAGTTTGAGGAAATGGGCTATTAGTGTAAATGGTATGTGTCGCTCCCAGCTCAATATCTTTAAAAGTAGTTGTGAGTCTTCCACATTCTCTGTTGCCCTGTAATGGTGGGGAAGGAACCCACATACGAGTGGGAATTAAGCCTGTTGTATTAAGCTACTGAGACATTGGGATTAATTTGCCACCATTAATTAGCATAATCTAGTCTACCCTGAATAATGCTTGTTATTGCAATACACATGTATTAATCTCTGTCCTATTATATATAGATAAGATTTTGTTGAACTTTACCCAATGTGCAGTTCTTTCTCTTGTGCTTAAATCTGCATAACGTCCAGTCATAGGAAAACTGCACTAGATACCTCTGTTCTCCAATTGGCCTTCTATTGCTGGCCAGCCCTCTGCCTCAAAGCTTCTGTATGTCACAGTGTACTTCCTAAACATGGTTTATGTTTCCCATCCTTGCCCAACCTAACATACCAGTACATTGCCTGCTTAGTATATAAGTGAAAGTGGAAATATTTTTCCTACACAAAAAGTCCCTCATACTTACCCACAATTTGTCTCTGATTCCACAATGGAATGCCATGTCTCTAATTTAAGATTTGATCCTTGTTGTAAAAGAAGCTTCTCCCAGGAATCCCACCACCTTACAATCCAATCCCAGGTTTAAGAGATCAAAGACTATCTCCAAAGTAGATCTCTAAAGCCCTCCTAATATGTCAAGTGTATATAGCTTCCACAGTTGCACAATTTCCAATATTCTGATGACAGCACATATAAAATTCTATTTTTTCCCACAAGTATTCTATAAAATATATTGACTTTCCTAATTAGGTCCCAAATTTTATTGAACTGTATTTGTATTATATTGTTTCAGTAAAGTAAAGTTAGAAAAAACAGAAAATCTTGTTTAGATGTGACTTAGCTCCGGGGTAATACGATGCAACCAGTTTATTATATCTTTTAGCTCTAGTGTTTTATTTTGTTTTGTTTTATTTTTTTTTTTTTGTTTTGGAATGATTTCATTCTCAGTCTATACCCTTCTAGTTTCAAATCCAGCAGGGATGAACAAGATCAGTATTAACCAAGAAGTCCCAGTCCAAGATTTGTTGCCTTATGTAGGTTTTGAATTAATCATAATCCCACCTCTGAACCAATCTCTATGACCAGGTAAATGCATGCACCATTACATAAGGCATTAGAACATGCCCATAGAATCATAAAAAGGAATTTCTTCAAAAAGGAAGTAAGAGCCTAAGAGTGAAGAAGGGGACAATTTCTAGGGAGAAATTGGAGAAAGGCCACCAAAAGAAGGGAAATGATTCTGGCAGCAACGGCAAATTCTGCCCTACTTACATAGTCTGCCTCCCCAGAAGTGGATTTAGAGATAACTTCTTATTAGGGAATGAGCATCTCACTATGCACTATGGTCCCGTCTCTGTACTTCTCTAAGTTACTTTTTTCTCCCATGTGCTTTCTTTGTAATCTACAAGCCTTTGTCTCCAAAAGTATACCTGCATTATGAACTATATTATCAGCTATTTTGAGGCAAGAAATAATATTGCTATACAGTTTGCATTGTGCACTATGTGAAGTGGAGATCTCCACTATTCAACAAATAATGAAGGGATAAAAAAAATTAAAATTTGATGAAACAGCATAGATTCAGGGGTATTTTAAAATAGGTGGATTGAAGCCTCCCTGTGTTTCTTATAAGCTTCTGGATTGAGCAACTCAGACTACAGTTTATTTGTATTCCATCTCATTCCACATTGTATTTGCATTGACTAATAATAGTATTTATTGTAAACCATTTGATGATTTTTTTTGGCCGTACTGGGGTTTGAACTCAGGGCCTCATGCTTGCTAGGCAGGCATTCTAACACAAGCCATTCCACCAAGTGTTATTGACTTATAACAAGCCAGACACATGATCTTAATCTAATTCTTGCACCAGCCCATATGATGTAGAGATTACTATTACCTGTGTTTTGCAGTTGAGAAAATGACACTTAGAGGAGTGAAGTACCTTACCAAATATTTTGTAAGATGGAGCTAGAATGAAAACCTGAGAGGTTTAGCATTTGCTCCTAATCTCTTCCTAGAGAAACACACATCATAATAAGTATCCATAGGAAGAAGAATAAAGATGCTAAATGGTCATATCTATAGATTACACAGCTATTATGATTCGACCATTACTTTATTAACTATAGCCAAAAAGAAAAAAAGGGGATAGGGTGAATGAGATAAGGGAGAAAACCAAAAGCCAGGAGACTGGGGATTGAAGGAGAATATTCGTTTAAGGAATTGAAGTTTGTGACTATTTAGATGCTAAGGAGAAGGGACAGAAAATAAAATAAAATTAAAAGATAAGAAGTCAGAGGGTCTTATTCAGATTATTAGCACATCCCAGTACTGCAGCACTCTTTGTATCGAGGTGTTTGTGCATGAGGTGCTAATGCACACATATAAAAACCTACTCTATGACAACTATCATGGTAAGCAACAAGGATGTGAAGATACAGTGATTACTAAATGACATTCCCTTGGTCTTCAAAAGCTTGTACTTTAATGAAATGGAGATTTATCAAGTAATTTGAGTACCATTAATGAAACAAACAGTAATTGGAAGGTACTAAGGGAATAGAGTAAAGTATATGGGTGACAGATCATAATTTTTATAATTATTGTTCAGATTGATTCCAGATAAGTCTAGGTTAGTTACCTTGGAGATTACCATGGTTTTTTGGAGGTCTGCTAAGCTTGAAATTTATTTTTCTTTTTCTTTTATTTATTTATTTTTTTTCTTAGCAAAAGAGTGGAAGTTATTAAGCAAAAAGAGAAAGAGAAGAAAAACCCCACATGGGAGGGATCTCAGAAAGGCTGAGCCCAAACTTGGAATTTCTTAAAGAATTAACACTAGATTCCAAAATGAAAGCTCAAGATCCAAGAAATGACATATAATGTATGTGATAAGAAAAGATTAATTTGATTTTTTTCTCTTCTTTCTTTGTCTCTCTCCCAGCCTGAAGTTCTAGATCAAATACAAAATTTAAGGGAGTTGTGGATGGATAATAATGCATTGCAAGTTCTACCTGGGGTATGTAAGTTTTATTATGCCATGTTGCCTAACATTTATATTGCACATTATTTGTATTTAATAACTAATCCTGAATCTCGAATCTCAGTGTTTACATTTGAATGTCAACTAACACTTGGCAGGAGTGTTCACTCACCAGCTGTTTTTCGCTAACTTGTTTCTGAGTGTTTAATGTATCTTGTGTGAGTGTTATATATGCAAAATGTATGAAAGGTTTTTCTTGTTCTCTTAGAAGTACATATCATCTCTTTTCATAATCACTATTTATTTTTAAAGCTGATAGTTTCAAGTTATATTTCTAAAGGAGAAATGCTATATCTAATACCAAGTTTTTTTACAAAATCAAATTATTCTCATAGGTAACTAGACAAAGGTTTCAACTCATTTTATTAGCACTCTTCCACAAAATATTAGTTTCTTTTTCAGTTCAGGGAAGGTCCAATAGAACCCGCTTGAACTTTTAAAGTGGCAATGATCATACAGCATTAAAACAACAAAAGTTAAATAACAGTCAGATCTTTTCCTCAAATAAGAGGAGTCCAGTAACATTTCCTGAGCAACAGGTGTGCCTTCAACTCATGGAGTGAGACTAGTCCAGCTTTTGCTATAGTGTCCCATAGAACACTGCCTCTTGCAGGTCTGCATGCTTACATAAGCATGTCAGAGAGAGAGAGAGAGAGAGAGAGAGAGAGAGAGAGAGAGAACAATCACAAGTCTCCCGGTTGTCTTGGCCAGCTTCAAACCCTGGACTAAGAATGAAAGCAGGTGAATGTGTAACATCCTTCAGTTAAATCAGAGGTTTAGATGTGTATTCCTCAAACCAATTCTATTCCTCTTTTGAATTTACATAAAACATTCCTTAAAATCATTTGAAAGGCAATAAGAACAATAAGGTTATCTCTCAAGCATGAGACCATCGTAGAAGGGATATCTGGGAAAACATTCTGAAAAATACTTTGTTATCAAAAGGATACATTTCTATCATTGCAGACACAAAATGGAAAGGTATGCACAGCCTGTGTTTACTGATTTATTTATTTACTTAAAGTTATTTATCAATATACTTCCACGAATCAGAAACTAAGCCAAAGTCAGTTTTATAAAGATGATACATTCATTGACCAAAAAAGAGTATTTGTTTGAGGAGCTCATGCTCAGTTCTAGAGACAGGTCTGAATTCTACTACACATACTAATCTGATTTCTACCATTTTCAAGACATGGTAGACCACTCTTATTCATGGTTTTGCTTTCCACAGTTTCAGTTACTCACAGTCAATTGCAATACAAAAATATAAAACAAAAAATTCCAGAAATAAACAATTCATGTTTCAAATAACTCCTATAATGCATAATGCTATGATTGCTCATTTAATTATTATTGCTGTTTATCTCTTACTGTACTTAATTGACATATTAAATTTTACCATGAGTGTATATGTACAGAAGCAAAACATAGCATATATAGGTTTCAACCATAACAAAGGTTTGAGGAATTCACAGACTATTATAGAACTTATTCCCTGAGAATAAGTGGAAACTACTGTGCACAGAGACAAAATAGGTAAGAACTTTTATTAATGAGCAGTGCAGAGGTTGAGAATACAGTCTGTATGTTTATTTGCAAGTTTACAACTGCTTCTTGAATATATTTATTTATTCTAAACCATTTACACTAGCATTTACCATGAGCTAGGCACTCTCTGGATGTTTTATAAATATTAACTCATTGAGTCCTCATAACAAGAACCCCGTGTTCTTGTTACTGGTCCTATTTCTGTCTTCATTTTGGAAACTGCAACACAGAGCAAGTAACTAGCCCAAGGTCATGCAGCCAGCAAATAATGGAGCTGTGATTCAAACTGGCTTTAGAAACTGCTACTTCAACATGTTCTCTGTAGAACCAGCAGAAGACACAGATGAGAATTAGATTCATTTTACTTCACAATGATTATGTTTCCAAAACCCAAAGTTAACTCACACCCAAAATTCCTTAATAAGTTTATTATTTAAATGAAAAGATAGTGGTGGAATCTCTAAAGCATACAATGCTTCCTAATTGTCTTTCTAACATTTGTCATCTATTCTGCTGCTTTAAACTAGATCTCTTACTTAACTTAGCTCACTAAAATTTGACATTTTGCTATGTGTGGGAATAGCCCACACTCACCTGACACACATAACCATGGCTTTTCTGAATGCTGGAACTGTCAAATAGTTGTTTCTCACCTATCTAACATTGCTGGACTTTGAAAGGCTCATCTCAGGTACAGTCCGCTGCTCATATCTGTCACCTTCAGAGATGATTAATCCTAAATATTTAGTGTCATCAGAAGCAAAAAACAAACTTGCTTTTTTCTTAGATCATGTGTTAAAATATATTAAATGAATAGATCTTTGGAAACCTGAGGCTTTATTTTCTGCTCTATTTTTCCACAAATCAGAGAGGCAAATAGATAATGATCAAATATTTCATCTCCATAGCTCTATCTTATGATCACCAATCTAACACTAATCAGCCTAGATATGTGACTAAACAATACATTTCATTCATATTTATTTTTAAACAAACTTTACAAACTCAACCTGTGATTTCCACTGTTTTCATTTGCTGGACACTTCTTACCTACAGATCCTCTATTTTCCAAGGTATGTTGGAGCAACAGTCAACATCCTCAAGCATTCTGAGACACTATGTCTCAAAGATCTTTACCCAGCCTACTATAAATGCTTTGAAAGTGAAGGTTGAGAAAGCTCAAAAAATCAATGGTGTTATTTTGTTTCCAAAAAGAATATTTAGAAACTGCACACCAAAATATATTGTTCTGTTGGAAATAATGAGATAGCAATGAAAGAAGCTTCAAGGATGAAAGATATTTTCTCATGATAAAGGAACAAAACAAGAAATATACAACATGCATATACACATAGAGCATTCTTTTATTGCTCAACAAAAAGGAAGAGTGGGCTAAGGTAACATATTTCCTTGGGGTGGAAAACTATTAGTAAAGTGACAATTTTCTTCCATGTGACATATTTCTAAGAGTAAAATTCAGCTTTGTTACCTGAACTCTGTAGGTATTCTGTTTCTAATCTCATGTTTACTCAGCAACTCCAAGACTGTGCTCATACTCTGTGCCCATGTGGGGAGTGAAGAGAATAGGACTAGGGATATACCTTGGGTTAATTTAGGACATGGAGACCAGGAACTGCCAGTATAAAAGCAGACTTTATAGTCTGTATAGTCTGTTATAGTGAGTTGATATTTCAGCTCCACCCTTTACTGATGGTGCAACCTGTGAATGTTACAATAGATGTCATTATAATTCTTCCTCCAAGAATGAAGAGTTTTCTCAATTCCCTACCTTCTGAAAATACTGTTTGCCAATATCCCCACTCTTCAGGAGTATCCTTACCTAAAGAGAACCTCCTTACTTAGGATCATACCCCCACCTTGGGAGGATTAAAAAGGCCCATCCCCTTGACCTCTACTCAGGACAACTGCAAGACAGTCCCAACCTCTATGTTCCTTGAAAGGATGTCTGGGTACTTCATCACAGACCAGCTTCTTCATCTTCCTAAATCTGCTTCCTTCCCAGTCCTTTTCTTTCCTTTGGTGTTCATTCTAAGAGGACGCTTATAAACTTCTCTCTTTGCCTCTACTTCTAAGGGAACCCAACTTATGACCTAACTTAAATCCTAAGCTATAATGTGTGCTAAAGCGCAGATTGATTCAGTAGGTGTGGAATGGGCTTGAGATGCTGCTTTTCTGATGAGCTCCCAGGTGAAATCAACACTGCTGCTCTGCAAGACACATTTAGAATAGCAAGGACATAAAGTATTAAATTTTAAAAATACACAAAATACTTAGCACAGTGTCAAGCATGAGTCTGTTAATAATTATTTATTTTTTTCTATCAAATAGGTAGTGACAATATAGTAAGTTGTACAAGTAGTTGCACAGGTAGATCAAATAGTTGAACCACTGAGTAACCATGTATGAGATATTTATTTACAAAACATGCCCTGAAGAAAAGGAAAATGGTTTCTTCCTGCCCTGACTCCTATAGTCTATGTGTGAGCTAAGTGATCACTCACCATTCATTGTTCAAGGTAGGAGTTGATTCTTCCTGTCCTCAGCAATCAGTTAGTAACCCAATGATTCCACCCATAAATTTATCTAGAGACCATCCCTCTTCATCCTCACTTCTGCTGCCTTTAGTACTAACCTACCAAATAGCTAAACTACTTTCATACAGTAGTCCCTCAGTATCTGTGGGGGGATTGGTTCCAAGATACTCCCCTCCACCAGGATAAACAAATCAACAGACACCAATGTCTGAGGAGGCTTAAATCCCTTGTATGAAATTCTGCAATATTTGCATATGACCTATGCAGATTTTCCTATATATTTTAAATCATTTCCATATTATAATACCTAATACAATATAAATTCTGTGTAAATTGTTGTTAACTTGTAACATTAAGGGAATAATGACAAGAGAAAAGCATGTACAGGTTCAGCATAAATGCAACTTTTTTCACATTTCTGTTCATTTGTTTGTTGTGAGACAGGCTCTTGCTATATAGCCCAGACTGTCCTGGAACTTGCTATGAAGCCCAGAATGGCCTAAAACTTAGAATACGTCTGTCTTGGCCTTCTGAGTTCTGGGATTACAGGAAGGTGCCACCATATCCACATTTGCCTCATTTTGATCCACTGTTGGTTGCAGATGCTAAAAACCAACTACATAGTATTTCTGATGGGTCTCCTTGACTCCAGTCATGAATCTGCCTTTTTGAAAGTTTTCTAAAGCTATTTTTTCTAAGCAGAAACCTAATCATGTCATTTCCCATCCTACAAGTTTTGGATAGCTTTCCTTGCCTATATGTTCTCACCCCCTCATGTAACATGTAAGGCCTTTTTACCAACTGGCTTCTTCCTGTAATCCCAACTTCATCATAGATTTCAGTCACTTTGAATTTCTCACTCTTTCACAAACATGCTATGCTTTTTCACACTTCTCTGTCAACATACCTGCTGTTCTCTCTTCCAGTTTTCTTCTTTCTTGACAAGCAGTGTCTGCCAGGCAATTTGCAACTCTTCCCCTGTTCTTCTATGGATTTTTTTTCACCTATCACAGGGTATTATAATTGTTTGTTTATTTTAGTGTTTCCTACACTACTGTGAACTCTTTAAGGATAAAGACTTTGCCTTAGCTTGGCATAATGGTTCATGTCTGTAATCTTAGCACTTGGGAGACTGAGGCACAATGTTGAATTTCAGGCGAACCTGTGTTCATAGCAAGACCTTGACTCAAGAAATAAACCAAACAAGACTTTGTATTCATCATGACAAATTTCTCCCCGTGAGCTGTTTTGACGCATGATTTTTCTCTAATATGTAACACAGATAGATATTATATTATATTATATAGAGATATATCTGTGTATATATTATATACAGATATAGTAGATATATGCTACTGAAAAAGGACAAAAGGATTATTGAATGAATAAAACATTGAATCTGATTAGTAGACAAAGTCCAAATCACAATTCTAAGCCTTTCTTATGCATTTGAAAATTTAAAGATCAATGTGTCAACATGCATCATTCAGTAACAACTTTATTCTACTCAGTAGCAGCTTTGAAATTATTGTTGTGTTTTAACTGTTGCATTGATTTGTAACTGTCTTTTTTTAACTGCTTCCTTGAGATATAATTCAACCATCACCACAATCTAATTTTAGAACATTTCATCACCCCTACAAGAAACTCTGCATTCATTCACAGTCACACTCATGCCCTGCCCCCTCCAGCCAGTCCTTAGCATACTCTACTTTCTGTCTCTACAAATTTGCATGTTCTGAACATTTCATATAAATAGAATCATGCAATATGTTTTATTTTGTGATGGGCATCTTTCAAATTTCATCCATTTTGTAGCCTGTATTAATACTTTGTTCATTTTTATCACCAAATAATATCCTTTTATATAAAAATAACACATTTTCTTCACCCATTCATCAATTGAGTACATTTGGGTAGTTATCACTTTGGGCTATTGTGAAGAATGCAGCTGTGGCCATTTGTGTAAGGTTTTGTATGTAAATATGTTTTTATTCTCAAATATGTAGGGATTTCTCAGTTGTATGGAAAATGTTTAGCATTCTGGGAAACTACCAAGCTGTTTTGCAAAGTGGATGTACCATTTCGTATTCCTACTAGCAATGTATGAAAGTTTGCAATATTTGTACATTCCTAATGACACTTGTTATTGTTTTGGTGACTTTTAAAAATACTTTTAAACTATTATGGGTTTTATAGCTTTAAAATGCTTATAAAAGTTTCTCAACTAACCCTGAGTTTATGCAATGTCATCAAGTCTATAGGGAAGCTAAAGATGCTGGTATACCTGGATATGTCAAAAAACAGAATAGAAACAGTTGACATGGATATTTCTGGATGTGAAGCCCTGGAGGACCTCTTACTATCATCCAATATGTTGCAACAGTTGCCTGACTCTATAGGTGAGAATATAATATTTTGTAATGAATATTTATATCAAATGTAAAATCTTTTTTGGCAGTATAGTTTGCATATAGATGTAGGTAATATGCTGCTAGATCAACAATAAATCAGTAAATTCACTATGCAAGATCATAAAATAGTATTTTACAAATACCTTGAAATGAAATGTTAACCTTAGCTGTCAAATTTAAGAAGATTCTCCTGTTAAAATGTTCTACTAAGTTGATACGTTTTTAATTTTTTTAAGTCTCCTAAGTTGCAAAATGTTATTGTAAGAAGTATGCATATCTTAGATTTTGAGTAATTTGATAATGACAGGTATGTCATTATATCACTGTAGGATTACAGTAGCTTCTGTCCATAAGATGTCACTCTGTTCTATTTTTAATATCATTGTAACATTGCTGTAATATAGGAACAATATAAAATATAAAAATGCAAAATGTCTTATTGGTTCTATTATCTTAAAAAGGACACATTATCTTTATATGCTTGAGTACAGATAATTTAGAAGTATATATAGTAAGCAATATTTTTTTTGCTTACAAATTTTTACATGAGTAAAGTGAAAGACTAAAAAGTGGGTAAACCTTTTGCTTAAATATCTTGCCGTTAATTTGAGAGAACTCATCTAGGAGGATAACCATCAAATTACTTAATTTCAAGATATAAATTTGATCCCCTTTTGAATAAATGTGCCCCATGTTCTGGAATTTAATACTGCTTGATAATGCTTAATAGTGCTTAATTTTTAGAAAAACATTAAGTTACATACTAGGTAGCCTGTGTGAAGAGAAATGAAGATAGGCAGTTTTCCTCTTCAGTATTTTATTACTACTTCCATCTAACTATCCTTTTAGGCTGATAGAGAAAATTGGTTTTATAAAATCACAGTTCAGCCTTTCTTTCTTTCTAGATTTACTGACATTTTAATTTACATAATCCCATATCTTTTAACAGTATTTCTCTGACTTGTAACATCTGAGAGCTTTGTTAAATCCATTCTCATTTCCAGGCTTTATCTCTGAAAATTCTGATTCAGTAAATCTGTGGTAGGCCTTCTTGTCTGTACTTTTATTAAACATCCTAGATGAAACTGATGAACAGACAAGTCTAGGAAACACTAATTTATGTTATAACAGGTAAGGGGTGCATTAGTTAAAAAGAGCATCATCTGGTCAAAATGAAAAGGTGACAATATATAACATTAAACCCTAATCAATCACTCCTTCACACCACATCAAATGCATAGAAAAACCACATATATTCAAAGAACATGTTTTTGTTCATGCCTCTTCAGTGCTGAGAACTGTACCTGGCTTATGGGTGCCCTCCTTAAGTATTTATTAAAGAAAACAATTTATCCATACCCAAGAAGACGCCTATCTGAACAATGGAAATACAGTGATAGTTCAAGGAAAATATAGGACCCCAGGAAATTTGTAGGGAACATAAAGTTAAATACTTGTTAAAATGTTAAGTATTTCTACTTAAATAGAAATAGAATTTAAAAACTTTTAAGTCAGCAAAGGAGGGAAAGGGGGCTGATGAAAGAAAGAAAAGGAAGAAAAATACAAAAGAAAGAAAAATAAAATTTATAGAAATAGAAAAAATATAAAAATGAAACCAAATTATTTGTCATAAATCACAAGTAAATATGATGAATTAAACTTATTTTACTTGAAAGTAGCAGTATTTAAGACTGGATATTTTTTAATTCAGCTATATGCTGGTTATGAGACACATCTAGATCAAAAAACAGGAAGCCTGATTTTAAAAAGGAGTAGCATTACTAACATGATGTAATTATTGGTTTAAAATATCTTCCTTTAAGAAAGCAGACCAGGAAATTAGCCTTCTGGTTAGAGGAATACAGAGTATATAGGTAATATAGATTATCGGGCTAGATACTTGGCTGCTATAAAACAGATGACAACAGACAAGTCGTGTTAGATTTAACACCTTCATTTCAGATTTGAATGGTTCTTGTATGAAGAAAGTAGCTCTGTCATTGTAGCTTCTTCTCAAACCATCTTTTGACTTTATTGAAATTCCAGGGGAAATTATAACTGCATGTCTGCTGCACTGCCACAGTGCCTAATTATAGATGTAGAATGATCCACTTTCCTCACAGAATTCCCTTCCTTTCTTTTAAGGAAACAGAATAACACTTATTTATTTATTCATTCATTCATAATAGCAACTAAAATAAAGTCTTAGCTTCCATTACACTGTTTGAGTGCTTCTGCAGTGGTGAGATCATTAAACAGAAGGACAGACTCAGTAAGAAGCCCATATTCTTGTTCCAGGCAAAATGAATGGCACACTTTTCCTCTTTTAGAGAGTCATTTATGTGTTTTTGTATCATAGAGAAAATAAATAATGCAGAGTATGATTTTTCACTTTTCAAAATAATTTATCTTTGTCACTTAATGATTAAGGGGACAGACTGTGTAGTCAGGTTACCTGAGTTCAGATTCTGGCTTTTCTCTCTTAGTAGCTGTGATCTTAAACTTAATTTCTCTGTGGCTCATATCATCTATTAAGTGGGAATAACAGTAACATCTGTATCATTGGATTATTTGAGGAATATATTAATTAACATTAACATTCTAATTAACATTAGAACAGTCTCCAACATAGTAAGTGCTCAGTGTTAACTATTATGATAACATAATTATTATACTCTTAGATTTGATGAGTACAGAGCTATTTGCTCTCAAGGTTCTAGTTACATGTGTTCAGATGCCATGTAAATATAGCTACTTTAATAATAAGATTATGCTTCATACATTAGCATTAATTATATATTTATATAATAGAGTAGCTAAAATTGCAGTAATAATCCTTTTTATTTTTGTGTGATAGTTTTTAGATGGGAGTGTAGGATAAAGAGGTAGAAAATTGGGAAGGATGCAAGTAAAGAGAAGGAACAGGATAAAACACCCCTGCAGAAAAGATTTCAAGTAGATATAATATGGAAATGCAATAAGGAAATTATTTGACAAAGGAAGACATGAATAATGGGGGTGAGGTTGGTTCCCAATCACACAATCAGATTGTTACTAAGGCTTCAGAATCTGTCCAAAGAGTACCCCCTTGAATGGTAGATAGCAGCAAAGTAGCTGCATCACAAATGAGTGAAGTTTCTGTAATTCTACAGACATGGAACAGGAAGGCATCACTTGCTTCAACATTAAAACCTTCTTGTCAGAGCCCCACACTGGTGGCTCATGCCTATAATCCTATCTACTCAGAATGCAGAGATCAGGAGGATCCTGGTTTGAAGCCAGCCCAAGCAAATAGCTCATGAGACCCTATCTCAAAAAAAACCCATCACAAAAAAAGGGTTGGTAGAGTGGTTCAAGTTGGAGGCTCTGAGTTCAAACAAGCCCTCAGAAAAATCTGTTGCATCAACATTTTCCTTGATCCACAACCTGCATTGCTTCAGATCAGGGGACTGAGAGATCTCCTTAAAGAATGCTCAGAGACCTGGCTTCCTAGTGTTCACACAGCTAAACCCAGCCATAACTTCTTTGGATCCATGAAGAGAATGTCACCCTCTTGTAGCTCCACTGATAGAGCCATAGTCTGTGTGGTCCAGGCTGCCAAGTCATAAAATAATTAGTTGTAAACCATGGTCAATCTCCTGTTTTCTTTCCATGACTGATAAGCAAGTTCAAGTGTTCTTTTATATTTCCATAGTTAATATTTTAACATACATATTACAGAAGCTAAAATGATTCAATCACCTTTTGAACATAGACAGATAACAGTGGCCATTCAGACTTCAGAGGTAAATTTCCACATATGAATCATCCTATTTTCCCTGATGCTATTGTTTTCAAGCTAATGTATTAAGCCCCAAATGTAGTGATAACATTTTTCCCCACTGGAGTAGAGATTCTAACTGCTTCTGATGAAAATGTAACAGAGAATAATGAAACTTAACATCCAACAGTTTATTTCAGACTTCTCATGATCTACTCTTGCCTTTAAAGAATCCTCAAAATACTTCAGAGCATGACCTGGAAGCATGTTCACAAAGCACTAACTTTTCAAAGTATTTTACACTTATGTGTACACACACACACACACACACTAATTCTACAATAACTTTGAAGTGTCACATTGTTACATTAGTATATCAAAAGTTCCTAGAAAAACTTTATTAGAGAAAGATGTATAATTTTGTTTACTTCGGCATTTCTCAAAAGATATTTATAAATAGAACATAACATATTTTCTGAAAAAATTTTCAATGGACACAGTAATACATAGCATATACTTGCAGTTCTAATATAAAACAAAAACTAACATAAATTAATGCTTTGCCCTTGGAGTTTGGCTACTTAAGCTATATTGATCTTATAGGTGATTTTATGAATGGGTAACGAAGTTGATTATGCCAAAGGCAGCTGTTCTTTAATTACTATGTGGTGATTGCTCATTAAGATCCTGGAAGAAGAGCAAGCCATAAAGATATCGGGGGCATAAATCAGATAGTGAAAGATAAATAGTTATAACTTTAATTCTTGGCTGTTTTACCTGGTATAATTTTTAAATGCAAGTTTTTGTGCTTGATGCTGATCCAAGTCAAGGATTTATGACACCAAAAAGAGTATGAAATCATATATTGCAATTTTCAAGTTCATAATTATAAGTACTGCATTGCAATATCTTAGTATTCATTTGTTGGTTATTATCCTTAACTTAGAATTTTTCTGCCAATCTGTATCACAGCAGGAATCTTAGTTATTATTGCTTACAAGTTAATTAAATATTAAATCACAGCTGGCTTAAAAAGTTGCAACTAGTCCATTTGCTGAAGAATGGGAAAGGGAAATGTAATAGTATTTGTGTCTACACAGGTGTGTGTGGACCCCTTGCTTTCATTTATTTGTCTGCATTGATTTTCTTGAACTCCCATTAGTATAAATAAATTTTTTTACAATAGTAAAGTTGAACCTGAACTGCATACTAACACTGTGTCTGTTTATGGGTATATTTAAGCAGAATGCAGCCAGTTACCATGATAACTATTCATCACAAGTGATTCCTTTAATTTCTTTTATATGACTTTTTTGTCATAAAACTGCTCTGATGCATTAATAAAAATTCTCTGTTTTAGGACTGTTGAAAAAACTAACTACTCTAAAAGTAGATGACAATCAACTTACTATGCTGCCCAATACAATTGGAAAGTAAGTGCCAATATTTTGTACCTTTTTATAGCCTGCCTATAGCCAGAAATAAAAGGATAGATTTAGTTTTCTACTTCAAAACATTTTCTACTAGTTGTTCTTATGTCAATCTATTTTAGACTGTTTTATTTAATTATATGTATTTGTATACAGTGTGTCTAACTTTAATTTTATATCTGAATATTTTATCAACATCCAACTACATATTATAGTGAGAAATATTCAACCACAAATATTCAACCATGAATTTTTCACAAGTAAAACAATTACCAGACCTTCAGTTATACTCTTGATTGTATTTTACAGATAGTATTAATTTGATACTTTTACTAAGTAACTGCTCTGAATTCACTTGAAGATTTCTTGTAAAATCAAATGAATTTTCTAAGGCTCTGCATCATATATATATATATATATATATCATGTAATATGATATGTATATATCATATACATATATAATGATATATGTAGACATTACACTATTAATAATTTTTATATGTATGGAAGCTTAATGTATTGAAGGAAGCTAAAGAAAAAAACATCTGATTAGCTAGTGTTTTAAAAACTTTTAGATAAAAGTACAAATTTGCCTTTTAAGGATAAAACATGCTCCATTTTTTATAGCAATTTATTTCTAACTTTATATTGCTATTCATATTTAGTTCACAGCTCCTTCAGAAATAATATATTTTCTAAGTGTTTCATTGAAGTTCTTTTGCTTATAATTTGTGCAAAGTGAGAAATCAATATAAGCTGTCTTCATCTTGAAATTATGTAAGACCTTTTCTTATCAAGATCTTGCCCCATATCTCACTGTGAAGAAGTATATAAACCCCTTAATCTAACAGATTTGGGCATACTCAGGAAAAGAAAGCCTTAACTTTTTCTTAAACAACTTTATCAGGTATAATTGATGAACAACAAACTGCATATATTAAAGTCTTCACTCTAAGTTTGACATAGGAATACAGCCTTGGAACCACCACCACCACCATAATCGTGATGGTGAAATGCCCCTCACCTCTCCCTCCACCCCCATCTTCTGCAAGTGGACAGGAAACCACCGATCTGGAAAGCTTCACTTTAAACAGTTCCACAATTTGGCAGAATTCAAATTCGAATGTTCAGACCTCAGAGAGTAATAAAAATCTCAGCCATTTTTAATATTTTATTATGCACACTATGCAGTATGTTTCTGTCCATGGTTGTTTCCATTTTCTCCAATATATAGTAGAGAGAACAGTGCTGTCTTTTGAGATACACAAAAGTAATTTTCCTCATCAGCTTTTTAAAAATTCTTTCCAATTATATTCGTAGGCACTAATCTTTCTTTGTTGGATCAATACTTGGGAGAAATCAAATTCAACTTCATTTATCCCTACTAAGTGCCTGATTGGTATTTTGCCACTTACATTCAGATGTCTTATATAAACTAATTACCTAATTCTTTAAAGACAAGAGGAAGAGGTTAGATAACCTAAATATAAACAAGGAAAGTTGTTTTTTCAATAGGAAGTGGGACCTGACTTTGGCCATCCTGAGAATTAGCTTTTGATTTTCAGCCCACTGTTGGCCTCTTAAAAACCTCCCAGGTGGCAAACTCAGCTCTTTCTGGAGTCAAGTTTTAGCCCAAGACTGACACTATGATATGTGCTCTTGGCACACATCTGTATGAGTTCCTGCCTCTGCCCTTCATCAGTTTTATCTCATGCCAGACACTGTTTTAGAAAGGCATTCTAAGCTCTGTCTCCTTCCCAGTAGTCAGGCAGGGCATTGAAGCCAAGCTATACACACACTCTAAACCACAGTCAGTCTTAGTTCTTACATCACCACCAGTATTTAGTTATGTTCCTTGCAGTCTTCCTGGTAGCTGAATTATAAATGTGGAGAAAGCTAAAATGATGAAGCAGTTATTTGATACTTTAATGTGTTCAAAAGGAACAGGTTATAAACACCAGTTGGCTGTCAGCAGCTTTCAGTTGCTTGAACAAAAGACTTATTCCAGAAAATCAGGATAATTGGGAAATAAAGCACCTATAAGCATTGAGAAGAAGGAATAGTGAGCCTACATATTGAAAGCAACTCATTCTTATTAAATTCTCAGATGGCCCAAAGCCAGAAGAAATACTGAATGTTGGTGAAAAAAGGCAATATTTAAAGGAGCTGGACAGAGAAGGCACTTCATTAAAAGGCCCAATTTGGCAGGGGTGGGGAGAAGGCCCAATGAAACTTAGCAGACATTCATGGGGCAGTGAGAGGAAACCACTGTTTTGATTGACTGCAATCAATATTAGCCAGTATCATAATGGATTATCAAGAAAGCCACAAAAGCACTAGTTGTATAGGCATGAGGATCCACTCAAAACCAACAGCTACTAACAGCTTAGATGTTCCCTGACTCTTGTCTGCCAGTTCCAGTACGAATGCAATTGACAAGAGGGCAACAATGACAGGTATGGAAGTCTAATTCCCCAGAGAAAAGGTAGAGAAAATTTGAGGTGTACCTCTTAGAGAAATGTTTTTTTTTAAATCACCTGAAGTAAGCATATAATTAATTAAGAATTAAACAAAATATCTAGAAGTCCAAGGTTATAGCTCCCGTACTACTTTCCAGATCTTGCTGGCGTGTTATACACTCCCAACTGCAGACCCCAGGAGCCCAGAAAAAATGTCACCATTCTATCTCTGGACTCTCTTTCCACCCCAAGAATGGCTTCAAAGTAAAGTAGCATTTTCATTTCCCATCTCTTTTAGTCAATTTTCTATCACTGTGACAAATGCATCTGAGATAAATAACCTAAAGGAGGAAAGGTTTATTTTGGCCAAGTTTGTCACTTGGCTCCATTGCTTCTCGGATGGTAAGTGAGGCAGAACATCATGTGAGGAGTGTGTGGTAGAGCAAAGATGCTTACCTCAGGGTGGCTGACAAGGAAAGGAGGAGGGTGCAGAGACAAAACATACTCTTCAAGATCACATCCCCAATAACCTACTTCCTCCAGCTATGCCTCACGCCCAAAGGTTTCATCACCTCCCAATAACCTCTTAAGCTATGAAACCATCACTGGATTAGGCCACTGATGAAGTTAGAACTCTCAAAGGCCCCACCTCTGAACACTTCTGCAGTGGGGACCAAGCATTTAAAACATGGATCAGAGGAATGTTTCAGATCCAAACCACAACACTATCCTACTTGTCTTTGTAGAACACAAAGATACAGGCTTTTTGGTGTAAGGTTTTTCTGGTTCAGAAACATGACCAGAACATAACCAAAAATAATGTTATAAAATTTAAAATTTTTCATAAAATATATAAACACAGTGTACACTGACTTGATCATATCTACCATTAATTAATCTTATCACTCTTCTTATTAACTGGGCTTCAACCATACTGGCCCTTTGTTCACAACTCCAGTGAACCAGACCTTGTGCTTCCTCAGGGCTTTCTTACTTGTAGTTACCTCTACCTGAAATATTCTTTCCCCACCCCTTGTAAGACTGAATACTTCACATCTTCTCAGTCCATGCCTTTAATCTTTGATATGCATTCAGATTTCCTTATTTTAAAAGAACATTCTGTATAGACCTAATATAAGTACAGCAATTCTATGGAAAACAGGTCACACTAAGGGAGGTCAAATATAAGAGAGGGAGGGTAAAGGAAAGAAGTCAAGAAGGTGAACATGGTTGATGTAGTCTCCATACAAAAATAAATGTAGAATTTTTAAACCAGCTGAAACTACTATAAGGAGGGCACTAGATGGAAAGAAGAAAAACAAAGGAGATGAACCAAATCAGGCTATAATACATATAAACATGGAAGTGCCACAAGGAAACTCCCTGTGTAGCTATCCTAAACAACCAAAAATGTTATTTTTCTCTTCTTCTTCTTTTCTTATAAAAATAGGAGAACGAGAGGGCAGAACAGGTCTTGCCTGGGTTGGGAGGAGGTGGGGAAATGGTGAAGGAGGATGAATATGCTGCAAATATTGTGTGCACATGTATGAAAATCAAAAAATGATATCTGTTGAAATTATTCCAGGAATGGGGGAGAGTGGGATGAAGAGAAGTGGAGGGGTGAATTCAAGTATGATATATTGTAAGAACTTTTGTAAATGCCACAATGTACCCCCACCCAGCACAACAATAAACAAGAAAGAAAAAACAATAAATAATAATATATATTTTTTAAAAAGCACATTCTGCTCTAATACATTTGAAACCTGAGAGACTTGGAAACCTGCATCTGTCCACAGACAATATTGAGTGACAGGGTCCAGTTCTGGATTTGAGTATCACCTCCACAGTGAGGATTTCCCTCCATGTTCTGCTACCAGTATGTCCACCATCAAATTTTCTCTGTCCCTATGACCATTTTGTTTCTTTCATTGTCACCTTTCACAACTTAAAATTGGTCATTTTATAAATCACCTTATTCCTTTAATTTTTTTCTTAAATGCATACAGCAGACTTCAATTAAGATAGGTTTTGAATCCCAGCTCTAGAATTGTATAAAGCTTCTAAAAATGATGAATGCTGACTTACTTTTAGTAGTCTAGAACCCTCTATTGTTCCATGTTAATCCGCACTCTTGGATAAGGATGAGAATACCAAGCACTAATTATGTTTGTGATGGATATGGCTCATTTAGATCTCTTGTGCTTCTACTCTTCACTAAATACCTTGATTCAGAGTGAAAATACAAAAGAAAAAACTGGGTAAATAATGCAAATGAATATGGATGCTAGATGATTCACATACTTAAATTTCATTACAATTAATAATTCTCTTAAAAGTATGAAAAAGATTTATCAAAGATAGATAGAACCATTTAATTCAAAGGTTGATTACTGGTTTAAAAAGAGAAAGGTTAAGAAACCCATCATAAAAGCTCATCTTTCAAAGATTTTTATTGTCATTGCTTTGGTTATTGTTTCAGGGAAAATACAAGAGATGTGTCAGAAGACTGGACTAACAAAAACAAGCAGTGTTTCTTTTTAAAAATTAATAGTGGATATGCAGGAAATAAAGCAAAGTCACTCCTTTCACTAACTGTTTTTGCTTGGGATAGTATGGCTATTTGTATTAAAATATGTTACTTACATTAACATGTCATGGCTTTATTATTATGTAAGAACACATGAAGCTGGGCTCCAGTGGCTTATGTCTCTAATCCTACCTGCTTGGGAGCTGAGATCAGAAGCATGGCTGTTCAAGGCCACCTGGGCAAAAAGTTCATTAGATCCCCTCTCAATGGGAGACTGATAGGGAAGACATAGTTCTTAGTCAACTCAGGCAAAAAAAATTCATAAGACCCCCATCTCAACCGAAAATAAAAGCCAGGTATGATAGAACACACCAGTCATTCCATCTGTGGCAGGAAGCATGAAGTAGGAGGCTCATGGTCCAGGCCAGCCTGGACAAAAAGCAAGACCCTATCTCCAAAATGACCAAAGCAAAAAAGGCTGAGGTGTGACTCAAGCAGTAGAGCACCTACCTGGCAAGTATGAAGCCCTGAGTTCTAACCATAAATAAATAAATAGATAAATAGATAAAAGTAATTCTTTTCAAAGTTTCTGCTTTAATTTATAGAATGGTAGATATAGCCCTTAGAAGTTTTTAGGGGCTACCAGTGATTTCTCAGAATATGGAAAGTTGTTAAGACCAACACCTTTGGTCTTAATTTGGTCATAGTTTGGAAAGTAAAATTATAATGACTACTGTCTAACTTATATTCTCACTTTGATGTAGTCCTCCACACAAAAATGTCTTGGATTTGCATGTATGGTAAAAAAAAAAATACACTGCATTTGTAAAGTTTTATTATGTACCTAAGTAAGAAATTTATCCTTAAAGATCAGTGAAATAGTGACATTGCTTACTTAGAAGTCAAAATTGCAAGATCAGAGGTTTAGTTAATAAAAATTTATTATAATCAAGTAAGTGTTGTGTAAATGTCAACTAATCTACCCACTATCATGAAACATTCTACCTAAAATTCTGCGTACTGATAGAAATGGGAAGACCAGCTACAGTGACCAAAAATATTCTTTTTCTGCACACACAAAATATTCAGTATTTGAAACTTATATTTGGTAATTTTTTTAAGTATAACTATTAAAAACTGCTGGAAGAATTCCCTTATCAATATTTTTCATAATTGAAATAGGACCCATGACTTTTGGGTCAAACATTTTAAAAATTAGTTATTGCTGTTGTTGAACCTTAATATGTGTCTTAAGAGCTCTACAGCACCAAGAATAGAATGTCAACTAAGATAATAATAAATAATTTTTTGTGCTTCTAGTGTTCCAGACATCATTTGGTAATTCACAAGGAATATCATTAGAAGGTCCTGTTAGCACTATTCAATATGTATTATCTCCAGATCAATAGATACAGACACTGACACCGAAAGAAGTTACTGATGTCAGTGCTATCCTTTTAATTCAACTGTCCCTGATGCTTCTCAATGTATACGAGAGAGGAATCACGTTTTATGACTGATTCTTCATATCTGGTAATATAATGGGCTCCTTGCTCTAGATACAAAGGATATTTTACCAGAAGAGAAACGGCATGCTGACTCTGCTCTTTCTTACCTTCATAAGTCTTAGATAAAAGCAATAAAAATTCAGAACACTGAATGTGTATTTTAAATAGTCATTCCTTCATGAAGTATGGCCAAACAGGCTGCTGGGCTAGGAGTCAGAAAAAATTTGAGGACCTATGCAAAACTGGCATTACCTCTTCTCTATGGGCTCCGAGGTGTGAAGTGACAGATCATTATCAGTCATGACATTAAAACAGGCTTCATGGGAACATTACCTTACATTACCTTGGTAATTCTGTATACAGGTTAGAGTAATAATACTAACTTGTGATATTTTTCCACTTTTTTTGTGTGTGTGCATGAGACTGGGGTTTGAACTCCAGCTGCACACTTGCAAAGAGTCACACCTCCAGCCCATTTTGCTCTAGTTATTTTGGAGATGAAGTCTCACAAACTATTTGCCCAGACTGGCCTTGAACCATGATCTTTCTGATCTCAACATCCCAAGTAGTTAGGATTACAGCCATGAGCCACAGACATCCAATTTTTCCAGTTCTTATATTAGTCTCATGTTTATCTTTTGTGTCTTCATTTAACTTTTTGATTATTTTGCCATGTTCTGAATTATAATACAGTCTCCTTAAGGCAGGAATCCTGTCTTGAGCATCTCCAACTCCTCCATTGCCACCAGGCAGTATGGCACACAGAGGAATATTTGTCAGCTTCAGTTTCAATCTTAGTTTCTCTTCTCATTAACCAATTGACTTTGGAAAAGTCATTTCACATCTCAGAGCCATGGTTTTCCCATCTGTAAAATGTAAATGACAATATTTCTCTGAGGTTTTTGTGAAACTCAGTGCTAGAAAGCCTTCAATAAATTATTATCATTGTTATTAAGGGTGATAACCAAAGCCATGTATTTAATGAGCATTGCTTATGTTCATCTGTGTGAGGATTATTGATAAAACATGAATGGAACATTTTACCTTAAAAAGAAAAACATTATTTACTTCTTTGCAAATGTGGTAATAATACAGTGTTTTAGTCTGCTTGGGTTACCATAATAAAACACCATAGACTATGTGACTTAAACGACAGAAATCTTTCATAATTCTGGAGACTGAGGCATCAAAGACCAAGCACTAGCAAGGTAGACTTCATTCCAAGGACTCCTTTTGGCTTGCATGTAGCTGCCATGCTACTGTGTGCTCACATGACCTGTGCTTTGTACATGAGGAGAAAGGGTAAGAGCAAGCTCTCATGTGTTACTTTATACAAGGGCACTAATCCTTACCATGGGTTCCTATTCTCATGACTTTGTTCAATCTTAATTACCTCCCAAAGGCTCCCTTTCCATTGCACAGAGGGTTAGGATTTCAATATATGAATTTTGGAGGGAAACAAATATTCAGTCCATAACAGACATGTTTTAAATATATAAAATCTACTTTTAAGAAGCAAGGTATTAGAAATTTTTCTCATGCTTCTTGACAGAGTCCTCAAGAATGAACTGTGGAGTGATAGTACAGTCATGCATCACATATCGATGGAGATACTTTTTGAGAAATGTGTTATTAGGCAATTTTGTCATTGTGTAAACATCATAGAGAGTTACACAAACATAAGATGTCTCAGGCTACTTCCATCATAACATGATATACTATTGTATAGTCAACTTTTTTGTAAGTAGAAGGAATATACTCAGTTATAATATCAATTTAAGAACCATTCTCCTGCACTGATCTCTCCCTGCCCCAACATTTTAGAGCTATGGCCATTTATGTCTTGTGGCTAATTTATAATTGTATTTACTCCAGCATTCCTGAATGTTTCTATATTTTTGGCTAGCTAAGAAATTTTTTCTATATATGTTCCTAAATTGGAAAATACAGACTTTTTAAAAAATGACCTGGTAATGAACAAAACATTTTCTACTCATAAGTATTGACAGATTTGTCACTAAAAATACTTTTGAACAGTATTTTGCATTTGGGTAATACAGATTTTCCTTTCAATCAATCAAATTTTCCTGAAGAGTATAAAGGAAAACAAAGGTTTCTAAGTGCTTTGGATGGATGGCAAAATTGGGTCTAATGAGAAGTGTATTGTATTGTCTATATAATGATGGTAACTGCCCAAATCAGCCAACATTTCAGAGGTAAACTCCCTGAATGTGTTTCTAACAGATGGTGCTTTCACCACAGCTTGACTGAATTCAACTTAGACTCAAAATCAGTGATAAAACTGAGTTTTGTTTAGTAAATCATGGAGAAAAGAATTAATCTGACTACAATTTATCTTACTATTTAGAAGCTGTCCATCAACTTACCTAATGTCAATGAGAAAATTGGATACCTAGTCCAAATGAAATTGATTTGTAACTTCTGAAAATTAGAATAATTATAAAAGTTACTTAGCATTCGCTCTGTGCCCATTCAAAGTGTTTTATGTATATTAACCTCATTATTGAATTTAGGCTTTATAACATATTGTTAAGTCCTGCTGTCACCCTCTGTTGCCCAGTGATGAAGCTGACATAGAATAGTTAACTTGGCTTGGATATTCCCAGTAGTAATTGGGAGAGTGTAGACTCCAGTCCCAGCTGTCTGACTTCAGTTTGGTCTTGACCTTGGGCTATACTGGCATTTTTATACTGACAATTTTGAGCCTTTTATATTGGCAATAATTATTTAAACATCTTGCCTTTGCCAAACAAATTTTCTTGTATTCTTTCATGTACTCTCTCTCTCTCTCTCTCTTTCTCTCTGCCTCTCTCTCTCTTTCTCATCCCTCTCTACTAAATTTCTGCTGATACAGTAGTAACTCTTCAGAGACATCTGAAATTTTTCTGTTTTTCATGTATAGCTAATCAACTGCTGGCAATTTTACATTTGTTGGCTGGAGGCAGCTTTCACAAAACAATCCATTTTAACAAGGTGATATCACAGAATAACTTTTACATGTTTCAGAAACAAGTTGCTCAAAATTTGAATTTTTTTGGTGTCTTCTCTACCTCTTCCTACATCATTCTAATGAAGTGCTATTTCTATGCCAGGTGTTTAAACATACACTTATTCCTCATGAAAATACTACATTTTAAATGTTATAGATCAGTTTTATAGATGAAAAACACAGGTTAATAGTAAACAAACATGGGCCAACTATTAACAGCCATGCTAGAATTGGAACCCAAACCTACTGGAATATTTTCCACTGAATTCCATGACATTACTTCTGTTAAGAATTAAAAGTGAATTAAGAAGGTCAGTCCCAAAGCCATTTTTTGTTTAATAGTATCTAATGATCATAAATGATGTTAAAGTGAAATTGTAAATTATCTATATAATATATTCACAATCCTTCTTTCCCATTAGCTAGGTAATTGAGGGTTAATGAAGCAGTAATATCTTCCCAAGCAAGAGTATTATGAAGACCAAACTAAAGAAAAGCGTGGGAAATATTTTTAGAAAATGAAGTCAATACAATTGATTAATTTGAAGCATTACTTCTTCCACTATTATTATGAGTACTGATACCTCTGTGACTTAAGCACAACTCTTATAATATTTACGTTTTAGGTTATTGTTGATATGTCTGTTGCGTGTGCTTAACTGTTACACTTGAAATATTTCCAAGGGCTTTATTTGAAGCCTTGCAATTTAACATGTGGCCCCTGGACCTGAAGTATCTACCTCACCCAGGAGCTGGTAGAAATACAGCATGTGGGCCCCAACCCAAACCACTCAGAATCTGCATTTTGTCAAATTTTCCTGTTGATTGGTATGACACTGAAGTTTAGGAAGCACTATTTTATAGAACCTTATACTTTCTCTGGAACTTGTTTTTAATTTTAGTGTGTACAACTTCTTAAAGATAATATTTAATCTACTTTTTATTTCATTATTATAAATGCTAGTGATAATCTGATTAAATGTGATAACTTCTCATACATGATCTTATATTAAAACCAATTTAGGTGGGATGGTGGTGCATGCCTGCAATCTCAGTTACTGAAGAGGCATAGGTAGTTACTGAGTCCGGCCTGGGCAAAATGTGCAAGACCCAATCTGAAAAATAACTTCAGCAAAAAAGAGCTGAAGATGTGGATCAAGTGATAAAGTGCCTGCCTAGCTAGCACGAGGATCTGAGTTAAAAAAAAAAAAAAAAAAGACTTGTGACTTTTAACAAAAGAACAATAAATAAAGTAAGCTGAAATGATTATGAGTTTGAATTTTGGGAATTTCGGAAATCACTGATAAGTGTGTTTTGCTTTGTTTGTTAATCCAAAGATTTAAATACTTTCAGGCTATAAATTACTCCTTCAGGATAGCCCATTGAGTAGTAAAAATGTTGTTTTTTAACCAGAGAGTTCTTGCTTTGCACAGTAGAATGGACCTGTGTAGAGAAAAAAATGAAACTTTTTTCCTAGTATATATTCAAAACACAACAAGAGTACTTCCTGTCACTGCAATATGTGGGTTTTCCCACACCAAGAAATTCTCCAACTCTCTATGGTCACAAACTGAGTGTCCTACAACTTTATTCAATTCTGACACATCTATCTGGAGTTGGCATCAGAACCAGAGGTTAAGGGCTCAGTCCCTCAAGACTACCCCCAAATACACACACGCATATACTTAGAGGCCAGTCATAGTCAATGAACGGTAAACTGTAAGCCCGTAAGCTGGAGGATGCTATGGCTCCCTCTGATCTTTTCATAGAATGGCTCAGGAAAATCAGGGAAACAAGTTAATCAGTATGTTATAAAAGATATTGCAAAGGGTACAAGGTAGCAGCCACATGAAAAGGCTCATAGTGAAAGGTATTTTGAAGGGAAGTGGAGCTTCCATTCCCCTCTCTGGTGTAGCACCTTCCCGGTACCTCCATGTGGTCACAATTGAAAGTTCTCTGAACCTTGTCTTTTTGGGTTGTTATGGAAGCTTTATGATGTAAGCATGATTGATTACCTCATTGGTCTTTGGTGATCTGCTCAGCTTTTAGCCACTCTCCCCTTTCCAGAGGTCATGGTAGGTTTCCCTGGCAAGCAGCAGCCAGTCTGAAGCTATGCAGGAGCCCTCAACGATAAATATCATTAGTAGACAAAAGGGCACTTCCTAGTTTTAGTAGCTTTGTGCCAGAAACTGGTTGAATATCAAATATATATGTCTTAATATAAGTCACAATATCACAGGAAGTATAAAATGACCATGTAATTTGAAACTACGACACAGTCTTAATCAAAGGAGAAAATTAGGATTGTTTTTGCATAATGCCTTTAAAATCTTTTATCATATCATTAAATATCCCTATTGTAAGTTGTAAGTGTATAGGTAAATGGAAATATAGTAAACATTGAGAATTAAATTTGTTTGGTTTGGTTTAATAAAATTTTTAGCAGCATTAGCTTGAATAGTGCTTGTCTTCTTTTCATAGTGTAAGTTACGATACACAGTGAATATCATCTCTATGCATTGGTGAATTGTCATACTCCTTTTAAAGTTTGGATCATCTTCTAAAATTTCAGCCTTTGTGCTTTCAGTGTTGTGAAATATCTCTGAGAATACTTTTACTGTGAAACTTATTGCCAGCGTCACTTCCTCTGGGACATCTTCATTTTTTTTGTCACATTCACGTTCTCATTTATGTGAATAAGTTTTGCCTTCACTAAGTTCCTTTGGCAGCTTATCTTGGGTTCTGTAATAGTAGTAGTGTTAACATTCCTTTGGCTTGCTGTTTCTCCTACAGCTCTACTTTTTATTATTCATTTATTCACATGTGCATACATTGTTTGGGTCATTTCTCCCTCCTATCCCCACCCCCACCCTCTTCCCCTTCCCCCCCTCCCCCCACCCCTGCTTCCAGGCAGAACCTGTTCTGCACTTTTCTCCAGTTCCGTTGAAGATCTACAGCTCTGTTTATGTGCTATTCAAATCCTGAGTATTATTTGCTGGACGTTTCTGCTATACTGCATGCATGTTACTTGTCATTACTTCCTGCCATGAGACTCAGACATTTTCAGTTTTATATTTCATGTCACATTTCATCCAGAACTCAGGCAATGAAACTACATGATCACCAGTTGCAGAATGAATAGCCTCCTCAAAAGTCTGTGAAAGATAACAGGCCTTAAAAGTTCAAATAGCTCTGTGGGTCATTGGCTGGATTAATGAAGTTGCCCTTGGTGATAAAAGGCAAATTTTCACATTTTTATTTGTATCCCCAAGAGAATTAGAATGAGCAAGAACATTTTCCTAGAGCAGTAGTATTTTAAGAGTTAAATTTCTTGCGTATGGTATCTGCCTACTGCTGGGAGGAACACAAGGACATGATTTGCTGTCTCTGTGTAAACATGAGATGTGCGTGGCTGATCACTGACAGACTTTAAAAGAAGGGATGTGACGGTCATTCATCCTGATGTGCATCAGTTACTCACAGGTGATTTGCGAACTGAAGAACTGTTCTGCTTTCACAGTTAAAACACTGAGGAACTGAAATCTGAACCATGTAGTTGAGGGACTAGTGTTACTTAATGAATCAACAACTGGCATTTGTGCAAAATGGAACTGCACAAAGTGAGGACTGCCTTCTGTGACGTAAGACCGACTTCAAACATATTAGTATAAACGGAAGATAAACTAAGAAAACTTGATCAACTTTTTAGTCATTAAAATGCCTTCTTTGACCTCAACCTCTGAATATACATCTCAAATGTTTGCCATCTTAAGAAAACTGATGCTTTTATGATGCCTGGCTGAGAATATGACCTCAAGCTGTTCGTAGAAACCTCTTTTATGCAATTCTACAAGATATATTAAGTTGCCTGATAGTAACACCATCTTATTGTGGAGTTATTATATGCAGTTTTGACTGAGCTGGGTCAAAAATAAATAAATAATAAATAAATACAGTCAAAAGAAATTTCAAAACAAAAGTTTTCAATTCCCACTTGCACATTGTAACACTCAGTTGACATGGAGATCCTCTCAATCAGTCCCTCATTGTGACCAGTTGTCTTTAAATCATTGTGCTGAGTGTTTCCCTGCCCTTAATTTTGTGAAGATATGCCTCCCAAAAAGCAAATGGTGCCCAAAAACTAAAGTAAAAGTGAATGTGCTCCGTAATTTTAGATTTGATGAAAGGCAGCATGTCTTTAATGGAAATTGGGCAGCATTACGGGAAAAGTGAATCAAGCACCCATAGTGCAGTACCCAAAGTCTATGTATCCTGAGCGTTCCCAGGGTTTCCTCAATGGTGGTCTCCTCAAACTGTGCTCCTGTAGATACTAATAGTCTGCTGTAGTAAGACACATTTCTAGGCTTCTTTTTAAGGAAACAAAGACACTATTAATGCGTTCCCATATATGTTGATGTCTTTCCCCCATAAACACACAGAGTTAACACAGTTTTGCCCACCTAGCACCCAGGAATGTGATGACTCCTACATATGGGAATCTTAAAGGATTTGGAAACAATTTCATTGGATTTATTAATAATAAGAGAAAATTTTACTTAGTGTGTGTTGTGATAGGTGTTATAAGTTCCTCGCTTATAATATCTTATGAAATATTCAGAGCAACTACATGATTTTTTAGTCTCCTCATTATAAATATGAAGAAGGTGAGGATTAGAGAGGTTAGATGGCTTGTCTATATAAAAGGAATTTTTTCACTTGATCTGCACTTACTTAAGAGCTATTATTCAAAATTAGGCTATGTTTCACTTCAGCTAGTTCTAACCAGCTGAGCCTTTAAGATTCATGAACTTTGAGTGACCCTGGCCAGAGTCAGACAGGACCTAATTGCATTACATGTTTTCTGGCCCATGGACAATGAGACTTGATTTACCTAACCAAACTCAGATTTATAAACTCATTCCACCTATTCCATAATGTAAGATTTTTATCCTTCATGAGCATAATCACCATGATCCACTCTCACCATTCCCCTTTGTCACTGACTTTTCCCCTCAGAGCACTACTTAGTGAATTTCTTCCCTGGTAGGTAAATAAAAGCAGCTTTGTTTTTTGAGCTGTGGTGGTCTTCATTTTATTTGTTGATACCTAAGAACATAAATCACGAAAGTGATAGAGAACTGGAACACAAGTCCATTCTGACTGGCTTCAGCTCATATACTACATTTCTATATTCACTTGTTAACAAAACAATGGAAGCAAATTGCATTCAAGCTAGCTTGTTCCAATATATAAAAAGACTTCCTTCCTGCTACATGAATAACAATACAAACGGTAGTAACAGTGTGATGACATTAACCACCGCCAATGCCTACCTAACTATAGCTAGTGCGTGCTCTATACCAGGCTTTGTTTGTTTGCCAGCTACCTCAAAAAAGGCATTGAAGTGTTTTGTTACTTTCTGATAACTTCAATGTGCACTCCTACATTTATATTCTGTAGATCTGAGCTAATGTAAGTATGGAGTAGTTAAAGACTGTGACAAACTAGAGAATTGGGCCCATTTGAAGCCAACAGTTATTTCTGTTTCCAGTATTTGTCATAGAAGAATACAGGTCCAGGATTGCCACATTTACAAGAGCACCAAGTATGTAAAGTTTACTGTTTTATAACACTGGGTAATAGAAACAAAGCATGACTGCAGGCTGAAATGTGCCCTGCCAATAGACTGCTGCAGATGTAGAGGCTAAGAAAGAGGCAGCATAACATAGCAGAGCCATATATCTACATCTAAGCCCCAGCTTTACTGCTTTTGTCAGGTTTGAGGCACGTCACTTAGTCTTTTGCAACCTCAAATTTCTTATCTGTAAAATGAGTTTAACATCGTGGACAGCTTACACAGTTGTTTAAAGGAAGAGATGTGTATTTTTGTTAATCTCTAGAATGGGCAGGTTCCTTGGACCTGCCCCCCACGCCCTCTATCTACTCAATGCCAATCACAGGTCCTCATTCCAAGGATATACATTCTGAACATCTAAATTATAAACAAACAAACAAAACCCAAAACCATTTCTGTCATTGTTAAGGGATCAGTTAAATGACTGTTGAATTTAAAAAGATAAAAACTAACTATTTACTTTACAAAATTAGACCAGTTATATTGAACCATTTGAGTGAACTGATTAAATCAATTAATTTATATAATTCTGTGCAGCCCTAGATGAATAACTTCCATTTGATGAATTTAGATATGTGATTTTTTTTCAAATGTTTTTGGTGATCTAACTTTTTACAATGTCTAACTAATGTGTTTAACTTTCCAGTTTGTCTTTATTAGAAGAATTTGACTGCAGCTGTAACGAACTGGAGTCCCTACCTTCTACTATTGGCTACCTTCATAGTCTTCGAACATTAGCGGTCGATGAAAATTTCCTTCCAGAATTACCCAGAGAAGTGAGGAATAAACTTGTTTTCTATCAATAACTTTTAATGAATCTGTTTTGAAATAAAATTTTAACAGGTGCAATAGCATAGTAGATTCATAAGTTAAGCTGTGCCTGTATATATATATATATATATATATATACATATATATGCATATATATGCATATATGTGTATGTGTGTGTATATGTATGTATATGTATATATGTATAAATTACCTATATATCAACATATATATGTTAATCATTCTGTTCTTAAATGGAAAGTGAAAGGATTTTATATTTAGCCCAGAAAATACATGTGAATTAACATTGCAACATTGCATGCTAAGTAGGATAATAATAATTTATTATTATAAGCTAATCAATACCAAGGAATATAATTTTAAATCATTTAACATGGGTATTTTGCTTTTAAGAACAGTTATAAATAACATTTTGGGATAATTACATTTCCATTTCTGAAGTAAGAGTGTTCTTTTATTCTAAGTGCATTTGTAAGTTTTCATGTTACATTATAATATTATTCAAGCTGCCAGATCCACCAAGAGATTCATTATTTTTATCTCTAACTTGGATTATGTTTACAAACAACAGTAAAAAGGTGTGAAGTACATTTACAATTTAAACATTTTCAACTAAACAGCTCCATAATGATGAAACAATAATCAATATATCATTATTTTAGAGCCAAAATTTATGAATAAAGTTGAAAAGTATCATTGTAATATGAAGTAAAATTAACTTTGTCAAAGAACTACCTACAACTTTTTCAATATGTTTGCTCTTCTATCATGAGTACAAATAGATAAGTACTCAGAAAAACAACATGATTTATGAAAACAATATGTAATACATATTTTAATAATAAAATATTAAGAAAATGCTTCTGCCTTACCATGCAAAAGTATATGAGGCACATATGGCCTTAATATCCAAATAGATCTATGTTATATACATTTATTTTAAAGAACAAGATTATAAAAACTTAAGATAATACACATATTAAAAGAAAGTTTAAAGAGATAAAGAAATCTGTGAATTAAATTTTGTATATAAGACTAATTAATACAAAAATAGAATTACATTATGAATCTTTATTTTCTTTTTTACCTGTAGATTGGAAGCTGTAAAAATGTAACAGTTATGTCTCTACGCTCCAATAAGCTGGAATTTCTTCCTGAAGAAATTGGACAGATGCAGAAATTAAGAGTTTTAAATTTAAGTGATAACAGGTATTTTTGCAACATTTCATGATTGTATATTAGTTATTTACTAAAATCAAAGTATAAGGCTGGGGGCATGGCTCAAGTGGTGGGGTACCTGTGTAGCAACCATGAGACCCTGATTCAAACCCCAGTACCACCTAAAAAAATGAAATTATAGCTATTTGTCTACAATTTTGGAAACACTGTTTGTATCTTATGAAATATATAGAATGCTTTAGGTAAACAATGACAGAAGTTAAATTGTTTTTAAGTTAAGTATTTCTAACCTTTATTACATTAATGTTATATATTATACATTAAAATTATATAAATTCTGTATACCCATATGTATATTCCAAACCCTTCCATATGCAGAAAGCATAGCAAAATGAACACGTGAAAAATAGCTGAAATAAAAAGCCATAAAATGTATTCATAAAAGTGTATTCATAGATATTCCCATATGTGCACATATGTTTTCATGTATATATTTATGTCTCTAACACATCACTAGGCAAGATATATATTTATTTTCCACCAGAGCTGGCAAGAATATTGCTGGTAAACCACTACCCAAAGTTGTAAGATTTTTGCATTATAGTAAGGACAATTAAGCATAATGAACAACAAAAGGGTAGGTCCTCTTCTTGTGATAAGTGTTATAATGGTTGATGGGTAAAAAGAAAATGTGAAACTCTACAATTCATCTTTTTTTCTACCTTCTGTGAAAAAACAATTATCCTCACATATGAAAGGATAAAAGTAGATACTGATTAGAAATAACTACTGAGTTGATACTAGTAAGTTTTTGTCAGACAAATGATGGTATGAAGAACTCAGAGACCTTGCAATGAAACTGCCAAAGATGAACTTTAATGAAATCATGCAATACTCATGGAAGGGTCAGAATAAGCATGAAAGTTCTTATTTCCTTCTTCATTTTCTTAAGGAAAAAGTAATGTGAATTTTTAAAAAGTATTCTATTAGTAGTTAAATAATATTCCAATGTAAGAAAATAAGCATTTTATTAAAAGATTTAGGATTTTTACTTTAAAATGGAATTTTTAATATTTTCTGTAATTTTTATTATATTATTGTGCTGGGGATACATTATGGCATTTACAAAATTTCTTACAATATATCAAATATATCATAGTTGAATTCACCCCTTCTATCATTCTCTTTTATCCCCCCTCCCCCTTTCCTGACATAGTTTCAACAGGTCTCATTTTTCCATTTGCATGAATACATAGTATTTCCACCACATTTACCTCCTGCACCCTTTCCTTATACCCTCCCCCTGTCCCACTGATACCAACCCCCAGACAGACTCTGTTTTACCTTCCTAGTCTCTATTTTTGAAAAAAAAGACATCTTTGTTTCTTTAAGAGAGCCATACAGAATGTTTCATTGTGACATTTCCATGTATACAGGATTTTATTTATAAGTCAAAGTGACAAAGAGACACCAAGAGTAAGTCATGTCAGAGCAATGTTATTTTCTCTTCCAACTGGATTACCAGACTGGAAGTTGAGGGAAATATATTTAATGGTGTGTCTGATTTTCAAGAAGACATGATTTAAATCTCTAGGTCTATTCTTATGAATTATATAAGTAAGTATGTTATTTTTTATAAAAAATAACATGGAAAGATGGATTCCTATTGACTTGAATTACAGTTCCAATGGAATAATTATGGGACTAGTTATTTAAGCTAGTCCAGATAGTAGTCAACCTGGAAAAGGGGTCTTCACAATTAGCTGTAGAAGTCTCTCCTAAATTCTAGCTCTCCCAGTTTTTTTCACTAGTAGTCTACATGATTATATTGCAAATGACTCATAAGTAATAGGATTTCTAATACCTTGGAGTTATTTAGTCAATAAACATATTAGAATTGAGTACCTGCCATGTTTGAGACACACTGCCAGGTGCTATAGCAAAATATATGAATAAGACATTGAATAGCTCTCAAGGTCAGAAGTTTAAAATTCTTCATCAGACCAAAAATATATGAATAATGTAATGTATCCATTCTTTATTACAGTAACTGGAACATGGGA
Source organism: Castor canadensis (assembly GCF_047511655.1). Lineage (NCBI taxonomy): Eukaryota > Metazoa > Chordata > Mammalia > Rodentia > Castoridae > Castor > Castor canadensis. Next base: position 105,272,939 of record NC_133392.1, on the reverse strand, counting down.
TGGAGCTAAATTAATATTTTCAACTGATGAGTCAGAAGTAAATATCAATACTCAGCTAAATCTGAAGCCTCAGTTAAACATTACTATCAGAGAATGAACTGCTTAGGGAAAAGTTTAAATAAGAAATATTATCCAGGCTGGAGGTGTGGTCCAAGTGATAGAATGCTTGCCTAGTAAGCACAAGGACCTGAATACCAACCCCAATAGTCCCCTCCAAAAAAAAACATTTTTCAGAAAAAAAGAAATGCTATCCAAAAGTAAAAATTATTCCAATTTCATATTAAAAATGTAGTAGATATTTCAAGTCAAATAAAAATTTGATTGGATATCAAAGCTAAAGCCAAACTTTACATATCTCAAAATGCTATATTTAAAGATTCCATCTTTGAATATCTACTATACAATTTAGAAGAGGTAAAGAACAAAATAACACCCTTTTTGGAGGTTCACATAAATTTTGGAACTGCAAATTTATTTAGTAGTAAGACAGACATGGTCCCTTGCCCTCAGGAAACCTACAGTTTTGTGGGGATATCAAACAGTAAACAAATAATCCCAGAAATAAATTATAATTTAAAAACTACAATGTGTTCCCTGTGGCAAATACAAGATACTACAAAACTAGATTGAGTAAAGCGGTTTAAATAAAGAGTGAGGAAAAACCTCTTTGAGAAAAACATTTAAACTGAGAGCTGAAGGATATGTGGAATTTAGTCAAGTAAACTGTGACGTGAAGGGATTCCAGCTGGAGAAAGTCTTCGCTGAACTTTGCAAAATGCTGCTCAGAGCCAGTCGGCTGGCGGAGCTGAGCCAGGAAGAGTAGCAGAAGCAACTGCTGGAGGGGTTTTTAGGGACCAAATATTTTAAAGCCTAATGGTGCGTGTTAGTAATGTTTTATTTTATCCAGATGCAGTGGAAACCATTTGAAAGATTTTCAGTTTTTAAAGATTGTTCAGACTGCTCAGTGGAGAAAGGATTGGAGAAAAGAAAGAAATCAACACATTAAAATATTTTAAATAATGCTTCGTAGAAATGGACTTTATCCTTCTTCACCTATGCTATTAGAATTTTCTTGTTTTTTCAGATTGAAGAATTTACCTTTCTCATTTACCAAACTAAAAGAACTTGCAGCATTGTGGCTTTCTGACAATCAGGTAAAAACTTGCGTTGCCTCATTCATTTTATTCGTTAAGATGAACTAGAATTGAAACTTCTGATTACTAACATAGTCCCCATAGATACCTTTGACAATTATTACAAAATTTAGATTCCTTATTCCCAGGAGGAGAGATTTTTGTAAATGTATCGATTCAAATAGTACTGTAGATAAAACAGTACTATAATCTCCACCCTCTTTAGTATCTATTTCATTGTGAAAGGTCCAACACACAAGCAATCATTTTTATAGCTTTTTTGCTCTTGATAGTAGACATATGTCCTTAGAGGATGTACTTTAATTATATCTCTGAAAGTAAAGAATTAGAAATCATTATCACAACCTCCATGGAGGGGATTGTTATCCTCTATCTTTCTCTCTCTTCTCATGCCTTTCAGTATAATCAACTTAATTCTAAAATTTTATTTGAGAAATTTGTTGATATCTTTGGCAACTACTATCAGGATTTTTGTGAAATATTTTGTATGTTATTCTTAATACTCATGAAAATAGATTAAAATTGATCAATAACTGAGCATAAGTGAATAATTTTATTAACTAGAAGAACAATAAGAAACCATTGGAGACATTTAATTTGCCACCAGAACTAGTGATGGATAATTGTGACATGATTTATTTTGCTTCTTTTTCCTTGTGTTCTTAAAATTTTGAAATACTTATCCTAAAATATGAATGACCAAATTAAAACAATTCATCTTGAACTGAGTTTATTGTTTTTCCTGAGCATAAAAGCATTACTGGTAAATAAATTGTTCATACTTCTAGCTATTCTGGTGACTTTGTGAAAAATTAAAAATAACTTCTACAACTTATAAAATGTAAATGCGAGAACAATACATGTGTGTTTACAGTTCATGGCAACACTTGTTTCCATCTACTGAGTAAAAAATTAGATTGCCATTCAAGTTCAAATCTACCATAAGCTATCAATTTCCCACAACATCAATATGTCATTATAAATAATTCATTTCTGAAATCAATGTGAACTATGCTAATGGAAGTCTATTCAACAGTTTTGTGTTGTGGAAAAACATCCCTTAATATCAATGATTTATTATTTTTGTGGGAGAATGAACAGAGTGAGTGCATCATTTAACTTTTATTTTGAACACTGACTTAATGTGTTTCAGACACAGTTTCATGAGACAAGCTGGCATCCTAAATCCCCTTTTTGTTTCACTCCTATTAATAAGTGTCAAGAAATAATTGGATTTTAATACATTAGATGATATGATCATTTCCAATACATCACTGGCATACAATATATGAATCAAAAAAGACCCTTCAAAAATAGTATTTACAGAATCAACCAAAAATGAGTATAAATATATTATTTGACATCAGATACATGTACAATTGCTTATCTGTATGTGGAGCTTGTCTTTGATTACAAAAATATCTCTTAAAAATAAGTGAATGCTTATATTTTGACCTGATTAAATTCATGGATGATCTTGTATAGTGTGGATTTGATACCAGGTTCCATTTGTCTTTCTAGGGCAACTGCCCGTGAAAATTATTAAGCAAAGAGAACCAATACTAAAAGCTTACTTAGCTAAGTGATTTAACACATTTTGTTTCCTCGGGATTAAAACTGACATTGCACAGTTGAATAGGTTTTGGTAAGTTTTGTAAAATAGTGTGCAAAGAGGAAGAAAGCCTCATTGTGAAAATCTTAGAATTTGAAAATAGTCCTCAGCAACAATTTTATGTTATACCTTTCTTATTTCTTTTTCTCCTTGATCTTTCTTCCAGTTATCCATTCAACTCTGTGAGGCCAAGCTATTGACCATTATCTTGTATAAAATAAATATTCTTCATATTTGCTATTTTGTTATCTAATTTATATGTTCTTTGCTTCCAGTCCAAAGCCCTTATTCCTTTACAAACGGAAGCTCATCCTGAAACAAAGCAAAGAGTATTGACTAACTATATGTTTCCCCAGCAACCTCGTGGTGATGAAGGTAATCGTCAGCTAAAGTATCTTTTGTACTTATCATGATTATGGATAAAAAGGACTGTTTTTATTCTGATCTCTGTCCAAGAGTGCCAGCTATGGGCAAGCCTATAAAGAAAATTACATAAAACATGAATATCATTTGGGAGTTTACTTTTAGCATGAGTCTCTATGCTATATTTTAAGTAAGATTCCAAAAAACAAAACTCTTTTTATATCTTAATGAAAATAATTTCAATATTTAGCAGCAACTTCTCTTGATGGATGGTAAGACACAAACTAATTAACAAAATGTGATACCCACCTAATCACAATGAGCAGAGAGCAGTCAGAGCCTAAGGAAGATTCAATAAGCAGGATCATTTCCTGTGTTCACTTATTACAAAAACACAATTTAAACATTTAGAGCAGTGATCTTAGACCCCGAATTATTTCATGTTAAGAGCTAACCATAAAGACATGACTAATAAATAGTAACCATTTTTTTTCTGTTTCAAGTTGAATTCCTCTTAAAATTGTCAGCAACTATGATAGAAATACATTTTGAAACCTAAACCTTTTTCAATAATTAAATCTTCTATTCTGTGATCACATTCTTCATAAAAAAAAATTTAAGAGGTTTGTCCTTACTATTTGAAAGTTAGCATAGACCCCTGAGCCCAAGTCAGCATAGGCTGACATGAACATTTTCTACAGACAGATTAAAAGTGACAGTAGTTCTTGGAAAGGTAAACCCACATTAATCTAGCCATGGATGAAATCCACTCAATCCACTTGAATGAGACTAACTTGTAAAATAAACCATTTGCTTATGTATTTCTTATTTCCAGGAATAATTATAACAAATGGCTTTAGTCTTGACTTCCAAATGTAAATAAATCATTGGGGTGATATTTTAGGATATTTTTATTCAAATTTTGACTTATGGAAGTAAGAAAATGAAAGATTATTTTGATATATATTTTTCAGACTTCAATAAAATTGATCTTTTGAATTTATAAAAGATGCCATGTTTGCATATCATATAAGAAAAGTCTCTGTTAAGATTGTGTTTTATTCATGTAGCTTTACTTATGTTTTCATTTTAATACCCCTGGATCACAAAATATTACATTTTAAAAGGATGTAGAGAAAAATGAAAAGTGTCTCATAATCACAGGTCATTTCTGAAGCCATTTCTGAATTCTCTAATTTGTTCCAGGCTAGAAATAGATGCGGTTAGGTAAGGTATAATATTCAGAAATTTACATTTTCCCATGTGGTTTCTGTTTATTTGATTTTTGTTTTACCTTTGAGGGAAGAAAATTTACTACTTGAAAATTTTTTATGAACTTCATACCTTTGGATTATTGAGCAGGAATATAATAAATGAATCTTCAGAATCTTACAACAAAGAAATATATGATAAAGGCTATCATTTAGGAATAAATTATCATAAACTAAAAACTTTTATTGCATTTTCATGAGATCTTCACAATTATATTGCAATGAAGATATTACCGTTAGCCAACACTTGATCTAAATAAAAGATTTATAAGCCAATTCTCCCTGTTAATTTAAGACACAGGTAAACTAACTGAAACCTTAACGTTTAAAGACTAAATTTTCTACTCATTTTCTACCATAAAACAAGATTCTTTCTATTGCAGGCACGCACACACATACACACACACACACCAAAGAACAAACCAAAAAAGTTTCAAACATGGGCACTTTATTATGAAATCAAAGTCATGTAGTATCATGTAAAAATATTCTAAAAGATTAGTGGTTACAAAAATGAGTTTTGTGATCACATAGCCATGGAATAGAATTCTGCATTAGTACCAGAGAACATGTGTGACTTTGTGCAAGTATCTTAAAACTCAGCTACTGTTTCCTCATTAGTAAAATAAAAGGTGAAATTAGTATTAGTACGCTGCTGTGAGCATAAGAAAGTGCTTTAAAGTGGTTTGTCCAGCTCTCTATATTGTTACAATTATCCTATGGGAAACCCATACCCTACACTAGAAACCTTCTCAATCCTCTTATGAAATAACTGCTATTCTTAGGAAAGCTGTGTGTGAGTTAAGATGTAAAAGACCATACAATAAATATCAAGGAAATTTTTTCTCCTTTTTCCTTCTCCTTTTCTCTCTTTCCATCTTTCTTTCTATTTCTTTTCCCTTTTCTTTTTATATTCATTTGTGGTACTTACCACCAGTTTTTTGCATAGTATGTTAAGCTCTATTAATAACACGCTATATAAAAAAAAAGCAATAATACTTTGGAATCTAACTGTAGATTTCCAGTCAGACAGTGACAGCTTTAATCCTACACTGTGGGAAGAGCAGAGACAACAACGCATGACTGTTGCCTTTGAATTTGAGGAAAAAAAAGAAGATGATGATAATGCTGGGAAAGTTAAGGTGAACTTTTTAGCCTTTGTTTCTCCATCCATCTCATTATTATTTTTGTTTGTCCATGGTTACTACTCAAATAGATTTGGGGATAAATTGAGTGACCTCGGCTGCAAGGTCAAGCACATCTTCAAATCTGATGGTAGAACCTCTCATCACAGCAGGCTGGTAGTTTGGGAATAATTGGTGTAATTCAGAATGAGACCAGTGTCCTAATTCTGACTGAGCAAGTTTGATATGCCCTCCCCCCACTCTACAGAATGACATGAGAGAGATTCAAGCTGACAGAAAATTTATAAAGAGCAACTGAAGTCTGGGTGATGAACTTCACCTAAGCCCTTTATTGCATCTTTGACACATTGCAATGATTTTCTTTTAGTCACTGAGCAAGACATTATGCAGACTATATGTAGCCAAAATCCATTTATGGAAGGACCAACCTGTTAACATATAACAATAGCATGAAGTCTCTGAAAGTTTCTATGTCTCTGGAATATTTGAGAAGAATTTATGAGTTCTCTTAAATTTGAAGATGTTTTTAAAAGTGAGTGCCTAACAGCAAGGTGATGTTCCTTAGGGAAAATAACTCCTTTTTAAGATTCAAAAAATATTTTTAAAACCTTTTATTTGAGTAATGTAAATCAAGTAACAAAGTTGAACTTTAAAATTTGTATTTTTTTAATTATTCAAATTGTCAGATGTCATCAGAATTGACTTAGATTTTACTAACATCCGATTTTCAATTATTGTCATGGCAACATCTTGAATCTCTCATTAACTTTTTTATATTATTTGTGCACTTTTTAAATCATGAATACTAACAACTCGCTCTTAGTGATTAATTATTAAGTGATTGTATATGCATTCTCTTAATCACGCTAGACTGTATAATGTGTTCTCTCCTTCCCACATTTTCTAAATATTATTTTATAAACTGTTAATTTCTGGAACTTCACTGGAATTAGTGAGGTAGATGGAAATTTAATAACAGGACCTGTCTATATTATTATGGAGAACCTAAAGTGGATTCCCAACTCCAAAATGACAATTTTTATTTAAGATTTGGGTTTAAAAAACATATTTCTGATGGCTGGTTATTGCCATCTGACAACCAAAGAGACATTTTTTTAAACTTGTGAATTCCTAGAAAAATTATGCTAAACTAGAAACAAACAAACCTTTGGAACAATTCATTTCCTTTTCTAAGGATTTCATATGTTAAATCAAGAACCAATGGATAATGTATTCTATTTTGGGCTCCTGATTTGTTTTTATATATCATTGAATTTGTCAAAAATCTATATTCAAGGGATCCAAGAAAAAAGTGCATTTAATATATACTGGTATATGTGCCAAGGAAAATATAAAATGTAGAAATGGAAACAGTTATTTAGAAGCACTGTTTGTGTGTTATGTGGCTAGGTTTATAGACAATCAGAGTAGGTTCATTATACTTGAGAGTGTTTTCTCTATTTTTTTTATATTTGGTTTATTATTTTTTATATTTGGTTTATTATTTTGGTAAAACAATGTGTTTTTCCAAAATCTCAAACTATGTGGCTTTGACTAATTTGAATATTTCCAATGCCATTGGCTATTGGACAAATTAGAGCACAAACAAACTTCTAAATAAATCATCATATAGATATGATGAATGGAATATGTTGAAATCATGCATTAAATTAATCACTCTCTTCTGGTTCATTACATGTACATTAAATTTAGCACCTTTTACCTTTAATTTACATGAAATTTAAGGAGGAATTTTCAAATGGACTAGAGTATAATGCCTTACTTTCAGTGTGATATTGTGCCACAAATGCAGCACTATGTGGAGAAGTTGTGACCCTCTGGCTTCATATGGTATTAGTACTGTTTTATTACATGGACTTAGTACTAATTTTAATGATGATCATCTCACCCAGAGCGAAAAAAAGATCAAAAGTAGGAAAATGATAAAGTGAAAGTATTGCTACAGTGCTCCTCTTTCTCCCAGAAAATGGAGATTCCTTCTCCCACAGGATCTCTCCTGCCAAGCCCCCTGGGAAAGGGGCCAGCGTGGGATTACCCTCCAACCAGCCAGACTGTCTGGCGATTGCTGCACACCATGGGCCAGGTGTGACCAGCAGATCCAAGATATGCCCATCCCCCAGAATGACCCACAGCTGGCATGGGGTTGTGTAAGTGGCCTCCAGCAGGAGAGGAGCTTGTGTTCTCAATTGCCAGTTGCAGCACAATCTGCCACTCTTCCCTCTCTAAGTGGCAGACAGGTAGGCCTAGGTGTTTGGGGTAGGAAAATTCCCCCATTAGAAGCAACCTTGGAACAGTAGTTTATGGGGTATGTCTGCATGATTCGGGGTAAGAAATGTTGATCACCTAGAAGCCTTTAAATTGCCAGTGTTTGATTTTTGACTCCGATTTAAATTTTTGTTTATTGACATTGGCAATAGGGTTGGGAGGACTGAGTCAGAGGGGAGGAACATCAGTGCAAGGTACCTATTGGTGGGATATCTGGCATGGTTTTTGAATTGGATGCTTCGTTTTTATTTATATTTTTGTTTTTAATTTTTTTTTCCCTTAAAGTGTGGGAATACCAATAGCTGGGCAGAATGTTGATGGCCCTATGGAGGCAATCTAAATTATCCTCATACCTATGCTCATTTTTATCCTGTCAATTCGGGCAAGATTAAGTAGCTAAAACTTGATTCTTAAAATAGTATGAGTTTAAATTGAGATCTGCTGAGAGTGGACTTTGAGCACAAAGATAGACATCTGTTGGAAAGCATCAATTTCCTTTCATTTGAAGACCCAGAAGATATGAATTCCTGTAAGAGAAGATTGGGTTAGGAGTTATGGAAAATAGAGCTTCCTTATCTCAGTGTGTTGGATTTTTAAGAAGTTAATTCGAGGGAAAAAATGTCTTCATGGAATATGAAAGAACACTGCATTTTTTAATAATCTTTACCATCCACATGTAATGGACTAGATTCTTATTCTGTGTCTTATATTCAATATAAGACAAGCTGAGAATGCATTTTCCTAACTAAAACTTCTCTGTTTCCTTTCTTTGTAAAACAGTCCAATTAATTCCTAGAAGATAATATTAAATAATTAGTGATCAAAGCATTTTTATTTCTCTTACTGGAATTTACAGTCAAATTAGAATTCAATCATTATATGAGATATATTATATTATGTGAGTATAATATAATATATGACAAACAGTTCTGAATGAATTCAGGATATCATTTCTAAAAAGCCTATGCTGCTAATATCAAGTAATTCATTCTTCATTGCTAAATTGTTGGGGGTCCCCAAAGTCTTGCAGCTGCTATTTGCATTCACTGCACTTTATTTAGATCTGAGGTGCATAGAATACTGTGAAATGTTTCTAGTTTCCAAAGTTAAAACAAAATATTTTAGTAAAAATCTTGCATTCTAATGAAATGTATATGTGACAAACAAATACTTTATAGTGAGTGATAAATGCAATGCTTTTATGAGAGTACAGCTAATAGATTTTCCTACCTTTATGTATAAGAACTGAATTTATATATGCCATATTATAATAAAGGAGTATTTCTAACCTATATCTGTAGAAACAGAAAGAAACTACTTTTGTATTTGAGTGTCACTGAACCATCAATGTGGCTGTTTATGATCATGTTTATTCATTTCCAAAGTATGACACACACAATCTGTAAAAGGGTGTGAATATGCTTGTACAGAGCATAAAACATAATCCAATTATAGATTTTGATAGTTTTGTGTTAAATAAATCACAAAATGTTGTTACTTAGCTTTATTTCTAAAAATTAAATTATATGATTATTTAAGTCAATAAAATTCACATTTTAGACTTAAAGTATTTCTTCCACAGATGTTACAAGGGTGCTGCACCTGCCCCAGGGAGTATCTCTAAGCTAAGTGACACTGGTTTAGCATAAACTTTGGAGTTAGAAAGAGCTGAGTTTCATATGACCTTAGATAAGTGATTTGTACATCTGAGCCCCAGTTGTCCTTGTGTAAAATGGAAACAATGTGTAATGGGGTGTGAAATTTAAAGGACATGTAATTCTAAGTTAATGATTCATTCTACAATAATTAACCAATAATCACTTATTACTTAGCATATAAATAGTAACATTTAAACCTGTAAGATTAATTATAAATAGTACTGTGTATTACATAAATATTTAATAATAAATAGCACTACAAATCATTTAGTATGATGCCTGGAACATGGTAGATAATAAATGAGAACTGTTGCTGCATACAATGTAAAACATGGACAAAGAGAGTTATGGCATTATGGTTTAGTTGCATAGTGAAAGAAATCCAGCTTTTAAAAATATTAAGTAAAATATGTTAGAAATAATATCTGATCTCTACATAAAACTTACAAATTTTCAAAAGACCTTACATTAACCAAAGTATGTTGGGGAAGAGATGATCATTTCTATTTTTCATGAGTAAAACTGACAGATTAGCAGCTGATAGCTAGTCAGGGGCAAACCAGTGAATTGAATTTATGCTTCCTGACTCTTAAGTCCAGTGAGAAGACTAGTAAATGGGAAGAAAAGAGCATATTTTCTAGGCAAAGCAAATCCAAATCCTATGAGACCTAAGACTCCACAATGTGGGAAGGGGTCACTTTAAGGAAAAAAATAATATAAAGTGACCATATAAATAATTAATAGGTCACCTCACAAAGCTGTAGAAGAGTTGTATAAAAGTGACAGGCTTAAAGATTAAGCCTCATTAGATACATGGTAAATGTTTCTACATTTAAATGTTTTCAAAGAAATAAAACACCCAAACACATTCTGGTGATATAACCAAAATATCACATTACCTTGCTTACAAAATAACCAGAAATCATTAGTGCCACCATGACCATTAGTAAAAAGTCACCTCATCATGTCAGAAGGGATGTAGCAACTATTAAAAGGAGATTACATTATTCAATAAAGTACTTAATTCAATCAAGGAAGAACACTTCACATATCATTTATAAGTGTGATTTTGCTTTTGAGGATTTTTAAATTGCATAGAATTTTAATTTAATGCCCTACTCTAGATTCATTTTCACTCATATATTATGGTTACTAAATACAAAACAATGTTCTTAATGGCACAATAATCATACCATTCTACAATTTACATTTTTTGGAAATGTAGTTTTTTTTTAACTTTAGCTCTTTGATGTCAAATACCTTTAAACGAACTCAATGATATAATCGAAAATTTTTATTTAATTCATAATGAATTAAACAGCAGGTCCATGAATGCATGCATTCCAATGCACTTTGTCTAGCATGTATATCATCTTTTTTATTTAAGAACGCATTATAAATTAAGTACCCTGGAATGTAGTAATATTATATTTACCAACTTATACTTTTTCTGTGAAGTCTAACTTTGTCTTGGGTTATTATAACTTTACTTCTATATATTATTAATTTCATTTTTATTTATTTGGTTGTGTACAGAAATTACCGTAAATAACGTTAGTCAAAAAAACCTATTTTTTATCTGCTTTCCAAGTATGTACTGGAAAAGTAAGTTCATACTTTTAGTATTGAAAGGAATGCTAGAAATCATCTAGTATAGTCTAATCTTGGTGTTTAAGTAGGAAAATGAGCCACAAGGAGGACAAAAATACTGGAATAACACAGTTGGTGGATTTACCAAAACTGCAGATGAGCAAAAGTGTTTATTCATAATCTTCAGATGTATTCCACCATCATAGTTTCTTACATACCATGAATTACATGGGTGTAAGTTTTCCTTTCTTCTCTTTCCCACTCTCTCTTCCTCCTCCAGCTTCTCCCCACTTTCTCTGCTCCCACCCTCCACTGTACACACACTTCCCACAGACACATACTCACTGCAGTCACATAAACCATTCCATTCTGAAAAGTTGATTCTACTCAGATTCAAATAGACATGTTTATTGGAACAGCCAAGCCAGGTAAATCTGCATCTTATTTTTCCTCTACAGCATGGACAACTTATATTTAGGCTATTTTTAAATATATCATAATAAGTACTTTGATGGTAGGATATTCTATATGGAATAAATTCAATACTAAGAATACTCATTATTTTGTGTTCCCAAAAGTCAACATGATACCCAAAAATGAATTCAAAAATTGAAATAAATATCTGAATAAACATGAGCCAAAATATATATGTCTAGCTAAAATATCTTAGAAAATAGCCTCAATTTTTTATTTCTCTTTAATATATTACCCAAAAGCATGCTATACTGTTAGGGTAAAAACTCAATATAAAAGACATTCAGAGCCAGTTTTTTTAAGTATTAACAAGAATTTGTTATCATATATTTTGATGTAACATGCAAATTACATATTAGAGATAATGTATATTTTAGTAGCAGTTATTGTCACCTTTACATTTTTCGATATACAACTCTAATTTTAAGTCTTTTGGGGTCTCTACCTATTATCTGCATTAATACTGCAAATATACTCAATATCAAATTATTATAGATAATTAAGATAAAGAAAGGAATAGTCTCTAATCTGTGAAAGCAGCTAATAATAACTTGGTAAATTTCTTAGAGATTAGCAGTCACAAGAATTCAACCTACTTCTATTTCAACCATCTAAAGAGCAGGTAGTCACGCCTGTAATCCCAGCTACTCTGGAGGCAGAATCAGGAGGGTCATGGATCTAAACTAGCCTATAGGAGAAAGTTAGCCAGGAAGGCATGTGCTGCACACCTGTCATCCCAGCTACACCTGAGACTTTAGGTAATAGGACTGAGGTCTGAGGATAGCTCTAAGCAAAAACATGACACCCTATTCAAAAAATAACTAAAAGAGAAAAAAATAGACTGGGACATGGCTCACGTGGTAGAATGCCTGCCTAGCAGTTACAAAGTCCTGGGTTCAAATCCCAGTACCACCAAAAAAATAGGTAGCCCTCTAAAGATACATCATAATCCAAAAAACGTTTATAATCTAGAAGAGTGGAAAGGGTAGAGAGAAGTCCCATGGGGCCAAATGTGAGAAAACACCATGTGTTCTTCTATACAGCAGATTTTCAGCCAGCTCAACACTCACTGTATTGCATTTGACTATACAACTACACATAAGATAGAATAGCTCTGTGAACATCTCACTGAAGTCATTTTTATGTTAAATTTCTTTTTACAAACTTCTAGGTTGAAATAAACCTAAAACGATATCCAACTCCTTACCCAGAGGATTTAAAGAATATGGTAAAATCTGTTCAAAATCTGGTGGGTAAGCCAAGCCACGGAGTGCGTGTTGACAATTCAAATCCAACTGCTAACACGGAGCAAACTGTGAAAGAAAAATTTGAACACAAGTGGCCGGTAGCCCCAAAGGAGATTACAGTGGAGGTATTTGAAGGTTATTGGTAATTGCCAGTGTGGTTTGGATTTTTGGAATTCTAAATGATATGTTGAAAAATACTGAATACACCTTCCTTGATAAGTACAATACATGCCTTTTCCTAAAATATACCTGGTCTTTCTATTCTTTCAAATTATGAGGGTTACATTTGATAAATCGTAGATAATTGACACCCCCATGGCCTACAATCATTAACACAGCTCCAAAAGTTCCAATGCACACAGAATGAATAGTTTGTTACCTAGCTACACCTAGTTGTTGAATACATTATATCAGCGATATTATTTTGGCTGCTCCCAACTTTTAGTGTATCAGTTGTTAGGAAAAACTAAATAAAGATTTTTCATCCTGAAAATCTCACCCAAAAAAATCCCTACTAAGACTTAGAGTGGATTTTTAATGATTTTTGTGTCTATATAGAAGACAAACTATCAATATTAAAAAGAGGAGATAACTGAAATTTAGGCTTATGGAATCTAAAATAGATTAAGTAAGAAACCCATCCTTACTGATCTGAGTGGTCTGAAAAGAATTCAACTACATTTACTCCACCTTTACTATTTCATCAACTCTTCAACTAATTTAGTAATCATCTTTTTATCTTCATTAGAAACATAATTGGTATGAGTATGCTAGAAGACCATATTACTTCTCTAGATGAAACTCTTTTACAAATCTGCATTTCAAAGCATTGATTTGTTGCATTTATTGAACACCAACTGAATATGTAGCACTGTGCTGAAACCTGTGAGAGAAAGAAAAGAAACATAAAATGTGTCCGCAGTCCCCAATTTAAAGTCTAGCAGATAAACTTAACACACATGAAGTAAAGAACATATTATATAAAGAATGTGTGATGGACAATGGAATGCTCTAAATTAGGGCTGAAATAAATATTGAAGGTTGAATGATACTTTTAAAGTGCAAAAGAGGAAAGAGTATTCCAGAAGAAGGGAAGATCTGGAGCAAAAATAATAAGACATTGGGAACACACGTGCAAGCAGAGGCATCAGCCTGCCCTGAAGAGGAAGAGACACATGGGCATCTAGGAAAGTAAATTTCCTTCTTAAATATTCACTTTCTTTTTTTTTTTTTTTTTTGCTTATAAAAAGAATGTCATTGTGCTTTCTCTTTTCCACAATATTGCACATATGCAATAAATAAGCTTTTATTTTGTCTAAGATATTACAAGAAGATAAAAAGGAAGAAGCAAATACTTAGCAGTACATACACATACACTTTATATTTAAATCTCATGTAATCATAGCTTAGCAAGTCAGATAATTCGGTAGTCATGAAGACCTGTAAGATGAGTAAATTTACTAGGAAACCAAGAAGATCCTACAATTGCTTAATTTTGGATTAGCCTTGGTGAAGTGAGGGAAATACAGTGTTGGTATGAATTTAATAATAACCCTGTAGTAAAGAAAATAAATCTTTAAAATGTCCCACAAGCATAGCATGCATTATATATCCAAAAATTAAATTTAACATTCCTTCCCAAATTTACTTCTGCTTCCGTTCTGCATCTTGATCTGGTGCATTATGTACAAGTTCTTTCAAGCCAGAAACTGGGGATGTATCCTGATTTCTTTTTCTTTCTTTCTCTCCACTTCCTATTCTTTCCAAATAATTACCAAAACCTGTACTTTTCCACTTAAATGCATCTCCTCAAGTCCTCAAATTTGTACCACATTACTGTAAAAACTATCAATGTCTTGCTTTATCTGGTCCCAGCTTCCTCGTTGCCTTGACAATGTTTTTTCAAAAGATCACAAATCTAAGCCATCTCTTTGCCCTCTTTAAAAACACCCCAGTGCTTTTTCCTACCTACAGAAAATCTAAACCTATTAACTAGAGTAGCCTAATTAAATCAGGCTAAGATGTAAACTTAACTTCTAATGCTATATTTATTTGTATAATTTGCCCCACTCATTTCTTAGTTTATTTCTATTACCCTTTTCTTCTTGAAGAGAATTTTCACAGGCAATTTCAATAGTTTATGTAAAATTGAGATTCCAGATCTTCTTTTCCTAACTTTTAGCCATCCCAAGACAATTGTATCATTGTGTTTCAAATTCAGTGCAGTCAAATTGAGGCATCACACTCCATTTTTTTTCAATGTCCCATTTTAATAAATACAGGTAACCAAGCATCTCACTGATCATTTATCTCAAACGTTTATTATATGTTTTGCACTTGCATGCTTTTTTGTGCTTGTTTGTTTGTTTGTTTGTTGAGACAGGGTCTCACTGTGTAGCCCAAACTGGCTTAAAACTCACCATCCTCCTGCCTCAGCATCCTGAGTGCTGGGATTAAAAGCATGTATCACCACACACAGCTTTGTGCCATTTTTGAGTCATTGTTATTTAGTTCACACTGCCAAAAACGTGCAATAGGGTATTACACACCTCATGGTAAATTTATCCATGTAATTAAATACTTAAACCCAGAAAGAAAAAAGCAAAGAACAAAGGTAGTCAGAAGCAGAAAGTAAAAACAAGTAAATAGATTACAAATGCAGGAAAGTAAGTGGAAAAGGGAGAGGAAAAGCAACATTTATTAATAACGTTCCGTTTGCCTATGCTATGCCCATAGTTTTAACATATGTTATGCTAAGCAAAGAATAAAGCCAGGAGAACCACAGGAACAAAGAGAACAGGTTGATTAGAAGATGCCTTTTTCTCCCATTTTCCTTCATAATGACTTCTGACGTTTGCATTTGCCTTTGCCCAGCTCTTTTTTGGGATTGGCACTTCCTCGGCCTTCAGGTCTCAATTTAAATCTCACTTCAACAGGAAGGTGTTCCCTGATCAACTTGGTTATCTGATCCTCTGATTTTCTCTATCACATAACCCTGTTAATTTGCATTAAGCATAATTAGAACATGTATGATTATTTAATTTACTTCAAACTATGAGTTTCATGAAACCACTTCTATATTGTTCATCATTGTACAGCTAGTCCCTGATTTATGGTGGTTTAATTTAGGAATTTTTGACTTTGTGATGCTGTGAAAGCAATATACAGTCAAGTGGAAACCACACTTCAAATTTTGAATTTTGATCTTTAGGGGGCTAATGCTATGTGATCCAATAATCTCTCATGATGATGACAGTGGCAGTAAACCACAGCTTTCCGTCAGCCACAGAATCACAAGTGTTAACAACTGAAACTCTATAGTGTACTGCATTGCTAGGCTATGATGTTTAACGGGTTAGGTATGCTAAATGCATTTTTGACTCAATATTATTTTCAATTTATGGGTTTATAAGGATGTAGCCCCACTGTAAGTTTCAGAGCATCTGTATTCCCAATGTCTAGCACAGTGCCTATGACAGAACAGGTACACAATAAATATTTATTAAATAAATTAATGATTGAAACTGGGCATGGTGGCACAGGTCAGTAATCCTAGAACTCAGGAGGCTGAGGCAGGAGGATTCCAAGTTTGAGGTTAGCCTAGCCTATTTACCAAGACTCTGTCTCAAAAAAAAACTAATTAGTTAATGATTGATATAGTCTAGTATTACAAATTTGTTAATGTATCTGACTCTCCATCCAATTAGAAATTCATTGAAGTCAAAGACAATTTCTGAGTTTTTGTTGAGTAAATGATTTATTGATTGGTGACTATCTTATCTATCCACACTTTTAACACCTGTGTGTTAAATAAACTCTTGGCATATGAATGCCCTTAAGGTCTCAGTAATTTTGTTACAGTGACTCTAGACCAAAATAGATACTTAACAGTTCCGTTTAAGTAGCTAGAGACATGAATTAAAATCTTGGCTTTAACTTGTTACCAATTGTGTGACCATAACAATCCAAGTCAAACCTTTCTGAGCCTTGGTTTCTTTACCTTTAAAAATATAGGTAATAACACCCTTTCACAGTTTCTGTGGAGATGAAATCAGATATAGCAGCTCTAAGCATAGTTCCTGATGTAGAAGACTAAAGTAAATGACAGTTCTTGTCCATGATGCCAAATTCTGAGCCATTTTCCTTTAATCCTCTGCAGATAACTGCCTGGACACCTGTTTACTTTGATTGCCATATTCAAATATGTTCCGAACCTTTGCCTTTGTTAGAAGACTCACCCAATTTCCCTCTATAGAGAAGCCGTATCTTTCTCCAAATAATAGAAAATAGTCAAGTACCCTTGAAAATTTCCTTATATCATTCATTAATAATTCACTAATATCAATATTATTAATCATGTATTAATATTAGCAATAATATATCCATATTAGACCAAGACTCTCAAAAGCTCAGAAATAAGAGCTTTTTTCTATTGACTTCTACCTTAGAATCCCTTTCTGGCCATAATACTAAGATTTAGCTTAAATAGTGGAAAGACAATGGGATAATAAAGGAAATTTTACTTTTTCTTTCCCCTTCTGCTTCTGTTTCCTTATCAGAAGGAAATGTGGTTTAATGTGCTTATAATGGGACACCTACTAAATTTGGTTACTACTACTAACTTCCACTGTCTTTACCCATAGAAGTAACCCCACAATGTCACATAATTTTTCCAGCAGAAACTTGATTCCTTTTGTCTCCATAAAAGAATTTCTAAAGACAATGTCAATTATCAGTTTCATTTATTGAGCAGTTAACTTTGTTCTGTGAAGCCCTTTTGAAAAATGTACTTTTCTTAGGATAGACAATATGGCGGATCTTATAGGAGACCATCAAGTTGAACAAATCCTAATTCAAATTCTGGCTCTATCACTTATTAAGTTTGTTCATTGAATTATGAAGTTATCTCCCTGTGCCTCTGCTTTTTTATCAGTAAAACAAAGATAATGATAAGAATTTAAAATAAGACAATAAAAACAAGATTATCTTTCAGATCATTAACAGAGATAATATAGATAAAATGTATAGCATAGCACAGTAGCAGACATGGAGTATGTCCCATAACTGATGGTTATCATCATCATTGTCATCATTACCATCTTGCTTATAAAGATAAGGTAGTCCCACAGGATCAGTGCAAATCTATCACTCTTACTTGAGTACTGCCATCTTCCTAGGTAGAGAGTCACAGAACCCTAGAAATGAGATGTGATCTCATGATTAGTTGCTAAGTTTATTTTTTTATGTCACTAAGATTCTTTTTAATTCACAACAGAAATTTTTGGTCAGGGTCAAAACTTATGGCTCAGTTGAACAATAGCTACCATGAAGAATTCTGGTAACAATTTTGTAATACAAATTTGAAAGTATGATCTATACAAACAAATGGCTTGAGGATATAAGGGGGAAAAGTAAAGCCCTTATATATTAACATTCTGTGCTTGTATTTGGTTTGCTTTTTTTGTGTCTCTGTTTAATTTTTGGTTTTGACTAATATAAAATTCCTATGTTTGTATTGGGTGCTATAAAAATACTTTTTAAATTTTTTTCACATGAATAAGCTACTTTTACATTCATAGATAGTACTAGGCAGAAATTAACACTAATTACTATTACCTATTACCTTCATGTACTGAATAAGGTCAAGGGGTATATTAACTTGCCCAAGGTAACTTGACTCATAAATGATAAAGCAGTAAAAGGATGACAATATGACAACTTATAACTAAAATTTTGATAATTCAACATATTGTATGCCCTTCAAATTACTGTTTTGAGAAATAGTGTTTTATAAATTTCTCTAAAGATATATAGGGGCTTTTATTCTCTATTTTGTCATCTTCAGATTTTACCATGTTATTATGCTGAACTTTGAAATTATTTTCAAAATTCATAAAAATTCATGAAGGTTTCTTTCTTCAGTCTCAGGATTTTCATCAACATCACACTCTTTCTGATCCTTCTTTAAGTCTGAGTCTTCATTTTATGTCTCTAATGCCCCTCACCACTCTGGGGAGAGGTAACCACAGAATTGGAACCCAGGAGACTCATCCCCAATGTTTGGTCTAATTGTCAGTGTGAGCCTAGGCCTGAACTGGGTCCCAGAATCTGCCTCTAGACATGAAAAGGTTGGACTAAATGATCTTTCAGTCTTCTTCTATTAAAATATTCTTTTTCCAAAAAATTAACAAGTTCTAGATATATGCTGGGTTTCATAGGCGTATATTTCCACACAAACCTAACCATGCCCTAGAAAAAATCCAAAATCAAGAATTTAAGAGTTAAAAAAAAATGGATGTATTTCTCTGAAATACTCAAACCTGAGCCTGTGAGCCTGTCACCATGGGAATATACAAAATTACAGTAAGAATTTCTGTCTATTCATTATACCAACCAATTACTTATTAGGCAGGTCTTTTTAAATTTCTGATGATTTGTCCAAATATATTCTTTCTCTTATTTAACAAAATATCTCCATATTTCTTAGGTTAATGTTCTAAGCTAACAAGATGCTAAGAAATGAAAACTCTTCTTTGAACCTGAATTAACATAAAGTATTTTTAAAAGGAGACATAATGATGGTTGCCAAGCATAAACTTTTATTACTACTTACCTTTGAACAGAGTCAAGGCATTTTTCTGTCTAGAAGAAAGTGAATTCAGTATTTTGTCTTCCCTAATTTTCTTACTATCTGGTTAACTGGAAATAATGATTTGAATTTTACAAGTTTAAAATTCTTGGGGTTTTTACATGCTCATTTATTATTATGAAGTTATACTCTTGTACCATTATCATTCATTACACTCAGTGAGTGGATATAAGATAGTTAGCAGAATAGATTGGTCATGAGGGAAAATGGTAGGAAGAGCAGGACTTAGAGAATCTAACAGTGCATTAATGTGGCTACAAGGGATGGGAAAAAAATCTAGCTGGTCAATGTTATACTTCCCTCTTAGCGCTCTCATAGTACAACCCTTAGAATTCTTCAGTGTGTATGTGTCATGGACTAGTCAGAATCATACTGCCGTATAGACTTGTCATAATTCAGTGATGGGTTAAGATGAATTATATTTCAACTTCCTAACTAGACTAGATTTCCAGGGGGCCACATTTTGTCTTTCTTTGGAAACTCCACGGTTCTTTGCACAGTGTCTGGCAAACAAACAACATTCAAAAATCGGTTTGATGAAGAAATAGACTTACTTAAATTAGAAAAAAAAACTAGTGCTCAACGTAGAAATACATATGGTTTATTGTTTCTGATGCCCCATGGAGGATTAAATCCTAAAGCCACATCTTTGAATCTGAGCCAAATAGCGATATTGCCATCTTGGTTAACCACTGTTTAAATGTTTACTTTCCTTGTCCTGTATTATTATATCTCTCAGGATTCTTTTGTTCATCCAGCTAATGAAATGAGGATTGGGGAACTTCATCCTTCATTAGCTGAGACCCCTCTGTACCCACCCAAACTTGTTCTGCTAGGGAAGGACAAAAAAGGTAACATTGTGAAGCTGATGTGGAAAATATGCTGCTAATGCATGTGCATGATGAATCACCAGTCATAAGCTACGATGTACCATAGTCTACAAAAGTACTTTACAAATATGTATTTCTAACACTCATCAATATCAAATCTGTTTTTCGTACTTACTTTTCTGTTTGCAATTGTCAGTGTTCATAGCTTTGTAATATGTTTCCTCTTTAAATTTCAGAATCAACTGATGAGTCTGAAGTTGACAAAACTCACTGTCTGAATAACAGCGTTTCCTCAGGCACTTACTCAGACTACTCGCCTTCTCAGGCTTCTTCAGGATCCTCTAACACCCGGGTTAAAATGGGGTCCTTGCAGACAACAACTAAAGATGCAGTTCATAATTCTTTGTGGGGTAACAGGTGTGTTTAGAATTCCCACTTTTCTGTTCCCAAATGCTTACTTTCAGCAACTTTTTGAAAAATAAAATCTTCTTAATTTTGCAATTGTGTTCAACACATGAGTGGCATAGAAGACAGAGGGGCAGGTAAGCAAATATAGTTCCCCTGGGACTTCCAAGAGCAAACAAATCCACCTTACAGAACGATGCCATTGACTAAGGAAAACAGGATGATACGATAGAAACAAAAAATTTAAAGTCAAAAATGTGTTCGACTAACACATGTTTATGAAGCGTGGGAGCATTTCACCATCCAAAATGCATTTAAAGCATTTGTGTGCCTGGCACAAAGTTGTCATTATTGTTGTTGTCACCAGTATCATTTCATCACCACCTGAAGTCAGGATGTATGTAATCTTTCCAAATGCCTCCTCCTCTATATTAGTCCTGTTTTTCAAATTAAAAAAAAAAAGCCACATATCATAATAAAAGCACACAGCACGACAATATTTGTCCTGTTCTTATTTCTTTGTTTCATAATTTATTGTTATATTTTACAGTGAATGAGCAAATAAAAACTGTCATGTGATATAGGTAATCAATAACTTTTATTCATATTTTACTGATACTATTGTCCCTCTTGCTAATGTCTTTTTTAGTAATTCATGATTATTTCTATCCATCAATGTCCATGATAAAAATAATCTTAACTCTTTAAGTTTATAAAGTCATTATTATTATGTGAGCTGAGATTAATTTAAGTACTTTTGGAAGATGTCTTCCAAATGTTCTTTTTTCCAATTAAGAGAAGCACACTAACACTTCTCCCTCACTTATAAAGCACATAAACATATGTATATATACACATATATAATTTGATATTATCTGAATTATTAGTAACAATTATTATTGGCAAATGCTTTGGGATAAAAATAGGAAAATGAGCATATGCTACAGATATGCTAGAGCTGGTCACTGGGAAAAATATGCCAGTGACCTAAAGTCATGATGTGATTTACATTCTAGAAAAAAAGACACCTCAGTATGCCCTTAATGTAGCATGTAGTATCTGTAGACCTGGCTGTATTTGAAGACATTTTAATTCAATAGAAATACCAAGCATTTTTAAGAAAAATTACTCTCAACCAATAGTCGGGAAATGTACTGAATCAAAATCTCCAGGAATGAGTATTAGGAATCATGTGACCCTAATTAACAGTCAGGTTTCAGGACTATTTCTGAGGCTTATGTATTTCATTCATTCATTCATTCATTCATTCAACAAACGCTATGTGCCAGGCACTATTTTGAGCCTGAAGAGAAAAAGATCTCGGTCCTCATAAGTTTGCATCCTAGCAGAGTACACAAGATGGTGTACAATAAACATAATAGGTAAGTAAATTTTACTGGCAATAATCACCAGGGAGAAAGAAAAAAATCAGAGTAAAGAAGTAGATTTGGGGGGCAGCAAGTGAAATAATTCTCTCTTGATCATAAGTCAGGTGAAGATAAGTGATCAGCTAAGCAAAGAATAGTTGCCTTCTTTGTTGCTTGTTCTTTCTGGCAAAGACTAACTCTTCCTCATGTTCAAGTTTCTTCTTCCCATTGTGTTCACAGGATTGCACAATCTTACCCACAGCCTCTTGATGCAAAGCCATTACTCAGCCAGCGGGAGGCTGTTCCCCCCGGGAATCTACCCCAGCGTCCTGACCGGCTGCCAATGAGTGATGCTTTCACTGACAACTGGACTGACAGCTCACACTATGACAACACAGGGTTTGTTGCTGAGGAAACCACAGGCGAGAATGCCAACAATCCTCTCTTAAGTTCCAAGTCCAGAAGTACATCTTCTCATGGATCTTGTCATGGACGCAGGCCTTTGATCAGACAGGATAGGATTGTTGGTGTTCCCCTGGAACTTGAGCAGTCTACACACAGACACACTCCAGAAACAGAAGTGCCTCCTTCCAATCCTTGGCAGAATTGGACCAGAACCCCTAGTCCATTTGAAGACAGGACTGCTTTTCCTTCCAAATTAGAGACAACCCCCACTACCAGCCCCTTGCCTGAAAGGAAAGAACATATAAAAGAATCAGCTGAGATACCTGGTCCTTTTTCTCCAGGAGTACCATGGGAGTATCATGATTCCAACCCCAACAGGAGTCTTGGTAATGTCTTTTCTCAGATCCACTGCCGCCCAGATTCTAAAGGTGTTATCGCCATTAGCAAAAGCACAGAGAGGCTTTCTCCGTTAATGAAAGATATAAAGTCTAATAAATTCAAAAAGTCACAGAGTATCGATGAGATTGACATTGGTACCTACAAGGTATATAACATACCATTAGAAAACTATGCTTCTGGGAGTGATCACTTAGGAAGCCATGAACGACCAGATAAAATGTTGGGACCAGACCATGGCATGTCCAGCATGTCTCGAAGCCAGTCAGTCCCCATGCTGGATGACGAGATGCTCACTTATGGAAGTAGTAAAGTACCACAACAACAAAAGGCTTCTATGACAAAAAAGGTCTACCAATTTGACCAAAGCTTCAATCCTCAAGGAGCAGTGGAAGTGAAAGCTGAAAAGAGGATGGCACCCCCTTTCCAACACAATTCTGAGTATGTGCAGCAGCCCGGCAAAAACATCACCAAGGATTTGGTTAGTCCTAGAGCCTACAGAGGATACCCACCAATGGAGCAAATGTTTTCATTCTCCCAGCCATCTGTGAATGAGGATGCTGTGGTGAATGCCCAGTTTGCCAGCCAAGGGTCCAGGGCAGGCTTCTTAAGAAGAGCTGACTCCCTGGCGAGCTCCACAGAGATGGCCATGTTTAGAAGGGTCAGTGAGCCTCACGAGCTGCCTCCGAGCGATAGGTACGGCCGACCTGCATATAGGGGAGGGCTTGATCGCCAAAGCAGCGTTTCAGTGACTGAGTCCCAGTTCCTGAAGAGGAATGGCAGGTATGAAGACGAACACCCTTCATATCAAGAAGTGAAAGCGCAGGCGGGAAGTTTTCCAGTTAAAAACCTTACCCAGAGGAGGCCATTGTCGGCAAGAAGCTACAGTACAGAGAGTTACGGTGCCTCCCAAACCAGGCCAGTTTCAGCTAGGCCTACTATGGCAGCTCTTTTGGAAAAAATACCATCTGACTATAACTTGGGTAACTATGGTGACAAGCCATCAGATAACAGTGATATAAAGACGAGGCCTACTTCTGTGAAGGGAGAGGAGAGCTGTGGTAAAATGCCTGCAGACTGGAGACAACAGCTGCTTAGACATATAGAAGCTAGAAGGTTAGACAGGGTATGTTTGGCATTTCTCTGTAAGAATCTCTCTCCTGCCTTCAGTTTTCCTTTAACGGCACTTCTAAGCACATGTAATGAAGCATGACCTACATGAATGAGTAGATGATTAGCACTTTATTTTTTTATATTGTGGGGGAAATTGATCACAATAGATTTTCATGGCTTATTGCTTAATGCTGTCTGAGAATCTGTAAGCTGCAGGTGAATTATTTATCAAATCTAACCTAAATACTGTTAATAAGAGGGAATTTGACTCTATTATATGCAATGGTGCTTCAGTTGCCTCCTAGACATTAAGGCAAGGCAAAATGCCTCTCCTAGGGCACAAACTGTCTCTAATGACCTAAAGAGTATAATTTTATTGAATCTATAAGAAGTGAGTATTTCACCCTTTGCGGCATTGACTCACTTACATTAAATTCAGGCCTAATTTCTTTATAAAATTTTCACATAGTCACTGCTATGGGACTACTGAAGTCATTACTTCCAATAAGCAATAATCTTCCCAGAAAGAAACAGAAAAATAAAATAAGCTGAGATTAAATGCCTTCCTACACACGATTTTATTTAATAAAAAAATCTGCCAGTTAGAATATTCGATTTTATAGAGGTAAACGTTTAAATTTTAATCATACTACAGACAACAAAAATAGATGATGTCTTTACAAAGACTACAAATGTACAAATTGGTGTGTATCTTGTAGCAGAAAAAGGAAATTAACCCCAAATCAATCCTAATCCAGTTAAAAATTGAGTCATAATAAAGTGTGGAATGCACAGTGAATAGAGGGTTTTAAAAAAAAAAAGTATAAAGGCTAGAATTACTTTTTTGTTGCCAGTTCAAATCTTTTTAAGAGAAATCTGTTGTTTCATTGTCAAGAATGATTATCAATTTGCCATCATCATTCAGTGTACATTGTGGCTTTAGTGCAGAGGGCTTTCTGTGCTCTGTGTTCATATTAGAGTCTTTAAGAGCCTTATTATGAAAATGGGGCTTTTTGTTCTTATTTTCTAGGATTAAATGCTCTGGGTAAATTGGAGATATGCTATCAGAATGTTTTACCCCATAGTTTTATTATTTTATTTAGTGTCCTACTGAAAGCACAGGTCACTTCATTCATTATGTATTTCTTTAATATTGAATTTTGTGTTTTCAGGTTTACTCTTTAAATAATTATATTATTTGTAGGTCGTGTCTACATGACAAGAAAACAATTTTCTAGGGAATGACTGAACTAATAAATGTGGGTATGGATGTTAGTTTCTTAATGTGGAAATTGGTTCTGCCTTGCAAAATATTTCATCAGAATGTCTGTTTCAAATAGGTGTGCTCAGTCCCATTGAAGGGAGCCTCATCAAAGCCTCATGACTGGCTGTCAGTGGGAGACACCTGGTCGGTTGTCACCATGCCTTACCTCAAGTTATATCTCCATGTAGACAGATAACTTGGAGGGCGAAAATATTTGGGGCCAAATAATACAGTACAGTTTGGGAACTCTGGCCTCGTGTAGACACGACCATACGTAACAGGGTAAGATGAACTAGTCAAGAAAGGTTATAAGAAGCTTTTTGGAGCATATGTACAATGACTAGTAATTTGAGGCAGCAGAAGAGTGAGTGAATACAAAGCATGAAAATGAAAAGATAAAGGTCTAAGCATTTGGTATCATCATTTATTTACTGATATCCCATATAAGTGGTTCCTCTCCTTTGAGCCAAGCTACTGAAAAGTAGGTGACTCATCTAGATGGAGCAAGAATTTTAGAGGGTTGGGAATATAGTGATGGGGATGGGGTTGGAATCAACAAAATCTGGAGGCCCTGCCTGCCTACAGGTGACTAAAAGTGAATTCATATGTATTTTTTGTTGTGATGACACCTCCCTTTTTAGTTGATATCAACATTTCCCATCTTTGTTTATAATTCCCTGGGCCTATCTTTAATTTTTCAGAGCAATTTCAATGTATAGTCAATAGTTTATGATTTCATTCAAAGAAATTAAATTGCCTTAGCATATTACTTTAAGATGTCAGATCTGGAAGCTCTTTTGTTTTCTCCAAGTAACTTTTTTTCCCCTTTCAGTTGAGTTACTGAGCAATTCAGTCTCTCTCTTACTTAAAACTTCCCAGCTACTCAGCAAGATGAATTCAGGGTACCAAAGCACAGGTTTGTAAACCTGATTTTAACACAACTGTGCTACTTCACATTCCTCTTAAGTCAGACTGCACCAGAGACATGGTCTGCTTCTTTCTCATTGAAACTTAGTTGAGCCATTTGAATGCTGAAAATCAAATAGCTATAATAGCAACTAAAGATCTTTGTGATTCAATGTAAAAGACAATTGCCCAAAGGTCTAGACATAGGGTAAGTTTAACAGTACAATGCAATGTTGGCAAAAAATCGCAGTGTTAACCTTGTAAAGACAGCTCCAACTAGTGCACTACATACATAAAAGATGCTGTATTCTCCTTTAGTATAGCCACAAAGCTTGTGCTTCCACTACAGACCCCCACTGTGACAGAGTATTTAAAACATGAAACCAAATGTCTGAGACTGCTACTCTTCTAGAAGAGCTAAAAAACACTAGACTGCAATAATCTAAACCCTAAGGAGTCATCCCAGTGCCAGATCCAGATGTCTAAACGTCTTTTTCACTTTCAGCATGGTGACAACGAGAAATGTCTGTATGAAATAATCATGAATACATAAGAAATATGATTGATAGATAAGCACGTTATCAGGAGTATAATAATCCCTTCATACAACACAATAAAATGACAGTAAAAATCATTACTCTACAAATTATGCTCTCAAAATAGAGTAGCTGCCTGCTGTTAATGCTTAATAATATTCAGTTAAGAAAAATTATGCCAAGTCAACTTCTGTGGATTTTGTTTTCCAAAATAAGAGAATCACATAAAGTAGCAAATGCTATCAGTAGGATGAAGTTTCAATGATAGGAAATCTAAAATATTTTAACCTGTCTATAAAGTCCCATAGAAAAAAATTATCTCTCAGTAACATGGGATAGTTTTAGATGTACCTGTTGAAGAGTAAGCACAATGTAAATATCACCAGTGTTATACAGGTATTTAAGTATACTAGATAAATAGCATTAGCAATTCACAAATTATAATTACTTTAATATCATTGTGAAACTTCTGTGGTTTAAAAATGTAATTTTTAAGAAAAATTAAAATATTCAAATATACATATAACTTATTGGGTATTATAGCTGAATTGATAAGTAAATTCAATCAAACCAGTGGGTCAGATTGAGTGAATTTGTGACCAACTGTTTTTCTGAGTTGCTGTAATTATGCCTATAGACTCAGTGATAAACAAGAGTAATTTTGGCCTTAACATTGCAATGTATTAGCTTTAGGCAGAATTAGAAGTTAATATTTGATTTTCATATATGATGATCTCACAATGTGAAAGAGACTATGTGATTTGTAGCTGATAAAATTTAAATAATACTTCCT
This sequence comes from Castor canadensis, assembly GCF_047511655.1. NCBI lineage: Eukaryota > Metazoa > Chordata > Mammalia > Rodentia > Castoridae > Castor > Castor canadensis. Next base: position 105,245,475 of record NC_133392.1, on the reverse strand, counting down.
TATTGGAATTTCTAAAATTAAAAGACTATCACAGATGAACAATACTTGTCCAAAGTCACTAAACTATGATATACAAATAGATTTTATGCCTTTGAGTTAGCAGTAAGTGTAAAACAGAATGTATCTTCTCTGCTTTTTTGTCTTTTCTGTAGTTTTTGGATGGTACTCATTATGTGCCTAACTAACACTGTTTACTGTATGCTTTTGTCTGATCAAGTGCATGTTTAAAAAGAGAGTTACTGTTTGCCCGCTTAAAGTTAAATGTTATAAATTTAAACATGTTCATGTAATAATTGGTTTGTTGAGCATGTGTTCACATCCTGTCACGTGATTATTTCCTCTACTCAGAATGCTGCTTACAAACACAACACAGTTAACCTTGGCATGCTGCCCTATGGAGGTATTTCAGCAATGCATGCAGGCAGAAGCATGACTTTAAACTTGCAGACTAAGTCTAAATTTGATCATCAAGAACTACCTCTTCAGAAAGTAAGTATGGACTGCCCTACATGTGTCAGCATACCAAAGCCAATTAATGTTATTTGTTCATTTAATGTATTTAGGCTATACATACAACCCTGCTTATTATAGGCTCTCATGAGTCCAAAAAGCACAAGGGGAAATAATGTAGAGCCTGAATTCTTAGCTGCTAAATGTGTATTTGTAGCTATACTGATTATCAGGTTTGCTTTTTGGATTGAGCTTTGCTTTTTGGATTGAGCAGGTACATGGCTATTTGTGTTGCTTTAAGGCTCATTTTTCTTATTATTCACTTTTTCTATTTGTTTTTCTTTCTTTTGTGTTTACATATTTATTTTTTACTTTTTTGGAGATAGCCCTGTCTTTCCTTGATGATGCATTCTGAGAACAAAACAGGAAATTATTGGATTTCAGTTGCCTCCTTGGAAAAGGCATTGAAACTTAAGTTAGAATGGAAATTAAATGGTTGGCACTTTTAACAGCTTTTTCAGTCTACTTTCTTTGTGGGAAATATAATGCAGAAGTAAAAGATGAGAAACAAGTTTGCAGCTTAGCAAGCAATTGTTACTCTTCCTACGTTAATGAAAAAGTAGCAAGTTCACATTTTTAAATGAAAATGTAGGCATGGTTAAATGGGAAATTTATTGTAAGAGGAAATATTTCCATTGTCAAAGAAACATTTCTGCTTGTTTTATTAAGGCAAAATTTGTAATGCCCATTATACCTATTTAAATTGATTTATGCTTTCTCTCTTACTACATCTCAAGAGACTAATGAGTCATTTTCATACTACATGTCATTATGGCTATTCCTGTATTCCATATACTGATTAGCCTAGTAATTTTGTAAAAAAAATGCAGAATAGGGATAACAGAATGATAGTAACCTACAAATATTTCTTACTTCTCAATAAAATTAAAGAACATCCCAGAAAAATGAGGGTCAAAGATCTCAAATTCATGTTTTATTGTCAAATTAGTGTGTAATAACATTTCCTAACTCCAGAGAGTTTGATGTCTACTTTGAGTACATAACAAATCAGAAAGACTTTTTATCTACATCTTTTTCGTCATTCAACACCTCTTAAGAAACAAAACAGAACAAAAAACCACACCGAAAAAAGTCGACTACAGTTTTACTTGTCCTCAGTCTCCTGTCATGACCAGAAGTTTTCTAATACCTTTCTCTCTAGGGGAAAAAAAAGTCTTTGCTTTATGGTATTTGCTAATGTCAGCAATATAGATTCACTAGGGCTGATTTCATTGTACTAACTTAACATCACTGAATTCAGAATTGAGACAACTCATCGCTTCTCGGCCTTTTGGCTAAGATCAAGTGCAGAATTGAGACAACTTGTGTACAGTTGGCATGACTATTTTACTTGAGTCCCTACTTAACAAAACCTACTCTTCACATCCTCTCAGATGCCCAAGGCTCTTCTCCTCTTTCCTAACAAAACAAATTTTCTTGAAATTTATGTTCATTAAGGAATAGATGAGATATTACAACTTAGGCAGGCACTTCTACTAGAGGGCTTGGGAATTGAATAGAAATCAATCCTTTAAACTAAAATAATGAATTTTCAAAAATCTGTTAGCAGATTAAAGAGATTTTGATATGATGGAAGCTATTACCTGAATTTCATGAAATTATATCAAATAGAAACTCCTTTTTTTGCCTAATTTGGGACCCTATTTTCTCTTCCACATAGATCTGAAAGTGGTAATGCACTTGAAATAGTGCTTCTGAATGTCTAAATTATTTTCCAGATATAAATTAGGTACATCTATGTTGCTGTATTAATTATCTGATGTGGTTTGGAGTGCCCAAGAATAGGTTCATTATCTATTACTGTAGTTTTAAGATGTTCTACAACAGAAGCAATGCAAAGTTGTATTTGGAGATTTTTCAACCATCCTGTTTTGGGCACAGAGATGACCTACAGGAATTCACTTTCAAAGGCACATGAAATTACAAACAAGAATAATTCAAGTATTGAAAGAGTTTGAAATAAATCACCATCAATTCTTTATTTCCTGGAAGAAGATGGAAAAGAAAGAAAAAAAAAGAAGAATGAGGAGAAGGACGAGGAGGAGGAAAATGAAGAAGGAGAAGAAGGAGTAAGAGGAGGAGAAAGGATGGAAGGAAGGAGAAAAGGAAAGGAAGAAGGAAGGAAAAGAGAAAGAAAGGAAAGAAAGAAACAAAGAAAGAGGCCAAGGGATGAAAAAGGCATACAAGGAGGGCAAGGGCAAATACTCCTTAAGTCAAAAGATTTTGTGATTAAAAAAACTTGACCTTGCATATAATAAATATGAAAAATTAGAAATATTAAAAACACATTACAAAATCTGGGAGAATCTTCCCTTTCCATTCACATAAATATTCATAAGTATTTTAACAATTGCCAGGATTCTATTCATTCATAGTTTTATGCTTGAATTGGTTTAATTAATTAATTAATCTGTTTAAGGATAGTCTCAGTGTGGTAGAGGAAATATGAAAAGGTGCTTCTCTTTCCTAGTTGCAAGAGGCAAGGTTTGATAAACAGAGATGATGATAGGATCTGATTGCAGCTCCTTCCTGTCCTCCAGGAAGGACACCACCCATACAAACGTGTGCTGCAAATCCATTTCAGTGCATAACTTCTAGAAGATTAAAACATTAATTTAGAGTCCTTGGGAAATTTCATTCACTCTTTCTGAGACTCTTCAGAATGATTTTCCATAACACCTAACTAGAGATGGCCAGTATTATCATGCAGGAAATTTATGAATAATAGAGGCAGCTCCAGAATTTTCTCCATAGGAATGATCAATTTTATTTACTAGAAATGTTTGTAAATTGGTGTTACCCTACATTTTACTATAATTTTTATGGATAGCAATCATTTAGAGGCTGCAAACTGCCTGAGACCTAATTGTTATTACCTTTGATGGCAAAAGTCATTATATGCATTTTTAAATTGAAGGAAAATGATTTTTTGCCTATCTCCTCTGTTAGCAAGAAAGATTCACGGAAACTATATCTCCATTATGGGGGCATTAGCAATGGTCAGGAATGTCAAAGAGCCGATAATCTGGAAGACTAAAGTTTAAGAGATGTTGCTTTGTATTTTAAATATTTCTATTTTTTTCATATTTTTTACATGCCAAGTCAAGTGTTGTACATTTTTTAAGGATGCAGGATAACTTTAGATTTTCTACACATAAAGTAGCAAATTACTTTTTCTATGATAATTATTTGAAACCCATTAAGATTTTTTAAAATGCCAACAAATGCAACAAAATTAGTTTAATGAGTTAATTTCCTTTACTATTTTCTTTTGTTGATGCCTATGCTAATTTCCTAAAAAATTTAATAGTGCTTATAAACTAGAACATTTGACATATAACTCAACTATAAAATTGTTAGCACTTTCTGTTTATTTTTATTCACCCATTCGTTTATTCATTTATCATTTATTTACTGCCTTTCCAAAAAGCATTTAAGGCAACTTTCTATGATGTTATCAATGGCTTATGGGCTTCTTTAGATGTGTTCTATTGAAATTGAGCTTTAGCTATTGTCTTGAGATTTTATGTTACCAGAGAGTAATACATTGTAAAAAAAAAAAAAAAAGTCAAACTGCAATCTTATTACCTAGACTAATGATAGATTAAATATTTCCATTGAGAGGAGAAAAGATTAGGAATTATGAGAATCTACTGTGTACCTAGTGTCAGAAAATACTTTAAAAATGATTTTTTTTTCTCGTAATGCACAAAAACTCACAAAGGACATATTGAACTCCATAGATAAGGAAACCAAGGCTCATGTGTCACACCGAGGATCTCACCTGTGTTTACAGGTTATATCCCCTACACCTTGCATAATAGTAGATAGAATTTAAATCTGACTCTGCTTGCTACCTAAATCCATACCTTTTCTACTATATTATGCTGCCTTCTCAAATGTTTGTAAAACCTGAATTTTCATAGAACCTGACTCATAATAGTTGATAAAACTCCTTCATATTCATTGTTATCTCACATCATCTTCAAAACAATCCAGACACGTAAACATTATGGGATGGAAAAAAGAGTACACAAGTAGACTATCTTAACTAATCCAACCACATATGACCCTAATAACATGTTAGAGAGCAGATAAACTGCCAAGTGAGCTGAGCTTAACGAACCCTAGTAATTGCCTTGTGCTGTGTAAGATGTACTTGATTTTCCTGAGCATTCAGCATTGCTAAGAAATATGCTTGGTAACAGTGAAAGCCTAAACATTATCAGCCAAAAAAGAAAAGTCACACATTAGTGATCAGGCTATTGAAACCCAGAGACAAACAGAACTGGGGAAGAAGTCATCCCCCTTTCCTGAACTCCCTATCTTCAGGGTGGTTAGCTGCCAATATAAATAGTGTGGGCTCTTCTACAGTAGAGAAATTGTTAATTTTCCCTTCTTGTTCTTTTTTTCTTTAACTTCTGTTGTCATAATATTATACCATAAAATCTAGTGGTTATTGGCTTATAAAATCAGACACTAATATAAATTAATTATAAATTCAGGGAAATGTATGTATTAAATAATTGTTTTGCAGAACTTTTCCTGGAAGAGAATGACCTTACTACCTGTTTTATTGGTTGAGGAACTAGTTGATATTCATCTCACCAGCTTTTGAGTTAGAAAAATTTACATAACGATGTTTGCACTTAAAGTATTTTTAAATGTCTAATGTCCTTTCTTACTGGATCTATGCAAATGTCTCGGGATCAGACAGTGCCAACATTTGGTATGCATTTATTCACCCCAGTGCCAAGGGCTACTACTTAATGCCATTGTTTTCCCTGCTGAAACCAAACCAATGTCTATGCTGCACCTTGAGATAACTTGTGCCCATAACTTCTATCAGTTTTGTTCCATTTATTATTGGCTATCCATCCCTCAAGAAAGATTTGCTCACCTTACCAATTATGAAAAAAGCCTTCAGCCTGTAAATCCACATAAATTCTCATAGACAGTGGCTAAAAATATCAGTACCAAAACAGTGTCAGTACCTATACAATGCTTCGTTCCCATTAAAATGAAAAGCTGGTTTAAAAATCACTTAGGCATTACATTACTACCTTCAGACTGAACCCATGAAATCACAACCTTTTGTATCCTAGCTTAGCATATGTTTGCTTTAGTTATACTAATTTTTTCCCAAAGGCATGCTGAAAACAATAATATAGCAATAATTCCCCTGGAAATACTTTAAGGCAAATTACTTTCTAGTGGTTTTTGTTGGTGATGTAGTGGAGGTTTTTTGTTTGTTTATTATTTGTTTGTTTGAGACAGGGTCTTGCTATGTGCCCAGGCTGCTCCAGCCTCACAAGTGCTGAGATTACAGGCATTTACCACCATGCCCTGTTGAGACAAATTTGTAAATACATTTTAGGAATTTATAGTAATACTCTTTATGAACTTTGTGCCAGTTACTAGACAAACTATATCTTTGCACTCAGAGGGGATATGTTTCAAGACCTTTGCAAAATGCCAGATTCTAATACCCCTGGCATATAATTTCTCCAGCAAAATGGCAACTAGTATAATTTCACAACTGCACACCCCCAATTAGCAGACAAGAGCAGAACTGCTAGCTCAGCTAAGTTCATTTGCTCACTTATGTAAATAATATTTATGTATATTCTCTCACACATACACATACAGATGGAAAAACACGCATGCATACATGTGCTTGTGTGAACATGTACACACATGTACAGAAACACACATATTATGCAAACTCATGTCTCAGCAAAATTAAAATTACTTCTCTTAATAGATGCATGATTATTCGTAGCAGTCAAAATCATAAATGTTAAATCTACAAATGTCCACACTAGCCTGTAAGGTTAGTATTTGTTCAGAAGACTTCTACTCAGCAGTACAACACTTCTTATTGGGTATAAAATGTTTGCTTTTTCACGAAATCACATTGGCCATTTTCTTTCTATTATTTTGAAATATTAAAGACCAACAGAATTTAGCAGCTAAGGTCATAGTGCACTGTGATGATCTGCTCTGTATTTTGTCTTTAATTGGTTATATATGATGAGGAGAATAAGATTCATTCTTTCTCTTGAAATTATCTAAAGATTATATCAAGAACGTGACAAGAGAAATAATTGAATGAATAACCAGGTTTTGTTATTTTTTTCTGGAATAATGAATTTCAACAATGATCGTCTCATTTTTTTTTCACATTTTTCAATTTTTCCTTTAATCTTTTAGAATTTTAACAGCTCCACAGCCAGATTTATATAAAACAAGTGTACTCATTTGAGAAAGAGTGTGAATGTACTACGTAATTCTTTTTTCAGTTGCCACCACCACCACTACCACCAGACATCGATAAATTATTTTTGTGGTCTTTATATTTCTGAAGGCTTAAATCACTACTAAGGTGTATTGTTTAAGAAAAACAAAATGACAGGTTTTTTTCTTGAAATTAATAAAGGAAATTGCTGTCAGGAAATTCCTTCAATTTCTCTGATTAGTGTATGTCTGCGTGTTTATGTTACCTTTGTTCACTGTAATACAGGAGAAATAGTGTGACTGTTAACTCTAATTTCAAAAAGACATTAATTTATAAATTAATGAAGAGCCTAGACCATTATGATATTAAGGTTTTGATAAAAAAAAAAAAAACTTAACATCTTTCCTATGCCAGAAAGACAATACCTAGAAGTTATGTCTGGGCAGGTACCAAGAGTGGTAGAAGAAATAGCAGTGAAGATGAGGATGATATGGAGCAGAGATAAAAGGAAAACCTGTTAAATTCTGGCCACTTCTCAAAAATCTTTGTTGCACAGACCTAGCCAGATGAAAGCCAAAAAAGGCAAGGGAACTAAATAAAAATAAAACATTATCCATTAGTGCTTAAGCCTTGTAATTAGATTTCAGCTACTTAATTTTAATATTTTGATTTGCCATATTTTAATATCTAGAAAAAAATGTGAACGGGATGAAGATCCAGAACAGGTAAAGACTAGAAAATCCATGCTTGAAAACAGACAAACTTAAATAGCTATTTGGTTACTTTCAAACAGCGTGTTCTTCAAATGTGTTCTCTACATTTCATTTTTCAAATACAAATTCATTCTTAACTAACTCAGGAACTTAAATTCAGGAACTTTCTTCCTCTTTTTCACACTTTCTGATGAACTAGTGAAAAAAAGAATTCACATGGCCAAAGTAAAAGAATAAAATTGAGTTGTCTCCTTACTTTCCATTGTATCCATTAGATCCAAGGAAGACTTGATAGAATCTCATCATAAACCCTATTTTAAAAGTGTTCCAAGCAACACTTTTTTTAAAAAAGTGATGTGATCAGAACACAGATTGGGTGGTTACATAATTCCTTTTTAAAAGAGAACAAACTAGGACCATGCAGTATAACCAAATGAAACCTGGCAAGCAGCCCATCTTTGACACTTTATGAAGACAGTGGCCCAGGGATCCCTTTCTAAAGTTGGAGGAAAATGCCTCACACAAAGTTCAACTGTGCAGATGCTCTCTAACTAGGCTTTATCGGTAGGGATCCTTCAGAATATGGGCATGAAATGGTATAGGAGAATATCTCCATCACATAAAATTTCCCCAAGAAACCAAGTATTATTTGTATGTCTTAAAGATCAGGGAAGGAAAAAGCTTTTGTAAAAATAGGTACACACACACACCCACTCTATATACCACCATGTATCTCCTCACTAGAGGCTATCTTTTTGATGGTGTGTGATTGCTGGCTCTTACTCCAGTTAGAGTAGTTAGTTAGAATAGGAAGTCTTCCCCAAATATTTAATATTAGTAATAATGAAGACATGGATATTATAATTTGTTAAAAATAATAAATAGGAAATCAGTTGAAAATTCAAAAACTTATCAAGTTTAAATTTTAATGCATAATTGACCTATAAAATAAATTAATTTGGTAATTAAAAACAATAGTGACTTATTTAAACTGTGATTCTAATAGCATAATATCTTTTAGTATGCTTTAATCTTTCCCTCAAAACTATCTGTCCATAAATCTTGCACTATGCTAATGTTAATACTATTTTGGATTAGTGAAAGGTATATTCCCCCAGAATTGTTATTATAGTCTTATAAAATTTATTTTAGGTTATGGTGTAGAATATTGGAAGTTCCATTCTATGGACTATATGGTTTCAATTTATATTCTAAATGGTAAGATCATACTAAAAAAAACATTAAGTGAGCTTAAAATGTTGTGGTTTTTTACAACTGATTGATTTTTACTTTGGTTATTTTTATTCAGGTACTGTAAATAATCTAAACTTTTCTTTAAAATTCAGTAAATAACTCCAATATGGTTATTTTAATTGTATTTCTGACTGCTTCCAAGAAGCTATTAATTTAGAATTCTTACTCAGTAAATAGTGTATAATAATATTACCAATTAGGATATGTGTTTTTCTACAATCAAACAAAATTAATTTTACCATAATTATTAGGGACTCTTTTCAGAAAACTATGGTAAACTTCTATTCCATCACTAAAGAATGCCATACCATTTTCGCAATAGACCCCGTCCCAGCAAAGCAACATTTTAGACAATGGACAAGAAGATGTATCTCCTAGTGGCCAATGGAATCCTTATCCACTTGGGAGGCGGGATGTACCTCCGGACACCATTACTAAAAAGGTAATCAATTTCAAATTGGTGACACATGCCATGAACCTTGTACATCCATTGTGATATGTAATCCATATCTTGTGTCTTAACATCATTTCTACCTTTGTGATAAATTTAAGCTAAAGACTACCCCACTATAAAGAGAGTGGTTAACTGTAAGTACACTAAAAAGAATGGAAAATGAACACTGCCAAGTATTCAGAATTAGTAATGAATGCTTATAAACATCCTGTCACCTCTTGCAGACACTACCACTCTTAAGAGTATCTTAAGATACCCTTTGAAGTACAAGTGCAGAAAGGTATGTAATATATACTTCTTTCACTCTTGGCTTCAACAGTATGTGTATCACTTTTCATAAAATGGTATTTGACCTTAAAAAGATTGGTTCACCATTTCTAAAATTGTGACAGTTCATTCAACAAACATGAACTGAGTAACAGTATGTAGCTTACTATGTGATGAGCACTCCCTACATGCTAGAGAAACCAAAAATGCATAAAATATACTTCCTTACCTTGATCACCTTTTGATCTAATGAAGCATGTAGAGTGGATCAGTAGGTAGTACTATTACTACATGATAGGTCACCATCGTAGAAGTAAAAAAAGCTATAACTGAGAGAAGATATTTGCAACAGATGTGTAGGACAAAGGATTTGTACACCATAATGTAACTCATTAGGAAAGACACTGACACAATTTTTAAATTTGTAAAATACAAGGGGAACAAAGGGGCTAAGTAAGTCAATAAGCATGAACAAAACTGAAGCCAGGTGTTGGTGTGACTCATGCCTATAATCCTAGCTACTTGGGAGGCAGAATCAGGAAAATTGCAGTTCGAATCCAGCCTGGGCAAATAGTTCATAAGACTCTATCTTGGAAAAAAAAACCATCACAAAAAAGGGCTGGTGGAGTGGCTCAAGGTGTAAGCCCTAAGTTCAAACCCCATTCTGAAAAAAAAAAAAAAACACTGAGACCTTTTATCAATCAGGGAAATGGAAAAAGAAATGCCATTTTACATTTACTAGACTGGCAAAAGTTAAAAGTCTGAAAAACACAAGTTGCTTGAAAGCATAAGAACAAGGAAAACTCTTAAACTTCCGATGGGAATATGAAGCACAGCTATTTTTGTAACAAGGTCCCTTGTACAGCCGAACATGCGTACACCCTGCATTCCAGCAAATCTCCAAAGACATTAAGCTAGAAAATCTCTTGCACATGTCATTCAAGGTACTTGTGATGTCTGGAATGCCAGAAAACTGGGCAAACTGAAACATCTGTAAGCAGAAGATTAAGCTAATTCTGTTATTCACACAAAGGAATGTTCACAAAAATAAATTAGTAAATTATGATTACCATAATATGTGTAAACTTTTAAAACATAATTCACATGGGAAAAAATTTCAGGAGATGGCACACATCAGGAAGACCATGTTTATAAATCTCAGAAGGATAAAACTAAAATATACTGTTTAGACCTAAGTACATGTGTAAGAAAACTATTTTTATAAGGGCATGGTAAACATATTTTTAGAATTATGCTTACCTCTAAAGGGAAGGTATGAGGCAAGGTCAGAGAAGAGGGTGGTACTGCTGTTGACTCTGATCTCTTTTTTTTCTTTTTTTGCAATACTGGGGCATGAACCTGAGTGGCTACACCTTGAGCCATTCCAACAGCCCTTTTTTGTGAAGGGTTTTTTCCAGAGAGGGTTTCTCAGAACTATTTGCCCTGGTTGGCTTTGAACTGCGATCCTCCTGATCTTCTGCTTCCTGAATAGCTAGGATTATAAGCCTGAGCCACCAGTGCCCAGCATTCTGATCTAATTCTTAAACCTGATTGTAGTTCCTATAGTCTAGCTTTTAAGCTCAGCATGTTCATTTTATTATAATTGTACTTTATTGTTTACAGACACAACACATAATTATATATATTCTTTACAATGTAATTTTTCTGTTGCAGGCTTCAGTGATTTTTAAAGATATATTAAATATCAAATGTATTTCATCCAAAATAATTGGTAATGCCATTGACATGCAGACACTGTGCTTGTTATTAATTTTCCTTTTGGGCAATATCCAGCACCACAGGAAAACATAATATAATGTGATGAGTGCCATGAAGATGGGACACAGACTGTGACAGTGCCTGGAAGGACACATTTAGCAAGGAAACTAAAGGAAATTGAGGACAGAGAGTGGTGTCAAGTAAGACTGGAAAATAAACAAAAGTCAGAGCATGCTGGGTTTTATCCTACAGGAAATGAGAAGGAGAACATTGATGTGTTTCAAGTAGGGAAAAGACATGATCTAACTTTCAGTTAAGGAGCACTCTGACAGCTTTTCAGAGAGGAACTCGAGAAGAAAGAATGCAGGTAATGGAACCAGTTATGAAGCTTCTTTAATTATCCAAGGGAGAACAAGTGGAAACATAGGTGGTGGAGAGAAATGCATAAATCTAACGTAACCTTAAAAGGTAGAGCCAAAAGCATCTTATTATTGACTAGACATAGGGCATAGAGATACACGACAGTTTCATGGTTAATAACCAGTTTTCTAATTTGGTCAAGTTAGCAATGACATTACATTCACTAAGATGGGAGTTAGAAGAAGAGGTAGAATTGGAGGAAGGAAGGGAGCTTAGATTTTAATATGTTGGTTTGAAGTATCTTTAGGACATCCAAGGGGAAATGTAAAGTGAATGTTTTATTATATTTATTTGAATGTCAGTAGAGAAATCTTAGCTGAAAATACACATTTAACAATCATAAGAACTTATGTTATAATTCAGCCATGAGTGAGACAGGTGAATGACACAAAATCCCATTAAACACTAACATTTAAGAGATGTACTTGGAAGAAGAGACAGAGAAGGAATAATCAAAGATTTTATCAGTATGGAGAATTCTACTGCAAGCTGTAGAATTTCAAGAGAAACAGTCTTGAATAGTAATAAAATATTTAACTAACAAACAGAGTAGTCAAAATCTAGGACAAGTCTCAGATTTAGTCCTTTGTTCTGTATTATTAAAGACTTGGATGTTTTACCTTTCCACTCTGTCACCATGTTCTTGGCTTTATCCTAAAACTGGTTTCTCTTTTAATTACAAGATGGTTTCCAATGACAATTGGTGAAACACACATCCTCTCTCAAGCCCAGTAGGAGAGACAAGCTTCTAGTTGCAATCTGTTATGAACAAAACCTTTCTCCTTCGAACCTTTCATTGATCCCAAACAGCTAAGAATTTTCCATGCCAGAAAAAGGAATGTAGCTGTCTGTTTGGCTTCAACTAATCAGTTGGAGTAGAATAGATGGGGGTCTCAGCTGTAATGACCACTAAAAATACACAGAAGGGAAAACAAAGAAAAGTGACACCTTGGAAACAAATGCAGAAAAAATATTTTAAGGAGAGCGTGGTCAATAATGTCAAATGATGCCCCCCTCCCTCCAAAATAAGCAAAATCTATGATGAAAGACTCCCTGGGTTTGGAAACCTCAAAAACTCAGTAAGGGATTTAATTCATTACAGTGGGATCTAGAGGGGAATGTAAAGAAAACAGCAGGGATATTAAAGATGGCATACATCTGAACACATTTAAAGGCTGAAGAAAAGAAGCAATCAGTGAAAGGGCAGTTGAGAATATTGGCCAGGAAAGGAGGGAACATGGTTCATTATGAGAAAGGAAGGGAGACCATACGTGTTGGAAGGGTATGGAGGGAATGTGTGGCACAACCAAAGGAAGGAACCATATTCGTGTGTTTACAAAGGGTTACTATCATTTTTTCTTATAAGGAAAGTTCTTATTTATTTATTACTCTAAATGTAACTGAGAGGTATTAATATTATCTGTTCATGCACCCATTTTATTAAAGTCTATTTTCAAAGTCTATATTAATATGTTGAATCATACCATCATACAAATCATGATAATCATTTTCTTCACTCACTACTTTCTTTAGGAGCCATATGTAAACCTGTGAATGGTTAAACATCTGTAAACTGATTAGCCTTATTAAAGGCTAAAATATTTAACCTATCTGACAACTTTATTTAGCATTATACTTCTTATCAAATGTAAAAGAATATGTCTTTAAAATTTGTGTCATGTCTTTAATGCATAAAGCCATCTGTGTATTCCTACTTTCATGATGAGTGCTACTGATTACCCCATAGGATTGCAATTTTGCGTGAAATCTGAGGTATTAGAACCTATATGTAGATATGTCTGTTACCTCACAGAATAGATACAATGAAGAATGCATCATACATTCAAATTTAGTTTTTATTATGTACTAGTTGAGTATGTCAAGTTATTATTCAGTGGGAATCAACCTAAGGAAATGAAGATGGTAAAAGGAGTATTAGCCTGAGCTGCAGTAGTTAACTGAAATAAGTGTGATATTGTTCTTATTTATTGGGTTTCCATTTTACTCTACAATAGATGCTTTTAAAAATTAATGTTACTTTTGCAGTTAACATGAAGTGGGTAGTCATTATGACAGACTTGAGAATAGAGAGCTAGAAATTGAACTACAAATGGAATGGGGTATCAAAGGAAAAAAAAATGGAGAAAATTTGTAGACAATGCCCATTTCAGTCTACTGCTCAAAACCTTTTCAGAAAATATTTTTAAAATCTTATCTTGATGCCTAGGCCATCAGAAAGTACTGAGATAGTACAGAGATTTGGTAGGAAATCAGTTTTATGGAAAGGCTCTAACTGAACTTAAGTCTCTGTGCTGTGGCAATCCTAAGTCTTTGATGACTAATATTGGTAACACCTGTGGCCTTTCCTAGCCATACTCCAGACACTGTAGAGGAGTACATGAAGGTGCTCTCCAAGCTGGAGACTCAAAGATTTCTACACATAAAATAATTAGACAAAAACACTCCTTTCCCCAAAAGAATTTTGCTCCCAAATCCACTCTTACTGCCCAGTATACTTTAGACTGGCCTAGTGATGACAAAATGTTAAGACTTTAAATCCTGTCTGGTTTTTTAATCGTGTTAATTGGAGGTGGTAGTTTTAAAGTTCCTTCTTGCTATGTTAGTCCCCTATATCTCTTCTTCTGATCTCCATTAATTCAAAACTTCTAATACTGCTAAAATATGTCACTTCTATGTGTACCCCCCTCGCCAAATTCCAGGCAGTACTGAAAGAATTGCTATTAAAAACTTTAGTGATGACTGAAAGCAACCACAGTTTTAAGAGGAGTATTTGTATTCTAGAGTCCTAATACATCATTCTCTACTCCTTCTGTCTGTTGGGTTATGCTGTAGTCACTATGGTAAGAAGATTTAGATGCATTAAATGTTCACTTTGTGTCAAGGATTTTGTTAAGTGCTTTAATATATTTCCTCACCTAATCCTCACAATGATCCTATGAGGTAAACACTACCATTTTATACATTCCATGAAATAAGTGACCTAAATTCTATGACTAAGCACTTTAGATTATGCTGCTATATATAACAGAAAATAATATGATGGTCATAGTGTAAAAGATAACTGCAAAAATATTTTTATTGTAAATTCAGACATTACAACTCTGATTTGTCCAAATTCCCAAATTTGAAATTTGAAATATTTCTCAAATAGGAAAGACAAGGCTATTTTTGCCTAATTCTAAAATGACAGACTCTTTTAGAAGTGTCTTAACTAGCATCTTAAATAGGTTGAATATCCCTGAACAGATTTAAAATTGAAGGATAATACCTGTAAGGATATGTTTAAAATGTTGAGGTAGAAATACATAGCAGTGAAAAGGCTAAAGTAACATATTAAAATGAAACTTCAAACACTTCCCCTCTGGAATAGGTAACCAAGGAACTATAAAATCCTACCGATATAGAATCTGAAAAGTCCTTAATAGGTAAAGGTGAGATATTCAAAGGCCTTTTTTAGTGTTAGTGAGTCTGCCCTCCCTGAGTGTCTGCCCCTTCTGGAATGTTCTAGGTTAAGAGCATAATGACTCGGCAGTTGGAAAAATAAAGATGGAGAGCAAGGGCCAATCTCAAGGTGGACACCGATGAAGAGAAAGGTATTAAAACAAATGTACCCCTTACGCTAAACTTGCCTGTGATTTTCTCACATCTGCACCTTCAGCCCAGCCATTAAGGGCTTGAGAGTTGCCAGTACTGCCATTTTTGAGGCATGCCCAGGTAGTTAAGGAATTTACCATGATAGCTTGTTTTGCTGTCCACAATATAGGCAAACCATCTTTTGTGTTTTAAAATAGCTGGATCAAATATCTACTGGGGTTAATTTTTCCACTAACTAATAAAAGTCATCCACTGTAGAACATTTCAGAGGGTCAGAATAAACTAATGTCATTTTAAAATAATGTCATTTAAAAATAATTATAGTCAAAACTATAATATAAACTGGGCACTGGTGGCTCGTGACTATAATCCCTGCTACTCCGGAAGCAGAGATCAGGAGTATTGCAATTTGAAGCTAACCCAAACAATTCCTGAGACCCTGTCTTGAAGCCAGCCTGGACAAGTAATAGTTCATGAGACTACTCTAAAATACCCAACACCAAAAAAAAAAGAGCTGATGGCATGTTTCAAGTGGCAGAGCACCTGCCTAGCAAGTATGAGGCTCTGAGTTCAAACCCCAGTACCATCAAAAAAAGAAACTGTAATATAAGAAAGTAGCTGGGCATGGCGGAGCATATCTGTAATGCCCTCACTTAGGAATGAGGCAGGAGAATGGCAAGTTTGAAACCATCCTGGACTATATAGCGAGACTATGTCTCAAAAAAAAAGTCACCTTAACCTATACATTTAGGAACTTAAATATTTTTATTATTTTATAAATATCTAAAATGTATAATCATAATCACCATTAAAGAGTAACTTTCTTAAAACATTTTTCCACCAGAAAGAAACATTGCTATCAGTTAGCTATGTATGTGGAACTGTAATAAAAGTACCCATAATTCTTGGCTTTTGTAATCTAAGACTCAGCATAATCCTACAGAGATCCTTTGTATCAAAGAGTGGAAAGGAACTGAGCTCATTTGCATAGAAATAAAGGAAAGACTGTATAGATAAGAAACAAAGAAGAGGATTTAAATATTGGAACAATTGGAACAGCAGAACATAGAGTAGAACTTAAGGCTTTAAGAGGGCAAGTTGTGATGTGGAAAAAGTGGATAAGAAAATCAGTTAGGTAAACTTTAAATATAAGAGATGAGTGAAAAAGAAGTGTTTCCTGTTTCCATCAACATCAAAGTCAAGAATATTATGCTGGTTTCAGTAAAACTGAAATTGAAAAATGATTTTGAAACTTGACTGTCAATGCTATAGCTAAGCTTTTCTTCTGCATAGAAGTAAATATATCAGGTAAAGTAAGTTTTTGCTTAGACTTTATATTTTTTCCCTCATTTAACAGTGAAGAATCCCCGAAGAAACTACTCATAAACAAACAAGAACCCTTTCTGTCACTACAAGTAATGCCAACCTCAATCTTGGACTCCTCTGTCAGCAATTCTTTTCCCCAAGCCTCATTTTCTCCTCTGATTGTTGCAAATATTTCAATAATCAGAATAAGTGTTCCTTCAGATTACTGGGCAGGACAGTTTAAAAAAAAGAAAGAAAAGAAAATGGAACTCCTTAAAACTCAAAAGCAGATTGGAATTCCTTACATTGAGACATTCTGAACTCCAATCATTTTTCTTTTCTTTTCTTTTTTGTGGTAGCATTTTTTTTTCCTTTATTGTTGTGCTGGGTGGGGGTACATTGTAGCATTTACCAAGGTTCTTATAACTGTATCATCCTTGAATTCATTCCCTCCATCTCTCTCCTTTAACCCCCTCCCCCGATTCATGAAATTGTTACAACAGATATCATTATTGCATTTGCATGCATGTGTACACATATTTTGCACTGTATTCACTCTCCTACCCCCCTTCTCCTGCCACTTCCCCCCTCCCACTGGTTCCAACCCTCTCCCCTGGGCAGGACCTATTCTGCCCTTCTATTCCCTGATTTTGCAGAACAGAAAGGGAAAAGATAAAAAGAAAAACATGACATTTTTGTTTGTTCAAGATAAAGGTAGCTATACAGGGAGTTTCCTTGTGGTATTTCCATGCAATCATTTTTCTAATTAGAAAGAGACCTTTTGAGTGTGTTGGTAGGTTGAGATTCTCCTTGTTTCCCTCCATCCTCTTCTCCTCACCCACTCATGCGGGTGTCACTGAGAATGTTGTACTGAACAATATGAAGACTATTGGTATCCATGGTAATAACATATTCTATTATGTGACAGCTGAGGAAAAGTAGCTTCAAGAAGAAATTGCAGCCAAATGTCTTTTACTGTTGGTGAGTCCTGCCCAAAACAAGAAATGACTCAGTGAAAGGATAGAGTGATGAAATCATACAATTACAGACTTTTTAATAAAAAATATTAGCTCAATCAGTAGCCCCTAGGAAGACATTTCTTATACAAACATGTGCAGTTTCTCTTGACCTAAAGCTACTTTTTTCAGGAGACTTAAAAGCAAAATAGTGAGAATGTACCAACTATATTCAAATTAAAAGGAACCTTCACCCCTGGTGAGATTTTGAAAGTGACTCTCTAGACCTACAGTAAGGCAACCCTGCTTGGCTGGAGTTTTGGGTATCCAGAAATAATCTAGAACCAATTATTTCTGTGAATAGTAAGTGCCCACGGCTTAATTTCACCCATTGAAAAGAACTTTTAAGCAGTCTTTCCAATCACTCCAGTTGCCTGGGAGATGTTCACATTCACTCTAACATAAACATTCTTCCAAGTTAGGAGGGGTTAAGAGTAGGAGACGTTAGTAAACACATTTTATCAGAAGTCATTTTTGTGGTTAGGGATCACTTATTGAGAACATTGTTAGGTACCACCAAACACCAGTAGGAAGCTCTTTGAGATTTCTGATACTAACATTTGCTGATATGTTAGTGACATATTAAGACATCAAGTAATTTTCCCTGCCTAACAAATCTATGCCTGCATCCCTACTAAACTTACCTGAGCATGGCCTTGATGGCAGTAATATTATTTATTGTTCTGAAACAGGGTAAATTACATTGAGGTTGAGGTTGTGCAAACCCTAGCATGTAGAACAACCCAAAGAAAAATTACAGAAATATCTATGATCCTAAATCAAGTTACATTCCTTTTCTGTAATCAGTAGGAGAACTCTTATTGAGATAAATTAAATGTATTCTTTTAAAATATGTCTTAATTGACTATCATGTTATCTTTTCTCAAAAATCAATATAGCCATGCCTTTTGCTGTACTAGGGAAATAAGAATGAATACCTCAAATTACTGTTCCCGATAAGTAAAAGTTATTAAAATAAGAGAGAGACTTGCTTGTTAAACAAGAATGAATTTCCTCTATTTAATAATCCATCTCAATTATTTATTTTGTTAATCTGAAGAGCTAGGATGATGTATTTCTAATTGACTGATTTTAGTATTACCTCGCTTATAAATATTTTAAAACTTACTCTTTCTGTGATGTACTTAAATATATTCTAAAAAATAATGTGGATAGATTTTGGAAATGTGAATGGAAAAAAAATTCCTTAAAGCAAAGGTGACAGCTGAATAGGATAATGTTTAATTTCACAGTCACCGTTGTACTGTATTTTTCTTCCTTGATGTGACATTATTCTTTAAGTCACAAAGCATATCCCTTTATCTCCTTATACTAGTGCAACTAGGTATTGAAGGACATCTGTCAGAAAATCATGGGATTGTTCTCATCCAGACCAACTCTAAATTATTCCTTTAATAAAAGTGCAAACCCAAAAAATGTCTATCAAATAACTATTGTCAGAAGGAGAAAATAAACTTGTCACAGATTAAAGCAAAAGAAAAGTGACAAATTAAAATACTTATTCCATCAATATGTGGCATAGGTATTCCCTAAAACAACTGACTATTCTTTGTCAGAAAATTGAGGTAATTCTAACACTGATGCTACCTTTGTTTTAAGAAAAATCTTAAGGCAAAAAATGCAAAATTAATCCAATATAATAAAAACATCCATGGTCAAAGATCTAATTTGAAGACCTAAATAACATGACAACTGGCAAGAGATCAAAGCTTACTGCCAAAGGATGTCAAAAATACAAGATTCCATTTCTTGCCACTTTAGCCAAATTACTCCACTACCCATGGGTTCCTAGAAATATTAAGAATGAAAGAAATTACTGGCACTTTTATCAATATTGTTAACATCTTTCATTTCATTGCACTTTATTTGGGGAATGTAATTGTACTTTACTTTGGGTAGTGTCATCCCAAAACATTACAGGACGAAATTGGCAGACTTGTACTCAATTTCATCATTCTGCTATTATGGATGTTTTTTCATTACAGTTAATTATCTCCAATTCCACTGGTATATTTTGACATTTAATCATAGAAAATGTGCTTATAGAGATTGGATAAGGTAGAGATGGCTTCCTCACATATCAACCAGCTGCCACCTTAAGTCCCAGGCATTAAAGGGAAAAGCCCTATTGCCTCACCTTTTCATCTGTCATTAGAGACACTCCAGTATATAACTAGCATCTAACTAAAAAATTTCAAGATCAGCAAATATTTTGCAGTGTGACAGCAGATGAGCTGCAGAGCTCTCTGTATTTGTGCAAGTTTGTCTTCTAACACTCAAATGGTAGAAAATAGATTTTTGCATCAAACTAGCCTAGTTAAATACAAATTTAAAAAGAAGAAAAAACCTCATCTTCATACTCTGGTTGTCCCAGTCGTGAAATGAATATATAATATACATTATATTTTATTTCCCAATAAGTTAGTAGGTCAAAATTACTCATATCATCTCCCATTCCTTCCTGTACTAAGGTGCTTAACATAGACATCTCATGACATCTTCACAACTTTATGGGACAAAGAGTTCAGAGCATGGAATCTAGGAACACAGATCTGAATCCCCAATGTTGTTTGAGCCCATGGCCTGGTCTTCTACATTGTATTGTTGATACATTGTATCAAGCCCACTCCACCCAACCAAAAAATTCAAAAACATTGAAGCATAGCTCTGTTGCAATATTAATAACCCTCAGTAGTAGATACAGATTTGATATGTATTTAGCTAGTAATTTCTGGCACAACTTGGTATTGTATCTTCTCTTTCATATTCAGAAGACAGAAACCCTGGTAGCAGTCATATATTTAAAAAGAATATTTTTAATCCTCTTCATCTTGTTCTTCTTGTTCTTACAGAAGCAAAAATTTGTAAAGATTCTGAAATGCATCTGTTTTCCAAATTTTCAGGTTTTTTATTCTGAAACATTGACAATTCCTCTACTCACCTTTGTGACTCTCAGAACAAACCAAATTGGGAGCACTTAGGCATGACTGAAAGGTACCTAGAGATCCTGTCATCAGATTGAATTTGGTTATTTTGTTTCTCAACAAGTTAGTATATCAAAATTCCTCATTGTGTCATCTCTTATTACTTCCTGTTTGTTTGATGCTGTCTCTATTTTCTACAAAATAACCTGAGACATTTTGAGTCTTATCATCAAAACTACTTGTGAAAGTGACAAAACTACACTGGATATTAAGACAAGTCCCACAAAATACTAATTAGATTAATATGCAAAAACTGAACTATGTACCAGGTTATAATATAAAAAGAAAAAAGCCTCAACTTTTTTTTCTCAGTTAACAACTGCCTTTTTTTTTTCCTTTGAAGGAGAAGTTCAGAGAAACTATCAGCCCTAGCTGTGCTCTGATTGGCCCTTGAACATATTAAACTTTGCTGCTCACTTTGAGGAGTCATTCTGAAAATCAACTATGACCATAATAGTCACAGTGCCTGTCATATTAAGTGTTTAATTAATTGCAGTATTTATTCTTTTAGATAAAATCTGTGGTAACTGTGGACAGGCTAATTTTCTTTTTAAATAAATACATTTACTTTTAACTGATACATACAAAAAAATTGTACAAACTAATGAGGTACTGTGAAGTCTTGATACATGTATACATAATGTGATATTTAAGTTGGTTTAAAATATCTATCTCCTCGAATTTATATGTATACACATGTATATATGTATATATATAATTTCTTCATGCTAAAAACTTTCAAAATCCTTTCTTCTAACTTTTGAAATATGTAACACAAAATTGTATTGATAGTAACTCTACTGTGCAATAGCATACCCAAACTTATTCCTACCTAGCTGTAACTTAATACTCATTGATAACTCTCCCTCCCCACTAGCTTTCATTAAGTTTGCCCTGACAGCAAGTTGTTAGTGAGACCAAGTCATGATTAGCATCCCTTTTTTTTTCTTTTATTCATATGTGCATACAAAGTTTGGGTCATTTCTCCCCCATTGCTCCCACCCCTCCCTTACCCCCCCCACTCCCTCCCTCTCCCTCCTTACCCCCTCACTACCAGGCAGAAACTATTTTGCCCTTATCTCTAATTTTGTTGAAGAGAGAGTGTAAGCAACAATAGGAAGGACCAAGGGATTTTGCTAGCTGAGATAAAGATAGCTATACAGGGAGAAGATTTGCATTGCTTTCCTGTGCATGTGTGTTACCTTCTAAATTAATTCTTCTCAAACTCACCTTTTCTCTAGTTCCTGGTCCCCTTCTCCTATTGGCCTCTGTCACTTTAAAGTATCTGCATCAGTTTCTCTGCATTGAGGGCAACAAATGCTATCTAGTTTTTTGGATGTCTTACCTATCCTCATACCTCCCTAGTGTGCTCTCACTTTATCATGTGATCAAAGTCCAATCCCCTTGTTGTGTTTGCCCTTGATCTAATGTCCACATAAGAGGGAGAACATATGATTTTTGGTCTTTTGGGCCAGGCTAAATTCACTCAGAATGATGTTCTCCAGTTCCATCTATTTACTTGCAAATGATAACATTTCATACTTCTGCATAAAACTCCATTGTGTATAAATACCACATTTTCTTAATCCATTCGTCAGTAGTGGGGCATCTTGGCTGTTTCCATACCTTGGCTATTGTGAATAGTGCTGTAATAAACATGGATGTGCAGGTGCCTCTTGAGTAACCTGTGTCACAGTCTTTTGGGTATATCCCCAAGAGTGGTATTGCTGGATCATATGGTAGATCTATGTTTAGATTTTCAAGAAGCCTCCAGATTTTTTCCAGAGTGGTTGTACTAGTTTGTATTCCTACCAGCAGTGTAAAAGCGTTGCTTTTTTCCTGAATCTTTGCCAACACCTATTGTTGGTGGTATTTTTGATGTAGCTATTCTAATAGGAGTGAGGTAGAATCTTAGTGTGCTTTTGATTTGCATTTCCTTTATTGCCAGAGATGGTGAGCATTTTTCCATGTGTTTTTTGGCCATTTGAATTTCTTTTGAGAAAGTTCTGTTTAGTTCACTTGCCCATTTCTTTATTGGTTCATTAGTTTTGGGAGAATTTAGTTTTTTGAGTTCCCTATATATTCTGGTTATCAGTCCTTTGTCTGATGTGTAGCTGGCAAATATTTTCTCCCACTCAGTGGGTGGTCTCTTCACTTTAGGGACCATTTCTTTTGTTGAGCAGAAGCTTTTTAGTTTATGAATCCCATTTATCTATGCTATCTCTTAGTTGCTGAGCTGGTGGGGTTCCATTGAGAAAGTCTTTGCCTATACCTTTAGTTCCAAAGTATTTCCTACTCTTTCCTATACCAACTTTAGAGTTTGGGGTCTGATATTAAGATCATTGATCCATTTTGAGTTAATCTTGGTATAGGGTGATAAACATGGATCTAGTTTCAGTTTTTTGCAGACTGCTAGCCAGTTTTCCCAGCAGTTTTTGTTGAAGATGCTGTCTTTTCTACAACATATATTTTTAGCACCTTTGTCAAAGATAAGTTGGTTATAGTTGTATGGCTTCATATCCAGGTCCTCTATTCTGTTCCACTGGTCTTCACGTCTGTTTTTGTGCCAGTACCATGCTGTTTTTATTGCTATTGCTTTGTAATATAGTTTGAAGTTGGGTATTGTGATACCTCCAGCATTGTTCTTTTTACTGAGTATTGCCTTGGCTACTCATAGCCTCTTGTGTTTCCATATAAATTTAATGGTAGATTTTTCAATCTCTTTGATGAATGTCATTGGGATTTTGATGGGAATTGCATTAAACATGTATATTGCTTTTGGGAGTATCGACATTTTTACTATGTTGATTCTACCAATCCATGAGCATGGGCGATCTCTCCACTTTCTATAGTCTTCTTCAGTCTCTTTCTTCAGAAGTTTACAGCTTTCCTTGTAGAGGTCATTCACATCCTCTGTTAAGTTTACACCTAGGTATTTGATTTTTTTTTTGAGGATATTGTAAATGGGATTGTTTTCATATATTCTTTTTCAGTTTGTTCATTATTAGTGTATAAAAATGCTAATGATTTTTCTATGTTGATTTTACATCCTGCTACCTTGCTATAGCTGTTGATGGTGTCTAGGAACTTTTGAGTAGAGTTTTCTAGGTCTTTAAGGTATAGAATCATATCATCTGCAAATAGGGATATTTTGACAGTTTCTTTACCTATTTGTGTTCCTTTTATTTCTTCTTCTTGCCTAATTGCTCTGGCTAGGAATTCCAGTACTATGTTGAATAGGAGTGGAGATAGTGGGCATCCTTGTCTCATTCCTAATTTTAGAGGGAATGGTTTCAGTTTTTCACCATTAAGTATAATGTTGGCTGTAGGTTTGTCATATATAGCATTTATAATGTTGAGGTACTTTCCTTCTATTCCTAGTTTTCTTAGAGCTCTTTTCATTAAATGGTGTTGGATCTTATCAAAGGCTTTATCTGCATCTGTTGAGATGATCAGGTGGTTTTTGTCTTTACTTCTGTTAATGTGGTTTATTACATTTATTGATTTTCATATGTTGAACCACCCCTGCATTCCTGGGATGAAGCCTACTTGGTTGTGATGAATGATCTTTTTGATGTGTTGTTGAATTTGGTTTGCCATTATTTTATTGTGGATTTTTGCATCAATGTTAATTAAGGAGATTGGCCTGTAGTTCTCCTTTTTGGAGGTGTCTTTGCCTGGTTTTGGGATAAGTGTAATATTGACTTCATAGAATGTGTTAGGCAGTTTTCCTACCCTTTCTTATTTCATGGAACAGTTTAAGGAGGGTTGGTATCAGTTCCTCTTTAAAGGTCTGGTAGAATTCAGCAGAGAATCCATCAGGTCCTGGACTTTTCTTTTTTGGAAGACTCAGCAGAGAATCCATCAGGTCCTGGACTTTTCTTTTTTGGAAGACTCTTGATTGCTGCTTCAATTTCATTTTGTGTTACAGATCTATTCAGGTGTTTAATATCCTCTTGGTTCAGTTTTGGATGATCATAAGTATGTAGAAATCTGTCAATTTCTTCAAGATTTTCAAATTTATTTGAATATAGGTTGTCAAAGTAGTCTCTGATGATTTCCTGGACTTCCATGGTGTTCGTTGTCATCTCCCCTTTTGCATTCCTGATTTTACTAATTTGGGTTTGTTCTCTCATTTTAGTCAGGTTTTCCAGGGGTCTATCAATCTTGTTTATTTTTTCAAAGAACAAGTTTTTGTTTCATTAATTCTTTGTATTTTTTTTTTTTGGTTTCTATTTCATTGATTTCAGCTCTTATTTTTATTATTTCTCTCTTTCTATTTGTTTTGGGATTTGCTTGTTCTTGTTTTTCTAGGAGTATCATTAGGTCATTGATTTGAGATCTTTCAGTCTTTATAATGTATGCAGTCATGGCTATAAACTTTCCTCTCAGGACTGCCTTTGCTGTGTCCCATAGGTTCTGGTAGGTTGTGTTTTCATTTTCATTGACTTCCAAGGAAACTTTTAATTTCCTCTTTTATTTCATGAATGACCCATTGTTCATTAAGCAATGAGTTATTCAGTTTCCAGCTGTTTGCATGTTTTTTGTCTTTATTTTTGTTGTTGAGTTCTAGTTTTATTGCATTGTGATCAGATAGGATGCATGGTATTATTTCTACTTTCATATATTTGCTGAGGCTTGCTTTGTGCCCTAGGATATGATCTATTTTGGAGAAGGTTCCATGAGCTGCTGAGAAGAATGTATATTGTATAGAAGTTGGATGAAATGTTCTGTAGACATCAAGTAGGTCCATTTGATCTATTGGATATTTTAGATCTTGGATTTCTTTATTGATTTTTTGTTTGGATGACCTATCTATTGATGATAGAGGGGTGTTAAAGTCTCCCAGGACCACTGTGTTGGAGTTAATACATACTTTTAGGTCCTTCAGGGTATGTTTGATGAAATTGGGTGCATTGATATTGGGTGCATATAGGTTGATAATTGTTATTTCCTTTGGTCTATTTCCTCTTTTATTAGTGGAATGTCCTTCTTTATCTCATTTGATCAATGTAAGTTTGAAGTCTACTTTGTCAGAGATAAGTATTGCTACTCCTGCCTGTTTTCGGGGGCCATTGGCTTGGTAAATCTTCTTCCAGCCTTTCATCCTATGCCTACGCTTTTATCTATTGGTGAGATGGGTCTCCTGTAAACAAAAAATTGTTGGATCTTCCTTTTTAATCCAATTTGTCAAATGCTGCCTTTTGATGGAGGAATTAAGTCCATTAACAGTAAGTGTTAGTATTGAAAGGTATGTGGTGATTCCTGTCATTTAGTTGTCTTAGTTGTTTGAGGGTTTGATTGTGTGTAGCTATATCAATGTTACTCTCTACTTTCTTGCTTTTTCTTTTCCTGTAGTTTGGTACTGCTTGCCCTTTCATGGTTATGTTGGGTTTCACTTTCTGTGTGCAGAATCCCTTGAAGAATCTTTTGTAGTGGTGGCTTTGTGGTCATATATTGTTTTAGTTTTTGCTTATCATGGAAGACTTTTATTGCTCCATCTATTTTGAATGATAGTTTTGCTGGGTAGAGTATCCTAGGGTTGAAGTTATTTTCATTCAGTGCCCGGAAGACCTCACCCCAAGCTCTTCTTGCTTTTAATGTTTCTGCTGAGAAGTCTGCTGTGATTTTGATGGGTTTACCTTTGTATGTTATTTGTTTTTTCTCTCTTACAGCCTTCAGTATTCTTTCTCTAGTCTCTGTACTTGTTGTTTTAATGATAATATGTCATGGGGTAGTTCTATTTTGGTCAGGTCTGTTTGGAGTTCTGGAGGTTTCCTGTACCTGTATGGGCATAGTTTTCTATAGATTTGGGAAATTTTCTATAATTATTTTGT
This sequence comes from Castor canadensis, assembly GCF_047511655.1. Taxonomy (NCBI): domain Eukaryota; kingdom Metazoa; phylum Chordata; class Mammalia; order Rodentia; family Castoridae; genus Castor; species Castor canadensis. The sequence goes on along the minus strand of NC_133392.1, from coordinate 105,219,101 downwards.
TGAATATGTTACTCATTCCTTTTTCTTGCACCTCTTCTCCTTCTTCAATGCCCATGATTCTCAGGTTTGGTTTTTTGATGGAGTCAGAAAGTTCTTTCATTTTCTTTTTACAGGTCTTGAGTTGTTGAATTAATAGTTCTTCAGGTTTTCCTTTAATTACCATTTCATCTTCAAGTTCTGATATTCTGTCTTCTGCTTGTTCTAGTCTGTGGGATTGGCCTTCCATTTCATTTTGCATTTCTGTTTCATTCTTTTTTCTGAGTTTTTCCATATCCTGAGTTGTTTCCTCTTTAATGTTGTCTATTTTCATCCTGAGTTCATTTATCTCTTTATTTCTTGCGTTCTTTGTTTCACTTTTGTGTTTATACAGTGCTTGTATGGTTTCTTTTATTTGTTCTTGTGCTTTCTCAAATTCTCTATTTTTGTTGTCTTGGAATTTCTTGAGTGTCTCCTGTACATTTTGGTTGACCATATCCAGTATCATCTCTATAAAATTCTCATTGATTACCTGCAGGATTTCTTCTTTCAGAATGTTCTTGTGGGCTTCACTGGGTTCTTTGGCATAGTTTATCCTCCTTTTGTTGGAGTCTGTATCTGGATATCTGATTTCTTTTTTCCCTCTGGTTCCTGTACTAATTTATTATTAGGGGGAAAATGGTTTCCCTCTTTTTTCTGTCTTCCCATCATTACCCTTGCTATTGTTACTGTCCCTGTACTGTGTGTATTTCAGTATTGTCTAGCTTGTAATAATAACAATGATGATATCTAAAATGGAACGGTGAGAGGAGAGGGAAAGCAAAGAAGGTAAAGAAAAAGGGGAAACAATACAAAACAAACAAACAAAAAAATTACCAAACAAAAAAAAACAGAGCCAAAGAAATAAACAGGGAAAGATAGTGTACTAATCAACAGTAAGCTAAACAGGCATTAGAGAGACAGAGAGAATTAAAAAAAAAAAAAAAAACACCAAAGTTCAAATGCAATAAAGTTTCAGTCTTAATAATTTTGATGTTAGTCCTTCAGCCTCCAGTCCTGAAGACTCCTCAGTGTCTGTGAAGTAGTTCTGTCATTTTCTTATCAAAGGGGAAAAAACAAAAACAAGCAAAACAAAAAATCCCAACTTCAAATGCAATACAGTTTCAGTTAGTCCTTCAACATCCAGTGTTGGTGTCTCATCAAAGGAAGAGAAAAAAAAAGTAAAAGAAAGGGAGTCTGTAGAGAGCTTTGTGAATGTCTGTCTGAGGCTGTGGCTCACCTGCCTCCTACTGTCAGCCATCTGCTGCCTCAGGCTTTGTTTATTTAGAGTTCTCCTGGATGTATGCCCGTTTTGTTTTCTCCAGTATACAGCCCTATCCGCCTTTTGCAAATGCCGTCTTTTTGATTACAGTTTGCATGGAGAAGTGCCCCTCCCCCTCCAGTGGCACTTTCCTCATGACAGCCACAGTTACAAGCTTCCCCTCTCCAAGGTTGGTGGGTAGGTGCTGCCACTCCTGCCTTCTCTGGCTGGCTTCTTTATTTACAGTTCACCTGAGGGATTGCCCCTCCCCCACTCTCCAAAGCTTGGGGTGCCCCACCCTCTTTGCTATGTGTCTTTTTTTTTTTTTAGCTGCTTGCTTATTATTCAGTTTGGTTTTTTTTCTCTTTTTTTTTCCCTGGGTGGGGGTCAGTCTGTCCAGGGGGCTATGCTGATGCTGATCTGGCCCAGGGTTCTCTGTGGGAGTACCACATGCCGCTTAGCTCACCTGGTGGTCTGCTTCTCCCAAGCAGGATAGGAGCTGGCATATGGAGGTACGGGAGCCCTCCTGGTTTCTCCATTTAAGGTGGTGTGGAGATGCTATGCATGGGCTGGGGGTGTGGAGGTGTCAGAGTTTTGCTTCTTCTTGGTGGTTTTTCCTGCAGGGTGTATCTCCTGTGTCTCTCCAAGATTTTATTTTAGGAAGCATGCTTTCTGCTTCCTCCCTCTAGTCACCATCTTGGGATCTCCCTGATTAGCATCCCTTTTGAATTAGTTACCCATGACTGTAGACTTGCTTTGTTCACCTAAACAATTGTCTTAAAAACATTATACAGTGCTGGAGAGACAGGTATTGAGAGGGAAAAAGTGAAGATGAATCACAACAACAAAAAATATTGACCATATTAATAATAAAGAGTAATTAATATCTTAGGGCAAAATTGGGGATGATTTATTTATTTAATATGCTGTACTCATCCATCAGAGAGGCCATTCCCCAATATCTGAAACAAAATGCATAAATTGCTGCTTGCTCACAAATAATTTGTAAGGCACAGTCTTTCTGAGTAAAACAGGGTGTGGGGAAGCATGGAGTTCAGGATTGGTGGCTTTGGGAGTGCTCAGGAGTTCACTGGGGAAGCATAGTATTTGAGTGATTCTTTTTGACTGGTTGATTTTCAGGAGCAGTTTCTAAAGCAAGTTGTCACTGATTAATTACAACACATTTAAAAGCAATTTCCTCTGGTTGTTATGGTCAGAGAGCAATGACCTTTATTCAGCAGGTAACAACTTTTTATTCTCCTTGCATTGTTGAGTATTTGCTGTGTACCAAGCCACACACCCAATATATTACAGTATTTTCTTTAACCCTCACAATAGTCTGTTAAGCACTTTTTATTATCTATAGTTTTCACATGATAGGCAGAGAGCTTAGGTACCTTGCATAAGATTCCATAACTAAAAAATGACCTAACAAGGCACTCCTCGAATCCCAGGTTCATCCAACTCCAAGTATTGTGCTGCCTGTGTTTTAAATGCACTCCTTGCATTTCTCTTACCCTCTCCATTTCTATAATTTTGTCATTTCAAATGCAATATAAATGAAATCATACAATATATAACCTTTTGAAATGGGCATACAGATTTAGAAATTCACCAAGGCTGTTGTTATGTATCAATAGTCTCTTCCTTTTTATTACTGTGGTACGAATGTATCACAATTTAATCATTCCTCACTTGGAAATCTAGGCTTCCAAGATTGTGATTTTATAAAAAATGGTTTTATATTCACACTGGTTTTGTGTGAATGTAAGTCTTCATAATTCCCTAGGATAGAGGCCCAGGAATTCAATTGCTGAATCATGTAGTACTTGTGTGCTTTTTTTCCTTTTTTAATTGCTGATCATTTTTGCAGAGTGGCTTTACCATTTTACATTTCCAGTAGCAAATGTGAGTGGTCGAGTTTCTTCTCATGGTTCCCAGCATTTGGTGTAATCACTATGTATGGTTTTAGTTATTTTAGTAGATATGACATGATAACTCATTGCTGGTTTATTTGAATTTCCAAAATGGCAAATAATGTTGAACAGTTTTTAATATGCTTATTTTCTACCATCTGTATATCTTCTTTGGTGAAATATCTTTTTATATCTTATGATGTTCATGTTCTAAGTGGATTGTTTAGCTTTCACTGTTATGTTTGAGAGGTTTTTCTTATATAGTATAAGTGTTGTTCTTTGTGATATATATAGTTTGCAGATATTTTCAGCAACTCAGTAGCGTGTCTTTTTGTTCTCTTTACATTTAAGTCTGTGATCTGTTTTGAGTTAATTTTTGTATATGACATAAGACATAGGTGCAGCTTCATATATTTTCTTATGGCTATTTGACTGAGCTAGCACCATTTATTGTAAAGATTCTTTCCTCCTTTAAATTAATCTTTCACCTTTGTCTAAAATCATTTGAACCTATTTTTGTGGATCTATTTATGGTTCCTGTGTTCTGTTCATTGGTCTTTGTGACTATCATTCTGTAAATAACACATAATATTTATTGCTATAGCTATAATAATCTTGAAATCAAATGGTCTCATTTCTCCTGTCTTACACTTTTTTTCAAAGTTGTTTTAGCATTCTAGTTTCATGTCTTTCTAAGCTTTAGATAATATATAACATATTATATATTATACTCAGAGACAAAGAGTGCTGGATTTTCATTAGCAATTTCTTAAACCAGTGTATTGGTTTAGAGAGAAATTTTACTTTTTAAGTCTACAAATCTATAAATATATTATGTTTTTCCATTTATTTAAATTTTCTTGGATATCTTTGTCAGCATTGTATAGTTTTTCTGTATATACATATTGTAAAACCTCTGCTTGATTTCCACCTATGTAGTTCATATTTTGAGTGGTATTGCATTTTCAATTATCAGTGTCCATGTATTCATTGCTAGCATATACAGATACACTTGATTTTGTACACTTGTCTTGTATCCTGTGACCTTCCTAAATTCACCTGTAAGTTCTAAATGGTCTTTTTTTTTATTCTTTTGAATTTTCCATACAGACAATCATGTCATCTGTAAATAAGGATAGTTTTCATTTTCTTTTTCCATTTACATATCTTTTATTTCCTTTTCTTGCCTTATTTCACCAACTGTAACTTCTAGCACTATGTAGAATAACAGTGGTGACAGAGGACATGTATGCTTTGTTCTTGAACTTAGTGATAAAGCATTTATTTAGTTCTTTACCATTAAGAATATTATCTGTAAGATTTTTATAGGTGTTCTTTATGAAGCAGAGACTAAGTTTCTATTTCTCTGAACATTTTTTCACAAATATTGATTTTTTCAAATTTTTTTTTGCTTCCATTGATATGATTTTCCTCCTGTAGCTCATTAATATGGTACATTACTTTGATTGATTTTTAAATATGAACAAGCTCTGTATTACTAGAATAAAGCCCACCTGGTTATGGCCTACAATTTTTTATATATTGCTGAATTTTATTTGCCAATATTTTGTTAAGAATGTATGTATCTGCTTATGAGGAATATTGGTCTGTAATTTTCTTTTCCTCCTTTCTTCCTTTCTCCAGTTTTATAAAATAAACTGGAGTTGTTCTTTCCTTTTCTACTTTCTGGAAAACATTGTGTAGAACTGGTATAATTCTTATTTAAAAGTTTGGTAGAATTCTTCAATAAAACCATCTCATTCTAGAGATTTATTTTCTGGGAATTTTTTAATTGCAGATTCCATTTCTGGGTAGTTGTAGGACTATTCAGATTTCTATGCTATGTTGAGTGTGTTGTGGTAGTTTGTATTTTTCAGGAAAGTGACCCATTTTATATGGGTTTTCAAATGTATGTGTGTAAAGTTGTTTGTCATATTTTCTTATGATCTTTGTAATGTCTGCAGACTCTTCAGTGATAAGCCCTGCTTCATTCCTCATTTTGGTAATTAGTATTTTTTCTTCCTTTCCAAACTTACTACAAGTGTGTTGATTTTATGGATATTTTCAGTTTGTTCATTGCTTTTCTCTGTTACTGTTTTCCACCTTCAGTTTCATTCCTGCCTGCTTTTCTTTTTATTATTTCCTTCCTTGCTTACTTTGAGTTTATTTTACCTTTCTTTTTCTGGCTTTTGAGTGGAAATTTAGTTATTGGTTGAGACTTCTTTTCTAATATATGCATTAATGCTATGCATTTCCCTCTCCTCAATACTGCTTTAGTTGTGTCCCATAAATTTCATTTATATTTCATTAAATATATGGCTTTTATTTTGAGATTTCTTTTTTTATTGTTGTGTTAGGTTGGGGGTACATTGTGGCATTTACTTCTTATGATATATCACATATATCATACTTGAATTCACACCACCACCACCACCACATTCTCATTTATCTGCTTCTCCCCCCATTCCTGGAACAGTTTCAACAGGTATCATTTTTTCATTTACATACCTGTGTACACAGTATTTGCACCACATTCACCCTCCTACCTCCTTTCCCCACCTCCTCCCCTCCTGCTGGTACTGATCCCCCAGATTCTGCCCTCCTGTTCTCCAATTTCCTCTTTCAGCCATGGATTCTTTAGAAGTATGTTGTTTCATTTCCAACAATCTGAAGAGTGTCCTTTCATCTCTCTCTTAGTGGTTCATACTTAACTTTCACTGTGGTTAGAGAACACATTCTATGTGGTTTCAATTAAACTTGTTGAGACTTCATTTTCACTTCAAGATACGGTCTATCTCCATAAATATTCTGTGGGAACTTGAGGACAAGGTGTGTGTGTTCTATAAGTAACTACTACATATGGTTGGCTGATGTTACTGTTGAGTTTTTCTGTATTTTTATGCTCTTGATAACTTTCAGTCTAGTTTTTTATCAGTTATTCAGCAAAGGGTGTTAGATTTTTCAACTATAATTTGAATTCGTCTATTTCTATTTCAGTTCAATAAATTGTTTCACTTATTTACAGCTCTGTTGTTTAGTGTATAATATTTAGGTGTGTGATGACTTCTTATTGGATTGGCCACTTTTCAGAATATAATTTCCTCTTTTTTTCTGGTGTTTTATTCTGAAATCTACTTTATCTGGTATGAATATAACCATTCTAACATTTATAAGATACAAATTCTTGGATACTTTTTACTTTCTACATGCATATATCAATATATTTGAAATGCATTCACAAAGAAAAAAATGGGTTCACATATCATTAAGTAATTTTCATTAATCCATTCTGCCAACCTATCTGTTTTGATATTTGGCCCTTTACATTTAAAGTAAGAATTATTTCATTAAAGTTTAAGTCTCAATTTAATTTTTTTATTTTCTGAGTGCTTTTTTGCTTCTGTTTCTTTTTCTTGTGGGTTATTTTAACATTTTTTAGAATTCTGTTTTGATATATATATATGGTATTTTTAGTGTATCTCTTTATATATAGCTTTCATAGTGGTTATTCCTGCTGATACACACACATATATGTGTAACTTATAAAAGTCTACTGGCATATAATTGTCTTAAATATTTCCTGTACATAACATTTAGAACCACATCAGATATTGCCATAATTTTTACCTCAATCATAAAATATAATTTTGAAAAATTCAAGAAGAAAAGGAAAACTCACTGCATTTAGTATTTGCTTACCATGCTCTTTCTTCCTTCCTAATGTTGCAATATTTTTCATTTTACTATTTCCTTTCTATGTAAAGAACTTTCTTTAGATATTATTTTAGAAGAGTTCTGGTAGCAAAAAATCACCTCATTTTCCTTCATCTGAGAATGTCTTGATTTCTCTTTCTCTGCTGAAGAATTTTTCCACAGTTACAGGATTTGGAACTGAAAGTTCTTTTCTACTAGCTCTTGAAAATTATTATGCCACCTCTTCTGTTATCCATGGGTTTTGATAAGACGTCTGCTGTCTTTCAAATTGTTTTTCCTTTATAGGCAGGGTATCATTTTTCTCTGGTTACTCTGAAGATTTTTTTATTTGTCTTTAATTTTAGATGTTTAATTATAATTCAGCTACTCATGAATTTCTTTGGGTTTATCCCATATCATCTTCTCAGATCATTTGGGTTTTGTTGTTACTCAGAATGTTTTAGCCATTATTTCATCGTGTAATTTTTTTAGCTCCACTTTCTTTCTCATCTCCTTTTGCTAATATGATCACTAAAGCTTTTGCCTAGTCTCACAGGTTCCTAAGACTTTGCTCATATTTTTCTAGTCTATTTTCTATTATTCAGATTGAATAATTTCTCTTGTCCCATCTTCCAGTTTACTGTCTCTTTCCTTTGTTCTCTTTAATCTGTTGGTAAGGTTATCCTTAAGTGACTGTTTATTTCTGTTGTATTTTTAAGCTCTAAAATTTCCATTAATTTCTTCTTTACTGAGACTGTTTCTTTGTTGAGAATTTATATTTCTTTGCTGATGGCTCTACTTTTTTTTTTTTCATTTGTCTTCAGTATGTGTGTAATTTGGTCTTTGAAGCTTTTCTTAGTGGCTGCCTTAAAATCAAATAAATTTAAAATTTAATTTTTCTAACATCTTTGTCTTCTCAATGTTGACACCTATTGTCTTCTTGCATTTCATCTGAGATCTCCTTGATACTTGGTACACTGAGTAATTTTCAGTTGAATATGAATTGAGCTAAAAATGTGCAAGTTCAATTGAAACCTGGATATTTTCACATTATAAAATATTGGACTTTATTTAAGCCTTCAGTTTTAGCTAGGTTTTTCTGATACCATTTCATTTGAGGAATGTTCAGGGACTGACTTGTTATCAAGTGGTGATAGAAGTCTAGTTTTCCCTTTTAGCTTTCATTGTCAACTGAGGCCAAAGCTCCTCAGTATTGCTAAGTGGGGATGGAAGTGCCAACTCCCTACATGGCTTTCACTGAAACTGGGATGGGGGGGACTCATAACCACTGGGTGATAGTGAAAGTCATTAATTAATAATGACTTTCTCTGACTCTAATTGGAAAGGTAGAAAGTGTGTCATTACTGCTGGATGGGATTGAAAGTTCAAATTCCTCATGCAGTCTCCACTGACCCTGTTGGGGGAGAGGGCTTATTACCAGTCATTCGTATGAATACTGAGGTGCCTTACTTGGCCTTCCCTAATGCTTCAGCAGGAATACTGGTGTACTTTGTTATAGCTTCATGAGAGTAGAAGTCTAGGATACCCACTTGGCCTTTGCTGGCATTGTTAATTTTGAGCCATAGTTTTGGTTTTTTTTTTCCTGTGGTGTTCAGCTATCATGGAGAAGTTACTGTCTAAATTCATTGTGTCTGCTAGGCTTTGTCTTTCCTAATCCTTTGGACAGAGGGAGTAGGGTTCTGTTTGAGGTCTTTGTGGGTTTTTTGTTTTTGCTTTCTTTGGGTTTTGGGGTTTTTTGTTTTTTGGGGGTTTTTTTGTCTGTATCTATTAACATTCTCTCAGTTCTTCAGCTCCAAGTCTGGATATGTAGCTCCAGGAAGCTACGGCCATGTTGTGACTTGGTTCCTGGGTTCCTTGTATTTTTTAAAATCTTATTATATTTGTTTATATATAACATCCAGGAATTGTCATTATAGTTAAGGAAGGGAATAGAGAAAAGTACATTTAGTCCATCTACCTGGAAGCAAAAGTCTTACTGGCTCACCTTTTAAAACAGCCTACATTAAAAGGGGGACTGTAGAATATGTAGTGTTGAATACAAAGTGATAGAATAGATTTTTGTAGTTGTTGCTGTTGTTGTCTTACAAAATTACTCACACTGACTTTTTAAAAACAGTGCTAATTCAGTTACTAAGTTAACTTTTACAGATGATTCTGTGTTGTTGCCCTTGGTCCTTAACATTTTTTAGAACTTGTTGAACTTAATTGTAGATAGTGAATGATGTTGTTCTCAACATTCTCCGTGGCATAAATTGCCATCCTTCCAGGCTGTGTTTGATTTTTGGAGTAAGCTATAGTGGCTCAAGAGCCAAGACAGGTAATAAAACAAATGACCCAATTAAGTACTTCTCAGTCTAACACTCTTTTATCTAAAAGAACAGTGTGAACCAAAGCATTTTGTAGGGATAAAGCCATTCTTTCATATCATTAAAAAAAAAAACTCTCAAACACTTCACAATTTCCCACAATAAGCCTGATTAGCCATGGAATGAATTTTGCCAAAACAATACCATTTAAAATCAGATCAACATTTCTTTCCTCTGGTTTTGACATAAATGTTCCCTTGAATCCTATGGATTTTGGAGGTTTTCACTGTAAACGTTTACAATTTGTTTTGGGGTCTTGAAAAATACCATATTCCATGACTGTTCTCCTCAAATACATGTCATGCTGTCTGGCTTCCCTTTGAAACTTTCAAACAAATGTCACATCTTCTCTACTTTTTATCATTCAAATATGTAGTTCAGTCTTTACAGAAACTTTAGTGTTTAAAAGTCTCTTCAGTGTGAGTCAATGTTCGCATAGCTAAGCCTCTACTTGAACAAATCCAGCTTCAGACATTTTCATCAGCCTTTTGTACTTCATAAAAAGCAGCATCTTTATTACCTTTTGGTTGCCTTTGTGCCAAAAACAAAACAAAACAAAACAAAAAAACCTCTTTACAGTCCTTCTGCATCATAATTGTCCCTCTAGATGTCTGTCACTTATGTTTAACTTTACACAAAATTCAGTGTTAATTCTCTGCTTTCAACAGCTGACATTCCCCATCCCATTCATCTCAGCCTATCCCCCAAGAGAATGAAAGTGCTGCTGTTACAAACAAAATCACTTTACAGTGTGTCTTTCCCACGCATGCTTTCGGTTTTGCCAACCCATCTGAGAAGATGAGCTTCATTACTTTATAGTAACAGAAAGAATACTAAAGCATCATCCTTTTTGCTTAAGTGTAAAGCTTTGAAGCTGCATACATAGCACCTGAAATAGCTGATAGACCTAATTCACCAAGTAGGAAATGGCCCTTTTGCAAATTCAAGAGCTACTAAAGAAATTAAATATATCCTCACTCAAAAACCTGATCCTTTTTTCCTTTCCATGGTTCCTTTTCAATTCAAGTTGAACTATTAGGAGAGGATGCCAATTTGAGAGAAGAGGGTAGCAATATAATGCCATGTTTAAAAGCATGATATTTGATAGTCACACTGCCTTGATTCAAAAGCTGGCCATTTCAGGTTACCAGTTGTATAAAATACTTGGGAAAGTTACATAACCTCTCCCAACCTTAGTTTCCTCTTCAGCAAAATTGGAAAATTATAATTACCTCTTAATGTTGTTCTGAAGACTAAAGGAGATAATATGTGTAAAGTATTTTAGCACATTATTTGGCACCAAGTATTTGATGATAGCTATTAATTATTAATTGTAGTACTATGACAGTCATTGAAAATAAGTAGGATATGGTGCTTGCCTTCAAAGAATTCAAAGTCCACATAATTTCTCAGCTCAAATTATGCCATCAGAAAAAAATAAACCATTAAAAAAAACTAAAGTCTATTACAGTCCTGTAATGTACAAAATTAGGCTTTCACCCTTGGATAGACCATTTTAAGATTAGTCAACAAAGCAATCCTTCAACATTCATTATTGATTTTTCTCATGTAGATTACACATCAAGGAACCAAAGATATGTTCTGGTTTCCTTCTAAGTTTGTCAGGTACAAAACTTCTTGATTATCTATGAAATCACTTTCAATTGCCAGTCTTCCTCTTTCCCACCCATTCAAGCACTAAAGACCCACAAATATTACACTGGTGGATGTGGGAAGTAGAAATAAATGTGAAAATGAATCAGTTGCTTAGTAGCCTGGTCAGTCAGCCACAGGCAGACAGCCTGCACTCCAGCTCCTCTCACTGCAGGAGATTTTTTTTCCCTCTACCTATACAGCTAAGCACGCCAATGAGTTCATTCAGAATAGATGATCAAAATCTGATACTGGATTTGTCATGACTTCCCTCTCCTACCAAACAAGAGATTATGAAATTCCATGTAAGCAGAAAAGAATCAAATTTGTACTAAAGAAAAACTTACCCAGAATGGTGTTCGATCTTCTAGAATGGCTAAAAAGGTTGGGCTGTCTCCTTTCAAACAGATTTCTAAGAAGAGATGCAATAGAGGTATAAAATTTTCCGTTTATTGTATTTTGGGGATAGTCATTTTGTGATCATGTGAAGTGTGTTGGACAATGTTATATGGGTAATTGCTTTCACATTATACTGGTGTAGACTAAAACTTTTTTGCAACTTTGTAACTTTTCCAATAAGCTCTCATCAATGAACTATCTGTAATGTTTGTGAATATAAAAAATTGTACATAATACCAAAACAGTCAATTGGACATCTACATTATATCAAATGTTGTTTATTTTGCCCTACGTATTGCCAAATAATAAATCTGAATATTTTCTCTTTAATTTACCTCTTATTTAGAATGCAATGATAAACCTTCTCACTTTAAATGATTTTCCATTTCACTATAGTTTCCCTTTTCTACGTTGCCATGTCTAGTGCCTCTACAAGATATAAGTACTCACAGGAACTTACCATATGATAAATTATTAATACAACTTAGAAATTTAAAAAACATGCTGTTGATTGAATAATAGAACAATAAACATTGATTATACTCACCTGAACAAGATTACTATGCACCTGTGACATAAAACTTATGTAATTCAATTATTTTGCTTCAGAGTTAGGAAGCAGGTGTATCAATTCCCCCCTGATGTTAGATATATTGTATATCCTCTTTGTGTTTTTCAAAATAAAGTGCCAGCTAGATCTCCACTTTATTTTTAAGTTGTGACTGCTTTTTCTTGAGATTCTTTCAAACAGAACTTTGTTCCCTTAAAATGGGAGTTGAAATAATTTTTGGCAAGCCATCAAATGGCCTCAAATGTATTTAATGCAACCTTGCTCCAATATTAAAATTTTCACAAACTTCAGTAGGCCGACCCTTACTGTTTCTTCATTATCCTTTCCAGCTGTGGCTGAAAGCCTAAATGCTACCATTTCAATCACATCCTTCCAGCACCACAAGCCTTTGCCTGACAGATTATCTTCTCCACAGGCAGGCAGCCACATCCAGACTTTGATGGGATCCCAAAGCCTTCAGCATCGCAGCCGGGAACAGCAGCCATATGAAGGAAACATAAACAAAGTGACCATCCAGCAATTTCAGTCACCATTGCCTATTCAGATCCCCTCTTCACAGGCCACCCGGGGACCTCAACCTGGACGGTGCTTAATTCAAACTAAAGGGCAAAGAAGTATGGATGGATATCCAGAGCAGGTGAGAAGAGCTTTTTAATAGTTGATGGATTTTAAGGGAAAAAAACCAAAACTTCTGTTACGAATGTGGTCCAGGACACATAATGCAGTAAGCAAGCTGAATGGAATAGAACATTCTTTATAGGGATTTTGTAATTATTTTTAGTGGTAAAGGACTATAACACATAGAAATTTATGGTTGGTAAAATACCCTATAAAAAGGAAAAAATGATGGGTCAGAATATTTTTCCAGTTCTGTTCTGTGCCCCTCCCTACCTCCTTTCTCTCCCAACTGTGATTAGCTCTACAGCACAGTTTTTAAAGGTTATGGAGTTGCAATGGATTAGGAGTATTGACTGAGGTCTCTGGTAAAATTGACAGTATAAAAAATAAACTGGATTATTCTCCTCTATTTGTGGAAAAAAAAATTTAAAGTCTATCTTCTGGTTATTGAATAGTACAGAGATAAAACTTTGCTATAAAGAACATTTAAGAAGAGAAATATTTCTGTAACGCCCCAAAACTGTTGATAAATGCCATGTAAAAAAAAATGCTGCTTTTCTGACCTATCTAAAACTAGGATTTGCTTTTCCATTGTAGAATCCATTTTACTTCCTTAGGACCAGAAAACAGAATAGGATCTCATTTATTGAGTTATATTAATCTTAGAAAGTAAGACATTAAGATTTTAATACTCACATAAAATTTGTCTTATTTCATTCTTCAGATAATTAGGCATAGCTCCCACTGACTTTACTGAATTTTTAATATGGTTTATAAAGGTCTCACTTTGCTATTGCTTACTCAAATGCTTTCCATGTTAAGTGCCTCACTTTCTAAACATTAAGTTCATTCTCCAGCTTTTTCTTGGTATTAAGAGCCATTTATCATGGGATCCCAGCTACTTTAAACATTGCCTCTATTTCTTACCACCCATCTTGAAACTGAAATGTAGTATTCATTATTCTCAGAATCATAGGTACTTTTTTCAAGACAATTCTTTTACTCTACTTCCTTGATCTAGGCCAAGTGTTGGATTCAATGTATAATAAATGAGACAGGTGCTTTTAACCAGATAATGATGTGAAGTTTTTAATTCTCTGGAGTTTCTGAAAAACTAATGATGTTTTAAATTATTCTTTACCAAAGGTATCTTAAGAGAATAAAAAATTATTCCTATCTACTACCTCACAAATACCATAACCTCAACCCATTCTCTGATTTAGTTACGCCTATCAGTAGCTACATGCGTGTTGTTGTTTTTGTGTTGTTACCAGAATCGATATATTTAAAAAATCTACTGAGGTCAAAGCCCTCTGTTTTACCTACAAGGAACTATAAACTTAGTATTACCATACAGTTAATCTGAATATCTAAAGACATAATTTATATAGTTTAACCTGAAGATTACTAAATCTTAAAGTTTACATATAAATTCAGTTTAAAACATCATGATTCTTTCAGAGAATATACCTTTCATGTGTTTTGATTCATAACTCTGATAATACTGGGTGCCTTTCAAACTGAGAGAAGAAAATGTAAGCATTCAAAACTATGTTAAAGAAAGGACTTAAATATAATTCCTTTGCCTTTTTAGTTTTGTCTGCTTTGGTTTGAGGCTGAAAATGGTTTAGAATGTTGAGGTTTAAAAACTTTGGGTGACAAGAATAAAGCCTAAAAGGTCTTTAAACAATTAGTCCTGATTCTAAAACTCTCTTCCTCCCAATCCACTTGCAAATCTTGAAACAGTTTGTTTAAAGTTTCTCCATAATTCAGTATGTTTGTTTAATGCTAACATCTTGATAGAGCTGGCTCATATTGGCCCATTATTGTGGGCATCTCTCCCCAACTCCACCTTCAATGACATCCCATGAAAAGGCTGGCATTGTGGGAAAACTTACGCCCTGAAAACTGTCAAACATTACAGAGCAGGGTATGCCCCCATTCCTGACAAGCTGTTAAACATTTTCCCGCACACCACCATCCCCTACACTATTTCCTTTCATCTCTCTTGCTTTTCCTAACCTCTGTGCTTCTTCATTTAGCTCTGTCATTCAAGGAAAAGAATACTAGAGCTAGGTCTCAGAATTTAAGTTCTACTTTCGTGTTTACTTTTACTAGCCATACTCTGGCCAAGACATTAACTCTTTCTGATATTCCATTTCTCTCCATAAAATGAAAACATTATGGACTGGAGATGGAGCTCAATGGTAGAGCACATACCCTGCATGCACCAAGTCCCTGGGATTGATCCCCAGGCCTGAAATAATAATAATAATAATAAAAGAAATTACCACCCACGAAGAACAGTCGAAAAGTTTCCGTGAGAGTCAAATGGTACAATTCTACACACACACAGAAGAAAAGTAAGCCTGGCGTATGAGAGTTTGAGAATGAAAATATTGGAAGTCACTTAATGGTTACTGTTCCCAACCTCCTTAGTCTAAAGACAGAAAAATAAATGAAACCAAAAACATAACAAGCGGCTATAATTTTCATGTGAAACTCTACATAATCTTTAAATGTTTTCAATATTTTTCTTTCTTATCCTCCTTATTCTCCCCTTCACAATATAATAATTTACATCAGCTATTTTCAATCTCAGTTATACATGGAATCTGTTAAGGAGATTTAAAAAACACTGATGCATTTTGGCTTCATTCCCAAATTAACTGATTTTATTAATCTGCAGGTTACCTAGGTAATGTAATTTTTTAAAGCTCCTCAGGTTTTAAATGCTTTAGATGTTCTATGGCTCAACTACTTATCAGCTGAATAATATATTGGTATTATCACTATTTAAAAGCATACATAAATTGAATATTTTAAAAGAAACTAATAACATCTTGGTTCTTATACAAATTTGTAATCCAAGGCAAAGTATATTTATATAAGTAGAACATACAGATACCAAGGCAGAAATAATAAGGAAAAATATCAGCAAGATGCTTCAAATCTCCCAGAACCTTTCCATGTAAAAACTGATTTAATTTAACTAAAGCTATGATCTAGGTGAACCAGCTTCTCTT
This sequence comes from Castor canadensis, assembly GCF_047511655.1. Lineage (NCBI taxonomy): Eukaryota > Metazoa > Chordata > Mammalia > Rodentia > Castoridae > Castor > Castor canadensis. The sequence continues at coordinate 105,203,562 of NC_133392.1, read as the reverse complement.
TTGTTGACTAAGAAACTAAGACCAAGAGAAGTTAAGTGTTTTGATTGTGATCATACAATAGTTTAATTAGAACCCAGTGCCATGGGTCTACAATATACACGTTGTAGCTGGCTACGCCATAGCCAAGTACACAAGTCTAGAGTAAGTTCACCTTGCAAAAGTAAAGAAATAGACAACTATACCCTCCAGTCCATGCATTTGACCATGTGACTGTTACACAACTTACAAAGTCATTTTATAGAATTTACTATGCTGAGTTTCACATTCCTTATGTCAAACCATGAATTATAAATTGAGAGCTGTAGATTATTTTTAATGCCTGGAGAATAAAATTCTATAGGGAATTTATAAATAACAATATTTTAAGAAGTGCAGGATGAAGTATTGGATGTCCCTGAAGCTGTTTGAGTACAACACATACATCCAACCCATTTCATACCTGTTTTCTAACTATCTTAATTATTGCCTTTTAACTTTAAATTCCATATTTTATTAACATGTATTGATAGGTTTCAGTGTTATATTTCAATACATGCACACAGAGTGCCTTGACCAAATACATCCCCTCTTCATCCACTTAGATTATCTAGATGCCCTTCCACTCTCCAATCCCTAGTAATCTCTATCTACATCAGGTTCACTTACTTCCTTTTTAATTTCCATATATGAGAGAGAACATGTACTACTTGTCTTCCTATGTCTGGCTTATTTCACTTAACACAATGTCCTCCAGTTCTACTCATTTTGCTGCAAATGACAAGATTCTACTTTTAGGGATATTTAAGATTCTATTGTGTATATACACACTACATTTTCTTTATCCATTCATCCATTGCTGAGCACATAGGTTGATTTTTCCACCTCCTCCCCAACATTTTTGATGTTGTCATTTCATTGTAGCTTTGAGAAGAAAACGTAGTTTAATAAAACAAATATTTTCAAGTTTTTCTTCATATATCCCTCAGTTTGATGTAGTTTTCTTCAACTACCCCCAATAGACAAAACCTTACCTTGAACTCTTGTGTGCTCTTCATGCAGTTGTCCAGAGCATCTAATCCAAAGACATGTTTGAAACCGTTGTCTCAGTAAACTACTTAAGTACTCCATAATTACTGAGTGTTAAAATGACCTGTTCCAGGAAGGTCACATTTCCTTTTTGAACATCCAATCCAAGAAATTCTATCAAAATATATCCTGACTCTCATACCACTTATCATCATCTGCACCACTGCCATTTTAGTTAGTCACAATAGCCCCTAACTACGTCCAATACTCCTTCAGTGCTTTCTTTTCTTCCAGTTTAATTCCTGTCAATCTATTCTCTACTGCCAGAGTTAGCTTTTCAAAACATGTTATATCGTGTCACTCTTCTGCTTAAAATGCTTTAGTGGCTTTCAAAATTTCTGAATAAATTCTCAATCTTTACACTATGGTATAATGTCCTTTCAGTTATAGTCCCTGCCTACATTTCCTTCTCTTTCCTTAGCTTTTTTTTCCTGTCATGCACCTCTTACTGTTTTATAACAGCTTTATTGATATAATATACATACCATAAAGTTCACTTTAAACAAAGTGTACAAGTAAATTATTTTTCTTATATGTGTAATTGAGCAGTCATCACCATAATTTAATTTTAGAACATTTTTATCATTCCAAAAAGAAACCTTGTACCCCTTAGCAGTCAGTTTCCATATTCCTTCTCTCTAATCCTAGACAACCACTCACCTACTTTCTTTCTCTGCATAAAACTATCCTATTTTGGACAACTAATATAAATGTGATGGTGCAGTGTGTGTTTTTTATGACTTGCTTCTTTCATTTAGCATAATACACTGAGCATAGCATGTATTAGTACTTTATTCCTTACCATTGCCAAAATAATACTCCATTGTATAAACAACTTATCCATTTGAACCATCATTTGATGAATATCTGGGTTGTTTCTACTTTGGGACTATTATGAATAATATTTCATGAGCATTTATGTACAAATTTGTACAAAGGTACATGTGTTTGTGTTTCTTGAATAGATACATAGGAATGAAACTGATAGGTCATATGGTAATTATATTTAGCATTTTGAGGAACTGCCAAACTGTTTAATAAAGTAAGTACAACATATATTCCAATAAATGAGGATTTCAATTTATTCACATGCTTACCAATACGCGTTTCTGTCTGTCTGCTTTTTTTTATTACCTGTGAAGTGTTTTATTATCCTGGGAAGTGTTATCGCATTGTGGTTTTGATTTATACTTCCATAATAACTAAAATGTCACACACTATAGAATATTGTGGTTACAGTTGTTGCAGTTCCCAAACCACATGTATATTTTTCTTTTCAAAAAGAGAATAAGAAGTCTTCTTTTGTTTTATGCAAATATCAAGGTTTTCCTAAAGTTTTAACCAACTTAGACATTTGATTACTAGCAACTCAATCTAATAAGGCTTAAGCAAAAAGAGAACATTTTGAATCATGTAATCTGAAATTTCAGGAATGGGGCAGGTTTCAGATAAGACTTAATACCAGGCTCAGTAGAAGTCAAAGCTTCTCTCTCCTTGGGTTGCTTCCTGTCTAAGAAAAGCTTTTCCCTCATGCTAGAGAGACAACTGTGAGAGCTCCAGCCTTTTCATTTTCAAACAAGAAAGAAAGAGCAAGATTGTCTTTCCTGGACATCCTAGTGACATCATATTAGTCCTTTCTGATTGTGTTACTTACCCATCCTATAAAAAATTAAATTTTTAGGAAATATAGCTCTTTGTTTTAGATCTATATAACATGACTCACCCAAAGCATACTGGCTGAGAATAGAATGGGTAGTTCTTGGAATAAAAATTTTGGTATAACTATTAAGTGAATAATGAATGCATCTTAAGCAGTACAAAATAGTTTCCACTAAATACCTTATTGTGTATAATGCTAAGAAAGAGAATAGTCAGTAGGAGGCAAATTGATTTCAGCATCACAGGTATCTTTCCCTAAACATGAATTACAGCTCTAAACATACACACACACACACACACACACACACACACACACACACACACACACACACACACACACACAGCTGTTTCCTTTGTTTTAGAGTTTAGGTTTTAGAGTGTGGACGATTATAGATTATGATCTCACAGGGCCATACTGTGACATTATAATCTATTTTGTCATGAAGGAAGCAGACTCTGGAAGTTGTAAGAGACATTAAAACATAAGACTCCTTTTTATGTTTTCAGCCATAAATTTCATTATTGGTTATCAGCCTCTTAAAAGAAAATTGAAAAACTGATTCTCATTAAATATGCTGTTTATTAGACTCCTAGCCCTGACCTTTTGCTAGAATACTGCATATTCTTTGCTAATCCTCCTTCTTTTCAGACTGTCTCTTGACAGTAACATATTCTTTCCTCTTATATTTTACAGTTTCTTTGGGCCTTGGCAGGCAGGTGGAACTCCCTAGATGTGAAATGAATACTCTCTCTCTCTGACATGTTTTATGAGACCCAATAGTCATAGCACAACCTTAGCCATACCTTAGCATACCCAAGAGTCGTTTAGCTTCAGATCAGAATTTATATTTGTTTGTCACATTTATAAAACCACAGTATCATCTTTATTATTTCTATTATTAAAAATATATTGAGACTGTTCTTCAAATACTTGGCACATATGAAATTTGGTTTTCTTAGATTTTTAGTGCCTTCCAGATTTACAATAATATAAAATAGATATAGTTACTACCTTGAAAAAGAATGACTGGAAATTAATCTCAGCAATCTTCTGTGTAAATGAAATCTGTTGCATTTGTTTCCTCTCAGGTTTTATAGAGACCTGGGGAAAGCCAGAAGTACATACACCTTGCACATCATTGTATATGAAAATTTCACATTAGAAAGATATAACCCAAATTTTAAATAATTTATTTGAAAATGCATACACATATGGGCAAACACAAAAGAAAAAAATCAATTATACAGGTTGCTTTCTTCTCATTTTCTAACTAATAAATAATAGCAAAGGGTCAAGAAGTATAGTAAATAAAGCTAAAGTATTTCCTCTAGCTATATCAAAATATTATATGTTCATACCGATAGACAATGAACCATATAAATATAGACTAGTATAAGCTGTAATTTCTACCACCCTATGAAAACTAGATTTTAACAAGTCTAGCTCAACTGAAGGAAAAGTTGTTATTAAATATATATTTAAAGTAAAAATATGAAAAAGTATTTTTAGTAATTGCATCTGGCCTTAATTTAGAAACTATTCATTAATGACTCTACCATAAAAATCACACTAGTGGATAGTTTTTTTACCCTTATTGCAAGTGAACTGTGTAATAGTTAAACATTATATTTACTAGTATGAAATATGACAGTGAATTCAGAAATGGTCTCCTTAAACAGAGAAACCTAATTGATGTTGAACTATTTAAAAGGTAGGTATTTAAAGGTACTTGAAAACAAAAGAGTATTTTGGGTGTTTGCATTAAATAAATAGGTTAATCAAGTATGCTGGTGGAAAAAAAACATTAAGCTTCTTAAGAAAGCAAATGTTCCCAATCATCTTTAGGAACTCTTCCAGTATATATTTACATAAATACAAAATATATGCTAATGTAGTTCTGGTTTTTTTTTCTTAACTCTTTATTAATCTTTTGCCTGCTGACCTCTGGTAATATTTGGCTCATCTTGTTCCAGTACATTTTCTGTATTTAAAATTTACAAAAATGTTTTATCTTCATGTAACCAAAGTATGCTGCCTCTTTCTCTTAAGGCTTTCAATCATCTGGGGTCACCCTGTCCCACTTTACCTGCAGAACCAGCATTTTTCCCATAGCCACACACATGCCCAGCTCAGGGTTGCCAAGAATTCTTAGGTTTGTTGTAGTTTCTTTAGGTCATCTCTGGCAGATTTCCCATTGCTACCCTTTTACTACAGCCTTACCCAGGTGGACTCTACTCCTAATGCTATCATTCCCTATAGCCTTATAAAACACAAAGCTCCTTTTTACTTTTACTGTTTTTACTTTTACTTTTTACTTCTACTGTTGACTTGACGTACTGAGGAGTAACAAAATACAGTACCCTAGAATATTAGTCCTTACATCTCTAAGCATTTATTGGCTACTCCCTATCACAGCATCTCCATATACTTGAACTCTTTCTTTGACCTTTTTCTACTATTCACTTTCTCCCTAGGCCCCTAACTCCAGCTCCAGGAGCTGCCACCATACTCGAAGTTCTTTTCACTGCCAGCTTCATTCTTCCTTTGTTTCACCCTCTTTCCAACGATGCCCATTTCTCAAACTAAAAATCCTGATGTTCCTAAACATTACAATTATCTAATTAGGAGTTGAATTATACTACCCTATTAGAAAGCAGAGTACCTTATTTAAATGGCCATATTTTCCTTCTCTCTGCATTTGAGACCTTTCTGCCACTTATTCATGTAGTTCTTTCAAATTAGTCTGAATGCATGTACATTTACAAGACAGATCAAAACCTATTCCTGCACATTATGACAATTAAATACTTCATTAATGCCTGACTGCTCAAGTGATTTCAAACTAGTTTCCATCATGAGTGATGCATATAAAAATAGTAAATATTTTGTTGAAATTTATGTGTCTTTTGCTTTCTAGGTCAACATAGGCTTTCCCTACAAACTGAAGTGAAATGTGAATCTTTTCACTGGGATGGACTTATTTAAAAGTACTTACCTTCATTTATCTCTTTTACATAGTTTTGTGTGAGAATAGAAAAGAACCCTGGCCTTGGATTTAGTATCAGTGGTGGAATTAGTGGACAGGGAAATCCATTCAAACCTTCTGACAAGGTAAGAAATGAATTTTTATTGACAATTTTATTTTTAAAATACTGATTTCTACTGTAATTAATATAATGGCTAGAGAAAAAAATTAAATATTTTTATTGTGCTTTATTTACCTAACTATGTGAAGCTAATTAGAAACTTTTTCAGCATGAGGGAAAAAGGAATCCACTATAGTGCCTAACAAATACTAAAAATAAAAAAGAAAAGGGTTTTTGGTGGGGTTTTAATGTGTTGGAGGAGGGTCATGGATTTTTTTTTTTTTTTGCTTTACACACACACACACACACACATATATATATATATATATATATATATATATATATATATATATATATATGTAAAGAAGGCTGTACAAGCAAATCATAATGAGTGTTTCCAAAGATTTATTTGTAAATCACTTATTTATTATTCTGGAAGTTTTTCTAATAGTAACAAAAAGATTACAGTAGTGACTCAATGCTAGAGCAAACTGACTGACATCTCTTCAACTCACCAGGCTTATCAACAATTTTATTAATAGAACTGTAGAACAGAAAAACCAGAGTTAGCATTAGCAGAAGAACCAGGTACTCTTCTTATGCTTATCACTGCCCCCACCAAACCGTGGACAAATCTTGTCACACCAACTCTAATCTTGACTAGGCCTGGACGTCCAGCATTCTATCCATGCTCACATGTGGCCTGCCTGATCCTCGTGTGGATCATCTAACTTTTTAGATTGAAATCCATTTACCCTGAGCTATAAACTCTGTCTTGTATCATCAGTGTTTAGTACTCTCAGCTTTGAATCAACTAATAATTATAATTTGATAATAATTAAAATGATTTACCTTTTGACCTCCCTAAACTTAGCTGCTTTAGTGACATCACAAACCTTTGGAATAAAAAAGAGAAATATTACATTTGAATAAAAACTCCACAGACTCTTGACTTACATTTGAGTCACAACCTGGTCTAGACCGTTTCAACCTGCCACTATTATAAAAGTAACTGACAGATCAATTTCTGATTATGAAACTTCTTCTGTGGTACAAACAATGTATACACATGTAAGTAAATGTAAAAATGACAAAATAAAAGGAGAAAGAAAAAAGAAACTTCTTCTGAAAAATCTTGGATATCCCTACAGTGGAGATTTCTTAAATTCGAGAGAGAACTTTTAATCTCATATTGTCCTAAACATATTTCCAGACATTTTATTTCTAGTTTCCCTGTCCTCTCCTTTCTCTTTCCAGAGAAGTTCAGGAGAAAAAAATGTACAAAAAGTAGGAAACTCACACTATTATATACATTAGGAAGGAAGAGACCAGAAAATAATCTCCAGTGACCATAGATGGAAGCTATGTTGGTCAACAAACTGGAACAGCTTCTACATGAATATGTAGAAAGAGTGTGTATGAGTCATCCCTCTATAAGTAGAGGAATACCAGTGAAAAACATCTGCACATCTACTACATTTCCATTGTGAAATGTTGAGAATAACCATTGATTTTAGTAGAATTAAAATATTTGATGTTTTAGTTGAACCATCTACTTACTTAATTTTAATAAATTATTAATAAATCTTAGTGATGTATACTTTTTATACTTTATAAAAGTTAAAAATGACCAGAAATGTGGTATTTTTTTAAATCTCAAGGCATTATGTCTTATTCATTTTGGTCCCTCTTTTTGTCTCTGGTTTTACATTCCCCCCTATAACTAACTTTTCATTCAATGAAACAATCAAGTTAGTAACTTGATTATTCTTAAGACAGTTGAAATTCAAAAGGCATGTTTTTCTCTCCTTTCTCACCAGCATATAAATCTTTTCACTCTATTTTTGGAAGAAACGGAATAATATTTTTAAATTAAAGATGAAGAGATTGCTAAATAGTCAACATGTTAGAACACTGTTGCATTTCTGCTACTTTCAAATGTAAGGATGTAAAACTGAGGCTTTCAAATCATTGCCTATCATTTTCCAGTATGATAAATATGAGCACTTTATAGTCTTAATTTAATTCCTCATTGGAATCATTTTAATGACTCTGTTGAGACACTGAACTATGTCTGTAATCTTATAATGTTCTCTTTTGGTTAAATGTAGCAGATACAGAGCTTGAATTATATAATGTGCCCATTGAAAAATTTCTCCCCCAAAGAACTTTTCTTTTACTGATTACTCTCAGAACCACTTCACAGTATAAAAAAATGAATCTCTATTAGTGAAAAATTGATGGAAATAACCAGAAATTCAAAGTCTACAGAAGGATATCAATACTGATCAACTTATTGAATACTTTTGGTGGCATGCCAAATATATGGTGGATACTGTATTAACCATGTTGAAAGTATCTAAAGACACTGGCTGTGACAGTTTACACAAGAATTTAATCTATTTAGAAGGAAAGGGATTAATGGCTTGGGTGTCCAGTTTCATTTCTTTAGTCCCAGTGCTTCATTCTTCAGTGGTTGCATAAAATTTAGAATAAAACCAAAATACTAAACAATAAGAAAATGAAAATAAACTAAAATATTTCTTCCCAATATTGAAAAACAGATTCATTTTCTATGAGTTGGCTATTATAGCTGGAGGTGAGAAGAATCAAATTAAATAGATATCTAAATTCAACAGGTGCTACTTGGTCAGAAGTAGATGGTTTTTAAAGAGTTCAGAGATACAAAAGTTTAAGCTGCAATAAGCTAGATGCTCCCTTCTAATAAACAAATCATGGATTAGCAAAATTCTTGGAAGCATAGTACATTCTTTTACTTAGCATTCATGCTTATTTGAATGTTTTGTCACTTAAAATTCTGAGTATTCTAGCACATCTGAATGTCTTGGAGGCATTGAAGACTTTCTATGTTAACGTAACCAAAATAAACTGTTTCTTTCTCTTCATTATTGATACTGAGAGCTGCTTTTTTCAGCCAGTGCTAAGAACCAAAGTCAAAGAACATCCAAACTGATTACAGCCAAATAGGGAAAGTCCAATGTATTCAGCTCAAAAGGTTGAGAGTAAGGACAAGGGCAAAAGTGAACTGTTGTTCATTCTGGAAGAAGCTCTGATCTAAGTTCTCGGGTTGAGTGAGGTTAATGTAGAAAACACTTGAGAGCCCAAAAGTTAACCAAGGCTTTAGGAAGGATTTAGGATTAAGCTTTGTATGACAGGCTATTTTGTACCAGGCTTTGAGAATTTAGGACAGCATCTGGTAACAAACAACTCCCCTCCAAGACCAAGGCAATCATAATTAAATATGGTCTCCTTGAGGAAAAGGAATAGAGTACAGTTAGTCCTGGAGTTTATATTGTCAGAACAATGTTTAGTAGTTGAAAAAAAACTATTCACTCACCATGGAGTTCATTATTTTTGAGTCATTGCAAATGAAACTGCTTTTACGTAGTTGGAAAGAGACAGTGGTAGAATACTGAATGGAAATGGCCCTATGTAATGCTTGCCTCAGTCCTCTCAATGAAGTGGATAGAAATCTTGATCTGGTTTATTGAATAGAGAAACACTGCTGGCAAGATGGCAAGATGCTGCTGAGATGAAAGATTTCGATCCAATGAATCTGATAATAAAGCAATAAAACTTATAGTCTTTTATTATCTACAATGTGCTAGACACTGTATTAGGCTCTTTATATGTACAACATGAGTCCCAGCGGAGTTAATTAACATGCCCAAGGTCATTTAGCTTATCTGTGGCTGACCAGATTTGAAACAAAATTGATCTGATTCCAAATCCTTTTCTCTTAATAAGCTTTATAATACATGCCTCTATCTCCAAATGCCACTTACCAGAAGAGCCACATGACAAATGTATACCCTGTAGAGTTGAAACTAATATGATATTCTAATATTGAAAGTATTATGGAACCCTCTAATTAGTTATAGTCTACAAATTTGCTTCAAGAAGTCCTTGGAAGTCAGCGTGTATTTTCTATTAAGCCTAGATAATTAGGAGCCTATTGAAAAGAGTGAATTGCTAAGCAATTATATAACTTGTAGACTGAGGTATCATCGGAATAGTGATTCTGCCAATGGAGCAAGTCACAATGTTCTCTGTATTAAAACACTCATAGACTAATAATGCATAGCTGAAAATTTCAAAGAATTTACCAGTATAATTTCCACAGGATATTGTTAGAAAGAGGAAACTAGATAAGAGATGCCTGATACCATGTTGTTACAGTACTTCATAAAGTAACCTAAGACTCTGTGAAAGAAAGAATTTTTAATGATGCATTCAAAGTTCATCATTCAGGGACTAATATCCTTCCTTGCTCCATTTGAGGAAAGAAGGACTAAACACCTGGATTTCAAGTTATTAAGAAAGACTCAGAGCTCCTTTCCCTATATGCCATAAAGGTATTGAACTGAACAGTCCCATAAATAGTTATTCAGCCATAGGATCACAATGTAAGCTGTATTATGGATCCAACCTACCCTCAGAAAATATACATACTGGAGCATTGAGGCCAAAGAATCACTTGTTTCTGATGGTTTACCATAAACACCCATGTTTAGAAGATGCCAGAGAGGTCTCCTATATTTTCACCAGGTTATGCAATATAGCTACAGAAATGATAGGAGAAACAAATCCACATCTTTAATTTGCTTATGACACAAAAAAATTCTAAGCCACAGGAAGAAAATTGGAAGCATTTAGAATGTAAAATATAATCACCAATAAAATAAGTGTCCTAGAATTAATTGTGTCCTAGAATTTTTAAATTACAATACCTTATTTACATTACTTTAAATTATTGCCTCCAGATGTCCAAACAACCTGCAACAGAAGTTAAACTCTTTTCATCCCACCTTCCACCCTAGGAAACAATAGGACTTTTTCCTTTGTGTGGATATAGGTATTACATAAGCATGACTGGACATGCTGAATCAAAGCACCTTTACTCAAAGGTATCAATGTCCAGGCATATGTAGCAATAGCAAGTTTTAAAATGCATAAGAATAATTTTTCAGATTTGCTTAGCCTTGTAACATTGGGTTTGCAAAAGTTTGCAAAAGATACGCTTTTATCTTAGGAAAAAGGTACATGCTCTATATCTAGTTCCTGTCAGATATTCTTCACAGATACACAAATAAGACTAGCAAACACACAGAACTCCTTAATACATATGATTTATATATCCTACAAAAATGCTGAACCATACTCAGTACACTTTTCCCTTTGTATAACAACTAGACATTTATGATTTATTTTCTTTATTTCTAAATTCATTTTGTAAGTAATATAATTTATGTATTTGTCCCATTCTTAGTTCTACTTCAAGTGATTATGCAATGCCATGTAATCTGGAGAATCTATGAATTGATAATAACATTTGGTAGCAATAGATAGATGTCCTATTGTTGGTACACTATGCTCTGAACTAAATTTGGGAGGAATTGAAATGGATCTTATTTATAAACCTGGATTTTAAAAATAAATTTTAAGCATAAGTCATTTTATAACATATTAATTATTTCAGCTGCATCTTAGTCACATAGCATTTTGAGGTTTAGAATGTCACTTAGCTATTTGAGGACAGTAAAAGTAAGATATTACAGGTATTTAATTTGAAAATTAACTTTTTCTATTCTCTGTATTGTCTCATTATTGGAGGAGAATCCTAAATCTATTCAAAAACATCAATAGAAATATAATCTTTACAATCCCCTATTAAAAGGATCCCGCTGGTCTCACAACTTATATAAAGTTTAAAAAAAAAACTCTAATAGCGTGCTCTAGCCATTTGGAAAATGTCAGTATCTAGATATTATAATATAGAGAAAACATGGATTTTGGCATAGAAAAGCAAATAATCAAATATTATTCAACATGATGTTGGCTTTTCAGACAAATATCACTGAGGCATGGTATTTTAAAAGGTGATTAAAAATATCGTTTTAAATAAGAACATTGACTGTGACATTTAAATTCAGTGACACATTTAGAAAATCACTAAAATTGAGAGTGGTATCACTGTGAGATACTTTATAATAAATCAGTAAAATATTTTTTATAAAATTAAAGCTCAAATAGATAGCTGGCTCTAGTAATTGCTAGAGTTATATATTATTTATGTTCTGTCTGCTGTATCATTTTAACTATTTAGCATGGAACAAAGTAAGCAAAAGAAAAAATGGAGTCGGAAATGGTTTTTAAAGATTTGTATTTAAAGATGGGAAAATGTCAAACATCTCCAATCAAAAGATGAAAGAACTTAAAATTGGTTCATAAATAATGTCTTGTGTAATTACTAAGAAGAATTAATGGGTCCACCAATGAAACATAATTAGAAAGAGTCAGTCAGATCTTTGGGAAGTGTGTGAAATCTATCACATTTCATTAACAAAATTATGGCATGTTTTATGTGGCATTTCAGGACTCTTGTTTGAAAAGAAATATTATGAAGTCAAATAAGTAGAACTAAAAAATATATATACTTTTTCAGTATATGAAAAAGCAATATCTGTCAGGTCTCTACCTATGAAAGTATTGTTTAACATTTTTATCCAAATATTACATTTGAGACATACATATAAAGTATCAATATCATCTACTTTTTCTACATTCTATACCCAAAGTTGTTCTATACTGGGGAGTAGCATTTTATCTCCCTATCCTGACTTCCAAAAATCACTAATAAACAAAATACATAGATAATTTTATAGATAAAGTTTATGTAAAATTACATAATATACATATCACTTTAAAGCAAGAAGATACTATAGATCTTTAATTTTTGTAGTTTGCATTTGTCTGAAGTCAGTTTCCCTAGATTGCAGAGCCTGATTTGTTGAAGAATTAGTCTTTGGTGAAATCTATAAGGGAATTAGGGAAGCAGGATAGGGCAGGAAAAGACACTAACAAGTATGTGCATTTAGTGGGAACCTTTCCCCACAGGCTGCCCTCAATAGTAGCATGGAATTGTCTCTCCCTAGGAAGAGAAACTGCCTTTAGTTCTCTGGTATTGTCAGTCTTTGTCTCCTCCAGAGAGGAGGATATGACTTTCCAAGCATTTTCCAGAGAGGAGGTTCCAGGCTGAGGGTAATTTCTAAGACAAGTGGGCTATGTGAGCTTTCGACACTACCTGTGGGATGAGGCCATCAGTCTGATAAGCGGAATCAGGGCAGATCACCAAGACTGTCCATTGCAGCATTATGAAAATGTTTTTTTTTTCATCTTTGAAGCTAAAAAAGTACTTTAGCACTAAAGACTCTGATATGAGAAATACAGCTCTAGAGCCTTGTGTTTTCAACCATGGCAATCTCAGAAGATTTCCAGCATCTGATATTTCAGTTTGCATTCTGAACTTGGCTGTTAGGTTTTTTGCAGTGAGAATCATTTAAATATATCCCTACCATTTTTCTAACTAAATGATTTTCTTTTTTAAAAACTGCTATATTCAAAAATACAACCTTAATCCTTCTAACAGTAAAGCAATCATTATTTGAATGAAATATGTGTTCTTTTAGAGCTAAAGAAAATAGTTTGCAAAACTAGGTATTGATCAGAAGGAGCAGGGAAGTTTGGAGTGGACAACATTAGATGGGAGAAAAATCAAGTGATAACAAGTGTGAAGGTCAGTACAACCTGTGGTATAAGAAAAAAAGAAATCTAAGTAATTGTCATCACCTTTGAGTCATTTTTCCTCTTTCAGTATATGAAGAAATTATGAGAACTCAAGGAATGTATTCTTATGTCCTATAAATTCAAATTTAATCCTTCCCTAAGATCCTTTGTATGAGTTGGGGAGAAGCCACAAAGAATGAGAACAGATTTCCAGGGAAGAATGACAACAATTCAACCTGAAGTCCAAGAACTATACTGGAAAGTTAGACTAGTAGATCAGAATTTAGAGAGAGATATTTTAAATATATATATATAATTTTAAAAATTATATATTTATATATACATATATATTTTGTACACATAAAATTTAAAGATAAATTCAGTTAGATTAAATAGTAATAATAGTTTAGGATTCCTGTATAAGGTACCAAATTACACATATGTATATATTAGTGACCCATTATCTTTAAAATGTAATTAGCATTATTATACATATGCATTATAGATAGAAAACTGCTTCCCATATTTGGAGCCTCACTGATTAAACCCCATCACCATGCACAGATCACTGTCTCATAAGAAGGGACTATCATTTAACCCTCAAGAACATTCATTAACAGGAAATAAACAACCTCTTTTAGTGTTGGTCTAAACATTAAAGTGATTAAAGAAAAGTCATATCTTAATTTTTGTTTATTTGCCTTTGTTTATTGAAGTATATGGAGGCTTCTTTTTATTGGAGGAGTGAGAAATCGTGTTCCCTTGACTCCCTTCTTGTCAAAGACTGTTTTTACTTTGTCTCAGAATGACTAAATTAGTGGAGAACCTAAACTTGGGAAATTGCTTATTCCTTTACTGTACCAAAGTCACATGCTATATTTAGTTTGGTATGAATTATACCCAAAAGCTGGGGTGGCTTCAGTTCCCAAAAAGTGCTCATCTCTGGACCATAAAGGTGAAGGTGGCCAAAGGGAGAAAGAGAAGCAACAAATACTTTTACTTAGGAACCTTCTTCTGGTTCTGCTGGGTTCCCCCTTCATTCATCAGCCAAAGCGTAGATTAACACTTTTATTATGCATGATATAATTATCCTCATTTAAATATAGTCTCAAAGTCTCAGATGTGTACAGTTGCAAAATGTTTTTCTTAAACCTATCCTTTTTGCAAAAAATGAAAATACTGTCTATCATAAAATTGTATACTATAAAATTCAAATATTATAGAAGAAGACCAAAAATGAAAAAGAGCACCTTTTGCTCTACTCCACACAGCCGGTACACAGTCCTGGCCTAAGAGCCACTTAATCAATGAACATATCAGGAATTCATAACTATACTCTGGGAATTTTTGCCTGGATGATTTCACTGCTGCCAAGAAACACTTTTAGCGTGGCCTAACTATACAACAGTGTGTTAGCCACTGAATAGGAACCACATTAAACCTTTAAGAATCATTTGAATATATCTTATAACAAAACACTTTGTCATTTCAAACATTTGTCGTTTGGCTGCATTCATCACTTCTTAATTCATGATTTTGAAATGAGGCAGATAGTGTCAAAATGTTACAGAATTGGAGGGACTTTGCAGGAGCATGCAACAAAGATCATCAGAAGCCTGATTACCACTACTATTTTAGGAATGGCTAGGAAAGAGAATCCATATCCACCTACAGCTACCTACTCCTGTTTCTACTACTTTATACTACTTTTGAAGCTAAGAAAAGCTATTAGGAACCCTGGCAGGCTTAGTCAACTGTACAAAGCTCAGCATCCAAATATCCAACTCTGGTTGAGCTTCATATTAAATACAGGTTGCAAGGGACTCCTAAAATAAAATAAATGGAAAATGTCTTTTCTTTTTCCCCATAAGCCTAGAAATCTGGAAAGACAGTAAATGAGGGAGATGATCATTGTTTTTCAAAAGAGAGAAAAAATGGCAGAACCAGGACCTCTCACTTTCTATACAGGTGCTCTGCTGCTTAAGCCATGCTCCCAATCTAAGAAAATTATTATCTATTCTTTTGGCAGTACTGGGATTTAAACTGAGGGTCTTACACTTACAAGGAAGGTGTTTTACCACTTGAGCTACACCCAGCCCAAGAAAATTATTTTTAAGCTCAAAAGTTTCACCAAGAAATAAACAGGATGAAAATATACTTTTCATCCATTTGGGAGACATCCCAGAGATGTGTAGTTGTTAGATAACAATGGGAACACTGAGTAATGAATAAAAATTTTAAATATAATTAGAAAATAACCAAAACGAAATGCACTTCTTACAAAAAGAAAACAGCTTATAATGAACTCTATAAAACTATAAAAAATTCTATTACTCTGTCCATTTCTAAAAGCAGTCTCAGAGAAAAGGGAATACACTGCTTATTGAGGAATGCCCTAAACAAGTCAGGAAAGTGAGATTGAGTTTGAAATACCTTTTCACATCTGTATATAAAATTTTTGTAATATTTTTAGAGAGACTTTGGTCAGTTGTAGAAATTTTCATTTGTATCTCTATCACAAACTTCCTAGATCTCTAAAGAAATTATTTTTCTGTTCCTCTTTTATGGGTTTTATACTTCAATGTTTTGTGAGCTAAAGTTGCACTATAAATTGAAGTGCCCTATTCAGTTGCCAGTGACCCTCTTACTTTCTCTTTCCTTTCTTTCCCTCTTTTCCTCCCTGACATTCTGTTGCTTTTAACTTCTAATGGTCCTGGGACAAATTTCTACTCTAGCTGCATACAAATTCCTCAGTTGCTAAGGTAGCAAATTGTTCAGAGCCTAAAATCTGACATGTAGTTATGAACCTTAAAATATTTCTTCATCACATTTTTGATTCATGGAGAGAAAAACTGTTAATAATACTTTTATCCTTGATGCATCAAAAGACTCCTAAAAATCATACAGACTAAGTTAAGTATAGTCTATTACATATGCTTAATGTTGCTTCTATAAGCCACAATACAGCTGAATATTAATGCTGTCTACTTTATGAAAGAAAATTAATATTTGTCATATTTCTAGAAAAAAAAACCAGTATCCTCTTAAAAGCTATTGAATGGGTGACTGTTTGCTATTTTCATGGGTCAGTTTTGCCTCCAGAATCCTTCTTAGAACTTCAACTATATGGAAACATGAAGTACTATATTCTAAAATAGTTAACTAATGTGTTCTGAATTATAATCAGATAAAATATTTTCTGGAGGTATGCCCTTCCTGGAAACCTTGTTTTTAGCATCAGCTAGAGTGAAGACTTTTTGGAATTTTAAAGAAAAGCATATCTCATAAATTGAAGTTTCAGGTCCCTTAAGACAAGTTCTATTTTGGTCTCTACATTTACAATAGCTGAGACTGTCATGGTCGTTCACCCTCATCATTAAAAAACCATACAAAGTTCCTTTCTCCTCTAAAGTTAGAATGTTAAGTGCTGGCCCTGTAGACTAACTTTCTCAGTCCGTGGTTTATCTGGAGGTATAGAGGCTATAGAACCAGTTAGACAAGGTCAGATCTTTTTTTTTTTCTTTATTCATTTATTCATATGTACGTACATTGTTTGGGTCATTTCTCCTCCCTACCCTACACCCCCTCCCTTTCCCCCTTACCCCCCTTGCTTCCAGGCAGAACCTGTTCTGCCCTTTTCTCCAATTTTGTTGAGAAGACATAAGCAATAATAAGAAAGACAAAGTGTTTTTGCTAGTTGAGATAAGAATAGCTATACAGAGAGAATCCTAGCATTGCTTCCATGCATAAGTGTGTTACAACCCGAACTGATTCATCTCTACCTGACCTCTTCACTACTTCCCAGTCACCTTCCCATATTGACGTCTGTCATTTTAAGATTACTGTATGAGCTCCTCTATAGTGGGGACATCAAACACTTTCAAGTTTTGGGTTTCCTACCTATCCCCATTCCTCCCATGTGTGCTCTCCCCTTAGCGTGTGACCCAAGTCCAACAACATTGCTGCATTTGCTCTAGATCTAAAGTCCGCATATGAGGGAGAACATGATTTTTGGTCTTCCGAGCCTGGCTAACCTCGCTCAAGATCTTAATACTGTGAAAAATCTCCTCAAATCTCCTTGAGGAGATTTGAAAAATTACCATTTTTTCAAAATTACTGGAAAAAAGCAAAACTTTTTTATGAGGCCATTATAGATACTTTTGGAATAGTCACTTATAATTTGCATAAAGACTGGCTTTTAAATGGGGGCATAAATAGGAGATGGCAAGAGGTCATGTCTAGAAGGAGCAGCTAGACAGCCCTTTTTTTAACTTTTTAAATTTATTTTTGAACTGTGCATTAATTCAATGGGGGGGTCATTGTGATAATTCTGTACATGCATGCAGTGTACCTTGAACAAGTTTATTCCTGCCATTTCATTTCCATTCCCCGCGCTCCTCCTCTTTCTCCCTTTTTTCCACAGTGATTGCTGGGTTTCATTCTGCTGCCCTCACATGTACATATGCAGCATACTTCCATCTTCTTCACCACTCAGTATCCTTTCCTTTCTCTGTCCCCACTCCTGCTGGTCCCCCATAACCATTCACGTCCCATTATTATCATCATCATCATCATTTTAGGTCTAGGTTCTACAAATGATCAAGAACATGTGATATTTGACCTTTTGAGCTTGGCCTAGTTCACTCCAGCGAGATGATCTCCACTTCCACTGATTTTCCAGAAAATGACATAATTTCATTTTTCTTTATGGTTCAGCAATATTCCAAAATATACATATAGTATATGCATACATATGTATATACCATATGTTCTTTACCCATTCATTTGTTGTTGGGCACCTCAGCTGATTCTGTAGTTTGGCTATTGTGAAGAGAGCTTCAGTAAACATGGGTATGCACATACAGCAGCAGTAGAAAACTAATACATACTGCCTAACTGAAAAAGAGAGTTACTAAGGCTACCTCTTCCTTGGACAAGATGATTTTGCAGTAACTTTAGAAAGCAAGTTTCAGTAGTTTTGAATGTGTTGTATAATAATTTGTCCCACATGTAGCATTTTACCAAATGCTATAAAAAGATGAATATATTTTAGATATTGCTAGCAGAGTTACAAGGTTGATAAGATGCCATTCTTTGGAGCTTTGATGCATACAAGGTGGCTCCCTGTGGTTTGGGAAAAACTGGAAGATAGCTTTTCATTTAAAAAAAAAAAAGGAAGTTATTCTAGTTTTTAGAATACAAAAAGTCTGATGATTCCTTATCAAATTCTGCCATGGTGGCAAAATATTCTTTGAAGTCTTGGAATAGAATGAGTGTTGCAAGGGTGACATATTACTGCAGTGAGGTTTTCCAAAGCATTGTCAAGGTTTTATTTCTCATAAACATCCATCATAAGAGAGAATAGAAAAAAGCTCTGATTTAGGTGGTCTCTTTCACATGGTAGTTCTCATATACATAAATTTGAGACATTAGGGCACTGGCTCTTGCAAGCAGTCCATCTCCACAGATGATGATGCCACAGGCCATCCTCAAACAGCACTCCTTGCTACTGTTTCCACTAATGTAGCAATATGCTGCTATATTGGGTATACAGAAAAAAAAGGAAACTATAGCAGTAGCAGTTTCTTAGTTGATGAAATTTATTGATTGAAAAGAAATAACAAAGCTTTAGAAAAAAGTACTAAATGCTTGGAAGATTCAGGCCACCATAAAAATAAACTTCAAAACAAGTTTTCAGAACAGCAGTTGAATCCTGCAGAGCCATGTGACGGGTGAAATTAAACCTGCCACAGACACCACATTTGTATTCTTTCAGCAGTCAGGTTGTAGAGTATTGCTGGCTCCTCCTAGTATTGCAGATGCAATGGCATAATTTAGCTCCTGTGGTCTGGATTCATACTAATCTTATTAAACTGTTCCTGTACAATGAGCTGAAGAAAGGCAATCAAAATTAACTCAGTCTCAGAGACATTGACTGCTGGGATGAAATAAGATCAAAACAACTTCAGCACCAGCAACCAGAGTTGTAGTGGTTTATTTTGGACAATAGTGTCATTCTTCCTATTGTACAGAGACCTCAGTAGCAAAGAGAGGGGCTGCCAGGGGGAAATGATTGTATATACAGTTTCCTAGATTGATAGAATGTAAGAGTTTTGTGCCTAGTGTGGGAAAGCCTGTGGAGTTTATATTGGTTGTCACAACCAGTGCCATTCAGTGGTCTGGTGAATTAATCATTGTGCCTTTTAACTGTCCTTTTTCAAACAACTAGTTTTCTTTTTTCTTCTGAATTTTTCGTTTTACAACTAAATTGCCCAAAGTTGTTTAGACATCAATCTTAATAGTGCTACCATTAATCTTAAAATTTTTGAAGTTTTTATGATTTGCTTTCTGCTATAAGTAGTATGTAATCATTGTAGAAAAATAAGAAAATATAGATAGCAGAAAAAATCCCATGATATACCATTACACATTATAAACACTACTAATGTTTTAGGAGATATCGATCTAGATATTTTCTCACTGAAAAAATACATATAAACATATTTCAGCAAAAATAGTATCATACCACACACTGTTTTGCAATCTGCTTCTTTAGTAATCATTCATGTATTTCTGTATGAGTTAGAATTTCATGCCTAATGACCACAATATCATTCTATTTTATGGACTTATGACAATTTCATTAATCAATGTCCCATTATTAGACATTTAGGTGAAATGCATAACTGTGTTATTATAAATAATATTGGCAAACTCATTAGTATATATGTATATATATTACATATTTTCCAGTTATTTCCTCATATTCTAGAAATCTAATTACTAGGTTAAAAATAATGAAAATTTCCAGAGATTCTGAAGGCTATCTGCAATTTTATCTTTAAATAGGAATGAAAATATTAAAATCAAAAAAGATAAGTCATTTGAAATCTTTAATTAGTTTTATAAAGATATGAAGTGCTACATTAAAACATGATATATTAAGTTTCTATGTTAAGCCACTTGCACACACAAAAACGTAAGTTATGGGTTTCATTGAGAGCCATTAACTTTACCAATCAGTAAATGACATGATTTTCTAAGTAAAAGGCAATGTTAAAATACTGTCATCTGATTTTATTAATAATTCTTAGGAATTTAAAAAATAAGGCTGAATTAAGATATAACCCACATATCATAAAATTACCCTTTTATAGTATACAATTAAGTGATTTTTTATATATTCAGTTATACAACACTTTCTAATTTCAGAATATTTTATTACTCTCAGAAGAAAGAAAGGTTATATATATTAGCTTGACTTCTTTAATAAACTAAAGGATTTTATAACTATGTTGACATTTAAAATGCAGGTTGGATTTTTCTTTGGTTTAATCTATTCAGAACATTTATATTAAATTTTTCAGTAATGTACACAGTGATTAAATCCTTAAAAGAAGTCAGTATAAAATGGTATAGCTACTGTTTAAAAAAATCAGAATGTGTATACATTCTAGTCACACTTTTAAACATTGAATTTGTAACCTATTGAGTAGATAACATTTTAACAGAGAATAATAAGACAAATTCAGGATTTATACAAGAGATGGTTCATTATCATATTTTGAATGATTTAAAATATAATAATTTATGAAAATGCTATGAGATAAGTTTGTAAGTTATAATTGCACTTTTAAAATAAGACGAGCTCTTTAATTGCAAGAGAACATACTGTTTCTCTTAAACTTGGCTTGAAGAATGGTACCATACTTAAAATACTGTAATAATCTTTAAGACTTATATGTACAAAGTTTATTTTTTCAATGTATTCACTGTTTTCTGTATGAATGAAATTTTGTTTAAACAAGCCTAGTTGTTGGTAATAGAATCCTAACCTGTGTTACTTCTGACTTATAGGGTATCTTTGTTACTAGGGTTCAGCCTGATGGACCAGCATCCAACCTACTGCAGCCTGGTGATAAGATTCTTCAGGTAAGACAAACAAAACTGTTGAATGAAAATCCAACATTGAAACAAACATGTAACCATGATATTAAGTTAATTGAATTAAATGACTGACAATCATAAGTCCTTCTCATATTTCTCATTTGCCTATCTTGTTTTGAAGTTGAGAGACAAGTCAAAAACAATTCAGTCTGATAGAATCCTATGTCCTTAATACCTCCAAAGTACCTGTCACATGGTAGCAGTCTGCATATTTTTGTTGGACTGAATAGAATTACTTGGGAATATAGAAGAATGTATACACACATATATATTCATATATTAACTTATGAATAGTTGTTAAATAAGAGTAATTAAGTACCTATACCTGTGTGATCTTAGATGAGGAAAGAAGACCCAAGAGTAAGTTTATTTCTGTCTGAATCCCATGAAACACATTGTTGTATCTATCTATTACCCTGCCCAGGTGAACACAAAGTTAGCCCTAGATAAGAAACTTCTTAAAATGTATTGTCTGCTGGAACAAGGCTTTCTCTAACTTAAACCTCTGCATATCAGAAGAGTCACTCCACTAAACAGTTAAGCAAATGCTTGCTATAACCTCATCCATTTTGCTGTAGTACTTCTCTCTGAATTTACTTCCCATGTAAGAGGTACTTAATCATTGCCTGTGTTAAAGGAAAAGCTCTAAGGTATTGTCAATGTATTTAAGATTCACTATTTTGGCCACAGAAATTTCCCTCAATGGTGGCTCATGTCTATAATCCCAGCTATGTGGAAGGCTTAAGGATGAAGTCACTCCAAGGGCACCTGGGAAAAAAGTGTGAGATGCTATCTGAAAAATAAACTAAAGCAAAATGGATGAAGGACTGGTTCACATGGTAGAGAGCTTGCCTAGCAAGCACAAGACCTTGAGTTCAAACCCCAAGACTGCCAAACAAAATAAATAAATTTCCCATTATGTAAATAGATGCATCTACTTGAAATTGCTGATATTTGGCCATCTGTAACAATTCTGAAATGGCTCAATGTAATACATTGAAGATTTAGGTATACTAAGAAGACAGAACATATGGGAAAGGAACCTTCATCAGTCCAGCTGCACAAGCACAGTTAGAAAAATACAAAGACCCTCTCCATTCAGCTATGAGATCTTCCATCTTCTATCTATTGAACTCTCTCAGTCCTAAAATACAGAAATATAGAAGTCCTGTGTAGCCCAATGGAGATACTAACAAGATTGCTTTCACACTTTATTCTCATTTTATTCTTGCTAGTTTTAAACTAATTAGCAAGATTATCATCGCTACTCAAGTTTTCAAAATTGATAGTTCTCTGAAAGACAAGCGGTGGCAATGCTACCATGAAACACCACCCAGCAGTCCTGAATCCCTTCCATGCAGACAGACAGAAGACAGTTCAGCAGATGGTCTTCTGAGTTAGAATAGTGACACAAAAAATACACACAAAAGAATCTAAATTTTTTCTTTGTTGGAAAGTCTATGAGTTTTGATAGGTTAACTAGTCTTCTGACCATAAGCAGCTTATAGCATAACTAGCCCTCAGAACACAATGTATAAAATGAACTGTAGTTTATATTATGTATGAGGTCCCTCTCAGCTAAAATATTAAACTCCTTGATAATTTTGTTGGTAGCAGAGAGCCAAGAATAAAGGAGCAACGCCACTTCCTAACACTTTGTAAATACTCATTTGCAAAGGAAATGACTAGTTTTTTCTCTCTACTGAACTTCAAAAATATCATTTTGAATCTCAGAATCTGAAAAACAAATGTAGTCACTTAATTTCAGATCTCTGAACCTATTATTATGATAGGCTGAACAGAAAAACATTATATAGCTTGAGACAAGGTGGTAAAGTTGCCTTCATTCAGGACAGAGGTAGCAAAAGAAAGCTTTTTCTCTTCTGCTCCAATTCAGAAAAATAAATCATATATACATGAAAGACATGCATCATAATGAAGATGCATATACTGAAGATGGGAAAATAAAAAGTTAAGTGTCCACTTACAGTGTCCACTTAAACAAAGGTTTAATATTTAGAAATACTAAAATCCCTAAGATTTGTATAACAACAGCAAAGTGCACAGAGGAATGGTTTCCTAATGCAAGAAGGAGGAAGGAATTATAAATTCAATGAGTTTAAAGACAAAAAACCACAAAAGAGTTGTACCTGGCTGGGTCTTCTCTCCAAAAATGACAACTGAGGATGTAACATTTTGTTTTTACAATAGAACTCATTGTATGTATAATAAAATCAAAGCCCATTATCAGTTTAAAAAATGCATAGACCTTAATCAAATGAGTTACTGTATCTACAGTTTCATTCATAATAATTAGACAGCAAAAGTGGGCATTTATACTCTTAAAGAAATAAGAATGATTGATTTGGAACTTAAATAGTTGCCAATGTCAGAGCTAAGCAAGCAAACTATAATTTTTGACTCTATGATACTACTGGCTTAGTTTAAAGAATGTTGGGAAAAGGATTAATAAAATTGAGTTATCAGCCACAAGGTCAGTGTTGTGTATCACTTGAACAAATTTATTTACAAGGCTAATGACAATGAAAACCTGGCAGGAGAAGAGAAATTAAATAATTTATAGTGAATTAATTAATAGCATCTATATTTTACCAGTTACCAAACAGATTTTTCAAAAATGAGACATGTAAATATGGTACCCAATTGAAGATGATTTTGTCATCTCTTCTACCTTGTCACCATTTTAAGGGTTTTTTAATTAGTAATCCACAATGTACCTCTGATCTCTGGCTGTATTCCTAAGATAACAAAATTGGGCTGGGGGTATAGATCAGAAGTAGAACATTTGCCTAACAAGCACAAGGCCCTGGGTTTGATCTCCAGGATCCAATAAATAAAATAAACAAAACAAATAAAATACCAAAATAAATAGTCAATGTGATAATAATTTAAATAAACTAGCAATTTCTCCTTTTTCCTACTATTAAAGACCATGGTCCTATAACTGATAGGGATAATTCAAGAAACCATTGTCATCAAAGAAGTCTAGCAAAGAATACTGTTAGCAATTATAATTATTGTGCTTTTATTGTTTTTTAGGTTGTTTGTAGTTTGTTTTTTGGGGTTTTTTTTACTTATAGCATCATATCTTGACCCAAATTGTGGAGTTTGACACTCATATTATTCTTCTTCTTCATAACAACTGATTAACTCCACCCTACATCCTGATTAGTATCTTGTAAGGGGATATCATTAGAAGCTCCATTGTGTTAGACTTTTTATCACTGTGACAAAATACCTCAGAAAACAACTTCAGAGAGGAAGGATTTATTTTGGCTCATAGTTTCAGAGGTTTCCATCCATGACCCTTGGCTCCGTTGCTTCTGAGTCTATGATTGGTGACATAGAACATCATGGTAAGGAGTACGTGGTAGAGCAAAGTGGCTATGTCATGGCAAACAGGAGGCAAAGAGAAACAGGAAAAAGGGAACAGAAACAAGATATGGCCTTTCAAGAAATGCCCCCAGTGACCTACTTCCTCTATCTAACCAGGCCCCACCTACTAGTCTCCACTGCTTCTCAGTAAGGCCATCATGTTCTGAAATTCATCAGATTAATCCACTGATTAGGTCAGAGACCTCAATATCCAATCAGTTCCAGAACACTCACCATCTGGCAACCAAGTCTTTTGAAAGACACTTCATAGCCAAAACATAACACCCCTAATAAATAAGAGGGAAGTCATGTGCCCTAAAACGAGCTCAAAGCTAGGAAGACAAGATGAATGTATACAGACCCATTAGAAAACTATAAAGTCCTTGATTTTGTGATGCAACTAAAGATGTTATAGCAGCATTAAGAAAATGAAGTGATTGATAACAGTGGATGTTTCACTAAATAAATAAAGCCAAGATGACTACCCCTCCTCTTCTTGCTTCACCCCACTGAAGCAGCAGGAGATATGACTGTATGGCAGGGAGAACTGGAGGTCATAGAGAGCTCCAGATGGGAACTGGAGCAAAAAAGGGATTTCATGTCTCGTGAACAAAAGTTCCTCTTGGCTAAACAGAGGCAAGCAGGATGAATAGGAGAAACACTTGTGGGTAAGACTGGCCTAAGACTTCAGGAACAGGATAAGAGATTTAGGCCAAAAAAGAGTGAGTGTGCAGTACAAAAATGAGAATATTGAGGCAGAAAACTCACAGGTTTGTATGTTAGAGTCATGAAGAAAGAAAGCTTTGGGACAAGTCAAGTTTGCTAGGCTGGCTCTGTAGTTTGGCTGATATGCAAACAGCATTGATTAAGCATCTATATTGTACCATTTAAGTCACACACTATGAAATAAAGAAAATAAAATAAAAATAAAAGCAAGCTGTCCATCAAAACAGAAACCAACCTGATTATCGAGGCCTCTGAAAATAAAGAGAATTTTCAAGTTATTCTTTTCCTGGCAAAAGTAAAAGGAAAGTATGATTTCTTGGGGGGAAAATGCCTTGTAAATCAAAGTAGAAAATTAACACTTGCTGAAGATGTTTGTTTGCCATGTTTCATAAGAAGAAAACAGGTACTCTAAATCTAGAGTGGATAAGTAAATTTCTTCAGAATTTCATATAGACATCTAAGGGAGAAGAAAAATCTTATTTATGTTTTATTCTGTGAAGAATTTTTATAATGCTATCAAAAAAGCCATTAAGACTTCGCATTTTCTTGGGCTGGAGGCATGGTTCAAGTGGCAGAACACTTGCCTAGAATGTACAAGGCCCTGAGTTCAAATACCAGTACCACACACACACACACACACACACACACACACAAACCTGCAAATTTTCACACATTTACAAAGAGTAATGTAAATTTTCATGTGAAGTTCTTGTGAAATGAAGGTCTATAGTTCAGCTTTTTGATAGAAAGCTTTCTTTAAATGACTTGGCAAAGAGGCAATGTAGTATTGATTATACAAATACTCACTGCTAAATATAACCCAATATTTAATGAGTACTTTATTAGATGAAAATTCTGAAATGGGAATTAATTCCAGGTAGTTAACATAATGTACAATTATAATTACTTATGATTCCTACTGTTTCTTACAAAGCCTGGCTGTCAGAATTGGATTCTATGAAGACTTGCCTTTATAGCTCAAGCTTGGCTGCTGTGTTTTTTTAGTTTTCTTTCATACAAAGTGTTGTAGGCATTAAAAATGCAAGAGATTAATGTAATAATACATATCTAATATACAAAACATGTGTGTATTAGATATATATGTAAATGTTTATCTTTTGAGGGTGAGTTTAAAGCACATACCTGTGTCTCTAATCTGACTCCCTTTTGGAATCTAAGAAGATCTGCACTTCTTGCCTTACTGGATAATCCAATCCTACCAACCTTATGGTCAAGCCTTCTCCAAGGCTAGTTTTTAAGTTTAGAACTTACACAACTGAATTCCTATGAGAATTATAGCCTCATCTGGAAAGTTTCTGCAGTATAAACACCCATAATATATTCACTTAACAAAACATTTGCCAGAAGGAAGTCAAAGATAAATCCAGGAAGGAACAAGAGGAAGAAATTCAGAAACCAAGTGTGTTTCACAGTAAACTGACGCCATAATCACAAAGCTGTACTTACAGTTGGAATTGCAAATATTATTTTCATTAACCCTCAGTCTTTTTATGTCTAAATTGCAGAGGAAGGAAATTAAAAACATTTTTCAGTGCAGAAAATGTCAAATGGAATTAAAATAAGAAGAGATATCTTCTGAAAATAACAAAGATTATAGTAAAAAAAATGTGCCTTCATACTTTCAAATCAGCTGGTACTAGAAACCCATTAATTACATATTCTTGATGCATAACATTTTCAGAATAACTTTTTACTTCCTAGACTGTTTTCTTATTAACTTCACTGGAACTTAATAAGCCACTCATTTGTTTCTCATTTTTCACTAACTTGCAATTTCCTCAAAATTACACATTTTATTTGAATTTGATAATGTGTTTATATAAAACATATTTGACCAAATCTAGCAATATTTTAAATTTTCATTAATTTAGCATTTATCTTATTTTGCATTTAGGTTGTGCATATATTTAAAATATTATATTATGAAGATGTCATATGTCTGTATTTTTCAAAGCAACATTTAATTAATACTCTGCAATTGATAATGCATAGGACCAGCATTTATTTCCTCAGCCTCTCTCTATTCTCACACACAAAATCACCACAAACTTTACTACTCAAAATACTGGGATTTTCCTGATCTTTATTTTCATCAGAAAAATCCTAGAAATGAAATAACATAATTAATCTATTCCCTGTCTGAACCATCTAAGATATAAGCCAGATAGCCATATTCATGTTAATAGATACAGTGTAAATTCTATTTTTCCTTTATTTTTGTGCTGGGTAGGGGTACATTATGACATATGCACATGTTCTTACAATGTATCAAACATATCATACATGAATTCACCCCCTATACCATTCTCCTTTCCACTCCCCCCCAGATTCCTGGAGTAGTTTTACCAGGTATCATTTTGAATTTACATACATGTGTCCTTTTGTGCTTTTGTTCTAAGGGTGAAAGGAGAAGGCTCTCCTGACTGAGTTTCTATATTCTGTTTCCACTCAACCTTTTTCCTGTCTCTTCTTATGCTAAAGCCTAAGGTCTAAACTCACAGATAAGTTTTTTGTGTGAGTTTAAAAATTCTTACAAAGATGATTACATACAAGGACCAATTAGAACTCATTTACTAGATTGATCAGTAAGTGCTAAGTTACAGTGAGATAGGAATGAGAATTTTTATTGTGCTATTGCACAGTAGGATGACTACAGACAACAATAATGTACTGTATATTTCAAAAAGCTAAAAGAAAAGATTTTGAAAGTTTTAAGAATATGAATAAAAGAAAATTTTAAGATAAAGAAATGATAAGTTTTTGAGGAGATAGATATATTTAACCTGATTTAAATACTACACAATGCATACGTGTATCAAAACATGACATCACCCTGTCATATGTACAATTTTTATGTTTTTATGATTTAAAAATAAATCTAAAATGAAAAGAAGAAAAATTATTTTCCCTGCAAGGACTATTGTGGAAGTTATATGAGTGGCCAACTGTTCACATATGCAACCTGAATGAGACACCAGGAATGAGACAGGGCTATGATTTTTCCTTGACCAGTCATCACTTTTGCCAGGACACTTGAGTTCCAGAACATTTGGTACATGCCTCAGAGAAACAGCCTCCTTGGAAGTTTGCCTTCTCCCCTGCCTTCCTCTGAGCTACCACAGTGCTTTACCTCTTCAGAGATTAATTCAGTATTTGTTGAGTGTTTACTGTGGGCAAAGCATCACATTTTGTTCATGACTTATTTCCTTTTCTGAATAGCCCTCTCTTTGATGAGAGCCTCCCTGTTCATCTATTTCTTAGCTTCTATCTCTAATGCCTCCCACATTGCTGTGGGCAGTCAGCATACAACAGATACTTTTAATTAAACAGATGAAAAAAATAATCATACTAGAAGTGGATCAACCTTCTTTGAAGATCTTTAAGTAAATGTATCATTCAAAATAAAGTTGTGACTAATTTGTTTTTATTATTCATGCCCTTAATACTGATATCTTTTTGCAGCATCAATATTATACCAAATCTAATGATGAACAAAATATCATTTACAGCCTCCAAACCTAGAGAATTCCTTATCCTTAAAACTCTGAGATATTTAAATTTCAAACAATTCCCTGAATTTTTTCAGTGGGATTTGGATTCATTGCAATCTTAGGTTTGAGACTGTGGATAAAGGAATTTGAGTACTCACAAAGGTATTATGAAGTTTTGACACTTGAGAACTCCTTTATTAAAACAAAATTCTAATTTCATAATTCACATATACCTTTGGCACTAATTGAAGGAATTAAGGTAGTTAACATACCCTTCAAAACCATAGTGGAATATATATATATATTGCAAGTTTGCTATTTTCCTGATGTCAGAAATAGGAAAAGACTAGAGAGAAGAATGTACTATATGTGGTGCTTTCTGTCACCATGGCCTCAACTCCTCCCATCAAAAGACAACAATTGGCAAAATGGATTTAAAAGGAAGAACCAACAATTTGTTGTTTACAAGAAATCCAGCTTGCAGGCAGAAACAAACATTGGCTTAAGGTGAAAGAGTGGAAAAAAAGACTTACCAAGCTAATGGCCCCCAAAACAGAAGGAGCAGCTGTATTTATAACAGATAAAGTAGACTTCAAACCTCAATTAGTCAGAAGAGACAAAGGAGGTCACTTCATACTAATAAAAGGAGCAAGAAAGCAAGAGGAAGTAACAATTGTTAACTTATATGCACCCAATGTCAGTACATCCAACTTCATCAAACACATTAAAAACACAGATAGACTCCAACACAGTGGTAGTGGGAGACTTAAATACTCCTCTATAATCAATAAATAGGTCATTCAGACAAACAATCAACAAAAAAAACCTCTAGAACTGAATAATACCATCAATTAAATGGACCTGACAGACATCTACAGAGTATTCTATCCTGAAACAGCACAATATACATTCTTCTCATCAGCCTATGGAACTTTCTCCAAAATAGAACATATTTTAGATCACAAAGAAAGTCTTAATAAATATAAGAAAATTGAAATAATCCCTGAATACCGTCTGACCACAGTAGAATAAAACTAGAACTAACCAGCAATAATACCAAATAGAACCCTATTGTCTGATTTTTTTTACTGTAACATGAAATAAAAAATCTGAGTTAACACACAAAATATTCTACTTAACAACTGTCTCCTGCCACCAACACAGCCAATGGCAATTTCAATCAGTATTTTCATTGATTAAACATTATTAAGAAATATTTAGGATTTCATTAATTCAAAGCTAATTTGTACTTCTAAGTATAGGAATTTCCAAGGGTTTATATTTTGTTTCCTAGTATTTTCCTTATTGGTAGATGCACTATAATTTAAAAAGCAATATTTTAGAACCTTCTTTATCACATCAATCAATTTTAATGAACTAGAGATAAAATATTAGATATCAGATGACTTTCGTTTATGTTATAAAGCTTATACAGTATTGCTAAAGATGTAATGCTATTTGTAATTTGAAAGAGGTAAACACAGTAAAACATTTTAACTTTTACAATTAAGAGCAGTTGTTTGAAATATTAATATTTCAAGAAAGCATAAAAAAGAGTAAATAAAATAGTAAAGGCAATGTGTGCCCAAAATAAGTTTATCAGTCCATTGAAAATTGAATGTATCAACTACTTAGCTGACTCTAATTCTGTACTTTGCCAAGCAGTCAATTTGACTGATTCTTTTTTTCCCATATCAACTGAGTCTCACACTGCAAAGAAAAAGTTATGTAATTATTGATTGTTGGCCTGCCAAAATGTATTCCTATCAAGTTTCAATAAGTTTGTTTTAATTTGGCCTTTATGGCATTGAAAGCACATGGGACCCACCTCTCTATACATTAATATAAAAACTATGCCAATAAAACAATTTGCAGTTTAATGTACAGAAAACCAAAGAACCATGAGCCCTCATTATAGAGTTCTAGGATGCATGTTTCTTGACATAAATATCAAATAGGGACCAGCTGGATTCTGAAATTGTTGCCCTATGTTAATTACGTTTGAAATGAATTTTGATGACTTACACTGATGATTCTTAGCTAGAGGATGGGAGACATCTTATTACCAATGCCAGTGTGCGTGTCCTTGAGGGGTTTATCCCTTAGGGGTATTGGATTGGGTTAAGACTCACTGATGTAGATAATGAAAATAGTTGCATTTTGCAATAAAGTACATTAAAAATATTTCTTTAATATAATTTATAAGCCAAGAAATTTCCTGTGGATCAAAATAAGATTTAGCAGTACTTAAAGAGTCTAGATATGTTTGATGTGATTAAAATATGTGATATACTCAGGGTTTTATGTCAGCAATTATATAAAACAAATATAAAAGCCATGTGTACCCTCCTAAACCATCTCAACAAAGGCTCCTGTAAAACCAAATCACAATAGCAGAGTTTGTGTAGCTCACTGAGAGCTTGCCCTGCCATGCAGTAGGCCCTGGCTTTGATCCCCAGAAACACACACACACACACACACACACACACACACACACACACAGAGACAGAGAGAGAGAGAGAGAGAGAGAGAGAGAGAGAGAGAGAAATAGCAAAACTGAACTACTGTGTCTCAAATACATCTGTCTGATCTACATCAGTCAAGGAGAGATTAGTTGTTTGATAAATACTTGTTGAATTAATAAGTAGATAAAATCAGTTACTTCCATAGTTGCAATTCCACTGTGAATTTTAAAAATTGGTAACTTTTTGTTGCTTCACACTCCCTTGAATCTTATGACTAAGAAACAATGAGATAACAAATTGTTTGCATTGACTGATCTGTTTTATTTGTATATTTGCAGGCAAATGGACACAGTTTTGTACATATGGAACATGAAAAAGCTGTTTTACTACTGAAGAGTTTCCAGAACACAGTAGACCTAGTTATTCAACGTGAGCTTACTGTCTAAATATTTTTTATAAATAGTGAAGATACATCTAGCCAGAGCTAATGTTCAAAAATAAATTTATACATAGAAACAAATTTTGCCAATTGCTGGACCAATGGCAAACATTAGTGCCAAATGTATAATACTATATGTTAGCACTGATCATCCTTAAAAATGTTAACTCTATAAATATGATGTTCATGTGGTTATGTATTAGTTTTAATTGTCAGCCTCTGGCTGTGCATTGGTGCAGTTTTGTTTTTGTTTTTGTTTTTTAATCAAATAAGTTTCTTCTCAAAGTGGATTTCACATAATTTCGGAGCACGGAAGCACACACAAGCTCTTTACAAATTCTGCTCTCCATCAGAAACACTGCCTCAAAGTTGTATATGCCTTTATATAGAAAATACAAATATAAAGAATTGTAATTCCCATTAAATATTTCTAGCACAAGGTATATGTTGGCATATATACAAAAAAGAATATAGAGAAAAAATATTTTCATAAACTAAACATCTTGGATTGAGAAAGAAAATATATCTTAAAATAAGACTTTACTATAATGAATCTTTTTCAATAAAAATTACATGATAATGCCTTATGAAAGTAACTGTATATATGGTATAAAGTGTTTATATCTGGTTCCATATTCATTTGCTAAATTCTCATAACACAGAGTGAAATATTTCAGAAATTATCCATTTATCTCTGGGACCTGAATAAAAATAGTACAAACTAGCTTGTTCAATGCCTTTAGCTAATTACAATACATGGAGAGGTAAGAAACAGACTAAAGGTCTTTATAGATAAGTCTTTCCACCACAAATTTAAGCAGTGAATGATGGGTGGCAGGAAAGGTATTGCTTTATTTATTTCAAGTTTATGTTAAGTATAAACTTGTAGCCCCTGTGATTTCTTTATTTGTAAATGTGGAATTTCTTTGTGTGATGCTTTAGTTAATTTGCTACTTTTAAGTCATTTAAAACAAATTTGAGGAACTGATAAAATTCGTTATTAAGAAAGACTTGTTAGAAAGTTATGGTGGATGATTTAAAAACTTTGGTATTTAAATATGAAACTTCAAATATGATTTCTCAGAGCTGTGTACTATCTGTACTATTAATTTCAATGCCTGTTTTCTTAACAGAAAGAGATAAAATACTTTTTTCCAAAAAAAGGTTCAAGGTATATAAAATTCTGAATGCTGTTTCACTAGAGAGAAAAATAAGTGGAGTCAATGTAGAATTATTTACTTTTACATTAG
The DNA here is from genome assembly GCF_047511655.1 of Castor canadensis. NCBI lineage: Eukaryota > Metazoa > Chordata > Mammalia > Rodentia > Castoridae > Castor > Castor canadensis. The sequence goes on along the minus strand of NC_133392.1, from coordinate 105,170,429 downwards.
AACTGTTTTCCTCTATAAGTGATCAAAATTCATTTTATAATCCTTTGAAGTATTTCTTTATATTAGTCATTAAAGATTAAAATATTAATTTGAAATTCAAGAATAATATCCCATTCTTTCATATTTCTACATAGCTGATTTTTATATAATGCATTTTACTTTACATGAGTGCTTCAAATATTCCATTGAGATTTTACAATAGAGATATAGTGATGTCACCAGAGCTCTGAGAATAATATTTGTAAGTTAATGTTTTATGGGGACATTGAAAATATTGTATTTTTGTAGGATCTATTAAAACGAGTGTCACTTACTACAAGTACAGTGGTATTTTTTGGCATAGAATTTGTCACTTGGAGGCAAATGATACTTCATTTTATAGATGATGCACTAATTTTGATGTTGCTTTATGTCACAGTGACATGATACCATGATTTTATAGGCTTTGACAATTAGCTAATGATTAATTGATTGGCCTACTTAGTAGGTTTCCCAGAGTATCTTTTAAATGCATTTTAATTCATTGAGAGTATCTAATGTGAAATGTCTTTCAAAGCCTAACTTTCTTTGTCAAAAACTCATGACATACCACTGTATCCAGATATTATAGAATGATCATTAATCAAGACAGATGTCCTCACTGACTGGCCTCATAAGATCACTTAAAGGAAAAACAAACTCAGAACATAGCTTGGTGGCAATGAAACATCTCTGTCATGGGAGAAGTGAGAGGAGCCAGAGATAGGATTTCCAAGTCTTTTTCTTACATCAGGTTTCCACATCAATCCCAGAGCATCGGGAGATGCTCCTGAGGCATTCATCTGAGAGGATCGTGATCCGAGTTCACACCTCTGCCCTTCCTGATATGGCAGCATTGTCTTGGGCCAATGCTTTAATACTTCCTGTTCTACAGTTCTGAAGTGAGGAGGAGAGATCTCTGACCAACTGGAAAAGAAATCTGGTATGTCAGTGCACCTCACTGACAATTGTACTGCCATGCCACATACTGAGGACAGGCAGGTAATGACGACAATAGGCATTTTGCTTTTTTAGGTTGACTCAATAGAATCACTAGTCATTTGAGAGGGAAAAATCTAATTGATTTCATAGGTGAACAAAACTAATAACTCATTGATTTTTGAGTATTGGCTTTTTTAAAACAACTGGCTTGCTGTCTGAAACTACAATCTGGTTCATGTTAACAACAACAAAAGAAGTCAAAGGTGTGCCTTTAAAAAAAAAAGAAAGGAAGAAAAAAAATCTACAAAAAGGAGTGGAATTCGTGATGGCTCAGATAGACTCTACCTCTTGATTTTTATTGGAATCTTCCTGCTGAGGAATCTTACATAGTTTATACCTGTTGGGTCAGGAAGATGGAATGGAGAAGATGGAAAAAGATTAGAGGTGGAAAGAATAAAGGCTGAAAATTATCAGCAGAATTGTTGCAGATTTTTGTAAGACAAATAGGCATGACTGGACAATGTATAAAAACTATTTACAAAGCTTATAATACTTTGTCATGAAAGCTTTCTTAAGATAATTCCAGCCCTCTAGATAACGCAAGTCACCTAAATACACAATAATTTCAAAATACAAATATATTTTGACAAGGAATATAAAAGTCAGTATGATACACAAACATTTAACATCATGTTAAAATATTGCTCTTTGATGCCTATAGAAAATTTGTGTCCCAGTTACTTAGAATTGTAATTATTTATACATCACATCAATCTCAGTTGTTTCTGGGCCTTACCTTGGGAGTCCCACCTTTAGGATGGAAAACAGCTTTGAAGAGTAGGACTTAATGTTTTTAATGTTAAAGATGGTTGCAAAAGTAGGGCTGAAATATCTAAAAATAGAGTACACTCAGACATAAGAAAATGTTGAAGAAATTATATTTATATATTCAGATATTACGTGAAAAGTATCTGAATTTGCCAAAATGATTAAAATGAAAAAAACCCAGAAAACCTTTATTTTTAATACTAAAATCTAGTATTTCCACCACCGTTTAAAACTTTGGAAAACATAGTACAGTTGCCAACTTGTCTTTTCATTAACTTTCAATTCTGTGTTTGATCAGTTTCTCCTTTCATTGGCACATAAATCAAGAGTATCTAGCTGGATACCTGTAGCTCACACTGTAATCCTAGCTACTTGAGAGCCTGAGAATTGTGGTTCGAGGCCAGCCTGGGCAAATGGCCTCTTCAAAGTAACCAGAGTAAAATGGACTGGAGGCATGAATCAAGTAGCAGAGTACCTGTTTTGCAAGAGTGAAGCCCTGAGTTCAAACCCCAGTCCCACTAAAAAAGGAAAAAAATATATTATTCTGATGAATACACTTTTATCAAGGGATAAGAATATGACCTAACCAGATAAACAAATATATTAGTTAGGACTACCATTCAAAGTCTTTGGCAAATTCAATCAGATAACACAACTGACTGATGCCTAATAAACTGACCAATCAGCACATTTATTGGAACACTGAATCACAAAAAAAAGCAAAAAGTTGGGCTGGGGATGTGGCTCAGTGGGGTAGTAGGGCCTGAGGCCCTGAGTTTGATTCACATTAGAAACCATTAGAAACATTAAAAAAAAAAACAGCAAAAATTTATGAAAATAATGAAATCCAAAAAGTTAAGAAGATGGTTCCTTTATCTTTTGTAAAGAAAAACTGGACTGAGGTTCCAGTAAAGTTCTTCTCACACAAATGTTAAACCTTTCTGAAGCTTAATTAAATGTTCAAACACTAAGTTAGTTATGTGCCCTCTCTTATGGTTGTAGCTACCCGATCAACTAGGAACTGGGATGGAACTTCCAGATTCAAGACCATTTGCATCAACTTTTTTCCTTAGCAATAGAACTGCTTTCTGTTAAGAAAAGCATATTGCCTTGTCTCAGAATAGTCCCCCCATCACCTAGTAAGACCATTCCCTATAAATACATCATGGCAAGAAAACAATATGAACCACAGAGAAATGGATGTACTCTATGGAAAGCATGTGGATTAATATTATAGGTCCCAGGTATCAGCTCTGCTATACATCCTTTTATCTCCATTTGGATATACACTATTCAAAGAATGTCTTTTCCAAGACACCCTACCATATAACACTAAGGGAGTACAATGAAGTTTTCTAATGAGGTCCTGAAACTTTGAGGGGAATTTCTGTTTCTAGCATGCAAAACTGACCTCTCTTCACTGCTACTGTTGCTGCTCTAGACTGATTTGTCCAACTCCCACGGTGTCCAAAAGCAATGGATGTCTGCTTCTTCCCTACTGAAACAAGCATAAGAAGCCCCCTTACAGCTCTAGCTTTCAGGTACCTTTGGAAATTAACTGATGGTTCCAGCTTCCCACTTGGGAAGAACTTTCTTTGGGAATCAAGGAAACTAGAGTAGGCCCATGTCACTGATAACATGTGTAAGGGTGAGGGTGGTAATGCCTTACTACAACTATGATTCTACTTCTATATTTTTAACTTCAGTTTTTTTTAAATATTGGATTTTGCCAGATTGCGAGACTTTCTCTGAGCCACCCAGGTGCTTGTTATTGGGGCAGGTTCTAATCTTCCTCACCTTCAACAATATCTGCAAGAGAATGGTTTCAAAGACTCTCCCTCTTGGCTTCTACCACGGAAGTCCAGAGAGTTATGAAACAATGAGGAGAGAAGCCAACTCTTACTTTTTATTTAAAAACACTTAGTGAAAATAGAAGAATGCTGAGTCCCCTGGGCTTTTAACTATGTGATTATCTTAATTTGCTCTGAGAGAAGTTCCATAGGAAATAGAGAAAAGACCTGAGAGGAGGAAAATAACTTCCTGATTCAAAATTTACAGTCATTTTTTTCAGCTGGTCAGAGTTCCCCAGTTGGATTCTGGGTAGGATCATCAGCTCATGCTCTTTGTAATAACACATCAAGTGCTAAGCAAGGTAAGAAACAGGTCTGGACATAAGGCATGCACAGATGACAAGGTATCTGCAGTTGCATGATTTCTCCCTAAACTGTCTGCAAAACAAGCCCCTTTTCGGCCTAATTTTGTTCATGGCAGCACCTCAGAGATCTGAAATTTCAGAAAGTCAAGGCAGTGTTTGTGTAGAGAGTGCTCAAACGCCATGACTCTTTTAGTCTGACACTGGGACTACTGTAGATCTGACACAAAGAAAAAGTTATGGGTCAAATTTCCATACATAAGATTTTCAAACCTAGCATAATCTTTTCTCCTTTAAAAAAGATGGCTATTATTTTCATTCTTTAAGCTGAAAACTATACAATTTTCAATGGGTGTAGGAATTGGTGCTAACAAAAAAAGTTAAATGGGTCATCCAATGTTTCCCTAGTTTTAAAAGTATTTTTTCTACGACTGTCACATGAGTGTATTGTTTTTGCTGATTTTTTCTTTCTTTAAAATAAAATGATGAGCAAGCAGCATAACAAACAGGCAGGTATCTCTATACCAAGAGTGAAATACAGGGACTTTTATATTCATCAACAAACTCCTGTATTTACTCCACAGGAAAACATTTAAGTGTAGCTGACTCTCAGAAGCCTAAGGTATGTTATTCATAAATTCAAAACACTTGAACACATTTCACAGAGTATAACAAAAACACTAAATGCAATGATTACAAATTTCATAATAAATATTTGTTGAGCATTAGTTAAATATCAGGTACTTCAAGGGATATAATGTAGTCTCTTTTGCCCAGAATCTCATAATCAAGTGGAAAGGCAAGTTCCAGACAATTCCAGGCAATGTAGTAAATCCCTTTGTCTCTGTTCTCAACTCATCTTATGGCAAAAGGAAATAACATTGTTATCTCATCAAATCTGTGTGGATTTGAACATGGCTGTCACACTTGGATCTGCCAATAAGTCTTGCTACCAGATCCTATGGCATCTGGCAGCCATTATGAATGTTTATCAAGACTTAGAAAAACATTTGATTAGCTAAACATGGCTGAGTGAATACCTTTCTGGACAAGGTAAATAGAAACCAGAATCCCAAGGGTCTCTGGAAGAGGGGCCATAATTTTGCCAGTTCGTTAGTTCTAAAGAAGAAAGTGAATACAATGAAGAATGGTGTCTCTCAACCTACTCCAGTACTGTCTATATGTCCCTGTCATGATGGGAAAAGGAAATGAAATTCAACACTTTAGCAGACATGGGGTGTTTGGCTGAAAAAATTCTATGTCAAGTGCCCCCAAAAGGTCCCTCCTAGGACCACCACCTCTCATACACTATCCAGGGTACATGGGACTCCTTGTGGTCCTATGTTAGAATGAGCCATTCAGACATGCCGTGAGTTAGTCATTCAGCTGGCTGCCTCTTATATTTATTTAATTCACTTGTGGATTGAAGAACATTCCACTGCATGTTGTTCAACTGCTCCCATCGGGGGGAAAAACTGTTTATATGAGGTTGGATCACATATCCACATATTGTAAACATCTGTTTACTCTTACAATGAAAGGTTGATCCTCTGATTCAAAGAATTGGTTTTTCTTCTTCACCCTATACATATTTGATCTTTTAGATGTACAGAAATCCATCCCTTTCCCTGAATACTCACTGTGCCTTTGCAGCCTTTGCCCACACTGGCCTCTCTTCTGGGAAACCTTCCTTCTTCATTCCCTTTGTAAGTTATCAAAATCATACTCAGCCTTCAAAGCCCACCTTAAACAGCACTACAACCATAATACCTTCCCTGACCTTAATGGGAAGAAATTTCTCTTCGTTGGTACTGTAATACCTTGCACATTTTGTATTATCTTCACATTCTACTTGAGATCATAGGTATTTGGAGTTTTTGTTCTTTCTCTCCTATGAACTGTAAGCTTGTTGGGAAAGAGTCCAACAATACTTAACAGATGCTTTCTGCACAGAAGAGTTTCAGGAGGGCATGTCTGCTTTTGCTTACCATAAATCCTTAACGCCTGTCTTAATGTCAGAAGCACAGTAGGTGCTCAATAAATATTTGTACAATGATTAAATGGATGACAGGCAAGTAAATGCACTTAATAAATACTGAATTAAACAGGAAATTGAAGTTCAATTGTGTAACCTTAAAACATGAACCTTTCACTTTTTCAGTTGTTTTACCATTCCTGGTTTTGTTTAAAAGGAAAAAAGAAAAATATCTCTTAACCCAATCTTCCTCCCCTCCTTGGCATTTCTTCTAAAAGCTTTTAGGCCTTTTGTGCTGTTTCAGCAGTGATGCTTAATTTTTCTTTTATACGCTCTAAGGACCTTAACACTGTCCAAAACGTTTAAGAAGTGGCTTTTGTTCATTTAATTGGAACGCATCATATGTATCCTTTTGATTTGTTTGGGTTTTATTTCTCTTCTGGGAAGAAGTAATGCATTTAGTTGTCAGATATATCTCAGCAAAATGAATTCATAAGGTTGACTCAAAAAGCCATAGTTTTTGGCATCTTAAAGATAATCAAGCTCAGATCCTTCATCCTACCTGAAAGCTGCAAGGTAAAGTGACTGTGAACTAAACAAACAACAGTACATAGTTGAGTCTTTTTAAAAGAAAAATCTTTTAAAAAGATTCTTCTACCTACATATTTTAACTTTGTAGATTACTTTGCTTAGGCTGTTTTTATAATATAGAGGTGGGAGGAAGAGTAAAAGATAACCACAAAAAAAATGGGGATAGGGTAGTTCAGAGGAGGGAGTCACTGTTTAAACTCTAAAATTTAACAGCTGCCTCATGCTGCTTCTTCTAAAGAGAAAAGAATTGTCTTCCCCTAGGCTTTTGGCCAAAGTTCAGCATGACAATATTTACATGTTGCATTCTGGCATCATTTCATGGATTAATCTCACCTCCTCTATCCCTAAGATAAAATGTCATACATCTCCACCAAATTTCTCAGATCACTGCAAAGCTATAGAATTAGTATGATTAGGAAGTTTGAGGTGCAGAATGCACAGAGCCATCCCAGTAGTAGAACACGTTTCGCATGCACGGAGCCCAGAGTTCAATCCCTAGCACTAAAAAAGGGGGGAAAAAGAATTGATATGATCATTCAAAACTCTAGGCTGTTTCAATTAAATAATATTCTCCCCTCCCAAACTTTTGTTGAAATCAGAATCTGACCTGTTCATCTCAAAGGTGGAAGAGAACATGCTGTTTATACTGCATGAACATTGAATTCTTCCTTGTAGGGACCAAAAAAATGGAACATAGCACATTAAAAATAAATGGTGTCTAAGATGGTGATGCCCTGGTTGGTGAGCTTCTAACCACAGTTACTTTATTACCTAATGGAACCTTGATTTCCCTGTACTTTAAAACAATGCTGTCTTGGCTTTCTCTCAAAAATATTTTCCATATTTTTCTATTTGGTTGCAATAGCAAACTGATTCCAGAATTAAGTGAAATATTCCTAAACATGGAATCTTTATGTCATCTATTAGTTTGCCTATAATACTAATATCAATTGCTGCCATCCCGCCTCTGCTTTTTAAGTTCTAAGGAGAACTTGTTAATTATTTTGGCTAATTCCATCTTCTTTTCATGATTTTTTTTTCTTTTTTGGTGGTACTAGGTTTTGAACTCTGGGCCCTTGCACTTGCAAGGTAAGCACTCTACCACTTGAGCCATGTCCCCAGCTCCTTTTCACGAAGTTTTTGATTTTGAAAGCATTTTAGAGGTCATGAGTTTACCTTGAAGGAAACTTGCATCATTTTCTTTTCCAAAGGTCTACTGTATGGCCCAATAACCCATTGTCTATATATTTACATGAGAGAAAGAATACCAATATCTGTTTGAACAAAAATAAAAAGTGAAATATTGAGTGATTTTATTATAAAAAAATTAAGTGGATAAGAATATTTTAGAATGCTAAGATTACTTTAAGTACCTTGAGTATTTTAGAATAGTAAGTGAGCAAGAGTAAGAGCAGACTAGGGCTAGATGAAGGGGAAATTAAATTATTAAGGGAATAAGAATGAGAAAAGGCAAAAGATGAAAGACAGAGGACTGAAAAAAAAAGGACTGGACAGACACTGAATGAACGAAATCAGATTGCGGCATTTCTTCCATTCTTTTGGTTCTGTGTCATTGCCCTTCATTGCCCTGGAATTCCCTTTCTCTCCCTCTCCTATCACTAGGCCAGAAGAGTGAGCTTTCAGCTCTCGATTTCTCATCTTCCAGCTCTTTCAGATGTCAAAAAAAAAATTCAAAATAAAAAATAAGGCATATATTACAGATCTGCCAATTTCAATTGCTATCCATTTCTAGAAGGTATTTTTGTAAAGTATTGGTAATTTTTTAGTCACACTTCTACAAACAAGGAAAATCACTACAAGGTACCTCATAAAAATTATCAGAGCACTTTTCTCAAATGAAACAAATGTCAAATAATACACCTATAGTAAAACATGTGGAGTTATTAGGAAAGTTTATGCTTTATCCTAAAATGAAAAAAATATATATCTTGAGCAGTTTTGGTTCATCTATCTTCAGAAGAGTTAATGCTGTTTTTTAATTCCTCCAGAAAAGAGGTAACCTCTTCCCTTGCTAACCTACTCTGATAACACAACAAATTATGTGCTTATTCCAAATAAAACCATCAGTTTTCACTACTGGATTCAAGTCTGACATACACCCTATACTTAAATATAGTTGGATACATCCATATACTTTTTAAAATATGTGTCTGCAGTTGAAAAGAGATACCACTAGGTGGAGACTGTATATCTAGATTTTGTACCTGAGCCTTAGTAATTCTCTGGCTGGGGTAGCCACAGACGGCATGGTCATTTTTGTGTGTGTGGTACTGATGTAACTGTTCTTCACACTCCTTTCCCATTCTGTCTTGACAGAATTAATTTGAAACAATGCTCTAATTTTAAGCAATATATGCAGTCTATATATATTTTTTAATTTTTTTTTTTTTACTGAAACTCTCAGGTTGTATACTGCTCTTTCTCTGAGCCTTGAATGAGTGTGCTTTAAGATGATGTTTAATAGTTCCATTTAATTATCACATCCATCAGTAAAATAGTTCTTCTCTAACTTGCTCTTATTTTCCAAATAATTTATGCTGATCTCCCATTATTTTAACCACACTTCCTTCAGGTGTACTTAGTCCATGTGGGAACATATTTGCTACAAAATATTCAAAATTTATTTTTTAAAAGACCTCTTCAAAACTTGAACATCAGGAACTAAGGTTGCCTAGCATTATCTTCTTTATAAATTTAAAAACTGGCCCAATCTGAATATGCATCTGTGGGTAGCTTTATTTCCAGCTGGCATCTAGTAGTGACTAGGCATTTGCTATAAAATCCTAATTTTTCATTTACCTATGTGTACAAGTAATCAGCATACTATTATAATCAGATTTTATCTTATTACAAACTGAATAAGGAATGTATTCCAAAAAGTGTCTTGTAAAGTGAAAATCAGTTTCTGGGGGTAGTTTGCAGTCTCCCCCAGACATTCTTTCAGTCAGAATGTCTGAGTATTGAAGGCACAAAACCCTGAAGCTGGTTCTTAGATATTTGGAATTTCGGGGCCTCTGATGACTGGATTCTTGCTAAAGAAGCCAAATGTTTCTGTTTATATCTTCTAAATTAATCATATATTCACCCTCACAGCTTAGCCAGTACTCATATATAAGCTGCTTCTTTACTAACTTCTCAAAGCCTTAATTTTATGTAGGTTCGTGGTGTTTCTCTGCCAATCATTTAATCTTTTTTTTTTCTCCCAACTGAAAGCAAAAATAGAAGGGAAAAAAGATGCTCTTTCCTGAGGCTTATATAAAACTTTAAAAATCCTAGTGTTTTCGTCCAAAGTAAAGTTTCCTTCTAACCACATGATCATCAACCACTAGTAAGTACAGTGGGCTCTTTATTAGCAAATCCAGTTCAACCTTCTCAGCGCATTGGTGTTTTGTACTTTTATGATCTGGAGCCTGCCAATTTTGGTACACCAGTTTAGGCTGACTTACCATTGTGAGCGTTCTCTCTTTTTGGAGAAGCTAACTATCTCCCCAACAAATTTAACTTGTACACAACAGTGCCTGGCTAGCAAGCGTGAGGCCCTGTTCCCCAGTACCACCACCAAAAAAAAAAAAAAAAAAATTCGTACCCAACATTTCCACAGATTAAGGCAAATACAGTGAGGTCCAGCATTGGTTTATTCTTTGGACTACAGCATTTGGCTTTTCTTTGCCTTGTTTTCTACTTCATTAGCATTTTCATCCCTTCTCAGTTTTTCAGAAGTTTCTGAAAAACTAATAGTACAATGAAAATCCCGAAGCAGTTTACTGAGAATGATGAGAAAACCAATTCAAAGTTTCTCTTGTGTATTTTAGTAGTGCTTTTTGTTTGCTTTTTCTTTCGTTACTGCTGCTACTGCAGATTTTTTATTATTGACTATTAATAATAGTCAATAAAGTATTTTTTCTTTGTCATATATGGGTAATACTAATTTTTTATTCCTGGGAGCAGGTCAGAGTTTCCTCTCAAGCAGCCAACATAATTCCCCCTCTTGCTGATATAATGATCCCCTCAGAGCTGGGGGCTTGTGAGTTACTACTTTCACTTTTTACTCACGTGTACCCAGCAATGCCAAACAAACATTGTCATTAGCTGTGTCATGATGTGAAGAAGTTGGGAAGGTCTGCTTGTAGTGAGAACAAATGAGACTATTACCTAGATTGGTTTAGGGTGTGACGTGACCCTCCGCTGTGAGACGAGAAGAAAGCAGAAGTTGTCACTTAAATGCATTGTGGGTCCTTTGAAACCTCCCTTGCACCCACCTCCAAGATACTGATTGTCCAGTTAGTCACCATCCTGAGAAATAAGCGAATGATCATTACAAGCAATACTTTATTAGTGTGCTAATGCACACCAGAATTTTGTAAAAAGACTGTTAGGAAGTGGCCAAGTCTCTTTCTCCAAATACTTTTTCTCTGTTATTATTATGTAATAATAATAACAACTGTTATTATTAACTGTTAATAATAAACTGTTCCAAGCTTATAATACTTAATCTTTACCAACTGTCCTTTTGTTTGTTTTATTATTTTTTAACAGAGGAGAGATTTATTTTGGTTCACAGTTTCAGAGGGTTCAGGCCACAGTCACTTGAGGCAGAACATCAGAGTGGCAAGAATCACCTCATGGCAGAAGAAAGGAGAGAGATTCAGAGAGACAGCGAGAGAGGGAGGAGAGAGACAGAGAGACTGGAAAGGGCCAGGGACAAGATATCCTAAAGGCAGGCTCCCAGTGACCCACTTCCTCCAGTTCTGCCCCACCTCCTAAAGTTTCCAGAACTTCCCAAAATAGCACCACCAGCCTGTCCAGGACATTTCATATTTAAGACATTTAGTCTATTTCCAAGAGTCCCCAAAATCTTAACAGTTCCAATATTGTTCAAAAGTCTAAGTAGAGTCTACTGAGACTCAAGGCAGTCTCTATACGATCAAAATTGTTTGTTTTAAACCAGCTATCTTTGATATAGTTTTTGGATGCAATTACTCAGCCTTACTTATGGCATCATTCAACTAGCAATAAGTATTTTGCACTTGATAGAATCTCACTTCTCATTCATTAGCAGGTCATCACTCTGATATGTTCGTTCTAAAGACACAAATACTGCTAGCGATTCTGCAGATCTACATGATAACACTTGTATACACACAAACCTCCATATGTTTCTTTCAATATATATCTTTTTTTCTTTTTCATTTCTACATATTTCCCCAAAATCTAAGGTCCCTAAGACCTAGGGCCCTAGATCATCATAAAGTACTCAAAGGAAAGAGACTGTGACTTTTTATGTTGCCTTTTTGAAAGTCTTTCCAAAAATATCCCCAGCATGTTCACATCTATACCTGGATATATATTAGTATTTTGAGAATTCATCCAGACCAATAGATTTGAATAGCTCTAGCTTAGGAAGGCGTTTGCTGTTCTTGCTAGGGATCAAAACCAGGGTTTCACTTAAGCATGCACACGCCCAGCCGTTGGATTTTGCCCCAGCTCCTAGAGAAGTGTTTAAGTAGTTCTCACCTAAGTCTGCCTCTGAACCATCCTAACATTTGCCCACTAGTGTTTATCCTTTAAAAAAATTATCAGTGATTAAAAAATGTATCTTTTCTTTCTATTCATTCAATTTAATCAACAAACGTTAACGAGCAAAGGATTATGTTCAAAGTTCTATGATAAGAACAGTGGAAAATAGAAATATAAATAAGTCATTGTCCCTCCCCTCAAGAAACAGTCTGCTAGGGAGATGAACACATAAAAGTCTAAAAATAAATGCTGCTGTGTAGGTACAAAACATGAGGGGAGAAGAGAGAACAATATAGTGTCACTTACTCTTATAGTCTAATAAAATAGCAAATGCTTCCTTCCAGCTTTATTATTTTTATTATGTGGATATGGAACATTCAATCATTCCCTTTAGGAAGGCAGGTTATGGTTCCTCATATATATTTGTTCCCAAAAAGGACAAGTCTCAAGTGGCAGTGGGGACATAAATAACTGCAGTGTTGTTCTGCATGAACCATGTTGGGCTTTGCTTTCCACTTTGCTTTAACTTTGTCCTTCCAAGCAATTGCCCCCTGGGGTCAAAGTCAGAGGACCTGGAGGAATCACGGCAAGCTTCTCTTTCCTGCAGCGAGGGCACTGAAGACTCAGCAGGCATTGACTATTCCAATTAAAGGTATTAATCAATTTCAGGGAAGTAAACCTTAGGCGACCCTTGAAGACTCTGCTTTAAAATAATCATTTGTGTTTTTTACACCTAATAAAAAATGTACATACTTTGGGTGGACTGGCATATTCTAAGCACTTAATCATGGACCTAAATAAAAGGAAAAGGTTACCATCTTTACTGTTAGCAAACACCCCCACTATGAAGAGAAGGTTCTGTGTTTGGGTACAGAATAAGATTTACTGAGTTCAGTAAGAAATGCAACTTGAACAGCATGTAAGATGAAATTTTCTAAGAAGGGAAAAAAAACTATAGATTGCCTGGAACTAGGCAGACACAAGTCAAGTCTCATTCATGCCACTTAGATAGTCAGCAGAAATACCCACATGGCCTGTCCCACCAGATTTTTCTCTAAGGGAACTCCAATATTGATAATTTCAGCTGCCCTGGAATATCTCTATTCCTAAGCAGCATTTAGGACTATCTCTTAAGTGCTAAGCAGTAAATATCCAAATTCTCACAACTTACCCTTTCCTTTGGAAAGAATTTCTTTTGAGATGTCATTACATTGGCAAGATGAAGGCAGATAAAGTTTTTTATTTCCAACAAAATACCAGTTTTTGTTTGCTCAGGTTAGGATTAGCCTAGAGGTGGAAGAGAAGCTGTATAATAATGGCAGGTTCAAATCTATGAGTTCAGCCATAATATGGAATATTAGCTGCCATTTGGTGATGAAGTGGTGAGGTTTACCTTGTAGCCACTTAGTATCTTTGTGCATTAACTTAGAAAATGTGAGTTTATCAAAAAAAAATGCAATGGGTTATACAATGCACGTATAACTGAAAATAAGATTGTACTTTGAAAACATTTGATCAAAAGACTCCTGACCTTCAGGCACCACTTTGGGCATATTGGTGGAGATCTAAATTGAAAAAAAAAAAAGCCCTGCAACTATGTATATCCAGTAGTCAGTATGGAAAACCCATCCATTTAAAAGAATTGGTTCCGTGAAGCATGTTGTTTGCTATTTAGAGATCATCATTCCACTCATAAGTTACTTTTTCTAATTTCCAAATATTTATGGCAGTGGAAAACAATAAATATCCTAAATTAGAGAGCTTGAACCATATAATAAAGAAAACTCGGTATAAGTTATGTCTAGAACTTACTTTTTGGTGGAAATGGAGCCCAAACTTGGGGCCTCACACTTGTTAAGCAGGCACTATACCACTTGAGCCACACCTCCAGCTGTCTATAACATTTTGAGGTAAATGGTATAGCAGAGAATCACTTATGCAGCTTCATATAAAAATTTAAAGGGTAAATCAAATCGTTTTAAAAAATTGAAGAATTTAAATTCTTAATACACTATAAGAATTGTTTTAACTGCTTTAAATTCTTGTCTGAGGAATAAAGGGATGTGGTTAAAATTATTAAACACAGTAGTATCAAGTAGCCTCTCACCCTGGAGAAGCTCAAGTTTGTCCAAGGTATGCTCTACCAATGACTGGGTTAGTGCAAAGTCAAAGCAAAAACAAATCATTCTTTAGTTTGACTCTAATCAGCCAGTCTTCCTCCAGGCCTCAGCTGCCTGATTGTAAAGACACCATGTAGAAATGGAAAGCAGCAGTCTGTTGTTTATATGTCAAATTCAAAGGTATAGTTTCATGTGAAGACCTTATTGTGTTTTGTCTCTCTCAGAAAGAGATCTGCTCACCTGTCTTTAGTATCAAGTAGAGCTTCGTGTAGTTCTAAACATTAGTCCTGCATCAGGGTATTCCTACCTGCAAAAACCAAACACAGAAGCTTCCAATCCTGAAATTCACTGGAATGTTGATATAAGAAATCTGGTTAGTATAACACAGACCACTGTACTCAAGCCTCTGTTTAGGGTCCTGAATGAATCATCAAGTTAGACTGCAAACTGCACAAGTGGCAGAGAATTCAGGTGTTTTATTGAACTTCAGAATTCTCTTAAGTACTCTTGGAAGAAGAGATACTAATGAAGTTTGACATTTCAAGAACTTGCTGTTGAGACTGTAAAGCTTCGGTAAAGAATGCTAATAGATCAAGAAGTCATTAGAGGGCATTTCCTGTACAAAGGAAACACCCCTTTCCCTGAGATAGGCTCTAAAGATAACTGCCCAATAATGGCTTATCTCCTACTTCTGGCTCCATTCCTATCCACTGTCTAGGTGAATGTAACATTCCTAGTTTTTTCCTTTATATTTGAGAGAAGAGGAGGACATTGGGTGAAGGGTTGTCACTATTAGTTGAAGACTTTCTAGGAGGGTCAAATCAAGTCACCTACAGTGGGTCCTTTCCCATCTCCTCAGGGAAATTGCATTTCAGTATCTGCCAAGGCTGAAGCCACAGGAATGAAGCATTCATTGTAGAATTTCAGGAAATACACTTTGGGGAAGCTTGGGAGAGAAAAACAGGTGCAGTTTCCCACGAGCCTCAGTAAATACAAGGTGCAGGTCTGCCTTTCTAAGATTAGGCTGAAACTCTAATTCCTTGTCAAAGATTTTCCCAAAATCCTACAGCCTATTAACAAGTTCAGAATGACAGAGGTACACAATGAAGACTTGTACCAAGTGAAGTATTTATTTCCTTGAAAACCAAATTCTAGCTTACTTATAGTGGTTGCCTTGTTGGGAGAGGGGAGATATATATTTGGAAATTGTAGGGTTTTTGTTGTTCTTTGGTTTTTGATTTTGAATATTTGAAAAGGTGCTTTAAACAATAATATACTTGGTGTGCAATAATCTTGTCACTAGTGTGTACCAGCTTTGGAAAGGTTAGAAAGAAACTGTTTTCAGCAGGCTGTTTTTGATCATCAAGCTAAGCATAGATATGACTTTCCAAAGGACGAGTTTGATCATACAGTTAATTTAACATTTGTGCTGAAGAGCTTATCCTTATCAGGGATGGAACTGAATTTCGGAGTTCTCCTTATCCAAACTACAACAAGCATACTACTTTCTCTCTCTATTCCCCACATCTAACTTCCTGGGGACCCGCTACTTGCAAGTCATTTATTCTGCTTTCAATGATCTGGTCACATGAGGTACATCCTGTTTCTTTAAATCCCAAATGCTCAAATTACCATGTAGAAACCACCTCCCTATCAATTTTTTCCACATTTAATCCTTTGCTTCTTGTCATATTTTCATTTTTCTGCATTGGTTCCCATGGCAACAAGTCTGTTGGCAGAGAAAGTGCGACTCTGCTTTTAGCCTTCTGCACAATACAAAATCCTTCTCAGGCATGTGTTATGTAAAAAGGCAGGAAGAGACTACAGTTCCCTTGTTAATGCCAAAAATCCCTTACCCTGCTTCAAGTTTCCCATCCTGTCCCCAATCCAGGCTCACTGGAGCAGGAGGAAACACAGCATCCAAGAGTATTATCCAGAATCTCTTCAACTTGATACAAGTATTCAAAAGCCTGTCATAGCACTGATGCCAGGATTGAACTTTTTGGTTCAGATGGCTTCTCTCAGTCAGTGACTTAGAGAATAAATCTACATAAATGTGTAATTAATAACAAACCACCAAGAGCAGCAGGGAAAAACAACTTTCACTCATTGTTCTATGGAATATCCTTGGTATGAATCTGAAATGTAGCCCAGGGCATATGTCCTGAATTGAGTCTTAAATCAGTGTCTAATGACAGTGGGAACATTTAAGCAAAATTTTTCCAAGTAAATGACACAGTACGGCAGGCCAAGGATTATTCCAGAGTACTGAGCTCCTGAAGAGAAAGAAATAACAAATTATAAGTAAGGACAGAGGACATTGTAACTGATAGTTGCATGTGAACAATGGGGCTTCAGTTGGGAAAATTCAGTGTTCAAGTATGAAAAAGGTAAGAAACTGTGCTAGGTATGATGTTGCACATCTGTATTTCCAGCACGAGGAAGGCAGAGGCAGGAGGATCACGAGTTCAAGGCCAACTTGAGCTATATAGCAAGCATCCTGTCTCAAAGGACCAAGGGCTAAGAAAGTAGCTCAGTGGTACAGCACTCGCCTAGCATGTGCAAGATCTTAGATTAGAGCCCCAGTGCTGGGGGAAAATAAAATAAGAAATCTAAAAGCTAAGGAAATGGAGTGAGGAGTTGGAGAAAGAGGGGCCTTTAGGAGATAAGTATGCAGAAAGAGAGCCTGAAAATGAGGAAATAGCCTCATGCAGACTTTGGCCCAACTCTGTCTACCAGTATTTCATAAGTAATGCTTATCTTAGTAGACTATATATTTTATTTTAAACTTTAAATTCCATTGATGCTGGCAATAGCAACCCCAATCTCCTATATCCTCAATATTCAGAAAAAAGCAGGAACTGCTTGTCAGAAATTAAACAGGATTATTTGAATGTATGTGTGTGGATTTTTTTTTCCTTAGGAAATTTGAATTCAGGGGAATGAAAATAGATGTTAATAAAAATGTGGTTATCTCAGCTACAGTTAAGAAAATTATCAAATGTAAATTATCCCATTTTTCTGAGTCTTATAAGATATGTGATATTTAAGCACACTGAAGTTTTAAAGTTTGCTTATATTGTAGAAAGGTATTTTTTGGCTCTTTAAAGGTTATTTTCCTACATTAAGAAAAGTTTTCTTATATTAAAAACTTTTGTGACTCAGGTTTTGTGTCTATATATATAGACACACAGGTTTTTTTTTTTCCATTGCTCAATTGTTTTGCACAGCTAAAGTGATGAGGTTAAATAATGCCCAGGTAAGCAGGCCAACTGGCCTTTATGAAAGCTAGATTAAGGAAAGCATTTGACAAATGGACAAAAGAAATCACATTGTATTTCTTTGTACCCATCCATCCCTCTTATATACTTTCCCAGCCCTCTTCTCTCATTTAGTCAGGAAATTGTGGGTGATTTCTGAAGTTTATAAGAAAAACAAGATGAAACTCTCAGGAAGACAGAATATAAAGCAGTTCCCATATTCTCCAGAAATGTAATTTATTTTCAGAATGTATTGCTGAAATAAATTTTATTTTCAATACTTGTAGTCTTTCCACTCAGAGGACTCTTATTGGTCTTGAATGTGGGAAAGGCATCTGTTTAGATCAGAAGGGAATGTTGTGTGTTAAGTTTTACACTTAGGAAATTACATTTTAGCTTAGACGGCACCTAATGTCAATGGAATGCAATAAATGTTTAATACTTCCGCTACATTTTCCTCCTTGAAAATGCAAGCCTTACTATTTTCTGTTTGGAATAAAGAGAAAACAATCAAGTTTCTCTTTGTACTGTGTATAGAAGACTCTAAAGGAAACTTAAGGGATAATGACAGTGTCTACATATGAAGGAGGAATTTTTTCCAAGCTGGAAAATCAGAGGTAAATCTACTAAATTCCATTTGTCAACTTAAAAGACCATCACAAATGACCTCATGAAAGTGAGGCTATTGTAAGGTTATTGTAGTTTATTATAAGTACTGTAGTTTTAGTTTTCCCACTTTACAACCACCCAAAGGCACCCTCCACTCAGCTGTATATAAGTAAACCATAATATGAACTGTGGCTTCACTCTCGTCAGATGAGAAATATTAAACTAACACAAGTGATTCTAAAGGAACACAGTGCTAGTTTCACTGGTTTAAGAATTATCTTGCTAGGTTTTCAATTGATTTAAGAATTATCTTTAAAAATTACTGTGTATTAAGTTTTTACCTTTTTTAAAGTATTCATGAGTATTACTTTTTCATTTTTCTAAACTACTTGATAATTGATTACTTTTGCCCTCAGTAATTTGTGGAAAATAATTATTTTATTATCTCATAAAGCAGAGTTCTAATTTTCTTATATGCCAAACACACAGGGTTTTCATTTGAGGTCATATAATTCAGTTAGTGAAAAATTTCATTCCCCTATAAGCTAAAAAAAATTCCTAAGCAGTGATGTAACTTTGAATCATTATTTTAGTAAAATGAAGACAGTCTCTAGACTCATATTTTTTTTTATGACATCTAACTTCACTACCATATGTGCAGCACAACAGTGACATCTTAAGGCCAAGAACCACAGTCAGAAACAGAAGTTGAATTGGAATCTGATTTCAAAGAAATTCCATTACATTATCAAGTACTTTTCAATTTAAAAATATGGGACTGGTAATGTGCTTCTTTCTTTATGACCTCTTTTTCAGTCTTTGTGAACATTTTAATGTGCATTCATAAACACTTGACATTTTACATAGACATACTGTATATTAATGCATGCATTTCACTGCATAGTTTACTGATACTCCCCTTGTAAAGCTTTTATGGAAAAACAAGAAGCCACAACAGTATAGCAAAAGAGGCTTAATCTTTATAAATTGGGGCCTTTTCTGTCTCTTTGCTAGCTTAGGTGGCTATATACAAATTTGGGTGGGAGGGGGCAGAAACACCTCTTTAACATTTAAGATTTTCTACTTTGGGTGTACTCTAGCCAATTCAAAATAAAATGCTTACTTTAATAAAGTTTTACCATTTTATAAAAAAATTAAATCATGACATGTTTAACTGAAATGGCTGTATTGTAATTAATATTTTGAAATAATTGTGATTTTGAGCTTAAAATTATATATAAAAATTGTCATTTTTGTATGTGTTAAAAAAGGCTACTGTATCATGATTAATAGTACTTTTTAGTTGAACTACATATTAATGTAAATAAAACTGAATGAAGACATATTTACTACTTTAACATAGATCGTGAATGTACTTAATGGTTTTTTTTTGCAGTATGAGACCATAACCACCTTGAAAGCTGCTTCATTTATGTGCAAAGAAGTCCTATGAATCTATATTTTACATTACTGAATCAGTGAAATTAATTACTTTGTCAATTTGCAAATGCAAGCTGTATTCTCCAGTTTTATTTTAGGTATTGACACTAATGGATAAAGGTGTACAATGTGATTAGGATGAATCTGAAGATGCTTTCTGTACAGACACAAAATACAGGGACTAAAATAATGCTGTGCAGTGTATAGCAAAGCCATTTTTCGGCTTTGGTGTACTCAACTTTTTCAGTATTTAAAAAAGTGTTTTGAATAACATAAAAGTCTCTTTATTGTATAAATAATAAAATGTCACCTTATTGTAAAGTGTCTTTTGTTTACTATCAAAGCAGACTTCTTAGCAACAGAGTTGTAACATAAAAGGTCAGGTTTCTTTTAAAACAAAAACAAACATTATAATCAATATTTGAAAAATGTAATTTTATTATGAACATGTAGTTTTAAATTTTAGCAATAATTTTTCATAATATAAGCATGCTTCATTCAAAAGTTATCTATCTACATATCTATTTATCGATATACATGCTAATGAACTGGCTACTTAATAGAATCATATGGTAAATGTTATAGTGACTGATCAACCTATTTTGATAATTTTGGTATAAACAAAAATGTTATATTTGGTTTTTATTAAATCAAATTTACCTATATCAAATTCCCTTCTAGAAAATTACTGCATGAATGCAAGTTGAGTCTTGATAATTGCAAGCAAATTTCAAAATAACGTGCTGGAAATAAAAAAGATGCATAAAGCTAATAAAAACATACTTACAATATATTAAATATACAAAAATATGCCCGCCTGATAAGTATTCAAACAAAGTACATTAAGATTTCCATATGATAGATGTTACTCAATTTTTTTCCTGTTGATGTTATCGATTGAATTAATAAGATACAGTCTTCAAAAAAATCTTTTTTTCATACCAGCCAGAAGTATTTAAATGGTCACATTCTTCCTGTGG
Organism: Castor canadensis; assembly: GCF_047511655.1. Lineage (NCBI taxonomy): Eukaryota > Metazoa > Chordata > Mammalia > Rodentia > Castoridae > Castor > Castor canadensis. Next base: position 105,149,976 of record NC_133392.1, on the reverse strand, counting down.
GGAAATTATGCAGCATCAATCTCTTTACTTCTCCTGAATCTAAAAGTACTAGATAATAACAATACTAAAACTACTACTATTAAACTATAACTATTACTAATATTTTTTTAAAAACTGTCAAGTTTTCAAGTCAAAACAGTGAGAGCAGCTACAGTAACACTTTCATTGTTTTCTCCAATCTTGAGTAGCATTTCTGTGAAATAAGCAACCCTAATGATTTCATAAAAGTGGGGCAATTGTTAGGAAAAAAAATTTCAACAAGATTAAAACAAAAACAAGACAGTGAGTGTTAATTTAAAATTTGTACTGAGAGCCAGACACACACCTGTAATCCCATCACTTAGGAGGCTGAAGCAGGAGATAGCACATTTGTGGCCAGCCTGTGCCACACTGAGCAGTCCCGGGTCAGCACAGGCCACACAGACTCTATTTCAAAAAAGCCCTCACAAATTTGTACTGGGCCCAACCACATCACAAAAGTACTGTCATTGGCAATGAAAAGTCTTATTTTTTTTCAATGCCAAAGAATAATAAAAAGATAGAAATTGGTTATTCGTATTCAAGTCACATTATATAGAATATAAAAAGAAATAAGAGGAAAAAACCCAATCTATAAAAATGATTTGTTACTATAAAAACACTGAATCACATTAAATAAAAATTCACTTCCGCAGAAGTGCTTGGAAGGTTAAAAAGGAATGAATTTGAGCAGGATAATGTGGAAAATACTCAGAACATGTATGAAAACTGCCTGGCTTTCAGTGGTTAACACCACTATAAATATGTAAAACACTTTAGAAAAATGTTAGTTGTTAATGAAAACACTTACTGGCAGTGAGTACAGCCCAGGCCAGCCATACCAACAGCAATGTGATTACTGGGAAAACTATAAGATCAATTACAGCAATCACCTTTAGGGTAACAAAGAAAATGTTATATTATCCTAAAAATTAACATAACCAGAATTAGAAAACAATTCTGATTTATGTAGGAATTCGGTCTCTTAAATATTCCAGTATTGCAGCTGTTCCTTTCATTAATATGGCTGCCCGAGGAACACGGAATGGATTTCCATCTAGCAGTAATGTTCTAAAGAAAAGAGAGAAATTGGGAACTTAAAACATTTTCTATGAAAATGATTACTTGCAACTTTATAAATAAAATTCGTAATTTTTCCTATTTGTTTTCAAATCTGAGCATTTAAACATTTGGAATTACCATTACAATATAACAAAAACAACATTAATTGAATAATTATTACATGGAAGGTATGATGTAAGTACCATAACATTCTTATCTTACAGATGAAGAAACAAATTCAGGGAGAAAGGACAAACTTCTCTAACATCAAAGAGCTACCAAATGGTGGAGCTATGATTTCAACCACCATTTTAATCTAGCCTCTTCCCAATCTTATAGTGACCATATGAAACGATCAAATTAGATTTAGACAAGTAAATGAACAAAGTGACAAGTATCCATGCCAAGAATTTAATGTATCACTACCACCACGCCCCAAAAACAACACGTCTGCACTCTCCTTCCCTTGACCAGACACACACATATGCTAGTCTATTTACAAGTTTGGAAATAAGGTTCAATTTAAGATTTAAAAGTTTATACTTTTGTTTTTTATAAATTAATGAAATATCCTTAATTAGAAGAGACTTTTAAATTAATTTTAAATAGCTTAAGTGTATATATAAATAAAAGTCAAAGGCTGCACACTCTAATAGATGATCTAAAGTTATATCTCCAGGTGGTCATAGAAGCAAATGCCTGTGGTCCCAGCTACTCAGGTGGCTGAAGTAGGAGGAATACAAGTTGGAGGACAGCCTGGGCTACATATTGAGTCCCTGTCTCAAAATAACATTTTTAAAAAGGGTTGGTAATGTAGCTCAGTAATAGAGTCCTAGCATGACTGAGGGCCTGGGTTCAATCCATGGTACCACAAAAATAAATAAATAGATGGATAGATAAATACATAAATATATACATACACCCACACACAAACATATATACATACATAAGTAAAATCTCCAATTATTTCTCTTTCTTTGGCCATACTGGTGTTTGAACTCAGGACCTCACACTTGTTGGGCAGGTGCTCTACCACTTGAACTATGCTTCTAGCCCATCTCCAAATTGTTCTATATTTTTTGGGAGTTCTTTTAAGAACTTACCTTGTTAACTTCGAGACAAAGGAGTTAATTACAGTTGGACCTCATTATTCATGGATTCCGCATTTGCAAATTTGCCTACTCACTAAAGTTTATAACCTCAAAATCAGTTATGTGTGGCACTTCCAAGGGTCATTCATGGACATGCATAGAATAGCAAAAAATTTTGAGTCACTCAAAGGGCTTGGTCCCACTGAAGTCAAACAAGGTAATTCTCTGCATTCTACTTTTAGCTGTCATGCTGCAAGTGTTCTTCCTGTGGTCAATTTAGTGACACGTTTATCACATTTCTGTACTCTTTGATGTAACTTTACTGTTTAAAATGGCTTCAAATAGCTGGATGTGAGTGCAAGCCTATAATCCCAGCACTCAGGAGATTGAGGTAGGAGAGTCTTCAGTGTGAGGCCAGCGTGGGCTACATTTTAAGACTGTTTCAAAAAAATAAATAAAAACAAAAATAAAAAATAAAATGATAAAATGGGCCCCAAATGTAGTGCCAATGTGCTGTCTAGTTTTTCCAGACACAAAATGTGCCTTATGAAGAAAATATATGCATTAGATAAGCTTCATTCAGGCATGAATTATAGTGCTGTTCGCCATGAATTCAATGTTAATGAGTCAACAAGAAGTTAAATAAGGTGTCTTTATACAGAAGAATACACAAAGCAAGGTTATGCACTGATGGCTTAATGAATATATTGTAACCAAAACTCTTGCAGAAAACGAATTCTGTACTGGAGCAATGGTTTGGTATTCACTAGTGTGACTTTATAGAATGTAACTACAGAAAATAATGGGCCTCTTGGACTGGTGGTATGGCTCAAGGGGTAGAGCACCTGCTTTACAAGTGCAAAGCCCTGAATTCAGACTCTAGTCCCGCCAAAAATAAAAAATAAATAATAATAATGGGCATCAACTATACTTGGCTATCATGAGGTACCAAGCCCATACCAATAATGCTCCAGTGAAAAATATGCCAAACAATTAATATGCAGATTTCAAGAATCAAGTTACTTCTGCTTAACTAGTTAGCTTTCTATCTCAAACACCCCTTATATTTACTTGACCAGCATTTATTGGGTACTTGCTATGTTTTAGGCATTCTAACAATTGTTTTCTAAAGGACAAAAAAGTGATAAAGGAGGCCAAAAAAAGCATAATGGGAAATAAGAGTAGGGACTAATTTTTTTTGGAAAATAGGGAAGGATTTCAAAGAAGGATAGTTAGGTTATACTGATGACAGCTTCTAGAATAAGAGCCTGAGGGAACAACAAATGTAAAGAGTGAAAAACACCTTGCTGGGCTTGAAATGGTGGTAGTCTGTAACTAGATTAGAAAAAAACATATGCAAAGCTGAAGGAGTTTATATTTTCCTAATCTTTTAATGCAGTAGAGTTTTGGATTATAAACACACATACTGATGAACAAAGCACCACTAGAAACAGTCAGTATATTTATATATACATATATATAGTAACTGTTAAGCAAAGTTAAAATATTTGGTTAAATTTTAAAAACAGAATTAGGATTCTGAGTTTTATTAACTATTATTTCTAACAGGATATTAAATCTGTTACTTTAATTTTCTGCAAGATTATCTCAATAAGAAAAAAAAATATCAACAATAAATGGAAAAACTCAGTAGAATGGTACAGTTACCTTAGATTCACACAATTACCGAGCTCTGGTGGAATTTGGAGGAGGTCATTATTTTGAAGATCCAATGTGGTCAGATTTTCCATCATCTTCATTTTCTGAGGGTCCACAGATCCAACCTGATTGTTACTAATCAGAATTGCTTCAAGTGTGGAGATACGATACAGAACTTCAGGTAGTATTTTGAACCTATTTATATATAAACAGTACACCTAAATATACTGAAACCAGAGGTCAAAATTGTTCCTTAAAATAAATGATTATAAGTTTTATGTCATGAAATAATGTTTTCTATACTGTATGCTCCTTTATATTTGCTATAAGTTCTATATTCAACCTTTCCAGAAAATACCCTAATTTTGGAAACTTTGCAATATATGTTCAGGCAACAGACCTGTAAATTACTGATTATAAAAAAAATATATCAAAAATTCAGAATTCTCCCATGTTTTACTGCTCACATTCAGGAGATAAGGAAATCCTCCTGAGAGTTTCTATATAATATATTCATGCAGGCATCATTTTTACTTTGTATGAATCACTCAATATATTAACTAAAATTTGACATTTATACTTTGCTTTGACTGAGGCTTCCAAACAAAGATACTTTGGGTTCTTAAAATGATGACAACTAGCAAAGATGCTGGCTTCCTTGTCCTAAGCAACCCTAAAGATGCCTCAAGAGAGACAGAAAGGCTGAAAGCTCTCAGCAATACTTGCAATGAACACAAAATCATGAAGGCCCCCTTGGGAGACAGAAACTGACACAGGTTTCATGAGGAGAACTGCAACCTGGACTAGAAAAGATAAGAATGGGCTGAGGGAGAGCTACATAGCTATGGTCTTTTAACTTCCCCATACTGTCCTTCCTTTCCAGCTCTTATGTTAAAAAAAAAAAAAAAAAAGCAATAGTGAAATTAAAAGGGAAATGCAAGACAGGTCTGAAGTTCCAATGGCACAAGAAAGCCAATAACTGAGAATAAAGATGGAACAACTGACCTATACTTGCTATTAATATTGTTATAAAATTACTACCAGAATCAATTTTCATCATAGGAAACAAAATGATACACTTATTAAGAGTTCAATTTTGGAATTAAACGAACACCAGCTCTGTGAAGCAAATACCAGCTCTCTAACTTATTACTTATATACACCCAAGTTATTTAAATCCTCAGTTTTTAAATAAACATAGTAACAGAATCTACCATGTAGGATTTTTGTAAGGATGAGATGATACATGTAAAGTACTTAGTACAGCCCCAGCAAATAATTAGCTCCCAATAAATAGTAGCTTTTCTTAATTATTTGCAGTATCTTGATAGTGTTTACAGAAAAAATAGAAGTTTCTAAGTTTCACTTAGCATAAGAAGCTCTCAGAAGGCTAGCTACTGCTCACAGGTCTGACCTCATCGTCCCTTCTGCACCTTTACTCCTCAACTTATTGACAAGGTGCACTGAACTTCTTGAAGCTTCTCGAGCATCCATACGTTCTTACATGACTGTACCCTACCTCAGGCTCCTAGTTCTAACTGGTAGGCCTCTTCTGTGTGCAACAGTATAGCAAATGTCTATTTTTCAAGCCTCAGTTCAAAGCTATCATTTCTACCTTCAGGTAATCTCAGGTGTCTTTTCCTATGTGTTGTGCTTCCGTTACAGCAATTACAATAATTTCCTTGTATATTTGTTTTCCTACAAGGCTGCAGATTTTCTCAAAATGATAAAAGGGAACAAAGAATGTGTTAGACACCAATTGTGAGCATTCTAAGCAAGCCATATCACTTTCAGGTAGAACTAAATGAAAACAAAATCTGGATACTGAAGCAAAAAAAAAAAAAAAAGGTTTGTTTATTTGGCTTTTTAAGGTTTTCTCTAGTAAGAAAGACCTACAGATTTTCTAAAAAATGACTCAGAATTATATGCTCTGCTTCTTACCTATTAAAGGACAGATTGATTGTTTGTAGTCTTGACAATGACTCCATTTCTTCAGGCAAAGAATTTAAAAAATTGTTCCTAAATTGCAAATCAAAATAAATAATTTATAAAGTTTGAAAACTTTTACAAGTTTAATTTGTAATAAAAATTTTTAGGAAACATATGAATAGATCAGTTTGTCAATCCTTAAACTGATCTCATTAAGTTGAGTTCTGAGAATTCTGAATCAGTCAGTAGTCTCTACTAATACCAATATGTAATCAATTCAAAGTATAGTCAGCTCTTTAGGAATAGATGTAATGGGGTAAACACTGTAAATTAATCCCTTAACTCCTTCCAGTTGAGTTTAGCAATACTTCCCATAGTCTGAACACTTCAGATCATAATTGTAATACATATACATATATGTTGCATAAATAAATATAATACATATACGTTGCATATAGATATGAAATTTTATTCCTAAAATAATTGAAAAATCATAGGAAAAAATGAAACAGGAAATTAAAAAGATTCTCTGTGTTTAGAAACTTGGATTTTTCTACTCAATGGGTATTTCACAGGTGCATTTTATCTAAGTTTACAATTTAGATTTGCACACTGTGTGGTTTTTTTGATCTTATGATGGACCATAAACAGAATCTTATTTACTGATGGAAGGATTTAGAAGCAATGTTAGAAGAAAGGTTAACAAGAAAGCAGAAGGATGCTAAAGGCACTATAACTACTAGCAAAAGAAAATATTTGTGAGAAAAGTATTACCAACTTGATGACTATCTATAACACTGAATGATCTTCTCTAACCTATTTTGGGGGTTCATAAATCAAGTCTAATATGTAAGCGTCACACTTTCTATAGTAGAACCTACATCCTTTCTTCTTTTCTCTGTACTTTTCTCCAATTATTGCCTGCATTAACCTGTGCTAAATAACCCACTGCTGATTATTATTCTCTTCCTAGAGAACCTGATACTTATTGCTATCAGACACAAAAAGTAAACCTTGTTTACTTTATTAGAAACTTCCAGGCATCTTTATAGACAGGGATCTATAGACTGGGACAACAGGAAACAAAGGTAGCAGCAACTGGGACATGGATTCATTCCCTATGCTCTGTTAATACTAAACTAAATGTGATCTTAGCATTTTGCCAATACAAGTGCCACCCAAACTAGAAGTAATTCCACATTTAGTGGAAGTAGGTAGGTAGTAGATTTTCTTCAATCCTGTAAGTTAAAGGAAAAAAAAAAAAAAGGCCTATAAAGGAAGAACAAATCCTCCAAGAGGTATAATTTATTATGGTAGTACACACCTGTAATCACACCACTTGGAAGACTAAAGCAGGATTGAGAGTCCAAGGCTAGCCTGGCATACATAGTGAGATTCTGTTTCAAAAAACCAAAAGAAAGCAAAAAACAGAGAAAGGGGATGGTTGGCAATTATTTGACCACTGTTTCAGCAAAGAGGAGATATACTTTTGTTTTTTTGGAGACAGATTCTCACTATAAAGCCTAGGCTGACTTCATACTCACAAGCCTAATTCCTCAGCCTCAGAGTGCTGGGATTCCAGGTGTATATACCACACCCAGCTAAGTAGAGCTATACTTTAAACTATAAATGCTCCTAGTAACAATATAAAAGCATGGGGGAAGTCCAAAAAGTTTAGAAATAAAAATTTAAAATCCAAGCAAATAAATGACTCATCTAACCCTGTTACCCTTAAAGAACTGTTACACTTGTGACCTCATCACTTCAAATTTAAATCAAACTTCCTGTTACATCTGAATAGCTTAATACAACTTCTTTTCTTTCTATTGCCATAGTGTTTTTACTTTACTTCTGGCCTTGTATTTTAATATACAAGCAGGTATTTTAATATAAAAGCAGGTTCCTTAAAGAGAAGCCATACAAGCATCTGTAGCAGCATAGGGTTGTATAAATTTTATGTTATTTACTTTTGGGAAAGAAACAGTATGAAAGAAATATTTTCTCCATGTTACTCATGATTTTGCTCGAGCAAGAATCTAAGAATGTGCTAATATTTTAAATAATTTTATCATCACTTTATTTTTAAAGTACTTATAAGTGACAGACTGATTAAAATACTTCCTAAATACTTAATTTTAGATTTCCCCTAAAATGACATAAAAGGCAAGTAAGGCAAAACTCAAATTACAATTTTTTTTAAAAAAGCAACAGTACCAATAAATACCTTAGATCTAAAAAGGTCAGTTTTTGAAGCATACATAACTCCAAGGAAATAAAGGAAAGCTTATTAAAACTGAGGTTCACATCAGAAACCATTTCCTTCAGTTCTATAATCCTGAAACAAAAATAATTTTTAAAATGTTAGCCCTGAATTCACTGTAGAACTTCAAACCTGTAAGCAGATCATGACAATAAAAACCCTGTGTTATTTCTGCTCATAATCATTTTCTGTATCTTTTACTTTTTCACAAAAATTTCAAGGATTTTGGATATACAAATAATAAAAATAAGAATCTTAAAATACCCTTACTATTATCTGTCCAAGAATTCCTATTTGACCTATATGTTGGGGTTTAATTTTAAATCCCACCTATTCTGTATTTAAGCCAATTATGACACAGAAGAGAATAACCCAACTTAGGCAAATTTTATACTTTATTCTGATGTCTTAAATCCATGAAATAAATTATTAGACATATCTGTAACCTAGCAGTTTTCTCTTTAGATTTCATAATATAATACTATCTGCATCTGTGTACTTAAAAATATTTCCAAAATACGATATTTCACCTTTTTCACAGTATTTGTTATCCAAATTATCATTACATTTAATCATGATTACAAGAAAACATGAAGTCAATTCCTAGGTTCAACAATGTCACTTCTGAACAGCTTAGGTTGAAGACTTAAAGAGGAAAAATTAAATACTTCTAAGTAAGCCAAGTCAAGCTTAGACGTTTTAATTATGCTATTAGTATGATCTGCCAAGAAACAAAAGTTAAACTATCACATTAGCAAAAGAAAAAGAATGAAAGAATATGAAATGCTGTGCTAACGAAGATGCAGTAAAAGAGAAAATGAGTTCCAAAGTTTAAGTGATCAAACTTGTTTTGTAAAGTAACCAGATATATGCATCAAGAGTCACACTCTTGGACTGGAGTGTAGCTCAAGTGGTAGAGTGCCTGCTCTGCAAGAAGCCCTAGTTCAAACCCCAGTCCCACCACCCGGCCCTCAAAAAAAGAGTGAGAGCCACACTCGTGGACATAAGGGCAATGTGTCACTCCATTGATAAGAATACAACTGAGAGTTGAGTCACATTTTAATGGAAATTGCATTATAAATAGTTCTTACCTTTTTGGTATTTCACATAGATGATTCTTACTGAAATTAACAGAAGTGATTATGTTGCTTTTCACTGCATCAAACACTTCATCAGGAATCAAAGTCGTTTGCTTATCACTAAATGAAAAATTATTTTAAAAATTTTAGAAATTCATTCTGAATTATTATTATTTCTTTTTAAAGGCCTTTAACAATTATAAAAATTTCAAGATAGTTTATTATGAAGTTTAATAAAAAAATGCCACATAAATTTACCAACTCACAAAGTATTCAGTTAAGAATACAGACATACTATGCCACATTTTCTGCACACTTACATACTCAGTGTGAATAAAAAAATATACTCTGAAAGATTACATAGGGCTTTTACAAGGGGATAAAGAAGAAATTGAAAGGGGTAACTATTTTTGAGAATCAGAATTATTATAGTATTCTTTTTTGTCATGACCTCTTCCAAGGAGGGTCCTCATTTTCCAGTTCTGTCTTTGGTGAGACATAGGCTATTTTCAAGGCTACTCTTATATTTTATTTTAGGAAATAGTCATTTGGTGTTATTTTTCCTGTTACAATGTATTCATCTCTGTTTTACCCCTATTTGCAACCTGGAAACCACCAAAATACCTTGCTCATAGATTACTCCCAATAAATATACATTAACTTGGGGGAAAAAACATATACTTTCAGAGTCTAGAAAACCTATATTATATAGTAAATGGATAGGTCATTCCTCTAACCTCTGACTAGAATTAAATCTATAACTTCAAAAGTAATTGTTGCCCTTTTCTTAAAAATCTGTAAAAGTGACTATATATCAACTTTCTTTGGGTGCTGGTGGAGTGGCTCAAGTGGTAGAGTGCCTGCCTAGCAAGTGTGAAGCCCCATGTTCAAACCCCAGTATTACCAAAGAAAAAAAAAGAAAAAAGAAAAAAAGTACAACTTTTTTTGGGTACTGCCAAGATAAGAATCATTTTTAAAAGTTCAACATTATACTAAATTAGTTTTAGGTTGTCACCGAGACTAATTTCTCTTTTTAGAATGTAACGAGGTAGACAGAAATGGTGGCCTTGGAATGTGCTTTCTTGTACAACATCCAGTCATCACTGATATATAGTTAGTGAGTTGGTGGACTGAGACTAAACTATTCCTGGTACTACATTAATGGCTTTGTAATTTACCTTCCTTGGACCAGTACTTTAAAATTAAAATGTTAAGAGCCAGTTGCTATTATTTATGACATATCTTTCACAAATGTAAATATATACATTTTCTTTTTATGAAAAATTTCAGTAAAAGTTTCATAAAAATATAGAATCCTGTCATTTGCAATTTGTTGATGCTATAACTGGCCATTATTCTTATATTTTTGTTGTTGTTGCTTTACCATTATTAGGGGTTAACAGAGTCATTCACTTAAAAGTGAATGGAATACCAATGGAATACCAAATAAATGGATATATGAATAAGAAAACAAAATTACATATGATATATACTACGGGAGAGGCATCATAATACAGATAGGTAAAAAGATTACCTAAATTCCAATTATTATGCCTTTAACTTCTGCTGTACAGATGCAGTATTTTTATCTTTTCAATCAGAAATGCTCGTCATGAGAAAATGATTTATGCTAATCAAACTTAGAAGACTCATGCTATTTTTTAAAATTTAGTTGAAAGCATTTATGCTTTGAGTTTGGGAATCTACATTTTAAATAGGATACTCTGTTCAAATTAAAGTCTCTGAGAGAAACAAATTATAAGAATTCAAGTAACCTAAAATGTATCTTTTGTAGTATTTATGCCCTTAAAAAGTGGGAATGATTATCCCAAATAAAATTGAATCAGTACTACTTTACAGATTATCTGCATGATTAAAAGCAACAATGTATGTAAAGTACCTACTATAGTGTTTAGCATAGCATAAGGACACAATCAATGGCATCCTTCCAGGGCAGGGGAAATGAAAGACAGAGATAAAAGAAATTCAAAGCAAAAAAATTCTAAGACAAGAATGAAATCTGTCCCATCAATCACTGTATTTATTGTACCTAGCATAGAGTTTGTTACTTAGTAGACTCCAAAACTATCTACTAAATAAATAGATAGGTTATGTGGAAGATATGCTGTTACCATGCTCAGAGGAAAAGCATGTACAAAAGAATACTGACTATATTAGTGTGGCAAAAGAAACTTGGCTTATAGTTGCAATTTTTACTTAAAGAGTAGCTAGCAAGAGGGAGGAACACTGTGAGCAGGACACAACGAATATGAAATGGAGACTGTATCCTGACTATTGAGAAGGTTTCTACGGATACATTAAGGACAAGAGGTCAGACACTGATGTTGGCTGTATAGATTCTTGAATAAATCTAGTTATCTACTTGACTAGAACCTGTATTCTTCTATATTTTCATTATACCTTTAATGCTCTTTTATTTCATGTTTTTTTCAATTGCTGTTACTGTAAGTCTAGACACTTATTAATTATTCCTCATCAATTGTCCTTTCTCCAAATGATTCTTTCTCAGAAGTTACCTATGTGTTTTGCAATGTTCAATAAAATGAATTGCATACCTATGGTCTAATATTTTCAGTGTGGTGATGGCATGTACATTGACTCTGGATGCACTTGGTAGTGTCATAGCAGTCTCAGTAACAGAGTCACTCTGGTTAAGTCCATCATCTGGCAAAAGAAAAGTTCAAAGTTTATACTATAAAGTCATTTTTAAATTCTTAATGATATGTAAAAAGAGTATCCATGATTTATAAATATTGTTGGCAAGAATACCTTTATTCCCACAACTCAAATCTCAATCATGAACATATTTAATAGAAAACAGATAAAATGTTCTATAGCATGGTTTTAAACTCCCTTAATAAATCCTACTGAAAGAAAATTCAGTCATAAGAATCTTCATAAAATAACAACAGTGTCTAAGAAACAATGCTAAGCAATCCTTCTTAAGCAAAATATGGTCCATTAAAAGGAACTGATTAACAAGTAAAAAATTCTGTTTTCCTCAAATGTCTACCAATATGTTTTTCATTTAGGATACAATGAAGCTAATTAACACAAAGCACTTAAAAATCTAGCAAGAAGTAAAATAAAGCTATTAATTTTCAACAATGAAAAAGATGGAACAATTCCAGAACTCATACATAAAAGCAAAAGACAAACTGGGTGCTGAGCTCACATCTGTAACCCTAGCTACTTGATAGGTTCCAGGCTGGGTTAGGCAAAAAAGTCTTCATGAAACCCCATCTCAACAGAAAAATGCTGGGTATGGTGGTGTGTGCCTGTCATCCCACCTACAGCAAGAAGCATAAAATAGGAGAATTGAGGTCCAGGCTGGCCCGGGAAAAAATAAGACCCTGTTTACAAAACAGCCAGAGCACAGTTCTTGCTCTGGGTGGAAGCCAGGCTCAAGGAGTACTTGTAAATGCAAATCCCGAGTTCAAAATACTCAGTACCACCAAAAAAATTAAAAGAGCAGAAGACATTTGTTGACTATCACATAAGTGTATTTTCTTTGCATTGATTTAATCAGTTATTCATTAATCAGTAATGATTCAAATACGTAAAAAATTATTATGGGTCAATTATAAAGTAAATATCCCTCTGAAAAAAATAATTAAACCCTGCCTAACAAGCTTAAGGCTCTGAGTTTAACCCCCAGTAACACCAAAGAAATATAAATAATTAAACCATTTCCCATGCAATACAACATTAATACTTTATTTATAAAAGTAGCAAAGAACAAACAACAATAGCAAATAATAGAACAATCACAAAGCTAAGAGAAATCTTTCTTTTGGGGAGAGGGTAATGATACTAGGGTTTGAACTCAGGGCCTGCAACACAAAATAAGCAGTCTACCACTTGAGCCATGCCTCCTGCCCCTTTTGCTTTAGCTTATTTTTCAGATAGGGTCTTGTTTTTGCCCAGGGTGGCCTTGGACAATGATCTACTTACCTCCACCTCCTGCACAGCTGGGATTACAAACATGCATGACCATATGCAGCTTGTTTTTAGAGATACTGGTTTTTTTTTTTTTGGCCATGCTGGCCTTGAACCATGATGTTCCTACCTTTGCCTCCTGGGAAGCTAAGAGTACAAGGGTGTGCCATGCAATGAGAGACAACATTTTAAGAAATTCTCAAATTCATTCACTTCATCAGTAAGGACGACTTGGTGGCTAGACAGATGAATGTGTGACAACCAATCAGGAAATCTTCAGAGCTTCAATTTTCCCATTTGAAGCAAATGGAAACTGATTACTGTGCCTTGTCAATAGTTTTGGAATGGATCAGAAAATCTGATGAGTCTACTATCTCTCAAAAACAAAAACAAAGGGTTGTAGTCTTTGGTTTTCTCATTCCTTCATTCTGTATCATCCAACACCACCTACCTGGTAGGTTCTAATATGGTAAGGCATGAAAACAGAAGATGAACTGTCTAGTGAACAATATGAACAGAAAAGTCACAAAATGGTATGGTAAGTACAGTGACAGAAGTATATTGCAAGTACATTTTTTTTTTCTGGTACTGGAGTTTGAACCCAGGGCCTTCACCTTAAGCCACTCCACCAGCTCTTTTTTGTGAAGGGTTTTTTTGAGGTAGGGTCTCAAGAACTATTTACCCAGCTGGCTTCGAACTATGATCCTCCTGATCTTTGCCTCCTGAGTAGCTAGGATTACAGGCGTGAACCACCAATGCCTGGTGCAAGTGCATTTTCATGGGAGCAATGTATTGTGGAAGAGTGCTAGGTAAAGGTTCTAAAAGAGTATACATTTCAGAAGGAAGTCAGAAACTATAGGTTCTTCCAGACTACACCTATTTGTTTCAACTGGGTAAACACTGTTGTATATATTACATATACTTATGCATTAAAAAGTAGAGCGATTTGGAGTCACTGGTACTTTCCCTTAACTTGTGGGAAACCTAGGGCTTTGATATGTCAGTGCCGTATGCCTGTTATCTTACCTATGAAAAGATTCAAGGTTTTATTCCAAGAGTAAAACCTAAGTTAATATATATGTATGATATATAAAAAACCGTGATGCTAACTGTTGTTGGTTCTTTGTTAAATCTATTTGTGTTCTCCAAGTATGTAAGCCTTCTAAAATGCAATGTTTGGGAAAAGTGCTATACCAAACTAGTGTCCTCCAAATTAAAACTGTTAATGATGGTAGTAGCCTTTTAAGATCTGTGTGTATGTATTCCTAAGTTGTACCTTAATGGTGCTGATGTAAATGCTGTCAATCATAGTTATTATCCTAAAATGCTATATACAATGAAAATAACTAAACTGTTATCAATTGTTAAACATTTAAAAATTCTAGCAATGACAGTTACAAGTGTTATTGTCACCTACAATTTGTATCTTTCTCTATGGCATTTACAATCAAACTCACTAGAAACATCTCTAGCAAGTAGAAAAAAAAAAACTATAGGTTCTTGTCAATAGTAGAGTTTAAAAGAATTTTCATCTTTTTAACAACTCCATTTTACACTTTAGAATGTTTAATATCTGATTTTACTATCCAGTATTAAAATGAAAGAAACTAAATAAACACTTATTGTCTGAGACAGGAAGGGATGGGTTGGAAGGGAGGAATGAACGTTAGGGAAACTACTAATTGTTCTGGCCAAGCTTATACAGACTACAATCTCTATAGACCAAATGGGTGGCTATAGCAGAAAAGGAAAGAAGGCCAAGTTCTAGGATAACAAATGGAACTAGATTGGCTCCTAAGAAGGTACCTGAGAGGGGCTTAAGAGTGAAATGATCCAAAGTGTGAGTCCCAGCATTGCAATATCAGCCTCACCTGGAGACACTTGATAGAAATACAAATTTTTAGCTAGGCCTGGTGTCACATGCTTGCGTGCATTCACAGCACTGAGAGGCTGAAGTAGAAGGATCATGAGTTCAAGATCAGCTTGCGCCATATAGCAAGACACACCACCTCAAAAAGAAAAAGAAAAGAAAGGAGGAAAAAAAGAAGAAATGCAAATTCTTAGGCTCGATCTAAACCTACTATAAACTTGTGTGAGTGAGGTCTAGCAATCTGCTTTATGAGCCTTCCAGATGACTCATAGCCTCCAAAAGGCCACTACCCTCAATAATGTTGAACTGAGAATTAAGTTTCAACATGAACTTCAAGGAGGACACCATGATTCAATCATAACAGCACCCCACGGGTACTTTAGCAACCTGACGGAACCTCATTCTGGGCAGACATAATATCATAGCTACAAATGAAACACATGTCTCAACCATAATCTGGGGAAGATACACAAAGGTCTTACAAGGTTCGTTGCTTAAAGTAGATCCTTTGAGCTTATCACAAAGTGTAAATCATAAGGTTTGCATGTCAGATGCTAAAGTATTAAAAAACCTCAAACCTAGTCCCTAAAAAATTATTTCATAAAGAATTAAAAATTTAAGTTACACTCCACCAATATTTACCTAGGCTAATTGATTTCTACCTAGGGAACAATGAAGCAAGTAGATATCAGCATTATTTGAAAACCTGTAATAACCCAAAAGAATGCCTAATACCATCAAGATGAGCCAAAGGCTTTGTAGGGTAACTTCACACATGCCACCTCATGAAATTCTGATCCTCAAAAATAAAACATTAAAGAAGGCATATTACACTCATGCTACAAGTAGAGATGTGTGGGTTCAATTAACGATACATCAATTAAAATCTAAAATAATAATAATGATCATTTGTGGAGAATAACTTAAGTATTCTGTTTTGTTTTGGAGACAGGGTCTCAGCTCAGGCTGGATTAGAATTCACAACAGCCCAGGCTGGCTCAAATTCTAAATTTTCTAACTTCTGCTTTCAAAATACATGACACACCCAAGTAAGATTTATTTTTAAAAGGATAATTATGATTTCCGAGTTATATTTGTAGGTCAACAGAGACTTGAAATTAACACACCCTTGTGTTGGATAAATAGCCATCATTATAGAAAGTTTACATAAATTACACATGAAATTATTGTATTTCTGCCAGACACTAGGGAAAATATTAATTACCACCAAAATTTAATGAGCTTTTAAAGAGAGGAAAATTTCTCTTTCATATAATGGAATCTAAGGAATCTGTGGAACTTGTTTCTATATTTGAAGCATCAGACAAGTATCTTTGAGTGACTTTCAAAATTCTAAGATTACTTTTAAATGGCACATGATTTTATGCTTCTGTATTATTCAGCATCTCAAAGAAAACAGTTTCTACTATCAAGTTACCTCATTTCAGTTCAAAGTTTTTCTTCATTTTACCAAAATCAAATGATTAATGATGCCTTCTATCCTCACCAACTGAATTTCTATCTTTTTCTTCCCCCTTATCTTGTGTGGAGGCATATTGTGGCATTTACAAAGGTTCTTACAATATAGCAAAGATGTAACACTTGAATTCACCCATATGATCAAGCAATGCCACTCATAGGGATATACTCAAAGGAATGTGAATCAACTTAAAACACAGGCACCTGCACACCCGTGTTTACTGCAGGATTATTCGGGATGCCTCAATACTGATGAATGGATTAAGAAAATGCAATCTCATCCACAAAGAATGAAATTTTGACACTCACAGGTAACTGGATGGAACTGGAGAACATCATCTTAAGTGAAGTTAGCCAGGCTCAGAAGGCCAAAAGCTGCATGTTCTCCTTCATATGTGGAATACAGACCTAATACAAATGCAGCATTTTCTATCTTTAAAAGATAGTTACGAAGCAGAAAAGAAAAAATAAACTAAAAGTAAAAAATGAAATAGAAATGAAGTGACCCAACTTTTTCTTCAAAGAGTTCTAGAATATTTAGAGGCAATTAAATTCAATTCCACTCTATTGTTTAAAATGTTTGCATCCTATTACCCCTAACTCTGATTTAACTGGGCTACACTCTGGCCTCAGCACTGTTATTTTAGAAGTTCCTTATGTGCCTCTAAAGATATATACAGCCTGTGTTAGTGAGCTTTCCACCACTGTGACAGATAAACAACTTGTAAGCAGGTAAGATTTATTTTGGCTCATGGTTTCAGAGTTTTCAGTTCAGGGTTTCTTGACCCTGTTGCTTGGATTTGTGTTAGCAGATACATTACAGTGGAAGCCCATGGCAGAAGAGGCCTGGTCACCTCATAGTAAAAGCAAAGCAAAGAGAAATAAAGGGTCTTGGGAACCCAATACCATCTTTTGGGGCAGGCACAGAATAGGGGATACAGAAAAGGAAAGAGCGTCTTGAAGATTAAGACAATATATCATGGGCCTTAGGTAGTTAAGTACTATGTTGTTTCAGTTAGGCACATGTATTTTTTTCCTGCACCAAGCTATAAGGCTGTATTAGCCACACTGACATCAAACCCCCTCGTCCTTCTTTTAACCTTAAAACAGATGCCAGAGATAAACGCTTTTTTTTTTAAACAGAAATGGCCTTCTGTCCTAAACAAACATATTCTGAAAAGAAACTGCCTTTCTGCTCTAAACAAATTATCTCCAAAAAAGGAATCACCTGACAGATTCTCAAACATACATCACCTATGTCAGTTAAGGAGACATGGTCTCTGGGAATCCCAAACTAAATCAATTTGAAGAAAATAAGCAATTAAAGGAGGATTGCGATTAACATGCCTGGTGGTCAAAACAAGGAAGCATGCATAGAGATAAGGACATGTAGACACCTACACTGACTTGAGCTTCATAAATATGCTATACACAAAGGACTTGGTGCTCTTCTCATGTGCCCACATCTCCAGTCACCTGGGATATGCTCTGCTAAAAAAAACTTTTATAAACTTCTTACCTAAATAGACTCATCCTTAAACTCTTTTCTATGACAATGTCACAAACTCAATTGGCACCTCATGTCACATACTCAGTACCCAGTACCCTGGGTTGAGGTCCCCGGTTCCAGAAACACTTCTAGGTCATGCTCCCAATGATGTAACTTCTTTCATCTCGGCCCCACATTCTGACAGTTCTACACTACCCAATAGCAACACAGGCTGGGGATCAAACCTTTAAAGCAAGAGCCTTTGGGAGACATTTCAGATCCAAACTATAGCACAGCCTATTCTTTCTTTTATTTTTTTAAAGACAAAATGTTTATTGCTTATAAAAAATAAAATTATGCTGATAAGGGAAACAGTTTTGGGCTCTTGTATATATATGCAAAGTTGATTGAGGTCTAATTCCAAATAAACATTTCAATTCTCACTCTTTAAAATTCCAGTCACTATATGTTTTAAAAAATTCAACCTGAAGTCCAAAGGAATTCATTTTAAGTGTGTATACCTGTATAAACACAAAGTAAAATGGAAGAGATGAGAACCAAGCCCTGGAAACAAATGTCAGAGATCTGCTGCAATTATTACAATGTGATTGGTCAACTGGGAAGAGGAGAGGCAAGAAGGAGAGTACCAACCTGAAAGGTTCTAAATAAAAAGGAAATAATTTTCTCTCAGGCTTTGAACACTTGTATATTTCTCTTCTCTCTCATTTTTTTTTTGCAGTACTAGGCCTCATACTTGTTAGGTGCCGCAAGCATTCTACCACTTGAGTGACTCTGCCAGCCCTTCTTTATGGTAGGTATTTGTGAGAAAGGGTCTCATGAACTGTTTGCCTGGGCTGGCTTTGAACTGTGAGCCTCCTGATTTTTGCCTTCTGAGTAGCTAGGATGAGTCACCAGAACCTGGTTTCTTTTATTATTTTTTAAAGCAAATTAGCTTAAGTTTTTCTACTTTTGAACATCTTAAGGAAATAATGGTACTTTTTTATATACATGGTATAGCTTTTCCTTTGTCCTATTTTAAATAAACTTGCTCCATCCCAAATATAAAAGGAGAATAGAAGAGAAAAAAAGGGAAAGAAAAAGAAGAAAGAGATAACATAATGGGCTGAAGGATGACAGGGCTATGAAAAACAGGTAACACAAATACATACAGGAAGAAATTCCCACCTTGGTGCTGGTTACTTGCGAGGCTGAGATCAGAAAGATTGTGGTTCCAGGCCAGCCTGGGAAAAAAAGTTCCTGAGACTCCATCTCAACAGAAAAAAGCAGGGCATGGTGGTGCATACCTGTTATCCCCCAAGGACAATGGCAGGAAGTATAAAAAAAGGAGAATTTCAGTCCAGGACAGCCTGGGTAAAGAGGAAGACCTTACCTCCAAAATTACCAGAGCCAAAAGGACTGCAGGTATGGCTCAAGTAGTAGAGTGCCTGCCTAGCAAGGTGAAGCCCTGAGTTCAAGCCAGTACCACAAAAAAAAAAAAGAAATTTCCAATAAAACCCTGGCCAGTAGGCTTTAAATTATTACTTAGTGGGAAACTGCTAGCTTCCCTCCATTTTTATTCTCACAATTAAATTGAATCCACATAGAAAATATATTGCCTAGAGATTGACTTAAGTCATGACAACATGAGGAGCTCTGCTAAATTGCTCCCCAGAAAAACTGGTGAATACTGCAAACAAAACGAATAACAACAAAAGCACTTAACTGCCTTTGGAAATGATCCTAACAGCAAACAGCAAATGAAGAGCTGTCTATTCAAGAAAATCTATGAAAATTCAAAGAGATGAATCTGTGGTATTTGAACCAACACTGCTCTCTCCCTCCCATCTCCCAACTCAAAGAAGCAGAGAATTCTGCAACCAGATGGCTGCAGCTAAGAGCATAGGACTCCCTTTATTTTCCAACTTCCAGCCACAAGTTTTCTCACTCATCCTGCCCTCAGCTGCCTACTGCTACGGCATAATCCATGGTGAGGATGATTCAGAGGTAGGAACTCCCTTCTACTCAAGTCTCATTCACAGATAAGAATACTGAGGCCTGAATGCCCTTCTCCTGGCTTGGGAGATAGTTGTGAGAGGCACACCAAGATGAAATCTGGCTACTGCCCACCCTTCACTGAGTACTCAGCTCCTAGAAGGGGTATTATTCAGACAGAAGCTTGACATTGTCCCCATCTTTAGTGTAGCACAGAGCTTTAGTGTAGCACAGAGATTTTTCCCTGGAAGAAAAATAGGCCATACTAGTCTCTTCAAAGACAACCCACTTCATTTGCAACAGCATATAAAGGCTTATGTGTTATATACTGTCTTATGAGATACAGCTAAAGCCATGCTGAGAGGGAAATTTGTAACTCTAAATGTCTGTATCAAGAAAGTATATCAGAGATGGCAAAGTAGCTCATATAGTAGGGTGCCTGCCTAGCAAGTGTGAGGCCCTAAGTTCAAACCCCAGTATGGCAAAAAAAAAAAAGTAAGTATATTAAGAAAGAAGAAAAATTTCAAATCATTAACCCAACTTCCTACCTTAAGTAATTGGAAAGAGCAAACTAAATTTTAAGCATGTCGAAGGATATATACATTAATTAGGGTGCAAATTAATAAAATAGAGACGAGGAAAAAAATAATAAGAGAAAAATCAATGAAACTGAAATCTGGTTCTTTAGAGAGCTCAACAAAACTGACAAGTCAAAGCTGGGTGTGGTGACACATGCCTGAAATCCCAGCGACTCTCCCAGAGGTAGAGACAGGAAGATTGTATGGCAAATGTTAGGGAGACCCTATCTCAAAAACAAATTAAAAGCAAAAAGACTGAGGGCATGGACCAAGTGGTAGAGCACTTTCCTACCACACAGGAGGCTTTGATTTGATCTCTACTACCAAGGGTAGGGGGGAACCCAAAACAAGACAAACCATTAGCCATTATAACAAAGAAGTAATGAAAGAAGGGAGGTGAGCAGAGGAAGGGAAGGAGGGAAGCAAACTAGAAAACAACTAGAATCAGAAATGCAGGAAGGGACACTACTAATGACCTAACAGAAACAAAGAGGATGAACAATGAACAGTTGCATGCCAACAAACGAGATAATTTAGATGAAATGGACAAATTCCTGTAAAGACAAAAACTACTGAAACTAAGAATTTGACAATCTAATAATATTTATAAAAAAGGAGAGATTCAATCAGTACTCAAAAAACTTGCCACACACACACATACACACACACACACACAAATCCCAAGGCCTAAGTGTTTTGTTTCATTGCTGAATTCTACCAAAGATTCAAGAATTAGTATCAATACTTCATAAACTCTTCTAAATACCAGAAGAGTGAATATTCCCCAACTCATTTTATGCAACCAGTATTACCCCAATACCTAAACCAAAAATATCTCAGAAAATAACAAATTAATAACTCTTATGTGGAGAGAGATAAAAATCCTCAACACAATAGTAGCAGACAAAATCCAGCAACAGAATTATATACCATGGGGCTGGTGGTGTGGCTCAAGTGGTACTAGCAAGCACAATGCTGTGAGTTCAGCCCCAGCACCACCAAAAAAAAAAAAGAAAGTCAAAGAATTATACAACATTACCAAGTGGGATTTATCCTATGAATCAAGGTTGGTTTGCCACCTGAAAATAAGCCTAACATAGCACATTAACAGAATTTTAAAAATCACAGGATCATCTCAAGATACAGAAAAATCACTTGACAAAAACCCAACACTTTTCCATGAAGAACATACTCAAAAACTAGAAATAGAAGGAAACTTCCTCCATGTGATAAAAGGCATCTACAAATAGCCCACAGCTAATATGATACTTAATAATGAAAAAGTGCATGCCTTCCTTCCAAAATCAGTAACATCTGTGAGATGTCCAATTACACTCCTATTCAGCATCATACTGAAAGTTTTAACCAGGGAATTAGGAAACAAAAGAAATGAAAAGTACCTAGATTGGAAAGGAAAAAAGTACAACAACCACTATTTGCAGATAATCTTATATATAGAAAGTCCAAAGGAATATGCTAAAAACACTATTAGAAATAATAGGTTTGGTAGGTTACACAGCATACAAGATCAGTATATCATTGACTTTCCGTACAGTTAAGAAATTATGAAAAAAAATTCTAATAATATCAAAGAGAACAAAATGTGACTGCTGGAGATGCAGTTCAGTGATAGAGCACTTGCTTAGGAAGAACCTGGGATCAATCTCCAACCTCACAAAAAGAATAAAATGTCAAATTTAAGAGAAGTTTAAAATTTATATTGTGAAAACTACAAAATGGTGAAATTTAAAAAGATCTAAATAAATGGAAGTAAAACATTCCATGTTATTGAACTGAAAAACAATATAGTTAGGATGATGTATTTCTGAAAATTACCTTCAGAAATGCAGTCATAGCATTATACAAATTAACAACCTAATTAAAAAATACGCTATGAAATTGAAGAATTCAATTGAAGACTTCAATTCATTACTGGATTCAAGAATTGAGATTGAATTTAAACTCTGGTAGCAGAAAGAATGGCAATAGCCAGACAGCCCAAGCTTGACAAAAGTTCTTTCTGCACCACAACCTGTAGAAACCTGGCTTGGGACCTCCCCACCATCCCAGATGCTCAACTACACCTGCTCAGCAGAACAGAAAGTGAAAGAAGAACCCAAGAGGAGATTGGCAATGTTATCAGCTAAGCCTGCCCCTGCAAAAGTGGAAAGTAAGCCAAAAAGGCAGAGGGAAAGGATAAATCTTCGGATGAAAGACTGTAAATAAAATGGAAAAGGGGAACAAAGGAATATTCCAAAAATTTATCTGCAGAAGATGAAGACACTAAAAATGAAGACAGTCTATCTTCTGAGGAAGCAGAAGAGAAAGAAATCAAGTCAGATTAATATCATACGTGTCTCATCACTAGTGCCTGACTCCCTTCTTGTGCGACCCAGAGGAATATTTTATCAAGCATTTTATAAATACAAGTTTTTAGCAGCTGTAGAAACATTTTTTTAAAAGGAAGGAATCCCACCTCACCCCATTTTTTAAGTGTAAATGATTTTAAGAGAAGAAATCATTCTCTGGTTATTTGTTGGTACAACCAAAAAATAATGAATTAAGGAGATTTTGTTGAGTGTCATTTATTCCCTAAGTATGAGTTAGTTTTATACTGTGTAACACACAGCATACTAAATGGCTATGTGGAGTCAAAGCCATGCATTTGATAGATCTTGAATATGTTAAATTCTATTACAATGCTGTTTTTTAGTAGAATTGTTTCCTGAAGAAAAACACTCCTTTACTGTTGCTCAGTCAAAACTGTGTGTACCATATAACATCTTTGGTCAGGACAGCCCAATTTTCCTAATAATTTTTTTAATGTACAGTGTAAGATTGAAAACTTGACTATGTAGTATATATGATATAAAATTGTGAATTGGTAGAATTTAACAGCTTATCAACATTTGAAATTCTTAGTACTTGTTATTGCCTTAAAAAAAATTTGCCTCCAAATTTGAAACTGGAAAGTCACCAGAATAACTTAAAAAAAAAAAAAAAACCATATATGGCTTTTTAGGGTTTTAGTATGTGTGCTAAGATTTAGCTACAATTTAAAATGTCTGTGTACTGATCCTCAACACAATCAATAAAAGCACAATTATAGAATAAAAAGAATTCAAGAAGTAGGAACTAAGTTGAGAATTAAGAATTCAATTTATTCAATACCAAGAATAGCTAAAATAATCCTGAAAAAGTAGAACAAAGTAGGCGGACTCAAAATTCTGATTTCAAAACTTACCACAAAATCAAGACAGTGTAGGACTGGCACAAGACAGACACTGGAGTCAGTGGAATAAAAGTGACAACAGAAATAAACTCATACATTTATGGTCAACTGATTTTTTGGGAAGAATGCTAAGACCATCCAATGAGGAAAAGAAAACCTTTTCAATACATGATGCTGGGAAATGGACAGTCATAGAAAATAATGAATTGCTCCCTTATATTAGTGTATACAAAAATTAATTCAAAATAAGGATCAGAGACCTACACTTCAGAGCAACAATATAAATGTCTTAGGGAAAATCCAGGTCAAATCCTCATAACCTAGGTTTTGCCAAGTATTCTTAGATATGAAACCAAATGCATAAGTGAAAAAAAAGGAAAAACTGCACTTCTCCAAAATTGAAACTTCAGTGCTTCAAAAGACATCAAGAAAAAGAAAAGAGAGCCCAGAGTTACTATAATATTTGCAAATCATTTATGTGACATGTGACTTGGACC
This sequence comes from Castor canadensis, assembly GCF_047511655.1. Taxonomy (NCBI): domain Eukaryota; kingdom Metazoa; phylum Chordata; class Mammalia; order Rodentia; family Castoridae; genus Castor; species Castor canadensis. The sequence continues at coordinate 105,125,781 of NC_133392.1, read as the reverse complement.
TATAATATGTAAAGGACTCATATAGCTGAAAAATAAAAGATAACCCAAATTAAAAAGATAATGGATCTGAATAGACCTTTTTCCACAGATGTATAATTAGCTAACACGCACATGAAAAGATGCTCAGCACCCTTACTCTTCAAGGAAGTGCAAATCAGTTATAATGAGATGTCATTTCACACCTATCATGTGGGTAGGATCAGAAAGTCAGATAACGAGTGTTAGTGAAATTGTACACAAAACGGAACCCTTTTACACTAGCGCTGAGAATGTAAATTGTGCAGTTGCTTTGGAGAAAAGGCAACTCACCAAATGATTAAATAGTTTTGATATGACCTAGAAATTCTACTTCTAAGTATATACACAAGAGAAAGGAAACTTGTACATGAACATTTATCACAGCATTATCTATAATAGCTTAAAGTTTTTTCTAATTTAACCCAGCTGCCCCTTTATTTATGCTGTAGTCATAAATGTGTATGTTGCCTCAAAATTCATGTTAAAACCTAACCAGAAAGATGATGGTATTATAAGGGGACCTTTGGGAAGTGACTAGGTAATGAAGGCAGAGCCTTCATATATGTGACTTTATAAAGTTCTACCACAGTGGTAGAACATTTGCCTACTATCTGTTAAGACCTTGGGTTCAATCCTGAGCACCATCTAAAAACCAAAAAAGTAGCCTAATGGGTTGTGTTAGCCTGGTTTTGCCCTTAGGTAAGGTGAAGGAATATGGAGTTCATCATCTATGAGGAACAGCTCTCACCAGATACTGAATCTGCTAGTATCTTTATCTTGGACTCTCTATAAGCCAAAGGTGTCAGCAATAAATTTTTGTTGTTTATAAATTACCCAATCTAAGCACTTGCCTAGCAAGCTCAAGGCCCTGAATTCAAACCCCAGTAATTTCCATTACCAAATTTTTGTGAAGTTTTAGGAGAGAATAAAACTATATATGTATATGTATGGATTCCCTGACTTGTCTTTGGATAAAGATTGTTTACCAGAAATATTTGTATACAATTGTAACTTACATGAAGTTTATCTGGCTTTTTGTGTTTATAAAAATTTGATTATTTTCATACACCCTGTAACTGACTCATGTCAGAATAATAAAATTTTCCCGAAGAGAATGCATCTCTAGAGAAGAAAGAAAACTCTTTTTCACTGATAAGAAATAAGAGTCTTAGAAAATTATTTTATTAATTTATTTGAATGACAAGGTAGAAAACAGAAATTGTTAAAGAATGCAATGACTGGCAGGAAAGGCCAAGATATGCATAACCCATAGAGCTGTAAGCCAAATTAACAGCTACTGCATTCAACAACTACGTTTTAGAATAGTTTGTTACACAGCAATACAGTACTACAACTAATTTTTAATTCATGTTCCAGATTCAGTTGCAATGAAAGATAAGAGATAAAACTCAGATATACCATACTTTTAGTGAAGCATTAAAAAAAATTTAACAAATACTGAAACTTGATCCATGTTCTTCATCTTGTAGAAGTATCAACTTAAAGTGGATCAAGGACCTTAATATAAGACCTGAAACTTTGAAGCTAGTGAAGGAAAGAGTAGAGGATACACTGGAACAAACAGGCATAGGCAATGACTTTCTAAACATATCACAATTGGTTCGGCAACTAAGAGAAAGGATTGACTAGTGGGACTACATGAAACTAAAAAAGCTTCTGCACAACAAAAGAAATAGTCATCAGATTGAAGACACAGCCTACAGAATGGGAGAAAATCTTTGCCAGCTGTACATCTGATATGGGATTAATAACCTAAATATGCAGACAACTCAAAAAAAAAAATTACCCACTGAAGAAATGGGCAAATGAACCAAACAGAGCTTTTTCAAAGGAAGAAATCCAAATAGCCAAAAAACACATGAAGAAATGTTCAACATCCCTGGCCATAAAGGAAATGCAAATCAAAACCATATTAAGATTCCACCTCACTTCTGTTAGAATGGCTATCATCAAGAACACAAATAACAACAAATATTGGCAAAAATGTGGGAAAAAAGGACCCTCATACACTGCTGGGGGGAAAGTAAATTAGTAAACCACTATGGAAAACAGCATAGAGGCTCTTAAAAAAACTAAAATTAGAACGGCCATTATGACCAGTAATAACGGTGCTAGGGATGTATCTGAAGGAATTTAAGTCAAGACGCAATAAAGACACTTGCACACCAATGTTTACTGCAGCACTGTCCACAACAGCCAACCTACGGAAACAATCCAGACACCCTACAACTGATGAATGGATTAAGAAAATGTGATATATATATACACACACACAATGGAGTTTTATTCAGCCATAAGGAAGAATGAAAACATGTGGTTTAAAGTTAAACATATGCAATTGGAGGATATCGTGTTAAGTGAAGCAAGCCAGGCACAGAAAGTCAAAGGCCGCATGTTTTCTCTCATATGTGGGAGACAGACAATGCAAATATAAGCAATCTTATGAAAAACAGCTTACATATGAGAGAGGGAGGGTGAAAGGGAAGGAAGATAAGAAGGTGAATATGGGTAATGTACTTTCCATACAAGAATAAACATAGAATTATTAAACCTGTTGAAATCATCACAAGAAGGGGACTAAAGTAGAAAGGTAAACTATAGAGGGAATGAACAAATTCGAAATATTATACATATATACATGGAAATGTCACAAGGAAACTCCCTGTAGAGCTATCTTAAACAGACAAAAATGCTCCCTCACCACCACCAAAAAAAAAAAAAAAAAAAAACCACCAACCAAAAATAGAACAGGAAGGTAAAATAGGGCTTGTATGGGGATTGATACCAGTGGGAGGGGGGAAGACATAAGGAAAGTGTGAAGGAGGCTGAATGTAGAGGAAGAGACCTGTTGAAACTATTCCAATAATGGAGGGAGGGAGGAAAAAAAAAGAATGATGGAGCCAGTGAACCCGACTATGATATATTGTAAAAACTTCTGTAAATACCACAAGGTACCCAATATAACAATTTAAAAAAACAAATTAAAAAAAAAAAACTAAAAAAAGTTAATGAATAATTACAAATAAATTTATAGTACTACTTTCACTTTCAGTATACAGTCATGCTAAATTAACATATCCAAAAAGCGTGGGGATTTTTCTTAATTTTTGTCAGAACTTATCAAAGCTGTGAATAGACAGAAGATACTCAAACACCTGTATATACTAACAAGTCCATAGTTCACATATATTTTATCCTGAAAGTAAAGTTTTGCTCCTTTTTCAAAATTATACTAGTTGGAGCTTATTAAAGCTTTGTTACATTATATAAGTAGTAGATTTTAACACAAATCAAAGTTATTGAATATAAAAAATGATTATGAATGTAAACTTCTTTTTTACAACCTCAACATTCTGATGGCCTATATGGATACAGAATTGAAACCAAAAATTGCCAGGTGCTATTTCTTCTAATAGTCATATCCAATGTATATTTAAATTTATATGCTATTAGTACATCTTATTCCTTTCATATAGTTCTTCAAACTATAGGAGAAAACAGAAAAGTACCTTTGATCTTGCTTCGTAGGTATTTGAGGACTTCTTGAGTTCCTTTCTGAAAGGATAGAAACAAAGACGAACATTTATCAAAGCATACCCTACAGTTTTATAGATAAGTATGAATATCTGAATTTCAATTTTAAAATAAAGAGCTGAATTCTACATACACTTACAGCAATAATTTCTCTTCGAATGGTTCTCAAAGGATTTCCTTCTAGAGCCAAGAATTTCAAATGAAGGTTTCCCAATGAACAGGGCAGACTACAAACAAATTCATTTCAGGGAAGACATTAAATATAAGGACAATCCAACCAAATTGTAACAATAGAGTAAAAAAAAAAAATCTGACAAACAATATATCATATAATAATCTCAAAGAATGCCCTAAAATATTTCCCCTCAAGATGAATGCTAAATGTATATTTTCAAAGTTGTCATTTGTCACGTTGAAATTGCTAGAAAACAAATGTGAGCTCTGAATCATTAGCTAGCCACTCGGGAGGTGGAAATCAGAAGACCATGGGTCAATGCCAGCCTGAGCAATAGAGAGACCCCATCTCAATCAATATGCTGGGAGCAGTGGTAAGTACCTATCATCCCTGAGACAGGGAAGGTTGTAGGCAGGAGAATCACAGTCCAACCCTGCAAGGCATAAATGCAAGACCTTATTCAAAAACTAAAGTAAGAAGATCTAGGAGCATGGCTCAAGTGGTAGAGAGCCTGCTAGCAAGTGCAATGTCCTAAGTTCAAATCCCAGTACTGTGAAAAAAAAAAAATTTAAACATTTGCTACATTAAACCCAGTGCTAAAAAGTAATTTAAAGATGTAAGTTTTAATGAAGCAGACTTAAGATAACCATTTTCATTGATAATATTTTGATTTTGTACTTCAAGCAAATAAAACTCTTTCTAAACGAAAAACACAAAAAATAGAAAAAAAAATTGCTCACCCAGCTTATGGTTTCATTCAATAAGCAAAATTGCTTTGATCTTCAGCATGCAAAAAGTTAATCCATCTATACACATAAATATGAAATCTCAACAGAATTTATTATTTCTATAAAATACTAGACATTGGTATAAGAATATCAAGATTCTTGTTTTGATGCAGGGCATGATGGGGCATTTCTGTAATCCCAGCACTCAGTAGGCAGAGGCAGGAAGACAGCAAGTACAAGGTCAACACGGGCTACATAGTGATGCCCTATCTTTAAAAGAAAGAAAAAAACCCAAAACTCTTGCTCTCAGGTTTTCAATTGAACAAAGGAAAAGACATGTACACAACTAACCAAAGTATAGCAAAAACAACTTACAGTGCTGGTATGAATATAATATACTACAATCACTTTGGAAAGAGGAAACTTTTAAAGTTAAACATATATCTACCAAATAAGCAATTGCAATCCTATATATTTATATAAAAGAATAAAAAATGTCCACACTGAAATTTACACACAAATACAATAGTCAAAAAACTGAAAATAACTCAAATGTCCCTCAACTAATAGAGAGACAAACTGCTGAATACCTATGATATAGAAAACTCAGTAAGAAAAATGAACAAACTACTGATAAACAGAGCCACGAGTGAACTGCAAAACATTATACTACATGAAAGAAGCCAGACACAAAACTATACATACATGTAATGCCATTTATTTGATATTCTAAAAACGGTAAAACTACAATACCACAGCACATTAGTGGTTGTTAGGTATTAAGGATATGGAAAAGGAACTGACCGCAAAAGGTACAAGGAAATTTTAGGAGAGACAGAAATGTTCTATTTGAGTTTGACAATGGTTATAGAAATAATTAGCCAAATCATCAGATTGGTTAATTTTATTGTATGAAATTATGTATAAAAAACAAATGATATAAAAACATGTCACAAGACAAATGGTTAATAAGTACAGTTGGTATGAGAGCAAATATAGAAACTTGCAGAGTAGCAAAACTTGGATTTGGGCTTAAAAAGAATAGAATTCTCTCAGGCAGTGATGTTAAAAAAAAAAAAAAAAAAGGACATTCCAAGGTAAAGGAACAAAATAAAGAGCTCATTTATAGTTCAGAAAGCAAGATAACACTGGGTACTGGTGACTCACATCTATAATCCTAGCTACTTGGGAGGCAGAGGTCAGAAGGATCACTGTTCAAAGCAGCCCAGGGAAATAATTCTAGAGACCCCATCTTGAAAACACCCAATACAAAAAAAGGGCTGACAGAGTGGCTCAAGTGGTAGAGCTCCCACTTTCCAAGTATAAGGCCCAAGTATGAGTTCAAAATTCCAGTACCACAAAACAAAACAAAACAAAACAAAACAAAAATCCAGCAGGATACCTGTAAGTGAATGAAGTTTGAATATGAAAAACCCTTGAATGTTTTGCTAGAACGTCTGAACCTTATCTTATAAGATGGCAGTTTCCAGTTGTTAGATGAAAGACCAGATGAACCAAAATCTCTGAGGTATTTAAATAAATAAATAAATAAATAAATAAAACAAATTTCTAGAGTTGTACTGTGTAAGAAATTCTAATTTATTGGTGCCTCAAAATCTGTATAGTGGGACAGGGGTTTGAACTCAAGGGCTCTGCCCTTACAAAACAGGCACTCTACCTCTTGAACCATGCCTTCTGTTCATTTTGGTCTGGTTATTTTGGGATGAGGGGGTCTCACAAACTATTTGTCAGGGCTGGCCTTCAACTGTGATCCTCAGACCTCCTGAACTTAGCCTCCAAAGTAGCTAGGATTACTGACGTAAACCACTGGTGCCTGGCTCTCATCAGATGTTTTTACATGGAACAATGACTTGATATCTTTATTTTATATAAACTATTTTAGTAGTGGTTTGAGGAACCAATATTTTAGTTATAAGAGAAGATATGAGATGCAAAATAACTATAATTATCATTAATACCTCAGAAGTACAGAATTTAGGGGAAAAGAAATAACATAAATATTTACTAAATACCATTATGTTCTAGGCCCTTTATCTCCAGCGCTCTGGAGAAAGAGGAAATATATATCAGAAATAATCTGTTACAATTACTTTATTCACTTAATTTTAGATTTGGTTTTTGTTTAAATGTTTGTTTTCTACTGCTTTCATGCAGTAGATTTAATAAAATTACCATGGAGAAAAATTTATATATTAACATTTATAAGAGGCAAGGGCTGGCCAGTGCCAGTGGCTCATCCCTGTATTCCTACCTACTTGGGAGGCTGAAATCAGGAGGATCACTGTTTGAGGCTGCTCAAGCAAATAAATAGTCTGACAGATCCCACCTCCAAAATAATTAGAACAAAGGAGACTGGAGACATGACTTCAGTGACAGAGCACCTGCTTTGCAAGTGTAAAGTCATTGAGTTCAAACCCGTCCCACCAACAATTAAAAAAAAAAAGGCAACAACTACTTTTATTCATTAATTGTAAGATAAGGCACTTTTATGAATATCCAGTTCATTTATTTATTGTTATATTTAAGTGAAAATGTAATCACTACTGAAGCATTCAAATCTATAGCTAAGTTATACCATAGTTAAGTCGTACATGAATGTTGTGAAAACAAATCTAATGTTTTAAAATACTCACTAAAACATAAAGGTTAAGGAAAATCTGCCTTGCCTAAATGTTTCTTTTTCTGTGAACAGTGCCCATTTTTTCTGGCATCTAAGGTAAAAACCTTAGACATCTAATTGGTACATAATCCTTGAGTAAGTCTGAGTGTCATTATTTTGTATCTATAAAATAATTCTACCTCTAAGTATTATGGTTCTATAACTTCTCCTAATTCTTTGTTGATTTCTATCTCCAACACAGTCTCTCATACCTTTTCACACCATTCCTTTTCATCCCAACTGCTATCATGGTACAGGTCATCAATACATAAGAGAGAAATCTACATAGCTATAAATATAGCGAGTTGGATATAGCAAGTGTTACATGGTGAGAAATATTAAGTTAAACTAAAAGAGTTTTATTCAGATATTCTATGCCAAAACACTCCAATGTAGTCAGCTCACTACCATCAATGTATTGTTTTTAATGAGATTACAATCAAAGTAGTTCTGTTCATAGTCTTTGAATAACCCTAACTAATGAAACCTGATTCTTCAAGAGCCTCTTCCACATGAATCAATTTAGGTTTTTAAGCCCTAAATTCTTCTAACTTCCCTATTCACACCCTATTTTTAGGATTCCCAAAGTTTTGTGTTGTTTCCTCCTGCCATGTGGATCACATACCTCCTTACACATGAACTTGAAAATCACAGCCATTCTTTAAATATGACATAGTGGAACTAGAATGAGGCATGATCCTGAAAGTGGGTATGTTCTTAAAGTTTGTCCTCTAGGCAATTTTAACTTTCTTCACTCTAGTTCCAGTCCTGAAGTCTGTCCTGATTCCTCTAAACAAATTATAAGTCCTTTAATCCCCCAAAGCATTATGTATTTCTATTTTAGTTTTACATTAATTTTACAAATCCAACTTATCAAGCACTTTCTATGTGCCAAGGCTCTGGTTTAGGAATTAGATCAAAACAAATAAAATATTCAACGTTCTTAGAGTTTAGCTCTAGTGAGTTATAGTAACTTATAAATACATCTGCTTCTCTTAGTATATCAAGTTGGCTGCCAAGGACAAAACCTAATTGTTCTTTGAACATAATGATTGCTCAAAAAATACTGAGTTAATTTTAAAAAATAGCATGTATATATTTTATAAATTTTTTAAACAAAAAAAATATAACTATATACATGTATAATTTCTATTTATTTGGTCTTTTAACTTACCTACTAATATCATTGTTGCTTAGGTCAAGTCTTTCCAAAGACTGTAGTAGTGAAATTTCATCTGGAACAGATTTCAACTTGTTATCTCTCAGGTCTAGTACAAGGATAGAATTCAGATGCTTAAGATGTTCTGCCCCTAACTTTTCAATCTGGTTTTCACCTACATGCAATTCCTACAAAATCAAACATTAGTTATGTGTATTTTTTATACAGTGTTATGCTAGATAATGAAAATTGTGAATACTCTTAATTTCAAATCACTGAAACACGTGTAAAAAAAAAACAAAACTTTTTAATTACTATGGTAGTTTAAATTTTCAATTACATTTAAGCCATCTTAAAATAGCGGAAAGTAAATTTTCAAGAATTTTATGGCAATTTCAAAATAATTAAGGTTTCTGGCAGAAACAAGTAGTTTATAAAACTAAAGGAGAGGAATGATTTGGTAATTACATTTCTAGGACTAATAAAAGTATAAATCTAAAAGCTACACTGATAGAAAATAAGTTTCAGAAAAAATCAATATCAGCTCAAAGAAGTTATCTGCATTATAGTCAGCTTATTACATAATATTATTAGTGATTATTATATACATTGATTTCCCATTAGCAGAATCTATCATTATCAGATGGAAAATTTGCTAATCTTAGTAAATAAAAACTTTTCTAATTTTTTTAAATCACTGTCAATATTCTATTAAAAAGCAAAATTTTACAACACAGATGCATAAAAGTCTATTAAAAAAAAGAAAAGCATGATAAATTTGTAAGTCAATATCAATGTTACACTTAAAGTCAAAAGAAAGTAATGTTAAACAAACCTAATTATGATCAGGTAAAGGTGAGAAGCAGCAACTTAAAGAATCAGACACATATTCCTTACTGGAATTCTAGGTCTCCTACAGTATTGCCCCAACTTATCATTTTAGTCTCATTATAAAGAACTTTTCCAGTTATAAACTACTTGCCAGTTAAACAGACAAATCTGGATTTTTAAAAATTATTTCTTTGGAAACATCCATTACTAGCAAAATATCATTAATGTCAGTAATCATTAAAATTCTGAAAAATATTAACACAAGAAAAACATGGTACATGAAGCTAATATGTATGCATACTATAAAACAAGGTTAGTTCCTCGATAAAAACTTCATTTTCCTACATAACTTTGCAAAATGTAAAGTTATGTAACAAACAACTAAATGGTACCTTCAATAGTCTACAAGAAGGAAATTGTGGTAGAAAACGTAGTTTATTCCTCCGCAAATAAAGCAATTCTAGTGATTCCATGCCAGCCAACTCAGAAGGTACAGTTTCCAAGAGATTTGAATTACAATCCAAATGCTTTAATCCTGTAATATATATTTAGTGAAAATCAAAACACTTTTTATGGAGAAGAAAAATTAGTCTATGATGATACAGAACTTGACTTATATGAACCTGTACCACTGTACATGGCCATAATAGGAACTGCTAAATTCTCTGCAGCTATAGTAAGCTTTATTTTCCTAAAAGCAAGTTGTATCAACTTGAAATTTATGTAATTTTTAAAATATAGAAGATTTACTTTTCATTCTACTTATTTCTGCTGGCAAACTCTTCAGCAGGTTACTGGAAAGATTGAGTCGCAACACACTGGACAGAGAAGAAAAGCTAGCAGGAACAGTTGTTAGACGATTGTTCGAAAGATCCTTTAAAAAGAAAAAGATAGAATCAATAAATGAGTATATGGAAACATAAATACTCCTAAAAGGGATTTCAGGATTTCCGGGAATTATAATGTAAAAAAGACTAATTCAGAGGTAACAGACTTGGTAACCCCCATTCACTGATCATCTCACAGATAATCATTAATTTTAATAGTTCTTTTCAACATCTACAGGCCTACCATGTGTTCATCAACATAGTGGGTAGAAATTACAATGAATTTTTACTTTAGAAATATTTTACACAAAGCTTTCTAAGCCATGCTATATAATTTATGCATCTTTGGGATGCATAAATCCACTTGTTCATCTAATTATTGAGTACCTATAATGAATTGGGCACATTGTTGTAACATATAATATGAAATGAAAAATATCTTTGCAAGATAGGAAAAAAAAAACCAGAAAGCTAAAAAGGTAGCCTCTATAATTTGGGGGCAGTTTTTCTGCTGTTTCTGCTGACCCTAGTGAGACTGCTTTAACCAAGACCAGAAGTCTGTTCTCTACTTTTGACTCATTCAAGTTTAGTTCATCTCCATACTTTTGGTGCTTCTTTAAATCTTGATGTCCTTCCTTCCTTCCTTCCAACTCTCAATCCATGTCTCATTCTCTCCCTCGCCCTCTCTCCCCCTAACTTCCTCTGTCCTTCTCCTTCTCTGTTATATTTTTTTGTCATGAAAGAATCTACTTTTGGCAACACAGGGATTTGAACTCATAGCTTTGTGTTTGTTAAAAAGGCACTCTATTGCTTGACCCAGCCTTTTCCACTCTGGTTATTTTGTACATAGGGTCTTGCTTTTTGACCAGCCCAGCCCAGACAATGATCCTCTTATTTTATGCTTCCACCTCAGCTTTTTTTATGTTGAGATGGGGGGTCTCCACAAACTTCTTTGCCAGGGCGGCCTGGAACTGCAATCATCTGAATTTCAGGCTCCCACATAGCTTGAGATGACAGATGCACACCACTGCACCCAGCTAATAGTTTAGATGGGGTCTTGTGAACTATTTGCCAAGACTAGCTTTGAACCACGATCCTCCAAATCTCACCTTCCCAAGAAGCTAGGATTACAAGTGTGAGCCGTCAGTGCCTGGTTGAGAGAACTTTTTTAAAAAAATACTCTTTAAAAGACAATGCGATGGGGGGAGAGGGGATAAAGGAGAATGAGGGAGGGGGTTAATTCAAGTACAATATATTTGATATGTTTTAGGAACTTTTGCAAATGCCACAATGTAACCCAAGCACAACAATAAAAACAAAAGACAATGTTATGAATCAGATATTTCAGTAGCTATCAGTAAATTATTAGGTAAGACCAATGACAACAATGAATAAGAATAAATGAATTAAAGGAACCATTCTCTGAAGCTGTGAAGACTTCTATTTAGTCAAATATCAAACTGTATTGTGTAGCTGAATAAATCAGGAAGATAAAAAAAGGTAAAAATGTTGGATGAGCTAATTAAAACTACATAGTTATTATCATAATATGGCAATATCATAATCTACAACACAGTACAATCAATAGTTAAAATACCACAAGCTGTAACAATCAGGAAACTGCTAATAAATAAATACTATATAATATCAAAAGTTATGGATAGCAGGTACTCTGTTTCTGCTTCCTGGGCACCATAATGGGAACTGCTCTGCTTGATAAGCCCATCTTGCTATGATGGATAGAAAGCTCTGAAATTGACTGGTTTGATGACTTCCAAGTTCTTTACTTACTGAAACTGAAGCTAGAAGTCTCACCTATTTCTTCTTTTTTTTAAAAAAACAAATCTCTGATGTAGAGAGTTGATGTAGTACAAACAACACAAACTAAAGGCAGTATGAGAAGTTGTGGTTTCCTAGAAGATGTTCTCCATGATTTCTACTAAAATCATCTACAAGATAATGACAATTTAGCCTGGGCACTTCTCACTACTTTTCTGGATATTATTCCTATAAGGCACTGAAAAGTTTGTAAACAAGAGGCAGACTACTTATGGGGAAAAAAAAAGTATTATCTATATGAAGAAGAGTGAATTAAATTTTTAAAGATTCATAAATCATTGGTTTTCTAAGTATTATACTCTAGGATATAATGTATTGCTCTAGAAGACTTATTTCTTAAAACAGATCTTGCTTTCTCGAAGAAAATTTTACTTAAACTAAGAACTAAATTCAGAATTCACCTAGGTCCTTATTAAGTTGGCATCATGAAACTTACAAGGTTTTTTTGTACTTTTTATTTAAATCAATTTTAATTGATCTTTGAAAACAAATACTAGTGAGGATAACATGGAATGTTTCAATATATTTATTGTATAAAGTTGAAATTGGTAAACACACTTATTTCTTCAAACATTTATTTTTTTTCTTCACGGTAATAACACTTAATGTAGAGCAAAAAATAAAACATGTTTTATTTCTTTTGTACCCTTTATAATATTTATTAGTGGAGGATCCAAGATGGCGGTTAGGGTAGGGAATCAGAAATCCTGAGCTCCAGAAACCACCTTGAGACATCAGAGCTACACTTGGGTAATTCTGATTGCTTCCAGGCAAAATGATAACCACCATCACATTAGCTGCACATAAAATTCAAAGACTGACCCCTAAATCAGCTTTTAATTGGACCCAACAGCCACGAAGATCCCTATAGCACAGCCAGCAAGGTGTGTCCAACCTGGGAATAAAGTACCTTGGCCATTTCTTTTTCTTTTCTTTCCTACCAACAAGCACAAGAAGAGCATCAATCAGAACTGAACTCTGTGACATCCTGGACCCCTAACCCATGGAAAGCCTACATATGTTGTGCCATTAACTCCACTGGCAGGTTCCAAAGCTACCTGCATGAATCTGCACAAAGAACAGGTGAGCATCACACACACACTCGACTTCCCTACCCACCCCATGGGAACATAATTCAGCACAGCCCCTGGGCAGACTGACCCCCCCTCCACAACAAAACTGAAAAGCATAAACAGTGAACTGTAATCTAACACTGACAGTGGAGGTGGGGGTGGAGCACTGAACCTAACCCAGAGAAAGGGGATGGTGTAAGGAACTGAACTCTCAATGAACAAATGCAGGAAAAGCAACAAAGGCTAAGAGCAGGGGTAGATTGACAACCCAACCTCCCAAACAGAGGCAGGTGGTGGATCCCAGAACTGGTTTCCTGGGACAGAGAGCAGTATTCAAAACTGAATTATCCCACCTTGCTGGGGGTGAAGCTGACCAAACAGAGTTGTAGCTGTAGGGCAACACAGTGGCCCCATGGTGAAAACAACAGTTCTGACCACCCTGCATGAACTGGCGGAATTACCTCAGCTCCCAATTGCAATTTGCCCAGTGGACAGAAGGAATCAAATACTACTCAGAAGCCAGTCACATCAGGGCTCCCACTTGTATGCTAATATCAGGATTAGATGCCTAAGGAATAATTAGAAAAGTTTTACCAAAAGACTGAAATTATTGTTGTTCCTGTACCTGGTGTATTTTTTTTCTGTATTATTAACTTCACATCACTATTTTCTTATCCCTATTATTAGTCCCTTCACTTTCTCTCCTTTCCTTGTACTACAATCCATTGTTCTCCTTCCCAACTACTCTTTCTGCCCCTTCTTATCTACTCTCTCCCTGTCTTCATCCCCCCTCCTAGCTTTCCCCAACTTGTCACCACACTATCCCTCCCTCCTACAAACTCACCACCTGCTGACTAGCCTACTGTACCAATTGCATACAACTCCAGCCCCCTACAGCCCCTGACACAAGCACCCTCCACTATAACAGAAATACACCCAAACATGCACAAGGACCACAAAACCCAGTAGCCCCTGACCAAGCACCCTCCACAACAGAAATACACCCAAACACGCACAAGGGCCTCTTCTCCCATCCCCCCCTCCCACCTTCCCCTCCACTTTTAGTGCTCCTTTTATCAATTACCCAGCTACATCTAGCCTAATAATCATTAGCCCCCCAGCTCTTACTGGTTATAGATATTATCACCAAGGCATTTTCTACATAATATGTAAACAACTGGCCTGGAATTGAACCTGTGAATTTGTTATTGCTAAATTACATCTCCAGGCTAGGGGCAGAAAGAGCACATCAACCTAGCTGACAACCAAGTCAGTCACAAAACAAAAATTAAATCAAGGGAAAGAAAACTGGCAATTAAAACCACCGACTACCCTATCAACATAGTTGCATGGCACAGAGTGATGACAAGGAGGAGGGATGGAAAACACACTCGTTATTTTAACAGAGAATTCAGTGGAAAATGACAGACAACCAGTTCCTGACCCCCAGAAAACAATAATAAATGTCACTAGGGAGCCCAGTGATGCCCACAAAAAACCCTCAAAGAGGAAATCTTGAAAGAAATCACTGAGAAACACATGGAAAAGATACTAGACATGGTTAACCAGAATATACAAGATGCACTCGAGAAATTTCAAGACAAAAATAAAGACATGTGAGGACACAGAAACGAATAAATGAAATCAGAGAGGACTTTGACAAACACCAAAGTGAAACAAAAGAGAGATATATGAATTAAAGATGACAACACAAAATATAAAAGAAGACATGAAAAACCTCAGAAAAATGAATCAAACAGAAATTCCGGAAATAAAAAATCTTTATAGTTAAAAAAGAGTGGAAGGCTACTCCAGCAGATGAGAATAAGTGGAAGACAGAATATTATAACTCTCATATAACCATCAAAAGACCAAATCTGAAAATCATGGGCAGTGAAGAAGGAAAACAGGTTCAAGCCAAAGGGGTACACAATATATTCAATAAAATAACAACAGAATATTTCTCAAATCTCGAGAAAGTTTTGCCCATTCAGGTACAGGAAGCCTCCAGGACACCAAACACACTTGACCAAAATAGAACCTCTTCACAGCATATTATCATTAAAACAACAAGCACAGAGAACAGAGAAAGAATAATGAAGGCTATAAGAGAGAAAAAACAAATAACATATAAAGGTAAACCCATCAAAATAATAGCAGACTTCTCAACGGAAACTTTAAAAGCAAGAATGGCATGGAGTAAGGTATTTCAAGCACTAAATGAAAATAATTTCAGCCCTAGGATACTCTACCCGGCAAAACTATCACTCAAAATTGACAGAACAATAAAAACCTTCCACAATAAAGACAAACTAAACCAATATATGACCACTAAGCCATCACTACAGAAGATTCTACAAAGAATTCTACACACAGAAGATGAAGGCAAACAAAACCACAAGAGGAGGGGAAGCATCAAACCACAAGAGAAGAAAAAAAGAAGCAATCAGAGAGTAGCACTGATTTGACTGCACACAATCAAATCCTTAAACAACAAAAATAACTAAATGGCAGGAATGACCACATACCTATCAATATTAACACTGAATGTCAATGGACTCAACTCCCCCATCAAAAGACACCATTTGGCAAACTGGATTAAAAAGGAAGATCGGACAATCTGTTGTTTACAAGACCCATCTTATTGACAGAAATAAACACTGGTTTAGGGTAAAAGTGTGAAAGATTTACCAAGCCAATGGCCCCAGGGAACAGGCAGGTGGAGCAATACTTACATCAGACAAAGTAGACTACAAGCTTATCTTGGTCAAATGAGAAAAAGAAGGATACTTCAAACTAATAAAAAGGGCAATACATCAAGAGGAAGTAACAATTATCAACCTATATGCACCCAATGTCAGTGCACCCACTTTTATCAAACATACTTTAAAGGACTTAAAAGCACATATAGACTCCAACACAGTGGTAGTGGGAGACTTTAATAGCCCTCTATACCAATAGATAGGTCATCCAAACAAAAAATCCTAGTTCTAAATGACACCACATATCAAATGGTCCTAACTGATGTCTACAAAATATTTCATCTGATAACATTCTTCTCAGCAGCTCATGGAACTTTCTTCAAAATAGATCATATCTTAGGGCATAAAGCAAGCCTTACCAAATATAAGAAAATAGAAATAAACCCCTGCAGTTCATCTGATCATAATGCATTAAAAGTAGAACTCAAAAAGAAAAGCAACAGCAGGAAATACGCAAATTATTGGAAGCTACATAAACATTGCTCGACAATCTGTGGGTCATAGAAAAAATAAGAGAGGAAATCAAAAGGTTCATGGAAGTTAATGAAAGTGAAAACACCACCTACCAGAACCTACAGGACACAGCAAAGGCAGTCCTGAGAGGAAAGTTTATAGCCATGAGTGCATATAGTAAAAGGATAGAAAGATCTCAAATAACTGACCTAATGCTGTATCTCTAAAACTACTAGAAAAACAAGAACAAGCAGAACCCAAAACAAGCAGAAGAGGAGAGAAATAATAAAAATAAGGGCTGAAATAAATGAAATCAAGACCCCCCCCCAAAAAAAGCCATATAGAGAATCAATGAAACAAAAAAGCTGGTTCTTTGAAAAAATAAACAAGATTGGCAAGCTCCAGGCAAATCTGACTAAAATAAGGAGGGAAAAGACCCAATTAGTAAAATCAGAAACAAAAAATGGGAGATAACAGCAAACACCAAGGAAATTTAAGGAATCATCAGAGATTACCTTGAGAACCTATATTCGAATAAACTGGAAAACCTTGAAGAAATGGACAAATTTCTAGATACTTATGACCATCCAAAACTGAACCTACAGAATATTAACCACTTAAACCAATCTATAACATGTAAAGAAATGTAAGCAGCTATAAACTCTTCCAAAAAAAGAAAAGTCCAGGACCTGACAGATTCTCTGCTGAATTCTATCAGACCTTTAAAGAAGAACTAATATCAACCCCCCTTAAACTTTTCCATGAAATAGAAAGGGAAGGAACACTGTCTAACTCATTCTATGAAGCCAGTATTACACTTATCCCAAACTGGACAAGGACACATTAAAAAAGGTGAACTACGAGCCATTCTCTTTAATGAACACTGATGCAAAAATCCTCAATAAAATAATGGCAAACTGAATCCAACAACATATTAGAAAGATCATTCACCATGACCAAGTCGGCTTCATCCCAGGTATGCAGGGATGGTTCAACAAATGCAAATCAATAAATGTAATACAGCACATTAATAGAAGCAAAGACAAAAACCACCTGATCATCTCAATAGATGCAGGAAAAAGTCTATGATAAGATTCAACACCATTTCATGATAAAAACTAAAAAACCTAGGAACAGAAGGAATGTACCTCAACATTATAAACGCAATATATGACATACTTGCAGACAACATCAAACTTAATGAGGAAAAACTGAAACCATTTCCCCTAAAGTCAGGAACGAGACAAGGATGCCCACTCTCCCCACTCCTCCCACTCCTATTCAGCATAGTCCTGGAATTCCTAGCCACATCAATAAGGCAAGAAGAAGAAATAGTCAAAGTATCCCTATTTACAGACAAAATGATCCTATACCTCAAAGAACCAAAAAACTCCACCCAAAAACTCTTAAACACCATAAACAGCTTTAACAATGTAGCAGGAAACAAGAATCTTACAAAAATTAGTAGTCTTTCTATACACCAACAATGAACAAATTGAGAAATATAGGAAGACAATTCCATTTACAGTAGCCTCAAAAAAAAAAAAAGCAAATACCTAGGAATAAACTTAACAAATGATGTAAATGACCTCTACATGTACAAGAACAACTACAAACCACTGAACAAAGAAACTGAAGAAGACTACTGAAGGTGGAAAGATCTCCTATGCTCATGGACTGAGACAATCAAAAATGGCTATACTACCAAAAGCAATCTACACGTTCAACACAATTCCGATCAAAATCCCAGTGATACTTATCACAGAGATTGGAAAATCTACCCTAAAGTTCATTTGGAACAAAAAAGACCACAAATAGCCAAGGCAATACTGAGCCAAAAGAGCAACGCTGGAGCTATCACAATACCTGACTATAAACTGTATTAGCAATAAAAACAGCATGGTAGTGACACAAAAGCAGATATGAAGACCAGTGGAACAGAATAGAGGACCCAGATATGAATCCACGCAGCTTTGCCCACCTTATTTTTAACAAAGGTGCCAAAAACATACGATGCAGAAAATACAGTCTCTTTAACAAATGTTGGTGGGAAAAGTGGTTATCTGCCTGCACAAAACTGAAAATAGATCCATGCCTATCATCCTGTACTACTATCAACTCAAAGTGAATAAAGGACCTTAATTATCAGACACGAAACCTTGCAGTTAGTACAGGAAAGAGCAGGGAATACTGTAGAAGCAATAGATATAGGTAAGGACTTCCTCAGTAGAACTCAAGCAGCCCAGCAATTAAGAGAAAGGATGGGCAAATGAGACTACATGAAATTAAAAAGCTTTTTTTTTTTATTTAACTTTTTGTATTTTATTCCTTATATCAATTAAGAACATAATAATTCCTTATATCAATTAAGAACATAAAATTTTCCCAAGTACTGATTTATAAATGTTTATAAGTGACACAAAAAGTTCAGTTTCAAAAGAGTAACATTCAGTGATCTCTTTAAATGCAATTTTGATCCTTAGTTTAAACTAGTACAACAATAATTTAATGCATAAGCTAATACACAAATCTTGCTTGCACCGACATCTGGTTTTAATCAAGCACACACTTTCACAATGAACTGGTACTTACAAGTATGTTAATAAACACCACCCCAGCTACTTACCCTGCCATCAGCTTTTTAAGCACCGCCATTTCTGCCATTGAAAGCATTTATTTTTAGAAGCTCTTATCTGGGAAAATGAGGTCTTCAAAAACTTAACTGATAGTAAATCAAGTCTTTCAACACAGAAGCACTGATATCAAACTTTTAGTTTTTCAGACAAGCAAAAAACCCTATCTTTAGAAAATAATATTAAAACAAATGAAGACAGATAAACGTTCTTGCAGAAACTTGTAGTTTCCTATGCCATCTCCTTAAAATAAACACAAACCAGTTCACTATCTTCACAAACCTCTCAGACCACTATTGTCTAAAAACTTCAGAATGCATGAAATGCAAGTCTTAGCTGTCAGTCAAAAGAACATTTAGATCTCACATAATAAAAGCTACAGCATAGCTTATAATGGCACAAATCTACCCACACATAAATACTACTTTATCCTTTAGCTAGGTGAAAAGTCAGAAGGTTTGCAACACTTTAACTTGAATGTAGTCATTAAAAGCCAACAAGTGATTCAAGTATGGTTGTATGAAGGCAGGCAGTTAAAGGCTCAAATATTACTGTAAAATTGAAAACATAAAGGCTTCAAAGGTTGTGCTTCTCCATCTTTCATTTACATGCCTAGACAGTGGGATATCACCGCAGAAAACACAGTTATCA
Organism: Castor canadensis; assembly: GCF_047511655.1. Classification (NCBI taxonomy): domain Eukaryota; kingdom Metazoa; phylum Chordata; class Mammalia; order Rodentia; family Castoridae; genus Castor; species Castor canadensis. The sequence goes on along the minus strand of NC_133392.1, from coordinate 105,106,397 downwards.
TATATGGTTTCCATAGAAGACAGTAAGTAAATGTTCAGAAAGTACAAAAGGTGTCAAGATCCATAATTTGCTTCATCAAATGCTTTTCTAGCTTGTTTCAATTCTTCATTCATGGTAAGTAAGTCTTTAACCCTAGCAAACTTCCTTGGATCTTTTCGAATCAAGAAGACAGTATCTTCCACTTGCACTCGACCTTGTCTTCTGATTGACATTGCCTTGTGAGTCTGTAATCCTAGCTATTCAGGAGGCAGAATCAAGAGAATTGAGGTTCAAGGACAGTCTGAGCAAATTGTTCTCGAGATACTATCTTGAAAATACCCAACACTAAAAAGGGCTGGGGGAACAGCCCAAGTGGTAGAACAGATGTCTAACAAGTGTGACCCCTGAGTTCAAACCCCAGTACATTTCAGTGATGAATTCTATAACAAGGTTTTCAAGAATATCCACTGACTCAGTGTAAGGATTTGTTATCCCCAAATCCATACATCATACACCGTAATTCTTTAGAAAAAAAGTATTTTTCTTTTACCCTGTCCACCTTCTGCACCTCCTCCAATTTCTTCAATTTCCTCCTCAAAGGTAGGGTCTTCTTCCTCATCAGCCATCCCAACTGCCCCGAAATTAAAAAGCTTCTGCACAACAAAAGAAATGGTATCTAAATTCAAGAGCCCACCCAGAGTGGGAGAAAATCTTTGTGAGCTATACATCAGACAAAGGAATAATAACCAGAATATACAGGGACCTCAAAAAACTAAAGTCCCCACAAATTAATGAACCAATAAAGAAGTAGGAAACTGAACTAAACAGAACTTTTTTAAAGGAAGAAGTTCAAATGGCCAAAAAACACATGAAAAAATGCCCACCATCCCTGGCCATAAAGGAAATGCGAATCAAAGCCAAACTAAGATTCCACCTCACTCCTCTTAGAATAGCTATCAAGAACACCACCAACAACAAATGTTGCTGAGGATACGGGGAAAAACGAACCCTCACACACTGCTAGTGGAAATGTAAGCTAGTGTAACTGCTTTGGAAAACAATATGAAGGTTTGTTAAAAAACTAAACATATTTCTGCCATATGATCCAGTACTACCACTCCTAGGGATATACCCAAAGGAATGTGACTCAGGTTATTACAAAGGTACCTGCACACTCATGTTTACTGCATTACTATTCACAATAGCCAAGCTATGGAAACAGCCAAGATGCCCCACTACTGACAAACGGATTAAGAAAATGTAGTATTTATAAACAATGGAATTTTATTCAGCCACAAAGAAGAATAAAATTTTGTCATTTGCAAGTAAATGGATGGAACTGGAGAACATCATCTTAAGCAAAGTTAGTCAGGCTCAGGAGGCCAAAAATAGCATGTTCTCCCTCATATGCGAATTATAGACCTAAAACAAATGCAGTAATAGTACTGGACATGAGTCACACACTAAGGGGAGAACATGCACTGGAGGAATAGGGAAAGGGAAGCAAACCTAAAACTTGAATGTGGTTGATGTGCTCACTGTAGAGGAGCAAATATAGTAATCTTACACTGGCCGAGGCCACTGTGGGAAGGGGACTAGGAAGTATTGAAGAGGTCTGGTGGAGATGAACCAATATGGTTTGTAATACTCACGTGCATGGAAGCAATGCTAAGACTCTCTCTGAATAGCTATCTTTATCTCAAACCAGCAAAAACGCTATGTCTTTCTTATTATCTCTTATGTTTTCTCTTCGACAAAATCAGAGAACAAGAGGGCAGAACGGGTTCTGCCCCAAAGCAGGGAAGGGAGGGCAAACTATGCATACACATGTTAGTAAATGTAAAAATAAGAATATTTTATTTTATTTTTCTTATAAAAATAAGAAATAATATTGGCAAAATCATATTGCAAATGTTAGGACCAGCCAAGCAAAACAGTGATCACTGTTTTGTTACAAAGGAATCATAAGGACCTAGAGAGTTGAAGTGATGGCCACAAAATCCTCACAGTGACCAAAATTTTTAGAGCAGCAACTCCCAAAACTTCCAGACTAATCCTTAGTCTGCTGAACTCATACTGTCTTGCGTGTTACTTTCCTATTTACAATCACTGATACTGGTATTATAGCAGTAAGGCTTTTTTTTTAGATGAAGTTATGAACATTAAATAAATCCTAGATTGGTCCCAAAACACAACAACAAAAAAAAGGAACTAGAAAAGCATAAATGAAATCTAAAGTTTAGTTAATATTGCACAAATAAAAAACTTGAGTTTTTACAAATATTCCACAGTTATATATTAGAAGTGGCAGCATGAAGAGCATATGGAATTCTTTACTACATTTACAACTTTTGTACAAATCTAAAATTATTGCCAAATGAATAATTACAATGAAGTTATTGAAAAAGAAATTGTCTAAATTCTACACAAATCTTAAATGACCCAAATCATTCTAATGAGATACCTTCTAAATTCTAAACAAAATTACTAATAAAGATATTTAATTGTTGCAACTGATAGAAAACATAAGTATATTATAATTAATTAATCCATATTTATGCCATTATTCCTTCAACAAATTCTTATTTACTACCATTGGACTAAGTATTTTTTTATAACCTGAAATATTAGTAGTTTAAATGATTACAGATGTCTTTACTTTGAATCCGCTTTAATATATTGTTTTCCACAGTTACGATTCGATATTGAGTCTTTAAGAACAAAATTCTCAAGTGAAATGCAACATCCTTTCATTATGCAAATATCTTCTGGAAACCCATAAGGCAAAAATGAAGAAAACCTCATTTAATAAGCTTTCTTTTTAGGTTTCACCTCTGCATGAAGCTTTTAAAAAAAAAAAATCACTATCTTTTAATTTAATAAATTCATTTAAAAAATCTGATAGCTCTCTCTTCTGCTATTCATTTTATCTATCCATGCCTTTTATTTCCCAAACTTTAGTTACAATTTGATCAGACTGAAAGGAAAAGAAACACTGAAGGAATGGTCAGTACATGTATATATCATTATTTCAAACACCAAAGCAAATGAAGGAAATACCAAGGAAGGTAGATATACAGGATAAATAAAAGTAAAAGGAGTAATATTTCCTTAAGTGAAAAATAAAATTTAAGGCTAACATGACATGGGTTTTCCAAACTATGTAAAAGAACAAGAATACAATATGAAATAACTAAGAACCTCTCATTTAATATGACCAAAGTCTTTAAGATAAAAAAGTTTATAGTGGAATCTAATTCCTTTGTGGTAAAATGGGGAAAAAAATGGATGTACTTTGGAGTCAAACTGACTTATGTTCAAATTCTGATTTTGTTACTTATGATGTGAGTTATGACAAATAGTCTTTTTTTATGACCCTTAGTTTCTTATTGCATTAAGACACAGAACTATTTACCTTGCTAGATGTACCAAGCAAAGTACCTATTGTTTTTAATATTCTTGATAGTATTATTAAAATAAAATTTACATGGCTTTATGGTTAACTATTTACTGAAACAGATGGAATAAAAGTATTTCTAGGAAATGCATCCAATTTGAAAATTAGGGAAGAAAACGCAAGCCTTGACGGGATTATCTGAATATTCTTAAGGCAGAAGGGCCATAGGCAATATAAAGAAGGAAACTGGAATGGGGATAGAAAAGTGAATTGGTGGTGTATGCTAAAGACAATTTCCTGTATTCTGCTAAGCTACAGAGCCTTCAGACAACAAAGTCATCTTCCCTGCCCCCTCTCAAACTTTACTCCCAAATTATAACTTAAAGTTGATTTCATATCATAAGAAAAAGCAGTTTAAAACTGCTAATTTAGCAATCTAATGCACAATTTCTGATAATCTACTCATAAAATCATCTGCCCAGGTCCCACGATTTCAATCATCCATCCAATTTCTCAGCCTGATGATAAATCCCACCAGCCCCAAAGCAGACAAAAATTGGAAAATAACAACTTACTAAATCTTCCAGATTGGAAAGTTGTGAAAATCCCTCTGGTATGCAAGTTAATTCATTATGCTGGAGATACAGAGCCTTCATATTTTTTAGATTTGTAATTTCTTCAGGGAGCATTTTCAGTTTGTTGTGGCTATTGGTTGATAATATAAATGTTAAATAATTTGGCACACGAGAAATTTTTTAACAAAGGCATTTTTGCTAACTACATAGACTCACATAAAAATGAAATGTTTACTCATTTAATTAGTTATCAAAATTCACATCCAAAAAATATACATTCATTAAAAAAAGGTAGTAAAAAGTAAGCAAATGAGAATTTCAAAGAACAAAGGGTTTTTAACTAAATATAAATAATTCATAAAACTTTGCTTGCTTATAATCAACTCTTAGTTTTACATGTAACATGAAAGTACTGAATTATTAATTTTTTATACTGTACCTGACAGAGAATTTTGACAAAAATATGTTTACACACATGCTACAATGGATTTGTATCTCATATTAAGGTTAGGCTTTAAACTTAACATTCAAGACAGAAATAGCTATTTCTGGTTGAGGTCCTGACAAGTCATGATAAAAGTAGTAATACACTCGGTACTTGGTTTTAATGTTTCATCTGAGCCCTTCTGTAAAGACATTCGGTTTATTGATTTAGAAGTCTGAAATCATTGCAGATAATACACTAGTAAATACTTAAGAGATGAATGAACAAGTTCCGAAGTTCATCACAACTTATTTATTCATTTATGAATTCCACTCTGTATTCATGCCAGAATTACTTCACACATAACAAGGGAAAAATAACACAACCCTAAATCACATTAAAATAAAACTAGATGGAACAAAAGTCAAAATGTTTTCTAAAATAAGAACAAACAAAACTGTTGAAAGTCTATAACTATCACAGGCTACTTAGCCTAAATCTGGGTATATTCAATAGGGAGCTATTTGCAAAGGGATGTAATTCCAGCCATATGTTTCCTCCAATCTCCTCTTATGTAATTACTCCACTCAAGATTTCTACTCTTTAAGTGTTGGAATCTAAAGTAAAGGCGATGTCAACTCCATACCTACTCCTTCTCTTCCTCTCAATTTTCCTCACTTTGTCTTTGGAGGTCACATTGATGCCTTTGACTTATAAGGAGAAGGAGCTTTGATGTAAGTTCTAAACAATAAGCACTTTTTTGTATGTAGCATTTTTTCTGATTTATGGTGATTTTTTTTCACCAAATTCAAACTGTTATTTTGGGGCCTATTTTTCTTCAAACCAATTAACTTACAACCAGAAAACACACTTGGGAATGTTATGTTAAATGGATCTTTAACCATTTCTCTTTTATAAACCAGTTTTTCAAACTACTCTGTAAGTACTTTTTGTTTCTTCTCCAAAATGAAACCTTCCCTAATTTCCTTTCTGTTAATCTGTGTCTATATAATATAGATAAGGCAAAGATATTTTTTCTTAGAAATCTGAGTATGTATTGGGGTAACACAGCTATAGGCTTAGCTTAGCCTTAGCCACCCAGCCTCCCATATACCTAGCAATGGTAGTAGCAGAAATATATTCATGGAAACCCAAGGGTTCTTGGAAAAATTTAAGAACAGGTTAATAGTAAAAATCATGATGGCTGGGGGGATAGCTCAGTGGCAGAGTGCTTGCCTAGCACGTGCGAAGCCCTGAGTTTGATACCAGGCACCACAAAAAAACAAAAGACATTAAAACTCTTCATCATTACAGAAAGAACTGTTTAAAATCTCTTCCTTACTGTTTAAACTTAGATATCTTTTAAAATATCAAGGGTAACTTTAAAACTTGAGATGTCAAGAAAGAGGTTTTCTAAAATAAGAACCACTATAAGTCATCTCATAAAAAACAAAGCAAAAATAAAGATTTTTTTAAAAATCAGCTAGTCTTAAATTCATAAAATCAAAAAGGAGGGTTGAAGATGTGGCTAAAGTGATAGAGTGCCTGCTTTGCAAGCTCAAAGCCCTGAGTTCAAATCCCTGTCCCACCCAAAAAAAAAAAAAAAGGTGTAACAAATTCTAAAACCAAACACAAAGACAAATAATCTGCTAGGTACTGTAGGGAACATCTATAACCCCAGGTTGGGAGGCTGAGGTAGGAATATCACTTCAGCACAGCAGTGTGGAGCCAGCCTGGGCAACACAGCAAGACTCCATCTCTCAAAAAAAACCACAAATAATCTAAATAATCTAAAAATTAAAATATAAAATTCTTATTCTCCTTTAACTACTTTCTGAGATAAGACAAAAATATTTTCACTTTTTTGGAGTTGAGAATTACATCCAGGGCCTTGCAGAGGCTAAAAACATACTACCACTAAGTCAATACCCCAACCCAATGATATTTTCTAATGTTAGAAAAAAATTTTGGAGTCTCCTGCTCTCAACTCTCTGGGTGTTCCTTTCTCTCATTCTCTTTCTCCCTGCTTTACTAAATAAATTCTTGCCAAACTTCTAAAAAATAAATAAATTTTTAAAGAATATTAGATTCATGCCCATTGTAATTATATTAGAAATAAACTTAAATTTCACCTGACATTAAGCCTCTGAAGATTTTCTAGTTCTCTTATAGCAGAAGGAAGGGATGTCAGCTGATTATCATGTATCTAAAATTATTAAAAGACAAAGTCAAAATTTTAGTCTTAAATTAACAAAATTTGAGCTTTGTAATTATACAAAATTATTCACTAATAATCCCATTCTTCTAATTCAGTGGTGATGACTGGTAGTAATTTGTTCTATGTGCAGAAGAAGAAAAAGTTTCAAACTAATCAAACTATTGTTCTGAAATCAGGAAGTAACAAGTTATCAATTTTATATATTACCAAAACAAAAACACACTATAAAAGTTCATTTCATTGAGTACAGTTTCAATTTCAAGCAAGAGGTAAGAGGGTTAGCCCTCAAATGGTATTATTTATGTATACATATACAAAAATTATATAAGAAGGGAGAAGGGAATCTCTCATGTCCTCGCAGAATCATACTGTTTTTAAGGTAAAAGGAACCTTAGAGGGCTGGGGGACATGGCGCAAGTGGTGGAACCTATCTATATCTAACATTTTCACACATGAATTGGAGAATTGTTGATGTTGCACAGTAAAGTATTCCAGAAGCCTATGGGTTCAGAAATAAACTACTCATGCTTCACTTTACACATGGTAATGACAACTAGAGCCAAAAGACATATTCCCTTAATAAAAACACAAAAATTTAAGTTCAAATGAATGAGATTAAAAGCAAGTTACAAGACACACAACAATGACAAATAAAAACCCAAAAATTATCTTAAGTAATACACTTGCTTTAGTATCTAGAATAATGGTGATAAAAATAATTATAAAAAAAAGAGATGAGAAGAAGCAACCACTTGTTAGTGATTCTGTTTGCATGAACTAGCTCAATTTTAAGAATAATTTACGGAGTAGTATCATGTTTCCATGTTGCTAGACATGGAAACCAAGACACAAAAGGTAACTTTCCCAAAGTCACCCAGCAATTAAGTGGCAGTCACAATTAGAACCTGGTGTTCTGCACTATTAATTGTTATGCTATGCCTGACATAGTTTTATTTATTCTTACAGTCTATCAACTCAATATGAAAGGTTTTCTGCTTACCAAAGCCTAAACTTAGCTTTGGAATCTCTTCAACTAAAATCCATAATTATAGTCAACTTACATCAAGAACAGTCAGTGCAGGCAAGAGTCGAAGGTCATCTGCAAGTGACTGAAGTTTGTTGTTTGATATGATTAGTTTGGTCAGATCCGTCTGCTCCCACCATCGTTCAGTAGCATTGAATGAAAGATTCTGATTAGCTCCTTCAGGAATATCCACATTTATTCTCCAAACACACTGAGGCACTATTTCCAACACCACCACAGAGGAGTTAAAAAAAAAAAAGAAAGAAAGAAAGAGAAGAGAGAGATGAAAACCTGAAGTGGCTACAAAGTGATGTACTTTTGTAATAGCTATTCAGTTTATCTACTGAAAACAATTTCTGAAACAAAAAAATTACAATGAGTCAAACAGCAATAAATGGTAACTACAGTGAATGATTAATGTGTATTTTAAACTAAATCGATCTCAGTACTAACCTCATTCAACTATGTATTAGGTATATAACATAGTCTGGATAACGCCTTTTTAGTAGATATATAAAATGAATAAAGAATGGAGAGCCTGGCAGATTGGTGCATACACATAATCCCAGCTACTGGGGAGGTGAGGTGGAGATAGGAGGTGGACTCTTGATCATGGTCCAAGAGTCCATGCAAAAGAGCAAGACGCTCCCTGAAAATCAAACTAAAAATCCAAAAGGACTGGGGACATGGCTCTAGTGTAAAAGTGCTTGGCTGAACAAGCATGAAGCCCTGACTTCAATACCCAGTACTGAGAATAAGAATGAACTCTACCATCATGCTATCAGAACAAGAGAGAAAGCTTTGAAATCAGTAGTTACATATAATGTTATAACTTCATAAAAGAAATACATACTAAGGCTCAGAATGGGCTATTGGTAATAGTAGTAGTAGTAATAGCAGGAGAAATAGTAATGATAATAGTAATAACAGATACTAATACCAGGGAATGTTCTAACATACTAACTCATTTAAATTTCATAAAAGGCTGGGGGTATAGCTCAGTGGTAAAGAACTTGATAAGTATCCATGAACATCAGCAGTGCAAGGCAAAACAAAATAAAATCCAAACCCTAGTAACAACTCGGTGAGGTAGGCACTAGTACTATCCCCATTTTACAGATGAAAAAAACGGGAAACAAAGAGAAGGTATAATTTACCCAAGGTCCAATAGTTGGTATCAGGGATGTGACTTGAACTCTGGCATAGGTATAATGCTGATCTTTCCATTAATAATTGGAAGAAATATTTTATTGTGGAAGCTACTCTCTATTTTACCAAACATACACTTTTATTTTTTTGCCTGCCACACAAAATTGTATCACTCTATCATAAAAAAATGACAATTCCCATAATATAGCAAATAAGACTAAACAAACTGAATAGGGCAAGTCCAAGCTGTCACTTTAACACTTGAAGCTCCAGAAAGTAGCTTGTGATAGTAGAAAAGTATCTGGCAAATATTTTAAAGAAAGTCCTTCAATCCTTGATAAGTACAGACCTACACACACGAGCAATGTAGAACTCTGAGCTGAGATTAATCAAGGTAATGCTCTACTTTCATTATCATTTAAAAACCATTAGAGATTAAATGGAAAAATTAAAGTTTCAAGTTCAGGACAATGAAGTACAGTTCAGAAGGATAAATATGATACAACAGTGTTAACAGAAGCAAAGCAAACCCTCAGGTATCTATGAGACTTAAACTCAATCCAAAATGAGATACTGTCAAGCATACTGGCTCATGCCTATAATTTCAGGTATTTGAGAAGTGGAGATCAGGAGGATATCGATTTTAGGCCAGCAGGACAAAAAAGTTAGTAAGACATCCCCCCCCATCTCAACCAATAAACTGGCATGGACACAGCTATCAGTAATCCCAGCTACATGGGAGGCATGGGATCATGGTTCCAGGCTGGCCTGGGCAAAAATGCAAAACCCTATCTGAAAAGTAACCAAAGCCAAAAGAGCTGGAGGCATGGTTCAAGTGGTAGAGTGCTTGCCTAGCAAACACAAATTCAAATCTCAGTAACAGCAAAAAAAGAATAAATTAAAAGAATCCTCTCTTGCCCCTTCCCTTTAATTAGGTATTATCTGCTTCTCTACTCTTCTCCAGCAAATATGAATCCACTCAATTTTCTGTTTGCATATGGAGGTTTATTTTTAAAGCAAAGCAAAATAAAAACAAAAAATACTTGACTCTTCCCAACTGTGTTGAAGAAAGCATTATAAATCTTATTACTGTTATTATTTTGATTTGTAGCTATTGATGGTTAAATGGGAATGAGAAACATAAATCAGCCACCAAATAGCAGGTGAACTTACACCATCACGTTAACCTACTAATCTATACAATTTTTGTATTTTCATGTAATAATTAAAAAATAAAATAATGGTATAAAACTGTAATTCAGCACTCAGGAGGCTGAGGAAGGCAGATCACAAGTTCAAGGCCAGACATTTAGAAAAGAGGTGATATTAATTACACAAAAAGTAGAGGAAAGAAAAATTCCTATTTTATAAAGTCATTATACAAAATCAAAAACATCAAATGGAGAAAACAAACAACAAAACCACAGGCCAATATCCCTAATGATTATAGACTCCAAATTTCTTAATAAATTCACCAACTTTACATAAAAAGAATAATATATCACAATCAAGTGAGAATTATCTTAATGCAAGGCTGGGTTCACTTTCAAATATCAATACAATCTATTTACAGAAAAAAACAGTATATATCACTGTCAATAAATGCAAAAAAAGCATCTGACAAAATTCAACAATAAACACTCAGAAAACTAGAAATTTAAGGGAACACCTTCAACCTAATGAAGGACATCTGTGAAAAACCTACAATTAAATCACACTTAAATAGTGTAAGATTCAGCGCTTTCTCTCTAAAATAGTGTACAGCACAAGGCAAGGATATTTATTTTCACTACTGCAATACTTTACTAGAAGTAATGACCAATGTAGTAGAATAAGAAAAAGAAAGAAAAGGCATTCACTGTAAAGAAAAAAAGTAAAACTGTGCCAGTTAACAAAAGCCAGGTGTGGTGGTAGGAATTTATAATCTCAGCTCTCAGGAGGCTGAGCCAGTAGGCTTTTAAGTCTGAGGTCTGCCTGGACTACATGATGAGACATAGTCAATAAGCACATTCCAAAACATCACTTAGCATTTGAGATTATTCATTCACTTACTTACTGTTTTCACGATAGATCAGGGAAAATGAGACATGGGAAATAGCAGCCTGGAACTCACAGGTAAACATTATACTGCTGAATAGCTTGATTAAAAGCGCACAGGCATTATTTTCTTTGCTTTTGAGCCTTACACTTCCACAATAGGCGGCAACATTTACTTTTTTAAAAAAGGGAAAAAGAGCAGCTCTTTCCCTTTGATTGTGCCCACTTGGCCAAATAATTAGTGGACCATAGGAACTTAGCAAGGATATCTTAAAACACTTATCCTAGGGGAAAAACACTTGGGAAAATGAATCCTCTGAGCACAGAAGGTGTTTACAGACAAAAATATTTATCGTAATGACCCAAATTCAATAAGCGGACCAACCTTGATCCAATTGCTAAAACAATGTAACAGCAAAAAAAATTGACTAGATATACCAGGCGTCAACAAAAGGAGAGCAGTTATCCTAAGGTGAATTTGAGACAAACCCCCAACTTATTTTTTCACCATAAAAGCATACAGCGCAGCATACAGTGCACCTGTTATCAGATGTGTCCACACCGAGGTCTGAGTTGTGTACTACCTTTCTATCTGTCCTTTGCTTTACTAATAAACTTTCTTGGTATCTACTGATGTCTCCTAAAACTCTTTTTTTCCGACAACCTCACGAACTCGGTACCCAAGGAGGGCCTGGCGAAGGCCTCCGCCCTTTTACAGACCTCCTCCCTCACGGATTCTGGTAACAGCTCAAATTCATACACTGGGCGGCATGCGTTCGGATTCTCAATTTCGAAAATACGTTCATTATTTCTTGTCATTAGGTCTTAGCTCTGTTGCATACAGAGGAGAGTCTCGGCAGGGAACAGTGCCATTCTTTCCAAGCTCACAAGGAGACAAGTAAAATATCACAGAATTTTAGCGTTGTTAAGGGAAGGAAGAAAACGAGTGTCAAACAGCTAATACCTAGCTAACTTTCACGTTATACTGCTTATTCCCTATTATGTGGGAACCCCAGAAAGCGCTCCGTTCAAATTTTGGCCACAGTCTCAACAAGGTCCCTTCAACAGAAAATGCCGAAGCCACCAGAAGACCAAGCCAGTGGGAAAATAGTAAGTGCGTGGTTCAGAGGCAGGGGCCCTGACTCGGATCCTCAGGCAAAGGAGACCAAAACCAGGCCAGAGGAAAGGCAGGCTGCCGGTGGCGGGGGGCTTTCTAATCGGACGCACAACCGGGTCGCAGTTCGGGAGGTCGTCTTACCTTCACTGAGGTTCCGACCCGACAGGTTTAACTGGCCGCTCTTCCTCGCCGCCTTCAACAGCCCCTGGGGCACGGAGGCAGCGCACTCCCTCTCAGCTCTGAAACCCGCACGGGGATCCCGTCCGGTTACACTCGGCAGGCGAGACATGTTCAAACGCTTCTTCTCGCAGGCGCAGCCCCGCTCGTGACGTTTAATCGCTGCGCCGTCGGTCGGCCCCGCCCTTTCCGCGGGCGGGCGCGCGCTCCGTGCGCGGGGCTTGTGCGCCGGGCCTTCGCTGTGAGCGGCGCGGCGCCTATGTCGTCACGCCAGCTCCCAGGGCCGGAGACCGAGGAGGCCGTTCCGTTGCCGGTGCCGGCCTAGCGTCCAGGAATTACTTGGCTCAAGTAAGTGCGTTTAACGGGCTTAGCAGAAGCTTTCGGGTTTATTGTTCGCCGTGTTGGTGCGACTGCGGCCTTCCCGGTGCTTCCTCGGAGGCGAGGATGTTGGAAAGAGTAACCCTGTGTTCTTCCCTCTTGTAGACGGAACGCGGGCCTTGACTAAAACTTGAGACCCGGGCGCGGCCTGCAGCTTCTCTGGACCCCGGCCTGTTTGTCGCCTGAGCTGGTGGCTGGTACCAGATCTCGGGCGTATGGAGGCAGACCCGATTTCCTGGTCTTCGGGCCTAGGCTCTTGACTCCTAGAATTAGTATACCTTTTGCCTTGTTGCGTTGAGTTTGGAGGTGATGTGAAATGGAAGGGCTGGCTACGTAGAAGAAGCTGCTTAAAATTTAAAAATGTCTTGCCTACCCTACCGTTTAGGGACACGAGTGGACAGTTTAACGGGAGCAAGTGGGGCGCAAGCCTTACTGTATCGTCCACAGCTCGGACTTGGGAGCCTCGCTTGTGCAAGTTCGGAGCTCACCAACTTACAAACTATGAAACTTGAGGTCTTTTGCTCGAGCGCTTTTGAAGATCATTTCTCTCTTCATTATAATTTAGGGGATAATAATCCCTGCCTTTTAAGGTTTTTAAAGTAAATTAGTGAAAATTAAACTTCAGATCTTGAGCTCTTGATGAGGAAAGGGACTCGAGTTCAGGATAGAAAAATTAAATTTTTGTTGCCTAAGTCTCAGCTTCTTGGCTGTTACAGTTTCCATCAGAAAATTTACAGTTTATGGACTCATTCAACAAGTATTATTAAGAATTCATACTGTGATGGGGGTGTAGCACAGTGGTGCCTAGCATATGCTAGACCTTGGGATGATCCCCAGCACCAGAGAAGCAAACAGACCAAAAAACCTCGCTTTCTGTGTCCTGCTAACCTGGTACTCGACTTTTGTTTTGTGTGAAGTGATTTTTGTCTTAAAAGATAGGCCAAGAGATACCCATCTTAAATCTCATCAAGCCAATTTGTCCTCAGACAAATTCTGAGCACACACAATTCTATCTGTAAGAATTGCCACATGTAAAATTCGGGGTTTTTTAGCACTAATCCCCTCCCCCCCCCTTTTTTTTCTTAGTTTGTTAGAAACCTTTATGCTAAAAGGGACAGCAGAAAAGTAGTAGGAGTTAAGCTATAAGCAATGAAAGGTTGAATTTTGAAGCAAAAGGACTGTAGCAGTTTTGAGGCCCCAGGTCAGCTTGTCTCAACAATAAACATAATAACCACCTTATTGAACCCTTACTTAATGCCGTGCTCAGTGCTACCCAAACCTCTATTTGCTCTTATTTAACACAATGCTCAATTCTTCAGATGAAGAAATTGATGCTTTTTTAAAAGGAGTTAAAATGAAGTATAAATTTTTACAATATCAAGGCCTCTCTTTACAGTAGATTTTTCTTTAGTTCCACTTCTAAAAATAATAGCAAGGAATAATTTTCAATTCATTGTGCTGCTACTTGAAGTTAAGTATTTTATTATTGATGCTTGATAACATTGTGTTGACACGTTGTTTCTTTGGTATAAGAAGCATATCCTGTTTAATAACAAAGTAATTCCGAAAAACCCAAGTGGCCATATACTTGTAAACTTCAATAGGTAAAAACTGGTATGCATAAAAAAAGTTGACTAATATATGTTTATTATGTTGCAAGTATAGATTAAACAAGTGGTGAAAGTTATCTTTCTCAATTGGGAAAATTATGTTTTGTTTCTGATGGAAAGTAAAAGCTAACCAACTCAAATTGAGTTTTAGGAAAAAGTAGTTATAATTCTATATAATTATACTAGTGGAATTCACTCTATCAGCTGTATTTCTTTAAGAAAAATACATTAAAAATGAAAGTCCTGATTCTTCATCAAGTCATTTAATTAAGTAAAAGTATTTGCTTCTTAAAAGAAATAGATTTTAGGACTGGCAAAGTGGCTCCAGAGGTAGAGCCTAGCAAGCACAAGGCCTTTTAAGTTCATGCACCAGTACCAAACACAAATACACACACACAAAAAAATAGCACAGTGGCTCACACTTGTAGTCCCCACTACTTTGGAGGTGGAGATCAGAAAGATCAATGAATGAGGCCAGTTTAGGAAAAAGTTGAGGCCGCATCTGAACAAACAAGCCTGGTGTGGTGGTCACAGCTATAATCCCAGTTATATGGGAGGCATAGGTGGGAGGACTGCAGTCCGAGGCCAGCAATGCAAAAGCAGGTAACTTTTAAAAAGCAAAAAGGGCAGGGAGTCATTGACCGCAGTGGTAGAGCACTTGCTAACAAGTATCAAGCACCTGAGTGGACTTGAAATACATTATTAAAATAATATGAAAAGCTTATTTTTTATGTTCAGCTGGACACTACCGTACACCTGCCTTTTGTAACCAAAGTGTTTGGCTATAACATTATATTCATTTTACTTAAGTAATGTAAGGTTTAACTTCTCAAGCTTCTTTGCTAGGAAAGTGAAGAAACCAAAAATATTTTAAGCCTAAATATCATATCATCCGAAGAATGCTATTCTGCTTCATAATGGAAAGTAAGACTATTATCAAATTAAGATAAAGCAGTCTGTCCCTATCATTTAAATTGGAGTGAAGGAGGGGGTACTGGTGAGGCATTGGTTACATTGAGTCTAGCAATTGGCTTCAAATTCACCATCCTCCTGCCTCAGCCTCCAAAGTGCTGAGATTACAGTGGTTTTTGGATTTTTTTGTTTGTTTTATTTTGTGGTTACTGGAGTTTAAACCTGCACTTGGACAACCCCAAGGCCTTTTTCCTTTTTAGTTATTTTTCAGATAGTGTCTTGTGCTTTTGCCCAGGGCTGCTCTCAGACCACTGTCCTACCTATGCCTCCCACATAGCTGGGATTACAGAGGTACACTACCAAGGGTCTTGCTAACCTTTTTTTTTTTTTGCCCAGGCTGATCTCCAATCTAAATTCTCTGGAGTAGCTGGAATTACAAATGTGAGCCACTGAGCCCAACCCTATTAAAATTTAATAAAACATTTTCAAATGTGGCTATATTGCCATATGAACATTGCTGTATGTTATTTTCAAAGGCAAAAGCTACAATCAATAGGTTAATTTATAGAAAGTCTGAAATTGTACCAAGGGAAAATGAAATTAATTTCTACAGATTTCCTAAGCATGTTTGTTTAAAAAATATAATCAAGAGCAAAGGGAATTTGCTTTGCAGACATTTCTCTGAAGTTTCTTTTTATATAAAGTAACAGATGTATCCTGTTTTGAATCAGTATTATTTTTTATTTTTCAGAATATTGCCAGCTGCTGTCTTACCTTAAAAGTTACTTATTGAGAGAACACTACTTGTCTTTAAAATTTTCAGTTTCTAATTTCACATCTGACCTTCAGGCTTATACCTGGCAACTTCTTTTTTTGCTGCTTGTTTGTGGCGGTGGAGATTGAAACCAAGGATTGGCACATACTAGGCAAACACTGTACCATTGAGCTATACATCTCCAGCCTGTTACTAACAGCTTTTAAACTAGTCAGTAGAAAACGTACTTTCCTGTTTCTTTGAAGGAAGGCAGTATATATTTTGCATGTTTATTTGTAGTATCTAATGTGACTTTGAACTGTGTTTTATTGTTGTGATTGGAGATTTGTGATAATTTTTTTTATGGAGAAAGTGCATTCAGTTATGTATTTGTATATCATTAGTATGTCCCCACTGCTTCTCTTCATACTTTTGAATGATGAAGCAGTTAAACTCTTCTAGGGAGGTTTAATATTTCATTCTAATGTTTGGTCTTAATCCCTCTCTACTTTTAATACAAAACTATTTTAGTCCTCCAGTTTTAGGAAAATAATATTTTTGATTCTCCTAATATAAAAAAGCCAGTGTTTTTCATGGCAGTGTTTTTCTCTTGAAGAAAAGTGGAGGAACTAATTTTTTTAATGTATATGCTAAATACTTTTCATTTTCTTTTTGTGCTGTTTAGTTTCTGCTGACAAAAAGGAATCTAAACCCAGGGTAGTGATAAACTAACATTGCTCATGTCATTTAAGAAAAAGTAGTGTAGCATTGAGATTTACTGTTATTCCAAAAATCTCCTGAAAATATTTCCTATTATTTCCAGTACTTATTGTTTCTAATATTTAATAGCTAAGATGAATAAGTTGCATAGCTTGAGGTATCAATTATAATAATAATTGATGAATGGCTATGAATTTGGGGGGGGTAAAATTGGTAAAGTAATACAGAGTAAAATTGGGGCACCACCTCATACAACATCCTCAAAATATCATTCTGTCTTTGTTTATATATAAAAACCAGTACAGTGTTTAAAAACCAGTTTGAATCAAGATGCACTGTTTTAAGATATGACTGCATATAATCCACTGCAAAAACTTTTATTCAAGTGGATTCAGCTTGCAACTTCATGTACAGAAAGAGACAGTAAATTCTTACTAATAGCAAATATTCTACATGAGCAAAGTTCCCCTACAATTTTATTAAGATGTGATACGGTCCCTGAGACTTTATCTGTAATGTCAACTTAATAAAAGGAAAGTGTGCATTGTAGCAATCAGAGATTGCATCTCATAATAGTATAATTCACATCTTTAATTTTGCCAGTGATGCTGTTTAATTATAAATACAACTGCAGTTTTTATCCATTGAAAAGATGAAGAAATAGAGAGTAGAAACCAACTTTTTGTGATAATAAAGAACATTTATGAGTTCTTGAGTGCTCATACTCAGCTTCATGTCCATAATATTTCTAATCTCAGAAATTTCAAATGATACCATTATCCCTAATTTTCATGCAAGGGTATAAGGAATCCCACGGCTAATTAGAGGCAGCATTTACTAATTAATGGTAGTTGAAAATATGCTTAAGGTGGTGGAATATTGGGGGGTAAAATAGAAAATGTTTTACATTCGTGTAGGTTTAATTTTTGACATAAAACATTTAACCTTTATAGCTAAAAAATTTATGCCATTTTAAAATATGAAATGTAGAGAAGTTTCTTGTTCATCTGCTCTATGTGAGTGATGGAGTAGAATTAGCCAAGGAAGATACTAACCTTAAAGAGAAGGAGAACTTTCTGTTCCACTGTTACTTGCTTTATATAAAAATTAAACCAATTGCTTAACTTTTCTAAACCTTAATTTCAGTCTTTGTAAAGTAAGCATTACAATAGTAGTTAAATCTTTTCTAAGCATTTGTATGAATATTCTCACTCATCCTTACAACAACCACAGTAAGCAAACATTATTCAGATTAAGGGCATTATTCCCCCGAATTCAGATAAGGAAATTAAAGTTGAAAGCAATGAACCAAAAGTCACACAGTTTTCTTAATTGGTAGTAGAACCCCTTCAGGTTTACCCCAGGGCCTGTATTATTAATCATTCTAGCACCTTTTAAGTGTTAGGAAGATTAAAGGCCATCTTTTTAGTCGTCAGTTAATGTTATTCAGTCTTACTACTTGATCAAGTATACTCGGCTTTTTTTTTTGTTTTCTAGATACTGAAAAATAATTTTCCTTCATAAAGAGAACATTAATTTTATAGCACAGAAAAAAGTTAAAGGTTAAATGATATAAATGTCTAATTCTTTGATTAAGGAAAACTGATATTTGAATGCTTAAAACTATTTACTTACAGATCCATTTAACTCCACAGAATATTTTTCCCACTGGACTTTTCTTTTTAAGATTGATTGTGTGTAAGTCGAAAGCCCTAAGTTCAAAACCCAATACTGCCAAAAGATAAAAAATGTGCAGGATGCCCAATTGAGACCCCAAAAGAATCTTGAATAACATAAAAAATAATTATGAGTAATTAGCATTCCCCAAATATTTCTTGATCATATTCAATCCAAAAAGTCAAGCTAACCTGTACAGATAAATTGATTTTTCCAAGCTATAAATATGCATTGTAGCTGAGAATACCATGCAATGTAGATGTTAAAAACGGTATTTTTTTTTCTTCACAGTACTGAGATTTGAACTCAGGGTTCCATATTGGTTAGGCAAGAGCCATAGAAACAGTATCTTAATATTCAGACTACTACTTTTTTCCTGTATGTTAATCATAAAAACAACGCTGTGCAAATGGGACATATACAGATTTTTGCTTACAATTTCAAGATGCTCAGGGTCCTAGTGTGGGGTGAGTCTGTGTCCACATGTCTGTCAATCCCTTAGTGCTAGCCCAGTCTATCTTCTCCCCGTCTTTTAAATGGGGTGGAAAGAGGAATGTGGAAATTTACAATTTTGATATAAAAATAACCAATATTTAATAGAATTACCAAAATTTATATATTTAGCAACAAAATGGAAATTTAATTGTCTAGTTTTTAAATGAGAAATACAGTATACCTGCTTTACTTGCAGATGTATTACATGCAGTTTTGATCAAGCACTGTCAAGAAATGAATTTTAAATAGATTTCAAAACCAAAATTTTTAATTCCCACATGGGTATTATGCAGCTCAGTTGATGTGGAGGAACGCTCCCTTTTTTTTTTTAATTGGTAGTACTGGGGTTTGAACTCGGGGCCTCATGTTTGCTAGGCAGGCACTCTACCACTTGAGCCACCTTGCCAGCCCCATGGAGGAACTCTCAATCCCATATTATTTATTGTCAGTTGTGTTTAAATGGTAGTGTGATCTGCTGAGTGTTTCTCCTCTTAATTTTATGAAAATAATTTGCCTCCCAAAAGACAAATGGTGTCCAAAAGGCAAGGTAAAAGTTAATGTGCTTAACTGAAGTGACAAAGTGAATAGTTTACGCATGTTGAAAGGTGGGGTGTCTATAGCATAAGATGAAAAAATGAATCAAGCATCCTCAGTACTATTCTGAACTCTGTATCCTAAGCATTTGTGGTTTTTAAATGGCTGTGTCCTTGGACACATACAAGGGTCTTCTGCATAAAATAAAGTTGATCTGTAGATAAGGTGTTTTGTTTTTTTTTAATAGAGGTCTGTAAGCAGCAATTTATTTCCTAGGTTTTTCTTAAAAGTGTATAACCATATACTTTGAGATTTTTACTTCAAACAATCTCATTTTAAATCTAACAGATACAATGCTATCTTCATTCACAGAGCCTTCGTTGCATGTATATCCTTATGCATTCCTTAGTGATAAGCTACCTGCCTTCCAGGGTTGAACAGACTGTGTGAGGCATCTGTAAAGCTTGTATTTTGATACTTAGTGTCCAGTATACTACTGGTCATCAGGCTCCACGGTATGTGCCTATAGCCCCAGCTACAGCAAAGCTCAGGCAAGAGGATGAATTCAGCCCTGGAGTTTCAGCCCATCGTGGGTAGCATAGGGAGAACTTGTGCCCCTTAAAACAAATAAATAAGAATAGTAATAATACATACATGTATACATATGCACACATACGTATTTACACATAGATACATACATATGTCATTGGTCATCAGAAACCCAAAGGTTAATAATAATACTGCCCTTGATGTTTTCTAAAAGTTTATTTGGTAAGGAGAAGAGCCCTTTAACAATTAATTTAATAAAGTCTTATTGCAGATTTACAGAATTGTTTCAATCAGGACTCCTCCATCCATTAGTGAAAACAAAAGTGACTTACATTATCTAATTAGGAAAATGTTGGTTTGCAGGTAGAGAGATTATATACATTTCTGTGTCTGTTCTTACATCCAAAGAACTAACATCTAGGTGCTTAAGGTCTTTTAGAAGCTTGAGACATAGAAAGCTTTTTAAGACTAAAGTTTTCCATTATGACTAAGAGGATTAGTACTGTTTTAATGATCTACATGTAGCATTCTCTAATATTTGTTTACATACTTTCCTGGCAATATCAAGAATCAGTTGTTTCTATGCATGTTGGTCAATGCCTATAATCCCAGCACTTGGGAAGCAAAAGGAGGAGGATGGCAAATTTGAAGCCAGCCTGGTCTACACAGCAAGACCCTGTCTGAAGAAAAAAAAAAAAGAATTGGCTTAAATTATTTACCTATTAGCAGTTGGGACCTATGGAGTTTCAAAGTATCATGGAGAAAACCTATAAATGATTTTCCATGTTTCAAAAGCCTATCAGCCCAATGTGGTTCACATCTGTAATCCAGGCACTCAGGAGCAAGAGGCAAGAGTATGGCAGACCCTATTTCAAAAAAAAAATAATAATAAAAGCAGGGGCTTAGGGGGTTGTCATGTACTTTCACATAATATGATTTTGTAGGCCAACATGACAAGTTACTTTTTGATTTGGATTAGAAATAACACTGATTCTCAGTGAAACTGAGTTACAAATGTAACTGAAAGCCATCCCTACCTTATCCCCAAAGATAAGTTGAGTGACTCTTCTCTGCATACTTCTTTTACTATGACAAGATTTCTTTATAAGTCTCTCTCAGAAATTCAGATGGCTTGCTTCCTCCTTTTACTAGGGTGTCAGCATATAGCATCTTCTCTTTTTACTCATCTTGTATCCTATTTTAATTCATCACATCATATATTCTTTATGTCTTTTTTTTTAATGAAGTTTGCCATACTAGATCTGAGGTTTTGTGAGATCAAGGACATTGACTCTACCTTAAGATGCAGAAAATAACTCAAAGTAGTTAGTAGTGTAATTATTTAAGACTTATAAGGATGTTCAAAGTTGGTTGACCAGGAAACTCAGCTAGATTCTTGGAAGTGAGATTTTCTCAGACTACATGCTTAAAG
This sequence comes from Castor canadensis, assembly GCF_047511655.1. Taxonomy (NCBI): domain Eukaryota; kingdom Metazoa; phylum Chordata; class Mammalia; order Rodentia; family Castoridae; genus Castor; species Castor canadensis. Next base: position 105,085,239 of record NC_133392.1, on the reverse strand, counting down.
ACAGTGTTAATATTTAAGCCAATCTTCTCTTTAAGTTCAGTTTTGGTTTATGATTTTGTTTTGTAGCTGGTAGGTGATCTGAAAATAAAACATTTAAGATTTTCTTTATTTAAGTAACATTCTTTATGCCACGTTGTTTCTCCATATCATGTTTTTCTACATCAAAGCACCGTCCATTAGTGTGTTCAGTTAGTTATTATACATAAATTGGCTTCTAATGATAAAAAGACTTTACCCCAGAATTATCTTTTTTCTTTGGTTTGAATTTGTAATTTTTATTATGAAATGTCAAGCATACAGGAAAATGCAGAATAATGTAAAAGATTTCTGTGTACCCACCACAGAGAATAGATGTTTGTTAAATAACATTTAAGAGCTGGCAGAGTGGCTCAAGTGGTAGAGCATCTGCCTAGCAAGCATGAGGCCCTGAGCTCAAACCCCAGTACTGCCGAAATAAACTGCGTGTGTGTGTGTGTGTGTGTGTGTGTGTGTGTGTGTGTGTGTATTAAAACACTTAAGAAAACGAGGCAGGCATGAACTCTTCCCTTGTGTTTATCTGTCCTTTCATTGAATACTGTAACATGCTTGCATATTGTAGGCACTCCTAATACTAAATGGTGAACTGGTAAGAACCTGTAATTAACAGTTATATGTCTGATTCAAATGAGGAAATAAACTACTTAACATTCTTTATATTCACAAATACACATTTATGAGAGATGGTTAATTGTAATTTCTAATTTTGCAAAGGTTAACAATCAATCCATCCCTCACTAAGTGGCTACTGAGCCACTGGTAAAGCCAGTCAACAGTCAGCTGTACATCCAAATCTCATTAATGTTGTGCTCTAATCTCTCACAAATCACCCTCTTGACTGCATTATGCTAAGAGGTATTCACTAATGTAGGTACTCTGTGAGGGCTCCGGTTTTAACCTCCAAAAGTATTGACTGAAGTAAATTAGCAAACTGTCTTAGAATAAATTATACTGTCATTAGGGGAAATTTGTGCATGTGTTCAGTACTTACAAGGCACTGACTATATGACACCAGTGCTAGGTTCTGCAGCTTTTGGGGAGCAGGGAAGAGAAACCCTGTTTGTAGAAATTGTAGCAGTGAGGGAAGGAAGGCTACACAGTGGTAGTTAAATACAATGAGGGAAGTTATTAAATAACTTGTATAAATAAACACAAAGATGAAATTTTGGTGGTTTTGGGACAATCGTTAGGTAACAATGGATGCAAAGTAATTCAGATGAGGTTGACAAAAATACAGCAAGGATTTTTTTCTGTAGTTAAGAATATGCGTGTGAGGTTTTCCTCTAGAAATTACTGAACTGAACAAATACTTGACAGTCCTTAAGTACTATAAACTCTGCTTGTAAAAAGTGTTGTGGAAAAAATAACTTATAAAGCACTAGCTGGTGTAAAGAACTGTATGTCTTATGAAGGTTTTCAGTGACAAAGCAAATTGGTTACAAATTTAATGTTACCAAAATCTGTGATGGGGAGAAAAAAACTTCTAGGGTGGATGTATTAGTAACTAAACAGATCTTTATGGTTAACTCTATGTAAAGAAATAAATATCGTGGTCGCTAATAAGAATAGTTGCTAACTTGCGCAGATTTTTGCAGGGCAGTGAATGCTTGCTTTAAACAAACCAACAAACAAAAAAACTAATTATCCTTCCCTGCTCTCTTCTAAAAAAACTGGAGGCTAAGAAGGTGGAGGCTTTTCCCGAGACCTTCAGGCCTCTCGGGTTTCTCTAGCTGCGGGCCAGACTGCTGGGCCTGCGCGGGGCGGGGCGGAGCTGAGACGACGCGCCCGTGCGGCGCAAGGCATTGTGGGGAACCGGGGCCCGCGAGGGAGGTGGTGGGAGACCAGGTGGGGGTGGCCGTTTGTTTTCCTGTGGTTGCCAACTCGCGCCCTCCTCATCCTCCCCCCCGGCGTGCGGCGGGGCGGAAGGACAGCGGCGGCGGCGGCGGCTGTGCAGGCTCGGGACTCCTTCCCTCTCCCGCGAGCGCGTTCTTCTTTCCCCTCTCACTGTTTGTTGTGTGTTTGATGTGTTAAAGCAGGAGCGAGAACTCGAGCAGCGCCATGAGCAACGCTACCGTCGTCCCCAGTACTGCGGGCCCGGGTCCCAGCGGAGGGCCGGGTGGCGGAGGTGGTGGCGGCGGAAGCAGCGGCACCGAGGTAATCCAGGTGACTAATGTCTCCCCGAGCGCTAGCTCTGAGCAGATGCGGACCCTCTTCGGTTTCCTAGGCAAGATCGACGAACTGCGCCTCTTCCCGCCGGAGTGAGTATGGTCCACCATCACGGTTCTCGCTAACACCGCCCAGTCGGGGCCTAACCCGCACCATTTCCGTAGGCCGTGAGGCCGCTTCCCGGGCCAGGCTGCTGTAGTTGGTGGCTGTTGAATTGACTTAGGAAAGAAACGCGGAGGAGAGGCCCAGGAATTTTATGATTAGGAGGCGTTAGCACTTAATTGTGAGGTTTTGTTGTTTTTCTCTTAAATTGCCAGCGTAGTCGTTTTGTTTGGGGCACTTAAAGCAAGACTAGCTGCATTTTCTTTCGCGTATAAGTTAAATCTCTTTTTTTCAAAAAAAAAAAATGTTTTTTCTTTGCAATCTATGGAAGAAAGTTGTAAGATTATTCGTGCCTTTGTACATTTGCTGTTGTTCACTTATTGCTAAGTGTTTTTAATTGATTCTGGCCCAGAGATATATAATTCAAAAATCATACCCATTTTCACAGACGATTAATCCTGTGAGATTTAATTCTCAATTTCTATATGTATTAAAAATGGGTTATAGCCGAACCCTGGTGTTTCCTTTTGCTTAAATTATATGATTCGTGATAATTTTTGAAAAGGAATTTTATCAAATGTTGAAATTTTTAATTAAAATGTATGGCTTCTTTGTATCCTGTTTGTTTTGAAAATCATTTTTATTGCAAAAGTATTAAATGAGTGGGTTAATTAGAAAGAAGAGACAATTATCAAGTAAGAAAACATGTAAAAGTAAATTACAACTAAAATTTGAAATAATACCTGTGTGCTTTGGGAATTTTTATTAATAGAAAAGTAAAAGTTCAAATATTATTGTCATTAAACAGAACTCACTGGATGTTGAGAGTTTTATGATGTCACTTAAATTCTAAACAGGAAATTGGAATCCTCAAGGAATATATGGCTATGGTGCATGTAATCATTAATCTCTGTATCAAAGTAATTGATAAAAGATCATAATGAGGTATTAAGTAGTATTATAGTTCATAATTTTCTACTTAATATTTTCATATGACAGTGTTTTCAAATTGATATGTTGTCTTTAATGTTAGGAAAAATATACATGTGGAGAGGATTTAGTTATAAGGTGTAGAGTTCTGGGAACAAGCATATACGTGTTCTGTTGAACAGAAACTTGCTTTGGTAGTGGACATTTTTCATAATATGAATGTACAGAAATAGATGTTTTGCTGTTAGTTCTCACGTCATTAAGTTATTTGTAAAGTTAACAGTAAAATGGCAGAACATGAGAGATACAGTTGATACTGTACTATTTGAAATAATTCAATTCTATTATAACAGTGCTTCCCATACCCACAAGTTTACTAACTTACCATACTGTTGCTGATTTTATGATGTGCATTTACAAAAGAAGAGAAATGTAGGCATTTTACTGGTTCTTTTTTTTTAATCTAATGTGTGGGCACTATGTTTGATGGGTAAGAGTCTGGCTTTTTCCTTTGTAGTAAAACGAATAGTTCCACTGTAACCAGGATAGCTGCTGGGGAACTGTTCATCCAGTCATATGATCTAAGGTGCTGTGCATTCAGAGGATTCCTTTCCCTGTATTAGGGGAAAGTATATACAGGCACATTTTTGCTCTTTGGCACCCTCCTTTTATGTTCCTGCATACAGATCATTTTCTTTTGAAAATATATAAGATTACAACTTAATGAATGTTGTGTTATCTTTAGTGGTAGATTTGAATAATCTGCCAAAGTTGTGAATTCTTTGACAACTTCTGTAAACTCTCTATAGTTTTCATCAGTAGTTTGCTGGAGATAATGTGCTGTGGACCAGTGGTACAGAAGGGCTCCCGAAAAATGCTTACTCTTGTGTATGCTGGGAAGTTTTCTACCACTTAGTTACATCCCCAGTCATTCGTTTTTTGAGACAGTCTCACTATGTAGCCCACTCTATCCTCAAAACTCACCAACTTCCTGCCTTGCCTCCCAAGTGTTTGGATCACAGGTGAGCGCCACCACACCCAGCCTGAATTGTATCATTCTTTAAGTAGTTAGTTTTAGTGAGATTTCATAATGGAGAGTATAACTGGAGTGCTTATCAGGTAATGATCTTAGTGAAGCATGTCAGTGGTATACAGTAACTACTTATGGTAGTAATAGTGTAAATAAATAAATTTATTAGCTTTTCAATGACCAAACATAAAACACTTTAATGATTAATGATTTTACAAATAAAAATAGAATATAATTTACCTTTAAAGAAAAATTCATTTTAATAAATACAACATTTTACTATGTATTTATGTATTGAGGGAGGAGAGGGCATGTGAGAGCAATAGAATTGTCTTCAGGTGGTTGTCACACATTCTGTTTGTTAGAACGTAAAAGATAAGTTTTTTGTTCATAAGATCAAAACTTCCCCTTAAATGGTTAGCACAGTTTTAAGGTAGGAGTTGAAATACTTCTAACTGTTGCCTAAACCAGAGGTTCTTCCCCATATATTGGCCAAGAATATCAGCTGGGAATCTTAAAAATAAGGACCCTCCTATGAAAGGAATTCTCAAGACTCAGTGGACTTTAGATGAACACTGGGATTCCTAATTTTTCTATGCACATCCCAAAAGATTCTGAAGAACCATTAGAAACAATACTACCACTCTTAGGTAGAAGACAAAAGCATCCTGAGGACTTATTTTTCCCTGTCTTGTTTTGCAGTTCTCCTGTTGTGTATATTAAAAGATAGTAAAGATATTTCACTTTTTAAGATTGCCAAGTAAATGAAAATAAATTGTGACCAGGTGAGCAGTACTTTCTAATTTTCTAAAGAACTGTGTAGTTCCTGTTGTGTTGGTGCATACCTGTAATACCAGCTACAGAGAAGGTACACAAAAACAAAAGAAAAAAGACTGAAAATGTGGCTCAGTGACAGAGTGCCTGCCCTCATCTGTGAGTCCCTAAGTTCAAACCCTGGTACTACAAAAAAAAAAAAAAATTAAAAAGAACTGCTTATTATATATATATTCTTTAAGACCTTTGTAGATGACAGTCTTTTTTTTTTAATCTGATAATAATGGTATTAAAGAACTGTGAAGTAAAACATCTTAACCATTTTCTAAGGTTCTGTTAGGTAGCATTAATGTACACATGAGTATGTCTCCTTAAGTAATTTTTTTAATTTAGTAGTAAAAACATGTATATCAGAAAAGAAATGCAAATCGCCAAAGATACAGTAGTAAAACTACTAAAGCATTCTTTTCTCTGCTTCTGAGTGAAATACTGTGAAATTTTAGACCAGTGTAATCTTTTCAAAAACATTTTAGCGCTAAGCCTCTTTAACAAAGTAGCTTAAATTCCTTGTGAATAAATTATCAGATTGTCAGTTTTACTTTGACTATGAATTAGTATCTATGCTTTTCTTATTAGTGCCCAAAAGAAACTTGTTCTTTTCAAGAGGAAAAAAATGCATATATGTATATTGAGATGTACACACACACACACATACATATGTATATATATATATAGATACATCTGAATGCCTAGTATAACCAAATCTGATACAACTACATTTTTATGTATACAAGATTATGCTTCATTTATTATGTAAGCTCACAGGGAATGAAGATCTCTTCTTACAGCATTAAGATACATTGCACGATTTCCCTTGTTGTTACTGAGTCTGTGTAGTTGCCTTGGTTCTCTACTCTGGGTGCATATTAAAATTGTCAGGAAGAATTAAAAGAACAACGAATAGCTAACTTCACCCATGAGAGATCTTGATTTAATTGATGTGAAGTAGAGAACGTGGATAGTTTATTCCCCAACAAATGATTTTAATGTGTAGCCAGGGATTATATGGTATAACTAAAAGCCTGCTCTTTGCATTATTTATCTTATGCTATCATTGCTTGTACTTAACTACTTGTTTTTCTTTTGTCTGAGGAAACTATTTGCTGAGGGAAGTGGTTCTTTCACTTAGTGAAATAGTAGGAAGGTGCTGCTTAAGCACCGCACATATGTGATAAAAACTTTTCTCTGAAAGTGCTACAGGTCAGAAAGCCTTAAATTGTTTAAAGTGTCTAGGACTTCTTATACATATGAATATCAGGGTATGGAATTACTTTGTTATGCAAGTCAAGGTTATCAAATAGATGCACTTTTTATGGCATTTAATTTTTAGTGAAAACTTACCTTTTTTATTATTGGGAAATTAGCTTTAATAAAAAGTTTCTACAATAAAACTAATTGTTACATGTGTATAAAAATAGCTGAAGGTATGGATCAGTGGTAGAACACTTGCTTAACCCTGGGTTTGATTCTCAGAACCATACACACAAAAAAAAAGGTATTTTGAAAAAACATGTTTTGTTGCCTCACTCTCAAACTTTGGAAAACTGTTTTTAATTTAAATAGTCATTATGTTTTCTCTCCGTTGCAGTTTGGTATTCTAGTTAGTGAGTACTACATTATTTTAAATTTTCTTTTGGATTGGTATGTTCTTGCTGATATTTTTCTCTTATGTTTATTTTTTAGTGATTCACCTTTGCCAGTCTCCTCTCGTGTCTGCTTTGTTAAGTTCCATGATCCGGACTCAGCAGTTGTGGCACAGCATCTGACAAATACTGTATTCGTTGACAGAGCTTTGATAGTCGTACCATATGCAGAAGGTTGGTGCTTTGTTTAAGTACCTATGTGGGCATCCTAAGATGACCATCTACCTCAGTATAGTTGTAGAATGAGCATTAGTAGCATGTTAAAATCTAAGCAATTAACATTTTGAAACCCTTGTTATACTGCAGTCCATAATTTTTATTTGCAGATTTTTTTTTAATTCTAAAAATTAGAAATCAGGTCAGTTTTTATAAGATATTTAACCTAAGTTCAATACAACCATATCCCTAATTATAACTGCCTAAGATATATCTACTTAGTTAATTTATGTTAAGTTTTATTTTAAAAGTTCTGAAGGTAAATGGTTTGCTCCATGTACATTACATAGAAACCTTCAAAATAAATGCATGATAATTGTTTTTGTTTTCAATAAATGACTAGGTGAGTTTTATTCTCTTAATGTTCCCCCATACTGATAACTCGGAAAAAAATTCCACATGAATTCCAGTATACCAAGGGTTGCAATGATTTTTATTTTTGCAAAAGTTCAAGATTTCCTGTAGCTTAGGTGCCAACTGGGCACTGGGTGTTTTGTTTTTATGCCAGATTTTCTTGTTCATTCTTGTTATATTTTCTAGAATATCTCTAAATAATAAATTCTTCTCTCTGTTATTTGTGTGTGTGATTTTTGTAGTGGAGAAGGCAAATGCAAAACCCTTCCAGATGACTGAAAAACAGTGGGTCCTCTGCAGCTACAGGGGATTCTAGACATTAACTAAAGGCCAGCAAGCACTCAAGTCCCCCAAGTGTTTTCCTGGTGTAACCATTTGTTAACTACATTTTCTCTCTTTTTACATTTTAGGCTGTTAAAGTAATTTGACAGAAAAAAAATGAGCAGGTTTTTTGGATCTAAAAAAGCCACTGTGACAAGACAGCACTATTATAATGCCATTTTATAAAATTTTCTGAGGCATATTTTACAGTTAGTTTGTTCCCAGTGTACTGCTACTTGATTTGCTTTTTGGTAACTATAAATTTTTATCAAAGAAATCAGTAACAAAATAAAATTACTGGATTTTAAGTTGGTAATTTAATAAATATACCGACCAGCACTTACATGCTTTCCCCTTTCTTTAATAAACTGGTCAGTCAAAGCAAAATCTTGTTATTGTTGATTTTAGATGTTATCTTAGATCTTTGAATACAAATGTAAAGATTTGCAGCATACCTTGTTAAAGTTGTGAAATGTCTAAACTTAGAGAAATTGCCTCTGGTTTTCTAAATAAATTAACATATATTCAGAGATGGGTGAAGGCATGTTCTATAATGACAGTGTATCTACCTCCATGTTATTAATATGTGTGAGCCCAATTTTAAGGTTTTTATAAATAGATTTTTTTTTTTAGTATGTTTTGGTTCAGCAATTTCTTTTATGTCAGTGTGCCTATTGTAAAATAAGACTTAACTACCAGAAAATTTACAGAATTCAAATTCAGGATGAGTAAAATATATAGATGACAGGTCTGAAAGCAAGAGTCTGTAATGTGCAGAATGTAGTTAAGCCTTAAATTTAATGAATTCTTAATGGCTAAGTATTACAGTTCTCAACCCTGGGGCGTAGTACAGTATATCATATAAATACTTTTAGACCATAGTAATTTTTGTAGCTCTGTTCTTAAAAGTGAAGTTTTGGGGATTATATATAGAATTATAGAACTACTTTAGTTTAGAAATCTGTATTTGCTACATTTAATTTATGGTATGATATGCTGTATTAATGTTACCTCCTCAAGTATTCAATCCCTGTGTCACCATTCACTATGGTTTTAGCTCTTTTACACTTTGGTGTTGGTTCTTGGTCAGGTTTTAGAACAATAGACACAATGTATACGGTAAGGAATGGTCTTAATTGGTAAAACAGATAGCTGGATTTGGAAGGAACTCTGTAACAGTAATGGTTTTGGGGGTTATTTAGGTTCCTTGGTTAATGTTTGTTTCTTTTGTCTGTTTCTTTTTCTTTCATTTCTACACATTCATGCAGTATTTCATGGTTCTATCAAAGCAGCAGTAAAAAAAATACTCTTGACGCATGAAAATTAACTGGTGAGGGGCCTCATTGCTACTTTTAAATTGTAGTTTTATTTTTAAATAGTCTTTTTTTAATCAGAGGATCAGATGCATGACTTTTTTTTAATGGATGCAGATCTTCTATCAGGTGTCTCACAATAAATTGAAGAGGATTTTAGTTTGCCAGAAATGTTGCATATGCACTAATTTGAGTAAGATGTTGATACTTAATAAATCCTCTTGAGACATAATTTTGCATGCAAAATTACCCCTTAATCTTTGTAGGTTTGTTAATATTGATGCATTAATGCCCTTTATCTAAATGATCTTCTCCCCCTTCCCCTCCATAACTCTTGGTATCTAAATTGATGACAGCTCTGACACAAGCAAGATAACAGTGCTGTGTAGTATACATTTGTTTATATTATCGGCACTTCTCAGTATAGGTGGAAGGAACCATTACCTTTATTTAACAGTGGTTTTTCTTTTTTGTTGTTGTGTTTTACAGTTCTTTTCCCTGGTTCAGCCTGAACTATATACCAGGCCCTGCTGAAAATACCACCCAACAGTTTTCTTCTGCAGCTTATCCAGTTTCTCTTAAGTGCCCTGTACATATTGTATGTTTTATGATGAGATGCAGTTTCTTAATATGTATTACAGAAATACTACTGGTATTTGCAAATATGTAGTTTAATTGTATTATTGAACTCTCATTTTGGGGGCTTGGGCACATTAACAGATTAATCCATCTGTATAGGGCTTTTGCTGTTGGATAGAATTTAAATTGTCTACATAAATAATTTGTCTTAGGACCCTTAGCTTTTATCTGAATACACAGATTAGGCTTTAAAAGCATACATACATACCGTTTTTTGGCTTAAGGCGTTTGGCTCAGTTAGTTTTTGAAATGATACTGTTTAGCAGCATTTTTCAGTATGGTTAGCATGGCACATGTTGGAACTTACAGCATTTTACTGTACAGGTAAGGAATGTGCCATGTTTGATTTACTTATTTTCTCTCACTCACTCTCACACACACATCCCGTGTGTATTCAGAGATCTTCAGAAACATTCATATTCGTTTTCATGAATCAGCAAAAGCCCTACGCTTGATTCCAACAGAATATTTCCTTTACATACTTTTCCTCTCTTAATTTTTACAAAATTTGTATGGTAGGTTTAAAGAAAATCATAGTAACTGTACCATATTATTAACCCCTAAATCAAACTTTTTTTGTCTTGTGTATCTTGATTTTTCTGTGTGCTTTATAGTGAAGCAGCCGACACGAGTCGTTGTTCATAAAACAGCTTTTGAAAGTTGAGAGCACACCCCTGGAGAACCGACTGTGCTTGCTTACGTTTGGTTCATGACTTAAAAATCGAGTACAGGTGATGAAATCTTGGCAGTGTTAACAAAAAAGTAGTGTGTATTGTGCTATTTTTTTTTTACACTAGAAACTTAACCATTTGTAGAGAAAAAGGAAACAAATTTTCACACATTGAAGTTTCATTCTGACATAAAATTAATGATAAATAATCATAGAGCTCAAGCTTTATATTTTAGCGAACATAAGTACTTTCAACAAACTCAGGTGGTGTATCAGGGAGACATTTTCTGGGTGTTTTTGTGTGTTTTCTGTCTTACAAGAGAGTGTGTTCTCATGCAAGGATGTTTCTCTGCAGGAGTTATTCCTGATGAGACTAAGGCTTTATCTCTGTTGGCACCAGCTAATGCAGTGGCAGGTCTTCTGCCTGGTGGTGGACTTCTGCCTACACCTAACCCACTTACACAGGTACCTGTTTTTTTAATTCTGACAGGGCAGAAATACTCTGTGTTTACTAGATATTAATTTAAACTAGGTGAACTTATAGTATATTTATTGGGAGAAGGTCAGACTGCCTCTAAAGTTACAGAATTTTCCATGTTTATGTCAAATTACAGTTTGATCAGAATTCTGGCAGGTAAGACACTATAATAATTTGAACAGGGAACATAACATTAGGAATTATTGACTGTTAGATTATTAGGGGAAGTCTGATAAATGTAGGAATACAGTATGAAAAACAGTGCTAAGACAAAAGAAAACATACAAGAAACATGCAGATCAAGGGACTTAGACTCCCCTCTCATTTCCTTTGAAAGACTAGATAGTGAAGTTTTCTTAGGTGCCTACAGAGGTGGCCTTGAAACTCACTGTGGAATAATCACTAAGGAGACACAGGAACCAGCAAAAGAAGCCACCTCCAAATCCTGTCTTCCAGCACTCTTCTCAAGTAAAATTGATCGTAAAGTTTATTAGGAGTACACTTTGAGTAGACTGAAAGCTGGTGATTTCTAGAGTGAGGATGACCCTTCAAGCACCATAGGTAATACATAAATAACATCATGGCAGTTGTCAAAGGAGAAGTGCTTTATAAGGGCCTGCTGGTAGGAGCACAAAACAGGACCAACAGCAGGTTTGGATCAAAGAAGCAGTAAATATTTAGAACTGGTACACAGTAGAATGTATTGAAATGTTTTATTTTGTAGTGAACGAAAAGTTGGGTCATCGTATAGAACAAGGTGTGGCTAACTACTGCTCTTGGATCATAACCTCATTTTTTATTAATGGACTTTCATTGGAATACCACAATACCCATTTGTTTATGTATTCGTAACTGATTTTGAACTACAGTAGCAATAGTAATGTAAAATTAAGTACCTGCAACAAGAGACTGTAGCCTGAAAATATGAACTAGTTGCTTTCTTAACCTTTTACAGAGAATAACTTCTCACTTCTAGTATAAGGAACAAAAGTGAAGTTTTACATTAATAAAACTTGAACTTGTTTACAGATTGGCGCTGTTCCATTAGCTGCTTTGGGAGCTCCTACTCTTGATCCTGCCCTTGCTGCACTTGGGCTTCCTGGCGCAAACTTGAACTCTCAGGTACAACTACTACCCTTCAATTTTTGAGCCTGTGTTCATAGGAAACTTATTTCATTACCTTTTTTTGGTAATAATTGGGGTTTGAACTCAGGGCTTTACTTGGTAGGCAGGCGGTCTTCTACTTGAGCCGCAACACCAGCTTCATTTCACTAACTTTCAGTATGCATTTCAAGATTAGGACTTAACTGCTATGTTGTGTTAAAAAAATTTTTTATGCCAGCTTGTACAAGTGAGATATGAACAGTCACTAAATTAGTCCTTTATCCATTTAAAGAAATTTTTTTTGTACTTGTAATTCACAGTAGAAGATAAGTTGCTAGGAAGCTCAGACATCCTTATTATGTCAGGGAGTCGGTCAGCAGTTGTGAAAGGATGGGAAAATGCATTCATAATTTTCCTCATGAAAATTTTTGGGTATTGCTTTGGTTTTTGTTGTTAATGTTTTGCTAAACATTTTTTCTCAAGTCCTAACTTTGTGAAGATCTTTTGATGCACTGGCAAAGAAGTTTGAGTTTTAAGTGTTTCTTTAAAACACTACTTTTCCTCAGAAAGCCTTAAAATAAGAAGAGACGAGTCTTTACAATCTAGACTGTTTAGCCTCAACCCTCAGCTAATTTGGTAAAGTTGCTCAGGGTGAAGCTGCTCTGTTTGGTACTGTAGCCACTAATGTCACCTGTTAGTTTTTGGAGTTCTTTGTTTGATTGGATGTGACTACTAAAAGCTTAATATGTCCTTCATTTTGTTGATCAGGGTTATGCATAGAGCACCTTACTTTTTAAAGGTTTGCAAGATTGTCCCAGAACATTTCAACATACTGAAAAAATAAAGTAGGGATCATTTAATGTCTTTCATATTCTCATTGCTGTTACATTTTTCGTTTTTGGCAGTCTCTTGCTGCAGATCAGTTGCTGAAGCTTATGAGTACTGTTGATCCCAAGTAAGTGTTTTTTTGTTATATATTAATTTGCATAAACAAGGGTTTTGTTTTGGTGTGATTTGGGTCTTTAGTAATAATTATAAATGGCTTGTAACAGAATGATAACATAAACAGCTTTTGTAGTTTATTCATTTAATATATACATATAAGTACCATCATAGCATTTATGCTCTGTTTGGAAAGAAAGGCATTAAGTACTTAAATGTAGTAAAATATGTGTATTCAACTAAGGAAAAAACAGTAATGCTGGGGAACTTACTGCAAATGGAAAATTTAGTTTGACGAGCAGAGGATGAGCCTTGAGGATGAGAGGAACAAAGCTGAGGGGAAATGAAGTGATAGTGCATGTTACATAATTAATAGCCATCATGTTCCATTAGGTGCTTTGATAAGTATTCTTCATACACTTGTAACTGAAATTGTGTCCTACATGTGTGACAAATTTATGAAGTGTAAATTGATGTTTTCTTGTTAAAACTAAATTTGAATTTTGTGTCATTTCCCCTTAAGTTGGTGAAAGTCACTATTAGTGAGTAGGAAAAACACGGGGGAAAAACACGGGGGAGAGGGTAGAGTCATTAGACTAGGTTAAGATCCAAACATGTAGCTACCACCCAGTTTATAAAACAGCACCAACCCATACAGTTGAAGCTCTCTTTACCCATTATTGATGACACTTCCCACTTCCCCCACAAATAACTACAATACTAAATTTGGTGTCTATAATTTTTTCTTACATGTGTAAACCCTTAAGGGGCATCTTTAGCCTTTCCAGTCAGGATTTCATGTGTAACTTTGGGCCATTGGCCACTGCCTCAGTTTCTCCCCATCTGCAAACAAAAAGGTAATGCTATCCCCAACAAAATTAAGATGTCATAGAAAGTGTTTAAATCATTTGATGGACAATTTTAGTATCAGCATATTCCCTTGCACTAGCATTTTCCAAGGTGTGTTTTTACTTACGGAATGTTGATGGATGTTTAGCAAAAATAAATAGTTATTTTTCTTATTCCAGATACCTCTAAATCATTAAAGTGGAGGTGCCCATTGTAAATATTCAAAACAGTGCTGTACTATCTATTGTTTACTATGGAATCCCCCCCCCCCTTTTTTTTTTCAAGGAGTATTTTACTAGAACAATGTGACCTGCAATGTGTACTTAATTTGAAATGCAGGCTTGAATTTAAGATATTTCCATTTTCAATTCTTGGTTCTTGGTTTCAGGTTGAATCATGTAGCTGCTGGTCTTGTTTCACCAAGTCTGAAATCAGATACCTCTAGTAAAGAAATAGAGGAAGCCATGAAAAGAGTACGAGAAGCACAGTCCCTGATATCCGCTGCTATAGAGCCAGGTAAAATATCTTTATGCAGTTTTTCTTGAATATTAAACTGTGATAGCTGGCAAAAAAATGATGATGGCATAACTGAAGAAGTGTGTGAATAATCTGAGCTTTTTTTTTTTTTTTTTTTTTTTTTAGGTCTTTTAGTAGATCAGGAGAACCTACTGAAAATGTAGAGTGAAATAGTGAATGAGTCATGGCTTTCTGGATTTGGCAGCCAAATACTGAAACTGACAATTACTCATTTTGACTTAAATTATCCATGATAATTATTTGCTTAGTAAAGGAGCATACAGTTAAGTGGTAGTGAAAGAAGATAGAGTGTTCTTCTCTGAACCCTAGAAATGTAAACACACAAGCATACACAATGAGAACATTTTGCTGAATCAAGAATTTTAAATGTTTATGTTTGTATTTATTATGAACTTGTTTATTAAAATACATTTATATTAGTGTTCTTTAGGAAGATGTTACTGATGTATAAAATGCAAATTAAAACCTTAATCCTGCTTAATTGTAACTATATTCATGAAGGAACCTAAGACAGGAGCAAGGACTCATTTGGAACCCTCTAGACAGTAAACCAGAAAGAGCCAAAGATTGTTTTGTGGGAAACACTTCACAGCCTCCTAAGTAAGGCAAATAAGATAGCAAAAGAAACTATTAGCTAGCTGAGAACTAGAAGTCTAATTAAAATCTACTGAAAGCCTAGGTTAATTTGTATCACTTCAGCAGGCTTTAGTATTTTGATTATAAAACGATCGTAACATTGGAGGATATACTGGAAAATCTAAAAATTAAGATAAATTCTTTCAATATCTCCTAAATGAATAGTCTTCCTATTTAATGATTTCTAACTATTGGTTTCTTTTCTTTTAAATCCAGATAAGAAAGAAGAAAAAAGAAGGCATTCAAGATCAAGATCACGTTCTAGGAGGAGGAGGACTCCCTCATCTTCTAGACACAGGTTAACTTGCCTTTTGAAGTCAGTTATACTTTAGGCAAAGATAGTTTCTACTTTAGAAAGATAGTTTCCATCTTTCTAAAAATTTGCTAACAGTTAATCCACTTGCTCCTGGTGAGTGTGTGAATGAGTGTTCACATGTGGGGAGAAAAGGTATGGACTAAATAGATGATTCATACTTTAATACTAAAAAAAAAAAAAAAAACCCATAAATGGTAGGCATTGGGGACTTGAGCACCAAAATTATTTAGTAGTATGGAAAAAGCACTGAACTTGAAACCTGACTTGTAATCTAGGTATGACTTTTCAATAAAAGTCCTGAGACTTAAATTGGAAATTTATCTGTGTAACCTGCAGATTATCTATAATAACTTGGCTCTTTTTTTTGAGACTGTTCTTTGTATTTCTGGATAAACTAATTAATAGTATCATTCTTTACACCTAGAGTAAGACTAAATTTGTTTAATCTCTTTTCCATTTGATACCCCTTTATGAGTATGTAAGGTTCTCTAGACTAGTGGCTCAAACTCAACTAGTCTTATAAAACAAAATTTTAAACTGTTATTCAAAATAACAGTTTAACCCATTTCAGGTTTACATGCCCTTAAAGCAAAACCTGCAAAAAGTTGATGAAGCAAGTGGTCTTGTTTTGACTTCTTTACAAAATCGCTGATATTTAGCTTACTAGGAAACAATAGGGTTCTGCATTTGGCTTTTTTGCAAATTGGTTATAGCATTTAGGAAATCTGGAACTATACAGGTATACGGTTAGAAAAGGGAAAGGCAGTTCTATAGTTTTAGCAGGCAGTTGTAATTAGTGTTCTTTAATAAAAATACCAGAATTTGCATTATGAAGTCTGAAACCGTAATGAAGTTTCTTATTCTGTCGAATTAAAATCTATCTGTTTTAGACTTTGGATCTTTTTCCCCAGCCATAATTTTGTGAAAGTAAACATTGCTAATCATTAGAAGGTAATTGGTTCATTATGTGGTGCAAGTTTCCAAGTTCTGACTTTACACAATGCCAAAATAATGACATTTGGTAATAACACCTCCAAGTTCATCAGGAAGATCAAAGAATTAAAGTATGATATGTCTTACTCATTTTTCAAGAAAATACCTGCAAAATACTCAACCACAGGTTGATTCTTAGAAGTGATGTTTCATGGGAAAGGCAACAGATTGGTCTTGCAGCTCAGTCACACAGTTGTCAGTCTTGATATAGACATTGCACTTTAGTAAGCATCAGAAATGAATTATATGCATACTTTACATTTCGTCACACAGAATATTGCTTAAGAGTTAATGCTGCTGCTACTTCATTAGTACTAGATGGAATAAAAATTAACTTTCACTGATTCATTAAAGACATACATATTGAAAGTGGCATTAATAGTTTTCTTTTACCACAAGTACATATAGAAATGCCAGTGAACAGTACAGTGACTGTTAGGTTAGTTCATTTGCCACTACTTTAGTTTATGGTGAGGAAATGTCAGCAGCTTTACCCATCATTGCTTCTGTGTCATTAAAAGCAAATGTCAGCATAGTGAAAAAGGCACATGAATCTAGCTTCTTAATATTTTGCAAATACTTTTGACCTTTGGACCCCATTAAATAGGGGTCTTGGAGCACCCTTGGTTCCACAATTTAAAAACTATTGCTTTAGGTTATTCACCATGAACTATTTCTCCTCATTTTACTTAATTTTTAAGCTATCTTATTTGGATTTCCTTAATTAAATTCTAGTTCTAGTGTGAGCCCTTTAAGGATGCTACTCGGGGCTATGATATTCTATTGTGGCCAGTTATTTCAATTGTGTCAGCTTCACTTTACATACACCTCTTTACATACACTTGACAGTCATACCTTATTTCTTAATAGCCTTCATCCTTGAGCTGTCCCTCTGGAACACAATTCCATCCCTTGTCTGTTTGCTCTTTCTGTTACTACTTAGATAAAAATCTTTCCTGTTACTTGGATTCTTAAAACAGCAATAAATTCTTGAGTCCTAGACTTTCTCATGTCTCTGTTAAGCGCATATACATCATATCCAAATATCTAACAAGTCACATCTGTTCTGTCTCAGAGATGGCCTTTCCTCTTGACTTTCTTTATCATTGTCTTCTAAGTGTCATTGTCTTAATTCATTTCGTGGACTATTATTGTAGGAGTCCTTTATTTCTTGTCACTCACCTTCTCCTAGCCCATCCTACTCTTAGAAGATGGCCTTTCAGAAATCCAAATCTGAATCTTGTCACAGCTCTGTATAAACCTTGTGGAGCTCATTATTGACTTAATAAGATGACAGATAAAACTTCAGAACAGCATTCAACTTGTCTTTTTCATACTTGTCATTCTCCACTCTAAACCAGTTGTAGAAAGTCTTGCCTAAACTTTTAGCTCATGGTGTTCTTTTCTGCCTTAAGCTTTTCCCTACACCTTCATTTCGACTTGGAACTCCTTTTCCCTTCTTTAAAACAGTATTTAAATTTTACTCTTTATATGAGGTGTTGATTCTGCTTATAATCTTATTCCTCCAGGACAATGCTCTCATACTTAGCCCGTTGCCCATGTCATCCCCAGCAGCTTTATTCATAAATACTAGGACTGTAAATAACTTATTTTATTATTTATTAATTAAATTTAATCATGAAATACTATAACCAGTATAAAATAGCACTGAAACATTTATTCTGAAATCAGATAATCATTGTGGATCATAGAATCCAAAGTTTATCTGTGCTATCTAGACTGATTTCTTTGGGCTTACAGATCCTCCTTCCTCAGCCTTCCAAGTGCTGAGCCTGCAGATATGGACCACCACGCCCTGCTTATCGTCAGCATTTTAAAAACTCTTCTGTATTAATCCCTTTGTTTAGAAACTTGTAAAAGTGCCCTTTTGCTTTGTTTTTGATGTTTGTATTTTTAGGTACATTAGAAAAATGTACAGCTTGGTCATTGGAAGTGTTTGACTTAAATCCTCAGATGAGCAATCTAAATTCTTTTAATACTGTTTTTTATTTTCTAGGACTTTTTAGTTCCTTAAGAAAATGATGGTTCTGATTTTTTACAAGCTCATAATTTGTCAGACTATATCATTAGGGTCTTTTAAATCAAACTATATTAATTGCTTATCAGTACAGTGGTGAATAGATAAGCATTACATAACTTCTTTACGGCTGTTGCTGCATTAGGTGGTTTAAATAGTACCAGATACGATTGAAAACAAGATTGGTAATAAGTAGTTTATTACTGAGTTCCATAAAGCAAAGTTCTTAGGTAATTAATAGCAAACAAAGCTATATAAGCAGATCTTATGCCCTATTCTAAGGCACTGAGACTCGATATAGTGGCATTTAGTCTTTACAACTATTTGGTGAAGTGGGTGCTACTAGTCTCTTTCACTACTGAAGCAACAGTATTGAAGGTATTAGATAATATTCTTAAATTGACTTATAAGTGAGAATTGAAATAGGTCTCTTTTTTTTTGTTTGTTTTTGTTTTTGTTTTTGTTTTTGTTTTTTTGGATATTTGAAAACTAAGCTAGTCTGGAACTCACTGTAGAGTCCAGGCTGGACTCAGACTTGCCATCCTAGTCTCTGATTCCCTGAGTGCTAGGATTATAGACATGTGCCGTCATACTGCGTTACAGTCTTTTCCATTTCTAAAGTGTTCATTCTTTTGTACTTAAAAAAGAAGAAAGTTAAGTTTGTATTTGAAATGATAAACAGAAATTGGATGGTTACTAAAACTTAAGAGATCTAGCCTAAACAGATGGCAACTTTTTTTTTCATACTGGACTTTGAAATCAGGGCTTTCTGGACAAGCGCTCTATTACTTAAGCCCCACCTCCAGCCCAAGAATTGCAATTTATTTTTAATGAGTCTTAAAATAGAGGAATGAATTTGGGAGGCAGGGGACTGGAGTTTGAAGTAGGATTGAATGTTTTAGGTAATAACATCTAACGGTTATTGAATATGCTTGTTAAATCCTGAGAAAGAAGCCAGGAGGGAGGGACACAGAGAAACATTTCTGTTATGTGACAAGAGAAAAGAGGAATTGAGGTGGAATGTAATTCACAAAATAGTAATCAGAAATTGAAGTCAACACATTCAGTAGATCCCACTTATAAAGAGGGATAATGTATAAGTATTTGATAATTGATAAATAAGATTTAACCTGCACAAGTAGAGAATCAAAAAGTACATGTTAAATACTATGTAATTGTATAAAATAATGCCAAAGATGGAGGACTGTGCAGTTTGTGTTTCATTCTCTACTAGTATTTTTAACCTGGAAGTTGTGGGTGTGGTGGACTTGTAATAGGCTGAGTAAAACATTGAAAGCTAAAGAATTCCAGGTGTTAAAAGGCAGTAGTACTAACTTCTAAGGTATTAAAGATGTTAAGTAGAGTAATTTTTCCCACTTGATTGATCTGACACTGAGTGAAATATTCATAAACTAGTCTTTTTACATTTGTAATGTATGGCTTCCATTTATATATTAGACGATCAAGAAGCAGGTCGAGGAGGCGATCACATTCTAAGTCAAGGAGTAGACGACGATCCAAAAGTCCAAGACGGAGAAGATCTCATTCTAGAGAGAGAGGTAGAAGGTCAAGGAGCACATCAAAAACCAGGTATAGCAGTTAACATTGGGGAAGAACTATAGCATTCCTAACACCTTAGATACACTTTCCTACTTAATAACAAAAGTGTTGAGGTGCAGGGAAATAGGATAAGGAACTATTTACGGTTTGAGGAGGATGACAAACATTTGTTTCCTTGGCTCTTACAGAACTGAAGACCTAGGTAAGATATCTTGGTAATAAAAATTCTTTAAGTCCTTAATAACTTCTTTTGTTTTCTCCTTCCCACCCAACCACTGCTGCAGATTTAGAGCTCCCAGCCATTCCTTATCCTTTGTCAAAGAATTTAAGAACTATGCTTCATTCACCTTTATATGTCACGATGTTCAGTTTGAAATATTCATTAAGGATCATTATGTGGAAGACTTTGAACCCTACTAGAGTCCTTTATCCTGTGATTTGGAACCAGAAAAGAATAAGCCTGAGAATTCATAGGAAAAAGAAATTCCCTATCTTAATGTTTTATTTACACATTCAAGGACCTATCTTTTCATATAAAACCAACTGCTTTTTAAATTTCTATGTATACCTATTCTTGAGTAACATACCAAATCATTGGTTTCTACTTAATAGTGACAGGAGAGCTTTGCCATTTGAAATGAGCATAGATTTTTTACTGTTTTTCTCCCATTTATTGTTGGGAAGCATGTTACCTCAATTGATGGAAACACTGGAGCCAGCATAGTCTTACTGAGTTGTGTTCAGTCCTTAGTAATGAGGCTTTTAGTCATTGTGTGTTGAATTAATTATCTTTTAATCAAAGTTGCTTAATAGATCCTTTATCATACACAAAGAAGGAATTAGGCATTCTCTCTCATCACGGACTTTTATTTCTTAGGAAAACAATAAATTACATGGAAAGTGCCATTTGAAATGATGGTTATCACTTGCTAATGTTAAAACAGATTTGTTCAGATTCTTGGGGCAAAAAGTTATGGGATTAAAATAAAAATAAATTTGCAGGAACCTTTAAAAGATTTTTTTGAATTGTAGAATGATTACTAGTTCCTTAACGTTGGGGTATTTTTCAAATAACACTGAACTCCTACTAGAATTTTTCAGCAAACATACCAAGAAACTGGCTGACATCTTATTTTCTTACTACTTCACTATATTAGAAGTTCTGTGAGATACCAAGAAAATTGGATTTTTTTTTTTTTTGGCAGTGCCAGTGTTTGAGCTCAAGTCCTCATGCTTGCTAGGCAGGCACACTACCAATTGAGCAACTCCACCAGTGGATTTTAACAGTGTCTGTCCAGAATAATAAGAGTGAGATTAAATCTGATTCTACTTTTGTTTTTATTTGTAGCACTATATAAAGTAGCATTGGCTCACTCGTACATATTAAATTCTGTTCTTTTATCAGAGACAAAAAGAAAGAAGACAAAGAAAAGAAACGTTCTAAAACACCACCAAAAAGTTACAGCACAGCCAGACGTTCTAGAAGTGCAAGCAGGTAAGGTGGTACAAAAAATTTTTTTTAACTTTGTAAGTTTATCAGTAGGTTATACACGTGTAAGAAAAAAAAGTTAGGCTTAAATAGTTGTTTGTTTTGTGATACTGGGGTTTGTACTCAGAACTAGGTGCTCTACCACTTGATCCATGCCTCCAACCAATAGTTAAGATTTAATGGCTATATTGTTAGATTAAATTACCTTCATGATAATGTTTCCTTTACTTTATCCATGTATTACTACTCAAGAATTTTTCTCATATAGTTCTTTAATTAATGGGAGTCAGCACAAGTTTTGATTTGTGGCTTTCTTAAGCTGACAGTTCTGTCTGTGTAAACTGTGATGAAAATTGTAACAGTGTTGCAGACTTTACTGCACAGAAAACATTCTTTCAGGTATTGTTTATACATGCTTTGATGCAGCACTTTTTTTTAATGTACCTTATTTAGGGGCTGGGCATTGTAGATTCACATCTATAATCCAGCTTCTTGAGAGGCCTCCAGAGATAGGTGGTTTATACAGTTTGTGGCCAGCCTGGGTAAAGTTAGTGCAAGACCCTATCTGAAAAACAAACAAAGCAAAAGTGCTGGTTGCATGGCTCATGTGGTAGAGTACTCGCCTGGCAAGCACAAAGACCTGAGTTTAATCCCTTGGCCTGGGAAAGTAAAATACACATACACACCCCTGGTTTAAATTCACTAGAAGGCTCATCCCGTATTTTAAAAATACCCAAAAGTGGATGAAACGCTTAAGAGCCAAAATTGTAAAATTTATCAGAAAACAAAAGTAAATTTTTATGATTTCAAATTTGGCACTGGTTTCCTAGATAGACACCAAAAGCCCAAGCACAACAGAAGGAAGAAGATACATTGGAGAGCACAAGAATTAAGCTTTTGTGTTTCAAAGAATACTATTAAGCTGAGTGTGGTGGGGCATGCCTGTAATTCCAGTATTCCAAGAGGCTGAGAACAGGAGACTCTTGAGTTCAGGACCAGCCCAAGCTATTTAGCATAATGAGACTCTTTCCCAAGCGCGGAGGGAACGTTATTAGAAGTAAAAAGATAATTCACAGGGTGCTAGAGAATATATCTGATAAGGGATTCATATCTAGAATTTATAAAGAATTCGAAGAACTCAGAAAGGCAAATAACGCTGTTTAAAACATAGGCAAAAGTTCTGTATAGACATTTCTCCAAAAGTGCACAAATGTCTGGTAAAGAGTTTTCAACATCTTTAGTTGTCAAAGAAACGCAAGTTAGAGTCAGCATAAGAGTTAACACTTATCTACTTGGGATGGTTATCACCAAAAAGACACAAATGTTGGTGAGGATGTGGAGAAATTTTAACTTTGTCCTTTGCTGATATGAGCATAAAATGTTGGACTTAGAAAACAGTGAGTTCATAAAAATGTTAGACATAGAGAAAACCCTGCAGTTTCACTCCTAGAGATAGAAAACATGTTCACATTAAAAACCTCATACACAGATATTTATACCATTTTCAGTGATAGCTGAAACCAAGCGTCTGATAACAAATGAATATATAAAATATTTTATACAGTAAAACATTCGGCATCCAAAAAAAAAAAGATACATGCTGCAGTGTGGATGAACCTTGAAAAAACTATGCCAAATGAAAGAATCCAGTCACACATTTCATACACTGTGTGATTCTACTTAAGTGGAATGTTCAGAATAGGTAAATGCAGAGATGAAAGTAGTGATTGCTAGGGGGATAATGGAGGATTTGGGTGAAGGCTAAAGGGAATGTGGTTTAAAAGTAAGGTTATAAGAAAAAAATGAAGTATAAGTACCAAAGGAAAAACTAAAGCAAGCCTGAAGGATAGGTGGCAAAAATGCATAGAATATATGAAGGGCAACATGTATTTTCCTAAAGTTGAATGGAGTTAGGAGTGTTGCTTAGTCAGTGGTAGAACTTGGGTTTAGCATGCATGAGGCCCTGGGTTCAATTCCTAGCACTTTAAAAATAAATAAAAATTAAAGAGAGAAAAAAAAAACTGGAGACATTTTAATGTTAATTTAATATACCTGTCTATAAAGACATTATTCTCTTGAAGTATTGGTTCATTCTAAGTTGAGGTAACTAATGCACTCTGTTGAGGGGCACAAGAATATAAAAAGATAGAAAGCAGAAATATAACAATATAAAGCATCTCTTTCACCTACAGAATTTAATTGGCAAACTTAATGTTTGATGGATGAATATTCAGTTGTATGTGTAATGTTTTCAAGACAAGGGATCTTGGGGGAAAAAAACTTCATTTGGGAACAGGACAGATGAATGGGTTTTACTTTTTTTTTTCTTTTGATTCCTTTTATTTTTACTCCTAAATTGTATATGGACATCTTGGAAATGTTGAAACTTGAGAATTATCAGTTTTTTAAGCCCAAATTAAAAGTAGATAAAAGCTATATGTTTTAATAATAATTGTTCAAAGTAGGATTGATTCATGGGAAATATTTTGCTGGGATATTCAGAGTCAATTTATTTTATACCTTTCCACTAATTCTATCTCTGCAAATTTCATCTAATGATTTAAAAGTTAATTTGGGCAGGTATTTTTAATTGGTGAAAGCCTTTTGTATTGAAGTAGCTATACTTGTCTTGAGCACAGAATGTTGGAGACTTTTTTTTTTTTTTTTGGTACTGGAGTTTGAACTCAAGGCCTTATAGTTGCCTGGCAGATGATCTAGCATTTGAGTTACTTGGTCAGCCCTGTTTTGTGTTGGGTATTTTCAAAATAGGGTCTCACGAACTATTTGATTGGCCTGACCTCGAACTTCAGTCCTTCAGTCTTAGAGCATACTATATCTTAAAGCCTAGTTTGCACATTTGTGATTTTAGAGAGAGACGACGACGAAGAAGTAGAAGTGGAACAAGATCTCCTAAAAAGCCTAGGTCTCCTAAAAGAAAATTGTCTCGTTCACCATCCCCTAGGAGGTAAGAATGTTAATCATTTAGATCTGTCTTTTGTAATTTTCAGAAGTCTTTAAGTTTTTAAAAAGGCGAAAGATTTACACAATCTGAAGAGAAACCAGAGTATCACCTTTAAGTTTTGAAGCTGTCCTGTATTTTTGTAACTACCATATAGTACTATTTTTTTTTCAGGAGTTAAAAGTATTATCTAAGTCTCTTAAGACTTCCATAGTAAATACTTCACAAGATTGAGCATTTTGAACTTAGAACTAGGTTACAATCTTTTGGGACCCATGTACATCTTATACTTTCATTGCCAGTTTTTTTTAATTAGATCTTCGCAGTCTTATATATTGGGAACTTCAATAAAACTAATTTAAGTTATAACATGTTGCTGTTCTTCAAGGTGAAACCTTAAGGTTCCTTTAAAGAATTTTTTGTATGCACATTTTAACTTTCATTCTAGACATAAAAAGGAGAAAAAGAAAGATAAAGACAAAGAAAGAAGCAGAGATGAAAGAGAACGATCAACAAGCAAAAAGAAGAAAAGTAAAGATAAAGAAAAGGAACGGGAAAGAAAATCAGAGAGTGACAAAGATGTAAAAGTATGTATACAAACTAGTTTATTTTGGTATTTTTGGATGGTGTTGATACTTCTAAGATGTGATTTTTCTTTGAAGAAGCTTACTTTTATTGTTCTCCTTGGCAAAGCAGGTTACACGGGATTACGACGAAGAGGAACAGGGGTATGACAGTGAGAAAGAGAAAAAAGAAGAGAAGAAACCAACAGAAGCAGGTTCCCCTAAAACCAAGGAATGTTCTGCGGAGAAGGGAACTGGTGATTCACTAAGAGAATCCAAAGTGAATGGGGATGATCATCATGAAGAAGACATGGATATGAGTGACTGAATATTGCCTCTGTGGGAATCCAACTGTATACATGCATCAGTGTCATTCCTTTGTGTGATTTTTAGTGCTGTATTTGTTCATCTCAAACCTAGATGTATACAGCTCTGAATTACAAATGGTTATAAAGCTCCTGATACTGATACTTATTTACAACAAAACTCTTAGAAAATGGTACATGGGTAACCAACTCTTGTGGCGAAATCTGATTGAGTAATCAAGCAGCTTTACTATTCTGGTGCTGCTTCGTAACAAAAATGAAAAGCTGCATGCATCTACAGCAGGCATGGATTGTTTATGTTGTACGATCTCCTTTATTAAGTAAGTTCACTTATAGTATTTCTAGAATTTGAGTCATGTAATAGAGCAGTGTAGGGAATGCACTGATTGCATGTTATGTGGCAAGAATATCCTAATGTCATTACAATCTTCCAACATGATGGATCTACTTACGGTCTTGTTTGTTGACATGACAAATTAACATTCTTAGAGTTACATCTGGAAACAAGCATTTGAAATAGGTAATCCTTCAAGCCTTGTGGCTAAATATTTGTGGCTTTGTTTAACTTAGAAAGGTTATATGTGCACTAACCTTTTTTGATGGCTAATTAGGCTTTAATTACAGGAACAAGATTTCAAATAAAACTGCCTTTGGCAGTGAGTAAATAGCAAAATATTTTGAAGTAGAGTTATATACTTTTTCATATAGATGTTTTGGAATTTTTTTTCCTTAAGTAATTTATTTCACATCTATATCAGTGAAAGCTATTCACTTATTCTGAGTCCTTCTATAAAAGAAAAGTATCTTGTCGTCCTGATTATCAGTTTTCCACTTTCATTAATTTGTTTTCAGCTCACTGTTGGAAAAAAGAGGGTAGTGCATTTTAAATTGACCTTCATATGCTTTTAAAATAAGACAGATCTACTTGATGATGTACTTTTATTTGATATCTCAAGTTGTATAAAACCAATAAATTTGTGTTACTATTACTGCAGTAGTAATCTTACACATACAGTGATTCCATGTTATATGCAAAGTAGTTAGGCAACTGTTTTCTTAGTTACAGGAGTTTCAAGCTTCACTTTTGTGCAGTAAAAACAAAAGTAGGCTACAATCTGTGCCATGTTGATGTACAGTTTCTGAAATTGTTTTACAAGACTTTGATAATAAAACCCTTAAACTTACGTTCATGTTCCTGTAAAACTGTATTTGTATTTATTTACATTATTGAATGTATGATGTTTACCTCATCCATTTTACATATTTCCTTTACCCACATCTACATGTAGTAACAGATGAAATCCATCACCTTAGTAATAGCTGTCAAAAGGATTGTCCAAAAAATTTCTATTGAGAACAGTCTTTCATAGTTTTTTTCATAGTTTTGGTGTGGGCATGGGGTTGGATAATGCAGTAAATTTTAGGATAAACAAATGATCCCTCATGTACCTGGTAAATTTATATTTTCAGTGAAATATAAATACTTGCCTTTTCTGAAATAGAATAAAAAACTGTTAATGACATGTATGTATCTACCGTATACTTAGTAGGATATTTATTCATTTAAGAAGTGAATAGCGTTTGGGTGGCTAAGGTTAAGGGAAATTGAAACTGGGAATTATGGCTTTTATCCAAGTTTTGAGTATTTTTTTTTTTTTAATTCCCAAAGTGAAATGTCATGTCACGCAGAAAAGCAGCGTTTTTACAGTTTGTAAAAACTTTTTTAAAAGATTTTATCTACAGAAATTTTGACTAAAGCAAAGAAGTTCTATTAATGGTCTAAATAATCATGGCATTTTTAAGAACAAACTTAAATGCAAATGACGTTTCTTTAAACCTACAAAACTTTTTTTTTTAGTACATAAAGACCAAGTACTTGTGCTATTGCGATTCTAGAGGCAGTTGAGAAAGCCAAAAATGTAAGAAGCTTATTCAAATAAATAATAACATTGAAACTCCCTGACACAGAGAAAGATACAAATATCTAGGTCCAGGAGGATCAAATTAAAACATTCACAGGTGAGCAAAACCAAGTCTATGTGGCCATTTTTTAAGTCAAAGACAAAATACTGGCAGTTTCACAGGGTGAAGTTGATATTCAAGTCTATTCCCAACTTGTAATCTCTGAATAGAAATGTATTAACAGCTTTTCTAAATGGATTATTTTTTTATTTTAAAATAGTGTCACTGACTTAGATGGTGCAGCGAAGGGTCTGTATTTTAAGTGTCTTCAGTGAACATTATCTGCACAAAGGTGGTGTTGCAGTGGAACAGCCTTTTAACAGATAACCAGTTGAGACCAAGTGAGCGCTGCCTCCACACAGTTTTGTTATGTATTTGGTAGTAAAATAACTCAAAAATAAAAGTGGTTTTGTTAGAAAAATGTTTGTCCTTACTTGCTTAAATTTTTCAATAGTAGCTTTTTTGAGAGATTTAACAGTCTCGTGGAGTTTGAGCTTTTTTAAGTAGAGCTTGGGAGACCTGTTTTTCTGTAAAATGGGAGTAATTACCTTGCCAAGTAGTTTAGGGGGCAGGAGAGTCTGTTGTACCTGGGTCAGTAAATGATAGTAGTTAACTTGTTTATAGCTTTTTAAAACTATGCAGTATCATAGGGGATAATATTAAACTAAAAACACTTAAGATAACTGACATCCATATTATTGAGAACACTGTGTTGCCCTTTACATTTTTCCTGGTGGTAATTTGTAACTTGAAGGTAAAAGGTAGGAAAAATGAAAAGCAGGTGGAAGGAAAATGCTCCTCTACAGGAATAGTAAAAAATCATTTGAATTTTAATCTTGGAGAGCTGCATCTTAAAACCAAATCAGGTTCTGTTTTGTGTATCGTACAGCTTACATAGTATAGGTGTTATCACTACCAAACCATCAGTGGGGCGGGGCACAAGATGAAGTATTTAGGATATACGGCGATTGCATATTGGTACACTTTTAAGATGAAACTGACATTCCTGTGCCTTGGTCTCTCCAAAAACCAGTTCATTCTGTACCTTGGCTGCTGAAAATATTTTCCTAATCCAGTGCAAATGTTTTGGATTTTCATTAAATATGAATATAATGGAACAGCTCTTTAAGTGTTCAGAAAGTATTATTTCTAAGACTATTAGAAATAATTATAACTTTCCTAAATGCTACTTTTTTTTTTTCATTTTTCTTTTATTATTCATATGTGCATACAAGGCTTGGTTCATTTCTCCCCCCTGCCCCCACCCCTCCCTTACCACCCACTCCACCCCCTCCCGCTCCCCCCCCTCAATACCCAGCAGAAACTATTTTGCCCTTATCTCTAATTTTGTTGTAGAGAGAGTATAAGCAATAATAGGAAGGAACAAGGGGTTTTGCTGGTTGAGATAAGGATAGCTATACAGGGCATTGATTCACATTGATTTCCTGTGCGTGGGTGTTACCTTCTAGGTTAATTCTTTTTGATCTAACCTTTTCTCTAGTTCCTGGTCCCCTTTTCCTATTGGCCTCAGTTGCCTTAAGGTATCTGCTTTAGTTTCTCTGCATTAAGGGCAACAAATGCTAGCTAGTTTTTTAGGTGTCTTACCTATCCTCACCCCTCCCTTGTGTGCTCTCGCTTTTATCATGTGCTCATAGTCCAATCCCCTTGTTGTGTTTGCCCTTGATCTAATGTCCACATATGAGGGAGAACATACGATTTTTGGTCTTTTGGGCCAGGCTAACCTCACTCAGAATGATGTTCTCCAATTCCATCCATTTACCAGCGAATGATAACATTTCGTTCTTCATGGCTGCATAAAATTCCATTGTGTATAGATACCACATTTTCTTAATCCATTCTTCAGTGCTGGGGCATCTTGGCTGTTTCCATAACTTGGCTATTGTGAATAGTGCCGCAATAAACATGGATGTGCAGGTGCCTCTGGAGTAACAGTCTTTTGGGTATATCCCCAAGAGTGGTATTGCTGGATCAAATGGTAGATGGATGTCCAGCTTTTTAAGTAGCCTCCAAATTTTTTTCCGGAGTGGTTGTACTAGTCTACATTCCCACCAACAGTGTAAGAGGGTTCCTTTTTCCCCCGCATCCTCGCCAACACCTGTTGTTGGTGGTGTTGCTGATGATGGCTATTCTAACAGGGGTGAGGTGGAATCTTAGTGTGGTTTTAATTTGCATTTCCTTTATTGCTAGAGATGGTGAGCATTTTTTCATGTGTTTTCTGACCATTTGAATTTATTCTTTTGAGAAAGTTCTGTTTAGTTCACTTGCCCATTTCTTTATTGGTTCATTAGTTTTGGGAGAATTTAGTTTTTTAAGTTCCCTGTATATTCTGGTTATCAGTCCTTTGTCTGATGTATAATTGGCAAATATTTTCTCCCACTCTGTGGATGTCCTCTTCAGTTTAGAGACCATTTCTTTTGATGAACAGAAGCTTTTTAGCTTTATGAGGTCCCATTTATCTATGCTATCTCTTAGTTGCTGTGCTGCTGGGGTTTCATTGAGAAAGTTCTTACCTATACCTACTAACTCCAGAGTATTTCCTACTCTTTCTTGTATCAACTTAAGAGTTTGGGGTCTGATATTAAGATCCTTGATCCATTTTGAGTTAATCTTGGTATAGGGTGATATACATGGATCTAGTTTCAGTTTTTTGCAGACTGCTAACCAGTTTTCCCAGCAGTTTTTGTTGAAGAGGCTGCTATTTCTCCATCGTATATTTTTAGCTCCTTTGTCAAAGATAAGTTGCTCATAGTTGTGTGGCTTCATATCTGGGTCCTCTATTCTGTTCCACTGGTCTTCATGTCTGTTTTTGTGCCAGTACCATGCTGTTGTTACTGCTATTGCTTTGTAATTTAGTTTGAAGTCAGGTATTGTGATACCTCCTGCATTGTTCTTTTGACTGAGTATTGCCTTGGCTATTCGTGGCCTCTTGTGTTTCCATATAAATTTCACAGTAGATTTTTCAATCTCTTTAATGAATGTCATTGGAATTTTGATGGGAATTGCATTAAACATGTAGATTACTTTTGGGAGTATCGACATTTTTACTATGTTGATTCTACCAATCCATGAGCATGGGAGATCTCTCCACTTTCTATAGTCTTCCTCAATCTCTTTCTTCAGAAGTGTATAGTTTTCCTTGTAGAGGTCTTTCACATCTTTTGTTAGGTTTACACCTAGGTATTTGATTTTGTTTGAGGCTATTGTAAATGGAATTGTTTTCATACATTCTTTTTCCGTTTGCTCATTGTTAGTGTATAGAAATGCTAATGATTTTTCTATGTTGATTTTATATCCTGCTACCTTGCTATAGCTATTGATGATGTCTAGAAGCTTCTGAGTAGAGTTTTTTTGGGTCTTTAAGGTATAGGATCATGTCGTCTGCAAATAGGGATATTTTGACAGTTTCTTTACCTATTTGTATTCCTTTTATTCCTTCTTCTTGCCTAATTGCTCTGGCTAGGAATTCCAGTACTATGTTGAATAGGAGTGGAGATAGTGGGCATCCTTGTCTGGTTCCTGATTTTAGAGGGAATGGTTTTAATTTTTCTCCGTTAAGTATAATGCTGGCTGTAGGTTTGTCATATATAGCTTTTATAATGTTGAGGAACTTTCCTTCTATTCCTAGTTTTCTTAGAGCTTTTATCATGAAATGATGTTGGATCTTATCAAAGGCTTTTTCTGCATCTATTGAGATGATCAAGTGGTTTTTGTCTTTGCTTCTGTTAATGTGGATTATTACGTTTATTGATTTTCGTATGTTGAACCACCCCTGCATCCCTGGGATGAAGCCTACCTGGTCGTGGTGAATAATCTTTTTGATGTGTTGCTGAATTCGATTTGCCATTATTTTGTTGAGGATTTTTGCATCAGTGTTCATTAAGGAGATTGGCCTATAGTTCTCCTTTTTGGAGGTGTCTTTGCCTGGTTTTGGGATAAGTGTAATACTGGCTTCATAAAATGTGTTTGGCAGTTTTCCTTCCCTTTCTATTTCATGGAACAGTTTAAGGAGGGTTGGTATCAGTTCTTCTTTAAAGGTCTGATAGAATTCAGCAGAGAATCCATCAGGTCCCGGACTTTTCTTTTTGGGGAGACTCTTGATTGCTGCTTCAATTTCATTTTGTGTTATAGGTCTATTCAGGTGATTAATTTCCTCTTGGTTCAGTTTTGGATGATCATATGTATCTAGAAATCTGTCCATTTCTTTAAGATTTTCAAATGTATTTGAATATAGGTTCTCAAAGTAGTCTCTGATGATTTCCTGGACTTCCATGGTGTTTGTTGTTATCTCCCCTTTTGCATTCCTAATTCTACTAATTTGGGTTTTTTCTCTCCTCATTTTAGTCAGGTTTGCCAGGGGTCTATCGATCTTGTTTATTTTTTCAAAGAACCAACTTTTTGTTTCATTAATTCTTTGTATGGTTTTTTTGGTTTCTATTTCGTTGATTTCAGCTCTTATTTTTATTATTTCTCTCCTTCTATTTGTTTTGGGATTTGCTTGTTCTTGTTTTTCTAGGAGTTTGAGATGTATCATTAGGTCATTGATTTGGGATCTTTCAATCTTTTTAATATATGCACTCATGGCTATAAACTTTCCTCTCAAGACTGCCTTAGCTGTGTCCCATAGGTTCCGGTAGGTTGTGTTTTCGTTTTCATTGACTTCTAGGAACTTTTTAATTTCCTCTTTTATTTCATCAATGATCCATTCTTCATTAAGTAATGAGTTATTTAGTTTCCAGCTGTTTGCATGTTTTTTGTCTTTACTTTTGTTGTTGAGTTCTACTTTTACTGCTTTGTGGTCAGATAGTATGCATGGTATTATTTCTATTTTCTTATATTTGCTGAGGCTTGCTTTGTGCCCTAGGATATGATCTATTTTGGAGAAGGTTCCATGGGCTGCTGAGAAGAATGTATATTGTGTAGAGGTTGGATGAAATGTTCTGTAGACATCTACTAGGTCCACTTGATCTATTGCATATTTTAGATCTTGGATTTCTTTATTGAGTTTTTGTTTGGATGACCTATCTATTGATGATAATGGAGTGTTAAAGTCTCTCACAACCACTGTGTTGGCGTTTATATATGCTTTTAGGTCTTTCAGGGTATGTTTGATGAAATTGGGTGCGTTGATATTGGGTGCGTACAGATTGATTATTATTTCCTTTTGGTCTATTTCCCCTTTTATTAGTATGGAATGTCCTTCTTTATCTCGTTTGATCAGTGTAGGTTTGAAGTCTACTTTGTCAGAGATAAGTATTGCTACTCCTGCTTGTTTTCGGGGGCCATTGGCTTGGTAAATCTTCTTCCAGCCTTTCATCCTAAGCATATGCTTATTTCTGTCGGTGAGATGAGTCTCCTGTAAGCAACAAATTGTTGGATCTTCTTTTTTAATCCATTTTGTCAAACGGTGTCTTTTGATGGGTGAATTAAGTCCATTAACATTAAGTGTTAGTACTGATAGGTATGTGGTGATTCCTGCCATTTAGTTATCTTAGTTGTTTGAAGGTTTGATTGTGTGTACCTAACTTGATGTTACTCTCTACTGTCTTGCTTTTTCTTATCCTGTGGTTTGGTGCTGCCTGCCTTTTCATGGTTAAGTTGGGTGTCACTTTCTGTGTGCAGGATACCTTGCAGAATCTTTTGTAATGGTGGCTTTGTGGTCACATATTGTTTTAGTTTCTGCTTATCATGGAAGACTTTTATTGCTCCATCTATTTTGAATGATAGCTTTGCTGGGTAGAGTATCCTGGGGTTGAAGTTATTTTCATTCAGTGCCCGGAAGATCTCACCCCACGCTCTTCTTGCTTTTAATGTTTCTGTTGAGAAGTCTGCTGTGATTTTGATGGGTTTCAAAACTTTCCTAAATGCTACTTGATACAATAATCTGGAATTGGAAATACATTAATTCTGTTATACTGTCTTGTTTTTGTCCCCATTTTCATTTTATGTCAATAGTGTGGATTTCGATACTGTTAGCAAGATAATTTAGGGCCAGTGGGGATATTCTTGATACTACAAGGTGTTCAGCAATCTAAGATAATTTAGAGAAAGGATGTGATACAAAGCTTTAAATGACCAGTAATGTCTTTATAAGAAATAACAGAAAGCCAGGGACTGGTGGCTCAGATCTGTAATCCTAGCTACTTGGGAGGCTGAGATCAAGAGGATCATAGTTTGAGGCCAGCATGGGCAAACAGTTCAAGAGAACCCCTAGCACCAAAATAACCACAGGAAAATGGACTGGATGGGAAGTGGCAGAGTGCCTGCTTTGCAAGCATGAAGCCCTGCGTTCAAACTCCAGTCCCGCCAAAAAAGTAATAGAAGTGACACATTCATGTCCTTTTCAAAACAGTTTATTAGAGATTATTTTTGTAGTGCACTGTCACTAAAATTAGTCTGCTTTTGTTTTTAAGCTTATTAAAATTTGTGCATGAGAAGTTGAAGGTTTAGGGTCACAAATGGAAATGTTCCAAATATTTAATATTACTGTTCAGTTATCTCAAGATAAAATTTTAAACAACTTTCTGCCTAATATTTCAGATACAAATTGGATTAGCTTTCTGCAGATACACTAAATGTACTTTTAATAGTAAAGTAAGTGTAAAAACTGCCTTTTTTTTATCCACTAAGTTGACAAAGTTAAAACTTGTTAAATACCAAGTTTTGGAGAACAAACATCAAACAGATCGTTTTTAACTTTACACAAAACTAATGGATCAGTTTTTAATCAGAAAAGCAGTACCCCTAGAGCAGCTTTTTTACGTGGGGATTTAACCTTAACAATTCTATAACCTGGTTAAGGCTTTTAGTTTTTGCACCTGATGCTGGAGATTCAAGTTCACAGGCAGTTGGGAAGGGAAGAATGGATGATAGAAAAAGCTGGAAGCAACAAGAATGGCCTGAAACTGGTCATGTCTTTTTGCTTCTGGCCATGGTGGCATGGGTGTCCTGCAGAAGCCAGGACTCTTGAGAGTGGAGCTAAGCACACCATAAATCAGCACTCAAAAGCTGAAGTCCTGTCCTGGGGATGGTGGAAAAAATGCAGGCTCAAGCTGTTGGCTCATCCCACAATATGTGTGAGCTACAAAATTCCTAGCCACCAATAAATACTCATTATTTAAAAAATCCCAACCAGTCATTGTCAGTCTTTTTTAATGACCAGTAACTACATATGGAGAGTATAGGTAAATAAATGGTGGGGTTGTTATACAATGTTTCTGTTTAAACCATTTTCACTTGCAAAACATCAAAACCAGAAATGATTAGTAAGTACCTTTCTTGAATGCTCTTAGATTTCATCAGTACTTTGGGTGTATGGCAAAAGTCAAATTGTAATTCTACACACCATAGGTAGTAATGTAGCTAGAAGTACTTACTCTAAAATGGGCTGTAACGATAGTGGCATGATCTAAAATACATGATAATGACATGTATCCTATATTAATCTAAGAACAGTAATTCTTTTGCTCATAAAGCTAGCCTGCTAGGAGGACCTTGAAGTCACCTGAAGTTCCTCCAACTTTTTCTCTAGTATGTTGTTTGTTAAGTCAAAGTATCATGAATGAACAAAAGGGCGCACCCCTTAATTATTTAATAATAGTATTTACTCCATCTCTTTCATGGCTTGCAACCTGAAACAAAATATTCATCTGTAGACTTTAGTGAAAACTAGGGAAAAGGCTCACTAAGCAATATCCACCACCCTCCCCAAGGTGTGAATCATAAAGTGTATGCAGAAAACAGAAAACACTATGCAACCCCCTTTTTTGGGGGAAGGGGAAGCCTACTAGAGATTAAGCCAGAGTCTCACACATGCTAGGCAAGTGATCTACCACTGAGCTAACATCCTTATCCATTTTTAAACTTTTATTTTGTAGGAGGGTCTTGCCAAGTTGCCAAGCTGGCCTTCAACTTTCAATCCTCCTGCCTCAGTTTCCCAAGTAGCTGTAATTATAGATGGCCAGAAAACCCATTTTTATTAGTATGAGGCTTAATACCAATACTGAACAGAAAGAAATTAGTTAATTCAGCTTCTATCTACTATCCACTGACAGGCGTGTCAATTTTCAAACTATCAAAGTACTTTAACTCAAAATCAGGGTATCTGCTATACACTTCCCTTTTGTGAAGTTTGACAATTCTCTGTATAACCATGTCTTCAGAGGGCAAGTTGTTTCATTAGAAAATTTCTTCAAGATTCTTTGGATTCTTGGCCATAATATGAATTTCTAAATGGCCATTTAAAGATGACTATTTTTATGCTCCCCCACACTTTAAAGGTTCTAAATTCACAAGTGGCAAACACAGAATTTATATAGCTACATTTAAAAAAATCTTGATTTTTATGTGAGATTATAGAAATATAAGTGTTGTGATCTTTTTAAGGAACAAATAGCTTCATTCATTAACTAGATTAAAAGGCACATCTTGAAAATCTAATATTGTGAAGTTTATTTGCATTAATTAGCTCCTTTTTTCCATCATGAGAGATACTGACATTAGTTTGTTGTTTGTGATCAGAGAAAAGACATTTTGAAATGGATAATCTGATTCCACTATTTTAAAAAAAAAGTCCTAAAAGCAAAATTCAAGTGCATAAATTTTCAGTAGTCTTCTATCTCCAGTGTACCCCAGCAAAATATTCACAGCTGCTAAGAAATTGATATATCCCAAGCTGCAATTTACCATGTTTTATCCCTACGTTTGCACTTATGAAAAACTTTGCAATATATTCCTGAAAGTGTACCGTAATCCTAGAAAATAAGGGAGTGTAAAAACAACAGTGGTCATGGTCCTTCAAAGGCGTCTCAAACCCTGTATAATCATGACAGGATAATTCAATCCCTAAGTCAACTGATCTACAACGATTCCCTAAGTACGAGGGACAACTTCTATTCAACAAATCTAACTCTCAGTTTTCCAATTCTTTCCTCAAAATTCAACAGATCCACGTAAGGTAGTGATTAGGTCTTTGAATTTTTAACCTGTGATTATTTTTTGTCATTATAAAATGTACTTAAATAAAATGGCAACATGTGCAGTGTGTTATCAGTATGGAAGATGAGCTTTAAAGATGTATTATAAAATTTTTCATATGATTGAGGCTTTGGATTTTTAAATAAATCATCTCTTCAATAAAGGTATTTACACTCATTTCAAATTATCTAAAATTCTGGAAAGTTTAAACTACTGATTGGTCTAAAAAACTTGACAGATGCTTCTTGACACACTCATCAGGACAAATTTAAAAAACATTTATCTAAGTTCTTTGATATACAACATGATAGCTTATGACTGTTATACATTATTCTTCCTAATTTATTTTCTTTCTTGGACTTTCAAATCATCTTGTAATAAATATGAAAAGTTTTAGGTGTAAAAATGAGTAATGCATAATTTTAACACTTTGGAAATAAAATCAGTATTTTCTTGTGACTTTAAAAAAAATAAATAGGAACTGTCAATCTTGTATATGCTTCTGGGCGTAAGCATGTAACAAATATATTGTTGGCATATAAAATGTTTTTCCCTTATTTTGAAAGCATAAAATATGTAGGGTTGTCTAAAATATGTGAATTGTTTTTTAAAACTGACACCAATGCAGCTATATACCACTAAAAATAAACAAAATAATCAGACTTCTGTGTACTCATTAGGAAGCAAGTTTAAAAATTTGGAATTTCTTTAAAGTGCTGAGGTTTAGAAGAAGATCTTTAAGCATGCTAACCATACCTTATCATGAACATAAGAACTGTAAAACTCAAGTTAGGAAAAAAAAAAAAGTTCTATGAAAGGAAGATTAGTAACAAACACTTTCTATTGAAGAAAGAATTCAGGTAAAAACAAATAGCACCACAATGAACTGCACTAAGGTGCTAAAGGAGGTACCTTATTCCCTGCAGAGTGAACACCCCCTCTGAAATGTATTGCAACATATAAATGCAATTGTTTAATGATTACCATTTGATTCATTCATCTACAGAAGACTGCATTCCTTCTAGTTCATTATATTGAACAAACATTCAAATTACTGAACTATACATAATGTTACAGAGTTTACATTGTATGAAAACAAAGCTTGAAGGAATATTTATAAATATCACCTTGATATAAGATGACAAGTTTAAAAGGGCTTATATCTCTTAAGACATTTAATTTACAATAATGGTCCAGGAGTGTTTTAGATATAGATATAGATATAGATATATTTATATGCATATATATTTCAACAAGAAGTGTAAAAATTTTTAAAAACAAATCACAGCACTCAGAGCTGCTTTACATACGAAGGTCTTAGGGTCATTAAGATGTCAAACTATTACACTTAAGTATACTTTTAAAAAGACTGAAAATGGCACATCAGAAAAATTGCTGAAATTCTTATTAGAGGCCCATTTCTTTATATTATATTACTGATGTGTCAATTCAATAAGTAATTCCCTTTTTTTTTTTTAAATGAAACCATTTGTCCCTTCTGTTTGGATTCACTTCTGGGTCTCTGCAATCATTTTTCTTGATTAGATGACATCATTTTCCATGTCAGTTAAAGGTCAGGAAAACGGCTTGGGTCTTCCTTGTAGTCATCAGGTATAGTAAAAATGACACCATCAAATTCATCATATCGAAACTCCTGAAAAGTCACAGTGGCTGTTATCGTGGGAAACACAGGTATATCTACAGAGAGAACAATGAATGATAATGTAAAATCAAATGTTAATCCATTTATAAAAAGTACCATTAAAGATGTCTATTCTTAATATGTAAAAATATTTAATCAAGGACCAAAACCATCCAAATATATGTCTAATGCTGATCATAATTTTAAGGAACTGCTTACGTGCTGATGAGGAGGGACAGACACAAAAACATTAAGAATTATACACTCTCAGGTTGGAGGTGTGGCTCAAGTGATAGAACACCTACTCACCTAGCAAGCATAAAGCCCTGAGTTCAAACTCTAGCACCACCAAAATTTAAAAAAGGAATTCTATGATTTCATTTCTTCCCAATCTTAAGAATACAATCCCAGATCCTACCATTTTTCTTTTGCTTGGAGCAAAGGAACACTACTTTCTCACTTTTTGAATCTTGAAATCTTTTCTTCAGATTATAGTTTATTACTATTATCACTCTTTGAGCTTAATTTTTTCATTCTTACTAACCCAAATGAAATGCATTAATATTTTTTGTTTTAAAACACTAAAAACAGGCTGGGGTATAGCTCAAGTGGTAAACCACTTGCCTATGAAATGCAAGGCCCTGAGTTCAAACCCCAACTCCCCCCCCCAAAATAAGTCCTTAAAACCTAAATTGGGAGTATGAAAGCCAATTCAAGTGTAAAGATGTACAATAAATTCACTATTATGAGCCTAGTTTTGTGGGGTTTTTTGCAAAAAGTAATACTCTCACAATAAAAACAGGAAAACAACTTTAGACTTTCTCATAAAAATCATAATTGTGGAATTTCCAGTTATTTCTGGGAGGGACACCAAGTGCTGCTCTCACAACAAAATTAAGCCCACTAGCCTGTTTTTATAAAGTGTTAGCTAGGAAAGGATTTTGTGTTGTTAAATTGTTAGAAGGAAAGAACAAGTATTTCTTCAAGTGAAAATTACATGAATCTCAAATTTCACTGTTAGCGGTCTTATTGAGACAGAACACACCCTTTCATTTATGGACTGTTCAGAGCTGCCTTTATTCTCTGGAAAATGACTTGAGTAGTTGTGACATGAGACTGAGCCATATGGCAGCAAAACCAAGACAATTACTACTTTTTACAAATTGCTGATGCATGGTCCCAGAAATGGATATACATCAGTAAACAAGAAACAAAATTCATTCACTTATGGAGCATATAATCTGGTTGGGAGAAACAGGTTACATATAGAAAAAAAAGTGATGATAACAATATTGAGAAATTAAAGCATGCTATGGAGAATAGGAAATCCCATGTTGGTGGTTAAGAGTTGTTCAAGAGGATGGTCAAAGGAAAACCTTAATGAAGTGACCTTTCAGCAAAAACTGAGATGTTGCCTAGAGGATGACAATTCCAAATAGAAAAAACAAGGACTACAAAAAGTCCTAAGTGGACAGTAGTTTATTCTGGAAACAGATAAGGAGACCAGTATGTCTGTAGCCAAGTGAGTAAGGGGAACATTAGCAGAAAATGAGGTGAGAGTGGAGGTGGTAGGTAGCAAATCCAGTGAGGTTTATTGGGTCAAGAAAAAAACCTTTTTACTCTGGATGAGATAAAAGCCAGTGGAGGGCTGCAATCAGACTAGTAGGGTACCTTAAGTTTTAGTAGATATGAGACTATAACATAGATAGCAAGAGTGAGAAGAGACATATGCTCCACAAAAAGCAGCCAGAGGCAGAAAGGAAACAAAGAACTCTATCAAATGAATCAGGAAATCTGAATCACTTGTCTCAGTCATTCTTTGACCCATAACTCCAAAAAGTCAAATCATAAGAGAGAGTAGGAAGATAAAAAACAGAAGAGTTTGCACTAAATCTAACAGGACTGTCAATAACAAACACAGTAAGACTGGAAGAAAAATCTGCAATAACTGAGAAAACAAATAAACTTTTTGTTTTGAGGTAATTATAGGCTCACATAGAATTGTAAGAAGACAGAAAGATCGCCTGTGCCCTTTATTTCAATTTCCCCCAATAGTACTACCTGGCAAGTAATAATTATCAAAATCAGGATAATGAAAATACAATATGCAAAGGTGAATTATATTCCCATTGGCATATCTATGGCTCTATTAGAGACTTCATGCTTCTTGTTTATAGCCACATTCACTTCCTTTCTGCCTCACCCTTTCCTTAATCTCCTTAATCCCGGGCAACCACTAAACTCTTAATAGTTTTCTCACTAAAAGTACTGTTTGGGGGAGGGAGGTAACAAAACAGGCTTGAGAAATAGTTTCACTATATAGCCCAGGCTGGCCTACAACTCACAATCCTGCTGCCTCAAAGTCTTGAATGCTGGGATTACAGCTCTATACTATCATGCTTGTCTTTAAGCACTTTCTTATAAATGGAATCAGAGTATGTAATCTTTGGGATTGTCTTTTGTTTTTTGTTATTTGGGTTTCTTTTACTCACCATCTCTGGCAATTCAATCATGTTGTTCCATGTATTAATACTTGATTCTTTTATATTTCTCAATAATATTCCATGGTATCAATTTCCAGAGTTCATTTACCTGTTGAAAATTGTAGTTTTGGGGCTACAATAAATAAAGCTGCTATGAAATGAACATTTGTGTACAGGTTTTGTGTGAACATAATCTTCACTTTCCTAAGATAAATGCTTAGGAATGCAACTGCTTAATCACTTACAACAGTTGCGTATTTAGTTTTTGAAAAAACTGACAGTATTTTCCAGCATGACTGTACCACTTTATATTACAGTAGGTAATGTATGCATGGTCCAGTTTCTCTCCATCCTTGCTCACCAATATTTGGTATTGCCACAATGTTTAATCTTAGCCATTCTGTTAAGTATGTGTTATCTCATCATGGTTTTAATTTGCATGCCCCTAAAGGATAATGTGCTTTTTGCATGTATGTATCCTCTTTGATGAGATGTTATCTTCCTATCTTTTGCCCTTTTCTAGCTCTTTTGGTTGTTACTGATAAATTTTGAAAGTTCTTTACATAGTCTAGATTTTAGACTTGTTAGCCATGCATTTTAAAAATATTTTCTCCCATTTTATGGCTTCAATCATTTTACTCCTACGTGAGTCTTTCAGAGTGAAGTTTTTAATTTTTGATAAAGTCCAATTCATTGACTTTTTTCTCTTATGGATCATGCTTTTAATGTGTAAGAATAAGAACTCTTCATCTAAATCTAGATCCGTAAGAATTTCTTTTATGTTTATTTCCTAAAAGTTTAATATTTTTATTATTTTACATTTAAGCTCATAATGTCTTTCAACTTTTGCATAAACTTTTTTTCGGTTGCTTTGGGATATCCAATTACTTTAGCACCATTTGTAAAACAACTATCCTCAACTGAACTGCTTTCTCTTTTGTCGAAACTAGTTGGACATATTTTGTGAAGATCTGTTTCTGGATAATCTGTTCTGTTATGCTGATCTGTATGTACTATCCCCCATTCAATACCACTTCATTACTGTAACTACATAATAAATATCAAACCTCGTAGACTGATTTCTCACACATTATTCTTTTTCAAATTACTTTTATCCACTTTTATGGGCTGAATTCCGGTCCTCTCAAAAAAGATATGTTTAAGACAGACTGTAACCTTGTTTAAAAATAAGGGTCTTCACAGAGATGCATCATCAGCGTGGTCTCTCTTACAAAAAGGGGCAGTTAGGTGTCAAACACACCTAGAAACACCACCATGAGAAGATAAATGCAAGGAAAATTGGAATGATGCTTCCAGAGGGTAAAGAAAACCATCAGAAGCTAGGAGACGGGCTAGAAGGCTAGAAACTCCATCACTGCCATTAGAAGGAACCAACCCAACTGACGGAACTGTGAAACAACAAATTTCTGTTGTTGAAGCCAGTTTGTGATAGTTTGTTATTGGGAGCCCTAGTAAGCCAATGCAGTTATTCTAGTTCTTTGACTTCCCATGTAAATTGTAGAAATAATCTTGCCTATAAGATTGCTTTTGTTAGCTACAAAAACTTATTTGTTCCTTGAATTATTATTAATTTTAATGCCTGTATGTTCAATGCCAAAACAGACATACCACTGAATAGCTCCAATAAATAAAACTTACAGTTTCTACCACTTTCACAGAATCTTTGGGATTTCTTAGCTATAAAATCATGTAATATATAACTAGGGGAGGTTTTTCTTACTTTATTATTCCTTTTATTCCTTTTCTTTCCTTATTTCACTTAGAATCCTTTTGAATTCTTCAAGGTCTGCAGTGCTAGCCCATTTCATTCCTTACATCAGTAATCTGAATTTTGTCATGTTTTATCACTCTGTGTTTTTGTCTTTTCAAAGAATGAGCCCTTTGTTTCACTGATTTTCTCTATTCTGTACTTTTTCTGTTTTCCCTTTAGTTGATTCTTACACTTTATTCTTTCTTCCCATCTGTTTACTTTGGGTTGATTTTGTTCTTTTTTTTTTAAATTCTTTAAATTGAAGCTTAAAAAATTGAGATTCTTTTTCTCTTAATGTATGCATATAGTACTATAAATTTTCCTTTCTAGCACTAATTTACCTATGTTCCACAAATTTTGATATGCTGTAATTTCATTTTTACTGAGTTCAATCTATTGTTTTATTTGCTTTGAGATTTCTCATTTGACATACAGATTATTTAGAAGAGTGTAATTTCCAAGCGTTTAGAGATCCTCGTGTATCTTTCTGTTATTGATTTCTAATTTTATTCCATTGTACTCAGACAAAACACTCTGTAATTTTCAGTTCTTCACACTTACTCAAGATTTGCTTTATGTCTCATATGGCCTACTCTGATATATGTTCCATGAGAATTAATAAGGAATATATATATTCTGCTGCTAAATTCAGTGTTCTATAAATGTTAATTATATCCTTTGTTGTTGAATTGTGCTAAATCCTTGCTAACAGTCTCTTTTATATCAACTGTTGAGAAGATACAGAAGTCTCCAAATATAATTTTATTTTTAGTTGTACAAGGGGATACATTATAACATTTACATAATTGCTTATAATATATCTTAATTAGATTTACCACCTCCATTTTTCTTCTTTAATCCCCTTCCCTCTCCAATTATAATTTTAGATATTTTTTCCCTTTTTAGTTCCTTTAGATTTTGTTTTACCTAATATGTAGCTTTTTTGTTTCATGTATATTCATTTAGAAATATTATGTCCTCTTCAGGGATTGACCCATTTATCATTATATAATGTCTGATAATTTTCTTTGCTCTGAAATCTACTTTACCTAATTTTAATAGCTAGTTCTATTTTCTTTTATGTTTGTACCATATATCTCTTTCCATCATTTCACTTTTAACCTGACTATATCATTATATTTGAAGTGAATTTCTTGGAGACAGTATATAGTTGGGTCATGGATTTGTTGTTGTTATTGCTGTTTCTCAGAGATGGGGGTCTCACTCTGTTGCCCAGGCTGACCTTGAACTCCTGGGTTCAAGTGAACCGCTTATCTTAGCCT
Source organism: Castor canadensis (assembly GCF_047511655.1). Lineage (NCBI taxonomy): Eukaryota > Metazoa > Chordata > Mammalia > Rodentia > Castoridae > Castor > Castor canadensis. The sequence goes on along the minus strand of NC_133392.1, from coordinate 105,042,060 downwards.
CCCAAGAGCTGAAATTACAGGAACATGCCACTATGCATGGATATAGGCTTTTTATTTTTGTTCATAGTGGTAGTGAGGATCAAACTCAGGGCTTCCTGCATGCTAGACAAGTACTCCAATCACTGTCCTTTAAGCTATACCAATCACTGTCTTTTACATGCCCTATATAAACCCTTTATATTTAATATGTTAAGCCTTAAGTCTGCTGTTTTATTTTTTGTTTTCTGTTCTGTTTTTAATTTGTTTCCTTTGTTCTGCATTCCTTAGGTTACCTGACTATTTGTTCAAATTTCATTTTCATATATCTATATTCCTTTTAAATATATCTCTTTGTATAGCAACTTCAGCAGTTGCTCTAAGTGTACATTTTATATGTGTACATTTTACCACTTTGAAAAAAATAGAAAAGCCTTGCCTTAGTCTTGCCTTTTCTATTTTAAAAAAGAATGGAGAGATGAAAGTAGAATTTCAAATAGCTTGGCTATGAAAAGCAAAGAATAAGAGCTGGGTAAAGTGGAGTGACAGAATGTTTTTTAAGTTGGTTAATTAAATATTAAATGTCAAAAGACCTAAGCAACCCTAGCAACTAATAGTAAAAAGGTGGCAGATAAGGGAAGTGGGAGGTATATGGGCTGACTGACACAGCAAGCATTTTAAAAGAGCAAGGAGAACAGATACATAGCACAAAAGGAAGAGATTATTCAGGCTAAGAAGAGGGGGCATCATTTCCACTGTGACAAGAAGGACAGGGAAAAGATGGGGCTTGGAGGACAAAGTCTGAATGGGAAGTTGGGAGTAGTGAGAGAGATCTCATTTATGTTACAAAAAGTCTCATTCTGCAAGAAGCTTAGATCACAGGAGGAATTAATGTGGGATGGAGATATGATGAAAAAAGTTCAAATTTAGCTGTTACAGTCAGCTGAGGTGACACACACCTCTAATCTCAGTACTGAAGAGGCTAAGGCTGGAGGTTCACAAGTTTAAAGCCAGCCTGAGGAGGTATCAAAATACCTGACTTCAAACTATATTACAAAGCAACAGCAATAAAAACAGCATGGTACTAGCACAAAAACAGACATGAAGACCAGTGGAACAGAATAGAGGACCCGGATATGAAGCCACACAACTATAACCAACTTATCTTTGACAAAGGCACTAAAATTACACGATGGAGAAATGACAGCCTCTTCAACAAAAACTGCTGGGAAAACTGGTTAGCAGTCTGCAAAAAACTGAAACTAGATCCATGTTTATCACCCTACACCAATATTAACTCAAAATGAATCAAGGATCTTAATATCAGACCCCAAACGCTAAAGTTGGTACAGGAAAGAGTAGGAAATACTTTGGAACTAATAGGTATAGGAAAGGACTTTCTCAATGGAACCCCAGCAGCTCAGCCAACTATGAGATAGCATAGATAAATGGGACTTCATAAAACTAAAAACCTTCTGCTCAACAAAACAAATGGTCTCTAAACTGAAGAAACCACCCACAGAGTAGGAGAAAATATCTGTCAGCTACACATCAGACAAAAGACAGATAGCCAGAATATATAGGGAACTCAAAAAACTAAATTCTCCCAAAATTAATGAACCAATAAAGAAATGGGCAAGTGAACTAAACAGAACTTTCTCAAAAGAAGAAATTCAAATGGCCAAAAAACATAAGAAAAATTGCTCATCATCTCTAGAAATAAAGGAACTGCAAATTAAAACCACACTAGATTCCACTTCACCCCTCTTAGAATAGCCATCATTAGCAACATCACTACAACAGGTGTTGGCAAGGATGTGGGAAAAAAGAACCCTCTTACACTGCTGGTGGGAATGCAAACTAGTACAACCACTCTGGAAAAAAATTTGGAGGCTTCTTAAAAATCTAACATAGACCTGCCATATGATCCATCAATACCACTGTTGGGGATATACCCAAAAGACTGTGACACAGGTTACTCCAAAGGCACTTGCACACCCATGTTTATTGTAGCACTATTCACAATAGCCAAGTTATGGAAACAGCCAAGCTGCTCCACTACTGACAAATGGATTAAGAAAGTGTGGTATTTATACACAATGGAACTTTATGCAGCCATGAAGAATGAAATCTTATCATTCGCAAGTAAATGGATGGAACTGGAGAACATCATTCTGAGTGAGGTTGGCCTGGCCCAAAAGACCAAAAATTGTATGTTCTCCCTCATATGCAGACATTAGATCAAGGGCAAACACAACAAGGGGATTGGACTTTGATCACATGATAAAGTGAAAGCACATAAGGGAGGTACGAGGATAGGTAAGACACCCAAAAAACTAGATAGCAGTTGTTGTCCTCAATGCAGAGAAACTAATGCAGATACTTTAAAGCAACTGAGGCCAATAGGAGAAGGGAACCAGGAACTAGAGAAAAGGTTACTTTGAGAAGAATTAACTTAGAAGATAACACACATGTCCAGGAAAGCAATGCAAGTCAACTCCCTGTATAGCTATCCTTATCTCAACTAGCAAAAACCCTTGGTCCTTCCTATTGTTGCTTATACTCTCTCTTAAACAAAATTAGACATAAGGGCAAAATAGTTTCTGCCTGGTAGGGGGGGAAATGTAGAGGGTGGGGGGATTAAAGAAGGGGGGTGGGGGGCATGGGGGAGAAATGACCCAAACATTGTATGCACATATGAATAAAAGAAAAAAAATAAAAATAAAAAAATAAAGCCAGCCTGGGCTACACAGCACGACCCTATGTAAAAGAGAAAAAAAAAAAAAAAAGCCCTTGATCAGCATAAGAGAAGAAGCAAATCTGAGTAAAGATCATTCACAGTCAGTACGTAAAGCTCTGGCTGATCTTGAAAACATAAAATGTGCTTTCAATTTCCAAATTTTTCTCAAAACTGTGTTTTTTTATCCTGAATATAGAAACAGAAATAGTAGAGAATTAAACCAAGCCAGGAATGAAGTTTTACAAGACCAGTTCAAAAGCAGAATGAAGAAACAAGAGAAATAAATTACGCAAATTCCCTACTAAAATATAAAACAAAAGATTATCCCTTGTTAAGAAGGTGGCTCTACATCAGAGAAATGTTTACAAAAAATGTACTGCAGCCTTTTTCCTTCCAAAACACTTCTACCGCAGAAGAATCTATGCAATAGAATAGGGCTCTGATTTACGTTTGTAATTTCAAATAAGATGTGAATGCAGCAATAGCTTGAAATTCTCATCTGTTTCACCCCTGCCCTCTAATTTTTCACTGTGCCTCTTCTTAATGCCTCCTAAAATATTTTTTGGTCATGAAAATGGCAGTGCAGTTTTAAACTTCTGCAGAATACTCAACCTTTTTGTTTTTTAACTTGTTTGTTTTTTTGGAAGTACTGGGGTTTGAACTGAGAGACTCACACTTGAGCCACACCTTCAACCTAATAAACAAACATCTTAGACAACCATTTCTTATGAATGACTAGAACACACAGCTCTTGACTACAACAGTTTCATCCACTTCTGCCTAAGATCTTATCAATGGTTTCTTCAAATCAACACTGTGTTCCCAGCATTTTTTCATTGCAAAAGATAACTACTATGACATTCTGAACAGCATTTTTAAATTATTTTAATCAAAAAACTGCTTATGTCCAAGTCTAGATAGGTGAGATGATCAAGTTTAATTTTTAGAAATAAAAACATTACTTCTGGGAGGTAATTCTCTGAGATGTGTTTTTTTTTTTTTTAAATAAAATGGAATGAAGCAAGATAAAAACATACCTGAGGAATTATATAAACATTATATTCACTGTCTATTTTTCTTGCCCACTAGAACCTATATACCAAAGAGGACAGGGACTTTTGCTATCTCCTATTCCTGGAAGAGTTTCTAACACTAGCAAGCACTGATTAAATATTGGGTATGTGGATCAATGGATGGCATTAAAGACTCTCCTAAAGCTTAAATTAATACTAAATCTAAGTCTAAACTCCTCTAAAATGCCTTTTAATCATTTCTTATTCCTAGTTTTCTGACATAAGTTACAAAGATGAGTATGTGTAAAAATGAAAGTTTACTGTTTCAAAATATCACTGTTGGACTACAGATGTAGCTCTAGAGCACATCTAGAATGGCAGAGCACTTGCCTAGAATACACAAAATAATGGGTTCAATCCCCAAAACCACAAAAAAATGCACAATTGCATATGATGAAATTAAGTTTAAATATTAAGTCTGAAAAATAAAATGTATCAATATAATTATCCATAAACAGTGACTACTATCTCCATAATCTATACAGAACCTCAACAGTATGCTGAAAACTTGGGCTAAACCCCAGCCTCCCCACCTCACATTAAAAACATTACTCTGCAGCATTAGTTCATCCATTCCTTCTTTTTCAATTTTTTTTTTTTTCAGTACTGGGGACTGAACTCAAGAACTCACATTTGTTAGGGAAGTGCTCTACCACTTGAGCAATACCCCCAGTCTTTTTGTTTTTATTTTATTTCTGAGAGAAGGTCTCACTAACTTTGTCTGGGCTGGCCTCAAACTCCAGGTCCTCCTGTTTCTACTGCTCAAGTAGCTGGGATTACAGATGTATAACACCATGCCTGGCACTCATTAAATCTTGTATAAAATATTTTCATATCCCTTGTAGTTCATTTAATTCAAGCAGAATTAGAACTCTCACCAGGTACTTTATATATGTGTATTTATATACAGAAATAAAAATATAAGTATCAATGCATCTAAGAAAAACTTTATAAAAACAAGGAAATCTATTTTCCTTTTATGCTTTATTATATTTTAAAAACTCCATATTTCTAAGATACTAACATTACATCTAAATTTGTCTCTTACCTAGTTTAACAGGAAAGCCTGGAGGAAGCTTCATTTGAACAAATTCTCTAAGCTTGTTAAAGTGCTTGAAGGGAGCTATTACTTCTAGGACATTCAATAATCTGAAAAATGGAAGAAGAAAACCATGTTTTCATTGTTCAAACTGATTTCTGTGCATCATTATGTTGTTTTTAAACTATATGATTCAAAATAGTAGTACTAACTTCTACATTTACAGATGAAATCTTCTTCCTCTTTTTTGTTGTTGTTATTCCTTCTGCTGTATTGTCTATTCGTAACTTTTACTTAATGTCTGCTTGTAACTTTTACTTGATTTTGCAGCCATAATTTCCAGTTTGATATCAGACCCTTGTTTAAATGCAGTCAAAGCTTATACTTGTTTACTTACTAAAATCCACAAATACCTAAATTCTTGAAGTAGACAGTTTCCATGGCTGAATTTCAATATCAATTTATTAAGATGTATTCAAAGTCTCTTATGTGCTTAATATTCCTCGATTTCTTGCATTCATTTAATAACCAGTATTTCTTGCTATTATATTTAAAGGGAAATATGAATCACATTAATTTCAGGTTATACTATTTTTTTATGCTACAACTTCTTTCTCTTTCGGTTGGACTGATTTAATCTTCAAGTAGTACTATCTTTCTTTCAACAAGTACTTATAGATGCTGTATTTCTTGAATTCTTTTGTATCTGAGAATATCCTTATGCCCTGATATATAAGTGACATCTTAGCTAGATATACTACCAAACCATACTTTTTTTTTATTTTTTTGGTGATACTAGGGTTTGAACTCAAGGCCTTGAGCTTGCTAACAGGTATGCTACCACTTGAACCATACTCCCAGCCGATTTTTCTTTTGTCACATGTCAAAAATATGAGAAAATGTAAGGCTAAGCTGACTTTACCTCTTTTCTGCCTGGACGCCTTCAATTTCTTATTAACAAACTTTAATCATAATTTTTACTGATTATTATGTACCCATTTTTCTTGAAACCTTATGCTATAATACAGAGTAGGTTTTCCATTCACAGAAGTTTACTTCTGCCATATTTTAAGAACAACTTCAGTTACATTTGGGAAGTTATCTATTTAAGTAGAACAACAATGGTTTCCTATGTTGAACTGTCTCTGTCCTCCATATCTATTATTTATCTAATTCCTTTCATCTGTTCAATTCATAAATTGTAAGCTATCAAAATTTAATTTTCAGTCACATCTAGTCTCTTCATTATTCTTCTCTAATGTCTTTTTGTTTCATTTTTTATTTATTTTGGCAGTGCTGGAGTTTGAACTCAGAGTCTCATGCTTTCAAAGCAGGAGCTCCACCACAAACCATACCCTCAACCCATATTTTTGTTTTGGCCATACTGGGAATTGAACTCTGGGCATCATGCTTGCTAGGCAGGCACTCTACCACTTGAGCCACTCCACCAGCCCTTTGTGCCTTGAACTGAGATCATCATCCTGATCTCTGCCTTCTGAGGAGCTAGGATTACAGGCTTGAGTCATCACCGCCCCCACCATATGTTTGTTAATAGTGCTATTAATTCTCAGTTTATTTCTTTAGCTGTTCAATCTTCATTTCATTCTATTATCTTTCAGCTCATCTTAGAGTGATCTAGGTTTATAGACTTCGTGTTCTATTGTGTGCTTTTCCATAGAAAATTTTTATAGAAAATTTTCTTCAGTTCTTTAACGTTTTATTCTAGAATTAAATCTTTATTTGGTTTTTGTATTCAGTGTTCCTTATTTTACTTTTCTTCAAGGACAGTGGTTGCAATTGCCACATCCTATAAATACTAAAGATATCACTTTTTTCACATAATCACAAATCTGAATTTAGACTACCTCCTAAAACTGATGTCATCATAAAATTAGCTGCATTGCTTCTCTATTAGTAAGTAGTAGAATATAAAAGTGGTACATCATGGAGTCAACTGGGTCCTAGATATGATGGGTTATGACAGGTTTGCATATGTAGTTAGCACTCTTCTAGCATTTTCTATGACTTTTCTCTCTCTGATCTATAAGTTTTGGGCTATAGAGAATGTTCTATCTACTTTTCTAAAGCTTAGGTATGAGGCAAAGTCCAGGAGCAGGCTATATACATGGACTTTGTTGTAAAATATGGGCCCTGCCTTTTTTCTTGGAAAAAAAAAAATTTAATGCATCAGGCCAAGTTTTTAGTTTTTTAATGTACTGGGCAAGATTAGAAAGGGAAGGAACTAGGAAGACAAAATAGCCTGGGGCTTCAACTCATTCCAGCCATCCCATTTTAATGACACTAAAGCTACAATAGTATCAAGAGTGAGCTCTAACTACCCACCTCCCTCCCATTCCATTCATCTCTCCAAATGAGATTTTATTTTTTCTAAAGGAGCATCTGGTCAGTACAAGTCTGAAAGGATATAGTCAAGTAGTTCACTGCAATATTGTTTATAATAGGAACAAACTAAAAATAATTAAAATGTTTATCAGTAGGGACATGATAAAATAAATGACAATATATCAATACTATAAAAATATCAAGAAAAAAGGAAAAAATAACAGACAAAAAAAGTAGTTACTGTTAGAACTCAAAGATACACTCACTTTTAAAAGAAAAAAAGGAACTGACAGAATGAAATACAGACCATTTGCCACTTTTATTAAAAATGTAAAAACACAGGTAAGTTTAGATAAAAATATACCAGTCATTAACTATTAATGTGGTAAAAGTTATCACATAACTAACTAAAAGTTATGTGATAGTCTTAAGACTATTTTCAAGCATGTAGTCATGTATTACTTTAATAACTTTTTAAAAACAATTCAAAAATTTATGTAGAGAAATCAATAAAAATACTTTTGTGAAAAAGAAAATTTCTGAAAAAGTACACACACTATTCAAGACAACAGCTACTTGAACCAGGCGCCAGTGGCTCACGCCCGTAATCCTAACTAGTCAAGAGGCAGAGATCAGGAGAATTACAGATGGGAGCCAGCCCAGGCAAACAGTTGGCAAGACCCTATCTCAAAAATACGTAACACAAAACAGGATGAGCAGAATAGCTCAAGTGGCCGAGTGCCTGTATAGCAAGCATGAGGTCCTAAGTTCTAACCCCAGTGCTGCCAAAATCAAATGAAGTGAAAAGACAACTACATGCTTTTATGATTAGAAACCTGAAATACACCACCCAGTTGCAAATATTACTAGAACCTTCACAGCTTAATAGATTTTTTATCAATATGTACAGTTCAAAACAAACTTACAATTCAATCCCTAAGGGAAATTCCTGGCTCATGGCTATGGTGGCTTTAAAAGTTTTCTTACTTTCTTTGCACACCAGTTCTCTGCCCAGATGAGGAGCTCTAAAACAGTAAAAGAGAGAGAGAAAGAGGGAGAGAAAAGAAAAAAATGTTAGGAAACTTGTTCAATAGGCTACCATCTTTCAGAGAAGAATTTGTCATCTTCCATTGACATTTTAATAGTTCAATTTTTCTTACTCTGTCTATAGAAATAAATTAAAATTACACTAAAAATAATAAGCAGTACATAAGAAATGAGACCAGTGTAACAAAAATAAAACAGCAGAGTAAGAGTTCAGAAAAAACAAAACCATCAGATCAGATAATTCCCACTGAGCATAATTGAATTTCAATAATCACTATTACTAGGAACAAAGAAAATCACTAGAAAAAACAAACTTTGAAAGTATCACATCTTAACATCACTTATTCAATTCAATCTACTATTATAGTAGCATTCATCAGCAAGTATTATGAAAAACAAAGAATTCTATGGCAATCATTGTCCAAAGAAAATTACAACAAAAATTTAAAAATTTAATTCACTTGTTTGTGATTTTATGAAAGGGCAACACTCATTCTGTAAAACAGAATGTGTTCTGATGAACTGAGCATACGTGGTTAGCTCTACAGACACAGAAAGAGTTAAAGAAAGCAGAAACAGACTAAAAAGTGGACCATTGCTTCAAAATTCTGGTTGCTTTAATTCTTTTCAAGATTAAAACAGACGGGACTTCCTTATTGCACTGACTCACCCTGACTGGAATCTCCTGGGATTTTTTGGAAAACTGATCTGATACAAAGTTAAGTCTGATTATGTGACACATGCCACATGGTACTTCATTCCTGTTTGGTCTGATCTGCTGGGTGCCTAGTGTACGAGGCAAGTTCAACAGAATGGCCTCTCATAGAACATGTTTAATACTACAGAACATTAAGACAGAGAGAAATTATGGAGAAGTTATAAAAATGTAATAAGCCTGTTAAGAAATGTCTGATAAAGCTGGAAAAAAAAAGAAATGATGACAATTTTTTCCTAAGCCTAGTGGTAGGTGATATTTCATTTTCAACCAAAAGAAAATACTGGCTGCCCAGAAAAAACTATTTTATTCATTCATTGAAAAGACATTCTTTCTTTATTCATTGATCTTTTTTTAGTCAACAAACATGTACTGAATACAAGCAATATTCCAAGTATTCTATAAAGTGTTAGTAATACTAAACACAAGTTATGTTCTATGTACTCTAATTAAGTAGTAGTAATACAACAGTAGCACAGGTTTTATGGAAGGAAGGGTGAAACAAATAAATAACGATAAGAAGATGAACTTAGAAAGGCAAACAGGAAACAGTGAATAAATAGCCTTATAAACAATGATGAAGAGGCCAGGCACCAGTGGCTCACACCTGTAATCCTAGCTACTCAGGAGGCAGAGATCAGGAGGACCGAGGTTCAAAGCCAGCCTGGGCAAACAGTTTTCAAGACCCTATCTCCAAAAAACCTATCATAAAAAAGAGCTGGTGGAGTGGTTCAAGTTAAAGTCTTATACCAAAGTACTCACATATTCTACTTTTTAGAAAAATCCAAAGAAAACATAAACCAAAAACACATACTTTCCATTTTCAGCAGATATATATTCTTCCCATGTAATAGTGTTCTGAGGAGGAGGGGTAAGGGACTGTCTTCGGACTGGCTGCCAAAAAATAACAAAGAAAAAGGTGAGAAGTGTGAAGAAAGAAAAATGTCACATTTTTTAAAATACAAAATTAAAATGTATAGCAAACTGGGGGTTTGGGGTATTGCTCAGTGGTACAGTGTGTGAACATGCAAGGCACTCTAGGTTCACCTCCCAGCATCAAAATCAAAACAACAAATAGAGAAAACAGCAAACTATTTAGACTATCAATCTACCTAATATACTACTTTAAAAGATTTCTTTTAAGAGAGTTCTATGGCTAGTGGTAGATGAAGGTCTCAGGAAGATCCCCAAAAGAAAGGGATTCTCTACTTGGCCCTTTAGATCCTTGTCTCCAAAAGCCAAATAGGAATTTTCAGGCAGAGACACAAAGCAAGAGACAGCAGAGATTTACACGGTAAGTAAGGCAGAAATAACAGACATGCCTCATAGGCAAGGCGCCAGTGTACAGGAAAGGACAGCACACACCCACACATGGGTGCATGCTCATGAAAAGAGGCACACCAACTGTTCTAACATTAGGGACCTGTACTACACAAACAGGGCAGGGGGTGAGATGTAGCATAATTAGCAGCCCCAGGCAAAGTGTGGCCTGATTGATCATTATCTCAGCTCTGTTGTACAAAAGATTCCAGAGAAGTTATTATCATTGTCATCAATGGGAGGGACATCTGGTCCTATGACATGTTTACACCTGCTCCACGGTGCAGCCTCCTCATCAGAGGTAATTATCCACATTTGAGAGGTGATCTATCGTGTGAAGCTCTGCTATCCCATGGGGGTAGTTTTGATCCCTTGTCATAAAGACACTGTCAATCAGTCCTGCCATTCCCAAAATCCAGGGTGACTTTAGGAAAGACACAAAGCAAAGGAGACAGATGTAAAATGGAGGCAGGGATATCAGGTTTTTATCTTGCTTTCAGTTTACCTGTGGGCACAAGAGACAGTGACCCTTAGCAAAAGCAGTTTCTAAGTACCTATGCTGAACATTTCTCAGTCTTCAGGGATTTAGGACACTAGCCAATTTGGCTCTGTAGCTGTCCTTATGAATGTTAAACTAGTACACAAGAAGGGGACAAGTTGTAATAGCTGAAGTATGTAAGTCAAAGGAGCCAGTTGTTTAAGCTTACAAGTAGAAATACCATTATAAAGCAGAAGACAAGGGAAAGTCAAAAGTTAGATGACATCCAATTAAATAATTGTGTAGATTCCTTTTTTTCCCCAATAATTCCATGAGAATGAGTCACTAAAAAAATGTGTTTGGATTTGGTAGAAACGGCCTTTTGTTGTTGTTGTTGTTGTACAACTTCAATAGAAGACCTTTGCCAAAGATTTCGTCAGAGGTGCCTGGTAGAAGAGCTTTAGTGTCAGACAACCGTGAGTAAGAACCCTTTCAGCATTGTGTCTGGAAGATCTGACACAAGTGACCCCATATTTCATTATTGGTCTCTTGAGACACGGCCTCATTATATGGCTCTAGCTGACCTAAAACTCTTGATGCTGCTGCCTCAGCCTGCTGAGTAGCTGAAACTACAGGTGCATCCCACAGCACTCAGCTTAATCCCATTTCAGTTCTAACACTTTCCCCGTCCTCTCTGAACAATTTTCTCTGAAAACATTTCTGCTTAACCATACTGTGGTTTATTTTTCAATTATCCCCTGTTGCTGTCCCAATTGGTATGATTTGATCCCATATTGGGGGGTGGGAGGATGAACAGTGTCAGGCAGCTAAAAATTAATGCTAAAAAGACCCTTTTCGGAAAACTTAAGCAACAAGGAATGGCTTTTGAGATGAGTTTACCTGGAGCTCATTTTTAAATTTAATTTTGTTTGTCCATCTCAAAATACTGCTCAGGTTGCTTTGTCAGAGTTGTACATGTGTAAAATGTAAACAGACAACATTTACAAGGTTTTACAAAGAAAATACAAAATAAAACCAACAAGAGCAAACATTTAAAGAAAAAGTAAACAAGTACTTGTTAAGAGTCATTTTCCATGAATTTGGCTGATGCCTTAGAAAAGGAACAAAACTTGGCAGAGTGGCTCAAGTGACAGAGAGCCTGTCTAGTAAACACAAGGCCTTGAATTCAAATCCCAGTACTGAAAAGAGAAAAAAAAGAAAAAGCTCTGGAAAACAAAAGACTTTGAACAGCCATGGTCTGAATTTAGCAGATGAAAGTCTAGTTATTTACACTTAATATAGCATTTTAGGATAATAATTAGGACAGACAGCATTATGTCAGGACCATCAAGCTCATGTCCTTTTAAAAATACATTTAAATTTTTATTTTAGCATAAAAAATGATATAATCTTTATGTCTCTTGTCAGTAACTGGACTGGAGATGAGGCTCAAGCAGTAGAGCCCCCATCAAATGCAAAGCTCTTAATTCAAATCCAGTAACCCTCACCCCCAAAAAACTATTACTTTTACATATAAATCTTCATTTAATTTTGCCTCTTAAATAAAGTAGAATATATTTGTTTACAGTTGTATTTTCTAGATGACCATCACTAAATTCTCTTAATGATTATTGTCATTTTTTGGAGTATACAATATTTGGACATGTCCAGTTATCTTTGTTTAAAGATGAGTCATGATACAATGAAGCACAGGAGCAAAAGTCTGAAAAGGGCTAGCACTACTGATAATTTTAGTTTGAAGGATGCCAGCTTGGTAAATTATTCTCCTCAGCTCTGTACTGTTGAAGGCTTATATATTTGGGAAACATACATACATTTCTCCTATTAAAAAAGTCAGCAACGTAACTACATGGAAGTATCTTATCTTAGCTTTTCCTTTTGTTGAAGTAGAACAATAAATTTACAGCACTGACAAAAATCATAAGCATTAGAGACCTCTTATAAGCTGAAGGGACAATGCTAGTTACATGAATTAATTTTCATTATATGCACTTAAGTGCATATCATATATACAAAAATGCTCGTTCAGGCAAGACAGATAGATGTAAGCCACATTTTACATAGTAGGACTGCCCGATGGCAGGTTTATTGTTCTCATATGAATGGTACTGATTATAACAGCAGAGTGCCAAGTTTTATGTTCAAAGTCCAAACACAATGCATAATGCATAAAGAGAGCACTTGTTTGTTTCCATGTGTTAATATTTTACACCTTTAATTTTGTAAACTCTTGTATAGCACTTAAATTTTTGACATACAGCTCTACTTTTTTAGTCACAGGCACATAGGGTGTTAATGTACTAGAATCATCTAAAATAACAGCTGTTCATAAAGTGGTTATTTAAAAGTCTCTGGCACAGATACACAAGCAATTATCTTGATACAACACAAAATTCTTTTTCTTTAAGCCAGTTTCTTGGTAAATGTTAGTAAAAGTAGAACAGTATTTTCTATTCTACTTTTGGCCTCCTTGCTTGGACAGAGAACTGGGTTTTAGTCTTACATTAGTTTAATGAAGTTTGACCTTAGAAAACTATTTAGAAACTTAGTAACATGTCAACTTTTTATAAACTCCATCTGTTATATACTTTTTGAGAGTTATATACTTTGTAACAGTTTTATTTGCATTTTGAAGCTTTTGCACAATTTGTTTAGGCAAAAATTGTTTTGTCTTTTTTTTTTTTTTTCTTTGCAATACTGGGGGTTTAAACTCAGGCACCCTCAGTCCTTTTTGCTTTAGTTATTTTTTAGGTAGATTCTTGCATTTTTTTCCCAGGCCAGCCCGCACAGCAATCCTTGTACTTAGGCTTCTGCAAAGCTGGGATGACAGATATGTGCCAATACACTGAGCTTTTTTTGCTGAGATAGGGTCTTGCCAACTCTTTGTCTGGGCCAACCTCAAACAACAACCCTTCAAATCTCTGCCTCTTGAGCAGCTGTAATCATAGACATGAGCCACTGCACCCAAATTTTTTTTAATAAAATATTTTTAAATAAAACACTTATGCTTCTCTTATAGTTTTTATTTAAAACATAGCTTAAATTCTTCATGTCTTTTCTGCATATAGAACTATACACATGTTAATTAGAATCTTAACTTAATTATATTTTAATCAAGACCCAGGAAGAAAGCTATCTGAAACTGGTTCTCTATATACTAACAATTTATGAAAAACATTTGTAAATAGACTTAAATGTATTGTAAAAGAGGGTTGAATCCAAATTATATTTATGACAGAATGAAACATTACGATAATCTGTTCACATAGACAATCTTTAAGATCCTTTTCTGCATGTCTCTAATCAAGCAGTTTTCCTTGGTTTTAAAATGACCCTTTTTTTTTCCTTCAGTCCTGAAGTAACTCTTGTATGTCTCCATTTTAACTAGGACTAAGATAACAATCTTAAATAGATGGTATTTTAGAAGCAGCAGCAGAAGAAGGGAGAAAAAAAATAGAAAACACTTAGAGGGGAAATAGGCCCTCTACATTAACTCTACAATTGCAGTCCAACAATCATCCTAAAGATGCTCATGCTCACCCTCACACGTATACACACACACACACACACACACACACGTACACATACATACACACACACACACACGCTTTAAATTAAGCACATCAAAAATGTCAACTTAAGCTAACATAAAATAGCTACAAAATGCAAAATAAATGCACTGCAGAAAAGTTAATTTGTTGTTTTGGGGAGAATGCTAGGGGCAGGTTAAGTTTTCACCAATGCCATGTTAGGACTCCTTTTGATAGAAATTTATTTTGATGGCTGAAGCAAAACAGTGAGTGAAGTGTTTTGGGTCAATCTCCAATTTATTGCTCCCATAGTCATGCAACTATTTAACTCTCCAATAAGTCAATTATCATAGACAGACTATAGATATATACAAAATGACACATAAAAACAATTACATTAATTTAGAGAACACTCTTAGATAAACCATCCTTTAGTCTTTATTTTTCTTTCCAGGTCACAGGTTTATGATTTTATGAATAACTAGTCAGCTAGAATTCTCCCTGTGGGACACAAACATATTTAGCACTTCATTCTTATCTAAATAACAAGAGATCTCCTTTTAACATTTTGGTTACTTTGTGTACCTTATATTTTTTCCCAGTTAATTTTTAATGCAAAATTACAGATTTTAATTTTCCTAGTCAAACAAATGGCAGAACTTTAAATTAGTTCAAATAAATACAAATGGGTCAAAACAGCCTCCAAACAATATGGAATCTAAACTTTGGATTTTTAATAGAACAAATGCAATTGGAAGATAGTATGTAAATATAAAGTTTCAAATGAAAAGTCCCAGAAAAGTTGTTGTTACTGCTGTCATCATTTGGGGGTGGGGGGGATATCTCGTTCCTATGAGATGATTATACCTGCTCCAGGGTACAGCTTCATCATCAAAGGTCCATATTTAGGGGGTGATCTATCTTGTGAGGCTTTGCTATTCATTAGGGGTGGTTTTGGACCCTTGTCATAAAGATCAGTACTATCATTCCTGGAAACCAAGGTGACCTCACGAGAGACTCAGAGCAAAGGAGACAGATGCAAAATGGAGGCTGGATGTCAGGTTTTTATCTTGCTTTAAGTTATATTGTATGTCCAGGTATAAGGAGTCTGTGCCTTTTAGCAAAAGCAGTTTCTAAGGACCTGTTAACAGTTCCATCAAGTTCCAAAAGAAATATTATCAATTTTTTACATCCCAACAAGAATACAGTAACCACGTAATAATTTCTACTCCTTCAATGTTTCAGTCATCTGAAATGCTCCTGGCATATGCTAGATGCTGAACACGGGAGCTACAGAGAAGTGTAGGAATAAGTATAAGCTCAGTGGTAGAACACTTGCCTCGCACCCACAAGGTCTTATTCAAGGGCCTAAGTTTATCCCATTCACTTGGAAAGAAAAGAAAATACAGAGATGAACAGTTAACAAGAAATACAAAAATAAGATTTTTAAAGCTACTGCCCAGGCTGAAGTGCAGTGATTATTCACAGGCAAATCCCCGACTATTTTTACTTACTGCAGACACCAAAACAGCATTAACACACTACAGTCCCAAGTTTCTGGGCATAAGCAATCCTCCAGCCTCAGCCCCCTAAGTTCTTAGGACTACAGGTGTGCACCACTGCACCTAGCTCAAAACAATACACCATTAAAGACCAAAGGATTACAGAAAATATCAAGTACTGCAAAAAGAGGAGGGGGTGGGATGTGTCCAAGAGACTACAGAAAATAAAATAGTAAAGTAGTTCAGAAAAGATGGCAATTTTATATGGACAATAAATCAGGGCTATATGATTGGGTTTCTGATTTCAATGAAAATGAAACTTAGAAAGCATTTTAAAGAAACTCTTAATAAAATTTAAAACATAATACAAGTCCAAAGACCCATGGCCTTTTTGTCTGGTCAATGGAAAAAGGGGGTAACTTTGTCAACAAGTAAGTTCAGCATCCCCTCTTTCAACTTATCTCCATTTCTTTCTCCTGAGCACAAACGTACTAACCAAAATTCAGTAATTAAATGAAGACTGATGAGGCTCTAATTCAACGCAAGAAAAAAGAGTACATACAGGCAGGAAGGGTGTAAGATCACACTAAATTGTCATGATCAGTGTACTCACTTAACTAAATTATGACTGATCCATTTAATACATGAACTATCTAAACATTAAAATATTTTCTTGGAATGTTCTCTAAACTGAAGAGAACACCCACAGAGTGGGAGAAAATATTTGCCAACTATACATCAGACAAAGGACTGAATATAAAGGGATATAAAGGGAACTTAAAAAACTAAATTCTCCCAAAACTAATGAACCAATAAAGAAATGGGCAAGTGAACTAAACAGAACTTTCTCAAAAGAAAAAATTCAAATGGCCAAAAACACATGAAAAAATGCTCACCATCTCTAGCAATAAAGGAAATGCAAATTAAAACCACGCTAAGATTCCACCTCACCCCTGTTAGAATAGCCATCATCAGCAACACCACCACCAACAGGTGTTGGCGAGGATGCGGGGGGAAAAAGGAACCCTCTTACACTGTTGGTGGGAATGTAAACTAGTACAACCACTCCGGAAAAAAATTTGGAGGCTACTTAAAAAGCTAGACATCGATCTACCATTTGATCCAGTAATACCACTCTTGGGGATATACCCAAAAGACTGTTACTCCAGAGGCACCTGCACACCCATGCTTATTGCGGCACTATTCACAATAGCCAAGTTATGGAAACAGCCAAGATGCCCCACCACTGACGAATGGATTAAGAAAATGTGGTATCTATACACAATGGAATTCTATGCAGCCATGAAGAAGAACGAAATGTTATCATTCGCTGGTAAATGGATGGAATTGGAGAACATCATTCTGAGTGAGGTTAGCCTGGCCCAAAAGACCAAAAATCGTATGTTCTCCCTCATATGTGGACATTAGATCAAGGGCAAACACAACAAGGGGATTGGACTTTCAGCACATGATAAAAGCAAGAGCACACAAGGGAGGGGTGAGGATAGGTAAGACACCTAAAAAACTAGCTAGCATTTGTTGCCCTCAACGCAGAGAAACTAAAGCAGGTACCTTAAAAGCAACTGAGGCCAATAGGAAAAGGGGAACAGGTACTAGAGAAAAGGTTAGTTCAAGAAGAATTAACCTAGAAGGTAACACACACGCACAGGAAATCAATGTGAGTCAATGCCCCGTATAGCTATCCTTATCTCAACCAGCAAAAACCCTTGTTCCTTCCTATTATTGCTTATACTCTCTCTACAACAAAATTAGAAATAAGGGCAAAATAGTTTCTGCTGGGTATTGGGGGGGAGAGGGAGGGGGTGGACTGGGTGGTAAGGGAGGGGGTGGGGACAGGGGGGAGAAATGAACCAAGCCTTGTATGCACATATGAATAATAAAAGAAAAAGGAAAAAAAAAAGCTATTTTAACAAAATTCTCTCAATCTGACTGTAATCAAAAAACGCTGAAAGGAAAAAACCATACATTTTTCTAGGCTGCAGAATTAAACTAAAAATAAAAAGAAAAAAAATATTTTTTTGGAACATATAGTATTACCATGAATTGGCTGGAATCAGGCATACTATTCTGGAAAATTTATCCATCTCCAGGGCATATAACCTGGCACCATAGAGGAGGGATTCAACACTGAAGTAATTCAAACTTCCTTTTCATAGTCTTTATTTTCTTATGCCTATGACTGTTTACACTTCAATCCAGCCCCCACGTGTATGAATGTTTATACAACACACACATAAACTATTGTTTTATGAACTAGTAATGACTCTATGCGTGTTGCTCTGGTTGTTTTCTATCTTTTTTCATTTTTTTTCCAGAACTGGGGTTTGAATTCAGGGCATACACCTTGAGTCACTCCATCAGCCCTTTTCTGTGATGGATTTTTTTCAAGATGGGGTCTCAAGAACTATTTCCCTGGGCTGGCTTCAAACCTCAACCCTCCTGATCACTGTCTCCTTAGTAGCTAGGATCACAGGCATTAGCCACCAGCACCCAGCTTCTATCACTTTTATTCAGATACTAATATTAAAAAAAAAAAAAAAGAAAAGGTAATTGTGGCACACTAAATTAATTCCCTATCTACGAAAGGGTCCCTACCCTATCGTTTGAAAAACAATATAATAACATGTTAACATTTGAGGAATCTTGAAAGATATTCAGGAATTCTAGTACTTATTTGTAAAACTAAAATTGCCAAAATAAAAAATATATTTAAGAATCCATCCAATTAATTTCATTAGGAAAGATGGTAGGAGTAGTTACCATGTTTAATGTATCTCTTTATTTCTTAATTTCCCTCCCCATTCCTTACTGATCATGCAATGCTTTGCATACAGCATGCTTTCAATAAACATATCTGAATAAAAAATTTACGGGATGGTATAGGTTAGTGATGGATCTTTAGCTGGGCCTTCGAAGCAGCAGATTTTGGAACTTTACATAAAGGAACGTGGAATAAAAGTTAACACTGGGTTTCATACTCACAAACGATTTTAATGTACTTATTAATGGAGACTCAAATAACAAGCATAAACCCTCACAAAAAAAAAAAAAAAAGTTTTTTTTTTTTCTTTGCTTCCTAATAGTGACATGAAGAAAATGAAGACTCACAGAAAAACAAAAGGAAATTCATAGTAAAACATCTCAAATGTCAGGAACGCCATCCTTTTTCTCATGAGAAAACAATAAATTAGGAAAAGTAAAAATTATACCTCAAAATTCTGTTCCATTATGTTTCCACCTTTACTCAAACTCTCCACGATGGCCTTATTTCGAAGAATATCCTCTTCACTGAGGTGTTCCCTTCTTTTCCTTGATTCTAAAACAAGTCCATTCACCAGATAAAAGTCTGCCAAAAAGTTTCCTACTCTTTCCTAAAACAAAACCAAACATTCAAAATAATGAAATTTAAAGTAAGTTCTTCTAAGATTAAAAAGAAAAGTGTCAAAGTAATATATTTTTCTGTAAACATATAATATGTCAGTGAAAATAAATATCCCTTTAATATTTGAAATTACCAAATCATTTTATATATCCTGTTACATTAAAATATACAAATTATGCATCTCCAATGTATACAGGAAATTTTAAAAGACACAAAAATGTACAGTTATTAACTTACAGGTGAGTTAAGACTAAATAAAAATACCACATAGTATTCTTTTATAATCTACTCCCAAGTAGCACAAAGCTATCTGAAAACTTTATTAAACCAACAAACATTATGAGTAACAAGGAGGGGTCAGGGATTACACTGTTCCCATTTTATAGATAGAAAAGAAAAGCAGAATAAAGATGAAACAATCCAAGTCACATAAGAATCTCTAATACAACTATAATTGGTGACCCTGCTTATGTTCTCTAATCTCTAACAGGACCAAAATTTAAGTTGTAGCTGCTTGCTGCTTTGGAAAGAAGCAGAGAAAGCAGAGTAGTCTTGCTCCCCGACACATTTAAGTATTTTAATTATGGACTGGGGAGAAGGAAATTCAAGTGACAAGAAAGGCAACAAAAGTAGTTACTTCTTTTCAATGAAGTCTTGCTAATCCTTCAACATTAACCTTCACCTTTTTTCAGACCTACAGGTGGTCAGAGTTTGAAATACTTTAAAAATAAATCAATAACTTAGTAAAAACAAGCTTCCCACTTCTACCTACATGCAAATCAGTCTCTGCATTGCTCTTTTCTGTCATTCCAAAACTATGTGTTTAGCATTATTTCCTGGTCCACCTTGCTTCGGTGGCCTCCTTGCATATAAGTCATCAGAAAGCAAAGCATTTTGCACCAGTTTCTACCTACAAAATGGGAACCATAAGCATACTGACTCCCTCCTTACCTGTCAAAGATTTAAGGAGATCACCTAGATGCTGTTCAAGAGCTTTGAGCTGCTTAGCAGTAGCACTAGATGAATAGCAGTTTCAATTTTATCTTCTCTTGAAGTGATCCATCTAATGCTGTCCAGAAGAACAGAGTACAGACAAATAAGACTCCAAACCAACAAATGGACTGCAATGCAGGATCCCACAACTTGGAATCCTAAATGCCATTTGTTGCCAAATAGGCTTAGAGAGGAAAACTGATGAGCCTAGAACTCACAGTTAGAATTCATCTGTGGCTGGGTAGTAATTATCAGGCTTTGAAACCATACAATGACAAAGCATTTATTAAATGTATGTTATTATATCAATAAAAATGTGAAGTATGTATTCCCCATGATCCAGCCATTTCATTTCTTGCTACCTTTAACATACAATACAAAGTCATGTAAAAGGATGGTAGGCACATTCATTTATAACAGCAGAAAACATAAAGATGTGCCTAACTAATTAAATGTATAAAAATAAAATTGGATAAACAAGTTACAGAATATCCATAGTACGGAATACTATTCAGTTGCTAAAAAGAATGAAGTAGCACTACATGCAATGGTAAGAAAAAGCTTCTATCTCATACTAAAGACTAAAAACAGCCAGTTGCAAAACAACAGGTACAACATCAAAACAAAAGACTACATATTATTATGAATACATATCTACACATGGAAAATAAAAAAAGGTCTGGAGGATTTACAGATAACCTTCAGCAAGGTGTCTAGGATTTTGGGTAGTAGGAGACTGTGGGTAGTAGTCAAGGGAGACTGTCCAGCTGTGTGTGTGAAGTTGTATGATGGTTAATTTTATATTAATTTGGCTAGGCTAAAATGCTCTGGTATTAGTCAAGATGTTGCTATAAAGCTATTTTTTAGATGTAACTGACATTTTAATCAGCTAAATTCTGGTAAAAAAGATTATTCTCCAAAATGAGGTGGGTCTTTTACTTCAAAACTGCCTCACCGATACACTGCCTGATAGTCTGTCTAGTCTTTAGATTTTTGACTCAATACTACAATATTAACTCTTCCCTGAATTTCCAACTTGCTAGACTGCTGTATACAATTTCCAACTTGTCAACTCCTAAAATTACATGAACCAAGTCCTAAAAATAAATGTTTCTCCCTCTCCTTCTCCTACTCTTTCTTCTCCCCTACTATTTCTTCCCCCTTTTTCTATCTCCTATTAATCTTGTTTTTCAGAGAATCCCAAGCTATATTTTTGTTTCTCTAACGCAAATATATCTTCTTACTGTGTTTACTAAAAATATAATTTTTAAAAACAGTTCATCTTGCCCCTTACCTGATGCAGTTATTCTAAAATTCAAAAATTTATCAAAATAGTCAGACGTGGTAGCTCATACCTATAATCTGAGCTACTCTTAAGGTGGCAAACCCCTGTGATCCCAGCTACATGGGTGACCATGTGTGAGGCCAGTCCTGTGCAAAAATGTGAGACCACACCTGAAAAATAACTAAAGCAAAAAAGAGCTGGAGGTATGGCTCAAATGGCAGAATGCTTGCCTAGCAAATGCAAGGCCAAGTTCAAACCCTTGTATCACAAATATACATATATCTACATATGTATAAATGCTTCTTTACACATTTCATTCAAAAATTTAAAATATGTATTTTTATAATATATATTATATATGTACATATATTTGGGGGAGATATTGAGGCAGTGTCTGGTTATTAGCCCAGACTGGCTGCAAGTGATTGTCTTGCTTCAGCCTGCCAAGTACCAGGATTACAAGCATGCACCACCACATCTTGAAAATTCTTTTAAATATATTTTTTAAAGTCTTCTATTACCCTATGCTGACAGATAAATAGGAATTATGGAGAGAATTTACAAATCATTAATGGAGAAAACTTCCACTGAGATTTAAGTTAATGATAGTCTTATAGAAAAGTAAGCTTAATTTGAGTTTACATAGACTACTGAGCTACAGATACTCAGTGAAAGTGGGGAAGAAAAAAAGATACAGGGAAATGAATTCAGGTGTATCTCACCCTTCTTATAAATAAAGCACTGGAAATAAAATGGAAGCCAATGAAAACACTTTTCTCTGTATAATAAGGCAGTTAACAAAAAAACCTTCCTGGCAGAGAACTCAAGTAAACTAAACTCTCTCTCCTGGCTTCTCAAAGTATACATTCCAACTCTGTAACCAAACATTATGTTTACCAATCTGGATTCATACATAAAGACTAGTTGAAGACAATTCTATAAGCTACGTATATAGTTTTTGAGACAGAGTCTCACATGTAGCCACGGCTGGCTTAGAAGTCAGGATATAGTCTAGGCTGGACCTCAAACTCTCAATCCTCCTGCTTCAGCCTTCCATATGCTGAAATTACAGGCATGCACAACCACATCTGGCATAAATAAGCTACTTCTTCCTACAGTCCCATTACAATTTTTGGCAATATTAAATACTAATTTTTAAAGTTTGAAAATCTAGATTTGCACATACTGTTTTATCTTCCCGGAAAAGCCATCCAGTTTGGGCACGTGTGAAAGAAATTGATTTGGTTGATAAAGTTGCAGAATAAATATCGCTGCTCATTAAAATGTCAACTTCTTCTTCTGTTTCCATCTCTGACTCCTAAGATGAGGGCAAAAGTAAAACATAAGAATCTAGGTTTTCCTCAAAGGTCTACATATAAAAATATTAACACTTATAATGTTACAGATTTTAAATCAAAAAGGACAGCTTCTAAATGTGAGTGCTATTCATTCTAAAAACAATTAGATGTTTAAATTTCAATATCTAGTATCTTCTCCAATAAATCTGAATTATTACCTATTAATTATGAATCTTTAAAAGCAGGATACATGAAACAGCATTTTTACACCCCTATAAGACACGTAATTGAAACAGTGCTACCCATTACAGAACTGTCTAGTCTGCTGAGCAATTTTAAAACATTACCTTACTCAGGAAGTACACATCAGGAGGATCACAGTTTGAAGCCAGCTTGAGCAAATAATTAGTGAAACTCTATCTCAAAAATATCCAACACCAAAAAGGGCTGGTGGAGTGGGTCAAGTGGTATAGCACCTGCCTAGCAAGCATAAGGCCGTAAGTTTGAAACCCAGTACCACAAAAAAAAAAATAATAATAATAATAATAATAATAATAATAATAATAATAAAACATTACTTTAAAATAAATTGACACCTGAGATGAAATGTCTATATAAAGGTTTTGAGGAGGGATTTTTAAACAATGCTAAGAGTTTGAACTCAGGGCTTCACAGCTGGGGCACTCTACCACTTGAGCCATGCCCCTGTCCTTGTTTTAGTATTTTTTGTTTTGTTTTCGTTTTGAGACAGGGTCTCACTATGTAGCCCAGGATGGCCTGAAACTCAGAACTCTCCTGCCTCACCTTCATAAGTGCTGGAATTATAGACATGCACCACCACACTCAGCTACAAAGGTTTGTTTTCTTTAAAAATAAGAAGAATCAGTTCTGTTAATAAAAAAATCTGTCAATATCATATGAGCCTTTCTTTCTCCACAACTTTTAAAAGGAAGGAGAGAGAGGATGGGTCTTTTATTTCCTATAAAAAGGAAGTCATTAATACCAGGTATGATTTCTAAACCTCATATGTAAACTTGCTTCAGGTACACAGTAACTGAGGAAGAATTACTTTCTAGATGAAAAAAGTGTTAAATTCTGTGCTTGCTTCAGGAATAGAAGACTAAGTGACTCAGCTCTCCAATGTAAGACTAAGAGATGGGGACCACCATTTTGAGTCTCTATTCCCACCTCCTGCATGGAGGCAGGAAATGTTTCTCTTTTTTTTTCCCATTTCTCCCCATTTTTATCCTGTTATGATAAATTTCCAAGACGAAGATGACTAAGTGATCAGATACAGAGGAGTAAGTGAGCAGATGTAGGATGAGGTTCTTTCTCCTAATAGTCTGAAAGACACTCTAATATTAGGTAAAGGTAGAGATCTATCTGGGGAATGAGAGTTGTCCAAAAGTTTGTAATGGCTAGAGGCTCAATTTTCTATACCTTCTTTGTTCTAGGTTCTCAAGAGCCCTATTTTCTATTCTTCACCACTTCACTCTTTCAGTCTGTGGAAAACAGCAATGGCTTAGAAGAAGGACAGAACCATTTCTTCTACCCTTACAGTTGAAGACTGCAAAATCTTGAGATTACTGCCAAGATCATAATAGGGAAAAGCATATTCCTGTAATGCAAATACTGAACACAATTTTTTAAAGAAAAAGTTTGGTTAGAGTAGGTTGAAAAGAATTATTAAACACTACACTTCAAATATGTTATAACAACTAGAATTTTATATGTCTGCTTGGAAACTAAACACTATATATCACATTACTTACGTAGAAACTCATGTTTCATATAAACATTTAAATAGAATCCCTCTATAAATCAGATACCTCCTAACCACATCATCGAAAAAGATCTTCAGTTAATTACATTCCTTCAGCAAAGATCTAATGAACAATTATTACTTATATATGCACATTAGGATAAACAAATACAATCCTCCCTCAGGACCCGTGAAGAAGTGGTTCCAGGATACTGCACATACCAAAACCTGTGGATGCTAAAGTTTCTTGTATAAAATGGTGCAGTATTTCCATGTAAGTTAGGTACTTTCACTCATCTTTAGATGACTTCTAATACCTCTAAAATATAAATGCTATGTAAATAGTAGCTATTTAGGGAATAATGATAATAAAAAAAAATGTGTTATGTTCAGTACAAATTCATTTAGAATATTTTTGATATATGGTTGATTAAATCTGAGGATTGAGAACCTGAGAATGTAGAAGGCCTACTGCCCTAAGAATTGCTGCTCAAAATGCAGTTTCCTATATTTTAGGTATTATGTACACATTCATATACATATTACCATAAGTATCATTCATCTGGTGATCTTATCAATGCCATACTGATCTTATCAACTAATACTTACACTGCTAAATTTATCAATGGCTTCTTAACCTTATCTCAGTGCCATATTTACAACTCAGTTATTATTGTCTAGTTGGCTATCCTGCTGTCATTTAATATGCAAGAGGTCAAACAAATAAATACCTGAGAGTCTAGAATAGGGGTCAGCAAATTATAACTGGCAGGTTAAATCCAGTTGACTGCCTTTTCAAAAAATAAAATCATATTGAAATATCATCATGCACACTTATTTACATATTGCTTATAATTGCTGTTATTCTTGTAACAGCAGAGTTGAACAGTTGTGACACAGTACAGACCACAAATATATCTAAATTTCTAAAACATTTATTATCTCTATCTTTACTGAAACAGTTTGCCAATCTTGGTGTAAATGCTGTGTTAGGTACCAGAGAATACAATTAAAAGAACCCTATGGCCCTTAGAAAGCTTACCCCACTAGAGAGAGAAAGCCAAATAAACAAATATTGCACTAAAAGATTTATGGTTCCAGATTTAGAAAGAACATAAAGAAAACAAGGTCACCTCACAGGGGAGGAAGTGACACTAAGTAGGTAATGAAAGGTGTGATGATGCAAGGAGGGCATGCCAGGTTTAGGAAATGGAAACCTGACCAAAGAAATGAATTCCTAAATGGTCTGGTAACGTGAAAAACTGTGAACAGTTCAGAATGAGGTATCTAAAAGAGATACAGAATGAGGGGCCTAGCAAGACAAGACAAAGGCTAAACAAGTGAGCAAAAATCAGGTCACAAAAGGAACCAAGCTATTTGAAGAGGTTTGAATTTCACTCTTTAGTTAATTGGGAATGTTTAAAAGTATGTTTAAGCAAGAAAGATTTCATGTATTTGGTTTTCTTAGAGGTTAGGTTTAGTTTATTGAGATAGGGTCACGCTACATAGCCCAGGCACACCTCAAACTCTCAATCCTCCTGCTTTAGCCTTCCAAGTACTGGGCCTGACTATAAATTTGCTTTTAAAATTCAGTAGATGAGCAGCTTAAGTGGTATATTGCCTTCCTAACAAGCATGAAGCCCTGAGTTCAAACCCCAGTACCGGCAAAAAAAAAAAAACTTAAGTTCAATAGCTCTTTAACATATAGGATAACTTAGAAGCAGACAATCAGAGAGATAGGAAGATCACATATCAAACTTTTGTAATAGTATAACTGAGAAATATGGAGTATCCAGATTATGGCAATAGGAATGTGTATAAAAAAGGGATAACTGTAAGACATTAAGGAAACAGAAAGCAGTAGACATGTTCCCTAAGAAATATGAATTATGACAAAGGATATCAAAAATAACTCCCAGATTTCTGACTGAACAGAGAATGTTATGATTTACCAGGAAAGGAAAAATAGGAGAAAACAGGTCTGAAGGGAAAATAATGAGTTCAGTTTTAAATGAGGTACCTAGGAGGTATGTAATATCCATCAGGTATTTAAATACACAGGTCTTCATCCAGAAGAACTATCTAAGATACCAACATATATTTGTGAATCATTAGCCTATAAAAGCTAATTACAGAATGAAGATTGTTCTTATAAAAATGAAAACCACATAAAGGTCATATCAATATTTTAAAAGATAAGCAGACAAAAAGGAACAAAAGAAAATAAGGAGAAATGGGAAAATAACTAACCAAGGTAAAACTCAAAGAAAATAAACATTTCAAGAACTAAATAATAGCAAATGCTTTATAAAGAAATACACCAACTTTAGCAATGTATTCACAATGAACATCACCTAAAATCCTAAACCTGTTTCCTTTTCCAACTGTCCCAAACCTACCAAGTGGCATCATCTTTGTCCACTTTTCAAGCCAGTATCACTGCACTTAATCTTAAATGTTTCCTGTTCTTAATTCACTACATTCATACTATTAGCAATTTCTATTATGTCATTTCTAAAAATGTATATAAAATTTCCTTCTTAGTTATTTACTGCACTATTCTAGTATCTGTACCACCTCTCAAATAAGTATCTATAAAAACATCTTTATTTCCCTGTCTCTAATCACTGTTTTCCTATTCATGTAGAATGCTAGCTGTGTGATCTTAAAGCCATTATTTAACATCTACAGGCCTCAATTTTCTCATCTGTAAAATGGGGGTACGACCTTATTTGGGTGGTAATTTTAAGGACTTAATGAGGAAAGCTATAAATCACTTAGATTATAATCCTTATATGCTGCCAATTATTTTTTAGTGCTATAGTACATGGTATTAAATGATATATACTATTAATGAAATACTATTATCCATAGTGCCTAGCAGTGCCTAGCATTTATGAGGGAGGAATGGAGGGAAGAAGGAGGGGAGGGACGGAGTAGGGAGGGAGGGTCAATTCACCCAAATCAACTCATCTTTTGATCAAATCAAAATCTTGTTTAAAATTCTGTGACACTGTTGCTGACTGCAGCAAATCCTAAATTATCATAGTTTTTTGGGCTTCTTTTACCAGTACTGGAGTTTGAACTCAGGGCCTTGGGCTTGTTAGACCAGTGCTCTACCACTTGAGCCAATACACAACCCTTTTTCTTTAGGCATTTTTTTGAATAGGGTCTTGCATTTCTGCCCAGCCAGACTGGACTGCTTCCCATGTAGCTCAGAGGACAAGTGCACACTACAACACACAGCTTCTATTGGGTAAGATGGAGTCCCACAAACTTTTTTTAGCCAGAGCTGGCCTTGAACCATGACTGTGCTGATCTCCGACCCTCCCCCCCACCAAGTACCTAGAATTACAGACATGAGCCTCCATGCCTGGTTCTTATGGGGTTTTTTAATCTTTCATAAACTCCTTTCTCATTCAATAAGAGAACCCATTCTAGAATCAGATAGACCATGTTTCCCAAATGGACCTTTTTTTTTTTTTTTGGTGGTGGTAGTAATATTGGGGCTTGAACTTAGGGTCTCGTGCTTGACAGGCAGGCACTCTCCCATGAGCCACTCTGCCAGCCCCAAATAGACCATTCTTATTCCTATTTCCCTAACTTTATTCATCCTGCTTCCTCTACAAAGAACACCATTTTTTCTTCTTTCTTCTCCTCTTTAATTCTGTACCTTCACTGCTTAGTGTCAATTACAATACACTATTTCAATAGGACATACAAGGTAACTAAGGTCTTGTCAACAGATATAACAGTAAGAAGGTCTAATCTAAGAGATATTCAGAAAGGAACCCCGAGATGTGACTATGACATGGCAACAGGGAGAAATGGAGTGCTGAAAAACATTCCATTTTTTTTGCCAATAGCAAAAAAAAAAAAAAAGCTGATTTAAAAACATGCCTGTAGTGTCTGGTGGAGTAAATCAAGTGTAGAGTGCCTATCTACCAAGAGCAAAGCTCTGAATTCAACTCCAGTACCATCAAACGAAAACAAACAAATAAAAAACACCTATAGGGCATTCAGGAATGTAAGGGAGGAGAATCGCTTGAGTTCAGGAACTTGACCATCACAGGCACCACAAGGAGAATCCGCCCCCCACCCCCCCAAAGAAAAAAAGTCTTTAGTGCTATCGATACACAGATATTTAAAAAGTTTTCTTTAGTTGACAGCAAGGAAAGGGAACAAAGGACAAAGATAATGGTACCTGTGGTTTTTCAACAGTGGTATAATGAATATTAACATTAAGATATCATGTGATAGAGGTAGATAAAGAGGGAAAAGATAGAAGAAAAAGACAGTCAAAGAGTTACAAAGAGTAAAAGAGTACAGAAATAGCCAAAATAGGCATTCTTATTAAGGAGATAAAGCAACATTGAAAGTAGCTAAGGTAGTATGACACTGAATGGTAGAAGGGTCAACACAAGTTCAGAAAATGAAAACTGCAAATGAGAACTAAGAGAAGTTGTAGTCCATTGATCTAGGAGATATTTGGTGAATTCTGAGCAACTCAATGGATTGGTCAGGATGAAGTAAGGAAATCAATGCTTTAGGAATAAACCATTTGAGTTACATTTAATTCTTTTAAAGAAAATATATAGAGGCATGGCTAAATACATAGGCTTTTTTTTTTAACCATTTAGAAAAACAGTAATAAGACAACATGCTCTATATGTGAATGGAAAAAGGATAACTGTTAAAACTGTTCCAGGAATTGGGGTGAGGGAAGGATAAAGGAGACTAGTGGAGGGGGTGAATTCAAGTATGTGTATTTAACATATTATAAAAACTTTTGTAAATACCACAGTGTACCCTCACCCAGATTTTTTAAAAAAGAGGAAAAAAATAAAGTTAAAAAACAAACAAAAAAAAAGACAACACACTTACCTCATGGTGTATCCGCTGATAAACTTTTTGTTCATTGTCTAATACTACAAAAGATTCAGAGGGTGCTGCATCCCCATTGAAAATGAAGCTTAAATCCCCTCGTTGGCACTTCATGTCAGTAAAGTCGATGAGAGTTGTGTCAAGCCTGTGAAAAATGGAGAGGTAAGAAATTCTGACAAATAAAATTGTGATAAAACTTTAGTAATTAAATAAACTTTGTGACTCCAAAACTCAAACTAAGATGTTAATACCATATTTCAAATTTAAATTTACAGATAAAAGCTACATTTAAAATATTTAAAATATTTCAACACATTCTATTTTTATCTATAGTTCACTTTTCTTCGTTAACATAGCATGAGAAAAAAGTTTTCCCCACTGTTAAAATATTTCCATTACTATACCTTTGTTTCCTACCATTTCCCTTACTGTAGCTACTCAATAAAGTTAAGGACAGAAAAAGAACTAACATTCCTTTATCTCTCTAAGACCATGTTACCACCTCAGTAAAGTATTTGAGATGGATGCAACAATATATGGACCACATTCTTGGATTGAGAACTTTCCTTTCGATCTTATCCATTCCTTATACCTAATCACCTGCTATCAAACCTTATTTATCCTTGAATTTGAGCAATCATTTAACCTACTGCAAATTCTTTGATTTCCAGATTCGGACTACTATTCTCTTTCCCAAACAACATCTCCACAGCCTGAAAGCTTTATGGACAACTCTGTAGCAAATACTTGTGGATTCACACACTTGTATGTTCATTGTGTTCTTTAGTAACCTGGACCTAGAATGGTCTAGCCCAGTGGCTAGCAATACTTGCTGAAATTAGGGAAA
Source organism: Castor canadensis (assembly GCF_047511655.1). Classification (NCBI taxonomy): domain Eukaryota; kingdom Metazoa; phylum Chordata; class Mammalia; order Rodentia; family Castoridae; genus Castor; species Castor canadensis. The sequence continues at coordinate 105,011,804 of NC_133392.1, read as the reverse complement.
ATACCAGAACAAAAACTTTCACAAGTACCCTGGAGTATTTTGACCTAGCACAAGACTCTGTAAGCCAGAGTATCAAGTTCACTCTGCCTGACCAGATGTTCAAAACATACAATCCTTAATCTAAAATACTGGTTGGTTCAACTGTTAAGAATGCTGATCACACCTCAGGAGGCTCCTTTAAGTCTTTGTGAGAGATCCACTCTAGCTACTGAATCTCTAATGTAGCATACGAATTTTTTCTTTGTATTCTTGGTTTCCCTACACAGGAAAAGCTGAAAACTGGAACATATCTCACATGCTACATCAAAAAAAAAAAAAAAACAACTAGGGTTGTATATAATTTAATATAAAAACTAAAAGCTTTTAAGAATGAAGATAATACTGTTAATAATTTTACTAGGACAACAGGGGGTGAACCAGAGCAAAGAAGAAAATATGATTACCCAATGTATATGGCATATATATCACACGAGCCATATAAAATACACATGTCCTTCCAAAAGCCCTAAGAAAAGCAGTTCACCAACTTCTTCAGGGGTGAAGCCTCTCTGATGTCTTATCACCAAGTGCCAGCTCCTGATCGTCTCCCAATAACTTTCTGCCTATACTACTAAATAAGACCTGTCATGGCTTATGCATGTGGCTCAAGAGAAAATAGTGTCAGTGAAGGGGCTCGTGTCTCACCTCTATAAAATGTAGGGTCTTAGTAATATCAAAAAGGAATAGTTATACTGAGCACAAAAGAAAAAATGGTGCAGAACAGTGTTCTGTCTCTACTTCCTTCTTGCCAGATCTAGGTAAGAGTGGTAGTGGGTTTCCAGGAGTGGGGATGGGAAAGGTGAGAGAGGAGATGCACAGAAAGATAAAGACACACTGACATGGTTAATCTGAGATCTTAGATCCAGCAATACCTACAATCAGTCATAGAAACTTCCCAGGTAGTTACATAAACTAATACTGATTTTTATTTCATCTGTGTTTCTACAACTTGCAACTGAAAGAAAACTAATACATCTTCTGCAATACCTCTGACATATTAGATGGCCTAACATATATGATATAATTTAGCGGGATATGGTGGCTATAATCTCAGTACTGGCAGAAGCAGGAGATTTCAAATTCAGGGCTAGCCTGGGCTACATTTCTTACAACATTTAAAACTCAAAGATTTTATTAGATGTTAGCAGATCTTTTTCTTTAAAAAGAATCTCAATCTAGGCAATAAACTTTTGCCATACATCCTAAAAGCTACCCTCCCCGATTAATCTGGTAAATTTTGTAAGGACAGTTTTAGAACCTATCTCATTTCTCCTTCAGCCTCAGGCATCAGTCAGTAAACTTTCATGTCTGAGTATCTTGTTAAATTATAGTAGCTTACAACTTCTGTCAATTATTCTTCTCAGGTTTTATTCACTTGTCCCTGTCTTAACCATTTTAGAGTTTTATTCATCACACATTTATACACCTACACATTTTATTTGATAATGTGCATTTATCATTAATTTTTTTGCATTCTTGGGATTAAACTCAGGCTTTCAATCATGCAAGGCAAGACCTCTACCACTGAGTTATCTCTCTAGCCCTTGTATCACTTACTTTTAAAAGTCATATGTAAATATGAAACAATTTTTCTAAAGATTGTTTTGCCTAAATGTAAGACTCAAACAGAACTAAAACTAACTTTCTTAATAAAAGTCTACTGAATTAAATCTCTATCACTATCAAATTCTTCCTACTTGATTTTCTTCTTTTTCTTCATTTTCCAAATTTTCTAAAACAACCAAGTATTTAATGTATATGAGTACTTTCATGATTAGAAACACCTGAAGAAGTTGGCTTTTGTTTTTGTTTTGGGGGTGGGGGATGGGTTCTGTAGTGCTAAGATTGAACCCAGGGCCTCATGCATGATAAGCAAGCACTCTACCACTAAGCTACATCCTCAGCCCAAGAAGTTATTTTTTAAAACAAAAACTTCAGAAATACCTACCTTAATAAAATCCTATTTCTAAGGATAATTACCTAGAATTTATTTCCAACTAAAGGTTGTTTCCTCTACAATTCAAAAGATTATATAATAAATATTACCACAAGCAGTTGATTTTTTTAAAAAAATTTCTGCTTTGTGATATGGTGAGAAGGATAAATGGCAGGAAGTCAGAAGTCTTGGTTCAGTCACTGTTTGTAAAATGCTCATTAAAAAAAAAAATCACTCAACTTCTCTGAGCTTTCTCATCTACAAATTTATTCCTATAAAATAATCCTTCAAGTTATTTTTCATTCTAGGTAGACATATACACACACTATAAAAATACCTATATATGTACAGAGATATATGTTAGCATACTCACTGCAATTAGTTTACACAGATATAACTGATAAATATGTTAAAGATACATTTAGACCCAAACACCAGTTTTAGTTGTAAAAGGAAGGGAACAAAAGAAAATTAAAATTAGCCTTAAAGTGTTCACTAGAAAGGATAAATGACTATAGATGAATGGATACATAAATAGGGAAGAGATGAAGTAAAAGGCAAGATTCGAGCCTTCTTTAGATATCCCTTATTTTTTAATAAATCTAGGATCAGGGAGGTAATCATCCTAGATCTGGAATATTATTGTCATGATCTTCATTCTGCCTATTACTGTGCAGTTCAATAAAACTAGTATCTCTGCTTTAGTCAAGATTTTATGTCTCTGGTTCCTTATTTGTCTCAAATGAAATATGTGAATGTATTACAGCATTTTTATTAAAATTTATTACAGCATATTAAAAGTACACTATATGATTACAAAAAGTAAAAGAAAATCTGAATTTTCTTCGCTTTTACTCAGAAAAAAAAAAATCAAATCACCTTACCTGATATTGATACCTTGTTTGTATATTTTACATGCATCAGAAGGCAGAATTCGGGAAAGTAAAGGCACTGTATTTTTAAAAACAAGAGGTAAAAAATATTACCTTAATTCTGAGACATTTACAAACATTAAACTAAGAGTCATAAAACTGTTTCACTAACTCAACAAATTATAATCATTTCCTTTTAAATAGTATTTTTCCACTTAGAAATAATTATTTACATATAAAGCAATTCTGAGCAACTTAAATATCCAATTAATTATAATTTTAGTATAATTTACTATACCCTCAACCTCACCCACACATACAAGAGCAAGAGAGTTAATAAAATTCCACTTCTGTGTTACTGCATGATATTATATATAAGTAAACAACGCACTATGATAATTAATCCACCCCTCAGGGAGTTGGTAAACAGAGACTTTAAGTATAATTTGGAAAAACAGCAGACAAGTAATTTGTACAACAGAGACATGGTTGAAACAAGATAGTTGAATTTAAGTTTGAAACCCAAATATATGAGTTTTTAAATTCACTATACTCAATTTCAAAAATCTACAAAATAGAAATCACACTGTTTACCTATAGATTGCTACAGTCCACTCTTATTTTCTACACCCCATATCCAAACCACAAGTCACATTCAGTTTTTTATGGTTAGCCACTTGGTATGTCTGAGTAAATGGAAATTATTCTACAGATCAATAAATCTCCATTAAAGGCAGATTTAATAAACTACCATGTATAAAAACAAATGAAAAAATATGAAGCCCAAAATTCTTAAAACTGTGAACATTACTACAGGTACAAGGGCACATAAGCATGCATATATATGTGGGTAAAAGATATACTACATGTATATCTTACAAAATTCAATGCTTTAAAAATGCATGATAAATTAACCTGAGTTAGAAAGAAACAAAGATTTTAGGGAAAACTTTAAAGGCCAGTTTTTCTTGTTAAGTTTTTAAGAGCACCAGAATTGTAAAACTACTACTAAAGGTATTCCTAAATGCATCAATGTTTCCTTTACATCCTTAGAGGTCATTTAAATCTAGGACGACTTCCAGCATCAAAGACAGTTTTCTAAACACTTTATTAATATAAAAAGACAAAAAGTTAGTTATTCAGAGGAAATATCAACTAGTAGTTACTATGGTCAAAGAATGTGAGAAATCACTTTCTTACAAAATTTTCCTTTTTGAAACAACAATTGGTAAGAACAGTAACAGTAAAAATCTAGAAAGGACCAAATCTCTTCCTTTATGCTCAGTAACTGAGATCTGTCTTGAAGTATTTGGTGTAACATAAACCAAAGACAATTACAAGTAGGCATCACTATAACTAAGTTTATTTGACTTATTATATCTTTTGAAGAAGTTATGATAATCTACGAAAACAAAATTTAGTATCACATACCTACTTCTCAAAAATCAGAAAAGGAGAAAGATGGAAATGCATAAAGAAAACAAGTTGGGGACTAAGAAGCAAAAGATTAAGGGGGAAAAAAAAGAAAATCATCAAACAAAAGAAGGTATTAATGCATTCCAAAAATATAGCAATTCGTATTTCCCAATTTATACGGCTTTTTTTCTCACCCATGTAAAATTGAACAATTGGCCTCTCTACATCTTTTTTTTTTAGTACTGGAGTTCAAACTCAGGGCTTATACCTTGAGAGTCCACCAGCCCTTTTTTACAATGGGTTTTTTTGAGATAAGGTCTCACGAACTATTTGACCAGGCTGGCTTCAAACAGCAATCTTCCTTATCACTGCCTCCTAACTCACTAGGATTGCAGGCGTGAGCACCAATGTCCAGCAACCTCTCTTATCTCAGCATAATCTAGCACAGTACTCCAAAGGTATTATCACTCACAAAACTGAAAATGGACAGTTTTTAAATTCCAATTTTAGTTATGCTATTTACTCCCTGACTTTAAAAAGTTTCTAAGCCTAATGCTTTCATCAATGATATGAAAATAATAATACAGCATAAATATTCTGTGACTAATAAAACAATAAAAAACTTAGTTTATCAGTTCAACGATGATAAACATACAATGTTAAACTTGAAGTGAAGTAGTGATCATAGCATTATAACTCACCTAACACTTTACAAAGGGCATTCTTTGGGGAAAAAAAAAGGTTGGATTTCATATATAACAAAAGAAGGCTTCCAAGAGATGCAATAGTTACTTTTCTTCCCATTTTAAAAATGAAAACAAGCCAGGCATCAGTGGCTCACAAATGTAATCTACTCAGGGGGCAGAGATTAGGAGGACTGCAGTTCAAAGCCAGTTCTGGGCAAATAGTTCATAAGACTCTTTTGAAAATACCTACCATAAAAAGGGCTGGAGGAGTAGCTCAAGGGATAGAGTACCTGCCTAGCAAGCATTAGGTCCTGAGTTCAAATCCCAGTATCACCAAAAAAAAAAAAGAAGGAAAAAAAAACTGAAGATCAGAAAAGGTATGTGATTTTCCATGCCAAATACTTAAGAGCCAGTACATTTTTGGGCAAGAAGAAGGAATAAAAGGAATACAAATAGGTAAAGAAACTGTCAAAATATCCCTATTTGCAGATGACATGCTCCTATACCTTAAACACCCAAAAAACTCTACTCAGAAGCTTCTAGACATCATCAATAGCTATAGCAAGGTAGCAGGATATAAAATCAACATAGAAAAATCATTAGCATTTCTATACACTAACAATGAGCAAACTGAAAAAGAATGTATGAAAACAATTCCATTTACAATAGCATCAAAAAAAATCAAATACCTAGGTGTAAACCTAACAAAAGATGTGAAAGACCTCTACAAAGAAAACTATACACTTCTGAAGAAAGAGATTGAGGAAGACTATAGAAAGTGGAGAGATCTCCCATGCTCATGGATTGGTAGAATCAACATAGTAAAAATGTCGATACTTCCAAAAGTAATCTACATGTTTAATGCAATTCCCATCAAAATCCAATGACATTCCTTAAAGAGATTGAAAAATCTACTGTGAAATTTATATGGAAACACAAGAGGCCACGAATAACCAAGGCAATACTCAGTCAAAAGAACAATGCAGGAGGTATCACAATACCTGACTTCAAACTATATTACAAAGCAATAACAATAAAAACAGCATGGTACTGGCACAAAAACAGACATGAAGACCAGTGGAACAGAATAGAGGACCCAGATATGAAGCCACACAACTATATCCAACTTATCTTTGACAAAGGAGCTAAAAATATACGATGGAGAAATAGCAGCCTCTTCAACAAAAACTGCTGGGAAAACTGGTTAGCAGTCTGCAAAACACTGGAACTAGATCCATGTATATCACCCTATACCAATATTAACTCAAAATGGATCAAGGATCTTAATATCAGACCACAAACTCTAAAGTTGATACAGGAGAGAGTAGGAAATACTCTGGAGTTAGTAGGTATAGGTAAGAACTTTCTCAAAGAAACCCCAGCAGCACAGCAACTAAGAGATAGCATAGATAAATGGGACCTCATAAAGCTAAAAAGCTTCTGTTCATCAAAAGAAATGGTCTCTAAACACATGAAAAAATGCTCACCATCTCTAGCAATAAAGGAAATGCAAATTAAAACCACGCTAAGATTCCACCTCATCCCTGTTAGAATAGCCATCATCAGCAACACCACCACCAACAGGTGTTGGCGAGGATGGGGGGAAAAAGGAACCCTCTTACACTGTTGGTGGGAATGTAAACTAGTACAACCACTCCGGAAAAAAATTTGGAGGCTACTTAAAAAGCTAGACATCGATCTACCATTTGATCCAGTAATACCACTCTTGGGGATATACCCAAAAGACTGTTACTCCAGAGGCACCTGCACACCCATGCTTATTGCGGCACTATTCACAATAGCCAAGTTATGGAAACAGCCAAGATGCCCCACCACTGACGAATGGATTAAGAAAATGTGGTATCTATACACAATGGAATTCTATGCAGCCATGAAGAAGAACGAAATGTTATCATTCGCTGGTAAATGGATGGAATTGGAGAACATCATTCTGAGTGAGGTTAGCCTGGCCCAAAAGACCAAAAATCGTATGTTCTCCCTCATATGTGGACATTAGATCAAGGGCAAACACAACAAGGGGATTGGACTTTCAGCACATGATAAAAGCAAGAGCACACAAGGGAGGGGTGAGGATAGGTAAGACACCTAAAAAACTAGCTAGCATTTGTTGCCCTCAACGCAGAGAAACTAAAGCAGATACCTTAAAAGCAACTGAGGCCAATAGGAGAAGGGGACCAGGAAGTAGAGAAAAGGTGAGATCAAAAAGAATTAACCTAGAAGGTAACACACACGCACAGGAAATTAATGTGAGTCAACTCCCTGTATAGCTCTCCTTATCTCAACCAGTAAAAACCCTTGTTCCTTCCTATTATTTCTTATACTCTCTCTACAACAAAATTAGAAATAAGGGCAAAATAGTTTCTGCTGGGTATTGAGGGGGTGGGGGGGAGAGGAAGAGGGTGGAGTGGGTGGTAAGGGAGGGGGTGGGGGCAGGGGGGAGAAATGACCCAAGCCTTGTATGCACATATGAATAATAAAAGAAAAATAAATAAATAAAAGGAATTAAGGAAATCTGTAAAAAAAAAAAGAGCCAGTACTTTTGATTACAAGTAAAAAGTTTTCTGTATCTAAAGACCCAGGCTGTCTTCAATTGTCTTCAGAGTTGATATTAACTATGTCTGAGGCTAGTTTCTCTAAAGGGTAAATATAAATAACAGAACGAGAAAGTGTAAAGTATACCGGCAATTTCAAAAAGAACTTGCCCCACATAGTTTCTGCTGGGTATTGAGGGGGGGGAGCGGGAGGGGGTGGAGTGGGTGGTAAGGGAGGGGGTGGGGGCAGGGGGGAGAAATGAACCAAGCCTTGTATGCACATATGAATAATAAAAGAAAAATGAAAAAAAAAAAAAGAACTTTCCCCGATCTCAGTATTTCTTGGTTCTGCTTGCCTTTTGTTTTGTTTTGTTTTTTTCTTTTGTAATACTATGGGTTTTGACAAGAGGAAGAAATATTTCCCAAATGCAGAAAATAGCTTGATCATCAAATTTTATACTAAACCTAACTAATAGTTGTAACAAAACTTATCTAGGCTAAGGAGAAGGCAATGGATTTAGTTTTTCCAAATTACATGTGACATCTAACTATCAGGTACAATTTTGACCTTAAATCACTTACATACTTTTTCAAGATGAAACATACATGCTGACTGTTTTTTGTCAAAATCAAGTTCTTAAAAAAAGAATGCTTTTCACAAGTACCTCAGTGATTGCATCATGAATTTAATTATATAACATTTACACAGCATTTTTCATAACTATAGCTATCATCAGAAATCAAGAGTGATTATATGTATTGATATCTATTCATATAATTGAAATATCACTTTCCTCCTTGCTCCCTTTCTTTTGGCAGCACTGGAGTTTGAACTCAGGGCTTCACACTTGCAAGGCAGGTGCTCTAACCACTGGAGCCACTCCACCAGTGAAATGTCTTTTAAAATATCATTTTGAGCCAGGCACTTAGAGGCTCACACTTATAATCCTAGTTACATGGGGGAGCTGAGATTGGGACAATCATGGTTTGAGGCCAGCCTAGGCAAATAGTTCCTGAGAACCGCATCTCCAAAAACAAAAAATATCCGGGGCAAAATGGACTGGAGGTAAGGCTCAAGTGGTAGAACACCTGCTTTGCAAGCATGAAGCCCTGAATTCTAAGTCCAGTCACACCAAAAAAATTAAAAATATTATTTTGTTCAGCAAGACAATTTGACTATTTTTTAATTCAACCCACTATCAATTATGAAGACCATCAGTTGAAGAGCCAATGTATTCAAAGGGCAACCCACTTTAGAATCACCAACTAGGACTAGAGACTCTACAGATGGAGGGAAAAAAAAAATCTATTCAGGCTTTAGAACCTAGAGTTCTTTTATTATAACAGACTACTGCAAACCATTTTTCTCTGTGTATTCAAGGACATCAGAACTTCTGAGTGATATATAAGGTATAAGGGCAAAATAAGACTATCAGAGAGTAACAAGGTCACACATGATTCAGACCAAGCAAAAACTAACCTAAAGAGCTCGAATTGTAACAACAAGGCAAAGAATTAATTACATTTTGAATTTCAAATGTTATATCTGAGGGCTGGAGCATGGCTCAAGTGGTGCAGTGCATGCCTTAGCATGCTCAAGATCCTGGGTTCAATTCCCAGAACTACAAAATAAATAAATAAAACTCTGCATTTGGATAAAATACACTAGGAAAACCTTGATCATCTACAACATCAATTATTATGCAGCTGTTAAAATGAGTAGAGTCCCAGCACTTGGGAGACTGAGGCAGGAGGATCCTGAATTCGGGGTCAGCCTGGACTGCAAAGTGAGTCTCTGTCTCAAAAGAAAAAGATAAAAGGAATAAAATAAAGTACTTCCACATGAACTAGTTGTACAAATGGCAACATGCATGGGATACAATATGGGGAAGGAAAACTAATAATGAGGAGATATGTGCATATATTCACACACTTTTATAAAAATGAGCTTGAAATTATTCACATGAAACGTAAATAGTGGTTAACTCTTGAAGTGGCAAGGGGGAAACTTAAAACATACTTTGTAATTTCCTATCATGTTAAAAAAAGTTTTACCTGAGTATTCTATTAAAAACAGATTAAAATCTTAGTAAAGTCTAAAAATAACATTGATATTAATTTACATATTGTATAAGTCAAGTATTAAGGTACTCTAAATCTTTAGAAGTATATACATATCATAAAATCAATTTTTATTTTTGTTTTGCTTTTGTGCAAGCTATGCAACCACTTCCATGAAGCTATGCCCTAAGCCTAAAGTCATCTGTTTTAAAAAAACAGTAACAACTTTGTTATTTACATAACCTCAGGAAGAAGCCTGACTTGTATCTGAAAGTTCCAAATAAAAAAGGCAGTTTTTCAAAAATATAGAAAAATAAAGAAAACATTGATATTACTAGTTGAGAACAAGCCTGAAACTTTGAGAAAGTGGAAAATTTCTTTTTTAAAGCAAAAAACTTCTGATACAGTAATGAGAAATTAGTATTAATGGGCTTCAAATGTATGGCTGTATTTACTTTTTCAGAAGCTATCAAGATATAAACAGGAATAGGATAAATGATAAGTATGATTGTTATGATTTGAACCTGGTAACATGAGGTATTTCAATGTTAATGTTTATATATATGTGGCATATAATACAGTGTTTAATTTCTATTTTCTAGTGATGAGAAGCTGCATTTGCAAACTCAAGTGCATTATGAGATTATCATAACTTCATTAAAGTTTAACAAATGTCAGACATCAAATTAAGTTGTAGTTATTGATCTCCCATGACCCCAAACTGTGAAATGTCTATTATTTTCTAATAACTTAGTATTTTCCTTACATATAACAATAATGCATTATGTAATCTAGTATTTATTCTTCTATGCAATAAAATATATAAACATATTATACTAGATATCATTATATATTTTATACAAAATTATATGAAATGGAATATACCTCATATTTTTGTCAATATCTGATTTATTTCTATGATTTTAGGAATGAATACCAATGAGCAAATAACTTTATAATATAAAAGTTAATTCCAATGCTTTCAAATATACACAAATGCTTACTGTACCCAAATCTTTAGAGATTACATTTTTTAAAATATTAAATAAAAATAAAACTTGGGGCTGGAGATGAAGTTCAGTGATAGTGCTTGCCTGGTATGCATAAGGCCCTGAGTTCAATCTCCAACAATGCAAGTAAAATAAAATTTGGTTGTTTAGCTAATAAAATAAAGGTCACTAAATCAAACTTCCTATTTGGATATGAAGGTTCTCTACCTAACAGATTCATGTTTAAAAAGATAAGGAAACAGCTGGGCACAGTGGCTCACATTTGTAATTCCAGCTACTCGGGAGGAAGAGATTGGAAAGTTTGTGGATCAAGGCCAGCCCAGGCAAAAAGTTATATGCTTGGCAATAAACCAGACATAGTGGTTCCTGTAGTTCCAGCTATGGGGGAAAACACAGGTAGGAGAATCACAATCTGAAAGTAGCCCAAGCAAAAATGTGAGATCCTCTCTGAAAAAATAACTAAAGCCAAGAACTGGGAGTGTGGCTCAAGTGACAGAACACATGCCTAACAAGCACAAGGGCCCTTATTAGTTCAAACCCCAGGACTGCCTAGATAAATAAATAAAATGGAGAGGAGAGAAACTTACCTTGCTATGGCAAATCAATAAATGATTGCAAAATATGTAGGTCAAAATTAAGGTCTTTCAAAAATAATTAGAACAGTGTAAAACCAAATAATCTGTTAAGACAATGGCTATAAGGGATGGGAGTGGTAAAATGATTAAAAGCTGACAAAATAAACACAAATCAAATAATATGAATCAAATTCTTCACATTCAGGGATCTAAGTACTATATTCAAACTTCCTTAAAGTAGTCTACTACTCCCATTATTGTTTTCTGAAAATTCTTTACATTAAATTTCTATAATTTTTAAGTAGTTTTCAACCTTAAAAACAAGAATTATGAAAGCTGCTGATCAAGCTGGGATAATGAAGTATTTCTATAGGGCTCTATAACATTATGTTTAACATCATGAAAAATAATTTTCTGCCAAGTGTAATGGTACTTGCTTATAATCCAGCACTAGAGAAGATGAGGCAAGAGGATCACCAGTTCAAGGCCAGCCTAGGCTACACAGAGAAAGGCCAGCCTCAACTATATAGCGAGACCCTGTCTCAGCAACAACAACAACAACAATTTTCTTTAGAACAAGTATCAAATTTGTTCCCCTAATACTTCTATATAATATGCATCTTATGCATCTCAGCATAAGATGTATTTGATAGTAAAATATAGTACTCTTACCCCAGCTTTGAAAATCCCAGTGAAGTTCTAGATAAAAGTCACCTAGCTGAGAAATGAAATACAAAAAATTACTGAATGTACCTAACAGTTCTTATTCCTGCTTAATATTTTACTTTGAAAAACCCTAACAGACATCATTAACAGTCTACAGATAAGAACAGAAATAAGAAAAATAATGTTTGAACTCCTACTAAAAAGAACAATATCAAAATATGGTTATGACTTAAAGCATTATAATAGCACACATTATTATACTTAAATATAAAAGAAAATATGTGCCACTACAGATCTTACAAGGATATTTTAATCATGTAGGAATGTATTTGAAACTGAGAGGTATTTAAATTTCAATCAATAAACTCCATTTCTCAGCATAACCAAAGTAACAATAGACATTATCTTTAAAATTAACTTTAGAAATGATTTTTAAAATGACTACCTAAATAATCATTTGTATTGCCTTGTAATGGTTTAAAAATTGGCCCACTGCAAGAAAAAGTTTTTCTATGAAGTGATAACAAATTTACTAAATCTGAAATATATCATCATATAATCTCCATGAAGAAAATTCTTATTTCACAAATTAAAAGCTACACACCAAAGACACTGTAACTACTAAGCATTCTATTATATCAAACATTTTCAAAAATATTTTACACATTTTTCAATAAGTAAAACATTACCAATGTAACACCAACAAGTTACGTCTTTCTTATTTTAAACAATGAAAAAAGTGAGTGTTAATAGTACATACTATTGCAACCTGTATAAAACACTTTTATCTCTTTCTTTATTTCTTCAGATGTAAAAATAGCACTCTAAGAAAAGACAAGCTAACACCATATCATCATGATAGGTCTGTGTTTCTCTCATAGTTTTCAAGCAACAAAAATACAGAGTATTCAAAGCTCAATACTGCCCCCCCACACCAAAAAAAAAAAAAAAAACCAGAGGAAGAGGTAACAATAGAAAACAAACTTCTCTTATCCAGTTCTTACCACTATGAGACAGGACAAAGAATTTTTGTTATATAAAGATAATGTAAATTGCTCCCTTTAGGAGCAGCAACTTCAGTTATTAAGAGATTCTTTCAATCCAAAGAACAAGGAAAATTATTGCCATTAATTATGACTTACAGTCTCACCCTTCTTTTCTTAGAGCACTTATCTAATTTGCTAAAAGTAATAAATCTTTATCTTCCTGGTTCAAAGAAAATGAGTGCTTTTACTAAGACTACATTTAGGTATTATAATCAGAGTATTTTGTTATTTCAATTGTTGCTTAACTTAAAAATGATTTTTAGCATTTATTGATCCTTAATAAACAGTGAGAATTAAACTATTAAAAAATGCCTTAAACTACACTTATAATTACTCTTAAAGTACAAAATTGGCAAATAAATACAGCCTACCTCTTTTAGAGCTTTTAATAATCGAGGTCGTTTTTCTTCAACACTTTCCCTGGATTGCTGCTTGAGCTTCCTTAAAAGAGCTGTAACTAAAGTTTAAATGAAAATTATAATCAATTTAGTAATTTTTCAGCAATTTTTATCCAGAATCAGGGCCTCATGCATTCTAGACAAGGGCACTATCACTAAGCACATCCCTAGCCCTAATTTAGTGATTTCTGTACCATACTAGACAATCACATTAGTTTATTATACATATAAAAAGACAATATATGTGAGTGAGTGTGTTTATGTGTGTGTTTGAATGTACAGCGATGATTACAATATATTTTAAAAATCTAAAACTCAAACAGCAATGTTTAGGTAACTGAAGGTCTCTTGTAGTAGTAAAAGAAACTCTTACCTAGAAATCAGGAAACATAGGACATATATGTATACACACATGCATACATTATACACACTAAACGAGTTTAGTAAACTGGTACGACCCCCACCAAAAAAAAAAAAAAAACAAAAACAGAAGAGATATCCCTATCTCTTCTACATCAACCTGTAACATATTGAGAGTAGCTTTTCCTGGTTTTTAATTATGAGTAAGAACTTGCCTGCTTTGCCAAGACTTATCAATCTCAGTTAGATGATACAACGTCCAATTATAACATTAATCTCAAGAAAGAGCTCAAAAAGAGTATGTCAAGAGTCTCACTGGATACCTCCTTTCTACAAACATGTAACTACCTGAAGTTGTTACTAGGTGAATCTGTTTTCTTCCCAATGGAGTTTGTACCCTCACATACCAACAACGTATTATTTATAAAAAAAAGAATGAATCCCATCATATCTCTAAGAACTAAATATAAGAAAACATGAAACTCTCCACACTAATTTCTCATCTGTTAAAGAGTTAACACACACATTGCCAAAGTTCAAACTCCAGCTTTACTACTAAGTTATATGTAAACTTGCAAAATTCCTTAATTTTCCTAAATTTGGTTTGTTTTCATTTGTCAACTAATGTTTAAATAACTCAAAGTCTCTCAGAGTACTTAAAAGAAGCTGTGACACAGAAATTAGGAAACATGGAACATAAATACATATATACAAATATAGAGAGAGAATAAATTAATAAACAGGTTTAGTAAAATTGGTATGATCTACAAGAAAACAGTGAGAAGATATATCCTAACACTAACCTGTAACATATTCATACTAGCTTTTAGTAGTTTTTAATTATCAGTAAGGATAAACATATTGTTTTGAAAAAAGTTCTCCCAGGTTAGAAAGTTATCTTCCTATATCAATCCCCAAATTAAACAATTTTCTGGTCTATGAAATGAAGAAAGTACAAGAAACAGTGACCAAGATAATTCTTCACAGATTCAAATTTGTATGCATCTAATATTCTTGTTTGTTATAATTTTAACTTTGATATCAAAGCTGTATTACTCAAATTTTGTAGTAAAATTCTTTTTATGGTAGTTCTTTTCCATTGTAAGCTCAAATCCCATAATAAATATTTATGCAATCTACCTTGCCTTCAAATTGAAATTTTCAGGATCTCTGTTGGCTAAAAAGAATCGAAGAATCCAATTCCTAGGCATAAAAGGTCTCTCAGTAAGAAGCAAAAGCCAAGTTCTGGTAGTAGAGTGCCTGCCTAGCAAGCACGAGGCCTTGAGTTCAAACCTCAGTAACACACGCACACACACACACACACACACACACACACACACAGCAAAAGGCAGATATTTTTCATCAACCTAACATAAATTCATCAATTAAATACAATTATACCTTTAGTTATTCAGTACCCTTTTAATCTTAGTCAAAAGGCCAAGAAGCAATAAAGGCATTCAGTAAATAACAGAAAATTATATAGTAATAAGCAAACATTATTAAAAAGGTAATGGCAACAACTATATATAGCATAGTAATATACGCAGAGATTCACTGTTCTGAATCTAAACATGTGAAAACAGCATCAACTCACACTTTATTAAGGAAACATTTAGAAAACAATTACACTGCACAGTATCTACTATACTATAGGAAATACTAGCAGATTAATAAAAAGATAAAAAGTTTCAGAAGATTTAGATATTATTAGATAAAATTCACACACAGAATTTCTATAAACCACAACTATTTTACTTTTCTCTTTCCTCCTCCCACTGAGTTTTCAGTTTTTAGGCCTAAAACTTTTAGACCTAATTCCCTATTGTGCTAAGTATTATTTAAATCTATCATCTTCTGCCCTCTACTTACTTCTAAGTTCCAGTCTATTTTCTACTTCCTAATGAGACACATATCATAGATAACTTAAACTCAACCAACAAAACATAACTTAAGTAAATTCCACACTGCTATCTCTCCTATATTCTGTACATTAACTGATGAGATTACCATCATTCTATATGGAGACACTGGAGTAACCTTGAATCCTTCTATCACTACTCAAACATAAGATAATCAACTTCTGTTGATTCTTTCACTTAATTATCTTTCAAATCTACCCCTTACTTCTTTTCTTTCTTTTTTGTCTGTTTTTACCCTTTACTTCTTTAAACACACTATCCTTAAGTCAAGCTTATCTCATTTGTTTCAAGAGGTTTTTCAGGAAATCTCTGGCCTCCCTGACTCTATTAATTAAAGTATCTTTTTGCTTATCCAATGTCAATCCCTGCTTTGAAGTCTTCTGGGGGTTCTGCAGTAACTGGAGAAGGAACTTAAAACCTTAAATATTACCTAATGATGATCTCAGTATGGTCCCTTTACCATTACAACTTCATCTCTCAACACTTGTCATTACCCTTTCACCCATGTTTGCTGTATATCTTCAGCCACAGTGAAAAACACACTGTCCCCTAAAATATGCCTGGTTCTTTTCACACTTCTATGCTTCATACACATTCTACTCTGGCACACTAAAATGTCTTTATTCATCTTATTAACTCCTAAAATCCTTTAAGACAAAGCTCAAACAACCAAATACCTTGCCGAAACCTAAATTACTTTTCTCCTGATCTGTTTCCCCCTGGTATTTTGTAAACATTTCAGAACATTGCAATAAATTCAATGGTCTCTACAGTCCAAGCAGGAAGAGTTCTTCAATGTCAATTCTAATGACAAATCTTGCAATATTTCTGACACATACGTAGGTACTTAAAACACAAACTCCTGCACCAATGAAGTTTTCTGAATAACAGGAGTATCAGGCAAATTTCTGTCACTATATAGGCAAAGAAGGTTTCCTTGTACTTGAGCTGAGATCTAAAGAACTACAAGGAGCTGGGAAAGAAAGGGAGGCTATACAATAAAAGTATGATTAGTATGAGAAACTGAAAAGGCAGCAGAGCTGACACACAGAAAACCAGGTGAAAAGAACAAGGTGAGGATAGGAAAGAGAAAGTGACACTATCATGCTAGATCTTATAAGTCAAGTTAGAAGTTTTGGTCTTCATCCTAGGAACAAAAAGTTTTAAAGACTTTAAAACAGGAAAGTATTCTGATCAAGAAAAGAACTAAAATATAAGAAAATTAACAGTGGTTATCTTTGTGTGATTGTCTTTTTCCCATAATTTCCTAACAATGAGTTGTTGTTTTCTTGTAAGAAAAAAAAAGTTATGAAGTTCAGAAAAGGAAAGTTGGGATAAATAAAAGTCCTAATACTACCTGGACACTGGTGGCCCATATCCATAATCCTAGCTACTTGGGAGAATAAGATAAGGAGAACTGCAGTCCAAGGCCATCCCAGCAAAAAGTTGGTGAGACACTATCTCAATGGAAAAAAGCTGTCCATGGTGGCGTGTGTCTGTCATTCCAACAACAGTGGGAAGCTGGCCTGGGAAAAAAAAACAGATCCTATTTCCAAAATAACCAGAGCAAGAAAGGCTAGAGGTGTGGTACAAGCTATACAGCACCTGCCTCGCAAGCACAAAGCCCTAGTACCAAGTGGGGGAAAAGGCCTAATAATAAACTAAGAAAATAACTGATTAGTAGAAAAACAATCTTAAGGAGTAGTCTCAAATGCTCTCATTTTTTGATGAGTCCACTGAACAAATACGTTGACAGATTTTTAAAAGTGAAGAAAACATATACATGACTTAAGTTCTTACAAAGCTTATAAAAGTTTACATCATCAACACACAGAATAGGGAACAGATGCTGAATAATTAATTACAAATTTGCTGAAACTACAAAAGAAATGACTGGAGCACTTTGAAAATGTGAGACAAGGAGAACTGAATCTACCTTCAGAAGTTGAAGAAAGCCTTCCCTCAGAAAGAAATATAAATTCAGAAGTTGAAGAAAGCCTTCCCTCAGAAAGAAATATAAAGTTAAAGTAAAATAAATAGAAGAGAAAATAAATAAGTAATGAAAAGGAAACAAAGTTGAAACCTAAATGAAGACGACTTGCCAGTTCAAGAAAAGACAGTAAACCAACACAGACTCCACACTAAAGTTTGATGCGTCACAAAAATAAGAATCCAAAAGAAATCTCAAAACTACCAAAACCTAAACATATCATAACATTTACCTATACAAACCATGAGCAACCCCTAGAGACAAAAGATAACTAGGTCCCCAAGAGCTATTTACATCAGAGGAAACCTGGGGACTGTGGGAAAGGTAAATTAAAAAAAAAAAAAAAAGACTTTTAAGTTATATTCATTTCTTTCCCTGATTACTGACTTGGGCCCAATACTTTACCAGGTAACCACAAAATCCAAAAACCAATATAATCATAAAATTTAATTAATTGTAAAGTGAAATGATTCTAAATTATCTGACAAGTAGTTTAGCAAAATTATCAAAAATTAAACAAGTAACAAAGCTTTTCACTAATAATTTTAGATTATCTCTGATGTTTCAAAAGAATGTAATTGTCTATACCAATAAAACTTTAATATAGCACAGCTAAATAATCAAAGACTTATCCTACTTAATATGGTTAGAAGCCTGGCTTCTAGCTCATGAGACCCTATCTCGAAAAAAACCCTTCACAAAAAAAGACTGGAAAAGAGGCTCAAGGTGTGGGGGCTGAATTCAAACCCCAGTAATGCAATAAATAAACAAATAAATAAAGCTACTTCACATTAACATTTCCAAATATGTATCATAACTGTCTCAGTGAATTCAAGTTAGGAGTTAATTTTTCTATGTTTCAGATAGTATTTCATTATGTAGCTCAGGTTGGCCTTGAACTCCCAATCTCTTGCCTTACTTTCCAGGATGACAAGCCTGCACTACCACACTTGACTAGGAATTATGTATTTTTTCATGCGATGAGATGTAATGAAAATATAAACACTGAATAATTATACACATAATTATATAATGATTGACAACAGGATACTATTTAAAATGGGTACATAATATATCAGTCAGTATAAGAAAATCACTTTTTTTTTTTATTTTTTGGCAGGACTGGAGTTTGAACTCAGGGCTTCACACTTGCTAGGCAGGTACTCTACTGCTTGAGCCACCTGCCAAAGAAAATTACTTTAAGACCACACCGTAACCCATCTAGGCCTCAATTTTTTACCTTCAAAATTATTGCTAAGTATTCTGTTACTAAAACAGCAAAGATCATGTCATTATTCTCCACATTTTAATATACATATACACTTTATACATTCTTTTGTTGTGAATAAAAAAATCCTTATAAGGCACAAAAGCCTCACTATGGGTTAGAAACCCAGGAGCCCATTTAGTCTTCCCTCCAGTCTGCTAACTGGTTACCAAAAATCAGAGAAGGTTTCTTCAGACCAATTGCTGCATCTTTATTCTCTTCAGTCTCTTTTGGACTTGTACATTTTTATCTTTTCCTTGAAATAATTCTAGGATTAGTACTGTTCCTTAACTTTAGTAATGATATCCTGATGCTTGTATAGAAAAGATATCTGTCAATGTGCAACAAAAAATACATATTCTCATTTGGGTTGTTAAAATATCACAATTTTATCTAGCATTAAAAATTAGGCTCAAATACAACTTCAACATTAAAAGTTGTCCAAGGAATTCAGGAAATCCACAAATACACAATATGTGGATTGCAAGTAGAAAAGTAGGAAAGTATCCAGAAGAGCTCAAAACTTAGCATTAAAGTAAGAGTGCATCCATTCACATCCTGAGAATGTTCAACTTATGCATTGCTTTAATGCAACTGCCAACATCTTTTATTCTCTTCCACAAAGCAACATTAGTTGATCATTTCAGCTTGGAACTACAAAAGGATATTACCAGAAAGATAATATTCTCATTCATCCACATTCAAATTTTGTAAGCTTTTCAACCAACAGAGGTACTTGACAAAAATAAGAACTGTATAAAAGTTGAAAAAAACTTATAGGTAGTAGGAAGGGAGTAGAATAATTGAACATGCTATATAATGTAAAATAGTATCTGCCATATTTTGAAAGTACACATTCAAAGACTAAACTAAAATACTCTTGTTCATAGCTTCCAGCAAAACCTATACCTAGCAAGTAAAGTAGATAATTAATATAACACAATGACTATTTTTAACTCCGAATTGATAATCCAAATAATTAAGCATTTTGCCAGACAGGACAAGCAGTTTTCAACTTTAAAAATGTCCTAATATCACTAAAGTAGAATGCTGCAAGAAGGAGGAAAAAAGTAACATACTTTTAAACATGATTCTTCAATTTCTTTTGTACTGCTCAATGTTCAAGTTCATAAGTCATGAACAATTCGTATATGTTTATAGACAACTAAAAACATTCACAGTATGGAAATCTGTACTAAACAAAAGTACTTCAAATACCTCACTCTGTATTTTCAGAGTATTTAACAACAACAGTAATTCATGCTGCTTACTCATCTGTCTGTCTCCATAGCTGATGGCTTCCGCCAGAGGGCTCCATCCCTGAGCATTCTTCACCTTTACTGGGGCATTATGAGCCAAAAGTAAATGGGCACATTCTGCAAAATAAAATGGTAATATTATCAAACAACATCAATTTTTGCAATCTCTAAATATGAATGTTATGTAAAAGTTTACTATCCAAAATAACATACATGTGAAATATGTCCTATGTATAATTTATAAATTCCTAGTTCTCTAAACTAGGTTATATCAGATCCCCGATTCAAAAGCATCCATTCTACTAACAATTAAATTAAATTCTCTTTGCAAATAAAGTATTATGTTCCATACTAATTGTCTCCAAAATTTTAAGAATGTTTTCATACTCCTAAAGACAGCCTTTTACAAGAGCAATTTACATGCAACTATCCACTATCCAATAAGAACCAAAAGAGGATTTGTATACCTGTAATGTCAAACGGAAACTGTTTATTTATCTCAGAAAAAGATAAGTTTCCAAAAAAGGAGCTGTAATATTTCCACACACCCTTATTTTTCAAATTTTCTCGGTCTTTTAATTTAGAAAAACACCACCAAAAAAATCAAAACTCTGTTTATGACTGTAAGGACAAATGTGGACAGTTTTCCGAGGTATGGGGCGAGTGGTGGCGCACTTGCTTAGCAAGCACAAGTTCCTGAGTTCAATCCCCAGTACTGCTGGGGAGGAGGAGGGTAGTCTAAGTTTAGGATGGTTGAGAAAAACCTTTTTTAAAAATTAACAATAAATTGACATTCATCACAGAGAATTAAAAATCTACCTTAAAGTTCATTTGGAAACACAAGAGACTGCAAATACCCAAGGCAATACTCAGGAAAAAGAGCAATAATGGAGGTATCACAATACCCAACTTCAAACTATATTACAAAGCAATAGCAATAAAAACAGCATGGTACTGGCACAAAAACAGATATGAAGACCAGTGGAACAGAATACGAAATCACACAGCTATACCCACCTTATTTTTGACAAAGGCACCAAAGACATAACAATGGAGAAAAGACAGCCTCTTCAACAAATGTTACTGGGAAAAGTGGTTATCTGCCTGTAAAAAACTAAAACTAGATCCATGTTTATCACCCTGTACTAGTATCAACTCAAAATGGATCAAGGACCTAAGTATCAGACCTGAAACTCTGAAGTTAGTACAGGAAAGAGCAGGGAATACTCTAGAAGCAATAGCTATAGGCAAGGACTTCCTCAATAGAACCCCAGCAGGTCAGCAACTAAAAGAAAGGATGGACAAATGAGACTTCATAAAATTAAAAAGCTTCTGCACAACAAAAGAAATGGTCTCTAAACTGAAGAGACCACCCACAGAGTGGGAGAAAATATTTACATCAGACAAAGGACTGATAACCAGAATATACAGGGAGCTCAAAACACTAAACTTTCCCAAAATCAATGAACCAATAAAGAAATGGGCAACTGAACTAAACAGAACTTTTTCAAAAGAAGAAATTCAAATGGCCAAAAAACACATGAAAAAATGGTCTTCATCTCTGGCCATAAAGGAAATGCAGACCAAAACCACACAAAGATTCTACCTCACCCGTTAGAATAGCTATATCAAAAATACCACCAACAACAGGTGTGTTGGTGAGAATGTGGGGGAAAAGGAACCCTCGCACACTGCTGGTGGGAATGTAAGCTAGTGCAACCACTCCGGAAAATAACGTGGAGGCTTCTTAAAAATCTAAACATAGATCTGCCATATGATTCAGCAATCCCACTCCTGGGGATATACCCAAAGGAATGCAACTCAGGTTACTTCAGAGGCACCCGCACACCCAGGTTTATTGCAGCGCTATTCACAATAGCCAAGTTATAGAAACAGCCAAGATGCCCCACTACTGACGAATGGATTAAGAAAATGTGGTATTCATACACAATGGAATTTTACTCAGCCATGAAGAAGAATGAAATCTCATCATTCGCAAGTAAATGGATGGAACTCAAGAACGTCATCCTGAGCGAGGTTAGCCAGCAGGCTCAGAAGACCAAAAATACTATGTTCTCCCTCGTATTTGGACTTTAGATCTAGGGCAAAGGCAGTAATGTTGTTGAACTAAGGTCACACACTAAGGGGAGAGCACATACGGGAGGAATAAGAATAGGTAGGAAACCCAAAAATTGAAAGTGTTTGATGTCCTCACTGCAGAGGAACTAATACAGTAACCTTAAAGCAACAGAGGTCAATATGGCAAGGTGACCAGGAAGCGGTCAGGTAGAAATGAATCAATTCGGGTTGTAATACACTTGTGCATGGAAGTAATGTTAGGAATCTCTTTGTATAGCTATCCTTATCTCAACTAGCAAAAACGCTTTGTCTTTCTTATTATTGCTTATGTCTTCTCTTCAACAAAATTGAAGAAAAGGGCAGAACAGGTTCTGCCTGGAAGCGAGGGAGGTGGGAGGGACAGGGAGGGGGTGGGGGGCAAGAGGGAGAAATGACCCTAACAATGTATGTACATATGAATATATGAATAAAGAGAAAAAAAAACAAAAACAATGGGAAAAAATAACAATAAAATGTCGTTTCTTGAAAAGTACATTAGCAAGCAAAAAAAATGTAGTACAGCCATACACTCATACATTCACTCAATCATTAACTATTTACCAAGTGCCTACTATATGCCTTTTCTCAGGACCTTGTGCATGCTAGGCACACTGAGCTGCATAGCCAGCCACTACATGCCATCAGGTAATAAATATAAAAGGAGGAGGATATGCTCTTGCTATCAGCTGATATGCTTTACTGGAAGACATTGAATAAAATGATGAAAAAAACAATATAAGATAATGAGTGTTGTTATAATAAAATATAATAAAATAAAATTATTATTTTATTGCTGTTTATAGTGGTGAAAATACTGAAAAAGTGAATGGCAATCATAAGGTACTAAGAGGCACTTATTGTACCTATATTACTAGAGCAACACACAGCCACTTTAAAAAAATAAGAGTTATATCAAAAGGACAGAGGTGTCACACATCAGTGGCTCACGTCTATAATCCTAGCTACTCGGAAGGTGGCGATCAGGAGGATCATGGTTTGAAGGCAGCCTGGGGAAATAGTTTGTGAGACCCTATATCAAAAATAGCCAACACAAAAAAGAGTTGGTGGGGTGGGTCAAGTGGTAGAGCACCTGTCTAGCAAGTATAAAGTCCTGAGTTCAAATCCCAGTACTGCAATAATAAATAAGTAAATAAATACAGAGGGCTGAGGATATAGTTCAAGTGATACAGCAAGCACAAGGCCCTGAGTTCAAATCCTAGTAGCACCAAAAAAAAAGTGCCGCAAAAGAGGATTTTCACATGATACCAAGTATCACCCCAAGATTATTTACTAATTATAGAAAAATGTTTGCTTACAGTGGATATATCTGGAGATCATCACCAAACAAGTAATCAAACTTAGCAGCATTAACAGTGGAATAACCTAATATTATGCTTCTTAATGTGATACAATATATATAATTGATAACATCACCTGTACAGTATTCTTTCTTGAAATATTTAACCCTAATCTAAACAAGCACCTATAGCTAATTTTCAATTTACAGAAAAGACAGGGACAAGTTAAATAAATCATGAGAAAATAATCAGGCAAATCCAAGATAGTGACCACTGTACAAGTCAACTGGGTAAGACTTTCCAAAAGTTAGGCACAAAAAGGGGTAAAAATAGTGGGCAAACTGCTCCAGATTACAAAAGAGACGTAACAATTAAATGCAATGAGTGAATTTCAATTGGGTCTTGTTTCACTTAGAACATCTGTAAAATATATGCATGGAACAATTAAGAGTACTTTGAATATGCACTGGTTATGAGATATTATAACAATACTATTAAATTTATTTGATAAGACAATGATAATGTGGTTATAAAGGACAATATCTGCATTTCTTATTCCCTTGGTGTGATAATGACAATGTGGTTATGCATGGTTTGAGTATGAATGTCTTCCACAGGCTCATGCATTGAACATTTGATCACCAGGGTGGCACTACTTCAGAAGGTAGTGGACACTTTAGGAGGTGGGGCCTAACTAAAGGAAGTAGGAAAGGGTGCCATGCTTTGAAGGTAATACTTGGTCCCTTGTCTCTCTCTCTCTCTCTCTTTCTCTCTCTTTCCTTCTCCTTCCCTCTCTCTCTCTTCTCTCTCTCCTTCCTGTCTGCCTGAGGTGAAGAGCCTCGGCCACATACATGATGATATTCTGTCTCACCACTACAGCCCAGAATCAAATAGAGCCAAGGACTATGGGCTGACTGATACCTCTGAAATTGTGAGCCAAATAAATCCTTCCTCCTTTAAATCGTTTCTCTCAAGTATTTGGTCACAGTGACAAAAGCCTGAGGTGATAAAGGAAAGTATCCTTACTCCTACGTGCAGAAGTATATAGGGGTAAAATATCATGATGTCTCACTTTTCAAATAGAACAGCAAAAAATAATATATTAAAAACACAAAGATAGAAAGATAAAGCAAAAATGATATAATGTTGACAATTATTGAGCCCATGTGAAGGGTATTTGCTTGTTCACTGTAATAATCTTTCAATTTTTTCATAATAAAATATTGAAAGACAAAAAGTTACAAAAATGTTTTTTAAAAAATAAAAAGCAATCATTTAGAATTATATCAACAAGCTTAAAGGAATTTTCACAATGTATTGCTAAATGATACAATGCATTTACTAAATGCAAAAGTTTATCATGATCCCATTTTTAAAAAAGAATTAACTAAAAATTTATATACACAAGAATGTGTGCTCAGACACATATGCACATATTTATATACAATAATAAGCATGACAAAAATGGAATATCCAATAAATTTTAACATGAATTTTATGTTTACTGAGAGGAGATAGTAAGAAAGAATGGTTGAAAGCCAACCTAAAAAGAGTAAAAATAAATGAGCCCTCCTTGGTGTAAACACATTTGTACACAGAATGCAAACATGGAAGATATCTAAACTTCAAGAGAAATTTCATTATAGATTTTAGAAGAAAATGTGGCAAAGTACTACATATAGTATTTCTACTTCATTAAATACAAACTAAAGCCCTTTGTTATGGATAACAAAGGAGTAAAAGGTAAAAGGACATCCCCCAATCTATAAATGTTCATTTCACCAAAAAAAGAAGTGGTGAGATGATGCTCTTATATAGCACTATACAGTATTATTTCCATGTATGTGTGCTAATAACCAAAAAAATTAGTGAAAAATACTTAAAATAGTAAAAAGCAGTATGTGTAACAGTACCTAAAGCAGTATTCCAGCTGTATAAACTAAGGTTCAAAGACGAGTACAAGATTTATTTATTATGCTAGACATTTTAACTATGCTTTCTGATATGACACAGACCTTACAGGACAGCCACAACTCAACTAAAGTAGAGATGAACAACTAAAAAAAAAAATCAGATAATCATAGATATGCCAATTATCTATGACATATACTTACACATTAAAAATAACAAAAACTGGGGCTAAGGCATCTCAGGCACTGCTCAAGTGGTAGAGTGTCTGCCCAAATTCAAACCCAAGTACCACCAAAAAAAAAGAATAAAAAACTTGATCAAAGGTTTTTTCTCAGTAATGCAGTAACGTTAACAATGAATAATAAGAAAACAACTGGGCACTAATGCTTAATCATTAATCAAAGTAGGACTTGAGTACAAACAAACTGAAATTATGAGGAATAGACAACACATAAATAAGAGAAGTAAAGGTCATGAAATGTAAGGGTAAATGGGATAAACAGGATAATTGGGAATGTAACAGAATCCAGAGAAAGCCATATAAGAGTAAGAAAACATAGTAATTCTAGACTTATTTCAAGGAAAAAAATTAAGAATTGCAGATCCACAAAAGACTAAAAATGAATTGAAGGTTGTAGCAACTAGAGAAACTTTCTGTAAATGCTACAATGTATCCCAACACAATTTAAAATGTAAAAAAATTAAAATTAAATTCAAGAACTGTTAAAAGAAAGAAACTTTCTGTGACATTTCTAACCGAAAGGATGATAATTAAAAACTCATTTTCAATTTAATCTCCTAAATATCTCTGACACCTTACTTCATTAAGTGTATTGTTTTTCATTTCTACCAAATCCATGGTTCAAACCAGCCACTACAGCCAACTTCAGTCAATGGACCCAGAAATTTGTTTCCAACCAAAAAATTCAGAATTAAAGATCAGTACAATAAAATTCATTTCTATCCAAATCCATGGTTCAGAAACCTCCCAGGCAACATGGCCAACTGTAGTCCATTGACCCAAGGGAAGAGCAATAAAATCACATTTTGGAGGTAAAAAAACTTATTTTAACATTGGTTAAAAGGAAGAAAATAAAAAATTGGAGAAAGGAAGTAAATCAAAGTGTGGAAGTCTTAAAGTGTCCACATCTCTCTTTTCCTCTATCAATAAGTATTATTTGAATGCCCCAGGAAATATTTACTTTGTTTACAAACAAGTATACAAACAGAAAGTGACCCTCAATAATGAAATTACTAAAGTGGTATCTCAAAAGAAAAGAGAACCAAGTGTCATAGGCTGAACAGTGATGTAATACAAAAGCAAACTGCAGAACTAAATATAAGGAAGCTGTTTAATCTTCCACTATACATACATTCCAATCTCACTTTTAAACAATCAAATATCAAAATTATAAAAATCCCACAAAGAAAAAGTGAGAGAGTTCATAACTGGAAAAATACAATTGGATCAATGTTATGTATTGTACTTACTCTTTATGGAAAAGACACAAGAAGAATACCAACATTATTTGCAGATCCTGAATCATCTATTCAAGTGTTTCCTAATACATGCCACAGAACAACAGTCTCTCAAGATGTTATAAAAATCAGCAAAAACCAAGTAACTATGGGAAACACTAACCACTATGCCCAATACTTGCTGCAACTTGAACTTTATACTGCATATTAGCATATCAAAATTATGAGTTCCACAATAAAGAAAACTGTTTAAGTTTTATTAACGTGGTATTTAAAAACAAAAATTTAGACTGGAAGTGGTTTCAAGTAGTAGAGCATCTGCTTTGCAAGTATGAAGCCCTGAGAACACTTTATTAATTTTAATATACTAAATCTTAATCTCAATTACAAGTAAGATAATCAAGTTAATTTTTTAAGAACTCAAATGCTAAAACTCATCTTAAATTTTTTAAACTGACTATACATGAACGAAGTTAAACATAAAAAAGAAAATATTTACTAACCTTTATTTCCTAACATCACAGCAAGATGTAAAGGAGTGTTTCCTAAAATTAAAAAAATAAAATAAATTAGAAGGTATAACAACATAAGAAATTTAACTTTAAAGTGATTTCAGCTCCTTTCAAAATTTCACTGACAAAATTTAAGCAAAAATAACATAACTGCAAAATAATACTGCTTATATGACAAATTCAAAGTCAGAGAAAACCATGATTTCTAAGTACCCTACACACCTACCCACCCCCAAAAAACAGGATATTAGTTCTATCTTTAAGATATTTCCCAGACTTCAGATTCCTTTTGAAGATAAATTATCACATCATTCTTTGTTCTTTTAGCAAACAATTTAAATATCTACTTATCCTTGGAGACAAAAAGCATTAGGACCCAATCCTAATCCTCAAACGTTCAGAATTCCTTTAGAGACCAATGTGAAATTAAATAAGTATTATTCATTAGACTACAAGGAAGAAAAGCATGACAATGGAATATAAAACAGAACTCCTAATTTAGCAGGTTCAGGGCTAATACAGGGTAGCCAACACTGAAATAAGTCTTTAAGACTATTTCAGAGTCTTAAGTTAGAAATGTCTTGAGTCACAAATGTGCAGGTAAACAAATGCAACACTAACTAGACTCCCAGGCTTTAAAAAAAGAAAAATCACATACAAATATAAGAACAGTTTATAGAATGTAGTAAATACTGAAATCAGAAAGACAAGCAAAAAGATAAAGACTTGAAAGATATGCTATGGATTTTGGACAACACCCTGTAGTTGAAAAAAGAATAACTTAATTTCAAAATGATACCCCAAGCAACACTTATAACCTAAAAATCTCAATTATAAAAAAAGCAAACCAACAGCAATAACTGAAAATAAAATTACAGAATATTTATGTGTACTAATTTTCAGGAATTGCCAATTTTGCAGGAGTAACACATCAAGAATTCAGACCAAAAAAATGAACTAAACATGATGAAGAGATCATGTTTTATAGGATGAGTATTTTTTAAGAAACATGTATTTGATTTACCCTAGTATCTCAGCTTGAAAAAATCTCCCAAATTGATCCTACAAATACACATTTGCTCCACAAAGGTAAAATGAGATGGGAACTGCTGGCAAAGTCAGCAAGATACTATTTTGTATAAAATTCACTAAATTTAAATACTTTCCATAAATAATTTTACAAAAATACAAGTAATACCCTTAAATTACATACAGTAAATCTCTTGACCTTAGCTATTAAGACAAAAAAACAGATTTACAGATACAATTCATTATGTTTTTCAGACATATTTTAAGTATAACTTTCCACCGGTGATTACATAAATGATACCTTCTGCTTCTATTGAACTTAAAACATCTCACTCAGAATTGTTCCTAGTTGAGATATGAAAGTCATTATAATACCTTGTTCATAAAAAAAATCTCCAGAAACGTTTTGTTCACATTATTATTTGAGAAATGAGCTTTAATAATTAATTTCCTAATTTTTGGTATAAACTATGTTCCAAAAGATAAACCTCAACTCCCAAAATTTCAAGCCCTATATATGATGTTAACAAATATGAGGACAATAAAAATGACAAAGCAAATGAAAAAAGTATTTTTGGCTTTAGAAAAGTATTGCTGATTACTAGCCAAACTTGGAATGTGTAATGAAGGAAGATAAAAAAGAATGTCATTGCAGGTATTTTACATATAAAGTTAGTAAAACCAATTTCCTTCTCTTCCCATGTTAAAATCAAATATCCATCTCTCAAGACATTAAAGAACTGGATGCCGGTGGCTCACACCTGTAATCCTTGCTACTTGGGAGGCAGAGATCAGAAGGATCTTGGTTCAAAGCCAGCCCAGACAAATGGTTCTTGAGACCCTATCTCTAAAATATCCAACACAAAAAAAAGTGCTGGTGGAGTGACTCAAGTGGTAGAGCACCTGCCTAGCAAGCATGATGCCCTGAGTTCAAACCCCAGTACCACCAAGAAGAAAAAAATGGAAAAGACTGTCTCTACTTAATGGAATTTCCCATTACATAAGACATTTTTGCTTTTGTTTCTTAGCAGAATAGACTTACATGGAAAGTTTTCTCATTTCATTTCCTCTACTCCTCTACATCCAAATTTGAAGGCAGGTTATAATACAGGGTCTGTTACATCTGAACTGAAAACCCACATAGGCCACTTTTCTTCTAGCTTTAGCAACATGAAAAATAATCTCACATCAGGCCACAAAAGAGGCTGAAAAAAGTTGTAATACAGTAGCCTTTCATCTTAAGGTGAATAGGGTTCCATCACTGTACTCAAAACTCTGTTTCCTTTCTTCTTTTAAATTTATTCTTTAGTTCAAAGCAATAATTTTTTTTATTTTGAACACATGGTCTCACTACGCAGCCCAGGCTGGCCTTGAACTCACATGGTCCTGCCTCCACCTCCTAAGTGCTGTGCACACCCCACTGGTCAGTGTTGTTTTCCATTACTACTTTTGAAAGAAATGTTAGCATGCATTCACAGGGCTAACTGCTGCACAATTTGGCCCTTCCTTAGAATAAAAAACATCTAAAAATATCAAATGTCCAAAGCCTTCTGAAAAAGTAAACAACTGCTTCCTTCTGTTAGAGATCCCTCCAGTTCAAATCCCTCCAAAAATATGGATTTGCACATGTAAAACTATGTATCTGTACAGAAACTGTGATGCCTTATTCCATATGAAATCAACTTCGGTATCGTGTCTTTATGCTTCTTTCTCACACCAAAATTTATCTGAAAAATTGGACCTTTGTTCTTGTCCAGTAAATCCATGTGACAGGATTTAGAAATAAGGCACTTTTTAACATCTCTTTCATCTCAAATTATAAGGAATATTTCAAATTTACTGCTACAGTCTGAACTGTAGGTATTATAAAAGTGGTCAAAACTGGAAGACACTAAGAAAAAAAAAAGTCATCCATCCTCATTATTTAGTTTAGTCTTCTTGTGGCAACAAAAGGGAAAGGATTCACAAATACTGCGACCTAAGCACCTGTTTCAAATTAAACCTCATCCTTCCACTTGCAAAGTAAATCTTTATAATAAATCGAATTGTAGCAGAAGACCCATGTCAGTTGCCTTTTTCTTCCTGGAGAAGTCAGCAGGACAACTGTATCCTAAGGGTTTTTTTTGTGTTGAATCTGAGAGGTGGAACAAAAGAAAAGCAGTCTTTTCAATTTCAAACCATGGAGGAAATGTGTAGGAAGATGTCCATATTTCAATAGGGAAAGTGGCTGAATAAAAAC
The DNA here is from genome assembly GCF_047511655.1 of Castor canadensis. Taxonomy (NCBI): domain Eukaryota; kingdom Metazoa; phylum Chordata; class Mammalia; order Rodentia; family Castoridae; genus Castor; species Castor canadensis. The sequence continues at coordinate 104,981,163 of NC_133392.1, read as the reverse complement.
AACAGATGACTACTTGAGAAGACAGCATAGAAATTCTTGCCATGTCCTGAGTTCAGAATTTTGTTTTAAGACGAATACAAAAGCACGTATGGCCAGGAAAATGTTCTTCCTATATGATAAGTTTCCTCCCACAGTCCAGCACATGCACTTGGCCTCCCAGGGCCAAAGGCCAGTTGACTGCCGGGCACCTCTCTCTGCCATCTTCACTCCTCCTCTATTTTTGATCTTTAACATGGTATAAAAGGTTCTCAGTAAATCTTTACCTTCTGTCTCTCATCCTCTTTCATCCAAACTACACATTTTCTCATACTTTTACAATTCATATTGTTAACCCTTCCTAGATGTTCCTTCTTCATTTGCCTGATTAACACTTTCCTCTCAGGACTCAGCTCAAGCGTCACCTTCTGGGAAACCTTTCCTGGTCTATTTTAGGCAATCAGATGACTCTGTTCTGCTCCCGAAGCAGTAAATATACCTAATTTACTGTAGCACTTTTCACCCAAACTGTACTTATAATTTTATTTGTAGACATCTGCCTCCTTCAATAGACTGAAAGCTCAAGATGACCAAATACGTATTTTCTTGATCTAGGTACGGCAAATGCTATAATGAAGGGGGAAAAAAGCAGTACAGCAAACAACCTTAACAATATCAACAGTTATAGAATTCTTATGTTAAAATACAGGTATTATCTCAAGAGATGAAAATTCAAAGTTCCCATAATTAGGTAAAGTACTTTCAAAAGTTTTGGTATTCTTTCCTTACAGTTTAGAAAAACACACTTGTAAGTCCACCTGGAGTTCAGTATTGTGGCACACCTCTGATCACAGCACTCCACGCTGACACAGGAGGATCAAAACTTTGAGGCCAGTCTGGCCTACACAGGGTCTCCCTAATGTAGCCCAGGTGACCCTAGAATTTGAGATCCTCCTGCATCAGTCTCACTCAAATATAAGGACTACATATATGTGTGCACCATTACACCCAGCTCCAGAGAACATTTTTATTATGGATTCACTGTCTTTAGTAATTAAAACACATTTATGTTTCCCTTTTTTATTTCTTTCTTTTTTGGTGCTGGGGTGAACCCAGGGCCTTGCACATTCTAGGCATGTATTCTAATTCCTATGAAAGTTCATTTTGACAAATATTTCTAGGATTCTGTTTATCTAATTTTCATGTATTGGCATATGTCTTATTCACAATGCCCTTCTGATTTACTGACATTAAAATTTATATTGATGAGGCCTTCTTTTCATTCCTGAAATGTTACTTAAGAGTTTTTATAATCTTAAGTCTAATGCTTATTAATTTTATCTTTTCAAAGAACAAAGCTTTGGCTTTCCTGCTGTTTTTCTAATTTACTAATTGCTATTATTTTTTTCCTTCTGTTTTATTTTGGTAAGATAATCTCAAACTGGAAAACTAAGCAAATTTTTTTTAATATTTTTATTAGCATATATTAGTTGTATAGGGGGATTCATTGTGACATTTCCACGTATGTTTAACAATGTACTTTGGTTAGGTTCATTCCCACCATCACTCTCCCTCTAAAATGATTTCTATAGGTTTCAGTGTTCCATCTTCAGATACATATAAAGTACATCCACCATATTCACCCTCCCCCCCACCAACTAAGATTCTCCCCCTAACCGAATCTGTTTTACATTCCTGTCCTTCATGGTCTAAGTGTATGTTCACTGTACAAAGGGGTTCTGTCATGGTATTTTACTTGTAAATATATTGTACTTTAATCAGTTTGTCCCTGTCTTTTTTCTAATGAACCTGATTATTGATTTTTCAGCCTTCTTCCTAATATATCTTTATATTTTAATTAATAATTTCTAGCCTATTTGCATTGTGATCAGAAAACAGAATCAGGCCTCTAAAACATGTAGAGATTTGCTTTATGGTCAAGTCTGATTGGTTTTTGTAAATGTTTTCTGTATCTTTGAAAAATCACGTATACTGTTGTTGGGTTCGGTGTTTTACATAATTAATAGATCAAGTTTGTGTCATTCATATCTTGAATTGTTTTGTTAATCGTTGCAGTTTGTTCTGTTACAAAAAGAGGAATGTTAAAAATCTCCCACTAAGAGAACTTGTCTTATAATTCTAGCAGTTTTCACTTGGTATGTTTTCAGGCTATTATCAAGTATAATCAAATTTATTTTCTTTTTGTGGTGATGAGAATTAAGCCCAGGCCTCACACATGCTAGGGAAGCATTCTACCACTGAGCTACATATTCAACCTTTTTAAATTTTATGTTAAGACAAGGTCTCTCTAAATTGCCTAGGCTGGCCTCAAACTTACCATCTTCTGCCTCAGCCTCTCAAGTAGCTCAGATTCTTGGCTCAAATTCAAAATCTTTATATTTATTTAATTGAACATTTTTTTCGCTATGAGGTATTCATCCATCTTTTCCCAAATAATGTTTTCTACTTTAAGATCTATTCAGTATTAATACAATTACATCAAATTACTTGGACTGGTATTTCCATGTGATACACTTTCTAATCCTTTTACTTTGAACTTGTCTATATCATTGTTTTAGCTGTGCCTCCAACTGTATGTATATGTAGCTGCATGTTATGTCATATAGTAAAACAATATTAGGGCCAGGCACGGTGGTACACATCTGTAATCCCAGCTACTTGAAAGGCAAAGATCAGTAGGACCATGGTTTGAGACCAACCTAAGCAAAAAGTTTGCAGGAGTACATACCAAACAATAAGGCAGGCACAGGTAGGAGGCACAGGTAAGAGAAACAAGCTCCAAGGCCCATCCCAGGAAAAATATGAGACCCTATCTGAAAAACAACTAAAAGCCAAAAAGGGCTTTAGGAAGGGTGGTTCAAGTGGTAGAGCACTGGCCTATCAAACTCGAGGTCCTAAATTCTAAGTTCAAACACTATTACCACAAAAAACAAAAGCAAAAAACAAATTTAAAAAAAAAATTTTTTTGTTTTTTGGTTTTTTTTGGCAATGCTGAGGTTTAAACTCAGGGCCACTCCACCAGCCAACCCTTGCGTGTGTGAGGGTGGGGGATTATTCAAGATAGGGTCTGTGAACTGTTTGCCTGGGCTGGGTTTGAACCTCAGTCCTCCTGAACTCTGCCTCCTGAGTAGCAAGGATTACAGACGTAAGCCACTGGCGCCCAGCTAGTATCTCTTATAACTGAAGAATTTAATCCAGTTTCATATATCACACTTACCGACATATCGGGGTTTAAATCTATCATCCTGCTTGTATTTATTTGTCTTGGTCTTGCTTGCATTATGTTCCTTATTCTCATCTTTTTTACTTTCTTGTAGATTAACTATTTGTATTATTCCATTTTGCTTTTGCATGTGTTTGATAGAAGGTATACATTTTTAATTTTTCTTTTAGAAGTCAAACGAGAGTTGTACTATCTCATACAGTTAAAGCTAAGTTATAGCTACAAGTCATTACTGAGCATTCAAAATGAAGGTATTCCAAATTGAGATGTAGCACAATGAGGCTTTTGAAAACATTATGAAAAACAAATGTCACCCCAAACAATCTATAGGCATATGAATAAATGTATAAACAATTTTTAAATGTCAAAATATTTCAATATTTTATATTAATCTTGTCAAAATGATGATTTGGATATATTTGGCTAAATATATTAAAATTAATTTCACTTATGTGGTTACTAAAAGTTTTACAATTGCATATATGGCTTAAATTTTTTATGCAATGCAAGCCCCAGAGCTTGTAACATGTATCACTGATTTATCAGTGATGCTTCACCCCTATCCAGAGCAACCCAATGACTTCAGAACACTATCTTCATTCCCTCTATCTACACTTACATATTACTATCACCCAGCCTGTAAGTTTTTCTTTTTGGCCTAATAAAGTCTATATCCATTTAGGTTAACTATTTTTATTGCTCTTCATTCCTTCCTACATCCCTTACCTTCCCCCAAATTCTTTTTTTTAATGTGCATTTTTAGGGTGAAGCGTTTTATTTTCTACTTATGTTTTATTTTATTGATTCCTTTACTTACTTAGCAGAGTTGGAGATCAAATCCAGGACCTTAAACATGCCAGGCAAGTAAACTAGTAGAGATATTTTTAGTGACAAATTCTCATATTTTCCTCAGTAAATGTCTATTCAACTTCAGTCTTAAAGGACACTGTACTACATAAACAATTGTTGCTTAGTAAGCATGTTCTTCAACATTTTGTATGATCTTATGGTTTCCTTGTTATTGTTGAAAGTCAGAGGTCTCCTATAAATCCTTTGAAAGTAACATGAGATTTTTCTGGCTGCTTTTACGATTTGGTCTTTTAATTTTCAGCCAAATCACTCTGATGTGGATTTTTTTTATTCTGGTTATTGCATTTCTGTATCAATGTCTATTATAACTTTTGGGAAATTGTCAGCAATCCTGTTTTTGAATATTATTTAGTCCCTTTTTCTCTCCTCTCCTGGGTTTAATTAATAGAGACCTTCTTTTCCCCTCTGCACTACTTGTTTTTCTTTATAAAAATTCCATACCTGAGCCGGGCACTAGTGGCTCACACCTATAATCTTAGCTACTTGGAAGGCTGAGGTTGGGAGAATCACAGTTTGAAACCAGTCCAGCAAACAGTTCAAGAGACCCCCATCTCCAAAATAACCAAAGCAAAACAGGCTGGAGGTGTGGCTCAAGCAGTAGAGCACCTGCTTTGCAAAAACGAAACCCTGAGTTCAAACCCCAATCCCTACAACAAAAAAACTCCATTCTCTTTTCATCCTTCATTATACAGTAGGTACTTTGTTCTAAGCTATCTTCTGGATCATGAATTCTGCCTTTTGCAAGATTTAATATGCTACTAAGCCCATTGATTTAGTTCTTAATTTCAGTTACTGCATTTCTCCTTTTGAGAATTTGTTTGCTTCTTTTTCAGTTCTGTGATTTCAGTCCTTCCAGTGTCCACTAAAATATTCAATCTGTATTTTATTCCTCAAGCATTACTATTCCATAATAAATATTGTTATTTACCCTTCCCTCTACTAGTAATTACAATAAATGGATCCCTAATGGGTCTGTTTCTTTTATTATTTCTCCCTGGTTCTTACATGTTGTCCAGTTCCCTCACAAAGTGGGTCATCTTTAATTATATGCTGGACACAGTATTTAATTAACTCAGTATAAAAACTTTAAGCCTAAGAAACAAATTCTCCAGAAATTTTCATTTGCTTATGCTAGGTGCCTAAGGGAACTAGCTCTCAAATAACCTAACCTGGGGATTGACATTTTTTCTGGGCCTCAGAAATGGCTCAAAGCATACTTCAGTCAATACCAGAGTTTATGTCCCTTCAGTTCCCACTTACCCTAAAGTGAAGTTCTTTAAACTCATAATCCAAACAGCAGAGTGTTTATAAAACATCCCATACCTAAAAGGCCCTAACCTCCATCTTTTGTCCTCAGTAAGGCTATCAAAAGTGCTTCTCAGACTCTTAACCACTAAAGCAAAGACCGTTGAAGCAAAATAACCTTAAAATGCCAGGCTCACAACTCTGGATTTCTGTCTGCTACCATGCTGACCCAGTTACTACTTTGTCAGCTCTCCAGAACCTTCAAATAGAATATTTTATTCTTATTTGCTTCTGAAGACTGGTCCTAGTTATTCAATCCACAATAACTGAAAGCAAAATCCTAGTTCAGTTTTATTTGTAATGTTTTGCTTTCTATTCTTTGATATTGTTGGTGCATACAGATGATAATTTCCAAGCACTAATGATTATACCTTCTATCAAAATATACCAGTAACCTCTCTACAACAAAATTAGAAATAAGGGCAAAATAGTTTCTGCTGGGTATTGGGGGGGGAGAGGGAGGGGGCGGAGTGGGTGGTAAGGGAGGGGGTGGGGGCAGGGGGGAGAAATGAACCAAGCCTTGTATGCACATATGAATAATAAAAGAAAAATGAAAAAAAAAATATACCAGTAACACTTTGGGAAATCATCTTTGCATTAAATTCAATTTTATCAGCAATTATTCCTGCCATTTATAAACTTCTTCACCATTCACCAAAGAATAAATTTTTCATTTTTTACCAATCTCCTTCACATTATGTCTATAAAAGTCTTTTCTCCCCTTTACCCAACAGAAGTCATAGTTACTACTTTCCCCGCCCCCCCTATTTCTTTAGACTCTCTTAGTGTCAAATCTCATTCCTCAAATACACACACTAGGAAAGCACATGAATCAAACCCAATCAGTCTGTTTACCAGAAAACTGTTTCAGGTAAAGGCATGACCCCCACCTGGTTCACAATCATTTTCTAAAATCTTTTGAAGGGTGGAGGAGGAAGGTAGTATGAACTTAATCCAAAGGGAAAGAATGTCTTGCCACTTGAATCACAGCCCCCTAGGGTTTTAAGTATATACCTGCATGTTCTCTACCACAGGGGCAATTTTATCCCAAGGGGCATATGGCATTATCTGCAACATTTCTGATTGTTGGAACTGGGGAGTGGGGGTGCTAATGGCATCTAAGAGATAGAAACCAGGGATTCTGCTAAAAATAATGCAATGTAAAAGACAGCTACCCACAGCAAAAAATTATCTAACACAAACAGTCAAAGCAAAAACTACAAAGTTCTGACATAGAAAAACTCCAACTATTGTAGAAAACAATAAAGCTCAATAACAGCAGAACTGAGAGACTGAAAAAGGAAGTCATGACCATACTGCAGAAACCCCGGATACAATCATGACCAATAGTAACTCCTATCCTATACTTCCCAGCTATATGAATTAACAAATAACTTTAAAGTAGTTTGTGGTGAATTTCTATCATTTAAATTACAAGAGTCATTACTAACATAAGGCTTTATTGGCCATAATCGTATTTTGAGGAGCTTCTATTTTTAGGTGCTTTTGTTTTTTTTTATTCTGTGTTTTATTTGAACTGTTTTTATAGTCCAAAATAATATACAATATAGATATATGTTAAGTTCTATTTGAAGCAAATCAGTATTTTCAGAATGTATTTTGAAACTGTACCTAACAGAGTAAAAAGAATAAATCATTGTTATTTCCTTTTACAAAAAAATGAAAATGTCAGTAGTTTTATTTCTTTTCTCCTGCTTTTCCCTCTAATTTTTTTTTTTTTTTTTTTTTTTTGCAGTACTGGGGTTTCAATTCAGGGGCTACACTTTGAGCCACTCCACCACACCAGCACTTTTTTGTGATGAGATTTTTTTCAAGATAGGTTCTCACGAACTATTTGCCTGGGCTGGCTTTGAACCACAATCCTCCTGATCTCTGCCTCCTGAGTAGCTAGGATTACAGGCCTGAGTCACTGGCTACTGTCCTCTCTCATTAATTTCATGAGTGGTTATAAACCTTTTCTTAACACCCCCCTCCTTTTTTTTTTTTTGGCAATACTGGGTTTGAACTCAAGGCTTCTCATTTGTTAGTCAGGCACTCTGACTTGAGCCACACCCTGCAGCCCAGGTAAATTTTTTTTTTTAACATTTGAGACAATTTTTGAGGGGAAACTTGCTCTGGATAATTTTTTTGGAGGGGGGTGAGACTGGGGTTTGAACTCAGGGATTCATGCTTGCAAAGCAGGAGCTCTATCTTGAACCACACCTCTAATCCATCTTGCTTTGGCTATTTTGGAAATGGGGGTCTCTCAAACTATTTGCCTGGACTGGCCTCAAACCACAAGCCTCCCAATCTCAGCCTCCCAAATAGCTAGGATTACAGGCATGAGCCAACAGCACCCAGAACTTTCTCTTAATATTATAATCATTTTTGCCATAATTACCAGATTTATCTGTGGTATCTGTGGTATACTTAACTGGTTCCACATCCAGTATCAGCCCTTTTCTGACGCATCTCCTTCCTTCAGTTAGGTATTTAACTTCATCTCATGATCTAGGATACTTTACTGAACAGTATTTTTCAGGAATGACATAACATTGGTTGGTCAATTTTTGAGACTTTGCATTTTCTAGAATGTTATTATTGCTTTCACAAGTGAATACCTAGCTAGAAAGAATTCTATAGTTTAAAGGTGTGTGTTCTAATATTAGAGCAATCTGAGACCAAATAGAAATCTGCTATTTATTCAGTGGTAATCTGTGTTTTTTACCTATATATTGTTTTACACTTGTAGGATTCTTCATTAATTCTAAAATATAACCAAGATATCAAGATCTCTTAAACATCACATGGTACCCCATTAATGCATATAATTTTATGCTTTTACATATCAGTTAAAATGAACTTATTTTTAAAAGATCAAAGAAGAAAAATAACTAAATGCATTGCATGATTCTGATTCAATCTCAGATCAAACAACACTAAATGATACTAAGAGGATATTTAGGGAAACCTGAACGGTATGCTGTCTACTAAGTAATATTATTCTATCAATACTAAACATTGTGAATGTGATCACTGTATTGTGATAATATAGGAAAATGCTGCTAGGTTTAGGGAAAATGGACATGATGTTTCCAACTTACTTGCAAAGGTTTCACAAAATAAATCAGAACTCTTTATACAGTCATTCCTCAGTATCCGTGGAGAATTAACCCTCTGCAGACGGTAAAATATAGGGATGCTCAAACCCCCTTTATAAAATAGCATAGCATCTGCATGAACTCTACACACGCTTTCCTGTGTATTATGAAGTCATCCATGGATTATTTATAACACCTAGTATAATGCTAATGCTATATAAATGGCCATTATACTGATTGTTTACAGAATAATGACAAACAGAAAAAAGTCTGTTTGTTAGCAAGTGGTAAAGGGTATGCAGGTTCACTGGACATTCTTTTTTTTGGCAAAAATTGGGTTTGAACTCAGGGCCTTAGTCGCTCTACCTCTTGAGCCACTCTGCCAGCCCTCACTGAACTATTCTTTCAGCTTTTCTGTGCTTGTGAAATATTTCAAAATAAAAAACTAAAATCTTATTTTTAAAAAGGTTTTCAAAACAAAGAATCTCTTTGCATTAGTTTTCCTTGGAACACATAACGAGATTTTTCTGTTTTTGGAACCATGTTTAACTTTTGCTCAAGAGTTTTCATCCTTTATATCTTCGAGTATTTTTCTAATCCAATTGTTCTATTTTATTCTTTGGAAATACATATTATTCATCAAGTAAAATGTACAAAAGCTGCTCTCCATATTTATACTTTGTCCTTCATCTTTTCATTTTGCTTTCTACTCTGTACAATTTGTTTTCATATACATTTTCTGTATCACTCATTCAATTTCCTATGTCAAGACATTTATGATTTACTTAACATATATATATATACACACACATATATATACATACATATACACACACACACACGTATACACACACACACACACACACACACACACACACACACCCAGGCTGACCTAGAACTCACAATCACTATGCAGGCCTGTCTGGCCTCAAACTTGAGGTCTTGCAGGCTCAACATCCCAAGTGCTGGGATTACAAATATGTACCATGATGCTCAGCTAATTTACATTTTTTTAATGAAGTGACTATATTAAAACTTCCCACAGGCTCTTCTTATTTTGGTTCATTTTCTTCATATCATTATTAGTTTTAGAAAAATTAAGTTGCTTTTATGTTACTGAAAACATTTAGCAATTATTTTCTAAATCTTTCTTCTAGATCTTGCAGTATTCTTAGTACAAGCATCACAAGCAAAACCCTTTTTCTTTCAATGAATATTTTTCATGGATCCCCAAAATGTACTTTTTTTAGTTTATTTTTCTACCCATCCACCCTGGAATAAAGATTCATTCAGGTCTGGTAAAAAAAAAAAAAAAAAAGGAAAAATGGCCTCTGGTTTCTCTTCAGTTCATTCAAGACAGTAAACACATGAAACCCCTCTAAACTCTGACTCTGGTATTTATAGTGCTTTCCTATGAGATTCTATTCAAAGTAAAGAATTAAAACAGCTGGGAGAGTGAGGAGTTGCTATACAGAAACCAAAGATAAAAGAACAGAACAAAACCTTAACTCTGAAAACTACAAAACACTGTTGAAAAGAAATAATACTTAAATATAGGAAAAGGCATCCTTAGTTCATGGATCAGATTAAATATTATAAGGATGACAATCCTAACCAAATTGGTCTACAAACTCAATCTCCATGAAAATCCCAAACAGGTTTGTTTGTTTGTTTGTTTTTTAATCGACAAGCTGTTAAAATTCAGATGAAAATTCAAGGAACCAAGAATATCTAAAACAATCCTGAAAAAGAACAGATAAATGGGGCACCGGTGGCTCACACCTCCTAATCTCTACTCAGGAGACAGAGATCAGGAGGGTTGTGGTTCAAAGCCAGCCTGGACAAATAGTTTTAAAGACCCTATCTCGATAAAACCCATCACAAAAAAGAAATGGTGGAGTAGCTCAAGGTGTAGCCCCTGAGTTCAACCCCCAGTACCATAAAAGCAAAACAAAACAAAAAATAGATGAAGAAGTCTTTCTAATTCCAAAACTTCCTACAAAAATACTTCATGTACTGGCACAAGGATAGACATATGCATCAATGGACCAATCACACCATCTGCAAAAATTAAGTCAATGTAAAAAATGGACTCAAATATATGACAAGGGGGAAAAAAAGAGTAAATCTTTATTATCTTGGATTAGACTATGGTTTCTTAGCAAGGACACCAGAAGAATAACAAAAGAAAAAAACATGGACTTCATCAAAATTTAAAAGGATACCATCAAGAAAGTGCAAAGAGCTGACCACAGTGGTATAAACCTGCAAGACAAGCACCAGGGAGACTGAGACAGGAAGACCACAAGAGTGAGGCCAGCCTTCAGCCAGGCTACCTAGTGAGACCCTGTTTCAAAAACAAAACAAAAGAAAAGAAAGGAAGGAGGAAGTAAGAAGGGAAGAGACAGAGAAAGGAAAAAAGGAGGGAGGGAAGGAATCATTACTGCATTCTATAAGGTAAAGTCAGGACAGTGTGTGTAGGCTCTATTATTTCTTACCCAAAAGTAAAAATCCACATATTTTCACTCAATAAATATTCCCTGAGCATTATAAGTGCTAAGTATAGAGCCAGACACTAGAGATTCAACCATTAACCAGTTAAAAATAATTCCTAACCCTCCAAAGCTTGTATTTAAAAGAGGAGGAGAAATAAATAAATAAATAAATAAATAAAAACAGAATGCAGTGTTAAAACTATCAAAAGGTTAAGACTAAAAATAATAAAGGGAGACACACTTTTTGATACTTTAGTTTGAAAAACCTCCTTAAAAAGATATCTTAAGTGAGATCTAAAAGATAAATAGAATCTAAAAAAATCAAAAGAATGAGAGGGAAAGAACTTCAGGCAGAGGCCAAAAATAACCTGGCATTCAAGGAACTGAAAAAAAAAAAAAAAAAAAGCATGGTCAGAGCACAGAAGAAGGGAAAGGTTTGTAAAAAATTAAGTTGGAGTAGGAAAGGTCCTATCATGTGGGGCCGTGAACCTATAGTAAGAAACATGAGCTAACTTTTTAAGTAAGGAAGTATTAAAGGACCCTGGGCAGGGAAGTGGCATAAAACTAATAACATTTTAAGATTATTTCTGTACCCACAAATAGAACAGACTGGGGCAGGGGATGGAGAAGAGACCATAAGAAGATCAGTCACCAGTATGATGCTATATTCCAGGGAAAACATGGTTGGTTTCAAAGTGTTAATTAGATGTGTATGGCGAGGAGGAAGGGCTGAGACAAAGAATAATCTCAGTGACTAAGGTCTGAGCAGCCAGACAGTAAATGATGGAATTGAAAAGACTGGGTGGCCAGGTAGAAGGGAAAGAACTAGAAAAGGTAACTCTACTTTGGACAAGTTAACTTTGAATTATCTCTGAAATGCTCAACTAGAAAAGAATACAAAATCTGGAACGCAAAGGCAAAGTCTAGGCTGGAGATATAAATTTGCCAGTAAACAAAGAGAAAGATTTAAAATCAAACATAAAATTCTGAATAACTATTTCTGCCCTAAAAGTGTAAGAGGCCACAATAGTTATCTTTCTTCACTTCTCTGTTTTTCAGGGGAAAAAAGAAGTACCATGCTCTAAATGATAAAGGAAGAAAACATAAGGAACTATTAACACTAACTGCTGTCAAGGAGGGAAACTGGGTGAGTACACACAAGGGTGGAAGGAAAACTTTATTTTTACAATGTGTCTTTTATAGTATAAGAAAAAAATAAAAAGCATAGCATGTAGAGGATTCCAGACCTATCCTGGGTTTCAGGCATCCATTAACAGTCTTCGAAGTACCTCCACTCCTACCATACCCCCTTTACCACCACCCCTTTGCCAATAAAGGGAGACTACTGCATCTTTTTTAGTTTTATAGCATGTGACTGCAACTTGTTCAAAAAATTAAATTAAATTAAGGAGAGCCTACCAAGGTCTAGACAAAAAACCCAGGGAGAGAAATCATGTTCATGCTCCTAGATAATTACTCTGTTTTTTAGTCACACACACACACACACACACACACACACACACACACACACACACACACACAAAGGGTAAAAGCATCATTAGTACCTACTGAAGCTGCAAGTAAAATTTTCCATTCCAAGTCCAAATTATCAATCACATTATCAAGACATACAAATCAGAAGATTTACAAATCAAAAGACTGGAGTCCAACAATCCAATGTCTCTTACATTATAGATAAGAATATGATCAGAAACATCCCAGCTAGAGGGCAGTGGGGATAGAAGGCAGCCTGGGCAAAAATAGTGAGATCCTATCTTAACAAACAAGCCAAATGTGGTGATGAACATCTGTAAATCCCAGCTATGTAAGAGATGGAGGCAGAAGGATCATGGGCCAAGGCCAGCCCCAGCAAAAGCACAAGAGCCTATCTGGGAAATAACTAAAGTATAAAAGGCAAGGGTGTGGCCCAAGTGGTAGAGCACCTGCTTAGCAAGCGCAAGATCTGGAGTTCAAACCCCAGTACCACCACCAAAACAAAAAAGAATACAATCAGAAACACACACTATAAAGATGCCAAATACCATGCTGTTCTACGTCAATATTTTGTTAAATGTCAAAAATGATCGTCATCAACATTATCATCATCACCTAGCTAAGTGTCCAAATGTCCTAGTTGCTATCCCCTTAGCTTTCTATGTCAACTTCCTGCTTAAGCTAACTTACCAATTTTCTGTCTTTAACTTGCTATTTTAGCTAACTGACTACACAAAGAATACTAAAAACAATCTTTATGACCAACTTTTCACAATTTTTAAATCCAAATTAGTATGCCTCAGTTAAAACTTGGTGAGCAAAATTGAATTTTTTTCAATTTCAGTAATATTAAGACTAGTTTAGTTTCAAAGGATGCAAATAATCAACTGAATGACTGACATTTAATGAGGAAATATTAAATGTTCTAGGCACTATGCTGTATATTTCATTTACCTTATCTCATTTAGTTCACTCAAAAACCCTGTAAAACATAGTATTCCTATTTCATAGGTAAGAAGAATAGTTAATAGTTATTTACCAAAGTTACTTATCTAGAAATTGGAGGAGTCATGACTCTAAAATCTATATTCTTTTTCCTTTATCGACAGTTTCCAAACTTTGGTCTCAAGCTTTATATTCCTAAGAAATACTGAAGGTCCCAAAACCTCTTTTAAAATTATATTAGAAATTAAAATGAAATTTTAAAATTGTATTTATTTACTTTAAAACTATAATAAACTCATTATGGATTAATATAAAAACTTTTATCTCACCAATTAGAATGGGAATTATCAAAAAGACAAAAAAATAATGTTAAAGATGCAGAGAAAGGGGAATTCTGTTACACTGCTGGCAAGAATATAAATAAGTATAGCTATTATAAAAAACAATATGAAGGTTCCTTAAAAAACTGAAAACAGAAATACCTTATGATCCAGCAATCTCACTACTGGGTATATTCAAGGAAATGAAATCATTCTATCAAAGATATCTGCACATCCATGTTTACTACAGAACAATAGTCAAGATATAAGCCAAGCGTGATGACACATCCTCAATTCCAGATACATGAGAGGTGAAAAAAGGGAGATCACGGTTTGAGGCCAGCCCAGGCAAAAAGTTAGCAAGACCTTATCTCAGAACAAGACCTTATAGTATGTCTATAATCCCAGCTACATGGAAAAGAGAAGGTAGAATCATGGTATGAGATTGGTCCAGGGAAAAGCCCCGAGTTCAACCTCCAGTACCACACACATACACACAAAAAAAGGTTGAAATTCTGTCACTTGTGGTAATATGAATGGAATTATGGACTTGGAGGACATTAAGGGAAACTAAGGCAGGCACAGAAAGACAAATACTGTGCACTCTCATTCATCTGTGAAAGCTGAAAATTACATAGTACATAAAGACAAATATTTCATGTTCTCACTCATTTGTGGAAGCTAAAAGAGTAGACCACACAAAAGTGGAGAAATAGAGCCCACTAGTGGATAGGAAGAGAAGAGGGTAATAGAGACAGTGGATACTGGGTACCAAAACATAGTGGGAAGAAAAGTAGTTCTGGTGTTGTGTGGCTCAATAAAGCAATTACAGTCTACAGCAATTAATTATACACTTTAGAATAACTACAGGGAAGAGTTTAAGGGTTTCCAAAAGATAAAAATGGCAATATTTGAGGAGATGGAAATGCTAATTATGCTGATTTGATCATTACACATTGCACCTATGTATCAAAGTATAATACCATACCCCATAAATATATATAAATATCATATGTCAGTGAAAGAAAAAGAAACTGCTTTTAAACAAGAGTGGGAACTCAAAAAACTAATTGCATTGTTGAAAACAACTGACTGTCAAGACAGAACTATTTTAAGTGCTTTAAGCTTAAGAAAGCTCAGTTGGGTTTTGAAATCTGCTTCTGCATTTAATAAGGAATGAAATGTTGGTGGTTTTGCCTGGCAAGAACAAAGACCTAGGTTCAATCAAAAAAAATTTGTTGTTTTGGTTTGAAGTGTAAGAAAACCTAGTTCCATACATATCACAGTTGAAAACAGTTTTAACAGCCTTTTCATATAGCTGAGGGTATTGTCTGATACTACACCAAAACTCATCAAGTAGGCATTTCTTAAGTTAGCTGCAATGTGAAATCTAAAATCCTATCCATACCCTATGTGTACTGTGTTACTCTGAAATGCACTAGCCTCTCTTGTACTTTGAGTGGAATGTTTGATAATGATTTTATAACATCATGCAATGATCACTGAAAAAATACTGACCAAGTTTATACAATCTTCCAAATATTGACAAATTTTGCTATATAATATCAAAAAACTGACATTTGGTAATACCACTTTCAATATGAGCTTAACTATCTTTAAGTACTAGGAACCTGTTAAGCATACAGTGGCAGAGATAAGATTGCCAAAATTCTAATTTTCATTTGAAAGCTTTAATTCTTTCATTGGCAACAAATACCGTTGTGTTCCTTTAATTCACAGGTTCACTTCAATCATTTTCCAGAAAACATCTGGCCAATTGTCCAAATTACAATAACCAGTTTGTCTATAAGCTGTTTTTCAAGTAAAAATGATGTTCATGAAAAAAGTACCTACTTTGGCTTGTAAGTTCCAACAACATTGTTCCCCATTTACCTTTCGGTATGCAGACGAGCATCATGTACAAGCCCTATTATGTCACCAAGTAAAACAAAAAAGCATGTGCTCAACATTGCTTTTGTATTATCAGTGAAAATGTCAACACTTCAAAAAGGCAAGAAATAGCTGGTAATGGTAATAAGGAGGTAGAGATCAGGAGGATGGTGGTTCAAGACCAATATGGCAAAAGTTAGCAACACTCCATCTCAAAAAACAAGCCAGTCTGGTGGCTTATATCTGTAATCCCAGCTATGCAGGAGGCATAGGTAGGAGGGGTGCTGGTTCGAGCCTGACTCCAGCAAAAAATGCCAAGACCCTAATAGAAAAATAACTAAAGTAAAAAGGACTGGGGTATGGCTTTAGTGGTAGAGTGCCTACCCAGCAAGCACAAGACCCTGCATTCAAACCCCAGTACTTGCCACAAAAAAAAGTCATGACTTGGTATTATTATAAAAGACAGTTTTGATTTTGTGTACCCCCTAATTATAGAGCAAAGCAGTAAATTACAGGTACCAGAACCAACACGATTCCAAGTTCTACAGATGTGTTCAAATACAATTCAAACAAGCAGCAAAGTGAGAATTTCTGCATTCTCTCTCAAAAACTGGTACTATTCTACTAACAATCCCCTACAATCCCTCATTAACTTCTACCAGTTCTAACTTCTCAGTTCCACAGCTACCCTAACCCTTGTCTACCCAATTGCTTCACAGGACAGCTAGTGAGCCTTTTAAAATCAGATGGTCACTCCTCTGCTCAAATCCATCTAACTGCATCCCATGCTGCTAAGAGTAAAAGCAAAATCCTAAACAAAGGTCTACAAAAGTACCTGATGCTTACACCCCCTGCTCCCTGTCTAAATCTCCAACTACCAACCACACTTCTTTTTGCCCACTTTCTTCTACACACACTGAACTTTGTACTAGTCTTTAAACATGGTATATTTGCATTTACTGTTTTCTGCTTGAGACTCAATTCTGCCAGATTTTTGTTTCCTACTTTTCTTTAGGCAACTGCTTAAATTTCTTGTTGTATCTTCCCTGTCCCTGACCTCAATGAAATAATTACTACTACCCCTTCCTGTACTGCCAGCACACTATCCTCGTCACCCTAATTTATCTTACGTTATAATAAATAATTCTTACAGCCACACCATACATTTACTGGTTTGCTTACTGTCTAGCTCTTCCACTGAAATCTAAGCTACAGAAAAGCAGGAACTTTTCTAAATTTTTCTCAGTATGTAATCCCAGCACCTAAAACACTATTACATATGAGGAGCTCAGTACATATATGTAGAAGGCATGAACGAACCAACAAAAGAAAAAACATTAAAAGCCAAAAGAACAGTGTCCAAATCTATTTTTAATCTCAAAAAAAGAAAATAAATTTCACCCTACAACAAGGTAGGTCTCCTCCTAATTATCTATAAAAACAAACCAAAGGCTATATATGCATATATATAAGGCTACACAGACAGGTTATAAGAGAAAGCCTGCTAGAAATGTGCAATCAAGAATCTAAATGCAGTTAACTGAGCTATTCTCATAGTAAACAAAAGGTGACTTACAGGTAAGTTAAATAATTCTAACCCTTTAGTACACTAACAGGAATATTAATTAGAGAACCAAATTAAAACCTCAACTGATAGCCTAACTAAACATCAAAAATGAGTAGCTTTGGCTAGAGGGCACTTAACACCAAATGTGAGAGCAAGACACATTAATTGATATTATGATTACAGAAGCCTTCTGAGTTAAAATACTTTCAAGTCCATTCTCCCATTTGAGATTATAATACCTTAAGAGGTATATATTTTATCTACTTATTTCAGAGGTTAATTAAATGTCATAAAAAACAGTTTGTAGAGAAGCAGGACCTCAAACTCACATTGATTCCAAACACAGAAACGGTGTTCAAGTTTTGTGGGTAATCTTTAGGAGTTCAACAAGAGTAAGTAACAGGTATAAACAGGTAAAATTCAACTAAACCACACAGTAAAACCTCACACTGCTTAAGAACTAACACCATATATAATCTTCAAACAGTTAGATTTTACATTTCAATCTTACTGTAAAACTGATTTCCCATTTCTCTGCCAAGGAAATAAATGGTGTAAGAAGCATATTGTTGCTTACTTGGTCTCTAGCCAATTTTCTAGGCTAGCACTCATTTTCTAGAACCCAACACATCCTGTCAACTACACTGCATTCTGCATTAGACTCCTATGACTTAAGAATGGCATTAACTACCTACACCTCCATTGTCCAGTAAGTCCTCCAGAATTCTCCTGCCTAGCTGAGGATGCTCAGGATCTAACATCACTAACAAATACCCATCTCTGCCACTTTTTGCCAAAATTAAGTCACAATTCTTATTGCTACTGCAGCTCAGAACAGGAAAGCGGAGAGGAGTACCCTTCCTTTTTTGAGGTGGCCTAATAGATATGTTCACAATACTGCTAAAGGATGGTCAAGTTGTTCGGTGCTAATAGGAATACTATCAGGAAATAAAACCACTTAAGTAGACACTTAAAGGACAGTCCTACTGTGTTGGAGATGCTCATGAGGAAGAAAGGAGGAAGGTCACATTCATCCAGTCACAAAGATCAAATAAATCAATCCTGAGAGATCAATGGAGTGTCCCGATTTCATGACCAAATCCTCCTCACACCCAGGGAAGGTATAAGAACACAGTGAACACACTTGAATGGATCATCTTGGGCCTTTTACATGTCACTTTTTTCCCAAGGAAAACAGGTCTGCCTTTAAAAAATGGTTTTGAAAAACTACAAAAAACAGAGAATATGGAATTACTAATGTTCTTTTAAAGATATTCCATCACTTTAACAGCTTCCTAACTAAAGTTGTTTACCAGTAGCTTAGTTCAAGATTTTTTTGTTTTGTTTTCTCATGCAGTGTTTTGTTTTTTAGTCACCTCTTCTCAAAAAGACCTCCTCCACATTATTCTTTTGCATCACCCAGTTTAGTAATAAAAACAACACAGGAACATAAAGGACATACAGAGAATAAACTAAATAAACATACTGCATAGTCACCAAACAAATAATTCTACTTCCTCAGTTCTTAAATGAACATTCTGAAAGGCTGATCTGAGCAATTCATACAACCATAAATCCAGGACTTTCATCATTCTGGCACCTAAAAGATTCTGGCTAACATCCAAGAGAAGCTGCTTAACTTCATAAGGATATTTAACTCAAGGAAAAAACAAATTACAAGTTTAACAAATAAGAAGTGCAATTAAAAAAAAAAGTCTATATGCTTCATAACAGTCTCAATTACAAAACAGTGCTATGTACTTTTTTGATGGCTCAAGAAAAGCCATCAACCAACATTTTATCACAAAGGAAAAAAGTGAACACATACCAAAAAGTGTTTATGAAATCAGAGATCAGGAAAACTAAAAGACCTACTGAATAGTGAATTAAATAGTGAACAAATTAGAATTCAGCAAGCTCTCCAGATAAAATAAAAGGAAAAGGACTAAAACTAGCAAAATAAAATAAACGTAAGGTCCTATATTAAGGCTGAAAAAGTAAATGGAAGATGCATGGTGGCAGGAGCCTATAATCTAAGCATTGAGGAGGATAGGACAGGAGTTTGAGGTTAACCTGGGCTACATGGAGAAAACCTGTTTCAAAAATGCAAAAAGAGAGTAGATAACTTGAAAAGCAATACTAAAAAATTATCATATTCTTGAACTGCACAACTGAGAACTGCTTTGAAGCAGTAAACAGTCTCCCATGAGGTTACTTTTGCTCATGGGCTATTACAGCTTCGGCATTAAGGTTAGTGGCAGAAAACCAGCCTCAAAGGGAAGAATTAACAAACTAGAGTTCCACTAAAAGAAAATGATTGCATTTATATATTTAACACTTATATTGCATTTTTATATTTCAGGGGCTGCTTTAAGCACTTTGTTAACCATGTCATATGAGGAATAAGATAAGGGAAATAACAGATCTTGTCAGTATCTAAAGGGCTATCCTGTGGAAGAATAGAGTAGCCATCCATCACATTAAAAAAAAAAAAAAGGACCATTAAAAAAAAAAAGCATTCTGCAGAAAATGTGTGAAAGCAGTCCAATGACAGAATCTTTCTACAATTATAAAAGATTTTAAACCTCCTAATAATTGACTGATTAACTAGGGCTGCAACCCTTTAAGTACTAGATGAGAGAATACATATTAAAGAATTTTGTTAGAAATCAAAGCACATTATCAGAATTGGCTTCTGTGTAATATAGTGGGTCTCAATCAATAGTTACAAGAGGTTCATCCAGGGCTTAGGAATCCTGGCTATTAGTTCTATTTCTAGCTTTGCAACTTACACTAAGTATGTAACTTTAGCAAAGTTTCCTTGCCTCTCTGTTTCACTTTTCTCACCTTTAAAATGAGGATAAACCACCTTGCAGGGCTGTTGTCAGGATTAAATGTGACAATGTATGTAAACATATAGCATAGTGCTGACACACTCAGTAAATTCTATCTATAATAATGGTAATAATCATAACTGACATCATCACATGGAAGGAAACTGTGATATGTGGTGTAATTAAATGGCATTGCTATGCATCTCTGTGAGTATGCGATTCTGCTATGCGCCTATCATGTTATAAGAATCCAAATATACTATGTAGCTTCCTCTTGTTTGGGTAACTTAAAATGCACTTATCTTTTATAATTTGACAGGAAATATATTCTTAATATCTAAGTATAGGATCCCACTTAGTAAAATATCAAAAGTACAAATAATAACATAAAATGTAACCAGACAATTATGAAGCTACGGTGGGGGATGGGGAGAGTAAAGAAGCCACTAAGATGAGATGAGAATGTATACTGAGAAAGGAGGCACAATTATACTTTTCACAGGTGTGTGAACCACTGGCTACATTCATCAGAAATAAAATAAAGGAGCTAAACAAAGTACAAACACTTTATTTTAAAAGTGAACTTCAGTGGGCTAAGGAGTTTAAGGGTAAACAGGTTCTAATTACTTTAAAGAGACTCTGAAGTTTAACAAATGTACTCCCAAATGTTCGTCTAAGAAATGGAAGCCCAACAATCCACACCTTCTGTGATATTCATCTGTCTCTTCTTTTAAAGGGAGTTAACTCTCAAAAGGAATGTTTTATCTGTTTTCAGAGACAATCCAAGGTAATGTAAATTTTAAATGCAATGGGTGTAAGATACAACATACAGCTAATATGCAGACCAAAAAACTTCCCAATAACTGACTAATAAACTGGGGCTACAAACTGTTTCCCAAAATGTTAGAATACAATTCTCTTCTGCAACTAACATTATGCTTATGCTTGTTACAACAGTAACATGATGACATAAATTAAATGTAAGAAGAAGAAACTGGGGACAACTTCAAGGTACTTTTTTGGGGATTTGATTTATGAAAAGTGGTAGATAGTGATATTACAACTGCAATGTTATGAATTCAGAAAACAAGTGCTATACAATCAATAGAAAACTTAGTTTTTTAACTTCAATTTTTGTCCTAATTTTAAATAGGAAGCCTAGACTCAAACAATATTAACGAAGCTTATTCCACAGTACCTTCATTAATGTGCTCTATCATTTTCAGCAGAGTTGAGTGTATTCTAGCCAAATGTATACAATTTTCGTGTTAAATTAAAAGCAGAGCTATCAACAATAGTTGCGAGCTACTCAGTTTGAAATGACCTATTTATTAAACGCTGAAAATAATATCGGCATTTACATATTTGCGAGCTACTCAGTTTAAAATGACCTATTTATTAAACGCTGAAAATAATACCGGCATTTACATTAGTTTCCATTAACAAATTTACCAATGTGCAAGGCCCGGGGCTCAATCACCAGCACCAAGAAAAAAATGAATAAATTTTAAAATTCACTCATGTTTAAAAGGCAAATAAATCACCTTCAGTAACAAATATACTTTCTCATATAGACTATGGTGAAGTTATTATGAAAAACCACAATACTATTATTAGTTGCACTCAAGATGAGACATTACTACAGCAATTGTATACGTAAAACAGGTAACATTAATAAAATGGCTATTGAGAAGTCACTCTAATTATCTGGGAATCAAATACCGACAAATTTCTACGGTGTAGCTTTCAGAAATCAGTGTTTAAGTTTCATGAAAGCTGGTAAAAAAGGAAATTGACAACCTGATGGCAGGTAGAAATCACAACTAATTGCAGTCTAGTTGGGATCTGTACCTGGATGATGAAGGAAAGTGGACAATTTATGTTCAAAATTAAAGATCCAAAGGTGGGAGAGAAAGAAATGCGTCCGTAAACAAAACGATGCCAGGCTGGACTGGAGGTAACCTAAAATGTCTGACAGTCAAGAATCAGTACAACGAAAGCCTGCCTCAGAGGTAAAATAGCTTCTCACAGGAACACTGAGGTGGGCAAGAAGGAAACGCCCCTTTTGCACCCACAGGAACCAAGCTCCTGACCACTGGTACGCTACTGCTGAATCGCTCACGATTCACCGCCCGGACGATGGGCAAAGGAGAGACCGGTCTGATGGAGGGGGCGCAGGATGCCAGAGGCCTCGGGATGCGCACTTTGGGGTCGAGGAAGGAAGGGTGTAGAAGGGCTAGCACTCCTCACCGTGATTATCTTTCTGCCCGATATTGTGTGTGCGGATGAGAGAGGACAGCCTCCTCACATCCCCCTTGAAGACGCACTCGTGCACCGGGTAGTGTGCAGGGCAACTACCTCCATCTGCGACGGCAGCAACCGGGTTGGTGCCGGCTAGAAGAGCCGGGGACTGGGAGGTGGTAGTCACGGAATTGTGCAGCGGCAGGGCCGGAGCGCCGGGGGGGTTGGAGGAGGCCGGAGCTGCCTTCAGCTGCAGCCGGTGGTGATGGTTGCTGAAGATCTTATGACAGGCTTTGCCGCCCTTGCCGCTGCCGCCGGTGCCAACCCTGCCTCCGGTAAAGGTGCCGCCGAGAGCAGCCGCCGCTTCCTCATCGCCGGGCTCCAGCAGATCCCCCTCTTCTTTGCTGGGCTTATGGTCCCTCCGCAAGGAGCGGATCTTCTCCCCGGTCATCGCCGCCGCCAGGGGCACTGGGGGGATCCCAGAGGCTCACCGCGGGCGACAGAGCTGGCGCTGCGGTGGCACCAGGCGATTAGAGCGGCGGCCAGGAGCCTCCAGCGCAGCATGAACTCCCAGAGCGCCCCCGAGCCCCGGACAGACGCATCTCCCGTGGGAATAAGAGGCGACTCTCGCCTAGGCACCGAGGGACCTGCGGTCGCAGGGGGAGCTAGAGCACAGATGCCCCCGACACCGGGATTCCCGTCGCCGCAGCCGCCGCCGGAGCTCACACTGAAAAACAGAGAACGGCCATCTTGCCTTGCTAGTGTCGCGAGAACTCCCCTAGGAGCGTGAAGGGGGGAAACATCGCGAGAAGTGAGAGGCTCCCTACCGTTCCTCGCGCCTCCGCGTTCCAGCCTCTCCGCGCAGGCGTCGTTGGAGTCGCACGTTTCAGCCTTCTGCCGGAGTCCTACGGCGAGGACACTTGTCGGTCCCACACCCAGCAAGCCTTGGCCGCGCCTCTGGTGGGCGGGCTGCACCCTTAACCTGTGTTGGAGAGGCTCCACGCAAGTTACAAACAATAACCGTGAACGTCGGAGCCAGCTGCCGAAGGGTGCAGAATGACGCCCAGCACACAGGATGTGACGTCACTGAGACGCACACTCATTCAACAAACATTTCCCAAGCGCCTGCTTCTTGCCGTGCCCTGAACTACTAGGTTCATCAGAGGTCACACACTCCCGACTACAAAAAGCACTGCAGAGGAGGAAAGACAGATAACTGAGCACAGTACTAGTGCGGTGACTAAGGCGGGTACGGAGAGCTGGCTGCAGACTTCAGTGTTGGGCTGTCAGAAAAATTTAAGGGCTGACTTTGGAAAACTTGGGCTGTTCAGGAGACCCGGAGAAGACAGGTCACTTAAATACTTGTGAGATGAATAGATTTGAGCAGGTGTCAGAGGTAAGGTATGTGGTGAATGATCACATGGCAAATAATTAGTCCAGTGGAATATGGCTGGATTAATTCATGACCAATCCAAACCCCGTGTCAGATAACCACCACAATGCCTGGACAAAGTAAATCTGCTGGGCGCTAAAGGAAGAAGGCATGGAGGGGGAGTTAGCAGAAACATTCTAAAAATCTTCATCCATTTCTGTCTCCAAAGTTCCAATTTCTTTGACAACCTCTTCTCTCAAATGTCTTCTTTCTTGAACTTTATGACTTCCCCATCCCAATCCCCGCCCCTTGTGAAAAATAAACAGGGCTGGGGATGTAGCTTAGTAGTAGGCCACTTGCCTAGCGCCTAGCAAGAGTGAGGTCCTGGGTTTAGCCACAGCACCTTAAAAAAGAAAACTCTCTATCTCTATTCATCCTCCCCTGTCACCTCCCAGTCTTCTTCCCAACCTATTCAAATCAATCTCTCCCTTTCCTCTTTTTTTTTGGGGTGGGGGAGGGTGGGGAAGATCTACCTGTGTTCAAATATTACCCAATGAGCACCTCAAAGGACCCTCCTGAGAAAGACTGAACAAACACATGCACACAATAACACATACACCCATACATATAACACATGTGACACACTCAATATACCCTGTCATTACCTCAAAGGGTCCAACTGACAAAGCAAGAGAGACTGAACACCTATATATGTATGTATACATATATCTATATATATAAAATAACATTTTGTTATACTACAATAACCAATATTTATTGTTAACTCTAAGGCAGACAATACACTTGGCATTTTATACTGTTCTGTCCTTGGGATAAGCATTATTATCTTCACTAGGCAGTTGAAAACTTGCTCAGTGCCTCAGTGCTGCAGCATGGCACAATCAAGTCTGGCTCTAGGGCTAGAGAGACAGGAAGGCTTCATATGTCATCTTAAAAGTTTAGATTTTACCTAACAAAAACATGGATATTGGGCAGGTGGAATGGCTCAAGAGGTAGAAAGCCTTTCTAACAAGCATGGAGTCCTGAGTTCAAATCCTAGTACTACCACACACACAAAAAGAAGAAGGATCTTCTTTTAGGGATTCTTCAGCAGAGGAATAGCATGGTGAGATTTAGAAGTCACTCACACTTCAGAAAAGTATGTATAAAGAACACATTATAATTTCTGTATGCCTCTTTGATACTATCTGCCTCTTCGATTACTCCTTTGTGCTGACTACTGGAGCTATGTTTATCACTACTATAAGCACAGTGCTTTACAGTTAGTGAATATTTAATATTAATAATAAATAGCACCTGTAATTCCAGCTACTCAGAAGGCAGAGATCAGAAAGATCATCTTTCCAGCCAGCCCTGGCAAAAAAAAAGATTAGCGAGACCTCCATGTCAACCAACAAGGCTGGTGTGCTCACACCTTTGTAATCCCAGCTATGGAGGAAGTGTAGGTAGAAGGATGAGGTTCCATGCCTGCCAGGGCAAAAACACAGGCCCTAGCAAGATGCCAGTGGCTCAGGTCTGTAATCCTAGCTACTCAGGAGGCAGAGATTAGGAGTATCAAGGTTCCAAGCCACCCTAGGCAAATAGTTCACAAGACCCTATCTCCGCTCAAGCAGTAAGAGCGCCTACCTAGCAAGTGTGAGGCCCTAAGTTAAAAAAAAAAAAAAACAGATATTTACAAATACGTTCAACTGAAACTGGCCTAACTTAAAGGAATGTATTGACCTACATTACAGAAAGGTGCAGGGGCGTTCTCCAGAAGTGCCCCCCTCCACACCTCATGCCAACTTCCTTAAGGACACAAGATCGCTGCAGGTGGTAACCAGAACCTCGGTGCCCGGACGATCCTGACCAATCCACGAGTCCTGTGGAACGTGATTGGCTAAGGCAAACAAATCCGTGTGGGGATGGGATGACTCTGAGTAGTTTTGGCCAATCAGGACTCATCTGTGCTGGAAGGCAGGGATAAGCCTGCCAGACTGGGGAACTATTTCATAATGGGGAAAAGATGGAGACTAATGCAAGAGCCACCAGCAAAACTATTGCACCCACAAACAGACAGAAAGGAAGGAAACAAAACAGTATTACAGTGTTTATTTTACACTAAATATAAAAAATTGTGATTATCAGTTATCTCCATATGTAATGAGTGAATAACTACACAGGAAACCAATTACTTTTTTATTCAAATGTTTACCACATAGAATCCAATACAACTCAGTTATTTCCTAGAAAAATAGTCTGTTTATACAGATTAATGCTTTTTAATTTACTCCTGGTAGGGTTAAGAATCCAAATTATGCTCAATTTACTTTGAAGAGTAGAAACAAAACTACCTTCTGGTAAGTGCCTTTCAAATGTCTTGTATGTTCACCAACACTCAACCTGCCTGATTTAAAAGTATTTCTGAATTTTAGCAGAAATGTATATATATCTTAGCCTCAGGCAAAGCACTCAATTCTTGATCTAGTAACTTGTTTTAATAAAAGCAATAGCATAACAATGTGAAATAGTGAATAGCAGTACTGCATAAAGCAACGAAATCTCTCTGGTTATATTTTATAAACTCCTAAGACCAACGATTAAGATTGGTAGTTATCTAGCTACTCTGGAGCCAGAGATCAAGAGAATAGTGGTTTAAGGTTTAAGGTCAGCTGGGATAAAAAGTTAGCAAGACCCCATTTCAACCAATAAGCTGGGTATGGTAGCTGCACCTGTCATCCCAGCTATGAGGGATATGTAAATAGGAAAACCAAGGTCCTGGGTAGGATAAAAACATTACACCCCAACTGAAAAATAACTAAAGCAAAAAAAAAAAAGGGTTGAGGGGATGGCTCAAGTGGTAGAGCACCTATAGGAGAGGCTCTGAGTTCAAACCCCAGTATCACCAAAAACAAAAAATTAGTAGTTACTAATCTTATTCAGTTCTCTTTGCACTGCATACTGATATACAATGCAATATACAATGTGAACATTAGTACAAATTTAGCCTACGGTTTGTACTTTATACATACTCTCACAATAATCTAGAATATCATTTCCTAAACTCCATATTGGTTGAGCCACGCGTAGGAGCATTTGGGTTGAGTAGATGACACAAATGTCTGGCTAATGAGGTAGTCCTCTTCAAAAATCTCCTGACAATCCTGACAACAGTTCCCTGACAAATGAAAATAATGTAAATCAATATTTTTTTTCACACATCATACTTCCATCTCCCCAGGCCTCAGTATTTTTCTGTTTCCACTTCCTTTCTCAGAGGCTATGTGAGCACTTTCATTTCCTTCTACTATTCCTGTGGTGGTTATCAGTGATTTAGTCAGATTTCTCTTCAGTAATCAGAAAAAAATCTGAGAGGCAGGGGTTGCCAAGGAAACCAGAGCCAATAGCTTCAGAATTTCCTGAAGGAAGCAATTCCTCTGAGATAGATAAAACACAGACTGATTTGAGGTGAGTGAAGAAAAGATGCCAGCAGCATAATAAGAAATAGGTCAATGAGAAGAAAAGAAAAAGTCAAAGTCCAACATTTATAAGTGAAATTATTCTTAGATCACCAGCAAAACTTGGAGCAAGAGACTAAAACTGAGATAGGAATGGGTTTTCCTGTGAGAAAAGGAAGAAGTGAGGACACAAGAGGTAAGTATGTAAAAGATTAATGGAATGAATAGATGGAGAAGCATCAGTACATGTGTCCATGGCTTCTTGGATCCATTTTATTTTCAAATTACTTTATTACCCAGAATACATCCATCTACATTCTGTATCAGTGAGACTGAATATTCCTCAACAACATCCAGCTCTACATGTCTAAAATAGAAGTAATCTCTATCAGCAATTCCACTGACCAAACCTTTTTCACTCTCCACAACTCTGTCCCTCCTCCTCAGCCTCAAATTCAACCAGTCACCAAATCTTAATCTTTCTGCCTCCTCTACAGCTTTCAACATTGAGTTATTTCTCTGGATTTTCCACTGCTCATACTTAGGATCAGGATACTGTCACTTGAAACTGCCTGCAAAATGTTGTGTCACTGGCTTTCATTTCCCACCTGCCCCTACATACACAGAATCCCTCACTCACTTGCCACTCGGATTGCCAGACTTAGGGAATAAAATCATGGAGCCCCCAGTTCAAATTGAATTTCAGATAAACAAACTTTTAGTATAAGTACATCCCCAATGTTGCAAAGTTCAGTTTCTATATTATCTGTTCCCTAAACCAAATCTTGCTTTTGCTGTTTAGGATTAGCACATTATAAACATTCATCAGCTTATACAACACTCTTAGGTATATGTGGTAAGTTTCTGAAATTTGATTTCTATGCATAAATTCAAATTTGATGAATATGTAGGTCTTATATGTTGCATTTATGAAATTAACAAAAATTTTATTATCTATATATTCTCCTTGACCTGTTCTTTTCCTTCATTTCACTTAGAGTCCATTGCTGCTAACTAACGACTGTGATTTGCTAATAGCTTCTAACTCCATATGTAAAAATGAACAATGCATTATAACAATAAATTTTCCTTTATTATGGGTTCATCTTTTTGAGTTTTCTCTCTCCTGTTATCTGTTTTCGGGAAATCATTATTAACTTTACCAATATTCTTTTCTGAATCCTAATTCAAAGGCTCTTTCAGAGTCTTTGCCCATCAGCATTTCTTCATTCCTTCATATGTGAAAAAAAGGTAGAGGCTGGGGGAGAATTAGGCTAATTCTGGAGGAAATGGCACAGGTAAAAACATGGTATGTGACACAGAGGTCATAAAGATGCCATCTTCGCTCACTTCTGCTTCTCCAACTTTCTAATTCCAACTCAGTTCTGATCCTCACATTCTACTTTTGCAGCTTCCAATATAACATCATTTGGTCATTTTGAGACATATCAGAATAGGAAAAAAAGCCAGGTGTGGTTGTCCTACCACTTGAAAGGCTGAGGCCAAGGCAGGAAGATCATGAGTTTCAGGGCAGCCCAGGTCTTATAGTGATTCCCTATGGAAGGAAAGAAGGGAGGGAAGATGGGAAGGAAGGAAGGGAGGGAGGGAGGGAGAGAAAGGAGGAACAAAGGACGGGAGGAAGGGGAGGGAGGAGAGAAGGAAGGGAAGAAGGAAGGAGGGAAGGGAGAGAGACAGGGAAGGAGGGAAAGGAGGGAGGGAGGAAGGAAGGAAGGGAAAAAGAGGGAAGGGAGGGAGGGAGGAAGGAAGGGAGGAAGGAGTGAGGGGAAGAGGGGAGGGAAGGGGAATGAGGGAGGGAAAAAGGGAGGGAAGGAGGGGAGGAAGAGAGGGAGGAAAGAAGAGAAAGAGGACAGGAGGATGGAAGGGAAGAAAAATAAGGGAAGTGATGCTTTAATTATTGAGGACAACCCCAATTGCTAAAATTTAAATCTAATGTGGTAACTCAACGGTTATGAACATTTGACCCAGGGAATGAAAAAAAAGTTTTGTTTGCAAAATACTGGTTGCAGCAGTTATTGCAATGGATTCACCATTTTCTGTGTGCAGGTTCTCTGTGAAACAAGTAAATCCAATTTTGTAATCACACTAACAATGGGCCCATTTTTCAGTATGAGTTTGAGATAGGCCAAGAAAAAAGACTAACATATGAGCTTGGTGTGGTTGTGCACGTCTATAATCCCAGCACTGAGAGATTGAGGCAAGAAGATTCTGAGTTTGAAGCCAGCCTGAACTATATAGCAAGACCCTGTCTCTAAAAAAACAAAAACAAATGAGCAAACAAAAAAGACTAATATATCAAAATGCCAACCTAAAATCAATGGTCAAGTAAAGCAGGATTACTCATCAATACATCCTTGTAAACAAACTGCCTTCAAAGTCAAACAAGCAAACAGCAGCTTGGTAAGCTTGAAATCAGAATAAGCAGTCAACTATCTGAACCTAATGTTTAATGGCCTTGCACTTGGAAAGCCTAGTGTGCCCATTTCCCAGAAGTGAAATTTCTGTCAGTGAGGCTAATGGAGACTCACAAGACCAGAAGCACCAAGCACCTCCTCACAATCCTGGTACAGGATGGTCAGTGCCAACTTGAAAAATATGTGCATCTGCTCATCATTTTTTCCTTTAGAGATGTTAGAACACCCAATGTGGTTGTTGCCAATCTGCCCCAGGAAGCTATGATGTGCCTTTAGGTGTTAAATCTCTACTCCAATTTATTATGTGATTGGTTCAAAATTTATTTTCAACTAACTGTTTATTTCTCTTATTTTACATTTTGGGGAGGCGTTTCACTATGCCATCTACTCACTAAAAATAAAAGCAAAGCATTTTTAATGTTTACATTTCAGGAAGTAGGTATTGGGGATGTTGCTGATGGATGTGATCTTCAAATACTTAGCACATGTTTTAACTACCTTTTCTTCAGTGTACACATATACACGCACACCAAATTTACCAAAAATATTCTTAGCTCTTAAAGATCAAATTACTTATTAAGAAACCATGAATAGTAAAAGAAGGAGAAGGAGAAGAAAGCAGAAGTAGAGAAGAAACTCAATCATGCAATTAATTTTAAACAAAACATATTGCAGTAGGTATCCAGCTTCATTTTGATGAATTGGTTTCTAATTTTTAAACACTATTTTTTTAAGCAAGTATCCTTTCATACTGCAGACATTTCCAGTTATCCTGTTTCTGAATTTTCAAGAAGTCCTAGATACTGCGTATATTTTTGTTTCTCTTGATACACTTTTGTTCACAGCACAAAGATTATTTTGTTTTGAACAAAATTTTAGTTCAATGCAATACTGTTCATCATGTTTTTGCTGTCTTTGTGTTGTTTTGATATACCTATATGTATTTTAAGTGTCCACCTTTCATTACTTTAGCACCTCCTATTTTCTAACATTCTTCAAGCATAATGCTTTCTGTGTGACCATATTCAATTAAAACTTTTTGGGAGGACTATTTCAGTTATACAATTGCAATTGTCGTTTTACTCAAATGCATGTTATTCCTTAAGCACTTTGAGTAATAAATTTTATTTCTTACATACATTATTAACAACACATTTTTAAATGTACAATAGTCATTAGAGTGAGATAATTTGCCACTAAGTCATAGTGATTCCAATTTATTTTTCCTCATGGCTATTCAAAGAAACAAAGATTTATAGGCAAGGACTTGGTAAGCCAGTCACAGAATCAATCAATGGAATTACATTTTGAGCAATGCAGAAGATTTTATGACTTTAGATATTAAGAAATTACAAGAGTGACATTTAAAATAATAGCCATTTATCAATTACATGCAACATAACAGATACCTAGAATTAATCTCTGACAGTACTTCTCAAATAGTCTGTGGCAAGGCGCCATTGTTTTATTTGCAATCTGTTGCAAATACATACTTTTATAAAATAACACAAAAAGTAAATTATCAGGAGAATAAAATTTTGACTGCCATACAAATTTTATTAGATTGAAAAGATGTAAAATTATTCTGTCACATTTGTATAAAAGCTTCTAAACGTTTATTCTTGATTTCTGGCCACTAAGAAATATTCTCTCATGGGCGCTAATAAATAGACTACAGTTTGAATAATACTATCCTACAAAATGATAATTATTATTTCTTTTTGTTGAAAATAATTGAGACTTGGATAAATAAAGTAACTTACTTAAATTTATTCAGATACTCCATAGCAAAGACCAAATTTCTACCTAGCATTGAGCCCAAATTCTGAAATTTTAAATACATATGACACATTATTTCATTGTGGTTCAAAGAAAACTGCAAAATTGTGCTGTAATATAGAGAAACAGCTAGCCACATGTGACTACATAAATTGAAATTAATTTAAATCACACAAAGTTAATTTTACTTACTCAGTTCTTCAGTTGCACTAATGACACTTCAAGTATTGAAAAGCCACATATGGCCAATAGCTGCCATATTGAACAGTACAGACTGAGAGCATTTGCATCCTCATAGAAAGTTTCACTTAACTGCATGCTGTGAAATATCAATAATTCATCTTAGATATTTATGCTAATATTAGACATGGTCAGGTAGACTGCCTGGCACACAATACCTCCTCCTTCTTTGAGAAACTGCCTCATTGTCCTCAATTCCACAAAACAAGACACCAGTCATGACTGATTGGACCAGCTGTGAACACCTTACTAAAGTCAAGCCAGATAAAATTATCTTTTACCTTTTAAGAAGGTGTACATGGAGCTTAGAGTCACTTTGGTGAAAAATACCATGTATAATTTGCTAATCCTAATTATTTCCCAAGAGAAAATGCTAATTAAGGCTTAGCAAGGAGAATTTAACCCAGAGTCCCACAAAATACGTAGATCCATATTAAACAGCAATAGTCAAGCAGTGAGACTGACTTGTAATAACATGGTGGTTTCTAGTCCTATGTAGATCAGGGGAGTATAGTTATCAAAGAAAAGGAAATGGTCATGAGTATTGTATCTACATCTATAGTCACCTTGGGTATATATTTACTACCTACCAAACATTTTTAAAGGATTTTACAAACATTTTTTTTCAATTTTTTGAATACACTAATCTCACAAATGAGGAATTGAGGTAGGCACAGGCATGGTTAAAAGTTTGGTGGTTGCTCAAACTTCCTATACAGGAAAAGTAGAATACAACACTTAGAATTAGATTAGAAAAATAAATAAATAAATCTCTATACCTGTCTATCTGTCTAGCTATCTATCTACTGATATTATTGGAAAGGGAGGATAATTTCAATAATTCTGTGACAGCGTTTAAAGGATAAAAGAGCCATGTTAAAGGGATTCCCACCCACCAAGTTATAAAAATTTGTTTCAGAATTATTATTATTAGAAATAAATTGAAAATATAAGGAACATGAACTCAGTGATATTAACAAAAAGTTTAATATAAATACTATGTACAAAAAGGTAGTATAAGATTTTTGCTTTCTATGGATTTTAATATGAATAGGAGACATTAATACATAGGTGTATCCTGTTTATTAAGTATGTCTCTGCTTATGAGATACACATACAAATTTTTCTGCGAGTACAATGAATACATGTCATACATAGAGAACTCTATGTGAGCCAAACGGTCCCAGAAAAAGTAGGTTCTATGACTGAATTAAATGGACTGATCAGCCCCATTGGTAATGTATAATAACCAAGCAGAAAGTGGATCCAGCAACTGACTAGCACCAGAGGACAGAAATACAATAGGATTAACTAGAATTTAACAATGTGTTCTAAAATAATATAATAATTGAACTGTCCCAAATATCAGCATTATCTGAAAATTTGATCTCTCATCTTCTGGTAGACAAAATCTTTTAGAAGACCTTTAGGTGAACCTAATCAATGAATTATAAATGAGATTCTGATATGGCTTATAACATTTCCAGTATCCATATCCGACCAGATCCAGTATATCACAATGGTATCATGTCAACGAGCAAGGTGGTTTAATGGTTATGAAGAGGGACACAGGAGCCAGTCAGCCCAGACTCAAAATAACTTAAGAAAGTTATTTGACTTCTCTGCATCTCTCTGTCCTTACCTATAAAATTCTAATTTTAATAGTTTACATTTCACATGATTATTGCAAGGATTAAATGAATGAATGCTTGGTGAGGCACTTAGAATGATGCTTTGCTTAATAAACAGTAAGTGTTAACTTTGTAATTTCTGGAAAACATTCCAGAAACTTTTGCAAAAAAATAAAATCTAGGTAAAGATAAGTATTTGCAGCTTCCATCAAGGTAACACATGAAGCTTTGTTATAGTTACTTGTTTGGTTTTTTGTTTATGGTACTGGGGATTGAAACTAGGGCCTTATACTTGAGTCATACCCACAGCCTATGAAGCTTTATTTTTAAAAAGCTTCCATCTAATGAGTCCCCTTAGATTATACAAGACTTCCTATTTACCAAAATTGAATGTGTCAAGAACCCAAATCTCTCACCACAAATGGTATGAGGTTTTTGAGGTATGAAGCATTTGGCAGGGCAGGAAGGAAGGAGGAATATGGTTACTGAAATGTTACAGAGTGAAACCAACACTTGGGTTTAAAAAAAAAAAAAAAAAAGCAACAGCTTACCAAACTGCTTCCAAGACCAACTCAACAGATAGCAAACTGCCCCTACTAATTTCAAATTACCAACTGAAGGCAAATGTAGTTTTTAACCTTTTGGTATGCCTTTCATAGATTTTCCCTTCAGGAAGATCTTTATCTTACATAACTTCCTCAGGAATCAGCAATCCCCACCCCAAGCCATCTTCCATCTTCTCTGTTTCCAACAGAAAGCACGTCTAGGAACCCCTGAGTACTTAGGTAGTAGGTTGAATTGATCTCTTATAATAATTATTTGGGCAAAACTTGCTTTGCAGACCTTACCTGAAATACAATTGTATATAATTGCAGGAACATAAAGGAAACAAAATGACAGTAGATGCTCAAACAAACAAAGCATAAAAATCAGACAATAGTAACCCTTGTCATATATCACAAGACTCTACAAATTAGGAATGTAACCTTTCCTTAGTATGAGAATCTTTTGTTCTTTATAAAAAATGAGTGTACTCCCATCTAGTTTTTTTTTTTTTTCAGTACTGGGGTTTGAACTCAGGTCCTACACCTTGAGTCACTCCACCAACCCTTTTTTTTTTTTTTTTGTGATGGGATTTTTTGAGATAGGGTCTCACAAACTATTTGTCCAGGCTGGCTTCGAACTGAGATCCTCCTGATCTCTGCTTCTTGAGTAACTAGGATTACAGGTGTGAGTCACCAGCTCCCAGCCCATCCAGTTCTTGACCAGTCTTGGCCTACTGGATTTGATTATGAATTCTGTGCTAAATACACATACAAGTTTTAAGTAAGAACAAAATCTTTAACTGTTCACTGCTTGCCAATGAGCTCTGTCCTCTAGCTTAATGTTGAATGTCTCTCGGTATCTTTCTCCTAAAATACTTGTTCCCATCTACTAGGTTTTCATCATGGACCTTTTTTTTTTTTTAACATTATGTTAAAATCTAATTTTGCACTTATTTCTGCAGTCTGCCTTCATCCAGGTCCTAGAAGCTAAGAGCTACTTTGCTCATTTCCTATGTCTTTTACTGGTCTTAGTCAATTGTGCCAGGCTTCTAGTAGCATTTCTTGAGGTCTTACCAGAGACTTTGAATACATGAACTCATTTATTCCTTACAACAACACTATGAGTTATATACTATGATTAGCCTCATTTATAGTTGAGTAAATTTGACTTCATAGAATTAAGAAACCATTCCAAGGTCAAAAAGTTATAAATAGTAGAAGTAGGATTGGAACCAAATAGTCTGGTTTCAGAGCATGTGCTTATCATTATCTTCACACTAGCAAGATACAGTCTGTTCTGCTATAGCAAGTGTTTATATGACACCAATTAGCTAATGCTCACTGGTATGGGAATCCTGTAAGTATAATTTGAAAGTTGGGATAGTTCATGGGGAATTTGTCATAGGCAAGGAAAGCTGGATAGTGATTATAGAATTATAAACTGCAGAAGGAAAGGAAAACTATCCCCAGTTGAATGCTATACAGACAAGAACCCTTTCAGTTCTATTTGAAGGAATGTAAAACTGAGCACTTGGTCCCATAGCACCTTCTCAGAAAGTTGCATGTCCAGCCTTGCTCTGCTGTCAACTAGCAGAGATTTCACTTTCTCTTTACAGCAGGCCCTCTAGCTCAGGGCTCTTCTCCCATCTACATTGTCTTCACACCTCCATGCCAGCATTTTTGCTCTATTGCTTTGTGCATTTTTAGTATCCCTTGACTTTTTCCTTGGCACTATTGGGGCTTGAACTTGGGGTCTTGGGCTTGCTAGGTAGGTGCTCTATCAGTTGAGACATGCCCTAAGCCCAAGACTTTTTCTTTATTTTCTTTCTTTTTTTATTTAAAATTTGTTTGCCATACTGGGGTTTGAACTCAGGGCCTCATGATTGCTAAGCAGGTGCTCTAGCACTTGAGCCACTCCATCATCTGGTGACTTTTTCTTTAGTCTGAAATCAATGACCACTTGGAATTTTATATGAAATTCAAAGTTTTGTATGCTTTAATTTTTTTTAATTTGAGAAAAAAAATCTCCAGAAGTAAATTTAAAGATGACATTGAAAAAAATAGAATCAAAATATTTTAAATATGTATAATTTTGTATTAATGCAATTATATAAAACATTTTCAGTTAATCTTTTTGGAGGTTACTTTTTTCTTAAACTATCTACTTTCTATTTTTTTTAAAATCACTTTTAGATATAATTCTCATACTTCACCCTTTTAAAGTGTAACATTAAGCTTTTTGCTTGTTTTTTATGTGTTTTCAAAAATTTTTATAGGTATGAATTAAGTGTACAGGGAATTTTTTTTTAATGGTACTGGGAACTGAACCCACGGCTGCATACATGTTAGGCAAGCACTCTACCTCTTGAGTCATGCCACAAGATCATTTGTTTGCATTTTGTTTTTGAGATAGTGTCTCACTAACTGCTGGGCTCACCTCTAGAAATCCTCCATTTGCCTCCTGAGCAGCTAGGATTATAGGTATGGACCACCACACCCGGCTCCCTCCTTTTTCTCTTAATGTGCATCAGTTGTAGTTGTCTCTCCTAGCTAGCATAATAGTAATAATAATAACAATTAATAATTAACCTCTACCTGAGAAGTTACCATGTGCTGGCACTATTTACTTCATGTATATTAATTGATTCACTCATCCCTGATGTCTAGGCTAGTTATCACTCCCATTTTGCAGATAAAGGAACTGAAATTCCAAGAGGTTAAATAATTTGCCTGAAGTAACCTGTCTAGTAAATGGCATTTGGACCTACAAAGTTTTACTTTAAATTTAAGTTCATTCTATTTTATAATAGCCTTCCTTCTTTGTTTCTTAGTTTTCTACAGGAGCCTATAGTTCTATTTATCAACTACACACATACATACAAAGGTTTTGTCAGTTTTTAGATATAGGATTATATTACATCTACAGTACATAGGTATATCTTTATCTTGCTTTCCTCATACAGCAATACCTTAAAGAAATTTTAAAAGTTAATTGTTATGCTTCCAATTCCCTTATTTTTCTTGTGATAATAGGATTCCATTTTCTGGACATATTAACATCTAATTCATCATTCTCCATAAATGCCCTTATCTATTTGTCTTTTTGTGCTAATTGTTTATTTGTATGGGCTAGACTTCCAGGTGTGGGGTTATAGATTCAAAGGCCATATGTATTTTTACTTTTAATGAATGATGTCAAATGGGTTTTTTTTTTTAAAGACTATAACTGGATTTCCATCAATTATGTGCTGCATGCCCTTTCCCACGCTCCAGAGAAACAGAAGAGAGTAGTGAAAAGCCAAGTTAATACTGTAGTTAGCTAGATAAGCATAGTCAATTTTCTCCAACTCTCAGGGCCTAGATTACCTTATTCACCAAACTAAGCTAATAATGGTATCTCCATCATTTGCTGCCTTGAGGATAAAATGTGCCAGTCCAGGAGGGATCACAGAACAGTGCCTGGTCTAAAGCAAGGCGTCAGTACCCCATCAGGTACCACTTTAGTTTTTAATAACTTGATGAGTGTAAAATGGTATCTCCTTATTAACATTTCCTTACCATTAGCAAACTTGGGCCTCTTTTCTTGTACTTATTTGTCTTTTGAATTTGCTTTTCTATGAATTAATTATATTTCTTCAATTTTTTTAGAGGGAAGAAGGCTTTTTCCCTTTTCTTTTTTTCCAAACAATGTGTAAAACATCTTCGTAGATTATAGGTAATCCTTTGTCAAGATTATCCCCAAACCCTTTGTCTATCTTTAAGGGTTTCTATCATCATCTCATAGTTCTTTTTTTTTTTTTGTAAAATCAAATAGGCTTTTAATTTCAAGTTTCTAAGTTTCAGGTTTTGGAGGTAGAGGGCTCTCAAACCCCAGGACTGTACTAGTAGAGTCTTAAATTATACTCCAACCTAATATAACAAGCAATCCATCATTTTACCATGGGCCCGTTTTTGTCCTCTCACTTCTGTTCACTGCTGCATTTGTGTACACCTGTATAAACCCAAGTGATATAATCATGTCAGCAGTTGATTGAATGAGCCAGAATTAGTAGCATGCAAGCAGAAGCAATTTTATTTCTTCTCATTTCTGCATCTTTAAACTCATTATATCAAGTGGTTTTTCTACTTCCTCACCTCCACTCCTATGAAATCTCAGCAGATAAAATAACAGTAGAGAATTTTTCCATTTTCACTCTAACAAATATTCAGGCCCCAGTCATTTATATAATGTAAAACCTACAGCTTCCACAAGCTCACGCCTCACTCACCTTGGAACATAGAAGGCGGGAAGGGAGAATGGATGGTCTTTATCACTGTTCCTTGGGGTCTTGTGCTTGTTTCCCTTCCTCTTTGTTCTGCTGATTCCTCTTTGGTTATGGGGTGTAAGCAGCAGGTTTTGGGTGCTGCAGAGGGGCTCAATAACTGGTGTCATTGTTCCCTTTTGATGGTCAAATGCTCTCCATTTTGGTAGTTGTCCCAAAGCTAATTCCTCTGTTAGGATCTTTTATCCTACTCCGATGCATATCACTAAGGATTGTCCTTTCACAGCTCCCTGATGTACACACTCCACTAGTTGCCCACTTATGACTTCTCAGCTATCACACCATCATGGTGCACTCCACACATACACCCCAAACAAGATTTTTGGGAATATTTTCCATCTGTCTTATTTTAAGGGCAACATCAGACTTTCAAAAATATTGACTTTTGAAGTTTGCTTCTATGGTTGCCCTCTCTCTTTGCTCTTCTATCAGGCTCAGTATGAATCAGACACTCACCTCTAAATTTTTAATTTTTCAGATATTAAAATGTAATAAAACCTTATGTTCTTCTGGGGATCCATATCAAACTCTGAGTAGCCCTCTGAAACCCCAGGTGTGAAAAATGGAGGGAAAAAAATGCCTTCTTCCTTTCCTACTTAGGGAGCAGATGTGTGGTAAATACATAGCACCTGGCAATTTTCAAAAGAAAAAGAAAAGTTCCATTCTACTTGTCCACCCCCCCACCCCCCCCCCAAGTACTGAGGATTGAATTTAGGGCTTCATTCTTCCTAGGCAAGTGTTTTATCACTTGAGCTCTGCCCCCAGTCCCAGGCCACCTACCTCTTGACCAATCTCAGGACCTCATGTTGGCTGAGCAATTTGATCCACACCCCAAGTCCCAGTTTCATAATCTCTTATTCTGTCCAGCATTAATAGACCTGGACTCTATCTTTTTAAACCTTTTGGACACTGAAGTCCAAATGGAAATTTCTGTTGCATTTATAGCAGATTGATGGTATTTTCTGACATGTCATAAAGCAAGTATATTGTAAAGTATTGTATATTAAAATACAATATTACTTTTGAGACTTTTTAATAACATCAAAGTCTTCCCTCCAAGAACATCACATTGCTATTTTACTTGTTGCTTATATTATCAATAGTATATATATTTTAAACTATTTCCTCTGTAAGTGATTGTTTAGGTTATAAATGTTTTTGTGCACTTTCCTCTTTTTACCCACTTTCCTAAATTATTTTATTGATTTTAGAAACTTGTTTCTGATTTTTATGAGTCTTACCTATTTTTAGGACTACTATCAGATGATGAATAAAGAGATATTATCTCTTCTCTTCTGATATTTATTAGGTAAGCTATTTAATTTTCTCATTTTGATTTCGCTAAAACAAATTTTAATAAAATGTTTTTAAGGCTTAATCCTGTACGATAATAAGAAAAATTTTAATAAAATAGTTTTAAGATTTAGTCATTTAAGACAATTAAATTTGGTTGTGGATCGCTATATAGTATACTTAAATAGCGATGCACAGGTGTGCTGTACTCAGCCGATGCAGGTTTGGGTTTTCCCCAATGTTAAAAGAATTTAATGATAGAAAACTCCAGCAAAGCAAGAAAGATTTGTTTGCCACGAAGGACAAAGGAAAGGCCACTCATTAGGCTGAGAGGTGCCTTGAGCGGCAGGGGTCTGGAAACCAGATATCCTCTGAGGGGT
This sequence comes from Castor canadensis, assembly GCF_047511655.1. Taxonomy (NCBI): domain Eukaryota; kingdom Metazoa; phylum Chordata; class Mammalia; order Rodentia; family Castoridae; genus Castor; species Castor canadensis. The sequence continues at coordinate 104,941,429 of NC_133392.1, read as the reverse complement.
GAGGGGATGCACTTTTTATTTTCTTTGCAGTAGTTCCTTATGTCCCCAGGGCAGCTGTTTCTGGGCTAGGGCCTTGTCACTTTCAGTATCTAAGGTTTCCAGTCTCATGTTGGCGCTCCTTTCAGTAGCTTGTGTATATTTTTATTTTATTTAGAGTTTTTATTAAAAATATTGATATATTTTCAACACATTATAATATATGAATTAGGTTGATACAGTTCTTGATCTTGAAAGATACTTGTCCTATAACTGGTACTTAGAAACAGCTTTTGCTAAAGGGCACTGACTCTTTACTTGGGGGCCACAAACAACCTAAACCCAGAAGAAAAGCTTAGCATCCCTGCTGCCATTTTATATCTGTCTCCTTTTTTTGTGTGTGTGGTGGTGGGGTTTGAACTCAGGGCCTATCACTTCAGCCACTCCACCAGCCCTATTTTTGCAAAGGTTTTTTTGAGATAGAGTCTCATGAACTGTTTGCCTGGGCTGGCTTCGGACAATTATCCTCCTGATCTCTGCCTCCTGTGTAGCTAGGATTACAGGTGTGAACCACCATTGCCTGGCTTACATCTGTCTTCTTTGCTCTGAGTCTCTTTCTCCTACAATCACATATGGTTCCAGGAAGGATAGGACTGATTGATGACATCTTTATGACAAGGGAATGAAACTACCCCCAAGGAAGATTCAGCAGAGCCTCATAGGACAGACCACCCCAAATGAGGACAATTAGCTAACATGTTGAGCCTGCAATCTGGAACAGGAGCAATTGTCTCATGGGACCCAGACTGCTCTCCTCAAGAGATGACAGTGATAACAACTGCTCTGGAAACCCTTCATAATGATCAACCATGTCACACCTGCCACCAGGACATTTAATAATTATGCATTTTGCTTACTCCAGCTCCAATGTAAAGCTCATGTCTGTATGCTGGAAGATGGGCTGAAGTACTCACTTTGCTTTCTCCTGTGGCATGTTTATGCTGTGTCATAAATCTTTCTCTTCCCTTCACACTGTTCATCTCTTTATAATGTCTTGGAGTGAGTGGTAGGACCTGGCATATAGAACCTCTAGAGTGGGGACTCTGGCTTAGAACTCTTGGTTACAGTCCCTTATCAGAATGTACCTTTTTTTTGATATACTGTTGGAGCCTATTTTCAATTACATGATGTTGCTCTATATATTTATTTCTCCCTCTTTCCTTCCTTCTTTTTATATTATCATATGAAGTTTTCATATTAAAGTTATGTTAGCATTGCAAAATAATCTACTGAAATTGCCATTTTTTGCTGCAATTGGAGTAGATTAAATCATTGCTACTCAAAGTGTGGGCTATGGACCAGCAGTATAGATGTAACCTGGAAGTTTGTTAGATATGCTTGATCTTTGACCTAATATTAGATCTACTAACTCAGTAACTTGCATTTAAGAAAATTCCCAAGGGTTTCATCTGAAGTTTAATGTTCTAGAAGCACTTTTTAAAATAGCATCAAAGCCAGGCATGGATGAAGAAGAATTAAATCTTAGGGAGTACTGTGGTTTAGTGTGTCTCCCCTGAACTCATTTGTTGAAATCCTTCTTCCTATGGTGATGGTATTAGGAAGTGGGACCTTCAGGGGTGATTAGGTTATAAGAATAGAGCTCTCATGATTGAGATCAGTGCCCTTATAAAAGAGACCAAGAGGGTTCAAAAATGGTAGAACTCCTGCCTCACAAGCACAAATCCCTGAGTTCTAACCCCAGTACTGATGAGAGAAAGAGAGATAGAGGGAGAGAGAGAGAGAGAGAGAGAGAGAGGAGAGAAAGAGAATAAAATAATGAAACCTATTAAAAATTATTTAAAAGGGGGGAAGGAAGATAAGAAAGAGTAATAGTGGGGTAAATATATGGATGTATCACAACGAAGCTCCTTTATAAAGTTAATGCATACCAATGAGAGAGAGAGGAAGAAACAGAGAGAGAGAAAGTGAGACCCAGAGAGCTAGCTCCTTCTATCATGATATCTACAATCCATGAAATGGGTCCTCACCAGACACAAAATCTGCAGATAACTTAATCTTGGATTTACTAGCTTACAGAAGCATGATAAATAAATTTCTGTCCTTTTTAAACCGTCCAATCTGTAATATTTTGTTATAGTAGCTCCATGGCATGGAGTCACTAGTGAATGTCCCAGATGCTTGAGGTGTTTACCCTATGACTTGAACTCAAATGTCTCCTAGCCATGTGAGCTCTGAGAATGGCTCAACTTTTAGCCATCCAGCATAGGCCTTTTTCAGTAGCTCACCAAAGGCCTTTCTCCAGGTCTGTGTGGTGTCAGAGATGCATATACAACTTAGTTTTCAGTCAAAGACACAGTAAATGCTTTATACAGATTTCTAGGCCTCTTCCTTTGGATAACTTCTCTGGCCCTGTTCTTCAGCCCTCTGATTTCTGTCTCCTCCAATAAATGACACTATTTTCTCTGCTTGAGTTTCCTCTTCCTGCACTGTGGTCTAGACAGTTCTCCAGGAGGAAACCCAGGATGATAATAGGGCTTATCTTGTTTGTTTCCCTTCTGAAAGATATCATAGTTCTGTATTATCTGGTCTAAAAATAGTTCTTCAAAAATATACTTTCTTCAGTTTTCTAGTTGTTTATGGTAGGAGAAGAAGTAAGGTACTAGTCTTATTACTGAAGTGAAAATCCCATTCTCTTCGTGGAAAATGTATTTCCATTTTAATACCATAAACTATTTTCAAGTTCTTTGAGGAAGTATGTAGAAGCATGTTATCTAAAAAATAAGGTCAGCCCTTAGAGGATCCTGGATCTCTACTGTATTTCCTTGTTAGAAGCAGAATCACTTTCTCTAGTGCAGGACTGTTCAATAGAACTTTCTGTGGTGATGGAAACGATCCTTTTCTGGATCATCTGAAACAGCAGCAACTACCCACATGTGGCTGTTGAGCTTTGAAATATACTTAATGCAATGAACGAACTGAATTTTAAGTTTTATTTCACATAATTTAAATTTTAATAACTATACATCAATAGTGACTGCTTTAATAGTGTAGATCTAGAAAAGTCACTGACAACGTTTCTGAGTCCAGTTGTTTTCCCGAGGCTCTGCATCATCTGAGGCAGCTAGATAACACCTTTTGGCTTTCTAGTTCTGAACTTTTCTCCAGTCTCTTTAATTTGAATACTGTCTCTCCTTTTCTATATTTACTGAATACTAATGATCCCTGAATCAATATTTGAGACTTCCTACATCCTTCCCTATTTCTCTCCCTCCCTTCTCTCTCTTTTCCTCCTTTCCTTTCTTCTTTTCTTCTTTCCCTCCTCCTTCTGCTTCTCTCTTCCTCCATGTAACAAGCAATTGTTACAAACTTACTTTGTGCCAGGCCCTGCCACACTCTGAAAACAAATAGAAAATGATATACCATCTCTGATTTCTAGGATATCACAATGTAATAAGAGAGGCATATATGCAAGCAAGTAAGTTATAATACAGTTTAGTAAATGCAACAAAAGTAGCAAATAAAGGGTTAAGAAGTAACATCTTGCTGGGCACAGGAGGCTCACTCCTGTAACCCTAGCTACTTGGGAGGCTGAGATCAGGAGGATCAAGGTTCAAGGTCAGTTTGGGTAAATACTTCACAAGACCCCTGTTTCCAAAATAACCAGAGCAAAGTGGACTGGAGGTGTGGCTCAAGTGGTAGCGCACCTGCTTTGCCAGTGCCTACTTTGCAAGCAGAAGCCCTGAGTTCAAGCCCCCATCCCAGCAAAAAAAAAAAAAAAAAATAGTAACACCTTTACTTCTAGGTAGTACTTGTAAGGAGGATAGGATTGGGCATGGAGAAAAGGCTTGCAGAAGGATCAGTTGATGTTGACTCTAAAGTCTGAAACAGAAACTAGAGGTTACCAGGTTGGATATTCTAAGTAGAAGGTATGGAATCATGAAATATGTCCATCTGTTAAGAAAACTGTTATGAGTTAAGTATTGATGGAGTGTAAGGTACATTTGAATATGAGAAATAGGGAGAAAGTGTTGCTGCAGAGTGTAGTAATTTAAGAAGTGTACAGTAGACTACTTTGACATGGTCAAGTGCCTTGACTGTGTTGTGTTGTGTTAGTGAGAGAGAATTTTAAAGGCTTTTATACACAGGAGTGGCAGGGAAACCAGAGAGGAGGCTGTTGCAATAGTTCTTATAACAAGTAATGAGGATTAGATCCAATGGAGTAGCACTAGAAATGAAAAAGAGAAGACTAATGAGAGAGATACTTAGGATGACAGATTGACCGGGCTTTGTTGGGGATTTGCATGCAAAATGAAGGAGAAGAAGGCTAGGTGGCTTAGATTTATGGCTTTGATTATGGGGTAATGACTAGTGGTGATGATTCCAACTAAAACTTGAAAGAATAGTAATTTTGAAGCAAAGGATAAAGAACAGTTTTGTACCTGCCTAACAAGTATGAGGCCTAGAGTTCAAAACCCCAGTACTATTAATGGCAATGGTGCAGTCTCTGATCAGAAGATTTCCAAATTCTTTGTGTCCTACATGGAAGAAGCCATGGCAGGACATGTAGGTGTAAATGGAGCTTACTGAATGTTAGGGAGGGGAATTACAAAAGGGGAAATGGTAGGACCAGGAAGAAGCTGGAAGCAGAGAAAGAGTATTTCTCTTTTCTAGGTGCTTTTAAAACTTATGCTAACCTATGGGAAGAGAAGAACTTGGTGATTCCCAACCAATCATCAATGAGTGGGAAGGGGCATGGATGGACCCTGGACCAGATGAGGTGGTTTTAGTTGTACTTGAGCTAGGGTGTGGATAACATGCACACATTTGCCACTGAAGAGAAGGCTCACAGAAAGAGAGGAATGTTCAATCTGAAATACAATATTAAATCATATATTTTCTAAGAATCATAAATTTTCCCTAATTCTAGCCTGCCAGAGTACCACCAAAAATAAATAAATAAACCACAGTAGGTTATATAGCCCTATATTTTAAAAGACATATTTGAGTTGAAGGCATATAAGATTAGATCGTTATTTACTTCATTTAACATACACGGAGCCAAGCGTAGTGGCCTATACATAATAAGTTCTCAAAAATATTTTTGATTTGGCTCAATTTTAAAACTTAGGATGAGCTGGGTGTGGCTGGCATATGCATATAAGTCCCAGGACTTGGAGGCTGAGAAAGGAGAATTGTGAATTCCAGTCCAGTCTGGGCTACTTAGTGAGACCTAGTCTCAATAAAAGAAAGGGAGGGTGAGAGGGAGAGATGAAGAGATGGGAAGAGAGACAGAAAGGAAGAAAGAAAGAAAGAAGAAAGAAAGAAAGAAAGAAAGAAAGAAAGAAAGAAAGAAAGAAAGAAAGAAAGAGAAAGAAAGAAAGAAAGAAAGAAAGAAAGAAAGGGAGGGAGGGAAGGAAGGGACAAAGGAAGGAAGGAAGAAAAGAAAGAAAGGCAGCAGGCAGAAAAGTCAGAGTGAACTAACAAATGAGATTTCTTGCAGCATCTTGAAAGGGCTTGTAAACATTTTCTACCTCTTTAGGAAGACCTTTTTGGTAAAACAAGTTGTGCATGATTATTGTAGGTAACATGGAACACATATTATATGCCAAGCACTATTCCAAAAAATTTACTTATATTAATTCATCTAATACAACACTAAATGTAGAAACAGAGAATTACATGTGATATATAAAATGAATACATATTTTCAGAGAGGTTTTCATTTTCTCTAATGCCAACAAAAGGAATCCCTATACTTGGCTTCTAAGATTGAAAAGACATTGAGCCAACCATAAGTAAAAGAAAGTAAAGAGAATGTTGTTGTTTTGAAGCTGCAGATGGTGGACAGATATCTGAACAAGGCACCTACTTTCAGCTGCTGCTTTGTTCAGAAACTAATCAGGTATTCAGATGAGAACATTTTCAAGAATATCAGTCTTCTTTTGTCTCTTGTGTCTAGATTCAGAAATAAAAATTTACACCTATACCCATCCTATTCACTTTCCTGTAACTTTAAAAATATCCTTTGGGTGTTGAGAGGAAAGAAGTTCCTTAAGACACATTGCTTTATCATGTAAATGTATCCTTATCTACAGACTTTCCTTGTTTAATTAGCTGTTTCACTTGTAAATTGGTTGTCTTCAGTAATATTATTCAAATGAGCACCTGATTTCTAAAGAAGTAAATATCAATCAGTTTCTATTCTGCTTTAGACAGAAAAGCCTTAGAATGTATCAGTTTCCTTTTGAATAAAACCAAAATAAATGAATGGCTTTAGTAGATTCCTTATTTTTCATTTATTGTAAGAGTATTTGGTATAGCACATATGTATGAAGACACATATGGTTCTGTATTTTATAATTGGAGACAATAATAATTTGCCTGACATCACAGAACTAGTAAAGATTGAAACTAAAATTTAATTCCAGGTACGTCCAATCCAGATTACAGTAGCTCAGCCACTATTCTATACAGCCCCTTCCGTATGGTAAGACATGTGTCACCTCCTACTTGCAGCCACACAGTAGGTAGAGTTATTTTGAACTAGAACTCTCTGTATTTTATGAGCATCACCAAAGCTTAGTTACTCCTGAGGCAGGCCAGAATCAGGGAAAATTCAGGACTCTTAGAACATACATGACTTGATATTGCATTTCAGGATGAACATTCTTCTTTTTCTCTGTGCTTTCTTTTCAATTGCCAATGTGTGTAGGTTATCCCCTCCCACCTGGCCCACCCCTCCCCACTCATTGATTATTGGTGATTAGGAATGACCAGGTTTTCCCCTTCCCATAGGTTAGCAGCAGCTTTGAAAGAACCCAGGGACGAGAAACTCTCTGCTTCCACCTTCCACCTGATCCCACCATGCCCTTTTGTAATTCTCTTCCTTAACCATTAATAAATCCCATTGTGTCCTGGCTGGATGCTTCCACGAACAAAAAGAATTTGGAAATCAGATCAGAAACTTCATTATTGTCCTTAATACTCTGACTTTTGTGCTTCTGTGATATCCTGCATGTTCATTAGATATGACACTTTCTTTACTCAACCTAATTAAATTATGTGACTATATGTCTCCTCAACTAGTATATGAATATTTTTAAGACAAGGATCTGGTTCTATTCATATTGTGATTAGAGTGTCCAAATCAGAGCTTATGCTCAATAAATTTTACTGAATCAAATAAACCTTAGCTGCCTTTTGTCCAACCTAGTAATAGTTTTTTCTATGCTGATTAAAAAATAGTTAATTGCATACCCATGATACACCAGACAATGTTCTGGGTGCTAATATATATGAGTAAACAAAGAAAACAAAAGGTATTATTCATATAGACTTTAATTCTAGTGAGGAGATAGATAATAAATAGATAAGTACTTTATATAGTTTAGTAAGAGGCAACACATGCCATGGAAAAATTAGAGCAAAATAGGGAGAGTAGGCTATAGCTGCTTGGGAGAAGGGTGCTTCCAGTGTATGGAATTAGAGAATAGCTGTTACAAAGACCCTACAGCAAAAGCGCACCTGGTTTCTAAATAAACAAGGAGGCTACTTTAAATAGGGGGCACAGTAGTAGAACAGAGCAGGAAAGTTCTGGTAGGACAATTTTAGGACTTTGGCTTTTACTCTGAGTAAAATGAGAAACTATTAGACAGCGTTAAAGAGTAGTGACACTCAGGTTGCTGTGTAGAGGATGGAAAGTCCTGGGAAAAGGGAGACCTGTTTCTGCTACCATAGTAGATGATGGCAGTGCACATGCTTGTGTCCCTCTGAAGGTTTAAATGAAGGGACCAAACACAATAATGGCTAACAACATAATGAAGATTCTATTAATAAGTCAACATTTAGCAAGAGACAAGAAAATGGACTTAGAATCTCTGTAAATGGATGAGATGTTTCAAGGAATGTATCTAGTTACACAAATTGTCCTGTAAAGATTAAAAGAATATTTACTAGTTATAAAGGAGGGAACATGATTTCTGGGCTGTGTAATAAAAACTATTCTAGGAGCTCAAAAGTGCTTAAGTATATTGGATAAAATTACCTGGGGTGGCGGGGGGGAGGAGGTGGCCCAAACAATGTATACACATCTAAGTAAATGTAAGAATGATAAAATAAAAAAAAAATTACCCAATGACCTTTAAAATTAAATTATTCATTTAATTGATGATTAAATAAGGCAGTCATGAAGAAGACAAATATTTTTCCGTTTATGAATGATAATCTGAAGATTTAAGAATTAAGAACAGCATCAGATATACTTCTTTTTCCCTCCTTTTCTTTGACTGCAGCTCTAGGAAGAGAAGTTTAATTTAGCTTATTTTTTCTATTCTCCCCTTTTCCCTTTTTTCTTAACAAGTATCCCTACATTTTCTTCTTCCTTTCTTTTTAGTTTTTATTATTCTTTTGAGATAGGGTCTCAGTACTCAGCCCAGGCTGTCCTGGAACTTGCAACCCTCCTGCCTCCACCTACTGAGTGCTGTAATTATAGGTGTGAACTCCCTACCGAGCCTCTCCACATTTTAATATCCATTTCTTTCTATATTCAGATACAGTTCAGAAAGATCACCCCAAGGGGCTTCAAGGGGATTATGGATACATTTGAGATCTTCTGTAATATTCTCTTCTATAATTCATTTGGGAACAAAGTCTCCTTATTAAAAAAAAAAGTTACCTTCATTTAAAATAAACAGCACAGTCAATAATGGAGCAATACTGGTGTTCTTCTGCTGTTTATTTTTCAGAGTTTTTTAGGACAAAGACTAAGTCTTGGTATCCCCTTGATTACATAACATTTGTTTGTCATTTAGCAAATATTACTGGCATTTTCTATGTGCCAGATACAAAACTATGTGCTAGTTATATTAAGAAAAAATTTGCTCCCTTTTTTCCAGCAAAGGAAATTTAAATAAGCAATTAAACTCAGTAAGAATTACAGAATGCATATGTGTGGGAGGGAAACTAACTCTGGGGACAGTAGTTGCAGGTAAATTTTATCAAAAGAGAAGAAGCTCTAGATGAGATGTAGGGAACTAGATGAATGTTAGCTTACCTGATGAGGAAGAGGGAGGGAATTCTAGGATATCAACTTTTATAAAGATGCATAATCACGAAAGGATAGTGGCATTTTCAAGGAAATAAATGAAACATGGTGTGGATGGAGAAGGGCATGGAAGGGCAAGGTCAAGAAGAATTCTGATTTCTAGATGAAAGAATGTGTAGTCTTGGTCTTAGGTAAATCACTGAAGATTTCAAAGCAGGGCACACCACCATTCATTTGCATTTTAGTTTTCAAAGTCCTTTCTGGTAGCAGAATTAAATAAAATAAATAAAGAATTAAAAGACACACAATAAAGAACTTGAGCCAAGACAAGCCATTATGCTTGTATATAATTGACACTGAATAATTACAGCATGAATAAGTCAATGAAGAATGAGTACAGTGAATGTTGGCATCCTTGACATGCTGTACACAACTACAGAGCTATGGGCACACAGTACATGTAGAAGTTCTTTTCTGAGGAGAACTTGAGTGTACTGACACAATCAAAACTATGCCTTAGAAAAGTTATTCCTGTTGTAATGTTCAAAGTGAACTGAAAAGGTTGCTGACTGGAACACACAGCGATCCTTGACTAAAAAGGACATTTTAAAAATGTAGGGAGATTGACCTGGAGTTTAGGTTTTGTGTTCACTGACTGTGTCATGAGGTCAAATTATAGCAACTCTTTGTCCTTCAATTTACTCACTTGTGAAGCTTATGTAATTTCTATTCTCTGGAATTCTATGAATTGCAAAGTAATGGCACAGCACTTAGACTAAAGAGGTGCCTAATAAAAGGTGGTGTAATAGTCTGTTTTTTTGATGCTGAGGGTGGGTACTTTATAAAGAAAAGAAGTTCATTAAGCTCCATAGATCTGGAGGCCCAAGGACATGGCAGAGGCACCAGACTGCCTCTGGTGAAAGCAGATGGCATGTCAATACTGACAACATGTGCAAGAGGGAGGTATCAAATGCCCAGACAGAAAGCAACAGAAAGACTGGGAGTACTAAGAGGAAAATACCTTTTAATTTCTTTTGAGGGCAGCACCCCCAATTGAAGCAGGCTAAATTAGGGACTCATGAAGAAAAACAAAGCAAAATTGCATCTTGGATTAGCCATGCTTTGGCCCAGGAACCAGCCTCACATGGCCAGGAACCATCCATGCCCCTGCACAATTACTGATTATTGGCTGGGAGTCTCTTCTCTTTCCATAGGTTGTCATAGGTTGTAAAAGCACCTGAAAAGCAGAAACACACTCTCTCTCTGCTTCAGGCTTCCACCTGGGCCCCGACATGCTTCTCTTTGTATTTCTCAACCCTAACTTTTAATAAACACCTTTTACACCCATGTGTCCTGCCGTGGAGTCTTTCTGGTGGGACACAAGGAATTTGATCACAGACTGCACCACCCTGTTAACACAATGACCTTCCAATAGGCTCTACCTCTTAAAAGTACCACCATCTCTTAATATCACACTAGGGACCAGGCTTCCAACACATAAACCTTTAGGGGGCACATTTAAACCATATCCAAAGCACAACTGTAGCTGTTATAGTTATTGTTAATGCAAAAACATGACTGTCAGGAGAAGAGGACGGTAGAGGGAGTGTGGGAAGGTACAAGAAGGTGGTAGAGGAAACTGTGGTACAGAGGAAAAATTGAGTGAGGTCACACCTATTTTCTGTAAAGATGCCAAGAAGAGAATGAGGAAAACTGTTTTGGAGTGGAGTTTAATAGCAGTGGAAAGCATATGTCAGCTATAGTGCCATTCAGAGAAGAAAGTGGTCAACTGTGTATATCTAAAGGAATATCTGGTTGGAGGTATCAGAGGAGAGACTCTTAAAGTACTGTCCATTTCTTCCTTATTAAAAAAAGGCTGGGCATGGTGTGCTCACCTGTAATTCCAGCACTGAGGAGGCTGAAACAGGAGGATGGCAAGTTTAAGGCCAGCATGAACTACAAAAAAAAAAAAAAAAAGTGGAAAGTTTGAAATTACTCTATTTTCTCCTGCATTAGAACTAATTTAAAAAAAAATATTTCAAGGGTTTGGGAGTATAACTCAGTGGTAAAACCTGTGCTTAGCATGTACAAGGCCCTAGGTTTGATCCGCAGCACCATTAAAATAAATAAATAAATTGAAATCTGTCCAGAAAAATCCTGTTAAAACTGCTATTGAGAGAAAATTGTTACAGCAAAAAATGAGAGATGGGCCATAGGAAAGAAGCAAGTTAATAGTTCAGACTTGGTTCCTTACCCTAAGACTTCTCTGACCCTTTATCATGTTAACAAGAGACATTCTGAATCTAATCATTTCCCCAGCATTTCTGGTTCTAGAGCTCTTTCGCTTTCATGGACTCCCATAGGGACACATTTTGTAGAGGTTTGTGCTGGCATGTCTTATGCTGGACTATCCTTTTTCTGAGTACCACAATCTTCATTATGGCAAGGTCATTTTCTCCATATGTCTTTGTTTCCAACCTGTTCTTGTTGGGAAGATTACATTCTGAACAACTTGTCATGGTTCTCACCCAGAGTTGATCTGTGTTTGGAAATATGTGGGAAAATACACGGGTATGCCACCAGCAACAGGGAGGTTAAATGCTCTGCAGTGAGCCATACAGTGTCCAAGCATGGAGCACTGCTCTCATAAAATGTTTTCTTTATGGTATGATTGTCAGCAAGACAAGTCAGGAGCTTTTCATTTGCTGCATTATTAGTTGAACAAGACAACTGCAAGGGTAAATCAAATAGTCTCATACCTTATTTCTGTACCAGTTTTTTTTTTTTTTTCATTTGGTTTTCTTTTTCTTTTTCTTTTTTGCGGTTCTGGAGTTTGAACTCAGGGCCTGCACCTTGAGCCACTCTAAGAGCCATTTTTTTGTGATGATTTGTGTCGAGAGAGGGTCTCAAGAACTACTTGCAAAATGTTTTTGTTTTGAGGTAAAACAAAACAGGTCTAATCGATACTTATATGAATATCCCTTACAGGTCCTTCCTGTGTCCTTCTTTTTTCTTTTTTTTGGTAGTGGTGTTTGAACTCAGAGTTTCATGCTTGCTAGGCATGCATTCTACGCCGCATACACCATGCCTCCACCACCTTTGTCCTTCTTGCTATTCACTCACAGTACCTTCATTCAGCCAAAGCATGACCTTTAAAAATTTTTTTTGTGCTACTGGGGTTTGAACTTAAGGCCTACACCTTGAGCCACGCTGTTAGTCCCTTTTTTTGTGTTAGGTCTTGCAAACTATTTGCCCTGGCTGCCTTGGAACTGCAATCCTCCAGATCTCTGTCTGACTTCAATGACAGTAGTAGAGGTATATACAGAAGTACAGTGCCATGTTCAAAATGTTTAAGAACTATCTATCATGAAAATAATAGCATACTCTGATTTACAAAAGGATTGAATAATCTAAAATATGAGAAGTTCTTCATTTCCTATAAAATAATCTGCCTTTAGTGACTCTCACTCCCAAAGGTATTAATAGATTTTCAGTGTTATGATAATATTGTTATGTTGTTTATGTTATATAACTTACATGAAAAATGTGCAAACACCTCAAACTAGATAGCATTTACTGTAAAGTGGTTATCACTTACTCATTTAAAAAGCTTTTTTGAAACCTTTTTTCTTCCATAAAAGCACTTTATTTCTAATTTTTCTCCTATATATCCTTAATATCTGTAACATTTATAAAAACATATGTGCATATAAGTACATGACATTTGCCATATATCATTGGCTCTGCCATATCCCTTTATCAGTTGCATTTGTCCTATGACTTCTCATTTTTAGAAAATTGACAACTTTATCATACATTGATAAAATAACTATGGCCAAAGCTGAAAGACATACAATTAAAAATATAAAATGTATGAAAATATAAGATAGTGGTCATCTGTATCTAAAGACAGGGAAAAGACTGATTAGAGCTTAAAAATCTCAAGATGATTTTTAAGGCAAATCCATAGTGTTCCAGGTACAAAATGAGAAATCAAAGCTAAAACAGCTTCACTGACTGTGTAAATTCAAAGAAAGTCTTTCCAAATAAAAGTTAAAAGAACTTAGAATATTTAAACTTATTTATATAATATTTTTTGACATGAAAGGCTGTGGTTTTGCTTATTTTTAGCTCAAAAAAAAGGCTTTCACTATTGTTTTTTTTTGCAGTACTGGGGCTTGAACTCAGGGTCTTCACCTTGAGGAACTCTACCAGCCCTTTCTTGTGATGAGTTTTTTCTGAGATAAGGTCTTCTGAACTATTTGCCCAGGCTGGCTTCAAACTTCAATCCTGATCTCTGCCTTCTGAGTAGCTAGGGTTATAAGCACGAGTCACAGGCTCCCAGCTCTCTAGTCTTACCTAGGCTTAATTTGTTAAATTTGAGATACTCCATCCATGAGAGATTGTACTTGCTTTCAAAATGTTAATTAAGTTATTACACAGAAAGTGTAAAGCTAGCACTCTTGCAAGTACCATACTGGCCAGGTGGCCAGTTATCCCAGCACCTGGGAGGCTGAGGCAGGAGTACTGCAAGTTGCAGGCTAATCTGCCCAATGTAGCTAGATCCTACCCCTCGCCCCAAACAAAATAAACAAAACAAAACCAGAATACTACCAGTGTTATTAGGAGTGGCTACTCTCCGAGGCCAGGGAAGGCTTTTCTGAGATCAAGGTGCCGTGAGATGTGCAGCACTGGGAAGTAGCAGGAAGAGAGGTCATTGTGCCTTCTGGATAAAGGGCATAGCATAGAGCTGGGCACCGGTGGCTCATGCCTATAATCCTAGCTGCTCAGGAGGCAGAGATCAGGAGGATTGAGGTTTGAAGGCAGCTTGGGCAAGGAGTTTGCGAGACCCTGTATCAGAAAAACCCATCACAAAAAAGGGCTGATGGAGTGGCTCAAGGTGAGGGCCCTGAGTAGTTTAAGCCCCAATACTGCAAAAAAAAAAAAAAAAAAAAGGCCCTGTCATGGGAGAGAGGAGAGAGCACAGCACCTATAAGGCCCTGACACAGGCTTTAGAAATTATATTTTTGTTATTAATTGGTTATTTATGGGTTACAGTCTGACATTTCAATACATGCATATGGTATGTAAAGATCAGATCAGGAAATCGGCCTATCTATCACCTCAGATAGCTATTATTTCTTTGTGTTGGGATTGTTGAATCTTTTAAATTAGGTTTTTTGGTGTTATTATTGTTGAAAAGTTAATATATGTCTCTGATATAAAATCTGAATACAAAAGAAAACAAAATGTAGAGGAATTTACCTTTCTATTGTAGATCCATGGTCTCTACTGTCAGAATGAATTTAATATATATTAAACTATAAATAACTAAAAATAATGGAATATAGTATATTTTCTTTGAAAAAGTGGAAGCATAGCTATATATTGTTTGGCAAGTTGTTTTGCTGTCCTGAAAATTAGAGACCCTGATATATAATGTGTACCATCCTTTTCCTGCGTCTTGCCATAGTTAACCACCATAGAGCTATAGTGTGTCCATCTAACCAGTCTCTGAAGGATGTATAATTAAGCTGCTTTCTATGCTTTTGCTATTAAAAATAGTCAGTAGGAACTAGGGTTTAAACACAGAGCTTTACACTTGCAAAGCAGATGCTCTACTGTGTGAGCCACACCTCCAGAACATTTTGCTACGGTTATTTTGGAGATGGGCTCCAAAATAGCCTATGGCTAGGCTGGTCTCAACCTCGATCCTCCTGATCTCAGCCTCACAAGTTGCTAGTATTACAGGCATGAAGGATAAATTCTTGAGTCAAATCTCCTACAAGTGAAATTCTGAGTCATAATAATGAGTGTTTTAAATCCTTGAAAGATAACATTAAACCGCCTTCCAATAAAATCTTTTTATTTATGATAGCAAAAATCAGCCTAATTTAAAGCATTTATTTTGGCATCTTTTTTTTTGGCAGTACTGGAATTTGAACTCAGGGTTTCACACTTGCAAAGCAGGCATATCACTTGAGCCACACCTCCAACCCTATGCCATCTTGTAGAGAATCCTTTATTACAGTGACACTAAAGAAAATGTCTAAGGTGGGTGCTGGTGGCTCATACCTGTAATCCTAACTACATGACAGACTGAGATCAGGACGATCTGGGTTCAAGGCTTGCCCAGGGAAAAATAAGATTGAGAAATCCCCATATCCAAAATAATAAATGAGCGAAATGAACAGGAGGTGTGGCCCAAGCATTAGAGCACCTGCTTTGCAAGTGTGAAGTCCTGTGTTCAAACCTCAGTTCCACCAAAGTGGAAAAAAAAAAAAGAAGAAAAAAAAAGAACATGTCAGTATTTAAGCAACTCGGGATTTGTCAACAAGTACTAGAAGTAAAACTAATCGGAACTCTCTAAGATCCTCCTGACACCCACGTGCTATATCATGTCAAAAAATCATATACCCATGTCTGGTTATGTATAACTGTTGAAATATATTGCAATTGACAATATTATATTTTAAAAAGAGAAACATCAATTAAATATCAATATCTGTTAGTGTTTTGGAGACCATTAATTACCTCTCCTCCCCGAGTAAAAATTTAGTGAGCCTGCAAAACCTCATATGCCCTTAGACACTGTTCTTTTAGAGCTTAATGGTTTAATGTCTCTGAAGCTAATTTGAAAAGCAAATTGCCTCATTCTTGCTCTTCATATCTTTCTTTCAAAGGGCACATCTTAAAGAGTTGCTTATTCTTTACTCTTCTTAATTCATTTGACACACTTTCAGATTTTCAGCTAATCCTTTGCAGCGACACAAATACTCTGAAATTCCCTAGTCACAGAAAATATCACAATGGTAATTAGGCCAAGTCTGTGCTGTTTGTGGAGCAGGATTTTTGTTTGTGTTCAAGGACTGATCCTTCTTCTGAGAATAGAGCTTTGGGTGCAGGTGAGTGGTAAATTGTTACACTAGACTGCTTCCTTTTTCCTGCAAGGTTGTTGTTGTTAATTGGGTAACAATGAAGGCATTTTGTGTGAGGTTTTGAGGTTTCAAGAAGTTTTCAAAGCCACATTATCTTTCTCATCAGGCAGTTTCTCTGAGCACTTCAAAAGAAGATAATGATGTTCTAAACAGCTCAAGTTTGGGTAGCTTTTAGAAAGCTGCCAATAGTTCTGCGTCCTCAGTACTTAAAAATTTGATCCTCACTCCTGTTTCAACCGTGGTAAGCACTGGGGGCATTACAGAGTTCAGTGCACCTTACAAGGAAGCCTGCCTACAATTAATGAGAATGTGTTGCAAATGTGGCTGTTTTCCTATAGAATCGTCACGCTAGCGTTTGCGTCTTTCAACATTGCCCTCAGGACAAAGGGTGGGAGGGTCAGGGGCACAGGCTGTTGTAAGAACAGGCTATTTGGCCTGTTTGCAGGTCCTAGGTTTTAATACCGAGCAAGCCTCTCTCCATGTCTTGGGCACACCTCTGGCCTGAGGTCACACAGACACCCGGGTGGTTCACAGGAGTCACATGGCAGCTTCCCCAGGCTGGCATTCAGGAATGATTCCTGCAGGGACCAACACCACGTGGACGCACAGACTCCTGCTGCCCCTCACTTTCAGTACGGGATGGACGGTGTGGGAGACGCTCCAGGCAACGCCTCTGCTGCCAGCCAATGAGGAGCGGAGACTGCATCGGGGCCTTCGCTCATTGGGCCGTGGCGGCCCCGCCCCGCGGTGATTACAAGCCTCTTGGTGGCTAATAAAGTCTCAGCCTCAGAGTCTCGGTGGCTGGCTTTTTGTGCGCAGCGGGTTGACTCAGCCAGTGTGCTTCTGCTCTCTCCAGCCCCGACGCCCCGGTTTCCTACTTACTTCTTTTTCGTTTTTTACCTTTCTCTTTCCTTCGCAGTTCAGCATGCAGAAACAAGACGCCTCCTCGCACGGGTTCCTGCCTAGCTTCCAACATTTCGCCACGCAGGCCATCCATGCGGGCCAGGAACCGGAGCAGTGGAACTCCCAGGCTATGGTGCCTCCCATCTCACTGTCCACCACGTTCAAGCAAGGGGCGCCCGGCCAGCATTCGGTGAGCTGGGCCTGTCTGGGTGCTGTCCAGGCAGGCTGGGCGGGAAAAGAGAGATGGCTTATAAATTAACAAGGCATGCAAGTGATTTATAAGGAGTATTAGGAAGGCACCTGAAAGGATGTTTCTACACTGCAATCATTGCTTTATGCTTTGTATCAGTTGGCCCAGTGATCCTATTTCTTTTGATAAGCAGGACGGGAAGGGGCAGTTTATTGAATTTGCCATGTAGATTTGGACTGAAATTCATGTGATTTTGGCAAAATCTCAATTAAAAAACGAAGGTCATAACTTCTTTGAATTATTCTTAGCAGCAAAAAGTTTAAAGATTTTGTAAGGAGTCAGCTTAGACAAATGATAACTAGAATTAAGATCATTCCCAAGAGCCATATTCAAGTTAGTCATTGTTGAGTGTCTACAATGTGCCAGATACATATGTAAACAAATCATGTGTGACTTATCTATTCCTAACAACAAAACTATTCTGAATAACAAAGCTAAATAAAGGCTCATCATTGATGGAGGTGAGTTCCAAACACCCTCTAGAATCCCACTCTGAGGTGCTGGTAATAATTTAACACATTGCATCACATAAGCATTGTAGCTCAGTGATTCAGAGCACAAGTCATGTAGTGAAACGACATCAGCTTGAATTCTGACATCTTCTTTTCTGAGCTGGGTAATCTTGAGGAAGTTATTTTATCCATCCAAGCCTCAGATTAGTCCTGCATAAATGGAGATAATAAGAGTATCTGCCACATAAGTTGCTGATGTTTGTAAAGCTAAATGGTGCATAATAATTACTGAGTGGTAAGCTAGTGTTTCACAGAGTTCACATTTACACATTTCCATTTGGTCATCACAACAACCTGGTTAGAGTGCAGGCCAGGTACTCTGTACTTTCTATAGAAAAAGACCTGATCCAGACTTATACAAAAAAAAAAAAAAAAAGCCTGTGTGTAGTCTTTGATAATCATGTAGTTTTTTTTTTCTTTGGTGGTACACCAGATGATTTTTGGAGTATTTAAAAGTTACTGGGGCTCCGAAGAAATTAGTTAAATTAACTTTAGAGGTCCCAAACTTTAATTATGAAATCACTTTCTGTGTTATTTAAGACAAGGGAAAACTCTTACAGACTTAGTCCTTTGGTTTGTGAGGTTGAGTTCTAAGGACACTTCTACAAGTGGTAGCTATTGTACTTTGAAGTAAAAATGTCTAGAAAATCTTTCTTCCAAGCATGCAGTTTGTTCCTTGTGTAGGTTTGCTGAATGTGTGGCAGTCCAAGCTTTGAAATTTAGCCCAGAAGTTAACCATTCAGGTATGATATTAATAATTAAATGTTTTCAGAAGGCAAGCAGGGATGCTTAAACCCTCATTCGGCTTTATGCCTTTAAATAATCAGTTAAAAGCATTAAAGGGAATTTGAAGAGCTGAAAGAGAGGCCTCTAATTCTTTAGTTCCATTTGAAAATCCATTGAGTAGATGAGGCAATTTGCCACTGAAATATGCTTCTTCTCCCACAAGTGAGTATTTGTGGAAGCATATGGTTCCTTTCTATGGCTACTGCCCATGAATCCAAGCTATTTTTTTTTGGCCTGGAGGGTACAGCTGCAGGTGACTGAAAGGAGGTTATGAGGAACTCCTGGAGCTCTATAAAATATGTCTGCTCAGTTTGTCAAAAACAAGGAATCAACACAACGAAATTTTTAAAAGATTTTATTAGTAATTCTGGGAGCTCCCAAATCAGAAACAAAGATGTAAGGAGTGGTTGTGTTATGTTACATGCTATATAAGCCAGGGGGAGAAAATTATATGTATTTTTTTTGTGTGTGTGGGACTGGGGTTTGAACTCAGGAAAGTAAGTACTCTACCACTTGAGCCACACCCCCAGTCCATCTTGTTCTGGTTATTTTGGAGATGTGGTCTCATGAACTATTTGCCAGGGCTGGCCTCAGACCTCCAGCTCTCAGCCTCCCAAGCACCTAGGATTGCAGGTGTGAGCCACGTGGTGCCTGGTTTGGATTTTTTTTTTTTTTTTGGATATCTATGTATGTATTTTTTTTTTATTGTTGTACTGGGGATGCATTGTGACATTTACACAAGTTCTTACAGTATATCATTGTCAAATTCACCCCCTCCATCATTCTTCCTCATCTCCCTTCTTCCCATATATTGTATACACATGTATATAAATGGAAAAATGAAACCTGTTAAAACTATTCCGGTTTGGACTTTTAATCGATATTCACATCTTAGGTTTGGCTTCTGACTGTGACACCTCTGAGGTCCTATAACATTTGGCTTTACTTTACTTAAAGCAGGTCATGAGGTTAAATAAAATGACTAGATGAATATATATACTATGGTACCATAACTGGAATAGGAGGATAAAGAAAGTTTTTAAAAAGTATCGTGTGATGGTGCTTTGACAAGAATAACCTTCCATTTTTTGGAGTCTCTTTTGTAGACCTAAGATCTGAACCACAGTGAGCTGGTAGGGTTTGTTCATAACTTCTTGTTGTATGCTAAATAGAACTTGCATCTCTTATTTCTTAGGAAATGAAATACAGGATAGAACCAGGTCATTCTGTTGGCTCATATAATTCCCTTTTCTTTTTTTAGGTGTTTCTGGGATTTGAATTCAGGGCCTCACACTTGCTAGGCTGACTAGGAGGCACTCTACCACTTGAGCCACTCTGTGAGCCCTGTTTTTTGTATTGGGTTTTTCAAGATAGGGTCTCTCAAATGATTTGCCTCAGGCTGGCTTCAAACCACTATCTTCCTGATCTCTGCCTTCGTGGTACCTAGGGTTATAGGCATGAGCCACCAATGCCCAGTATATTTAATTCCCTTTTCCTAATGTCTCCAGACAATAGGTGAATCTAACATGGTAATGATGCTGTACAAATATTAAAAATTGCCACTTGCCTTGTGGTTAGCATGGATCATGAAACTTGCAGTGAACTTATGCCTTATCTCATTTTATCCTGACAACAATTGTACGAAGTAGATATCTATATCCCTCCTCCCATAGATATTGAGATGGTCTCTTGAAAGTGTTGAGTTATTTACTTATTGGTACCCACTCATAAGTGGCAGATACATAATTCTAACCCAGTTTGATCATCTTCAAAGCTTCTCCATTATCACCACAGCCACAACACTCACACTTCTGTCTGTTGTTAAGACATCATGATTAAGAGAACCATTATGGTAGGAAGAACCCATACTTGTGGAGATATCTTCAATAGGGCTCTGATAATAAACTTAAAGCTGTTAGGATGAACTCTTCTTTTTTTCAGGGTTTTGACTACAGCCGTTCTGGAAATCCCACTAGGAATTGTTTGGAAAAAGCAGTGGCAGCACTGGATGGAGCTAAGCACAGTAGGTGACTTGCACTTCCCCATAGAGTCTAGAATCCTTTTTACTTGTATAGAGATCATCACAGAGGCACAGAGTGCAGAACTAGAAAGAAATATGATTTACTTATATAAAGCTTTTGTTTTAATAAAACATTGAATTCTTTGCCTAAGGTCTTTCAGATGGTATAATATGTATATGTATAATAATCATCTTGTAGAAATAAATATGTATACAGGTAAAATGCCAGGACTTACTATTTGTATTTGTGTGATTACATTCTTCATTGGAAGCTATTGATATAAATAGATAAAAATTGATTTTACAACTCTACTAATGAGACTATAAACTTTCTTATATTCTGGTTCATTCACTTAATAACTTGTGCCTAAGAATAGCACTAAAGTTTATTTGCAAAAGTCAACAACCCTTGATACTATGCTCTTAGAAGTTAAGATTTAACTCCTTGGATCTTTTTTATTTCATGAGGAAAGAGGATTACTATTATCTTTGTATTTTTTCATAGGGATGATACTAAGTAAGGGCAGAATAGTGAATAGATAATAAGAGTTTTATGTATCTATCATCATATATCATATATATTAAGGATATGTTATTCTTGAAGTAGAAAGTGGGCTTTTGTCATGGCATTGATTAGGGGACTTCTGGCAACTCAACAGTGATGGCTGACCATCAGTGGAGAGAGGGACATAAATTAATGCAAGTAAATACTGTAGGTTTTCTGTTTTAATCCCTTGGGTCTGTCTTTTTGGCATATTCTAATTTGATTTTTATATTAGGTTTGGCCTTTGCTTCGGGTTTAGCAGCCACTGTGACGATTACCCATCTTTTAAAAGCAGGAGACCATATTATTTGCATGGATGATGTATATGGAGGTAGGTAACTCTCTAACTCATATTGCGTCAGATGATATTTTAAAGATAATAAAAGTGAGCTTTAAATTGTATTATCAACAATGCCAGTATTATAGATCATTTATTTTCTCTCACAGGTGTGACAGGCAGCTCTATGCTGGCACAGACTTGGCAAAAGAGAAGCATAGATTCTTAGGGCTCCTGCTATGGAACTGCTTATAAGAGAGATTGTTTGATATGAATTGTTTTAAAGCTGCTGGAATAGGATTTGGACTTGATCAGCCTTTAGACATATTCTGCTCTAGAGAAGATAGTGTTTAGGGAAAATGGGTTTTAGTGTTGCTTAAAATTTTTACCTGCTGTGAGGTGAATAGTAAGGCAGGTGACTCCCAAAGAATTCAGCCCTACCCATCCCCACCCCCTCCTTATTTATTTATTTATTTATTTTGGTTTCAAGGTACTCTGAAAATCTTTTGACAGCTATGGAGCCTTTCCTGCCTATTCCCCTTCCCCACCATGTTCTTAAGACTATACCAAGTGTTTAGCATTTTAACTTTGAGTTCTCACATATTAGCCTCTTGAAGTCCATCCATGGATCCAAATTTAAGAACTTCCATTCCTAAGAGTTTACATGTTGGCTATGTGAGTGGTGAGTGGGGAGAAGACTGGCTGGTCCTCACCTTTATTTATTTATTTTAAAAATTTCTTTTATTCATATGTGCATACAATCTTTGGGTCATTTCTCCCCCCATCCCCCACCCTTCCGTTTTCCCTACCCCCTCCTTCCCCCCCCACCTCCTCGCTACCAGGCAGAAACTATTTTGCCCTTATCTCTAATTTTGTTGAAGAGAGAGTATAAGCAATAATAGGAAGGACCAAGGGTTTTTGCTAGTTGAGATAAGGATAGCTATACAGGGAGTTGACTCACATTGCTTTCCTGTACATATGTGTTACATTCTAAATTAATTCTTCTTGAACTAACCTTTTCTCTAGTTCCTGGTTCCCTTCTCCTATTGGCCTCTGTCGCTTTAAAATTTCTGCATTAGTTCATTTGCATTGTATCCTCACCTTTAAATAAAACTGATTTGTGTGTGCTAAAACAACAGCCAAGAATTTTGTAAGTGTACATATAAATTCCAAATGTTTCCCAATAATCAAAATATGACTTCTAGAATATTATCATCTTATCTATCTCCTATCTGAACAAAAAGTTAACTCTAATTTCTCTGAAAAAAGGGATTTGTTCTTGGTCATCATTTTATCTGTCAGAAAGCTGCACTCTGCTTTGTATTTTACTTTTTTTTTTTTTTGGTGTGACTGAGGTTTGAACTCATGGCTTCATACTTGTTTAAGTTTTTATAATGGTTCATTGAATTGAAGTTATAGCAATCTTCAATCTTTAGTAACTTTTATTGTATCATAAAAACTTACAAACATAGGTATAAAATCATGAAAATTATTGATTTTTTTTTTAACAATTCTTTTTTTTTTTTTTGGTACTGGGGCTTAAACTCAAAGCCTACACCGCAAGCCACTCTCCCAGCCATTTTTTGTGAAGGGTTTTTTTTAGAGAGGGTCTCTCAAACTATTTGCTTGGGCTGGCTTCAAACCATGATCCTACTGATCTCTGCCTCCTGAGTAGCTAGGATTACAGGCATGAGCCACCAGAGCCTGGCCATAACCAGTTATTTTCTGCTACCAAAGTATAATCAAGTTTATTTTGAACATTCTTTTGACACTGGTTTATTTATTTTAGATTTGTTACAAAAGGTATTGTGATTCAGGGAGCATGTTCTTAATGTTTAAAGGGTAGAGATTGGGGTTTTGAGAAATGTTTTCTGCTTTGTGTCACTTGTTATGAGTATCACATGTGTTTTATTTGACTCTTGATCTTTTAAAGTCTAAATCTTATTATTCTATACTATACTGGGTAGCCAAATTACTTAACTAAACTAAAATTGCTTTTAATTGCACTTGTATTGGTGATTGAGAATTTCTTATATTTTAAAAACAATGTTTTTCATTTTACAAAGAACAAACATTCTTCACACAATGTTCTTTCCATTTTATCTGATTCTCCTCTAACTTAGGTACGAACAGGTACTTCAGGAAGGTGGCAGGTGAAT
Organism: Castor canadensis; assembly: GCF_047511655.1. Lineage (NCBI taxonomy): Eukaryota > Metazoa > Chordata > Mammalia > Rodentia > Castoridae > Castor > Castor canadensis. Next base: position 104,918,000 of record NC_133392.1, on the reverse strand, counting down.
TTGGATTAAAGATTTCTTTTGTTGATTGTTCCCAAACCAAATTGCTAGAGGCAGCAATTACACCAGAAACCAAGGTAACTGACTAGTTTTCAGTTTGTTCTGCCCTCTCTGTGCTGTCTTATTTTCATCCTTTCTGTTTGCCAGAGGATATAATTTAAATCTGAATAACAAATTTTATTAGAAGCCATTGGAAACATTGACATGATTAATATAGGCTGATATATTCCAGGCATTATAGCATAATGATTATAAATTTATATATGAATTCTGGGGTGAAATTCAAATTATGATTCTTTATCATAGTTAGTGTCTTATTTTGTGCAAATTATTTAGCCGTAGTCTTTCTTTATTTGTAAAATGAAGGTAATCATACCTGCTTCATAGAAAGGTACTTATGAAAACTAAATGAGATAATGCATTGAAATGCTTCATTAAGTACCTGGATATGTGGTAGTGTTAAAATTTTCCGTGCATGGACTTGGGATGTAACATGGTAGTAGATTCCTTGCCTAGCGTGTGTAAGGCTGTGGGTTCAATCCCCAAAACCACAAGAAAATTTTTTTTCTATTCAAGAGCACACAATTCTTGATAGCTTGCATTATCAAGCTAGTATGGGTAACAGGCCATCACAGAGACTGTATTATAGAAAGGAATTCTGCCAAACTACAGCCTCTAAGCACAGTGGCCTTTTCAGAGCCTTAAAGGATCCTGCTGCAAATAATAGAAGTAGACAATGTGCCACCAGCAGTCTTTAGCCTCAGTCCTGGGAAGCTTGTATGCCACCGGAAGGTGTTTTGTGCCTGAGTGAATGGAAGATGTGATATTCTTTCTTGGGACCTCATTTAAATTCTGCATGAGTAAAAGTACCAGTGTCTTTTATAAGTCAGCCTTTCTCAACTTTTTGCTAAGAATTAAAAAATATCCAAGATTATGTTCAAGTGAATTCTAAAAAAATGACAATCTTTTCTCACATAATTTCTTTGCAGAATAACACAGGGCTGAGCTTTTGCTCATTAAGGTTTGTTTTCAAAGGAACTTATTCATTTTTCTTGAAAGAAAAGACACTAGTTGGAGTCTTTCTTAGACAGGAAAGCAAATTGTGAATATATTAAGTTTTGTACAGAGAATTTTATATAATGGTTCTTTACTGACTTTAATTAATAGATTTTTTTTCTCCCTCTGAAATGCCACGCTTGGCATTTCAAGTCAGTTTTTTAAGTCTGCATGAAAACTATTTTGTACTTAATTTGCTTATTTTTCATTTTTATTTGTTTTTCTTTTACTATCTGCAGGAGTAATAATTTCTTAGCCAGGAATCATTTATATAGTTCTTTGAATAAGTCAAGATTTTTATAGAAAATGCATTAAAAATTTAACTACCTTATATTTTTTTACAGTGAAATTCTAAAGTAGGAAGTATATTAAATTAGAAATTAGATCTCTTGCCCATTTATATGGCTAATTAAAAAAGAATCATTTGTCCCTTTAAAAAGAAATCTGTGGATAGTGCAATTCAATATACTGGCATCTTGTTTAACAAACAGAATTCCCTCCTTTTCTTTATTTTTTTTCAATAGCTATCGAGTATCTACTATGTGTCTAAATTGTGGTGGGGTTGGAGGTATACAGGTATACTATCAGAGCCACTCCATCAGCCCTTTTTGAGAGATCTCTTAAGTGAGCTGCAACCAGGTGTTCTGGCTGTCACTTCTCTCCTTCAGCCTAAAGCTCATGCTGTTCTTCAAGTCCTAGGTGTTTATTTAACTATTGGAGATATTTTTGGCATCATAAGCATAATTCTGACTAATGAAAAATCCTATGATACATTCTTAAACAATCTATATTATTTATCTTTCAGAACAAAATTTCCAGACATTAAATTATGTTTTGGGAATAAGCCTCCTTTTTATAAAAAATAATTATAATAGTTAGCCTTAGCACTCTTTTGCTTAGATGTATGTTATCTCATTTTCATCCTTATAACAACTCTATAAGGTAAGCATTACCAACTCCAGATTAGGAATTGGAGGAAGACAGAGGGTAATTTACTTAGCTACAGCCTCTCAGAAATATGGAGGATTCAGACTTGAACCTTCCAGTTCATTGTCCATATGTTTATTATCTAATGTAAAAGCCTCCTAGATTGTTACAAAATATGAGATGTATGTTTAACTATGAGATGTGTGTTTGCACAGTACATTTTCACAAACTATTGTTATTTATTAAATTATTTTAGCTTGTTTGGGTTGAAACCCCCACGAACCCTTGCTTGAAGATGATTGACATTGAAACTTGTGCACATACAGTCCATAAGCATGGAGACATTATTTTGGTTGTGGATAACACTTTTATGTCAGCATATTTCCAGGTAAATGAAGATACGGGTTTTTTTGGTATGATTATAATAGTCTACACAGGTATATGTAATTGGGAAAGGACTAGGTTACATTAAAATCATCAAACTCATGAAATTTAGTCACAATTATTGATGAGACAAATTATTAAATTTGGACATGTTCTTAAACTATTAGTTTGTATCTTTTCAAGTCTAAATTAACATTTGTGTGGTATCTGTGTAAAGTCTTGCCTACATTAAAGTTTTCTAGTCCTTTTAGGATGTGTAAACTCAAGAAGAAATTGACCATATTAGTTGGGTGCCAGGGGCTCACACCTGTAATTCTATCTGCTTGGGAGACAGAGATGAGGAAGATTGCAGTTCAATGCCAGCTGTGGGCAAATAGTCCAAGAGAGACCCTATCTCAAAAATACCCAATACAAAAAAAAGGGCTGGCAGAGAGGCTCAAGCAGTAAAGTGCCTGCCTAGCAATCATGAGACACTGAGTTAAAAAACCCCAGTACTGCCAAAAAAAAAAAAAAAGAGAAATTGACCATGTTATATAATTGCATTTGCCAGTGCTTTACACATAGTAGGCACTTAAATGTTTATCCATTGGTTATAAAATAGTCATATTTTCACTCAGACCTCATGTATTTTCATGTAGATTATACATTAGCCAGATTAAAACCTTCAAAATAAAAGGAAGAGGTAAACTTAATGACATGATATCTCATTACATATCACATCTATTAGTTTTTCTTTCTTCTCTCTTTCTAGTTTCTTTTTTCCCTTCAGCACTACATAGACTATGCCACAGCCTCTGTATCTTTAACTTACTTGAATTAGAAGTTTCTACTTCATTTGTTTTACATTATAACTCCTGTCTTAGCCATTTGGGCTATTATAACTAAATACATTCAAACCCCAGTATTGCCAAACAAAATGTTGTAAACCTGGAGTCTTATAAACAGAAAATGATTTTTCACAGTTCTAGAGGCCAAGTCCAAGATCATGGTACCAACAGTTTCAGTGTATTGTGAGGACCCACTTTCTGGCTTCTCCATGGCACTTCTCCCAGTGTCTGCACAGGTGGAAGAACCCAGGCAGCTCTCTGGTACTCTGTTGTAAAGGCACTAATTCCATTTATGAAGGAGTCTGCCCTTATGAACACATCACCTCCCAAAGACTATTCTTACTGATGTGATGTTTAAGACCAGTTTTAACATAGGAATTTTGGGAGGACACAAAAATTCAGACCATGAATTTTTAAACTCTCTCTTTTCCCTTAGCCTGACATTCCATACAGCTGGCTGTTCTTTTCCATTCTCCCGCCCACCGCTTGTTTCTTTCTCTTTTTAGTTTTGTTCTTTTTGGTAGAGCGTCTATGGTATCTGTAACTGACTTGTGTGTCTTTTCTCCATGTGTTCTCCCTGCCTTTTCTCTGAGTAACTTGTGTTTCCTTTCCTTGTGAGGAATTGCCTTCTCCTTGTTCTTTTTTCTTCCTCTAATATTGTGTCATACTTAGTACACTTCCTGTAGTTCCTCTTTATCTTGCAGAGTTCCTGGAACCCAGCTCATTTTCTATAGAAAATGTTTAGGCAGATGTTTGTAAGTTCAACTGGTTTACATTTCCCACTTCTGTTCTGGGCTCTTGAAGTGGACTCAGGCTGCTGCCTCCATGTGACCAGCCAGTTTCCTGGGCAGTTTGTGTAAACCTGTTCTTTACCTTCCTCTGTTTGATTTGAGGGAGTACCACGTTTTATTTTTCTTTCCTGAAACTCACTAACTGGCTATATCACATTCAGATAGCTTCGTGGGCCATCTACCTTTTGTTCATGGTGCAGCTCTGACAGCTTTTTGTGTCAGGCAAAACAATCTGTTTCCTAGTGGTAACTGCATATTATCTATTTGTCTCAGGTGATTTTCAGTCTTGGATTCATTTCTCTCAGTCCATATGCCACTTACATTAGGCTAGTCAACACAGCTTAGGGTAGCTTTAGTTATAATGCAGTGAATAGTGTAAATTCCCAAAGAGATTGCAGGAATTTTTTAGCCTGGCCTTGCCCTAGTTACCCATCAGGCCTGGCCCTTTCTCTCCTGTAGGTTCATTTTTTCTCTTTCTTTCTTCCTCTCTTTCTTTTTCTTGAAGCAGTCTCACTTTTTAGCCTAGGGTGGCCTAGAACTCACTATGTAGCCTAGATTGGCCTTGAACTTGAGATCCTCCTATATCACACTTGAAGTGCTGAGATTATAGAGGTGTGCTCCACCATGCCTGTCTAGGTCCAGTTTTTCTACCTTTCTGCAGACATTTCTCATGCCAGTGATTGGAATTTGTTGCATTTTAATTTGGATCAATTCTAGTTGATTAATCAGAAGTACAGTATCCTGAGAAAGCAATATGTATTGATCACAAAGCAAATCTCCCCCTGGAAAGGTCCTCTCATTGCCTTACCTTCACCAAAATTGAATATATGAATATATTCTCTTGCTTTTCTGCCTTTTGTCCTCTGGATCTTCCATAAGTCCCACAAAAAACAAAATGAATACACCAGTGTAAGTTTCAGACTACAGAATAGCACCTCTGGATTCAGGCAGCCTGAGTGTGAGCCTTGGTTCTTACTGGCTTTTTTTTTTTTTTTTGGTTTTGGTTTTTTGAGACATGTTTAGCTATGTAGCCCAGGCTGGCCTTGAACTTTTGATCCTCCTGCCTCCTACTCCTGAGTATTGAGATATAGGCATGTACCACAACGTCCTACAAGATAACTGATTTTATTGAGTTATGTAAATTATTTTGTGTTGTATAAAGTATTTAGCATGGTTCTTGGGACATAATGAGATCAACAGATGTTAGGGATTGGCTTTTATTTTTCCTTCTCTTTTGGCCAGGGAGTTTGCAGAATGTTAGTGCTAGAAATGAACAAGCACAAGCAGAGTGCTTTGGTAATAACTTACATCCTATTTTTAATCACCCTCAATAGAAAGGTCCCACAGCACCCACACTAATGCCTTCCAAACACCAAATGGCTCTGGTGATACCAAGATGTGTATATACACTGTTATGTCAATGTACACGGGAAGGTGTTGCTAGTATACTGTTTAGTGGATAAGCTGATCATGACTTTAACTCTCACCATAAACAAAGACATTTATAGCCACATGTGATGATCATGCCTGCAATCCAGCATTTGAGAGGTGGAGGCAGGAGGAACACAAGTTTGAGGTACGCTTAGGCTATGTAGCAAGAACCTATCTTAATTAAAAAAAAAAAAAAGGACATTTTAGCAAAATTACACAGGAGAAAGCAATTCAAGCAAACTTGTATATAAGTGACTTTGTACTTGTCATAACTACTACATTAAAAGAGTAATTAGCTTTGAAGATAACAAACTAAGTCTGTGCTCACAGTATACCTCATAAGGTTGTTTTTGTGTTTTAACTTAATTTAATTTTGATTTAAAAAACCTACTGCACTTGAAGCTCTCTGGCAGTCTCCCCTCCAAGTGTTAACCAGGCCTGGCCTTGCTTAGCTTCCGAGATTGGAGGATATGGGGTGTTCGGGGTGGTATGACTCTAGGCCCCCATAAGGTTTTAATGAACAAAAATCTAAGCAGAGAGCCTGGAGGTGTGGCTGAAGTGGTAGAGTGCATGCCTTGCAAGTGCAAGGACTAGAGTTCAAACTCCAGTACCGGCCAAAAAAATAAAAAAATTACTGAATGTTACACAAACTATTTTATGTGTTTAATGAGTCATAAAAATGCCTATGTTTCTGCTGTAGATAACAAGTTTAGGGGCCAATCAGCAAACTGCTATAAAGAAACAGATTCAGGAGATCTGTTGATCTGGGTCTGACTGCTATTTTCATGGAACTTGTGACTTCAGATTCCACCCTGGGTCCAGTAATTTTTATTTTAATGTGTATTTGATGGGTGGGGGTCCAGGGGAAGATAGCATCAGAGATCTTTGAAAATTTGAACTTGTAGATACTATTGCAAAGCTAGTTTTGAGTAGAAAGGGAATGGAATTAACAACTGTAAATAGACAGATGATGAAGCATATTTTCAAATGATTTCTCATTTTTAACAAAAAGCTTTCATTTCTTTCAGCGGCCTTTGGCTCTGGGAGCTGATATTTGTATGTATTCTGCAACAAAATATATGAATGGTAAGATATGCACAGTCTTCACTTTGTTCTTTTCCATGGATAGGTAAAATAAAATACTTGACACTTTAGTTCCTTTTCTTCTATTGTTATATAGGCTTTGTCTATGACTCACGTAGAAATCTAAAAAATATGCTTTGATTAAATACAGGATTTCATTTATGATGGACAAAATGATGTTTGTGATTCATGAGAAAAAGATTCAAATTTACTATAAAAGGTTATGATCTTATTCTGCTGGCAGCTTGCAAAGTAACCTTTAGTTTTTATAGGATTTTTTACTTTATAGGATTGTTCCTGTCAAACTGAATAAAGTGTCCCTAAACTTATTCTATAGGCCTTTTTCTTTGCTTCCCTCCTCCCTCCACCCACCAAAAGTTATATTTTGAAAATTATGACATGAGAAATGAACATAGTTTTTAATGTTAATTGATTAATTTTATTTAATAAATTAATGAATTTATTCTTGGGTCCTGGCGATCAAACCCCAGGGCCTTATGCATACTAGGCAAGTGCTCTACCAGTCATTAATATTTTTTGCTTTGTTTTAGGCCACAGTGATGTTGTAATGGGCTTAGTGTCTGTTAATTCTGAAGACCTCCATAGCAGGCTTCGTTTCTTGCAGAATTGTAAGTATTAAAAAGCTCAGATTTCGTTGTATGCACCAGTGGGTCTATTTGATATTTGTTTGTATTTGCACAAAATGTTCTAAAATGTTTAGAGAGAAAAAAAATTCTGATTGTTAGAGGGAAGTAGAAAAAATGCTTATAAAAATGTTATAGTATAGCAAAGCTTTTAGACATGACCCAAGGAAACATTTGAAATGTTGAGTTTCATATACTATACCTTTTGTACCTGGAATTGTGGTCAATTTTTTCTTTTTTTTTTTTTTTTTTTTGTCTTTTCCTTTTTGGTGCTGGGATTGAACCCAGGACCTCATGCATGCTAGGCAAGCGGTGTACCACCGAGCTACATCCCAGTCCGTCAATTTTAAATAGAATATAACTTAAAAGTGTGATTTTTTTTTTTTTTTTTTCTTTTTTTATGGGTGGTACTGGGGTTTGAATGCAGGGCCTCACACTTGTTCAGAGACACTCAACCACTTGAGCCACTCCAGCAGTCTCAATTTATAGTTTTCAACAGATACCTTGACACCATTTCCTGTTTATGTTTATCTCAAGTATGGGATAAGGACTTAACCATTGCAATTTGACAGATAAGATAAAAACACAATTAGGAGTAAAAATGTCCTTCTTGGAGAAGCCAATTTACTGCTTGATAAATGGCTTTTCAGTTATAAAAAGTAGGACTGAGGTGTGTGTCCTGGTGCAAGCGAAATCATCAGGTGCTTTAAATGAAGGTTAAATAGAATGTTAGAGTGTTCAGTCATTAATGTCATTGAACTGCTATTTTTCTCTGTATATTATAGTAATTTTTCAAAGAAATGCAAGGTTTAACTATGCATAGTATAATGTCATTAAAAATCATAAAGGACTGTCTTCATATTTGAAAAGTTAATATTTCTGTGTTTTTACTTGTTTAAACTAAAGTGTACACATTTACCATCTTACTTTAATGCACAATTCTCTTAAATATATTTTATGTTTCATTTTCATGCTTGGTTTGTTATATCAGGTTCTCCCGTAAAACTCAATGTTGAGTTTTGTAGCTAGCTTCTGACAGTCACTATAATGATGGGCCTCACTCCACCTTCAGACTACCCCAAGATGTGTTCATTTTCCAGCTCTTGGAGCGGTTCCGTCTCCTGTTGACTGCTACCTGTGCAATCGAGGTCTGAAGACTCTACATATCCGAATGGAGAAGCATTTCAAAAACGGAATGGCAGTTGCCCAGTTCCTGGAATCTAATCCCCGGGTGGAAAAGGTTATTTATCCTGGTATGTTCATCTGATTTCTAAGAAGATATGCTCAGACCAAGACTTTAAGGTTATCCTGAGCATTTTGCTTATGTAAAGTTTATTTGTAATTATGAACTTTCATGTATTCTTGTGTTATTTATTATTTATTTTTTGTTTTTTTGGTAGTACTGCTGCTTGAATTCAGGGCCTCCTGCTTGTTAGGCAGGTGCTCTACAGCTTGAGGCACTTCACTAGCCCTGTTTGGCATTGGGTATTTTTGAACCGATCTCTGGATCTCTGCTTCCTGAGTAGCAGGATAACAGATATGATCCACCAGCACCCATTTTACTTATTGTTGAACACTGCCATATCAGCTCTGTGGTAGGTCTGGTGTAAAGCAGATACACGATCTTGACTTTGGGATTCCTACAGTTTAGTGGATGCTTGAGTGTTAAGAAATGAGTCTTGGCTACAAATGGTGGTGCACACCTGTAATCCTAGTGTTCAGGAGGTGGAGGCAAGAGGATTGTGAGTTTGAGGCCAGTTTGGGCTACATAACAAGACCTTGTCTCAACATAAACAAAAATGAAAGTGAGAACAACAGCAGCAAAAGAAATTAGTTTAATATGCTAGGGGTTTCTGTGTTGGTCTTTAGCGTTAAGATTTGTACACTCTCATTCCAGTATTGCAGTATTGTACCCTTATTTGTTCATACTCTTTTCAGCACTAGTTCTATCTTTAATCTGATGCAGGTTTGTCACACTGAGACTTGACACTTAGGCACCAAATTTTCCCCAAGGTGTTCTAACTTTGTTTTTTTCAATTGCTTCACACCTTTCAGCATCTAGAAATGCACATGTGGAGTTAGCTGTGGTGGCTGAGTTTCTTTTGTTTGTTTGTTTTTTAGATCCTCTTGAGGTATCTAGTCATGTAGTTTGGTTATGTAGGATAGTGAAGATTTTGTCCTCAAGGAAATTAGATAAGCCAAGAGCTGTTGGCTGACAAATATCTTTGATGGAGAGAGGGAGAAGGGTTTACAATTGTGCCCTGAAGAATAGATAGCATATGTTAAAAGGGCATGGGCTCACTCAACAAATGTTTATTAATTACCAACTACAAGCCATGATTTTCACTAGGAATTAGGATCCAGTATTAACAAAAGAAGTAAATTTGTTCTCATGGAGATAGTCTGGTGGACAAGACATATTACACAAGAAATTACAGAAGGATGTACTTAAAGTGATAGCATGTGCAAAGATTCTGAGATGAAAGGGAGCACAGGATTGCTGGTATAAGAAAGCTGGGATGGCCCGAGCATGGAATGGGTAGAAAAGATATATTTGCCAATATAAAATGGAGAGGCAGGCAGGGACCAGAACAATAGTGAGATGTGAATGCAGCATTTCCCTCATTGTTGGGCTTCTGTGTAGTTTACTTAAGTGGACAGTGAATTTCCCCCCCAAAATAGCATGTTTGACTCCAAGTCTTTTATTATGCCTTCTGATTACAGGGCTGACCTCTCATCCTCAGCATGAGCTGGCCAAGCGTCAGTGCACAGGCTGCCCAGGGATGATCAGCTTTTATATTAAGGGCACTCTTCAACATGCTGAGACCTTCCTCAAGAACCTAAAGGTAACCTTTCCAAACAGGTTTTTAAATTGTAGAGGTAAGACCTCCTTACACCTGTTCATTATCTCTCACTTTAGATTTTGTGCCTGCAGGCCATAAATTCATAAACTTCATTGTGAAAGCATTGGGTTGAAAATGATGCAAAGCAATAGGGGCTTAGTAGCAGACATCTGAATGGGTCCATTTCTTAACTTCCCACACCTTACATTCAGTTGGAGAGAGACAAGTCTAATGCATTGGTTTTCAAATTTACTTAAAAGCTAATACTTTTGAAGTGGACTACTATGTGAAACCTTAAAGTCATGTGAAGCTGGTGCACAGATTGTTTTGAAGTCTTTTCTATGAATGGCTTTCTAACCCCTGCACCGCCAAGGCTGGAGGGAAGAAGATGCATAGGGCAAGAGGAAGAGAAGGCCTTTGTCTAATTTTCAGAAGGCAGGAAGCTCTCATTAGCCCCAAAGGAGAGGCTCATTTAACTCTACACACTGTGCTGACCTTGACCTCATGGAGTAGAATTTGAATCATATGATTCAGCTATAATGAACAGATTGCAGCCAGATTAGTCACAGTTCCTCTGGTGGCTCAGCTCTGTCTCTAAACTTAGAAAGATGGTATTAATTTAATATAGTTATGAGAGTAATTTTTAGAACATTTTATAAAATTAAGCCAAGCATGGATGGTGACACATACTTGTAATCCTAGCTATTTGGAAGACTGAGGTAGGAGGATTACTTCAGACCATGACTTTTAGGCTAGTCTGGGGAAAATAGGAACAACCCGTATAAAAAAAAAAAGTTGTGAAATTCTATGATATTGTAACATTAGCTTAGTCCGTTTGTGTTGTTGCAGCAAAATGCCTGAGATTTGGTAGGTTAGCCTTTTTTTCAATCCTATCATGGAATACCTGAGGTGGGCTACTTTATAAAGAAAAGAAGTTTATTTAGCTCACAGTTTTGAAAGTATAAGATCAGGTGGCCCATCCATTTGGGGAGTGAGAGATCACAACACCATACAGGAAGGCAGAGAGTGATTCAGAAGTCAGCTTTGCTCTTAAAACAATTTGCTGTCATGAGAACTAACTCAGAGGACTGCCTGGGTTAGTAGTACCCTCAGTAACCTAACAACCTCTCCTTAGGTCTCACCTTTAAAGGCCCCACCATTAAACTGAAGATTAAGCCTCCAACACATGAAGCTTTGGGTGGGCAAACCACATTCAAACCATCACAGCACTGGGTGACTTAGAAAGAGGATACTTGGCCCACAATTCTGGTATATACAGGGTCCAAACAGCATGGCAGTGGAATCCTGGTGAGGTTCCCTATCTACATTACAACATGGCAGAGAAGCAGAATGGGAACTAGATGCATGCAGAAAGGGCACAAGGTGAACAAGTTGCCAAGAGACTGGAGGCAGCTATGCTCACTCTATATAGCAGCCTGCTTTCTCGGGTACTAATCCAGTCTCATGAAACCTGACTTACTCCCCAGAGTCAGCATAATCCATTCATGAGAGAAGTGCTTCAGTGACCTAATTACCTTCCTCTGGGTCCTGCCTCTTAAGGATTCTACTACCCCAACACCGTCACACAGGAGACTAAGGTTCCAGCCCACAAACCTCTGTGAGACAAGCCATAGCAAAAACTAAATACAAAAGCTGAGGTTTTTTCCCCCTACTCCACTAGGGAGTAAAATGGATATATTAATTTAATAAGTGGTGCATATTAGCAAGTGTATACAGCTTGGTAAATGTGGTAGATATTTAAGTATAGGGCCAACTTAGGATGCTATAGGAGATTCACCTTGGACAGCTTTTCAGGTTTTAAGTATTCAAAAATAGCATGTCCAATTGGTGAAATCATTGTTAGAGACTTTCTTCTCATTTTTTTTTCTGGTTTTTTTTTTGTTTTTTTTCTTGTACTAGGGTTTGTACTGAGGGCTTTCACCTTGAACTACTCCACCAGCCTTTTTTTTTGTGATGGGTTTTTTCAAGATAGGGTCTCCTGAACTATTTGCTAGGGCAGGCTTCAAACCCCAATTCTCCCGTTCTCTAGCTGGGATTGCGGGCATAATCCTGTTACACTGGTGCCCGGTTTTTCTCTGAGTTTCTTGCTCATGTTGAGTTTTTACGTAATTGCCACAGTTCTCCCTCCCCTCTATGCCACAGCCACCTCATTTCTTTTTCTTTTCTTTCTTTTTTTTGGCAGTACCGGGGTTTGAACTCAGGGCCTCACACTTACTTGCTAGGCAGGTGCTCTACCACTTGAGCCACACCACCAGTCCATCACGACCATCTCATTGAAAACATTTACTTTCAAGATTTTTGTATTTTTATTTTTAGGAAGATCTAAATTTATGTTTTCTCTGGCAGTTATTTGTTCTGGCTGAGAGTTTGGGAGGATATGAAAGTCTTGCTGAGCTTCCGTGAGTATATTTCTGTTTTACTCAATATTGACTGATTGATTATTATTATTATTGTTACCTTGAAATGAAATGGGGTCTTGTTATGTTGCCCAGGCTGTTCCCAAACTCCTCTCTAGTGATTCTTCTACTTCACTCTCACAAGTGCTGGGACTATGGGTGTGTGCCTTTGCAATCAACATACAGTGTCTTTTTTTTTTTTTTGAGGCAGCACTGGGGTTTGAACTCAAGGACTCATGCTTGCTAGGCAGGTGCTCTTACTGCTTGTGCCACTGCACTAGTCCTTTTTTGTGGTAGTCTTTTTTTGACATAGGGTCTCTAGAACTGTTTGCTCAGGGTTGCTTCAAACGGCAATCCTCCTGATCTCTGCCTCCTGAGTAGTTAGGATTATAGACGTGAGCCACTGGCTTCCAGCAACTCTCAGTGTCTTCCACTTGATGTCATTCTTAATGATGTGTGAAAATGGAATGTGACAAAATTAAGGAAATAATTGAAGATATTTAACAATAAGAATAGTATGGCACTTAGTAATCTGAATGGACTGTAATTCAGTCAGGAGGAGACCTTGGTAAAATCTAATGGTGGGCTATGTGTTAGTAAGTTGTGTCCTCCCAGATGTTGCTTCCTTTCCTGTTCTGCCTTGAAGAGTTCCAGCAATAATTATATTCTAGGATCTCTAACCTTTGACCCAGTGCTACCTGTTCTACCTCACCTGGCCTTGGAAGGGAGGCTGGAGATTTTGTCCTGGAAAAGCTGTTATCAAAGCTCCTTGGGAAAGAAGAGAATGTATACCTGAAATTCCTTCATGCCCTTGGTTGTCAGAGAAAGCACTACTAGATACTGTCAAGTCTGTTTATTTTCTTTATAGGATAAGCATTTCAGGCTCCATGTTGTCTGCAAGATACAGCCAAAGTTGGTATTCCAGACTGCCCAGTACTTAACCTAACCAGTTCATCTGTTCAGTAAAACACCAGAGGGTATTAGAATAGGCAGCAGCCTAAGATCATGCAGTCCAACAGCTTACTTTATAGACGAGGAAAGGAAGTCCAGAAAGTTTAGTCAATTTACTGAAATGTCATGCAGAGTACTTTATGACAAATTTACTCTTCAGGCTTTGCATTGAAAATAGTGAGTGGAGGTAAAAGGAGGCCAGATGTGGATTTGATATGTTTCTGTCAATTATGTACCTTTAAACTTCACTTTTTTTCATCCATAAAATGGGATTAATAATTAAAGCACTGATTATCATTTACTGATTATCTGTCCTATCAAGCATTTTGAGCTGTATTGTGCCCTTTGTGTATGTTGCTATGACTACATATTGTAGTTATTATCAAGATAAGCCAGCATGATTAGGTAATAATTTTCAACTGTTCCAAATGCACATGATATGATTTTTGTGTTTTAATTTTCATATACATTTCTGGAATGACTATATCTTAGAAGGATTGTACTGAGATGTCAGGGATTACCAAAGTTTAGCCATATTTCCTGCCTTCTCAAAGCCCATAGTTGTAGAGAGAGTCAGACAATCTCACAGAAAAAATGACATCTAAATAATGATTTGAAACAATCCATATAACACAGCTTTTGATAGACTTTCAAGAAGATGCTTGCTAGTAAGTCAGGATGCACAAGAGGGCACACTCGGCATATGAAATTGTTTAATTTTTCACAGTAATGAAATGTGTATTGCTTTAAAGCTTCCTCCTTAAAAGTAGATGTCTCCTGATTTATTTAGGGATTTGGATTAAAGTTGCTTGGCCTTGAGACATCCTGCTTAGACTAACCCCAAAGTCAGTGGACAGGTAGATTTAGGTCTGGCTTGTCTGTTCTGTTACCCTTCATTCTTTCTTTTCCATCTCTGCCACCATTGCAGCAGCATTGCAATAAGGAAGAGAGCAAGTGAAGCCAAGGTACTGGGTTAAGTCTTCTGGACTAGAAAAGTTATATATCCTTGTAAATCTCAATTTCCCAGCTTTTATGATTGATTTGAGAACATGGCGGGGGGGGGGTGAGGGGAGTGGGGGAGGAGTCCCTAAGCTAATGCCTTTGATAGTTACTGCTAGTAAGGCAAAATAAGTATTTACTACTACGAATTATTATTTTTTATTAGGTATCTGCTACATTCCAGGTACTTGTAACTGCTTTACATGTTTCCTTTCTTTGCTTCTTCTTTTTTTTTTGTGGTATTAAGGTTTGGAGTGAGGGTCTTGTGCTTGCTAGGCAGGCGCCAGTAGTTCTTGACCACAAATCAGCATGTCTCTCTTTCTTTCCCTTCTCCCTCCCTCCCTTCTTTCCTTCCTTCCTCCTTTCCTTCCCACACTCCCTAACTCCCTCCTTCCTTCCTTCAATTTATGCCTGTGAGAATTTTTTTAAAAAGAAGTTATATCCAATTTTTATCAAGTTTTTAAACAATTAAAAAGTGCGAACAAGTCACCTAGCAGAGTACTTGGCTCAAGGTAAACACACAGTAGGTGCTACCTGTTATTATTTCAGATAAGGAAATAGACTCAGGACAGGTAACTTTTACAAGGCGACAAACCCATGTGTGGAGGAAATAAGATTCGTACCCAAATTTATTGGTCTCTGAGGCCTGAGTTCTTATTTCTACATGTATTCTCTCCTTTAAGGAATTAAGAGGCTGCCAAGGCAGAACATTTTAAGGAGGATGTTTGTGTGTAAAAACTCCATTACAGCGATGAAACAAATATCCATTCATTTTTTCAGTCGATAACTGCAGGTTTTTTCTGTGAGTCTGAAATGAGATGAGAAAGCAGCTTAGGCATTAATTTCACTTATGGTGTGTGAGGAAATGAAGAGTATTGGTGGCTGTGAACACACTGGGGCTAAGTAAGACTTAAGTCTTTCCTCCGAGGCATCGCAATCCAGAAAGGTTTCTCCTTCTTCGAACTCTGACAATCCTTTTGTCCACACTTGTTTGGTTATTCTGTTTTGGAAATTGTCATAGTCTTTAGCTATTGCTTTGTTATCCAAGGAAGAGAAAATATCTCACAGTTCTTGGTTTCTTAGTTCTTAACTGTAGGCCAGGCGCCGGTGGCTCACACCTGCAATCCTAGCTACTCTGGTGGCAGAGATCAGGAGGATCACAGTTCAAAGCCAGCCTTGGCAAATAGTTTGTGAGATCCTATCTCAGAAAATACCCAACACAGGGCTGGTGGAGTGGCTCAACTGGTACAGCACCTGCCTAGAAAGTTTGAGTTCAAACCCTAGTACTGCCAAAAAAAAAAAAAAAAAAAAATTCTTACTCTAGTGCCTGATATATAATAGATGTGTACTTTTATGCATATTGATAGTGATGAGTTTCTAGGCTGGGAAATTCTTCAAGGCTTCTGTGTCATGGGTTATAAGTTGGAGTTGCTGATGCTCAATGACTAATAGTGGTCTTAGGTTGTCTTTCCTGATCTACCTTAGAAGGGCCAAAATCTGGCTGATAATTCCTCATTTTTTACCTGTGAAAAATTATAAGGGCATAGAAACTTTGATATTTGGAGCAGAAGAAAACTAAAGGTAATTGCAACATATGAGACAGAAATACACCTTCAACATCACAATATAATGGTACAAATTTACTTATATCTTCTTCAGGGCAGTCATGACCCATGCATCAGTGCCAAAGAATGACAGAGATATCCTTGGAATTAGTGACACCTTGATTCGACTCTCTGTGGGATTAGAGGATGAAAAAGACCTGCTGGAAGATCTAGAACAAGCTCTAAAGGCAGCAGTAAGTTGTGTGTGAGTGTGTGCGTGTGTGTGTTTAATCTTGGGGTCATTACATTTACAAAGACTATCCTCACTGTGACTTATAAAGGTTTTACTTTCCTGCAATAGACATGGTAGATAAATGTGGAGGAAACTCTAAAAGCAGACTTAAAGGGTGGAAGTATTCAGAAGAGACTTCTTGGGGGGATGGTCTCTGCTCATAGGTTTAATAACATGTTCTTCTTGTTGTACTGTGAATATAGCACCCTTCAAGTGGAAATCACAACTAGCATTCCAGAACTGCTATTAGAAGCTGCTTTACTGAGAAGCTTGACTCTTCCAAATTATTGATGGCACCATTAATGAGCCTTTGCAGAATTTTCAAGTGAAAAATTTAAGGCACCTTATTACTGTTCACAACTGCAACCTTCCAGGAATCTTCCCTGTTAAAAACAGTTTTCTGTATATGTTATTATAACTGACAGATCAATGCTGTTGATGTTTTTTTGTTATACATTTGCCTCTGAAGGAGGTGAGATTCGTGCTGCTTTTTGGGATCATGTTCTTGTTTTCATCACCTAAGATTTATTTTGATGATGTTTACAATATAATGATAATTCATTTTTGATGTTTTGTGAAGTTAAATGATTAAATGAATGTCTTTAATCAAGTGTGATTTTTGCATAGTGAAAAAAATTATTCAAAGCAGTGGTTTACATTTAATTATCATAAGCCAAAATTTCAAATAATTGAAAAGATTATTATGAAATTCTATTGATTTAAGATTCTACCTATTACTTCGTTTTTTTTTTTTAATAAATCTAATTATCAAATGTATCTCATTGTGACATTTCTTGATCTAAGGGTTTTTATTTTTCCAGTGATACTGGGTTTGAACACAAGGCCTTATGCTTCCTGGAAAAGCATGCTACCACTTGAGCCATGCCTCCAGCCCCCATTGTGATAATCCTATATCTTGGTGGGTCTCTTTCAATCTCCAATGACTGCTCTTAGAGGTCTTCTCTGCCTCTTACATTAATTTTTATAAACTTAACTGAATATTGGTCTCAAATCTTAGAATTTTTAGGATATCAGAAGCTGATGAATCTTAGTGCTGGGTAGGAATGCATGAGAACACATATTCTTATGTATTGTCTACATTCTGAATTATTATACATAGAGAGTCTATAATTTTTGTCTGTTGAGGCAGCAGCATTTTGAGGCAGGTCTTATCTTACTGTATTCTGGCAGACCTGATTTCTTGCCATCTCAAGACCTTGCGGCTGAGGAAATAAACAAAGGCCAACCAAATGAAAAAAGTAAAGGTTATTTATCAGAGCTTGTGATAGCCAGAGTGTCAGCCACTATGACTTGTGTTTTCACAAGTCACTTAAAGACAGGCAAAGGAGTGGGAAAGCTCTAGAGTAGAAAACGAGAATGCTTCAGGTGTGCCTGAGTGGAGGCTGTTGACATGGGGAAGGTGGAGGGGAACTAACTAGAAGCAGGCATATGATATGAATGGCTAGGCTTGCATAACAGTCTTTCTCTGGTTGGTCTTAAATTGGAAGCAGGTACAAAACTTAGGCAAGCTGTCTAGTTACAAATCCTGGCCATCTAAGGCCAATTGTTACCTAAGTTGTTTAGTCTTCTGGATTATCACTAGAGATAGCAATCTAGATTCCTTTCAAGTAGGGCTTACAACAGGCTGACTTTCTGCACGGTTTATTGTAGATAACGGGGTCAATTTCCTGGACAGGTGGATCAAAGTTCTATTTTCTTACTTATGGTCTGGCCATTGTCAGTATATTCAGTGTCGTCTCGGCTGCTAGGAGTGCTGAGTAACTACTTCCGTGTTAGTCAGGCTCTCCAGATAGCGTAGCAGAACTAATAGGGTGTGTGTGTGTGTGTGTGTGTGTGTGTGTTTATGTTTGCATGTGTGCACACACGCTCATGAAATCCAGAGGTCTGACAAATGTGAAATCCCTGGGCAGCAGACTGGTAAACTGCAGATTCTAATAACTAACAGTTATTGCCAAATTAAAGAGCAGAACAGCAAACTAGAATACAGGCAGGATTTATATGTTGCAGTTTGGAGGCTTAAGGAAGTCTCACTCTTCACTCTTAAGGTCTTGGATAAAGCCTCCTCACATTACAGAGGTTAATCTCCTTTATTTTTACAGCAGCATCTAGTCTGGTGTTTGGAAAAACAACAGTTGACACATAAAATTAACCATGTTCTAGGCATTGTTCCTCCCAGCCTGAGAAGGCACCATTATGTTCATTAGGGCTTATGAAGTTTATCTGCAGCTATTTGGTATCCCTCCATTAACACTTAGAAGATGATTCAGTGTGTAAACCCCGTCCCCCAGCCTCTCATGGTGCACGTGCTGCAAAGTGGCTTATAGAGGGGAACATAACTGCTCAACCATTCTGGTCAGGTCAGATGAGGTCAGACTTCTAGGACAGGACTTTCACTGAGGTGCTTTGTAGGGCACATTGTGCACAATTCCATTCTAACCTTGTGTTCATTACATTCACTGTTAAAATTCTATAAGATTACTATCACCCAAAGATATTAGATAATATCTTAAGCAGATACACAGTACCTTATTTGTACTTTTATTCAAACGTTTAAGAGACCCTTATTACGGAGACCAGAAAGAGAAATAAACTTATTTCTTTTACTTGTGATTCATCATGCTCACGTATTTGTACTTGAGAGCTATTCATAGTTGACTCCTAGCTATTTTCAATTTATACAATTAAAAAAGATAGAACTTACTTTTCTCAGTGCCCTTCTACATTTTCTTTTAGTTTTTTTCAGTGAATTCTATTGTAGGTAAGATGAATAAAATAATCCATTATTTTGTAATTTTGTGCTAACATCTTCCTGCTCTGAGATGTGAAAGGTAAATAAGAAAGAAACAATGAAAAGTGAAATATTTTTTAAATTGAAAACTCCTTTTTAATAACAGAATAATCATAGACGACCTAACTCCTCCATGGAGTCAGGAAATAGCCTGGAACTACAAAATATATTTTCCACAAAGATGAGATCTTTTTGGTGGTATAGGGGTTGAACTCAGGCCTCATATTTGCTAGGCAGGGGCTCTACAACCAGCCCCCTAATACTTAATACTATTTTTTTAAAGTGAAAATGATATGATCAGTTAATTACACAGGAGGACTTGAAGAAAATTTCCAACACAAAAATCTTGAAATACACTTTTGAAAAACACAAAAGGAAACAAATGCTTCACAACAAATCACTTAGGAGATCAAAATCGAAAGAAATAGCAAAATGTAATAAACATGATTAAACCAGAAGTCATCAAGAAAGAAGAAAAGACAGCTATCTTAAACAAAAATGCCTTTTTTCAAAACTGGAGAACAGGTAGGTTAAGCAGGTCCTGTCTGGGGATTGGTGCCAGTGTGTGTGTGGGGAGGATATAAGGAAAGGGTGTAGGAGGATGAATGAGGTGGAAATACTCTGTACACATGTATGTATATGGAAAAATGAGACCTGTTGAAACTATTCCAGAAATGGGGGGTGAGGGGGGAATAAAGGAGAATGATGGAGGGGGTGAATTCAACTATAGTAAGAACTTTGGAAATGTCACAATGTTCCCCCAGTACAACAATAATATGGTTAAAAAAAAAAAGAAGAAAAGCCACATCCAAACTACAAAAAAGCTACAGAAGTATTATGTAAAATAAGGAAGGTTCTCTTAGGAATTATTCAAAGATGAGTAATAAAAGAAAACAAAGACTTTCCAGAAGAAAAAAAACCTTAATTCCGTTTTTCCATTTGCTTTGCCATTCAACTATGAACTTATTTAGAAATAGGTGTGATAAAAAGTAAATAAATTGCTTTTGGGATAGAAAGGTAGATTATTTGAAGATAGGATGACTGTCCTTGCTGTTCTTTGTCAGCACTATGGTTTGAACTCAGGGCCTTGTGCTTGCTAGGCAGGCATTCTACCACTTTATTGTACCCCTGTCTTTTATGCTTTACTTGATTTTTGAACAGGGTCTTGCCTGCTGTTTATGACCAGGCTGGCCTGGACTTGATCCTCCTATGCATGCTTCCTAGAGTCCACTTATTTTATTTTGAATGAAGGAGAAGAGCAAAGTTTAGCCTTGGCTTGCTCCTTAGGAAGGCAGTTTCTGAAATAAGTGTGCTGTAGATTTGGGGAGAAGGGGACTGCCTTTTATTGCCCTAAATTATTCAATCATTAGCTATGGACCAGAGATGAGGAGGGGCAGAGATGTTGAGATGGAAGGCATGGGTAACTTCTCTGCATCAGCTGAAGGCAATTCTTTGGTGATGGTGTGGATGGTGCTCTGATCTGATAAAGGGGCCCTGGTTAGCACACCACAGGTAGTACTCCATTTATATCTACCAACCTCCAATCTAGCTTCAAAAGAGTAATCATGGCTCTAATGTTGTGGTTTTTGACCTACAATGAAATTGCAGACTCCTCCTGCCTTCGTTCCCCCTTCCATATAAGTATATCACATTATCCTTCTGTAATGATGTTTTATTTTGTGCAAAAGTAATTAATTTCTCTAGAGAATTTAAGGAGTTAGAGAGAAAAGAAGGTCTTTTTATAGGCTTTCATTTACAGAAAAGTAGAAATGAATCATTCTGAGTTCAAAACCCAGCTCAGGTGCTTAGCAACCATTTGACCTGTGTTTGAGCAGCTTAATTTAAACTACCTAGCTTCAGCATCCTGCTCCTAACTAAAATGAGAATGATAATAATGTTCGCTTCATAGGGTTGTTATGAAATCAAGTGACATACATGCATTTGGTGCTCAGTAATTGTTATCTATTCCTATGGCTTAATAATAACCATTGCCAAGACTTTTTTGTGTGTGCTTTCCCTAAATTATATAGACAGTGTTTTGAATATCAAAGACGTGGCAAGTAAACCTGTCCATCCCACTCTTGTGGTTTAGATTTAGAACAATCTGCTGTTGTTACTAAGTA
The DNA here is from genome assembly GCF_047511655.1 of Castor canadensis. Taxonomy (NCBI): domain Eukaryota; kingdom Metazoa; phylum Chordata; class Mammalia; order Rodentia; family Castoridae; genus Castor; species Castor canadensis. The sequence continues at coordinate 104,896,882 of NC_133392.1, read as the reverse complement.
ACAGACTGGTTATTGATTATTATGGTTGGAGAGAGTGTGGTTCTCATTTTTGCTTAGAAACAAGCTGTCTTAATCAACTGGTATGAGAATTTAAAAATTTTTGAACATTGAAGAAAAAACTCTTAGAGGAACTGCTCACCTCGTGTGTGTATTTTAAAGTACTTTAAAACTAAAAAGCAAGCTCAAAAGTTTTATTACCACCAAATAGCAATAATGATCATTAAAATATTATGAAAAGGTTTGAAATTGTTCTTGTTAAAAGGACCAAAAGAATTTTGGATGTGTTTTTAGCAAGGAACATTAAAAAATATTCAATGCCAAGTATCCACTTGTGTTTTTGATTCCTAAAATTCAAACAGTCTTTGTAAAAGGCAAACCCTCCCCTGAAATTGTGAAGAGTGATTTTGTTAAGCAGTTAACATCCACTTGATCTTTGGACAACATATATTTTGTGAAATCCTCCCTGTCATCCATTATCAATTACTGGTTTGGTGGGGGAGCTCTAGCAGTGAGCATAGATGAACAGAAACCCATTCACATAACTGGTCTCCTGGCTACAGTGATGGTTTTAAGGTGAGCACTTGGTCTGGTAACCACTTAAAGTGAATCTCAGGACTTCTATGGGAATTGCTGGAAAAGATGCATTTCTGTCCCCTTAGGACCTGAGCCTACAAGTGTGTAATGTAGACCAGCTGCAGTGCTTTCCATGAAGGGAAAACCTGCGTGAGAATAAAACCCCAGGGAGAAGGCAGCTCTGAGAGGTGAACACCCTAAGTCCACGTGATACTTTAGAGATGTGGATCCAGTTATTCTGGAAGATAGAACTATGCCAGTACCTGTAATTCACATTAACAAATACATTCTTCGTCCTCTCCCTTCTTTGCTTTTTTATTAGGCCAGTTTTCCTTTCTTTCTTGTAGCCTTCCTTCCTTCCTTTTTTTTGGGTACATTTTAGTGGCCTTTGTCATGAAATTTTCATACATACATATAATGTACTTTGGTTATATTCACCCCCATGGCCATAACTCTTGTCTCCCTTCTCCTCTGACAGTTTTTTCTTTTGTTGTTTTTGTTGCTGCTGTTCTTAGTAACTGAAAGAGTCCCATCTGATATTGAAATGAAGGGAGCATTCACTTACTATTGTGATTAGATTGAGCCCACTTGAGTAAGTCAAGATGATCTTCCATCTCTAATCCATAACCTTAAGTCTGCAAAGTCTCCTTTGCCATGGAAAGTAACACATTCACAGGTTCTGAAGATTAGGATATGGACATTCTTGGTGGATGGTCATATTCAGCCTTACCATACCTCCCAATTTTTAACATTTTCTTATTTTATGGGAAGTAATGTTCCCATGGTTTTTAGAAGTTACATTTCCAAATAATGATTGAATGTTTGGACAATATTTACATTAGCCCACACATATAGGTAAAAGTTCTTTGAGCAAAAGGGAGGGGCCATCATCTGAAGTGGCTCTGAATAATTCTACACACTTGTTGAAGGTCCCCTCTCTCTGAGAGTTTTGCAGTCTAGATATAGCTTGGAGAGGGAAGGGATGGGGGTTCTGGCTAGTGAGGTGGTGGGGCCACTGCTAGATCTTCAGGTTCTTCTGGAAAGGTTTACAACCTGCTTGTGTACTCTGTAGTCTGGCCTTTGCTCTCCAAACTGAAGAATCAAGCTGAATCAATTGATTATCCTTCACTAAGTTGGGGTAATGGCCTATGACACTGCTTCCTACTGCTAGATCACATGACAGGTTGGCCAAGTCTTAAGATATGCCTCAGACGTAGGTGTACCCTTCCTAACTTCTCAGACCTGCAACAACCAGGGCCTGCCTTCTGTATTTAGGTGGATCTAACCTTAATAGGTAGGAAGAAAGGAGCTGAGCTAGTTAGACCATCAGTCTCAATTTGGTAAGGAATAATCTGAAACAATCAGCTTGATTCTATAACCTGGATAGGCTAGATTTATTCCTTCCTTTGTTCCTTCCTTCCTTCTTTCCTTTCTTTCCTCCCTCTCTCTTTCCCTTTCTTCCTTCCTTCCTTTCTGGCAGTACTGGGGTTTGAACTCAGGCCTTGTGTTTGCCAGGCAGGCACTGTACCATGTGAGCCATACCTCCACTTCTAGAGGCCAGATTTCATAAAACAAGGAAGAAAGTGGTCCATTTGGAGTGGGAAAAACAGAACCTTCAGACCTAGAAATCCTGTTATTGCTCATTCACCAATGTGCTGGAAAACATGTTCTTAGAAATGTGGATGGGAAGACTTGGTCCCTACACCATTCTAATGTAAGTATTATGTACAATAATTATTTTAACTTGTAAAATCACATATTTTGTAGTACTTTGAAGTATACCTCATACTATACTTCAAATTCTGTTTATCTTTAGGTACACACACACACATCATATTTTTTCAAATACAAAATAGGGTTGTAAGTGTATACTCTGGAGACACTCTGCTGATTTTGAATCCTGTTTTTGTTTCTTTTGTGACTTTAGGCTAATTACTTAAGCTCCTATATTTCCTCATTTCCAACACAGGGAGAATAATGGTACCTACTTCCCTGGATTATTTTGAGCAACAATTGGTATATTTGTGAAATGTTTAGCACAGCATCTGACACCATACTAAAACAATCCATAAACAGTGACAATCATTACTAGAATATGATGTTGCTTTGAAAAACTGAAATGAGAATTCATTAGTGAGAAAGCATTGTTATTATCCCCATAACATCAGGAAGGAACTTGAAATTGGTCACTTAGCTAATTATAATAGAACAAAGAACAGAGTTCAGTTCCTGCTCCATCCTAATCCATGCTCTTGTTTCTGAGCCTCCCTTACCCTGTACTTGCAGTGATGTATCTTTTTTTCTTAGGGGAAATCTACAGTAAAGAAATATTTATTTTGTCGCCCCAGTGCCCTAAATCAGCTAGAACCAAATTTAACTATTTTGCTTTGTCACTGTAAACAACACTTTAATATTCTTTTCCTGATTTTTTTTTTACTTTTTTCAAACTTCTAATGTTTTGAAAGTTCCTGAGAATTGTAATAATGTGTCTTCTTGATTCTTTGTCTTCTAAAAGAGTTAGTTTATGAACTCTTACTTATTTACTAATTTGCAAGCTATTTTTTTTTAAAGTGGGAATTGAACTCAGGGCCTCATTCTCTTATTGGTAAACCTTTAAGTATATCTAGTCTGTTGTCCAGAGTTGGAATTCACATCACAAATGATATGGGTATACGAAGGAGGTTAACCACTGGTGATTTTTTTGCTATTAATATATCCTAATAACAAAAAATATTGTTTAGAGTGTCTGCGCCATATATACTTTCCTCCTGAACCTTTCGGGTGTTGTCTCTGGCCAGAGTAGAGCTTCTTAGGGTACCCTGAAGAAGAGTAATGAATAAACCTTTCCAACAGAGTTAGACCCATAGGGTAAGTCACTGAAAGGAGAGTAATATATGGTATCTGTTCATATGTTAGTAGATATACACATTATATGTAATTTATATTTTGTATTAAAAATATTTGTTAGGAATCTTCAAAATGACTCAAATCTTCTTATATTTCAGAAGACTGAAACTAGATCCCTGTCTTTCACCCTATACTAATATCAATCTGAAGTAGACCAAAGATTTTAATGTAAGGCTTGAAACTTTGAAACTACTGAAGGAAAGAATAGGGAAAACACTGGAACATACAGGCATAGGTAATAACTTCCTTAGTGGGCATCAACAGCACAGCAATTAAGAGAGAAGACTGACAAATGGGACTACATGAAACTAAAAAGCTTCTGCACAGCAAAGGAAACATTCACCAAACTGAAGAGGCAGCCCACAGAATGGGCGAAAGTCTTTGCCAGCTACACATCTACAAAGGATTAATAACCAAATTTACAGGGAGCTTAAAAAACTAAACTCTCAAAGAATTAATGCCCCAATGAAGAAATAGGCAAGTGAACTGAACAGACATTTTTCAAAAGAAGAAGTACAAATAGCCAATAAATCCATGATAAAATGCTCAACATCCCTGTCTGTAGAGGATATAAAAATCAAAACTGCATTAAGATTTTTGCCTTACTCCTTTAGAATGGCTATCATTAACAACACAAACAACAACAAATGTTGGTGAGGATGCAGGAAAAAAGGAACACTTATACACTGCTGGTGGGAATGTAAATTAGTACAACCACTATGGCTGTATGGAAAGCAGTATGGCATTTCCTAAAAAAACTAAAAACAGAACTACCATATGATTCAGCAATACCACTCTTGGTCACATCCTGGGAACATAAGTCAGGTTACAATAAAGATACCTGCACACCCATGTTTACTGCAGCACTATTCACAATATTAAAGCTATGGAAAAAGCCCAGATGGCCTACAATTGATGAATGGATTAAGAATATATATAATATATATATATAAACATATATATATATACATATATACATACAGTGGAATATTATTCAGCCATAAAGAAGAACGAAATAATGTAATTTTTCAGGTAAATAGATAGAACTTGAGATCATCATGGTAAGTGAAGTAAGCCAGGTTCAGAAGGACAAAGGTCACAAGTTTTCCCTCATATGTGGAAGACAGATCCAATAGATGAGTGTATACACAAATATAAACATGATCATATATATATATTTTACATGTTTCCAATAATGGGATTATTTGAGGAGGCTAGAGGGAGGAGGGAGAGGAAAAGAGAATGATAGTGAACAATATGAAATACATTGCCCCTGTGTAGGAAGAAGACATAATGAAGCCCACTGAAAGCTACTGAATAATAGGGGTGGAGGAGGAAGGGTAAGGAAGAGCAATAGAAGTTAGACCGATGAAAGTACGGTGTGTTCACATATGAAGTACCACGGCAAAACCCCTCTGAACAATGAATGTACACTTACATAATGAAGGACCGGAATGTAAAACAGGTCCAGTTAGGGAGTGGGAGAGGGGAGATGGAGATGGTAATCGAGAGTGAAAATAGCTGATGTGCTTTATATGCATATATGAAGATAGATCATTGAAACCTGTGAAAACCATTTTAAGCAGTGGGGGAAGAGGATGAAGGAGAACGATAGTGGGAATGAACCTCACTGAGCTGCACCGTAATATGAAAATGTCACCGTGAAACCCCCTGTACAACTGATATATGTAATAAAAATATAAAAAAACCCCCATCTTCCTACCATGAAAAACTGCTAAGTATGCATACTTTATAAGCTTCAAATACATAGTAAACACACTTTGCATTACTTTAAAAAGATGTTACTTAAGTAAATGTTTAAGGTAACAAAGTGGAGATAATTTGTAACTTCATCACTTCTGCCTTCAAACAATGCCTGGTTGCTTTGAGACAGAAGTCACAGCTCTCAGTTTTTCTTTGTTCTTACCAAGGAAGGATTTCATCCAATATATTTAGAGGTTTTTGTTGTTGATCCTGTCTCTGCTGGGCTCCTCACTTTGAGTTCCTCTCATGGTTTCTTGCCTGGTGTTTTCAAACCCATGATCTAAGTTCTATAGAAAAATAAATTTGTCTTAAATGCTATGATTATTTCTGAGACGGCATTCACATAGTGAAAGTTGAAGGATGAATGTTATATAAAGCATAGCGGTTAAAAGAGAACGGATTCATAAGATATACAGTAGTGATTTTTATGAGCTAGTGAGTTTGGGCTGATGTTTTTGTTGTTGAAGATGAGTTTTTCTTCCTCAGAGCACAATTTCTTCTCTTACTGATCAGATGCTCAGAGAAGAGATCAATTGGTGTTTACAACATGAATATCTGCTGCCACTCCAAGGAAATCCACATTGTACTTATCATTTCCATAGGATGAAGAATCAAATTTGATGTGGAAGAAAATCATGCAACATAATTTACTAGGAAGGTAAATTATTAGTGTGACTGGCAAAGAGGGTGATACATGAGCAAGATAGATAAATCTTTTAAACTATTTTTTAAAAATCACATTTCTTTTGTTTCCTTTATATAGAAAGAACTTTGTCAAATATTTCTTAAAGATTTAAGACGAACAAAAATCCACATAATTTGCTTTGTCTATTTCTGCAGTCAAGATCACACATACATGTCCCCTTAACATGGTTTGTGACTTTGTCTACCTTGGTTTTGTTTTGCGTCTCAGGATCTACTTAAGGTGAGTGATGGTGGGAAGCCAACAAGATAATTTGTGCTGTTTAATTTTTTTTTCAGAAAGGGTTTTAAATTTAAAAAATGTAATATTATCTCTAAATGAAACAGATACATACTGGATGCTATGTTTTTGGTTTTTGTTGTGGTGCTGGGGATTGAAACTAGGACCCTGAGCACACTAAGCTTGTGTAATTACCTCTGAACTCCATCCGGAGTGCTCAGGTCCTATATTTCCATGAACTCATATTTGTGTATTTCTTTACTTTTTAATAAAATGGGAGCCTCAAAAATGGAAATTTCTACTTTTCTTTGATTCAGAATTTCCCTTTCCTGGTTTTTGTTACTATCTATGAAAACAAAATTCCTCCTTTATTATCATGAAATGTATTGTTTGCTCCATGAAGCTCTCTCTGGTCTTTTACGCTGTGGTAACCTTCTTCTCCATGATCCTGAATTACTGGTACATGCATCACAATGTCTTTACACTAGGCTGTAGTCTTTTTGTGAGCAAGGCCTTTTTTATTCTTGCGGTATGCATTTGATGTAAAAGGTTTTGAAATTTAAAAAAGGAATTGAAAGGAATTCTTGAAAAGCATCTTTTATTAAGTTTTATTATTATCTTTCTCTCTCTCCTTCGTTTCTCTCATCTATCTCCTGACTAACTGGAGTTCAAACAGGGAAGAATGTTTCACATGCTCTGAAGCCAGTATCTCTGAGTTCATGGTAATTTTCAGAGCAGAACATGGGATTTGTTATGTGGAAATCATTTTTGCAAAGATTTATACTAGTGTAGCCTCTCTAATATCAATTTAAGTTATTGTGAAAGCTGAAGAGGTCTCTGCTTAATGAAAACCATTCCTCTGCATCTACTCTGGGCTACTTGTACTGTGGTTAGTGACATCCTTGCTTCAGTGCACAAAAAAAAAATTGCTGGAACCCACAAAGGTCATTAAACTGATGCCTAATTACTGTCTGGATAATATTTGGCAACATTGCTACCAGATGGTTTCATTCTAGCTATCTTTTAATTCTTATTTCTCAACCCCCACTTATCCCTACCAGGTTTTGTCTCCAGTACATGACAATTCACCTCAAGGAAGTCTTTGCATCACAGAACATATTGGTCCGGAGTTTGTTTCCTCAGAATAATTTTAGCCCATAAACTTGCTCTTAGTTGTAGAGGAGACATTTTCTCAGGTTTTCTAAGAGACAGGAAGGTGATCTTGTGTACTGGGTGAATTTTTCATCTCCAGAGAGGTCAGCAATTTTTCTCTGGACAAATAAATTTCCCCTGCAGAACCCTGGAAAAGCTCAGGAATGTCACGTAATCCATAATGTTGGCATAAAGTGCCACATAAAGGGCTCACAAATGGGAGGCGGTTATTTCCTGGTCTCTAAGAGAAACAGTTAAATTCCTTTGGTCTCCTCCGTGTGCTAGCTGCCTAGGTTCTGGAGATTTAGACAATAGAGAAATTGAAGCCAAGGTATTTACAAAAAACAGGCAGTTTATTTAGCTTTGGGGTCAGAGTTTGCCCACCCTGATATTGACAACTAAAGAGGTCTTCGATATTTAGCTGAGCATTTTGTTACACACTTGTGATCCCAGCACTCAGGAGGCAGAGGCAGATGGATCAAGAGTTCAAGGCCAGTCTGGCTATACAACAAACCCTGTCTGTACTTTTCCCCCGCCAAAAAACCACTAGATATTAGAAGTACTAGATATTTGAGGAAGGCCTTTTGAATGATACAATGCTCCCACAGATACACCTCAAACAGGAAAAAAGAAAAAAAAGAAAAAACAAAATCACTGGAGAAAACAAATGCTGCAGAGAGCAGAAGAAAACGTCAAAGAAACTAGTCATTGTACTTAGAAAGCCACTCTTAATCAAGAACAGGGTTCTATTAAAAAAAATGAAGAACCAGACTATGAAAGAACGTCAAGAAATTAAAGCTATGATTACTGAAATAATACAAATTCAACAGCAAAACAGTAGATAAAGTTAAGAAAATACCTAGAAAAATAAAAAGTTAAAGAGATAGATGATAGGATGGAGAAGATAAGAAGACGAAGGATTAATTTAAGTTCCAACAGGAGAAAAATTAGAAATAAGGGCAAAATAGTTTCTGCCTGGTAGTGAGGGCGTAGGGGAGGAGAGGGATGGGGTGAGGTAGGTAAGGGAGGGGGTGGGGGGTAGGGGGGAGAGATGACCCAAACATTGTATGCACATGTGAATAAAAAAAAAAAAGTTCCAACAGAAGAGAAGAAAGAGAAGGGAAGAAATTGCCAAATAATTCCAGAAAACTTTGCAGAAGTGAAAGACTTGTGATTCCAGATTGAAAATACCCAAAAATTTCCAAATGAAAAAATAATAAGCTCTTTCCAAGGATAATCATGAAGACATTTTATTGCCAGAAAAAAAAACCACTTCAAAATTTTCCAAAAAGGAGAAGGTTTATATACAAACAATAGCATCAAAAGATAAGATATGATCAGAGTGCTCAACAAAAGACACAATTTAATATGTAAGAGATTATTAACCAGCTTTACTGTGGAACAGATCTATCATCAGACATGTAAACTCCCAAACTTTTACCTGCTATAATCCATCCTAAAATTATGCTGAAATGTGCTTCAACAAAATAAGGGAATAAACTAAGAGGGAAAAAAAAAAAAGGTTTTTGGATTTAGGGACTAGCAGGTCAAAAACAATAGAGATGAAGGGAATTTCAAGATGTCAGCAAAAGAATCTAAGATGACTGTTGGCCTAAAGAGCTGTCAGTCTGATTGGAGTGGGAGGTCAGGGGTCAGTAAGAGGTAGGTCTCTAGAAAACATGGAATTGAGGTGTTATCAGTCAAGTTTGGACAAATTGAAAATTGTATTGCAAGGCATTTTACAGAGCTTCTGGAGTGTCTGGGAAGTGAAGCAAATGAAAGAAATTGTACAGAAAGTAAATGTAATCATGATACCTGAGTTGATTCATCAGTGATGAATATTTTTGTAATTAAAAGAAACTCCTGTATTTGGCTTTGAGGGAGAAAGAGAAGGGAGAGAGAATTACATTAGGAGGAACAGAAGGAGAAAAAAGGATGAGTGAAATCATTTACCCTACAATAAAGATAATAAATGACTAAAGTATATTGAATTGAGAAAGAGTGGTATGTACCCACTCTAGACTTTTGAAAGTAAGTATTAAAGAGAATGTTAAAACTGCAAACAGAATAAGAAGGGGTACAGGCAAGGAGAACATGGAACTATTATTCTTTCTGGTCATGATTCATTTAGTATTGCATAAAGCTAAAGTTATTTGTAAATATATGACTTTGATAAATATTAAAACTAATTACCATCTGTTGTGTTTAATCTTGTTGATTCTTGAGGTTTCTAATCTGTTCCACCTAAAAGAGATGGTAGCAGAAATGTAACAACAATCCCTAGAATTTAGATGTAAAGATATATTGGATAATTAAAAATGAAAATTAGAAATCCTAGGAAAGTCAATTCCTAGTCACCACACACTTTTGAAACCTTTTAACAGGATGTACTAAAATGACCAAAGTTTTTTTTATTAAAAGATGGCATATTATCACTTAGAGGGAATGTAGAACTCCTTTCACATCTTAGCATTTGTTTTTTTAAGATGTTCTACATTGAACAATCATTCCATTGTCTTGAATAAAATATAAATTATGTTTTCCTCCCAGTCAGAAATTGATTTTATGAACCAAGCAGTTTTATAGTTTCATTTTTTGGCACTATTGGGGTTTGAACTCATGCTTTGAGGGTAGGTACTCTACCACTTGAGCAACATTGTCACCCTCAAGAACCAAGTAGTTTATTAAATAATAGTTGTAGGATTGAATTAAGGTTGCATAAATTATCTCAGCAGCCCATGGAACCTTCTCCAAAATAGATCATGTCCAAGGCACAAAGCAAGTCTCAGAAAATATAAGAAAATAGAAATTATACCGTGCATACTATCTGATCACAATGCAATAAAAATAGAACTCAACAACAAAAGTAAAGACAAAAAACATGCAAACAGCTGGAAACTAAATAACTCATTACTTAATGAAGAATGGATCATTGATGAAATAAAGGAGGAAATTAAAAAGTTCCTGGAAGTCAATGAAAATGAAAACACAACCTACTGGAACCTATGGGACACAGCTAAGGCAGTCCTGACAGGAAAGTTTATAGCCATGAGTGCATATATTAAAAAGACTGAAAGATCCCAAATCAATGACCTAATGATACATCTCAAACTCCTAGAAAAACAAGAACAAGCAAATTCCAAAACAAATAGAAGGAGAGAAATAATAAAAATAAGAGCTGAAATCAACGAAATAGAAACCAAAAAAAAAAAAAAACCATACAAAGAATTAATGAAACAAAAAGTTGGTTCTTTGAAAAAATAAACAAGATCGATAGACCCCTGGCAAACCTGACTAAAATGAGGAGAGAAAAAAACTAAATTAGTAGAATCAGGAATGCAAAAGGGGAGATAACAACAAACACCATGGAAGTCCAGGAAATCATCAGAGACTACTTTGAGTACCTATATTCAAATTAATTTGAAAATCTTAAAGAAATGGACAGATTTCTAGATACATATGATCATCCAAAACTGAACCAAGAGGAAATTAATCACCTGAATAGACCTATAACACAAAATGAAATTGAAGCAGCAATCAAGAGTCTCCCCAAAAAGAAAAGTCCAGGACCTGATGGATTCTCTGCTGAATTCTATCAGACCTTTAAAGAAGAACTGATACCAACCCTCCTTAAACTGTTCCACAAAATAGAAAGGGAAGGAAAACTGTCAAACACATTTTATGAAGCCAGTATTACACTTATCCCAAAACCAGGCAAAGATACCTCCAAAAAGGAGAACTATAGGCCAATCTCCTTAATGAACATTGATGCAAAAATCCTCAACAAATAATGGCAAACCGAATTCAACAACACATCAAAAAGATTATTCACCACGACCAAGTAGGCTTCATCCCAGGGATGCAGGGGTGGTTCAACATACAAAAACCAATAAATGTAATAAACCACATTAACAGAAGCAAAGACAAAAACTACTTGATCATCTCAATAGATGGAGAAAAAGCCTTTGATAAGATCTAACATCATTTCATGATAAAAGCTCTAAGAAAACTAGGAATAGAAGGAAAGTACCTCAACATTATAAAAGCTATATATGAGAAACCTACAGCTATCATTATACTTAGTGGAGAAAAACTGAAACCATTCCCTCTAAAATCAGGAACCAGACAAGGATGCCCACTATCCCCACTCCTATTCAACATAGTACTGGAATTCCTAGCCAGAGCAATTAGGCAAGAAGAAGGAATAAAAGGAATACAAATAGGTAAAGAAACTGTCAAAATATCCCTATTTGCAGACGACATGATCCTATACCTTAAAGACCCAAAAAAACTCTACTCAGAAGCTTCTAGACATCATCAATAGCTATAGCAAGGTAGCAGGATATAAAATCAACTTAGAAAAATCATTAGCATTTCTATACACTAACAATGAGCAAACGGAAAAAGAATGTATGAAAACAATTCCATTTACAATAGCCTCAAAAAAATCAAATACCTAGGTGTAAACCTAACAAAAGATGTGAAAGACCTCTACAAGGAAAACTATACACTTCTGAAGAAAGAGATTGAGGAAGACTATAGAAAGTGGAGAAATCTCCCATGCTCATGGATTGGTAGAACCAACATAGTAAAAATGTTGATACTCCCCAAAGTAATCTACATGTTTAATGCAATTCCCATCAAAATTCCAATGACATTCATTAAAGAGATTGAAAAATCTACTGTTAAATTTATATGGAAACACAAGAGGCCACAAATAGCCAAGGCAATACTCAGTCAAAAGAACAATGCTGGAGGTATCACAATACCTGACTTCAAACTATATTACAAAGCAATAACAATAAAAACAGCATGGTACTGGCACAAAAACAGACAAGAAGACCAGTGGAACAGAATAGAGGACCCGGATATGAAGCCACACAACTATAACCAACTTGTCTTTGACAAAGGAGCTAAAAATATACGATGGAGAAATAGCAGCCTCTTCAACAAAAACTGCTGGGAAAACTGGTCAGAAGTCTGCAAAAAACTGAAACTAGATCCATGTATATCACCCTATACCAAGATTAACTCAAAATGGATCAAGGAGCTCAATATCAGACCCCAAATTCTAAAGTTGATACAGGAAAGAGTAGGAAATACTCTGGAGTTAGTAGGTATAGGTAAGAACTTTCACAAAGAAACCCCAGCAGCACAGCAACTAAGAGATAGCATAGATAAATGGGACCTCATAAAGCTAGAAAGCTTCTGTTCATCAAAAGAAATGGTCTCTAAACTGAACAGAACACCCACAGAGTGGGAGAAAATATTTGCCAACTATACATCAGACAAAGGACTGATAACCAGAATATATAGGGAACTTAAAAAATAAATCCTCCCAAAACTAATGAACCAATAAAGAAATGGGCAAGTGAACTAAACAGAACTTTCTCAAAAGAAGAAATTCAAATGGCCAAAAAACACATGAAAAAATGCTCACCATCTCTAGCAATAAAGGAAATGCAAATTAAAACCACACTAAGATTCCACCTCACCCCTGTTAGAATAGCCATCATTAGCAACACCACCACCAACAGGTGTTGGCGAGGATGCGGGGAAAAAGGAACCCTCTTACACTGTTGGTGGGAATGTAAACTAGTACAACCACTCTGGAAAAAAATTTGGAGGCTACTTAAAAAGCTAAACATTGATCTACCATTTGATCCAGCAATACCACTCTTGGGGATATACCCAAAAGACTGTGACACAGGTTACTCCAGAGGCAACTGTACACCCATGCTTATTGTGGCACTATTCACAATAGCCAAGTTATGGAAACAGCCAAGATGCCCCACCACCGACGAATGGATTAAGAAAATGTGGTATCTATACACAATGGAATTTTATGCAGCCACGAAGAAGAACGAAATGTTATCATTTGCTGGTAAATGGATGGAATTGGAGAACATCATTCTGAGTGAGGTTAGCCTGGCCCAAAAGACCAAAAATCGTATGTTCTCCCTCATATGTGGACATTAGATCAAGGGCAAACACAACAAGGGGATTGGACTTTGAGCACATGATAAAAGCGAGAGCACACAAGGGAGGGGTGAGGATAGGTAAGACACCTAAAAAATTAGCTAGCATTTGTTGCCCTTAACACAGAGAAACTAAAGCAGATACCTTAAAAGCAACTGAGGCCAATAGGAGAAGGGGACCAGGAAGTAGAGAAAAGGTGAGATCAAAAAGAATTAACCTAGAAGGTAATACACACACAGGAAATTAATGTGAGTCAACTCCCTGTATAGCTATCCTTATCTCAACCAGCAAAAACCCTTGTTCCTTCCTGTTATGGCTTATACTGTCTCTACAACAAAATTAGAAATAAGGGCAAAATAGTTTCTGCTGGGTATTGAGGGGTTGGGGTGGATAGGGAGGGGGCGGAGTGGGTGGTAAGGGAGGGGGTGGGGGCAGGGGGGAGAAATGAACCAAGCCTTGTATGCACATATGAATAAAAAAAAAGTTGCATAAATTACTATTTTGTAAGTTTGTTTATTCTGTTCTATAGCACTAGGATGGACTTTTTATAAGAGTTAACTTCATAAAAAATTCTATTTTCATAATCTGAGAAATATGGCTGCCTTTTAATTTCAAATTTACTTCCTCGACTCTTAGAGCATATGAGTAGGATGCCAACATAAAACACAGAGATCTTTGGAGAGCCTTTAATTGAAAACATTCCCCTTCCTGCTTTGTAGGCTGAATTAGGAAGTTGTTTCTGGTACTAGCGATGAAGTGTTGTGCACATCAGCTGACTGGAGGTCTAAGAGGGATGTATGGTATGTGAAAAGACTGTGTGTGCCACTTTGGAAATTGGAGAGAATGAGTCTTAACAGAGAAGTGGTTTGAAGTTTCTGTGTGAAGTCAATGTGAACCATCATGAAGCACCACATGAAAGGGTTTCTTTCTTCATGATGTCTGTGCTCACAGAGGGAATGAGTGCCTTGGCTCATTTATCTTCATTCCTTGTGAAAATACACTGTGAACTTCTGTGCCATGCTGAGCATTCATGTCCATTCCGGGTCACCAGTTCAGGGAATGTTAAAAAAAAGTCTGCATTTATATTTACCTAACTGCTCATATGTGTCTTCACTCAGAATTACTTTTTAGAAAACATTGGGATGTAACTGGCTCAAGCCTGTAATTCTAGCTACTCAGGAGGCAGTAATCAGGAGGATTGTGGTTTGAAGCCAGCCCAGGGTAATAGTTTGCAAGACCCTATCTTGAAAAACCCTTCACAAAAATGGGCTGGTGGAGTGGCTCAAGGTGTAGGCCCTGACTTCAAGTCTCAGTACTCAAAAAGACAAAAGAAAAAGAAAAAGGAAGCATTGGGATGCAAATTGAATTTAGGATACTGACATGTGGCATGGTAGCTGCTGAAAAAAAGCTGACAAATGGACAGAGAGCAGGAGCCAAAATCTCCCCTCAACATGGAAAGGGTTTGGGAAGCAAAGTAGTCTTACAGTTTGTTTTTTGGGAAGTTAAAAGGTTCATGGGGAAAAACATAAAATTCCAAATGTGTCACATTTATGGCCTGAAAGAGACAAGAGAAAGTTCTGGTTTATGTCTGGAGTATATTTTATGCAGAAACAATATCTGATTCTAATCTGGTTTAGAAAATTATGACTCTGTTGAGGAATGTAGATTCAATTACATCCATTCCAGAGAGGCAGCCTGAAGATCACAGGCTTGGGATCAGTAATGTCTATAATGTGTGCCTTTTCCAGTCAGTAATACCATGAATAGTTTTGGTTTAATGTATCTGTATGAATGGGTATGAAAGCTAAAAAACTAAAAAACTTCCATGTCTTTGGAAATATCCTTAGGCAAGTGAAATTATTTTACATTACATTAATGTAATCTAAACATTACAGTGCTTAGATCGAAAACCTTTATATCATCATTCCCTCAAAATGTTTCTATTATCTTTCCCTGCTAACTTATTTGCTGGGTGGCAAAGGTCCTTAACCTGAAAGGGCTCAGGGCAGGAATGAACAAGACAGGACATATGAAAGGACTCACTCACTTGGGAAGGGAATGACAAAACACACATTGAAAGGGACAGAAGGTTGATGACCAACTTGCAAAATTTTATTTTTCTCAGCCAGCTTTATACAAAAGAAGAAGAGACTTAAACATCAAAACCACTCTGACCTAGTTACAACCTTTCTGTGTTTTCCACCCTGCATTCTTACTGCCAGTGTCCTTGACTAAGCATAAACTTCTTTTTAGTCAAGGGAAACCATTTAGTGTTCCTTCCCACCATGATAGAGACATGGTGCACCTGCAGATTCTGACCTTGTTGGAATGCTGCTAAGCCACAGTGACCTTGTCCAGACTGTGGCTTTTGGTTCCCAACACTTATTGTTATTTTTTTCCTTCGCCCTTGAGCCATTTCCTCCTCCCCCTTTTTGTTTGGTGGTGCCTGAAATGGAATCCAGGTCCATGAGTATGTGAGGCAAGTGCTCTACCACTTAAGCCATGCCCATAGTCCTTTTGCTTTCAGTTTGATTTTCACATAGGGTCTCACTAACTTTTGCACAGGCTGGCCTTGGAATACAATCCTCCTATCTCTGATTCCCAAGAAACTGGGACCACAGGCGTGTGACACTTTGCTCACTCAGTTTTACAATTATTTCTGTGGTGGTTTTCACTTCCAGGGCTGAACCTAAATTCTATAGCATTTACTAAGGTGATCAAATCATGGCAAAATAAAGGTTGGATGAATAATTCTATACTCTGAGTCACAGATTATTGCTGTAATCTTTACCTTTAAGAGACATATTATCTTTGCTTCTATAGTTAGACAGTGTACTTTTTTTTTTTGATGGCAAGGTACAAAACTTGTTTTTCTTTTAATTTTCTGTTACTGTTTAGTATACCTGACATCTGGTAAGTGCTCATAAAGGGGATGTGTCCCAACCAAGATACTTTTGGGAGTAAAAGGAATGAAATTAGTAGCTTTGCTGAGACAACAGGTGCAAATTGGAGTGTAGTCTCAACTTACTTTTATTGGTGAAATGGAAACAATTTCTCCAGTGGTCACCAACCCATGATTCTTAACTCTGTATCTTTTCTAATCTCACCAATCTTTGTATTGGTGTATAAAAAACTTGTTTTCTTTTTAAAACCTTTAATAACAAAAGCAAACAGATTGTACTTTCTAAAACAACATTGGATGTTTATGACATGTTCTCTATTAGACATTATGTTCCTTCCTGTTCCTCTAATTGGTTTAGTTATGTTTTTCTATGCCCAAACTCTTTAGAGGCCTTTTTTGTTTGTTTGTTCTGGCATTTGAACTCAGGGCCTACACCTTGAGCCACTCCACCAGCACATTTTTGTGAAGGATTTTCCAGATAGGGTCTTGCAAACTATTTCCCTGGGTTGGCTTCAAACCATGATCCTCCTGATCTCTGCCTCCTAGAATTATAGGCGTGAACCACCAACACCTGGCTGCATCCAAACTCTTAAAGATAGAATTCTCATGAAATTATTTTAGCCGAGGTATTTAAAATTATACTTATGTTCCTGAGCATTGATTCCTAAACCATCAGTATCTATCTTTAAGAGGTTTATAATTTGGGGATGGAAAAAAATAGTTCCTGTTTATTGAGGTCTGATCATATTCCAGGCATCTGTAATTGTCACAAAGTAGTATACTCTTTTCCACAGTTTGTTTAGTGAAATATTAGGTGTTTGGATTTGTTATTTAACATTATGTGAAAAAAGCTTTCTTTGCTCGAATACATTTGAGAAACAGTATAGTAAAGTTAATATAAATTTTTTTTATTTAGTAATTCTTCATCTTTTATAAGCAAGTGTACATTATCAATTTCCATGAGAAACCTATAGTTGGCAGTTTTGAACCACGGACCTTCTCACTTGACCCACATTCCTTTACCCTAAAACCAAATAGCAACAACCATGTCTAATTTTTTAAAGAATATACTTTTTTTTTTTTTTGGTGGAACTGAAGTTTGAACTCAGGGCTTCATACTTGCAAAGCAGATTCTCTATCACTTGAGTCGCACCACGAGTTCATTTTGCTCTGGTTATTTCAGACATGGGATCTCATTAACTATGTACCTGGGCTGGCTTTGAACCATGATCCTCATCTCAGCTTCCCAAGTAGCTAAGTGCCACTGGCACCTGGTTTAAAGAATAAACTTTGAAAAAATCTGAAATATTGTTATGTACTTCTTTTCAAGGTAGAAATAGGCTTCATTACATGGAAGTTTTACAAAATAAGCTGTACCCTGATTGAAACTACATAGCCAGGTTACTTTTACTACCTTGATGACTCCAACTGAGAATGTATTAAAGATAATAAAATAATTTGTTGACAATAAATAGACTCAGATTTCATTAAAAAAGTGCTTAGCTTGCATACTTACATATAATGGATGCAGATGATTTCAAAAGATTCCCAGTGATTTCAGAAATCATTCCTAATTCTTCTTGCTAAGAATCTGGTAGTACCCATATCTATTGGAGCAGAAGAATAGTTTTCATCCTGATCCCATTTTTATTCTGTGCTTTATTTCCACGTAGCATGATCTGTCACTTCCCTCCTTTAAGGCTCAAAGCCTGTCTTCAATTATGAAGTTTCTCAAACTGTGATCTTTAAATATCAACACCTTATTAATCTTTATTTTATTATTGTTATACTGGGGATACATAGTGGTATTTATAGAAGTTCTTGCAATATAACATAGTTGGTTCATCCTCTCCATCATTCTCCTTTATCTCCTCCTCCACCCATTCCTAGAATAGTTTCAACCGGTCTCATTTTTCCATTGTCATGCATGAGTATATAATATTTCCACTACATTCAGCCTCCTTCACACTTTCCTTATATCTTCCCCCACACACTGGTACCAACTCCCAGATAGGACCTGTTTTACCTTCCTGTTCTCCATTTGTTTGGGAGGCAAAAAGGCATTTTTGTTTGTTTAAGATAGCTCTACAGGGAGTTTCCTTGTGACATTTCCATGTATATATGTATTATAACTTGGATTGGTTCATCCCCTCTTTTTTTTTCCTTTCTACTTTAGTCCTCTTCTTATAGTGATTTCAAAAGTTTTAAAAATTCTGTGTTATTATTGTGTAGAAAGTACATTACCTATATTCACCTTCTTATGTTAAGCTCTTACTAATCTTTCATAAAAAGGTGTAATTTCTTCTAGTATGTTCAGCAAACTACTGACTGCTTATTTTTTTGCATTAACAAGAAAATTCTGTTCCATATACTGTCTTGGTGAAAGACATTTTAAATTTGTCTTGGAAAACACTGCTTAGACTCTGAATTGGAAATAGACCCTCCTTTTCCTAGGTACAAATCATGAATGTCATGAAATTAAAAATGGCTTATTTGCAGTATCTCTTTCATGCTACTGTTAAGTCCATTGGATTGTTACATTAGTTTAGCAAATATGTAACGAAATCCCCAGATTTGCTGGATCAGTGCTAGGGACAGAAAGAATAAAAATATGTAAGATATTTTGAGACTAATACTGTATAACTATGACTCTGACTTGTCTTTGTTTTTCAGGTAGGGTAATTTGATCATTGAAGAAAAAAAATGGACACATTTCACAAACACGTATACACTTAATGAGAAAATACATGATGAAAACTTTAATCTTAAGAAAATATATCATAGTTTAAATTTTATATTAGATAGGTTCTCAATTAAATTACATTATTAGAAAATAATATGTTAAGAAAAAGCCTGAGTGCCATTTATCACCAGTGTACATCAATTTTTTATCACCAGTGTACATCAATTTGAAGCACTAAATTAAGCACTTCAAAACCAGGAACTTGCTGGGTGTGGTGGCTCATGCATAATCCCAGCTACTCCAGAAATACAGATACGTGAAGCTTTGTGAACGGCATAGGCAAAAAGTTCTCACATCTCATCTCAACTTGTAAAAGCTGGGCACAGTGGTGTGCTTCTGTCTTCTCAGCTGAGACATTAACTACTAGACATTAACTGTTACTCCAGGAAAAGCAGACAAACAGAAACAGCATCGGTCCCTGAACTTTTAATCAGTAATCTTTCTTTAGCTTTACAGAATTCAGAATACCTGGTGGTCTTTAGATAACGTCAAAGTATGGGCCAAGGACTTGCTAATCTGTTTCTCTAATTAAAAGAATAATGTTTAACTTGCAGGAAAATAATGAGTTTATATAAAAGGATTACTGGATCTGATTGAGGAGACCAAAGTCATGTGTGGTATAATGAATGTCTAAAGAGAAAGGAAAACATCCCCTGATGACAAAGATGGCTATGGAGCCTACATGTGTAATTCAGCATGTAGCCATCTTGTTCATTACTTCCAACTCTGTTCATTTCCTCCTCATAAAACCTTTCACATACCCAAATTCCTGAAAATGGTCATTGGGAGAGAAGGCCAGCTCTTTTCTCAGTTAGCTTATCACAATAAAACCTAATTTCCTTCCCGGTGACTTTTATCTCCAAATATTGACTGTTGGGCAGTGAGCAGAACCAAACGCTGATCGATAACAAAAGTACTTCTGGAAGTAGAAGGAGGGATGCTAGGCAGAGAGGGCTTACTGAGATGAGCATGGAATGGTAAGATTTCTGAGCAGAGAAAACAAGTGCAAAGGCAGTTGATGAGAAAAAGCTTTGCATATTACTTCTGTAATTTCTGTATGATTCAGAGCTTGCTTGGTGTAGTGAGAGTCCAGGGTATGAAGATGAGAGCTGAATTGGGTATGTAAGTAGATTCAAGGATCCTGACATTTTAAGGAATCTGAGAAATATCATCTCAAAGCAGGAGGTTATGTGTAAAGAACTGAATCTCCTCCTAGGCTCCCTTGGAAACTCTCAATTTTTATTTTCTATTGACAGACATACATTTTTTCTTTTCTTATTAGATAGGTTTATAAAGATTTGCAGAGGAAGTTAAAATTTTTTTCTACCTCACATTTAACACTGTTAGCTGGAACATCTTACATATAATTATTAGTAATATTTTGAAACATGATTTTCTTGGGTGTTAGATATATTTCTTTTAAATGTATGAAAATGAAAATGAAGTTGAAAGCAAATCACCCAAATGTGGCCATTATTAACAGATTCTGTGTGTCTTTCAGAGATGCTGCTATTCTATGTGTTAAATGTGTGTGTACTTTATTTTTTAGTCCTAAATTATAAGTCAACACTCAAAAATTTTTTTCTTCTATTCTTCTGTGTTAAGTAGGTTCCTGATCCTTTTTTTTTTTTGTGGTACTGTGTTTTGAACTCAGGGTCTCATGCTTGCTAGCAGGTTGCTCTACCAGTTGAGCCACTCTGCCAACCCCTAGATTCCTGATTTTTGATAGGTACACTGCTGCTTATCTCATAGACCGTATTTCCAGCCTCCCTTGAAACTTGATGTTATGAAAGAATGAAGTTCTGGGTAATGAATAAGTGGCAGCAATATGTGCAAATTCAAGGTCTTGCTCTAAAAAGCCAGATGTTTTATGCTTCTACCCTTTCTTTTTAATTGGAACAGATTAAGCCATCCTACTCTATGTTGCAAAGACAATTCAGTAACAAGAGAGTCAGAGGAACACTTGGATTCACTATGAAAGCCCTGGGCTGTTATGTGAGAAAAAAGTAAAATTTCTTATTTATCCTGTTACTTTAACTTATTAAAAGTATCAACAGAATCTATAGCCTAACGTTAATATACTATGCTCTTCTGTGCCTTGCTTTTCCCACCAATATAGAGCAAACCTTGTGTTATGTTATGTTCAAGGCTGTCATATCCTTTATAAAATTTAATATTATGGTATACCATGCTTTGTTTATCCAGCTGGAGAACCTTTAGATTGTTACCAATCTTTGTTTATAGTGTTGTGATCTAGATCCTTTCCTAATCACTATGTTGTACAAATGTAGGAATATCTATAACACAAATTTCTAGAAGCTAAAGGATGTGTGTTACAAATAAAGTCAATGGTGGTCCATTTTCAAGGCATTTAACCCTTGCCTCTTACTTGTCTATCAGCTGGTACATGTTGGGGGAGGGGCAACTTATAAGGGAACTTAACCTGGGTGGGGTGAATTACCATGGAGGGAATGGGTTACATGCCAGAAACCACATATTACATGGAGACCTTCCCACCACAAAGACAGATAACCACCTAAAGCCTGCCTCTAAAATTTACTCAATCTCAAGAGACATATTTTAATAACCAAATAGGAATTACATGACCTCCATGAAAAAGAATGTAAACCCTGTACTTCTCAACCCATGAGGAACTGGGGAAGGGGCTTGCACAATAGACAAATATAATGCTTATTGTAACAGCTTCTGGTCTCTCTGCTCGTCAGGCATCCAATCTTGCAAGGATACCATTAAATCTCACTTTTCACTGTAGTCCATGTGTCTCTGAGTCCATTCTTTGAGTTCGAAAGGTGAGCTTATTTCTCACATATGTGATTTTAAATTTTGAGAGATTGTTCAATTATCTTTCATAGATGTGTTAACTTGTACTCTACTAGCGAGAAGTGAAAGAGCTTTTACCTCAAAGCTTACAAACATAGTGAGTTATTAAATTTTATGATCTTTGATAACCTGATGAATGAAAAATATATATACTTTATTACAGTCTTAATTTGCATTTAGTGAATATATTTTCATATATTTAAGAGTCATTTATGTTTCCTTTTCTACCAACTTTCTGTCTTGTCCATTTTTCTATTAGGTGAGTGGTACCTTGGTAAAGATTTTCTAATCAGCTAATGGCATTAGTATTATTTTATATTTAGATTCAACAGTAAAAATAAATGTAGATTTATAGAGTCAGGTGAATTTTTAAGTTAAATGACAAAGAGTAAATTTCAGCATATAGATGGTTTACATTTTATTATATGTTTTTAAACCAGGTTAAATAAAGAGGTGTATATTTCATAGTTGTTGATTTTGCACTGCAGAGAGACAAAAGTAATTAGTATTGTACCTATTGTCAAATATTTTAATGGA
Source organism: Castor canadensis (assembly GCF_047511655.1). Classification (NCBI taxonomy): domain Eukaryota; kingdom Metazoa; phylum Chordata; class Mammalia; order Rodentia; family Castoridae; genus Castor; species Castor canadensis. The sequence goes on along the minus strand of NC_133392.1, from coordinate 104,874,562 downwards.
GCTTAAATATTATATGGTCTTACTTTCTGTTATCCTTTAATTGGGAATAAAATTGACAGATTTCTCTCAATCTTCTTCCATCTTTTCATAATTTGCAATTGGCAGACTATGTTCTTTCTTTTGCTTTGAATGAACAGTGAGCCAAGAAGAAATGAAAACTTGAATCTAATAGCAACAACAAAATAATGTACTGATGTTTCACTCAAAGAATTGCAGTGATATTTTGTTATTAAGCAGTTTACAAATGTTTATTGGACAATGAAAGTATTCCCAAGAAGCAGATTTCAACATAAATGTCATGCAAATGGATACACTGTGGTAAGTTTACTTGTTCAAAGTCAATTACATGACCAGTCCTGTGAGGCTTCTGCACAGGACTCCTCTACACTCGTCTCCTCTCATTTATCAATGGCTATTGTGCTATTGTGTGCTTACTATGTACCAGGGGCAGCACCCAGCGCTCAGAGATTCAAAGACAGTTTTTGGTCACCATATCTACAGAGATAAGTTATTTTAGACACTCTGTTGAGACAGACATAATTGACTTCCAATTATATTGACTCACAATGAGTAGCATATTTTAAATTGTACCATATATTGTTAATATATATATATATGAAATGAAATCATCATGGTTATCAATATCTATCCCTCCCCAAAGTGTCCATGTGCTCCTTTGTAATTTCTCCTTTTTATCTTTACCACCTTCCCTCTCCAAGCTCTAGCAGTACAGCTGCATTTTTAGACATATATATTTTGTACAGTATATACATACTGTATATATACAATTTACTCTTTTGTTTAACTTCTTTCATTTGACATAATTTTGGGATTTGTTACTGGAAAAATGGCCTTGAAAATTACCTTGTTTCTTGTGTCTGGCAGGAGAGGAATTTTAGCAAGATGCAAAGATTCAGTAAAAATAGTAGTAAAGTTTATTAGGAAAGGATACACTTTCAACAGACTGAAAGTGGATTGTCTGTAGAGTGAGAACAACAGGATCAGGTTTTAAGGTTGGAATATTCATTGAGAAACTCAGCTTTGGGTCATTTTGGTTCCTGAGGTGATTTCATGGGTTTGGATTATTGTTCCTACTCTAATTAAAAGAGAATTTCTGTTTGAAATCCCTAACCTTTGCTCTATCTAGTTCTTGGGTCTTTGTTTTGTTAAATTCACATGTGAAAACCTCCCTGCACCAGGCACAGTTGATGTTTAGGGTATGGATAACTCTTGGGTAAAGAGTGAATTAAGTTTCAGGATATTGACTAACTTTAAATCATCCTGTGATAGCCTCTGGGCTCTGGCTACCTGATCTTAAATAGAGATTAGTGGAGTTGGGAAATTGAATTAAAATGATTTCTTTCTGTCTTCCTTTTGTGGCCCCTGCTTGTGTCTAACTGCTACCTATCAAGATTCACCCATGTTTTTGTGTGTATTGATAGTTATTGATTTTTATTGTTGAGGAGTATTCAATTATATAAGTATTCCAATAGATTTATCCTTTTCTTTGTTGATGGACAGACATTTGAGTGCTTTCCAGTTTGGGGTTATTACAGATAAATCCGCTGTGATAATTCATGCACACAGTGGACATAAACTAGTATTTCTTGGGTGAATTCCTAGGTGTGGAGTGGCTGGATCATATGATTATACATTTACCCCCCTCCTTTGCTATGTACCCCAGGCTGTCCTCATGATCATGATCCTCCTGCTTCAGCCTCCTGAACACTGGGCTTATAGGGATGCATCACCATCCTGGCACTATGTTTAATTTTTTAAGAAACAGCCAAACTGTTTTCCAAGGAAACTTTACTTTCTAACAACCAGTATATGAAACTTTCATTCACTCTATATCCTTGACAAAATTTAGTATGGACAATAATTTTAGACATTGTAATAGATACATAATTGTATTTAAATGTAGGATTAATTTGCATTTCTTTAGAGGGAATGAGCCAATTTGGGTTACAATACATTTATACATGGAAATGTCACAATGAGACTCCCTGTATAGCTGTCTTAAACAAACAAAAATGCCATTTAAAAAAATGGTGTACAGGAAGGTAAAACAAGTCCTGTCTGGTACTGGTACCAGTGGGAAGGGATAATATGTAAGAAAAGGTGCAAGAGGGTGAATATGGTGGAATTATTATGTACTTATGTCTGAAAATGGAAAAATGAGACCTGTTGAAAATATTCCAGGAATGGAAGGAGGGGGATAAAGGAGAATGATGGATGGGGGTGAATTTAACTATGAACTATTGTAAGAACTTTTATAAATGTCACAATGTACCCCCCATACAACAATAATAAAATAAAAGGTTAGCATTTCTTAATGACTAAAGATGATGATTACCTTTTCATATGCTTGTTTTCTATCTCTATAATTTAAAATTTAAATGAGCATTAGCATTTATTCTGTCATGGAGAATATTTTGGTTCTAGTTGGTACAGCAGAATACCACAGAATAGGTAACTTAACTAAATTCTATTTCCCATGGTTCTAGAGGCTAGGAGTCTGAGCTCAAGGTGCCAGCAGGACTGGGATCTTAATGAGGGTCTCTTCCTGGTTTGCAGACAGCCACTTTCTTGTTAGTATCCTCATATGAGAGAAAGAGATGGAAAGAGAGAGAGAGAGAGAGAGAGAGAGAGAGAGAGAGAGAGAGCGAGAGCTCAAACACCAGGGTTAGAACTTCAACATGTGGATTTTGGTGGGACACAGTCTCTAGTCGGGAACTTTGTAATAATAGAGGAATTGTAAGAGGTGCTCAAACTTCTGTTTAAAAAGTTCAGACTCCTTACTCAGGTCCATGAATTAACTAAAGATAAGAGGAAAGCATGGCATCTCTCCATTTTGTATCTGTGTTTGCTGTAAGCCATTTTTTCTGCAGTCATTTTGCAGTCGCCTTGAATTCCAGGACAGACTGAACCGATAGCATCTTCATGACCAGGGACTGAAACTATGCTCAACAGTACCTAGTTCTTTGTCTATTTAAACCTATAGCTCATGTTTGTACCTTGAAGATGGCTGAGTGCTCACTCTGCCTCTTCCCATGGTGTAATAAATCTCCTTTCTCTGCCCTTCACCATGCCTCCTTATTTGATGTATAGGGGCAGGTGGCCAGATCTGACATGTGGAAGTCCAGGAGTTTGGTCCTGTGGTCCAAAACTCTGGTTTCAAAATAATTCACGAGCTGAGAATAGAAGGATGAATTAAAAAAAAAAGTTTGTCTGTGTGTGTAGAGCAAGCAGAAAACAAGGAAGTAAACCCGAGTTCCACATGATGGAGTGCATCAGTCATGAGAGGTCGTTGGCAGGAATGTAGAAAATGCCTAAAACTGGCTGATAAAGAGAGAAGAGCTTCTTATAAATGTGATATTCCCTATATGCTTGGCCTCCATTTTATCTTATTAGAAAAAGACAATTGACTTTAAGGGTTTCACAATGACCTCTGTAGAAAATTGCAGTTACTATCCAGTAGAGATATTTACTTTCAATTCATGTTTGCTTTGAAATGTGCTTTTAGGTAAAATGAAATCAATATGGAATCCCTCCAGGAATTTTGAATCTCATCCAACTACTTTACTGATTCAAATTGTATAATTTAGCTTTGCACATTTATGTTTGAACTGGCTCTTAAACCAAAATTGTGGAAGTCAATACAATTTCTAAATCCATTCACTTAGCAATCTTGTCACTATAGAAAAATAATTTTATAGTCCAAAATTTGGCAGCCACATTAGGGTTTGAATAAAGTTACTAGATCATAGTAAATAAGTCTGAACTATTGAGTGAGGTGAAAAGTTAGATTCTATCTGGTCTGACCTTCTGCTACCATCTGACCCCAACATCTATCATATCCAGGGATTAAATTTTGTTACTTGAAAGAAGGGTCAAAAAAGGAGATTCTGAGGATTAGAGCTAGCTCCTATCTTGTGATAGTTATTGCTCTGAATCAGTTGCAAGTACACAAGAGAATGGTCATATCAACAGAGGCAACACGGGCCTGGGAGGGTCTGAACAATATTCACAGCACACTGTTAAATAGAGGAATGCTTCAGGACAGGTGTTTGATTGCATTTAATCCATGAAGGGCTATGTACTTTTATACTTTTTAATATTAAGATGTTTGAATAAGACTGGTTATGGCAAGGATGAGCACAGTATAGCATCTGGCTTACCATTTACTACCAACGTGGTTATATTTTTTAAAATTTTGAATTTTTGTCTTTTAGAAACACATATTGCAACTTTTACAGATAAAATTGTATAGTATTTGGGATTTTATGAGAACATAGTCATGTGCTGTAATTTGGATCTTGATGTTCTCCCAAAGGCCAATATTTTAAAGGCTTGATCCCAGGATAGTGTTATTGGGAGCTGGTGGAATCAAGAGGTGGGCCTGGTGTGAGGTCCTTAGGTCACTGAGGACCTGCCCTTGAGGAGAGAGATTATGGGACCCTGAGCTCCACTCCCTCCTCTCTCTTCCTGGCCATGAGGTAAGTAGCTTTGCTCCTCCATTTACTCCTGCCATCTCCTGCTGTGATGTGCTGCCTGACTTAGGAGACCAATAATCATGGAATGGAACCTCCAAAACTATGGACCAGAACAAACCTTTTCTCTTTCTAAATTGATTATCTCATTTTGTTAAAATGACAAAATGCTGATTAACACTGAGGCATGCTAGGAATAGGGAAAGTTCGGGACTCGTATGCAGGTAACCCAGGGATTGCCCAGACACCTGCATCTGTCCAGAGCCACCCACGCCCCTCCCACTTATTGATTATTGGATGGGAATCACCCTGTTACCTTCCTTCCCATAGGTTAGCATAAGTTTTAAAAGTACCTGAGAGAGAAAAGCACACTCTTTCTGCTTCCAGATTCCACCTGCCTACCATGCTCCCCTTTGTATTTCTCTTTCCCTAACATTTAATAAACTCCCTTTACACCCATGTGCCCTGCAATGGATTCTTCCCAGTGGGACATAAGAATTTGGATGTCTTCTGATCACAGACCACACTGGCGCTGTTAACACCATACTTGTTGTTTGTATATTGTCTACAGTTACTTCTGTGTTATAATGGCAGAACTAAGTAGTTGTGACAGATTCTAAATGACAGAATATGATCAAATGCTAATAGACTGAGTGGGGAAACCCACCAAGGCCTGTCTGTTCAGTTTCTTCTTGGCTTCTTTGTGCAACATTCCTTTCTCTGTGTAGCATTGTTTACTCTTGGGTATGAAGGAGAGCATCTTCTGAAATGAGGCTCTTGAGATCTACTAACAGAGAAGGTGTTAGAGAATTTATGGTCAGCTTCAAGACAGAAAGACAGGGGAAGATTAGATTCTATCACACACCTTAGGGAAGAGAAATTTTGGTTTCTATGGCCTGCTTTTAGGAGACGCTTATGAATCATTTAAAAATCATAGCTGCTTTTTTCAAACCAAATGCTAACTGAGGTAATAACTGTTGGGGTACTTTAACTTGCAGCCCACCTAGCCTAAAAATCAGCTATAACTGGCATGACCCTTGGGTAACCTCGTGAAGAGGAAGATAGCCTTGAAACAGGGTTGTAAAACATGGTAAACTGTCAATTAAAAGCTATAACCTCGGACAGAGCTGTGAGGAATTGCCCATTAGAGCCATGCAAAAGTTCGGGACTAAGATGAAAGGCACCATGCAGAGATAAGCACCCATTCCTGCCTTTCTTTGTCTCCACTTGTAAATAAACTTTCCAAAACAGGACTCCCCTGCTGTTCTTATCTAAATCTTAGGTTTCTATTCCACTACTAGCCCCTAATTTATGGGAGAACATATTCCTTGTAACCTGATAAGTAAACCTCTGGTGTTTCTCCAGTTCCCAATAAATAATCTTACCCCACCACCAGGATGTGGGCAATGTCAGGAAAATGTGACTCCAGGGGCATGAGGAATTCCTATGTGACAATGATTGATGCTTTAAAGAGTATAAGACCTGCTTAAATTTTGCATTCATGGTTCTTGTTGAAACCTGCTGAGTCAGGCAGATGCTCGGACCCTAGCTAGCTAGAAAATAAACCTCGCCTTGTGACTTCCTTTGTCTCAAGTGTCCTTTGTCCTCTCAGAAGGTGGCCGGCCTCATACCCTAACAATAACATTATACTGTCTCACTCTCCTTTTCTACCTTCTTCTGATCCTTTCTTCCCTTTGTTTCCTTTCCTTCTTTCTTCCTCCCTACCTTTCTATCTCCTCTTTTATTTTTTTATTATTTAAATTTTTTTTTTGGGTGGTACTTAGGTTTGAACTCAGGGCCTCACGCTTACAATGCAGGCACTTTACCATTTGAGCCACTTCACTAGCCCTTTTTAGTGTTGAGTATTTTTGAAATAGGGTCTCACAAACTATTTGTTCAGGCCTGGCTTTGAACCTCAATCTTCCTAATCTCTGCCCCCACAGTAATTAGGATTACAGTGTGAGGCACTGGTGCCGGGCTCCCCTTTTATTTTATAAGTAATTATTTAATGCTTTTGTGGTCCAGCATGGTAAGAGTTGGGGAACTTGGGAGCTTGTAATAAAGCAGACATGGGTTCCTTTCCCTAAGGAGCCCACCAATTTATGTGAACGAACTGTGTTACTACAATAAAAATATGTATAAAGTACTGTGAGAACCCAGAGAAAGGCCCATAGAAGAGAGAATATTTGAACTAAATCTTGGTGAATAATTAGGAGTTATAGCTTAAAAAGATATTAAATATTTTCCTCTCCACATGTGAGAATTAAAAAGTTCAGAAAACATTTATTAAGCACATTTATCACAGGTACTTTGTTAGGAAATAGGGCATTCAGAAAACAAATATAATTTGGCTCCTTTTCTTAAGGGGCATATTGAGTCCTACAGAAGAAGAGGTTTCTACAATATGTACTTTTAGTACACTGTAACAAAATATGCTCTACCTGAGTGGGAGTCGGGGGTCAAGATAGTAAGGTTAGGTGGGAGCTGGGGATTAGGGAAATTTATTCAGGAGAGTTAACCTGTGCTAAATCTTAGCAGATGACCCAACACAGAAAAAACAGAAACCTGTTACATGAAACTGAAACAGACTCCAACAGAGGGTGGAATCCTTCACATCAGCAGGGAAGTAATTGCTATTTTTCTTCCTAGAGGTGAGTGGTGAAGAGAGTATGCCCACTGGTAAGCTGAGGATCGGGATTGATGGGGAACAAAAAGAGAGGTAGGTCTCAGTTAGGGTAGAGGTGAGAGGGAGAACCTTGGAAGCCCTGAGGCAGAGGGATTGCCAACAGTCAGGCAGGAGTGGTAGAGAGGCAAGGCTACCCAGCTAAACAATATGACTGGAGTTTACAGACTGAACTGGTAGATTCAGGTGAAGGAATATTTTTAAGAGCAGGTACTCCTAATATTCAATTTTAGGTTATCAGTGTTGCATTGACAGACTTTATGCACTCCCGAGAACCTCCAGTAAATCAGCTACATAAGAAATGCCTTCTAATAAAAATCAAGGACAAGAGGCTGAATTTCACATTTGAGTTAGTGTGGAGCAGAAAGAGGCTGAACTGTAGAAGGTGATTTGAGATCCTCTTGGTACTATGGACTGGAGAGCAAAGTGACCATGAGAAGGGTAAGTCTTAAGAAACACAGAAATCCTGGGAAATACATGGCATGAGGGAGAGGTCAAATTATCATTAGTGTGGAATAAGAAGTAGGGGTATTAGAGGACAGAATATAAGATGTTTTAGTTAATAATACCTGAATGTGAACTAGTTTATTGATTTATTTTGTGTCCTGGGACGATTCAAGTACCAAAATCCAGGCATCTGGGAAAGGGAATATTTGTAGAGAGGAGTGGGCCGAGTGAGATGCTGGGACGGGGAGGGAATAACAGAAGTATCAGCCACCTCTTTTACAGGAAGGATAGGACTCCATGGCCACTAATTACTCCTTGTGTCACCTTGACATGTGCCAAGGAATTCAGTGTATCTAGCTATGGTCCCTGAAGGAAATTTGTCATTTCTACTAAAAAATTATTTGTTTTCTATATTTATTTGCTTGTTATTTTTTGTGGTTCTTGAGATTGAATCCAGGTCCTAGTACACGCTAAGGAAACATCTTAGCTTTTGAACCATGCCCCCAGCCCTTTTTTGTTATTTGCTCTTACACCATGCCTCCAGCCATTTTTTTTGTTATTTATTTTTGAGATGGGGTCTCAAAAATCTTTGCCCAGACTGGCCTTAAACTTGCATTTCTCCTGCTTTTACCTTCCAGATAGATGGAATTACAGTGTGCTGGGCACTTACTTGCTTTTAAGTATAATGAAATCTGTGTGGCACATTGTCAGAGATTTTGATTCTTAAGGAACTGATTTAAGATATAAACTAAGTAATTAATCTGTGTTAGTTCTTTTTTTTTCTTCCTGCGTTATTGGGGTTTGAACTAAGGGCTTCATGCTTGCTCTACCACTTGAGCCACACACCCCAGCCCTTTCTTGCTTTAGTTACTTTTCAGGTAAGGTCTTGTGCTTTTTGCTAGGGTTGGCTTTGAACCATAACTTTCCTGGTGGCAAGCATGAACCACTACCCCCAGCCCTCCAGGCTAGTTCTTGAGCTTACACTGTGAAGGTCAAATAAAATCATATGGAATTTCTGAGCCCATTTCCTGAGCAACCTTGCTGATAAGGACTAGAATCCACTGGCAGTCACATAAGAATCTAATTATCACCAATAGGTTGTAGTTAATCCACATGGGCATTTTGCCAAGGAAGAGAAGGGGAAGCTAATTTCTATCCAAGTAGTTTTCACTGAAGCCACTCTCTAATGCTGGTATTACATCCTGGAATTCTAAAAACAAGATCCAGCATCCACATCTATTTGTAATGATTCATGCTCCAAACATGCACCAACATGTGCCTTGTGTGTACTGGGAAGCTGGCTCCTAAGGACGTTTAGCAAGTTGGCTGAGATACTGAAATACAATCCCTGGAGGTAAGGGTCATATAGCTCCAGTAGTCTAATCTTCAGAGTGAAATCAACACATCATGGTTTGAATGTTGCCTGTGGATTAGAGCCTATTCTTGCTTCATGACACTTGTTGATCTGAAAAATAGCATAGGAGGTCAGGAAGAATGGCCTTGTTAGTACAGTCTATATACAGAATTGGATTAATTATCTCTATTATCTTTCAAGTTCACAGAGCATTTTTGCATACTGGGTTTTTTGTGGCATGCTCTATGGAATTGATTTGCCTCCATTTGCAATTTACTGTTCTTCACTTCAATTTGCTCTAATCTTGCTTTGGTATTTGATTAAAATGTTTATTTCCTTTATCTGGCTACTTATGTATTCAAGACACAAAGTATGTTACATTTCAACAAATAACTAGTAATATTTTGGTCTCAGTTTGGGTTTAGCCTATGCCTTCCTTACTCTTTTGTGAGTTGGATGTTGCTTTACACCATTCTTATGGCCATTTTATCTCAATGTTTTGGCAGACAGATATTGTTGAAGTACAGAGATGTTTCAGTTGTAGTGAAAGTGAGGTCTGCATATTAATCAAAATGCCTCATGTGCATGGAAGCAATGCTAGGAATCTCTCTGTATACCTATCTTTATCTCAAACTAGCAAAAATGCTATGTCTTTCTTATTATCTCTTGTTTTCTCTTCAGCAAAATCGAAAAAAGAAGGGTGGAATGGATTCTGCCTGGAAGTGGGTGTGGGGGGAAGGGAGAGGTGTCCAAACAATGTATACACATGTGAGTAAATGTAAAAATAATAAAATAAAAAAAATTGAAAAAATCTAAATAAAAAATGCCTCGTGTCTAAAGGTTCATACTACTTTGTTGGGTACTGGCACACCCATAAACACATTATTTCCTTTATCAGGTACTCATTGGTCAAATCATATGGATGAGTTCTAGGCACTTGGAAGGGTGCAGTTCTCCATCCTCAAGAGATTTCACTATATTAAAGGAGAAACGGAAGCTAGCAAGAGAATATTGTATAAAGGATGGTAAATGAGTCACAAGAATTCATAGGACTATATGTTCTTGGCTGGGGTCACCTCATCCATCCCCACTCCACTCAGTCTACTGGCCAGATCCCCTTGCACAGGACAGAACCGGCTCAACCGTGTCCTAGGCTTGGAGTGAATTAAGTATGGCTTTAAGTAAATAGCGGGTTTGAGCTGAGCACAAGGACTTATAAAATTATTTCCTGTTTTAGCAAACCAGATGATATATTTATATAAGCATGGAGAAAACGTTACTTAGATTTCAGGAAATTAAAAATACTTGTTAACAAGAGAAAGTTTGTTGAGTAAGAGAAATAATTTGTTATTTTGTAAAAAAAAAAAAAAGATAGACCAAATTAAAAAGAGGTAGGAGTGACCATATCTGAGTCATAGAAACAGCACCGAAGTCAAATTTCCAACTGAAATAAACTATTGGTTCCCTGGCAAAGAGGAACCTTCTCCAGCTCTCATGTGAGGGGCTTTGCTACATTAGCAAATGCACGAAGCCCACATATTAATTAGGACTAGTTTGGATTAGGAAAGTTTAGAAATCCTGTTTCAATTAAATCAGCAGAAAGAGGAATTTGTTATAATGAAAATGAAATGTCTAATGGAACCCAAGGATAGACACGCAGGTGCTTTCCAGGAATAAGTAGGAGAGGCCCAAACATTCTTAAGTTACCTCACCACCTTTCATCTCTGCTCACCTCTATATAACTATACTATTTTATTTTCCATTTCCTCTTTCTAGGCCTGTTGTCGTTGGTTCTCTAATCTAAATAACAACAAACATTCCCCTGTTCTCTCCAGCATTTCCTAAGATTTTCTTATTCCTGTTTCAGCTGCTGGAGAGAAATTGGCTTTTATTCTCAGCTCCTGTTTCATAAATTACAGGAAAAGGCTGAATTGATTCAGCTAGAGTCTGGTGCCCACCTATGTGTAAATGACTGTAGCCAGGAACAGTGATAGCATAGTAAATGCAGTGTAGTGCTGCTAATGTTTACAATCGACTTTTGGGGTAGGAAGGGGAAGGTGCAACCATTTGTGGTGCCTGTGGATCTCTGTGGTGTAAATACTCTCACCGTGGCTGATTTCAAGTTAAGAAGGAGATATCACTGCTTGTGCAGTTGGAAGAGATGCTAACAATCAGTCTTCATCAGATAAAATTCAACAGCTTTGAAAATAGCTACTCCCATAGCAACCACTGGGATGAGGGAACATTTCTTATGCAAGCAGACCACTGTGCACAAACACATCAATGTGTCGAGCACAGCTCACATTATACAATAAATATTGTTATTTCCCCAGCATATGATACTTTCATACTCAAGTTTTTTAAAGTTAAGGTAGTAGTATAATAAATATATAGCATAATATTGCTTTAGTTCTCTGAATGGATATTAATGGAACTTAGAGATTTAATGCTAAATGTGAAAACTGCAAGTTTTCTGTTTCCTAGTGAATTAAGCTGATCATTACTAGTTGGTTCTGTGTTATATGTGAAGTAAGATGGAGAAAAATGTGCTTCCTTAATTGTAGGAGTGGCTGAGTTAGTACAACATATGTCAGGGCTAGTGTCCAAACAAAAATTAATTACAATTAGGTTAAGAGAGATGACATTTCTTTCTTGCTACATGCTATAGGAAAGGACATGTGTTAAAAATCCTGGTTTTCAGAAGACAGTAAAGTATAAGAGACAGAACTGGTGAGATAGCTGAAGATTGTGACATGTGAAATTATCTTCCCAAAGACTCATTTTTTTTTTTTTTTTGGTGGCAGAGTTCAGAACTGAAAAAAATAAATTATATACTTTATAAAATACCCAGTCTTTAGTATTTTATTATAGCAACACAGAGACTAAGATTTTGTTGTCATATCACAATAGTACAGTGTCAAAATTAGAAAATTGATATTGAAATATTAGTGTTAAGTTTATGTAACCTTATTTAACTATTACTAATTTTAACTTGTATTTATTTGTGTGTGTGAGTTTCTATTTCTATGCAACTTAATACCATGTATAGACTCATCTAATTGCCACCATAATCAAGATAAATATTTTGCTATTACCAATGAAGCTTTCTTTTTGGTGGGACTGGGGTTTGAACTCAGGGCTTTGTGCTTGCAAAGCAGGTGCTCTGCTGCTTGAGCCACACCTCCAGGCCATTTTGCTCTGATTTTTTTTTTTTGGAGATGGAGTCTCTCAAACTATTTGCTCAGGCTGCCCTCAAACCACAATCTTCCCTCAAACCACAGTCTTCCCTATCTCAGCTTCCCAAACAGCTAGGATTATAGGCATAAGTCACCAGTGACTGGCTACCAATGAAGCTTTTATGAGCATTCGTGTATAGATTTTTGTGTGAACCTAAATCTTTAATTATAGCTTTAATTTTAAACTCCAAAACATTAAAAATTTATTTTCCTTCAGAATTTTCTTACCAATTGAGCTATTTTTACTTCAACAAACAGTCAACTATGTATGTGTGTATGTGTGTGCATGTGTGTTTTCTTACACCAGCAAATTCTCCAAGGCTCTGGACACCAACAATTGAATTCAATTCTGATATCATCTACCAAGAATTAGCACCAGATTCCAGAAGTTTAAGGGCTCAGTCTTACCAGACTTACCCCAGTTCAGATGCCAATCATAAGTCCTGGCCTACTTGTACTTCTGACTGTCCAGCTATAAATTGGGGCTTCCAGTGGTCCCCTCCTCATGTATGGTGATGCTAGAATGACTCTATGAACTCAAGGAGGCTTAACAATTGCTGTCTTATTATAAAAGATGAATCTCAGGAAATCCAAATAAAAGAGATGTACAGGGCAAGACATGGAGGGTGAAGCAAGGAGGGAAGAGGTGACCAGAGCTCCTGTGCCCTTTCAGGGCATTACCCTCCTGGCACTGTGATGTGTTCATCAATCTGCAAGCTCTCTGAACTCCATTGTTTGGGAGTTTTTATAGAGTTCTCACACTGGTGCTCCTCAGCTTACAATGGTTTTATATCCCAATAACTCCACCGTAAGTTGAACATATTGTAAATTGAAAGGGCATTGAATACAACTAACCTACCAAACATCACAGTAAAGTGTTGAATATCTCATGTAATTTATTTAATTTTGTGCTGAAAATGAAAACCAGAATGGTTGTATGAGTAAGTTTTGCATCACTATAATGTAAAAAAGTCATAAGTCAAGTCATCATAAGTCAGGGACTAGCAGTATAGATATAATTCATTAAATTAATGGGTATTAGTAATGAATTCTCTCCCCACACTGTAGAACAAGAGGTGTGGCAGAAATTTCAGGCTTCTAGTCAAGGCTTTGTCTTTCTCGTAAGCAGCCTCCATCTTGAATCTATCTACAGGCCTGACAAGAGTTGCCTCTTTAAAACACATGATACTCATATCAACCTTATCATTGATGAAATTCCAGGGTTTTAGGAGCTCAGTGTCAGAAACCAGAACAAAGTCCAAATATCTTTTATGACACCACACCATTTTTTTTTTTTTTTTTTTTTTTTTTGTGGAACTAGGGTTTGAATTTAGGGCCTATAACTTGAGCCACACCACCAGGCTTTTTTTGTGATGGACTGTTTCAAGACAGGGTCTCACAAACTGCTTGCCAAGGCTGGCTTCAAACTGTGATCCTCCTGATCTCTGCCTTCTGTGTAGCTAGGATTACAGGCATAAGCCACTGGCTCCTAGCTAAGAGTATATTTTAATAAATGTGTGATATACTGTTTGTGTGACTTAGACTGTTTTTTCATCAACATTGTGTACTTTAAGCTTTATCTTTCATCAATAATGAGAATTAGTGATGAAAAAGAGGTTCCTGGTGACATTTTAATTTCTTTAAAGTCTACAAAGAGTAAATTGAAGTAGTGCTTGCAGAAAGTCTTCCATAAAAGAATAACTTATTTTAAAATTGTTCTATAGCTAGTACATAAACCTAAAGATCTGAAAATGATAACAGTTATCATTGACATATTTCTTTTGGACAGAATTGCATCCCCAGGTCACACTGAGGAAATTGTCCAAGCCCCATGAGTCCTTTGTCCTACTCCAAACTCAATTCTTAGCCTGAAAGCACTCGGAATAATTGGTTCAGTTCTTCTGATTGCAAGAGAGTAAGTAAACTGAGCAGACAAGAGGCAGTTCTCAGAGATTAACTCTGTAGTTCTCAGATTTTTTACCAATAAAACATTGTTTGAGTTTATTGTTTTGGTGTGCCATCTGATTACTTACGGCAGAATGTGAAATGATTTGTGCGGAGAAAATGGACCTACCATCTCTTTATTTCATTGGCTCAGTTACGAAACAGATGCACAAGTAGGGACCATTCCTATAGTCAAAATGGGATTGCATGAAAACCCATACATGTTGAAAGTATAATATTATTACAATTGCCAAAAAATGTGTTACAAATAGAAATAGTCTTCACCACTATAACAAAATATTCATTTAAGGGTATAAATTTTGCAAGGAAACAAACTTACCAGTTGTGAGCTGTGAGGATCAGGCAAGTAGCTTCTCTTCTTTGTTTGTCTGAATTTTCTTCTGTTAAATAGGGATTATGGAGATAAAAGTTGTGGATATTAAAATGTGATGATTTATATAAAATGCTTGGCAACATCTGACATTTAATGAACGCTCCCAAATGAAACTTAGTACTATTCGCAAAAACATGTCCTCTATTATGACTCATTGTGACTTCCAGCTCAACCCATCTCTGAAACAGTTCAGATGACCCAGAAATTGAATGTAAGATGGCTAGGTAGTGGATGCTGGGTTTCATTTGATAAGTTTATTCCCGGTTCTATTACCTGGGACAACAAAAAGTACTGGGAAGATCCTTGACTTATGCTCTTAGTAAGGTCTTAGTTTTCTCCTTGTACGTTTTAGCCATCTTTGGCTGGTGTCACGAGCGCTTACTGGTTCAACTGAGTACAGAGAGACAGTACTCCGGAGACTCTTCTTTCAGAGAACAGAGTTTTTATTCAAACAAATTCACACGGCACTTTCCTATGGATCTTAATGCCTGTCTCTTCTACCCTAGCCAGCCAGGAGTTACTCAGAGCTTTCCCCAAGTCTTGCTCACTGTGAGACATCTTCTCAGCCAATGAGGGGGCATATCTGTGCCTCAGGGGATCCTCACAGCCGCCTTCAGTGCAGGTCCAGTTCACGGTTCACCGGTGACACCCAGTGGTCGTCGAGAGAAGGGGCATGCTCACAAGTGGAGGCTGTCTCCATGTCAGGGCCTTGGGATGAACTCTGACAGCGTGGTCTCCGATGGGTAGGAGGAGAGCGAGGTTTTGGGTTCTGGCCTGAGTTTGTAGCCTGGTGGTGACCTCACCACCCCTGTTACCCACACAGTCACCTTAGGGTTAGCTTGTTTGCATATCAGCCACCACCTTAGGGTTGGCTTATTAGCATATCAGCCTGTCATACTCTGGCAGGTTTGTAAGTCATAACACACTGTAGCTAATACTTCTTATTTCAATAATTTTTCATACTTTAACACAATACAATCCATCAATACAACAAAAATCTTATATGTGTTCACCACAGCTGGCTAAAGCCTCTAGAGAACTGGGCACTGGAGGCTCACGCCTGTAATAACAGCTACACAGGAGGCAGAGATCAGGGGGATACGGTTTGAAGCCAGCCTTGGCAAGCAGTTTGTGAGACCCCCCCATCTTGAAAATGTCCATCACAAAAAAGGGCTGGTGGAGTGGCTCAAGGTATAGGCCCTGAATTTAAACCTGAGTACTGCAAAAAAAAAAAAAAAGCCTCTAAAGAGCTCAATGTTCTATGTTTGGCATCACATCTAAAACAAAAGTGTACTCTCCACTTTGAGTGAGTGGTAGATGGGAATAGTGGTTGCCAGGTTTCAGGAATATATACCAATGCCATACATTTTGAATAAAAAGCTCAAATCTGCAGTTTATCCTTTTCCTCCCTGATGAAACGTTGGCTTTATATGACTATGACTTCCTTTTGAAGGGAGTACATTAGTTATGTACATGACTGAGTTCAACTAAGCTTTTTTTGCGGCACTGTCATTTGAACTCAAGGCCTCACACTTGTTAGACAGGTGCCGTTACTGCTTGAGCCACTCCAACAGCCCCCTGCCCCCCTTTGTCAACCTTCTAACTAAGTTGGTTTTATTTTTATTTACTTATTTATTTTATTGTTTTGCTGGGTGGGGGTACATTGTGGCATTTACAAAAGTTTATACAATGTATCAAATATATCATACTTGAATTCACCTCCTCCACTAGTCTCCTTTATCCCCTATTCCTAGAATAGTTTCAGCAGGTCTGATGTTTTATATTTACATACACATATACACAGTATTTTCACCATATTCACCCTTCTGCACCCTTTCCCCACCACCTCCCTCTTCCCACTAATACCAACCTCCCCCCACCCTGTTCTGCCCATCTGTTCTCCAATTTTGTAGAAGAAAAATGAAAAAGAAATAAATATTTTTGCTTGTTTGAGATAAAGGTAGTTACACAGAAGGTTTCCTTGTGACATTTCCATGTATTATGTATTATAACCACAATTAGTTCATCTCTATTTTTCTTCATTCTACCTTAGTCTTTTTCTAATGATGGTTTCAACCGGTTGAAAAATTCTATATTCATTCTTGTATAGAGAGTACATCAAATATATTCACCTTCTTAAGTTTTCCATCTTTTACTCTACCCCTCTGTATGTGACCTCCTCTTAGTGTGATCTAATTTTCATAATATTCCAATCCTTTTTTATTTGTTTTTTTTTTTGAGATAGGGTCTCTCAAACTATTTGCCTGAGGCTCGCTTCAAATTGCTATCTTCCTGATCTCTGCTTCCTGAGTAGCTAGGATTACTGGGTGAGTAACCAGGCACCTGCTCTTTTTTCTTTTTGTACCCTATAAGGAAAGGTTGTTGCTAAGGAGTTCTCTTGACTGAGTTCAAACAGAGCAGCCAGACCATAATTTCAACTCTCAATGAATAATTATTCTCTGGATATTTATTTCAAGATTACAAATTTTGGCCCTTTTTAGCATTACTTTTCCAACACATATAGTAGTTCTGTATAGTTATTTCCATTGTCTCTATTTTAGACATAGCAAAACTCAGTGATTCACCCAATTTTAAGCCCATGTCAGTACCAGGACTCAAACCCATGCACCCCATGTGGATTTTCTGATGCGTATAAGTGAAAGACACAGCTCTTCCTGTTATTCAGGGATCAAAGGAATCATACAATCCTTTGGTCCAAGCAGCACAATTCAGGGAAATAAAATAAAACTTACATCTTCCTATTTTTAAGCCTCTTAGTAAAGACATGATTGAAACCAAAAAAGGAGTTTATTTTATTTTATACAGTTTTACTCTTTGAGGTTCATACCAGTCAAACTGTTGAGAGGAACTTGATGGAGGGACGTTTTATATAAACAGAGTGGAGTCTGGATCACTCACATCCTTCATTCTCTTTCCCTTCAGCTCAGTTCTGGTTCTTGTCTTGTGTTGCTGTCAGGCTGCCTGGAAGCCAACACAAGAGGCAGAAAGCCGGGCTATATTCCAGGACAAAGATCTTTTCTGGGTTGCTTTCATACATTTTTAAATATGGAAAGTAGGGTTTCTTTCTGGCCAAGCAAAAAGACTGGTTTCTGTTGTCTTTTCTTTTAGTATCTCTTCAGACAGCCTCAGCATTTTTCATCTGGCAAGATGCTGATGGAATCATTAATATTTTTCTCTTTATAGTAAGATTTATGGTCATTTTTTACAGTTAATTCTCTAATATGTTAAAAATAATTCATTATATAATTACTTGTTTCTCTATACATTTTCTTAAAAGTATCTAGAGTCTCCAAGCCCAGTAATGAGTAACTTATTAAAGTCAAAAGGAAATGTCTTATATTTTATCATGTGAAGATGCCAGCAGATGATACTTTAGATACCTGTGTCAGTGTTTACAGGGCTTCATGGTATGAAAATACATGTCACTTATACAAGATACAAATTAGTGACAAAAAACAAGGTTTTAAGGCAAAAAATCCTAAATAACTTAACTCGTATTCACTTATTAAAAGATACTCTCATATTTTAGGGAGTGGGTAGCAACCAAATAACTTATCATTTATGCAAGATCTGAGTCTCTTTCTGGTTTTCTTTACTGTTCCAGTAAACTTATCTGTTCTTGCTCAGTCCCACCCTATATTAAGTCATATTGCTTTATAATATACTTTATAATATACTTCAAAAAATAACTTTTAAAGAAAGAAGAATGAACATTAAAGAATTCTAATGAAATGGGTAAGAATCTGTAGTGCTGTTCAAATGGAAATCTAAGTAGATTTAGGTTACTAAAAACCTAGAGTACAGAATGAAGACTGAGCTAATCCAGTTTACCAATCCTTGGTCAGATATAAAGGCTGCGGTATAAGAAATCCAAACTTACAGGAAAGTTAGCAAGCCAAACTCTAGCCAGAGTCTTGTTTAGATTGGACTTAGGGTTAAGATAATCAGATAAGCAGAACATGGGATTGATTGTTTGGGTCAAAAGTCTTGGCCAGAATAGCAGACAAGGCAAACTTGGGAAAATGCAAGGCATGGTTGTAGAACAAAATTACTTATGTAAAGATATGACCAGATAGCCAATGGCAGCCATTGGTGCAAGTTCTGCTAGAAAAGTGCTGTAAGTACACATTATCTAGGAAATGACCAAAGCAGTTGTGACAAATAAGGTAGGACATGAATGGATACATGGCAGAATAGAGACCTCAACTACACTTTGTGTTTTAAGTGGCTGTCTTTTTACCTTCACTCCCCATAGCCAGTCATTCAAAACATGTCCCTAGTCTATTTTAATCTCACCATCAGTGCTGCTACCACACTAGTCCTTTCTCCACAAAAAACCAGTGGGATCTTAAAAATCTGCTTAAAATTCTCCAAAGTTTTTCATTGGCACTTAAGAATAAAAATGAAAACTCTTAGCTTTGGCTTACATGGCTAAATTACTTGTCCCTTGGCAATTCTCCAATTCTGTCTCATCTCACTCTCTGCTCACTCATTATGCTCTAGCCAAGATGAAATTTTAGTTATTTCATTGTACATGCCAAATTATTCCTGCCTTGGGGAGTTTCTCTTAACTTTTCTCTTCCCAGAACCTCTTCCCAAGGTTTTCCCATGGTTGGTTCCTTCTTGGCATTTAGACCATTTAGGCAATTCTCCAGCATTCCAGAAAGTAGTACTTTCTCAGTTGACTGCTTCTGAAGAGCAGAGGAGAATATCCAAGCAAGAAATACTAATTTTTCCCCTGATGTTAATGTATTGCTGCCCTTTGTTATATGATGAGAATCACTCTTTGGGGGCATTCAAAACAATGGAACTTATCAAATCAAAGGTTTTCTGACTTTAATCTGCTCATGTGACCTGTTTTCATCTATCCCTGGGAAGTCTTCTATTTGGGCAGTACTGGGTTTTGAACTCAGGGCCTTCTTCTTGCTAGGCAAGCACTGTACTACTTAAGCCACAGTCCCAGCTTAATAGAAGCCCAGCTTCTATCTGTACCTCAATGGCCAGTAGAGAAATATGACTGTGACATGGAAGTAATGCTGGACTCCAGATTGTGCAAGTCACAATACTTTATGGGAATTACAAGATTATAATTATTAATGATTTTCTACTTTATAAGCACCATGCTAAGCACATTGTAGTCAGTGTTTTAATTCATCCTCACAGCAACCTATAGGGATAAAGTTACTACTATTAATTCCATTTTACAAAACAGAAAACTACGCAAGGTCACATACAAATTCAAAGTCTAGAGCAGTGCTGTCTTGAAAAAAGTTCCAGACTATAGTAAGCCTTCTATAAACAAACCCGGAAGAACTTTTCTCACTTATAGAAAGTGTTTGAATTTATAAAATTAGTAATTCCTCCCATAGCTCTTTAAATGGATATAGTGAATCCAAGTTGTATCAGTTTCATACAGCTCCTTGGATCCAAATACCTACAGTTGTATGAAGACGACCCTTTCCATTGGTAACTAGATTTGGAGGAATTTTCATGATATCAGGCCACTCCAGCATCCCCACCAGGCTTTGGGTATCAAGGGAATATCTTTATTCTTAAGATAGATGACCATTTAGGCTGGGTGGTACATATAAAAATGATGACCAAATGATTATTGCTAACTAGTGACTAACCAACTAATTCAGTCAAATTGACTTGATGTATGTATATTTTAGCCTGTTTCCTGTGGCTGTAACTGAATATCATAGATCATGTCATTTATAAGGGATAAAGGCTTACATAGCTCATAGCTCATAGCTCATAGATTCCAAGGCTGGGAAGTCCAGGAGCATGGCACTGGTTGTGTTAAGGGCCTTCTACCTGCATTTTTACATGGCAGACAGAGTCTCATGGTGAGACAGAGCAAGCTTGTTAGCTCATTCATCTCTTCTTACAAAATCACTAATACTGTAATGGGGAGCTACTTCCATGATCCTATCTAATCCTAATCACCACTAGAGGCCCTGTTTCTGATACCATTAACATACAAACGTGGGAATTAACCTTCCAGCACATGAACTCTGAGTGGCACACACCAACCACAGCAGTATATATACTTAGAGTAATATAGTGCCAGGTTTAATTTAGGAATATTACTAAACAGACCTATATAGCTATTTACAAATGGGAAGATTTAGTCAAAATTGTAGCACAACTGACATTGTAAATTCCCCCAATGTCAATGTTACTGTCCTTTTAATTCTCACTTAAGTGCATAGTATTTTCATCTCCTAACTCCCATCGGGTGCTGGTGGCTCACACGTGAAATCCTAGCTACTCAGGAGGCAGACAGAGATCAGGACGATCCCAGTTTGAAGCCAGCCCTGGGAAACAGTTTGTGAGAACTCATCTCAAAAAAACCCATCACCAAACAAGTGCTGGTGGAATGACTCAAGGTGTGGGCCCTGAGTTCAAACCACAGTACCACAAAAAAAGGTTTATTTTATATTAAGGCAGAATTCTGAAAACAACTTGAAGACACAGCCTCCTCATTATATTCATTTAAATGGAAATTAATATTTTGCACTAATGATATGGAATTATAATAATATGAAAAAAATTGAGACACAGCATCTCCCTAGAATTCTGAAATCACATTAATAGTCACTTACTCTTTCCATATAAAAACCATGCCCACAATTCTGGCAGGAGACAGAAAGGCAATAGGAGAGTCTCCTGCTCCTAGAATTTGAAGCATTCTCTTTCTTTTTTGGATCCTAGCCTGCTAATCTACAGTTGCTCTTCTACAGTTGATTGAGAAGAAATATGGTCTCCTCACACACCCTGGGCCATTAATGATGTTTTTTAGAATCGCAGTCAGGAATCAGGGAGTCCAGAATTTGAAATGGAGAAAGTCCTTTAGCTTTTTAACAAATCCCTTGATTACTTCCTTCTTAAAGTGAGAAAAATAACTCCTTTTCTTTCATTCAGCATGCATTTATTGCAAGCCCATTACTATGTGCCAGACATTTCACTGTGCACTATAGAAATGTGCATTGCAGAAACAGGACATAGATATGATCATGACACAACCCATCCCTTTAAAAAGGACATAACTCACAAAACAATCTAAAACAGTGTAGTAAGTGACAACAGAGAGGTGTGCAGAGCACTGGGGAAGGGCTCCTAATTCAGCTTAGAACAGAGGGAAGTTTGGTGAAGGTTTGCCAAAGGGGATGATTCTGAAAGGATGAGTAAAAGTTAGACATAGAAGACAATTTGAAGACAAATACTTATAAAATATTTTCAAATAATAAAAAAACTTCTTTGGCAATCAATGAAGAATTGATTTGGATAACTTGTGAGAACAAAATTTCTATAAAAGTCAAAGAATTGTTGTCATTGCTTCTTGAAGAAACCTAGCAGTGTTTATATTCAGAAACCATCTTTAGTTTTTGACTTCATTTTCTTAGACTCTATTGCAAGGAGGAATATATCTTTCAGCAATATGGTTACTTTTCACTAAAATCTTATACTAAGATGATTATGTTGTATTCTGTTGGATTTAGAAGTTTCTATTCAGATTTCCCACTGAGCAAAGTAAAAATGGATGCAATTTATAACAGTGGTGAATAATCACAAGATGGTATCCAACTCTTTACTAATAAAGCAAAACAAATTGAATGAGTCACCGAAATACAATCCTTCCTCTTGCAGTATCTTTCTGAGGTTTTAAAGGCAGCCAAAGGAAATCCATTAATGGTTTGTTTCAAGAGTCTACAATGATGATCAGAAGAACAGAAAGTGCCACCTAGTGATCCTTGAGGGGAAATTTGAAATGTGCTTTGTGAAATAAAGTGCTGGAAATACTTTGTTGTTTTCTAAGCTTTTATTCCAAAAAACTCAAACTTAATTTTTTGAGTTGCAAGGTATTGAAATAGTGAATATCAGGGCAATATGTAATTATAAAGAGTAATTATCAGATTCTTACAGGTGGCAATAACAGACACAGTTAATTTTGTTGGAATTGATAACCCTCCGGTGCCGCAAACAGATAAACAAGAGACAGAAAATCTTGACAAGGCAATTTTCTCTCGATCAAGAGGGTGCAAGCATGTGCTCACTCCAGCTAAGCAAGCATGCAGGCACAAAATGGCTGACAGTGGCTCCTCCTTATATCCCTGACACAGTTGTACCTGCCCCTCACCTGGGATTTGTCCAGGTCAAAGGTTCACAATCTTTCCAGATTGGATAAAATTGGATTAGGACATGCAGCTTGGTGGGCAATGGAGTTGTACAGGAATCTGGAAGAAGAAGCAAGGACCCTTTAAACATGCAAGTCACCTAAGATGGCGACCTGAGGAATTTTTAAGTAATCTAAGAGGGTAACAAATAGAAAAGATCATTTTTCTTACAACTTCAGGTGATGAGAATTTGTGGAAAGGATGTGCTTGTCTAAGACAGGAGATGCAGAAAGTTGAAGTCATGGTAGAACAGCCAGACCTCTTAGGTAGTTGGAAGAATGGCTGTTTGTTCAAAAATTGTAATACTTCTACTGAGCTAAGGGTCGTTTTGCACATCACAATCAGAGGTGTGAGTCATTGTATCCCCTGTCAGCTCTCAACACATTAGCAGCTGCATACCTACCCTCTAGGCAAGAGACCCAAGATTTATTCCTTGGAGAAATTAAACAGTTCCACAGAAAAGATCTTCCTGTGTAAATACTTACTTACCTCCAAGGATCACAACAGTAAAGCCTGCCAGAGTTGGCCCTACCCATAAAAGTTTGGTTTTTAAATTTTTATGTCCACTAGGGTCATGAAAATTTATTTTATCATTTTTACATTTACTCACATGTATATACATTGTTTGGGCCACTCCCCGCTCTCCTGCTTCTGGGCAGAACCTGTTCTACCCTCTTCTATGATTTTGTTGAAGAGAAAACATAAGAGAGAATAAGAAAGACATAGAGTTTTTGCTAGCTTGAGATAAAGATAGCTATACAGGGAGATTCCTAGCATTGCTTCCATGCACATGTGTATTGCAATCCACATTGGTTCATCTCTATCAGACCTCTTTGCTACTTCCTAGTCCTCTTCCATGTACTTGAAGGGTTTCTGACTCATTAAGTCTGGAAGGCAGGGAATTTGCATTTCTAACAAGTTCCCAGGTGAAGCTGATGTTGCTAATATAGAAAACCATATTTTGAGAGCCTCAATCAGCTTTTAAGAGTCTCCTTGAGTAGGACTAGACAAAGAAGGATCACTATATATTTGAGGGTGGAAGGACCTTCAATAAAGAGATAAAACAAAATAAAAAGTAAACAAAACAATAAGGGAATTAAAAAGAGGTTTAAAATATGTCTTATTCATTCATTCATACATTTAACAAATATGTTTTGATTGCTAAATATGTGCCAGAAATTGTTCTAGGAGGTGCTAGGTTTATAGCAGTGATGAGTCTTGGGAAGTTTGAGGGAAAATGACTTTCAACTAAGTGTACTCAGTCTAACTGTAATTGGAGTGAAGAGGTAAATCACATGCATTTTCACGAATGAACAAGTGTATCTTCCTGGTATGACTCATATTTTTCAATGGAGTTTCTTGAGAATATGCCCCAGCAAAACGAAGCAGAGGATGAACAGGGGAGGAAGGGTGGGATTCTGAAGGGCATCTGAGTGCTGGGGTTATAGCTGCAATGAGGAGCACCTGCCTTGCTAACACGAGGTCCTGAGTTTAAATCCTAGTTCTGCCACCACCAAAACCAAAACCAAACCAAACCAAACCAAAACAAAAAAGGCAACAGAAGGGCAGTCTGAGAAAATTCCTACTCTAAACACAGATTAAGTCTGACAAACAGCAGGGCTTGCAGCAGTAAGATAGATGACACCAGGAGAGAGGTCTCTAGAAAAGTACAGATTTCATGGAGGATCCTGTCCAGCATTCCTTTAAAAAAAAAAAGGATTTCTATAAAAAGGACATTGTGAAGAAAAGAAAAATAACCAGAAACCCCAGGAAATCTGTGCAGGAAAGGAAATGTAATCACTGTAAAGTTCTTGGCCCCACAAATTCTGGAAAATGTAAGCAGAAGTTAATGATCTTAACTTTATTAGAACAGTGTTGGCAGATGGAGAGTAGATAAAGGTGATAAAAGCAATCTAAGCATGCTTTTCTTTTTTTTTTGCTGTACTGAGACTTGGACTTAGGCAGGTGCTTTACCATTTGAGCCAGCATGCATTCATACCTTAAAGCAGAAAATAAGTAAAATTCAAAATAACTAAATGAAACACTACCTGCCAAAAGTTTACTTCAAGAGCTGATGCGAACTACCCTGATGAATAAATGAACAAGGATTCCCCTTTACAGAATGAGGTAGATGACTGGGTAGATATTAGAAAGAAAATAATTGCTTTTCTTTATAAGCCCTATTTTAAGATCCTATTTTATTTTTAAAACTTTCATTCCTGCACTACTTTGATAAAAATAATATTTTTTCTTTAGATAATAAAAAGCAGCTGTAGGTAGTATTAATAAATTTTACTTTAGGGATTTTGCTGTATTAGGAAAACCTGTCTTCCTTCTTATCTTTTTTAATAGGAAGGAAGTGGAAAGTTTTTCTGCTCGAAAAGAAGATTGACATTTATGAATTTCATGTTTTCTTTATGTAATTATGTAATTATTTCATTATGTTTTCTTCATGTAATTATGTTTTCGGACTGAACTTAAGAAAAATAAACTTAGAAAGGAAATACTGAGGCCTCTGAGGATCTTGCTATCATCTGCCTGACACAGTCTGGAATTTGGTACTGAAAGGCTTATTATAGATGTGTTGCACACCCGACATTGTAACGCTAATGGGATTTGTTATCATTAAAATGTTATTTTATCTATACCTATCTTCAGGCAGGTAATCAGAATTTGAGGAGAAAGGGCATTCTTTGTATAGGACCAAGTCAGGGTCTTCAAGAGGAGGAAGGCTGCTTTCTGTGGATGAAGGGGCTGCATTTACCGTCCAGGGAAACACAGAGGGTTTGGAAATTTCAGATTCATCTGAATCCACCCAAATTTTCCATTCCAGTTCTGAGAGGCAGTGATTTCAATTTACATTGCCAATTCTGCAACTCAAAGGGTGAAGACAAGACTGAACAAAATTACCTGCAACAGGATCGTTTGGCTTGATTCTCTGGGAGAGTGTTGCATTGAGCCTGAGAAGGAGAAAAATTTCAAATGGTTTGACAGCATTTGCTTTCCCTATAGAACTGTTCTTTGAAAAATGGCCATCGGCTTTTTATCCCCTGTAGCTGTAACGGCCCCTGCTCCTTTGCAGAACTTGGCCCATACTAACCAACACCCCATCTGTGAGATTGTTCTTTATCATTTCTTCCCTCTCATCCCATTTCATCCAGTATCTGACTACTATGACAAATAAAACAACTTCAGATACATATTCACAAAATAAAATGAGGATGTCTATTTTTTTAATTTAAAATATAGTGAATGGCATAACATAATAATGTGAACTTCAGACCCAGATGGCTTGGTTTTATTGCCTGGCTCTTCCACTTGATAGAAGAGCAAACTGGGCCTGTATTTCCTTACCTGTAAATAATGAAAAAATAGTGACCACTTATAAGGTTTGTTGTCAGGATTAAATGTTAGTAAATGTTAACCATTATTATTTACAAAAGTATACAATCAAATAATATAAATATTGTATATTTAAAAAATCAATCTCACTGCGGAGCATTTTAGAAGAAACAATTTTAAGGTCAGTTTGCATTTATAATACCTTTGCTGCAAGCAGAGATATTTCATTTTCTAAAAATCCTAGAGCATCTAGAAAAATGATTTGCAAGGCACTTTTAATGTTGTCTACATCTGGATATCTTTTTATTATAAACACCAAACCAGTTGTAAAATACATAGTAAAATGACTTTTTTTTTTCCTGGTTCTATGTTTTTTCTTTTCATTTTTGTGGTACATGGGGTTTGAACTGAAGGCCTCATGCTTTGCTGAGCAGACAATCGGCCACCTGAGCTGTTCTACAGCCCTTATTTATTTCTCAAGAGTATACATTGAGTCTAGTCAGGAAGTAAAATTCTTTTTCTGGCATTGAAGTTAATAATTGTTTTTTCTGTGCTTACTGAGAATTTTGATTTAATTATCTAATCAATTCATTTAGATGGTGATTTTTACTCTTCCATCCTCAAACTTACTCCTTAGTTGTATGAACTGATTAGGATAGATTTTCATTTGTTTTGTTTTTTTGGTCTGTTGTTACATGCTTTTTTTTTTTTTTTTTTAAATCTTATGCAGGCATGGCATTATTTTAGAGCTTGGTTCTAATCATGCATTCAGTAAGCAACTTGCCAGGTTCTGAAGATACTAAGATAAATGTCTGCTGTCAAGATGATCACACATTGTATATTTAGTATGAAGCATGGTATAAGCTGTCTAATGGAAGGGTTGGGTACAATTACCAGAACTGAAGCTTGCTAAGTCTGTTTGCCCCTTTGTGAAATAAACGAATACCCACCTTATAAGATTGCTTTAGGGTAGTGTTTACTAATCTTGGTTAACTATGAGAACCACATGAGGAATTTAAAATACAGATTCTTACTCACCTCTCCTGCACAGTAGATCACAACCTTCCTTGACACAGTAGATTAGAGGTCAAGCCTGTAACTCTCTATTTTCAAAGAGCATTCTTGGGGATTTTTATAAACCATTCAATATTTTGGAAATATTGTTCTAAGGCAATAGTTGTCTAAGTGATTTCGTTGATCTCGTTCTAAGCAATTGAATAAAAAACTGTGGGTATTATACAGCAATCTGTAATTTAAAAAGATCTCAAAATGATTTGTATGTGCACTACAGTTTAAGAACAACTGCTACAAGTATTAGTTTGGTTTTAATTAGATAAGTTTTGCTAATACCTACCCAAAAATAATTCTAATGATGATTAATGACAGAGAAAAGGATCAAGTCAGGCTATCACCTTCTAAAATGATGAATGAATTCATTTTTCTACCTTTTAGATATTTGTGCAGTTTTTTGATAGTGCTTGTTTACATTTGTACCAGGAAAAATGGTTTAGCATCTAGGTTTCCATTAAGAGAATTGCTTATAGACAAGGACAGATAACACAGCAGTTTTATTTATTCTTTGTTTGTTAGCTAAACATACATTTACGGGATACCAAAGTGTACAGGAGAACATTAGAGACAGTTTCTGTCATCAGGAAATATATAATAAGTGGATGAGGTAAGAAACATGCAAGTCATGTTTGACCTTGAGTAACTCATTTAACCTTTTCTCATTTTTCTTATAATGTATTAAAAGAATCATCACATTTTCCTTCCATTTTTCTCTGATCTGCACAATTGCTTTCCTACATCAGGCCTTTTTCTCTCAGCCTCTTTAGGGCTTCCTGCCCTCAGGTTTTTCCCTTCCTTTCATAACTGGTTTGATGTTTACAATAAAAAGACACTATCCAGGTATCTTCACTCTGCACTCAGGGCAATCTTCTAAAAGGCAAATCTTGCCACATTACTTCCCTTTTTATGACCCTCAAGGGCTTCTCATTATGATAAAGTATAAACTTTGTTAGTTGTCCTCAAGAGCCTGTATAATCTCAGTGCTTTGTCACAGTTTCTTGTCAGGCTATAGGCCTGGTCTCTTGTGGGTTTGTGGATAAATTAAATATGTAGTGCCTAATGGTAATGACAAGGAAATTGCAAGACCTCTGTTTATACCAAGGGATGTCCAGTCTGGAGCACAGGAAGTGAAAAGGAGAATTTAGAAGCTAGGAGAAGCTTGACTAGGCATCACTGAGAGATACATTTTGATCTTAGGTGTTTAGAACATTTTAAACACAGTCCTTACCTAAAACTATGATGGTGGGGACAGGAAGCAGGAATTATCCTATCTCTTTTGCAAAGAGGAGATTTGCAGGGACAGTGACAGAATCATGCCAAAGAGAAGGCTGGCCTCAGGGCAGAATGCCAGGTTTTGGATCTCTAGGTTTATGAGCAAGGAAACTGGAGTCTGAGCCAGAGGAAAATCTGTTCGGTGGATAAGCAAGTTGGATGGGGCTCATCCATCTACCCAAACTACAGAATGCAAAATTACATTCTAATTCCAGACCACAGGGACTACTGGATTACAACATATATTTGTCCTGCTTTGGTTAAGATTAGAACAAGATATCAGACCACAAAGCTAGGATGTGACTTACAAGACATGATGTAATTAAATTTTTAAGTAAGCAATACAGATATCATTAAGAATATCCTAAGAAGGAATTAGCAGGTGTAGATTGCTAAAGACTACCTTATAGGGATGATTACTTTAATGAGAAGCTGGGTAAAGATGCAGGGGTTTAGAAAACTGGATAGAATTTATATAAAACATAGCATGTTATAGTTAAATTGTATAGAATGTATGTTTTGTGCAAGGCACTAATGAGGCCTAATATTTCTTGATTTTCACAATAGCATTGATTTTACTGATGAGAAAACTGAAGGTCAAAGAGATTAAGTGACTTGTTAAATATTACAAACCTCCAGAGTAAAGAGATGGGATTTGGACTAATATTAGAGTGCTAACAGTAGTAGCTTTGGTTCATATAGCAAGTTTCTTTTTTTCATGATTTGTACCTAATTTCACAATCTCAAGTGGAGAAGAGAGTGAAAGAAAAAGAAATGGCAGTTCTCAGCCTTTTTCTTTTATAAGGAATGATTTTGAGTGGCACATGTACCCTGAAGCACAATCTGGTTGGTTTCCATTCCCTTAATCCCTTCAAAGAATTTAGAAGATGTTGATAGTGTTTTATGACAGGTTTGCATTTTAACTCATTAAGACATGACATGTAGACTTTATCTAGAGCTTTGAAGACCAGAAATGAAGAAAAACCTGTTACCACAATTAAATACCATTTTCTTCTTTTACATATTAACTGTTTTCCCATTCCCAATGGTAGTATGCTTACAGCACACATTATGAAACAATGAACTGATTAAAATCCTTGGTATTCCTGGTTCATTAATTTTGGGAGGATTTAGTTTTTTGAGTTCCCTGTATATTCTGGTTATCAGTCCTTTGTCTGATGTATAGCTGGCAAATATTTTCTCCCACTCTGTGGATGTTCTCTTCAGCTTAGAGACCATTTCTTTTGATGAACAGAAGCTTTTTAGCTTTATGAGGTCCCATTTATCTAAGCTATCTCTTAGTTGCTCTGCTGCTGGGGTTCCATTGAGAAAGTTCTTACCTATACCTACTAACTCCAGAGTATTTCCTACTCTTTCCTGAATCACCTTTAGAGTTTGTGGTCTGATATTAAGATCCTTGATCCATTTTGAGTTAATCTTGGTACAGGGTGATAAACATGGATCTAGTTTCAGTTTTTTGCAGACTGCTAACCAGTTTTCCCAGCAGTTTTTGTTGAAGAGGCTGTCTTTTCACCATTGTATATTTTTAGCACCTTTTCAAAGATAAGTTGGTTATAGTTGTGTAGCTTCATATCTGGGTCCTCTATTCTGTTCCACTGGTCTTCATGTCTGTTTTTGTGCCAGTACCATGCTGTTGTTACTGCTATTGCTTTGTAATTTAGTTTGAAGTCAGGTATTGTGATACCTCCTGCATTGTTCTTTTGACTGAGTATTGCCTTGGCTATTCGTGGCCTCTTGTGTTTCCATATAAATTTCACAGTAGATTTTTCAATCTCTTTAATGAATGTCATTGGAATTTTGATGGGAATTGCATTAAACATGTAGATTACTTTTGGGAGTATCGACATTTTTACTATGTTGATTCTACCAATCCATGAGCATGGGAGATCTCTCCACTTTCTATAGTCTTCCTCAATCTCTTTCTTCAGAAGTGTATAGTTTTCCTTGTAGAGGTCTTTCACATCTTTTGTTAGGTTTACACCTAGGTATTTGATTTTTTTGAGGCTATTGTAAATGGAATTGTTTTCATACATTCTTTTTCCGTTTGCTCATTGTTAGTGTATAGAAATGCTAATGATTTTTCTAAGTTGATTTTATATCCTGCTACCTTGCTATAGCTATTGATGATGTCTAGAAGCTTCTGAGTAGAGTTTTTTGGGTTTTTAAGGTATAGGATCATGTCATCTGCAAATAGGGATATTTTGACAGTTTCTTTACCTATTTGTATTCCTTTTATTCCTTCTTCTTGCCTAATTGCTCTGGCTAGGAATTCCAGTACTATGTTGAATAGGAGTGGAGATAGTGGGCATCCTTGTCTGGTTCCTGATTTTAGAGGGAATGGTTTTAATTTTTCTCCATTAAGTATAATGCTGGCTGTAGGTTTGTCATATATAGCTTTTATAATGTTGAGGAACTTTCCTTCTATTCCTAGTTTTCTTAGAGCTTTTATCATGAAATGATGTTGGATCTTATCAAAGGCTTTTTCTGCATCTATTGAGATGATCAAGTGGTTTTTGTCTTTGCTTCTGTTAATGTTGTTTATTACGTTTATTGATTTTCATATGTTGAACCACCCCTGCATCCCTGGGATGAAGCCTACTTGGTCATGGTGAATAATCTTTTTTGATGTGTTCCTGAATTCGGCTTGCCATTATTTTGTTGAGGATTTTTGCATCAATGTTCGTTAAGGAGATTGGCCTATAGTTCTCCTTTTTGGAGGTGTCTTTGCCTGGTTTTGGGATAAGTGTAATACTGGCTTCATAAAATGTGTTTGGCAGTTTTCCTTCCCTTTCTATTTCATGGAACAGTTTAAGGAGGGTTGGTATCAGTTCTTCTTTAAAGGTCTGATAGAATTCAGCAGAGAATCCATCAGGTCCTGGACTTTTCTTTTTGGGGAGACTCTTGATTGCTGCTTCAATTTCATTTTGTGTTATAGATCTATTCAGGTGATTGATCTCCTCTTGGTTCAGTTTTGGATGATCATATGCATCTAGAAATCTGTCCATTTCTTTAAGATTTTCAAATTTATTTGAATATAGGTTCTCAAAGTAGTCTCAGATGATTTCCTTAACTTGCATGATGTTTGTTGTTATCTCCCCTTTTGCATTCCTGATTCTACTAATTTGAGTTTTTTCTCTCTTCATTTTAGTCAGGTTTGCCAGGGGTCTATTGATCTTGTTTATTTTTCAAAGAACCAACTTTTTGTTTCATTAGTTCTTTGTATGGTTTTTGTGGTTTCTATTTCATTGATTTCAGCTCTTATTTTTATTATTTGTTTTGGGATTTGCTTGCTCTTATTTTTCTAGGAGTTTGAGATTTATCATTAGGTCATTGATTTGAGATCTTTCAGTCTTTTTCATATATGCACTTATGGCTATACATTTTCCTCTCATGACTGCCTTACCTGTGTCCCATGGGTTCCGGTAGGTTGTGTTTTCATTTTCCTTACTTCCAGGGACCTTTTAATTTCCTCTTTTATTTCATCAATGACCCTTGTTCATTAAGCAATGAGTTATTCAGTTTCCAGCTGCTGCATGTTTTTTGTCTTTATTTATGTTATTGAGTTCTAGTTTATTGCATTGTGATCAGACAGGATGCATGGTATTATTTCCATTTTCTTATATTTGTTGAGGCTTGCTTTGTGCCCTCTGATTTCACCTATTTTGGCGAAGGTTCTGTGAGCTGCTGAGAAGAATGTATATTGTGTAGAAGTTGGATGAAATGTTCTATAGAGATCAACTAGGTCCATATGATCTATGGTATGTTTTAGATCTTGGATTTCTTTATTGATTTTTTGTTTGGATGACCTATCTATTGATGATAGTGGGGTGTTAGTCTCCCATAACCACTGTGTTGAAGTTAATATATGCTTTAAGGTCCTTCAGGGTATGTTTGATGAAATTGGGTGCGTTGACATTGGGTGCATACAGGTTGATAATTGGTCTATTTCCCCTTTTATTTGGATGGAATGTCCTTCTTCATCTCGTTTGATCAATGTAAGTTTGAAGTTGGAGGATTCCAAGATGGCGGCTAGAGGGAGGAAGCAGAAAGCAAGCCTCCTATAGTGAAATCTTGGAGAGACGCTGGAGACACACTTTGCAGGCATAATCACTGAGAAGAGGCATAACTATGACCCCTCCACACCTCCAGCCGGTGCAGAGAATCTCCACTACACATTAAATGGAGAAACCAGGAGGGCCCCCGGGCCGCCAGATGCCCATGCCCAGATGGCTTGGGAAGATGTGGACCAGGTGAGCTTCATGGTACTGCAGTACTCCCGCAGACAAGCCTGGGCCAGAGCAGCATAGCCCCTGGACAGACTGACCCCCACCTGGGGAAAAAAGAGAAACTGACTAATAAGCAATAAGAACAATAAAGACATGTGGGAAAGAGGGTGGGGAGCCCTGAGCACTGAAGTTTGGGGGAAGGGAATCCTTCCCAGGACTGTAAATAAACCAGCTGGGCAGGCCGGAGAGGCTCTGGCTGGAGCGGAGGCGCATGCCAGCAACCAGGAGTGGGAAAGCTTGTGAGAGTGGCAGAGGGAGGAAAACTCCACAGGAGAGAGGGGAAGACCCACTTCCCACGTGAACTGTAAACAAACATGGTGGCTGGCAGGAGCAGAAGAACCTCCCAGTAACCAGGAGCAGGAAAGCTTGTGAAAGTGGAAGTGGGAGGAAAACTCCACAGGAGAGGGGGAAGACCCACCTCCAACATGAACTGCAAATAAACATGCAGGCCTGACAATGCGGGTGCAGTGTCACCTTTCCCAGTGCTTGGAAAGGGGAAAGCTTGTAGCAGAGGCTCCTGCACAGGAGAACTCTGAGCAAACAAAGCCTGTGGGTCCAGGTGAGTGATAAGCTCACCCCAGAGATCTGCATAAATAATGCCACCAGCAACAGCAGGCTGACAGTAGTGGGCAGGCAAGTCACAGCTGCAGATACCATTCTCAGAACAGTCTCCAGAGTCTTTTTTTTCTTTTTCTCCCTACGTTTGATGAGAGAACAACTGAATTACACCTGCATGCTAAAAAACTTACTGAAATTGTATTGCATTTGAACTTGGGACACTTGGTGGGTTTTTTTTTTTTGGTGTGTGTGTGTGTGTACTTTTGTTCTACTTTATGTGTCCCCTTTGATGAGACAATTACAGAACAACATCTGAGGCACCATCTCCAGGATTGGAGACTGAGACAGACACCCAAATTCTTAAGACTGAAACTTCATTGCATTTGAACTTGGACATTTTTTGGTTTTTTGGTTTTCTTTTTTTAAAATTTTCTATTTTCCATTTTATTTTAATTCATTTTTTATATATAGATATTTCTTTCATTTACTTATTTTTTATTTTTATTCTTTATATCTTTTTTTTATATTTTTGATTTTCAATCCTCTCTCTGTCTCTCTAATGCCCGTTCAGCTTACTGTTGATTAGTACACTAACGCTCCCTTTTGTACCTTTGAAATTTTCTTGTCTGAAACCTTGTTCTGTTTTCTCCCTCTTGTCTGTGTATTTGTATTCTCCTTTTCTTTAACTTCTTGCTTTCCATCTCAGCTCACCCTTCCATTCTAAATATTACCATTGTTATTATTACAAACTAGAAAATACTTAATTGCACACAGTACAGGGACAGTAACAACACCAAAGACAATGATGGGAAGACAGAAAAAACAGGGAAACCAGTTTCCATACAGCAAAAAATTAGTACAGGAACCAGAGGGGAATGAAGAAAACAGATACTCAGATCCAGACTCTAACAAAATGAAGATAAACTATGTGAAAGGACCCAATGAAACCCACAAGAATAATTTAAAAGAAGACATACTACAGGTACTCAATGAGAATTTTATAGAGATGATACCGGATATGGTCAACCAAAATGTACAGGAGACACTCAAGAAATTCCAAGACAACAAAAATAGAGAATTTGAAAAAGCAAAAGAAGAAATAAAGGAAACCATAGAAGCACTGTATCAACACCAAAGTGAAACAGAGAACATGATTAATAAACAGATAAATGAACTCAGGACAAAAATAGACAACATTAAAGAGGAAACAACCCAGGATGTGGAAAATCTCAGAAAAAGGAATGAAACAGAACTACAAAACAAAACAGAAGGCCAATCCAGCAGAATAGAACAAACAGAAGACAGAATCTCAGAACTTGAAGATGAAATGGTAATTAAAGGAAAAACTGAAGAACTATTAATTAAACAACTCAAGACCTGTGAAAAGAAAATGCAAGAACTCAATGATTCCATCAAAAGACCAAACTTGAGAATCATGGGCACTGAAGAAGGTGCAAGCAAAGGGAATGCGTAATATATTCAACTAAATAATAAAGGAAAATTTCCCAAATCTAGAGAAAGATATTCCCATAGAGATGCAAGAGGCCTCCAGGACACCAAACAGACCAGATCAAGATAGAACTACCCCGTGACACATCATCATTAAAACAACAAGTTCAGAAACTAAGGAAAGGAATATTGAAGGCTGTAAGAGGGAAAAAACAAGTAACATACAAAGGTAAACCCATCAAAATCACAGCAAACTTCTCAACAGAAACATTAAAACCAAGAAGAGCATGGGGTGAGATCTTCCGGGCACTGAATGAAAATAACTTCAACCCCAGGATACTCTACCCAGCAAAACTATCATTCATAATAGATGGAGCAAAGTCTTCCATGATAAGCAGAAACTAAAACAATATGTGACCACAAAGCCACCTCTACAAAAGATTCTGCACACAGAAAGTGAAACCCAACTTACCATGAAAAGACAGGCAGCACCAAACCACAGGAAAAGAAAAACCAAGACAGTAGAGAGCAAACTCAACTTAGGTACACACAATCAAACCTTCAAACAACTAAGACAACTAAACGAAAGGAATCACAACATACCTATCAGTACTAACGCTTAATGTTAACGGACTTAAATCACCCATCAAAAGGCATCACTTGACGAAATTGATAAAAAAGGAAGATCCAACAATTTGTGGCTTACAGGAGACCCATCTCACCAACAGAATAAGCATAGGCTTAGGATGAAAGGCTGGAAGAAGATTTACCAAGCCAATGTCCCCCGAAAACAGGAAGGAGTAACAATACTTATCTCTGACAAAGTAGACTTCAAACCTACATTGATCAAACAAGATAAAGAAGGACATTCCATACTAATAAAAGGGGAAATAGACCAAAAGGAAATAATAATCATCAACCTATATGCACCCAATGTCAACGCACCCAATTTCATCAAACATACCCTGAAAGACCTAAAAGCATATATAAACGCCAACTCAGTGGTTGTGGGAGACTTTAACACCCCATTATCATCAATAGATAGGTCATCCAAACAAAAAATCAATAAACAAATCCAAGATCTAAAATATGCAATAGATCAAATGGACCTAGTTGATGTCTACAGAACATTTCATCCAACCTCTACACAATATACATTTTTCTCAGCAGCCCATGGAACCTTCTCCAAAATAGATCATATCCTAGGGCACAAAGCAAGTCTCAGCAAATATAAGAAAATAGAAATTATACAGTGCATACTATCTGATCACAATGCAGTAAAAGTTGAACTCAACAACAAAAGTAAAGGAAAAAAACATGCAAACAGCTGGAAACTAAATAACTCATTACTTAATGAAGAATGGATCATTGATGAAATAAAAAGGAAATTAAAAAGTTCCTGGAAGTCAATGAAAATGAGAACACAACCTACTGGAACCTACAGGAAACAGCTAAGGCAGTCCTGAGAGGAAAGTTTGTCACCATGAGTGCATATATTAAAAAGACTGAAAGATCCCAAATCAATGACCTAATGATAAATCTCAAACTCCTAGAAAAACAAGAACAAGCAAATCCCAAAACAAATAGAAGGAGAGAAATAATAAAAATAAGAGCTGAAATAAATGAAATAGAAACAAAAAAACCATACAAAGAATTAATGAAACAAAAAGTTGCTTCTTCAAAAAAATAAACAAGATCGATAGACCCCTGGCAAACCTGACTAAAATGAGGAGAGAAAAAACTCAAATTAGTAGAATCAGGAATGCAAAAGGGGAGATAACAACAAACATCATGCAAGTTAAGGAAATCATCTGAGACTACTTTGAGAACCTATATTCAAATAAAATTGAAAATCTTAAAGAAATGGACAGATTTCTAGATGCATATGATCATCCAAAACTGAACCAAGAGGAGATCAATCACCTGAATAGATCTATAACACAAAATGAAATTGAAGCAGCAATCAAGAGTCTCCCCAAAAAGAAAAGTCCAGGACCTGATGGATTCTCTGCTGAATTCTATCAGACCTTTAAAGAAGAACTGATACCAACCCTCCTTAAACTGTTCCATGAAATAGAAAGGGAAGGAAAACTGCCAAACACATTTTATGAAGCCAGTATTACACTTATCCCAAAACCAGGCAAAGACACCTCCAAAAAGGAGAACTATAGGCCAATCTCCTTAATGAACATTGATGCAAAAATCCTCAACAAAATAATGGCAAACTGAATTCAACAACACATCAAAAAGATTATTCACCACGACCAAGTAGGTTTCATCCCAGGGATGCAGGGGTGGTTCAACATATGGAAATCAATAAATGTAATAAACCACATTAACAGAAGCAAAGAAAAAACCACTTGATCATCTCAATAGATGCAGAAAAATCCTTTGATAAGATCCAACATCATTTCATGATAAAAGCTCTAACAAAACTAGGAGTAGAAGGCAGTACCTCAACATTCTAAAAGCTATATATGACAAACTGACAGCCAGCATCCTACTTAACGGAGAAAAACTGAAACCATTCCCTCTAAAATCAGGAACCAGACAAGGATGCCCACTATCTCCACTCCTATTCAACATAGTACTGGAATTCCTAGCCAGAGCAATTAGGCAAGAAGAAGGAATAAAAGGAATACAAATAGGTAAAGAAACTGTCAAAATATCCCTATTTGCAGATGACATGATCCTATACCTTAAAGACCCAAAAAACTCTACTCAAAAGCTTCTAGACATCATCAATAGCTATAGCAAGGTAGCAGGATATAAAATCAACATAGAAAAATCATTAGCATTTCTATACACTAACAATGAGCAAACTGAAAAAGAATGTATGAAAACAATTCCATTTACAATAGCATCAAAAAAAATCAAATACCTAGGTGTAAACCTAACAAAAGATGTGATAGAACTCTACAAGGAAAACTATACAGTTCTGAAG
The DNA here is from genome assembly GCF_047511655.1 of Castor canadensis. Taxonomy (NCBI): domain Eukaryota; kingdom Metazoa; phylum Chordata; class Mammalia; order Rodentia; family Castoridae; genus Castor; species Castor canadensis. The sequence continues at coordinate 104,836,867 of NC_133392.1, read as the reverse complement.
AAAGAGATTGAAGAAGTAGTAAATTGTGTGTAGTAAATTGATGTTACTCTTTTCTGTCTTGCTTTTTCTTTTCCTGTAGTTTGGTACTGCCTGCCCTTTCATGGTTATGTTGGGTTTCACTTTCTGTGTGCAGAATCCCTTGAAGAGTCTTTTGTAATGGTGGCTTTGTGGTCATATATTGTTTTAGTTTCTGCTTATTATGGAAGACTTTTATTTCTCCATCTATTTTGAATGATAGTTTTGCTGGGTAGAGTATCCTAGGGTTGAAGTTATTTTCATTCAGTGCCCAGAAGACCTCACTCCAGCTGTTCTTGTTTTTAATGTTTCTGTTGAGAAGTCTGCTGTGATTTTGATGGGTTTATCTTTGTATGTTATTTGTTTTTTCTCTCTTATAGACTTCAATATTCTGTCTCTAGTCTCTGTACTTGTTGTTTTAATGATAATGTGCCATGGGGTAGTTCTATTTTGCTCATGTCTGTTTGGTGTCCTGGAGGCCTCGTGCACCTGTATGAGGATAGATTTCTCTAGATTTGGGACATTTTCTGTAATTATTTTTTTGAATATATTGTGCACTCCCTTTGCTTGCACCTCTTCTCCTTCTTCAGTGCCCATGATTCTCAGGTTTGGTCTTTTGATGGAGTCAGTGAGTTCTTGCATTTTCTTTTCAGAGGTCTTGAGTTGTTGAACTCATAGTTCTTCAGTTTTTCCTTTAATTACCATTTCATCTTCAAGTTCTGAGATTCTGTCTTCTGCTTTTTCTAGTCTGCTGGATTGGCCTTCCATTTTGTTTTGCATTTCTGTTTCATTCTTTTTTCTGTGGTTTTCCATATCCTGAGTCACTTCCTCTTTAATATTGTCAATTTTTGGCCTGAGTTCATTTATCTCTTTATTTATCATGTTCTTTGTTTCACTTTGGTGTTTATACAGTGCTTCTATGGTTTCTTTTATTTGTTCTTGTGCATTTTCAAATTCTCTATTTTTGTTGTCTTGGAATTTATTGAGTGTTTTCTGTACATTTTGGTTGACCCTATCCAGTATCATTTCTATAAAATTCTCATTGATTACTTGCAGGATTTCTTCTTTCAGGTTGTTCTTGTGGGCTTCATTGGGTTCTTTGGTACAGTTTATCTTCATTTTGTTGGAGTCTGGATCTGGGTATCTGATTTCTTCATTTCTCTCTGGTTCTTGTACTAATTTATTGCTGGAGAGAAACTTGTTTCCCCCTTTTTTCCATCTTCCCATCATTGCCCTTGCTATTGTTACTGTCCCTGAAATGTGTGTAATTCAGTATTGTCTAGTTTATAATAATAACAATGATGATATCTAGAATGGAAGAGCGAGAGGAGAGGGAAAGGAAAGAAGGTAAAGGAAAAGGGGAAAAACAAAACAAAACAAACTAAACAAACAAACAAAAAAATTACCAAACAAACAAACAAAAAACAGAGCTAAAGAAATAAACAGGGAGAGATAGTGTACTAATCAACAGTAAGCTAAACAGGCATTAGAGAGACAGAGAGAGGATAGTAATAATAATAGAAACAAAAGGAAAAACAAAACAAAAAACCCAGGTTCAAATGCAATAAAGTTTCAGTCTTAATAATTTTGGTGTTAGTCCTTCAGCCTCCAGTCCTGAAGACTTCTCAGTGTTTGTGAAGTAGTTCTGTCCTTTTCTCATCAAAGGGGAAAAACCAAAAAACCAAAAAACCAAAAATATCCCAAGTTCAAATGCAATACAGTTTCAGTTAGTCCTTCAGCATCCGGTGTTGTTGTCTCATCAAATGAAGAGAAAAAAAAAAAAAAAAAAAGAAAGGGAGTGTGGAGAGAGCTTTGTGAATGTCTATCTGAGGCTGTGGCTCACCTGCCTCCTACTGTGAGCCATCTGCTGCCACAGGCTTTGTTTATTTGGAGTTCTCCTGGATGCATGTCCTTTTGTTTTCTCCAGTATACAGTCCTACCTGACTTTTGCAATTGCCATCTTTTTTTTTTAATTACAGTTCATGTGGGAAGTGCCCCTTGCCCCCCCTCCCTGGTGGAGCTTTCCTCATGACAGCCACTGTTGCAAGCTTTCCCCTCTCCAAGATTGCTGGGGGGATGTCGCCACTCCTGCTTTCTCTGGCCGGCTTGTTTATTTAGTTTGCCTGAGGGATTGCCTTCCCCCACTCTCTGGGGCTCAGGGTGCCCCACCTTCTTTGCTATGTGCCTCTCTTTTTTTTTTTCAGCTTCTTGTTTATTAGTCAGTTTTTTTTTCTCCTTTTTATCCCCTGGGCAGGGGCCAGCCTGTCCAGGGGGTTATGCTGATTTGTCTCAGGGTTTCCAGTGGGAGTACCACATGCCACTTAGCTGACCTGGTGGTCTGCTTTCCCCAGGCAGGGTAGGAGCTGGCATCTGGTGGCATGGGAGCCTTCCTGGCTTCTCTGTTTAACATGGAGTGGGAATGCTATGTGTGGGCTGGGGGTGTGGCAGTGTCAGAGTTTTGCCTCTTATTGGTGGTTTTTCCTGCAAAGTGTATCTCCAGCATCTCTCCAAGATTTTACTTTAGGAAGCACGCTTTCAAAAAATGTAAAAAAAAAAGAAAAAAATGCAAAATAAATCACAGTGACTTTAAAATGAAAAAAAAAAAAAAAAGGAAGCACGCTTTCTGCTTCCTCTCTTTAGTTGCTATATTGGAATCTTGGTTACACAATGTGCACATTATATTTGGGCAGGTAAATCATTTTGAGAGAAAGAGGATAAAGGAAACAGAATTGGTGATGTGACTCTAGCATAGTCCTGCAGCTACCCTCAAGGAAACATCTGTGGCCTGAAACTACCTGGTCGGCTCTGGGAATGACTTTTTTAACAGTTTCAGTTAGGTGCTTGGAAATGCCTCTTTTACCTAAATGCATAAAATAAAATTCTTAGACACTCAAAATTATTGCTTGGACAACCTATAATTTTTGTGTTCCCAGGGATCCTGAACATGAAAGTAAGTTTTCTTTAAACTAATTTTCCTCAAGAAGAAATATAGTCAGTAGTTTGCATGAAAACTAAAATTTAAGATGGTTCAAAACACTGAGAATCACAGAGCAGTAGAGATGAATTGATTTAGGAAGGGATTGATGATTTCCTTGATTAATTTTTCTACCACATGGAAATAGGTTCATTACTTAGTTCTGACTTAAAATAATGCATAATTATTGCAAAAATTTTACATCATATAAAAAACTAAAGATAAAAATGGTCCTCTCATCAGACACCACTACTGTTAAGATTTGAGAGTGTGTGTGTTACTATTATGTCCTTTTTGCCCCTTATTCATCCCTAAAACATGGGATAAGTCAGGAAATCATGAGGTCAAGAGGTGCATTTGGTAACTAGATTCTGAAGTGACAGGCATGAGGACAAAAGCCAGCATCGTAAGGATGGTAGAGTGGAAAGAGAGAATCTGAGTATTGGAGGATGTCATTGAGCCATTGTTAGTTCTGAACTTCCATCCACAGACTTCTTACTGATGAGCCATGCTATCCCATTGGGATACCTGCTATTTGCATACTAAATGATGGCATTCTTAGTTCTGTTATTTAGTTTAGGCTGCTATAAAAAATTATCATAGAGTGGGTGACTTAACTAACAAATATTCTTTTCTCACATTTCTGGAAACTGGGAAGTCCAACTTCAAAGTGCTGGCTGATTTGGTGTCTGGTGAGGGTCCTCTTCCTGGTGCAGGTAGTTGTCTTCCTGACATATCCTCCATGGTAGAAAGGAGAGAGAGAGAGAGAGAGAGAGAGAGAGAGAGAGAGAGAGAGAGAGAGAGAGAGGAAGTAAGGCTTTCTGATGTCTTTTCTTATAATGGCACTGCCTTTATAACTTAATTACCTCTCAAAGTCTCCATTTTCAAATACCATTACATTGGGGGGTTCAACATATGAAATTTTGGAGACACAAATATTCAGTCCACAGCATTAATTGATAAAAAGTCCCTTGTTCATATATTCCAAAAATTAGATAATTACTTTTGATTTATTGAGTAATCCATGTTCAGCCTATTATTAAATGCATCTTTACTATGTACTAATTCCTATATACTCATGAAACTATTCCACCTGTTTTCTCTTCATCTACCTGTTTGGTTCTGTCACATCACTGTAGTGATTTATTTGTTGGCACTGGCCAATCCATCCTTCCTTTCCCATCCATTGGTTTGGTTTGGTTGGTGTTAGAATGTTGGAATGCAGAGGAGCACTGAAACAATGTAAATATGGCTACCCCAGATAAAAGAGTGAGAGAAAAACAACACACAAAACTGCCCAGCACCAATGGCCTTCCCATTTTCAGCACCTTCCCCATCCTCCCTTCCAGCCATGCTACCTGATGCCACCCTTCCCAACCTCCCCCTTTCCCACCACGTGATGCTTAAAAACCCCAGCCTGTAAGAAAAATGCATTTGTGTCCCTCTCAGAGTACTACACTGATGGCCAAGTGTCCCCTCTCAGGTCTTTCTTTCCAAATAAAGGCCTGCTACCTATGAAGGTCACATATTTTTTCTCAGATTGTCTCTCCTTTTCTGTTCTTTATGTGCCTCAATTCTTTTCCTTTATTTTTCCTTTCAGTTGGTATGTACTTTTATATTTATTTATTTAACTGTAACTGATTTTTCTTATTGCATCTTTTCTTTCAAGAAGTACCATGATGCACAATTGCTACAGCCAACTCATTTTCCTTCTATGGTATAATGAGTTTGAGACTTACAATATGTTATACTTTATGACATCCTCATTTTATGTTTTACTTCGAATAATTTTTTGTGGGGGAGAGGTGAGTGTTGGCATTACTGTTTTTTAATGTAGAATTCTCAGGAAAGTTATATGGGTGAAAGTGTGCCTCTCTTGTTATGTTTGTTGTTGTGATCTTTGGTAGAATTTCACCCTGGATTGTATCTAATTTCTAGGGCACTATTCTTCACACACGTTCACCAGGTCTATCCCATTCTTAGTAAGACTTAGCAACTCTTTGTATTTTACTGTATATTCTCCCAGGAATCAACATTCAAAATTCCAGACTTGTAATTTTCATTTTCTCCTACATCTAATCCTTTAGAATTCCTCAAATTTATCTGTTACAGTTCTCATAGACAGATTTTCACTTGCTTTTCCACTGCCATGATCTTATTTCTGACCTCTTTATTAGTCAATTTTATTACATTTTTAGTTTCTTCATGTACACTTCTCTTAGTCCTATCCTTTCTTGTTGGATTGATTTTCCTGAGGAAAGTTGTGTCTCTTGTTTGCTCACAAGCCTTGTGCTGAATATTTTCTTATTTCCCTTCCAGATCTATTCTCTATCTTTGTTTGTTTTGTTCTGTGCCTGGGGAGGAGAATCTGGATGAAATGTATCTGTCCTGGCTTCCTTGCCTTCTGTCTTCTTGCTTCTTGGCTTTCAGTTGGGTTCAGCCAGTAGAGGGCTCTATAGGACCTTGGAGGGAGCAAGCAAAGAGGGTGATTATTTCCTTGACTGTAGGTTATAGGTTGGCTAAAAGTTGGCTATACCACAATAAGAGGAGCTCCTCACATCAGGAACCATTTTCTTACAGTTCTAGCTTTCCTTTGCAGGTTCCAGTAAGGTCTCCTTTCCTTTTCCACTCAGGACTTGTAGTGGTAACACTTTCCTGATGTTGCTGGCAGGATGTTTTTCACCATCCCTTGTTGGTGTCTCTTGCTCTCTCCATACAGTTGTAAATAGCCTCCTCACCAAATTCTGCCTACTGATCCCATTCAGTTGTGCTATTTGCTTCAGACCCTGACTGCTACAAACTGTAAATGCCTTTCCATTGCCTACTAAAATAAGTATTGATTCCCCAGTCCCAAGTTGAACATCGTGTTTCAATCTACTTTTTTACGTCATTCCTACATTGATTGACCTTTTGTTCCATTAAAACTGGGCATTCATAATTCCCAGAATAGATACAAAGTGTATATTGTGTTTCCTTTGCTTGGAATACCCTATTCCTCTAAGGTTACTTTTTTCCACATTTTATCTCAGATATCACCTCTTTCATGATACTTTTGTTGAGCTCCCTTTAAAACCTATCTTTCAAAGAAAAACAAAAAAATTCATCTTCAATTAGCATCATATATCCCCTCACCTTCTGATACTTTATATGTCCCCATGTCATAAAAGTATTATTAATATACTTCTTGTCTTCTCTTTTGCTAGATCTTCTGGTATATTTGCTCAATGGTTTGTGTTCAATAAAGATGTAGTGCATCTGAGTAAATCACAGTGGCTAAAGTCAAAGAATAGGTTATTTTAGGATAGGGACAATGGATCAATCACGTAGAATATTTAAAAATTTCAGGTATTATATTATGGAAAGGAGAAATATGACTTTGATTGGCATGGAGGTAGATGATAAAGAAAAGTCAGGAATACCTTTGTTTTTTAGTGGGACTAGGGTGTGAACTTAGTGCTTCATACTTGCAAAGCAAGTGCTCTGCTGTTTGAGCGACATCTCCAGTCCATTTGCTCTGATTATTTTGCAAATGAGGTCTTGCAAACTCTTTCCCTGTGGCCTCAAACCATGATCCTCCCCATCTCAGTCTCTCTAGTAGCTAGGATTACAGGCATGAGCCACTGTTGCCTGGCAGGAATATCTATTTTATCATTCAATATTTGTTGACTGTCTACCGTATGTCAGGTACTTTATTTTTTATTTTTTATTATTCATTTATTCACACGTGCATACATTTGGGTCATTTCTCCCCCCGTCTCCTTCCACCACCCTCACCCCCTTCACCCCTTAGTTCTAGGCAGGTCCTGTTCTGCCCTTATCTCTAATTTTGTTGAAGAGAAGACATAAGCATAATAAGAAAGACAAAGCATTTTTGCTAGTTGAGTTAAGGATAGCTATACAGAAATATTCCTAGCATTGCTTTCATGTACAGATGTGTTGCGACCCATGTTGATTCATCTCTAACTGATCTTCACCATGGTTACTGATCCCCTTCTCATGATAATCTCTGTTGCTTTAAGGTTTCTGCATTAGTTCCTCAGCAGTGGAGACATCAAATGCTCTCATGTTTTGGGTTTTCTATATATTCCTATATCTCCTGTATGTGCTCTCCCTTTGTCATGTGATCCAAGTCCAACTACATTGCTGTATTTGCCCTAGATCTAAAGTCCACATATGAGGGAAACATAAGATTTTTGGTCTTCTGAGCCTGGTTGACCTCTCTCAGAATGATGTTCTCCAGTTCCATCCATTTCCTTGCAAATGATAAGATTTCATTCTTCTTCATGGCTGAGTAAAATTCCATTGTGTATAAGTACCACATTTTCTTGATCCATTCATCAGTAGTGGGGCATCTTGGCTGTTTCCATAACTTGGCTATTGTGAATAGTGCTGCAATAAACATGGGTGTGCAGGTGCCTCTGGAGTAACCTGTGTTGCATTCCTTTAGGTATATCCCCAGGAGTGGGATTGCTGAATCATATAGCAGGTCTATGTTTAGATTTTTAAGAAGTCTCCAAATTTTTTTCCAGAGTGGTTGCACCAGCTTCATTCCCACGAGCAGTGTATTAGGGTTCCTTTTTCCCCACATCCTCACCAGCACCTGTTGTTGGTGGTGTTTTGATGATGGCTATTCTAACAGGGGTGAGGTGGAATCTTAGTGTGGTTTTGATTTGCATTTCCTTTACGGCTAGAGAGGGTGAGCATTTTTTCATGTGTTTTTTGGCCATTTGAATTTCTTCTTTTGAAAAAGTTCTGTTTAGTTCACTTGCTTATTTCTTTATTGGTTCTTTAACTTTGGGAGAGTTTAGCTTCTTCAGTTCCCTGTATATTCTGGTTATCAGTCCTTTGTCTGATGTATAGCTGGCAAATATTTTCTCCCAGTCTGTGGGTGGTCTCTTCAGTTTAGAGACCATTTCTTTTGGTGTGCAGAAGCTTTTTAATTTTATGAAGTCTCATTTGTCCATCCTTTCTCTTAGTTGCTGGGCTACTGGGGTTGTATTGAGGAAGTCTTTGCCTATACCTATTACTTCCAGAGTGTTTCCTCTCCTTTCTGTAGTAACTTCACAATTTCAGGTCTGATATTCAGGTCCTTGATCCATTTTGAGTTGATAGTAATACAGGTTGATAAACATGGATGTAGTTTCAACTTTTCACAGATGGGTAACCACTTTTCCCAAGAACATTTATTGAAGAGGCTGTCTTTTCTCCATCATATATTTTTGGCACCTTTGTCAAAAGTGAGGTGGTTATAGTTGTGTGATTTCATATCCAGGTCCTCTATTCTGTTCCAGTGGTCTTCATGTCTGTTTTTGTGCCAGTACCATGATGTTTTTATTGCTAGTGCTTTGTAATACAGTTTGAAGTCAGTGGTGTTGGATCTTGTCAAAGGCTTTTTCTGCATCTATTGAGATGATCAAGTGGTTTTTGTCTTTGCTTCTATTGATGTGCTGTATTACATTTATAGATTTGCATATGTTGAACCACCCCTGTATCCCTGGGATGAAGTTTACTTGGTCATGGTGTATGATCTTTCTGATGTGTTGTTGGATTTGGTTTGCCATTATTTTATTAAGGATTTTTGCATTGATATTCATTAAGGAAATTGGCCTGTAGTTCTCCTTTTTAGAGGTGTCTTTGTCTGGTTTTAGGATGAGAGTAATATTGGCTTCGTAAAATGAGTTAGGCAGTGTTCCTTTCCTTTCTATTTCATGGAACAGTTTAAGGAGAGTTTATATTAGTCCTTCTTTAAACATCTGATAGAATTCAGCAGTGAATCCATCAGGTCCTGGACTTTTCTTTTTTGGGAGGCTCTTGATTGCTGCTTCAATTTATTTTAGTGTTATAGATCTATTTAGGTGATTAATATCCTCTTGGTTCAGTTTTGGGTGGTTGTAAGTTTCTGGAAATCTGTCCATTTCTTCAAGATTTTCAAATTTATTAGAGTATAGGCTCTCAAAGTAGTCTCTGATGATTTCCTGGATTTCTGTGGTGTTTGTTGTTATCTCTCCTTTTGCATTTCTGATTTTACTGATTTGGGTTTTTTCTCTCCTCATTTTAGTCAGGTTTTCCAGGGGTCTGTCAATCTTATTTATTTTTTCAAAGAACCAGTTTTTGTTGCATTGATTCTTTGTATGGTTGTTTTTCATTTCTATTTCATTGATTTCAGCCCTTATTTTAATTATTTCTTTCCTTCTGCTTGTTTTGGGATTTGCTCATTTTTGTTTTTCTATGAGTTTCAGCTATAGTATTAGGTCATTGATTTGAGATCTTTCTGTACTTTTAATATATGCACTCGTGGCTATAAACTTTCCTGTTAGGACTGCCTTTGCTGTGTCCCATAGGTTCTGTTAGGTTGTGTTTTCATTTTCATTAACTTACAGGAACCTTTTAATTTCCTCTTTTATTTCATCAATGACCCATTCATCATTGAGCAATGTGTTGTTTAGCTTCCAATTGTTTGCATGTTTTTACTGATGTTTTTGTTGTTGATTTCTATTTTTTAATGCATTGTGGTAAGATAGAGTGCATGGGATTATTTCTGTTTTCTTATATTTGCTGACACTTGCTTTGTGCCCTAAGATATGATCAATTTTGGAAAAGGTTCCATGGGCTGCTGAGAAGAATGTATTTGTGCAGAAGTTGGATGAAATATTCTGTAGACATCAGCTAGGTCCATTTGACCTATGGTGTGATTTAGTTCTAGGATTTCTTTATTGATGTTTTGTTTGGATGACCTATCTATTGGTGATAGGGGAGTATTAAGGTCTCCCACTATCACTGTGTTGGCGTTTGTATATGTTTTTAGGTCCTTCAGAGTATGATTGATGGAATTGGGTGTATTGACGTTGGGTGCATATAGGTTGATAATTGTTATTTCCTTTTGATGTTTTTCCCCTTTTATTAGTATGGAATGTCCTTCTTTATCTCATTTGATCAATGTAGGTTTGAAGTCTACTTTGTCCAAGTTAAGTATTGCTATCCCTGCTTGTTTTCAGGGACCATTGGCTTGGTAAATTTTCTTCCAGCCTTTCACTTTGTGGTCACATATTGTTTTAGTTTCTGCTTATCATGGAAGACTTTTATTGCTCCATGTATTTTGAATGATAGTTTTGCTGGGTAGAGTATCCTAGGATTGAAGTTATTTTCATTCAGTGCCTGAAGACCTCACTCCATGCTCTTCTTGCTTTTAATGTTTCTGTTGGGAAGTCTGCTGTGATTTTGATGGGTTTACCTTTGTATGTTATTTGTTTTTTCTCTCTCTAGAGAGAAATATTCTTTCTCTAGCCTCTGTTCTTGTTGTTTTAATGATCATATGTCATGGGGTAGTTCTCTTTTGGTCAGGTCTGTGTGGTGTTCTGGAGGTTTCTGTACCTGAATGGGCATAGTTTTCTCTAGATTTGGGAAATTTTCTGTAATTATTTTGTTGAATATATTACACATTCCTTTTGCTTTCACCTCTTTTCCTTCTGCAGTGCCCATGATTCTCAGGTTTGGTCTTTTGATGAATCAGTGAGTTCTTGCATTTTCTTTTCATAGGTCTTGAGTTGTTTAACTAATAGTTCTTCAGTTTTTCCTTTAATTGCCATTTCATCTTCAAGTTCTGAGATTCTGTCTTCTGTTTGTTCTATTCTGCTGGAATGGCCTTCCATTGTTTTGTATTTCTGTTTCATTCTTTTTTCTGAGGTTTTCCATATCATGGGTTAATTCTTCTTTAATGTTGTCAATTTTTGCCCTTAATTTGTTTATATCTGTTTATGGTGATCTCTGTTTCAGTTTGGTGTTTATTTAGGGTTCCTATGATTTCATTTATTTGTTACTGTGTTTTCTCACATTCTTTATTTTTGTTGTCTTGGAATTTCTTGAGTGCCTCCTGTACATTTTGGTTGACCAGGTCTAGTAACATCTCTATGAAATTCTTATTAATTATTTGTAGGATTTCTTCTTTCAGGATGTTGTTATGTGCTTTGTTGGGTTCCTTGGTATAGTGTATCTTTGTTTTGTTGGAGTCTGGATCTGGGTATCCATTTTCTTTTTCACTTTAAATCCTGTACTACTTTATTTTTTGGGGGAGAATGGTTTCCATCCCTTTTTCTTCTTCCCATATTTCCTCTAGATTCTGGTTCTGCCCCTGGACTATGTGTAATTTAGTATAGCTGGATTACAATATTAATACTAACAAAACCAAGAAGGAGGATAAAAAAGAGAAAGGGAAGGAAAGATAAAAGGAAGAAAGAAGAGAGGAAAAAAGAATGAGAGTGGTCTGGTGATCAAACAGCACACCAGGCAACCAAACCCTTAAAGAAGGGGAAAAAAAATCACTAGTTCTGTAACAATAGAATTGCAGTCTTAGTTGTTCTGATTTAATCCTTTAGCATCCAATTCTGTCTGTGTGTGTCTCTTAGGCAGGTCTGGAGCCCTCTAGTGGCGGCCCGAGTGGGAGTCTGCTGGAGTGGTTATTTGGAAAGCCTGTAGAGCTGGGGCTGGGCTCTGTTGGAGTGGCGGGGATCCCATGGGCTGGTGGATGCGGCTGTCTCATGCCGAGCTGGTGCCTGGCCTCAAGGGGTGGGGATCCCAGCAGGGCATGACTTGGTCATTCCAGGCGGAGCTAGGGCCCAGTAGAGCCTGAGGGTGGGGAGCACAAGGGGCAGGGATCCCACTGGAGTTTGAATGTGGTGGGGAGCTGGGGCCTGTGACCCAAAGGGCAGGGATCCTGGCGGTTGTGGATCTGGTTGGGAGCAGGGGCCCAGCATGGCCTGAGAGGCGGGTATCCCAGTGAGGCATGGATCCAGCACAGGGCTGGGACTTGGCACAGCCTGAGGGGCAGAGAGCCAGTGGAGTGGAGCAGTGGCTCTGCATGTCTATGGGGAGGGGACTTGGCAGGCTGGCTGTGCTTTTATTAGATCGTGGCCTGGAGAAGCCTTCCATGATCTAAGGGTTTAGAGTGCCCTATTTTTGGCTCTCCCTGGTGCTTTACCTCAGCCAAGCATGTCTCCAGCATCTCAGCAGAGGACCTGGTTCAGGAGCTCACGAGGTCTGCAGCTCTGTCCCAGTCACCATCTTGTCAGGTACTTTCTTAAGCCCTTCAGAGTACCTCTATTGATATTCAACATGGGATTATTTTAAAATTAGCATAGTAATAGGGAAAATTAGAATATGTGATCAGTTATCAGGAATTTTATAATTAAATTTTTGGGTGATTTTCAAGTAAGTATGACTTAATTCCAAGAGTTATGAGAAAGTTTGTAAAAATATAATTTTCTCACTGTGCATAGTGTGTCACCAAGTCCAGCATAGCTAAGGGTTTCCTATGTCTCCAGAAATATATATCAATTTATGAGAGGACTATCTGGATTTGGCTTTGCTTTTGCAACTTAACAGAGACATAGGAGCCAACTGCTAGATAAAAAAAAATGCCATGGAGAATATACACAATGGCACTTTAATTTGTTCTCATTCTTGCATTATAAATTGTGTATTCTTTTTATCTGCTTGATAAACAAAAACTTATCATGGGAGATTGGGAATCTTTTCCAGTGAAAATGCTACAAAAATGTAGCAAATTGAAACTTTTTCATTTGGAGAATTTGTCTTTTGTTATGCCACCCTCCAAAAGTATTTCATTTTCCTGTTTCACCCTTTTAAAAGAAAATTATAGTCTTGTGCTCCCTCCTCCCCCCTTAACATTTTCCCCTAGAGTTGTGCTCTTGTAGAAAAGGGGAGACCAAACAGAATTTTTGCAAAATAAATCTTCCTTTGGTCACGAAATTCCAAAATGATAAAATGTGTATCGATTAAAATTTAAACATAGAATAATTGTGTATTTTAGGTTCTTATGCTTGGGAACTTCGATGAGTTAAATTTCAACTGTGAGTTGCAGAGATAGTAAATAGCACATGATTCAGGAGTCCAGGGTGAAATTGGCTGCTAACTTGCTCAGTGCAAGTTTTGACTTTCTCAGTTCACAAGAGTTGCTTTGGGCTGATGGGAGTCCTCTCAAGCATCACATATGTTTCAGTGCCACTTTTTGACTAACTGATGTAAAACTTAAAATTTCATTTCAGGGAAAGTTAATTTTATGATCTGTGGCTGATTACCTCTCATTTAATATCAGTTTTCTGGAATGATATGCTATATTATATTTTCTCATTGCACAAAATGGAAATAATGAAAGAATAAAAAAATCTAAAGGGATATAAAGTAGTGAATATTTCAGACAAATCTCTAAGATTCTTAATAAAATTCAGAACACAAGACACATTGCTCTTCACTTGAGGAAACCTAGATCCCTGAGGGGAGATTGCATTTTCCACCTCATAAAGCAAAACCAAAAATGAAAAAACAGCCCTATTAGAGAAACTTTTAAAAACTTTTTTCCTTGAAAAGGAGGGTAAGAATTTAGTATTTGTTTTTGTTTTCTTTGATCTCTTCTGAAGGATGAGACTGGAAGATCTATGTGACCCTGACTCACCTGCAAATCTTTGGCAAACAGGTTAGCTCCAGACTGACAAGGAAGAAATGATTGACATTAGCTTCAAATGTTGGATGCCTCAAACATTGTTTTGGCTCTAAATCTTGCATTTCTTCTTTCTTTTAGTTAAGAAACCATAGTAAATTCTGCCTGATTCTGCTGGAATCTTCCCTCATGGGATTTCTTCTGTTTTTGTGTTAGAAGTGTGTGTTTTGTTTAATTAGAGAAGTAGGTTTAATATATGATGTTTTTGATAAATACATCAGAATGTTAAGTTGTATTTTAATATTTATTTATTTTTCTAAAAAAGTTTGACAATCTGATTATCCAAATGTTTGAATATCAAATATTAATAATGATATGTGACTTAGCTGTATAAGAAGAGGGAGCCTAGCTTTTTATATTGTAAGAGATTTTTTCTTTATTTTTTTCCCTGTTCTCATTCCCTTCTTTGCTGTGCTGGGTATTGAACACAGCACCTTGCACATGCTAGACAAGCATTCTAGTTCTTAGCTCTATTCCTGGCCCTAGTTATTTTTTCTTTAGAACAGACAAGTTAAAGTTAATTTCTTCTTTTCTCTCACTGTCTTCATTTTTTCTTTTTACTTCAGAAAACAGTGTTAACACAAATTTCTGATATTTCGGTCTGCCTGGAGTATTGTTGTAGATAAAATTTCATGTTCTTAGTATCAAATTAAAGCCAATTGATTTCTTGGGGCAACTTCAATTCAGATACCACACTGCTACTTTTGTTATTGGGCAGGTGGTGGAAACCTACCAAAACTAAATAATTTGACCATGCACCCAAATGCCATGTGAGAAAATTGATAAGGTTGGAAGAGTAGAGAAAAAGCAAAGGATGGTAGTTTTTAGTACCATTCTTCTTAGTACAAGAATTTTGTCCTCACTATAACTTGGCCTCGTCACTGACAAAATTTCAGTCATTTTCTAACAAGAGTGTCATCTGTTTCTCAGGTTTGTACCCTCAATTCCAACTTTATGTCATGGCTTCTCAGTTCTTCACATCTCTTTCCTTACAGTGCTAACCATCTTTTTAGATGTGTATAGCCTCTTATGACTGAAATAATGATCTTTGATTCTAGAATCTCTGTTACTTCTTTAGGAAAAGACAGAATGAATTAAATTCCAAGACTAAAATATGCCCTTAATAGTCCCTGGAGTCCCAGCTTAAGAAGGAAAGTTCTTATGAATTCTAATTCATTTAAACTGCCTCAAAGATTTGTCTCAGTGGTTTGTTTTAATATCCTGCAAAAATGTATAGAAACCAAAATAAGATAGAGTTCACAGAGAGAAGGAAGGGAGGAAGATTTCTAGAGTCTTTCAAGGAGCAAAGGAGAAATACTTACCTGCTAAGTCAATTTTAAAGCATTTTGAAATATTCATAATAGCTTAATGATGAGTGTTGAGTTGCTTACAAGGAAATCCCTTTGCAGTAAATGTTGTGAGGTAGTAAGAAAGATAAAATGTATTTTAAAGTTTGTAATATAGAATAAAAAGTTTGTAATATTGGACAAAAGTGGTGTCTATTTTGTGATGTACCAAAAGGAAAAGCTAACCTGACAAAATACTGTGAATTCAATTAAAATATTGTGTGTGCTTCAGAGGACATAAACTAATGACAATTTTTTTTTTCCTAAAAGAATAGCGGTGATGTTGGGAGTGGGAGCTGAGTGGTGGTGATGGAGAGGATAGACATCTACTTGTCAGAAGAAAGACAAGGCCAGTATTCAATAGTTAAAATAAATTCAGTATGTAATAAGTAGTGCTCATTGATTGATTTATTCATGGATGCATATTAACTTGCTTATGGACTATTAGATGGGTCTGTATCACTGTCAATTTTCCCCTCAAGGGTTCTTGTGAAGAGGAAAGCAACAAGACTACCTGGATTTGAAGTATGATAAGAAAGATGATATACTGAAGGAGTACAGGTTTGACTAGGTGTGAAGGGAATGACTCCTTTTTTGTTGGTCCGGGGGTTTGAACTTAGGACTTCATGCTTGTAAAGCAGGTGCTCTATCACTTGAGCCACACCTCTAATCAGATGTGAAGGGAAATACTGGGAATAACAGGAAATGAGGTTGAAATCGTTGGCAGGGATCAGACCATAGAGAGCCTTTTGGACAAAACACATTGGACAGCAGGTCCTGGGACAGGATGACATCTGAAGCTTTAACACATATGTCCCCTTCTCCACCCAAACCAGTCCCTTTACTCATATGATTCCCAGGTGCTACGAGACACTATTCCTTTGAG
This sequence comes from Castor canadensis, assembly GCF_047511655.1. NCBI lineage: Eukaryota > Metazoa > Chordata > Mammalia > Rodentia > Castoridae > Castor > Castor canadensis. Next base: position 104,821,133 of record NC_133392.1, on the reverse strand, counting down.
ACTCCATTGTCCCCAGAAAACAGAATGCACATACTCAGGAACTCTTCTATAAGATGAATGTCTTTTAAATGAAAGAAAACACTTATTTGAGGTATAAAAGAGGATTTGGGAGAGTACTAAGCTGCCTGAAGGAAGTAGGGAGGTGATTAAGGTGTCTCTGGCATAGGAGGTGATGTTACTGGGGACCATTCCCAATGAGTGACACATGCCACTGCTGCTGCTGTCACAGGAATCAGGAGGGCTAAAAGAATTCTAATGACAGATATTTAGATGGTAATTTTTAGATTTCTTAGAAATGGCTAGAAGTGCAAGTGAATACAGATGTGCTCACATACCTTGGAATGATTTTTAACCTTTGTTTTTGTATTTTCTCAGGAATGACTTAAAATCATCTATCTTTCTCCTTTAGTTGCACTGAGATTTATTCAAAGCAGTAAAAAGAAAAACTGATACACTGAAATAACTTCACGTAAAGTATGCTCACTTGGAAGCCAAGTTCTATGAAGAAAATCATACTTGGAAATAAAGTATGAGCAGTATGTGACTCTTTCTTTGACATGGTAGGGAGTTATTCGATAACCTCCAGAAGGTAGGTTAGAATGACAAAATGATAATGAAGTGAAATCAATTGGCTGGAATTCTGAAAAAATTGAGGAGAAAGAGGAGGAAAGCAGCAGCACCAGTAGGGGGGCTGGATCCCAATTCAAGTTCAGGGTTCTGGTTCTTCTTCAGACATGCTCTCAATCTCTTGATGGCTAAGCACATTAGAAAGAAAATATAATAAAAAGAAATCTTGAAAAACCTACAAAATATTAAGGTAAAAATTTAGATCTGGCCATTTATGGCTTTTATTTTAGATTTCTAGGTTGAACTGAATGACTACTGAAAACGGTTCTGACAAAATTACTGCAGATGAAATCAGAGCCAAATAAGATAGACAACCTTTGTTTTGAAGGCCTTGAAATAGTTGATTGTGATGGCTGTAATATTGATTGGAAGAAAGGAGAAAAGTTACAGTTAAGACAATGAAGAAAAACAGAAACATAGGGTCTAGGCACTGTTAGAACAATTGCCAACCAAGTACACTGGCTCATTTTTGTTGCTTGACTCTAATGCACCTGTAGCACTGGGGATAAAGAGTTACCAGGTTAAGGTTTAGAATCCACATTAGTGTTAGATTTTCTTCTTACTGACACATAATAGTTGTACATATTTATGGGGCATAGTGAAATTTTGCTACATGTATACAATGTGTCATGATCAAATCAATGTAATCAATACTTCAGATTCCCTAAACATTATCATTTCTTTGTGTTGGGAAGATTCAATCTCCTGCCATGGAAACAGGACACTTTTTTTTTTTAAAGAAAATATAGTCCATGTAATTTGTATTAGTTTACTGGGGAAGCCCTAGAGGTGATGGTAATTTTAAAGAAGGTGAGGCAGGCGAAAAATACATATTAGAAAGTGAAAGGTGGAAAAAGAAAATTTTGTGTTAGTCAGCTTGTTGTCACTATAACAAATACCTGAGGCAATTAACTTATGGGGAAAGAAGGCTTATTTTGACTCATAAGTTTAGAGGTTCTAGTCTATGATCTGTTGGCCTTGTTGCTTTTTAAAATGATTTTTCTTATGGTTTGTAATGTTTCTGTAAATTTATTGTGATATTTTAAGGTAACCCCCTTTCTTTTCTTTTTTTTAATTTGTATTTTATTTTGTTTTTTTATTTCTTTTATGGCCTTGTTTCTTTTGAACTTGTTATAAGGCAGCACATTATGGTGTGAGCCAACAGTAGAACAAAATATCTCACCTCGTATCCAGGGAGGAAAGAGAAAAAGAGGAAGGGGCTGAGGTTCCACTATTCCCCTCAAAGACATTCCCACAATTACCTAAAGACCTCTCAGTAGACCCCATCTCTTAAAGTTTCCACCACCTCCCAATAGCACTGTGGGTTGGGGAGAAAGTCCTTAATACGTGGACTTTTGGGGTACACTTAAGATTCTTTGGATCTTGATTCTGAAGTTGATCCTGATTATAAATTTTGTTTGTGTATTTTTCCTAATTTCTAGAAAAAAATCAACTGATGCACTGAATACCGCAGCAGGAAGAAGAAAGAGTCTTCTGACAGCCTGACACATTGTAATGGGTATGTCAGGAGTTCAAGCCTACAGGGCAGGTGTTTCAGTCATTATCCAGCAAGTTCTTTTTTTTTTTTTTTTTTCATTTTTCTTTTATTATTCATATGTGCATACAAGGCTTGGTTCATTTCTCCCCCCTGCCCCCACCCCCTCCCTTACCACCCACTCCACCCCCTCCCGCTCCCCCCCTCAATACCCAGCAGAAACTATTTTGCCCTTATTTCTAATTTTGTTGTAGAGAGAGTATAAGCAATAATAGGAAGGAACAAGGGGTTTTGCTGGTTGAGATAAGGATAGCTATACAGGGCATTGACTCACATTGATTTCCTGTGCGTGGGTGTTACCTTCTAGGTTAATTCTTTTTGATCTAACCTTTTCTCTAGTTCCTGGTCCCCTTTTCCTATTGGCCTCAGTTGCTTTAAGGTATCTGCTTTAGTTTCTCTGCATTAAGGGCAACAAATGCTAGCTAGTTTTTTAGGTGTCTTACCTATCCTCACCCCTCCCTTGTGTGCTCTCACTTTTATCATGTGCTCATAGTCCAATCCCCTTGTTGTGTTTGCCCTTGATCTAATGTCCACATATGAGGGAGAACATATGATTTTTGGTCTTTTGGGCCAGGCTAACCTCACTCAGAATGATGTTCTCCAGTTCCATCCATTTACCAGCGAATGATAACATTTCGTTCTTCTTCATGGCTGCATAGAATTCCATTGTGTATAGATACCACATTTTCTTAATCCATTCGTCTGTGCTGGGGCATCTTGGCTGTTTCCATAACTTGGCTATTGTGAATAGTGCCGCAATAAACATGGATGTGCAGGTGCCTCTGGAGTAACAGTCTTTTGGGTATATCCCCAAGAGTGGTATTGCTGGATCAAATGGTAGATTGATGTCCAGCTTTTTAAGTAGCCTCCAAATTTTTTTCCAGAGTGGTTGTACTAGTCTACATTCCCACCAACAGTGTAAGAGGGTTCCTTTTTCCCCACATCCTCGCCAACACCTGTTGTTGGTGGTGTTGCTGATGATGGCTATTCTAACAGGGGTGAGGTGGAATCTTAGTGTGGTTCTAATTTGCATTTCCTTTATTGCTAGAGATGGTGAGCATTTTTTCATGTGTTTTCTGGCCATTTGAATTTCTTCTTTTGAGAAAGTTCTGTTTAGTTCACATGCCCATTTCTTTATTGGTTCATTAGTTTTGGGAGAATTTAGTTTTTTAAGTTCCCTGTATATTCTGGTTATCAGTCCTTTGTCTGATGTATAATTGGCAAATATTTTCTCCCACTCTGTGGGTGTTCTCTTCAGTTTAGAGACCATTTCTTTTGATGAACAGAAGCTTTTTAGTTTTATGAGGTCCCATTTATCTATGCTATCTCTTAGTTGCTGTGCTGCTGGGGTTTCATTGAGAAAGTTCTTGCCTATACCTACTAACTCCAGAGTATTTCCTACTCTTTCTTGTATCAACTTAAGAGTTTGGGGTCTGATATTAAGATCCTTGATCCATTTTGAGTTAATCTTGGTATAGGGTGATATACATGGATCTAGTTTCAGTTTTTTGCAGACTGCTAACCAGTTTTCCCAGCAGTTTTTGTTGAAGAGGCTGCTATTTCTCTATCGTATATTTTTAGCTCCTTTGTCAAAGATAAGTTGCTCATAGTTGTGTGGCTTCATATCTGGATCCTCTATTCTGTTCCACTGGTCTTCATGTCTGTTTTTGTGCCAGTACCATGCTGTTTTTATTGTTATTGCTTTGTAATATAGTTTGAAGTCAGGTATTGTGATACCTCCTGCATTGTTCTTTTGACTGAGTATTGCCTTGGCTATTCGTGGCCTCTTGTGTTTCCATATAAATTTAACAGTAGATTTTTCAATCTCTTTAATGAATGTCATTGGAATTTTGATGGGAATTGCATTAAACATGTAGATTACTTTGGGGAGTATCGACATTTTTACTATGTTGATTCTACCAATCCATGAGCATGGGAGATCTCTCCACTTTCTATAGTCTTCCTCAATCTCTTTCTTCAGAAGTGTATAGTTTTCCTTGTAGAGGTCTTTCACAGCTTTTGTTAGGTTTACACCTAGGTATTTGATTTTTTTTGATGCTATTGTAAATGGAATTGTTTTCATACATTCTTTTTCCGTTTGCTCATTGTTAGTGTATAGAAATGCTAATGATTTTTCTATGTTGATTTTATATCCTGCTACCTTGCTATAGCTATTGATGATGTCTAGAAGCTTCTGAGTAGAGTTTTTTGGGTCTTTAAGGTATAGGATCATGTCATCTGCAAATAGGGATATTTTGACAGTTTCTTTACCTATTTGTATTCCATTTATTCCTTCTTCTTGCCTAATTGCTCTGGCTAGGAATTCCAGTACTATGTTGAATAGGAGTGGAGATAGTGGGCATCCTTATCTGGTTCCTGATTTTAGAGGGAATGGTTTTAATTTTTCTCTGTTAAGTATAATGCTGGCTGTAGGTTTGTCATATATAGCTTTTATAATGTTGAGGAACTTTCCTTCTATTCCTAGTTTTCTTAGAGCTTTTATCATGAAATGATGTTAGATCTTATCAAAGGCTTTTTCTGCATCTATTGAGATGATCAGGTGGTTTTTGTCTTTGCTTCTGTTAATGTGGTTTATTATGTTTATTGATTTTCGTATGTTGAACCACCCCTGCATCCCTGGGATGAAGCCTACCTGGTCATGGTGAATAATCTTTTTGATGTGTTGCTGAATTCGATTTGCCATTATTTTGTTGAGGATTTTTGCATCAATGTTCATTAAGGAGATTGGCCTATAGTTCTCCTTTTTGGAGGTGTCTTTGCCTGGTTTTGGGATAAGTGTAATACTGGCTTCATAAAATGTGTTTGGCAGTTTTCCTTCCCTTTCTATTAGGCATGGTGTTAATACTGGAGCTATTAATGCTCAGTCTTGCCTTTAACACATATTTGCATCATAATAAAACCATTCAGTTTGTACAGAACAGGAAGAATATCATGTCAAATTATGAAACATGAACCTGGTAAAAACAAATCATAAACCTTCTGGGGGCTGGAAAAGGGAGAAGAGGTGGGAGGCAGAGATGGAGGTGGGTGTATGTGAAGGTCTGTGAGGAGGAGTCCCGTGTACTCTCTAAAGAAGGGCTAGCATAGTGGAAGTACGGGCCATCTCACTCACTTCCTATTTGAAATCACACATGGAGACCAGCTCACAGTACCTGAGGTCTCCATGCTACCATGTCAGAGAGCCGTAATACAGTGTCAAGGGCAGAAGGTGCAATGCTAATGGCTCAGCGTGGCATGGAAGAGGTCCTAATTTCTCCCATGTCTTTGAGGCAAGCATGACCGAGAGAGAGAGAGAGAGAGAGAGAGAGAGAGAGAGAGAGAGAGAGAGAGAGAAGAGAGAGTTTTGATGAGGAGGGAATACAGGGAATGCTTGGTGGACCATCTTCTGAGTATTAAGTGCACTCACTAGATGGCAGCAGAGAGTAATGCTCGGGATATGAAGAGGGGGCATTAACTGCCTCCTTTTCACCCCTTCACCCCATACTTCCCACTGGTATCCTTGCCATGACCCTGGTTAGGAACTTTTATGCCATCTCTGGGAACAGGCAGAAAATAACAATTTTAGCTCCTTTTCTGTGCTGTAAGAGAATTTCTGAAACTAGACTATTTTTATAGAAAAGAGATTTATTTGGACCCATGGTTCTGGATGGCGAGAAGTCCAAGATTGGATGGCAGCATTAGTGAAGGTCTTACGCTGCTTCATCATGGCAGAAAGTGAAAGGGCAAGAGAAAACATTCGAAAAAGTGAACGCATGAGAGCTATTCTTTCTTTACAGCAGCCTGCTCTCCAAGCAGCTAATCCAGTCCTACGAGAAAGGCATTAGTTCACTTATGAGGCCTCTGCCCCATGACCCCACTGGGCCCCACCTCCCAACCCTGACTTTAAGGAATTAACTTCTCTTAAACATGAACTTTTGGGGGATACACTGAAACAATTGCAATGACAAAGTCAAAATTGTCCAGTGTAACCCAGAATGAATGAGTTTAGCATTTTGTTTTATTTTTAAGTAGTGTTGGGGATCAAATCCTAGGCCTCACACATGCTAGGTAAGTAATTTACCACTAAGCTGCACCCCTAGTCCTGAGTTTAGTCTTAAAGTATCAAAATAAATACAGCCTACAGTACCATCAACTCCTAATATGTGTAGGGTCTAAGCTTTTCTTCAGTCCCTTAATTAATATGACTCATGGCAGTTCTATTTCTTTATTTCAACCTTATTGTAGATATTGATGATGGTCATAGTTACAGAGGAACAAAACATTAAGAGGGTATTCTGCACTGGTTAAAGATAATCTGGCATTGGTTCTTGGACATGATTAGGTTTTTAGTCAGTAATAACCTTGTTTCCATCGATGAGAAGGACACACTGTTTCTGTCATGCAGTGGCAAAACAGTTAATTTGTCACTGTAGACACCTGTATCTACTGCCTATGAAAGGTAAAGCTTTCTTTTTTGGGGGCGATCATACATAGTTTCAGACCCTCAGACTTTGGGTGAAGAATTAAAAATCCTGAGCTTCTAATTTTCTTTCTCAAAAATTTCTAACACATTTGGAAGTAACCGATTCACTCCTTTATGCTCTTGTATTAGGGTGAGTGCTGGGTTGTTCAGGACTGAGGTTTCCTCGAATGCTAAAACTGTGTAAATCCTAGGTGGACTGCTATGATATGGCTAACTGTCTTCTATTCACTGAAGTGTTCTAACACCACCTTTAGTTGACTGTTGAAAAAAATGCCTTCAAGGGTTTGACTGACACAGGAAATTAGTTCAACTCTTTGGTTTGTTCAGAAGAAGTTTCTCCAAGAGGCTTGCAGAATGAAAATGAATTACTTAATCTGATGGTGGCACCAATTATGGCCAGTTTTCCAGGTGAGATTTTGTTGTTAGAGAGAAAACATCCTGGGGCACTTGGCATGCAATTATTGATATAGCAGATTTTTTTTTCTGTACTTGTTAATAAAGACAACCAAAACCAGTTTGCACCTTTACTATCCTGTGTCAACTTTCTAGCCTTTTATCAGTACTGAGGTCAGGAAACTGTTCCTGTGACAGACCTGATAGTAAAATTTTAGGTTCTGTAGGCATCATACAGGTTCTTTTCTCATCTTCCTCTTCCTCTTCTACTCCCTCTTTTGGTCTACTTCTTCTAAAATCTCCAAAAGTATAAACACCATTCATAGCTTCCAAGTAGTACAAAACAGGTTGTTGACCAGATTTTGTCAGACTTTCTAGCCTCTAGATAAGTGAAGCAGCTAATATAACTTCTAATTTAAAGATAACTATGATCTTAGGGAGGTCAACCTGCCTGGAGTCACACAGAGTGAATGATCTTGGATTTTTAAAATTCCTGTAGGATTCTAAATCTTTTACTTTTCCATTGCACCAATTCTTTCTCAGATTCTGTCCTTCATGCTGATGGTTTCCAGACCTCCTCTTAGAGATTCTGATTCAGCATGAGCCCCAGAAGATGCATTCTACTGGGCCCTCCATATGATTCTGAAGTGTGCAGTCCATTGTCCCTACTTTGTTAAATAACTGCTCAAAATAGAAGTTAACAAAGATAAGACATCTTTGTTCTTAAGTTCCCCAAGAAGAAATTCCACAGCTACCTCTCAGAACCCTATTCTTAAGGAAGCCACACTCATCTGGACATTGGCTAAGGAATCTTATTCTTCTTCTTTATTTGCATCCAGTTATTACACACTCGGTGCCTCTTCTCCATTCTGACCTTCTGAGGATAGACTTGTGGTTTCTTGTATTTGCTTTCCTTGATTTATGTTGTTTTTTTCCTTTCTAATGATGATTCCTGTTGAGTGTTGGCTCCTTCAGAAGTATTACCAAAACAGTGATAAGATAAAGCTGAACTTATGCTTACTGTGGCAAACAGAACAATTTATTAATGGTGTCTTTGCATCTTAAAGGCAGAAACACCATGTCAGAATATTTATGAGCATTTTGAATTCCAGGTTAAGTCTGGTCTTTCAATGCAAAGGCTTGATTAGAATTGGGTTAGGATATGTTACAATAGCATAACATTGGTAGATTTTTGAGGTGAGGGGTTCAAAATGTCCAGATATAAACTATTATTAATGTTATTTTTTAAAGAATTGGTGGTCTTTCATAAAATTCTTGGAATGAATGGAAAGGTTATTTTCAACTTTTATCAACCCGGACAAGAATTTCTTGTACTAGTAATGTTAAATTGACAACAACAGCAGAATCATGACATCATATAAAAGTAGATATTAAATTGTGTAGGTGAAGATGATTTTGGGTCTCACTGTTTTGAGTGAAAATGATTCTAACAATATAGTTTTCCATTTATTTCTTTGTTAATTTAACTTTACTTGCAAAAATTAAAGTGTATGTCTTGAGTTTGTTGTATTCACTGCATTCTGTCAAGCCTGAGAATATTTGATTTAAGTTCACATAATTTTAAAGGAAGAAGAAATAGATAAAACTAAAGTAATTGTTAAATTTAAATGAATGACTTTCCACCAAAAGAGGTACTATTTTATAAGTGATTCTTCTAAGATCAGTAATAAAAGTTTTTCGAAAAAAACCCTAAGTCGTTGGAGTCATTTTTTTTGCATGACACTTTTTATATGCATGGTTTCCATTATTTAGCTGTTAAGAAAAACAAAAATATTTGTACTCTTCCATTTGCCCTCTCTCTCTTTCTTCTTCCTGTTGATTTTTTTTTTTGATTCTGGGGTTTGAACTCAGGATTTTGTGCTTTCTAGGCAGGTAGGTGCTCTACCACTTGAGCCTTGCCTCCAGCCCTTCCTGTTGATTTTTTAGGCAAGTTAATATTTTCATGTTTTCAAGCATATGACATTTCAATTCTGTTCTGGGATTGTAAGTCTTCTTACCAGTTGTTTTCCTGTTAAATAGAGAAGTTTGTTTAAGAATATTTTTATTTTGATTCATGTATTGGCTGATTAGATTTCAATATTAAGGTGTTTTTGTTTGTTTGTTTGTTTATTTGTTTGGTCCAAAAAGGTTCAGAAATACTGGATTCCTGAGGTCTTACACATTTGAAGGTTTCTGTTACTTTTATACTTGAAAAGAACTTTGTAACACATGAATTTCTAAGTTATGTTTCATGAAGACTCTGTGGATATGAACTTTCTTTCCTTATGTTATCTAGCACTGATAGTTCAACTATCTGAGGTTGACTTTTTTTCCCTAATAGTGACATGTTTTCTCCCCTTGTGTGACAAAGTATTTATTTGTCCTTGAAATTCTATAACTTAACTAGGTTCTGTTAGTTACTCTGTGTTCATTTTCACTTAAACTGTTTTAACTAGTCTCCAAAGCTGTCACTACTTCCCCTTCCCCCATCTCTGCTTTATAACAGTCGTTGAAAAGAAAAGACAGTAGGGAGTGGGTATGTTGCTCATAAGCACTTGCTTAGCAAGCCTGATGTCCTTGGGTTTTGTTCACCAGCATTGTAAAAACAAAGAAACAAATGAATAATGATACATGGGAAACTTTCTTTTCTTAATATGAAAAGCATATTAATGTCATTAGAATAAGAGATACATAAAATGTGACCAGCATTTCTTAACTGAGTCACTCATTTAGCAAATACTGTCTTTTATGCATTTGCCAGATTCTATCCTAGGTGAAGTAAATAGATGAAGTTCTTGCTCTTGTGTAGCATCTAAATTTATTGCATTGTCCACAGCTACTTGTACATATTTTCTATATATCATGGCTTTTAGGCAAGTGCAGTGCTTACTCTGTCTTATTCTTTCATGGGTGCCATTATCTTTTCACATGTTGGAGGAATTTTGATGCTATGCTCTACCCCATGACAGAGGAGGCAGAAGATAGATTCTTGGATACTCCTGCAGCTACCATGCAGACCCCTGACAGGCTTTAGCAATCATATGACCAGGGCAGATGAGATTTTGATGTGAAAATGAAAGAGGAGGATAGAGTTATTGCTCAGAGATGTGTTATTTTGTTGGCAGTACTGATGTTTGACTTTGTTTGGTGACTAGAGCAGAAATAGTAGCAATTTTTCATCAGTTCCAATATTGACTGTCTTTGTATTTGGTGGACTAGCAACAATGGTGGTTTCAACTTCTGTTGTATAGTTTTGAGCTTATTCCTGGAAGATTAGCTGCATTCTGCTTTATCAGATCTCCCCAAATTTGAACATTTTTAATAAAATAATTTTCTGCAAAATTGGGTTGATTAAGTTAAAAACATAGACTGATACAAGAGGCTAATGAAATGTAGTATTTTCGTGGTCAGCATTTTTTTAAATTATTTTTCCTTGTTTGACTCTGTTCTATTTAGCCATTCTTTTTAAAAAAAATTCTTTGTTTTTTTTTTATAAAAGTTTTATTTCATATTATAATTGGTCTTTTTCTAATATATGGTTTGCATTTCTTCTATTGAATCAGATTGCAAATGCATATTTGTACACTTTTAAAAAATTTTATTCTATCAATAAACACTTCAAACAAAAATAATTTGAGGAAATGAGTATTGAGAAAATTTTTATAAACACCTTTGTGGTTAGTAATGTTTATAACTTTAAAACTTAGTGGCTTAGAAATCAAGGAAGTAATGCCATTTATGATAGCTAAAATATAAAATACCTAGGAGTACTCTAATCAAAGAGTTGAAAGAGTTCTATAATGAAAACTACAAACCATTTTGATGAAAGAAATTGAAGAGAGCACAAGAAATGGAAAGACTTCATGTGTTCATAGATCAGAAGAATCAAAATTGCTAAAATACTTAAAGTGATATGCATATTCAATGCAATCCTTGCCAAAATACTAATGATATTCTTCACAGAACTAGGAAAAAAATCCTAAAATTTTAATGGACGAATAAGAATGGTGGTCATGCCTATAATACCGGCATTAGGGAGACTGAAGCAGGAGGAGCAGCAGCTCAAGACCAGATTGGGCTACATAATGGGACTCTGTCCTCAAAACAAACAAAACCCCTAAACAAATAAGAAGTCTCAAATGGAACTGCAAAAAATCAAAAACCAAAACAAAAAAAAACCATAGTTAAAGCAATCTTAAGCAAAAAGAACAGAGCAAGAAGTCTTATACAACTTGTCTTCAAAATATACTACAAAGGTATAATAATGAAAACAGGTGGTGTTAGTATAAAAACAGACATGTAGTCCAATGGAACAGAGCTGAAAACCTGGAAATAAACCAATGTATCCAGAATCAACTGATCTTTGACAAAAGTGCTAAGAACACATACTGAAAGGACATTCTCTTTAACAAATGGTGCTGGGAAAATTGGATGTCCACATTGAAGAACAAAACTAGACCCCTTTCTCTTGCCACATACAAAATCAATTCAAAATATATTAAAAATGTAAATGTCCAACTTAAAACTATAAAATTACTGGAAGAAAACATAGAAGAAATGCTTCGGGACATTGGAACTTCCAAGAATTTTTTTGTAGAAAACCCCAAAGCACAGAAAACAAAATAAAAAGAGAGCCAAATGGGATTATATAAAACTAAAAAGCTTCTGCACAGCAAAAGAAACAATCAACAAGAGAAGAGAAAAACCTAAAGAATGGGAGAAGATATTTGCGAGCTGTACTTCTACCAAGGGATTAGTTGAACATCAAAACCACAATGAGACTGGGTGTGATGTTGCATCACCTGTAATTCCAGTACTTGGGAGATGGAGGCAGGAAGATCATGAGTTCAAGCCTAGCCTGGTCTACATAGTAAGCTCTAAGCCACCCTGAATTACATTGTAAGAACCTGTAAAGGAAACCTCCCCCCCCAAAAAAAAACCCAACCAGCTAACCAAGCAACCCAACAAAAGCCACATGGGATACCACCTCACTCCAGTAAGAATGGTTAATATCAAAAAGACAAAGGATAGCAAGTGGATGTAGAGAAAATAGAACCCTTGCATACTGTTGGTAGCAATGCGTATGGTTAGTACAGTCATTATGAGAAATAGTTTGGAAATTCCTCAAAACATTAAAAATAAAATTACTATGTTATCCAACAATCCCATACTGGGTATATATATCCCAAACAAATGAAATCAGTATGTTGAAGAGATATCTGTACTTCCAGGTTAATTGCAGTATTAGTCACAATAGCCAAGAAATAGAATTAATCTGTCTGTTGGTAGATGAATGAATAAAGAAAATATGGTACATATTAACAATGGAATACTAATCAACTACAAAAGGACAGAATCCTGTCATTTACAACACCATGGATGAAATGGAAGGACCTTAAGTTCAGTGAAATAAACCCTGTTATCTCTGACTTCTAAAAATAGTTGATTTCATAGAAGTTGAGAGCAGAATAGTGGTTACCAGAAACTGGGTAGACATGAGGTAGGAAGAGATGGAGAATATTTAGTCAGTATGTTTTGAGTTACAGTTAGATAAAGAAATAAGTTCTAGTGTTGTATTACACATGACAGGGACTCTAGATAATGATAATGTATTGCATTTTCAAAAAATTAGAGCAAAGGACTTGAATGTTTTCACACCAAAGAAATTGATAAATGTTTGTGAAGATGCACATGCTTATTCTGATATACATCATACATTGTATATAGGTATGAAAGCATCATATGCAATCCCATAAATATGTGCAATTTTCATGTGTCAATTAAGAAGTAAAACTAAACAAGCCTTAATGAATTAAAACAATAATCATTCAAACATTCCTCATGATTTGAATTTGGACAGGACAGAGTAAAAATCACGGATTAGATTAATGATGACTGGGACTTGAGCTGAAATGTCCAGAATGTCTTGAGGCTGGAATATTCAGGATTACATCTCTGGCATTTGGCATTTCTTTATAAGGCTTTAGGTACACATCACTTCACATCCTTCATGTTCACTACACATGGCTTCTCTCTGTGAGTATATTTAATTAATCTCCTTCCACATCGGCTTAGGGTCCAAAAAGTGTGAAAGCAGAAGCTGCCAGACCTTCTGAATGTCCAGGCTAACATCCTAGAAACCTATTTGCTCTACATTTTTAGAGCAAAATAGTTTTTCTTAAGAATGGATTTAATTTATAAATGATTTGAAATTTAAGTGTGTAACTTAAAAGGATCATGAGGCCATGTGCTGGGTTTTTCTCCAAATAATTTCTTCTTAATTTTAGACAATGAATAGAAGAGTAACATTATGGCAGTTTTCTTTTTCTGAAAGTTTTTGCTTATTTTCTATTGTTGATGTCAGACTTTGAAGTTTTAGAAACTCTTATAAAGGTAAATGTATGTCTTTCCTGAAAACAATCAGTTATTTAAAATCATTGTAAAAGGTACTTACAGAAGAGTCGGATATGGTAGGTAAAAGTGCAACTTGACTTATAAATTCAATTCCATTCTTCCTGTTTCTTGTCATATGACCTGGAGCAAGTTACTAAACCTCTCAGTGCCTCAGTTTAAACAATTGTAGAATCTTAATAGTTCCGTCCTTACAGAGTTGTTGTGAAAGTTAAATGAATTCATTAATGGAAAGCTGTTATGATAATAACTAACATTGATTGAACAGCTTGTATAAGCTAAATGTTATTATTTATACAAAGCTATCATTCTAAAATAATACAGCAAAGTAGAAAAGATGAAATAAAAAAGAAAATGCTAGGGAAAAATAAAAATAAAGCAAAATAAAAAATGAGAAAAACAAAAAATAAAAAAGAAAGTGTTAGAAATAGAACCTTTGTGTTAGTGCACGTGAAGATTCAATAAATGTATGTAGATTATTCTTTACTATTTAAAGGCAATTAGACTAGACTAGCATCGTGAAATCCACCTATATGATGAGATTCAAATATGAAACTAAGTCACAGAAAAAGATAAAAAAATAAGAGATTACTAAAATACATATCAGAGATTTATTCACAAATGAAACCTGACCAATCAAAATAAAAGTAGAAAATAAGGCAAAAAGCGTTAGTATTGGTAAAAATCTTTACATAACAATAAAAATAACTTGAGAAAATATAAAATTTATGAATTTTTATGTACTGAATGTTTTAAAATATGATAAAACCCTGACAGTCTAAGGTAAATTTGATAAACTCAGAATCATACTGGAAGACAGAAAAAGCAAATCTTTGTCAGAAATTGGTAGAACAAGAAAAAAATAGTATAATGCTCTTGAACAAAACTAATATCTTGATCTATATTCCAAAGTAGAAAATAGGAAATATATATTCCCTTTTAAAGATACATGATAGCTTTATAAACATTGGCTAGTTATTAGCTCTTGAAAGACGTCCAAATGAAGGTCAGAGCAAGTCCTCTGAATGCTGTACATTAAATTATAAATCAAAACCAGAAAATCATTGAGAAAGACTGTATGGGGTCGCAAACTAAAATAGGACTGTTACATGAGGAGTCAAGAGCAAATAACAATGATGATAACAACCCATTTAGAATTGAATGATAAAGTTCTAGTCATCAAAGTTGCCAAGAAAAGTACATCGTTCAATTTGAAGATAATTGGGCTAAGTGTCACTTCAAAAAGCTAAAAGAAAATTGACGAAAGCATGGAAAAAACATGAGAAATAAATAACTAGGATAGAGAAAGAGGATCAATAAAAACAAAAGCTGTTTTTAAAGTTAAGATTCAGGCTGTATTTATAAAATTTAGTATGCATGAAATATTGTCTCACGATCCTCTGTCATAGAGCCAAGGGAAAGAGAGATGTATATTCAAAGGATTCTAGATTTTCCATGAAGGTTTAGTTTTTGTTGTTATATTATCTAACCACACAGATGTCTTCCTTTCTTTAGTTTCCACTGCTAGTTTACATTCTGAGAAATAAGAAAATACTTTTTTTAATTCAAATAGATTAGGAAGTGAATAAATTTCCTAATGCATGTTCAAAGCAATTTTTCTCTTTTGCTATGGTAGGGATTGAATCCAGGACCTCACATATTCTCGTCAAGCACTCTATCTTTGAGTCATACCCCCCAGCCATTAAAACAAAATATTTAAGGCAAATTAAATATAAATGTAAAGATACACATTAAGGCAAAAATTTCTACTTCACAGTGAGTAGAAAGTATGCGTGGCAAAAATCCAATTCTTACTCAGCGTGAGTTGAAGTATAAATGGAATACTTCAAATATACATGCAAGGATCTGTGGAATGTTCTTAATAAATTTAAAAATGCTTTTCTTAAAATTTCAAGGTTCAGATTTGTTTAATTGTACCTTAATGTTTTGCAGCTCTATCTACTCGTTTTAGAGTTAAACCCTTGACATTATCCAGAAAGATGTCATCTGTTTTATTAGGGAAGTTACTAATGTGAACAGTCTTTGAACAGACTGACCTCATCTAGTTGATGTAGTAATGAATTCTAGAGAAAAGATTGCATTTCACTGAATTGCTGTTATTTTCTACTCTATGCAGCCTTAATTCCCTTGCTCAAATTGCTCAAAATAGGTTGCTCAAAATGAATAATTAATTGGTTATGCAATTTCTAAGAGTTACATTGGACATTTCAACTTTTGTCTACCAGGAGCATTCTTAGCATGGAAAGACTGAACTTTGGTTCGTTCATACAACAAATGCCTTGTGACTTCATACTCTACATGATGTGATGTAGTTGTTAACAAAACACAGGCAATCTCTACCTGTGTGATTCTGGAAAAACTTACAAAAGGGCTTAATAGGGAACAGTCTTTTACCAAAGCAATCTCTCAGCTTTCAGAAAGCAATGACTTAATGGGGTCTCCTCTCTTCTCTCCAAAGGAAGACCTACCATTACAGGTACGTTCTGCCTTTTCTGACTCAGTAAGAGAAACATGACTGATTGATTTCCAGGTTTGAGTGGGCATTTTACTGTACATTTCTACACTGGAAAACAAAACACATATTTTGTTAAATCCTTTAAAAAATGGGATTGTGGTTTTTCTTAAAGGGAAAAACTTAAGTGAATACAGTATTGTTAAAATTAAGTGCTACAAAAATAAGTATGCTATAAATATATCAAATCTCCAAGGAAAATTAATCAAAACTGAATTTATACATCTAACACTATAGCATTTTTAGATGTGGGTAAAGTGAAACTGGGAAATTTTTCATACATGGTAATAACTTTCTTATATAAAAATTATTAGTACAGAAATATCCTCAGAGTAGCATTCTATATATCAGTTTTTAATATCTTATTTTGTGCTAGATATTTTGCAAAATGTTTTACATACACTATTTAATCTCAACGTTAACTTAAGCTTTACAACAGCCCTTGAAATAGGGACTGTCATAAGCGAGATTTTGTGCACAGATGCTTTAAAGAGTTAAAATAGCTTATTTAATTTTATAGAACTAGTAAGTGACCAGTATTGTCTTTGAGATCAGATCTACCTAATCCAAAGCCCATCTTCTTAACCATCCTGCTATAAGGCTTAAAATTTTATATGTCCCAAGTTATACTGCTCTGTTTTACTCCCTTTTGAATGTGTTTGCTTCTAATCGAAACATAGCCTTGCAAATCTTTGCAAATCAAATATTAGGACCTAGTCCTTTAGTGTGCAAAACATTTATTGACCTTCATTTGCGTTTACTGATGCTAATTACTTTAGCTGACCCGGTTTTTATTGGTGTGCATTGATAACTACTATACTTAAAATGTGTTTAAAATGGATTTGAATTATGTATAAAGAGTCCTCACACAATATAATTAATTAATATGTTATGTCTTTATGACATCAGAGCATGTCATATGTGATCCTTATTTTTCTTCTCTCTCATACATCTGGTCTACCAGTTTTATTATTATTATTAGTTTTTTGCCTTATTTCCAACCCTCTTTTAATACTTTTCAGTGACCTGGTATTTTGGGAGTTTTCTGGAGTTTTCTCTAGAGCATAAATAAGTATCTAACTGATAGTATATAATACAAATCTGAACTTCAGACCTGGTATGTCCACTTTTTGCACTGTTTTTAAGTATTTTTGAGCTAACAGCTAAAGCTCAGGAAAGGTCAATAAAATATCTAGATTCTAAACATAATTTGGTAATAATGGAGCTAAGCTTTTCCTGATAATAATGGCCTAGCCCTAGTTAATAGGTGTCTCTTTCGATACATTGGGTTCATTCCTATTTGCCACAGGCACAACCACTCACAACTGACTCTCCAATTCTAGTTCAGTTGACAGCTCCCATTTATCACTGTGTTTACATTTTTAGTTTTCTAATAGGAAGGAACTCTTCTTTTATACTGTAGTAAAAGTAGGAAAATGAAATATAGACCCAATGGTTTACATCAAAAAAGGAAGAAATTATATATTTTTCTAGATGTAAAGAACATTCAGCAATCTTTATTCTTAAAAATTTTTTAAATTATCTTATTTTGGTTGTACTGGGGATACATTGTGACATTGAAAAAAGTTCTTACAGTATAGAATAGTTTCTTTCTGTTTTTTTTTTTTTTTTTGCATTATGGGGGTTTGAACTCAGGAACTCATACTTGCTACAGGCACTCTATTATATGAGCCACTCTGCCAGCCCTGGAATAGTTTCAAAATGTCTAATTTTTCCATTTTTATCCATGAGCACATAATATTTCTACTACAATCACCCTCAGTGATTAAATTTACAACCAAAATGTGTGCCTTATAACAATGTTTCTACTGATTTATGTTACCTCTCTAATGACAGTTCATGATTGGTTTTAGAACAAGTTTAATATTCAGTTAAACAGAACTGACAAAAAGGAATAAGGACTGGAGTTACCAAGTCTCTTTGATTCACAGCCTAATTATGTTAAGGTCACCCATATGTCTTTAATATATAAGCCACAACTTAATTGAGTCACTGAGAAAATTCATTTGTCAAGAATTAGGCACTTTCATCATCACGTTAGTTTTAAAAAGTTTATGCATTTTCTTCCTTTAAATTCATTAAAATATATTTTAACTATATTATGAAGCATTCAATTTTAAATCAATTAATTAGTTATCTGACCAATTTCCCTTGTTTTTTCTTTCACTACAGAAACCTTATTCTTTTGAGGCAGCAATGAATCCATGAAAAACACTCATTTCTTAGACTCCCTTGCTGCTAGAGTGGCCACATAATCCAATGAAATATATGTGGAATTCTATTGGATTGGGGGAGGGTCTTTCAAAGAAGCTGTTTTTTTTTTTTTGGTAAACATTAAGATCAGCCTCAGTTGGTGTTCTTTTTTAGTTTTATACTTTACTCTTAATCTTCTTCTTGCCTAGAATTTGGTGAGAAGAAAATCAGAGGGAACCCAAGTCCTTTATGTTTTTGCAGAGTAACTATGTTAGATTTGGGTTGCCTACTTCAATACTTCTAGTTACATGAGAAAAATATCACTTTCTTTGGTTCAGTTTCTGTGGTCAGGTTTTTGATGTATGCAACTAAATGCAAACCATGGCTAAAAAAGAATCTGAAATCTGGAGGTGGGTTGCTATAATCTAGCAACCTAGGAGATGGAGCTTTGGGCAACAAAATCCTGAGAGGAAAGATCTTGTATCTATTTGCCTAGAATACAAACTGAAAGTTCTATATCCTGTGAACCCTTTTAGTCCTGAGAAAAATGAGAATGTTGTTCACTTTACTGCAAACAGGGTTAAGAAGAAAGTAAATTTTTAATAATGGAGACACTCTTTCTTTGAGCCTGCAATGCATTTTGACTGAGAACTTTTCAAAGATGAAAATGCCACTGCTTCCATATCCATCACCAAAGCCAGTACAAGCAAAGTTTTCACCCTTACAAGAAATCAAATTGTGGCCCCATGTCTCTCTTAAGAGAGCATAAAAGGTTGATCTTTGGTTGAGATTTCTCTACCAGTAATTGAATAGAAGCAGTGCTGTTCTTTTTTCTCGAGGGGGGCAACACTGGGGTTTGAACTCAGGCCTTTGCACCTGCTAGGTAAGTGAGCCATGTCCTCAGACCAGTGCTTGCCTTTTGTGGGAGTCTGATTGCAAAGATACACAAAGTTGGCAAGCAACAGTCAGTAATTATTTAATCCATGGATCTATCTGTGGGCTCTCTAAACATATACCATGTGCAGGCACACTGAAAACTGTGAAGCTCCAAGTAAGGCATTCTTCATAACGTCCACCTCATGTACAGCCCTAGAGGGTAATAGATGAAGATTATCTCCTTGGGAGCAAAATTAAGATTTATGGACGGCAATGGATTTTAGGGAAAGATCTAGAGCTACATTGTCTATATAGTGACTGTAGTTACCAGCTACATGTAGCTGTTGGGTACTTGAAATGTGACTATTCCAAACTGGGATGTACTGTAAACATAAGATACACACTAGATTCCAAAGACTTGGTATAAAAAGGAATATAAAATATCTAATTAATATGTTTATCACATTAATTATATTATAAATCAACATAAGCTTTTGGATCCATTTGGTTAAATAGAATGTTTTGTTAAGATCACTTATGCCTTTTTTTCTTTTTGGGTGGAACTGTGGTTTGAACTCAGGGCTTCAAGTTTGCAAAGCAGGTGCTCTACCACTTGAGCCACACCTCCAATCTAGTTTGCTCTAGTTATTTTGGAGATAGGCTCTCACATACGATTTGGCCAGGCTGGCCTTGAACTGCAATCCTCCTGATCTCGGTCTTCCAAATAGCTAGGGTTATAGGTGTGAAACACTGGTGCTTGGCTTTTGCCTGTCTATTTTTAAGTGGGAAATCTATTTTACTGGGAAATTTAAAATGAAACCCTTGTGATTCATGTTATATTTATAGTATACAGTTCTGACTTAGAGCACAACTAGATATGAGATGGCCAGAAGGGATATTCAAATTTTTATTCCATTGCCAGAGCAGGGAATCTTTGTTTCTTCTGCACAGAAAAATTCAGTATTTCCTGTGGACTGCTGCTGTATGTTTCCCATTCTCTCCTATTCAGAATGTTTTAAATTGCTTATTATTTTGTCTGACTCCTCTGTTAGTTCATTAGAGAAAATTAGTTTATTGGTCGCTAGATCTGATAGAGATTACTGAGCAACTCCAAGTGATCTCCCAACTTCAATTGTAGGCAAGAAGTTGATAAGACTTTGAAGTTGTCTTGTAGAGGAGAGGAAGCGTATGTTTTAGGACTGGCTAAAGGGTATGTATGGATGTAGGAAAGTCAAAATGTTAAACTGAGGAAAATGTTGCTTGTGTTCTGTTAAGCATCCATTCCCTTCCACTCTTACTATCAGACCCCTAATTTTTGAGGGGTTAACACATGTTCATTTAAAAACAATCTCAACCTTCTTTTGCAATGAGAGTAGCAATGTGGCCAGGTTTGGGCCAATGAGATGTAAATGAACTTCTACTTGGTTTCTGGGAAAATTATTGTTTTCTTGATTAAAAAGAATGTGTGTACTTGGATGGCATATGTTTCCTTTGGTCTGTCTTCCTGACTGTAATATGGATAGAACAGCTGGAGGGAGTTCTGATTTCCAGTTCACCATGTAAGAAGTTTGGAGTTCATTATTACTACCTGCACTATAGCAATAGGAAAAGTTGACAAGTTAAAAACCAACAACTCTGTTTTAGATCTATCAGAGAATTGAGATGCAGGGCATACTTCTGTTCTCAAAATTGGAAAGACTGGTAGTTAAGGGGAATCACAATTTACTGGAGCAGAAACACATGAATAAACATACCTGTGAGGACTAATATACAGCAGTAAAGCCTACTACGTATTGATAAATTGTCAAAGGCTCGAAGTGGGCAGTTTTGACAGTTAAAACTTATGTGGGTGGGACTCAGTTTTAAAGAGGCTTCCATACTTTTGTGGATTTTTCGTCTACGTGGTCTACCTGTCCTCACAGTGAAGATCAGAAGAAAATCTCCTCATGCTCCCTGTAGAAGGAGGGAAAAGTGGCCATTTTAAAATATGCTCAAGTCATTCTGTTCTTCCTTCCTTCCTTCCTTCCTTTTTTTCTTTCTTCCTTTTGGAGGTACTGAGGCTTGAACTCAGGATTTCTCATTGCTCAGCAGGTACTCTATCTTGAGTCACTCCACCAGCCTTTTATTGCTTTGGGTTTTTTTTTTTTTTTTTGAGATAGGGTCTCATAAACAATTTTCCTGTGCTGGCTTTGAACTGTGATCCTCTTGATCTCTGCCTCCCAAGTAGCTAGGATTACAGGCATGAGCCACGGGTGTCTGGACCATCTGTCCTTAATAAGGCCTTTCGTTAAAGCAACTATTGCACCTGAATGTAACTGAGGTCTCACCAGACCTAACCAACCTGAGGGAAAGTAAATAGAACAATTCTATTTACTAGCTCTAGCTTTCCAAATGGATTAAGGGAAATACCCAACTCCAGTCCTCTATCAGTTTGCTAGTGCTGCTATGGCAAAGTACCACAGACTGAGTGGTTCAAACAACAGAAATGTACTGTCTCATAGTTCTGGAGGTTAGATGTTCAAAATCAAGGTGTCAGTAGAGTTGTTTTCTTCTGAGGGCTATGAGAGAAGGATCTGTTTCAGGTGTCTCTCCATGACTTATATATGGTCTGATTCCCCATGTCTTAAAGGACACCAGTCCTATTGCATTAGGATCCACCTTAATAACCTTGCTTTAACCCGATTACCTCTACAAAGATCCTGTCTTTAAATGAGGTCACATTCTGAGGCACTAGATGTTAGAATGCTAACATTTGAATTTGCATGGAACACAATTAAGCCTTAACAAGCCCCTTCTAGTTTTCCACACAGGAAGGGAAATATCCAACTGTAGCTATTGCTAGTCTTCCTGTCTCACCTAGAGGGGGTGTTGAAAAGCACTTGTGAAGGTCATTGCCTAGGAGGCAAAGGTCACTAAAAGACCTAGTCATGGGACTTGGAGAATGCTTTCCCTCCATCTGTGCTTTGCCACCATATCAATGGGGTTCCTATATAATAGAATATAACATCCCATGCCTTATTTAAGAAGTCTGTAGAGGATTTCAAAGACAACAGGGGACACAAAAACAAGTACACTAGAGAAAAATTTAGCTTTAGATACTTATACCCACAGCAAAAGGTAAATGCAGCCTAACTTTTAGATAGACAAACACAGTATCTCACACAAAAGACCTCTTTACCCCAATTCCTTTTCAACAGTATATTATGTACATTTTTCAACAAAAATTTGCAAGATGTGCTAAAAAATGCAATTTAGAGAGAGAGGAAGAGTGAGAGAGAGAGAGAGAGAGAGAGCAAGCCTTAGAACCAGACTTAAATGTGGCCATGGTTTGAGAATTATCAGAGCAAGAATTTAAAACAACTATGATTAAGATGCTAAGGTCGCTAATGGAAGCTGGAAAACATGCAAGATTAGATGTAGAGAGCTGGAAGTTCCAACAAGGACTCAAAATGGAATGATAGAAATGAAAAACATCAGAATATAAATGAAGAATATCTATGGTGGACTCATCAATAGACTGGAGATGGTGAAAGAATCAGTGAACTTGAAGAAATGTCAGTTGCAACTTCTAAAACTGAAATGCACAGAGAAGAAAGAATGAATTGTCTCTTATTCAAGAATGTGGGGGCAATTGCAGAAAATGTAACATGGTAATGAAAGCATACTTTGAAGATAGTGCAGTTTCTGTTTCAGATCCCTCAAATAAATAAATATTGTAATAAAGTGAGTCATACAAGTTTTTGGTTTCTCAGTGCATATAAAAGTTATATTTACACTATGTTGTAGTTTAGTGATTATGCAATAGCATTATGTGTATAAGAACAAAATATATATACCTTAAGTAATACTTCATTGCTTAAAAAATGCTAGAAATCATCTGAGCCTTCGGTGAGTTGTAATCTTTTTGCTGGTAGAGGGTCTTGCCACAATGTTGATGGCTATGGAGTGATCAGGGTGGTGGTTGCTGAAAGCTTAGGGGACTGTGGCAATTTCTTGAACTCTGACAATAAGGTTTACCTTATTAATTTACTTTTCCTTTGAGGAAAGATTTCTCTGTAGCATTTTGATAGAAAACTTCTTCTAAAATTGTAGTTAACTCTTCTCTCAAACCCTGATGCTGCTTTTTCAACTAAGTTTATATAACATTCTTAATCTTTTGCTGCTATTTCAATAATGTTCACAGGTTCTTTACCAGGAGTAGATTCCTTCTCAAGAAACTACTTTCTTAATTCATATCATGAGATTGCAGCAACTCAGTCTCATCCTAGGGCTCCATTTCTAATTCTAGTCCTCTTGCTATTAGCATCACATTTGCAGTTACTTCTACTGAAGTTTTCAAATTCTTAAAGTCATCCCTAACAGCTAGAATCAGCTTCTAAACTCCTGGTATTTTTTTTCCACTACTGGGGTTTGAACTCAGGGTCACATGCTTGCTAGGCAGGTACTCTACCAGCTGAGTCACTCTATCAGCCGTTTTTTTGGTGTTGTGTATTTTCAAGATAGGGTCTCATGAACTATTTGCTGGGGTGGTCTCAAACTGCAGTTCTTCTGGTCACTGTCTCCAGGGTAGCTAGGATTACAGGTGTGAGTCACCAGTACCTGGCATGAATGTTAGTGGCTTTTACAATGGTGAAGGTTTTGGGGAAGGTTTTTGATCAACTTTTCCCAGATCCATCAGAGGAATCACTACTGCTGATGGTGCCTTTTCAAAATGTATTTCTTAAATAGTAAGACTTGACTGTAAAATTTACCTTGATATATGGCTGAAGAATAAATGTCATGTTAGAGGTGTGAAAGCAACATTAATCTCATTGTACATCTCTATCAGTGATCTTAGAAGACCAGATGCATTGTCAATGGCAATAATATCTTAAAGGAATCTTTTATCCAGAGCAGAAGGTACCAAGAATGGGCTTAAGATATTTAGTAAATTGTCAGGTGCCAGTGGCTCACACCTACAGTCCTAGTTACTCAGGAGGCAGCAATCAGGAGGATCACTAGACCCTGTCTTTAAAATACACAACACACAAATGGGCTGGTGGAGAGGCTCATATTGTAGAGTGCCTGCTTAGCAAGTGTAAGGGTGAGTTCAAACTCCAGTCCTGCCAAAAAAAAAAAATCCAGTAAATCATATTGTAAACTCATGTGCTGTCATGTAGACTTTGATGGTCCATTTGCAGAGCACAAGAAGAATAGATTTGGCATTATTCTTAAGGCCCTAAGATTTTTGGAAAGTTAAATAAATATTGGCTTCAACTTAAAGTCACCATCTTCATTAATCCCTAGCAAGGTAATCAGGCTGTCCTTTGAAGCTTTGGATCCATGCATTGATTCTCCTTTGTGACCACAAAAGTACCAGAAGCTATTTTTGTTCAAAATAGGGCTTTCCATCAACATTGAAAATCCTCTGTTTAGTGAGTTACTATCATCAATTGTCTTAGTCAGATATTCTGGATAACTTGCTGCAACTTCTACATAAGCAGTTATTATGTCATTTTGCACTTTTTTTATGTTGTGCAGATGACTTGTTTCCTTAAGCCTCCAGAATCAACCCTTGCTAGCTTTCAGCTTTTCTTTTGCAGTTTTCTTACCTCTCTCAGCTTTCATAGAATTGAAGAGAGTAAGGCCCTTGCTCTGAATCCAGTTTTGATTTAAAGGAATGTTATGGCTGGTTTGACCTTCTATGCAGACCACTAAAACTTTCTCCACTTTAGCAAAAAGATTGTTTTGCTTTCTTATCACTCACATGTTCACTTGAGTAGAAGTTATAATTTCCTTTAAGAATTTTTCCTTTGCATTTACAACTTGGTGATTTGTTCAGGGGTCTTAGATTTCAGCCTATCCTCACTTTAGATACAATTTCCACTGAACTTAATCATTTGTAATTTTCTATTTAAAGTGGGAGATGTGCAACTCTTCCTGTCACTTGCAGACTAAGAGTCCATGTAAGATGTGGGAAACCTTCAGGACCCCCAAAACCTCTTGGAAACAAGCGGAGTCACTGTAGCTTTTGTGCATCCGCCCTAAGAGAGATTGCCACAGACAAAAAGGACAGTTGCTGAACTCCCCTGTTCTCTCTCTGTGTGGGACTGGGTAAACCCAGTCCTGAGTACATGATGTTCTGCACTGGGGCTCGTAGCCATAGCAATGTGACAGCCAATCTCTGTACAGAGGTCAAGGGAAACCTGGAGACTGCCACATACTCCTTCCTGCTTTTCTGCACTGCTTAAATACACTCTTCAGAAAATAATCTATGCCATTGCTGCCCACACAACCCCAAGTTCATGTTGTTATTTGCCGCTTGAGCAAAAAAAACCACAGTCGGAGGCCCTGCTGCAGCTGGATTGCAGCAAGTGGTGTCATGACTCAGATCCACTGTGAACATCTTGGCAGTATAATTCAAGGACGGGCAGGCTCACTGTGGAGCCCCAACCCAAGGTGTCATGAACCATAGGTGGGGCATGGAATGGGGAACTCACTGAGTTCTTATAGCTACTGCACTGTTTGCTAAAAAGTAAGGGTCTACCTTACACCCAGGGACAAATTGAAGATTTTATAGAGACAATTATCCAATTTAATCCTTGCTTTCCTGACCATGGAACTTTGGATCCCGATAGCTGGAAGCAGATAGGAGAAAATGTAAAAACAGCTCACCAGAGAGGGGAAATATTCCTATTCATTTTTTTGGCATGTGGTTCTCTATTCATTATTGCTTGGGACCTCTAGCAGATCCTCCTAAAGATGCATCTAAATCAAGTCTTCAGGAGAACAATAAGGATAATAAGAAGGACAATAAGGATGAGGAAAAGCCTGCCCCACAAAAACATGTAAAATATAAGTTTTCCTCTATGGAGGATTCTGCACCACTTTATGCTGGCCTTTACCCATCATTGGCCCCATTTCAGGTTGATCCTCAGACTGGTGCCATACCTAAGGCAAGAACAAAATGGAGGGAAGAAAATGAAGAAGTTTCCCTAGAAACAACTTTTAGGCAACTCTTATTGGAGGATGGGAATAATGACCCTTCTCCTCTGCCTTTGGCTCTTTCATCTTCAGAGAATCCTCTAGCCCTTCCAGTCATCCTGGGGCCTGAGGGACAATGAAGGCATGAGCCCATTTCTCTTGAGGTACTTAGAAGATTTAGAGATTCAGTCAGGGAGAATGGGGCTAATATCCCTACACTCTTACTCTTTTGGAAAATCTGAGTCGAAAAATTTGTACACCATGGGTCTACAAGCTGGTAGCCTGAGCTTGCCTCAGCCCTGGTGATTTCCTTATATGAAAAGGAAAATATTATGATGAATGTGATGAACAGGCACAAAGAAATAGAGATACAGGGGTTCCTTTACTTAGGACCAGCTGCAGGGTGTGGCCCATTTACTGATATCCTTCAACAGATGCAAGGAATGCCCCAATATTTTGATCAAGTAAGACTTTGTGCCAAAAGATCTTGGAGTAGCCTCCCTGACTCAGGTAGAGAATCAACTAAAAGTTTCTTGCAACTAAAGCAAAAGGCCAATGAGCCATGGGCTGAATTCTTGGCCTGTGTAAAATTCAACATGCAGATACACAAAGGTTCTTGGTTCACAAAATTGCATATGAGGGGGCTACCAAAGAATGTACACAAACTATCAGACCAGTAAAGAACGGAGATGTTTTTACTTGGGTTTGGGGTATCCAGGATATTGGCACCCAAACCTATATTGCCAATGTTCTTGCAGCTGCCCTAACAAAAGGGAGCCCTGCTCTCTCCCACAGTACATGCTTTGGATGGAGACAAAAAGGCCACTGGAAAAGGTACTGCCCTGAGGGCAAAAGTTACCAGGGCACAAAACAGGTTCCACCAGGAAGAAAACCTTCTAAAATGTGCCCACAATGCAATACAGGTTATCATTGGGCTAAAGACTGTAAATCCAAATATCATGCTATTGGGAGACCTTTAAATGGGACTGGGGGCAACCTTCAGACCCATGCCAAGAGGAACAATTCCTTGTGTCCAGTGGGAAAACTCCTGGAGTTCAGGATTTAATCTCCTGGTTTTAGAGGCATTAACCATCTATCCTGATAATACACCAGTCCCAGTAACATGTCATTTCTATAACTCTGTAAAAGAATAAATAAGAATAATCATGAGGAATGAAAAGTATCTTCTTCAAGGACTAACTGTGCATCCTTATTATACTATATTGCCATCCAAGTCTCCAACAATAGTCTATGTTTCTAACTCTAGGCAATGGTTAGGATTAGAGAAGGATGCCAAGATTGCAATATTTTTTCCTTTCCCATCTGAGATCTCTCCTCAAATATATTGGACTCAACCCATTTTAGATCAAAGGTCCTTAGCTGCTATCTCTATTAGGGAAATTGCTTTTCCAGGTCTTCTAGACACAAGAGCAGATCAGAGTGTTATTCCTCAATCATTATGGCCTAAACATTGGGGAAAAAAAGAGGAACCACAGTACAAGGAGCAGGGCCACCACAATTAGCTAAGGTTAGTGCGGAGATACTCCAATGGGAGGATGAAGAAGGCAATTCAGGGACTTTTCAACCTTTCATAATTACAGGACTACAATTGAGCTTATGGGGGAGAGACATAATACAACAATTGCTCATGACTCTTACCACGCACAAACCTCAGCCTTGGGGGGAGGCCCTTTTCCTATGTTCTTCCTGTTTCTGTGGCCTCTGTTATTCCTGTAACCCTCCCCCTCCTAGGGGCCACTGACATGAAGTCCCGGCCCACAGCTCTACCACTTAAATGGTTAATTAATTGAGCCTATATGGGTTGATCAGTGGCCACTTTCAGGACAAAACTTACAACAGGCTCATATTTGGTACAACAACAAATAAAAGCTGGACATCTGGAGCCTTCCAACAGTCCATAGAATAGTCCTATTTTTGTAATAGAAAAAAAAGCCAAAGGAAAATAGAGATTAATACATGACCTTTGAACCATTAATAAAGCTATGCAAACTCTGGGAACTTTACAACCTGGCCTCCCTTCTCCTGCTATGATTCCTACAGGATTTGCAATGATAATTATAGATTTAAAAGATTGCTTTTTTATGATCCCATTACATGACAATTAGGAAAAATTTGCCTTTACATTGCCATCCATTAATAATGAAAAACCAGCTCAACGATATCAATGGAAAGTATTACCACAAGGCATGAAAAACAGTGCAGCCATATGTCAGGCCTATGTCCATGCCACTCTTATACCTTCTATAAAAAATGGTCACAATATAATGTTTTCATTATATGGATGATCTTTTAATTGCTCATTCCTCATTTACACTATTACAGCAGGCCCTCAGAGACTTAGAAAGAAGCCTAGCCAAGGAAGGTTTAAGTATAGCTCCTGACAAAACACAGCTCTGTCCACCATTCAAATATTTGGGACACACTATAGTTGATAATATAGTCAAACTTCCTAAACTAAAATTAGACAGAAAAGTGGTTATGGCATTAAGTGAATTACAGACACTATTGGGAAACATTAATTGCTCTGGCTAGAAATTCCAGCTCTATGTTGAATAAGAGTGGTGATAGTGGGCACCCTTTTCTCATTCCTGATTTTAGAGGGAATGGTTTCAGTTTTTCACCATTAAGTATGATGTTGGCTGTAGGTTTGTCATATATAGCCTTTACAATGTTGAGATACATTCCTTCTATTCCTAGTTTTCTTAGAGCCTTTATCATGAAGTGGTGTTGGATCTTGTTGAAGGCTTTTTCTGCATCTATTGAGATGATGACGTGGTTTTATCTTTGCTTCTATTGATGTGCCATATTACATTTATAGGTTTGCATATGTTGACCCATCCCTGCATCCCTGGGATGAAGCCAACCTGGTCGTGATGAATGATCTTTCTGATGTGTTGTTGCATTTGGTTTGCCATTATTTTATTGAGAATTTTTGAATCAAAGTTCATTAGGGAAATTGGCCTGTAGTTCTCCTTTTTGGAAGTGTCTTTGTCTGGTTTGGGGATGAAAGTAATATTGGCTTCATAAAATGAGTTAGGCAGTGTTCCTTCCCTTTTTATTTCATGGAACAGTTTAAGGAGAGTTGGTATTAGTTCTTCTTTAAATGTCTGATAGAATTCAGCAGTGAATCCATCAGGTCCTGGACTTTTCTTTTTTGGGAGGCTCTTGATGGCACCTTCAATTTCTTTTTGTGTTATAGATCTATTCAGGTGATTAATATTCTCTTGGTTTAGTTTTTGGTGGTTGTAAGTTTCTAGAAATCCTTCCATTTCTTTGAGATTTTCAATTCTTAAAATTCCCTCAGAATCTAAAACCTGTATTTGAACTATTAAAAGGAGAAAAACAATTAAACTCATTAAGAAAATTAACTCCAGATGCACAACAAGCTAAACAACTTGTTGAAACCACTCTTCAACATAGTAGACCCCAGTCAGCCCCTCCAGCTAATCTTATGGGGTACTCCAACTACTCCAACAGTGGCTATTATACAGTGGCCAAATAAAATGATAGATATGCTCTTCATCCATAACACACCCCATAGGCCTATTACTCCCTATATACAAGAGGTAATATATCTAATTACAAAGGGAAGGCAAAGATGCAAACAATTGTCTGGCAATGATCCATCACTCACAGTTCCTCCCTTCACCAATATTCAGATAGACTATCATTATCAACAAAACTATTTATAGAAAATTGCAATTAGTAATTATTCAGGACAATTTGACAATCACTATCCCAAAGACCTTACCATAAAATTTTTAACTACTCTGGCCTGGACTCTACCTCCCATCACAGTCACCAAATCCCTAGCCAATATAATCACAGTATATAGTGATGGCACCAGAAAAGGGAGAGCCAGTTATATCATTTACTCCCTCTGGGGACATGTGCAGAACAAATGAGCATTGCAACTCCAGGAGCAACTGCACAACATGCTGAAATCTTAGCAGTTTTTGCCACCCTGCGAGCTCTCTCTGGTCCAGTCAATATAGTGTCAGACTCCCAATATGTAGTTAAAGGCATTAACTCTATTGAAACAGCTAGACTAAAAGGAGATCCTAATTCAACCATTTTTCAGTTTTTCACACAGGCTCAATTGGTCATTCTAGGTTGGTACATCTCCATTTTTTATTACTCATTTCCATTCACATACAGGCCTGCCAGGCCCTATGGCCTAGGTAAATCAAGCAGTAGACCAGCTCATTTCCTTTACTGCTGTTGAGAACTCTCAAAATCTTTCTTCCATTTTTCAACAGGCCTTACAAAGCCAGTCTTTACTACACCAGAGTGCTAACATGTTAGACAACAATTCCCAACCTTGACTCAAGATCAATGCAAACATATTATTAGGGCCTGCCCCACTTGCAGTACTCTTCTACTTTTGGGTCCAAATACTGGTATCAACCTTTGTGGTATTAAAACAAACCATATCTGGCAAACTGATGTTACTCATATTCCCCAGTATGGCATCTTAAAATATGTTCATGTGACAGTGGACACGTACTCTGGTGTCTTCTTTGCCTCAGCCCACAGAAGAAACTACCAAGCATGCCCTTGGTCACCTGCTTGGTGCTTTTGCAACTTTTGGAATTCCAAAATCCATAAAGACAAACAACAGTCTCACCTATACAAGTAAAAAATTACAAAAATTCTGTAAATTGTGGGTCATTCCTCACAATACTGGAATTCCTTACAATCCTCAAGGCCAAGCCATTGTAGAATGACAACATCAAAAGATCAAATACCAACTTTGAAAAATATAAAAGGGGTTTTCCATATCATGGTTTACTTCCTCTTTAATATTGTCAATTTGGCCCTTAATTCGTTTATCTCTCTGTTTATGGTGGTCTCAGTTTCAGTTTGGTGTTTATTTAGGGCTTCTGTGATTTCATTTATTTGTTTCTGGGTTTTCTCTTTTTTTTTTTTTGTCTTGGAATTTGTTTTATGCCTCCTGTATGTTTTGGTTGACCATGTCAAGTAACATATCTATGAAATTCTCATTAATTACTTGTAGGATTTCTTCTTTCAGGTTGTTTTTGTGGACTTCATTGGGTTCCTTGGTATAGTTTCCTCTTTGTTTTGTTGGACTGTGCATCTGGGTATCCATTTTCTTCATTTCACTCTAAATCCTGTACTACTTTATTTTGGGGGGAGAATATTTTCCTCCCCTTTTTCTTCTTCCCATATTTCCCCTAGGTACCATTTCTGTCCCTGGACTATATGTAATTTTGTATTAGCTGGACAAGAGTATTAATATTAACAAAACCAAGAAAGAAGGATAAAAAAGAGAGAGAGATGGAAAGATGAAAGCAATAGAGAGAAAAAGAGAAAAAAAATGGGAGAGATGGTGGATGATCAAACAGTAAACCAGACAGCAAATCCCTTAAAGAAGGGAAAAAAAAAATCACCAGTTGTGGAACAGTAGAATTGCAGTCTTAGTTGTTCTGATGCTAGTTCTTTAGCATCCAGACCTGTCTGTGTGTGTCTCTTAGGTAGGTTTGGAGCCTTCCTGTGGCAAGTGTCCGGTGGGTGGGGTCCCATGGGCCTACAGGTGGAGGCCTTTAGCTGAGGTGAAGTAGCAGGCCTTTGGAGCATGGGCTTGGCATGCCTGAAGGGCACAGGCCAGCGGAGTGGAGATCCTGTGTGTCTGAGAATCCCCAGCTTCACAGGCTTTGAGGGGGCACAGTCCAGCGGAATGGACATTGTGTGTGTCTGGATCCCCAGTTTGGCAGGTCTTATGGGCACAGGTTGAAGAGTGGATATTGTGCAGGCCAATGCAGGCCTGGAGGGCACGGCCCAGTGAAACAGAGATCATGCTTGTTTGTATCTCCTGTGAGGCAGGTCTTCAGGGTGTGGCCTGGCAGAGCAGAGATCCTGCAGGGCTGTGCAAGCCTGAGGGGATGCGTGGCCTGTGGAAATTGTAAATGTCTGTGGATCCCAGGCTTTAAGCACTTGTCCCATGGAGATTGTGCAGTTCTGAGGGGTGGGAGTTTGCGGTAGCACTGCCCTGGCGTGGCAAAGGAGCAGGGCTGGAGGATCAGAGACCCAAGTGTGTGGAGCAGTGGCTCTGTGGGCCTGTGGGGTGAGGCTTAGCATGCAGCACTGGCTATTCTTTTAGTATAGTGTAGCATGGAGAAGTCTTCCAAGAGCTAAGAGTTCAGAGTGCTATGTTTCAGCACTCCCTGGTGTTTTACCTCAGTCAAACATGTCTCTACCTTCTTATCAAAGTCTGTGGATCACAGAGGTCAGAAGGTCTGTGGCTGTGTTCTGGTTGCCATCATGGATCGTTAGCAGAAATAAAAAACAAAATGGAAGGCCATTCCAGCAGAATAGAACAAACAGAAGACAGAATCTCAGAACTTGAAGATGAAATGGCAATTAAAGAAAAAACTGAAGAACTATAAGTTAAACAACTCAAGACCTGCCTGTGAAAAGAAAATGCAAGAACTCACTGACGCCATCAAAAGACCAAACCTGAGAATCATGGGCATTGAAGAAGGAGAAGAAGTACAAGGAAAAGGAATGTGTAATATATTCAACAAAATAATTACAGAAAACTTCCCAAATCTAGAGAAAATTATGCCCATACAGGTACAGGAAGCCTCCAGAACACACACACACACACACAAACCTGACCAAAATAGAACTACCCCACAACATATTATGATTAAGACAACAAGTACAGAAACTAAAGAAAGAATATGGAAGGCTGTAAGAGATAAAAACAAATAACATACAAAGGTAAACCCATTAAAATCACAGCAGACTTCTCAACAGAACCATTAAAAGCAAGAAGAGCTTGGGGTGAACTCTTCCAGGCACTGAATGAAAATAACTTCAACCCTAGGATACTCTACCCAGCAAAACTATCATTCAAAATAGATGGAGCAATAAAAGTCTTCCATGATAAGCAGAAACTAAAACAATATATGACCACCAAGCCACAACTACAAAAAATTCTCCAAGGAATTCTGCACACAGAAAATGAAAGCAAGCAGAACCATCAAAGGGCAGGCAGTACCAAACCACAGGAGAAGAAAAGGCAAGAAAGTAAAGAGTAACACTGATTCAGCTACACATAATCAAACTCTTAATCAACAAAGACAACTACATGACAGGGATCACCATGTACTTATCAATACTAACACTGAAAGTTAATGGACGAAATTTCCCCATCAAAAGACACTGATTGGCAAACTGGATTAAAAAGGAATATCCAACAATCTGCTGCCTACAGGATACCCACCTCATCGACAGAAATAAGCACTGACTGAGAGTGAAAGGCTGGAGGAAGATCTACCAAGCCAATGGTCCCCATAAACAGGCAGGGGCAGCAATACTTATCTTGGACAAAGTAGACTTCAAACCTACTTTGATCAAATGAGATAAAGAAGGACACTCTATACTAATAAAAGGGGAAATACACCAAAAGGAAATAACAATTATCAACCTATATGCACCCAATGTCAATGCACCCAATTTCATCAATCATACTCTGAAGGACCTAAAAGCATATATTAACTCCAACACAGTGATAGTGGGAGACTTTAATACCACACTATCACCAATAGATATGTCATCCAAATAAAAAAATCAATAAACTAAACCTAGACTCAATCACACCATAGATCAACTGGACCTTGCTGATGTCTACAGAATATTTCATCCAACTTCAGCAGGCTATGAATGTTCTTAGGGCACAAAGCAAGCCTCAACAAATATAACAAAATAGAAATGATCCTATGCATTCTATCTGACCACAATGCATTAAAACTAGAAATCAATTACAAAAACAGTTGTAAAAAGCACCCAAACAATTGGAAGCTGAATAAGACATTACTCAATGAAGACTGGGTAACTGATGAAATAAAAGGAAATTAAAAGTTTTCTGGAAGTTAATGAAAATGAAAACATGATTTACTGGAACCTATGGGACACAGCAAATGTAGTCTTAAGAGGAAAGTTTATAGCCATAAGTGCATATATCAAAAGGACAGAAAGATCTCAAATCAATGACCTAACACTATAGCTGAAACTCCTAAAAAAAAAACAAGAACAAACAAATACCAAAACAAGCAGAAGGAAAGAAATAATTAAGATAAGGGCCAAAATCAATAAAATAGAAACAACAACAACAACAAAAAACCATACACAGAATCAATGAAACCAAAAGATGGTTCTTTGAAAAAATAAATAAAATTGACAGACCCCTGGAAAACCTGACTAAAGTGAGGAGACAAAAAACCCAAATCAGTAAAATCAGAAATGCAAAAGGAGAGATAACAACAAACACCTCGGAAATCCAGGAAATCATCAGAGACTACTTTGAAAGCCTACACTCTAATAAATGTGAAAATCTTGAAGAAAGGGAAAGATTTCTAGAAATACAACCACCAAAAACTGAACCAAGAAGATATTAATCGCCTGAATAGATCTATAAACACAAAATGAAATTGAAGCAGCAATCAAGAGTCTCCCCAAAAAGAAAAGTCCAGGACCTGACGGATTCACTGCTGAATTTTATCAGACATTTAAAGAAGAACTAATACCAACTCTCCTTAAACTGTTCCATGAAATAGAAAGGGAAGGAACACTGCCTAACTCATTCTATGAAGCCAATATTACTCTCATCCCCAAACCAGACAAAGACACCTCCAAAAAAGAGAACTACAGGCCAATTTCCCTAATGAACTTTGATTCAAAAATCCTCAGTAAAATAATGGCAAACCGAATCCAACAACACATCAAAAAGATTATTCACCATGACCAGGTTGGCTTCATCCCAGGGATGCAGGGGTGGTTCAACATATGCAAACCTACAAATGTAATATGGCACATCAATGGAAGCAAAGATAAAACCACTTGATCATCTCAATAGATGTAGAAAAAGCCTTCAACAAGATCCAACACCACTTCATGATAAAGGCTCTAAGAAAACTAGGAATAGAAGGAATGAACCTCAACATTGTAAAGTCTATATATGACAAACCTACAGCCAACATCATACTCAACAGTGAAAAACTGAAACCATTCCCCCTAAAATCAGGAATGAGACAAGGGTGCCCACTATCACCACTCTTATTTAACATAGAGCTGAAATTTCTACCCAGAGCAATTAGGCAAGAAGAAGAAATAAAAGGAATACAAATAGGTAAAGAAATTGTCAAAAAAAAAAATCCTTTTTTGCAGATGATATGATCCTATACCTTAAAACTCTACCCAAAAACTCTTAGACACCATCTACCTACAAAAATCATTAGCTTTTCTACACCAACATTGTACAAACTGAGAAGGAATGCATGGAAGCAATTCCATTCACAATAGCCTCAAAAAAAAAAAAAAGAATCAAATACCTAGGAGTAATTTAACAAAGGGTGTAAATGACCTCTATAAGGAGAATTACAAAATCCTGAAGAAAGAGATTGAGTAAGACTACAGAAGATGGAAAGATCTCCCATGCTCATGGATTGGTAGAATCAACATAGTAAAAATGGCTATACTACCGAAAGCAATCTACATGTTTAATGCAATTCCCATCAAAAGCCCAATGACACAGAGATTTAAAAATCTACCCTAAATTTCATTTGGAAACAGAAGAGACCGTAAATAGCTAAGGCAATACTCGGCAAAACAAGCATTGCTGGAGGTATCAAAATACCTGACTTTAAACTATACTACAAAGCAATAACAATAAAAACAGCATGGTACTGGCGCAAAAACCGACATGAAGACCAGTGGAACAGAAATGAGGCCCCAGATATGAGTCCACAGAAGTATACCCACCTCATTTTTGACAAAGGTGACAAAAATATATGATGGAGAAAAGACAGTCTCTTCAACAAATGTTGCTGGGAAAAGTGGTTACCCATCTGCAAGAAACTGAAACTAGATCCATGTCTATCACCCTGTGCTAGTATCAACTCAAAATGGATCAAAGACCTAAATATCAGACCTGAAACTCTGAAGTTACTATAGGAAGGAGCAGGAAACACTCTGAAACAAATAGGTATAGGCAAACACTTCCTTGATAGAACCCAAGCAGCCCAGCAACTAAGAGAAAGGATGAATAAATGGGACTTCATAGAATTAAAAAGCCTCTGCACAACAAAAGAAGTGATCTGTAAACTAAAAAGATCACCCACAGAGTGGGAGAAAATATTTGCCAACTATACATCAGACAAGGGACTGATAACCAGAATATACAGGGAACTTAAGAAACTGAACTCTCCTAAAATCAATGAACCAATTAAGAAACGGGCAACTGAACTAAACAGAACTTTTTCAAAAGAAGAAATTCAAATGGCCAAAAAACACATGAAAAAATGGCCATCATCTCTGGCCATAAAGGAAATGAAAATCAAAACCACACTAAGATTCCACCTCACCACTGTTAGAATAGCCATCATCAAAAACACCACCAACAACAGGTGTTGCGAGGATGTGGGGAACAAGGAACCTTAATCCATTGCTGGTGGGAATGCAAGCTGGTGCAACCACTCTGGAAAAAAATTTGGAGACTTCTTAAAAACTAAACATAGATCTGCCATATGATCTAGCAATCCCACTCCTGGTGATATACCCAAAGGAATACAACACAGGTCACCCCAGAGGCACCTGCACACCCATGAATATTGTGGTGCTATTCACAATAGCCAAGTTATGGAAACAACCAAGATGCCCCACTACTGATAAATGGATCAAGAAAATGTGGTACTTGTACACAATGGAATTTTACTCAGCCAAGAAAAATGAAATCTTATCATTTTCAGGTAAATGGATGGAACTGGAGAACATCATTCTGAGTGAGGTCAGCCAGGCTCAGAAGACCAAAAATTGTATGTTCTCCCTCATTTGTGGACTGTAGATCCAGGGCAAATGCAGCAATGTGGTTGTACTTGGATCACAAGACAAGGGGAGAGCACATATGGGAGATATAGGAATAGGTAGAAAACCTAAAACATGAAAGGGTTTAATGACCCCACTCCAGAGGAACTAATACAGAAACTTAAAACAACAAGTTTTCATGAGGAGGGGATCAGGAACCAATGTAAAGATCAGTTAGTGATGAGTCAACATGGGTCATAACACATGGGTGCATGAAAGCAATAGCAGGAATCTTTCTGTATAGCTATACGTAACTCAACCAGCAAAAATGCTTTGTCTTCTTATTATGCTATGTCTTTTCTTCAACAAAATCAGTGATAAGGGAAGAACGGGACCTGCTTGGAACAGAGGAGGGTGGGGAGAAGGGTTGGGGAAGGGGGCAGAAATGACACAAACAATGTATGCACATCTGAATAAAAGAACAACAACAACAAAAAAAGAAAAATATAAAAGGGGGAGTTCACACCCAAGTCTCCACATACACAATTACATCTCATCCTAGTAACTTTAAATTTTTTCTCACTTGACCATCAAGGCATTACACCTATGGAAAAGCACTTTCGTGCCTGGAACACTTGCCCCCTGTGCGTGTTCTTTGGAAGAATTTAGAGGCAAATACATGGCAGGAACTTGATCCTTCACTAACTACAGGCTGAGGGTATACTTGTGTCTTTCCAGAGCATGAATGACGACCAAGATGGCTGTCCCTCCGATGCATCAAACCAGTCACAGCCATTGATGGGACCCATGAAGAGACTTTGGCTAGACAAACTTAATCCTAGTCATTGGTTTAATTTTGGACTTACAGGACTAATAGACATAGGTGGACTCATGCTTTTGGGTCTACTTAGTATCATATGGCTAAAAAGACTAATCATTCGAGAAACTAAGCACCCCAAAAAGAAAAATTTCTAAAAACCTTTTTCATAAAAAATAAAAAAGAATTAAAAAGTATTTTCCTCTTAGTACTCCCAGTCTTTCTGTTGCTTTCTGTCTGGGCATTTGATATCTGCTTTCACCAGAGCCAGTCTGGTGCCTCTGCCATGTCCTTGGGCCTCCAGAACTATGAGCTTAATGAACTTCTTTTCTTTATAAAGTACCCAGCCTCAGCATCAAAAAAACAGACTATTACACTACCTTTTATTAGGCACCTCTTTAGTCTAAGTGCTGTGCCATTACTTTGCA
The DNA here is from genome assembly GCF_047511655.1 of Castor canadensis. NCBI lineage: Eukaryota > Metazoa > Chordata > Mammalia > Rodentia > Castoridae > Castor > Castor canadensis. The sequence continues at coordinate 104,782,985 of NC_133392.1, read as the reverse complement.
ATTCATAGAATTCCAGAGAATAGAAATTACATAAGCTTCACAAGTGAGTAAATTGAAGGACAAAGAGTTGCTATAATTTGCCCTCATGACACAGTCAGTGAACGCAAAACCTAAACTCCAGGTCCATCTCCCTACATTTTTAAAGTGCCTTTTTCCTACATTTTAAAAATGTGTTTCTTAGTCAGGGATTGCTGTGCGTTCCAGTCAGCAACCTTTTCAGTTCACTTTGAATGTCACTTTGAACGTTACAGCAGGAATAACTTTTGTATGGCATAGTTTTGATTGTGTCAGTACACTCAAGTTCTCCTCAGAAAAGAACTTCTACATGTACTGTGTGCCCACAGCTCTGTAGTTGTGTATAGCATGTCAAGGATGCCAAAATTCAACTGTACTCATTCTTCATTGACTTATTCATGCTTTAATTACTCAGTTTCAATTATATACAAGCATAATGGCTTGTCTTGGCTCAAGCTCTTTATTGTGTTTTTAAAAATTCTTTATTTATTTAATTTAATTCTGCTACCAGAAAGGACTTTGAAAACTAAAATGCAAATGAATGGTGGTGTGCCTTGCTTTGAAACTCTTCAGTGATTTACCTAAGACCAAGACTACACATTCCTTCATCTAGAAATCAGAATTCTTCTTGACCTTGCCTTTCCATGCCCTTCTCCACTCACACCATGTTTCATTTATTTCCTTGAAAATGCCACTATCCTTTCATGATTATGCATCTTTATAAAGGTTGATATCCTGGAATTCCCTTCCCCTTCCTCATCAGGTAAGCTAACATTCATCTAGTTCCCTACATCTCATCTAGAGCTTCTTCTCTTTTGATAAAATTTACCTGAAAATACTGTCCCCAGAGTTAGTTTCCCTCCCACATATATGCATTCTATAATTCTTACTGAGTTTAATTGCTTATCTAAATTTCCTTTGCTGGAAAGAAGGGAGCAAAATTTTAACTTAGTATAACTAATACATAGTTTTGTATCTGGCACATAGAAAATGCCAGTAATATTTGCTAAGTGACAAGCAAATGTTATGCAATCAAGGGGATACCAAGACTTAGTCTTGGTCCTAAGAAACTCTGAAAAATAAACAGCAGAAGCACACCAGTATTGCTCCATTATTGACTGTGCTGTTTATTTTAAATGAAGGTAACTTTTTAAAAAAATAATAATTCATTTGTTTTCAAATGAATTATAGAAGAGAATATTACAGAAGATCTCAAATGTATCCATAATCCCCTTGAAGCCCCTTGGGGTGATCTTTCTGAACTGTATCTGAATATAGAAAGAAATGGATATTAAAATGTGGAGAGGCTCGGTAGGGAGTTCACACCTATAATTACAGCACTCAGTAGGTGGAGGCAGGAGGGTTGCAAGTTCCAGGACAGCCTGGGCTGAGTACTGAGACCCTATCTCAAAAGAATAATAAAAACTAAAAAGAGAGGAAGAAGAAAATGTAGGGATACTTGTTAAGAAGAAAGGGAAAAGGGGAGAATAGAAAAAATAAGCTAAATTAAACTTCTCTTCCTAGAGCTGCAGTCAAAGAAAAGGAGGGAAAAAGAAGTATATCTGATGCTGTTCTTAATTCTTAAATCTTCAGATTATCATTCATAAACGGAAAAATATTTGTCTTCTTCATGACTGCCTTATTTAATCATCAATTAAATGAATAATTTGACTTTAAAGATCATTGGGTAATTTTATTTTTTTATTTTATCATTTTTACATTTACTTAGATGTGTATACATTGTTTGGGCCACCTCCTCCCCGCCCCAGCCACCCCGGGTAATTTTGGCCAATATACTTGAGCACTTTTGAGCTCCTAGAATAGTTTTTATTATAGACAGGCCAGAAATCATGTTCCCTCCTTTATAATTAGTAAATATTCTTTTAAGCTTTACAGGACAATTTGTGTAACTAGATACATTCCTTGAAACAACTCGTCGATTTACAGAGATTCTAAGTCCATTTTCTTGTTTCTTGCTAAATGTTCGCTTATTAATAGTGTTAGGTCCTTGGCATTCTTGGGGAGGGTGGAAGGTCCCAAGCTTAACACTGAAACCAGACCCCCTGATTTATGACCACTTGCCAAATTTCCCTGCTTGTTCCCCTGCTTTTTTCCATGCTTGCAAAAATCTCAGGAACTTCCAGTTTCTCAACTTGCCAGGCATGTCGACCTGTTCCATCTGGTGAGCACAGATAATCGGAGACCAGAAACTCTCTCCCTCCCCCATGGCTTGGCCCCTCCTATAAAGTCCACTACCCATTCCAGCTAAGCTGCTGCACCCTGATCCCCAGGGAGACAGCTCAGCAGTCTGTAATTTCAATAAATCTTTCTTTTCCACACGTGGCGTGGTCTTTATTCTGTAGTTCTTTTCATCTGGTGCTGAAACCGGCAGAGGTTAAGAGGACGTCCAGCCCAGGGCTGCTCCCTCGGCCTTCGTGTCCTGCCCTCTTCCAAACCCAGATGGCTGAATTGACCCCACGTGCCTACAGGCTGTGGATCTTGGACCTTACTGCTTTGCCGGCTTTCCATCCATCATTAGCCACCCTTCCACTGCCCTACCTGACCTACTCTTCTCCTCAGAGTCAGTGTCACCCTCCTTGGGGCTGCCTGCTGTCTGGTCTGGAAGTTATAGCGCTATGCCAGGTACACCTCTCATGTCTGCTTAGCACTGGGATGCCTGGCTAACCAGTTGGGCATTCTGTACAGACGGTGACCCAGGCCAGGGATGCCCGCCCTTGGGAACCCAGTCGGGTGATGCTTCCCCCTTCTTCTCACTCTCTTGCTCGCTGGCTCGCTTGTTCTCCCTGTCTGTTTTCCTTTCCTCTGCTTTGGGTGAGAGCTCCACAAGTCCAGCTACAGTCGAATTGACTGAGACCATGCCTTGATGGCTATGCTGAGTCACAGCATCCTAAAAATTAAAAAATACCAAATGTATGACAATACAGTTATGTTGATCATGGGCCAGTCTAGTCACTAGCCCATAGAGATGTCTTATTTAAGGGAAACTTGTGGGCGATTTTAATTGTCATGGCCCTGAAGTAAGAACCAGTTGCCAGATATAGTTTCACTATAGAAACCTCCAAGTTTAATGGGCCTGGAGCAAGAAGAGGGACACCTCCCGAGCGGGTTACTGGTTGCATGGAGGATAGTAGGTTAAGAAACTAAATATGGTAGTGGATACCATTTTGATAAGAATTTGTTTGACTTAAATGCGCTAATGTATGATCAATAGATTAATGTACTATGTCCGTTTTATGGTTTACTAATGGTGGTGAATATTCCTGTTGTAAATGATTTGTGTACGTAACCATTTTATGTATTACAGTCCAGGTTATTATTTATGTACATGCTTATATGCTAGGGGTGGTGGGTTTTATGTACCATTATACATTTATGTATCATGTACGATTAACATTTTAAGTACTCAAGCATTATTAATGTGGAATGTAACCAAATGCACGATATACATAGTTAATTGTAATACATACATACTAGTATACCATTTAACATTGGGGGATATAAAATTAAATGCAAGGGGTAGTTTAATTATAAGAATTTCAGCTTTGGGTGCTGATGGTGGGACTCTGTTTTCTTCCTGATGTCCTGAGGGGATAGATTTTTCCCCATTGTTGGTTTACAAGACCAAGGTAATTTTATACTATAAGGACTCTTCATTTAATATTTTGTTTTTGATTAGGCTGGTGGTGGTCATGAGAACGAGAACAATGAGGAAATATAGGATGGATGCTATTTGGCCAATGATGATGAAGGGGGGGTTCGACCGGTTGTCTGCCAATTCATGTTAGGGTGAGGAGGTCTGCAGTTAGTGCTCAGAATAAGCGTTGCCTAATTGGGCAGAATATTAAGCTTCATTGTTTGGATGTGTGGAGAAGAGGGAAGGCTGCTACGATTAGGATAGATAATACTAGAGCTATGACTCCACCAAGTTTGTTGGGTATAGATCGTAGGATTGTGTATGCAAATAAGAAATATCATTCTGATTTAATGTGTGGTGGTGTGTTTAGGGGATTGATTGGTGTATAGTTGTCTGGGTCTCCTAATAAGACTGGTGAAAATAGTACTAGGATCAGAAGGAAGGTAAATAAAAGTAGGAATCCAAGGGAGTCTTTAATAGTAAAATAGGGGTGGAATGGGATTTTGTGGGAGTCTGAGTTGATTCCTGATGGGTTATTTGATCCTGTTTCATGTAGGAATAGGAGATGAATTTTTGCTAGTGCTGTGATAATGAAAGGTAAGATGAAGTGGAATGCGAAGAATTAGGTTAGGGTGGCTTTGTCTACAGAGAATCTGCCTCAAATTCATTCTACTAAGTTGGATCCAATGTATGGGATTGCTGAGAGTAAGTTAGTGATTACTGTAGCACCTCAAAATGATATTTGTCCTCATGGGAGAACATATCCTATAAAGGCAGTGGCTATGACTGTGAATAGTAACATAACACTGGTGTTCATGTTTCTATGAAGGTATAAGAGCCATAATAGATTCCTCGTCCTACGTGTATGAATAGGCAAATAAAGAATATGGATACTCCATTGGCATGAAGATATTGAATAATTCAACCATAGTTTACATCTCAACAGATATGTGTGATTGAAGAGAATGCTGTTGTGGTGTCTGATGTACAGTGTATTGCTAGAAATAGTCCTGTTGTGATTTGTAGAATCAAGCATATTCCTAGTCGGGAGCCGAAGTTTCATCATGCTGAGATGTTAGACAGTGTTGGGAGGTCAATAAATGAGTGGTTAATGATTTTTATTAATGGGTGTGTTTTTCAGATGTTTGTCATTAGGGGTTTCTGTAGTTGAATTACAACGATGATTTTTCATGTCATTAGTCTTGGTTTGAATCCATGTAGAAATTATGACATACTATGTATTTGTTGAATGTTATGTTTGTGTTAGGTTTTGTAGGGTTTTCTTCAAAGCCTTCTCCTGTTTATGGTGGTTTTGGGTTGGTTGTTAGTGGTGGGGTCGGTTGTGGGTTGGTTTTGAATTTTGGTGGCTCTTTTTTAGGTTTGATAGTATTTTTGGTTTATTTTGGTGGAATAATAGTAGTATTTGGTTATACTACAGCAATGGCTATTAAAGATTATCCTGAGACGTGGGGATCTAATGTGGTTATTTGGGGTGCTTTAATGTTAGATTTATTTGTAGAGTTGGTTCTTTTGGTTTTATTGGTGAAGAATGATGAAGTAGAGGTATTGGGTGACTGGGTTATTTATAGTGGTGAGGGGATGGAGTATATTAATAAGGATGTCATGGATGTTGGGGCTGTTTATAGATATGGAAGTTGATTAATAGTACTGGCTGGTTGGTCTTTATTTGTGAGTATTTTAATTGTTCTTGAGATTACTCATAGTAATTAGATGATAATGGTTAATGCTAAGACTATAGATAGTAGGAAGGATAGGAAACATAATTTGATTATTCCTTTTTTGGTTAGATACAGTGATAGAGGCTTTAATCTGCATATTGTCTATTAATTTAGGTGTGGTTTTTTCTATTCAGATTATGTCTAAGAGGGTTGATGCTGCTTTTTGGCTAAGTGTTAGCGTGTTTTTGGGTGAGGTGGGATGTATAATGGTTGGGAAGAATCCAAGTATGGTGGAAAATGATTTGGTGTTGGAGTTTGAGTTTAATTTTAGGTTATAGGTTATGTTGTTGAGTTCTATTGCAATAGTGAATCCTAGGATAGTGACTCCTAAGGCTGTGAGTTTTAAGTATAGGGGTATGGTGAGGATAGGAGTGTTTATGGGGGTAATATTATTTGAGATAATAAATCCAGCAAAAATGCTTCCTACAAGTAATCATTTAATGGAGTTTAAAAATTGTGGGTTGTTTTCATTGATGTTGATGTATGGGTAGAATTGGGGTTGCCCTAGGAGGGCAAAAAAGATGATTCGTGTGCTGTATACAGCTGTAAGGGAGGTTGCAATAAGTGTAATTAGTAGGGCTCAGGTGTTGGTGTACTATGTGTTGGCAGATTTGATGATAAGGTCTTTAGAGTAATCCTGTTAGGAAAGGTATGCCTGTGAGTGCTAGGCTTCCTACTGTTAAAGAGGAAGTTGTAAATGGTATAGCTTAGGCTAATCTGCCTATCTTGTGAATGTGTTGTTCATTGTTGAGGCTATGAATAATAGTTCCTGAGCATATGAATAGTATTGCTTTAAAGAATGCATGGTTGCAGATGTGAAGGAATGATAGGTAAGGTTGGTTGATTCCAAGGGTGACTATTATTAGGCCTAGTTGGCTGGAAGTTGAGAATGCAATGATTTTTTTTTGATATTGTTCTGTGTTAGGGCACAGATTGCTGTGAAGAGGGTTGTGATAGCTCCTAGGCATAGCATGGTTGATATAATTAGTTGATTAGATTCTAGGAGGGGACGAAATTGGATTAGAAGGAAGATCCCTGCTACAACTATTGTGCTTGAGTGAAGTAGGGCTGATACTGGTGTTGGACCTTCTATGGCTGAAGGAAGTCATGGGTGAAGTCCAAATTGGGCTGATTTTCCAGTGGCAGCTAATAGTAAGCCTAACAGGGGGATTGCTGTTATTTTAGGGTCTATAAATAGTTGTTGTAGATCCCACGAGTTAGAGTAGATTAAAAATCATGCTATTGATAGGATAAATCCAATGTCTCCAATTCGGTTGTATAGGATTGCTTTTAGTGTGGAGGTGTTGGTGTCAGTGCGTCCCTATCATTATCCGATAAGGAGAAATGATATGATGCCTACTCCTTCTCATCCAATGAAGAGTTGAAATAGGTTGTTTACTGTAACTAGGGTTAGCATAGTGATGAGGAAAAATAGTAGGTATTTAAGGAATTGGTTGATGTTAGGGTCAGAGTGTATATACCATAGGGAAAATTCTATGATTGATCATGTTACAAATAGTGCTACTGGCACGAATAATAGTGAAAAATAGTCTAGCTTAAGGCTGAGTGAGAGTTTTGTGGTGTGGATAGTGAGCCAATGTCAGTTGGATACAATGGTCTCGTTACTTTGACCAAATGGCAACCAGAAGATTCTGCTTTCCTTGCCTGAGTCATGTAAGGAATGCTAGATCTTGATCTAGATCTATATTGGTCTGAAGAGTAAACTCACCAAGGCACCTGCCTTGCTCTCTTTCTCTCTCTCTCTCTCCTTTTTTTCTCCTACTTTATGGGGACCACACATTCTAAATTAGATGCATCCACTGGAATGCCTTCTCTGTACCCTCCCCTTGGTCTCTAAGATGATATAAAACCTAAGCGACTGATTTTCACACACTTGCAGGTCTTGACAATTTCTGCCATTGCAATGGTAAGTGGTCTGAAATTCCACTCATCCAATCTTTTCTTTCTCTCTGCTCTCAACCCTCCCTGCTCCAATCTTGTAATCTGTTCAAATCCTCCTTGACAACCCCCCCTCAAAATTCAAAACTCCTCCTGACCTTGCTCCTGAAGACTCTTACTTGTGACCTCATGGGCTCTGTCTGCCCACCTCTCAACTCCTCTTGCCAGTCCTCTACATGAATCTCTTCTCCCACCCTATCCTCCCATGACTCAGACCCCCTTCTTCCACCCATGCTGGCTCTCCTGAACATCTACCAACCTATTCCCCTTCTACAGTGGTCACTATTGACCCTGAGCCATCTGCTCCTCAGGAACCAACATAACCAATATTGCTCTCAGCCCTTGCTACACCCTCACCCTTCTCCTCCCCACCCATGTCCCATACCCACTCCCATACCTCCTCCCAAGCACATCTAGCCCATCTGCATCTACTCTGGGATGTGGCAGGAGCTGACAGCATTATCAGAGTTCATGTGCCCTTTTCCATGACTGAGCTTTCTCAAATTGAAAAGAGACTTGGCCCCTTCTCTAAGGACTCTGCCTCCCCTATTAAAGAATTTAAGTACCTAACCCAAGCATATGACATGACTTGGCATGATGAAACTGCTCTTCTAAGGATGGAATAATTATTCTCAGCTCTCATTTTACTTCCCAGTCCTTCCCTGATATTCAAAGAAAACTTAAACAGGCAGAGGATGGCTCTCAACTCCCCCCCAACCCCGGGAGAGCTTGTGAAAATGGTACTTAAGGTATTTAATAACTGAGATGAGGCATGAGACCAGGGAAAGCCCCAGCTCTTGGCAGCTGCCCTGAGGCCACCTCCTCCAACTTGGAGATGGGCCAGACAACAGCGCACACATCCAGGGCCTGCTTCAAGTGCAACCAGACAAGACAAAAAACTGCCCTTCACCTCACCTGCTGCCAGTACCCTGTCCTCAGTGTGACCAGAATGGACACTGGAGGATGACTGCCCCTTTTTGTCTCTGCAAGGTAGGTCAGTCTCCCACTCCCACTCTGAAGAGAGTGAAGGCCTCACAAACCTCTTGGGCCTGGCGGCAGAAGACTGATGTGGCACTGAGACCTTAACCCCTTCAAGATCACCTCAGAGGAGCCCAGGGTAACTGTCCAAGTAGCACGTAGGCCTCAATCACCTACTTGGTGCTACCTGACTTCTCAGGTAAGCTTTTCCCTTCACAGATCTCCATGGTGGGAGTGGATGGTCCCCTCCACCAGCCAAAAAAGAAAGACAGTTTTATTTAAGTTTAAAATTCTTATGGGGGTTGATTTTAAAATACAAGTTACAAAGTAAACAACTGGAAAGGATATAGATAGGTAAACTTCAATGTGTGATAAAGTTAAAGTTGACTGTAATCTAAGAGTTGCCTAAAAGATTTTTAAGGTCTTGTCAAACTAAAATCAAATTCTCTATGCCTATAAAATAACAAGGTTATCTTAATATTCTTCTGCTCTGAGTAACATCTACAAAAAACTCTGATAAGGAAAGATTTTATCAAAGAAATTATTTGTGTTTTCTGCTGATCTTGTCAAGCTTTAAGTACTACTAAATCAGAGCTCATTTACATATTTGCTCATGTGTCTTAAATGACCATCTTGTAACAGTGTTGGGTCTATACTTTATTGAAACATGGTACAAACATTTACAAAGTTAAAAATGTAAATTTATATAAAATAATAAGCAAAAGCTCTCTTTTATCCAAGAGTATTACATTTAACCTAAATCCTGACAGTCAGCTCCTGCCTCCCACAGGTCACCTTCCTAGGTGTGGTCTTAAAAAGACAGACTCACTCCCTGAGTCATGAGGGAATCGACCCAATCCTCTGTTTCCCACTCCCCCATACCATAAAGCAGTTTATAACTTTCTTGTGAGTTACTGGATTTTGCAGAATTTTGATCCCTAGATATGTAGCCCTTTGCAGACACCTTTTTATGCTCCTTCTAATACTTCTATTTGGGTCTTACATAATAAATGCTCTCAAAATTGTTTCCCCTCCCCAATAAAGGTGCAAACCAAACCAGTTCACCTGAGAAAGCCCACGAATCCATGGCCAATGAGAAAAACCCACCACATTGGACCACCCCTCAAAGCCTTTCCTTCTTGAGCCCCTTTGAAATAATGTATGGCCGCCCATTTCTCTTAGGAAACTTCCTTCCAACAGAGCCTGCTCCTTTGGCTGATGATCTGCCTTCCCCTAATCTTCTGAGGAAACTTCTCAGAGAGCATGTGGACTAGATCCTGCCCCACCCTTCAGAGGGCCCTAAAACAATTTCTGTTAAACCAGGGGACCTTGTTCTCCTCAAGGATCTTCTACCCTCTCAGTTGGGACCTTGGTAGACCAGCTCTCATCTGGCCATCCTCACAATGCCCACCACTGTCAAGCTCAATGGGATCCCCCAGTGGCAGCACCTTTCAGGGATAAAACATTGCCCACCAACCTCAGACTCTTCCACAACAGCAAAGGATGAGTTCTTTTGCATACCAGTGGGCCCACATGGCTACGCCTCTCCTGCACACTCTCTGCCTCTTCCACTCCTACATATGCTCTTATTCCTCATCTGGCTTTCAATTTTGTGCCATAGGTGGATTTAAAACACTGGAAGGGGCAGTGGGCCTAATTCTGGGGACGTGCACAATACTTCCCTGCTTCCTTCCCTTGATTATACGATCTATTAGGTCCAGTGTAGAGGCTACTATAGAAAGAAAAACAGCTGCACATGTAATGATGCTATGGAAATACAAAGCCTTAAACCAGGAAAATGCTCTTTAACCCTAGATGCTTCCAGGATCACCTATGGGAAATCAACAGACAGATTTTCCACCAGATGCTACTACAACATTCTTTGGCCTACCAACAATCGGCCTTGTCTGCAAATGAAGCCTGGAAAACACTGTCCACCTCCGCTCCTGGGGACCTCACAAATTTCCAAATTCCAGCCAAATCCCTCTTAATGAATCCCCCACTCAGCATGAAGCAGCTAGTTTGATCATGCCCATAATAACAACAAAAAGCTGGAATGTTAGGTCCCTGGCATTCTTGGGGTGGGTAGAAGTTCCTGAGGCTAACACCGAAACCAGACCCCCTGATTTATGACCACATGCCAGGCTTCCCTGCTTGTTCCCCTGCTTGTTTCCCAGCTTGCAAAATGTCAGGAAATTCCAGTTTCTCAACTAGCCGGGCATATCGATCCGTTCCATCTGGTGAGCACAGATAACCAGAGACCAGAAACTCTCTCCCTCCCTCATGGCTAGGCCCCTCCTATAAAGCCCATTACTCATTCCAGCCACGCTGTTGCATCCTGATCCCGAGGGAGACAGCCAGCAGTCTGTAAATTCAATAAATCTTTCTTTTCCACACCTGGGGTGGTCTTTATTTGGCAGTGCCTTACAAATAGAATCTTCATTATGTTATTAGCTATTATTGCATTTGGTCCCTTCATTTAAACCTTCAGAGGGACATAAGCATGTGCACTGTCATCATCTACTATGGTAGCAGAAACAGGTCTTCCTTTTCCCAGGATTTTCCATCCTCTACACAGCAACCTGAGTGTCACTACTCCTTAACACTGTCTAATAGTTTCTCGTCTCACTCAGAGTAAAAGCCAAAGTCCTTAAATTGTCCTACCAGAACTTTCCTGCTCTGTTCTACTACTGTGCCCCCTATTTAAAGTAGCCTCCTTGTTTATTTAGAAACCAGGTGCGCTCTTGCTGTAGGGTAGGGTCTTTGTAACAGCTATTCTCTAATTCCATACACTGGAAGCATCCTTCTCCCAAAAAGCTACAGCTGATTCCTCTACGACCTTCAGGTTCATGGTCATATGTCAACTCTGCAATGTGACCACCCTGGCTACACTGTTTCAAACCTCAGCTTGTTTTCTCCCTATTTTGCTCTAATTTTCCCATGGCATGTGTTGCCTCTTACTAGACTATATAAACTACTTATCTATTTATTATCTATCTCCTCACTAGAATTAAAGTCTATATGAATAATACATTTTGTTTTCTTTGTTTACACATATATATTAGCACCCAGAACATTGTCTGGTATATCATGGGTATGCAATTAACTATTTCTTAATCAGCATAGAAAAATCTATTACTAGGTTGGACAAAAGGCAGTTAAGGTTTATTTGATTCAGTAAAATTTATTGAGCATAAGCTCTGATTTGGACACTCTAATCACAATATGAATAGAACCAGGTCCTTGTCTTAAGAATATTCATATACTAGTTGAGGAGACATATAGTCACATAATTTAATTAGGTTGAGTAAAGAAAGTGTCATATCTAATGAACATGCAGGATATCACAGAAGCACAAAAGTCAGAGTATTAAGGGCAATAATGAAGTCTCTGATCAGATTTCCAAATTCTTTTTGTTCGTGGAAGCATCCAGCCAGGACACAATGGGATTTATTAAAGGTTAAGGAAGAGAATTACAAAAGGGCATGGTGGGACCAGGTGGAAGGTGGAAGCAGAGAGAGTGTTTCTTCTCTTTGGGTTCTTTCAAAGCTGCTGCTAACCTATGGGAAGGGGAAAACCTGGTCATTCCTAATCACCAATAATCAATGAGTGGGGAGGGGCATGAGCGGTCCCTGGGCCAGGTGGGAGTGGATAACCTACACACATTGGCAATTGAAAAGAAAGCTCAGAGAAAAAGAAGAATGTTCATCCTGAAATGCAATATCAAGTCATGTATGTTCTAAGAGTCCTGAATTTTCCCTGATTCTGGCCTGCCTCAAAAGTAACTAAGCTTTGGTGATGCTCATAAAATACAGAGAGTTCTAGTTCAAAATAACTCTACCTACTGTGTGGCTGCAAGTAGGAGTGGCATATGTCTTACCTTATGGAAGGGGCTGCATAGAATAGTGGCTGAGGTACTGGGATCTGGACTGGACATACCTGGAATTAAATTTTAGTTCCAGTCTTTACTAATTCTGTGATGTCAGGCAAATTATTATTGTCTCCAATTATAAAATACAGAACCATATGTGTCTTCATACATATGTGCTATACCAAATACTATTACAATAAATTGAAAATAAGGAATCTACCAAAGCCATTCATTTATTTTGGTTTTATTCAAAAGGAAGCTGATACATTCCAAGGCTTTTCTGTCTAAAACAGAATAGAACCTGATTGATATTTACTTCTTCAGAAATCAGGTGCTCATTTGAATAATATTACTGAAGACAACCAATTTACAAGTGAAACAGCTAATTAAACAAGGAGAGGGTTAATGATACATTTACATGATAAAGCAATGTGTCTTAAAGAACTTCTTTTCTCTCAACACCCAAGGATATTTTTAAAGTTACAGACAAGTGAACAGGATGGGTATAGGTGTAAATTTTTATTTCTGAATCTAGACACAAGAGACAAAAGAAGACTGATATTCTTGAAAATGTTCTCATCTGAATACCTTATTAGTTTCTGAACAAGACAGCAGCTGAATGTAGCTGCCTTGTTCAGAAATCTGTCCACCATCTGCAGCTTCAAAAGAACAACATTCTCTTTACTTTTCTTTTACTTATGCTCGGTCTCAAAGTCTTTTCAATCTTAGAAGCCAAGTATAAGGATTCCTTTTGTTGGCATTAGAGAAAATGAATACCTCTTTAAAAATATGTGTTCATTTTATATATCACATGTAATTCTCTGTTTCTACATTTGATATTGAATTAGATGAATTAAAATAAGTAAATGTTTTAGAATAGTGCTTGGCATATAATAAGTGTTCCATGTTACCTACAATAATCATGCACAATTTGTTTTACCAAAAATGTCCTCTTAAAGAGGTAGAAAATATTTACAGACCATTTTAGGTGCTGCGAGAAATCTCTTTTGTTAGTTCACTCTGGCTTTCCTGCCTGCGGCCTTCTTTACTTTCCTTCCTTCCTTCCTTCCTCCCTTTTTTCCTCCCTTCCTCCCTTTCTCCCTCCCTCCCTCTCTCTCTCTCTCTCTTTCTTTCTTTCTTTTCTCCCTCTCTCCCTTACTCTCTTTCTCTCCATCTCCTCATTTCTTCCTCTTACACTCCCTTTCTTTTATTGAGACCAGGTCTCACTAAGTAGCCCAGAATGGCCTGGAATTAACAATTCTCCTTTCTCAGCCTCCAAGTGCTGGGATTTATATGCATATGCCAGCCACACCCAGCTCATCCTAAGTTTTAAAATTGAGCCAAATCAAAAATATTTTTGAGAACTTACTATGCTTGGCTCTGTGTATGTTAAATGAAGTAAATAAAGATCTAATCTTATATGCCTTCAATTCAAATATGTCTTTTAAAATACAGGGCTATATAACCTACTGTGGTTTATTCATTTTTTGGTGGTACTCTGGTAGGCTAGAATTAGGGAAAGTTTATGATTCTTAGAAAATATATGATTTAATATTGTATTTCAGATTGAACATTCCTCTCTTTCTGTGAGCCTTCTCTTCAATGGCAAATGTGTGCAGGTTATCCACACCCTAGCTCAAGTACAACTAAAACCACCTCATCTGGTCCAGGGTCCATCCATGCCTCTTCCCACTCATTGATGATTGGTTGGGAATCACCAGGTTCTTCTCTTCCCATAGGTTAGCATAAGTTTTAAAAGCACCTAGAAAAGAGAAATACTCTCTCTCTGCTTCCAGCTTCTTCCTGGTCCTACCATTTCCCCTTTTGTAATTCCCCTCCCTAATATTCAGTAAGCTCCATTTACACCCACATGTCTTGCCATGGCTTCTTCCACGTAGGACACAAAGAATTTGGAACTCATCTGATCAGAGACTGCACCGTTGCCATTAACAGTACTGTGGTTTTGAACTCTAGGCCTCATACTTGTTAGGCAGGTACAAAACTGTTCCTTATCCTTTGCTTCAAAATTACTATTCTTTCAAGCTTTTAGTTGGAATTATCACCAGTAGTCATTACCCAATAATCAAAGCCATAAATCTAAGTTACTTAGGCTTCTTCTCCTTCATTTCTCATGCAATTCTCCCACAAAGCCCTGTCAATCTGTCATCATAAGTTTCTCTCTCATTAGTCTTCTCTTTTTCATTTCTAGTGCTACTCCATTGGATCTAATCCTCATTATTTGTTATAAGAGCTATTGCAACAGCCTCCTCTCTGGTTTCCCTGCCACTCCTGTGGTTAAAAGCCTTTAAAATTCTCTCTCACTAACACAACATGGTCAAGGCACTTGACCATGTCAAAGTAGTCTATCCTGTGTACTTAAATTTCAAACCCTCTCCAGCAACCCCTTCTCCCTATTTCTCATACTCAAATTTACCTTACACTCCATCAATATTGAACTCATCCCAGTTTTCTTTTTTTTTTTTTCAACTGCACTCCTTAACACTTTGAGGTGGATAATTCTTTGCTGGGGGAAAGGCTGTCTGGTTCATGGTGGGTTATTTATTTATTTATTTATTTGTCCATAGAACTCTTCTATTTTTTTTATTTTTACTTTTATTTACTTATTTTTTTTATTGTTTTATTATTTATATGTGCATACAAGGCTTGGGTCATTTCTCCCACCTGCCCCCACCCCCTCCCTTACCACCCACTATACCCCCTCCCTCTCCCCCCTACCCCTTTAATACCCAGCAGAAACTATTTTGCCCTTATTGCTAATTTTGTTGTAGAGAGAGTATAAGCCATAATAGGAAGGAACAAGGGTTTTTGCTGGTTGAGATAAGGATAGCTATACAGGGAGTTGACTCACATTAATTTCCTGTGTGTGTGTGTGTCACCTTCTAGGTAAATTTTTGATCTAACCTTTTCTCTAGTTCCTGGTTCCCTTTTCCTATTGGCTTCAGTTGCTTTTAAGGTATCTTCTTTAGTTTCTCTGCGTTAAGGGCAACAAATGCTAGCTAATTTTTTAGGTGTCTTACCTATCCTCACCCCTCCCTTGTGTGCTCTTGCTTTTATCATGTGCTCAAAGTCCAATCCCCTTGTTGTGTTTGCCCTTGATCTAATGTCCACATATGGGGGAGAACATATGATTTTTGGTCTTTTGGGCCAGGCTAACCTCATTCAGAATGATGTTCTCCAATTCCACCCATTTACCAGCGAATGATAACATTTCGTTCTTCTTCATGGCTGCATAAAATTCCATTGTGTATAGATACCACATTTTCTTGATCCATTCGTCAGTGGTGGGCCATCTTGGCTGTTTCCATAACTTGGCTATTGTGAATAGTGCCGCAATAAACATGGGTGTGCAGGTGCCTCTGGAGTAACCTGTGTCACAGTCTTTTGGGTATATCCCCAAGAGTGGTATTGCTAAATCAAATGGTAGATCAATGTTTAGCTTTTTAAGTAACCTCCACATTTTTTTCCAGAGTGGTTGTACTAGTTTACATTCCCACCAACAGTGTAAGAGGGTTCCTTTTTCCCCCAATCCTCGCCAACACCTGTTGTTGGTGGTGTTGCTAATGATGGCTATTCTAACAGGGGTGAGGTGGAATCTTAGTGTGGTTTTAATTTGCATTTCCTTTATTGCTAGAGATGGTGAGAATTTTTTCATGTGTTTTTTGGCCATTTGAATTTCTTCTTTTGAGAAAGTTCTGTTTAGTTCACTTGCCCATTTCTTTATTGGTTCATTAGTTTTGGGAGAATTTAGTTTTTTAAGTTCCCTGTATATTCTGGTTATCAGTCCTTTGTCTGATGTATAGCTGGCAAATATTTTCTCCTACTCTGTGGGTGTTCTCTTCAGTTTAGAACCATTTCTTTTGATGAACAGAAGCTTTTTAGCTTTATGAGGTCCCATTTATCTATGCTATCTCTTAGTTGCTGAGCTGCTGGGGTTTCGTTGAGAAAGTTCTTACCTATACCTACTAACTCCAGAGTATTTCCTACTCTTTCCTGTATCAATTTTAGAGTTTGTGGTCTGATAGTAAGCTCCTTGATCCATTTTGAGTTAATATTGGTATAGGGTGATATGCATGGATCTAGTTTCAGTTTTTTGCAGAGTGCTGACCAGTTTTCCCAGCAGTTTTTGTTGAAGAGGCTGCTATTTCTCCACTGTATATTTTTAGCTCCTTTGTCAAAGACATGTTGGTTATAGTTGTGTGGCTTCATATCTGGATCCTCTATTCTGTTCCACTGGTCTTCATGTCTGTTTTTGTGCCAGTACCATGCTGTTTTTATTGTTATTGCTTTGTAATATAGTTTGAAGTCAGGTATCGTGATACCTCCAGCATTGTTCTTTTGACTGAGTATTGCCTTGGCTATTCGTGGCCTCTTGTGTTTCTATATAAATTTCATGGTAGATTTTTTGATCTCTTTAATGATAGTCATTTGAATTTTGATGGGAATTGCATTAAACATGTAGATTACTTTTGGGAGTATCGACATTTTTACTATGTTGATTCTACCAATCCATGAGCATGGGAGATCTCTCCACTTTCTATAGTCTTCCTCAATCTCTTTCTTCAGAAGTGTATAGTTTTCCTTGTAGAGGTCTTTCACATCTTTTATTAGGTTTACACCTAGGTATTTGATTTTTTTGAGGCTATTGTAAATGGAATTGTTTTCATACATTCTTTTTCAGTTTGCTCATTGTTAGTGTATAGAAATGCTAATGATTTTTCTATGTTGATTTTATATCCTGCTACCTTGCTGTAGCTATTGATGATGTCTAGAAGCTTCTGAGTAGAGTTTTTTGGGTCTTTAAGGTATAGGATCATGTCATCTGCAAATAGGGATATTTTGACAATTTCTTTACCTAATTGTATTCCTTTTATTCCTTCTTCTTGCCTAATTGCTCTGGCTAGGAATTCCAGTACTATGTTGAATAGGAGTGGAGATAGTGGGCATCCTTGTCTGGTTCCTGATTTTAGAAGGAATGGTTTCAGTTTTTCTCCATTAAGTATAATGCTGGCTGTAGGTTTGTCATATATAGCTTTTATAATGTTGAGGTACTTTCCTTCTATTCCTAGTTTTCTTAGAGCTTTTATCATGAAATGATGTTGGATCTTACCAAAGGCTTTTTCTGCATCTATTGAGATGATCAAGTGATTGTTGTCTTTGCTTCTGTTAATGTGGTTTATTATGTTTATTGATTTTCTTATGTTGAACCACCCCTGCATCCCTGGGATGAAGCCTACTTGGTCGTGGTGAATAATCTTTTTGATGTGTTATTGAATTTGGTTTGCCATTATTTTGTTTAGGATTTTTGTGTCAGTGTTCATTAAGGAGATTGGCCTACAGTTCTCCTTTTTGGAGGTGTCTTTGCCTGCTTTTGGGATAAGTGCAGTACTGGCTTCATAAAATGTGTTAGGCAGTTTTCCTTCCCTTTCTATTTCATGGAACAGTTTAAGGAGGGTTGGTATCTGTTCTTCTTTAAAGGTCTGATAGAATTCAGCAGAGAATCCATCAGGTCCTGGACTTTTCTTTTTGGGGAGACTCTTGATTGCTGCTTCAATTTCATTTTGTGTTATAGGTCTATTCAGGCGATTAATTTCCTCTTGGTTCAGTTTTGGATGATCATATGTATCTAGAAATCTGTCCATTTCTTTAAGATTTTCATATTTATTTGAATATAGTTTCCCAAAGTAGTCTCTGATGATTTCCTGGACTTCCATGGTGTTTGTTGTTATCTCTCCTTTTGCATTCCTGATTCTACTAATTTGGGTTTTTCCTCTCCTCATCTTATCAGGTTTGCCAGGGGTCTATCGATCTTGTTTATTCTTTCAAAGAACCAACTTTTTTGTTTAATTAATTCTTTGTATGGTTTTTTTGGTTTCAATTTCATTGATTTCAGCTCTTATTTTTATTATTTCTCTCCTTCTATTTGTTTTGGGATTTGCTTGTTCTTGTTTTTCTAGGAGTTTGAGATGTATCATTAGGTCATTGATTTGGGATCGTTCAGTCTTTTTAATATATGCACTTATGCTATAAACTTTCCTCTCAGGACTGCCTTATCTGTGTCCCATAGGTTCCGGTAGGTTGTGTTTTCATTTTCATTGACTTCCAGGAACTTTTTAATTTCCTCATTTATTTCATTGATGATCCATTCTTCATTAAGTAATGAGTTATTTAGTTTCCAGGTGTTTGCATGTTTTTTGTCTTTACTTTTGTTGTTGGGTTCTACTTTTACTGCATTGTGATCAGATAGTGTGCACAGTATAATTTCTATTTTCTCATATTTGCTGAGACTTGCTTTGTGCACTAGGATATGATCTATTTTGGAGAAGGTTCCATGGGCTGCTGAGAAGAATGTATATTGTGTAGAAGTTGGATGAAATGTTCTGTAGACATCAACTAGGTCCATTTGAACTATTGTATATTTTAGATCTTGGATTTGTTTATTGATTTTTTGTTTGGATGACCTATCTATTGATGATAATGGGGTGTTAAAGTCTCCCACAACCACTGAGTTGGCATTTATATATGCTTTTAGGTCTTTCGGGGTATGTTTGATGAAATTGGGTGCGTTAACATTGGGTGCATACAGGTTGATAATTGATATTTCGTTTTGGTCTATTTCCCCTTTTATTAGTATGGAATGTCCTTCTTTATCTCGTTTGATCAATGTAGGCTTGAAGTCTACTTTGTCAGCCTTTCATCCTAAGTCTATGCTTATTTCTGTTGGTGAGATGGGTCTCCTGTAAGCAATAAATTGTTGGATCTTCCTTTTTAATCCATTTCATCAATCTGTGCCTTTTGAATTAAGTCTGTTAACATCAAGTGTTAGTACTGATAGGTATGTGGTGATTCCTGTCATTTAGTTGTCTTAGTTGTTTGAAGGTTTGATTGGTCTGTACCTAAGTTGAGGTTACTGTCTACTTTCTTGCTTTTTCTTTTCCTGTGGTTTGGTGCTGCCTGTCTTTTCATGGTTAAGTTGGGTTTCACTTTCTGTGTGCAGAATCCCTTGAATCTTTTGTAGAGGTGGCTTTGTGGTCACATATTGTTTTAGTTTCTGCTTATCATGGAAGACTTTTATTGCTCCATCTATTTTGAATGATAGTTTTTTGTGTAGAGTATCCTGGGGTTGAAGTTATTTTCATTCAGTGCCTGGAAGATCTCACCCCATGCTCTTCTTACTTTGAATGTTTCTGTTGATAAGTCTCCTGTGATTTTGATGGGTTTACATTTGTATGTTACTTGTTTTTTCTCTCTTACAGCCTTCAATATTCTTTCCCTAGATTTTGAACTTGTTGTTTTAATGATGATATGTCATGATCTATTTTGATCTGGTCTGTTTGTTGTCTTGGATGCCTCTTTCATCTGTATGGGAATATCTTTCTATAGATTTGGGAAATTTTCCGTTATTATTTTGTTGAATATATTACGCATTTTCTTCACTTGCACCTCTTCTCCTCCTTCGATGCCCATGATTCTCAAGTTTGGTCTTTTGATGGAGTCAGTGAGTTCTTGCATTTTCTTTTCACAGGTCTTGAGTTGTTTAATTAATAGTTCTTTGGTTTTTCCTTTAATTACCATTTCATCTTCAAGTTCTGAGATTCTTTCTTGTGTTTGTTCTGTTCTGCTGGATTGGCCTTCCGTTTTGTTTTGCTGTTCTGTTTTGTTGTTTTTTCTGAGGTTTTCCATATCCTGGGTGGTTTCCTCTTTAAGGTTGTCTATTTTTGTCCTGAGTTCATTTACTGTTTATTCATCGTGTTCTCTGTTTCACTTTGGTGTTTATGCAGTGCTTTTATGGTTTCCTTTATTTCTTCTTTTTCTTTTTCAAATTCTCTATTTTTGTTTTTTGGAATTTCTTGATTGTCTCCTGTACATTTTGTTTGACCCTATCCAGTATCATCTCTATAAAATTCTCATTGAGTACCTGTAGTATGTCTTCTTTTAAATTATTCTTGTGGGCTTCATTGGGTCCTTTGGCACAGTTTATCTTCATTTTGTTGGAGTCTGGATCTGAGTATCTGTTTTCTTCATTTCCCTCTGGTTCCTGTGCTAATTTTTTGCTGTGGGGAAACTGTTTCCCTGTTTTTTCTGTCTTCCCATCATTGTCTTTGGTGTTGTTACTGTCCCTGTACTGTGTGCAATTAAGTATTTCCTAGCTTGTAACAATAACAATGGTAATATTTAGAATGGAAGGGTGAGCACAGATGGAAAGCAAGAAGTTAAAGAAAAGGGAAAAACAAATAAACAGACAGGAAGGAGAAAACAGAACAAGGAATCAGATAAGAAAGTTTCAAAGGTATGAACAGGGAGCGTCAGTGTGCTAATCGACAGTAAGCTGAACAGACATTAGAGAGAGAGAGAGAGAGGATTGAAAATCAAAAATAAAAAAAATAAGAATAAAAATAAAAAATAAGTAAATGAAAGAAATATCTATATATAAAAATAAATTAAAATAAAATGAAAAATAGAAAATAAAAAAAAATACCAAAAAACCTCCAAGTTCAAATGCAATGAAGTTTCAGTCTTAATAATTTGGGTGTCCATCTCAGTCTCCAATCCTGGAGATGGTGCCTCAGATGTTGTTCTGTAGTTGTCTCAACAAAGGGAACGCATAAAGTAGAACAAAACTACACACACACACACACACACAAAAAACCCCAGCAAGTGTCCCAAGTTCAAATGCAATACATTTTCGGTAAGTTTTTCAGCATACAGGTGTAATTCGGTTGTTCTCTCATCAAAGGTAGGTAGAAAAAGAAAAAAAAAAGAAAAGAAAAAGAGTCTGGAGACAATTCTGAGAATGGTATGTGCGGTTGTGGCTTGCCTGCCTGCTGATGTCAGCCTGTTGTTGCTGGAGGTGTTATTTATGCAGATCTCTGGGGTGAGCTTAGCACTCACCTGGCCCTGCAGGCTTTGTTTACTGAGAGTTCTTCTGTGCATGAGCCTCTGCTGTAAGCTTTTCCTTTTCCAAGCACACTGGGAAAGGTTACACTGCACTCGCTTTCTTTAGACCTGTGTGTTTATTTACAGTTCATGTGGGAAGTGGGTCTTCCCCCCTCTCCTGTGGAGTTTTCCTGCCTCCGCCACTCTGACAAGCTTTCTCGCTCCTGGTTGCTGGGTGCACACCCAGGCTCCCGCTGGAGCCTCTCCGGCCCACCCGGCTTGTTTATTTGCAGTTCTGGGAAGGATTCCCTTGCCCCAATCTTCGGCCCTCAGGGTGCCCCACCCTCTTTCCCTCGTGTCTTTATTGTTCTTATTGCTTATTAGTCAGTTTCTCTTTTTCCCCCGGGTGGGGGTCGGTCTGTCCAGGGGGCTATGCTGCTCTGGCCCAGGGTTGTCTGTGGAAGTACTGCAGTACCACGAAGCTCACCTTGTCCTTGTCTTCCCAAGCCATCTGGGCACAGGTGACTGGTGGGCCCGGGGGCCCTCCTTGTTTCTCTGTGCTGGCTGGAGGTGTGGAGGGGTCAAAGTTTTGCCTCTTCTCAGTGATTATGCCTGCAAAGTCTTAACATGGTTTTGATTTGCATTTCCTTGATAGCCAGGGATGTTGAGCATTTATTTGGACTTCTACCTTTGAAAAAGCTCTGTTCAGCTCATTTGCCCATTTCTTCATTGGGTCATTGATTTTTGGGGAGTTTAGTTGTTTAAGCACCCTCCATATTCTGGTTAATAATTCCTTGTCAGATGTATAGCTGGCAAAGATTTTTCTCCCATTCTGTGCACTGCCTCTTCAATCTGTTGAGAATTTCTTTTGTTGTGCAGAAGCTTTTTTGTTTCATGTAGTCCCATTTGTCAATTCTTTCTCTTAGTTGCTGAGTCATTTGAGTTCTGTTTAGGATGTCATTGCCTATGCCTATTAAGTCCAGTTGTATTCCCTGCTCTTTCCTGTGCTAGCTTCAGAGATTCAGGTCTTATATTAACGTCCTTAATCCACTTTGAGTTGAGTTGATACATGTACAGGGTGAAAGACATAGACCTAGTTTTAGTTTTCTGCATGCAGATATGCAATTTTTAGGGAGTACTTTTGGGGAAAACAATTATGATGGGAAAAGGAGAAAGTTTTACTGTTTTGCAATAGCCACAAGAATTTAGAAGTAATTATGGTGTATAATGGACCTGGACTGGCCCTTCTCAATTGTCCTGCCTTGAGATAAGGTGAATGGGTTTTTATGTTCCCTGCCCTATTGTGTACCAGTGAGTACATGTGGGATGTCCTCAGGGAAGGGACATGCCCTCAGGTGTGTTGGTTGTTTTCAGCAATTGGGCAATTCCCAAGACAGAGAGATTCAGTTGTGATTCATCAGTTTCTAATACTGCAATCACCTAGGAGAATGAATGCCTGATTCCTATGGCAGCACCTAGATTGTACACCCAACATCTAGCTACAGCTGAGAAGCTAAAGAGAGCAAGATGAGTCTGGTCAATAGAATGGACACTCAGTGAATTAGAACCTCTGGGGAAGCTAGGTGTTAGGAAAATGCCTCACATCACACACAAGGGAGGCTCATGAGAGGTTTCTCATGTCTAGAAGTTTAATAAGCAGGCTGGTTGGCCAGGAGAAAATGGTGCAGCAGCTTCTCTTGGTGGGTCTGGCCTTAAGTAGCATTTGGGAAAAAGCAAGGGCTAGGGACGGACAAAGAGAGGTGGCAGGAGATAAGGGACAGTGGGGCTTTGTTCTGCAAGGGATGAGACCAGTTGCAGAATCAAGGTTTAGGGGCAGGCAAAGGAAGGTGGCGGGAGATAAGGAACAGTGGGTTTTGTTCTGCAAGGGGTGAAACCAGCTGTGGCTTAGGC
This sequence comes from Castor canadensis, assembly GCF_047511655.1. Classification (NCBI taxonomy): domain Eukaryota; kingdom Metazoa; phylum Chordata; class Mammalia; order Rodentia; family Castoridae; genus Castor; species Castor canadensis. The sequence goes on along the minus strand of NC_133392.1, from coordinate 104,759,962 downwards.
TGCAGAAGGGGTAGTTTTTATCATTCCCCCATTTTTTGTTTAATAATGATGAGGGTAGGGGCTGAAGATCAGGAATTGGTGTGAAGCATCGGTCTCTTTAGCTGCTTCCTGATGGCAGGGAGCATTGTATGGGGCAGGGTCCTCAGGGTCCTGTGGTATCCTGGTTGGGGCCTTTACAGTAGTTTTTCATTGCAGTTTTGGAGAGGTTGATATCCCTGGAAGTACAGTTGGTTAAATTTTTGATTAGCAGTAGCAGACATGTAGTATGATACAAGGGAGGAAGCTTAAGAATAGGAGAGCAAGAAATATAGGCATTAGCCAGGAGAACCACTGTGAAATGTTGTTCTCTAGAGGGTTTTAAAAGTCTGTTCCTTAAGAGGTCCTGCCACAGGTGCTGCCTGACAGTAGTGGGTGTTGTGAGAATGACCAGATGAGGGCTGGTCCACTGAAGTCCCAATGGAGAGAGTAGAAGATCCTTTAGGAGAAAAAGATCCCCTGGTTTAATAGAAATTGTTATAGGATGGGGTAGGATCTGGTCTGCATGCTCTCTGAGAAGTTCCATGAGGTTAAGATAAGGTAGGTAGTCAGCCAGAGGAGCAGGGTCTGTTGGAGGCAAGTGTTCTAAGAGAAATGGGTGGCCAAATGTTATTTAAGACCCAAATAAGAATATTATGAGGAGCATAAAAAGGTGTCTGCCAAGGGACTGCATACCTAGGGATCTAAATTTTGTAAAATCCTATAACTCCCAGGAAAGCTCTAAGCTGCTTTTATGGTATGGAGAAGTGGGAAATGGAGGATTGAGTTGATTTACTCGTGACTCAGGGAGTGAGTCTGTCTGTTTAAGAACACATCTATGTAGGTGACCTGAGGGAGACATAATTGAGCCTTCTCCTTAGAGACTTTGTATTCCCAGAGGCCAGAAAGTTTTAAAAGGGACTCAGTTGCATTGCAGATAAGGGGCTCTGTGGCTCTGTATTGAAGAAGGGTGGCCTCTGGGTAGTGCCAATCTAATAAGTTTCTGGTTAGGGCCTGTCCACAATGATGAGGGCTGCCTTTAAATTTTTGTGGGAAGACTGACCAGGTTAGTTGTTATGAAGTGTTTGTGGGACCTTTAAAGGCAAATAGAGGTTGACTGTTAGGATATAGGTTAAATGTAACACTATTGGATAAAAGAGAGATTTAGCTTATCATTTTACATAAATTGACACTTTTAACTCTGTAAATGTTTGTACCATATTTAGATAAAGTCTAGATATTGAACTCAGTTATAAGGTGGTCATTTAAGAGACCATTGCATAAGCAAATATATAAATAAACTCTGATTTAGTAGTACTTAAAGTTTGACAAGATCAACAGAAAACAAATAATTTCTTTGATAAAGTCTTTTTCTGTAACAGTTTTTTTGTAGATGTTACTCAGAGCAGAACAATGTTAAGATGACCTTGTTATTTTATAGACATAGAGAATTTGATTTTATTTTGACATGACCCTGAAAATCTTTTAGGTAATTCTTAGATTATATTTAACTTTAACTTTATTATACATTGAAGCTTTTTATTATACATTTAAAAAACTTACTTAGACCTTTATATAACATATTAAACCATTTGGTGACTTGCCTTTATCTCTCCTATTTGAAACAATATTTTAGACAAACCCTTCTTTATAAAATCCTTTTATATCTAAAAATGATTTTTTCTTTACCTTCTTAAAAAATACATTTATTACCTATTTATATCTCATTCAGTTGTTTATTTTGTAACTTGTATTTTAAAATTAACTTTTATAAGAATTTTAAATTTATTATAGGGGCTGAAGTAACTAATTAGTAGTCCTTGTTTTTTAAGGAGTTTATGATAGGCATAAGGCCTCATCGTCCCTCAGGCTTGAGGGGATATTGTTTTGGGTGTGGAAATTGTGAGGGATTTTTGAGTTTTATTTGAATAAGGAGGGCTGTCCTGGCTCGCCCTACATTTATCTCATCAGTTTACATTATGGGATCTATTTGTTTCTGAAGGAGGGGGCAGCAGAGATAGCTGACTGGCAGAGGAGAATTTGAGTTTTTAGTTGTGATAGTAAATCTTGTCCCAGCAGGGACACTGAAGTTTTAGGTACTATGAGGAAAGAGTGACAGAAGAGGAGCTCTCCCCAAGAGCAGGCTAAAGGCTGGGTAAACTAGCACTCTAGGGGCTGGCCAAGATTTGTCCTGAATGATAACCTTGTCATTGGACTGGAGACAGGGAGAGAAAGATAAGACAGAGAAATGGGCTCCACTGTGTAGGAGGAAAATGACCTTTAGCTTTTTTACCGTTATGACTACCCTAAGGCTCCAAGAAGTGGAGTGTGGACAGGAGGCTGGGACACATCAATACACGGGAGGTGGCACCTCACCTTCCATCTGGAGACAGGGGCACTTAGACCTCCAGTGGTTACCTTTGCAGAGAGGGCAGGGTCCTGGTTGGGGGTGGGGCTGTCTCCTGGGCTGTCCCCCTTAAGCATTCTCTGCAGAAGTGCCCCTCCTATCCACCATGGTAGCAAACTCGAGATGTAGGCCCCAATCGGGTGGGGACAGCAATGAGGTCATACCTCTTATCTTTCTCTCCATTAGTAATGTCTCAGTTATAATGTATAGATATGGCTAGTTGTATTAGTTGATCCAATGGCTTTTTTCCTTCAGCCATAGACTGAGTTTTTTACAAATATCAGAGGCTGACTGTTAGAAATTTATCTTTGAGGAGAACCTCTCTCACCTGTGACTCTGGGTCCACTGTGGTATGCTTTCTGATAGCATCCTCAAGATGTAGAAAGGTAAGAGGATTTTCTTTTAACGCATTGCTGTTAAGCAAAGTTGTTATTTTACATTGACACTGTGGAGAGCAGGTCTCTGAACTGTTTTGGGTCTCATTCTTTAAATAAGGAAACTGGTCTAGGTTAAACTACTTTTTTTTTTACTATGAGATGGCTGAAGTGGCATTAATGACAGTTATATTTTTATTATTAATATTATTATTTTTGATTTAGTAATGTTGGGGAATTGAACCCAGGGATTTGCACATGCTGGGCAGACATTTTCCCATTAAGCTACTTCCTCAGCCCCAAATATCTTCTTTTTTTGTCTTTGGCTGTACTGGATTTGAACTCAGGGCTTTATGTCTGCAAAGTGGCATACTGCTTGAGTTATATCATTAGTCCTTTTTAGTGTGGATCAGTTAAGGGGACTGTCTGTGGCCCTATAAGTAGGTGTATTCATTTCCTCATTTCTAGGTGTCACTAGTATTGGGGCTTATTGTAAATGGTAATCATTTTTAACCTGAGTGGCCTGGGCCAGAACCCATTGTATTTTTAATGAGACAAGAGTCTGGTCTAGTAGAAGCATAATATCCTTTTATGTCAATTGAAAGGTTTGGATCACAGAGGTAAAGGCTTGAATGTATTTGTCTGGGCATCAGTACAGCTGTTTAGATGTTTCTAAAATTTCCTTAGCACTGATAGCTGGAAGGAGACATAGATTGGCCCTCTTTTTACCAAAGTTCTAATTGGAGTATGGTATTGTAATTTAAGGAACCCTTTGAAGGCCACTTCTCTTGGTCACCCAAGGCATATTGAGGCCAGGCCTCAGTACAAAGCTTCCAACATCTACAAGCCAGAAGACTGGAAGATGCAGGTCCCATCTAGAAAGAACAAAACGTTAGGATGCTGCCTTTCAGCTAATAGCAGGCAGCTTCTTTAATAAAGGTTACTCTTTTTAACAAAGAAATAAATCATTTGTAAAGTTAGAGAAGGGCATTCAAAGGGCATTTTGGGCCAATATTAGTACCATATGTGACAACTAGTGTTAATATTTGGAGGAAAAATTTATGTTAAGACCAAAAGTATAGAAAATTTTAAATGAGAAGTTTAGAGACCACAGTAATGTCTATTTTGTTATTTTTGGAATTATGACCTGAGTTAACAATTGGCTTACAAGGACTGGGTCCAGAGCCAGGTGTGAGGTGAGACTAGGAACAGGGCTCATGTAAGGTGCCACTCCTTCCGGGACAAGCGAGCCTGTCTGCCTAGGCCTGATCCTGTGGCCTGTTGCCCTTTTCCCCTTCCTGTGTACTCTGCACATGTTTATTCTAGGGGAAAGTGGCGGTGGGCCACAGACATTGCCATGTGTGGCTGGTGGCCCAGGATGTGCTTGGTCCTCTCTGTGGACTTTTTTAGCTATGGCAAGCATTTTTGCTTGCATCCTGTGCACAGGTGTGCCTGTTTGTTTTCCCTCCTCCCCTTGTGGGGACAGAGTTAGGGCATGAGCATGGCAGCTGCAGTTTTGTAAGTGCTTTTGTAAAGCAGCTGATTTAAAGTTACTTTAGACTGAGAGGCCTGGCAAACTAGTTGGAATAACTTGTCATAAGGTACCATGTTACAGGTTTTTTATGAGAGGCAGGGTCCCAGTAAGTCCAGGAAGGGGAAGGCATACAGAGACAAAGGACATACAGTGAGACCATGGAGGAAGCAGAAAAGGTGTCCTGACATCTTAGGTAAGGGAGGGGAAGGCAGAGCCTGGAAGCATGACACATGCCTGAGGGATTAGCCATCACCTGTGTCTCTAGGTCGCTCCCATTGACTGGTACTGGAACATTTTCAGCAACATGAAACCTCCATTCTCCAGTCGCTGTCTCAGGAAAAAGGGACATTAGATGGGGTGGGGGAGAGAAGCAGTCATCAGATGCCATAATCAAACAGGATTTCACCAATGTAGCATGAGGCATGCTGAATAAACTTGGGGCTTGGTCTCAGCCCACAGGGAAGAAGCATGAGCTCTCCCAGAGCCGGAATTGCTGTGAGGTCAGAGTTGGCAAGGAGTGGCTTGTTTAACTCCATGACGGGAAAGTTTTTCAGGAAGATAGAAAGAGACAGACAGTGTGAGCAGCACAAGAACTCTGTTTACATGGGGAAGGAGGAGGTTTGGGAGAGGATTTGGTTTGTAGGCATGGTTGAAAGAAGAGAAGGTTTTAGAGTCAGGGACATTAATTGGGGTTTTTATGGCCAGAATGACTTGGGCAGGGGAGCAAGAGGTGCAGAGAGAAGGCTTAGAGCGAAGATAAGAAAACGCTAGGACATAGGGAATCTCCTTTCATTTTCCAGTGCATTCACAGAAGGTGTAGAGATCCCTGAGAATGTTAGGGTCGAGTGTGCCATCTAGTGGCCATTTAGAGTTATTGTCCAATTGGTATTGTGGCCAAGCCTGATTAGAAAGAAAAATTAGTTTTTGCCTTTAGATCAGATGAGAGCCACAGGGGCCCGAGGTTGGCCAATAGACAGCCCAGAGGGGTTTCTGAGGGAATTTTAGAAGATCCAGTGTCCAAGGAGAGACCTGGTCCAAGGAAGAATATGGTGAGCATCCCTGAGATATTCCATTCCTGGATGAAACAGAAGTGGAGGGACCTCAAGGGAACGTCTTCACCAAGAGGATTGCCCACGCCTCAGGAACCCCATTCCTGAGCTGAGTGAGTCAGGACATAGTACTAGGGTTTTTGACCAATCAAGAGAGAGAGAGAGAACCATGAGTCATGCTGTGGCAGCATGAGGGAACTCACCAAGGGAGGACCGAGTAAATCAGCTGGTGGTGGGTGAGTTACAGGAAGTGCACTGACCCTGAAGAGGTTCCCTGTGAGCAAGAGTGGTGATGACGGCACTAGTCTAGGAACAGGGGTCCTGGCAAAGCAGCTCAGATCCCAGTAAGTTTATCCAGACCTAAGGAAGGCAGCTCCCTCCTACAAGGGTCTGAATTTACTGACTGGGAGAGCAAGGTCGATGCTGTAAACTCACCTGTTCCTGGCCAATGCACCAAATGTTAGGAAAACACCACACACTTCACACAAAGGAGGCTCATGAGAGGTTTCCCATGTCCAGAAGTTTAATAAGCAGGCTGGCTGGCCAAGAGAAAATGGTGCAGGAGCTTCTCTCGGTGTGTCTGGCATTAAGTAGTATTTGGGAGAAAGCAAGGGCTAGGGATGGACAAAGAGAGGTGGCAGGAGATAAGGGACAGTGGGGCTTTGTTCTGCAAGGGATGAGACCAGCTGCAGAATCAAGGTCTAGGGGTGGGCAAAGGAAGGTGGTGGGAGATAAGGAACAGTGGGCTTTGTTCTGCAAGGGGTGAAACCAGCTGCGGCTTAGGCTGCAGAAGGGGCAGTCCTTATCACGAGGTATCAATTTAAATGTTAGAGATGTAACCATAAATATAAGAGAAGTTAAATAATTGTAAGAGGATACTGACATAATTGATAAAAACAAAAGAAATGGATAATATTTCAACAAAATAAGCATTACTGAAATTAACTTAAGAAAGGGTGGTAAAACTCAAGTAACAGAGGGAATAGTTGTAAAGTAGATAAAGCTCTACCACTGAAAAACAATCAGATGCCTAGCTGCTCAGATAATTACAGTTTTTTAAAAATCATGTCACATCATCTTTAATCAAGTACAACTCCTTAATTTATACTCTCCAATGTCTTCTGGAGACGATTTCATCCACTGCTCTTTTTGGCAGCCATCCTCTTATCTCTTTCTTCAGCAATGGTGAGCTGGATTCCTTTTCCTTGGGGAAGAGAAATCCAAGGTTTGTTGGATTTCTCAATAACAAAAATGTTGGAAAGCCAGGTGGCAAAGCTGTTGCCATTGGCATCTTTCACATGAACCACATCAGAAGAGCCAGGATGTCTCTCTCTGTTGGTGATCACACCAGTTCTTCACAAGTTAGCACCTCTGGTCACCATACACAGGTTACCAGTGTCAAACTTGATGAAGTTGGTTATCTTGCCAGTCTCCAAATCGATCTGAATGGTGTCATTCACCTTGATGAGGGGATCAGGGTAGTGAATGGTTCAGACATCATGAGTCACCAAATGAGGGATTCCTTTTGTGCCCACAAAGATTTTTCTCACTTTGTACAACTTCTAGTTGGCCTCCTCAGGTGTAATACAATGAACAGCAAAGTGACCCTTAGTGTCATAGATCAGATGGAAATTCTGTACAGTCTTGTCAATGCTGATGAAATCCATAAACCCAGCAGGGTAGGTTATATCAGTTTGGACTTTGCCATGAATCTTAATGAAGCACTGCATGCAAATCTTCTTCACTTCATCTCCTGTGAGGGCATTCCTTAGGAAAATGATGAGAGACAGACATTCTTTCAGATTATGGGGACAGTGGATAGATGAGGAGCAAACATACCAGTCAATTTGTCCAGCATCCGATGCTTTGGAGATGCCACCTGCTTCAGATGTTTCTTGGGACTATGAGCCATGGCTGCACTAGGAACAGAAAGAGGCCCACCTTGTTCTGGTGTGCAAAGAAATTCAATTTCAACTTTTTGTTATTTTTTGAGGTGAGTTCTCATTATGTCACTCTTAGGCTCACCTGGAACTAACTTCTCCTGCCTCTGACTCCTGAGTGCTGGGATTATGGGCATATGCCACCATGCCTGGCTTTTTTTTTTCTTTTTCAAACTTCTTTCTTTTTTTTGTATTCATTTATTCACATGTGCATACATTGTTTGGGTCATTTCTCCCTCCTGCCTCCCACTCCCACCCTCTTTCCCCAACCCTACCTCGCTTCCAGGCAGAACCTGGTCTGCCCTTATCTCTAATTTTGTTGAAAAGAAGACACAAGCATGATAAGGAAGACAAAGCATTTTTGCTAATTGAGTTAACGATAGCTATACAGAGAGATTTCTAGTATTGCTTCCATGTACAAATGTGTTACAACCCAAGTTGATTCATCTCTAACTGATCTTCACAGTGGTTCCTGATCCCCATCTCGTGTTGATCTCTGTCACTTTAAGGTTTCTGTATTAGTTCCTCTGGAGTGTGGACATCAAATGCTTTCATGTTTTGGGTTTTCTACCTATCCCCATACCTCATGTATGTGTTCTCCCCTTGTCATGTGACCCAAATCCAACCGCATTGCTGTATTTGCCCCAGATGTAAAGTCCGCATATAAGGGAGAGCATACGATTTTTGGTCCTCTGAGCCTGGCTAACTTCACTCAGAATGATATTCTTGAGTTCCATCCATTTACTTGCGAATGATAAGATTTCATTCTTCTTCATCCGTGCCTGGCTTTGATGCTGTTTTAAAAAGTGCTTCTAGAACACTAAAGTTCAGATAACACCCTTGGAATTTTCTTAAATGCAAGTTATTGAGTTAGTAGATCTAATATTAGGTCAAAGGTCAAGCATATCTAAGAAACTTCCAGGTTACATCTATACTGCTGGTCCATAGTCCACACTTTGAGTAGCAATGATTTAATTTACTCCAGTTGCAGCAAAAAATGGCAATTTTAGTAGATTATTTTACAATGCTAATATAACTTTAATATGAAAACTTCATATGATAATATAAAAAGAAGGAAGGAAAGAGGGAGAAATAAATATATAGAACAACATTGTGTAATTGAAAATAGGCTCCAACAGTATATCGAAAGAAAGGTACATTCTGACTAAGGGACTGTAACCAAGAGTTCTAAACCAGAGGCCCTACTCTAGAGGTTCTATATGCCAAGTCCAACTACTCACCCCAAGACATTATAAAGAGATGAATAGTGTGAAGGGAAGAGAAAGATTTATGACACAGCATAAACATGCCACAGGAGAAAGCAAAGTGAGCACTTCAGCCCATCTTCCAGCATACAGACATGAGCTTTACATTTAAATAAATGAGATATTGGAGATGAGGTAAGCAAAATGCATAATTATTAAATAGTTCTGGTGACAGGTGTGACATGGTTGATCATTATGAAGGGTTTCCAGAGCAGTTGTTATCATTGTCATCTCTTGAGGAGAGCAGTCTGATTCCCATGAGATGATTGCTCCCGTTCCAGATTGCAGGCTCAACATGATAGCTAATTGTCCTTATTTGGGGTAGTCTGGCCTGTGAGGCTCTGCTGAATCTTTCCTTTGGGATAGTTTCATTCCCTTGTCATAAAGATGTCATCAATCAGTCCTATCCTTCCTGGAACCATATGTGATTGTAGGAGAAAGAGACTCAGAGCAAAGAAGACAGATGTAAACCAGGCAATGGAGGCTCACACCTGTAATCTTAGCTACACAGGAGGCAGAGATCAGGAGGATAGTGGTTCAAAGGCTGATGCCACTGATTCCAGCTACAGTGGGGCCTCCGACTGGTCTTGGGTGATCAAGTGGCGAATAACGACACAAACTCAGGGTTGTGCCAGGCAGCATGGCGTAGTTTATTTTCTGAAGAGAGTATTTAAGCAGTGCAGACAAGCAGGAAGGAGTATGTGGCAGTCCCTGGGTTTCCCTTGACCTCTGTACTGGGATTGGCTGTCACATTACTATGGCTACAAGCTGAAGTGTGGAACATCATGCTCTCCTGATGGAGTTTTCCCAGTCCAATGCAGAAAAAGAACAGGGGAGTTCAGCAACTGTCCTTTTGGACTATTTCAATCTCTCTTAGGGGTGTTGCACATAAGCTACAGTGACTCTGCCCCTTTCTGAGGCTTTGGGGGTCCTGATGGTTTCTCACATCTCCCCTTTTTAAATTTTTTATGAAAAAGAAGTTTAGAAATTTTTCTTTTTGTGGCGGTTAGTGTCTTGAGTGGTTAGTCTTTTTAGCCATATAATACTAAGTAGACCCAAAAGCATGAGTCCACCTATGTCTATTAGTCCTGTAAGTCCAAAATTAAACCAATGACTAGGATTAAGTTTGTCTAGCTGAAGTCTCTTCATGGGTCCCATCAATGGCTGTGACTGGTTTGATGCATTAGAGGGGCAGCCATCTCAGTTGTCATTCATGCTCTGGAAAGACACAAATATACCCTTGGCCTGTGGTTAGTAAAGGGTCAGGTCCCTGCCATAAGTTTGTCTCTAAATTCTTCCAAAGAACACGCATAGGTGGGCAGGTGTTCCAGGCACAGAAGTGCTTTTCCATAGGTGTAATGCCTTGATGTTCAAGTGAGAAAAAATTTAAAGTTACTATGATGAGATGTAATTGGGTATGTGGAGACTTGGGGGTGAACTCTCCCTTTTATATTTTTCAAAGTTGGTATTTGATCTTTTGATGTTGTCATTCTACAATGGCTTGGCCTTGAGGATTGTAAGGAATTCCAGTATTGTGAGGAATGTCCCATAATTTACAGAATTTTTGTAATTTTTTCCTTGTATAGATGGGATCATTGTCTGTCTTTATGGATTTTGAAATTCCAAAGGTTGCAAAAGCACCAAGCGGTGACCAAGGGCATCTTTGGTAGTTTTTCTGTGTGGGCTGAGGCAAAAAGGACACCAGAGTACATGTCCACTGTCACATGACTGTATTTTAAGGTGCCAAACTGGGGAATGTGAGTGACATCAGTTTGCCAGATATGGTTTGCTTTAAGACTAGGAGTGTTGATGCCAGTGGCAGAGACCAAGGTTAGAAGAGTACTGCAGGTGGGGCAAACCCTAATAATATGCTTGTATTGGTCTCGAGTCGAGGTTGGGAATTGTTTGTGTAACATGTTAGCATTCTGGTGTAGTAAAGAGTGGCTTTGTAAGGCCTGTTGAAAAATGAAAGAAAGATTTTGAGAGTTCTCAACAGCAATGAAGGAGATGAGCTGGTCTACTGCTTGATTTCTCTAGGCCATAGGGCCCGGCAGGCCTGTATGTGAATGGAAATGAATAATAAAAAATGGAGAAGTACCAACCTGAATGTCCAATTGAGCCTGTGTGAATAACTGAAAAATGGTCAAATTAGGATCTTCTTTTAGTCTAGCTGTTTCAATAGAGTTAATGGCTTTAACTACATATTGGGAGTCTGAAACGATGTTGACTGGACCAGGGAGAGATCACAGGGCTGCAAGAACCGCTAGGATTTTAGCATGTTGTGCAGTTGCTCCTGGAGTTGCAATGTTTATTTGTTCTGTACATGTCCAGAAGGGGAGTAAATGATACACCTGGCTCTCCCTTTACTGGTGCCATCAGTATGTACTGTGATTATATTGGCTAGGGGTTTGGCAGCTGTGATGTGAGGTAGAATCCAGGCCTGAGTAGTTAAAAATATTATGGTAGGGTCTTTGGGATAGTGATTGTCAAATTGTCCTTAGTAATTACTAATTACAATTTGCCATAAATGGTTTTGTTGATAGCGATAGTTTATCTGAATATTGGTGAAGGGAGTAACTATGAGTGATGGATCATTGCCAGACAATTGTTTGTATCTTTGCCTTCCCTTCATAATTAGATATATTACCTCTTGTATATAGGGAGTAATAGTCCTAGGGGGTGTGTTATGGATAAAGTAAATCTCTATCATTTTATTTGGCCATTGTATAATAGCCTCTGTTGGAGTAGTTTGAGTACCCCATAAGATTAGCTGGAGGGGCTGTCTGGGGTCTATCCTGTTGATGTAACTATGTTGAAGAGTGGTTTCAACAAGTTGTTTAGCTTGTTATGCTTCTGGAGTTAATTTTCTTAATGAGTTTAATTGTGATTCTCCTTTTAATAGTTCAAATACAGGTTTTAAAGAGTCCGAGGGAATCTTAAGAAAAGGCCGAATCCAATTAATGTGTCCCAATAGTGTATGTAATTCATTTAATGTCATAATCTCTTTTCTGTCTAATTTTAGTTTAGGAGGTTTGACTATATTATCAACTATAGTGTTTTCCAAATATTTGAATGGTGGACAGAGCTGTGTTTTGTCAGGAGCTATACTTAAACCTTACTTGGCTAGGCATTTTTCTAAGTCTCTGAGGGCCTGCTGTAATAGTATAAATGAGGGATGAACAATTAAAAGATCACCCATATAATGAAAACATTATATTATGACCATTTTTATAGAAGGTATAAGAGTGGCATGGACATAGGCCTGACATATGGTTATACTGTTTTTCATGCCTTGAGGTAGTACTTTCCATTGATATCATTGAGCTGGTTTTTCATTATTAATGGATGGCAATGTAAAGGTAAATTTTTCCTTGTCATTGTCATGTAATGGGATCATAAAAAAGCAACCTTTTAAATCTATAATTATCATTGCAAATCCTGTAGGAATCATGGCAGGAGAAGGGAGGCCAGGTTGTAAAGCTCCCATGGTTTGCATGGCTTTATTAATGGCTCAAAGGTCATGTATTAATCTGTATTTTCCTTTGGCCTTATTTTCTATTACAAAAATAGGACTATTCCATGGACTACTGGAAGGCTCCACACATCCAGCTTTTATTTGATGTTGTACCAAAATATGAGCCTGTTGTAAGTTTTGTCTCAAAAGTGGCCACTGATCAACCCATATAGGCTCACTGATTAACCATTTAAGGGGGTAGAGCTGTGGGCTGGGACTTCATGTCAGTGGCCCCTAGGAGGGGGAGTGGTTACAAGAATAACCAAGGCCATAGCGACAGGAAGAACATTGGGATAGGGCCCTTCTCCCAAGGTCTTATGATTTTCTTATCTTGTTGAGCCTGGGAAAGAGCCTCCTTCCAAGGTTGAGCTTTGCGCGTGGTCAAAGTCACGCACAATTGTTGCATTATGTCTCTCCCCCATAAGCATAATTGTAGTCCTGTAATTATGAAAGGGAGAAAAGTCCCTGAATTGCCTTCTTCATCCTCCCATTGGAGTACCTTTGCACTAACTTTGGCTAATTGTGGTCTCCTTACTCCTTGTACTGCAGTTCCTCTTTTTGTTCCCCAGTGTTTAGGCCATAATGATTGAGGGATAACACTCTGATCTGCTCCTGTGTCTAGAAGACCTAGAAAAGCTATTCACCTAATAGAGATAGTAACTTAAGGCCTTTGATCTAAAAATGGGTTGAGTCCAATATATTTGAGGAGAGATCTCAGATGGGAAAGGGAAAAATATTGCAATCTTGGCATCCTTCTCTAATCCTAACCATTGCCTAGAGCTAGAAACATAGACTATTGTTGGAGACTTGGATTGCAACATAGTATAATAAGGATGCACACTTAGTCCTTGAAGAAGATACTTTTTTCATTCCCCATGATTATTCCTGTTAATTCTTTTACAGAGTTATAGAAATGACATGTCACTGGAACTGGTATATTACCTGGAGAGGTGGTCAATGCCTCTAAAACAAGGAGATTAAATGCTGAACTCTGGGAGTTTTCCCACTGCATACAGGAAATTGTTAATTTCCAGGGCTAAGAGAGCTCGGGCTAACTGCTTGTAGTCCCATGGTGTACAAATTTCTTGACTCAGATTTTCCAAAAGAATAAGAGTGTAGGGACATTAGCCCCATTCTCCCTTTTATTTATTTGTTTATTTATTTTTCTTTTATTATTCATATGTGCATACAAGGCTTGGGTCATTTCTCCCCACTGCCCCCACCCCCTCCCTTACAACCCACTCTGCCCCCTCCCTCTTCCCCTCACTCCCCTAATACCCAGCAGAAACTATTTTGCCCTTATTTCTAATTTTGTTGTAGAGAGAGTATAAGCAATAATAGGAAGGAACAAGGGTTTTTGCTGGTTGAGATAAGGATAGCTATACAGGGCATTGACTCACATTGATTCCCTGTGCGTGTGTGTTACCTTCTAGGTTAATTCTTTTTGATCTAACCTTTTCTCTAGTTCCTAGTCCCCTTTTCCTATTAGCCTCAGTTGCTTTTAAGGTATCTGCTTTAGTTTCTCTGCATTAAGGGCAACAAATGCTAGCTAATTTTTTAGGTGTCTTACCTATCCTCACCCCTCCCTTGTGTGCTCTTGCTTTTATCATGTGCTCAAAGTCCAATCCCCTTGTTGTGTTTGCCCTTGATCTAATGTCCACATATGAGGGCTGCTCTCCCTTTCTGAATCTCTAAATCTTCTAAGTACCTCAAGAGAAATGGGCTCATGCCTTCATTGTCCCTCAGGCCCCAGGATGACTGGAAGGGCTAGAGGATTCTCTGAAGATGAAAGAGCCAAAGACAGAGGAGAAGGGTCATTATTCCCATCCTCCAATAAGAGTTGCTTAAAAGTTGTTTCCAGGGAAACTTCTTCATTTTCTTACCTCCATTTTGTTCTTGCCTTAGGTATGGCACCAGTCTGAGGATCAACCTGAAATGGGGCCAATGATGGGTAAAGGCCAGCATAAAGTGGTGCAGAATCCTCTATAGAAGAAAACTTATATTTTACATGTTTTTGTGGGGCAGGCTTTTCCTCGTCCTTATTGTCCTTCTTATTATCCTTATTGTTCTCCTGAAGACTTGATTTAGAAGCCTCTATAGACAGATTTGCTAGAGGTCCCAAGCAATAATGAATAGAGAACCACATGCCAAAAAAATGAGTAGGAATATTTCCCCTCTCTGGTGAGCTGTTTTTACATTTTCTCCTATCTGCTTCCAGCTATCGGGATCCAAAGTTCCATGGTCAGGAAAGCAAGGATTAAATTGGATAATTGTCTCTATAAAATCTTCAATTTGTCCCTGGGTGTAAGGTAGACCCTTACTTTTTAGCAAACAGTGCAGTAGCTATAAGAACTCAGTGAGTTCCCCATTCCATGCCCCACCTATGGTTCATGACACCTTGGGTTGGGGCTCCACAGTGAGCCTGCCCCTCCTTGAATTATACTGCCAAGATGTTCAGAGCAGATCCAAGTCATGGTACCACTTGCCACAGTCCAGCTGCAGCAGGGGCTCTGACTCTGGTCTTGGGTGATCCAGTGGTGAATAATGACACAAATTCAGGGTTGTGTGGGCAGCAATGGGGTAGTTTATTTTCTGAAGAGTGTATTTAAGCAGTGCAGAAAAGCAGGAAGGAGTATGTGGCAGTCCCCAGGTTTCCCTTGACCTCTGTACTGGGATTGGCTGTCATGTTGCTATGGCTATGAGCCCAAGTGTGGAACATCATGTTCTTGGGATGAGTCTTCCAGGTCCCACAAAGAGACAGAGCAGGGGAGTTTAGCTGCTACTATCCTTTTGGTCTGTGGCAATCTCTCTTTTGGCTGTTGCACAAAAGCTCGTTTCCAAGAGGCTTTGGGGATCCTGAGGTTTTCCCACAGAAGCCAGCCCAGGTAAATAGTTCTTGAGACCCTATCTCACAAAAAAACCTTTGCAAAAATAGGGCTGGTGGAGTTGCTGAAGTTATAGGCCCTGAGTTCAAACCCCACCACCACACACACAAAAGAAGGAGACAGATATAAAATGGCAGCAGGGATGCTAAGCTTTTCTCCTGCTTTTAGGTTGTGTGTGGCTCCCAAGTAAAGAGTCAGTGCCTTTTAACAAAAGCTGTTTCTAAGTACCAGTTATAGGACAAATATCTTTCAAGATCAAGAACTGTATCAACCTAATCCGTCAAAGCAGCTAATGAAAGGCCAAAGAAAATCATATATTATAATGTGTTGGAAATATATCAATATATCTAATAAAAACTCTAAATAAAATAACAATATACACAGGCTACTAAAAGGAGGGCCAACATGAGACTGGAAACCTTAGATATTGAAAGTGACAAGGCCCTAGCCCAGAAACAGCTGCCCTGGGGAGATAAGGAACCACTGCAAAGAAAATAAAAAGTGCATCCCCTCACCCCTCAGAAGGTATCTGGTTTCCAGACCCCTGCTGCTCAAGGCACCTCTCAGCCTAATGAGTGGCCTTTCCTTTTTCCTTCTTGGTAAACAAATCTTTCTTGCTTTCACTTTGCTGGAGTTTTCTATCATTAAATTCTTTTAACATTAGGGAAAACCTGAACCTGCACTGGCTGAGTATAGCACACCTGTGCATTGCTACTTAAGTATACTATATAGTGATCCACAACCAAATTTAATTGTCTTAAATGATTAAGTCTTAAAACTATTTTATTAAAATTTTTTTATCATTCAGGATTAAGCCTTTAAAACATTTTATTAAAATTTGTTTTAGCAAAATCCAAATGAGAAAATTAAATAGCTTATCTAATAAATATCAGAAGAGAAGAGATAACAATATCTCTTTATTCATCATCTGATAGTAGTCCTAAAAATAGATAAGACTCATAAAAATCAGAAACAAGTTTTTAAAATCAATAAAATAATTTAGGAAAGTAGGTGAACAGAGGAAAGTGCACAAAACCATTTATAACCTAAACAATCATTTACAGAGGAAAGAGTTTAAAATATATATACTATTGATAATATGAGCAATAAGTAAAATAGCAATGTGATGTTCTTGGAGGGAAGACTTTGATGTTATAAAAATGTCTCAAAAGTAATATTGTATTTTAATATACAATACTTTACAATGTGCTTGCTTTATGACATGTCAGAAAATACCATCAATCTGCTATAAATGCAACAGAAATTTTCATTTGAACTTCAGTGTCCAAAAGGTTTAAAAAAATAGAGTCCAGGTCTATTAATGCTGGACAGTATAAGAGATTATGAAACTGGGACTTGGGGTGTGGATCAAATTGCTCAGCCAACATGAGGTCCTGAGATTGGTCAAGAGGTAGGTGGCCTGGGGTTGGGGGCAGAGCTCAAGCGATAAAACATTTGCTTAGGAACAATGAGACCCTAAATTCAATCCCCAGCACTGTGGGGGTGGGGGAAGACAGGTAGAATGGAACTTTTCTTTTTCTTTCACAACTTATAAGGTGCTATGTATTTACAACACATCTGCTCCCTAAGTAGGAAGGGAAGAAGTCATTTTTTCCCCATTTTTCTTTTTTTTTTTCATTTTTCTTTTATTATTCATATGTGCATACAAGGCTTGGTTCATTTCTCCCCCTGCCCCCACCCCCTCCCTTACAACCCACTCTGCCCCCTTCCTCTACCCCCCCAATACCCAGCAGAAACTATTTTGCCCTTATTTCTAATTTTGTTGTAGAGAGAGTATAAGCAATAATAGGAAGGAACAAGAGTTTTTGCTGGTTGAGATAAGGATAGCTATACAGGGCATTGACTCACATTGATTTCCTGTGTGTGTGTGTTACCTTCTAGGTTAATTCTTTTTGATCTAACCTTTTCTCTAGTACCTGTTCCCCTTTTCCTATTGGCCTCAGTTGCTTTAAGGCATCTGCTTTAGTTTCTCTGCGTTAAGGGCAACAAATGCTAGCTAGTTTTTTAGGTGTCTTACCTATCCTCACCCCTCCCTTGTGTGCTCTCGCTTTTATCATGTGCTCAAAGTCCAATCCCCTTGTTGTGTTTGCCCTTGATCTAATGTCCACATATGAGGGAGAACATACAATTTTTGGTCTTTTGGGCCAGGCTAACCTCACTCAGAATGATGTTCTCCAATTCCATCCATTTACCAGCAAATGATAACATTTCGTTCTTCTTCGTGGCTGCATAAAATTCCATTGTATATAGATACCACATTTTCTTGATCCATTCGTCAGTGGTGGGGCATCTTGGCTGTTTCCATAACTTGGCTATTGTGAATAGTGCCGCAATAAACATGGCTGTGCAGGTGCCTCTGGAGTAACAGTCTTTTGGGTATATCCCCAAGAGTGGTATTGCTGGATCAAATGGTAGATCGATGTCCAGCTTTTTAAGTAGCCTCCAAATTTTTTTCCAGAGTGGTTGTACTAGTCTACATTCCCACCAACAGTGTAAGAGGGTTTCTTTTTCCCCACATACTCGCCAACACCCGTTGTTGGTGGTGTTGCTGATGATGGCTATTCTAACACGGGTGAGGTGGAATCTTAGTGTGGTTTTAATTTGCATTTCCTTTATTGCTAGAGATGGTGAGCATTTTTTCATGTGTTTTCTGGCCATTTGAATTTCTTCTTTTGAGAAAGTTCTGTTTAGTTCACTTGCCCATTTCTTTATTGGTTCATTAGTTTTGGGAGAATTTAGTTTTTTAATTCCCTATATATTCTGGTTATGAGTCCTTTGTCTGATGTGTAGCTGGCAAATATTTTCTCCTACTCTGTGGGTGTTCTCTTCAGTTTAGAGACCATTTCCTTTGATGAACAGAAGCTTTTTAGTTTTATGAGGTCCCATTTATCTATGCTATCTCTTAGTTGCTGTGCTGCTGGGGTTTCATTGAGAAAGTTCTTACCTATACCTACTAACTCCAGAGTATTTCCTACTCTTTCTTGTATCAACTTAAGAGTTTGGGGTCTGATATTAAGATCCTTGATCCATTTTGAGTTAATCTTGGTATAGGGTGATATACATGGATCTAGTTTCAGTTTTTTGCAGACTGCTAACCAGTTTTCCCAGCAGTTTTTGTTGAAGAGGCTGCTATTTCTCCATCGTATATTTTTATCACCTTTGTCAAAGATAAGTTGCTTATAGTTGTGTGGCTTCATATCAGGATCCTCTATTCTGTTCCACTGGTCTTCATGTCTGTTTTTGTGCCAGTACCATGCTGTTTTTATTGTTATTGCTTTGTAATATAGTTTGAAGTCAGGTATTGTGATACCTCCTGCACTGTTCTTTTGACTGAGTATTGCCTTGGCTATTCGTGGCCTCTTGTGTTTCCATATAAATTTCACAGTAGATTTTTCAATCTCTTTAATGAATGTCATTGGAATTTTGATGGGAATTGCATTAAACATGTAGATTACTTTTGGGAGTATCGACATTTTTACTATGTTGGTTCTACCAATCCATGAGCATGGGAGATCTCTCCACTTTCTATAGTCTTCCTCAATCTCTTTCTTCAGAAGTGTATAGTTTTCCTTGTAGAGGTCTTTCACATCTTTTGTTAGGTTTACACCTAGGTATTTGATTTTTTTTGAGGCTATTGTAAATGGAATTGTTTTCATACATTCTTTTTCAGTTTGCTCATTGTTAGTGTATAGAAATGCTAATGATTTTTCTATGTTGATTTTATATCCTGCTACCTTGCTATAGCTATTGATGATGTCTAGAAGCTTCTGAGTAGAGTTTTTTGGGTCTTTAAGGTATAGGATCATGTCATCTGCAAATAGGGTTATTTTGACAGTTTCTTTACCTATTTGTATTCCTTTTATTCCTTCTTCTTGCCTAATTGCTCTGGCTAGGAATTCCAGTACTATGTTGAATAGGAGTGGAGATAGTGGGCATCCTTGTCTGGTTCCTGATTTTAGAAGGAATGGTTTTAGTTTTTCTCCGTTAAGTATAATGCTGGCTGTAGGTTTCTCATATATAGCTTTTATAATGTTGAGGAACTTTCCTTCTATTCCTAGTTTTCTTAGGGCTTTTATCATGAAATGATGTTGGATCTTATCAAAGGCTTTTTCTGCATCTATTGAGATGATCAAGTGGTTTTTGTCTTTGCTTCTGTTAATGTGGTTTATTACATTTATTGATTTTCCTATGTTGAACCACCCCTGCATCCCTGGGATGAAGCCTACTTGGTCGTGGTGAATAATCTTTTTGATGTGTTGCTGAATTCGGTTTGTCATTATTTTGTTGAGGATTTTTGCATCAATGTTCATTAAGGAGATTGGCCTATAGTTCTCCTTTTTGGAGGTGTCTTTGCCTGGTTTTGGGATAAGTGTAATATTGGCTTCATAAAATGTGTTTGGCAGCTTTCCTTCCCTTTCTATTTCGTGGAACAGTTTAAGGAGGGTTGGAATCAGTTCTTCTTTAAAGGTCTGATAGAATTCAGCAGAGAATCCATCAGGTCCTGGACTTTTCTTTTTGGGGAGACTCTTGATTGCTGCTTCAATTTCATTTTGTGTTATAGGTCTATTCAGCTGATTAATTTCCTCTTGGTTCAGTTTTGGATGATCATATGTACCTAGAAATCTGTCCATTTCTTTTAGATTTTCAATTTTATTTGAATATAGGTTCTCAAAGTAGTCTCTGATGATTTCCTGGACTTCCATGGTGTTTGTTGTTATCTCCCCTTTTGCATTCCTAATTCTACTAATTTGGGTTTTTTCTCTCCTCATTTTAGTCAGGTTTGCCAGGGGTCTATCGATCTTGTTTATTTTTTCAAAGAACCAACTTTTTGTTTCATTAATTCTTTGTATGGATTTTTTGGTTTCTATTTCGTTGATTTCAGCTCTTATTTTTATTATTTCTTTCCTTCTATTTGTTTTGGAATTTGCTTGTTCTTGTTTTTCTAGGAGTTTGAGATTTATCATTAGGTCATTGATTTGGGATCTTTCAATCTTTTTAATATATGCACTCATGGCTATAAACTTTCCTCTCAAGACTGCCTTAGCTGTGTCCCATAGGTTCCGGTAGGTTGTGTTTTCATTTTCATTGACTTCCAGGAACTTTTTAATTTCCTCTTTTATTGCATCGATGATCCATTCTTCATTAAGTAATGAGTTATTTAGTTTGCATGTTTTTTGTCTTTACTTTTGTTGTTGAGTTCTACTTTTACTGCATTGTGGTCAGATAGTATGCTCGGTATTATTTCTATTTTCTTATATTTGCTGAGGCTTGCTTTGTGCCCTAGGATATGATCTATTTTGGAGAAGGTTCCATGGGCTGCTGAGAAGAATGTATATTGTGTAGAGGTTGGATGAAATGTTCTGTAGACATCTACTAGGTCCACTTGATCTATTGCATATTTTAAATCTTGGATTTCTTTATTGAGTTTTTGTTTGAATGACCTATCTATTGATGATAATGGGGTGTTCAATTCTCCCACAACCACTGTGTTGGCGTTTATATATGCTTTTAGGTCTTTCAGGGTATGTTTGATGAAATTGGGTGCATTGACATTGGGTGCATACAGATTGATGATTATTATTTCCTTTTGGTCTATTTCCCCTTTTATTAGTATGGAATGTCCTTCTTTATCTCATTTGATCAATGTAGGTTTGAAGTCTACTTTGTCAGAGATAAGTATTGCTACTCCTGCTTGTTTTCGGGGGCCATTGGCTTGGTAAGTCTTCTTCCAGCCTTTCATCCTAAGCATATGCTTATTTCTTTCGGTGAGATGAGTCTCCTGTAAGCAACAAATTGTTGGATCTTCTTTTTTAATCCATTTTGTCAAATGGTGTCTTTTGATGGGTGAATTAAGTCCATTAACATTAAGCGTTAGTACTGATAGGTATGTGGTGATTCCTGCCATTTAGTTGTCTTAGTTGTTTGAAGGTTTGATTGTGTGTACCTAACTTGATGTTACTCTCTACTGTCTTGCTTTTTCTTATCCTGTGGTTTGGTGCTGCCTGCCTTTTCATGGTTAAGTTGGGTGTCACTTTCTGTGTGCAGGATCCCTTGCAGAATCTTTTGTAATGGTGGCTTTGTGGTCACATATTGTTTTAGTTTCTGCTTATCATGGAAGACTTTTATTGCTCCATCTATTTTGAATGATAGCTTTGCTGGGTAGAGTATCCTGGGGTTGAGGTTATTTTCATTCAGTGCCCGGAAGATCTCACCCCACGTTCTTCTTGCTTTTAATGTTTCTGTTGAGAAGTCTGCTGTGATTTTGATGGGTTTACCTTTGTATGTTACTTGTTTTTTCTCTCCTACAGCCTTCAATATTCTTTCCTTAGTTTCTGAACTTGTTGTTTTAATGATGATATGTCGTGGAGTAGTTCTATTTTGATCTGGTCTGTTTGGTGTCCTGGAGGCCTCTTGCATTTGTATGGGAATATCTTTCTCTAGATTTGGGAAATTTTCCGTTATTATTTTGTTGAATATATTACACATTCCCTTCGCTTGCACCTCTTCTCCTTCTTCGATGCCCATGATTCTCAAGTTTGGTCTTTTGATGGAGTCAGTGAGTTCTTGCATTTTCTTTTCACAGGTCTTGAGTTGTTTAATTAATAGTTCTTCGGTTTTTCCTTTAATTACCATTTCATCTTCAAGTTCTGAGATTCTGTCTTCTGTTTGTTCTATTCTGCTGGATTGGCCTTCCGTTTTGTTTTGCAGTTCTGTTTCATTCTTTTTCCTGAGGTTTTCCATATCCTGGCAGTTTTCCTCCTTAATGTTGTCTATTTTTGTCCTGAGTCCATTTATCTGTTTATTCATTGTGTTCTCTCTTTCACTTTGGTGTTTATACAGTGCTTCTATGGTTTCCTTTATTTCTTCTTTTGCTTTTTCAAATTCTCTATTTTTGTTGTCTTGGAATTTCTTGAGTGTCTCCTGTACATTTTGGTTGACCCCATCCAGTATCATCTCTATAAAATTCTCATTGAGTACTTGTAGTATGTCTTCTTTTAAATTATTCTTGTGGGCTTCATTGGGTCCTTTGGCATAGTTTATCTTCATTTTGTTGGAGTCTGGATCTGAGTTTCTGTTCTCTTCATTCCCCTCTGGTTCCTGTACTAATTTTTTGCTGTGGGGAAACTGGTTTCCCTGTTTTTTCTGTCTTCCCGTCATTGTCTTTGGTGTTGTTACTGTCCCTGTACTGTGTGCAATTAAGTATTTTCTAGCTTGTAATAATAACAATGGTAATATTTAGAATGTAAGGGTGAGCTGAGATGGAAAGCAAGAAGTTAAAGGAAAGGGGAAAACAAATATACAGACAAGAGGGAGAAAGCAGAACAAGTTATCAGACAAGAGAGTTTCAAAGGTATAAACAGGGAGTGTTAGCGTGCTAATCGAGAGAAAGCTGAACAGACATTTGAGAGACAGAGAGAGGATTGAAAATCAAAGATAAAAAAATAAAAAATAAGTAAATGAAAGAAATATCTATATATAAAAATGAATTAAAATAAAATGGAAAATAGAAAATTAAAAAAAAAAACAAACCAAAAAACTTCCAAGTTTATATGCAATTCAGTTTCAGTCTTAATAATTTGGGTGTCCGTCTCAATCTCCAGTTCTGGAGTTGGTGCCTCAGATGTTGTTCTGTAGTTGTCTCATCAAAGGGGATGCATAAAGTAGAACAAAACTACACACTCACACACACACACACACAAAAGCCCCACCAAGTGTCCCAAGTTCAAATGCAATACAGTTTCAGTAAGTTTTTCTGCTTGCAGGTGTAATTTGGTTGTTCTCTCATCAAAGGTAGGGAGAAAAAGAAAAAAAAAGCGTCTGGAGACAGTTCTGAGAGTGGTATCTGCAACTGTGGCTTGCCTGCCTGCTGCTCTCAGCCTGTAGCTGGCGGCGTTATTTATGCAGGTCTCTGGGGTGAACTTAGCATTCACCTGGTCCCACAGGCTTTGTTTGCTCAGAGTTCTCCTGTGCGTGAGCCTCTGCTACAGGCTTTCCCCTTTCCAAGCAATGGGAAAGGTGACACTGCCCCCGTGTTGTCAGGCCTGCGTGTGTATTTACAGTTCATGTGGGAGGTGGGTCTTCCCCCCCTCTCCTCTGAAGTTTTCCTCCCACTGCCACTTTCAGAAGCTTTCCTGCTCCTGCTTACTGGGCGGTGCTGCTGCTCCAGCCAGCCGCCATGTTTGTTTACAGTTCACGTGGGAAGTGGGTCTTCCCTCCTCTCACAAGCTTTCCTGCTCCTGGTTGCTGGGTGCGCACCCTGCTCCCGCCAGAGGCTCTCCGGCCCGCCCGGCTTGTTTATTTACAGTCCCGGGAAGGATTCCCTTCCCCCAATCTTCAGCGCTCAGGCTGCCCCACCCACTTTCCAGGGTGTCTTAACTGTTCTTATTGCTTATTACTCAGTTTCTGTTTTTTTTCCCCAGGTGGAGGTCAGTCTGTCCAGGGGGCTATGCTGCTCTGGCCCAGGCTCATCTGTGGTGGTACTGCGGTACCACAAAGCTCACCTGGTCCGCATCTTCCCAAGCCGTATGGGCGCCGGCCACTGGCGCCCCGGGGGCCCTCCTCATTTCTCCATTTAATGTGAAGTGGAGATTCTCTGCACCAGCTGGAGATGTGGAGGAGTCAAAGTTATGCATTTTCTCAGTGATTATGCCTGCAAAGTGTGTCTCCAGCATCTCTCCAAGATTTCACTATAAGAGGGTCGCTTTCTGCTTCCTCTAGCCACCATCTTGGAATCCTCTTCCCCATTTTTCACACCTGGGGTTTCAGAGGGCTACTCAGAATTTGATACAGATCCCCACAAGAACATAAGGTCCTTTTACCTTTTAATATCTGAGAAATTAAAAAATTCAGAGGTGAGCATTTGATTCCTACTGAGCCTGATAGAAGAGCAAAGAGAGAGGGCCACAGTAGAAGCAAACTTCAAAAGTCAGTATTTTTGAAAGTCTGATGTTGCCCTTAAAATAAGACAGATGGAAAGTATTCCCAAAAATCTTGTTTGGGGTGTATGTATAGAGTGCACTATGAGGATGTTCTAGCTAAGAAGTCCTAAGTGGGCAATTAGTGGAGTGTGTACATCAGGGAGCTGTGAAGGGACAATCCTTAGTGATATACATCGGAGTAGGCATAAAAGATCCTAACAGAGGAATTAGCTTTGGGACAACTAACAAAACAGAGAGCATTTGACCGTGAAAAGGGAACAATGGCACCAGTTATATGAGCCCCTTTGCAGCACCCAAAACCTGCTGCTTATACCCCATAACCAAAGAGTAATCAGCAGAACAAAGACGAAGGGAAACAAGCATAAGACCCTGAGGAACAGTGATAAAACCCAACCATTCTCCCTTCCTGCCTTCTCTGTTCCAAGGCTGAGTGAGGCGTGAGATTGGAAGCTGTAGGTTTTACATTATATAAATGACTGGGGCCTGAATATTTGTCACAGTGAAAATGAAAAAAGAGTTTAATATTATTGTATCTGACTGAGATTTTTTCATAGGAGTGGAGGTGAGGAAGCAGTAAAACCACTTGATATAATGAGTTTAAAGATGCAGAGATGAGAAGAAATAAAATTGCTTCTGCTTGCATGTTACTAATTCTGGCTCATTCAATCAAGTGCTGACATGATTATATCACCTGGATTTATACAGGTGTACACAAATGCAGCAGTGAGCAGAAGTGAGAGGACAAAAACATGCCTATGGTAAAATGATGGATTGCTTTTTATATTAGGTTGGAGTGTAATTTAGGATTTTACAAGTACAGTCCTAGGGTTTGAGAGCCCTCTACCTCCAAAACTTGAAACTCAGAAACTTGAAACTCAGAAATTAAAAGCCTATTTGATTTTACAAGAAAAAAAAAATAAAAGGACTATGAGATGATGATAGAAACCCTTAAAGATAGACAAAGGATTTGGGGATAATCTTGACAAAGGATTACCTATAATCTACGAAGATGTTTTACACATTGTTTGGAAAAAAGGAAAAGGGAAAAAGCCTTCTTCCCCATAAAAAAGTTGAAGAAATATAATTAATTCATAGAAAAGAAAATTCAAAAGACAAATAAGTACATGAAAAGAGGCTCAAATTTGCTAATGGTAAGGAAATGTTAAATTGTAGTAATAAGGAGATACTATTTTACACTCATCAAGTTATTAAAAACTAAAGTGGTACCTGATGGGGTACTGACGCCTTGCTTTAGACCAGGCACTGTTCTGTGATCCCTCCTGGACTGGCACATTTTATCCTCAAGGCAGCAAATGAGGGAGATACCATTATTAGCTTAGTTTGGTGAATAAGGTAATGTAGCCCCTGAGAAATGGAGAAAATTGGCTATTCTTACCCAGTTAACTACACTGTAAACTTGGTCTTTCACTACTCTCTTCTGTTTCTCTGGAGCATGGGAAAGGGCATGCAGCACATAATTGATGGAAATTCAATTATAGTCTTAAAAAAAAACATTTTACATCATTCATTAAAAGTAAAAACATATATGGCCTTTGAATCTGCAACACCACACCTGGAAGTCTAACCCATACGAATAAACAATTAGCACAAAAAGACAAATAGACAAGGGAATTTATGGAGAATGATGAATTAGATATTAATGTGTCCAGAAAATGGAATCCTATTATCACAAGAAACATGAAGGAATTGGAAGAATAACAATTAACTTTTGAATTTTCTTTAAGGTATTGCTGTATGAAGAAAGCAAGATAATATATATATATATGTAGTATAGATGTAAAATAATCCCATACTTAAAAAAATTGACAAAACCCTTGTATGTATGGGTGTAGTTGATAAATATAAGAACAAAAGAAGGCTATTATAAAATAGAATGAACTTAAATTTAAAGTAAAACTTTGTATTTCCAAATACCATTTACTGGACAGGTTACCTCAGGCAAGTTATTTTAACACCACACAAAATTGACCGTCATCTTGAGTTATTTCCCTGTTAACTATTTTTACCACACATGCAAAGGATAAATACATGAGTTTCTTTTTGTTTTACCTAAAACATGCCTTTTGATTTAATTTATAATCTTAATATATAGTAAGTACAATGTCATATTATTCAACTAGTAAAAACCCACTAAAATAAAATGTATATTTATATTATACTTAATGCTGACAACTCAGAAGGCATCATCAGTTTTACTAAACTAACAATATTAAACTAATCTTACTTAACAAAGATTTATCCAACTGACCTGAACCTGGAAAGCTTTTGGGTTACTTTATTTCAGGGAGTTTTAGGAACATTTAACTTATATAAACTACATGTATTCGTTTATGTCTAAGCGAACTTGAGTATAACTCCTTTAAGAAACTTTATAAATAAATTTGGCAATCCAGCCAGAGGTAGAACATATCAGGTATATATGACATACATGCATAAACATACAGACATATGTAAGCAGAGATCTTGCACATTCATCCTAAAATTTTAGTCATGAGTCAGGCAACACAGTAAAACATAACTCATTTATCTCTACATTTTTATCAGAATTGTGTTTCAGGCAAAAGTGGAATGAGTTGAGGTTACCTACTCAGTAAGTGCCAAGGCTTTTTACCACAATTGAGAAGATTTTAAGATTTTTCATTTGTTCTCATCTGTAATCTCATGGTGGCCATGGAGCACAATTTTAGAGTGACTGGGAAGGGATCAAGAAGATTTTTGGCTTTCTCCCAAGCCTATTTGAATGGATGTAATATTCACTTTATTTCCAACTGGACTTTTTTCTCTTCCTGTTTTTCTTTCTTTTCCACCTCAGGTTGCTTTGGGAGATTTCTGGGTCCCTTAAGAACCCAGAAGGGATAGGGTTCCTAAAATTCAAGTGACCAAGGAGCTGAGAGTGGGAAGGGGTTTTCTGGTAAGGATAGACAGAGGGTTGAGGGAGGTTAGGGTTTAAAGGGAGACTTATGGAAGCAAAAGGAGAGATCAAAGGTGATAAAAAAAAAGAGGAACAGAAATAATGGAAAAGAGGAGGTCAAGAGGAGCCAGTTAGGAAAGATCTTAAATTCCTTGAAGAAATATGGAAGTTGCAGATTATTCTCTATGTAACTACATCAGCAGAAAGAAGGTAGATGGAGTAGGTGAAGCATATAGTAAACAGAGATCTAGTAAGAAGGGTGTTTCAGTCAACTGAGAAGATTCCATGGGAGACATAGATCAAACAGAACAGAGAGGTCACACAAAGAGCCAGGAAACAATTTCCAGCCCAGGGAGTTAGGAAGTAAATTCTCGCTCAAAAGACAGAACCAAAAACTATCTTCAATTCAGCAGTTTATTTAAACAAGAAGCCTGGGCCTCTAACTCAGCTTCTGTTGACCCAGTTCTCTAACCCCAAAACAGAGAAGCCTAGGATTCTAACCTAGAACTTAACAATGAATGCATATTCCATAAATACTGATTGAATTAACTAAACTGATATGCTCTGGTATTTCCCAATCAATACATACCCTATTGATATATATAATTTTTCTTCTTGGATTCTCTTTGAGTTACCCTTTCATTAGTGTTAACCTCGTGGGGCAATTCTGAGGATAATATGTCATTAATGAGAAAGAGTGAGAAAGGATTGTTAAAATCTTCCATTACTGTTCTTAATGAAATATCAAACACTACATTATTGAATGATCCAAGAGAAGATGTAAAGTATGATAAATATCACTAATGTCTCTAATATTCAGTATTCCTTTCTTAGTTAGTCAGGAATTTCCAGAGAAACAGAACCAATAAAATAGATAGATGACAGATAGATAGATAGACAGACAGGCAGATAGATACACAATCAGGCATGGAAACATATAGGAATATGAGATTTATTTTTTACATATTTGAATTTTTTTATTTTTCTAAACACCAACAATGCAGTTTTGCTGCATTTACAATTTTGGAAAATTAATTGAGCCTCAAAATCACCCCATCCTTTCTGTTCAGGATATCTGGGTCTCCATAATCTCCCAGTGTTGCCTGCATTTCTCCCAGGACATAGAGGTGTGGTCAAAGGTACAGAAGATACTCAGAAGGTCTCCTGGCATGAGTTTTGGGTGATGCCTTGGGTTCCCCAAATATTGATACACGGTACCCATTCTACTTTTGTCTCCCAAGCTTCCTCCTTCCTTACTCAGGTTTGGTATCTGGGAGGTTTGAATATCCAGAGGAAATTAAATATTTTTATAGCAAATTATTACAATAAATATTGCCAAACGCTTTCCTTTAGCATTGTCCCATGTCCTTGTGTTCAGCTCAAGCCACTGCAATGTGAACAACAAAATGGGCATGACCATCCCTTTCTAGCCACCAGCAGTGAATCCCTCCCTCCACCCAGTACTTTGACTTGTGCCTCTCTCTTCACTGCTATGTGTTCAAAGGTGGAAAGCAGCAAGACCAACTGAAAAAAAAATGCAGCCTGGGCACCTCTGTTCCCATCTCCTAATTCCTACTAAAGGCCATCAGGGTTTGAGAGTGTGACATTATAATCTTCATCCATCTCTATCCCAGCTTCCTCAAAGAACTGCTTCTTGCTCTTGGGGTATCCTTCAAGGATTACATCACACATCTTTGTTGACATCCTCTTCCACTTCCTCCACTCCTTACAGTATTTCTGCCTCTCTCTGTATACCTGCTCCTTCTCTTCTGGAGTGACATGGTGGTGGCTGCTTTGATGTTCTTCAGTCTCTCAGTGTAGCCAGCACATTCCTTCTTTAACTCCTGGATCTCTTTCTGCATTTCCGGGGTGGTCAAGGTACTATTAACTCCTTCTGCTGAGTCTCCATGTGGCAGCAGCAGTGCTTCAAGCTCTGCACCTTAGCAGTGAGGGCCACTATGTTGGCACCCAGGCTGTGGAGGTCAGCATCACTCACCATGTCAAACTGGTCCTGATGGACCACTTTCTTCTACTTGCTGCACACCTTCTCTTTGATCTTGCCTTGTTGGGCCAGTTGCTCCAATACCTTGACCGCCACTGACTTGCCCAGTTCATGTTTCCTCTACAGGTTCCTGAACACATCCTGGGCACTGTAGGACAGGTTCTGCTCCTGCAGGTATCTCAGGAGGATCTTAGGGGCTCCCATCCAGCTTTTACTCATGTCTCTCTTGCCAAGATGAGATTTATAATAGCAATTGGCTAACAGGACTGTGGAGGTTGAGAAGTACCATAATCTGCCACCTGCAATTTGGATAACCTAGAAAACTGATGGTATGATTCAGTCCAAATCTGAAGGCTCCAAAACTAGGAGCAGCAAAGTCTCAACCACAGAAAAGAGAAAGAATTCACACTTTCTCCAGCTTTTTGCTCCATTCATGCATTCAACAGATTGACATGTGCCCATGCTGGGGCATGATTACTCAGTCTTCTAATTCAAATGCTAATCTCTTCCAGAAACACCCACAGAATTTTTAACTGTTTTTAGCTTTTATTCCAGCTATTTGGGCATCCCTTAGCCCAGTCAAGTTGACATATAAAATTAACCATCATACTGTCCTTCCTGACTATTGTAGGAATAACCTATTCCTCAGTGTCTTTGCAGTTGACCATAGTTTTAATGAGTGGGCTATGAAGTGAAAGCTTGCTTGCTGAGATAATGAAAACTCATACATCATTTTCTAATTTGTCCCTCCAATATGGCAAGCCTTACTGGAGGTTTAAAGCAGCTTAAATCTCTAAACTGCCACATTGAAAAAAAAGTGTGCAGCACAGATTCCAAAAGAGTTTTCAGAAGAAAAACAAAACCCACTGTTGCATTAAGAATGGGATTTGGAGGCTTACTTGTTACCACAGCACAGAACATCTCAACTTTCTTTCACAGGTGGGGCTAGTGGGATACTTTCCCCTTAATGAGGTATTACCTCTTAAGATAGTCCTCTGAAGATTGTTGTATAATTTTAATCATCACATATTATTAAGGCTTTTATGTGTATCTGGCAAATTTTCTTATATATTTTTGTCACTATAAAAAATATTGCACATATATTTAAATTAGCTAAATGCCAAATTATTTTTTTCTAAGTTTATACTTAATTAAGGGTATTACTAAAACTTAGCTTAGTCACTCACTCCTTCACCTATTTCAAGACTTTGCTTAAAAGTCAATATACTTAGTGAGCTCTCCCAGCTACACTATTTCACATTTGAACTCCTCAGCACAAGGGGTCCCTGTTTTATTTTTCTCCATAGCACTTATTTTAGTCTAAGAATATGATATATATTTTATACCTGTGTGATTTCACTACTATGCAAATATTCACTAGTATATCTTCAAAATCCAGAATAATGTTTGTCACATAGTAAGTGCTCAGTAAATATTTGTTGATTGAAGGAATAAGCAAAGAAATGAACTCTCTACAAAGAGACATTCAGAAACCATACAAACAGATTGTCTGTCATCTTAATCCTATAAACCCAGAAAATGAGCTGGTAACCCTGAGCTCTTCCATACAAACTCCAACAAGAAGCAATACAGTTATCAACAATTAAAAGCTGACAGTAACAGAGAATTGCTTCTGTTTTGCTTATAAACTGATCTTGGAATGAGGAAAGAGAAATGGCAGATTAACCAAAGCCTCATTTGACAATATATATATTGAATGACAACAAAGTATTACCCAGAATTTGTCAAAGGCACATCTGTTTGAGAGTATCGTCCTTGTTTCTCAAAAGAACTATGTTTAACATTTCTCCCAGGGTGTATTTGGTATAAATTCTTTGTATAATCAAACAATAAATTTATTGTGTTAGAATTGTCATTCTTACAGTGCCTTAGATAAAACTATAAAAAAATACTGACATGATCGTGATTGAGCATAAACTTTGTTTGCCTTAGTAATTTCTAAACTTTTGTTTCAAGAACTTAAAGATCATTTGTTTAAGAGAAAAACCAGGCCCTATAACTTTTCCTGGTCTTAGCTATTAGTAACAGTTAAATCATAAGTGACTGATGATACTTATGATGATATTAAAAGCTTATTGCTTTTAGAGGATTAGAACAGGAAACGTCATTTGGGTCAATTTGTTAACTTAGAACTGCAAGATTGAAAGTGGGAAATGAGTTCAAACAACAAAGGTAAAATGCATAAGCCAAGTGCAAAGATTTAATGAAGAAACATTGCAGTATCAACAAACAAAATTATAATTTACAAATTATATTTACAACTTTTCATTTTTGTATTCATTTAACAAGTCTTTATTTAATTCTCCCAATGTGTTATGAACTGGTAGTATAGTAATGAACAAGTCTTCTGGTCACCTGTTTCTTAGAGACTAATCCTCTCAAATAACCATAATTAGGGTCAATTTCAAATCTGAAAGATAAATTCCACTCAATCCAAATGTGTAAATAAAAAAAATAGGAAAGAGATTATATTAGATTAAGGCAAAGTAAGAACTGGCAACCTGTCTCCAAGTATTAAATATATATATATATATATTTTTTTTTTATATATATAAATATATATATATTCACATATATGTATTTACACATATATATTTATATATGTAATTAGCTAATTATATATATAGTTGTGTAATTAGCTAATAATACTGGATTTTAACGAAATGATTTTCAGTTGACATCCCATCAAGATCTCTAAAATAAAATTTGTTTAATGTGTTTAATCTATCAAATTATCTTTTTGGAAAACTCAGTTGTGGGGAGGTAGTTCAGTGATAGAGCACTTGCTTAGTCTGCACAAGTTTCTGGGCTCAATTCCCTACACCACAAAGAAACCTATTTATACTTTCTGTGTGCTTCACATTTTAATACAGATGTATAATAATCATCTGAGACATCTACCTGACCCTTTTGTTCATCACTAAGTTAAGTCAATCTTACTAAATGTATGAGCCAAGTTCGTTCACTTATCTTTCTCTCCATTGTCATAATTCTACCAGGGCAAGATCAATATATACATCCCATAATGGCTTATAATTTGGTGCCCCTCAAAAAAATAATTTTTGTGGTACTGTGAATCAAGCTACCTGCCCAGAGCCAAATAGTCCAAAATATTTGCTCAGAAAAGGCAGAGTCCTGTATGGCAAGTGGAAAACAATAGCACCTCTTCTTTTTTTCAAATGCAATTAATTTCTAGCCCCATCTAGGGTCCATCCTTCTTATATGGCAACTGTCCATGAATACTGGAACATGTTTCTTGTGAGAAGGTTGGTAAGAGTGAGTCACTCTTACCAGTGAATTAGCAAACCACACAATTTACCAAGAGACAGACTTATCAATTCTAATTCTCTCCCTGTTGGTCCATTTGCCTTAGTTTCTATTTCACCTAGAGATTGGCATGCTGGGAAGCTACAGGAATGATACTTCCCTTCATCAACATTTAACTCTCTCGTTAGGGCTCCTTTAATGGGTGACTAATTCCTGACGGGTCTTCTTATATTAGTACATAAGAGTATTTGCAGGGAAGATGGCGGACCACAGTCCCAAGTCTGTGCTATTCGTTATGTCTGGGTAACATTTGCTGGTCACCCATTGCAGAAGCAGTTTTCCGAAAACTTGTAGCTGACCAAAACATTTCAGGTAACTGGGCCATTGACAGCGGTGCTATTTCCAACCGGAACATAGGCGGGGCGCCAGACCCAAGAGTTGTGAGCTGCCTAGGAAGTCATGGCATTAGCATAGCCCAGAAGGCAAGACGGGTTACCAAAGAAGAATTCACCACGTTCGATTATATACTGTGTATGGATGAAAGCAATCTGAGAGATTTGAATAGAAAAAGTAATCAAGTTAAAAACTGCAAAGCTACAATTGAACTGCTAGGAAGCTATGATCCACAAAAACAACTCATTATTGATGATCCCTATTATGGGAAGGACACTGACTTCGAGCTGGTGTACCAGCTGTGCTTCCTGTGCAGCAGGGCCTTCCTGGAGAATGCACACTAGGGCTTGCCCTGCCCACCACCAGCCTGCGACTTGCCACCAGTCCTGTGCCCAAGTGTGGTGGTATTCCTTAGACCCAGGCCCTACCTGTTTCTTCAGTTGACTTACTGTTTTATCTTTAAAATAATTGTAGGTGGCAATTAGTTATATTTTCAGAAGAATAAATAGAAATGTTTAATTCGGACACTTTGGGGCAGAAGGTGACCCCAAATTGAACCTCTCACTTTGCCCTAATTACAAAATAGTGGAACAAGCAAATATGGAACAGCAAAATAGAACATAGTGAAGTAAGAATGACCTGAAGACCAGGTCAGCCTTTGAGCCCAACAAGACCTGGGTAGTATGTTCTACCTGGACTGTGTGTGAACAGCCAGCACTATTTGATGCTCTCTGCTTGCCTTGCATATCTGCCCTGGGTTCCTGTGGAGCCCTAGCACCTCACTGCCAACCTTGGAAATGTTTGCTCAGATACTCATAGCGCAACCTTGTAGATTTAAAAGATGGTGCATGCCTGTAGTCTTGCACTAGGGAGGCTCAGATGGGAGGATCATAAGTTCCAGGTCAACTTGGACTGCATAGGGAGACACTGCCTCACAAACATCAGACAATAAATAAACAAAGACTGGAGAGATGGTTGGACCGAATTTTTAGAACTCTTAACACTTGTTGGTTTGTGTCTAGTTTATTTCAAGAGAGGTCCCTTATTGACTCCCAATTAAGCCACTTTCCTCTGAAAATTATATATAGAAAGGGCACCTGTACAGTTTATCTATGGTCAGTAGAGCAATGTCTCTTTTCTATGCATATGAAACCCAAATGTCAAAAATAAATTGGCTTAAGTGTGAAAAAAATATTAGTACTTATGTCCCTCTATCCTATTGTTTACACTGTGGACAGAGTGAGCTTTATAATATGCCTGTGTTACACTCTTGTACATTTCATGGTCTTGCAATAAATCTCATTCTCCACTCAGGAGGCAAAGATCAGGAGGATCATGGTTTAAGACCAGCCAGGGCAGAAAGAATTCACAAGACCCATATCAACCACAACTCCCGTGTCATCCCACATATGTGAGGGTCCAGACCCACACAGGCACAAACAGTAGAATCCGTTCAAAAAATACCTAAAAGTAAAGTTGGCTAAGAGCATGGCTCATGTGGTAGAGTTCCTGCCTAGCAAGTGCAAGGCCCTGAGTTCAAGCCCCAATACCACCAAAAAAAAAAAAAGTCATATTCCTCCCAACCTTGGAACTTTTGCACACATTGCTGTTTTCCTCTGGAACATTTCCTACATTCTTTGCCTAAACTAACTTTCCTCACATATCAAACCATGTGAAATTCCTATAATTTACTTCTCCAACCACATAGTGGTTCTTTTTCAGAGCACTTATCCAAATTATTATTGTCATTAAACCTCTACATATGTGTTTAGTGTCTATACAGTCTCCTGGAATATATGCTCCACAAGAGCAGAAACTACATATGTCTTGCTCATCATTGTGCTCCAGTACCTATTAAATCTTGTCAAAGATGCTGTATTTGAGCTCCTGAGACTTGGATGTGATTTTTAATGATATTCTCTGTGCCCAGGACACCTTCCTATACTATTCCATGCTCTTTTCTGCTCCTGTATACTCATCAGGATGAAACTTAAATGTCACCTGTCATTGTGGTACCTTTACGTCTGTCTAACTTGGTAACAGAAGTAACAGATTCTTCTTCATCAATCAACAACTTTATGTAGAGGTCTATTACAACAATTCTATTTCAGATATTCTTGACTGGAATAAGCCCTAACCCTCATACGAGATTGTGAAATCCTCAAGGATATTAATCACAGTTGAGGTCACTCATTGTGTTCCTCAAATATTCTAGCTTTCTTCTTTTCCAGTATTCAGTAAAATTATAATTGTCCATAAGATCAAAGATAGAGGTGATGGTGCAACTTGCTTTAGGCAATGGAGTGTAGGTGAAAAATGATCTGTGTTGTTTCTATGCAAATGTTTTCAGAAACAGTACACAGTTTGACACATGCTCTTCCCTCCACCATGATGACTAATATAACTCTAGATTGTTGTATCCAGTTCCTGGCTCAACTCTTGGCAGTGAGTAAGTGCTCAATAAATGATGATTTGAAATTTATCATGCATGGACTAATCACATGCTTCATGACTGATTTTTCCTGCAAGTGTGAGGCACTGAGTTCAAACCCCAGTATGTTCGAGACAAGGAGGGGTAGAAATTGTGATATGTTCACATTAAGAAAGAGTAATCATTTTACAACCACATACAACAAATTTGAATAAAGTTTATAAACGTAATATTAAGCAAGATAATGCAAATTCAAAAAGAGCATGCCATAAGGTTACTTTTAGATAAGGTGCAAAACTAATGTTGAAAAAAAAAGCCATCATAGACTTCCTGAGTTATGCCAGTGAAGAAACAAACAAACACTTTCTAGATAGTAGCAAAATTCTACTTCTTGATCTGAATGGTAGTTTATGGGTATATTTAATTTGTGAAAAGTCACTGATTATGCTTCACTTATGAAACTTTCTATGTGCAAATTATATTTCAATAAAGTTTTATTTAGAGAATACTATTATGACATCAATGGAAAACAATTAAAAGAGCTCTAAAGATACCATGGTCAAACAAATTGCAAACTCTAGGAGAAATTTTGTTTTAAATAATGAATTAAGAAATTAATCCATGAGACTGCATGCACTTCTGAAACAGCCTCACTGTCCAAGTAGGTACAAAATCAGCTCTGTTGTTTCTAACTCCTTTCCTCCAACTCAGACACACAGATTCTGTTCAAACCAGAAAAGGAAGAATTCAGAAACCTGACACCTGGGAGTGACAATCAGCCTTCCCCCTCCCTACCAATGGTCTGTCTGGGTCTATTTGAAGACTGCTGTCTAGACAGCTTCTCCCAACAAGTGGCAGGGAACATTAGAGAATGCACAATTGTCTTCCATAAAGTGTGATGAGTGGGATTGGGTGCAGAAGGGCAGATGAGCATTGAATGCTTGCTGGAATGCTAGAGATTTCTCCAGCTTTCTTAAGATATAACTTCTTTATTTGATCTAAAAAATACGAATTAGGCAGAAGAGATAGAAAGCAAAAGATCTCTCTGATTTTTTTTCCAGATTTTAGCTTACAGAAAACCAGTTCAAATAAGACTGGTTTTTAAAAGGGAAGGAGTTATTTGAAGAATTGTACATTGTTCCATGTAATTGAAATACATTGTAAAAAAATATCTTTCAGCAAAATAGGCAGAGATCTTATCCAGCAACAGGAATAATTGGAGAGGAAATATCATGAAGACATTCTAAAAACACAAATTCTGGACCTAAATGATTTGGGTTTTGCACCTGAACCTTCTTATGAGCGCTATGCCTTTCCTTTTTTTAGCCTTTCTATTTTTTTTCATTCTGTTTCCTCATATATAAAATTGGAAGAAAAATAGTACCTACCAAGGATTAGAATGATAAAATATAATAATGCTAGTAGCACACATGACATAGGGTCTAGAACAAAGTAAAAAAATTCTATAAGCAAATGTTAACTGGTATCATTAATAGCTGAAGCCAGAATTCATGTTTCCCAAACTCTCTTTCCTTAGATAGTCCTGAGTTGGAATTGACCAAAGGAAGAATTTACATAAGGTTTAGGAGGTGGGAATAAAGTAGCAACTGTTATGCTTAAAGTCTTTTGAAAATCAAATGGAGAGACACAGAGGTGTCCAGTAGATCCATTTGTCCTGTCTCTCCTCTACTCTATGTCCTGCTTTTCTTCCCAGCTATTGGACAGGATGACCACCAGACACTTGATAGGTGATTGAAACACTGAGTAATACCTCTACATGGAGGTAAGTGTTCTCTATAACCATCTTCTACATAGCCCAACTTAATCAGCTTGGTTTCTCAGATTCCCTGCAAACCCTAAGGTGCCCACTGATGGCCCTGCTTCAGGAACATTGATTAGTGACTTGTTCTGTGATTCACCGGTTCTCCATCCTAAAACTTCACTTCCCCAACACCTTCCATATTTGTGTAAGAACATTACAAAATATTAATATTATATATATATTAAATAACCTTTCATCCTAAATGATTCCTATAATCAATTCTTTATTCCATAACATTCATAGTGCTCTGTTTCTTTTGTTGAATCCCAACTGATAAAATTGCTGGCCATGGAACATGGATCGAAGGAAATAGAACCTTGAGGATAGGATAAAATAGTTGATTTTTATGAAATTATTTCTATATGATTGTTCATTTAGCTGGTTGCCAGTGGCTTATGCCTATAGTTCTAGCACTTGGGGGAATGGATCAGGAGGATCATGGTTCAAGGCCAGCCCAGGCAACTATTTCATGAGACCCCATTGGCAAAAAAAAACAAAGCAAAATGGACTGGAGGTGTGGCTCAAGCCACAAGCATGAAGTCCTAAGTTTAAAACCCAGTCTCACAAAAAAGATGTACGTTTACATACAATCGTAAGAATAATAATGCATTTGGGTCTCTTACCCCTTTATCTAATTTCTTCCAATGATAACATCTTGCCAAATATAAGTCAATTTCATAACCATGGAACCTACCTCAAGATTGCCAATTTTCAGACTACATCATCACCACAGGCTCTATCAGTCTCCTTTTTATAGCTATACCATTTGTCAAAAATTATCGGGACATATTTGTGCATCTATGTCTGGGTTCTCTTTTTCTTTTACAGTAATAAATATGTCTATCTATCTGCCAGTACCACACAGTCTGTTTTCTACCAAAAATCGAGTGGGCTGATTCCTCTTACTGTATTATTGTTTATCAAAATTGTTTTTAGTTTAGTTTATTTGTCTTTAAAGTATATTTTAAAATATTATTGTCTATAGCTATAAAATTTTGTTGGTATTTCTATAAGAATTATTATAAACTTTTATATAAATTTGGGAAGAATTGATATATTTACTATGTTGAATCTCCCAATCCATGAACATGGTGTGTCTCTCCATTTATTTAGATATTTCTCAATTTCTTTCATCAGCATTGTGTAGTTTTTAGCATACAATTCTGCTACATGTCTGTTATATTTACCCGTAAGTATTTAATTTTCTGAGTATTGTAAATGGTATTGTTTTTTTAATTTTGGCGCCTGTGTGCTCATTGTTAGTATATATAAACAATTAATCTTTTATGTTTATCTTGTATCCGGCTACCTTGCTGAACCCATTTCTTAGTTCTAAGAGTGCCCTTAATTCACGGAATTTGTAAATATGATAAAATGTCATTTTACTAAGTTTAAGGTGGCATGTTATGTATCAATGGTAACTGGAACAAGTTGCAGTGGTAGGACTGGGGGCATGAATCAAGTATTGAGTGCCTGTTTACCAAGTACAAGGCCCTGAGTTTAAACCCCAGTATTGCCCCCACCAAAAAAAGTTGCACTGGGATGAGAAACTGATACTCAAAGACCAAGGATGGCAAGAGGTCCTGGAAGAGATCACCCAGGGTGAGGGATGGCGTTCTGGATCAGGAACTTTTCTCTGATGCCATAATGTCATTCCCATAAGTGTTGGTTGAAACCAGAGGCCATCCAAGGGAAATAAAGGAAAAGTTTCTTGAAAGGAAAAAACAGTCCTGATATAAATATAAACTTTGAATTGAGTATAAACCTTAAATTAATTAAATACTTAGCCAAAATTCTCTGTTTTATACTCAGTGACTGAGTTTCTTGTAAGTGACGATATTGAGAATTTCCCCCCATCTGCAGAAATGGGAATTCCAGAATAAAGTTGAATTCGCTTATAAAAATGTGAGTTCCATTTTTACCTTCTTGAGTTGTTACTGTGAATTTTACACCTCTCACATTTATATTTATTTACTTGTTTTAATACCTCTATCTATAGTGAGGACAGGGATCATAGCTGTACTCTTCACTGCTATAATTCCATATCTTTGCAGAGTTTGTCACATAATAGAAACTCAATAAATATTTGTTGACTCAATATATGAACAACTGAATGAATAAAATGTCTGCTAATTGACCATCATCAGTATCACTATGGTAAAATTCTTTCATTAACCAACAAGCAATTTTAGCGAGTATAATTTTTGTTCACAAGTGCACTTTATTTCTAAAGTAATTTAATCTCAGTTCTGAACTTCCTAGCTATTGGCCTATCAGAGATGCCATCTCAACCATTAGCAGGGCACTGTCTCCCTTCCAGTGTCACGCTAGTATTCAGAAATGGATCCCTCATCCTTGACATCATGATATGGTCACTTCCTTCCTCGTGGTTCAGGCTTATGACAGTCCCTTGCTGTGTTCAGACCTCCTTATGAGCATGGAGATCTTGGGTGAAGGTGGACCATTTCTCTACTTGTACTTTGTAACCATTTCTCTCTGGATGTTGCCCAGGGGTCCAGGACTCTCCCCTCATTCACCAATCACAGATACACAATTCCTCATCTGGAGTAAATCATTTCCTCCCCCACTTTCCTACCCTCCCTTTCTTCTTCTCAGACTACCTTGTTGTGTCTTCAAACCCAATTCTTCTCAATAAATTTAAGCCTTGGGGAACAAAAGTCAGAAGTTATTTCTGCTTCCCTCTTCATGCAGCTTTGTACTTTGCCCTAAGGCAACAAAGCAGAAAAAACTAATATTTGCTTAAATGAGGAAGCAGTAACATGGTAAGGACTCAGAAGTAAAAAGTCATGCATGGGCAACTAAAAATTATGCTGTCTCAGAATCAATAAGAACAGTAAACTGATTGCTGCCTTTATGATAAAATTGAACTATTGGATCTTTGGCAAAGATCCTAAAAGGTCTCCTTAAAGATGTGAGTTATGGAGGATGGGATGTAAGTGGGTGAAATCATTTAGGCTCATACTTTTGAGGAGTTACAATCAGATGGGTGCAGGCTGCTTTCCCAAGAGGCCTCAGTACTTATGACTGTGTTGCTTCTCAATTGAGGCCAAAATATCCAGCACTATTGCATAAAGAAAAAAATCACCCTGCTAAAAGCACCCTGAGTCCTCCCACAGTAGTCACTTTATATCTTTCTAGAAATAAGGAGCATACTTTGCATAATCAGTGCACTACCTTTGCATAGGAAAGAAAACCTATCCTCAAAAGGCTGCTGCAGTATATGAAGGACCATGCCACCAGCATCCCATATTACAGTGGCCAGGGTGGCTTGTCTAAGTGTTTCTGAAGCAAGTGGGGCCTTCAATTTAGCGGGTCACTTGGCATAAAGCCTGTGGCCTGTTAATATACTTATTACATATTTTAACTAGTGGAGTTTCCTCCAGACACTATTTTACATTAATAGACAGAAGGACCTCCTGAGTCTTACTTTAATTATTGGAAAAATACAGTCTCTATCATGCTTGTGATAAGTAGTTTAAATGGAATGGTCATCACTTCCATTATTTTAAAATAGTATGAATGCTACCATCTTCCATGAATATTTTGCAGTTTAACTTCATAATTATTTAACAGTAGCAGTGGATATTCCAAGATGGCAACTAGAGGGAGTAAGCAGAAAGCATGTTTCCTAAAGTAAAATCTTGGAGCGATGCTGGAGATACACCTGGCAGAAAAACCACCAAGAAGAGGCAAAACTCTGAACCTTCACACGACCATCCTGTGCATAGCATCCCCACTCCACATTAAATGGAGAAACCAGGAGGGCTCCTGTGCTGCCAGACACCAGCTCCTAAC
Organism: Castor canadensis; assembly: GCF_047511655.1. Lineage (NCBI taxonomy): Eukaryota > Metazoa > Chordata > Mammalia > Rodentia > Castoridae > Castor > Castor canadensis. The sequence goes on along the minus strand of NC_133392.1, from coordinate 104,719,335 downwards.
CTACTATGGAGACACAGACCAGAAGGTGAGCAAATAAGTGGCATGCAGTACTCCCACAGAAAACCCTGAGACAAATCAGCATAGTCCCTTGGACAGACTGACCCCTGCCCAGGGAAAAAAGAAAAAAAAAACCTGAATAATAAACAAGCAGCTGAAAAAAAAAAGACATGTAGCAAAGAGAGCAGGGTGCCCTGAGTTTCAGAGAGTGGGGGAGGGGCAATCCTTCATGTGAACTGTAAACAAGCATGCCAGAGAAGGTGATGTGTTACATCCTCCCCTAGTGTGCTTGGAGAGAAGGTATCCAACAACAGCTAAAGTGTGGCATGCTCCACCGGAGAGTGGGGAGGGACCCTTCTCCAAGTGAACTCTAAATAAAAAAGGACTGCAATTGCAACAGGTGGGTTGGGCTGTATACTGGAGAAAACAAAAGGAGCATGCGTCCAGAACTCTAAATAAACAAAGCCTGTGGGGCTAGGGGTGTGTAAAGCTCATTCTTGACATCTGCAATAAATAAAGCCTGCAAAAGCAGCAGCTGGCTGACAGTAGGTGGCAGGTGACCCACAGCCTCAGATAGACATTCACAAAGCTGTCTCCAGGTTTTTTTCTTTGTTTTCCTTTGATGAGACAATGACAGAACTACTACTGAAACACAAACACCAGGACTGGATGCTGAAGGGCTAACACCAAAAGTATTAACACTGAAACAATATTGCATTTGAACTTGGGATATCTTTTATTTTTTTCCCCCTTTTTGATGAGACAATGACAGAACTACTACTCAGACACTAACACAAGGGGTGGATGCTGAAGGACTAACACCAAAAGTATTATGACTGAAACTTTATTACATTTGAACTTTGGGATTTTTTTTTAATCCTCTCTCTTTCTCTCTAATGCCTGTTTAGCTCACTGTTGATTGGTACACTATCTCTCCCTGTTTATTTCTTTGGCTCTGTTTTTTGTTTTGTTTTTTTCCCTTTTTCTTTACCTTCTTTGCTTTCCCTCTCCTCTCACCTTTCCATTCTAGATATGATCATTGTTATTATTATAAACTAGACAATACTGAATTACACACAGTACAGGGACAGTAACAGTAGCAAGGGCAATGATGGGAAGACAGAGAAAAGAAGGAAACCATTTTCTCCCCAATAGTAAGTTAGTACAGGAACCAGAGGGAAATGAAGAAAACAGATGCCCAGATCCAGAGTCCAACAAAACAAAGATAATCTATGCCAAAGAAACTAATGAAGCCCACAAGAACACTCTGAAAGAAGAAATCTTGCAAGTAATCAATGAGAATTTTATAGAGATGATACTGGATATGGTTAACCAAAATGTACAGGAGACACTCAAGAAATTCCAAGACAACAAAAATAGAGAATTTGAGAAAGCACAAGAACAAATAACAGAAACTATAAAGGCAATGAATAAACACCAAAGTGAAACTAAGAACATGATAAATAAAGAGATAAGTTAACTCAGGACAAAAATTGACAACATTAAAAAGGAAGAAACTTGGAATATGGAAAACCTCAGAAAAAAGAACGACACAGAAATGCAAAACAAAATGGAAGGCCATTCCAGCAGACTAGAACAAGAAGAAGACAGTATCTCAGAACTTGAAGATGAAATGGTAATTAAAGGAAAAACTGAAGAAGTATTAATTAAAAATACTTCTTTTTAATACTTTTTAAATACTTCTTTTGTTTGGTCATCCAAACAAAAAATCAATAAAGAAATCCTAGATCTAAAACATACCATAGATCAAATGGACCTAGTTGATGTCTACAGAACATTTCATCCACATTCTACACAGTATACATTATTCACAGCAGCCCACGGAACCTTCTCCAAAATAGGTGATATCTGAGGGCACAAAGCAAGCCTCAGCAAATATAAGAAAATAGAAATTATACCATGCATTCTACCTGATCACAATGCATTAAAACTAGAACTCAACAACAAAAATAAAGACAAAAAAACATGCAAACAGCTGGAAACTGAACTCACTGCAAAGGCAGTTCTGAGAGGAAAGTTTATAGCCATGAGTGCATATATTGAAATGACTGAAATATCTCAAATCAATGACTGAATGATACATCTCAAACCCCTAGAAAAAGAAGAACAAGCAAATCCCAAAACAAATAGAAGGAGAGAAATAATAAAAATAAGAGGTGAAATCAATGAATTAGAAACCAAAAAAACCATACAAAGAATTAATGTAACCAAAAGTTGGTTCTTGGAAAAAAATAAACAAGATCGATAAACCCCTGGCAAGCTTGACTAAAATGAGGAGGGAAAAAACCCAATTCAGTAAAATCAAAAATGCAAAAGTGGAGATAGCAACAAATACCATGCAAGTCCAGGAAATCATCAGAGACTACTTTGAGAACCTATATTCAAATAAATATGAAAATCTTGAAGAAATTGACAGATTTCTAGATACATATGATCATCCAAAACTGAACCAAGAGGAAATTAATCACCTGAATAGATCTATAACACAAAATGAAATTGAAGCAGCAATCAAGAGGCTCCCGAAAAAAGAAGTTCAGGACCTGATGGATTCTCTGCTGAATTCTATCAGACCTTTAAAGAAGAACTGATACCAACCCTCCTTAAACTGTTCCACAAAATAGAAAGGGAAGGAAAACTGCCTAACACATTTCTATGAACCCAGTAATACACTTATCCCAAAACCAGGCAAAGACACCTCCAAAAGGGAGAACTATAGGCCCATCTCCTCAATGAACATTGATGCAAAAACCCTCAATAAAATAATGGCAAACCGAATTTAACAATACATCAAAAAGATCATTCACCACAACCAAGTAGGCTTCATCCCAGGAATGCAGGGGTGGTTCAACATATGAAAATCAATAAACATAATAAACCACATTAGCAGAAGTAAAGACAAAAACCACTTGATCATTTCAATAGATGCAGAAAAAGCCTTTGATAAGATCCAACATCATTTCATGATAAAAGCTCTAAGAAAACTAGGAATAGAAGGAAAGTATCTCAACATTATAAAAGCTATATATGACAAACTTACAGCCAGCATTATACTTAATGGTGAAAAACTGAAACCATTCCCTATAAAATCAGCAATGAGACAAGGATGTCCACTATCCCCACTCCTATTCAACATAGTACTGGAATTTCTAGCCAGAGCAATTAGCAAGAAGAAGGAATAAAAGGAATACAATTAGGTAAAGAAATTGTCAAAATATCCCTATTTGCAGATGACATGATCCTATACCTTAAAGACCCAAAAAACTCTACTCAAAACCTCCTAGACACCATCAACAGCTATAGCAAAGTAGCAGGATATAAAATCAACATAGAAAAATCATTTGCATTTCTATACACTAATAATGAACAAACTGAGAAAGAATATATGAAAACAATTCCATTACAGTAGCCTCAAAAAAATCAAATACCTAGGTGTAAACTTAACAAAGGATGTGAATGACCTCTATAATGAAAACCATAAACCTCTGAAGAATGAGATTGAGGAAGACTATAGAAAGTGGAGAGATCGTCCATGCTCATGGATTGGTAGAACCAACATAGTAAAAAAGGCTATACTACCAAAAGCAATCTACATGTTTAATGCAATTCCCATCAAAATCCCAATGATATTCATCAAAGAGATAGAAAAATCTACCATTAAATTTATAGGAAACACAAGAGGCCATGAATAGCCAAGGCAATACTCAGTCAAAAGAACAATGCTGGAGGTATCATGATACCTGACTTCAAACTACATTACAAAGCAATAACAATAAAAGCAGCATGGTACTGGCACAAAAACAGACATGAAGACCAGTGGAACAGAATAGAGGACCCAGATATGAAGCCACACAACTATAACCAACTTATCTTTGACAAAGGTGATAAAAATATACGATGGAGAAATAGCAGCCTCTTCAACAAAAACTGCTGGGAAAACTGGTTAGCAGTCTGCAAATAACTGAAACTAGATCCATGTTTATCACCCAATACCAATATTAACTCAAAATGGATCAAGGACCTTAAAGTCAGACCCCAAACTCTAAAGTTGATACAGGAAAGAGTAGGAAATACTCTGGAGTTAGTAGGTATAGGTAAGAACTTTCTCAATGAAACCCCGGCAGCACAGCAACTAAGAGAGAGCACAGACAAATGGGACTTCATAAAACTAAAAAGCTTCTGCTGAACAAAAGAAATGGTCTCTAAACTGAAGAGACCACCCACAGAGTGGGAGAAAATATTTGCCAGCTACACATCAGACAAAGGACTCATAACCAGAATATATAGGGAACTCAAAGAACTAAACTCTCCCCAAATCAATGAACCAATAAAGAAATGGGAAACTGAACTAAACAGAACTTTCTCAAAAGAAGAAATTCAAATGGCCAAAAAACACATGAAAGAATGTTCACCATCTCCAGCCATTAAAGAAATGCAAATCAAAACCACACTATGATTCCACTTTACCCCTGTTAGAATAGCCATCATCAAAAACACCACCAACATAAGGTGTTGGCGAGGATGTGGAGAAAAAGGAACACTTATACACTGCTGGTGGGAATGCAAACTAGTACAACCACTCTGGAAAATAATTTGGAGGCTTCTCAAAAATCTAAACATAGATCTGCCATATGATCCAGCAATACCACTCTTGGGGATATACCCAATGGAATGCAACACAGGTTACTCCAAAGGCACTTGCACATGCATGTTTATTGCAGCACTACTCACAATAGCCAAGTTATGGAAACAGCCAAGATGCCCCACTATTAATGAATGAATTAAGAAAATGTGCTATTTATACACAATGGAATACTACTCAGCCATGAAGAAGAATGAAATCTTATCATTTGCAAGTAAATGGATGGACCTGGAGAACATTATCCTGAGCAAGGTTAGCCAGGCCCAGAAGATCAAAAATCATATGTCCTCCCTCATATGTGGACATTAGATCAAGGGCAAACACAACAAGGAGATTGGACTTTGATCACATGATGCAGTGAGAGCACACAAGGGAGGTATGAGGATAGGTAAGAAACCACACACACACACACACACACACACACACACACACACACATACACACAAAACAAGATAGCATCTGATGTCCTCAATGCAAAGGACCTAATGCAGAAACTTTAAAGCCACAGAAGCCAATAGGAGAAGAGGACCAGGAACTAGAGAAAAGGTTAGTTCAAGAAGAATTAATTTAGAATGTAACACATATGTACAGGAAAGCAGTGCATGTAAACTCCCTGTATAGCTATCCTTATCTCAACTAGCAAAAACCCTTGGTCCTTCCTATTATTGCTCATACTCTCTCTTCAACAAAATTAGAGCTAAGGGCAAAATAGTTTCTGCCTAGTAGCGAGGGGGTGGGGGGAGAGGGAGGGAGCAGAGAAAAAGGAGGGGGCATTGGGAAGGGTGGAGAAATGACCCAACCATTGTATGCACATATGAATAAAAGAAATAAAAAAATAGTGATTACAACTAGCAGACTTGAATTTGTTTCATCTTCAGCAGAAACTGAGTAATACAGATACCAGAAACTACTTTTTTAAACTGGATCAGAGGAATCAGAAGAATCTCCTTTGAAGAAGAATTTTCCCCAGGTCTATTAGCTTGAATTTATCTATGTGAGATTAAACATTCCCACAAAAAGAGAATAATCCAGCTGCTTTTCCATGTAAAATTGACTACATTTTTTAAGCTGTTATCCATTTGTTCAGCTGAGGTGTTCACTTTAGAATCTGTTCTCAGAGTATGTGAAAATTGGAGTTAAAGAAATCCATCTTAGTTTAATGAAGATTTAACACAATCTCCCTCTAAAGTCTTCTTATTCTTTTGTCATTATAAGAGTGTTTTTTTTAATGTACTTCAAAATGGATGACATTGATCCCTGTTTTAAAAATAAACCTAAAACTAGTCTTTTATGAATTAATAAATGAGAGATGCCCCATGGCAGTATCCATCAGCATCAGCAAATGTGGGACGAGCTAGGGAGGCAGCTGGGACAAGCAGAAAGACTTGGATAAGAATGGCTTGTTAAACCAACATCAATTTCTCCTCCCAATTATTACCCTTGATACGTAAATATCCACATACTGGTCATTGCATTATCACCTTTGTGATTGTACTGTATTCACAGCACTCAAAAACTCAAGCTTGACTCTCAGTAGAATTGAACAACTACTGGACTTCAAACTCTTGCTCGGCAATCCATGATATTTTGCTATCAAAGCAGACTTCTCTGAGCATGAGTTTTGGAAGCAATTACACATAGGTCTTCTGCATTTCTGAATATCTCAAGTAAGGCATTGATTGTCTTTTGTTATGTAGTATATTTTTAAGACATTGACATACTAAATAACTAAACAGATAAAGTCTCCCTCCAAAGCAAAAGACAGGCTTGCTTACAGCCTTGGAAGATATATTTTATTGTTATGAAGATGAAATAAAATATGCAAAATTTCTAAAGGAGAATCATTGACAAAAGTTTCCTTTAGTAGCAATTAGAAATTGTTTATGGACATGTAGTGTATTTTTATAATGTAAGTAGGGCTGTATTTTTATAACATAAGAAGAAGTACTGAGCCACAAAGTTCAGGTGTGCAGTACCTGAGAATGTCACCTAAGATCCAGGCTCTTTGTGACACTCTCATCTCCTAACCCCATGACTGTTGACTTTCAGACAACACTTTTGAATCCTGTCAGTGTGTTTTTTTTCTCCATCCTTTTATATTTAATGTATCTGCACCTTTATATTTAAAGTAGGTTTCTTTTAAACAATACACACTGAAATTTGTTTTGTTTTTTTCATCCATTCAACAGTCATTGTCTCTTAATTGCTATATTTAGACCAGTGACATGGAAAGTATTATCAATATAGTTGGATTAATATCAACCAGTATATCTTTTACTGTTTTCTATCATGTAGCCCTAGGTGTTGGGGAGGAGGTTATTTTTGTTTTGTTTTGTTTGTCCTCCATTCTTCTTCTGCCTTCTCTGATTTTAATTGAGAATTTTATGAATCTATCTTTCCTCCTTTCTTATCATATCATCTTTATTTTTGTAAACTTTTAGTGGTTTTTACTTGAGTTCTCAGTATACATTTACAACTAATCCACACCTTCTTTCAAATACTGCAAATAGTAACTTATTTAAAGAGTATTCTTTCCTCTGTCCCTTACAATATTGTTGTCACTCAGTTTACCGTCAGCTGTAGTCACCGAACACATTGTCACTATAACTATTTTGAACAAACTCTCACCTGTTATATGAACTAAGAATAAGAAAAATAAAAATTTTAATTTTTGCCTTTATTTATCTCTTCTCTAATGCTTCTCATGTCTTTATTGGATCCAAAATTTCTGATCTATATAATTTTCTTCCTTTCTGAAGAATTTTCTTTAACATTTCTTAGAAAGCTAGCAACAATTTCCCTCAATTTGTCAGACAAGTATTTTATTTCTCGTTCACTTTTTAAATAAATTTCTACATACAGAATTCTATCTTATTGTGATTAGGAGTTTTTTCCCAGCATTTTAAGTATTTCACTCAACTACTTTATGTTTGCAGGGTTTCTGAAAAGTAGCCCAATGTAATTCTTATCCTTTCTCCTTTGGAGATAACCTGAGGTTTTCTTTTCTTTTTAGCCTTCCGACTTCTTTCAAAAATTTTTTCCACTCAAAGTGGATTTGGGTTTTTTTTTTTGTATTTATTCTGTTTCCTGTTCTCTGAGCTTCCTGAATCTATACTTAGTTCTATGTCATTAATTTTGGAAAATTATCAGTTCTTATTTTGTCAAATATTTGTTCTGTTTCTTTCTTTATTCTTCTGGTACAAGCATAAAACAAACATAATAACATTTTGTTGCAGTTGGCTTTATTGCACTTTGCAGAAACTACATTCATGGCAACCTTATGTCAAGCAAGTCTATCAGCATCATTTTTCAACCAGTATATACTCCCTTCAGTTCCTTGTGTCAAATTTTGGTAATTCTCACAAAATTTCAAGATTTTCCCATAATTATTCTTTCTGTTATGGCTGTCTGAGTTCAATGATCTTTGATCTGAATATTGATTTAGGGCACCACCAACCATACCCATATAAAATGACAAATTTAATCAATAAATGTTAAGCGTGTTCTTACTGCTCCACTGTCCTACCATTACCAGTCTTGCTCCTTCTCTTAGGCCTCTCTATTCCCTGAGAAACATATTGCAGTTACACCAATAAATAATCCTACAGTGACTCTTAGTGTGCAAGTGAAAGGAAGAGTTGCACATCTCCCACTTTAAATCAAAAATTACAAATGATTAAGTTTAGGGGAAGGAATATCTGAAGCAAGGATAGGCTGAAATCTAGGACCCCTGCACAAATGGCCAAGCTGTAAATGCAAAGGAAAAGTTCTTGAAGGAAATTATAACTTCTACTCAAGTGAACATGTGAATGATAAGAAAGCAAAACAATCTTTTTGCTAAAGTGGAGAAAGTTTTAGTGGTCTGCATAGAAGGTCAAACAAGCTATAACATTCCTTTAAACCAAAACCTGATTCAGAAAAAAGGCCCAACTTGCTTCAATTCTGTGAAAGCTGAGAGAAGTAAGAAAACTGCAGAAGAAAAGCTGGAAGCTAGCAGTGGTTGATTCTGGAGGTTTAAGGAAACAAGTCATCTCCACAACATAAAAAAAGTGCAAAATGACATAGTGCTGATGTAGAAGTTGCAGCAAGTTATCCAGAATATCTGACTAATACAATTGATGAAAGCCACCACTACAAAAGGTTCTTCAAGGAATTCTGCACACAGAAAATAAAAGCAAACAAAATCATGAGAGGACAGGCAGTACCAAACCACTGGAGAAGAAAAGGCAAGAAAGTGGAGAGTAACATTGATTCAGCTGCACACAATCAAAACCTTAAACAATAAAGAAAACTAAATGAAGGGAATCACCACACACCTATCAATACTAACACTGAATGTTAACAGGCTTAATTCCCCCATCAAGAGACACTGTTCTGGCAAACTGGATTAAAAAGAAAGATACAAAAGTCTGTTGCTTACAGGAGACTCATCTCATCCACAGAAACAAGAATTCATTTAGGGTGAAAGGCTGAAAGAAGATTTACCAAGCCAATGGCCCCCCAAAAAGTCAGGAGTAGCAATATTTATCTTGGAAAAATTAGACTTCAAACCTACATTGATCAAACAAGATAAAGACACTCCATACTAATAAAAGGGGAAATACACCAAAAGGAAATAAAAATTATCAACCTATATGCACCCAATATCAATGCACCCAATTTTATCAAACATAATCTGAAGGACCTAAAAACATATATAAACTCCAACACAGTGGTAGTGGGAGACTTTAATACCACACATTCACCAATAAGATGTCACCTAAATGAAAAAATCAATAAACAAATCATAGATCTCAATCATACCATAGATCAAATGGACCTTGCTGATGTCTACAGAATATTTCATCCAACTTCTGCACAATATATGTTCTTCTCAGCAGGCCATGGAACATTCTCCAAAACTGATCATATCTTAGGGCACAAAGCAAGCCTCAGCAAATATAACAAAACAGAAATAATCCCATGCATTCTATCTGACTACAATGTGTTAAAACTAGAACTCAACAACAAAAACAACAGTACAAAACATACAAACAGTCGGAAGCTGAACAACACACTGCTCAATGATCAATGATGAAATAAAAGAGGAAATTAAAATATTCCTGGAAGTTAATGAAAATTAAAAAACAACCTACTGGAACTTATGGGACACAGCAAAGGCTGTCCTAAGAGGAAAGTTTATATCCATGAGTGCATATATTAAAAGGACAGAAAGATCTCAAATAAATGACCTAATGCTCTATCTCCTAAACTTCTAGAAAAACAAGAACAAGCAAATCCCAAAACAAGCAGAAGGAAAGAAATAATAAAAATAAGGGCTGAAATCAATGAAACTGAAACAACAAAACAACAAACCATACAAAGAATCAATGAAACAAAAAGTTGGTTCTTTAAAAAAAAAAATAAGATTGACAGATCCCTGGAGAACCTGACTAAAATGAGGAGAAAAAAACCAAAGTCAGTAAAATCAGGAATGCAAAGGGGAGAAAACAAAAAATACCACTGAATTCCAGGAAATCATCAGAGACTACTTTGAGAAAATATAATTTAATAAATTTGAAAATCTTGAAGAAATGGACAGATTTCTACATACTTATGACTATCCAAAATTGAACCAAACAAAAGGATATTAATCACCTGAATAGATCTATAACACAAAATGAAACTGAAGCAACAATAAAGAGTCTCCCAAAAAAGAAAAGTCCGGGACCCAATGGATTCTCTGCTGAATTCTATCAAACCTTTAAAGAAGAACTAATACCAACCCTCCTTAAACTGTTCCAAAAAATAAAAGGGAATGAACACTGCCTAACTCATTTTATGAAGCCAGTATTAAAGTCATCCCAAAACCAGACAAAGACACCTCCAAAAAGGAAAACTATAGGCCAATCTCCTTAATGAACATTGATGCAAAAATCCTCAATAAAATAATGGCAAACCAAATTCAACAACACATCAGAAATAAAATACACCATGACCAAGTAGGCTTCATCCCAGGGATGCAGGGGTGGTTCAACATACATATATCTATAAATATAATACAGCACATCAATAGAAACACAGACAAAAACCACTTGATCATCTCAATAGATGCAAAAAAGCCCTTGACAAGATCCAACACCACTTCATGATAAAAGCTCTAAGAAAATTAGGAATAGAAGGAAAGTACTTCAAAATTGTAAAGGCTATATATATGACAAACCTACAGCCAACATCATACTTAATGGTGAAAACTGAAACCATTTCCCCTAAAATCAGGAATGAGACAAGGGTGCTGACTATCCCCACTCCTATTCAACATAGTACTGGAATTCTTAGAGCAATGAGGCAAGAAGAAGAAATAAAAGGAATACAAATAGGTAAAGAAACTGTCAAAATATCCCTATTTGCAGATGATATGATTCTATACCTTAAAGACCCAAAAAACTCTACCCCAAAACTCCTAGGCACCATAAACAGCTTCAGCAAGGTGGCAGGATACAAAATCAACTCACAGAAATCATTAGCTTTTCTATACACCAACAACAAACAAACTGAGAAGGAATATATGGAAACAATTCCATTTACAATAGCCTCAAAAAAAATCAAATACCTAGGAGTAAACTTAACAAAAGATGTGAATGACGTCTACAAGGAGAACTACAAACCCCTGAAGAAAGAGATTGAGGAAGACTTCAGAAGGTGGAGAGATTTCCCATGTTCATGGATTGGTAGAATCAACATAGTAAAAATGGCTATACTACCAAAAGCAATCTACATGTTTAATGCAATTCCATCAAAATCCCAAAGACATTCATCACAGAGATTGAAAAATCTACCCTAAAATTCATTTGGAAACACAAGAGACCACAAATAGCCAAGGCAATACTCAGCAAAAAGAGCAATGCTGGAGATATCACAATACCTGACCTCAAACTATATTACAAAGCAATAGCAATAAAAACTGCATGGCACTGGCACAAAAACAGACATGAAGACCAGTGGAGCAGAATAGAAGAATTGATATGAATCTACACAGCTATGCTAACCTTATTTTTGACAAAGGCTCTAAAAATATACCATGGGGAAAAGACAGCCTTTTCAACAAATGTTGTTGGGAAAGTGGTCATCCATCTGCAAAAAACAGAAACTAGATCCATGCTTATTACCCTGTACTAGTATCAGCTGAAAATGGATCAAGGACCTTAATATCAGACCTGAAACTCTGAAGCTGGTACAGGAAAGAGCAGGAAACACTCTGGAAACAATAGGTATAGGCAAGGACTTCCTCAATAGAACCTCAGCAGCTCAGCAACTAAAAGAAAGGATGGACAAATGGGACTTCATAAAACTAAAAACATTCTGCACAAAAAAAAGAAATGGTCTCTAAACTGAAATGACCACCCACAGAGTGGGAGAAAATATTTGCCAGCTACGCATCAGATAAAGGACTGATAACCAGAATATTCAGGGATCTCAAAGAACTAAACTCTCCCAAAATCAAAGAACCAATAAAGAAACGGGCAACTGAACTAAACAGAACTTTCACAAAAGAAGAAATTCCAATGGCCAAAAAACACATGAAAAAATGCTCACTATCTCTAGCCATAAAGAAAATGAAAATCAAAACCACACTATGATTCCACCTCACCCCTGTTAGAATAGCCATCATCAAGAACACCACCACCAACAGGTGCTGGCGAGGATGTGGGGAAAAAGGAACCCTCATACACTGCTGGTAGGAATGTAAGCTAGTGCAACCACTCTGGAAAATAATTTGGCAGCTTTTTAAAAATCTAAATATAGATCTGCCATATGATCCAGCAATCCCACTCCTGGGGATAGACCCAAAGGAATGCAACACAAGTTACTCCTTAGGCACCTCCACACCTATGTTTATTGCAGTGCTATTCACAATGCCTAGTTATGGAAACAGCCAAGATGCCCCACTACTGACGAATGGATCAAGAAAATGTGCTATTTGTACACAATGGAATACTACTCAGCCACGAAGAAGAATGAAATCTCATCATTTGCAAGTAAATGGATGGAACTGGAGAACATCATTCTGAGTGAGGTTAGTCAGGCTCAGAAGACCAAAAAATCATATGTTCTCCCTCATATGCAGACTGTAGATCTAGGGCAAATACAGCAATGTGGTTGGACTTGGGTGACATGATAAGGGGAGAGCACATACAGGAAGTATGGGGTTAGGTAAGAAACCCAAAACGTGAAAGTGATGTCTCCACTGCATAGGAACTTATACAGAAACCTTAAAGCGACAGAGGTCAATATGAGAAGGTGATCAGAAGCTAGAGAAAAGATCAGTTTGAGATGAATCAGCTTGGGTTGTAACACATTTGTACATGGAAGCAATGCTAGGAATCTCTTTGTATAGCTATCCTTATCCTTAAGGATATCCTTATCCTTATCTCAACTAGCAAAAATGCTTTGTCTTTCTTATTATTGCTTATGTTTTCACTTCAACAAAATTAGAGATAAGGGCAGAACAGGTACTGCCTGCAATAGAGAGGGGTTTGCGGGGAGAGGGAGGGGACCAGGGATGGGGGGAAGAAATGGCCCAAACAATGTATGTACATGTGAATAAATGAATAAAAAAAAGACAATTGATGATAGTGACTCACTAAACAATGGATTTCTCAATGGCGATGGAACAGCTCTATATTGGACAAAAATAGCTCTGGTACTTTTATAGTCACAGAGGAGAATCAATTCATGGATCCAAAGCTTCAAAGGACAGCCTGATTACCTTGCTAGGGATTAATGAAGATGGTGACTTTAAGTTGAAGCCAATATTTATTTAACTTTCCAAAAATCTTAGGGCCTTAAGAATAATGCCAAATCTATTCTTCCTGTGCTCTGCAAATGGACCATCAAAGTCTACATGACAGCACATGAGTTTACAATATGATTTACTGGATATCTTTTTTTTTTTTTTTTTTTTTTTGCAGCACTGTAGTTTGACTCGGCCTCACACTTGCTAGGCAGGTACTCTACAATATGAGCCTCTCCACCAGCCCATTTGTGTGTTGTGTATTTTAAAGACAGGGTCTAGTGATCCTCCTGATTGCTGCCTCCTGAGTAACTAGGACTGTAGGTGTGAGCCACTGGCACCTGACAATTTACTAAATATCTTAAGCCCATTCTTGGTACCTTCTGCTCTGGATGAAAGATTCCTTTAAGATATTATTGCCATTGACAATGCATCTGGTCTTCTAAGATCACTGATAGAGATGCACAATGTGATTAATGTTGTTTTCATGCCTCTAAAATGACATTTATTCTTCAGCCATATATCCAGGTAATTTTTACAGTCAAGTCTTATTATTTAAGAAATACATTTTGCAAAGACACCATCAGCAGTAGTGATTCCTCTGATGAATCTGGAAAAAGTTGATCAAAAACCTTCCCCAAAACCTTCACCATTGTAAAAGCCACTAACATTCATGCCAGGTACTGGTGACTCACACCTGTAATCCTAGCTACTCTGGAGACAGAGACCAGAAGAACTGCAGTTTGAGACCACCCCAGCAAATAGTTCATGAGACCCTATCTTGAAAATACTCAACACCAAAAAAACGGCTGATAGAGTGACTCAACTGGTAGAGTACCTGCCTAGCAAGTGTGTGACCTTGAGTTCAAACCCCAGTAGTGGAAAAAAAAAAATACCAGGAGTTTAGAAGCTGATTCTAGCTGTTAGGGATGACTTTAAGAATTTGAAAACTTCAGTAGAAGTAACTGCAGATGTGATGCTAATAACAAGAGGACTAGAACTAGAAGTGGAGCCCTAGGATGAGACTGAGTTGCTGCAATCTCATGATATGAATGAAGAAAGTAGTTTCATGAGAAGGAATCTACTCCTGGTAAAGAACCTGTGAACATTACTGAAATAGCAGCAAAAGATTAAGAATGTTATATAAACTTAGTTGAAAAAGCAGCATCAGGGTTTGAGAGAAGAGTTAACTACAATTTTAGAAGAAGTTTTCTATCAAAATTCTACAGAGAAATCTTTCCTCAAAGGAAAAGTAAATTAATAAGGTAAACCTTATTGTCAGAGTTCAAGGAATTGCCACAGTCCCCTAAGCTTTCAGCAACCACCACCCTGATCACTCCATAGCCATCAACATTGTGGCAAGACCCTCTACCAGCAAAAAGATTACAACTCACCAAAGGCTCAGATGTTTTCTAGCATTTTTAAGCAATGAAGTATTACTTAAGGTATACAGATTTTGTTCTTACACACATAATGCTATTGCATAATTACTAAACTACAACATAGTACAAACATAACTTTTATATGCACTGAGATCCAAAAACTTGTGTGACTCACTTTATTACAATATTTATTTATTTGAGGGATCTGGAACAGAACCTGCACTATCTCCAAGGTATGCTTTCATTTCCATGTTACATTTTCTGTAATTGCCTCCACATTCTTGAATAAGAGAAAATTCATTCTTTCTTCTCTGTGCATTTCAGTTTTAGAAGTTGCAATTGACATTTCTTCAAGTTCACTGATTCTTTGACTATCTCCTGTCTATTGAAGGGTCCATCAAAGATATTCTTCATTTTTATTGTGATGTTTTTCATTTCTAGCCTTCCATTTTGTGTCCTTGTTTGAGCTTCCAGCTCTCTACATCTAATCTTGCACGTTTTCCAGCTTCCATTGACAACCTTAGCATCTTAATCATAGTTGTTTTAAATTCTTGCTCTGATAATTCTCAAACCACTGCCACATTTAAGTCTGGTTCTAAGGCTTGCTCTCTCTCTCTCTCTCTCTCTCTCTAAATTGCATTATTTTAGTGCATCTTGCAAATTTTTGTTGAAAAGTATACATAATGTACCGGTGAAAAGGAATTGGGGTAAAGAGGTCTTTTGTGTGAGATACTGTGTTTGTCTATCCAAAAGTTAGGCTGCATTTACCTTTTGCTGTGGCTATAAGTATCTAAAGCCAAAATTTTCTCTAGTGTACTTGTTTTTGTGTCCCCTGTTGTCTTTGAATTCCTCTAGAGACTTCTTAAGTAAGGCATGGGATGTTCTGCCCATTGTATTCTATGATTATTTAGGAACCCGTTGATATGGTGGCAAGGCATGGGTGGAGAGAAAGCATTCTCCAAGTCCCATGACAAAGTCTTTTAGTGACCTTTGGCTTCTCAGTGCCCCCTCTAGGTGAGACAGGAAGACTAGAGATAGCTACAGTTGGATAGTTCCCTTCCTGTGTGGAAAACTAGAAGGGGCTTGTTAAGGCTTAATTGTGTTCCATGCAAATTCAAATGTTAGCATTCTAACATCTAGTGCCTCAGAATGTGACCTCATATAAAGACAGGATCTTTACAGAGCTAATTGAGTTAAAGCGATGTTATTAAGGTGGATCCTAATGCAATAGGACTGGTGTCCTTTAAGACATGGGGAATCAGACCATATATAAGTCATGGAGAGACACCTGAAACAGATCCTTCTCTCATAGCCCTCAGAAGAAAACAACACTGCTGACACCTTGATTTTGAACATCTAACCTCCAGAACTATGAGACAGTACATTTCTGTTGTTTGAACCACTCAGTCTGTGGTACTTTGCCACAGCAGCACTAGCAAACTGATAGAGGACTGGAGTTGGGTATTTCCCTTATTCCATTTGGAAAGCTAGAGCTAGTAAATAGAATTGTTCTATTTACTTTCCCTCAGGTTGGTTAGATCTGGTGAGACCTCAGTTACATTCAGGTGCAATAATTGCTTTAACGAAAGGCCTTATTAAGGACAGATGGTCCAGACACCCGTGGCTCATACCTGTAATCCTAGCTACTTGGGAGGCAGAGATCAAGAGGATCACAGTTCAAAGCCAGCACAGGAAAATTGTTTATGAGACCCTATCTCAAAAAAAAAAAAAAAACCCAAAGCAAAAAAAGGCTGGTGGAGTGACTCAAGTGGTAGAGCACCTGCTGAGCAATGAGAAGTCCTGTGTTCAAGCCCCAGTACTTCCAAAAGGAAGAAAGAAAAAAAGAAAGGAAGGAAGGAAGGAAGGAAGGAAGGAAGAACAGAATGACTTGAGCGTATTTTAAAATGGCCACTTTTCCCTCCTTCTACAGGGAGCATGAGGAGATTTTCTTCTGATCTTCACTGTGAGGACAGGTAGACCACGTAGACGAAAAATCCACAGAAGTATGGAAGCCTCTTTAAAACTGAGTCCCACCCACATAAGTTTTAACTGTCAAAACTGCCCACTTCGAGCCTTTGACAATTTATCAATACATAGTAGGCTTTACTGCTGTATATTAGTCCTCACAGGTATGTTTATTCATGTGTTTCTACTCCAGTAAATTGTGATTCCCCTTAACTACCAGTCTTTCCAATTTTGAGAACAGAAGTATGCCCTGCATCTCAATTCTCTGATAGATCTAAAACAGAGTTGTTGGTTTTTAACTTGTTCAGCATTTCCTATTGCTGTAGTGTAGGTAATAATAATGAACTCCAAACTTCTTACATGCTGTACTGGAAATCAGAATTCCCTCCAGGTTTTCTATCTGTATTATAGTCAGGAAGACAGACCACAGGAAACATATGCCATCCATTCTTTTTAATCAAGAAAACAATAATTTTCCCAGAAACCAAGTAGAAGTTCATTTACATCTCATTGGCCCAAACCTGGCCACACTGCTACTCTCATTGCAAAAGAAGGTTGAGTGTAAGTATTTTTAAGTGGACATGTGTCAACCCCTGAAAAACTAGGGTTCTGATAGTAAGAGTGGAAGGGAATGGATGCTTAACAGAATACAAGCAACATTTTCCTCAGTTTAACATTTTGATTTTCCTACATCCATACATACCCTTGAGCAATCCTAAACATAGACTTCCTCTTCTCTACAAGATAACTTCAAAGTCTTATCCAATTCTTGCTACAATTGATGTTGGGGGATCACTTGGAGTGGCTCAGTGATCTCTCTCAGATCTAATGACGTGCCACAGTCCAGCTGTGGCAGGGGCTCGGACTCTGGCCTTGGGTGTTTCAATGGCTATAATGACACAAATTCTGGGCTGTGCAGGGCAGCAATGGTGTAGTTTATTTTCTGAAGAGTGTATTTAAGCGGTCCAGAAAAGCAAGAAGGAGTACGTGGCAGGCCCCAGGTTTCCCTTGACCTCTGTCCTGACATTGGCTGTCATGTTGCTATGGCTACGAGCCCAAGTGTGGAACATCATGTTCTCCCTTGAGCCACTCCAGCAGCCTTTTTTTGTGATGATTTGTTTCAAGAGAGGGTCTCAAGAACTATTTGCAAAATGTTTTTGTTTTGAGGTAAAACAAAACAGGTCTAATCAATACTTCTATGAATATCCCTTCCAGGTCCTTCCTGTGTCCTTCTTTTTTCTTTTTTTTTGGTAGTGGTGTTTGAACTCAGAGTTTCATGCTTGCTAGGCATGCATTCTACGCCGCATACACCATGCCTCCACCACCTTTGTCCTTCTTGCTATTCACTCACAGTACCATCATTCAGCCAAAGTATGACCTTAAAAAATTTTTTTTGTGGTACTGGGGTTTGAACTCAAGGCCTACACCTTGAGCCACGCTGTCAGTCCTTTTTTTGTGTTAGGTCTTGCAAACTATTTGCCCTGGCTGGCTTGGAACCGCAATCCTCCAGATCTCTGTCTGACTTCAATGACAGTAGTAGAGGTATATACAGAAGTACAGTGCCATGTTCAAAATGTTTAAGAACTATCTATCATGAAAATAGTAGCATACTCTGATTTACAAAAGGATTGAATAATCTAAAATATGAGAAGTTCTTCATTTCCTATAAAATAATCTGCCTTTAGTGACTCTCACTCCCAAAGATATTAATAGATTTTCAGTAAGTGTTATGATAATATTGTTATGTTGTTTATGTTATATAACTTACATGAAAAATGTGCAAACATCTCAAACTAGATAGCATTTACTGTAAAGTGGTTATCACTTATTTAAAAAGTTTCCCGAAATCTTTTTTCTTCCAATAAAAGCACTTTATTTTTACTTTTTCTCCTATATACACTTAATATCTGTAACATTTATAATAAACATATGTGCATATAAGTACATGACATTCACCCATACATCCCTGGCTCTGCCATATCCTTTTATCAGTAGCATTTCTCCTATGACTTCTCATTTTTAGAAAATTGGCAACTTTATCATACATTGATAAAATAACTATGGTCAAAGCTGAAAGACATACAATTAAAAATATAAAATGTGTGAAAATATAAGATAGCATACATCTGTATCTAAAGACAGGGAAAAGACTGATTAGAGCTTAAAAATCTCAAGATGATTTTTAAGGCAAATCCATAGTGTTCCAGGTACAAACTGAGAAATCAAAGCTAATAAAACAGCTTCGCTGACTGTGTAAATTCAATGAAATTCTTTCCAAATAAAAGTTAAAAGAACTTAGAATATTTAAGATTATTTACATAATATCTGGTACTTATAGTTTTTGACACAAAAGGCTGTGGTTTTGCTTATTTTTAGCCCCTAATCAAATCTTTCTCTGTTTTTTTTCAAGACTTTCACTATTCTTTTTTTTTTTTTTGCAGTACGGGGTCTTGAACTCAGGGTCTATACTTCGAGTTACTCTACCAGCCCTTTCTTGTGATGGATTTTTTCTGAGATAAGGTCTTCTGAACTATTTGCCCAGGCTGGCTTCAAACTTCAATCCTCCTGATCTCTGCCTTCTGAGTAGCTAGGGTTACAGGCACAAGCCACGGGCTCCCAGATCTCTAGGCTTACCTAGGCTTAATTTATTAAATTTGAGATACTCCATCCATGAGAGATGGTACTTGCTTTCAAAATGTTAATTAAATTATTACATAGAAAGTGTAAAGCTAGCACTCTTGCATGTGCTATACTGGCCAGGTAGCCTGTTGTCCCAGCACCTGGGAGGCTGAGGCAGGAGTACTGCAAGTTGCAGGCTAATCTGCCCAATGTAGCTAGATCCTACCCCTCCCCCTAAACAAAATAAAACAAAACAAAACCAGAATACTACCAGTGTTATTAGGAGTGGCTACTCTCCGAGGCCAGGGAAGGCTTTTCTGAGATCAAGGTGCCGTGAGATGTGCAGCACTGGGAAGTAGCAGGAAGAGAGGTCATTGTGCCTTCTGGATAAAGGGCATAGCATAGAGCTGGGCATCAGTGGCTCACGCCTGTAATCCTCGCTACTCAGGAGGCAGAGATCAGGAGGATTGAGGTTTGAAGGCAGCCTGGGTAAATAGTTCGCAAAACCCTCTCTCAGAAAAACCCACCACTAAAAAGGGCTGGTGGAGTGGCTCAAGGTGTGGGCCCTGAGTAGTTTAAGCCCCAGTACTGAAAGAAAAGAAAAAAAAAAAAAAAGAAAAAGACAGGGCATGAGAAAAGGCCCTGTGATGGGAGAGAGGAGAGAGCACAGCACCTATAAGGCCCTGAAACAGGCTTTAGAAATTATATTTTTGTTATTAATTGGTTATTTATGGGTTACAGTCTGACATTTCAATACATGCATATGGTATGTAAAGATCAGATCAGGAAATCGGCCTATCTATCACCTCAGATAGCTATTATTTCTTTGTGTTGGGATTGCTGAATCTTTTAAATTAGGTTTTTTGGTGTTATTATTGTTGAAAAAGTTAATATATGTCTCTGATATAAAATCTGAATACAAAAGAAAACAAAATGTAGAGGAATTTACCTTTCTATTGTAGATCCATGGTCTCTACTGTCAGAATGAATTTAATATATATTAAACTATAAATAACTAAAAATAATGGAATATAGTATATTTTCTTTGAAAAAGTGGAAGCATAGCTATATATTGTTTGGCAAGTTGTTTTGCTGTCCTGAAAATTAGAGACCCTGATATATAATGTGTACCATCCTTTTCCTGCGTCTTGCCATAGTTAACCACCATAGAGCTATAGTGTGTCCATCTAACCAGTCTCTGAAGGATGTATAATTAAGCTGCTTTCTATGCTTTTGCTATTAAAAATAGTCAGTAGGAACTAGGGTTTAAACACAGAGCTTTACACTTGCAAAGCAGATGCTCTACTGTGTGAGCCACACCTCCAGAACATTTTGCTACGGTTATTTTGGAGATGGGCTCCAAAATAGCCTATGGCTAGGCTGGTCTCAACCTTGATCCTCCTGATCTCAGCCTCACAAGTTGCTAGTATTACAGGCATGAAGGATAAATTCCTGAGTCAAATCTCCTACAAGTGAAATTCTGGGTCATAAAAATGAGTGTTTTAAATCCTTGAAAGATAACATTAAACTGCCTTCCAATAAAGTCTTTTTTATTTATGATAGCAAAAATCAGCCTAATTTAAAGCATTTATTTTGGCTTCTTTTTTTTTTTTTTGCCAGAACCGGAATTTGAACTCAGGATCTCACACTTCCAAAGCAGTCATATCACTTGAGTCACACCTCCAACCCTATGCCATTTTATAAAGAATCCTTTATTGCAGTGACACTAAAGAAAATGTCTAAGCTGGGTGCTGGTGGCTCATACCTGTAATCCTAACTACATGACAGACTGAGATCAGGACGATCTGGGTTCAAGGCTTGCCCAGGGAAAAATAAGGTTGCGAAACCCCCATATCCAAAATAATAAATGAGCAAAATGAACTGGAGATATGGCCCAAGCATTAGAGCACCTGCTTTGCTAGTGCAAAGTCCTGAGTTCAAACCTCAGTTGCACCAAAGGGGAAAAAAAGGAAGAAAAAAAAGAAAATGTCTATATTTAAGCAACTTGGGATTTGTCAACAAGTACTAAAGTAAAACTAATCGGAGCTGTCTAAGATCCTCCTGATACCCACGTGCTATATCACGTCATAAAATAATATACCCATGTTTAGATATGTATAACTGTTGAAATATATTGCAATTGACAACCTGTTATATTTTAAAAAGAGGAACATTAATTAAATATCAATATCTGTTAGTACTTTGGAGACCATTAATTACCTCTCCTCCCTGTGTAAAAATTTGGTGAGCCTGCAAAACCTCATATGCCCTTAGACACTGTTCCTTTAGTGCAGTGTCTCTGAAGCTAATTTGAAAAGCAAATTGTCTTTCTTGTTCTTCATATCTTTCTTTCAAAGGGCACATCTTAAAGAGTTGCTTATTCTTTACTCTCTCCTTTTCTTAATTCATTTGACACACTTTCAGATTTTCAGCTAATCCTTTGCAGTGACACAAATACTCTGAAATTCCCTAGTCACAGAAAATATCACAATGGTAATTAGGCCAAGTCTGTGCTGTTTGTGGAGCAGGATTTTTGTTTGTGTTCAAGGACTGATCCTTCTTCTGAGAATAGAGCTTTGGGTGCAGGTGAGTGGTAAATTGTTACACTAGACTGCTTCCTTTTTCCTGCAGGGTTGTTGCTGTTAATTGGGTAACAATGAAGGCATTTTGTGTGAGGTTTTGAGGTTTCAAGAAGTTTTCAAAGCCACATTATCTTTCTCATCAGGCAGTTTCTCTGAGCACTTCAAAAGAAGATAATGATGTTCTAAACAGCTCAAGTTTGGGTAGCTTTTAGAAAGCTGCCAATAGTTCTGCGTCCTCAGTACTTAAAAATTTGATCCTCACTCCTGTTTCAACCGTGGTAAGCACTGGGGGCATTACAGAGTTCAGTGCACCTTACAAGGAAGCCTGCCTACAATTAATGAGAATGTGTTGCAAATGTGGCTGTTTTCCTATAGAATCGTCACGCTAGCGTTTGCGTCTTTCAACATTGCCCTCAGGACAAAGGGTGGGAGGGTCAGGGGCACAGGCTGTTGTAAGAACAGGCTATTTGGCCTGTTTGCAGGTCCTAGGTTTTAATACCGAGCAAGCCTCTCTCCATGTCTTGGGCACACCTCTGGCCTGAGGTCACACAGACACCCGGGTGGTTCACAGGAGTCACATGGCAGCTTCCCCAGGCTGGCATTCAGGAATGATTCCTGCAGGGACCAACACCACGTGGACGCACAGACTCCTGCTGCCCCTCACTTTCAGTACGGGATGGGCGGTGTGGGAGACGCTCCAGGCAACGCCTCTGCTGCCAGCCAATGAGGAGCGGAGACTGCATCGGGGCCTTCGCTCATTGGGCCGTGGCGGCCCCGCCCCGCGGTGATTACAAGCCTCTTGGTGGCTAATGAAGTCTCAGCCTCAGAGTCTCGGTGGCTGGCTTTTTGTGCGCAGCGGGTTGACTCAGCCAGTGTGCTTCTGCTCTCTCCAGCCCCGACGCCCCGGTTTCCTACTTACTTCTTTTTCGCTTTTTACCTTTCTCTTTCCTTCGCAGTTCAGCATGCAGAAACAAGACGCCTCCTCGCACGGGTTCCTGCCTAGCTTCCAACATTTCGCCACGCAGGCCATCCATGCGGGCCAGGAACCGGAGCAGTGGAACTCCCAGGCTATGGTGCCTCCCATCTCACTGTCCACCACGTTCAAGCAAGGGGCGCCCGGCCAGCATTCGGTGAGCTGGGCCTGTCTGGGTGCTGTCCAGGCAGGCTGGGCGGGAAAAGAGAGATGGCTTATAAATTAACAAGGCATGCAAGTGATTTATAAGGAGTATTAGGAAGGCACCTGAAAGGATGTTTCTACACTGCAATCATTGCTTTATGCTTTGTACCAGTTGGCCCAGTGATCCTATTTCTTTTGATAAGCAGGACGGGAAGGGGCAGTTTATTGAATTTGCCATGATTTGGACTGAAATTCATGTGATTTTGGCAAAATCTCAATTAAAAAACGAAGGTCATAACTTCTTTGAATTATTCTTAGCAGCAAAAAGTTTAAAGATTTTGTAAGGAGTCAGCTTAGACAAATGATAACTAGAATTAAGATCATTCCCAAGAGCCGTATTTAAGTTAGTCATTGTTGAGTGTCTACAATGTGCCAGATACATATGTAAACAAATCATGTGTGACTTATCTATTCCTAACAACAAAACTATTCTGAATAACAAAGCTAAATAAAGGCTCATCATTGATGGAGGCCAGTTCCAAACACCCTCTAGAATCCCACTCTGAGGTGCTGGTAATAATTTAACACATTGCATCACATAAGCATTGTAGTTCAGTGATTCAGAGCACAAGTCATGTAGTCAAAGGACATCGGCTTGATTTCTGAGTTTGGTAATCTTGAGGAAGTTATTTAATCTATCCAAGCCTCAGATTAGTCCTGCATAAATGGAGATAATAAAAGTACCTGCCACATAAGTTGCTGATGTTTGTAAATCTAAATGGTGAATAATAATTACTGAGTGGTAAGCTGGTGTTGTTTCACAGAGTTCACATTTACACATTTCCATTTCGTCATCACAACAACCTGGTTAGAGTGCAGGCCAGGTTCTCTGTACTTTTTATAGAAAAAGACCTGATCCAGACTCATACAAAAAACGACCCGTAAAGCCCATGTGACAGTCTTTTGATATTCCATAGTTTTTTTTTTTTCTTTTGGTGGTATACTAGATGATTTTTGGAGTATTTAAAAGTTACTGGGGCTCAGAAGAAATTAGTGAAATAAACTTTAGAGGTCCCAAACTTTAATTATGAGATACTTTCTGTGTTATTTAAGACAAGGGAAAACTCTTACAGACTTAGTCCTTTGGTTTGTGAGGTTGAGTTGTAAGGGCGCTTCTACAACTGGTAGCTATTGTACTTTGGAGTAAAAATGTCTAGAAAATCTTTCTTCCAAGCATGCAGTTTGTTCCTTGTGTAGGTTTACTGAATGTAAACCAAGCTTTAGAATTTAGCCCAGAAGTTAACCATTCAGGTATGATATTAGTAATTAAATGTTTTTAGAAGGCCAGCAGGGATGCTTAAATCTGCAGTCAGCTTTATGCCTTTAAATAATCAGTTAAAAGCATTAAAGGGAATTTGAAGAGCTGAAAGAGAGGCCTCTAATTCTTTAGTTCCATTCGAAAATCCATTGAGTGGATGAGGCTGAAATATGCTTCTTCTCCTCCCACAAGTGAGTATTTGTGGAAGCATATGGTTCCTTTCTATGGCTACTGCCCATGAATCCAAGCTTTTTTTCTTTGGCTTGGAGGGTACAGCTGCAGGTGATTGAAAGGAGGTTGTGGTAGGAGTGCTGAGGATGTCCTGAAGCTCTATAAAAAGTGTCTGCTCAGTTTGTCAAAAACAAGGAAACAACACAATGAAATTTTTAAAAGATTTTATTAGTAATTCTGGGAGCTCCCAAATCAGAAACCAAGATGTAAGGAGTGGTTTTGTTATGTTATATGCTATATGAGCCAGGGGGGGAAACTTACAGTTTTTTATTTGTTTTATTTTTTATTTTTGTGGGACTGGGGTTTGAACTTAGGAAAGTAGGCACTCTACCACTTGAGCCACACCCCCAGTCCATCTTGTTCTGGTTATTTTGGAGATGTGGTCTCATGAACTATTTGCCAGGGCTGGCCTCAAACCTCCAGCTCTCAGCCTTCTAAGTAGCTAGGATTACAGGTGTGAGCCACCTGGTGCCTGGTTTGGATTTTTTTTTTTTTTTTTTGGATATCTATGTATGTATTTTTTTTTTATTGTTGTACTGGGGATGCATTGTGACATTTACACAAGTTCTTACAGTATATCATAGTCAAATTCACCCCCTCCATCATTCTTCCTCATCTCCCTTCTTCCCATATATTGTATACACATGTATATAAATGGAAAAATGAAACCTGTTAAAACTATTCCGGTTTGGACTTTTAATCAATATTCACATCTTAGGTTTGGCTTCTGACTGTGACACCTCTGAGGTCCTATAACATTTGGCTTCACTTTACTTAAAGCAGGTCATGAGGTTAAATAAAATGACTAGATGAATATATATACTGTGGTACCATAACTGGAATAGGAGGATAAAGAAAAGTTTTAAAAAATATCGTGTGATGGTGCTTTCACAAGAATAACCTTCCATTTTTTGGAGTCTCTTTTGTAGACCTAAGATCTGAACCACAATGGTAGGGTCTGTTCATAACTTTTTGTTGTGTGCTAAATAGAACTTGCATCTTTTATTTCTTAGGAAATGAAATACAGGATAGAACCAGGTCACTCTGTTGGCTCATATAATTCCCTTTTCTTTTTTTAGGTGTTCCTGGGATTTGAATTCAGGGCCTCACACTTGCTAGGCTGACTAGGAGGCACTCTACCACTTGAGCCACTCTGTGAGCCCTGTTTTTTGTATTGGGTTTTTCAAGATAGGGTCTCTCAAATGATTTGCCTCAGGCTGGCTTCGAACCACTGTCTTCCTGATCTCTGCCTTCGTGGTAGCTAGGGTTACAGGTGTGAGCCACCAATGCCCAGTATATTTAATTCCCTTTTCCTAATGTCTCCAGACAATAGGTGAATCTAACATGGTAATGATGCTGTACAAATATTAAAAATTGCCACTTGTCTTGTGGTTAGCATGGATCATGAAACTTGCAGTGAACTTATACCTTATCTCATTTTATCCTGACAACAATTGCACGAAGTAGATATCTATATCCCCCCTCCCACAGATATTGAGATGGTCTCTTGAAAGTGTTGAGTTATTTACTTATTGGTACCCAGCTCATAAGTGGCAGATACATAATTCTAACCCAGTTTGATCATCTTCAAAGCCTCTCCATTATAACCACAGCCACAACACTCACACTTCTGTCTGTTGTTAAGACATCATGATTAAGAGAACCATTATGGTAGGAAGAACCCATACTTGTGGAGATATCTTCAATAGGGCTCTGATAATAAACTTAAAGCTGTTAGGATGAACTCTTCTTTTTTTCAGGGTTTTGACTACAGCCGTTCTGGAAATCCCACTAGGAACTGTTTGGAAAAAGCAGTGGCAGCACTGGATGGAGCTAAGTACAGTAGGCGACTTACATTTCCCTGTAGAGTCTAGAATCCTTTTTACATGTATAGAGATCATCACAGAGGCACAGAGTGCAGAACTGGAAAGAAATATGATTTACTTATATAAAACTTTTGTTTTAATAAGACATTGAATTCTTTGCCTAAGGTCTTTCACATGGTATAATATGTACATGTATAATAAGCATCTTGTAGAAATAAATATGTATACAGGTAAAATACCAGGACTTACTATTTGTATTTGTGTGATTACATTCGTCATCGGAAGCTATTGATATGAATGGATAAAAATTAATTTTATAACTCTACTAATGAGAATATGAACTTTCTTATATTCTGGTTCATTCACTTAATAATTTGTGCCTAAGAATAGCACTAAAGTTTATTTGCAAAAGTCAACAACCCTTGTGATACTGTGCTCTCAGAAGTTAAGATTTAACTCCTTGGATCTTTTTTATTTCATGAGGAAAGAGGATTACTATTATCTTTGTATTTTTTCATAGGGATGATACTAAGTAAGGGCAGAATAGTGAATAGAAAATAAGAGTCATTTGTATCTATCATCATATATCATATATATTAAGGATATGTTATTCTTGAAGTAGAAAGTAGGCTTTTGTCATGGCATTGATTAGGGACTTCTGGCAACTCAACAGTGATGGCTGACCATCAGTGGAGAGAGGGACATAAATTAATGCAAGTAAATACTGTAGGTTTTCTGTTTTAATCCCTTGGGTCTGTCTTTTGGCATATTCTAATTTGATTTTTATATTAGGTTTGGCCTTTGCTTCGGGTTCAGCAGCCACTGTGATGATTACCCATCTTTTAAAAACAGGAGACCATATTATTTGCATGGATGATGTATATGGAGGTAGGTAACTCTCTAACTCATATTGCATCAGATGATATTTTAAAGATAATAATAAAAGTGAGCTTTAAATTGTATTATCAACAATACCAGTATTATAGATCATTTATTTTCTCTCACAGTTGTGATAGGCAGCTCTATGCTGGCACAGACTTGGCAAAAGAGAAGCATAGATGCTTAGGGCTCCTGCTATGGAACTGCTTATAAGAGAGATTGTTTGATATGAATTGTTTTAAAGCTGCTGGAATAGGATTTGGACTTGATCAGCCTTTAGACATATTCTGCTCTAGAGAAGATAGTGTTTAGGGAAAATGGGTTTTAGTGTTGTTTAAAATTTTTACCTGCTGCGAGGGGAATAATAAGGCAGGTCACTCCCAAGGAATTCAGCCCTACCCATCCCCACCCCCTCCTTATTATTTATTTATTTATTTATTTTGGTTTCAAGGTACTCTGAAAATCTTTTGACAGCTATGGAGCCTTTCCTGCCTATCCCCCTCCCCACCATGTTCTTAAGACTATACCCAGTGTTTAGCATTTTAACTTTGAGTTCTCACATATTAGCCTCTTGAAGTCCATCCATGGATCCAAATTTAAGAACTTCCATTCCTAAGAGTTTACATGTTGGCTATGTGAGTGGTGAGTGGGGAGAAGACTGGCTGGTCCTCACCTTTATTTATTTATTTTTTAAATTTCTTTTATTCATATGTGCATACAATCTTTGGGTCATTTCTCCCCCTTTCCCCCCACCTCCTCCCTCTCCCACCCACTTCCTTGTTACCAGCCAGAAACTATTTTACCCTTATCTCTAATTTTGTTGAAGAGAGAGTATAAGCAATAATAGGAAGGACCAAGGGTTTTTGCTAGTTGAGATAAGGATAGCTATACAGGGAGTTGACTCGCATTGCTTTCCTGTACATATGTGTTACATTCAAAATTAATTCTTCTTGAACTAACCTTTTCTCTAGTTCCTGGTCCCTTTCTCCTACTGGCCTCTGTCACTTTAAAATTTCTGCATTAGTTCCTTTGAATTGTGTCCTCACCTTTAAATAAAACTGATTTTTGTGTGTTTGTGTGCTCAAAACAGCAGCCAAGAATTTTGTAAATGTATATATAAATTCCAAATGTTTCCAGATAATCAAAATGTGACTTCTAGAATATTATCATCTTATCTATCTCCTATCTGAACAAAAAGTTATCTCTAACTTTTCTGAAGAAAGGGACTTGTTCTTGGTCATCATTTTATCTCTCAGAAAGCTGCACTTTGCTTTGTATTTTATTTATTTATTTATTTTTGATGTGACTGAGGTTTGAACTCATGGTTTCATACTTGTTACATTAGGTTTTTATAATGGTTCATCGAATTGAAGTTATAGCAGTCTTCAATCTTTAGTAACTTTTATATTGTATCACAAAAACTTGCAAGCATAGGTATAAAATGATGAAAATTATTGATTTTTTTAACAAAATTCTCTTTTTTCTTGTGGTACTGGGGCTTGAACTCAAGGCCTACACCTCAAGTCACTCCACCAGCCACTTTTTGTGAAGGGTTTTTTCGAGATAGGGTCTCACAAACTATTTGCTTGGGCTGGCTTCAGACTTTGATCCTACTGATCTCTGCCTCTTGAGTGGCCAGGATTACAGGCATGAGCCACCAGAGCGTGGCCATAACGAGTTATTTTCTGCTACCAAAGTATAATCAAGTTTATTTTGAACATTCTTTTGACACTGGTTTATTTATTTTAGATTTGTTACAAAAGGTATTGAGTTTCAGGGAGCATTCTTTTAATGTTTGAAGGGTAGAGATTGAGGTTTTTGAGAAGTGTTTTCTGCTTGTGTCATTTGTTATGAGCATCACATGTGTTTTATTTGACTCTTGAACTTTTAAAGTCTAAGTCTTATTATTCTGTACTATACTGGATCTCCAATTTACTTAACTAAACTAAAATTGGTGATTGAGAATTTCTTACATTTTAAAAACAATGTTTTTTGTTTTACAAAGAGCAAACAATCCTTAACATAATGTTCTTTCCATTTTATCTGATTCTCCTCTGCCTTAGGTACGAACACGTACTTCAGTAATGTGGCAAGTGAATTTGGATTAAAGATTTCTTTTGTTGATTGTTCCCAAACCAAATTACTAGAGGCAGCAATTACACCAGAAACCAAGGTAACTGACTAGTTTTCAGTTTGTTCTGCCCTTTCTGTGCTGTCTTATTTTCATCCTTTCTGTTTGCCAGAGGATATAATTTAAATCTGAATAACAAATTTTATTAGAAGCCATTGGAAACATTGACATGATTAATATAGGCTGATATATTCCAGGCATTATAGCATAATGATTATAAATTTATATATGAATTCTGGGGTGAAATTCAAATTATGATCTTTATCATAATTAGTGTCTTATTTTGGGCAAATTATTTAACCGTAGTCTTACTTTCTTTATTTGTAAAATGAAGGTAATCATACCTGCTTCATAGAAAGGTACTTATGAAAACTAAATGAGATAATGCATTGAAATGCTTCATTAACTACCTGGATATGTGGTAGTGTTATTTTCTATGCATGGACTGGGGATGTAACATGGTGGTAGATTCCTTGCCTAGCATGTATGAGGCCATGGGTTCAATCCCAATACCAACAGAAATTTTTTCTGTTCAAGAGCACACAATTCTTAACTGCATTATCAAGCTAGTATGGGTAACTGGTCATCACAGAGCTTGGATTATAGAAAAGATTTTGCCAAGCTACACAACTCTAAGCACAGTGGCCTTTTCAGAGCCTTGAAGGATACTGCTGCAAATAATAGAAGTAGACAATGCTCCACCAGCAGTCTTTAGCCTCAGTCCTGGGAAGCTTGTATGTCACCGGAAGGTGTTTTGTTCCTGAGTGAATGGAAGATGTGATATTCTTTCTTGGAACCTCATTTAAATTCTGCATGAATAAAAGTACCAGTGTCTTTTATAAGTCAGCCTTTCTCAACTTTTTGCTAAGAATTAAAAGGTATCCAAGATTATGTTCAAGTGAATTCTAAAAAAATCACAATCTTTTCTCATACAATATTTTTGCAGATTAACACAGGGCTGAGCTTTTGCTCATTAGCCTTTGTTTTCAAAGGAACTTATTCATTTTTCTTGAAAGAAAAGACACTAAAATAGCTAGTCTGAGTCTTTCTTAGACAGGAAAGCAAATTGTGAATATATTAAGTTTTGTACAGAGAATTTTATATAATGGTTCTTTACTGACTTCAATTAATAGATTTTTTTTCCCCCTCTGAAATGCTAGACTTGGTATTTCAAGTCAGTTTTTTAAGTCTGCATGAAAACTATTTTGTACTTAATTTGCTTATTTTTCATTTTTATTTGTTTTTCTTTTACTATCTGTAGGAGTAATAATTTCTTAGCCAGGAATCATTTGTATAGTTCTTTGAATAAATCAAGAATTTATAGAAAATGCATTAAAAATTTGAACTACCTTATATTTTTTATAGTAAAATTCTAAAGTAGGAGGTATATTAAATTAGAAATTAGATCTCTTGCCCATTTATATGGCTAATAAAAAAAGAATCATTTGTCCCTTTAAAAAAGAAAGCTGCAGATAGTGTAATTCAATATACTGGCACCTTGTTTACCAAATAGAATTCCCTCCTTTTATTTTTTTCAGTAACTATCGAATATCTACTATGTTTCTAAATTGTGGTGGGGTTGGAGGTATACATGTATACTATCAGAGCCACTCCACCTGTCCTTTTTGAGGGATGTCTTCTTAACCTGGAGCTGCATCCAGGTTTCCTGGCTGTCACTTCTCTCCTTCAGCCTAAAGCTCATGCTGTTCTTCAAGTTCTAGGTGTTTATTTAACTATTGGAGATATTTTTGGCATCATAAGCAAAATTCTGACTAATGAAAAATCCTATGATACATTCTTAAACAATCTATATTATTTATCGTTCAGAACAAAATTTCCAGACATAAAATTATGTTTTGGGAATAAGCCTCCTTTTTATAAAAAATAATTATAATAGTTAGCCTTAGCACTCTTTTGCTTAGATGTATGTTATCTCATTTTCATCCTTATAACAACTCTATAAGGTAAGCATTACCAACTCCAGATTAGGAATTGGAGGAAGACAGAGGGTAATTTACTTAGCTACGGCCTCTCAAAAGGATTCAGACTTGAACCTTCCACTTCATTGTCCATATGTTTATTATTTAATGTAAAAGCCTCCTAGGTTATTACAAAATATAAGATGTATGCTTAACTATGAGATGTGTGTTTGCACAATACATTTTCACAAACTATTGTTATTTATTGAATTATTTTAGCTTGTCTGGGTTGAAACCCCCACAAACCCTTGCTTGAAGATGATTGACATTGAAGCTTGTGCACATATAGTCCATAAGCATGGAGACATTATTTTGGCTGTGGATAACAGTTTTATGTCAGCATATTTCCAGGTAAATGAAGATACGGGTTTTTTTGGTATGATTATAATAGTCTACACAGGTATCTGTAATTGGGAAAGGACTAGGTTACATTAAAATCATCAAACTCATGAAATTTAGTCACAATTATTGACGAGACAAATAATTAAATTTGGACATGTTCTTAAACTATTAGTTTGTATCTTTTCAAGTCTAAATTAACATTTGTGTGGTATCTGTGTAAAGTCTTGCCTACATTAAAGCTTTCTAGCCCTTTTAGGACACGTAAACTCTATGAAGAAATTGACCATATTAGTTGGGTGCCAGGGGCTCACACCTGTAATTCTATCTACTTGGGAAGCAGAGATGAGGAAGATTGCAGTTCAATGCCAGCTATGGGCAAATAGTCCAAGAGACCCTATCTCAAAAATACCCAATACAAAAAAAAAGGGCTGGTGGAGAGGCTCAAGTGGTAACGTGCCTGCTTAGTAATCATGAATCCCTGAGTCCAAAAACCCCAGTACCGCCAAAAAAAAAAGAGAGAGAAATTGACCATGTTATATAATTGCATTTGCCAGTGCTTTACACATAGTAGGCACTTAAATGTTTATCCATTGGTTATAAAACATTCATATTTTCATTCAGACTTCATGTATTTTCATGTAGATTATAAATTAGCCAGATTAAAGCCTTCAAAATAAAAGGAAGAGGTAAACTTAATGACATGACATCTCATTACATATCACATCTATTAGTTTCTCTTTCTTCTCTCTTTCTAGTTTCTTTTTTCCCTTCAGCACCACATAGACTATGCCACAGCCTCTGTATCTTTAACTTACTTGAATTAGAAGTTTCTACTTCATTTGTTTTATATTATAACTCCTGTCTTAGTCATTTGGGCTATTATAACTAAATACATTCAAACCCCAGTATTGCCAAACAAAATATTGTAAACCTGGAGTCTTATAAACAGAAAGTGATTTTTCACAGTTCTAGAGGCCAAGTCCAAGATCAAGGTGCCAACAGTTTCAGTGTATGGTGAGGACCCACTTTCTGGCTTCTCCATGGCACTTCTCCCAGTGTCTGCACAGGTGGAAGAACCCAGGCAGCTCTCTGGTACTCTGTTGTAAAGGCACTAATTCCATTTATGAAGGAGTCTGCCCTTATGAACACATCACCTCCCAAAGACTATTCTTACTAATGTGATGTTTAAGACCAGTTTTAACATAGGAATTTTGGGAGGACACAAAAATTCAGACCATGAATTTTTAAACTCT
Source organism: Castor canadensis (assembly GCF_047511655.1). NCBI lineage: Eukaryota > Metazoa > Chordata > Mammalia > Rodentia > Castoridae > Castor > Castor canadensis. The sequence goes on along the minus strand of NC_133392.1, from coordinate 104,686,281 downwards.
CTCTTTTCCCTTAGCACGACATTCCATACAGTAGGCTGTTCCTCTCCATTTTTCCCCCCTAGTTTCTTTCTCTTTTTTGTTTTGTTCTTTTTGGTGGAGCATCTATGGTATCTGTAACTGACTTGTGTGTCTTTTCACCATGTGTTCTTCCTGCCTTTTCTCTGAGTAACCTGTGTTTCCTTTCTTTGTGAAGAATTGCCTTCTCCTTGCTCTTTTCTTCCTCTAATATTGTGTCATACTTAGTACACTTCCTGTAGTTCCTCTTTATCTTGCAGAGTTCCTGGAACCCAGCTCATTTTCTATAGAAAATGTTTAGGCAGATGTTTGTAAGTTCAACTGGTTTACATTTCCCACTTCTGTTCTGGGCTCTTGAAGTGGACTCAGGCTGCTGCCTCCATGTGACCAGCCAGTTTCCTGGGCAGTTTGTGTAAACCTATTCTTTACCTTCCTCTGTTTGATTTGAGGGAGTACCACGTTTTATTTTTCTTTCCTGAAACTCACTAACTGGCTATATCACATTCAGATAGCTTCATGGGTCATCTACCTTTTGCTCATGGTGTAGCTCTGACAGCTTTTTGTGTCAGGCAAAACAATGTGTTTCCTAGTGATAACCGCATATTATCTACTTGTCTCAGGTGATTTTCAGTCTTGGATTCATTTCTGTCAGTCCATATGCCACTTACATTAGGCTAGTCAATATAGCTTAGGATAGCTTTCTTTACAATACAGTGAGTAGTGTATATTCCCAAAGAGACTGCAGGAATGTTTTAGCCTGGCCCTGCCCCAGTTACCCATCAGGCCTGGACCTGTAGGTCCATTTTTTCTCTTTCTTTCTTCCTCTCTTTCTTTTTCTTCAAACAGTCTCACTATTTAGCCTAGAATTCACTATGTAGCCTAGATTGGCCTTGAACTTGAGATCCTCCTATATCACACTTGAAGTGCTGAGATTATAGAGGTGTGCTCCACCTTGCCTGTCTAGGTCCAGTTTTTCTACCTTTCTGCAGACTTTTCTCAAGCCAGTGATTGGAATTTGTTCCATTTTAATTTGGATCAATTCTAGTTGATTAATCAGAATTACACTATCCTGAGACAGCAGTATGTACTGATCACAAAGCAAATCTCCCCCTGGAAAGGTCCTCTCATTGCCTTACCTTCACCAAAATTGAATATATGAATATATTCTCTTGCTTTTCTGCCTTTTGTCCTCTGGGATCTTCCATAAGTCCCACAAAAAAACAAAAACAAAATGAATACACCAGTGTAAGTTTCAGACTACAGAATAGCACCTCTGGATTCAGGCAGCCTGAGTGTGAGCCTTGGTTCTTACTGGCTTTTTTTTTTTTTGGTTTTGGTTTTTTGAGACATGTTTAGCTATGTAGCCCAGGCGGCCTTGAACTTTTGATCCTCCTGCCTCCTACTCCTGAGTATTGAGATATAGGCATGTACCACAACGCCCTACAAGATAACTGATTTTATTGAGTTATGTAAATTATTTTGTGTTGTATAAAGTATTTAGCATGGTTCTTGGGACATAATGAGATCAACAGATGTTAGGGATTGGCTTTTATTTTTCCTTCTCTTTTGGCCAGGGAGTTTGCAGAATGTTAGTGCTAGAAATGAACAAGCACAAGCAGAGTGCTTTGGTAATAACTTACATCCTATTTTTAATCACCCTCAATAGAAAGGTCCCACAGCACCCACACTAATGCCTTCCAAACACCAAATGGCTCTGGTGATACCAAGATGTGTATATACACTGTTATGTCAATGTACACGGGAAGGTGTTGCTAGTATACTGTTTAGTGGATAAGCTGATCATGACTTTAACTCTCACCATAAACAAAGACATTTATAGCCACATGTGATGATCATGCCTGCAATCCAGCATTTGAGAGGTGGAGGCAGGAGGAACACAAGTTTGAGGTACGCTTAGGCTATGTAGCAAGAATCTATCTTAATTAAAAAAAAAAAAAGGACATTTTAGCAAAATTGCACAGGAGAAAACAATTCAAGCAAACTTGTATATAAGTGACTTTGTACTTGTCATAACTACTACATTAAAAGAGTAATTAACTTTCAAGATAACAAACTAAGTCTGTGCTCACAGTATACCTCATAAGGTTGTTTTTGCGTTTTAACTTAATTTAATTTTAATTTTAAAAACCTACTGCACTTGAAGCTCTCTGGCAGTCTCCCCTCCAAGTGTTAACCAGGCCTGGCCTTGCTTAGCTTCCGAGATCGGAGGATATGGGGTGTTTGGGGTGGTATGACTCTAGGCCCCCATAAGGTTTTAATGAACAAAAATCTAAGCAGAGAGCCTGGAGGTGTGGCTGAAGTGGTAGAGTGCATGCCTTGCAAGTGCAAGGACTAGAGTTCAAACTCCAGTACCGGCCAAAAAAATAAAAAAAAAAATTTGCTGAGTGTTACACAAACTATTTTATGTGTTTAATGAGTCATAAAAATGCCTATGTTTCTGCTGTAGATAACAAGTTTAGGGGCCAATCAGCAAACTGCTATAAAGAAACAGATTCAGGAGATCTGTTGATCTGTGTCTGACTGCTATTTTCATGGAACTTGTGACTTCAGATTCCACCCTGGGTCCAGTAATTTTTATTTTAATGTGTATTTGATGGGTCGGGGTCCAGGGGAAGTAGTATCAGAGATCCTTGAAAATTTGAACTTGTAGATACTATTGCAAAGCTAGTTTTGAATAGAAAGGGAATGGAATTAACAACTGTAAATAGACAGATGATGAAGCATATTTTTAAATGATTTCTCATTTAAAGCAAAAAGCTTTCATTTCTTTCAGCGGCCTTTGGCTCTGGGAGCTGATATTTGTATGTATTCTGCAACAAAATATATGAATGGTAAGATATGCACAGTCTTCACTTTGTTCTTTTCCATGGATAGGTAAAATAAAATACTTGACACTTTAGTTCCTTTTCTTCTATTGTTATATAGGCTTTGTCTGTGACTCATGTAGAAATCTAAAAAAATGTGCTTTGATTAAATATAGGATTTCATTTATGGGGACAAAGTGATGTTTGTGATTCATGAGAAAAAGATTCAAATTTACTATAAAAGGTTATGCTCTTATTCTGCTGGCAGCTTGAAATGAAACCTTTAGTTTTTACAGGATTTTTACTTTATTGTTCCTGTCAAACTGTAGTGTCCCTAAACTTATTCTATAGGCCTTTTTCCTTGCTTCCCTCCTCCCCTCACCCACCAAAAGTTATATTTTGAAAATTATGACATGAGAAATGAACATAGTTTTTCATGTTAATTAATTAATTTTATTTAATGAATGAATGAATTTATTTTGGGGTCATAGTGATCAAACCCAGGGCGTTATGCATACTAGGGAAGTTTTCTACCAACCATTAATATTTTTTGCTTTATTTTAGGCCACACTGATGTTATAATGGGCTTAGTGTCTGTTAATTCTGAAGACCTCCATAGTAGGCTTCGTTTCTTGCAGAATTGTAAGTATTAAAAAGCTTGGATTTCCTTGTATGCACCAGTGGGTCCATTTGGTATTTGTTTGTATTTGCACAAAATGTTCTAAAATATTTAGAGAGAAAAAAAAATTCTGATTTTTAGAGGGAAGTAGAAAAAATGCTTATATAAATGTTATAGCATAGCAAACCTTTTTGATATGACCCAAGGAAACATTTGAAATGTTGCATTTCATATACTATACCTTTTGTACCTGGAATTGTGGTTAATTTTAAATAGAATATAACTTACAGGTGTGATTTTTTTGTTTTTTTGGGTGGTACTGGGATTTGAACACAGGGCCTCACACTTGTTTGGCAGGCACTCAACCACTTGAGCCACTCCAGCAGTCTCAATTTATAGTTTTCAACAGATATCTTGACACCATTTCCTGTTTATGTTTTGTTTATCTCAAGTATGGATAGGATTTAACTATTGCAATTTGACAGATAAGATAAAAACACAATTAGGAGTAAAAATGTCCTTCTTGGAGAAGCCAATTTACTGCTTGATAAATGGCTTTTCCCATATGAAAAGTAGGACTGAGGTGTGTGTCCTGGTGCAAGCGAAATCATCAGTTGCTTTAAGTGAAGGTTAAATAGAATGTTAGAGTGTTCAGTCATTAATGTCATTGAACTGCTATTTTTCTCTGTATATTACAGTAATTTTTCAAAGAAATGCAAGGCTAAGCTATGCATAGTATAATGTCATTAAAAATCAGAGGACTGTCTTCATATTTGAAAAGTTCATATTTCTGTGTTTTTACTTAATTTAAAGGGTACACATTTACCATCTTACTTTAAAGCACAATTCTCTTAAGTATATTTTATGTTTCATTTTCACGCTTGGTTTGTTATACCAGGTTCTCCTGTAAAACTCAATGTTGAGTTTTGTAGCTAGTTTCTCAGCGTCACTATGATGAGAATTTTCTGGGCCTCACTCCACCTTCAGACTACCCCAAGATGTGTTCATTTTTCAGCTCTTGGAGCGGTTCCGTCTCCTTTTGACTGCTACCTGTGCAATCGAGGTCTGAAGACTCTACATATCCGAATGGAGAAGCATTTCAAAAACGGAATGGCAGTTGCCCAGTTCCTGGAATCTAATCCCCGGGTGGAAAAGGTTATTTATCCTGGTATGTTCATCTGATTTCTAAGAAGATATGCTCAGACCAAGACTTTAAGGTTATCCTGAGCATTTTGCTTATGTAAAGTTTATTTGTAATTATGAACTTTCATGTATTCTTGTGTTATTTATTATTCATTTTTTGTTTTTTTGGTAGTACTGCAGCTTGAATTCAGGGCCTCCTGCTTGTTAGGCAGGTGCTCTACAGCTTGAGGCACTTCACTAGCCCTGTTTGGCATTGGGTATTTTTGAACCGATCTCTGGATCTCTGCTTCCTGAGTAGCAGGATAACAGATATGATCCACCAGCACCCATTTTACTTATTGTTGAACACTGCCATATCAGGCTCTGTGGTAGGTCTGGTGTAAAGCAGATACACGATCTTGACTTTGGGATTCCTACAGTTTAGTGGATGCTTGAGTGTTAAGAAATGAGTCTTGGCTACAAATGGTGGTGCATACCTGTAATCCTAGTGTTCAGGAGGTGGAGGCAGGAGGATTGTGAGTTTGAGGCCAGTTGGGACTACATAACAAAACCTTGTCTCAACACAAACAAAAACAAAAGTGAGAACAACAGCAGCAAAAGAAATTAGTTTAATATGCTAGGTGTTTCTGTGTTGGTCTTTAGCTTTAAGATTTGTACACTCTCATTCCAACATTGCAATATCGTACCCTTATTAGTTTATACTTTTGTTAGTCTGCTTTTCAGCACTAGTTCTATCTTTAATCTGATGCAGGTTTGTCACACTGAGACTTGACACTTAAGCCCCAAATTTCCCCCAAGGTGTTCTAACTTTGTTTTTTTCAATTCCTCACCCCTTTCAGCATCTAGAAATGCACATGTGGAGTTAGCTGTGGTGGCTGAGTTTCTTTTGTTTGGTTTTTTTTTTTAGATCTTTTTGAGGTATCTAGTCATGTAGTTTGGTTATGTAGGATAGTGAAGATTTGTCCTCAAGGAAATTAGATAAGCCAAGAGCTGTTGGCTGATATATATCTTTGATGGAGAGAGGAAGAAGGGTTTAGAATTGTGCCCTGAAGAATAGATAGCATATGTTAAAAGGACATGGGCTCACTCAACAAATGTTTATTAATTACCAACTACAGGCCAGGATTTTCTGTAGGAATTAGGATCCAGTATTAACAAAAGGAGTAAATTTGTTCTTATGGAGATAGTCTGGTGGACCAGACATATTAAAAAAGAAATTACAGAAGGATGTAATTAACAAGAGGAGTCCAGATTAAAGTGATAGCATGTGCAAAGATTCTAAGATGAAAGGGAGCCCAGGGCTGCTGGTATAAGAAAGGTGGGATGGCCCGAGCATGGAAAGAGTAGAAAAGATATATATGTCAACATAAAATGGAGAGGCAGGCAGGGACCAGAACAATAGTGAGATGTGAACACAGCATTTCCCTCATTGTTGGGCTTCTGTGCAGTTTACTTAAGTGAACAGTGAATTTCCCCCTCAAAATAGCATGTTTGACTCCAAGTCTTTTATTATGCCTTCTGATTACAGGGCTGACCTCTCATCCTCAGCATGAGCTGGCCAAGCGTCAGTGCACAGGCTGCCCAGGGATGATCAGCTTTTATATTAAGGGCACTCTTCAACATGCTGAGACCTTCCTCAAGAACCTAAAGGTAACCTTTCCAAACAAGTTTTTAAATTGTAGAGGTAAGACCTCCTTACACTCGTTCATTATCTCTCACTTTAGATTTTGTGCCTGCAGGCCATAAATTCATAAACTTCATTGTGAAAGCATTGGGTTGAAAATGATGCAAACCACTAGGGGCTTAGTAGCACACATCTGAATGGGTCCATTTCTTAACTTCCCACATCTTACATTCAGTTGGAGAGAGACAAGTCTAATGCATTGGTTGTCAAATTTACTTAAAAGCTAATACTTTTGAAGTGGACTACTATGTGAAACCTCAAGGTCATGTGAAGCTGGTGCTCAGATTGTTTTGAAGTCTTTTCCATGACTGGCTTTCCAACCCCTGCACTGCCAAGGCTGGAGGGAAGAGGATGCGTGGGGCAAGGGGAAGAGAAGGCCTTAGTCTAATTTTCAGAAGGCAGGAAGCTCTCATTAGCCCCAAAGGAGAGGCTCATTTAACTCTACACACTGTGCTGACCTTGACCTCATGGAGTAGAATTTGAATCGTATGATTCAGCTATAATGAACAGATTTCAGCCAGATTAGTCAAAGCTCCTCTGGAGTCTCAGATCTGTCTCTAAATTTAGAAAGATGGTATTAATTTAATATAGTTACGAGAGTAATTTTTAAAACATTTTATAAAATTAAGCTAAGCATGGATGGTGACACATACTTGTAATCCTAGCTATTTGGAAAACTAAAGTAGGAGGATTACTTCAGACCATGACTTTTAGGATAGTCTGGGGAAAATAGGAACAACCCGTAAAAAAAAAAGTTATAAAATTCTATGATATTGTAACATTAGCTTAGCCCAGTCTGTGTTGTTGCAGCAAAATGCTTGAGATTTGGTAGGTTAGCCTTTTTTTTCAATCCTATCATGGAATACCTGAGGTGGGCTACTTTATAAAGAAAAGAAGTTTATTTAGCTCACAGTTTTGAAAGTATAAGATCAGGTGGCCCATCCATTTGGGGAGTGAGAGATCACAACACCATACAGGAAGGCAGAGAGTGATTCAGAAGTCAGCTTTGCTCTTAAAACAATTTGCTGTCATGAGAACTAACTCAGAGGACTGCCTGGGTTAGTAGTACCCTCAGTAACCTAACAACCTCTCCTTAGGTCTCACCTTTAAAGGCCCCACCATTAAACTGAAGATTAAGCCTCCAACACATGAAGCTTTGGGTGGGCAAACCACATTCAAACCATCACAGCACTGGGTGACTTAGAAAGAGGATACTTGGCCCACAATTCTGGTATATATAGGGTCCAAACAGCATGGCAGTGGAATCCTGGTGAGGTTCCCTATCTACATTACAACATGGCAGAGAAGCAGAATGGGAACTAGATGCATGCAGAAAGGGCACAAGGTGAGCAAGTTGCCAAGAGACTGGAGGCAGCTATGCTCACTCTATATAGCAGCCTGCTTTCTCGGGTACTAATCCAGTCCCATGAAACCTGACTTACTCCCCAGAGTCAGCATAATCCATTCATGAGAGAAGTGCTTCAGTGACCTAATTACCTTCCTCTGGGTCCTGCCTCTTAAGGATTCTACTACCCCAACACCGTCACACAGGAGACTAAGGTTCCAGCCCGCAAACCTCTGTGAGACAAGCCATAGCAAAAACTAAATACAAAAGCTGAGGTTTTTTCCCCCTACTCCACTAGGGAGTAAAATGGATATATTAATTTAATAAGTGGTGCATATTAGCAAGTGTATACAGCTTGGTAAATGTGGTAGATATTTAAGTATAGGGCCAACTTAGGATGCTATAGGAGATTCACCTTGGACAGCTTTTCAGGTTTTAAGTATTCAAAAATAGCATGTCCAATTGGTGAAATCATTGTTAGAGACTTTCTTCTTCTTCTTTTTTTTTTTTTTTCTTGTACTAGGGTTTGTACTGAGGGCTTTCACCTTGAACCACCCCACCAGCCTTTTTTTTTTTTGTGATGGGTTTTTTCAAGATAGGGTCTCCTGAACTATTTGCTAGGGCAGGCTTCAAACCCCAATTCTCCCGTTCTCTTGCTGGGATTGCGGGCATAATCCTGTTACACTGGTGCCCGGTTTTTCTCTGAGTTTCTTGCTCATGTTGAGTTTTTACGTAATTGCCACAGTTCTCCCTCCCCTCTATGCCACAGCCGCCTCATTTCTTTTTCTTTTCTTTCTTTTTTTTTGGCAGTACCGGGGTTTGAACTCAGGGCCTCACACTTACTTGCTAGGCAGGTGCTCTACCACTTGAGCCACACCACCAGTCCATCACGACCATCTCATTGAAAACATTTACTTTCAAGATTTTTGTATTTTTATTGTTTTGGAAGATGTAAATTTGTTTTTTCTTTGGCAGGTATTTACTCTGGCTGAGAGTTTGGGAGGATTTGAAAGTCTTGCTGAGCTTCCGTGAGTTTATTTCTGTTTTTCTCAATATTGATTGATTGATTGGTTATTATTGTTATTATTATTACTTTGAAATGAAATGGGGTCTTGTTATGTTGCCCAGGCTGTTCCCAAACTCCTCTCTAGTGATTCTTCTGCTTCACTCTCACAAGTGCTGGGACTATGGGTGTGTGCCTTTGCAATCAACATACAGTGTCTTTTTTTTTTTTTTGAGGCAGCACTGGGGTTTGAACTCAAGGACTCATGCTTGCTAGGCAGGTGCTCTTACTGCTTGTGCCACTGCACTAGTCCTTTTTTGTGGTAGTCTTTTTTTGACATAGGGTCTCTAGAACTGTTTGCCCAGGGTTGCTTCAAGCGGCAATCCTCCTGATCTCTGCCTCCTGAGTAGTTAGGATTATAGACGTGAGCCACTGGCTCCCAGCAACTCTCAGTGTCTTCCACTTGATGTCATTCTTAATGATGTGTGAAAATGGAATGTGACAAAATTAAGGAAATAATTGAAGATATTTAACAATAAGAATAGTATGGCACTTACTAATCTGAATGGACTGTAATTCAGTCAGGAGGAGACCTTGGTAAAATGTAATGGTGGGCTATGTGTTAGTAAGTTGTGTCCTCCCAGATGTTGCTTCCTTTCCTGTTCTGCCTTGAAGAGTTCCAGCAATAATTATATTCTAGGATCTCTGACCTTTGACCCAGTCTACCTGTTCTACCTCACCTGGCCTTGGAAGGGAGGCTGGAGACTTTGTCCTGGAAAAGCTGTTATCCAAGCTCCTTGGGAAAGAAGATTATGTGTACCTGAAATTCCTTCATGCCCTTGGTTGTCAGAGAATGCACTACTAGATACTGTCAAGTCTGTTTATTTTCTTTATAGGATAAGCATTTCAGGCTCCATGTTGTCTGCAAGATACAGCCAAAGTTGGTATTCCAGACTGCCCAGTACTTAACCTAACCAGTTCATCTGTTCAGTAAAACACCAGAGGGTATTAGAATAGGCAGCAGCCTAAGATCATGCAGTCCAACAGCTTACTTTATAGACGAGGAAAGGAAGTCCAGAAAGTTTAGTCAATTTACTGAAATGTCATGCAGAGTACTTTATGACAACTTTACTCTTCAGGCTTTGCATTGAAAATAGTGAGTGGAGGTAAAAGGAGGCCAGATGTGGATTTGATATGTGTTTCTATCAATTATGTACCTTTAAACTTCACTTTTTTTAATCCATAAAATGTTATTAATAATTAAAACACTGATTATCATTTACTGATTATTTCTGTCCTATCAAGCATTTTGAGCTGTATTGTGCCCTTTGTGTATGTTGCTGTGAGTATATATTGTAGTCATTATCAAGATAAGCCAGCATGATTAGGTAATAATTTTCAATATTCTAAATGCACATGATATGATTTTTGTGTTTTAATTTTCATATACATTTCTGGAATGACTATATCTTAGAAGGATTGTATTGAGATGTCAGGGATTACCAAAGTTTAGCCATATTTCCTGCCTTCTCAAAGCCTATACTTGTAGAGAGAGTCAGATAATCTCACAAAAAAAATGACATCTAAATAATGATTTGAAAGAATCCAAATAACATAGCTTCTATAGACTTTCAGGAAGATGCTTGCTAGTAAGTCAGGATGCACAAGAGGGCACACTTGGCATATGAAATTGTTTAATTTTTCACAGTAATGAAATGTGTATTGCTTTAAGGCTTCCTCCTTAAAAGTAGATGTCTCCTAATTTATTTAGGGATTTGGTTTAAAGTTTCTTGGCCTTGAGACATCCTGCTTAGGCTAACCCCAAAGTCAGTGGACAGGTAGATTTAGTCTGACTTGTCTGTTCTGTTACCCTTCATTCTTTGTTTTCCATCTCTGCCACCATTGAAGCAGCATTGCAATAAGGAAGAGAGCAAGTGAAGCCAAGGTACTGGGTTAAGTCTTCCAGACTAGAAAAGTTATATATCCTTGTAAATCTCAATTTCCCAGCTTTTATGATTGATTTGAGAACATGGCAGGGGGATGAGGGGAGTGGGGGAGGACTCCCTAAGCTAATGCCTTTAATAGCTAATGCCTTTAACAGCTAATGCTACTAAGGCAAAATAAATGTTTACTACTATGAATTATTATTTTTTATTAGGTATCTGCTACATTCCAGGTATTTGTAGTTACAAGTTTCCTTTCTTTTTTTTTTTTTTTTTTTGTGGTATTGAGGTTTGAACTGAGGGTCCTGTGCTTACTGGGCAGGCATCATTACTACTTGACCACACATCAGCATGTCTCTTTCTTTCACTCTTTCCCTCCCTCCCTCCCTCCCTCCCTTCTTTCCTTCTTTCTTTCTTGCATTTCCTAACTCCCTCCTTCCTTCCTTCAATTTGTGCCTATGAGAAATTTGTTTTATAAAAGAAGTTATATCCAATTTTTATCAAGTTTTTAAACAATTAAAAAACACAAACAAATCATCTAGTAGAGTGTTTGCCTCAAGGTAAATACACAGTAGGTGCTACCTGGTATTATTTCAGATAAGGAAATAGACTCAGGACAGGTAACTTTTACAAGGCGACAAACCCATGTGTGGAGGATATAAGATTCATACCCAAGTTTATTGGTCTCTGAGGCCTGAGTTCTTATTTCTACATGTATTCTCTCCATTAAGGAATTAAGAGGCTGCCTAGGCAGAACATTTTAAGGAGGATGTTTGTGTGTAAAAACTCCATTACAGTGATGAAACAAACATCCATTTCATTTTCTCAGATGACAACTGCAGGTTTTTTCTATGAATCTAAAGTGAGATGAGAAAGCAGTTTAGGCATTGGTTTCATCTATGGTGTGTGGGGAAATGAGGAGTGTTGGTGGCTGTGAACACACTGGGGCTAAGTAAGACTTAAGTCTTTCCTCCGTGGTGCCTCAATGCAGAAGGGTTTCTCCTTCTCTTTACTCTGACAGTTCTTTTGTCCACATTTGTTTGTTTTTTTCTGTTTTGGAAATTGTCATAGTCTTTAGCTATTGCTTTGTTTTCCAAGGAAGAGAAAATATCTCACAGTTCTTGGTTTCTTAGTTCTTATTGTAGGCCAGGCACCGGTGGCTCACACCTGCAATCCTAGCTACTCGGGAGGCAGAGATCAGGAGGATCACAGATCAAAGCCAGCCTTGGCAAACACCTTGTAAGGAGTCCCTAAGCTAATGCCTATCTCAAAATTACCCAACACAGTGCTGGTGGAGTGGCTCAAGTGGTAGAGCACCTGCCTAGAAAGTTTGAGTTCGAACCCTAGTACTGCCAAAAAAAAAAAAAAATTTCTTACTCCAGTGCCTGATATATAATAGATGTGTACTTTTATGCATATTGATAGTGATGAGTTTCTAGGTTGGAAAATTCCTCAAGGCTTCTGTGTCATGGTTTATAAGCTGGAATTGCTGATGCTCAATGGTTACTAATAGTGGTCTTAGGTTGTCTTTCCTGATCTACCTCAGAAGGGCCAGAACCTGGCTGATAATTCCTCATTTTTTACCTCTGAAAAATTATAAGGGCATAGAAACTTTGATATTTGGAGCAGAAAAAACCTGAAGGTAATTGCAACATATGAGACAGAAATATGCCTCCAGCATTACAATATAATGACATAAATTTACTTACATCTTCTTCCAGGGCAGTCATGACCCATGCATCAGTGCCAAAGAATGACAGAGATATTCTTGGAATTAGTGACACATTGATTCGACTCTCTGTGGGCTTAGAGGATGAGAAAGACCTGCTAGAAGATCTAGAACAGGCTCTGAAGGCAGCAGTAAGTTGTGTGTGTGTGTATGTGTGTTTAATCTTGGGGTCATTACATTTACAAAGAGTAGCCTCACTGTGACTTATAAAGGTTTTACCTTCCTGCAATAAGCATGGTAGATAAATGTGCAGGAAACTCAAAAAGCAGACTTAAAGGGTGGAAGTATTCAGAAGAGACTTCTTGGAGGGATGGTCTCTGCTGATAGGTGTAATAACATGTTCTTCTTCTTGTACTGTGAATATAGCACCCTTCAAGTGGAAATCACAACTAGCATTCCAGAACTGCTATTAGAAGCTGCTTTACTGAGAAGATCAAATCTGAATTATTGGTGAGACGATTAATGAGCCTTTGCAGAAATTTCAAGTGAAAATTTTAAGGCACCTTATTACTTTTCACAACTGCAACCTTCCAGGAATCTTCCCTGTTAAAAAACAGTTTTCTGTATATGTTATTGTAACTGATAGATCAATGCTGTTGATGTTTTTTTGTTATACATTTGCCTCTGAAGGAGGAGAGATTCGTGCTGATTTTTGGGATCATGTTCTTGTTTTCATCATCAAAGATTTATTTTGATGCTGTTTACAATATAATGATCATTTTTGATGTTTCTTGAAGTTAAATTATTACATGAATGTTCTTTAATCGATTGTGATTTTTGCATATTGAAAAAATTATTCAAAGCAGTGGTTTACGTTTATTATCATAAGCCAAAAATTCAAATAATTGAAAAGCTTATTATGAAATTCTATTGATTTAAGATTGTACCTATTACTTGGTTTGTTTTGTCTTTAATAAATCTAATTATCAAATGCATCTCATTGTGACATTCCTTGATCTAAGGGTTTGTTTTTTTTCCCCAGTGATACTGGGTTTGAACACAAGGCCTTATACTTGCTAGACAAGCATTCTACCACTTGAGCCATGCCTCCAGCCCCCATTGTGATAATCCTATATTATGTGACATTAATCTTTATTCTTGGTTGGTCTTTTTCAATCTCCAATGACTGCTCTTAGAGGTCTCTACCTCTTATATTAATTTTTATAAACTTAACTGAATATTGGTCTCAAATCTTAGAATTTTTAGGATATCATAGAAGCTGATGAATCTTAGTGCTGGGTAGGAATGCATGAGAACACATATTCTTATGTATTGTCTACATTCTGAATTATTATACATAGAGAGTCTATAATTTTTGTCTGTTGAGGCAGCAGCATTTTGAGGCAGGTCATATCTTACTGTATTCTGGCAGACCTGATTTCTTGCCATCTGACCTTGCGGCTGAGGAAATAAACAAAGGCCAACCAAATGAAAAAAGTAAAGGTTATTTATCAGAGCTTGTGATAGCCAGAGTGTCAGCCACTATGACTTGTGTTTTCCTCAGAGACTCAAAGACAGGCAAAGGAGTGGGAAAGTTCTAGACTGGAAAACAGGAATGCTTCAGGTGTGCCTGAGCAGAGGCTGTTGACATGGGGAAGATGGAGGGGAACTAACTAGAAGCAGGCATATGATATGAATGGCTAGGCTTGCATAACAGTCTTTCTCTAGTTGGTCTTAAATTGGAAGCAGATACAAAACTTAGGCAAGCTGTCTAGTTACAAATCAAATCCTGGCCATCTAAGGCCGGTTTTTAACTAAGTTGTTGTTTAGTCTTCTGGATTATCAATGAAGATAGCAATCTAGATTCCTTTCAAGTAGGGTTTACAACAGGCTGACTTTCTGCATGGTTTATTGTAAATAACGGGGTCGATTTCCTGGACAGGTGGATCAAAGTTCTATTTTCTTACTTATGGTCTGGCTATTGTCAGTATATTCAGTGTCTCAGGGCTGCTAGGAGTGCTGAGTAACTAATTCCGTGTTAGTCAGGCTCTCCAGATAGCGTAGCAGAACTAATAGGGGTGTGTATATTTGTGTGTGTGTGTGTGCGTGTGTGTGTGTGTGTGTGTGTGTGTGCGTGTGTGTGTTTGCATGTGTGCACACACGCTCATGAAAGCCAGAGGTCTGATGTGAAATCCCTGGGCAGCAGACTGGTAAACTGCAGATTCTAATAACTAACAGTTACTGCTAAATTAAAGAGCAGAACAGCAAACTAGAATACAGGCAGGATTTATATGTTGCAGTTTGGAGGCTTAAGGAAGTCTCACTCTTCACTCTTAAGGTCTTGGATAAAGCCTCCTCACATTACAGAGGTTAATCTCCTTTATTTTTACAACAGCATCTAGTCTGGTGTTTGGAAAAACAACAGTTGACACATAAAATTAACCATGTTCTAGGCATTGTTCCTCCCAGCCTGAGAAGGCACCATTATGTTCATTAGGGCTTATGAAGTTTATCTGCAGCTATTTGGTATCCCTCCATTAACACTTAGAAGATGATTCAGTGTGTAAACCCCGTCCCCCAGCCTCTCATGGTGCATGTGCTGCAAAGTGGCTTATAGAGGGGAACATAACTGCTCAACCATTCTGGTCAGGTCAGATGAGGTCAGACTTCTAGGACAGGACTTTCACTGAGGTGCTTTGTAGGGCACATTGTGCACAATTCCATTCTAACCTTGTGTTCATTAAATTCACTGTTAAAATTCTATAAGATTACTATCACCCAAAGATATTA
Organism: Castor canadensis; assembly: GCF_047511655.1. NCBI lineage: Eukaryota > Metazoa > Chordata > Mammalia > Rodentia > Castoridae > Castor > Castor canadensis. The sequence goes on along the minus strand of NC_133392.1, from coordinate 104,671,245 downwards.
GATAATATCTTAAGCAGATACACAGTACCTTATTTGTACTTTTATTCAAACGTTTAAGAGACCCTTATTACGGAGACCAGAAAGAGAAATAAACTTATTTCTTTTGCTTGTGATTCATCATGCTCACGTATTTGTACTTGAGAGCTATTCATAGTTGACTCCTAGCTATTTTCAATTTATACAATTAAAAAAGATAGAACTTACTTTTCTAAATGCCCTTCTATATTTTCTTTTAGTTTTTTTCAGTGAATTCTATTGTAGGTAAGATGAATAAAATAATCCATTATTTTGTAATTTTGTGCTAACTCTTCCTGCTCTGAGATGTGAGGGGTAAATAAGAAAGAAACAATGAAATGTGGAGTTTTTTTTAAATTGAAAATTCCTTCTTAATAACAGAATAATCATAAACGACCTAACACCTCCATGGAGTCAGGAAATAGCCTGGAACTACAAAATATATTTTCCACAAAGATGAGATCTTTTTGGTGGTATAGGGGTTGAACTCAGGCCTCATATTTGCTAGGCAGGGGCTCTACCACCAGCCCCCTAATATTTAATACTATTTTTTAAAAGTTAATGTTATGATCAGTTAATTACACAGGAGGACTTGCAGGAAATTTCCAAAAGAAAAATCTTGAAATACACTTTTGAAAAACACAAAAGGAAACAAATGCTTCACAACAAATCACTTAGGAGGTAAAAATCAAAAGAAGTAGTAAAACGTAATAAGCATGATTAAACCAGAGGTCATCAACAAGAAAGAAAAGACAGCTATCTTAAACAAACAAAAATGCCTTTTTTCAAAACTGGAGAACAGGTAGGTTAAGCAGGTCCTGTCTGGGGGTTGGTGCCAGTGTGTGTGTGGGGAGGATATAAGGAAAGGGTGTAGGAGGATGAATGAGGTGGAAATACTCTGTACACATGTATGTAAATGGAAAAATGAGACCTGTTGAAACTATTCCAGATATGGGGGGTGAGGGGGGAATAAAGGAGAATGATGGAGGGGGTGAATTCAACTGTAGTAAGAACTTTGGTAAATGTCACAATGTTCCCCCAGTACAACAATAATATGATTAAAAAAAAAAAAAGAAGTCACATCCAGACTACAAAAAAGCTACAGAAGTATTATGTAAAATAAGGAAAGTTCTCTTAGGAATTATTCAAAGACGAGTAATAAAAGAAAACAAAGACTTTCCACAAGAAAAGAAACTTTAATTCCATTTTTTCATTTTCTTTACCATTCAACCAGGAACTTATTTAGAAATAGGTGTGATAAAAAATAAATAAACTGCTTTTAGAATAGAAATGGTAGATTATTTGAAGATAGGATGACTGTCCTTGCTGTTCTTTGTCAGCACTATGGTTTGAACTCAGGGCCTTGTGCTTGCTAGGCAGGCATTCTACCACTTGATCGTACCCCAGTCTTTTATGCTTTAGTTGATTTTTGAATAGGGTCTTGCTTGCTGTTTATGACCAGGCTGGCCTGGACTGTGATCCTCCTATGCATGCTTCCTAGAGTCCACTTATTTTATTTTGAATGAAAGAGAAGAGCAAAGTTTAGCCTTGGCTTGCTCCTCAGGAAGGCAGTTTCTGAAATAAGTGTGCTGTAGATTTGGGGAGAAGGGGACTGCCTTTTATTGCCCTAAAACATTCAATAATTAGCTATGGAGCAGAGATGAGGAGGGGCAGAGATGTTGAGATGGAAGGCATGGGTAACTTCCTGCATCAGCTGAAGGCAATTCTTTGGTGAAGTGTGGATGGTGCTCTGATCTGATAAAGGGGCCCTGGTTAGCACACCACAGGTAGTACTCCATTTATATCTACCAACCTCCAATCTAGCTTCAAAAGAGTAATCATGGCTCTAATGTTGTGGTTTTTGACCTACAATGAAATTGCAGACTCCTCCTGCCTTCGTTCCCCCTTCCATATAAGTATATCACATTATCCTTCTGTAATGATGTTTTATTTTGTGCAAAAGTAATTAATTTCTCTAGAGAATTTAGGGAGTTAGAGAGAAAAGAAGGTCTTTTTATAGGCTTTCATTTACAGAAAAGTAGAAATGAATCATTCTGAGTTCAAAACCCAGCTCAGGTGCTTAGCAACCATTTGACCTGGGTTTGAGCAGCTTAATTAATTACCTAGCTTCAGCATCCTGCTCCTAACTAAAATGAGAATGATAATAATGTTCGCTTCATAGGGTTGTTATGAAATCAAGTGACATACATGCATTTGGTGCTCAGTAATTGTTATCTATTCCTATGGCTCAATAATAACCATTGCCAAGATTTTTTTGCGTGTGCTTTTCCTAAATTATATAGACAGTGTTTTGAATATCAAAGACGTGGCAAGTAAACCTGTCCATCCCACTCTTGTGGTTTAGATTTAGAACAATCTGCTGTTGTTACTACATAACAGATTGGTTATTGATTATTATGGTTGAAGAGAGTGTGGTTCTCGTTTTTGCTTAGCAACAAGCTATCTTAATCAACTGGTATGAGAATTTAAAAAATTTTGAACATTGGAGAAAAAATTCTTAGAGGAACTGCTCACCTCGTGTGTGTACTTTAAAGTACTTTAAAATTAAAAAGCAAGCTCAAAAGTTTTACCACCACCAAATAGCAATAATGATCATTAAAATATTATGAAAAGGTTTGAAATTGTTCTTGTTAAAAGGGACCAAAAAAAATTCGCTAGTATAAAGATTTTCATTTTGGATGTGTTTTTAGCAAGGAACATTAAAAAATATTCAATGCCAAGTATCCACTTGTGTTTTTGATTCCTAAAATTCAAACAGTCTTTGTAAAAGGCAAACCCTCCCCTGAAATTGTGAAGAGTGATTTTGTTAAGCAGTTAACATGCACTTGATCTTTGGACAACATATATTTTGTGAAATCCTCCCTGTCATCCATTATCAATTACTGGTTTGGTGGGGGAGCTCTAGCAGTGAGCATAGATGAACAGAAACCCATTCACATAACTGGTCTCCTGGCTACAGTGATGGTTTTAAGGTGAGCACTTGGTCTGGTAACCACTTAAAGTGAATCTCAGGACTTCTATGGGAATTGCTGGAAAAGATGCATTTCTGTCCGCTTAGGACCTGAGCCTACAAATGTGCAATGTAGACCAGCTGCAGTGCTTTCCATGAAGGGAACACCTACATGAGAATAAAACCCCAGGGAGAAGGCAGCTCTGAGAGGTGAACACCCTAAGTCCACATGGGATTTTAGAGATGTGGATCCAGTTATTCTGGAAGATAGAACTATGCCAGTACCTATAAGTCATATTAACAAATACATTCTTCGTCCTCTCCCTCCTTTGCTTTTTTGTTAAGCCAGTTTTCCTTTCTTTCTTGTAGCCTTCCTTCCTTTTTTTTTGGTACATTTTAGTGGCCTTTGTCATGAAATTTTCATACATACATATAATGTACTTTGGTTATATTCACCCCCATGGCCATAACTCTTGTCTCCCTTCTCCTCTGACAGTTTTTTCTTTTGTTGTTTTTGTTGCTGCTGTTCTTAGTAACTGAAAGAGTCCCATCTGATATTGAAATGAAGGGAGCATTCACTTACTATTGTGATTAGATTGAGCCCACTTGAGTAAGTCAAGATGATCTTCCATCTCTAATCCATAACCTTAAGTCTGCAAAGTCTCTTTTGCCATGGAAAGTAACACATTCACAGGTTCTGAAGATTAGGATATGGACATTCTTGGTGGATGGTCATATTCAGCCTTACCATACCTCCCAATTTTTAACATTTTCTTATTTTATGGGAAGTAATGTTCCCATGGTTTTTAGAAGTTACATTTCCAAATAATGATTGAATGTTTGGACAATATTTACATTAGCCCACACATATAGGTAAAAGTTCTTTGAGCAAAAGGGAGGGGCCATCATCTGAAGTGGCTCTGAATAATTCTACACACTTGTTGAAGGTCCCCTCTCTCTGAGAGTTTTGCAGTCTAGATATAGCTTGGAGAGGGAAGGGATGGGGGTTCTGGCTAGTGAGGTGGTGGGGCCACTGCTAGATCTTCAGGTTCTTCTGGAAAGGTTTACAACCTGCTTGTGTACTCTGTAGTCTGGCCTTTGCTCTCCAAACTGAAGAATCAAGCTGAATCAATTGATTATCCTTCACTAAGTTGGGGTAATGGCCTATGACACTGCTTCCTACTGCTAGATCACATGACAGGTTGGCCAAGTCTTAAGATATGCCTCAGACGTAGGTGTACCCTTCCTAACTTCTCAGACCTGCAACAACCAGGGCCTGCCTTCTGTATTTAGGTGGATTTAACCTTAATAGGTAGGAAGAAAGGAGCTGAGCTAGTTAGACCATCAGTCTCAATTTGGTAAGGAATAATCTGAAACAATCAGCTTGATTCTATAACTTGGACAGGTCAGATTCCTTCCTTCCTTCCTTCCTTCCTTCCTTCCTTCCTTCCTTCCTTCCTTCCTTCCTTCCTTCCTTCCTTCCTTCCTTCCTCACTCCCTCCCTTCCTTCCTTTTTTCTTTCTTTTCTTCCTCACTTCCTTTCTGGCAGTACTGGGATTTCAACTCAGGCCTTGTGTTTGCCATGCAGGCACTCTACCACGTAAGCCATACCTCCACTTCTAGAGGCCAGATTTCATAAATTCAAGGAAGAAAGTGGTCCATTTGGAGTGGGAAAATAGTCCCTTCAGATCTGGAAATCCTGTTATTGCTCATTCACCAATGTGCTGGAAAAGACATTGTTAGAAATGTGGATGGGAAGACTTGGTCTCTACACCATTCTAATGTAAGTATTATGTACAATAATTATTTTAACTTGTAAAATCACATATTTTGTAATACTTTGAAGTATACCTCATACTATACTTCAAATTTTGTTTATCTTTAGATACACACATACACACACACACATTATATTTTTTCAAATACAAAATAGGGTTGTAAGTGTATACTCTGGAGACACTGCACATTTTGAATCCTGTTTTTGTTTCTTTTGTGACTTTAGGCTAATTACTTAAGCTCCTATATTTCCTTATTTCCAACACAAGGAGAATAATGGTACCTACTTCCCTGGGTTATTTTGAGCAATAATTGGTATATTTGTGAAATGTTTAGCACAGCATCTGACACATACTAAAGCAATCCATTGACAGTGACAATCATTACTAGAATATGATGCTGCTTTGAAAAACTGAAATGAGAATTCATTAGTGAGAAAGCATTGTTATTATCCCCATAACATCAGGAAGGAACTTGAAATTGGTCACTTAGCTAATTATATTAGATCAAAGAACAGAGTTCATTTCCTGCTCCATCCTAATCCATGCTCTTGTTTCTGAGCCTCCCTATACCCTGTACTTGCAGTGATGTATCTTTTTTTCTTAGGGGAAATCTACAGTAGAGAAATATTTATTTTGTCACCCCAGTGCCCTAAATCAGAACCAAATTTAACTATTTTGCTTTGTCACTGTAAACAACACTTTAATATTCTTTTCCTGATTTTTTTTACTTTTTTCAAACTTCTAATGTTTTGAAAGTTCCTGAGAATTGTAATAATGTGTCTTCTTGATTCTTTGTCTTCTAAAAGAGTTAGTTTATGAACTCTTACTTATTTACTAATTTGTAAGCTATTTTTTTTTTAAAGTGGGAATTGAACTCAGAGCCTCATTCTCTTATTGGTAAACCTTTAAGTATACCTGGTCTGTTGTCCAGAGTTGGAATTCATATCACAAATGATATAGTATAGGAAGGAGGTTAACCACTAGTGATTTTTTTTACTATTAATATATCCTAATAACAAAAAATATTGTTTAGAGTGTCTACGCCATATATACTTTCCTCCTGAACCTTTTGGGTGTTGTCTCTGGCCAGAGTAGAGCTTCTTAGGGTACCCTGAAGAGGAGTAATGAATAAACCTTTCCAACAGAGTCAGACCCATTGAGTAAGTCAATGGAAGGAGAGTAATATATGGCATCTACTCATATGTTAGTAGATATACACATTATATGTAATTTATATTTTGTATTAAAAATATTTGTTAGGTATCATCAAAATGACTCAAATCTTCTTATATTTCAGAAGACTGAAACTAGATTCCTGTCTTTCACCCTATACGAATATCAATCCAAAGTAGACCAAAGATTTTAATGTAAGGCTTGAAACTTTGAAACTACTGAAGGAAAGAATAGGGAAAACACTGGAACATATAGGCATAGGTAATAACTTCCTGAGTGGGCATTAACAGCTCAGCAATTAAAAGAGAAGACTGACAAATGGGACTACATGAAACTAAAAAGCTTCTGCACAGCAAAGGAAACATTCACCAGACTGAAGAGGCAGCCCACAGAATGGGCGAAAGTCTTTGCCAGCTACACATCTACAAGGGATTAATAACCAAATTTGCAGGGAGCTCAAAAAACTAAACTCTCAAAGAATTAATGTCCCAATGAAGAAATAGTCAAATGAACTGAACAGACATTTTTCAAAGGAAGAAGTACAAATAGCCAATAAATCCATGATAAAATGTTCAACGTCCCTGTCTGTAGAGGCTATACAAATCAAAACTGCATTAAGATTTTGCCTCACTCCTTTAGAATGGCTATCATCAACAACACAAACAACAACAAATGTTGGTGAGGATGCAGAAATAAAAGAACCCTTATATGCTTCCGGTGGGATTGTAAACTAGTACAACCACTATGGAAAGCAGTATGGAGTTTCCTCAAAAAACTAAAAACAGAACTACCATATGATCCACCAATACCACTCTTGGTCACATTCTGGGAACGTAAGTCGGGTTACAATAAAGACACCTGCACACCCATGTTTATTGCAGCTCTATTCACAATATTCAAACTGTGGAAACAGCCCAGATGCCCTACAACTGATGACTGGATTTTCTTCGTCTATATATACAGTGGAATATTATTCAGCCATAAAAAATAATGAAAATATGTAATTTTTCAGGTAAATGGATAAAACTTGAGATTATCATGGTAAGTGAAGTAAGTCAGGTTCAGAAGGACAAAGGTCACAAGTTTTCTCTCATATGTGGGAGACAGATCCAAAAGATAAGTGTATACACAAATACAAACATATATATTTTACATGTTTCCAATAGTGGGATTATTTGAGGACGCTAGAGGGAGAAGGGAGAGGAAAAGAGAATGATAGTGAATAAAATTGAAATACAGTGCATCTGTGTAGGAAGAAGACATAATGAAGCACACTGAAAGCTACTGAATAATAGGGGTAGAGGAGGAAGGGTAAGGAAGGGCAATACAGGAGGTTAGACCGATGAAAGTACGGTGTGTTCACAGGTGAAGTACCACATCAAAACCCCTCTGAACAATGAATGTATACTTATATAATGAAGGACAGGAATGTAAAACAGGTCCAGTTAGGGAGTGGGGAAGGGGAGATGGAGATGGTAATGGAGAGTGAAAATAGCTGATGTGCTTTATATGCATATATGAAGATAGATCATTGAAACCTGTGAAAACCATTTTAAGCAGTGGGGGAAGAGAATGAAGGAGAACGATAGTGGGAATGAACCTCACTGAGTTGCACCGTAATATGAAAATATCACCGTGAAACCCCCTGTACAACTGATATATGTAATAAAAATATTAAAAAAACCCCTATCTTCCTACCATGAAAAACTGCTAAGTATGCATCCTTTATAAACTTCAAATACATAGTAAACACACTTTGCATTACTTTAAAAAGATGTTACTTAAGTAAATGCTTAAGGTAACAAAGTAGAGATGATTTGTAACTTCATCACTTCTGCCTTGAAACAATGCCTGGTTGTTTTGAGACAGAAGTCACAGCTCTCAGTTTTTCTTTGTACTTACCTAGAAAAAATTTCATCCAATATCTTTCAGAGATTTTTGTTATTGATTCTGTCTCTGCTGGCCTGCCTCACTTTGAGTTCCTCTCATGGTTTCTTGCCTGGTGTTTTCAAACCCATGATCTTCTAAGTTCTATAGAAAAATTAATTTGTCTTAAATGCTATGATTATTTCTGAGACGGCATTCACATAATGAAAGTTGAAGGATGAATGTTATATAAAGCATAGTGGTTAAAAGAGAAGGGATTTATAGGATATACAGTAGTGACTTTTATGAGCTAGTGAGTTTGGGCTGATGTTTTTGTTGTTGAAGATGAGTTTTTCTTCCTCAGAGCACAATTTCTTCTCTTACTGATCAGATGCTCAGAGAAGAGATCAATTGGTGTTTACAACATGAATATCTGCTGCCACTCCAAGGAGAGCCACATTGTACTTATCATTTCCATAGGAAGAAGAATCAAATTTGATGTGGAAGAAAATCATGAAACAGTTTACTAGGAAGGTAAATTATTAGTGCGACTGGCAAAGAGGGTGATACATGAGCAAGATAGATAAATCTTTTAAACTATTTTTTAAAACTCACATTTCTTTTGTGTCCTTTATATAGAAAGAACTTTGTCAAATATTTCTTAAAGATTTAAGATGAACAAAAATCCACATAATTTGCTTTGTCTATTTCTGCAGTCGAGATCACACATACATGTCCCCTTAACATGGTTTGTGACTTTGTCTACCTTGGTTTTTTTTGCTTCTCAGGATCTACTTAAGGTGAGTGATGGTGGGAAGCCAACAAGATAATTTGTCCTGTTTAATTTTTTTTTCAGAAAGGTTTTTAAATTTAAGAAATGTAATATTATCTCTAAATGAAACAGATACATAACTGGATGCTATGTTTTTGGTTTTTGTTGTGGTGCTGGGGATTGAAACTAGGACTCTGAGCACGCTAAGCTTGTGTAATTACCTCTGAACTCCATCCTGAGTGCTCAGGTCCTATATTTCCATGAACTCATATTTGTATATTTCTTTACTTTTTAATAAAATGGGAGCCTCAAAAATGGAAATATCTACTTTTCTTTGATTCAGAATTTCCCTTTCCTGGTTTTTGTTACTATCTATGCAAACAAAGTTCCTCCTTTATTATCATGAAATGTATTGTTTGCTCCATGAAGCTCTCTCTGGTCTTTTACGCTGTGGTAACCTTCTTCTCCATGATCCTGAATTACTGGTACATGCATCACAATGTCTTTACACTAGGCTGTAGTCTTTTTGTGAGCAAGGCCTTTTTTATTCTTGCGGTATGCATTTGATGTAAAAGGTTTTGAAATTTAAAAAAGGAATTGAAAGGAATCCTTGAAAAGCACCTTTTATTAAGTTTTATTATTATCTTTCTCTCTCTCCTTTGTTTCTCTCATCTATCTCCTGACTAACTGGAATTCAAACAGGGAAGAATGTTTCACATGCTCTGAAGCCAGTATCTCTGAGTTCATGGTAATTTTCAGAGCAGAACATGGGATTTGTTATGTGGAAATCATTTTTGCAAAGATTTATACTAGTGTAGCCTCTCTAATATCAATCTAAGTTAGTGTGAAAGCTGAAGAGGTCTCTGCTTAATGGAAACCATTCCTCTGCATCTACTCTGGGCTACTTGTATTGTGGTTAGTGACATCCTTGCTTCAGTGCACAAAAAAAAAAAATTGCTGGAACCCACAAAGGTCATTAAACCGATGCCTAATTACTGTCTGGATAATATTTGGCAACATTGGTACCAGATGGTTTCATTCTAGTTATCTTTTAATTCTTATTTCTCAACCCCCACTTATCCCTAGCAGGTTTTGTCTCCAGTACATGACAATTCACCTCAAGGAAGTCTTTGCATCACAGAACCTATTGGTCCTGAGTTTGTTTCCTCAGAATAATTTTAGCCCATAAACTTGCTCTTAGTTGTAGAGGGGACATTTTCTCAGGTTTTCTAAGAGACAGGAAGGTGATCTTGTGTACTGGGTGAATTTTTCATCTCCAGAGAGGTCAGCAATTTTTCTCTGGACAAATAAATTTCCCCTGCAGAACCCTGGAAAAGCTCAGGAATGTCACGTAATCCATAATGTTGGCACAAAGTGCCACATAAAGGGCTCACAAATGGGAGGCAGGTATTTCCCAGTCTCTAAGAGAAACAGTTAAATTCCTTTGGTTTCCTCCGAGTGCTAGCTGCCTAGGTTCTGGAGATTTAGACAATAGAGAAATTGAAGCCAAGGTATTTACAAAAAACAGGCAGTTTATTTAGCTTTGGGGTCAGAGTTTGCCCACCCTGATATTGACAACTAAAGAGGTCTTCGATATTTAGCTGAGCATTTTGTTACACACTTGTGATCCCAGCACTCAGGAGGCAGAGGCAGATGGATCAAGAGTTCAAGGCCAGTCTGGCTATACAACAAACCCTGTCTGTACTTTCCCCCCGCCAAAAAACCACTAGATATTAGAAGTACTAGATATTTGAGGAAGGCCTTTTGAATGATACAATGCTCCCACAGATTCACCTCAAACAGGAAAAAAAAAAAAAGAAAAAACAAAATCACTGGAGAAAACAAATGCTGCAGAGAGCAGAAGAAAATGTCAAAGAAACTAGTCATTGTACTTAGAAAGCCACTCTTAATCAAGAACAGGGTTCTATAAAAAAAAATGAAGAACCAGACTATGAAAGAACATCAAGAAATTAAAGCTATGATTACTGAAATAATACAAATTCAACAGCAAAACAGTAGATAAAGTTAAGAAAATACCTAGAAAAATAAAAAGTTAAAGAGATAGATGATAGGATGGAGAAGATAAGAAGACGAAGGATTAATTTAAATTCCAACAGGAGAAAAATTAGAAATAAGGGCAAAATAGTTTCTGTCTGGTAGTGAGGGCATAGGGGAGGAGAGGGATGGGGTGAGGTAGGTAAGGGAGGGGGCGGGGGGTAGGGGGGAGAGATGACCCAAACATTGTATGCACATGTGAATAAAAAAAAAAAAGTTCCAACAGAAGAGAAGAAAGAGAAGGGAAGAAATTGCCAAATAATTCCAGAAAACTTTGCAGAAGTGAAAGACTTGTGATTCCAGATTGAAAATACCCAAAAATTTCCAAATGAAAAAATAATAAACTCTTTCCAAGGATAATCATGAAGACATTTTATTGCCAGAAAAAAAAACACTTCAAAATTTTCCTAAAAGGAGAAGGTTTATATACAAACAATAGCATCAAAAGATAAGGTATGATCAGACTGCTCAAAAAAAGACACAATTTAATATGTAACAGAGTATTAACCAGGTATTAATGTGGAACAGATCTATCATCAGACATGTAAACTCCCAAACTTTTACCTGCTATAATCCATCCTAAAATTATGCTGAAATGTGCTTCAACAAAATAAGGGAATAAACTAAGAGGGAAAATAAAAAGGTTTTTGGATTTAGGGACTAGCAGGTCCAAAACAATAGAGATGAAGGGAATTTCAAGATGTCAGCAAAAGAATCTAAAGATGATTGTTGGCCTAAAGAGCTGTCAGTCTGATTGGAGTGGGAGGTTAGGGGTCAGTAAGAGGTTGGTCTCCAGAAAACATGGAATTGAGGTGTTATCAGTCAAGTTTGGACAAATTGAAAATTGTATTGCAAGGCATTTTACAGAGCTTCTGGAGTGTCTGGGAAGTGAAGCAAATGAAAAAAATTGTACAGAAAGTAAATGTAATCGTGATACTTGAGTTGATTCATCAGTGATGAATATTTTTGTAATTAAAAGAAACTCCTGTATTTGGCTTTGAGGGAGAAAGAGAAGGGAGAGAGAATTACATTAGGAGGAACAGAAGGAGAAAAAAGGATGAGTGAAATCATTTACCCTACAATAAATATAGTAAATGACTAAAGTATATTGAATTGAGAAAGAGTGGTATGTACCCACTCTAGACTTTTGAAAGTAAGTATTAAAGAGAATGTTAAAACTGCAAACAGAATAAGAAGGGGTGCAGGCAAGGAGAACATGGAACTATTATTCTTTCTGGTCATGATTCATTTAGTATTGCATAAAGCTAAAGTTATTTGTAAATATAATACTTTGATAAATATTAAAATTAATTACCATCTATTGTGTTTAATCTTGTTGATTCTTGAGGTTTCTAATCTGTTCCACCTAAAAGAGATGGTAGCAGAAATGTAACAACAATCCCTAGAATTTAGATGTAAAGATATATTGGATAATTAAAAATGAAAATTAGAAATCCTAGGAAAGTCAATTCCTAGTCACCACACACTTTTGAAACCTTTTAACAGGATATACTAAAATGACAGTTTTTTTAAATAAAAGATGGCATATTATCACTTAGAGGGAATGTAGAACTCCTTTCACATCTTAGCATTTATTTTTTTAAGATGTTCTACATTGAACAATCATCCCATTGTCTTGAATAAAATATAAATTATGTTTTCCTCCCAGTCAGAAATTGATTTTATGAACCAAGCAGTTCTACAGTTTCATTTTTTGGCACTATTGTGTCTTGAACTCATGCTTTGAGGGTAGGTACTCTACCACTTGAGCAACATTGTCACCCTCAAGAACCAAGTAGTTAATTAAATAATAGTTGTAGGATTGAATTAAGGTTGCATAAATTACTATTTTGTAAGTTTGTTTATTCTGTTCTATAACACTAGGATGGACTTGTTCCTATAAGAGTCAACTTTATAAAAAATCCTATTTTCATAATCTGAGAAATATGGCTGCCTTTTAATTTCAAATTTACTTCCTCGACTCTTGGAGTATTGTGAGTAGCATGCCAATATAAAACACAGAGTTCTTTGGAGAGCCTTTAATTGAAAACATTCCCCTTCCTGCTTTGTAGGCTCAATCAGGAAGTTGTTTCTGGTACTAGTGATGAAGTGTTGTGCACATCAGCTGACTGGAGGTCTAGGAGGGATTGTATGGTATATGAAAAGACTGTGTGTGCCACTTTGTAAATTGGAGAGAATGAGTCTTAACAGAGAAGTGGTTTGAAGTTTCTGTGTGAAGTCAATGTGAACCATCATGAAGCACCACATGAAAGGGTTTCTTTCTTCATGATGTCTGTGCTCACAGAGGGAATGAGTGCCTTGGCTCATTTATCTTCATTCCTTGTGAAAATACACTGTGAACTTCTGTGCCATGCTGAGCATTCATGTCTGTTCTGGGTCACCCGTTCAGGGAATGTTAAAAAAAATCTGCATTTATATTTACCTAACTGCTCATATGTGTCTTCACTCAGAACTACTTTTTAGAAAACATTGGGATGTAACTGGCTCATGCCTTTAATTCTAGCTACTCAGGAGGCAGGGATCAGGAGGATCGTAGTTTGAAGCCAACCCAGGGAAATAGTTTGCAAGACCCTATCTTGAAAAACCCTTCACAAAAATGGGCTGGTGGAGTGGCTCAAGGTGTAGGCCCTGACTTCAAGTCTCAGTACTCAAAAAGACAAAAAAAAAAAAAGGAAGCATTGGGATGCAAATCGAATTTAGGATACTGACATGCAGCATGGTAGCTGCTGAAAAAAAGCTGACAAATGGACAGAGAGCAGGAGCCCAAATCTCCCCTCAACATGGAAAGGGTTTGGGAAGCAAAGAGGTCTTACAGTTTGTTTTTTGGGAAGTTAAAAGGTTCTTGGGGAAAAACATAAAATTCCAAATGTGTCACATTTATGGCCTGAAAGAGACAAGAGAAAGTTCTGGTTTGTGTCTGGAGTATATTTTATGCAGAAACAATATCTGATTCTAATCTGGTTTAGAAAATTATGACTCTGTTGAGGAATGTAGATTCAATTACATCCATTCCAGAGAGGCAGCCTGAAGATCACAGGCTTGGGATCAGTAATGTCTATAATGTGTGCCTTTTCCAGTCAGTAATACCATGAATAGTTTTGGTTCTATGTATCTGTATGAATGGGTATGAAAGCTAAAAAACTAAAAAACTAAAAAACTTCCATGTCTTTGGAAATAGTTTCTTAGGCAAGTGAAATTATTTTACCATTACAGTGTTTAGATCAAAAACCTTTATATCCTTATTCCCTCAAAACGTTTCTGTTATCTTTCCCTGCTAACTTATTTGCTGGGATCGCAAAGGTCCTTAACCTGAAAGGGCTCAGGGCAGGAATGAACAAGACAGGACATATGAAAGGACTCACTCACTCGGGAAGGGAATGACAAAACACACATCGAGAGGGACAGAAGGCTGATGACCAACTGGCAAAATTTTATTTTTCTCAGCCAGCTTTATACAAAAGAGGAAGAACTTAAACATCAAAAACACTCTGACCTACTTACAACCTTTCTATGTTTTCCACCCTGCATTCTTACTGCCAGTGTCCTTGACTAAGCATAAACTTCTTTTTAGTCAAGGGAAACCATTTAGTGTTCCTTCCCACCGTGATAGAGACATGGTGCACCTGCAGATTCTGACCTTGTTGGAATGCTGCTAAGCCACAGCGACCTTGTCCAGACTCTGGCTTTTGGTTCCCAACACTTATTGTTATTTTTTTCCTTCTCCCTTGAGCCATTTCCTCCTCCCCCTTTTTGTTTGGTGGTGCCTGAAATGGAATCCAGGTCCATGAGTATGTGAGGCAAGTGCTCTACCACTTAAGCCATGCCCATAGTCCTTTTGCTTTCAGTTTGATTTTCACATAGGGTCTCACTAACTTTTGCACAGGCTGGCTTTGGAACACAATCCTACAATCTCTGATTCCCAAGAAACTGGGACCACAGGCGTGTGACACTTTGCTTACTCAGTCTGATACCTGGTAGGTGCTCAATAAAGGGGATGTGTCCCAACCAAGATACTTTTGGGAGTAAAAGGAATGAAATTAGTAGCTTTGCTGAGACAACAGGTGCAAATTGGAATGTAGGCTCAACTAACTTTTATTTGTGAAATGGAAACAATTTCTCCAGTGGTCACCTACCCATGATTCTTAACTCTATACCTTTTCTAATCTCACGAATCTTTGTATTGGTGTATAAAAAACTTGTTTTCTTTTTAAAACCTTTAATAACAAAAGCAAACAGATTGTACTTTCTAAAACAACATTAGATGTTTATGATGTGTTCTCTATTAGACATTATGTTCCTTCCTGTTTCTCTAATTGGTTTAGTTATGTTTCTCTATGCCCAAACTCTTTAGAGGCTTTTTTTTTTTTCGGTTCTGGAGTTTGAACTCAGGGCCTACACCTTGAGTCACTCCACCAGGTCATTTTTGTGAAGGATTTTTCCAGATAGGGTCTTGCAGACTATTTCCCTGGGTTGGCTTCGAACCATGATCCTCCTGATTACTGCCTCCTGAGTAGCTAGAATTATAGGCGTGAACCACCAACACCTGGCTACATACAAACTCTTAAAGATAGAATTCTCATGAAATTATTTTAGCCAAGGTATTTAAAATTATACTTATGTTCCTGAGCATTGATTCCTAAACCATCAGTATCTCTATCTTTAAGAGGTTTATAATTTGGGGATGGAAAAAAATAGTTCCTGTTTATTGAGGTTTGATGATATTCCAGGCATCTGTAATTGTCACAAAGTAGTATACTCTTTTCCACAGTTTGTTTAGTGAAATATTAGGTGTTTGGATTTGTTATTTAACATTATGTGAAAAAAGCTTTCTTTGCTCGAATACATTTGAGAAACAGTATAGTAAAGTTAATATAAATTTTTTTATTTAGTAATTCTTCATCTTTTATAAGCAAGTGTACATTATCAATTTCCATGAGAAACCTATAGTTGGCAGTTTTGAACCACGGACCTTCTCACTTGACCCACGTTCCTTTACCCTAAAACCAAAGAGCAACAACCATGTCTAATTTTTTAAAGAATATACTTTTTTTTTTTTTGGTGGAACTGAAGTTTGAACTCAGGGCTTCATACTTGCAAAGCAGATTCTCTATCACTTGAGTCGCACCACGAGTTCATTTTGCTCTGGTTATTTCAGACATGGGATCTCATGAACTATGTGCCTGGGCTTAGCTTCCAAAGTAGCTAAGTGCCACTGGCACCTGGTTTAAAGAATAAACTTTCAAAAAATCTGAATTATTGTTACGTACTTCTTTTCAAGGTAGAAATAGGCTTCATTGCATGGTAGTTTTGCAAAATAAGCTGTACCCTGATTGAAACCACATAGCCAGGTTACTTTTACTACCTTGATGTCTCCAACTGAGAATGTATTAAAGATAATAAAATAATTTGTTGAAAATAAATAGACTCAGATTTCATTTAAAAAGTGCTTAGCTTGCATACTTACATATAATGGATGCAGATGATTTCAAAAGATTCCCAGTGAATTCAGAAACAATTCCTAATTCTTCTTGCTAAGAATCTGGTAGTACCCATATCTATTGGAGCAGGAGAATAGTTTCCATCCTGATCCCATTTTTATTCTGTGCTTTATTTCCATGTAGCATGATCTGTCACTCCTTTAAGGCTCAAAGCCTGTCTTTAATTATGAATTTCTCAACTCTGATCTTTAAATATCAATCAGACCTTATTAATCTTTATTTTATTTTATTATTGTTATACTGTGGATACATAGTGGTATTTATAGAAGTTCTTGCAATATAACATAGTTGGTTCATCCTCTCCATCATTCTCCTTTATCTCCTCCTCCACCCATTGCTAGAATAGTTTCAACTGGTCTCATTTTTCCATGCTCATGCATGTGTACATAATATTTCCACTACATTCCGCCTCCTTCACACTTTCTTTATATCTTCCCCCCCACACTGGTACAAACTCTCAGATAGGACCTGTTTTACCTTCCTGTTCTCCATTTGTTTTGGGAGGCAAAAAGGCATTTTTGTTTGTTTAAGATAGCTCTACAGGGAGTTTCCTTGTGACATTTCCATGTATATATGTATTATAACTTGGATTGGTTCATCCCTCCTATTTTTCTCCTTTCTACTTTAGTTCTCTTCTTATAATGATTTCAAAAGTTTTTAAAATTCTGTGTTCATTATTGTATAGAAAGTACATTACCTATATTCACCTTCTTATGTTAAGCTCTTACTAATCTTTTATAAAAAGGCATAATTTCTTCTAGTATATTCAGCAAACTACTGGCTGCTTATTTATTTGCATTAACAAGAAAATTCTGTTCCACATACTGTCTTGGTGAAAGACATTTTAAATTTGTCTTGGAAAACACTGCTTAGACTCTGAATTGGAAATAGACTCTCCTTTTCCTAGGTACAAATCATGAATGTCATGAAATTAAAAATGGCTTATTGGCAGTAGCTCTTTCGTGCTACTGTTAAGTCCATTGGATTGCTACATTAGTTTAGCAAATATGTAATGAAATCCCCAGATTTGCTGGATCAGTGCTAGGGACAGAAAGAATAAAGATAAGTAAGGTATTTTGAGACTAATACTGTATAACTATGACTCTGACTTGTCTTTGTTTTTTAGGTAGGGTAATTTGATCATTGAAGAAAAAATTAATGGACACACTTTACAAACATGTATACACTTAATGAGAAAATACATGATGAAAACTTTAATATTAAGAAACTACATCATAGTTTAAATTTTATATTAGATAGGTTCTCATTTAAATTACATTATTAGAAAATAACATGTTAAGAAAAAGCCTGAGTGCCATTTATCCAGTGTACATCAATTTGAAGCACTAAATTAAGCATTTCAAAACCAGGAACTTGCTGGGTGTGGTGGCTCGTGCTTATAATCCCAGCTACTCCAGAAATAGAGATAGGGATGTGGAGCTTTGTGAATGGCACAGGCAAAAAGTTCTCACATCTCATCTCAAGCTGTAAAAGCTGGGCACAGTGGTGTGCTCCTGTCTTCTCAGCTGAGACATTAACTACTAGACATTAACTGTTATTCCAGGAAAAGCAGACAAAGAGAAACAGCATTGGTCCCTGAACTTTTAATCAGTAATCTTTCTTTAGCTTTACAGAATTCAGAATACCTGGTGGTCTTTAGATAATGTCAAAGTATGGGCCAAGGACTTGCTAATCTGGTTCTCTAACTAAAAGAATAATATTTAACTTGCAGGAAAATAATGAGTTTATATAAAAGGATTACTGGATCTGATTCAGGAGACCAAAGTCATGTGTGGTATAATGAATGTCTAAAGAGAAAGGAAAACATCCCCTGATGACAAAGATGGCTATGGAGCCTACATGTGTAATTCAGCATGTAGCCATCTTGTTCATTACTTCCAACTCTGTTCATTTCCTCCTCATAAAACCTTTCACATACCCAAATTCCTGAAAATGGTCATTGGGAGAGAAGGCCAGCTCTTTTCTCAGTTAGCTTATCACAATAAAACCTAATTTCCTTCCCGGTGACTTTTATCTCCAAATATTGACTGTTGGGCAGTGAGCAGAACCAAACTCTGATCGATAACAAAAGTACTTCTGGAAGTAGAAGGGGGGATGCTAGGCAGAGAGGGCTTACTGAGATGAGCATGGAATGGTAAGATTTCTGAGCAGAGAAAACAAGTGCAAAGGCAGTTGATGAGAAAAAGCTTTGCATATTACTTCTGTAATTTCTGTATGATTCAGAGCTTGCTTGGTGTAGTGAGAGTCCAGGGTATGAAGATGAGAGCTGAATTGGGTATGTAAGTAGATTCAAGGATCCTGACATTTTAAGGAATCTGAGAAATATCATCTCAAAGCAGGAGGTTATGTGTAAAGAACTGAATCTCCTCCTAGGCTCCCTTGGAAACTCTCAATTTTTATTTTCTATTGACAGACATACATTTTTTCTTTTCTTATTAGATAGGTTTATAAAGATTTGCAGAGGAAGTTAAAATTTTTTCTACCTCACATTTAACACTGTTAGCTGGAACATCTTACATATAATTATTAGTAATATTTTGAAACATGATTTTCTTGGGTGTTAGATATATTTCTTTTAAATGTATGAAAATGAAAATGAAGTTGAAAGCAAATCACCCAAATGTGGCCATTATTAACAGAGTCTGTGTGTCTTCCAGAGATGCTGCTATTCTATGTGTTAAATGTGTGTGTACTTTATTTTTTAGTCCTAAATTATAACTCAACACTCTAGGTAATAGTAGTCTAAAAATTTTTTTCTTCTATTCTTCTGTGTTAAGTAGGTTCCTGATTCTTTTGTTGTTGTTGAACTCAGGGTCTCATGCTTGCTAGCAGGTTGCTCTACCAGTTGAGCCACTCTGCCAACCCCTAGATTCCTGATTTTTGATAGGTACACTGCTGCTTATCTCATAAACCATATTTCCAGCCTCCCTTGAAACTTGATGTTATGAAAGAATGAAGTTCTGGGTAAGAATATAAGTCACAGCAATATGTGCATATTCAAGGTCCTGCTCTAAAAAGCCAGATGTTTTCTGCTTCTACCCTTTCTTTTTAATTGGAACAGAGTGAGCCATCCTACTCTATGTTGCAAAGACAATTCAGTAACAAGAGAGTCAGAGGAACACTTGGATTCACTATGAAAGCCCTGGGCTGTTAAGTGAGAAAAAAGTGAAATTTCTTATTTATCCTGTTATTTTAACTTTTTAAAAATATCAACAGAACTTATAGCCTAATGTTTATATACTATGCTCTTCTGTGCCTTGCTTTTCCCACCAATAGAGAGAGAACGTTGTGTTATATTATGTACAAGGCTGTCATATCCTTTCTAAAATTTAATATTATGGTATACCATGCTTTGTTTATCTAGTTGGAGAAACTTTAGATTGTTGCCAATCTTTGTTTACAGTGTTATGATCTAGATCCTTTTCCAATCACTATGTTGTACAAATATAGGAATATCTATAATACAAATTTCTAGACAGCTAAAGGATGTGTGTTACAAATAAAGTCAATGGTGGTCCATTTTCAAGGCATTTAACCCTTGCCTCTTACTTGTCTATCAGCTGGTACATGTTGGGGGAAGGGCAACTTATAAGGGAACTTAACCTGGGTGGGGTGAATTACCATGGAGGGAATGGGTTACATGCCAGAAACCACATATTACATGGAGACCTTCCCACTGCCAAGGTAGATAACCACCCAAAGCCTGCCTTTAAAATTTTCCTAATCCCAAGAGACATATTTTAAATAACCCAATAGGAATTAGGTGACCTCCATGAAAAAGAATGTAAACCCTGTACTTCTCAACCCATAAGGAACTGGGGAAGGGGCTTGCATAATAGACAAATATAATGCTTATTGTAACAGTTTCTGTTGTCTTTGCTAGTCAGGCATCCAGTCTTGCAAGGGTGCATTAAAGTCTCACTTTTCACTGTAGTCCACGTGTCTCTGAGTCCATTCTTTGAGTTTGAAAGGTGAGCATATTTCTAACATATTTGATTTTAAATTTTGATAGATTGTTCAATTATCTTTCATAGATGTGTTAACTTGTACTCTACTAGTGAGAAGTAAAAGAGCTTTTACCTCAAAGCTTACTAACATAGTGAGTTATTAAATTTTTTGATCTTTGAGAACTTGATGAACAATATATATATATATATATATGTACTTTATTACAGTCTTAATTTGCATTTAGTGAGTATATTTAAGAGTCATTTATGTTTCCTTTTCTACCAACTTTCTGTCTTGTCCATTTTTCTATTAGGTGAGTGATACCTTGGTAAAGATTTTCTATTCAGCTAATGGCATTATTATTATTTTATATTTAGATTCAACAGAAAAAATAAATATAGATTTACAGAATCAGGTGAATTTTTAAGTTAAAATGACAAAGAATAAATTTCAGCATATAGGTGGTTTACATTTTTTATGTTTTTAACCCAAGTTAAATAAAGAGGTGTATATTTCATAGTTGTTGATTTGGCACTGCAAAGAGACAAAAGTAATTAGTATTGTACCTATTGTCAAATATTTTAATGGAGCTTAAATATTATATGGTCTTACTTTCTGTTATCCTTTAATTGGGAATAAAATTGACAGATTTCTCTCAATTTTCTTCCATCTTTTCATAATTTGCAATTGGCAGACTATGTTCTTTCTTTTGCTCTGAATGAAGAGTGAGCCAAGAAGAAATGAAAACTTGAATCTAATAGCAACAACAAAGTAATGTACTGATGTTCATCCAAAGAATTGCAGTGATGTTTTGTTATTAAGCACTTTATAAATGTTTATTGGACAATGAAAATATTCCCACAAAGCAGACTTCAACATAAATGTCATGCAAGTGGATACACTGTGGTAAGTTTACTTGTTCAAAGTCAATGTACACGACCAGTCCTGTGAGGCTTCTGCACAGGACTCCTCTACACTCTTCTCCTCTCATTTATCAATGGCTGCTGTTCCATTGTGTTCTTATTATGTACCAGGGGCAGCACCCAGGGCTCAGAGATTCAAAGAAATATTTGGTCACCATATCTACAGAGATAAGTTATTTTAGACACTCTGTTGAGACTGAGGCATAATTGACTTCCAATTATATTAACTCACAATGAATAGCTTATTTAAAGTGTACCATATATTGTTTATGTATATATGAAATGAAATCATTATTGTAATCAATAGCCATCCCTCCCCAAAGTGTCCATGTGCTCCTTGTATTCTCTCCTTTTTATCTTTACCACCTTCCCTCTCCAAGTTCTAGCACTACAGTTGCACTTTTAAACATATATATTTTGTACAGTATATGTTAGGAAAAATGCCGCTCACAAAGAAAGCTCATGAGAAAAGTCTCACGTCCATAGAGCAAAGTTTAGTGGCAGGCCCAAACTGCCAGGCTGGCTGGGTGAAAGATGGCACAGCCCAGATTCTGGGCCAGGAGTGGCTTTTATAGAAGTGGGAGGTTAAGGAAGTTAGTGCATGTGCAGTAGTCTCTGGTAGGGGTGGGGCTGTCTTAGAGCACGGGATTTTCTGTTTAAAGGCGGGGCTGTCCTTGGGAGTTTCTCAAGTGAGGTCTGAGAGTAAAATGGCTGCTGACTTACAAATGGTGACATTACTGTTCTATCACTCCCCCCTTTTTTCTTTAATAATGATGAGGGTAGGGGCTGAGGATTGGGAATTGGGGTGAAGTGTCGTTCTCTTAGCTACTTCCTGCTGGCAGGGGGTGCTGTATGGGGCAAGATACTCAGACTCCTGTGGCATCGTTGTAGGTTGATATCCCTGGAGGTACAAGTGGTTAAACTTTTGATTAGCAATAGCAGACATGTGTGTGATATAAGGGAGGAAGCTTAAGAATAGGAGAGCAAGAACACAGGCATTAGGATGGGCATTGGCCAGGAGAACCACTGTGAAATGTTGTTCCCTAGACGATTCCAAGAGTCTTTCAACTCCCTTCTCCATTTTCTAACTGTTCCTTGAGAGGTGTCTCCACTGGGGGATCCCATTGAGCTGGACAGCATTGGGTATTTGAGAATGACCAGATGCGGGCTGGTCCACCAAAGTTCCAATGGAGAGGGTAGAAGATCCTTTAGGAGAACAAGATCCCCTGGTTTAACAAAAATTGTTATAGGGTGGGGCATGATCTGGTCTGCATGTTCTCTGAGAAGTTCCTGGAGGAGGTTAAAATAAGGTAGATAGTCAGCCAGAGGATCAGGGTCTGATGGAGGCAAGTTTATTAGAAGGAGCATAAAAGGTGTCTGCTAAGGTACTGCATATCTAGGGATATGAATTCTGCAAAATCCTGTAACTCCCAAGAAAGCTCTAAGTTGTTTTATGGTACGGGGGAGTGGGAAATGGAGGATTTCCACATGACCCAGGGAGTGAGTCTGTCCCTTTAAGAACACACCTAGGTAGGTGACCTGTGGGAGGCAGAGGCTGTCAGGATTTAGGTTAAATGTAACATTTTTTGGATAAAAGAGAGCTCTAGCTCATTTTTAATATAACTTTACATTTTTAACTTTGTAAATATTTGTACCATATTTAGATAAAGTATAGACACAATAAAAGGTGGTCATTTAAGACACATGAGCAAATATATAAATGAACTCTGATTTAGTAGTACTTAAAGCTTGACAAGATCAGCAGAAAATACAAATAATTTCTTTGATATAATCTATCCAAATAACAGTTTTCTGCAGATGTTATTCAGAGCAGAATAATATTAAGATAGCCTTGTTATTTTATAGACATAGAGAATTTGATTTAGTGTGACATGACCCTAAAAATCTTTTAGGCAACTCTTAGATTACAATCAGCTTTAACTTTATCACACACTGAAGCTTTTATTATACATTTAAGAGTTACTCAGACCTTTATATAATATTTTGAACACTTTGATGGTTTTTCCTTATCCCTCCTCTCCATATTTGAAACAATCTTTAGGACAAACCCTTCTTTACAAAATCCTTTCTCATCCAAAAAATTTTTCTTTTTTTTTCTTTAACTTCTTAAAAAAATACACTCAATTCCTATCTACATACTTTCCACTTGTTTACTTTGTAACTTGTATTTTAAAATTAACTTTTATAAGAATTTTAAATTTATTTAGGGGCTGGAGTAACTAATTAGTAGCCCTTGTTTTTTTTTTTTTTTAAGGAATTTATGATAGGCGTAAGGCCTTGTCTTCCCTCAGGCTTGAGGAGATATTGTTTTTGATGTGGAAACTGAGGGATCTTTGAGTTTTATTTGAATAGGGTTGGCCATTCAGGCTCTCCCTGCAGTCATCCCATCGGTCCACATTGTGGAATCTATTTGTTCCTGAAGGAGGAGGAAGTAGAAATAGCTGCCTGTGGGTGGGGGGAGAAGAATTTGAGCTTTTAATTGAGATAGTAAATCCCATCCCAGCAGGGACACTGGAGTTTCAGGAACTATGAGGAAAGAATGACAGAAGAGGAGGTCTCCCCAAGAGCAGGCCAGAGGCCAGGTAAACTAGTGTTCTAGGGGCTGGCCAGATTTGCTCCAAATGATAACTTTTGTCATTGGACTGGGGACTGGGAGAGAAAGGTAAGACAGAGAAACAGGCTCCACTCTCTGGGAGGAAAATGACCTTTGCTTCTCTACCATTATGGCTCCTCAACATGGATGCCAAGAAGTGGAGTGTGGATGGGAGGCTGGGACCCATCAATCCATAGGAGGTGGCACCTTGCCTTCCATCTGGAGATGGGGCACTTAGACCTCCAGTGGTTACCTTTGCAGAGAAGGCAGGGTCCCGGTTGGGGGCGGGGCTGTCTAAGTGCCCCTCCTATCCACCATGGTAACAAACTGGGGATGTAGGCCCCAATTGGGTGGGGGCAGCAATGAGGTCATGCCTCTTATCTTTCTCTCTGTTAGTAATCTCCTGGTTATAATATACAGACATGGCTAGTTGTATTAGTTGATCCAGTGACTTTTCTCCTTCAGCCACAGACTGAGTTTTCTACAAATATCTCGGGCTGACTGTTGGAAATTTATCTTTGAGGAGAAACTCTCTCACCTGTGACTCTGGGTCCATCGTGGTATGCTTTCTGATAGCATCCTCAAGATGCTGCAGAAAGGTAAGGGGATTTTCTTCAGGGCATTGCTGTAAAGCAAAGTTGTTACTTCACATTGAAACCTGATACTCTGGAGAGCAGGTCTCTGAACAATTCTGGGCCTCAGTTTTCTCACTTGAAGAATGAGGGATCTGGTCTAGGTTAAACTACTTTCTTCCACTGTGAGATTGTTGAAGTGACATTAATGCCACTTATCTTTCTTACCATTTTTTTTTTTTGATTTAGAAATGCTGGGGAATTGAACCCAGGTCCTTGCACATGCTGGGCAGACACTCTGTAACTGAGCTATGTCTTTATCCCCAAATATTTTTTTCTCTTTCCTTTGGCTGTACTGGGCTTTAACTCAGGACTTTATGCCTGCAAAGCGGCACTCTACTGCTTGAGACATATCACCAGCCCCTTTTGGTGTGGATCTGTCAAGGGGACTGCCTGTGCCCCTGTAGATAGGCACATTTATTCCCTCATTTCTAGATGCCACTAGTATTGGGCTCATTGTAAATGGTAATCATTTCCAACCTGAGTGGCCTGGGCCAGAATCTATTGCTTTTTTAATGAGGAAAGAGTCCAGTCTAGTAGAAGCATAATATCCTTTTATGTCCATTGAAAGATTTGGATCACAGAGATAAAGGCTTGAATGTAGTGATCTGGTCCATCAGTATAGCTACCCAGATCTTTAAAAAATTTCCCTTAGATCTGATAACTGGAAGGGGACATAGACTCACTCTCTTCCTACCATTACCTGTTGAAGGGGGAAGCACCTATTAAGAGGTTCTGAATATTGGTGTGGCTTAGAAGGTAGGGCAGAGGATGGAGCAGTAGGGGTGGGCGTTGTCATTGATAAGGGGCTTTTCTGGTCCTCCTTCCCCATGTTTATCCTGTGGTTTAGAAAGAATAGCCAGTATTTGAGTATCTAAATAGCAATTGTGGAGCCAATCTGGGTGGCCTCAGAGATAAAAGAAAATTTGTATAGGAGACCCCAGTTTACTTTTTCCCCTTTTATAGAGAAGGTCTAATTGGAGTATGGTATTGTAATTTAAGGAACTCTGTGAAGGCCACTTCTCTTGGTCACCCAAGGCATACTGAGGCCAGGCCTCAGTACAAAGCTTCCAACATCTACCAGCCAGAAGACTGGAAGGTGCAGATCCCATCTAGAAAGAACAAAACGTTAGGATCCTGTCTTTTAGCTAAAAGCAGGCAGCCTCTTTAATAAAGGCTACTTCTTAAACAAAGGAATAAATAGCCTGTAAAGTTAGAGAAGGCCTTTCAGAGGGCATCCCAGGCCAATAACAGTACCATATGGGACAACTAGTGTTAATATTTGGAGGGAAAAATTTATGCTGAGGCTGAAAGTATAGAAAATTTTAAATGAGAAGTTTAGAGACCACAGTAATGTCCATTTTGCTATTTCTGGGACTATAACCTTGAGCTAACAATTGGCTTACAAGGGCTGGGTCCAGTGCCCCGAGGTGTGAGGTAGGGCTAGAAGCAGGGCGCCAACCCTCCTCCACACACACCTGGGACAAATGGCCCTGACTGCCTAGGCCTGATCCTGCGGCCTGTTGCCCCTCCCTTCTTCACGTGTTTATTCTAGGGGAAGTGGCAGCAGGCCGCAGCCACTGCCTTGTGTGGCTAGCAGCCTAGGATGTGTGTTGGGTTGGCCTATGGATTCTCTTAGCTATGGCAGGTGCTCCTGCTGTCCATGAGTGTGCCTATTTGCTTTCCCTCCTCCCCATGTGGGGGCGGAGTTAAGGTGTTAGCGTGGCAACTGCAGTTTTTTTTGCAAGTGCTTTTGCCTAGCAGCTGATTTAAAGTTACTTTAGACTGAGAGGCCTGGCAAACTAGTTGGAATAACTTAAGTCATAAGGTACCATGCTACAAGTTTTTCATGGGAGGCAGGGTCCAAGTAAACCCAGGGAGGGGAAAGCAGACAGAGACAAAGAACACACGGTGAGACCATGAAGGAAGCAAAAAAGGTGTCCTGACATCTTAGGTAAGGGAGGGGAAGGCAGAGCCAGGAGGCATGACACACACCTGAGGGATCAGCCATCACCTGTGCCTCTAGGTCTCTCCCATTGACTGGTACTGAAACACTTTCAGCAACATGAAACCTCCACTCTCTGGTCACTGTCTCAGGAGAAAGGGGCATTAGACAGGTGGGAAAAGAGAAGCAGTCATCAGATGTCATAATCAAACAGGACTCCCCCAACATAGCATGAGGCTTGGTCTCAGCCCACAGCGAGGGACCATGAGCTTCCCCAGAGCTGGAATCGATGTGAGGCCAGAGTTGGCAAGGAGTGGCTGGTGTGGCACCGTGACGGGAAAGTCCCTCAGGAAGATAGGAAGAGACAAGCAGCATGAGCAGCACAAGAAGTCTGCTTACATGGGGAAGGAGGCAGTTCGGGAGAAGATTTGATTCACTTAGAAGCTGGTTTAGAGGCTAATAGAACCTGTGCAAGGGAACAGGAATTACAGAGGGAGGGTTTGGTGCAGAGATAGGGAAAGGATTGGGATAGGGAATTTCCTTCCAGATACCACCTCACAGAAATTGTATAAATCCCTTAAAATATTGGGATTGAAAGTGCCATTAAGTGGCCATTTGGAGGCATTGTCTAATGCATATTGGGGCCATGCCTGATTACAGAGAAAAATGAACTTTTGGGGCTTAAGATCAGGTGTGAGGCATAGGGGCCCAAGGTTGGCCAGAAGACATCCCAATGGGGAGTCTGAAGGAATCTTGGATGGTCCAACTCCCATGGTGAGGCCTGACCTGAGGAGAGATATGGCAGGCATCCCCAAAATATCAGGTCCTCAGGAGAGAGAGAGAGAGAGAGAGAGAGAGAGAGAGAGAGAGAGAGAGAGAGAGAGAGAGATGTGGAGCACCTGGAGGAACGTCTTCCTTATGGAGGTCCACAGTCCTAGGGAACCGGGTCACTAGGTATGGGAGCGAGCCAAGACCTAGTGCTAGGATTTTGAGGAAATGAGAGAGAGATTGTGGCTCTGCATGTGAGGAGGACTCACTGAGAGAGGACCTTGAGGGAAGATTGGCTGGTGGTGAATGATGGTTGGAGGCATGCTGAGGCAGAAGAAATTCTCTGTGAGCAAGTGAGGGAGCTGCACTTTCTAGGACTGGGGGTTCTGGCAAAGCAGCTCAGGTCCTGGAGGATGGGAATGGAAGTTGAGAGAGAGAGAGAGAGAGAGAGAGAGAGAGAGAGAGAGAGAGAGAGAGAGAGGGGGATGGGGGGTTGGGGAAGGCTGAGAGAGCAAGGTCAGTGCCAGGAGCACAACCGATCTGAGTCATGGCACCAAATGTTAGGAAAAACACCACTCACAAAGAAAGCTCATGAGAAAAGTCTCACATCCATAGAGCAAAGTTTAATGGCAGGTCTAAACTGCCAGAGAAAAGATGATGCAGCCCAGATTCTGGGCCAGGCGTGGCTTTTATAGAAGGGAGAGGTTAAGGAAGTTAGTGCATGCACGGTAGTCTCTGGTAGGGGTGGGGCTGTCTTAGAGAATTTCTGTTAAGGGTGGGGCTGTCCTTGAGAGTTTCTCAAGTAAGGTCTGAGGATAAAATGGCCACCGATTTACAAAGGGTGACATTATTGTTCTATCAGTGTATACATACTGTATATATGCAATTTACTTTTTTGTCTAACTTCTTTCACTTGACATAATTTTGGGATTTGTTACTGGAAAAATGGCCTTGAAAATTGTCTTGTTTCTTATGTCTGGCAGGAGAAGAATTTAAAATAGTAGTAAAGTTTATTAGGAAAGGGTACACTTTCAACAGACTGAAAGTGGATTGTCTGTAGAGTGAGAACAACAGGATCAGGTTTTAAGGTTGGAATATTCATTGAGAAACTCAGCTTTGGGTCATTTTGGTTCCTGAGGTGATTTCATGGGTTTGGATCATTGTTCCTACTCAAATTAAAAGAGAAAATCTGCTTGAAATCCCTAACCTTTGCTCTGTCTAGTTCTTGGGTCTGAGATTTTGTTTTGTTAAGTTCTCATGTGAAAACCTTCCTGCACCAGACATAGCTGATGTTTAGGGTATGGATTACTCTTGGGTAAAGAGTGAATTAAGCTTCAGGGTATCGACTAACTTTAAATCATCCTGTGATAACCTCTGGGCTCTGGCTACCTGATCTTAAATAGAGATCAGTGGAGTTGGGAAGTTGAGTTAAAATGAATTCTTTCTGTCTTCCTCTTATGGCCACTGCTTATGTCTAACTGCTACCTATCAAGATTCACCCATGTTTTTGTGTGTATTGACAGTTATTGCTTTTTATTGTTGAGGAGTATTCAATTGTATAAGTATATTCCAATATATTTATCCTTTTCTTTGTGTTGGGCAGACATTTGAGTGCTTTCCAGTTTGGGGCTATTACAGATAAATCTGCTGTGATAATTCATGCACACAGTGGACATAAACTAGTATTTTTTCTTGGGTGAATTCCTAGGTGTGAAGTGGCTGGATCATATGATTATACATTTACCCCCTGCCTTTTTTTTTTTTTTGAGAAAAGGTCTTGTTATGTACCCCAGGCTGTCCTCATGATCATGATCCTCCTGCTTCAGCCTCCTGAACACTGAGCTTATAGAGATGCATCTCCATGCCTGGCACTATGTTTAATTTTTTAAGAAACAGCCAAACTGTTTTCCAAGGAAACTTTACTTTCTAACAATCAGTATATGAAAGTTTCTTTCACTCTATATCCTTGACAACATTTAGTATGGACAATATTTTTAGACATTGTAATAGGTACATAATTGTATTTCAATGTAGGATTAATTTGCATTTCTTTAGAGGGAATGAACCAATTTGGGTTATAATACATTTATACATGGAAATGTCACAATGAGACTCCCTGTATAGCTGTCTTAAACAAACAAAAATGCCTTTTTTAAAAAAAATGGTGTACAGGAAGGTAAAACAAGTCCTGTCCAGGGATTGGTACCAGTGGGAGGGGGTAGTATATAAGGAAAGGATCAGGGAGTGTGAATATGGTGGAATTATTATGTACTTATGTCTGAAAATGGAAAAATGAGACCTGTTGAAAATATTCCAGGAATGGAAGGAGGGGGGGATAAAGGAGAATGTTGGAGGGGGTGAATTTAACCATGAAATAGTGTAAGAACTTTTATAAATGTCACAATGTACCCCCCATACAACAATAATAAAATAAAGGATTAGCATTTCTTAATGATCAAAGATGATGATTACCTTTTCATATGCTTGTTTTCTATCTCTATAATTTAAAATTTAAATGAGCATTAGCATTTATTCTGTCATGGGGAATATTTTAGTTCTAGTTGGTACAGCAGAATACCACAGAATAGGTAACTTAACTAAATTGTATTTCCCATGGTTCTGGAGGCTAGGAGTTTAAGCTCAAGGTGCCGGAAGGACTGGGCTCTTAATGAGGGTCTCTTCCTGGTTTGCAGACAGTCACTTTCCTGTTAGTGTCCTCATATGAGAGAAAGAGAGGGAAAAAGAGAGAGAGAGAGAGAGAGAGAGCTCAAATACCAGGGTTAGGACTTCAACCTGTGGATTTTGGTGGGACACAGTCTATAGTCAGGAACTTTGTAATAGTAGAGAAATTTTACGAGGTGCTCAAACTTCTTTTGCTAAAAAGCTCAGACTCCTTACTCAGGCCCACGAATTAACTGAAAGTAGGAGGAAAGCATGGCATCTCTCCATTTTGTATCTGTCTTTGCTCTAAGCCATTCTCTCTGCACTCATTTTGCAATCGCCTTGGATTCCAGGAACGACAGAACCGATAGCATCTTCATGACCAGGGACTGAAACTACGTTCAACAGTACCCAGTTCTTTGTCTATTTAAACCTATAGCTCATGTTTATACCCTGAAGATGGCTGAGTGCTCACTCTGCCTCTTCCCATGGTATGTCCTGAGCTGTGTAATAAATCTCCTTTCTCTGCCCTTTTCCATGCCTCTTTATTTGATGTATAAGGGCAGGTGGCCAGATCTGACATGTGGAAGTCCAGGAGTTTGGGCATGGGGTCTAAAACTCTGGTGTCAAAATGATTCATGAGCTGAGAATAGAAGGGTGAAATAAAAAAAAGTGTGCCTGTGTGTGTAGAGTAAGCAGAAAACAAGGAAGTAAACCCGAGTTCCATGTGATAGAGTGCTTCAGTCATGAGAGGTGGTTGAAGGACTGTTAGGAGCAAGAACTCAGGTACACTAGTGACAGAAGGGATAAACCCCAGGAATGCACAGAAATCCTAGAAGGACCTGGCTGTGTCAAAAAGGAAAATGGAGGTAATGCATGTAAGTCACCAGTATATTTGGAAAGTGTTTATCTTCTGCTTTATTGTAGAAAGCCAGGAGTAAGGGTCCTGGGCAACATCTTTGTCTAAGTGCTCATGAGGAAGAAGAGCCTCAGAAAGAGAAATGAGTGTTTTTGGCAGGAATATAGAAAATGCCTAAAAGTGGGTGATAAAGAGAGAAGAGCTTCTTACAAATGTGATATTCCCAGTATGCTTGGCCTCCATTTTATCTTACTAGAAGAAGACAATTGACTTTAAGGGTCTCACAATGACTTCTATAGAAAATTGCAGTTACTATCCAGTTGAGATATTTACTTTCAATTCATGTTTGCTTTAAAATGTGCTTTTAGGTAAAATGAAATCAATATGGAATCACTCCAGGAATTTTGAATCTCATCCAACTACTTTACTGATTCAAATTGTGTAATTTAGCTTTGCACATTTATGTTTGAACTGGCTCTTAGGCCAAAATTGTGGCAGTCAATAAAATTTCTAAATCCATTCACTTGGCAATGTCTTCACTAAAGAAAAATAATTTTTAGTCCAAAATTTAACAGGCCACATTAGGGTTTGAATAAAGTTACTACATCATAGTAGTCTGAGCTATTGAGTGAGGTGAAAAGTTAGATTCTATGCAAATTATTTTTATATGCTCTGTTCTGACCTTCTGCTACCATCTGACCCCAACATCTATCCTATCCAGGGATTAAATTTTGTTACTTGAAAGAAGGGTCAAAAAAGGAGATTCTGAGTATTAGAGCTAGCTCCTATCTTGTGACAGTTACTGCTCTGAATCAGTAGCAAGTACACAAGAGGATGGTCATATCAGCAGAGGCAACATGGGCTTGGGAGGGTCTGAACAGAATTCACAGCACAAAATTAAATAGAGGAATGCTTCAGAGCAAGTGTTTGATTGCATTTAATCCATGAAGGACTATGTACTTTTATGCTTTTTAATATTAAGATGTTTGAATAAGACTGGTTATGGCAAGGATGAGCACAGTATAGCATCTGGCTTACCATTTACTACCAACATGGGTATATTTTTTAAAATGAGTTTTGTCTTTTAGAAATATGTATTGAAAGTGTTACAGATAAAATTGTATAGTATTTGGGATTTTATGAGAACATAGTCATTTGCTGTAGTTTGGATCTTGAATGTTCTCCCAAAGGCCAATATTTTAAAGGCTTGATCCCAGGATAGTGCTATTGGGAGCTGGTGGAATCAAGAGGTGGGCTTAGTGTGAGGTCCTTAGGTCACTGAGGACCTGCCTTTAAGGAGAGAGATTATGGGACCCTGAGCCCCACTCCCTCCTCTCTCTTCCTGGCCATGAGGTAAGTAGCTTTGTTCCTCCATTTACTCCTGCCATCTCCTGCCATGATGTGCTGCCTGACTTAGGAGACCAACAATCATGGAATGGAACCTCCAAAACTATGGACCAAAATAAACCTTTTCTCTAAACAGATTATCTCAGATATTTTTTTAAAATGACAAAATGCTGATTAGCACTGAGGCAGGCTAGGAATAGGGAAAGTTTGGGACTCATATGCAGGTTGCCCAGGGATCGCCCAGACCACCTGCACCTGTCCAGAACCACCCACACCCTTCCCCCTTATTCATTATTGGATGGAAATCACCTAGTTCTTCCCTTTTTCATAGATTAGTGTAAGTTTTAAAAGTATTTGAGAGAGAAAACACCTCTCTCTGCTTCCAGATTCCACCTGTGCCCACCATGCTCCCCTTTGTATTTCTCTTTCCCTAACATTTAATAAACTCCCTTTATACCCATGTGCCCTGCAATGGATTCTTCCCAGTGGGACATAAGAATTTGGAGGTCTTCTGATCACAGACCGCACTGGCGCTGTTAACACCATACTTGTCGTTTGTGTATTGTCTATAGTTACTTTTGTGATATAATGGCAGAGCTAAGTAGTTGTGACAGATTCTAAATGATGGATTCCAAATGTATGCAAAGCCTAAAATATTTACCATCTCATCATTTATAAGTTTACTCATACATGGGCATGGTCCATGTACCAAAGTTTCAAATGTCCTGTTTGCTTTTTCCTTCTTATCATTCATTCTCTTTTTATCTGGTAATAGTACCTTGATTTATTTTGGGAAATATTTTTATGAATGTATATTTATGCATATGAAGTGGGATTCTGACATATTTTGAAGCTAGAACCAATAGGATTGCTGATGAATTAGATATGGAGCATGAGAAAAAGGGAAAAGTCAGAAAGGAGCTAAAGATTTTGGTCGGATCAATTAAAAAAAGCTTCTGTCATTATTTGGTGTAATACATATTTGTTTATTCATTGCCTTTTTGTACTGGATCTTGAGATCAAGGGCTTTCTCTTTATTCTTCGTAACTATAAAAATACCTATAATGTAGCATACTTTCACTGAGTATTCTGTTTAATGAATAAAAGTGAGTTTCTGTGGCATAGACTTCATAGAATGGAGTTAAATAGAGTTACAGAGAATGAATGTTATAAATCTAATGCTGCTATGTTTGAAACTACCTGTGCCAATTACAATTCCTTTAAGTGTATATTAGAGTGCCAAGATTACAAATGAATGAATAGTGAGGTAGGCAAAATATTGACGCCCCCCCTAAATATGTGCAAATTCTAATGCCTGGAAATTGTGACTGTGTTACTTGATCTGGCAAAAAGGAAATTGAAGTTGTGATTCGGTTTAAGGACCTTGAGATGGGGCGAGGCTGTGGTCAGAGTGTGGTGTGACTATAGAAGACAAAAGTGGGTCAAAGATATGCAGTGTTGCTGGCTTTGAAAATAGAAGAAGTGGACCATGAGCCAAGGAATGTAGGAGGCCTTTAGATACCAGTTAAGGCAAGAAAACACATTCTTCTCTAGAGCCTACAGAATGGATTGCAGCACCTTGATTTCAGTCCAGTGAGACCATGTCAGCCTTCTAATCTATAGAACTATAAGATAATGTATCAGTTTTATGTTATCCAAGTACCTGAGGCTGGGTAACTTACAAAGATGTTTCTTTGGCTCATGATGCTGGTGACCAAATAGCATGGGACCAGCATCCTGGCTAAGCCTCCCTGTCTACATCACACCATGGCACAGAAACAGAAAAAAATTGCCTTGCATAAAAGGGGCCAAGCATGTGAAGTGACCTCATTTTATAGCAAGCTGCTCTCATGAAAACTCCTGCAGAGACCAGCATTAACCCTTAATCATGAGGGAGGAGCTACCATTACTATTAGCTTCTCTTAGGACTTACTTCTTAAAGATGTCACCAATTCAACATTGCCACACTGGGGACAAATCTTTTAATGCGTGTAGCTTTGGGAGACAAATAATAGTAGATAAAAAATTTGTGTTGTTTAGCTTACCAAATTCGTGACAATTTTTTCAGTAGTAACAGAACATGAATTTCAACTGGCAGGAGAAGGGTTGTAGGGCTGGTGGTATGTCTAAGGAAAAGCTAAGAAGGATAATAAATGGAGGCAAACACTGAGAGCAAATAAGGAAGTGCCACATGCAGAGGAGGTAGCATATCAGTGACAATCCTGAAATGGTCAAATAGTGAAGACTTTGAATGACAGGGTTACAGTTCGTTCAGTGAATAATTTTGATTCAAATGTTTCAAGTTAGAAAGTGATAATACTGAAGAAAAATTTAGGAATATTAACTAGAAAATGGTGTTTAAGAAGATTTTGGTCGTTGAGGTGAGTGAGGCCAGACCTAAGAAGACCAGTTGAGAGGTGTACAATACTCATGATTACAACAAAGACAATGATATTATTGTAATAACATTTGTTGACTGCCTGTACTCTGCCAAGAGCTTTCCATGTGCTCTTTTACTGACTTTTCCATACATCCCTTGAGATAGATGCTATTTTACCTTCATTTAATAGGTAAAGAAATGGAATTTTAAACAGGAAAGGCATTTTTTCACAACTGTCCACTTGACAGTGGTAGGCTGGGACAGGA
This sequence comes from Castor canadensis, assembly GCF_047511655.1. Taxonomy (NCBI): domain Eukaryota; kingdom Metazoa; phylum Chordata; class Mammalia; order Rodentia; family Castoridae; genus Castor; species Castor canadensis. The sequence goes on along the minus strand of NC_133392.1, from coordinate 104,636,732 downwards.
ACTCAGCTTTTCTCAGAGTCCTGGTTCTTACTCATTCTCCAAACAAGTGTGGTAACTCTCAACAAAGCATGCACTTTTAGATATTGAGTTTCTTTAATTGAAGAACATTTTCAGTGAGTCAGTAGAATTCTTATAAAATTGTAATGACAAAATGAGTTATCCCGATTCCTACTTCTTTCACTTTGTTCCTTGGTTTTTAAATAAAGAGATTGGCCTAAATGGTACGTTTACCAGATACTAACCTGAATATACATTTAAAATTTGAGACATGAAGACTGCAAAAAGGGAGAAGAGATATTTTCTAACACATAAATGAAATGGAAATGTGACAAATTATTGTGGCATGTCACAGTACTTCAGTTAACACTACACATAGGCTAATTGAAAACTTTCTTGTATCAAACTAACAAATAAATTTATTAGTCACCAGGTATAAAGCAGGCATCCTAATTTAATTCTACTGAGCGCTTAATTCATTTATCCTTTTCCTCTTAAATTGTGTTTGTATGTTGTTAAGAAATGATCACATTTTTCTAACCTCTTAGGTATGCTGAGAGTTAATGTATACTGTGAAAATTGTGCTTTTGAAGTATGTATATTCTTCCGTGGAGCGTGGAGTTAAATAAGCAATAAAATTGTAGGACTGATTTTATTTGTAGGCATACTATATAGTTAACGATATGGTTTGACTTGGAAAGCCCTGGAAAACCTGCTCTGATAACATAGAGGAAAAACACACTCAGTTTCTCCTACGGTATGCTTACAACACTGATGGATCACTTCTGTGATCCCAAAATGTGTGGGGGCCTTTTTCCTACCAGCAAGCAAGCAATTGATTGTACAGCAGATACCAGCTAGACATCCTCTAATTCAGTTCAATTCTGACACCATCTATCTGGAAATAGCATCAGATCCCACAAATTGAGGGCATGTTCCCACAAGACTGCCTCCACTTCAAATACCATTCCTCTGGACTGCTGACCAACTGGCTACAAATTGGTGCTCCCACAACCCCTCTTTATGCTGAATTAATTTGCTAGAGTGGCTCACAGAACTCAGGGAAATATTTACTTATGTCTACTGGTGTATTAGTTACTTTTGTGTAGCTGTGACCCAAATAACTGATAGGATAACTTAACAGAAGGAATTATTTATTTGTTCTTGATTTCACAGAGTTCAGTCCATGGATATATGACTCCATGAACTTGGATAGAGCATCATGGCAGTGGGAGTATGTGACCAAGGTGGCTGTTTACTTATGGTGGACAGGAACAGAGTGGGGAAAGAGGGACTGAGCACCAGGTATAGCCTTCAAAGTAGGTCCCCAGGGAACTATTTCAAGTAGGTTCTACTCCTAAAGTTGCCAGAACCTACCAAAATTGCCCCTCCCCACCCCAAGATGGGAACTAAGATGGGAACACATGAGCCAGTGAGGGACATTGCCTATTTAAGCCATTAATAACTGGTTTAGCCAGGCTCTGGTGACATGCACTTGTAATCCTAGACACATAGGTGGTTGAGATCTTGAGAAATGAAGTTTGGTGTGAAGCCAATCTGGCAAATTGTTCTTGAGACCCCATCTCCAAAACACCCAGAGTAAAATGGACCAGTGTTGTAACTCAAGCAGTAGAGCATCTCCTTTGTGAGAGTCTGCTTTTCAAGTGAGAAACCCTGAGTTCAAACCCCAGTCTCTCCCACCCCCCCAGAAAAAAAGAATATTTTAAAGGATACAAATAAAAACAGGTGAAAATAAGAGAGTTATGGAAGTGTCCTGAGTGCAGGATGTTTTGTCTTCCCGTAGTTGGGTGCACCATCTTCTTGGTATGCAGATGAGTTCTTGTTCACTTTCCTATGATCCTCCACATGTTCAGTTGTCCAGAAGTTCACCAAATCCTATACTTTTAGGGATTTCATGGTGATTGAATACAAGTATGATTGAAGAATGGACAACCTTGTAGCAATGTGATTGGATAAAAGAGTATGACAGAATGCTTATAGACCGAGTGGGGAAATCCAGCAAGGCCTGTCTGTTCGGTTTCTTCTTGGCTTCTTTGTGCAACATTCCTTTCTCTGTGCAGCATTATTTACTCCTGGGTATGAGGGAGAGCATCTTCTGAAATGAGGCTCTTGAGATCTACTATCAAAGAAGGTATGTTAGAGAATTTCTTTATGGTCAGCTTCAAGACAGAAAGACAGGGGAAGATTAGATTCTATTACACACCTTGGGGAAGAGAAATTTTGGTTTCTATGGCCTGCTTTTGGGAGACACTTATGAATCATTTAAAAATTATAGCTGCTTTTTTCAAACCAAATGCTAGCTGAAAGTAATAACATTATACTCTCTCACTCTTCTTTTCTACTTTCTTCTGATACTTGCTTCCTTCTTTGTTTCCTTCCCTACTTTCTTCCTCCCTTTCTATCACCTCTTTTATTTTTTATTTTATTATTTTAAATTTCTTTTGGGTGGCACTTAGGTTTGAACTCAGGGCCTCACACTTACAAGGGAGGCACTTTACCACTTGAGCCACTCCACCAGCCCTTTTTAGTGTTGGTTATTTTCAAAATAGGGTCTCACAAACTATTTGTTCAGGCCTGGCTTTGAACCTCAATCCTCCTAATCTCTGCCTACCGAGTATTAGGATTACAGTGTGAGGCACTGGTGGTGCCGGGCTCCCCTTTTATTTTATAAATACTTATTTAATGCTTTTGTGGTCCAGCACAAAGTTGTACCACAAAAGTTGGGGAACTTGGGAGCTTGTAATAAAGCAGACATGGGTTCCTTTCCCTAAGGAGCCCACCAATTTATGTGAACAAACTGTGTTACTACAATAAAGATATGTATAAAGTACTGTGAGAACCCAGAGAAAGGTCCACAGAAGAGACAATATTTGAACTAAATCTTGGTGAATAGTTAGGAGTAATAGCTTAAAAAGATATTAAATATTTTCCTTTTCACATGTGAGAATTAAAAAGTTCAGAAAACATTTATTAAGCACATTAATCACAGGCACTTTATTAGGAAACAGGGCATTCAGAAAACAAATATAATTTGGCTCCTTTTCTTGAGGGGCATATTGAGTCCTACAGGAGCAGAAGTTTCTACAATATGTATTTTTAGTACATTGTAAGAAAACATGCTCTTACCTGAGTGGGGGTCAAGATAGTAAGGTTAGGTGGAAGCTGGGGATTAGGGAAATTTATTCAGGAGAGTTAACCTGTGCTAAATATTAGTGGATGACCCAACACAGGAAAAACAAAAACCTGTTACATGAAACTGAAACAGACTCTAATAGAGGGTGGAATCCTTCACATCAGCAGGGAAGTAATTGCTACATTTCTTACTAGAGGTGAGAGGGGAAGAGAGTATGCCCACTGGTAAGCTGAGGACTGGGATTGATGGGGTACAAAAAGAGAGGTCTCAGTTAGGGTAGAGGTTAGAGGAAGAACCTTGGAAGCCCTGAGGCAGAGGGATTGCCAACAGTCAGGCAGGAGTGGTAGAGAGGCAAGGCTAACCAGCTAAACAATATGACTGGAGTTTACAGACTGAACTGGTAGATTCAGGTGAGGGAATATTTTTAAGAACAAGTACTCCTAATATTCAATTTTAGGTAATCAGTGTTGCATTGACATAGACTTTATGCATTCCCCAGAACCTCCAGTAAATCAGCTCCATAAAAAATGCTTTCTAATAGAAATCAAGGGCAAGTAGCTGAATTTCACATTTGAGTTAGTGTGGAGCAGAAAGAGGCTGAACTGTAGAAGGTGATTTGAGATCCTCTTGGTACTATGGACTGGAGAGCAAAGTGACCATGAGAAGGGTAAGTCTTAGGAAACACAGAAATCCTGGGAAATACATGGCATGAGGGAGAGGTCAAATTATCATTAGTGTGGAATAAGAAATAGGGATATTAGAGGACAGAATATAAGATGTTTTAGTTAATAATACCTGAATGTGAACTAGTTTATTGATTTATTTTGTGTCCTGGGACGATTCAAGTACCAAAATCCAGGCATCTGGGAAAGGGAATATTTGTAGAGAGGAGTGGGCCGAGTGAGATGCTGGGAGGGGGAGGGAATAACAGAAGTATCAGCCACCTCTTTTACAGGAAGGATAGGACTCCATGGCCACTAATTACTCCTTGTGTCACATTGACATGTGCCAAGGAATTCAGTGTATCTAGCTATGGCCCCTGAAGGAAATTTGTCATTTCTACTTAAAAAATTATTTGTTTTCTATATTTATTTGCTTGTAATTTTTTGTGGTACTTGAGATTGAATCCAGGTCCTAGTACACGCTAAGGAAACATCTTAGCTTTTGAACCATGCCTCCAGCCATTTTTTGTTATTTATTTTTGAGATGGGGTCTCAAAAATCTTTGCCCAGACTGACCTTAAACTTGCGTTTCTCCTGCTTTTACCTTCCAGATAGGTGGAATTACAGTGTGCTGGGCACTTACTTGCTTTTAAGTATAAGGAAATCTGTGTGGCACATTGTCAGAGATTTTGATTCTTAAGGAACTGATTTAAGATATAAACGAGGTAATTAAGCTGTGTGTGTTCTTTTTCTTTTTTCCTGCATTATTGGGGTTTCATGCTTCATGCTTGCTCTACCACTTGAGCCATATGCCCCAGCCCTTTCTTGCTTTAGTTACTTTTCAGTAACTTTAGGCAGAGTCTTGTGCTTTTTGCTAGGGTTGGCTTTGAACCATAATTTTGCTGATGGCAAGCATGAACCACTACCTCCAGCCCTCCAGGCTAGTTCTTCAGCTTACATTGTGAAGGTCAAATAAAATTATATGGAATTTCTGAGCCCATTTCCTGAGCAACCTTGCCGATAAGGACTAGAATCCACTGGCAGTCACATAAGAATCTAATTATCACCAATAGGTTGCAGTTAATCCACATGGGCATTTTGCCAAGGAAGAGAAGGGGAAGCTAATTTCTATCCAAGTAATTTTCACTGAAGCCACTCTCTAATGCTGATATTACATCCTGGAATTCTAAAATCAAGATCCAGCATCCAGATCTATTCTTAATGATTCATGCTCCAAACATGCACCAACATGTGCCTTGTGTGTACTGGGAAGCTGGCTCCTAAGGACGTTTAGGAAGTTGGCTGAGATACTGAAATACAGTCCCTGGAGGTAAGGGTCATATAGCTCCAGTAGTCTAATCTTTGGAGTGAAATTAACACATCATGGTTTGAATGTTGCCTGTGGATTAGAGCCTATTCTTGCTTCATGATACTTGTTGATCTGAATCATAGCATAGGAGGTCAGGAAGAATGGCCTTGCTAGTACAGTCTATACAGAATTGGATTAAATATCTCTATTATCTTTCAAGTTCACAGAGCATTTTTGCATACTGGGTTTTTTGTGGCATGCTTTATGGAATTGATTTTCCTCCATTTGCAATTTACTATTCTTCAATTTGCTCTAATCTTGCTTTGGTATTTGATTAAAATGTTTATTTCCTTTATCTGGCTACTTTTGTATTCAAGACACAAAATACTTTACGTTTCAACAAATAACTAATAATATTTTGGTCTCAGATTGGTTTTAGCCTATGCCTTCTTTACTCTTACGTGAGATGGATGTTGCGTTAACGCCATTCTTATGGCCATTTTATCTCAATGTTTTGGCAGACAGATATTGTGGAAGTACAGAGATGTTTCACTTGTAGTGAAAGTGAGGTCTGCATATTAATCAAAATGCCTCATGTGCATGGAAGCAATGCTAGGAATCTCTCTGTATACCTATCTTTATCTCAAACTAGCAAAAATGCTATGTCTTTCTTATTATCTCTTGTTTTCTCTTCAGCAAAATCGAAAAAGAGGGGTGGAACGGATTCTGCCTGGAAATGGGTGTGGGGGGAATGGAGAGGTATCCAAACAATGTATACACATGTGAGTAAATGTAAAAATGATAAAATAAAAAAGTTGAAAAAAAATTTAAATAAAAAATGCCTTGTGTCTAAAGGTTCATACTACTTTGTTGGGTACTGGCACACCTATAAACACATTATTTCCTTTATCAGGTACTCATTGGTCAAATCATATGGATGAGTTCTAGGCACTTGAAAGGGTGCAGTTCTCCATTCTCAAGAGATTTCACTACATTAAAGGAGAAAAGGAAGCTAGCAAGAGAATATGGTATAAAGGATGGTAAATGAGTCACAAGAATTCATAGGACTATATGTTCTTGGCTGGGGTGACTTCATCCATCCCCACTCCACTCAGTCTACTGGCCAGATCCCATTGCACAGGACAGAACCGGCTCAACCGTGTCCTTGTCTTGGAGTGAATTAAGTATGGCTTTAAGTAAATAGCGGGTTTGAGCTGAGCACAAGGACTATAAAATTATCTCCTGTTTTAGCAAACCAGATGGTATATTTATATAAGCAGGAGAAAAAGTTACTTAGATTTCAGGAAGTTAAAAATACTTGTTAACAAGAGAAAGTTTGTTCAATAAGACAAATAATTTGTCATTTTGTAAAAAAAGAATGATAGACCAAATTGAAAAGAGGTAGGACTGACTATATTCGAGCCATAGAAACAGCACCGAAGTCAAATTTCCAACTGAAATAAACTATTGGTTCCCTGGCAAAGAGGAACCTTCTCCAGCTCTCATGTGAGGGCCTTTGCTACATTAGCAAATGCACGAGGCCCACATATTAATTAGGACTAGTTTGGATTAGGAAAGTTTAGAAATCCTGTTTCAATTAAATCAGCAGAAAGAGGAATTTGTTATAATGAAAATGAAATGTCTAATGGAACCCAGGGATAGACACGTAGGTGCTTTCCAGGAATAAGTAGGAGAGGCCCAAACATTCTTAAGTTACCTTGCCACCTTTCATCTCTGCTCACCTCTATATAACTATACTATTTTATTTTCCATTTCCTCTTTCTAGGCCTGTTGTCATTGGTTCTCTAATCTAAATAACAACAAACATTCCCCTGTTCTCTCCAGCATTTCCTAAGTTTTTCTTATTCCTGTTTCAGCTGCTGGAGAGAAATTGGCTTTTATTCTCAGCTCCTGTTTCATAAATTACAGGAAAAGGCTGAATTGATTCAGCTAGAGTCTGGTGCCCACCTATGTGTAAATGACTGTAGCCAGGAACAGTGACAGCATACTAAATGCAGTGTAGTGCTGCTAATGTTTACAATAGACTTTTGGGGTAGGAAGGGGAAGGTGCAACCATTTGTGGTGCCTGTGGATCTCTGTGGTGTAAATACTCTCACCGTGGCTGATTTCAAGCTAAGAAGGAGATATCACTGCTTGTGTAGTTGGAAGAGATGCTAACAATCAGTCTTCATCAGATAAAATTCAACAGCTTTGAAAATAGCTACTCCCATAGCAACCACAGGGATGAGGGAACATTTCTTATGCAAGCAGACCACTGTGCACAAACACATCAATGTGTCGAGCACAGCTCACATTATACAATAAATATTGTTATTTCCCCAGCATATGATACTTTCATACTCAAAGTTTTTAAAGTTAAGGTAGTAGTATAATAAATATATAGCATAATATTGCTTTAGTTCTCTGAATGGATATTAATGGAACTTAGAGATTTAATGCTAAATGTGAAAACTGCAAGTTTTCTGTTTCCTAGTGAATTAAGCTGATCATTACTAGTTGGTTCTGTGTTATATGTGAAATAAGATGGAGAAAATTATTAGTGTTAAGTTTATGCAACCTTATTTACCTATTACTAATTTTAACTTGTATTTATTTGCGTGTGTGAGTTTCTACTTCTTTGCAACTTAATACCATATATAAACTCATCTAATTGCCTCCATAATCAAGATAAATATTTTCTATTACCAATGAAGCTTTCTTTTTGGTGGGACTGGGTTTTGAACTCAGGGCTTTGTTCTTGCAAAGCAGGTGCTCTGCTGCTTGAGCCACACCTCCAGGCCATTTTGCTCTGATTTTTGTTTTGGAGATGGAGTCTCAAACTATTTGCTCAGGCTGCCCTCAAACCACAGTCTTCCCTCAAACCACAGTCTTCCTTATCTCAGCTTCCCCAATAGGTAGGATTATAGGCATAAGTCACCAGTGACTGGCTACCAATGAAGCTTTTATGGGCATTCGTGTATAGGTTTTTGTGTGAACCTAAATCTTTAATTATAGCTTTAGTTTTAAACTCCAAAACATTAAAATTTTATTTTCCTTCAGAATTTTCTTACCAATTGAGCTATTTTTACTTCAACAAACAGTCAACTATGTATGTGTGTATGTGTGTGCATGTGTGTTTTCTTACACCAGCAAATTCTCCAGGGCTCTGGACACCAACAATTGAATTCAATTCTGATATCATCTACCAAGAATTAGCACCAGATTCCAGAAGTTTAAGGGCTCAGTCTTACCAGACTTACCCCAGTTCAGATGCCAATCATAAGTCCTGGCCTACTTGTACTTCTGACTGTCCAGCTATAAATTGGGGCTTCCAGTGGTCCCCTCCTCATGTATGGTGATGCTAGAATGACTCTATGAACTCAAGGAGGCTTAACAATTGCTGTCTTATTATAAAAGATGAATCTCAGGAAATCCAAACAGAAGAGATGTACAGGGCAAGACATGGAGGGTGAAGCAAGGAGGGAAGAGATGACCAGAGCTCCTGTGCCCTTTCAGCGCATTACCCTCCTGGCACTGTGATGTGTTCATCAATCTGCAAGCTCTCTGAACTCCATTGTTTGGGAGTTTTTATAGAGTTCTCACACTGGTGCTCCTCAGCTTACAATGGTTTCACATCCCAATAACTCCACTGTAAGTTGAACATATTGTAAACTGAAAGGGCATTGAATACAACTAACCTACCAAACATCACAGTAAAGTGTTGAATATCTCATGTAATTTATTTAATTTTGTGCTGAAAATGAAAACCAGAATGGTTGTATGAGTAAGTTTTGCATCACTATAATGTAAAAAAGTCATAAGTCAAGTTGTCTTAAGTCAGGGACTAACAGTATAGATATGATTCATTAAATTAATGGGTATTAGTAATGAACTCTCTCCCCACACTGTAGAACAAGAGGTGCGGCAGAAATTTCCAGGCTTCTAGTCAAGACTTTGTCTTTCTCATAAGCAGCCTCCATCTTGAATCTATCTATAGGCCTGACAAGAGTTGCCTCTTTAAAACACATGATACTCATATCAACCTTATCATTGATGAAATTCCAGGGTTTTAGGAGCTCTGTGTCAGAAACCAGAACAAAGTCCAAATATCTTTTTATGATACCATACCATTTTTTTTTTTTTGTAGAACTGGCATTTGAACTTAGGGCCTATACCTTGAGCCATTCCACCAGGCCTTTATTGTGATGGACTTTTTGAAGACAGGGTCTCACAAACTGCTTGCCAACACTGGCTTCTGATCCTCCTGATCTCTGCTTTCTGAGTAGCTAGGATTACAGGCATAAGCCACTGGATCCCAGCTAAGAGTATATTTTTATTTTTATTTTTTTTCTTGTATTATTCATATGTGCATACAAGGCTTGGTTCATTTCTCCCCCCTGCCTCCACCCCCTCCCTTACCACCCACTCCGCCCCTTCCCTTTCCCCCCACCCCCTCAATACCCAGCAGAAACTATTTTGCCCTTACTTCTAATTTTGTTGTAGAGAGAGTATAAGCAATAATAGGAAGGAACAAGGGTTATTGCTGGTTGAGATAAGGATAGCTATACAGGGCATTGACTCACATTGATTTCCTGTGTGTGTGTGTTACCTTCTAGGTTAATTCTTTTTGATCTAACCTTTTCTCTAGTTCCTGGTCCTCTTTTCCTATTGGCCTCAGTTGCTTTTAAGGTATCTACTTTAGTTTCTCTGTGTTAAGGGCAACAAATGCTAGCTAATTTTTTAGGTGTCTTACCTATCCTCACCCCTTCCTTGTGTGCTCTCGCTTTTATCATGTGCTCATAGTCCAATCCCCTTGTTGTGTTTGCCCTTGATCTAATGTCCACATATGAGGGAGAACATATGATTTTTGGTCTTTTGGGCCAGGCTAACCTCACTCAGAATGATGTTCTCCAATTCCAATCATTTACCAGCGAATGATAACATTTCGTTCTTCTTCATGACTGCATAAAATTCCATTGTGTATAGATACCACATTTTCTTAATCCATTAGTCAGTGGTGGGGCATCTTGGCTGTTTCCATAACTTGGCTATTGTGAATAGTGCTGCAATAAACATGGGTGTGCCTCTGGAGTAACCTATGTCACAGTCTTTTGGGTATATCCCCAAGAGTGGTATTGCTAGATCAAATGGTAGATCGATGTCTAGCTTTTTAAGTAGCCTCCAAATTTTTTTCCAGAGTGGTTGTACTAGTCTACATCCCCACCAACAGTGTAAGAGGGTTCCTTTTTCCCTGCATCCTCGCCAACACCTGTTGGTGGTGGTGTTGCTGATGGTGGCTATTCTAACAGGGGTGAGGTGGAATCTTAGTGTGGTTTTAATTTGCATTTGCTTTATTGCTAGAGATGGTGAGCATTTTTTCATGTGTTTTTTGGCCATTTGAATTTCTTCTTTTGAGAAAGTTCTGTTTAGTTCACATGCCCATTTCTTTATTGGTTCATTAGTTTTGGGAGAATTTAGTTTTTTAAGTTCCCTATATACTCTGGTTATCAGTCCTTTGTCTGATGTATAGCTGGCAAATATTTTCTCCCACTCTGTGGGTGTTCTCTTCAGTTTAGAGACCATTTCTTTTGATGAACAGAAGCTTTTTAGCTTTATGAGGTCCCATTTATCTATGCTATCTCTTAGTTGCTGTGCTGCTGGGGTTTCATTGAGAAAGTTCTTACCTATACCTACTAACTCCAGAGTATTTCCTACTCTTTCCTGTATCAACTTTAGAGTTTGTGGTCTGATATTAAGATTCTTGATCCATTTTGAGTTAATCTTGGTATAGGGTGATATACATGGATCTAGTTTCAGTTTTTTGCAGACTGCTAACCAGTTTTCCCAACAGTTTTTGTTCAAGAGGCTGCTATTTCTCCATCGTATATTTTTAGCTCCTTTGTCAAAGATAAGTTGGTTATAGTTGTGTGGCTTCATATCTGGGTCCTCTATTCTGTTCCACTGGTCTTCATGTCTGTTTTTTTGCCAGTACCATGCTGTTTTTATTGTTATTGCTTTGTAATATAGTTTGAAGTCAGGTATTGTGATACCTCCAGCATTGTTCTTTTGACTGAGTATTGCCTTGGCTATTCATGGCGTCTTGTGTTTCCATATAAATTTAACAGTAGATTTTTCAATGTCTTTAATGAATGTCATTGGAATTTTGATGGGAATTGCATTAAACATGTAGATTACTTTTGGGGGTATTGACATTTTTACTATGTTGATTCTACCAATCCATGAGCATGGGAGATCTCTCCACTTTCTGTAGTCTTCCTCAATCTCTTTCTTCAGAAGTGTATAGTTTTCCTTGTAGAGGTCTTTCACATCTTTTGTTAGGTTTACACCTAGGTATTTGATTTTTTTTGATGCTATTGTAAATGGAATTGTTTTCATATATTCTTTTTCAGTTTGCTCATTGTTAGTGTATAGAAATGCTAATGATTTTTCTATGTTGATTTTATATCCTGCTACCTTGCTATAGCTATTGATGATGTCTAGAAGCTTCTGAGAAGAGTTTTTTGGGTCTTTAAGGTATAGGATCATGTCGTCTGCAAATAGAGATATTTTGACAGTTTCTTTACCTATTTGTATTCCTTTTATTCCTTCTTCTTGCCTAATTGCTCTGGCTAGGAATTCCAGTACTATGTTGAATAGGAGTGGAGATAGTGGGCATCCTTGTCTGGTTCCTGATTTTAGAGGGAATGGTTTTAGTTTTTCTCCGTTAAGTATAATGCTGACTGTAGGTTTGTCATATGTAGCATTTATAACGTTGAGGAACTTTCCTTCTATTCCTAGTTTTCTTAGGGCTTTTATCATGAAATGATGTTGGATCTTATCAAAGACTTTTTCTGCATCTATTGAGATGATCAAGTGGTTTTTGTCTTTGCTTCTGTTAATGTAGTTTATTACGTTTATTGATTTTCCTATGTTGAACCACCCCTGCATCCCTGGGATGAAGCCTACTTGGTCGTGGTGAATATTCTTTTTGATTCGTTGCTGAATTCGGTTTGCCATTATTTTGTTGAGGATTTTTGCATCAATGTTCATTAAGGAGATTGGCCTATAGTTCTCCTTTTTGGAGGTGTCTTTGCCTGGTTTTGGGATAAGTGTATTACTGGGTTCATAGAAATGTGTTAGGCAGTTTTCCTTCCCTTTCTATTTTGTGGAACAGTTTAAGGGGGGTTGGTATTAGTTCTTTTTCAAAGGTCTGATAGAATTAAGCAGAGTATATTTTTAATAAATACTGATATGCTATTTGTGTGACTTAGGGTTACATTGTGTGCTTTAAGTCTCATCTTTCATCTATAATGAGAATTAGTGATGAAAAAGAGGTTCTGGTGACATTTTAATTTCCTTAAAGTCTACAAAGAGTAAATTGAAGTAGTGCTTGCAGAAGGTCTTCCATAAAGGAATAACTTATTTTAAAATTGCTCTGTGGCTACTACTATAAACCTAAAGATCTGAAAATGATAAGAGTTATCATTGACATATTTCTTTTGGACAGAATTGCATCCCCAGGTCACACTGAGGAAATTGTCCAAGCCCCATGAGTCCTTTGTCGTACTCCAAACTCAAATCTTAGCCTGATAGCAATTGGAGTAATTGTTTCAGTTCTTCTGATTGCAAGAGAGTAAGTAAATTGAGCAGACAAGATGCAGTTCTCAGAGATTAACTCTTTAGTTCTCAGATTTTTTACCAATAAAAAACATTGTTTGAGTTCATTGTTTTGGTGTGTGATCTGATTACTTACAGCAGAATGTGAAATGATTTGTGGAGAGAAAATGGACCTACCATCTCTTTATTTCATTGGCTCAGTTCCAAAACAGATGCACAAGTAGGGACCATTCCTATAGTCAAAATGGGATTGCATGAAAACCCATACATGTCCAAAGTGTAATAGTATTACAATTACCAAACAAAAGTGTTACAAATAGAAATAGTCTTCACCACTATAACAAAATATTTATTCATTTAAGGGTATAAATTTTGCAAGGAAACAAACTTACCAGTTGTGAGCTGTGAGGATCAGGCAAGTAGCTTCTCTTCTTTGTTTGTCTGAATTTTCTTCTGTTAAATAGAGATTATGGAGATAAAAGTTGTGGATATTAAAATGTGATGATTTATATAAAATGCTTGGCAACATCTGACATTTAATGAACGCTCCCAAATGAAACTTAGTACTATTTGCAAAAACATGTCCTCTATTATGACTCATTGTGACTTCCAGCTCAACCCATCTCTGAAACAGTTCAGATTACCCAGTAATTGAATGTAAGATGGACAGGTAGAGGATGCTGGGTTTCGTTTGATAAGTTTATTCCCAGTTCTTTTACCTGGGACAACAAAAAGTACTGGGAAGATCCTTGACTTATGTTCTCTGTAAGGTCTTAGTTTTCTCCTTGCACATTGTAGCTATCTTTGGCTGGTGTCACGAGGGCTTATTGGTTCAATTGAGTACAGACAGACCATACTCCGGAGACTCTTATTTCAGAAAACAGGGTTTTTATTCAAACAAATTCACACGGCACTTTCCTATGGATCCTAATGCTTGTCTCTTCTACCCTAGCCAGCCAGGAGTTACTCAGACCTTCCCCCAAGTCTTGCTCACCATGAGATGTCTTCTCAGCTGATGAAGGGGCGTATCTGTGCTCCAAGGGATCCTCACAGCCGCCTCAGTGCAGGTCCAGTCACGGTTCACCAGTGACTCCCAGTGGTCGTTGAGAGAAGGGGCATGCTCACAAGTGGAGGCTGTCTCCACGTCAGGGCCTCAGGACAGACTCTGACAGTGTGGTCTCTGATAGGCGAGGAGGCCAGCGAGGTTTTGGGTTCTGGCCTAAGTTTGTAGCCTGGTGGTGATCTCACCACCCCTGTTATCCACACTGTCACCTTAGGGTTAGCTTGTTTGCATATCATCTACCACCTTAGGTCTGGCTTATTAGCATATCAGCCACCACCTTAGGGTTGGCTTATTAGCATATCAACCTGTCATACTCTGGCTGGTTACTAAGTCATAACACACTGTAGCTGATACTTCTTATTTTAATAGTTTTTCATACTTTAACACGATACAATCCATCAATACAACAAAAATCTTATATGTGTTCACCACAGCTGGCTAAAGCCTCCAGAGAACCGGGCACTGGAGGCTCACGCCTGTAATAATAGCTACACAGGAGGCAGAGATCAGTAGGATCATGGTTTGAAGCCAGTCTTGGCAAGCAGTTTGTGAGACCCTATTTTGAAAATGTCCATTGCAAAAAAGGGCTGGTGGAGTGGCTCAAGGTGTAGGCCCTGAGTTTAAACCCAAGTACTGAAAAAAAAAAAAAGCCTCCAGAGAGCTCAGTGTTCTATTTTTGGCATCATATCCAAAACAAATGTGTACTCTACACTTTGAGTGAGTGGTAGATGGGAATAGTGGGTGAGGCCTAAGATTTTTTGCCAGGTTTTAGGAATATACACCAATGTCATACATTTTGACTAAAAAGCTCAAATCTGTAGTTTATACTTTTCTTCCCTGATGAAACATTGGCTTTATATGACTATGACTACCTTTTGAAGGGAGTACATTAGTTATGTACATGATTGAGTTCAACTAAGCTTTTCTCATGGCACTGTCATTTGAACTCAAGGCCTCACACTTGTTAGACAGGTGCTGTTACTGCTTGAGCCACTCCAACAGCCCCCTGACCCCCTTTTTTTCAACTTTCTAACTAAGTTGTTTTTATTTTTATTATTTATTTTATTTTTTTGCTGGGTGGGGGTACATTGTGGCATTTACAAAAGTTTATACAATGTATCAAATATATCATACTTGAATTCACCTCCTCCATCAGTCTCCTTTACCCCCATTCCTGGAATAGTTTCAAAGGTCTGATTTTTTTATATTTGTATACATGTATACACGGTATTTTCACCATATTCACCCTTCTGCACCCTTTCCCCACCACCTCTCCCTTCCCACTAGTACCAACCTCCCCCACCCTGTTCTGCCCTCTTGTTCTCCAATTTTGTAGAAGAAAAATGAAAAAGAAATAGATATTTTTGCTTGTTTGAGATAAAGGTAGCTACACAGGAGGTTTCCTTGTGACATTTCCATGTATATATGCACTGTAACCACAATTGGTTCATCTCTTCTATTTTTCTTCATTCTACCTTAGTCCTTTTCTAATGATGGTTTCAACTGGTTGAAAAATTCTATATTCATTCTTGTATAGAGAGTACATCAAACATATTCACCTTCTTAAGTTTTCCTTCTGATGCACGGATGACACGTGCAGGAATTCAGGTGCTCAGGGTTTTTGAGCCCGCTCTGAGGATGAAAACACAGGTGGACTCCAACAGCAGAGGTTGGAAAGATTTTATTTGTAGAGAAGAGAAGAGAAAGATGGCATATTGGAGAATGCAGGGGGACCTGGAAACCGGTGATCCCATGGGTCAGGTTGGAGATTGGGTTTTATAGCCTTTCTTTGCATTGCCTGGGGGCAGAGATGTCTCTCAGGTGCAGACAGGGAAGGAGAGGTGTCTCCTTGATCACTTATCACCTTTTGGGACCTCCTGCAGTCTGTCCTTTAGTCCTTCATCCCCCCTTTTCAATCCTGTTGTTAGGGATAGCGATGAAGAGGTCTGTTCAGTAACTGCTTCCTGGTGACAGGCGGTGATGAAGGGGCCCACAGCATCAGGGCTGACCACAAGAGGGCTTGTTAAGGGGACTTCAGTAGTAGGTCATTTTCATCTCCACCAGAGGCATTTGTAGTTTGGTGGATTCTAGGCGAGAAGAAACAAACTTGACAAATAAGTTTAAAATGCAAGGCCCAAACACAAGCAAGAGAATAATGGCAACAATAGATCCCAGAAAGGGTAGGAACCAAATCCTGGAGGGGAGCCAGGATTTTATTTGTTCCCATACCTGAGTAGAAACCTGAGTTTCAAGAGATTGCTCCTGGAGCCATTTAGCCTGTTGGAGAATGTAATCTGCACGTTCCTCTACAATGCCTGAAGTGTTTATATATGTGCAACAGGAGGTATTGGCGATGGCACATACCCCTCCTTGTTTGGCCAAGAGAAAATCTAGAGCCAGGCGGTGGTTTATTGCCATGCAGGCAAGGGATGACAAAGACCTTTGCATGCCCTGGATAGCAAGGCCTACCTGTTCTGAAGTGTCCTCTACCACTTTAGTTAGGTTTTTTGCAGTTACATGATTGGCAATCACCCCACAACTGATTCCAGCAAGGGGTGCAACTAATGCTGTTATCCCTAAAATTATTAAAGTAACCTCCCTTTTATCCCTATGGGAAGCTGTTCCTGTTTGTTGGGAAAATTCAATTTGTTGTATTATAGTATTAGTCCAAAAAGAGATATGTTCAGGATTGGGTATAAGTTGGGCAATTGCCCAATTTTCTCTAGTATGATTTGGGTGTAGACATGGCAGCCTCCATACCTGGTCCTTTTTCCATGACCTCCCTACAAAGAGATATCCTTCCTCAAGGTATAAAATACCTTGAATGTTGTTAGCCTGGGCCTGGGAGGTGTCTCCTGGAAACAAGTCGTCAGAGACATTAGGCTGCTGGTAAAAGATGGAGACACAGGGGGTGGAAAGGTAGAGTTATACAGTTCTCCTAATCCTGTCGTATATTTTGTTAAGATACATTTGTGATGGCCAGTCATAAGTATGCAATAAGAGTTTTTACCAGTGAGGTTTGAGGACTCGTTTAGCTTGGAGACAAGGCTCCCATTATAAGCATTAGCCCTAAGCATATTGGGACTCATAAAAGTGGGGCTCTTAGAGATCCTCATAAAGCACCAGCTGACTGTGAGATGATAGTCACCTTTAAGGGTGGTGAAGTCAAAAATGTCTTTTGGGAAGTAGGCCCTAGGTCTTTTATTGACAAATGACAAACTGGTATATAGTTATCTGGGACAGAAACATTGAACATCCAAATTTTTGACTGAGAAATGAACCCAAGCCAAGAGTAAGACATAGTAGGCTGGTTCTTCCATGGCACCCCTGTACGAGGAACCATGGGCATAGGAGAAATCATCTGGCCTGAATATTAACAAAGGGAAGGGACCCTGAGTGAAATTTAATAGGACCCATGTTAGCAGGTAAGCGGCAAACCCAGGAGTCCTTTAGTGGAGATTTTGGAAGGGAAAATGCTAGAGAGATTTAAGAACCCATTGGTTTTCCATGAAGGGCTATGGCTTTTCTCGTATGGGGGTGCTAGTGTTCCCAGAAGACCAAACCCTATAGCAATATAGTTAGCAAATGAAAGGAATATGCTGATGCTGTCTTTTGGGGTTCTATTTTAATTAGAGGGAGCTGTAGCAACTAGCCCTATTTTTAAAGTGATTATAAGCAGAATGAATAGACTGATTAGGAAGTTTGGATAAAGAAGGCTTATGAAGATGATTTATCTGTATCTGTAGGTGTTTTCTTTTTGAACAGCAGTTTTAATCCATCCAAAGGTTCACATGAGAAGGAGGCAGGCTCCAATTCTGGGTCTGGAGGTGGAGATGTGACATTTGCAGAGGAATTCCAGCTCTTGACTCTTGAGTGATGGATCCAGGAATCCAGGCCAGCCACTCTCACTGCCGTCAGAGTAGACAGAATGACTGGATATGGTCCCTCCCAGAGCGGGATGTTTAAATCCTAGGTTGGATTTGGAGACTTTATTAGGTCTAGGTCATCAGGGCAAAAGAGAGGGGATCCCCTTATATCCTCTCTGGGGGTGGCTTGTTTGATCTCCGAGAGTGTTTGTTGGAATTTAGCAAGTTGAGTGACATGGGAAATTAACTGAGCTGTCTCTTGGTCAAGAAGGAGGCCATTGGTTAGGAAGGGCCTGCCATATAGAGATTCAAAAGGAGTCAGTCCTTGCTTGCCTGGAGTGTTTCTGAGCCTGATGAGAGCAATAGGGAGGAGCTTGGTCGAGGGGGAGTGGGTTTCTTGGGCCAATTTAGCCAGGTGTCTTTATAAAAGTTCATTTGTTTTTTCTACCTTTCCAGATGACTGGAGACGCCAGGCACAGTGGAGGTGGTATTCTATGCCTAGTGCTCTAGAGAGTTCCTGACTTACTTCTGCCTTAAATGCAGGCCCATTATCACTTTGAAGGCTTTTGGGGAGGCCAAAGCAAGGGATTATTTCTGTGATTAGAACTTGGGCCACCTCCCTAGCATGTTCTGTACTGCAAGAAAAAGCCTCTACCCATCCAGTGAACGTATCCACAAATACTAACAGTAGTTTTGACTTTGGTCCCCCTGGCATATGGGTAAAGCCTAGTTGCCAGTCTTCCCTGGGATAGGATCCCTGTTTTTGTGCTCCTGGCACCTGGAGTCTTTTATTGTTGGGATTATTTTTTATTTTATTTTATTTGTTATTCCTGTACAACTTGTTGGGCAGTGTCCCTTAACTTAGTTCCCCCAAAATTTTGTTGACCAAAACCAAAGTATTGTCTAAGCCCAAATGGTGGAGTTGGTGGAGAGTCTTAAGAATTTTCCACTGGAGTGTCTCAGGGAGCCATAACTTTCCTCCAGGTGACACCCACCAACCACGATGATCTAATTGGTACCCTTGGTCTGAGGCTTGCTTACTTTCCTCTGACTGATAATGTGGTCTCTCTGGGGGAAGGAGAGTCCTCTCCCAGAGAGAGGGACAGCTATATATTCCTGCATGGCTGCCCGTTTAGCTGCCTCGTCAGCAGCTTTGTTTCCCTTTGTTATCTTATCTTTCCCTTTTTGGTGACCTCTACAATGAATCACTGAGACCTCTTTAGGCAACAGAACAGCATGTAGGAGGGCTAGTATGTCACAAGCATGTCTAATGGGAGAGCCTGTTGTAGTTTGCATTCCCCTTTCCTTCCAGATGGCTGCATGAGCATGCAAGATCAGGAAGGCATACTTAGAATCTGTGTAGATATTTACTCTCTGTTCTTTTGACAGTCTTAGGGCTTCTGTTAGGGCCACTAATTCTGCCAACTGAGCACTTGTATTAGGAGGAAGAGGACCTGATTTGAGGATGCCAAACTCTGTCACAACTGCAAACCCTGCATGTCTGACACCATTCTTGACAAAGGAACTGCCATCAGTGTAGAATTCTAGATCTGGGTTTTTTAAGGGCCGATCAGTTAAGTCAGGTTGGGCAGCATAATTTTCCATAAGTACCCCCTCACATGAGTGCTCAGGATTTCCCTCTGCCTCTGGTAGAAGGGATGCAGGATTTAGGCTCTGACAGGTCCTTAAATTTATTTATGTCCCTCCCAGAAGCTAGGCCTAGTATTTAAGTAGATGGCTGTCAGATAGCCAAAGTTCTCCTTTTGAGTTTAAAATTCTCCCTAGGTCATGTGGGGTATAAACCATTAGGGGGAGGTTTAGGATAAGTTTCTGAGTTTTGGCACTAGAAGGCTTACTGCAGCATTGCTCTAAGGCATCCTGGCCATCCCTTGGCTACCTGACCTAACTCTTTGCTTAAGTAACCTACTGGCTGGGGAATGATGTCCCAGAGCTGAGTTACCATGCACAAGGCCAATCCTCCCTTTTCATAGACATATAATTGAAACTTGTCTTGTACTGGGAGACCCAGGGCAGGAGCTGTCATAAGAGCCTTTTTCAACCCGTGGAATGCATTTTCTGACTTGTCATCCCCCTCAATAAAGGGCTGGGTATCCTTCTGTGCTTCCTTAAGGATTTGATATAAGGGCCTGGCTAGATCTACATATCCCAGGATCCAAATTCTACAGTATCCTGTGACCCCCAGAAAGGCCCTCAATTGCTTTAGAGTTTTAGGTAGAGGAAACATCAGGATTGGATGGATTCTATCTTCTCCTAGAGACCTCATTTCTTTCTCCAGGACAAGACCTAAATATGTAACCCTAGAGTGACACAATTGGGCTTTTTCTTTAGAGATTTTATACCCTCTATCTGCTAAGAAGTTTAGTAAGGACTCAGTGGCTTGTGAAATGACAGGCTCATTTGGTCCACAGAGTAGGAGGCCATCTATATATTGTAGCAGAGTAGCTTGTGGTTATTGCCATTCTGCCAAGTCTTGGGTTAGAGCAAACCCAAAGATGTGGGGGCTGTCTCTGAATCTCAGGGGGAGGACAGTCCAAGTGATCTGCCCAGACTTTCTTGTGGGGTCCTCAAAGGCAAAGATAGGTTGACTTTTAGGGTATAAGAGAATGCAAAAGAAGGCATCTTTTAAATCCAGGACAGAGTAGTAAGTAGTACCCGGAGGTATTTGGGCTAAAAGCGTATAGGGATTTGGAACTACAGGGTGGAGAGGCACTACTGCTTCATTGATCAGGCAGAGATCCTGGACTAGCCTCCATTTGTTAGGTCCCTTCCTGACACCAAGAATAGGAGTATTATATGGGCTGGAGCATTCTATTAGCAGTCCCTGTCTCTTTAAGTCTTTGATTATGGGAATTAGCCCCTCCTTAACTTCTGGCTTTCAAAGATATTGCTTTTGATGGAGAAACCAGGAGGGATCCTTGAGATGAATTAGGACTGGGGCAGCTGTTTGTGCCCATCCCACAGTGTGTCCACACTGTGGGGGTCTACTTGTTCCTCTATTAGGGGCAAGCAAAAATACTCTCCTGGGGGGAAAAGTAGCTGTAACCCCAATTTAGATAGAAGGTCTCACCCTAGCAGAGGGGTAGGGGTTTCTGGGACAATTAAAAAGGAGTGACAGAAATGGAAATCTCCCCAGGAGCAGACTAAAGGCTGAGTGAAATAATGCTCTAGAGGCTGGCCTGATATGCCTCAAACAGTAATTTTCTTGGAGGATCTGGGTCCAGGAGAGAAAGGAATAGCCAAATGTTGGCTCTAGTATTGATAAGGAGGCTGACCTTATGCTTTTATGGGACTCCTCTGCTTTTATGGTGGTTACAGAGCCTGGATGGGAGGCCCAGGGACCTGTTATTGGGTGGGAGGCTCTGGTCTTGGTTCCCTGACAAATGGGGCAGGGTCCCAGAGGTAGCTTTCTCCAGGGGCACACCCTCCTAAAATGGCCTGCCTGTGCACGTTGAAAGTATGTCCTCAGGTTTGGACTTTGCCCTGGGGGAGCCCCTCTGAGCACTGTGATCAGAGCCTCCTGCCACTTATCCTTTCTATTTTCCTTTTCCAGGTCCTTCCTTTCTTTTTCTAAGTCTCTGTTATAGTATACAGACGTGGCTACATGGACCAATTGGTCCAGGTCTCTGCTCCTGTCAGCCACCAATTTCTGAAGCTTTTTACAGATATCTGGGACTGACTGTGTTAGAAATTTATCTTTAGGATGACTTCCTCTTCCTGTGACTCTGGTATAATATTGGTATGCTTTTGTAAAGCATCCTTAAGTCTCTGTAGGAAAGCTACTGGAGTTTCTAAGGGTCCTTGCTGTACAGCTGTGACTTGGGAGTAATTAAGAGGTTTTACCTTGGCTCTCTTTAGACCCTCAAGAATGTAGTGGATGAAATGGTTATGATTCCATTCATCCTTGTCATTTTCAGGGTCCCACTTAGGGTCATATCTAAGCATTGCCTGATCTCCTGTTGGAATTGGGAATCGAGGTTCCATTTTAGGTATCCAGTGTCTTTGTCTTTATTCTTCCTCCTCCTCCTCCTCCTCCTCCTCCAGCAAGGGCCCAGTCCAAGACAGGGCTGTAGGGCTGATTTTATCTAAGTGATAATTGTCTCCAGCTGTGACTGCCTGATCTAGTACCTACTGTTTCTCTAGAGAAGTGAGGGTCTGAGATAGCAATAGCATTACATCTTTCCAGCTCAGTTCAAAGTTTTGGCTGACTTCTCTAAATGCCTGGATGTACTGATCTGGGTTTTCTGTGTAATTTCCTAAATCCTTTTTTATTTCCTTAAATTCACTCACTCTAAAAGGAACATGAGCTCTGTCCCCTCCAGGAATTAACTGCAGGGAGCAGAGTCCTGTGGGACAGCATCTAGTGTGTGAGGTAGCTGGGTAAGGGGGAAGAGGAGGAGCTGATGGAGCATTAGATGGGTTTTTTTGGTTCAAGGGAGTTTGGGGGCTTTTTGCAAAGCCTGGGTATCTAGCCTGCATTTGTTCAGCCATTCTGGATGGTCTCTTAGGATAAAGAACAATTGAATATATGGAACTTCAGTCCACTTTCCCTCCTTTTTACAGAGCATATCTAATTGAAGAATGGTATTATAATTAATGCTCCCTCCTTTTGGCCATCTTTCCTCATTTCCCAGAAGATACTGTGGCCAAGCCTGGGTGCAGTAAAACTTGAGTTGCTTTTGCTGAAGACTTTCTGGATCAAGATCTTTCCAATGTTTTAATAAGCAGGCAAGGGAGGATCCTTCCTGGATCCTTGAGGCTTGATTCCCCATCTAAAAAAGGAAACAAGGGAAAACTGGTCACCTTAACAGAGGTTTCTTCTTTTATCTAGGTGTCCCCAGATGAGGAGAAACTCTAGTGGGAGAGGGCATCCCGCTCTCTCTTGCTCCTTCCACTGCCACTTGTGGGTAAATTCACGGAGGATTTACAGATACCTCAGTTGCACCCACCCCCCTGAGATGATCTTTGACCAATCCCTCATCTATTTTGATTTGCCTGTTTGCCCTGTGACTCAAGTAGGCCTAGTTCTCCTCTATCAGCTGAATGATTGTAATTAAAAAAAATAACTCTATCAAAGTAACCAAGAGGGCTTGCATGGCCAGATGGAGGACCCCTGTAGAGGCATGGATGGGGACTACTGATGAAGTAGACTTTTGTCTCCCTATATATCCTGTGAGGCATACATGCTTTTTTATGAAAAGAGAGAGAGCAAGAGCATCTGGAGGCTTTTGCTCCGGTAAGGGGCAAAAATGGAGACCTGAGGTTTTTGCCTTTTAACTGTTTTTTTTTTTCTTTCCCTGAGGGCAGGCTGGAGAATCTGTTTAACCAGTTAACCTGATGCTTGACAAAGACAGTAAAGCCTATATTGGAGACTATCATTTTCTGGTGCCTGTAAGGATTTTTTCCAAACTCCCTAAAGAAAGAAGCTCACTGCTATTAGAGGAAAGTGGGGAGGGGGCACTCATCCTGAACTGCCTGGGAAAGGGGAAGGAGAAGCTGAGGGTTGGGGGAAAGAGTTTTCAGGCTCAACACATGAGGGATTATTGATCATCCCTGCTGTCCAGGTTGATCTTGCCCAAAGTCAGTACTGGAGCACTGGAAGCAAGAGGTGACCTCCACTCTCGGGCCATGGAAACCATGAAGAAAGCATAAGAGATTTGACTGTTTGCCACGGACATGGCTGGAGGGATCCAAGACTTAGCTGCCTTTGGAGCCTCAGGGAGGTTTCAGGAAGTTGTGTCTTCAGCCTTTGGATGACACTGGGGAGTGCCCCGGCCAGAACAACTTTTGTGGCTTGAAGACAAACTTTCCTTTCCACTGGCTGTTTTTGGACCTCCCCTTAAGCTGGTCAGATCTTGAAAGAGAGAGTTAGCATTTGAGGAGAGGAAAAAAGAAAAAGTCTTGGTGCACCAAAGTCGAGTTCTGCCCATGTAGCATTGGCAGTGTGGTATAAATCCCCTCCTGGCCTCTGAGTTTCCTCAGATTGCCTGCCGTACAGCTGTAGTGGGCTCGGAGCTTTTTCTCAGTTTCCCAAGGAAGAAACCCTCCTTAACAAGAGAGAGAGAGAGAACAAGGTTGACCTGAGAGTTCCACAGTAGCTAGGCCATGGTGGGGGGGTATCTCCTGGAAAATAGACTTCACCAGCATGTCAGACACTCACGGCCACATTCCTAGGCAGTTTTTCCCAGTTTGGCACAACTTATACCAACCTTGATTCAGAAGAGATTGGGTCCCTTTGTGGGTCACTAAATATGATGCACAGATGACATGCGCAGGAATTTCAGGTGCTCAGGGTTCTTGAGCCCACTCTGAGGACAAAAGCACAGGTGAATTCCAACAGCAGATGTTGGAAAGATTTTATTTGTAGAGAAGAGAAAGACTGCATATTAGAGAATGCAGGGGACCCGGAAACCGGTGATCCCGTGGGTCAGGTTGGGGATTGGGTTTTACAGCCTTTTTTTTGCATTGCCTGGGGGCAGAGATGTCTCTCAGGTGCAGACAGAGGTTTCCTGGGAAGGAGAGTTGTCTCCTTGATCACTTATCACCTTTTGGGACCTCCTGCAGTCCATCCTTTAGTCCTTCACTTCTTTTACCCTACCCCTCTGTATGTGACCTCCTCTTAGTGCTCTTAGTGTGACCTAATTTTCCAACCTTTTTTTTTTTGTTGTTTTTTGAGATAGGGTCTCACAACTATTTGCCTGAGTCTAGCTTCAAATTGCTATCTTCCTGATCTCTGCTTCCTGAGTAGCTAGGATTACAGGGTGAGCAACCAGGCACTGGCTCTTTTTTCTTTTTGTGCCCTATAAGGAAAGGTTATTGCTAAGGAATTCTCTTGACTGAACTCAAACAGAGCAGCCAGACCATAATTTCAACTCTCAATGAATAATTATTCTCTGGATATTTATTTCAAGATTACAAATTTTGGCCCTTTTTAGCATTACTTTTCCAACACATATAGTAGTTCTGTATAGTTTTTCCCATTGTCTTTATTTTAGAGACAGTAAAACTCAGTGATTCACCAATTCTAAGCCCATGTCAGTACCAGGACTCAAATCCATGCACCATGTGTGGATTTTCTGAAGCATATAAGTGAAAGACACAGTTCTTCCTGTTATTCAGGGATCAAAGCACATTCCAGAATGAGAATCATACAATCTTTTGGTCCAAGCAGCAAATTCAGAGAAATGAAATAATACTTACATCTTCCTATTTTTAAGCCTCTTAGTAAAGACATGATTGAAACCAAATAAGGACTTTATTTTATTTTATACAGTTTTACTCTTTGAGGTTCATACCAGTCAAACTGTTGAGAGGAACTTGATGGAGGGATGTTTTATATAAACAGAGTGGAGTCTGGAACACTCACATTCTTCATTTTCTTTCCCTTTAGCTCAGTTCTGGTCCTTGTCTTGTGTTGCTGTCAGGCTGCCTGGAAGCCAGTGCAAGAGGCAGAAAGCTGGGCTATATTCCAGGACAAGGGTCTTTTCTGGGTTGCTTTCACACATTTTTAAACATGGAAAGCAGGGTTTCTTTCTGGCCAAGCAAGAAGACTGGTTTCTGTTGTCTCTTCATTTTTAGTATCTCTTCAGACAGCCTCAGCATTTTTCATCTGACAAGACACTGATGGAATCATTAATATTTTTCTCTTTATAGTAAGATTTATGGTCATTTTTTACAGTTAATTCTCTAATATGTTAAAAATCATTCATTATAAAATTACTTGTTTCTCTATACATTTTCCTGAAAGTAGCTAGAGTCTCCAAGCTCAGTAATGAGTAACTTATTGAAGTCAAAAGGAAATGCCTTACATTTTATCATGCGAAGATGCCAGTGGATGATACTTTAGATACCTGTGTCAGTGTTTACAGGGCTTCATGGTATGAAAATACATACCATGATACAAGATACAAATTAGTGGCAAAAGACAAGGGTTTAAGGAAAAAAATCCTAAATAACTGAACTCATATTCACTTATTAAAAAACACTCTCATATTTTAGGGAATGGACAGCAACCAAATAGCCTATCACTTATGCAAGATCTGAGTCTCTTTCTGGTTATCTTTACTATTCCAGTAAACTTATCTGTTCTTGTTCAGTCCCACTCTATATTAACTAGTATTGCTTTATAATACATTTCAAAAAGTAACTTTTAAAGAAAGAAATGAACATTAAAGGATTCTAATAACATGGGTAAGAATCTGTAGTGCTCTTCAAATGGAAATAAAAGTAGTTTTAAAAACCTAGAGTACAGAATGAAGATTAAACTAATACAATTTACCAATCCTTGGTCAGCTATAAAGGCTGAGGTATAAGAAATCCAAAGTTACAGGAAAGTTAGCAAGCCAAACTTTAGCCAGAGTCTTGTTGAAGATTGGACTTGGGGTTAAGATAATCAGATAAGCAGAACATGGGATTGATTGTTTGGGTCAAAAGTCAAACTTGGGAAAATGTAAGGCATGGTTGTAGAACAAAATTACTTATGTAAAGATATGACCAGATAGCCAATGGCAGCCATTGGTGCAAGTTCTGCTAGAAAAGTGCTGTAAGTATAGATTATCTAGGAAATGTCCAAAGCAGTTGTGATAAATAAGGTAGGACATAAATGGATACATGGCAGAATTGAGACCTCAACTACTCTTTGTGTTTTAAGATGCTGTCTTTTTACCTTCACTCTCCATAGCCAGTCATTCAAAATATGTCCTTAGTCTATTTTAATCTCTCCATCAGTGCTGCTACCAAACTAGTCCTTTCTCCACAAAAAACCAGTGGGATCTTAAAAATCTGCTTAAAACTCTCCAAAGTTTTTCATTGGCACTTAAGAATAAAAATGAAAACTCTTAGCTTTGGCTTACATGGCTAAATTACTTGTCCCTTGGCAATTCTCCAATTCTGTCTCATCTCACCCTCTGCTCACTCATTATGCTCTAGCCAAGATGAAATTTTAGTTATTTCATTGTACATGCCAAATTATTCCTGCCTTGGGGAGTTTCTGTTAGCTTTTCTCTTCCCAGAACCTCTTCCCATGGTTTTCCCATGGTTGGTTCCTTCTTGGCATTTAGACCTTTTAGGCAATTCTCCAGTATTCCAGAAAGTAGTACTTTCTCAGTTGACTGCTTCTGAAGAGTGGAGGACAACATCTAAGCAAGAAATACTAATTTTTCCCCTGAAGTTTATGTATTGCTGGCCTTTGTTATATGATGAGAATCACTCTTTGGGGGCATTCAAAACAGTGGAATTTATCAAATCAAAGGTTTTCTGACTTTAATCTGCTCATGTGACCTGTTTTCATTTATCCCTGGGAAGTCTTCTATTTGGGCAGTACTGGGTTTTGAACTCAGGGCCCTCTTCTTGCTAGGCAAGCACTCTACTACTTAAGCCACAGTCCCAGCTTAATAGAAGCCCAGCTTCTATTACCTCAATGGCCAGTAGAGAAATATGACTGTGACATGGAAGTAATGCTGGACTCCAGATTGTGCAAGTCAC
Source organism: Castor canadensis (assembly GCF_047511655.1). Lineage (NCBI taxonomy): Eukaryota > Metazoa > Chordata > Mammalia > Rodentia > Castoridae > Castor > Castor canadensis. Next base: position 104,609,563 of record NC_133392.1, on the reverse strand, counting down.
AATACTTTATGGGAATTACAAGATTATAATTATTAATGATTTTCTACTTTATAAGCACCATGCTAAGCACATTGTAGTCAGTGTTTTAATTCACCCTCATAGCAACCTATAGGGATAAAGTTACTACTATTAATTCCATTTTACAAAAGAGAAAACTACCCAAGGTCACATACAAATTCAAAGTCTAGAGCAGTGTTGTCTTGAAAAAAGTTCCAGACTATAGTAAGCCTTCTATAAACAAACCCAGAAGAATCCTTCTCACTTATAGAAAGTGTTTGAATTTATAAAATTAGTAATTCCTCCCATAGCTCTTTAAATGGATATGGTGAATCCAAGTTGTATCAGTTTCATACAGCTCCTTGGATCCAAATACCTACAGTTGTATGAAGATGAACCTTTCCATTGGTAACTAGATTTGGAGGAATTTTCATGATATCAGGCCACTCCAGCATCCCCACCAGGCTATGGGTATCAAGGGAATATCTTTATTCGTAAGATAGATGACCATTTAGGCTGGGTGGTACATATAAAAATGATGACCAAATGGTTATTGCTAACTAGTGACTAACCAACTAATTCAGTCAAATTGACTTGATGTGTGTATATCTTAGTCTGTTTCCTGTTGCTGTAGCTGAATACCATAGATCATGATAAAGGCTTACATAGCTCATAGCTCATAGCTTCCAAGGTTGTGAAGTCCAGGAGCATGGCACTGGCTGTGTTAAGGGCCTTCTGCCTTAACATGGCAGACAGAGTCTCATGGTGAGACAGAGCAAGCTTGTTAGCTCATTCATCTCTTCTTACAAAGTCAGTAATATTATAATGGGGAGCTACTTCCATGATCCTATCTAATCCTAATCACCACTTAGAGGCCCCGTCTCTGATACCATTAACATACAAACGTGGGAATTAATCTTCCAGCACATGAACTCTGAGTGGCACACACCAACCACAGCAGTATATATACTTAGAGTAATATAGTGCCAGGTTTAATTTAGGAATATTACTAAACAGACCTATATAGCTATTTACAAATGGGAAGATTTAGTCAAAATTGTAGCACAACTGACATTGTAAATTCCCCCAATGTCAATGTTACTGTCCTTTTAATTCTCACTTAAGTGCATAGTATTTTCATCTCCTAACTCCCATCGGGTGCTGGTGGCTCACACGTGAAATCCTAGCTACTCAGGAGGCAGGCAGAGATCAGGACGATCCCAGTTTGAAGCCAGCCCTGGGAAACAGTTTGTGAAGACTTATCTCAAAAAAACCCATCACCAAACAAGTGCTGGTGGAATGACTCAAGGTGTGGGCCCTGAGTTCAAACCACAGTACCACAAAAAAAGGTTTATTTTATATTAAGGCAGAATTCTGAAAACAACTTGAAGACACAGCCTCCTCATTATATTTATTTAAATGGAAATTAATATTTTACACTAATGATATGGAATTATAATAATATGAAAAAAATTGAGACACAGCATCTCCCTAGAATTCTGAAATCACATTAATAGTCACTTACTCTTTCCATATAAAAACCATGCCCACAATTCTGGCAGGAGACAGAAAGGCAATAGGAGAGTCTCCTGCTCCTAGAATTTGAAGCATTCTCTTTCTTTTTTGGATCCTAGCCTGCTAATCTACAGTTGCTCTTCTACAGTTGATTGAGAAGAAATATGGTCTCCTCACACACCCTGGGCCATTAATGATGTTTTTTAGAATCGCAGTCAGGAATCAGGGAGTCCAGAATTTGAAATGGAGAAAGTCCTTTAGCTTTTTAACAAATCCCTTGATTTCTTCCTTCTTAAAGTGAGAAAAATAACTCCTTTTCTTTCATTCAGCATGCATTTATTGCAAGCCCATTACTATGTGCCAGACATTTCACTGTGCACTATAGAAATGTGCATTGCAGAAACAGGACATAGATATGATCATGACACAACCCATCCCTTTAAAAAGGACATAACTCACAAAACATAATCTAAAACAGTGTAGTAAGTGACAACAGAGAGGTGTGCAGAGCACTGGGGAAGGGCTCCTAATTCAGCTTAGAACAGAGTGAAGTTTGGTGAAGGTTTGCCAAAGGGGATGATTCTGAAAGGATGAGTAAAAGTTAGACATAGAAGACAATTTGAAGACAAATACTTATAAAATATTTTCAAATAATAAAAAAACTTCTTTGGCAATCAATGAAGAATTGATTTGGATAACTTGTGAGAACAAAATTTCTCAAAAGTCAAAAAATTATTGTCATTACTTCTTTAAGAACCTAGCAGTGTTTATATTCAGAAACCATCTTTAGTTTTTGACTTCATTTTCTTAGACTCTATTGCAAGGAGGAATATATCTTTCAGCAATATGGTTACTTTTCACTAAAATCTTATACTAAGATAATTATGTTGTATTCTGTTGGATTTAGAAGTTTCTATTCAGATTTCCCACTGAGCAAAGTAAAAATGGATGCAATTTATAACAGTGGTGAATAATCACAAGATGGTATCCAACTCTTTACTAATAAAGCAAAACAAATTGAATGAGTCACCGAAATACAATCCTTCCTCTTGCAGTATCTTTCTGAGATTTTAAAGGCAGCCAAAGGAAATCCATTAATGGTTTGTTTCAAGAGTCTAACAATGATGATCAGAAGAACAGAAAGTGCCACCTAGTGATCCTTGAGGGGAAATTTGAAATGTGCTTTGTGAAATAAAGTGCTGGAAATACTTTGTTGTTTTCTAAGCTTTATTCCAAAAAACCCAAACTTAATTTTTTGAGTTGCAAGGTATTGAAATAGTGAATATCAGAGCAATATGTAATTATAAAGAGTAATTGTCAGATTTTTACAGGTGGCAATAACAGACACAGTTAATTTTGTTGGAATTGATAGCCCTCCAGTGCTACAAATAGACACACAAGAGACAGAAAATCTTGACAAGGCAATTTTCTCTTGATCAAGAGGGTGCAAGCCTGTGCTCACTCTAGCTAAGCAAGCATGCAGGCACAAAATGGCTGACAGTGGCTCCTCCTTATATCCCTGACACAGTTGTACCTGCCCCTCACTTGGGATTTGTCCAGGTCAAAGGTTCACAATCTTTCCAGATTGGATAAAATTGGGTTAGGACATGCAGCTTGGTGGGCAATGGAGTTGTACAGGAATCTGGAAGAAGAAGCAAGGACCCTTTAAACATGCAAGTCACCTAAGATGGCGACCTGAGGAATTTTTAAGTAATCTAAGAGGGTAACAAATAGAAAAGATCATTTTTCTTACAACTTCAGGTGATGAGAATTTGTGGAAAGGATGTGCTTGTCTAAGACAGGAGATGCAGAAAGTTGAAGTCATGGTAGAACAGCCAGACCTCTTAGGTAGTTGGAAGAATGGCTGTTTGTTCAAAAATTGTAATACTTCTACTGAGCTAAGGGTGGTTTTGCACATCACAATCAGAGGTGTGAGTCATTGTATCCCCTGTCAGCTCTCAACACATTAGCAGCTGCATACCTACCCTCTAGGCAAGAGACCCAAGATTTATTCCTTGGAGAAATTAAACAGTTCCACAGAAAAGATCTTCCTGTGTAAATACTTACTTACCTCCAAGGATCACAACAGTAAAGCCTGCCAGAGTTGGCCCTACCCATAAAAGTTTGGTTTTTAAATTTTTATGTCCACTAGGGTCATGAAAATTTATTTTATCATTTTTACATTTACTCACATGTATATACATTGTTTGGGCCACTCCCCGCTCTCCTGCTTCTGGGCAGAACCTGTTCTATCCTCTTCTATGATTTTGTTGAAGAGAAGACATAAGAGAGAATAAGAAAGACATAGAGTTTTTGCTAGCTTGAGATAAAGATAGCTATACAGGGAGATTCCTAGCATTGCTTCCATGCACATGTGTATTGCAATCCACATTGGTTCATCTCTACCAGACCTCTTCCCTACTTCCTAGTCCTCTTCCATGTACTTGAAGGGTTTCTGACTCACTAAGTCTGGAAGGCAGGGAATTTGCATTTCTAACAAGTTCCCAGGTGAAGCTGATGTTGCTAATATGGAAAACCATATTTTGAGAAACTCAATCAGCTTTTAAGAGCCTCCTTGAATAGGACTAGTAAAAGAAGGATCACTATATATTTGAGGGTGGAAGGACCTTCAATAAAGAAATAAAATAAAAAGTAAAGATGGAACTATGGCAGGAAACATAAGGGAATTAAAAAGAGGTTTAAAATATGTCTTATTCATTCATTCATACATTTAACAAATATGTTTTGATTGCTAAATATGTGCCAGAAATTGTTCTAGGAGGTGCTAGGTTTATAGCAGTGATGAGTCTTGGGAAGTTTGAGGGAAAATGACTTTCAACTAAGTGTACTCAGTCTAACTGTAATTGGAGTGAAGAGGTAAATCACATGCATTTTCACGAATGAACAAGTGTATCTTCCTGGTATGACTCATATTTTTCAATGGAGTTTCTTGAGAATATGCCCCAGCAAAACGAAGCAGGGGATGAACAGGGGAGGAAGGGTGGGATTCTGAAGGGCATCTGAGTGCTGGGGTTATAGCTGCAATGAGGAGCGCCTGCCTTGCTAACACGAGGTCCTGAGTTTAAATCCTAGTTCTGCCACCACCAAAACCAAAACCAAACCAAACCAAAACAAAACAAAAAAGGCAACAGAAGGGCAGTCTGAGAAAATTCCTACTCTAAACACAGATTAAGTCTGACAAACAGCAGGGCTTGCAGCAGTAAGATAGATGACACCAGGAGAGAGGTCTCTAGAAAAGTACAGATTTCATGGAGGATCCTGTCCAGCATTCCTTTAAAAAAAAAAAAGGATTTCTATAAAAAGGACATTGTGAAGAAAAGAAAAATAACCAGAAACCCCAGGAAATCTGTGCAGGAAAGGAAATGTAATCACTGTAAAGTTCTTGGCCCCACAAATTCTGGAAAATGTAAGCAGAAGTTAATGATCTTAACTTTATTAGAACAGTGTTAGCAGATGGAGAGTAGATAAAGGTGATAAAAGCAATCTAAGCATGCTTTTTTTTTTTTTTTGCTGTACTGAGACTTGAACTCAGGCAGGTGCTTTACCATTTGAGCCAGCATGCATTCATACCTTAAAGTAGAAAATAAGTAAAATTCAAAATAACTAAATGAAACACTACCTGCCAAACGTTTACTTCAAGAGCTGATGCGAACTACCCTGATGAATAAATGAACAAGGATTCCCCTTTACAGAATGAGGTAGATGATTGGGTAGATATTAGAAAGAAAATAATTGCTTTTCTTTATAAGCCCTATTTTAAGATCCTATTTTATTTTTAAAACTTCATTCCTGCACTACTTTGATAAAAATAATATTTTTTCTTTAGAAAATAAAAAGCAGCTGTAGGTAGTATTAATAAATTTTACTTTAGGGATTTTGCTGTATTAGGAAAACCTGTCTTCCTTCTTATCTTTTTTAATAGGAAGGAAGTGGAAAGTTTTTCTGCTCGAAAAGAAGATTGACATTTATGAATTTCATGTAATTATGTTTTCCTCAATCGGACTGAACTTAAGAAAAATAAACTTAGAAAGGAAATACTGAGGCCTATGAGGATCTTGCTATCATCTGCCTCACACAGTCTGGAATTTGGTACTGAAAGGCTTATTATGGATGTGTTGCACACCCGACATTGTAACGCTAATGGGATTTGTTATCATTAAAATGTTATTTTATCTATACCTATCTTCAGGCAGGTAATCAGAATTTGAGGAGAAAGGGCATCCTTTGTATAGGACCAAGTCAGGGTCTTCAAGAGGAGGAAGGCTGCTTTCTGTGGATGAAGGGGCTGCATTTACCGTCCAGGGAAATACAGAGGGCTTGGAAATTTCAGATTCATCTGAATCCACCCAAATTTTCCATTCCAGTTCTGAGAGGCAGTGATTTCAATTTACATTGCCAATTCTGCAACTCAAAGGGTGAAGACGAGACTGAACAAAATTACCTGCAACAGGATCGTTTGGCTTGATTCTCTGGGAGAGTGTTGCATTGAGCCTGAGAAGGAGAAAAATTTCAAATGGTTTGACAGCATTTGCTTTTCCTATAGAACTGTTCTTTGAAAAATGGCCATCGGCTTTTTATCCCCTGTAGCTGTAACGGCCCCTGCTCCTTTGCAGAACTTGGCCCATACTAACCAACACCCCATCTGTGAGATTGTTCTTCATCATTTCTTCCCTCTCATCCCATTTCATCTAGTATCTGACTACTATGACAGATAAAACAACTTCAGATACATATTCACAAAATAAAATGAGGATGCCTATTTTTTTAATTTAAAATATAGTGAATGTCATAACATAATAATGTGAACTTCAGACCCAGATGGCTTGGTTTTATTGCCTGGCTCTTCCACTTGATAGAAGAGCAAACTGGGCCTGTATTTCCTTACCTGTAAATAATGAAAAAATAGTGACCACTTGTAATGTTTGTTGTCAGGATTAAATGTTAGTAAATTTTAACCATTATTATTTATAAAAGTTTACAATCAAATAATTTAAATATTGTATATTTAAAAAATCAATCTCACTGTGGAACATTTCAGAGGAAACAATTTTAAGGTCAGTTTGCATTTATAATACCTTTGCTGCAAGCAGAGATATTTCATTTTCTAAAAATCCTGGAGTATCTAGAAAAATGATTTGCAAGGCACTTTTAATGTTGTCTACATCTGGGTATCTTTTTATTATAAATACCAAACCAGTTGTAAAATATATAGTAAAATGCCTTTTTTCCCCCGGTTCTATTTTCTTTCTTTTCATTTTTGCAGTACAATGGATTTGAAGTGAAGGCCTCATGCTTTGCTGTGTAGGCAATCTTACCACCTGAGCCATTCTACAGCCCTTATTTATTTCTTAAGAGTATACATTGTGTCCAGTCAGAAAACAAAATTGTTTTTCTAGTATTGAAGTTAATAACTGTTTTTTCTGTGCTTACTAGATTTAATTATCTAGTCAATTCACTTAAATGGTGATTTTTACTCTCCCATCCTCAAACTTACTCCTTAGTTGTATGAACTGATTAGGGTGGATTTTCATTTGTTTTGTTTTTTTGGTCTGTTGTTACATGCTTTTTTTTTTTTTTTTGTTTAAGTCTTATGCAAGCATGGCATTATTTTACAGGGCTTGGTTCTAATCATGCATTCACTATGCATCTTGCCAGGTTCTGAAGATACTAAGATAAATGTCTCTGGTGTCAAGATGAGTTCCAGTGGAAGGGTTGTGTATAATTACCAGAACTGAAGCTTGTTAAGTCTGTTTGCCCCTTTGTGAAATAAACGAATACCCACCTCATAAGATTGCTTTAGGGTAGTGTTTACCAATCTTGGTTGATTGTAAGAACCACATGAGGAATTTAAAATACAAATTCCTACTCACCTCTCCTGCACAGTAGATCACAACCTTTCTTGACACAGTAGATTAGAGGTCAAGCCTGTAACTCTCTATTTTCAAAGAGAATTCTTGGGGATTTTTATAAACCATTCAATATTTTGGAAATATTGTTCTAAGGCAATAGTTGTCAAAGTGATTTCATTGATCTCGTTCTAAGCAATTGAATAAAAAACTGTGGATATTGTATAGCAATCTGTAATTTAAAAAGATCTCAAAATGATTTGTATGTGCACTACAGTTTAAGAACAACTGCTACAAGTATTAGTTTGTTTTTAATCAGATAAGTTTAGTTAATACCTATCCAAAAATAATTTTAATGATTATTAATGACAGAGACAAAGATCAAGTCAGCCTATCACCTTATAAAATGATGAATGAATTCATTTTTCTACCTTTCAGGCATTTGTGCAGTTTTTTGTCAGTGCTTGTTTACATTTGTACCAGGAAAAATGGTTTAGCGTCTAGGTTTCCATTAAGAGAATTGCTAATAGACAAGGACAGATAACAGCAGTTTTATTTATTCTTTGTTGGTTAGCTAAACATATATTTACAGGGTACTAAAGTGTACAGGAGAACATTCGAGATAGTTTCTGTCATCAGGAAATATACAATAAGTGAATGAGGTAAGAAACTTGCAAGGCATGCTTGACCTTGAGTAACTCAGTTACCTTTTCTCATTTTTCTTATGACATATTAAAATAATCATCACATTTTCCTTCCATTTTCTCTGATCTGCACAATTGCTTTCCTACATCAGGCCTTTTTCTCTCAGCCTCTTTAGGGCTTCCTGCCCTAAGGTTTTTTCCTTCCTTTCATAACTGGTTTGATGTTTACAATAAAAAGACACTATCCAGGTATCTTCACTCTGCACTCAGGGCAATCTTCTAAAAGGCAAATCTTGCCACATTACTTCCCTTTTTATGACCCTCAAGGGCTTCTCATTATGATAAAGTATAAACTTTGTTACTTGTCCTCAAGAGCCTGTATAATCTCAGTGCTTTGTCACAGTTTCTTGTCAGGCTATAGGCCTGGTCTCTTGTGGGCCTGTGGGTAAATTAAATATGTAGTGCCTAATGGTAATGACAAGGAAATTGCAAGACCTCTGTTTATACCAAGGGATGTCCAGTCTGGAGCACAGGAAGTGAAAAGGAGAATTTAGAAGCTAGGAGAAGCTTGACTAGGCATCACTGAGAGATACATTTTGATCTTAGGTGTTTAGAACATTTTAAACATAGTCCTTACCTAAAACTATGATGGTGGGGACAGGAAGCAGGAATTATCCTACCTCTTTTGCAGAGAGGAGATTTGCAGGGACAGTGACAGAATCATGCCAAAGAGAAGGCTGGCTTCAGGGCAGGATGCCAGGTTTTGGATCTCTAGGTTTATGAGCAAGGAAACTAGAGCCTGAGCCAGAGGAAAATCTGTTCGGTGGATAAGCAAGTTGGATGGGGCTCATCCATCTACACAAACTACAGAATGCAAAATTACATTCTAATTCCAGACCACAGGGACTACTGGATTACAACATATATTTGTCCTGCTTTGGTTAAAATTAGAACAAGATATCAGACCACAAAGCTAGGATGTGACTTACAAGACATGATGTAATTAAATTTTTAAGTAAGCAATACAGATATCATTAAGAATATCCTAAGAAGGAATTAGCAGGTGTAGATTGCTAAAGACTACCTTATAGGGATGATTACTTTAATGAGAAGCTGGGTAAAGATGTAGGGGTTTGGAAAAATGGATAGAATTTATATAAAACATAGCATATTATAGTTAAAATGTATAGAATGTATGTTTTGTGCAAGGCACTAATGAGGCCTAATATTTCTTGATTTTCACAATGGCATTGATTTTACTTATGAGAAAACTGAAGGTCAAAGAGATTAAGTGACTTGTTAAATATTACAAACCTCCAGAGTAAAGAGATGGGATTTGGACTAATATTAGAGTGCTAACAGTAGTAGCTTTGGTTCATATAGCAAGTTTCTTTTTTTCATGATTTGTACCTAACTTCACAGTCTCAAGTGGAGAAGAGAGTGAAAGAAAAAGAAATGGCAGTTCTCAGCCTTTTTCTTTTATAAGGAATGATTTTGAGTGGCACATGTAGCCTGAAGCACAACCTGGTTGGTTTCCATTCCCTTAATCCCTTCAAAGAATTTAGAAGATGTTGATAGTGTTTTATTACAGGTTTGCATTTTAACTCATTAAGACATGACACGTAGACTTTCCCTAGAGCTTTGAAGACCAGAAATGAAGAAAAACCTGTTACCACAATTAAATACCATTTTCTTCTTTTACATATTAACTGTTTTCCCATTCCCAATGGTAGTATGCTTACAGCACACATTATGAAACAATGAACTGATTAAAAGCCTTGGTACTCCACGTACACTAATCACAGGAATCATTTAATTTAGGGAACAGTGAAGTTTTCTTTCTTCTTGCTTTTCTCCTTTTCCTCCTGTTCCTCCTCTTGTTATGTAACTCAGATTGGCCTTGAATTCACTTTGTAGGCTAGGATGGCCTCAGACTCGTCATCTTCCTGCCTTCGTCTCCCAAGAACTGGGATTATAGGATGAACCACCACGCCTGGCTTTTCAGATTTATTTCCAACTCAAGCACAGACAGTTTTGGGTTTTTTTTATAACTCAGCCGTGGATTTGTGAAAGCTATATTCACCCATATGACAGAATAGATTTTGGTGATAAAAGAGAATATTTAAGCAATATCTAAAAAGAGATAAGTATTACAAATTTCACTGTAGGTTCTTTTTCTTTTCTCAACACATCTTTTTCTGGGAAGATCATGCTGGGAATGAGTTTTTTAACAGTTTCAGTTAGGTGCTTGGAATGCGTAGTTTACTTAAATACATGAAATAAAATTCTTACAGACTCAACATTATTGCTAGGACAACCTATAATTTTTGTATTCCCAGGGATTCTGAACATGAAAATAAGTTTTCTGTAAAACTAATTTTCCTCAAGAAGAAGTATCGTAAGGGTTTGCACGAAAAATAAAATTTAAGATGGTTCAAAATACTGGTAATCACAGAGCAACAGAGATATAATGATTTAGGAAGGAATTGATGATTTCCTTGATTAATTTTTCTACCAAATGAAAATGGGTTCATTACTTAGTTCTGACTTAAAACTTAATGCATAATCATTGTAAAAATTTTAGATCATACAAAAAACTAAAGATAAAAATGGTCCTCTTATCAGATACCACTACTGTTAAGATTTTGGTGTGTGTGTCACTGTGATGTCCTTCTTGCCCTTTATTCATCCCTAAAACATGGGCCTGATCAGGAAATCATGAGGTCAAGAGGTGCATTGGGTAACTAGATTCTGAGGTGACAGGTGTGAGGACAAAAGCCAGCATCATAAGGATGGTAGGGTGGAAAGAGAGAAAACCTGAGTATCAGAGGATGTCGTTGAGCCATTGTTAGTTCTGAACTTCCATCCACAGACTTCTTACTGATGATCCATGCTATCCCATTGGGATTCCTGCTACTTGCATACTAGATGATGACATTCCTAGTTCTCTTAATTAGTTTAGGCTGCTATAACAAATTATCATAGAGTGGGTGACTTAACTAACAAATATTCTTTTCTCACATTTCTGGAGACTGGGAAGTCCAACTTCAAAGTGCTGGCTGATCTGGTGTCTGGTGAGGGTCCTCTTCCTGTGTGCAGGTAGTTGCCTTCCTGACATATCCTCCATGGTAGAAAGGAGAGAGAGAGAGACAGAGAGACAGAGAGAGAGAGAGAGAGAAAGAAAGGAAATAAGGCTTTCTGATGTCTTTTCTTACAATGGTACTGCCCTTATAACTTAATCACCTCTCAAAGTCTCCATTTTTAAATACCATTACATTGTGAGGTTCAACATATGAAATTTTGGAGACACAAATATTCAGTCCACAACATTAATTGATAACAAGTCCCTTAAATCCTTTGTTCATATGTTCCAAAAATTAGATAATTACTTTTGATTTATTGAGTAATCCATTTTCATTCTAATATTAAATGCATCTTTACTATGTACTAATTCCTGTACACTCATGAACCTGTTCCACCTGTTTTCTCTTCATCTACCTGTTTGGTTCTATCACATTACTGTAGTGCTTTATTTGTTGACACTGGCCAATCCATCCTTCCTTTCCCATCCCTTGGTTTGGTTTGGTTGGTGTTAGAATGCTGGAATGCAGAGGAGCACTGAAACAATGTAAATATGGCTACCCCAGATAAAAGAGCGAGAGAAAAACAACACGCAAAATTGCCCAGCACCAATGGCCTTCCCATTTCCATCACCTTCCCCATCTTTCCTTCCAGCCACATTACCTGATCCCACCCTTCCCAACCTCCCCCTTTCCTGCCACATGATGCTTAAAAACCCCAGCCTGTAAGAAAAATGTGTTCTCGTCCCTCTCAGAGTGCTACACTGATGGCCAAGTGTCCCCTCTCAGGTCTTTCTTCCCAAATAAAGGCCTGATACCTATGAAGGTCACAGATTCTTTCTCAGAGTGTCTCTCCTTTTCCATTCCTTATGTACCTCAGTTCTTTTCCTTCATTTTTCCTTTCAATTGGTATGTACTTTTATATTTATTTATTTAACTGTAGCTATTTTTGCTTATTGCATCTTTTCTTTCGAGAAGTACCATGATGCACAATTGCTACAGCCAACTCATTTTCCTTCTCTGGTATAAGGAGTTTGAGACTTACAATATATTATCCTTTATGACTTCCTCATTTGTGTTTTGTTTTGAACAATTTTTTGTGAGGGAGAGGTGAGAGTTGGCATTACTGTTTTTTAATGTAGAATTCTCAGGAAAGTTATATGGGTGAAAGTGTGCCTGAATTCTTTCTCTTGTTATGTTTGTTGCTGTGATCTTTGGTAGAATCTCACCCTGGATTATATCTGATTTCTAGGACACTATTCTTCACACAAGTTCACCAGGTCTATCCCTTTCCTGTGTAAGACTTAGCAACTCTTTGTATTTTGCTGTATATTCTCCCAGGAATCAACATTCAAAATTCCAGACTTGTAATTTTCATTTTCCCCTACATCTAATCCTTTAGAATTCCTCAAATTTATCTGTTACAGTTCTCATAGACAGATTTTCACTTGCTTTTCCACTGCCAGAATCTTATTTCTGACCTCTTTATTAGTCAATTTTATTACATTTTTAGTTTCTTCATGTACACTTCTCTTAGTCCTACCCTTTCTTGTTGGGTTGATTTTCCTGAGGAAAGGTGTGACTCTTGTTTGCTCACAAGCCTTGTGCTGAATATTTTCTTATTTCTCTTCCAGATCTATTCTCTATCTTTCTTTGTTTTGTTCTGAGCCTGGGGAGGAGAATCTGGATGAACTGCATCTCTCCTGGCTTCCTTGTCTTCTGTCTTCTTGCTCCCTGGCTTTCAATTAGGTTCAGCCAGTAGAGGGCTCTATAGGATTTTGGAGGGAGTAAGCAAAGAGGGTGAATATTTCCTTGACTGCAGGTTATAAGTTAGCTAAAAGTAGGCTATGCCACAATAGGAGGAGCTCCTCACATCAGGAACCACTTTCTTACAGTTCTAGCTTTCCTTTTCAGGTTCCAGTAAGGTCTCCTTTCCTTTTCCACTCAGGACTTGTAGTGGTAACACTTTCCTGGTGTTGCTGGCAGGACGTTTTTCACCATCCTTTGTTGGTGTCTCTTGCTCTGTCCATACAGTTGTCAACAGCCTCCTCACCAAATTCTGCCTACTGATCCCATTCAATTGTGCTATATGCTTCAGTTCCTGACTGCTACAAACTGTAAATGCCTTTCCATTGCCTACTAAAATAAGTATTGATTCCCCAGCCCCAAGTTGAATGTGGTGCTTCAATCTACTTTTTTACTTCATTCCTACATTGATTGACCTTTTGTTCCATTAAAACTGGGTTATTCATAATTCCCAGAATAAATAAAAAGTGTATATTGTGTTTTCTTTGTTTGGAATACCCTATTTCTCTAAGGTTACCTTTTCTCCACATTTTATCTCAGATATCACCTCTTTCATGATTTGTTGAGCTCCTTTTAAAATCCATCTTTCAAAGAATAGCAAAAAATTCATCTTTCAATTAGCATCATATGTACCCTCACCTTCTGATGCTTTATATGGCCCCATGTCATATAGGTATTATTAATATAATATACTTCTTGTCTTCTATTTTACCAGTTCTTCTGGTATATTTGTTCAATGGTTTGTGTTCAATAAACATGTAGTGCATCTGAGTAAATCACAGTGGCTAAAGTTAAAGAATAGATTATTTTAGGATAGGGACAATGGATCAAATCAGGTAGAATATTTAAAATTTCAGGTATTATGTTATGGTAATGGGAAATGTGACTTTGATTGGCATGGAGGTAGATGATAAAGAAAATTCAGGAATACCTTTGTTTTTTAGTGGGACAAGGGTGTGAACTTAGTTCTTCATATTTGCAAAGTAGGTGCTCTACTGCTTGAGCCACATCTCCAATCCATTTGTTCTGATTATGAGATCTTGCAAACTCTTTCCCTGGGCTGGCCTCAAACCAGGATCCTCCTCATCTCAGTCTCCCTGGTAGCTAGGATTATAGGCATGAGGCACTGCTGCCTGGCAGGAATATCTTTTTTATCATTCAATGTTTATTAATTGTCTACTGTATGTCACATACTTTCTTAAGCCAGTCAGAGTACCTGTATTGATGTTCAACACGGGATAACTTTTAAAATTAGCATAATAATAGGGAAAATTAGAATATGTGATCAGTTATCAGGAATTTTATAATTAAATTTTTGGGTGATTTTCAAGTAAGTATGACTTAATTCCAAGAGTTATGAGAAAGTTTGTAAAAATATAATTTTCTCACTGTGCATAGTGTGTCACCAAGTCCAGCATAGCTAAGGGTTTTCTATGTTTCTAGAAATATATATCAATTCATAAGAGGACTATCTGGATTTGGCTTTGCTTTTGCAACTTAACAGAGACAGAGGAGCCAACTGCTAGATAAAAAAAAATGCCATGGAGAATATACACAATGGTATTTTAATTTGTTCTCATTTTTACATTATAAATTGTGTTTTCTTTTGTTTATCTGCTTGATAAAAATTTATCATGGGAATCTTTTCCAATGAAAATGCTACAAAAATGAGAAATTGAAACTTTTCCATTTGGAGAATTTGTCTTTTGTTATGCCACCCTCCAAAAGTATTTCATTTTCCTGTCTCATCCTGTGACTATTAAAAAGAAAATTGTAGTCTGTGCTCCCTTTTCTCCCCTTAACCTTTTGTCCATAGAGTTGTGGTCTTGTAGAAAAGGGGAGACCAAACAGAATTGCTGCAAAATAGATCCTCCTTTGGTCACAAAATGATAAAATGTATATTGATTAAAATTTAAATAAAGAATAATTGTGTGTTTTAGGTTCTTATGCTTGGGAACTTCAATGAGTTAAATTTCAAGTGTGAGTCGGAGAGATACTAATAGCACATGATTCAGGAGTCCAGGGTGAAATTGGCTGCTAACTTGCTTAGTTCAAGTTTTGACTTTCTCAGTTCACAAGAGTTGCTTTGGGCTGATGGGAGTCCTCTCAAGTGTCACATATGTTTCAGTGCCACTTTTTGACTACCTGATGTAAAACTTAAAATTTCATTTCAGGGAAAGTTAATTTTATGATCTGTGATTTTATGATCTCATTTAATATCAGTTTTCTGGAATGATATGCTATATTATATTTTCTCATTGCACAAAATGCAAATAACAAAAGAATAAAAAAATCTAAGGGGATATAAAGTAGTGAATATTTCAGACAAATCTTTAAGATTCTTAATAAAATTCAGAATACAAGGTGCATTGCTCTTCACTTGAGGAAACCTAGATCCCTGAGGGATATTGCATTTTCTACCTCATAAAGCAAAACCAAAAATGAAAAAAACAAGCCTATTAGAGAAACTTTTAAAAACATTTTTTCCTTAAAAAGGATAGTAAGAATTTAGTATTTGTTTTTGTTTTCTTTGATCTCTCTTGAAGGATGAGACTGGAAGGTCTGTGTTGACCCTGACTCACCTGCAAATCTTTGGCAAACAGGTTAGCTCCAGACTGACAAAGAAGAAATGGTTGACATTAACTTCAAACATTGGATGCTTCAAACATTGTTTTGGCTCTAAATCTTGCATTTCTTCTTTCTTTTAGTTAAGAAACAGTAGTAAATTCTGTCTGATTCTGCTGGAATCTTCCTTCATGGGATTTCTTCTGTCTTTGTGTTAGAAGTTTGTGTTTTGTTTAATTAGAGAAGTAGGTTTAATATATGATGTTTTTGATAAACACATCAAAATGCTAACTTGTATTTTTAATATTTATTTATTTCTCTAAAAAACTTTGACAATCTGATTATCCAAATGTTTGAATATCAAATATTAATAATGATATATGACTTAGTTGTATAAGAAGAGGGAGCTTAGTTTTTTATATTGTAAGAGATTTTTTCTTTATTTTTTCCCTGTTCTCATTCTCTTCTATGCTGTGCTGGGTATTGAACATAGCACCTTGAACATGCTAGACAAGCATTCTACCACTGAGCTACATTCTGGTCCCAGTTCTTTTTTCTTTAGGACAGACAAGTTAATGTTAATTTCTTCTTTCCTCTCACCGTCTTCATTTTTTCTTTTTACTTCAGAAAACACTCTTAACACAAATTTATGATATTTCAGTCTGCCTGGAGTAATGTTATAGATAAAATTTCATGTTCTTAGTATCAAATTAAAACCATTTGATTTCTTGGTGCAAATTCAATTCAGATACCACACTGCTGCTTTTGGTATTGGGCAGGTGGTGGAAACCTACCAAAACCAAATAATTTGACTATGCACTCAAATGCCATGTGAGAAAATTGACAAGATTGGAGGAGTAGAGAAAAAGCAAAGGATGGTAGTTTTTAGTATCATCCTTCTTAGTACAAGAATTTTGTCCTCACTATAACTTGGCCTCATCACTGACAAAATTTCAGTTATTTTCTAACAAGAGTGTCATCTGTTTCTCAGGTTTGTACCCTCAATTCCAACTTTATGTCATGGTTCTCAGTTCTTCACATCTCTTTCCTTACAGTGCTAACCATCTTTTTAGATGTGTATAGCCTCTTATGACTGAAATAATGATCTTTGATACTAGAATCTCTGTTACTTCTTTAGGAAAAGACAGAATGAATTAAATTCCAAGACTAAAATATGCCCTTAATAGTCCCTGGAGTCCCAGCTTAAGAAGGAAAGTTCTTATGAATTCTAATTCATTTAAACTGCCTCAAAGATTTGTCTTAGTGGTTTGTTTTAATGTCCTCCAAAAATGTTTAGAAACCAAAATAAAGTTCACAGAGAGAAGGAAGGGAGGAAGATTTCTAGAGTCTCTCAAGGAGCAAAGGAGAAATACTTAACTGCTAAGTCAATTTTAAAGCATTTTGAAATATTCGTAATAGCTCAATGATAAGTGTTGAGTTCTTTACAAGGAAATCCCTTTGCAGTAAATCTTGTGAGGTAGTAAGAAAAATAAAATGCATTTCTAAGTTCGTAATACAGGACAAAAGTGGTGTCTATTTTGTGATGTACCAAAAGAAAAAGCCAACCTGACAAAATACTGTGAATTCAATTAAAATATTAATTGTGTGTGCTTCAGAGGACATAAACTAATGACAATTTTTTTTTTGTCCTAAAAGAACTCATAGTGCAGTGGTGATGTTGGGAGTGGGAGCTGGGTGGTGGTGATGGAGAGGATAAACATTTACTTGTCAGAAGAAAGACAAGGCCAGTATTCAATAGTTAAAATAAATTCAGTATGTAATAAGTAGTGCTCATTGATTGATTTATTCATGGATGCATATTAACTTGCTTATGGACTATTAGATGGGTCTGTATCACTGTCAATTTTCCCCTCAAGGGTTCTCGTGAAGAGGAAAGCAACAAGACTACCTGGACTTGAAGTGTGATAAGACAGATGATATGCTGAAGGAGCACAGGTTTTACTAGGTGTGAAGGGAATGATACCTTTTTTTTTTGTTGTTCCAGGGGTTTGAACTCAGGACTTCATGCTTGTAAAGCAGGTGCTCTATCACTTGAGCCACACCTCTAATCAGATGTGAAGGGAAATACTGGGAATAACAGGAAATGAGGTTGAAATCGTTGGCAGGGATCAGACCATAAAGAGCCTTTTGGACAAAACACATTGGACAGCAGGTCCTGGGACAGGATGACATCTGAAGCTTTAACACATATGTCCCCTTCTCCACCCAAACCAGTCCCTTTACTCATGATTCCTAGGTGCTACGAGATACTATTCCTTTGAGACTCCATTGTCCCCAGAAAACAGAATGCACATACCCAGGAACACTTGTATAAGATGAATGTCTTTTTTTTTTTTTTTTACCAATTTATATATCTGTAAAAAAATCATTGAACTCTACCCTTAAGATGGGTTCTCTTTACTGTGTAAATATTATATGGTATGTCTTCTTTTTCTTTGTGCTTAATCTCTTGTGATTTTAAAAAATTTTTTATTATTCATATGTTCATACAATGCTTGGGTCATTTCTCCCCTCTGCTCCCACCCCCTCCCTTACCACCCACTCCGCCCCCTCCCTCTCCCCGCCACCCCCTCAATAGATGAATGTCTTTTAAATGAAAGAAAACACTTATTTGAGGTATAAAAGAGGATTTGGGAGAGTACTAAGCTGCCTGAAGGAAGTAGGGAGGTGATTAAGGTGTCTCTTTGGCATAGGAGGTGATGTTACTGGGGACCATGCCCAATGAGTGACACATGCCACTGCTGGTGCTGTCACAGGAATTGGAAGAGCTAAAAGAATTCTAATGACAGATACTCAGATGTAATTTTTAGATTTCTTTGAAATGGCTAGAAGTGCAAGTAAATATAGATGTGCTCACATACCTTAGGATGCAGAATCTTTGTTTTTTTATTTTCTCAGGAATGACTTAAAATCATCTATCTTTCTCCTTCAGTTGCACTGAAATTTATTCAAAGCAGTAAAAAGAAAAACTGATACACTGAAATATCTTCAGGTAAACTATGCTCACTTGGAAGCCAAGTTCTATGAGTAAAATCATACTTGGAAATAAAGTATGAGCAGTATGTGACTCTTTCTTTGACACAGTAGGGAGTTATTTGATAACCTCCAGAAGGTAGGTTAGAATGACAAAATGAAAATGAAGTGAAATCAATTAGCTGGAATTCTGAAAAAATTGAGGAGATAGAGCAGGAAAGCAGCAGCACCAGTAGGGGAGATGGATCCCAATTTAAGTTCAGGGTTCTGGTTCCTCTTCTTCAGACATGCTTTCAATCTCTTGATGGCTAAGCACATTAGAAGAGAAATATTATAAAAAAAATCTTGAAAAACCTGCAAAATATTAAGGTAAAAATTTAGATATGGACATCTATGGCTTTTACTTTAGATTGCTAGGTTGAACTGAATGACTACTGAAACAGTTCTGACAAAATTATTGCAGATGAAGTCAGAGCCAAATAAGGTAGACCACTTTTTTTTTCAAGGAAAGAGAGAATAAAGTTTAATGCAACTTCTATTTGCCATACAACAATTATAGAATTTTAACAATAGTTCTATTTTCTATTACTCTGATTGATCCATTGTATAATACAAATACAGTGTCCTAACTTGTTTCTGCTTCAACTGCTAGTTTCAACCCCAGATTAAGTTGAGATCCCAGGAGAATTATTAATTATTAATATTATCCCCCTCAAAAGTTCCAAGATTTGCATGGAAAAATCACATAGTCACTATAACTATAAGGCTATCAAATTGTCCCAACATGTGTGAAGAATATTACGCATTTCATTTTGGAGGCAAAATTCACTCTTCCCACCATACCGCTCAGTGACTCTGATGTGATCCTAAGAATTAATGATTACTGTTCTGAGTGGTGTCATTATATAAAATCAGTAAATTACTTTCTAAAATCACAATTATTTGGTTTTAGGAACAGGCTCATTACTATTATTGGCTTTCTAGTCCATCTCTAAAACTCCTTTTAGTAAAAGATACAACAAGGCATGGAAATAGTTGTGTGAAAATGGCAACAACAGAAATTGTAAAATAATGTCCCCAGTGTATTTATCCCATTAGCGAGCAACACAAATCATTTAGTTAAACTCCACTTGTGTGCAAGCAAAAATCCAAATGCTAATTATAATAACACCATATTTTAGAACTTATCTATCATTTTTGTCCTTTTTAAAGTGAAATGTAAAATATAGTAAGCTGGTTAATTTTTTTTTCTTTTTTCTTTTTTTTTAGTTGTTGTGCTGGATTGGAGTTACATTGTGTCATTTACAAACTTCTTACTATATGTCATGTTTTAATTCACCCCTTCATCATTTTTCTTTATCCCACCCTACCCTTGTTCCTGGAATAGTTTCAACAGGCATCTTTTTTCTGTTTACATTCAATACACATAGTATTTGCACCACATTCACTCTCTATACCCTTTCCCCACCTCCCCCTGTCTCCCACTGGTTTCAACCCCTCTAGGCAGGACCTGTTCCACCCTCTTATTCTTTGATTTTGCAAAAGAAGGAAAAAAGAAATGACATTTTTGCATGTTTAAGATAGCTACACAGGAAGTTTCCTTGTGGCACTTCTATGTTTATATGCATTACAGCTGGATTTGGTGCATCTCCTCTATTTCTCTTCTTTCTTCTTTAGTCCCTTTATTATGGTTGTTTCAACAAGTTTAAAAATTCTATATTCATTCTTGAGTAGGGAGCACATCAAGCATATTCACTTTAACTTCCTTCTTTTACCCTCCCCCTTTTGTGTGTGGCCTCACCTTAACATGACCTGCTTTTCATAACATTGCTGCATTTGATTTGGTCTATATTCCATATATGAGAGAAAACATGCAGCATTGGCCTTCTGAATCTGGAAGTATTCTTTTTAATTTTTTTTGTTCATTTATTCACATGTGCATACATTTTTTGGGTCATTTCTGTCCCCTGCCTCCTTCCTCCACCCTTCCCACCTCTTCTCCTCAGTTACAGGCAGGTCCCATTCTGCCCTTATCACTGATTTTGTTGATGAAAAGACATATGAATAATAAGAAAGAAAAGCATTTTTGCTAGTTAAGAATAGCTATACAGAAAGATTCTTACTATTGCTTTCATGTACCCATGTGTTATGATCCATGTTGATTCAACTGTAACTGATCTTTGCATTGGTTCCTGATCCCCTGCTCATGATAACCTATTGTTTTAAGGTTTCTGATTAGTTCCTCTGGAGTAGGGACATCAAACACTTTTATGTTTTGGGTTTTTTACCTACTCCTATATTTCCCATATGTGCTCTCCCCTTTTCTTGTGATCCAAGTCCAACCACATTGCTGCATTTGCCCTAGATCTAAATCTAAAGTCTGCATATGAAGGAGAACATATGATTTTTGGTCTTCTGAGCCTGGCTAACCTCACTCAGAATGATGTTCTCCAGTTCCATCCATTTACCTGCAAATATTAAGATTTCATTCTTCTTCATGGCTGAGTAAAATTCCATTGTGTACAAGTACCACATTTTCTTGATCCATTCACCAGTAGTGGGGCATCTTGGTTGTTTCTGTAACTTGGCTATTGTGAATAGTGCTGCAATAAACATGAATGTGCAGGTGCCTCTGGAGTAACCTGTGTTGCATTCTTTTGGGTATATCCCCAAGAGTGGAATTGATGGATCATATGGCAGGTCTATGTTTAGATTTTTAAGAAGTCTCCAGGGGATTCCAAGATGGCGGTTAGAGGGAGGAAGCAGAAAGCATGCCTCCTAAAGTGAAATCTTGGAGAGACCCTGGAGACACACCTTGCAGGCAAGGCCACCAAGAAGAGGCAAAACTTTGACCCCTCCACACCTCCAGCCGGTGCAGAGAATCACCACTTCATGTTAAATGGAGAAACCAGGAGCTGCCACCAGATGCCCGTGCCCAGATGGCTTGGGAAGACGTGGACCACAAAGTGAGCTAAGTGGTACATGGTGCTCCCACAGACAACTCTGGGCCAGATCAGCATAGCCCCCTGAACAGACCGACCCCCACCTGGGGAAAAAAGAGAAACTGAGTAATAAGCAATAGGAAAAATAAAGACATGTAGAAAAGAGGGTGGGGCGCACTGAGCACCAAAGAGGGGGGAGGAGAATCCCTCACAGAACTGTAAATAAACAAGCTGGGCCTGGCTGGAGAGGGTGGGAGCCAGGGCTTGCACCCAGCAACCAGGAGCAAGAAAGCTTGTAAGAGTGGCAGAGGGAGTAAAACTCCACAGGAGAGGGAGGAAGACCCACTTCCCACATGAGCTGTAAACAAACACGCTGGCCAGCAGGAGCAGCAGCACTGCCCAGCAACCAGGAGCAGGAAAGCTTGTAAAAGTGGCAGTGGGTGGAAAACTCCATAGGAGAGGGGGAAGGCCCACTTTCTATGTGAGCTGTAAATAAACATGCAGGCCTGAGAAAGTGGGTGCAGTGTCACCTCCTCCAGTGTGCTTAGAAAGGGGAAAGCTTGTAGCAGAGGCTCGTGCACAGGAGAACTCTGAGTAAACAAAACCTGCAGGGCCAGGTGAGTGCTAAGCTCACCCCAGAGATCTGCATAAATAAAGCCTCCAACAACAGCAGGCTGACAGAAGCCGGCAGGCAAGCTACAGCCACAGATAGCCATTCACAGAACAGTCTCCAGACTCATTTTTTTCTCTCTCCCTACCTTTGATAAGAAAACAACTGAACTACACCTGCATGCTGAAAAACTTACTGAAACCGTATTGCATTTGAACTTGGGACACTTTGTGGGTTTTTTGTTGTTGTTTTGTTTTATGTGGTTTTGTTCTATTTTATTTTTCCCCTTTGATGAGACAACTACAGAACAACATCTGAGGCACCATCTCCAGGATTGGAGGCTGAGGGACAAACACCAAAATTATTAAGACTGAAACTTCATTGCATTTGAACTTGGATATTTTATTTTTCTTTTCATTTTATTTATTTTTTATTTATTTTATTTTATTTTTTTATATACGTATTTTTTCTTACATTTACTTATTTTTTATTTTTATTCTTATTTTTATTCTTTTTATTTTTTGTTTTCAATCCTCTCTCTGTCTCTCTAATGCCTTTTCAGCTTACGGTTGATTAATACACAGTCTCTCCCTGTTTATATCTTTGAAACTTTTTTTGTTTGTTTCTTTGTTTTTTTTTCCTGCTTGTTTATTTGTTTTTCTATTTTCCTTTAACTTCTTTGCTTTCCATCCCCTCTCACCATTCCATTCTAAATATCACTAGTGATATTATTACAAGCCAGAAAACACTTAATTGCATGCAGTACAGGGACAATAACAACACTAAGGGCAATGATGGGAAGACAGAAAAAACAGGGGAGCCAGTTTCCCCACAGCAAAAAATTAGTACAGGAACCTGAGGGACATGAAGAAAACAGATACTCAGATCCAGACTCCAACAAAATGAAGATAAACTATGCCAAAGAACCCAATGAGGCCCACAAGAATAATTTAAAAGATGATATACTACAAATACTCAATGAGAATTTTATAGAGATGATACTGGATATGGTCAACCAAAATGTACAGAAGACATGCAAGAAATTCCAAGACAACAAAAATAGAGAATTTGAAAAAGCAAAAGAAGGAATAAAGGAAACCATAGAAGCACTGTATAAACACCAAAGTGAAACAGAACATGATTAATAAAGAGATAAATGAACTCAGGACAAAAATAGACAACATTAAAGAGGAAATGAGCCAGGATATGGAAAACCTCAGAAAAAAGAATGAAACAGAAATGCAAAACAAAACGGAAGGCCAATCCAGCAGAATAGAACAAACAGAAGACAGAATCTCAGAACTAGAAGATGAAATGGTAATTAAAGGAAAAACCGAAGAACTATTAATTAAACAACTTAAGACCTGTGAAAAGAAAATGCAAGAACTCACCGACTTCATCAAAAGACCAAACTTGAGAATCATGGGCATCAAAGAAGGAGAAGAGGTGCAAACAAAGGGAATGCATAATACATTCAACAAAGTAATAACAGAAGATTTCCAAAATCTAGAGAAAGATATTCCCATACAGATGCAAGAGGCCTCCAGAACACCAAACACACCAGATCAAAATAGAACTACCCCACAACATATCATCATTAAAACAAGTTCAGAAACTAGGGAAAGAATATTGAAGGCTGTAAGAGAGAAAAAATAAATAACATACAAAGGTAAACCCATCAAAATCACAGCAGACTTCTCAACAGAAACATTAAAAGCAAGAATAGTGTGGGGTGAGACCTTCTGGGCACTGAATGAAAATAACTTCAACCCCAAGATACTCTACCCAGCAAAACTACCATTCAAAATAGATGGAGCAATAAAAGTCTTCCATGATAAGCAGAAACTAAAACAATATGTGAACACAAAGCCACCACTACAGAAGATTCTTCAAGGAATTCTGCACACAGAAAGTGAAACCCAACATAACCATGAAAGGACAGGCAGCACCAAATTACAGGAAAAGAAAAAGCAAGAGAGTAGAGAGTAACCTCAACTTAGGTACACACAATCAAACCTTCAAACAATTAAGACAACTAAATGACAGGAATCACCACATACCTATCAGTACTAACACTTAATGTTAACGGACTTAATTCACCCATCAAAAGGCACCGCTTGATGAAATGGATTAAAAAGGAAGATCCAAAGGGAGACCCATCTCACTGACAGAAATAAGCATAGGCTTAGGATGAAAGGCTGGAAGAAGATTTACCAAGCCAATGGCCCCCAAAACAGGCAATACTTATGTCTGACAAAGTAGACTTCAAACCTACATTGATCAAATGAGATAAAGAAGGACATTCCATACTAATAAAAGAGAAAATAGACCAAAAGGAAATAATAATTATCAACCTATATGCACCCAATTTCATCAAACATACCCTGAAAGACCTAAAAGCATATATAAACACCGCCAACACAGTGGTTGTGGGAGACTTTAACACCCATTACCATCATTAGATAGGTCATCCAAACATAAAATCAATAAAGAAATTCAAGATCTAAAATATACAATAGATCAAATGGACCTACTTGATGTCTACAGAACATTTCATCCAACTTCTACACAATTTACATTCTTCTCAGCAGCCCATGGAACCTTCTCCAAAATAGATCATATCCTAGGGCACAAAGCAAGCCTCAGCACATATAAAAAAATAGAAATTATACCATGCATACTATCTGATCACAATGCAATAAAACTAGAACTCAACAATAAAAGTAAAGACCAAAAACCTGCAAACTGCTGGAAACCGAATAACTCATTGCTTAATGAAAAATGGGTCATTGATGAAATAAAAGAGGAAATTAAAAACTTCCTGGAAGTCAATGAAAATTAAAACACAACCTACTGGAACCTATGGAACTCAGAAAAGGCAGTCTTGAGAGGAAAGTTTATAGCCATGAGTGCATATATTAAAAAGACTGAAAGATCCCAAATCAATGACCTAATGCTACATCTCAAACTCCTAGAAAAACAAGAACAAGCAAATCCCAAAACAAATAGAAAGAGAGAAATAATAAAAATAAGAGCTGAAATAAAAAAAAAAGAGCTGAAATAATAAAAATAAGAGCTGAAACCAAAGAAACCATACAAAGAGTTAATGAAACAAAAAGTTGGTTCTTTGAAAAAATAAACAAGATCGACATACCCCTGGCAAACCTGACTAAAATGAGGAGAGAAAAAACCCAAATTAGTAGAATCAGGAATGCAAAAGGGGAGATAACAACAAACACCATGGAAGTCCAGGAAAACATCAGAGACTACTTTGAGAACCTATATTCAAATAAATTTGAAGTCTTAAAGAAATGGACAGATTTCTAGATATATATGATCATCCAAAACTTAACCAAGAGGAAATTAATCATCTAAATAGATCTATAACACAAAATGAAATTGAAGCAGCAATCAAGAGTCTCCCCAAAAAGAAAAGTCCAGGACCTGATGGATTCTCTGCTGAATTCTATCAGACCTTTAAAGAAGAACTGATACCAACTCTCCTTAAACTGTTCCACGAAATAGAAAGGGAAGGAAAACTGCCTAACACATTTTATGAAGCCAGTATTACCCTTATCCCAAAGCCAGGCAAAGACACCTCCAAAAAGGAGAACTATAGGCCAATCTTCTTAATGAACATTGATGCAAAAATCCTCGACAAAATAATGACAAACCGAATTCAACAACACATTAAAAAGATTATTCACCATGATCAAGTAGGCTTCATCCCAGGAATGCAGGAGTGGTTCACCATACAAAAATCAATAAATGCAATAAACTACATATACAGAAGCAAAGACAAAAACCACTTGATCATCTCAATAGATGCAGAAAAAGCCTTTGATAAGATCCAACACCATTTCATGATAAAAGCTCTAAGAAAACTAGGAATAGAAGGAAAGTAGCTCAACATTATAAAAGGTATATATGACAAACCTATAGCCATCATTATACTTAATGGAGAAAAACTGAAACCATTCCCTCTAAAATCAGGAACTAGACAGGGATGCCTACTATCTCCACTGGAATTCCTAGCCAGAGCAATTAGGTAATAAGAAGGAATAAAAGGAGTACAAATAGGTAAAGAAACTGTGAAAATATCCCTATTTGCAGATGACATGATCCTATACCTTAAAGACCCAAAAAACTCTACTCAGAAGCTCCTAGGCACCATCAATAGCTATAGCAGGGTAGCAGGATATAAAATCAACATAGAAAAATCATTAGCATTTCTATACACTAATAATGAACAAACTGATAAAGAATATATGAAAACAATTCCATTTACAATGGCCTCAAAATAAATCAATACCTAGATATCAACCTAACAAAGGATGTGAACGACCTTTACAAGGAAAACTATAAACTTCTGAAGAAAGAGATTGGGGAAAACTATAGAAAGTGGAGAGATGTCCTTGCTCATGGGTTGGTAGAATCAACATAGTAAAAATGTCGATACTCCCAAAAATAATCTACATGTTTAATGCAATTCCCATCAAAATTCCAATGACATTCATTAAAGAGATTGAAAAATCTACCATTAAAATTATATGGAAACACAAGAGACCACGAATAGCCAAGGCAATATTCAGTCAAAAGAACAATGCTGGAGGTATCATGACACCTGACTTCAAACTATATTACAAAGCAATAACAATAAAAACAGCACGGTACTGGCACAAAAACAGACAGGAAGACCAGTGGAACAGAATAGAGGACCCAGATATGAAGCCACACAAGTAAAACCAACTTATCTTTGACAAAGGGGATAAAAATATACAATGGAGAAAAAGCAGCCTCTTCAACAAAAACTGCTGGGAAAACTGGTTAGCATTCTGCAAAAAACTGAAACTAGATCCATGTATATCACCCTATATCAATATTAACTCAAAATGGATCAAGGATCTTAATATCAGACCCCAAACTCTAAAGTTGACACAGGAAAGAGTAGGAAATACTCTGGAGTTAGTAGGTATAGGTAAGAACTTTCTCAATGGAACCCCAGTTAGCACAGCAACTAAGAGATAGCATAGATAAATGGGACTTCATAAACCTAAAAAGCTTCTGCTCATCAAAAGAAATGGTCTCTAAACTGAAAAGAATACCCACAGAGTGGGAGAAAATATTTGCCAGCTACACATCAGACAAATGACTGATAACCAGAATATATAGGGAACTTAAAAAACTAAATTCTCCCAAAATTAATGAACCAGTAAGAAATGGGCAAGTGAACTAAACAGAACTTTCTCAAAAGAAGAAATTCAAATGGCCAAAAAAACACATGAAAAATGCTCACCATCTCTAGCAATAAAGCAAATGCAAATTAAAACCACACTAAGATTCCACCTCACCCCTGTTAGAATAGCCATCATTAGCAACACCACCAACAACAGGTGTTGTTGAGGATGTGGGGAAAAAGGAATCTTCTTACACTGTTGGTGGGAATGTAAACTAGTACAACCACTCTGTAAAAAATTTGGAGGCTACTTAAAAAGCTAAACATTGATCTACCATTTGATCCAGCAATACCACTCTTGGGGATATACCCAAAAGACTGTGACACAGGTTACTCCAGAGGCAACTGCACACCCATGTTTATTGCAGCACTATTCACAATAGTCAAGTTATGGAAACAGTCAAGATGCCCAACTACTGATGAATGAATCAAGAAAATGTGGTATCTATATACAATGAAATTTTATGCAGCCATGAAGAAGAAGGAAATGTTATCATTCACTGGTAATTGGATGGAATTGGAGAACATCATTCTGAGTGAGGTTAGCCTGGCCTAAAAGACCAAAATTCGTATGTTCTCCCTCATATGAGGACATTAGATCAAGGGCAAGCACAACAAGGGGATTGAACTTTGATCACAAGATAAAAGTGAGAGCACACGATCGAGATATGAGGATAGGTAAGACATCTAAAAAACTAGCTAGCATTTGTTGCCTTCAACGCAGAGAAACTAAAGCAGATACCTTAAAAGCAACTGAGACCAATAGGAGAAGGGGACCAGGAACTAGAGAAAAGATTAGATCAAGAAGAATTAACCTAGAAGGTAACACACATGCACAGGAAATTAATGTGAGTCAACTTCTTGTATAGCTATCCTTATCTCAACTAGTAAAAACCCTTGTTCCTTCCTATTATTGCTTATACTCTCTCTTCAACAAAATTAGAGATAAGGGCAAAATAGTTTCTGCCAGGTATTGAGAGGGTGGGAGGAGAGGGAGGGGACAGGGTGGGTGGGTGGTAAGGGAGTGGGTGGGGACAGGGGGGAGAAATGACCCAAGCATTGTATGTACATATGAATAAAAAAAATATGTCTCCAAATTTTTTTCCAGAGTGGTTGCACCAGCTTGCATTCCCACCAGCACTGGATTAGGGTTCCTTTTTTCCCACATCCTCGCCAACAGCTGTTGTGGGTGGTGCTTTTGATGATGGCTATTCTAATGGGGGTGAGGTGGAATCTTAGTGTGGTTTTGATTTGCATTTCCTTTATTGTTAGAAATGGTGAGCGTTTTTTCATGTGTTTTTTGGCCATTTGAATTTCTTCTTTTGAAAAAGTTCTGTTTATTTCAGTTGCACATTTCTTTTTATTTTATTCATATGTACATACAATGTTTGGGTCATTTCTCCCCCCTTCCCCAATCCCGTTCCTTACCCCTCCACCCCCTTCCTCTTCCCCCCATCCCCTTGCTACCACGCAGAAACTATTTTGCCCTTATCTCTAATTTTGTTGAAGAGACAGTATAAGCAATAATAGGAAGGACTGGGTGTTTTTGCTAGTTGAGATAGGAGAGCTATACAGCAGTGCCCATTTCTTAATTGGTTCATTGATTTTAGGAGAGTTTAGTTTCTTAAGTTCCCTGTATATTCTGGTTATCAGTCCCTTGTCTGATGTATAGTTGGCAATTATTTTTTCCTACTCTGTGGGTGGTCTCTTCAGTCTAGAGACCATTTATTTTGTTGTACAGAAGGTTTTTAATTTTATGAAGTCCCTTTTATTCATCATTTCTCTTAGTTGCTGGGCTGCTGGGGTTCTATTGAGGAAGTCCTTGCCTATACCTATTTGTTCCAGAGTTTTTCCTGCTCCTTCCTGTAGTAACTTCAGAGTTTCAGGTCTGATGTTTAGGTCCTTGATCCATTTTGAGTTGATACAAGTACAGGGTGACAGACATGGATCTAGTTTCAATTTCTTGCAGACAGGAAACCACTTTTCTTAGCATCATTTGTTGAAGAGGCTGTCTTTTCTCCATCATATATTTTTGGCACCTTTGTCAAAAATGAGGTGGGTATAGTTGTGTTGATTCGTATCTGAGTCCTCTATTCTATTCCACTGGTCTTCATGTCTGTTTTTGTGCCAGTACCATGCTGTTTTTATTGCTATTGCTTTGTAATATATTTTGAAGTCAGGTATTGTGATACATCCAGCATTGCTCTTTTTGCTGAGTATTGCTATTCGTGGTCTCTTGTGTTTCCAAATGAACTTTAGGGTAGATTTTTTCAATCTCTATGATGAAAATCATTGGAATTTTGATGGGAATTGCATTGAACATGTAGATTGCTTTTGGTAGTATAGCCATTTTTACTATGTTGATTCTACCGATCCATGAGCATGGGAGATCTTTCCATCTTCTGTAGTCTTCCTCAATATCTTTCTTCAGGAGTTTGTAATTCTCCTTGTAGAGGTCAATCACATCCTTTGTTAAACTTACTCCTAGGTATTTGATTTTTTTTGAGGCTATTGTGTATGGAATTGTTTCCATATATTCCTTCTCAGTTTGTTCATTTTTGGTTTATAGAAAAGCTAATAATTGTAGTTTGATTTTGTATCCTGACACCTCACTGTAGCTGTTTATGGTGTCTAAGAGTTTTTGGGTAGAGTTTTTTGGGTCTTTAAGGGATAGGATCATATCATCTGCAAATAAGGATATTTTGACAGTTTCTTTACCTATTTATATTCCTTTTATTTCTTCTTCTTGCCTAATTACTCTGGCTAGAAATTCTAATACTATATTGAATAGGAGTGGTCACCCTTGATTCATTCCTGACTTTAGGGGGAGAGGTTTCAGTTTTTCACCATTAAGTATGATATTGGCTGTAGGTTTGTCCTATATGTCCTTTACAATGTTTAGGTACATTCCTTCTATTCCTAGTTTTCTTAGAGCTTTTATCATGAAGTGGTGTTGGATCTTATCAAAGGCTTTTTCTGCATCTATTGAGATGATCAAGTGGTTTTTGTCTTTGCTTCTATTGATGTGATGTATTACATTTATAGATTTGTGTATGTTGAACAACCCCTGCAACCCTGGGATGAAGCCACCTTGGTTGTGGTGAATGATCTTTCTGATGTGTTGTTGGATTCAGTTTGCCATTATTTTGTTGAGGATTTTTGCATCAATGTTCATTAAGGAGATTGGCCTATAGTTTTCCTTTTTGGAGGTGTCTTTCCCTGGTTTTGGGATAAGTGTAATACTGGCTTCATAAAATGTGTTAGGCAGTTTTCTTTCCCTTTCTATTTCATGGAACAGTTTAAGGAGAGTTGGTATCAGTTCTTCTTTAAAGGTCTGATAGAATTCAGCAGTGAATCTGTCAGGTCCTGGACTTTTCTTTTTTGGGAGGCTCTTAATTGCTGCTTTGATTTCTTTTTGTGTTATAGATCTATTCAGGCGATTAATATCCTCTTGGTTCAGTTTTGGGTGGTTGTAAGTTTCTGGAAATCTGTCCATTTCTCAAGATTTTCAAATTTATTAGAGTATAGACTCTCAAAGGAGTCTCTGATGATTTCCTGGATTTCCATGGTGTTTGTTGTTATCTCTCCTTTTGCATTTCTGATTTTACTGATTTAGGTTTTTTCTCTCCTCATTTTAGTCAGGTTTGCCATGGGTCTGCCAATCTTATTTATTGTTTCAAAGAACCAGCTTTTTGTTTCATTGATTCTTTGTATGATTTTTTTGTTTCTATTTCATTTATTTCAGCCCTTATCTTAATTATTTCTTTCCTTCTGCTTGTTTTGGGGTTTGTTTTTTCTTGTTTTTCTAGAGTTTGAGCTGTAGTGTTACGTCAAGTATTTGAAATCTTTCTGTCCTTTTGATATATGCACTCATGGCTATACACTTTTCTCTTAGGACTGCCTTTGCTCTGTCCCATAGGTGCTGGTAGGTTGTGTTTTCATTTTCATTAACTTCCAGGAACCTTTTAACTTCCTCTTTTATTTCATCAGTGATCCATTCATAGTTTGTTAATGTCTTATTCAGCTTCCAATTGTTTGTGTGTTTTTTACTGCTGTTTTTGTTGTTGATTTCTAGTTTTAATGCATTGTGGTCAGACAGAATGCATGGGATTATTTCTATTTTCTTATATTTGCTGAGACTTGCTTTGTGCCTTAAGATATGATCTATTTTGGAGAAGGTTCCATGGGCTGCTGAGAAGAATGTGTATTGTGCAGAAGTTGGATGAAATGTTCTGTAGACATCAGCTAGGTCCATTTGATCTATGGTGTGATTTAGTTCTAGGATTTCTTTATTGATTTTTTGTTTGGATGACCTATCTATTGGTGATATGGGGGTATCAAGGTCTCCCACTATCTTTGTATTGGAGTCTGTATATGCTTTTAGGCCCTTCAGAGTATGATTGGTGAAATTGGGTGCATTGACATTGGGTGCATATAGGTTGATAATTGTTATTTCCTTTTGATATATTTCTCCTTTTAATAGTATGGAATGTCCTTCTTTATCTCTTTTGACCAAAGTAGGTTTGAAGTCTACTTTGTCTTAGATAAGTATTGCTACCCTTGCCTGTTTTCGGGGACCATTGGCTTGGTAAATCTTCTTCCAGCCTTTCACTCTCAGAGAGTGCTTATTTCTGTCAATGAGGTGGGTCTCCTGTAGGCAGCAGATTGTTGGATCTTCCTTTTTAATCCACTTTGCCAATTGATGTCTTTTGATGGGTGAATTTAGTCCATTAACATTCAGTGTTAGTATTGATAAGTACGTGGTGATCCCTGTCATGTAATTGTCTTTGTTGATTAAGAGTTTGATTGTGTGTAGCTGAATCAATGTTACTCTCTACTTTCTTGCCTTTTCTTCTCCTGTGGTTTGGTATTGCCTGCCCTTTCATGGTTTGCTTTCATTTTCTGTGTGCATAATTTCTTGGAGAATCTTTTGTAGTGGTGGCTTGGTGGTTATATATTGTTTTAGTTGCTGCTTATCATGGAAGACTTTTATTGCTCCATCTATTTTGAATGATAGTTTTGCTGGGTAGAGTATCCTAGGCTTGAAGTTATTTTCATTCAGTGCCTGGAATACCTCACTGCATGCTCTTCTTGCTTTTAATGTTTCTGTTGAGAAATCTGCTGTGATTTTGATGGGTTTACCTTTGTATGTTACTTGTTTTTTCTCTCTTACAGCCTTCAATATTCTGTCTCTAGTCTCTGTGCTTGTTGTTGTCATAGTGTAGTTCTATTTTGGTCAGGTCTGTTCAGTATTCTGTAGGCTTCCTGTACCTGAATGGGCATAGTTTTCTCTAGATTTGGGAAGTTTTCTGTTATTATTTTGTTGACTATATTATGCATTCCTTTTGCTTGCATCTCTTCTTCTTCTTTAATGCCCATGATTCTCAGGTTTGGTCTTTTGATGGAATCAGTGAGTTCTTGCATTTTTTTCCACAGGTCTTGAGTTGTTTAACTAATAGTTTTTCAGTTTTTCCTTTAATTGCTATTTCATCTTCAAGTTCTGAGATTCTGTCTTCTGTTTGTTCTATTCTTCTGGAATGGCCTTCCATTTTGTTTTGTATTTCTATTTCATTCTTTTTTCTGAGGTTTTCCAAATCATGGGTTACTTTGTCTTTAATATTGTCAATTTTTGACCTTAATACATTTTTCTCTCTGCTTATGGTGGTCTCAGTTTCAGTTTGGCATTTATTTAGGACTTCTATGATTTAATTTATTTGTTTCCGTGTTTTCTCATAATCTTTGTTTTTGTCCTCTTGGCATTTCTTGAGTGCCTCCTGTACGTTTGGTTGACCATGTCTAGTAACATCTGTATGAAATTCTCATTAATTATTTGTAGAATTTCTTTGTTCAGGGTGTTCTTGTCAGCTTTGTTGGATTCCTTAGTATAGTTTGTTTTGTTGGAGTCAGGATCTGGGTATCTGTTTTCTTCATTTTGCTCTAAATCCTGTAGTACTTTATTTTTTGGGGGGGGATTGTTTTCCTTCCCTTTTTCTTCTTCCCATATTTCCACTAGGTAACATTTTTATCACTGGCTATGTGTAATTTAGTATTAGCTGGGTAGCAATATTAATACTAACAAAACCAAGAAAGAAGGATAGAAAAGAGAGAGAGATGGCGAGATAAGAGGAATAGAGTAGAAAGGAAAAGAGAAAAAATGGTAGAGATGGTGGATGATCAAATAGTAAAACAGGCAGCAAATCCCTTAAAGAAGGGGGAAAAAAATCACCAGTTCTGGAGCAGTAGAATTGCAGTCTTAGTTGTTCTGATGCTAGTTCTTTAGCATCCAGACCTGTCTGTGTGTGTCTCTTAGGTGGGATTTGGGCTTTCCTATGGCAAGTGGACAGTGGGTGGGTTCCCACGGGCCTGCAGGTGGAGGCCTTTAGCTGAGGTGAAGTAGCAGGACTTTGGAGCTTTGGTTGGCAGTGCCTGAAGGGTGCAGGTGGGCGGAGTGGAGATCCTGTGTTTGTGTGGATCCCCAGCTTGACAGGCTTGGGGGGGTGTGGTCCAGCAGAGTGGAGATAGTGGGTGTGTGGGTTCTCGGCTTGGCAGACCTTAGGGGCACAGGCTTGGGGAGTGAATTTTGTGCAGGGCTGTGCTGGCCTTGGGGTCGTGGCCCAGTGGAACGGAGATAATGCGTGTTTGTATATCCAGCGTGGTAGGCCTTGGGGGCATGGCCGGCAAAGCAGAGATGTGTAGGGCTGGGGGGACACAGCATAGCAAAATGGAGCTCCTGCAGGGCTGTGCCAGCTTTGGGGTCGTGGCCCAGCTGAACGGAGATCATGCATGTTTGTATCTTCTGGTATGGCAGGCCTTGGGGGGTGGCCCGGCAGAGCAGAGATCTTGCAGGGCTGTTCAGCAAGATCTCTTGGGGGGGGGCATGGCCTGGTAGAGATCATAAATGTCTGTGGAGCCCAGGCCTTAAGGGCTCCTCCCATGGAGATCCTGCTGCTCTGAGGGGTGGGAGTTTAGGGTAGCACAGCCCTGGCAGGAAAAGAAGTAGGGCAGGAGGATTCAAGATCCCGTGGGGGCATGTGGAGTACTGGCTCCTTGGGCCTATGGGACAGGGCTTAGTGTGCAGCACCCGCTATTTTTTTAGTGTATGGTGGCGTGGAGAGGCTTCCCATGAGCTGGGGTTCAGAGTGCTGATGTTTCAGCTCTCCCTGGTGTTTTACCTCAATCAAGCAAGTCTCCAGCTTCTTATCAAAGTCCCTGGATCACAGAGGTCAGAAGATGTGTGGCTGTGTTCTGGTTGCCATCTTGGATCCCCTCTTTTGTTTTGAAGGCCTTGAAATAGTTAATTGTGATGGCTGTAATAGTGATTGGAAGAAAGGAAAAAAGTTACAGTTAAGACAATGAAGAAAAACAGGCACTGTTAGAACAATTGCTAAACAAGTACACTGGCTCATTTTTGTTGCTTGACTCTTTAATCCACCTGTAGCATTGGGGATAAAGAATTACCAGGATAAGGTTCAGAATTCACATCAGCGTTAGATTTTCTTCTTATTGACACATAATAGTTGTACATATTTATGGGGCATAGTGTGAAACTTTGCTACATGTATACAATGTGTCATGATCAAATCAATGTAATCAATACTTCAGATTCCCTGAACATTATCATTTCTTTGTGTTGGAAAGCTTTAAACTCCTACCATGGAAACAGGACACTTTTTTTTTTTTTTTTTTAGAAAATGTAGTCCATGTAATTTATATTAGTTTACTGGGGAAGCCCTAGAGGTGATGGTAATTTTGAAGAAGGTGAGGCAGGTGAAAATTACATATTAGAAAGAGAAAGGTGGAAAAAGAAAATTTTGTGTTAGCTTGTTGTCACCATAACAAATACCTGAGGCAATTAACTTATGAGGAAAGAAGGTTTTATTTTGATTCATAAGTTTAGAGGTTCTAGTCTATGATCTGTTGGCCTTCTTGCTTTTGACCTTGTTATAAGGCAGTACATCATGGTGTGAGCCAACAGTGGAACAAAATTTCTCAACTCATAGCCAGGGAGCAAAGAGAAAAAGAGGAAGGGGCTGAGGTTCCACTGTTCCCCTCAAAGACATTCTCACAATTACCTAAAGACCTCTCAGTAGACCCCATCTCTTAAAGTTTCCACCACCTCCCAATAGCACTGTGGGTTGGGGAGAAAGTCCTTAACACATGGACTTTTGGGGTACACTTAAGATTCTTTGGATCTTGATTCTGAAGTTGATCCTGATTATAAATTTTGTTTGTGTATTTCTCCTAATTTGTAGAAAAAAATCAACTGATGCACTGAATACCGCAGCAGGAAGAAGAAAGAGTCTTCTGACAGCCTGACACGTTGTAATGGGTATGTCAGGAGTTCAAGCCTACAGGGCAGGTGTTTCAGTCATTATCCAGCAAGTTCTTATAGACAATGTTTACAAGTAATTTGTCTTCAAATGAAGAATTTTCATTTTAAAGTTTCTTTCTTTTTAACATTTTTCTTCACTTGTAACTTAAATGGGGTCAGGAAAGAAGAATAAAGTTCTCATAGCACTTGCTATGGCCTTGTGTACCGAGTCTTAGTGGTTTTTCCAGGCCCTGCACTGAGGGGTGCCTAGACCTGGGGAATGGTGAGGTGGTAATGTTGGGAGCTCACTAGTCAAATAGAGAAGAAAATATGGCTATGTGGTTTAAAGGCTCTCAGGATCTTTGAAACACTCCAGCAAAAGGATTTATTCTTTCCTTTTTGGGAAAGAAATCCACAAATTTTGTTTCTCACAACTGAAGCCTGCTTCTTTGGCAAAAGCGTCAAATGTGTATTTATGCTGAGCATCTCAGGAAAAACAAGTAGAGCAAAGTCCTATTCCTTCTGATTTTATATTCTACATTTTTTCCCTCTTGAGAGTGAGGTGGAGGAGAATGGGTCCACTATTTTTCATGTGTTACCTTGATGGCTTGTCTTTGAATGTATTTTAATTTTATTTGTATGCACTTTGACTTACATTATTGGTGATCTCTGAGATTTCTGAAGCTGATTATGATTATGTTTCTGGTACCAGTCTGGAAAAAAATGTGTTATCTTCTAATTGTTGCTAGGGGCCTGTGCAGAAGAACCTCCGTCTTCTTGCCTATAATTAGTGATGGTAAGAAATTGTTTTTTATAATTACAGGATGAAATTTTCAGTTACAATTAAGTGGATTGTAGCCAAAGTAGGTAAAATTTATTTTTTTTTCATAACTAGTATTGGCAAGTGAAGAAGGGAAAATATAAAATTTCAATTTTGTCTTTAGAGTTTTTTTTCTTGGTAGTAACACTTTCATTTCTTGACAGCATTATTTGTTTTGCACTATGAGCCCTGAATCTGGGGCAGCCTGTTTCTTGATTGACACGCAGACCATGGAAGCATATGGCAACAGGCTCTGTCAGCAGAGCACCAGCAGCGGTATTAGCACTGTGACCTGGCATGGTGTTAATACTGGAGCTATTAATGCTCAGTCTTGCCTTTAACACATATTTATTCAGTTTGTACAGAACAGGAAGAATATCATGTCAAATTATGAAACATGAACCTGGTAAAAACAAATCATAAACCTTCTGGGGGCTGGAAAAGGGAGAAGAGGTGGGAGGCAGAGATGGAGGTGGGTGTATGTGAAGGTCTGTGAGGAGGAGTCCCGTGTACTCTCTAAAGAAGGGCTAGCATAGTGGAAGTACGGGCCATCTCACTCACTTCCTATTTGAAATCACACATGGAGACCAGCTCACAGTACCTGAGGTCTCCATGCTACCATGTCAGAGAGCCGTAATACAGTGTCAAGGGCAGAAGGTGCAATGCTAATGGCTCAGCGTGGCATGGAAGAGGTCCTAATTTCTCCCATGTCTTTGAGGCAAGCATGACCGAGAGAGAGAGAGAGAGAGAGAGAGAGAGAGAGAAAGAGAGAGAGAGTTTTGATGAGGAGGGAATACAGGGAATGCTTGGTGGACCATCTTCTGAGTATTAAGTGCACTCACTAGATGGCAGCAGAGAGTAATGCTCGGGATATGAAGAGGGGGCATTAACTGCCTCCTTTTCACCCCTTCACCCCATACTTCCCACTGGTATCCTTGCCATGACCCTGGTTAGGAACTTTTATGCCATCTCTGGGAACAGGCAGAAAATAACAATTTTAGCTCCTTTTCTGTGCTGTAAGAGAATTTCTGAAACTAGACTATTTTTATAGAAAAGAGATTTATTTGGACCCATGGTTCTGGATGGAGAGAAGTCCAAGACAGGATGGCAGCATTAGTGAAGGTCTTACGCTGCTTCATCATGGCAGAAAGTGAAAGGGCAAGAGAAAACATTTGAAAAAGTGAACGCATGAGAGCTATTCTTTCTTTACAGCAGCCTGCTCTCCAAGCAGCTAATCCAGTCCTACGAGAAAGGCATTAGTTCACTTATGAGGCCTCTGCCCCATGACCCCACTGGGCCCCACCTCCCAACCCTGACTTTAAGGAATTAACTTCTCTTAAACATGAACTTTTGGGGGATACACTGAAAAAATTGCAATGACAAAGTCAAAATTGTCCAGTGTAACCCAGAATGAATGAGTTTAGCATTTTGTTTTATTTTTAAGTAGTGCTGGGGATCAAATCCTAGGCCTCACACATGCTAGGTAAGTAATTTACCACTAAGCTGCACCCCTAGTCCTGAGTTTAGTCTTAAAGTATCAAAATAAATACAGCCTACAGTACCATCAACTCCTAATATGTGTAGGGTCTAAGCTCTTCTTCAGTCCCTTAATTAATATGACTCATGGCAGTTCTATTTCTTTATTTCAACCTTATTGTAGATGTTGATGATGGTCATAGTTACAGAGGAACAAAACATTAAGAGGGTATTCTGCATTGGTTAAAGATAATCTGGCATTGGTTCTTGGACATGATTAGGTTTTTAGTCAGTAATAACCTTGTTTCCATCGATGAGAAGGACACACTGTTTCTGTCATGCAGTGGCAAAACAGTTAATTTGTCACTGTAGACACCTGTATCTACTGCCTATGAAAGGTAAAGCTTTCTTTTTTGGGGGCGATCATACATAGTTTCAGACCCTCAGACTTTGGGTGAAGAATTAAAAATCCTGAGCTTCTAATTTTCTTTCTCAAAAATTTCTAACACATTTGGAAGCAACCGATTCACTCCTCTATGCTCTTGTATTAGGGTGAGTGCTGGGTTGTTCAGGACTGAGGTTTCCTCGAATGCTAAAACTGTGTAAATCCTAGGTGGACTGCTATGATATGGCTAACTGTCTTCTATTCACTGAAGTGTTCTAACACCACCTTTAGTTGACTGTTGAAAAAAATGCCTTCAAGGGTTTGACTGACACAGGAAATTAGTTCAACTCTTTGGTTTGTTCAGAAGAAGTTTCTCCAAGAGGCTTGCAGAATGAAAATGCATTACTTAATCTGATGGTGGCACCAATTATGGCCAGTTTTCCAGGTGAGATTTTGTTGTTAGAGAGAAAACATCCTGGGGCACTTGGCATGCAATTATTGATATAGCAGATTTTTTTTCTACACTTGTTATAAAGACAACCAAAACCAATTTGCTTTGAGTTTGCACCTTTACTATCGTGTGTCAACTCTCTAGCCTTTTATCATTACTGAGGTCAGGAAACTCTTCCTGTGACAGGCCTGATAGTAAAATTTTAGGTTCCGTGGGCATCATACAGGTTCTTTTCTCATCTTCCTCTTCCTCTTTTACTCCCTCTTTTGGTCTACTTCTTCTAAAATCTCCAAAGGTATAAACACCATTCATAGCTTCCAAGTTGTACAAAAAGGTTGTTGACCAGATTTTGTCAGACTTGCTAGCCCCTAGATAAGTGAAATAGCTAATATAACTTCTAATTTAAAGATAACTATGATCTTAGGGAGGTCAACCTGCCTGGAGTCACACAGAGTGAATGATCTTGGATTTTTTAAATTCCTGTAAGATTCTAAATCTTTTACTTTTCCATTGCACCAATTCTTTCTCAGATTGTCTCCTTCATGCTGATGGTACTAGTTTCACAAACAAGGAGTTTGTGAAACAAACTGGTAACAATATAACTTAGTGACTATTATTAGAAAGACTATATCACTACTGACTTCACTAAAACTCAAATCATTGCTTTTGACCAATGCTTTCCATTATTTTATTAATGAATTTTACAAATATTTTATGGAGGTCTACCATAACCTTACACCATGCTTATGTGGAGCTCTGGCTGTGTATAATAAATATTTTTTCCTCTGCTATAAAGTTTATTATCCTGCAGAGAAAATAGACTTTAAAACACATAACAACAAAAGAAGGCATGAGAGTTGTGGCAATTACTCCAAAGAAGTCAGGTTGGTGTGAGTTAGTAATACTACTCCTATCCAATTAATCAACTTATGTAGTCTGAGGTGGGAGGTGAGTGTGGTACATGGAGATAAGAGAGGTTAAACTAAGGAAGAAAGAGTTTCAGTGTTGTGATTTACTGAATTACCTTACCACTATCTCTCTCTTCCATCCAGAAATTCTCAGATGTTTCAATTAGTCAAGGCTAATTTTAATAGGATCATTTCCTTTGCTCTAACATTGGTGCAAGAGTTTACTAAGGGGCAGAACTGATCAAATATGCCAGTTTCCAGACCTCCTCCTAGAGATTCTGATTAAGTTGAGCCCAAGAAGATGCATTCTATTGGGCCCTCCAGATGATTCTGAAGTGTGCAGTACATGGTCCCTACTTTGTTAAATAACTGCTCAAGATAGAAATTAACAAAGGTAAGAAATCTTTGTTCTGAAGTTCCCCAAGAAGAAATGCCACAGTTACCACTCAGGACCCTATTCTTAAGGAAGCCACACTCATCTGGACGTTGGCTAAGGAATCTTATTCTTCTTCCTTATTTGCATCCAGTTATTACACACTCTGCTCCTCTTCTCCATTCTGACCTTGTGAGGGTAGACTTGTGGTTTCTGGTATTTGCTTTTCTTGATTTATATTGTTTTTTTCCTTTCTAATGATGATTCCTGTTGAGTGTTGGCTCCTTCAGAAGTATTACCAAAACAGTGAGTGATAAGATAAAGCTGAACTCACTCTTACTGTGGCAAACAGAACAATTTATTAATGATGTCTTAGCATCTTAAAGGGAGGAACACCATGTCAGAATATTTATGAGCATTTTGAATTCCAGGTTAAGTCTGGTCTTTCAATGCAAAGGCTTGATTAGAATTTGGTTAGGATATGTTACAATAGCTTAACATTGGTAGATTTTTGAGGTGAGGGGTTCAAAATGTCCGGATATAAATTCTTATTAATGTTGTTTTTTTAAAGAGTTGATGGTCTTTCATAAAATTCTTGGAATGAACAGAAAAGTTATTTTCAACTTTTAACTTCCCAGGCAAGAATTTCCTGTACTAGTAATGTTAAATTGACGACAATAGAATCATGACGTCACATAAAAGTAGATATTAAATTGTGTAGGTGAAGATGATTTTGGGTCTCACTGTTTTGAGTGAAAATGATTCTAATAATATAGTTTTCCATTTTTTTTGTTAATTTAATTTTACTTGAAAAAATTAAAGTATATGTCTTGAGTTTGTTGTATTCCTTGCGTTCAGTTTGAGAATATTTGATTTTTTTAAATGTGTAAAACATTTTAGTGATGTCCTTGGGTTTTTCCACCAGCATTGTAAAAACAAAGAAACAAATGAATAATGATATATGTGGGAAACTTTCTTTTCTTAATATGAAAAGCATATTAATGTCATTGGAATGAGAGATACATAAAATGTGACCAGCATTCCTTAACTGAGTCATTCATTTAGCAAATACTGTCTTTTATGCATTTGCCAGATTCTATTCTAGGTGAAGTAGATAGATAAAGTTCTTGCTCTCGTGTAGCATCTAAATTTATTGCACTGTCCACAGCTACTTGTACATATTTTCCATATATCATGGCTTTTAGGCAAGTGCAGTGCTTACTCTCTCTTATTCTTTCATGGGTGCCATTATCTTTTCACATGTTGGAGGAATTTTGATGCTCTACCCCATGACAGAGGAGGCAGAAGATAGATTCTTGAATACTCCTGCAGCTACCATGCAGACCCCTGACAGGCTTTAGCAATCATATGACCAGGGCAGATGAGATTTTGATGTGAAAATGAAAGAGGAGGATAGAGTTATTGCTCAGAGATGTGTTATTTTGTTGGCAGTACTGATGTTTGACTTTGTTTGGTGACTAGAGCAGAAATAGTAGCAATTTTTCATCAGTTCCAATATTGACTGTCTTTTTATTTGGTGGACTAGAAGCAATGGTGGTTTCAACTTCTATTGTATAGTTTTGAGCTTATTCCTGGAAGATTAGCTGCATTCTGCTTTATCAGATCTCCCCAAATTTGAACATATACAAACCTTTTTAATAAAACAATTTTGCAGAAAATTAAGTGGATTAAGTTAAAAACATGGACTGATACAAGAGGCAAATGCAATGTAATATTTTTGTGGTCAGTATTTTTTTAATTATTTTTCCTTGTTTGACTCTCTTCTATTTTAGAATTTTTCTATTTTAAAAAATACTTTGTTTTTTTATAAAAGTTTTATTTCATATTATAATTGGTCTTTTTCTAATATATGGTTTGCATTTCTTCTATTGAATCAGATTTCAAGTGCATATTTTTACACTTTTAAAAAATTAAAAAATTTTATTCTTTCAATAAACACTTCAAACAAAAATAATTTGAGGAAATGAGTATTGAGAAAATTTTTATAAACACCTTTGTGGTTAGTAATGTTTATAACTTTAAAACTTAGTGGTTTAGAATTCAAGGAAGCCATGCTATTTATGATAGCTAAACCATAAAATATCTAGGAGTAATCTAATCAAAAAGTTGAAAGAGCTCTATAATGAAAACTACAAACCATTTTGATGAAAGGAATTGAAGAGAACACAAGAAATGGAAAGACTTCATGTGTGCATAGACCAGAAGAATCAAAATTGCTAAAATGTCTAGATTACTGAAAGTGATATGCATATTCAATGCAATCCTTGCCAAAATACTAATGATATTCTTCACAGAACTAGGAAAAAAAATCCTAAAATTTTAATGGACAACTAAGAATGGTGGTCATGTCCATAATACTGGCACTAGGGAGACTGAGGCAGGAGGAGCAGCAGCTGAAGACCAGATTGGGCTACATGATGGGACTCTATCCTCAAAAACAAACAAAATTCCCAACCAAACAAGAAGTCTTGAATGGAACTGCAAAAAAAAAAAAATCAAATCAAAAAAATGAATAGTTAAAGCAATCTTAAGCAAAAAAAAAATTATACAACTTGTCTTCAAAATATACTACAAAGGTATAATAATGAAAATAGGTGGTGTTAGTATAAAAACAGACATGTAGTCCAATGGAACAGAGCTAAAAACCTGGAAATAAACCAGTGTATCCAGAATCAACTGATCTTTGACACAGGTGCTAAGAACACATACTGAAAGGACATTCTCTTTAACAAATGGTGCTGGGAAAATTGGATGTCCACATTCAGAAGAATGAAACCAGACCCCTTTCTCTTACCACATACAAAATCAATTCAAAATATATTAAAAACTTAAATGTCCAACTGAAATGATAAAATTACTGGAAGAAAACATAGAAGAAATGCTTCAGGACATTGGAACAACCAAGAATTTTTTTGTAAAAACCCCAAAGCACAGGAAACAAAATAAAAAGATAGCCAAATGAAATTACATAAAACTAAAAAGCTTCTGCACAGCAAAGAAGCAATCAACAAGAGAAGAGAAAAACCTAAAAAATGGGAGAAGATATTTACAAAATGTACTTCTACCAAAGGATTAGCGGGACATCAAAACCGCAATGAGACTGAGTGTGATGTTGCATCACCTGTAATCCTAGTACTTGGGAGACAGAGGCAGGAAGATCATGAGTTCAAGCCTAGCCTGGTCTACAAGTTTCAAACCAGCCTGAAGTACATTGCAAGAATCTGTTAAAAAAAAAAAAAACAAACAAAAAACCAACCAGCTAACCAAGCAACCAAACAAAAACCACATGGGATACCACCTAACACCAGTAAGAATGGTTAATATCAAAAAGACAAAGGATAACAAGTGGATGTAGAGAAAATAGAACCCTTGCATACTGTTGGTGGCAATGCATATGATTAGTACAGTCATTTTGGAAAATAGTTTGGAAGTTCCTTAAAACATTAAAAATAAAATTACTATGTTATCCAACAATCTTATATTGGGTATATATCCAAAACAAATGAAATCAGTATGTTGAAGTGATATCTGTACTTACTTATAAACAACAGAAGGACCTTAAGTTCAGTGAAATAAACCCTGTACAGAAATATAAATACTGCGTGATTTCACTCATCTCTGACTTCT
Source organism: Castor canadensis (assembly GCF_047511655.1). Classification (NCBI taxonomy): domain Eukaryota; kingdom Metazoa; phylum Chordata; class Mammalia; order Rodentia; family Castoridae; genus Castor; species Castor canadensis. The sequence continues at coordinate 104,565,935 of NC_133392.1, read as the reverse complement.
AAAAAAAGTTGATTTCATAGAAGTTGAGAGCAGAATAGTGGTTACCAGAAACTGGGTAGACATGAGGTAGGAAGAGATGGAGAATGTTTAGTCAGTATGTTTTGAGTTACAGTTAGATAAAGAAATAAGTTCTAGTGTTGTATTACACATGACAGGGACTCTAGATAATGATAATGTATTGCATATTTCAAAAACTTAGAGAAAAGGACTTTGAATGTTTTCACATCAAAGAAATTGATAAATGTTTGTGAAGATGCATATGCTTATTCTGATATACATCATACATTGTATATAGGTATGAAAGCATCATATGCAATCCCATAAATATGTGCAATTTTCATGTGTCAACTAAGAGTAAACCAAATAAGCCTTAATGAATGAAAGCAATAATCATTCAAACATTCCTCATGATTTGAGTGTGAATAGGACACAGTAAAAATCATGGATTAGATTCATGATGACTGGGACTTGAGCTGAAATGTCCAGAATGGCTTGAGGCTGAAATAGTCAGGATGGCTTCTTTTCTTACATCTCTGGCATTTGGCATTTCTTTATATGGCTTTAGGTACACATCGCATCACATCCTTCATGTTCACTACACATGGCTTCTCTCTGTGAGGATATTTAATTAGTTTCCTTCCACATCGGCTTAGGGTCCAAAAAGTGTGAAAGCAGAAGCTGCCAGACCTTCTGAATGTCCAGGCTGACATCCTAGAACACTATTTGCTTTGCATTTTTAGAGCAAAGTAATTTTTCTTAAGAATAGATTTAATTTATAAATGATTTGACCTGTGAGTGTGTGACTTAAAAGGATTATGAGGCCATGTGCTGGGTTTTTCTCCAAATAATTTCTTCTTAATTTTAGGCAATGAATAGAAGAGTAACATTATAGCAGTTTTTTTTTCTGAAAGTTTTTGCTTATTTTTCATTGTTGATGTCAGACTTTGAAGTTTTAGAAACTCGTATAAAGGTAAATGTAGGTCTTTCCTGAAAACAATCAGTTACTTAAAATCATTGTAAAAGGTACTTACAGAAGAGTCGGATATGGTAGGTAAAAGTGCAGCTTGACTTATAAATTCAATTCCATTCTTCCTGTTTCTGGTCATATGACCTGGAGCAAGTTACTAAACCTCTCAGTGCCTCAGTTTCCACAAATGTACAGATCTTAATAGTTCCTTCCTTACAGAGTTGTTGTGAAAGTTAAATGAATTCATTCATGGAAAGCTGTTATAATAATAACTAACATTGATTGAGCACCTGTATAACCTAAATATTATTACTATACAAAGCTCTCAATGTAAAATAATGCAGCATAGTAGAAAAGATGAACTCAAAAAGAAAGTGCTAGTGAGAAATAAAAATAAAGCATAATAAAAAATGAGAAAAACAAAAATAAAAAAAGCAAATGTTAGAAATAGAACCATTGTGTTAGTGCACATGAAGATTCAATAAATGTATGGAGATTATTCTTTACTATTTAAAGGCAATTAGACTAGATTAGTATTATGAAATCCAGTTGTATGATGAGATTCAAATATGGAACTAAGTTACAGAAAAAGATAAAAAATAAGAGATTACTAAAACACATATCAGAGATTTATTCACAAATTAAACCTGACCAATCAAAATAAAAGTAGAAAATAAGGCAAAAATCATTAGTAGTGGTAAAAATCATTAAATAACAATAAAAAATTTCAAGAAAATAGAAAATATATGAATTTTTATGTACTGAATGTTTTAAAATGTGAAAAAACCAAGAAAGTCTAAAGTAAATTTGATAAATTCACAATCATACTGGAAGACAGAAAAAGCAAATCTTTATCAGAAACTGGTAGAACCAGTAATAAATAGTATGCTCTTGAATAAAACTATACCTTGATCTACATTCCAAAGTAGAAAATAGGAAATATATATTCTCTTTTAAGGATACATGATAGCTTTATAAACATTGGCTAGTTATTAGCTCTTGAAAGAAGTCCAAATGAAGGTCAGAGCAAGTCCTCTGAATGCAGTACATTAAATTAGAAACCAAAACTAGAAAATCATTGAGAAAGACTTCATGGGGTTGCAAACTAAAATACGACTGTTACATAAGGATTCGAGTGCAAATAACAATGAGAATGACAACCCATTTAGAATTGAATGATAAAGTTCTACTCATCAAAGTTGCCAAGAAAAGTACATAGCTCAATTTGAAGATAATTGGGCTAAGTGTCACTTCAAAAAGCTAAAAGAAAATTGACGAAAGCATAGAAAAAACATGAGAAATAAATAACTAGGAAACAGCAAGAGGATCAATAAAAACAAAAGCTTTTTTTTTAAATTAAGATTTAGGCTGTATTTATAAAATTTAGTATGTATGAAATATTGTCTCATGATCCTTTGTCATAGAACCAAGGGAAAGAGAGATGTATATTCAAAGGATTCTAGATTTTCCATGAAGGTTTATTTTCTGTTATTGTATTATCTAACCACACAGATATCTTCCTTTCTTTAGTTTCCACTGCTAGCTCCATTCTGAGAAATAAGAAAATGCTGTCTTTTTTTTGGAATTCAAATAGATTAGGAAGTGAATACATTTCCTAATGCAATTTCAAAGCAATTTTTTGCTTTTGCTATGCTAGGGGTTGAATCCAGGACCTCACATATACTAGTTGAGCACTCTATCATTGAGCCATATTTCCCAGCCATTAAAACAAAATATTTAAGGCAGATTAAATATAAATGTAAAGATGCATATTTAAGCAAAAATTTCTGCTTCATAGTGAACTAGAAAGTATGTGTGGCAAAAATCCAGTTCTTACTCAGCGTGAATTGAAGTATAAATGGAATGTTTCAAATATACATGAAAGGATCTGTGGAATGTACTTAAATTTAAAAATGCTTTTTTTAAAATTTCAGGGTTCAGGTTCGTTTAGTTGTACCTTAATGTTTTGCAGCTATACCTACTCTTTTCAGAGTTAAACCCTTGACATTATCCAGAAAGATGCCATCTGTTTTATTAGGGAGGTTACTAATGTGAACAGTCTTTGAACAGACTGACCTCATCTAGTTGATGTGGTAATGAATTCTAGAGAAAAGACTGTATTTTACTGAATTGCTGTTATTTTTTACCCTATGCAGCCTTAATTCCCTTGCTCAAATTGCTCAAAATAGGTTGCTCTTGAATGCTGTAAAATAGGTAACAAAATGAGTTTTGCAATCATAGATTATCTTGGTAGTCTAATTTAATGCAATCATGTCAGATATTAAATCAGATAGGCTTATTATCTCTTCTCCTCGGCATGTTTCATAGTTAAAGAAAAATTAGTATTAATCTAGAATAAGGACATTTTGTTCTCCTCAAAGCTTGCACTCTGCCTTTTTTGTTAGGACTAGCTTTGCTCTCAGCCTGTAGATTTTCAGTGTCATTAATTCATTACATTGTCACTTTACTGTCAAGGCCAATCCACACTCCATTTAGATTATATTAGATAAAGTTGGCTTTGGTAGTCATTATTAAAAGGAAATGGACAAGATTGGAATTTTTTTACCTGAGTAAGTATTTATTGAATGTCTAAATATGTTCCTTTTTGTGGGGGAAAATCCCATAATGACAAAATGAGTAATTAATTTGTTATGCAATTTCTAAGAGTTACATTGGACATTTCAACTTTTGTCTACCAGGAGCATTCTCAGCATGGAAAGACTGAACTTTGGTTCATTCATACAACAAATGCTTTGTGAATTCATACTCTACATGATGGGATGTAGTTGTTAACAAAACACAGGCAATCCCTACCTGTGTGATTCTGGAAAAACTTACAAAAGGGCTTAATAGGGAACAGTCTTTTACCAAAGCAATCTCTCAGCTTCAGAAAGCAATGGCTTAATGGGGTCTCCTCTCTTCTCTCCAAAGGAAGACCTACCATTACAGGTACGTTCTGCCTTTTCTGACTCAGTAAGAGAAACATGACTGATTGATTTCCAGGTTTGAGTGGGCATTTTACTGTACATTTATTCTACACTGGAAAACAAAACACATATTTTGTTAAATCCTTTAAAAAATGGGATTGTGGTTTTTCTTAAGGGAAAAACTTAAATGAATACCGTACTGTTAAAAAATTAAGTGCTACAAAAATGAGTATGCTATAAATATATCAAATGTCCAAGGAAAATTAATCAAACTGAATTTATACATCTAACACTATAGCATTTTTAGATGTGGGTAAAGTGAAGCTGGGAAATTTTTCGTACATGGTAATAACTTTCTTATATAAAAATTATTAGTACAGAAATATCCTCAGAGTAGCTTTTTATATATCAGTTTTCATTTTTATTATTATTATTATTTTTTCTTTTATTATTCATATGTGCATACAAGGCTTGGGTCATTTCTCTCCCCTGCCCCCACCCCCTCCCTTACCACCCACTCCGCCCCCTCCCTCTCCCCACCACCCCCTCAATACCCAGCAGATACTATTTTGCCCTTATTTCTAGTTTTGTTGTAGAGAGAGTATAAGCCATAATAGGAAGGAACAAGGGTTATTGCTGGTTGAGATAAGGATAGCTATAATGTGAGGGCATTGACTCACATTGATTTCCTGTGCGTGGGTGTTACATTCTAGGTTAATTCTTTTTGATCTAACCTTTTCTCTAGTTCCTGTTCCCCTTTTCCTATTGGCCTCAGTTGCTTTTAAGGTATCTGCTTTAGTTTCTCTGCGTTAAGGGCAACAAATGCTAGCTAATTTTTTAGGTGAGGGAGAACATACAATTTTTGGTCTTTTGGGCCAGGCTAACCTCACTCAGAATGATATTCTCCAATTCCATCCATTTACCAGCAAATGATAACATTTCGTTCTTCTTCATGGCTGCATAAAATTCCATTGTGTATAGATACCACATTTTCTTAATCCATTCGTCAGTGGTGGGGCATCTTGGCTGTTTCCATAACTTGGCTAGACATCGATCTACCATTTGATCCAGCAATACCACTCTTGGGTATATATACCCAAAAGACTGTGACACAGGTTACTCCAGAGGCACCTGCACACCCATGTTTATTGCGGCACTATATATCAGTTTTTAATATCTTATTTTGTGCTAGAAATTTTGAAAAATTTTTTACATATACTATTTAATCTCAACATTAACTTCAGCTTTACAGCCGCCCTTGAAATAGGGACTGTCATAAGCGAGATTTTGTGCACAGATGCTTAAAGAGTTAAAGTAGTTTACTCAATTTCATAGAACTAGTAAGTGACCAGTATTGTCTTTGAAATCAGATCTACCTAATCCAAAGACCATCTTCTTAACCATTTTGCTAATAAGGTTTAAAATTTTATATATCCAAGTTATACTTCTCCATTTTACTCCCTTCTGAATGTGTTTGCTTCTAATTGAAACATAGCCTTGCAGATCTTTGCAAATCAAAAATTAGGACCTAGTCCTTTAGTGTGCAAAACATATATTGACCTTCATTTGCATTTACTGATGCTAACTACTCTAGCTGACCCTGATTTTATTGGTGTGCATTGATAACTACTATACTTAATGTATTTTAAATGGATTTGAATTATATATAAAGAGTCCTCACACAATACAATGAATTAATGTTATGTCTTTATGACATCAGAGCATGTCATATGTGATCCTTATTTTTCTTCTCTCTCACACATCTACTCTACCAGTTTTATTATTATTATTAGTTTTTTGACTTATTTCCAAACCTCTTTTAATGTTTTCCTGTGACTTGATATTTTGGAAGTTTTCTCTAGAGCATAAATAAGTATCTAACTGATAATATATAATACAAATCTGAATTTAGACCTGGCATGTCCACTTATTGCACTGTTTTTATGTATTTTTGAGCTAACAGCTAAAGCTCAGGAAAGGTCAATAAAATACCTAGATTCTAAACATAATTTGATAATAATGGAGTTAAGCTTTTCCTGATAATAATGGCCTAGCCCTAGCTAATAGGTGTCTCTTTTGATACAGTGGGTTCTTTCCTATTTGCCACAGGCACAACCACTCACAACTGACTCTCCAGTTCTAGGTCAGTTGACAGCTGCCATTTATCACTGTGTTTATACTTTTAGTTTTCTAACAGGAAGGAACTCTTCCTTTATACTGTCGTAAAAGTAAGAAAATGAAATACAGAGCCAATAGTTTACATCAAAGAAGGAAGAAATTATATATCTTTCTAGATGTGAAGAATATTCAGCAATCTTTATTTTTTAAAATTTTAAAAATTATCCTATTATGGTTGTACTCGGGATACATTGTGACATTTTAAAAAGTTCTTACAATATATCATAGTTGAATTCACCTCTTCTATCACATCATTCTCCTTTATCCACCCTACCCCCATTTCTGGAACAGTTTCTTTCTTTCTTTTCTGTTCTTTTTTTCATTATGGGGATTTGAACTCAGGGACTCATGCTTGCTAGACAGGCACTCTATTACTTGAGCCACTCCACCAGCCCTGGAATAGTTTCAGTATGTGTCATATACATGAGCAAATAATATTTCTACTACAATCACCCTCAACAGTCTTAAATTTGCAACCAAAATGTGTGCCTTATAACAATGTTTCTACTGATTTATGTTACCTCTCTGGTGACAGTTCATGATTGGTTTTAGAACAAGCTTAATGTTCAGTTAAACAGAACTGACAAAAAAGAATAAGGACTGGAGTTACCAAGTCTCTTTGAATCACAGTCTAATTATGTTAAGGTCACCCATATGTCTTTAATATATAAGCTACCAACTTAATTGAGTCACTGAGAAAATTCATTTGTCAAGAATTAGGCACTTTCATCATCACATTAGCTTTAAAAAGTTTATGCATTTTCTTCCTTTAAATTCATTAAAATATATTTTAACTATATTATGACGCATTCAGTTATAAATAAATATGCAAATGAGATGCAATCTTATTACATGATAAATAAATATTTTCACAATATAAATAATACCTAATTAGGAGGTTACTTTATTTTCTAGAAATGTTTGTGGCAAGTCAAAATACTGTTATTTAAGCAATCTTGCATCAGCTCTGTTTTAATGTGTTACCGCTCTTCTAGTTTAATTATACAAATTAAAGAAATTTCAATGGCCTTTGAAAGTGAAAACTAATGGCACTTCTGGTGCTATTTAATGTAATTAGAGCATGGTAATAATGGGACACCATTTAATAAACATATATGTTCTGAAAAAAATTAAATCAATTAATTAGTTATCTGACCAATTTCCCTTCTTTTTTTCTTTCACTACAGAAACCGTATTCTTTTGAAGCAGCAATGAATCCATGAAAAACACTCATATCTCAGACTCCCTTGCTGCTAGAGTGGCCACATAATCCAATGGAATATATGTGGAATTCCATTGGATTAGGGGGAATCTTTCAAAAAAGCTGTTTTTTTTTTGTTGTTGTTAACATTAAGATCAGCCTCAGTTGGTATTCTCTTTTAGTTTTATACTTTACTTTTAATTTTCTTCTTGCCTAGAATTGAGTGAGAAGAAAATCAGATGGAACCTGAGTCCTTCACGTTTTTGCAGAGTAACTATGTTAGATTTGGCTTGCCTACTTTAATACTTCTAGTTACTTGAGAAAAATATCACTTTCTTTGGTTAAGTTTCTGTGGTCAGGTTTTTGATGTATGCAACTAAATGCAAACCATATCTAAAAAAGAATCTGAAATCTGGAGGTGGGTTGCTATAATCTAGCAACCTAGGAGATGGAGCTTTGGGCACTAAAATCTTGAGAGGAAAGACATGTCTCTATTTGCCTAGAATACAAACTGAAAGTTCTATATCCTGTGAACCCTTTTAGTCCTGAGAAAATGAGAATGTTGTTCATTTTACCACAAACAGGGTAAGCAAATAAATTTTTTAAAATGGAGACACTCTTTGTTTGAGCCTGCAATCCATTTTGTCTGAGAACTTTTCAAAGATGAATATGCCACTGCTTCCATATCCATCATCAAAGCCAGAGCAAGCAAAGCTTTCACCCTTACTAGAAGATCAAATCGGGGCCCCGCATCTCTCTTAAGAGAGCATAAAATGTTGCTCTTTGGTTGAGATTTCTCTATCAGTAGTTGAATAGAAGCAGTGCTTTCCTTTTTCCTTCAGTGGGGCAATACTGGCGTTTGAACTTGGGCCTTGCACCTGCTAGGTAAGTGCTCTACCACTTGAGCCAAGTCCTCAGACCAGTGCTTGCCTTTTGTGGGAGTCTGATTGCAAAGATACATAGAGCTGGCAAGCAACAGTTCATGATTGTTTAACTCCTGGATCTATCTGTGGGCTCGCCAAACATATACCATGTGCAGGCACACTGAAAACCATAAAGCTCCAAGTAAGGCATTCTTCATAACGTCCACCTCATGTATAGCCCTAGAGGGTAATAGATGAAGATTATCTCTTTGGGAGCAAAATTAAGATTTATGGAAGGCAATGGATTTTAGGGAAAGATCTAGAGCTACATTGTCTATATAATGACTGTAGTTACCAGCTACATGTAGCTGTTGGGTATTTGAAATGTGACTATTCCAAACTGGGATGTACCATAAATGTAAGAAACACACTAGATTCCAAAGACTTGATATAAAGAGGAATATAAAATATCTAATTAATATGTTTATCACATTAATTACAGTATAAATCAACATAAGCTTTTGGATCTATTTGGTTAAATAGAATGTTTTGTTAAAAATCAATTATGCCTATTTTTTTTGGGTGGAACTGGGGTTTGAACTCAGGGCTTCAAGTTTGCTAAGCAGATTCTCTACCACTTTAGCCACACCTCCAGTCTAGCTTGCTCTAGTTATTTTGGAGATGGGCTCTCACATAAGATTTGACCAGGCTGGCCTTGAACTGCAATCCTTCTGATCTCTGCCTTCCAAATAGCTAGGGTTACAGGAATGAACCACTGGTGCCTGGATTATTCTGTTCTTAGTAAGGCCTTTCGTTAAAGCAACTATTGTACCTGAATGTAATTGAGGTCTCACCAGACCCAACCACCTGAGGGAAAGTAAATAGAGCAATTCTAACTTGCTCTAGCTTTCCAAATGGGAAAAGGTAAATACCCAATTCCAGTCCTCTGTTAGTTTGCTAGTGCTGCTGTACCAAAGTACCACAGACTGAGTGGTTTAAACAACAGAAATGTATTTCATAGTTCTGGAGGTTAGATGTTCAAAATCAAGGTGTCAGCAGTGTTGTTTTCTTCTAAGGGCTATGAGAGAAGGATCTGTTTCAGGTGTCTCTCCATGACTTATATATGGTCAACTTCCCTATGTCTTTTTATTTTATGTTACATCAATGCATATCTCTTTGTTAAAAACTCTACTTTTAATAAGAACACCAGTCTTATTGCATTAGGATCCACCTTAATAACCTTGGTTTAACTTGATTACCTTTGTAAAGATCCTGTCTTTATATGAGGTCACATTCTGAGGCATTAGATGTTAGAATGTTAACATTTGAATTTGCATGGAACACAATTAAGCCTTAACAAGCCCCTTCTAGCTTTCCACACAGGAAGGGAACTATCCAACTCTAGCTAATACTAGTCTTTCTGTCTCACCTAAAGGGGGCACTGAAAAATGCTTGTGAAGGTCATTGCCTAGGAGTACAAGGTCACTAAAAGACTTTGTCATGGGACTTGGAGAATGCTTTCTCTCCACCCATGCCTTGCCACCATATCAATGGGTTCCTAAATAATCATAGAATACAATGGACAGAACATCCCATGCCTTATTTAAGAAGTCTCTAGAGGAATTCAAAGACAACAGAGGACACAAAAACAAGTACACTAGAGAAAATTTTAGCTTTAGATACTTATAGCCACAGCAAAAGGTAAATGCAGCCTAACTTTTAGATAGACAAACACAGTATCTCACACTAAAGACCTCTTTACCTCAATTCCTTTCACCAGTACATTATGTTCCTGTTTGAACAAAAATTTGCAAGGTGTGCTTAAAAATGCAATTAAATGAGAGAGAGAGAGAGAGAGAAGAAAGAGAGAAGAGAAAGAGAGAGAGAGAGAGAATAGAAAAGGAGAGAAAGAGAGAGAGGAAGCCTTAGAACTAGACTTAAATGTGGCAGTGGTTTAAGAATTATCAGAGCAAGAATTTAAAACAACTATGATTAATGTGCTTAGGTCTCTAATGGAAGCTGGACAACATGCAAGATTAGATGTAGAGAGCTGGAAGCTCCAACAAGGACACAAAATGGAAGGCTAGAAATGAAAAACATCACAATAAAAATGAAGAATATCTGTGATGGACTCATCAATAGACTAGAGATGGTCAAAGAATCAGTGAACTTGAAGAAATGTCAATTGCAACTTCTAAAACTGAAATGCACAGAGAAGAAAGAATGAATTTTCTCTTATTCAAGAATGTGGAGGCAATTACAGAAAATGTAACGTGGAAATGAAAGCATACTTTGGAGATAGTGCAGGTTCTGTTCCAGATCCCTCAAATAAATAAATATTGTAATAAAGTGAGTCACACAAGTTTTTGGTTTCTCAGTGCATATAAAAGTTATGTTTGTACTATGTTATAGTTTAGTAATTATGCAATAGCATTATGTGTGTAAGAACAAAATCTGTATACCTTAAGTAATACTTCATTGCTTAAAAATGCTAGAAATCATCTGAGCCTTTGGTGAATTGTAATGTTTTTGCTGGTAGAGGGTCTTGCCACAATGTTGATGGCTATGGAGTGATCAGGGTGGTGGTTGCTGAAAGCTTAGGGGACTGTGGCAATTCCTTGAACTCTGACAATAAGGTTTACCTTATTAATTTACTTTTCCTTTGAGGAAAGATTTCTCTGTAGAATTTTGATAGAAAACTTCTTCTAAAATTGGAGTCAACTCTTCTCTCAAACCCTGATGCTGCTTTTTCAACTAAGTTTATATAACATTCTTAATCTTTTGCTGGTATTTCAGTAATGTTCACAGGTTCTTTACCAGGAGTAGATTCCTTCTCAAGAAACTACTTTCTTAATTCATATCATGAGATTGCAGCAACTCAGTCTCATTCTAGGGCTCCACTTCTAGTTCTAGTCCTCTTGTTATTAGCATCACATCTGCCGTTACTTCTACTGAAGTTTTCAAATTCTTAAAGTCATCCCTAACAGCTAGAGTCAGCTTCTAAACTCCTGGTCTTGTTTTTTTTTTTTTTTTCCACTACTGGGGTTTGAACTCAGGGTCACACACTTGCTAGGCAGGTACTCTACCAGCTGAGTCACTCTATCAGCCGTTTTTTGGTGTTGAGTATTTTCAAGATAGGGTCTCATGAACTATTTGCTGGGGTGGTCTCAAACTGCAGTTCTTCTGGTCTCTGTCTCCAGAGCAGCTAGGATTACAGGTGTGAGTCACCAGTACCTGGCATGAATGTTAGTGGCTTTTACAATAGTGAAGCTTTTGGGGAAGGTTTTTAATCAACCTTTCCTAGATCCATCAGAGGAATCACTACTGCTGATGGTGTCTTTACAAAATGTATTTCTTAAATAATAAGACTTGACTGTAAAAATTACCTGGATATATGGTTGAAGAATAAATGTCATTTTAGAGGCATGAAAACAACATTAATCACATTGTGCATCTCTATCAGTGATCTTAGAAGACCAGATGCATTGTCAATGGCAATAATATCTTAAATAAATCTTTCATCCAGAGCAGAAGGTACCAAGAATGGGCTTAAGATATTTAGTAAATTGTCAGGTGCCAGTGGCTCACACCTACAGTCCTAGTTACTCAGGAGGCAGCAATCAGGAGGATCACTAGACCCTATTTTGAAAATACACAACACACAAGAGTGGCTCATGTGGTAGAGTGCCTGCCTAGCAAGTATGAGGCCAAGTTCAAATTCCAGTGCTCCCAAAAAAGAAAAGATATCAAGTAAATCATATTGTAAACTCATGTGCTGTCATGTAGACTTTGATGGTCCATTTGCAGAGCACAGGAAGAATAGATTTGGCATTATTCTTAAGGCCCTAAAATTTTTGGAATGTTAAATAAATATTGGCTTTAATTTAAAGTCACTAGCTGCATTAATCCCTAGCAAGGTAATCAGCCTGACTTTGAAGCTTTGGATCCATGCATTGATTCTCCTCTGTGACTATAAAAGTACCAGAGATATTTTTGTCCAAAATAGGACTGTTTCATCAACATTGAAAATCCACTGTTTAGTGAGTCACTATCATTGTCTTAGTCAGATATTCTGGATAACTTGCTGCAACTTCTACATAAGCACTTATTATGTCATTTTGCACTTTTTTTATTTTGTGGAGATGACTTGTTTCCTTAAACCTCTGGAATCAACCCTTGCTAGCGTCCAGCTTTTCTTTTGCAGTTTTCTTACCTCTCTCAGCTTTTGTAGAATTGAAGAGAGTAAGGCCCTTGCTCTGAATCAGGTTTTGGTTTAAAGGAATGTTATGGCTAGTTTGATCTTCTATGCAGACCACTAAAACTTTCTCCACTTTAGCAAAAGATTGTTTTGCTTTCTTATCACTCACATGTTCACTTAAGTAGAAGTTATAATTTCCTTCAAGAACTTTTTCTTTGCATTTACAACTTGACATGTGTGCAAGGGTCCTAGATTCAGCCTATCTTCACTTTAGATATGCTTTCCCCTTAACTTAATCATTTGTAATTTTTGATTTAAAGTGGGAGATGTGCAACTCTTCCTTTCACTTGCACACTAAGTTACTGTAAGATTATTTATTGGTGTAACTGCAATATTGTTTCTCAGGGAATAGAGAGGTCTAGGAGGAGGAGCAAGACTGGTAATGGTAGGACAGTGGAGCAGTAAGAACACACTTGACATTTATTGATTAAGTTTGTCACTTTATATAGGTATGGTTGGTGGTGCCCTAAATCAATATTCAGATCAAAGATCATTGAACACAGATGGCCATAACAGAAAGAGTAATAATGGGAAAACCTTGAAATATTGTGAGAATTACCAAAATGTGACAGAAGGAACTGAAGGGAGTGTATACTGGTTGAAAAATGATGTTGATGGACTTGCTTGACATAAGGTTGCCATGAATGTAGTTTCTGCAAAGTGCAATACAGCAAACTGCAACAACGTGAGTTATGCTTGCACCAGAAGAAGAAAGAAAGAAACAGAAAAAATATTTGACATAATAAGGACTGATAATTTTCCAAAATGAATGACATAAAACTAACTATAGATTCAAGAAGCTCAGAGAACAGGAAACAGAATAAATTAAAAAAACCCACATCCACTTTGAGATACATCAAATTCAAACTGCAGAAAAAAATTTTTGAAAGAAATCAGAGGGCTAAAAAGAAAAGAAAACTTTTGGTTATCTCCAAAGGAGCAAGGATAAGAATTATGTTGGGCTACTTTTCAGAAACTATGCAAACATAAAGTAATTGAGTGAAATACTTAAAATGCTGGGAAGAAAGTCCTAATCATAATAAGATAGAATTCTGTATGTAGAAATTATACTTAAAGGTGAAGGAGAAAAAAAAGACTTTGACAAATTGAGGGAAATTGTTGCTAGTTTTCTAAGAAATGTTAAAGAAAATTCATCAGAAAGGAAGAAAATTATATAGATCAGGAATCCTCAATCCAATAAAGACATGAAAAGCATTAGAGAAGAGATAAATAAAGGCAAAAGATAAAAGTTTTATTTTTCTTATTCTTAGTTCATATAACAGATGAGAGTTTGTTGAAAATAGTAATAGTGACAATGTGTTCGGTGACTACAGCTGACAGTAAAGTGAGTGACAACAATATTGTAAGGGACAGAGGAAAGAATGCTCTTTAAATAAGTTATTATTTGCAGTATTTGAAAGAAGATGTGGATTAGTTGTAAATGTATACTGAGAACTCAAGTAAAAACCACTAAAAGTTTACAAAAATAAAGATGATATGGTAAAAAAGGAGGAAAGATAGAATCATAAAATTCTCAATTAAAATCAGAGAAGGCAGAAGAAGAATGTAGGACAAACAAAACAAAACACAGGGCTACATGACAGAAAACAGTAAAAGATATGCTGGTAGATATTAATCCAACTATATTGATAATACTTTCCATGTCACTGGTCTAAATACACCAATTAAAAGATAATGACTGTTGAGTCGATGACAAAACAAAACAAATTCTAATATATATTGCTTAAAAGAAACCTACTTTAAATATAAAGGTACAGATAGATTAAATATAAAAGGATGGAGAAAAATACCACACTGAAATGATTCAAAAGTGTTGTCTGAAAGTCAAGCAGTCATCTTATAGTCCTAAGGGTGAAAGCCACTTGCTGAGGCTAGGAGATGACAGCGCTACAAACAGCCTGGATCTTAGGTGACTTTCTCAAGTACTGCACACCTGTACTTTGTGGCTCTGTACTTCTTATGTTATAAAAATACACCCCTACTTGGGTAGACCACATGTCCATAAACAATTTCTAATTGTTTGTCAATGATTCTCTTTTAGAAGTTTTGCATATTTATTTCAACTTCATAACAGTAAAATATGAATAAACAGACTCAGGAATAAACTAACCAGCATAGGGTTGCACAGCTAATGTACTGTATGTAAGAGCTTTTGGTTATGAAAGATGGTCAACTATTACCATAAATCTGGGGTTAGCATTATTTTTATCTTGTTTCATTAATGTGCTTTCAGTAGAAGTTTTTTACCAAAATGAGAATAATTCTTAACATAACCTTCAGTGGCAATGAATACATATTTTGATTTGTAATTGATATTTTTAAAAAGTAAGAGAATAAGTTTTTATTTTTTACCCCAAATTAGGAGTCAAGAATAAGGGTAGGTATATCTACTTGACCTTTATACATAGCTTTCTATGTAGAACTCCAGTTGAAGTCAAACTACAAAGCAATGGACATAAATCCCTGGCTCTTAAATAACTTTTATTCTTTCCTCTGTAAATCTCGTTACCTACATGTCATGATGCTAAGCACAAGAAATGTACAATTGGGAAATAGTTGGGGAGGTTAGATTAGAAGGGAGGTATGTGCACTTACTCAAGGAGAAACATCTTGAAGGCTAATAAAGAAGAACGATATTACAGGCTGTATTTATGTGTTCTTTGTCAGGGATGGAGGAAACTAAATGATTTTGTACTCTGAAGTTATCTTGTACAAGTTTCTGGAAAGTATTATATTGAGGGTCTTGCTTTCTTGCCAAACACCTTTGTTGTAAACTTTCAAAATCATGACTGATTTGAGGGAATTATCATCTGTTTATACTTCATTTCCACTTTACTCATCAATTTATTGTGCTATTTGCAACATAATCTTTGAATTTAGCTTTAAGAACAGCTAAACTTTTCCTCTCAGAACAAAGAAATATTGGCAATTAGAGTTCAAAAGCCCTAAACAAAAAGTTGTTTTTGGTCTCCTTTAGTTGCTTCAAGTGCAACACTAGGTGATATCCACAGTTGACAGCTTAATTTGGAGTGATTTTTCTGATAAATTCTTTTTTTCTGGGTAACTGTAAGACATTTTCTTAGTAGAACCAAGGAACTTATTTTTTTTATGTTCTTGTAGCTAACAGAGTTACTTCAACAAATGATTTGTTGAGTACAAATAAAGGGCTGGGCTTTTTTGAGAAAAAGAAAGTTTTATTAGTCATAGTACCAAGCTCAAAGAGCATTGGGGCCTATTGGATAGGTTAGACAGAGGCAACAGATTAAAGAATAAAAAAGTTGCTACTGGTCTGGCAGCAAAAGCTATGGAGTTCTTTTGTGTTTATCAGTGGAGAGAAATCAATTAGCAGTGATGTCCCTGGGAAGTGTGTGTGTAATCTGGGTTAGGCCTAAGATATTTTTAAGATTTATATATGTATGAAAAGTTCAGAGTTGAGGGTAGCAAGAGCAGGGAGCATTTCACAGATACAACACTGGTATGATACAGAAATATAATAAATACTGAAGCAAAAGGTTTGTGTATAAGACTGATTTGTGGAAGATTTGTGTTTGACAAGCACAATTTTATTCTACTTTTTGTCTCCGAAGCATAATCTTTACCTAGAGTTGATGATTTATTTATATCAAGGACCCTTAAGGACCCTTGTTAAATTATATAACTTTTCTCTATTTCCCCCTGGTTGTTTTGAGTTCCTTTGGGCATAGGTAAATAAGCAACCTCTTTAGCATGCTTTGGTTTTGTTGAATCTGTTTAAAAAATCTAACCTTTGGAATTGTTGCTTGATTATTACAAAAACTGATTAAATGTTTCTGGTAGAAAAAGCTTTACAAAACATTGTAAATTTATCTAATTTTCCAATTTTATTTACTATTCCTGTTTTGAAAATGTATTGAGATAAAAATTGACCCCATAAGGTATAATTTTGATGGAATGCAGAAAGATTCAGAACATGCACACAATCTTAAAGTTCCCCAGGATCTGAGTAATGTGATATAGGCATTAATTTTTCATATGAAATTGAGACTTCTAAGTCAAATATCTCTTATTTTCTTACTTATATAGGGGAAATGCATATGATGTTGAAGCTGCCAATTTCCTGTATTTGTAAAGTAGTAATAGTCAGAAGAGGGTAGGGGGAGTGGGGAAATTTCCATTATTTACATGGCTTCCAGTTGTTTAGCTGGAGGTGGTTAAAAAAATCCCTTTGTTGTAGAAATAATGTCAGGTGGACTGCCTCATGGTTTCAAATCTCTCTGTAGTTCCAGGATCACATAAATAACAAAAGCTGGACAATTTAGGAGCCTGTGGCCAAGACTATAAAAAAAGACATGCGTTTCCCTTTTTAAAAATGACAAGTCATAGTAAATGTATTCTTAAAATCCTTTTCATTTAGGAATGCAAGTCCAGCAAGTATCTATGTCAGGCCACAAATAGTGTATGAAAACCAAAAGCACACCTTATTTTCGTAATTTAAAAAGGTTAACCCCTCCTCACTCCAAGCATATTTTTTCCTGTTGGTAAAGATTAAATCTTAGCTAACCTAAGATTTCAAGAGCATCTGCTTTCCTATACATTTTCTATATTTGTATTTTAAGTTCTATGGTGCTGAGATGACTCTTCTCACACTTTGCTGTTGTCGTCTATCCAGTATGACATTAGCTGAGCTGCACATTGTTCCCCCACTTTCAGTAGCTGGTTTACGGTATCACTAGAGTATTCTTCTGTGTTAGTCACATGTCCTCTTTGCACCCCATTTGCATGTAAAATAACTTTGGCTCTGCTTCTGGACCCCAATGATGATGGAAGAATCTTTCCAACTAAATAAGCCTCATAATCATTCTATCTACTATTCTCCTGTCATGTTGTTTTCAAAAGGAAAACAACTGTCCAGTTCCTCTCTGTTTTATATGAAAACCAACTTGAATCCTCTCTTCTCTCAGGTTCTAAATACCTATCCAGGATCTCTGTCTCCCAGTCCCTCCCTATAACGGTCTTTCTTAGGAATCAACAGCATGTAGCCTTCTTGTTTTCACTTACTTTTCTCTTCTCCCACTCTCTGCCTCACATCTGTATGTCAAAAGGACCCTGTATCCAGCCTGGAGATGGTGTGATATTGATTTTCCTTTATTCTTTCAAATACATTGTTTAACACATACATATCATGTTTTTAAGGACTTAGGTTTTATAACCCTAGAAACTTGAACCCTTAAAAATTAAATGCCTTAGGTTTTGAAACTCAAAGGTCACATTGTTGTCTTTGAGACGTCATCCTACTTGGGCCATTGTAGAAAAAACCATAAGGCACTGGAGTCATTACATCCAAACATATGCAGCCACACATGTATTCTTAGCAATACTTTATGGAAATGTACAAAGTCTGCTTCTGTTCTTGGACATTTTATTTTCAAAGAACTGTGAAGAGCTTGAGGTTATATTTTACCTATAGTTAACAGGCTAATGTGCTATAGTCTCACAGATGAAGCTTGAAGACATGAGCCTCCTGGGCCAGAGATAAATAACGATTTATATTTCACAACAATAGCAGTGACTAGAGTATTGATCAGCATTTCTGTATTAGCGTCCCAATTTCCATATGCTGATGTCATGAATGTCAGAGGACATGTGCATACACAGTGGGTTAGGTTATAGGAGAGGAGTCCTCAGATTAGGGAAATTTTTTTAAAAATAAGAAGTGGCATATCTGTCTTTTGCTTCAGGGAGAGACTGTAGCTCTATCTTCCAAGGCTGTAAGCAAGTCTGCCTTTTGCTTTGGAGGGAGACTTTATCTGTTTAGTTATTTCGTATGTCAATGTCTTAAAAATATATTATATAACAAAAGACAATCAATGCCTTACTTGAGATATTCAGAATGCAGAAGACCCATGTATAATTGCTTCCAAAACTCATGCTCGGAGAAGTCTGCTTTGATAGCAAAATATCATGGATCGCTGAGCAAGAGTTTGAAGTCCAGTAGTTGTCCAATTCCACTGAGAGTCAAACTTGAGTTTTTGAGTGCTGCGAATACAGTACAATCACAAAGGTGATAATGCAATGACCAGTATGTGGATATTTACGTATCAAGGGTAATAGTTAGGAGCAGAAATTGATGTTGGTTTAACAAGCCATTCTTATCCAAGTCTTTCTGCTTGTCCCAGCTGCCCTCCTAGCCTGTCCCACATTTGCTGATGCTGATGGATACTGCTATGGGGCACCTCTCATTTATTAATTCATTAAAGACCAGTTTTAGGTTTATTTTAAAAACCAGGATCAATGTCATCCATTTTGAAGTACATTAAAAAAGCCACTCTTATAATGACAAAAGAATAAGAAGACATTAGAGGGAGATTGTGTCAAGTCTTCATTGAACTAAGATAGATTCCTTTAACTCCAATTTTCACATACTCTGAGGACAGATTCTGAAGTGAATACTTGAACTGAACAAATGGATAACAACTTAAAAAATGTAGTCAATTTTACATGGAAAAGCAGCTGGATTTTTCTCTTTTTGTGAGAATGTTTAATCTCATGCAGATAAATTCAAGCTAATAGACCTGGGGAAAATTCTTCTTCAAAGGAGATTCTTCTGATTCCTTTGGTCCAGTTTAAAAAAAGTAGCTTCTGGTATCTGTATTATTCAGTTACTGTTGAAGATGGAACAAATTCAAGTCTGCTAGTTGTAACTGTTATTGTTAAATAATTATGAAGTTAAACAACTGTGAAATATTCATAGAAGATGGTAGCATTCATACTATTTTAAAATAATGGAAGTAATAGCCATTCCATTTAAACTACTTATCACAAGAGTGATAGAGACTGTATTTTTCCAATAATTAAATTAAGACTCAGTGGGGTCCTTCTGTCTATTAATGTAAAATAGTGCCTGGAGGAAACTCCACTAGTTAAAATATGTAATAGGTATATTAACAGGCCACAGGCTTTATGCCAAGTGACCTGCTAAATTGAAGGCCCCACTTGCTTCAGAAACACTTAGACAAGCCACCCTGGCCACTGTAATATGGGATGCTGGTGGCATGGTCCTTCATATACTGCAACAGCCTTTTGAGGATAGGTTTTCTTTCCTATGCAAAGGTAGTGCACTGATTATGCAAAGTATGCTCCTTATTTCTAGAAAGATATAAAGTGACTACTGTGGGAGGACTCAGGGTGCTTTTAGCAGGGTGAGTTTTTTTCTTTTTGCAATAGTGCTGGATATTTTGGCCTCAATTGAGAAGCAACACAGTCATAAGTACTGAGGCCTCTTGGGAAAGCAGCCTGCACCCATCTGATTGTAACTCCTCAAAAGTATGAGCCTAAATGATTTCACCCACTTACATCCCATCCTCCATAACTCACATCTTTAAGGAGACCTTTTAGGATCTTTGCCAAAGATCCAATAGTTCAATTTTATCATAAAGGCAGCAATCAGTTTACTGTTCTTATTGATTCTGAGACAGGATAATTTTAGTTGCTCATGCATGACTTTTTACTTCTCAGTCTTTACCCTGTTACTATTTCCTCATTTAAGTAAATATTAGTTTTTTCTGCTTTGTTGCCTTAGGGCAAAGTACAAGGCCACATGAAGAGGGAAGCAGAAATAACTTCTGGCTTTTGTTCTCCAAGGCTTAAATTTATTGAGAAGAATTGGGTTTGAAGACACAGCACGGTGGTCTGAAGAAGAAGAAAGGGAGGGTAGGAAAGTGGGGGATGAAATGATTTTTCTCCAGATGAAGAATTGTGTATCTGAGATTGGTGGATGAAGGGAGAGCCCTGGACCCCTGTGCAACATCTAGAGAGAAATGGTTACAAAGTACAAGTAGAGAAATGGTCCACCTTCACCCAAGATCTCCATGCTCATAAGGAGGTCTGAACACAGCAAGGGACTGTCATAAGCCTGAACCACGAGGAAGGAAGTGACCATATCATGATGTCAAGGATGAGGGATCCATTTCTGAATACTAGCGTGACACTGGAAGGGAGACAGTGCCCTGCTAATGGTTGAGATGGCATTCCTGATAGGCCAATAGCTAGGAAGTTCAGAACTGAGATTAAATTACTTTAGAAATAAAGTGCACTTGTGAACAAAAATTATACTCGCTAAAATTGCTTATTGGTTAATGAAAGAATTTTACCATAGCGATACTGATGATTGTCAATTAGCAGACATTTCATTCACTCAGTTGTTCATATATTGATTCAACAAATATTTATTGAGCTATTATGTGACAAACTCTGCAAAGATATGGAAATATAGCAGTGAAGAGTATAGCTATGATCCCTGTCCTCACTATAGATAGAGGTATTAAAACAAGTAAATAAGTATAAATGTGAGGGGTTTAAAATTCACAGTTAACAATTCAAGAATGTAAAAATGGAACTTTACTTTTTTATAAGTGAATTCAACATTGTTCTGGAATTCCCATTTCTGCACATGGGGAGAAATTCTCAATATAGTCACTTATAAGAAACTTAGTCACCTAGTGTAAAACAGAGAATTTTGGCTAAATATTTAATTAATTTAAGATTTATACTTAATTCAAAGTTTATGTTTATATCAAGGCTGTTTTTTCCTTTCAAGAAATTTTTCCTTTATTTCCCATGGATGGCGTCTGGTTTCAGCCAACACTTATGCAAGTGACATCATGGCATCAGAGAAATGTTCCTGGTCCAAAATGCCATCCCTCATCCTGGGTGATCTCTTCCGAGACCTCTTGTCATCCTTGGTCTTTGAGTATCAGTTTCTCATTCCATTGCAACTTTTTTTGGTGGGGGCAATACTGGGGTTTAAACTCAGGGCCTTGCACTTGGTAAACAGGCACTCAATACTTGATTCATGCCCCCAGTCCTACCATTGCAATTTGTTCCAGTTACCATTGATACATAGCATGCCATCTTAAACTTAGTAAAATGACATTTTATCATATTTGCAAATTCTGTGAATTAAGGGCACTCTTAGAACTAAGAAATGGATTCAGCAAGGTAGCCAGATTCAAGATAAACATAAAAGATTAACTGTTTATGTATATTAACAATGAGCACACAGGTGCCAAAATTTTAAAATGTACCATTTACAATACTCAAAAAATTAAATACTTAGGGATAAATATAACAGACATGTAGCAGAATTGTATGCTGAAAACTTGCAATGATGATGAAAGAAGTTGAAAAATATCTAAATAAATGGAGAGACACACCATGTTCACAGATTGGGAGACTCAACATAGTAAATATGTCAATTCTTCTCAAATTGATATAAAGGTTTATAATAAATCTTATAGAAATACCAGCAATGTTTTCATAGATATAGACGATAATATTTTAAAGAAAAGTAAACTAAACTAAAAGTAATTTTGATAAACAATAATACAGTAAGAGGAATCAGCCCATTTGATTTTTGGTAGAAAACAGACTGTGTGGTCTTGGCAGACAGATAGACATATTTATTACTGTAAAAGAAAAAGAGAACCCAGAACTAGATGCACAAATATGTCCTGATGATTTCTGACAAATGGTATAGCTATAAAAAGGAAACTGATGGAGCCTGTCGTGATGATGTAGTCTGCATATTATTGGCTATCTTGAGGCAGATTCCATGGTTATGATATTGAATTATATTTGGCAAGATGTTATCATTGGAAGAAATTGTGAAAAGGGGATATGAGACCCAAATGCATTATTTCTTACAACTGTATGTAAATGTACATTTGTTTTTTGTGAAACTGGGTTTTAAACTTAGGACTTCATGCTTGCAATGCAGGCATGCTACTGCTTGAGCCACACCTCCAGTCCATTTTGCTCTGGTTATTTTGCAGATGGGGGTCTAATGAGTTATTTGCCTGGGCTGGCCTTGAACCATGATCCTCCTGATCTCAGTCCCCCAAGTAGCTAGAATTATAGGAATAAGCCACTGGCAACCAGCTAAATGAATAATCATATAGAAATAATTTCATAAAAATCAACTATTTTATCCTATCCTCAAGGTTCTATTTCCCTCAATCCATGTTCCATGTCAGTAATTTTATTAGTTGGGATTCAACAAAAGAAACAGAGCACTATGAATGTTATGAAATAAAGGACTTATTATAGGAATCCTTTAGGATGAAAGGTTATTTAACATATATATAATATTAATATTTTGTAATGTTCTTACACAATTATGGAAGGTGTTGGGGAAGTGAAGTTTTAGGATGGAGAACTGGTGAATCACAGAACAAGTCACTAATCAATCTTCCTGAAGCAGGGCCATCAGTGGGCACCTTAGGGTTTGCAGGGAATCTGAGAAACCAAGCTGATTAAGTTGGGCTATGTAGAAGATGGTTATAGAGAACACTTACCTCCATGTAGAGGTATTACTCAGTGTTTCAATCACCTATCAAGTGTCTGGTGGTCATCCTGTCCAATAGCTGGGAAGAAGAGCAGAACATAGAGTACAGATCTACTGGACACCTCTGTGTCTCTCCATCTGATTTTCAAAAGACTTTAAGCATAACAGTTGCTACTTTATTCCCACCTCCTAAACATTATTTAAATTCTTCCTTTGGTCAATTCCAACTCAGGACTATCTAAGGAAGGAGAGTTTGGGAAACATGAATTCTGGCTTCAGTTATTAATGATACCAGTTAACATTTGCTCATAGAATTTTTTTACTTTGCTCTAGATCCTGTGTCATGTGTGCTACTAGCATTATTATATTTTATCATTCTAATCCTTGGTAGGTAATATTTTTCTTCCAATTTTATATATGAGAAAACAGAATGAAAAAAATAGAAAGGCTAAGTAAGGAAAGGCATAGCGCTCATGAGAAGGTTCAGGTGCAAAACCCAATTCATTTGTGTTTTTAGAATGTCTTCATGATATTTCCTCTCCAATTATTCCTGATGCTGGATAAGATCTCTGCCCATTTTGCAGAAAGATTTTTTTTTACAATGTATTTCAATTACATGGAACAATGTACAATTCTTCAAATAAACACCCCTTCCCTTTTTAAAACCAGTCTTATTTGAACTGGGTTTCTGTAAGTTAAAATCTGGAAATAAAAATAGGAGAGATCTTTTGCTTTCTATTTCTTCTGCCTAATTCGTATTTTTTAGATCAAATAAAGAAATTATATCTTAAGAAAGCTGGAGAAATCTCTAGCATTCCAGCAAGCATTCAATGCTCATCTGCCCTTCTGCACCCAATCCCGCTCATCACACTTTATGGAAGACAATTGTGCATTCTCTAATGTTCCCTGCCACTTGTTGGGAGAAGCTGTCTAGACAGCAGTCTTCAAATAGACCCAGAAAGACCATTGGTAGGGAGGGGGAAGGCTGATTGTCACTCCCAGGTGTCAGGTTTCTGAATTCTTCCTTTTCTGGTTTGAACAGAATCTGTGTGTCTGAGTTGGAGGAAAGGAGTTAGAAACAACAGAGCTGATTTTGTACCTACATGGACAGTGAGGCTGTTTCAGAAGTCAAAGTGCATGCAGTCTCATGGATTAATTTCTTAATTCATTATTTAAAACAAAATTTCTCCTAGAGTTTGCAATTTGTTTGACCATGGTATTAGTTTTTAGAACCCTTTTAATTGTTTTCTGTTGATGTCATAATAGTATTCTCTCAATAAAACTTTATTGAAATATAATTTGCACATAGAAAGTTTCATAAGTGAAGCATAATCAGTGAGTTTTCACAAATTAAATATACCCATAAACTACCATTCAGATCAAGAAGTAGAACTTCGCTACTATCTAGAAAGTGTTTGTTTGTTTCTTCCCAGGCACTACGCAGGAAGTCTATGTTGACTTTTTTTCAACATCAGTTTTGTACCTTATCTAAAAGTAACCTTATGGCATGCTCTTTTTGAATTTGCATTATCTTGCTTAATATTATGTTTGTAAAATTTATACCAATTTGTTGTATGTGGTTGTAAACTGATTATTCTTCCTTAATGGGAATGTTGTCTAGAATGTACTGGAGTTTGAACTCAGAGCTTCACTCTTGCAGGAAAAATCAGGAGCAGAAAAGAGCATGGAATAGTAGGGGAAGGTGTCCTGGGCACAGAGAATATCATGAAAAATCACATCCAAGTCTCTAGAGCTCAAATTCAGCATCTTTGACAAGATTTAGTAGGTACTGGAGCACAATGATGAACATATGTATTTTCTGCTCTTGTGGAGCATATATTCCAGGAGACTATATAGACACTAAACACATATATAGAGGTTTAATGACAATAATAATTTGGATAAGTGCTCTGAAAAAGAACCACTATGTGGTTGGAGAAGTAAATTATAGGAATTTCACATGGTTTGATATGTGAGGAAAGTTAGTTTAGGCAAAGAATGTAGGAAATGTTTCAGAGGAAAACAGCAATGTGTGCAAAAGTTCCAAGGTTGGGAGGAATATGACTTTTTTTTTTTTGGTGGTATTGGGGCTTGAACTCAGGGCCTTGCACTTGCTAGGCAGGAACTCTACCACATGAGCCATGCTCTTAGCCAACTTTACTTTTAGGTATTTTTTGAACGGATTCTACTGTTTGTGCCTGTGTGGGTCTGGACCCTCATATATGTGGGATGACACGGGAGTTGTGGTTGATATGGGTCTTGTGAATTCTTTCTGCCCTGGCTGGTCTTAAACCACTATCCTCCTGATCTTTGCCTCCTGAGTGGAGAATGAGATTTAATGCAAGACCATGAAATGTACAAGAGTGTAATACAGGCATTTTATAAGGCTCATTCTGTCCACAGTGTAAACAATAGGATAGAAGGATGTAAGTACTAATATTTTTTTCACACTTAAGCCAATTTATTTTTGACATTTGGGTTTTACATGCATAGAAAAGAGACATTGCTCTACTGACTATAGATAAACTGTACAGGTGCCCTATCTGTATATAATTTTCAGAGGAAAGTGACTTAATTGGGAGTCAAAAAGTGACCTTTCATGAAATAAACTAGAAACAAACCAACAAGCATTAAGAGTGCTAAAATTCAGTCCAACCATCTCTCCAGTCTTTGTTTATTTATTGTCTGATGTTTGTGAGGCAGTGTCTCCTTATGTAGTCCAGGTTGGCCTGGAACTTATGATCCTCCCACCTCAGCTTCCCTAGTTCAGGAATACAGGCATGCACCACCATGCCCTGCTTCTCTTATCTTTTAAATATACAAGGTTGTGCTATGAGTATCTGAGCAAACATTTCCAAGGTTGGCAGTGAGGTGCTAGGGCTCCACAGGAACCCAGGGCAGAGGTGCAAGGCAAGCAGAGAGCATCAAATAGTGCTGGCTGGTCACACACAGTCCAGGTAGAACCTACTACCCAGGTCTTGTTGGGCTCAGAGGCTGACCTGGTCTTCAGGTCATTCTTAATTCACTATGTCCTATTTCACTGCTCCATATTTGCTTGTTCCACTACTTTGTAATTAGGGCAAAGTGAGAGGTTCAACTAGTCTATGGTGCTTACTGCCCCAAACTGTCTGAATCAAACATTTCTATTTATTCTTCTGAAAATATAACTAATTGCCACCTACAATTATTTTAAAGATAAAACAGTAAGTCAACTGAAGAAACAGGTAGGGCCTGGGTCTAAGGAATACCACCACACTTGGGTACAGGACTGGTGGCAAGTCACAGGCGGGAGGTGGGCAGGGCAAGCCCTAGTGTGCATTCTCCAGGAAGGCCCTGCTGCACAGGAAGCACAGCTGGTACACCAGCTCAAAGTCAGTGTTCTTCCCATAATAGGGATCATCAATAATGAGTTGTTTTTGTGGATCATAACTCCCTAGCAGTTCAATTGTAGCTTTGCAGTTTTTAACTTGATTACTTTTTCTATTCAAATCTCTCAGATTGCTTTCATCCAACACAGTATATAATCAAATGTGGTGAAATCTTTTTTTAAAATTTTTTCTTTTATTCATATGTGCATGCAATGTTTGGGTCATTTCTCCACCCTTCACCCCCTCCCCCTTCCCTTTCTCCCCCTTTCCCTCCACCCCCTTTCCCCTCCTACCCCCTTGCTACCAGGCAGAAACTATTTTGCCCTTATCTCTAATTTTGTTGAAGAGAGAGTATAAGCAATAATAGGAAGGACCAAGGGTTTTTGCTAGTTGAGATAAGGATAGCTGTACAGGGAATTGACTTACAGTGCTTTCTTGTACATGTGTGTTACCTTCTAAATTATTATTATTATTATTATTTGCAGAAAGCCTCCTACTATTTATTAAAATGTAAAAATGTACAAATAGCATTATGTATCCTCACTTATGGATGCCTACATGGGTAGTAAATATTTAAAAGCACACAGGGGAATAATACAGAGTGGCTACTGTTGGAGAAGGAGGGGGATACCTCAGGAATTGGGGCAAGTAAAAGGTTTCAACTGGATATACAATGTTTTGTTCCTTTAAAAATGATCTAAAGCAAAAATTTTAAATTGGAGGTATTCTGTTTATACATAAAATATAAATGTATGTATATGTGTGCATTTGGATATATATATTTTTAAATTTTTTATTTTATTCATATGTGCATACAATGGATCATTTCTCCCCCATTCCCTTCCCCCTTCCCCCACCTTCTCCTTCTTCCCCTCACTCCCTCGCTTCCTGGCAGAAACTATTCTGCCCTTATCTCTAATTTTGTTGAAGAGAGAGTATAAGCAATAATAGGAAGGACCAACAGTTTTTGCCAGTTGAGATAAGGATAGCTATACAGGGAGTTGACTCGCATTGATTTCCTGTGCATGTGTGTTACCTTCTAAGTTAATTCTTCTTAAACTAACCTTTTCTCTAGTTCCTGGTTCCCTTCTCCTATTGGTCTCAGTTGCTTTAAAGTATTTGCTTTAGTTTCTCTGAGTTGAGGGCAACAAATGCTATCTAGCTTTTTAAGTGTCTTACCTATCCTCATATCTCCCTTGTGTGCTCTCGCTTTTATCATGTGCTCAAAGTCCAATCCCCTTGTTGTGTTTGCCCTTGATCTAATGTCCACATATGAGGGAGAACATATGATTGTTGGTATTTTGGGCCAGGCTAACCTCACTCAGAATGATGTTCTCTAGTTCCATCCATTTACTTGTGAATGATTAGATTTCATTCTTCTTCATGGCTGCATAGAATTCCATTGTGTATAAATACCAAATTTTCTTAATCCATTCATCAGTGGTGGGGCATCTTGGCTGTTTCCATAACTTGGCTACTTTAGTGTTGCAATAAATATGGGTGTGGAGTTGCCTCTGGAGTAACCTGTGTCACATTCTTTGGGGTATATCCCCAAGAGTGGTATTGTTGGATCATATGGTAGATCAATGTTTAGATTTTTAAGTAGCCGCCAAATTTTTTTCCAGAGTGGTTGTACTAGTTTACATTCTCACCAGCAGTGTAAGAGGGTTCCTTTTCCCCGCATCCTCGCCAACACCTGTTGTTGGTGGTGTTGCTAATGATGGCTATTCTAATGGGTGAGGTGGAATCTTAGTGTGGTTTTAATTTGCATTTCCTTATTGCTAGAGATGGTGAGCATTTTTTCATGTTGTTTTTGGCCATTTGAATTTCTTCTTTTGAGAAAGATTTGTTTAGTTCACTTGCCCATTTCTTTTTTGGTTCATGAAGTCCCATTTGTTTATACTTTCTCTTAGTTGCTGAGCTGCTGGGGTTCTATGGAGGAAGTCCTTCCTACACTTATTACTTCCACAGTGTTTCCTGCTCTTTCCTGTACCACCTCAGAGTTTGGGGTCTGATATTAAGATCCTTGATCCATTTTGAGTTAATATTGATATAGGGTGATATACATGGATCTAGTTTCAGTTTTTTGCAGAATGCTAACCAGTTTTCCCAGCAGTTTTTGTTGAAGAGGCTGCTATTTCTCCATCGTATATTTTTAGCTCCTTTGTCAAAGACAAGTTGGTTATAGTTGTGTGGCTTCATATCTGGGTCCTCTATTCTGTTCCACTGGTCTTCATGTCTGTTTTTGTGCCAGTACCATGCTGTTTTTATCGTTATTGCTTTGTAATATAGTTTGAAGTCGGGTATTGTGATACCTCCAGCATTGTTCTTTTTACTGAGCATTGCCTCGGCTATTCATGGCCTTTTGTGTTTCCATATAAATTTAATGGTAGATTTTTCAATCTCTTTGATGAATGTCATTGGGATTTAGATGGGAATTGCATTAAACATGTAGATTGCTTTTGGGAGTATAGACATTTTACTATGTTGATTTTACCAACCCATGAGCATGGGACATCTCTCCACTTTCTATAGTCTTCCTCAATCTCTTTCTTTAGAAGTTCATAGTTTTCCTTGTAGAGGTCATTCATATCATTTGTTAAGTTTATAACTTGGTATTTGATTTTTTTGAAGCCATTGTTAATGGAATTGTTTTCATATATTCTTTCTCAGTTTGCTCATTATTAGTGTATACAAATACTAATGATTTTTCTATGTTGATTTTATATCCTGCTACCTTGCTATAGCTATTGATGGTGTCTAGGAGCTTTTGAGTAGAGTTTTTTGGGTATTTAAGGTATAGGATCATATTGTCTGCAAATAGGGATATTTTGACAGTTTATTTACCTATTTGTATTCCTTTTATTCCTTCTTCTTGCCTAATTGCTCTGGCTAGGAATTCCAGTACTAATTGAATAGGAGTGGAGATAGTGGGCATCCTTGTCTCATTCATGATTTTAGAGGGAATGGTTTCAGTTTTTCACTATTAAGTATAATGCTGACTGTAGGTTTGTTATATATAGCTTTTATAATGTTGAGCTACTTTCTTTCTATTCCTAGTTTTCTTACAGCTTTTATCATGAAATGGTGTTGGATCTTATCAAAGGCTTTTTCTGCATCTATTGAGATGATCAAGTGATTTTTGTCTTTGATTCTGTATATGTGGTTTATTGCATTTATTGATTTTTGTATGTTGAACCACCCCTGCATTCCTGGGATGAAGCCTACTTGGTCATGGTGGATGATCTTTTTGATGTGTTGTTGAATTCGGTTTGCCATTATTTTATTGAGGATTTTTGCATCAATGTTCATTAAGGAGATTGGTCTGTAGTTCTCTTTTTTGGAGGTGTCTTTCCTGGTTTTGGGATAAGTGTAATACTGGCTTCATAAAATCTGTTAGGCAGTTTTCCTTCTCTTTCTATTTTGTGGAACAGTTGGTAGAATTCAGCAGAGAATCCATCAGATCCTGGACTTTTCTTTTTTGGGAGACTCTTGATTGATGCTTCAATTTCATTTTGTGTTATAGATCTATTCAGGTGATTAATGTCATTTTGGTTCAGTTTTGGATGATCATGAGTATCTAGAAATCTGTCCATTTCTTCAAGATTTTCAAATTTATTTGAATATATGTTCTCAAAGTAGTCTCTGATGATTTCCTGGACTTCCATGGTGTTTGTTGTTATCTCCTGTTTTGCATTCCTGATTTTACTAATTTGGGTTTTTTCTCTCCTCATTTTAGTCAGGTTTGCCAGGGTCTATCAATCTTGTTTATTTTTTCAAAGAACCAATTTTTTGTTTCATTAATTCTTTGTATGGTTTTTTTTGGTTTCTATTTCACTGATTTCAGCTCTTATTTTCATTATTTCTCTCCTTCTATTTGTTTTGGGATTTGCTTGTTCTTATTTTTCTAGGAGTTTGATATGTATCATTAGGTCATTGATTTGAGATCTTTCAGTCTTTTTAATATATGCACTCATGGCTTTAAACTTTCCTCTCAAGACTGCCTTTGCTGTGTCCCATGGGTTCCGGTAGGTTGTGTTTTCATTTTAATTGACTTCCAGGAACCTTTTAATTTCCTCTTTTATTTCATCAATGACCCATTGTTCATTATGCAATGAGCTATTCAGTTTCCAGCTGTTTGCATGTTGTTTGTCTTTATTTTTGTTGTTGAGTTCTAGTTTTATTTCATTGTGATCAGATAGAATGCATGGTGTAATTTCTATTTTCTTATACTTGCTGAGGCTTGCTTTGTATCCTAGGATATGGTCTATTTTGGAGAAGGTCCTGTGGGCTGCTGAGAAGAATGCATATTGTGTAGAAGTTGGATGAAATGTTCTGTAGACATCAAGTAGGTCTATTTGATCTATGGGTATGTTTTAGATCTAGGATTTCTTTATTGATTTTTTTGTTTGGATGACCTAAGTGTTGATGATATTGGGTGTTAAAGTCTCCCATGACCACTGTGTTGGAGTTAATATATGCTTTTAAGTCCTTCAGGGTTTGTTTGATGAAATTGGGTGCATTGACATTGGGTGCATATAGGTTGATAATTGTTATTTCCTTTTGGTTTATTTCCCCTTTTATTAGTATGGAATGTCATTCTTTATCTCATTTGATCAATGTAGGTTTGAAGTCTAATTTGTCAGAGTTAAGTATTGCTACTCCTGCCTGTTTTCGGGGGCCATTGTCTTGGTAAATCTTCTTCCAGCCTTTCATCCTAAGTCTATGCTTATTTCTGTTGGTGAGATGGGTCTCCTGTAAGCAACAAATTGTTGGATCTTCTTTTTTATTCCAGTTTGTCAAAAGGTGCCTTTTGATGGGGGAATTAATTCCATTAACATTAAGTGTTAGTACTGATAGGTATGTGGTGATTCCTGTCATTTAGTTGTCTTAGTTGTTTGAAGGTTTGATTGTGTGTACCTAAATTGAGGTTACTCTCTACTTTCTTGTTTTTTCTTTTCCTGCAGTTTGGTGCTGCTTGCCCTTTCATGGTTATGTTGGGTTTCACTTTCTGTGTGCAGAATCCCTTGAAGAATCTTTTGTAGTGGTGGCTTTGTGGTCATATATTGTATTAGTTTCTGCTTATCATGGAAGAATTTTTGCTCCATCTATTTTGAATGATAGTTTTGCTGGGTGGAGTATCCTAGGATTGAATTTATTTTCATTCATTGCCCAGAAGACCTCAACCTAAGCTCTTCTTGCTTTTAATGTTTCTGTGGTGAAGTCTGTTGTGGTTTTGATGTGTTTACCTTTGTATGTTATTTGTTTTTTCTCTCTTACAGCTTTCAATATTCTTTCTCTAGTCTCTGTACTTGTTGTTTTAATAATAATATGTCGTGGGGTAGTTCTATTTTGGTCAGTTCTGTTTGGAGTTCTGTAGGCCCCTGGTACCTGTATGGGCATAGTTTTCTCTAGATTTGGGGAATTTTCTGTTATTATTTTGTTGAATATATTATGCATTCCTTTTTCTTGCACCTCTTCTTCTTCAATGCCCATGATTCTCAGGTTTGGTCTTTTTATGCAGTCAGTAAGTTCTTGCATTTTGTTTTCACAGGTCTTGAGTTGTTTAATTAATAGTTCTTCGGTTTTACCTTTAATACCATTTCATTTTCGAGTTCTGAGATTCTGTCGTCTGCTGATTCTAGTCTGCTGGATTGACCTTCCATTTTGCTTTGCATTTCTGTTTCACTCTTTTTTCTGAGGTTTTCCATATCCTGAGTCCCTTCCTCTTTAATATTGTCAATTTTTGCCCTGAGTTCATTTATCTCTTTATTTATTGTGTTCTTTGTTTCACTGGTGTTTATACAGTGCTTCTATAGTTTATTTGTTCTTGTGCTTTCTCAAATTCTCTATTTTTATTGTCTTGGAATTTCTTGAGTGTCTTCTGTACATTTTGGTTGACCATATCCAGTATCATCTCTATAAAATTCTCATTGATTACTTGCAAGATTTTTTCTTTCAGAATGTTCTGATGGGCTTCATTGGTTTCTTTGGCATAGTTTATCTTTGTTTTGTTGGACTCTGGATCTGAGCATCTGTCTTCTTCATTTCCCTCTGGTTCCTGTACTGGTGGTCTGCTTCTCCCAAGTTGGTTAGGAGCTGGCATCTGGCTGTGTGGGAGCCCTCCTGGTCTCTCTGTTTAATGTGGAATGGGGATGCTATGTGCAGGCTGGAGGGTGTGGAGGTGTCAAAGTTTTCCCTCTTCTTGGTGGTTTTTCCTCCAAGGTGTATGTCAAGTGTCTCTCCAAGATTTTACTTTAGGAGGCACGCTTTCTGCTTTCTCCTTCTAGTTGCCATCTTGGAATCCCTCTGGTGAAATCTTCTTTGGTAACCTGTCTTGACTTATGGGCTGTGCTAATGGCATGATTTCCTAGGCAGCTCACAGCTCTTGGGTCTGGGGCCTGGCCCATGTTCCAGTTGGTAATAGCACCACTGTCAATGGCTCAATTATCTGAAATGTTTTGGTCACCTACAAATTTTCTGAAACTGCTTCTGCAATGGGTAACCAGCAAATGTTACCCAGACATACGAATAGCATGGACTTGGGACTGTGGTCCCCTATCTTCCCTGTGAATACTCTTAAGTACTAATATAAGAATACCCATCAGGAGTTAGTTACCCATTTAAGGAGCCCTAACGAGAGAGTTAAATGTTGATGAAGGGAAGTATCATTCCTGTAGCTTCCCAGCATGCCAATCTCTAGGTGAAATAAAACATAAGGCAAATGGACCAACAGGGAGAGAATTAGAATTGATAAGTCTGTCTCTTGGTAAATTGTTTGTGTGGTTTGCTAATTCACTGGTAAGAGTGACTCACTCTTACCAACCTTCTCACAAGAAACATGTTCCAGTATTCATTGACAGTTGCCATATAAGGAGGATGGACCCTAGATGGGGCTAGAAATTAATTGCATTTGAAAAAAAGAAGAGGTGCTATTGTTTTCCACTTGCCATACAGGACTCTGCCTTTTCTGAGCAAATATTTTGGACTATTTGGCTCTGGGCAGGTAGCTTGATTCACAGTACCACAAAAATGTTTTTGAGGGGCACCAAATTATAAGCCATTATGGGATGTATGTATTGATCTTGCCCTGGTAGAATTATGACAATGGAGAGAAAGATAAGTGAACAAACTTGGCTCATACATTTAGTAAGATTGACTTAACTTAGTGATGAACAAAAGGGTCAGGTAGATGTCTCAGATGACTACTATACATCTGTATTAAAATGTGAAGCACACAGAAAGTATGAATAAGTTTCTTTGTGGTGTAGAGAATTGAACCCAGAACCTTGTGCAGACTAGGCAAGTGTTCTATCACTGAACTACTTCCCACAGCTGAGTTTTCTAAAAAGATAATTTGATAGATTAAATACATTAAACAATTTTATTTTCTAGAGGTCTTGATGGAATGTCAACTGAAAATCATTTAGTTAAATTTCAGTATAATTAGCTAATTACACAACTATTTATATAATTAGCTAATTACATACAAATATATATGTGTAAATACATATATGTGAATATATATGTATATATTTAATACTTAGAGATAGGTTACCAGTTCTCAGTTTGCTTTAATCTAATACAATCTCCTAATTTTTTTACTTACACATTTGGATTGACTGGAATTTATCCTTTAGATTTGAACTTGACCCTAATTATGGTTATTTGAGAGGATTAGTGTCTAAGAAACAGGCTACCAGAAGACCTGTTCATTACTATACTACCAGGACATAACACATTGGGAGAATTAAATAAAGTCTTGTTGAGTGAATACATAAATGAAAAGTTGTAAATATACTTTGTAAATTATAATTTTGCTTGTTGACACTACAATGTTTCTTCATTAAATCTTTGCACTTGGCTTTAGGCATTTTACCTTTGTTGTTTGAACTCATTTGCCACTTGCAATCTTGCAGTTCCAAGTGAACGAATTAACCCAAATGACATTTCCTATTCTGATCCTCTAAAAGCAATAAGCCAAACCATAAGTATCATCAGTCACTTATGATCTAACTGTTAGTAATAGTTAAGAGCAGGAAAAGTTACAGGGCCTGGTTTTTCTCTTAACAAATGATCTTTAAGTTCTTGAAACAAAAGTTTAGAAATTACTAAGGCAAACCAAGTTTATGCTCAATCATGATCATGTCAGTATTTTTTTAATAGTTTCATCTATGGCACTGTAAGAATGACTGTTCTAACACATTAAATTTATTATTTGATTATACAAAGAATTTATACCAAATATAGTATGGGAGAAATTTAAACATAGTTCTTTTGAGAAACAAGGACCTTACTCTCAAAATGATGTGCCTTTGAAAAATTCTGAGTAAAAATTTGTTGTCATTCAATATATATATTGTGAGATGCTGCTTTGGTTAATCTGCCATTTCTCTTTCCTCATTCCAAGATCAATTTATAGACAAAACAGAAGCAATTCTTTGCTACTATCAGCTTTTGATTGTTGATATTTGTATTTCTTCCAGTTGGAGTCTGTATGGAAGAGTTCAGGGTTACCAGCTCATATTCTGGGTTTATAGGATTAAGATGACAGACAATCTTTGTATGGTTTCTTTTTTTTTCATTTTGTTTGTATGGTTCCTGACTGTCTCTTTGTAGAGTTCATTTCTTTGTTTATTCCTCAAATCAACAAATATTTACTGAGCACTTACTATGTGACAGACATTACTCTGGATTCTGAAGATACAATAGTGAATATTTGCATTGTAGTGGGATAACACAGGTGTAAAGTACATATCATGTTCTTAGATTAAATAAATGCTATGGAGAAAAGTAAAACAGAGAGTCCTTGGTCTCAGGTGTTCAAATTTGAAATAGTGTAGTTAAAGAGCTCACTGAGTGTATTGACTTTTAAGCAAAGTCTTGAAATAGGTAAAGGAGTGAGTGACTAAGCTAAGTTTTAGTAATACCCTTAATTAGGTATTCTCTTAGAAAAAATAATTTGGCATTTAGCTATTTTAAATATATGTGCAACAGTTTTTACAGTGACAAAAATGTGTAAGAAAATTTGCTGGATACACATAAAAGCCTTGGTAATATGTGGAGATTAAAATTGTAAAACAATCTTCAGAGGACTATCTTTAGAAGTAATACCTCATTAAGGGAAAAGTATCCCATTAGCCCCACCTGTGAAGGAAAGTTTAGATGCTCTGTGCTGTGGTAACAAGTAAACCTCCAAATCCCATACTTAATGCAATAGTGGGTTTTGTTTTTCTTCTGAAAATTCTGTTGGAATCTGTGCTGCACAGTTTTATTTAGAGTTTTAAGCTGCTTTGAACCTCCAGTAAGGTTTGCCATATCAATTACAAAATGATGTATGAGATTTTCATTATCTCAGCAAGGAAGCTGTCACTTCATAGCCCACTCATTAAAACTATGGTCAACTGCAAAGACACTGAGAAATAGGTTATTCTTACAACAGTCAGGAGAACAGTATGATGGTTAATTTTATATGTCAACTTGACTGGGCTAAGGGATACCCAAATAGCTGTAATAAAAGCTAAAAACAGTTAAAAATTCTGTGGGTGTTTCTGGAAGAGATTAGCATTTGAATTAGAAGACTGAGTAATCATGCCCCAGCATGGGCAGACATCAATCTGTTGAATGCATGAATGGAACAAAAAGCTGGAGAAAGTGTGAATTCTTTCTCTTTTTTGTAGTTGAGACATTGCTGCTCCTGGTTTTGGAGCTCCTGGTTTTTCAGATTTGGACTGAATCATACCATCAGTTTTCTAGGTTATCCAACTTGTAGGTGGCAGATTGTGGTACTTCTTAGCCTCCATAGTCCTGTTAGCCAATTGCTGTGATAAATCTCATCTTGGCAAGAGAGACATGAGTAAAAGCTGGGTGGGAGCCCCTGGGATCCTCCTGAGGTGCCTTCAGGAGCAGAACCTGTCCTACAGTGCCCAGGATGTGTTCAGGAATCTGTAGAGGGAACACGAGCTGGGCAAGGCGGTGCAGTCAAGGTATTGAAGCAGCTGGTCCAAGAATGCAAGATCAAAGAGAAGGTATGCAGCAAGTAGAAGATCCAGTTTGCCCATCAGGACCAGTTTGACATGGTGAGTGATGCTGACCTCCATGTCCTGGATGCCAACATAGTGGCCCTCACTGCTAAGGTGCAGAGCTTGAAGCACTGCTGCTGCCACATGGAGACTCAGCTGAAGGAGTTAACTAGTACCTGACCACTCTGGAGATGCACAAAGAGATCCAGGAGTTAAAGAAGGAATGGGCTGGCTACACTGAGAGACTGAAGAACATCAAAGCAGCCACCAACCATGTCACTCCAGAAGAGAAGGAGCAGGTATACAGAGAGAGGCAGAAATACTATAAGGAGTGGAGGAAGTGGAAGAGGATGTCAACAGAGATGTGTGATGTGATCCTTGAAGGATACCCCAAGAGCAAGAAGCAGTTCTTTGAGGAAGCTGGGATAGAGATGGATGAAGATTATAGTGTCACACTCCCAAACCCTGAGGGCCTTTAGTAGGAATTAGGAGATGGGAACGGAGGTGACCAGGTTACATTTTTTTTTTCAGTTGGTCTTGCTGCTTTCCACCTTTGAACACATAGCAGTGAAGAGAGAGGCACAAGTCAGAGTACTGGGTGGAGGGAGGGATTCACTGCTGGTGGCCAGAAAGGGACGGTCATGCCCATTTTGTTGTCCACATTGCAGTGGCTTGAGCTGAACACAAGGACATGGGACAATGCTAAAGGAAAATAATTTGCTATAAAAATATTTAATTTCCTCTGGATATTCAAACCTCCCAGATACCAAACCTGATTAAGGAAGCAGGAAGCTTGGGAGACAAAAGTAGAATGGGTACCATGTATCAGTATTTGGGGAACCCAAGGCATCACCCAAAACTCATGCCAGGAGACCTTCTGAGTATCTTCTGTACCTTTGACCCCACCTCTATGTCCTTGGAGAAATGCAGGCAACACTGGGAGATGATAGAGACCCAGATATCCTGAACAGAAAGGATGGGGTGATTTTGAGGTCCAATTAATTTTCCAAAATTGTAAATGTAGCAAAACTGCATTGTTGGTGTTTAGAAAAATAAAAAATTTCAAATATGTAAAAAATACATGTTATGTATATATTCCTATGTGTTTTCACGCCTGATTATCTATCTGTCTGTCTATCTATCTATCTATCTATCTATCTGTTATCTGTCTATTTCATTGGTTCTGTTTCTCTGGTGATTCCTGACTAATTGAGTAAGGAATACTGGATATTAGAGACATTAGTGATATTTATCATACTTTGCATCTTCTCTTGGATCTTTCAATAATGTAGTGTTTGATATTTCATTAAGAACAGTAATGGAAGATTTTAACAATGCCTTCTAACTCTTTCACATTAATTATGACATATATCCTTAGAATAGCCCCGTGAGGTTAAGCCTAATGAAAGGGTAACTCAGAGAACCCAAGAAGACAAATTATATATATCAATAGGGTATGTATTGATTGGGAAATACCAGTGCATATCAGTTTGATTAATTCAATCAGTATTTATGGAATATGCATTCATTGTTAAGTTCTGGGTTAGAATCCTAGGCTTCTCTGTTTCGGGGTTAGAGACCTGGGTCAATAGAAACTGAGTTAGAGGCCCAGGCTTCTTTTTTTTAAATAAACTGCTGAATTGAAGATTGTTTTTGGTTCTGTCTTTTGAGCGAGAATTTATTTCCTAACTCCCTGGGCTGGAAATTGTTTCCTGGCTCTTTGTGTGACCTCTCTGTTCTGTTTGATCTGTGTCTCCCATGGAATCTTCTCAGTTGACTGAAACACCCTTCTTACTAGATCTCTGTTTACTATATCCTTCACCTACTCTGTCTACCTTCTTCCTGCTGACATAGTTATATAGAGAATAATCTGCATCTTCCATATCTCTTCAAGGAATTTAAGATCTCTCCTAACTGGCTCCTCTTGACCTCCTCTTTCCCATTACTTCTGTTCCTCTTTTTTTTTTTAATCACCTTTTATCTCTCCTTCAGCTCCCATATGTCTCCCTTCAAACCCTAACCTCCCTCATCCCTCTATCTATCCTTGCCAGAAAACCCCTTCCCACTCTTAGCTCCTTGGTCACTTGAATTTTAGGAACCCTATCCCTTCTGGGTTCTTAAGGGACCCAGAAATCTCCCAAAGCAGCCTGAGGTGGAAAAGAAAGAAAAACAGGAAGAGAAAAAAGTCTAGCTGGAAATAAGCTGGATATTACATCCATTCAAATAGGCTTGGGAGAAAGCCAAAAACCTTCGTGATGCCTTCCCAGTTACTCTAAAATTGTGGTACATGGCTACCATGAGATTACAGATGAGGACAAATGAAAAATCTTAAAATCTTCTCCTCAATTATGGTAAAAAGCCTTGGCACTTACTGAGTAGGTAACCTCAACTTATTTCACTTTTTCCTGAAACACAATTCTGATAAAAATATAGAGATAAATGAGTTATGTTTTACTGTGTTGCCTGACTCATGGCTAAAATTTTAGGATGAATGTGTAAGATCTTGCATATGTCTGTATGTTTATGTATGTAAGTCATATATACCTGATATGTTCTACCTCTGGCTGGATTGCCAAATTAATTTATAAAGTTTCTTAAAGGAGTTATACTCAAGTTTGCTTAGACATTAATGAATACATGTAGTTTATATAAGTTAAACATTCCTAAAACTCCTAGAAATAAAGTAACCAAAAACTTTTCAGGTTTAGCTGAGTTGGGTAAATCTTTGTTAAAAGATTAGTGTAATATTGTTAGTTCAGTAAAGATGATGATGTCTTCTGAGTTGTCAGCATTAAGTATACTATAAATATATATTTTATTCTAGTGGGTTTTTACTAGTTGAATAATATGATATTGTATTTACTGGATATTATGATTATAAATTAAATCTAGAAACAAATATATAAGTAAATGTGAAGTAAAAATGAACCTTTTGCTATCCATTAGTTTATGCCTAATGGATAGGCATGTTTTAGGTAAAACAAAAAAAATTTATGTGTTTATCCTTTTGCATGGGTGGTAAAAATAGTTAACAGGGAAATAACTCAAGATGACGGTCAACTTTGTGTGGTATTACAACATGCCTATCTGAAAAGTTTCCAAAATCTTTTTGATAACTTGTAGCATTGGAATTATGCTAAGTTCATTAATAGACATTAAATATCTGAATAATTCCTTAATAGCATAAACTACTGAAACATTTTAAATTACCGAGCAGTAAGTTTTGGTGTATATCCTTTTGGCATCATTTTTATACAGTAAGAGAAGCTAAACATGTTTGAGTCTCTTAATAAACACAAAAACTGTATGACTAGGAAACACTTGCCCTTGTAGATTAGGAAACGGGTTCATAAATTTGCTAGTGTGCCACAGGATGTGGTATATGTCACAACTGCCTACTTCCTTACTTCCTCTGTAAAAGAGAGTTACTCATGGTTAAAAATTATAATCAACACAGATAAGTAAAACCAGAAATAACAAGAATGAAGGGAAACAAATGTGTATGAAAACTATATAAGATATGGAGAATTAGTTTCTGTGGTCCTAGAGTTTGAACTCAGGGCCTTGCATTTGCTAGGCAGGTGCTCTACTGATTGAGCCACACCTTTACCCTTTTTTACTTTA
Source organism: Castor canadensis (assembly GCF_047511655.1). Classification (NCBI taxonomy): domain Eukaryota; kingdom Metazoa; phylum Chordata; class Mammalia; order Rodentia; family Castoridae; genus Castor; species Castor canadensis. Next base: position 104,526,185 of record NC_133392.1, on the reverse strand, counting down.
GTTATTTTTCAGATAGGCTTTTGCATTTTTGCCTCAACCAGCCTTGGTTGAGTGCCTCCTAGCTGCACCTCCTGCATTATTGGAATTATAGCTGCACACCACCATGCATGTTTATTTGTTGAGATGGGGAAATCTCAGTAACTCACCCCTCACCCTCAGGCTGTCCTCAAACCACAAACCTCCCAATCTTTGCCTGTCTGGGATTATAGGCATGCAACATCATGCCAGGACCCTGAGGATTTTTTTAAAAGAAAATTTTATTTTGGTAAAAGAATAATTTTGTGCTAAAGTAAGATGAAGCTAATCTTTCCAAAGTTATATTTGTTTGAGTAAAACATTATTACTTCAGAAATTATATGACATTCACCAAAAATTTTTAACACCCTTGCTGCACATGATATTAGGTATAATACTGTCAGTTATTATTTTAAAATATTTAATGCCACAGAAATAGCCAAATTTCCTTGTCAAATGAACTTTTATTAGCTATTTAGAAGCTGATGGGTTCATAAAATCCTAACCTAAGATCAGGAATTAACTCTATGGGATTTCATGAGCTGAAAAAGGATGATTTTGCTAACTAAGATATATTGTAAGCACATAGGAAAAATCAAAATATATCCCCCTGTAAAACTATTATATGCTAATAAAATTTAAAAAAAGATTAACATTCAGAAAAAAGGATGATTTTGGTTTTTTTTATAAAATGGTTCATTTAAGAAATCCTTTTCACTTTTCTCTTAAGCTATCTATGCCTTACAACAATTTGATAGTTTATACTTTTACAAACAAAAATGAAAACTTTATTTATTTTAATTTTTTTTGGTATTTTCTGTATTTATTGTTGTTGTACTAGGGTTACATTGTGACATTTACAAAAATTTTTATGATACATCATAGTTGAATTCACTCCCTCCATCATTCTTTATTCGTCTTCTCCCCACTCCTGGAATAGTTTCAACAAGTCTCATTTTTTCCATTTACATATATGTGTAATAATATATTTTTTTTAATTTTTATTTTATTCATATGTGCATACAATGTTTGGGTCATTTCTCTCCCCTTCCCCTGTCCCCTCCCTTACTCCTCCTCTTCCCCCCTTACCCCTTGCTACCCAGCAGAAACTATTTTGCCCTTATCTCTAATTTTGTTGAAGAGAGAGTATAAACAATAATAGGAAGGAACAAGGGATTTTGCTAGTTGAGATAAGGATAGATATACAGTTGAGTTGACTCGCATTGATTTCCTGTGCATGTGTGTTACCTTCTAGGTTAATTCTTCTTGATCTAACCTTTTCTCTAGTTTCTGGTTCCCTTCTCCTATTGGCCTCAGTTGCTTTAAAGTATCTGCTTTAGTTTCTCTGCGTTAAGGCAACAAATGCTATCTAGTTTTTTAGGTGTCTTACCTATCCTCATATCTCCCTTGTGTGTTCTTGCTTTATCTTGTGATCAAAGTTCAATCCCCTTGTTGTGTTTGCCCTTGATCTAATGTCCGCATATGAGGGAGAGCGTACGATTTTTGGTCTTTTGGGCCAGGCTAACCTCACTCAGAATGATGTTCTCCAATTCCATCCATTTACCAGCGAATGATAAGATTTCATTCTTCTTCATGGCTGCATAAAATTCCATTGTGTGTAGATACCACATTTTCTTGATCCATTCATCAGTAGTGGGGCATCTTGGCTGTTTTCATAACTTGGCTATTGTCAATAGTGCTGCAATAAACATGGGTGTGCAGGTGCCTCTGGAGTCACCTGTGTCACAGTCTTTTGGGTATATCTCCAAGAGTGGTATTGCTGGATCAAATGGTAGATCGATGTTTAGCTTTTTAAGTAGCCTCCAAATTTTTTTCCAGAGTGGTTGTACTAGTTTACATTCCCACCAGCAGTGTAAAAGGGTTCCTTTTTCCCCACATCCTTGCCAACACCTGTTGTTGGTGGTGTTGCTAATGGTGGCTATTCTAACAGGGGTGAGGTGGAATCTTAGTGTGGCTTTAATTTGCATTTCCTTTATTGCTAGAGATGGTGAGCATTTTTTCATGTGTTTTTTGGCCATTTGAATTTCTTCTTTTGAGAAAGTTCTGTTTAGTTCACTCACCCATTTCTTTATTGGTTCATTATTTTGGGAGAATTTAGTTTTTTGAGTTCCCTATATATTCTGGTTATCAGTCCTTGCTCTGATGTATAGCTGGCAAATATTTTCTCCCACTCTGTGGGTGTTCTCTTCAGTTTAGAGACCATTTCTTTTGATGAGCAGAAGCTTTTTAGTTTTATGAAGTCCCATTTATCTATGCTATCTCTTAGTTGTTGAGCTGCTGGGGTTCACCATATTCATTCTTCTATACCTTTACCTCTCCCCGCCACGGGTACCAACCCCCAGATAGGACCTGTTTTGCCTTCCTGTTCTCCATTTTTGGGAAAAAAAGACATTTATGCTTAAGATAGCTATAGAGGATATTTCATTATGGACATTTCCATATATGTATGTGTTATAGCCCGAATTTGTTCATCCCCTCTATTTTTCTCCTTTCTACCTAGTCCCCTTCATATGGTAATTTCAACAGGTTTACAATTCTGTATTCACTCTTGTAGAGGAAGTACATCAACCATATTCATCTTGTCAACTTCCTTATTTTACTCTCCCTCTCTTGTACATGACCTCCCCTTAGTGTGACCTGTTTTTCATAAAATTGCTTGTCTTTGTATTGGGTCTTTATTCCACATATGAGAGAAAATATGTGGCCTTAGTTTTTCTGAATCTGGCTAACTTCACTTAAGATGATGTTCTCCAGTTCTATCCAACTGATCTGCAAATGACAAAATTTCATTCTTCTTTATGGCTGAATAAAATTCCATTATATATAAATACCATATTTTTTAATCTGCTTATCAGTTTTGGGGCATCTTGGCTGTTTCCATAGCTTGGTTATTGTGAATAATGCTGCAATAAATAGTATCATAAATTCTTGAGTCATAGTTACTATTACAATATTACATAATTACATTATTACCCCTACCTGACTCCTCTAGAGTTTAGAGAACCATATTACATATTCTTATTTTCATGGTAATAGAGTTATGTGACTAAATTCAATAAGAATCTGCTCTCCTTTTAACAGACCACAATTCTAAACATTGGATATGTTATGAAGGCTTTGAATGGGATGCCATATAGGTTATGCATTGCTTAACAAAGGGATTCTGGAGAAATGCATCCAGCAGTTTCCTCATTTTGGAAACAGTATATAAATTACATAAACATTAATAAATCTAGATGGTATAGCCTACTATACACCTCAGCTATGTAGTATGGCCTATGGCTCTTTGGCTACAAATCTATACAGCATGTTCCTTTACTGAATACAATGAGTAATTATAACATAGTAAGAATTTGTGTATTTAAACATTGCTAAACATAGAAAAAGCACAGTAAAAAATATGATATAAAAGCAAAAAGATATATTTGTATAGATCAGTTACCATGAATGGCCCTTCTAGGACCAGAAGTTGCCCTGGATCAGTCAGTGAGTGAGTGCTAAGTGAATGTGAAGGCCTAAGAGATTATTGTATCATACTTTAAAATTCTATAAACACTTAGGTTACACTAAATTTATAAAACAATATTTCTTTAATAAGAAATTAAGCTTGATTTATCATCACATTTTTATTTTACAAACTTTTTCATTTTAAACTTCTGACTCTTTGTACTAGCACTTAACACACACACATTGTACAGCTGTACAAAATATTTTCTTTCTTTGTATCCTTTGTCTATAAGCATTTTCTATTTTTAATTTTTTTGGCTTTTACTTTGTAAAACTTTCTGAAAAACCAAACCCAAACACACACATTAGCTTAGTCGGGGTCATCAGACTCTGTACCCTGTCCCACTAGAAGATCTTCAGGGGCAGTGACAAAGATGGAGCTGTCATCTCTCAGAGTAACAATGCCTCCTTCTGAAGGACCTGCTCAAGACTGGTTAACTATTCTTTTCACAAGTTGAGGGAGTGCAGTCTAAAATAGTCAAAAAGTATAGGAAATACATAAAATAGTAACATAGTCATTTATTACCATTATCAATTATGTACTATACATAATTGTATGTGCTATACTTTTATATGATTGGTAGCACAGTAGATTTGTTTACATCTGCAACACAAAGACAAGTATTGTGTTATGATGTCACAGTAGCTATGGCATCACTTTTCAGTTCCCTTGTCCCTGATGTTTCTTCCATCTACTGGCTCTCTCACCCCATCACTGTTGCTCTTGGCCTATCACTGACCCTCTCATCCCACTGGCTCCATGGCTATAAATTTCCACTTTTCCTCATTGCATTTGGATTTGAGCTCCATCTCTCTCATCTACTGCAAAGCCCTGTTGCAGTGGTTCCTACACCTATTGTGACAGCCCTTTAGAGTCAACCTCACTGTGCCTTTACAAGTGTCATGAATAATTATTTCTTCATCTGTACCATGATGAAGGGTTATAGGGTAAAAAGATGAATAAGATAGGATCCCTTTACTCTCATTGGCAAGATAAGTCATGATAGGTGACAAGATAGACATGCACAAAATTGTAGAGAGATTCAGGAGACTTTGTGTTCAATGAAGACTTCTGATAGAGATATCTTCAAGAGAAGTCTTGAGGGATGAATAAAGGTGAACCGATTGAGGAGAGAGGGAAAAGAGACAGCTAACAAGACATAAATGTGTGAAATAGGTGACATTCAACCTCTGAAGTCATACTTTTTCCCAATCCTTGTTAATTTATTCTCTTTCCACAACCTCTTACTTCAAAGTCAGAAGAGACTGTACAGAAATGATAATTGGCTAATGCTTTTCTTCTATTTAGCTTTTTTTTTCAAGGCAAGATTTCACTATGTAGCCCAAGCTGGGCTTGAACACTCATGATCCTCCTGCCTCAGTCTCCTGAGTGCTGGGATTATAGGAATGAATCACCATGCCTGGGAGACCAAGGCTTTTCTATGATGTGTCAAAAAGAAAACCTGACAAAGCTAAGAAGTCCAGTGACTGTTGCCCAAGCTTCTCTGACCTGTTTCCTTTCCTATTAAAGATTCTTATTATATAATCCCAGTTCTGGGTAGTCTCAGAATTATTGGGGAGCTTTAGCCCTTCAGATCATCTCAGTTGTATTTAAAAACAAAGTTCCTTTTCCTGGAGTCTTAGGATCTAGAATCTTTGAAGAATATTTATGCCTAGTTACTAGTGAAGAAAATTGCTGTAATACTTTCTTGAATTCCATTGAATGTCTTCCTTCAAAGAAATAATTACTAATATTTCTGTGTCTTCTGTAAGGGCTTCATCATCCTTTTATGAACACTATAGTTTTTCTTTGGAAACATGTAGCCATTCTGGCAACAATTATCAAATGCACTGAGCTGACTGTCTGGAAGCCTAGAAAGTTCACCTCTTTTGTTGTGCGTTTTTATTTTGATAAACACTGAAGATATAAAAATCCTTGGTAGACTTTTTTAGGTCTCTTCTGAGTGCAGATGCTTGGGCAATACTTGCTCCATTTTTGAGTTGGGAGTGGTCAGTGAGCTGGACAGTTTATATAATATCATTTATAGTTCTTTGTACATAGTAGATGCTCAACAATTGTTTATTACATGACAAAATGAATGACTGAAACTTAAGTAGATATGAGTGTGTGTGTGTATTTTCGAAAGTGTCTTTATTGGTCTCTCTGTTTCTGCCCTATTCCCCTATAATTGGTTCTGAATAGCCACCATAGTGATCCTGTTAAAATAGATTACGGATAATCAGATCATGTCTTTCTTGGTTTAAACCCTTCATGCCTTCTCATCTCACTCAGAGTTAAAGCCACAATCCTAAAAATATAAGGCACTGCATTATCTGACCTTTGTTACTTATCTGAGTTTATGTCATATGAGTTTCACCTAAGTCACTCTTCTCCCACTACACTGGCTTCCTTGCTATTTCTCATAGATGCCTGACTGACTTTCCCCTCAAGGCTGTTGCATTTGGTGTTCCATATTCCGGGCATGCCCATTCCCTTAAATACACAAAGATTCCCTCTTTCCATCCAGTCTTCACTGGGATGTCTCCTTCTCAATGAGGCTTTCCTTTAGCATCCTAGCTAAAGTCACAGCTGTCTCTCCTCTTGACCCTCACCCATTCCCTATTCCTTTTATCACCATCTAACAGATGGCGTATTTTCTTGTGTGTAGCTCATTTATCATTGACTTCTGCTCTAACAACCCAATAGAATAGAAACTCTAGGAAAGCAGAGATAGATTTTATTGACTAACTTGTTCTCCTTTGCTGAAAATATGCTTGACATATAGTAGGACCTCAAGGAGAGCCTCTGAGAATTTTGTTTTTTGTGTCTTCTTCAAAGTCTAGGTCAGAACACACAGTACGTGGCCAATGGAATGGAATTGAGATGAGTCAAGTGTTCGACTGAGTGGTTTCTATTGGACAAATTAAGTAATGGGATGAAAAAGGAAAGGGGTGGGGAGTTTGTGTGTTAGGGGAGAAGAGATTTCTTCTGGTGTGATATGGAGACAAGGTAAAAGACATAGCCTGGAGTATCAGAAATCCTTGGATTCCAGTTCTGGCTTTGCTACTTAATAGCTATGTGTCTTTGGGCAAGCTCTTTGGCTCACTGAAGCTCTTACCTAGAAAACAATAATAATATCTATTTTGCAAGGTTGTTGGGCATCTTTTATAAGGTAATATGAATAAAGACTGGCATATAGTAGGTTTTCAAAAATGTTCTCATCTTTTCCTGAGAATTCTTTCTTGCTATACCTCTTTTGATCATATTAACATTTATTTATTCTTTCTTGCTTTCCTTAAACCCTGTCCACAACTTTATCTCTTTAATTCTTCTTAACTACCCAAGATTGATGTGCCCTGACTGATAAAGTAATTGGTTCTGGGAGTGACATCAGAATTCACACCCCTAGAATGAGTTTCTGATATTGGATAATCACAGATAAATGTCTTGACAGGGGAAGTGAGAAAGGGAAAAAATAAAGTGCTTAAACATTCAGCTTTGAAATGTGGAAAATCAGAAAGAGTCAGTGACAGGTTTGAAGAAGTCCTTGCTTCCTGTGGATATGACTCAGGACCAAGGCTGGAGCCTGAGAGTGAGGAGGTGTGGAAGAGAGGCATGTGATACACCTCTTATAGTGGGCACAGACTTGGAAGACATTTGTGCCCCACTTATGTACTACTGGAGGGCATTCACAGTAGAGGGCCCTCAGCAATCAGGTTGGCAGGATGGCTGTCCACCAGCCTCTTTCTCCAGTTTGGACATTAAACCTGTGCTCACATGTGGCTATTGCAGCACTGTAAGAAGCTCTGCATGGGCCTATGGGAAGCCCTTCACCTAGGGTGATCCCTTACATGTGACAATCCCCAGCGGTACTTGGTAGTCATCTGATGATACACTGATTACATTGAACCTTTTTTAAAAAAGAAGGTCAGTGTCTCGTTCTCATCAGAGCAAACACAGATTCTGGTAAAGAGTCATCTCCCTGCCCATAAGTTTCTGCTAGTACCACCAGTCACAAACTTGCTGAGATTTTATTCGCTATCGTGCTATTCTATGAAACAGTACCACCAATTTTAGAGTATACTTTACAGCAAATAAAGTGTAGCACTGGGCTGATTTTCATAGAACTCACTGACTTTACCTCTTAGTCCAATGCCCCAGAGGCAGTTACAGTTCCAGGTGGGAGATGACACCCTGCAATGCTACTGTCATACCCATTGTTGTGTGTAGCTTAAACCAGCAATCCACACATACTACCATCTCCACCATGCTCAGAATTTGGGGGTCTAGGATGCAAGGACTAGAGACTTGGAGGGACACCTCTCATAAGCCAAATGCCATATTAAATGAATTTTTGCTTCCTATACTCATGTTTTTGGACTTCGTATGCTTAGATGCTCTTGAATGCCCAGCAGAGAAATACTTGCATCAGGCAACATAGTTATGATTCTAAAGAGGTGAAAACTGAGACAGTTTCTTGGCCACTGTAGGCTGCTCACACCCCTAAGGCAGAAAAAGGAGTCACTGTATTTATCAGGGCAGTGGGGGCTCAAAACCTAAAGAAAGATTGGATTTCTCTTCCATACTCAAGGCAAGGAGGACATTTCTGGAACCCAGAGAATTTACTAGAATACCCTTCAGTGCTTTTTGGCCCAAGAGTTCTAGTCAATAGAAAACTGTGTTCAAAAAAAAATATTACTGTTAAGGACTGAGATCCAACAGAAATGAAGGTCCAGGTCACTTCCTGTATGCAACCTGAGGTGTTGCAGAATAGATAAACATGAAATTGGTGGGGGGAAAAGAAAGTTATGATTGTCAACTAAGGCTTCATGACTAGTTACAGAAGCAGTGACTACAGGAAATAAATTTCATGTAAATTGACTGTTGCTTTTTCCTGTCTCCTTTTGCCCCTTTAAACGTAGTGTTGTTGATAGCTAATATTTTGGGCTTTAAATAGGAATATGGTCTTATTCTATAATATGCAGTAGTTAATGGTTTGTTTCTTATCTATGTTGGGGAATGGAGTTTTTCTTTTTTTTGTCCAGATAGGTAAGATTGGATGCTGAGGAGTAAAATGAGTGGACTGTGAGGGACATTTGCTATTGTTCCTCCAGACTCACTCTCCTCCCTTTACAGAGCTTGGATGCTCTAGGAGGCTGATTTTCAAGGATGACACCACATGGACTCCTTTGCCTTCTTGCTTTCAGTTGAATTCATCTAATGGGAGACACTGGTGAGAAATTGGGTAGAGAGAGGAGAGTGATGTCAATATGGTTATTTTCCAGCTCTCTTCCTGGTGTATTACACTGGGGTGGATGCTTTCCTGCAATCCAGGCGTTATTAAGCCCTTACTCTGGGTTCTGTTAACTGCCCCTTCCTTTTCCTCTTTAAGTGTAAGGACTCCAGTCATTAAGAACAATGGGCACTGCAACTTTCTTCCTTATATTTCCTGAAGTCTGTCCACACATTTGTAAATAGTTTGTTCATTAATCCTTTCTAGACCCCCAAAGGATACAGTTATTATTTCCACTTTACAGATTAGGAAACTAATATGGGCAAATAACTTGCACAAATTCTCATAGCTAGTAGGCTGTGTCACTAGTAATTATGGAATGATTTCTATCCAAGTGATTCCCAAACAAAGCTAGGTAAATGGCATCAAATTCTGACTACTGCAAGACATATTATTAACTGGGAGAAAAGTCTGAAAACATACTTTTTGGGCATTCAAATTTCAGGTTTTAGACATAATGTGAATAGGGGAGACTTGGAATATATCTGAAAAAGGAGAAAATATAGTGAAATTTCATCATTATCATAGGATATTCTGGACTTCAGATTCGTACCAGGAATATACACAGACAAAGGATAAACCTAGAAAGGGAAAGCAAGAGCACCTCTGCCTCTGTGTTTTACATGTATGAAAAGTGTCAGAAAATGCAGTATTTATATTCAATGGAATTTTATTCAACAATAAAGAAGAATAAAATTTTGTTGTTTGCAGGTAAATGGATGGAACTAGAGAACATCATCTTAAGTGAAGTTAGCCAGGTTCAGAAAACTAAAGGCCACATGTTCTCTCTCATATGTGGGATATAGACCAATGCAAATACAAGCAATATTATATATACATAGAAATACATGCAGAGCATGTATCCAAAAGTGAGACTGGTAGAAAAGACCAAGGGAGGAGGAAAAGAAGGAAAGAAGATAGAGAATAGTAATGCAATATATCACATCTATGGAGGAACAAGACACAGGAAACATGCTGAAGACTGTTAAACAACACAGGACAGGAGAAAGAGGATGAGGAAGTGTTATTGAGGGGGCTACATTGACTTAAGCACAAGTATAATACCAAGGCAAAAATACCACTGAGCAATGAACTTAAACAACTAAGGACAAGAATGAAAAACTAAACCTGTTGAATTCACCATAAGAAGAGGACTAAGGTAGAAAGAAGAAAAATGAAGGGGATGAAACAATTTGGTATACCATATATATATACATGGAAGTGTTATAATGAAACCCCCTGTGTCACTATATTAAATTAAAAAAATTTTTTTTTCAAAAACAGAGGACAGGAAGGTAAAATAGGTCCTGTCTGGGCATTAGTACCAATGGGAGGGGAGGTAGGACATAAGGAAAGGGTGTAAGAGGGTGAATATGGTGGAAATAGTATGTACAAAAATGGAAAAATGAGACCTGTTGAAACTAGTCCAGGAATGGGAGGAGGGTGAATAGAGATTCCACTCAAAAACTCAACTCATTTATCTCACAACTCATTCTCAACTTGAATAAGATATATTTCTCCCACAGTTCTCATATTCCTAGATTCAAGTTGGAATTCAGATATAAGGCAAGTGAAAGATGGGAGTCAAATAATCAGTCTAACATTCCCAAGGCCATCATAGAACTCTTTTTGCAGTTTAGATGTCTAAAGATTTAGTTTTAAAATTTGTAACTTCACAGTTTTATAACTCAGAAATTTGGGAAACTTTTGTCCAAAGGATTCAAACACTAAAAAAAAAAAGTCTTTGTGTCTTTTTCAATTTTCCCAAAGCTTCACCACTTTTTGTTGATATTGGTCTATTATACTTCATTTGGTTGCTCCTCTGCTAATCTCTAGGTATTGTGGAGTAAAAAAATGTCAAAAAGTATTGTCCTGATTCATTAGCTTACTTTTAATACCATGGATTTTAATTCAAAGACATCTTCAAAAAAGTAATTAGAATGTATTCACAATGTGAATAAAACTTCACAACATATTTACAATAGATTCTTCAGAATAAACATAAACTTGATGCCTAGATCCATTCAAGAAATAGTTCCAGAGAATTTGCTATTTCTTGGTCACTATTCTAGGTGCTGAAATTCAGCAGTGAATAAAAATGTTCCTCTAACACATGCTTCATAAATTATTGTATAAATTTGAAGTTTTATAGCTATCAGGGAATGTAGAATATATAGTAAAACCCACTAATTTTGTAACCAAATATACTCAACACCAGAGAGAGCTTGAGTAACTTCCCACAAGATCACCCAATTAATGTCACAGCATGAACTAAAAGTGGTTTGATGATTCCTAGTATAGTCATTAGTTCTTACTATGAATATTGGAGGAGAATACTAAACATCTTTGTATATATTTTATGAGATCTCCTGTCTTCCCAGGGCATATCAAAGGACTAAAATTTCAGATGTTTATGTGTAGACAATTTAGCAATTTACTGTTAATTTTCCTACGCATTTTATACATTTCTTCTTAAATCTGTTCACTCATCCCATGCCAATTACTATGGTAAAAAGTTTTGTTGGTGATACATGCGATGCAGAGAGTGAATACTGAGTCATATTAGTTATCTTCTATTGGATGTCTTTAACATGGAGCTAATTTATCCCAGGTTTCAGTTAGTTGCCCCTTGTAAAGTTGATTATGTTTTAGACTCGGAAATTTATATCACCATTAAAACTCTCAGACAGAGATAGGTCTTTAGCCTTCAGAATGAGGCAATGCAAGGTTCAGGTGATCAGGGGAAGGCCTATAACTCAAGTGGCCTGGACTACCCTCCTGAAGAATGGATGCAAATAGAATTCTGGGGGAGGGTTAACTTTTGACAATTTAACACATTAGTAACTGAATCTAGTATATGTTTCCAGGTTTGCCAGAAACTGAGAAATGGATTTGGAAAAAGGAAGAAGGGCTATACTTCTCTAGCACTACATTGTTGAAAGCAGTGAAAGTGAGAGTTTCACCATTTAACACAATTTAATTGATAAATATGAAGACTTAACTTCATGTTCATGTTCTCGAAGGTAGTAGATGGTTTTACTTTACAGCCTACCTATGTTCACTTTTACACATATTTTATCATGAAAAACTTGAGACATAACCTTCATCAATATGCAATGAAAAAAGTAGTACTTTTTCTAAAATCCCATTTCAGGAACATTAGTGATTGTTAAACAAAATGACCTGTTCATGTGAATATATTGGCTCTCAGGATGAAGACCACAGAATAACCTTTTACAAAATGTACATTGTTGTTATAAACTGAATCAAATGACAGATGACTTTATCAAGCATTGATATCCAGACCCTCACATTTCTTGCTGCCCTTGGACACTCTTCCATGTACACAGAGAATGTATGTCAGTGAAACTTCAGCAGAGTAGGACAGCTCATACAACCACTGTGAGCTCTTTTTCAGTGTGTTCTTAGAACATCCCTTTTGACCATAGTTCTTCCTGGACTTATTACCTTTCTTTCTGGGAATAGACACAGAATGTTGACACAGAAATCTCTTTCTGTGGCTTTCTGTTTTATAGGGAACTTAAAAAACTAATTTCTCCCAAAACTAATGAACCAATAAAGAAATGGGCAAGTGAACTAAACAGAACTTTCTCAAAAGAAGAAATTCAAATGGCCAAAAAACACATGAAAAAATGCTCACCATCTCTAGCAATAAAGGAAATGCAAATTAAAACCACGCTAAGATTCCACCTCACCCCTGTTAGAATAGCCATCATCAGCAACACCACCACCAACAAGTGTTGGCGAGGATGCGGGGAAAAAGGAAACCTCTTACACTGTTGGTGGGAATGTAGACTAGTACAACCACTCTGGAAAAAAATTTGGAGGCTACTTAAAAAGCTAGACATCGATCTACCATTTGATCCAGCAATACCACTTTTGGGGATATACCCAAAAGACTGTGACACAGGTTACTCCAGAGGCACCTGCACACCCATGTTTATTGCGGCACTATTCACAATAGCCAAGTTATGGAAACAGCCAAGATGCCCCACCACCGAAGAATAGATTAAGAAAATGTGGTATCTATACACAATGGAATTTTATGCAGCCATGAAGAAGAATGAAATGCTATCATTCGCTGGTAAATGGATGGAATTGGAGAACATCATTCTGAGTGAGGTTAGCCTGGCCCAAAAGACCAAAAATCGTATGTTCTCCCTCATATGTGGACATTAGATCAAGGGCAAACACAACAATGGGATTAGACTATGAGTACATGATAAAAGCGAGAGCACACAAGGGAGGGGTGAGGATAGGTAAGACACCTAAAAAATTAGCTAGCATTTGTTGCCCTTAACGCAGAGAAACTAAAGCAGATACCTTAAAAGCAACTGAGGCCAATAGGAAAAGGGGAACAGGTACTAGAGAAAAGGTTAGATCAAAAAGAATTAACCTAGAAGGTAACACCCATGCACAGGAAATCTATGTGAGTCAATTCCCTGTATAGTTATCCTTATCTCAACCAGCAAAAACCCTTGTCCCTTCCTGTTATTGCTTATACTCTCTCTACAACAAAATTAGAAAAAAGGGCAAAATAGTTTCTGCTGGGTATTGAGGGGGTGGGGGGGAGAGGGAGGGGGCGGAGTGAGTGGTAAGGGAGGGGGTGGGGGCAGGGGGGAGAAATGAACCAAGCCTTGTATGCACAAGGCTTTATTATTATATGAATAATAAAAGAAAAAGGAAAAAAAAAGATAAGTAAATAAATATTGATATTCTGTCCTTAAAAAAAAAATAAAGCAACTGAAGGAGATTATAAGCCAGAAGATCACTAGCTAGCCCTTGACCTTTAATGATTCCCAAAAACATATTAGAATTATCTGATATTGATTAAGATACTTATTTTTTCTTTCTTTACATAACCTAGTTTAGGAAAATAATAGCCACCATAAAATAAGAATGACTAGAATATAACCATTTGGAAGGCATTCTATCCTTAACTGACCTTTTTTTCTCTCAGCCCAAATCTCAGAGAACGATGTTCGTGTTAGTGCTCTAAAGACATCTTGTTTATTTCCTTGTTTCAGAGATTAAGTACCAAAAAGCAAGTCATTAATGGGATGATATCACAGAATGTGGAGCCATTATTAGAATGAATCAGTATTTCTAAATGGCTTAATGTATATTCATGAGGCGTCTTTTATATGAATTTGTCTAGTAGTTTTTGCTTGTCATCTTGCCATTTCTCTTTACTGTAAGCACTTGGAGTGGAAAAGATGGGCTGGTAGATCATCCAGTCAGACCCAAGTAGAGAAGCAGCTTGAGTGTGAACAGGGGTTTACATTTTGTCTCATTCATTGTGTATATTTGGGTAAGTTAATTAACCTTGCTAAGCCTCAATATTTTTCAGTTGTCTACTGGAAATGATAATAAGTACTTTTCAGGGTTTTTCTGAGAAAAATATGTGAAAGCAAACATAAGTGCTTAGCATAATTCCTGGCAATAGCACATCATAGATCTATGAGACTTGTCCTTGAGGAAACAGTTTTGTCATCACAGTCTGATTAATTTCTATGAACAAATATTTGGTTTTTTTCTGGCTATATCCTAGGCACTATATTTGGCTTCAGAATACAACAATATAGAAACAAAAGAGCTCTTGGCCCATATGGCAATAGTGGTGAAAACTGAAAAAAGGAAGGTGAAAAGTACCCCAATTTTGAAAAATTCTGAGTGTCTTACTTTCTTCTTCCTTATTCCAAGAAGAACCCAGTAGAGATGGCTTTTATTTACCTCATGGCATGCATAATTACCTATGTTCATACTAACGTTACTTTTGACATCCTTTTAACAAAATTTCTGAACTTCAGTGATACTTTGATATCTAATACCATGTTATAGAATTTATATCTCAGGATGTATAATTAATATACCCATGATTATTTATAATTTCTAGGTAACATCATTTTGTGAACAGTTGCCACTGTTTTGAAGCCCCACGGAAATTTGAAATATAGAATGAAAATTAGTAAAGAATGCAATCCACAAATTTAAATAATAGTTAACAAGATGATGACACTCATATATAAAACTGAACAACTCCATGAAAACAAATTCGTGGTCTTGTAAATTTGACTCTAAAACTGAATATGTGGTGACATATTTTCTATTTAGTTTCCTTTTGATTCCTCTTGCTGTTTTTCTGGGGCTCA
The DNA here is from genome assembly GCF_047511655.1 of Castor canadensis. Classification (NCBI taxonomy): domain Eukaryota; kingdom Metazoa; phylum Chordata; class Mammalia; order Rodentia; family Castoridae; genus Castor; species Castor canadensis. The sequence continues at coordinate 104,511,175 of NC_133392.1, read as the reverse complement.
CAAAGCAATCTTCTGGGTGTATTTTACTTACAACTATTGGTATTCATAGGTTGCCAGTAATTGGGATTTTCTTAGTTGGGTACTTCATTCATTTATTTTTCAATTGCTCCTCAAATATTTTAGGAAAATGGAAGATCTATTCTTCTCCCTCTAAAATGCCTCTCTAATAAATCCAAAGGCAACTTTGGCTAAAAGTTTTCACTGTGCTATGGATATACTATAAGCATGTTATATACTATAACCATTGCATCATGTTTGTACTATAGTTACTTGGGAATTTTTAGGAGGAAATCTTATTATTTGACTTTAAGTTCCCTGGGGACAGAGACTTTATTTTACTTTTCTGTCAATAGTGCCTGGATAATTGATAAAATGTAAAAAAAAATACAACAAAAAACAAAAAACTGTTGAGTTGGGAAAAGTTAACTGGAGAGAACACAGAGCACAAAAAGATCTGGTATGTCATTGCTTATTGATTAGAGGAAAGCAAACTAATAAGAGAGACATCAAATGTAATTTGTCTTCTGCTGTGTTTCAGAGGGCAATGAATCTCAGAAGACATGTACAAATGATGCACAGAAACTAAGAGTTTTTCAAAATATGAGGTTGGATTTCATATAAAACCCAAGCTTAGTGTAGCTTAATGTGTGACAAGACTTCATCTGCTGGATGGACTGAGGCAGATAGGCAGAGTCCAACTGAATAATCTGCCTCAGATGAGCCTCATAATTTTAATTAAAAAAAATACCTACAGTCTAACACATCTGGCAAGACTAAGTTAACAGTAGATTTTTTTTAAATCAAAAGTACTCATAACTATGAAGGAAATGTATAATGTAAGCACAGATATTAAAATTAATAGAAAGCCAATTGAGGTAGGAACCCATATAGACACCAGAGACCCAAAGTTTGTTGACTTAATTTGTGTCTCCAAACATCCCTCCATTTACCATCATCAGAAGGCTGTTTGCTTGGCTTTGCTCATTCTCTGATTCCTCTTTTTTTTTAGTTGATAAATCCATCTTAACTTGGACTCTTCATTGAATAGGAAGTTCTGAAAAGGGCTGGGGGTGAGGCTGAAGTGGTACAGCACCTGTCTAGCAAGCATGAGGCCCTGTGTTCAAACTCCAGTGCTATAAAAAAAGGGGGGGGGGGGAGGGAGAACAAATAACAAATATAACAAAGAAATGTAGGAAGTCCTGATAATTATCTCTACATGCTATGCATACAGTTCCTCCTGAAGCTGATGTTATGATTTGGTCTAAACAGGAAGCAATAGTGTTAACTATGAAACAAATCTGAGAAAATATTGTTATCAAATTTATTAAAGTAAGTAAGAAAAATATGGCATTTATGTGGTTCTAAGCATGAATATTTGGAAGTAATAGTAAGAATTTTCTCTGATCTCACTAATATAAAATGCATGCAACTTTCACCTTGCTCTGTGTATCAGAACTTACATTTTCTCATAAAATTTTTATGTTGCCAACTTAGGACTTCATGTCGCATTTGATGTTAGACTATGATGTGGTCTTGTGGTCTCTCTCAGAAGGCAGTTATAATGAAATACATAGGCAGGAACAGAAGTGAGAACATTGAGACAATTACATCATATATTTGAAAAGAAATCAAGTAATGATTCTTTTCCCATTTTAAAAGTCAACAATAGAACTTCTGATCATTACAAAACAATTTTTAACTGTGGTATCTTTGGAAAAAAAACCCAGCTGAACATAAACTTGAAGTTTTGTCAAGTATATCATAAATGGGAATAAAATTTCACTTTTGGCTTATTTTTAAAAATAAAAAACTGAGAGATCCAAGATGGCAACTATGATACGGAAGCAAATAGCCTGAGCTTCAACTCCAAAACCTCACTGAGATGCTGGAGCCACACTTGGCAGAAGTAAAGCACCAACCAGAATCTAACCTTTGACACCCTGAACCCCTAGCCTGTGGAAGGCTTCCCCACAACACATTACACTGAGAAAACTTGAGGGCTGCCACTGCTGCTGCAGCTGCCATTGCTGGCTTCAGACCTGCCTGCCAAACATTCTACAGAACAGGTGAGCACAAGTGTCCTAGTCACCCCCAGGATAAACCAGCACAGCCCCAGGGCAGATTGACCACCCCCCCAAAAAAAAACCCTGAACAATAAACAGCAAACTGTAATCTAGTACAACAGCAGAGGAGGCAGGAAAGCTGAAAGTGCACTCCAGAAGAGGGGATTGGTAAGGAGCTAATCTTGGCATGAACTATCAGTAAACAAATGCTGGAAAGGCAGGAAGGCCTAGAGTAGGAGGGCAATAAGCCACTCCCTGAAGCAAGGCAGGTAGTGGATCACAGAGCTCATCTCCTGAGCAGTGAGCAGCACCCAAAGTCAAACTGCCCTGCAAAATTGAAAAACAAGCAGTGAACCATCATAACACACTGACTGCAGAGAGGGGAGGCTGCTGGAACACTGACCCTGCCGGGGAGAAGGGGGGGGAAGAAAGAAATAAGCCTCTAGCCTGGAAATCCCAGTAAACAAGCACAGCAAAAAGCCACCTCCAAAGAAGAACAACTAGTGGACTACAAAGATGATCTCCTGAACCTGACAGCAGATTTCAAATTACCCTCACTCCACCTTAGCTAAAAACCCAAGACAGACACAAAACAAAAATTAAATCAAAGGAAAGAAAACAGGTGACTGAAAACACAAACTAGCCTATCAAGAACATAGTTGCACAGTACCAAATGGAGCAAAGAGAGGAAGAAAATGGGATGGAAACCATTCTCCCCCCAAAAAAATTTAATACAGGATTCAGAGGGAAATGAAGAAAACAGATACACAGTTCCAGACTCCAACAAAACAAAGATAAATGACACCAAGGAACATAACAATGTCCACAAAAACATCCTCAAAGAAGAAATCTTACAAGTAATCACTGAGACTTTCCTGGGAATGATATTAGACACAGTTAACCAAAACATACAAGATGCACTCAAGAAATTTCAAATCACCAAATGAAGAATAAGAGAAAACACAAAAACAAATAAATGAAATCATAGGAGCCCTCAATAAATACCAAAGTGAAACAGAGAACACCATAGATAGAGAGATAAATGAATTAATGATGAAAATAGACAATATTAAAGAGGAAGTGACCCATGATATGGAAAACCTCAGAAAAAAGAATGAAGCAGAAACATAAACACAATGGAAGGCCACTCCAGCAGACTAGACATGTGGAAGACAGAATCTCAGAACTTGAAGATAAAATGGAAATTAAAGGAAAAACTGAGGAGATCCAAGATGCTGACGGAGACAGAGATGCAAACTCATGAGCTCCTGACCCAGAGACCCTGTCAAGAAGCTGGAGACACGTTTGGCTTGGTAAAGCACCAAGGAGAGCCAAAAACATGGCACTCTAAGCACTTAGATTGTGGAAGGCTTCTCCATGCCATGATCTAATAAAAGAACAGCCGGCTTGCCAAGTCCCTGCCCTGTAGGTCTGCAGAGCTGCTGCTCCATTCTGTCAGGCTCTCTGCCCCTCAGGCTGCACCTGCCACAGCCCTGCACCAGACCCACACATGGCGAGATCCCCGCCACTCAGGCTGCACCAGATCCACCACCACTGAGATACCCACCCCTCAGCTGCACCACTGGATCCACAAAAACTGGGATTCCGACCACCCATCTGTGCCAGACCACAGGCCAGAGCTGGTCCCACAGCTTGCCAGGATACCAGCCACCCTGAGCCCACTGCCCTTCAGGCTCTGCTGAGCCCCAGCTATGCATGGGATGACTGGACCTCCACACCTCAAATTCTCACTCATCAGGCCCTGCAGGGCTCCAGCTCTGTGTGGAAACCTAGAGCCCCAGCCCACTGGGACAGGCACCAGCCTGGCGCGAGACAGCTGCATCCACCAGCCCACCAGCAACCCTGCCACTTGGGCAGAGCCAGTCCCAGCTCTACAGGCTTCCCAGATAACTGCTCCACCAGGCTGCCACTAGAGGGCTCCAAGCGTGCCTAAGAGACACACACGTTGGACTGGACACTAAAGAAGTAAAAACAACTAAGCCTGCAATCCTACTGTTCCAGAACTGGTGATTTTTTTTTTCTTTTTCTCCCTTCTTTAAGGGTTTGGCAGCCTGGTTTGCTGTTTGATCACCTACCATATCTCCCATTTTTTTTATCTTTCTTTTTTTCCTCTCTTCTCTCTTCCTTTTATCTTTCCTTCTCTTTCTCTTTTTTATCCTTGTCTCATGATTTTGTTAGAATTAATATTGTAACCCAGCTAATACCAAATTACACATAGTCCAGGAACAGAAATGGTACCTAGTGGAAATATGGGAAGAAGAAAAAGGGATGGAAACCATTCTCCTTCAAAAACAAAGTAGTACAGGATTTAGGGCAAAATGAAGAAAACGGATACATGGATCCAGACTCCAACAAAACAAAGATAAACTATACCAAGGAACCCAACGAAGAACACAAGAACATCCTGAACGAAGAAATTCTACAAGTAATTAATGAGAATATCATACAGCTGCTACTAGACATGGTCACCCAAAACGTACAGGAGGTACTCAAGAACTTCGAAGACAACAAAACTCAAGAATATGAGAAAACCCAGAAACAAATAAATGAAATCATAAGAGCCCTAAACAAACACCAAACTGAAACAAAGATCACCATAAGCAGTGAGTTACATGAATTAAGGGCAAAATTTGACAATATTAAAGGAGAAGTAACCCATGATATGGAAAACCTCAGAAAAAAGAATGAAACAGAAATACAAAACAAAATGGAAGGCCATTCCAAAAGAATAGAACAAACAGAAGACAGAATCTCAGAATTTGAAGATGAAATGGCAATTAAAGGAAAAACTGAAGAACTATTAGTTAAAAACTCAAGACCTGTGAAAAGAAAATGCAAGAACTCACTGACTCCATCAAAAGACCAAACATGAGAATCATGGGTATTGAAGAAGGAGAAGAGGTGCAAGCAAAAGGTATGCGTAATATATTCAACAAAATAATAACAGAAAGTTTCCCAAACCTAGAGAAAACTATGCCCATTCAAGTACAGGAAGCCTCCAGAACACCAAACAGACTTGACCAAAATAGAGCTACCCCAACAAGTACAGAGACTAGAGAAAGAATATTGAAGGCTGTAAGAGAGAAAAAACAAATAACATACAAAGGTAAACCCATCAAAATGACAGCAGACTTTTCAGCAGAAACATTAAAAGCAAGAAGAGCAAGGAGTGAGATCTTCAGGCACTGAATGAAAATAACTTCAATCCTAGGATACTTTACCCAGCAAAACTATCATTCAAAATAGAAGGAGCAATAAAAGTTTTCCATGATAAGCAAAAATTAAAACAACATATGACTACCAAGCCACCACTACAAAAGATTCTGCAAGGAAATCTGCACACAGATAATGAAAGCAAATGAACAAAACCATGAAAGGGCAAGCAATACCAAACCACAGAAGAAAAGGCAAGAAAATAAAGAGTAACACTGATTCAGCTACATATAATCATAATCAAACTCTTAATCAACAAAGGCAACTACATGACAGGGATCACCACATACTTATCAATACTAACACTGAATTTAATGGACTAAATTCCTCCATCAAAAGACACTGAATGGCAAACTGGATTCAAAAGGAAGATCCAACAATCTGCTGCCTACAGGAGACCCACCTCATCAACAGAAATAAGCACTGGCTGAGGGTGAAAGGCTGGAAGAAGATTTACCAAGGCAATGGTCCCTGAAAACAGGCAGGAGTAGCAATATTTATCTCTGACAAAGTAGACTTCAAACCTACTTTGATCAAACAAGATAAAGGACACTCCATACTAATAAAAAGGGAAATACACAAAAAGGAAAGAACATTTATCAACTTATATGCACCCAACATCAATGCACCCAATTTAATCAAACATACTCTGAAGGACCTAAAAACATATATAAACTCCAACACAAAGATAGTGGGAGACCTTAATACTCCTCTATCACCAATAGATAGGTCATCCAAACAAAAAGTCAATAAAGAAAAACTAGAACTAAATCACACCATAGATCAAATGGACCTAGCTGATGTCTACAGAATATGTCATCCAACGTCTGCACAATACACATCCTTCTCAGCAGCCCATGGAACTTTCTCAAAAATTGATATATCTTAGGGCACAAAGCAAGCCTCAGCACATATAAGAAAACAGAAATAATCCCACGCATTCTATCTGACCACAATACATTGAAACTAGAAATCAACAACAAAAACAGCAGTAAAAAACATGCAAACAATTGGAAGCTGAACAACACGTTGCTCAATGACGAATGGGTCATCAATGAAATAAAAGAGGAAATCAAAAGATTCCTGGAAGTGAATGAAAATGAAAACACGACCTACTGGAACCTATGGGACACAGCAAAAGTAGTCTTAAGAGGAAAATTTATAGCCATGACTGCATATATTAAAATGACAGGAAGATCTCAAATCAATAACTTAATACTACAGCTCAAACTCCTAGAAAAAAAAGAAAAAGCAAATCCCAAAACAAGGAGAAGGAAAGAAATATTAAAATAAGGGTTGAAATCTATGAAATAAAACAGCAACAACAAAAATATAAAGAATCAATGAAACAAAAAGATGGTTCTTTGAAAAAATAAATAAGATTGACAGACCCCTGGCAAACCTGACTAAAATGAGGAGAGAAAAAACCCAAATCAGTAGAATCAGAAATGCAAAAGGGGAGATAACAAAAAACACTATGGAAATCCAGAGAATCTTCAGAGACTACTTTGAGAGCCTATATGCTAATAAATTTGAAAATCTTGAAGAAATGGACAGATTTCTAGAAACTTACAACCACCCAAAACTGAACCAAGAAGATATTAATCACCATAAAAGATCTATAGCACAAAAAGTAATTAAAGCAGCAATCAAGAGTTTCCCAAAAAAGAAAAGTCCAGGATCTGATGGATTTACTGCTGAATTCTATCAGATGTTTAAAAAAGAACTAATACCAACTCTCCTTAAACTGTTCCACAAAATAAAAAGGGAAGGAACATTGCCTAACTCATTTTAGGAAGCCAATATTACTCTCATCCCCAAATCAGACAAAGACACCTCCAAAACTGAGAATTATAGGCCGATTTCCTTAATGAATATCAATACAAAAATCCTTAATAAAATAATGGCAAACCGAATCTAACAACACATCAGAAAGTTCACACACCATGACCAAGTTGGCTTCATCCAAGGGATGCAGGGGTAGTTCAACATACACAAATCTATAAATATAATATAGCATATGAATAGAAAAAAAGACAAAAACAACTTGATGATCTCAATAGATGCAGAAAAAGCCTTCGAGAAGATCCAACGCCACTTCATGATAAAAGCTCTAAGAAAACTAGGAATAGAAGGAATGTACCTCAACATTGTAAAGGCCATACATGACAAACCTATAGCCAACATCATACTTAATGTTGAAAAACAGAAATCATTCCCCCTAAAATCAGGAATGAGACAAGGGTGCCCACTATCCCCACTCCTATTCAACATTGTACTGGAATTTCTAGCCAGAGCAATTAGGCAAGAAGAAGGAATAAAAGGAATACAACTAGGTAAAGACACTGTCAAAATATCCCTATTTGCAGATGATATGATCCTATCCTTTAAAGACCCAAAACACTCTACCCAAAAACTCTTAGACACCATAAACAGCTACAGTAAGGTGGCAGGATATAAAATCAAGGTACAAAAATCATTAGCTTTTCTATACACCAACAATGAACAAACTGAGAAGGAATATATGGAAACAATTCCATTCACAACAGCCTCAAAAAAAATCAAATAACCTAGTTGTAATTTAACAAATGATGGGAATGAACTGTGCAAGAAGAATTACAAACTCCTGAAGAAAGAGATCGAGGAAGACTACAGAAGATGGAAAGCTCTCCTGTGCTCATGGGTCAGTAGAATCGACATATAAAAATGGCTATACTACTGAAAGCAATCTACATGCTTAATGGAATTCCTATCAAAATCCCAATGACTTTCATCACAGAGATTGAACAATCTACTCTAAAGTTCATTTGGAAAGACAACAGACCACGCATAGCCAAGGCAATACTCAGCAAAAAAAATAATGCTGGAGGTATCACAAAACCCAACTTCAAACTATATTACAAAGCAATAGAAGTAAAAACAGCATGGTACTGGCATAAAAACACACATGAAGACCAGTGGAACAGAATAGAATATACAGATATGAATCCACACAACTATACCTACCTCAGTTTTGACAAAGGTGCCAAAAATATACAATGGAGAAAAGACAGCCTTTTCAACAAATGTTGCTGGAAAAAGTGGTTATCCATCTGCAAGAAACTGAAACTAGATCTATGTCTATCACCCTGTACTAGTATCAACTCAAAATGGATCAAGGACCTAAATATCAGACCTGAAACTCTGAAGTTACTATAGCAAGGAGCAGGAAACACTCTGGAACTAATAGGTGTAGGCAAGGATTTAGTTGTAGCCCAGCAACTAAGAGAAAGGATGGACAAATGGGACTTCATAAAATTAAAAAGCTTCTGCACAACAAAAGAAATGGTCTCTAAACTGAAGAGACCACCCACAGAGTGGGAGAAAATATTTGCCAGAAATACATCAGACAAGGGACTGATAACCAGAATATATAGGAACTTAACAAGCTAAACTCTCCTAAAATCAATGAACCATTTAAAAAATGGGCAAATGAACTTAATAGAACTTTCTCAAAGGAAGAAATTCAAATGGCCAAAAAAGCACATGAAAAAATGCTCACCATCTCTAGCCATAAAGGAAATGCAAATCAAAACCACACTAAGATTCCACCTCACCCTTGTTAGAATAGCCATCATCAAAAACACCACCAACAACAGGTGTTGGCCAGGATGTGGGGAAAAAGGAACCCTATCTACTGCTGGTGGTAATGCAAGCTAGTGAAACCACTCTGGAAAACAATATGGAGGCTTCTTAAAAAATTAAACATAGATCTGCCATATGATCCAGCAATCCCACTCCTGGGGATATACCCGAGGAATTCGACTCAGGTTACTCCATAGGCACTTGCACACCCATGTTTATTGCAGCACTATTCACAATAGCCAAGTTACAGAAACAGCCAAGATGCCCCATTACTGATGAATGGATTAAGAAAATGTGGTATTTATACACCATGGAATTTTACTTAGCCATGAAGAAGAATGAAATTCTGTCATGTGCAAGTAAATGGATGGAACTGGAGAACATCATCTTCAGCAAAGATAGCCAGGCTTAGAAGGCCAAAAATCATATGTTCTCCCTCATATGCAGACTTTAGACCTAAAACAAATGCAGTAATATTATTGGACATGGGTCACATGCTAAGGGGAGAACACCTACATGAGGAATAGGGAAAAGTAGGAAACCCAAAACTTGAAAGTGTTTGATGTGCCCACTGTAGAGGAGCTAATATAGTAATCTTAAAATGACAGAGGTCACTATGGGAAGGTGACAGGGAATTAGTGAAGAGGTCTGGTACAGATGAACCAAAGTGGGTTGTAATACACATGTGCATGGAAGCAATGCTAGGAGTCTCTTTGTATAGCTATCCTTATTTCAACTAGCAAAAACGCTTTGTCTTTCTTATTATTGCTTATGTCTTCTCTTCAAAAAAATTGGAGAAGAGGGCAGAACAGGTTCTGCCTGGAAGTGAGGGAGGTGGGGAGGTGGAGGAAGGTGCGAGAGGCAGTGGAGAGAAATAGCCCAAACAATGTATGCACATATGAATAAATTAAAAAAAAGAAAAAGAAAAGAAAACCATTAAAAAAATTTAAAAACTAACATATTAAACAGTGAGACTATCTCTTTTCCTAGATTCACATTCTTATTTGCTACCTCTTTTTAAAAAAATATTTTGTGCTTCTTCCTTGTAGGAACATTCTAGTCTGGCCTCATTTGAAGAACACACGTAAATGATTGAGCTGATACTGTGGGGTAAAGTTTTACCTACCAGTCACCCTGTTAGAGTTTTCTCAGAACAGGCTCCCATCATTACACCCTGGCTGAATTCCTTACCTGCAGATTTCATTAACATGATGCAATGATTATTTTGCACTTCTGGTTTGGAGTGGTTTGCTATGCAAATATTTGATAAGGGTTGATTTTATTCATTTTTCTTTTTTCCAGAAAACTTCTGTTTTTCTATCTTTTCATATACATTTTTAAAACATATTGTAAGTCCCTAAAGTTCATTTTCAACACCACTTCCACTACACACACATATAAGCGTATACACACATTGTATATAGCATATAAATACACAATTTGATTTGGTTGACTTAAAATTGTAGAATACTATGATGTTGAAACTTTTTGTTCAAAAAACAGTTCCATGTTTCTATTTATTAAACATTTTAAATGTCTTAGTGTGTAGCTCAGTGGTATAACATGTACTTAGCATGCACACGGTCCTTGGACCAATTCTCAGCAACACACACACACACACACACACACACAAGGCTTAATTAAAAATGCAAGTCAAAACTATCATGAGGCAGCATCTCACCCCATTTAGAATGACTGTTACCAAAATAACATAAAATAACAAATGCTGACAAGAATGAGGAGAAAAAGGAACCCATATATACTATTGGTGGGAATGTAAATAAATTAGTGCAGCTACTATGGAGAACAGTACGGAGGTTCTTCAAAAAACTAAAATATACATGCCATATGATCTAGCTATCTGACTTTTTGGTAAATATCCAAAGAATATGAAATCAGCATACCAAGGAGATGCCTGTATTCCCACATTAATTGCAGCACTATTTACAACAGCTAAGGTAAGGTGTAAGTGCCAATAAATGGATAAATGGGTAAATAAAATGTGGTATGCATACACAATGGCATGTTATTCAACCATAAAGAATGAAATCCTGCCATTTTCAGAAAAAGGGAGGGAACTGCGGACATTATGTTATGTGAAATGAGCCAGACCCAGAAGGACAAGTAGAGTATGTTCACTCTCATACGTGGAAGCTTAAATAAAAATGGACCTGACTGAGGCTCAGAGGCGTCACAGCATTGGATTTGTGAACGCTTCGTGAGAGGTGGCCTGAGGAAAGGGAAGGAGTCTGGCTTGGGTGGAGAGGGGTGTGCTGGACCCTTCCAGGAGAGGGATGGGACCACATTGGAGGGGGTTCGGGGTGAGAAGCATCTGGCCAAACTGAGGTGGCAGACACTGCTGCACCAGCCTCCCCCAGCTCTCCGGCCCTGCCTGAGGCCTGCCTGTCCAGCTTCTTCATCACTCTCTGGGTTTGCTTACCTGTGGGTCCATTCCCTTTTTCTCATCCCATCACCTCGCTGTCTTGCCTTAGGCTGGTCTCTTCATTGCTAATAAAGACCACTAGTGTTGGCCATGAAGCAGAGGTCTGTGGCCCACTGTGTGTACAGGGTAAGTGAGGATACTCAGGGTAGCAGTGTTCTTTTTTTTTGTTGGGTGGGGGTACACTGGAGTATTTGCAAAAGTCCCCCTTCCTGCCTTGGTGTAGAACCTTGTTCCACCCTCTTTTTCTTGAATTTTGTAGAAGAAAAAACATAAAAGATAGTAAGAAAAACATGGCATTTTTGCTAGTTTGAGATGAAGATAGCTATACAGGGAGATTCTTTGTATTGTTTCCATGCATGCATATATGTATTACAAAGCACATTGGTTCATCTCTACCAGAGCTCTTCACTATTTCCTGGTCCCCTTCCCATAGTGGCCTCTGCCAGTGTAAGATTACTTTATTCATTCCTCTACAGTGAGTACATCAACCACATTTAAGTTTTAGGTTTCCTATTCCTCCCAGGCATGTTCTTCCCTTAGTGTGTGACCCATGTCCAATAATATTACTGTATTTGTTTTGGGTCTATAATCTGCATATGAGGGAAAACATAAGATTTTTGGTGTTCTGAGCTTAAGGTGATGTTCTCCAGTTCCATTGATTTACTTTCGAATGACAAAATTTCATTCTTCTTTGTGGCTGAATAAAATTCCATTGTGTATAAATACTGCATTGAATTTTGTTTTGTAAAAGATAAATTAAATGATTTTTGAAACCCAAAATCTGTGGATGAAATAGAAGCTGGAGCCTTCCTTGGAAACTTTAGCCTGGAATTCCCACCTGCCATCAGTCTGTCCTTTTAAAGAAAAACTGTTCTCTAACCAGTATTGTAACAAAAGCGTGAACACTATTTCAGAGTTTAAAGCTGATGGTGCAAATAGGTTTATAAGGTACTCTATTTTTACAATGATTGTAGCATGACTATTCCAGCCCCTTTTGTACTCTGTATCTGTCTTGCAGAGACCTCACCTGCCTTTTCTCCTGTGGTATCTTAATCCTATAATTGTATTACTGTCATTAAAAGATACAGTTATTTTGAAAAGCCAAAAAAAATGGACCTGAATGTACAACAGAGTAACAGAGGCTGAGATAGTGTGGGGGGTTGTGGATATAAAGAAGTTGGATTTGACCAGTGCATTTTAGAATATTTTATCTTTTAAAAAATAGACTATTTAAAATTGTTGTGCTAGATGGGTATACATTGTAGCATTTACAAAGGTTCTCATAATCTATCAAGTATATCATACTTGAATTCACCCCCTCCATGGCTCTCTTTCACCTCCCCACCCAATTCCTGGAGCAGTTTCATCAGGTATCATTTTTGCTTTTACATACATGTGTATACATTATTTGCATCATATTCGTCCTCCTTAACCTGAAAGAGCAGTTTTAGACACACAGCATAACTAAGTGGAAGGTACAGTGATTTCCCGTCTATTCCCTGCTCAAACACATGGATAGTCTCCTCCCTTATTGTCAACATCCCCCCTGTGTACATTCAATGAATCTACCCTGACACACCCTTATCACCCAGAGTCCATAGTTCACATTAGGATTCATTCTTAGTGCTATGTATTCTATGGGTTTGTGCAAGTGTGTAAAGGTAGATATTTCTTTACTAATGTATTTCTTTACTAATGATTCCACTAGCTAATTAAATCATCAAAAACTAACAGTTTTGTCTGTCTATATACTATGAAGTGTGCTAAGTATTGCTGAACTTGATAGGACAAAAACCAAAACAAAACTCCAAAGTGAATTTTTAGGATGTGAAAGAGAATATGTAATCACAAGCTTAATAATGCCACACATATTGGATTTTATTTGTCAATATTTCATTGAAGATTTTTGTGTTAATTTCCCAAGTAAGACTGATGTGTAATTTTGGTTTGTGCTGTATTTATTTGGTTTGGTATCAATGTTATTCTGCTTTTGGAAAAATAATTAGAAAACAACACTCTAACTTCTTCCAAGGCTCCATCTTGGAAATTTAGTGAATGAGTTAATCATGTGTATTTAACAATGTGCATTCAAGTGTCTTTCAGTGATTATAATACCTTTAAAAATGAACGAGGTAGCTCTATAGTATACACTAATGTATGTGCTGATATGGAACAGTCTTTAAGATGTATTGTTACGTGGAAAACAATGTAGAGTAGAAAATGCATGTTTTTTACTTATGAAAAGAAATGTCTGTTACATGAATGAATAGATGGATGAATTGTGGTATGTGTGTACATGTGTATCAATACATTTATTTTCCAGTTTTCAAGCTCTAGGGAAATCAATTTCTAAATTTCTGAGTTTTCTTATTTCTGTGTCTCATGGGACTTTAAAAATTAAAGTGGAGAAGTGTTTAAGAGACCACCCCAAGGTGAATAGATGCCAATATAAAGTTAAGAAAGACTAACGCTAAGAGAGAGGGATTTAGCACTAACACATCTACCAATCATACTTTGTTGTCTCTGATTCTGAAACATGACCCACAGTGTGCCTTTTAATGAATGGCCCAACCTTATAGGGTGATGAGATGTGATAGTGGGGTGGTGGTACTGTCAGAATCATTGTTTGTAAACTAAACTGGTCCTCTTTTCCATGGAAGATCTCTTTTCACACAGGGTAAGTGTCTTATTTGTGTCTGAATTTAGAATACTTACTGAAGTGCTAAAGAATTGAACATTTTAGGATTTTAAAGGACAATACATCTAAGAAATTGTGTTGGTCAGAGTTATAAAGATACTGACTATACAGCCAATTGTGTGGCAGGATCAGTTGCCCTGCTAATCACTGGCATTGCTTTAGGTATTTTAAGTATGTTTTAGACCTATTTAAAACATGCTAAGTCTAAAGAGAAGTGTAAAAGAACTACATTTTGTAGGAGTCTTTTCCTAAAGGCATTCTCTCAGGTTTTTATCCTACAGCTCTTGTACCCCTTCTCCTCTCCCTATTGTCGTAACTTCACTGGCCCTTGATAGTCCGAGGAGTGCCAGTCACTAACCATGTTCTGCAAATTTTCTCACAGCTAAACTGCAGGACCTAAACATAAGGTTAAATAACTACCTCTAAGGTCTGTTCTTGCTCTTAGGCCTTGCTTCGGATGGTGACATGAAAGAAGAGGTACCCTACAGGCCAGTGAATCTCTCAGCCTGGTAGTGATTATTGCCCACCTCTCAAGGGATGTGGAGGGAAAACAGACACATCAAGTCAGCAACGTATAACTTAACTGTCAGGTCTCTGTCTAGTTCTTAGCAACCAAAACAGTAAACTTCATTTGTTCTGAAATACTTTTTCTTCTGCCTCCTCCTCCTTCTTTGCTAATGATACCACTAGCTAATTAATGCATCAAAAACTATTTTGTCTGTCTTTGTACTATGAAGTGTGCTAAGTATTGCTGAATTAGATAGGACAAAAACCAAAACAAAACTCCAAAGTGAATTTTTAGGATGTGAAAGAGAATATGTAATCACAAGCTTAATAATGATAACCAATTAATTCAACATAAATTATAGCACCCTTGCTGTGTGTCAGACACTATTCCAGATTCTGGCAAATATATCTGTGAACAAGGTAAATCTTCTATTGGCAGGCACATAACAGTCTAGAGAGGAACTAGGCACATGAACAAGCAATTATGAAACAGTTTTATAAATGGTACAGAAGGAAAAAGTAAGGAAGCACTAAAGGCACACAGAAGAACACTCCACCCATGCATGTGAGTGTGAGTGTGTGTGTGTAAATGAAGGCTCCTTGAGTGAGGAGTGCTAGGTAAATGTTCAGTAGATTAATACCTGTGATTTAAAAGGCAGAAAGCCTCCCATGAAACTGAATTTGAGCAGATGAAAATAGGTAGTATTAAAAACAAGGAGGTACAGAGAAATGCGAAGCATTTAAGTCATAATGAATTTAGCATTTCTCTGAATATTGAAGCTTCTATTCATCCTCAATAGTGATTTTCAAAAACTGTTTTTGGAAGGGGCAATCTAGTTATTGAAAATAGGATCTTATCTGGATTCCAATATATACAACATTTTATATAAATATATATATATGAAATATTTTATTGATAATAATTTGACAAATTAAAAATTTTAACACCTAAAACAAGCCAATTAATGAGAATAAGACAATTTTGATGAACTGAATAACCCAAAATGGTTTTATAGATGACAGCTGCCATTGCTGCTATTCTCAGCATATTTTATTATTTTAATGTTTTTAGTTTGTTTTGACTATGTAATATGAAGAAAATTCAGATTCTTCCAATTAAGTAATAGTGATATGCTCATAAAGCCTTACAGAAACAAACATATGTAATTCATAATAAGAACAGTGCAAGGGCTAATTAATGAAACATTTAAAAGAGGGCCAATTGCCCATAAAGTTGGTAGGAAGATCTGTATTCTGAGCACTTAACAAAGGTAAGATGGGCTAGCAGTCCTTATTAAATTGTATCTACTAATATGTTTGGAATAACAATTTGAGTAAACATTTAAAAACATATGCATATGCTGTCTACTTAAGTTATATCTAAACAAAGCATTTATATACTCCCTAAAATGAAAATAGTTATACTCAGTGCCCAATTTGAATTTTAATTTCCATAGGAATACAGCATGTGCTTTTGCTTTGTTAGGAAATGACACTTACTATTGACAAAGATGTAAGTAAATGGTTCTAGAGCATGTTATTGTGAGACAAAGTTTAGAGGATACTCTTCTAAAAATTGTAGTACTGTTAGCAATTATGCTTGCTCCCTGGATTTCTGTCTACAATATATATAATAAATGTCAAATGAGGTAGCAAGGAGTACAGGTGTTCATGGACAGAACAAGGTGAGGTTGAGAAGTAGGGGCATACACACATCAAAGAGGAGGAAGGATTAGAATTGGGCCATAAAGGTAAAGAATATAGAATTGGGAAGACTATCCTAGGCTGAAGGACGAGAAAGGATGGCCTGACTGTGGTGGAGGAATGGGATAATGGGATGGGACTTACCCTCTTATACTAAGCAACTATTAAACTGAACAGATATGTAAAACAAAGATTTTTTTTTCAGGGACAGAGAAACTTACATGGCAAGGTAGCTAACCTTAACATAAGTGAAATCCTGGAGGGGAGCTTGAAATTCATCTACGTTTTCTGCCTTTTTACCTTCCCAAATCAGGGCACAAAGAAGTGGAACCTAAAAAGCAGTAATTTGACTGGCAGAGGGATCAAGTTTGAAAATTCCCATGTGACTTGAACTTGTAGAGGTGAGTCCCAGAGAAGGGTGCTTCTCTGAGTAGAGAAGCAGCTGCAGGAATCTCTGTAAGACCCTCAATAAAGGTCCCTTGCATTTTGGATGAATGTTAAGCTGCACTCGCACAGGATGGCTCCATGAGGTCTTGCAAAAAAGTTACAGGATTTTGTTTCTTTGTTTTGAGCTGATCAGATTCTGAAGGTTGTGCAGTGCTGAAGAGACATTGATTTTTCTGACCAGCCAGAACACCTCACACATTTAGTTCAAACACTAGAAGGTCCACATTTTAGGAGGGTAATTATTCCAACCCTAGAATAAAGACTACTTTACATCTGATCTAAAATAGTCTAAACAAAACCTCAATATGGTCAATTTCACTTGTCAGTGATTACTTGCCTCCCAAAACAAAATTTAACACCACTTAAATTAAGGAACTATGACCAATTGGTTGACAATACAATAGTCTTTGTTTGTTCAACTTGTTTTAACAAACTATCCTGAACTGGGTGGCTTCTAAATAACAGACACTTTTATTGCAGTTCTGAGAAGTATAAGGTCAAGGCACCAGCAGATTTAGTGTCTGGTTAGGGGCCCACTTCCTGGCTCATAGAACAGAGCCTGCTCTCTGAGTCCTCACATGGTGGAAGATTTCTATGTGGTCTTTTATGAGGCCACTGATTCTAATTATAAAAGCTTCATTCTCATGATCTAATCACTTCCTCCTAAAAGACCTAGCTCCTGTATTATCATTTTGGGGATTAGGATTTCAACAAATGAATTTTAGGGGAGCACAAATATCCAGATGATAGCCTTAACATTCACAATGTCCACATCTACTAAAAGATCACTAACATGCAAAGAAGCAAGAAAATGTGACTCTCAATAAGCAGAAAAAAAGCAGCCAATAAATACAGGTAAAAGGACAGATGATGGAGTTATTAAATAAGGATTTAGAAACAGTGTATATGTATATGTGCAGTTTTTAAATATATAAGTCTTAACAGTTTTGACTTTGAACAGTTCTTTGTATATTTTGAATAACAGTCCTTTATCAGATGTGTCCTTTGAAAATATATTCTTCTGGTCTGTGGCTTATCTTCCAATTTTTTGATATCTTGGGTAGAACACATTGCCTTAAAGATAAAGTACGTGACCAGCTGATAATGAATTGACTGCTGTACTGCATGAATGAGTAAATGAATAGATATGGACATGTACAACAATGAAATCAGAAAAAGATGATTGTCATAGTTTATTAATGAGGTATTGAGGGCTAGAGAACAGAAATGAGTAACCTCTTCCAAGGTGAATGAAATCAGGAGAGACCACTGGGGAAATTTCCAATGAATTGAAGATAAAATTTCCCCTATATTTCTGTCAGATGTTTTCAATGCTGGCTGCACATTGAAATAAGATATGGTATTAAAGATCCAGTGTTTCCTGGGCACCATCACCCATGATTATTTTTAATTATTAATATTTTAGATTAACATATCATAATTGCTTGCATTTTACCCCATGATTTGATTTAATTTGATCTGTTGTGAGTTAGGTTAGTGGAATATTTAAAATGTGCTCCTGTCACCTTTGAGGATCAAAATTGTGAATTACTGGTTTAAATGTTTAGTGTTGTTATTTCTTCCATGGCTGATTCTCTGATGTCTCTAAACTCAATGATTCTCCAGGAGCTACAGAAAGAGGACACAGGAGATTCTCCTGCCAAGGAAGCTTAGTGGAATTATGTGTGCATGGTATGGGGTAATGGTGGATCAGATAGTCTAAAAAGCATATCGAGATGATCTTTTTTTTGAAGAAAATTCCTATTGCTTGCGTAACTCAAATTATGAGAAGTAAATACTGGTAGGAAAACAAAACCTTGAAATTCTCAATGGAGGCATGCTCCTTTGGGGGTTAGAACTGCTGATATGTGAGAGAAGCTTAAAATGTGAATGTTTATGACAAGGCAACATGTGTTTAAGAGATTTTAAAATGCTCCTCAAACCCCACCCCCCTGAGTTAGAAGTGTGCATGTGTTCTTTCCCTATGCTGCTTGTTATCCTGCTTATCTTTATTATTGCATTTTCCACAATACGTGTGGGAACTCCTGTTTAGCTTTTCTCTCCCCTCATCAATCTGTAAACCTTTAAAAGGGTCAGGGTCTTTATTCGGGTGGTTAGTAGTTAGTGGCACTCAGTAGGGATTGGTTGAAAAGATAGAATGACGGTAAGTAAGGAATGAAACATAAGCCACTGATTTGGCTAAAATATGGAGCAAATGAGGTCATGGATGTGAGTACAGGCTGGGTCAATGCCAGATGGTTACTCAAAGATATTGTCCCATGACCCTGCAGCTGCTCCTTAACCCTAGCCAGCTGCACTGCATATGTTTGTGCACCAGGGAAAAATCCTGTCATAATAAACATCTCAAACGGTGAGTCCTAGAGATGATGGCTATGAGCATAATTGTGTATCAAGGCCAACTCCATTTATTTTCTCCTCTATAGATTAGAAATAACATCACTTGTCATTGAGTAGCTGTGATTTGCCATTGAATGGATGAATATGTAAGAAAACAACCAAACTAAAAATTGGGAGACTTTTTAATTAGCTTATGTGGAAGGAGAGAAAATTTGCCACAATGCTGACATTTTGGCAGAAAGGATGCAAACATTACAAGAGTTGGTGGGCTGGGTGGACTTTAAGGCTCAAACTCATAAAAAAATTTGATAATTTTACCTCTCCCATTTCAAAGATAAAGAGGCAATGGGACAGAAAGATAAAGGAAAAAGATTTGTTAATTCTCTGAGTGGCCATCTCTCTGAATTTTTGGAGAGGAGACAGCTAAAATACCTTTCTTTAAAGAAAACTTCTAAGACCTTCCTTTCCATTTTAAGTCCTCTCTCATAGTATGCTAATGCTCTTATTGCAAGCCGTAATTGCAATAACTTGTTCAATGCACCTACTTGTTCAATGTCACTATCCCACACTAAATTATAAAGTACATAGTAGTAGGAATCAGTGTTTTTTTGTCCCCACAGAAAGCTTTCAGATATTTATTAAATGAATAGATGTTAATAAATTAATTCATTAGTTTTACTATATTTACTCATGCCAACTTTCAAAAAGATTTGAAGTGGATAAATGATAATGTAATATTCATTAATTTATTTGTTCATTCATTTATTATGCTGATTCAATTGTTATTCAAACTATTATAAAATTTTTGCATCTGGCAAATTGTTTTATTTTTCTGCCATTACTCTTGAATAACAATGAACATGGTCACTTCAACACTCTGGTCATTGAAGGCCATAATTTCCTTAATTCTGTCTTTTATTCTATCCCACCTTAATTACCCCTATTGGACCTATCATAGACCAGTGTTTTTCAGAGTGTAGTTTGTGACATATTAGTGAGTATTAAAAATAATTTAGTTATTACCATGCAAGAATGGGACTAGAATAGATTAACATATTAAGTTCGTTTAAAGGTAAGTATTGTTTGGGAAAATATTATACTAAATGTCTCTGTAAAATTCCTCTTTTTGAACATTATGGTTTCACAGTTTGCTAGGTACTGCTCTAGAATGGTTATAATAATTTGCAGCACCTCTGAATTCTCAATTTTAACCTATTGGTTTTTTTACTACCATTTTCCTTCTCAGCTCCCTTACTCCAATTGGTTTACTCAAACACTGTTAATCCATGTAGAATTCATCGACTGAACACTTTCTACTTTCCAATAGTTACTCCTTCCCACTTTTCTTCTTGCCTAGGTTTGACTCCAAAGTCTATCACAATCATTGTAATTGACCTCAACTCCCTCATTGCCCTTCCCTCCATTTTTCGTAACTGGCAAAAACAATTTTCTGCTTCCTCCACACTGTCCCCAATCAGTTTGAAAAGTAACTGCAGTTATGGAGACATAATATTGCCATCTATCTCACTCCGAATCTATACCCACAAATCTCGAGCGAGGGCTCAGAGTTATCTAACCATCTTGATATACTTCCCTAATACCTTTGTTTTCCACCTTTGGGATGCTTTCACTCCTGTTCATTAACCTCCAATATCAGCTATCCCCTCTCTACTTCCCTATAATGAACTTACTTCCTGAGGAAATAAGAATGATCATTACACAGCTAAGTCATCTCTCCACTAACACGTTTGTAGTGTATCCTCATTCTTAACCGTCAGCTCTTCTTTTTCTCCCACAAACCTGGACTGCTTAAATTGTTACCTAAAGCTAACCTTTCCACCTACCATCTGACATGTCCTCCATAAATTTCCCACATTGGACCTTTGGATCTCTGACTCCAAATCACAGAGTGATAATACTCTATCTGGGACCAACCGTGTTTTTTTTTAATGTTTGTTTTAGCTCCTTATGTGTCATGTATTGCTGGGCGTAATAGCAAGAAGACTAAATAAGTTAGGGAAGCATGGGAAGACTGGGTGGCAAGTCATAATATGTTGCCTTGGACAGCCAGGAAAAACCCAGTGTCACTCTGTACCTATGGAGGCTCCATAACGTTAAAAACAGATAGCAAGAAAGTGAGGGAGGGGGAGGAGAATGATAACACATGTCTACTTCTCAAATATTCTGAGAACTGGCCTTATGTTATAATTATATAATCTGCTTTCCTAATAAAATGGTCTAATGGTGGTGGGAAAGTGTAACAATATTCTTCTTCTTCTTTGTTATGGTCCCTACTATCTTTTTAAAATAGGATCCTGCACTTTCACTTCTTCCCACAGTCATTATCTTGCTGTAGAAGGCAGAGAGTTTAAAGGTCTTTTCTCACTGGGACCTTGAAGAACTCATTTGTAGAATTTATGGGAAAGAAGATCCTCTGTTTTCAATCTGATGCATGTATTTCCATTTCCTGACCTTTCCAAAAATGACATTTGAAAGCAGTAGTTGTTGAGATGAGAAATAATATGGAAAATTAAAAAATTTTTTTACCATATTCTGTCTCAAAATTGACCTGGTCATACCTCAAAAGACTCTGATGATAGGTTTATCCACCTTGGGGAATTATGGCTGCCAGAATTTCTCACAAAGTAATGCTTAGAAGAGTCCACATTCTATCTCATTTCTTCCAGCATGTGTTAATAATATTTCAAGTTCATATTAAAACAATTTAATGTGCTTTCTCATCTATGACTACCCTTCATTCTGAAAATGACTATGAGTCAGAAAATGGGGCTAACTGAGAGCTGCATTAAGTGAAATTACTGGAGTAAGTTTGGGAAGCTTTCTACTTAGAGCAGAACCTGATGATAAAACCCAAACTTTGGATCTTTTGACTGAGGATTTTTATTGCATGGTTTCATCAATGTATTGTGAAGAGGTCCATCAATGTTCATCTCCTCTTTTTAAAAAATTGTGAATGTTAATAGGGTACTATGCAATGCTTAAATATATGTATACAATGGATAATGTTTAAATCAGATCAAAAGTATCTGTCTTCTTGAGCATTTATAATTATTTCATTGTGAAAACTTTCTAAATCCTTTCTTCTAGATTTTTGAAATGTACGGTACATTATTTTTATCTATATTACTTGACTGTGCAATAGCAATCCAGAACTTCTTGCTTCTAATTATAGCTTGATCAATTTTTCCCCATCCCTTCCCACCACCCCTACATTTCCTGGTCTCTAGTAACCACCATTCTACTCAACATGACCTCATCAATGTTCAGCTTCTGCCTTTTAAAAAATTTGGTTTTATTCCAAAAATTTGATTTACTCAGGACTAAGGAACCAAGGGGCATGCATTTTTAAAAATGGTCAGATAATTTTAATTCATAGCAAGTCTGGCAATTATTGCTAGAGTAGTCAATGGCCTCTTTATCCAAAAGATATACAATTTATATATTGTTCTAAGTACTCATAAATCCTTTTTAAAAAAACATTTGAAAGCCAATCAGTTTAATTATCCACATTGCCACATTATAGGAGAAAAGCAGTATGATTATCTGAGCAAATACATGATAAAATGTTTGATAAAAATGTGATAATCAATAACTTGGGAGCAGTTTTGAAATTAAATAGACTTTTCTTAATTTGCTAAAGTGTGCTTACAAAAATCTGTAACAGATATAATTTATGTGAAATTAAAAATTTGCAAAGATATAGAATAGCACAGAATTCATGCTGCTACCATTTCTACTAGATATTGTATTGGATGGTCTTATCCTCTGCAATAACTTAAGGGAATGAAATAAAAGGGATTAAATTGGAAAGAAATAAAATTATTTATTATCATTATTGATAGATGATGTGATTGAATATAGAGGGAATTCAAATGAACCTATAGATAAAGAATTTTAAAGTAAATTTGGTAAGGTTTCTGGGAAAAAAAGTCAATAAATATATTTACATATAATGGCAACAAACAGGAAATGAAAAATTTAAAGTATTATTTATGATAAAATAATACACACAAAGTGCCAGAGTAAATCTACTAAAGCATACACAGGAAATCTAAAAGAAGTTTATAAAACATTTATGAGAGCAACTATCTATAGCAAGCCAAAATAAATGATGAGTTACACCATGCATGGTGTTTTAGTCTTCCCAAAATTAATAAAAGGTAACTCATCCTTAAAATTATTAATAGAACTTGACAGGTTGATTTAAAAGAATTTAACCAGAATTTCGAAGGACCAGGAATAGCCAAGAGAGTTTTGAAGAATAATGAACTTGAAAGAATAACTCTAGCCAAATGACAACAGTGTTAATAAAGCTACTCAAACACAATGTGGTATTATGCTCCCCGTCAAATCCTGCTGAAATATTAGATCAGTAGAATATTAGATCAGTAGAGTAACACAGGATCCCAAATAAACTTACACTTATAAGTAGTATCATTAATAGACTAATGATAAAACTTATACATGGCAGTGGCAAAGAAGTCTTTTCAAAAGATAGTACTGCCTTCTTACTGTTTAAACCTTGATTTTTTTTCTGTCCTTCAGTGAAAAGCCATTGTAATGTACTTCTTTCTGGATAATATTTAACAGAGGCCATTGGACTTCAGCCACTGACTCAGCACTACCAGCACATACAGTTTACTGTACTAGGTATTTTAACAGATGATTGATACTACAGAACAGTATTATGGAAAGAAGACACAGGAAAATATGGAATAATGTCATTGAGAGTTACTAAGCAACAAAAATTGTTCTATTAAGCCAGCATATTTATTTCACTGATATTACATTTTATATGTTGAATAGGTGGACCATGGAAAGCCTTTAACCTGTCCCATTTACATATATTAGAGTTACCCAAATATTTTATGGAATAGAAAGGAAGAGACTTTAGTTACCAGTTCAGATACCCATTCCTCTAAGAAACTGTCCCAGCTTCTTCTGGTGCCCTAGTTGTTCTTTCCCTCTGTGTTCAGAGCACTTTCTTCATGCCTTCTTATAGAACTTGTCTTTTTTCCTGTGAGTTACTCACATCTCTAACTCCTTCATGGGACTATGAGCACCTCAAAGGGAGATGTCTGTATTATTCATTTTTGTTTTCTCTCTAGAGTCTAAGTTCATTCATAAATTCATTTAACAGATGTTTAATAACTCATAGCAGACATTGTTAACTCCTTAACAACTACTTCACTGCAGAAGATCATTGTAATCAGTTATAGTATTTCCTTCCTCCCTTGAAAGTTCAGTTCACAAACTGCTCTAAGCCAAAATAGGCCAATATGGAGAAGTTTCTCCAAGGTTTCTGGAAAGAAAATAGACTGTATATGAACAAAGAAGCATGCTGACTCTGTTTTTTTGTGAGCAAACATCTCACGGACCTATGAAGAGTAACCTTAAGACAAAAATGTATGTGTTAGATAATGTGAAGAAGAGAAGGCCCAGGAGTAGTCTGTAATGACAGGCTATAATGTATGAAGACTGGGAGAGCTTGCAGGTGATCAAGGAGCTAAAAGAGGTTTATTCAGGCAAGATTAAAGAGAAAGCAGAGAGAGGCAGACTTGGCCCAAAATGGCACAGGGAAAAGGGACTTACAAGCTATTTTAGGATACATGCTTGAGGTTCACTATAAAGAAAATCTTTGTTGAATATATAGCCTAATTCTTTCACTAATTTTGAGAAATTAAGAATTTAAGAGATTAGATAACTAATGAAAGGCCACAGATAAAATTCATAGTAGAGCCTGGACTAGACTAGATCACAGTTGCCATCAGATGCTGAGTTCTTCATGCTAGGTGGCCTAATTCAGAAGTTCTCATTCTTGGCTATATATTAGAATTATCTGAGAGTTTTTGAAAACTACAGAGGCCCAAGAATTTATCCCCCTCCATAAATTTGATTAAATTGGTTTGGGGTGAGGCTTAAAAACCTCCTAGGAGATTCCTTGTGCAGCTAGGTTGAGAGACCTTCTATGATTTCAGTGTTTGTCCCTGTTCACTACTCAAGTTGAAACTGAATTGCCACTGTGACAGTGCTAAGTGGTAGGACCTTGAGAGGTGATTAGGCCATGAGAGTTAGCCCCTTTTTAAAGGATTAGTGAGGGGGAGTAATGACCCAATCATTGTATGCAAATGTGAAAAAGGAAAAAAAAACGATTAGTGACTATCATGGGAGTAGGTCCTTTGTAAAAGGACATGTTCAGTGCCATTTGGCCTCTTTCTCTCATCCTCTCTTTGCCTTTCCTTCGTGTAACAATGTAGTAAGAAGGCTCATGACAGATACTGGCTCCTTGATCTTGTATTTCCCAGCCTCCAGTACCATAAGCCAATAAATTTATGCTCATTATAAATTACTAATGTCACTTGAAAAAAGTGTGAATGAAATTCCAGGGCTAGCAGAGTCCAGCCCAAAGGAACCCAAAGCAGCCTACCTTGACTGTATTCCACCTAAAGATGTTCAGCCCTCTGCACAGCAACTGCGGCTGCTAGAACTTGAGCAGAAGTGTAACTAAGGCCCTGATGAAAGCTGGTGACATAAAAAGCCAGTCTAGTTATTTACTTGAGTTCAAATTTTAGGTGTGTTTGAATGAAGCCATGTTATATAATTTGTATATGAAGTTTATTTTGGGTCTTATGTGATATTTTTCATGTAACCCTTATTAGGTAAGCTCATCTTAGAATTAAAGTACATTTAAATTTTTATATTTTAAATTTATGTTTGAATTCACTACAAATATAGTTGGATAGCTTGGATATACTTTTAGATGATTATTTAGCTATGTCTGCAAATTGACATCTTAAAAACTCCTTCCTAAAGTAAAGAGTCATTAGTATTTTTTTTTTTTTTGGCTATAGCCCAAAACTTTAAGAAAGATTTGACCAAGCATGTTTATCTTAAGGGTACCTTTATTTTACAACAGAATATTA
This sequence comes from Castor canadensis, assembly GCF_047511655.1. Classification (NCBI taxonomy): domain Eukaryota; kingdom Metazoa; phylum Chordata; class Mammalia; order Rodentia; family Castoridae; genus Castor; species Castor canadensis. The sequence continues at coordinate 104,485,153 of NC_133392.1, read as the reverse complement.
ACTTATTGTTCCTAGATTTTCTGACTATAAGAAATTTAGTTTTGTGTTTATTCACTTTCAAACTATGAATGGTTTTGAAAATGCCTTCTGTGAATGTGGATTTCCTAATTAAAACTGAATAACAGTTTTTGTTGTAAGGCTTAGTGATCTGAAATGGCTGAGAAAACCTTTTTTCTCTCATAAAGAGAAAACACAAGTTAAAGCAGTTTTTAAATAATGTACAACTAATTGCCCATGCTTAATTTTAAGCAATCCTAATAGGTATTTGATCCTATTAGGCATTTTGTTTAAGTTTTTTCTTCAATAAAGAACAAATTTTCATTTACAAAAAAAAAGTTACTTATGTCAAGTTTTCTGTTATAGCAGTAGAAATGACTGAAATATATCCCTTAACTAAATAATAGGACTTTTCCCCATAACATCGGATATAGCTGTTTTTTGTATATATATGTATATATTAGTATTTTTTATTTTAAAAACTGAAAGAATTCTTGCTATGAACTTGCAGTTTGCAATATCTTTTAGTGGACTCTGCCTCAATGTAGTCATGAAAATTGAGGAGCCTTGATCTATGGGAGGTTAGAGGGTTAGAAATAATTTCTCAACAGTAGGCAATGGTGATAATGTATAGTTCTAAAAAATCTTTCCAGGCATCTCTCCTAAACATGTCTCCCCTGTGTCATCCAAATCTGGGAATCGTTGCCCTATTGTCATAAGGAAGATGGATTTGTCCTGAAATGGGGGCTGACTCAGTGTTTCTCTAAACCTGTCTCATCGATCATTACTCATCTTCTATTTCATTATAGAAAGAAAACAATTGGTTCAATTTCCAATGTATGAGCCTAGAGGACAGATATCTATAGGGATCATTTATCTTCACTCAGAATCACCAGTCATGACTACTCACTAAGTTTCTAAGCTTGGTCATTCATCTCACATATGACCCGTTACAAGAGGAACTAAAGCCAATGGAATGCACACTGGCCCCAACCCCACCAACACTCTTGTGGACCAAACTAGAATTCAACACTGTTATCATATTCAACATAATAACCCAGGTAGAGTTGGTGTGCCTGTGTAGATAAATCTATTTATTACTTTTGGAATAGACCAAAACAAGGTCAGAGTTTTAACCTACCTGTACATAAAGGAGCACTGGCTACAGATGTAAAGCCCTGAAAATATGCTTCCAGTATTGTTCAAAAGTGTTGTTCCTTCATTACCTTCCTGTCTACTTCCTTGATTTTCTCCTTCCCTTCCCCTTTTCTTCCCCTTCTGTTCTATTTTCTTTTTACTTAAAAACATCATACTGTCATCTATACCACCCTTTTTGTCATCCTCCTTATCTACTCTAGTTTGCAGAACTTTCAATCTTTTTCATCTTTGTGGTGTTGGGGGATAGAACCAAGGGCTTTACACATAGTGGGCAAGTATCCTCTCAATGAGTGACACCCCTGGCCCTCAGAGCTTTTAATCTTGACTGTAACGATTTCCCACTCCTCTGTTACATAATTAGTATATTATTCCTGTGCAATATTCACAAGTTCTGTTAGCTGCACCAGAACTTGAAGTAATATTGCTTTACTTCAGTACTGATTTCATACTTATTTGATTATCTTGTTTACGTGCTGGTCCAAATGTCTTCACATTCATTAATCATTACTGCTATCACCTCACCATTCTTGCAAGAATGACCGCTCTAGAATTCTTTGATCTTGAGTTGGCAGAGGAAATGCCCTATTTCTGAGGAACAGGTTGTACAGGTTGAGGCTTTAAAAGCAGACATCTTAGGTCTCTGAGAAAGCAGGTAGAAGAGAAAAAATTAAAACAGGAAAATGATACATGATTAAAACACATTTGCACTTTGAATTTGCTAACCCTAGTAGTGGTAGTTGGTAGGTTTTCCCTTCTTGCATTCTCCATGTGAACAAATCCTCTTTCCAAAGCTTCTATCCCTGCCTCAGCTTAGAACATTCTTTTTGATGCCAACATTTATAGTCTGTTTTTTATAGTACTTTAAAAGGAGACAAGAATCAATATTTTGTAAGAACTACATAGGATAAAGGCAATGTGGTGTTCCAGAGCTGTTTCAAAGGTATACATTTTATTTTATTCTTTCCATTTTATTAACATATATTCATTGTATGGGGAGATTTTTTAATGACAATTGTGAATAGCTTCACATCATACATTGCTAGATTGCCTTCTTTACCTGTCGCCCCCTCCATCCCACTTAAAGCAATTACAAGAGGTTTCATCATTCTGTTTCCTTTATGTATATGAAACCCATCAACCCTATTCCTTCATCTTCATCTCCTCCATTCACCCCTCCTGCCCATCAGTACCCCCCCACACTACCTAAGTTATAGTCCTTTCATTATTAATTCCTAAGTCAATGTTCAGAGGGGTTTCTCAATGTATCCCAGCTGTGAATATGCTTTACTTTGGTCATTTCAGCCCCCTCTGTTATTTTCTCTTCCCCCTTCTTTCTCATCCCCCATTATTTGGCAGCTTTCAGTACCTATTGTTATGTCCTCTGCCTGTGCAGATGTGAGGTATTTTGATATTGTTAAATATCATTCTCTTCTCCTTTTCCACCTCTCCTGAGTTTCATAGTGTAGTTCCACTATTGTCAATATATTCTATCTGTAGATGTGTTTAGGATCATGTTTATCTTTTGGAACTATCTTCCACATGAGAGAAAACAGATGGCTTTTGTCTTTTTTAACCTGGCTTACTTCACTTAACATGTCCTCCAATTCCATCCATTTTCCTTCAAACCATTTAGTTTCATTCTTTTTTATGTTGAATAAAACTCCAAGTGTTAAGCCTTATGCTAAGGTATTTGATCCATTTTGAGATGATATTGGTACAGGGTGAAAGGCTGGGGTATAGATTCACTGTTTTACATGTGGATATTCAGTTTTCCCAGCAACATTTGTTGAAGAGGTTGTCTTTTGTCCACCGTGTGTTTTGGGCTCCTTTGTCAATAATCAGTTGACTATAATGTCTGGGTCCTCTATTCTGTTCCATTAGTGTTTCATGTGTGTTTTTGTGCCAGTGCCATGCTGTTTTTGTTGTTACGGCTATCTAGTACAGTTTGAAGTCAGGTATTATAATACCTCCAGCACTGGACATTTTGCTCAGAATTGTTTTGGCTATTTGTGGTCTTTCATGTTTCCATATGAACTTTAGGATTGATTTTTCTACCTCTATGAAGAATGTGCTTGGAATTTTGATAGGAATAGCACTGAACATGTAGATTGCTTTTGATAGTATAGCCATTTTCACAATATCGATTCTGTTGATCCACAAGCATGGGAGATCTTTCCATCTTCTGAGATCTTAGATTTCTTTCTTCAGTGATTTATTGTTTTCATCAAAAAGGTCTTTGATTTCTTTCATTAAATTTATTCTTGGGTATTTTATTTTTTTGAGGTTATTGTAAATGAGATTATTTCCCTGATTTCTTTCTCAATCTGTTCATTGTTGTTATATAGAAAAGTTACTGATTTCTGTGTATTAATTTTGTATCCTGCTACTTTACCCAAAGTGTTTATGATTTCTAAGAGTTTTTCTTTTGGTGGACTTTTTAGGATCTTTTAGGTATAAGATCATATCATCTGCACATAGAGATAGTTTTACTTCTTTCTACCCTATTTGAATCCCTTTTATTTCTTATTCTTGTCTTATTGCTCTGACTAGAGATTCCAAAATTATATTGAATAAGATTAGGGAAAGTGGACATCCTTGTTTCATTCCTGATTTTAGTGGAAACGGTTTAAGTTGTTCTCCATTTAGTGTTGTGTTGGCTATAGGCTTGGCATATATAGCCTTTACTATGTACAAGATTTTACAATAACGTCCCACCTTCAACTTTATCCAAACACAAAACTACTACTATCTATATTTTTTGACAGTGGTTTAGGCAGAACATTTAAATTAATTATTTATTGTACTTCTGGTGCTGCTTGTTTTATTTATTTTTTAAAAAATTATTGTTGTTGTACTGGGGGTATATTGTGACATTTACAAAAGTTCTTAAAGTATGTCTTAGTTAAATCTACCCCTTCCATCATCCCCCTTTATCTTCTCCCTCCATTCCTGGAATGTTTCAATAGATCTCATTTTTCCATTTTCATACATCAGTACATAATATTTCCATCATATTCACCCTCCTCACTCCTCCCACTGGTACATACTTCCAGACCCATTGTACTTTCCTGTTCTCCATTTTTGAAAAATGGACATTTTTGTTTATTTAAGATATCTACATAGAGAGTTTCATTATGACATTTCCACATATATGTGTATTATATCCCAAATTAGTTCAGCCCTTTCATTTTCTCCTTTCTACCTTAGCTCCCTTTTTATGATGATTTCAACTGGTTTAAAAATTCTATTTTTTTCTTGTACAGAAAATACATCAACCATTTTCACTTTCTTTACTTCCTTCTTTACCCTCCTCCTTCCTTTAGTGCACTTCCTTTACCATGACTTGATTTTCATTCTTGTCCTTTTTTGTTTATGTAGACAGAACATTTTTGAACAGATAGGTAAATTAACTTGACTTTGCAAACTTGATCCTTTGGTCTTGTGATCTTCCTTATGTTAAAGGACTCTTTCTAGGATATCCCAACCACAAACACTGGAGGCTCCCAGGGAGTTAAAAAATGAAAAAAAAGAGTCAAAGTTGTAAAAACTGTAGTTTGTTTGAAAAAACTAGCATGTCTAAAATACATATACAAATAAAATATTCACATAAGAAGTGGTATCTCCAAAGAGATAATTTCAAAACTCTAAACTTGAGTCCTCTCACATATGCGAGTTTCAGAATGAGACTCTCTTGTAGCTGTCTCATCAGTACAGATTATTTCCTAAAGTACTGGATGATCAGTATTTTACTGTACACATTGGCACTTGGGTCTCCTACCCATGTCCTGTTACATACAAAGTGAGATATTTTATATGTCATGCATGACAAAGGCGAAAATCAGTCTAGGGCAATAGATATACAGATGGCTATATGCGGTACCTAGACAAATGTAAACTGTACTGGTATAACAACCTTCATTTTGGGATATACATGATTTCAGGGTTCTTATGTTTAAGTAGAAGCTTAATAATCCATGAGTCAGATTTAACCAATGCAAACTTTTTGACATGACCATAAATAGTGCTTTGTACTTTTATGTACTTTTACTTTTCCAAAATGTCGAAACACTTATTAGATAGATTATTATTTAGTTTTTAGATATTAAAGCAAAAAGTTGCTAAAATACCTGAAAGGCATAAATTAGGACTTTGTCAAAACCTGGCATGCTTCTGTTCCCTTTGCTTGACCTGAAATAGTTTTCAGGATGCCGAGAAACACTGAACAAGTGAAGATTTTTCTACTGTTTTCCTTATAGTACCCATCAAAGCACAAATTACTATTTAGTGTTCCTCTGTAAATTTCTCTGCCCTCTATGGTTAGTTTTATATATCAAATGCCTGAGAAGTTTTGGAGAATCCAAGATGAAGAAAGAGATAGATGCAAATAGGCCTGCAACCCATTATCAAACTTGATTGGACAATGATTCAAAGTGAGTGAGGAGTATTTTATTCTTTTTTATAACTTTCTTGGTATCTGAACTATGTAACCATTATGATATCTGTGGTAGGCAGTGAATGCTATTTTTTTTGTATTTTCTTCTTTTTCCTTTTGGCTATGAATTCTCCTTAGCTAGATTGGTCACACCAAATACTAAATTTCTCAAGCTTTCCTACATTTACATGTGGCCACGTGACCATGGACGACCAATAGTGTGTGCGAAAGGAACTACCATATCACATTTTTTGTGGGGGGGGGGATCCTTAACAACGTTTTAAAGAAATTATTTTAAATCAATTGGATGAATGGTTTTCACTGTGATAATTCTGTATATACATGTAATACACTTTGATTGAATTTACCCCCATCTTACTCTTTCTTATCCCCCCTTTTAAACAATTTTTTAAACAGGTTTCATGATTACATTTTGATACAAGCATTAAAGCATTCTGATAATAATTGTCCCCCATCCCCCTCTCTGTTCATCTTTCCCTTACTGTTGACTCCTCTCCCAAAAATTCTGCGTTTTACACTCATGTCATTTTTTTTGAATCTTTGATTTCACATATGAGAGAGAACATGTAATATTTTTCTTTTTCAGCCTACATGTCTAGACCCATCCATTTTCTTGAAAACAATGTAATTTCATTCTTTTTTAATGGCTGAATAACACCCCATTGTACATATGTACCACATTTTCTTTATCCATTCATCTGTTAATAGACACCTAGACTGATTCCATAGCTTGGCTGTTATGAATAGTGTTTCCTTATAACATGAGTGTATAGGTGTCTATATTTGTAATGACTTAACATTCCTTTGGATATATGTTCAGAAGTGGTATAGCAGTATCATATAGTAGTTTTATTTTTAGCTTCTTGAAGAACATTGAAACTGATTTGCATAAGTACTGCACTAATTTAGATTCCCATCCACAGTGTATAAAGGTTTCTTTTACCTCTGTATTCTCATCAGCATTTCTTGTTTCTTTTCTTTTTTCATGAGTCATTTACTAACCTAATAAAGTTTTTAGCATATTTCATAACTCTATAATTCAGCTTATACAAATAAGGAGGAAACACTCTATGTTTATACAAAATAAAACCAAATGATTAAATATGACATTGATAATTAGATAATTTTTAGTGATGTAATTTGTCAAGTAGTATAGTACATATCCAAAAATGAGTTACTTTATTCTTTGGAATATAAAGATATTTCATGGTTTTGTGTGTTTTTTCAAATCTTCACTTTTCTGGTCCACTTTAGAAAGTTAAAGAAAGTTAAAGCTCATAATAAAATATTTGATGAAATTCTGAGAAACATATCTGTTTTTCTTGATTATAGTCATTCTGACTGAGGTGAGATGGACTATCAATGTCTTTTTTATTTGCATTTTCTTATGGCTAAGGATGGTGAACATTTCTTCCTGTATTTATTAGTCATTTTCACTTTTTCTTTTGATAATTGTTCAATTCATTTGCCTGTTAATTGGATAGCTTATTCTTTTAGTGTTTAATTTGTTTTAGCTCTTTATATATTCTGGATCCCTTTATCTGATGAATAGCTGGCAATGATTTTTCTCCTATTCTATAAGTTGTCTCTTGATTCTGGTAACTGGTGTCTGTTTACTTTGCTGTGAAGAGCTTTTTAATTTGATTCAATCCCATTTGGCAATTCTTGCTCTTATTTTCTGAGCAATTGGGGTCCCGTTCAAAAGGTTATTACCTATGTCTGTATCTTCTTGTATTTTCCCTAATTTCACAGTTTTAGTGCTTATATTAAGATCTTTGATCAGCTTTGAATTGATTTTTATACAGCGTGAGAGAAGATGAGGAACTAGTTTCAGTCTTCTCTGTGTAGATATCCAGTTTGTTAAAGAGGTTGTCTTTCTTCCAATGAATTTTTTAGGCATCTTTGAAAATTAGATAGCTGTAGCCATGTGAGCTTATTTATGAATCTAATTTGAAGTTGGATATTGTGATTCCTTCAGCATTACTCTTTTTGCTCAGGATTTCCTTGGCTATCTGGGATCTTTTGTGCTTCCATATGGATTTTAGGATTGATATTTCTATTTCTGTGAAAAATAACATTGGGATTTTGATGGGGATTACATTGAATCTGTAGTTTGTTTTTGATAGTATAGTCATTTTAGGCATCATTAATTTTGATGATCTATGAACATGGAAGGTTTTTTCATTTTTCAATTCCTTCAAAGTTTTGTAATTTTAATTGTAGAAGTCTTTCCCCTTTTTACTTAGGTTTCTTCCTTGCTATTTAATTTTTTGAGGCTATCATGAATGGAATTATTTTTTCTGATTTCTTTCTCAGCTTTTTCATTATTAGTGTATAAAAAAGCTGCTGTTTTTTTATGCTGCTTATGTGTCCTGATACTGTTCTAAGATTTTTTGGGTTCGGACTTTAGGGTCTTTTAAGATACTGTCTGAAAATAGTGATAATATGATTTTTTTTCCTTTTTATTTGTACTTCTTTCATTTTTTTCTCTAGCTAAGAATCAAACACTATATTGAATAAGAGTGGAGAGAGTGGTCACCCTTGTTTAGTTCCTGATTTCAGAGGAAATTATTTCAGTTTCTCCCTATTTAGTACAATTATGGCTATAGGTTTATCATACATAATCCTTATTATGTTGAGGTATGTTCCTTTTATTCCTAGTTTCTTAGAGTTTTTTATCAGGAAGGAATGCTGAATTTTGACAAAGGCTTTTCCTATATTTATTGTTACACTATAGTAATTTTTAAGAAATGTATTTCTGTAACAAAATACCACAAACTGGGTGGCTGAAAAACAATATTTTTTTCATAGTCTGGAATCTGGGAAATGCAAAACCAAAGTTCTGCTAGATTTGGTTCTGTTTTTCATAGACAGCATCTTCTATATGTGCTTATATAGCAGATTCTGTACCATATTCTTAGAGAGAACACTTTCTTCTGCTTCTCTTTCCCCATTTCCATTAGATGGAACATGGGTAAGGATGGTGATGAGCCAGCTATGAGCATGCAATAAGTACAATCAACAATAAGAGGGAATTAAGCTGAATCATGAAGGACTTTGACGCAGCTGTTTCATCTTAGAAAAATAAAAAAAGTGATGGTGATGGTGATGACAATGATGGTGAAATATCTTGTATCATCTATTGATTTCTGGATTTTCATGAGATAGAAACACTTCAATTTGTTTGAGCTATTGTGTTTTTTGATACTTTTGTCACTATAGTTTAGCAGTAACAAAGTTATTAAGTGTCATTACAATTTGCTTATTTCACTGAAATCCAAAACTTCTCATGTACGTTCTTTTCCATAATAGAATCATTAAAATGATAAACAAGTACAGTTTTAGGTAAGGAATTTTTATGAGATTTTGCAATACTACTTATAGCCTTATTTTCCTTTCCTTTCCTTTATTGTAATGTATATAGATATATTCTTTTTGGAAAATATGTTCAGTGAGAAGCTAAATATACAAACAGACAGTGGCTAGACCACACGTAAAGACAGAACTCTCACTCACAACCTGTAGCAATTTGCCCACTAAACTAAAGGGTCCAGTAAAACAGCTGCTGTACATTAGACTTGTAGGAAGCTAGCATTAATACAACAAAAACTTCTAAACAAAAACTTCTGTAACAATTGGCCCAAGTTTTCAAGGACTTGATTAATAACTGACAACTTCTCTAATTTTTATCTCCATTTCAACTTATGACCAACTGGAGAAATCCGAATATGCATTTCTTGAGCAGTCATGTGCCTGATTCTAGCAGACATTGCCTGCTCTTGGTTATCCTTCTCCAGCTTCCCTATACTAACAATCTCTAATCATGGCATAACTTAATCCTTCTCTTTCTTCCACCATTCAGCTTCTCCACTCCTGCTTACCATTGAGTCTTTTCCAAAACACCAGTCATGGTGTTGGTATTTAAAATCTTTGTTGTAGTAAGCTGTTTTCATCAAGTTGATCTTTTTTTTTTTTAAAGGGCTAACTAAATCATTCTCCAAATCAGTTTTTTTTTTGGCATTACTGGAGTTTGAACTCAAGCCCTGTGCTTGCCAAGCAGGCACTCTACCACTTGATTCACACCCCAGCCATTTTTTCTTTGCATACTCAACAAAGAGAGTCTCACATTCATGCCCAGGCTAGTCTGGACCACTACCTTTCAGTTTATGCTTTCCATATAGCTGGAATGGCAGGTGCATGCTACCATGACCAGATTTTTTGCAGGGACTGGCCTTGAACCATGATCTTTTCAATCTTTCACCTCCTGAGTAGCTAGAATCATAGACATGAGCTACCATGCCCATCTAAAAACAATTTTAAACAATTAAACCCACTTCTTTCTCAAAAAAACCCTGTAAATCAAATTTATAAAAACTACTTGAAGTGATATTTTCCAAGAGTTTTCTGAATGCTGTTGAAATGATTCCTGTAACTATGAAGTTCTTCTGAAACCTGGTTTGATCATAGTTGTAGCTTCCAGGTCTAGAATCTGCATTTATGAAAGTGACTTCTCTGGAATTACAATGGGGACCTTTTGTTTTCCTGGTCATGTCCCCAGAGTTGCTGACCAGGTCAAGTTTCACTAAAATTAAACTTAGATGCCACAAAACTATCTTTAGACTCATAGGGTATGTGTACATAGCACCAAGACAAGCAGAAATCTAGAATGGGTATGGCTAATATGATCAATATAGGCAGAAATAAAAATAGGTGTTGGTAGTCTGAGCTACTGGGTTTGGCCTTTCAACTGATCTAACTAGTATAAGATCTCAAGACTTGAGATTTTTGTGCTAGATTTGATTGCAGTGGTAGATGAAATTCTGTTATACTACAATTAAATTAAACTCCTCTTCCATTTGATAGAATTATGATTCTATTGTAAATACCACTACCACCATTTCCATAATCACTATTTCCACCACAACCATCATCATTCATCACTTACTAATTGATATACAAATCAAGGGCAGAAACTAATATAGATATACTACCAAGAGGGTAGATGTTTTGATTGCAGTTTGTTAGATTGATATTAAAAATATTAATCCATACACTAAGATCTATCCTGCAGGTTCCATTGCATTTATTACTTGATTGCATTTATCACTTGATCCGGATTTTAGTGGAAAATTATGCTCTTCATTCCCCTAGTGTCACTCAGACTAATGCTGCAGGTAGGATAATGTTCAACAAAATAAAGAAAATATTTGAGAACGAGGTCTAGAATCTTTAGTGTAAGAAAAATGGCTCAAGTTGATTTGCTTCATTAATAAATCAAATTAAATAAAAATTACAGAAAAAGAGGGTTGTATGGGAAATTTGTGTTTTCTGCTCAATTGCTTAATTTTGTGAACCTACAACTTCTCTAAAAATAAAGTTTATTCTGACTGAAACTACCATAAGAAAGGGATGAAGATGGAATGAAGAATAATAGAGGAGATAAACCAATTAGGGTTATAATACATACATATATGGAAATCTCACAAGGAATCTCCCTGTGTAGCTACATTTATCTCAAAAAGCTAAAACATCATGTTTTTTGTTTTATCTTTTCTCTTACAAAATTGGAGAACAGGAGGGTGGAACAAGTCTTTCTCAAGGGGGAGGGATGGCACCAGTGGGAATGAAGAGGTGTTGGGGAAAGGAGGTGGGAAGATGAATATGGTGCAAAAAATGGGTATACATGTAAGTAAATGCAAAAATGATAGCTGTTGAAACTATTCCAGGAATTGGAGGAGGGGGGATGAAGGAGAATGGTTGAGGAGGTGAATTCATGTATGATATATTTGGTATATTGTAAGAATCTTTGTAAACGCCTCCACCCATCAGAACAATAAAGAAAAAATAGAGTATTAAAAATAAAGTTCATTGATTTAAAAATTTATGCAGAAATGGAGAAACACACAGAATTCTTTATAAAGAATAGACCTAACAGTTGCTGTGACCATGGAAGGAAAATACTGGATTTCTTCTTTCACAAAGGACATAATGATTGTAATCTAGTTTGAGGTCATGTTTCTAGGATTCTTTTTATTTCTTCTCAGGAAATATAGGCAATTCTAGAGAAATTACCTAGTCTGGGGATCTATTGTGGAACATGAGGACTATATTTAATAAATTTGTTCTGCATTAGGTGTTTTTGTTAAACAAGTAGATTTTAGCTGCTCTTGTCACTAAAAAAATGACTCTGAGCTATGTTAATTTGTTTCACTACAGTAATCACTTTGCTAACTGTATGTATCCTGTAACATCATCAGGTACTGAAAATATACATGATAAAATTTATTTTCAAAAATGAAAGGAATTGGCTAAACGTATTTAAGTGAAGTGTGGCAAGTTACTGTCATTACTAAAGCTTGTTCTTTTCTTCAGCTTAACACCTTGAATTCTCTTCACTGTGCTGGTGGAAAATGTCACCAAGCTGGCTACATGATCTCTATTCTAGACACTCAGCTCCCAGTTACCAAATATTGGTGCATAGCTCCTCCCCTTCCTTTCTTCCCACCGTTAGTCAGCATTTATAGAAATCCTCATTTTTGTTTGCTTTTCTTATATCAAAGTTGTTTTACTTATCACTGAATGAAAAAGCTGACCTGAGTGACATCTGATCTTTCTTTGCTTGGGGTCCACTTACATGTGATAGAATGAACAAAGAAGCTCCACAGATTCCCACTTCCTTCATCTTGCACTGCAGCCTCTCAAAAAGTTTCCCTGTTTAAATGGAAACAATTGGAAAAAATGCTAGGCACTATTCACCAATAGCCAAATTATGGAATCAGCATAGGTGCCAGTCAAGAGATGAATGGAAAAAAGAAAATGTGGTATATATACATAATGAAGTATTATTCACACATAAAGAATTGTGAAGTTATGTCATTTGCAGGAAAATGGATGGAACTAGAGATACTAAGTGAAATAAACCAGGCTCACAAAAACAAGCATCACATGGTTTTTTCTCAGATATGGAATCTAAGAAAAACAAAGCAGAAGTATATGAAAGTACAAGGGAAACTTCTAGGGATATGGAAAGGGAAGGAAAAAAGGGTGAGGGGAAAGGTGACATAAAAGAGAGTAATAGAGAGTCAGATGCTAGTGGCACACACCTATAATACTAACTACTCTGGAGACAGAGATCAGGAGGATTGCTAGACCTTGTCTTGAAAATACTCAACACAAAACAGGGCTGGCAGAGTGGCTCAAGTGAAAAGTGTCTGCCTAGCAAATGTGAAGCCCTGAGTTCAAGCCATAGTACTGCCAAAAAAAGAAAAAAGGGGGAGGGGAGCAAGAAAAGAGCAATAGAGGGAGTGAATATCAATGTACATTATATACATTATGGGAATGTCATAATGAAATCTCTAACTTTGTACAATTAATATATGCTAATAAAAATTACATTAAGACAAGGTACAGTTTTGAGAAAATAAGACTAGAAGAAGGACAGAATGTAAAAGAAGGCCAGAATCTCAAAAATGAAAACATATCTACAAGTGTTCTTATATTTCACAGATTAAATATTCACCTTATACATATTCCTCATCATATAAAATATCTGTCTCTATGTTTACCCTGCTACCCTTACTTACACAAAGAATACTTCCCCCACACAAGACCCCAATTTTTAATGGCATTTTATTATTTAATTGAAATTTTTTTCATTTAGAACATTTATTTATTTTTGTTATTTTGCTGGGGATACATTGTGACACTTTTCCGTTTACACACATGTATATAAATCATTTGGTTTTTAAAATTTTTTATCGTTTTGCTGGATGGGGCTACATTGTGGCATTTACAAAAGTTCTTACAATGTATCAAATATATCATACTTGAATTTACCCCCTCCACCACTCTCCTTTATCCCCCCTGTACACAGTATTTGTACCATATTCACTCTCCTACACTCTTTCCCTACCTACATCCCCCCAACCTGCCACTGGTACTAACACCAAGACAGGACCTGTTCTGCTGTCCTATTCTCTGACTTTGTAAAAAAAAAAAGACTTTTTTTTTGTTGAAGATAGCTATACATTGGTTTCTTTGTAACATTTCCATGTATATATGTATTATAACCTGAATTGGTTCATCTCCTCTATTTTTCTCCTTTCTACATTATTCCCCTACTTATGGTGATTTCAACAGGTTTAAAAATTCCATATTCATTCCTGCATAGGAAGTACATCAATCTATTGTACTGGGGGTACATTGTGACACTTACAAAAGTTATTATGTATCATAGTTGAATTCACCCTCTCCATGTCCTCCTTAGTTCATTTGTGACAGCGAATGAAGTTTTGCTATTTATAGTATATACATATACATATATCTGTTCTATTTTAAAATAAAGGTGGATAACTCTGGGAGTGTTAAGAGAAAAGGAATTATTGTTTTAATCTTCTTATGAACTAGCTAAATTACAGCAATTGTTTAACTAGCCTTGCTTTTTGCCAACTATTTTTATAAGCCCTTTACATGGGATGAAACCCTCAGTGTCCTGAGTAGTTCTGCAGCTCCTTCCCTGCCCTGGAGACCCTGCAGATGTGAGGCAGCACTGGGCTAGACCCTCCCCTGCCTAGGTCAAAGTGGCTAACCCAGCATAAATGCTGTTGGAGGAAGGAAGTGGGCAGTAGGGGACAGAGCCCACTTCTACCCCTTCTCAATGACTTCCCCGCTGCTGATAAATTATTTTCAAACCTTAAGAAATCCTCTCTCTTCTCTCTCTCTCTCCCCACTTTCTTTCTTTCTCTCTTTTGTGGTACTGGCATTTGAACTCAGGGCCTTGGCTTGCTAGGCAGGTGCTCTATGAACCACACCCCCAGCCCTTGTCTGCTTTTGGATAAGATCTCATATTTTTGCCCAGGGTTGGTCTGAACTGCAATCCTCCCTAGCCACATAGCTGGGAGTTAGGTGTTCACTACCATGACCAGCTTTTCTGATCTTGCTATCTTTTTTCCTAGACTGCTCTTGAACTGCCATCCAACTGATTTCTGTGGCTAAATACCTGGCATTACAGGTGCGAGCTACCATGCACAGCCTTCTCTCTTGTTTTAACTTTGGGAGTAGGAAGGCAAGTCCCTGGGAACACAGGTCAGGTAAGTTTTAACTGGGGAAAAGAAAAGAGTTTGCTCTGGTGACCCTTGGGCCACCAGGAGGCAGTGACAGGTACTTTTGCATCTGCAAAAGCCCACAGTGTTCACAAGGAAATGTATTGTGCCAACAGCACAAAGGAAACAAAGATTGAACCTAGTCTCACAGTACTTATTACTTGAGGATTCACAACTGCCTTCCTGATCCTCTGTTTGCACTGGTGGATTTAGAGACATAATAAACCATTTCCCCATTTCATCCACTCATGTATATTTATGCATAAATTGTGACTTGCAAAGACTTTCTTGAACCAGACTCTTACTCTTTTATTTTTCCTTTTTTCATTTTTCTTTTATTATTCATATGTGCATACAAGGCTTGGTTCATTTCTCCCCCCTGCCCCCACCCCCTCCCTTATCACCCACTCCGCCCCCTCCCTCTCCCCCCCCAATACCCAGCAGAAACTATTTTGCCCTTATTTCTAATTTTGTTGTAGAGAGAGTATAAGCAATAATAGGAAGGAACAAGGGGTTTTGCTGGTTGAGATAAGGATAGCTATACAGGGCATTGACTCACATTGATTTCCTGTACGTGGGTGTTACCTTCTAGGTTAATTCTTTTTGATCTAACCTTTTCTCTAGTTCCTGGTCCCCTTTTCCTATTGGCCTCAGTTGCTTTAAGGTATCTGCTTTAGTTTCTCTGCGTTAAGGGCAACAAATGCTAGCTAGTTTTTTAGGTGTCTTACCTATCCTCACCCCTCCCTTGTGTGCTCTCGCTTTTATCATGTGCTCATAGTCCAATCCCCTTAGCAATATATATTTTCAATCACTTGGTTCTAAGGTAGTGTTCCTGTCTTTCTGAAGATACTCCAGTAAATGCTGCAAATAATCTTCAGATTCAAGTAAAGTCAAGCTTTTTATGTAGTCTTCATGTTTCTAAGATTGTCAGAGATGTCATGATGGCTGACCTTCAGAAATGCCCTCCCTTGCTGCTAATTGAATTTGATCTTTGCGCTCTTTGCAGGTAGCAAATGGTTTTTGGAGGATTCATTTTCCCCTTGTGGCCTAGCTCCAAGCCAGTGAAGGCTACCATTGCATCTAAATATTCCTCATCTCTGGTCCCTGCCTTGCTAACCTTAATTTGTTGCTGCACAACTGATGGATCTGATCATTTACCCAAGGTCTGATAGAGTACCCTAGTTCATTAAATGCCTGATAATTTGTAAGGTTTTTTTTTTGTTGTTGTTACAATCAGATGCTAAGCAGGATATTTAAGGTTTCCCTAGTAGCCAGATACTAAACAACTTTGCTTAAAATTATTGCAGAAAGATGAAGGCAAATATTGCATATATTTTGTGTAACCCACAAAAAGGAGATTTGATGCTAAATTGGTCAGTCAGTATATTAGAAGTGCTTCTTGGAAGTTATTGTAGGTAGTTAGATTTTATGCATTAAAGCTACTATAGTTTTTTTTTTGTCTGATAGGGCATAATAGGACTGTGGCTTTTGTATTATGGAACTTCAAGTTCACAGCAACTCAGTATATATGAGTTGCCATCATTAGCGAAGGCTATTTACTTGTCCTATGATACTGTGGTAAAGGCAAAATCATAGTTACTCCAGGAGAAAGTAATCACAACACTTAGAGATTGTCAACATTAGGTTGGGAGCAGCACCATTTTTATCTTCCTGGGGGAGAAACTGTTGAATGAAGATCTAGCACTTCACTATAAAGTCTAGTGGTACTTCTATTTATTCCTCAGCTGTTTAACTTGCAACATGCACATTTGGAATTTTTGAAAAAGATTTATGCTAAAAATGTACTATTCTGCACATGCCATCTAGAAAATCAGCAAATATCTTTATAAATAGCTATACTTAACAGGTATAGGATGGCAGGTCTAACACATAAGGTAATTGAACATGTTAGGGCCCTGGTGGTTTCATACACAAGGACAGTTAATTGTGTTGTATGAAAAAAACTACCTAGTAAAACAATTTTATGTTATACTGAATCAACTTTCTATAAAAACAACTTTTTCCAAATCCTACCCATTATTTAGCATGCATGAGGCATCACTACCAAAGATGTGGATAAACACTTAGGGAAGAACGAAAAATTTTATATAGTTCTTCAAGGACTCAAGTCATGATTGAAAAGAAGATATAGGAAGTAAGAAAAATAATGGTTTACATTTAAATCAACAGGAATTTAAAAACCTTACTCATTATCTCTGGTTTTAACTCACTCAGGAAAGCTGAACTTTTATAGGCCACACAGAAGAAAACCACTTTTCAACTCTCTCCAAAGAACTGTGTTTAATCCTATCTAGGGTTTTTAGTGGTATGTTAAGGGATTTAAAAAAAGATGTTAATAAAGATCTTAATTGAGAAATTTGAACAACTAATATTTGTTAATTTAAAAAAGAATGCAGTAAGACTTCATGGGAAAAATTTAAAAATATTTTCCCCACATTCTCCAAAAGTTAGAATCATTGAATGGACTTTGAGACATCAAATTAAGAATAAATTATTTGGTACACTATAAATTCAGGTGTGAAAATTCTTTTGCATTCACTATTACAGAAGACCCGGAGAAACCACACATCTTGTTGCATCCTTATTTGCAGCAATTCTGTGCATTACAATG
Organism: Castor canadensis; assembly: GCF_047511655.1. Lineage (NCBI taxonomy): Eukaryota > Metazoa > Chordata > Mammalia > Rodentia > Castoridae > Castor > Castor canadensis. The sequence continues at coordinate 104,467,812 of NC_133392.1, read as the reverse complement.
TCTCTGTTAGCTGTTTACCTTAGATAAATTACTGAAATTTCTTAAGCTGTCGTTACCTTATCTGCAATATGAGGGTGTATAACTGATGATGCCCTCTAATGTCTCCTTTAGTTCTAACATTCAATTGGAATTCCATAGATAGGTTTTTCTGTTTGCATCCCTTAAGGTATTCCTTCAATTTTTAAGAGAAAATACTTCAAAGATATTTCTTGGTAAATTGAAGGAACTTAAGGACAGGTGTATGAAATCAGTTTCAGTGGAGATACATAAGTGACATCTTTATAGCAAATAAATCAAATTATAGTCACTACTAGACATGGCATATTTCCTTTTCTAAAATACAGTATATAACCATGGTCTGTTCTAAGACGAAAGAGAAGAAGATAAAGCTAAGGCATGTAATTCTCAGGAGACAAAGTTTAAAGAAATGTAATAATTTGAGAAAATATCTTGTAAATATTGTAAGACATCTTTAATTTTTTAATTGTCTAAAAACTGACCCCTCCAAAGTTAAATTTTGTAAAATAATTCTGGAAGATAGACTTTGCAATTACACAAGGGTCAATTCAAGAATAGTCATAGAAATACATAGTTACAAAGAGGTTTCTGTTTAGGGAACATAGACACATGATATATATGGTGATAGTCTGGCTCAGGTCTGGGAGAGGTAAACAGGATATTCTGTATTAGCAATCTTTTCTGCTCATTATATTTAGAAAGACAACAAACAATTCTGTCAAAAATGTACTCTGCTCCTCTAGTAAGTTATGTCTTACTAATGCCTTTAAATTGAAGGTTCTGAAAATGTGGTTCAAGGTCACTCTAGTAAACTTAGGAGAAACCCATACAAATCTCTGAAATTGTATGTAATCACATGTGTGCATTTTTATGGAGAAGGGATCAATAGGAAGTATTTCAGTATAGCTATATATCCATATATAGCTATACCAAAAATATATGTATATGTGTACATATATTGTATGTATATATACATACGTATGTATGTATGTATGTATGTATGTATGTATCTATCTATCTATCTATCTATCTATCTATCTATCTATCTATCTATCTATATGGGGTTTTGGTTGTTTTTTTTTTTGAGAGAATGTCTTTCTAGCCAAGGTTGGCTTCAAACTTGCAACCCTCTTGTTTCTACCTCCCGAGTGCTCAGATTCCAGATGGGCACTACTACACCTGGCTTAATAAGTTGCTAAACCAAAGTACAAGAAATTGTTCTAAAAGATTATAAAGTTGTTCTGATCTTTGAATTGTAAGGGGTGCTTTTTGATTTTAATTTCCTCAAATTAGCCTGCTCCAGAGATGTAAGAAGGTACAAACAGGAAAACTAGTTTGGAAGTATATATATTCAAAAGCACATCAAACTAACAATAAAATCTTTCCCTGGACTGTGACTAGGAACTATGAACTTTGGATTAACTTTGTTTTTGTGGTACTGGGGTTTGAACTCAGGGCTTTGTACTTATTAGGTAGGTGCTCTACCACTTGAACCACATTCCCAACCCTCAGGACTAATTTCTTGAGGGACTGTCAGCTACTTGTTTTTGTTGCATCTTTTTCCTTGTCTATGAAATAAGGAACTAGTATATCATTATCTGACTTCACTCCAGTGAGAAATTCTACATAAATTGATTTTTCAGTTAAATGGAGCATATTCCTTTCAGCTCCAAATGATATGTATTTTAGTCATTTGTGATAAACTACTTTCTAAAGCCAACTAATGTAATAACAATGACAACAATAACTAACAGCTATTGAATGATTCCGTGTTCCAGATAGTATTGAAAGCATCACTTAGCCTGATAATAGCCCCTTAATCATGTCTACTTTATACACAGTAATATTTAGGTACAATAACTTTCTTAAGGTTGCATAATCAGGAAAATATTGGAGCTGGGATGAAAACACAGGGCTTGGATCCAGAGTTATGTTTGAACTGCAGTGTCAAATGAATGGCAACCAATCTTTTGTGACAATTCAGGCTTTCGTGACAGTAGGCACTGATGATTTATGCAGTATTATTTATAGAAAAATTAAATAGTTCAGATAGATATGTGGTGTGAGTTATTCTGTTTCTCTTTATAGTATTTTGACATCCTCCTCTGTGTCTACCTCATCTGCAATATCTCACTATGTCACTTTATAGTATATTGACATCCTCCTCTGTGTCTACGTTATCTGCAATATCTCACTATGTCACTTTGTCTGATCATAACCCTTACCTCTTCCACTTTTCTGCTTAGCACACTTTAGGAAGCTGACAAATTAGAGAGCCATGGCTATTAGACTTGTAATGGAAGTGTAAGTAGAGGAGATTTATCTCAAAAATATTAAGGATATGATCTGTGTATAATACAGTAGATGCATTAGGTTTCTCCAGTGAAACAAAATACTGTTCTAGCTCAAGAAGTCAGGCAGAGTGAATTCATCCTTCCTTCTTCCACTTTATTCAGGACCTCCATGAATTGAATGAATTCCACACACACGGGAGAAGGATAATCCGCTGTACTGTTGTCTTCCAACACGATATTGCCTTTCAGAAGTGCCCTTGAGAAATAGCCAGGAATCATGCTTAACCAGCTATCTGGGCATTCTGTGGCTCAAATTCATGCATGAAATACACCACCACAGTGGATTATAAACTGATACATTAAAAACACAATTTTAAAGGACTCATATCAGCTTGGACTGAAAGGGACAGAGATAGTACAAAATGAAAAGAGACCTTTGGACTCTTAAATTTCTGTAGGCGGGAACTACTGTAGACTGAGAAAACTCTTCTACCTACTCAGAAGACTGAGGTGGGAGGATCGCTAAAGAAGATGAGTTTGAGGCCAGCATGAGTAATATAGTGAAGCCCTATCTGAAAGAAGAAAAAAGAAAAGAAAACTAATCAACTAAACCAACCAACCAAGCAAAAGAAGAGAAACACTTTAACTTGCAGAGAAAAACTGAGACTGCAGAAAACTAGTCAGAGAGAGCACTACTGGATCCTGACCAGGAAAATGGCAACACACATGTGTAGGGCTTTCAATGCTGGTATGCACCAGCAACTACTATGGACCTCCCATTTCCCCTTTCTTTTGAATAAGTTCCTTTCTAGTAGTTATCCTGTGATTGTCCCACCTTTGTATGTCAGGGGTGTGGTACACATAATTTGCCTCTTTGGGTCCACAGGACTTCAGATATTGAGGAAGAGTCCTGAAAAATCTCTATGTGAAGAACTGACACAAGTAGCCCCATGTGCACCAGCATCTGACTCAGATGGTAAGATCTTCAATCTTCAATCTGATGCCATAATAGGATAAAACTTTTGCAGGATTTTTTTAAAAAGAGGTAAGTATCTTTTGCTTGTGTGATGTAAGTTATTGTAGCTAGAGAAATGACTGTGACACATTTTTAGTAACCCCAGATGACTGAAATGATATTTCTTGCCACTCCTCCACCAGTAAGTGTAGTCTAATCCTTTCTGCTTGAATCCAAGAAGACTTGTGAGTCACCTGTAATAAACACAGTGTGGAAGTGAGGTTGCCTGACTTCCATGGCTAGGTCATAGAAGGCCATGTCTTGTTCATGACAATACTTTCTTTTGAAGCATTAAACTCTGCCATAAACAGCTCACTCATTCTGAGAGCATCATGCTGAAGGAATGCTTAAGATAGTTCATGCTAGAAACCACATGGTGAAGTCCTGAGATTACATGAAGATAAAAAGGAGTCTGACAAGCCCTGGGCATTTTTTAGACACCCCACCATTGTCTCAGTCCCAGTCACTGTTGAACTGCAACTTCATGGAAAATCCAAAGTCAGAACCTCTCATCTGAGTCCTTCCTGTGACACAGAGTATGGGGTGATTTACCATATGGCAATAGACAATGGAATTTGGACGTTAACATTTGAGGAAATCTATATTGTGGAAATACATTCACCAATAGAAAGAAAGAATGCAAAAGTGGAACTGATAATCAAATTATGTGTAGATATGGTGTACCAGTTGATTGATTGGATATCAGTCTGATTATTCAGCTATTAGATTATTTAAAATGAAATTTCCTACATTTACTATCTTTGAGGTATTCCTAGAACACATAAAGAGACAAAAGCAAGTTGAGATAAAAGTATCAACCACATTTTATAAAAACATTAAAAATGTATTTTGTTGTTTGAGCTTTGAGAAATTTGCAAGGATATATACCACATTGTTCACATGGTTAATCCCAGGTAGGAAGGAGGATAAAGAACAGATTATTATCTTTGTGTTGTTTTACTTGTTTTAGCAAGTTTGCATAACTCTTGTAATAAATCAAATAAAGTTTATTTGGAAAGTAAAAAGCAGTAAGTTCAAGTTGGTTTCTTCCTGGCAGGAATTGAGGGAGAATGTATAAAAGATCATTGTTTCCATAAAAGTCTTTGCATTTTTTTAAAACAAAGATTGATCATTATGTTATTTAAAATGTTCTTATAAAAGCAATTGAAATATAAAAGTTTAAAATGTTTGTTTTCTTGCTAAAAGCAATTAACCTGTGTTAAACCACACACTGATGAATTCCTAAGTGACTATTATGATAAGATGCATAATGAAAAGTTGCTTCTTATAGAATATGTTCAATGGACAGTATGGATTTAATGAATGGAAAAATACTCTGAGTTGGATTAACTGCTTTAATGACATAAACCTAAAACCTCAGTGGCTTAGCACAATATATTCTTGTGCTCTTATCAGGATCCGGTGTGGATTGCCAGAGAGACTTCCATGGTAGTAGTCTGGAACTTAAGTTACTCCCATCTCATGGTGCAATGTAACCTTCAATGTCTTAGATCCCTACAGACTGGGAAGAGTAGGAGTGGGGCTTTGAGTGTGGAAGATGTTTATGGACTAGGTCTAGAATCAGTACAGATCACTTTTGTCCACATTCTGTTGTCTCAGAACATAGTTACACGATGCTAACCTGTAAGCAAGTGAGCCAAGTAATACATAATTGTGTATCCAGGAAGGAAAGGAGAGGAGGACACTCTGGCTGGCACCTTACTGTGTAACCAGGGCCTGCAGAGAGGGTAGATGTACAAGTTTAATTTTCTAAGGAAACTACATTGATGCCATGTTCACTTAAAAATATTTAACTTGTGGGAAAGGAAGAGATTGTCATGACCGAAAAGTGAGAATTCTTACAAACTAAAAATGTGCTGAATACAAATTTATTATAGACCTCCAAATGCAACTTATATGTTCAGCCTTGGAAAACCATATAAAGTTACACAAAAACATCGCTTTAAAATTGTTTTTAATTCTTTTTTTAAATTATTGTTGTATTGGGGGTACATTGTGATGTTTACAAAAGTTCTTACAATATATCACCACTACCATCATTCTCCCATATCTCCCTTCCCCCCACTCCTGGAACAGTTTCAGTAGGTCTCATTTTTCCATTTTTATACACTAGTATACAATATTTCCACAATATTCAACCTCCTACATCCTTTCCCTACATCCTCCTCTCTCCCACTGGGTTCAACCCTCAGACAGGACCTGTTTTACCTTCCTGTTCTCCACACAAAAACATCTTTTACTTTTCGTATTCTTTGAGATGTTCTCTTTTTTTATTTCTTTATTCAACTTCTATTTGCCTTTTGAAGACTCAGCTCAGGAGTTACAGTTTTTAGAGATTTTACTAATTCAGCCTGTGAATGATAGGTTCTCAGTGCACACCAGCGTTTTTCTCCTTTTTTTGGTACACTTCCCTGTATTATAACTGGTTTCTTTCTTAGCCTTCATTATTAAACTCTAAGCACAATGAGGGCAAAGGTCATACGTGTCAAACCTGTTTTCTTTCTGCCTGGCTCATGTGAGACATTTTATTAATATTTGTTGTATTGATTCATGAATGAAAAAATGTATGGCTTTAACTATACATTTGTTTTATATATACATATTTCAAATTTAAAATTCAATAATTGACACCCAGCAGCTTTGTATTTTTTGGTGATTAGCTGAATGGGAATCAAATATTCTAATATTAAAAATAAATACACTTTCTTGATGACTTTGTGGATATTTGTAGTATGTTCCAATGGAAGGGAGGAGTAAGACAGGTAGGGTAAAGTAGTGGGAAGGAATAAAACTTGTAAAAGAAGGGAAAAATGGAAAATAGAGAGACATATGATTATTTATGTACTTTTTGTGCTATAGTATTTTCTATATGAACTTTGATAATTTTTCTTATATGCTATGCTAGGTGGGCAGACTTTGGGAAACTTGGTAAAAGTGTATTCATCCTTGTTATTACAGAAGGACATGCATTTTCTGTATGCAAAGTTATATATGAATTGAGACTTTGCTACATCTGACTTTGATTAGTTTGCTGTACAAATGGAATCAGATGGCTTTACTTGGGAATGACTCATTATTCCTTCATCCTTTGTTAATGTTCTCCAATCTAATAGTGGTGTTGTGTAATCTATCACATGGGTATTATCAGTCAAATTTAGAAGAAGACACTAATGATGTGCTCTGGATATGCCAACAACTACATTTTTTCCCATTTGTGTGCCAAAGAGGGTTTCTAGCTACCTTGGGTGGTATTTTGGCTCATTACAGCTGCATAAGGACAGGAAAAAATCAGTGCCAACTGTCTGTCTAAATTGCCTTCACACTCCAAGGTGTACCAGTTATAGAAGTTTACAACTTCAAATGAAATAGCCAGTCTCTCTTTGAAGACATAATAGATTTTGCTCTACCTCTTTCCTCCATAAGTCTTTCCTACAGCTCCCAAGGCTGAATTCCATTTGTACTTATCAACCTTATGGCCTGGATTGCCATTTATCTCTCCAGGCACAAGTTAACCTTCACCCAGTAAATCTGTAAACTCCTTGCAAGTAGGAACAACTATTATTTTATTTTTAGAAATAAAAATGATTATTGAAAGTTAATGCTGTTCATTCAGATTTTTAGCTATTTGGGAAACTTTAAATTTGAGTTTGATCTCTTTTTGCATGTTTAACCAGCAGAAACATATAAATTAAGACTTTCTAAAATTTTAGAAATTGTAATCCTTATTAAAACAGCAACAACAAAATGCCCCCAAAATAATGAGTCTGAGAATTTTAAGGCTTGAAAATTCATTATATTTGCAGGGTATCTTTGTACCCCTAGTACTTCCCAAATTTAACTAAGTTCTAAGAGCTTTATGTACATTATCTTGAATATGGCTTCTCTGAGCTTATGTTCCTCAAACTAGGGAGTCAATATCCACTGGTATACTTGAATTTGTGTCAAGGGTACTTAGAAACCACATAAAAGGTATGTCATAAGTTATTATTATTAACAGCATTGATTAACTCAAGAAAACAATTAGGTTCATACAAAAGCCTGTATGAAAATGTTTAGAGCAGTTTTATTTATGATCACTGAAAATTGCAAACAACTCAACATTCAATGGAAAATCAAAGTGTAGCACATGCACACAATTGAAAACGTCTCAGCAATAACAGGAAGAAATCTGATTGATCCATAAAGCAATATGGAAGAATCTCAGATATTTTATATTAAGTGAAAAAGTCAGACTCAAAAGGCTTCATCGTGTGTAAACCCAATTTTGTGACTTTCTGGAATAAAAGAAATTGTAACTTCAGATAACAGATAAGTGGTTTCCAGGAGATGAGGTGGGGAAACTGCTGATTATAAAACTTTGGGGCAATGGGCGTGTTCCATATCTTGATTGTGGTGTGGTTATATGACCCTACACATTTGTTAGCCATGAGTTTTTTTTTTTTTTAGTACTGGAGTTTGAACTCAGGGCCTCATGTTTTCTAGACAGGCATACTACAACTTGAGCTACTCTGCCTGGTACACATTTGTTGATATTCAAAGAATGTGCACCAAGATGGGTGAATTTTACTGTATATTAAACAAAAAATTAATTTCCAAGAAGTCAATGCTATTATAATGTTATGAAATTTGTATTTTCAGCATAATAATTATATTTTCTGAAGTATTTGACTATGTTTTTCCAAAGTCAAATTGCTTATAGTTTTTATCCAATTATTTCATACTGAAGCAGTTATCTAAAGAAAATTATAAAAATATGGACAAAACCTATAGGCGTAGAGATATTTGTCTCTCTTACATATTACTTTATTGTTTTTATTTATACTTCAGTCTTGCTAGAAAGGTCAGATATTTTTACATGTTTATTAATCAATTTTATGAGAAAATATAAGATTAATATCCTCCAATGGTTGAAGAGTATCAGATTTGTTCTTGTCAATACAAAGCCATCCAAATTTTTGTGAAATGATTAGGAATAGATTGGGATTAAGTGAAGATGAAATTTCTATTGTTGCTCCTATAAATAAATAAATTAAAATTAAAGATATGGTTGCTAGGCCATTTAGTGAAATGTTGGCTTAAAAAATATTTTAGTACATTTCACAGTTGGGTTTGTCTCCAATTTTTTATTCCTTTTATCCAGATTGGATCCAAGAATTTTGTATGCTTAATATCAGTGTACAAGAAACTAGAACTCCAAGTTTTGTGCATTCTTTTTCTAGGGAGCTTAAAATCTTGAACTCAACCCAAACTCTCATTCTTTCAAGTTGATTTAATTTTGGCAAAATGTGCCTTTTAGTTCACAAAGCTTTTAAACTCTCCATTAGATGCTGCAAATCAGTGTTTTGACTAATTAAACATAAATGAATATAAACCACAAAATGCTTTCTTAAAAATGGACACATATTTTAAAAATCAATTGGGAAAGTGCTACTAAAAATGTGATAGGATGAGGTAAGAAAGGGAATATTTGTGGCTAAGAAGACCATTTGTAACAACAAAAAGACCAAAGATACAGTGACTTCTCATCCACAAATTCACTCAGTAAATGTTTTTAGAGCATTTCCAGTGTGTAGGCAAGGCTCTAAATACTGAGATTTATTTGTGAACAAAGTAGGCAATAATCTCTTCCTTCCTGAACCTTACATTCTATTTCATCTTTTTGCTAGATATATAATGTTTATGTAAAGTTATGATGTGGACAAAACATTGAAATGCTAATTCTGCTATACTTTCCTATTCTATTCCTCCCCTGCTTCCAGAAAAGACTGTTTTCTTTTCCTTAATTCTTTATCTTTCCCCTTAGATTTTAGTAGGTGACCTTGTTTGATTTCGTTGAGAAAATAGAAGTGATTCAAACAGAACCTCCTTATCCTCCTCACACCAAATCTACTACTCCCGTTCTTTGGAATACATATTCCATTCTCTTCCTATTATTTTTCAGGAGTAGCTGATATGCCTACATGAGGTCAATCCATCCTCTTGAGCACTGAATCCAATTCCCTCTTGCCTGCTTATGGTGTTTGTTTCTATAATTATCCACTGTCATTCCTGCATAATCAGTTTTTCCCATTGGCATAAAACATAATAACATTTTTAATCTTAAATAAAAAACCATCCCAAGATACCACATGTCCCTCTAGCTAAGATTTCATGGTTCCTCCTTTTATAGAAAACTCCCTGGAGATGTTGTTTATAGATGCTATCTTGCCTTCTTCTCTCTTGGAGTCATTTTGCTCACAACTCTTACTGAGGTTGCTAAAGATCTCCATATTACACAAGTCATTGTTACTATTCAGTCCTTATTTCAAGAGCACATGATGGGATTTTTCATTTCTTTCTTCCTTGAAATACTGTCCTTATTTGGCTTTGAAGATATCCTACATGAACTGCCTCCTGGGCTACTAAAATTACGTCTCTCGTCCAGAGGTTTCCCTAGACTATGGGTTACTTATAATGTCTGATTGGATAGCTCATAGGTATCTTGTGTAGAGTGTCTAAAAGTGAACTTCTGAGTTTTCACCCTCCTTCAGTTCTACTCCTCCTATAATGTTCCACATTCTAGCCAATGATATTTAATTCACCGAGATGCTTAAAACTCTTGCAATCATCTCTTACTCTTCTCCTTATTTGATGTGCCAGTCTCAGTCAATTAGCAAATGATATCCTAATGCTGCCATTTCTCATCTCTTAGATTCCAAGTAATCACTATCTCTTCATTGTACACCTGCCTCCTGACTGATCTCCTTGCTTCTATACCCAGAAGGTGTTAGTCGCTTGTTTTAACCATCTACTGATTTCCATAACATTGAGTAAAGTCTAAAGGTTTTACTGTTATTTACAAATAACCTGCATGATGGATATATCTCTTGGCTACTCCTCCAACCTTATTTTTAACACCTTTTCTCTTAATTATTTGTCTACATCCTGATCCTCAAATACCACAACATTATATATTTGCCAGGGCCTTCACATTTTTTCTTCTGTCTAACTAGGACTTAACTTTTGTTATTTGGTAATTTAAGGAAGACTTTGTGAAAAATATAGCCAGTACTGCTAACTGAGTAACTTATTTACTTCTCAGCAGTGTACTGTGTGGAGTTTCTACCTCTCTGTTACTATGACTACCTGTGGACTCTGTGCTATAAGACTCTGTGGACAAGGAGCTATAAAATACAGGAAAGTACAGTTTTCATCAGTGACTGAATGATTTTGAAAACAAAAGAATATCCTATTTACTTTATTATTTGATTTTATGGTTCTTACTTTCAGTTTATATGCAAAAGCAAAGGATTTGCTTTCTTATTCATTTAGTATATTTGATAAGTATGTAATATGTTTACTATGAGTCAGTCTGCCATTGAAAATTCTGTGCTTTTATGGAATAACTGATGCTTTTATAATTTAGAAGCTACAAGTAATGTGTTTTTATCTGAAATGTCATCTTTCATGAGAAATTTTAGAAAAATTCATAAAAATATACTTGGACTCTTAAAGAACCAACATGAAGCAATTGTCATGGGAAAAAGTTGGGTTTTAAACCCAGGTAGTTCTGGATTCATATCATATATCTGTTATTTATTAGCTATGTAAATGATCTATTTGAACTTCACATTGCTCATTGGTAAAATGGTGAGGATAATATTTGGCTCACCAAGTATTATCATGTAGATAAAATACCTGTTAGTTAGTAGAGATTAACAGGTGTTTATTTTCTTTCTGATCTCTAAAGTATGGATATGGTTGTACTTGATTTTTATATATTAGTTTGTTCAATAATTGTTCCCAAATAATTATTGGGTAATAATATGACTGAGGCAGGAAGTATGGGCATTTGAAGGATTATTCTGCACTTTGACTCTCATTAGGGTTAGTGAGTTCTTCATAATTGGGGGAGAGTCAATGCCACAAACCAGCCAACAGGAGAGGAGTCAAGCATTGTTCTCCTACCAAACTATGAGAAATTAGGGCAATTGATACTTTTATTGTAGGTAAGACTGAATAATCAGAAATAATTTTATGTGAATAGGCTGATATATTAAAGCAATCCTCTGAGTATGATTTCTCAACATTTAAAAATGCCTTAAAAATGCTAAAAATCAATATAGTAAATTTTTATACAACTATTATGGAAAGGCAGGAAATTTAATTGGGGTGTGATAAGTGGTGAACAGCCTATGTGACTGTGACTGATGGAAGTGTGTGTAATAGACATGCATAATGAAAGAGTATCTGTGTGTTTGTATACGTGTAGAAGGTGGTAGATTCTGCAGCTATTTCACAGGCTATAGGTGCACTTCTCTTTGCCACAAAAAAAAGGAGGATAAACTGGAGAGGAGGATTCTTTAGGCCTGAATCCTCCTCTTGTGGGGAGTATGCAATGTCCTGAAGAAGAAATCTTTGAGATGATTTGCAATAAAATTTCAAACCCATGACAATTGTGGTTCATGATTTTAAAATAAAATGTTTCTTTTTAGTCTCATTATTCTGTGGATCATTTTAGATGCTTAGAATATAAATACTTAGAAGAAACTGCTCTTTTACAGTGCTCTAGGTAAAGGGCAATGGAAAGGATATAGAGACCTTAATAAATAAATACAGTAAACTTTTATAAGTCCTGTGATCAATGGTTGTACATGTTAAAGTATGGCATAATGATGGCAATGGTCACTTTTTCTAGAGTTTATCAAAGTTCAGTCAGATAAACAAAAGCTACTCCATGTACTCCAGTTTTGAAAAAGCATAGAATTATAGGCTTTATATTTTAGAAGGACTGGGTGATTGTAATTTGTTAAAGCTGTCACCAGTGTTTTCAGTCTGAGCCACCAGAGGCTTTTTCTTTTTTGGGAGGGGGGGACCCAAAGGGAAGTCATTATAACTTTCTGCAGCACTCCTATTAGCTATTGCATCCACCATTACACAGCTGTGAAATAGGTGGCTCTCAAGAGGGAGGTAAGAAACTGCTATCAGTCTCAGATGTACTGAGACATCTGGCTGTAGCTGCCTTCAGAAAATAATGCCTTCTTCTATCCACCATCAAAATGTTGTGCAATGGCTTCCCATTGGAAGGTTGTAATCTAGAACCATACGGAGAATGGGATTCTGAGAAATGCAGTTACAGGTTTATCCTGTGCAGTACAATGAGGATATAATCACATAGATGAGTAAGCAATCACCAATTACTAAGCCTATCTGGAAAACAAGCAAATATAAATTTTAGAAGTAAACTACAGATGGTTTGAATTCATCAAATGGATTAAGTCAGATTAGATATAGCCAAAAAAACTGTTCAGAATGTGGCATGGAAAGATTGGGAGATGGAAAATAAGAACGAGAAGTTAAGATAAATTGAGACAGAATGAGAAGATTTTAGTAGTGTACAGATAATGAACTCAGAATAAGGAACTGAGGAACATTTTTAAAAAAGGACATTTTTTCAAAGTTGGTGTAGTGAAATTCAGAGATTAGAAAGATAAAGAAGGGTGTGGATGACTTAAGCATGGACAGAACTTTGGGTTTCCATTCCTGGGTAGGTAATCCATGTAAAAGTGGTCTGGGAGTTAAGTTGAGGTTAGGATAAAGGCTTACAGAGGAAGAACAAGAAAACAAAGCACAGATCAGATGAGCTCACAGTGGTCTGGAGTGTTGGCTTTAGCCCAATGCCTGAAGATGATACAGAGGACATACTTTTGTGGACTGTTTCTGGCTCAAGGGACCTAATCAGGCTGAGGTCTAAATGTCAGAGGCCTGATGAGGTCAAAATACTATGTGTCGGCTTACTGTTGACATGGTATGTTCCTGAGCAGCTGACGTAGTCCCTGAGCTCCAAGCCTTGGGGGACTAAATAATGAGTATTCCAAGACTCTATGCCAAGTATATTCACAGATGCCTGACGTTTCAAGGTGGTGCAGATTTCCTATGGAATCACAGAAGACATATTGTAGAATTTGGGAAGCAGTGGTCCTTGACAGAGTTTCCTCATCATCCTGAGGATAGGCTAGATTTTGCTTGCTTAGCTTTCAATGCTGTTCCAACAGTGTGTGGTGTCCAGAAATCCTGAACTATGGGTAGTAAAAATGGCAAGGGGTGAAAACGAGCACTTTCGAGCAGTAACTAACTGGGTAGAATAAAGAAAATGCTGACATAAAACTCTGTACTCTTGGGATGTTTGATTTCCAACTACCTCCTTGACTTGGTGAGGGACGATAGAACTCAATACATCCTTTAACTTGAAACAGTGCAAGCTCTGAGAGACTGTTTCTCAGTAAAAAAGTAGACTGAAAGCTAATTGGCTTTTCTTTGTTCTTCTTGTCCCATACATAAGCCACATTTTTAGGTATACGAAAAAATGACTTTTATCTGCAATGTATAACTACAGCAAGAAGAATAACAAAAAGCAAATTCTTAATCCTTTGTGTGTGGTGTAATGAAAAACATGAACTATGAAGGTATTTCTGCATAGTTTTTAATAGATTTGGGATCTGAGTAATTTCATTTTGAGGAAAAAAATGGAGCAACTGAGATTGACTATAGGATATTAATAAGCCTTCTCATCTCCCTCCCTACTCCCAAGAATTTTGTTTGACACAAACCTCTTTTTCCATCAAGATGTTCAAACCATACTAATACATCACAAAAAATTTCCTTAACTTCAAATATTTAGGCATGACTCTAAAATAACCTGTACAGTGTCAGAGGATAATTGTCACTTCTTTGGCTACTCTCTTTCCCACTCAATACAAACTTAATAGCTTTTTCACTTTTTCCAAAAAGAACTGAATGTCCACAGCTCCCATTTTTGACTCATATGCTGGTCCTTTTTGCTACCTGCTGCTTAGCTAAGTTTTTCATTTCCTGTACTAGGTCTATGTGATGTCCTCGTTTATAATGATGTCAAAAGAGGCAACTCTAATATAGTGTGCTAAAATGAATACTGTCCTTGATTACTGCTAATATATATTTCTGCAGCACTCATGTTCTGTTTTTTCAGGAGTCATTCCTGTCCTTGTTCACCACTTCAACTTTCTGGGACCAATGGGATGCTATCTTGTACCCATATAGATCTTTGAGTATTTCACTCTTTTTTATCATAGTTGTTTACTTTAGGGTATATGTGAGTCCTGAGTAGATCAATCTAAGAAGACTATGTATGCTCATGGTGTTATTTAAATCACCCCTTCCCTCTCACCTTGCCTACTTGTCTCTGAGTCTAACTAGTGTGACTTGATTCCTTTTTGCTTAGGATTTTCATTATTGTGCTGGGTGGGGTTACATTGTAGCATTTACAAGAGTTCTTACAATTTATGAAATATATCACACTTGAATTCACCCCTCCACTATTCTCCTTATCTCCCCCTCCCCTTATTCCTGAAAGAGTTTCAACAGGTATCATTTTTCCATTTTCATACATATATACACAGTATTTGTGCTATATTCACACTCCCACACCATTTCTCCATCTTCTCCACCCCTCCACTGCTCCCCCACAGGCAGGATCTCCTACAAAGCTCTTGGTATCTTCTAGCATTATATTTCTGATATCCTATCCAACTTCAACTAGCTCCTTACCTCATGTACAGGCCTGTGTTATAGCAAAGGAAGAAAATGAGGTGGGATGATGTTGAGGGAAATATGGGGATCAAATTAATATAGACAATATATAAGTATATTTAATATGGAAAATATACAAGAATATTTACTTTGAACTAGGGGGAAGTAGAGGATGGGGCTGTTAAGAGAGGAGGGTCCTATGAGCCACCAATATTAAGCATAATCCAGTAAATAATTTATTTTTCCTGTCTACACATTATAGTTTAATAGTCTGTATTAAATAAACAAAAAGATTCAGAAACTGGCTTTAACTGTCCTTAGTCAACAAAACCCTCCTACATCTTCCCATCAGCTCTCAGACTTCACATCCTTGGTCCCTTTGAACACTCTGCTCTGGAACAGATAGAACAAATGTGCTATTTCTAAAATGCCTTTGCACTTGCTCCTTTATTTCCTCCAGGTCCCTGTTCAAATAGCATCTCATCAGGGAAGTCTTCCCTGACCACACAGTATACCTTGCTCTCCATCTGCCCTGTCTCTATAGAGTAGATGTCTGTCCATGATTTTCCAAAATACTTTGCACACATTCTCCTCACATTAGCAATTCCCCACATTGTATTTTTTCTAATAAATAATTTAAAAATTCTGGACTCTCCAACCTCCTTTGAAAATAGAAGCAGATACTACCAATCACATGGAAGACTGTGATTTGGAGGGTAGCATTTGTGACAAGCAGCTAAATCTGGGAAGTCATTGTGTTAATGCAATGAGAAGAAGCCATGAGCTGCTGGACTGAGGGCGAAACACAGTCTCTGACAGTGGTAAAGGTAGCAGGGTACAAAGTCCAGTAGTAACCATAGTGGCTGGCACTTCCTCTCAGTACGGTTTTACAAGATAGTTCTAGAGGCCATTTTTCTGTGAGCTTTCTGTTAGGCCTTAAAAATCCTTTTCTGCTTCTGCACTTATGAGCTGGTAAAACATGTATTTATTTCTTTTTATGGCATTCCACATATTGGGTTATTTGTTTATTATCTACTAGAATATATGCCCAGTATTGAGAAGAATACACAGTCCATAGTCAGTGCTCAATAAATATTTGAAATATGGGCTCAACATGACAGTATCTCTTTTGTCCTATAGATATTTTAGCAATTGACATTAGTTACTTTTATTGTCCAATTATCCCAAACATTCATAGCTTGAAACAGCATACGTTAATAGTCCAAATAGTTACTCCAGGTCAGGTATGGGGGAACACTTTAGCTGGGTGGATTTGGGTCAGTGTTTCCCATGAAACTTGGTCAAATTGTGGTGGCACACAACTGTAATTCCAGCTACTTGAGAGGTGGATGTAGGAGGATTGTGGTTTAAGGCTAGCCCAGGAAAAAGCTAGCTTGAGATCCTATCAAAACACAATCTAAAAGCGAAAGGATTGGAGGCATGACTCAAGTGGAAAAGTACTTGCCTATCAATCAATACAGTCAATCAAAATACCACATTTTCTGCCTCTTTGATGTTTTGTTTGGCCGTGTGATTAAGTTCGGGGAGGCTGTGTCTCCATAGGAGGCATGCTCTTATCACACTCCTGACCTTTCCTTCTTCCTGTTCTTTGGCATGTGAACATTAGATGGGCTCTCTAGTAGATGATCATGTGCCATCTTGATAATAACATATGTAGAGCACAGAAATTGCATGAGTGATGACTAAGGAGTAATCAAACAAGCCCTGGATAAGCAACCTGTTCTGTTTTTCTTAAACTAATATTAGTTTGAGTCAGTGTAATTCTTGTATGCGTATCCTTGGGCAAGTGATTCAAATTGTCTTTTATTAACTATCTTTTCTTGAGAAAGTGTCTGTCTTTCCCCACAGTAAGTCACTAGCAATGCTTACATTAAAAACTACTGGTCTTCAATCCCAGTCTAGTCTACCCCATTACATACATTCTGTGGACGCAGAAGGAAGAACTTTTTCAAGACAGTTTGGAAAAGCCAGAAATTACTAACATTTTTCTGTTAGTTCTTTAGTTATAAAGGGTTTTTTATTTTAACAAAGTGAAGAGAGACTCAGGGATACTTCACTGGTTTTGTTTTTAAGTAAGATGAACACCTCTCAGGAGGAGATTCTGCTTGTTCCTTTTTCATTTGGTAGATCTGTTCACTGAGATCAACGTCTTATTCTTTATAACTTATTCAGCTTTTTGATATTCTCCTCCAATCTATCTCTTGGGGTTCCTTCCAGACTCTAGAGAAACTACCTATAGTGTCAGAAGTATATTGTCAAAACACTTATTTTTTTATGCACCAGATACCTCATTTTTTAACACTTGCAGCCATCTGGAACTGTACTACTTTTAATTTCTCCATTTAAAAAAGAGGATCTTAAGTCCCAGAACCTTACTAAAGGTTACACAGTTCAAAAGAGGCTGAACTTGGATCCAGACCAGGTTCAGAATGAACCCATAGCCAGTGTTCTTTCCACTTTCCCTGTTCTTCATCCTCAACTGAAATCTTGTGGACTCATTTAGTTATGGTAGAAAGTATAAATAGGGGATGAAAATTACAATGTAATTGCCAAATTGGCTGGCTCTAGCATGCACAGTCTTGGGATTGCATCTGTCTACATTTTTTCTTAATAGAATTTGTTGAAACCAGATCAGCAAATCCTTGCTAGTGTGAGCTGTCAGCCAGGATATGGGAATCACTTCACAAAATGGAATCTTATGTGAAAGTGGTGTTTGTTAAAGCAGAATTTTCCCAGAGGGTTTATGTTTTCAGTGAAAACCCCCAGTGGGAAACATTTAGACATTGCTGATTTCCCTTCCCACCTTCTCCTCAGGTCCTTTCACATGGGCAGCAGCATCACTGGAAATGATAGGCATACAAAGTACAGTGAAGACTGAGAGGGGCAGGAATGAGGAGGACCGACGAGAAAGAGAGATGATAGGAATATTCACGTTTTCACTTACCTTTTTTCAATGAATTAAAATTGAATTTAACCCGCACATACCTTAATGGATTGAATTTCATTAATCTTATTTTATAAACTTACAGTTAGAGAACTAATGGTCAATAGTCATAGAAGCAGTAAATTATTAAGTTAGTAATGAACTGGTTATCAAACTCTTGTGTCTGATAATATATCATGCTACTTCTGCATGAACAGTAATGTTAATAGCATCCTATATCTCATTTTTCTTTATATTTTGCATCTATATCTCATTTATTTTCATAATAATCCCATAAGATAGTTTTTAAGGTTAATTCTGTGTGTCAGTTTGGTCTACGATATGCCGATATTTGGTCACACATTAGTTTAGATATTTCTGTGAAGGCATTTATTAGATGAGATTAACATTTACACTGTGAACCAGATTACCCTCCATAATGTGGGTGGACTCCATTCACTCAGATGAAGACCTTAATAGAAAAAGAGTGACCTCCCTGAGGGAAGGGAGAGTTTTACTATAGGCTATATTTAGACTTGAAGATCTTTTCCTGAGCTTCCAACCTGTCAGCCTATTCTGTGGAGTTTGGACATATCAACCTTTCATACTTGCATGAGCCAATTTCTTAAAATAAATCTATCTGTGTATCTACATACATCCTGCTGGTTCTGTTTCTCTGGAGAACGCTGACAAACTTAGTAGTTATTATTATCTTTTTTTATGGATAAGTAAACAGGTTCAGAGAAGTTCAGTAATTTGCCTGCCAACTGGTGAACTGTCCAAGATTACACAGTCAGTTGGAGGACTTGATAGTGCAAATGGGTTCATTTTCCTTTGTCTACTTTTATATCTTTTTAGAATGTATTCTTTAATAACTATATAGTAAAACACTGTATTAGTTTCATATGACTACTCTAACAAATTATAAACCTGGTGGCTTAAAAATAACATGGATTTATTTTCTTATAGTCCTAAAGGTCAGAAATCCTAGAGTTTTGCTTTTGGTCATCAGGTCTCATCATGGAGTTTAGGGGGCTTTGTGGGGAGAATTCAATTCCTTGCCCTTTTCGGTTTTTAGTGACTATGCTCTGAATTTGTGACTCTTGTCTAATCTTCAAAGCACATTGCTCCAATATTTGCTCCCACCACCAACTTGCCCTTCTCTCTTCTGTAGTCAAGCCTCCCTTTGCCAACCTATTATAAGGATACCTGTGGTTATATTTTAGAGCTCACTTGGATAATCAAGGATTCCCTCACTATTCCAAGATCCTTTATCACATTTTCAAAGTCTCTTTTGTTATACATAGGAGCATTCACAGGTTTCAGGGATTAGGAAGAGGGACTATTATTCAGCTCACTATGCTCAGTTTTGTCTTTTAGAAATAATATACCATTTAGTCTGATTACACAAATGTGCTTACTTCTTCCTTCCTTTCTCATTTGTCTTGCTAATTCTTTTGTGAAATAGATTCAAATCAGGACTTTGAAAAGAAGTGAGCAAAAGACTTGGAATTGTTTAATTCCAACTGTTTAATTAGAATACACACATTGCATCTACTTTCCAAAAACTAGGACTCAGAATCCATAGAGATAGAGAAATAGACATTCTTAAAGCCTTTATGTTAAACTTGCTTCCTCATGGAGAGTTTACCAGATCCCTTTATTAACTATACTTATTTGAGTAGCACATTTTTATTTTCTTTCCTTTCTGTTTGTTGGAGAATGACCAAAATATAGGGCTCAACTATATATATATAATTTAATAGGTTGTTTAATAGGTTCCCAGATGACTGAGAGCTGGCTGTAGATCTAATAGTTCATCTGTGTAGGAAAACTTAACTTTGCTTTGGTGGGGCCTTGTTTCCTTGTTTCAAAGAAGGTCTCCAGGGCCTCATTTAGTCAGATCTCCAGTTCACAGAGCAAGCTGACTTGTGTCAGCAGTTCATTTTCTTAGCTATAGCAATCTTCTGTGACCTTGAGATTTATGTCACAGCCAGGTTTAACTCTGTAGTGACATGTAGTGATGAGATCTTGAGTTTTGTGGTCTGACAGACTAGCTTTGAATCCCAAATCCACTACTTACTTAGTATGTGGTATTCTTGGCTTAATGTGAGGTTTTAAGTCCCTGCCAGTAGAATAAGGATAACAGTAACTTTTGCACACAAAACTTGACTTGTATTAAAGGCAAGCAGAACAAATATATCATTAACACCTACCCTCCTTTACATCCTGTTACAACTAATTTCTAACTATTTTACAACTAATTAGCAACTGTTAGCCTTTTGACATGTCATTACACTTATGAGACAAAATGTATAGATTTGATAGTTCTGCTGTTCTTTACAGAGACCATCCCAGTAATGCTAAGGGTGGGGTTAGAGAGCTTCAATGAAGTGTTTGTGATGGCCTCTCCCCAACAGCCTTTGGTTCCTTCCCCTTCTTTGGCTTGATATCAGGCAGCACTATGTATCTTGCAGAGGATGATGCCTGCCTAGACTAAGCTGGTCATGATTGTTTACCAGCGTCCTCTGCCAATGATTAGTTTAAGGGTGACTGTGTGGTTTGTTTTGGGGGGTTGAGATGTAAAAGACTATAAGGGAAGTTTCTGAGGAAATTCAGGGAAAGATTTTCTTCCCTGATTGCTTCAATCATCTCCAATTTACCATATAGGCAGGGAGTACTACACTCCCTGCCTAATGATATAAGGATGGCCAAACAATGGCACCTGCCATTAAACACATGAAATTGACATAACTCTATTAATCACAGATACTCTCAGAGAAGGACACTGTGTGCCACACAGGCCACATGGGGTCACATTTGGGAAGAGAATGTATAGCTAGGGGCTGAGGAATACAAGCCTGTAGTAGGAGAGGTTGTGGTTCCTGTAAGAGGACACGATGGGTTTGTTTGAATAATTTTACAGGCTGTCAGGAAACTGAAATCTGCTACTCAGTGATAACCAAGAGCTTTGCCTGGTCACCTTGGTAAGGAAGGTCATGTGGCTTAGGGACTTTATCTGTGGTAGCAGAGTGGGAAATGAGACTTGTTAAGACTTAGGCTTTCTCTGTTTCACTAGCTATCAAACCAGTGCATAATATTTGACTTCAGTTTCAGGCCATACTGATAAAAGAAGGAGGAAAGAAGAGGGAGAGAATGAATATTGGGACATATTTAATGTACTCTTTGGATATTTGGTTATTATCATGTGTGATAATTATCATGTGACCATGACAGTTTAGTTAAAAGCATGACATCATTTTTTCAACCATGAAGGGAAACACTGCAGACAGTTCAAGAATGGTGGAGTAAAAAGAGAAATAAGCTTAGGTCTGTATCAACTTAAGAGTTTGGGGTCTGATATTAAGATCCTTGATCCATTTTGAGTTAATCTTGGTATAGGGTGATATACATGGATCTAGTTTCAGTTTTTTGCAGACTGCTAACCAGTTTTCCCAGCAGTTTTTGTTGAAGAGGCTGCTATTTCTCCATCGTATATTTTTAGCTCCTTTGTCAAAGATAAGTTGCTCATAGTTGTGTGGCTTCATATCTGGATCCTCTATTCTGTTCCACTGGTCTTCATGTCTGTTTTTGTGCCAGTACCATGCTGTTTTTATTGTTATTGCTTTGTAATATAGTTTGAAGTCAGGTATTGTGATACCTCCTGCATTGTTCTTTTGACTGAGTATTGCCTTGGCTATTCGTGGCCTCTTGTGTTTCCATATAAATTTCACAGTAGTTTTTTCAATCTCTTTAATGAATGTCATTGGAATTTTGATGGGAATTGCATTAAACATGTAGATTACTTTGGGGAGTATCGACATTTTTACTATGTTGATTCTACCAATCCATGAGCATGGGAGATCTCTCCACTTTCTATAGTCTTCCTCAATCTCTTTCTTCAGAAGTGTATAGTTTTCCTTGTAGAGGTCTTTCACATCTTTTGTTAGGTTTACACCTAGGTATTTGATTTTATGAGCACATGATAAAAGCGAGAGCACACAAGGGAGGGGTGAGGATAGGTAAGACACCTAAAAAACTAGCTAGCATTTGTTGCCCTTAATGCAGAGAAACTAAAGCAGATACCTTAAAGCAACTGAGGCCAATAGGAAAAGGGGACCAGGAACTAGAGAAAAGGTTAGATCAAAAAGAATTAACCTAGAAGGTAACACCCACGCACAGGAAATCAATGTGAGTCAATGCCCTGTATAGCTATCCTTATCTCAACCAGCAAAACCCCTTGTTCCTTCCTATTATTGCTTATACTCTCTCTACAACAAAATTAGAGATAAGGGCAAAATAGTTTCTGCTGGGTATTGAGGGGGGGAGCGGGAGGGGGTGGAGTGGGTGGCAAGGGAGGGGGTGGGGGCAGGGGGGAGAAATGAACCAAGCCTTGTATGCACATATGAATAATAAAAGAAAAATGAAAAAAAAAAAAAGCTTAGGTCTGCAATAGCTGAACTTCCCCTATCTGCCTACTCTCAGACTTTCACATGACATACATAAGCCCCTGTTGTTGAATCACTTTTTGTCTGTTATTCTGTCACTTGTAGTTGAAGCATCCTGTTGTGGAGAGCTTCTGGCTTTAAAGGCATATCCCCCTGTGATTTTATATGTATAACGTCTTTTCTCAGACTAACACAGCTATCTGTATTGTGTTAAGTGTGGTTGTAGTACAGGGTGTTATAGACACCATCTGGGACAGAGTAAGGAGCTTGGAAAATCAGAGAAAAAACTCCAATGGAAAACAACTGAATCCCTGGCCCTCTGGCCCACCCCATGAGGAGAATTTGACTTTTATTTACTTTCAAGCAGAATTTTCATAAATGTTAAGCCACTGCTCTTAATCCCTAAATAGAAATATGTACACAGGTTATTGGTTACCCTGATGCTGCCTTGTATGTGGCCCACAAGGTGGAGGTATTATATTCCTTTTATTTTTCAAACATTTTTCAGTCTATGAATCATCTATAGTTAACGAAAGGTATCTGCCTTAGAAATATGACAAAACTAACCAAAATCAAATACGGAGAATGTCCTAGAATAAAGGAGAATATCACTTTCTGATTGCTATTACCTTTGCATTTATATGCTTCAAAAAATAAACAATAACAAGAACAAGAGAATGATATTGCACTTATCTTTTAGAGAGAAAGAGAACAATTTGGCTAAAATGATACTACCCAGTGATTTTATTTGCTTAGACTTTGATTCTAATTGTCTCCAAGCTTTTAAATATTCCATACTGTTATTTTGAAAATTACTCATGTTAAGTATTACATAATAAAATATTTAAAATCCTTCTAATAAATTATTAATAAAAGTTTAAGAAAACTGAGTAGGCCAATGTGAGATATTTGGAACGCAATTTTCAAAAATAATTCTAATGTAGTTTTTTCTTACTAAAGCAATGAACATTATTGGATCTTGGAGACTATAAAATATTATTAATTTACACTTAGAAAAAATTTTATACTTAAAAATGATAAAAACATTTAATCTCTGATACTAGGTATGATGGTTAATCTTGTCGATTTGATTGGATTGAAAGATGCCCAGGAGAAAAGGGCAGCACACTTTTGGGTGTGTCTGTGTGGGTATCTCTGGAGACAATTAATGAAGACAGGAAGACCTATCCTAAACATGGGAGGTGCCCTCCAATAGGCTGGGGACCTAGAAGGAAGGGAAAGAAGGAAGAGGCCACTGGCAAGAACATGCTGTCACTCTCTTCTTGGCTGCTATGAGGTGAGCAGCTTTGCTTCACCACACCCTTCCACTGTGATATCCTGCCTCAGGCCTAGAACTACAGTCAGCCAACCTTGTACTGAAACATGGGTCAAAATAAGTCTTTCCTCTTTTTAAGTTGTTTATGTCAACGATTTTGTAACACATTGAGTCTGTTATGCCAAGAAAGAATGGCTTTGCCCAATTTTGCTAACTTTTTACCTTCTCAAAGTTCCAGGAAGACCAGAGCCCCAGGAGTCTTTGAAGATCACTTATCACATTACTTCTCTATGTATGAGCAAGTCTTTTTTTTTTTTCTTTTTCTAGTATGGGTTGGAACTCAAGACCTTGCACTTGCTTAGGTAAGCACTCCACAACTTGAGGCATGCCCTCAGCCCTTTTTTGCTTAAGTTGTTTTTCAGATAGGCTCTTGTGCTTTTTCTCCCAGGGCTGGCCTTGGACTACAATCCTCCTGTCTACACTTCCCACATAGTTGAGATTATAGATATGCAGCACCATGCCCACCTTGTTTGCTGAGATGGGAGTCTCTCTAACATTTTATCAAGGCTGCCCTTGAACCACAGTCCTCCTGATCTCCACCAAGTAGCTGGGATCACAGGCATTTATCACCATGTCAGGCCCATGAACAAGCTCCATTAGTTACTCTCCTTTGCTTTATGTGTAGGTAGGAGTGGCCAGAGAATAAAGTGCCTTGTGTACTCTGCTAAAGAGCTTTTACTTAATTCTTCAGGTAGTTGTGGTTCACTAACGATATAACTCCAACAGCATTACTGCAGAACCTCCTTGGTTAAGGATATTGTCAGAGGGAAGATCAGACCACAGCTCCTGAGATCAGAAGAAGCAGAGTAAGACCTGAACTTGGCAGAGGCATGGCAGATGCAGGTAGACAGGGGTTACAATTGAAAGACACCAAGTGGAGACACTGGAGGAAGAGAGGGAAGATGGGAGAGTGGAAGGGCTAAGAGATGGCAGTTAGAATTGTGTTTATTGCTGTGTGAAATGGGTCTGTGATATGACAGTCTCCTAAAATTACAGAACCTATGCCAAAGGCCTGTAGCATCTGCATTGGTTCCTCAAAAGAGATTAAGCTCTAAGGTTTTCTTGGTTTTGTTTTCTTACAGTGCTGGGAATCAAAACCAGGACCTTGTGCTTGCTAGTCAAGCACTCTATTACTGAGTTAGATTCTCAGTTTTTTGGTTTCGTTTCACTTTGTTTTTAGATTTCAATTTTGCTGTTAAATTTCATTTTTGGTGTTCATTTTTAGTTTTGCTCATCTCTGTTTCAGATAGTTGTGATAAAAGACCTTTTAGCTGTGATGTTTGCAAAGAGCTGAAAAAGTGAATTGTGTTGTTTTCTGTTGTAAAATCTCAAAGGTTAAGGATCAGGATGGATTTTCTAAAGCTCATTTTAGGCACTCAAGAAATCCTAAAAACAGTGACATTATACCATAAAAGACCCATGTCTTGGCATAATATCGATGATTTTGCTTACAGAAATAGTTTCTAAATAAGAGTAGAAAGTCATAGAAGAAAGCAGATTATAATATTAATTATGGCCTCAAAAATTAAAATATTATAATACATATTATTCATTTATTTTCCCAACAATTGGTTATGAACACTGATTACTTATAAATGCATTCTATGTACAAAACAGCATAAAAATAAAATGATTATAACTTAATCAGTTAAAATTGTTGTTGTTTCAGTCATGAAGGAGGGAAATCTGTTTTATTAATAAATTGAAAAGTATATGCAATCTAAAGGTTAATTTCTGAAGTAAAAGAGACTAAAATTTTAAAAACATGAAATATTTACATCAGTAATTTCAGTTATCATTAGAAAAATGGCAAAGTATTTTCAATTTACTGATACGATTTTTATGAAATTCTTAGTAAAGTATTAAAAGTACATTAATATAAACTAATAAGTACTCCAGATAAAACTTGAAGGTAAATGAAAGGAAGGAGCTGTTGCTGTGAATCAAATATTGCCCATAATTTGAAATTCCATGAGGGCTAGAAATTCACTTGGACACATATTGAAGATGAAATTTGAAACAACCGACTATTCTTATCAAATGAGGTGCATTTTGCAAGTTATACCTTGTGTTAATTTAATGGAAAGTAAGTACAGAGAAATGGCTTCCTTACTCCTGTTTTGCCATTTTTTTAAACTGTAGCATCTTTCACAAGTTTTTAATTTCTTTAAACCTCATTTTTCTTTACTTATAAAAATAGGCCGTAATTCAAACTTTCCTTCCAAGGTCATCACTGGCAACAGAGAATGTATAAAAAGCCCATAGTGTGTTGTGGGTACTTGCTGAATGATATCACTTAAGTTAAAATTACTATTTTAAGACCAAGTTAAGAAATACAAAAATCACTTTGGTAATCTTATTTTATGCATGAGTCATTGAAGCTTAATTTTTTTTCCTTAGGAGTTCAAAAACTGAAAATGAACAAAATGTTTTAAATATTAGTCCACTCCAAAGAATTCATGTAAAACAGCATTACAATGCTACGCTTGTTACTTGATTATGATTGTTAATAACAATTGTCATGTATCTTCAAATACCAATACAAGCATGCAAGTCCTACAAGTGCAGCATAATCAATATTAGATTATTTTACTTATTAGGGCAAGATATAACAGATGCCAAAGTTTGTAACTTGACTACACATTTTTTCATGAAATTTCTTGTGCAAAAGTAAATTTTCCTTGTGCATGGGAAATACAGCTGAAGAAGATGAATCATTACAAACAAGAATGATGAGGAAAATACTCAGGACATTGCAGCAAGTATAGTATAGTCATATTGAGCTACAATCCCTAAAAACAGTAAAGGTGTAAATTGCCCAAGAGATTGCTTTTCTGCCTGGAAACGTCTATTGATTGGTCTTTGGCAGAAGGTAAACTTCTGCTTAAATTTTATGTTCTTGATCAATATATTTTTTCACAAGGATTGCACTTCCTTGACAGTTACTTAGATTTAGTCTATAGTCTTATGTTGGCTCAAGCCCAGCTACTTACTTACTTAATACTTTGTTGCCATCACAATCATGCATTTGGAAAATAAGTTTGGTGTATATTACCCAACCCTTGATATCATGTATGATTTAGAATAAAAAATTAACGTATAGACTCTGCAAACACTTTGTGCATATAAATAACACAAAAAGGAAATAAATAGAAATTAAAAAATTCAGTTCACATACAGCCTTTTTAGGTACAGTTAAAATAGACATAGCATCATATATTGGCAATAAATTAACTACTTCTTGGCCATCCAATAGAAGCACAAGGGACCCAACGTATTTCTACATGTATGCAGAGTTACTTTGTTAGAAGAGAGAATGCCTCTTTTTTTTATGACTGATTATTTTCAGTATGATATATATTACCTTTCATTTTAGGCAAATAGTTATCAGAAAGTTGGAATACAAAACTGAAAGCCCCACATCATGTTGAAACTAAGCTAGGCAAGCAAGGCCACCAGGAAGCCAGAGGTCAGTGGGATGACCCAGACCATCCTACAAGCTGGTCAGGCCATTCCCGGGACCCCTATTAGGCCCTATCCTGGATCAGAAAGGTGTTTCTATCAGCCAATTCTCTAGTGAGTTTAATGAGAAGATGAAGAACATCAAAGAATGCATTCTGCTGCCAAAGAAGATTTTTGTGAAGCCTGACAGGACATTTAAAATCAAGATTGGACAACTCATTGTTTCCTCTTCTTTGAAAGCAGCTGCTGGAATTGAGGAAGGGGCTCAGGAAACAGGGAAAGAGGTGTCAGGCTTGGTGACTTTGAAGCATATGTGTGAGATCATCCATGTCAAAATTTAGGAGGATGCCTTTTCTCTGCAGGATGCTCCCCTGTCCTCTGGTGTCTGCTTCTTCATTGGGTCTGGTTGTTCCCTGGCATTCACATGGTGAAGGACCTCAGTACAGAAGAGCTGGCAGCTTTCTTAGGGAACAAGCTGTGCTTCTGGCTGTTCAGAAAGAGGCTACATAATGGCTGTCATATTTTCAAATTAGATTTTGTTTAGGAATATCTGGGAAATTCTTACTGAGTGATAGGCCAATTATTAGGGCATCTTGGCCCAGAGGTTGAAATCTCAAGGGCTCAGAATTCAAGTAATAAAGAATTAAATATGAATAATTTTATATCTGATGCTCCTTTCCTGGGTGGGTGATAGTGTAGAATCTTTGTTATGAAATTTGGGTTCTTATAGCACAAGAGTTAAAAATCGCCTTTTGTCCAAAATGATACATATTCTGCATTTGGTGCTACCTGAGCTTGTGCAGCTGGACCTCCAGCAACTGAACTGGTTATTTTGCTGCTTAGAAGTTGTAAAATTGCTGTGTCTTCAACCTGAAAACTTTAATTTACTGAATTTGACTTAGCAAACCAGTATTTATTGAACATACAATAATAGGCAATGTATTGTCATTACAGACAGTACATATGTAACAGTTAACAAAACACACAAACCCCCTACCCTTGTGGATCACATTTTCAGGTGAGGGATGGGCAGGAATAGATAATAATCAGTGCAAAAATATAAAATATAAAGCATGCTAAAGTAAAGAAAGGCAGGAATGTAAGGTGTGTTCCATGTATTGTGGGGTGCTGTATGTTGATGCTCTGGGTGTTGATTAATATGGCCAAGTTAGAGTGGTTAAGGGAGTTCTCCTAAGAAAGGGATATTTGAATAAAGATCTGAAGAAAGTAAAGGAGCAAGACATGTGATTATTGAGAAGAGCCTTCCAGATAGAGAAATAAGCAAAAGGCTAGAGTAATCAGGGTGGCAGCCATCTAGCTGGAGAAGCACAGCAATGAGAAGAAAGATGGAGACTAGATTGGAGCCATCACAACAGATCATGTGGAGTCCTGTGACATTGCAAGAGCTGTTGCCTCTACCCAAGAAGCAATGGGAGAATTTGGAACAGAGATGCTCCAGGACTCATTTCATATATTTTAAAAAGTATTCCTCTGACTGCAATCTGTAGCTGAGGTCTCCTCTTCTAAACTGCATATACTTATCATTTTCTGTAGGTTTCAGGGAAGCTGGCAGGTGAGCAATGGGATAAGGGGAGACACAAAACCATCCATTTTGTGTATTACTCTGGATTCAACTGAGCTCATAGGGCATGGATGCAAAAGACCTTCTTTAGGTCACTGGCACATTTAGTCCTATACCTACTTGTACTCAAGAGAGCTTCCATGTAAATTTTTGTGGGAAAACAGCACAGCAAGAAAGGATGATAAGATTTATAATTAGAGAAACCTGCCTATAATCATTTCTTCAATTTAATGCCTATGATATATTGGTCAAATGATCTCATATATGGAAATTAAAATAATATTGTCTATCTCATGGGATTGTTGGAAGAACACACATACACAATTGCTCAGCCTAGTGATTGATACCAAGTAGGCAAGCAATAGTAATTAATTTGTTTCCTTGGATGACTTGGAAATTACAGTGCCTGGATTTGGAATTACTAAGTGTTAGAAATAAGACTCAGGAGTCAATCAGAAAGGCAAAAGTTTTACTTCTGCAGAAGGATGTGCCACGGACATAGGTTCCATAAGCAGGTTCACTGAGCAGGAAGTCCACTCAAGTTTTTATTCCTGACACAACACTGCCCCCTTCTCCTATTGAAGGAGTCAGGGTTCATATCTTTCTTGATTAACTATAGATGAGGTAAAGGGCAAAGTTAACATTTAACATTCCAGTAAGCTGTGAGATAAGCAAGCATAATGGGCTGTTGCTTTAAAGTAGATTTACCCGGGTTGAGTATAATTCTATTTCTTTGAAGAAAAAGACAAGGTATCCCTCACACTAAGCTATATAGTTTTACTTGTAGATGACTTGGATTATATAGATAATTACCCTGTATGATATGGCTCTATGGAAGGACAGCTCAGCAGAAATGCAAGTGGCGAGCAAATTTACTCTCAATCATAAATTATGTTTATTACAAGTTATTCAATAGCCTAAATAGAGAAGGAAGTTCACTTACTTTAACTAAGGAATCTGTATCACTGATTCCATAGTGACTAGACCTTTCTTCTATATCTCTATTGGATTTGAACATTTGGAGAAGTCTATTTTCCTCTCAAAGGGAGAATCCATTCCTTTTCTGTAAACCATTTCCTCCTGGTTGATTTTCAGGTGTATTAGAAGATCAAGGGTTGAAGAAAATTAATAGGAGTAAAGACTCTTGGGAACTATAAGAAATATTTGGAGACCTTAAACCTAGTGTTCTCTGCTCCTGCTGACCTGCAGCATAAATGGTAACTAGATTTTTCTTATGAAAAAAATGAGCTTTCACTGAATAAGTATCTAAAAGCATGAATATAGCAGGAGCTCCTATTTGAGAGATTCAACTTACAGATACTGTTATAGGAGAATTCCACAGTCTTTTTTAAAAAATATTTTAAATTTTCTTTTATTCATATGTGCATACAATGTTTGGGTCATTTCTTCCCCCTGCCACAGTTTTTCACTCCTATTTTACCCTAAATTCAACAGGCATGTTGAGCTTTCAAAGCATTCTAAGACACCAAAATGAAAGTATACAAACCATCATCATCACTTACAAAGATACAATTTCTTTTTTAAAATTTTTATAAATATGTGCATACAATGTTTGTATCATTTCTCCCCCTTCCCCTCACCCCCTCCCTAACCCCCCCCCCACTTCTTCCCTTACCGTTCCTTACCCCTCGCTACCCGGCAGAAACTATTTTGCCCTTATCTCTAATTTTGTTGAAGAGAGAGTATAAGCAATAACAAAGATACAATTTCTGAAGGAGAAGGTTGTGTGAGAAAACTACAGATGAAAGTGCAATAATAAAGAGAAGACTACCTTTTCTTATTTGTACATAAATATTTTTCATATCAACTGTGCTTTAGGTGTGGTTTGTTTTATTATGTCCTCCAAGGGTCCACATGTGAAAGACTTGGTTCCTAGTGTGGTGGTGATATAAAACTTTAGAAGGTAAGGCCTAGACGAAGGACTTTGGTAATTGAGGGTATGTCTTTGAAAGGTAGCTCTTGTGAGAGGGTTTTTACAAAGCCTGAGTTTAGCTCCCTCTCTTCATCTCTGCTCCTAGTTTGAGATGTAATCATTTGCTTGCTTTTGCACACCTAGCCTCTGTGAGGTGATGGAATAAGGGGTGGCCGTTGAACTTGAACAATGCCGTTTAGACTTTCAGTTCCCCAAGCTGTAAGCTAAACAAACCTTTTCTCTTTTTCAAATACCCACCTCAGATATTTTGTTGTAATATGTGAAGCTGACTAATACAAGGTGCATATTTATCTATATCCATATAGTTGATCTTAAAGAATTGGTTCATATGATTGTGGAGGCTGAAAACTGTATGATGTATATTTGTAAACTGAACACAGAGGAAAGGCAGTGGTTCAGTTTCACTCTTAGTCGGAAAGCCAGAGAACCAGGAAAGTCTAAAGTATAAGTTTCAGTTTGAGAGCAGAAGACCCACATTACAGCTTCAAAACAATCAGGCAGAGAATAAATTCTCCCTACTCCACCTTCTGTTCTCCTCAGGCTTCCAGTGGATTGGGTAACGCTCATCCACATTGGGCTGGGCCAACTGCTTTACTCAGTCTACTGATTCCAATGTTAATCTTATCTAGAGACATCTCAGAGATTAAATAATGTTTAACCAAGTATCTAGGCATCCCATAGCTTGGTCACATTGACACATAAAATTAACCACCCCAGGAACCTAAATGGAAGCTATTCTTGTATAAGGTTGGGACTCCAAAGGTCTTTACCCTCAATAACATGATGAAATAGAACTAACTAAGCAGCTGCAAGGCTAATCAACTTCCTCAAACCTTGGCTTTGAATGGTGAGGAGGAAATGTGTCACTGCGAATTTGGAACCATGAGTTGGTCCTATGTGAATTTGTAATACAAAATCAAATTACCTATTTGGCTTCCAGAAAACTTCAAGCCAAAACTTAAATTAACTGGGGTGTGGCACAAGTGGTAGAGCACTTGCCTAGCAAGCTTGAAGCCCTGAGTTCAATCCCCAGTACTGCCAAAACTTAAATTAAATTTAAATTATAATCTTGTAGTGTCTCAGCTACTTGGCAGAAGAAAATACACATCCAGAAGGAACCCATTTTTATTTCAGCCATCAAAAAAATTCTTACAAACAAATTCCAAATAAAACAAGGAGTTCAAACTAAGAAATAAACATAAAGGACAACGTTACAAAACCCAGCAAAACAACAGGCCTCAGAAACAAAAAAGAGCCCAGCGCCAGTGGCTCACGTCTGTAATCCTAGCTACTCAGGAGGCAGAGATTAGGAGGATTGCAGTTTGAAGAATCCCCAGGTAAATAGTTCATGAGACCCTATCTTGAAAATAAAAAAATGCTGGCGGAGTGGCTCTGAGTTCAAGCCCCAGTA
The DNA here is from genome assembly GCF_047511655.1 of Castor canadensis. Lineage (NCBI taxonomy): Eukaryota > Metazoa > Chordata > Mammalia > Rodentia > Castoridae > Castor > Castor canadensis. The sequence goes on along the minus strand of NC_133392.1, from coordinate 104,435,780 downwards.
CCACCAAAAAAAAAAAAAAAATACAAGAAAGAGGGGTTTTAGATAAGGAGACTATTAGACAAAGACTTAAAATGATTGTTTTAAAGGAACCATCAAGGATGTGAAGGCGATTTGGCTGTGACATCTCTCACCCCATTAATCACCAGGGTTGATTCAGCTGATCTGGCTGGCTAGGTGGGTGTCCCCTTCCTCCCTCACTGCTCCATGTGCATCCTTCCTGAAGCTGCGCGCTTGGTCTAAGAGGACGACCATCCCCGATAGAGGAGGACTGTTCTTTGGTCAAGGGTATACGAGTAGCTGCGCTCTCCTGCTAGAACCTCCAAATAAGCTCTCATAAAGGAACCATCAAGCATGATGCAAGCAAGAAAACATAATAAATTACTAATCAGGGTAAATAAAGAAATCAAACAAAACGAAAAGAAATGCTTACGCCACACATGCAGACACACACAATTGAAATTGATAATTTATAATTTAGACATAGATGAAGAGAGGATTTGTGAATTACATAATAGATCTGAGCTAGAAAAATGCAGCACAATGAAACAGAACATCACTTGAAAGTCGGTCAAGAGATATACAGGAGTGAGACTCTACTAGCTATTTATTGATGTATAATAATTTTTAAATATTTCCTAGTAATTTAAAACAACACACTTTTATTATCACAGTTTCTGTGGGTCAGAGTCCAGGCACTCCTTTACAGGGTGTCACAAGGCTGCAAGTCTGGTTGTTGGCTGGGGTTGCATTGCCATGTGAGCTTGATTTAGGAGTGGTTCATTTCCAAATTTACTCAGATTGTTGGGCAAATCCAGTTCTTCGTGATTGCAAATTGCAGAAATGGGGGCTGAAGTTTCTTGCCAGGTGATCACTGGCGGCTGCCCTCAATTCCTAGAAGCCTCATATACTCAGAGAGTTACTTGTCACATGTGGTTATCAAACCTGGTTGTAGGCAGCCATGGGTGACAGAGAGAGAGAGAGAGAGAGAGAGAGAGAGAGAGATTGAGAGAGAGAGAGAGATGATATAGAAGAGATAATGCACACCAGGAAGCAGAGGTGAGGGGAGCCACTTTAAGGAGCTGTCTACCACAGAAATGGTAACAAACATACAACTGGTATTCTAGACTAAGATAAAGAAAACTGAAACAAGTGAAAAATTTCCATAACAGACAAAATATGCTGAAAATCTAGGTTCAGATTTCTTTGTGCTTTCGGTATATTGACTCATTGAATCTCAAGAACAACCATGAATGGTGAGTACTGTTATAAATTTTATTTTACAGAAGAGGTTAATTTCTATAGACAAGTTAAGAAATGATTAAGCAAGGAAGTAAAGAATAATATCAGAGCAGACATTTATCTATGATGGCTCCAAAATAAAAAAGACTCAAGAAAACCAGAACTATTTTTAAAAATCAAATTAATAAAGTAAATAAACCTCTGGTGTGTTGGCTTAAAAAAAGAACAGAAAAATGATAAATCTAATCAAAAGACAAAAGGATACAATAACTGCAGGTGCAACCAATGTTGAAAGGATGAAAAGATATTAAAAAGAATATACATTAGCATGCAATTGTGAAAATGCATAAATTATAATTTTCCACAGTAATATGGATAGATTTTAAAACAATGTTGAATTAAAATTTAAGCTATCTTAGAATATTTTGCAACATGATATTTTCTTAAATCTCAAGCCAAGAAAAATGAAACAGATATGATTTAGAGATAGATGCATAAAGATTAACAGTATTGGAAATAAAGCAAAGAAATGATAAATAGGAAATTCCAGATCATGCCTGATCTCCTCTGGGAAGAGTAGAAAAGAATAGGAGAGACATGAAGAAACTAATTCTTAGTTTGGGTGTGGGGTACTGAGTATTCTTTTATTTTTATACTGTATAACTTATATTAAAAATTTTATGATTCATAATGAAACATATTTTTGTATGTAACAAATATATTTACTTTTTGAAAAAAGCATTTAAAATAAATGAAATCAGAGAAAGGGTGTGCCTGTTACTTCTGCTTTGCTGTGACAAATACTTGAGAAAAACAAACTTAAAACACCTAAAATTTATTTTAGCTTATAGTTTCAGAAATTTCAGTCAATAGTCCTTATTCACTGATTTTGGGCCTGTGATGAGGCAGAACATCATGGTGGTGTAAGCATGTGTAGGAATAGGCCGTTTACCTTATGGAGGATAGGATGCAGAGAGAATGAGAAAAAGGAGCCCAGAGCAAGATAGAGACCCTCGGGACATGCCAGTGACCTACTTCCTCTAGCTAGGCTCCACTTCCTAATATTTCCAGAGTCACCACAAATAGTGATCCCATGTGGGGACCATGCTTTCAACACATGAACACAAGGAGGGCATTTCATATTCAAACCATAACATTCTGTCCTTAGTCCCCAAGGGCTTTCATCTCATAATGCAAAATGCATTTAGTCCACCTCCAAAAGTCCCCAATGTCTTAATAGTTCTAACATTGTTCAAAATCCTAATCCAAGTATCCTCTATCCTTGTAGACTCAAGGCAAACTCTTACTTGTGAGCTCCTATAAAATCAAAGAGAAAGTTACACACTTCCAATATACAGTGGCACAGAATAAACATTCTAGTTCTAAAAGGGAAGAATAAAATAGCAAGGAAAGATGGGACAAAAGCAAGGAAACCCAGCAAGGTAAACATTAGATTGTGTAACTCCATGTCCACTAGCCAGGGCATATGGTGGTGTGGCATGAGCTCTAAAGGGTTTAGGAAGCCCCGCTGCTGCTACAGCCTTGCTATCTGCAGCCCACTGGTCTCTCTCTTAGGCTGGCTCCACTCATTGCTTGTCTATGGCTTTCCTTGGCAGACCTTCTGAATTCCTGGCATCTCTAGCTTTCTGGGATCTCCATTGCATCTTGGGCTGCACTCTCACATCTTCATCTATCACCCTCATAGGGGATGTTTGGAGGGATTTCAACACTGTTACATTGCCTGGCCTCCCAGACCTTTCTTGAAGTCTCCATGCCTCCTAACGCTTGCATCTGTATTCCTGCAAAACCAGCACTGAGTGGAGAACAACAAGGTCTGCCACAAGCTGGAGTGGTAGCTAAACCCCCTGGAACCATTGCTGCAGTGGCCTCTGAGTGCCTGTGAGCTACATGTAGGAAAACCCCTAGACAGCCCTGTGAGTGTGGGGACTCAGGAGCTCTCTTTTCAAAACAAAAGTCTTTCAAAAGAGCTAAACCTCTGTAACCTTGAGCGTGCAGTGGGTGGGGTCTGGTCAATTCCTGAGATGGCTGGAAGGCATCTTTCCAATTGTCCCTGTGCAAAGTACTAGATTTTTTTTTAGATATTTTAGTTTTTATTTGATTTTTTTTTTCTAGAGGAAAGTAGTCTTAACAATATTCTGTAGGAAATTTCTCATGCACAGTTTGGTTTCTTTCAGTGAGCTAATGAGATAATCCCAAGGGAAAGTCAACAATATTAATCAAACAACACACTACCCTGGGAGACTGTGTGGCAGAGACAATGAACATTCCAAGTCAGGGGTCTTTAACATAAGCTTTGATTATATAGGCTTGTGTAGGCCACTTAGCTTCTTTGGAACTTAGATTTATTACATAAAAGTGCATCCTATAATCTTTTAAAATTACCAATTTAGTAGTGTTTATTAATTGTAAAGAGGGTAATAATGGGGTAAATATGATTAATTTCTTTTTAATGATGCTAATCTTTTTAACAGCCATGTCCTCTTTGTCCACAACTTTAAACTTGATTATTTTCTGGCCTAATGGCATGCTTTCAAAATCTTTTGTGTTCTGTGTTTTGCTCCAAACTCTCACTGTAAACCTGGCTAAAAGCAGCCAGGAATATCCATACCACAGCCTAAATTCTCTGCTGTCTTGAAACTTCCTCTGTCAAATTAATTAGTCCATTACTTTTAAATTCAGCCTAACTCAAAGTCTCAGGAGACAGGCAAAATTTAGATAAATTCTTTGCCAGAATGTAACATGAATGGCCTCAATTCCTAAGAGAACTTGTTCACATCTGAAACTTCATAAGCCTGGTGTTTACTCTCCACATTCTTGTAGTCATTCTAGTCTTTAGAAATCCCACCAGCATCACCCATTAAGCTCTGTTTACAGTATCCCAGGCTTTTTGTAACCCACTTCTCTAAACTTTTCACATTCTTCTCACAAGCCAGTTCCAAAGGCTTAAGAACCACCTGGTAAGGCTTGGTCATAGCAATGACCCCTTTTCTCTAGTACTGATTTTCTACATTAGTTACTTTTGTGCAGTTGTGAACAAAATACCTGAGAGAACAACTTAAAGGAAGAAAGATTATTTTCATAGTCCTTGGCTTCATTGATTCCAGGCCCCTGGTGAGGCAGAATATCATGACAACTGGAGCATGTGGAAGAGGTGGAGGAGTAGGCTGTTCACTTCATGGCAGATGGGAAAAAAGAGTGACAGAGAAAAACCCAGGACAATATAGATTCTCTAAGGGCATTCTCCCACTGACTACTTCCTCTAGCTGAGCCCCACCTCCTAAACCTCCCAAAATAGCACCATCAACTGGGAACCAAGCATTCAACATATGAGCCTATGGGGGATATTTCATACTCAAACTAGAGCACAGGGATTTTTGCATCTAAATAAATCTTACCTTGTATTACCATTTTAATCTCAATGTAGCCAATTTTGCTTATGTCATCTTCTCATTAATAATTAATTAACAAAATGCCAACATGATAAACAATAGTACTCAAAATATCAACTAAACTGCAGAAAAGAAAGGGAAAGTTTAGTTAATGAAACATTTAGTCTGATGAGAACATTGGAAATGTAATGGGGAAGGGGCTGTACCAGCTAAGTGAAGGATCCAAACTCACACCTGTTCTTGCTATTTGTAGATACTCTTAGTGTTATATGTGCCAGTTTTTTCCTATATCATGGTTCTTAGTTCCATCTTCAATGGGGACCTATCTTTAATTGCACCAGTGAGTGAAGCTTTTGTTCCAGGATAGAAAGACAACTAAAGATTCATTTAAAATATGATTTTGATCATATCTAAATGGATTTATCCATCATGGTACAAAGAAATTAAAAATGGATCTATTTCTTTATCAGTTATAGGAACAGTTACTTCTGAGTATGAAAAATATCACTGCAAGAACAATGCCTTCCATTTGAACAAACACTGAACTTGTATTTGCTGTTGTTATTTTGTTTCAGAGGCATCTGATTGTCAAAAACTAGCTACAGTATAAAAGTCTCACAAGATGAAATGATTCTAAACTTAAGTCACTTGATTTTATTTTAATCATAAAGCAGTGAATTTAAGAAAACGTGGAGGCATTGCTTTTTAAGGAAGAAGTAATCTGTCATGCAACATACATACAAAAATGTACATGTATAACTTTCTTTCCTTTCTTTCTCTTTCTCTCTCACTCTTTCTTTCTTTATCCATCCCTTCCTCCTCTTCCTCTTCATCCTCATCTTTTCTTCTCCTTCATTCCTTCCTTCTTCCTCCTCTTCCTTCTCCTTCACCTCTCTCTCCCCCTCCTTCATTTTATGAGACAAGGTAACAGGGTTTCACTATGTAGCTAGGTAGCCTCAAACTCATGATCCTCTTTCCCCAGCCTCCTAAGTATTGGGATTACACAGTACACATTTTCATAAATTGAAAATAATTGGAACCAAACAGAACAGTCAGAACTCCAGAAGCGTCCTGTTCAAAACTCATTTTTTCCATGCAATTACTTATTATGAAACATTTAGAAAATGTAGACATGCATCAAAAGAAAGAAAAAAATCTCTGTTTTTCAGCAATAGCTACTAATAACACTAGTGTCTATCCTTTCATTTTTCTTCAGATTTGAAATTTGTTTTTGTTTTGTATAGTTTTTTTAAGCCACAAATATTTGATAGTTTTTCTCCACTGTCCTATTTCAGTTTTATTCTTCACCAATGTGTTAATTGATTTCAATGCTGTTGAGGAGCAGCAAAATTAGAAGTCTCAATGACAATTAATAAGGAATGGTGATACAAGTTCTCACCAAAGTAAACTGCCCACACTTGCCTGGCTAGAGATTCATTCCTTATTTTAGCATTTACCTCTTCTCTTTAAATTGTTAGTATTATTTACATAATATTCAGTATCTTACTTTAAGTTAATAATTCAGAGGATGCTCCCCCTATACATGATCTTGGGCAGCAAAAGTGTATGGAACTGAATGCAACTGATGGGGAGCTTGGTGAAGGAATGAGGATGGGGACAGAGATGAGCAGAGCATCATGGGCATAGGTAGGCACATTAGTTACAACGTTGCCTACCTTTCTATTTTACTAGGACAAGGTATTTTCTTCTTTTCCCAATTACCTTTCTTCTTCTTTTAGGATTATCCTCATATGCTCTGTATCCTCTTTTCCCCCTCTTCTTTCTCATCAGGTACAAACAGTTCTTGGTAAGCACTTTGATGGAGAGTGAAGAGATTACTTCAGTGTGGGATATAAACAGATGAAGCATTTTGCACAGAAAATGCAGAGAAAGAAAGATCAGATAAATAGGTTGTAGGCTTTAGAGGAATAACAGATTGTTGGGGACCAGTGCAAATGCATCATGGTGAATTTAAAAGAAACAGAATGACTTGAACTGTGCTCAGTGAGGTCAAGACAACAAATCTCTTTGTCATCATTATTTAAATAACACTCACAATAAAAGTTTTCCTATATTTGTATGGTTTTTAAACATCATCAGAAATAGGTGAAATTCTGTAGATTCCACTTTAACATTTTGTTTTTATCCATGAATTTTGTGTATTTTCTCATGTCATGAACCAAATAGCATTTATTTCAAACACTTTAGGAAAAGTGTAACAGAACCACCTTGTAATACTGTCATGGACCTATCACCTTGATAACATTTTAAAGTGGTTATTATTTAAAAAAATAATTTAAAATTAAGTCATCAAGATTACTAGATTACTAGTGCAACTATGCCCATAATCCAGACCAGGAGGGCAAACATAGACTCAAAAAACACCCAAACTTCTCTCTCTTCTCATATTCTTATTCCGTGCCAGTATTTCCCATTGATCAAAATAAGCCAACAGTCAGAGGACAAGTGAGTCTAAGCAATAAATACAGAGAAGCCATCCTTCTTGGGCACAGAGCAGAGAACAGAAAGGCAAAGGATGGATGTATGCAAGAGAGATGACAAATGCAGTTAACTAGCATAAACAATTTCAGTAGTTTGTTTTATTCTTCTATACCATCAATGTGATAACCTTCAAATAATAATTTTGTTTTAAAATAATTATTTCCATTAACATAATTATTTCAGATGGTGACTGAGACAAAGCCACAGACCTTGTGAGCTCCTGAACCAGGGACCCTATGGAGACACAAGAGACACTCTTGACTAAGGTAAAGCACCAGAGAGAGCTCAAAATACAGCACTCTAAACCCTTAGATTGTGGAAGACTTCTCTGTGCCACAATCTAATAAAAGAACAGGCAGCTTGCCAAGTGCCCACCCTGTAGGCCTGAAGAGCCACTGCTCTGCTCCACTGGGTTCTCCACCCCTTGGGCTGCACTGGGCACAGATCCGTGCTGGATCCACGCACCACCAGGATCCCTGTGCCTCAGTCTGTGCCAGGCCCTAAGCACATGCCAGATCCACACCCCACCAGGACACCCGCCTCTTGGACCACACCAGATCCATGCTCCACCGGGACCCCCGCCCCTCTATCCCCTCTACCTCTTATGCTCTGAGGGGCCCCAGCTCCGTGTGGAATGACCAGAGCCACACACTGCTGGGCACCATCTTGGCATGAGACAACGACAACCGCATCCCCCAGCCTGCAGGGATCCCTGCACCTTGGGCAGAGCCAGGACCCAGCTCTACAGCCTTTCTAGATAACCACACCACCAAGCTCCCACTGGGGCAGCCACTAGAGGGCTCCCAACCTGCCTAAGACCCACAGACAGGACTGGATACTAAAGAAGTGACTGAACAAATAAGACTGCCTGCAATTTTTCTGTTCCAGAACTGGTGATTTTTTTTTCTTTTTTCTTTTTTTCCTCCCTTCTTTAAGGGTTTCACTGCCTGGTTTGCTATTTGATCACCCACCACCTCTCCCATTATTTTTTCTCCCTTCTTTAAGGATTTGGCTTCTGATTTGTGGTTTGATCACCCATCATGTCTGCAATTTTTTTTCTTTCTTTTTTACTTCTCTTAACCCTTTCTCTTACCTTTCCTTCTTTTTCTCTTTTTTTATCTTTCTTTCTTAGTTTTGTTAGTGTTAATACTGTTACCCAGCTAATACTAAATTACACATAGTCCAGGGACAGAAATGGTACCTAGTAGAAAAATGGGAAGAAGAAAAAGGGAGGTAAACCATTCTCACCTCCAAAAAAAAAGTAGTACAGTATTTAGAGGGAAATGAAGAAAATGGATACCCAGATCCAGAAAACTCTAACAAAACAAGGATAAACTATACCAAGGAACCCAATGAAGCCCACAAGAACATCCTGAAAGAAGAAATCCTAGAAGTAGTTAATGAGAATTTCATAGAGATGTTAGTAGACATGGTCAACCAAAACATACAGGAGGCACTCAAGAAATTCCAAGACAACAAAATTAAGAATATGAGAAAACCCAGAAAAAAATAAATGAAATTATAGAAGCCCTAAATAAAAACCAACCTGAAACTGAGACCACCATAAACAGAGAGATAAATGAATTAAGGACAAAATTTGAAAACATTAAAGAGGAAGTAACCCATGATATGGAAAATCTCAGAAAAAAGGATGAAACAGAAATACAAAACACAAAGGAAGGCCATTCCAACAGAATAGAACAAACAGAAGACAGAATCTCAGAAAGTGAGCATGAAATGGCAATTAAAGAAAAAACTGAAGAACTATTAGTTAAACAACACAAGACCTGTGAAAAGAAAATGCAAGAACTCACCAACTTCATCAAAAGACCAAACCTGAGAATCATGGGCATTGAAGAAGGAGAAGAAGGGCAAACAAAAGGAATGCATAATATATTCAACAAAATGATAGCAGAAAACTTCCCAAATCTAGAAAACAATGCCCATATAGGTACAGGAAGCCTCCGAACAGACCTGACCAAAATAGAACTACCCCACGACATATTACTATTAAGACAACAAGTACAGAAACCAAAGAAAGAATATTGAAGGCTATAAGAGAGAAAAAACAAATAACATACAAAGGTAAACCCATCAAAATCACAGTAGACTTCTCAACAGAAACATTAAAAGCAAGAAGAGCATGGGGTGAGATCTTCCAAGCACTGAATGAAAATAACTTCAATCCTAGGATACTTTACCCAGCAAAACTATCATTCAAAATAGATGGAGCAATAAAAGTCTTCCATGATAAGCAGAAACTAAAATAATATATGACCACCAAGCCACCACTACAAAAGATTCTCCAAGGAATTCTGCTCAGATATAATGAAAGCAAACAAAACCATGAAAGGGCAGGCAATACCAAACCAAAGGAGAAGAAAAGGCAAGAAAGTAAAGAGTAACACTGATTCAGCTACACATAATCAAACCTCTAATCAACAAACACAACTGCATGACAGAGATCACCATGTACTTATCAATACTAACACTGAATGTTAATGGACTAAATTCCCCCATCAAAGACACTGATTGGCAAATTGGATTAAAAAGGAAGATCTAACAATCTTCTGCCTACAGGAAACACACCTCATTGACAGAAATAAGCACTGGCTGAGGGTGAAAGGCTGGAAGAAGATTTATCAAGCCAATGGTCCCCAAAAACCAAAAGCGGTAGCAATACTTATCTTGGACAAAGTAGACTTTAAGCCTACTTTGATCAAATGAGATAAAGAAGGACACTCCATACTAATAAAAGGGGAAATACACCAAAAGGAAATAACAATTATCAACCTATATGCACCCAATGTCAATGCACCCAATTTCATTAAACATACACTGAAAGATCTAAAACATATACAAACTCCAGCACAGTAATAGTGGGAGACCTTAATACTCCCCTATCACCAATAGATAGGTAATGCAAACAAAAAAAAAAAATGAAGAAACCCAAGAACTAAATCACAACATACATCAAATGGACCTAAGTGATGTCTACAGAATATTTCATCCAACTTCTGCACAATACACATTCTTCTCAGCAGCCTGTGGAACTTTTTCTAAAATAGATCATATCTTAGGGCACAAAGCAAGCCTCAGCAAATACAAGAAAATAGAAATAATCCCATGTATTCTATCTGACCATAATGCATTAAAACTAGAACTCAACAACAAAAACAGCAGTAAAAAACATGCAAACTATTGGAAGCTGAATAACACACTGCTCAATGATCAGTGAGTTATTGGTGAAATGAAAGAGGAAATTAAAAGGTTCCTGGAAGTTAATGAAAATGAAAACATGACCTACCAGAACCTATGGAACACAGCAAAGGCAGTCCTAAGAGGAAAGTTTATAGCCATGAGTGCATATAGTAAAAGGACAGAAAAGATCTCAAATCAATAACCCAATGCTACAGCTCAAACTCCTAGAAAAACAAGAACAAGTAAATCCCAAAACAAGTAGAAAGAAAGAAATAATTAAAATAAGGGCTGAAATCAATGAAATAGAAACAAAAATAACTATACAAAAAAAATCAATGAAATAAAAAGCTAGTTTTTTGAAAAAATAAATAAGATCAACAGACCCCTGGCAAACTTGACTAAAATGAGGAGGAAAAAAAAACCCAAATCAGTAAAATCAGAAATGCAATAAGGGAGATAACAACAAACATCATGGAAATCCAAGAAATCATCAGAGACTATTTCAAGAATCTATACTCTAAGATATTTGAAAATCTTGAAGAAATGGACAGATTTCTAGAAACTTATAGCCACCCAATACTAAACCTAGATGATAGTAATCACCAAAATTGATCTATAACTCAAAAAGAAATTGAAGCAATAATAGAGTCTCCCAAAAAAGAAAAGTCCAGGACCTGATGGATTCACTGCTGAATTCTATCAGACATTTAAAGAAGAACTAATACCAACTCTCCTTAAACTGTTCCATGAAATATAAAAGGAACACTGTCTAACTCATTTTTGAAACCAATATAACTCTCATCCCAAAACCAGACAAGACACCTCCAAAAAGGAGAATTACAGACCAATTTCTTTAATGAATATCGATGCAAAAATCCTTAATAAAATAATGACAAACCAAATCCAACAACACATCAGAAAGATCATACACCACGTCCAAGTCGGTTTCATCCCAGGGTTGAGGGATGGTTCAACATACATGAATCTATAAATGTAGCATAGCACATTAATAGAAACAAAGACAAAAACCACTTGATCGTCTCAATAGATGTAGAAACAGCCTTCAACAAGACCCAACACCACTTCATGATAAAAGCTCTAAGAAAACTGGGAATAGAAGGAATGTACCTCAACATTGTAAAGGTACATATATGTCATATATATGGTATATATATGACAAACCTATAACCAACATCATACTTAATGGTGAAAAGCTAACACAATTCCCTCTAAAATCAGGAATGAGACATTGGTGCCCACTATCCCCACTCCTATTCAACATAGTACTGGAATTTCTAGCCAGAGCAATTAGGCAAGAAGAAGAAATAAAAGGAATACAAATAGGTAAAGAAACTGTCAAAATATCCTCATTTGCAGATGATATGATCCTATCACTTAAAGACCCAAAAAACTCTACCCAAAAACTCTTAGACACCATAAACAGCTACAGTAAGGTGGCAGGATACAAAATCAACCTACAAAAATCATTAGCTTTTCTACACACCAACAACGAACAAACTGAGAAGGAATATATGGAAACAATTCCATTCACAATAGCCTAAAAAAAAAATCAAATACCTAGGAGTAAATTTAACAATGGATGTGAATGACCTCTACAAAGAGAATTACAAACCCTTGAAGTAAAAGATAGAGGAAGACTACAGAAGATGAAAGATCACTGTGCTCATGGATTGGTAGAATCAACATAGTAAAAATGGCTATACTACTGAAAACAATCTACATGTTTAATGCAATTCCCATCAAAATCCCAATGACATTCATCACAGAAATTGAAAAATCTACCCTAAAGTTCATTTGGAAAGACAACAGACCATAAATAGCCAAGGCAATACTCAGCAAAAAGAGCAATGATGGAGGTATCACAATACCTGACTTCAAACTATATTACAAAGAAATAACAATAAAAACAGCATGGTACTGGCACAAAAACAGACATGAAGACCAGTGGAACAGAATAGAGGATCTGGATATGAATCCACACAACTATACCCACCTCATTTTTGATAAAGGTGCCAAAAATATACAACGGAGAAAAGATAGCCTTTTAAACAAATGTTGCTGTGAAAAGTGGTTACCCATCTGCAAGAAATTGTAACTAGATCCATGTTTATCACCCTGTACTAGTATTAACTCAAAATGGATCAAGGACCTAAATATCAGACCTGAAGCTCTGAAGTTACTACAGGAAGGAGAGGAAACACTCTGGAAGTAATAGGTGTAGGCAAGGACTTCCTCAATAGAACCCCAGCAGCCTAGCAACTAAGAAAAAGGATGGACAAATGGGACTTCATAAAATTAAAAAGTTTCTGGACAACAAAAGAAATGGTCTTTAAACTGAAGAGACCACCACAGAGTGGGATAAAGTATTTGCCAGCTATACATCAGACAAGGGACTGATAACGTAAGAAACTAAACTCTCCTAAAGTCAATGAACCAACTGAAAAATGATCAACTGAACTTAATAGAATTTCTTCTCAAAAGAAGAAATTCAAATGGCAAAAAAGCACATGAAAAAATGATCACTGTCTCTAGCCACAAAGGAAATGCAAATCAAAACCACACTAAGATTCCACCTCACCCCTGTTAGAATAGCCATTATCAAAAATACCATCAACAACATGTGCTGGCAAGGATGTGGGGAAACAGGAACACTTATACACTGCTGGTGGGAATACAAGCTGGTGCAACCCGTCTGAAAAAAAATTTGGAGACTTCTTAAAAATCTAAACATAGATCTGCCATATGATCCAGCAATACCACTCTTGGGGATATACCCAAAGGAATGTGACTCAGGTTACTCCAGAGGCACTTGCCACACCCATGTTTATTGCAGCACTATTCACAATACCCAAGTTATGGAAACAACCAAGATGCCCCACTATTGATGAATGGATCAAGAAAATGTGGTACTTGTACACAATGGAATTTTACTGAGCCATGAAGAAGAATGAAATCTTATCATTTGCAGATAAATGGATGGAACTGGAGAACACCATTCTGAGCAAGGTCAGCCAGGCTCAGAAAAGCAAAAATCGTATGTTCTCCCTCATATGCGGACTTTAGATCTAGGGCAAATGCAGCAATGTGGTTGGACTTGGGTCACATGATAAGGGGAGAGCACATATGGGAGATATAGGAATAGGTAGAAAACCCAAAACATGAAAGCATTTGATGTCCCCACTCCAGAGGAGCTAATACAGAAACCTTAAAACGACAGAGGTTATCATGAGAAAGGGATTAGGAACCAGGGTAAAGATCAGTTAGAGATGAATCAACATGGGTCATAACATGTGTACATGAAAGCAATGCTAGGAATACTTTTGTATAGCTATCCTCAACTCAACTAACAATAATGCTTTGTCTTCCTTATTAGGTTTGTGTCTTTTCTTCAACAAAATTAGTGATAAAGGCAGAACAGGACCTGCCTGGAACTGAGGGGAGGATTGGGGAAGAGAGTAGGGGAGGGGGGCAAGGGGGAGAAATGACCCAAACAATGTATGCACATGTGAATAAATAAATAATTTTAAAAAATAATTATTATTTCCATATCCTCTGAACAGTAGTTCTTAACTAGTGTGTATACTTGAGATTCTCCTGTGGAGATTTAAAATATTATACATTTGAGGTCCCCCCCTTAAACAAGGGTCAGGAATGTGGATTTTGCAAAAGTTCTTCAGGTGATTTGGATAGTCACCCCAGGTTGAGAAACAGATCAGAGAGTGCCAAATGACCCAAGTGCACTGTTAAGCCACCCCTACAATAATTTAGCTCTATCATAAATCAATGAAATACTCTTATACTAGTCATAGTCCATTTAGGAAAACATAAACCACCTTGTAACTTTCAGCCAAAGGATAATAAGGAAAAGAAGGAGTTATACGTGTCATAGAGGAATGAGGAGGCCATCTCTGGGTTGATGGTGAAGCAATGCAGAGATTTGCAAAGCAGAAGGTCACAAGCATATTGGATTTGGAGTATCAATGGGAAAACCCAGGATCACTTGGCTGTAACTAGAACCATGGTAGAAGATGCTTTGTAGAGCTGGGCTGTTAAGGGCAAGGCTGTTAGTGTCATAGAGAAATCATAGAGACTCCATGGGAGAGAGAGAAAATGATATATAGCTGTCATTTAATTTTCTATATTTCCTCTAAAATTATGAGCTTACCAGTATCTTAGAACATGAGGAAGCTCATCTGCATTAAGTTCTCCAGAGAAATAAGATGACTAAGATCTCTCTTTCTCAATCTATAAAGTTTTTATATGTATTGTTTTTATTATTTTTTAATTCGTTTATTCATATGTGCATACATTGTTTGGACCGTTTCTCCCCCCCTTCATCTCCCCCCACCCCTTGCTTCCAGGCAGAACTTGTTCTGCCCTTATCTCTAATTTTGTTGAAGAGAAGGCATAAGCAATAATAAGAAAGACAAAGTGTTTTTGCTAGCTGAGATAATGATAGCTATAGAGAGAGATTCTTAGCATTGCTTCCATGTACAAATGTGTTACATCCCAAGCTGATTCATCTCTAACTGACCTTTTCACTAGTTCCTGATCCCCTTCTCATATTGACCTCTGCTGCTTTAAGATTTCTGTATAAGTTCCTCTGCAGTGGGGACATCAAATACTATCATGTTTTGGGTTTCTTACCTATCCCCATATTTCCTGTGTGTGCTCTCCCCTTATCACGTGACCCAAGTTCAACCACATTGCTACATTGCTGTATTTGCTCTAGATCTAAAGTCTGCATATGAGGGAGAACATACGTCAATCTATAAAGATTTATTATGAGGGATGGGTTTATACAAATATGGAGATTGGGAAGTCTAACAATTTACCATCTGTATGCTGGGGGCTTGGAAGCCTGGTGGTGTGCTTCCAGTCCAAACCTGAAGCTCTGAGGACTAGAGGAGCTAATGATATAAATCCCAGTCTAAATATGAAGACTCAAGAACCAGAAATGTTGACATCTAAGGACAAGAGACAATTGATGTCCTAGCTCAGTAGAGGGAAAATTTGTTCTGCTTTTTTGTTCTATTCAGCCCCTCAAATGATTGGATGATGCTCACACACATTGGTGAGACAAATCTTCTTCATTTGATCTACTTGTCAAATAATAATCTTTTACAGAAATACCCTTTCAGATATATCCAGAAAGATCTACTCTTAGCCTAGTCATATTGACACCTAAAGTTAACTATTACACCATTAAATATAGCACGGTAGGAGGAAGGTCAAGGAATAGATGGAAAAGCAAACAAGTATTGGTGGACATACTTGTCATCAGTTTTAAGGGTCCTAACAAGAGTTGTTTGAACTTAAAAAATTCCTCTAAGATATCTTTCTGAGGCATCTCTATTCCACAATAGTCTTGATTCCCTCCATTTCAAGGAAACTAGCCCTCCAAAAACTTTTTAAATAAAATTTTATTAGTATATATTCATTATACAAGGGGGATACAGAATGACAATTTTTATTAGGCTTATATTGTACATTGGCTAGATTACCCCCATTCTCTCTCCCCCTCAACCCCCTCCCAGTCCCACTTAAAGCAATTGCAAGAGGTTTCTTTGCTCTATTTCATGTAAGTATATGAAGCCCATCAACCATATATCCTCATCTCAATCTCCATCATTCACCCTCCTCTCTCCCACTAGTAACCCCTTACACTGTACCTATTTTACTGTCCTGTCTTTCATTATTAATACTTAAGATGACATTCTAAAGGGTTTCTTTATGTATCCTTGCTGCGGGTATATTTTATTTTGGTTCACTTAACCCCTTCCATTACTCTCCCTTACTCCTTTATCTCTCACCCCTCCTTTTCCAACAGCTTTCAATACACATCCTTATATACTCTTATGTAAAGTCCATATCAAGGAAGAGAAGATTATAGCCAATCAGCATTTAAGTCAGATCATTGGGCATGATTTTATTTTGTAGCAGTAAATTTCACAGGGGAATTTAGGGTAAATGACTTATAACTGAGGCTATGACTAAAGCATGCATTATGAAGGTTCACCTTTTTTGAGGAAAAAGTTACGTGGAGTGGGATAGGCCTGAGTTTTCCTGCTTTGAGTTTCTTCTGGTGACAAGTGTAAATAGCATGTTTTTTTCAATCTGCCTTCATTAATATGCCCTAAGAGGTCTAGATCTAAAGCATTGTTACTAATAAAATTATACTGAAGAATTAAGAAGGCTGTAGACCCCCTTGAACAACCATTAATGATTCTGAAGGGAAGGTCCAGAGTGGGATTATGATTACGTCTTAAGTGTGGGGGTCAGGAAAGTGCTACCTTATTTCGTAAGTGCTAACCAAAGGGGCTATTCAGGTAGAATATTTCTATTTAATAGTCACTCTCCTCTTTTTTGGGGAAGAGTTAGTTAAATCTTGTCTTCAATCATTTCATCATTACAAGACAGAAAAATACTAAATCTCATTATGCTTTCTGCAGAGTCACTCATAACAGAGATCTTTGGCAATCTTACGGAAGTAGAACTCAATCAAATCACCAGGGTGCTCCAGAGACACTGATCCTTGGACTTGAGAGATAGTCCACTTTGGATATTTAATTCTGAATTTTATAGAGGAAGTTAAAATATAAACTATTCCTATGTGAGAGAATGACCTCAAAATGTACTTGACTTTCAAAAAGCAGCCTTCTTCTATCCTTGTCCCATCACATCCATAAAGTATGATACACTCTTCTGAAGCTACCCATACAGGATCCAGGAGAATCATATGTTAGTTATGTCCCTTTCAATAAGTTTTTTAATTTATTGGTATTATTGGGGTTTGAACTCTGGGCTTCATGCTTGTTAGGCTCCTGCCCACTTGAGCCACTCTGCAGCTTTTTTTGTGTTACGTTTTTTTGAAGTAGGGTCTCATGAACTATTTGCCTTGGGATGGTTTCAAACTATGATCTTCCTGATTTCTGCCTTCTGAGCAGCTAGGACTATATACATGAGCCACTGGTGCCTGGCTATAAGTATTGTTATTAGAAGGATTGGAGGATATAATTAAGTTCCTTTGGAAAAGTTGATGGCTCTTTCTTCCTTTACTATCTCTATGAAAATTTAACATTTGTTTTAGTATTTCCTATTTAAAAGTCATTGTGCTCCATCTTACAGTTGAGAAAAACAAAACTCTTGCACCTAAGGAGCCTACACTAAATATGGAGACAAGATAAATACATAAACAAACATAATAAAACAAACACACAAATACGCAAACAACAACATCAACAAAATGCTATGGACTCAACGAAAGGTCACTCTATGATGAACTTCTCCTTTTCCCCAGCCAGTACCATCCTCAGACATTCCCTCTATAGTTATTTTATGGTCAGGATTGCAGTTGCAAATCTCTCTGCAGTTGTAAATTCCCCCCAGAGACAAGGGAGTCTCTTGGCTGGTTCAGTCTGGAGAATGGTATATGCACCATAAAGGAAAATCTGTCCTCAATCTGATCTCTTCATTATGACCCTCTACTTAAGACCTTAGGAATATTGGTCACATCTCATTCATACAACTAAAAACTTGGGAATCAGCATAAGTGCATGCACAGAATGCCCCATGTTACATAACAACACCTTGTCAATCAAATTTGTCAATTGCCCTGGCCTCTCCTGCAAAAAACCACCCAGATTTTTTCCTCCATTTGTCCTTACAACTTATAACTTGTACTTTCCCTTTCCATAAAACTTTTCTATTGCTTTGCAATCTGTGTCTGCACACAATTATCTGTTTTTGAGGTATAAAGACTTAAGATCTTCTCAACCAGGACTTTCTGAGACCACCTACCCATAACACTCTGGTTCAAAACTTCAAAAGAGGAAGAAAGTACATTCATTTAGCAGCACTGAAGGGCTGGCATTTGAGATTTGGAAGTTTGGTAGAATTTTCCTGGAGGAGAAGAGCAAAAGAGTTTATTCTAGGCTGTAGAAGAAGCAGAAGTGAGAAAGTGATACTGGATTGCTGATCCTGAGTTCTTTTTGTGTCCAGGTGAAGTCGATGATTGACGACACCAAACCAAGAGTTAAGGGTAAAGCAAGCGCAAGGTTTATTAAAAAGATAGAAAAATTCCTACATTGGAGGGGTTTAGAGAGGCTAAGCTACAGTATAGCTAGAGTCTAGGAGTGATAAGGTCTCCACCTGGCTTAGGTCCAACCTTCTATATTAAAACTACATTTGTGATTGGTTGGTACCTAGTCAACTTCCTGCTAAACCCGGTCACCTGTCCAACCATATCTTCATGGAAAAGAGCATTCTGAGAAAGTTGGGTCAGCTTGTCCTGGCATTGGGGCCTGTCACCCACATCTTGCAGCTGCATTCTGTTATCTTGGGAAGAATTATGCTATTTCTCTGAGAAGCCTGCTCTTCATGCCCCTTCAGATGCCTGTGGAGTAACCACTGTCATTTGTTCCTCTCACAAAAGTATGGGGTATGTTTAATGCAAAGTGTGGGTCTGGATGGCTGTTGTGTAGTGAATGCAAAAGATTCAAGTGGGCAGGAACAGATGAAGGGAACATGTTTAAGGAGAAAGCTTCGAGTGAAACTGTGCTGTAATCAGAACAGAGGATGAATCAGCAGCGTACTTCAAAAATGAATTGGAAGAGAGAAGTCCAGTTAGAAAGCCAGAGTGAAATTCTGTACATGAAGAATGAGACCCTGAACTGAGAGAGCAAAAATGGAAGTGGTGAGAGTGTTGTAGAGGAAGAACCCAGGTGACATGGCAGCTGATTGACTAGAGGAGGAAACAACTGGGAAGAACAAGATTAGTTTTCAGATATCAAGTTGAATGAATGAGAGCATTTCTGCCATTAAGATAAAAAGGAAAGTAAATGTAAGATGTTCCTTAGAAGAAGAATGATGATTTCAGTCTGAACACTGAAACTGAGGGGGACTTGCATTAGATACCCCACCAGAGGCACTATGTAGGCAGATGGAAAGGCACATGCCTGTAGAAGAGTGTTCAGAGCTATAGATGTACATTTGGGAGTGATCTGAATAGATTTTACCAGTGAATAAAATTCTCTCGAAAGAGTAAATATAGAGAGAAAGAGAATGGAGGAAGAACTGTTAGGGGAAAAGAAATCAGAGGACCCAAAAGTAGTTGGAGGAAAAGTTGTGAAACAAAGAGGAGGAGAACAAGTAGGATATAGTTACAATGCAACCAAAATCAGTTCAGTGGAAAAAGAAACGCTTATCAGAGAGCTACCAATAAGAAAACATACTAAGTACCGGGGATAACTACATCATAATAAATAAGCTCTTTACCTGTCTTCACATAGGTTATGGTTCAGTAAGAGAAAAGGACAATTATAGTCACAGTTATAATCGTATGAACTATGCCTTGTTTATCACTAGGGCAATGTGTCCTTACCTCTATATGCCTCAATATTGCCATCTAAAATATGGGAGTATTAAAAGTGCCTATTGTATTGGACTATTGTAAAGAAGTAATAATTTAAAGCACTTTGAATAGTTCCAGACACACAGAAAATACTCAACAAATGTCAGTTGCTTCTTTTTCATTTATTTCTCTTCTTATTTTATTATTGCTGTGGTAAGAAAAATATAGCGTGTGTAAAGGTAACTAGGATGGTCACGGAATGCTCCATGAAGCATTAATGTTCAAGTGAGAATGGAAATGAAGAGGGCATGGGGATTGTTCCAATTTGTAAAAAAAATAAAACATGTCAAAGGGCCCAAAGGTGAGTTGCTGAGGTATAGTTCTCTAGCCACGAAAGGAAAATTGTAAGGAAGAAGTGGACACCTTCACTCAAAGCCATTAGTTGCTCCCTGCTCTGACGGACTATGGACAGAGAAAACAGATAAGCAAGGATGCGACGTGTTAGTGGTGAGTGAGTAGTGAGGAAATAGAAGCAGTTAGAAAAGCAAGGGATTTTAAGGGAAAAATCCAGGGGATTTGATTACTATGTACATGTTTCTTCTACATGATTTTTAGGATTATTAATTTTTACTGTATTTTAATTCATTTTTATACTAATAGACAAACTATCTTTGTCTTTGATTGCCACAGCTGAACCTATCTTGTGATCACAGGATAAACTAAGGCATTTTCTTTCCTAATGATAATATCAGCACTGCCAAAGTTAGAAATGTCACGATTTCCCTGAAGTTAAGAAGATTTCTGTTTTGGGGAGTAGGGAAGAAAGAGGTATGAGCCTGAGGAAGACATAAAAAATATTGAGAGTAGACTTTATTTTCTTCTAAGATGATATATATCTTTATTGAGATTTCAACTCCTAAGTTTCAGAAATAAGGCCACTTGCACACACATTGTATTGAGGCCCAAAAATATTTGGAAATCACTTAACAGTGTTAAATATACAGAAAAAGAATTTACGTCTTACAAGTGTTAACTATCTAACTTGATTTCATATCATCCTCTAAAATGAAGCCTTTTCTCACTTATGGAAAAGGTTGTGTTTCTCTGGTCTTGCTCATGTGTCATTATCATCATGATATTAGTCATCTTTCATCTGTACCTGGAATGGTGTTTGTGATGACTCTACAATATTCTACTTGCTTCTCAGTTCTACTGTCTTTTGAGAATTGTTTGAGTCCTTCCTCCCAGAATGAAGTCTTCTCTGTGTACTCTAATCAAAGGAATTGCTTTCTAAAATTTCCCATGGTACTTATTTTCTGTCCTATGAGAATAGAATGAATATCATCAGCTTTGGTCTTGGACAGACCTGGATTTAAATTTCAAATCTTTTATTGGATAGCTATGCAAGTTTGAGTGAATTGGTTAATTTTTCTCAATCTTCATTTTTTTTCTCACAAAAGTAAATTGTTCACAGGACTGGGTTAACAAATAAGTAAGATGATATATTTGAAGTGAAAAGAAAAAGCAGTACTAGGTAGATGTATTTTGAATGGTAAGAAGAGAGATGTGGCAGGGACTTGTGATAGTGATCTACTCCAGAAACTACCCTCCATGTGTATCTTAGAGGATTTGGAGAACATGAAGCTGCTCTGAGACCTGGGAGCCAGAGCTGGAGTGGCTGAAGATCTTCCTCTTTTAGTCTATATCCCTTCCTTTTAGAAATATCCACAAAATTTTGCTTGAAAATAATTCTAGGAGTTTGTTTATGCTAGGAAAAATATTTCTTAATGCTTAGTGTTTTGGTCAATAAGAAAACTGGTAGCACTAGCATTTGATTCAGATGGTATTAAATTAAACAGTTCCTGCTTGTTTTTAAGTACATCAGAAGTAGACAGCAGCCAGAAGATATACAATTAGGAACTCAGATTTGAAATATACATTTATTCATCCATTCAGCAAATACAATATTTCTTCAAATGTTTGTTGAATATTTTATATTTTCCAAGCATTGGCTATTTCCTTAAAGTTCAAGTCCTTCTCAGAAGGGCTTTGATATTCACATATACTGAGGGAGTTGGTGACCCACTGTGGTATCTTTTTGAGATGTACATAATTAACCTATGACCAAGAATTGCTTGAGCTATTGGGCACTTCTATATTCCTAATATTTTGAATGATATATTGGTCCTATTCTGGAAGACTCTTTTTCACAACATTTTTTCAGGTTAAGTTTTATTAACAGATGTCTATTTCTTTGCCTTTACTGCACACACCTTGCTGACAATTGTGGGAGGTTAAATTTAAGAAAATGAATTTCAAGATATTATTGGACCCATTGAATGAATTCTTGTCTTTGAATAATAAAAATTTTCTTGATATTTTCACCTTTCCTTTTATAGTTTTCTACACATGCTACTCCAATTCTGGAGAATGTTTCCTTTAGAATGAAAAAATGGAGAAAAATCAGATCTCAGAGTCCTTAGAGTGAATTTGTGAAAGGTAAAAAAGCATAAGTCTATCATTTAGAGACAACTGAACCAGGAGTCAGGAAGTCTGAGTTCTAATCCCAACTCTGGGACCAAGTAGTCTACTTTCTTTAAAGCATCTATTCTTGCTCCATTTCAACTATTAGTTGTGAACATATATTGGACCCTTACTATGTTCCAAATACAGTTTTAATGTATATTTCTTTATAGGCTACATTTATTTATTTATTTATTATTTAATGTGGTGCTGGGGATCAAACCCAGGTCCTTGCACATGCTAGGCAAGTACTTTACCACTGACCTACACCCCCAGCCTCTTTTTATTCTTACAACAATATAAATAGGCATTTTGATTATTTTCCACTTCACAGATAAGGAAATAAGAGAGTATAGCCAAACCTAGGCATTTCCCTCATCACGATACCATGCTGCTTCCCAAGAATTCGTTTTGTCAAATTACCCGACTGAAAAAAATCAATGGGATTATCACTTAAAATATTTAAAAATTTAAATTTTTACTTTTAAAATTTTGGATTATTTTAAAATTATAAACATAATAGCCAACTACATAGAATTATGTAAAGTTAAAAGTCAATTACTTAACTCTAATAGAATTCCCTACACGTTTTGCATCCTCACAGTTTTTTTGTGTTCATATAACATGTATTTTATAAAGTAAATGTGAACTAGATGAAAATATTGTTCCACATCTTGCATTTAAAAATATAATAATTCATGACACATATCTTCTATATCAGTATATAAAAATTTATCACATTAAAAATAATAACTGCCTGATGTTCTATTTTGTGTAAATATAACTATTTAACTTTGCTTCTATGAATGGTCATTTATTTTGTTCCTAAATATTCATTATTTCAGCAACATCACCTTTGCCCCATACATATGGCTTGGGGAACATGTACGCATATTTCTACAGAGTAGCTTAGTAGAAGTAACATACTTTTGAAAACCATGAAGAGTAATGTTAAAGAATAATTTATGATTGATTTGCTTTTTCAGGGATTTGCCTGCTACATTCTAAAAATAATGCAAATGAGAGTGCATAATAGGAGTTTATTGTGTAAGAAAATCCCCCTAAACAAAGAAGAGGTAGGAGAATTCAAAAGAACTTTAATTCAAAAGACCTCACTGAAGGGGGAAAGATCACCTGACACCAGCATATTACTTTTCTAAATTGATTTTTAAATACTCCATATCCTAGGCTTCTTATAACTGATCACATTCTTGTCTGTACTCACAGCCTAGGACATGGAGTATTTAAAATCAATTTTGAAAGCTAACATGCTGGTGTCAGGAAATCTTTCCCTCTAGACATTTTACAATGTTCTACAATCTCACTATTTGCCCAGCTGAGAAGCTGAAGCTGTGTTAAGTGACTCTAGGAGCTCTCCTCTCTGTCTTTTATTACAATAAGTGAGTTTAAGGGCAGTGATGTTTTCTGTAATTCTGTATCCATAAAATTCAATGTCATCTCCTTCACATGACTTGGGATATGGCAAATTTTAGCATAATTAGTTTGGATTGCTTTGAAATAGTTTTCAACTATTTCCACCACATTAAAGTATAAAGACTCTTTTTCTTCTTTGAGTGAGATTGTTACAGAAATTCATAATAGCTTAAAGGGTCTACCAGGCCCAACGAAGAGAAATTCATCTTAGAAGGCAAAGATATCATGGAGATTCCTATTTTTCTGCCATTGAAAAAAATAAGATAAATGCCTGCATGTTTTATAAAAGGAAAATCAATGAATATAATTTCTTATGACTTGGGATATGGTTAACATGTTGTGGTTATTTTAACACCAAATGAAGCATAGATTCAAGATCTTCTTATTCATTTTGTGGCTTTGGGAAACCAATTTCCTCATTGGTTAGATAGGAATACTATTATTCACTCACCTTTTCAGATTGTTTTGAGGATCAAAACATAAATAAAAGAGTATGAACAATGTTAAGTGCTATAAAAATGTAGTTAAAGCCGGTAGCAGATATTATCAATCATTTACCCAATAATAATTCTTCTTTCTTCTTTCATGCCACTTATGTGTATTTTGTAAGTAGCAGAGCTGGTTGAGCTTTATTTATCATGCTAAAATATCTTAGTTATCTTTCCAAGTCCTTAGATTTCATATAATAGTCATAGCACAATCTAAGGAAGATACTGGATTGACTCACCAAGAATGATCTTTTAAAGCATAATAGTGAAGAAAGACCTTGCTGTGAGGCAGCTCAAAGAGAATGAGAATGACTTACCTTTTCCTTGTCTACAAGTTTCATCATAAATAATTTCCAGTATGGTAAGGTCTTGATTTTAAGTTAGTTAGTGATAGTGAAGTTTGTTTCTGTAATTCTTCTTAAAATTTTGTTTATATTTATTTTTAAAAATCAATACATAAAACATAAAAATTATGCATATTTATGGATTATTATGTGATATTTTGATACATACATACATTGTATAATGTTTAAATTAGGCTAAACATATATATCCTTAAACATTAACCATTTCTCTATTAATAAAACATTTGAAGCTCTCTTATCCCAGCCTTCAAAAATATACAGTATCTTATCGTTTTCTATAGTAACCCTTCTGTGCAAAACAGAACACCAGAACTTCTTAATCCTAACTATAATTTAGTATCCATTGACCAGACTTCCCCCATTCTATCCCCTCTACACCTGCACCCTGTTTATGGGGGAAATAGACCTCAACCTCTAGAAACCACCATTCCACTTCCAACTTCTTTGAGATCAACACTTTGGACTCCACATAAGAATAAGATCTGTAATACTTTTCTTTTTGTGCCTGGCTTATTTCACTTAACATAATAATACACAATTTTATCCACAATGTTATAAATGAAAAGATGTCGTCTTTCTTTACAGCTGAATGGTATTCTAGGCAGTATATGTGGTACATTTTATTGAGCCATATAAATTCATATTGACTAAATTCAATTATATTAACTGGGGCTAGGGATTCAGGCATGCCTAGTATTGTCATCAGCCCAGGGAATCTTAATTCAGTTGTTCTGTTCTGCTTTCCTATGATGGGTTTAACAATAGGCAAGTGACCTTATTGTCTTTAATAACAGAACTGCATATTTTTTATGGCTGAATAACATTCAATTGTGTATATATATCATATGTGTAGGTATATGTTTATCATATTTTCTTTATTTCATCTGTTGATAGACATTTAGTTTGATGCCAGATTATGGCTCTTGTTAAACAGTACTGCAATAAACATGGACATGTGAGTGTCTCTTTGATTGTTGATTTAATTTATTTGGGGTATATAATTAATAATAATGCAGTGCATATGGAAAAATAGTTAGAAGAGAAGGTTTTGATGTACTTACCATAGGAGGACTGGAGATGTAGCTCAGTGGTATAGTAGTTGCCTAGCATGCACAAGGCCCTTGGTTCAATTCTCAACACCACAAAAAGGAAAAGAAAGAGAAAGAGAGAGAGAGAGAGAGAGAGAGAGAGAGAGAGAGAGAGAGAGAGAGAGAGAGAAAGGAAGGAAGGAAGGGTAAGAAGGAAGAAAGGAAAGAAGGAAAGGAATGAAGGGAGGAAGGGAAGGAAGGAAGGAAAGGAAGAAAGAAGGAAAGGAAAGAAAGAAAAAGCTCTGGGGAAAAAAAGAAAGAATAGGCAAGTGAATCTCTTCTGGCCAGAAGACCTGAGGGAAAGTCTGTGAAGAACTCACAAGAAAAGAGATCATGTAATTCAAGAAAATTCCTATTTTTGTCTGAGAGGTTGTATTGTGAGGATGTGCTGCCCAGAGCTACTGATGTCCTCTTGGAATCAGGAGGCACAAGTCTAAGGACAAAAGTCAGTGTCCAGCTTCCAATTGTTTGTGTGTTTTTACTGCTGTTTTTGTTGATGATTTCTAGTTTTAATGTATTGTATTGTGTTCAGACAGAATGCATGGGATTATTTCTATTTTCTTATATTTGTTGAGGCTTGCTTTGTGCCCTAAATATGATCAATTTTGGAAAACGTTCCATGGGCTGCTGAGAAGAATGTATATTGTGCAGAAATTGGATGAAATATTCTGTTAGACATAAGCTAGGTCCATTTGATCTATGGTGTGATTTAGTTCTAGGATTTCTATATTGATTTTTTGTTTGGATGACCTATCTATTGGTGATAGGGGGTATCAAGGTCTCCCACTACCACTGTGTTAGAGTCTGTATATGCTTTTATGTCCTTCAGAGTATGTTTGATGAAATTGGGTGCATTGATGTTGGGTGCATATAGGTTGATAATTGTTATTTCCTTTTGGTGTATTTCCCTTTATATTAGTATGGAGTGTCCATTTTTATCTCGTTTGATCAAAGTAGGTTTGAATTCTACTTTGTCCGAGATAAATATTGCTACCCCTGCCTGTTTTGGGGGATCATTGGCTTGATAAATCTTCTTCCAGCCTTTCACTCTCAGCCAGTGCTTATTTCTGTTGATACGGTGGGTCTCCTGTAGGCAGCAGATTGTTGGATCTTCCTTTTTAATCTACTTTGCCAATTGGTGTCTTTTGATGGGGGAATTTAGTCTATTAACATTCAGTGTTAGTATTGATAAATACATGGTGATCCCTGTCATGTAGTTGTTTTGTTGATTAAGAGTTTGATTGTGTGCAGCTGAACCAGTGTTACTCTTTACTTTATTGCCTTTTCTTCTCCTGTGGTTTGGTATTGCCTGCCCTTTCATGGTTTTGTTTGCTTTCATTATATCTGTGCAGAATTCCTTGGAGAATCTTTTGTAATGGTGGATTGGTGGTCATATATTAGTTTAGTTTCTGCTTATCATGGAAGACTTTTATTGTTCCATCTATTTTGAATGATAGTTTTGCTGGGTAGAGTATCCTAGGGTTGAATTCATTTTCATTCAGTGCTTAGAAGACATCACATCACGCTCTTCTTGCTTTTAATGTTTCTGTTGAGAAGTCTGCTGTGATTTTGATGGGTTTACCTTTGTATGTTATTTGTTTTTTCTCTCTTACAGCCTTCAATATTCTTTGCCTAGTTTCTGAACTTGTTGTTTTAATGATGATATGCCGTGGGGTAGTTCTATTTTGTCAGGTCTGTTTGGTGTTCTGGAGGCTTCCTGTACCTGAATGGGCATAGTTTTCTCTAGATTTGGGAAGTTTTCATTATTATTTTGTTCAATATATTACACATTCCTTTTGCTTGCACATCTTCTCCTTTTTAAATGAAAATGAAAACACGACCTACTGGAACCTATAGGACACAGCAAAAGCAGTCCTAAGAGGAAAGTTTATAGCCATAAGTGATATATCAAAAAGGACAGAAAGATCTCAAATCAATGACTAATACTACTGCCGAAATTCCTAGAAAAACAAGAACAAGCAAATCTCAAAATAAGGAGAAGGAAAGAAATAATTAAGATAAGGGCTGAAATCAATGAATAGAAACAAAAAAATACAAAGAATCAATGAAACAAAAAGCTGGTTCTTTGAAAAAAAATAAATAAGATTGACAGACCTCTGGCAAACTTGACTAAAATGAGGAGAGAAAAAACCCAAATCAGTAAAATCAGAAATACAAAAGGAAAGATAACAACAAACACCACAGAAACCCAGGAAATCATCAGAGACCACTTTGAGAACCTATACTCTAATAAATTTGAAAATCTTGAAGAAATGAACAGATTCCTAGAAGCTGACAACCACCCAAAACTGAACCAAAAGGATGTTAATCACCCGAATAGATCTTTAACACAAAAAGAAATTGAGCCAACAATAAAGAGTCTCCCAAAAAAGAAAAGTCCATGACCTGATAGATCACTGCTGAATTCTATCATACATTTAAAGAAGAACTAATACCAACTCTCCTTAAACTGTTCCATGAAATAGAACAGGAAGGAACACTGCCTAACTCATTTTATGAAGCCAATATTACTTTCATCCTAAAACCAGACAAGACACCTCCAAAAAAGGAGAACTATAGGCCAATTTCCCTAATGAATATTTATGCATAAATCCTCAATAAAATAATGGCAAGCTGAATCCAACAACACATCAGAAAAATCATTCACCACGACCAAGTTGGCATCATCCCAGGAATGCAGTGGTGGTTCAACATACACAAATCTATAAATGTAATACAGCACATCAATAGAAGCAAATATAAAAACAACTTGATCATCTCAATAGATGCAGAAACAGCTCTAGACAAGATCCAACACCACTACATGATAAAAACTCTAAGAAAACTAGGAATAGAAAGAATGTACCTCAACATTGTAAGGGCTATATATGAGAAACCTACAGCCAACATCATAGTTAATGGTGAAAAACTGAAACCATTCTCCCTAAAATCAGGAATGAGACAAGGATGCCCACTATCCCCACTCCTATTCAATATAGTACTGGAATTTCTAGCCAGAGCAATTAGGCAAGAAGAAGAAATAAAAGGAATACAAATAGGTAAAGAAACTGTCAAAAATCCTTATTTGCAGATGATATGATCCTATATCATAAAGACCCCAAAATTTCTACCCAAAAACTCTTGATACCATAAACAGCTACAGTAAGGTGGTAGGATACAAAATTAACCTACAAAAATCATTAGCTTTTCTACACACCAACAATGAACAAACTGAAAAGGAATACATGGAACAATTCCATTCACAATAGCCTTAAAAAAAAAATCAAATACCTAGAAGTAAATTTAACAACGGATGTGAATGACCTCTACAAAGAGAATTACAAACTCCTGAAGAAAGAGATCAAGGAAGACTACAGAAGATGGAAAGATCTCCTGTGCTCATGGATCAGTAGAATCAACATAGTAAAAATGGCTATACTACTGAAAGCAATCTACATGCTTAATGCAATCCCCAAATCCCAAATGACTTTCATCACAGAAATTGAAAAATCTACCCTGAAATTCATGTGGAAACACAAGAGACTGTGAATAGCCAAGGCAATACTCAGCAAAAAGAGCAATGCTGGAGGTATCACAATACCTGACTTCAAAATATATTACAAAGCAATAGCAATAAAAACAGCATGGTACTGGCACAAAAACAGACATGAAGACCAGTGGAACAGAATAGAGGAACCAAATATGAATCCATACAAGTATACTCACCTCATTTTTGACAAAGGTGCCAAAAATATACAACAGAGAAAAGACAGCCTCTTCAACAAATGTTGGTGGAAAAATGGATCAAGGACCTATATATCAGACCTGAAACTCTGAAGTTACTACAGGAAGGAGCAGGAAACACTCTGGAACAAATAGGTATAGGCAAAGACTTCCTCAATACAACCCCAGCAGCCCAGCAACTAAGAGAAAGGATGAATCAATGGGACTTTATAAAATTAAAAAGCTTCTGCACAACAAAAGAAATGGTCTCTACTCTGAAAAGACCACCCACAGAGTGGGAGAAAATATTTGCCAGAAATACATCAGACAAGGGACTGATAACCAGAATATACAGGGAACTTAAGAACCTAAACTCTCCTAAAATCAATGAACCAATTAAGAAATCGGCAACTGAACTAAACAGAACTTTTTCAAAAGAAGAAATTCAAATGGCTGAAAAAATGCTCACCATCTCTGGCCATAAAGGAAATGCAAATCAAAACCACACTAAGATTCCACCTCACCCCTGTTAGAATAGCCATCATCAAAAACACCACCACCAACAAGTGCTGGTGAGGATGCGGGGAAAAAGGAACCCTAATCCACTGCTTGTGGGAATGCAAGCTGGTGCAACCAGTCTGGAAAAAAATTTGGAGACTTCTTTAAAATTTAAACATAGACCTGCCATCTGATCCAGCAATCCCACTCCTGGGGATATACCCAAAGGAATGCGACACAGGTTACTCCAGAGGCACCTGCACACTCATGTTTATTGCAGTGCTATTCACAATAGCCAAGTTGTGGAAACAACCAAGATGCCCCACTATTGATGAATGGCTCAAGAAAATGTGGTACTTGTACACAATGTAATTTTACTCATCCAGGAAGAAGAATGAAATCTTATCATTTGCAGATAAATGGATGGAACTGGAGAGTATCATTCTGAGCGAGGTCAGCCAGGCTCAAAAGACCAAAAATCGTATGTTCTCCCTCATATGCGGACATTAGATGTAGGGCAAATGCAGCAATGTGGTTGGACTTGGGTCATATGACAAAGGGAGAGCACATATGGGAGATATAGGAATAGGTAGAAAACCCAAAACATGAAAGCATTTGATGTCCCCACTCCAAAGGAACTAATACAGAAACCTTAAAGCAACAGGTTATCATGAGGAGGGGATCAGGAACCAATGTAAAGATCAGTTAGAGTTGAATTAACATGGGTCGTAACACATGGGTACACGAAAGCAATAGTAGGAATCTTTCTGTAAAGCTATCCTTAACTCAACTATCAAAAAACGCTTTGTCTTCCTTTTTATGCTTATGTCTTTTCTTCAACAAAATCAATAAAAAGGGCAGAACAGGACCTGCCCTGGAACTGATGGGCGAGGGGGTGGAGAAAGGGGGGGCAGGGTGGAGAAATGACCCAAACAATGTATGCACATGTGAATAAATGAACACCAACAAAAAAAGTCAGTGTACAGGAGATACCAGAGATCTGGTATCAATGAGCTGTTGAGTTAGCCAGTTCAGGAGATTTCCTTCTTGCTTTTTGTTAAGAGTTTCAAAGGTTTGTATCATTTAAGATTTTCCCTTTTTTTTTTTTTTGAGACAGGGACTTGCTAAATAATCCAGGCTGACTTCAAACTCACTACCCTCTTGGTTCAGCTTCTCAAGGGCTGGGATTACAGTCATGTATCACCGTACTTGGCTACTTGTGGTTTTGGTTAACAGTATCAGGAACATTCTACGTGATAAATAATTGGGTCAAAGTACTTACACAGCTTTGAAACTGTATTTATTTATCCTTCAAAGCTATTTTGCTGAGCCAAAGTAAAAGTTTAACTTATTCGCCAAATTCAGATAATTCAGAATTCAGTTTAAGTAATTCAGGCTTTAAAATCTTCCTTTGAAGCAATTTGAATGGGGAAAAAATCAGAACCTTAAACTTCCTGAACTTGTTTTTCCTTTGACTCTGTAGATAAATTAGTAATGTTATAAAAACTAAATGTATAAATCAGAACAAAGTATGATTGTTTTCAAAGATGTTACTATTATGAGTGCCTCGGGGTGAGGGAAGAAAAACTCCACAACCATGAAATGTACATGAATTAATTTAAACTGTGATGAGCAGAGGGAAACTTGCCAGTCTTTCTCCTAAAAGATTAGAATTTCCAAATACAAATAGTTTAATTTTATTACATTATAACCTTTTGAGAAGAGGGTTCTAAAATTTTTAGATCTAATCTGGAATTCATAATTTAAACTTTCAAATTTGTATTTTGACTTCAAAGAGACGTCTGTGTTTTGTCAGTTATTGTCAACTCCTTGGGGCTTGAGTTTATAACTTTTTCATGAAAGAAAGTAACTAGGTACTGATAAATTAAAAGGCTCTTATGGAAATGGATCCTATCTAGATAACCAAAGCTGTTTGGGAGTTTTAGGCAGATTTTTCATATTAGTTTACCAAAGGAGCACTTTCTAAACGGTATAGTGTTTGCTTCCTTAATATAATAATTATTATTCATAATTTCAACTACACACCTTAAATAATACAACTTATCATTTTCTAAATGTTCTACATTCATATTTCAAAGATATTTTATATTCTGCTCATGATTCTGAAATCTGGAGGATCATTTGGGGTTGGAAAAATCAGAGAGACTGTTAGATGCAGTAGTTAAGAGTCATGAAATTCTGGCCAGGTGCTGCTGGCTCATGCCTGTAATCCTAGCTACATGGGAAGCTGAGGTCTGGAAGACAGTAATTCCATGCCAGCAAAAA
The DNA here is from genome assembly GCF_047511655.1 of Castor canadensis. Lineage (NCBI taxonomy): Eukaryota > Metazoa > Chordata > Mammalia > Rodentia > Castoridae > Castor > Castor canadensis. The sequence continues at coordinate 104,403,650 of NC_133392.1, read as the reverse complement.
AGTTTTTAAGACCCTAAATTAATGGGAAAACGCCAGGTATGGAGGTGTGTGCTGGTCATCCCAGTTATGGATAGAAGCCTAAAACAGGAGGCACATAGTCCAGGTCAGTCTGGGCAACATGTGAGACCCTAACTCCAAAATAACCAGAGTAAAAGGGCTGGAGGCATGGCTCAAGCAGTAGAGTGTCTGCCTAGAAAATGTGAAAACCTGAGTTCAGACCCCGGTATGCTAAGAGGGCAAAAAGAAGCATGAAATTTCTAGATTCAAATTCCTGCTCTGTCACTGACTATGACACCTTAGACAAATCATACACTTCCACCCCAGGCTTTGTTTCTGTTTTTGTAAAATGGAAGTGGAGGAAGAGTGTATAATAACATCTCATTTATAGGGTTTGAAGCTCAAATGTAATAAAATGATTTATGTACAATACTTTATAGAGTGGATGGTCTATTAGAAGTGCCCAACAAATTCAAGTCTTTGTAGACAAAACCCCAGCTCTCTTGTATTTACAGAGCATTACATTTTCTGAATGATTTCTAACATATTATCCCAGTTTATTTTGAGAAAAATGGGAAGATGAGAAGACATTGATATCCCTTTTTTATAGAAGATGAAAATAGCAGATTGCTAATGAACTTGAGATCACTCATTTAATGTTTATTAATTCAATATTCACTAAACAAATATTTATCGAGTGCTCACTCGGTTGAGTACTGAACCAGGTACCCCATGAAACAAATTAATGAAACAGCCAAATCAAGAGCTGTCCATTTGTACATTTTTTTTTCTGTAAAGCCTCCAGTCTTTATGTTTTGTCAATTTAAAAATTTCTTCCTGGATAACTTGTCTCTTCTTCATTATTTGCAACCTTGTTGATACAGAGGAATGAGACACAAACCAAGGCAATCAGACTCACTAGTCTGGGATTTGGAAACTTGTTGAGAAGGACAAGGGACAAAATGATGGTGTTTATTCTACTCTGATGACACTGTCCATTTTCCTTGTAAAGCTACTCTGAGCTGTCTTACTTCTACCTTGATTATCTGACATCATAAGGTAGACCATGTCCCATAATAAGCCCCCCTCCCCATTTATTTTTGTTTAAATTATTTTTAACCAAAGAACCAAAGCTAATAGAACCTCTGAAAGTGTAGCATCATGCATTCTCAGAAGTCTTGGACATGGTGGTGCATGATGGTGCAGGCCTGTAATCCCAGCACTTGGGAGATGCAAACAGTAGGATCATGAGTTCCCGGCTAGATGGGCTACATAGCAAGATCTTGTCTCAACACGCCCTTTGTGTGTGTGTGTGTGTGTGTGTGTGTGTGTGTGTGAGAGTGTGTGTGTACACTTCTGATAGACCATCACCATGTTTGAGTATAAATATATATAAGGTATATAATGGCATTTCGTTCTGTTCACTATTTATGTCTTGACTTTCATACTTGAGATGCCTCCCAACTAATATTTTCTAGTTATACATCAGAGATTCGCATGCCTTTATTTAATGTTTCCATGCTTTGTTCCCATATATGCACATGGAGAAGAGTTTAATCCACACTGAATCAAAGCCACCAAGACATAAAAAGCTTTCTAGGAGGATTGTTCTACAACTTAGAATCCTGGTCGTCTCTTTTCTATCGGATAGTATTCACCTTTCCCAATCTCTGAATTGGTTTTCTAGCTCATGTCTTTTGTAGTCTTTTAGTGCAGTGACTTATTAAATGCCAGGTGTTGGGTACTTATCCTTTTTGCTCTGAATGTTGTTCTCTCTCAGAAAGCTCTGTAATTTATTTACCACAATTTCTCTAAGTTTCCTTTTGTGACTTGGAGAAGAGAGTCAACAGCTTGTTGTATTAATGTTCCCCTGTAGTAGAGGCAAAACAAGGTAATGGCAATATTTTTCTTAGCCTAATCTATTTCTCTGGTTCTTTACTCTTTATTCCTGCTCCTTTATTTTTCTTTTCCATCTTATAAACACCCAGGCTCTGACTCATGTCTTTCCCTTATATACTAGTCATCTTGTATCACTTTATAAACAATATAAAATTTTCATTTGACACCAAGAAATACTTGTTGTCCTCACTCATGTGTCTTCTGGTAAGCTGGGCTTCAGTTCATCCTGCACATTGAGTCCAGGTCTGCTCTGTGTATTCCTCATTTTTCTTGGATGTGTTATGTTACTCTCATGGTAGATAGCAGAGATACAAAAAGCCAAGTCCTATATAAGCAAGCCTAAAATGTCTGCTTGTATCACATGTCCATTGGCCAAATAAATTCATATGGCCAAAACCAGCATCAGTGGGGTAGGGAATACACTCTTGTTTACCTGGTGGGAGATACTAAATATCACATGGCAAAGTGGGTGGATATACAATTCTATAACAAGGTGGGAGGGCAGAATTGGAGACAATAATCTAGTCTACCACACATCCCATTCTCTCTCAGTGCACTATGGCATGTCCATCTATTTCTCACTGCCAGAATCTAAGGTGAGCAAGGAAGAACAGAAGAAAGCAGAATCCTAGATAAAACAAGTTTACTTAAACTCAGTACTAGAAATGAGAAGTGGATGGTAAATGTTTCATGATGTTCTGGCAAAATCATTCAGGTCACATTTCATAGGAACTCTATCTACTCTTATAGAAAAAAAATGCTTTGAGGTTGTCTTAAATACATAAACATAAGTTTGGCTAAATATTTACTATGTGACAAGCTCAATGTAAGTTCTTTGTGAGAATTATCTTTTTAAAATCCTTATAAGAATCCTGTGATATTTATAGATAAACTGAAATTTAGAAAGATTAACTGAGTTTCCACAAATATAAGAAAAGACTAATTGTTCTGTAGTCCTGGGAACAATAAGCCAACAGAACTGGTTTTAAATCCAGTGGCTTGACAATTGCTGCAGTGAACACACTTTTATAAGCCAACTAATCAGGGATAGCCCTTTGTTTCAGAAAGGTAGCCAATAAGTAATCAGGACTCACTCCAATAAACACATTTCTGAGTTTCAACCAATCAGTGGTAGTCCCTATCCACAGTCATTCTTCTACAGGTAATATTAACTCATCCCCACTCTGTCCTCTCCTTGAACTGTATGCTTTTCACAGCTCTCACCCAAAGTCAGTGGAGCTTGTGCCTGACCAAAAGCATTACTCTTTCTTGTTGAAGTAGGCAATATATTCAGTGTTGTCTTTTTATTTCAGATATTGTGTGGTGGCTTCATTGCCCTTTGACAGTAATTTACCCCAATTTCCACAGCTGGAAAAATGGTGGTCATGTGACAAACTTAGATCCATCTGATTTCTGTGTCTAAACTGTTAAGTGGCATGTTGTCTTGACTTTTGTCATTCTTGACAATTTCCACTCAGGTACTCTCCCCTTGAAAAGTTTGTCTTCTGCTGGTACTTCAATTCTTGGATGGTTATTTAGCATTCCACATCTGTTCTATCCAACTAATTGATAGGAACATTTGCATCTTGTATAATTTCACAATTTTAGGGGTGACTAATCCATTAGTTACTTATTATTATTTGCAGTACCAGGAACTGAACTCAGGGCCTTGCGCTTGCTGGGCAAGCATTCTACTACCTGAATTATGTCACACCTCCACAGCCCTTTTGTTTTATTTTGTTTTTGAGATGGGGTCTCACTAACTTTGCCTGGGCTGGCTTTGAACTTGTAATCTTCCTGCCCCTACCTCCTGAGTAGCTGGGATTACAGGTATGTACTACCATGCCCAACTAATTTATTATTTTAAAAATATTCAATGCAGTGTTTCATATGTGCCAGGCCACCTTGATATTGGTCAAATTAGGACATTTTAGTCCTCAAAAGCTGGCAGCCTGACTGGAGAGAGCGAAAACAGCAATACAATATGAAATGTTCCTCTGAGGAATGAGTCCCTGAGTCTGACCTTAGTGCTTTGGGCAGTCATTGAATAACTGTCAAGTGACTGATATTTGAGTATTACTTAGTTCTTTAAATTTTTCAGAGTGACTTGGGGATATACCCAAAAGACTGTTACTCCAGAGGCACCTGCACATCCATGTTTATTGCGGCACTATTCACAATAGCCAAGTTATGGAAACAGCCAAGATGCCCCAGCACTGACGAATGGATTAAGAAAATGTGGTATCTATACACAATGGAATTTTATGCAGCCATGAAGAAGAACGAAATGTTATCATTCGCTGGTAAATGGATGGAATTGGAGAACATCATTCTGAGTGAGGTTAGCCTGGCTCAAAAGACCAAAAATCGTATGTTCTCCCTCATATGTGGACATTAGATCAAGGGCAAACACAACAAGGGGATTGGACTATGAGCACAGGATAAAAGCGAGAGCACACAAGGGAGGGGTGAGGATAGGTAAGACACCTAAAAAACTAGCTAGCATTTGTTGCCCTCAATGCAGAGAAACTAAAGCAGATACCTTAAAGCAACTGAGGCCAATAGGAAAAGGGGACCAGGAACTAGAGAAAAGGTTAGATCAAAAAGAATTAACCTAGAAGGTAACACCCACGCACAGGAAATCAATGTGAGTCAATGCCCTGTATAGCTATCCTTATCTCAACCAGCAAAACTCCTTGTTCCTTCCTATTATTGCTTATACTCTCTCTACAACAAAATTAGAAATAAGGGCGAAATAGTTTCTGCTGGGTATTGGTGGGGGGAGAGGGAGGGGGCGGAGTGGGTGGTAAGGGAGGGGGTGGGGGAGGGGGGAGAAATGAACCAAGCCTTGTATGCACATATGAATAATAAAAGAAAAATGAAAAAAAAAATTTTTTCAGAGTGAACAAAAGTCAAACACTGAATCAGGAATTGCACTAACCTGTACCTGAGTTATTTGGGAGCCCATATCGTAAATATGTAGTTTATCAAATGAAAACTTGGATTTAAGAAATGCCATTTTCTGTTTCTGTTGTCTTAGAAGTTTAGTTCTTATGAAGTACAGTTACAGTTACCTAGTGCAGAGCATTTTACATTTTCAATAATTAATGCAAAGACTGTAAAGCTAGCAAAAAACTTTTTATGATATCCGGTAAAACAGAAACTGGCTTCATAAGGAGGTATAAATTAAAAATGGTCCTCAATTCCACTTCCATTCATTTCTTCCTATGTTTTATACAGAACTACTTTTCTGATTTTTTCCCCATTCTTTTCCCTTGCTACTCTGCTAGTTTTGAAACATGATGTAATCACTAAAGTGAAAGCTTTGTACACAAGGAAAAAAATCTCTGGTTTATACAGAAGCTGTCTGTGTTTTAGATATAAAAGCAATGTTTTCATTTAGTCTTGATTAATGACTGGCCAGTGCCTTAGATTTCAGTACTTTTCTTGCTTTTGAAAAACATCTTTAACCTTTATGGTTAAGCTTCTTTGTTGAGCCAAAAATTAAAAGCCACTGCATAATGGTCATTTCTGTTGCACAGAAAACTAGATTCTCTGTGTCTGCTAGGGCAGCATTGATTTAATGTGAGATAATGCACAATATCTGCCTAGCTACAACCATCTCAACCAGAAAGACAGATTCCTTAAAAAACTAAAGACAGCACTATTATTTGATCCTTCTATACCACTCCTGGGCATATATCCAAAGAAATGCAAGCCAACGCACAGTTGATAAACCAGCACACTCATATTTATAGCATCAGAATTCACAATACAAAATACGAAATCACCTAAGTGCCCATAGATCAATGAATGGTTAAAGAAAATGTGGTATATATACACAGTAAGGTATTATTCAGCCATAAAGAAACATGGAATTATGTTATTTGCAGGAAAATGGATGAAATTAGATATAGATAATCATATTAAGCAAAATAAGCCAGACTGAGAAAGACAGTATCAGATAGTCTGTCTTATATGTAGAATCTAGTCCTTAAAAATAAATGGCAGGAATGTAAACCAGATCTGTCTGGGGGAGGAGGGACAGCAAAAGGAGAGAGGGAAGGTGGGAGTGAATATGGTCCAAGTAGTTTATAGTCATGTATGAAAATAGAACTCTGAAACCTGTTGAAATTGTTTTAAGAAGGGAGAAGGGGAACTGCAGGGGAGGGAAAGATGGGCGAATTTGATAGAGGTCCATTGTACACATAAATAGAAATATCACAATGAAACTCTTTTGTATAACTAATACATGCTAATAAAATTGGGGAAAAGGTTAAAATATCATTGGAAAAGTGAGGGTTGTGATCAGTGTTACTGCAGACAGCTTGCTCTTGATCCCTTTCTTCCTCATAGACACCATCTTCAGTCTGCTCATCCCTCTTCCCTCCTCATACAACTTTCAGGCTCTCTAACTAAGACATTTTCTTTTGTGTTCTGAATCAATATTTCCTCTCCTAACCAGAGTGCAACACTTACAAGTCTAGAACCCCTTCTGGAAATTGTCAAAAAGAATGAGACTAACTGTAATTTACTGCTGTTCAAAGGTCTCATCTCATTTAATTCTCACAAAAAAGTCTTTGTAAACAAAATACCATTATTTGTTTCATTTTATAGATAACAAATGTAAGGTTTGGAGAAACAAACCAATTGCTAAGCTTCTGTAGCTGTCAAGTGGCAAAGTTAGGTCTTCCAGACTCCAAAATTCTGTTTTGTTGTTGTTGTTTGGTGATTGTGAGGTTTGAAATCAGCGTTTCATACTTGCTAAGCACATGCTGCACTGTTTGAGCCATGCCTGCAACCCTTTTTTCTCTGGTTATTTTGGAGATAGGGTCTTGTTTTTTGCCCAGGCTGGCCTGGATTATGATCTTCCTTTTTACATTTCCTGCCATAAAGTTGAGATGACAGGCATGTGGCACCATCCCAACTTTTTTCCATTGAGATGGGATCTTGCCATCTTTTTTTTTTTTTTTTGGTCCAGACTTGTCTGAAACCATGGTTCTCCCCATTTCCCAATTTCAGTCTCTTAATTATAGTAAGCCACTGAGCACCTGGCTGAAGGACCTTATTTATTTATTTATTTATTTATTGACAGTGCTGGGGTTTGAACTCTGGACTCTGGGCCTTATACTTTCTAGGCAGGCACTCTACCACTTGAGCCACTCCTTCACCCCCTAGCCTATTCTTTAGTCAGTGCTTCCTAACAAAAGTATTGGTGACTGACAAGATGTTTCAAGAGACATTGTAATTGATAAGGAATACTATGTCTGTTAGAATTTTCAATATCAGTAAAAACCTCTAGGGAAAGATATTCTTGTCTAGGTGATAGTTTTCCTAAAGTTTCTCAAACAACACCACACAGAAAAGCATCCTACTCACTAGAGAGTAGGAATACAAAAAGTAATATGTGTAACCCTTTCCCTTAATGACCAACTGCCCATCTCCTTCAATATATCAGAAACTGAGAGAAATGGAATCACAATGCACAGAATAATGGAACTTTAGTGTTGGTAGTGACCTTAAAACTGATTAAATCTAAACCCTTCATTGTAGAGAAGAAATTGACCCAGGAACAAGGGACCTAAGGTCACCTAAATAGGAAGGAGGTAGCTGAGCCATCACTCTCCCTTTTTTCCTTCCTTCCTTTCTCTCTCCACCACTCCCATCTTTCCCTTCCCTTCTCTTCCTTTCACTTCCTCTTCCTTCCTTTTCTCCTTCCTTTCCCTCCCTTCTTTTCTTCCTTTCCTCCCTTCTCTCCCCTCCCATCCTCTCTCCTTCCTTTCTTCTCTACCCCCATTTATTGTCTTTCATGTGCCAGTCACTGGGTACAGGGAATGCAATAAACTAAAAAAAATCCCTGTCACAATGGTACATTGTAGTAGGGGTAGACATATAAAACAAATATATCAAAAAAGTTTACACTATGTCAGATGTTATAAGAGGTATGGGGAAAATATAGCAAGAAAAGGTGATAAAGCTAGAGGAACAAGTAATGCTATTTCCATAATTACTTTGTAAGAACTAGTCACGAAGAGAATTCATGATGGGACAGTAGCAAATGGGGAATGTGCTTGGATTTGGGCTGTTTGAAGACAGCAAGAAGGCCAGTGTGGATGAAAGCAATCAATTAGGGGCAAGAATCAAGAAGAGCAGATGATCTAGCGGTCTGATCTACCAGGCAGTTTAGCTCAACCTCATGACTCTTTCAAGAGACTCATTTAATGGTGACTCTGACTGGTGTCTTCTTTATGGCCATGATTAATATCAGAGGCCTTCCAATAAGAGATCTGTGGTGCAATATAAAATGTACTGGACCAGAAGTCACACTACTGGGATGCAAGTCCTGCCATACTTAGCTGTTTCATTTGACCTGTTTAAGCCTTTTTTCTTCTTGGAAAATGGGATGCTTTAGGTATGATAAAACAGTTTTAAGGTTGAATAGTTATAGCCAGTCAGTTAATAGTTTTTCTGGTCCTGTACAGTATGCATATAGAGTTTATTCCTTTTAATGTGGGGAAGCTGCTTGGCAAAGTAACTGTGAAGACCAAGGAAACGTGTTCATCTTCATCCATATCTTTCTTCCACCACCTTCAACTTTATACCTCACCTGCCAGGAACAGATAGAAGATGGTTATGATCAGTGGGGTCCTCAGTTAACCCCATGACTAAACACAGTTTATTTTCTTCACTGTCAGAGCAAAGATAGTGTGGTGGAGGTTGTGACTGCAGGTGTTTGGAAGAACCATGAAATTCACAGATCTAAAATTTATAGTACAGGTGTTGTCTGCGGTTGTAAATCTGGGTATTGCTGTGCTAGCGTCTCACAACCATCTATTTTGGCAACTTCTAAACACTTGCATGATATTCTTGGTTTGGGCCTGTTGTTACACAGTGCATCGTGGTGGGAGCATGTCACAGAGAAGACCTGTTCACCTGATGGCAGCCACGAAGGAAAGGGCAGAAACGGAAATGGGTCCACAAAGTGGTGATTGAGCTTTTTAACACATGGGCCTTTGGGGGATACTTCCAAATGATAGCTATGCATTTTTCTCCATGATAATGCAATGTTCAGTCCCCAAAACAAAATAGGCATCTGGCACATAGTAGGTACTCAATGTTTTTTTCCTTCCAACCCTTTTATTGTGGAATGCAAAGGCTTCCTATGACTACTTCAAATGCATAGCCTTGTTTTTCCATCACTTTTTACCTCTGTACTCTTGCACTAGAGATGTCTTCTTTAATATGCTGTACACTTTACTCCTCAATTCCATATCCACTTTTACTGTTTGGCTTTGTGACTGATGGACATGCTGCCTAATCCAACCTCATTGTAACCCCTGTTTCCAACCTACAACACATGCATTTGACCAACTCCTGCCTGTCCTTCAGTCATGAACTCAGGTTCCATCTTCTCCAAGCTTCCCTTTGGATAGAACTCTCCATTGCGAGTACCTCTTATAGAGGTTGGCATTTGCACTGTCTGCATATAACAGTAAATGATATTCTAGGCTTTGTTCTAAGTACTTCTCTATACTAGCTCCTCTTATCCTTATGATAACCTCATGAAGTAGCAACTGTTGTTATCCTCAGTTTGCAAAATGAGATGCAGAGACTCAGAGAGGTTGGATAACTTCTCCAAGTGACAAATAGTGTGCTAGAATTCAAACGCAGACAATCTGGCTCCAGAGACTGTATTCTGAAGATCTTCCTCTACTACCTCCTCCATTACAGGGCATAATATCCATCATGTCATTTGTTATTCATCCCATAACTTTCTGTTTATTTTCTCTGTTCCCTTAATGCAAGCACAGACAAAACCAACTCCTATGTGCACTCAATGCTGGGGACTTACAAAGTAAATAAATCATCAGAAAGCAATGTGGTTAGCTGAATTCCAGACACAAGTGGTTTTGAAATGGATCTTGAAGAAGAAATTGGGCTTGTATAGAAGGGCAGCAGCAGACCAGACAAGCCTGTGTGAGCAGAGTGCTAATTTAGCTGCCATACATTCTAAGTGGATAAGGGGAATGACAGGAGGTTGTTGTAGCTCAGGTGATGTTGAAGGGAAGAAGTTTGTATTGGAAAAGGTTGAAGGCTGAAAGATGAACATAGGCAGTGTTGTGATGTGGCATGTGAAGTCTAGGGAAGCTTGTGGTAGCTGTGCTTTGCATGGTCTGAGACTGGATAGGCTGATAAAAGGAAAGAGAAGTGAAGGAATCAATTGGTCACTTTTTTCAATACGAGTGGACATGTGGGCAATTCAGATATGCACAATCCTTTCTATTATGATGCTGGAATACAAAAAGAACTTACACAGAGCCAACAAGTTCTCTTATGTTGACAAGTACAACATATTGATATGTTTGAAATATGTCAATTTCCTTCACAAATTCAAAATAATTTAAACTAACATATACATGTTAAACTATACATATTAATGGGATACTATATTATGTTTTAATATATGTAAACATTATGTAATACTTAAGTTGGGTTAAACATATCTGACTACTCAAACATCTATCATTTCTTCATGGTAAAAACATTGAAAATCCTTTCTTCCAGGTATTTGAGATATACAGCACATAAATGTTATCTATAGTCATTCTACTATGTTTTGGAAAACATTGCATTATCTCACTTGATTGCTACATCAGTACCTTCATTATTTTATAGGTCAATTAAGAAAAGCTAAGAGAAATTAAATATGTGCTTATGGGCTTATAGACAGATCAGGACTGGCTACCAAGGTTCTTCATTCTAATATAGTATTTATTATGGCTTATGAGGAGGCAACTGTGGAGTAGGGCATTGGGATAAACATATAGTAGGATGTATAGAAATGTGCTCCTGTGTGGCCATGGAGTAATGTCCTGTGGTGGCTTTGGTGTCTGGCTAGACAAAGAGGCCCTGAGATACACAAATGTTCTTGAGGACCCTCCAAAAATGGCTCCTGGAGCATCTATCCTCTTATTCAGTTATCTCCAGCCATGTAGATTCAATCCTAATCTGAAGAAAATAGGGACTAGGAATAATTTTCTGTCTAGATGACTCATGGAAGCCCTGAGACAGTTAGTAAAGCCTAATAGTGTATGCCTATTTAGACCTAGAAATTCTTATCTCTTACCAGAAGGTAGTTCTGAAAGAGGAATATTTGACATTAGATCAGGGGACCAAGCTTCTGGATGAAACTTAGTTAACTACTGTTCCTCCATCTTGTTTTGACAGTGTGTTGAGAACTTATGTAGTGAGAGAAACCTATCAGCATGGTAGTGCATAAGAGATCAGAGGGCTTCAGTCTAGAATGAGGGAATGTGATGTCAGATAGTTCCTGAAGTTGGATTAAACTGTTGATTCCACATTTAAAAGTTTGTTTGATAATTAATATTGGGAAAAGAATGACTGCTCAAAAATACTTGGAAAAATATTTCAAAATATGACTCAATGGAAACAATTTGACATGTGAACTTTAAATTTGTGATAATTTAGAATCACATGAAATTGTAATAAATCATATAAAGGTCCTGTATATACATCACAGGATCACAATCTTGCAGTTGTACAACACAGTACAATATCACAACCTGATTATTGACGTTGATGTAGCCAAATACAAAATATTTTCATTATCACAGAGATCCTCTGTTGTTCTTACACGACCACATCTGCACGTCCACTTCTCTCATCAGCACTGTTGTTAGCCTCCCACACTCTAGCTTCCAGCAACCACAGATCTGTTCTCCTTCTCAATAGTCGCATTTACAATGTTATGTTAGTGGAATCATAAAATATTCAACCTTTGGGATTGATTTTTTTCCACCCAGCCTAATTCTCTACAGATTCATCCAGGTTATTGCATATACCAATAATTTTTCCTCTTTTTTTTAACCCGTCAGTATTCCATGGTATGAATTGATACAGTTTGTTTAACTATCTACCAAATTGAAGGACAGCTGGCTTGTTACAAAGTTTTGGTTATTATGAGTAAGGATGATATAAACATTTGTGTACAGGCTTTTGTATGAACATTAGACTTGTTTCCTCTGGGATAAATGCCCAGGAGTGCATTTCCTGAGTTGTAAGGTAATTGCATGTCTAGTTTAAGAAACTGCCAAACTGATTTCTAGAAAGGCTACATTTTACATTACTACCAGTAATGTGTGACTGAGCCATTTTTCTGCATCCTTACCAACAATGGTTATCAAGATTTTTTATTTTGGCTATTCTAATGAAATATAATATTATCACATTGTGGTTTTAAATTGCAATTCTCTAATGGTTAATGATGTTGAATATCTTTCCATAAACTTATTTGCTGTGTATTCTCTTCAGTGAATAGTCTCTACAAGTCCTTTTCACTTACTTTTAAATTGGCTCATTTTGGTTGTTCAGTTTTCAGAATTCTTTATATTTTTGTAGGTAGTAGTGCTGTATGAGATGTGCAAACTACAAGTGTTTCCTCATAGTTTATAGCTTGTATTGTCATCCTAGCAGGGTCTTCTGCAGAACAGTTTTTATTTTTTTTTTCATTTTTCTTTTATTATTCATATGTGCATACAAGGCTTGGTTTATTTCTCCACCCTGCCCCCACCCCCTCCCTTACCACCCACTCCACCCCCTCCCGCTCCCCCCCTCAATACCCAGCAGAAACTATTTTGCCCTTATCTCTAATTTTGTTGTAGAGAGAGTATAAGCAATAATAGGAAGGAACAAGGGGTTTTGCTGGTTGAGATAAGGATAGCTATACAGGGCATTGACTCACATTGATTTCCTGTGCGTGGGTGTTACCTTCTAGGTTAATTCTTTTTAATCTAACCTTTTCTCTAGTTCCTGGTCTCCTTTTCCTATTGGCCTCAGTTGCTTTAAGGTATCTGCTTTAGTTTCTCTGCATTAAGGGCAACAAATGCTAGCTAGTTTTTTAGGTGTCTTACCTATCCTCACCCCTCCCTTGTGTGCTCTCGCTTTTATCATGTGCTCATAGTCCAATCCCCTTGTTGTGTTTGCCCTTGATCTAATGTCCACATATGAGGGAGAACATACGATTTTTGGTCTTTTGGGCCAGGCTAACCTCACTCAGAATGATGTTCTCCAATTCCATCCATTTACCAGCGAATGATAACATTTCGTTCTTCTTCATGGCTGCATAAAATTCCATTGTGTATAGATACCACATTTTCTTAATCCATTCGTCAGTGCTGGGGCATCTTGGCTGTTTCCATAACTTGGCTATTGTGAATAGTGCCGCAATAAACATAGATGTGCAGGTGCCTCTGGAGTAACAGTCTTTTGGGTATATCCCCAAGAGTGGTATTGCTGGATCAAATGGTAGATCAATGTCCAGCTTTTTAAGTAGCCTCCAAATTTTTTTCCAGAGTGGTTGTACTAGTCTACATTCCCACCAACAGTGTAAGAGGGTTCCTTTTTCCCCGCATCCTCGCCAACACCTGTTGTTGGTGGTGTTGTTTCCTCATAGTTTATAGCTTGTATTGTCATCCTAGCAGGGTCTTCTGCAGAACAGTTTTTAATTTTGATGAAATCAGATTTATCAATTTTTCCTTTAATGTGTCACATTTTTCTATCAACTGTAATTAATCTCCATCCACTCATAGGTCCTGAAGATACTCTCCTATTTTAATAAACTTTTTATAATTTTATATCTTATGTTTAAATCTATAATCTATTTTGAGTTAAGTTTGAATAAGTTGTGAGACTTACATTGATGCCTGTGATGTCTGATTGTTCAAGCACCATTTGTTAAAAAGGCTGTCTTTCCCTAATTGTATTGTTTTCTCTCCTTTGTGAAAAACCAAAATCACTTGAGGCCAGATGTGGTAGAGCATGCCTGTAATCCAAGGAACTTCAGAGGCAGAGATTGGGAAGATCACTGTTCCAGGCCAGCCCAGGCACAAAATGAATGAGACTTCATCCCAACAAACAAGTTGGATATGGTGGCACATATCTGAATACCAGCTACACTTGGCAGGAGGATCATGGTCCAAGGCTGTCCCTGGGCAAAACATGTGAGACCCTATCTGAAAAATAACTAAAAGCAAAAAAGAGCTGGGGGCCTGGCTCACATGGTAGAGCATCTGCCTAGGAAGTGTGAGGCCCTGAGTTCAAACTCCAGTACTGTCAAAAGAAATCCCTGAAATGTATTTGTGTAGGTCTATGTCTGTATTTTCTTTTCTGTAATATTGATCTATACATTTATCCCTCTGTTAATACTCATAGTCTCATTATCATAAATATAACAATTCTTGAAACTGCTTAGATTTAGTCCTCCCACTTAGTTCTTTTTTCAAATTCTTATATTCTAGTTCCTTATCTTGACTTTAACCTATAAAATATCTTGCTGGAAATTTCCTTAAACCTATATATCAATTTGAAGAGGATTGTCATCTTTACTTTGTCTAGTTTTCCAATCCATGAACAATGGTACATTTTTTGATTTGTTTAGATATTTGACTTTTTCCCATTGACATTGTGTAGTTTTCAGCATAAGAGTCTTATATGTGTTTGTCAGGCTGACATTTTAACTAGTTTTAGCAACTTAAGTTGATATTGAACTGTTACTTTGGGTATCTATGTGTTCAGTATATAGGAATAGAATTGATTTGGGTATATACATCTTGTGTTCTGTGACCTAGCTGAGCTCACTTATTAGAACTAAACTTTTTAATTATAATTTTTTGCGTCTTCTTTGTATGTAATCATGTTATCTGCAAACAAAGACTATTTCATTTCTTTCTTTCTTTTGTGTATGCTTTTTACTTCCTATTATTTCTGTGCTGCATTGGCTAGAAATTCTAGTATTGACTGTTTGCCTCATTCTTGATCTTAGAGGGAAAGCATTCAATTTTTGCTATTAAGTATATATAAATAGTGGGTTTCTATTGATGTCCTTTATCAAATTGAGAAATCTTCCCTATAATCCTTCATTCTTGAAAGTCTGTTATGAATGTCTGTGAATTTTTTTACATGGTTTTTGAATCAACTAACATAATCACAATTTTTCTTCTTTAGCTTATTACATTGATTTTTTGACAATAGAACCAGGAAGCAGATGTTTTCTTCCCTAGAATAAATTCCTTTTGGACAGAGTATAATTCTTTTTATATGTTGCTGAATTCTATTTGTTAATATTCTGATGAGGATATATATATAAAGGATTTATTTATGACTATATATTCATAAATTACATATATATTCAGTACAAGGAGATGGGAGGGGGCCAGCTGCTCTGCCTTTCCATCCTTTACTTCCTTGTTCTAATGTCAAAGTCTGGCCCTGTCTCCTCATCTATCTACCCTGCCTAATTTCTCTTCAATTTTTCTTTTCTTAAAAGAAAACCTTGACATCTCACAGTTCTGATTCTGACAGCCCTTCAATTAAATTTTCTGCCAACTGAATTTCCCTTGTCACCTCCTAAATTTAAGATAGGAAAATGACTTTTTGTTTCCCTTTCTAGGTAGGGCCGGTGCCCAAACTCATCTGGAAGTAGCTATAGAAGACTGGACTATTGCCCTTCTGTACCCTTTTTAAGATTAAAAAGGACCAAAGTTGTTTAGGGAGGAAATGAGGCAGAATAGATAGATGAGACTCCTTGTTGTGAAACACCTTGGAATGCTTTTCAATGTTTGTGGATCTCCAAGACCTGTGATTTTGTGTGAAAACTGGAAAGCTGTGTGAGCCCTCTCATCCATCCTCCAGTGACAGTATGAGCCATCTTAACATTTGTCAGTAGGAGAAATGATATATTGTTGTAGGAAGGCTCAGACAAAGAGACGGGGCACCAAAGCTTTCAGGAAGCAAGTTTATTAAGCAAGCCAGCAGCTGAGCACCAAGAACAAAGGAGGCTTTCCTTATATACCATTTAGAGCAGGTTACAGAAATGGGGGGTACAGCTTGTCCCATGCGTGGTCACATGCCATTTCATTGGTCATTTTAACCTCTGGGGCGAGGTCACCCTTCTCTGGTCCCACCCCAGGTGTCAATCCCCAAATCTGGATTTTCTTGTTTCACTGTTGAACTCATTGTCTCTCGTTATTTCCCTTCCCCCTCCCTGCCTTCCTGCCACAATATGATTAGGTACTAGGTGTTCATTTGATGCTGAGAGGTACAAAGGCTATTTTTTCCTGTTCTAAAGTCTTGGTTTTGTTAATGGTGAAGAATTCCAAATTCTTTGTCCACCAGGAAGAATCCATTATAGGACACTTGGGAATAGAGGGAGTTTATTAAATGTTAAGGAAAGGGAAATACGAAGGGGATATGGTGGGGTGCAGGTAGAATCTGGAGGCAGAGAGAGTGTGCCTTTCTTTTTCAGGTGCTTTTAAAACCCGCACTAACCCATGGGAAGGGCAGACCCAGGAGATTCCCATCTAATAATCAATGAGTGGGGAGGGGCATGGGTGGTTGCTAGCCAAGTAAGAGTGGTCCCTAGCCAAGTGAGGGTGATCTGAATCATTCCTGGGCAAGTTACATATGAGTCTCCAACTTTCCCTACTTCTAGCCTGCCTCAGTTTTGCATTATGTAACAAAATGATAGATGTTCTAGGTGTTTCAAATTATTAATGCATCTTTCTACTTACTTTCAAGGCAGTATGGGTTTATGGGATTCAAGCAATGAGGTTTTGAAAAATTCCTCTAATTTTAAGCCTATTTTTAATTCATAAGGATAATTTCTTCATGGAGGTTCTTTACTATTTTCATAGATAAAGTCTATGAAATTCCATAGACATCCATGAAGAAAGGGAATAAAAAGTAGTTATTCTGACTCTCATTCACTTTTACTTTTGTGTAATCTAAAGGTTTATTGAGTGACATGTATTTGAATTATGAAGGCTGTCCACAACTCGTGGAGTTAGTTCATGAAGGGACTGCCTCAACTTCTCTGTGGCATAATTAAGTTTAACAATTCTAGCTGGAGGATGTGTTCTGAACTCAATATTGCAGAAACAGTAATTTGGCAATTCTGCTACTAAGTAAATGCTTTGTAATAACAATCAAAGTCTGTTAATGACTCAAAATGCAATTGGCAGATAACACTTGATAATCTGAAAGAGTGGAAGAAAGGCATTTTGTACCTTTGCAGGGCACAGGAAATTCATGCCTCATTATCAGGCTCCCAGGCATGATGATCATCTTGCCAGCCTCAATTGTTAGTGACATTGTTTATGGACTCCCCAATGAGTTTTTCAAAAGGATTCAGGAAATAACAGATAATTTGTTTTAACTGAAGAGGACAAGATCAAAGAATCACATTTATTATGATGTACTACTAGGAACAAATCTTTCTGAGAAAATTCCAATAAATGGCTAATCACTCTTGGTAACAAGTGATCAATAACATGTTATTGCCAGAAACAATTTTCTATAGATCATATCCAAGCAAGTAAATCATCCCCAGCATCTTTGTCAAGTGGAGGCCAAAGTCATGCTTCAGTAAATGACAGTTTGAACTTTAAAAATGAACAGCAGAAATGGAATAATAAAAAATAAGTATTATTATGTTCTATTTTCCTACCATCTGAACAACCATGACATAACATAGCTATCACTTGGAAAATATACTTTTCTTCTCTGATTGTGTTTCCTGGGTTTCCTTGAGTGACCTGAATTAGCAAAATTCACTGTGAAGAATTAAGATGATGTAGAAAATGAGTAATTCTATAATCATGATCATTCCAGATACATTAGTGATGGAGCCTATTTCTCCTTGACACTTTATAGTACTGGTTAAAAACAGAAAGGTGCACTTTATTTTCTACTTGACACATTAAGCATTACTTGCTCATCTGTTGAGACCATATGTCTCTACTCTTTGTCCATATATCTATCCAGTAATCTAGGCATCCATCTGTTGACCTGCTCACATACTGGTCCATCACTAATCATTCATTTATCCATGCATGAATGTGTTTATACTTCTGTCCATGCATTCCTTTCTTCATCTCTAGATAAGAGCACTGCTGTAATTTCTTAACTCAGTGACATGGGAGGTAACTAATGGTTGGGAAGGCTAAAAAGTTTTGAGAAAAATCTTGGTATAAAGAAATGTTAAGCCTATCTAGATATAGTCCATAACTGTCTAACTCCTAAAACAATCCCTTGTCCTAGCCTCAAACTCACATGAACTTGATGTTTGTCTTCTTTAATATACATCTCAACTGTGGTCAAATAGAAAAGGATCAACTTCTCAGAGTGGAAAGCCCAAGAGTAGTGGAGAAGTCAGATACTGCAGAAAGCATCATTCTATGCTTATACTACCTGATTTAGTATTCTTTTACAACTTAAAAATTTATGTCTATCATAATTTTGGGGAAATTTCTAGTAATTTATCTCAAATATGAATTTTCCTTTCTTCTAGTCTCTCCTTTTAAAACTCTAGTAGACAAAAGTGAGAGCTTTTCAATGTATTATTTATGTCTCTTCATTTTACTGATTTCTCATTTCCTCTTTGTATGCATTGCCAGAAATTACCTAAATTTAATTTCCAGTTCATTTATTATCTCCTCATCTGTGCCTAATCTGTTTACCTTGATCATACTTATTTTTAAAATCTCTTTTAGACTGCTTTGTATCTAACATTATTCAGGTGGTATATCTTTGCTTTCTGGAAGATCTATTTACTCTCTCACATGGTGCATTTAGTTTTTCATGTGTTTGTAATTTTTTTTATTGTGGGTTTATTTTAGTGATTTTTTTTTTCCTGTTGGTTCTTTTTTGTCCTAGGTTGTGGAAATACTCTGAAGCTTCAGAGAATTAACAGAAGGATTATCAGTATAAAATAAATGTAATTTATCAGACCTGGTTTCCTACAAAATGGAGAATACAATACTATGGAAGGTACAGTTCTAATTTCTGTTAAGATATTCTTTAAAATTTTACCCAAATTTCTTTTCATAAATTTTATTTTATATTTATTATCATATTATTGCTGTACTTGGGGTACATTGTGATAGTTACAAAAGTGCTTACAATATATCTTAGATTCAGCCCCTTTCTCATTCTCCTTTATCCCCCACCCCCTTGTTAGAATAGTTTCAACCTCATTGTTCCATTTTCATGCACGAGTACATGATATTTCCACCATATTCACCCTCCTTCACCCTTTGTTTAACCTCCTCCTCTCACTGGTGCTAACCCAGAGACAGGGCTTATTTTACCTTCCTATCTTTCGTTTTTGAAAAAAATGACCTTTTTGTTTATTTAAGGAATTTCTTGGAGAGGTTCCAAGATGGTGACTAGAAGGAAGAAGCAGATAGTGTGAGCTCCATAAAGCAAAAATCTTGCTGAGATGCTGGAGACACACCTGGCAGGAAAAAACACCAAGAAGAAGCAAAATTCTGACACCCCTGAACCCCCAGCCTGCACATAGCTTCTCCATGCCACTTTACATGGAGAAACCAGGAGGGTTCCCATACCGCCAGATGCCAGTTCCTAACCTTCTTGGGAGACACAGACCAACAGGTGAGCAAATAAGTGGCACGTGGTATTCCCACAGCCAACCCTGGGATAAACCAGCATAGCCCTGTGGACAGTGTGACCCCACCTTGGGGAAAAAAAACTAAATAAAAAGCAAGGAACTGAAAAGGACATGTAGCAAAAAGGGCAGACGCCTTGAGTGCTCTGGAGAAAGGGTGAGGGGCAGGTACCCAGGTGAACTTTCAATAAACAAGCTTGCTGGAGAAGGTGGGTTTGACGGCTCCCCACAGCGAGCTTTGGGTGGACAAGGTTTGCAACAGTGGCTGATGTGCGGGAAGCTCCACCAGAGATTGGGGGAAGGGCAGTTCCCCATGCATACTCTAAACAAACAAAGCCCGCCAGAGAAGGTGGGTGTGATGGCTCCCCCCAGCAAACTTCAATAAATAAAGTCTGCAGCAGCAGCCAGCTGCCAGTAGGTGGCAGGTAAGCCACAGCCTGAAACAGAAAATAGCGGTTCACAAAGCTGTCTCTTGACCCAACCACCTGGTGAGACAACCACAGTACTGCTGATTAAATACCAACACCAGGATTGGATGCTGAAGGAGCAACACCAGAACTACTATTAAGACTGAAACGTCATGGTTTCTGGACCCGAAATTTTTATTCTTTTATAGTTTTTTATATACCTTTTCTATTCTAATTTTTTTCTCTTTTAATTTTTTTTTTTTTGCCTTTGGTGAGATGACAGAGCTACTACTCAAACATCAACACCAGGACTAGATGCTGAAGGAGTAACACCAGAACTATTAAGACTGAAACTTTATTGCATCTGAACCTGGGATTTTTTTTTCTTTTTTTTCTGTCTCTTTAATGCTTGTTTAGGTCACTGTTGATTAGTACACCATCTCTCCCTGTTAATTTCTTTGGTTCTCTACCTTTTCTTCTCTTTTTTCTTTTCCTTTTTTGCCTTCTTTTTCCTCTTACCCTTCCGTTCTAGATATCATTATTTTTACTATTACAAGCTAGATAATACTAAATTACACACAGTACAGAGACAGTAACAGCACTAAGTGGAATGATGGGAAGATGGGAAAAGGATGGAAACCATTTCCTCCCAATAACAAATTAGTACAGGAACCATAGGGAAGTGAAAAAAACATACCCAGATTCATACTCCAACAAAACAGAGAAACTATACCAAGGAACCCAATGCCCACAACAAACTGAAAGAAGAAATCCTGCAAGTAATCAAAGAGAATTTCATAGAGATGATACTGGATATGGTCAACCAAAATGTACAGGAGACACTCAAGAAATTCTAAGACAACAAGAATAAAGAATATGAGAAAGCACAAGAACAAATAAAAGAAACCATAGAAGCCCTGTATAAACACAAAAGTAAAACAAAGAACACCATAAATAGAGAGATAAATGAACTCAGGATGAAAATTGACAGTATTAAAGAGGAAGTCACTCATGATATGGAAGACATTGATTTAGCTGCACACAATCAAACCTTCAAACAACTAAGACAACTAAATGACAGGAATCACCACATGCCTCTCAATACTAACACTGAATGTTAATGGACTTAATTCCCTCGTCAAAAAGACACCGTTTGACAAACTGGATTAAAAAGGAAGATCCAACAATTTGTTGCTTACAGGAGACCCATCTCATTGATAGAAACAAGCATAGGCTGAGGGTGAAAGGCTGGAAGAAGATTTACCAAGCCAATGGTCCCCAAAAAGAGGCAAGAGTAACAATACATATCGTGGACAAAGTAGACTTCAAACCTACATTGATCAAACAAGATAAAGAAGGACATTCCATAGTAAAAAAGGGGGAAATACACCAAAAGGAAATAGCAATTATCAACCTCTATGCACCCAATATCAACGCACCCAATTTCATCAGACATACACTGAAGGACCTAAAAATGTATATAAACTCCAACACAGTGGTAGTGGGAGACTTTAATACCCCCCCATCACCAAAAGATAGGTCACCCAAACAAAATATCAATAGCAACATCTTAGAGCTAAATCATACCATAGATCAAATGGACCTAACTGATGTCTACAGTATATTTCATCCAATTTCTGCACAATATACATTTTTCTCAGCAGCCCATGGAACATTCTCCAAAACTGATCATATCCTAGGACACAAAGCAAGCCTCAGCAAATGTAAGAAAAATAGAAATAATACCATGCATTCTATTTGATCACAGTGCATTAAAACTAGAACTCAACAAAAAAAATTATAGCAAAAAACATGCAAATATTTGGAAATTGAACAACACATTGCTCAATGATCAATGGGTCATTGATCAAATAAAAGAAGAAATTAAAAGGTTCCTTGAAGATAATGAAAATGAAAACACAACCTACTGGAACCTATGGGACACAGGAAAGGCAGTCCTGAGAGGAAACTTTACAGCCATGAGTACATATCTTAAAAGGACAGAAAGATCTCAAATCAATGACCTAATGCTACATCTCAAACTCCTAGAAAAACAAGAACAAACAAATCCCAAAAGAAACAGAAGGAGAAATATAATAAAATAAGGTCTGAAATCAATGAAATAGAAACCAAAAAAACCATAGAAAGAATTAATGAAACAAAAAGCTGGTTCTTTGAAAAAATAAACAAGATCAACAGACCCCTGGCAAACCTGACTAAAATGAGGAGAGAAAAAACCCAAGTCAGTAAAATCAGAAATGCAAAAGGAGAGATAACAACAAACACCATGGAAATCCAGGAAACCATCAGAGACTACTTTGAGAACCTATAATATTCTAATAAATTTGAAAATCTTGAAGAAATGGAAAGATTTCTAGATACTTATAATCATCCAAAACTGAACCAAGAGGACATTAATCACTTGGATAGATCTATAACACAAAATGAAATTGAAGCAGCAATATAGTGTCCCAAAAAATAAAAGTCCAGGACCTGATGGATTCTTTGCTGACTTCTATCAGACACTTAAAGAAGAACTAATACCAACTCTCCTTAAACTGTTCCATGAAATAGAAAGGGAAAGAAAACTGCCTAACTCATTTTATGAAGCCAGTATTATACTCATCCCAAAAACAGACAAAGACACCTCCAAAAAGGAGACCTGTAGGCCAATCTCCTTAATGAACATTGGTGCAAAAATACTCAATAAAATAATGGCAAACTGAATTCAACAACACATCAAAAAGATCATTCACCATGACCAAGTCAGCTTCATTCCAGGAATGCAGGGATGGTTCAACATACGCAAATCAAAAAATGTAATACAGCACATCAGTAGAAGCAAAGGCAAAAAACACTGGATATCTCAATAGAATAGATGCCTTCAACAAGATCCAACACCAATTCATGATAAAAGCTCTAAGAAAACTAGTAACAGAAGGAAAGTACCTCAACATTATAAAAGCTATATATGATAAACCTACAGCCAACATTATACTTAATGGTGAAAAACTGAAACCATTGCCCCTAAAATCAGGAACAAGACAAGGATGCCCACTATCCCCACTCCTATTCAACATAGTACTGGAATTCCTAGCCAGAGCAATTAGACAAGAAGAAGGATTAAAAGGAATACAAATAGGTAAAGAAACTGTCAAAATATCCTGTTTGTAGATGATATGATCCTATACCTTAAAGACCCAAAAAAAACTATACCCAAAAACTCCTAGACATCATCAACAGCTATACCAAGGTGGCAGGATATAAAATCAATTTACAAAAATTATTAGCATTTCTATGCACTAATAATGAACAAACTGAGAAAGAATATATGAAAACAATTTCACTTATAATAGCCTCAAAAAAAATCAAATACCTAGGAGTAAACTTAAAGGATGTGAATGACCTCTTCAAGGAAAACTATAAACCCCTGAAGAAAGAGATTGTGGAAGACTATAGAAGGTAGAGAGATCTCCCATGCTCATGGACTGGTAGAATCAACATAGTAAAAATGGCTGTACTACCAAAAGCAGTCTACATGTTTAATGCAATTCCCATCAAAATCTTAATGACATTCATCAAAGAGATTGAAAAATCTACCCTAAAATTCATTTGGAAACACAAAAGACTGCAAATAGCCCAGGCAATACTCAGCAAAAGAACAATGCAGGAGGTATCACAATACCCAACTTCAAACTATATTACAAAGCAATAGCAATAAAAACAGCATGGTACTGGCACAAAAACTGACATGAAGACCAGTGGAACAGAATAGAGGACCTGGATATGAAGCCACACAACTATACCCACCTAATTTTTGACAAAGGTGCCAAAAATATGTGTTGGAGAAAAGACAGCTTCTTCAACAAAGGCTGTTGGGAAAAATGGTTAGCAGTCTGCAAAAAACTAAAACTAGATCCATGTTTATCACCCTGTACTGGTATCAAATCAAAATGGATCAAGGATCTTGACATAAGACCCCAAACTTTAAAGTTGGTACAGGAAAGAGTAGGAAATACTTTGAAACTAATAGGTATAGGTAGGACCTCCTCAATAGAACCCCAGCAGCTCAGCAACTAAGAGAAAGTATAGACAAATGGGACTTCATAAAACTAAAAAGCTTCTGCTCAACAAAAGAGATAGTCTCTAAACTGAAGAGATCACCCACAGAGTGGGAGAAAATATTTGCCAGCTACACATCAGACAAAGGACTGATAACCAGAATATACAGGGAACTCAAAAAACTAGACTCTCCCAAAATTAATGAACTAATAAAGAAATGGGCAAGTGAACTAAACAAAACTTTCTCAAAAGAAGAAATTCAGATGACTAAAAAACACATGAAAAAATGCTCACCATCTCTAGCCATAAAGGAAATGCAAATCAAAACCACACTAAGATTCCACTTCACCCCTGTTAGAATAGCCATCATTAGCAACACCACCAACAACAGGTGTTGACGAGGATGTGGGGAAAAAGGAACCCTTTTACACTGCTGGTGGGAATGAAAGGTGGTGCAACCACTCTGGAAAAAAATTTGGAGGTTTCTTAAAAATCTAAACATAGACCTGCCATATGATGCAGCAATCCCACTCTTGGGGATATACCCAAAGGAATGCAACACAGGTTACTCCAGAGGTACCTGCACACCCACGCTTATTGCAGTGCTATTCACAATAGCCAAGTTATGGAAACAGCCAAGATGCCCCACCACTGACAAATGGATTAAGAAAATGTGATATTCATACACAATGGAATTCTACTCAGCCATGAAGAAGAATGAAATCTTCTCATTTGCAAATAAATGGATGGAACTGGAGCACATCATCCTAGGTGAGGTTAGCCAGGCTCAGAAGACCAATAATCATTATGTTGTCCCTCATATGTGGACTTTAGTTCTGGGACAAATACAGCAAGGTGATTGTACTTTGGTCACATGATAAGGGGAGAGCACACAAGGGAGGTTTGAGGATAGGTAAGAAACCAAAAAAACATGATAGCATTTGATGTCCTCAATGCAAAGGAACTAATGCAGAAACTTTAAAGTGACAGAGACCAATAGGAGAAGGGGACCAGGAACTAGAGAAAAGGTCAGTCCTAGAAGAATCAACTTAGAATGCAACACATATGTACATGAAAGCAATGTGAGGAATCTCCCTTTATAGCTATCCTTATCTCAGTTAGCAAAAACACTTGGTCCTTCTTATTATTGTTTATACTCTCTTCAACAAAATTAGAGATAAGGGCAGAACAGTTTCTGCCTGGAAGGGAGGGGGGGAGGAAGGGGAGAGATGAGAGGGAGGGGGCAAGGGGAAGGGGGGAGAAAGGACCCAAACATTGTATGCACATATGAATAAATGAAAAAAAAATAGTTAAAAAAATAAAGACAAATGAGATGAAAAAAATAATGATTCAGAAAAAAAGCAAAAAAGGAATTTCTTAGAGAAGATTGTAGAATATTTTCTGATCTAGGGAATAGAGTTTTTCTGCATAGAGGTGCCATCCTTCCAAGTTTCTAATTTTATGGAGGTGATCTCAGTACCAATTCTTATCTTGAGTTACCCCAACACCAACACTTGTGTTTCTTTTTTGGATACTAAAACCTCAGTCCCAGAAATGTTTGGTATCACCATGAGTGTTTGGTATCACTTCTTAGATGCTTGAGTGCTGTTGCAAATATTTGAATTACCTGTTTCTGACTTGGGGACATTTTAATTTTTTTCTTGTGCTTGATTCTATAAAATAAAATATTTTATCTATTCAGCATCATTATGTGTTTATAATGATGAATTTCTGTTTTAACATTAATTTCCACTTTGCCAGAATTGTCTAAAGGCTTGGATAAACCAAAAAAAATATTAATCAACA
This sequence comes from Castor canadensis, assembly GCF_047511655.1. Classification (NCBI taxonomy): domain Eukaryota; kingdom Metazoa; phylum Chordata; class Mammalia; order Rodentia; family Castoridae; genus Castor; species Castor canadensis. The sequence continues at coordinate 104,377,997 of NC_133392.1, read as the reverse complement.
ATGCCAGTACTCACTAATGGGAGGGGAACAATAAAAGAAGGAAGTAAAGAACGTGAATATGGTGAATATGAATATAGAATATTTAAACCTGTTGAGATCACCATAAAAAGGAGAAAAAGAAAAGATTAAAATGGAGGAGATGAGCCAATTTGGGATATAATACATATATACATGGAAGTGTCATAATGAAACCCCTGTATAGGTATCTTAAACAAACAAAAGTGTCTTTTTTTTAAAAATGAAGGACCAGAAGGTGAAACAGGTCCTGTTTGGGAGTTGGCATCAGTGGGAGGGAAGGACATAAGGAAAGAGTGAGTATGGTGGTTATGTTATATATTCATATATGAAAATGGAACAATGAGACCTGTTGAAACTATTCTAAGAAGGGGAATAAAGGAGAATGATAGAGGGACTGAATCTAATTAAGATTTACTTTTGTAAATGCCACAATACATCTCTAGTACAATAATTTGCTAATAAAAATTTTTAAAAGATGCCAATACTTACAGATATGATCCATCAGTTTTCTTATCTTATTTAATTGGGTATATCAGCAGATATTTAGAAGTATAATAGAATGGATAAGTGATAGTTGCAAAAGTTCTTGCAATTTATCATAGTTGAATTCACTCCGTCCATCATTCTGCCCTACCCTCCCTCTACTCACTCTCAAAATAGTTTCAACAGTTTGCATTTTCATACATGAGTACGTAACATTTCCACTACATTCAGCCTCCTTCACCTTTTCCTTGTATCTTCCCTCCTTTCACTGGTACCAGCCCACAGACAGGACCCATTTTACTATCCTGTTATCCATTTTTGAAAAAAGCCATTTTTGTTTGTTTAAAATAGCTCTACAGAGAGTTCCACTGTGGCATTTCCATGTATATGTATAGTATAACTCAAATTGGTTCATGCCCCCTATTTTTCCCCTTTCTACCTTAATCCCCTTCTTATGGTTTTAAAAATTTTATATTCATTCTTGTATAGAAAGTACATCACCCATGTTCACCTTCTTAATTTCCTGCTTTTAATTTTCTACCATTATTAACCTCCCTTTAACGTAAACTGTTTTTCATAATATTACTTGTATTTGTATTGAATTACTTGTACTTGTATTGTATTGTGACCACATATGAGAGAAAACATGTGGACTTTGTCTTTCCAAACCTGGCTTATTCCAATTAACATTATGTCCTCCAATTGCGTCATACATTTACCTTCAAACCACATTTTTAAAATTATCGTATTTTTGTTGTACTGGGGTACATTGTGACATTTACAAAAGTACTTATAATATGTCTTAGTTAGATTCAGCCCTTTCATCATTATCCTTTATCCCCTCTTCCCCCTTCTTAGAATAGTTTTGATGTCTCATTATTCCACTTGCATATATGAGTACATAATATTTTCACCATATTTGCCCTCTTTCACCCTTTGCTTTTATCTTCCCCCCCTCCCACTGGTACCCAGTCCTGATAAACACCTGTTTTACCTTCCTGTACTTCATTTTTGAAAAAAAAAACTTGTTTATGATAGCTATACAAGGAGTTTCATTATGACATTTCCATGTATACATATATATATATATACATATATATATATATATATATATAATATCTCAAATTAATTCATCCTCACCATTTTCTCCTTTCTACCTTAGTCCCCTTCAACAGGTTTAAATATTCTGTATTGATTCTCATATAGAAAGTACATTAACCATATTCACCTTCTCCCTTTAGTGTGACCTATTTCTCATTCTTGTCCTTTGTTGTTTAGGTGTCTGTTTTTTGTTCAGTGAGATTTTTGCCTTGGTATTATACATGTGTGTGCATTGTGCTTAAATAAATGTAATCCCTACTCCACTGCCCTTCCTCATCCTTTCCCCCCATCCTGTGTTGTTTAACAGTATTCAGTGTGTTTTGCTGTACCCTATTCCTACACAAATGTGATGCATTTCATCATTCTTTGCTGTCTTTCTCTCATTCTTTTTCTCCTTCCTTGATCTCCTCTACCAGTCTCAATTCTGAGTACATGTTCTCTATATATTTGCATGCATGTACAATATTGCTTGAGTTTGTATTAGGTCTATATTCCATATATGAGAGAAAACTGTGGCCTTTGACTTTCTGAACCTGGCTAACTTCACTTAAGATGATATTCTTCAGTTCTATCCATTTACCCACAAACAACAAAATTTCATTCTTCCTATGACTGAATACAATTCCATTGTATATAAATACCACATTTTTTAGATCAGTTCATCAGTCATTGTTCATCTTGGCTGTTTTTATAGCTTGGCTATTGTGAATAATGCTGAATAAATAGTATCTACATTTTGGAAAAATTTTGCTACCTCTGTAAGATTGAGTTAGTTTATAGTAAAGTAATAGTATTTACCTCATAGGATTATTGAAATATTGAATATTAGTATCTGGCTCAAAAGAAAGTGAATTAATAAAAGTTAATTATAACTATTTTTAGAATATATTTAAAGTGCTTTGGGTCAGCATTTAATGACCACAAACTACCTTCCAGTCTTATCTCGTCATTCAACTTTTGTCCATGAATTTTCTTCCTTCCTTCCCTCTCTCTCTCTCCCTCCCTTTCTTTCTTTCTTCTTTCCTTCCAGAAAACCATCTAAAGTTATCTCTGTTCTTTGAACAAATCTCTTTCATCTTTCACATTGATTTTGTGTACATGAAACCTCTGGTGTTTTTAATTGTATTGGAACCTCTCAATTGAAGGCACTTTTTAAAAACTTGTTCATACATACCTTGCTGAGACATGGTATGATGACCAACACATCCTGCTGACTGTTTAGTATTAGAATTATTTGTTTCTCTTGTCATGGTTCCAAATACCAGACTCATTTTCTTTTCTCTTCCCCAAGTATTTCTTCTCTTAGTACAATTAAATAATTAAAATGGTAATTCTCTATATTATAAAACATATTTTGTATAAAATTATTTCATCTGAAGAGTTTATGACATAAAGATAATGTCTTCTATTTCAATTTCAACCAGGAGTAATGGATGAGAGAAGTAAAAATCCCTGTGCAAATGAAATGAATCTTTCTTTATGACATTGATAGGACCAAATCCCAGGTAACATTACCTGAAGCAATATTAATTCAAATTCTAATGAAAATCCATTAGGAACTTTAAAATCTAATAAGAATTTAATAAACAGTATATTTTTATATTTTTCCTCAGTGAAATTGAGTATTTTTAAATGAAACAAGTAAATTAATATCTTCTTCCTAAATTATTTGAAATGACATTTCAAATATTCCCACATATTCCTGTGGGATTCTATCTTTCCAGGGTTGGTTATATTTTATAGTTAGTCCTATTCTGGTTAAAAATATTTGATTCCAAAGAATAGAAAACCACTCAAACCAGATTAAACAAGTACAAGGCATCAAATGCAAGTATCATTTGTGCTTATACTTTCCTTGGTAAATCAGATTAGATATATATTAATTTTATTTTTCTTTTCTAGCAACCAGAGTTAGGTTGCCTTGCTTTTCTCTATTATTTTAATTTCTATTTTATTTTCTACTTTTTATTATTTATGTCCTGCTTAATTTTAGTATATTCTTACTGTTTTGTTTCATAGGTAACAACAGACATCACTGAGTTTTGACCTTTCTTATTTTTAATATGAGTCTAATGCTATAAACAACCACGAACACTACATTAGCTTATTTTATAAACTATTGAGGTTGACTTTTTATTATTATTTATATAAAAAACTCTTCAGTATCATTTGTGAATTCTTTCTTAGCATATTCTTATTTAGAAGAGTTTAACTTCCAAGTATTTGGGAGATTTTGGGATATGCGTTCTGTTATTGATTTCCAGTTTAATTCCATTATGACTAGAGAGCATATGTGTATGATTTAACTTCAACTAAATTTGTTGAGGTTTGATTTATTTTCTAAATCTGGTCCATGATGATGAATGTTCTAAGTGACATGGTAAGAGTGACTGTGTGTTTTGTTACTTCTGAGAGGTAAATTCTATAAATGGTGATTAGGGCAAGTTGATTTTTGGTGTTATTTAGTGTTACATATCCTCTTTCTGATTTTTCCATCTTCCAGTTTTATAAGTTTAGAAAGAAGTAGTGAAGTTTCAACAATAAATCTAGATTTGTCGATTTCTCCTTTCATTCTGTTAGTTTTTGCCTAATCTAATGGAAACTATTGTTAGGTACATAAATATTTAAGATTATTATGGGTTTTTTTGATGAATTGAGTCTTTATCACTATGTAATGCCCCTTTTATCTCTTGTACATGATCATATATCGATTTAACAATTCTAGCTTTCTTTTGATTACTTTGTGCTTGCTCTATTTATAATACATTTTATTTGTAACTTATCTAAGTCTTTATATTTGAAAGTGATTTTTTTAATAAATAATGTGGTTTTTAAAAAATATAATCTGACAATGTGTGGCTTTAATTTTTGTGTTTAGGCCATGTATGCAGAAAGTAAGTATTGTTATGGCTTGATTGATATCTATCATCTTGGTAGTTTTCCAATTTTGTTTTTATTGTTCATTTTTTTCCTTTCTGTTTTGTATTACATTTTAATGGAGAACTTCTTAGAATTATATTTATTTCTATTATTAACTCTTTAATTCTAGTTCTCATTTTAGTTTAGTTTAATAATTGCCCTTGGGTTTATAATTGGTTCATTTTAATCAAAATCTGCATTAATTGGTTTTATTCTACTTTACATGTAATATAAGAATTTATGACAATGTACTCACAATATTTCTGTTTCATTTTTTGTGTTATTGTTATCATATAGTTTTAATTTTACCTGTGCTCTAAACCTACAATGCTTTGCTTATATTTACTCTGACAAAGGGAAATATTTTCAAAAGATTTTTTTTATTGTTGTACAGGGTGGGAGTACATTTACAAAAGTTCTTACAATATATCAAATATACTGTACTTGAATGCATTCCCTCTACTATTCTCCTTCATACTCTTTCCCTCCATTCCTAGTATAGGAGATTTAAAAAGAAACTTTAATGCCTTTTATGTTTATCAGTATTTTAACCATTTCTAAGGATCCATATGTTTTTGGTAGAGTTAAGGGTTTTTTTTTGATATTATATTCTTTTATCTTGAAGAATTTACTTTAGTATTTCTTATAGTTCAGATATGCTATTAATGAAGCCTCTTAGTTTTTCAATTGTTGAAAAAGCTTTCATTTCTCCCTTATTTTTAAATAATATTTTCATGTGTACAGTAATGACAATTTTCTCTTTGAGTACTTTAAAAATGATATTCTATTTTCTTCTAGCATGCAAAGTTCCTAGCAAGAAGTCTACTACATTTCTTTTAATTTTGATTGCCATATGACAATTTTGCATATTTATGGAATATAATAAAATATTTAGCTATCTATATATTATATAATGATCTAATCAAGGTAATTAATGTACATATCACCTTAAAATTTTCTGTGGTGAGGTCATTAAAAATTCTCTTTTCATTGAAAATTCTCTCTTCTACCAGGAACTAGAGAAAAGGTTAGTTTGAGAAGAATTAATTTAGAAGGTAACACACATGTACAGGAAATCAATGCAAGTCAACTCCCTGTATAGCTATCCTTATCTTAACTAACAAAAACCATTGGTCCTTCCTATTATTGCTTATACTCTCTCTTCAACAAAATCAGAGATAAGGGCAAAATAGTTTCTGCCAGGTAGCAAGGGGGTGGGGGGGAGAGGGAGGGGGTGGGGGGAAGAGAGGGGACAGGGGGAAGGGGGGAGAAATGACCTAAACATTGTATGCACATATGAATAAAAGAAAAAAAATAAAAAACACAAAAAAACTATTCCTGTACTATATACATGGAAAGATATTAATATAAATATTAGTATGTATTAAACATATTAATAAAGATACTGACATAAGGAAACTTTTGAAAGAGACATAAAAGAAAAGAAAATTCTCTCTTCTAGTTTTTTGAGATACATATTACATTATAATTAGTTGTAGTCATTCTACTCTGCAATAGAGCACCAAGAGTTATTCTTCCTGTCTACCTGTGACCAACCTGATGATCAACTTTTGTCCCCATCTACCCTCTTCCCACCTGCCCCAGCCTATGGTACCCACTATTTCATTCTCACCATTTATGAGATTAGTTTTTTATATCCCATATATGCATTCTTCTCTTTGTTTGAACATTATGTTTCCAGGTGTGTTTATTTTATGTTATTACTTTTTGTCCTTATGTTATTACTTTTTGTCCTTATGTTATTACTTTTTAGGTTTCTCTGAGCTTTTAGGAATCGGTGATTTTATGTCTTTAATATCCTTGGAGGATTTTCAGCCACTATCTCTTCAAATGTTTTCCTATTCCTCTTTCTTGGTTGTATTAAGTCTTCTGATAAGCTAACTAAGGGATTTCTTCATGTCTATTACTAAGACTTATTTCCTAGTGTTTCTATTTAACTCTTTTTTTTCTTTTTTACATGTATCTCTCTTCTGAAATTCCCCATCTGCTCATGCATATCCTCCATGTGTTCTATTTGAAATATGTTAACCATAGTTATTTCAAATTCCTTCTCTAATAAGTATATTATCTGGGTTATCTCTAAGTCTTGTTCTATTGATTGATTTGTCTCTTGATAGAATTACTTTTCCTTTTTTCTTTGTGTGTCTCAAAATGTCTTATAACTTTTGTAGAGAAATTATGCTATTTGAGATTATTCTTTATTCTATATTTTCTTAAAATTTTTTTACAGGATAAAATCTACTTATGAGAATCAGAAGGAACTACTTCTATTATGCTTTTAAGCCAAAACACAATAGAAAATACAAATTCCTTCTTTTTATGTTATTTTATAATGAGGTTCAATGCTCTTGCTTCTTCTAAACTGGACTATCCATTTCATTTCCTCAAGAGAGTTTTAGAGTAATGTTAAGAAGTTGCAGAGCACTCTAGTTAGAAATTTTCAGAGTAGTGATAAACTAGTGGGAGCCCAATCACTTTAAATGTCTCATTTACATTTGTTTATTGAGCAACTACTGTGTTTACAGATTTGTACTAGGTACTCTCGAGAATTTTAAGGAGCACATGTTCAGGACCCAACTGGTTGATTGGGTCTTCCATGTCCCTTATCCATGTGGCAAAACCACTAAATTTATAGGCTTAATTCTGTACTAACTTCAAGGAATAACATTGAAAATAAGATGGAAAAGCTTTAAGAAGCTTGATTTCATTATGCTGGAGCTCAATACTGAGGCACTGTCACTGTTACTTATGCTGGTATTCTCTGACTCTAATACTGAAATTTTGGTCTTAAGCTTCACTGATTTTAGGTTTTGATAACTTACCTAGTATGTTAGTCAGTTTTCTCTCTTGTGACAAAATACCTGAAATAATCAACTTAAAAGAGGAAGTGTTTTTCCTGCCTTCCATAGTCCCTTCAGACAGACCCACTCAATCAATCTTGTTCTCTCTCTCACGCACATATATATATATATATATATATATATATATATATATGCATGTGTGAATGTGTATGAAAGATCACATATGTATTTATGTGTACATTTAACCTACAGGTCCAGCTTCCACATATGAGGGGAAACATATGACCTTTGACCTTTTGAACCTGCCTCCATACATTTACCTGAAAACAACATAATTTCATTCTTTATGACTGAATTATATATCTCCCTATTCATCAGTTGTGGGGCATCTGGGCTGTTTCCAAAGCTTGGTTATTGTGAATATTATTTCAGTAAACATGGGTGTACAAGTGGCTCTATCATATCCTGGATCACATTCCTTCAGGTAAGGCCCAGGATTGGTATTGCTGTGTCATTTGGCAGTTCTATTTTTAGGTTTTTGAGGAACCTCATACTGCTTTCCATAGTGGTTGCACTAATTTACATTCCCATAAACAGTGTATTAAGGTTCCTTTTTCCACAGATCCTCACCAGCATTTGTTGTTGTTTGTGTTATTGATGATTCTTGAATTTTCTGTCCTTCCCAGGTCCTACAGGGCATCTGTCCCCCAGTTCAGTGGTTATGACTCATTCCATGTTATGAATCCTGTACTTATGTCTAGTCACTGCCTGAGACAAAGCAATCATTACTCTTTAGAGACTTATAATTGGTTCAAGCAAATAAAATATGAACATAATGTATGAATAGCAAAATGAACTGGAGCAAGTGCAAGTGGAGAAAGGCACTCTGGAACACTGATAACAACTGTGTCAAGAGTGGGTTGACAGCCATGATCTTGAGATCCATTTTACTTCTTTGCATATTTCAAGTCCTGTATCAAATTTGGGAATTTTCTAGCCATTTTTCTTCAAATATTTTTCTACTACTTTCTGCTTGGAATTCCCATTATGTTCATGTTGGCTTGATTGAAGGTACTCAACAGGTCCTTTAGGTTCTATTCACTTTTTAAAAATTTTTTGTTGTTTTTTTTCTGTTCCTCACATTTGATATTCAGATTGTTATCTTCAACTTCTCTGATTCTTTCTTCTACTTTTTCAAGTATGTTATTCAACCCCTGTACTAAAAAATTTCATTTCAGTTATTTCACTTTGCAGATCCATAGTTTACATTTGGCTACTTTTTATAATTTTTCTCTTTATGAATATTCTCAGTTTATTCACACATTCTTTTCCTGATTTTATTTAGTTCTTTGTACATGTTTTCCCTTAGCTCTTTGAATATATTTAAGACAGTTATTTGAAGTATTTTCCTAGCAATTTTGATGCTTGGGCTTCCCCAGTGATGGTGATAAGATTCTCCTCATTCCCTGCAATTTGCTTTTCTTTTGATTGGTGAAGATTGTAATATTCTTTTTGTTTAGTTATTTTTCCAATCTTTTAGCAAGACTATATTCTTTTCCTATGTGGTCATTGAAGTCTCTATTCTTTTAGTTAGTTTTCTGCTAGAATTTTGACAGAGATTTTCTTAAATACAAGGAGCTATCAAATAAAAGGAAAAATAACAAGTAAATATCTCTTCCAATTGTCCTGGTTGATTCTTTGTGGAGTAACACTTGGCCAGGCTTTCATTGAACCTGGGGATCAGCCAAGTATAAAAGATTAGGGTAATTTCTGAGCATGTGACTCATCCTCGACCAATGCATGGATTTCTAAAACCTCTATGTGCACAGGTTATTCTGTGTATTGCAAAGAATTTTCCTCAGATACTCCTCCTGGACTTTAGGTGCTCCACTGTAAATCTCCATTGCTATCTTTTGCCTCTGATATTTCTGCATTGTTAGTTTGTCTCAAACAATTTTCAAGCAATGGGTACTGCATTTCTAGCCTGAGTTCTGAGTTGGGCAAAATAGAGATGAATTTCTTGGGTCAGTCCTCTACATGGCCCCTCGATAAGTCAAAGCAGACTTCATAATACTTTCCAAATGAAATCACTTGCTCCCTTCAGAACCAGGAAACAAGGCTGCTACAACTTCCAGACTGCCATCACTCTAGGAAGGGTGAGTACAAAGACCAATAGAAAACCTCAGAGCACCCTGCTGTTTTTAAGTTGCCTTTTTCTTGATGGAGCATTTGCTTCTTTGCATGAACTTTCAATGGTCATCTGGAGTTCTGACAAAATTGGTTCTGACAATTTCTTGGTTGCCTTTTGATGTTTGTGTATGAGATCAGAGCTTGGACTATCTCCTGTGCATTTTGCTGATACCTTTCTTTACTTCTTTGGAGTATAAATCAACATATCTGAGGAAAGACACCATACTGAATAGTTTCTCCCAATCTTCAAAACTCCTCATTTGAAATAGAGCAGAAGGAGAAAAGATGTTCCGGTCTGAAGATTGGCAGTAATGTGAATCATGATGCATGTTCGTGAACTGCCTGGTTGTCATGAGACCAATTAGGCTGAATGAAAGAGTCTGCGAGTGGAGTACTGAGGGAAAATGCTATAGATTGGAAGACTTCTTTAAAAAGTATTGTTATGGAGTAGAGCTTGCTAAGCTGTATTTTAGGAATAAAGATCTGGAAATGTGCAGGATAGATGGGGGGATGGAGAGAGTACAAGATAGTCACATATGATTGTAATGTTCCTCTGCTATGTAACATTTTATTCAAAAGTCATGTTGCTAAAAAATAGAAAAATGTCAAGGCTACAGAGACATTCCAAACAGAAATAACAAATTCCTGCATTATGACCTATGGAATTTAGGTAAAAAATTTTAAAGATGATAAAGGAAAGTGGATGACTCTCCCTTTTGAAGGGAATTGTTTATTTAAATACACATGGATACCTAATTGTTTAAATTGTAATTTGTTTAAATACACATGGATACCTAATTCCAGGAACATTCATTGTCATCATTCTATTTATATTTTATGACTCGAGAGAATAAAATAAAGCATCTTACACAAATAACTTTTTCCCTGACAGATTATATTGAGTAAGAGTTTGTCAGATATAAAGAGTTAAGTCAATGCAGATGGAAATATGGGTTGTATTCTTAAGACTCTGACTCATTTATCTCATTTATTGGCAGTTTCTCTAAAGGAAAGACAGAAATAGAGAAATGTGAAGGTTTGCTTATGTTTCTTCCCTTTGCAAAATTTAGTTCACCCTCAATCTGATTCCAGAGAGGCAGTATCATGGTCAGATTAATCATGCGTTTAGAAAAAAACACTCTCCTTGGTTTACTTAACAGTGAAAAAAATTTTTTTTCTATTATGCCTTTGATCTCAGATCAGCTAAACACATGAAGAATGAGCTGGAAGAGCAGGAAACACATCCAGGAGTAATTCTTATAGGATTACTAAACTTTCCATCCTGGCAGGCAAAAATGATGCTTCTCTAATTTAGTAAATGAGTAAGAGAAGTGATGCATTTTTTCATGAAAGGTGCAAGCATTTTCATTTAAGTGGATACCATTGGAATGTTTGCTGGAAACTATGATGCACTTTAATTCTGGATCCTATCACATCTCAGAGTGCTCAGCTACCTCATATATCATGGGATCATTCTGGGCCCGTGGAATGATGATGCACTAGTTTAATGAAATCTGGATGCAGAAACATCAACAGCACAATGACAGTGAACTTGTTTCTCCTTTAGTTGCCAAGAGAAAGAGTATATCGTATATATTTAGTACACACTAAATGCCAAGCACTTTGATAGGTACATTCACATTTACCTTTCCTATTTTAAATTCATAACAGATCTTAAAGTATTGCTATTATTATTACTAGAGATAAGAAAATGATCCCTATATTATGCAATAAGAATCAGGCCTGGAATTGGAATCCAGGTCTACAGTTTTCTAAAATCTTTTCTATTAACAGGAAATGATAATAAATGATGTTTGAGAGTATGGTTTCTAAAATTCACATCCTATGAATGCTGGGAAAGTATTTTTTGCTTTAGGGATAAAGAACCACAAGCAGAGCAATGAAGCTCAGAGCAACTACCAAAGTTACTGCCGCAAACATCACAGAACCTGTAGAAAATTAGTAAATTTCCCAAATGATCTCATGTTTCTGCACATTGGGAAATAGTAACTGACCAAAAGTGGTATAGAAATAAATACTAGTGCTGATGGTAGAATTGGAATTCCACTAACAAAGTTAATGGAGGCTACCCTGAAAGCTCTGAAGTTTGTAAACTAAGTCCAAATTATTATTATTATTTTTGGCTACTTAAACCTAAAGAAAATTTAGCTCAGATGACACTTATTTGATATACTGTTTGATATTTGTATCTTCCTTCCTTCATTCCTTCATTTCTTCCTTCCTCTTTTTCTCTTTCTGTCCTTTTGGCTTTTAAGGAATTTTGTTAGAGCTGGAAACAAATTGGACAAGACTATCATCTTAAAGGGATCATCTTTTTATATTTTTTATTTTTATTGTTGTGCTGGGGTACACTGTGACATTTATAAATTTTCTTACAATTTATCACAGTTGAATTGACCTCGTCCATCGTTCTCCTTTATCTCACCTCCTCCCATTCCTGGATTAGTTTCAACAGGTATTGTTTTTCCATTTACATAAATGGAATAGAATAAAGGGACACTGCTGTGATCCTATTGAAGTGAGAGATTTATTTAATCAAGACAATAGAGAAAGCATTGCCAGAGGTACATATAAGTTTGAACCTGGAAGATAATGTTGAGGGTAAATTCTGAAAAGTGTGGACACTGCTGTGATCCTATTGAAGTGAGAGATTTATTTAATCAAGACAATAGGGAAAGCATTGCCAGAGGTACAATCAAGATCAAAATCAAATCCAAGAGGGCTATAAGTTTGAACCTAGAAGATAATGTTGAGGGTAAATTCTGAAACGTGTGGTGAGGATAAAAATAGGAGGGCTAGAAGCTATTCAGTAAAGAGTAAGACAGTGTTAGAGAATAAGTCAGAACAAATTGACATTCTAGGAATGAAAAAGTGCTGAAGTTGTAAGTTTTAAATGGCATTTGATGTACAGTGGAGGTGATTATTAAAGGAATCTTACAGGACTATGTATTTATTTTGTGTTGCATGAAATAGCTTGTTAAGCAAGAGGCTTCTCATTAATGAATTCTATTTAGGACATCTTGGACTTTTTGTTGTTCTGACCTTGAAGAATGTTTGACCTATACTATCTTGACAGTTACTATAGTTACTTTCCCTAGAAGGAGTCCATATGTATGAACTAGAAGGCATGAACTCATAATTTCAGACTTAATCTTTAAAGAACCGATTTCTCATTTCTCTTGCCTCTAAGAATGAAGTCAGAAATATAGGGTCATTTCTATTCTTGAATGAGAGATGTGCAAATCATTGACCCATCTTTCCCACAGCTTTCATGATTGTCCTTAAAATGCAAGATGAAATAATGAAGTGGAGCATATTGCAACTGGAGTCCTCTGATCCTTGAATAGCCACATGTAAATTCAAATAGCAGAAATAACCTTGAATAGAAAAGAGGCAAATGATAGCTCCAAATATCAATTTATGTAGGCGATGTAAAGCTATCAACTTTTGCATGGACAAATGTAATTTTCTTATCTCTATCCCAGTGGAAAAATTAAAATCAGAATGATGGTTTACTGTGCTACAGCAGAGACTGACTCATGGATAATGGTCATAATTCATTCCCTGGCCAGTCTTTTTAAGGATGAACCATGACCCAGTCAGGCTCACCACTAATTCATGCAGTAATTACATCAACAACTGAGTGGTGGGAGGGGTTGTACCTCTAGAAAATATCAGACGATTTAAATGAAAACAATTTCCACTGTCTATCTGAGGAAAAAGTGTCAGACAATCTCAGAGACTAAATGTAAAAATTTATTTACAATTTTAGATTGACAGTACAGAATGGGGATGATTCTTGGATATCCATCTCCACATAATATAAATAGATGCATAGATTATTAACTGTAATATCTAATTTATTGTAACAAATTGCAAAGTTTAACAATAAAGAATTTTTTAAATTCAATATATAAATGAAGCGACATTGCTCCAAATAGGATTTTTTCTTTAAAAGTAAGATTTGTGAGTCTTTCATAGCTATTCTGTATCACCATCCTAATAGTAAGGACACAAAGTCCCAGCCCTAGGGTAGCCTAGTCCCCAGGCATGTTGACCCAGCTATAAATGAAGAACAAGCCAATGCTGCTTAAAGCCATTGTACCCAGAACGCTTCCAAAAGAGCTTTGTATAGGGTAATCATATTTCCTCTTTCTTAAGATCATTCACAATTGATCAGTATATACATCAGCATTTGCATGTATTGGTCACAAATGCTTAACCGTATTTCAGAACTCACTAAAAGAAACTTGTAGCTGGGCACTTATGGCTCACGCCTGTAATCCTAGCTACTCAGAAGGCAGAGATCAGGAGGATCACAGTTTGAAGCCAGCCCAGGCAAATAGTTTGTGAGACGGTATCTCAAAAAAAATCTTCACAAGAAAGGGCTGGCAGAGGGGCTCAAGGTGTAGGTCCTGAGTTCAAACTCCAGTACCTCAAAAAAAAAAAAGAAATTTATGAAATATTTGTGTGGTATGTATTCACAAAAAAGGGGTTGACTCTAAAACCTTTATCAAAGAAAAGTTGCCAGATACCAAATCTTGGGAAACTGTAAAACCTCTCTTCCATTCTCCCACTTCACCTAGCCCACTGACACTTTATTGCCCAACTCCAAAAGACACGCTAGTTTGTGTGCATTCTGCACAACACTGGGTGTTTTTGGAGAAGAAGGGGAGGTTTGCTACTTTTTTGTCTTTGATGTTAAGAAAATATGGTAGTTAAGAGAGCTGTCAAAAACAAATCCCCCCACTTTTTTTTCACTTACGTCATCATGCATGATGTTGGAAAATTATTTGACCTTTAAAAATGCTTATTTCCTTCTCTGTAAAGTGGAAAAATAATAGCATCCACATCTTAAGATTTTAGCAAGGATTAAACGAAATAATGTTCATGAAGCATATCACATTCTGTCTCATTTAATTCAAAGAACACCTGAAAGGATCTTGGGAGTTACAGGTGTCCTTGAACCACACACTTTGAGAACCAGTAGTCTAGCCAATAAACTTGATGCCATGAAGAATGTCCTATTGATGCCGTTGGTCACATTGATAACACAATAGTATTTATAGCTGACATTATTTAAGTGTTAGAAAATAGAGTACTTAGTAGCATAAGATACTGAAAAAACATGAAGAAATATTTAGGTTCAAAAGTCCTAAAACTTTTACATAAGTCGTTGGAAGGTCAGGGATCTTTGTCACTTTGCAGATGTGAGAAATTCACATGCTTTTGCTCCCTTAGAGCCTCGTCTGATTGATTTCATAAGCCATTTAACAGAGAGTAGTTGCTGTAATATTTAAATACAGATTCTTTTCAGGTGTCCAGACTCAATGACTCCATCAGGTAGACACTTATGAACAAGTTTCTGTCAGCCCAGCTGGTTTCCTATGCAAGGAGCTCCTAGAGGGTACAGATCTTCCCATTTTCCCCCTTGTGTGTTTTGGCAGAGCACATGAGAGCACTCAGCCTAGCTCTCCATCAGTGTGAAAGACCCCTAGAGTCTCTGTGCACACTTACCTTTCTGTTTCCCAGGATACTCCCTTTTAAGATTTTCCCAGTTAACTTGATGGGGCTCAGTGGTTCATACTGTCCCCAAAACACAGTTCTCTAACCATGTGCTTTCTTCTACACCACTTTGTTCTCTTTCATCCTTGCCCTGTGGAGGTCAATTGTCCACAGTATCCAGGGACATTGCTAAATTGTGTAACTCATTGGCAGCAGTCTCTGTTAGAAGTGTTCAGCAAACCCTACAGCTAGCTAGGTACGTGCTAAACCTTGAAAATGAAAGTGATCAATGAGACTGCTTCCTAGTAAGAGGTCTTCAGATATAAAGCAGCTTCCTTTCTGTTATATAGTTTTTTGCAAATTTAAGACATTTACATTGCATTTCATATAATTACCATATTCTTGTATTTTAATTTGATATATCTGTAAACTTGTTTTGACTTAAACTAGCTTCTGTGGAAGAACTTTGTATTCCTATAGCTTAAATAAAAAACTAGATTTTGCTTTAAAATAAAAGTTACCACCAGGCACATGGCTCAAGCCTATAATTCCAGCTATACAGTCAGTGAAGAGGAGAGGATCGTGGTTTGAGGCCAGGGCTGGTAAAAGTTAGTGAAATGCTATTTCAAAAATTAACCTGCATATGGTGGTGCTTGGTAGGTAGGAAGCAGAGTTAGGAGGATTATGATCCCAGGCTGGTCCTGGGCAAACAGTATAAAATCCTATCTGAAAAATAAAGTAAAAAGGGCTGGAGGCATGGCTCAAGTGGTAGAGCTTCTGCCTAGCAAGCGAGAGGTCCTGAATTCAAACCCCAGTAACACCAATAAGTAAATAAATTTGGTAAAGGCAAAACAAAATTATTCTAACTAAAAACTGCTGCCTGCTAAATATTTGTTAAGAGAAAATAGCATGAGATTGAGAAGTTGTTAAAGTTATATTAAAACCATACTGTGACTTTCTTATAGTTCAAAAGCAAATTGGATGTGGAAGAACATTAATAACACATGATATTGGGGCTAGTGGAGTGGCTCAAGTGGTAGAGTGCCTGCCTAGCAAGTGTAAGGTGCTGAGTTCAAACCCCAATACTGTTAAAAAAAAAAGCCACACACTATTGTAAAATCAGTTTAGCACCCATGCATGGAGGCACCAAGTCAGAGTGTGGAGTATTTGAAAAGTAATGGGAGAAAACCCAGTTAGTTAGAGACTAAGGTCAAGTTTATAATAAAAGTGGTTGGTGAGAATGTTGCACAAACTCAAATAAAGGTTCAGTGCACTTGTCTGGGAGGAAGGAAGTGGAGGACACATACAGATGAATAAAATTCAGGTCCACTCCACAGAATGTCCACTACAGGAGAGGAATGCGTATCCAGTTAGTATTCTAGTGAGGAAAGAAGACAGGATGGACTCATGCTTCCCCATCTTGCTCATGTCAGAATAGTAGAAAGGCAACTGCTCACACCCAGAGGGCCCAGGAGATCAAGGTCTCTGGACATGTGAACCACTTGTAACTATGGTGCAGCTGGGGAGCTCTGCTAGAGGAAGCTCATTCGAAGACCCTGGAATGAGGACAAGACACAGACCCCAAAAGTGAAGAAGTTACAATTTCTTTCTGAAACATTTAAAGATCATCATCTATGAGCAAGTCACTGTAATAAGCACTAAGTGTGCATGACAGACTCATGTTAGGCAGACTATTCCCTTTAATCATGGAGGAAAAAAGACACTGAGCACAATGTCAGATATTTTAAATTCAGAACCTAAAACTATTCAAGAAATGATTTCCTTGTGTTTTTCTGAGAAATTAAATTTCTTTTCCACTCTCAAGTTAAATTTTTATGCTTTTATAGTCATTAATTTTATGGGATGTATTTCAGTTCTTCTAACAGCTTCATTAAAAAAATAAATAAAATAAAAACTTTAAGCTATATTTCTTTTTCCAGAAGAACCAAATTTGTTGGGTACTAAGAATATGAGGCATCACACAGATGCTGAGTGTAAATTACTTTAACCTTCTATCAATCTCACAGAATCAGAATAATTGTCCATTTTACAGAGGAGGAAATTTTGACCAAAAGAAAGAAATAATAAAGGACAAAGATCCAGAATTTGATGGAGGCATTTCTGACCTCAAAAACTTATCCTCTTACATTATAACATATTGCATTTTGAAATCAATCTCTATTAGTCTAATTGAATTTAGCAAATCACAAATAGAAAATCATTTGACTCGATTCCTCCTCTTTTACAGATTGACAGAGTTATACACACCACTCCCGCCCCCACACACACCTATACACAAATGTTAAGACTATAAACTTTAATGATATTATACTTGGGAAAATACAAAATTATTCATGTGAAAGGGTTGTTTTTGGTAATGAGGTAGTGTAGGAATATTGTTTAATTCTTAATCAAACATTTATAGGACCCCAATAAAATGGAATAAAATGGAAATCCCTTGCCAGATGCACTGAAAGTCACATGTTGGGTCCCTTTCAGGGGTCTCCCTTCTTAGACAACTTCCATAGCTTTTGGTTAAACACTTGCTTTGGGGAAGACTTAAAACTCAGTAATACAAAGGATTTAAAATGATGCAGCATAGTGCTTCTCAAAATTCAGTGAGCAAGTTCTGATTCTGAACTTGCAAGGGAAGTTCAGAAATGCAAGGGAAGGCCTGAAGTTTTGCATAGCCAGCTCAGAGATGAGGTTGAAACTGAGAGTCCTGACTTCTGTACCTCAAGGGTCAAGGACATGTCAATCAAAGGGTGGTTCACATATCCTTGCTAGTCATAAACTGTATGGGTCAACAATGGGTAAAGTACAATAATTGAAGGTGAGCATTTAGATATTTTTATAGAATTTTGACAGAGCAATTTTATGTTTGTTGAATAATAATAATTCAGAATTATATTTTGTATGTCTTTATTTTAAAATTGAATCTCTAGTAATTTATTTTTTTGATATTTAATAAAAATATTACCTTCTGATGGATTGGATTTATAAATATAGGATATATATATGTGATTATATGAATAGGGTATATATATGTAGGATATATGGGATTGTATATATATATATATATATATATATATTTTATATGTGTGTAATTCAAATACTTGCTCCTTCAGAAAAAATTATTTGAGAAGCACAAGACTCAAGCAATGTCCCTGGCTCATTAACTGACTATAAAGTGGAACAAACATGAAAAACAACCATAAACACAGACAGAATGTGGTGGAGAACATATGAGAAATGAAGTTTTAAGCATTCTGAGGTGTCAGAGAGATTAGAGGCTCTAGCAATTTATGGAATGCCTGTTTATGTGACATACGGTGCTACATCCTTTGCATTCAGGCCACACAAAATCCCATTTGAAACAAGAGGAAATTTAAGATCAGGGAGATTAAGTAACTAACTGAAGGTGAAAAAGAGGCAGAGTTGGAATTATAATCCAGTAACAAGCATCTGTGCGCTGCAGATTCTCAAAGTTTCTGAAGATGCTGCCTACATTCTAGGAGGATTGTAGAGTGAGCTTCGCCATCCAGGGCAAAGTCCAGAAGCACATTTCAGTAGGCATTTGGTGCAGGTTTTGTAATATGAAAACTGAGAAGACAAGAGACTGGAAATGTGGGTACTACATAGGCAGAAGACACTGCTGGTTCTGTTCGGGGTTGAACGTATCCCTACCCTAAACCCCAAAGTCATATGTTGAATTCCTAACCCCTGTGACCTCAGAATGTGACTACTACGGTTTGAATATCCCTTCCAAAACTCATGCTAAAATGTAGTTGTCATTTTAAGAATGTCAAATGGTGGGACCTTTAAGAAGTGATGAGATCATGAAGCACTGCCCTCATGAATGGACCAATGAATTCCATTGTTGTGAGAGTGGGTAATTACTACATGAATGGGCTCTGATTTCCTCTCTATGTTGTACACACTTGCTCCTTTGCCTTGTTCTGATGCAACAGGAAGATCCTCACCAGATGCAACCTCTTGATCTTGAACTCACCAGTCTCTAGATCCAACTCATACTGTTGACAGCTCACTTGGTCTGTGGTTGCTGTTTTGTTATAGCAACAGTGACTTTGTTTGAAATAGGGTCTTTGCAGGATCTCAGATCCAAATAGATTTATGTGGTCTCCTATTGAATGCCTGGTGACCTTATAGGATAGGGAAATTCTTAGTATTGCCCCCAAAAATATATAGACTTTATTAGTCTAGCTTTGTGGATCACATCTATAATCCCAGCTACTTGGGTGGTAGAGATAGGAAAATCTTGATTTAAGGCCAATCTGGACAAAAAAGTTAACCAGACCCTATCTTAAAGAAAAAGCCTGAACTAGTGGTTCATGTCTATAATTCCAGCTACACAGGAGACACAGATATGAGGATCAAAGTCAGGGTAAAAATGAGACCTTAAATGAAAAATATCTAAAGCCAAAAAGGGTTGAGGGAGTAGCTCAAATGGTAGAGCACTAATTAAAACCCCAATACCACCAAAAAAGGAGCAATGGGACTTGGATATAGACACTTGTCTAGGGGGAATGCCTTGTGAAAATGAAGGTAGAGATCTGGTGGTGGAGCAGGCGGCAAGAAACGCCAAAGGTGCCAGGAAGCCAGGAGGAGTGAGGAGAGAGGCACAGGACAGATTTTCCTTGTGACGCCCAAAAGGAACCAACCCTCCCAATTCCTTAGTTCAGATTTCTAGCACCCAGGTCTGGGATATATTTCTGTTGTTTAAGCAAATGTTATCTAACTTTTTCTAGAAGAAATACATAAATTAATAAATATATAATTAAACATATATATTAAGAAATGCATAAATTAAAAAACTATCCCTGCATGTGGAGCAGGGTTAAAACATACTCAATGAAGAATATCAAGGTGAAATAGTAGAGCATCAAAGATCTGAGAGAGGTCTTAAAAATAAAATCATGAATTTTGTTGTGTGTGTTTTGTCATAATAAAAATTAGAAAAAAATGAACAGAAAGAAAAGACAGAAAAGGAACTTGTGAATTCTATCCTGTTATGATTCTGGGGAAGCAAGTATTCTCCCAAGGAAAATAGGAGAAGAAGATCAAAGGGAGAGTCAGATTGTGTGTGTGTATGTGTGTGTGTGTGTGTGCACATGTGTGTGTGTATGTGTGTGTACACAAGGGGACTCTTTATCCATAGCTGTTTCTACTCTTCTGAGTGTGTTTGGAAGAATAGTGTTCAATACATCAGCCTGTGTTATCAAAGTCAAGCAGTAATTCTAGATTTATCATGCACAACACTCAATTCCGTCATTTGTGGATAATTTCACTCTAATGTTATTTATTACAATTGTAGGAATAAAACAACTTTTGAAGGCAATATCTTGATGCTATATATGCCATTTATGAGGTTTAAGGTTTAAGGAAATTCATTAACATATTATTTAAATGTAGACAGTCATTCCTTCAGTTCTGTCAAAAGTGTCAATGTGAATCTCTTGGTAAAGTTCTTTTCTTGCTTACTCTGAAAAAAAATGTAGCCAGCTGTTCTTTCTGGAATTTAATTAAATGCCTTACACTACATATTGATAAGCTGGTTAACAAAAATGACATGGATAAGCCATCCACATGTTTTACATTTAGGTATCAATACTATTATTTTGACTTTTTTTGTAAATACTTTAAGAAAGCAGGTAAAATATGACTTATGACCTGGAAACATTGGAGCGTCAGTGTAAAACTTTAATATTGAAGCAGTACTAAGTTTACTTTCAGAGTCCAAACTAAATTAAGTTAAAGTATCTGTAGAGAAGTCAAATGTTTGCTCTCTTCAGTAATATATTGCTATCAAGAGGAGGAATAATGGCAATCCTATATGATAGTGTAAGAGTTTAGTTAATAAAGATTACTACTCATACTTTGTTTTTCATTCTTGCCACAATTCAGTTTTATGGATTACTTATTATGTCTATTCCAGTGGGAAATTTTAGTAATTGGTGAAATAATAATAGATATCAAAAAAAAAGTTTTCTGAGGGGGAATAGATTACTTCTTTTATTTTAATTTGGACTGGGGTTTGAACTCAGGACTTCAAGCTTATAAAATAGGCACTCTACCATTTGAACCACATCTTCAGTCCATTTTGCTTTGGTTATTTTGGAGATGGGGTTTCACGATCTTGCCTGGGTTGGCCTTGAACTGCAATCCTCCTGATCTCAGCCTCCCAAGTATCTAGGGTTACAGGTGTGAGCCACCTGTAACTGGCCTAGATTTCTTCTTGAATGGCCATTTTTTGTTTTTTTCTTGAGGGGAATAACCAATAAATTTGAAAGTTAAATGTTATGGAAACTTTTGTGCTCAGAGAGATATGTCAGTGTTTTTTCTCACTCAAAGTCAAATATTATCTCCCAGTTATGGCCTGAACAAATAAGGCTAGTACATTCTAATAAGAAAAAAATAAAAGCCAGGTGTAAGTGGCTCACACCTGTAATCCTAGCTACTTGTGAAGTTGGGATGGGTAAGATCATGGTTCAAGGCCAGCCTAAAAAAAGTTCCTGAAATCCCAACTCAACCAATAGCTGCGCATGGTGGTATGTACTTGTCATCCCAAGTTACAGGAAGTTGAGATTGGAAGGATGGTGGTTCCAGGCTGGCCCAGACAAAAAAAGGTTTGTAAGACCCCCCATCTCAATGTAAGAAAGCAGGGTATGGTACATGCTTGTCATCCCAGCAAAGCTCAAAATAAGAGAATCAAGGTCCAGGCTGTCCTGGACAAAAAGTGAGACGCTATTTCCAAAAGACCAAAGAGGGCTGGAGATGTGGCTCAAGCAGCAGAGTGCCTGCCTAGCAAGCACGAAGCCCTCAGTTCAAATGCTAGTACCACCAAAAATAAAATTAAATTAAAATTAAAAAACAGGCCTGGTTTACTTTGAGATCTGCAGTCACCCGTTAACCAGTCACATTTAGGGCTAATAATAATAATTAGTGATTTCTTTAATTTGTGATAGAGACATTAATAATGTTATTTTTATAAAATGTGATGTAAAAATGTTAAAAAAAAGACAATGAAAATGAAAGGAAAGTTAAGATAGTATAAGAGCTTAGTTAAAAATGCCTTTTTCTTTTCTTTCCATCTAGCCTTAAAAATATCCAAACCATAAGAAAGAGAGGGAGTGAGTAGGGGACAGGGTGAGGGGGACTGTAACAGGATGTTAGCATTGGGATAGCAGGAAGCACAGAGGAATTGGCATTAGGAAACATGATACCTACTTGATGGGCACAGAGATATTTAGGCAGAGTACTAAATCTTTTTGTACATCCATTTTCTTTGCTATAATATATAAATAACAACATAAGAGAGTGTGAGGAATACCCTTGTAAACTGTCACACACTGTACAAATGTCAGTGACCTTTGTTTACACTCTCAGAGAGAACAAGGTAAAAAACTTCTGCCCTAAGAGCAGTGATTTAGCTCAGCCACATCACCTAGTTGGGCCATTCTGTGGTAAAGATCCACTCCACTAATGCCTCTAAGATAGACAACTTTGTCACAGAGGAAATGACAAGGGACAGTGCAAGCCATGCTTCTTTGGGAACATAACTGAGGGATAACTGAGTAGCTATGGATGGCATACCTTCTTGTTCACACCCAGAAAAAAATATCCAAAAGATAAGTTTCAGCAATGAGATCAAAAGGCAGAGAGGTTAGAAGAGTCCTATATTTTGTGTGCATAACCCTCCAAATGAGAGCTTTAGGTAAATTGAGAAATACCACAAAATGCCCACAGGGTACAAAGGCACACTCCCTTCTCACCTTCCAACCACAATGCCCACCCAACTGCTGTGTACAAATGTACTGCATGGTGATCCTGTTAGAAGTGCAGCTTTCCTTGTTTTGCCAAAATACTGTTTTGAAATGTCACCAATTTCCCTTGTCTAGATATCTAGCTATAAGTATATCAAGAGAAACTAATTTAAATATCTGAAATCATCTTTCTTTTCTACACTAATTCTCTTTTTTTCTTACTATAATATAAGCACTAACAAGCTGTGGACCTTATATATTTTGTTAATTAGTGTACATCCATTGTCTAAAACAGTACCTAACATACTTCAGGTGTTAAAAGTTAAGTGTTGATGAATGAATAAATGAAGAAGGTGACAAAAGATTTAATCATTAGATTTGTGATCTGACTCTACTATTCCTTAAGAGACATTGGGCAAGGATTACATTTTAAATATAACCCCTCAAAACCCCAGAACTTCTGGAATATGGGTAGAATAATATTAGTCCTTAAAATTGCTACAAGAAATAGATGAACAACTCCTCCTCCTCCTCCTCCTCCTCACTGGCTCCTTCAGTTACCATGGTGATGCTCTAAGGTAGGTAGAGGACATCTCTAACTGAACAAAGGAAGTTGAGGCCTGGGGAGATTTAAGTGATTTTCACTAAAGGTACTGAATGTGGAAGCAAAGATGAGACTCCATATCTTCCTTATGCTTTCCCACTCCACCAGGCAAGGTTGGATTAGGATGAGTTGTGGAGGTGTGTCATTCAGTTTTTCATCACTGTGATAAATATCTGAGAGAAACAATAAATTGGAAACATTTGTTTTGGCTCACAGTTTCAGAGATTTCATTCCATGATTGTATGGTTCTGTTGTTTCTGGGCGGTGGTAAGGCAGAGGTGCATGGTGGAGCAGAGCTGCTCACTTAATGGTGGCCAGAAAGCAGAGAGAGACAGACATGAAGGAGCCAGAGGAGATATAGCCCCCAAGGACACACCCCCAGTGACCTATTTCCTCAAATAGTTCCCACTTCTGAAAGTTTCCATCATCTCTCAATAAAGCCATCAAATTATGAATCCATCAGTCAATTCAATCCAACAATTTCAGGAATCGTATACCAGGGTCAGGATGAAGATAAATATGTATTTTTCAATATCACCCCCTCATGGTATACGACCCCTTTTAGGGTATGAAAACCCTATCTAATTGGACTTCTTAAAATGTGGTCCTCAGAACAGTAAGAGCAACAGCATGCAGAAACCAGCTAAAAATGCAAACCCCTAGGCCCATTCCAAAACCTACTGAATCATAATCTCCTAGGCAAGGCCAAGCAATCTGGGTTTTAACAATAATGCACTAAGTTTTGAGCGCCACTGGCTCAGTCAACTTGATCAGTACTGGAGATTAGTGACCTATGACAGAGATGCAAGGGTAAAAGATGACTCAAATATCTAGATTAAGAATTAGGTGATAATCCTAGCTACTTGAGAGGTGGAGATTGGGAGGATCATGGTTCAATGCCAGCCTAGGCAAAAAGGTAGCCAGATCCCATCTCAACCAATGGCTAGGCAGAGTGGCTCACACATATCATTCCAACTCTGCAGTTAAACATAAGTAGGAGGGTTATGATCCAGGTCAGAGAGGGCATAAAGTGAGATCCTATCTCAAAAATAACCAGTGCAAAAACAGCTGGGGGCATGGCTCAAGTGGTAGAGTGCCTGCCTAGCAAGTACAAGGCCCTGAGTTCAACCCCTAGTACTTCTTTCTCCTCTTCCCCCTTCTTCTTTTTGCACTTTGCAAGGCACTTTAATCCTTTCCCTTTTTTCACCACTTTAGATTCTTCAAAATGGCGTGTAAGAACTGTCAACTTCATCTGTTTTTGCCTTTGACAACTAAAAACATCTATACCCAGACATATTACTCTTTACACTAATTTGATTTTACTTTCCTTTGCCTTATCCTGACTTTATTATAAAAGGAAATCCTTGCCCAGGAAGATGAAGTTGCAACTAACTATTGTTTATTTCATAACCTTCTGAATTTATTTATCTGAAAAATTGGTTTGTTTTCATTAAGCAAATAGTCTTCTTCAGAATAATGGATCATTCAAATGGATTCATTCATTCCTTTTTTTCTTTTTTCTATGAATACAACTCACAATACAACTTATAGTAGTTGTATTGTGAATAGTGTTGCAATAAAAATGGGTGTGCAAGTGATTCTATCATATCCTGGAGCACATTCCTTTAGATATATGCCCAGGAGTGCTATCACTAGATCACATGGTACCTCTATTTTAGTTTTTGAGAGTCCTTCACACTGCTTTCCATAGTGGTTGTAATTAATTTCATTTCTACCAACAGTGTAGAAGTGTTCCTTTTTCCCCACATCCTTGCCAGCATTTGTTGTTGTCTGTGTTTTTGATGATAGCCATTTTGACGACGGTGGTGAGGTAAAATCTCAATGTAGGTTTGATTTACATTTCTTTTATGGCCAAAGATGTTAAACATTTCTTCTTATTTTTTCTGGCCATTTGTACTTCTTCTTTTGAGACTTGTTTTTTCAGTTCATTTGCCCATTTATTCATTGTGTTGTTCACTCTTTGGGAGGTTAGTTTTTTGAGTTCCTTATATAGTTTGGCTATTAATCCTTTATTAGATGTATAGCTGGCAAAGATTTTCACCATTCTGTAGGCTGTCTCTTCAGCCTGTGACCATTTCTTTTGCTGGGCAGAAGCTTTTTAGTTTCATGCAATCCTATTTGCTGAGCTATTACAGTGTTATTCATAAAGTTATTATCTACGCCTATGTGGTCCATTGCGTTTCCCATTTTTCCCTGAAGTAGTTTCACAGTTTCGGATCTTACATTAAGATCTTCAATCCACTTTAAATTGATACTAGTACTAGTACAAGTACAAGGTGAGAGACTGGGATCTAGTTTCAGTCTTCTGCAAGTAGAAATTCAGTTTTTCCAGCACCATTTGTTGAAGAGGCTATCTTTTCTCCATCACATATTTTGAGCTCCTTTGTCGAAAATCAGATGGCTGGAGTTGCATGGGTTTATGTCAGGGTCTTCTATTCTATTCCATTGGTCTTCATGTCTATTTTTTCTTGCCAGTAATATGCTATTTTTATTACTGTGGCTCTGTAGTATAGTTTGAAGTCAAGTATTTTGATACCTCTAGCATAGCCATCTTCACAATATTGATTCTGCCAACTCATGAGTATGGGATGTCCTTCTATTTTTTAACGTCTTTATTGGTTTCTTTCTTTAGTGATATAAAATTTTCATTGTGTAGGTCAGTCACCTCCTTTGTTAAATTTTTCTTAAGTGTTTTAAGTTTTTGAAGCTATTGTAAATGATATTGTTCTTCTGATTTCTTTCTCAGCCTATTAATTGTTTGTGTATAGAAATGCTGATTTTTGTGTATTGATTTTGTATCCTGCTACTTTGCTCAACGTGTTTATGAGATCTAAGAACTTTTTCATTGAGTTTGTAGGGTCTTTCAGGTATAGGATCATATCATCTTCAAACAGGACAATTTGACTTCTTCCTTCCCTATTTGAATCCTTTGTATTTCTTTCTTCTTTCTTATTGCTTTTGCTAGGAATACAAGTACTATGTTGAATAAGAGTAGGGAGAGTAAACACACTTGTCTCATTCCTAATTTTAAAGGAAACAATTTCAATTTTTCCCATTTAGTAGATAATTTACTTCTTAAAGACTCTTCAAAGTCCAACCCATAGGGTGTGCATTAACCTTTTTTTTTCTTTTGGCAAGCTGGGGTTTGAACTCAGGGCCTCATACTTGCTAAGTAGATGCTCTACCACTTGAGCCACTCTGCCAGCTGCATTAATCTCATACTATATATTATGAACTTAGTTCAGTACCAATCAGATCTCTCCACTGAAAGACATGACATGCCTTAAATTAGACCCCCAAACCTTGAAAATTCTCCTTTTGAACCCCTTCACCCTCACTAAAAGAAAACATAGAGGAAACATTTCAGAACATTGGAATCAGCAAGGATTTTTAGACAAGACCCCACAAAAGCAAAAAGAGACAAATGAGACTACATCAAACTGAAAACCTTCTGCACAGCATTGGAAAGAAACAACCTATAGAATGGGAGAAAATATTTGCAAAATATATGTCTGACAAGGGGTTGAAATCCTAAATCTATAGGAACTCCAAAAACTCAATAACAAATAATAATAATCTGACAAAAATGGTCAATAGTCATTTCTTAAAAGATGACATTTTAAATGGTATGTAAGAGAAACAGCTTCAACGTCTTTAATCACCATGGAAATGCAAATCAAATCCACAAGTGATCATCTCAACCCAGTAAGAATGACTGTTATCAGAAAGACTAAAGACAACAAGTGTTCACAGGAATGTAGAAAACGGGAACTTGCTTACTGTTGGTGGGAATGTAAATTTTTGCAGTCATTGTGGAAAACAGTATGGAGATTCCTCAAAAGACCAAAGTAGAACTACCTTATCATACAGCAAAATTCCACTCCTGAGTATATATCCAAAGGAAATGAAATCAGTATGTTGAATAGATTGCTGAACTCCCTTTTTTATTATAGCACTATTCACATTAGTCATGGAATGGAAAAAAACCAAAGATTTTATCAATGGGTGACTAGACAAAGAAAATGCCATATAGCAGTACAGTGAAACACTATTCAAATATAAAGAGAATAAAATCCTGTCACTCCTGACCACATGGATGGAACTGGAGATCATTATGTTAACTGAAAAAAGTCAGGTACAGATTAAAAAGCACCACGTGATCTGACTCAAATGTGTAATCTAAATATTGATCTTAAAGCAGTTGAAAACAAAGTGGTGGTTACCAGAGTCTGGGGAGAATAATGGCAGGGACGGATGGGGGAATTGTTGATCAATGTGTACTAAGTTATAGTTAGATAGGAGCAGGAAGTTCTGGTGTACTATTGCTATAGAGGTAACTATAGATAACAACAATGTACTGTACATTTAAAAAAACCTAAAGAAATGATAAATATTTGAAGGAAAAGATATGTTTAACCAATTTAAACTTTACATTATACGTGTGAATGGAAACATCACATGGTATTCCCATTAGTATATACAATTTCTGTTTCATGTATCAATTTGCATAAATTCAATTTAAATAATTTTTTTAAAAGAATAGCTATTTATCAAGGGGAATTTGAGCTTTGCTTTCATAAGGACTTCATTTACATTTTCTAATGTATTTCTCTTTTTGTTTTAGGGCATACTTAAGAATCTTAATCTCTGAAGTAGTAGCTCTCTGAGGCAGAAAAACAGGATTCTGTTGACTTGTCAAGGCTCTGTCAAAAAGATAATTTCTCATAGGTATGATTATCTTTTTAAAAGTAGCCAATAATAAATGTATTCTTAGGAAAAAGTCATTTCTAATTTCTTTCACGTCTAGCAATTGTTGATGACAATTACAATCACACAGCTGTTCTGCCCCTTCTATCAGGGTGATAGATGGATTTTTCCAACTTCAGGAAAATTTTACCTCCTCTGGCACCAGTCTGGATATGAATGTTGTCAGTTTTATTATCTGAAATAAAGGTGATCATTTGGTTTAGCCTAATCAAGGCTAGTAGAAAGACCAAGGTTTATACGTTGTGAAATTTAGGACATGGAGATGGCTGATAAAAGTGATGCTTGACATACTTATGTTTCTATTTTGGTATTATTTACCCCCTATGCACAGCATGTACTTGTTTTAAATAGCCACAATTAATCCAATACTTTGGCTATTAAAGGTAGATTTATGCTATAACAACAGAAGATTTTTATTCCATCTAAACTGAAATCTAGAAGTTCCCTAAAACTGTCAGAGCTCATAGCTAACAGCTTTAGATGAGGACTAAGTTAATGTTTGCAGCAAAGAAGTGTTTCCTAGATGACAATATATTGAAACAACAGAGGAGGTGTTGAGAATAATTAAGTAAAATCTCAAGAGTAGTTACGATAAACAGCAAGCTTGGATTGACACTCTACACTGGGGACCCAAGTTGCTTTAGAAAAGAGGGCAACCTGTATAGCTGTCCTTATCACAACCAGCAAAAACCCTTGTTCCTTCCTATTATGGCTTATACTCTCTCTACAACAAAATTAGAAATAAGGGCAAAATAGTTTCTGCTGGGTATTGAGGGGGTTGGGGGAGAGGGAGGGAGCGGGATGGGTGGTAAGGGAGGGGGTGGGGGCAGTGGGGAGAAATGACCCAAGCCTTGTATGCACATATGAATAATAAAATAAAAACAAAAAAAAAAAAAAGAAAAGAGGGCAAAAATACATGCGTCATGTCTTGGTTTTAGATCATTTAAATATTTAACAAATATATTTAATATCCAGCAATGAGTCTTTGCTGTTTTCATCCCTTTTTCTCTATTTAAGATGGAGAGAAATCACCTTTATTATAATATAAACCAGTTAGCCTTCTGAGAACTCTGTAACGTTTGCCTCATATCATAACAATAATAAGTATTATAACATTTTTATGCCAACTCCCAATGATCCTCATTTCTGAGTGGCTGTGTAAATCCTATTTTCCAGGAATATGGGTACTAATCATAGGAGTTCATTATAAGTTTGTTATAATTTTTGCCTTTAAAATTCATGCCCTGTGTGATCTTTAAATAATCCTGTCAGATAGTAATAAACCTATTTTACAAAAAAAATGGAGGCTCAACAAGAAGTAACTTTTCATAGTGACTTTCCCATAAGTGGCTTTTCATATTCATATAGTACATGGAAGAACTAGAGCCAGACCCCAGAACCCCTGTCTTCCAGAAACAGTCTATTTTGTTCTACAATACACAGATCCTGTTAATATATTTAAAAATAATTGCAGAAGAGATCTTGCAGGCCCTTTAGATAAAACCTGATCAGTGTTCATTTTGAGAAAGTGAACTAACATAGTATTAATGTTAATTGCATTCTCCATTTGAGAATAGTAATCATGAAATTAAAAGATTGAGTTCAAGATCGATTTTCTTGTTTTTGTTGCAACCACTGAATCCTCAAGAAGCTTTTAGGAAGACTTTCTCCAGAGACTGCTTTGACTTTCTTTTGTTCGAGTATTAAAAGACAGTCTCAATACTCAGTGCATAATTAATCATATTGGGTTTGAACTTAGACCTTTCTCTGTGGGTATTTCTACACTTTGCAGAGCGTGTTGGGGAAAATATATGTGCATATGGGCCATAACACAGATTGATAACATGAATTGGTAGCTTTGAGCACTAGCATGGGCCAAGAACTATGAGGGACACATGTTCCATATATAATTCTTAGTTAATGTGCATGTCAGTTTACGGGTATCTACTTTATGGGTATGAACAGTCTCAGTGGAGTTAAGAATGTGTCCAGATTCACACAGGTGCTAGGTGTCTGAGTCAGAATTTGAACCAAGGTCTGTTGAGTTTGAAGGTCTTTGTGTTCTTGATATTGCTTTCTCTTATCATCTCGGAGCTTCAGAAGTAGTGAGGAAGGGGTGGGGGTCTGCTGATGGAGGGAAAGGAGAAGGAAGAGTGTAGAGAACAAGGGTTGGTAGGAAAAGAGAGTTTGGCATGTGGGAACTACATGACAGCAGAAATCAGTAAGACAGGACTCTGATCCAGGTCTTGTTTTATGTAGCAGGACTTTGGAGGTGTTGCATGATTATTCTATCATTTAATTTCCTTGTCTGTAAAATGTGGAAGTAGGACCTGAGTAATAGTTTTATAGACAGATTCCATGAGTTCCAGAGATTCAGTGTGATGTGGTTTCTAGAAGGTACCACAACAAAAGTGGAGCTCACCTCTATATAAAAGGAAGCATGCTGAAAGGAGCTGGGAACAGGGTGTGGGAGTATGAATATAGTGCAAATATATACTGTGTACACATGTATGTAAGTGAAAAAATGAGACCTGTTGAAACTACTCCAGGAAAGGGGGAAGAGGGATAAAAGCGAATGGGGGATGGGGTAAATTCAAGAAACATATATTTGATATATTATAAGAAATTTTGTAAATGCCACAATGTATCCCTACCCAGCACAACAATACAAAAAAAGCATACATAGCTGAACAAAATTTATTACCATACACAAACTTAAAATACTTTTTCTGGGCATTTGCTATGTGACATGAATTTACTGGGTACACAGTATATTGCATATACAGACCCCATCTCTCACTGATGCTGACAGTGATGAGATCACCATCTCAAGAAACAAACAGACTTAAAAAAAACTTATGCAGTGATAATTGCATAGCTACAAATTGCTAGTATTAAAAGTTAGGCTGGTCTGAGAAACCATAACTGATGATCTAATTCAGATTAATATGGACATAGAAGGTTTCTCTGATGAGTGACATTTAAAGCAAGTGCTGAAAAACAAGCAGGAAAGTAGCCAGGAAAAGAGAGAGTATTCCAGGCAGGCATACATCTGCAAAGCCTAGAGGTGGAAAGAAGTTAGTCTGTTAGAAAAACATTATGCACCAGACCCACTTAATATGCTCATCAGACTCACTGGGTTCCATCCATTCCTCTCCTCATTTGTTCTTGGTGACTCCTAGCACCAGTGTCTGTCTCACTCTCTTCTAAGGTGAAGCTGAGCTTTGGCAGGGTCTCCACCACACGCTGCAGAGTAACATTTATGAGGAAGTCTTTAAAATATCCATGCAAATGTTGACCCCTGTTCTTTAAAAGCTTTTCGAGGTGGATGGAACTAGATGGAACTATTTCCACATAATTTTAGGAAATTAGCAAAACCCTGGTATGTAAACCTAATCGAAAAAATATACTCCTAACCAATCTTACTTATGAGCAGAAACACAAAACTACAAAATGAGATACTAGCAAGTAACTTAAGTCCAAGAATAATTGCATGAAGAACAAACAGAACTTATTTTTCACATCAACAATTAGTATTTCAAATTCTATTAATATGATACACTTACAATAGGTCAAAGGGGAAAAGCCACAACGTCATTTCAGTAACGTCTGAGGTCTCCAGCCTGAGATGCGAAGCTGTGGGTGCAGCTGTGCACTGACAGCAGGGTGAGGAGCTTTGCATTGACAGCCAGCTGCATTTTTACAGGAAGAACAAACTGTTGGCAAAGCTGTGTGTTTCTTGCAGACCAAAAAAGGATCCCTAGAAAAGAAGCTTTCGAGAGGACTGCCTGGAGGGCCAAGAGGCTCTATTTGTGTACTGACCACTGAAACCCTGGGGGCTGAGGGGGTTTATAAGTGGATAGCAGGGTCTAGAGATGTGGACAAGAGATTCCAGTGTTCAGATCTGCAGAGAGCCACTGAGGACTCCTATGATACAATAGCTGGCTTCGGCCATCAGTCACACCAAGGGTCTCTTGTACTGGATGGCAATTGTGACATACACTTAGGACTGTGCTCTTTTTCTTTAATTGCTTCTTTCTTTGGGTTGGTCT
Organism: Castor canadensis; assembly: GCF_047511655.1. Lineage (NCBI taxonomy): Eukaryota > Metazoa > Chordata > Mammalia > Rodentia > Castoridae > Castor > Castor canadensis. Next base: position 104,345,710 of record NC_133392.1, on the reverse strand, counting down.
CCAATTGAGTGAGAAATAGCAGCCAACATGTATGGAATAGGTAAAAAAGAGAAGGGAGAGAACAAAGGCAGCTCCTCACCACTTTCCAAATGTGGCCTTGAGGCTAAGTGTAGGCTCCACTTGACTAGCAACAGACTTTCCCTTTAATGAGTTTGAAAGAATTTAATACAATATTAGAATTAAAGTTCACAATTCTCAGGCACTGTTTAATGCTTGAAAGTTACAAGAGGGAATTTTATTAGGTAAAAATGATCCCAAAACTGGTGGGACCTCCCTCAGATTTCAGTCAGGGTCCAGGAAGAAGTCCCATAGAGCAAGATTAATAGGATATAGGGAAAGATTAAAATTGTTTTCATGATTACACCCAGCCAAGTCCAGTTTGCTCAGAAATAGATAATTTCTAAGGTTATTTTCAGTAAAGACAATTTTTATTTCACCTCCTAAGTTTCAAATCTAACACACCTACCTGGCAAATATACTGAATTTAACAATTTATTTTAAAGCAAAAGAAATGTTTGCATACAAATTAGTGTTAACTTTAAAACAGTTACCTTGAGAAAGTATACCTGTACTCTTATGAAGCTGTTTTACTCAAAGCATTTGAAATTTTTTTCCTCAAAATTTTAAATTGAAAAAAATTTGCCTTAGGGCTGGTGGCATGGCTTAAGTGATAGAGCACCTGTCTAGGAAGACCAAGGCCCTAAGCTCAAATTCCAGTACCACTACAAAATAAAAATACGCATATGCTCCTACTCCCCTAATTGATTTTTATCTTATAAATAGCATTTTAATTCTATTGAAATAAAATACAGTAAATTTGAGCCATTAAACAAAAGGATTTCCAAAACATACCATCTTCACTTCTATTCAAAACTCTATTTGAGGTAAAGCACTTGGATTTTATCCCACTCTAAAGTGGACACTTTATCTCTTTTCTTTTTATTTATATATCATTTATTGCTTTTTAGGTATATGTGCCCACTCTCAATAATGTAATCACTTAATATAATTCTTTTCATATGACTTTTAATAGACTTGCCTACAGCAACATTCAGCCCCAATATTTAAAAATTTTTAAATTTATGTATAGGTACTATATTTACATTGTTTAAAAATCAAAATATGATATAAAATTATATATTTAAAGTCTTATTCCCACCCCATTTCCCATTCTACCTCAAATTGTTAGGTTTTTATTAGTTCTGTGATAAGATTGGGTCTGAGGTTTTCAATCCTGAAATTTGTGGCTCCTTTTAAGGAAAAGAAAATAAAGTTTTTGTTTGTTTATTTTGTTCTGATGGGACTGCGGTTTGAGCTCAGGGCTTCCAGCTTGCAAAGCAGGCACTCTACTGTTTGACCACACCTCTAGTTGAGTTTGTTCTGGTTATTTTGACAATGTAGTCTCGTGAACTACTTGCCTTGCTGGCCTCCCAAATAGCTAGGATTGCAGGCATGGGCCACCAGTGCATAGTGTGAGAAAAGAAAAATTTAAGTACCAACTTGGAACTAACTTGTTGTAATTAAAATACTTAGTTTATGAATAATTTATGAGCACATTTAATTATTTGACCTCAAAGTGCCCTCTGGGGTTTAGAAATAATTCTGACTTTGAAACTTCATTAGTTTCACAGTCAATCTAATCATTAAATATTCCTTAATGTTTTGTAAATAAGGAAGTAGACAAATATTACTTTTTATTTGTTTTTCCCTTTTCTTATCTCAAAACCTTGTACTAAATGCTCTTTTCCCTAGCACTCTTCATTTTTATTTTAGATAGTCTTACATTTAGATAAATTTGTAATTTGCTTTAGTGGCTACTTTTATTCTTATATTTAATGTAATACCTAGTTCCCAATTTTGTTAAGCAGTACCTATGTGTAAAGTATCTATATATTAAGCAGTATTTGTATTATAAGCAGGAATAAAATTAGCTTATATTGTCTTAGTTCCCTGACTTCACCATCCACATTTAGTCATTTTAGATCCCATTGTTGATCTGCATTATTGAATATGCTTAATTTCATTTACTTAATTTATCAGTAATTTTTATTGTAGCAGAGAAGACAACATGATAATGCAGTAGGGATCCAACTAACAAACAAAGGAAGCAGAGGGGAACCAAGGGGGAAAGAAGAGGAAATAGATGTCAGCCAAACAAATATGTTAAAAATGAAAATTTTGAAGCAAACACACAATGAAACAGCATTTTATATGCACCAGATTACAAAATATGAAAATGCTAGATAGCATTTGGTGTTGGCATGGATATGAAACAACTTGAAATCATTCTTCCACATGGAAGTATAAATTAGTACAACTTTGTACCTACCCCAGAATCCTTTTCTTAAAGTAGTAAATCAACATAAAAAAATCAATAATAATTTATTTTAAAAATTTCAAACATACTTACTCTATGATAGAGATTCAACTACAACTATTGTATAGAAAATCTGTTCCACATGTATTTTGGAAGAGTGTGCAAACTGTTTGAAGCAACATACTTTTTTATTGTGCTGGGTGGAGGTACACTGTGGCATTTACAGAAGTTCTTACAACTTATTGAATATATCATTTTTGCATTTACATATGTGTGTGCAAGTATTTGCACTGTATTCTCCCTCCTATCTCCCTTCCACACTACCTCCCCATTCCCACTGGTACCAATTCCAACTACCTCCCTTCAGGATGTGTTCTTCCCTCCTATTCTCCAAAAAAAGAAAAAAGAAAAGAAATGACATTTTCCTTGTGATATTTCCATGCATCTATGTATTATAACCCCAATTGGTTCATCTCTATTTTTAAAATTGTTTATTCATTTATTTATATGTGTATACATTGTTTGGGCCCTCTCTCCCCCCTGCCCTCTCCTCCCTCCCCACCCTCTTCACTTCCAGGCAAAACCTGCTCTGCCCTCTTCTCCAATTTTATAGAAGACAAGACATACGCGATAATAAGAAAGACATAGCATTTTTGCTAGCTTGACATAAAGATAGCTATACAGAGAGATTCCTAGCATTGCTTCCATGCACATGTGTATTACAACCCAAATTGGTTCATCTCTACCAGACCTCTTCACTACTTCCCAGTCACCTTCCCATAGTAGCCTCTGTCAGTTTAAGATTACTTTATTCTCTCCTCTACAGTGGGCAAATCAAATACTTTTAAGTTTTAGACTTCCTTCACTTTCCCTATTCCTCCTGTATGCAATTTCCCCTTAGTGTGTGACCCATATCCAATAATATTACTGCATTGGTTTTAGGTCTAAGGTCTGCTATATGAGGGAGAACATATGAATTTTGGCATTCTGAGCCTGGCTAACTTCACTTAAGATGATGTTCTGCAGTTCCATCCATTTACTTGCGAGTGACAAAATTTCATTCTTTTTTGTGGCTGAGTAAAATTCCATTGTGTATAAATGCCACATTTTCTTGATCCACTCGTCGGTAGTGGGGCATCTTGGCTGTTTCCATAACTTGGTTAATTGTGAATAGTGCTGCAATAAACATGAGTATGCAGGTGCCTTTGGAATAACCTAAGTCACATTCCTTTGGGTATATCCCTAGGAGGGGTATTGCTGGATCATATGGCAGATCTATGTTTAGTTTTTTAAGAAGCCTCCATATTGTTTTCTTATATTTATTTATTTATTTATTTTTATTATTCATATGTGCATACAATGCTTGGGTCATTTCTCCCCCCTACCCCCACTTCCTCCCTTACCACCCATCCCGCTCCCTCCCTCTCCCACCAACCCCCTTAATACCCAGCAGAAACTATTTTGCCCTTATCTCTAATTTTGTTGAAGAGAGGGTTGAGTTCTAGTTTTATTGCATTGTGATCAGATAGTATGCATGGTATAATTTCTCTTTTCTTATATTTGCTGAGGCTTGCTTTGTGCCCTAGGATATGATCTATTTTGGAGAAGGTTCCATGTACTGCTGAGAAGAATGTATATTGTGTAGAAGTTGGATGAAATGTTCTGTAGACATAAAGTAGGTCCATTTGATCTATTGTATATTTTAGATCTTGGATATCTTTATTGATTTTTTGTTTGGATAACCTATCTATTGATGATAATGGGGTGTTAAAGTCTCCCACAGCCACTGTGTTGGAGTTAATATATGCTTTTAGGTCTTTCAGGGTATGTTTGATGAAATTGGGTGTGTTGACACTGGGTGCATGTAACTTGATAATTGTTATTTCCTTTTGGTCTATTTCCCCTTTTATTAGTATGGAATGTCCTTCTTTATCTTGTTTGATCAATGTAGGTTTGAGGTCTACTTTGTCAGAGATAAGTATTGCTACTCCTGCCTGTTTTCGGGGGCCATTGGCTTGGTAAATCTTTTTCCAGCCTTTCATCCTAAGCCTATGCTTATTTCTGTTGGTGAGATGGGTCTCCGGTAAGCAACAAATTGTTGGATCTTCCTTTTTAATACATTTCATCAAACAGTGCCTTTTGATGGGTGAATTAAGTCCATTAACGTTAAGTGTTAGTACTGATGGGTATGTGGTGATTCCTGTCATTTAGTTGTCTTAGTTGTCTGAAGGTTTGATTGTGTGTACCTAAGTTGAGGTTACTCTCTACTTTCATGCTTTTTCGTTTCCTGTAGTTTGGTGATGCCTGTCCTTTCATGGTTATGTTGGGTTTCACTTTCTGTGTGCAGAATCCCTTGAAGAATCTTTTGTGGTGGTGGCTTTGTGGTCACATATTGTTTTAGTTTCTGCTTATGGAAGACTTTTATTGCTCCATCTATCTTGAATGATAGAGTATCCTGGGGTCGAAGTTATTTTCATTCAGTGCCCAGAAGATCTCACCCCAAGCTCTTCTTGCTTTTAATGTTTCTGTTGAGAAGTCTTCTGTAATTTTGATGGGTTTACTTTTGTATGTTATTTGTTTTTTCTCTCTTACAGCCTTCAATATTCTTTCCCTAGTTTCTGAACTTGTTGTTTTAATGATGATATGTCGTGGGGTAGTTCTATTTTGATCTGGTCTGTTTGGTGTTCTGGAGGCCTCTTGCATCTTTATGGGAATAACATTCTCTAGATTTGAGAAATTTTCTGTTATTATTTTGTTGAATATATTACGCATTCCCTTTGCTTGCACCTCTTCTCCTTCTTGGATGCCCATGATTCTCAGGTTTGGTCTTTTGATGGAGTTGGTGAGCTCTTGCATTTTCTTTTCACAGGTCTTGAGTTATTTAACTAATAGTTCTTCAGTTTTTCCTTTAATTACCATTTCATCTTCGAGTTCTGAGATTCTGTCTTCTGTTTGTTCTATTCTGCTGGATTGGCCTTCCATTTTGTTTTGCAGTTCTGTTTCGTTCTTTTTTCTGAGGTTTTCCATATCCTGGCTGTTTTCCTCTTTAATGTTGTCTATTTTTGTCCTGAGTTCATTTATCTCTTTATTAATCGTGTTCTCTCTTTCACTTTGCTGTTTATACAGTGCTTCTATGGTTTCCTTTATTTCTTCTTTTGCTTTTTCAAATTCTCTATTTTTGTTGTCTTGAAATTTCTTGAGTGTCTCCTGTACATTTTGGTTGACCATATCCAGTATCATCTCTATAAAATTCTCATTGAGTACCTGTAGTATTTCTTCTTTTAGATTATTCTTATGGGCTTCATTGGGTTCTTTGGCATAGTTTATCTTCATTTTGGTGGAGTCTGGATCTGAGTATCTGTTTTCTTCATTTCCCTCTGGTTCCTGTACTAATTTTTTGCTGTGGGGAAACTGGTTTCCCTGTTTTTTTCTGTCTTCCCGTCATTGCCCTTGGTGTTGTTATTGTCCCTGTACTGTGTGCAATTAAGTATTTTCTGGCTTGTAATAATAGCACTAGTGATATTTAGAATGAAAGGGTGGGAGGAGAAGGAAAGCAAAGAAGTTAAAGGAAAAGGGAAAAACAAATAAACAAGTAGAAAAAAACAACAAAGAAACAAAAATAGTTTCAAAGATATAAACAGGGAGAGACAGTGTGCTAATCAACCATAAGCTGAAAAGGCATTAGAGAGACAGAGAGAGGATTGAAAATAAAATTTAAAAAAATTTAAAAAATAAATAAATGAAAAAAAATATATAAAAATCTCCAAGTTCCAATGCAATAAAGTTTCAGTCTTAATAATTTTGGTGTTTGTCCCTCAGCCTCCAATCCTGGAGATGGTGCCTCAGATGTTGTTCTGTAGTTGTTTCATCAAAGGGAAAAATAAAATAAAACAAAAGTGCACAAAACAAAACAAAACAAAAAACCCCACAAAGTGTCCCAAGTTCAAATGCAATACAGGTTCAGTAAGTTTTTCAGCATGCAGGTGTAGTTCGGTTGTTGTCTCATCAAAGGTAGGGAGAGAAAAAAAAGAGTCTGGAGACAGGTCTGTGAATGGCTATTTGCGGCTGTGGCTTGCCTGCCCGCTGCTGTCAGCCTGCTGTTGCTGGAGACTTTATTTATGCAGATCTCTGGGGTGAGCTTAGCACTCACCTGGCCCTGCAGGTGAGTTTATTCAGAGTTCTCCTGTGTGCAAGCCTCTGTTACAAGCTTTCCCCTTTCCAAGCACAATGGGGGACGTGACACTGCACCTGCTTTCTCAGGCCAGCGTGTTTATTTACAGTTCACATGGGAAGTGGGTCTTCTCCCCTCTCCTGTGGAGTTTTCCTCCCACTGCCACTTTTACAAGCTTTCCCGCCTCTGTTTGCTGGACATGTGCTGCCACTCCTGCCTTCTCTGGCCAGCTTGTTTATTTACAGTTCTGGGAAGGATTCCCCTCCCCCACATTCGGCACTCAGGGCTCCCTACCCTCTTTGCTATGTGTCTTTATTGTTCTTATTGCTTATTAGTCAATTTCTCTTTTTTTCCCTGGGTGAGGGTTGGTCTGTCCAGGGGGCTATGCTGATCTGGCCCAGGGTTGTCTTTGGGAGTACCACTTACCACTTAGCTCACCTTGTGGTCTGCTTCTTCCCAAGCCATCTGGGAGCTGGCATCGGGCAGTGGCCCGGGGACCCTCCTGGTTTCTCCATTTAACATGAAGTGGTGATGCTCTGTGCAGGCTGGAGATGTGGAGGGGTAAAAGTTTTGCCTCTTCTCAGTGGTTTTGCCTGTAAGGTGTATCTCAGTATCTCTCCAAGATTTTAGTTTAGAAGGAACGCTTTATGCTTCCTCATTCTAGCCGCCACCTTGGAATCCTCTATATTGTTTTCTAAAGTGGTTGTACTAGCTTTTATTCCCATCAGCATTGTATGAGGGTTCCTTTTCCCCCACAACCTCACCAACATTTGTTGGTGGTGGTGTTTTTCATGATAGCTATTCTAACAGGAGTGAGGTAGAAACTTAGTGTGGTTTTGATTTGCATTTCCTTAATGGCCAGGAATGGTGAGCTTTTTTTCATGTGTTTTTTTTTTTTTTTGCCATTTGGATATCTCATTTTGAAAAAGTTCAGTTGCCCACTTCTTTATTGGTTCATTGATTTTGGGAGAGTTTAGTTTTTTGAGCTCCCTGTGTATTCTAGTTATCAGTCCCTTGTCTGATGTACAGCTGGCAAATATTTTCTCCCACTCTGTGGGTGGTCTCTTCAGTTTAGAGACCATTTCTTTTGTTGTGCAGAAGCTTTTTAATTTCAGGTAGTCTCATTTGTCCATCCTTTCTCTTAGTTGCTGGGTTGCTGGAGTTCTATTGAGGAAGTCCTTGCCTATACCTATAGCTTCCAGAGTATTCCCTGCTCTTTCCTGTACTAACTTCAGAGTTTCAGGTCTGATATTAAGATCCTTAATCCACTTTGAGTTGATATTAAACAGGGTGGTAGACTGAATCTAGTTTCAGTTTTCTGCAGACAGATAGCCACTTTTCCCAGCAACATTTGTTTAAAAGGCTGTCTATTCTCCATGGTATGTTTTTGGCAACTTTGTCAAAAATAAGATGGGGCATAGCTGTGTGGATTCATATCTGGATATCTATTCTGTTCCACTAGTCTTCATGTCTGTTTTTGTGCCAGTATCATGCTGTTTTTATTTCTATTGCTTTGTAATATAGTTTGAAGATGGGTATTGTGACACCTCCAGCATTGCTCTTTTTATTGAGTATTGCCTTGGCTATTCGTGGTCTCTTGTGTTTCCAAATGAACTTTAGGGTAGATTTTTCAATCTCTGTGATGAATGTCATTAGAATTTTGATTGGAATTACTTTGAACATGTACATTGCTTTTGGCAGTATAGCCATTTTTACTGTGTTGATTCTACCAATCAATGAACATGGGAGATCTTTCCACCTTCTGCAGTCTTCCTCAATCTCTTTCTTCAGGGATTTGTTGTTCTCCTTGTAGAGATCATTCACATCCTTTGTTAAGTTTATGCCTAGGTATTTGATTTTTTTTTTGAGGCTATTGTAAATGGCATTGTTTCCATATATTCTTTCTCAATCTGCTCATTGTTGGTGTATAGAAAAGCTAATGATTTTATAAGTTGATTTTGTGTCCTGCTACTTGCTGAAGCTGTTCATGGTGTGTAGGAGTTTTTGGGTAGAGTTTTTTGGGTCTTTAAGATATAGGATCACGTCTTCTGCAAATAGGGATATTTTGAGAGTTTCCTTACCAATTTGTATTCCTTTTATTCCTTCTTCTTGCCTTATTGCTCTGTCTAGGATTTCCAGTACTATGTTGAATAGGAGTGGGGAGAATGGGCATTCTTCTCTTTTTCCTGACTTTGGGGGAATGGTTTCAGTTTTTATCCATTAAATATGATGTTGACTATAGGTTTGGCATATATAGCTTTTATAATGTTGAGGTACTTTCCTTCTATTCCTAGTTTTCTTAGAGCCTTTATCATGAAGGGGTGTTGGATCTTATTGAAGGCTTTTTCTGCATCTGTTGAGATCATCAAGTGGCTTTTGTCTTTGCTTCTATTGATGTGACACATTACATTTACAGATTTGCATATGTTGAACCATCCCTGCATCCTTGGGATGAAACCAACTTGGTCATTGTGAATGATCTTTCTGATATATTGTTAGATTTGGTTTGCCATTATTTTATTCAGGATTTTCCACTGATGTTCATTAAGGAGACTGACCTATAGTTCTTCTTTTTGGAGGTGTCTTTGTCTGGTTTTGTGATGAGTGTAATACTGGCTTCATAAAATTAGTTAAGCAGTGTTCCTTCCCTTTCTATTTTGTAGAAAAGTTTTAAGAGAGTTGGTATTAGTTCTTCTTGTGTCTGATAGAATTCAGCTGAGAATCCATCAGGTCCTGGACTTTGCTTTTTGGGGAGACTCTTTATTGCTGCTTCAATTTCATTTTGTGTTATACCTCTATTCAGGTGATTAATAGCCTCTTGGTTCAATTTTGGATGGTCATAAGTATCTACAAATTTGTCCATTTCTTCAAGATTTTTCAATTTGTTGAAATACGGGTTCTCAAAGTAGTCTCTGATGATTCCCTGGGTTTCCATTGTATTTGTTGTTATCTCCCCTTTTGCATTTCTGATTTTACTGACTTGAGTTTTTTCTACCCTCATTTTAGTCAGTTTGCCAGGGGTCTGTCAATCTTGTTTATTTTTTCAAAGAACCAGCTTTTTGTTTCATTGATTCTTTGAATGTTTGTTTGTTTGTTTGCTTCTATTTCATTGATTTCATCCCTTATTGTTATTATTTCTCTCCTTCTGCTTGTTTTAGGTTTTGGTTGCTCTTGTTTTTCTAGGAGTTTGAGATGTAGTGTTAGGTCATTGATTTCAGATCTTTCTGACCTTTTAATATATGCAGTCATGACTATAAACTTTCCTTTTAGGACTGCCTTTGCTGTGTCCCATAGGTTCTGGTAGGTCATGTTTTCATTTTCACTATCTTCCTAGAACCTTTTATTTTCCTTTTTTATTTCATCTAACCAATTGATCATTCAGCAATGTGTTGTTCAGCTTCCAATTGTTTGTATGTTTTCTACTGTTTTTGTTGTTGAGTTCTAGTTTTAATGCATTATGGTCAGATAGAATGCATGGGATTATTTCTATTTTTTTATATTTCCTGAGGCTTGCTTCCTGCCCTAAGATATGATCAGTTTTAGAGAAAGTGCCATGGGCAGCTGAGAAGAATGTATATTGTGAGGAAGTTGGGTGAAATATTCTGTAGACATCAGCTAGGTCCATTTAATCTATGGTGTGATTTAGTTCTAGGATTTCTTTGTTGATTTTTTGTTTGAATGACCTATCTATTGGTGATAGAGGGGTATTCAAGTCTCCCACTACCACTGTGTTGGAGTCTATATATGCTTTTAGGTCCTTCAGAGTATGTTTGATGAACTTGGTGCACTGACGTTGGGTGCATATAGGTTGATAACTGTTATTTTCTTTGGTGTATTTCCCCTTTTATTAGTATGAAGTATCCTTCTTTGTCTCATTTGATCAAAGTAAGTTTGAAGTCTACTTTGTCTGATATAAGTATTGCTCCTCCTGCCTGTTCCCTGGGGCCATTGTCTTTGTAAATCTTCCACACTTTCACCCTAAACCAGTATTTATTTCTGTCAATAAGATGGGTCTCTTTTAAACAACAGATTGTCAGAACTTCCTTTTTAATCCAGTTTGCCAGATGGTTTCTTTGATGGGGGAGTTGAGCCATTGACATTCAGTGTTAGTATTTATAGGTATGTGGTGATTCCTGCCATTTAGTTGTTTAAGGATTTGATTGTGTGCAGCTGAATCAATGCTACTCTCCATATTTGTCTTTTCTTCTCCTGTGGTTTGATACTGTACATCTGCTCATGGTTTTGTTTGCTTTCATCTTCTGTGTGCAGAATTCCTTGGAGAATCTTTTGTATTGGTGGTTTGGTGGTCATATATTATTTTGGTTTCTGCTTATGGTAGAAGATTTTTATTGTTCCATCTATTTTGAATGATTGTTTTGTTGGGTAGCATATCCTAGGGTTGAAGTTATTTTCATTCAGTACCCAATATACTTCACTCCATGTCCTTCTTGCTTTTAAGTTTTCCATGGAGAAATCTGCTGTGATTTTGGTGAGTTTATCTTTATATGTTATTTGTTTTTTCTCTCTTACAGCCTTCAGTATTCTTTCTCTATTCTCTGTGCTTGTTGTCTTAATGATAATATGCTGTGGAGAGGTTTTATTTTGGTCAAGTCTGTTTGGTATCCTGTAGGCTGCCTGTACCTGAATGGGCAAAACATTCTCAAGATTTGGGAAATTTTCTGCCATTATTTTATTGAATATATTACAAATTCCTTTTGTTTGGACCTTTTCTCCTTCTTCAATGCCCATGATTCTCAGATTTGGGCTTTTGATGGATTGGTGAGTTCTTGCATACTCCTTTCACAGCTCTTGAGTTGTTTGACTAACATTTCTTCAGTTTTTTTCTTTAATTTCTAATTTACCTTCTAGTTCTGAGATTCTGTCTTCCACTTGTTCTAGTCTGCTGGAGTGGCCTTCCACTGTGTTTTGTGTTTCTGTTTGATTCTTTTTTTCTGAGGTTGTCCATATCTTGAGTCACTTCCTCTTTAATATTTTTTATTTTTAACTTTAATTCATTTATCTCTCTATTTATGGTATTCTCTGTTTCACTTTGGTGTCTGTTTAGGGCTCCTCCAAGCTCATTTATTTGTCTCTGTGTCTTCTCATATTCTTTATTTTTGGTGTCTTGAAATTTCTTGAGTGCATCTTGTACATTTTGGATAATCACATCTAGTATCTTCTCCATGAAATTCTCAGTGATTTCTTCTTGGGGTGTTTTTGTGGGCATCACTGTGTTCCTTAGTGTTGCTTATCATTGTTTTGTTGGCATCAGGAACTGGGAATCTGTTTTCTTCAGTTCCCTCTGAATCCTGTATTAAATTATTTTTTTTTTGAGGATTGTGGTTTCCATCCCTTCTTCTTCTTCTTCTTCTCATTTTTCCACTTGGTACTGTGTAACTCTGTTCATGATAGGCTAGTTGGTGTTTTTAGTCACCTGTTTTCTTTCCTTTGATTTAATTTTTGTGTTGTGGTTGTCTTGGTTGTTAGCTATGTTGGTGTGCTATTTCTGTCCCTGGTGTGGAGGTATAATTTAGCAATTACTAATTCACAGGTTCAATATCTGCCAGTTGTTTATATATTATATAGAAGACCCCTTGGTGGTAATATCTATAAGAAGTGGGAGTTGGGTGTTAGGCTAGCTGTAGAAAATTGGGAAGTTGGTTAGGGTGGCACTAAAAGGGAGGTGGGAAGTGGAGTGGGTGAGTGAAAGAAGCAGCGTGGGGGCTGCTGGGTTTTGTGACCCTTGTGTGTGTGGGGGTGTATTTCTATTGTGTGTCAGTGCTTGTGTCAGGGATTGCAGGGGGTGAGAGTTATGTAAAGTTGGTATAGTAGGTTGGTCATCTGGTGGTGAGTGTGTATGATGGAGGGTAGTCTGTTCTGGCAATTGACATGCAGGCAGGTTTGGAGGCAGTGATGGCTGTGGTGGTGAGAAATGGCACCAAATTTTCTCAGTATAGTGCATGGGGAGGCTTTCCACAGGCTAGGGGTTCATGATCTTGAAAATTTGATTCTGGTTGATGGCTTTATTTCTGCTTGATGGAGGAAGGAGAAAAGAAGGAAAGAAAAAGAAAAGAAAAAAGAAAAAAAATCACCATAGGGGGAAGAGGGTTTCCCAGGGACTGGATCCGCCTTGCTGGCTATGCAGTGGTTGCAGCTGTTAGGTGCAATGAAAGGCTGATTTGATGGTCAGTCTTTGAATTTTTTCCTGCACCTACTGTGATGGAAGTTATTCTTTTGGCTAGAAGCAGTCAGAATTGCCCAACTGTGGCTCCGACATCTCAGGGAGGTTTTTGGAGTTACAGAGCTTAGGCTTTCTGCTTCCATACCCTAGTCACCATTTGGATCTTTTCCTCTACTTTTCTTCATTCAACCTTTGTCCCTTTCTTATGGTGGTTTCAACTGGTTTAAAAATTCCAAATTCATTCTTGTATAGAGAATATATCAAACATATTTGTCTTCTTAGTTTCCTTCTTTTATCCTACCCTTCTCATAAGTGACTTACCTTTAATGTGACCTGTTTTTCATATTTTTGCTGTATTTGTAATAGGTCTATAGTCCACATATGAAAGAAAACATGTTGTTTTGGCCTTCTGAGCCTATCTAACTTCCCTTAAGATGATGTTCTCCAGTTCCATCCATTTACATGCAAATGACAAAATTTCATTCTTCTTTGTGACTGAATAAAATTCCATTGTGTATAAATACCATATTTTCTTAATCCATTCATTCAGTAGTGAGGCATCTTGGCTGTTTCCATAGCTTAGCTATAGTGAATAATGCTGCAATAAACATGGTGTGCAGGTGCCTTTGTTGTAACCTGACTCACATTCCTTCAGGTATATCCCTAGGAGTGGTATTGCTGGATCATTTGGCAGTTCTGTTCTTATTTTTTTAAGGAGTCTCCATACTGTTTTCCATAGTATTTGTACTAATTTACATTCCCACCAGCAGTGTATGAGGGTATCTTTTCCCCCACATCCTCACCAACATTTGTTGTTGTTTGTGTTCTTGATGTTAGCCATTCTAACAAGAGTGAGGTGGAATCTTAATGTGGTTTTGATTTTCATTTCCTTTATGACCAGGTATGGTGAACATTTTTCATGTATTTTTTGTTCATTTTGACTTCTTCCTTTAAAAGGGCTCTGTTCACTCCATTCACCCATTTCTTCATTGGGTCATTGATTTTTTGGGAGTTTAGTTTTTTGAGCTCCCTGTATATTCTGATTATTGGTCCTTTTTCTGATGTATAGCTGGCAAAGATTTTCTCTCACTCTGTGGGTGGCCTTTCAATTTAAAGTATTTCTTTTGTTGTGCAGAAGCTTTTTAATTTTGTGTAGTCCCATTTGTCAATCCTTTCTCTTAGCTGGTGAGCCATTTGAGTTCTACTGATGAATCATTGCCTATGCCTATTGCTTCCAGCATTTTTCTTGGTCTTTCCTGCACTAGCTTCAAAGTGTCAGGTTTTATATTAAGGTCCTTAATCCACTTTGAGTTGATACTTGCACAAGATGAAAGACATGGATCTAATTTCAGTTTTCTGCATGCAGATATTCAGTTTTCCCAGTAACATTTGTTGAAGAGGCTGTCTTTTCTCCATTGTGTGTTTTTGGTCCCTTTGTCAAAAATTAGGTGGGCATTACTGCATAGATTCATATCTGGATCTTCTGTTCCACTGGTCTTCATATCTGTTTCTGTGCTAGAACCATGTTGTTTTCATTGCTATGGTTCTGTACTATAGTTTGAAGTTGGTTATTGTGATACTTCCTGTAGAAGCAACATACTTTGTGAAGTACAAAAATTAAAACTCAAATTTACAATAGAAGGGGCTTAAAAATCGTGTGTAGTCACATATTATACTTCAGCAGTGAAAATGAATAAGCTACAACCATATGGAAAAATATGGTTGGATCTCTTAGTTACAAAAGTAGATTTTTTTGTCTAGAAGTTTTTATACAGTATGTGGCTCACTCATATAAATTTTTAAAAACTCAAAAATGATCAGTGTGTTAATTGCCATATACTTGTGTGTGGCAAAATGCTAAAGAAAAGCAAGAGAACCATAAACCCAAAGTTGAAGATAGTGCTTACTTTGGAAGGGATGGATATACTAAAGCACATGGGGTTTGAAGGGTGTTGGGAATACTCTTTTTTTCTTAAGGAGAGTGCCAGTTATATAAGTGCTTATTTTATTTTCATCATTTATAAACATTATAGATATTCTTTAAATCTATTTAATAGCTATCTTAGTCTATTCATGATGCTATAATAGAATATCATAGATCAAGTGCTTTCAAAGCAACAAAAATTTATTTCTTACAGTTCTGGGAGCTAGAAAGTCCAAAATCAAGGCAGTGGCAGATTCAGTGACAGGAGAGGAGTCTTGCCACATCTTTAAATGGCAGGAGAGGGGGGAGAAATGACCCAAACATTGTACGCACGTATGAATAAATGAAAAAAAAAATGGTAGGAGAGACAAAGGAGCTTTTTGTGGTCTCTTTTAAAGAATACTAACCACATTCATGAGGGCTCACCTCTCATGACCTAATCACCTCACTATGACTTTACCTCCAGATACCATCATATTGGAAAATTAAGACTTACTGTATGAATGTAGGGACGCATAAACATTCAGCCTATAGCAATAACATTTAACATGAATGATATACTAAGCACAAGTAAAATGTTCAACTCTTTTGGTAGGAAAATAAATGCAATTAAATGCATTATATGTTTTAACTTCCATTGGCACAGACTATAAAATTATAATAATGTTTGCAAGGGTGCTTGAAAATAAATTGTTTCTACACTGATAATGGGAAAAATAAATCAAGTTTGGAGGAAGCAACTTTTAAATATCAGTAAGCTCAGAAAGTCAGGTTAAGAAAGATATGCAAACAAATAAATCAAGCAAGAGCAGCAAGTACAGTAGCAAGATTGAGGATCTGACCTAAATGTTCAGCAGTAGGGAATTACAAGTTATAGTATATACATACAATAGATTTCTGTGTACATATTATAGATAATTTTTGTATATTGATTTGCATGAAATGGGTTCACCATATATTGTCAAGTAAAAATATAGGCTAAAAGTCATATAAGTCTGATTTTGTGTGCATTTAGAGAACTCTTCTCCCACTTATGCTCATGATTTGGTTCTTTCTTTCAAGTTTTTACTCAAATATTATCTTAACTGTCTGATGCATCATCTTCTTCCCCATGTCATTGTGCTTCCTCTTTTTTCTCAACTCTGTTTTCCCTTATTTCACTTCTTACCTTCTGACATATATTTTTTTATGTTCTATCTCTCCTATTTGAATGTGGACTCCCAAAATGTAGGGACTTTTTGTTCATTGCTCTCTCCTACTGATCAGAGGAATGTCTGCAACATGATAGGTATTCAGTAAATAAATGCTGAGTCAATGAATGCTTTTTGACATACTTAATGTACATCACAAAATATTAACAGTGATTATCTCTGAGTGAAAGGCTAACAGGTCTTTAGCAGTTGCTTTTCTGTATTTAAAAATTTCAATGAATATGTATCACTCTAGGAATCAAGTAGGAAAAATGATTTTTAAGTTTTCATTTACTTTGAAGCAAAATTGGCCTAAATATATTCTATCTTCTGGACTTGTATATTATTAAATACTCATTCATTTCTATATACAATTCATTATAATATGCTAAATAGCTAACCATCCCATAACTCTCCAGAAGTCTTTGTATGGCTAAAAGTCATGGTTCTTCACCATCCTGGTTGTTTTCATTAATCTCCTTTCTATGATGTAAGTAAAGTCACTAGTCAATGGTTCTCTAATTTTAATAGAAAACTGAAAATATATGAAATGACAAATTTTCACTTTAAATAAGAATACATTGTTTTGTGTTATCCTTATCACTTTTGCCTTATCCTCTGTGTGTACACACACATACCTACATGCTTACTGTGCTGGTTCACTCTCAACTTTCTCATAATCTAGAGCTATTTATGAAAGGTGAATTATGGAGTATACAATTTAGGTCTCCTGAAGAAAATATTTACTTATTTTATGTACTTGTAAATGTTCCTATTTTCTGTTTAAAATCACCTTTAAAAAGTGTCCATGAGTGAAACAATGAGGAAAGGGAGTACATTACTTTTAATTTGTATTTGGTATCACTGCTAGGAATAAATGGGTTGATGTACTGCCAAAATTAATTATAAAGTTAATTAATTATAGAGTTAATTATTAAAGTTTTAAAAAGGTAAATGGTAATATCATTTGAGTTTTTTCTTTGCATTATAAATGAAAATACTATTTCAAATAAATGGGATGATTAAAAATACTTTAAAGGGAAATGCAAGCAGGGATGGGATATTTGCATCTATTTATTTTCCATGTGTCAATTTCTATCTCTATAGATCTTTCCTGAGTTCCATATCCATATATTCATTTGCACTTTTAGCATATATTCTTGGATGTCTCAGGTATCATATACTTATATATCTAAAACTAAATACATGGTTTTCATTCCAAACCACTGTTTTCAGTCCTTGAGATCAGGAAAAATTGAGAAATAAAATTTTAAGATGGAAATCAAATACCATTACTATACTTACCTAGGAAGCTAGGCTGACAGAACCTCCAGCATCTTGTAAATGTGTCTTCTGTGTCCTTTTCACTTGCCTAGCAGGAGGTAACATAGAGTATATTTAGTGCTGCTACTCAGAAAAGAACAATCTCTTCTGATTAAATTTTATTGGCCAAAGTAAGTCCATGCCAAATGTAATGGCTGTGCCTAATTTTAGGAAGCATATACCCAGAAGGAAAGTTAGTGGGAAATCTTGGTGATCAGTACAATGTCTTCCAGAAGTAGCTACTCAGTCAATCTCATTCTGTTTTTTTATTTGAGTTCAATGTGCTTCACAGTCCTACCATCTGATCCCTATTTTCACTCTCAGATGAAGCCTAGAAAATGATGCATGCGGATCTTAAAGGGGGCCCATGCATTACCTTAATCTTGTTTTACCTTCCTTCAAATTTCCTCTCATTCATCCCACAGCCCTTCAAGTGTTTATTGGTTTATTTATTTTTTCACAGGAGCTGGGACCTCCTTGAGTTCATGAACTGTGTTTTTGCCTGAATATAGTCCTCCCTATTCTATAATTAGGTTCAAATCAATTCTCCGAGTTTTAGTCTCTAGTATTTAATGAAAACTTCTTAGGATTCACAAAGCCTCTTTTTCCCTTAAGAAAACCTAGCTTTCATGATTACTGCTGTAACTGGGATTGCAGCAAATTAAAAAACTTCTGCACATCAAAGGAAACAATTATCAGAATGAAGAAACAACCCACAGAATGGGAAAAAAAATCTTTGCCAGCTATTCATTTGACAAAGCATTAATATCCAGATTATATAAAAGTTCAAAACATTGATGGAAAGGGAAGGAAACCTAAACCTTGAAATTATTTGATATGCCCACTGTAGGGGAGCTAATAAAGTAATCTTAAACTGACAGAGGCCACTGTGGGAAGGTGATCAGGAGTAGTGAAGAAGTCTGGTAGAGATGAACCAATTTAGGTTGTAATACACGTGTGCATGGATGCAGTGCTAGGAATCTTTCTGAATAGCTATCTTTATCTCAAGCTACCCAAAATGCTATGTCCTTCTTATTATCTCTTATGTTTTCTCTTCAACAAAGTCAGAGAACAAGAGGGTAGAACATATTTTGTCTGGAAGTGGAGGGAAGAGGGAGATGGGGGGAGAGATGGGACCAAACAATGTATACACATATGAATAAATGTATAAACAATTAAAAAGAATTTTTAAAAAGTGAAATACTAAAAGAACAAATAATCCAATTAATACATTAGATAATGAAATGAACAGGCAATTCTCAAAAGAAGAAGTACAAATGGCAAATACAGGAAAAGATGTTCAACATTCTTAGGCATAAAAAATGCAAATCAAAATGACACTGAGATTAATCTTACCCCAGTCAGAATGGTAACCATAAAGAAAACCAACAACAATAAATGCTGGTGAGGATGCAGGAAAAAAAATAACTGATACACCATTGGTGGGAATTAAAGTAATGCATACATTATGGAAATCAGTATGGAGATTCTTCATAAAACTAAAAATAAGTACTCTCTTAGGATCCTGCTATACCACTCCTGAACATATATATCTGAAGGAATATAAACCAGCATAGAAAAAGATACCTGCACACCCATATTTATAGCAGCACCATTTACAATAGTCAATCTGTGGAATCTGTCTAGGTGCCTATCAAATATGAATTGATAAAGAAAATGTGATATATATATATATATATCATGTGATTATATGTATCATATATATCTATATCTATATATCATGTTTTCTCTCATAGATAGAATCTAGACCTAAAAAAATGACATGAATGTAAAAGGGGACTGTTTTGAGGAGAGGGAGGGCAAAATGAGAATGACAGGGAATGAGTATGACTGAGGTACTTTTTTTTTTTTTTTTTTTAATGACTTTCTTTTTTTTTTTTCTTTTTTTTTTTCATTTTTCTTTTATTATTCATATGTGCATACAAGGCTTGGTTTATTTCTCCACCCTGCCCCCACCCCCTCCCTTACCACCCACTCCACCCCCTCCCGCTCCCCCCCTCAATACCCAGCAGAAACTATTTTGCCCTTATCTCTAATTTTGTTGTAGAGAGAGTATAAGCAATAATAGGAAGGAACAAGGGGTTTTGCTGGTTGAGATAAGGATAGCTATACAGGGCATTGACTCACATTGATTTCCTGTGCGTGGGTGTTACCTTCTAGGTTAATTCTTTTTAATCTAACCTTTTCTCTAGTTCCTGGTCTCCTTTTCCTATTGGCCTCAGTTGCTTTAAGGTATCTGCTTTAGTTTCTCTGCATTAAGGGCAACAAATGCTAGCTAGTTTTTTAGGTGTCTTACCTATCCTCACCCCTCCCTTGTGTGCTCTCGCTTTTATCATGTGCTCATAGTCCAATCCCCTTGTTGTGTTTGCCCTTGATCTAATGTCCACATATGAGGGAGAACATACAATTTTTGGTCTTTTGAGCCAGGCTAACCTCACTCAGAAACCATTTGATCCAGCAATACCACTCTTGGGGATATACCCAAAAGACTGTTACTCCAGAGGCACCTGCACATCCATGTTTATTGCGGCACTATTCACAATAGCCAAGTTATGGAAACAGCCAAGATGACTGAGGTACTTTATATGAATATATAAAAATAGAATAATGCAGCCTATTAAAATTTTTACAAAAGGGCTGGTAGAGGGGCTCAAGTGGTAGAGTGTCTGGCTAGTAAATGCAAGGCCCTGAGTTCAAACCCCAGTACCACAAAAAAAACTGTAAAAAAAAAAAGAGGGGGAAAGGAGATAAGAAAGAGTAATAGAGGCCAAGTGCCAGTGGCTTATGCCTGTAATCCTAGACAGAAGTCAGGGATCAGGAGGGTCATGCTTTGAAGCCAGCCAGGGCAAATAGTGACACCCTATCTCAAAGAAACCTTCATAAGAAAAGGGTTGGCAGAATGGCTCAAGGTGTAGGCCCTGAGTTCAAACCCCACTACTAAAAAAAACAAAGAAAGTAATAGACGGAGGAAAAATAACCACTGCTCTAATGTACTCTGAAGACCTCTAATTTGAAAACAAACCTGAGTAATGAGTCTTTTGTTGTAAGAACTGCATTTTCCCTGAAGAAAATAAATATTATTACTTCAAGAGAGGGGGAGATCTTCTGTGAGGGAAGTTATAGGACAACAAGATTAACAAGGAACAGAGAAGGCAGCAGATAATATTTTTTGATATATAATTTATAGTGTACCTATCTCACCTACAAGATTGAGGAGGGCAGGAGCCAAAGTGTACAGCTAGACACTATTGAGTCAAAATATTATTTGAATAAATGGAGGGAATGAAAGAACCAATGGGGGATCACTAAGATCATTACTTACATGACTACTTTAGTCATTTTGAATAAAATAGAGAAGAAAACATTTAAATTTACAAAACAATCTAAGGTTGTAAAGTTAGTCTCAAAAAACAAAAGACCAACAAGATGCCCTCAGCAAGCAGGGAAGAGAGTTGAGGTGCATGGAGGCTCCATTGAGATAGTGGGGCAAGCTGAAGATCCTTTTGAGTGAGGCACAATAAGTACCACTGAAATGGTTTTGGTCCAGCACTGAGGATTTGTCTGTTGTTCCAGGAGAGGGAGATTTAGGAAAACAAAAAAAGATCAGCTTGCTTAACAATGTCCACAAGGGTACACACTCTTCTTTCATCAAACCAAGCAGTGATGCAGGACTTGACTAGGAGATCCTTTCCCAGTTAAAGAACCAAGAGGCAGTAGGAGCAGCACAATAGCAAGGGTGGAGGGTGGTGATGACCAAGACAGCAACATATCTGTCCCATTACACTTTTGAGGCCAAGGATTGGGTCTTACTGGCTTGGATCAAAATCCACTAGGGATTATACAGGAAATGTAGAGGGAACTGGGATTCCTCTGGGAAGATTTCAGGGCCAGGAGTCAAGATTACTATCCACAGTCTGTATTGTCCCCAGAGCTTAGGGACTTCAGCAAGCAAAGGTCACATATGGAAGCTAATTGCTGCATCTGAGCAATCGTTCTCTCATGCTGGATGATTCAAATGAGCAAGTAGGCCTCCTGATGAGAGAAAATTTTTTTCGAAACTATAGGAATTGTCCTAAGACAAGCACTATGGTCACTGGGATTCGGAGTGAATTTCTAAGAACTCATTTCTTATTGGCCACCAGAAGGTAGTCTAAAAGCATTAAAATGTTGATGGCAGGAATCTGGCACTGCTCAAACCTGGCATGGGTGAAATTTCAATTTTCCACCTATGAAGGGATGATACTGATTTCATTTCAAGTCCAAAATATCCATTTCTCTTCTGTGACATTATTGGTGAAAACTGTCCAGGATTTAAAATTGGGAGCTTCTTTGTGTTGAAACTGTCATAGATCTTAATTTTACAAAGAAGTCTAGCTGGTTCCAGTCATAAGGGTAAAATTTCTCTCTCTGGTTCCTAGAAGCCTACGCTGGAATATTTATTTCATGTTTGTCTATGGAGGCTTAAGCCCTATTCATATGCATGCTAATTTTCTCCTTATGGAGTTATCATTACCATGCATAATAATTATGAAAACAAAATCATAAAAGTGATTAAACTCAATAACACCCTAAAATACATTTTTGTTATCTATTTAGAAAAATGAATAAGTACTGAAAAATGTCTGAAAGGGGTCTCAGTTTAAAAACTTTTGAAGGGTGCTCAAGTATGGCAAATAGTCATAAAGGTGACAATTCAACTTTTTGGAGTAGTGTTGCTAGACTTAAAAAATAAAACTATAGGGTGTCCAGTTAAGTTTGTAGTAATTGAGTGTATATTTGAAATGGATCTTGATCACTGGCAGTTCCTTTGACAATTTTTCTAAGTATGTCCACCTTCCAGAGGCCAGGATTGGATCAGAACCTGCCTCCATTAAGAAATAAAAAAAGAGAGAGGGGGAGAGAGGAAGGAAGGAAGGGAGGGAGGGAGGAAGGGAGGGAAGAAAGGGGAAAAGAAAACAAAGAAAAAGACTTTACTCCTTATTTTAAAATCAAATTTAATTGAGTATCCTATATCTTATCTGGCAACCACCTGAAAAAACTGGTTGCTTGACAGGACACTAAAAACATCATTGTAACTTTTATCTTGCATTATATTTGCCATTATGGTATTTGTATAAGAGAAAAGCCTATTAAATTGGACAAGAAAATAGCATTGAATGAAATCACCCTGAAATTTTTTTTGCTGGCATTTTCCCTTATATGTTGCCAAAAATCTGTATTGGTTGGAACAGAGGATTTGTTTTGAAATATTTTGGGGTGGAAGAGCTCAGGATTTTGTCAATGTACCACTTCAGAAGAATTCCCAGCACCTCCTGCTAGAACATAGCTCTCCCTGTAAGTGCTTGGGTATGACCAATGAAAAGAAGAAATCATAATTCAGAGTTATTGATTTATTTTCCCTTACACCCTGGAATTTCAGAGCTTTGCATCTTTACAGTAGCTAAGCCCTCTTCTTGGGACAGGAATAAATGCTATCAATTCATCAATGGGTTCAGGGAGGTAAGGTCAATTTAATGATCCCTCACATATTTCTGGAAAAGATAAGGATAAATTGCAAAGACTCTTGAGTTTTTAGAGTAGGACACACTATTTAGGGAATAGGGTGCCTGTGTTTGGTTTTATTATTTGTAACAATAAAAGCCATAATTTATTCAGCACTTAGTATGTTGTGGGCACAGGATAAATGATCAAGAGTCATCATTTCTCTTAGCTTCACAACATTCCTATCAACTTGGTCTTATTATCTGTATTTCATAACTAAGGGTTAGTTTTTTTTCCCTGGGTCAGGCCATTGTCAAGTGCACCCCTGGACTTTAAACCAAGTTCTAAGGTTGAAGTTTGTATTGTAACCACCACATTGTATTTCTCATTACTTTTGTTTGTGTGGTTGATTTTGTTTTAAAGCATGAAATGGTTAACAGCAAATCTTCCACAATAAATCCATTTACCTTCACTCTAAGTTACAACTCTTTACCCAAAAATGCCAGGCATATTGAAGGTTTGTTTATTCAGAACTCTAGAGACCAGACACATGCTTCTAAGGAGCTAGGAAAAATGGAACTAAATGTTCTTCTGCCTAATATGAATCACATTTTGTGTCAACTGGTTGGACTATCTGTGTCTCTCACTTGGTAACACAGTTGCAGTCATTTGACATCTTCCACCTCAGGGCCAAATTCCTTAGGTAAGGTTGATGCAGACTCAGACCAGCTCACTGCTTGCCAGTGGTGATATAGATGGATTTGATTTTAATCACATTCCATAAGAATATCACCATGTCATGTGAACTCAGGAGTTTGAGATGAAGGGGAAGCAATGACAGCATAGTGAGAACGTATTGGAGGAGTGACTGGAAATATTTCCAAGTGTCAACAACTGTGAGAGTAGCCTGGAACATATTCTCCCTTCCTCCAATAAACTAGGGCAAAACTGTACACAATTTTCCTACAGCATCATCAGAATAGTCTAGCTTGGCAAATAGACATACAAGGAAATTCGTTCATTTGTTCACACATCCTAGTAATCATCTGATATAAAATACTTGTTTCCTTTGGAGGAATACCACTGTCATTTAACAGTCAAGAATATAAACATGAATGAAGAAACAAAATGAAAGCAAAATTCATGCTAGTTTAATTCTACATTACTGTTGACATATTGCCAAACCTGGGCATTATTACACCAAGAAAGAGACTATTAAGTTTTTTGCAAAATATCATTTCATGTGTAATTTTGATTTTTGCATTGTGTTATCCTAGTAGTTGAAAGACAATCTGATTCTGCTGCTTACCTATAAATTTTGACTATAATTACTGTAAGTGGAATAATTTATGAAATCCATGAAATACGTTATTGATACCCTGCTTTTACAGTTTCTTGAGTAAGCCTATTAGGTAAATCAGTGTTCTTTTTTTATCATCTTGTAAATGCAAAACTGCTTCTATTAATAAACTCTCAAAATAGAGTCCAATACTGCTAAAATTAACACAACCACACCACAGTGAAACAGCATAGAATTGTGAGTCAGAAGACTGTTTTTTAACTCTAAACTGTTGCTGTTACCTGCCTTGAGATTTAACCTCACTGAGCTTCTATTTCCTTTTCTGCAACACGAGGGAACTAGGTTAGAAACATTAGGTATGCCACTCAGATGTAGCCTTGTACTTGTGCAAGGGATCGGCATTGTATAATTCTGTTCAACCAGGGATGAGCACTTGCTGAGGGTCAGGCAGTAGCACTGTGTGCTCAGAGGAGAGCCAAGTCTGTTGGCAAAAGCAGGTGTTATCAGGAAATGATTAAGGTCTCTACCCCACTGTTTGCAATGTTGTTTTGGCAACCTTCCTCTGTCTTTTTCTAAAGTGCTAATTACTACAAATGAATTTATAATAGCTCTGAATAAAAGATTTTGAAAACTTCACAGCAGCCTTTCAACTTAATTGCAGGAAATTTCTGAATACCTGGGCTGAGTCTTGAGTATGCATGTGGTAGGTATTCAAGGAATGGCTGGATGGATGAACGAATGAACATATTATTTATCACTGAGATGATGGTTTCTTCTTTGGCTAAGTTTCCAAGGATAGAAGCATCCTCTTCATGTTTTTCAATATCATTTATAGGAATTTGAGAAATAATATACTTGTATTATGTTTTATGGTTTACATCTGTTTTATTTATATTGTCTTAATCAATCCTCACAAAAATGTTGTGATATTGTTAAGGCAATTAATATTATATACTTTAATTTTTGGGGGGAGAAAAACCCAGACTCTAAGAGCCTTAATTAGATGCCCATGATTGCAGCAGTAAGTGCAGGGAGTATCCAAGCATAATTTATCATCCTTTTCCACTGCACAGTTATGCTTCTATCAGACATGTTTCATCACCCATTGAAGCTCTGAGCCCATGGGAGTAGGAGGCAACTATCACATTACCTTGTTCTAGTTATCTCAGAGTTACTGGGGAACAATAAATGAAATGATATTTCCTTCCAGTCACTTGCTGCTTGGACTCCCATTAGGAGAGGTCATTGCATTACTTTACATTTGATGATTTTGTCATCATAGGTAAAGTAGGTAGTGCTATCACAAGATCAAAGTAATGACTGAAGCGATCATTTAAATGGGCATTACTCCTACCTATACCTGAAGCTTATCTTCACATTTGTCTTGACCATATTTTTGTGCTATTAAGTTGGAACATCTGATAAGAATTCAGTTGCTAGTTTAGGAACATGTTTTTTGTTTTCTGGCCATTTTCATCAAGAGTTGTTCATTTAAAGGTGAATTACACTGGAAAGTCCCATCTCAAGTGCAACCAACCAGGCATTTTGTGTGTGCTGGGAAAACAGGTGAGGAGGTCAAGGTGGGCAGCCCAGCTCACACTCTTAAGGGGCAACTGCTACTCAATTCCTGCCATTTGTTGTTGAGAAAAGCTTCTCTAATTATCCCAGACCTGTCAGTTTTTTAATAAAAGCCTGCAATCTGAATTTTTATATCAAAGTTGATAAGATTATGCAATTTCAGTTGGTTAAACACTGTGTATGTTAGCACAGAGCAATCAAAGAACAAAACAAAACAAAAAAATATGCATGTGAACTGGATATAGCCCATGAGCTTCTGGTTTACTGTCTCAAGTCTAGATGCTACAATGAATAGCTGTGGATGCTGCAAATTCACTTTCCAACACCCCGTGTTCTAACTACAGCACAATTCTGAAATTCTTCACTGGCTTCCTTTTGCAGATTTCCACACTTCCTTAAATGGTGTGTGTGTGGCCCTACTTAATCTGGCCTTGCTTCCTTCTTTAGCTTTCTGCCTTACCAACTCTCTTAATGGCTGAGTGATTACATGTCCACTCTGCCTGGAACAGTTCAAGCTTATGAATGTTGTCTGAGAGTCCTTTGTGAGGTCGTACCTACATAGGATTTTTTATTTTATTACCATTATTACTAACAGTTGCATAAAAATAAGCAGGGATGGCTTGGTGCACTTTGTACTTTCAGCTTTTGCTATGTTTTGTCTAATGGTGTATTTGTACATCAAAGAGAGTTCTTCCTAAAACACATGGCTAAATCTGAAAAATAACCAATGATAAGTATTTTATTTTTCCCAAGTCTTTCAGCTATTATATAACACCTTGCTTTCAAATATAAGATGCAGACTTTTTTAAAATTAAAAAAACACACAAATGGTTTGGTCACACTTTCGGGGCTCAAGGCAAAAAAGAAGTACTTAATGTTGCTACCCAGTGGTTGTAATGACTGGAAGACTGGTTAAACTCAAACATTTAAATCAAGAATTATTCTATCTATGTTATATCTGTAACATGCAGGTAAATGTGTATTTTAATTTTAATCTACATAGATAATGTTATTTTTAATTCTTAAAAGGATTTTATTTTTGAAAATAGTTATTGGGTAAAAATTTTAAGTCAGCATATGAACATTTAAAATTATACAGTTTTAATTACTTAGCATTCCTTTCCCCTTCAAAATGTCCCACTTCAGATGATAAATTATATGGTTAATTTACTTAATTTCCTATAACTCCTTTCCTGCAAACAGGTTGTAATTTGTTCAACACATAAGTGTTTCTGTCAGTCTTTGCTCATGCATGTTCCTCTAAATGTCATGACATCATTCCCACTTCTACACCATCCTTACTTCCTCCCCCTCAAAGCTTAATTTACACTTACCACATAATCATTAGTATGGATGAGTTTGTGTGTGTATATGAGAAGAACAAATTTTATGATTGTGAGGTGGAACTATCTAGCCAATTATATTTGTGCATAGTATTAAACTAAAAGAAAATTTAGCTAAAGGACCATGTTCTTCAGAAAGTTTTGTATAATATTCTGTATAGGTGACTACATCCCAACTACATTTCAACTTATTGATGCCTACACTATTCCTCAATTATACTCATATTTCTAGAGGCTGGCACAGTGCCAGTATATGTTTGTTTAATTACCATCTATGGACACAGAAGGAGGAATAAATATAGGAATGTATGAATGAATGAATATAGATAAAAAGATAAACATGATTTAATTTTCTCTTAGTTCCTCATCAATCTCTTAGCTATTTTCTACCAAAATAGAAGTAGAGGGAAATGGATTTTTTTTTCTGGTTTCACATGGGGAGGACTTTCACCACTCACATATTCCTATTTCTAGTTTCTCTGAGGGAATGGCCACCACTGACAGCTGCATCCTATCCTACAGCTGCTTAGAACAATGCCATGTTTATCCTTCCTGTTCCCTCAGGATATAGTTTAAGTTCTTGGCTGTCACTCACCAAGAGTGTTTTCCTGCTTTCATTTGGTACTAGAAAGTAAAATGGAATTTGTAGTTTACATTATTTATTATTGGCTCAGCCATGTGGAACAAAAAAATCTCTGATATCTTACCTAGTCCAAAGCTTGGGCTTTAGATAAAAAGTGTTAGGGAGACCCAGGCACTGGTGGTGCACACCTATAATCCTAGCTACTCAGGAGGCAGGCAAATAGTTCACGAGACTCTATCTCAAAACAACCCTTCACAAAAAGCGGTTGTTGAGCGGCTGAAGTTGTAGACCCCGAGTTAAAACTCCCACAAAAGTGGGAGGGAGAAGTCTGTAAGAGTGTTGTCTTTTGTCCACAGCATGTGGCAGGAACTGGCTCTGGTTTAATTCTGAAAACAGTATAAACATCCATTAGGGACAATGCAATGTAGCTGCCTGTATTGCCTCAGTTAGAGACTTCACCATAATACAAATTGACAGCATCCTCTACTCATTTGCTCACCAAGTGCAGAAAATGTGAGCACCAGCTTGTCATAGGAGGTTTTATGTTGGTAGTGGGGAAGGTTGTAATGCATAACCATCCATCACTTGTGCAAAAGGCGCCCATCTCTGTAGATTTGGGGGCACCTACGCCAAGCCTGATGGAGAGGAGGAAATCATATTGAATACATTTGTCAATGAAATGAAAATGAAAATCCTTTCAAATCATAGGAAAGAGGTGTACGTCTGGCAAGAGAATGTTAAAATTATGAGACAGATTACATGTCGCTTTTTTGTAAGTCAATGATTTCAGTTTTGTTAAAAATCTACCAGACACACAGACCTTGTCCTTGCTTTAAAAAAAATGGGTGAGATCAACATTTATAACCATAATAGAGTCTATATAAAAATGCCATGTTTCTAACAGGTAACTCCCATTTCTTGAAATTGAGAATAAGAAAAAGTTAAGTCGTATCTAGATCTTACATTGAAAATTTAAAACCTGTACATCTAAAGCATTAGAAGAAATAGAATGGTGACCATAGTGACCATGTAGTCCCTGCCCTTTATTTCACAGAGAAAGAAAGTCCTTTACAGCCTAAAGTTAAATGGCTGAAAGACTAGAGATGTCATGGGTCTGCCAGAGTTTTATCCAGTGCCAGGGAAAAACTCCCCACTGGAAAGTGCTTCGGTTACACCCCACAAGTCACGTGTGCTCAAATACTCACAATGTTTATTGGGCACTTACTTTGTGCCTAGCCTGGGGCAGTGGAGTATCTCCAAACAACAAGCAACAAAACATGACAGTTAGGAGAGATTAGGTGGTATTATTATTTTACTTTCTAGAAAGAATGAAATATTAGATAACCTTTGAAATCATATAAAACAGCCTTATGATAGACACAGTAGAGATGATGAGATTCAAGTGAGAGGGGTAGTAATTACAAATTTTTTTGACATGATTTGTATCCTATAGTATTAGAGCTATTCTTATTTATTTATTAATTCTTTATTTTATGATAATTTGTTGAGGGCTTACCATATGTCTGGCACTACTTAAGATGAGATACAGAGAAGTGAGAAAAACAAACATCCTGTATTTCTTTTTCCTTGGCAGTACTCAAGTTTGAACACAGGCCTGACACTTGCTAAGCAAGTGCTGTACCATGTGAGCCTTGTCCCCAGTGCTTTTTACTTTAGATATTTCACAGATAGAATCTTGCACTTTTTTTTCCAGGGGTGGCCTGACTACAATCCTCCTACCTGTGCTTGTGGGTAGCTGGGATTGCAGACATACACAACACCAGGCAAGCATTCTACTAGTAAAGAAATTGTAGCTATGCCCAATGTATACAGGTGAATGAACATCATGTATATTTCTCTATAAAAATTTTTTGTTCAGTTTAAATGGACTTTGAAACTTAAGTTTTGCTGAAAAAACCTATTCATCTTTACTAAATTAGAAGTTTTATTAAAACCACTGGTTAAGGTGGAAATTGAATCTAGTTCATAAATCCCTGCTAGAAGGGAAGATGCCTGAAATCAGAAAAGCAGCTCTCTACTCATTTTAGGCTGGAATTGTCCATCCAGTTTCAGGAGTTTCTCCAGGATTAGCTTTTCTCTTTCAGATATAACACGTTCTCAGTTATTCTCTGTGATTAAATTGGTCTGGAGTAAGATCTAGATACTGGAGTTTTAACAAAAGTTTCCCAGAAGATTGACATGCCAATACTAAGACCCATCAACAAAAATCATTGATTTCTAAAGTGTTATGTTTGTAGTAGTAGTAGTAGTTAAAACTACTTTTGGTGATTTGGAGTCATATTAAATTTTAAGTGGTATGGTTTTTATTTTATATCAGAAAAATATGTAAGTAGTCCATGGCTAATATTGCTTAAGACAAGTAAAAACTAAGCTAATTTTTTTTTGGCGGTACTGGGGTTTGAACTCAGGGTCTCACACTTGCTAGGCAGGTGCTCTACCACTTGAGCTATTCTGCCAGCCCTGTTCTGTGTTGGGTATTTTTGAGATAGGGTCTTCCAAACTATTTGCCTGGGCTGGCTTTGAACTGCTATCCTCCTGATCTCTGCCCCCTGAGTAGCTAGGATTATACATGTGAACCACAGGTGCTCACCAAAGTAGGTTAATTTTTAAAAACCTATGTGTCTGAGTACACTTTTTGAAGTTTGTGAAGCTAAGACAAAAATGACTGAATTTTAGAAAACCCTGCGTCAGCATTGGGAGATAAGAAAGGAAACATTGGAGAACAAAGATTTGGAGGGCAGAAGAGATTTTTTTCTTTTTGATAAGGTGGTCAAGAAGATAGAAAGCAAATAATTTGAGGGAAAAAGTCGTGTTTTCCAGTATTGTTTTCTAGTGGACTTAGATCAAGACACCTAAAAATGAAAGAAATATGTGGTAGGATGAATTGTTTTTGTGCATAAATAAAGAGCCTTACTAATCCTCTTGCCTGGGTGAGTGGCCAACCATTCTCTATAAAGATGGACTAGATTGGGTTCACTATGAGGGGAGACTTCAGGCACTGTCACTACTTACTAATATCTAGAACATCCATAGGCGAGAGCAGAGGAACAAAGGGTGATCTCTAAAGAGTAAAGGCTGCTTCAAACCAGTGTGGGTGAGTAGTGTCTGCCATAGACTCAGTAGGCATAATCCCTCTGCTCTAAGAGAAATATTTTGGTATGTGGTGTGTAGCTTTTTGAGTACTGACAGAGAGAGGTCAATTATGGCTGGGGGATGAGTGCTTGAGATACTAAATGATAATTGTCTGTCACTAAAGAAAAGTCAAAGTGACACCAGTTTTCTTTTTGGTGGCATCCCACCTGTACAGTTGTGACTGCTGGAGGAGTGTGCTGAGGGCCATTCTGAGACTGTTCTCAAGAAAATGAGTATCTTAATAGATCCTTGAGTGATGCCACTCAAGGATGCCACATGAAGGAATGACAGTGCTATCAGGTTCTCTTTTCCTGAGATTGGTTAATCTACTGTCTAAGGACATCACACTTAGCAAAATTCTGTCAGAGGGAAACTTAGCAACTTAAAATTAAGAAACTGCTGTGAGAAGGGTAAATTTCTCACTGTGCTAGATAAACAAGAGCATACCTACGTGAGCACTTTTACTTATTTGGCTGTCTGTGCCTTATGGTAAAGGTCTTCTTGTTATTTGAGCATTCTGTTTGTGTTGATAATAACTGTTTTTCCAAAGAATGTGTCTCCTCAATCTGTTTCTGCCTTTCCAGTGACATATTAGCTTCATCCTGCACAAGAAATGATACACATAAGCTCCTCAACATATGATGGGCCATGTCTTAATACACCTACATGAGAAATTGAAATATGGTATGTTGAAAACACATTTAATACACCTAACCAACCAAATATCTTAGCAACTCAGTACACTGTAGAGTAACAATTAGTTGTTCACCCCTGTGGTCACATGGCTGACAGGGTGAAGAGGCTCTCTGGAAGGTAAAGCTTCTTGCCATTGCTCAACACTGAGAAAGCATATTGTCCTGCATATCCTCATTCTCAGAAAAAGAATAAAGCATCAAAATCAAAGCACATTTTGTGCTGGCTGCATGTCATTTTTTGCACCATCATGAAGTCAAGGAATCATAAGTGTACTACATAAGTGTACATAGTACTACAATTATCTTCATAGCTTATGGACTTCTAACTTATAGCCATGGACTTAATACTCTGTATCTCTTCATTCCTTAATCTATCTATCTGGCAATTAAATAAAACACGATTGAAAATGAAATTACTTTAAAGAGCAGTATTTATAGTTAGCTACCCCTGGACATTAATCCATAATTTAATATAACAATAAATACATTAAGTGATAGACCCAAGTCTCTAGGCAGTGGGTATTCATCACAGCTGATTTTTTTTTCCACGAAAACTTGGATATCTTCTTCCAGGAGAGAAGATAGGCATTTTTGTTCCAGGAGAGAAGGCAGGAATTATGGCTAAATGACTCAAAATGCAGTTGTTACATCACAGGACTTATCTTGATGTTGAATATATATTTAACTTTAACTATTGAAAAGAGTTATTGCCCAGGGAGACAGAAGCCATGGTAGGACACTGGAAATATGGACATACTTTTCCCATCAGTGCTTTTCTTCTAAGGTGATGGATGTTTTAACATACTGGCTATACTTGTGCTCAAAAAGATATTCTTTCCTCTCCCCACCCCTCATTTCAAAACTATTGTGAATCCATGAACCAGATACTGTCTACACTCCAGCAATAAAGAATTGAGCTGGGAGACATACTCATCCATCAAGGGCAATGTATTCTTATTTTAAACAAACATATTTATTCATATTAGATAGGGATAGATGCACAATATATGATATAAGGAAGAAAAGGGAACAATGAAATCATCTGGGAGGAGATCTTGGCCTGAATTTGGGAAAGGGAGCAACATTAAAGAGGACTTCCAGGGGAGATGTAAGCTATTGGTTAAATCTTGAAACCTAAATAAAGCAGTAATCCAAGAGAAGTAAGAATCTGAGGGTGTGGTCATGTAGAAAAAGAGGAGGAACAAAGACTCAGGGACAAGAAACAGCACGTTATTCAAAGAACTGAACGTATTCACTCTGACTACCCCATGGAGGTAGAGTGGGAAGAATGTAGTTGGAGATTGCACATGACACCACACAATGAAGATTTTTGAGAACATTTTAAGGACTATAAACTTCATCTTGAGGACAAGGAGGAAATAGAGGAAAACTTTAAGCCTTACTGGACAGGACCAGATTTGCATTTAGGAAGACTTTGTAATCTTTTCTCTTTTTATTTCTTAACAGATATGATATATGTTATAGAATACATCAAGTTAGATTGAATTTTTTCATCTGCACCGTGGAAAAGTTTGGAAACAACTCTAATGAAAAATACAAAAATCACAAATCTAGATTGGATAAATTACACCCAAAGCTCAATGAATGTGACAGTGGTCTTCTGTTCCAGTCTTTGTTCAGAAAAACACTACTGGGTTATTGTCCTCCACAAGAGACATCTTTCACTTATCTCCAAGAGCTTTTGTTGGATGGAACAAAGAAAGGATTTGCTCTACATCTCCTTGATGATTGTATCTCTTGGTTGCGATAATTCAAACTCAACTTAATTTAGGGATGAAAGGGAATTTATCAAAACCTCTCTTAGTAAAGCTGGAGTGATTGAGAACAGAGATTTTAATCCATCCCTCTGCATGTTGACTATATTTTTCCAAGTGCTACTATCCATGAGAAAAGAGAGAACTTCTGGCTTCTCGAGTGTCATAGATTAGATCCTCCAGAAGCAGACCTCAAAAGAGATTTAGCAGGAGGCATTGGTAAGGGATTGAGACTGGGACCAGGAAAGGGAAGGAAACTAAGCAAATATAAAAAGTGCAAGATCAAGTAGAGCTGCATAGAGAGTAACTTTGGCTACTTCCCCAGGGAGCACTCTGAAAATGAAGATTTCCCCTCAGTATCATTCTAATAACCAGGGCTATTCTCAGGGAATTGCAAATTCCCAGGCTCTTTCAGTTGTATATGTACACTTATGAAGTGAATTCTGAGCACAGTCCTCCAAAACAGAGGCACTAGTGTGTGAAAATTAAGAGGCGTATGGTATGTGAGTGGGACATTGACAACACCCACAACATCTTGTCTCCTTTTCACTGCTCTCCTTTTTTCTACTGTCTCGCTGCATCTCAAACAATCTTAGACTCAAGTCTGATTATCAAGGCGTGGTCACACTCATCCTTTCTTTCTCTTATTGTGACAGAAGGTGAAATATTTTATTTGGCTGAGTTTAGGTAATGGGTCTATATGGAAATCAGTGTAAGAGTGGACATTAGTAGAAACACAGGAAAAAAAGATAGTAGTAAAAAAAAAAACACTGTAGAAGTTAGTAAGGTCCCCATCTATACTACTACAAGTCTCATATTTTATTTTAGCTCCCTGAGGGGAAACAGCCAAGAGAAATAAGTCCAAAATACTGTTGTACTAGCCTGGGATTTTGTTGTAAAAAAAGAGAACCAGGATTGAACAGAATCGAGGGAGGTCACCATGACCAACTTCCTGATATAAGAATGGTTGTACAAGAACAGTCATCACTCTCACCTAATAAGTACACCAAGAATACCAGGACCACCATTATAGGCCACTTGTTAATTCCCTGGGGAATCTAAAACCCTTAGGCACTTATCTTCACACCACCAACTGCTCTTCTTCTGAGTTGGGAGAGGGACTTGTGGCCTAGAAGACACTAGTTCAGTTCCTGGGTTCTGAAATTGAGAAATAAGTTCTGGAATCCTAACAAATGCATTTGTATACCATAGCTATCTTTCACTCCACCCCCCCATCCCCTGCTTTGTAGAATTATGGCTCCAGGTAAATGAAGTTTGTGAAGAGACAGGACATTGTTGGTGCTTAATGTACCCAAGCACCTCAGCACATCCAAGGAATCATCACTAGCTCTTGTTCCTTTTCCCCCATCCCCCTTTAAATGTAAGACCACCAAAAGTTCTGTCTCTGGCTTTCCCTCCTCCTCCCCCCGAGTCTTCACATCCCTGATGTAGCTGGTGCTCACATTTTCAGCTAGAGGACTCACAAACCTTTATGCCCAATCTGGCAGGTCCCAGCAAGGCCATTTACCTCTTTCCCCACACTACAGGCCTGAATGCCATCTTTGACAGGGTCATTCTTCTTACCAGATCTTTTCTTATTTTTTAAAATTTTTATTCAAATATATTAATTGTCTAAAACAATGGGTTTTTCATTATAACATTTTCATACATGTATATAATGCACTTTGATCATATTCACTTCATTACCCTCTATGTAGTCCCTCCCCTTCCTGCTGATCCCCTTCCTCTTTCTGATTAGTTCTTTTGATTTTGAAGGAATGAATCTCATTTTTGTCTGTAATCCCTGCCTTTAACATTGCTAAATTAAATATTCCTTTCTGTGGGGTTCTGTTTGATTTTGTACCTTTCCAATTTTGGAAAGATTTTTTTTAAACTCTTGGATGCTTGTAAAACATGGTCCCATGAAATTTAAAACTCCAGTGAAATCCCATCTGAATCTAATGTTTTCCCTGTCTCCAGTGCTGATAGGTCTGTAGGTAGCATGGTCTGTGTTTTCACAATCCTCTTCCTTCATCGGATTTTAAGTGATTTTCTGGGTCTCTCTCTCTCTCGAGTCCCTTTGCCTCACTGGATTCCTAAGTGTAATCCTTTGTTCACTCTCATTCTTCCTGTGACACTTTGTTAACAGCACATGTGACTCTTTGGAGTTCAGTTTCCTGACATGAGAGCTCTGGCTTAGCTCAGTTTTGTTTTTCACATTTATTCATTTTGCCTACTTTTCCTTAAAAATATTTAACTGACAAATAAGAATTGTGTATAGTATATATTCAAAGTATATAATGATTTGATACATGTATAACTGTGTACTGATTATCACAGTTAAATTAATTAATACATCATCTTATCAGAAATCAAGTAAACAAGACAGTATTATTAATTGTAGTCACCATGTTGTATGTTAGATCCAGAATTTATCTTATAACTGAAAGTGTGTACCCTTTGAACAGTACCTCTCATTTCCCTTT
Source organism: Castor canadensis (assembly GCF_047511655.1). Classification (NCBI taxonomy): domain Eukaryota; kingdom Metazoa; phylum Chordata; class Mammalia; order Rodentia; family Castoridae; genus Castor; species Castor canadensis. The sequence goes on along the minus strand of NC_133392.1, from coordinate 104,310,189 downwards.
CTCCTGGTCCCTGACAACCACCAGACTACTCTCTATTGAGTTTGATGTTTTTAAGTATCTCATATAAGTGAGATCACACAGTATTAGTCTTCCTGTGTCTGGTTTATTTCAGTCTTTTTATTGATACCATCCCATCTCTTATCCCCACCCATCATTTCCTATGCCTACATAGCCTCTTACTGCTGTATTCAGGGTGATTTTTTTGTTTTGAGACAGTGTCTCATGAGAAGCTGGCCTTGAAGTTGTGATTCTCCTGCCTTAACCTCCTTAGTGTTGGGATTATAGGCACGTACCACCATACTGGGATTCTTCAGAGTGATTCTGGAGGCAAAAAAGACCTGTTGCAAAGTTATTCTAATAGTATAGGAAGAAAAAGGACCTAAACTAGTGGAAGTAACAATGGCTCCCAAAAAGTAACATTAATGGCTACTGCTTACTGCTGCCTTCTGTATGCCAGGCACTTCACTGCATCCACCCTCTTCCTAGAACAGTCCTACAAAGTAGGGTGCATTTTCCACACTTAAAAGATGAAACAGTTATGTATTTAGAAAGGATCTTAAAACTAACAAGTGGTGAAATTAAAACTAAACTTTATTTTAAAAGTTTTTTCTTGTTTCTCTTTTCCTACATTTGATTAAATATAGATCCCGGGGACCAAGACTTAATTATATACTTAATTGATCAGAATCTCCAGAAAAGCCTCCTAAAAATGTTTACTTTTAGCAAACACTCTAGGTGATTCTTTTGATGGGTAAATTTGAGAGCTAGCCTACAAAATAATATTGAAAATTCTTATCCTAGCCCCACTCCTTCAGAGCCTTTCCTTGTAGGCCCAGTTCCAGTGGAATGTTCCAGCAATATCAGACCTCTGACTGTTCCATGGAAGCTTTGCATTTTCACGCCTGCATTTCCTGCACAGGCTCTTCCTTCTTGGATGGACACCCCTCTTGCCACTGTGCCTTTAAAATCCTGCTCCATCTTCATGCAGCCTTCTTGCCAGTCTTGAGCTCTTTTTCCTGAAGTCGTAACAAAGTTGCTCACTTACCCCTCTGCAATTGCACTGTACTCACAACCTACTTGAAATATTGTACTTGCACAGTGTATTACCAAGTATTCATACACATACCTGCTTCTCCCAATAGGTTGCGTGAGCATCTTGCACTTTGAGAAGCTTACTGCAGCAAATGTGTTGGGGTTTTTTTGTTTCAGTTACTACTTGGGTGGAAACAGTCTGCTGCTGTGAGTTTGATTTTGTTTGTATTTGTCTTTCATTTATATGTATTCCTTATCAAATTAATTCCTTGCACATACAGCAGGAAAGTTGCAAACTTGAACAAAAAGAGGTAATGATGAGGATGTAAATAAACATTTAGAAAGAAAATACCCTTTCTTGTGACTGTTGATTTAAGTTTGCTCCCTGAAATAGGTGAGTTATTTGCTAAGACAAAATAAAGGGGTGTTGGGCTTGGTTGGGGATACAAAGGAGTGGTGAGAACTGGAATAGACACTTGGGAAAAGTAAAGAAAAAACCTGGTGAAGTTGGAGAATGTACATGTTTAGTGGTAAAATGTCCTGAGGTTATGCTATTTTTCTTCAGAAGTTCTTAGAAACCCAGGCATCAGAACAGAGAAGGAAAATAAGGCAGACCCAGAGTAACTGTCTGCTGAGTGGGTGTGAGGCAAGAGTTGTAGTGCTTGGGAACTGAAGTGTTGAGGAAAAAGGGTTGCAAGCATGTAAACAAAAATGAAAAAAAAAAAAAGAAAGGAGCACAGTGTTGGAGGAAAAGAAAAAAATCAAGGTTCCTTTCTGGGGAATTAAAAGCATGGGGAGCTTTAAAATTTACTATCAACGTGTTAACAAATTTAGTGGATTAAAACAAGAGAAATGTATTCTTTAGCAGTTCCAAAGGTGAAAAAAGTCTGAAAAGAATTTTACGGGGCTAAACTCCAGGTGTCTCCAGGACTAGTTCCTTCTGGAGAATCCAGGCAAGAGTAGATTACTTTTTCTCCCAACTTCTGGTGGCTGCGTTGCTCTAGTCCCTGCTCCCATTACCACACAGCTGCTTCCCCTCTACAGTAGCATCGCCTTCCATATCTGTCTTGCAAGGACACCTGTGATTACAGTGTTGGTTCCGTCTGGATGATTGAGTATAATTTCTCTTAATGTTCTTAGTTTATGATATATTTAAGGTTTTAGGTTGGAATTTTTTGCCATGTAAGATAAGATATTCACAGAGTCATGAACACCTTGGTACATGGGAGGAAGGGCTTTATCCAAGGTATCAAAATGTTGCTTCCAAATTTTGGATTACCTTTGTTCAAACTTTCCATAGTGGAGCAGTTTCCAGAGAAAATAGTGGGAGTGAATGAAGGTCACTGAATCAATCAAGAGAACATAAAAATACTGCAGCAGGAGATGGGGCACTTTCTAGAACACTGAAGCCACCAGAGTACAGACTGGGATTGGGGTGCATTGAGGCAATGAATCAAAAATTTACAAACAAATAAATATTGATTTCTTTACCCACACTTGGTAGTATTTTATGTTACTTGTTGCATTTAAGCTTGTCTTCAGTTACCACTAAGCAACTTACTAAGAGTGGACAAACAAATGTGGGTTTGCCTTACTTTCTTTTTTTTTTTTTTTTTGCCAGCCCCAGATTTGTCCTTCTTATATAATAAAGAGAATGACTATGGGCAGATGTGGACATTGGTCAGTGCCTTGATACTGTCAAGGCTTTGACTGTCCTGCTGTGATTCCTTGGCTATTCTTTCTTGGTTACTAGAGCTCAGTGCTTCATATTTGGATTCTAGGGAGGAAACTGAAGGAAAGATAGCACCACTCACAAGTTACATTTTTAGCAAAACAACTGCTTTCCTAAAAAGTATTATTTCTCCAAAAGACATGTTGTTATTCCTTATTTATCAGAACCAGCTTGCAGAATCACTCTTAGACACAAAGGAGACTGAAAAATGCAGCAAAATTCAGCTTTTCTTACAAAGGATGTAGGCAAAGGAAAAAATGTAGAAAAGCTAGAATCCAAATATGGAGCCTTATTCTATCTGTGTGCCTTTGGAAATAATCCCTCAGTGCTTCAGTTTCCTCACTTGCAAATGGGGATGTTAATAGTGTCTGTCTTAAATAGTTACTGTCATGACCAAAGGAGTTAGTAGTGTGTGAACAACACCTGGCACATGGCACTATGTAAGTTTTTACCTACTTTTAGTGTTGTTTTTACTAACACTTCCAAAGCAGAGGCTATAGAAAATAGAAAAGTGGGAGCTAGTAAGAAAGCAGGAACAAAGTTTAGTGAAACTATGAAATTTAAAACACTCTTTCAAGCTTCCCTCTTGGCTTTCCCTTTACCACTGCCAACGTCCTTTCTATGCTTGTATGACCACCCAGATTTCCATCCATTTCTTGCCACAAAGAACTTGATATAATAATGCTTCACCTACAAGCTTACTGACTGCCATATGCATTGCACCAATCAGTCCACAAATAGTTTTTGAGTGGTTATAGTGGAAAAGAGATGTAAGGCTGACCCAGCCTTATCATGATGTTGCTGACACTCCAGTGGGAAGATGATATTAAAAGATAATTAGACAAAGAAATGATTGGTATTTGATACATGCAAAAATAGAGAACTTAAGTATTCTGAAAGAGCATCCTAATTATAGAAGCCAGAGAAAGCTTGCCTGAGAAAGTGACATTTACGTTAAGACACAAAGGTTAAATAGGAATTAACCAGATGGAGAGATAAGGTTGTAGTTAGGACAGAAGAGGAGAAAGTTCCAGGAGAATAGAATGTGTCAAGCCCTGGAGGAAGAATGAGTGTGGTGTGTTACAGGTCTTTGTTTTCCTTTTCTATCCTGTCCAGTATGTACCAATCCCTCTTCCCTACTACTGGTTGACAATGTGACAGTGAGTGACTTGGTGAAACTCAAACAGTCTGGACCATATGAAGCCCCAGAATTTTCTTTCTGTTGTCTCCCTGAGGCAAAAAAACAACAAAAACTCTGATGAGATAATCTATACTGAAGTATTAAAGATTTCTAAGTACTGATACACTTTGTTTTTATGGCTATTTGTACATGAGTAAAAAGGTGTATACCATCGCTTACTTCATAAAGAGTGACTTTCACAAGGAGAGATTTCAGCTTTTTGATGGATATTGCTTTTTGTAAGAAGTTACGGGGATAAGACAGATTATTTGTGTTGAATAAAAGTCATGTCTGAAGATAAAGTTGTAATTGTCTGAAGTATGTTATCACCGATAATGATTTGAATGTTAGCTGTGATTTAGTAGTCTGAATGTAATCATTCATTATTTACTAACTCAATTAAATATTTATAACATTTCCTTTCTATAAGAATCAGAACTTTGATATACTGCTTGTAAAATGAGACTGGGAATGAGTCTCATTCCCAGACTTGGCTAAACCAAATACAAAAGCATATTTTAATTCTTTTCCTTTTTGCTATTGACAGATCTCCAGCCAAAGCAATTGCTTTCTGAGCTGTGGTGCCCCTCCTTTGCTCCAGAGCCCCCATGTGATGGCTAGCGTAAGGAGTGCTCACTTGCTATGGACTTCTGAGGGAGAACAAGTCTTAAATCATGTAATATTATATCTAACTATAAATAGTTAAAAGATGTAAAAGTCATGTTTCTGAGGATTGAGGAGTTAAAAGGAATTCTAGTTACCATGAGTAGGTAATGTGGCTTCTTGAAATTGAGCTCATTAAATTAACACGAAAGACAGAGCCAATCATCAGTATCACATATGCAAAGTCTCGAGACTGGATTAATGAAGGATGAATGTGCCTCACCTCACAATGCCTTTGCAAATTTGAATCGCCTCTAAATGATTGTCTTCTTTGTCTACTTTACAGCTAAGCTTTTATAGTCATTTTAGATCCTTCCATGCTCTCAGTTCCTGCTTCATATTTATGCTGTTAAATCCAATTTCTGCTCTATCATGGTTGTCAGCCTTTCTTATCATGTATGTATTTGTATGTTTATGTGTACCTTACCTTATTCCAAAATAACTTTAACATAGCTTAATAGACTGAATAGATTGGATGCTAGAATTTATCACCATTTTTTATTACTTAGAGATAATTTTTAAACTTTCAGTATTTTAATTTAAAAATATAAATATTCCCTTTGGATTAAAAAAACCACTCTGACAAAGGATGTGACCTAACAATATGATTATGTCTGATGCTGAGGTGTAGTTCTGATTCAAAATATAAAAGTCTACAGCTACTATCAGAGAACCCAATTGTTTCTTTGTCAACTATCTGTTGGAGTACAGTGAGCTTCTGGAGAAATCTCTAGAAACTTATAGTTCTAGATGGTCTGTTGGGGATGTGAATGTGTATCCAATGATTGAACCTCTCTTGTGAACATGAAGGCCAGCCACATGCAACAGAAATTCTTTTCTCCAAGTGCAAATAACAATACGGTGATATTCTCAGGCCCTCTTGGAATTAACATGTATTTCAAAGACATTGGGTTAATATACACTGGTTTGATTTAAAAAGAAAATAGAACTGACATTAAGGGAAAGCTCCTAGGGACACTTTAACTGCTAGTGACTAAGCGCTGTATACAAACCTCAGCTTTGGAATATCAAAGGATGACTCAGACTTTTAGTTAGAGCAGAATATGAAAACTCAAAATCATGACATTACTGGGTCACACCTCACTGTTTGTATATAAAATTATTGTAGTATATGTACCATTGTATAGTAGACCCTAGATTAATCACAAGTATGCCTAAATTGTATAACAGCTTTTCTTCTCTCTATTATCCACATCATAGGAACATTATATTGATTTTATTTACCTGTTTATTCTAGGAAAATTTATTGAGCTCCTAACATGGCCAGAAACTATCCAAGGCATCATGAGTATAAAACATAGTCCCTGCCTTGAGTTTACCACAGTGTAGTGGTATAAATAGCCAAAAAATTCAACCCTCACAATGAATGCAATATATGCTATAACAAAATTGAACTAACTCAACAGAAAAGAGCAGAAGAAGGCTTGGGAAAGTATCCTTACAGGAGGCAATGCTTCTGTTGAAAGTTGAAGGATTTAACAACTATTGGAGCAAAAATAGAAAGCCCATCCTCTAAATACTGTTTCTCATCTAGTATTAATGTTCAATATTGCACATTAATTTGGCATTAATAGCTAAATATTAAAATATGTATAAAACAGTAATATACCAAGAAAATGTTGTGCTTTCACAAAGTAAGAATACACTCAGAATTCAGAAAAGATAGCCCTGAAATAATACTTATACTTAAGAATTATATTGGGAATTTAATACATGACAAATGAAATATCAAAAAGTAATTGGGGGTGAGATGGACTATTGATTAAATTCTGTTAGGAAAATTGATGTTTGAGAGCAAAAATCAGTTGATTTTCAAACTGTAATGTAGGTTGAAATTCACGTGAGATGAATTGGAAAATTTGATATAAAAATAAAATAATTTTTTCTTTGTTTTTGTTGTGCTGAGGGTACATTGTGACATTCATAACAGTTCTTACAATATATAATAATTGAATTTACCCCCCTCTATCATTTTTCTTTATCCCTCCTCCCTCCATTCCTGGAATAGTTTCAACAGGTCTTGTTTTTCCATTTATATACATGAATATATAATAGTTCCACAATAATTTTTAAGTGAATAAATTTTAACTCATCTTCATATAGAGGAAAATATAGTTGTAGATATTAATATATTTGACTTGATGAAAAATCTATATGTACAAAAATTGTACTAATTAAAAACAAATGGTAAACCAAGAAAGTTTTAGCACAAAAATATTACATGGTTTATATATACTTGTTACAAAAAATTGCATCCAGTCCAAAATAAAATATAATGCTATAATTCAATGGCCAAAAAACATGAAAAGAAATTTTCCCAAAATGAAGTACTTACAAGTGAAAATACATGGAAGAATATAGAGAAGAACAGCCAGAATAGCAGTGTAAGATCCTCTGAGAAGACATTCCTCCATGAGAGCAACAAAAACCGGCACAATTGTGAAAATCAACTTTAAAAAAACTAATTTATCCAAATGCTTGCAATAATCTGAGGAGTATTTACTTGGGAAATACAGTGGAATCTTGATAAGAATTATGAGCTTTGTGGTGTTTAATGTTGTCCTATTCCCATTCCACTCTCTTTAACTCCGCAGTGGCTTTGAAAACTAGCAGCTTTAGAATCCTGACAGCCTCAGAAACCTGGTAGAAAATCAGAAATGGAGCTCCCTCGAAAGACTCATCTCCAGAGAATTGTCATTAGCCGTGCTCTCTGGTGGCTCTCTGGGAAAGCTCCATTCACAGAGCAGCACTTACCTTTGCTTGGTATGACTCAGGTTTCTCTTGGCAAGAAGGTTCCTACATAGAGGGTTGTTGTCTAAGAAAATCACCAGCAGCTATCATGTTGTCTTAAGCAGTGCTTCTAGCAGGGGCATTGAGAGGCTAACTAAAATATTTAAAAGGGAAGCTTGGGCAATGGATGGTTCACAGGGGTCTTTCAAAACCTCAGACATATTTCTGGGTATCTGGAAGACCACACACTGATGCAATGCTGTATCCATGCTCAAGAGAGATGTAAGAAAGTTCTGATTCTCTCCTTTAACTGGCCTCAAAGCTCTGCAAAAGCAGTAAGTCAAGGCTAAGGCAAAGTTGTAAATTATAAAACTGTTTAAGCAGAACCAATCACTGAAAAGAGCCCTTTGGAAGAAGTTGAGTTGCTTGTTTGTGGAAGACATTGTTAGCTATCAAATTATTAGTTCACCACTAAGTTAAATGAGCAGAAACTTCATAGTCCAAATAGTGCAAATATTATAGACTATATAGACTCAGTACAGAAAAGTCATAAAGCAAACAAAACATTAACAACAAAGCAAAAACCAGAAGCAACAGCAAAAACAATGAAAATCATCTACAACAAACCCTGGAAAGCATGCTAATATAATTTTATATCTTCCTTCCAAACATTATTTACATGTTTGACTATCAAAAAAAATTTATGAGACATGCAAAGAAAGTATAGCACACACACACACACACACACACATACACACAAAGATTTTGGGCCTACTAGAAAAAGACTAAATTTATATTATAAATATGATCAAGGAGGACTGAGATATAGCTCAGTAGTAGAGTGCTTGCCTAATAAATATGATCAAGGAACTAAAAGAAACCATGTCTAAAAAACTAAAGGAAAGTATGAGAAAAATGTATTACCAATGGAGAATATCAATTAAAGGGACAAAATAATAAAAAGGAAATAATTTCTTGAGTAGAACATTATAATAGCTAAGAGGAAAAACTCATTAGAGAATTTACACAGCGGATTTAATATGGAAAAAGAAAATAGTAAACTTAGCCAGACGTGGTAGCATGCAACTATAGCTCCAGCACTCAGGAGGCTGAAGTGGGAGGATCATGGGTTCAAGGCCAACCTGGGCTACATAGTGAAACCCTGTCTCAAAGAAAGAAAGAAAAAAAGAAGGAAGTACAGAAGGAAGGAAGTATGGAAGGGAAGGAAGGGGAATGGGAAGGGAAGGGAAGGGAAGAGAGAGAAAGGAAAGGAAAGGGAGAGAAATGAAAAAGAAGAAAAGTGAGGAGAAGAAATGAAAAGAGAGAAAAGAAAAAGAAATAAGAAAAGATAAGCAGTGGGTGACTCATACCTGTAATCCTAGCTGTTTGGAGGCTGAGATAAGGAAGACTGTGCTCTAGTCCAGTTCAGCAGAATAGTTTGAGAGACCCTGTTTTCAAAATCACCAGAACAAAATGGACTAGAAGTGTAGCTCAAGCAGTAGAGTACCTGATTTGCAAGCATGAAGCCCTGAGTTCAAGTCCTAGTCCTACCAAAAAAAAAAGAGTAAACTTGTAGATCAACTAAGTCTTTCCAGTCTGAGGAACAAGGTTGGGGTGGGGCAATGAAGAAAAATGAACACAACATGAGAAACCTGTGGGACACCATCAAACTTGCCAACATACACATAAAGGCAGCCGCTGGAGAAGAGGAGACAATGTTGTAGAAAGAATATTTGAAGAATTAATGGCTGAAAACTTCCTCATATGTTGAAAAAGTGGTCTACAAATCCAGGCAGTTCAAGCAACTTCAATTGAGACAAACGCAAGAAGATTTACACCTACACACACCATAATCAAATTGGTGAAAGCCAAAGACAAACAGATAATCTTGAAAAACATCCAAGAGAACTGCCTTGTCACATGTAAAAGATCTTCAGTAAGATTAACTGCTAAAAGCAAAAGACTGTTGACCACGATTTTTATATCCAACTATCCTCCAAAAATGTAGGAGAAATTAAAACATTCTGAGAGAAACAAAAAGTAAAAGAAGTTGTTGGTCTACTTTACATAAAATACTAAAGAGAGTTCTTCAGATTGAAATAAAATAACAGTAGATATTAACTTGAATCTGCATAAAGAAGTGAGCAGTCACAAAGGTAACTGAATGTGGTAGCTAAATGACAACCACATAAGGCAATAATTGTAGAGTTGTGTTTATTGGCTTATAATGTGAAAGTATAACTTGTATGTCAATAGTAGCACACAGGAAGAAGAGGGACTAGAGATATATCTGACCAAAGATTTTATATGCTACTGTAATTAAGTTGCAACTAATACAAAGAATATTCAGATGTTAGTTGCACTTACCAGAGTAATCACTGAGAAAGTATTTCAAATAAAGAAAGAAACAGCAATGGAATTAACATGGTTCAGTAGAAAATATCCATTTTGCACAAAAGATGGTCGTGGAAGAGTAAAGGCATAATAAAGATATAAGACATAGAGCAGAAATAGCAAGATGCTAGACATAAAAACTGACTTGCCAGTAATCATATTAAATGTTGAAGAATTAAATGTTCAATTCAAAAGCAGAAATTGGCAAAATGGATTTCAGAAAATCATGGTTTGATTATATATTGTCTAGAAGAAACACATAATCAGATTTAGAAACATATAGACCCATCTTGCTGTTGAAATAAATGCAAATACAATAAAACATCAGCAACATAAATCCTATAATATATAAAAATGTAACACCCTATAACCAAGGATGAAGGCAAAGAGTTATATATTAGAAAAATCATTTGTTCAAAACAATAACAATTATGGGACAAAAACCCATACAGTTATAATAATATATAAAGAATGAATTATAAAATTCAACACTAATACATGACTGATTTTTTTTACACAATTGAAAGTAGAAGAAAATTTTGTTAAAAAGATAAAGGATGTCTAGGACTGGGGATTTGGCTGAGTGCCTGCCTAAAAAGCTAAAGGTCCCAAGTTCAATCCCCAGTACTGACAAAATGATTTTTACTAACAACTTAAATTATCTCTTCACCTATGCAAATAGCAAACATTTAGTGCCTATATGTATGAAAGACTTGTAGTAGGATTCACAATAGCCAAGTTATGGAAACAGCCAAGATGCCCCAGCACTGACGAATGGATTAAGAAAATGTGGTATCTATACACAATGGAATTTTATGCAGCCATGAAGAAGAACGAAATGTTATCATTTGCTGGTAAATGGATGGAATTGGAGAACATCATTCCGAGTGAGGTTAGCCTGGATCAAAAAACCCAAAATCATATGCTCTCCCTCATATGTGGACATTAGATCAAGGGCAAACACAACAAGAGGATTGGACTATGAGCACATGATAAAAGCGAGAGCACACAAGGGAGGGGTGAGGATAGGTAAGACACCTAAAAAACTAGCTAGCATTTGTTGCCCTTAACACAGAGAAACTAAAGCAGATACCTTAAAGCAACTGAGGCCAATAGGAAAAGGGGACCAGGAACTAGAGAAAAGGGTAGATCAAAAAGAATTAACCTAGAAGGTAACACCCACACACAGGAAATCAATGTGAGTCAATGCCCTGTATAGCTATCCTTATCTCAACCAGCAAAAACCCTTGTTCCTTCCTATTATTGCTTATACTCTCTCTACAACAAAAGTAGAAATAAGGGCAAAGTAGTTTCTGCTGGGTATTGGGGGGGGGAAGAGGGAGGGGGAGTGGGTGGTAAGGGAGGGGGTGGGGGCAGGGGGGAGAAATGAACCAAGCCTTGTATGCACATATGAATAATAAAAGAAAAATGAAAAAAAAAAGACTTGTAGTAGGTATTGATGATATAGAAGTGAAGAGAATAAAGTCCCTGTCCTCAAACAACCTATAGCTTAAAAACTTCTTAAATATTAACAGACATTCCCATTAAAGTCATGAAAAAAGATACCGATTTCTGGTCTTCAGCCAATCAGAAAACATAATTAGAAAAGAAGATCCTACCGAAAATTGTCTCCCCAAATTACTAATTTCACAGGAATTATTAATGCAACAATTCTATAAATCTTATAGGGACAAATTTCCAATATTATTAAAGGATGTAATAAAATCTGAATACATGAAGATCATTGCCATGTATATAGAAGATGCAATACCATAAAGATATCAGCTATTTTTTCATGGAGTGTGAGAAGCTAATCCTAAAACTAATATGGAATAAAGGAATAAGAAAAGCAAAGATGTATTTGAAGAAGAACTGGGACCCCAGACACCAAGATTTATTATAAAGTTATGAAAATTAAAGTAATCATTAATTTAGGAAGCCATAAATATTAATAGTAGACTATCCAAAAATACTATATGAATATACAATATCATTGATAAAAAATGATAGAATGTTACATAACAGTGTAACTGGTGTATATATGTGTGGGTGGGAACCTAGCTTGGCTAAATAGAAAAAAGGAATATTCCTGAAATGGTGTTGGGTCAGTGAATTTCCATAGAAAAAATCAAACTATGGCCAAATTTCACCCAAAACACAGAAATTAACCTCAGAGAGATTAAAGATTTGAATGTGAAAAACAACTTTATTTGAAGACAATATAGGAGAACATGTGTTGCTACATAATGTGAAAGCAGTTCTTAAATAAGGAACAAAACTGCAAGCCATATTGGAAAAGCCTTTAAATTGCTGAAATTGAAGTTTGAAATCTGTACTTCAAGAATTATGATAAAGGTAAAAGAAAAACTGCATCTCTGAGAACAGGTTTTTGCAACATATGCACAACAAATGATTATTACTTAGAATATATAATGAACTGCAAATCAGTTTTTTGAAAGGAGAAAATTATGTTTCCTAAATAATATGTTTTTCTCACCCAGGACCTTCCTAAACACCTGAAACAGGAAAAAAATAACAATTCTTTGGCTTTTATGATGCTTCTTAAACATCAGTTAATGTTACTATCCAAATTTTAGAAACATTGTCTTTGGTATTTTATCTCCTCGCTTAAAATGTGAAAGCTGAGTACATTTTTATCTTGGGCAAAAGTGAGAAAAATGCTTAATTTAATTAAGACAGATCTAGGTCCTTCCTGACAGAAGATTTATGTGGTGCATAAATATATCTTGCATATGTTGTGGTTAATTTAATTGTCCACATCTTGGTACTGTTATCCTCCTGCCACTGGTTTTAATTACATTGCATTATGATGGTAATTAAACAGAGCAAAACATCCTTGCATCATTAATTGGTTTTATAAGACCTTGAAAACCTTTTGCTAAGAGCTCATGTATTTGATACAAACTACAACTATTGTGATCAGTCTTCATAGAATTTTGTATCTGCTCACTGAGTTGTTGGGTACACGGTGGCTAGTTACTTGGAATTTGAGTTCAAAATTCACTGATGTCCTTTGCTTTTGGGTGGACAGAGTTCTTGTATTCAACTAGATAGATGATCACCATTTTGTATCAGTCTTATTAAATTTTTTCTGTTCTGAATGAGGGTACTGAAATCTCGAAAGCTAATTCTGTGATTAGCAAATTCTGTGATTATGCAATTAACATAAAAAGAGTTTATAAACATCTGAGTCGTTTCTTGCAATAAATTTTGATCCTGCCAGGGGGTGGCAGGAAGATGGAAATATACTAAATGAAAGGCACTCTGGAGTATAGCTATGACCACAACCCAAAATTTATACAACTGTAAAGCAGCACACACCTTTCAGCAAAGCCATCTAGAAGTTGTGTGCCTGTACTTCCTACACTGAGAGTGTTACCAGAGGAGGGGTGATGGGGTTCCCACAGCTTCTCAATTTCCATGCGAAAATCACAGGTACTTGAGATCCGCACATGAAAAACATTTCAAGCTGTCTCACAACAAGAAAGTGGAAGTTTTAGCAAAGATTTATTTTAGTATTAACAGGATGACGTAGGGAGATATGAGAGGAGGACATTTCCTGTCTGCCATGCAGGAAATGGGAGTGAAGACTCAAAATGTTCATATATAGCTGTGGTCTTATACTTTCCGAGCTGGAGGAAAATACATAATCATGTCTTGAAACTTCTAGTCATTAAGACAATGGATCTGGGAAGCTAAGGTGAGGGCTAAAACAAGGGGATGTCATCTAAGCCCACCCAAAATATAGGGACAATAGATGAGTTTCAGAACTTCCCTTTGTTACACATGCCTTTCATTCTTTCTTCCCACTACTCATTCAAGGAGCCTTGCAGCTTGTTGACATCTCAAAGAGGAAGACAAATACAGATAGTGCTTTTATGTTTTCCTCCCTTCTTCTTGTGGTTATACTTTCAAGCTGTCTTACTATTAAAACTTGCTTTTTTCAGAGAAGGCAGAACCAATATGTCTACTACATTCCAGGAATTTGTTTATTTACCTTGTATCATTTAAATCTCATAGCAACCTTGTACATATTTTATAGATAAACTGAGACTTAGGTAACTATTTTGCTTAAGAGAAGCTTGAGCTTAAATTTAAGAAGCTTAAGTGACACTCCTGGTATCTAAAACTAGTTCTTCTGATTCCAAAGTTATTAAACATTTTTTCTCTACTGTTTTGACCTTTATCAGGTGTACTCAGGCATTTCTGGGCCATCCTCTAATTTTTGGAGTTTTTTGCAGATGTCAGGGGCTGACTGGGAGATAAAATGAAAGTGGAGATAAATGTGGTCTACATTTGTCTCAGGATTAGGTGGGTGTAGCTAATCATTGCCTCCTTTAGGAAGTGATAAAAGAGACGGGTTTTCATCTTGGATGATTTCTGACCTATTTTTTTGGATTAGAGACTGAGGGTCTGAAATTGAGATAATTCCTCTGGGACCTAAGGTCCAGAATTGAGGAATGAGACTGGGCCCAGGGTGAGATTAAGAAGCGATGAGCAATCCCCACAGTGGTTCTACCTGGTAGATCAGACATATCAGAGGGCAAGAGTGTCCACAAAGCCAGCGAAGAAGCACCAAGCTTTGTCAGAAGGGTGATTTATATAGTGCAAGGGTGATTAAGAGTGGGGGGAGGGAATCTGGGTAGTCTCTTCAGGGTGGGCTGAGGTAGATTACAGAGTATCATTGGGTCCACTCTATCCCCAGAATATGGTTTTCCTTCCTATGTCTTTTTTTTGTTTATTGTTTCAGGATGATGATATTGATACATCAAATGCTTGTGACTTCCTATGATGTTGGTGTGTTATTTTGATCCTATTGGAGACTGTTCAGTGTTTTTCTCTCAGAGACCTTAAAAAAATCCTCCATTTTCCATTCTCTTTGCATGACCCTATTGCTTCATCGGGTTGGGGCAAGAAGAGGTTCTTCTTTCCCTGCCTCAAAGCCATTTATAATGTAGAGACAAGGATGTTGCATCTAGCAAGGGCAAATTCTCATATTTGTATAACCTCTCAAGGTACTGTGAGGATGAAACTCTAATATCCAACACCCCCCCCACTTTGATCTAGAAGTTGGCAAGGGTGGATACCATTCTTGAACACTGGTTGTTTAAGAACTTGCCCAGGAGGAGATCCAAGATGGCAACTAGGGTAGGGAATCAGAAATCTTAAGCTCCATAATTCTAGAAACCTCCTTGAGAGGTTGGAGCTACACTTGGGTAATTCTGATTGCTCCTAGACAAAGTAATAACTGCCATCACATTAGGTGCACATAAAAATCAAAGACGGACCCTTAAATCTGCCTTTAATTGCACCTAACAGTGGAGGTGGGATGACAAGCCAACATACCACAGTTGCTGCTAGCACCCAGCAGAGGTTAGGAGAGGCACAAAGGCTGAGAGTATTGGTGAGGAGACAGACCAACTTCCCAAAGTGGGACAGATAGTGGATCCCAGAGCTGATCTCATGCGACAGAGGGCAACATTCAAAACTGAATTGCCCCACCTTGCTAAGGGAGGAACTGACAAACCAGAGCTGCAGCTGTAGGGCAACGCAGCTGCCACCTGGTGAAAACAACAACAGTTCTGAACACCTTGCATGAACTGACAGACTTACCTCATCTCACAATTGCAACTAACCTTGTGGATAGAAGGACCAAATGCTACCCACAAGCTAGTCACCTGATGATGATGACCTGATGGTGACACCACATCAGAGCTTCCACTTGTACACCAAAAGCAGGACTGGATACCTAAGGAATAACTCCAGAACTTTTACCAAAAAACTGAACTTTTTGTTGTTCCTGAGCCTACTGTTTCTTATTGTGTCTTTTGTTTTTGTTTGTTTTCTGTATTATTAACTTCACCATCACTATTTTCTTATCGCTATTCTTACCCCTTTCACTTTCCCTCCTTCTCCTGTGCTACAATACATTGTTCTCCCTCCTAACTACTCTTTTTGCCCCTTCTCATCCACCCTCTCCCACTGTCTTTACCTCCTCCTTCTATCTCCCAATCTGTCACACACTACTCCTCGCTCTTACACACTCACCACCCACTGACTAGCCTACTGAACTAACTGTACACAACCCCAACCTCTTGCAATCCCTGTCACAAGCACCCTCCACTACAACAACAGAAATACACCCAAACATGTACAAGGGCCACAAACCCCAGCAGCCTCCAAATCTTTTCCCCCACCCACCCACTCCATTTCCTTTTATTACCACCTTTAACATTTTCCCAAATTTGTATAATTGGCTAATAACCATTATACCCCAATACCCAATGTTTATAGATATTATCACCAAGGGGTTTTCTATATAACATGTAAACAAATGGTCTGACATTGAACCTGTAAATTTGTTATTGCTAAATTACACCTCCATGCCAGGGAGAGCACATCAACCTAGCTAACAATGAAGTCAGTCACAATACGAAAATAAAATCAAAGGAAAGAAAACAATTAAAACCACCAACTAGCCTATCAAGAACATAGTTGCACAGCACCAAGTGGAGCAATGGGAAGAAGAAGGGATGGAAACCACTATCCTCAAAAAAAAAATAATAATCCAATACAGGGTTCAGTGGGAAATGAAGAAAATGGTTAGTGCCTGACCCCAACTAAACAATGATAAATGTCACTAATGAGCATGGTGATGCCCATAACAAAAACCCCTCAAATTGGAATTCTTGGCAAGAAATCACTGAGAAATGCATGGAGAAGATACTAGACATAGTTAACCAGAATGCACAAGATGCATTGAAGAAATTTCAAAACACCAAAAATAAAGAACATGAGAAGACACAGAAACAAATAAAGGAACTCAGAGAGGACTTCAACAAACACCAAAGTGAAACAAAGGACACTATAAAAATAGATATATGAATTAAAGATGACAACACAAAATATGAAAGAAGAGTTGAACAAAGGTATGGAAAACCTCAGAAAAAAGAATCAAACAAATCCTGGAAATAAAAAGTCCCTTTAGTCAAACAAAAAACAAAGTGGAAGGCCACTCCAGCAGACTAGAACAAGTGGAAGACAATATCTCAGAGCTCAAAGATAAAACAGAAATTAAAAAGAAAAACAGAACAAATCTTATTCAAACAACTCAAGAGCTGTGAAAGGAGAATGCAAGAACTCAGTGACTCAAAAGACCAAACCTGAGAACCATGGGCATTGAAGTAGGAGAAGAGGTCCAAGCAAAAGGGATTCATAATACATTCAACAAAATCATAATAAAATTTCCCAAATCTCAAGAAAATTTTGCCCATTCAGGTATAGGAAACCTCCAGGAAAACAAATAGCCTTGACCAAAATAGAACCCCAACCACAACATATTATCATTAAACAACAAGCACAGAAAACAGAGAAAGAATATTGAAGGCTGTAAGGAGAAAAATCAAATAATGTATAAAAGTAAATCCATCAAAATCACAGCAGATTTCTCAATGGAAATCTTAAAAGCAAGAAGGGCATGGAGTGAGGTTTTTTGAGAACTACATGAAAATAATTTCAGTTCTAGGATACTTTATCCAGCAAAACTATCATTCAAAATTGGCAGACCAATAAAAGACTTCCACAGTAGACAGAAACTAAAACAATATATAACTACCAAGCCACCACTATGGAAGATTCTACAAGGAATTCTGTATACAGAAGATGAAAGCAAACAAAACCACAAGAGGATGGGAAGTATCAAACTGCAGGAGAAGAAAAGACAAGTAAACAGAGAGTAGCATTGATTTGGCTGCACACAGTCAAATCCTTAACAAAAAACAACTTAATGGTAGGAATCACCACATGCCTGTCAATATTAATATGGAATGTCCAATGACTTAACTCCTCCATCAAAAGACACCATTTGGCAAACTGTATTAAAAAGTAAGATCTGATAATCTGTTGCTCACCAGAGACCCATCTTACTGACAGAAATAAACACTGGCTTAGGGTGAATGACTAGAAGAAGATTTACCAAGCCAATGCCCCTCAAAACAGGCAAGAGTAGCATTACATATATTAGACAAAGTAGATTTCAAACTTCCATTGGACAAATGAGATAAAGAAGGTCACTTTATACTAATAAAAAGGTAAATACACCAAAAGGAAATAACAATTATCAACCTATATTCACCCAATGTCAGTTCACCCAATTTCATTGAACATACTCCAAAGGACTTAAAAGCACTTACATACTCCAATACAGTGGTAGTGGAAGACTTTAATACCCTTCTATAACCAATAGATAAGTTATCCAAACAAAGAATTCCTAGAACAAAATGATATCATAGATCAAAAGGACCTAACTGATGTCTACTGAATATTTCATACAACACCACCAAAATATACATTCTTTTAAGCAGCCCATGGAACTTTCTCCAAGACAGACTATATCTTACAGCACAAAGCAAGCCTCAGCAAATATACAAAAATAGAAATAACCCCCTTCATTCTATCTAATCACAATGCATTTAAACTAGAACTCAACAACAAAAACAACAGCAGAAAATATGCAAGCAATTTGAGGCTGAATAACACATTGCTCAACCATCACTGGGTCATAGAAGAAATAAGACAGGAAATCAAAAGGGTTCCTGGAAGTTAATGAAAATGAAAACACCACCTACCAGAACTTATGGGACATAGCAAAAGCAGTCCTAAGAGGAAAGTTTATAACCATGAGTGCATATACTAAAAGGACAGAACTCAAATAAATGACTTAATGCTACACCTCAACCTCCTAGAAAAACAAGAATAAGCAAAACCCAAAATAACCACATGGAGAAAAATAATAAAAATAAGGGCCAAAATTAATGAAATAGAGACAAAAAATACCATACAAAAAACAATGAAACAAAAAGCTGGTTCTTTGAAAAAATAAACAAGATTGACAAGCCCCTGGTAAATCTGACTACAATGAGGAGAGGAAAGACCCAACTCAGTAAAATCAGAAACAAAAATGGGGAGATAACAACAAATGCCAAGGAAATCCAGGGAATCATCAGAGACTACTTTGAGAACTTATTTTGCAACAAATTGGAAAATCTTGAAGAAATGGACAAATTTCTAGATACTTATGATCATCCAAAACTAAGCTAAGAGGATATTAGCCACCTAAACAGATCTATAACATGTAATGAAATTGAACCAACAATAAAGAGTCTCCCAATAAAGAAAAGTCCGGGACCTGATAGATTCTCTGGTGAATTCTACCAGACCTTTAAAGAAGAGATAATACCAACTCTCCTTTAACTATCCCACGAAATAGGAAGGGAAGGAACATTGCCCAATTCATTTTATGAGGCCAGTATTAGACTTATCCCCAAACTGGACAAGGATCTGTCCAAAAAGGAGAACTACAGGCCAGTCTCCTTAATGAACATTGATGCAAAAATCCACAATAAAATAATGGCAAATCCAACATTATATCAGAAAGATCATTCACCATGACCAAGTCAGCTTCAACTCAGGGATGCAGGGATGGCTCAACATACACAATCAATAAATGTAATACAGCACATTAATAGAAGCAAAGACAAAAACCACCTGATCATCTCAATAGATGCCAAAAAAGTCTTTGATAAGATTCAACACCACTTCATGGCAAAAGCTCTAAGAAAACTAGGAATAGAAGAAATGTACCTCAACATTGTAAGGGCTATATATGACAAATTTATAGCCAACATCATACTTAAAGGAGAAAAACTGAAGCCATTTCCCCTAAAGTCATGAAAAAGAGAAGAATGCCCATTCTTCCCACTCCTATTCAACATAGTCCTGGAATTCCTAGCCAGAGCAATAAGGAAAGAAGAAGAAATAAAAGGAATACAAATAGGTAAACAAGGGGTCAAAGTATCCCTATTTGCAGATGACATGATCCCATACCTCAAGGGCCCAAAAAACCTCACCCAAAGACTCCTAGACACCATAAACAGCGCCAGCAAGTAGCAGGATACAAAATCAACAAAAATGAGTAGCTTTTTTATACACCAACAATGAACAAATTGAGAAAGAATATAGGAAAACAATTACATTTACAACAGCCTCAAAAAAAAATCAAATGCCTAGGAATAAACTTAACAAAGGATGTAAAAGACTTTTAAAGGAGAACTATAAACCACTGAAGAAAGAGATGGAAGAAGACTACAGAAGGTGGAAAGATCTCTCATGCTCATGGATTAGTAGAATCAACATAATAAAAATGGCCATACTACCAAAATCAATCTACATGTTTTACGCAATTCCCATCAAAATCCCAATGACATTCATCACAGAGATTGAAAAATCACCCTAAAGTTCATTTGGAAACATGAAAGACTGCAAATAACCCAGGCAATACTGAGCAAAAAGAACAATGCTGGAGGTATCACAATACCAGACTTCAAACTATACTATAGAGCCATAGCAATAAAAACAGCATGGTACTGGCACAAAAACATACATGAAGACCAGTGAAACACAATGGAGGGCCTGGATATGAATCCACACAGCTATGCCCCACTTTATTTTTGAATAAGGCTCCTCCAAAAACATACAATGGAGAAAAGACAGTCTCTTTGACAAATGTTTCCTGGAAGAGTGGTTATCTGCCTGCAGAATAATGAAACTAGATCCATGCCTATCACCTTATATTAGTATCAACTCAAAGTGGATTAAGGACCTTAATATCAGACCCTAAACCTTGCAGTAGTACAGGAAAGAGCAGTAAATACTCTGGTATAAGCAAGGACTTCCTCAGTAGAACTCCAGTTGCCCAACAACTAAAAGAAAGGATGGACAAATGGGACTAAATGAAATTAAAAAGCTTCTGCACAACAAAAGAAATGGTCTCTAAACTGAAGAGACCACCCACAAAGTAGGAGAAAATATTTGCTAGTTATACATCAGACAAAGACTGATAACCAGAATATATAGGGAGCTCAAAAAACTAAACTCTCCCAAAATCAATAACCAATAAAGAAGTGGCAACTGAACTAATCAAAACTTTTTCAAAGCCCAAATGGCAAAAAAACACATGGAAAAATGCTCACCATCCCTGGCCATAAAGGAAATGGAAATCAAAACCACATTAAGATTCCACCTCACTCCTGTTAGAATAGCTATCAACAAGAACACTACAACAGCAAATGTTGATGGTCATGAGGTCAAAAAGTAACACTCACACATTGCTGGTGGGAATATAAGCTAGTACAACCACTATGGAATACAATATGGAGGCTTCTTAAAAAGCTAAACATAGATCTGCCATATGATCCAGCAATCCCATCTTAGGGATATACCCGAAGGAATGCGACTCATGTTACAAAAGCACCTGCACACCCACGTTTATTGCAGCATTATTCACAGTAGCTAAGCTATGGGAACAGCCAAGATGCCCCACTACTGATGAATGGATTAAGAAAATATGTTTTTATACACAATGGAATTTTATTCAGCCAAAAAGAAGAATGAAATTTTGTCATTTGCAAGTAAAAGGATGGAACTGGACAACATCATCTTATGCAAAGTTAGCCAGGCTCAGAAGGCCAGAAAATCACATGTTCTCCCTCACATGTGGGTTATAGACCTAATACAAATGCAGTAATGTTATTGGACATGGGTCACTCAGTAAGGAACAGGGAAAGGGAAGGAAAACTAAAACTTGATGTGCTCACTATAGAGGAGCTAATTAAGTAATCTTAAATTTACAGAGGCCACAATAGGAAGGGGACCAAGAAGTAGTGAAGAGGTCTGGGAGAGATGAACCATTGTGGGTTGCAATACACATGTGCATGGAAGCAACGCTGGGAATCTCTCTATATAGCTGTTTTTACCTCAAACTAGCAAAATGTTATGTCTTTCTTATTATCTCTTATGTTTCCTCTTCAACAAAATTGGAGAACAAGAGGGTGGAACAGGTTCTACCTGGAACCAGGGGGTAGGGGGAAGTGGCACAAACAATGTATCCATATTCAAGTAAATGTAAAAAAGATAAAAAAAAAAAAAGAATTTGCCCAGATAGAAAGAATCAAGGAACAAAGTAGAACACCTTTTAGGATTCACAAAATTATGAGAAACCAGACACATACTATAGTTATCTTACTAACAGGTTTGTTTCTTTTGTTTTACACTGAACTTTTGTGCACACTCAATCTTATGTCAATCTTAGTTTTGCTACAGAGTATTATGAAAAGAATATTAGTGTTATTCTGAAGTCAGAATGTTAAAAAGAAGAGTCCCAAAATATTTCCTCAGGCTCATCTCCTCCCCTCATTCACTTTCCTTTGCACAGGTTTTGCAGAGAATTTACTCAAAGAATTAAATCTCTAATGGTTGTTCTTCCTATATTATGGAAGAAGATGAATATTTTTCCTTTAAACTCTTTATTTTTGAAATAATTTTAGATTTACAAAAGCTACAAATGTAATAGATTTCTTGTATACCCTTCTACCTAGTGTCCCCTTACATGAACATCTTGTATAACTATGGTGTTTTTACCAAAACTAAAAGGTTAACATCAGTACATTAACATCAAGTAAACTCCCTGATTTGTTCAGATTTCACGAATTGTTCCACTAATTTTCTTTTTCTATTCCAGGATCCAATCAGGATATCACATTAAACTTAATCATCCAGTCTTTAGTCAGAGGAGAAAGTTTTTATTGCAGAGCAGAATAATTGCAAAAAGGCAGAAAACTCATACAGTTGGAAGAGGAAGCTTATTATGAAAGAAATGTGGAAGTCCTCAAAATCAAAAGGAAGTCATTTGAAATAAAAAACAGAACTGGGAGTTATGAAAGAGAAGTTTTTAAATGTGGTTTCCTGATGGTAACCATAAAAGATGTCTCTGCCAGAACTACAAGCCTCCACAGAGCCCAGCACAACCTAATACAAAAAATACTTCTCCAAGGACATCTGCCCAGCAATTGGTTCTAACTGCAGACTGATGCCACTCTTACTTGAGCCACTCTTATTTATGCTTTTAAAAAATTCTCCTTGCCTTAACCTTTTGATATGCCCATAGTTTACTATGACATGTGTACTATTATTGAATGTTTTGCCATTTCCATTTCAATGCTCTGCTATGTCATTATTATTATTTTCCATTTTTATTAGCATATAATAGTTGTACAAAGGGATGTCACTGTGATAATTCTATACATGCATACAATGTATCCCAATTATGTTCATTCCCCTCTATTGTTCTATTTTCATACTTGTGTATTTTTTAAAATTTAAGTTGACATATTGAACCGGCTTCTGAAAATTGCATAGAACCAGCTTCTGAAAATTCTATAGACAAAAGAAAATCTTGACATCTCTCTAGGAGGAAACAAAATAGGAAGAACACCATGAAGTTATGTTGCCAATTGCCCTCTATTATAAACCTTTCTGAAGGATGAGATTGAGGTGAACATCTTTGTTGTGTACAGCTCCTGCTCCCTATTTTGTCTTCAAGCAGTACCTGCTTCTCTGCTTATTTCTCCATACAGTAAACTCTGGAACATGGCCTTCTCAGCTCTCCTCCAGGAGACCCACAGTCCTCAGTTTCTCCTCCTGCAAGCAGATATGTGAGTCAGTTCACATTAGGTTACACAGAATAGAAAAACCCACTTTTACCATTTTTTAAGGGTGAAAGTTCTAGTATTTTGAAACTTCACAATTTCTCCTATTTTTTGTGTTTATTTTTTACACTAGTTAATGTTTGTAATTTCCTCCCTTATTTGTTGTAGAACCATCTAGCAGAGGTGATCATCTAGTGAATAGTTTATTTCTTGGCATGGTATTTTAAAAAGCAACCTAAATAGCTGTATTAGTCAGACTTTTTTGTCGGTGTGAAAAATACCTGAGAGAAACAGTTAAAGGAGAAAAGATGAATTTTGCCTCATAGTTTCAGAGGCTTTGGTCAAAGATTGACTGGATCCATTGCTCTGGGTGATGGGAGCATGTGACTGCTCTTCCAATGGCAGCTGGGGAGGGGGGAATGACCAAGAGATGGAAAGAGAAAGGGGGCTTAGAAAGGCACACACACTGCCTCCCCTTGACCTACCTCTTCCAACTGGACCCACCTCCAATAATGTAATCAAATTATGAATCTATCAAGGGATCAATCCACTCATCAACCAATTGCATCTCAATGATTTGTTCCACCAGCTGGGACCAAGCTTTTACAAAATCAACATTTATGATTTCATATTCAAATCATAACAATAGCAAAAAATATTTTCTTTTAAAGGCATAACTAAGAAACATAAAGCACCACTGTAGTATATTATCAAAATTTCTTGTGCAACAATTGATTAATCATATGTGTATACATGTGAATGTATGCCTACATATACACATGCCTATTATAATACACCTCTTCTAGGTATTTACATACAGTTTTGTGCCACAAAACATTTTGTGCCACATTACATGATGGTGGTTCCATAAGACTTTATATATGGCCTAGCAATGCAGTCATGATCTTAGTTATATAAGATAAGTACACTTTATGATGTTAGTGCAGTGACAAAATCTTCCAATGATACCTTCTCATAATGTCTTCCAATCTTTAACAAATACGTGACTGCATACATACATAAATTTATACTTATATATGTATAAGTATATGCAAATACATGTACATATACATAGATATACATATACAT
Source organism: Castor canadensis (assembly GCF_047511655.1). Classification (NCBI taxonomy): domain Eukaryota; kingdom Metazoa; phylum Chordata; class Mammalia; order Rodentia; family Castoridae; genus Castor; species Castor canadensis. The sequence goes on along the minus strand of NC_133392.1, from coordinate 104,285,783 downwards.
GAAAATTTTTTTCTGGTCTTTAAGTCATGTATTAGCCATAACAGGTTAGCTGTGCTATGTTAACAAACAAAATCAAAATCTCTATGGCTTAACCCAGTAAAATCTTATTTTTTGTGCAAATTATATATTCATTTTTGAATGACATGGGGCTATCTCCATACAGTCCTCAAGAACCTGGGTCAACAGGGGCTCTTCTATATGGTGACTATATGACTATACCATCTACAGCATAAAACCTTCAGATCACCATGTAAAAAGAGAGCTTGGATAACCAAAAATGAGATACTTACAGCCCAAGTCCATAAACTTTCACTTATAGTTTATTGGCCAGAATTAGCACAATGCTGTATTCAATTTCAAGAGGTCAACAATCACATCTTCTAGGTACACAGAAGTGGAGGAGTAATCTGTGGTGAAAAATCTGTAGAATATCTATCACATGGGAAAAAAAACCCACCTCACTGAAAACAAAACTGAATCATATCCCCATGTGCATAAGTCAGGGTAGATAACAAAAAGTAAAATAGCAAGCAATTCTTAAGTACTCAGTGACTTAACATAAACGTTTATTGTTTCCTCATTTGGTAGCAAAATGCAATTGGCAGGAACTACCTGCTCCAAACAGATTGTAACTTCAAGGCCTACCATTTTGTGACTGAAAGAAAAAACCCTATAATAAAGAAGGGGTAGTATTTTACCTCTGGACTAAGAGTAACATGGATTATGTGGTCAATTCAATTGTATTGTTCCATAGGTTTGATGTCTTAAAAGTTAGCTGGAAGCTGGATGCGGTGGCTCTTCCCTATAATCTTAGGAGGCTGAGATTGGAAGAATCATGGCTCGAGGCCAGCCCAGGAAAAAAGATCTCAAGACTCCACCTCAACCAATGGTTGGGCACCTGTGGCGTGCACCTGTCATCCCATCTATATAGGTGGCTGAAATAGGGAAGATTGTGGTTTCAGGTTAGCCCAGGCAGAAAAGTTTATGAAGCCCCATCTCAACAGAAAAGCTGGGTATAGTGGTGTACATTTGTCATCCCAGTTATGGCAGGAAACATAAAATAGAATTATTGTGCCAGCCTGAGCAAAAAGGGACACCCTATCCCAAAAATAACAAGAACAAAAAGGGCTGGAGGTGTGGTTTCAGAGGTAGAGTGCCTGCCTAGTAAGCATGAAGCCCTGAGTTCAAACCCTAGTACTTCTCCCCAACCAAAAAAAAAAAAAAGTTAGCTGGGATGGCTTGTTATTAATGCTGTGAGTGTTCTGAAAGACTAATAAACTGCATTTTTTGAGGGTGAAAAATAGAAGCCTGATGCATAAACAATGTTGAGGAGAATAACTTAGTCATTCTAGCTTATCTAAGTTCTGGTAAGACCTGCCATTTAAAAAGAGTAAGATAGAGCAGTTTTGTAAGAAAAATTTATCTCCTCAGCTTTCCTTCTTTCTTATCTGCTAACTCTCTTGCTGTATAGTTACTTAATAAACATTTCAGCCAGTCCACCACATTTTCTATTACTGTAGCTGGGGGCATTTGATATTTCCTGTGTCCTTGATTTATACTGTCCAATTCTTCAGCATCAACTGTGTGCAGTTTGGGGCTATTTGTTCTCCCTTTACTTAAACAAACAAAAGTTAGCCTAGCTCACTAACTTTTAATTTTATAAATAACTTTCAGCTTCAAAATAAACCAAGATCCAGGAAACTTCAACCAGGATTTGCTTGAAATTATGTGAGCACATTTAAGTATTCCACAGAACTCAGAAAAAAGTCTCTTACAGAACTACATTATCCTCAAGGTTAGAAGTTGGTTGGAGAAAATCCTGAATGCCTATGAAGAGCTTTTCATTCTTGTTCTGGTTCAACCATAATTACTTTTCTAATCTTGGGCAAGGGTTGTCGACCAGAACATCATCAGCCTTTGTAACTCCAATGAGTTGTAATTTGTTGACTAGGCTGGTTAAAAAAGAAAAACAAAAAAACAAGCAGTAATCTCTATTGTGGCTTTACAGCTTTTAGATTTTTCACTGTGCAACCAGGAAAAATAGTGGCTGTTTTCAGTGCCTCTGAAATAGTCACTAATCTGGATCCATATTTTTATTGCCTCTCCAGTTGGTTGAATTTTAATTTTTGTGCTAATGTTTAGTGTCTAAAATCACCTGATGGCAGGCCCTTGGTTCCTTCTTCTCAGTGCTGTATACTCACCTTCCCTGAGCTAATTGCCAGGGTAAAGCAGAAAAAATGAATGGGAACTCCATCTTATTGCCTATTTACACTAATAACTTATATCTTGGCAAAGAAAACTTGACAAGGAACAGCAATCTTCTAATTGAAGTAAAAAGGGCATTATAACTAATGTGAAAACAAATACAGACAGTGATAAAATAGAATAAAATTCCATCTATAAATTTGTGGAGCAAAGTAAAACACAAGATCAGTTCAATAATTTCACATCACACAACCTTATGCCCTAATACAGTAAATGAACCTAATAGGACAAATATATCTTAAAGATAAAAATTGTTTATTCTGGTTTTTTTTCAAAGTATTCTCCAGTATTAGCTAATTATGGATTAAAAGCGTACTATTCAATTCCTCAGTAAATTACTGGGGTTGAATTAGTGATCCTCAAAAGTTACTTGTGGCACTGACCATATGATACTTGCCTCATGTGATGTTTATGTCATTAGTTTTGCAAGGAGACAGCTGTCTGCGTTTCATCTCTTACATTCAGTATAGGATCTCTAGATAGGGTCCATGACTTTTGCTAGTACAGCTTTAGCAGCATACTTTTGGGATTATGATCTTATATTTTGATTTATCCTTCTTGACTGCTTCATGCCTGTATATAATATTTTCAGCTGAATAATCCTCAAAGGTAGATTCCTTGTCATCTTTCTTAGTCCTGGATAGTGTTCCCTGTTGCAATTTTATGTAATAAGATTAGAATGAATCATGAACAAGTTGGTGGTTTTGTCCTGCCATGTGGAAGTTCTAACTTTATAGTGAAGTTTTGGGCTTGAGCACTGAAGGCCATTGTACACATTAAAACATTTTTTTAGTGTATAAGCTGTTAGAATTCTTGATTTAATCATCTTCCCATTGTTTCAGATTGCATTTTTCCTTGATCTTATGTGTTCAAACAAGTGAATGACTGTGTTCATATTGAGGTAGGACATAAACAGTTCCAGTGCTTGCCTAGGGTGTCACTCTTGGATGCACCTTGTGAAATTCTTAACTATGTTAATATACAGAGAAAAAATAAAGACACACTTCATTGATAAATGAGACAAGACCAAACACTAACTAGCATCAGTCACAGCCTTTACATGAGGCCTGGTTGTTTAGGTCCAGATGACAATTTAAGTACAGATGACTGAGCATAGCAATTAGGTGGAATCAGGTTAATATGTTTAAAGTAACCAATGTAGGAATACTCAGGGGAAGCACAACCATGTTAATTACTAGAAGTGGAGGGAAAGAAAAGCCAGGTAAGATGAGAGCATTGCTGAATTCTAGCTCTTGGGGCATAAATTCACTATGATTACTGTAAAATTTGTTTCTTTGTTTTTATAACACTTATTCCTCTTTATTTTATGTCCCATAGTTTGTATATCTTACAATAATGCATCTCTAAAGCTACCCTTCATTGGGGATTTGATACTATGGAAATTTTCTAAACTTTATGTCATCTCTCGAGTGTATGGAGGGTGTTATTTTTTTTTAAGGTTGCACTACATAGTGCCTTCCCACTTTTATGTAGAACAGAAAATTCCAAGAACAAACAATAGATGCACAAAGGTTCTTAGTCAGTTGCATCTCTTCTCTTGGGCAAGGTAGATATGATCAATTACTTGATGAGATTATGTTACTGGTGGTTGGTGTTCCAGATGTTCTTCAGTCCTATTATTAGGACACTGCCCCAGGTGTAGCAAAAGAACTACAAAGAGTAAGAAGATAGTAAAGACTGATTTATTAGCAAAGTAAAAATACACCTCAAGGGATGAGGCATGCAGTTAGATAAGGACCAATCAAGTGGAAGTTTTTGAGGCCTGGAGTTTTATTTAATAGAGTGGGGTTACAAACTGATAAAAAACTGAGATCTTCTTCTGATGACCCCTCCATAAATGGTTTGATGACTGTGCAGTGGCTGTCAAAGTATAGGAAGTCACATGCTTGCATATTTAATCCTCTTTGCCCTTCTCACCTGATCCTCTTTGTCCTCATTTTATTCATATCTTGTAGCACTGCCAGTGAAAGGTCATATATTATCTTTTATTCCTTCAATCATATCCCTGACTTTGACATGGAGCACATAGTCCATAAGAAGAATATAAGGATAAGGCAATTATTTTAACCTTGGCCTAGCATGTGGACCATCTAGGGTTTTATAATGGAATCTCGTAGCTCAGGGCATTTCCTCATTCTTGCTTATGCCTACCCAGCTGCTTTGACAATTAAATGTCAATGTCCTGCTCACTAAGCTTGAAATGACAGGCAGCAACGTAGGACTATCCACTGATAAGGTGCAACTGAATTTCATTTTATTACAAAAATGAAGAACATTGTTTTAATTTGAATTTAAATATCAGCATTCATATTTAATGACCTAGTGAGCATAAATATTCATCATGATATATGTCAAAGTTCTTCACTCAAAGGGCTATCGTTAGTATTCTCTAGATTATCTTAACCTTTCAAATACATAATATTACTCAAATGTAAGAAAAAAATCCTAAGCCAGTATGTTGCCAGGTTCATGAAGAAGAGAATAATGACAATATATTTTCCCTGAGTCTTGGAAATTCCCAGGCCTCTTTGGGAAACACAGTTTCCTGAATCTACTTTTTCATCCATTTCATTCTTTCTATACTACAGAATCTAAGGGTGTGGAGGTGAAAAACATGTTTCAAGGCATAGTCTACTTCTGAGTAAGCTCTAGTCTGATTTGGTCTGAAATGCTGAGTGTATTCATTCATTCAAAAATATTGTGTCCTGACTGTGTGGCAGGAAACAGGTGCTTGTGAAACATCAGTGAAGCAAGTAAATAATGACTTTAGCTTTTATGGACCATGCAGTCTATGGGCAAAGTGTAAAGTAATGATTAACATAGTAAAAAACAACATGTCATAAAGTGCTAGAAGATGGCAAATATATGAAAACAAAAAAGAAAGGTGAAGGTGTATCTCAGTGGTAGAGTGTGTGCTCAGAATGTACAAGGCCCTGGGTTCAATTCCCACATCAAAAGAAGTAAAATAAAAAATTAAAAATAGGAAAGAAGAATGGCAAGGGGGCTCAGTAGTATACAGTTGGAAGAAAGGCATTTAGGGAGATGAAACAGCCAGATCACAAGCCCTATGTCTGAGGAAGACAGAGGATGGCCCATGAGGATGGAGTGAATTCATTTCATTCACTCCAAGAGAAATGTTTTTTAACCCCAAACCAGCCTCTATGGGCAGAAGAATTGGGTGCAATTAGCTCACATGAAAAAAATGGGACAAATAAGTACTGAGCACCTGGTATTTACCTGATTCCTTACATGTTCCCTTATTTCACTTTTACATTTATCTGATGAGGTAGTTATTAAAATTACCCTTTTATAAATTGGGATAACAATGCATAGCTTATATAATGAGATAGGCTATAGAGCTGTGAAGCAATGGAGTTGGGATTTGATTCCTTCAAATGCTGAACTAGTTCAGCTGTATCATCTAATCTCACTAGTGTTCATTGCTTTGAAGTTCTAAACAAACCAAATTTTAAAAATCTAAGGATTATTAAAGCTCTGTTTCAGGACTAACAATTAATGTCACATTGGGCTAATATGGCCAGAAGTGACTGGGACTCCTGCTTGTTGTCTCTCACTTGCCTTTTTCCCAGCATTCCTTTCCCTGTTTACAAGAAGAGAAGTCGTTGAAGGTGACTTAGGTAAAGGTTAGAGACACAGAGTTGCAGACAGCTCTTTAAAACAATTCCAACTCAACCACATGACCATTCTCTATGTCCCATGTAGTATCACCACGTAGGGCACATTCCTGAGCAGTCATCTGGTAACACCCGCTTTCTTCTTCTAGCATGTAAGTAGTAGGAGTATTCTGGGAACAGTCAGCTAGGGTACTCAACAACACAGGCCCTGCCAGAGACCTCCTCTGACAGCAACCAAAGGCTGGAATCCCCCTGAAATTTCTTTCATGTGCTGTGGATGTTTATGCTATGAAATTTCATTTCCGGCCAGTGTAAGATTTGTAATCCTTTCCTGAGGACATGTAGTCTGCTTTCTAATAAACTCTTTTGTTTTCTATGCTTTACCCTTTCTCTTATTACAATGGAAAATAATATTTTAAAATGTTGAGATTACAGTTTGCTGCACATACGTACATATGAATACACATACGCTATCATGCTTTGAATAAAATATACGAAAATGTCTGTGTAAGACAGAAAGATTAAAGATGAATCTACTGACTGATTTTTTTTAAGGTTGAAGAGGAAAGCAGTGATAAGTGTATTGCTGGGGAAGACTAGAAAGAACCACGCCAATCATTTTGTTGGTTTTTTTTGAGACGGGTTCTACTATGTAGTCCAGGCTGGCCTTGAATTCATGATCCTTTTGCTTCTACCTCTGTAATGCTGGGATTACAGGCATTTGACACCATGTCTAGCCCTAAACCCTTCTTTTTTGTAGGGCATGGTTTGACAGTTAACATAATTCACTTGTAGCATGAGTTCGTGTTCGTGTTCCTGTGGAATGAAGGTGAAAAAGCCTTTAACCCAGGAAGAACTGGGTCTCCTTGTAGTCAGTCTTAGAACAGTATTACAAATGAAAGAAACCAAACCCAACTCTGACTGGAATGGAGCTTTGACTTCTACCTCTTGTGGATGGATCAGAAACACTGAGCAGGCCTTTGAAACGCAATATAACAAATACACCTTTTAGTTGTATTTCTAGTGGACTTGAAAACAAATCTTGATAGCAGAAGAAAAAGGGAAAAGGAAATAGAAGATGTAAGTTGTATTGCAATGTGAGAGACAAAAATGGCACTTGTTATGAATTGTAATCATTCCTTTAATTCAGGTTTGTTTAAGAGATACATTGCTGGAATATTTGAGGAAAACCCTAAAATACTAAATTTTATTAATTTAAGGAAAAATAATTCAAAACTTGAGTCACTATCATTATGCAGTATGTATATATATATATATACGTATATATATATAATATAAAGATATGATACAAAGATTTATGAATTAGCCAGTTCATATTAAGCTTATTTTTACTAAAATAAAAGCAAATAAGAATAAACCAAATTGAGCCAGAAATAAAAGCACTTTGAAAAAAATTTTTAAGCAAGATCCCTCTTATTTTGGACACTTGCAAGAATGGTTTCAATTGTATAATAAACCCAGAGAATGTGAATTTTCAGGAAAAAGTAAAAGCTGAAGTTGTACAGATATGGTACTTACCATTAAAAGAAATAAGCAAACAGAACTTTTAAGATGCATTAGGCAAAAACCCCACACCAAAATAATTTATTTCCTTTAAGTGTAATATAGATTGTACAGAATTAAAATAAAAAAGACATCTTCTCCAAGTAAAATATTAGTCTTTTGTATTTTACGTTGCACAGAACTCTAATCCAAGAGCACTTGATTTTTATGTCAAATAAGAATCTGTGAATTTCCTAACTGATCTCCACAACAGTACAGGTGTAAAATAATGAATGGCAGAAAGTTTATGGGCTTTTCTCCTAGGGAATGTGCTATATTAAATTTATAACTCTCAAGACTGCTTGTCAATTTTTCAGATAAAATTGCATTTTTGGACAGTCTTAAACATCATATGCGCTTACTTTTTTCTTTCCAAATCTGGCTTATCATTCAAAATTTAAATGTTTTAGGATTGTAATTATCATTTAGAGAAAAAATTTATCATGATTGCAAACTTGAGCTATTTACATTTATTCTAGACTGTTTCATCTATATTCATCATTATAATTAAAACTTACCATTTTTTATCCAATTCATTTTCCTATACAAGAGTTACTCTAGATTCTACAATGCATATTTATACCTGAATGCTACCACCTTCCCTAGGCTATTATCAAAGTTAAAATATTACTTATATTTCAAGAACTTCAGCAAGAAGAGGACAAAATTGAGAACTTAGCTCCTGACACCAAAATTCCTATATCTAAAAGTAAAATTAAATATATTGAAAGCTTTAGATTGGAATCAAAATATGTAACTCTATCCACCTATATGCTCCCTTTGTTTCTATTCTATGCTAAGACAGAAGTCAAAGAGAAAGATAAAAAATAAAACAAAATAAACAACATTCTAGTTTACATTTCAATTAAAGAAGTTATATCAGCTGAGTGCTGATATCTCATGCCTGTAATCCTAGCTGCTTGGGAGGCTGAGAGTGGAAGGAGAGGGTCAAGGCCAGCCCAGGCAAATAGTTCGTAAGACCCCATCTCCAAAATAACCAGAAAAAAGTGGACTGGCTCAAGTTGTAGAGCACTTGCTTTGCAAGCATGAAGCCAAGTTCAAATCCCAGTCCTACCAAAAAAAATTAAATAGAATAAAAAAGATGTTAATCACAGTATTTAAAATAGAACTACCATATGATCTAGCAGTACCACTTCTGGGATATATCTAAGTGAAATGGAATCAGTATGTTGAAGACATCGCACTCTCAAGTTCATTGTGGCACTATTCACACTAGTGAAGAGATAGAAACAACCCAAATGTCCATCAACTGAACAATGAAGATATGACACATATGCATAATGGAATACTGCTGAGCCATAAAAAATGAAATTCTGTCATTTACAACAGTATGGATGGAACTCAAGAGTATTATGGTAAGTGAAGCAAGTAAGGCACAGAAAGACAAGTACTACATGATCTCACTCATATGTGGAATCTAAAAACGTTGATGACATGGAAGGTGAGAGTATAATGGTGGTTACTGGAGGCTGGAAAAAGTAGGGCGAGTGAGGGAGTGGGAAAAGTTAATCAATGGAAATTAAGTGTTACAGTTAGATAAGAGCAGGAAGTTCTGATGTGCTATTGCACATTAGGGTGAATAGAGATAACAATAATGTACTGTACATTTCAGAAAGTCAGAAGGTAGAATTTTAAGTGTTTTTACCAAAAGATGGTAGATGTTTGAGGAGCTAGGTCTAACCTTAGGTAAACATATTACATATGCATGGAACACCATTTTATGTATGTCAAAATTTAATTTATGAAAATAGCCATTGCTTCTGACTCATAAACTTATAGTAGAATTTATGCACTAATGTCAATTTTGTGTGTAGAGGTAATATAATAATATCTAATATAATCCTAGAAATTTCCCTTTTTTAGAATCTAATTCAATAAATTGTCATTATCATCTTGGCTGAATGATGTTGCAAGAACATCAGATTCTCATACCAATGTATGGCTTATGCTTAGAAAAGTAAAGGTAATCCATTTTTCTTTTTCCTTTTATCCATATTAGCACCAATCTCACACCAAACACTTGTTAACTACGTTCACCACACTTGTGACAATAGTAATATGGTACATTCACCATACTTGTGACAATAGTAATATTAATAGGAAAGGTCCTGAGAGAGGGAATGGGGAAAGAGGTATGATGAATATAGAAAAATCCTAGCTGAACTTAAAAGTAATATACAGAATAGGCTTGTATCTGACAAACAAGTTTTCCATAAAGTCAGAACTACTCCAGTATCTGTTTTCTTAAGTGTCAATGCTTCAGAAGAAAGAGATAAAGAAATTTCCATGAAAGAATTTGAGTAATGATCATGGGGATGAGGGGTGGTTAGAGATGGAAATTTGGGAAGATGGAGCTATCATACAGTATTGCTACCTGTTTCCCAGGATAAAGATTGAGCTGCAGGGAGAAAAAAGGTTATTGAGACAGAAATAAAGATAGAGACCGAGCTAGAGGGAGACAGAGTCAGCAACGGAAGTGGAGATAGAGATGGAGATAGACAAGGGAAAGAAAGGGAGAGAGAGGAAGACAGAATTAACAGAAGAACTGGTTCATGAGAACCCATTGTATTTAATAAACACACACACACAAAAGGAGTGCTTTCTAGAATATATTTGAAAAACTCACAAATCATTAAGAAACTGACATATAACCCAAGACAGAAATTGTCAAACTTATAAACAGGCCTATCACGGAAGTAAAACAAATGATCACTAAGATTTGGAATGATTCCAATCTCACATTTTAGTCCAGAAAATGTAAAATAAATAAACAACAAAGTACCATTTCACAGTGACAAGGATATAGGAAACTACAATGTCATAAATGTTGGCCTAGATAGACATGGTTAATGTGAGCATAGGAATGCATGCCTTTTGACACAGCATTCTCATTCCTAGATGTGCATTTTAGAGGAACTCATGCAGATGGGCTTTAAGCAAACATGGACGTGGATAAATTTTTCTTGCATTCCTGCTTGTCATGGTGAAAATGGAAATAATTTTCCTTCATCAGCAAAGTATTGAACAAATTATGCTTTCTTCAAATTATGGAGTTATTTTTTTGCCATTAGCATTAACCTAGAGTTTCATAATTTAATATGGATAAAATCTCAAGAAGAAATTTTGAGTGAATAAAAAAAGTAGCAAATCATACATGATATGAAAATATTCTAAACTCATAAAATGATAGAATCTATTATGCTTATAAATATAATAGATACATATACAAAATATACATGGAAACAGAGCACAGTCTGGATTAGGGTTTCCTCTGGAGATGGGCATTGAAGGAGGCAGTGGAAGGGAACAGGTTGGAAAGTTGAGTGTTTCCATGCTTTTCCTTTTCTTTTACAATAAAGAGTAGAGGATCTTCTACTGATGTGATCTTGGCAACAGGTAGGTTTTTAGTTTCCCAAAAATTCCTCCTGGAAAACAAATAAACATATTAGAATAGCAAAGAAAAATTTCCCTATAGCACCGTAAATAAACCTAGAAGGCAGGAAGTTTCCACATATTTCAGATTATGAGTTACCTACAGCAGTAGAACAAGATCAAAGTCGGATGATAAGGATGGGGTCAACCTACATACCCACAAATCCAATAGACAAAAAAAATTATCAACTAATATTTGCTCCAAAGAAGAGAGGATCTTTCTTTCCTTGTGTGGAAAAATTGACACTTCTGAAAATGCCCAGTGAAACTAGGAAGAGTCCTCAGAATTCCAATTTGTAAAGAAGTTTAAAAAACTGTGTGCCACATGAAATGATCAAGGGTCTAAAGCCAATTTCAATTTAGAGGTAAATGACTATAAAAATAAGCTACCAGCTAACTTGCATTTAAAGTTAAATGAAAAACCCAGAGAAGTAAACAGAGAAATACAGGATGTAAGACGTTCTATAGAAAAACTAATCTAACTTGTGCAAGTCAGTGGATATGGGAAAAAGGGAACTAGAGTTACTCCTCTAAATTAAAAGAAATATATCTGATATAAACAAATTAATGTGTGGATTTTGTTTAAATCTGGATTCAAATAAGCCAACAAACACACTTTCAACTACTTGTACATTTTATTGTAAATTAGAAATAAAATGACAACAAAGAAATATTTTCAGTGTTATTGTATGTAATTATATTGTGGCTTTCTAAGCAATTAGCCATAATTTTTAGAGATTCATACCGAATCATAAAATCATAGAAATCATACAATTTATATTTCTTGTCAAGAAAGAAAAAAAGTGGGCTGGTGGAGTAGCTCAAGTGGTAGAGTGCTGCCTAGCAAGTGTAAGGCCTTGAGTTCAAACCCCAATACCGCCAATAAAAAAAAAGTATTGAAATAGGTTAAGTAGTAAAATGCTGCAGTAATCAAAACAACATGGTACTAACATAAGGACAGGTATATAGACTAACAGAATAGCATAGAGAACCCAGAAACAAACCCTAACACATATGATAAACTAATATTTGACAATGGTGACAAGACCATATCATGGGAGAAAGGATAATATCTTCAACAAATAGTATTGGGAAAACTGGATATTCACATGTAAAAGCAAGAAGTGGATTGTAACTTTACAGTATAAACAAAATGGATTAAAGACCTAAATATAAAGTTTGACAATAGAAAGCTTGTAGAAGAAAACAAAAGAAAAATCTTCAGGACATTGAATTTGGCAATGAGTTCTTGGACATGACACCAAAAGCAAGGGTAATAAAAGCATAAACAGACAAATGGGACTACGTCAAACTTAAAAATTACATATCAAAGGAAACAATCAGAATGAAAAGGTAGCTTCTAGAATGATAGAAAATATTTCCAAATCATGTATCTGATAAAGAGTTCTAGAATATATAAAGAACTCTGACAATTCAAAAACAAGCAATGACCCAATGTAAAAATGGACAAGAAAAACCCCTGAAACAGACATTAATGCAAAGAGGAGATACAAATGGCTAGCAAGAATATGAAAATTTGCCCAATATCATTAACCATTAGAGAAATGCAAATCAGAGCTACAATGAGCTTTCATCTTATACCCATTAAGATGACAGCTATCTAAAAAATAAAAAGCAACAAGTACTGGCAAGGATGTGGAGAAACTGGAATTCTTGTGCACTGTTAACAGGAAATGTAAAATAGAATGGAAAACAGTAGAGCATTTCCTCAAAATTTTAAAAATATCATTGCCCTCTGATCTAGAAACCCCACTTCTGGGTATATATTCCAAGGATTTGAAAATAGAATCTTGAACACATATTGTGCACTAATGTTTGTTGCAGCCTTATTCAAAATAGCTCAGAGATCGAGTCAACCCAGGCGCCCACTGAAAGAATAAAGAAAGGAAATTGTGGTCTATACATACAGCAAAATGTCATTTAGCCAAAAACTAACCAAATTCTACTACATACTGCAATATGATGAACCTTGAGAGCATTATACTAAATGAAATAAGCCAGTCGTGAAAAGACAAATACTGCATGATTCCACTTACATAAGCAGTCTAATTTGGTCAAACTCCTAGAATTCAGAAGTGTGGTTGCCAGTGATGGTGGGTAAGGGGAAATGAGAAGTTATTGCTCAATAGGTATAAGGTTTCAGTTTTGTAAGATGAGAAGTTCTAGAGATCTGTTGCACAAAAATGTGAACACTGTTAACATTACTGAAGTATACACTTACAGATTGTTAGGGTGATAAATTTTATGGTAAAAAATTGTGTTAAAATGTGTTTTTACCACAATTTAAAAAATAAATAAGAAAAGCAAATGTGGCAAAAAAATCTTGATAATTGTTTCATCTTGGTGAGATATATCTGGTATCAGTCTCTAATTTTGCATTTATGGCAAAACTTTAATAATCTTTAAAGAAAAAATGAAAAGAAATGACACAATATTAATATCTCTTCATTAAGGGAAGAGAGTAATTAGGTATTTTGAAAGTGATTGATAAAAAGTAATGACTGTAGTCAATTGGATCTTAAGTTTACCCAATTTGAGTCTATGGGTTCTAATTCCAAATTCTCTGAAGAATCATGTATTGGAACAACTGTGACCTGTGGAGATCACATAAACAGGTGCATGTGTGGGACTACAGATCATTTCCCAGAGGAATTATATATGTCAAGGCTTCAAAAATGTTTACCATGGATCAAAAGGGAAAGAAGGGCTTTCACTGTGGGTAATAAAATCAGACATAAATTAATAGTACGGCCTGAATAAATTTGGCTATTACAGATAAATGCCATTAAGAGATTCTAAGACTTCTATAATAGTTCTTATTCATTTTCTTGAAAGAAAAAAATCACAATGCTTACAGATTTTCAAGGTAACTACCACTATCCCTAGTAGGTAAAGATCATATGTGATTTTTTTCTTTAGGAACCGTGAACAAAGTTGTTAGTGACAGACAAGATGCTTCATCAGCTTTTATACACTGGTATTTTTGAAGAGATTAAAAAAGCAGAAATTGGTAACATTAACATCAAAACAAAATTGAATTCCACAATCAATAGATCCTTAATTACTCTGTAATATTACAGCAACTCTTTATTATGTGTGTGTTGCTGTTGTTCCCTCACAGCTAGAAGTAGGACCTAATAAAGATCTTTTAAAACTTATTTTTAAAATTTTTCTTTTAAAATAATTGTAAGTTTATTATAAGCTACAAAGATGGGTACCTTTCCCCCCATGGTAACATCTTGTACTAACTAGTACAGTGTCAAAACTAGGAGAATGACTTTGGTGCAATGTTGCAGATAGTTCTATGCCATTTTATTTTCTGTGTAGAATCCTAAAACTACCATCACAATGCAGATTTCTTCCATCACCACAAAGATCTGGTACTGGATATTTACTAGTTTAAATCCACTGAAGGAAAATTGCCTTCTTGTAAGTCTCTTTATTCCCCTTAATATATAAAATGATGATTGTCTTAAATATTTCCTCTAGACACATTAAGATTCACAAGTGCAATAATATTGTACCTTTTGTTTTGACTATTATACAAAATTTAAGGGAAAGTGTTTTGTAGGATTTCCTTTAGCTATTATTTTAGAGTAGGTCTGCCTGTAAAAATATCTTTACCATCTTCATTCCTAAAGAATAATTTTACCAGACTCAGAATTTTGGTTTGGCAATTCTTTTCTTTCAGCACTTGAAAAATGTGCCGTTTCCACCCAACATCCATGGTTTCTGATGAGAAATCCACTGTCATTGAGTAAGATTTTTAACCTTCATAAGTGAAATGTCACTTGCTTCTTGCTGCTTTTAAGATTTTTCCTTTGTCATCCAGCTTTCTTAACTTTTATTTTAGTATGTATTGGCATGAATTTCTTTGGGTTTTATTTTGTTTGTAGTTAACTCAGTTTCTTGAATCTGTTTATGTCTTTTGTCAAGTTTGGGAAATTTCTTTGGATACTTTTCAACCCCCTTTCCCCCACTGTCCTCTCCTTTTGGAATCCCAGTGACACAAATTTTAGATCATTTACCCATAGGTCCCTGAGGAAGGTTTTTCCTTATTACTTCATTCCTTTATCCGCCCCCTTCCTCTCTCCTCTCCCCCACTCTCTCTCTTTCTTTCTTTCCCCAGTTGAATTTTTTTCTATTGTTCAGGTTTGGTAATTTCCTAAATTTAAGCTCATTGATTATTATTTTTCTGTTCTTCTGCTAACCTTTCCACTGAGCTTATTTGCAGTTATTTATTTTCAAATTTAAAATAGAAAAAAAATGGTTCTTTGTATCTTCCATTTCTTTGCTAAAATTTTTCCTTTTTAATTTGTTTCCAGTATGTTCACAATTCACTGGAACATTTTTATAATGGCTGTTTTAAAACACTTGTCAGTTGATTTCAACATTCGTGTGGTACCTTTGCTGGTATGTATAGATTGTTTTTCTCATTCAAGTTCAGGTTTTTCTGGTTCTTGGTATAAAGTGTGATTTTTTTGTATTCTATCCTGGAGATTTTGGATATAATGTTAAGAAACTCTGGATCTTATTTACCTCTTCTGATTTGGCTGGCCTCCTTTAACACTGTATCAGGGAGACAGAGAGAATATTTTCTCACCATTGTCAGTTGGGAGTAAAGGTCCAGATTTCTCATTTGGCCCTTGTTGATGCTCCAGTGAAAGGGGATTATCTCAGGACTCTTGAATAGAGGTGGGTTTCATACTTCCCACTAGGCTTTGACTGACATCTCCTTGGTTGGGAGAGGAAGAGGTACCATATTTTCACTCCCTATTTGACCTTCACATGGCATAGACCTCCACTGATTCTGCAGAAGGGGATTGCTGTACTATTAGCTAGTGGGGAAAATTCTAATTTATCAGTTGGCCTCCCATGATACTACTCCTGTGAAGGGAAAGAGTACCTTTGTTCTACTGGGTGTGGATCTTTCTCTCTCTTTCTCTCTCTTCCCCTCTCTCTCTCTCCCTCTCTCCCTCTTCTTTTTCTCCTCCTAGACTATTCTTTTTCTGGTTCTTGCTAGTGAGAGCAGGCTTTTGATGGCTTATTTTTTGTCAGTTCCCATTAGGGGTATGAATTACAGTTCAGAAACTGCCTCCCCCAATTCTAACAGTGAAAATAATAGATTCAGCACACAATGGCTAACATCAGCCATCTGCTGTATTCAGAATAAATTGATTTTCTTCAGAAAGCAGTAACAATAGGATTTGACTGCAGCCTGTGTATTAACATATCTGAAAGATGAAATATGTGAGATTATTAACATGAAACCTTTATATTTTTAAATTTTAATTTTGGGGGGATTTTTTATTGTGATGGGTGGGAGTACATTGTAGCATTTACAAATGTTCTTACAATATACCAAATATGTCATACTTGAATTCACCCCCTCCACCATTCTCCTTTATCCTCTCTTCCCCCCATTTCTGGAATAGTTTCAACAGGTATCATTTTTCCATTGACACACATGTATAAATAGTATTTGCACTATAGTCATCCTCCCACAACCTTTCCCCACCTGTGGAGATTGGAATATGAGAAGCATATGAGAACTTGACATGAGCACAGACATGTCAAATAATCTGCAGGCTGGGATTGGCACAGCCTCCAGCTGCAGAAGGGAACAAGAGCAAAATGCAGCACAGCTGCTTTGAGTAAGAACAAAGATGTTTACACCATGACCAACACGTGCAAAAAGTAGCATTGCAGGTTCCCCCTGTTCCTGATAACTACAAGGTCACACCACCCTGAGAACTATTGCTCTGCTGAGTTAGCTATCCCACTTCCTTATACAGTATATAATAAACTCGCTGGAGGTGGTCCAGGTTGTGTGTCTCCACCAAAGCACCCAGCCCACCTGATCCCAGCTTTTTGCATATTTGTCTTTTGTCTTTTCTCAATCTCCCATCACTCCCAGTTAGGTTCCTAGGACAAACTCGTGAAGGTTGCAAGACCCACCTCCTCTCCCCTCCCACTGGAACCAAACCCCAACCCCCACCCCGCAGGACCTAATCCACCCTTTAGTTCTCCAATTTCATAAAAGAAAAAAAATGACATTTTGCTTGTTTAAGATAGCTACACAGGAGTTTCCTTGTGGTATTTCCAGGTATATATGTATTATAACCTGATTTGGTTCATCTCCTCTATTTTTCTTCTTTCTACCTTAGTTCCTTCTTATGGTGGTTTCAACAGGTTTAAAAATTCTATATTCATTCTTGTACAGACAGTACATCAACCATATTCACCTTCTTAACTTCCTTCTTTTACCCTCCCTCTCTCATATGTGACCTGTCCTTAGCATGATCAGTTTTTCATAATATTGTTGTATTAGTAGCAGGTCTATATTCCACATATGAGAAAGAACATGTGACTTTGGCCTTCTGAGCCTGTCCAAGTTTACTTTTTTAGATGAGATTCTCCAGATCCATGACAAAATTTCACTCTTCTTTGTGGCTGAATAAAATTCCATTGTCTATAAAGATCACATTTTCTTAATCCATTCATCAGTAGTGGGGCATCTTGGCTGTTTCCATAGCTTAGCTATTATGAATAATGCTGCAATAAACATGGGTGTATAGGTGCCTTTATTGAAACTTACATTAAGTGACTTATATTACTTGGGTATATATCCCTAGTAGTGGAATTGCTAGATCGTATGGCAGTTCTATTTTATTTTTTTGAGGTGCCTCCATCCTGTTTTCTATTGTGGTTGTACTAATTTACCTTTCCAACAGCAGTGTATGAGGGTTCCTTTTTCTCCACATCCTCACCAACATTTATTGTTGTTTGTGCTTTTGATGGTAGCTATTCTAACAGGAGTGGGGTGGAATCTTAACGTTGTTTTGATTTGCATTTCCTTTATGGCCAGGGATGGTAAGCATTTCTTCATGTGTTTTTTAGCCATTTAAAAAGCTCTGTTTAGTTCATCAGCCCATTTCTTCATTGGTTCATTGTTTCTGGGGAGTCTGGTTTTTTGAGCTCCGTGTATATTCTGGTTATTAATTCCTTGTCAATGTATAGCTGGCAAAGATTTTCTCCCATTCTGTGGATAGTCTCTTCAATTTAGAGACCATTTCTTCTGTCGTGCAGAGGCTTTAATTTCACCTAGTCCCATTTGTCCACACTTTCTCTTAGTTGCTGAGCCATTTGAGTTCTATTTAGGAAGTCATTGCCTATGCCTGTTAATTTCAGTATATTCTCTGCTCTTTCCTGCATGAGCTTCAAAGTGTCAGGTCTTATATTAAGGTCCTTAATCTACTTTGAGTTGATACTTGTACAGGGTGAAAGACATGGACCTGGTTTCAGTTTCTTGCATGCAGATGTCCAGTTTTCCCAGCAACATTTGTTGAAGAGGCTGTCTTTTCTCTATGGTATGTTTTTGGTTCCTTTGTCAAAAATCAGGTGTGTGTAACTGCATGGATTCATACCTGGGTCTTCTATTCTGTTCCACTAGTCCTCACATAATGTGAAACATTTAAAAGTGGAATTCTCCTAACTCAAATTTGACAGGTTTCATTTCAGCAGCATAAAATGAGAAGATTCCTTGAAGACAGAAGTGGATTTCTCAACACTCTATCCTCACTCAGAAAAAATGGATGCAATCAGGAGCAAAATTTGAATAACTCACTATTTTTGTTCTGATTTCATGACAAGAGGTAACTTGACACTTATTTGTTAGGCTCCATGTCAACTTCTTGTAAAGAAAGAATAGGCTGAAAAGAGGGTTCAACTTTTTGGTACTTGTGGCAACTCTTTTCTCACTACAATTTTTTGAATTATCCTTTTTTACTGGTATATCCAGAATTTTGCTTAAAGCAAACTCACCCTCATTTCCAAACCTTCACAGCTGAGGAGCAGATGGTGGGAAGAAGGACCCAGAGCAAGTTATTCCCTCCTCATGTGACCCACATGACCTTACCCAGCAACATCTCTCACCTACTCAAATTATTCCAATTAAGTTATTTATAGATTCCCAAAAAGGTATTTAGAAACCACATTGATTTAGCACAGCCACACATATTACTATCAAATCAACATTTAACCACAGGGAACTAAGAACTAAAAAGGGGGGGAATCCTTAAAGATTCATAGTAAAAAAATACATTGTTTTTGAAGATAATCTGATAATCTTGCATTGGTCATTCCTGCATTAAAAAAACATGCACAGGCTGTTTCATCCTGTTCCAGATGGTTGGGATATGCCAGGAAAGGCAGTAAAGCTTCTTTCCTTGTGGAACTTGCAAACTAGAGACTGGAGATAAGCCAAAAATAAAACATGTAAGTAATGTTAGAAAGTGGTATGCACCATGGAAAAGTACAGGAAACGATAATCAGGGTGAAGTGGATAAGAACGTGGAGTGGGCACAGGGAGTAATAGTGAATAGGGTGCCCGTGGAGAAGGAAAGGAACTGCACAAATTTTTGATGAGGCATGTCTGCGTGTAACTAGGACAAGAGTAGGACAAGATGGCATCAGAGTAGTCAGGGGATGTGGAGACCTGAAGACCATTTTTAGAATTTTAGCTTATACTAAGTGACAAAAAGCTACTGAACATATTCTTAATGTAGCTTTAAATTTTGATATTTTTAATTCACAGCAAATTGAAAGTACAAGGAATACATTTACTCAGATTAACCAATTATCTACATTTTCTCTCATGTGCTCTTATCATTCTCTCTCCCTGTGTGCATAGTGTGCGGGCATGATTCTGTGTCTCTGTCTGTGTCTCTGTCTCTTGTCTCTCTTATTTCTCATCTATGTTACAAATTAGACACATTTGTAACCTCTTACCTTTAAATGATATTCAGTGAATATTTTGCAACATCAAAGTCTTTATTTTATATAACTACAGAACTAAAATCAAAATCAGGAAAACTGACCTCGATAAATGCTATTATTAAATCCATAGATCATAGCCAAAGCTTGTCAATTTTTGCAACAATGCCTTTTACTGCTATTTTTCTCTCTGAACTACTTCTGAGATTTTTTTCTTTAAGAAGTTTAAGTACCTTTTAATAGAAAATGGAAATAGCTCATTGCTAATGCCAGGTCATAATAGTTAAACAATCTCAGTGGACAGAGCTAAAATATGTCTATACATACATATATCAGTATACCTTCATCTTTAACTATTACCTTCATCTTTAGTTATTTGTGTACTTATATAGCTAGACTGGTAGATACTGAAAATCATACTGCTTTCAAGTTCAGTATCACACCACTGTTCCTCCTTTCCATATTTGTAACCCCCTTTTTGAATGCTACTACCATCACCTTCAATAATTTTACTCTTATTTAAGCTAAGTTTTAGAATTGCTATCCCACATGATTGCAAAAAAGCAAATCTACTAACTAGAATTTAATATTTTAAAAGTTTTTTTAGATAAAAATTTACACACAATGAGATGTATGAACTCCTAACTGTACAATTTGATAATTTTTTAACAACTGTCTATAACTGTGAAGTGAAATAATTCAGACACAGAAAGACAAATACTACATGGAATCTAAAAATGTTCATTTTATGGAAGTTGAAAGTGGAATGGTGGTTACCAGAGGCTAAGAAGAGGAGAGGAGAGGGAAAGATAGAGAAAGGTTGGTCAATGGGTAGTAAGTTACAATTAGAATAGGAATAGGGTGACTATGGGAAATGACATTGTATTGTATGTGTTTTAAAGCTAGAGGAATGGATTTTGAATGTTTTCACCACAAAGAAATGATGAATATTTGAGGAGATAAATATAATTATCCTGATTGAACATTAAACAATGTATATATATATATATCTCAAAATATCACAAGGATTAAATATGTGTAATTTTATGTGTTAATTAAAAATAAATTCAAAGGAAAATGAATATTTTAAAATTGAGTACAACCATGCAACCTGAAACCACTTTAGTTCTGCCAAGCATGGAATTCAACCAACAGGAAAAGAGATGTATAAAGGTCCTGACCATGAGAGTTGGCAGAACAACTTGAAGCAAGGAGGGGAATGAGGACAACAGGGGGTGAAGGACAGTGGAAAGGAGATGGAATCAGTGGATTTGAAATCCATGTGTGGCTAAAGAATAATACAGAGCATTTTATCATTCACTGTTATATCTCTGTGATAGCATAGAGACTGATACATGTTTCTGTGAAAATATAAAAGTATGTCAAGAATTTGATTTGGGATAATCCTAAAGGATTTCTTATCTGAGTATAGCTTTCTTGAGGCCACCTATAAACTGGTACACATATTTACAAATTGCTTCCCACATCTGCTAACCTTAACATAAGTGAATGAAATAAAAGAGAGAATGGCATACTTGTTTTGGTACTCTTATTATTTAGTTTAGATGACGATTCAGGAACTCTTCCAGAAAGATGCCATTCTGTCTTACAATTATAATGGCAAATACATAACCTTCTAATGGGAGAATTTGAATTCTGAAACTTAAATGAAGCATTGTAAGGTCCTTCTTTAACTTCGCTCTCTGAAGAAATTTTAGTAAATTATAAAATCTCTCCAAGAGTAGAAAGTGAAATATACCTGTGGTTTTGGCTGCCTTGCTTAAAAGTTGACAATATTAGTTTCAAAAAGAACAAAAAAGAGGTGAGTCAAAAACTTTCTAAAAAGACAGTAGATTCAATTCTAAAATTTTCAGATGGGTTATGTAGTTTCATACTTCAGCTAATAGCAAAATATTTGCTTCGCTGAATTTCAAATTACCTAAAATATGTACATATTGTCAGTCTTTGTTTGGGTTATGCAATTTATATCTCCCTAAATAAAACCTCTTATAAATAATCCACTATTATAGAAGCATAGCCCATTACTCACACTACAAAAATTCAGTCAGTTTAGGGGACAATTTCAGTGGGTATTTTACTTACAAAGTTTTCTATTTTTCCTACAATATGCTCAGAGCAAAGATAGTCATCAAATATAGTGAATGGTGCAAGAACAGTTGGAATGCTTTCTTAATTGACTTTGAACTCTATGACTCTACAAACTTCACTTAATCACTTTATAGTCCACATTTGAATCAGTAAAATGGGGGTAGTGGAGGTAGAAACCTGAGCTTAGGAATTTATTAAAAAATCACAGCTTTTTTTGTTTTTCTTTCTGTTTTGGTGTAGCATGGGTTTTGCTTATTTCATTGCTCTTTCGTATCATCTTCAGGAAAAGGGACCAAATATGAAATAAATATATCACTTTTAAACTTCAGTCCCTAAATTTACCAGTAATCATGTAATTGATGTAAATAGAGAAAGTTTGAAATCATTTTTTCTTTCTAAGACACGCTTTCTAACATTCTGTTATACTCTGAAAGCCTGTTCACTGTCCTATTATTAATAAAAGCCATCAACCTTGAACGTCAGCAAAAACCTTGATATAGTTAAAGAAGTGACACTGTGGAAAAAAAAAACAGGGCTAGAGTTAGGAAGCATGTTTACCTGTGACTTTGGACAGGTTTAGTTAATCTTTGTGAACCTCAGATTGCTTATCTTCACAGACAATTTGGGACAACAAATATGTTAAAGTGTAGTGAAAATTAGAACTACATTACTGGTCAGATAGAAAGTACAGAAAACATATTATCGGGGCGGAGTGGGTGGTAAGGGAGGGGGTGGGGGCGGGGGGAGAAATGAACCAAGCCTTGTATGCACATATGAATAATAAAAGAAAAATGAAAAAAAAAAAGAAAACATATTATCAGTAAGCCCTGGGGTCTGAGCCTGTGTTCTGTCTCTGAGCAACCTAGTGGCCCCTGTCAATTTTTGGCTTTTAAATAGTAAAATAGAAGTAAAATCTGTCTTATCTACCTTGCAGAGTCATACAGAGAAAAGAAAGGTAATGAAATTACCTTTATTTATTGTGAAATGCTATAGAAATTAATGAAATTAATGTTCACTAAGGTTCCACTTGAAGTTTTGAAATGATTGGCTTATTTGTTTTTTACAGTTGAATCAACTTCCTTACTTAAGGAAGTAACTTTAATAAACTATTAGTAACTATTAGTAAACTATTAGTAACTTTAATAAACTATTAGGTATCAAACATATATAGTGAGATATCCAGTCTTTGTGACTTTTTTCCTACTCCTTTCCACATTGCCAGTAAGGACCAGTACCAGAATTGGCCTTCAAAGAACTGAGAGCAGGGGAGGGCTGTCTTTGCTGTTTCTCACTGCGTCTGGCCTTTTGTGACATGCTCTCTGTGTGAGACACTCCTATTCTCACACTGAATTCTATCCTTTCACTCATTACACCTATAAAAGATGAATTAACTAATTTTGAGTACCTAAAAATATATCACAATATAAAATGGCAACCTTTAAAACTTTTGCAGCATGATCATGAATTTGGTCATTTTTTGTGATAAATGCTGGAGCAATTATCTGCTTATTCCCAAATTCAGTGTCCTTATTTGCCATGTTCTTATTAGTTTTCTTCAATTTATTTGTTAACACCTTCACCTGTATGTCTTGCAATCATTTGGCTGTATTTTTGTGACAATAAACATTCTCTTAATGAAGCATTT
The DNA here is from genome assembly GCF_047511655.1 of Castor canadensis. NCBI lineage: Eukaryota > Metazoa > Chordata > Mammalia > Rodentia > Castoridae > Castor > Castor canadensis. Next base: position 104,262,296 of record NC_133392.1, on the reverse strand, counting down.
TATTAAATAATAACAGTATTTTTAATTTTTATTAGCATATTTTCATTGTACAGCAGTGATCCGTTGTGTCAGTTCTGAATAACCTTACTGCCTTACTTGTACATTGGTTAGATTGCCCCACTATTTCTTCCCTGCAAACCCTCCTCCCCACCACACTTAAAACAATTGCAAGAGGTTGCATGTATGTATATGAAGCCCATCAACCATATTCCCTTACTTTCATCTCCTCCATTCACCCTCCCCCATTTCACAAATACCTCCCCCCCAACCCATTGTACCTATTTTACACTCTGTCTTTCATTATTAATTTCCAAGTCAATGTTCAAAGGGGTTTCTTGATGTATCCCACCTGTAAATATATTTAACTTCGGTCAGTTCAACCCCTTCTGTTACTCTCCTTCACCCCTTCCCTCCCGCCCCCTATTACCCAACAGGTTTCAGGATGTACATATCATTATGTCCTCTACCTGTAGGGATGTAACGCATTTGGATATTGTTGATTCTCTATCATTCTCTTTTCCATTCCTTCCTCCCCCAAGTGCCATTGAGTATTTCCAAAATTACAGTAATGTTCTACATGTATCATTTGGCTTTATTGCAATCAATATTATGAAGTTTTACATCTGTTATAACGTGCAATTTTAGTTGGTACTACTATTTGGAACTTTTACTGGTGTTTCTATATGGTGTTTTTATTATATTTTCAGAAGTTTACAATATCTGGAAATCAACAAGATACCTATTAAGCATTGGCACATGGAGAAATTAAAGGCTTCTGATACATTCATCATGAATATGATTATTGTGAAGAATTTTGCATCCCTAGCTAACCTGCAACTCCAATGACTCAGGCAAGAAGGAGACCACCTCTGACTCTATTAAGCAGGTACTTCATTTTACACTTGAGGAAATAGGCTTAGCCCTTCAAGGAGTTGCCAAGTTTATAAAGTATGTTTTATGTGGCAGAGTCAAGAGTTGAAGGTGTATCTGTTTGACTTTTGGAGCTCAGGCATCACAGAATTTACAATTATGTGATTAAAACTATTAATGTTTAGTGAATTTGGGAGAGGATATAGGGCCATAGAATTAGAGCAGAATGGAAATTTAGAGGTTATTTAGTAACATCCTCATTTTCTAGATGAGGAAATTGAAGTCGAGATAGGTAAATTATTTCCTTCTGGTTATTTAACTCTTTGTGACAGAGATGTGTTTTAAAACTAGATCAGCTTAGCCAGGTGCAGATGAGGCAGGCTAGAAGTAGGAAAAGTTTGGGGCTCATATATGTTGCCTGGGGATGGGCCAGACCACCCTCACCTGTCTGGGAACCAACCATGCCCCTCACCGCTTGCTCATTATTGGGTAGGAACCTCCTGGGCCTGCCTTACCATGAGGTAGGGTAGGTTTTAAGGCACCTAAAAAAGAAAAGCATGACCTGTCTGCCAGTGGATTCTACCTGTGCCCATCATGTCCTCTGCCTTTTCTTCCCTTTCTTCACCTGGCAGAACAGGTGACTCCCCTTTTCTCAATAAAGCTATCCCACCTCACCCCCTCATGTGCTCTCCTTGGATTTTTCCATTTGGAGCACAAAAATCAGGATCTTCTGATCACAGACTGCACCAGCGCCGGTAACACAGGTGGTTCATACCTGTAATCCTAGCTACTTGGGAGACTGAGATCAGGAAGATCATGGTTCAATACCAACCATGGCAAATAATGTGGGAGAATCCCTCTCCAAAATAACCAGAGCAAAATGGGTTGTCTCAAGCGAGAAAGGGTTTACTTTGCAAGTGTGAAGCCTTGAGTTTAAGCCCCAGCCCCACCAAAAAGAAACAAAAACAAAAACTAGAACTGCTTGCTTTATCCAACATAAAATTATAACTAAAATAATTAATATGCTAATTGTGACATCAGAATTTATTCTTTTTTTTTTGTGGTGGTACTGAGGTTTAAACTTAGGCTTCATGCTTGTTAGGCTGTCACTTGAGCCACGCTGCCAGCCCACATTGGAACTTTTTGACAATATATATCATGAAGCTTTTAAAACTGGAGAGGGAAAGACCATGAAAGAGAACTTGGACTTCATACTACAATAACACAGAAGAGTAGAGAAAAGTAGAATGATACAGCTATTGAACTCACCTATGTAGGAGTTTTAATGTGTCCTTCATTGGTACTTTTGGGCCCTATAGATGTGGAATCATAGTATAGGTCACAGTCTTTTGGGGGAACAGAGACAGTTCAACAAATCAGGATAAGTTTGGAAGGCAAATCACAAAGTGGTATGGTGAAGAAAAATCAGTTCAGCCCGAGGGCTTCCATTGTGGTCCTCCACAGAAGTTTGTCATTAGAGTTTAACAGGCACCTGATATATGGGAGGCTACACAGATCAGAAAGAACAACAAGGGCATCGGGTATCATAAACTGAAGTATGATAAGGGAGTACCAACAAATTCAGTAAGGTTCTAAATATTTATATAAAATCCTCAGGAATGCATTTTGAAGAATGTTTGGTTGGTGGAAATTGTAGAACCATTTTTCTCAGAAAGATCTTGCTCATTTCAAATTTTGCTTAGGTCAAAAATCCTACAGAATACATTTCTGCTTTTCCAGTATCAATATTTGCAGTCTCAAAATTAACATTATTAATAGTAAGCACAAGTTATAAGTATTGCGAACCCCACGACTAACCATTGTATCAAATTATAGCCTCTTTGGCTATATTTTATATTAATATCTTTGAAGAAACATCGAGACTTTGCTTTTTTGGTTATGAATATAATTCAAGAGAAGAGCATTTAACTGAAATTACACTGACTAAATGTGAACTGACACAATGAGAATCTTTATAATGCCATAAGCAAAACAAAAAAACAAAAAACCTAAACCAACAAAATCCTTTCCCATTTATCTGCTGCTTGTTATGTGTTCCTCCCTCAAAATACCCATTGTTCATACAACTTATATTTTTCACATAGAAAGCAACATTTTTTCCGTCCTCTTAACATTTTTGATGTTCTGTGAACTCTTTGACTAAGCTCAAGCTTGCATAAGCCTGGAATATACCTATATTGTAACAGCCCATGATCTGTTTCCTTCTCCTTTTCTACCCTTGAGAAAACTGGGTCTTGAGGGGAAGGGTGACATCTTACTGATGTAACATTTCCAGTAATTGGCACTTGAATAGATGTTTTAATCAATGAGAAATGGATGAATGAAAATAAGTGAAGTAAACGTAAACTGCAGTGAAAACCCATTGATCTGAGTATCTAGATACTGGCAGAGTGAGTCTGGTAAGAAATAAGAATTAATTATTTAAGAGGAAAGATGATCTGAAATGTTGAAATTTTACAGGGTCAAAAATAACACACTTTCACCTCCTCCTGAGTTCATCAAATAAAACACATAAAACAAATGGAAATTTTTAAAAATATTACTAAGAGGCTGTTTGGAGATCATGACTTAAATCTCCTGTCAAAATAGTTTGTAGGTACTTCATCCTAGAGTTGGATAGACTTAGATGGATACTATAGAACTCTCCCACAGGGAGAAAGCAAATTAGATCTTATTTGTTCACTGTAGAAATATTAATTGTACCCCTCATATGTGTTGGACCATGGAAATACGATGCTCAATAACTCCTATGCTTATGGGATTAGAGTGAAGTGAACACATGATTTCGATACAGTGTCATGAAATGATGGGTGGATCTCCTGGACTTAAAAGGCTCCATGAACATTTTCCATGAGATACTTAAGATGTGATTTGGTTTGAAGGAAGAGTAAGAGTTGTGTCCAAAAAGAGGAGTGTGTTCCAGATGCCTCCCCACATCAAGTAGTGTTTGAAGCATTATTTTAAGTTGTTGGGGGTTAGAATATGAGTGGAAGGAGAAAGAGAGGAAAAAAGGAAGAACATAATGAAGCAGGAAAGTTTAGTGAGGTCTGTGCAGGAAAGACCTTGCAAGTAATTTTAGGTTCTTTCTGTTGGGCTCTCTCCTAAAGGCAACAACAGATAACTGAATGGTTCCAGGCAGAAGAGTGACACAATGGATCAGCCACTGTGTGAAATGTAATAGGAAAGATGGCAAGCAAACCAGTTGGGAGGATTGAACTCCAGTGGAGAAAAGGAGGATAGAAAGAAGTAGCAAATCTGACAAATGTGAAGAATGAATTAATGACAAATTATTTGAAGAAAGAGGAAACTGATGCTGGAGTTTAGATGGAGAGACAATGGGCCATTCTCTTCTCAAGGAAATGTAGGGCCCTTGATCTGAAGTAATGACAATGAATTGACTTTTAGTTGGTTGAGGCTGGGGTGTCTAGAGAGATACTGTCATAACTATGTTGAGTTAGCAGTAGGGGACACAGAAAAAATGAAATGCGAGAATGTGATCTGAGATGGAACAAATACATAAAAAGTAGTAGTATAATATGGTAACCTAATCCAGGAACTGAAGGTACAAATTAAAATGAAAGAAATACTGAAATGCTCCACTTGAAAATTAACCAAGGAATAAAAGCAATTTTGAACATCAAATCCTTTGGGGAGTGGTTATTACAAAAGATTCATTCCTCTGGGGCAATTATAAAGCAAATCTAACTGCAAAGGTCACTTACTACATAACATGAACTACATCTGGTTTTCATGGATTTATTTGCTAATGTAGGACTCTTTTCTCAGTTATAGCTGGAACAAATATTCTCCCATGCTCATCTTTGTCCAATATGTGATCTGGAACAGCTCGAGACAATTAGTAACTTCAGTTTAGAACATTGGCAACATTGGAATAGCAAAGTGTGATATCTCTTACAAATTTAAATGCATGGCTACATGTCCTCAGGGTGACATGGATGTGTGTGATTAGCTCCCTCATTAGTCACATGTTCATGCAGAATTTTACCATCCTGTTCTCAGAGAATACAGATGCCCAATAATCAAGATGTAGCCGAGTTAGAAGATTCTACTTCTGGAAGAAAACTTAGGCCCTATAAAAAAGATTCTCCTTCAAGAATCATAGATCTTGGAAAAGGCTTTCAAGACAGTGATAAGGACAATATTTACAAGTGTGAGTCAAGGTCCACTAGTAAGATGTGAAATCACTTTAGTTGATTTTAAAGGCTCCTTTATTTTAAAAACTGAAAAATATAGAAGGAAGTAGAATGAATTAGAATAAAAAATATCAAAGCACATCACACAATAGAAAAAATGAATGTTGTTTGCAAGGCAAACAGCATGAATGAGAACAGAAAAAAAAGGGATTTTGGTAACAATAACAACCTGAGTAGAATAAGGTGGGAAAAACTAAGGAATATGTGGTAAGAATATCAAGCAGTTCATGATAGTTATTCTTGAACATAGATGATGATTTATGAGTGTTAAGGCTGGATAATTACCAAGGCCCATATTGTTTTGGGATCATGAAAAATAACTAAGAAATTGGCATACTATTCAGTAGGTACAGAGACTCATGGAAGGTCTCTGAGCAGGGAAGTCATATGATAGGAAGTTTAACAGCTACAGGGAGGATCCTCCTATGTAGAAATCAGGTAACAGTTGTAGCAATAATCTAGACACAAGGAAGAAAATCTACATGTTTCAAATGCCTTCTTGCCTCTGTTCCTTCTGCCTAACTCAATCTCCATCATAGCATCTGTGATTTTATTCTAGCTATTTGCTTCTTGTTTTCATATACTGCTTAAATTTCTTCTCCAAGAGAAACTTCTTGAGTACAAAAACTCCTATTACAAATATCAAATTTTTGGCCAAACAGCTAACATGCTAATATGTAATGTCTGTGCCATCAGTAGTAATGTAAGGTCCACAGCAGAAGGATTTTGTCTGTTTTTAGACATAGCTTCACCACTTCGATTGCCTTGTATACTGTTGATTATTAAGTGCATTTTGTTGAATAAATAAAAGAGTAGTAACAGTTACCACAGAAAGAAAACTAAATGCAAGGGACTTTGGAAAGGAAAACCAGCAGGACTCAGGTTTATTGGACACTAAAGCAAAGACACATGCTCTACAAAAGGGAGGCACTTGAAATGGGGAGACAAAAAAGGAGTAAGCTAAGGTCTTTTCTGTGTTCTTGACTTATAAAATCAAGGCACAAGATGGTGAGCGGGAAAAAAACCAAGGGAAGAGAGGTTTCAGAGATTAAAGATGGTGGGTTCTGTTTGGAGCATGTTTCATTAAGAATGGCTGTTGTGTGTTTTTTTAGGGGGTAAAAAGTCAGTACTTGGCAAAGTGGGGTCTCTACTAAGGAAACTGTTTGAACCTCACAGTGTTAGTGAAGTCATAAATGTAAATGAAGTCACTAAGGGAGAGAAGAAAACCAACGTCCAATTGTAGGGCTGAACACAGAACCTTGAAGGGTGGTGTAAATGAGAGGTAGTCAATTACAGTAGGGCTGTGGGGGAAAGAGGAGTCATAGGAGAAAATCCATCTATGACCAGAGAGACAGGAAGATATCCAACTAGTGCTACATCACAGAAATAAAGAAGGCACACTCTTTTCCTGACTGTCTCCTGAAAATTTCCTACTTTGTTCTTCAAAGTTCAACTAGTACTTCTTTCTCTGGAAGTCTTCTTTGACTGTCTCAGAGCAAATGTCTCTTTCTCTTTGCTGCCACCTGCCACTTGTGTATAAGTTATGCTTTCTAGAGAGCAGCTCTTCATCTCTTTCTGTCTGGGCATTAATACTGGCACCTTGAGAATCTCAGGCAACATTGTTGAGCAGTGGACTTGTCCTATACAAGATGCTTGATAAGTGTTTGCTGAGCTAAACATTTAGAAAATACTGGGGATCATTTAAACCCCCTCTGAAAGTGCCACTAAACTCTACTGATTCTGTTCCAACTGTTGATGTTCCTAGAATGCTGAATTACTTTCAATTCTCTAAACAATCCACACTGATCTCTAGGCCTAGAAAGCCCATCTCCTATTGCCTTGTGAAAGTCACATCTTCTTGCAGAGCCCAATCACACCATTCACGAAGACTTGGCTATCACCAGTACGGAGATTAAACCAACATCAAACCCTCCAGTCCCCCAAACTAATCATCCTTCTATAGTATGAACACTCTTATTGCACAGAACACACACATTAGTATGATGCATTCATCTCTGTGTCTCACAAAGGATGACTAGATTGTGAACTTCTTTAGTAAAAGACCAACATCTTGAAGATCTGTCACTTCAGCAGCTATCACAGAAGCCAGCATATTTATATGGTGGGTGCTTGGGCAAATGGCTGAGGAATTGGATGCCTTGTTTTCTGGCCATAAAGTGGCCACCACTAGAGGGCACTGACAGCTCAATCAGACTGGAAGTACTTAAGCTTTTTCCATAGGAAAACAGGTTTGAGTGTTGTTTGTGGTGAAACCTGACTCAAACTTGGATTTCTATATTTTTCCCAGGTATCAGATAGAGGATGGGTATCCTTATTTCTGGTTCAGGTTCTCTGTTCTGAAAGCCTTATTGGATTTCAAAAACTCTCTGTCTCCATGGTATCTAGCTCACAACCGATTCTCACTTTATCAGAAGTGTGTCTAAGAGATAGCTTTATTCAAGGCCTGTTGAACAAGGCCCTTTGCAATTCTCAGCCCAATTTTGCAGTTATAGTCACTTAGTTCATCTAGTATACTCCTACTTCCTCTTCATAAGTCTACTCCAACCTCAGCTCCTCTGTTATAACCCCCCTAACATTCACAAGCACTCTTCAGCTTTCCTCCACATTCCCATTTTGTTTTGAGTACTTCCATTATACTACTTATAATTGTTTGTTTCCTTGTTGTTTCCCTCTGAGACTGTGTACTCCTTAATGACGGGATCTGTGTCTTATCTCCATAGTCTCAGTATTAACTGTACAACACAAGCATATAATTAGTAAATAGTGAATAAATGACTGGATGTTTTAGTTCCTTATTCAGTATATACTGATTTCCCAAATAGCCATCTGTAGGGTTTGGACAATTCAACTTTTTGTAACGGAGTTCCCCTGGAGTTGGGCACAAGGTAATGGACAAGTGGAATTTAGAATTCCAAAAGGATGACATTAGGGAAGCCTATCACAGGTGATAAGATCATAACCACCAAAGTTGTCTTCTGAATAATAACTCTCATTCCCAAGGAAGTAGGACCACCCAAATCAAGGCAAACTCTTCCTAGGAAAGATGAAGAGAACCATGAAGACTTCTAGAACAAAGATACAAGTGGGAATCAAGTTAGAACCCCTATCCTACAAATGGAATAGTTAGTGGAAATTCATGCATGATTCCCATCATTAGAAGAGAAGGATGAATCTCCAAGTTTCAGAAATTTTGAGTCAGAGCTGCTCTCTGATCATGAAGGAAGGCAAAAATACCAGCAATTAGTCTTGGTTTTCACAAGGTAGAAGAAGGAAAGACTGAGGAGATCATGACACTCCACAATGATTTTAAATGTGACTGTAAACCAGAGTACCCAATCAACTGGAGGTATAGATTAAACACACAAATATCAACCTATTTCTATTCTGACCTGTCCCAGAAAAATTCAGTCTTACAGGCTTGTATGACCTTACCTGAAATGGGATTTACTGTTTATATTCCTATGTGGGATCATTCATTTTGTGTGTGTGTGTGTGTTATTGGGGTTTGGACCCAGGACCTTGTGCTTGCTAGGCAGCCAGTCTACCACTTAAGCCACTCCACGAGTCCAAATCATTCATTTTTAAGTTGTTATTTTAGTTTACCAAAAATTAAAGCGTGTTCTCCCTTCCCACATTCCATTTGAGAAGTATATCTGTCATCTAAAGATATTTTATCCACATCACCATCCTGCTTGTCAACAGTTTATTAAAGTTAGTCACTCAGAGAATTATAAATATCTTTAGCCTCAAATGTGGTTGTGTCAAGGGAAGGGGAAGGGAAGAAAGGAGGAGGAGAAAGATGGCAGTTGATGTTTTAAAAGCCATTTCTATATTAGGGGCTTTGAATGGCTGCACTTTTTCTCTTACCTGTGAGCCTGAGGTGTATTAGACATTGATGGTCATGGCCACATGTTTTGGAAGATGGTTGGTATTTTTAGTGGCTGTATTCTCATATTGTTCTTTCTGCAAAGGGTGATAGTATTTTCTTGAAGAATTATTGATTGTGTTTTATCTTGAAAGTGGTGTGCATAACTAATGATGTTTCCAGCTTTGCAATGGATACCTAATATCTTAGTGTCAAAATTTTATCTCATTTCTAGTAGACTTATTTTTCAAACTGGGAAAAATAATGGCTACTCCTGTGCAATTACTGTGTTCTAGCTGCTGGACTAAACACTTAGCATCCATTGTATCCTCACCACTTACAATAAATAGTAAACTAAATTCTACTTTCATCCTCATTTTACAGATGAGAGAACTGAGACTTGGAGAAATTAAGTGAGGTGCCCAAAAGTTTTTCAGGCCTAGTTCTATCTAATGGCAGGTATGACACCCACACCACAAACACAGGTAAATGTGTAAATAATAAGTGAAGAAATTAATGAACTGTTTCATTTATTTGTTTTTACTGAATCAACAAAAATTGTTGTCTTAGTCTATTTTGCCATAGTGGTAGAGAATTTAATTGGGATGCTGTGGAATTGTGATGAGGTCCTAGAGAAGCAGTGGTCATCGATCCACTGGGTACCATTGAAGGTCTTACTCTTCCAGACTGTATTTCTTCCTACCTGACTGTTCTAATGCTCCATATCACACTTGAGCATGTGATCTTTGGTAAGCTTTGGATCTCTGGGGCCTAAGAAGCTATTCTCCTCTCCTTGTATACTAAAGATACCTTCATGCTACCATGTGCTCCCCGCCACACACTCCTGTTGTGCTATTTTTGCTACTGAACAGTGCCATGATCCTCCAACTTTGATCTTCCTTTCTTTGGACTAGCAGACATAGCTTCCTGCTCTTGGGTTTTCTTAAATTACTCTTTTTGCTTCACACTAATAGTAGCTTAGTATCTTCAACTTGAACATACCACAAAAAACTCTTCATTTTTAGCACCTGCTGTTTTTCTACTCTGCGAAAATCCCAGCAGCTAGAAATTCTAAAGGATCAGATGTGAGATAGGATCAGATGTGAGATAGGACAATATAGGAGGAATGAAGGTAAGCAAGTATCACATAATTATTCTGCCAGATGCTTTCTTGCTATCAGTTTTACCAGATGGGTGGTCTGCAAGAGTATGGGTCCATTGGTAGAGTGTGATGACTTTTGATGATTGTGTCTTTCCTATTTTGTAAAACCCACTGCCAGGAATAGCTGTATTTTTTTTAAATTCCTGGCTTATTTTTATTTTATGGATACTATGAGTCATATCAGATTGCAATTCCCTTCTGGCAAGTCATCTGGAGACATTTTGAACAGATATATGTCTATGTACTCTGATGTTTCTAAGATATATTTTCTAGATTAAATTTTATGAAATAGAGATTTTAAAAAATACAATAACTTCTATAGATTAGAACATAGAAGAGATGCCTAATGAAAACAGTGTCTGGTTGACTATCTTTTTAATTTTAACATTTCTCTTTTTTACTTTGATATTCTATATTTTTATATCTCATAAATATGTTACTGTTAATAATATCATCTTTTTTACACCTGATGTTGTAAGCACAAAAAACAACCACCAAAACCATAACATTGTCTCTCTTCTAAGATTTATTTTTCTTATTGAAAGTGGAGAAGATTGTTTCAGGCAAGCCCAAGAAGGCAAAGATGGGCCAAATTTCTGGAAGCACAACCCAGGGTGGGTCTGCTATGCTCACACCTTCTCTGCCCAGAGGCAGATCCAACAGACTTGAACTACACCACTCTTCAGAACAGGAGAGAATTAAATTTGTTTCCACTTAAGTTCTAGTACGTTGCTATGCTCCCTGTGGGTACTCAATAAATATTGACTAAATCAAATATTGTCCTGTGCTATCTTCTTTTTTCTCTTTCCCTCCCTTCCTCCTCTGGTTAGTTCTGTGGTCCTTAAAAATTATATGTGTATAGCCTTTTTACAGACTCTTTCCTTACTTTCTGTTTCCTAAATTTTCACTGTCAGCCTCTATGTGTTCTAACACTATCTCCATGTTTTGTTTTTCTCCGCTTCTGGGTTTTATCTTTTGTGGTGCTAGGGATCAAACCCAGAGCCCTATGCAGGCTAGGCAAGTGCTCTACCACCAAGCTACATTCACAGCCAAGAGCTTATCTCACAACTTCTTTCTGGACCTGTCTCCTTGGTTTCCTTTTTCTAAAACTCTTTACCTCTGTTTCTGTATTCCTTCCTTCCATTTCTCTTGTCTCTCTCTGCCTTTCTGTCTCTGTCACACACACACACACACACACACACACACACACACCCCTTTACATACCTGTGCTTGTTCCCCTCCTGAGTTATTATCAAAAATCACTGAGCAAAGTACATTATATGCATGTATGGAAATGTCATGATGAAACCCCTTACTATGTACAATTTAATATATGCCAATAAAAATTCAAAACCAAAAGCAGTCATTGCATTTTCCCAAGAAATTAGATACACTAAAAGATTTTTGTGTATTCATAATAGTTCATGTTACACTTCTATTCTTTGAATCAGCATTTTCAATCCCTGAATGCAGGAACTTGGGAAAAGTTGATTGGTCTCTATTCACCGTATACCATTCTAAGTCATGCATTTGAGTGATGGGTCTGTTCTCCTCTGGGCTTTTTGTTTGCCCTCTGGCTAGACAGGATTGCATTCCTTTGCTCATTAGGACACGAACAGTGACATTTCACCAGGCCAGCCTAAAGGGAACACTTTGCTTAGCCCTTCCTCTAGTGTTTCAAATCTCATTCCATTTTTTTTGGCCCAAAATATTGGCACAAAAACATGGTTGCATAAAGTCCTTTGAGTATGATGCTGACTTGGCCCTCTTTGCCTTGGATTTTAAGGATGGGAGTGGGACACCAATGTGTTTCTGCCTTCCTTCAGCCTCTGACCCCAACTCCCACCCCATGCACACTTCTCTCAGGTTTGGCAGGTTACTGTGCTGCCTTTGGTGTTAAAATTAATTCTCTAACTGCCCTTCTTGCCTGGAAATGTAACAAACTTATTGGTACTAAGAGGGGCCACGGTGGGGATTGGACCTTAAAGAGACCATGACACGTGTGAACTACAAACAAAGCCCCTGTCCTTGTATGTAGGAGAACCACACGTGCTCTAAGCATTTCATGCAAATATCTCATTTAGTCCTTACAGCAAGCCTAAAAGTTAGAATGATGACATTTGTTTTGCAGAAGAAAACTGAGGCTAAGAGGAGTTAAGTGACTTGATGAAGGGCATACAAAACCCTAGAGCCAAAACGTGTTACATACAAGTGTTTTATGTTCTTGATGGCAATCTTTATGCGTTTACTTTAGCGCAAAGTTAGCATTCAATTCATGTAAATCCTCGTTCTTCTCAAATTTGCATGTTTATAAATCTTATTAGTACATTCATAAATTAGTAAATTTTATAACTATTTTGAAGGGATAATTCTTTTAACTTAATTAGATTCCAACTTAATTGATTCCTTAATATGTAACCATGCTTATTAATGTAGTATGTTTTTAGGTTTTTCTCTGTTTTTTGTCTTTTTTTTTGCCACTGGGAGGCATACTAGGCAAGCACTCTACCCCTGAGCTATAGCTCAGCTATATTTTAATTTTTTTAAGTACGTCAATCATTTGACTTAAACTTTCCAAGAACTTGTCATTCTTAAAAGTACGTTAAATTAAATTTAGTTATGATGAAACTTAATTTCTCTTAAATGTCCCAAGTAAGATTTTAATCTGAATTTACAAGTCTAAAGCAGTGACTGAATTATACATTTTAACAATTGAAATTACGAGTTTGACTAACTAGTATTCTAAGAGATTAAACGTTCTCAAAGTTTAAATAAGGACAGATTCCTAAATTCAAGCATTTTCCAGCTGTGACTTTAATATTTTGAATCTTAGTCCATAATACTAAATTTTGCCAACTTTGTAAGGAAACATCCCTAATAATTGTACCTTCCTAAATAACTTTGGGACTCTTATTTGCCAAGCTGGTGGAGCACAGTAAGTTTAATTTATGTAAGCAAGTACCCTCTGAATTAGAATCCTAAAATGGCTCCCTAGTGTAGGCAGCCCGTATAATAGTCTCTGGGCTGTGAATAGAACTTGTGAATATAATGGGCTGTCACTCCTGTGACTGTTAAATTTATTGAAAAAGAACTTCTCCAGATGCAATCAAGGCTCCTAATCAACTTAACTGGAGTTAATCAAGAAAGGACAGATCTTGGATGATCCTGATCTAATCAAGTCAGACCTTAAGAGAGACCAATAGCAACAACAGCAGCACAATCTTGCTAGCCTTCAATGATGACCCCAAGCCTCAAATAAGATCACAGCCCTAGCTGCACCCTGAGTTTCAGTTTAGTGAGACCCTGAGCAGAGAACCAAGATAACCCATTTTCAGACTTCTCCCCAGAAACCATGAGATCACAGAATTGTGTTTGTTTTAAATTGCTAAATTTGGTGATTTATTAAACTATAAAAAACTAACCGTCTCCTACTGGGGTGACCTCATCATTCTCATCCTTTAAATTCAACTTGTATATACCTGACTCTTCTGAGCTCATTAAATATCTTCCTGTCTGTAATAACTTCACCAAGTTTCTAGGTTCTGGAAAATGGGGATCCTGTACATTCATTACATTCTTTCTCTATTTGGGTCACAACATTTGTAGATATTGAGATCAAAAACAGAGAACGCAGCTATCTTTCATCCCTTTATTTAACTACACCAAGATCATTTTCCTAAAAACTAATGTTTCTACTTCTTTTAGTGACCAGAGATAAGCTAAGGATTTACTTATATCTTGAGTCCTGAAATGATATTGAGATGCCCATTGTTCCTTTTCATTCTGAGAGCACTCTAAAAATTCTCTGGCTTGTGCTTCTGAGGTTCCCTGTCATTGCTGCTTCATTGCTCTGAAGCAACCAGAATTATATTATAATACCATTCCTCATTCAGTCCATCAAAAATGTGCAATACCCTCACTATCAAATGAGTTTTAAGTTCATCTGTGCATTTATTCATTAAGCTTTTTAATGGCTTGTTCTTTATATATATGTATATTAAATATATATATACACACACGTAATATGATGAGAGATACAAAACATAAAATATAAAAATTACTCTTCTGTAATACTTTATGATCTAGTTAGAAATAAGGCATAAATTCAAAAATTAGGAATTTTCATACAAAATAATAAGGGTTAAGTGATAGATATGTGAAGTGACATGATTGGTACAAATAATAAGTGGACATAGAAAGGAGGGTAGTTTGAAAAACCTTCATGGAACAAGTAGGATTGAAACTCGTTTATTCGTTTGGCAAGCATGAATTTAGAAAGTTTGAAGTGTCAGGCTCTGAAGTCCAAGAATATGGTATAGTCACCCCCTTCATCAAGCTCACACTCTAATTGAGCAAACAAAAACATAAGAAAATAATAAGTATACATCTGAGGATAAACGCAAGTACAATGTAGGGTGTGACATACACTGCAAACCAAGTGGAGAGTGGAATTGTGCTGGCAGTGAGGATGGGTGGGAGTGAATGAGGAAGGGGCTTTCAAAGCCTATACTCCTAGCACTTGGGAGGTAGGGCAGGAGGATTGTGAGTTCAATGCCAGCCTGGGCTACATAATGAGATTCTGTCTCAAATACAATAAAATAACATAAATTTAAAAGATGTTTTACATGTGAGCTGGCTGATTTGTATAAGCTATCATTTCCTAGCTGGGTGGTAATGCTATTTCATAATATTTAAAAAATCATATTCAAGAACAAACTACAAACTGGTATGTAAACAAGAGCAGAGAAATAGTTTCTTTTTTCTATTATGTTTGGACCTAAGATTCTATTTAGGACTCTGAGTAACTCAAAATAAGGGTGAAAAGTCAGCTTCCTATGGGTTTAATCTTGACTGGAAAGCAATGAAGCAACCACATGGTTTCTATTGTTTTGGTGTTAATCAAAGCATGCAAGTCTGTGGGTGTTGACTGTTTGAAAATCAGCAGAAACTGCACTACGTGTGGTGGCCAGCATCTCCCTGGCCTTTCTCCAAGCTGAGTTTTCAAAAGGCAGAGAACAGCCCCAACAAGCCCTCAGAGCAGATGTAGCAGACATGGTTGTGCTGCAGAAGATGCTTTATGGGCAGGAAGGGGCAACAAGGAGAAGTCCTTTCATGTTTTCAGGCAGATCCAAATGCTCTGAGAACCTGTCAAGGAAAGGATAAACAATAGGTTTCTGAGCAAACTATAGAGAGAATTAGGAATGCTCAGGAGCACCAAAATGTCCCTAGGATGATCCTATTTTCAATCTCCTAAGTTTATTTTAAATTGCATATATTCAAATTATACATGTTTTGATATATATGTCCATACATAGAAACACATAGATAGTGAAACAATTACTAAATTTAAACAAACATCTCAATTACTGTATGTATATACTGAAAGCGCTTAAAATCTCTCATAGCAAATATTCAGAATACAATACAATATTATTAACAATAGTCCTCATACTAAACCTTAGATCTCTAGGCTCATTCATCCTACATGACAGCAATTGTGTTCCTTTTGACCTACATCTTCCCATTCTCCACCTCCATTCAGGCTTTTAAATTCAGCTGAGATGCTACAAAAGAGACATGAGCTATCATATAGTAAGAAACTAGGCCTTGACTTGTATATTTCAAAGTTTTCTTAATCTAGCAGTTCTCAAGTGCTCCTATGGCTGACTCAATCCAAGGGTTACAACAAATTGTTGTGTGTGTTGCTCCCTGTACAACACACAGAGGAAAGGGAGGGTAGATTCTTAAGGAAGAGGGATCTTTTTTCTTATTTGCACAGATCTGTGGATAAACACCCACCTGACTATATCCTGTGCCCCACATCATCTTTCCATCCAGAAAAAATTCCAAGAACACAAATCAAAGTGTAGTTTTTTTGGGGGGGGAAGGGCAAAGCCCCAGTAAAGTTATATTGAAATGTGAAGGCAGGAAAGTACACCAAAAGAGAGCAGGGAGCGGTAGTGAGATGGCTCAGAGCCAAAGCCTAGTTTCTTATCATACAATAGCTTATGTCAGATGCTTTTCCAGAATCTCAATTGCTGTCATGTAGGATGATTATGTCTAGAGATGTAATGTTTAGCACAAGGACTATAGTTAATAATACTGTATTGTACACTGAGAATGCTCTAAGAAAGTAGATTTTAGGTGCTCTCAACACACACAGACACACGCACAAACACACAGAAGCACTGCAGGAGTTTGATAGAAAATAAAGTACTTGAGAACTGCTGAGTTTATCTGGTGTTGAAGTTTTTCCCCGATTTTATGCCACCTTGTCTTACATTTACATTTGCTGAACTACTATAGCTAGATGTATGCTAAATTATGTTTTAGCAATACGCAAATTAACCCCCAAAATCTACATTCAGTGCCAGTACCTCAAAACAATTTCTACTTAAGGTTGTGCTCTATTTTGTGGGTTTATCCTTCTCTATGTTATGTTAATGATAAATAAAATTCCTTTATTTCTGCACTGGAAAAGTTTAGTTTGAAATGCAAAAGCAATCTTTAAAAAAATTAATTGTGTATAAAGATTAACTTGACTCCCATTCAGAGAAAATTTAATGCCAGAAGAAAAAGAACCACAATGCCAACTTCAAATAAGAACCACAATGCCAACTGGGAATTATATCAGTGTTTGGATTAAGTTTCTATTCTAGTCTAGCCTTTTCATATGGTTTGGGCCCTGTGATTTTCTTCATATAGTGATAATATGTTATGTGATTTCTGATATGTCATCTTGGTAAAACCTTGAGGTAAAAATAAAACCATCAGATCCTTATCTGCCTCTTGAAAGCCCAGTGTATGGTGAAGACACCATCTTAAGCGTCTCCTTTGGGTTGGTTTGTTTTCTTTTCTGCTAGAAGTCACCCCTCATTTTACTTAATATCATCTTATCTCTTTTCCCGTCCTTCATCCCCAAATGCTACTCTTGCCCTCTTCTGTGTGACTTTACTTTACTGAAATTGGACATTAAACATACATGAATCCTTCATCTCTTTTGGAAGCTTCATTTAGTAAATCCATGTTGTATCATTTTAATTCAGCTCAATTTGATAATTATTTATTGGCAGTCTTGAACCATGGGACAAGGCTCTGAGAGAACACAAGCTGAAGGAAATGTAGATTCTTTGCTCAGTGAGCATTCAACACATAGCAACAACACGATAACAAATTGCTGCAATTTCTTTAACACTCACTTTGTGTCAGGACTTCTTAAACTTTTACTTGTGAACCCTGTGATACGAATATTCTTATACTCATTTACCAGTGAGAACATTGAGGCTTTTGAGGTTGAGTGGTCTTCTTAAGATAAGAAAACCAGTAAGTGGTAGATTTGAGAATTGAAATGATGACCTAAATCAATTTCCTAAACCCAACAAACAAGTGGAGGATGATAAGAAAAGTACACACAAAACTATAACCAAAATATTGATCCACTAATGTCTGCCACCATCTACTTTGAGTAATACCCCTTCCAAATTCTCTCCTTATATAACAGCAATCATCCATTCAACTGCAGGATCCATCTAATCCTATTTACTCTAGCCCTTTCTCTGTCTTAACAGTTTTAGCACTTAAATATCCATCCTTACAACACCATGTTTTGGGACTGTAATAGCCTGTTCTCACACAGTCCTCCCTGACCTGTTTTACTCTGAGAAATTGGTTTTTATCATGCTCCTACTAGACACATTTCAATCACTGTTCTTAGTACAAAGTCCACACTCCTTAGTCTTGAAAAGAAAGCCCTTCAAGACCTGGTTCTTGTTTTTTTTTCTCTGCCTTTACCCTAAATTTACCTGTAGGGACATCCAATTGTACATTCACAAGGAAAATTTATTTTGTACTTTCATTTCCTTAAACATAGTAAGCCTTCTGACTATCTTTACACCTATTTGCATGCTATCCTATCTGGAACCTGCTTCTTTGCCAGAGTGATTTCTAGCCATCTTGCAAAACCTAGCTTTACTGTCTCCAAGCTGGGCTTCCCTGACTTGTTCCCTGCCTAGTTGAATGACATGGCAATACCTGCGGATTTCATTACAATCTGCTATCCTGTTGTCAATAAAACTCACCCTATTCCATGTGACCCAGCAGCACTTTGTCTATTTCTAGCCCTAGGCCAAAAGCTTCTATCAGGCAAGGACTGTCATATATCACACAGGCATTCAATTAATGATTATTTAATGAAAAAAAAATGAAGGGATCTCTCAATAGTTTCTGTTGATTGTGGAATGCATTTCCTGAATTCCCATTTGATATGAGCACTCTCACTCACCAACTGGAAATGTCACCCACAACCCACATTAGATATTAATGCAGCAGCCAGAAACACTTTAATGAATTTCAAAGGCTTAACACTCCTAATAGTTTCTGTCCTTCCTATTCTTTGTAGAGGTTCTCTCACACACATTCATGTTAATTAATAAAACTAAATATTAAGAACAATACAAAATGCCTTTAAGTGTGTGGATGTTCAATGATGTCTCCTACTGTCGAAGGGTATGGAAACAGAATTGGTACCATATCTTCTGCTTTTAAATAAGATGCCCTCTGGGGCTGGAACTGTGTCCTTGATACAGCCTTCCTGTTTTAGGGCTTGCAGACTTGCATAGCATTCTTTTTCTCTAACAATAACAGCAATAAAAATAGCATGGACTTCTTATAATCTTACTCATAGCCCAAGGAAGGAAAGATTACAAAATTGTGCCAATATAAGATCATTAAAGGAGATCTCTACAGGTCCCAACAAGTCCCAACAAATGCTTAGCAAACGCTTTATATAATATGGAGAACAGTATAAAAGAGGCATAAAGATACATGTGCTATGAATCTTTAGGAAAAGACATTTGATGTAGCACGTAAAAGTGGACTGCCACAGGGAGACACAATCTTTGCTGAGAAGTCAATCTTAAAAGAGCTTTCTAGGCCAGAAAATTATTTCTTTATAAATCTTCTTTGAAGAAGTATTTTGGGGCATCTACCATGTGACCTTTAGTTTGTGTTGTGGTTTTTATATGAAATGTTCCTCAAAGGCTTATGTGTTGAAGGCTTGCTCCCCAGTTGGTGTGCTGGGAATGTCCCTTGTATATCTTGTCCCCTATCAGTCTTTGCTCTGTCTCTTCTCTTCACTTTCTGGCCACCATGAGCAGTTTTTCTCTGCCACATCTTTATGCCACCATGATGTTCTGCCTCACCAACAGGCCCTTAGCAATGGAGTCAGGAAACAATGGACTGAAACTTCTGAAACTTAGCCAAAATCAATCTTCCCTCCTTTAAATTGTTTCTATCAGATATTTTGATCCACTATTTTTAGTGTGAAGTACAAAAAAGTAAGGTAGTAAAACATTAAGTTTTAAGAGGGAAAAAGTTTTTGAAGAATAGAGTTGCATTTCAGACTAGGAAGCTGTATCACTTCCTAGATGTTTCTGGGGCAGATTAACCTCCCTGTACCTGAGTTTCCTCACTTGTAAAATGTTGATAGTAGTCCTACTTCACAGATTAATTCAGAAATTTAAATAAGATAATGTGCTGTAAGTTCCCAGCATAGTGACTGGCACAGGAGGTGGGCTCAGTAAATGGTGTTTTTCTACCTGCTAACATTTGTTTAATACACCTGGAACTAGGTCTGCTTAGTGCCAAATGAGAAGCCTATAGAGAAAAACTGTTAGGAATGAATCTGTCTATATAGTCATCCTATCTATCTATCTATCTATCTATCTATCTATCTATCAAACTATCTATCCGCTATCTATATATCTGTGCATTTAGCATATTTACAGTATTCACTTACATATATGTTATACCTGACCTCTAGGGATAAACATATTCCTGTCCTTGTCTCCTTCCTTTAAAAATTGTAACCTCCTTAGGAATATGGTTATTTCTAGTTTACCTTTGTATCTTTCTAGCAGACAACATTGTGGCACATACACTAAATATAAATATATACAATATATAACTGTTGGCTCTCTGTGACTAGGTGATTGGACTCTGGAAAGTAAAAATAATGTCTGACTTAAAAAAATGTTTAATTACCATACTATATCTGAACAAAGGACAAAATGAAACTTCCCAATTTGGGTCTAGTTTCTCAATCCAAACCCTCTAAGCTCATCATTATCCTCATACAGCACACTGTGTTTGTGTGCTTTGAGGGTAGGAAATGATGGTTTACCCACTGTATGCCAGGCCCCTTAGATTACCAAACAACTTTCATGATGACTCACATGAGGTACCCTGGTAACTCCATGGTACAGAGGAGAAAACTGAGGCTGAGAGGCTAAGACTATAAAGTCAGGCAGCTCAGCAGATGGGAGTACTGAGATTTACTTCTAGAACAACTTTCTGCTTTCTCTCAGCCCCACAACACTCTGTCTGCCTTTGTTACAGCACAAATTAGAGGTGGGAAAGAAGACCATGAGGCAAGACAATAGGC
Source organism: Castor canadensis (assembly GCF_047511655.1). Classification (NCBI taxonomy): domain Eukaryota; kingdom Metazoa; phylum Chordata; class Mammalia; order Rodentia; family Castoridae; genus Castor; species Castor canadensis. The sequence goes on along the minus strand of NC_133392.1, from coordinate 104,241,702 downwards.
TGGGAATGGTAGTGTAGGGTCTTGTTTGCTCTGTGACACACACATTTTTCCTTGTGATTCTTGATGAGGCTTACATCACCAGGACTTTGCCCAACATCTGCCTTATCTAGTAAATGACAAGACCATAGAGAAAAAGTATTATTTTAAATAGAACCCAACTTCCTAAGTTCATATGTTAGTGTCCACGCAGAAATGCAAAATACCTTTTACATGACTAAGACCTCTTCTCTGAATAATCAGGACTTTTCCAGGAATGAATAGGATTTTATTTCACAAAGTGTTAAAATAAGCTAAGCAAGTGTTCTTTTAAAAACTACTGCAATGGAGCATTATTCACAATAACTAAGTTATGGAAATAGCCAAGATGCCCCACTACCGTTGAATGGTTTAAGAAAATGTGATATTCATAGACAATAGAATTTTATTCAGTCACATAGAAGAATTAAATGTTGTCATTTGCAGGTAAATGGATGGAACTGGAGAACATCATCTTCAGTGAAGTTAGCCAGGTTAAAAAGGCCAAAAGCTGCATGTTTTGTCTCATATGTGGAATATCTGACCTAAAAAAACACAAGCAATATTATGAAAAACAGGTCATGCCAAGGGGAGGTCACATAAGAGAGGGGGAAGGTAAAAGAAGGTGAATATGTCTGATGTACTTCTTATACAAAGATGAATGTAGAATTTTTAAACCTATTGAAGCCACCATAAAAAAGGGACTAAGGTAGAAAGAAGAAAATTAGAGGAGATGAGATGAACCAATTTGGGTTATAATATATATATATATAATATATATTATATATATATATGGAAATGTCACAGGGAAACTCCCTATGCAAATATCTTAAACAAATAAAAAGGTCATTCTTTTTTCATTTACAAAATTGGAGAATAGAAGGGCAGAACAGGAATTGCCTGGTGGGTGGGACTAGTACCAGTGGGAGGAGAGAGGAGGTGGGGAAAGGGTATGGGAGGGTGAATATGGTGTAAATACTGTGTACACATGTATACAAATGGAATAATTATACCTGTTGAAACTATTCCAGGAACAAGGAGAGGGGGAATAAAGGAGAATGATGGAGAGTGTGAACTCAAGTATGATATATTTGTTATATTGTAAGAACATTTGCAAATGCCACACTGTACCACCCAGCACAACTATATGTATATATATAGATATATAAAACAATATAAAACAAAAAACTACTGCAATGGACTGGGCATAGTGACTCACATTTGTAATCCTAGGTACTTAGAAAGCCAAGAGTAGAAGGATCATGTTTTTAGAGGCACCAGCCCAGGCTAAAAAAATTAGCAAGGCCCTATCTCAACAAATAAGCTGGGTGTGGTGCTTGTGCTTGTGATCCCAGATACTCAGGAGGCCATAAGTAGTAGAATTGCTGTCCAAGCTGGCCCTGAGCAAAACTGAGAGACCCTACCTAATTAAAAGGGCTGGAAAACTACTCAAGTGGTAAAGTGCCGGCCTAGTAAGCACCAGCCTAGTAAGCACCAGACCTTGAGTTCAAACCCCAGTACTGAAAAAAAAACAACCGCTTCCCCTTCAAAAAACTACTACCATGATGAAATTCTCCAAATGTTCCAAAATACATTTGCTGGTAGGAAAAGCAACAGAGAAAGTTCATTTGTTTGTAGCTTCCCTGATATTTTAATTATATCTTCTATATTCTCCAAATCTCATAAACCCAACAATTTTAATTTTAAAATTTTTAACAAAAAATTTAACCTATATGTATGTAATAGTAACTTTGAAGTATATCTTTTGCCAGTCTCAAAAATTTAATTATAAATGCCAATAAGCACATTTTGGTTTGGTCACAATAGAAGGTAATGTTTTGAAGAGCCTGATAAATTTAAATTTTCTTATGTATTTTTGTGATAATCATCAGTTTAACTCTGTTAACTACTAAATGACATTTGAGCCTGCAAGTCTGCCAGAAAATGACATTCAATTCCTAGCTTCTTATATGACCTTGAATTACTTCGAACATATCTGAACCCTCTTAGGTGTCTGATATGAAGGCTATCTGGTTATTTTCTACTGTTCTTAAAGAAAAATTAATTGTTCCTCCATAAGTGTGCTGCATAATTGCTCAACTCACAGAAGAAACTTAAGAGTACTTTTAATGAAGGGCTATCATAAATGAGAATTCCTTTGGGATTTGGATCAAGCCAAACCTTTAGGTTCTTTGTTTCTTGATAGTTCTCCCACGAATCCCACTCCTATCCCTATCAGAGATATGTTAATCCTCACAACAGTGTTATGGAGAAGGTAATATTAATTCTATTTTATAGATAATGCAGCTAAGACTCAAGGAATTCAAGTATTGTACCCAGATCATGCAACTATCAAGTGCCAGAGACAGGGTTTAGAAATCTTTATTTGACTAAATCTAATTTTTTCACAGAAGAAAATACCGAGTACAAGAAAGGAACCAATCTAACATAAGTTCAGGTACAGAAGCATGAAGCCAAGTGGACAATATAACATCTTGTTTTCTTTGTACCTGTTGCTACATATAAGAACTATCATTGCAAAGCTCAGGCTAGGGAGATTCCAGAAAAGATTTAAGTATGAAAAGCAGTTGTACTGGACCAAGGGAACCAAAGAAATCTTTTTCATAAATCTCTGCCAGTGTGTGACAATGTCCCAGACATTTTGAAACTAGGAGGTCAGAGTCTGCAGTGCATGATTTCAGCCTGTGTGATGCAAGATCCCAGCTTCTGTTTCTGGGAAAGACTGTCCTTGTACAAAAATGGAAATACTCCTAAAATTTCCGGAGTTAAAATATCTCCTTTTTGAAATGAGAAAAGTAGAATGTAGGTTTTAAAATTGTCTTTAATTATGAATTGACCACTGTAGTAGGTTGAATTATGTATCCTCAAAAGCTGTTGGAGTCCTAATAGCTAGTGCCTGTGAAGGTGACCTCATTTGGAAACACAGCCTCTGTAATGATCAAGTTAAGATGGGATCTTTAGAGTGACCCTAATCCAAGATTTGTGCCTTTATAAAAAGGGGGAAACTTGGACAGAGATGGACATGTATAAAAGGGAAAATAAAATGAAGGTACTCAGAGAATGGTCAAGAATGCCAGCTAACCATTAGAACCCAAGAGTGGCATGGACAGATCTGTCTCACTGTCCTTGGCAAGAACCAGCAATACTGACAACTTGATCTCAGACTTCTAACCTCCAGAACTGTGAGACAATCCTCTTTTGTTATTTGAGTGTCCCAGTTTGTGGTAGTTATGGAAACTAGGAAACTTGGTTTTGCTTTTTTTTTTCTTTTAGAAATGTTGCTAGTTCTCAAAGTCTGGGAACCCTTGAGTGAATGACCTCAAGGTCACATCCAATTCTTAGGTTTTATGATATCTTACACTTTGGAACCTCCTTTGCAAGCATTCTGTTCATTCACCAGGGTTCTTCCAGGATTGGTGACTTCTTGAGTCTTCTCGAGATGGCAGAGTATGATTCCAGGAATGGGGAGAGAGAGGATAAAGGAGAATGGTGGAGGGGGCAAATTGAAGTATGATATATTTGATACATTGTAATAATAGGGTGAGTGGGCAGATGCTGTCTACAAACATCTCTTATCATTATAAGAGATGTTTAATGCATTTTAATGCATTCCAAGGGTCCCCATCCTTGCTGGCTCTGAGAATGGGTCACTTAAGACGTTGCAGTTTCCTCATGTGAAGTAGACTTCACCCACATTTTCTGCTGAGTGAAATAAGCCAATACCACTTACTGAAAGTGCACGTAGGCAGCCCATACTGATGCCCATCTTGGTTTTCTTGGTTTTTACCTTTCCTCTTTCACTTGAAATATACCTACTCTGCAATGCCTTCCTTGACTTCAACCTGCCATTAGTATCTGTACCACTGCTGTGGTTTTTATAATATATACCCTTCTGCATTGTAATGAAATTGGGTCAAAAGAACAGAATTCGGTGGTTTTGAGCATAGTTTCTTGGTTTCAGATTATCTACGTTTATAGTCATCACTGCAACACTTAGAGATGTGCACCTTATACAACTGAATTCTCTGACATCAGTTTCCTCATCTTTAAAATAAGGTTAATGTTAGTACTTATATACTGGAGGTTTTTCAGGATTAAATGAGTTAATGTATAAAACACATGGTATAGTGAACATATGATAGAATTAAGACATACAATGATACCATCTCATGTTCCTTTTTACTTCTAGGGTTTCAGATAAGGAGCTACTACTTTGATATATCACCAGAGATATGATTTTAAGATCTTTACTTTATGGTTCTCTTTCTTAACCATCTGCTCCTTCTTCATGCATCCTCCCAACCCAGGATCTTCTTTCCTTAATGCTGTAATAATAACCACCTTTATCTCTGCCTAATGCTTCAAGAGTGTTCCAAGAACTGTACTATTCTTTATAAAAGTACAGAGGTAGATTTGTTTTCTAGAAAGTTTAAAAGACATAATATACGTGAAAATGCCCAAGGAAGAATCTGGTCCAGAAATAGCTTGTGGATGCATCCAAAGAATGTTTATTAAATAGCTGCTCTTTACTTAGTGTTGTGCTGCTGGGTGCTGGGGATGCAGTCCTTGCCTTTATTGTTTACTGTCTGTGAAGACCAGGGACAATTGTATACATTGCCTTGCAATGTGATGAGTTGTATTGGAAGGAGGAGCCAGGTCCTATGGGAACATGCAGTACATGTAATTCACTCTAGGAATAGGACAGCCTTCTTGTAGGAAATAGGATCCAGACTGGAAATTAATCAGTAATTCATTAACCCATTAATTAATGGAAATTAATCAACCTTGTAAAAAGAGAAGAGTATCCCAGGCTACAGGGAAATCACATGGTAGAAACCATGAAGGTGCAAGGCATTACCATTCTTTTGAACAACTGCAAGGAGATCCTAGGAGTTGAAGAGTAGGGGGGATATGTGTGGGCCAGACTGTATAGGACTTTTATGCTTCTGCTTAGATTTTTCCCTGCAGGCAATGGGTAGCTCCTCAAGAGTGTTAGACTCAGAACTAACAGGACAAGATCTGGATTTTATACTAGCAGTAGTATGAAGGATAAGTTGCAAAGGACTGGAGTAAAAACAAAAAGTATTTTGTGAGGTTTTTGCAAAACCCTCCATTAGAAAAAAAAAGTTAAGGATCAAAACTAAATGATGGAAGCAAAAAGGCTAATGAGGAGAGTAAGTTGAAAATGAGATGTAAGTTTGCACCAATTTTCATAGGGGTGTGATTGTATGACATCTTTTAATGACTTAGTATTAGATACTTCAAGAATTCACAAGTTTTTCTAGATGGAGTAACTGTAGTGGTAGGAATTTTGAAAATGTCAGAAGTGATCTTTGAGTAGTAAGGACTTGAGGATGTCTTACTTATTCTTCAGTGGAAGCAAACTTCCCAAAGGAGGTGAACTTGAGATCATAAAATTCCTAAAATTATCAATTCCTTCCTTATTTTCTTTAATATGGAACTGATTTCAGATTAATTCTATTTTTATTTTTATCTTACAGACCCCTGTCCCTATTTCTTTGGTAGGTGATTGCCAAACGCCAAGCTCCTATCAAGGACAGTATTTCCTTCTCTCATAGTAGCCTAGTTGCCAGAGTTGGAAGGATGGGTGTTGGTGTTTTCTGCTATGTGTACACAGATGGACCTTGAAGGATATCTACTTTTACTCCCATCCTAACTATACAGGAATTAATGATGCCTCTGAGTAGTGGGAAATGTAGAATAAACCCTTAGAGTTATCATAATTGCATATAAGTGATGAATTAAAGAAGGAAAGAGACTGTGGACATATGTGTTAAGCATTTTTTAAAAAATACTATTTCCTGTTTGAAGTAAGGCACAAAATGTAATGTGTATAACTTGGTACCTACATTAATTTGGGAACTGGCTCATCCATTATCATGGGGATTGCTTTTCAGCTCTGATTTTATTTTGAAGGGAATAGAGAAGTGTAAAAGAGGGAAGCAGGGCCTTCTGTAGGCACAACTGCTGCATAGAACTCAGCAAACTCTGTGAAGATTATCACATGTGCACTGGGAAATTATCATGAGGCACGACCAAATTTATCTTAGATAAACCTCTCCAAGCCCACGTGGCAAAGCAATAAGGTTTTGCACTTGACTGTTTTGATATTTGATAATTTATTGCAATTACATATGTTGGCCTAGTATGAGGAAACAGATAGGAATACCTTAGTTAATTTCCCAGAGTAAGACTAGGGAAGCTACAAGAAAACATGTAGTCAGTGTTGCTGCTACATGGGGATAGGTCAGGCAAAACAAGAATTTTGAAATGCATTGGTTTCACCAAGGGTTTCTTTGGGCTTATCTAGATTTTCTGTTGAGAAGAGTTTATTTCTATTAAAATGATACCAGAAATTTAGACAGTTCTTTTCTTTTTTTTTCACTTTTTTTTAGAAGTACTGGGATTTGAACTCAGGACCTCACACTAGGTAGGAGCTCTATCACTTGAGCCACTCAACCAGCCCTGCTTTGTGTTGGGTATTTTTGAGGCAGGGTCCCATGAAATATTTGCCTGCACTGGCCTCAAATTGCAACCTCCTGATTTTTGCCTCCTTAGTAGCTAGGATAACAAGCATGAGCCACTGGCATCCTCCCAGGACAGATAATTTTCATTTAATGATCTGATTTCCTCTAGACATCCCCTTTTCCACCCAACTCCCATTATTATTACCATCATCATCATGACTTTAGCCTAGATTCCACATGTGAGTAAAAACCTGTGATATTTGGCTTTTTGAGCTTGGCTTTCTTTGCTCAACATGATGATCTATTATTCCATCAATTTTCCCGCAAATGATGTAATTTCTTTCTTCTTTATGACTGAATAATAGTCCATGGTGTATATATACCACATTTACTTTATCCATTCATTGTTTTTTGGGCACCTAGACTGACTTCATAGATTGGCTATTATGAACAGTGCTGCTATAAACCTGGGTGTGCAGGTATCTCTCTTGTATGTTGATTGACAGTCCAAAAGAAGTGTCACAAACCTATCATGAATGCAAGTGTGTATCAACCCTATACAACATCAGCAATACTTAGGAAGGGGAGAAATACATAATCTTCCATTTACTTTATCCCAAACCTAATTTGGATTTTGAATCTAACACTGAAAAAGAATTTCACTACAAAAGGTATGAGGAAAAAGGCAAACACAAATACATTGAACTTCAAAATGGTGACACATACATCAAAGCACAGAGCAGAGGTCTGAGGAGAGGAGAGAGACTCAAACAGCCTCTGTGGACTCCCCCACCTGACACAAAATGTTAAAGAAAGAGGATGCAAGAAATACCAGGTACTGGCACAAAAACAGACATGAAGACCAGTGGAACAGAATAGAGGACCCGGATATGAAGCCACACAACTATAACCAACTTATCTTTGACAAAGATGCTAAAAACATACGATGGAGAAAAGACAGCTTCTTCAACAAAAACTGCTGGGAAAACTGGTCAGCACTCTGCAAAAAACTGAAACTAGATCCATGTTTATCACCCTATACCAATACTAACTTAAAATGGATCAAGGATCTTAATATCAGACCCCAAACGCTAAAGTTGGTACAGGAAAGAGTAGGAAATACTTTGGAAGTAATAGGTATAGGCAAAGACTTTCTCAATGGAACCCCAGCAGCACAGCAACTAAGAGAGAGCATAGATAAATGGGACTTCATAAAACTAAAAAGCTTCTGCTCAACAAAAGAAATGGTCTCTAAACTGAAGAGAACACCCACAGAGTGGGAGAAAATATTTGCCAAATACACGTCAGACAAAGGACTGATAACCAGAATATACAGGGAACTCAAAAAACTAAATTCTCCCAAAATTAGTGAACCAATGAAGAAATGGGCAATGAACTAAACAGAACTTTCTCAAAAAAACAAATTCAAATGGCCAAAAAACACATGAAAAAATGCTCACCATCTCTAGCCATAAAGGAAATGCAAATTAAAACCACACTAAAATTCCACCTCACCCCTGTTAGAAAATCCATCATAGCAATACCACTAACAACCGGTGTTGGTGAGGAAGTGGGGGAAAAGAACACTCTTACACTGCTGGTAGGAATGCAAACTAGTACAACCACTCTGAAAAAAAATTTGGAGGCTACTTAAAAATCTAAACATAGATCTATCATATGATCCAGCAATACCACTCTTGGGGATATACCCAAAAGAAAGTGACACAGGTTACTCCAGAGGCACTTGCACACCCATGTTTATTGCAGCACTATTCACAATAGCCAAGTTATAGAAACAGTCAAGATACCCCACTACTGATGAATGGATTAAGAAAATGTGGAATTTATACACAATGGAATTTTATGCATCCATGAAGAAGAATGAAATCTTATCATTTGCAAGTAAATGGATGGAACTGGAGAACATAATTCTGAGCGAGGTTAGTCTGGCCCAAAAGACCAAAAATTGTATATTCTCCCTCATATGCGGGCATTAGATCAAGGGTAAACACAATAAGGGTGTTGGACTTTGATCACATGATAAAGTGAGAGCACACAAGGGAGATATGAGGATAGGTAAGACACCTAAAAAACTAGATAGAATTTGTTGCCCTCAATGCAGAGAAACTAATGCAGATACTTTAAAGCAACTGAGGCCAATAGGAGAAGGGGACCAGGAACTAGAGAAAAGGTTAGTTCTAGAAGAATTAATTTAGAAGGTAACACACATGTATAGGAAAGCAATGTGAGTCAACTCCCTGTATAGCTATCTTTAGCTCAACTAGCAAAAACCCTTGTTCCTTCTTATTATTGCTTATACTCTCTCTTCAACAAAATTAGAGATAAGGGCAAAATAGTTTCTGCCTGGTAGCGAGGGGGTGGGGGGGGCAGGGGGTTATGGGAGGGGGCAGGAGGAAGGGGGGAGAAATGACCCAAACATTGTATGCACATATGAATAAAAGAAAAATAAAAGAAACACCAGGTACCAGTTACAACAATAAATACAGACTCTCCATCAGGAAAAAAAAATTCTTTCATAGAATAAAATCTTAGAACATGTAAAAGGAACAATCACAGAATAAATTACAGTGTGAGAAAGTAGCAAAAGGGACCAATAAACTAACTTTTCTAAGCAGTAGCAGTGAAATGTCCAGATAAAGAGAATAAGATAAATGAATCAATAGCATTTGCACCAGTGAAAGAAGAATGAGTTTCCAGGACCTTTATTTCAGCTGCCTTCACAAGGTAGATCAGGAGAGCCTGAGGGAAGTAACTGTCAATTATTCCATGAGGCTCCTGAACTTTGTTGAGAACCCACCACATTGAGATCATGGTGCTGGGCCACAGGCAGTAACTGGCATGAAGATAAATGAGTCACTATCTGTATCCTGAGCACACAACAAAAACAAAGTTCAGTGTCGTGGGGAAGCAGACAGGTGCTCAGCTCCAACAGTAAAGGTCAGCTTGAATAAGTGCTAGAATCAAGGTAGGAAGCTTAGAGATCTAGCAGAGTTGGAAAGAAAAGAAGGAGCAGGGTTTTTTTTAAATGTTCACTAAATGCTTAATAGAAAAGGGTGAAAAACAGTGATGAGATTCAGAAAAGAGTGAAATGGAGCAAAAGGGATAGTACATGTAAGGGCACGGGTTAGGAAAGTGTGGGGAATGTTTGGGAAACTCGAAAGTTCTAGGTTAAGAGATGGGGCAGCACTTACTTCTGGACTAGAGGCCTTATTCAAGGGTTAAGAACTTAAATCTATTAGAAGTGGCAGTAGTGGTGGCAAATTGAAGTCAAGGAAAGAAGTAGTGAGTTAAATATTGGCCCCCTAAAGATATCTTCGCTCCCTAATTTCTGGAACCTATGACTGTTATCTTATTTGGAAAAAGAATCTTTGCAGATGCAATTCAGTTAAGATCTTGAGAGGAAAAACTTATCTTGAGTGAGATTATTCAGGTGGGTAACAAGTTCAGTGACAGATGTCCTGAAAGAAAGGAAGAGAAGGATTTAGGATATCACAGGAGGGCAAGTGATGAAAAGACATAAGCAGAGGCTGGAGTGATGTACAACAAGCCAAGGAATGCTGGAGTTGGGAACAGGGGAAAGGCAAGGGTGAATTAACTTGCACAGCCTTCAGAGAGGTGTGATCTGTTACTACCTTGATTTCAGCCTTCTGTTGTCCAGACTGGGAGAGAATTTCCTGTAGCCACCAAGTGTGGAAATTTGCTGCAAGTCACCCTAGGAAAGTAATACAAGTCCTCAAAACTAATCATTATAAGTGAGTAGAAAATGACTAGCACAGGCATAATGCCTTTGAATTCACATAGATAGGTAGATAGATAGATAGATATTGCCAATATATTATATATATAATATGTATATTCCTATTTTATTCTCATAAGAAAACAGTGAAGCAGCTTTTTTTCCCTATTTTATTGCTGTGGAACCTGGACTCCACAGAAATAAAATCACTTTCTTTTTTTATTGCAAAGCACAATAAAGTCAGTTTTATTATCCCCATTTTAAAGACAGAAAATGGTAACAGAGAAATAACTTATTCAAAGTCACATAGCTAGCAAGAGGAAACTAGGATTTAAACCTAAGTCTTATTCCAAAGCCCTTGCCCTCTTCTAACTAAAGCTACCCCATCTGTATGTTTATAGTTGCATTAAGTATATTTTTCTATGGGAGGGAAAAAAAGACTAGAAAGACAGACAGAAAACTAGCAGTAGCTCTTTCTTGGGAATAAGACTATAGAAAACTTTTACTTATTCTTTGCTTTGCTTTCATATTTAAGTTCTTCACATTTGTCATAAGCCACTTTGTAAAAGGAGGGATGAGACAAGGTGTTTTTTTAAAGCCCAAGTGGCAGCCACTCTCTCTCCCTCCCTCTGATGGATGCAGACACTGGGCAGGTTTCAGGTAAAGGCAGTGCTGCCTGGGGTTAGAAGTTCAGACTAGAGGCAGATGGCCCAGCAAGGCAGCATCTTCAGAAGCTCTAGGGCAGCTGCAGGACTGCTGTGAGGGTGAAACACGTGCAGAATGGACAGGGCTTCTTCCATCAGGGCTCACACACATTGTAGTATTAGTGATTATTTTTATTACTAATGACACTTTCACTGTACCGAACACAATTTACAGCTTCTCTCTGGAGATGGGACCAAAATGTGGTCCTAAGACAATGTGTCCCAATCTATTAATTAACACTCATGACAGAGCCTACATTCCAGTCCTCCTTTCTCCCAGCTCCCAGGGTTGCCACGGCAACAACTGGACAGGTGTAAAGTGGGATTCCTGGCTCCTAACTGAGCTGGCTCTCAACTCTCATGGATGCAGCTAAACCACCTTGCCTCAGTTTTCCCACTCACATAAAGGAGAGCATAGTAGCTCCTCCCTGAAGGACCATGATGAGGACTGAACAAGATAATGCACACAATACCCTTGGCACCATGTGCAGCCCTGTTGAGTTCCCAATCAACATCTCTATTACCATTTCTTCACTGCTCACTAATGTGGCTTACCCTCCATGTGGATTTTGTCAGTCTTTATAGGTTTTCCTTCCGTCATTTTCCACATTTAGGCATTGCAATATAACATGGAATAGACTTTTCCAAATGATGCATGTCCTTGTGTACATTCTGTAAAATCACTTCCTTAAAGTGATTCAAACTTCTATCACCACTCCTGTTTTTACTACTAGTCCATGTTTTGTTAGTAAGGAATCAGTCCTTACAGCTCTACCTCTTCTCCCCATCCATCCATACTTAATAGTTTCTGAATGGCATGCAAGTGACTGTTACAGGCCTGGACTGGGGAATGGACCAGGAGAAGGAGGGAAAGGGAGGGGGAATTCAAAAGGGAGCACATTTAGGAGACTTTAAATTAGGATAGTAACAGCGAGAGGAGCACTTTTCAAATTGCCTTGAGTCTTAGCTATTGATTTTGTAATTTGGGGTAAGTGTTTCAAATTCTTTGAGTCTCAGTTTTCTCTTACATAAAATGAGCACAATAATTTTTACCTGAGATGGTTTAAGATTAAAGGAACCTTTGAAAACTATAAGGATACTGCAAAATGTTAGTAATAATTATGAAGGTAAAGGGAGGATAGTGTAGTGCTGTGGTTCAGATTTGACTGCACATTAGTATCCCCAAGGGAACTTTTAAAAATTGCTGATGCCTCATCCTACCCCAAAATTATTAAAACAAAATCCTTACAAAGCTTCAAGCATCATTATTTTTAAAAACCATCCAAAATTATTCTTATGCCTGCAGCTAGTTTTGAGAAGCCCCTCTGGGGTGGAGAAAGGTGAACTCTGGAGTCAAATTAATTTGTACACAAATGCCTTAAAATAATTTTATAAAGTTACACTTTGTAAAGTATGTGACCTTGGACAATGACCTAACCTTTATAAATTTCTGTTTCCTCAACTTTGAAATGGGAATAATAGTTAACTGAAAATACAGTTATAGGAATTGAATTAAATGTATGGATAAGTGGGAGAGTAAGTTCAGCTAGTTTGGTTTCCCCGTTTCTTTTGCATTTATAAAGTCACCAGAAAACCAAAAGGAAAAGGAAAATAGGGAATTGTATAGTATGCACACATAAGGAAAGTAGGGAATTGTATATTTTGCACATATCCAAAAATCAGTCCCAAAGTGCATTTTCTCAATTTGAGGTAGTCATACAGAGATGTGGCTCTTGTGTTAAGAATGAAGTAGCTTCAATAAACACAATCATTATATAGAACAGTTTTTTATAAAGTCAGTAGACTTTCATGGGGTGTAATTATTCATATTAACTATGAAACCAAGTGCTTCTGTATTAATCAGTGCCACAGGAAAATGCCAAATGTTTCCTGTGCTTAGCAACTCGGATTAGATTAGAGCCACAAGATACCACTTTCATTGTCAAGGACATTTATGGCCATTAAATGCTCGGTTCCCGTAATGGCCAAATGTCACTCTGCTCACAATGGTGGAGAAGTTCAAACATTGGTAACAGCTCTTGTTCTTGTTTTTATTTTAGTTATGGGAAATCACCTTCATCCTTCAAGGCATCTCAGGATCCAACCTGGCAATTTTGTCCTCATTCCTTAGTCTAGACAGAACTTAGAACTAGAAAAACTGAATATCAAATAAAATGCTTCTTTTTCTAACAAATATATGACTAATTTCTCTCTTTATAGTTTCCGTTTTTATAGTTTTATAAATCTATAAAAATCTTCACATCATATAGATAATGAACATATTGAAACAACATAATTTGTAATTGTAACAAGAAGAAAATACTTGAGATTATACAAAAATTGTTCAGGGAACATTGGTTGCTATAGGTTATTTCTGCCCAACTAAACTCATAAATTAACATAAGTCAGTATATTCTGAATTATACCACAGATTTGTTTATTAAATAAACTGTGTCATATTGGTTTTGGCTATATGCTTAAAAAGTAAGTCCCACCCCAGTGGTAACAGACATATTTAGAGCCCAAATCTTGGTTTCTAATATTATCCTCCAATAAAAAGGACCAGAGCTCCTCAGAGAAATCAATTCTAGGACTGGGGCAGGAAATGTAGAAGATGAACCCAGAGTATCTTTTAGTGCATAAAGTAAGGAAATTAGAAAACAAAACAAAACCAAAATACACACACATGCCCAACTATTGGGATGTGTCACAGGGACATAGCAATAAACTGAAAAGGCTCCTGATGGCCAAAGCAGGGATATTTTGTGGAAAACATAAGTGACCTAGTATTGGATTATAACACAAGTATGAAATAACATCCACAAGTCCATACTTATCTATTTAGATATCATTTATTTAAATGGTTGACTAAAATTAATGGGGAGAATAGACAAATCTCTTGTGCAGAATTTTAAATAACTTATATAATTACTCCACCCTCAAGGACATGGGTATAACTTTTTATTAATGAACTTTGGATTATGCTTAGTGATTTTCTCTCAAATAGTACAGTATGGAAAAGGAGAAAAGAGAAGAAATTAGTGGAGAAACCTGACAAACATTTCTGAGGGAGATGATCAAGGTCAATATCAACAGTGATGAGTCATATTTGATAATGTGAACCATGACGTGATGTATGAGAAAAATGTCATACAATTCCAAAAAGGATGTTCTACGAAGTGCATGATGAGTAGTCCTCAAAGCTCCCATCAAAAAATGAGGAGTTTGAGAAACTGCCACCACCAAGAGAAGCCTAAAGAGAGATGATAGCTAAATATAATATCTCCTGGATGGGAACCCTAGAACAGGAAATTGACATGAGATTAAAACTAAAGATAGCTGAGTAAAGTATGGTCTTTAAGTACAACATAGCAATATTGGTTCATCAACTGTGAAAAAAATGTACCATTCTAATGTAAGATAGTAATAATAGAACCAGGTGTGTGGTATATGGGAATCTGTACTGTCCTCAGAGATTTTCTGCAAATTAAAAACACTCATGCCTATGTAGCTACATATGAGACAAAGATTGGGAGAATCATGGTCAGAGGCTAGCCCAGGCAGAAAGTTCGCTAGGCCCCATCTCAATCAATAACACTTGGATGTGGTGGCAGTGCCTTCACCCCAGCCTGTTATCCCAGTTACTTATGCATTACTGAGAAAAGCATACACAGAAGGATCGCAGTCCAGCCTGGCATGGAAATTAAGTGAGACCCTATTTGATAAAAAAACAAAGAAAAAAAATGTTTCAGACATAGCTTAAGTGGCAGAGCACCTGCCTAGCAGACAATACTGCCACCCCCCAATACATATTTAGAGTGACTATAAAATAACATGCCTTTTTGGAGGATAATTTAATAACATTGTAGCAGAAACTCTTGCCACTCTCCCATTTGATAACTTTGTGCCTTTATATTTCAGTGCATGTTGGACTGGTTTCCAAATACCATCATCTACTGAAATATAGAGTGAAGAGCAGGCACTGTCTGACATAATATCTTCAGAAGATGAGAGTAAAGGGGATAATGAAAATCCCCCAAACAGTACATTGAATATTGGCTGTCAGTGTCATCAGTATACTGGGAAAAAACATGACAAGTTCAGCTATCAATCAGGACATGATGTGAGCACCAAAATGCTTCAAAGAACTATCTGACATTCAAAAAGAAGCTTGCCCTGCTACTTGAATGGGACATGAAACTATGATGTGACCGGCTGTTCATCATGAACTCTTTAATGCCAGATCCTCCAAGTCATTAGGTTGGGAAGGCACAGCAATAACCCATTATACAATGAATGGTACATTTGTGACCAGGCATGAGCATGTCCAGAGGGCACAACTAAATTATAACAACTGGAAAGCCAGTGCTCTGCATTACCTAACCTATTAAACTAATGTGTTTCCCTCAGGTCATACCTGTGACATAACAGAGCACTCCCATAAACATCTCTCAAAAGATAAAAAACCCAGGTCTGTTTCATAGATGGCTGGGCTCAATATATCGTTTAAACTGAAAGTAGACTGTTCATGCAACACAGCTCCACTCAGTGGTGATCAGAAAAGACAGTAGCAGTGAGGGGGAGTTGTCACCACTGCAGGGAGAGCTTCAAAAACTATTCCTGATCATCAGCTGGTGTAGACAGCCTGAGTAAGGCAGGTTCAACTGCAGCAAGCACCATAGGTACAGTGACATGTCTTCTCTGTCTTATCTTTCAGTTCATGCATATAAGGCTTCCTGCATTTGTTTCATTCTCTGACCAATGAAACTCACTTTTCCTGTTCCATAGGCCAGAAGTGCCAGTGGAGTATGGGGGATGAGGAAGAGGTGCCTCTGAAGGAAGGAATATTTTATAATCAAAGTGGTAGCGAGTTTCCATCACCTGGTGATCACAAAGATCTGAATGATTTTCAGTCAATTTTGTTTAAGATGTTATACAGACAATGTTGTTATTGCTAGACCCTGAGGCAAAGCCTTCTCACTACCCCGTCCTCGCTGCCACTCCTCCCAGGAACTGCCAGCAGCCCATGAGTGACCTGACAGGACTCAGGGCACTAAACCCCAAGTCCCTCACCTCTTGAGTATGGCACTTTCAGGCTCTTGTCTATACTGGCTCGGACCTTCTTTACCACCTAAATTAGCTATTTGTATTTAGATACTTGTCTCAGAATCTGCTTTTAAAAAAACACAATTAGGTCAGGTATCTATAAAAATTGTAAATGAACACAACTTTTGCCCCAAAGATTCTAGCACTAGGAATTTATCCTGAAGATATACAGTCACATGCCACATAACAACACTTGGGTCAATGAAAGATTATATTTCTAGTGGTGTCATAATTGTCTTAGCTTGTGTAAGTACACTTTATTATGTTCACACATGATGAAATGACCTAACAACACATCTCAGAACATATCCTTTTTGTTAATACACCCTTGTACTCACACATGTACCAAAAGGCATATGATCTTTCTAATAGATATTATTGAGTGCTATGATATACTAGGCAGTAAAGCTCTTTTCATGTAGTAACTCAACCCTCAGAAAATATTCTAAAGGTACTATTCCCCATTTTTACATAAAAGATAATTGAAGCCTACAGAGGCTAAATAACTTGATTAAGTGTATAAGAGCGATAGTACAGAGCCAGGTACAAACCCAAGGCCCACTGTCTTATCCATTCACTCTCCATATAAACATACACATCAGACTGCTCATTGAAGCATTGTTTATAATAGCTAGGAATATCTAAATATCTATTCATGGGAAGGTGCCTAAGTAATTATACTATGCCCTATAATAAAATATCTAGAGTTATCATAAATAAGATTGAAAGAAAGAAGTCTTGCCAGGTGCTGATGGCTCACGCCTGTAATCCTAGCTACTCAGGAGGCAGAGATCAGAAGGATTGCAGTTTGAAGCTAGCCCAGGTAAATAGTTCATGAGACCCTGTCTTGAAAAATCCCATCACAAAAAATGGACTGGTGGAGTGGCTCAAGGTGTAGGCCCTGAGTTCAATCCCTGGTACCACAAAAAAAAAAACAAGAAGTCCAGTGTTTTGTTAAGTGAATATAAGCTTTGTGCAGAACACTGTGTTATGCAGGCTTCCAATATTACAAAACCCAGATAGCTGTGTGTACATGCATATTTCTGTGTGTATATTAATTATCATAGATAATAGTCGTTGCCTTAGGAGAGACCTGTGTGTAAAGTTTGAGAGGGAGGCATACTTCATACTGAAAACTACATTTTACTGTCTTAATTAAATATAAGTATTTATTGCTCTTTTAAAAAGCTATATAAAAATATTAAGGAAGAATGAAATCATGTCATTTACAGGAAAATGAGTGGAACTGGAGATCATCTCAAGTAAAATAAGCCAGACTCAGAAAGACAAGTATAACATATTTTTGCTTATATTTGGAATACAGGAAAAAAATTATGAATGTAGAAGGGGGACTATTAGGGAAACAGAGTAGGATAACAGGGAGGAGAGGACAAATAAGAGTAACTGGGGGGTGAATATGATAAAAGTACATTTTTTGTATGTAAGATAATATCATAATGAAGCCCATTATTTTGTACAATTAATATGTACTAATAAAAGGTCATATGGAGACCAAGAAAACATGTTGGGAGGACAAAAATATATTATGTAACCAAATATGTATGAATTGACACGGAAAGAGCAATTCATTATGCCTGGAAGAGTCACAAAAGGCCCCATAAAGCATCAGAACATGGGTGAATGTGGTAGAAGGTCACTCTGGCAGAAGCATATTTGAGGGTCCAGAAGTGTTAGAGCTCATGAGATGTTGAGTATCCGTATAAGGTTGTCGTATAGATTTGGCAGTTGACGTATAGATTTGGCAGGAAGTAAGGCTGGGAAGGAAGGTCAAAATCAGATAGTTGGTAGTAACACTAATCCACGTGTGAAGTGAAATACTCAGGTCTATCGATAGCTACTTGCCAAAATTATTTTCCTTATAAGTTCTTTAAAATATCTTTGGATACCATGTGTGTCATACAGGATATTACAAAAAAGGGAAAGGAAAATATCTTAAGTTACAGAAGGTTCCGTATAAGGAGTTGTAGTTTTCTTCACCCTCCCTAATTACAGATGGTTGGGAGAGGAAGTAGGTCAGTTAAGAATCAGAAAGTGTGTACTTCACCACCTACCAACTGTGAATCATGTCTTCATCTGTAAAACACAGATTATAAGAGTATATATTTGATAGTTTTAGTGAAGATGAATTGAGATAATTCCTGCTAAGCAGTTACTATATTTCTTGGAAATTTGGTAATAATCTTATCTACTATTATTGTTAATAATCATTAATGAATAACTATTTTAATATGATCACAATGGATCACAAGGAATTGGAAACGGTGAAAGAAAAGCACTTCTCTAGAAAAATTATGGTCTTAAATTTTAATCCATAAGAAACTCCCATGCTTAAAATGGTCTCTTTTGACTTTGCTGCAAAACCCTAAATGACAGCTCATGTTCTGCCTTCAGCCACACAACTGCCTGACTAGTGTCACAGCTGTGCAATCTGTCAGTTTATCCTCAACACTTGTGCCACAGTCTCTGGTCTAACCAGTTATGCCCAAGGATGCTTACAAGAGGCAACATTTACAGAAGAGAAGAAATAAATCAAGCACTGTGTAAAAAAAAAATTAAGACTTCCCCAATCAATGTTGTGGCAGTATCATCGTAATTAGCCATCACAGATGCCACATGCATATACTGAAGTTGTCATGGTCATCAAATTTATTATTCTAGATTGGGACCCAAAAGTGCTTAACCTGAATAAAACTTTGTAGAACTACAAAGAGTCAACAAAACAGGGTAGAGAGACTGTATTATTGTTTTAATGACTTACTGTATACCTTTCTCAATACCTATCTTCTGACTTTTCTCTTATACTCATGAAATTTCCTCCTCCATAGTTACCGTGAAAATTCTTGTTTTATAAAACATCAAATACTCTTATGGGAACAATAGAACAAGATATTTTATTTTATTGTAAATTTTTTACTAGGATATATTTGTTTGTTATACGGGGGGATTCATCGTGACAAATCTGATCAGGCTTGTATTGTACATTGGTTTGATCACCTCCATCATCTCTCCCCCTCAACCCCTCCATGTCCCACTTGAAGCAGTTGAAAGAGGTTTCTTTGTTCTATTTCATATAAGTATATGAAGTCCATCAACCATACACCTCACCTTAATCTCCTTTATTCACCTTCCCCTCTCTCACTAGTAACCACACACACACTGTACCTATTTTACAGTCCTGTCTTTCATTATTAATATTTAAGTTGATGTTCAAAGGGGTTTCTGTATGTATCCCTGCTGTGGGTATACTTTACTTTGGTCCATTCAACCCTTTCCATTACACTTCTTTACCTCCAACCCCCCATTTTTCAACAGCTTTCAAAACTCATCCTTATATCCTCTACCTTCACAGATGTCATGTTTTGTGATAGTTTATGCTCTATCATTCTCTTTTCCTTTCCCTCCTTCCCTGAGTTCTGTAGAGTAATTCTACTATTACAATCATGTTCTACATATGAGTTTGTATATGATTGTGTTTGTTTTGTGTATATTTTTATATTTTGGACCTATATTCCACATATGAGAGAAAATATGAGGCTTTGTCTTTCTTAATCTGGCTTACTTCACTTAACATCATGTCCTCCAGTTTCATCCATTTACCTTGAAACCACATGTCATTATTTCTTATGGCTGAGAAAAACTCCATATACCACATTTTCTTGATCTATTCATCAGTTGTAGGGCATCTGAGTTGTTTCCATAGCTTGTTTATTGTGAATAATGTCGTAATGAACATTGGTGTACAAGTGTCTCTACTGTATCCTGACTTACGTTCCTTTGGGTAGATGCCCAAGAGCGGTACCACTGGATCATATGACAGTTCTACCTTAGCTTTTTAAGGAATCACTATACTTCTTTCCATATTGGTTGTACTAATTTGCATTCCCATCAGCAGTGTATAACGGTTCCTGTTTTTCCACATCCTCACCAGCATTTGTTGTTGTTACTACCCTTGGTTCTGACCATTCTAACTGTGGTGAGATGAAATCTAAGTGTGGTTTTGATTTGCATCTCTTTTATAACCAGGGAAGTTAAACACTTCTCATGCATTTACTGGCCTTTTGTACCTCTTCCTTTGAGAATTCCCTGTTTAATTCATGTGCTCATTTCTTCATTGGAATGTTGATAATAGAACATTTTAAACAATATTTTCTTCCCAAATTGTGGTAATTTGTTAGTACCAGTAATTTGTACACATATATCATATATGTAGATACATAATATATAAAACTATAATCATATAATTATAATTACACATATAATTATATGTGTATATAAATTTTTATTTTGTTCTGCTCTTCTCTGTCTTAAAAATAAGTATTAAACTTTGAAATCAAGTATATGGAAAGTGTGAGTTCTGTGAAAGAAAAACAGTATAAAACAGAAGATAAAATATTCAAGATAGCAGAAAATGATCAGATTTTGACGGGGTGGGCATATGGCCATGGGATGCTATATAATGGAGATTGTTAGCAAGTTATGTCAGGAGTCTGTATGAAGTTAGATTTCATGAAACCATGAAAAACTCTGAGGAAATATATTATAACTAAAATGAAAATCTCATTTGTTTTAGACTCCGCAATGAATCACAGGGCCTCAGATATGATAACATTTATAGTTACATTGCAATTTCAGCACAGTTCTTTCATCTCTTATTAAGGAATCTTCAGGGAGAAAGAGAAGCACCTTTTTCTCTGGTTGAACTATAAAACTTCTTTGTACGTTCATGATCTTAACTTCTCAGAATCATGAGCAGAATTATTCCCCAGAAAATAGTTTATGACATCAAATATTATGAATCCTCATTGAACCCTCATACACTGCTGGTAGGAATGTAAGCTAGTGCAATCACTTTGGAAAACAATATGGAGGCTTCTTTAAAAACTAAACATAGATCTGCCATATGATCCAGCAATCCCACTGCTAGGGATATACCCGAAGGAATGTGACTCGGGTCATTCCAAAGGCACCTGCACACCCATGTTTATTACAGCACTATTCACAATAGCTAAGTTATGGAAACAGCCAAGATGCCCCACTACCAACGAATGGATTAAGAAAATGTGGTACTTACACACAATGGAATTTTATTCAGCCACAAAAAAGAAAGAAATTTTGTCATTCGCAAGTAAATGGACAGAACTAGAGAACATCATCGTAAGCGAAGCTAGCCAGGCTCATAGACCTCCAAAAATTGCATGTTCTCCCTCATATGAGGATTATAGACCTAAAATAAATGCAGTAATATTATTGGACATGGATCACACACTAAGGGGAAAATGCACACGGAAAGAACATTGAAAGGAAAGGAAACCTAAAACCTGAATGTGGTTGATGTGCACTCTGTAGAGGAGCAAATATAGTCATCTTAAACTGGCAGAGGTTACTATGGGAAGGTGACCAGGAAGTAGTGAAGAGGTCTGGTAGAGATGAACCAATGTGGGTTGCAATACACATATGCATGGAACCAATGCTAAGAATCTCTCTGTATAGCTATCTTTATCTCAAACTAGTAAAATGCTGTCTTTCTTATTGTCTTATGTTTCCAACAAAATCTGAGAACAAGAGGATGGAACAGAAAAAAATCTGAGAACAAGAGGAAGGGTAAGGGGTAGGGGCCCAAACAATGCATACACATGTAAGTAAATGTAAAAATGATAAAATAAAAAATGGATAAAAGAAGCCATCATTAGCAACACCACCAACAGGTGTTGGCGAGGATGCGGGGAAAAAGGAACCCTCTTACACTGTTGGAATGTAAACTAGTACAACCACTCTGGAAAAAAATCTGGAGGCTACTTAAAAAGCTAAACATTGATCTACCATTTGATCCAGCAATACCACTCTTGGGGATATACCCAAAAGACTGTGACACAGGTTACTCCAGAGGCACCTGCACACCCATGTTTATTGCAGCACTATTCACAATAGCCAAGTTATAGAAACAGTCAAGATACCCCACTACTGATGAATGGATCAAGAAAATGTGGTATCTATACACAATGGAATTTTATGCAGCCATGAAGAAGAATGAAATGTTATCATTCACTGGTAAATGGATGGAATTGGAGAACACCATTCTGAGTGAGGTTAGCCTGGCCCAAAAGACCAAAAATCGTATGTTCTCCCTCATATGTGGACATTAGATCAAGGGCAAACACAACAAGGGGATTGGACTTTGAGCACATGATAAAAGCGAGAGCACACAAGGGAGGTGTGAGGATAGGTAAGACACCCAAAAAATTAGCTAGCATTTGTTGCCCTTAACACAGAGAAACTAAAGCAGATACCTTAAAAGCAACTGAGGCCAATAGGAGAGGGGACCAGGAACTAGAGAAAAGGTTAGATCAAAAAGAATTAACCTAGAAGGTAACACACACGCACAGGAAATTAATGTGAGTCAACTCCCTGTATAGCTATCCTTATCTCAACTATCAAAAACCCTTGTTCCTTCCTATTATTGCTTATACTCTCTCTTCAACAAAATTAGAAATAAGAACAAAATAGTTTCTACCAGGTATTGGGGGGGGGAGAGGGAAGGGGCGGAGTGGGTGGTAAGGGAGGGGGTGGGGGCAGGGGGGAGAAATGACCCAATCATTGTATGCACATATGAATAATAAAACAATAAAAAAATGGATAAAAGAAAATAAATGTAAGATGAGGAAAAAAAGAGTATCATGCAATCTAAAACTTACTATGACTTATTTCTGGGCATTTCTATTTAATATTTTTGGATGAATATTGATCTGGATAACTGAAATATGAAAAGTAAAATCACAGATAAAGAAGGATTTCTTAATACAGGAATATAATTGTTTTTAAATTTCTAACCTTGTATCCCACAGCCTTGCTAAACTTACTGGTTAGTTCTAGTAGTTTTTTAAAAATTCTTTAGGATATTCTATATAGACAATGAAGTCATCTGTGAACTGAAAGGTTTATTTCTTTATTCCTGACCTCTATTTTTAAATTTTATTTTTTATTCTTGCCTTATTCCCTGGCTTAGATCTCCAGTGCAATGTGGAATACAGAAGAAACATCTTTGTCTCATTCTCTGTCTTAGGAGGAAAATGTTTAGTTTTTCACCATTATATATGATATTAAGTTACAGAGCTTCATTGCTGCCTTTTATTGGGGAAAGAAGGTTCTTCTTAATCCCTAGTTTATTCAGAGATCACATCAGATATGAATGTGAGATTTTAAAATTAGTGTATACTAATTGTACAAACTGATGAGTTTCATTGTGATATTTCCATATAAGCATACAAAGTGCTATGATCATATTCACCTCTTTAATTTCTGTTTATGCCCCATCTCCCCAGTCCCACTTTATAGCTTTCTTATACATTTTTATGAGTCTCATATGTTCATGTAATATACCTTGATCATATATTCCCCTCTTCTCTTTTTCCCTTTCCAGCTGGTTCTCTACTCTCCTGAATAGTTTCCTGTGTATGTTCATATCCTTTTTGTTTTAAAATTTAGATTCTAC
The DNA here is from genome assembly GCF_047511655.1 of Castor canadensis. Classification (NCBI taxonomy): domain Eukaryota; kingdom Metazoa; phylum Chordata; class Mammalia; order Rodentia; family Castoridae; genus Castor; species Castor canadensis. The sequence continues at coordinate 104,218,101 of NC_133392.1, read as the reverse complement.
ATACAGGAGAAAACATGTTTGTCTGTCTGACTCTGGCTTCTTTTGCTTTACCATGGTGATCTACAGTTTCATCCATTTTCCAGCAAAAGACATAACTCCATTCTTTTTTTAACTGAATAATAATACTTCATTATATATCACATTTTCTTTACTCATTCATCTGTTAATAGGCATCTAGGTTGATTCCATAATTTGGGTATTGCAAATACTGCTACAATAAGCATGTGTGTGCAGGCATTCTACATCCTTGCCAGCATTTGTTGTTTTTTGTTTTCTTAATGATAGCCATTCTGACTGGGGTGAGATGGAATCTCAAAGTTGTTTTGATTTATATTTCCTTTATGGCTTAGGTTCTTGAACACCTCTTGTGTTGACTGGCCATTTTTACTTCTTTTGCAAACTATTTGTTCAATTCAGTTGCCCATTTATCTGGGATCATTTGTTCTTATGGTAATTTTTGGAGCTCTTTATATTTTGGCTATTAATACTTTGATAATTAACTAACAAAGATTTTCTCTTATTCTGCAGGCTGTCTCTTTTACTCTGATAGTCGTTTCCATTGCTGTGCAGAAGCTTTTTAATTAGATGCAATTCCATTTGTCAGTTCTTGCCCTTATTTCTGATCTACTAGAGTGCTCTTCAGAAAATTATTGTCTGTGCCTATCTTGAAGTGTTTTTCCTAATAGTTATTTCAAAGTTTTATGTCTTACATTAAGGTTTTTGATGCTTTTTTTTTATTGAAGAAGCAGATTTATGACTGAAAAGGTGAATGGTACAAAATATTTAAAGAAGAATAAACTCCAATTACAAAACTGTTTCAAAAACTGAAAACAAAGGAAACAGCATACTCATTCAATAAGGCAATACTGTCCTGACCAAAACCAAGAAAGAACACAGATGACAACTACAGGGCAGTAATATTATAATAAAACACTAATACAATGATTGCATAACCACTCTAAAGTATTACCTGTTATGCTGATGTGGGATTTATCCCATTGATGCATGATTAGCTCATCATGTACAAGTCAATAATTACAATACATCACAAGAAAAGGAAGAGAAAATCCCATATGGTAATTTCCATAGTTTTGATGCTTTTTGAATTTATTTTTACACAGGTGAAAGACAGGAATCTACTTGTCTTCTATGTGTTGATATCCAGTTTCCCTAAACACCATTTTTTGAAGAGGCTAATTTTTCTCCAATATATGCTTTTGGTGTGTTAGTCAAAAATCAGATTGCTGTTTCTGGGTGGTGTTATTTCTGGGTCCTCTGTTTTATTCTATTGTTGTTTGTGTCAGTTTTGTGCTCATACCATGCTGTTTTTGTTTCATGTGTTTTTTCTGCATTGATTGAGGCACTTCATAATTCTTCCTCTTGATTCTGTTATTATAATGAGTTACCTTAATCAAATTTTGAGTGTTAAACCACCTTGTTTTTCTTAGACAACTCTACCTACTCATGACATGTTACACTTTTGGTACATCAGTGGATTTGACTAATTTTTGAAAAAAATTGTAAAGTATTTGTTTTCTTACTATGTGCTCCTATTGATCGAGATACACGGGATTCAAAACTGATTGAGATTGCTTTTTGACTCTGATTTTTGAATATTAATTGCAGGTGAGAATACTGACATCAAATGAATAGAAACTGAACCTGGAAAGTGTTGTCACAGAGACAAATACATTAGAAACGCATAGAAACAGGAGCAAAAGATGCTTGCTTAGGAGTAATGCAGATGAAAGAGAATTTGAAGCTAAGTCTAGGAGTAATGTTTATTCTATAAATCTATGGTCTCCAAACAATTTTGGATCACACATTTCTGCTCAGAAAAAAATGTTTTGAGCACTCAGTCTTTAATACATTTAAACATAAAATATATGCATGTATAACTTCTAAAATATTATGCATTTCTATGATACAACATTGCCGAGTATAATCTTATACACAATGGAATTTTATGCAGCCATGAAGAAGAACGAAATGTTATCATTCGCTGGTAAATGGATGGAATTGGAGAACATCACTCTGAGTGAGGTTAGCCTGGCTCAAAAGACCAAAAATCGTATGTTCTCCCTCATATGTGGACATTAGATCAAGGGCAAACACAACAAGGGGATTGGACTATGAGCACAGGATAAAAGCGAGAGCACACAAGGGAGGGGTGAGGATAGGTAAGACACCTAAAAAACTAGCTAGCATTTGTTGCCCTTAATGCAGAGAAACTAAAGCAGATACCTTAAAGCAACTGAGGCCAATAGGAAAAGGGGACCAGGAACTAGAGAAAAGGTTAGATCAAAAAGAATTAACCTAGAAGGTAACACCACGCACAGGAAATCAATGTGAGTCAATGCCCTGTATAGCTATCCTTATCTCAACCAGCAAAACCCCTTGTTCCTTCCTATTATTGCTTATACTCTCTCTACAACAAAATTAGAAATAAGGGCGAAATAGTTTCTGCTGGGTATTGGTGGGGGGAGAGGGAGGGGGCGGAGTGGGTGGTAAGGGAGGGGGTGGGGGCAGGGGGGAGAAATGAACCAAGCCTTGTATGCACATATGAATAATAAAAGAAAAATGAAAAAAAAAAAGAAAAGTAGAAAAAGACTCCAAAAAAAAAAAAAGAAAAAAAAAAGCTGTACATGTGCACCAAGATTACACATAATACTTCTTACTGTCTTTAATAGCTAAGCTTGGAAAAAATCAAATGTCCACCAATGAGAGTGGATAAATATCTTTGGAAGTTGTTACATGATGCAATATTATTTTACAATAAAAACTAATGAACAGAAACTTCATAAAACAGCAAGAACGAATCTTCAAAACATGAGTTAAAAAGTAAAGACCAAATACCAATGATGTAATACCATGTTAGAAAGTTCAACAACAAACTAAGTAATATATTATTTCTAAGTAGTATATGTATAAAACAAGGAAAAATAAGGTAATTTTAAAAATTAAGTTCACTTTGAGTGGGGTTGGGTCAGTAGGACCAGGAGGAAGGAAGAGGTGACAAGGAGGTAGATGGGACAGTTCTGGTGATGTTGTAGGATGTTGGCTTGCATTAATTTCATTATTATACTTTATAGCATATGCATGTTAAATTCTTTAATATATAAAATATTGTATTATAAAGAGTAAATACAAAAAGAAGTCCCATATTTTGTTCCTGAGCCTTAATGTATTCTCCGGGGCTATGCAGACACTACTAAATTAGGCAATGAGAGTCACAGATGCTCTTTTACTAGGGGGATGAAATGCTCATACTTCTGTTTTAAAGAGGCACCTGCACACCCATGTTCATTGTAGCACTATTCACAATAGCCAAGCTATGGGAACAGCCAAGATGCCCCACTACTGATGAATGGATTAAGAAAATGTGGTACTTGCACACAACGGAGTTTTACTCAGCCAAGAGAAGAATGAAATTTTGTCATTTGCAAGTAAATGGATGGAACTGGAGAACATCATTTTAAGTCAGTCAGGCTCAGAAGACCAAAATTCACATGCTCTTCCTCATATGCGGATTATAGACCTAAAACAGATGCAGTAATATTATTGGATATGGGTCACACACTAAGGGGAGAATATGCGTGGGAAGAATAGGGAATGGGAAGGAAACTTAAAACTTGAATGTGGTTGATGTGCTCACGGCAGAGGAGCAAATAAAGCAATCTTAAACTGACAGAGGCCACTATGGGAAGGGGACTAGGAAGTAGTGAAGAGGTCTGGTAGAGATGAGCCAATATGGGCTGTAATACACAGAAGCATGGTGACAATACTAGGAATCTCTCTCTATAGCTGTCTTTATCTCAAACTAGCAAAGCTGCTATGTTTTCTCTTCAACAAAACAGAGAACAAGAGGGTGGAACAGGTTCTGCCCAGAACCAGGGGAGGTTGGGGGAAAATGACCCAAATAATGTATACACATGTAAGTAAATGTAAAAATGATAAATAAAATTTTTAAAAGAAAAGATAATGTTTTTATCAATTTTGCAGAGGAGAGACAGTTCATTGAGAAATATTAAGGTTTTGAACCAACACAGTGGTGATAAATGATATGAGGTGGACTATTTAAGAGTTAGAACTAATAGGAGTTGGTGATGTGTAAAGGAGAATAGTCGTTTAAGTAACTTTCACCTAGATTGAACAATCAATGTCATTAACCAAAATAGAGACTAAACTAAAAGAAGCACAATTGTGGAGAATACTGATAGAGATAGCATTATATATCTTAGACTTTAAAGCATCTATGTAACTTAAAATGAGGTTACCTAAAGCATTTAGAAACACTTTCTGGAGCTAAGGAATTGAATAGTCTAGAAATAAAGATTTATTGTTATAAAAAAAAAACCCACCAGGAACTAAGACCACAGAAATAGACAGGATCATTCAAAAAAAGAGCATGCCAAATAAATAGGAGAAGAGAGCTATGCTTGATTCCTGTAAGTCGTCCACCATAAAGGACATTGAGGAAAAAGTTTCAGGGTTATTAGGGTTGTTAAAGAAAAATAAGAAAATATAGGAAGGTCAATTGACCAATGATATCAAGTGACCTGTGATAAGTCAAGCAAAATAGAGTTTGTACCTGGGAAACAGAGAGACTATGTAAAATCCAGACCTATAAACTAGGTGTCTGAGGTCTTTTGTGGTTGCTCTGTCTGCTAATCTATTGGTTTTCCAGTTGTGCTTCAGAGCATGCTAGAGGTACTTTGAATGGTGAGCAGAACATTATCCTTCATCCTATAGATATGAAGCAATTTCTAATCTATCATGCACTATGAAGGTGCTGCTCCTATAATATTTAAAGACCATAGTTCAAAAGTTTGATTATGAAATAATTTCTGTTAATAATGAAAAATCCATTCATCATCAAAATATTCCACAAATATATACAGACACACATATCCCTATTATGTCCCAGGCACTGGGCTAGAAACTGTTATTTATAGACTGATAGTTTCTCTCTTCCTCAAAGAACTTACAGCATTAAATGAAGAAAGTCATTGAATAATTATAAATCCAGTTTAAGGGATAAAAATGACTTCAGGGAAAGTAACATTTAAATGGAGACCAATCTTTAAGCATGATAATGCCAGAATTTTTATAAGTTAGTTTGGCAAAAAATTGTTCTGTTGTTTAAAAAATTAGAAACTACTGCATTATATAGAAATTCCAAATTGTAAATCATGTTGGTAAAGTTTAAACATCAAACTTTGATCTCTAAGATAGCAGGATGTGTTTTAAAAGATGAGGAGAAATACACAGAAGACACTTGCTGTTCTTGGCAGGAAGTATTTGGAAGCAGGAGAAACTATTTTTCTTTATATGTTTATTGTTTGACTTGCTACAATTAACACAATAGTTATAAATACAATTTAGCAATAGTTATTTGGTAGAAAATGCTAGAAATTCACAATGCTTCATTTGCCTGCTATTTCATTGTATGAATTAGATAAGAAAGAATACTGTATTTTAACACATATATTCATAACCTAGGAATTATTTAATTAAGTTTTAAGATTTGATTTAAGGAAAATTCCTCCTAGTTGCTTCAAACTGAGAAAGTTCTCCAAAACTACAGATCGTTATAGAACTCCATTTCTCAGGGAAGCTGCAAAGTAGAGTTTTGTAAGTTGGTCTTATATATGAAATGCTGAGTTCTGTTGTAGAAAACATGACCCTTTGGTATTTTTAATGATTAATCCAAAGTTATGAAATAAAGTAGCAGTAATGAATAATAGACACAGTTGTGTTTTGATTCCTCAATTTTCATAGGATGCCCACTCTCAATAGGATTTTCCCCATTTACCTTCAAATTATAAAACTTATGTAGCTCTCATCTATCATTCTATTTTTATCTCTCAATGTGGGTTCACAAAATTAATTTGAAAGAAACAGTGTGAAGTTAAATATAACCAATAGTCCTTTCTGTGAAATAGTTCTTTCCCTTTCTTTTTCACTTTTTTTTTGTAATCCACAATTCCTTAAAACAATGAGGCTATATATAGGTTTCTGATAAAATATGATTTACTCCTTATTCTGGCTTTTGTAGTTGACTTTACAATTTAAGTAAATTATGTAAAACATCAGATGCATAAAAGGGGAGAAGAGGAAAATAAACTAATTAAAATGAGTAATATCTCCAACTACTTTATGTTTTAAATATGTGGTTTCTTAAATAAACACCTGTGTTGTTAAAATAATTAATAACTAAATAAATAAATAAAGTGGATAATATCTGAAAGCCCTAGTAAAATATTGACCAAATAATAACTTAGTCTTCGGCTACCCTGGTTAATCAAATACTTTATGACACACAACATTGTACAAAATGGCATTACTTTCACCCTAGTCTAGGTCTCTCTGAGCTGTGTTTACATCAGAGTGGTGAGCTGGAAAACCAGTATGAAGATAATCCTCCTCCAAATTCCCAGAAATCCCAAGGAAGCCTTCTTATCTCTGCTGCCCTTTAAGTTGCTGGTAACTAAGGAAGAAATAAATAGCACTTTCAACTTGCAATGCTATCTCCATGATTTGTTTGGACTTCAAAAATTCTAATAGAAGAGGAAGGAGACAAGACGTTTGCCTGAATAACTCTACCAGTGGAGCAGATGAGTGAATCAAATGGATAAATGTAATTTGGGTAACTTTTTTTAATGCTTTAAGAAGTAAGGAAATTAACTATTACCTCAGGGTATGGAAACCATTCTTTTTGAAAAAAATTGTTATTAGCATACATTAATAGTACAGGGGAATTTCACTGTGATAATTCCATAGATGGGTACAGTGTAATTTGAACAAGCTCACTCCCTCTGTTATATTCTCTTTACCTCTCCATTCTCACCCTCTTTTTAAAGCTATGTTTGGTAGGTTTCAATATACTGTCTCCATATATATATATATATATATATATATATATATATATGTATATATATGTATATATATGTATATGTACATATAATATATATACACACTTATATATACACATTCACACATATAAAATATATGAATGTACATGTGTATTATATGTATGTACATGTATATTCATACATATATACAAGTTTTATATATAAAATATACATCAATCCTCTTCATCTTCAGTATCCTTTCCTTTGCCTTTCCTCCCACCAGTCCCTTCAGACAATACTCCTTTTACATCCATGTCCCATTTTTATTATCATCAGCAGCAGCCTTTTAGGTCTAGATTCCACATATGAGCAAAAACATGATATTTGAGTTTTTGAGCTTAGCTTATCAACATGGTGATCTCCAGTTCCATCCATTTCCTGCAAATGATGTAATTTCATTCTTCTTTATGGCTGACTAATACTCCATTATGTATAAATACCACACCATTCTTAAACTATTATCCATAAAACATATCTCTTACCAGTTTAAAAAATGTTTCACCATATTGCCCTGTTTTAAGTTTCTTGATTTTCAAACCTAAACCAAAATATTTATATCCAAAGATGAAGCCAACATTTCACCAGAACTGTGTGCTTTACTGCTGGAAAGAAGGGGTAGCTAAAGTTGGAACATAAAGCAGACTAGAGTGTGTGGGTCCAGAGTCACCAATGGCAGGCTCTACCATGGAGCTAACTACAGCCACCTCAATGCTTACCTGTTGTATTGGACAATGCCTTTGTTGGTCTGGTCCTTAACCTAATTTTTAGTTCTTTCTCATTATTTCTGAACCGTAATTGTTGTTTCATCCTCATCCCCAGATCTCACTCCCCATTTCCTTATACTGTATCACTGCACACAGACACTTTCTTTGCAGTTTCCTAAGGAAATATGGTTTTTAATCTTCTGCATCTGGAATTCTCCAATGTCCAAAACCCTCAAGGCAACTCTCGGAAGTCCTACTTTCCTCAAGACTTAGCCCAAATGTCTCCCTTGGAAAGATTTCCACATCTCCCTCCCATATACATAGGACTACAGACAGACCAACTCACAGACAAACACAGAAGCACATGATTGTAGATCTAAGGGAGAATCAGGAATACCCTCAGTAACTATATTAGTATCATATATTTAATATTTTATAGCTGTTATATTATATAACAGCTTATATATCTGTCTGCTCTGTGGTTTGGTGACTAGCTCCTGGAGGTCGGAGTTATATCTTCTCTGAATCTCTGATACTTGGCATAGTGCTTGATTTGGGAACTGGTTCAATAAATGTTTGATGGAAGAGTGGATGAACCTACTTGCTTCTGTGAAGCCTTGCAGCTTTATCTAAGATAGGAACAAACTATCTTGCGAGTCCTCATAACACTTTATGTACTTCTTGCTTGGGGTTGCCATCACAGACTTTCCCAGATGTGATTAAATTGTATATATATATATATATCCTATCAGAAAAAAATCATGCCTTCTCCTATTATCTTTTCCCCACATAGCACTGTTCTTTGTAAAGTATGTTCTCTTTATTGTTTGTTGAAATCATTGCATATGTTTGTATTGTTCTTCTTCCAATAGACATCACCAAACAATGAAGTGTTTTTTCCAGGGCAGAGATAATTTCAAATTCATTTTATTTGAATGGGCCAAACATTCAGCAGGTGCCAAACAAACAGGTGCTAGGAACATGAAGGGAGAGAATGAGCAATTGAGAAGCAGAAAACGCTTTACTTTGTTGATCTGTTTCCAACAACTAGATCCTTTAGCGAGCACAGAATGAAAGTAGTTAATTTCCCTTAATCTGAATAGTTAGATTCACTCTCTACTTTTCTTCCAGTGCTTAGGTATCTTCAGACACAATGGCTTCAGAGAGGGCGTCAATTTTCTTTAATTCAGAAGTTAGGAATGCATTCATTTTTGATTCACCACCACATATCCCCAAAAGCAACAATACTTCCAGCCACCCAGAAGTAGGTGAGAGAGCATCTTTTGTGGTAGTCAATTGAAAAATTGAAGTATTCTCTCAGTGTTGAAGTGAAGAACCACATGGAAGAATAAGATGGTTGTAGTTACTGTGAATAAAATCTTCAAAGATCTCATTTTCTTCACCATTACAATAGCTCCATTTATTGAAAACTTGGACATTTTAGACTTGTGCCAATATCTTCATGTACACTCATGTTTATTTCTTTTGACAACACTGTAAGTCAATTATCATTAGCTGCCTTCACAGATGAGAAAACTAGGACTCAGAAGTGTTCAACACTTCTTAACTTCTGGAAGTGGGGACCATTAGTCCACATAAATTATCCTCACTGAAAAAGTGATCTCAAATAACAACTGAACAAAGTTAACCACCAAAACTAGGCTATTGAATTATTTTCCTTTTTTCACAGTCTTGTCTCTCTGAGTACACACATGAGGAATGCATATTATCATCAATTGTTGTAGCATAAATAAAACACATATATCCAAGTGACTGGCTTCACTTCAGGAATTCAGCTACTTTTGCGGGGGAAACGTGGTTTGGCAAGCTGGGCTTTTTTTAATCTTCTACATCCTTTCACACAATAGTTTTGCGTCAACCCTGTGCTTGAGAAACTCAGCCAAAGTGTTCTGTTCATCTCCCACATAGGTGTAAAACTAAACTATAAAATGTTCATAGGTTGACTATAAGAAATTTAGGCATCTCTACAGATAGATGAGTACAAACCATATGTGACTTTACTCTCCAGAGAATTTGCCCACATCAAAGTGAAGATATAAATAAATGTGATGGTTACATAAGATGATTTAATCATTTGAATTATGAAAAGCATGCTTCTAAAGCACTCTCCAGATCATTCCTGACAGAAGCAACCATAACAACAGAAACAATAAAATTTCCACAAAAAACAGTTGGTCAAGTTTATTACAAACTATGTCAGCTGTTGAAACAACTACTTCCTCAAACTGACCTCCTATAACCTAATGACTCCAAACCTTGTCTTACTGGCTCTTTGAGATACATTTTGATAACCAAGCTACACAGAATCATTTTGTACAAAACACTACTACCTATGTTTTACATTTTAGAGATAAAAGGAAAGAACTAAGTCTACAGTGAACCCATCAAGATGTGTCAATCCTAAAGTCAAATGGACTTGAGGAAAATAATCAAATCTGTGATTGAGAAGAATTACGTTAAAGGCAGAAATGGTCCATGAGAGGCCATGGAGCTCTTTTCAGAAATTTCTCACTTTACATGACATCAGAGATGCTTTTTTGTATACATTCTATACATTTTGTTTTGTAATATGCAAGTAAATCTAAATTTTCCTTCACCTCCTTGTCTAGTTTTCATCCAGTTGGTCTTGTTTAGACTAAGCAAAGATATTTGTCCTTTTTTGCCTACTCTTTCTTCTCAGTTCTTATAAAAATACTTAGCAATAAATATGTCATTCTGCTATTTGCTGTATTTTAGCTTTAATCATAAATGGAACCTGAAGTTATGTCTTTTTTTTTCTTTTGGGGAACCAAAATTGAAATCAGAGCCTCACACTTATACCACTTGAGCCACAACCCCAATCCTTTTCCTTTCAGTTTGTTTTTCAGGTAGAATCTGGTAGGTACTTTTACTTGGGCTGGCCTCTGACTGCAATCCTCCTGTCTTCATCTCCTGGTCACTTTTGCCTGGGATGGCTTCATACCTTAATCCTCATCCTTTTTTCTTCACCTCCAGAACTGCTCATTTTACAGTTATGTGCCACCATGCTCAGTCCCTGAACTTGTGTCTTTTTGGGAGGGCTCACCTCGATTGATCTGATTGATTTTCAATATTATACTTGACATTTTAGTATGTAAGCTCTGCTGATAGCACATTTATTTTTTATTGTTATTGTTTTGGTTTTGTTGTTTGCTTCTCTTTACTTAAGACATTATTTTATAAATAACTGGGATATTTAAAAATAATTTTAGTGAGGCATTGTGTTCCTACTAGGGATATAAACATAAGTATTTTCTGCTTTCTGTCTTTTGGGCATTCAGAATATACACACAGAGAAATACTTTCAATTGTGTTGATAAGTACAATGGCTCATGGGAGCAAAGAGATGTGAGTGAGAGATATAGCAACTTCCAAGAAATTTAAGTCTATAGAGGAAAGGACAAAAGAATCAGGTCTTAGATTTTTATCACATTGAAAGGAATGGAAAGTAATTTGGGAAAGGGAATAGCATGAAATCACAAAAATGTATGGTTTTTCCAGGAAGAGTACACAGTTCTGCATAATCAGCCCTAAGTTGTTAGAGCACCCAATTATTGGAGAACAGACCAATATGTATTTCCAGAAGTATAAAAAGTTAAATAAAAGGCTTTGAAATAGTAGGAAACAGTGGATTCTAATCATCTGAAAGATCATAAAACATGTAGATACAATATAGGTCTCAGATCTCTAGATAATACCAGTTCCAGCTGTCTGTTCTCAAAATGTGGTCCTGTATTCAACTCACTAACATGTCTTGGGAACTTCAAATGCAAAAATGTGAGGTTTCATCTTGGGATGAGGCCAAACAATCTGTGTTTTGACTAGTTCATGTGGTTCTAGTACACATGACAAATGCTGTTATAGAGGTAGGAAATATACCTTCCCAGTATAAAGAATAGCGTAGGCAAATGTGTAGAGGATGAGGTGAGAGTCATGGAATGTGAGAACAGGCACAACAATGTTTCATTCCTTAATGATTGGTTTGTAGATTCATGATTTAGTCAAACAAGTTAACAAATATAAAGTATTAATCACAGATAGTATTTCTACACTGGGAATTTAATCCTATAGTATAATTTCAGAATTCAAAATCTTTAAATTCTGGATACTTCAGATAGCAGAAGAAAAGTGACTGAAAAGATAAGATCAGATTGAAAATTCTATGGAGAAAATTTCAGGGGTCTTCATAATGGGAGAGACTTTGTAGGTTCTTTATCTGAAAAGTGACATAAATAAAACAGAATTTTAGGAAGTTGGAGCTACAGAGCACATAACAGAAGAGAACAGGTAATTTATGTCACTTTTAGGTAGTCTTGACCATAAAGTCATGCTTGTTTATAGTGAAACATGTATTATTCAAAGGGTATCAGAAAAGACCCACCTTTCAAGAATAACTACTTTTGCTTATCATAGTCCTTAAAATTACACTACTGCAAAGTCATTGTTTTGATTTGTCTCTCATCAATTTCTTGGGTGAATAAATATTATATCAATTAAAATATAGGTAAAGTGAAAACAAAATAAAGAATTCAAAAGAGGAAAAAGTTCCTGCTCCACATGTATTTTTGGAGGAAAATAAATAGTCAATCTTAGCATTACTTAATTTAATAACTAAATGACTTTATTTTGGTAGACTGTGTTCACTTTAACATTACTGTAGGACCATGGTTTTTCACTTTATTTTTAATAGATGGGAGAAAGATTACAGACCTCTTTCACAATATGACAAAACTCATAGACTCTCCTCTTAACAAAAATTTAGTCACAAACACACATCAAATAATTTCATAGGATTCTCAAATCTCCCAATGTTCATTTATAGACCCTCTCTGAACAACCCTAATAAAGAATCCCCTCTACACAAATATATTCTAATATATAAAATAAAATTTTAAATCATAAAAGAAAATACATGTCTGTTTTCAGTATATTATTCAGAAGGGAATTTTCTTCAAAAATATCATTGCTATGCCTTCTCTTAGTTGAACAATACATTAATTCTCATGCTAGAAGACTCATAAGCACAGTCTCAAGGATTAGAAGAAATACTAAATTTTCCCTTGAGATAGTGTAATCATCTTATGTGGAAGAGGTTTCATACATTGAAGTCTAATAATTCATGTGATGATATCCAAGATGGAGCATTTGGGAGGTGATGAGGTCATGAGGGTGGAGCCCTCATAGTTGACATTAGTGTCCCTATATGAAAGACCCCAGAGAGATACCTTGCATTTCTGCCAGATGAGGATACACCAAAGACAGCCACCTATGAATTAGAAATGAGGCCTTCACTAGACACCAAATGTGCTTGCTCCTTGAGGATGGTCTTCCCAACCTCCCTAACTATGAGAAATAAGTGTCTATCATTTATTACCCTTTCAGTCATAGTTTTCTACTATAGCAGCCCAAATGGACTAAGGCAAGCAGTATTTCTTGATTTCTGAACAGAGATTTCTTTTCTCCAAATCTATTCCACTCATGGGCCTTACTATATATTTTCACTCCTTTTTGCTACCTCTATCCATTTTTTCATTTATCTGTTTGTTGGCTGCAGTTAAAATACTAAATTCCCCATTCTGAAATTTTCTTCACCTGCTTCTACAAAGAATTTTAAATAGTTTTTAGGGATGCATGTATGCCATGTAAATAAGCAGCCAACATAAATAATAAAAGATATTAACAATTAGGTGAAGAAATAAAATGGAGGAGTATTTCCAGGAACCAGTGAAAATATGAACACATATAAATTCTAAGATTTTGGAAACCAAGGCAAAATGGAAACCAAATCATTTCATAGTTCTCTATGTTCACCAATAAAAAGCAAACCTTTATTTTAAGAGAAAATCCCTTTGGCAATAATACCCATGATGAGTATGTTACCAGACCTCCTGCACGTGGTTGATACTCCTCTCAACAGGACCTTCATCAGTCTCCCTCCACTTCTACTCTACCCCAGTCTTCTACACTAGTAAACACTCTACCGTGTTGGAATTGCATCACCAATGTCTAAAGAGTGCTTCCTTCACATGGGTTCATGGGCATCACTCAGATCTCTCATTAATTAGCTCATGTTCCTGATCAAGATTTCTTGACCACATCTTTTTGATAGATGAAGAGATATTGGCCATTACTATTAGAACATGACCTCAGTTTTGGAAATATTATTAGTCATGACATAACATTTCACCTGTGCCTCTTGGTTATTACTTATCATACGCATACTTTTCAAAACTGGGAAGTAATAGGTCAACATTGAGCTCTCTGGAGGTACCTGAAATATGAGCTTTTATGTAAGTTGACTAAGAATATATTTAGATGTCAGACATTCGTTTGTGAGTTGTCATTGTCCTACAAAACATGAGGAAAATGGCTTCTATTTACAACCCAATGAAACACTATCATGTCTTTGTCCAAAAGTGGATGATCAAAAATTGTCACTCCCTTTCATCTGCTTCTTAAATTTAGTTGACATAAATTTCATATCACTTGGTCACCCACTCCAAGACATTGAAGGTGGTGAGTAGTATTTCTAAAATATCCCCCAGTTGTCTTGCAACAATTCATGAATATGATTACATCACATTACTATGTTATATGGCAAAGTTGGTCATAAGATAAACTATCCAGGTGGACTTCATCTAATAACATTAGCTGTAAAAATAGGGAACTCTTTTCTGACTGGTAATAGAAGATGGCAGAGAGACTTGAAGTGCAAAGATGTGATGTGCTATAATTGGTTTGAAGATGAAAGTAATCACACAGGAAGGGATGCAGGTGTCCTTAAGGAACAGAGGAAGGCTCCATCTGACAGCCAAGAAAAGAAAAGATACTTTAGTTCCATTGTTACAAGGAACTGATTTTTGCCAATAATAGAAATGAGCTTTGGAAAAAAAATTCTTGAACTCCAGGTGAGAAGATAGCCAACTAACATCTTGATTTCAGCCTTAAGAGTAAAGAACAGGGCCATGTCAGTCTGAATTTCTACCTATAGAAGTGTGGCATAACAAATGGCAATTGTTTAAGCTATTGAATTTGTGGGAATTTATTATACAGCAATGAAAAATTGATCCATTGAGGTTTCTGTCTCCTTTCACTAACCTCTACTTTAATGCCTCTGTCTTCTAAAGTCTATTAATTCCCAACTCATCTAAAAATGATAACTCATTAGAAGAAGTGACATTGGAAGAAACTGAGCCACAAACTCCAGATATTTATTCTTTCATGTCAATTTTAAATACACAGTTTTAAAAATTAATGTTTCTTTACCTCTCTCCTGATGTGCATGCCTGAGTGTTTGTGTGTCTATATGCATGTATTTTCTTTTTTAACAAAATGAATAATTCTATAGTGGAAAAATTTTAGTTATTTTTAAGAAGATGATAAAGGAATCATTTCTGGAATAAAATTATGTCTGTGGCCAATAATCAAAATTAAACACCTGTCACCTTTATGAAAGGGGATCTAATTAATATCCGTTCATTCAATCAACCAATAGTAACTAAGTGCCTACTTTACCTCAGAGTCTGTGCCCAACAAAAGGAGACAAGGATAAACAAAGGGAATGAATATTTCCTTATTTCAAAGAGAACTTTAAGGAACTTGCAATCCGTGAAGAGTGGGCATTAAATAAATGGGTTATGATGTGATGAGTGGAATTTTAAGGCGAGAGGAGGGTGCTGAAGGAATATAAAGGAAGGATACAAAATCCTGGGTCAGTTTGTAAGGAAAAGACTCACCAGGAAGTAAATTCAAAGCTAAGAACTGAAAGAAAGTAATAGATAAAGTAATGGGGCAGTGTTGGAGGCAAAACAACCCTAACTAAGTCCAAAAAGAGATCCTGGTACATTGAAGAAAGAATAGATCAGATATGTGAAAGACCTTGATTATTTAGGACCATATGGTGTTAATAAGTTTAGCATTTATTTTGAGTAAAATGAGGAGCTTTTACAACTTCTAATCAATAAAATATCAAGGTTATATTTATGTTTTGAAAATGTGTCTTTCTGTTGTATGGAGAATTGATGTGGTAGAGAGGTTGCTTTGACTGTGCAGTGAACAGATTTTACTGAGAAATCTAAGCTAGTTGAAGGAAGTGTATGGAATAAGGTTGGGGGCAACATGAAAGCATTAGGGCAAGTCATAAAATAAAGGTAGCTGGAACTAACTGAGCTGTGATGGAACAGAATTGAAGACACTGAAGAGGCAGAACTGGTAATGTGTAGATATCATGATAAGAAGTCATCCAGGATTTTGCCCAGGATGGTGGCCAGGACACAAGTGACCGGGGGAAGGAGCAGGCTTTTAGGAAACAGGTAATGAGTGAAGTTGAATGTGATATCTGGGCAGCTGCTGGATATAAAAGTGGGAGTTTTGACACCATGTGGTGTCAATTTAAACTACATAATTCACAGAGAGTATGCTATAGAAAGGGAAGCAAGGTAAACTTCTGGCGAAACTCAAAAGGAATTTTTAGGTGGTACTGAGAGTGATGATGTGTCTGAGATGCCTTTGGAGCCCTAACTCTTTTATGTTGCCCCCAAAAAATATAATTTGAAGTTTGTCATTATCACCCTAAAAAAAGGATCTAGTTTAGTGACTATATCCATTTAAAATATTCATGCTATTTCTTTATTAATTTACATGGTTAATTAAATATAAAAAGTATACTTTTAAAGACATAAAAGTTAGCCATTTATTACTTTTATGTAATACTTAAAGAAATTATAAAGAATAAAAAGTTGCTCTATCATTTCATTCCCACCAATGGGGTAAAAGTTAACTCTTCTACAAGATATTTGCCTTTCAACTTGAGAGGAAATATGACATTTTGGGGCCCAGCTGAAATTCTACAACTGAAAGAAATATTTTACAATCTGAGTTATAAATGTGTACTTTGAAATTCTATCTATACTCTTCTTCTTTCAAAGAAAAAAGAGTAGTGGAACACCATAGGATATATATGCAAAACCTTATTTAAGACACTTTATGATATTAAAAAATAGAAACCAGAACTTAGAAGAGGGTTAAAAAACAAATAAACCAAATTTAACACCTAAGAGTCAGTGCACAAACATCACACTTGAGCCTCAGTACCACAAAAGACAGAGCAAAAAAGTCAATCATTATATGATTTCCTAGCAAAATTAACTCAGATATAATTTTAGGTGGCCCTGACTAAAATTATGATGACTTACATAATTTACCATAATAATGCACACTGAAATAAGTATTTTAGGAAATATACTCCATAACAGTGCTATTCATAAAACATTTTACATTTTCATTTCCTGAATTCAGTAAAATTATCTAAAACATGTCAAACATTTTCTAACATCTGGACATCATTTAGTTGTGTTGCATTTTTCCTTAATGCCACTTGATAGGATCTTTCTTAGGGGTTTTCGATTCATGTTTCTAACTCAGTAATGACATGATTATCTTCAATCTACTTGTAATTACCATGGAGTCTGTCCTCCAATGAGCAAGTTAGTGAAAAATGTACATATAAATGATGGAAGGTTTCAAGAAAGAAACTGGCTAAGGGCCAAGAAGATGGATATGGATGCTACAATAGTGATTATCTCTTATTTTGTGAACATACTTACTGGATACTTGCAAGAGCATAGGGTTAGTGCTTAAATATGTACTTTAATGACTGTACTTATATAAGGTAGTACTCATGCATAGAATCTTACCAAGTTCAGAAAATCCTTCTTTGAATGATTTATCTTATAGTATTTGAATCCCAATCATTAAGGGAATTTTTTTGTTCTTTTTTGCAGTCAAATATTTGTAAAACAGCTAAACTATTTATTTCATAATTATAAATATTTAAACATTTTTTAACTTAATACCCACTTTGTTTGGTCTTAGGATAGAAAGTACAAATCAACATTCTTATGCCATTATAGAAATCTATGATTACATCAATGACCTCTTCCACATAAGGTCAATAACCTTTTATCACTACTGTAATAAGTATAAAATGTAGCTTTCAGCCTCATACTCTCTCCTGAAATGTGATTCAGATAATGACTCACCGGAAATGCCATTTGGATATATCACATTTGCTATGTTTGAACTGAATCTTTTCTATTACTTCACTTCTCTTCATTAATGTTACCAAAGTCTCATCTTTCACCCAAGCCAGAAACTGGAGTTTACTATAATTTTCCTCTTCTTGTCCCTTCACAACTAAATCAGTCAGGAATCATGATGAGTCTGCTTCCTTAATTTGGAACCACTTGTTAGAATTACCAAATTGTTATAATTACCATCACAGCCTCCTTAATGTTATATCTTTGCTTCTAATCTATCTTGCCCCACAAATATTTTACTTATGGTACTACCAACATTAAATTTTGAAATTTAATTCAATTGCGTCAATCCCACTTAAAAATCCTCAAAGCTGTGATCTCATGTTCAGTATAAAATTGCTTAGCATGATTTAAAAGGCTGTGATGAAGAAGGCTCCTGTGTACACAATATCCTTCTACCTTCTATCTTTCTATAAAAGAAGAATTATAGTCAGGAAGGTGTCATCCAGCCTACCCCTGATGGTTTTGTAATTCTCTTGATCCAGCACCCAGGAAAGGTCAGATGCTAGTTCTCACCAATGGCAGAGCAGCAGGAGTGAGGTATGGTGCTTGCTGGTTTAGACTGTAAGTGAAAATGCTGGACATGGCAACCAGCCCTAACACAATCATGACAGCATTAGATAAAATGAGTCTGATCCTTGAACTGCTGTGTGGAGGGGCGTTCCTATTAGACCTGTAACACTGCTATTATATTTTGAGGCATATTTGTTGCCTTGGGTTAGCCCATCTTTCTAACTTCATCTTTTACCAACTTCTAACCCTCACATGTAGCCTAAGCTCTACCACACCAAACTAGGTAACATTCCATAGCTTAGTCATGCTCACTCTTGCTTTTTCGCCTTTGCTTTGGCTGTTCTATTTGCAGGGTCATACTCTCCCTTGTCTGACCCTTTAAAATCAGTGCTCTGGACAATTTCTCTTCCCACTTGTTATGGGCTAAATTTTGTCCCACCAAATTCATACATTAGCACCCTACCTCCCCCCAGTACTTGTCACTGTATTTGGAGATAAGGACTTCAAAGAAGTATTTGAGGATTTTAGGTTGGAGATTAATCCCATCTGACTAGTATACTCATATGAAAAGGAAACTTGGGCACACAGAGAAAAAAGTCAAGGATGCATGGACAACAGGATACAGTAAAAAGATGGCCACCTACAATCCAAAAAGAAAGATCACAGCAGAAACCAATCTGCTAATGTTTTGATCTTATGCTTTTAGTGTATAAAACTGAGAATATAAATTTCTGCTGGCAGTTCTAGAAAACTAATACAATCCTTGTAATAAGATATTTTCTTCTCTGAAATTCAGTAACATCCCTAGCATGGATTCTCTCATTATCATTTATCATAATTATATTTTAGTCCTTGGTTTCCAGTCTGTCTCCCCATGTAGTCTGTGAATCTTTGAGAGAAGTGACTCTGTCTTCCCTAATCCCTAACAATATGTTTGCAAATCTGTAACAAAGAATTAAATATTCTTTAGAAAATTAATTGTTTGGGTTCCTTTTATTATCTAGATTTCTTACGTATCTGGCCTGAATGTAAACATGCAGCAGAGATTGTGACAGAGAGACTTCATAATTAGGGTCTCTACCTTGCCATTTTTATTCTGTGTAGGCATAACCTAAAGTTGTAGTCTATATACTTTTACATTTTTACTAAAGTCCCAAAGATAAAGATGGGTTTTATAGCAAGAACAAGGTCTTCTATCAGTAGTGAACTGCTTAGTGAACTGCTTTTGATATTTTGTCCACATTATAATAGCCTGCTTTTTCCAAAGACAGCAAGGATGAAGTGGGTCATGTGCTAGGTCACACCTTACCTCTTATACACAAGGATGCCATCATCCCAATCTCTATCCCAATTTATAAGCCACATTTGACTGACTGAGAATTGTCATTAATTTTGAATTGAGAATAAGAGAAGCTAATTTTAATCTCTTTTTAGTGGTTGGAAATAAGGCAAAAATTACAGAATTGTGGGCAATCATGTACATTAAGAAACATTTGATGAAAGAGATAGACATATCCAAATACAGAAATTCAGAGAAAAACAAAGGCCAAAGTGTGTGTGTGTGTGTGTGTGTGTGTGTGTGAAAGATACAGAGTAGTAACAACTAATTCAATTAATTTTTCTTTCCTCATGTCAGTTATTTATGTGGTCTATTTAACTCCCTGCTCTTTGGCTTAAGCTAGTTTGAAATGGATTTCTGTTATTTGCAATAGAAAGGCTCTTGCTTGAATCAATTAGATTGTATAGTTGAGATCAGTAATTTTTCATCGCTAAGTTTATTCTCCCTTGATTCTGGTAATAACACTTCACTAATCCTTTTTGAAGCTACTTTATACCAGTCCATGAAGTACATTAGAAACAACCCCAGGGCATATTAATGAGCTTGGGAAGGAATTTAGAACCCAAATTGAACCAATATTTCCATCAACAATATTTGTTGGAACTATGGAGAAATTCTGACAAACTGAAACTTTTTCCCACTGAAGCTGCTTAAGTAGTATTGTAGCTTGGAGCTACTAGTGACTGTTTTGCCACCATGAAAAGAGTTCCTTCCTGAGCATGATACAAGTACAGAAGAAAGCAGAACAAAGAACAGAAGCACTCAGATTCTTCATACATCGTTTGAGCACCAAGATCTGTCCAAATGGGAAGCCCTAGGCTCTTTAGTTATTTTATGGATAGAAATAGTTATCCTAATGTAAGCATTACACAATGTATAATGTAGTGAAACATCACATTGTAGTCCATTGGTATGTAAAATTTTTGTTTTGTATACCTGTTAAAAACAAATCTAACTTAAGATCAAAAAGAATTAACCTAGAAGGTAACACCCACACACAGGAAATCAATGTGAGTCAATGCTCTGTATAGCTATCCTTATCTCAACCAGCAAAACCCCTTGTTCCTTCCTATTATTGCTTATACTCTCTCTACAACAAAATTAGAGATAAGGGCAAAATAGTTTCTGCTGGGTATTGAGGGGGGGAGCGGGAGGGGGTGGAGTGGGTGGTAAGGGAGGGGGTGGGGGCAGGGGGGAGAAATGAACCAAGCCTTGTATGCACATATGAATAATAAAAGAAAAATGAAAAAAAAAATTATGAAAAAAAAAAAAAAACAAATCTAACTTAAATTTAAAATAAAATAAATTTCATTTTTAAGGCAGATTTATTTTAAAATAAAATAAAATTTCATTTTATGTTATTTTCAATGCAAAAGTTCAGATAAACATGAGTAGGATTTCACTGGGTCAATGAAGTTTTATTACATATATCTGTCACCAAATTCAATGTCTAGCAATATATCTGAAGCACAGAAGATGCTGAAGGAGTACTGCTGATGGTGGGTGAAGAAGATGAATGCTGCCTTTCATGCCATTTTAAACTTTCTATAACTTTATTTCTTCATCAGCATATTCTACCAAATCCGTGCTCTATCATTAGTGGGTTTTCATCAGAGAAATTAGATGGAAAGGGTTTTTAAGTTCTTGGTGTTTTTTGCCAAAATAACAATTGTTTACTTGTTGCTAAGCCACAGATTGTAGAGAAAAAAATTAATCCATTCTAGAGAACATTTTCCATTTCTTATAAGTTTACAAACATATCAACAGGGGTTGAGGAAACCAATGAGTAGACAGTCTTCTCCCTCAAAGATTCATAGACAAAGAAATAAAAAATAAAACAAAGCCAATCAGTTATAATATCCCCCCCCATTCCAAATCCTAAGAAGTTTTTTTCCTTTTCAGATTCATTATCTCCATCTTAATGAGCACTTCTTTCCATCTGAACCAGTGTGATAATCTCCTAATAAGTCTGCCAACTCTTCTCCAATCCATTTAGCACAATGCTGTGACAGACATCCATCTAATCATAGTTTCTGACTGTAGTTGCTATCTAGAGAGTAGACAATGTATACAAGACACCTGTCACTGTATATGGCATTGCTATAAACCAAGAAGATAGCATGGGAATATTAACTATTCATAGTAATGTCATTAGTGTTACTATGAGAAGGTTGTTCTTGTTTTAGTTATTACTACACTTACTTTACAAGCATACTTTATTGCAAGAATAAAGTGCTTTATTTATTTTATATAATTTCCCCTTCATATTTAACTCTCTGAGGTATCTTTATAGGTGAAAAGGCCACAGCTCAAAGAGTTTAAATAACTTAGCTAAAGTCACACAGTTAACAAGTAACAGTAAATATACCCACAGTGGCTTAACTTCAATAATATTTGCCTAATTTCCATTCTGTCATACCTGCTGAATCACTCAGTCATGCAATTCTTATATTTCCCAAGTTGAAAAACAAACCAAACTTGGCCCCTTCTAACTTGAAGAAACTGGTAGCAGGGAGACACAAAAGCTTGTGTGAGCATGTGGACCAAAACACCCCTGTGCAGCACCTTACACTTAATTTTGTCCTTACGTCTTTGGAGTTCTGTGAAAAGCAACACATGAGAGACTTTGCTTTCCTTTAGAACTGTGGGACATGGCTTTTACTACAAAACACCTGCTGTTAAATTCAAACTATGTCTCTGCCTACCAGGTGTGTGTCTGTGCATACGAAATCCAGAGATAGTGACTAATAGACTAACTTGAGGTGTGTGCCAAGGATTTGGAGTCATGGGATCACAGATATTACACAATGTAACATGACTTGATTTTGCATAGGTAAACATTTTTGTAATAAAAATTTGCATTCTTGTATGTTAGCAAGATTGAGCAGATATAACTATATATACTAAAATTTGTTCAATGTCAAATTAAAAAGAAACACAAATAAAATACAATTTATCATTAAAAAAAAGAAAAACCCAATAAAGAAGGAATTATTTCTTAACAGAAAGGCAATGTTTATTGTTTGAGATACTTGGTTTATAGAAGTAAATCAAGAAAAGGTGTATTAACTCTGAAAATCCCATTTTATGGTGTCTGTGTAAAGTATGTTTCTCATTGTGCAGAAGGGTGTACGGGTACAGACCACATCAATGGGATTCTTTCAATTCTGACCTAAAATCTCCATCTAGGGTCCATAATTGTTGACTTCTCAGAAGATGGAGAGTGCTAGGTACTATTGGATTAAGATGGAGGTGGGTTCAGTAAGGCAATGTTAGATATTTCAAGTGTACAGGAAAAGGTCTTATGAAAAGGTGATTTTGAAATGACTTGCAGATATGTCATCATACCCATCAAGAAAAAAAGCTAATGTATCTATTCATGAGTCCACCTTGCCAAAATGGTCTCCAACAGTCCACTTAACTGCCATAGTTTGCACACTTGAACTTCTGCCATCATTTTTTCATTTGACACTCCTGTTTCAAATGGGTCTGTGTCCCAAACCTACCCTTTAGCTCATTTGGCTAGGATCCTGACTCTTTTTCTCTTGAAACAGGTGTGCACAGTCACAGGTCTTATGTTCTCAAGCCTGCATGTCCTTGAACAGGTTTACATCATTCTAGGGATTAAATATATGAGATGGCTTCAGTGACCTGAAGCAGCATGGTAAATTAGAAAAGGAATAAACTCAGTGATCCCAGGTCTGGGTTTGAATCTCAGCCTTAGCATTATTTTCTTGGGGAATTCATTTTTCTGCTATGTGCTTCAGTTTCCTCATTGGTAAAAATGGGGATAAGAATTGTTATTCACAAGGTCGTTGTTAGAATTAAACATAATATCATAATTGTACATATACAGCCCATGTTTAAGCTAAATAACTGTTCAGCACATTTTCTATTTCTCTCCTTTTCAAAGTAAAGGGAAATCCCATATGTCTAGAAAAATATTCCAAGTTAGCCTTTACATCAAGCAATGCACAAACTCAGACTGTCACACTACTGAAGACTTTTTTTTTTCATGACCAAGGAGAATTTATTTCAGGAATTCAAATAGGCTTTAACTGCTTATAGATTGAAACTATATGTAATATCAGGAGATGCAAAAAGGCCTTCATTAAAAGTAAAAATAAGAAGTTTCTTAGGCTTTTAAGAATGTACCAAAAGATACAGTAAATGTCCAAATTTAATGGTAAAAAAGATATTTCTATTAAATTAAGAAACCCCCAGCAGTTTTGCTATCACCATTTCTGTTTGGCTTTATCGCAGCATCCTGGGCACACTACTATAGATTTTGCTGAGATTCAGGTTACAAAAGACTCATCAAAGCAGATGGGGTGAGTACTTGCAACTTTAAATAAGCACCATGATACAGTTATGAGACCCTGTTGCACTACATATACTTCTTCATTTATCTCTATATACATATTCTAAAATTTTAGAAATATAGATGTTATAATTTGGGGTTTTTTTGACAGAATACTTGTCTGTGCTTGGGAATCTTAAGAAACAAACCTCTTTAAAAAATTTCTCATAGTAACCAAAGCATGGCATAAATGCCAGAGAGCAGTACCAGGAATTTTGGCGTGGCTTTGGTATAGTCAAACTCTGCAACAGCAGAGTTTTCCCACATGCCTTAGAATGCTGCTGCGTTATACTTCACTACCTGGGGCATCCAGTAACTGCTGTCATACAGAGCCAACACTCTTTGCAAAATGGAACACGATCCATTGAGCTTTACATGTTCTCAATTAATTTGAAATAACTGCATTCCAATTTGGTGTTTAAAGGAAGGGAAGGGATAAATTACTGAGACTTGAGATTCAGGCATAAATTTAAGTAATGTGTACTTGATTATTCTAGGTACTTCATTCCTTGTACAAGATTTTTTTAATAATAAAGAAACTGATAAGTATGTTTCACTGAAGCAAGTTTTGTATGAACTGAGAAATAAAAATTATCATGGCCCTTTTCCTGAATTGTGAAAATTTTCTCAATTGGGCTTCCATTCTTGGCTTATTGAGATTGTAAATTCTTGGCTCAGGTGAATTCTTTTTATCTTGGTCAAACTGAGGTCTATTAAATGGCATTTGTGAAAT
This sequence comes from Castor canadensis, assembly GCF_047511655.1. NCBI lineage: Eukaryota > Metazoa > Chordata > Mammalia > Rodentia > Castoridae > Castor > Castor canadensis. The sequence continues at coordinate 104,193,402 of NC_133392.1, read as the reverse complement.
CTTTCTCATAGTTATTGCATTTTCAGGATGATATTGCAATTGTAGGTATATTATAAAATCTCATAAATTTTCTTATCTGTAGCATGTGCATCAGGTTCAATATTCAAGGTTTCAGTAAAAAATGTCCGAAAGGGCTCCTTGTGTTTTCTGTCTCAAAATAAATACACTTCTTGCATAGATGTATCCATAGTCTCTACCTCCTCAACATGGAGACAAAAAAGAGCAGGAAAAATCAATGAAGAAGCTATGAAGGTGAGGTGTCAGCCCCTGCTTGTATCCATTCAGATATATTAGTCTAAGATATTATTTGGTAGGTTCTATTTGTCTTCAATGAAAAGTACCCCAACTCTTTGGCATTCTTTTCTAGAATTCAGCCTGGTCTCTCCAAACAAGATACAAATTGGGTGTGGCCTCACAGCAAGGACCACAGAACTGACCAGCTCCTGACAGTTCTACTCTTGCTGTGGATATGTTTTCTTTTCAAATGTCCTATCTTTAAATACAGCATAAAGAAAGAGAAAGGATGAATTTGAATATGTTTCTTAAAGGCTCTATCTAGAATTAAAATGCTTTCTTAGAACTAAATATTGAAATAGGTTCAAATATAATTTCTATTTTATCACAAAGCTCTTCCATTGTCTCTTCATGTGGGGGGTAAAGGAGAATGGAGAAAAGTTCTTAGTGTGGGAGAGAACAAACACACCAATCTGCAGATAGAAATACAAGAGATTTATTTCTTACAAAACACTTGAAGCAGTCTAAGTCCATGGGGTTAATATTTCCTCCCTTACAAAGTTTTGTATTTCATAATCTTCTGAGTACAAAATACAGTTCTACATTTTCCCTATACCCTAGGTTTCTTTCTGATGTTGAATGATATAGTCAATCAACATTAAATAAATCCCTCATCTTTTTGTTGTCTAAAAGGATTAAGCACCTTCTTTTAAAGTATCCCACAAGGCCAAAGAATACTTGAGACACGGAGTGGAAAGGAAGATTATTTAGACAAAAGTAAAAACAAGTTTAAAACTAGAGTCAATAAATGTAAAGTAGTTCAGACAAGTCAGTTCAAGACAAAGAGGAATAATGAGGCTTGATAAATGGTAAAAGTCATGATGGGCTTTGCAAGCCTTACAGCAGAACTTGGAAGCCAATGATATGCATCATTAATTGAAATGTCAAGGACAGTTGTACCAAGACTTACTAAAGGGTTTTGCTAAAGAGCATTGATGAATTCCAATCTGAGCTGTTCAAATTTTGGAGAGATGGTCATCTTTAGAGAGAAACTGGTGGCATAGATAGTGAAGGTTTGGATACTCCAGAAAAACAATGTTCAGTAAAACTTTCTACATTATCTGATGTGGCAACCATTAGTCACATGTTGTTATTGAGAACTTGAAATGTGGCTTGAGTTCAATGAGGATATTAATTGCATTTCAGGTTGTACATGGTAGAGGAAACAGAGATAGGTGGTTTGTTAGGGCTTAGAGGCTGATAATTCCAAAACTCCTTCTGCAAATCCAGAACAACAGTAAGAACATGAACCAGATCAACTATGAGACACACCAACCTGAAGAGTTTGCCAAAGTCCAGAGGCAAATTCCAACACAACCTGGCAGAAGTTAAGAAACAAGGGCAGGCACGTAGAAGAGTCAGAAAAATTCTTCTGGACTTGATTTATTAGAGTAGAGTTATTTCAAATGGTGCAGGGTGTGGTCCCATGGGATCACCTTCACTGGTCTTAGATCACAGACTGAAGTAAACACCCTGTTACATAGGGAGGGATTAACTATCCAAGAGAAAAACAAAGTACAAGATACTTTGAACATCTTTCTTCTTGTGTATCTATACTGCTGACTGTCCACTAGTTAATATTTTCTGCCCTGAATTGGATATCATCTACTTTTTCCAGGACTACAAAGTATTTTTTTTAAATTAAACACAAGTTCTTGCACCTGGAGAGTTAGACTTCAAAATTCGTGTAACTGATTGGGAAGAATTGAGCAGAACTGTGAGACGAATTCCTTTACCTCTCTGGGTCATAAGTTGCTCATAATTAAACTGATGAAGTGGGTTTGTTCATCTTCAGTGAAAAAATGAGCATATTCTATTGTCAATCCACTATTTTCAAACAAAATCAGACAAAAATGTTTAAGAAGGTCAAATGTATAAGAGATAACATATTTTAGGGTGTGATTCTGTTTTACAGAGAACTAAAGCTGATTTTAAAGACATCTGATGATAAATTCTAACATTTTGTGCTATTTTTAAAATTTATTCTTTTCCTTTGTAAATGTAGGCACTACTAATCAGTTTAATTTTGACGTGTCCAATGCTAACCTTTTATTATAAGCTTAATATTTTTACCTTCATCTTGATTTGTATTTTTCTTCCCTGAATTTTTATCATTGCTTTCTTAATTTTTATATATTCATTTCCCAATCATTTTTAAATATGAGAAAATATCAACAAAACATTCAAATACTATTGCAATGCCATTGTCCAATATTAAAGGTACTGCATGTCTTAAAGAGAGTAAAAAACTAGTGTTTGTCAGTTAATCATCAATATCCAAATTTTGTGTAGAAAAGATCTCATGTAAGGGTGTGAGTGCATCACTCAAAAAACATAGATGTATTAAAAGGTAAATATATACAAGTCAAGACCAATCTCTTCAGTTCCTTACATTTTATTATCTTTTGCCTTTTAGTTTAGATTTATAGGCCATTTACTTGTGATGGAGAAAACTGGTAGTATTCCTTCATCAGGGAAATGTACAGATTAGAAGAGGTAAAGATTTACTGGATTACACTGGTAAAGGAAAAGTAAAGAATATTTACAGTGTGCCACCCAGGTACTTAGAGATATACTTAGTTGGCTCAGTTATTCATCACAGAACTCCTCTATTCATGCACAAATATTTCTGTAGCACCTTCAATGTGTCATGCACTGTGCTTGGTAAACAGAAGGCTAGGCAAGATAAAATGAGTTTCTGATTTTTTGAACCTCAAATTCTAGTACAGAAAAAAAGACATAAAGACAAATTACAAATTTGGATAGAAAGCATGAAGGAAACAAATAAAATGAAGGAACATAAAACAGAGAAGAAGCTCAAGAAAGACAGTTTTGAGAAATTTTTAAGCTACTAAACAAGTGAAGAAACAGAATTATAGCCTATAGTATAAGGGTAAAAGAGGGGGATAGCATTTGTCAAGGTTCTGGGATGGGAAAGTTCTTTGTGTCTGCTAAATGTGTTAGGGGGCAAAAGTAGAACTATTAGGAGCATTGGTGATAATCTACATGAAGGATGAGATTTTTATGAATTAAGAGAATTAGAAATGAAGAGAAGTGAATGGTATCAAGATGTATTCTGGAGGTAGAGTTGACAGTACTTTCTATATTTACTTATCAATAAGATAAAATAACAAGGACCTAAAAGATTAGGAAATTGACTAAAGCTCTTACAGTAACTTTAGGATGGAGTTATGAACCCATCCTTCTTTAAAGCTCTTTCTTTTGGAACATACTCTGCTCTGTATCTTATTTATTAAAGGTCAATGCAGATTTTATAAAGTCCTAAATGTAGAAGTTTTTACCAGTCTAATGACTTAGAATTAGAATATGCTGTAGCAACTTGAACAGCTTATGGTTTTCACTTCACAAGTCCATGAACTTATTTCATTGAAAGGGGTACCAAAATATACTCCAGATAACTTTCTTCTGCACCAAATGTCAAAATACTCTTGCATTTCTTCCAGAACTGTGCTGCACTGGCACCATGCATTTGGAAATATTTCCATTGATTAAAGCAGCAGTCTTAGCAATTCTGAGTCATATGCTGCTCCTGCCTTAAACCTTAACTGGATAGTTCAAGTGAGCAAACTGTTTTTGCAGCTTTGTTAAAATTATGTCCATAACTGCTGATGAGCTCCCACCTCGCATGGTCAGTCACCCCTAGAAAACCCTTAAGATAAGCAGGACTTGGAGTCACATGCTGAGTTATGAGGAACCTGCTCTTTTATAACTCAGTACTTCCACAGCTATTCTCTTCATTTGCATCCTATTTTACTGCTGAGATTCTCCTGTGGATGTTAGTGCTGTTCACCAGCACTTCACAGCTCTTCTTTCCCATTTCTTGATAGGTTTGCACTTCCTTACAATACAATGTACTTCCTTTTCAAGTTAGCATAGCATAATACTGCTTGGAAGTATTTGAGCTGCTATGCAACAATTTCTACCCCCTCTTTTGGAGTCTAGTCTCCTTTGATCTGAATCTCTGATCAGGATGTCGTGCAGCTGAGTCTTCCCTATCTGAGTCCCAACAGACATGTTCAATGAGGGCTGAAGTACTTTCACTAATTAAAAATATTAAAATCTTCAGCCAGGTGTAGTGGTTCATAACTGTAATCCTAGCTGCTTGGGAGGTGAAATCATTGCTCGAAGTCAGCCCAGCAAAAAGTTAGTGAGAGCCCCATCCAATCAATAAACTGGGTGTGGTGGTATATGTCTGTGATCCCATTTATATGGGAGGCCTAGGTAGGAGGATCACTGTTTGAGGCCAGTCCTGTGCAAAAACATGAGATCCTTCCTGAAAAACAACTATAGCAATGAGTGTCGGGAGTATGGTGCAAGTGGTGGAGTGCCTGTCTAGCAAGTGAAAGACTCTGAGTTCAAAATCCAGTACTGCCCCAAAATTTTTTAAATAGTAAGATCTTCAATTTGTATGTGTGTGTGTGTGTTGTTGTTGTTGTTGTTGTGACAGTCAATATAGTCCAGAAAGTGCAGAGGTTAGTGTTCAAGTGGACCTGTTTTTAATATTGTCTTTGCACCTTACTTGCTGTGTGAGCCATTTTTTTTCTCATCTGTAAAAGCTTGTTACCAACTAAATTGGGTAGTTGTTAGAAAACACTGCAAAGCTTGGCAGGGTCTTCCAGGGACCCAGGAGTGGGAACTGGCACTCCAGTGGTATATGACTTCATTACTTCTAAAAAGTTACAGAGAGCTTTCACATACTATGCTCACATTAACCCTCATAGCTGCCCTGAAAAGAGCATGAAGATATTAGCTCCAAATGATGAAGATGAAGGTTTTAAATCACTCATCCAAATTCACATAGATGGTAAGTGCACAACTTTGTATCTAAAGGCAGTTTCAGGTCTAATATTCTCTCTCACGTCCACTATTACAGTTTTTTCAGTATTATTATCTCTTTACAACATTTTGCTGCATATAACATAGCTATTTCATTTTAGTTATATAGTAGGAATGTGAAATTTTGCTTTCCATATTTATCAAATAAAAAAGAGAAAGAAAAGAAATATGAGGGTTAAGTAAATTATAAATATGCTCTTGAAAATTATATTAAAGTGAGGTATCCTGTATATTCATATATTCTGGCTAAGAATAATACAGTTTCAGAGAATTTTCATCTCTCTATCTACATGAAAGAAGAAAAGGAAATGGAGAAGAATGCTATGTCTTTACAGCTCATCATTTCTGTGAGAAACTATCATTGTTTTCTTATGACTAAAATAATTTCTAACATCCTATAATAAATATGGTTAAGATAAGATATTATAATAGCACTAAGACTGATTGAAACTCAATAAATTTTAAACATTGGAAATATCTTGAAAGTTACAGTGAAAAAAACAGGATTTGGCCCAGGCATGGTGGTACATACCTGTAATTCTAGTACTGAAGAGGCTGAGTCAAGAGGACCTATGTGGGAGGCTAGCCTGGGTTACATAGGGAGATACTGTCTCAAAAAGTTAAAAAGAAAAAGAAGAAGAAGAGAGTGGTTATAAGCATCTGTCCATTGTAATTTTTAAAAATGCTACCTCCCTTTTCCCTTTGCATCACATCAGTTCTGCATGTTCTAGAGCTGCTCTTATTCCTACTCCCAAGTGATGTATAATCAAGTGAATCTCATCACTTAATAAATATTTGTAGGGAGTGTGAGTGGAAAGGAAGGAAGGAAGGAAGGAAGAAAGGAAGGAAGGAAAGAAGGGAAGGAAGGAGGGATGGAGGGAGAGAGGGAGGAATGAAAGAAGGAAAGGAGGGAAAGAGGGAGAATGAGAGGGAGGAAGGGAGGGACTGAGGGAAAAAAAGAGAGAAAAATCCTTACCAAGAAAATCAATACTAAAATCAGGTGGAAACACACTTCCTTCTCTGAATGATCTGATATGGTTCTGTTAGCAGAGATGGGAAGCACTTGATGCTTTCTAACCCTTATTCTTTTTCCCAGTAGAGATATAAGAAATATAAAAAAATATAAAATTTCTAATATCATAAGAAATTCATGATCAGTTTTCAAAAAAGAACTATTTACCTGAAAGATTTTTAGTCCTATTTTTTAACTATTTATTCAAGGGTGAGATTGTTACAGAAATATATACTTAGAACCACTCAGAATAGTGACTAGATATCTAATGTAAAGCTAAGAGACAAAAGAATTTCCTAACACACAGTCTAGGCTGGGTCTTGCTTGATTGGACTTTTGCTGTTTATGACATTTCAAGGAGTCACTTCCATTCTCACTGGAGAAGATACCTCCCCTCACCTACCTCCACTGTGGAAGAAGGTTTGTTTCTTATATGTCCTTGAAGTACGAGAAAAGTGTAAACTTATTGTAGGACAGGGTGAATGCTGTTAAGGATCATACTGATGTTTCCCCTCTATTCCCTTCAATCAGTCTATAAAGAGATACCCTAAGTGATTATAAGTACTTACAATTACCCTTTATTGGAGAATCATTTCAAGAAAATTGTTTGTTCAGTTTTGTACCAGATTAAATCTCATTAGTCAGGTATTAGGCAAATACCACAGTGATGAGGAAAACACAGCAAGAAGTGCTGATACAAAAAGAACTTTAGAAATGTGCTTAAAGTTTCATTATTTTTTCCAAAAACAGTTGATCACTTCCCAGAACATAAGTACATGTCTTTCCAACCACTATTTTTCCTTTTAAAAAGTGGGACTTGGAGGGGTACATAAATAAAGTGATAAAATATAAAAGTATCATTAGTGGGGTTTTATTGACATAACCTAATATCAGAATCAGATTCACAAAATGTGTATTAGAATCAAACATGTACAAAGTTCTTTGTGACTGTCAATAGCCTCTAGAAGCCTCCGTGACACCAACTGTAGTCACAAAAAACCCAACTCAATGTTGCCTGTGGGACTTAATAGGGTGAGGAATTGAATAAGAATCTCAGTGACACTTACCAGCCCCAGCTGCAATTAAGGAAGACAATTGTAAAGTAATTGTATAGCTCACCCAAAATAGCTGGAAATTTTCCCTGTGAAAAGTAAACAGTACAAATTTCATAAATCATATGGTGGAAAAATCATTTGTGCTGTTTTTTATCATATTTTAAGTGACCAAATTAGACTACAGTCAAATTGCTGTATGCTGGAAAGGTTGTAGGAATCCTGTTGTTAGCGTCTCAACTCAAGTTAATTTTGCTGCTTTAAATAGATTTCTCTCTAGAAGTTTCTAAACCAAAATCATATACTCTTCTAGAGGCTTAAATTTGAAGGGAAACCAGATGCTATCCATTTAAAAGAGAACGACTAAGGATTTACAACGCCATTTGAACAAAGGGGAATTTGAACAGGTGCATGATGTCATTACTGAGCACAGAGGGTAACAGTGATCCCACTGTTGCCTTCTTTAGTCACAAAACTTTCAAAAGTCACAATTAGCAGTTGTACCTCTGTTTCATTCACTAATAAACGTCTCATCTTGAGTTCCAGGTCAACTGCTTCTCCCAGACCCTTTGGTTTCAAAGTCTTCTGATTTTGGAGTTTACATATTTTCTTTCCTAAACCAACCAGCCCTTCAGTTATGAGTTGAATTTTCCCTCCCAAATTCTTATGTTGTAGTTCTAACTCCCAGAACCTCAGAATGTGCCCTTATTTGAAAATAATGTCATTGCAGATGTAATTAGTTAAGATGAGGTAGAGCAGGCCCCTTATTCAATATGACTGGTGTCCTTATAAAAAGGGGAAATTTGAACACAGAGACACACTCAGGAGAAACACTATGTGAACATGAAGGCAGCAGAGTGCTATATCTACAAGACAAGGAACTCAAAAATTTGCCAACAAACCACTGAAGCGAGGAGAAAGGCAAAGAATAGATTCCTATCTCATAGAAGAAATCAACCCTGCCAACACTATGGTCTTGGACTTTCAGCCTCCCAAACTGTGAGACAATAAACTTTTGTTTTTTAAACCAACCAGTATGTGGTACTTGTTACAGCAGCCACAGGAAACTAATATTAATACACCTTTTTCAGTTCTGTGTTAGCAAATTAACTGTATAATATTTCCTTTTTTATCTCTGTTTCTGTACACTAGATGAGAATATTTGGCTATTAGTGATCCCAGGAGTAAGACATGAAAATGAATGTCATTTTACAAATGAACAGTATCACCAAGCAATGCCCTGGCCTTCCAAAGGATGAAAAAAGGGTAAGACTTGGTAAAGAGGATGAGATAATTTATTACCCTGTGAAACTTTTCCTCAAAAAAAGCAGATCTCTGGATACATTCCAATATTGAAAAACATTTTTACAGAAGTATGAGCTTCAACCATAGAGCCAGTGAGCATTTGACGAATGTCAAGGAGGGAGTCAAGCAGCAGGAGACATTCAAGTAGGGAAAGAAATTACGAAGTCTAGGTGGAGGTGGAAGGAGAAAGTGGAGAGGCCCTGATTAATTAGGAAATTTAAAGAGATCTAGAAAAACCAGACTGCTCCTTAGAAAATGAAAACTAAAAAAGTGATGTGAAAACAGGAGCAGCATTCAACACTTGATTTCAGTAATGAATTTCCTAGTCCTAGGAAAAATTGAACTACATAAATTTCCTAATCTGCAACTATACACCCACCTTCCAGATTGCTGAGCCACATTTAGCAAATACCATTTTTAAACTTTAGTGTGCATGAGAAGGGCCAGAGGGCTTCTCTAAGTCACAGATCACTGGTTATAAAAAGGGGAAATCAGAGTTTCTGATTCAGTAGGTCTGGAGTGGGGCCCAAAAATGTGCATTTCTAACATTCAACCATGCAGTGCTGATGTTGCTGGGCTGGGGAAAATATCCTAGCAAATACTGTACTGCATTAATGTTGTCATACCATACTTGCCCAGGGAGAAGCATCACCTGGGAAGAGCTTATTTGAAAAAATACAAAACCTCAGGCCTTACACCAGTTTTTCTGACTCATAACCTTCGGGATGTAGCTAGAGTTTTCACTTTTTAAATAATCTTTGGGTGGTTAATATAATTAAGCAAGTTTGGGAAATGCCACGGCAAATCTCCATGAGTTACCTTTTAGCTCTGTCCTTTTTCCTTGTGATATCAATGGGTTTTTTATTAAGACAGTTAGTTGTGCAATGAGTTAAGAGCAATTGGGCACTATTCAGAAAATGTGGCTAATTACCTGTTGTAAGTAACATAAGGCTGGTGTAGGCCTTGAATCATCTGGAATTACTTCTGTTGCGCAAACGGTCATAGCTGGTGGTTGTATGCTTTCTGTTTTTTCTTTCACCAGCAAGGATTTGTTGAGTATCAGCTCTGTGCCATACATAAGAACAGACACATCAGATATAGAGAAGAAAAATGTAGATCCCACCACAGATAGCAAAAATGATGGGCAAATAAACCAAGAAGAAGAAAGAAGGTCTCTTGGAAGAAGTGGTACTCGAGCTGAAACATTAGGGTGAGTCATGTGATGAAGAGGAGTATCCAGTGTGTAGGAGGAACACCATGAGACATTGATGGAAAACTAGGTGGAGGTGTTAAGGATCAGAGCCTCAGCAGAGACAAGATTGCAGAAAGCTCTGTGGGCTAAATTAACTTGTTTCAGTTTCATCCTGAAGATCAAGGGAAACTATTAAAGGAATTAAGAAGGGAAATAACAGATTTTCATTTTATTAACAACATACTACTCAGTAATCGGTGTGAAAGTTGACCCAAAGGACCCAAGATCAAAAGCAAGACACCTGTTAGTGAGATAATTCTGAGGGGAAATTAGGGAGGCTTAGATTTAGACCATGCCAGTGAAGATGGAAGGGAAATATTGAGAGAATCTTGTAGAAGTAAATATATAAAGACAGATAGAGAAGAGATTAAGTTGATCTTTTCATTTTTTCCAGTCTTTCAAAGAATGTTACTATCTATTCCCCACTACCTTCATATTTTCTTAGTATGATATTAACCTAAGTTTCCTTGAAAATCTATTTCTTTTTCTTTACTACCAGAGCAGCAGCACCTTCCCCACACCATCCCAACACAACAATCAGCAATATTCATGAAGCAGATACTAAACCATACTTTGCACAGTCATGCAAAAAAATTCACATCATACCTCCGTTTTCTTTCACTTTAATTAAGTCTTTGTTTAGCTTTATTTTGTATTTTTTAATGATACTGAGTTTTTTAGTGTACATTTTCTTGTGCCCTTTCTGCACTGTTCTGTATCGGCACTGATTACTGATTACTACGGTACTAATTATTACTACAGTACTGATTACTACACTACTGATTGATTACTACAGTTCCATAGGTACAAGGGATACATAAAGGACAGGTCCTGCCCACAAGGAGCCTATAGTGTGGTTCAGTATTTTTAAAAAACTCTTAAAATATATTTTACAGAAATTATTGTATGTGTAGGATAACCCTTGAGATATTTTAAATTAACAAAATGTTCAGTGAATTAGTGAAAAATATGAGCACAAATATTTTAATCCTACAGTTAAACATTTAAATATTCATAGTAACTGAATATAACAAACAGATCCTTAAGATACCTGAATAATTACCAAGATCTTAGCAGTAGATTTATTTAAAATATGTACTCCTAATTACTGAGAATGGTTTTCTTATAATTTTTATTTGTTTGCTTAATTTTTCTCTTCTGATTTTGAGTGTATATCATTGTAAGCATAATGGGTCATCATGACATTTTTCCATACATTCATTGTATTTAGATCATTTTCACCCCATCACACTCTTCTATTGCCCTACCTTTTCCTGTCACTCCTCTCCCTCCAAATGGTCCTTCTTCCACTTTCATGTCCTTTAAAAAAAATCTAGATTCAGCATATGAGAAATCATTTGGTATTTGTCTTTCTGAGTATTTCTTATTTTGCTTTACATAATGATCTCCAGTTCCATCCATTTTTTCCTCAAATGACAGGAATTCATTCTTCTTCATGGCTGAATAATATGCTATTATATTATTAAAACCCTCTCCTGGGTTTTAAACTCAGGGCCTCACACTTGCTAGGCAGGAGCCACACTCCCAGCCTAGGAAACTCTTTATTATGTTTCAATCTCATTATTCATTATAGATGTCTTTAAATTATTTACATCTTCTTGCTTCCATTTTGGTCATGAATTGCTTTAGATTGTGCTTATCTTGGAAGTTTTTTGTTTCTCTATCAATTTTTAAATGATAACTTCACTGGATATAGTAATCCAGTTGTTTTCTCTCAGGGCTTAAAATATATCATCCTATGCTTTCCTGGCCTGTAGGGTTTCTGCAGAGTGGTCTGATACAATTCTGTCAAGTGTGTCATTGGGAGTTTTAAGCCATTCCACCAGTCCTTCAATTCTTGTTATTCTTTTCTGCTTCTGCTTGATCTATTCTATCAATGATGACTTCAACTATGTTTTTATTTGATTTATTGTGTTTTTCATTTCCATTGTTCTTTTTTTTCAGAATCTTTTTGCCTTTGCTGAATTTCTCATCCATGTTGCTGACTTTCATGTCCAGGTCATGAATTGACTTTCTTACTTCATTTGTTTGAATCATCTTTGAGATTATTGATCATTCTAAAACTGGGCTTTTGGATTTTTTGTCTGGCATGACAAACATTTCAATATCTTTGGACTGTTAACTGAGGAGTTATGAGCTTTAGGAGGAGTCATATTGCCTGACTGTTTCATATTTATTATTATATTTCTATGCATCTTATGGGACAGATATCTCTTTCAGTATTTTTATGGGAGTCTCCTCAATGGGAAGTCTTCTTTTAGGGCTATGATGCCCTCTACCAGAGGAGAGAAAACAGACCACAGTAATAAATACAAATAATTCAAAACCAAGCTAAATATTTAACTATAGTTAAAAAAATTGAAAACATCAACTGCACTATCAGTAAGTTTAGAAAAGAAAGAAACTAGTTTACTTACAGGATAAACTAAGAGTTTAAAAATTATTAAAGCAGCTTTCAGACTGTGGCTATACCAATGTGTTCACTCTCAGCTTCCTTCTTCAGTATGCCTCACACTTTCATCCAAGTAGATCGTGTCTGTGAATATCAGTCCTGGGTCTATGCTGATTTTCCCTGTTGTTGTGCACTTAGCCAGAGTGTAGGGGGAGGCCTTTATGGTTTGTAGATATAAAAATGCAGGGTCTTCAGCTCTCCTCTAAGGAGAAGGGAACCATATCTACACACCCCACTTATACAAAGCATGTCAATGTTACATATTTTGCAAACGAATTCAATAAAGATTTGCAGTAGTTCTTATAATTACATCAAAACTGTGGATTAATCACCATTTTTCCATATGGAACTTTTTTTGGCAGCATTTGTAGAGAACTTATTTTATTTTGAAGATTAATTCTGCTTTCATTATAACCTCATTACGGTGTGGTGTGAATCTGTGTTTACTAAAGATAGTTATGAAAATAAAAATGAAAGCACGTGTTAAAAATCATTAAAGCCAGGAGTGGTGGCTCATGCCTGTAATCACAGCTTCTTGGGAGGCAGAAATAGAAGGATCATGATTGAAGCCTAGCCCAGGAAAAAAGTTAATGAGACCCTATTTTGAAGAGCAATCTGGGCACACCTGTAATCCCAGCTGTCTAGAAGGCAGAGGTAGGAGGTTTGCAGTCTAAAGCCAGCTTCAGGCAATAGTGAGTGACTCTTTCTGAAAAATAACTAAAAGCAAAAAGGGCTGGGGGCCTGGCTCAAGTGGTAGAGGCCCTGAAATCAAACACTAGCATCACTTAAAAAAAATTATTAAGAGTGTTGCTGAATTGTATCCAGAATAGAGGATATATAAAAGAATTTACTATTTTAACTTAACTTAGTATGCATTGAATACATTTCTATGAACTATAAGTAAAGTCATCTTTTGTGCTTCTACTCAATTTTGCTGTGAATCTAAAACTTCTCTAAATCTAAACCTACTTAGAGGCTTTATCAGGAGTGTTTTATATTGGCACTTATTTTCACTGTATTAGATTTCTAACTAGCAAAGATCTTTCCAATGTACCAGAAATATGTTTGCCAACTGGTCATTATTTTTCAAACATTTTCAATTATTTTATTACTTATTATTTTCAAGCAAAGAGCTTTAATAAATTTTATTATATTAAACTGAATGTGATTTTTCTGCCTGAATGTAGACATATTTAAATAAGAAAAATTTAGCATGAAATTTCCCAAGTGGAATGAAGCATTGAAACAAAGGGTTTTCTATCATATTCATTTAACTTTTTTTGCCAGTATTGGGGTTTGAACTCAGGGTTTCATACTTGCTAAGCAGGCACTCTACCACCTGAGACACTATGCCAGCCCCATTTAACTTTTAAACTACTAATCTCATATATAAATGTTATCTTTGCTAAATTTAGTAAATAAATATCATCTATCTTCATGACAAGCACTATACTCATTCTAAAAGACCTAAAGAAAACAAAAGGGTCTTGCTCACCACTGAGTAGAGTTTTGTCAATGGAAAAAACATAATTAATGCAAATATGTATGGAATAATAGAAAAAATCACTAAAATGTGTGCTATACAATTTCAGAATTGGGGATACAGGTAAGGAAAGAAAAATAATTAAATTATTCAAGGCCTAAAAAAAGTGAGATTTGAACATGTGAGTTGTGGCAGGTTTTGCATGGACAAAAACAATCATCTGATATTATAAACAAGAATAATATTCAGGGCTTTAAAATGGATTCTGTTCAACATTTAAACCCACACAATCAGAAAGCCAGTGTATAGTTGAAAATGAGGCCTCACATTAAAGAGTTGGAAATGAGTCTGGATAAAGAATAATCACGGTTAATACTTAACTGAGTTTCTTTTATAAGCATTTTATATTTGTTATCATAATAACCCTACAAGTAAGCATTATCTTCAGTTTACAGAGTAGTAGATTGAGACTCAAAGAGATTAACTTTCACAAGGTCATAGGGTTAGGATACCCAGATTGAAGTCCAAGTTTGATAACAAAGTCCATGCTTCTATGGTTACTTCACATTGCTTTATACATCAAATATCATTATAGCAAATCTTGTATTCCATTATGGTGTAGGAAGAAAAGTGCACCTGGAATCAAAACAGTTGCACTTGAATATGAATTCTTACTTATATTTAACTATGTGAGGGCAGCCCTCTGTAAATGGAATCTTCCGTTATAAAAATAAAATAATAAAGAGATTACAAGCAGATAGCCATTAGATTAATGGCGGTCATATAGACAGGAGCATGGACATTCCTATGAGGGTGCAAGTACTAGGAATTCAATAAAGTTCATTGACTTTAAACTTGAAACAAGGATTATGTATAACATAAGACTTGGGCTAGCTGAAACTATTTCAAATACAAGTCTGAAAGAAAGCTGTAGTTTACAGCTAATCCCTAACTGGTTCAACTTTTTAAGAAGCATGACACAACTATTGGTTTAGTCTAGTTGACAAAAATGACAATGGGGTTACAATGTAGACTCCTGTAGCTGCTGATTCCACGTTTTCATCTCTTCTCAAAGTGTCCACAGCAGTGACAATATGGCCTTAGCATGGAGCCTGAGGAATAGACATGATGAATATATGCTGAACTAAGTGAGTGAGGGGAGAGGCAGAGGTGGGGAACAGGGACAGAAGACAAGAGGAAGGAAGGTGGGTCTAATTTAAAAGCAGCTAAGGGCATATCAGCTGGAAGCTATTAGATGACTCAAAATATTGTTTAAAGTTCACAGAATATTTTTATTTTGACACATAACAAAATAGATCCTTTTATTCCATAAAAGTCACAAAATTTGATACAGAATAACTATCTTTTATTAATTCTGCTTTTTTATATGCTGCCTGAGAAGAAATTATAAGAATTTTTGAATTGATGGTGATTGAAGTAAAACAAAAATGAAGAAATAATTAGGCGGCTTTGGATTTTTATTGTTATATTTGAACAGTTAAAAATTAGCTTCAAAATTGTTAATGATACTCTAAGGATTCCCTTAGCTCCATCACTCCTTTGTCCTTAATGGAAAAGACAAATCCCAACTAAGCAGATTCTAGAATTACTATATGACCTATAAACATAAGAACTTTTATTTCCATGCCTTACCTAGAAAGACACATCTTCACAACATTAATCACACATTCAGCATAAATACCCTTTGTTATAATGCCTTTTGCTTTCATGAGGCCTGCTCTTCTGTCTCATTAAGTTCGTGGCCTGTTAACTGAATTCTTGCTCTCAATGTGTTGACTTATCACTGTCAAAAACTTATACAGATTTCTCAAATTCATCTGTGAATTCAAAAACTATGTTAAAACATAGACATGCCACATTGGCTAAGAGTCATTCAGGTAAAGGTTAGAGGTTGGAGAGCACTCCTGGAAAATGAGTCTTTTTTTGGCTCACTTTTTCCACCAATCACACTGTGGGATCCTGCCCAACTTCTGAAATGCATATTCACAATCCATCAAAGAAGCCACGTTAGCATTCAGAGGCATGGGTTATAATAAAACTTGTCTCCGTGTGTATTACTGACAAGAAAAAAAATTAAAATAAAAAAATGAGACAAAAAATAAACACACAATCCAAATCAAAGTACAAAATTCTCCTTTTCAGATGGGTAGAAATACATAAAATCAGGGAAGCAGGGATTGTAATAAAAAGGTCCACCTCCGTTCTTTCATTATCTGTTAGAATAGAGAGAGAAAGATGCCATAAGCATGGATAGGAATAATTTTCAAAAAATTTTTGTGCATGATGTCAAATCTAAGTAAGACATGTGTATGCAGCATATAGCCAAAGCACTGATATTTGAAGCAATTATATGTGTTTTATAAATAAAACCAACTATAAGTACCTTAAATGGACAAATAATCTAGTCATAAATCAAGTCTCAATAAGTATATAATTATAGTCTAAAAAGAAGAAAGGAAGAGTGTGAATTGAAATAGAGATGAAATACATGTTTTCCTCTTATCAAACCAACATACTATTCCATATTTTTTCAGATAATATGCAGTGCTAGTAAGGGTGAAGCAAAGCATAAATTCTCATACATTGCTAATAAAATTTGAAAACTCTATAATTCTTTTGGGAAGCAGTCTGATTGCATGCATCTTTAAAGAACATTACAATCTACATATTATATGTTCTTTTAAAGTTTTCTTATCATAAAAAATTACAGATATAAAAAGTGACCCTCTGCCCTTCAGTCTCCCAATAATGAGATAGTACCATTTGTCATGGTGCCAAAGGTGACCTCAGATCATGATTACATAACTGTTTCTACAGTTTATGTGGTACTCTTTTGATACACTTGTATATAAATATTAAAATAATAGCAAAATATTTGCAAATAGTCTGAGAAATGTTTATACTGCATGAAATAGGATTTAACAACGCATGTATATCATTATGTATATAAAATAAAGTCAAGAAAAGTACAAGGAAAAAAGAAGAGAAGAAAACTATACTAAAATGATGACAGGTTTTTCCTGAGCAGCAGAACTAAGGTTTATTAAGCTGCCTTTCTTTCTGCATTTTTTGGTTGATTGGTTGTTTTCCAAAGTTTCTACACAGAGCATGGTTCATTTTTTACAATGGAGAAAAGTATAAAAAGATTTACTTTAAAAAATAAAAAAAACCCTTAAAGTGAACATGCCAACAAGGAGATGAGCACATTATCCCTTTTTTTCCCTACATTCTGTCCCTCCTAGGGAGGGAATATAGCAAAACAATGCCCAGGTATACATATTTATGCTAAAAGAAGAATATAGGATTATAAAGGTGAGATGAATAAAAATTGCATTGGCCTCATGATTTTCAAGCTGTCTTCCAGAATCAACAGCTAGCATAGTTGTACACTTATTTCCACTGAAAACCTCTGAAAAACACTAGTGATTATCTTTCAGTTACCTCAACCATGGGAGGACAAATGACCAAGGAAAGCTGTTGAATGTCCATGTTATAATAATGACATGTACTAAGTAGAGGAGCTATCATATCTGAGAATAACCAAAGAATGAAATAAAGAGAGCATGTTGAATTTTCATAATAATGAAGAGGTCAACTTATTCAATAAGTCAAGTGTGCTATCTTTGAAAAAATAAACCTTTTCACTCACATTCTCTCTTCAAAAAAATAGATCACACAATGCAATAATATCCAGCAGACTTTTCAGTTAATTAACCCTATAACCCTGAATCCTTAACAGAAATATTGAAAAGAAGTGTTTGAGGGTGAAAACTGATGCTCAAAATTGAATATAACCAAGTATGCATCATGTTTGACATTATGTTCTGCTTTCTAGAGTGTTCATTCATTGAAGTACACATTTCATACAAAACAAGTCTAACCAAAAGGGCAACTCAGTAAAAGTAGAATCCAGTAAACCCACTGGATTCTAATGTCTAATTAACACAGTAACTTAATCTTAAAATACTCCTGGAGACTGTTCTTATGAAAGTCAGTGACATACAGACTCCTTCATAGTAGAAGAATTGCTTCGTCACAAGACCAGACTACAACCAGCCACAGAACGCTACTTAGTTAGAGGAAATTTGAGAAGAGTTTATAAACATCAACTCCTCTATGGAATTCTAGTACTCCTCAATCAGATGTGTATGGCTTAATTTGTATTTTAATTCTTAGAGATCGTCTGCCTTTGTAGCATGAACTCAGATCAGAACAGAGAGATGGGGAGAGGGTACCCTGTCCATCCAGGCAGCTTCTAAATCTCACCTTTCCAAATGGTCATTCCACGTCAAGGTTGAGGAACACTGGTGGGGTAAGGAGGTGGAGCTGGAGGCATAGCTGTTTGTGTGGTACCTGATCTGTAAATAGACAGAGGATTTCAGGACACAGAATTATTTATTACTACTCCTTTTGTTAGATGACACTCCTGGGAACATTTTAAAAGAAAACCGAAATCAGCTCATTGACTAAAATTGATTATGAGAAAGTCAATCAAGATGTTTTAGCTATTATCTTCCCAAGACCATCTCATTCTACCTCCATACTTAGACTCACACTTCTAATTCTTCCTACTCATTCACATCAAATATTGAGATCAGAGACTGGGTCTAACATGGTTTGTAAATCTCTAGAGCAGTCATCCCACTATTTGTTAAGTGCTGAATAAAGACTCATTGCCTCTAAATGATTTGGCATAGGTAAATCTAGTTCTACTACTCTCCAGCTTATTGCTTTTCATTACTTCCTATTGCTCTTAAGATGTAGACCAGAATTCTTAACTTGACCTTAAGGGTCCTGTGTGCTCAGGTCTTTGGCTGAAACTCTAGCCTCATTTCCAACATTTTGCCCCTCGCTTTTGTGTGCTCAGGTCATATTAGCCATCTCTGAACATCATGAATGTGTCATCCTCCTTTCTATCTCAAGGCCTTTGCACGTGCAGGTTACTCTGTTCCTTCATAACTTAGCTAACTTCTCCTCACCTTACAGTCTCAACTTGAAAACTTATTTCCTTAGAAAATACCTAAGGAAGGCTAGCCACTAGGACTGGCTCCCCATCGTATTTATTCTTTTCTTTTCTCATCTTTTCTTTTTCTTTTTCTTTTTTTTCAGTACTGGGGATTGAATCAGGGTCTTGCACTTGTTAGACAATCACTCTACCACTTGGGCCACGCCTCTCCCCAACCTTTTTTTGCTTTAGTTTGTTCATCAAATAGTGTCTTGCTACCTTCCAAGTGGCTGGGATTACAGATACATACCACTACACCCAGCTCATTATTTTTCTCTTTTGAAACTCATTATATTTTAAAACCAACAGCTCTTTTTGTGATTACTCATTTAATATTTATCATTTTACCTAATCTATAAGCTTCATGAGGGCAAGAACTCTGCTTCTGCTTGCCACTACATCTCCAGCAGCAATCACAGTGCCTGGCCTCTAGGTCATGGTCAATAAGTTTTTGTGGCATAAATGAATGATGCTGTAAAATTGGTCCTGAGGTCCATCCCCCAATAGCATTCTCCAAATTATAACCTACATTCATTGAATGCAACTGAAAATTTCTAAGAAAATATTTTCTCATAGCTGAAAAAATCATTCTTTTTTAAAGCATTTCTACAAGAAAAAAACAGAATGGAATGAAACTATTACAAGAAATTGCTATAAGAAAAAAGCAGAAAGAAATAAAATGCAGCATGTCAGTCTTTTTTTTTTTTTTTTTGCTGACTTCCTAGAGTATTTTTTTCTCTCAAAAATGTAGCTAAGATCACCTGAGGTAGCATCCATAGCCTAGTGGTATGACATTAAATAGGTTGTTTGTACAGACGTGTAGCTTTCCAGTACTTGGCTATGCTAAAAAATGGATAATTTTTAGGAAGGCAGTGTCTGAAGGGTCGTAAAATGACATATCTTCTTTGCAGTAGAACTTATACTTGGGCAATATCTATTTCAGAATATAAATAGACATATTTATATTTTTTTCAAATATAAAAAAGGTTAGTGGTACTTTTCATTGAAATATTAGGACTCTGAAAGCATGGCCAGACTTGGGGGGAGAAAAACTTCCTATTTATTCTGTGAGACTTTCAGAGCCCCTGTTGCCTTCCTATATGAAAAAGTCCTACCTAGGCTAAAGAAAAATCTAGATAATCACTAGGCTTCTCTTGCTGCTGTTATGCTAATTGGTTCTTGTTTACTGCCCCGCTTTAAAGAAGTAAACACACTTGCGCTTACATATAACTTCAGGAATTTGGATATCATGTGCCTGTCCAATGTCAAATAGTAGAAAAAGAATAAAGGAACCGGGAACTGCAAGGTAATCTGTGAAGAGCCAGGGGTTCTGAAGCGTGGTTTGCTTCCCTATTGTACTGTGTAAATTACTTCACTGGTGGGACCTTATTTGCCAAGGATGCTCCACCATTCCCTCCTTTATTATCATTAACAGTCTTTGCTTCACTGACACACCTGATGTATGCAGTTCACTCTGCTCATAAAAATCAGTAGATCGTTCATTTCAGGCTGTCAATTTTCTTTCTTAATTATCTTTTCACTTGATTCTTCTTTTCTAGTCTTTCGGCCATTCTTCAGATGTTCACCCTCATTCTTGGCTAGTGTATCAGTTTGAACCATATTAAATTGTAATTTTTGTTAGGTAAAAATGGTTAGGTACTTTCGCTGTCCCTAAAAATGCTTGGCAGTCTACACAGTGAGACTGTTCTGTATTATAGAATGGTAGATACAGGTCCAAGTCCATAGCCTGTACAGCATTAAGAGTGACCCTAGGGTTAACTGTGGACTCTTAATGATGATGTGTTATGGGAGGTTCATCAATTGTAACAAATGTACCATTCTGGTGGGGGTATTGATCATGGGGTGGAGAGAGCTATGTATGTTTGAGGGCAGGGGGTATATGGGCAATTTATGTACATTCTGTTCAGTTCTGCTGTGAACTGCTCTAAAATAATAAATTTTAAATGGCTGTATATTGGAAGTTACATGTGATTTAACCTAATAATAGCCTTTTGACTACTATTTCTTTCTTTTATTTTTTTTTTCAGTATTGGTGTCTGAACTACACCTTGAGCCACTCCACCAGCCCCCTTTATTTGTGATAGATTTTTTTGAAGTGGGATCTCACAAACTATTTGCCTGGGCTGGCTTCAAACCACAATCCTCCTGATCTCTGCCTGAGTAGCCAGGATTACAGGCTTGAGCCACCAGCACCTGGCTGTTTCTGACCCAAACTTTTCTTTAACATATCCTTCATATTGTTTCTGAGACAAACATCAGTATATCCTAAATATCTGTTTTCCACTGCTACAGGATAAAGCCCTGAAGTACCTAAGGTTCACCACTGAGTGGCTCCAACCTACACCTCCAGATTTACCTCCTGCCTCTAATCTTCATGCAAACCTTGCCTCACTCCCTAAATTGCTTAGTCTTCCAGAAGAAATCTGACAGCACACTTTCACACCTAATTGCTGAGGAGTGTGCTATTCCCTCTTTCTAAAATACCTCTTTACACTTCTCTCTAGAATTAATTCTACTTATCCTGTAAGGTCCAGTCTTCCATTTTCTTGGAAATGTGCAAGTCTTGCTATCATAGTTCCACACCATTTTATACAGCATTCAAAGTGCACTTAGCTCATCATATTGTATTTATTAGTCTAGATGTTAGCTTCTCATACACTGGTTCATAGTTAAAGTCTAATAAGTGTTGAATAAAATATAATTCTAAACAAATGTCTGACTTTTCTTCCATGGCCAATATCATGGGGCCAAGAACTAAACAAAGATTTTACCATTCATGAGAATCTATGAGGTATAATTCACCTCAGTAGTTATGATGGCATGCTCTTATCTTAAAAGTTTCTCTTAACTCTAACATGTGTAGTCTCTGATGTCCAATAGCACTTTGAGAATACTCATGGTTACATTTCACCTAACTATAAATCTTTCTTCTTCACTGAACTGCGAAGAAAGCACACAGGCACAAGTCAACTTCTTTGGATGAATGAGTCGTACATAAGGGCTGTCTTAGGTTGAATACTAACCTGATCCTTAGGAGAACTCCACAACATGAATGACTCCTCAAAGTTTGTCCCATGTCTAAAAGGGGGTCTGGGCTTTTCTGCTCCCATATCCATCACTCATTGCTGCTTTTGAGGAGAAATAAAACTAGCTACATCTAGCTGTGCCAGGTGGTAAGCTTCTGAAGGTCAGAATGTGAGGCTGGCAGTGAAATAAGCAGAAACAGTGTGGGCACACAGAGTTGGTATGGGACCTGAGGGCTCTAAGAGGAAATCCATCAGTGTTGGTTACATTATTTGGCAAGCTACATTTAGCTAGTAGAGGAAGAGGCAGCCCAAGTACATGGATTGGGGAGGGGTGCCCTGTTGAAAGTAATCTTCCCCTCATACTTCTGATCCCTGAAATTCCCTTAGCTAGGGCCAAAGTTTTAATATATATGGAAAAGCAATATTTAAAAAGGAAATTATTTTGAGTAGAAGGAAAAAAATGTAGAACCATGTATTTGAAATTTACCTGATGTCAGGTGGTACCAAATTCATTACTTTTAACATTTAACCCCTCTAATACCCTGACTTTCATTCACAGCAAATTATGCACATTTCCTGAGAATACAGAATGGACAGCTACTCATGAGCCTCTCTGAGATACCTGGGCTCTTGCCAACATGAAGATTTGTTTGCTATTATGCTGCCCAAGGTCTTCCTATTTAAAATAAATACTTTTGTTATTATTGAAATAAACTTATAGGTTTGCTGAATTTTTCCCAAATGGTCAAATGTGAACATTATCCAACTTGCCAGCAAAGCTGCTCCTCTCTCTGGATAAGAAAACCAAAGGATTTCGGGTGAAACAGTGTTATTTACTAAGCCACGTTACAGGATATTTTTTAAGAACTCAGTTAAGTTACTGTAGACTGTCTATATGAATGTGTATATGTAGGAGAAGGTTTGAATTTGAATTTGACTCTTGGACTAAATTATTTTTCTGTGGCAATTGTGGTAAAAGGATTGACTTATGAGTAATCACTCACAGGCCCTGAACACAGCCCAGTTTTGAGCCTTCTGCCATGGATTGTTTGCAGACTCTGTGGCTGTTGCTTTGGCTGAGGATGCTTGAGCCTGTGTTCACAGAGACACACTGCCTCTGTGTGCTGAACATTGTGTTAGTCTGTTAGTGAGGTTCCTTCCAGAATGACCTAGCTGTACCACAGGGCTATAATTACTTTATGGCATGTCATTAGAGAGTTCCCTCTGCTCATCCATACCAGTTCACTTCTTTATCCCCGTCCTCTGCCTGATCCTGGACAACTGAGGGCTATGACAGTCTGCACTGTTGCCTTCAGACTTTACATACCAGATTCACAACATGAGAATGACTGGCTTGATTTTTTGAAGAACACAGAGAAAACTATTCTAGAATTCCCTCCCATCCTAGTTCTAGATCATCATGCTCCTATAGCTATCCCTTCCCTCTTCTGTATTTCTGTCCACTGACTTCTATTTTAAAATAGACCTTATCTTGGGAAACAAAATACACACAACACCTGTACTTGACTCTACTGTTTCCTGAAAATGCAATTCAATTTTCTGCTTCTCTTTATCATCAACTTCTCTAAGCAATATATCTATTGCTTTTATTTTTTTCTCTTTTCAACTCCCTTCTAAACTGTCAACCAAAATTATAAAGTACCTTCCCTTTCTCAGGCACTGTTCTAACACTTTATCAACATTAATTCATTGGATTATTGTCATCTCCATTTGACATATGAGGAAACTGAGTCACAGATATGTCCCTTGCACAGGGTCACCCACGGGGAAGTAGCAGTTTGGATCAAATGCAGGCATTTGTTTACCAGAATGCACATGCTAACCACAGTCTAATGCTTTTCTTTCTCTCACTCCCTCTAATTGAATTGCATCCCTATGCTAATAAAACTAGTCATTGGGTAACTTTTCATGTTTGTTATCATCTTTAACATTGTAGCTCTCAGGCTAGATATACCTGTATATTGTGTATCAGACTCTACTAGGTACAAACTTGTTCCTTTCTTTTTTTATATGAATATAATGAAACCTCATTAATTTGGAATGAACAAATAATTCTGATGAGGTATAAGCCAAATCATATATTTTCATGCTATGTGAAAAGAGAAATTAATTAATCAGTTAGTAAGTAAAACATGATATAATTTGACAGTGTTCGACCTACTCAAGGAGGAAAAATTTAAATAATTTTAGAAAATTGAAATGCAAATCCAAGCTTTTAATAACAAGTAGGTTTTTCCTAATCCACACAATAATATATGTAATGTAGTTCTTGGTTTCACCCTTGAAGAATGTATAATCTAGTAAAGAAATAATTGAAATAATTAAAAATAATAGAGAATGGCATATAATCACACATTAGAGTATGACATTTGCCTTCATCTAATGTGTTGGAGTTTGTAGGGAATAGCCTGAGGTTAGGCACCATGCCAGCTGCCACCAAAAGGGTGGTGATGCCTGTGGTGGAAAACAAAGCTGCACATTTTAAAGCTAAAAGGAGCCATGGAGATCATGTGAGGCACTCACTCATTTACAGATGAGGATATGGGGCCAAGGATTTTTTGTTTGGTTGGTTGGTTGGTTGGTTTTGGTCACAGGTTGTCTGGAATCCAGCTTCTGCACTTCTGCTCCATCACTAGGCCTAGTAATAGATTGATAGATTTGATACACTTGTAAACATTCTAAAGCATAAATTTTTTTCAGCGAATGCTTGCTGAGAGAAAGAAAAGGAAGGAAGGGAGGGAGGGAGGGAGGAAGGAAAGCAGGAAAGACGAGAAAAAAGAAAGAACAAAATGAAGAACTGAAGCATGTGAGCTGACCAATTATGCTTGTCTCAGAGTCCCGCAAGGCACAGATTTTCATTTGTTTTTGTTTTTTGATGCACCTTAGGGCCTTCCATTACTATACTTCCATTACTATAGGGTGTTCGAATAAATGATTTTAAGTGTTTTTATATACAATTTCTGTAAGTGGGTAGATATTTCCATTTCATAAACAAAAGAAAACCAACGCTCAATGAAGTCAAGTGACTTATTCAAACATAGATCTAGAACCAGAACCTAATTTATTATATGACTATAAAAACTGCTCTCTGAAAAAATATGAATTGGTTAATTATTTTGCCAAGTGGATAAAGACAGATATGTAACCTCAGCAAAAAGAAAAAGAAAATGGCTACAGCTATTGTCTACTGTCATTATTTACTTGAGGTCTTTTTTGGAATGAGACATTATTTCTACTCTGGGTCCTGCTATATCATTCTAACAACAAGAAGAAATGGTTTCCCCTTCTTACTCTCTAGTTTCCTTCCCTTCTTATCTCCTCAGAATTCACACTGCCTAGGGAAACACAATGGGAAGACGGGACCTCCTTTCTAACCGTCCTTCTCACGGCTCTCTCTGAGACTTGGGGTAGCCCCAGCTATATTAAAGGATCTCACATTTGACAACCTTCTCCTGAGCATAACTTCATCTTTTGGGGAGTTTACAGTCTAACTTCTTTGCTCAAAAATACTTTTACTATTACTAGGCTTTGTGAATCCAGACATTTTATTTGAATATTGATCTTTTTAAAGGCTTTCTTTTTCCCCTTCCAAAACACTAAAATATATTGTAAATAGAATAGATATTAAATAGTTACACTGGTTCCCTTATAACAGTGCAGTAGATGTCTCAAGAATTCAGAGAAAGGAAAAATATAAAAGAAATTTAAGGGGTTGAGGTTTTATAAGAAGGTGTGCAATATGAAAAGAAGAACTGGGAGGAGGAGAAAAGCCAAATAAATGCTGAGTTATGAACGAACAAGAATGAAAGGAAATGAGAAAATACAGGTGGTGGCAATAGACATTTTGCTTTTGGATTAAGAGTGGGTAGGGATAGGCAGCAGTTGAAGAAGCAGAACTGTACCCATTCAAGTTAAAAACTTTGACAGAGCTTTTGAGAATTACATATATGACTGGCTGTCTAAATCTAATGCAGGAAGAAGGGTTAAAAAGTCTCTTTATATGAGAAGCCACCCTTGCTTTCCCAAGCAGAAATGTTTGTTCAAGCCTAGGGATCTTGTGTAGCAATGTCCATGCCTCTCCCCATTCTGTGGCATTGCCTGGCACATCTACTCTCACATTTGGCTCCCCAGAGGCTCAGAGAAATCTTAGTATCATCAGTCCTAAATCTGAACCACACCCCAGAAATGTTTCATGCTACAAAGTAAAGGACACAAAGCTTTTTGCCTTCAAAATTTGGATCCATGAAATGTAAACCAAAGATGAGAGTTTCTAAATATCCAAAGAGTGTAACCAGCCTTTTGTGGGGAATATCAAGAAGTAGATAAATTTGGACTGTGTAATACTTCTTTGTAAGGAAGAACATAATTATTCTTTCTGTAGCATTTGATAAAATCTTTAGATGTTATACTTCTAAACAACCAGTCATTTTTCAGTTGCTAAGAAACTTCATTTCCTCTTCAACTAGTTCTTTTTCATCAGGAAGGTACATATGTTTTACTTGAGCATTAAATCCATTTTAAAATCTATATTCCAACTTATCACCAAATCCAAGTGATTCATGATTTTTATCTGCCTGGGAAATCCCTTCTTTCCTAACCCCTCTGCATCTTTTTATTTTTTTAACTCCCCCTTTATAATCCACTTAATGCGTGGGCATTACTTCCTTTAGAAAGTGACTTGCATCTAGTCAGTGCTATAACCCATCCTTCATAAAAATCCCACATCTGGTTCCATGGTCTAGAAGACTGGACTTTAGAACTATTATTCTAGATTGTTTAACTAGACTCCTGTTTCCACTAGCTACTAACTGTGTGACTCTGTGCAAGTTAGTCGGAATTGTTGGGCCTCAGTTTTCTCAGTAAAATGGTGATAATATTGTTGATAGCAATAAAAGGGTTAATATATATGAATTGCTTAGAACAGAACCTGACACAGTGATACAAAATACTCAGAAAGTATTTAGCTATTACTTTTTCTGCTACAATGCACATGACATTTATTATGCCACCCTCGTATTTAGGCCCTTATTAATTAATTCTCTGATCTACAACCTCTGCTGAAGGGACAAAGGTCTCCATATTTTATACAAAGATTCTGTACATCCCAGGCATATCTGATTGCACAAGGTATACAAATGCAAGCCATAGGTTAACCATTGACCTTTCACCTTGGCATTGTCAAAGAACAATGAACTGACAAGACCCAAGATGGCCTCTCTTGAGAATCTGATTTTGGAAATGTCAGGAAAAGGAGGAATACAGTATAAGGAGCAAAGCCATAAGAGAGCAGATTATGAAGTTAAGATAGTGCAAGAGAGAGAATGAATAGGCAATGGAAACACAATTAAACAGGTAGAAAATACTTATGTTCAACAACAGTGGAGGACAGATATGAAAATACATTTATTCTAGTTGTTGATTCTTGGGATCCTGCTTGGCTCTTCATCTCCAGCCTTCACATGCCAAGCCAGACTATACCATTACAGTAAACCATTTCTTGCTTGAGCTAACTTAAGTGGTGGTCTATTTCTTACACACTAAAGAACCCAAATAACTATACAGTGTAAACACCTTAGATATAACAAAGTGAGGAGTCTGATCCTTACTTTGGTGATCCTGGTGCCCATCAACCAATCAATTGACTACCCTCTGACGCACCTGCACACTGTACCCACAGTTGCCCTCATTCAAAACAAGAGCCCATTCCTCCCAACATGGGCACAGATGGATTTTCTTGTAAGAGATGTTAAAATCCCACTCTCTCCATGAATATGTGTGTATCATGCCAGACAGAGAGGGGTCCAGATTTTGTGGGATCTGAAACGTGTGTAATTGTCCTTAATAAAATGAACATAAAGCACAGGAAAGTCCTGTGCAAGTGAGAGACCTGAGCTTGAGCTTCACCTGCATCACTGTACATCTGCCTCTCATGAAACCTCAGGAGGAACTTTTCCTCTATGAAATTATTCTTCTAGGTACACTTACAACAGTGCACATAATCACAGACCTGCAAGTCTGCTGCTTTCCATATTAGGAATATCATTTGTAATGGAACTGCTGTATTCCTCTCTCCTGGGGCCTTGGGAGGGAATTTCTGATGTCTGACTCTTATGGTTGGGTAGAAACCACCAGTATATACCACTTACCCTGATCATTAAGCATCTAGCACACACCACCTGATATTGTTTACATTCTTCACACAGTTGTTTTTATAGGAAAACCTGATCATTATACGCATACACACACAAACATTCTCACACAAATCTTTCATAAAACTGCTTGTTATTTTCTCATTAGCCTAGAATAAAGACCAGAATCTATTTCACAGCACACAAAGCTCCTGTCCCCTCTCCAACTTCACTTCCCCCTGCATCCCACCCCCACCTCACTGACTCTTTATCAGCAGAGCAGAGAGAGATGTGTTCATTTGTGGACATCTATGAAAGGGAACAGTCAATAAACATTAGCTGTAGTTATCTCTGGCTTTAAAGTGAATTCTGTCTTTTCACTTCCTCCATCCCCATTCACCCTTGCCTGAGGTGCAGTTCTCAGTAAAGACTGAAGAAGAAATGGTGGGTTTGTTAGCTTGAGTTAATCCAGCTGCCAGGTAAACACATCAAAACATTAACTTATACACAATTATTATTATATTGTATACAATATTAAGTAATGTACATAATTGTTATTTGCCAATTAAAAATAAAATAAGTAAATAAAAATGTTTCATACATAGAAAACAAATAAATAAATGCGGTGCTTCAGTGGTTAAAACATAGAAGATGAAGAGAGGCTTATGGACATATGAGGGAATGATGCCCAGGTGAAAAAGGTCAACACCTAGAGAAATAGGTCAGAGTAAGGCTGGAGGTACCCATGGCAACTTACAGCATCAGGCCAGAGTGAGCTCCACCAAGTGAAAGTGGGACATCAAGAACTCCCTGGAATCATCAAAGGGTTCTGGTAGAAATGCATCTCTTGAACTCACCCAGAATGTGCTTGAGGCTTTTTATTTGATCTTAAAGAAGAACTTTTTATAGCTAGATTAGAGGGATGTTTGGATATAGCCATAGTCACTTACTATATATCAATATCACTTGAGTATAATAAGTTCCAATAGAGTTGGAATTCATATCTGAGTTGTTTTCATTCTATGTCAACATATCACAATGCCTGACACAAAGTAGGAACTCAATAAGTATTTGATGAATGAATGATCTTTTTGCAATCAAAGACTGTGTTGTAAATATTCAGAAAATTTAAAAACCTAGTCTAATGCCTGACACAGAATAACACTAGTTACTATTTACTGGCTTGGTTTAGAACATACTTTTTATGAAGTTGGGAGATGTTTTTTGCTTAAACCATGTACATCTGGTCAGATTCATATCCTGCTTTATCTTTTATGTGATCTGAACTCTGTAAAAGTAAACCATGCAAAAGGAAGAACAATTATGGGTATCAACAATACAATACTCTGGAGACTAGCTCTTCTTTGCACCATCTTTAACTTTCCCCCATTTGTTAAGTTTTGTGGATTTGTTCCACAGGTGGTATGTCTTGGCCCTCAGAATCTGAAGGATGCAGTCATATCCTTGGAATTCAACTTCAACCTGAGACAGGTTCCTGAAAGATACCAGGACTCTGAATGTATTGTCATGGAAAATAACCAAGCAGCACATAATCATTGAGTGCCGGAAATTGTTACTAGATAGACAGTACTATGTAGATATACAGTACTTAGCTATTGTAGGTATCTGCTGTGTTGCTGATCAATTGAAATAACATTATTAAAATTGATTAAAATTTTGACTCAATTAAGATTGATTTAAATAGCATTACTAAAATGATAAAAGTAACAAAATTGTTTTAACTGTTCAAAATTGCTCCACCAATAAAAGAATAAGGTTACCCTAATAGCTCAAATCCTAGTTATTAACTTAAAGGAAAAAATAGAAGAAAAAGAAAAAAATAGATGCAAATCTTTTTTCTTTGCATTTTTAGAAGAGTTATAAGAAGGAAGTTACATAGAAGAGGAAAATTGGAAAGGTATTTTGGTGACACAACAAAAATATTCTCCAAATCTTTAAAACCCTCCTAATATATTTTTTGGGATTGATAACAATATTGTCTTTACTGCCCTCCTCTCCTTATAGAAACCCTTCTGTGCTGTAGGGGGAATGAATGTCAACCTGTGCAAGAAATGAACTGGCATGGGGAAAATTTTACAGCAATACTAGGAGAAGGGGACAAAGTTGGAATAGAAGCGGTTGTTCATGTCCTCAGTTCCCCATCACAACTGCCTCAGCATCAACCCCCAGGAGTGGAGGTGAGAGATAATAGAAACCCCAAAGAGAAAGAAGGAATGGCCACAAGCCACTGGGACATTCTCACGTGGTGTCCTAGCACAGATGCATGGCAAGAGAGGGAGGACCAGTGAGACCCCCTGCATCTCCTTCAGCGTCCCTGGACTCCTCCTGCCATTTAAGGAAGGGACTGGAAAGCTGACTGCCATGGATCTGTTGGGGTCAGGGCCAAGGTCCCGTCCTAGCACACCAGAGAGAGAGAGAGGACAGTGGGGTGGAGTCTGCAAGGCAGGACCACAGGACTCTAAACATGAGAGGAAACAGTCCACAGGTTGTACCAGCAGCTGCCAGCAACCAGAGAAAACAAAAATTAACTCTAGCAAGGCTCTAAGAACACACAAGGCAGGACCAGGACTACATATGGACAAGCTGACTCCCTTCCCTATCACATTACATCAAAGATAGCTTTCTCCCTCTCACAGGTGCCTTCTTGGCTAAGGGAAGGGAGATCTGGAAGAAACCATGAAGAAAAGAATATTTACCTCAAAGACTGAGTTAACCCAAACTGGAATATGACAGAGATGGAAAAAACACCTTCCATCCTAAGCTGAGAACTCACCCTGCCACTCTCCCACCTCCCAGGCCCTGCCTCAGAATGTTTGTGAGGACATATGGTTCTGTATAAAAAATTTTTGAACAGATATTTTAAACTAATTAAAATATAAATTTTAAACTAATATAATATTTTAAACTAATTAAAATATAAAAGAATATATGTGAAGAAAATTAAATCTGACTAAAAGTGTAAGTTAGGTTCTTCTTTATAACTTGTAATCAAGAGCCAGTTGAGTATATCATTGCGATTTTATCTACAGTTTTCACAAGGTAAATCACAGGATATACAGCTCAGACAAAAGAAAATAACAAATGCTCTGTTATACTACATTACCAAGTCAATAGTTGAGGAGGATTAAGTGAGATTAAAAGCTATCAAAAATATAGTAATTGCACTGAGTCATGAATTTCCTGATAAGTCAATCTTTACTCTCTAGGTCAGAGCTGATTTGATTAATCTCTGTGCAATTCAATATTCTGGAAGATTTCCCTGAAGCTTCAGGTGTGATGTCTGGGGAAAAAAATGCTTACAAGCTAAGAAATGATTTTTTGTGGTCCTGCTATATATAGCAATAACCCATATCCATCCAATACAATCAAATTAAATCAGAGCCAGTGTAACACTGTTGTGAGAATAATACTGATGCAAGCAAATGCTATCAAGGGTCTTGTATATATGAGACAAATAAATTCAACTTAGTAGTGAAGGTCAATTCAATTTAGTTTTCATTGATTATATATCTTAATATATATAAAGTATCTTATGTATTAAACATTGCCCTAAGCATTAAAAGAAAATCTTTAATCAACATTAATAAAAATGTTACAAAATATATATGATTAAAAAGTGCTCCTTGTATGGTGTAAATAATGTGTATTTAACAGTTATATTGAGTCTAATTTCTCAAAGCATTCTCGTTTCTCTAAGTGATGAGAACGTCAAAAGAAAAACAACTAAAGCTCCAGTACTTACAATATGGTTATTTGGAATCTGGATACTACATAAGAGAACTTAAAAAGCCAGTTGCTTAACTTTAAACACAAAACAATACCATAAATTATTTATTATTCAGCTTCTTTTGTCCTTAGTAATATAACTGATCCTCAGGTAGAACCTTGGTAGATTCCCAGATATGAAATAATTAATAGGTGGAAAGAGATTTTAAAAAGTCATGCAATACAACTACAATAAATAAGAAATCATCCTTTGATTACAGCAGACAATACTAGTTGCTTCCTTAAATCTACTCTCACCTTTGTGACAGAACCCCAGTTTTTAGCTGGAATTAAGCTCTCTTCCAATTACATGTGGACATGTAACAAAATTCTTTTTTTTTAAATGGTACTGGGGTTGATAGTCTTGAGCAAACTTTGCCTTGGCTGGCCTCAACTGACATCTTCTTGCTTCTGATTCCCAAGTAGTTGGGGCCACAGATGTGTGCCACCACACACAGCTTGTTTTTAAGATAAGGTCTTGCTAACTTTTGCCTGGGCTTCCCTCAACAAAATTCTGACAAATTGTATGTTAGCAGCAGTAATGAGACTTCTGGTAAGTCACCTTAAAAGGAAAAAACATTTCCTCCTTCACCCTTTCTATTGACCAGAAGACAGAGTAATGGCTGGAGCTCAAATAATTATATCGGACCATGAAGCAATACGCTAAGAATGAGGCTAGAAATAGTTTTAATCTTTGGTGTTTACAAAGTGGCCAGATCATCCCTGGGCTTTCCATGTCCAGCACTTACATAAGTATCAGGAAAATAGCCTTCTCTGTTCTTTTAAGCATTTTGGTTTTCTGACCAAAATCTAACTACTGACAAAGCCACATCACTAACAGTTGTAAAGAGAAAACTTAAAGTAATGCAAAGAGAAGTCACGATAACTAAAACATCAAACCAAAACATAGTTTTCATCACATCTAGCCTAAAATGAAATTAATTACCTAAAACTTTCTGTCTCCTAGGCTTTATGAATTGACATAAGGAGGCCAGTTTTATTGGGCCCTAACATATGTCAGAACCAGAAATTATGCCTGTAGTTTCCCCAAAATTTGTACAATATTTTGCCATCTTTAAAGAGAAGAGCTGGCATCATACCACTAAGTAATACAAATCTTCTTCCATCTCATCCTGGGTTTACTACACAGACTGTGACAGCGGAGAAAGCTTGGAATGATATCAGCAAAACTGACCTTGAATCTTAACCCACTGTAAAGGCTATTTGTGTCTTACAGAACGTGGTTTCTTTTCAATGACATAGGAATAGAAATAATACCAGATCCATTTCCCTCAAAACAAGTTGAGATTACCTAGTAAAAAAAAAAATGTCAAAGTGTTACACTCCTATTAAAATCATTTTGATGTTCATTTATACTTCACTGGGAAGGCACTTTATTTTTATTTGTAGAGAGGGATAAATGTCTTTTTAATATGACTTTTATGTGCATTAACTTTTTTCTCTCCCTTCTCACATTTATAATTCTATAAAAGAATTTTGTTTTTATAATGTGTGAATTCTTATGAGGTACATATATGCAAATTTTAAGGCTAAACAAATACTTGAAAATCTATTTGGCTAACTTAAAATTGCTTATTTTGAAAGCAGTATGTGAGAAGTACTTAGTCATTGAAAAAAATAAATATATTAGCTAATTAAAGAAGACTATTCAAGTAAAATAAGTTGCTTACTGATTAAAATCCAAATGCCCTGTTCAAAATTTCCTTTTAGTACAAAATGAAGCATCTAGACATTTCACATAGAAGAATTTATTTTCATAGCATTGAATAATTATCAATGGTCATAAAAATGATCCTGTACCTTCACAATATTGAAGTACCTTCTGAATCATCAAAGAAATATTAAAGTATTTAATTGATGTGAACTACTCTATAGACAGATTTATAACAGGGAGATTAATAATTGCAATAAAAATACTAGGTTATCACTGATGTGTTTATCTGGAGCAGAATGAAAATTGTTACAATTTCTCTTCACAGGCAGTAAAGGTAAGATTGAAACTTCTACTCAAATGCCTTTATACCATATACCTGCAATTGCAGCACTCTAGAGACTAAGGGTGGAATATCACAAGTTCTGGTCACACAGCAAGTTTGAAGTCAGCATCACTACATAGTGAGACCCTGTCCCAATAAAATAAAAATAAATAAATAAAAATTTTAAAAGGAAGCAGATTACTTGAATTTCATCATCACGAACTGCCTCTTAGGCCAATAGGAAAAGGGGACCAGGAACTAGAGAAAAGTTTAGATCAAAAAGAATTAACCTAGAAGGTAACACACATGCACAGGAAATTAATGTGAGTCAACTCCCTGTATAGTTATCCGTATCTCAACCAGCAAACACACTTGCTCCTTCCTATTATTACTTATACTCTCTCCTCAACAAAATTAGAGATAAAGGCAAAATAGTTTCTGCAGGGTATTGAGGGGGTGGGGGGGAGAGGGGGTGGAGTGGGTGGTAAGGGAGGGGGTGGGGGCAGGGGGGAGAAATGACCCAAGCCTTGTATGCACATATAAATAATAAAACAATTAAAAAAAAAAGAACTGCCTCTTAAATTGTGATTTATTTCAAATCTCAGTCTGCCTCCCAATGTGTGCCTAGCTGACCAGACACTGCCATTTGATTAACAGTGAAAGTCACTAACTCTAAACTCTATTCAATTACCCCTCACTGACACACATCATCAGAAACCCTCTCTCCAATATGACCTAGAAAAACAAGACACTCTATAGAGACATGATACAGTTTCTGAAGATAAGACCGAGCTGAACACAACTGAAGCCCTCTTGACTCAGTGACCTTTACTGCCTCTTCCATCTTTAGGATTCTACAAAGCCAATCTTGTACACACACTCAGCAGACAAATCTCAAAATATACTCTCCTCTCTACCAGGCACTCAAGTGGAAACAACCCAGTGTTAGTCACAGAACAGGCAACACTAACAAACAAGGAAACTTAATTCACCATTTGACCCAATTTCCTTTAGATCTCAAAACAAATAAGGAAAAAAACAATTCAAAGGCTCATCCTACATGATGACTCTCTCTCAGAGAATCAGAAAAGAGAAATGCAGCTTCTAAGCACTTACCAGAGTGACCACCATCTTGGAAGTGTTTGATGAATGATCATCACTACTGACTTGAGTAATGTAGCAAAAATAAGTCTGAGACCCACAATGTAAGTAACTACACCACCATCCTAAGCAGAATTCTTTGAAATTAATTCCATCAGATACTTGAAAATAAATTCCATTAACCTTATTTTTTCTCTTACCTTAATAAAAGCACACATGAGTTTCCTTAATGTTAAATTTCTCCCTTTTCTAATACTGAATGTGGATATTAGATTGGATATACTTACTTTCTTACATCAAATATTTTTTAAGAACCTCACATCTTTTTTCTGCATAGTAGAACACATTTATCGTTTATTTATTTGTTTTTCAGTATCACTGTCATACCTTTGTTATTATATCACTCTCCCCACACACACAACAAAAAAGGTAGAATGAGTCACAGGGGATGTCCTTATAAGAGAAAGCTCCAAGAAGAGATCAAGAAAGACTCCTGGGTCTCTGGTTTGCCAAATAAAGTATGTATGTACACACAAGACACTGATGAATGTCTCTGTGATGTGGACTTAAGATATCTAAAAAGCTGAGAGTTCTATGCTATACTCATTTTCTGAGCAATGCACTAAGTACCAAAAGTGAACTGTCTTAGGCAGAAATTCACATTCTGTTAGGCTAAAGTATCTAGCCATGTTAGATTCTCCTTTTGCTGCGGCCCACTTACAAACTTGAGGTTAAGCATTGGAAGAAAGCTTTGTAGTCTCTGAGAAATGACTGAGGCTGTTAAGGTGTGCTTTGGGTTTTTTTCAGTCTTTGAGACATGTTACTTGCATACTTTCCATCTCAAGGGCAATTTGTAGCTGTGCTGGGGCCTGGCAGTAATAGGCAGAGGGTATGAAGCTGAAAATAAAGGAGCCTAGTGAATGAATACAAGATGGAGTAAGTGGTAACTGAAATTGATGAGGAAACTTCAATCTAGTGATATGAGCATAGAACAGAAGCAGAAAACAATTTCCAAGTCCTAATGGATTAAAACCTTGGAGATGAGTTGGTGCTTTTATCAAAAGCATGTGGTCAGTTTGTTTCTCTTGATAGGCTCTGGGTTCTTGGAAGAGAAGTGATTTTTCATCTTCCCTCCGCCTCTGACTTCACAGCTGTGCTACTGAATGGGCTGGGAACAGAGATAGGGAATCCAGAACTCAGTGTGCTTTGTGCAGCCAGCGTCTACTCAGCCCCTTATTGACTGCTTTCTCCTGCTCCCACAATTCTCCTTTTCCTGCCTGGTAGTACTCTCAGCTGGCCATTCCCTAACTGGGGCCATTAGCCATTGTGTTCTCTCTTCACCTTACTTCAGATGCGTAACCTAAGAGTGGAATAATGTTCACTTTCTGTGACCAATAGCCCATTCAATTTAATATTCTGTCAATGAGGGCACCAAGAGAGCTTTACTGAGAAGGGAAAGGAGGCATTCTGAGTAGTACATATGCTTTAAGTTTTGATGTCATTATCTTTAATATCAGTTCCTAATTATTGTTAACAACTACTTGTTGAAACTCGAACTATAAGTCTATCCAGCACTGTGGAAAGTTCGATAAAACTTATTTTTTTCCATTAAGACTCCATTTTGTTATCCTCACCTTTTGATGCATGTTTCCTAGTGTGGTCATTCAATTAAATTCAATAAATATTTCTGTGTCTATTAATTGTCTATACTTCAAAGCCTTCACTGACTTGGATGCTGGAAGTCTAGGGAGGAGAGGAAATTAAAGAGACCAGAATACAAAGATTAAAAAGATGTGGTTTCTCACTCAAGGAGCCAAGAATCTGGGGGAAGCAAAAAACATGCATAGCTGACCATAACACATTCCAAGCACTAAAAAATAATTGCCAAGGCATAAATGAGATACCAGGGATACACAAAGAATAGTTATTAATTCTGAATCAGGGATAGGAAAAATTCTTAGAGTAAGTGTTATTTGATCTGGGCCTTAATGGATGAGCTGAATGTTCTCAACTAACAGGAACATTTAAGCAAAGAAAATAGTAGGAATAGAACTGTGAAAGTACAAAATGTGCTCGAGAAAAGAATTCCCTAAAAGCTGG
The DNA here is from genome assembly GCF_047511655.1 of Castor canadensis. Taxonomy (NCBI): domain Eukaryota; kingdom Metazoa; phylum Chordata; class Mammalia; order Rodentia; family Castoridae; genus Castor; species Castor canadensis. The sequence continues at coordinate 104,156,468 of NC_133392.1, read as the reverse complement.
GCTTCCTGATCCTAGACACACCTGGAATGGTAGGTTGGGATAAGTTTCTTGAGAGCTTTTAATAAATTAAAGTATTCTAGTTTTGTGCAATAAGCACTGGGGAAATAGCATAGGTTTTTGTGGGCACTACCATTATTTCCATTTCTCCAAAATGAGTAATTTGGGGTTAGGAATTATAAGAAACTTACTCATAATCATATGTGAGAGTATTTGAACTAAAGCATGTTTCAAACACTACACCTAGTCTTAGTGTTTTTTCTTTTCAATTAACTTATTTAATGGACAAATAATAACTTTATATAACTATGGTGTACAACATGGTATTCTGACATATTAGTCTTAGTCTTAATTTATTCATCTATAAAATGGAAACACTGAATACTCCCTATCTACCCAAAAGATTTGATCAAGTAAAATTATAGATGTTGAAATGCTTTGGAAACTATAAAAGTGTTCCATGTCAGTTATTAGGATAGTACAACATTATTGTTGTCACAATTACAACTGATATTACTCCTGAAATTGCTACAAAGGCAATAGTGTTATTTGGTGTTAATACTGGCTGGAATTGATTGCATTCCAATTATGCTTTATACATATATTAGCTCATTTCCTTTCACTACCTTATGAAATAGGTATTATCATCTCCAATTTATACATGAGAAAACAGAAGCTACCAGAGATATATAATCTTCCCAGTCACACAGTTTGCAAATTAAGAACCAGCCTTCAAACTTATGTATTTAAGTCCCAAACCCTTTCCATAAGACCACCTTGCTATTAATGATGTTATTACCTCCTAGGGTGCAGCACACAGTGAGATGATGACTTCACAGAGCAATTAATGATGTCAGAGCTTTCAGCACTCCAAGAATGTCAGCATCTGAATCTGTGCTTTAAAAGAGGTGTACTTGTTTCTCACCCTGTTAAGGGTCGTGCTGAATAGATAAATAAAATCTTTCCTTTAGGCTTGACTTAACTGAAAACCATGACACTTTCTGTCTCACCCTCAGAGATGAAATTCTTTAAGAATAAACCCATGGTTGACTTCAAAAGACAAAAGTATCTGTTTATATAAACATATTGGTTCCTTATAGCTATTTCAAACTTTAAAATCTTTCTTAAAGATTCAATGAATCATTCATTTTTATATTTTAAAATATATTTCTCTTTTATCTTAGTTGTGAAACTTCAAAAAAATGATACTATATAGACTTGGTACTATTATACAAAAATTTAGCAAGTGTTATTTACAATGGGTTGGTTTATTCATCTAGAATATATATTTTATACATAAAAATGATCACAATAGATAGTAAGCCGAGCTTGACTAAATTCGTATTTTCATGTTCAATGAGGATAATCAAATAATTCAGTTGTAATCAATATTAATGGTCACCATATATTCTGAAAAGTAATTACTAGAAAGTAATCGCTATGTCTCTGTTTACATATATATTACATTTTCTGCTATTTTGTGAGTAAAGTTTCAAACAAAACTATAGCTGGAAAATGAACAAAGAAACCTTGAAAGACTAGCTTTGAGATTAGGCATTTAGTGTCACATGAAGCATTTTACCAGCCACACAGGAAGAGGTCTGAAGCTGGGCACTAGAATCCTGAGTTGGAAGAAGCCTTAAAGAAGACATTTATTCCTTCCTTTTACAGAAAGCTCCCCGGTGGTTTCCAAGTCTTTTCTTGGACTTTGGGTTTTATGCTTCTCTATTGCTTGAACTTCACACATGAATATATATTCTAATTATAGTGACAGGTAAGTGTAAAATTATTTATACTTTGAGAAAAATATTTCAATACTAAATGTAATGAACGAAAACTTCAACTTCATCTTGAGGAATCAGAGAATTTTAAACCCAGAATCTGTGACTAATAAACTTCAGACTCCCCAGGACCCAGACTCACATGATAGAGTTTATTAAAAGTGTGTAAATGGCTAAGTAAATCAACCAGTCCCTCATTTAGTCAGTGACTCAAATCCACTCAAGCAGGCTGGTGGAGTGGCTCAAGTGGCAGAGTGCCTATCTAGGAAGCCTCAGGCACTGAGTTCAAACCCAGTACTGAAAAAAAAAAAACACTACTGAAACTAACACAAAGTCTTATTCTCATTTCTTCCTTAGTGATAGAGTCAGAATCAGGGAAGTAATAGCTCCACTAAAGAACAAGTTAGTGCTGTGAATCTAAGGACTAAGAAGAAAAGAATTGTTTTCACGATAATTGAAGCTGATTTAATCCCCCTTTTTAAAATGTTTTCCTCAACCTTAACAAACCTAAAAATTCTTTTTGCTAATTCAATTTGCTAATGACTGTGCAACTAGAAATAAACAACTGAACTTAGGTACCCAGAAATAAATTGTTCTTCCTGGACTATGGTACTTCTATGATCATTTTGCGCATGAAATGTGGTGGTGATGATTACAAAGATGATGAATAAGTACTGCATGAAGAACTAACTGGCTTGTATATACTACTTCTTCAAATATTTACAGTCACCCTATAAGCTAGAAATGATTAATCCAAGCTAGAAATTCCTAATTCTAATGATAGATTACGAAATTGAGATGGTAAGTACATGCTACACTAGTCTATATTAGGTAGTAGTGAGAAAACATCAATCAGTTTGACTAGATCATAAGCTGCTTTTCAGATCAGAACTGACATTCTGAGTTATACTGAAGGAAATTGCGACAGAGACTTTTCAAAATAACTCTTTTGTACTGTTGAAACCATTTCTTTACCTTAAAAAGTCAGATTAAAAAAAAACTTAATTAAAAGCCAGGCATGGTGGTTTATGCCTGCAATCCCAACACTTGGGAGGCTGAGGCAGAAAGAAGGATGGTGAGTTTGAGGCCAGCCTAGGCTACACAGTGAGACTCTGTCTCAAAAAAAGGTGCTTAATTCAATTTATTTATTCATTCCCTACTATTTCTTCTTCTTTCTGTGGAGTTGATCTGCATCCTTTCTTTCTTATCCTATGTCTTAGGAAATTAAGATAAATTTATATGCTTTTAAAGACATTCAGCCTCAACAGGACACTGAGAAACTTAAATCTTCTGAGCATGATTTTAATATTAATAATTTACAATGACATAATAAATATTTATTGAGTGCTTAGTATGTATAAGGCATCAAGTAAGCATTTAAATAAACTATTTCTTAAAATGCTTGCAAAAAATGTGATTTTAGGTAAAACTGCTATCTTCATTTATAGCTAACTAATTGAAGTTTAGAAAAAATTAAGACAGCTTGGTTAATATCAGTCAGTAAATTAACAGAACTTGGATATACCACCAAATTTAGTCTGATTTTAGGTTCCAAACTGTCAAATACAGTGTCATATGTTTATATGTCCCAAAATAATATTAAGGAATGTGTACAGGGGTCACAGTGTCTTTTTCCACATTACAAATATGGCTTACATGGTCTTCAAGTAATACTACTGCTGTTGTAGCCACTATTGCTACTACTACTGCACCTACAGCAGTAACACTGCTCCTCCATACTTACTTCACCCATCTCTATTCTGAATGATTTGCCAACATTGCTTCATTTAACCCTCATAGCTATCCTATAAGGTAAATGCAAAAATCCCAGGGATACAAAAATCTTCAGAGTTTAAGTAGTCTTTTTCAAGTTCCATAGCTATTAATACAAAGTGGGTTCCCAGATATGACACCAAAATAGATACATACTCTCATCCCCTTGAAGGTGATCTGACCTTGACACTTTTCATCCAAAAAGAGATCCTACTAATCAAGCTGCCATTCTTGCTTCTAGCCTCTCTCCAAGGATATCCTTTTCTCAGTTCTAAATGTTTTGTTTTGGCCCATAAAAATGATTCTTAAGTTCAAGTGGACCATTCTTCATTCTATAAAATGGAAAACAGTGCTTTCCATTATAAAACTTCAAGAAGTGTAGAAAACAAGCTCCAGTGAAATGAGGTTCATAAATTACTATATTATTTTTAAATTATATTATTATTGACAACAAACCATTATGAAGCTCTCCTGGCTCCAGATCTAATGAAAATTACATAGATACTGGCAAGCAGAAGGAAATTTATCACTCAATTGTTTTACCTAAACAATGACTCATTTGATTTGGTTTAATTAGCTCTGGGTTAGTAAAATCATTTTTTTAAAATAAATACTTATAGATAATTGGGTTGAATTCATTCTGAATAAATTTTGGTTGAGTCCTGAGATGTCTGAGAATTGTTGACCTTTATTGCAATTTATATTGAAATAGTCAAAAAATAATGTGCAAAATGAGACCAAAGACAAACTCCAATATGTACCAATTTCAACTTAATATACTATGGGTGGTTGTCTTTGAAATTCCTTTAGCAATAACAATAGTTTTGGAGATGTTGAGTTTTATTACCTTGATCAAAACATTCTAGACTGTTGTAATCAATTTGATCAGTAGAAATCAGAGAGCAGCCTATTGAGAAGAAAACTGGTAAATGCACTAAATACATTTTGCCTTCTAGCAATAAGAGAAGGAAAGACTCAAAAACAGAGGGCAGGAGTTCTTGCTGTTTCTCAAAAATAAAATATGCTCTATTCTGAAGTTGCATTTTACAGGAAGAAGCTAGAGCAAATTTCAAAATTAAGCAGAGGGAAACCATAAACAGAATGATTTCCCTGCTGACAGAGGGCCTGCTCTCCTCTCTTCAGTCCTAAATTTTACAAATTCTCCCCGGAGTCCCTTATAATTAGGAAGCACAAGAGCCCTTTGTGTTTTAGTTTCTCAGCAAGCCTGCTCCCACGTTACAAAAAGGGAGGTGTGTAAAAAGAAAAACAAAAAATGAAACAAAAACAAAAGGGCTGGAAGTGATGTAATTTTTAATAACCCAAATCATAACAAATTCTTAGCTTTTGCAAAACCCACAGGACTGGGCAGAAAGTGAAGCGGCAGGCTTTCTGTTCAAAACCATCTGCTGTTAGAAATCCAATATTCTCTACCCTGGTCTTGCATATCACAGGGAAGAGTCTGAATGCATGCAATAATGTACACATGTACAGATTGGACATATGGATATTCACGTTTTTGCTGAGAATCTTGTTTGCTGAATTTAATCAGTACTGTCAGAAAAACTGACTACCTGCTGCTGCCCAAGATGGTTTATGGCTCTTGAAAATGCCCAGGCAATCATTAATAGATTCAGAGCTCTTCCAGAGCTGTAGCAGAACCTTCAGAGATAAACGGGAAGCTTCAGAAAATAATCACAGTAGCAATTCTTTGCTCAGGGATTACATGAGTGTATTTAACCTGAAACCAATCATCAGCCCCAGCTTCACTTCTCACTAATTCTGTAGATTTGGTTAAGTGGTTTATTTTCCATGAACCTTGGTCTCATCTGAAAAGTGCTGATAACAAGACCTACCTTGTAGCACTGGCAGAGAATTTGGTAAAATATACAAATAAAGGTGTTCATAAAATGATGTCTATTGCTATTATTATCATCAACATTGTTATTCACGTTTGTTTAAAAGCATTCTCTATTTCTAGGGGTTTTTTTTTACGATCTTGTAGTAAGAAGCCCACTTTTAAAGCAAGTGTGGTTAAAATGAGTGACTAATTTAAGAAATAGGAAAACACTGGATCTAGGGAGCAGAGTATTCAATTAAAGAAAAGCAAAAGAATGAACAGAAACTGTGTTCTACCCATGTATGATGGTGCACACCTGTAATCCCAGCTAACAAGAGGTAGAGACAGGAGGATCGCACGTTCAAGGCTAACCAAGGGTAAAGTTAGCAGACCCTGGTTCAAAAATAAAATAAAAGTATAAGAGTTGGAGGCATGACTTAAATGGTAAAGTATTTGACTAGCATGTGCTAGACCCTGGGCTCAATCCCCAGTACTGCAAAACAACAATGCTGTGTTCTATCTATTATGGGAGAATAAATAAGGAGAGAGCTGAGTCCAGAAAAATAGAACATCAACATAAAAAGTCTAAAGTTGATGAAACAAGAGATAGCAACATACCTATGATATTTAGAAATGTGATATATGCTAGAAGAAAGGTTGAAAAAACAAGCTGAAGGTAGTGGACTCTGGAGAGAAAGGTGGTGGGTTTCATGCCCTACCTGACTTTTCAAAGTGATTCTCATAATATCTTACTAAAAATTTATTTAAGGAAAAATTTACTTTAGGAAAAACTATGTAGTTGAGTTATAATGGATATCATGAACACACATACACACATACAAAATACAAATAAGCTTATGTGTATAAAATATTCATGACCTAATTAAGACAATCTTTCCCCAGCAACAAATAAATAAATAAAAATAAATAATTAAATAAATACACAAATCAATAACTCATCATCTGCAACTCAAAACACAGGATTGGGTGGTTTAGAAATGTAGTAAAAGTAAAAACTTAACAAATGAAAGAACCCTGAATTCAAGATCTCCTCCTTGAGAAGGAGATCTCACAGGAGAGAAAGGGTAGAAACCTAAAATTTCTTTCTGAAGGAGGCAAGAACAGAACCTTTCATGTGCCTTGTTTTTTTTTTCTCTCCTAGAGGTTTGCTATTATTTGTTTTTGACTCAGAAGAAAAAATCCTTCTCTGTGTTGATATGTCAAGACAAGCTTCATGACATATCCAAAAAGAAAAGCGATTTGTAGCTCTTCAGTTAAAAGACACCACATAGATATACCAACCACTGATTCTGCACAAGGAGCAATAAGCCTAAAAGAAGCTAAACATCTTTCCCAAGTCCCACACCCAGCTAGAACCAAAACCAATCTTCTAATAGCATTTGTGCATTCTAATACACGTGTGATTGCCCAGTCCTACACTGAGAAAACTGTACTAAACTTGAGATGAAAACAGTTATGATTAGTTTTCTAATGTTTCATTAGTGAAATGAGGATAATAAAATAATGTCAATCACTTCTTTAGCACTTTCAAGAGTGTCTGTGACTTTATTATTTCATTTAATCTTAATAATCTTGTGCTGAAGAGGATAATCCCAGTTCAGAGAGGTTAACTGAATTATCAAAGGCATATAACCAGTGAATAACAAATTAAATCATTGTAACTGGGTATTCTGACTCCTTGTCTACTGCAGAAGTTTTTCTCTTTCTTGACTATTCACAAAAACTTAGAAAGCATTTTTTTGTGACATGACTTCATTTGAAGACTACTTTAGAAAACTTTAAATTTACAGTTACTTAGTAGTGGTCAAATAAAAGAATTTATTTCAACTTTAAATTAGCAATCTTCTGAATGGATTGTTGCAGGATTACTCACAATGGCTATAATAGGAGCAAATATGGGATGAGAATAAGATCCATGCTTATCTAATTAGGGCTACACAACATTTAACACAGTAGTCACCCTTTGACATTATATCACTATTTCTCCAAAATTTTTCAGTGAAAGTCAACTTTATCACTGTCATTCTTAAAGTTGAGAGGTCAGACAAAAAATATCCAAATAGCCAAGGATTATTTCCAAAGAAATCCTGTACTAGTAGCAACTCAAAGTGAATTAAGGACCTTAATATCAGACCTGAAACCTTGAAGTTAGTACTGGAAAGACCAGGAAATACTCTGGAAGCAATAGGTATAGGCAAGAACTTCCTCAGTAGAACTCCAGCAGCTCAGAAGAACTAAGAGAAAAGATGGACAAATAGGACTACATGAAATTGAAAAGCTTCTGCACAACAAATGAAATGGTCTCTAAATTGAAGAGACTACTCACAGAGTGGGGGAAAATATTTGCTGGCTATACATCAAACAATGGACTGATAACCAGAATATACAGAGAGCTCAAACTCCCTGTGGTTGATTTTAAATTCCTCAAAAATCAATGAACCAAAAAGAAGAGGGCAAGTGAACTAAACAGAACTTTCTCAAAGGAAGAAGTCCAAACGGCCAAAAAACACATGAAAAAATGCTCACCATCTCTAGCCATAAGGGAAATGAAAATCAAAACCACTCTAAGATTCTACCTCACCCCGTTACAATAGCCATCATCAAAAACACAACCAACAACAAATGTTGGAGAGGACGTGGGGGAAAAAGAACCTTCATACACTTCTGGTGGGAATGTAAACTAGTACAACCACTTTGAAAACAATATGGAGGCTTCTTAAAAAACTAAATGTAGATCTGCCATAAGATCCAGCAACACCACTCCTAGGGATATACCTGAAGGAATGCGACTTAGGTTATTCCATAGGCACCTGCACACCCATGTTTATTACAGCATTATTCATAATAGCCAAGATATGGAAACAGCCAAGATGCCCCACTACTGATGAATGGATTAAGAAAATGTGGTATTTATACACAATGGAATTTTATTCAGTCACAAAGAATGAAATATTATTATTTGCAAGTAAATGGATGGAACTAGAGAACATCATCTTAAGCGAAGTTAGCCAGGCTCAGAAGGCCAAAAATTGTATGTTCTCCTTCATATGCAGATTATAAACCTAAAACAAATGCAGTAATTATTGGACATGGGTCGCACACTAAGGGGAGAATGTGCACAGGTGGAATAGGGAAAGGGAAGGAAACCTAAAACTTGAATGTGGTTGATGTGCTACTGTACAGGAGCAAATATTGTAACCTTAAACTTGCAGAGGCCACTATGGAAAGGGGACTAGGAAGTAGTGAAGAGGTCTGGTAGAGATGAACCACTGTGGGTTGTAATACACATGTGCATGGAAGCAAAGCTAGGAATCTCTTGGTATAGCTATCTTTATCTCAAACTAGCAAAAACGCTATGTCTTTCTTATTATCTCTTATGTTTTCTCTTCAACAAAATTGGAGAACAAGAGGGCAGAATCTGTTCTGTGAGGGGGAGAGGGAGCGGGTGGGGGAAGGGGCAGGGAGAAGAGGTAGCCCAAACAATGTATACACATATGAAAAGATGAAAAACAATAAAATAAAAATAAATAAATAAATAAAAGTGGACAGTTCAACTGGCATTTGGTATCTTAACATTGTTACACAACCCCAGCCTAAAATTTTTCATCACCCCAAAAGGCAACACTGTAACTCATAGGCAGCTACTCCAATTCTCCCAGCTCCTGGAAACCACCAATCTGCTTTCCATTTCTATGGATTTTTCTACCTTGTATCTTTCATATAAATGAAATCATACAATGTTAAAATAAAAAACGAACAATTGCTTTTTTTAAAAAAAATTGGCATCTCATAAATCTTCTAAGGAGAACACTCCAAATTGCTGACTGATGGAAATCAACTTGCAATGTCATACACACATTTGTGCAGCTCTCCAGTTCTTGCACACATATCCAGAACATAGGGTACTTTGGTATTAAAGATAAAGACTTCAATGCTCTAAGATCTTATTTCCATCTTCCTCAATAAAGCAAGATAAATGAAAAGGTAAATGTTGTTAATTGCTCCACACTTTTCCCTCTAGAGAAATATAAACTATAAACAACAGTTGAGCATTTTGCTAAATGCAGCCGTTCAGATTTAAAGGTTGACTTAAAGGGTCCTTAAATTTTACATTTGTAAAAAGGTCTGTAAGTGTATGCCTTGCATTCTTACTCAAAAATTCAATTGGTAAGGTCATCCCTGCTGCTTGCATTCTAAATAGTAATGCACATATTTCATTCATGCAAAAGTATAACTAGATTTGTGTCTGCATACGCATCTTAGTAACGTGAAGTTATACTTTAACCATGTAGCATGTTTGTGTATAGACTGTATGTGAGGAATCACTGCCTAGCATGGACTCAGGCACAGGCTTGCCAAGAAACATTTGCCCTGTTTCATTCCCTTTAATAAAAATCATCTTTCAGATGAAATGAAACTTCTGTATCTCTGTCACACAGACCAAATATGCAAAATCCCAACAAAAACAAATTTGGTAAACTAGTTCTCTCCTACTAATGCACCTGTCTGGAAATCTGTCTTTAATTACAAGAGAATTATAACAGAATTTTTAAATTCTGTTAAAAAGGACTCACTTTAGACATCCCTTTGAGGAACATATAACCCTAAGGCTTCTTATCAAAAACAGAACAGGAACTGGAGGCATCAATAGAAAGATGATACTTTCTAAGGGATTTTACCTCCCTGTCTGTGAATAGGTTTATGTGATTATGGAAGCCGATCAGGGTCTGTGGTGATCCTGTCATTGTTGTAGTGGTAGCACCACATTTTTGTGCAGTCAGACAAAAATTGGTATCCTAGCATCAGGAAATACCACAATAGTACCTGTCAGGACCAAGCCCCCACAGATGGCAACCCCTGCAAGTCCTCCAGTACATAATACCAACCTGGTGACATGGCCTTTGTCCTAAGGCAGAGGTTACAAATGGGGACACCTAAGACCCCATTGCACATTTGGCAATATCTGAGGACTCTTTTTATTGTCATGATTAGGGAAATATTACTGGTATCTAGTGAGTGGAGACCAAGGGTGGTGCCAGCATAGGACAGCTCCCTACAACTAAGAATCATTTGGCCCACTGTGTCTATAGTGCCAAGGCTGAGAAATCCTGCCTTTTGCCCACCCTGAGAGCCTATAGAGACATATTTTACTCAAACCCACATTTCTCATAGGGCTACTAGAAGTCAGTTTACTTGATAGCCTTGGAATTATTGGGACAAAGTGAAGTTAAAAATCTCCTAAAAAATCTTTCTAGGTGAACAGTTCCTGCTTTCTTTCAAGTACAGATTAAATGTCACCTTCTACAGGAGATTAGTTTCAACTTGAGTGTAATTGTCCCCTGTGTACTCTCCTACCACCCACATGCTTACTTTAATTTCCTGTTCCTCAACTAGATTAGAAATTTGTTGAAAGGTTGGGGGTTTTATTAGTCCTTGTGTCTTAACACCTACCAGAACTTGATGTAGAATAGGTACACAAAATTATAGAGTAGAGAAAAGAACAAGCCTGGAAAACTGGCTTGTATTTTCTATACCCAACATCCAGACTAGATTTTCTCAATACTTTTATCAGAAAGCATAGGGTCATGAGAATAACTGATTGATCCCCTCTAAGGACATGAAAATGGGGAATGCCACATCCATGGCCTGCAGGTTTAGCATCAGAGTAGTAGAAATTCCATATTAGCTATAGTGATGTTTACCTGAAGTGCTACACATTGAAAACTATGCAGCCAGTAAGATCTGGTCCCAGGTCTTAGAACTTCCATGTGGGAAGAAACAGGGACTTACTTCTTCCTAGATGTACTTTCTTAGAAGCAAGAAGGGCAAGCTCAATGTGCTATTCTTAAAAAGCTTGATTTTACAGTCTACATTTGACAGAACTCCTCCTTCACTGAAGAAGAAGAATAAATAGGGTAGTGGGGTCAGCCCAGAAAATACCTCCACAAGGAAACAGCTTACACGAATACCCATGTACTGTCTGAATATGTGCAAGGGCAGTTCTTATTTTGGCCACCTGTAGGAAGAATCCACAAGAAAAATGAAGAAATAAGCTCAAAATAATTTATAAACTTGCTTTTGTATTAAAAACAATAATCTGGGAATTATAACATGAAAAGTATCATGTTGAAAACGGGAAAAGAACATCTCTGAGATTTATAGCAAATTAATAACATTTTCCTCTGTATATCACTATGGAATATGAAACAAAATGATCCAATTGTTCCTAAATGATTTAATTGGGCTGTTGTATTACATTGTGCTTTTATTTGACAAAGCATGCCCAATATAATTTCTGCAGAATCTTACTATAGTTGTAAGGAAAATATTCCTGACATGAGTTAACATCAGGAAAAAAAGACAAGAACATTTCAGAACATTCAACTTTATTTTCCATTGACAAAGACAACATAAATAATGTACATTTATTAAATACACAGACTAGCTATGACTTGAATGCCATCAAAACTCTAATGTACTTTTTATAGTTTCTTTTATTCTTTGTCTCCACGATATTGAAGATCAACCTTTAAAACACATTGGAAGATATAATATATTGTGGATAACTACTCAAGAAATCTTTACATAGAGATGACAAAATATACCTTCCCATTTTAGCAACTGTGCAAGGATGGGAGGCTGAGGTGGAGAACCACATGCTTTCTGTATTCAGCACTACAACAGGGACTATGGTTTCAGTTCTTCCTTAGGCACCATATGTAAATAATACTTACATTCATTTCTGTGAACAGATCAAGATAATCTAGGATAATTTGCAATTTGCTTAAACAATTTTATGCTATTTGTGCAAAACACATTTGGTAAAAGAAGAGGGAATAGGTCAAATAATTTCTCTCTTTTTTGCTCTCTCTCTCTCTCTCTCTCTTTCTCTCTCTCTCACACACACACATACAGTTTAAGCATCAATGATTAGCTGAATGAATCACTTTCTTTTATAGAAAAGAGCCTTGGTCACACCTCACTTTGTCCTACTAATGAGAAACTGTGCAAAAAAGAAAAATGAACTCCCTTCCTCTCTTTTCTTATGGGTTCTGATCTGAAAGGCTCAAGAATTTTAACAGGTGGAAAACAGAGAGGTTTTCCCTCTTTATTCAATACCTCATACCCCACACCTACTTACATGAATATCCTTTCAAAAGTAGAAAGAATATTGAAGTGTATCATCATACACATTCTCCTTTGTTTAAAAACACTGCTTGGATTTTTACAGAAACTGAAAAATATATAAGGAAACTATTTTTAAATTACTATTAAACTCTGATGATTGGCTAGATTTTGGGCAGGTATATGATTCACTTTAACCAAATGATCAAAATATTCTAATTCTAAAGAATCTTATAACAGAATTTAGAGCTGCACATCTGAAAATAACTTTAGATGTAGAATCATTTGCAAAGTGCTCAAGAAGAATGAAAAGGCTGATTTTCCTCATAGTCACTTTCTTCCCTTCCTCTCTTTTCTCCTGTAATGAAATTGCTCCATCAAAACAAATATAACAAAGTAGATTCAGATCATTTCACATATAGGGCACCAGTATATCAGTGATATGAAGCTTTCTCTCTCTTAAAAACAATCTAAGCTTGACCAATGGTAAATATTTCTGTCACTTTTTCTCTATGATAAAATGGATAAGCAGGTTAGTAAACAGGGGCATAGGGGGAAATAGACCAGTTCCTAATGAAGAAATATGCGAATCCAGTATTTGGGCTGTTTATTATATAAAACAGACTGATGCAAAGTGTCTGAAAATAAAATAGTTTTCATTGTCAATAATAGAACTGTGTGACACATAAATGAATATGAAATACCTGAGTGAATTATATTTCTAGAGAACTATAAGATACACTGATTTCGACATAATGTAATAGTATATAACTAAACTTGTATAAATTTACAATAGAATCTTCATTTTAGAAATTATAAAACAGAATATATAAAATAAAATATTTTCCTTCATTTCTGGTTTGTGCTCCACATGTTATCCTCATCTGTTAGTTTCCTTATAACACTAAATTGACGTTTACTTTTTAACAAATGTGGATGTGAATTTAAGTTGATTTTTAGATTTTATAAATCACCCTGTCGTTAGAAATGTCATGAAACATCAGACATAGCTTTCTCTTATCAGCATTTTATTGCAACTCAGAAAACAGTCCTATGGACTTAACCACAGTTGCACAATTTTGTACATTTATTTAAACCTCAATTTTAACAGACTTTGAGACATATAAAAACACAAAATAAGCGATAAATAAACTTTTTGAAAATTTGTAATGGTTTATGATCAAAACTTTTTATATAGCTATACATAAAATTTTACATTATTTGAATTAAGCTTTTAATGTGTGTATAGCAATAACTATTTTGTAGTCTCACTATTTCACCTGTGTATTTCAAGGGACTTTGTGGGGGTTAACATATTAAGATAAGTAGGCAACATATGCCAAAAATTTCAAAGAACAAAATTTTTATATTTTTGGTTCCAACCCACAAGAACTATTAAATAATTGCTGGTGCTGGAAAGGTTGAAAGCTGATGACTAATTTGAGGCCAAAACCCAACAAAAGCATGAAAAGCAGTGAATAAATAAAAGACCTTATCCACATGAAAATATAATGTTAGAATATTTCCAGTGTCCATCTTATTGTTTGTCAGTGTTTTAAACTTGCCCACTGTTCAGAGTCAGTGTGGTGAGGGAGTCTTTCATAGTTAACTTACACAACATGCTACAATTTTTATGTAACTTGGTCACGAGATCTTTTATAAAATAAAGATGTGTTAAGTAGAAATATATGTGCATCTTTTATTTCAGAATCATTCAAGTCTAGTGTGATTGAACACTTAACATTTACTTTAAATGCATCAATACATAGCATTAGGCAAAAAAATATTTTGGTGGTTCTGAGGTTTGAACTCAGGATTTCAGGCTTGTTAGGCAGGCCATGTCCCAGCCTTACTATTAGGCAAATTTGATAAATCTTGACATGATGTATTTTATTTCTTCAACTGAAACATATTTTAAGACACTCACTACATCTATTTTATTTGAAGAGCAAACTTTTCTTATTGGACAGCATGTCATCATTCTCTTTATGTCACAGCATAGTGTATATTCATTGTTTGAAAACTCAGAGACCCTTGCTGATTTTACATGTATTTCTACATACCATTTACTCACTTCTTTCCATGTGGTTTTCTGGGTCTCTAATTATTTTGTAACTAATACCTTCAACTTTAGGCACTGTCATACATATGCATGGATAAGCTAGGTATGTGGGAGTGAACTTAGACTTAGAAACACACATGACCTTCTTCAGTAACTATAGACATCTACTTCCTAACAACAGAGAACCTCTGTACAACATTTCTGAAATTTAACCTCAATTACATCAAAGGTTGAAATTATTTGGGATTTTTTACTAGTAAGGTTTTTCCTGTACTGACTAATAGCTTCCTAGATAGCAAAACTCACATGCTAGTTATATAATTCTTTTTCCACCTTCTTTTCAAGCTTGTTCAAAAAGGTCATTCATTCATTCATATCATGTATCCCCTGGGCAGGCTTTTATTTTTGTAGCAAGGATAAATTTCAGGCTCTTTTGTCTTATTTTGTGGTTTAATAAAAAAAAGTTATGCTTTTGGGAAAAAAATCTTCATTACCACTTGAAAATATATCTCTTAAATTATTAATATAAGTAAAGCACTTTGTTGTACAATATGATTCTGCACCTTTGTAGATAAAGTCATGTTTCTATAATTAAATTAGCAGAAATCATTCACTGTATTAGCTTAATGAACTATAAGGCACAAAGCATTTAACTATATGGCATGTATCTTACCAATGAGTTTTAGCAGACTTTTATTTATTCATTCACTGAACAAATATTTATCGGACATCTTCTTTTCCAGATGCTACACTAGGTACTGGAAGGAATAAGCCAATCGTAACTCACACTCAAGTTCATATTCTGTATATGTCTGTTTGATATAACCTAGGGTCAGAGGACCATTCAAAATGTAAAGCCTCTTTATTATAAAGTCATTTGAGTGCATTTTGAAAAGTAGATAGCTTTGTTCTAAACTCTATGAAGAGACCTATGGGATAACCCACAAAATGTCATAGAGAGATTTTTACAATAGGACTTAGTTTAAGGTTTTTTTCTCACCTTTTCCAAAATCTAGATTAGGAAAACTGTCCTGAATGACATAAGTATTCTCAGAAGATTCTGTCTTTTGACTCAGTTTGACATGGGCATTTAAATTAATTATTCCTGATTGTACTAGGCTGATGTACATACTAATTTAACAAATACATTGTACCAGTGAAAATTAATTCATACCCAAATGCTTATTAACCACGAAGAAAAATGTGATTACTATAAAAAGTATAAATAAATCTGAAACAACTGAAAAACTAGGAAATAATAAAATAAGCTACCAATTAAAATCTTCACAATAAAATAATGAGTTTACAAAATGAACATATCAAAGAATATTACAAGTATTTCATGTCAAGTTAAAGGATTCCTGTGTTTGTTGGGGAAACATTTTTTTAAGTACAATTCCCAAAGCTTAAAGAAGTGATTTACTTGTACCACAAAGATGGTAAGCCTGGCTACCCAGGTTTGTATTCGTGTGGACTGCAGGAAAAAAATAGTAATGATAAATATTTAGATAGAGCTACTTCGAGAAGAGGGCAGAAAAAACTGTGAGGTCAATATTATTTTCTTATCCTATATATAGGCCAAACTATGAAAAGTCTATTGAACTTTCTAAACATTTATTTGTTTTAGAATTAGTGTTGGTCTTTAAAGGGCCAAAAGACTGGAAAATTGTTGTGGGGAAAAAAAGGGAAAATGTACTAATATTTAGTTCTCAAATTAGTCCTTAAATAGCATTTTGGAAAAAAATCACTTCTCTGTTTCTCCGATGAGTTGTATGAATCTTCTCCAGGCTTGTAGGAATGCCAAATGTATTCAAAAGAAATAACATTTAGTAATTGGGTAGCCACAAGCTCTGCTATATTTGAAACAAATGGAATTGGCTCTTATTTAGATGAGGAGTAAACCTATGTATCAACCCAATTTAAACTTTTCAAAGTTTGCAACTAATTTTATATATTGGAATATTTAAATAACATCAATGACAATGAACATTGTAGATACATTATATATTTTTGCATCCTAATTAAACTTTTAAAAAAATGTGTAAGTATGAAAAAGTGACAGAAGTAAAGTGAGTCAATGAAAGAGAACACAAATGCCCAATGTTCTTGAGCAAAAACAAACGCTATCCCCTTGTACTTGATAATTTATATGAGCAAGTCCTCCATGCACTCAGAATACTGGAATATTAATTATCCCTGTCCCCCAATAGATTAAGATCATTTATAATAAGTGTTTTCATCACATAAATAATCACATATTCAGCTACATATGGCAGACATCCAAAACCCACTAGACTGTTATTAACATATTTTCCTTTGTTTGTGTTTCAGTTCTTTGGCACATAAGGGATCATCTATGCTTCTCAGTCCATTTAGCTTTATATAAAAAATTCCATTCCAATGTATAAACAGTGGCATGCCAGAGATGCCTAAATTCACAAGATTTAGGGATATTTGTTGCCAAAAGCTATGAACATGCAAGTTGGTTAAGTGTTCTCTTTCATGCTCCTGTCTGTATTATTTCATTAGATAATGAGATGGGTTGCCCTTTCTGTCCATCACTAGAGCAGCTAGACACAGCATTTGCTACCTGGCAAAACTTTCGAAGAAGGATTTTTCTTAGCAGCAGATAAACCCAGGGATCCAAGATCTGGTTCAGGGAAGCCAAGCGAACAGCTATCAAGAAGAAGTTGCATTCTTTCTGCTTTCCTGTCTGTGTCTTGCAGTGCTCAACTGATGTCTGATTGAAGATCATTTTCAACATCATTATCTAAGAAAGAAGAACAAATAGTTGTTCCAAAGATAAATAAGTTGCTATACACCTCCTTTGCATAATACTCTGCACATTTTGAGTGTTCAGTAAGTTGGTTGAATTGAAATGATGAATTTAAGCAACATTCGCAGTCATGGAGTACAGTAAATATGATATTCCTATGGATTTCCCCACGTTTCTGGTGGTTTGACATAATGTAACTTCTTAAAATGTACCTGTTCTCAGGTTCTTGGTCCTTATAATTTAAGAACCTTGGAAATAATACATCACAAAATTAGCCAAATTCATCTTTCTTATTGCAGGAAACACCAGTAGGCCAATCCTAAATGAGAGCCAAACTCTAACAATGGTCAAAATACATTTTAACTTAAATTTCAGTAGTCTAAAAAAAAAATCACTAAAGAGAAAGTAGAAGAAAGGGGAAACTATAATAATATTGTTATTGCTATTATATTGACATTAACACTCTCTCCACCTTTAATTTTCCAGGCACCATTTCAAGTTTTCTTCATATGCATTTAATAAACAGTATTACTACCTCCTTTTTATAATTTCAGAAACCAAGATTTAATGATGTGAAATGGCTGGGCTAAACTCAAATCTAAGATCACTAACACTACATGACATTTTACTTTTTTGTTTGTTTCCCTCCCTCCACATACTAGAAGATCAACTCTAAAATGTCAGAGAATTAGGACATTTTATTTTTCCCAAGTATATTCCTAGGGCCTAGACCAGTATTTAGCAGATAGTAGAAGCTCAACAAATATTTGTGAATTAACAGATATTTATATTTGTAGGAATATATTATGTAATATACCTAACATAATGCTATGTTCATATATACCCTTACTTTGAGTTAATAAATATTGACAAATTAAAATTTGTGATTTTCACAAAAGAGGAAAAAAATGAAGGTTAGCATGCATATGAAAAATGTTCAAACTCATTAATCATCACAAAATGCAAATTATAACAAAAGAAGATGTTTGACGCTCACTACGTTGACTTAAATGATTCCTTTCATTAATATGCATTATTATATGCTAAATTTATTTAAATACATTTTCTTAACAGCTTCTGATGCTGACTCAGTTCTGTGGACTGAATACTACCCCCCACTATAGTAAGCAAGCAGGCAGAATAATGGCGCCTCAACAAAGCGATTCATTTTCTGTCCCTGGAACCTTTGAATGCACTATCACACAATATAAAACAAGATTTTGCAGACCACGAGGTGGGGTAAACATCCTGGATTATCTGAGTGGGTTCAATGTAATCACATGGGTCCTTAAAATCAGAGATTCTGCTGGTGGAGTGACTCAAATGGTAGAGTGCCTGCCTAGCAAGTATGAGGCTCTGAGTTCAAGTCCCAGTGCTAGAAAAAAAAATCAGAGACTCTTTCATAGCTGTGGTCACAGAGGGATATGACTACAGAATAATGGTCAGAGATACAATGTTGCCAGATTTAAGATGAAGGAGGGATGTGGCCAGGAGTGGTGGCTCATGCCTGTAATACCAGCTACTAGTGAGGCAGAGATCAGAAGGATCATAGTCCAAGGTGGGCCCTAGCAAAATGTTAGGGAGATCTGTATCTTCCAAACACAAGCCCTCTGATCCCAGCTATGTTGTAGGTAGGAAGATTGCAGTCTGAGGGCAGCCTCACAAAAACGTGAGACACTATGTGAAAAGTAACTGAAGCAAAAAAGGGCTGGGGGTGCGGCTTAAGTGGTAGAGCATCTGCCTGGCTAGTTCAAACCTCACTACCTCAAAAAAAAGAAAAAGAAAGATGATGGAAGAACTACATGGGTTAAAGCCTCCAGAAAGTATTGCAGCCCTGTGAACATCTTGACTTTAGCCTAGCAAGACCCATGTCAGACATCTAACCTACAGAACTATAAGAGAAATTCGTGTGGCTTTTAAGCTACCAAGTCTTTGTATTAATTTGTTACAGCAGCAGTAGAAAACTACTCCACCCATACACTGAACTCCAATGAATGTTAAGGAGAATGAAAAAGAACAAGCTTGAAAATGACTTATTCTTCACAGATCAGATAAAACAATCTTGTTTACATTCTTCACTTTCTTAAGAAATTAAAAAAAAAACTATAAATAAGTAAACTTTCATTCTACTTCCTGTCTAAATTTGCAAAATGCAAAATTGAATGTATGTTATTTTAGGGGAACTCAGTTAGATTTCAATGTGTTTGCCTGAAAGTTATAAAAATACTACTTTCAACTTTTTGACAAAAATATAGTCATTAATCCTTTTTTTCTCTTTTTATAAGCTGTTGTGAAAGTTTTGTCTAGCTCTTTTAGTACCCTATCTCATCCAATAATCAAATATAACTGACCACTTACTGTTCTCCAGTAAGTATTCTGAGCCTGGTGTGGAATTATCCAAAAACTTACTGAAATTATATTTTTACTTTCTTTTGTAAAATATTCATTTCTTTAAGTTTTAGTGATCAGGAAAATTCACAAAATTAATTACTAAAAATGAGATTTAGGTAATTTTACACAATCCTCCTTGACTATCTTAAAATTAATTTTTATGAGGCTAATAATTTAAAATTATTTTGTGAGGTTAATATAGGTTTCATGTGCCTTACATTGTTCAGTACACTGTAATTTCCTGTAATTTCTTATTGACAATGCAATGATGATGAAATTATGAAACCAAGCTTTGTAAGCAATAGCTGGCACACGAGTAGACACTCAAGCTTTTCCCAGAAATCATGAGATGTGCAATACGAAGATAATTGGAATTAGAAGCAGTGAGCGAGACTGCCTCTCCAAATGGTAGAGAGATGAAAATATGGTTCTGAAATCTCATCTAGTGTTGACCGTGAACGCAAATTGGCATTGATTGGTTGGCTTCCCTATACTTAAGGAGCTAAACTGTGATTACAATTTTTGCATGTGTCTGAAACTATTTTTTAGGTTCTTCAGACTTTGAGAGCAAACCTTTGGCAGGGACACACAGATTTCTGGTAGAATTCATTGTTCCTATTAGTGCCATCCTACTCTTCACACAGAGGAGAAGAGGCAAAGCAAAAACAGAATATTCTACTAACACAGAAGTTAGTTTTATTTATTTATTTATTTATTTTAGTAAATCCCTATTTATCCTGCAAGATTGCTCCTTCTAAACAGCCACATATAATTTTGATCTGGTCAAGGAAGCATTGAGACCACTTTTGGCTGAAGAGAGGTACAGCTCTTCTGACAGCACCTTTCCCAGGTGCTGACTACCAGGCCCTCTTCCTTTCCTCTGGTTATCAGCTGGAATGAGAGTTCTCCATACTCAAGGTAGCCAGAGCACAACCAGATGAGCACCCTCTAAATTCTCCATTGCTGCCTACTGTCAAGTGCAAGTACCTTGCATCCTCCTAAAGGAAAAAAATGAGTTGTCCCTCTCCCAGTGGTAAAGTTCTTTTAACTGTACAAAGCATTAACCAAGGAGAATGCTTTTAATATTTGGCATCTGGATTTTATTTTCTTGTATTGGGATTTACAGTCACATATTTAAATTTTTTTTGGTACTTCACCTCTTGCTTGAAAAGTGTCTTAAGTTATAGGTCACACATATCTATTGAAGATGATAAATGAGTAAGCCCAGAAAAACTAATTTGTGGAGGAGGGAACAAAGTAGGTTACTGCCTGTAGGATCCATTTTGGGATGTTTACACATTTCCAGTTTATTCCTAATGTAAGTCCTTAAGAAAAATTTCCTAACAAGCCAGTTTTTCTCCTTGATGTTTTCTTTTCCATAATTGTCAATTGTTAGGCTGTGGGAGAATAACCTGCTCCACTGGAAATTCCTCCTATCTTTTGATAAATGTGTTGCCTTATAATACACTGAAACCAGTTTGGGCCACTTAAACCACTTAATTGCATGCTTAGAGGATTTTCATGGGAAGAAGCTTCACCATGTTAAAAAACAAGTGTAGTCTTTCCAGTCTGCTTGCACCTCTGTCTTCCAATTGTCAAATCATCTCCACATCCCAAACTGTAGTTTTAGAAGCTTCCCTGGCTTTATTTAATCTGACACTTTGCAAATAAACACCTCATAAACATTTTAAAGTAGTTGTTGTAAACTACATTTTACAAGTAGTTGTGGTATTTCATCTTTGCTACTGTGTAATTTCATAAAGGTTTTTAAAACAGCAATGGATTAGGAACTAGAAGATCTGGATTCTCTTGCTAGTTCTGCTACTGCTGTGACTTAGCAAAGACCTTAGTTCCTGGGCTTTATTAAATTCACTAGTCAACAATGTGGCCAGAGTGCCTCTGCATATCCTGGTACAGTTTAGGTTTTTTCTGATGAATTCTGGGGCAAAACTGGAAAATGGATAAGGATTTAATTTGTAAAAGAAAAGAAACCTAAAGGATTAAAAAAAAACACTTAAATTTCTCTTTGAGAAACCTTCAAATGTATCTTTTGATTAAAGATAAATAAAGGAGAGGGGAAAATTACAAAGCTAGAAACTAGATGGTGTCTGAGAACAAAGTACCAAATTTATGAAGGTTTGGGGGAGGTATTTTTAGTCGTAGACTTGGGCAAACACACTCATCAAGTTAAAGTCTTTTCATAAATCTGACTCAGCTTTACTTCTGGTTTGGAGGCCAGTTACCTAACTTTGGATCTTAAGCTTTCCTTTTCTTAAATATGATTATTACATACTTACTGCATATCTTCTCTATCTAGTAATGCAGTTGCAAAAATTAAAATGAGATAAGAATAATGAACACTTTCAATTTACATAGCGTACCTCTTCCCATCCCCCAGGCACTCTTGGACCAATGCATATGCCTCTACAACAGAATGCTTTCACATGCAGAAACAGAAAAACAATGCATGCTCGAGGAAATTTAGCAAAGAAATGAATATGTCATCTGTATACCTACTTCCCTTAAATTTCAACCTAATAGGAAGGTTTCAAACAAAAACACCTTAAGTTTGCACCTTAAAAAATGTATAGTTCCATCCATTTTCCTGCAAAACACATAATTTCCTTCTTTATGGCTGAATAATACTCCATTATGTATATATAGTACTTTTTAAATTCTTTTTATTGTTGTGCTGGGTGTGGGTATATTGTAGCATTTACGAAGGTTCTTAGAATGTATCAAATATATCATACTTGAATTCCCCTCCTCCACTGCTCTCCCCCAACCCTCATTCCTGGAAAAGTTTCAACAGGTATAATTTTTGCATTTACATACATATGTATACATTGTTTGCACCGTATTCATCCTCCTACCCTTTTCCCCACCACCTCCCTCTTGCACCAGTGTCAACCTTCCCCCTTCTTCCGGCAGTACCTGTTCCGCCCTCTTATTCTCTGATTTTGTAGAGAAAAGACATAAAAGATAAAACAAGAAACATGACATTTTTGCTAGTTTGAGATAAAAATAGCTAGCTACACAGGGAGTTTCCTTGTGTTGTTTCCATGCATATATGTATTACAGACCCAATTGATTCAGCTCTTTTAGTCCTCTTCCCTCCTCCCTATTCCACTTCCCATGGTGGCCTCAGCCAGGTCAACATTTCTATATTCATTCCTATACAGTAAGCACCTCAACCCCATTCAAGTTTTTAGTTTCCTTCCCTTGCCCTATCCCTACCTTGCACAGCCTCCCCTTAGTGTGATCCATGTCCCATTATACATACTACATTTTTTATCCATTCACCTGTTTGTGGGCATCTGAACTGATTCCATAACTTCACTATTGTGAATATGGCCACAATAAACATGAGTGTGCAATATCTTTATGTATTCTAACTTTGATTCTTTGGGGTATATACTCAGGAACAGAATACAGGATCATATGGTAATTCTATTTTTAGTTTTTTAAGGAACATCCATAATGATTTCCACAATGGCTGCACTAATTTATATTCACACCAAAAGGTATAAGGGTTCCTTTAATCCCTGCATTACAGTAAGTAAAATAAGCCAAACTCAGAAACATAAATATTGCATGTTTTCCCTCATATGCAGAATCTACATTAAAAAAAAAAAGACATGGAGCAGTTTCTGCCTGGAAGCGAGGGGATGGGGGGAAAGGGGAGAGGGGAGGAGGGAGGAGGCGGGGCGGGGTATATGAATAAACGAAAAAAAAAAAAAGACATGGAAGTGAAGGGGAAATGTAGAAGAGGGACCAATAGGAAGGGGGAGGAGTACAAGAGAGAGTGATGTGGAGATGAAAATGATCAAAGTACATTGGGTAGATGTATAAAAACGTCATAATGAAACCCAGTATTTTGTATAATTAATATATGCTAAAAATAAATACTTAAAAAGGTTTAGTAATGTGGGCTTGTTATTCAATCAGGACATGGAGGAGCTCAAAATTGTAAAAAATATGGCATCCCATGCAGCATTATTTGCTACATAAGATTTTCTTCTCAATTAGTACAAACTGTAAATTCTGGGTAATTGGTTCAGTATGGCTTGATATACACACACACACACACACACATATATATATATATATATATATATATAGAGAGAGAGAGAGAGAGAGTGTGGATAAATGTTTAATCTTTCTACTACAACAGCTATAAAACACTAGTAACCAAGTAGGTATTCAAATTCTGGATGGAAGACAGGAAGCAACATCTACTTTGCAAAAGGTATTCCTTAGAGTATAGCTGATAGATTAGCTTTGTGATACACAAGTAGGAAAATCTCTATTATGTGTCTAACCCTTATATCTCAGGTGTCAAGAGAAAGTATAGACAATATGTCATTGTCAAGGCTTAAAAACACTAGCTTTCAAAAAGGTTTAGGTTGAAGATAGTTTTTCTCCCCAAATATACTTTCATTTAAACCCCAAATGCTCAATCCTACTATTATCACAGGTACCCATAGTATTAGTGATAATTAAAAGCAACCAAACGCTAAGGAAAGAATCAGAGGTGTGTGTTAGTTTTGTGTGCAGGGATATTCACCTCAATATAAAAATATGGAATTGAAAAAAACCTAAAGGGCTTTATTATTTGCCACTATTGAAATAATGGACATTCATTTATGCATATTACATATGTGTTCCAATGCTGCCTTTTAAAATCATATTTTTGAACATTAAGAAATGTTCAGGACATAAAAAGTGAAAACAAACATTTATTACATAGTGTAATCTAATTAAAAATAAAAACTCCGTGTGTATACATATATAGAGAGAGAGAGAGAAAGAAAAACATTAGGCCAGCTGCCAGCGAATGAGAATTCGGGCAATTTCTATTTTCTTCTCTATATTTTTCCTTGTTTCCCAAATTCTCCACAATAAACATGTTATTTTCATACTTAAAAAGATTCAATTTGCAATAGTGGGGGGAGACTGCTATACATCATAATCTGTTAATTTGTTGATAAAATGTTAGTGCCTCAATTCTTGTGGTCATTTTAGCTTGATTTCTTAGGTAGTGAAGTGTGCATAATTTAACAATTAGTATGAAAACAGTCTGACACTTTAGTTGATCACAATATTCAAGTTAATTAACATATTCATTATGGTTTACTAAAGGGAATGACGTTTAGTGATAAGCTACTAGCCTCTGTGATTGACTTCATGGACAATAATGACACAGCATGCAAAGGAATTTTTCCCTATTCCACAGTCAGTACACAGCGCAGACTAATAACAGCATTTCTAACCTGAGATGACAAATCATTATTTAACTTCGCAGCATGTCAACATGACACTCTTTGGATCTATACTGTGAGATGACATCATCTCATAGGACAATTCAAAATCGGAACATCATATATTTTGGATGAACCCTGGGTAAATATGTTCAGATTGAAATCTCTTCAATTTCTTCGTCTCCAATCATACCTCATGCTTATCTCCCTCCCCCCATTCTTCATGGTGGCTATTTCACGCAGGGTGGAGGGTGGGAGGGGTGGCAAATAGAGGGTCTCACCTTCTTACCAGCAAATTCAGCATTGCAGACAATGATTTCTCCTTTTCCTCTTATTTAAATGAAAGAGGTACACTGACTCCTACCTAAGGCTTCATCTTTGTGTCCTGAACCCACTTCATCTTGAATTTCGGAGATCTTATTTTCTCAATTATCTCTTCTTCATTTACAGTTAAGTCTCCCCCTTTTCTGGCTTTTAACTACTATCACTTCAATAGATCACATTTTTGCCACCTTGTAAAAATAAAACCTTATATGTAAATCTCACCTACCTACATATACTGTCCCAGAAGTTATAGTCAAGCTTCTCAAAAGGTTGTCCACCCTCCTTGCCCTAAAATTTATTCCTAAATCCCTGACTTTAGTGTCTATAAATCCTCAAAAACAATTATTCCTAAGGCCAACAAAAAACCTGCAGAATCCACAGGATAGTTACATTGTTGATTTGACTTCTCTGTAAAGTCAGACCTAGATGAATGTGGCTGGTTCTTGAAATAGTCTCTTTCCTAGTAGTCAGGTCCCCATTTGTTCTGATTTTGTAGCTGCCTCTTTGCGTGTTATTTGCAGTCTCCTTTATGGTCTCATGTTTCTCTATCCATCCTGAATATGCTAACGATTTTGAGCTGTGTCTTTGAGTTGTAGCTCCTCCTCTCGTTATGTATGAACTCACTGGGTGACCTTTTCCACCCCAATGGCTTCAAAATCTTCTATATATGTTAAGCTATGCTTCTTTTGTGGGTTCCAGGCAGATCAGCATAGTTACCTACAGCACAGTTTTGTTCACGGGTCTGACATCAGGCTTCACATGTTCAAAACTGAAATCCCCTGGATCTTCCCTATCATAGAGAGCCCAGGTTTCTCTAAAACAGAAATCTGGGAGTTTTCCTTGATTCACTTCTCTGGGTCTCTCTCTCTCTCTCTCTCTCTCTCTCTCTCTCTCTCTCTCTCTCTCTCTCTTTCCATTCTACTTCCTTTCCCATATTCTTCACATCCAATTAATTACAAAGTCTCCATTTTTAACAAATCTATAATTTCTCTCATCTTCACTCTTATTTGCTCCTAAACCCAGGCCAACATTGACTCTGTATGAACTACACAATTGTGTCTTTTACGATTCTGAAACTCCATGCTGCTGCTTAAAAAGATGCTTGTAAGACAAAATTTTGATTGTGTATTCCACTTCAAAAAGTTATTCATCTATACTCATTGCCCAGAATAATGTTGGGGTTCAGGAAACAATACTTCAAAGTAAAGATCTCAGAAACAAATTTTCTCTCTGACTTTCCCCTGCCTTCCTCTCTCCTGCTCCCCTTCTCCTCTCTGTCCATCAAGGCAAACCACAGAAACAAGAATTTCTTTTCCCCAAAGTGGGTTTTAGAAACTAGAATCCCTTTACTCTAAACTAAAATTATTGCTCTAATCTTTCCCCATTTCAGAAGGGGTCCTCCCTTATACCCAGGGGGATGCTGTACAGTGAGGACAAGAAGAATCTAGACAGACAGGTTGTCTTGTTGGGTGTCCCCATTCAGTCTATTAGCACTAGACCACACCCCTTTGTCCAAACATATTCACTGCATCGATTCTTTACTACACCTAAGCATAAAAGGATAATTCATCCTGGGTCTTTGGGTCTTCTTCAATCTGAAGGTACTTGTATCATGTAAATCAATAATCAAATAAATTTGTGATGCTTTTGCTTTTCTTTTGTTAACTTTGTTACAGGAATGTCAGCCATGATCCTTTATGTTAGGCAGGAAGTGGATCACCTTTACAACGTAATGTCAAACTCTTAAATTAAAGGCTTATGAACCCTGGCCCCTGTTATACTCTCTAGTCTAATTCTCACCTTTCCTTACCCTCATATCCATATTCCAATCATCCTGGACTTTTTCAGTTCCTTCAAACTGCCAGCTCTTTTCTGTTTTGGGGCCTTTACAAATATGGATTCTTAGTTTTTAAAATTCTCATTCCCCTCTACTTGACTAATTCTGACTTACTTTTTGTTCGGACTTGAAATATCAATTTATCTGATCTATCCCAGTCTTAATAGAGACTCTCATAACTCTCTGATTCCCTTATTAGTTCTAACATTTTAGTTGCTTTTTTTTTAAATTGCCAGTCTGTCTCAATACATGAAAATCATTATCAGAGTGGGGATCATTTCTATCCTAACCCAGGACATAATACATTGTAGGTTAGCAGTTTTGAATTAATGGATGAATGATAGCAAGGGTACAGTATACCCTATCCATTTGTGTGTAACATATTCTATACTTTTCAACACAATGGACAAACACACCAATACTCATCTCTATTCAACATTCTGGTCCCCTTGCCCTCCTTTTCTCCTCTCACCCTTCCAATCTTCCTTCTTCTCTCCCTCCCTCTCTCCTTCCTTCCTTTCTTCCTTTCTCCCTCCCTCTCTACTGTCCTTGCCTTCCTTCCGTGTTTTTAACTCCCTTCCTCCTTCTCTTCTTTCAGAATGACAGCTTTTCACTCTAGGTGCTGATAGATATACTATAGGCACATCTTAGTACTCATAAGATATAATTTTGAATATTTTCTGGTGTTGAGACCAAAGCAACAAGGAATCAAAAAGAGAAGCATATATTTTAAATAAGATATTGAATCTATAAGAAAGGAAGAATCTCTATCCCAAGGAAAAAAACAAAAGAAGGTATGTATATCAACAATCTATAATAAGAATATTTGCTATCAAAATTTTAATAAATAATGTTAAAAGTACTTTAATTAGCATAAAAGTGTTACAAGTGATTCTAGTTCCCCTGCTTAAAGAATTCTTGCTCTCAAATAAGAACATATTCTACAATAAATATTTAAACATCCTACAGAGACTAAGCAATCACACAATTTCTTAGTTCATTTTCTGCTGCTATAACAGAATACCACAGACTGGGAAATATATAAACAATGGAAGTTTATTGGCTCATGTTTTGGGAGGCAAATGAACAGTTTCCAGACAGAGAGAGGAAATAGGGATGAACTCATCCTTTTCATATGGAACCCACTCTGATAACTAATGCCATGATAACAGCATTAACCCATCATGAGGGCAGAACCCTCAGACATAATCACCTTTTAAAGTTCCCACTTCTTCTCAATGAAACCCCAGCAGCACAGCAACTAGGAGATAGCATAGATAAATGGGACCTCATAAAACTAAAAAGCTTCTGTTCATCAAAAGAAATGGTCTCTAAACTGAAGAGAACACCCACAGAGTGGGAGAAAATATTTGCCAACTATACATCAGACAAAGGACTGATAACCAGAATATACAGGGAACTTAAAAAACTAAATTCTCCCAAAACTAATGAACCAATAAAGAAATGGGCACATGAACTAAACAGAACTTTCTCAAAAGAAGAAATTCAAATGGCCAGAAAACACATGAAAAAATGCTCACCATCTCTAGCAATAAAGGAAATGCAAATTAAAACCACGCTAAGATTCCACCCCACCCCTGTTAGAATAGCCATCATCACCAACACCACAAACAACAGGTGTTGGCGAGGATGCAGGGAAAAAGGAACCCTTTTACACTGTTGGTGGGAATGTAGACTAGTACAACCACTCTGGAAAAAAATTTGGAGGCTACTTAAAAAGCTGGACATCAATCTACCATTTGATCCAGCAATACCACTCTTGGGGATATACCCAAAAGACTGTTACTCCAGAGGCACCTGCACATCCATGTTTATTGTGGCACTATTCACAATAGCCAAGTTATGGAAACAGCCAAGATGCCCCACCACTGACGAATGGATTAAGAAAATGTGGTATCTATACACAATGGAATTTTATGCAGCCATGAAGAAGAACGAAATGTTATCATTCGCTGGTAAATGGATGGAATTGGAGAACATCATTCTGAGTGAGGTTAGCCTGGCTCAAAAAACCAAAAATCGTATGTTCTCCCTCATATGTGGACATTAGATCAAGGGCAAACACAACAAGGGGATTGGACTATGAGCACATGATAAAAGCGAGAGCACACAAGAGAGGTGTGAGGATAGGTAAGACACCTAAAAAATTAGCTAGCATTTGTTGCCCTTAATGCAGAGAAACTAAAGCAGATACCTTAAAGCAACTGAGGCCAATAGGAAAAGGGGAACAGGTACTAGAGAAAAGTTTAGATCAAAAAGAATTAACCTAGAAGGTAACACCCACGCACAGGAAATCAATGTGAGTCAACTCCCTGTATAGCTATCCTTATCTCAACCAGCAAAAACCCTTGTTCCTTCCTATTATTGCTTATACTCTCTCTACAACAAAATTAGAAATAAGGGCAAAATAGTTTCTGCTAGGTATTGAGGGGAGGAGAGGGAGGGGGCGGAGTGGGTGGTAAGGGAGGGGGTGGGGGCAGGGGGGAGAAATGAACCAAGCCTTGTATGTACATATGAATAATAAAAGAAAAATGAAAAAAGAAAGAATGGAAAAAAAAAAGTAAAATAAATAAATAAATAAATAAAGTTCCCACTTCTTAATCCTCTTGCAATGGCAATTAAATTTCAATTGGGGTTTTGTGGGGCTGGGTGGGGCAGAGACATTCAAATCATAGCACATATCAGCAATTTTCCTGCCAATGCTAGATTTATAGTCAGTATTGACTTTAGAAGCTTCCAAACATATTGATTCAGTTCTTCTTCCCAACACAAACACATCCTCCTGAAATGTACCAGCTTTCTTTACAGTTAACTTTTATCCTGTTGACTGTAAATAGGCACTGAGTAATCAGGCAAGGCCAGATCCACAATTTGAGGGGCTAAAAGTGTCACAAAGTATAATTGCATTTTCTTTGATATCAAAAATATTCTGTGATTTTCTAACCTTCACAGGAATCTCAGTTTCCAATACCTCAACCTTTCTGATGAGAGCTTTGTATTAATTTGGATTTTACCCACATCACTGCTTGGTTTTCATGAAGGAGAAAAGCTGTTACCAAACATTTCTAGAGACTTCTCTCCTTTTGAGAATATCAGGTGGCAGCACTGATTTTGCAAAGTATTCATCTTACAGGTGAGGCATATCAGAAACTCAAATACTCATAATCTCTTATAGTATTAGTTGCTATTTTGTTATGAATGTTCTGCAGACATTAAGTATAGAAAAAGGAACAATCTCTTCACTATGTCCTATGGTTATAACAAATCACAGAGTGACTGTAATTTGGAGTTCCAGTACAGTCATGGGTCCCTTTTAAACCTTATCCCTAATTAAGGTTTATGAGACAGCATTGTAATATATCTTCACAATCACTTGATCTATAGGTCGAAGGTAAAAAAAACATCAAGTGCCATGTGATACTGTAAACTTTATTTTTCAAAATACTCTTATGGGAATATCCTGCTTTTCTTTTTTAGGAAATCAAATCTTAAAACATTTAAATTGTGATTAGAATTTACAATTTCTTATCAGGTTGGAGTGAGTTTTAAAAAAGATTAAATCACATTATATTTCATACAGGAAAATGGGAATTTTAACTGGTTTATTTTGTAAGTTTATCTCTATTGTCTACTTTTGTCTCCTCCATTGACTTATTTGGATTAATACCACTTGATCCAATAGCACAGTAAATAATAGCAACAAGTAGGAAGCAAACATGAAGAAACCTATTTTCCCCATGATTCAAATGACTGACTTCTATGAGAATCATAGGTGTCTGTAAAATGATAAACAGATCCCACCACCTGAATCCATTAGCTTCCTTTCTCTTTAAATTGTGAACCCAATGAAAACAATTTTTACTGCACTATTTAACTTCCTAGGGAATGTCCTAAACAAGTAATTATAAACATATTTATACTATTATCTTAGGGAAAATGCTTTTGTTGAATTCATTTTAAATTATGATGTAGGAATCAGGCACAGTGCCAAATGTCTAAAAAAATCCCAAAACTCAAGATGTAGGCCCCAAAGTGACCATGCAGAGAGGAGTGATCTGGCCAAGAGATTCTTTATTCCCGAGTGGGAGAGAGAGAGAGCCGAGAGAGAGCGCAGAGAGAGAGAGAGAGAGCAGAGAGAGAGAGAGAGAAAGAGAGAGAGAGAGAGAGACAGCACAGAGGAGGGGGGCAGGTGCTTAAATACCCCTCAGTGAGACTCGGCATGATCTGATTGGTTAGGATCTTATGGTTCATGCTGATTGGAGGTTGGGGCAGAAGGAGAATTCAAGCTAGACTTGAGGCAGGACTGTGACCCTGAGAAACAGAAGCTTAAGAGTGCAGTAAGAACCGAAACCTATGGGCACCATTATTGCCAACACAAGAGGCTGAGAAGTAAGAGTTTTAGGACAGCCTAGAGAACAACCTAAGCTATATAGCAAGATCCTGAATTTTGTTTGATGTGGGTTTTTTCAAGGGACTAGTGGATAGATACTATTAGGAATTTTCAAGTCCCAATATCCAGTTTCTCACCCCAGAATAGCTCTGTGTTTTTTTAACCAGAATAGCTCTGTGTTTGTTTGTTTCTCTAAAGATATTTATTGAAATACTTTTCTCGGCTAAATAAAATAAGCAAAAAATCATGATCTAATACATATCTACTGCATGAGATATCTTTTAAATATTCTATCTATATAATTCAAGCCACAAATGTGAACCACATGCAAGCATGTTAGTTTTCTAGTACCACATTTTAAAAAGGTGAAAAAAAAATGTAGAATTGATTTTAATAGTTTAATTTATCCAATATTTCTGAAATACTAATTCCAAAATGTAACAAATTTAAAAACTATTAATGTGATTTTTTTTCCATTCTATATTTTTATATTTAATCTTCAAATTCTGGCATGCATTTTATATTTACAGTGTATCTCCATTGGGAACATACACATTTCAAGCATCTAATACCCACATGTGGTCACCATATCAGACAATCAAGGTTTAGTGGTTTATATTTCTGAAGGCTTCTCACATATATTCTCTCATTAAGCTGCATATGTATCGTTACTGTGGTGTCCAATATTGGTTTCCTACCCAACACCCATTCCCCTCCCTCCCCTTCTCATCAGTTACATCTATTTTGATTGGTGCCTATGTGCTTCAGGGCCCACCCCATCCCTAGCTACTAGAATGAACCTGGGTCCAGAATAGTCATGTACCTCTACAGTAGCCAATGAGAACCATAAAGAAGTCTCCTAAGAACTTCTATAAAAGTGAGGATGGAAAAAAAAAGTGAGGCAAGGAAAAGCATCCTCATTTTTATGGAAGAAAAAACAATTTTTCTCTCCCGCTGGAGATTAACTGGGAAGCCTGTACTCACAACCATTCAACCACCTGAAGGGAACAAACCACAGGATAAACCTAATGCTGAACTCAAAAGAAAAAAATGGGGCAAGTTTTGGCCCTTACTGCTAACTCTAAGCTTTTGGATTAACCAACTCCGAAGACTGGACTTAGAGGTCTACCGTCTCCAATAATAACTGAGACCAACATAAATATAGTCAAACTACCTTTTGAAGCATTATGTTTTTCCATTTCTTTGTTATTTTTACTCTGTTTCCCTTTGTTGCTGAAATCCCTCAGGGCACCTTTCCAAACATCCTTTTCATTTTTTCTTTTTTGGACACCAGCATTAGAACAGCTGTTTTCTACTGTTCCCACCCACTATTGCTAATTAACTTCTCTCTATTACAAAAACTACCTTGTTTCGCCCATCCTTGTCATCCTAGAGGTTTTTTTCAGTCTTCCTAAGAATTTTTATTACCAATAACAAAGTGGAAACAAAATGGGAAAAAAAGTATAATATTCTTAAAATGCTCACAATTTTTACTGTATTAATGGCGTCCATTATTCATCAGGTACAAGTTGGATCAGTGGCTTTGGACTAAAAATGTTGGAGGTTTGGTTTACTCAATTGAGTTTATCAGCTAGGGGCCTTAAAAACATATTGTTTACTTAGAAAATGAAAAAAATCAAAATGAAAGGATTAATGTCATTTGTGTTACAAGATTGATGTGAAAGTTAAAAAACATCCATACTATGTAAAACCCAAAGCTGGGACTTACATAATCTTCAGATTCCATGTTCTCATCTCCTTTTCACTACTTTACATCTTCTCTCCTTTATTTCTTCCACTATCATTTATTGAGAGGCTGTTATGGGCTGCTATTGACAAATAAGGTAAGATAGCTGCTCTTAAGAGGTTTATAATTTACTGTGAGTCAGATAGATATAAACATATTAATAAGAGGGAAGTCATGTAGCTTAGTGGCTCATTGTATAGGCAAAAATCAGACAATTCTAGATTTGAAGGCAGGCTCTCTGCTTTTTGTTAGCTTTGTGACCCTGGGAATGTTAGTGACATCTCAAAAGCAGTTTCTTCATCTGAAAACAGAGATCACAGTGTCTCCTCAAGTGTTGTTCACAAGACAAAATGAGATTATGTCTGTGAAATGCAACAGCTAAGGCCTTGTAAAGTAAGCCTTTGCCTACCCTGGCCAATCACCTTCACTGTCACGAATGTAAATATGACTGCACAATGAGGGTTAGACTGCACAATATTCAAATCATTCTCCAGGCTCAGCCCCGCCCCCAAAACAGCAGATGCTTTGAAGAATTTTTAAAGACAAAAAGTTCACACTTCTGAGTGTGAAACTGTGTGATTCATTCTGAGAACTACAAGCTGATTTTTATCATTAAAAGTAAAGATGCTGGGGAAACGATGCTAGACTAATTGTGCCCAAAGGCAAGATTCTGAGAATCAAACTAAGGAATCCAAAGGCTTTTCATGTGAGGAGATGGTGCTAGATAATAGCATGCCTAAATTCCATGTTGCAGACATTGTGGTCACACTGAGGTTCTATAAGGTTCTTTCTCTTCTCCACAATAACGAGAAGAAAAGAGAAGGATGAAAGAAGGTTTGCAAGAACCCCAATTGTACTGTATCATACTGGAAGCTTTAAAACTGTCAAAACAAATTTTCTAATTTTGACTATAGTCAAACACTTTCCCACTAAGCAAAGAGAACTCAATAAACAGTTTTATTTGTTTTATAAATAGTTTGTTGAAACTATTTATTGAAAAGAATAATATTATTGAAAAGAATAATATTTGGGAGTCATACCAGCTGAAAAGTATTTGCCTAGCAAAACATTATCACTGTGCCAGAGTTCCAGGCCTGAAAGACAGAGAATTGGATGAAACTGATGCCACACCTTTACAGAAAACACTTCCTAAATTGCAAGTATCATGGCAGATGGAGTCTTTTAACAGATCACTGTTGGATAAATGAAACTTCTGATCACTTTCTACAAGGATTTTCAGGGTATGTTCCCTAAAAACTCAAGCTCCTAAAATCAATCAATTAATGAATTAATGGATATTCTACAAGAAGTCTGATCACTGTGATTAGCTAGCATACACAATTTTTGTAATTTTTTTTTTACTATTCCCAACCTGATATTTTTCTGTATAATATTCTCAATGAAATAATTTGAAAATGTTCTAATAAGCAAATAAACAGAGCACTGCAATATACCAAAGCCTAAGGTCAATCAATTCCTAAGACTTTAATCAAAGCAAGTTATATAATCTTCTAAATCTTCATATGTATAGCTGAAAAATGGTAATGAAAAATACCAAACATAAATTTTATGAAGATTAAATTAAAAGGTGATCCCTAAATACTTGCACAAAGTAGATATTTGGTAAATCAATATCCTTTCATTTTTTTGTGCCTCTTTTCAGTTTCTACTCCACTAGTCTCACTGCCATCCCATCTTCCCAACAGATACATGGCAGGGACACACACATCAGGAGAGAGAGAGAGAGAGAGACAGAAAGAGAGAGTGCTAAAAAGCTACCTTACTGTGATAATGTTTCTAAGAATTAATTAAATGGTAACTCTCATTATTACCACCCCTATTTAGGAGAACTCCTTTTCCTCTGTATTCTGACTAGGTGAGAAATTGGAGCATGTACTTCCACTATTGTCTCCCATTTCAAAAACCAACTGCTGTTGCTGCCTGGTCCTTCGGTTGACCCCTTGATACAACCAGGGCTGCACCAGGATTTGAATCTTAGAGACTAACAAGAAGCAGATGGGAGCTTTTAGACACTGGCTTCATCACAGAGGCATGCAGCAAGCATTTTTGCAGCAGGACCCTGGCTGTGCAGCCTGGACTCAGCATCAAGAGCATGCTGGCTCCAGCCTACCTTCTAAACCTGGCCACCAGCTTCCCATTGACTACTTGCCCCCCTCACCCTCCCCACATTTGCCCTTTGTGTTTGCAGTCAGATTCTGTTGTTTACTACCCAGAACCAAGTCCAGGAAGGAGACTAGAGCTCTGAAGTCGGAAGATATTTCTATTCTTCCTGATATTGATCTATGGCATAATTTAATTAGAAATGGATGCTAGAGGAAGAATTTCAAGATGTTTCCTATTATTTTTTACAGAATAAAAGCTAAAGTTAAGAAATTTACTTTTGGATCAGGACAAATCCTTAGTCTATTCTTGGAGGAAATTACTACCATTAAATAAATTCAAAAATCTGCCACCCAGTGTGTTGGCCTTCAGCACAGACACTGATTTATAAAGAGAAAGTCAGTTGCCAGATTAGCATCAGACTACAGTTCACCCTTTCTGGTAAATCAAGAACTTTTTTCTTCTCTATTCACCTCGCTCTGGTGCTTAGAGAGTGTCTGAGAGTTTTTGGAGCCTTATACAGACACTTCTGTTCCACTGTTGACACCTCACCACCTCTCTACTCACTTTTGGAAAATCATCTAAGGCCAAATCATTAACCATAACTTAACAAAACTCCCATCAGTCTTTGAAGATGAAGCAAGGTACTGAGACTTTCTGTCATCGACAGCTGGTCCTTGTAGTCACAAGACAAAACAAGAGCTGATAAGAACTATCTGCAATGTTTAAACAGTACTTCAAGATGACACACTCACTAAAATACTGTATTGCTATAAAAGCAAATTAAAACCCCACGTGCACACTGTAAACATAAACCTAGCAACCTGAAGCTCTGAGAAAACAACACAGAGCCTAGCCAAAAAGCTGAAAAGCTATTTCTTAGGCAGGTTCCTTAAGAGCAGGGCCTGAATTGGGGATTTTTGACACTTGAGAAGAAGCAAAGTTAGAGACACAGAAAGAGTCCTGGCTTCAGTCTTCCATGAGGCCACCCCCACTCTTGACACCCCTGCAGTTTGTATGAATCAAACATCTAACCCTCCCAGGATTCTGTTGTTTGCAGCCAAATAATCTTGATTTTTAAATGTAGGAAATGCTGACTAGAGAAGCTCCCAGTTTAGGAGAAGAGAAGGCAAACAATAACAAAAGCAAATTTAATAACAAATGTAATAAAAAAAAATTCCTTCTGAGACCTGGCTGAGAAATAATCTTAGTCTAGATCTCTTATGGGAATCATGCTTTTTAGGACATTGTATTATTTTGTAAGCAAACTTTGCTAACTTCTGTGTCCCTATGTGATTGTTCTAACTCATGTAATGGAAAAAAGAAATAGCACCTATGAGGTAGAACTTCCCCCTGACTCTGCCCTTTACCAGGTGGGTAATTTTTGAACTTTCTTAGGGCCAGAGTCACAGAACAGGGATCAGCAATATTGAAACTGTCTGCTAAACTCTGGCTCCAAAATACTTTGTAAATATGTCCACTTCTCCACTCCAGTCCCAGCTGTCATTGTCTCTCACATGTTACGACTTCAACAGCCTTCTAACTGGTCTTCCCATTCCCACTCTTGCTTTATGACATTCAGTCTGCATGCAGCTACCAGAAGGGTCTTTTAAAAACATAAACCAATGTCACTTCTCTACTTAAAATCTTTCAGTGGTTCTCACAAAATAATATCAAACTTCGTTAATATGGCCTTACATTATGAGATCCCAACACCCTTTCTGATCTGTTTATAGTATCACCCCTCCCCCATTTCATCTCACTTCAGTCACATTGGCCTCCTTTCTGTCTCTTGAACACACTAAGAGGGAGTGTGCTCCCTTGGTCTAGAATGCTTTTCCTACAGATGTTTCATGCCATCCTTCCTTCACATTCAGAACTCCATTCAAATGTTACTCTCAGAGGCCTAACCTCAATCTACAAAAGTTCCCTAGCCTTCTCTCACATTATACTTTTAGTTTCTTAACAGTATTTATCACAATCTGACTTCGAGTTTACCTGTTTATTGCCTCTCTCCTTTCACTAGAATGCAAGCTCCTTGAGAGCTTGAAACTTGACTAATTCACCACTAGAACTGTGCCTGACAACCCAGTATGAATAAGGATCACTGAATTCAAGAACAAATAAATTAATTCTAAAAGCTCCTCAGTTTCATTCCTTTATTACAGTTAAAATAGAAAATAGCATTCATTGCTAACTCAAGTCTCTTCAGGGAATCACTGTGTCCTTGAGGATAAGAGTGAAGGTGATTGTTCTATGTGGCTGCAGCATGGTTGCTTCACACACAACCAATAGTCAGTACATGTCCCTGCCATTGTCAAGGTAATTTCAAGTTATTTTCTGGCCCATAAATTTAGCAGAATTCCTCAACACTTAATACAGAATTATAGACTTCTACAACCTTAAAATAAAAATGTCTCTGATTAAATTTACTATTGTTCTAATGGGTCTGCTGATGATAATGTAGAGTTGTCTGAGTACTGGGTTCTGTACTTCACAGGCAGTGAAAATATCAGCTCTGTTAGCTCAAGTGTCTGTCTAGGTGGTGAGCAAGAGGAAGCTGAAGTCCTCCTCAGGTGTCTTATCCTGGCATTTCAACATTAAACTCAATAGAGTGACTTCTTAAAGATATGCTTGGACACCAATGTTATGAAAGTTGTCTGAATCAACAACTGTAATAGCCTTTCTCACACTCAAGAAAATACAAAGACAGAGATTCCCAAGTTGTTCAGGATTGAGACAAGTTGTTCATTTGAAGGAAAGCATGGCTAGACTAGCACTTTTAAGAACAGAAATGTGGAAGAAAAATAACCAAACATCCATGGAACTTGTTCAATAACTAAACATCAAAGGAACATGTGGCTGTGGAGAACCCTTTAATATCTGAAACCTCAGGATTCTAGACAGAAGCTCCAGGAAAGCTTGTAGAAGCCATGGGGCTGAGTGAAGAAATCACATGACTGTCACATGCTGAAGATTTATAATACATGTAGCCTTGTGAGGAAAGTAAAGTGATGCACTTTGAAAATGAAGCCAGTCTATTAGATTCTAAATGAAATATTTTTATGCTTTGCAGGGGACAGAAAATTAGAAGCCATCACTCTCTTTGGATCACTTTTCTATTTTTAAAAGGACAACTCCAACCCTAAAATAAACTCTTGCATTCTTTCTGTGAGAACTAGTTTCATTAAAGTTGCCTTCCAGAGATCAGTTCAGGAAACAGATTAAGAGGTGTGTACTCCTTAGATCTCTATTGAATGATTTAAATGTACATCTCCCTGGAATTTTTCCCAAATAGTCTGACAGCTCTTAAAATTCAGAGGTAGGAAGTCCTGACTGCTGAGATTAACATGGTGTGCATTGGTTTGATGGGTTGCTGGTTGCAATTTGGGAATTGTCATGGTCTTTTTACAATTTTGTCAAAAAAATTTATTGTAAGATGCCTAATTTGCTTACTCTTTAACAGTATAGCTTTCAGCTGAAAGAACCAGATAAAGATTTCTTTTGAACTGCAGTGCAGAAAGGTTTTGAAAATAGTATCAGAAGGGGAGAAATTTGTCACCCACCTGTTTTTTAGCCCATTTCTTTCACAATCCTAAAGGTCTCAAAAACAGGATCTCAAGTTGATTTAGATTCTTTTAGTTGAAAGTTCTCTTAAAAGCCATTTAACTCATCCTCGATTTTATAACCAACGATCAAAACCTCAAGAAAGCCAAAGGGCTTTTGTGCACTCTCATTCTGCAAGCTAGGGGCAAATTGGCCTCTACCCAGTCTGTCCCTTCACTGGCAATAACACAGTGCTCTACACTAAGACACTCGGTGAAAGTGAAAGGTGGTCTGGATTCTCTAGCTAATCAATACTTTGATAGAATTTTATAGCTTAATGGATTTGTTATTGTTATAATTATTATTATTTTGCTGGGTTTTCAACCTAGAGCCTTGCACATTCTAGGTAACTACTCTGCCACATAAGCCATGCCCCCAGCCCTTATGTTTGTATTTTGTTTTTGAAACAGGGTCTCTATGACTTTTGCCAGGGCTGACCTTGAACTTTCCGTTCTACTGCCCACGCCTTCCTAGTAGGTGGAATTATATTCATGCACCACCATGCCTGGCTCCAGATCATATCGTTTTCTTACTTTGTTTTGATTGGGAAGACTCTTCCTTTAAAATCCACTATGTGCATTACTATCTTGTTTCTTTAGAACTATGAAACAGTCATTTATTCTAGCAGGGAAGATATTGTAGCAACCCAAAATTAATGTTTTGGAATGCAGTAGAAATTGTGAAGCAGAACATATGGTCTTTTCTTAAAATTACCAATATGCATACACTTCCTGGTTCTTAAGTCCAATTGTTAAAGTTTTTGAAATCTAATATTTTAACCTAGCATTTTTGTCACCAACTTATAGAGTGTTCTTTTTGTCATTTACTTATTGATTATCCTGGGTTTGGCATGTGGGAATTCCATGAGATGATAAATATGCTTTTTTTGAAAGCCAATTCCTATAAAGTATCTGATTTCTTTTATATTTGTCATATTTCTAGAGTACCTGGCACAAAATGCACCAAAACATATAGCAGTAATTTCATGTAAATACTCATGAGTTTGCATTATTAATATAATTGTTGATCCACTGATAATTTGTGCAATACTGTATGTATGCAAATATTAAATAAAGAAGTAATAGTTTTGTTCTATAAAACCAAGGAATAATATTAGCACCAAAAGGTGGAGTCAAGAGAGGTCACAGATTCCTGTTGAATAAATATAAAGGAAATGAAATTTTTCTAGTAGAAAGAATAACTAAGAATGTCTTATGCCATCCTGAGGCACCATGACCTGAGGGAAGAGCCTGACCCTTTGCATCTCAGCTTGACCACTTACTAGATCTCTTACCTCTTTCAGATTTAGGTTTTTAATTACCTATACGTTGGAGATGATAATTCCTGTCATATAGAACTGTTGTAAAAAATTAGGACAATTGTATTTGGGAAATAATCTGACACAATGCTGGGCTCTAAGAAATTTTATTTTGAAATACAACAAATTTCCTCTAAGTATAGATATTCAAACAAAGTTTGATTTTCAGCAAGAATTTTCTAGAACAAGAATCAAACAGGTGAATTGTTTTACCAAATTACCTTTATGAATTCAGAGATTTTATAATATGAACCTTCTTTTTTTACAAATACGGAACCCAAGTATAGAAAAGCAATACAGCTTGTCCCAGATGAAATACAAATTCTTACTTCTAATCTTCAAGGCAATCTACCAATGGACTCTTCCCTTCTTCACACTTCAATCCATGTTTGACTCATAGTGTTTCTCAACATTTCCAAATGTACTTCAATGAAAACAGATTTGTTAATCCTTCCAGTCTCCACCTGGTTTAATTTTCCCTGTGCTTTACACAGACCCACTGCTGCCCTCCTCACCAATTCTATGTCAGGCTACTTACCTTCCCTCTTTGAAATCAACACTTAATGAAAAAGCATTTCTTATTTATTTATTTATTGTGGTACTGGGGTTTAAACTCCAGGCCTTGCACTTGTTAGGCTGGTACGATACCATTTGAGCCACTCCCCAATAAATTTCCTCTTCCTGACAATTCTACAGCCCTGTCTGTCCTCAGACTCAAGGGCTCTGATGGCCCACCCTAATCCATCAAGCAACGAACAGTGATCTTCTGAACACATAAAGCAGTTCAAATGACTCCTGTACTCAGTGTATTTAGTTACTTTCCATTATTCTTTTGTTTTAAACATTTTCATGAATTTAAAATAGTGTGTACAGGGGGTTTCATTGTGACATTTCCATATATGCATATAATGTACTGAGGTTTGGTTCATTCCTTCCATTGTTCTCCCTGTTCCTCCTCCCCCTTCTTAAAATGACTTTGACAGGTTTCAATGTTTCATATTCATACATGCATAGAAAATGTACTTCCATTGTTCTTAAAGTACAAATCCAAACTCCCAAACACAATGGCAAAGTTCTGCATTATCTGCCTTGCCTATGTCCAGAGCCTCACCTTGGGGGTGTTCTCCCTTTCCTACCTCTAATCACTCCTCTGGCCTTCTTTCAGTACCTTCAAAGCTTCCAACTCTTTCCTACACTAATGTCTTCACACACTGCTATTTGTCCCTTGAAGTTTAATCTTTCAAGACTCATCATAAAAGATACTTTCCAGAGATGTCCTCCTTAATTTCCAACCTCCACCAATACATCAAGAGAGCTTGACACTCTACCCAACCACCTTTCTCTTGCTTCATAACATGTAACTTGTTTTGGATGAGAAGCTTGAACAGGAGCATGTTCCATCAGGGGCATCACCCAGCAGTGAGCCAATACTGCCTTTCTGCCCATATCAGGCTAATTTGCAGCAAAAGTGCCCTTCCTGTGGGGGCCCACATATTAGAATGGTTCATTTGTTTATTGAATGATTGTGTCTGTCCACTCAAAACTTTATGAAAGAAAATATCATTTCTGTTTGGTTTACCTGAAGTTACCATGAATAGCTCGATGTGATACAAACTGCTCAACTCCAAGGAGTGTCATTCAGGTTGAATATAATATAAATATCATACTTTAAAGTGTAACTGCTGGATGCTTAACAGCCATGTGAAACAACTCTGGTCACCACTGTCATCCTCACAGTGATAAGAGGGGTACGATTGTAATAAGAAGTCAAAAATATTTATGGAATGACTGGATAGAAGAATATGTGAGACTGGAGGGTGTAGCTTACAGCAGTTGCCTAGCATGCATGAGGCCCTGGGTGTGACAGGAAGGAAGAGGACAGGAAGGAAGAAAGGGAAGAAGGGAGGGATGGAGGGAGAGAAGAAGGGAGGAAGGAAGAGGAAGGGAGGGGGAAGAGAAGGGAGGGGGAGGGGAAGAGAAGGGAGGGGGAGGGGAAGGTAAGGAAGGAAGGAAGAAAGAAAGAAAGAAAGAAAGAAAGAAGATAAGTGAGCTTTGTCCATTTGCATACATTTCTATGCTTCTTCCTCAGAAGTCTTTATGCTTTCTTCCATGAATCTAATACAGTATCTATAACAGGAAGCTTTTATCTACTTTGAGCCACAGGAAGTCAGAACTGAAAAGAAACTTAGAGTCAGCAATTATTTTATCTTACTGATGAGAAAAGGGAAGACAGGCAAGATAAAGTGACTTCCACCACCTAGCAAAGGCAAGACCAGACTCAGGTCCCTAACTATACAATGCATTCCTCTCTCTGTGGTCCTCAACTGTGTCTTTAATAACTTTCTTTTGCTCTTCAAAGGAAACAGAAAGGAGCACTCCCAAGTCAGTTGTCACTTATTTGTGCTGTTTGGGATCTGGCTGTGGATCATGCTATTATTTAGGGAGATGTGAATGTGTGCCACCTGCCAGAAGGTCTGACTTGCACAATGTGTTTGGGAGCAAGAACTTATCAGGGAGGTTTCATGCATCAAGACAGCAATCAATAAAAGCTCCATTTTACTGTCTTGTGAAATCCCCAAATGCATCTTATCTTTTATAATCGCTCATTTTCAACCAGAACAACATACTTCTTTTTCCAAATTTCCATGAATCATACCAACAGCAGCATATTCTTAACCAGAGAAAATGAAATTAATTATTTATAGAGATAAAGAAAATCAAAAAGATAAGCAAATCAAATCTACTTTCAGAATTCCTGAAAGGTATATTTAAAAATTACACTTGATTTTTTTTAAATCAATAGTTGCTTAAAATAAATGGGTTTCCAGCTCCAAAATGACCTTTTATTTTTTGTATTACCAAGATTTTTCAAAATAGTTGTAGAATTTATCCTGTATTTCTACTACAGGAATAATAGAAATAGCTTTTTATCTAAATTAGTAGCTCATTTTCTTTTTTCTAACAGAATTAAATTGTGAATAATCAAGGCTCACTTTCTACTGCCACCAATTTTCATTTTTAGATTTATGGTCCTTTAAATATCTATCATGAAATCAGGACTGCTAAAACAATGTATAGATTTTGAATAAGCACAAAGATTAGTCTCCGAAAAGTCTTCCTTACAAATGTTGCCCCAGAGAAAATCTGCACAGACCACTGAATGGAAAAATAAATTTTGTGGTATTTGTAGCATACAAATAATATGAATGTATTGCCAGGCCCTGGTCAAACTGTGTGAGGAGGGTTCAACTCTGTGATTTTCCCACTTGGGACTGATTGAAGGCTTGTACAAAGTCAGTAGCACAGGTTCTGTTCTGCCCCAACATTGCCGATTTCCTGTGAAGAGATGAGGACAACCTAAGGCACACTCCCACCTTTAGAAGTCTGCAGAAGGACTTGCCCAAGACAAGAGCTGGATGCACAGTAAGGTCAACCCATACCTCTAGCCGAGGACAGATCTCTGCAACTAAAGAACAGCGGTAAGAAGACTGATTAGAAAGAGCACCACTACAAGAAGATATGGGAGTGGGCGAGATCCACATTTACCTCCAGAACACAGGAATTACTGTTCAGGTAGGGAGGGGACAGCTCACTGAAAAAAAAAACAAGTCCTCCCCCTCTGAAAGCACAGGACAAGACAGCATTCTACACCTGGGATAGAAGTATTCAGAGCAGAAGGTAGTAGAAACTCCTATAGGTTTAAGGAAAGGGAATGGGACCCTGCACGTTTTAGATTCAGGGAGCTAACTGGCAGTTGTAAAGGGGAATGGACTCCAGAACTGACAGAACACAAATGAGAGGGAAGGAGGGATGAATTACAAGGCTTTGTAAAAATTCACGCACATGTGATTTAAAAGTTTTCTTTCTTTTCTTCTTCTTTTGGAAAAGTTAGATTCTCTACCATGTTTTTTGGTGGTCCTAGAGTCCACCACACTGGGGTCCACACTTGCAAGCAGAAACTCTGCTACTTGAGCCATTCCACCAGCCCACTTTGCCACATTTTTTGTTTTGTTTTGTCAGTGAACTATAATTAATCAAATTGTACCACTTTACTTGCCTCTTTTCTCCAGGTTTTTTTTTGTTTTGTTTTTT
The DNA here is from genome assembly GCF_047511655.1 of Castor canadensis. Classification (NCBI taxonomy): domain Eukaryota; kingdom Metazoa; phylum Chordata; class Mammalia; order Rodentia; family Castoridae; genus Castor; species Castor canadensis. The sequence continues at coordinate 104,111,988 of NC_133392.1, read as the reverse complement.
GGGGAAGAGCTCTGGAAAACAAAATCTCAATATTGTTCTCCAGTAAAACTTCATATTGGTATTTCTAATATGGAAGGAATATTACCAGTTTGCTAAAAGGACTCATCAGTAAAATATCTTCAGAGCACTGTACTCCTCACATTTATTTCACATACATTTACTTTGTTTTTAATTATGATCACATGTAATGGGTTCAGTAGGTATTTTTATGCCCATTTTACAGGGAAAAAAGTTCACAAAGATATCAAGTGATTATCTAAGATCACACACCTAATTGTCTTTGAGTGATACCAGAATCTGTCTTCTGATTCCAATGCTCAGTTATTCAGTCAATAAGCATGAATTGGACTCTTCTTATATAGCAGGTAATTATTAGAGTTCCTGGGAAAAGAATAATACCTGCCCTCAGGAGATCTAAGAGAACAGAAGGACAACCAATGCATCCATTGAAGTGTGACTAAGATCATGACAGGGAAATGCAATGTTCTATGGGACCAGAGCTGGGGCATGCAACCAAGAAGATCAAGGAAGAAGACTTCTTTAAGAGACTTCTAACTAGAAACCTCAGCCAATCCAAAAACTGTGATTGCTTGGTAGCTATTGTTGAATGGTTTAGGGGGAAAATGACAGTAGAAAAATGGAAAGAGAAGCACTCTGCGTAAAGTCAGCACTCTGCATGAAGTAACAGAATGTCTACATGGTAGTGTTACCTCTTTGTAATCTTGGTAGGCAGGTGCCCTAACACTTCAGCCATACCCTCCCACCCTTTGGCTTTAGTTATTTTTGGAATAGGGTCTTACGCTTTTCCCTGGACTGGCTTGGATCACAATCCTTCTATTTATGCATCATGGGTAGCTGAGATGTCAGGCATGTGCCACCATGCTCAGTTTTTTATTGGTTGAAATGGAGTATCACTAACTTTTTGCCTAGGCTGGTCTAGAACCACAATCCTTCCAATCTCCACCTCCTGAGTAGCTGGGATTATAACCATGAGCCACTGCACCCAACTCTGTCATGTCTTTATAAGAATGAATTATGATGTTTACTTTAATATACTTAAGGGACAAACTATAAGGAGATCCACAAGCAAAATTAACTTACCATCTTTAATCTATGAAAATTGGAATTTTTTGAAGGGGGACTTTAGAGTAATCCTCAGAGGCACAGATGGTGGGAATTCAAGTACAAACTTTTACTTATCTCCATTATAAGGAATTGCAGAAAACAGAGGGGACAGAATTTGTATGTTAAAGTTGTAGATCTTAGAGAGGAAGGCATGAATGAGACAAACATGAACACTAGTCCATTATAAAAATGCTATACACATGCAAGGAGTTTGCAATGCCAGACCAGAGGTGGAAACTGAAGCACATGCCAGTACACTACGACCCCTTAGCACCTCAGACCAACCCAAGGCCGTTACAAGTGTTTACAGTACATATTCCCAAGCGTTATTCCCAGAAAAGTGAACCTGTGGAAATGTTTATAATTGAGTTATTGACCTTTACAGCTTTTTCAAATAAGAAAGGCCAATGAGTCACAATTATGCTACAGCTCTAAGCCATCTGAATTTTTCAAAGATCATAGCCTAAGAAGTGTTCAATTCTTGGCTGTCTCTCATAAACCCCAGATTTAAAATCTACATTTTTAGCCATGATTTATCTCATTAATCTTCAGGTTATATTAACTTCTTGATATACCATTCAGATAGCCCACCATCATCTTAAAGGTACCGTGTCCAAAAGTCCCAGTTACGCAAAGGGCCCCAACCTTACACAATATCCACCAGTTTCCCTTCCAAATTTCACATTTTGGCTCATTAAACCACAATTCCAAATAAATGAATTTGATGATACTGTAAATGGAAAAAGATCTCAGATGTCTAGTAGCCCTATCTCTGTACTTTACATTTAAGAGTCTATATAACTTAGCTGAGCACTACTCGGTAACTCATGTCTACAGTAGTAGCTACTTGGGAGGCTCAGATCAGGAGGACTGAGGTTCCAGGCCAGCCCAGGGGAAAAAACCCAGAAAAGCAGTTCATGAGAGCCCATTGCAATAGAAAAAAGCAGGGCATAGTAGTGTCATCCCAGCTACAGCAGAAAGCATAAAATAGGAGGATCTCAGTTCATGCTATCCTGGGCAAAGAGTGAGACCTTATGTCCAAAATAATCAGAGCAAATAGGGCTGGAGGCATGGTTCAAGCAGTAGAGTATCTACCTAGCAAGTGCAAAGCAGAGAGACAGAGAGAGAGAGAGAGAGAGAGAGAGAGAGAGAGAGAGAGAGAGAGAGAGAGAAACTGCTGCCTGGTTAGGACCAGAATGCTTGTTCAAACAAACAACAACCAAGACTGAAAAACTAGAGTGAGATATCTTGAATTATAAATTTGGGTCTAATATTCTTTATGCTAAACTTCTTCATCTGAATGGGGTAGATAGTAGTAACAATCTTAAGAGGATGCAATTAAATGAGATAATATATATGAAGCCTTTTACCACAGTGTATCAGTCACTCCTAAAATTGACCATTTCTAATAGCATCAGTTATCTCTTACCTTTCCTTCTCTAACTTGTCTCTTCCCACTGTTCTCACTAAGGACCTGAGCAACCTGAAAAGTTATAGGTGACCTCATATTCTCATTTTGCAGCCCACATCTATCTACAAATGACAACCCTGCCAATTAACTCTCTTCCTCCTTCAAAACCCATAGTAGCGGGTCTGCTGCCAACTGACAACAGAGCCAAATCCTCATCCTATCTTTCAGGGACTAAGTATCTTGACCTGGATCCATGAACATTTCAAACTATGATTCCCTTTGTTCTAGTGTGCATACTCCGTTCTCATTGTCTGGGTTCCTAGGCATACTGAGGTCATCCACAAGGTCAAATTATGACATACCCCTTCTTTCTGGATTTCCACTCTGATGAATTCAGATAGATTTCTTCTGAAAGCCAAAGACATGAATTATATTCTGTCTTGCTTCATTGGTCTTTACTTGTTTCACTCATAAATGTGGAAATTCTCCTTCTCTGAATAGATTATAACACTTTGATCAGTTTTTCATAAGTCTATTTAGGTCTGGAGTGTATCCAGTAATACAGAGCTTGCCTAGAATGCTCAAGTCTATTTAACAGCCCTTCCACCATACACTGCAGTAAACTCAAAAATGTAAAGAATTCTGAATAATCTCAACTTTCATTAAAACAAATTATGGAAGATTTTTCTTATAGTGCAGATTCATAGGCCTAATGATTTTCCCTAAAGAGACATCTTAAATATGGTAGAAATTTGATCAGGAAGTGAACAATACTTTATGTACTGTAAAATGGCATTTCTTTTATAAAACAATCTGTCACACATATATACCACATGTGGCATATTAAAGGGAAATGTCACTAAAAACATCAATGATTCCTTAAATTAAAAAAAAATCCACTATATTGTGAACTCTCTTCTTGAATTGAAGCATACCTGTTTGTATTTGTGGACTAATGTCAGTATTAGTCACACTCTACCTTTTGAGCTATTAGTGGTATTTGAACAACATCCTAAGGTTTTCTGCATCTGGAAACTTGCATATCATGTCAAATAACTGGTAGGCAAGGCTCATGAAAAATAAAACAATAATAATAAATAGGTCAAGTAGATTCATTGCTGAGTCAACTGACTGATTCCAACAAAACGGCAATTTGACACCTTATATAACTAGCGTAGAACGGCAAGAACTGTAGAACATCTAAGGTGGAATATTATTTCCCACATAATATGAATGTTTCACATCTACACTTCATTGTGCCCTACTCAATTTCACATTTCATGTTGTGTTTTCTGATGTTTCTAAGTAAAAGAATAAGAGAAAAAAGCTTTTGTTTGCACCATACATAAATTGTCTCTCTCTCAACAAGGCCTTGCTACATAGCCTAGGCTGCCTTTCTACTCAGATGCTCCTGTCTCAGCCGCTCCAGTGCTGAGATTATGCTGTGAGCCATGACACCTGCTTCCTCTCTTATATCCTTCCTTAGCTGGGAAATTTTATTATTACAGTCTCTTGGTTCTATTAAGTTTTGTAGCAATAACAATTGGGTATTACAATAGTTGTGATAGTCTTCCAAGATAATATTTGAAGTCCTTTCAAGAAAGGAGTTTAGATAACCTTTTGGTTGAGTTTGTCCAGTTCAACCAAAACTAATGAGAAATCTACATTTTATCCATAGTTAGGAAAAAAGCATAAAAATGATTTCTCATGTTGACACTGAAGGATTGAAAATTGAACTTGCTAGTTTCTAGTGTTTTCATTCTTACATTCCCTAACCTATTAGGAGAGCAGTTTTGTCAGTTTCTTCCTTTGAAATAATTCCACTTTGTACCATAGTTCTTTCTGAGGATATTTGAGGATTTAATTTTAGTGGTGCATAAAACAAAAAAAATTGGTTCCTTTTTAAAGGAACCATTTCCTTTAAAAAGCACCTACTTTGAAACTGTGAATTTCTCTTTTTTGTTATGATCACATGTTTAAGTTATTTTAAACTAAATGCTTTTGTGAGAAATGAACAAATAAACTGATAAAATGCTGCAAATCAATAAATAATATCTGAGTGAAGATATTAATTGAAGTTTAATAAGACTAGTTTTTAAATACAGTCTTCTTCATGTAGACTTTACTCTTCACTACTGGTGATTGAACCCAGGGCCTTGAACATGCTAGGCAAGTGCTCCACCACTGAGTTATATCTCTAGCCCTCTAGTCTTCTTCCAGAGAGTGAGTTTGTCTCTCCTAAGCTATAATTATCAGGATTGATGTATATTCTTCCTGATGACACCATACTCATAATAGTCAAACCAAACTCTCCAAATAATAAACATTATATAGTTATTGTCCTACTTAGAAAACAAAAATCTGATTAACTGTAAGGAAAGTATTTTATTTATGTGATTTAACTGCATTTTTTCCCTAGGACATAAACTGTGTGATACAGAAAACTGGAGGCGGGGGGGATACTAAAATGATAGTTGTGAAAAAACTGAGATATTCTGTCTTTAAAATTATGTTAGGTTTAGTAAAGTGTTTATTTTTTAAAGCTCTTTTTTCCCTCCTGTTTGGCTACCTACAGACCCCATTCCTCAACTATAGCAGTAAATGTCTAAAATTGGTACTGGTTTTGATAAGCATGGTTATGACATCAGCCTGAGTTCCAGTTCCTGGAATGCAGAACTTGACCATACAGTGACTTGTGGGCAGTTAGAGCCAACATAACTCTCCTTGTCACTACATGTTACTGACTTGTAGCCAAGTTTGTGTTCAAGTGCCCCACACCAGTTACTCTTCAATATCTGCTTTCTCAAATTCAGGAAGAGTGGGAGAAAGGAACTACATGCCTATTTTTATAAGACAGAGATTTAAAACTATATATCCCACACAACAATATCAATGCTCTTAATGTTTACTGAAGTATACACATAGAAATGGTTCAAATACTAAATTTTATGTTATGTATATTTTATCACAATTTTAAAAAAAGGCTGTGTGGTGGGTTCTGAAAACCATGTCTTTGTGTTTCAGGGGTTTTCCACGACTTTATAATAAATTTCCAGGTTCAATATATAATTGGTCTAATTCTGTGACTGTAATGAGGTTGCTCTCTCTGCAACATCTATTAAGGTAGGCTGCCTGTGTCCCAAATAAGTATCCATTGTTCAGGAATTAGTAAACAGCACTTACGCACAAAAGTTTCTACCTAAAAGTGCCATAGAGAGAAACCTCAAATGTGTCAAATACACAAGCGTCACCTGCTCCTGGGTAGTTCTGTAGTTTGCTGTTGTGAGGATCTGGGGAGTGGAGAACTCCAATATCCAGAAGACCCTGCCCTGCGTTATTGCAATATGAACTAGCAAACGCTGGCTAGATGGAGTTGTTGGGCTGCCGAGTTCCCAGAGTGCCTGTGGGCTCAAGCACTTCCAGAGGGTCAAGTACTCTCCAAGAGGCTGAGACTGACCGGGTGGCTGAAGCAAACATGCAGCTTTCACTCTCCTGCCTCCAGGCTGGAGCGAATCCAGAAGTGAGGTTAGCACCTGCTGCGCAGTGAGGGACTGCAGTGCCTCAGAAGCGGCAAGAGGGCGACCCCTGTTTGGGGTAGCAAATACCGTACTTTCGCAGGCCGAGAATTATGTTAATGTTCCAAGAGTGTCCGAAATAAAGAGAAAACACCACTATCAGTTTTCCGTTGCCATCACCATTCGGCTCCTAACGCACCCAGAACAAACTTCTGTCTCTGCACGTGCATTGAAATGATACCTGGATACCTTCTACCCTCCCCTATTAGACGGTTAGCATCAAAACGTGTGCAAAACCAGTGATGCCTGGCACTTTGGTGGCGTTAAGTATGTAAGCAAGGAGCTCAACTCCGAGGCTGCAACTAGTCTAGCATCAGGAGGGGAGGCTTCCCCAATGCTCTGAGGTTGCAAACACAACCCACAAAGTGTTGCTACTTCCAGATGTCTCCAATTTCCGGCTTCCCCCAACCTTCCCATACCCCGAAACTACCTACCAAAAGTGGCGACCAGCAGACCGATAGCACACACATGATTCCCATGAGCTGGATGGCCGTCTCGGTTGTGATCCTGCCCCACTGGGCACTGGACTGCGATACTGCGGCTTTGGCCCGGCAGCGAGACACCAGCGCCTTAATGGTGGCCAGGTTGCAGGCAAAGGTGACTGCCAGCGCCAAGAGCCCCAGGAAGGCGAAGGTGGAGGCGAAAACAAGGTTGCCCCAGTTGTGCGAAGAACTAGTCTCATTGCCCCCTTGCCCGGTGCTAATGAAGCACCAAGTCCCGGGCCACTGGATGGTGTACTGGCCTACGCCCAGCACTGGCAACAGGGCGAAAGTGAGCACTGCCAGCCACACGCCGAGCAGCACGGCGCGAGTGGCGCGCGTCTTCATGTGGCTCGCGTACCAGTGTGGCGCCCGAATGGCCAGTGCCCGCTCGACGGCCATGGCGCTGGCGATGAAGAGTGAAGAGAGTCCAAAAACAGTCATGGTCAGACCGAAGAAGGTGCACAGCCGCCCCGACGGATCGAGTTGTTCCCAGCGCTGTTTGGAAAGGTACACGACAATGACCACCGGGCTGGTGAGCAACTGCCCGACGAGGTCGGTGAGCGCTAGCCAGCCGATGCACAGCAGAAAGGACTTCTTGCGCTTGCTTTCCCGGCGTCTGTAGCTTCGAGACACCAGAAGCATGGCCAGAGCATTGCCCACGAAGCCGGTGATCATCATAGTAATCGGGAAGGCCACGGACACCGATCCGCAGTCCTCGCTGGTCCCTGGGGGGCGGGTGAGGTTTCCCTGCACCTCAGCGGAGCGCTCGGGGCCCCACATGCCCGAGTAGGAGTGGTTGAAGCGGGTGCACAAGGGGACACCTCCGCCGTCGCCCCGTGTGTCCTTCATGTTGGCTTCGAGGTGAGGAGGGGACCGCGCAGGGAGAGCAGCAGCGAGAGCTGGCAGACAGGGCGCGGGTGGCGGCAGAAGTCGGCGGCGACCCGGACTGGGACCGGGTGGCCCTCCATGGTGTGGGCGCCGCTGCCGCCTGGCTCCGCTACTCTGGCCGGGGCCGCCGCGCCGCCAAGGCTTTTCAGTGAGCGCACGGGAGGCGCGCGGTCCGCTCCGGAAAGCCTCAGGCTCCCAGGCGCGCCCGAGTGCCCCGCGGGTTTATAAGGCCGAGGGGGCGGGGCGCCCGTGGGTGTGGACAGAAGAAAGGTGGGAGAAGGGCGGGGAAGCAGTCGAGCGTCTCTCTCTGCAGTTGCCCTTCTGGCTCCGCTGGGAAAACCTCCTGGCAGCTCATAGGGAAACGCCCCTGCTCCTGGCGACACGCGACGCCCACTTGCCTTCCTGCTGGCCCAGTGCCTGCTCGGGTTCTGAGACCCAGGAGTGTGAGTGGGCGGCGAACCGGTAAAATGTCTGCGCTGTATGACCCCAGTCAAGCTTCAAGGCATACCAGGGCGCCTGCCTTACTCTTTTTGTATCCACAGACACTGCAACAAGGCCCAGAGCCTTTTGCTGAAGCCCTTTTGTACCTCTTGAAAGTGTAAATCACCTGTCCTTAAGCCATTTAAGCAAGTCACAGTCCTTTGCGTTTTTCTTATTTCGGGACTGTAGAATGTTGATGAAAAAGTCAAACTGTCCTGAAGGGATTGGGGGAGGGGAGCGTCACTGAAATTGTACAAGAAATAGACGGTACTATTGAGATTGAAGGAACTAGATGTAAGCAAACAAAAAATCACACCGTTAATTCAAAGAAATTCCTTAGCCGGAGCGATGGCTCATGACTGTAATCTTAACTACTTGGGAGACTGACATCTGGAGGATAATGGTTCCAGGCAAATAGTTCGGAAGACCGGATCTCCGAAATCATCAGAGGAAAATGGAAGGGAAGTATGGATAAAGAGCGCGCCTGCCTAGCAAGCGGAAGACCCTGGGTTCAAACCCCAGTTCCACCAAAAAAAAGAAAAAGAACCAAAGAAGAAAGCCTAGCTACCCCCTTCATCTAATCCTGCCTCCACCTCCCGGTAAAAGAAAGTCGGCTAGGGCAAAAGGGTCTAGAGGCGGGTGACAGCCACTTACAAATCTGAAGTCATGAAATCAACTGCTGCCAGCCTACAAGAATGAGGGGCAGGCGAGAGGCATTTCCTCAAAAGCACTCTCTTCTCCACCCCTGCTCATTATCATACAGTTAGAACTGGAAACTGCATTTAAGATGGCATGAAGGCCTTACTCCATAAGGCTATGAAAACAATAGTTGGGAAGGAATACAGATGTGGCTTACTCTTAAAATCGCCTACAAACTTTTGTCTTACTACTTTGAATTAATCTCAAACTCGTATTTGGGAGAAGTACTTTTCTTAGAATAATTTCAGTTTAAAAGTAAAGTAATATTTGATGTTATTCTTAGATATAAGAATATGTAAGGGCTGCAGGTGTGGCTCAAGCAGTAGAGTGCCTGCCTGGTCCAATACCATCAAAAAAAAAAAAAAAGAAAGAAAAAAAAACCCAAGACTATTTAAGCATTTGGATGAATGTACATACCCAATTTAATTTTTCAGCAATTAACAAAATGTTTCTGTAATATTTAAAAATTTAAGAACATTTCACAATTCATACAGAAAAGTAAATGATTTCTCTCGTTATACTGAAATTTACTTTCATTTCTATTTGATTTCCTTAAAACTATTATTTCTCCTGCTGTACTGCATGCTGTAACCAATTGGGCCTTTCTCAAGAATGACAAGCATCAGGACAGGAATTAGCAAAGAATTAAGCTAGTCTCTAACTCACCTTAACAGTGCATTAACTGCTGCATTTCAGATCTTTTATGTAACACTTCCCTTCTTTCAACATTTTGTTTCATCCTAATTTAAGATAACTGCTCTGCGGCTATTCGCCCCGTAAAGAAGGGACTTTGAAGATCTGGGGAATCACACAACACAAAATAGAAACTGGATTCTAGTAGGCATTTTTTTTGCTCAGTTACTACAAAGTCTGCAATATGTTGTTCTGAAACAACACTCCCCTCTAGTGGCTTAAAGACTAATAACATGCGGTATGCTATATTAAAGAGAAATTCTAAATGACCACTACCTACCTACTTTGCTTAGGGAATCTCTGATTTCTTTCCTAGAGATCTACTCCTCAACACATAACCGTAATCACTTTTAGCCTTTGTTCTCATAAACTTTTGAATCTCCGATAAACTAGTAAAGTAATGGAGGATTAAATTCAAAAACCATATATTTAGCTTTGAAAAATTTAAAGCATATATTCACCTATTATATTTTAAATTCTGCTCAAGAAATATTTTAACACACAAATTTAATTGTATCCCTCCTGTATCTTACAGTTTTAAATCTACCACATATATCGAGATTTAGCTAAGGTTGATGAATTTATTTTGCCATTTACTACTACTGAATTTTTACTAAGAATTCTTAAATGTAGATACAAAACAAGATTGATAACTTCATGTAAATAGGACCTCTGTTGTCTCATTATGATGAAAAATGTAATTCCTTCTCCATGGAGCCACCTGTTAAATATATTTTTCATTCATTCATTCATTCAATAGACTCATTTCTCAATGAGTCTGTGTCAAACACTGTTAAAGTCCTTAGGGGTACAAAAGCAACACATAAAAGTGTCTACATGTATGGAGTTTATATTTTAATATTAATCTCTTGATTTAAAAATTCCAAATAGCCAGACACTGGAGGCTCATGCCTGTAATTTAGCTACTCAGGAGGCAGAGATTTGGAAGAACATGTTTTGAGGCCAGCCTATCTCAAAAATACCCAACACAAAAAAACAGCTAACAGAGTGGCTCAAGTGGTAGGGTACTTACCTGGCAAAGTGAGGCCCTAAATTAAAACCCCAGTGCCACCAATAAAATAAAATCCCAAATAAAGCAGAAATAACACTAATCCTAGATGCTTTTGTATTCTTTGAATGATTTGCCTTGGAGGTAGAATTTTATATGAAACTTTTTGTATGGAAAACTATAAAAAGTTATAGTTTTCACAATCAAGTGGGATTTATCTCAGGAATGCAAGGTAAATTTAACGTTAAAACGTCGACATAGTCACAAAAAGTCTGCTAAATCAAACACCTGGCTGTATTCAAGAATCACATACAATGACTAACTTTTCTACTGTCTTTTCTTCCTGTTTCATTACATGCCTAGTAATTTATTGAAAACTGGACATTATATGGTTAGTATATTGTCATGACTCTATCTTTTACTATTTTATTGAAGATTCTTGTCTGTTGGACAGTTTACTTGTGCGTATTTAAACTGCCAATATGGCCTGTCTTGTGGTATGCAGCCATTGATAGCTCCACTCTATTCTCAGTTTTCCATGGCTGCTTTTTTAGGTGGGTTCCCTATAGATTGATCTCTCCTATACCTCTGTAACTTGTTGGTCAGTCAATGATGGGGATTATCTTCTCTGTGGTTCCTTTGATTCTAGCGAAGTTCCTCTAATTTCCAGTTGCTCCTCTAATTTTCAGCTTGAAAAACTTCATCTGTTATGGTGGGTGCCCACAGTAGGAAGGGTACTCTTTTATGAAAAACATCAATGCCAGAGATATATCCTTGAATAATTTTACCTTTTGATATTAGATTCCTGTATAGTCTTTGCTTGCTTTTCCCTCTGGCTCCATGGGTTCTCCTTCCCTCATACACAGTTTAGCTGACACAGATGGATTTGGGTAGTGCCCATTTCTTCTGTGGTTCTCATTGCCAGGATCCTCTGCTTTAATTTGTGATGGCTTTTCAAACCTTGATTCCCTCTGGCATTTTATGCCAGCAAGACTGCGATTTTTTTCCATCACTATTTCCCATAGCCATATTCATGAAGGTTGGGTAGCACCCTCAGTTAAACAGCTTTCTACTGAGTTTAAATAGTCTAGTAGACTAAATAGTTGATGCATTTTAAATTTTAACGTTAGTCACAAGGCAGTGTGATATTGGTATAAAGATAGACATTGCTATGGTTCAAATGTGTCTCTTCCAAAATTTAGGCATTGAAACAGTAAGACAGAATAAGAGGAGTGTTTGTGTGAGGTCTTTAAGAGGTGATAGACCATGAGGACCTTTCCCCTCATGAACGGGATTAGTTGTTCTAATAAAAGGGTAGCCACCAGAACTGTGAAAAATAATTTCACACACACACATCATACCTCCATACATACAAATTCAACTGAATTCTTTGTCAGAGGTGTTAGAGAAAACAATCTTCAACAAATGCAGCTGGAAAAACTAAGTATCTGTATGAAAATAAAATTGAACATAAACCTTATAACACAAAAAATGGATCACAGACTTACATGGACATGTTAAAACTGTAAACTTTCCATATTAAAACAGGATAAAAGTCTTCATGACTGTCTTACTATTCCATCGTTAGTGGAAGTACTTCTGCAACTCCCCTCTCGCCGTTCAACAACTTATGATTATCTCTTTTGGTCAGTACACATTCAGTTTCCTCTCAAATACCAAGAATAGCCTATCCAATTATTTCTGAATGTTTGGGTTATTTGCAGTTTTTACTAAAAGAACAGTGGTTCAATAATACTCTGGTACATAATGGCATGTACCTTTGCAAGACTTATTTTTACATGATAAATCCTACTATATGCTGTAGCCTCCACTTCCCTTTTAACACCATCCTCATATATCCAATTGATAATTTGTTATTCCATTTGCATAGCTCAGACAACCAAATATTAAAATAGAGCTTTAAAATTTCCTTCTCAATCCTGTTTCTCCTTGAGGTCTTCCCAACATGTGTATACCACCATCCACATACTCAAGCCAGAAATCTGACGGCTATCCTTGATTCTTCCTTTTCCGTCATATCTTTCAGTGTATCACCCAATAATATTAATTCCAAAATATATCTTATAAATTCACTTGTCTCCATCTCTTTAGTCACCACCCTGGTTCAAGTTATCACAATCTTTTTCCTAATACACTGAGTTTTCTAATTCCCTCGGTTTTTATAATTTTAAGTTATTTATTAAATAAATAAAAAAGAGCATTAAAAAATTTAAATGTTAATCTCATCTCTTCTCTGTTTCACTTCCATATTAACTAGTATAAACAATTTGGGTTCATTCTTTCATCTTTTGTGCTCATACAGATATTTCCATTCAAAAATGCATGTTTCTGCTTTTCTACTGTTTGAAGTCATGAATATTATTGCTGTTTAAAATGTTTACAGTCTAATTCATGAAATATATTTTGGTATTTTTATTTGGATTTTCTAATACTAATTAACTTCCTCTTGTTAATTGAATTTTGTGAGTTTCTAATGGATTATCATGTTATTAATTTGTAGGAGCTTTTTGTATAAAGATATCACCTGTTTCTTACTTGCCTACACTGTCATTCATCTTTTTACTTTTTGTGTCTATTATCTGTAAAAGCCTAGTCAGAAAAATGCTCACCTTTTTATTTTTTGAAGATTCCTGTGTGATTAAGGTGTCTTAATTCATATCCACTTTGCATTTGGGAATACTTTAGATTTAACATTCACATCTTTAATCCAAATAGATTTTAAAATTTTTACTATTTAGCAAATGGTAATGAGGTGGAGGTTTAACTTCATTTTTGTGGATTATCACATGGATGGCTAACATCATTTATTAAATAAATTATAACTTACCTCTTAATTGAAATGTTAGTCATATATTAAATTTTTATTTAGTTCAATGCCAGACCTTGGTTCTAATATTCTTCAATGAGGAACTAGGCTCCTTGGAAAAATGGGAGATTCTACAGCTATAGCAGAGAAGAGCAACTGAAGAAAACTGAAGTGCTCAGAAGACAAAAAGATGGCAATATGCCAAAGGGACACAGGAGACAAATTGAAAGAAATCCCAATGGCCAAAAGCTGGAACAATTTGAAAAAAATATATAATGCAGTATTGAATTACTAACCCAAGTATTTGGTAAAAATATATGAATGCATATTTTTACAAATGATGGGATAAATGATAGATAAATCCGTATCTGTAGAGATACTCTCCCCTCAAGGAAGTGGAGTTTAGTGCACCCTCCCCCTTGAGTGTATGCTGGACATTGTTACTTCCAAAGAAATAGTATGAAAGGGAAAAATAATTCTACAGTGGAGAAACTGACAAACATCTTAAACCAAGTGATGGTTAATATCATGAGTGGTGTCAGGATATGATGTAATGAGAAAAGGCACATTGCTCCTGTAGTAATCTTTCCAAAAATCTGTAATCCCAGTCTAATCATAAAAAGAAAATGACAAACCCAGAATGGGGATCATTTTAACAAGATACTTGGCCAGTACTCTGTAAGACCAACGTCATGAAAAAGAAGAAAGAGAACCTATCTCAAACTAGAAGACAAAGGGAAGACACAACAACTATATGCAGTGTGGTAACCTGAATTGGGTCTTGGAATAGAAACAGGATGTAAACAGGAAAAAATGGTGAAATTCAATTAAAATCCGAAGAAAATAATGTGCAAATATTGGCTCATTAGTTTTTACAAGTGTATATGGCAATATATTGATAAAGAAAATTGGGTAAGGATATAGGGAAACTCTTATCTTTGCAACGTTTCAGTAACTCTAAAATTATTCCCAAAACTGAGTTTAAATTATCTAGGCTTGGATTCTTTCCTCCCTCCCTCCCTCCTTCCCTCCCTACCTTCCTCCCCTCTCCCTTATCTCCTGGTACTGGGGTTTGAATTCAGGGCCCCCATGCTTGCTAGGCAGATGCTCTACCACTTGAACCACTTCACCTGCCATCATTTCTGTATACTTAAATTTACTTTTTTGGCATTACTGGGGCTTGAACTCAGGGCTTTGCGCTTGTGAACAGGAACTTTACTGGTTGAGCCAGGCCACCAGCCCTTTTAGCGCTAGTTATTTTGGGTAGGGTATTTGCCCAGGGCAGCCTGGACCATGATCCTCCTATTTTAAGTTTCCTGCTGTTGCTAGGATGACAGTCACCTCCAGGTATTGGTTGAGATATGATCTTGAGAACTTTTTTTTTTTTAATTTGTCTGGGTTGGCCTTGAACCGCTATCTGCCCAATCTTAGCCTCCTAAGTAGTTAGAATTACAGGTGTGTGCTATTAGTGCCCAGCATACATTTTCTTATTCCACTTTGTATTTCTAAGTGGGTATTATATTGTTTTGTGTATTTGTACAGTGAGAAAATGTAGTATAAACTTGTATTTTTACAAGTACAAACTTGTAACCACCATCCAGATTGACAGTTGTAACAACCAAGGTTCCTTGTGTCCCAACCCAGTTAATAACCATCACTGTGATCCAAGAGGTAATCATTACTTTGACTTCTATCACAATAAATACTGTCTGTTCCTGAACCTCATATAAATGGAATCACAATTATGTAGTTGTGTCCTGAGATAGATCTTTCTACATCAATGTTTTGTGTATTTTCTTGAAAAGAATGTGTATATTCGTTAATGTTCTGTAGAAGCGAATTAAGTCACATTGGTTAATAGTATTTTTCAAGTCTTTTATATCCTTATTTTTTATTTACATCAGTTGTGATAGAGATGCAGAAATCTGTAACTGTGGATTTCTTTTTTACTTTGCAGTTCTATTAGTTTTTGCTTTGCATTTTCAAGTTCATAGGTACATAAATGTTATGACTCCTTTTATCATGAAGTAAGCCTTATCTGTAATATTCTTTGCTCTCAAATCTACTTTTCTGAAATATACTAAGCTTTTAAAAAATTTCATCTTTTGTTATGAAATTTTATCTTTTTTCCCTCCTTTTATCTTTAACCTATTTTTATTTCTATTGGGTTTGTTGTAAGAGCATACACATATTGCTTTTTCCAGTGCAAACTTCAGTCTTGGCTGGTTTGATTATTTGTATCTTTAGTGTTAACAATAATACGGTTGGGTTTAAACCTACCAACTTATTTGTTCTCTATTTGTCTTGTTTTCTTTTTTCTGGTTTCCTTCGGACTGGACATTTCTGATTTGATTTTCCCTTTCTTTATAGGTTTGGTTATGCAAAAACCTATGGGTATGCACAATAGCCATATTTGGAGGTCGTTTTGAGGTTTGCAGTATACACCTCATCAGTTTACCTTCAAGATGAGGTGTAACAGTGTGTGATATGTAACACCTCCACTTCTCCCTTCCTGGATTATGTGCTGTTACACATTTTACTTGTACATATAAGACCCAACATATTAAAATTTAAACAATTGCCTTTTAAAAGACTTAAATAGCAAGAAAGTATACTTACCCACAATGAGACTCTCATGTACTATTGCTGTGTGCAGACCCAGATTTCCATACATTGTTATTACAGAGGGACATCTTTTTTTTTTTTCATGAAGCCTATGGGTGAATTCCTTCAGATATTAAATAGTGGGTTCATATTTCATCTATAGTTTCAAAATGTATTTTGATTATAGAATGTTGCACTATCTGACCTGCACTGTTTCTGACAACTCTGCTGTCATTCTTAGCACTGTGACTGTCTTTTTATCTCTGGTTGCCTGTAAGATTTTCTCCATCACTGGCTTTGAACAATTTAATTATGGCTTCGCTGCAATTTTCATTTTTCCTGTGATTAGGGCTCTTAAAGAGCTTCTTCCATTTGTTAGTTTCCTAACAAAAACAGTACTTATCAGAACACTTGTACAAGAACCCTCTCCAGCACTCCTTAGATTATCTTGGAACACCCTCTTTCATATTCTCCCTTGTGAGCAGAAGTGTTCTTGGACTTCCGTCTTCTCTATACCCACAGAGCAAATACAGGATTCCAGGTAACTTCCTGCAATGTGTCCTAGCAACCTTACGGGAGTAAAGTGAGGTATTAACAAGGCTTACTTTGTTTCCCTCTCAGGCTACCACTGCCCTCCACAGCCTTGCCCAATGTACAGAAAAATGCTGTATCCACTGTGTTTCAGGTGAATTAATGTTGGCTTGAAGCATAAATCCTCTGCTCTTATTTTTACTTCCTCCAATCTGTATTTCTTTGTATTCTTGAAATGGAAGCTTAACAAATTTAACTCCACATCTATTACAGGTTTTCAAAGTCACATATTTCCAGGTACTGCTTTAGCTGAACTGTGTTGAAAAGTATTTCCATTCAGTCAAAACAAAAACTCAATTATTTCTTTGATCAATGGAGATGTTTAATTCCAAACTTTTGTCTTGGCACTAATTGCCACAATACTGTGGTCAGAAATTAATTGATATAAATCTTTTTGAGATTGTTCAGAACTCTTTGGCCCAAAAAGGGTATATATTTCAAGTACAATTGTTGAGTATATAGTTACGCACAATTATAGAAAGTCTATCTCCCATTAAAGCATAGCTGAATTGGCAACTTTTAAAACATTGCCCAGCTTGTGAAGAGATGGCCTTGTTAAACTGTAACCAAGTTGGGTGCCACTGGCTCATGCCTGTAATCCTAGCAAATCAGGAGGCAGAGATCAGGAGTATTGTGGTTCGGCAGCCAGCCTGGACAAATAGTTAGTGAGACCCTATCTCGAAAAAACGCACCACACAAAAAAAGGGCTACTGGAGTGGCTCAAGATGTAGGCACTGAGTTCAAACTCCAGCACTGCAAACCAAACAAAATGAAACAACAAAAAAAAAACCTATCAAAGTTTCAGCAGGGCACCCAGTGACTCACACCTGTAACCATAGCTACTTACAAGGTAGACCAGAAGTTCTAAGCTAGCCCCCAGCAAATAGTTTGAGACCCTATCTTGAAAAAAAAAAAAAATCACAAGAAAGGGGTGGCAGAGTGGCTTAAGCTGAAATAGTCTGCCTAGCAAGCATGAGGCCTTGAATTCAAACGCCAGTACCAAAAACAAAAAAAAAAACCCAAAAAACTTTCCTCTTGATATCTATTGTCTACTGGCTAGTTTTCATGATGGGCTACCTCGCAAATATAAATTTTTAATGAGTACTTATAAACGTATTTAATATATAAATTATATTTATACACAGATTCTAAATAAAAGCTTTAGCAGCTAAAAGAATGTGATTCAGTAGACAGGCAGTTATTTTGTATTAGCAGTGAGGAAAAAAATACAACTAAGAAACTAACAGGTTATTACTGTTTCAACAAACACTGAGTACTTGCTAAAAATGACTAGTAAGGGTAAGGCATAATGGGCAAGGACAAGCCCTTTCAGGAACTTCATTCACCTAACTGAAATAGAAACTGAAGAACCTGGAGTGGCATCTGTGTTCTCAAGTGAGTCATTAAGGCTGAACGAAAGAGATGATAGTGGGGTGTGTATAGGATGATCCTGGTGAAAACATGTTACTTGTTTAGTATGCCTAACATAAAGGCTCTGTTTAAGAATGCTAGAACTAAAGGGTGTGAACACTGAAAAAGAAACCAACATTTTATATGTATATATGGTACTAGTTTAATTCTGTAAGCAAAGAAATGACATGAACAGAATTGCTAGTTAATAAGACAACTCTGGAAACAATGATGAAAAACCAATGCATGGTGAAGCAAACTTAATTAGCAATACTGAAAACTTATTGCACGTCAGAGGATCATTTAGGAAGCAAGTGCAATATCCTAGCCCATAAATCAAAGCAGTGGTAGTGTTAAGCACAGTGTGAGTTGAAAGTTAGGTAGTTATTAATTCTAGGTAAATCAGATTTTGTTTCAAGTGGTAAGGTAAAAAGGAAATCTGAGATTCTCAAATAATTGATACTATTTTATCAATGTGAAATGTGATATGAAATATGCAGTGGTCTGACATTTTAAAGTACACGTAACAAACAGGTACTTTTCTCAGAAAGAGGTAGGAAATAACTTTAATTCCTACATGGTGTATTTCAATATTCTCATTTAATAGATGTAACATCTTTATGCATTAACAGTCATACCCAGGGTTATAGTTATCATGAGCTACAATTCAAGGTTAACATCTAGTAGGTGAAATAGATTAAAAGAAAAAACATATCACTGTTGACTCATTCAGGTTGGAGGTACTCAGCCTTTGTGATGACTTGACTATTTTAACAGGCCAGAGATGTTTTATGATGGGGAAGGCACATAATTCCCTTTGTTTTGGGCTCAACACTAAGGTCCTTAAAAATAATTACTGGTGTCAGTGTTCAATGTGATCCAGCTTAATTCTGACACCATAACAAAGCTGCTTCTCTCCAAGGTCCTCAGAGCTACACTGGTTCCCTAAAAACACCAAGTTTTCAGTTTCTGCAGAGAATACCCTTAGCTCATCCATTTATAAACTTACCCTTCAAGACTTCCTATTTTCCAGACTAACACTACTCTGAAGTATTTTTCTAAAAGCTTTCATCCACTAAATCAAGGTAAAGGAGTTGTCCTATGTAATTTTACCTTCAGATTCTTTAAAGGAAAATTTCCTTGAATAAAGTTGTACACTTTCGTCAAAAATCTTTAGACTTAACTATTCATTGAGATTCTTAACAATTTTTTATATATCAGTACCTTATTTTGCTAAACTGACACAAAGGTACTATTGCATTTTTCTTTTGGATATGCATGTAATGCTACTAATGCTATTATATCCTCTACCTTAATCTAAGCACCTAAGTAGTTCTCAACATGACTGGAAAGCAAGTGTTTACTGGCCACGCTCAATGACCACAAACTTGACTCTAATACTACCTGGACCCATCTCTTATACTATTTAAGATTAACATCATGACTATTCCTTGCCTACTTGAAATTCTTCAACAACTCTTTCCATTCTGTTCCTTCTATTCTTCCCTCTACTTTCCCATCTATTAGTGAAGAGGTGTATCAAAGAACACAGAGCCAAACTAAAAGAACTCTCAATAACTACAGGTTGAACACTTTGAACATCAAGGAGGAACAAAGCAAACCCTACCTTAACAAAATGCTGAAGGTTAACATCTGCAGGGGTGTCATATGGACACCATGCACCATTGATAGGTCTGTGGTGTTCTTTCTAAAAACCTATAGCCTCACTCTAATGAAAGAAAATCTAATTAAAAAAAAAAAGATATAGCCGAGTCCAGCGAGGTGGGAAAAATTCTAAAAAGATAGCTGGCCGGAACTCCATAAGACTGCCAAAGCTACCAAAAGCCAGGCAAAGAATTTAAAACTGTCACAGACCAGAGACAAGAAGATAGGACCATTAGTGCAATGTGGTACTCTAGATTGGATTCTGGAACAGACTAATGTAAGCAGGGTGTGGTGGGGCAAACCTGCAATCCCAGCACGTGAGAAGCAGAGGAAGGTGGCTCTTAAGACCCTCTTTCAAAATATAGAAACAAAGCATCTAGAATGTAATCAGTACCAAGGTTGGCTTATGATATTTTGACAAATATACATGGCAACCTTAGATGTTAAGAGTGGAAACTGGGTGTGGGTATATGAGAAGTCTTTCCAAATTTTTTATATAGTTGTTTGTTTACTTACCTGTAATTGTCTGAAATTAAAGTTTCTTTACTGAATTACTAGATTAAAAAACATCTGAAAAACTGGTTTAACAATTTCACACTTCTCAAGGTTAGGTGGTTTTTCTTACACATGATACTAAAATCTTAATTTAGAAGCTCTCCTGATACTATTGGGAAAGTTTTTAACTTTCTTATGCTATAATTCTCCACTAAAACTGTGTACTTCTAATTTTCCAGAAATAAAACAATACAATTGCCATGTCAAAAAAGGTATTGAGGTATTTCTAGTTTAAAAACACTTAACCCTTAGGTCAAAAAAGGGGACAGTGGAGAAATTCTCTACCTTCTTATCATTATCTACAATAAGGGCTTTGAATGCCAGATAGCAAAAAGGGGAGTACTTTTAAACAATGATCTAATTTACCTTTTTAACTGGTTCTATAAATGACTGTGTATTTGGAGTTTTTGAACTTGGACATTTATTACTCTGTACCATTTAGTATTGTTCAGATGGAAGGATTCCAAATGGCAATATAAGAAACTTAGCAGTTAAGTGGTTGGGTGGTAGTGCTATAAAGTGACAGCTTAAGAGTAATTCAAGAAATACACTGATATCCCAATTTTATCACATGGAATAAAGTGGTAATGTTCTGGTAGGAAAGATCTGCACTTAAAATTCTGAGATTGTAATGGTATTTTGGAATGTTTTAGAGCAAACACTCATGTAAAAAGTGAACATAAAGAATTTTAAAACAATTAAAACTATTAGCTTAAATGAAGAACATCCAATCACAGCTTAAAATTTTCTAGTTTATTTCTAACAAGCACAACGTGATGCTTAACTCACAGATTTTATTTACATTTGTCTACAGTATCATTTCCTTATGAAATGAACTAGTACAGCTCAGTTAAACCAAATGAAATCATAATCATCTGAATTGTCTGTAAACTCCTATTAGCTAAATTTATAAACTTTGTATTTGCTTAGTACAGCCAAAAATTTAAATACAGAAAGCACAAGAATAAACCAATGGTAACATGTATAATCTAGAAGATCATCTGGGCAACTTAGAAGGTGGACTTTCAAAAAGTCTGAGGCACAATTACGAGAGTAAAAGTTCTTGTGCAACCTACAGTAAATGTAGCAAGGAAAATTAAGACATAAAAACCATGGGAAAGCTTGTTGTAAAAATATTATCAAAATATTTCTACATAAGGTATTTTGTTTTAATCTTTAGATCAGCTGAAGAGAAAAACACTCACTTTAAAATAAAGCACATTTTGTTTGGTCTGTTTACTAACCACCTTAAAATGTCTTAATTTTTATTTAAATTGCAGCAGACAATATTAAGGGGAAGGGGGGAAAGGATGGATTAATACCCAGTAACAAAAAGTTCCCAAGCACAATTATTGATTTCCCTTAATATACTTACCTTGCATTGTCACTGAAGATACTGTTAAGAGAAACCTTTTTATTTTTAAACCAGAAAACAAACTGGAGTTCAAGAGACCATATTTTAATTCTGAGAAATAAAATTCTGAAAGCATTTTAAGCCATAAGTTTTTTTTTCAAGTAAGAAAAATGGGTTTTGCTTAAATCATGAATAAGCATCTTTTTGTTATTCAAAAAAAAATTTTATGCAGTATGTTGGTAGTTAAATATCTCAAGGCAAATGTTCATTTAAATTCACAATGTCTCTGTTGGTCTTTCACTATAAAAATGT
Organism: Castor canadensis; assembly: GCF_047511655.1. Taxonomy (NCBI): domain Eukaryota; kingdom Metazoa; phylum Chordata; class Mammalia; order Rodentia; family Castoridae; genus Castor; species Castor canadensis. Next base: position 104,090,308 of record NC_133392.1, on the reverse strand, counting down.
ATGTCAATTTGCTCATCAACTATCCGAGTTAGCCTCTGCTATCCCAACAGATTTGATAACTGCATTTTTAAAGAATACCCACAAAGCTTTTAAAAGTTTTAAGATAAACATTTTGAAATAAGATGACCCTTCCAATCAGGCAACCATATCAGTAGAGATGATCTGTTAAGACTTTTTCTTGCTGTAAATCATGCACAGGTCAGAAAGGGAAATAGCAAAAATCTTTCTCCTTCTGAAATTTTAAAAATTCTTTTGAATTCAGTGTGGTGGTGCAAAACCAGTAGAAAGCTGGATAAAAGAGAGACAGTGATTCTAAGGCACCCATAGCTTAGAGAATTTAAAATAAAGGTTTCCAACTGGCAGCTTTATAACGTAGCTGCTCTGGTAAAAATCACTCTGACATAGGTTAACAACATAAACAGGTTGACTTTTTTTCCTCAGATCAACATTAGCAGTTTTACTTCCAATTAGTTTGTATATGCCCAAAGTTCAGGCAAGCCTAGGAAATCCTGTCTTATTCAACAGGCAGGATATACTTAGAAATAAGAAAAACAAGAATTTAAACAAGTACTCTGTTATAACTGAGATGGTTTTAACTGAAGCAAATGGTTGTAAATAATGAACAACAGAGCATCCATTTGGGGACATTATGGCTTAAAATGCAATTTACTTTTAATTTCACAAACACAGATGTATTGTTCAGAAAAGCAATAAAGTCATGCACCTCTACTAGCAGATTTAGCACTTCTGACCAAGTAAGACATCAACTTCTTAAAAAATATGTTTCATGCACTGTACTGGATTTTTTTAAGATGTAAATCTTTAATACATTATTTCTTTTTTGAACTTGAACGGGAACCAGAATGGGATGATCCAGAAGATGACCTGTGGTGCCTGCAAGACATAATGGAGAAAGCAGGCAATCTAGTAAGCAAGAACTGCATTCCAACTTTCATTCTTAAGAATGTAAAAATACAAAAATTTAAACACCTTGATGCTGGGAAAAGGAATAATTAAAAACTAAAGATAAATTTATATGCATAAAATTATCTGGTATTGTGGACTTTGGATGTGAGCCCAGAAATGGTGTAATTGCAATTCAAAACTCTCTACAATGTAAAAATATCTTCTCATTTCAAAATATAGCCACCTCTCAATTATTTAAGGTAATGAAGAAAGCCTTGTAAACATGAATACGATTACAGATAATGCATAAAGGCATATAAAGTTGGTAATGGAATTGTGACTAGACCAATCTGTGATACACTACAGAGTGTAGTAAGTCTATATGTAAAGCAGATAAATCAAGGCTTCCAATTGTGTATGAAAAAATTATATTCATAAATAATGAAGTTCTGGAAATCTAGGTCACACAAGATGATTGTACAATTAGTTATAGTGTTATATTCATGCAGCTAATATGAATAAGTGAATATCAACCTGGGTAAAGTAGTGGTGTTCCGTAGGGGTTGGCCCTGGGCTCAGGGTTGTTTAGTGTTTTCACCAATCACCTGGCTTATAGAATAGAGAACATGTTTATTAAGTTTTTAGATGACAACAAAACTAGGGGGATTATATGTGGCTAAGATAAAAATTTGCAGAACTGGTAAGAAAGCAACAGAATGAATTTCACTCAAGTACAGAGTCATTTTCTTACAAAGAAACAAATGCACAGAAACACACTAATTGTGTGTAATCTTAGCATCTAAACTTTGAATTCTAATCATTCTGTACTGCAGGAATGAGATAATCCTATCACTGAACCCAGCTATTATCAGACTTTACATAATCCTTATTTTTAAAAACTAAGAGGATATGTAAAATTTGCAAAGATTACAAATGAAGTTAGCAAAATAACTATGTATTAGATACTAAGAAAATTAATCATACAGTAAAGTAATATAGTAAAGGTCCTTATTTAAATGAAAAAAAGAAGGATTTGGACTATAAGACGAAAAATGTGTAACCTACAAAGAATAATTTCCTTATGAAGGGCACAAAGCAACTTGCTATGTAAATGCATTCATACATAAATGAGGACAGAGTCCCAACGATCTTGGAAGTTAACTTGTATTAAATGCCCTAGAATTCCTACCATTTCTAATGTTTAATTTAAAATAGCATAAATATAAAAATCAACCTGAAAATTACTTCAACATACAGCTTCTGAGTTGCAATTAAAAGACAAAAATAACCGAGAGTTGGCTATACTAATATACATGGAAATAAGAATTTAAACAATAAAATGATCAGAGAATGGTTTGATCTGGAACTTTTCTAAATAACTTGATCATAGTATTAGGTTAAACAAAGCAATCTGATTCTTTAAGTTTAAAGATGAAAAGTGTAATTTAAAATAGAACAAGAGACAGAAATCTAACCCTTGACTAGGAAATATTAAATACACTTAACACCCATTCTTATTTCTACAGAAACCCAAACCTTTCGGGTGACCGTGATCTTGTTCGTCTTTTTTTGCGATCACCAGGTGAAGAAGATCTAGACCGACTTCTTTTTCTGTTCCTCTCAGGAGAAGATGAAGAACTTGAGTAAGATCTTTTTCGTGGGGAGGAAGAGCCCCTGTGGGACCTAGAGCTGGATCTTCATTGATTGAGAAACAAATCAGATATTTCATTAAAAGAAGAAATGAAGACGAGCATTCACTTTCCAAAAATAAACAGGATTTATACCTATAAGAATTTTATAAGAAGAAATACTTACTGCTTACTCAACAGAAGACTTCTGGATCAACCATGAAAATATTCTATTTAAATACAATTGTTTTAATTTCATATCGTTTTAAAATTCTAAGTATTCACTTCTGGTAACTGAAAACTAGCTTACTGTATTAACATAGAATTTAGTATTTTCTATTTGTTTAAGGCTTTTGATTTTAAAGTACATAAACAGTGAAATCAGTAGGTAACTGCAATACTGTGACTTTATGTTTAGAAATTATATCCTTCCATTTAGGGAGAAAATATGTTATATACAGGTTCCTGAGGAAAACAAATTTAATTCCTTGTGGAACATTAGTTAAGTTGCTACAGAAAAATGAAGCCTATGGTACCGAATGAAAACAAATAGTAACTGTAGTAAATAGCTAAATACTCAAAGAAAAATGAGTAACTTCAAAGCTTGATTTATAGTCACAATGTTCATTTTCATGAAGTACCACTACTCATGAAATATGAGGTGCTGACATTGACATGTTTCAGGTAGGAGTAAATGTGTAATATTAAAATTCAATTTACTTTATTTACATATTTTGCCTGAAGGAACTTTAGCTCAAACATCCCAAAAAATTCACCTTTGAGCTTAAAATAAACCAGAAAGCCCCAAAGGAGAATTCTTTGGAAAGTTGTAAGCAATTAAAAATGTTTGGGAAGAATGTGAAGGCTGTTCTATAAATCTCAACTACTGTGGTTCCCAAAGAGAATTTCAAAACTTAAGGATTGTAAATTAAGCACTAAAATAAAAGGACTAACATAGTAATACAATAAAAAATATTTGTTCTCTGTTTTGTATTGGGTTAATGCAAGAGTGCACATCATTCTTTTCTCCTTAATATGATTAAACTATAGTTGCCCTCAAATGCTAGATTTGACTCAAATAAGTTAGTAATTGATTAATGTGTATTTCCTCAAGTGGGATTTCAGTAGTTTTATTTGTTATTGCCTTTAGCAATCAATAAATTTAGTTAAAAATAAAGGCAACATATTTTGACTAAGTAGAGAAACTTTGAGAGCAAAAACTAGTATTCCACTTGCTTCTTTACAAATGTTTCCCTCTACAGATTTGACTAATTAAGTTTGACAAAAATGCACGTAAAACTTAAAAGTTTACAGTAATGCTTGATATATTCTATCTAAACTAATTATCACTTGTTTCCATTTTAACATTGTATAAAGCCAGAGAAATAAAAATACGTACACAGCACTTGCTAGAAATTTTATCTGATAAAAATAGCAATGTTGTCTTGTAAAACAAAGCCCATTTAGAAGCAGGGTACTCTTCTTCCTTTCCATTTACCTTTCTAATTTTATTTGAACCAGTATCACAAACATTATCTTTATATACTAGAGGTGTGATGATGATATGATGTGGCTTCACCTTCCTACTTCATCACATCCTCGCTCCAAAATAACAACTTGCATAATGCAAAACAGTCACCTTAATTCAATCATGGGAATGTCTTGGCACACTGCTGGCAATGGAAACATTTTGTGGGGAGAAAATTAAGCTGAAGTAAGTGCATTAGTTCTCTAATGCTAGAATAAAATTGACAAGTAGAAGCAAAATAAGGTGGTTGGGGGGGAAGAAGCAACACCACCTTCTGCAGCCCTTAAATATTTTTCCTCTCTGTTTTACAGAGAGATGCTACCTCATTCACCTTGATTTCGACCCACGAGATCTCGAGTGTTCTCTGGAACTGGAACGAGATCTTGACTGCGAACTGGAAGAACTTCTTGAACGGGACCTGGAACAACATGGAAGCATTTTTTTTTTTCCTAGGACCACTTAACTGAGCTTTGTGATAGAATACCTTTTGAAAGAAAGATATGCATTAGAGTCCATTTTCATATAAAAAGGTTATCTATGCAAGATACGTATTTTCCAAACAAAATATTTTCAGTCTTTTAGTAAAAGTTTAACAAAGTACCACTTTGTAAGTGTGATTAAATTACCCTAAAACAAATAATACTGTAAACAGCAACCCCTACCATTTTATTAGAAAGACAATGAATACTTTACGTCCACTAATAATCAATTAGAAGCTACCCATTAATATATCCAGTTAGAATGCTGTGGTTTACATTTAAATCTTCTGGAATGTTTTCTGTCATTTATAAAACTCCTATTTCCCTGGTGTCTAGCTAGCATGAAGCTTTAAATGTTGATACATATACACACATATGATCCCTATGTTTTTCCATTTACTCAACTTAGATAATTAAAATGAGAATATATAATAATCCTTTCACTGTTTTACATAATTATTGAAAATACACAGCACAGGGGTGACAGTCCTTTTGAATTAAAAAAATTCAAAAATAAAATTCTTTAACACACATCTTTAACTTATCCATGGAGAGAAAACGTTAGTTTTATCTCAAAATTACTCTTTATAATCACTTTTAATGCTTTCAGGTTTCATAGTACTCAACTATTCAGTACTTGTCAGCTCGTATTTTATTCCTAAATGGCTAAAACTCACTGCCTATGGTATTATTTAACTCTCAATAGGATTTAAGAGAATGCTATTTAAGGTACTGTTTTTTCTCAGCTAAAATTTTATTGTTATAGTATAAAATCAGAGGATATGTATTTTAGAATACCAAGCAAAAGAATGCTCAAGCGTAACAGCAACTTAACGTTCTACTTTACTTGTGGACACCCCAAAACTATTAGCATCGAGTCAACAGAATTAATATGGCTGAGTGTGTTACTTTATTCAAAATGATGCCAAAGTAAACAATTAAAAAATTATGTTTCATTAATGCCCAGATAATCTCTAGATTAGCCTTTAACATACTGAAAAATGATTTTTACTTCACTCACTTAAAAAAAGTCCAAATGTAAGCTATCTATTTAGATTACTAAATATCACTGCATGCAATGATTTGAATTTGAAGTCTATTTTAGTAAAAGGCATGATACTAAAACAGGATATGGAAATTTCGTATTAAGATTTTACACTCCTGAATATACTGAGTATCTACGTGGAACCAAGATGAAGTATTTTAAAAAGTGACTTGAATGAAATGTTTAAAATACAAAGGAAAGCTTATTTAGTTAAAAAAAAATTATAAATAAAGAAGTTAGATACTGACATTTTGACTGGTGTTACCCTTGACCTGTGCCCGTTTACCTGGACCTAGACCTTGAACTTGAGGGGGAGGATGAGCGTGATGAAGATCGTGAATGTGAAGATCGAGACTTTGAACGACTTCGTCTATTAGATTTCTTTTTATTACTATCTTCTTCTTCACTGGCATCAAGATTGTATTTTGAGAGGTCGGCATCATCTTCATCCTCATCCTAATAAAAATTCAATTACATGTAGATATTTATCAGGAACAGTTCTGTGTACTAGATATCTCCACATGGAAATTTTACTAATAAATTAAGGCGAATTCATTCTTAATTCTGGAATTCACCTAATTAAATTCCTCTTCTCAACTAAACAGACTTGACTACTGTATTGGACAGTTCAGTGGCACGCCTAGAAGTCCTAATCATTTACTGTGTGTCATTGTTAATACAAATTAGCTGTCAAGAATGTTCAATTCTATCTCCCTTTTAAAAAGTCCCTTGAGCCCATTACCCTTAGTCTCAATTTGCAACTTTTTTTTTTCTTTTACATTACAGCAACCTCTTAGGTTATCTTCCCAACTCTTGAAGACTATTTTGCCTCTCAAGATCAAGTAGATTCCAAAGTACCCTGAATTCTCTGGTCCCACAGAACAAACATCACCAGATTAAAGTGGGTGGTATCCTGATTATTCTCTCCTCTGTGTCAAAGTTCTCTCTTAAATGTTGCTGGCTTGTTCCTGATTTAAAGAAACTATTTGTTGTTCTGCCTGAATGAGCTTTCACCTGTTTCTTGCTAGCACTTTCAAATCATTCAAGTCTTAGTTCAGATTTCATCTCCTTAGAAATAAACCAAAGAACTTCTTTTAATTGCCTGTTAACCACACAATGTATCTTCATAACATCACTGCTGCCTAAGCTATCCTATTCATTTGTATCTGCCCGCCTCCAGAATTTAGTAGGAGAAGGATGACTCTGTCTTGGTTACTATTATATATTCAAAGCAAACACTGGGCTCAGCAGAGTGGAAGTTCAAAACTTTCTTGACAATGTATCTTTACCACAGATTGTCAAAAGCATTCATATTTTATGTAACACTTCAAATAAAACAAAGGGGAAACAACAAGGAAACTGTTTACCTCATCCAATTTATACTTAGAAAGATCTTCATCCTCATCCTCTTCTTCTCCCTCTGATTCTTTATCTTCAACTTCCTTTAATATAGATGCAGGACCAACTGCCTTCCCTCTGTATTTTTTCTTTTTACGTCCAAACTAGAGAAAAGCCATTTCAAAACATTTTTGTAGACTAAAAATGTATTAAAATTACTATTTTCTTTAAAAAAATCATACATTAAAGTCACTATTTCCCACAAAATGATAAAGTTGCTGTAAAAGACTCAAAATCTACTTACAAAAATGAGTCATTTCAAAATTTTCCTGTGCACTAAAGATATTTTCTAGTGTTTCTATAATTTATCATTCATCCGTACACCATATAGAACTTACCTCATCATATTCTCCATCAGATTCTTCTCTTTCTATATATTCAACATTTTCTCTTTCATTAAAACCACCACCATATCCTTAAGAGGACACAGAAACAGAAAATCTAATCAATGGCAGTTGCCTAAATTATTAAGTTACAGTGTTTTAAAGTTAAAAATCACCACAGAAAACAATCTCAAAGTTATCCTAATCAGAAAGTCAGGGCTATACTTTAGCTCAATTTCAAAATTTTCTGTATGACTAGGTCATACAGGAAGATATAGGTGGAAAACATCTCCTTAAACTTCTGCTATAAGCAAGCGTTAAAAAGACTTTCCTCTGTACTTCATCATAATTGTTCTGGGAAAAGTGAACTCATTAAGAGCCATCAATCAAATTTCAGTTTACCAGCTGGATGTAGTCTGACATGTTTTTGTTTTATTTGTGGAACTGGGGTATGAACTCAGGGCCTACTCCTTGGGCCACTCTCCCAGACCCTCCCCCACCCCCTTTGTGTGATTTTTTTTTTTTTTTTTTTTTTTTGAGACAGTCTCCCAAACTATTTCCCCAGGCTGGTTTCAAACCACAATCTTCCTGATCTCTGCCTCCTGAGTAGCTAGGATTACAGGTGTGAGCCACCAGCAACGGCTCTGACATCTTTTTGATAAACTAAAATTCTGCTCAGCTAAAATGTTAAGGACCAGTAAAAGAACTTAGAAAATACAGCAACATGGTAAAAAGCTAGCCTTTGACCTTGGTTTAGTCAGTTTTAATGTAATTGGCTTTTAGTGCATAGCTAAAAGTCACTCAGGTTAGGCCATAAACCTGCTACTAATTAATTAGAAGTATTCTACTAAAAGTTAAGATTAGCCAACCGCTATTCTGTTATTATAACTAATGTTTACAATTTGATTGTAACAAATTGTTCGGTCTTTGACATAACTTAAGAGACTGAAATAAGAATATGACCTAGTTATAGAGTGCAATGAGAGATTCTGAATAAGTCTTCCACTAAAAAGAAATTAAAAGAGATGTGATCAAGATCAACACAATCTATCAACAGTAATACTAGCACAAGGGCAGTGATTTCCAGACCCGAGCCAATAAAATGGTTTTAATTTGGCCAACTGTGTATTAAAAAGGCTGGGGGAGTGCCTCGAGTGCCTCAAGTGCCAGCAAGCCTGCCTAGCAATTTAGAGGCCCTGAGTTCAAATCTCAGTTATAAACAACGCCAAAAAGACAGTTTGAACAGGTAATGTGGATCTTATCTGTAACCCCAGCTACTCAGAAGGAACATGGTTCAAAGCTAGCCACAGCAGAAAGGTAGCGGGACCCCATCTCAATCAGTAAGCCAGGTGTGGTGGTGCATGCTTATGATGCCAGCAAAAAGCCACAGATAAGATCAAAGTCCAAGGCTCACCCTTGATAAAAATGCAAGATCCTAACAAAGTGAAAAAAAAAAAAAAAAAAAAGGCTAAAGGGTGTGGTGGGGTGGCTCAAGTGTTAAGAGTGCCAGTTTAGCATACACAGGAGAAATCTGAACCCTAGTATTGCTTTCTTTTCATTATAGATTGAGTCAATGAAAAAACTTAAAATACTTAGAAGTAGACCAATAAATTTTTAAAAATTTATGTGGTATATATAGGAACATCTGTTAAATTGGACAACGTAGTTCATAATGAAGTAATATAGAAGTGGCTTTACTGTTCATAGAGTTCTTTTTACACACTGAGTAATGTACAATTGAAAAATAATACAGCAAGTATGAAGAGATCTAAAGAACCATACAGTAACATGAGAAAGTAAACTGTAATTCATGTAGGTCATTTTACACAGATACCTAAATAAAATTATTTCAAAACAAATGCCACAGCAAATACAAAGCTATTTTCTGCTCTCTCATTCAGTGTTTAAGAAAATTAAATCCAGTCACCTCTTGCTAAATATTTCCTATCCCATATTAATAAAACATAAACTACTTACTATGGTTTATATGGCCTCTGCCTGGATCTGAAGTGTTATCTGCAGCTAACTAGGAGCTCATTAAATAAGCTAAATTCTGTCAAGTGACAAGGCCTTCATGAAAGCTGTTTGGTAAATGAATTTTTCCTCAAATTGTTATTTGGGTAACTCTCCTTTCACTTCTTAGCTTAAACACAGCTTTTTCAAAAAGTACTTAGTAATCTGGTTGTACATGTCTATTTTGTGCACCGAGGTGCCCTAGCACACTGCACAATGGCTTCTATTTTTTCAATAGATGAATTTAGATTACATTAAAAGTCTTATAAGAAAATATTTTCAAATTGTCTCACTAAAAAGTAAAATAGCTGAACAAGGGCCAATAAAAATCAAACACAGTTTTGAAATGATGGTTTGGATTAGAGTTGTGACAATGGAAATGAAGAGACAAAGGGTGGTGACTATTACGTATTTCAAAGAAAGAATTCGCTAACTTGAAAATGTGTTCTATTTTCTGAAAGATTAATTCAACTCCTGAGAATTTATCCTAAGGAAATAATTTTAAAGAATAAAAATCCAAATATATTCAGATTGCTTCTATGAAGTCATTCTTTAATAGTTTAAAAAAAAAAAAAGACAAAAATCGAAGTAACTTTAAGTCTCAATGAGCCAGGAGAATGGCTAGGTAAGTTACTGTCCAATATGATGGAGTTATGCAGCAGTCAGCAATCATACTCACAAGTAGCATGTCAAGTTTTCTTTTAAATCCAATCCCAACGCTCTCATAAACGATAAGCAGGTTTATTTCAAATAATCAAGAGAAGTTACTTGACACCTTCAACTGTTAACAGCAAATATTGTTGCCAGTGAAGTACAAAAGGTTCAGGACACCAGAATGATGAAAAGAAAATGAGTAAAGGAAAGTGAGAAGAGTCTATCAAACATAAACTCTGCCTACTGTAGTTTGAGACTATAGCTTCTACTACAGTGGGTATTTAAGGAGTCACTACATGATCAAGGACAATCTGAATAAAGGAAGGTTTTTCTGAGATTACAATTTTTATAACCATTAAAGACTCTGAACTTTAATCTTAAATCAATCAAAAGGGTTTTAAAACAAAAGAAGTTTTCAGTGTAGGGGGAAAAAAAATCCCAAGAAACAGAAAAACGGAAACAAAATCCCTCTGGCTACAAGTGGGCAGTAGGGGAATACATTAAGACTAGCGAGGTGCCTATTTGTCAGTGACAGGACATAATGGTGTCGAGTGTAACGAAAAAGACTTTTTTGAAAGGTAGGGGTGAGGTAGAAGAGGAGTTAGCTAGGCTAAGGAGTACATTTAGGTTTCCAGTTTATGTTAATGAGTGTTATGATGAGTGGTACTTATGAAGAAAGAAAGATCACTAGAAGAGAGGCAGGTCCTGGGGAAAAATCACAAATTCAGTTAGAATGTACTGAATTTGACATTTATATGGCAATGGTGAATAGGCAATTAATTGGGTCAAAGAAGAAGTCTGAGCTGGAGAGTTAGTGCATCATAGTATGACTACTACTATATAAAACTTTGTGACATCAAGAAAATAACTAGAAAATAAAGGGTAAGAAGAAAGCCTGAGGACTGAGCCTTGAGGAATCCCAAGAAGCCTACAAAGGAGACAGAATCAAAGTGTGAAGGAGACAAAACACCAATGAGAGGTGGAAAAAAAATGACACAATAAAGTAAGACAGGCTTGGTTGGGGCTGGCAAGGTGGCTCAAGTGGTAGAGTGCCTGCCTAGCAAACATGAGGCCCTGAGTTCAAACCCCAGTACCACCAACTGAAAAAAAAAAAAAAAAAACCAGCCAGCCTTAACTTACCCAATCAGCATAAAGGCAAAAATCACTTCCTAAGAATAAGAAGTGGGAACTTGAGGGTTGAAAAAAGCTAGGATATTAGGGTAAAATGTGCTCATATGCATGAATATACATTTTTAAAAAAAGGGTGGGAGAATAAAAGTAAGAAGACTAGAAGGGCTAGGTCCAAATGATTCATTACTGGGCCTCTGACCCCAGAAAACAGAGTAAAGGTATCTATTTGATGAAATCAGATCCAAAGTAGACAATGTGGGTGGGCTAATTGATGATAATAGGAAAATTATATTCTGTCAGATAGTTTCATTTCACCATTGATAACACAGAGCCAATGGTTAGCTGTTATTTAAGTCAATGACTGGCTACCAAACATCACCAAAATAACCTATATGCTTTTGGTATCGGCCCCCAAAGAATTGTGACAACGGACCCACCAGCAAAGAAATGACAGTTCTGTGCTTTGGAATTCTTATTTTTCAAGTTTACCAGATGATTCTAATACATAGCCAAGTTTGAAAATTATGGCCTATCTTTTAGAGAAAAATTTATAAGGTCTGCCCTTTTGGCCATACTAGGCTATCAAAAGAAAAAAATAATGGTATCATATAATTACCAATTAACAAACATCTAAACCAGTATGGGTGAGAGTAGGTAAGCATCCTATCTTAGGATCACTATTTGTTAGGATAGCACTTCCTATCACTGCACTTTATAATCCCAGCAAAAACCAGAATAGTGATCCTTAGTCATCACTGTGCTCTTTAAAGAAGGTGACATGGCAAGTAATTCAATTTTCAGGTCTTTTGGAAATCATTTGGGCAAAATATGATTGCATCTTACCTGTTCTTTCTTCTAATTTAGCATACTTTGGAGTATTACACATGTTACACTCTGATCTTCTGGCCCAATTCACATTACTGCAACTGTAATAGTGAAAAATACCAAATGAGAGGGCTGTTAATATGGTATCAGAAAAATACTAAATTATTAGACATCTTAGAATTTAAAGATGAAATCACTACCGTAAAGTTTAAGTATGATGGAAATATACAAAATGTACACTGGTCTGGAGAACATGGATTCCAACAATGGACTGAACTATTTAGGCAGAGAACAAAAGCTATTCAATATAAAAAGTGACTCTGTAATTTAAGAAACGACAAATTTTAAATACAGATTTTACCACCATAGGAAAAAAAACATCATTTTAAGTTAAAGATCCCATTAAGTTTTTTCAGTCTCTGAATTCATCTCAAAGGAGAACATCATACCCTTCAAATAATTTAGCACCCCCCCCAATCACTTTGAACACTGAATTCCAAGAATACAGAATCCTGTGACTTAAACTGATTATAGGAAATTTCACCAGTTTTTAAAATCTGTAAGATCAAAAAATTTATGTAATACCATTTCTGATTCAGTCCTCTTTCATATATGTAGGATCCATCTGGAAGTTGGAAAAATCAATAACAAACCGAATCTAAACTTGAAAATAAAACTTACCTCATATTTTATGGCAGGCAACTTAGGATTCTAAAATTACTTTGTAAATAGACGTAATCAATTTTGTTATGTATTTTATAGAAATGACAAGAAACTAAAATTTTCTGAAAAATTAAAATGAAAGTAGACCTTAGTATTTGTAATGTTCTTTATCCTTTATTAACTCACCATAAACATTCATTCACTTTACTGGTATGTATAATCCCTAATAGTAACAACTAACAGCTCTGAAACATGCAAAAAAAGAGAACATAAAATTCGTATTGAAAAACAATGGACAGTCAAGTCCTTTGATTTCAAAGGATACAATGGCCTTTCGATGTGATTAGTAAGAGTGTATAATATACATTATCATTGGAATAATGGACAATAATTTGAAGCACATACGTTTTACACTGCCAGTCATTAGCACTAAATAGTCCTCGGCTCTTTTCTGCAAGTGTCTTTCCTATTTCTGTGCCCCCAGCTTTCATCATCTTGGCCTCAGTTGTTTTCTCTGAAAACAGAAAAATAATGCAATATGAATGTGGTGAAAGTAATGAACTGTATAAAAGGAATAGAATCTTCCTTAAGTACTTACCCCGACCACAGCGATTACAGCTGGTTCTTCTAGCAAAGTTTACATTTCCACACCTGAAAACAAAGTATAGAAACATTTTAACTCTTTAAAATATTTAAATCTTAATATCTTCACTACATATCTGGAATACAGAACTTCTAATCCATCTCAGTCATGCTAATGCTAACATTAACTACAAAAACCTTAAAATTAGTGGGAAAAAAAGATTTGGAGCCACAAATCCAGGATTTAAAAAAAAAAAAAAACCCACCTAATCTTATATATACTATTTATGTGACCATGGTTAAATCACTGAGGATTTGTGCCTTGGTATCTTTATATTAGCATGTTTCACTAATTATAATGAAATCCCTTTGGAAGTTGAAGTGAGAGTTGACTCCATTTCAGTAATTACTGACAAGGCACCAAGGAGTTAAAAATAAATAAATAAAACTCCAAAGTTAACTCTCAGTATAGGAATAACAAGATATATACAAAAATGTGATAAGCTTTTAAAATACAAAAACGTAGGGACCCCAATGGGGGAAAACAGAGAAAGGGGAACTTCATAAATCTTGACGAAATGCTCTTTTTCAGGAAGAAAGTGAGATGGTAAGGAAGAAAGGTTGCATGCGATAAAAATACATATTCAGTAATAAGGAAATTGAGTTTTATGGAGTATTTACCAAACTTGAGACCTAGTAAAAAAAATAACACAACCACAAACAATAACTGATGGAGTAAAACAGTATAACTTTATGTTTACATTTAACAAATGTAAAACTAAAAATATATCTATTCACTAACATGACCTTGGTAGTACATATCTACATCAATTAAAAGCATGTTAAATGCTCTGAACGACAGGTAATGATTAAAAGAAAAAAACTCTTTTATGTTACATTAGAATGAAATAAAGATGTGAAATGTTGTAACACTAAACTGAAACACCTGGAGTAACTTTTATTCTAAGAAATATTTACAACTCCAATAAGCACTGAAAACGTACTCTGAAAATGTCTTCTGGACGTATACATATAGAATATTCTACTTTTGTAAATGAATTTAAATGCACAGGAATATGCTCATGTCACTCTGTAAGAATCCTTTGGGTGTGTTGTCATTAAGGACACACAGACACAGACAACAGCACATTATTCTACAGGTGAGCAACACCACAAAGTCAGAAGTTGTTCTAAAGCTTTTAAATGTTTTCAGTAGTGTCATACTACTCATAGGAATGATATTCCCGACTTAACTTTTGTTCTATTCAGTATCATAAGTAAGACTCGAGTTTCCTCAGATCTTAATATTGATCTACCCACACACTACCTTTGTCTACATACACTATCCATGTTATTCAAGTGTTCATTATAAGGGAGCAACTCTAACCATACATTACAGCAAAGATAAAAATACTTCAGATGGTTACAAGTGATACAAGTAGAACTAAAACACTTTTTGCTCTTTTCTACCTTGAATTCCTATCTGTGGCTCACTTAAGGAGAAAAAAGTTTTTGTCTGAACATGAGTGGTGCATTGCAATTTTTCTGATGTTTACAAATAGGTACACCTTTGCGTGCATCGTTCACGAAGGTGTGACTGACAGTTCTAAAGAGCACACCGGCTTCAGCAACAATGTCAAAAAGCAGTCACTAACACTGGTGCTCAGGCATTTTCTTGGCCGAAAAGGCAAAAAAAAAAAAAAAAAAAAAACCCACAGGTCTCCTGTGTTTTGGGCAATAGGGCGCTAAAAGCTCAATTCCTGTGCGAAATTAAAGGTCAGTGAAGAGAAACGATCAGAATTCCCCCAGCTACAGGAAAAGCCAGAGGTAGAGGAATAGATGGTACAAGGGAAAAGCCTGATTAAAAACACTAAACAAGGGGAAACGCAAGTGGAGAATGAACGGGTGCGGGAAAAGAGTCTTTCGGCGAGCAGGACTAAAGTTCTACAGGAGTCACGTGGGGCCATCCGAGCACGGAGGGCCGACCAGGAGATTTCCTTATCGCGGAAACCTGGCGGCGCGGGGGAGGCGTGGGGCGAAAGGGCAGGCGCTTCCCCCCCCACCTCCCGGACCGAGGCTAGCTCGGTAAAATAACGGCGAGGAAACGATGGCGATAAACCACACACAAAGCCCCCACCCCCAAAAGAAGACCGTTCTCAAGAGGAGGCAGGGCGCCTCCTTCCCGCCCGGGAGCCGGCGGTTCGCCGCCAAGACTCGGCTAGTGGCGCGGGAGGAGGAGGTTACGAACTAAAAATGCCGAACCAATTTGAGAAAACTCAGCTGATATACTCTGCCCCAATTCTGGACCCTTCAGGGACTCACTTTTTGTCAGGACAAATCCAGTCCCCGTCACTGACTCGAAAATTTTTGGTCGACATCTTGGACGCCGCCACAGCTATCACCAGCCCACAGCCACCCGCAGCTACGTCTTCACAGGAGGAAGCGGGCTGGGGACTTTCAGCGCCTCAGAGTTGTCCTCGCACCGCCTGACTACCGCCCACCACTGCGTCAGGGTTTGATATTGACAACACTAGGCCCGGGCTGAGTTTGAACGTTATTGTGTAGACTAAGATGCTTGTACGATTATTTCCTGGCCGGAAAGTTATAATATAATGTCTTTTCTACGGTTAAATTAACAGGCGGTGTTGGGACAGCGCAGGCAGGAGGCCTTCGTGGCACTGGAATCTTCGGAGAGCCCCCTATAGGCGGGAGGACCCAAAAGAAAACTACTTCCGCTTAGGTGGGCGGAGCGAGGCGGAGCGGAGGCGGAAATGACTGTGATCAGTTCAGGGCCCTGGAACTGCAAGTTACGTTGCTTAGGTTGGGGAGTCTGGTGAGGTGGGTTGTACAAGATTTTGGAAAAGTTAGTGTAATAAAGGAGGGAAACCCTCTTTTATCGTTGTTCACAAGGGACGTCGTTTAGAAACCTAATTTTTTGACACGTAAAATAGTAAGCAGTGCACTCAAAGCAACCAACCGGTAACTTTAGGTCTGTATTTTACAATATTGTTAAAATCACCAGTCTTTTTTGATCCCATTCCTTTTTCCAGGTGTAATACTTTCCTATATTTTGGGTATGTCCCTTTCCTTTTTAAAATTTTTACTTTGTAACATATAGTGAGGCATACCTGTAATCCCAGCACCGGAGAGGCTGAGTCAGGTGGCTCATGAGTTTGAGGCCAGCCCGGGCTATAGCAACACCCTGTTTCAAAAGAAAAAAAGATTAAAAGAAAAATTTTAAAATTATTTTGAGTACATGCATGTTTAATTTGATAAACTGGTGGGCTACAGGATAATTAATTGTTATATAATCTTTTTTTTACGAGCTATGTTAATGTTTCTAACTTTATCCTAGGTGATTGCATGTGAACAAATATAGCTGTAGTTCATTTATTTCAGTTCTATATACTTATAATCTTCCTTTTTGTGACAGTTTATCTCTTTTCCCAGGTTTTGCCATTACTCACAACACTAGTATGAGTATTCTTATGCGTGGATTCAGGTACATAAAATCAAGATGTTTTCAAGAATTTCTCATATATATGAGACAATCGCTAAACTTTTTAGTTTTAATTTCTGCTTTAACATCTTTGTTTGGTAATTCTTAGTTTAGTAGTTGGCAGCTGTTGATTCTATTTTCCCTTGAGAATTGGTCACATTTTTCCAGTTATTTTATATTGTGTGATCGTGAATTTTATCCTGGACATTTTGAATTATTGTGTTGTACACACCCTGTTCTGGATAAAAGCCTTTAAGAAATGTTGATTTTTGTTTTGTTTTGTTTTAGTAAGCAGTTAATCCAGTTTGGTTCAGATCACAAGTTCAGTCTTGTCTGTGAGTTAGTCTTGCCTGGTTCCATGTTAGTTGGCTTCTCAAAGTCTTTGCTGTGCTACTTTGAGTCTATCCAATACATACAACACTCAGGGGGTTATTTTGGTATTTTGACAGTAGTTTAAATTGTGCTCAGTTTACAGGTCATTTGCTGTGCTGCATTGGTCTGTCTTGCACATGCTCAGTTCTGGTATCAGTACAGAAATTGTGAGGGTTCATACATAGAATGAGGGAATCCCCTTTTCTAGTTCTCTCTATTCTTATATTCCTCTGACACTCTCTGTCTTACAAGATCCCCTTTTATTGGTCCTTTGTAAGAAATATTAGGTTTGTCTTGGAGTTTTAGCTGCCTGTCATAGCTACAGACCTAACCTGAGGCAAAGTGATGAGAGAAAAGAGAGAAAAGTGTGAGATTTCCTTCCACACCCTTCAAGTCACAGAGGCCTCCTTGCCCAGTGCCTTGTAGAAATACTGTTTCTCATAAATATGCAGGGCTACACCCCCATCCTTGGCAGGGAGGAGGGGTAGAAAACAGAAAAAATGGAAAAAAAGCTAAGTATTTCTCCGCAAACTTCTAACTCACAGAAGTCTTAAAAAAGGAGAAAGTCCATTTCTCCTATTCCTCTGACCAGAAAGATGGGGAGTTTTCTCAATTATGTGGCTTGTGCTGCTATTACATATTCACTAGGTTTCAGGCCTCAGGTAAAAGCTCCACTCCATACTCACAAATCATTTCTCTACATTTTGATTCTCTGTCCCAATTTGCCTGTTTTTGTTTACTTCTCAGAATAAACAAAGCAGTGGCTTTGTATGTTTTATTCTGAGTTTTTCACTGTAATAGGTGGGAAAGAAAGGCTATAGGGAGGTAACTCCACTTTGGCTGGCACTGCAAGTAAGGAAAATACAAATTAAAACTAAAATGTGATGCCACTAGACTTCCATTAAAATGAAAAATTCAGACTGTACAAAGTTGGACAACAGATGAGCAACTGGAATTCTTATACATTGCTGGTAGAAGTGTCAATTTCATAGACCTACAGATGGTCTTCAACTTAGGGTAGTCTGATTTATGATTTGTTTGCTTTTATGATGGTGTGACTGTGATATATATTCAATGGAAACTGTATTTCACATTTTAAATTGTGATCTTTTTTCAGTCTGGCATTATTCAGTGCACACTCTCTTATGATTCTGGGTACCAGTAGAGAGCTTCAGTTCCCAAGGATCACAGAATCACAAAGGTAAACCACTGATACCCTACATTGTACAGTGTTATTAAATGTGGTGTTTATAAGTCAGGTGCATTTTCAATTTATGATGGGTTTCTTGTGTTTTTCAACTTAATGATGACCATGTAACCCCATCATAAGTTAAGGAACATTTGTACTTTACAAAATGTCAGAATCTACTGAATCTCAACATATGCGTGCATTATGACTCTAAAATTCCTTGTAAGTATATTCACTAAGAAATACATGTCTGTTCATTGAAAGCAAGCATAAAAATATTCATAGGTGCATTATTCATATTATTCCCAGCAGGAAGCTTCCCAGCTGTTTATCAATGGTAGCCTTAATAAATAAATAGTCATGTAGTCACTCAGTGGAATGCAGCAATACGAATAATAGATTATACTACATTTAATAGCATGGATGTTACTCACAAATACAATATTGAAGTGAAGAAATCAGAGACAAAATGGCACACACTACGATTCCATTTATATGAAGTTTAATAGCAAAGGAATTAATCTAGGGTAGTGATTACTCATAAGAATGAGGAGAAGGTAGTGACTAGAAGGGGATATGAAGAGTGATAGATACTACATGTGGTAAATGGTATATAGTTATAACAAGTTATTTAACTGTTGTTTGTAAAACTTTTCTGGGAGAGTCATATATCAACAGGAAAATCCTCTACAGTAAACTCTAGGATAGTATGAACATAGTATAAATATGTCTGGGGTATTCTCAGCTATATTTCCAGAGGAATATTCCTAGAATAGAGAACAAATTTCATTCAACTGTCCTAACTTGAAAGAAATGTCCCTCAAGACTACCCATTCTTTTTATTCTAATTATGTGTTCACCAAACTATTCTCCAGTTGATAATTTTGTTTTCTCTCCTGAATACTTTTAATTTACACTGAAATACCCTGAGTGAATTGTCCATAAAAATTATTCTTTTAACCTAAGTTCTCTTTATAGATTGATAAATTTGGATTCTGACATGCATATCAGATTCTGATGGGTCTTTTTAGCATATTGGTCACTGAGAAGTTAATTAGCTCTAGTACAAATTGTAAAGTTGGGTTTCTAAACTTATTAGCCCAAAATCTGTCTCTGGACATTGTATTAGGGCTCTCTAATTTCAAGTAAGCACAATCAAAGAAACTTCCTTTTCCCCATAAAGTGGGGGAAGGAAGGGGGTGCATTCTTTCTATAGGGATGTTTGATGTACCATCCTGCCCCACCCCAACAACATATTTTCTGTCTCTTGCTTGGCATGCTCTGTATACATCATTCATTTCTCTTGTCAGACCAACTTTTCTTTTTATTTAATTCAAAAGACAGACACAATGGCCATTCTTAGACCTGAGGAAGTTGGGCTCTTAACCTGGCCCTGCTCCAGCTGTGCTTTTGAGAGCCTTCCTTATATTTTGGACCACCCTAAACCAGTCCTGGGTGTGTCCTAGACAATGAAAACCCTGAAATGTTCTGTTGCTTCCTGATAGGGGGGTACCATTCAGATCAGAGGGTCTTTCTGGAAGGCACTTTAAGCCTTGGTTCTAGTATTTTCTGTTTATCCCCTATAGGGTTCTTTCTGTAATACTTCTCTCTTACTGTGTGTTGGGGGCATTGGATGTCCCAGGAACTCCAGGGCTGGCATCTGTGAGATGGCCTAGGGAATCATGGCTGTGCTAATCCCTGGAGGGTTGCTTGGCTAGCCAAAGTGCCTGCTGACCAGGGCACTATTTTTTTCAAGGGTCTCACAAGTTTGGGCCACCAGATTGGTGCTGATTCACTGATTTAAAAGTGATTTTCACTAACATTGGATGATTTCGGGGCTCTGGGCTACTGGTATACTGCTGATCTTTGTACTGGAGTCACCTATGTTAACCTAGGCATGAACTCTCCCTGTCTGTGTTCAGGAGGAGCACAAAGGGAGGCATGGGTAGCTGTAGAAGTCCTTTATTAATCCTGGAGTCCAGCCCCATCTCCTTGTTACTGGTACCCAGGGCAGTCATACCATCCCTATGCAAACTCCGTGTGCAAGCCCAGTTATATAATCTTTGTGCTAGACCCTCTTGTTCCTCTTCCAAGGCTTTTCCTGACTATAGAAATGCCAAGCCAATATTCCCTTTTCATTGATGTCATGTTTTGCTTTTATTCAACATAGTGACATACTTAATCCTTGCCCAATAAGTGAAAGACATTTCTTGCCCCAATGAGAGTGCTGTCCTTGATCTTCTATCCTCACTACTGGTAACCATGTGAGTGAGGCAAGGATACAGTCAACATGAAAAAGTTTATAGTGTAGGAATGCTGTGATTAAGGCCTAGAGGGTTCAAAAGAAGACACAATTGGAAGATATGTTCTTTGGGTAAATGTTATAAATTCTATGAATTAATGCTATAAAATTCCAAAAGATGAATTTAATGCGATCATAAAGCAAATAATTGTTTACATTTTCCTGCATCCTCTGTGTAAGACTTGAGTCTTATGAAATAACATTTTGAGAGTCATTAGAAGCCAGTATTCACAATGGATGTTTCAGTGATTTGAGTAATGATATAATCAGTATTAAACACATGATATTAGGGAACTTCAGATTCAAAAAAGATCTATATTGTTTTTATTAAAAAAATCCAAGAACCATGGCATTGTAAACAATAGTGTTTTTAACTTTTCTTTGCAGTTGGGCTTATGAAACGCAAAGAGGTGGTTCCTGGAAACTAAGGAAAGTTTCCATGTGTACTGATTGGATAATAAGCAACTATGTTAGAACTTTTTCCTTCCCTAAGTCTTTATCAATATAGTATTACACCTCAGATGGCCCCTTATAATTACTTTTGTGTTGTTGTTGGCAATACTGGTGTTTGAATTCAGGGCCTCACATTTGCTAGGCAGGTTCTCTACCATTTGAGCCACATCCTCACCCCTTTTTAGCTTTTAGTTGTTTTTCATATAACGTCTTGAGTTTTGACCTGGGGCCATGAGACAGGATGTCACTAGCTTTTTGCCTGGACTTATCTTGAAGCTGTGCTTCTTGATACCCACCTCTCAAGTAGCTGAGATTACAGGTGTACACCATCATGTCTGGCCCTGTAATTTTATGATCGAATTGTTGCTATAGTTAGCTCTTGCCTAACCACCTCCTCCCTCCAATTATTTCCTTGAGATTTTGAAAATGGTAGGGGCAGCCCTGGACAGAAGGTAGTGCTTAAGCTGAGTGCCAGTGGCTCACGCCTATAATTCTAGCTGCTCAGAAGGCAGAGATCAGGAGGATCGTGGTTCAAAGCCAGTTCAAGCAAATAGTTCTGCAAGACCCTGTCTCAAAAAACCCCTTCACAAAAAAGGGCTGGTAGAGTGGCTGAAGGTGTAAGCCCTGAATTCAAGCCCCAGTAACACACACACACACACACACAAAGGTGGTGCTGCGAAAGCATCCACATTTCTATCTCTTTTCCAATCAGGAGATTCCCAACTGGAAACTCAGCCTCAACTTCAAATTTCCAGACAAAGACTGTAGTTGCTCTAGTTTGGGTCATATGTACATTTCTGGTCTATTTAGTTATGGGAGGTATTCAGAGATGTGGTATAATATATATATGACTGCTAGGAAACACCATTTGGGAAAAGGAGAAAAGAAAAGGCAGTTGGTTCTTATATTGGTTTTTTAGTGCTGTGTAACAAATTAGCACAAATTTAGCAGTTTCAAACAATGCATATTCATAATCTCTCAGTTTCTATGGCTAAGAAGTGTATGAATTGGAGTCTCTGCTTTAATGCCTTACCAGGCAGCAACCAAGTTGCAGACCAGGACTGCAATCTCATCTGAAGCTTGGGGTCTTCTTCCAGGTGTATTCAGATTGTTGGTAGGATTCAAACTTTGCAGCTGTGGTACTGAAGTCTCACTTTCTTTTTGGATATCAGCCAGGGCTTTCTTGCAGCAACTAGAGACTGACTTCAGACCCTAATCACATGGTCTTCTGAAAACATGGAGGCCAACAGGAGAATTTCCATGTAGTCTGCTGCTGTCACCACCACACGACTACTAATTATTAATATTGTTATTGCTCCTGTCTTATATGTTTTGTTTTTTGATTTTTTTTTTTTTTGGTGTCATTGAGGTTTGAACTCAGCGCCTCACACTTGCTGGGTAGGCTCTCTAGCACTTAGCCACACTCTCAGCTACATTTAAATCATAGGAAAAATTGCCTATAACATAACATAACCAAAGGAGTAACAGACCATTATATTCACAGGTCTCGTCTGCACTCAAGGGGAGGATATAACACAGGTTGTGAAGAATCTTGGGAATCATTTTAAAATCCTGTTAACAATGACTCTTGAATAAGCAAATACTATAAAAGAGGGCCAACAGCATTGTTCAGTTCTCGAAGAATTGAGAAATCCTTCTTAAACTATTGTCCACCTTTTTCTCTCTGGATTTCTTTTAAAAACGGTAAATTAGTTTATTAGTGTGCACAGAATATGAATATTCAGACATTTAAATCTCACATACTTCATATATACATTTCTAAGCATATTTTGTCACATAGACTTTACTACAATTTAAAACAAATGTGCTGGAAGAAATAAACTATTAAACAGTTTTTTACTTAATATATTTTATAATTCAACATTCTTGGAAATTCAGTGGATAAAAATTGTACATACACGCACATGCATGCATGCTTCTTAACTCTTCAATTTATATGCTATCTTCACTCTGTAGAAAACACTGACAGGAAGTTTTTGCCAGCTGGTGTTGCAGAGTCCTTTATAAATTAATTATAGTATTTACTAGCCATATGGGAGTAGAGAAGTCTAATTAGGTCAAGGAGGCTGGCTCTGCTGGAAACTGAGAAGTAAAGCTTATATAAGGTGTCAGTTGTAAATCTATTGCAGTATGTTAAAGAAAAAAGAAAACTGGTGGAACAATACAAAAATTACATGAAATGTATGGTAAAAATCATATAATTATAATAAAAACTTGTTAAAATTTGCCATCAGTATATGGTAAAAATCAAGATTTTAGCTGATTCCATAAAGAAGAATGAAATTATGTTGTTTGCAGGTAAGTGGATGGAACATGAAAACATGTTAAGCCAAGTAAGTCAGGCTCAAATGGTGAAAGGTATCATGTATTCCCTTCTATGAGGAAGCTAGACATGTAAGTTAAATGTACACATAAATACATGTGTGATCTTTTATGTGTACATAGTGAGAGAACAAGATTGTATTAGTGGGTCTGTCTGAGTGGATTACGGAGGTGGGAGAGGGAAAGAGAATGTTAAAGAATGAAAAATACTGAAATGTCCCATCTATGTACGAATATAGCATAATGTACTGTAAGCTGTTGAATATCAGGGAAGCAGGGTGAGAGAGAAAGAGCAAGTAATGTTGGGGGGCCTAATTTGATTAAAGCGTGATTCTTATATGTCTGAAATGCCAAGGCAAACCCCCCCTAGACTATCAATATACACTTTTTAAAAAATGAAGGACAGAAGGGTAAAACAGGTCTTTCAGGGATGGTTACCAGTGGGAGGGAGAGAGCATAAGGAAAGGGTAAATGAAGGTGAATATGGTAGGTGTATTTTATATTCATATGTGAAAACGGAGTAATGAAACCTATTGAAATTGTTATAAGAAAACAGAGGAGGGATGAGGGAGAACAATGAAGGGGGTAAATCTAAGATATATTATAAGCACATATGTAAATGTCACAATGTATTCCCCTGTACGACTATTATATGCTAATAAATTTTTTTTAAAAAATTAGCTGACAAAGGACTTCACAGGTATTCCAGACCACAGGAGAAATTGGGTGCTGGATGCTAACAGTATATTCGTTATTTAATTGATTAATTCATTCAGCAGCACAGGGCTAGATATCGCAGCTAAAAAGAGGATTATATCATTCTCTTAAAGAGAGCACAGAATGTGAGTAAATGTAGATGCACGTGTAAATAGTTAGAAAATAGTGTTGTAAGTGTAGTATAGGCATACTTAGAAGTATGGGGGTTCCCAAGCACAACTGCCCCAGTTCATGGGTGGGGAAGAGAACTGCATTGAGATTACTTCATCACCAAACCAAATCTGGCTCAATTTTATCCTTAAAATGTTGGGACAAGAGTAGGGCAAGCAAGACATAGAGAGATGCAGTTTAAGGAGGTAGTCCCTGATGGGTTGAGCCTTGCAACATCATCTGAAAGTGATAGCCTGCATAAATACTGGGCCCCAGACACATCTCACTATTCTCATCCTGTTATTCCTTTGATTTTTACCATTCTTCAAAATTTTCCTTGCCTTTTTCACAATGAAAAACAGTTGGGAAACATTCACATTGACATAAATAACTAAAAACAGTTTAAAACTTACATTCTAATAAAGGGATCATCAGTTTAGCAGAGAGCAAGTCTCATAATAATAGATCAAAATGTTTTCAGGGGCTGGGCAGTATCATAATGAATAAAGCAGGTCTGTGTAAAACACTGAGGAATGAGGGACATCGTGATGAGCTAGTCAAAGGCATTTAAATTCAATTTAAGAATAAATGCTGTTTGGGCTTAAAAAAAAAGTGCCAGTTGGATTATTAGGTTAGTAGAGCAATGTTCTGCCTGTTAAAAACATTCATTTGTTATGCTAGATTTCCAGATTTTTGTAGACAAATATATGTGAGGATATGAGACTAAGATGGAATACACCTACTTTCAATATTCATTGCCCCCCCTTTTTTTTCCTGGCTGGTATTTGAACCCACAGCCTTGTACATGCTAGGCAGTCTGTCTACCAATTGTGTTGTGCTTCCAGCCCACTTGTTTTCATTTTGATTTTTAGACAGGGTCTCTCTTCTACCTTTGCCTGAGCTGACCTCAAATTCGTGATCCTCCTGCCTCTGCCTCTGGAGTAGCTGGGATTATAGGAGTGAACCACCAGATCTTACTATTCCTTCTCCATTTAATTTTTCCCTGTGAGGCCTCATTGAACATTCCTTTGGTTTTCTTTCTTTCAAGTCCCAATATTTGACCTATTTGTTCCCATCCTTTACTGCCACAGTTTGTTGTTTTGCTGTAATTGTAAGTCATAGAACATAGCTGTAGAGTTTTTCACAGGTATAAATTAGAGAGATATAGACCAAGTTTAAGAATAGGAAAGGTATAATGTCATTGGAACCTTTAAAGTGTCTTGTCTGGACAGGAGCAGTATACTAAATAAGAGCAGTCCCAGTTTATATCTGGTCAATGTGCTTTCCTCATGCATACCCTGCTCCAGGTGCTTCTCAGAACCTACCAGCCATTTTGGTTCTCTAACCCTAAGCACAGTTTTGGACTATTGTCCCAAGCTGTCCAATCAAAATGTCAAAAGTCTCCTGATGAGGAAGAAGTTAAATATTTGATCTTTGGATCATTCACTTCCTTTCCCATCAGGACAGCACTAGGAAAAAGAAAATAAAGCAGGCAGTCTGGACTAATACTCTTGTCAATTGGAAATTCAGGTAAATAAGATAATTGCTTTAAAGAGGAAGAGGAGACTTTTCTACAGACAGCCCATAGCAGGATCTCCCTGGGTAAGGATTACTTATAGTAAATCAACCTGCATTCGAAAGTCATGTAATGACATAGGTCATTTTATAACTCTTTGAGGTATAAAAGGGAGATGTTTCATAAATTATATGCTCCTATTTTGTGAGACAATATGCAAAACCTCCAAAAAATAAAAAATCCTGGGTCATAGAAAGGAAGGATCTAGCCAGTTAACCAGAATGTCCCAGAGCTTTCTCAGATCTGTTTGAGAATTCCACTGGAATTCCTAGGCATATGAGCCAAGTTAACACATTCTCTTTTTGCTTAATCTGGACTGCACTGGATTCTTATTTGCCTGTACTCTTGAAATGATTTGTAAAACTTGATGCTCTGTTTGCTGTTTTTAGGTCCGATTTGAGAAGCTAATCCTGTGTGTTAGCTCACCTGGTCATGGTGATTGGTTGAAGGATGAACAAGGAAATACCAATCAGAATACTGTACTCACTAAGATTTAGGAGCAGGTTACCCACAGAACTTAAACAGAGATTTGAAGAGCTGGTAGATGAAGATAATTCAAGAGACTGAGATGAAATAAGGGGTAGGTAGAAAGTGATCTTTTGCAATCTGGACAAGGTATGACTATATAGCTCAGGATATCCTGGAATTTACTATATAGCCAAAAACTATATGGCCTTGAACTTGCAATCTTCCTGTCTCAGCCTCCCCAAGTGCTGGGATTGCAGGCATGCACCACCATGCCTGACTTGAGAAAGTAAACTGTGATTATAGCATTTGAATCTCTGAATTTAACCCAGTTAGCACATTCTCATTTTGCTTAATCTGGACTGCACTGGACTCTTATTTGCAACCCAGAATTCTGACTATTAGTATCACTAGAATTTTGTATAGGCCACACTGAGGGTCTGAGAACTCAGGACCATGCAAGTTCACTATGAAGGAGTAGTTCTCAGAGATTAAATATTTTATAAAGCCTTTTGAAACAAAGAATGCATTAAGTTATTTTGAAATTCTAGCTTTGGTTTACACATAAACATTGGAATTTTAAATAAGGTTGCAACTATTTACAGACATAGATACAGGTGCATATATATATTTATTGATTTTTTTCATGGTACTGGGTTTTGAACTCAGGGCTTCATGCTTCCTAGGATCTACCACTTGAGCCATGTCTCCAGCCCTAGCACTATTTTTAAGCATCTTACTCTATGTTATTATGAAGAAAAGTCTGCCTTCTTATTCTTTTGCTTGATTTACCCTCTGTGTGAAATCTTCTGGGAGTGTTTGACCAGGGAACATACAGTGTTTTGTGAATTTGGCTTTGACATAGGAAGCAAAACTCTACTTTAGCAATTATCCCTTTATGTTTTAATTATTTATTTATATATCTCCATTTCCTTAGAGATAGGGAATGAATCTTATTTTCATAACCTCAGCACCTGGAACATAGTTAGTGCCTAATGTTTTTAGAATGAATAAAGTGAGAAATTTTATTTTTACCATCATTGAAACTGCACATATCTGACCAATGTGAAATTGTACAGGTTGATCCCCTCCCACTCTCTTCCAAATGTGCATAATTATTTTACTTTGTATGCAACAAAATGTTTAATTGTGATGAATGATATTATAGTTAAAGCATGAGGCAAACATTTGCTGTAATAATCAAGGAATGACTAAACTGTTCCATGGATTAGATTAATGGTTAAAATCATGAGCCTTTGAAACTAAAATTTATTCTTGCTTCTTGCTAGTCTTGGAAACTTAGTCAAGGTGCTACCTCTCAGTTTCCTCAATTTACAGTAGAAATAATAATCCATCATATTATTGTTATCAGTATTAAATAAGTACTGTTTACAACTGTTTGTATGAAGAGTATCTAGCACATAGTCAGTGCCACCTAAGTGCTTACTGTTACCATTATTATTTGTATTCCCCAAACCTCATCTTTATCAAAGTAAAATGAGAATAATATTGCATATATATGTGAATTTACAATGAGACAGTGCATACAAAATGCCTGGCAATATATGCACAATTGCTAATTTTCTAAGCCAAAACAATAGTGGAACATATTTAGCATGATAGTATACAAACACATACACACACATACACTCATAAGCAGTGCAATATTTAGGTAAATAGGTATAGGCATTGGAACCACACTGCTGAGTTCAAATCCAGTCTGCACTGCATATTGTTTGGGTGATTTTGGGTAGGTTATTTAACTCCTCAGAATCACTTCTAATAAAATAAGGAAAATGACAGTATCTCCTCCTTAGTGTAGTTTTCAGGATTAATTGAAGCAGTCCCTCTAAACCAATAAAAACAATGGCAAGAAAATAGTGAGCAGTCAATAAGTGTTAGCTCTCAATATTGTTCTGAGACTCTGTTGCATTCAGTGGTGAAAATTAGGATAAGGACATCTGCTGCTCAGACTGTAATGTAGATAAAATGAGATAGAACCCACAAAAACATCTAATAAATAGTAGGCATTTGATAAATGTCATTTTTCTTTCACATTTCCGTGGTTCAAAAGACAATGCAGAATTTTACATTGCCTTCAGGTTATCAGCACAAGTATCAATTGAATTTCTATGTGCAAATATAGGGCAGAGAAGAGGAGGTAGAATTTGATCAGTGACACAAATTAAACTTTGTTTATTGGCTAAATATTCCATTGGCTTATTAGCTAGTCTTTTCATCTAAAAGCAGATTGTGCCAGAGATGCCTAATTTTTTGGTCACAGATAAATGGAGTTTTACCCTGTTCAGAGAAAGCTAGAGAAGTAGGCTAGTATTCCATGTTTCCTGTAACAATCATGGTGCACAATCTGCTAGAGCTGAAAGAGAATGTTATTAATCAAAAGATGCAAAAGTAGCTAAAGGACTTCATTATGCTGTTTTGCTTCCACAACTTGCACCTGGAGCTTTTTAATGAATGTGCCCTTTGGAGACAGGTGGCACTCTGCAAAGAGTAAACCTCTCTAAACCTCTTCTTGTCTCAAACTGACATGTCTTCATGGCACTGTGAATAATCAATTTAAGTCTTAAATGATGTGAAAGGCTTTGGTAAGACTATAATTAGTTGAAACAATTTTTCCTGGTCTATAGGAGCACACATTGCTGGAACTGGGGAAGACAGAATGTCAAGAAACAGCTGGAAAAAAAATCTTGCATTCACTGAAAAAGGCAAGCCCATAAAAGATAATGTACATTAGGTGAACAAATCCAGTAGATGGCAGTTTACTAACATATAATATCATTTTGTTATGGTGGACAATTTGTGTTTAAAGTCCTCTTAGAATACACAGGAAATATATATCTTAAGCGTTATGCATTTATTGTCATCTCTTTTGTGGTAAAACTAGCATGTTCCACTTCTGTATGTGATGTCTGCTGGCTTAGAGACTCAGAATTGTTATTAACGTATCAAAAGGACATTGAAATACTCTAGGATTTCTTCCATCATATTTATTGGGACTGCATTTATTTTGAAGCCATATAGATTTTTTATTAATAATTGAAGAAATTATTTGAAAAGTATTTCTCCAGTGAATTAATACTTCCACCAACAACTGATTCCTCTGAAAAAAATGGCTGTGATTTTAATATTTCATACTTATTTCCTTTAATTGTTAGTTAAGATATTTAACAACCTATTAGAGGTATGGAAAGGGAGCAGAGTGAAAAGGCAACATTTCCAAGATATTTTTGAATGTTAAAAAAAGAAAAATAAGAACCCAACTTTCACTGAGATATAAGCTCAAAGATTTTATCACTTGTTACATGGGATTTACCAAAAATGTCCAGGTATTCGGAAAATTCTGATCCCAGAACAGAAAGCTGATAGTGCTTCCTAGATGGAATCAGACCATTACACGTGCTGTATTTATTTAATTGAGCATAACTTATATCCTCCAGCAAGAAATCTTCTACATGGTACCCTATTTTCTTGGGTACCATGGCCTGACAGATTTCTCACACAAGTAAACATTTGAAAGTGATACAATTTTGACATGAAGTGTGCCTATATTTTGAAAGACATTAAATGAGGCTTGTTTGCTTATAATTTTCTAATAAAATAAAGGGCCTTCTGTAGAAGACAGTTTAAAAAACATATCATAACATTTTAAGTGTGTAGGTCTTGCCACATTTGTTACAATTTTCTAGTGACAGACACAGAGTAATAAGATTTCACTAACAGATGCTTAGTTTTGGGTACTCACCTGTCACTCAAGTTGGCAGGGTTTTAGAACCAAACACTTTCTTCACCATGTTACTGTTTTGAAGGGCTAGTTATGTCACATAATTTGATTTTGTTTAATTGAAAAGAATAAAAGTTGCAAAGTATAATATATTAAGGCTTATTTGATAGAAAACTTTGGAATACACTCTGAAAAACCTACTGTGTCATATTCTACTAGTTTAAGTCTATCCTACCCTATATATTCCTAGAGGACAACTTTGTCCCAGGTCTCAATAAGATCTGAAATTAAAAAGCTTAAACATAATTTCTTTCAGATTAATGCCTACTTTTAAGGATTTTTTATATAGACCTGAATTTAGATTTAATTACTGAATTTGAATTTAATTATTTGATATTTAAGGGTAGCAGGCACCATTCAAGTTGCATAGTTTCTTCATTTATTCACTTTTCTCAACAGCTATTTATGAAATGTGTCACATTCACTGGTATGTTCCAGGAACTATGTTATTCTTAATGCAGAATAAATATTTCACTATCCATACCTCTGACATGGAGCTCAGAGTCTAGCTGAGAAGATAGACAAGTAAATTAATAACTATACTACAGTGCAATAAAGGTTATGACAGGTTTGTATAAAGTCCTGTGGGAAAACAGATGAGGGAGCAATGTATGTCACTTGGGGGTTCTGTAATGACAACAGAGAGGAAGTCACATTTATGCTGGGCCTTGGAGTTTGAGCAGGAATTCTCAGAGGAGATGTGGTGACTGAGGATATAGGGAAGGAAATAGACATGAAGGCAAAAGAGTATGTTCAGAGAATGGCAGAATAAATTAAAGGGAATGGAAAATGATGTGGAGTTGTACTAGAAAGGCAATTCAGGGAAAGAGTGCACATATTGGACGCTAAAGACTTTGGCATGACTTTTGTAGGAAATAGGGAGCTATGGAAAAACTTTAAAAGTGAATAAAGGGATACGATCTGTTGTATACTTTAGAAGTTATCTCTGACAATGGTGTGAAAGATGATCAGACTAGGCTAGGAATAGGCAGGCAGAGATATGTTCAGGTCCTGTACTAACACAGTCCTGTACCCACATGGTGGGTAAGGGCATATATTAAGATGCATTTTTAAATAACTGAATTGTCAGAACTTGATGGTCAGTTGCTAGGGAGAGGCATAAACTAAAGGGAAAAAAAAAGTTAAGGATAATTTTAAGAGGTCAAGTTCACAATTTTTAGGTTTGGCTAGACATTTATTTAATCATCTTCTAAACTTTTGAGAATTAGAACAGATGAGAAAAATTAAACTCTGCAAAGTTCAGTAATTTGCCAAAATTATTGGTATGAACTTAAATGTGCATCCTCAAACTCATATGTTGAACCCTAACCCACATTGTGATAATGTTTGGAGATGGATTCTTTGGAAGTTAATTAGGTTTAGATAAGGTCATGAGAGTAGGGTTTCTCATGATAGAATTAGTGCACTTATATGAAGAGACCAGAAGAGCTGGGGAGGAAGCTCAAATGGTATAGCACCTGCCTAACAAGCTTGATACCTTGAATTCAAACCCTAGTGCCGCAAAAGAGAGAAAAAGAGAGGGGAGGGGAGGGGGGGGGGAGAGAGAGAGAGAGAGAGAGAGAGAAAGAAATGTCTCTTTAAGCCATCCAGCATGTGATATTTTGTTACAGCAGTCTGAGCAGACTAGAAGTACCTATAGTTAGTAATTTATAGAGGCCAGGTTTGAGCACATGCTATTTGACTAATTCCAGAATGCAAGCTCTTACCCACTATGCTGTTTCTTTCTATAATGACTGGGTAAGAAATGGTACCATTATTTTAGCCAGGAAATGCAGGAGGAAACCCATGTTTTATAGGGAAGATAATTTGTCTTTTAACATCTGGAGTTTGATATACCTTGCAGGTCAGACAGTAGATATACTTAGAAGAGAAGTGGAAATAACTGTCCAGTCCTGAATCTCATGAAAAAAATGGAGTCATGAAGCACAAATTTAGGAATGTCAGAGGAGTGACTCAAATGGCCCAGATAATAGATGTGCAGGGACAAGGAAGAGGACTATACAGAAAGCTTTCAGGCCATGGAGCAAAAAGGGTCTGTGGACAAGACTGAGAAGGAACATTCAAATGGATTGAAGGAAAACTTTCTTTAATTATAGTACAACTTCCATGTAAGTCTGTGGAGACTTTTTCTGTCTTAAGCATATACTGGGCAGAAAGTTGAACCAGAATCTTCTTAATTGTTTATTGTCTCAATAGAAGCCATATTATAATTTACAAACAGTCACTCACAGCCTTTCTTCTCAATTTCCCAATCACTTCCCATTGAACCTCAGTACAATTTACACCACACAAATTTCTGTAGTCACATGAGGCCACAAATCCACATGCTTGATGGTTCCCCCATCCACACCTCAATTCCTGCTCTATACTTGAGCCACCTACAGGTCCAACACGTTTCCATGTCAATCTGAGAACTGCTCCACTTGTGAAATATTTAACCTTGAAATTTCAGTAGCTGAGCACAGTGTATCTCTTCCGCCATCTTACTCTGTAATGCATGTTTAACTTAGTTTAGATTATTTATAGAATATTTGACATCTATTAAGTGCTAGGACTTAGGAAACACACACACACACACACACACACCCTAGCAATGAACATTGTCCCTGATTTCAAGAATCTCACAAAATAAGAAGGGAGCAGATATAACAAAGTTGCAATCTTAGAGTGATTAAAAAAAATAATAGAAGTGCAGGGTAGATGCAGCAGTGTGTTGTGGCAGAAAGTTTGAACAGTTGCACTTGAGTTGAAAATGGGAGAGGTATCATTTATCTGTGATTTTATACCTAAACCAACAAATTTAGTGACTTAAAATAGAAATGATTTATTATTTCTCACAGTTCTGTTGGTTGGGCTCCACTGCCAACTGGTGGCTGGAATGAGCAGGATGATCAAGAAGGACTCCCTCACATGCTGGGTTAAAAGTGCTATAAGTCCAGCTCTCCTCTCTGTCTTTTCTCTTACCGTTGTATCACATCCTCCAAGCAGGAGAGCCTACATTTCTTTACAGAATGGCAGCTGGGTTAGCCTGAAACTAGAACAGTGTCAATTCTTTAGTGATGTATTGGTCTGGCCAGAAATATGGAGTTTTGATGGGGGTAATGGAATGGGTTTATAGGAATGGGAAGAAATGTTAACAGCCATTTTTTGGCAATTAATGCAGGAGACTTTAATAAGGAAAAGATGTTTGAGATAAACCTGGAAGACTGAGAAGTTCATTAGGCAAATGTGAGTTTAGAGGAAGAGAAGCTCTACAGAATGAGCAGAGTCACAAGAAGGCAGGAAGCAGCAAAGTTGGACCATTTGTCAGGACATAAGAAATGACTGGAAGAACTGAGAGGAAGGAATGAGAAATGAGCTTGAGAGGCAGGCAAGATTCTGCAAAACTTTTATATTATAAGAAGTAAATTGAGCTTTATCTTCCAGGCTGAAGATAAACTTGTATGGAAGAGTTCACTCTCATTGATTCTTCTGTATCTTACTGGCCTTATATGTTCTTTAAAAAAAATTTTTTTTGTCCATACTGGCGTTTGAACTCAGGGCCTCATGTTTGTTAAGCAGGTACTCTACCACTTGAGCCACACCACTAGTCCCTCCCTTTTTTTGGTCTTTGCTATTTTTAAAATAGGTTCTTAACGTTCTTGCCTGGGGCCAGCCTTGAACTGTGTTCCTCCTACTTATGCCCCTCCACACAGATGGGATTACAGTTGCACACCAAAATTCCCAGCTTGTTGGTTGAGATGGGGGGGTCTCAATAACTTTTTTGCTTGAGGTTGCCTCAAACTGCAATCCTCCTGTTCTCCACCTTCTGAGTAGCTGGGATTACAGGCATGCACCACCCCACCCACTTCCTTTATATGTTCTTTTTTTTAAACAGTGTTTTTAGGCAAAATTATTTAATGTCAATAAATATTTAATAATTTTACAAACAGAATTTGTTACATGTTTTGGCTGGTTCACTGCACATCAAACTGATTTTTCTTCCAAGATAGCCCTCTTTAAAAGATGTTTAATCTGGTAGTCCTATCAGCCCTACGTGACAGAAACATAGGAGATGATCACACCATAACCAAGAAAGAGCATCAACTACATACAGTTACAAATGTTGTAATGTTATGCAGTATTTGGCTGTTACAAATCTCATTAGCAATGATATAGCCATTATAAAAGTCCTGTGGCTTGCACAGTTATTTCTACTGGGCAATAGTGTCCCCAACAGGTTGACTGCTACCAAAGTAGCATGTAGAAAACCTTGTGGAAAAAATTTTTATGGTCATGCCCACAGCAAATCCTTTATATGTGTTTGATCAGTAAGCCTCCTTTGGTTTCATTTTCTTTTCAACTCAACTGACAACTCATGGTCATTCGGTCAAACCTATCTGTCCCTGGAACCCTTAATTCTCAGCACTGTCATGACATTGTCCTAATCCTCAATTCTAGAATCACATCATCATTTGCTTGTTCTGATCCTGAAACCAGGCAGTGACTAATATTGGAGCAATTTCCATAAAGCTTTTGATTGCCTGTCTTAAATATTTATGATATTTAACCTCTGTTGGACTCTCAGTATTTTCTACCGTATCTTTTCAGATCCTTGTGCATTCCCTCTGATGATATGTATTTTTCATCACTTCTTAAACACTACACTTAATGCTTCACTCTTCATACTAGAAGATTACTTTTGTTGCTCCACTAGTAATTATAACTGTAAAGACCTCCCTTTGCAATCTCTCCTTGAAGTTCATTTGTTCTCACTCATTCTGTATCATTCCCTTCCTTCCCTTCAAAGATTCTGCCATCACAGTAGGACTCATTTTACCTCTTTACATCTCTAAGTAGATTTACAGTTCCTCCATTCTTATCCTCATCCCTCCTTCCACAGTTGTTCTTCCTCTTTTCTTCTCTTTTGCCCTAGATCTTAAATCTCCACATATTGCAAGTTCTTGGTCTAACAATTACACCCTTTATTTCTTTATTCAGTCTAAAACATGAAAAAGTATTCTCTGTCCTACAAACATTTTCCTCAGCCCTTCTTTCTTCCAAAATCAGTATTCTCTCATCATACCCCCGCCTGTTCTTCCTTGTGACATATTTACTCCTTAGCAGCTTGCAATTTGATTTAAATTCTCAATTGAATACCAAGCAGTTTCTGACACATTGTATGCATAGAATAAATTTATTTATTATGTTTTAATTCCCAATATCATAATATCTTTTTGGCTTTCATCTTACTTATGGTGCATGTGTGGGGTGAGTGACCAATTCCATTTTTGAACATGCCCCTAGATCATGGGGAGCTTGCTAAAGTACACTTAAGTAATGGTTAAGATTGGACATAATGGCTGAGATTCTGTACTGTATAGAATTCTTCCACAGTCAGTCTTACTGCATTTACATTTTGGTTTATGAGAACCTGTGCTATGCCAGCTGGTAAATAAATTGTATATTACCATTCCGTTTCTCTTCCTTTCTCTCTCCTCTCCTCTCCTCTCCTCTCTCTCTCTCCCTTCTTTCCTCATGGTCACTCAGTTTAACCTATCTGTCACTGGCACCCTTAATTCTCCCTCTCCTTTCCCCCCTTCCCCTCCCTTCATTTGTGTGTGTGCATGTATGCTTTAGGAGGTTTTATCACTATGTAAAAATGTGTGGTGAACATTTAACACATGACAATCATAGTTTTTTAGAGCAACAAAACTTTTATATACTAGATAGATTTCCAGAGAAGAAACCATGGTTTCCTGGCATTCAGAAGGTAATCAATAATATTTTGTCGGATGAATACTCCTTATAGATAGTACAGGAAAAAAAATTCAATAAACAGAATGTTTTTCTTATATTTTAAAATCAAATATGCCATCTATTGTTAGAGCTTACAGTGTTCTAAAATTCTGACTATTGTGCTATTGTTATTGAAAGCAAAAGAAGTAATCCACAAATCAGTGTAGCAGGGCTTGTTTTCTCTGGTCAATTTCATCTGTTAGAATATTGTTTGAGATGCAGTCTTTCCACAGAAAAACACATAAACTCATGAGGAGTGTGAACTTAAACTATAGCTATAAAACTATGTACTTATTGGCCTTCAATTTATCTAACTTCTGTCTTACAGTCTGTGAGCTCATTTAATAGCATAAAGTAAAGGAAGCTGGAATAGCATCCCCTCTGCTGCATACCTTTGGGACTTCCTGTATCATGATGACATTCAGTCTCAGCCAACCTGACAATAAAATGACCCATTTTTCCAACACAAGCAGCCAGAGAAGGAGACACTGCATCTTTTCACACTGCCTCCCTTTCCCGGAGCCAGTTCGATGCTTCCTTTGGGCTGAACACATGCACACACAAAGCTCTTCATCAACAGTTTTTCACGTTTTCTGTTAAATTGGGTTTGCTCCTCTTACATGAATTTCCCCCTAGATACTTTTATTCAAATAGAACATAAAGCATTTGAGGTGAACTAAAACTTTTTAATAATAAACGTTGTGGTTATAAAACCCAAGGAAGACAAGACTACTGAAGCACTGAGGAGAGATTGTTAAAGCCAAAGAAAAAAAATTTTTTTATGTTAATCTAAATCTTAAAATCAGACTTTTCAAAAGGCCAGCATTACTCAGTTGGGAACTTTTATAAACAAGCCTTGGGAGACTAGTCCATAAGGTAATTATTTTATCATCAAAAGTATTGAGTAAAAAAAAAATGAGTATAGAGTAAAGATTCTTTGACCTTGGATATCTCACTTTTTGAATAAATGACCTATGACTATTATGGTTACTTACTTAGATTTCATTATTGTTTTACTGAAAGTAAATGCTCACTTTTTGGGCCATGTTTTGTTGCCACTGTTGAATTCTAGGATGACTAGACAGATTTGAGAGTAGTCCTAATTCAGTGGAAAGTTCTGACTGCATCTTATTATTACAGATAATAATTTAATTATTTGAGCGGTACCCAAAGTGCTAGTTACCATAAAATATATTGTATTAAGTTTTTAAAGTAACTAAGAACTCGATCATCATTTTATTTTAAAGCCCTTGTTTTCTTAAACGCTCTTATTAACAATAAAAATGTTATTGATAAGCTGTTAACATCATTGACACTAGGTAGAATTCTAACTAAAGAAAACAAGACCAAGTCAGAAAGATTTCTATGGAAAATAGCAGAAAGGCTGTCAGAAAAGCATAATTTTCAATGAAAAATTCTGCTAGCTAAAAATGATGTGAATATTGGTCCCTGCAATCTTTCAGTTGCAATATTCAGAAAATAGAGTGAAAATGTGTAAAACTATAACACAATTTATTAACTATTATAGCTGATACAGCTTCTGGGCCAGTTACCAATTTATTGTCTTTTGGCTCCAAGTATACCTTTCAATACATATTCTGTGATAGATAATTTCTTTTAGTGCCTCTCTTTTCAAGTGAGAACTATATTTTCTCAATAGAGGGTGCTAGAGGGACATTACTAGAAGAAAGACTCTCCTCCCATGTTTGGCTGCTGTTCGCTGGGCCAGCAGTGTGAGTGTAAGGACATCTGATGGAGATCTGCCTCAGCCCTGTGCCAAGAACATGCTCCTTTCACAACCTTGCAGCATTGGTCTAGAAATAACCTTCCTGCTGTGCATGTGGAAATTGGCACTTCGAAGGTTTCTGTCATCATCAGTGCCCATTCCCCTTTTTGTGCCCTCAAAACTTCAGAGCAAGGTGGCTCCACACCCTCTGTAAGTTCTGCATTCTTTGCCTGAGGCTCAGAAGGCTTCCATCCTTCTGCACCTACCTCTCCCCATTGCCCACTCATCACTTGCTCTCTAGGGCGTTGCTTTCTTATTGCAAACACCTGCAGAAGGGCCCTGGCCTGTAGAAAATCAGTTAATTTCTGGGCAATCCAGTGGGTCAAATTATTCCTCCTCCAAGGAGCCTGGAACCACATTTTGGGGAGAAGGTCCATTTTAAAGTTTTTTCTTCCTTAGGTAGTCTCCCTCAACCCTAGGATACCATCTTATACTTATTTTCTTATAGTTTAATAATTCCTTATATTAAACTTATTTATCTCTCTGTGTGGTTTCCTGATTAAAACTAGACTGATAGACTTTGTCTCAGGATTCAAAATATATTACAGGATCAATTTCTTACTTGCGCTTCCTTTGGAGTATGTCTACCTTAGCCAGGCTACCATTTTGTGGCTTCACATTTTAAAATTTTTTATCATCAAGCTTATTTGAAGGGTTAAAATTTCTTTTTTTATGGAAGCCCCACACTTTAATAGGCTGTTGTGGTTTCCATATACAGGTTTCCATACCAGATTCCATGACTGTGTCTGTTGAGGACTCTCAGCTTCTCCCTTACTGCTTATCTGGATGAGGTAACTTCTGCATTTTAGGATGTATTACATATAACATCCTACTTATGGTATCAGTTTTTTAATCATTACGAATTTTGTTTCAAGTGATATAAACTCACCTTAAACTGGCTCAAGTCAAAATAGGGAATTTACTGGTTCATGTAACTGAAAAATCCACAGGTGAGCCTGGCTTCGTGTGCAGTTTGATTTAGAGCTCAGATGATATCCAGGGCTTTCTCTGGGTTGCTTCTGTTCCATTGCTGACTTTCCTTATGGGCATAATGGATAGGACAGCTCGAGTCATCTTATCTTTAGGTACCAAATATAGGTGAAGAGTCAAAGCTTCTCTTTCCTAGAAGCATAGGTCTTAAAGCATTGCTGTGGTGATTAAGATGTGTAATATTTGTGAATATTATTTGGGTAGTACATAAACATTGTAAGTGCCCACTGTTTGTTACATATTGTTACTGTTATTCCATTAACTTTGTGCTAATTGTCCATTTCTGTCCCAAGTACTGTAGTCAAATAGACAGAATATCTAAATCATTTTAGGATCCTCTTTCAGTCTCACAGGTTAATTTTTTTTATGATGATTAATCTTATGTGTCAACTTGACTGTACCATGAGATGTCTGGATATTTGGTTACTCTTTTTTTGACACTTTTATTAGCAAATATTAGTTGTACAGGGGGTTTAATTGTGACATTTATATATTGTGCATTAATCTTGACATATTTTTGAGAACATTTTGGAATAAGATAAGATTTGAATTGGTAGAAGGAATAAAGCAGATTTCCCTCCCTATTGTGAGTAGCTCTCATCCAATCAGAGGCTTGAATAGAACAAAACAGCTGACTTTTCTGCTAGTAAGAGGGAGCTCTTTCCACCTGATTGCTTGAGTTGGAGCATCAGTCTTTACTACTTTTGGACTATAACTGAGACCTTAGTTCTTTTTGGGTAACAAGCATGCTCCTAGTTCTGAGGTCTTCAGACTCAGACTAACTGCACCATTGGATCTCCTGCGTCTCCAGCTTGCAGACCTTAGGATTCCCATCCCCTCTAAAACCATGCGAGTCAATTCCTCATGGTAAATCTTCCTCTCTCTCTCTGTATATATGTATGTGTGTGTATATACTCATATATATATATAAATATTTGCATGTGTACCTACATATATATCCTACATCTTATTGATTCTATTTTTTCTGGAAAATACTGACAAATACAGCAGTCAATAGTTGTTACTATTGACCTTTGAAAATGAAGGGGAGAAAAGAGGGAGATGTGATTGAGGTGGGAATGTAGAAAAATATGAGGAAAATTGAAGAAGAAAAAATTTCCCTCTTCACAGTTTTTTTCTTGAGTTGATAAAATACTTACCAATTCTAGGCTTTCAGTTTTTTTACCTGTCAATTCAGGGCTCAGCAAAATACAAAATACTGTGCTGCTTTCCACCATATATCTTCTTGATTTGTTGTTCAGAAACAAGAAGATACTAGAGAACTTACCTGTACTCTTGGGCTGGGATGAGACTTAATTCAAGGGTCCCCTTGGAATTATATAATGATTATAGATATTACATAAGGTAGTGACTCAAAAGTTTAGTAGCTTGATAATTTATTCACAAACTCATTCAATTATTGATTTAGGACTATATGCTGAAAGTATGTGCAGTAATGGAAGGAATTTCAGGGTATGTAAGATACAGTTCCTAGCTCTCTATTGGCTTGTACACCTGTTAGAGGATAAGATATTAATAAATATCTGTAATGCAGGGGTAAGTTAAATCAAGTTGATAAGAGAGGTTCAAATTATTGCAATTAAGAGGATAGAGAACATGTACTGTTCTCAGGAAAGATTTAATGAAGAGGCTCAGTATATTTGAGCTTTGAAAAATAGATAGAATTTTGACATGAAGAAATATAGGAGATGATTTCTAGTGAGAAACAGCATAAGCAAAAGAACAAGGTTAAAAGGTAATATAACCTGGGTTGGCATTTGTAAATAAACAAGTATAATTAGAGCATAATATTTTAGGGAGAAAGTTTAAGAGTAAAGTTTTAGAGAGATGATCACAGTGAATCTTAAGGGCTAAGCTAATAACTTACAGTTTTGAAAAACTGTACTGAGAAGTTCATAAAACATAAGTGTACAACTCAATAGATTGTTATAAAGTTAACAAATTCATGAAGTTTGTGTTCTAGATCACAAACTAGAACGTTTCCAGTACATCAGAAAATCCACTCCTGTACCTTTAAAACATACACTTTTCTTTCTCCTTGAAGGAAATTACACTGACTTCTAACACATTAGAGTACTACTACATGTTTTAGCATTCTATTTATTTGTCATTAGATATTCTGTGTCATTTTGTTTCAGTATTGGTGAGATTTATACATGCTGTTGAATATATCTGTATTTCCTTTATTTTTATGTCTTATGGTATTCTGATATATGAATATGCCATAATTTATTTATCCAAGTGAGTGGACTTTTTGTGAAAGAAGGGGTTATATGCACATGTTCAGCTGTAGTAGATTCTGTGAATCAACTTTCCCAAACTATATTGTTCTTAAACTTCCACTGCCAGAATTTTTGTTGTTTTACAATCTCCCCAACACTTGGTATTTTTAGGTTTTTAATTTTAAGGCTAGGAAATTTGCATTTAATTTTGTATGCAATTGTAAGCTTCTAAAATTTGAGTTGGAAAACAGTATGAACATGGGAGGTGTTGCATGAATTAGAATGAGGGAATGATTTCATAAGAGAAGTCAACTGGAATACTATTGTAATGATTTCATGAGAACAATGTAGAAACAAACTACAATATTAATGGCAAGATTAAAAGGGAGGAGATATTACTCCTATAGTGTGTGTCTACAAATAATAAAAGACGGTAATTAATAAATGGTGAGGATAAATGTAGCAAGGGCTATCAAAAATGCTTGCTCTTAAGTAATTGTCAAGGATGGTAAAGTCTTAACCAACTTAAGAAGGCCCAAAAGAAAATTCAGGGAAATTGTTCTTACTCTAAAATTATGTCACTGCCTTATTAAACAGTTTTACCATGCCTTAGTTCAAATTTGTGACAATCTCTTTTTTTCAGTTTTCATTTTTCATCATTGCTGTGGAAGATCATTCTTGGAAGAAGTTGAATCTGTCAGGGAAGAAAGAACCAGGACTATGGTGAATAGTTTAATTGCCTTCCTCTCAGTGAACTCAGTATCCAGAGAAAGCAACAGAGCTTTTCTATTATTCAAACCTGACAGCTTTGGTGTAAGGCATGATAGTAGCTAGGAGAATGACAGGTCTGGGACTTCTGTGGAACCAGAGTCCACATAGATTTTAATGTGGTTCTATTCTGTGTGCTCACCTTTATCACTAATTCTTTCTTTGTCTCTGGACAAGTTTTTTGAACACTGACAAAGCAATAGATTTTTCCATTTTTACAGTAAGTTCTTTATTTCACTGGGAATTTACAGAAATCTGGAAAACACGTAGATACTCTAGGACCAACACTCCTTCACCTTCGCTTGTATTGGTGTTGCAATATAGGTGACTCAAGTTGATTAATTTTTGAGACAAATTGCTACATAATAGTCCAGGTGTTGCTGGGCTTGTCTGTCTATATGAGTTCCTATAGAATGAATCTCATGAGCTTTATGTGAATTTTAACCCAGCCTTTTTAATGGGGGCTTTAGTCTAGTATCTTTGGTAATATTTTATCTGTCATTGTTTCCAGGAGCATATGACTATTCATTAAACTTGTTTATATTGCTTCTTCCAATGGGATGACTTTGACAAATGTTTCATCTTAAATTTGTACTTTCTGGGGCTATTACCTGTGCCTTCATAGCTCATGTTCTGGCACTAACAAGAAACAGAATTAATAGTATCTTATATTTCTTGGCTACTTTAAAGTTTACAAAGCATTTTTATATCTAATATCTCCTATTATTCTCCCACCACCTCATGAGTGAGGTGTTATTACTTTCATTTTATAGATCAAGAAATGTAGGCTGAAGGACATACATATTTCACAAATCATATTCCACTGATTTGTGGAAGATCAAATCAGATTTTCTAATGCTAGGTTCAGTGCTGTTTGGCAGTGCCTCTATCCTCATTACTTTTTGTATCTGGCTGTAGATTTCCTGTTATCCTTCAACTGTTAATCAGAAACTGTATTCTTGCCAGGTGAGGATTATCTGCATAGAGTACATAGCATTAGACAACAGCAGCAATTCTCAAAATTAGTGGGATAATTTATTACCTGGAACCAGAGAATTTTCAGGAGGTAATCTTAAGGCATAAGGCTTTCCTTTTATTTTATTTTCATTTGCTTTAATAATACTTGAACAATATCAGTATCATCTCCTGTGCAAACATGGTTCAGATAAATACCATCAAACTTTATTACCAGGCTATTTCACATTTGACTTCTTTATGGCACTGATAAAAGC
Source organism: Castor canadensis (assembly GCF_047511655.1). Taxonomy (NCBI): domain Eukaryota; kingdom Metazoa; phylum Chordata; class Mammalia; order Rodentia; family Castoridae; genus Castor; species Castor canadensis. The sequence continues at coordinate 104,047,447 of NC_133392.1, read as the reverse complement.
TTCAACTACAGCCTGATTACATTGACAAAAAGTTGGTTTTTATCACATTCTAAAAATTGAATTGATGCATATGTAGCATTTTTCTTGAGAGAAATAAATTATTTTCTTAGATTTGTTCCATAGATCATCAGCATGTATGAAGTTTTGAAGAGGTTGGCCATTAGTAAATATATTAAGACAATAATCAAAACAAACCAACGAGAAAAAAGGCAAATCTTGAATAACATAACATTAAGTATCATACAGTATGCAAATGCAAAACTAAAATGCAGGTGAGAAAAAATATAATGCCTGTTGACTTATTAGTAGTATGCAACTCAATCACCCATTGGAGTCTACTGACTAAGATCAATGGAATGGAAAACATGACTCTCTTGAGTTCTGTTCTTCTACTGAAAAGATATTTTTGGCAACATGATGAAATTCAGAGAACTGTGTCAGGTAATGAGGTTTTCTTCACAGAGCAGTGTACCATGTCCATTCTATCACTGAAAGAATAATGACATGAGTCAGAAAAGCTGAACATATATACATTTAAGTTCCTGAAAAATGATGCGAGTGTACAATTATTTAATTATTTGGATGTTTTGTCAATGTTTACTCTTGGCTAAATAGTGAACATCTTCATATTCAACCATTTATTCACATATTTATGAACACATTACACCTCAGTCCTTTAATGGTAGCTATAGAATGATCCAGCCAACATAAACAAAGGTGGAGAAGTTGAGGGGGTTATTAATTAGGCTCCAGGATAATAGGAGTAGGTGATTCTTCCCAAAGACTATGGAGATGCTCAGAGCCAAAGGGACTGAGAACTATAAACTTCAAATTCATTAGAAGACAGAACCCTAAATCTGAAAGAGTTTTGAGATAGGGTCTCACTATATTTTCCAGGCTGGCCTCAAACTCAGGGTCCTCCTGCTTCTGCTTCTCCAGTGTTGGGATTTCAGGTGTTTGCCACCATACCTCATTAAATTTGGAATTTTCAAGCAAAAAAAAAAAAAGACATGAAAGAGCAAAAGCCATTTGGAAGTGAACAGTTGCTTATTTGACAATTTCCTCCTTTGACAGTGCTAGTGAGAAGAATCAGAATAATTGAACACATGTACATTTAACCCAGAAGTCAGGCTGGCTAAAAGGGCAGAAAACTGGGCAGATAATTATTGATTATTCTTTCCTACAATAGAAATTACCTAATATACTGTTCTTAGACACAATTTAAAATGGATAACAGTAAAAAAGTTACAAATGTAGTAGTCATTTCATTTTTTTTGTAAAGGATCCTACACAACGTTTGATTGATTTTAAAACTAAATTGGATGATTTTGGACTTCATTTAGTAATATAGAGTCACAGACTCAGATGAGAGAAAGTGTTCAAGGTTATCCAGTCATTTCTCATGCAGGCATCTTTTCTATATTGCTCAGGTTAAGAGAAAGTCTAGGACGCGGTTCTCTGTTGACATGGTACTTGAGGAACCCTACTTGAGGTGGTACTCTACTCCACTGTGTGTAGCTTTCTATTTATAGTTATTTTTAGCAAGCTATAAAGCATTCCTGATTCCTACCATCATTTTGATTGTTCATGGACAATTCTCTTCTTCATCACATGCACTCTAGTGTAATTACTAATCATGGCCCTCACCCCATTCTACACAGAAGGTATTAATATGACTCAATGTAGACCTGTAGTCATTCTGTCCCTCAAATATGAATCTTAAACACAGTGACAAATAATTATCATAATTTCTTTCCAGAAATGGTACCCTGACCAAACTATTTTTCCCCTGAAACTTTGCCTGTATTGCCTACTTTCTTATTCTCTGAATGAATCTGCTCTGGTTTTTCTTGTTTCCAAAACTGATTCTTCAGCTTCCTGCCAATTCGGTGCATGTCAGTCAACTGGTAGCATGCTAAAACAGAAGAATCTCAGGCTCATCCCCCTCAAGTATATAATTTAGTAGTGTAGGGGGAGGTGCAGGGAGTTAAATTTATAACATACTCTGAGTGAGACTGATGCTGACTTCTGGGAATTACTGTGTAGATGGTATAACTCAAATTAAAATTTGCACTTTAATAGAAAATTCCTGAAAGTGGAAAGGCTTACTCACTGATTCAGTAAATGAATGAGTCCCAGTACCTTCATTCATTTGGTAATCCAACAAACAGATATGTGATGTCTACACTGTATAGGCATCATAATGAAATTGAGATAAATAGTATCATTAAGATTATTTGAGGTTGAGTATACAGCTTGTTTTGGGGGACACTGAGTTGAGACACTGAAGAGAACAAGGAACACATATCTGGATTTTTAGGCCATATTTGGTAAACATTACAAATAATCTTTAAAATAAATGGGCAAGCATTTATTTCTATATACTCCTTAAAAATGTAACAGTTTAGAGAGTCTTAATTATAGGCACATTCCTTCCAATATGTTTTAAGAAAAAGTATAGCGAAAACCAGAAATCTCAGCTCTAATTAGTCTTAGGCAAAATAATAAAATTCAGTCATACCAATTTTGTCAGGTTTAAATAAACAAAGTTTTTTTTAAGTTGGCTCACAGTCACATGCACAATGCACAGCAAAGATAGCTGTATAGTTGAACAGAATATGAAAATGTTCAGAAGCACTTTCAGTGAATAACAAAAAATTAAATAAAATTCTGTTAAATTAGGCTCAAATGTCATGTCTTTTACAGGGTTATTTTCTGATTGTAAATCAGTGGTTTTAGGTGAATTTTCAAAACATATCCCTTCTGATATATTTTAAAATTGAACTCTGAAATACTCCGTCATAAGCACAAATTCTTATACAATATATAATTTGCAGAAAATTATAAATACTGACATAAAACTTAATTCCTTGAAAGTTACCATTTTGGTTACCATCGGTCCAAATTAAAATACTTAAATACCTGAAATACTTACTGTTAAAATACTTAAAATACCAGAAACATTGAAGCAAGTGCAGGAAAGAGCAGGGAATATGCTAGAAGCAATAGGCATAGGCAATGACTTCCTAAAGAAAACTCAAATGACTCAGAAACTAAGAGAAAGGATTGACAAATGGGACTACATGAAATTAAAAGTCTTCTGCACAACAAAAGAAACAGTCTCTAAATTGAAGAGGCTGACCACAGAATGGGATAAAATCTTTGCCAGCTATACATCTGACAAAGGACTGTTAACAAGAATATACAGGGTGCTCAAAAAAACTACACTCCCTAAAAAAATCAATGACCCAATAAAGAAATGGGAAAATGAACTGAACACAAGTTCAAATGGTCAAAAAAAAAAAAAAAACCACACAAAGAAATGCTGAACATCCCTGACTATCAAGGAAATGCAAATCAAGTCCATGTTAGGATTCCACCTCACTCCTGTTAGAATGACTACCATCAAGAACACAAACAACAACTAATGTTGGCAACGATGTGGGAAAAAAGGAACCCTCATACACTATTTGTGGAAATGTAAATTAGTACAGCCACTATGGAAAATAGTATGGAGGTGCCTCAAAAAATTAAAAATAGAACTGCCATATGATCCAGCAATTCCACTCCTATGGATATACTTGAAGGAATGTAAGTCAGGTAAAAAACAGGTACCTGTACACCCATATTTATTGTAGCACTATTCACAATAGCTAAGCTATGGAAACAGTCAAGATGCCCTACTAATGATGAATGGATAAAGAAGATGTGGTATTTACATGTAATGGAATTTTATTCAGCCACAAAGAAGAATGAAATTTTGTCCTTTGCAGGTAAATGGATGGAACTAGAGAACATTATCTTAAATGAAGTTAGCCATGTTCAGAAGGTTAAAAGCCACATGTTTTCTCTCATATGTGGAATATAGACCTAGTAAAAATTCAGCAATATTATAAAACACAGGTTACACTAAGGGGAGGCCACATATGAGAGAGGGAGAGTAAAAGAAGGAAGTTAAGAAGGTGAATATGGTTGATGTACTCTCTATACAAGAATGAATATAGGATTTTTAAACCTATTGAAGCCACCATAAAGGGGGACTAAGGCAGAAAGATGAAAAAATAGAGGAGATGAACCAATTTGTGTTATAATACATATATACCTGGAAATGTCACAAGGAAATTCCCTGTGTAGCTATCTTAAACAAACAAAAATGTCCTTTTTTTCCTTTACAAAATCAGAGAGTAAGAGTGCAGAACAGGTCCTGCTTGAGGGAGGGTGGTTGGTACCAGTTGGAGGGGGAGGATGTGGGGAAAGGATGTAGGAGGGTGAGTCTAGTAGAAATACTGTGTACACATGTATGTAAATGGAAAAATGATACCTGTTGAAACTATTCCAGGAATGGTGGGAAGGGGAATAAAGGAGAACGATGGAGGGGGAAATATAAGGATAGTATATTTAATACATTTTAAGAATATTTGTAACTGCTACAGTGTACCCTTACCCAATACAACAATAAAAAATTTAAGATGACTAAGGTAAAAAGGAGAGAAATGGAGGGATTAACCAATTTGTGTTATATGTAGACATGGAATGTCACAATGAAACTCCTGGTATAGATACCTTAAACAATTATGTCTTTTTCAAAAACAGAACTGGAAGGTAAAACAGGTCCTGTCTAGTAGTTGGCACCAGTAGGAGCAGGGAGGATGTAATAAGGGTATAGGAGGTGAATACGGTAGAAATACTGTGTACTCATGTATGAAAATGGAAGAAAGACCTGTTGAAACTATTTCAGGAATTGGGAGATGGAGAATAAAGATGAATGATGGAAGGGATGAATTCAACAGTGATACATTGTAACAACTTGTAAATGCACAATAAAAAGAAATAAAAGACCAGTTGTCTACCCCCCATAAAAAAACTTTCACAAATTAAACTCTAACAAAAATTATTCATCACTTATTTTTTTCATCCTGAAGTTCTATTTAAATGCCACTCTTGTGATAGAATTTTATCCTGGCCTGGTATGTTCCTGAAAGTCTTTAGTGATCATCCTTTTCATTTTATAAAAATATGCATGTGCATTGGAAAGTAAATTAATAATTTGTGATCATAGAATCTAGGAGATAACATTTCTTCTGAATTAAATTTTCATTGTACTTACTAATACACCATCTAAACCACATAATTTTGCATTTAGATAAACGAATTTAAGTTTTATTATAAATATATCCATTGTTCTAATGATTGGAATATTTTTATTCAATCTATGTATGTCTCTGGGGATAAGTATTCTTTATTGCTAGAGTAAGACAAAGGGCAGTATTAATCTATTATGTTTTTGTTTTGGTGGATGTAAGATCAGAAAAATGTGTTCCCATAAGTAAGTAGGTGGGAATGCAGTTTTTTATTATAAATTTTTTATTAGGATATATTCATTATAGGGGGAATTCATGGTGACAATTCCAATTAGACTTATATTGTACATTATTTGCATTGCCCCCATTGTCTCTCCCCCTCAGCCCCCTCCCCACCCCACTAAAAGCAATTGCAAGAGGTTTTTTAGTTCTGTTTCATATAGGTGTATGAAGTCCATCAATCATATACCGTTACCTTAATCTCCTTCCTTCACCCTCCCTCCTCCCACTAATACCCCCCACCCACTGCACACACTGTGCCTACTTTACAGTCCTGGTTTTCGTTATTAATATTTAAGTTGATGTTCAAAGGGGTGTCTCAAGTATGCCCACTATGAGTGTGCTTTGCTTTGGTCTGTTCAGTTCCTTCAAATACTCTCCCTTACCCCATTACCTCCTACCCCGTTTTTCAACAGCTTTCAATACACATTCTTATATCCTCCACCTTCACATCTTATGGTATGCAATATTACTGATGATCTATCATTCTTTTTTTCCTTTCCCTCTTTCTCTGAGTTCCATGGAGTAGTTCCATTGTTACAAACATGTTCTACATCTGAGTTTGTATATGGTCATGCTTGTTTTTTATATGTTTATCTTTGGATCTGTCTTCCACATATGAGAGAAAACATGAGTCTTTTGTGTTTCTGATCCTGGCTAACTTCACTTAACATGATGTCCTCCAATTGCATTCATTTTCCTTCAAACCCCATGTCATTATTCCTTGTGTCTGAGTAATACTCCATTGTGTATATATACCACAATTTCTTGATCCATTCATCAGTTGTATGGCATCTGGGTTGTTTGCAGAGCTTGGCTATTGTGAATAGTGCTGTGATGAACTTTGGTGTACAGGTGTCTCTATTGTATCCTGTCTTACATTCTTTTGGGTAGTTGCCCAGGAGCGTTATCACTGGATGATATGGCAGTTCTATCTCTAGTTTTTTGAGGAATCTCCATACTGCTTTCCATAGGGGTTGTACTAATTTGCATTTCCACCAGCAGTGTATAAGGGGTCCAGTTTCACCACATCTTCGGCAGCATTTGTTGTTATTCCCCTTTATTCTGGCCATTCTAATTGGGGTGAGATGAAACCTAAGTGTTGTTTTGATTTGCATCTCTTTTATAACCAGGGAAGATGAATACTTCTTCATGTATTTACTGGCCGTTTATGACTCTTCCTTTGAGAATTCCCTGTTTAATTCATGTGCCCATTTCTTCATTGGAGTGTTGATTCTTTGGAGGCTGAGTTTTTTGAGTATCCTGTAGATTCTGGATATTAGTCCCTTATCAGATGATTAGCTAGCAAAGATTTTCTCCCATTCTGTGGTGACTGTTTCCTTTGCTGTACAGAAGCTCTTTAGTTTGATACAGTCCCATTTGTTCATTGTTTCTCTTAGACGCTTCGCCTTTCGAGTTCTGTTTAGGAAATTGTTCCCATACCTATCTATTCCAGTGTATTTCCTACTGCTTCTTGGAGTTGCTTCAAAGTTTCAGGCCTTATATTAAGGTCTTCAATCCACTTTGAGTTGATTTTGGTAGCGGGTGAAAGGGATCTAGTTTCAGTCTTCTACATGTGAATATACAGTTTTCCCAGAGCATTTGTTGAAGAGGTTGTCTTTTTTTTTCCATTGTGTCTTTTTTTTGTCAAAGATCAGTTAGCTATAAATGAGTGGGTTTATGTCTGGATCTTCTATTCTGATTCATTGATCTTTCTGTCTATGTTCTGATTCAATGCTGTTTTTATTGTTATGGCTCTGTAGTATAGGTAGAAATCAGGTATTGTGATACCTCCAGCATTGGACTTTCTGCTCAGAATTGCTTTGTTTATTAGAGGTCTTTTAAGTTTCCATATGTATTTCACAGTTGTTTTTCTATTTCTGTGCAGATTTTCATTGGAATTTTAATAGGGATTGTGTCAAACATGTAGATTCCTTTTGGTAGTATGGCCTTTTCACAATGTTTATTCTACCAATCCATGAGTATGGAAGGTCTTTCCATCTTATGTCTCTTCAGTTTTTCTCTTCAATGGCTTATAGTTTTCATTAAAAATGCCTTTGGTTTCTTTCATTAAGTTTATTCCAATGAACTTTATTGTTTTTGAGGCTATTGTAAATGGTATTGTTTCCCTGATTTCTTTCTCAGTCTGTGCATTGTTGGTATACAGAAAAACTCTGATTTCTGTAATTTTGTATCCTACTAGTTTGCTGAAAGAGTTTATGATTTCTAGTAGTTTTGGGGGTCCCTTATGTATAGGATCATGTCATCTGCAAATAGGGATTGTTTGACTTCTTCTTTTCCTATTTGAATTGCTTTTATTTCTTGCTGTTGTCTTATTACTCTGTCTAGGAATTCCAAAACTATATCTAATAGGAGTGTAGAAAGCAGACAGCCGTGTCTCATTCCTGATTTTAAGGGGAACAGTTTCAGTTGTTCTCCATTTAGTATGATGTTGGCTCTAGGTTTGTCATATGTAGCCTCTATTATGTTGAGGAACGTTCTTTCTATTCCTAGTTTCTTTAGAGCTTTTATCGTGAAAGGGTGTTGGATTTTTCAAAGGCTTTTTCTGCATCTATTGAGAGGATCATGTGGTTTTTGTCCTTGCTTCTGTTTATATGCTGTATTAAGTTTATGGATTTATGTCTGTCAAACCATCCCTGCATTCCAAGAATGAAACTGACTTGATCATGGTGTATGATTTTTGACATGTTGTTGAATTGTTTGCCAGTATTTTGTTGAGAATCTTTGCATCTATATCCATTAAAGATACTTCTGTATAATTCTCTTTTCTGGTTATGTTTTTGTTTGGTTTCAGAATGAGTGTAATGCTGGCTTCACAGAATGAGTTTGGTAGTGTGCCTTCCCTTTCTATTTCCTGGAAATGTCTGAGGAGTATCGGTGTTAGTTCTTCTTTAAAGTTTTGGTGAAATTTGGCTGTGAATCCATCAGGTCCTGGGCACTTCTTTGTAGAAAGACTCTTTATTACTGGTTTAATTTCATTGGATGCATTGGACTACTTAGGTAGTTAATATCTTCTTGTTTCAATTTTGGTTGGCTATATGCATCCAGGAATTTATCCATTTCATCTAGATTTTTTAATTTACTTCAATATAAATTTTCAAAGTACTGTCTAGTGATTCTCTGGATTTTGTTTGTATTTGTGGTTATGTCCCCTTTTACATCTCTGATTTTATTAATTTGGTTCTTCTCCCTCCTCCATTTTGTCATGTTGGCTAAGGATTTGTCTATCTTGTTAATCTTTTCAAAGAACCAAGTTTTTTTTTTCTTCCATTGATTCTTTGTATAGTTTATTTGGTTTTTATCTCATTGAGGTCATCTCTGATCTTTATTATTTCTCTCCATCTGTTGGTTTTGGGTTTAGTTTGTTCTTGTTTTTCTAAGAGCTTAAGGTGCATCATTAGATTTGATTTGCGAGGTCTCTGTTTTTTTAATGTAGGCACTTATAGCTCTAAACCTTCCCCTTAGCACAGCCTTTGCTGTGTCCCACAGATTCTGGTATATTGTATTTTCATTTTCATTGGATTTTAGGAACTTTTTTTACTTCTTCCCTTATTACTCTGGTCACCCATTGGTTTTTTAGCAGTGTGTTGTTCAGTCTCCATATGCTTGAATATTTTCTGGGTTTCTTTTGTTGTTGAGCTCTAGTTTTATTCCGTGATCAGATGTGATGCAGGGGAATATTTAGATTTTATTGAATTTGTTGAGACTTGCTTTGTGTCCTAAAATATTTATTTTTGAGAAAGTTTCATGAGATGCAGAAAAGAACATGTATTGCCTAGTTATTGGGTGACATACTCTGTACGATATCAAACATGTCTATTTGGTTTATATGTGGAGTAGCTCTGAAGTTTCTTTGTTGATCTTTTGTCTGGATGACCTTGTCTATTAGTGACAGTGGGTCTCATGAGCTTAGTGAGCTCCTGGTCCTACTGATCTAACTGGGGCCACTTGAGATGCAGAAAGGACAAAGTATAGAAGATAAGCATGCAGAAAGTTGGGATCAGGTGTGCAGGGAGCTCAGATGGAGATGCACAACAGTCTCATTACTTCTTTTCTCTATTAACTCTTATTTTACTTTGCTTTTCTCTGTTCTTTAAAACCTGTTTCTATTCTTTAATGCCTTTCTTCTTTTCTATTCTTTAAAGTCTCTTTACTTAGACTTGCACTGTCCCATGTTTTCCTTAATCTCTTAAAGTCTTGCTTCTCAGACTTGCACTGTCCTGTATTCTTCTCTTAAAGTCTCAGTCCTCAAGACTCTCAAACACACAGACTACCAGCAGCAGCAGCAGCAGCATCATTGTCAGCAGCAGCCGACCCTTGTGAGCAGCCAACAGCCAGCCAATCAATCCAATCCTCTCACCCTTTACCAAGTCTTTTATATACAGTGGTAAACAAGGATGTGGAGCAACAGTTCTCAGGGAGGGGCGTGACACTGTAACAAGAGAAACCTGCTCTCTACTTCTCTGAATGTAAACATCTTAGGAAAAGCAGCTGTGCTGCATTTTTTCCCTCCTCTATGGCTGGGGCCATGCCAAACTTAGCCTATAGATTATTTGACACAGCTGTGCTTATGTCACATTCTCATAGGCTTCTCATAATCCAGTCCCCACAAGTGCGGTATTCAGGTCTCCTACTCTCACTGTGCTAGCATTTATCTGTGCTCTTAGATAAATGAGTTTGGGGTTTTTTTGTTTTTTTTTTTAAATGTAGATGGGTGCCTCTGTGTTAGGTGCATATATGTTAAGGATTGTTATTTCCTCTTGATGAATTGTTCCTTTCATTAATATGAAGTGACCTTCATTGTCTTTTCTGATTTATTTTAGTCTGAAGTCTACTTTGTCAGGTATGAGTATAGCTACTCCTGCCTGTTTATGGGGTCCATTTGCTTGGAAAACATTTTTCCACCCTTTGACTCTAAGTCAGTGTTTATTTTTTTTCAGTGAGATGAGTTTCTTTTAACAACATGTGATTGGGTGTTACTTTTTAACCCAATTTGCTATTCTGTGTCTTCTGATTGTGGCATTGAGGCCATTTATATTCTGTGTTAATATTGAGAGGTGTGTGTTGTTTCCAGTCATTTTCATTACCTTTTTGTTTAGTATTACCCATTCCTTGTTTACTGGTCTGTTTGCTCAAAAGGGTTTATTCTTTCATAAGTCTTCCTGTCTCACTCTAGTTTCTTTTTCTATATGTAAAAGTCCTTTAAGTATTTTCTGTAGTGCTCACTTGGTGGTCACAGATTTTTTTAGATTTTCCTTGTTGTGGAAGGTTCTAATTTCTCCTTCAGTTAGGAAGGGTAGAATAGTTTAGATTGACAGTTGCTTTCTTTCACGGCCTAAAATATGTCTTTCCATGACCTTCTTTCTTTTAGAGTTTGAGTTGAGAAATCTGCTATTATTCTAATGGGTTTGCCTTTATATGTGACCTGTCTTTTCTCTTTTGTAGCTTTCAGAATTTTTTCTTTGTTCTGTGTGCTGAGTGTTTTGATTATGATGTGTCTGGAGGTGTTTCTGTTTTGGTCCTGATGGTTTGGTGTTCTGTAAGCTTCCTGCACCTGGGTAACTCTCTTTCTCACGGTTAGGGAAGTTTTCTGCTATTATTCTATTGAACAGGTTATCGGTGTCTTATCTCCTCTCCTTTTTCTACACCCATGATTCATAGGTTTGGTCTTTTCATGGTGTCCCAGGTATCTTACATGTCCCATTTGTATTTTCTTAGCATTCTTTCATGATCCTGTACTGTTTGGTCTGATTCCTCTGCTTTGTTTTCCATTCCTGATACTTTATTTTCAACTTGCTCCACTCTGTTCACCAAGCTTTAGATTGTGATATTTATTGGGTTATTGAGTTGTTTATTTTGGATTGATTATTTTTTGAGGTTTACATATCTTTATTGATTTCCTCTTTCATATCCTGGATAGTCTTCTTAATTTCATCCATCTGTTTGTTTGTATTCTCTTTGAGCTCATTTCATGCTTATTCATGTTTTCTTTGAGGTCAAATACTAATGTTTCTTCTTTGAGGTTGTTAATCATTTTTACTATTGGTTTTTGGAATTCATTATTTGATAGCTCTTCCTCTTAACAGGTGTTTGGATCCTTAGTGGTAGAATTGGCTTTTGATGTTGAGCAGTTGTCTTGCTGTTTCATTCTGCATTGAGATTTATGCATCTGGAATTGATTTTGGTTATGATTTTAATCCCTGTGCCCCTGTAGTTGGGATTTTGAGTTTTTTTCTCCTGGAGCCCCAGCAGTGTTCCTCAGAGAGGGATATGCTCGATATGCTACCTCTTGTAGGGCTCTTGTGGTGGCAATTACCTCTTTTCTCCTTTCAGTGAGGGGTTGGAGTTCCTGCTATTTGGTGGGGCACAGAGGCTCTTCTGCAGTCACAGTGGGAAATGCTAGGTCTCTGCACTGTAGGGGGCAGGCCTCCTATCACTAGCAAAGTAGTGGATTGCCACTCAGTAGAGGAGTTGGGATTCCACCTCTTGGACAGGAGAGAGGTGACTGTCCTGCAGGGAGGTGCAGGGTAAAGCTCTGGGCTTCTGTGTGGCTTGGGGAAATAGGACTTCTGGTGTTGCCTATAGAGTAGCAGGTTATAGCTTTCTTCCCCTCAGTGGGGAATCTGGCATTCTTGCTCTTTGATTGGGGAGCAAATGCTCTCTTGCTGTCAGGAACTGTGGGAAGTGCTGGGCCTTCATGCTCTGTGGGGAGGGAAACCTCCTGGCACCAGCAGAGTAGCAAAGCCTGGAGTCTGGGGTTCACTTAGGTGTGTGCTGGCAGGCTCCTGGCACTGAGTAGCATGTTGAGGGTACCCATGGGTGAGCAAAGCCAGTGGGATTGAATTGTCTGGTGCCCACAAGGTAGCAGAGGCCCTGGGGTCTACTTGCATTAGTGTGTGGGCTTCCAGGCATGGGGGACCCAAGTTTGCAGGCAGCAAGAACCCTGAGTCTTGTTTGCTGTTGCTGGGTTAACCAGAACCATGGCAACTGCTGCAGGTGCAGGGGAACCAAGCCTTCAAACAGAGGGAGTTCTAGGGCCTGTTTTACAGGCATGGGCTCCAAGAGGGTAGTGCAGTAGTGCTCCAGGCACAGGAGAACCAAGTATTCCCATAAATAAGTAGATAGGAATGCAATTTTGTTTTGGCATTGTCACTCAAATACTGAACTCCTTCCAAGTTATATGCCAAAAATCACATAGTTTTCTATCACCAAAAATTATTTTTAATGATCTATCAGCTGTCATCTCAATTAGGACTTCTTTCAATTCTATTAAAGGCAAAGAATTGAAAGTAATTTCAGATTTCATTATTCAGTTATTAGAGTTATTTACTTTCTAAGTATCAATTCCAGTATTATGAGTTGTCTTGTTGTTTGTAACTCTGGTGATTTTTGCATTCAGGGTCAATGTACCATAGTAAAAATGATAAAATGGATGTCAGACATACCTCTTTTTTAGGGTGACAAAGACAAAAACAACTAACATGAGTATTCTCAGGTTGTTAAATACAAATGAATAGTGCAGACATAGAAATTATTTTTTGAAATTATTCATGTCCCCAAAGTATACATATCACTGTTTAAAGTGTGCTGGTCTGAGCATGTCTCTTTTTGATGCTAGTTAATTATTACTGAACATTTTGAGAATGTAAATGCTTTTATATTGGAGCAAAGAGAACTATGGCAGTTTATATATTACAGCAGAGCTAAAACAAGATCTCCTGTCCCACCAACTCTTCTCACAGTGTGACATTACAATTTCTCTTGCTGAGAAGTAGGAATATATTCTCCCTTCCTTTGAATTTTGGGAGGACTATGCCTATGGAAGATGTGATGCTATGTCATTTACAAGGCTAAAATATAAGAGGTGATAAAGTTCTGCTTGTTCTACTTGGGATGCTCTCTATTAGAACCCAATTGCCATGCTAGAAGGAAGCTAGACTGCACAGAAAGTTGTGAATAGATATTCTGATTGATAGTGTCATTTGAGGTCCTAGCCAACAGCTAGCCTCAAGTGCTAGCCATGCATCTAAGGAAGATTTTGAGATTGTCCTGGCTTCAACCACCATAACTATCTGAATACCACTGCATGAGAGATCCTGATCAAAGACCCATAACTAAGAGTGTTGATAATCAAATAACTGCCATTGTATTTTGGGATGATTCATTATGTAGTAATAATAAAGACCTGACCTAACAGAATAACTTAGTAACCAAAAGAATTTTGGTTACTAAATTCAAAATAATACACTTTACCTGATTTTAGATAAAATTTATATTTGTATATTATGAAAATTATGAATTAGTAATGCATAAATAATACTGTGAATAAAGTTAAATGATTATTTGATTTTTTAAAAGAAAAAATTGGAGCTTTTATAAACTCTAGTTTATTATTGATTAGGGTCCTCTGCATATATGAAAATATCTAAACTTTTCTTTTTAGGAAAATTATTTATTTGTGGTTTATTTTTTGGCTATACTAGGTTTTGAACTCAGCGTTGTGTTTGTTAAGGCAGGTGCTCTACCACTTGAGCCACTCCACTAGCCCCAAAATCCTTACTTTTGTTACATGTACTTTTAAATTTTTGAATTTTTATTTTCAAAGTAATGTTTGTTTTTAATTTTAAAGGATAAATAATACTAGAATAGTAAAAAATAAATCAATAGAACCAAACTCCTGCCCTTTTCTCATTCTCTGCAGACATCTACTTTCAGCCTCTTAGCTATTTATGCTGACATTTTACTTCTCAGTTTCTTTTTTTTTTTTTTTCATTTTTTTTGTTGTTGAGCTGGGTACATTGTGGCAGTTACAAAAGTTTTTAAATGTATCAAATATATCATACTTGAATGTCCCCCTCAATCATTCTCCTTTATACCTTCTCTCATCATTCCTGGAATAGTTTCAACAGGTGTTATTTTTCCATTTACATACATGTGTACACAGTATTTCCATTAGATTCACCCTCCTACACCCTTTCCCCACATCCTCCCCCTCCAACTGGTACCAACCCCCTCCCCTAAGCAGGACCTGTTCTGCACTCTTATTCTGATTTTGTAAAGGAAAAAAAGGACATTTTTGTTTGTTTAAGATAGCTACACAGGGAATTTTCTTGTAACATTTCCAGGTATATATGTATTATAACCCAAATTGGTTCATCTCCTCTATTTTTCATCTTTCTACCTTAGTCCCCCTTTATGGTGGCTTCAATAGGTTTAAAAATCCTATATTCTTATATAGAGAGTACATCAACCATATTCACCTTCTTAACTTCCTTCTTTTACTCTCCCTCTCTCGTATGTGACCTCCCCTTAATGTGATCTGTGTTTTATAATATTGCTGAATTTTTACTAGGTCTATATTCCACATATGAGAGAAAACATGTGGCTTTTAACCTTCTGAACATGGCTAACTTCATTTAAGATAATGTTCTCTAGTTCCATCCATTTACCTGCAAAGGACAAAATTTCATTCTTCTTTGTGGCTGAATAAAATTCCATTACATGTAAATACCACATCTTCTTTATCCATTCATCATTAGTAGGGCATCTTGACTGTTTCCATAGCTTAGCTATTGTGAATAGTGCTACAATAAATATGGGTGTACAGGTACCTGTTATTTACCTGACTTACATTCCTTCAAGTTTATCCATAAGAGTGGAATTGCTGGATCATATGGCAGTTCTATTTTTAATTTTTTGAGGCACCTCCATACTATTTTCCATAGTGGTTGTACTAATTTACACTTCCACAAATAGTGTATGAGGGTTCCTTTTTTCCCACATCGTTGCCAACATTAGTTGTTGTTTGTGTTCTTGATGGTAGTCATTCTAACAGGAGTGAGGTGGAATCCTAACATAGATTTGATTTGCATTTCCTTGATAGTCAGGGATGTTCAGCATTTCTTTGTGTGGTTTTTTTTTTTTTTGTTTGACCATTTGAGCTTGTGTTCAGTTCATTTTCCCATTTCTTTATTGGGTCATTGATTTTTTAGGGAGTGTAGTTTTTTGAGCACCCTGTATATTCTTGTTAACAGTCCTTTGTCAGATGTATAGCTGGCAAAGATTTTATCCCATTCTGTGGTCAGCCTCCTCAATTTAGAGACTGTTTCTTTTGTTGTGCAGAAGACTTTTAATTTCATGTAGTCTCATTTGTCAATCCTTTCTCTTAGTTTCTGAGTCATTTGAGTTTTCTTTAGGAAGTCATTGCCTATGCCTATTGCTTCTAGCATATTCCCTGCTCTTTCCTGCACTAGCTTCAAAGTTTCAGGTCTTATGTTAAGGTCCTTAATCCACTTTGAGTTGATACTCATATAGGGTGAAAGACAGGAATCTAGTTTCAGTTTTCTGCATGCAGATATCTAGTTTTCTCAGCAACATTTGTTGAAGAGGCTATTTTTTCTCCATTGTATGCTTTGGCACCTTTGTCAAACATCAGGTGGCCGTAGCTGCATGGATTCTTATCTGGGTCTTCTACTCTGTTCCATTGGTCTTGATATCTGTTTTTGTGCCAGTATCATGTGTTTTTGTTGCTGTAAACTGACATTAAAGTATAGCTTTAGAAACTTCAAACTATACCACAGATCTAAGCTTTTAATGGTACAATTACTGCGAATTTTATGGGGGGGATTTTTTTTTCAATTTTACATATTATCTCTTAGTTCCCTTATTTTATTTTATTTCTTTTATGGTACTGGGGCTTGAACTCAGGGCCTACACTTTGAGCCACTCCACTAGCCCTTTTTTTTTGTGATGGGTTTTTTCAAGATAGGGTCTTGTGGAATTATTTGTCTGGGTTGCCTTCGAACTGTGAGTCTCCTGGTCTCTGCCTCCTGAGTAGCTAGGATTGCAGGCATGAGCCACCTCTTAGTTCCCTTTTATAGAAAATTAGGATCATCTCTTTAACACTGCTCCCTCAGACCATATCAATGCATATACTTATTTTTGTTTCTATTTTCCAATTATATAGTTTTAGCATGCTTTCTGATATGTTAGTACTTACAGTTTATATTTATTTGTACTATGATTACGTTTCTCCCTTCTTAACTCAAATCAGTACTTAGTGTGTCTTTTTGTTTGTTATCCGGGTTCCTGTGACTATTTCAGCCCCAAACTTTCTTAAAGAAATGTGAAACAGCTTTCAATAAAGCTCATGAACATATAATTTCTTCCTTGCTTTTTCCTTCTTTCCTTTTCTTCTTTTCCTTCTTTCTATATTTCCTTCCTTCCTTTCTTCCTTCCTTAAGAACTATTATTTCTGGAGACTTCTGTCTTCCTGTGAAAATCTGGATTCATTGCTTGCTAACCAAGTACCCCTAGCTGACTTTTAAATTGTCATTGATGGGAATTTTCTCCCTTCCTTCTTCCCTTCCTTCCTTCTTTCTTTTTTTTTCTTGTCTCTCTTTTTCTCCCTATATTGAATTCTTCATTCATTGAAGGTTTTTTTGTTTTTGTTTTTGTTTCAGGAGAAATATTCATTAGGATGACATTAAAAGGGGAGAAAAAGGCTAGCATCTACACAAAGTAGCATAGTGTGTTGAGACAGCGTTCAGAATAGGTTTTATACCTCTTCTACCTATGTACTTTTTTCTACCTGTATACATTCGATTGGCTATCTTTCTTTTCTTGTGGACCTCATTGATTGGTTGTCTCTTTGTTGGACCATGGTTTGAACTTCACATTCTGGAGCATCTCCTGAGCTCAGCTTTTACTATAGCATTCCTTCTGCATTTCCCAGTGAGACCCATTCATCCCTCACACTCCTTCTGCTCCTTTGTATTCCTTTGTCCACCATGTCTCCTTAAAGTGGGGGACCTCCTCTACATTGTTCCTTGACAGAACAACAAAACCAATCCTAGTTTTAGTGGGGCAAATGTCTCATCTTTTAATTGCTTTGAGCTGGGTAGGGTCGTAGAGATGTCCTTAACTATGTATTTGTTGTTCTGGTGGAGGGTTATGGGGAAGTCCAATGGAACATGGTAGGGTCTAACTGAATACTGGAATAATATTGTGTGGAAGCTTGTCTGGGGGCTAAGAGGCACTGAAGGGTCAGGTGATAGGGAATGGAACCCAAGTTGTAGCATCATTTGTAAATTTATGGCCTAGAGGTGAGAAGAAACAAATCTGGCTAAAACATTAATAAAAGAAGGACCAATGGTGAAAAGGAGTAAGATAGCTACTAGAGGTCCCAAGAAGGGAAGAAGCCAGGATTACCATAATCAGCTATTTTCCCATAAAAGCCATCCTTGGGTGGCTCATCCTCAAAGTCAAGAGGCTTGGTATGTTAGTTTGTGATTGTTGGCTTGAATTTGTTCTGATCTATTAACCCAAAAGAAACAGTCTTCCCCAAGCACAGCACAGGTTTGCCCTTTGAGGCAACAGTAAGCATATCTATAAAGTCCTCTCATTTTATAAGACTACCACTGCTAAAGAGTCAATTCATTTTTATACATCAACGAGGGTTTGGGCTAGGGTATATAAAACATTGGCTATCTCAAGTGTCTGAATTTTGTAGAGTAGGGAGAAAGAAATATTTTTCCCCATTCTTGTCCTATGTCTGATGTAATTTTGAAGTTTATTAGTAGTGACATGATTGGATAGCCCCCTTGTTTAAGAGGTTGTGAATGCCCATACATAAGAAAAAGCACCTCAATTTTTCCTAAAGTTATAGGAATAGTGAATGAGAGAAATGCTAGTTTTTGTCTAGTTAGAAAGAAGACAGGAATGGACTTTAGAGTTAGGTAAGCATGACTATGAGATATTTTTTTCTTCACAACTTCTCCACTTTTGTTGCCTCCAGAGCTATCTACTTCCTATACATCCCTGCACCTTTTTTGGTTTTTTTGAGGGTTTATTGAATCTTCAACTCCAACTTTCTGAGCTCTAGTCCATTTCTTTTCCAACTTACAAAATTTTGTTGATATCTCTTGTATACTGTACCTGTTGTCTCATTCAGCTTTCATTTTTTTTGTTCTTGGGTTTTATAATTTTTTTTACTCTGCTCTTAGTCATATTTCAAGATTGAATGTATCATTATATTTCACCTACATTCTGTGGCTTTAGTTTTTTCACTTCCAATATTTATTAATTCTGCTTCTGCAAGCATTTTTAAGCAATAAGATTTTGTAGTTGTCAGCATGTATGTGAATCCTTATCTGAAAAAAAGTAACAAAATGCATATCTTTATTATTTCTTGATTCATTAGTCTTAAGAAAGATAATTTGTAGTAATGAGTGTTTGTGCAGAAAAAATAGGAAAACATATAAGAAATTGGTTTTGTCATTGTTAGCATACTAAAGGGGTGAAGAGGGAAAAGTGAGTTTATCCCTGCTTAACCACTGTTTAGATGAGTAGCAGCAGAGAAAACAGG
The DNA here is from genome assembly GCF_047511655.1 of Castor canadensis. Lineage (NCBI taxonomy): Eukaryota > Metazoa > Chordata > Mammalia > Rodentia > Castoridae > Castor > Castor canadensis. Next base: position 104,028,700 of record NC_133392.1, on the reverse strand, counting down.
GTTTACTGAGAGTTCAGGATTGCTGCTCTAAGAAGTGGTTGAGGTTCTGCTGCTGCAACTGTTACCACCATTTACAGGTACTTAGAAGCTTATACCCCTGGCTATAAGAACCCAGAAGGCTAGAGTCTCCTGTTATCGTGGCCACAGTTACTGCTACTAGAGCCCATAACACTATGCTGCTAAGGCCTATACAGCACCATGACTGCCATTGCTGTGTAATGGCACTGCCTGTGGAAAGACTGCATAGCCTACACTTGCTCCCTGGTGCTTCTGTGTGCCCCCAAAAGTAAAAACACACACAAAGATTTCTCTCTCTCTTCTGCCTTTCAGTTCCCCAACAATGCCTCCCATTGGCAGAAGCCCACTGGAAAGCAGCTGGCAATGAAGTCTGTGTGATGTCTGTAGGCTCCTAGCCATCTTGTGATACAGAGGAGATTCCAGAAGTCTGGGGATGTTGCTGTGAGCCAAATGACATATAGCCAGCTCAGAGATTTTAAAGGGAAAGCTTTTTTCCATGTACTCATATCTAGCTGGCTTATCCTCTGAGTGTGATACACATCTCTATGTGTATTGTATGTACATATTTCTAATAGTCAGGGAGACTTTGAGAATAAAATCTGAACTGCTTTGGCAAAGAGGTTTGATAATTTTCCAACTGTGAAGAAAAATTTAATGATTATGATATTTCATTGATTATTTTAGCATTGCCAGAGTTTATATATTGCTGTTTTTGTTGACATTTACAAAATTTGGAGTATTTAAATTTAATAAATTATTAAATGGGACTTTCCAATTGTCTCGGATTTTTGGATAAAGCCAAAAATTGAGCATAAGTGTTCTTAAATTACTTACATCATAAAGATTTTTCTAAGGGTAGCCAAAATTAGGTTCAGAAACGGACGCCCAAAGCCTGTTGAGAGGGAACGGGACTGGGCCTGCTGCTGTCAACATGCTCTGTCTCATATTCCTCCCCCAACTCTGAACAAACTTGACTAGACGAGTGAAAGACTGGACCATTTTTTCCTTTTTAAAAACTTATTTGTTAAAGTAAATATATTCTTTCAGACGAATCTGGCTATTTTTGTTGCTCAAATTGAAGATAAAGAAAATCCTGTTTGTGCAAAATGTAATCATAGAAAATAAAAGGGTGTCTGTCTCCCAGATTCCTGTGCTCTTCTTCTCAGAAAAATTCAGAGTTCAATTCTTCTTCCCAACAAGTTGCTCATGTTTTGAAAAGGCAAAGGGAGGACACATTTATGAAGGTTATAATATTCCTATTTACTTATTCTTATGCCTTCTGGGCAGAGCTATTCAAAATAATGGAATGGGAGCTGTTAAGAATTGATGTCAATATCTCTCTCTCCCTGGGTGTATGTGTTTGTGTGTGTGTGGTGTGTAGTTTGACCAGAGGACTCACAAATACCCAGAACTTGCTTTGCCATGGCCATCCTTCCTTCAGAAATCCCCAAAAAAGGATATGTGCAGGATATGCTGAGCGACAGAGGATTGTGACATTGTACTTAACAACTGCTGGGATTTAATTCCCAAACTCCAAGCAGACAAGCGGGAACTAAACAAGATTCCTAAGAGTCTTAGGAGGAATTATATATACTCAATTGTTTTAAATGGCCTGTTTAAAAAAAAAAAAGTCCCTTTCTACTCCAATATTGAATCCACATTTGAATCTAAGTATTGCCACGTGGTGAAACTCTACTCATCAGTGCCAAATTGTAAGACATAAAAACATCTGGAAATGGAGAGTGTTCGGTTACCTTGTGGAAGATAGAGGTGAGAATTAGCCATTCTTTTTTTATTTCCTATTACAACTAAGACTTCTTGTAAGGGGAAGAGATCACACAAGTATGCTACCTTTTCCTCTCAAACACTTCACTATGATCCAGTTCAGAAATGAGAGTCTGATCATCTAGATCAGCAATGGGATGAAGTGGGTGGACAGCAGAGGTAAATGAAACCTAAAATTCTGAGTGACCAAAAAAAGCCATTGTGTTCATGTCAGCCTTTGGAGTAGTCACTATGAATAATTTAAAAGTTGAAGGCTTAATGATTGCATGTTTTAGTGAAGAATAAGCTTGATTTTACCTACTTTGAATAAACTTTACTGATCATGTTGAGATTGCTTTATTTTCTTACCTGTTGAGAAACTTTCTGTTTATCTTGCTGATTTTTTCCTCTTTCCAGACTCTAGTGTCTTTTCATGTTTAGTCCTGTGTATTCAACTGCACATTGTGGGGCAGGTGCCATTTCCAGGATCCAATATGATGTTGAACATTGAATAGGCAGTAAAGTATGATGGTAATGATGAAGCTTAGTGCATGTAGGATATTACTTAGGTTCATTAGGAGTTTACCAATAGACTTTTGCTTGTTTGTTTTGAGACAGGCTCTCACTATGTAGCCTACATTGGCCTCAAACTCATACTCCTGCCTCCTCCTCTAGAGTACTTGAGTTACAGGAGGGCACCATCATATCTGGTTCTACTAAACTTTTTTTTAAATTAAAACTGTCTTCAAATCCCTGTTTTGAAAAGTTTGCTCAATATTTTTTTTTCTTAAAGATTATTCAGTGGTCTGAACTCAAGTGGTAGGTAGAGCACTTGCCTAGCAAGCATGAGGCCCCTAGGTTCAATCCACAGTACTGTACCACCAACAAAACATGATTGAGTTGGGCTGGAGGTGTGGTTCAAGTGGTAGAGTGCCTGCTTTGCAAGCATGAAGCTCTGAGTTCAAATCCCAGTCCCACTGAAAAAATGATTTAGTGTTTTTAATATACCTTAAAGGGCTGAATTTGCTTTTTTTCCCTTTTTTTTTTGCACTTACTCTTTTGAAAGAACATACATGTGAAGATATATTTGGGATATAAAATATGAGAAGAGCTGCAAAGATAGGGGCAATCTCATAAAATGCCCTTTTTAACTAAAGTAGTATGTAAGGGAAAAAAGAAACCTCTTTTCTTTGAGTTACTCAACTCAGGTAGTTGAAATAAGAAAATAAGAACAGTCCTAGAACAGATTGACTTGTTTTTCCTTAATGATTAGGCCAATTTCCAATGCTCTTTTGCAGAACAAAATGACATGCATAATGGGAAAATATTAATGGGAAAAAATAATGGGAAGTGATTATACTTTCTTGCCAGCCAGTGTGCTAAATTATATCAGCTCATTTAATCCACTCAACTACTCTATAAAGAACATGACATCATTATCTGTAATTTATAAGCTAGAAAACAGTCTCAGAGGACTTGAGAATTTTCCTAACTGCCACCGCCAGTTATGACAGCCCATGATGTGAACATACTTCCGTTTGACTCTCTAGTCTGGCTCATAACCTTGATCACCATACTTTACTGCCTCCAAAAGGCTAAGAAATGTTCTTAGGAACAAAAAGAGGAAGATGGTTTTCTTTTCAGAGAACTTTAGGAAATTATCCAAACCATCAGAAATCTGAGCTTCACATTTTATGAAAGTGGCAATTAGACCATTTGAGGGTTTACTTAGAGCTTTGAACTGACACCTTCATTAAGGTTTAGAAGTAGTTGAGACATACTTTAGGTTGAACTTTCAGATTGACATGTTTTGCACGATAGTCATTCTCTGCTGAAGAGAATGACTCATTTGTATAAAAGAATGACCTGTGATTGACTTGTTGTTGGAAACAAATAAAAAAGTTATAATAAATTGAGACAGGTTATTTTTCAAGGGGGTAAAATCCGAGATCAGGTGCAGTATTAGCTTTATATATATATACATATATATATATATATGTATATACATGTATATATATGTATATATATATGTATATAATTTCATTTACCTTGTCTAGTGCATCAGATTTTTGTTTTGTTTTGGAATAGTGAATGGAGTTATTTTAACGGAGTGCTAATGTGGTGGGTGCCAGGTGAAAAATCCAATTGAAATGCTGTCACAAGATTCTTTTGTTTTACTGACAAGAGGTGTCATGTTCTCTTGATTCCCGATATATGGAGTGTGAACTGATAAATAGTTTGGAGATGAAATTGTCACTCACCATTATCACACTCAAGCAATTATCTTTTCTGTTGGCTTTGCAATGCTAGCCATGAAATTCAGGTTCTGAGGTGTGGCAGCAAAGAGAAGGAAAAAACAACATGGATGTGATCAGAAACTGAAAAAGTGCTTACTTTGGTTAGAAAAGTAAGATTTCGAAGGGCTTAAATTCAGGTGGAAGTATTTTCTGCTATTTTCAAGAATAAAAGAGGAAACAAAACCAGGACAAGGAGGCAGATTGGAGGGGAATCTACCTTAAGGTTAATGAAACTTAAGCTTCAGGATCCGTTACATGTTGGAAATCATCCCAAGGTTTTCAGAGAGGCCATAGTAGTGTGCTTACTTGGCAATTTATATTTGTAAAATTTGGGCAAGATTAATAAACACAGTAAGTTAAATCTGCTGGTGTTTTCAACTCTGACTTCTCTTCCATTACATTTCTCCTCTATTTGGTGGCTTTGTAGTGATTCCACACATTTTTTTAGGTGTAACTAAGGAAATTTGCATGGAGAATGTATTTTGTTTAGTTTAGTGAAATATGTGTTTCACACTATTACTTGCCATATATTTAAGTTTCTCCTTCCTCATTCTGGCATAGTAATAGCTTCCAGGTATATGCCTATTGCCTATTCTGCCAATTTGATTAATGTTGTGATTTACTGGTAGTGGCCAAAGTAGTAAGAATATGTGATATGAACATGTCTTAAGGTGCTTAGTATTTAAAGTATATGTGTAATGGAATAGAAATAAGGTTTGACATGTTTAACACTAGAAGTTAGTCTGTGAAAAACATTTCTGATAACAAGATGTGTAAAATTATAATTGGGTGATTTGGTTCCTATCAATGCTTTCACCTATTAGAAATATACTTAATAATGCAGTATATAAATTTATCATTTTTTCTCTTTTTTGGTAGAAATAGTGTGAAGTAGAATTTGTGAGAGGATATGTGACATTGAAGTGACTGCTGACCATCTGGTTACCAGCCTGATGTTGAAGAAATCAGTTAGAGGAGAAGTGAGAAAGCTTTGGAGATGCACAGCTAAAACCTGGTGTATCATTATGGAAACCTTTCTACAATTGGACTTGTGATCAGCCAACAATGTAGTAACATCAACAAGACAGCAGAATAGGAGTTTCCAGTGCTCATTCCCTTGAAGAAACTCCAATTTGAATAATCATTCATGTATAAAATATCTTTTCCAAGAAACTGAGAAAGAAATTACAGCACCTGGGTGGAGCACAGAAATAAGAGGAGACATACTGAAGAGGATAGGATAAACAGTTTCAAATTGCCCACATCACACCTCCCCCAGACCTTCACAACTCAGTGCATAGGGATATAACTTCCCTGTAGGGGAAGGAGAGATAAGTCAGTACCCAACTTGTCTGAAGGCTTTAACACCAAACTTGGTCTAGTGCCAAGAGGGACCCCAGAGCCCAAGCTATGGGCAGTCCCCAACAGATGCAAGATTCAAACCCATCACAGCATCAGCCCGGCCTCTGAAGCTCTAGGCTACAAATTTACCTATGTGGATTTAGACTCCAACTCTACCCCAAATCCAGACCAATCGCCACAGACCCAAACTCTAGATATTCTCTAGTTCTGAGCTAACCACTATGGCAACAGGCTTCATGTCCACCATTGAAGATCCAGAAAATAAGCCCACAATTAGGCCAGACTGGGATTCACAATCTCAGGCTCCAGGTAGTCCTTTGTTGCTCCAGACTGCAGTGGACCCAGGACTGAACCACTTTAGCAGATTCTGTGTTCAGTACTATAAAGACCACAATGTGACAGTCTGGTCCCTGTGGATCTGGACTTCAAGCTCACCATGAACTGAGCCACTTAGCGGGTAAGCCTAACTACAGACCCCAACAGTCAGCTCACATGAACCTCTGGATGAGCTTCTAGTGCAAGCATTTCTATGCCAAAACCATTCTGTAAGAACTCAAAGAAGTGCCTACTTACTCTACAAATGTGAAGCCACTAATGCTCAGCCACAAAGATTGTGACTGACACTACCAAAGGAACAAAATAAAGTGCTGGTAACAAATCTTCAAAGCATATATCTATGAGTTGCTTGACAAAGAATTCAAAATAACCTTTTAAAGCAGCTCAGGAACCACAAAAGGACACACACAACTAAGTGAGATAAGGAAAAGAGTGTGGGAACACCATGGAAAGCTCAAAAGGAAAAAAGACCATACAAAAGAACCAAACAAATATTCTGGATTTGAAGAACACTATGAATGAAGTGAGAAATTATGTAGCAAGATTCAACAGCACATTTGACCAGATAGAATAAAGACTAAAAAAGCTTGAAGACCAGTTATTTAGAATTGTTAGTAAGAGAGATTTAAAAAAAAAAAGGATAAAAGAATGAAAAAGTAAAGCAAGTCTACGGGACTTATGGGAAACCATTAAGCCAATCAATTTATGCATTATGGTAGTCCCAGAGAAGCAGAGACAGAGAAAGGGAAGAAATCATATACAAAGAAATAATGACAGGAAACTACCCAAATCAAGAGAGCAGCTAGATCCAAAAATCTCAAAGAACTATAAATATATTAAACAGAGAGCTTTTCACCATGACACACTATAAGCAAATTCCCAAAAATGAGGACTATCTGAGATTTTCAAAAGCAGTAGGAGAAAAGTGGATCATCAGATACAAGGAAAACTCCATAATACTACCATAAGATTTTTTAGCAGATCAGAGCAGAGTGGAATGATATATTCAAAGTGTTGAAAGAAGAAACTGTCAACCCAAAAATACTACTAAAGAAGTCTTTCAGAGATATTTTCTCAGATGAATAAAAGCTGAGAGAATTGATCACCATTACACCTTCCTTATAAGAAATGCTAAAGGGATTTCTAGAAGTTAACTGAAATAATGTTAACTAACAATGTGAAAATGTATGACAACATAGAACTCACTGTGAAGGTAATACTATGATCAAATTTAGAATAATCAAATATTGTAAGGGTGATGCTTAAGTAACTTTTAGTTCTAATACAAAAGTTAAAATACAAACATTAAAATAACTAAAGCTACAATAATTTGTTAGTAGATACACAATATTTAAAAATATAAATTGTGACATTAATAACAAATTCTAATGGGAGAACAATTTAAAGGACAGTATTTTATATGTTGTAAAATTTAAGTGGCTATAAGCTTAAGATGGATCACTATAACTATTAAGATGTTTTATGTAAGCTTGATCATAACCACAAAGACCTATTAATAGAGGAACAAAAGATAAAGGGAAAGGAATCAAAGCAAGTGGCTGCAGAACAGCATCACATCATAAGGACAGCAAGATAGGGAGAAATAAAGGAAATACAAAGCCATAAGAAAACAATTAACAAATGGAAAAAGTGGTTACTCACCTATATATAATTTAGATTTAGATGTAAAATGGATTAAATTCTCTAGTCAAAAGATGTAGAGTTCCTGGGTATGTTGGCTTATATCTGTAATCCCAGTTACTTAGGAAGCAGAGATAGGAGGGTCACAGTCTGAAGCCAGCCCAGACAAAAAAGTGTGAACTCTATCTGAAAAATAACTAATTCAAAAGGGGATATGGCTGTGGCTCAAGTGGTATAGTGCTTGCATAGCAAGTGTGAGGCCCCAAATTCAAGTTCCAATACTGCCCCCCGCCAAAATTTACAATGTAGGATCCAACAATAAGCTGCCTATAGGAGATTAACTCTGGCTTTAAAAGCACACATTGACTGAAAGTGAAGGAATAGATAAAGGTGTCTGTGCAAATGGTAACAAAAAGACAGCAGAGGTGGCCATAATCATATCAGATGAATTAGATTATCAGTCAAAATCTGTTACAAGAGCTAAAGAAGTGATAAAAGGATCAGTTCATCAGGAAGACATAATAATTGCAAATATAAACATACCCAACATTAGATCACCTAAGTAGCTGAAATGAATATTAAAAGAATTGAAGGGAGAAATAGACAGTGATGCAATAATATTAGGAGACTTTAGTACCCAATGTTCAATAATAATATCCAGGTAGAAAATCAAGAAGGAAATTATGGACATGAATAGCATTTTAAAGCAAACGGATCCAACAACAGTGGTATACAATTCTTCTCAAGTGCATGCTAAACAGTTTCAAGGATATATGTTAGGTCACAAAACAAGTTTTAACAACTTAAAAAATATTAAATTATATAATATAAATTATACATAATGGTATAAAATTAAACATCAATAACAGGAGAAATACTGGAAAATTCACAAATATTTGGAAATTAAACAGCACACTCCTGAACAACCAGCAGGTCAATCTTGAGACAAAGGAAAATGCAAATGCCATATACCCAAACTTACGTTATGCAGCAAAAATGGTGTAAGAGGGAAGTTTTTAGTGCTATCTGCCTTCATTTAGAAACAAGATCTTAAAAAACCTAATTTATATCTTGAGGAACCAAAAAAGAACAAACTAAGTCAATAGTAGAGAAGGAAATAAAAAAATAAAATAGTGACTAGAAAAAATAATAGAAAAAATCAAGGAAACTAAAAGTTGATTTTTTTTAGACAGATAAAAAAATTGGAAAGGCTTTATCTAGGCTAAGAAATAAGAGATGATCTAAATAAACAAAATTTATAAATGAGAGAGAAAACATAACTGATTTTACCGGAACACAAGGACCAAAGAGGTTACTATATGCCAACAAATGTGATAACCTAGACGAAATGAATTAGTCTTTAGAAACACAATCTGCAAATAATAGATCAAAAAGAAATGGAAATTTGAATAAACCAATAACAAGAAAGGAGGTTGAATCAGTAACAAAATTTCTCATAAAAGAAAATCCCAGGACCCAATGGATATACTGTGTAATTCTACCAAATATGTAAATAATTAACATCAGTTCTTCTCAAAGTTCCAACAAATTGAAAAGGAGGGACCACCTCAAACTCTTCTTAAAAGATGAACATTATTCTTATAACAAAGTCAGACATTCATACTACAAGAAAGGAAATTATAGGGTAATGTTCCTGAAGAACATAGGTGCAAAACTTCACAACAAAATACGAGCAAACTGAATTCAAAAATACATAGAAAGAAACACATACCTACATGATCAAGTGGGATTTGTTCCTGTGAAATAAGGATGGTTCAACATATACAAATCAATAAATGTGACAAACCACATTAGTATAGGGAAAGATAAAGTCATATGCTCATCTCAATAGATGCAGAAAAAGCATTTGACAAAATTAAACATCATTTCATGATAAAAACTCTCAACAAATTATGTATAGGAGGAACTTATGTTCCAGACCCACAGTGGATACCTGAAAGATTACAGTATTGAGCCCTATAAATAATGTGCTTTTCCTAAGCATACATGCCTATGATAAAGTTTAATTTGTAGATTAGGCATAGTAAGAGATAATAATACAATAATATTGTATTAACTAATGATATTACTTATTAGTTGCTAGTTAGTATTAAATATTAGTATTTAACATTAGTAACTGATAATAAAATAATGTATAATGTAATGAAAGTTATGTGAATATAGACTCTCTCTTAAAATAACTTATTGTACTTATGTGGTACCCAGTCTCTCTGTCTGAGCCCTCCCGCAACATTTCTGGGGTGCTCATTCTGGATTCAGAATGGTGTTTTCACCTCCTTGTCACCAGCTCAGCATCCCCAGCCTGCTGGGAGTGCGCCCCTGCCAAGGGCCACCAGACCATGTTGATCCAAGGGGAGGGAGCCTCTCTCTTAGTGAACCAAGTAGGCAAGTTTTGGTCACACAAAGGAACCTGGAGAGGCTTGGGAACAACTTGGAAACCCTGCTCATCAGACTGGTAAGTTTGAATTCAGGCCTGCCTCAGGAGGCAGAAGGGGAGTCCAATCAAATCCCAGAGACAGAGACACCTGAGTAACCACAATTTGGGGTGAAGCCATATTTCGTAGGTTCAGGGAGTGGGGTGGAAGTACTGTGCTGTGTGAGAGTGTGTGAAAGGGGGAACCTAAGACAGCCCATCTGTGAAGTTAATGCGGAGTCCCAATCTGCATGTCTGTGGCAAACTCATATGGTCCAGTGGGCCCTAACAGGACCTCTGCTCCGGGGCTTGTACAGACTCACTACAGCCAAGAGATGCCCAAATCCCTGCAGGGGGGAGCAGCCGGAAACAGATGAAGCAAGTGGTGGTGTTTTCCTGTGTGTGCTGAGAGGAAAACCTCTTACCTCCTCTCCACAACCCTCATCCCTTCCATTTCTGTCTCTGCCTTGCCATCTGGTAATGGGAGGAATGGGAGGAGGATAGAGTAAGAACACCCCCATAGAATGCATGCTTAAGAACTTTAAAAAGGGATTTCATAGAGATTATGGGGTCAAGATGACTCCTGACAGGCTTAGGACCTTCTGTGAAATAGACTGCCCTGCCTTTTGTGGAGGATGGCCCTTGGAGGGGTCATTAGATAAGGTCATAGGATAGAGTTTTTGAAGTGGTTGTAGGGGAACTGGAACACCCAGATCTGTTTCCTTATGTTGATTGCTGGCAGGATGCAGTCCTCAGTTGGCCCACATGGCTAAAGCTCCACCTAGAGGAGGCATGTAAGGTCATGGTAGCCAGGGTGGCAGCAGCTTCCACATGCAGGAAAAACTGTAAAAAGCTAGAGAAACCCATATTAGCAGGGGACCCCGAAGGGACCTCACCCCCTTCTGTGGCACTGTACCCACCTTTGCCACCACCATCTGCCTCTTCATCTCCACCCTTGGAAGGGGAAGCAGCATCAAACCGGGAAGCCCCAGCAGCAAATATGCCTACAAGGGCAAGCCCAGGAGTCCTTGAGACTGCAACAACCCCACCTTCCTCAGGCCCCACGAACCTCATGCTTACTCCAAGCCCATCAGTCCTCACTCCACAGCTCCCTGTGAGACTGGCCTCTAGGTTCAACCAGGAACATTTGAACAATCCCACAGTCAGCCTAGCCTCTCTTCCAGGACCCACCAACCTGCAGATGCTCCTGAGAGATTCAGGGCCAAATACAAGGAGGAAGGCGGATATTGTCTACCAGCCTTCACCACCACAGACCTCCTTAATTGGAAGCATACCACCTCCTTTATGGAAAAGCCTCAGGCCCTGATTAATCTAATCCAGTTCATCATCCAAACTCACAAGCCTACCTGGACAGACTGCTGACAACTTCTTCTGACTCCGTTTATTACTGAGGAGCAACACCATATAACCTTAGAAGCTCTAAAGTGGCTGGAAGATCATGCCCCTGCAGACACTCTAAATTCCCAAGCCTATGCCCAGAGTCAGTTCCCCAAGGAGGACTCCCCACTGGGACCCTAATGGTGATGGAGATTACCAGTGGCTTGAACAGTATCAGGAGGTACTATTAGGAGGCATGGAGGAAGGAGGGGAAAAGTCTTGAACATGAATAAGGCAACAGAAGTCCTCCAAAGGCCAGATGAGCGCCCTGGCCAGTTTTTTGAGAAGCTGTGTGAGGCCTTCTGCCTATACACCTCTTTCGACTCAGAGGTGGCTGAAAACCAGAGGATGGTTAATGCAGCCTTTGTTAGCCAGGCCCAGGGGAATGTAAGGTGAAAATTACAAAAGCTTTAAGGGTTTGCTGGTATGAATGCCAGCCAGCTTCTGGAGGTGGCCACAAAAGTCTTTGTTGATTGAGGAGGAGGCCAAATGGGAGGCTGATGGAAAGATAAAAAGGAAGGTGGACCTCTTTGCTGCAGCTCCAGCCAGACAGGCAGGTGGGCCCTGGCATCCAGGCTATGGCAGAGGAAGAGGCAATCCCCATGGACAGAGGTCAGCACCCCTGGAACAGCCTCACCCTAGAGAGGAACTGAGGCAAGACCAGTGTGCCTACTATCATCAGGGCCCAGGGACCCCCAAAAGGCCCTCCAGACCAGAGGCAGAGGCTAAGTTATTGAAGGAAAGTATTGGCCTGCTCAGGGGAGAAAGACGTCTTCAGATTGGCAAGTTTTGAAGATTGTAAGAAGGAGTAGGACAGACCGGCCTCCATTCTACTTGGGCCCCAATAGCCTATGGTCCGAATGAAGATGGGGGCTGTCCCATTGACCTAACGGTGAACACTAGTGCTACCTATTCAGTTGTAACCCAACCCATGGGCCCTCTCTCAGAGACATGCAACCATTGATGGGGCCATGGGGGATCAGACTCACTGCCCCTTCATATCTAGAAAAATGCAGTTTCTAAAGCATGAAGTAAGGCATGAGTTTCTTTACCTTCCTGATTGCCCTGTGGCCTTGATGGGCAGAGACTGGTTGTGCAAACTAAGGGCACAAATAACTTTTGACTGATGGCATGGCAGCCTTAAAGTTGAGGGGCCTGAAGCTAAGATTCTAACTCTCATGGTTGCACAGGAGGAGGAATGGTGACTCTATTCTTCTAAGAAAGGGATTCCTGAGATGCCTACACTTCCCTTTAAGATTCCAGGAGTATGGACTAAGGACAACCCTCCTGGACTGGCTCAGAACATACCTCTAGTGGGGGTAGAATTAAAGCTGGGAGCCATCCCTGTTAGCTAGAGGCAATACTACATTCCTCGCAAGGCCCATATTGGAATCCAGAAGCATCTTGACAGACTCCTGAAGTATGGGATCCTTCAGCTTGTCAGTCTCCCTGGAACACCTCCCTACTGTCTGTCTGAAAACCAGGGACTGAAGACTTCAAGCCAGTTCAGAACCTCTGTGCAGTCAACTCAGCAACTATTACTTTACACCTGGTAGTACCAAACCTGTACACACTTTTGGTTCTTATCCCAGCTGAGGCAAAGTTCTTTACCTGCCTGGACCTTAAGGATGCATTTTTCTGCATCTGCCTGGCCCCACAGAGCCAACACATTTTGCCTTCCAATGGGAAAATTCTAGTACTGGATAAAAGGGACAATTTACTTGGACTTGGTTTCCACAAGGCTTCAAAAACTCTCCCACTATCTTTGGGATTGCCTTGGCATCAGAACTAAAAGCTTTCTCAGTTGACCAGCTGCACACTTCTCCAGTATGTAGATGATTTTCTGTTGGCTGGGCCAACTCACCTCCTCTCCCTTTTGTGGAAGGCAGGATATAAGGTTTCCTGAAAGAAAGCTCACATTTGCCAGGATACTGTCAAATACCTTGGAATTCACCTGTCACAAGGATGATGTAGACTAGGCCCTGAGAGGAAACAGGCCATCTGTTCCATTCTGGCCCCCAAGACCCATCTGCAGGTTAGAGAATTTCTTGGAATTGCAGCTTTCTCCTGGATCTGGATCCCCTACTACTCTCTCTTGGCAAAACCCCTTTATGAAGCCACAAACTGGGGCTAACAGGAACCCATGGTATGGAGAGAGGAGCCAGAAAAGGCCTTTAAAGAAATTAAGAGAGCACTCACAAACACCCCTGCTCTGGGCTTGCCAGATGTGATGAAGCCCTTCTTCCTATGTACTTGAAAGACTGGGTATAGCTGTAGGAGTCCTGACCCAGCTGTTAGGTTCATGGCACTGCCAGGTGGCCTATTTATCAAAACAACTTGATGCAGTTTCCTGAGGCTGGCCACCCTTCCTGCATGCCCTAGTGGCCACTGCCATCTTGGTGGCTGAAGCAGACAAATTTACTTTGGGACAAGAATTCACAGTCTAATTTCCCCACTCTGTTTTGACTGTCATGGAATATAAGGGAAATTATTGGTTGACAAATTCCTGAATGGTCAAGTATCAAAGCATGTTATGTGAAAATCTGTGTATCAGGCTAGAGGTTGTTAAGACCCTAAACCCAGCCACCCTATTGCCAGTTGATTCAGGCTCCCTAGAGCATGACTGTTAAGAGGTTATAGATGAGATGTTCTCCAGCCAGCCAGACTTGACTGGCTAGCCTATCAGTCATCTAGACATTGAGTATTTCACAGATGGCAGTAGCTTTGTCTGGGACAGCACAGGTTTTGCTGGATATGCAGTAGTGACTCTGGACATTGTCATTAAAGCACGTCTACTGCCAGTTGGGATCTCTGCACAAAAGGCTGAACTCATTGTTTTCATGTGGGTGCTCCGGCTCACTGCAGGACTGAGGGTAAATATTTGTATGGACTCTAAATATGCCTTCGCTGCCATTCATGTCCATGGAGCCTTATATAAAGAAAGGGTGCTCATCAACTTGGGAGGAGAAGGTGTTAAACATGGGCAAGATATTCTGGAATTACTAGAAGCTGTATGGGCCCCTAAGCGAGTAGTGGTCATGTACTGCTAAGGACATCAGAAGAGGGAGACAGCGTCTGTTCAGGGCAACTGAAAGACTGACAGGGAAGCCAAATAAGCAGCCCTCACAGAAGGACAAACCTCAGCCTCAGTGACAACTGCCTCGTTTCCATTTACTTTATCTGAATAAGAGCCATGGTATACTTCACAAGAACAGGCATGGTTTGAGACTGAAAGAGGAAATTTTCTACCAGACGGATGGTGGAAGTTTGCTAGTGGCTGCATTGCCATACCTGAGTTACTGGCTCCCACATTTGTCAAGCAGTTCCATGAAGGAACTCAGGGCAGACAGCTTTTGAGACCACCTTGACCCAGCATTTTTTTGTCCCCAAGCTCTCCAGAATAAGTAAGACAGTATGTGAGAGGTGCAGTTTGTGTGACAAAACAATCCCCACAGGGGCCAAGAGCACCACCCCATGTGCAATGTGTTGGAGGAACTCCTTTTGAAAACCTGATTGTGGACTTTACTGAGATGCCACAGGCCAAAGGATGTAAATATTTGCTGGTGTTTGTACCTTCTCAGGATGGGTGGAAGCCTTCCCTACTCAGAGTGAGAAAACCTGGGAAGTGGCCAGGTGCCTGTTAAAGGAAATCATCCCTCAATTCGGAATACCTGTGTCTAATGGATTGGACAATGGGCCAGCTTTTGTGGATGAGGTGGCACTTGGTGGCTAAGGGGTTAGGAATAACATGGAAGCTGCATACGGCCTACTGTCCCCAGAGTTCAGGGAAAGTAGAATATATGAAAAGGACTCTAAAATTGCAATTGGGGAAACTATGCCAGGAGACCCACCTACAATGGGATCAATTACTGCCCATAACCTTGTTCAACATAGGTCTAGCCCCACCAAATGGATGGGTCTCTCCCCTTTTGAAATTCTTTTTGGGCATCCACCCCCTTTAGTAAAGGGCCTGCAAGGGGACCTTATAGAAGTAGGTGACCTCACCTTGAGACAGCAGATGCAGACCCTTGGGTTGACCCTCTCAAAAATCAATGACTGGGTAAGAGACTCGTTAGTCTGACAACTCCCATACACTCTTATAAACCAGGGGATGCTCTTTGGGTAAAGGTGTAGAATGTTCAGCTGCTAAAGCCCCACTGGAGGGGCCCTTTTGTTGTTGTTTTGTCTACCCCCACCACAGTTAAGGTAGCAGAGATCATTTCCTGGATGCATTACATCTGCGTGAAGCCAGCTTCCCTTAAGTGGGAGTGCATCCTTGACCCAGCCTCACTGTACAAGATCACCCTTCAGAATGCCCACGCTCTTCCCCAGCAGGACCTTGCTTTCCAGGAGACAACAGGAGACCACAAATGATGAGACATCAGCCCTGCTCTAGTCACTCTGGGAGCTGGCTGGTCTATGCATAGTGGAAGCTTGAGGACTTGCTCATCTGACCTTTGTGGATGAGTCCATTCTGCGTATTCTTCTTGCTAATCTTGCTCAGCTCTCTACCTGGGGACTGTGACTCATGCATGCACACTACCCAAGTGGGGAGTGCTGTTACCAAAACTCTAGTTTTCTATACTTACTATTCTTGTGCAAGTACAGTTGTTGGGACATGCACCCACAACCATACTACCTACTCAGTATGCTCTCATCATGGTCAGTATATGTTTTAACCCCATCTGTCACCCTCGGGAGCAATGGCTACAGGTCCAATGATTCACCAGCACTGGGGAGATGATTAGCCAGACACAGGTTTACAACCCCAAAAGGCCAGTATCTGCATACTTTGATGTGTGCTCTGTAATAGCTAAAAAAGTCTATCAACCTCACAGTATTGGAAACACTTGTGGAGACCTGGCCTGGGAGAGAACTTAAATGTCAAATGATAAGTACATATGTCAGGGAGACAACTCTTTGCCATGTACTGGCAGGAGCTGGAACTACTGTCCATACTGGAGTTTTATTTCATGGGCTACCTGGCAAAAGGCAGAACCCTCTACCCTCCTTCAGAAAGGAGTAGCAGCCTCTAACTGCTCCATTGGCACCTGTAACCCAGTAAATTTTACTATACTTAAGCCTCAGATTGGGAATGGGGAATTAAGATTGGTATAATGATAGATGGAAATGGGTTTGACCCTGGGACTATACTGCATCTCAAATTAGTAACTATTACCAATGAGAGCTCTTTATAGCAAGTCTTTCACTCCCTCTACAAGGAGATGCAAAGTGAGTTTCCCATCTCAGTTAAAACCAAAAACCTGTTCCTCTTACTAGCTGAGTCCATAACACAAACTCTGAATGTAACTTCGTATTATGTTTGTGGGGGAATAAATATGGGAGACCATTGGCCATGGGAAGCAAAAGAGCTAAACCCACAAGAGCCCTTTAATGAAACCACTCTCTCTAGCCTTGGGGAGAGTGTTTGGCTCCTAAAAACCTCTATTATTGGGAATTACTGTGTCTCCCATCCAAAAGGTCAATTCTCCACCCTGGTAGGGGACTTGATCTGCTTGGAACAAAAGTTTTACAATGATATTGCTCAGGAGACTCAGTGGTTGGGGGATCCCAATCACACAGAGCCTCAATCTCACCCACTGGCTAACTTCCCTAAACTTAACAATAGCCTGGAATAATCTAACCTGGGCATAGAGAGGCAATCACCAAAGGGGCTATATTGGATCTGTGGGGAATGAGCTTACACAATCCTTCCCAGTGACTGGTTTAGATCCTGTGTGCTGGGCACCATCCAGCCTTCTTCTTGCTCCTGCTCAGATTTTTCCTGCTCAGAAAAATTAGGAGTCTCCATAAATAAGGAAAGGGTAAACAGGAAAAAGCAAGATGCCCTACAAATAGGGGACTGGAAGGTCAATGAATGGCCTCCAGAGCAGATCATTCAGTACTATGGTCCTGCTACAAGGGGAGAAGATGGCTCCTGGGGCTATTGTACCCCAATCTGTATGCTCAACTGCATCATTTGGCTTTGGGCAGTGGTTGAAATTATAACAAATGAAACAGCTAAAGCCCTCAACATATTAGCCAAACAACAAACTAAAATATGTAATGCCATCTACCAAAACTATTTGGCTTTGGACTCTTTGCTAGCCTCAGAGGGTGGAGTATGTGGAAAGTTCAGTTTGAGTAACTGCTATTTACAAATTGATGATGAGGGAAAGGTAATTGAAGAGATTACTGATAAGATGAAAAACTTACTAATGTCCCTGTGCAGACCTGGAAGGGATGGAGCCCCGATGACCTGTTCGGGGCTGGTTCTCAACCCTAGGTGCATTCAAGACCTTAACGGGCAACGTTCCTTGTCTTAGTAGCATGCCTGATACTACCCTCCCTAATCCTCCTGGTACTGCAGTCCTTCAGGACCATTATGGAAGCCACTATAGAAAGACAGCTGCTCATGTAATGATGCTAAGAAACTATAAACCTGTAGATCAAGATGATGCTCTTTGATCCAGAAGAGAGTCCAAGCATCAAAGGGGGGGAATGTGGCAGGAAGGCAGGGAGGGGAAAGGGAGATAATGAGTGATAATGAGATAATGAGTGCTACAGTGAAACAAAGAAAAACCTGATTTGGGAAATGTCACCTGGGGTGAGACCAGAGAAGGGTCACCTTGCCCCAGAGGTTAAGGTGGCCAATAAAATAGCATGTGATCATGTTTGGGACAAGCTGTGTCTCCCATTTCTATAACCTGCTCTAAATGGTATATAAGAACAGTCTCCTTTGTTTTCGGGACTCAGCCTTTGAACTTGAGTCTGCTGAGTCACTGGCAGCTTGCTTAATAAACTTGCTTCCCAAAAGCTTTGTTGCCCTGACTCTCTGTCTGAGCCCTCCTGCAACACTTAAACTTTTTAACTTCAAGAAAGCACTTTACACTTTGCCTTTGACATATTCAAATTGTCAACATCAGTACTCTGGAACTTTTGAGCTATTATTAAGTGAATAGTATTATTTGAACACAAGCACTGCAATACGATGATAGTCAGTCTGATAACCAAGATGGTTACTATGTGGATAGTGGATGGGTATTATATATGATGTGGACATGCTGAACAAAGTGATGACTCACATCCTAGGCAGGACAGATTGGACGACATGAGATATCATCAAACTACTCAGAATCATGTGCAATTTTAAATCCACAATTTAAAACTTATGAATTGTTTATTTTTGGAATTTTCCGTTTAATGTTTTTGAATGTGGTTATTTGTGAGTAACTGAAACCACGAAAACTAAAACCATGGGTAAGGAGGGGGGCAACTACTGTTCATGAAGACATTATATTGTGTAACTTAAATATACACTTTTAGATTGTCAATTGTAAAGCTGATGGAAAAGAGAATATTTCAGCACTCCTGTAGGCCAAATATGTAGCACTTTTTATAAATATTGATCATGACTTTAGAAAGGGTGTGCCAGTTGTTTACTTTTCCAAAATAAACCTCCCCAATATTTACTGGCTTAAAAAATTATTTTATGCTTGGCACTTTGGCCTGGGATCTTTTAAGGTGGCTCATCTTACTCCACATGCTCTTTGTCTGAGGTCTCTGCTATGGTGGAGATTGCCTTTTGTTCACTCCATATTCTTTTTTGTTGCATTCTAGTGTATTGATAATGCAACAAAATGCTTCATACTCTGGTTATATGTAGCAAGCAGACAACACTATATATTTAAAATAAAACATCTGTGTGATTGTTCAGGTTTGGTTTTAGGAACTTGGGTATACTGATGAACAAATCAAAATTCATGAAATTGCTGCCACCAAGAAGGTTACATTTGAGTAAGGACCTTTTATCTGGTAGGTAACTGAGATACTCTTGGGAAGTTTATGTTCTAGTAAGAACATTATATCCTAGGTCTCAACAAATTGTTTTTTTTAAAGTATAAAATATGAATAAAATTAGGAGGAAAATAATTTATATAAGAGTCTATGATAATTTTGTACATTTCTTACTTAGAAGTGTGCCTTAAATGATCAAAAAGAGTTCAAGGAGAGATTTTGGGAGTTCACATATAATGAACTTGCCCAAACTATAAATGGAGGCTAAATTATTTAGGGTTACTCTAGTCCATTTAGCTAGGAAAATTGGCCCTTTCTGTATCACATTTCAAAGAAAGATCCTGGATGTGAGGGCGATCTGGCTGTGACATCTGTCACCCCATTGATTGCCAGGGTTGATTCAGCTGATCTGGCAGGCTAGGCAGGTGTCCCCTTCCTCCCTCACTGCTCCATGTGCATCCCTCCCGAAGCTGCGCGCTTGGTTGAAGAGGACAACCAACCCCGATAGAGGAGGACTGTTCTTCGGTCAAGGGTATAGGAGTAGCTGTGCTCCCCTGCTAGAACCTCCAAACAAACTCTCAAAGATCCTGATTGAAGACAAGCTGTTCTCTTGTTTGTTTGTTTGTTTGTTTTTTTCAGTATCTTAAAGAATTAAAAGAAAATCTAATTTAGGAAAGCTTTTCTGTGTTAAAAAAATCCCTTCCAACTCTCAATATGTTGAAAAAGCAGCTTTAAAAGTGCATTCCCTGTCTGTATCACAATTATATTGAAAGTATCAAATATTAAGTTTACATGCATTTTCTTTTACCGTCTGCTCATTGTATAGAAATAACATTAGAACATGCCTTAATTCTACTGATGTATTTTTCTCCTAGATATAAATTATTGTTGTGCAATTATGTGATTGGAAGTGGGTAATGCCTCAACATTATATTGAAGGTAAAAGTTTGAGGGAGGGCTTATTTTAAATCCTGTCTAGCTTTAAACTTTGGCAATTGGTTGTGTGATTGTGATGAAATAGGATATTCCCAAAACACAACACTAGGAAAATAGATCAGCTTCTCATTTTATTTTTAATTCAGCTTCAAGACCTACTATATCTTAAAGTTTTAAAAATTATATTTCCTTGAGTTTTGCAACATGTATTATAAAGATGATGAAGGCACAGTAACCTTGTCTATACATGTTTAGGAGGACATAGAATATTAGCATAATGACTGATACAGATATTCAAAAATACAATTTATAATGAGAAAAATTCATTCTCTAAAGGATTCTCTTTTTAGCAGTAGTCAAGTATGTGACTCATTTCAGATATTGCAGACTTGATTGTATACTGGAATTAAATTTTTTTATTTTAATATCATCTTTCCCATCTGAAATATGACTTTAATATTTTAGTTATGTCATATTCCATAATCCTCTTTCTATTTTTCTTGACCTTTATCTTTCTTTACTCAATTTATTACAGCTGATTCCCTCTGCTTTGGCCATTATTTTGAAGGAAGGTTTGAACAAAGATAAGTATATCTTCCCAGGTTAGGCTGAAGATGGTAACATACTATGGAGCTGATCTTTTTGTCCCCTCCACCTTAAACCAAATAACTTAGTCATGCATTATGAGCAAGGTTGTAGAACCTTCGTCTTTACACTACTGTTCCCCGAACAGCTCATTTCAGTTATACTGATGGCTTCAGTCTGTATCTGAGTTGCCCCAGTTTAGACTGATCAGTTCTACCTCTTTCCATTAGTCATCAGATTTTTTTTTTTTTGGTGGGACTGGGGTTTAAACCCAGGCATGCTTGCAAAGCAGGTGCTCTACCACATGAGCCACTCCTCCTCCAGTCCATTTTGCTTTGGTTATTTTGGAAATGGGGTCTCATGAACTGTTTGCCTAGATTGGCCTCAAACTGCCATTTTCCGGACCTCAGCCTCCCGAGTAGCTAGGATTACAGGCTTGAGCCACCAGTGCTCAGTCATCAGCTACTTTTTATGTCACATGTTTCTTTGACAAGGGTAATATTTTATAGAAAATACATACCATAAAGGAAAAATTGATAAATTTTATCAAAATGAAAAACTTTTGCTCATTGAAAGACATCATTTAGAAGATGAAAATATGTCGCATATACATGATAAGGAATTTGCATTTAGAATACATGAGGAGCTGTTAATAAGAAAAAGCACAGCCAAAAAGAAGATGGACAAAATATTTGACTAGATACTTCATCAAAAACACATGCAAATACCACCACTAATCATAAGGAAAATGCAATTTAAAATCATGATGAAATGTTAATGTATGAATGAAAATATTTGTACTACTATAAAAATGAAAATCAACCATAATACTAAGAATTGTTTAGGAGGTAGAGCAAGTGGAACTGTTATAAATGCTGGGGACATACATAATGGTGCAGTCATTTAGAAAAATAGTTTGGCAGTTTCTTATAAAATTAAATATATACTTTTGATAAAGCTAAGAAATTCCACTCCTAGTTTTCTGGGAGTGGAAATTTCTAGAAATGTATTTGAATGCTCTTACTAGCTTTATTCATAATATCAAACAAGAAAGAAAGAAAAAAGAAAAGTCTCCAATGTCCATTAACTGCTGACTAAATTGTGCTAAGTCCATGCAATGGAATCCGAACTAGCACTGATAAAAAGAAAAGAGCTCCTGATAATCATAACCTGGTTCCACAGAAAACATCATGCAAGGTTCCAGAAGCCAGATACAAGAAAATTTCTCACTGTTCAATCTCATTTATATAACATTTTCAGAAAAGGTAAATTTATAGCAATGGAAAGCCAATCAGAGTTCAGACTAAGGTGGGTAGGGGGAATGACTGCAAAAGGGCACTAGGAATTGTTGAGAGAGATAGAAATGTTCTGTCTTAAGAATGGTCATGATTATACAGTTTTATATATTTGTAAACCTAATGCAACTGTACCTTAAAATGAGTTGATTTTTTTTCCTATATAACTTAGGCTTTAAAGAAGCTGTTTTATACTTTGTCTTCCTCATTATGCATATGTCCTTTCTTCAACAAAATTAGAGATGAGGGCAGAACAGGTTCTACCTGGAAGTGGTGGGGGGGGACAGGGTGGAGAAATGACCCAAACAATGTATGCACATGTGAATGAATGAATATTTTTTTAAAACTGTTTTTAAAAAGTACTTATTTACCATGAATAATTGGGAGAATCCAGAAAAATATAATGAATAGAAGAAAATTTCAGTTTTCATCATATAAGTATTATTAATATTTTAGTAAACTTATAATTGAATAATAGATTAGTATAGAAAGTACAAAATCAATGAACTTTCACAGATCCATAAAACTGACCCAGGTCATGAAATAGACTGTTACTAGTACCCCAGGAACATACCTCATGTCTGATAACCTTTTTCTCCCTGCTAAGCATGGGGATATATTGTGGGGAATATTCTGGGCATATTCTGAAAATGGTTAATCTTCTCCTTCCCTTAATATTGCCATGTGTAGATTGTTTTTGTTGTTGTTAGCCTCTCACTATGAGAACATGATGAGTTTCTTGAACTGAAAGCCATACTATTTGGGTATGTGATCCCTAGGAGGTTTTCACTCTCATGCTAAACTACATTTATTCTCCAACATTTCATCAAAGTTATGCTTTACTCATTTCTACCAGTTTAAGACTCCGGGATTCTTCTCCAGGTGAACTGATCTTGATGTGATTCCCTCTGTTCACCCGCCTCTGCCTCTCCAGATTTTGTGGTGGTAGTGGTTTGCCCTGAGACCTCAATTCTTTGATGAGACCAAAAAAGTTGATTTTTTATTTGAGTAACTTTCTTCTTGTAGTAAGGATGAGCTAATGACTTTCAAGCTCTTTATGTATTAGAGATGAAAATGAAGTCCATATTTAATAGTTACATCTTAATACCTTCTAAATTTTTGAAAATTGTTTAGGCTCTTAACTGACCAATGTTTGTCTGGGATCCTGATCATACCAATTTTAAGTTAAAAAAAAAAAAACAAAAATTTCCTTTAACACCTCTGTTCACTCAGTTTAAATGAAAATCATATGGTAACCTTTGCAGTAACACCTTTGAGAATAATTAAGAACTATAGTGACAAAGGTCATTGTTTTTTACTCCTGCACCCATCCAGTTTTGTTACTGAATAACTACAAATAACTCCTTTCTTAGGATCTCTCTTCTGTCATTATTCATTTTCACGTTCATTTTTATTCTTTTTATAGAAAGTCCCTATGGGGTAAGTAAAATATGTTCTACTGTGACAATTAAGACTCTGGTTAGACATCTAAACTATCAGGAATAAGATTTGAGAATGGTTGTCTGTTCTTGTTGTTTTTGTTTTTGAAACAATGTTTTGCTAAGTAGCTCAGGCTGGACTCAAATTCACTATAAAGCCCAGTAAACTTGAGATCTTTCTGTCTCAGCCTCCTGAGTGCTGGAATTGCAGGAACACACCACTAATTAGGCAAGAATGGCTCCCTCAACATGATTTGATTATTTGTTCTAGAAATTTTGAAATATTTGACTTATAAATAAATAAATAAACTGAACAGTTTTCTCCAGGCAAATACTAAAATTTGTTCAGAAAAAAATTGTCTTACATAGGCAAAATGTTTGCTTATCCAACAAGGATTGTTAGACTCAGTTCAAGACCTTTGACTTCTTGCTCTATCAACCAATCACAGACTATCATTAATTAATTTTGTCAATACTAATTACTTCCCTACTTTGAAAGACTTGCTTGAGATCAGATCTTAAACACACATACACACACACACACACACACACACACACACACACACACACACACATGCTGTTCTGCCTTTCCATTATGAGAATCACTAAGATTTTAAGATTATTTTATGTTGTAGAATGTTTAATCAACTTAACCTTGTTTAATCTAAAGGTTATTCTGATGGTGTTGGACTCCTAAAAATATCAGAACTTTTGGGAAAATATGTTGATTATACCCCACTGTAATCCTTAAAACATTTGATTCTCTTGAAAAAACAAATCGTACTAGAACAGATAGGAAAGATTTTTCTTTGGGTTTTGTTACTTGCTTGTGCCTGGCCCATACCTTATTCCATAAAGTCCCATCATAACAAATCATTAATTCTGATGCTATTTCTGTGAATTAAGAATATTCTTATCTCAAGTTTACAGGTAGGGAACTTGGGAGAGAAGCTGATTGACTTGCTCTAGGTTATTAAGTAAACCAAAAGCTTGGCTATCTGGGATACAGCCCAGATCTTCTCAGCCCCATGCTCTGTGTGCCAAAGGCTCTGCCATCAGTATACTATTGACCTTGTCTCCTTCTGAGCTTGCAGAGGTCTATCCTGTGTGTTAATGTCATTTCTGTGGTTCATACCTGAATTACTTTTCTGCCTGGCAACTTTGCAGTGTTGCACTATTTTCAGAATATGGAAAAATAGGTCATAAAATAATTTTTTTTTAAATGACATAAGATGGAGATAAGAGAATCCTTAAAGTATATTAACTCTTAATGTGTAACTTCACAGTAATAGAAAAAAATTCAAATGAACTTCAAAATTGAGTTTTTTAAAAAATATTTAAGGTCTACATAATCAACTACACAATATACATTTCAAAAGGTGAATGGCTACACTAATGTTTTTGAAGCATTTTGGGGATTTAGTAAGTCATAAGTTATATTATAAGTACAGTGTTCCATAAATTTACTCCATTTAGTCAGAATAACCTGGAATTACAACTTCTTTCCATCTCCATTCTGGCAATATGTCTCCAAAAATGTCATGAGTTGAAATGTTTATCTTTCAATGGATTCCACATTGTTTTGCTTGGAATTTCTTTTCTTAGAGTAACTTAGAATAGCATTTACTGTGAGGCTGGTAACATGATTTGTTTTATCATAACAAACCTAATTAAATAGACTGTTGTTTAAGATCTACTTAGGGCTCGATCATTCCCATTCACCCCAGAAATTATAAACAGATAATAAATGTCAACTTAAGGAAGTGTCTGATTCTTTGTGAGGAGTGGTTAGGAAGAACTTTCAGAGAGCCATAAGTGAAGTTACTAAACTTAAAAAGAGCTCCTAAGAATTCCAGGTATCTGGTCCTGCTAAAACAAGATATAGTGGCCTCTTTAACCAAAATTAAATTAGGACATAATTATATGACTTGTTACAGAATTTCTGGAATTTTAGAAGTTTAGTCCCAATATTCTCTAATTGGGAACACCAAATTTTCCTCAGTCCTTTTACTTAGCACTATATGAGAAACTTTATTTTTGCAATATTTTTCTAATGATTTAGGGAAGATAAATCAAGTTCTACTACCGTGTATATGTGAATAAGACATAATCTCTTGATAATGGAATTTTGAAAATGGTCTTAAAAATAAATCCATAGGATAGTAATATTGTATACCAAGTAAAAAAGTGACGTGTCTGGGTTAGACCAGGCACCAAAATCTATGAAGAATCTATAAATCTATGACTTTAGATTTTCCAGAGAAGCAGAACTAGTAGATTTTTAATATGCACATATGAATAAAATAAAAATTTTAAAAAATTTTGTTTTTAGAAATTGACTCTCAGGATTATAGAGGCTGCCATCTTCAAGGTGGAGATCCAGGAAAGACAGTAATGTAATTCAGTCTGGGTTTAAAGGCTTAAGAATCAGAAGAGTTGTCAATGTCAATCCCAGTTCAGGGCAGGAGAACATGAGATAAAATGTACTATTTCAGTGAGAAATTTTAAAAAAAGGCAAATTTTTCCACTTTTGCCCTTTGTTCTATTATACCTTCAATGAACCTTGGGGAGGATGCTGTCATTTGTCCTTTTTTGTTTGTTTTTTATGGTATTGGGGTTTGAATTCAAGGCCTCATGCTTGCTAGGCAGGCACTCTATCACTTTAGTCACTCCACCAATCCTTTTTTTTTTTTGTCTTGGGTAGTTTAGGGATAAGGTCTTACTTTTTTTGCCCAGGCTGGCATCAAACTCTGATCCTCCTGATCTCTGCCTCCTGAGTAGCTAGAATTATAGGCATTAGCCACCTGCACCTGGCTTTTGTTTGGATTTTTTTTTTTTATTGTTGTGCTGGGGGTACATGATGGCACTTACAAAAGTTCTTATAATTTATCAAATATATCATAGTTGAATTCACCCCCTCCATCATTTTCTTCTTTCTCCCACTTCCCCCCATACCTGGAACAGTTTCAATAGGTCTCATTTTTCCACTTACATTCATGTGCATGTAATATTTCCACCATATTCACCTTCCTATACCTTTCCCCGCATCTCCCCCAACTAGTGTCAACTCCCCAGACAGGACCTCTTGTCTCTGCCCTCCTGTTCTCTGATTTTATTTAAGACAATGGCATTTTTGTTTGTTTGAAATAACTACACAGGAAGTTTCCAATGTTTAATCTGGGCACCCCATGGGTCACTCAAGTTGACACATATAATTAACCACCACAAATCCACCCCTTTTCATTTTAGCATGCATACACATCTTTTAATATATACTTAATCTCCAAAATGAAGACAATAGCAAGGTTGTAATTTCACTTAACATGATACAGCTAACCTGCACGCAACTAGAACACAGTAACCCTTTCCCCAGAAGCAAAAGTAAAGTTCTTAGGTGATGCTTATTATTCTCCTTGATATCCTGATGGTTAATTACTATAGCGTAGAATTAACAATACTTAAATACTATGGTAAAACATTTATATATTTTATGTTACATGTTAACAGAATAAGAGGGAAAAATGAAGATAGACATAAACACGTATACAAAAATGGAGATATGTCAAATTGGCCTATATAATTCTTCTCCTAGCTTAGGCTCCTACAACAGAAATTTGTTTCTCATAGTTCTGTTGACTGGTTTTGTTTCTCCTGAGGTCTTTTTCTTTGACTTGCAAATGGCTACCTTTTTTGTTGCTTCTTCACATGGTCTTTTTTTTAAGTTATCATATTATTGTTTACTGGGGGTACATTGTGACAGATACAAAAGTTCTTACAATATATCATAGCTGAATTCTTCCGCTCCATCATTCTCCTTTATCACTGCCCCCCACTCCTGGAATAGTTTCAACAGGTCTCATTTTTCCATTTTCATACATGAGTACATAATATTTCCAGCACATTCATTTCTTTTGTGCATATACATCTCTAGTTTTCTCTGTGTGCCCTGATTTCCTCTCTTTGTAAGAGCACTAGTCATGTTGGAATGATGTCCTTTAACCTTAATTACCTCTTTAAAGGTTCTATTTCCAAAAACATTCACATTCTGAGGTACAGGGGATTGCAGATTTTTTCACTTTTATAAATTTTTTTCCTGCTTCTTAACTGAAAAGCAGTATAGCACAACAGCTAAGTGCATGGGATCAGACCATTTGGAGTAAGTCTTTGCTATGCATTTACTAGAATTTCAATCAAATGTAGGTTGCCTGATTTCTCTGTGCCTCAGCTTTCTTGCATGTAAAATAGAGGTGTTAATAGTAATTATCTCATTGGGTCAATGTAAGGCTTGGATGGATGGATATATATACCTTGCTTAGTGGTGGCTGGCACATTGCAAGCACTCAGTAAGTAGTAAGTATACAATCTAGTCATAAAATTGTATAATTTAACACTTATACATAAGAGGGCTCACAAATAAAAATTTGTATTCTGCGGAGCTGTATCCATTTTTCATCAAATGTCACAATCAGAAAGAAACATGTATAGTTTAAAATGACTATCACAGCTACAATTTGTGTCACTTATTATTCACATATTCACATAGAGCATACATCTGTCTGGCCATCTGTGTTTCTAAAATAACTTCAGTGATATTTCAGACACCTAATATTTTTAATAATAAAAACTTCATGTTTCTTTTGCATTTGTGTGGGTGATAATTCCATACTTAAATTTGTTGTTCAAAATTCACCCTATTCTAGCTTTTGGTTTTCTTATGCGTGGGTTAGTCCTTTTATTTAGTCCTTTTATTTTCTTTATAAATACATTGCAGCATTTTTTCTTTTTTACTAACATATAGTATTTGTGCTTTTCTTGGTCCTGCTCTAAGCACTTTCAATATGTTGTCATTAATTCTCACAACAGCACCATAAAGTAGGTTCTAGTATCCTCATTGTACAGATGAGCAAAGTGAGGTGCAAAGAGATTAAATTACTTGTCCTTCACCTCTTGAGTAGGTAGTGGAATCATCAACAGACCCTAGGTAGTCATACTTACATTTTTATTCTGGGCACTCTTTGGCTTACAGAGTACAATAGTCATGTGTGACCTAATGACATTTTAGCCAATGACAGACCTGACAGGTGACATATATAGTAGTTCCATAATATTATAATAGAGCTGAAAAGTTCTTGTCACCTAGTGACATTGTAATATCATAGTGAACTCATATTTCTGGTGATGCTGATATAAAAAAAAAATACCATGCTGCCAGTCATATAAAATAGTAGCACATGACAACTATGTGGTTTATAGATTTACTATATTGTATTTTTATCATTAGAGTGTACTCCTTTCACTTATAAAAAGTTTATTGTAAAACAGCATGTCATGTCATGCTGGTCACAGCCTCAGACATCTCATGTTTACCACATCTCTTGATTATATAAAGAGCCCACAATGAGTTAAGCCTGTATCATCCAGCATTGTGTTGGTATCCTCTGATATTCCCATAATAATAAAGTCACCTAATGATGCATTTCTCAGAGTATAGCCCTGTTGTTACATGATACATGTCTGTCCTCATTTTCCACCTTTCTGGTTACTCCTTAATATCCCCTATTGGGACATCATCTTTACATGAGATGGTTCTTGAATACTGGAACTTTATAGCCTTTATTATTGGAATGCTTGTTTTCCTTTTTAAATTCATTCTAGGGTGAGGCACAATCTAAATATTGATGGATTTTACATCTTTATCTCCAGAGCCATCTTTTCTGAGTAAATACATATTTCCAACCATCTTTAAGGCACCTCAAATTTGATGTTGAGCATGCACAAAACTCAACTCTTCATTTATCTCACTTCCTCCAAGTTGCTGCTTCTTCTGTTTCAATCCCTAATCCTCATAGAGAACTCTTTGGTGTCCCCTATTTCACATGTGAAATCTGGCAACAGGTTCTATTGATTCTAGCACCAAGTGGCTCCTTAATTTTGTCTCTATCTCAAATCTCACTATCATTGCTTTAGTTTAGCATTTGTGGATAGGTATTTCTAGGTTTCTATTATATTACCATCCATTAACAACTTTTGCTTGTTCAAAGTTGTTGCTTGACCATTGTTTAGTTCATACAAGCATTCTCTGCAGTTTGAGATATTTCAATCATTTCATTACTGTTATTTCCCCGTGATCCCAGACTTGAGGGCTTTGTTTCTTGAGTTGGTTTTCTGCCTTTTATTTGCTAAGAAAGAATTCATCTCAACAATGTTCTGCAGGAGCAAGACACTTTGAGGATCATCCTTTTTTAGAGTTTTAAAAAATAGATGAGTGTTTTGTTTCCTCACTCAGTGGTTACCAATGCACAAATGGAATGAAAAGAGATAAAGAACTTTTAAGAAAGACCTGTTATATTTTTCTTTGGGCAAATTCTCTGACTTATAAAATATCTCTAGGGGGGATATTAATTATATTATATGTTATCACTCAGTTGAAATATTGCAGATGCCTTCAAACTTGTCTATCTTTTCACTTGAGTTTATCCTCTATAGAATTTTCCTAAAAATGTGAAACAAAAGATTATTGTTAGCCACTGGATTAACCAAAAATCTTTCTGAATGACTTGTAGGATCTTTGACAAATCAGTAGAAAATGACCTCTCCTATCTCCTTCTCTTTGCTCACCATGGTCCCTAAAATCAAGTCACAATAAAAACCTGTGTTTATGCACAAGTTTTAATTTCTTTCTCTCATGACATATGCTTCTTCTGTGTATAAAACCACATATGTCATCAATATCTAGCCTTGATATGACTTCTGGATACTCAGTCTTCTTCATTAATTTTCAGATAGGATATTACTTCTGCCTTTGTTCCACAGCATACTAGATAAATGCCCCATAGGACAAAGCCTTCAGCCCAGATTCAGTCAGTTTTCTGGTTCCTATAAATCCAAAGGCACTTCAAAACAGGTAACACACAGTTTGCTAAATATTAGAATGAATGGGTCACTGCCTTCTTGGAATCACTCTGATAATCTATTCATACCTTTACTGTATAATGTATTCATACCTTTACTGTAATATCTCTGCTTTTAAATTATAGTCACTCTAATACTTGAGAGTCCAATCTCAGAGGGAAAATGTAACAGAATTTCTGCAACAATTCCATTTCTATTGAACACAATGTTTCTCCCAGAGTCCTTTATATCCCTTTCCCTACCTCTGCAGTCTCCCCTGTCTTAAATGTGCCTTTGCTTCCCTCAGCTCTCTCCACAATTCTGGTAGGTAGTCATGGTGATGGTGATATATTTATGGCATCATCAGGGATAGTGTCCATCTGGTCCCAGTTGTCAGGTCTGTCCTAGTGACATTTTGTCTCCCAATTATCTGTTTCCCTGTTTGTTCTCATTGTTATGGTTAAGGCATTTATAGTGCCTACGTCTCTTTCTCTTCCTTCTTCTCTTTATCTGTCTTTTTCCATTCCTGCTCAGTGCCCCTCCCCATACTTTCTTTATTTCAGCACTTAAAATAGGAACACTAACTGTTGTGTGTGTGAGTGAAAGAAATGACAATATGAGACCTTTGTAAATTAGGCATTACCCTAGTTTTACAAGCTTAGTGATATTAAATAATTGAAGGACAGGAATCTAATGGGTTAATACCAGAACTTAAATGTCATCTTCTGACTCTACATGAATTTGTCCATAGCACCCTCCTCACCTTACTTCACAATGCTCTTCAGATATCATGACTGTGTCATTGTGCTTGCTAATCAGGGACTTTCCTGCTCACAGTGATCTCAACCACCAGAAAAGCAAGTCACAAACATATACCATAGTCCTATTAGGGAAGGGAAGAGTCATTTCAAAGCCTTTGTCACTACTGGAAATGAAAACCAGAGTCTTCCTGATGGGTCTTACTCACTGAATATGAGCATTCATTAACACCTTTCTTTCTTCCATAGAGAAACTAAAGCTTCATTAGAAACTTACATGTAATATGATAAAGCATCACTTTTGATAACAGAGGAAGATTCCAGACATTATGGAAGAGAAGTACTGGGTTTTAGGGAAGGTATATATTTGCAGCTCAAATCAGAAAGAAGACCAATTAATAATGGGAATATTCCATGTTGGAAATGGAAGATACATACTCTAGGAAGATTTGATGGAAGGACAATGTTCTTAAGTTATTGATGTTACAATGAGCAGAGAATTCTCTGCACAGTTATCTTTTTAAAATCCCTCCCATTCTCACTCTTAGGGGTTCCAGGCCTTAGTGCAGGGTTTAAAAAGGCATCTCTGATACCTTCTGAGGAGAAGAGATGTCATGACCTCTCATTCCTGGGTATGTGTGCAGGCATCTGGATCATTCTGTGATAGAAGTATCTGTGCTGAGTTATGTGAGTGCAGGAGCTGGTGGGTTGGAGGTGCTCAGATATGTTGCCTAGCAGGAGGGAAGAGCAATGCAGCTGGAAAGACGTGATTTAGTTAATATGCTATGCTCTACCTCTCAGGAACTTTGGGGCACATCTTTTGTTATTCTGCTTATTTCTCCTGACAAGGGCATGATTTGGCAGTTTGTTAGGGAACAACATTACCATTTAGTGGAAGAACACTTGCCGTTTTAAAACTTTTAACTTGAATTAATGTCATGTAGAGTATATTTGTTTTAACCTATTGACTCTTAGCACTTAAACACCTTCAGCAAGATCTATCTGTATGTACAGAGCCTGAAATCATTTGCAATTTGGTAATGCATCTCATTGTAACATTTTTGAATGCCATTATGAATTAAATACAGTAGTATCATCTTATATTACATTTTGAGATCTTAAAGTTGACATTTACTTTTTGCAAATAGATTCCATGGAAAATCTGGCATAGTACTTTCTCCACCTTGTACATTTATAGTTTTTTAATCTTTTAATTGAAAGTCCTGAATAGTAACTTGGGGACTTTTCTTTTTCCTAAAGATATATTGCAGGGCCAGCATAGTGGCTCATACCTAAAATCCTAGCTGCTTGGGAGGCAGAGATTGGGAGGACCATAATTTGAGGCCAGCCCTCACAAAGTTAGCAAGACTCCATCTTAACAAATAAGCCAAGTGTGGTGATTCATGTCTACAATCCCAGCTATGCAGGAGTGTAGGGAGGAGTATCACAGTTTGAGACTAGTCCCAGACAAAAATGTAAGAGTCTATCTGGAAAACAGCTAAAGCAAAAAGGACTGGAGGTATGGCTCAAATATAGACTACCTGCCTTGTAAGTGCAAGGCCCTTAAGTTCAAACCTCAGTAATCTATATCTACTATTGACTATCTATCTATCTAGCTATCTATCTATCTATCATCTATCTCTATATATAATGAAGAGATACTTATAATAGGAGACACATTTAAAGGTAAATGGTAATTGGTACCTTCAGGATTGTCCCCCCCAAAATTTTAAGCTTAATGAAATTTGATCTCAGCTAAAACTTCTGTATTTTCTTCCTCTAGTGTCCACTGTCCTCAGAATGGCCTTTTAATTTGCTCTTCTATTTATATACTCCCTCTAGGAGTATGGGTCTCTTCTGTGTCACCTAAAGTCATAATGCCTCCTTCTTCCAAATGATTCCTTCCAGCTAGAGTCCAGTCTAGGAGATGCTGGCTGCACATACAGCCCTGGGTTTTCCAATTGCAGCTCAGCCTCTTTACACCTGAAACTTCAGACTAATTGATGACCTCCTAAATTCCATTAATTTTACTTTGATACAATGCAGTTTAAATTCATATTGAAGGAAAATTTATTGCCCTATTAGCATGCCCCTTTCTATTGCCCTTTCCTTTATTTTTATTTTTACTATTTTAAATTGACACATAATAATTGTACAAGTTTTTGGAGTGCAATATAATGACAACAGATCCCATCATTGGACTGAAGATCAATGTTTTTTTCTGGCCCCTTTTTGTGAAAGCAAAGTTTAGCTTTTATAGGGTATTCTCTTTCTGTTTATGGGTCAGATTCAGAAGTCTTGATTCAGAGACCAATTTTGATACATTCTTCTCATAAATTTAGTGCTTACTATGTCATAGGAATTGTTTGAAGTGCCATAGAGATAATGATAAACTAAGCAGACAACATTCAAACTCATACAGCTCATGTTCTGATGGGTAGGGGAAACAAACAAAAAGCTTTATGAGTAAAGAAGGAAAATATTAGGCCGAGTGTTACATGCAGTGATATGATAGAAAGTGATTTCAATTACTTCAGATTATCAGATAAATCTTCTTTGAGGAGAGGTTATTTAAGTTGGTTACTGAATAACAAATTTCATTGTCCACTTTATAAGCCATGTATGGTTTAGGGGGACAAGAGTGCTGGCAGAGCAAAGGCCTAAAGACTAGAATGAATATAGTTTGTCAGACTAGAGGAATAACTAGATAGCCAATAACTCTGAAAAAATCTAGGCAGAGGAAGAGGTAGGAGATAAAATAGGAGAGGCAGGAGGGAGACACATCGTCTAAGGTTTTGTAAAGCTTTTGAAGTAATTAGGATTTTATTGTGAGACTGTGGGGAGTCGTTGCTTGTTTTAAGCAGGGTACTGATATTCTAGAATGAGCATGTTGCCTGCTGTAGGGAAAGTCAAGCAATGCTAAAAATTCACAAGAAGAGAGAAGAGGACTAGCTAATTAGCACATGCTTTTCCCCAGAAGTCTCCCTTTACCTGTCTTCATCTTGTGAGTTCTTAGCAACTTTTGACTTGTACATGGTTATGACTGCTTGAGTCTTATTTAAAGTCTTGCCACAAAGATACTGCTTGGTACCCAGTATCAACAGATTAAATAAATGTCAACCTTTCAAATACTATATATCATCTAGGAAACCAAAAAAACAAAATTTTTAAGATAGAGTACTAGGCATGGGAAGTAGTATGTTTAATAGATATAAATAACTGGAACTGGGGAGGGAGAAGGGAGGTGAGGGGCACGGGGGAAAGGTGGCTCAAACAAGGTATACACATATGAATAAGTGTCAAAACAATAAAAAAAAAAAGAAAAGAAAACTGAAAAAAATTGGAACTGCCAGAAGGTGGTGACATTGTTTAGTCCTGGAAGAAAATGAATAATGTTTTAGCTGTAGCTACTTGGATGCTAAAACTATGTTGTTTAAGTAAGTTCTATATACTTCCCCATAGGTAAATCTAAGGCATCTTGTAAGCACATATGCAAATATCACAATGTATCCCATCTGTGCAACTATTACATGCTAAAAAAAGAGAAAAGGATAATAAATTACTTCACCACCAATGATTCTGATTGAAGTCACTCACAAAGTTGTGAAATCATCATATGTATCACCATTATTCACTTGAAAACTGCTTTTTTTAATTTGGGTCTTCATTATAACTAGAATTCAAACAAGTATGAATTCAAGTGTGCTAAGAGGCCATTGGAGAACAACTGAATAGATATGAGCAGCAATAGATAAGCACTCACTAGGACAGTTGTCTTCAGCAATTAAGAATGTCACTATTATTCCCTAATACAAGCTCCTTCCATTTTATTAGAGCAAATCAGGTCCATTACAAAAATCATTTCTTAGGTTTGAATTTTTCCCATCTCTTGTCAATGCCATAAGAGGTGTTTTTGTATAACTCATCACTTAAATTCTCACCTCTATAACTCATTCATATACTGTGACATTACGTCACATCAAGGTATACCATGAACTGACCCATAATGTGACTAGTACACTTAGAAATCAGAGTAATTTAGGTTCAGTTAGTTTATGTTTTTCTTTATTT
The DNA here is from genome assembly GCF_047511655.1 of Castor canadensis. NCBI lineage: Eukaryota > Metazoa > Chordata > Mammalia > Rodentia > Castoridae > Castor > Castor canadensis. The sequence continues at coordinate 103,993,678 of NC_133392.1, read as the reverse complement.
TTATGCTGGATGGGGCACATGGCATTTATAATCAGTTAGTTTAAAATGAATATAAATACTGGAACATTTTTCCTTTGGGTAGATAGAACCTGTCTTTATTTCAGAAAAAAATTATAATTTCGTGGGCTTGTATTTTCAAATTTGTTATTTAAATAAGAAACATAAACAAAAACTTTTCAGAAAAGAGTTTGTTAAACATACAAATGTAAGGGTAAAACAAGCAGTTTTGCTGCTGGGGCAATGAGGCTTACTTATATGGATGAAGAAGGAAAGACACCTTTGATATCTGCTTGTTAATATACTCAAGAAGGCAAACAGGCCAATAAAATGTTAGCTACCAAGAAGAGAGTGTAGTCTACTACACTATAGTAGAACCCAGAGTAGCAATGCTTCCTGTCCCTATCAGAAGAAAGGTGTCAAATAAATGCCAAAGCTGAGATGGTAGAAAAGAACAGACAGAAAGTGGAGCTAAAATAGATTATTGACTACCAGGGTTCTAAGAGTCAAGTGAAACAAAATGTGGGTTGGAGAAGCACATGAGAGCTAGAATTATGAATGTGTTAAAGATTTATATAGTAAGTCTTATTTATTATTGAATGGGTCTCCTGGGAGCTCTTTTAAAACATATGAGTGTATCTTTAGGAATATGATCTGCTTTCACAGACACGAATGGAAATATAGTATTGGAACCAAACAGAAAACACCCTTCTATCCTCCTTTGCATTTAAATTACTTCTGGAAATTTTAGCCAACACTTTTGGCAACTTATAGGAGAACTACAAATTTCATACACAGACACTTTAAATCAAGGATGAGGAACTGCATTATAAAACAAAAAAATTAGGAAATTTAGTGAAGTCATGAATTATGGTTAGAAAATTCAATGGTAGAATAAAGTGCACCATAAAAATTCAGAAAATCATGAACAATACAGATGAACACTGACTTCATCAGCAATAAAAGAGCAAAATGTGTAAAACTTAAAAAGAAGTTGAGGAAAAAATAGAAGTACTAATGACCAAAAGATCATTTGCTGAGTTTCAAACTCCAGATTGTCAATGGCATAAAACAATAAAAATGTCCACCACTGACTGAATAGGGACTCTGTTCATGTCATGATCTTATTTACTCAGGAACCCAAATTAATAATGTTCCTGGCAGACAGAAAGAGGATATAGGAAGGCATGAACTTCCTATTAAATCTTCTTTCAGGAAGTGACATGCTTTACTTTCATTCCAATGGCCAAGAATAATCACAGGACAGTGCATGAGCTCAATGACTAGGGAAATACAGTCCTATTTCATTGCTATGATAGAAAGATAGATCTAGATGTTTAGGAATAGATATAACAATTGCCACTGTAGTGAACTTTAAAGACTCAGTGTTGTAAGAGTGGAATAGGCTAAATATATAAATAACTTCAAAAGAGGTTTAGCTAAATTACTGGGTGAATTTATAAATGGAATTTATTAAGAAGTTCAATGATGTAGAACACCCTAACATTTCGGTCTGATGTCAAAGGGAACAATCATGATCTTTCAAAATATTTCCCAGAGTATGTAAAAGAGAATGAGAATAGTCTATTAGTCACAATACCTGCTGTGGGATTATCTATTCTCATGAAACTCTTCTTTCTTATAAGCTAGATGTGCTAATTAATTTTCTAATCTAAATTTATGTATCTCCCATGGTTATGTGTTCAAAGTGAGAGTCAGTATTCATCCATATTGTTCATGATTTTCTGAATTTTTATGGTACTCTTTGTCCTACTAATGAATTTTCTAACCATATTTCATGACTTTGCTGACTATCCTAATTTTTTTCTGTCTGAATTGGCAACAGAGTTTTAGATGAATAAAAAGTTAAAAAAACAAACAAACCCAGAAGGGCTATTTTCCACATATTAACCAGATCTAGATATACATCCAAGAATAAATTTATATCCAGGAATAATTGTTCACATTATTTGTTCTTAACATTTGGTACACATCAGAATCATCTTTGAACTTGAAAAACGTGCAGATGCCTGAGACCTATCCCCCAATATATTGCATCAAAATCACAATAGGGTTTGTGCACATGAATTTTAGTAAAGTGGTGAAATATATTGTAATAAGCAGTAAAGTTTGAGAAACACTGATCTGCAAACCAAAGTACAACCTTAAAAGACTGAAAGGACAGAATTGTCCCAAGGGATAGTGTTTCAAAATTTCCCTGCCCAATTTCAAGAGAGGTTTGGCTATATCAAGTTCATTTCAATGTGTTTGGGTTGGAGAAAGGAACATGGGGAGCTTGGGATTCCAGAGAGTCCACTAGGTAAAAAGTTAAAGAACAGCGTTTATTGCTATTGCTTTTGGGATGAAGATATAATACATAGGGCCCTGATTTGTTTGAGTTCCCTGGTTAATCCACAGAACAGTAAGTGTTTGGGTAGGTGAGAGACAAAAGGAAAATTTGTTCCCTTTGGGCATATCCTCTAAAATTTATGCCTTTTAGACAATAGTTTAAAGGTAATATGATGAGTATATATAAGGCTGAGATGTGAAGTTATTAAAGAAAGTAGACTCAAGATGTAATTAATATTGAGTAATATCTTTTTAATATGCCTACTTTTCCACCCATCAGTGATGAAATCAGGTATTACTCCCAACCTAGAGTATTGCCTGGCTAACCTCTGAACTACCCTTTATTACGACCATTGTAGTAATAATTTGATTCCAAAAGAATCAAATGTCATAAATTTCTTTGGGAGAATGGAGTACTTGATCAGAAGTATGAGCATTTGGAGGGACGATAGCACATCAATGGGCACTGGGCAATTAGGAGCACTCTGCTTGAATTTGAGGGCCCAGAGGCTATTGGCAAAGTAAAGTTGTGGGGAACTTATCTAGGATATAATGCTTGCTTTGTATTTTCCGAGAACTTTACATGCAATACCCTATTTAATCTTTACAATTGCCGTACTATGCAGATGTTATTAACCCTATTCTACAAAAAAGAAAACTGAAGCTAAGGGATTAAATCACTAAATTTTGCAGTTAGTAAATCATGAAAGCAGGATTTTAACACTATTCTAAAAGACTCAAAAGCCATACCTTTATTGCTACAAAGGAAAAAGAGGTCATCCAAGCAAATTTTGACGCCATGATAATTTTGTGTTACTAAGACTTGACCAACTACACACTTTTATTAGGCCACATATCAGGAACAATAGTGGAATGGAATATAGGATAGCTCCACTTTCAAAATTCTGAAGGTGACTGAAGAGGGAGTGTGTAAATTTTCATACAACCCCAAAGAGCTTTTTGGGAGAGAAGACATTAAAAGTCCTCAAACTAGCTTTTAGTACCAGACTAAGTAGATTTGAAAGTAGTACTAATAAATTTAATTAAACCAGCAAAACAAGAGAGACCAAGCCTGAAATACATAAGTAAACCCTGGGAGGGGTGACTCAGGTAGTATTTAAGCCTTCGTTGTGTGTAGAGGGGAGTTGGAGGTTCATCTTACTATTGAACAAATATGCCCTACAATATACCTGTAAGGTTGGTGAGTGGGGCATGGCTACAAATGTGTCATCACCTGAAATGGCCTGTATATTTCCCTTTCCCTTCTAACATGTTATAGCTTCCCTTGAGTGTATTTTTTTCTCTCTTATCTACTCCTGAAACTTTTTATTCCTAAATTCAATGTATTGTAATTGGCGGTACCAAACTCCTTCAGAGACACATTCCCACTTTGGGTTGCCTCCTTTGTTAGCTTTCCGTCACTTTGACAAAAACACCTGAGATAATAAATGTATAAGAAGGAAATATTTATTTTTGTTCATGATTTCCAAGGTTTTAGTACCTCGTCACTTGGCCTCATCACTTGGGCCTGGGGTGGCACTGTACTTTATGGTGGGAGCACCTGTTGAAGGAGTTCTGTTCACCTCATGATGACCAGGAAGAAAAAAGAGAGACATTGACTGAACTTGTGCTAGGCCCCAACTCCTAAGAATTCTACCACCTCTCAAAAGTACCACAGGCTGGCAACCACTTCTTCAACAGGTAGGAGGACGATTCAGAGCTCCCTTGAAACCGTCAGTTATCCTTCCCATGATTGGAACCGGCCAGGGTTTGCAGTGCCATTAGGGTGGAGTATTCCATATCTGAGTCAGACTTGGTCCCATGTTACCTATTTTGTCCTGTTCTCATATCCTCTTCTCCGAACATATTATGTGGTTAAACAGATGTTCTTTTTTTGTTGTTTTTTTTTGGCAGTACTGAGGTTTGTACTCAGGGCCTACACTTTGAGCCATTCCACCAGCCCTTTTATTTGTGATTTTTTTTTTTTTGAGATAGAGTCTCATGAACTATTTGCCTGGGTTTGAGATGTGATCCTCCTGATCTCTGCCTCCTGAATAGCTAGGGTTACAGGCTTGAGCCACTGGCACCCACCTCTCCACCCCCCCCTTTTTTTTTACAGTTCTTACAATGTATCAAATATATCATACTTGAATTCACCTCCTCCACTGCTTTCCTTTATTCCCCTTATTTCCCCATTGCTGGAATACTTTCAACAGGTATCATTTTTGCATTTACATATCTGCGGATATTCACCCTCCTACCCACTTTCCCTGCAATCTTCCCCCTTTCACTGGTACTAATCCTACCGCTTCCCCTTGCAGGACCTGTTCTGCTCTCCTATTCTCCAATTTCATAGAAAAAAAAAAGAAAAAAATGACATTTTTGCTTGTTTGTGATAAAGGGAGTTTCCTTGTAATCTTTTCATGTATATACGTATTATAAGGAACTCTGGGACTTATGCCAGTGAGAGCTTCTCAGTCATGGACTGGGACTTAGAGTCAGGAGGACGGTGGCATGGCAAGAAGATGCTTCTACTGGACATTTATTTTGCTGGTGGAATTTTTGCATGATTCTTATACATGGTGCAAAATAAGGTCAAGATCTGGCTACAGATAAGTTTGGGTCCAACTCCAATCCTTGACTTTGCACTGTATGTATGGGCCCTTGCACCAGGTTTTGCTGTACTTTGTTCCACTTGTGGTGCCACCTCTAGTTCACCACACTGAAGGGTTGTGTTGATGTCAGAGTATCATTAATTCTGTACATATCTTAAGTAGCACTGACAACCTGGGTATCATTCCCAACATCTCTGTAGGTTCTATTGCAGGTGACAGGCAGTCTTCCTGGGGTGACTTCACCTATCTTTTCTGATGGTTTTTGTATTCAATTGTTCTGCAATGCTAATGGGCTCTTCTAATTGATGTCTTCTGCTTCTAATTCACATGGCAATGCCATGTTCTCCTAGATGATTTTATATTGTGCCTGATGAAGAATGGCCCTTCTTTTGATGACTGGGATCATTCTTCTCATCCTTTCTATGGCCTTTCAAATATTCTTGTTACTGATGGTACATAGAAGGCAGGAGTGGTAAACATCAAAAAAAGCTGTGGAGGGGTTGAATTCAAGTGTGATATAGCTGATACATTGTAAGAACCTTTGTAAATTCTCCAATGTACCCCCACCCAGCATAACAATAATAAAAAAGTTCACACTTCCGGGATGCTGTAAAGTGGTTTAACAAGTTCAAGAAAAGACATGGTTGAAGAAGTGCTTTTCTCCACTTAGGCTATAAAATTCTAAACAGTGAATTTAGCTATCAGATAATGAATGGTCATTCTCATTTTCCCTAGTACTCTGGGTTCAGACCTGCATTTGTTGTCATCACCAGTAAAACAGCAAGAACCTCTGAAAGACTCACTGGAAGGCAGTATTCATAGGTGGCACAATGAATGATTACATTATTACATGACTAATGATGTAGCCAACATTAAATAAATGGTATTAGAGAACTGTAGCAGCAAGAAAATCTATCATGTTTCAGTGCAAAAAGTACCAAAGAATCACAGCATTGTGAGTAATAACAGCATTGGTACATTTTTCTCCTATTTAGGAGATATGAAATAAGCTAGGATTAGAGCACTTCACATTAAAGGATACAAAGAGACAGTTCCTGGACTTGGACAAGAAGAAATAGTGGCTGAGCATTATAAGGAATCTTCACATGCACTGACTGGAGAAAAACAAATAATATGTAAGCATTTCTTCTCTCTCCACTATTTGAAACTTTATTCAGATAACTGACCACATGTAACATGGGTCTGTAAATTTCCAAATACATATTAATGTCCAATTTTTAATATTGTACATAAAGAGTATTTGCCCAAGGTCCTTCACAACTCAGAGCCACTCTAGTGTTAGCAGATTGTGCCAGATGAAACTGAAGGCATCTAGAATGTCTCTATTATAAAGGAACCTAAATGTATCCATCAATTTATGGGAACAAATGCCTTCAGAGAAAATCAATATTTACACCTAATTGATAGGCTGAGGGTATAGTGTGAGAAAGAGGAAACTCTCTAAAACATTAATCAAGGGAAAAAATGAATGGATAACTTTTTGTGCCAGTAAGAAAAGTATAGCACCAACATGAACGTTAGATACCTCCAAGTGCTAAGATCTAATAACAGGGGGACACAGTATAATAATAGGCCTAGATTTTGATTACTTTTCCTAATGAGAGTGAAGCACAGCATGGAAAAGTGACAACTTGAGATAATTCAAAATGTCACATCAACTCTGAGTTTCAATCTCTTCCACAACCAGTCTTCATAAACACCACTAATGAATAGTAAATTGGACTGATTTGAGCTTTACTTCACTCTGCTCCTAGGGCTAATCTTTAGAGAAAGGGTTTAGGCAGCAGATAGCACATTAGAGCAGAAGTCAAGTGACCCCTGTTAGAATCTGGGTTTTGCAATTAACAATTTTTGTGGCCCTGGGTAAGGAAGGCAAATAAATGAGCTGCTCACAAATATCTATATGTGCCATGCACTGCGCTAGGTCCAGAGGAGACTGGTGAGTAAGTCTAGGATCCTCAACTATTTCTCCATGGGAGTGGAAACTCACATGTAAAAAATATTGGGATATCTTATGACCAATTTATTACAGAGTTATGAACAATGGACTTTGGGAGTGCAGAATATAGTATGACTGGCCAACAATGAGAAAATTAATGATACATGTTAAACACTGCTGTCAATGGTAAACATTGAAAACTACATATGTAATCTTGACATTTTAGGAAATACATTGAAAAAGACACAGGTGAAATTAACTTTAGTAATATATTTTATTTAAACTAATAAGACAACTTTTCCAAATGTTATTTTAACATATAGTAGATATAAAGTTATTAATTGATGAGGTAGCTTGCATTCTTTTTTCATTGTCTTTGAAATTCAGTGTGAAATTCATTTATAGCACATGTCAATTCAGAAGAGCCACATTTGAAGTGTGAACAAGGTGGCCAAAAAGTCTTAGGGTGTATATGCACTTAAGTTCAATAAGGGGTCTCAGACCAAGCTTAACATGAAGACACATGAAAAAGACAGGAACTTTAATGCTCTTCAATAATGGCTCAATAATCAGTTCACAAACTGATTTTAGACTGAGTGCATAAGAATTTCTGGGAAGTTTGTGATAAGACAGACTTCTAGATTTCCAAGTCTCTGAGATTCTTAATCACTAGGTTTTGAGTGGAAGTTAGGATTTATAATTTATAAAAGAACTCTGATTATTTTTAGGTGTATCAGATTTGGGATTATTGGCCAATAAATTCAGTAGGAGTTACCTATAGGAGTCAAACAGGTAATTTGATTTCAGGTAGCATTTGCAGAAAGATCTTTCTCTGTGCAAATGCCTAACAGGTTCAGTATTTCCTGGAAAACTGCATCTCTTCTCTCTCTGGAGAGATGGATGTCTGGAGCCAGCCCTGCCTTCACTTCAGATCTGCCCACTTGCTCAGCTTATAGTTGATGGCTTCTCTGCACTAGACTTCAGGAAATCATGCAAGTTTCATTTTCTCCATGTTCACAATTTTCTGTCTGATATTTTTCAGATGAGTGGGTCTAAAGTCAGTTATGCATTACAGTTATCTAGGCAACATAGACTCTTCCCAAGATTTACTAATCAGATGCTTAGGGAGTAGAGCATACTGTATCTTTACAAACACTTTAGAGAGCACTGGTGTGTAGGAAGACATTTGGGATATAGTGATTTACAGAATCATTTGTGATTACGAGGTACTACTTTCACTGATAGATTTCATATGATTTGCCACAGGTTTTCCACATCAGCAAAATGGGGATGGAAATATTCAATTTGCAATTCTGTTGTTAGTATACTAGTTCTTGGTCCACTTTTTCATGCTTAGTAAATCTTTGTGATCTTATCTGGTCTTGTGGCTTTAAAGAGCATTTATAGCCGATGAGTCCAAAATTAACATCTCCAACCTAACACACTTGTCTAAGTCAAACCAACTGTGCCCACCTTCTCATGCAACATCTTTACTTGAATATCTAGAGACAACTGAAATCTATCATTCCTAAAACATGACTCTGTCCTCAGTTTCCAAAACCAGACTCTCACTCACTTCAGAAAATGACAACTCTAAACTTGCAACTATACTGGTCACAAACTTTGATCTATCCTAGTTCAGATGGTTTCCCTTAGAACAAAACCCAAAGACCTTAAAAGAATCTCCAAAGCAACTCTCAGATCTGATCTCTGCTTCTTTTTCAATCTCAAATCCTCCTCATTTCCTTCTTGCCTGTTCTACTCCAGCCTTATCCTTGCAACTCCCCATAGCATAGCAATCTCATTTATGGGTCTTTGCATATGTTATTTCTTCTGCTTGTAATGTTCATCCCTCAATGCTATACTTCAGATCTCTGCTCAAATGCTCTCTTATCTGTAAGGTTTTACCTGACCTTCTTACTTAAATAATTGATCCCCCTTTCTTGCTTGATATTTCTTTTGCATATTTTACCTTTTGGAATAAGGTCTGTCTCTCTTTACTAGAATGTAATCTACCCAATGGCCAGGGATAACAGTCTATTTTGTTGATTCACACTCACTGTTTAAAAAAGTAAATGGCACATATTCAAAAAAAGAATTTTTGAGACAGGATCTTGGTATTCAGCCCATGCTGTCTTTGAACTTGGGATCCTCTTGCCCTAGCCTCCTAAGGGTTGGGATTACTGGTGTGTATCAACATGCCTGGCTCACATATTTGTTGAATGAGTAAATGTATGCCATTATGAGGCATGTAGTAGGAACTTACGCAAATCAGGGTAAGGAATTTTCTTTTTGAAATTAATTTTTATTATCATATTATTATTGTACTGGGGGTACATTGTGACATTTACAAAGTTCTTACAATATATCATTGTTGAATTCACTTCCTCCATCACTTTAAGAATTTTTCTTAAGAGGTAGAATTCAGTTACATAGAATATTAACATTTTTAAGTTTTTTGACCAGAATGCCAGAGGCTTAAACAAAATAATTAGGTAACTGGCTAATTGGTGAGACTTTCATTTAAGCAGGTTATTAGTCCAAAAATTTTTTGAGAGAATCTCTTTGGCTGAGATGTTAGGTCCTTATTCACATAAGACTTGTGCTAATTCAAATTTATGCTTTAATCTTATTTCTTCTTCTTCTCCCTTGTAGTAGATATTAACCTGTTTTCCTACCACTGGGATTTTTCTTAGTCACTACCCACGTGGGTAGCAGGAGTTACTATGTTAGTAAAGTATGATCTTATTCTCCCATGCATTTGATTGAATCAGGGTGAACATCTACCCAAAAATCAGAGATTTCCTCCTTTAGAATTTGGAGTTGAGCCCATATCCTCATGAAAATATATAGTAGATCAATGTGTGTCTCACAAAAAGTCCTGACCCCTGGTACCTAGTAATGTAACCTTACTTAGAAATATGGACTTTGCAGGTCTAATTGTGATAGTTAGTTCTGAGGATGACAAGAAACTACACAAGAGAAGGATGACACTGTCAAGCCAAGAGGAGCCAGAGAGTAAAACCTGATGGCATTGGAATTTTTGGCTCTGTTTTCCTTCTGCTACAATTCAGTTCCTTGTCCTAACCTTATGCAAAATTCCCAAGTTAGCTTACACTGTTTCCAAATCAACTTTAGTTGATTTTTAATGACTTATTACCAAAGGAATTCCAATCCATATAGTTCTCCTTAGGGAAATTTCTTTTGTGGACAAACTTTTCCTTTAGGATTTTCCCATAATTGAACCCACTTTTACTGGTTCAATTAGTAGCACTTAAACCAACCATCACTGTTTTATCCCTTAGGACTCAAAAGAAACTATTTTCATGAAACATTAATGCCTTTACATTAGGAAATGGCTCTCATAGAAAGATTGTTAAATTCTGTACCACCTGTAAAAATAAGACAAATTGATCATCCCTAGAAAAATCTTCCTAGTTCTATGACTTCTTCAGAGACTAATACACTGAAGTGGCTTCTGAACTCTTTAATTCTGTAAACCTGCTATGTGTAAAGTACTGCTCTGTGTGCTAGAGGAATGCAGAGATGAATAAGACAATGTTATTTTCCTCAAAGAAGAAGTGAGATCCATAAGGGAAGAGACCCAATAGTAACACATTAAAAACTAGGATAAAATGGGTATGGTATCATGTTACTGTAATCCCAGGCTTTGGGAAGCTGAAGCAGGAGGATCTCAAGTTCAAAACCAGCCTGGGCTACATAGTAAGACTCTGTTTTAAAAAATAATAAATATCCACTCCTCTCCAAAAAACCTAAGTGAAGTAGGATAGTATGAAACAAGTGCTAGGCTAGAAGTACCACCAATGTGTTCAGGGGAAGAGTATGATTATTTCTAGCTGTATTATTAATGAATTGAAGCATGAATAGAATTTCGATAAATGGAGATAGATAATCCTACAAACCTTAAGAAAATCCAGGTTAGGTGTCTTTGTTAAATATTTGCATAGCTTCCTATTCATCTTCCTATTCAGTGTGTGAATTTGCCACTGTACTACAAGTTCTGTAAGTGCAATAATCACATTTGCCATTGTCAACATTTAACTTCAGAGCTTACCATTATGGTTGGTGCAGGATTCCAAGATGGCAGCTAGAGGGAGGAAGCAGAAAGCATGCTTCCTGAAGTAAAATCTTGAAGAGATGCTGGAGATACACATTACAGGAAAAGCCACCGAGAAGAGGCCAAACTTTGACTCCCCCACACCCCCAGCCCACTCATACCATCCCCACTCCACATTAAATGGAGAAACCAGGAGGGCCTTACACTGCCGCCAGATGGCTATGCCCAGACCACTTGGGAAGACGCGGACCTTAAGGTGAGCTAAGCAGCATGCAGTACTCCCACAGACAACCCTGGGCCAGATCAGCATAGCCCCCTGGACAGATGAACCCCTACCCAGGGAAAAAAGAAAAAAACTGAATAATAAGCAATAACAACAAAAAAGACATATAGCAAAGAGGGCGGGGTGCCCTGAGCACCAAAGAGGGGGGAGGGGCAATCTCTCATGGAACTGTAAATAAACAATTTGGCCAGAGAAAGTAGGAGTGGCAGTACATGCCCAGCAACTAGGAGTGGGAAAGCTTGTAAAAGTGGTGGTGGGAGGAAAACTCCACAGGAGACAGGGAAAGACCCATTTCCCATGTTAACTGTAAATAAACACGCAGGCCTGAGAAAGCTGATGCAGTGTCACCTCCCCCAGTGTGCTTGGAAAGGGGAGAGCTCGTAGCAGTGGCTCATGCCCAGGAGAACTCTAAGTAAACAAAGCCTGAGGAGCTAGGTGGGTGTTAAGCTCACCCCTGAGATCTGCATAAATAAAGCCTACAGCAACAGCAGGCTGACAGCAGCAGGCAGGTGAGCCACAGCCTCAGATAGCCATTCACAGAACTGTCTCCAGACTCTTTTTTTTTCTCCCTTCCTTTGATGAGACAACAATTGAAATACACCCGCATGCTGAAAAACTTACTGAAACTGTATTGCATTTGAACTTGGGAAACTTTATGGTGTTTTTGTTTTGTTTTGTTTTGCTTGGTTAGGTTTGGTTTGGTTTTTTTCCCCTTTGATGAGACAATGACAGAAATGCTTCAGAGACACCATCTCCAGGATTGGAGGCTGAGGGACTAACACCAAAATTATTAAGACTAAAACTTTATTGCATTTGAACTTGGGGATTTTTGAATTTTTTTTATTTATTTTTTTTTCTCAATCCTCTCTTTGTCTCTCTAATGCCTGTTTAGCTTACTGTTGATTAGTACACTGTCTCTCCCTGTTTATATCTTTGAAACTTTTGTTTTTTTGTTTGTTTTTACTTATTTGTTTATTTGCTTTTCCCTCTTTCTTTAACTTCTTCACTTTCCCTCTCCTCTCACCCTTCCATTCTAAATATCACCATTATTATTATTACGAGCTAGAAAATACTTAATTGCACACAGTACAGGGACAATAACAACACCAAGGGCAATGACGGGAAGACAGAAAAAACAGGGAAACTGGTTTCCCCACAGCAAAAAAATTAGTACAAGAACCAGAGGGAAATGAAGAAAACAGATACTCAGATCCAGACTCCAACAAAACGAAGATAAACTATGCCAAAGAACCCAATGAAGCCCACAAAAATAATTTAAAAGAAGACATACTACAGGTACTCAATGAGAATTTTATAGAGATGATACTGGATATGGTCAACCAAAATGTACAGGAGACCCTCAAGAAATTCCAAGACAACAAAAATAGAGAATTTGAAAAAGCACAAGAAGAAATAAAAGAAACCATAGAAGCACTGTATAAACACCAAAGTGAAACAAAGAACACGATTAATAAAGAGATAAATGAACTCAGGACAAAAATAGACAACATTAAAGAGGAAACAACTCAGGATATGGACAACCTCAGAAAAAAGAACAAAACAGAACTGCAAAACAAAATGGAAGGCCAATACAGCAGAATAGAACAAACAGAAGACAGAATCTCAGAACTCAAAGATGAAATGGTAATTAAAGGAAAAACCTAAGAACTATTAGTAAAACAACTCAAGACCTGTGAAAAGAAAATGCAAGAACTCACTGACTCCATCAAAAGACCAAACCTGAGAATCATGGGTATTGAAGAAGGAGAAGAGGTGCAAGCAAAGGGAATGTATAATATATTCAACAAAATAATTACAGAAAATTTCCCAAATCTAGAAAAATCTATGCCCATACAGATGCAAGAGGCCTCCAGAACACCAAACAGACCAGACCAAAATAGATCTACCCCATGGCATATTATCATTAAAACAACAAATACAGAGACCTGAGAAAGAATATTGAAGGCTGTAAAAGAGAAAAAACAAATAACATACAAAGGTAAACCCATCAAAATCACAGCAGACTTCTCAACAGAAACATTAAAAGCAAGAAGACCTTGGGGTGAGACCTTCCAGGCACTGAACGAAAATAACTTTAACCCTAAGATACTCTACCCAGCAAAACTATAATTCAAAATAGATGGAGCAATAAAAGTCTTCCATGATAAGCAGAAACTAAAACAATATGTGATCACAAAGCCACCACTACAAAAGACTCTTCAAGGGATTCAGCACACAGAAAGTGAAAACCAACATAACCATGAAAAGGCATACAGCACCAAACTACAGGAAAAGAAAAAGCAAGAAAGTAGAGAGTAACCTCAACTTAGGTACACACAATCAAACTTCAAACAACTAAGACAACTAAGTGACAGGAATCACCAAATACCTATCAGTACTAACACGTTAGTACTGTTAGTACTGATGTTAATGGACTTAATTCCCCCATCAAAAGGCACCGTTTGATGAACTAGATTAAAAAGGAAGATCCAACAATTTGTTGCTTACAGGAGACCCATCTCACCGACAGAAATAAGCATATACTTAGGATGAAAGGCTGGAAGAAGATTTGCCAAGCAAATGGCCCCCAAACACAGGAAGGAGTAACAATACTTGTTTCTGACAAAGTAGACTTCAAACCTACATTGATCAAATGAGATAAAGAAGGACATTCCCTACTAATAAAAGAGAAAATAGACCAAAAGGAAATAACAATTATCAACCCATATGCACCCAATGTCAACACACCAATTTCATCAAACATACTCTGAAGGACCTAAAAGCATCTATTAACTCCCAACACAGTGGTCGTGGGAGACTTTAACAGCCCATTATCATCAACAGATACGTCATCCAAACAAAAAATCAGTAAAGAAATTCTAGGTCTAAAATATACAATAGATCAAATGGACCTCGTTTATGTCTACAGAACATTTCATCCAACTTCTACACAATATACATTCTTCTCAGCAGCCCATGGAACCTTCTCCAAAATACATCATATCCTAGGGCACAAAGCAAGCCTCAGCAAATATACGAAAATAGAAATTATACCATGCATTCTACCTGATCACAATGGAATAAAACTAGAACTCAACAACAAAAGTAAAAACAAAAAACATGCAAACAGCTGGAAACTGAATAACTCATTACTTAATGAACAATGGGTCACTAATGAAATAAAAGAGGAAATTAAAAAGTTCCTGGAAGTCAATGAAAATGAAAACACAACCTACCGGAACCTATGGGACACAGCAAAGGCAGTCCTGACAGGAAAGTTTATAGCCATGAGTGCATATATTAAAAAGACTGAAAGATCCCAAATCAATGACCTAATGATACATCTCAAACTCCTAGAAAAACAAGAACAAGAAAATCCCAAAACAAATAGAAGGAAAGAAATAATAAAAATAAGAGCTGAAATCAATGAAATAGAAACCAAAAAAACCATACAAAGAATTAATGAAACAAAAAGTTGGTTCTTTGAAAAAAAACAAGATTGACAGACCCCTGGCAAACCTGACTGAAATGAGGAGAGAAAAAACCCAGATTAGTAGAATCAGTACTGCAAAAGGGGAGATAACAACAAATACCATGGAAGTCCAGGAAATCATCAGAGACTACTTTGAGAACCTATATTCAAAAAAATTTGAAAGTCATAAAGAAATGGACAGATTTCTAGATACATATGATCATCCAAAACTGAACCAAGAGGAAATTAATCACCTGAATAGACCTATAACACAAAATGAAATTGAAGCAGCAATCAAGAGTCTCCCCAAAAAGAAAAGTCCAGGACCTGATGGATTCTCTGCTGAATTCTATCAGACCTTTAAAGAAGAACTGATACCAACCCTCCTTAAACTGTTCCACGAAATAGAAAGGGAAGGAAAACTGCCTAACACATTTTATGAAGCCAGTATTACACTTATCCCAAAACCAGGCAAAGATACCTCCAATAAGGAGAACTACAGGCCAATCTCCTTAATGAACATTGATGAAAAATCCTCAATAAAATAATGGCAAACCGAATTCAACAACACATCAAAAAGATCATTCACTGCGACCAAGTAGGCTTCATCCCAGGAATGCAGGGTGGTTCAACATACGAAAATCAATAAACGTAATACACCACATTAACAGAAGCAAAGACAAAAACCACTTGATCATCTCAATAGATGCAGAAAAAGCCTTTGATAAGATCCAACACCATTTCATGATAAAAACTCTAAGAAAACTAGGAATAGAAGGAAAGTACCTCAACATTATAAAAGCTATATATGACAAACCTACAGCCAGCATAATACGTAATGGAGAAAAACTGAAACCATTCCCTCTAAAATCAGGAACTACACAAGGATGCCCACTATCTCCACTCCTATTCAACATAGTACTGGAATTCCTAGCCAGAGCAATTAGGCAAGAAGAAGGAATAAAAGGAATACAAATACGTAAAGAAACTGTCAAAATATCCCTATTTGCAGACGATATGATCCTATACCTTAAAGACCCAAAAAACTCAAAAGCTCCTAGACACCATCAATAGCTATAGCAAGTAGCAGGATATAAAATCAACATAGAAAAATCATTAGCATTTCTCTATACTAATAATGAACAACCTGAGAAAGAATATATGAAAACAATTCCATTTACAATAGCCTCAAAAAAAATCAGATACCTAGGTGTAAACCTAACAAAGGATGTGAATGACCTCTACAAGGAAAACTATAAACTTCTGAAGAAAGACACTGAGAAAAACTATAGAAAGTGGAGAGATCTCCCATGCTCATGGACTGGTAGAATCAACATAGTAAAAATGTCTATACTCCCAAAAGTAATCTACATGTTTAATGCAATTCCCATCAAAATTCCAATGACATTCATTAAAGAGAATGAAAAATCTACCGTTTTTCACAAGAGACTACGAATAGCCAAGGCAATACTCAGTCAAAAGAACAACGCTGGAGGTATGACAATACCCAACTTCAAACTATATTACAAAGCAATAACAATAAAAACAGCATGGTACTGGCACAAAAACAGACATGAAGACCAGTGGAACAGAATAGAGGACCAAGATTTGAAGCCACACAACTATAACCAACTTGTCTTTGACAAAGGCGCTAAAAATATACGATGGAGAATTAGCAGCCTCTTCAACAAAAACTGCTGGGAAAACTGGTTAGTAGTCTGCAAAAAACTGAAACTAAATCCATGTAGATCACCCTATACCAAGATTAACTCAAAATAGATCAAGGATCTTAATATCAGATCCCAAACTCTAAAGTTGGTACAGGAAAGAGTAGGAAATACTCTGGAATTAATAGGTATAGGCAAGAACTTTCTCAATGGAACCCCAGCAGCACAGCAACTAAGAGATAACATAGATAAATGAGACTTCATAAAACTAAAAAGCTTCTGCTCAACAAAAGAAATGGTCTCTAAACTGAAGGGACCACCCACAGAGTTGGAGAAAATATTTACCAGCTACACATCAGACAAAGGACTGATAACCAGAATATATAGGGAACTTAAAAAACTAAATTCTCCCAAAATTAATGAACCAATAAAGAAATTGGCAAGTGAACTAAACAGAACTTTCTCAAAAGAAGAAATTCAAATGGCCAAAAAACACATGAAAAAATGCTCACCATTTCTAGCAATAAAGGAAATGCAAATTAAAACAACACTAAGATTCTACCTCACCCCCGTTAGAATAGCCATCATTAGCAACACCACTAACAACAGGTTTTGGCAAGGATGCAGGGAAAAAAGAACCCTCTTACATTGCTGGTGGGAATGTAAACTAGTACAACCATGCTGGAAAAAAATTTGGAGGCTACTTAAAATGTTAAACATTGATCTACTAGCAATACCACTCTTGGGGATACACCCAAAGGAATGCGACACAGGTTACTCCAGACCACCTGCACACCCATGTTTATTGCAGCACTATTCACAATAGCCAAGTTATGGAAACAGCCAAGATGCCCCACTACTGATGAATGGATTAAGAAAATGTGGTATTTATGCACAATGGAATTTTATGCAGCCATGAAGAACAACAAAATGTCATCATTCGCTGGTGAATGGATGGAATTGGAGAACATCATTCTGAGTGAGGTCAGCCTGGCCCAGAAGACCAAAAATTGTATGTTCTCCCTCATATGCAGACATTAGATGAAGGGCAAACACAAGGGGATTGGACTTTGATCACATGATAAAGCGAGAGCACACAAGGGAGGGGTGAGGATAGGTAAGACACCTAAAAAACTAGATAGCATTTGTTGCCCTCAACGCAGAGAAACTAAAGCAGATACTTTAAAGCAACTGAGTAGAAGGGGGCCAGGACCTAGAGAAAAGGTTAGTTCAAGAAGAATTAACTTAGAAGGTAACACACATGCACAAGAAATCAATGCACGTCAACTCCCTGTATAGCTATCCTTATCTCAACTAGCAAAATCCCTTGATCCTTCCTATTATTGCTTATACTCTCTCTTCAACAAAATTAGAGATAAGGGCAAAATAGTTTCTGGTGGGTAGCGAGGGGGTAAGGGGGAGATGGAGGGGGTGGAGGTGTAAGGGAGGGGGTGGGGAAGGGAGGTGAAATGACCCAAGCATTGTATGCACATATGAATAAATAAAAAATTTTTTTAAATGCTTGGTGCAAAGCAGTTGTCAATAAATGCTTTCTTGCACAAGTGGATAAATTCAGTTACAGGGCCCTGCCACATCGAAAATAGAGTAGGAAGGGGAATCCTCTATTTCAATGATTTTTTTTTCAGTGATTTTGAAGGACCTCAATAGCAAGAACTCATGCAGTTTTACTCTGGTGTTTTACCTTAATGTTAATAGCTATGCTTCTTATGTTTCCCAGTGTCTACTTCAAGCAGTAAATTCTCTCTACAGCTCTGTTTAGGTACCTGAAAAAACAAAAGGGTTTGGCTGATTTGTAAATATTTACCAATTAGGCCATGAATGTCATTTCCTAGGTAATACAATGGTTATCCTTGGGCTATATGTCTACCTCTAGACCAATCATCCAGAAATGCAAGGAGGTTCTGTAGTTCAAAGCATGCATGTCTAAGCAGTATGATCTAGTTATGGAAGAGTTTTACGTAGAAAAGGATTTGAACTAGAAAGACAGTAACTAATGTATTTGGACTATTCCTTGTGTACAGTGTCCTAATATGTGTAACTAAAAACCTTCCACCACATTAATTGCAGCCACATTAGAATTTGGTAGAGGTTATTAAATAGGTCAACAGGAGAGCTGGCTCACCTAGGTGCAAATACTGGTTGAAAGATCAGTGTGGCCAATGCAGAAACACAGCTTCAGATTCACACCTCTCAATTCTCATATACAAAGGATATTTTTTTTCTTTTACCCATCCTCTAATTTTTCTGTTCCTTTCTCACTCTCTTAAAATAGTAAAGAAACATACAGCATTGTCTAGATTATCTATCAAAATATTCTCTTTATTTTGAACACAGATAAGATATGTTGGTTTAAATTTTCAATTGCATACAGAATTTATACATTATTACATATTTAGTTTTTTCTTTTCCTGACTTTTCACTCATTCTTCTCCCTCTAAGGGAATTTGGGTAAAGGAAAGTAAATGAAGTCATACTCATTATAATGATATGGTTGAGGAGGAGGAGAGTTCAGAAATTCAGGTTAGGTGATTGTAGGTCTTTACCCTAAATTCAAGTGAGGGGAGTTACGTACAGCAACAACAAAAAGCACTACAAATAAAAAGAAATTCTTTAGTGATGCTGTATTTGACTGTGTGCTTATACATATGACTGTTGGAGATATTTGTTGGCTGCTAAGATGGAACAAAAGAGGGAAGGAGTTGAAGTTACTGAGTGGCATGAATAAGATGTATGTGGTATCCATTTAATCATATTTCTGCCTCCTATTTCTTGAGTAATTTTTTTATAAATTACTTTTTAGGCCTTGTCAATAAGAAAAAAAAAACATTTGTTTGGTCTGAGGCAGTGTACATACACTTATTTGTTAGAGCTGTGTTTAGCTGAAATTTCATCATTTTGTTTGACTATATTTGAAGATAGTTCCTTTTTAATTCTTATTATGTATATAGACTCAGAATGAGTTAAGTGATCTATAGTCTCTATCATATATACTTGCATAGTCCAGGGCTACAAAGACAAAGTTGAAAAATAGGTGAAGATTGAGTTAGGACCCCTCCCACTCTGTTTCATAGTTATATGTAACAGTAGTTGTAATAGGCTGAAGTTGCCATTTTATTCAGGATAATTTATACACTATTTTTCATATTCTAAAACTAGAGACACTTCACAAGAAAAATGCCACTGACAATTCTAATTATCAAGATGAATAAATTTGCATTGCAGCCCTCATCCTTACCATTAGTGTGTATAACCCCCCTGTTCTAGACCAGTCTTCTTCCTAACCCAAAGGCCAGAGAAGCCAGTAAAGAATATGGGAGCAGAGTTGGCTAGGGCATTGGTGCAGTTATACTGCTCCACTAGTGATAGATAAGGAGTCCCATGGAGAAAGGGTTGTAGATGTTTCCGCAGGGAAGTAGCACAAGTCCTGGGCTTTGCTTTCCATATCTGGTAGCATTGGGAGCCTGAAACCAAAGTTTCTGCTGCTGCCCTGTATCTAGGCACAGGGACCCCTGACCTTGCCTTCACCTCCCCTGCTTACTTATCCTATCACTCCGGAAGACTGGACAGAGAGAAGACTATTGTTTGCTACCCTGAAGTCATATTTCCTGCCTCCCTGCTGGAAGAACCCTTGAAAATCACCATTGCCTGGATGCAGTACCAGGAACCATGGCAGTTTTCTTATAACCATGAGAGGAACTGGCTTGAGGACAAATTATACACATCGAGAATTGTGTACTAACAGATACAAAGGACTCTGGGTGGCTCCTCAAAGAAACCAGTAGGCTCCTAATTAAGACAGAAGTACTTTGTACTTTATTACATCATTTATTATTATTTTTGAGTTGTCTTTTTTATTTGCCATTGAAAGTTTCCCAAGTGCTGTGGCCAATACATTTTTCTTCTCTTCTGCCACCCTGTTTCCTTACATTCCCATTGCTTGCACTAGACTTAAGCTGAATAGTATGCTAAATGTTAAAGATTATACTTTATAATACTTATCTTTAAACAGTAGGTGAGATAGAGGAAAGCTTCCATAAAAAACTTAACTAGGTCTTAGGCAACTTGTATAATTTTTATTTTATTTTATACTTACAATATATTTTGAGTGCAGATAGTTTTATACCCATTTTTATACTGAGGATATTGAAAAAGGCACATACAACTTGTCTTAAATTACCCTTGGAGGAGGAGCAAAATTAGTTTTAACTTTTAACTTTTTATTGATAGATAATAAAAATATGTATACAAAAGTATATATATCATAAGAGCACAGATTGATGTATTTTCACAAATGGAATATATATAACCAGCCCCACGTCAAACACAAAATATTAATTATCAGTACCTAGAAGCCCCAGGCTTCTTTCCAAAACTATTCCTCCTTCCACCTGGGATAACTGTTAACTCCTACTGCAAATGCTTTGTAGGCTATTGGTCTTTCTCTAGTTTGAATCATAGAGTACATGCTACTTGTATCATGTGTTATTTAATATTTTGTGAAATTCATCCATATTGTTTGATGTGGTTTTTAATTGATTATTTTCATTGTTCTATAGTGTTTCATTGAGTGAATGTGACAATTTCTTTATTCATTCCACCTTTATGCTCTTTTAAAAATGCCATTGAAATGTCTAAACAAAAAAACCTTCAGTTTTGAGAGTAAAATTAAAATGGCAGAAAAACAGTTGAATATGGTTGATATTCTGGGGAAAAGTTTCCTCCCTTATTTTTTATATCTCAGATGCCTGCTTAAAAGTCAGCAGAGTAAAGGATTTTTCAAATCTTCTGAAACAGTTTAGGGTAAATGCTAACATTGAGTGCATGATGAGCATTCAAACTAGGCAGGATGTTCATGACTGATAATACTCAGAGTCCGTGGTTCTAAATAATGTGTTAAATGTCACACTAACACTGACCACTGTTCTCACTGTGACATGTGAAAGTCGCCCTTCTTCTCTTGGCTCAGCATTGACTATGTTGCCCCCAGGTTATGGCCATATTCTGACACTAAAAATGAGCAAATGAGAAAGGCTGACAGTAATAAATGGGACCTCACCTTTCTCCTTTGGTTCGTCCATTGTGTAGGTTTTCACAGGAATGAAAGCCTCTGGTCTTCTGTACCTTCTTCCATTCAGCTGTACAGTCTTCACTTTTAGGCCAGTCCATTTAATTTCCCATGCAATTTTGACTGGGGAGTCAAATATTAACAGCCTCATTCTCATTGAGAGGTGATAGCTAAAGATTAGTCACTTTCTTAGTGTATTGGCCATGTGAGGAGGTACAGGAGTTTGAAGTCTATAGCCTCTTTTGGGGAGGTAGAGGGTGATACTGGGATTTGAACTCAGGGCCTCATGCTTGCTAGGCAAGCACTCTACCACTTCAGCCACACCCTCAGCCTTTTTGCTTTAGTTATTTTTTAGATAGGGTTTCATGTTTTTGTTTTTCCCTGGGCCAGCCTAAGACCAAGATCCTCCTACCTCAGCCTCACATAGCTGGAATTACAGTTGTGACCCACAATGCCTTGCTTGTTGAGATGGGGTGTTGCTGGCTTTCTGCCCAGGCTGTCCTCAAACAGTGATCCTCTTGAACTCCACCTCCCAAGTAGCTGGGATTACAGACATGAGCTTGCCTAGGACCTGTTAAAATTTTAAATTAGAGTATTGGAAAACAGTTGGAATATGCATGTGATCAATTTAAGGTCTTGACAAAGATGGATCTCATTAAGGGACCTCTTTCCCAAAATGTTAACTGGATTCATTACTCAGCCCTTTCTGAATAGAGGTACAGGCTTGGTGAGATTTTCAAAGAATTGTCTTCACCCTGTGTCCTGTTTATTTTTAAGTTTCACAGTTTTTTCCTAGATTGTGTGGATACAGGTTTCATTTGATGATTAAAATTGAAGTTTTAATCTCAATCTCTGGGATTGAAAAGGTTTTCCTCAGATATTGTGAATCATTTGAAGTCATTTCCTTTGTATATTTTCCTTCTCAGTACAATAGCTTTTTGAACTATAGACTTTCAGTTTTAAGACCTTTGGAAGAGGCATAGAAAAGCACATGTGAAATACAGAAAATTTCTACTAGACAGGAATAGGAAAAATAAAGCCTTTCAGTTTGTAGAGGAGAAGTCTAGACAGAGGAAAAGAGGGAAAAGGTCAGATGTTACTGATAGATGTTACTGATTTCTCTTTGTGGGTCCCACCTGCCACACTCAGGTCCTTCTTGAAAGGTGGGGCAGAATATATAAACACAAAATACAGAATTTGTTGAGAAGTTGAAATAAAAAGAGCTGAGCTGTGCCCTGCTGATCTCCACATCAGCCTTGGTGTATAGATGGGTGCTGAGCTGAAGGAACTGACGGTGTGGTGTGTTTATGTAGGGAGGTGGCTGGGTACCAGACATTTCTTTTGACTCCTATATAGCATAAAAAAGATGCAGAATGTCCTTGAATAATCAGAAGAGATGATACAGAAGGAACTAGAAGTAGAGAGCCATATGGAGACTATGACTTTGGGCAGGGGCCACACAGAAAATGCAGCAGAGATTTTAGATATTATATAGTGTCTGGGGGAATCAGAATGGACCAACTCATCAGAGTAGGCAAGAAGATTACCAGTCATGCTGAGAAAATAGCCCAAGCTTCATAAGCTATGAATTTAAGTGACAGAGTCCAGAAAAATTTAAATAATCACAAGGAGCAAGGAACATTTTATGGAGGCCAAAAATTTCAAAAAGAAAGAACAAGAGACAATACTTTTGCTTAGGGCTCCCTCTTCTCTCCACCATGAAGATACTTAAGATGTTTGTGTCCATAGGCTATGTTAGTTTGGAGACCAGTAGGGGGAAGAAACTTGGAGAAGAACCACAAGAGATGATACAAATCTGATCATTTAAAGTGAACATCTGAAGTACTCATCTTACTTGACATTTACCCCACTGCTCAGTAACAAGAAGAACTTAAGAGCAACAGATCAGTAACAGAAAGTAAGCAGCCCATATTTTTTCATGCAACTGAGTTTATAGTATATTAAATTATTAGCCTCTATGATGAAATGAAAAACTCGTAATACATGACATGCAGTAACGTGTCTCTTCTTGAATTCAAAAGTAACCTTGGGTTACAAACATGTGTGTTTGGTTATGTGGTTTGGAGAAATAACCTTAATTCTGTGATTGTTGACTTTATTTGTAAGGCCCAGTTGTACAGTTTTTACCAAGTGTCAAATTTAGAAATTTGCCCTCTAGAGGATTTACCAGGGCTGAGATGGTAGGGAGTCTGTGATTAGTGGCAGAAAACAACCTTGAATAGGAAGCTATGCAGGGGAAACCTCATAGAACTTTGTAAATGTGCTGAGAAAATTAATGGGCAGTTGTGTATCTGGGTCCATTTCTCTCCTCCATTATGGTAGAAGATTCTTTCCCAGCACCAATCCTCCTGCTAGGACATTAGCTAGGATAATGATAACCCAGAATACCATAAATTCACGCCCTTTTCTGTTATATACAGACAGTGAGTTATCACTAGCTCTGAAAACTGGCAGCAGCAAACTAGTTATACTTTTTCCCATTTATTACTTTTTCCATTTTTGTGATATTTTTAACTGACAGTGTGGTCACATATTTTTAGCATTATGCAATCTGTGTAGAATGCAAGGTGAATTCCTGATACTACCCATTTCAGAAATAAAACTCAAATTAACAAACATTTGTTGAACACTTATGACTGGTATATTATCCATGAGGATACAAATATTAGTTAGTCATGGTCCCTGTTTTTGAGGATCTCATACAGTACTGGAATTTGATTTTAGAGTATTCTATAGGGTAAGCTAAAAAGAAAGATGATGGTGATGATAGCCACTGTTCAGTAACATCTGTTTTTAGATACTGCTATTTGCTTTACATATATTGTAATTAATTCTTTTGGTAATACTGTAATAAAACATAATTTGTTTGCATTTTAGTTGAACAGCTTGCATTTTATATATTTATCACATTCTCTTTACCTAGTCCTATATTGATGGACATTTAGTTTTTGCATATCTTGGCTATTGTAAATAATGCTTCAGTGAACATGGGAATTAATATATCTATTTGAAATTATTTCAATTCTTTTGGGAATATACCTAGAAATTGGATAGCTTAAGCTGTCTAATATGTTTATATACAGAGGCTATTTAGATTATATACTAATTTTATTTTTAATTTTTTGGAGAACTTCTATGCTATTTTCAATTGTGACTGTACCATTTTTATTATTACTATGAGTATACAAGGGTTCTCTTTTGTCTATATACTAACACTCATTAGTTAGTAATGAGTGGTTTCATTTTTTTGATAATAGCCATCTTAACAGATATGAGGTGATATCTCACTGTGGTTTTGATTTGTACTTTCCTGATGGTTAGTGAGGTTGAGCATCTATTTATATATTTCTTACCCATTTGTATATTTTTTGAGAAATATACAAAGTATATGTATATAAATATGCAAAATATACAAAGTACTCAAGTACTTTGCTCATGTTTTAATTGGGTTTTTGTTAGTATTTTTTTTTTTTACTATTGAGTTACAGGAGTTCCATGTATGGTTTTGTTATTAATCCCTTATCAGACATATGTTTTGCAAATGTTTTCATCCATTTGGTAAGTTGCCTTTTCATTCGATTGGTTATTTCCTTGGCTGTGCAGAAGCAATTTAATTTGAAATTGTTCCTTTTGTATAATTTTTCTTTTCTTGCCTTGTTTTTAGTGTCTTATAAAAAAAATTGCCAATTCCAGTGTCATAAGCTTTTTCACTTTTATTTTCTTCTAGCAGCTTTACATTTTCATGTTTTTTTGTTTAAAATTTTAATAATTTTGTGTATGGTGTATGTGCAGGGTCATATTTCATTCTTCTGCATTTGAGTACTCAGTTTTCCCAGAGCTTACATATTTGAAGAGACATACTTTCCTTAATAAGTAAGGAAATCCTGCCATATTCAACAACATGGATGGACCTGGAAGGCATTATGCTAAGTGAAATGCCCAGTCACAGAGAGGACAAAAGACAAGATGATTCCACTTATGTGACATATCTGAAATGGTCAGTCTCATAAAAACAAAGAGTAGACTAGTGATTATTGGGGCTGGGGTGAGGGACAATAAGGAAGTGCTTATAAAATTTCAGTTAGGTAAGATGAATAAATTCTGAAGATCAGATATACAACATCGTCCTTATAGTTAACTTACTGTATTGTGTATTTTAAACTTTAAGAGAGTAGATCTCATGTTAAGAACCCTTACCACATAATGAACACTCTAAATTAACTTCCCTAATTCACTGATATATATGATACTGAACCAGAATCTAAACTGAAGTCTGTCTGACTTGATATATTATAACAACTTCTCTGGCAATTGGATTTATTTTCCAAAATAAAGATATAATTCACCATAGGCCCATGGACACCAAAGAAAATCTACCAAAGAAACCACATCATTGTAGCAGTGAACAGTTAGGACAAGACTTACACAATTGCCTAAGACCAAAAAGAGGATGGTAGAGGAACAATCGTTTAGGTTTTCAAGGAAAAGCAGTATTTATTTACTGAAGAAGTGAATTAGTGACTGAAAAAATCATCAATGGCTAAAGTGCATTATTTCTGGACTCATCTCCTTTTTGAGCATTGTAGTTTCTCTCCTCTTCCTTCTAAGTCTCTCAGTCCAGTGGTATTTCTCTTTCCAACATTAGTCATTTTAAAATGTAGTGATAGCCTTAGTTGAGCTATGAACTGTGAATTTATACAGATCTAGTTGACATGTTTCCTGAGCCAAACAAAACCAAGTCTTGCTTTATGTTTCCTATACATTTACAGTTTAAAGAAGATAATGAAGATTTTTGGGAGTCAAATGCTTCCATTTGTGTATCCAGTAGATGTCAGCATTGGGCTGTTTCTGACTACTTAATCTGTTTCCATATTATTTTGAAAGGATCATAAATATTCAGTATGAAATATACTGAGATGTAAAGTAACAGGTGCAGCAAATCTGTGGCGAGGATACATTTAATGGGTGAAGGATTCAATATTCCATCTACCAAGCAAACAACTGTATATAAAAACCCCATCTGTAGCTTTTTTATCCATGTCCATTTTTAAAAATCAATTTATTTCAAAATACCAGTATACTATTTTGTAGAAGATAGCTTTATACAATTAACTGGCAAAATGGATTAAAGCCATTGACAGAAATGTAAATATTTGAGTAATTTTAGTTTGCATCTGCTTAAATCAGAAAGGGACATAGAAGGATTTAAAAAAAATCTCATTAGGATATAATTTCAACCACAAAGTTTTGGCAAAATGGTCATTTAGTTACTCTCTTTTCTCTTCAATATTAAAATTCCAGATCCTTTGGAGCACATTAAAACCACTTCTGGTAATATGCACGCTAATGAAGCCAAATGGATTGTTGATTAACATTAGCTGGAATATAATATGTATAATTCATACCTCTACTGAATCTAAAGTTGACACATGTGTTTCATATTTATAGTACATAGAACACAAATTTTCTAGGGTATTTCTCAGTTCTGTGGCTGATCTAAGTATATCAGTTCTTGAATCAAATAGAAATTAAGAAAGAAATCAAGATTTGTGTTTTCCTTAAAAAAGGGGAATCTTAGCTTTTCTAGATTCATTGTATGCAAATATATGGTAACAGAGGGACAACAAATGGAAAAAGTTATGGAGAACATTTTGTACAGCACTTTCATGAGGACATCAAAGACCAAAGAGGCAAAAAGGTTTGGTTGATGTGTCAGAGCCTAGGTATGAGCAGATGAGTTTCCTTATGGAGTTTCAGTTTATTTTAGAACAAAAACTATATATTGAGACAAATGAAAATTCTAGAGTAGATTCCAAGAGGAATTTAAAATTGCCTTTCTCTCAAGGATCTTGGAAAGTAGGATAATTGGGGAAACAGAAACATTAATAGAATATCAAAGAGCATTTTAGCAACTTTAACGACAGAGATATGCTCAGGGTGCAGATAAGGGGCGCTTAGTTTAGTTAGCATCTTCGTAGTTTCTATAAAATGAGCTATTTCTTGCTTGAAAACTCTTCTAGGAGCTATGTAACCAAACTATATTTTTATGCTTTGGGTTTTTCTCCCTTAAATTTGAGGACCCATCTATCCTGATATTTATCAAGTAGTGGCTAATATCTGCATTAGAATTATCTTGGTGGTTAGGATTCAGAAGAATGGATGGCTTAAGGAAAAGAAAAACAGGGGGCTTTTTTTTTTTTAACAGATGTGTGGTGGCACACATCTGTAATCCCCGCTATATGGGAAGCATAGGTAGGAAGACCAGCGTCCAAGCCTGGACCGGGGCAAAACTGTGAGACCCTATCTGATATCCAAAAAAATAACTAGAGAAAAAAGGCTGGAACATGGTCATTTGGAAGAGCAACTGCCTAGCAAGTGTGAGGCCCTGAGTTCAAACTCCAGTACTGACAAAAAAAAAAGAATAGAAGAGCAAATATAAAGACAATAGCAATTCTGAGGCACAAAATTAAGGAACCATTGCTCTAGCCTATATGAGCCAACAACTCTGCTTCATCTTGAGACCAATAGCATGGAATGTATCACTGTAAGGAATGTAGTTTTGATCCTATGAGAGAACCAAGTTAGATAGTTCTTATATAAATCAAAACCATAGCTATGAAATCTTTTATACTGTGTTCCCATCCACAAAAACTAAAGTCACTATTAGTATGACTACATCTAAAATGAATGACTGACTTGAGGTGTTAGTAATATGTGTATGCAATCATATAAATATGCTAAAATGACATTCAAAGTATGATCTATTTTGAAATAATTTAGGTAAGATTCAGTAATCATGCAATAGACTGCTATGGCAGTGAAATGATGGTTTAGCAAATCTTTTCCTTGCTTTTTTCTGAATGATGGGAAAGAACACCTCTCTTATGGGCACTATATAATATTTTCAACCATCTTTTTTCATCTCTTTGGAACACTACAGGGGGACACTATAGGTCATAACTCAGTGCTAGAAGAAAATTCTGATGATGAACCTAGCTTGTTCAAAGACTCTTTGACATTAATCTGCCATATGCAATCACTATGTGTGAGATTGAAGATCATATTTCAGTTCTGTGTACCAGAACACAAAACCCTATCATACAACTCATCCAAATCATTGGAGAGATATGCCTCTCCAGATAACAAGTATAGTGCAAGGAATATGGACAGGTTCCAGGGAATACAATTGCCTAGTTTTTCAGTTCATGGTGTCAGAATCAGTGACAAAAGTTATTGTGCATTTGCCTGGATATCTGTGAACTGGAATTATTCACATCGGTGGAAAGAAGAAGATGTACTTTAATACTTGAATAGCTTTTCATTTAGATTAACTAGCAAACATTATAAATAGCATTTTTGGTACATGTTCAACACTCCCTGTTTCTATATGCAGAGTAAGAAAAGCGGGTTAGACGTAGGATCGGAAAGATGGTTGTAAGGGTATTGTTTCCCAGAGATTGGGCATAGTAGTCCTTATTCTTTTATTATAGTTTTTAGAAATTAAAGTCAAGTTTGCATCTGAATGTGCTTATTTATTTTTTCAAATGTAATTAATAGAACTTAGACATTTAAAGCATAGGTATTTGTTATTTAGATCTTCCTGTACTCCTTTACAACATGAATTACTTTAACAATCTTAGCTCATTATTCTTGATACTTTAACCTGTTTTATCAATCAGTTGCCATTTGTTTATACTCCTCTTTTCCATGTAGTTAAGGCATTTTCTTTTGGGTTGGAAACCCCAAAAAATTGGCATGAGAGAAACTTGCTTATTTCTTTCCCAATGAGTAAATATCCTAGAAATAAAGTCTTTCTTGAGGCCATAAAATTTATTTTCAATTCCTAGACTTTGATCTAGGAATGCTAGTTCTGCACAAATACTCTCTCACTGATAGATATTGATTATGAAGTTGATTAAAATGATTGGCTATAATGGAATAGAATCTTACGAGAAAGTTATAATGTCTTTTTTGCCATTCAGATAAACAAATAGCTATTGTAATGCTGCTGTTGTATAATCTCTAGGATCAGTTTATTTTTGCCAGTGTACCAAAGTAGGCTCAGAGGGTTTTAGTGTATTTTTGTTAGCATTAACTGAGGAGTGTGTATGTGTGTGTGTTTGCAAAAGTTTTTATTAAAAAATTATTCATCATAAAAATTAGAATTATTTGAAAACCTTTTAATTTAGGTTAGTTTTTTTTAACTTGATTTTCCTTGCAAATTGCCTGTCAGTACTTCAAAAATATCAAATTTTATACAGCTGCCTGGGCGGCTATAGTAATGAAATGTGAATGTACTTTTATAATATCTGAAGACTTCTACTTGGGATTATAAGCAGAAAGACAGGTTTTTAAGAAGATTTTGGCATATTTTTCAAATGTTTTGAAAATGATGAAGCTTAAAATAACCTATCATGCTAGGACTACTTTAGTTTTATTCTAACAACAAGATCTCCTTCCATTAAAATTCTCTGTTTCTCTCTTGTGCTCTCTTTCTCTCTCTCTTTAGAGCTCATTATAACAGAAGTCAGCAGATCTGGCTCTCAAAGACAGCATAGTAATAAGCACCAAAGGGTTGTGCTCAAAGAAATGAGACACAGTCCTGCATGGGTGATATGTTAAAGAAAAGAAAAAGGTCTTTTTGGTATCTTTCCTGTGCATATACTTTACAATTTACAGTGATTTAGAAATTATTTCTGCATTTGAATGAGATAGATCATGTCTCCACCGAGTATGAATATTACAGATTTCTTTTACATCATATTAACATAACATGAAATAATTATTCCCTAAAAGAGAAAAATTTAGGGTCCTCTGAATAAGTGATAATGTTTAGAGATATAATTCAATAGTCTGATTTGGTCTCAAGCCTAAGGTGGCCCTGTGTGTGGATTGCTCTCAGACCCCAGCTAGGGAACATGCTAGAAGCCCAAATGTCACTGCTGGCAAAATGTAATATATTCTAGAGTCAGTCATTTGGGGGTCCTGAGCTGCCAAGAACACTGCATACCAATTATCATACAGAACTTCAAAGTATGGAGTAGGTGTAAGGGAAGAGCTTTCAGCCCACTAGGGGCAAAAGGCAAAGGCTCTTCTTAAATATAATACACAAATTTCACAGACCATAACTGGGGTGTTCAGTTCATTGGATGTTTGTTAAGAACAATGATAGGCAAGTAATATTATTTGGCTATAAATCAATCTTCTCATCTTAGTATATTTAAGGTCCATAGGAAATTCTGTATAAAACACATCTTTACACAAGCCAAATGTGCCATTAAGAAGTATACTTCTCAAATCATTTTTCCTTTATAAGAAAAATGCATACCATCTCAAACAACATTTAATACTATAGAACCCTGTTGTATTTCTATTTGCTCTAAAAATGCAATGGTCTCCTGTATATTTCTGTCTCAACATTTTAGCTTCAAGCTTTATTCTAAGAAGGCAGCTCTATTTACCTATCTTCTTTAGCATGAAATTTTATGGAATACTAAAATTTTCCTATATAGAAATAACAGTAGTGATTTTCCTCATTAAATATTTTTCTATTTTATCTATTTTTTACATGAGTGTATGCATCAAATTTAAAATTTCTCCAAGGAAAACTCTAAGCATATATAACTTAAATTAGCTCAACAAGTACATTCTACCAGCAGTTATTCAAACTCAATACTCATAGACAAACTAACTTGAAATGTAAATTTTTAAGTTTTTCTTAATACAAAGGACAGAATGAGTAGCAATGCATCTGCTGAAAGATCCAAGGATCTCCCTAGGCACAGAGAATAGCTAAGTGACTTCTAGACTTTTCCTAAGGGAAAATGCCATCAGGTATCAAATTAGAATTGATTTCATTTTAATTTTGTACCACTACCATATGTTTGGTATTTTTTTTAGGCATAGGGTTTGGGATATGCTACAATTATTTAAACCAAAGATTATATAAAACCAGGGTCATACTCACTAAGCTGCACAAGTAAGATGGTATGACTCAGGGACTGCACACTCTTCATCCAATGTTCATTTGGTGATTTTTTTTTGAGTCTTGATATTATGGGTAAGTTTTCTGGGTGAATCCTCCAGATGTAACCTTCTTCATGGGATAAGGATTCAAGAGCAATTGGTTTCTCAGGCAGTTTCTAGAAAACATTCTTAGGAGAGGGAAAGGGAAGGAAAGCCAATCTATGAACTCATCCAGCAAGTTACCACTTTTAGCAACTCTACCTTATTCCAGTTCGGGAACTCTGGGGTCACATGAAACATGCATGTGCCAGTTAGCCTCTCATGTGCTCTCTTCCATTAGTCATTTTTATAGGATGTTTCTGGGTTCATGAATTTCTCTGAATTTCTGGCCTGCCCCATGCAGTAACAGACCAAGCCTTGGTTGCCAGAGAAATCCTGCAGATGGAGTTGTAGATGCTGTCATTTGGTGTTTAGAAGGTATATGCAGATGTGGTGAGTGTGGATAGCATATGGGAGGACACTGACAGTATCCGCTACACTGGTTGGAGAAATAAGATTCGAAGATCTTCTATTAATTTCAGTTTGGCAGTAGACTAAATAACATTTAACAATGAACTTAAGTCATACAGATTATAAGGCAAATTTTACAGAAAGCAAAATTACCTTTAAAAATATATTAGGAAATATAAATCACCTAAATAGATCTACAAGAAATGAAATTGAAGCAGCAATAAAGAGTCTCCAAAAAAAGAAAATTGCAGGACCGGATGGATTCATGGCTGAATTCTACCAGACTTTTAAAGAAGAACTGATGCCAACACTCTTCAAACTTTTCCACAAAATAGAAAGGGAAGGAACACTGCCAAACTCATTCTATGAAGCCAGTATTACATTCATCCCAAAACTGGATAAGGACACATCTGAAAAGAAGAGCTACAGGCCAATCTCTTTAATGAACATTGATGCAAAATTCTCAATAAAATACTGGCAAACCAAATTCAAACAACATATCAAAAAGATCAAACACCACGATCAAGTTGGTATCATCCCAAGAATGCAGGGATGGTTTAACATATGCGAATCATTAAATTAATATAGCATATTAATAGAAGAAAAGACAAAAACCACATGATCATCTCAACAGATGCAGAAAAAGCCATTGACAAAATTCAACATCCTTTCATGATGAAAGCTCTGATGAAACTAGGAATAGAAGGAATGTACTTTAACATTGTAAAGATTGTATATGACAAGCCGGTAGCCAACATCACACTAGATGAAGAATATCTAGTTCTTCAGAACTAGATGAGGAACAATTAGTTCTTTAGAACTAGATGAGGAACATCTAGTTCATCTAAAGTCAGGAATGTCCTTGCTCCACTCTTGTCAATATAGTCTTGGAATTCCTAGCCAGGCCAATAAGATAGTGAGAAGAAATAAAAGATATACAAATAAGAAAGGAAGAAATCAAACTATCCTTATTTGCAGGTGACACAATCTTATACCTAAAAGTCCTGAAAAAGTCCACAAAAACTCTTAGACATCAAAAACACCTTCAGCAGTGTAGCAGGATACAAAATCAATTTACAAAAATCAGTAGCCTTTCTATATACCAACAATGTACAAACTGAGGAAGAATATAGAAAAACAATTCCATTCACAATATCCTAAAAAAATACCTAGGAATAAACCTAACAAAGGAACTGAAAGACCTCTACAGTGAAAACTATAAACCATTGAAGAAAGAAATTGAAGAATACTAGAAAAGATGGAGAAACCTCCCATGATCATGGATTGGCAGAATCAATATTGTGAAAATGGCTATATTACCTTAATGGCTATATGTACACATTCAATGCAATTCCCATCAAAATTCCAGTGACATTCTTCACAGAGATTGAAAAAAATCAACCCTAAAGTTCATTTGGAAACACAAAAGACTACAAATAGCCGAGAGAATACTGAGGAAAAAGAACAACGCTGGAGGTATCACAATACCTGACTTCAAACTATATTACAAAGCCATGGCAATAAAAATAGCATGGCTCTAGGGCAAAACCAAACATGAACATCAGTGAAACAATAGAAATCCATGCAGCTACGTGGATCTGATTTTTGACAGTTGCCAAAAACATACAATGGAGAAAAGACAGTCTCTTCAACAAATGTTGCTGGGAAAACTGGATATCTGCATACTGAAAACTGAAACTAGACCCATGTCTTTCACCCTGAACAAGTATCAACTCAAAATGGATTGAACACTTTAATATAAGACCTGACACTTTGAAGCTAGTGCAGGAAAGAGCAGGGAATACACTATAATTAATATACATAGGCAATGACTTCTAAATAGAACTCAAATGTCTTAGCTACTAAGAGAAAGGATTGACAAATAAGACTACATGAAATTAAAAAGCTTTTGCACAACAAAAGAAATGGTCACCAGATTGAAGAGGCAGCCCACAGAATGGGAGAAAAATCTTTGTCAGTTATACATCTAACATGGGGTTAATAACCAGAATATCCAGGGAGCTCAAAAAACTGAACTCCCCAGAAATCAATGACTTAATGAAGAAATGGGGAAATGAACTGAACAGAGCTTTTTCAAAGGAAGAAATCCAAATGGTCAAAAAACACATGAAAAAATGCTCAACTTCCTTGGCCACAAAGGAAATGCAAATCAAAACCACGTTAAGATTCCACCTCACTCCTCTTAGAATGGCTATCATCAAGGACACAAGCAATAACAAGTATTGGTAAGGATGTGGGGAAAAAGGAACCCTCATAAACTGTTGGTGGGAATATATTTTAGTATAACCACTATGGAAAACAGTATGGAGGTTCTTCAAAAAACTAAAAATAGAACTGCCATATGATCTAGCAATACCACTCCTAGGAATATACCTGAAGGAATGTAAGTCAGGTTACAATAAAGGTACCTGCACATCCATATTTATTGCAGTATTATTCACAAAAGTGAAGCTATGGAAACAGCTAAGATGCCCACTACTGATAAGTGGATTAAGGAAATGTGGTACTTACATACAATGGAATTTTGTTCAGCCATAAAGAAGAATGAAATTTTGTCATTTGCAGGTAAATGGATGGAACTAGAGAGTATTATCTTAAGTGAAGTTACCCAGGTTAAGAATGCCAAAATCCACATGTTTTCTCTTATACTGGAATATGGACCTAACACAAATACAAGCAATATTACAAAAAACAGGTCATGCTAAAGCAAGGTTACATATTAGAGAGGGAGAGTAAAAGAAGGAAGTTAAGAAGGTGAATATAGTTAATATACTTCCTATATAAGGATGAATATAGAATTTTTAAACCTGTTGAGATCACCATACAAAAGGGAATAAGGTAGAAAGGAGAAAAATAGAGAAGATGAGCCAATTTGAATTATAATACATATACGCATGGAAATGTCACAAGGAAATGAATGTATAGTTAGCTTAAACAAACAAATATATCATTTATTTTTACAAAAATGGAGAACAGGAGAGCAGAGCAGGTCCTGGCTATGGTGTTGGTACCAGTGGGAGGGGGAGGATGTGGAGGGAGGGCATAGGAGGGTGAGTGTGGTGCAAATACGGTGTACACATGTATGTAAGTGGAAAAATGATACCTGTTGAAACTATTTCAGGAAAGGGGAGGGATAAAGCAGAATGATGGGGTGGAGGGGTGAACTCAACTATGATATATTGAAAGAAATTTTGTAAATGTCACAGTGTACCCCCAGCACAACAATAAGAAAAATAAAATATATTAGGAAGATGTCACTTTAGAAATGGGTATACATAGATCCAATGTCCAGGTCAATGCTCACCGTTGGAGCAGAGCTCTTTTTCTGTGGTTGAGCATCAGATGAAGTGGTTGGCTTACATTTGGGTGCAGTGATGTATAAAAAAATGTTATCTTTATTTTTTCTTTCTTTTTTTCTCCATTTATTTTATCATTTTTATATTTACTTACATGTGTATACATTGTTTGTGCCACCTCCCCATCTCCCTACTCTCCTACCCTCCCCCAAAAGAACCTGTTCTGTCCTCTTCTTCTCTGATTTTGTTGAAGAGAAAACATAAGATATAATAAGAAAGACATATTGTTTTTGCTAGTTTGGGATAAAGGTAGATATACAGAGTGATTCCTAGCATTGCTTCAATGCACTTATGTATTGCAACCTACAATGGTTCATTTCTATCAGAAATCTTTGTTACTCCCTGGTCCCTTTCTCATAGTGGCCTCTGCCAATTTAAGATACCTTTATTCGCTCCTCAATAGGAAGCACATCAACCACATTCAAGTTGTAGGTTCCTTCCCTTTCCCTATTTCTCCCATGCGTGTTCTCCCCTAGTGTGTGACCCATGTCCAATAATATTACTGCATTGTTTTGGGTCTTTAATCTGCATATGAGGGAGAACATGCGATTTTTGACCTTCTGAGCCTGGCTAACTTCACTTAAGATGATGTTCTCCAATTCATCCATTTACTTGCAAATGACAAAGTTTCACTCTTCTTAGTGACCGAGTAAAATTCCACCGTGCATATATACCACATTTTCTTGATCCATTTGTCTGTTGAGGGGTATCTTAGCTATTTCCATAGGTTGGCTATTGTAAATAGAGCCGCAATGAACATGAGTGTTCATTGTTCATTGTAATAACTTGAGTCGCATTCCTTCAGGTATATCCCTAGGAGTGCTATTACTGGATCATATGTTAAATCTAGTTTAGTTTTTTAAGGAGTCTCCATAATGTTTTCCAAAGTGGTTATACTAGGTTACATTCCTACCAGAAGTATATGAAGGTTCCTTTTTCCCCACATCCTTGCCAGCATTTGTTGGTGGTGGTATTCTTGATGATAGTCATTCTAAGAGAGGTGAGATAGAATCTTAATGAGGTTTTGGTTTACATTTCCTTTATGGCCAGGGATGGTGAGCATTTTTTTTCATGTTTTTTTTTTTTTGGCCATTTGGATTTCTTCCTTTAAAAAATTTCTGTTTAGTTCAGTTGCCCACTTCTTTATTGATTCATTGATTTTGGGGGATTTTAGATTTTTTGAGCTCTCTGCATATTCTGGTCATCAGTCCTTTCTCTGATGTATAGCTAGCAAAGATTTTCTCCCACTCTGTGGGTAGTCTCTTCAATTTAGAGACCATTTCTTTTTTGTGCAGAAGCTTTTTAATTTATGTACTCCCATTTGTCCATCCTTTCTCTTAGTTGCTGGGCTATTCACCACAACCAAGTCAGCTTCATGCCAGGGATGCAGGGGTGGTTCAACATACACAAATCAATAAATGTACTACAGCACATTTCTAGAAGCAAAGACAAAAAACACATGATCATCTCAATAGATGCAGGAAAAGCCTTTGATAAGATTCAACACAACTTAACCATAAAAGCTCTAAGAAAACTAAGACTAGAAGGAATGTACCTCAACATTGTAAAGGCTATATATGATATCATACTTAATGGGGAAAAACCATTCCCCCTAAACTCAGGAATGAGACAAGGGTGACCACTCTCCCCACTCCTATTCAACATGGTCCTTGAATTCCTAGCCAGATCAATAAAGCAAGAAGAAGAAATAAAATGAATACAAACAGGTAAAGAAACAGTCAAAATATCCCTATTCATAGTCGACATGATCCCAAAAAATTCCACCCAAAAACTTCCAGACACCATAAACAGCTTCAGCAAAGTAGCAGGATACAAAATCAACTTACAAAAATCAGTAACCTTTCTATACATCAACAATGAACAAATTGAGAAAGAATATAGGAAAACTATTCCATTTACAATAGTCTCAAAAAAAATTAAATACTTAGGAGTAAACTTAACAAAGGATGTAAATGACCTCTTCAAGGAGAACTATAAACCACTGAAGAAAGATTGAGGAAGACTACAGAAGATGGAAAGATCTTCCATGCTCATGGACTGGTAGAATCAACATAGTAAAAATGGCTATACTATCAAAAGCAATGTACATGGTTAACACAATACCCATTAAAATTCCAATGACATTCATCACAGAGATTGAAAAATCTACCGCAAAGTTCATTTGAAAACACAAAAAACAGTGAAAAGCCAAGGCAATACTGAGCAAAAAGAGCAATGTTGGAGGTATCAGAATACCTGACTTCAAACTATACTACAGAGCCTTAGCAATAAAAACAGCATGGTACTGGCACAAAAACAGATATGAAGACCAGTGGAACAGAATAGAGAACCTGGATATGAATCCACCCAGCTATGTCTACCTTATTTTTGACAAAGGCACCAAAAACATATGATGGAGAAAAGACAGCTCCTTCAACAAATGTTGCTGGGAAAAGTGGCTCTCTGCCTGCAGAAAACTGAAAATAGATCTATGCCTATCACCCTGTACTAGTATCAACTCAAAGTGGATTAAGGGCCTTAATATCAGACACAAATCCTTGAAGTTAGTACATAAAAAAGCAGGGAATACCCTGGAAACAATAGGAATAGGCAAAGACTTCCTCAGTAGAAAAAAATGCTATCTTTAAACATTAGAATTACACTCATTTTTTTTTTTAGCTATCCATGAGAGCTGAGACTGAAGAAACACCATAAGTCTTGTTTTCACACTTAATTTAGGCTTATACTTCTTGAGTGGAATATGCACTCACCATTAATTCCACTAATTATCTACACTATTTAATTCTCTTGCTTTCTTTTTCCTGGGGACTGAAGTTGACTATGTGCAACTTAAATATGCATATGATGTGACTCTATTTGTATAGAGATGCTAAACTTAAAAGAAACATCAGTTGGTCTACTCTTTGGGTATAGTTGGAAAGAGATGCATGCTTGAGAATTGGAATGGATTTCAACCACCTGTCTTAGCAATTCATTAAAGATCCTTTAGTGATTGACATCATAAGTTCAGTAACTAAACAGATGTAAAGAACTAGCTACCAAAAGGTAAACTACAGACTCTGCTCTTCAAGATAAAGCAAAAGGATTAGGAATTCAAGCAGTGCTGTTTTATAAGAAGATGTGGAAGTAATTGTAGATCTTAATCCAGATCTTATTTCCATGAACAGGCATTAGGGGAAAACAAATCAAGAGTTGAAATGTAGGAAAATAAAGAGAGAAATGCACTGCAAATATATGGATCCTCAGGATCACTTCTTATTGCACCATTATTTAGAAATTCATTTTAAATGGTGTTTCTTCAAGGAGATAGAATTTTCTACAATAAGCCTCTAGTAACCTTCATTGTTCTTAACACTGGATTTACACCATCCCATTATTTTGAGCTCTAGCTGGATTATGGAATAGAACCACAGTGCTGAGATGTTGGAATATATGCTATACAGAAACCAAGATTTTTCTTATACTCCTTGTAATAACCCCACTGCCTATGCAATGCCTGTGTACAGCATACCATAAATAAATAGCTCTTGAAAGAATGAATGGTGGTTACTGTATTAAGGTGATTTCCTTCCTGATATCTAGCTGATTTCTCTAATTTCCAGTTCTAGGATCTCCATATGAAAGACTGAAAACTGTCCATAGAAAACAGGGTTCAGAGACATTTCACATGGTGGAGTAAGAAGGTCAAGGAAAGTCTATTGGAAGCTAGATTCAAGATTATGGAGAAGAAAGTTTCTATGAGTAAAGAGAATGATTCAATGAGCTAAATTCCGTAACAATTCTAAATGAGAGAAGGAATAGGTTCTGTAAGAATGTGAGACAATACTTGATGGCATCCCTGATTCCCCAGCATATTCCAAGGCTTCTTTTCACCATGTCACCACCTTTTGTATATATTTTAACTTGTATCATATTGTATTGACATTAGTTTTTGTAAACCTAGTCTTTTTATTTTTAGACTTCAAGATAACTGCTACAGATCCCTGGGTCAAGGGAGAGAGGTAACAGGGACCTTTAGCAGCTTTCTACATTGTACATAAACACTGCTATGAATAAGCTGTGGCAAAAATTTTCCAAGCAGATCCTGTATTCTCATGTGCTATGACTTTTTACCTCTTGTCTCTGCTAGAAATGCCTCTGATTTGCTTATCTGCTTGGCAAACAACTACCAAACTTTAAGTCTCTGCAGATACACTACATCTTCCATGAAGTCTCTGACTCTAGGACACTCTTGTTTTCCCACTGCCTAGAACTTACTACATTACTTTGTGATACCATACTTGTTTGCCCTCAAGGCTGTTGATAGGAGTCTTTGTGGCTCTGCTTCCGTAGTCTCACCATTTCTTTAGATCTTGCCATGACTGGAAGGCTTTCCTAAAAAAAGAGTTTCCTCAAAAGCACTTCAGTAACTAAGTTACCTGTCTTACAAAAATAGTGTGCAAGAAGGAGAAAGTAATCTAGGATTTTGGAGACTTGATCCAGGATTTTGAGGCTGAGTGTATTTGCTGCCTTTGGATATGACTTCATTCCTGCCTAGAAAACTCCGTTCCTGCCATCTTTGGTTCACCCCATTCTCTCTGAATTTGATTTTTTGTGATAACTTTCTTTTTCTCTTTTTCTGTTTCACCAAAGGTACTGGGGAGTGGATAGAATATGGCACATCAGTTTCTGGAATCCCTTGAAGTTGCGATAATGGATCTCATGACTTAATTGTATTTAGGCTTGTTCTTAGAGATGTATGGTAGCTCTCACAGTCTCTAACTCCATTATCTGTAAGTTCCCAAAAGTAGGTACTGGGGTGTTTCATTTTTGTATCCATAGCACTTAGTGAATTTGTTAGCTGAATCAATGTATGAGATTACATAGTTGCTTGTGCATTTCTTTACTATCCTGAACCTCTAGAATTTGATGTAAACCACCTCATGCTGAAGGTTGATAAACCTTAACGGCTAGCATCAGTGCTGAGTTTTTGACCCAACTAACATCTAGAAGACAGGAAATATTAATTCTATTCCTTCTCAGCCAATATTTGAGTTTATGGCTAGAAAAGAAGTACTTTAGGTCCTTGAAGCATTTGCCTTGTCTATAAAATAAGAACTATAGCTTTTTGTCACTTAAGATTGGAGGGATTTATTGACCTTACCAAATGGTTATCTTGAATTAGTCATGTATTATATTTTGTGTTCTAAAGATGTTTTATTCTTTTTGAAACCTGATCCTCTACCCTCTGTTATTTGGCCCTTTGAGCAATACAATGAAGGAAGTGAGGGAGCTATAAACTCAAGTGGTAGTTTAAAAAAAGGGTAAGAGGATTATCCTGTGACATCACAATCTTACAGCTAGTTAGTGACAGAGCCAGGTCCATCCCATGAGCTCACCTCAATTTTAATATACAGATGTAAAAACTCAGAACATTTCTTCTACTTTTAACATGTTCCACGTTCTGTTCTGTGTGATACATGCATTAACTTATTTTATCTTTACAACCACCCTCAAAAAGTAGGGTGTTTGGCTGAAATTTTAGCCCAATTGTTAACTGACCCTCCCATTTGGTTCTTTACCACATCTTTGCCATTGTCTTGTTGTAGGAGGTGCATATTTCTCTACTCTTTGACTTGGCCATGTTACCTATTGTATCCAGTTACATGTGTTTGGAAAGGCCAGTGTGTTTGCCCTAAAATGAAGCCAAAAGATTTTAATATTCTCACTTTTCCTTCCACATTTCTGCCATCAGACTGGAGAAAACTAGTTTGCAAGAAGGCTGTTCCATGCACAATTGCAGCACATGGCTGGCCATAGGTTTGCAACAAGAAGCAGAACTGCTCAAGCTGCTGCAACCAAAAAGCAGAGTATTTCCACCCCTAAACCAAGGCTAATATTAATCAGACTCTTGTCTATTTGCAGATTCACAAGAATGATAATTCTTTGAGCCACTAAATTTAAATTTAAAAGTGGTTTGTTTTAAGCCACTACATTTATGAGTAGTTTTCTTGGCAGTGTTATTATGGCAATAGCTTACTGATATATATATTTGTAACATTATTTGATATTTGTATGTTATGAATCAAAAACCACACTGAGTCACAGACAGACTAGGTAATTTGCTTCGAGTTGCTTAGTAAACTAAGGTTTGAGGATTTTAAATCTGGCATTCTGTCTCCAGAGTCAAAGATCTTTAATTCCATACACTGCTGCTCTAATATTCTAATGGAATTAATTCTAAAACTAAATTTAATTATGCAGAAATTCTGTTTGAAAAGGGAAATCGAAGGGAAGAATAGTATAGAAAAATCTGTGGGAATGTTGGAGTCAGATGTTCCCAGGTTCAGATTTCAACTCTATCACTTATGATGTAGTTGTGTGAATTAACTGATGAATTACTAGTTTATTCAGAAAAATGGTAAGGATTTGGACTATATTGTGAGTGAGTATTAAATAATTAATCCCACTCATTGAGCACCTAATCTGCTAGAGTCTGTTATAAGTACTCACAATCCTAAAAGGAGTAATATTTGCTAAAATTGTTTATAGTTTAGAAACAAAAACAGACAGTACACAGTGAGATAAAGGAG
Organism: Castor canadensis; assembly: GCF_047511655.1. Taxonomy (NCBI): domain Eukaryota; kingdom Metazoa; phylum Chordata; class Mammalia; order Rodentia; family Castoridae; genus Castor; species Castor canadensis. Next base: position 103,951,704 of record NC_133392.1, on the reverse strand, counting down.
ATGGTAACTCTGTGGTATTGGCATCCTAACCTGTGTGTTAGCTAGGGTTCTCCAGAGAACTATATTCAATAGAATTAATTAATTAATTCTAGGGAATTTGCTCATGAATTTTATGGTGGTTAAGGAATTCGAAGATTGGCAGTCAGCAAAATTAGAGACTCAGGAGAACCAATGGTGTAGCTCCAGTACAAGTTCCAAGACCTTAGAACCAAGAGAACCAATGGTGTAAGTTTCAGTTGGAATCAAAGTTCAGTGTTCCAACTTCAGACGGTCTAGCTTGAAAACAGTCAGGTAGAGAGAAAATTCTACCTTTTCTATTCAGTCTTTCCACATAGTGCATGAAACCCAACTACACTGGAGAGAGTAATCTGCATTGGTTAGACTATAATTCAAATATTAATTGCATGCAAATGAACCATACTAGTGGTTTTCACCACCAGCAGAAGACTCAGCACTTCTTTAGTTTAGCAATAAGTAAAAAAAAAAAAATTTTAAAAATCCCATGCTTTATGGCCTGAAAAAGTTCTTGCTGGGTTAAGAAAGTAGTATTTATTCTTATGACCTTTGAAGGTCATAAGAACCTTTGAAGGTCATTTCACTTCTAAACAGAGTGCTTTTTGATGGTGTTTTAAAATCTCCAGTCGTTTTTTACTTATGAGGTGAATTTACAGTGAGTTATGTTATAAGGTAATTTAACCTGACAAGACACACTGCACTAACCATTCACAGACACAGTTCTGTTTCTCCCTGGAGAAGAAGCTGTTAGAATAGAGTGGTAATTGCTAACATGATCAGCATGGGGGAGGTTGATCACACCTAGGAAAGTGACCTCTTGGAGGATCTTTGCAAAAGGCACATCTTTCTTGTTGATTGATTACACATCAGGGTGACCATCCCTGGGTGGAAGAACTCAGTGTGGTCCTCACCTTTTGCTGGCACATGCACTTTTTTTTTTGGTTAGTATTCATGCAAGATTGATATGCAGCAGCTGTAGTGTAGAATCCCAAATATTCATACTATGAAAACAGAGGATTTTGAAAAGAGAAAGGGACTTACTCTCCACAAATATAGTAACAACAAGCCCAATTCAAAATGATGATTACATTTTAATAAGCCCACAGAAGGTGATCCTCTTGCTGAGAAAGGGAGTATGGATGTATTCACAGAAGAAAGGACCACACTCTACATCTTGACCCTTACATGTCTCTGGATGGGTTGCCTGGGTGGATTTTACTCTCTAATTTTGATTCCAGAGCATTACTCTCATTTTCATACAAAGTGTCTGTTTATTAAGGCTTACTTTGTCTTCTACTCCAAATTGTTACTGTGGTCATCTGACTACCTAGTTACTTGCCTTCAGTTGGCACTGCTTTTATAGCTCTCTCCCCCTTCTTGCTTAACTTGGACATGCACCAGGACAGTAGGTTCACTGCAGTCTCAGTGCCTTCACTTACCTTCAGGGATCTTTTCCTTTATTAGCCCAGTCCCTAGAGTGTGTCATCACCTCCTTGCCATCAAGTTAAATGTTTCAATTCTGAAATGTTAATTTAAAATTGTCTAGTCTCTAGCCACATTTCCTCAACTTTCTTTTTTATCTTTGCAGCTCTCTTGGGGATTGTCAATAGATCTGTCCCTCAGGTTCTTAGGACCTCAAATATCTTACTTTTACTGTCAGATCCCTCCTATTCTCACTTCCTGTTCAAACATGTCTCTTTGTGGTTGTCCTCAAATCCTTTATCTTGTTTTCTTTTCTCTTATTTTGGTAATTCTGGGGTTTTGAATTCAGGGCCTTGCACTTGCTAGGCAAGAGCTCTATTCATTTGAGCCATATCCCCATTCCTTTTGTGATTTAGTTATTTGTCAGATAAAATCTAATGCTTTTTGCCTGGGCTGATCTTTGACCACTGTCCTCCAATTTATGCTTCTCAAGTAGCTGGGATTATAGACATGAACCGCAACTCCTGGTCTCCTTATTTTGTTTTCTTATGTCTTATCTATCTGGAAAATCCTCAGCTTTATATGAATCTGATTTTTTTTCCTCTTTCTGCCCAGTAGACTGAACATTACTAAAATACAAAAATCATACAGCTCTGAAAATTAATGCTATCTAATTGTCACTAAAACGAATTAGTTTCATGATCTCCAAATTCAGCTGGATTAATCTTATCTTACATACCTCTTATAAACTTCTCATCAGTTTTCCTCTTATTCTTAAAACCAGCTTTTTCAAAATTCCTCCATTTTCTTCAAACCTCTACACTTCCTGCCTCTCTGCTTCTCAACAGATAACTTGGTTCTGACTTTATTTTTAAAAAGGAAAGAAATAATTAGAGTGAAATGATTTTAAACTCCTGCCACCTTACCTACAAACTTAAACTGTATTTGACCAGATCTTCCTTGTTCTTGAATCTCTCAGTGAAAGTGGAACTGAAAATCTTATTTTAAAACCAGTCTTCTATGATTCATCCCCTTTCCCTCCCATCCTTCTTTGCCTATTTGATATATTCAATTTCTTTTGCCAGAAACTTGACTCTCATTTTTGACTCTATGTTCTTTCTCATTTCTCACATTAGACAATTGCTAAGTCCTGTTACAACTACCTTCGGAATATTTCTCAAATTTATCTTTTTCTTCATCCTGATGACACTGGGTTGCTGCAATAGCCTTTTTATAATGAGCCATTTGGCCTCCAGCTTTACCTCCATCTAATCTGCTTTTCATATCTCAGCCAGAGTGATTTTTTCCAACATGCTAATATGATCCTGTGATTTCCTTACTTAAAATCTTTCAGGGTTCCATATTTCCTTTAAAATAAAGTTTAAAGTCTGTAAAGCAGCTGGCATGTCTTTGTAAATTCACCTGATTTATTTTCCATAATACCTCCAACCTCATCTTAAAATCTAAGTTGTAAATCAACTAAGTACTTGAATTTCCACAAATTTGACACATCTGGTGTTACTTGGTCATTGCACATGCTGTTGCCTTTGTTTTTCTTTAATCTTGTTTTCCGCTCTACTTCTGGCTTCAACATAAGCATTATCTCCTTTTAACTTGACCTTCCCTTCAAGACGGAGCTAGATATTCCTCTTAAATGTTTTTGTTCCACCTTGTGTTATCTCCTCCAATTTTGTTCCTATCACACCTCATTGCAACTGTTTGTTTATCTGTTCAATCCTGCACTAGACAATGAGGTCAGAAGTTATCTTTTCCACAGGTCTAACTCCAGTGGCACGAAGTAGAGGCTCAGTAAATATTTGTTGGTAGAAAGAATTCCAGTAGCACAGTGACACATGCTGCAATTCTTCTTACTACTGATTTTACAGAGACATAGATGCTTGGAATAGCCAATGGCCAGGCAGTCAACCTGAAGAAATAAAGAGAAACACAATTATGGCAAATCTTATTTGATTAGTACTTTTATTTTTCAGAGTTCAAATGTTTCTGACAGTGTGTGAAATTTGTCCTCATACACCTATCTTTGTTTGTGAATGGTATGTTCCTTTACAGAGTTTTGTTTGGGGGAGGGAATATTGGAGGGATAAGACAATTTGGAAACATCATGCTAAGTTGTAGTATTTTGTTTGCTTGCTCGGTGGTTGGGCTTCATTCAACAGTGATATTATATTAGAAATATACTATCACAGATAATTTCCAGGAGGGCATTTTAAATGGATTATTATATGGAAAGGGAATTTTCAAATCTGTACTTAAAACTTCTGGATAAAATGGCAAGAACATAGTTAGTCTAATGGGACCACTTAAAATGCTGTGTTGCCAAGTGTTGCTAAAGACCACTTTTAGTTCTCCCATAATTTTAGGTCACACCCTCTCACTGCTAGCTCTAGTCATGTTGCAAGGAGGGTATCTGACAACTGAGTAATAATGAAGTTTAGTGTACATTTTATTTAACCTTCTATCAGGTAAGCCAATTAAAATATTATATCTGAAAAAGCACATTTTCCAATTTCAGCCTAGGGGTGTAATACATTAACTTACATTTGGATATGATTTTGTTTTATACCTTGCAGTTAGTGACATTTCACAATTTATTCTCTTGGGATAGTTAGCAGTTCTTCTCAAGGTCCAATGATAATACACCCGAACTATGGATTTGATCCTATAAAAAGCAGTTAGTATTCACTGAACACAGCATGAAGACATGTGTACATGCCTATGCTGTGCTTTAGCTGGCATTTTTCCAATTGTAGCCAAAAAAGCAAAAATGAGATAGAATTCTAGGGAATGTCATCAGTCTATGATAACACTGGGATCATTAAAAAAAAGCAATGTGACAAATTCTGAGGTATTTTCCATACCTATTTCTGTGCTTTAATTAAACAGGAAAATAATAATGTAATATTAAGCAATGGTAGCTAAATGTAAACGTAAAGACAGAGCAATAATACATTTAAAGAAACACAGATTCATATTACTGTAATTTAATTATGCCATGTATAAAATCATGTCAGTCTAAGAAATATCAATTACATTGTCCAATTTTTTGGCACATTTGGGATTTGCCCTTTAATTTTGGCCCTGTACTAGTTAGCTCAGGTTGCCATAACAAAATACCACAGATTGCATGATTTAAATAACAGAAATTTGCTTTCTCAGTTTATGAGGCTGGAAAGTTCAAGTATAAGGCTGAGGCAGGATTTGGTTTTAGGCAAGTGCTCTCTTCTGGGGTTGCAAATGGCTGCTTTGTCCTCATCTGACCTTTCCTCTGAATGTTCATGGAGGGGCCTCCATGAACATTATGACCTTGTTTTTGCCTAATTACCTCCTAACTACCTTATGTACAAGTAGATTCATTTGGGGGTTAGGGCTTTAACATATGAATTATAGAAGAAACATTTCAGTACAATAATGGCCCCAAGAAAAACTAAAAGAGATTATTAGAATTTAAGAACTAATGTCATACACATGTGTATAAATAGGGCCATGAGTAAAGAAGGTAGAACTTATGTAAACCTATTGATTTTCTTATTGAGCAGTTGAAATTAGAATCTCAAATTCTATTTATTAAAAAAGCAATGTTATTGCTGAAAAAAAAAGAAAATAAATTATGTGTGACGATGAAGATGCACTAACCAGTCCCTCCTTCAGGGAAGGACCCGTTGCTGAGCTGCTGGGCAAGCTGCCTAAGGCAGACTTCACTGGTCAGTAGCTAGTGCCTCTGCTGCAAAGAATCCCTTGCCCAGTTACACCTTTCCCAGGGCAGCCAAGCTCCAGTGATTGACCAAAGCAGACTTATTAGCAGTTGCTATTTTGAAACAGGAGGTGATAGCTCTCAGAGTTCCAGGTGGGGTTAGGTAGAACTGTTATTAAGCCCACAAGTCTACTTATTTCCGCCCCCATCTTAAGGGTGTAAATTGCATGTTCCACTCTGATAAGCCCTGCGTACCCTACCCCATCTTAAGATCTGCTTCCTGAAATCCCTTACCTTCAACAGGATTTAATGTGGTTTCATATGATTTATGATTTTACACCATTAAAAAGGATGATCAAAAGCAAAAGAATGAGATTATTTTTATATCCTTAATTATAAGTAATTTTACAGCCTGATTCATTTAAGACTTCACTTTCCCCCAAGAACTTGTGTTATTTTTAGTGTACCAGAATAATAATTTTTATAAAAATTCAATGGATATATAGCCATTTGTTAACCTGTGTTTGGATAAATCATGGTGGTCCTTCCTTTTATGTTAGCACATAGTTCATAGTATGTACACAGCTTCAATATTCATTTAAGATCCCAAACTTTTTTGACCTTTATTAACATAAACTTGACAAAATTACATATGTTCGATGTATACATTATGATGTTTTGATATATATGTAATGATTATCACAATTAAGCTGATTTTCATTTCTACCCCTCATATAGCTCCCTGTTTACATGAATATGCTGAGAACACTTAAGACCTGCATGTCTTAGAAAATTTTAAGTATATAATATATTGCTATTAGCTGTAAATACTATGGTGTACATTAGGTTCCAAAACTTATCCTTCTTAAATTTCACGTTTTTACTGTTTGACCAACATTTCCGCATTTTCCCTATCCCCTGATACATAGTAACCACCCTTCTGCTCTCTGTTTCTGAGGTTGACTTTTTCAGATTTCACATATAAGTAAGATCATGCAGTACTTGTCTTTTTGTGTTCAGATATTTTCACTTAGCATAATACCTTCCTGTTTCATTCATGTTATCACAAATGACAGATTTTTCCCTCCTTTTTAAGGCTGGATAGTATTCCATTGCATTGATTAATTAATTGATTGATTTAGATATATATTTTTACACATTCATCCATCAGTAGACACTTACATTGTTGTCAGAGCTTGGATATTGTGAAAAATGCCATGCTTATTGTGAGAGTGTAGCTACCTCTTTAGATAGTGATTTTATTTCCTATGGATATATATACTACTGATATCATAAAGTGACTTTTATTAAATGTCTCTTTAGTCATTTTAAGTTTTTCCTCTGCACACCCTTCCCTTTTTTTCTTTTTGGTGTTTTATGACATTAAACATTTTGAAGAATCTAAGTTGGTTGTTTTGCAGAATGACTTTCAATTTAGGTTTGTCTAATTGTTTTTCATAATTAATTAATATTACATAGATGACTTGTATCCTTCAAAGAACAATATACCAGGAACCACACATTATATCAATTTGTCCCACTGATGATGTTAATGTCCACTACATTTCTCCCATTATAAAGACCTTTTTCAGGATGTCAATTTTGTTTAGATTTATATAGGTTGAAACTCCTCTTTTACCATCTAAACAATTTTTTTAAATTTTTTTACACTTCAGCTTATTGCCTAAAGTCATACTAACCCACATCCCAAAAGATCTGAAGGAAGTAAACTTGTGTGAGTGTCACTCAGTTTCAACTTGGAAATGTTTGTCCTTAAAAGTATCCCATCCAGTGATCTTATCTTCTTATTGTGATCATTTGTCATTTTATGACATGCACTGTCTACCTAAAATAATTCCTATAAAATTTTTCTCATGGATTGGTGCCTTCCACAATGTCTAGTAAAACTAGAGACTCTAGTTTACTAAAACTTCCACTTTAGTAAAACTAAAGTAGATCAGATGAACCTCAACATTACAGAAATCCTATATATATATAATGGAAAAAAGTGAAATAAATCCCAAAAGGTAAAAAATGACATGCATGTTGCCCCCACATGTCTTTCTCCAATGTTAGGAAAATGAAGGATGTTGGAGATTATATTGATGAAGGAAATGGAAAAAAAAGATGGAGTGGAAGGCATGAATGGAAATGGACAAGTTTCTATGACTAGCTCATCCCAATTTCAGTGAAATAGTTCTCTTTTAATACCTGAAATACTTGGTTTGGATTTCAAAGGTCTTATTCCTTCTTTTTGTCACTGCTTGAGCTTGGACAGATTACTTATTGTCTTCCTAACCCTCATTTTCCTTATCTATTAAATGGGAAAAATAATGCATATATTGCATAGTTGTTGTAAAATCAGTAATGTTGACTGCTCAATCCCTAACTTCCAGTAGAGATTAAACAAACGGTATCAGTTGTTAGAACTCTTACTGCTGAACTTTTTTTATGGTGTTTGTAAGGTAGAGATAATATTCACATCAAACATTATTTGATCCAATTCTTACAAAAAATTACAGATAAGAAGTGGAGAGTCAGAAAATCCCTCAGAAAAATTGGCAACATTCCAAATCACATGCTGATAAAATATCAAATCTGGAAATTAATCCTGTTTACTACACCAAAGAATGAAGCAATAATGTCATCTTTCTGCAAGAAAAAATTTATTTTTAATGTCTTAAGGTAGGTAGATAATTATTGTACAGTTTATAAATGCTAATATTAATTCAGGGAAAAAGTTAAGTCCAAATTAACAACAATAAACCATTAATCAAAATTGTAAGAAACATTTCTTGGAAGCAAAATAAGATCTCAACTCTTTCTCATCCCAAAATATGTGTCTAATGACCACAACCCTGGTTCCTTTGTCTTTTTTAAGAGCTAAAACGAGATGGGTTTTTGAAACATGATTATTAGATGTTCTAGCTCTGTTTGGCAGGACTTCATGCTTGTTATAGAATAAATTGTTCTTTGTACTTGGCATTGTGAGCACTTGTTTATACTCAGATGAATTAGTGATGACAATGATTAATTATTCAACTATTTTAATATGTAAATTATGTGCTGGCCTGTGCTGCTATAACATGGTTAGTATCTACATGATTTTTAAAGCTTTTAAAGGAAAAGTAAATAAATACATATATAAATCAGTCAAATAAATATTAATTGAGTTTCTATTATATGTCTTGTACTGTTCTAGGCTGGAGATTAAAAACAACAACATAATACACTTATTGTCCTCAAAATAATAGTAATTTATTAGAGAATAAAAGAATAGACAAAATATACCATGTAATATACATAAAAGAAGTTCGGTAAAATCTTGATTGGGATACATACTATAAAAATAGCAAAAAGACATCATTTCAGGACTCCAGAGCATCAATTAGGACCCAAGTTGTTTTTCTGCAAATAACCAAGGATTATGTACCTTTAGACAGCTTTCTTGCTGTCTGGATCAACCACTGTGTTGAGATGTCAGCCTTTGGGTACTCCCCTGCCTGCAGTCATCTCTCTCTAGTCCTTGGAGTTAGTTTCCTACAGAGAAAACAGAAATAATTTCTAGTCCAATCCAAGGCCACCATGCTCTTAGTCCAGGGATTTTTTTTTTTTTTTTGATAGTACTTCTGAAAGAGTTTCATCAAATTACATGCCATTGGCACAGAGTAAACTGATTTTTTTTTTGACACCATACTTTTGGTCTCCATTTGAATGCTTTTTTCATAGTATAATGATGGTATTCAATGAAAGTGCTCATTGTAAATTAAGTTGCTGTTCAGAAGCCATCAAAATATATTCTGATACCTGTGGAAGAGCAATCCCTTCAGGATGATTTTTGTGTCTGGTCATTTGTTTTGCTGAACTGTTAGAATGTCAGGATCCTAACAGCTCCTAAAGAACTCTGGTTCTTAAAGCATTTTCATACATTACCTACCTCATCTGCTACTGACAATAACAGAGTAAGATATAGAATAGGTAGTTTTATTCTCCTTTTCTGACAGATGAGAAACTGAGACATAGATAGTTTATTTAATTTGTTAAAAATCCACATACAGAATTAAGGCTAAGATGAAAGTAAATGCAATCTTCAGGTTCCAAAATCATTGCTCTTTTCACCCCAACCTACCTTCTTTATGCTGTACATCTCAAATATTATAGTACCTTGGTTTCTGTTCTCCTTTTCTTCTACTCTCTGCTATCTTTTAGCTCTTCTCTTTGTATCCCTTCTTTTCCTTCTTCATTACATTCTGCATTCCCCATCCTTTGTCTTTTTTTTCTTTCCTTTCATTCCTCTATTTCCCTCTCCTCTACTCCTTTTATTCTGCTTGGAATTTTCAACTAGATTGGCATTGGCTAGCTGAGGAAAACTGTCAAAATCAAGCTGCCCCATCTCAGTGGTTTGAATCAGCAGGGCTATCAATTTCAAAGAAGTACACAGGACACAATACATTTATTGTAAAATGATAAACCAGGATATGGATGTGTAGAGTACTAGGGTTAGGATAGGACTTCATCACTTCTGTTTCTTCCACTGAGCATTTGATCTCCCTTATGTCTAATATTCAAGCCTAAGGGGCAGAAGTTGGCAGTCAGGCCACAAAAAATTCCTTCCAGGGAAAGAAAGTAAGAAGGGCATCAATATGGGCTTTTATGTAGTGATAGCTCTAACAAACAACCACGAGTTCCCAATGTTGTTTTCTGTCTGCTCTTCCCCATTTTTTGGTGAGTCAAATCAAAACATGGTTAACTAGGAACATCTGTTTATGAAGCATAACAAAAATAATGTGAGTCACGTATGTGACAAAGATGATATAAGAATGACCTTATTGTTGATGGTCTTGTAATTACAATCTAAAAAGGATAATTAGGAAGTGGGAGATTGAGCAGAAAAGTCATCTTAAGCACAATATGAAATTTCCATTCCTCTTCTAAACACAAGGCAATGCCCCTTCTATTTTCACTTTTGTGGACACTTTTGTGTCCATTTTGTCTCTACATCTTTACAATAAAGCACTTATTGAGATTTCTATTTGAAACTAATTTTGGAAATAACTGGAGCATGGAATTACTTGAGTAACATGCAGAACATTCAGTCTCCATTCTCCAGAGTTCAGAATTGTCCCCCTTGGAGATTGCAGCTCATCCACCCATCTGTGCATTTGGTCCCTAGAGCCCAGTACAAAGCCAAAAAAGAGAAAAGTCTATGCTTCTAAATATTAAACCCCTGAATCTAGAGTCAGGAAAAATCTGGATTATGTGTCCAAGATTTAGTACTCTGTGACCCTGGGCTAAACACTTGATTTCTCTGTGATATACTTACCTTTATTAATGAAGATAAAGACAAAATCCTATGCTTCTGAAATATTGTAGGAGCAGTCTGTGTTTATAAAATCTTGAATTGCCAAAGGAAATGCAGTAGGCCACTTAGGTAGATGGAAATCACTTTCCGGTTTATCTTTCATTGACTTTTACAATAACATTGTAATAGAACAGATGTTTTTAAGGATTAATGAATGATAGGTAAAAATTGCCATAATAATATTGCTTTACTGTTTCCATTCTGGTTCATTAACTGTCATTAAAGATATCATGTGACTTCTATTTTGCATGTGTTGTGATGTAATCACCTAGGAACTATATTCCTTCCCCAAGCCTACAATCTGAATCAATGCAAGTGTGAAATTCATTTCCAGATCATCTCTTTAGGAGACCAGAAGGTCATTGGCTCTCATCAAAAACACGAATGAGGAAAACAAGATACTGGAATAGAGTGAGAAAGAGAGAAGCTAATTCCCACTGCTCCCTGAAGTTTAAATAGTTCCCTTGTGGCTTCAAGTTCAGTTCTGTTCTGCTTTTAATTTAAAACTATTCTCTATCAGGCAACTGATTTTTGCTAGTCTCTTGGGTGATTTTCTAAGACAGATATCACTGTATTCTTCCCTTGTGTGTGCACTTAGCTCCCATTAGCAGTAATGGGTGTTATGCATGTATAGCTCCCATTAACAATAATGGAAATTATGCATGTGCATCCAGAGAAAAGCATGCTCCTCAATGTTGGAACTTTTTCAAGAAGAAAAGTACTCCTTATTTAGCATTTGGCTTTTGTTTTAGGCTCTTTATTGTAGCGATGGTTTGTGCTGCAGAGAATGAACAGGGTGTGAGAGAGTGCCAGCTTTTTCATGTGCAATCTGCACAGTATTTTAAAAAATCTTGGCTTATAATTTTTTTGTGCGACTAAAACAGCAGTCAGACAAAACCTGTTAAAGAAGTGAAACAGATCCAGATCACTTAATAAGAGGTTAGAAGGGGGCTATGTAAATGCCTGAAAGCTACAAATTATGGTAGATAATGTCACCTGGTTCAGGGCAATAAACATAGTGTAAATTTGAACAGATGGAGAAAATAATTTTTCAAAAATAACTGAGTGTTATTTATGCAGATCATAATGACATTTCTTCAGATAAGTGTGCTTTAGTCCAAAGAGATGTTTTCAATAATTTTATTGATATATATTGATTTATATATCAATAAAAATGGTAGACCAAAGGTATTATTACAAGGGGCTATGAATATGAATCATTAGCATATTAATTTTAGAACAAATCATGCAAAAAAGAATCTTTAACTTTTATATGGCATCAAGAACATGATTCATCTTCATTTTTATGGATGACAGAAAGCACAACACTTCAAATGTTTTTGGATTGTCAAAGTGTTAGTCTAAGTATTTATCTTTTCTGAAAGCACCTTTGCTGAATGTCTAACATCATTGTTAATCTGCAAAAGAAACTGGTCTGTGTCTAGTATTGGATGCCCCCTGGCACTGCTTGGAGGTGAAGAAAGTCAGAGTCTGAGAAAGGCTTGAGATTTGGTCATAGGAGTGAGGCACATAAAAAGCCTTGGAGTGTTTAAAAGTACAAGGTGCAGGGCAGGGAGAGGTCCACCCACATCCAAATGCTGACCCTGTCACTTGGGAATTTATTTTACTTCTCTGAATGGACTAAAGCTATCTCATTTGTAAAATGAGAATCATAATTCTCATCTTATAGCTGTTGTGAGAATTAAACGAGGTCTAAAATTACATTAAAAGAAGTATTATTAACAATTATTAATTTATTCAGAGAAGTAAAATTTGACAATACTAGATATCAAGGCATTTATCTAGGCAGATCATGTAGACCAGCACCTAATAAGCTGTAACCTGTTTTACATTTTAAAATAATATTTATTTTTTCATTATATAGCTATAAATATGCCTGCTACAACCTGTACTTCATTTTTTAAAGGAAGGATAAATGTTATACTTTCAGATAAAAACTCCAAAATCTACAGATTTGACACCTTCTTTGTTCTTCTACTTTGCTTTTATACTGGCCAAAGTTTAATAACTATAAACTCTAAATTTTTTAAAAAGATATAGCTATACAAAGTATGAAATTTTTTGAAGGTGATGAGAACTTGTATTTTCTTTCCCTTGTTGCCTTATCACTGTGATATTGTCTGTACAGAAATTTGTAAACACTTTTCCAGTTTCATACCATTATCTCTCAGTATCTGTGGGGTATGGGGTTTTAAGACACCCCTCCCCATACCAAAATTGGAGAATGCTCAAGTCACTAATATAAAATAGTATAGCATACAACAACTATGGAAAACATTATGGAGGCTCCTTAAAAACGAAACATAGATCTGCCATATGGTCCAGCAATTCCACCCCTAAGTATATACCTGAAGGAATGCAACTCAGGTTATTCCAAAAGCACTTTCACACTCATGTTTATTTCAGCAGTATTCATAATAGCCAAGCTATGGAAACAGCCAAGATGTCTCACAACTGATGAATGGGTCACAAAAAATGTGGTATCTATACACAATGGAATTTTACTCAGCCACAAAGAAGAATGAAATTTTATCATTCGCAAATAAATGGATGAAACTAGAGAACATCATCTTGAGCGAAGTTAGCCAAGCTAAGAAGGCCAAAAATTGCATGTTCTCCCTCATATGTGGATTAAAGACCTAAAACAAATACAGTAATATTATTGAACATGGGTCACACACTAAGGGGAAAACATGCACGGGAGGAATAGGGAAAGGGAAGGAAACCTAAAACTTGAATGTGGTTGATGTGCTCATTGTAGAGGAGTGAATAAAGTAATCTTAAATTAGCAGAGGCCACTTATGGAAGGTGACCAAGAAGTAGCAAAGAGGTCTGGTAGAAATGAACCAATGTGGGTTGCAGTACAAAAGTGGATGGAAGCAACGCTAGCAATCTCTCTGTACAGCTATCTTTATCCCAAACTAGCAAAATGTTTTTCTTATTATCTCCTAAGTTTTCTCTTCAAGAAAATCAGAGAAAAGGGTGGAACAGATACTGCCTGGAAGTGGGAATGAGGATTGTAGGGGGGATGGAGGTGGCAAAATTCATACAATGTATAAAAACGATAAAATAAAAGGAGAAAAAAATAGTATAACATTTGCATATAACCTACAAATAAATCATCTCTAGATTACTTATAGTAACTAACACAATGTAAATGTTATGTAAATAGTCATTATACTGTATTGTTTAGGGATCAATGACAAGAAAAAAATCCTGTACATATTTAGTACAGACACAATTTTTAAAGAATATTTTCTATGCCCAGTTATTTGCATTCATGAACATGGAACCTGTGGAAACAAAGGGGAATAACTGTTCATACATTGTTACTGTCTTAAAGGTATTGAAATATGTAAAAATATAGATCTTAACTCATTAACTCACTTAATTAACTAGGTAGTCACTTAGCACATTACAGTAGAAGAAGAAAGATAGTAGCCACAGGCATAATACTTCATCTCTTCATTGGCAAGATGAAAATGGTTGTGTTTATCAAGGTGGCTTGAAGAGTAAATTAACATAGGATATAACACAGGTGGTACTTCACCAGCATTGTTTCTCTGAGGAAAGTCTTGAGAATGGAGAGAGCAGCATCAAGGAGGTACCATGGTTGTAGGTTGTCGACAGCCAATACTACATGAAGTATTTTGGCTTTTGAGGAAATATTAGGGTGAAGGGTGAGTGGTCATATGAATGAGAAAGGCCCTGGAAGGCAATAAAGGGTACATGCTCTTCTGATTATTCAGGTTTTGCTTGGGTCAATTTTCACCAGATACAATCACGATGTCTTAGGTCCTCAGAGTAGTTTACTCTGATGTTGGAAGGGTAAAGCTTGTCTCCAGAAGATTTCAGCTTTCTCTTGGGATAGATGAAGAATTACAACTTTATCACAATGACTACTTGATACAACTCCCTCTATAATCTCTAATTTCTAGAAAGATTCACTTTCCTATCAAGAAAATTGTATGATATGTATACTTGTCAATCAGAATTTATGATTAGTCTGCATAGAACTTCCACAGAGTTGATATAATTTGTCTTAAGGTTTTTATTTTTATTTATTTATTATTTTGTGATACTGGGGTTTGAACTTAGGGTCTCATGCTTGCTTGGCAAGCACTCTACCATTTCAGCCAACTCCCCACCCCTCCAAAAAAAAAAAGATTTTTAAAAAAGGAGTTTGTAACGTTTTCTTTCAGTAAATATTTAATTTATGCTGTTTGTGTATTCATTTGAAAGCACTGATTATAATTCTTAGATTCTTATGGATCTGTGAAGTCAGGCTTTTTACTGTTGCTTAAAGATCTTTGTATGTGAATTGTGTTCATGTTGATTTGTTGAAATTGAGAAAAAGCCACTGGGTAACTAATAATTGCTACTCCAAATACCTCCCATCCTCTTACCTTACTTCATTTTCCTTATAGCCCTTATTAACGTCTGCACACACATACACACACATTTGCTTATTGTCTGCTTTCATGAGGACAGTAACTTTGTCTATTGTTCTTATTGCTACATCTCTGTAACTCAGATCATTGCCTAGCATACAGTAAGTGATCAATATCTGTTTGTTGAATGAAGTGGTTGATGAACAATTACCTCCTTTCACTAACTAACTCCATTCTCTTGGATAGATACAATGGAAGAAAAGAAGAAGCATTTTCTATGTGATTGTGTGTACTAGACAAGCAGCATGGTTCAAGAAACTGACTCCATTTCTAAGAAAGAAGACGTAGGTTTGAGTCCAACGTATTCTATGTGCTTTTTAGATAGATCAGTTAATTCCTCTGAGCTTTAAGTTTTCAGCTCTGTGCAAAGAAGAGAATAATACCACCTTCACAGGATTGCAGCAGAGGTCAAGGATGATAATATATTGTGTTGTTTTGTGGACTGCAAATCTGGTTGTTACTATCTATAGCATCACTGGAAAGCAAGATATTTGGAATATTGTCCAAATGGCTGCACTCTGCCTCCAAAGCTCTATGAACTTGGGGCAGATCTCTTTTCTAGGTCTTTCAATTCTTTATCTGGAAAGAGAATTGTTATTAGTGACCCTGAATGTTCTCTCCAGTTATGAAAGTCCATGTTGCTAAAGGCTATATTTTTCTTTTTATCTTCCTTCCTGAATTGTGTTAAGAATTGTGTAGATGTTCCTTCAATTTCTATGAAAATATCATAAAAGAGATTCAATATCAGATGTTTGCTTCATTTTCTTATCACCAATAAGGATTGTCCTACTTAGAATGACAAATGCACTGCCTAACAGTGCTCAGGTTTTCAGTTTCTTTTACTACGACAGCTCTTAGTAGCTACAAGGAGAACCTTTTCCCACATAGTTACTACTGTTGACATGAGACTCAGCACATTTGACAGAGGACACTTGCTGTGTTGGCAGGAAGAGTGCCCAGCTATACTGGTGTCCAGCCTTTCAATATTCACATTATTCTGGTTTGGAAGAACATGTCTTCCACTCCCCTCATCCCACTAAATATGAGAAAGAAAACTGCTTCGCCTGTACAGAACACTCTATTTTCAGAGCTTCTCTAGGGGAGATCATGACAACCAGGGGCTGGATTTGCAGGTGAGCTATGCTTTCTAGGTTACATTTTACACTGTAGGCTGATGAAGCATGCCATTCTTGTCAACTCTCTGGGCTACAGAGCAGAGCTCCTGTCTTTCGCTTGGAAACAGGAACTGAGGGCCTGCTTTGTATTGAGGGTCTTGATAGTGCAGGAGGATGCTATTATTAGGCAAATTTCCCATAGGGCAAGCTTTTTCCCCACCCCCATACATGGGATAGGGAACTGGCCTTGTACCTGTCTCAAACTCTATAGCTGGAGTTGTAACAGCAATTGTAACATGAAGCTATTGGGAAGCAGGAGAAAAAGTCAGTAAAAAATCAGCGCCTGGGCGGGCAGTAACACACTCGAATGATCGTGGATCGTGAGATAAGTGGAGTAACAGAGAAGCTGTGACAACCAACTGGGTTCAAGTACCTTATATTTAATTTCCATAAAATGTTTTAAGGCATACCATAACCTACTCCAATTTATAGGTCTAACTTCTCAGTTCTTCCCAGAACATGCTCTTAATTCTGATCAGACAAATCTTACAACCCTCAATAAGTCACATTCAAATTGTACTTGTTGGTTGGCTTCTGTTATGCCTTTGGTCTAGAGGAATTCACTTAATTCCTAGTAGTTTTTTAAGGTACAGAGCATTTCCTGCCTGTCCCATTTGACCCCACAAACCTTAAAAGTTTATCTTTTCTCTGAACTATTACTATATTTTATGCTCGCTTGTCAGATTTAACTCCAAAGGTTTTATATCCCAGCAAAGGTCTGTGTTGTTACTGAATGTAGGATTACTGAATGCTGGAATCCTAGTAGGGTCACACAAATCTCTTAATTTTTGGTTGCAAATCTCTACATGATTTTTAACAACTGTTCTTTTTTCTCCTTAATTAAAATGATGGCATTTTTGGCCATCCCATCCAATCATTTATTTGTTTTTTATCTCTCTTCTCTTAAAATCTCTGAAGAACTATTCAAAGAGCCCAAAACAACTATCCACAGCTATCAATTTTACTTACATTATGTTCTCTGGGTTTTTTTCTTATGGCAGAGTTTCATGTCAACACGGTATATGTTTCCCACTCATTCCTTCCAAACATTCATGCCCCTACGTCCTTTTCCAGAAGGAAGGGTAATCAGAATTCATTTGGGGATGAGTGGGTCACTGCTTTCTTTTTCTTTCTCCACCACCATCAAACTTCTTTCTGCAAGTCAGTATTATTACCAGCAACTTCTTAGTTCTTTTTACTTTGACCAATATATTAAACTGAAATGCTCTTTTCCTAGGAAAAAATTTATAAAATTTTTAGTGAAACTATTATGAATTATAACAATTTGGGAATTTTTGGTGTATTTTTTCTGAAATGTGGCAAGGTCTTCCAGTGACTATGTTTCATACACTCTCTAGAACACATTTGAAGTAATTTACTTAGATTTCCTAGTCATTCTCAATTAATTTAAAATGTAAAAAGAATGAAACATCTCTTCCATTTTAAAGAAATGTTATTTACCACAAAAGTAGAGCATGTAACAGTTGGTTGAAAGACCCCCAATTAGATGATTTTAGCATCATAAACAGAAAGATTAATTTTGTGGTTTTTTAAATTCTTTTATTCACATGTGCATATATTGTTTGGGTCATTTCTCCACCCAGCCACCCTCCCCTAACCTCTCCCCCCTTCCCCCCTCAGTTCCAGGCAGCTCCTGTTCTGCCTTTATCACTAGTTTTGTTGAAGAAAAGAGACAAGCCTAATAAGGAAGACAAAGTGTTTTTGTTAGTTGAGTTGAGGATAGCTATACAGAAATATTCCTGGCATTGCTTTTGTTTACACATGTTATGACCCATGTTGATTCATCTCTAACTGATCTTCACCCTGGTTACTGATCTCCTTCTCATGATAACTTCTGTTGCTTTAAGGTTTCTGTATTAGCTCCTCTGGAGTGGGGACATCAAACGCTTTCATGTTCTGGGTTTTCTACCTATTTCTATATCATCCAAATGTACTCTCCCATTATCAGATCCAAATCCAACCACATTGCTGCATGTGCCCTAGATCTAAAGTCCACATATGAGGGAGAACATATGATTTTTGGTCTTCTGAGCCGGGCTGACCTTGATCAGAATGATGTTCTCCAGTTCCATCCATTCACCTGAAAATGATAAGATTTCATTCTTCTTGATAGCTCAGTAAAATTCCACTGTGTACAAGTACCACATTTTCTTGATCCATTCATCATTAGTGGGGCATCTTGCTTATTTCCATAACTTGGCTATTGTGAATAGTACTGCAATAAACATGGGCGTGCAGGTGCCTCTGGAGCAATCTGTGTTATATTTCTTTGGGTATATCCTCAGGAGTGGGATTGCTGGATCATATGGCAGGTCTATGCTTAGATTTTTAAGGAGTCTCCAAATTTTTTTCCGTAGTGGTTGTACCATCTTGCATTCCCACCAGCAGGTGGATTAGGGTTCCTTTTTCCCCACATCCTCACCAACACCTGTTGGTGGTGGTGTTTTTGATAATGGCTGTTCTAACAGGGGTGAGGTGGAATCTTAGTGTGGTTTTGATTGCATTTCCTTTATGGCTAGAGATGGTAAGCATTTTTTCATGTGTTTTTTGGCTATTTGAATTTCTTCTTTCGAAAAAGTTCTATTAAGTTCAGATGCTCATTTTTGAATTGGTTCATTGATTTTAGGAGAGTTTAGTGTCTTAAGTTCCCTATATATTCTGGTTATCAGTCCCTTGTCTGATGTATAGCTGGCAAATATTTTTTCCCACTATGTGGGTGGTCTCTTCGGTTTAGAGACCATTTCTTTTGTTTTTAATTTTATGAAGTCCTATTTGTCCATCCTTTCTCTTAGTTGCTGGGCTGCTTGGGTTCTATTGAGGAAGTCCTTGCCTATACCTATTAGTTCCAGAGTGTTTCCTGCTCCTTCCTGTAGTAACTTCAGAGTTTCAGGTCTGATATTTAGGTCCTTGATCCATTTTGAGTTGATACTAGTACAGGGTGATAGACATGGACCTAGTTTCAGTTTCTTGCAGATGGATAACAACTTTTCCCAGCAACATTTGTTGAAGAAGCTGTCTTTTTTCCATTGTATGTTTTTGGCACCTTTGCTAAAAATGAGGTGGATATAGTTGTGTGGACTCATATCTGGATCATCTATTCTGTTACACTGGTCTTCATGTCTGTTTTTATGCCAGTACCATGCTGTTTTTTATTGCTATTGCATTGTAATATAGTTTGAAGTCGGGTATTGTGATACCTCCTGCATTGCTTTTTTTGCTGAGTGTTGCCTTGGCTATTTGTGGTCTCTTGTGTTTCCAACTGAACTTTAGAGTAGGGTTTTCAATCTCTGTGATGAAAGTCATTGGGATTTTGATGGGAATTGCACTAAACATGTAGATTGCATTCAGTAGTATAGCCATTTTTACTATGTTGATTCTACCAATACATGAGCACGGGAGCTCTTTCCATCTTCTATAATCTTCCTCGATCTTTTTCTTCAGGAGTTTGTAATTCTCCTTGTAGAGGTCATTCATATCTTTTATTAAATTTACTCATAGGTATTTGATTTTTTGGGGGGTTATTGTGAATGGAATTGTTTCCATATATGCCTTCTCGGTTTGTTTGTTGTTGTATAGAAAAGCTAATGATTTTTCTAAGTTGATTTTGTATCCTGCCACCTTACTGTAGCTGTTTATGGTATCTAAGAGTTTTTGGGTGGAGTTTTTTGGGTCTTTAAGGTATAGGGTCATATCATCTGCAAATAGGGATATTTTGACAGTTTCTTTACCTATTTGTGTTCCTTTTATTTCTTCTTCTTGCCTAATTGCTCTGGCTAGGATTTCCAGTACTATGTTGAATAGGAGTGGGGATAGTGGGCACCCTTGTCTCGTTCCTGATTTTAGGGGAAATGGTTACAGTTTTTCACCATTAAGTATGATGCTGGCTGTAGGTTTGTCATAAATAATCTTTACAATGTTGAGGTACATTCCTTCTATTCCTAGTTTTCTTAGAGCTTTTATCTTGGATCTTGTTGAAGGCTTTTTCTGTGTCTATTGAGATGATCAAGTGGTTTTTGTCTTTGCTTCTATTGATGTGCTGTATTACATTTATAGATTCGCGTATGTTGAACCATCCCTTCATCCCTGGGATGAAGCCAACTTGGTCGTAGTGTATGACATTTCTGATGTGTTGTTGGATTTAGTTTGCCATTATTTTATTAAGGATATTTGCATCGATATTCACTAAGGAAATTGGCTTATAATTCCCCTTTTTGGAGGTGTCTGTCTGGTTTTGGGATGAGAGTAATATTGGCTTCATAGAATGAGTTAGGCAGAGTTCCTTCCCCTTCTATTTCACGGAACAGTTTTAGGAGAGTTGGTATTAGTTCTTCTTTAAACATCTGATAGAATTCAGCAGTGAATCTGTCAGGTCCTGGACATTTCTTTTTTGGAAGACTCTTGATTGCTGCTTCCATTTCTTTTTGTGCTATAGATCTATTGAGGTGATTAATATCTTCTTGGTTCAGTTTTGGGTGGTTGTAAGTTTCTTGAAATCTGTCTATTTCTTCAAGATTTTCAAATTTATTAGAGTATAGGCTCTCAAAGTAGTCTCTGGTGATTTCCTGGATTTCTGTGGTGTTTGTTGTTATCTCCCCTTTTGCATTTTTAATTTTACTGATTTGGGTTTTTTCTCTCCTCATTTTAGTCAGGTTTGGCAGGGGTCTGTCAATCTTATTTATTTTTCAAAGAACCAGCTTTTTGTTTCATTGATTCTTTGTATGGTTTTTTTGGTTTCTATTTCATTGATTGCAGCCCTTATTTTAATCATTTCTTTCCTTCTGCTTGTTTTGGGATTTGCTTGTTCTTGTTTTTCTAGGAGTTTGAGCTATAGTATTAGGTCATTGATTTGAGATCTTTTTGTCCTTTTAATATGTGCATTCATGGCTATAAACTTTCCTTTCAGGAACCTTTTAATTTCCTCTTTTATTTCATCAATGCCCCATTTGTCATTAAGAATGTGTTGTTCAGCTTCCAATTCTTTACATGTTTTTTACTGCTGTTTTGTTGTTGAGTTCTAGTTTTAATGCATTGTGGTCAGATAGAATGCATGGGATTATTTCTATTTTCTTATATTTGCTGAGGCTTGTTTTGTGCCCTAATATATGATCAGTTTTTGAGAAGGTTCCATGGGCTGCTGAGAAGAATGTGTATTGTGCAGAAGTTGGATGAAATATTCTGTAGACATCAGCTAGGTCCGTTTGATCTACAGTGTGGTTTAGTTCTAGAATTTCTTTATTGATTTTTTGTTTGGATGACCTATCTATTGGTGATAGGGGAGTATTAAGGTCTCCCACTATCACTGTGTTGGAGTTTATACATGTTTTTAGGTCTTTCAGAGTATGTTTGATGAAATTGGGTGCATTGATGTTGGGTGCATATAGGTTGATAATTGTTATTTCCTTTGGTGTGTTTCCCCTTTTATTAGTATGGAGTGTCCTTCTTTATCTTGTTTGATCAATGTAGGTTTGAAGTCTACTTTGTCTGAGATAAGTATGGCTATTCCTGCCTTTTTTTGGGGACCATTGGCTTGGCAAATCTTCTTCCAGCCTTTCACTTTCAGCCAGTGCTTATTTCTGTCAATGAGATGGGTTTCCTGTAGGCAGCAGATTGTTGAGTCTTCTTTTTTAATCCCGTTTGCCAATTGGTGTCTTTCATGGGGGAATTTAGTCCATTAACATTCAGTGTTAGTATTGATAACTACGTGGTGATCCCTGTCATGTAGTTGTCTTTGTTGATTAAGAGTTTGATTATGTGTAGCTGAAACAATGTTCCCCTTTACTTTCTTGCCTTTTCTTCTTCTGTGGTTTGGTATTGCCTGCCCTTTCTTGGTTTTGTTTGCTTTCATTATCTGTGTGCAGAATTCCTTGGAGAATCTTTTGTAGTGGTGGCTTGGTGGTCATATATTGTTTTAATTTCTGCTTATCATGGAAGACTTGTATTGTTCCATCTATTTTGAATGATAGTTTTGCTGGGTAAAATACCCTAGGATTGAAGTTATTTTCATTCAGTGCTTGGAAGATCTCACCCCATGCTCGTCTTGATTTTTATGTTTCTGTTTAGAAGTCTGCTGTGATTTTGATGGGTTTACCTTTGTATGTTATTTGTTTTTTCTCTCTTACAGCCTTCAATATTCCTTCTCTAGTCTATGTATTTGTTGTTTTAATGATGATATGTTGTGGGGTATCTCTATTTTGGTCAAGTCTGTTCGGTATTCTGGAGGCTTCCTGTACCTGAATGGGCATAGTTTTCTCTAGGTTTGGGAAATTTTATGTTATTATTTTGTTGAATATATTACACATTCCTTCTGCTTGAACCTCTTTTTCTTCTTCAATGCCCATGATTCTCAGGTTTGGTCTTTTGATGGAGTCAGTGAGTTCTTGCATTTTCTTTTCACAGGTCTTGAGTTGTTTAACTAATAGTTCTTCAGTTTTTCTTTTAATTGTCATTTCATCTTCAAGTTCTGAGATTCTGTCTTCTGTTTGTTCTATTCTGCTGGAATGGCCTTCCATTTTGTTTTGCATTTCTGTCTCATTCTTTTTTTTGAGGTTTTCTATATCATGGGTTACTTCTTCTTTAACATTGTCAGTTTTTGTCCTTAATTCATTTACCTTTCTGCTTATGGTGATCTTTGTTTTAGTTTGGTGTTCATTTAGGGCTCATATGATTTCATTTATTTGTTTCTGTGTTTTCTGGTATTCTTGAGTTTTGTTGTGTTGGAATTTCTTGAGTGCCTCCTGTACATTTTGGTTGACCATGTCTAGTAGCATCTCTATGAAATTCTCAATTACTCGTAGAATTTCTTCTCTCGAGGTGTTCTTGTATACTTCATTGGGTTCCTTGGTATAGTTTATCTTTGTTTTTTTGGAGTCTGGGTCTGGGTATCCATTTTCTTCATTTTGCTCTAAATCCTGTACTACTTTATTTTGGGAGGAAGCATGGTTTCCATCCCTTTTTCTTCTTCCTATATTTCCACTAGGTACCATTTCTGTCCCTGGACTGTGTGTAATTTGGTATTAGCTGGGTTACAATATTAATAATAACAAAATTGTGAGAGAAGGATAAAAAAGAGAAAAAGAAGAGAAGATAAAAAGAAGAGAGAAGAGAGAAAAAAGGAAAGAAAGAAATAAAGGAAAAAAAAATCAGAGAGATGGTAGGTGATCAAACAGCAAACCAGGCTGCCAAACCCTTAAAGAAGGGAGAAAAAAAAATCACCAGTTCTGGAACAGTAGGCTTGCAGGCTTAATAGTTTTTAGTTCTTTAGTGTCCAGTATAGTCTGTGAGTGTCACTTAGGCACACTTGGAGCCCTCTAGTGGTGGCGGAGCAGGAGCCTAGTGGAGCAGTTATCTGGGAGGCCTATACAGCTGGGGCTGGCTCTACCCAGGGGTTGGGGTTCCTGGCAGGCTGGTAGGTGTGGCTTTTTCACACCAGGATGGTGCCTGTCCCAGCGGGGCAGGGCTGCAGTCATTCCACACTGAGCTGGTGCCAGGCAGGAGTCTGGTCATCCCATGTGTGGCTGGGGCTCAGCAGGGCCTGAAGGGCAGTGGGTTTGGGGAGAGGGGTGGGTATTCCAGTGAGCTGTGGGACCAGCTCCAGGCTAGGGTCCAGCCCAGATTGGTGGTGGGGATCCCAGTGGCTGTGGGTATAGTGGCACATCCAAGGCGCGGGTATTCTGGCAGGGTGTGGGTCTGAGGGCTGCAGGCCAGCGTGGGTGAGGGATGGGTATTCTGCCATGTTGTAGGTCTGGCACGGGGCTGTGGCCTCAGGATTGAGGGGTGAGATCCCGGCAGAAAGGAGCAGCAGCTCTGCAGACCTACATGGTGGGAATTTGGCAGGCTGGCTGTTCTTTTATTAGCTTGTAGTGTATTGAAGCCTTCCATGATCTAAGTCTTTAGAGTGCAGTGTTTTTGGCTGTCCCTGGAGCTTTACCTCAGTCAGGCATATCTCCAGCTTCTCCGCAGGATCTCTGGGTCCGCTCATGAGGTCTGCGCCTCTGTCTCCATTGCTATCTTGGATCCTTGTGTCTAATATTGTGTTTTTATTAACTTATTTTGGTTTGTGAAACTAGCTTGCATTTCTTCTAAAAGTTGATCTGGGGAAAGGACACAAGCTGTGTGAGGGTATCTGTATCCTGAAGTCAAATTCATTTTGGATTCTGGTTTTGTCATTCCCTAACTGGATGATCTTCTTCAATTTATTTAACTTTTCTGGCCTCAGTTCTCTCATATATAGAATGGATTAATATAGTTCCACTTATCTTGCAAGCTTTTCTTCTCTATAAAATTAAATAGTGTTTGTAGAAGATAAAACAATGTCTGGCATATTGTTAGACACTTGTTGTAACTATCATGCGATTGCATCAATCAGGAGGAAACTACTTATTTTGCAATACATGAATAATTTCCCAGGCACCTATTTTGGCCTGACATTCTTTGTTGCTTTAAATTCACTGGAGTCATATCAGCTATGGCCGTTTCCAAATGCAGAACTGGAATTTCACTAATTGAACTGCTTTGCCAGTTTCTGGAGGGTTCCCTATGAAACTGAGGAGAAATGTGGGGATGTTTAGCCATAAACATAATTATGGAGACAATTAATTCATGGTGTTTATTGCCTCAGCATTTACTTTTTCGATATCCAGAGTTGAAAATTGTCATGTGCGTGAGTATGCATGGCAGCAGATGTGGTTGGATCTGGCATTAATTCAGTTCATACACACAGCTTGAAGCAGAATATGGTAACTGGAATCCATGGTGATAAATGATAGAGGATAGATCCAGTAAAGAGACAGCAAGCTCTAATATGGAACACTCATTCATTTGTTTGGTTATCTGATATTTACTGAGGTCCTTCTGTGTTCAAGGCACTGGTCTGAATGCTTGAGATATATAAGTTATCAAGGCAGAATTCCATGCTTTGGAAGGATAAAAACTAGAAGAATAAAAATATACAATAAATTGACCAAATATATAACAAAATAGTATGGATATAAATAAAATTGTGGAGAAGTATAGGAAGCTAGAAGGGTAAAAAAAGGAAAATGTACTTTAGATATGGGTCATGGGAGGTCTCCTTAAAGGAGTATTATTTAAGCTGAGTAGGGAAGAGGGAATAATAGTAATAGGGAAGTAAAGCTTATTTCTAGGAGAAGAAAGAGCCTATAAAAAAGCACAAAGCCTGCTGGAAATGAAGGCTCTCAAGGCAAGCTAACATTTGCCACCCATTAAAATGGATATTTTAAAAACTATTTGTTCAATATTTATTTCTGTAGGCCAGGAATAAATTGATTTTTCTATTAACAAAAATTATATGCAAAAAAAATGCAATTAGTAATTCACTTCACCTGGGTCAAAGTAGAGTCAATATTGTGGAATTATTCAACAAAACATTCCCCATTTTCTTCAGTTTGCATGAGAACTTTTTGGGAGGTGTATTGAAAATGCAAAATTTAATTAACAAAATAAATGACTCATCCTTGATAAATAGCACTATGCTACATATTATTTGGTTTTAGAAATTCAGGTTGATGCCAACTTTTAACTGTTACTGTAAATTTGTTTTGCAGAAATACTTAATAAGTTGATGTGTTTGGTGAATGAGGATAATATTTTTATTTACATTTGATAGGCTGATTCCTCTTTCAGAAGCAACACCACAGTAAATTTTGCTAGTTAAACAAGGAGTTGAGGACTCAAGGTAGCAAGTCAGGTATTTCTCATGTGCAGCAATGCAGTAGGTATAATTACTTTAACCCATAGTCAGGTTCATAAATAATGTAAGGGTGACTGAGCATCAAGTGCAAGGTAGCATGAGCATGGGGTAAGACTGAAAGTATAAGTGGAGTCTCGTTTCAAAGTCCCTTGGATGGCATTATGTAGAGTTTGTCTGTAAGACCACCAAACAGTGTTAAGCAGGAAAATGACATTTCAAAATTTTTGGTTTAGAAAAATCTTTCTTGTTTTAGTGTGGGCCAACACATTGAAAGGAAGCAAGACTTCAAAAGGAAGACTTTTTAGTGCTGTGTTGTAGTGATTGAAGAAATGATAGTGACAGCAATAATTGACATAGGAGTTTAGTGTTAGTCAGGATGGTGAGAAGTAGACTTTAGGGAGTGTCTTGTTTCATAAAACATAGTAACCAGAAGTATTAATGAAGGCTGGCTAGTGTTAGGAAATACGCCACACAAAGAAAACTCATGTCCAAGGGCAGGGTTTAATGGCAGGTACGAGATAGTGCAGGAAGTGGAAAGAAAAAAAAGGGGGGTGGTTCAGGCCAGGCATGGCCTTTTATAGCAGAGGGAGGGTAGGGGGTTGGCGCATACACTGGGGTCACTGATGGAGGTGGAGCTTGAGTGGAGCTTGTTTTGGGGAGTGTGGGAAACCTTGTTAAGGGGAGGGGCTGATTACTGGGAATGGCTCCATTTTCCATGAGGTGCTGATGATTTACAAAACGGTGACATTATTGTTCTATCATTCCCCCATTTTTTCTTTAATAATGATGAGGGTAGGGGCTGAAGATCAGGAATTGGGGTGAAGCATCAATCTCTTTAACTGCTTCCTGCTGGCAGGGGGCATTGTATGGGGCAGGGTCCTCAGGCTCCTGTGGTGTCCTGGATGGGGACTTCACAGTAGTTTTCTGGGCGGTTTTGGAGAGGTTGGTATCCCTGGAGGTACAACTGGTTAAATTTTTGATTAACAACAGCAGACATACAGTCTAAAAGAAATCCTTGTATTGTTCTTATGATACAAGGGAGGAAGCTTAAGAATATGAGAGCAAGAAATATAGGCATTAGGATGGGCATTAACCAGGAAAATCACTGTGAAATGTTATTCTCTAGAGGATTCCAAGAGTCCTCCAATTCTCTTCTCCATTTTACTAATTGTTTCTTGAGAGGTGCCATCATTGGGGGAGCCCATTGAGCTTGACAGCAGTGGGTGTCATGAGAATGACTAGATGAGGGCTGGTCCATTGAAGTCCCAATGGAGAGGGTAGAAGATCCTTTTTGGAGAACAAGATGCCCTGGTTTAACAGAAATTGTTATAGGGTGTGCAGGATCTGGTTTCCATGCTCTCTGAGAAGTTCCCTGAGAAGACAGGTAGTCAGCCAGAGGAGCAGAGTCTGTTGGAGGCAAGTTTTCTAAAATAAATGGGTGGCCATACCTTATCTAAGATCCAAATAGGAGTATTAGGAGGAGCATAAAAAGGTGTCTGCTCAGGGACTACATACCTAGGGATCTAAATTCTGCAAAATCCTGTAACTGCCAGGAAAGCTGTAAGCTGTCTTATGGTATGGGGGTTGGGAAATGGAAGATTGGGTTAATGCATTTATGACTCAGGGAGTGAGTCTGTCCCTTTAAGCCCACACCTAGGTAGGTGACCTGTGGGAGGCAGGGGCTGTCAGGATTTAAATCTCTTGGATAAAAGAGAGCTTTAGTTCATTATTTTATATAAATTGACACATTTAACTTTTTAAACGTTTGTACCATATTTAGATAAAGTATAACATAACACTGTTACAAGGTGGTCACAAGACACATAAGGAAATATGTAAACGAACTCTGATTTAGTAGTACTTAAAGCTTGACAAGATCAGCAGAAAACATAAATAATTTCTTTGATAAAATCTTTCTCTGTAATGGTTTTTTGTAGATGTTACTCAGAGCAGAACAATATTAAGATAACCTTGCTATTTTATAGACATAGAGGATTTGATTTTAGTTTGACATGACCCCAAAAATCTTTTAGGCAACTCTTAGATTATATTCAACTTTATCACACACCGAAGTTTTTTATTATGTACCTTTAAAACTTACTTAGACCTTTATATAACATACTAAACCCTTTGATGGCTTGTTTTTATCCCTCCTATTTGAAACAATCTTTAGGATAAGCCCTTTTTTACAAAATCCTTTCTTATCCAAAAACATTTATTTTTCCTTTAACTTTTCAAAAAATACATTTATTACCTATCTATATCCTTTCCAGTTGTTTACTTTGTAACTTGTATTTTAAAATTAACTTTTATAAGAATTTTAAATTTATTATAGGGGCTGGAGCAGCTAATTAGTAGCCCTTATTGTTTTTAGAAATAGGCATAGGCCTCATGTCCCTCAGGCTTGAGGGGATATTGTTTTGGGTGTGGAAACTGTGAGGGATTTTTGAGTTTTATTTGAATAGGGAGGGCCATCCTGGCTCACCCTACACTCATCTCATCAGTCCACACTGTGGAATCTATTTATTCCTGAAGGAGGGGGCAGCAGAGATAGCTGCCTGGGGAAGGAGAATTTGAGCATTTAATTGAGATAGTAAATCCTGTCCCAGCAGGGACATTGGAGTTTCAAGTACTATGGGGAAAGAGTGACAGAAGAGGAGGTCTTCCCAAGAGAGGCCAGAGGCCAGGTAAACTAGCGCTCTAGGGGCTAGCAAGATTTGCCTTGAATGATAACTTTTGTCACTGGACCAGGGACCAGGAGAAAAAGGTAAAACAGAAAGATGGGCTCCACTGTCTAGGAGGAAAATGGCCTTTTGTTTTTCTGCCATTATGGCTCCTAAGCATTGATGCCAAGAAGTGGAGTGTGGACAGGAGGCTTGGACCCATCAATCCATAGGAGGAGGCACCTCGCCTTCCATCTGGTGATGGGGACACTTAGACGTCCAGTGGTTACCCTTGCAGAGGGCAGGGTCCCAGCTGGGGACAGGGCTGTCTCCTGGGCTGTTCCCCTTTAAGCATTCTCTGCAGAAGTGCCCTTCCTGTCCACCTTGGTATCAAGCTCAGGATTCAGGCCCCAGTCGGGTGGGGCCTTCTCTGAGAGCAGCAATGAGGCCATTGTGTCTCTTATCTTTTTCTCTCCTGTTAGTAAGGTCCCGGACATACAGACATAGCTATAAATACAGACACAGCTAGCTGTATTACTTGGTTCAATGACTTTTCCCTTCAGCCACAGTCTGAGTTTTTTATGAATATCTGGGACTGACTGTTAGAAATTTATCTTTGAGGAGAACCTCTCTCACCTGTGACTCTGAGTCCACCGTGGTATGCTTTCTGATAGCGTCCTTAAGATGCTGTAGAAAGGTAAGAGGATTTTTTTTTTTTTTAGGTTGTTGCTGTAAAGTAAAGTTGTTATTTTACATCGACACCTGACACTCTGGAGAGCAAGTCTCTGAACTGTTCTGGGCCTCAGTTTCCTCACTTGAAGAATGAGGGATCTGGTCTAGGCTAAACTACGTTTTTCTACTATGAGATGGCTGAAGTGACATTAATGCCACTTATCTTCTTTATCATTTTTTATTTTTTTAGTAATACTGGGGAATTGAACCCAAGGCTTTGCACACTCTGGGCATACATTCTCCCATTGAGCTACTTCCTCAGCCCCAGATATTATTATTTTTTACTTTGGCTATACTGGGCTTGAACTCAGGCTTTTGTAAAGCAGCTGACTTAAAGTTACTTTAGACTGAGAGGCCTGGCAAACTAGTTGGAATAACTTAAGTCATAAGGTACCATGCTACAAGTTTTTCATGGGAGGCAGGGTCCCAGGAAGCCCAAGGAGGGGAAGGCAGACAGAGACAAAGGACACTTGGTGAGACTATGGAGGAGGCAGAAACTCTTAGGTAAGGGAAGGGAAGGCAGAGCCTGGAGGCATGACACGCCTATGGGATTAGCCATCACCTGTGTCTCTAGGTTGCTCCCATTGACTGGTACTGCCAGGCTTTCAGCAAAATGAAACCTCCACTCTCCAGCCGCTGTCTCAGGAAAAACAGACATTAGATGTTGGGGGAAGAGAACCAGTCGTCAGATGCCATAATCAAATAGGACTCCACCAATGTAGCATGAGGCATATCCAAATAAATCCGGGGCTTGGTCTCAGCCCATAGGAAGGGAGCATGAGCT
Organism: Castor canadensis; assembly: GCF_047511655.1. Classification (NCBI taxonomy): domain Eukaryota; kingdom Metazoa; phylum Chordata; class Mammalia; order Rodentia; family Castoridae; genus Castor; species Castor canadensis. The sequence goes on along the minus strand of NC_133392.1, from coordinate 103,921,637 downwards.
CTCCTAGAGCTGGAATCACCTTGAGGCCAGAATTGGCAAGGAGTGGCTTGCTTAACTCCATGACAGGGAAAGTTTTTCGGGAAGATAGGAGGAGATAGGTATGGTAAGCAGTGCAAGAAGTCTGCTTACATGGGGAAGGAGGAGGTTTGGGAGAGGAATTGGCTGATTTAGAAACTGGTTTACAGGCTAATAGAATCTGTTCAGGGGAACAGAAAGTACAGAGGGAGGGTTTGATGCAGAGAAAGGGAAAGGGTTGGACATACGAAAGTTCCTTCCATTTACCAGCACGCTCACAGAGATTGCATAAATCCCTTAAAATATTGGGATTGACAGTGCCATCAAGTGGCCATTTGGAGGCATTATCCAATTGGTGTTGGGGCTATGCCTGATTACAGAGAAAAGTGAGCTTTCATGGCTTAAGATCAGGCGTTAGGTGGAGGGGCCCAAGGTTGGCCAGGAGACATCCCATTGGGGAATCTGAAGGAATTTGGAAGGTCCAACTCCCATGGTGAAGGCCTGACCTGAGGAGAGATATGGCGGGTGTCCCTGAAATATCAGGTCCTCAGGAGAGAGAGAGAAATGTGAACACAACCCCCAGAGGGAATGTCTTCACCATGGGGAGGCCCACAGTCCCAAGTGGGGAACCCAGCACTAGGGTTTTCAAGGAAATGAGAGAGAGAACACAGCTCAGCGTGCGAGGAGGACTCACCGAGGGAGAGAGGACTGTAAGGGAAGATTGGCCGGTGGTGGATGGCGGTTGGAGGCACGCTGGGGAGGAGGAACTTCCCTGTGAGCTAATGAGAGAGTGGCGCTTTCTAGGATCGGGGGTCCTGGTAAAGCAGCTCAGATCCCGAGGGAAAGCCAGGACATCAAGGTCAGTGCCAGGAACTCAACCTGGTCCCGGGTTTCGGCACCAAATGTTAGGAAAAACGCTGCTCTCAAAGAAAGCTCACGAGAAAAGTCTCACGTCCATAGAGCAAAGTTTAATGGCAGGCCCAAACTGCCAGGCTGGCTGGGGAAAAGATGGCACAGCCCCCAGTTTGGGCGAGCAGTGGCTTTTATAGAAGGGGGAGGGTAAGGAAGTTAGTACAGGTCCAGTAGTCGCTGGTAGGGGTGGGGCTGTCTTAGAGCATGGGAATTTGTTTAAGGGAATTTGTTAAGGGCAGGGCTGTCATTTTGGCTGATTCACAAAATGGCGACATTATTGTTTTATCAGCTAGTAAAAAGCCCCATCCCCTAAATGAGTGCAAGAGCAAGACTCCATGGTCATAAGGGAATGATAAGACTAAGATGAGGCCTAACTATGTAAAGTGCTAGGGATTATACACCTCTATATGATAATAACAGGAATCTTGACAATGGGACTGACATGCTAGGTAAAGACTTTATTTTAACAAAAAGGATAGGAGAAGAAAAGGGGAGATAAATAAAAGGAAAGCTACAGTTCATTGGGGATGTGGATACTCAAGGGATCTCAGTCTGATGGCTTTAATTGTCATATTCTTGTATCAACAGCTAGTTGGAAGGAATTTAAGAGACTAGGACACGAATAGCTGATAATGGCATATTGTGTTTTACATATTCAATCTTTGCCTTGCTACACAGAGAAGCCAGAATTGTTAAATAGAAACCTAATCATGCATTCCTGTAATTTTAAACACCTGGGGGAGGGGATGGACAAAGATCAAAGTCTATGTTATGGTTTACACAGCCTAAAATATTCTGCATTCTCCTCCACCCCTATCATTCAGCCACCTGAGCATTCACTTTTGTTTTTAAAATTTGAAATAACATTTTGCCTATTTCAAAGCTTTTAAGCATGTTGTTTGTCTGTGTTAGAACTCTCTCTTCTTCCTTCTCACTTCCTTTTAAATTTTTAGTCTATGTGCTCCTTCCTCAGTAGAGTTCTCTGCTGTACACTCTCACAGCTACTTCAGTTTTCCATTTGTAACCCTTATAATTATAATTGAATAATTATTTTAGAATAAAATTCTCTTAAGTCTCTCTTCATAGACTGATTGCAAACCCTATCACAGGGGGTACCATGCTTGCTTGTTTATTGTATATTTTATACCTACCAGTGTCCAGCATATGAATGCCATCAATAAGTACTTGTTGAATGAATAGTTGAATTATTGGATTATTTTTATACACATTGTAGCTATGCTTTAACTTAAAGTATTGGTTCGTAAGTGGTAGCATCCAAGTCACCAGTGATAGAGAAACAAGCTTCTTTGAGTGGTGATATGATAGGTCTTCTCAGTATCCTTTGCAATGTATTACTTAGTCTGTTACTTAAGCAGATTATCATTTTTACCCAAACTAGCATATTGAGGGAGGAGAGGGAATGGCAAGAAAACTAGGTCTCTTAGTTTGAAGTAGTGAATCCCTAAACAGAAAGAATTCCTAAGCAGAAAGAAAATGTTTGACAAAGAGTTGCTAATGTGGAATTTTTTTGAGATGTTAATTTTTCTCCTTGAATCTCCCCCCTTTTCTATCTTCCAATCAAGCAGAGCAGATAGCAAGTTCTGTACTTCCTTGTCACATGAAAGGTTTTTAGCAGACTTTTCTGACTTCTGTTTGCCTACTAAGAAAGAGGAAATTGGTAACCCTGTGTGAAGCCATTAGAGACAGAAGGTTCTCCAAGAAAAAAACAAAAAAATAAAACGAGCTTTCCCCTGGTCTAGGGAAAGGTCTGGGAGTCTTTAAACAGAGGGGAATTCTACTTCTTCTCTGGTAGGGCTCAAAGGTATGGTAAGACTTCAAGGGAAATAGTGAAATAGTGAATCAGTAGGTTAGATTTCATCCTTGGGATACCAGCTTTGTTAAAGAGTGTCCTTTAAAACATAAAACCTGGCATACTGGTGGATTTGTTGATCTCATGTGGCTGCAGTGAAATCCAGCTTTGACCTATGTGGACAGACACCTATAGTGATCCATGTTCTGGAGAAAAGACCTCAGAACCTCAGCACAAACTTGGGAGAAGGCAAAAACCTGGAAGTAATTGAAGTTGAATTTTTCACTAACTCCATGGGACTAGGTACTCAGAATAGAAATTAAATGATTTATAGACAATAATAAAATGTGATTTTGCTTAATATCCAGATCTGCTACAATAAGCAAGTCAATTATAATTTGAAAAGTTTTATTAGTTTTTCTTATTTTGAGAATATAGTGCATTGTACTTAACAACTTAAATTTTTAAGTTGAGTTAAAGTTACAAAATTATTTCAGAGTTCAGCACTAAACTATCTGCACTGAACTAACAGATACCATCAGTAGAGAACTCTTAACAGTACCTTGACAATAAGAGTAATAAATAAAACTCAATTCACATCCATTCAGGTAATCACATCATGCTGAACATGTCTGTGGGGGCTGCCCTTTTTATCGGAAAGAAAAAATAACACTGAGCTCTAGTTTTCTAACAAAAAGGTGATCTATTATCAGCAAAGAGTGATTTATCTCACTGAAGCATGAAAGTATTAACTTAAATAGAGTAAGGAAGTCAGATATGCGTTTCCCCTTATAGAAGGAAGATGCAAAGGCAATATGTCTACTATAAGAGCATGCTGATGATGGCTCGCAATATCAACTTGACTTTGATGAAGAATTGATAACAAAGTGAAATTTTTGGAAATCAGTAAAAAATTACTTATGTAAACTGATACTGAAATAAACTTTTTCCTAATTAATCGTTTTTACTTGTGAACTGTTTTACCCATTTCTTTCTTAAAGGTATTTATTACTTTTTAATTTTTTATTAGTATACAATAGTTTTATGGGGGCTTCATTGTGACATCTCCATATATGAGTATGATATACCCCAGTTGGTTCATCCCCTTAATTCCATTTCTTTTACAACAAATGTATATTGAAGACTCGTTATAGGCTAGGCATTGAGTTAGGTGTTGTAAGGATATAAAAAATGAATTAACTGATGAAGTACTTGAGCTATTTTTAACTTGAGAAAGTGTAACAATTGTGCAACAATGACTGTCACACTAGGCAAGTAGTAAGTTTGTGAGAGGGAAGAACGATATACTTCTTCCTTCTTTCCTTTTCTCTCTTCTTTCCGTGCTTTTCTCTTTCCTTTCTCTCCCTTTCACACACTTATTTTGTGAAAATAAGCATACAATAATTGCATATGCATACAGATTTAAAACATATGTAAACAAGTAGGAAATGCCAGGTTGACAATTTCAGCCTGAGATACTAATACTGGGTGTGAAGGACACTGACAGTAGAATTTAAAGGATGATGAAGACAGTGGGATCTTTGAATTTATAGGCAATAATATTTCCCAAGGCAACCAGATGAGAGAGCATTTTTTTGTTTGGTAGATAAAAAGCCATAGAGAAAAACTGAGATAAGGCAAAATGAAGAAAGCAGGGTCAATGGTGTTTTGGAGCTAGCTTATACTCATGAGTAGTGATTGGCAATTACTTAATAACTTTGTGAACCAGTTTGTAAACTGGTGGTAGCTTGTAATCAGCCATGGTGGGTGTATTTATATCACAAAAAAAATAGATAAATACTATAAACCCTGACTTTAAAAGAAATAATAAACAATAAAAACACTACTACCCTGCTTCAAAACAAAAACAAAACCAGAAATGGAAACAAAACAGAACAGTAGAACTGAGGGCAATACTGAAACATCTTCCTGAAGTTAGAAAGCAGATATTTATTTTTGCTTTTGTACCTGCCTATGCCATTCAGATGTTCATTACTGTGTTTGCATATATATATATATATATATATATGTTAATAAACTGTAAGTATTGTTTGTTAATAAACTATAAATATTAGTTACTATTTATTCCAGTCTACACTGGAAAATAATTCTCAGGTTAAAGCTGTATCTATGTACCATGTCTTCTCATAGACTTATAATAAGAAACAGAAAGCATATTATATGAACATAATGTATATGTTTACATAGATAGAAACACAGTATGCCTGTCCTCCCAAAGCTAATTTGTATTATCTGCATGGTCTCACTCTAAGAGAAAATTCCAATTACTTTATCTTGTAATTTGGCAAATTGAGCCCCAAAGGATCTATAAATTTAAAATACACTTTGACTTAAAATCTTTATTGACTGATTTCGGTTATGATCAGAAATTTTGTCTTAAAATTCTATGTTTTATTTTAAGTGTTTCTCTACCAAAGGGATTCTCTTTGGAATTTAAATGCTTTGGGTTAACTATCTGCTAAAGACCTTATGAAACTATTTCTCATTCTGTGAGTCCAGTTAGCATTAGAAGTCATTTAAGGGGATCCTTTTGAGGTCCCTGTGAGGTCCTACACCTAGATTGCTCAAATGTCCCTCTCACAAGACTGCTGGCCTGACTTTCAGTCTTCTGGGGCTTGACCTGTCTATAGATGCCATCAGTCTGCTGTGATCGCACCAGTTCTCAGCTTGCTGTTTTTGTACATTGTAGATGCTACAGTTTTTGATATTTTCCTAAGTTTGACCTGGTTTTGTAACTCCTGTATGTATTTTTCCTCTGCTCAATATTATCCACTTAAGAAACTTTCCTATTCAGTCTAAGAAGAAAGATGTTTAGACAGAAAGTATCTGAAAAATTGATACTTATAAGTTTATTTCCAGAATGATACATAGTTCCTAATTGTTGAATTGTATGTCAACATAATTAATCTTCTGAGGATGAATAATTGATTCTCACAGGAATAATTTTGTTCAGAAAAAGTGACTCTCTTGTACTGAGATAAGGCTGATAATGCACTTTTTTTTTTTTTTGTCAGTTCTGGGGTTTGAACTAAGGACCTACACCTTGAGCCACTCCACTAGGCCTTTTTTGTGATGGGTTTTTTCGAGATAGGTTCTCACAATCTATTTGCCTGGGCTGGCTTCGAACTTCCTCCTAAGTAGCTAGGATTACAGGCGTGAACCACCGGTACCCAGCTTTGTTTTTTTCTAAGCCTACAAACCTTGGAGAAATAATTTGCTTTTATCTTTTTACCCTTTTTTTAAATAGGTGATTTAGGTTTCAGTGTGAAATTACCATTTCTTAATAAGAATGGAAAGCATGTTCCTCTCTTTGGTAGAAAGTGAAAAATGTTTAAGACAAAGGTTAAAAAACCATACCCAGTGGCCAAGCTGACCTGGGGCAAGTCTTTGTATGGACTGACCTAAGCATTTTCCCATTTTTAAAGAGCTATAAACATACACATTGAGGATTATGCAACAGATATCATATCTAGGCCTATAAAATCTAAAATTTTTACTACCTAGCCTTTTACAGAAATAGTTTGTAGACTCTTGTTTTAAAATGACTATAATAGGAATGGAGTAGAGTAAGAGAGTGTTGCATAACACTCATAAATAAGACTCTGGGTTTGATCCCCAGCATTACAAAACAAACAACACTCTGTCCCAGTACTGCCAAAATAATAAAAACAAAACCAACAACACAAAAGATATCAAATATGTTGAGAACTAAAAGATTGTCCCTATTTTGGAGGAAAAAACTGACATGTGAGAGGTTGATATCACATAATTCTAAATGTCAGAGAAAAGATTTATACTAAGACAGTTGAGAATTAAAGCTTGTAATTATAGCTACTATATTATACTGCCTATAAATGTGATTGGAAAATTGTCTGTTTGGGATCCATCCCACTCCTGCCACCAATCTTCAGGTAGTCAAAATAAAATTGTGTTGTGATTGGCAAAGCATTACTCATATATAGGGCAAAGTATACAAATTCCTTTAAGCATGTAAAAGCAGCACTAGTACACACAAACCAGGAATATAGTGCAGCAAATGCAGCAACACTTCCATCCATATGAGCAAGACCCTCTTGCTCTCCAATTCCCAATGATGTATCTGATTTCTAATCATACTACTTGTTCACTACCCTTCACATTCCCACAGTGATGTAATACACTGTTGGTTCTTCCTATCTCCTCTCTAGAGATTTGTGCTATGTGCTTGACTGTTTAACATTTAAAATTACTGTAACTGGAAACACTCCCAAAATATTCTTCAGTGCTATTGAAACATTGGGGGAGATTAAAGGTTAGTTCTGGGACTGCAACCCTCTTGACAGGTTAAGATTTCAATTCAGCCTGAGAATATTCCCAGAAACTTGTAAAAACATGACAGATTGTTGGTTTGATACAGCATATATATTAGTATTTCCCAGAGCAGTGGGCATAATATTTGTCCCTAGAGGTGCTCCATGCCTTAAAATTTCTTGTCATTTACCATTGGGAAACATTCCCAAAGTTCATAGTAAACATATGCACATGAAGCATTTTGAGCAGTCGAGCAAGAATTTTTTTAACTTAGCAATTCTTTATTTGACTAGTCCTTTTTTTTTCATGTAATTCTTATTAACATCATTTGTAATTTTGGGAAATGCTGGTATACATATAGTCCTGCTAATGAGATAAACTGAATGATTCCTCTTGACAGTATTCTTAATTTTATGGATCTATGAAATGTTCAGAATTGGACTTGTCATTGTATAAGGCCAATTAGGAAAAACACCCTTGTTTAAACTTTGAGTTTCAAAGTTGTTACTCTATGCTTTGTGCCTATGCTGTTTTGGAGAATAAATATTTGTGTCAAATATTCATTATTAATAAAATTATTTTCTAACTTTACATTATCATTTCTTTGCATATTTACCTGTGATTTGCTGGTAATTTGTGATTTAGAGGAAAACTTAGAATATATTGCTAAATACTTGGTGGTTGAAGAGATTCATACTAGTCAAGTTCAGAAAATTTATATTTTCTTAAATATCTTTGAACAACAGTATTATCACATTAATAGAGAAAGATAATTAATTTTGATTTCACTAAGCATGTATCAGTGCATGACTTACCTAAGCAAAATAAGTGTATTGAGTTCAAGTGGAAATTGAGAATAAAACTTTTGGCTCTTCTGACCTTTGTAACTAAATTCAAAATGTGATATACAATCAAGTTATTTACATCTAAATTTTCTGAGCACAGAGAGTTAACACAAAATTCTTCAGTATATTTCTTAGTCCATTTTGTGCTGCTATAAATAAATACTTGAGATGGGATAATTTATAACGAGCAGGAATTAATTTCTCATACTTTTGTTGGCTTGGAAGTCCAAGATCAAGGCCTCAATAGGTATGGTGACTGACAAGGGTCCAGTCTCTGCTATCAAGATGGCACCTTGAACACTGTGTCTTCCGGAGGGAGTAACACTGTTTTTTGCATGGCAGAAGATTAGAAAAGTAAAGAGAGAGAACTCACTCCTGAACATCCCCCTACTCTTTATTTTTGAAACATAGTCTTGCTCTGTAGACCAAACTAGCCTACAATGCCCAAGCTAACCTTGAGCTCACCATCCTTCTGCTTCAGCCTCCCAAGATCTTAGATTCCAAGTATGCACCACCATGCCTGGTACCCCCAAAACTGTTTTTTTCTTTTCTTTTTTTTTTCTGTTTGTTATTCATTTCCAAGCCATGTTTTAATGGCAAAATTTCACTCACGAAAGTGGAGGCTCCCTGGTATACTCACCTAAACTTGAGGGTCCCTCATCCCAATTCTGTTACATTGGCAATTAAGTTGCAACATGAGTTTTGGAGGGCAGATCAACTTTCAAACCATAGCACTTCATATTTTCTTTGTTTTTTTATTGTTGTGCTGGGTGGGTATACATTGTGGCATTTACAAAAGTTCTTATATCAAATACATCATACTTGAATTCATCCCCTCTCCCATTCTTTTTCACCCCTCTCTCCCTCCAGGAATAGTTTCAACAGATATCTGTAGTCTAAAAAAAGGTTTTTTGGTTTTTGTTTTTTTTTTGGCAGTACTGGGGTTTGAGCCTCAGGGCTTCTCACTTGCTAGGCAGGTGCTCTGCCACTTGAGCCACTCCACTGGCCCTAAGTAAAACATTTTATTCTTAATATTTTTCATTTTATTTTCAAAATACCAAATTTATCCCTTATTCAGAAAGGCCATGTAAGAGAGACAACAATCTATCACTTCAGTGATACTTTATGAAGTAAGGAGTACATTTAGTACATCTGCAAGTCTGAGGAAAATGAATTTTGTTCTTTTTTTCATCACTATTGAAAGCAATAGGAAGTTCACTTACATACCCAAGTCCATACTTGACGTATTTAAAGATATGTTAATCTTAGATTAAAGTGGTGCTGGATTGCATGGCAGACGTGAGATACATTCCCTGACACGTGGATTTTGTTGTAACATTTTCATAGAGAGAATGATCACTCTTTGAGAGGAGAATGGTGTAATGGTTAAGCAAAGAAGTACAATGGTGAATGACTAATGACCAGCCCTGGTGTGTGTGTAAGGGAGGATTGATTTGAGTGTTTGATAATGTCCACATTGTAAAACCTTCCATTGTGACTACTTTAAATTAGGAAACACGATGTCACTGAACACAGACTTGGGTAAGTGTGTGGTCACCATTTATAGTTTTTCTACTATACAGATAAAGCAGAAATAAACTCACAAGCACATATAATAATACATTATAGTTAGACACCTAATCAGTAATGTTTTTGGTATCTGTTACCTCTGCTTCAATATATTTTACTTAATATTAAATTTAAATGATTTAATTTTTGCTAACAACTATGTTTACCAATTACTCAAAAAATTCCTGCAAACCTAACAACCACCTCTTGTGAGCCAGTGTAGGTGGGAGTCCCATTCACCATCAAGTAAGAATATAAAGTTAAAATTAGATCTGAATTTGATCCTTTGCTCTGCCATTTTTTTTTTTCATTTTTCTTTTATTATTCATATGTGCATACAAGGCTTGGTTCATTTCTCCCCCCTGCCCCCACCCCCTCCCTTACCACCCACTCCACCCCCTCCCGCTCCCCCCCCTCAATACCCAGCAGAAACTATTTTGCCCTTATCTCTAATTTTGTTGTAGAGAGAGTATAAGCAATAATAGGAAGGAACAAGGGGTTTTGCTGGTTGAGATAAGGATAGCTATACAGGGCATTGACTCACATTGATTTCCTGTGTGTGGGTGTTACCTTCTAGGTTAATTCTTTTTGATCTAACCTTTTCTCTAGTTCCTGGTCCCCTTTTCCTATTGGCCTCAGTTGCTTTAAGGTATCTGCTTTAGTTTCTCTGCGTTAAGGGCAACAAATGCTAGCTAGTTTTTTAGGTGTCTTACCTATCCTCACCCCTCCCTTGTGTGCTCTCATTGTGTGTGGCAATGTGAAGTTTGCATTTTTTCTTTAAGCCTTTTGTTTTCTCCTATGAAAGATAAGGGTAAAATTATATTTTCCTCCACTGTTTGTTATGAGGATGAAATATGATTGATAGTCCCTTTCCCCAAAGAGCAGGGGCTCTACAGTTAAAAATTTCATAAGGCTCCTGTTAGAACTGTGACCACAAAGCATCTTTTTTTTTTTTGCTTTTTTTTTTTAACTAAGGGAGAAGTCATTAAGTGGAATATGCTCTGCTGTACATAATGATGTGATTTGCATAATTCAAGGGAAGACAAGCAGGTTTCTTTAAGGATTCAGACTGTACTATTGCCGACAATGAATATTTCTCCTTGGGATATGTGCAATTTGGTTCCACCATCATTTCTCCTGACTTTAGTGTTAAAATTGGGAAGATACTAATTCTTGGAGAACTTTTACATTCCCTGAGTGTCTTATGGGACTTGTAGGCCAAAGTCTGCTCCTAGGTTCCTACTTTATGGATTTTGTGGAAGACAGTGAAAAATAGGTGGAGACACAGGAAAAGGACAATTTAAGAAAGGCACATAAATCTGAGAATAGAACACAAGACTGAGAATAGGGAACTGGGAGTCTATATATGAAGAGCTCCCTTATGAAAGATTTATATTCTTGGACTTTGAGAAAATCTCCACTGGGTTTATAGCTTTAAGTCCTTCATATGATATGTATAATACTCATGCAATAATTAAATGAATATTTCTTGTATAATGCTACAGCTTAGATATTGAATAGCTTTCAAATGTCCATATGTTGAAGGGCAGATTCTCAGGTGGTTAGTATCAGAAGATACTGTGGACATTCAAGAGGTGAGGCCTAGTGGGAGGTCCTTTAGTCACTGGGGGTGCTCCCTCAGAGAAAACTATGTGATTCTGGCCACTTCTTGCTCTTTGCTCCTTCTTACTATATGCCCCTTGCCATTGGCTTCTGGCACACCCACAAAGCCCTAAAACAATGAATCTGCTCAGTCTTGAAGTGGAGCTTCCAAACTATGACCTCATATGCCTCTTCTCCTTATAAGTTAATTATCTTAAGTATTTTATTATAGTGAGAGAAAGCTGACTAACACATTCAGCTACTATGTGTTATATACTCTGAATAGCACTAAGAATACTATGGTGAACAAGAATCAGTGACCTTCATCCACATTGACCTTGCGTGCTATTGGAGAGGACACATTATCAGCAAGTAATTCAAGTGATAGAATGATAATTACAAGTAGCAGTAAGTGCAATGAAGAAAACAAAATAGTACACTAGAGGAACTCAGTTGATTGGGTAAGGGAAGGAAATTAAGACGATAAGAGATTTTATGAGTGGTGATTTTTCTTTTCCTAAAAGCAATAAAAAACATTTAAGAGATTAAATAGGAGAGGAGCATAATTCTGGCTGCCATGTAAAGAATGAATTAGAGGGGAATTATTGTGGTAATCTAAGAACATGATAATGGTAGGTTATTCTAGTGTGGTGGCAGTAGGGGTAAAATGAGATGGAGAGAGTCTAACTATATTTTACTGGCATGATCAACAGAATTAGCTATTATATTGAAAGCAGGTACTAAGAAAAGGGACGATGACTCCATTATGTTTCAAGATTATTCTAAACAACTTGGAATACACCATAGAGTTATACTCAGAGGAAGATTTAGAATTAAGACACTTTATTTTCATAGCCTCTTCCAACATCTAGTAAAATCTTGGTGACACATTTGTGTTAATTTGTAAAAACGAGACAGCTGTCTACCACAATCTCTACCTCTTCCTACTTTAACTTCCCCATTGCACCTCCTCTTTGTTGTGTAACATTGGAGTGGCTGTGGGCATTTTGGGGATACAGGTAAGAGGAAGGTGAACTGGACAAGCATTTGATTTTGTTTAAAACCCTCCAGTTGTGTCCATATATAATTAAATTACTGTGAGCTGATCTTGTCTCTCTGGAGTACTTACACCTGCCAGTGCCAGCATGTTCCATATTGGTACAGGGCTAGTAGTTGTAACATATTATGATTTTTTTAAATTGTTTTATTATTCATATGTGCATACAAGGCTTGGGTCATTTCTCCCCCCTGCCCCCACCCCCTCCCTTACCACCCACTCTGCCCCCCTCCCTCTCCCCCCCACCCCCTCAATACCCAGCAGAAACATATTATGATTGTGTCCTCCATTACCCAGCTCTGGAGGTGCTGTTGTAGAAATAACGTTTGAAAAGTGGGACAGGAAGCTAATCTATGGAAAATTCATCCAATTGTCAGGTATATACAATTGTTTCAGAGACAGAACTTTCACAGATATTTATTCATCATAAAATGCTCACACTGTAACAAACACTTCTCTGTGTGTTTGTTAGCTCTGCACAATGGAGTAGTCATTCAAAAATGAAATTCTAATATAATGGGAGGGAGACATCTTAATGGATGCCAGAAACATATACTGAGATGAGGAAAAATGGCAGAAATATAAACATTCCAAAAATTCTTTTATAGTATCCTAATAGAAGCCAATAACTCCATTGTCAATACCATAAAGGTAGAGAAAGGTGTCACAGTACTGAAAATACAGATGGTAAAAAGGATATCTCACAATTGGGAGTTAGAAGCAGGAGGATCACGTGTTGGAGGCAGCCTGGGCTTCAGGTGGGACACTGTCTCAAAAAAAGGACAAAAGATTATGAAAATCAGACATTGCTTTCCAAGCAAGAAACAAAAAGGAGAAGGAAAATAAAAGTAAAGATAAATCAGTTTTCATGATCATAAAAGCCAGTTGTAGTTTTATGTTGATAAAGTTATTGTCTTCAGTAAGTACTGTTATCTTTTGTTTTGGTCAGCCTCATAAAGAAATAATTTTACTCAATGTTATGTAATAATATAAAATTACTTTCTGAAATTGTTTCCAATATCAAACAGAGCATAAGTAGAAAAATGCTACCCAAGCAGATATTTTGAAAATGAAACTATTATGAGACTGTGGATTGGCAATCCTAAAACTTAAAGGTTGTACCTATTGTTATGTTCAAACTGTTTTTAACAAGACAGTCATTACATGCAACAGAAGAGCTTCCAGAACAGATGTGTAAAAGGAGAACCCTTGAAAGTCCTGAAGACTGCACAGAGCACAAGAAATCTATATTTATTTGTATTACAAGTTAATCAATTACACATGCCTGCACATCAATGTCTTGAATAACAGAGAAGAAAGAGAAAACATTTAGTATTATTTTGGAGAGCCCAACAAAAGCACCTTTTAAAGGTAACAGTGAAGACTGATTTTCTTCAATTTGCCAAATTTGATCCATTTTTATGTCACCAGTTGGGAAAATGTCAGAATGGAAAAAGTAAATGTGACACATCTAAAGCAGTTTAAGAAGAATTAACTTTATAAAAATGGAAAATGTGTACAAAATGAAAAGGCATATGTAAGAACAAAGACACAAACTACTAATCTGTTCTGGCCTCCAAACTGCGTATAAAACACTGATTAATTATCAACTATTGTACCCTACTGTTTTATCAAAAAAAAAAATCCATTGAGTGACTTTTTAAACTTTTTTCTTCATTCAAAACACCTAGCTAACTGTGACTTTAAATTCCAAAAAATGGACAAATTTGGAAAATGTTAACTAATTGCTGAAAAAATCAACAATAACTTACAATGACAAAACAGGTGTAATTAAATGAAATATAAGAACAAAGGCTTGCAAGCAGGGAGGGGGCAGAATAAAAGAAAAGTGTGAAGGAAGGTGTCCATGGTGGATATATTACATACTCATATATGAAAATGGAAAAATGAGACCTGTTGAAACTATTCCAGGAATGGAGGGCAGGGGGATAAAGTAGAATGATGGAGGGGGAGAATTTACTAAGATATATTATAAGCACTTTTGTAAATGTCACAATGAACCCCCAGTACAACAATAATATGAAAAAAAATAATTTAAAAAATAAAACTTTAATAATTAAGCAGAAAATGTGTATTTTAGCTCATTTCTTTAATCTTATCAGAGAAAAAGATGCCATGACAGTATGTGAAATTGTTGACTACTTAGTATTTTGCAACAGTTATGCTTTTTTTTTCAAAATTCATCTTATAGATGAATTTTAAGCAGTGGGATATTTTAACATTTTAACATACATACAACCTAGATTTCCATTGAAAATCCTTTATGTAACAAGAGGAATTGCCTATTACAAAGTTGCTTAAATCTTACATAATGGATATAATGATACTTAAGCATTAACTTTTTATAAAAGTTTTATATAAAAAGTTTATCTAAAAAGTTGATGAACTCTGAGTATGGCATTTTAACTGCTCTTCTGAAGACATTGTGGAATGTTTCATTAAAACAAATGAGAAAATACAGCCTCTCGATTTGGAAGTACATAAAAAGTGCCACGTTTTTATAGTCTTTAAGTTGTCTTTAAAACTTGAGAGAAAATTCATTTTAAAAAAGTTAATGGAACCTGACATAAGAGCAATAGGGTTGAGCAATGACCTTGCAGAAATATTCTGACATTGAGAAGCAAATAGAAATGCAACAGGGGCTTCTCTGATTTGAAGGAGGATCCAGTCATTGTCCTAATTTTATTTTGTCCCTCTGCCTTGTTCTCTTTTTGAGTCATTTCTTCTCTCTAGCTTTTCTCAAATTCTAGGAACAATGAGACTTACAGACAATCACCCCATGTCAAAACCCAACTTGCTCCACTAAGTGTCCTACAGAATCAGACCTGAGATAATGATAATCCAGGTCACAGCTTGACCAAGACTGCTGACTGCATACATGTTAGCCCACCCCTAATATAATCCTGCAGTTTTCATCAGTACCTTCAAGGCATAATTTAGCTTGTTAGATAAGCTCCTGTGCTTTCTGGTGTGGGGCACACTGAAGTAAATTTCTTTCCTGCTTCACTTGTGCTCATCTCTCTGCTGATTGGATTAATTTGCAGTCTGTTAGGACTCCCCAGAGCCGAGTTCTCTAGCCTAGGATTCCAGTATAGAAGCAAATCTTTTTGTCAAGTAATGCCAAAAATCAGTAAAATGAAGAGAGAAAGTTCAAGTAAAAGTACTGATCAGGTTTTATAAATTAATAATCTATTGAATAAAAAAGAGAAAATTATATTAATACACTAGGAAAGATGTTTAAGATGAAATGCTGGTGTATGAGACCAGAAAATGCTACCTCAAAATGTGCATCTTTGGGAGACCATTAATCTGAGTTGATTATGTAACTGGAGTTTAGGCCATGATCCCAACTCCAGAGGTTCCACATGTCAGGTCTGGTCACTTGTCCCAATATACCAAATAAAGAGATGAGTAATGGTGAAGGGTAGAAAAAGAATATTTAATTAATGTGAAACAGGCCTACCTAGGGAGGAGGCAAAATGAGCATTTCATTCCTCCTTCCCCTTACAGTCCGCGCTTTAGGTTTAAAGAGAAGAACAGAGAGGAAGAAGAGAGGTATGCATAATCATTAAACAGTCCTGGTCACAGGTGTTTTCCAGGTGATCTGGTCATTCTCCATCTCAGGATTGGTCAGGCAGGGACTTGTTACAATAAGAAAGTCATTGTATCCTGGTAGGGGTAAATTTGTCTCCTGTCACAGGATATTTATCCATCAGTCTATCTTTCTGGATTGGAAAGGGGCGGCAAACAACTGCAGGAAAGAATGGCTCAGAGCAAAGGACAAAGATATAAAATGGAGGCAGAGTTGCAAGTTTTTATCTTGGTTTTAGCTACCCTTTGAATATTTTCAGGGGTGACTCCAAATGAGAACTCAGTGTTTTTCTGCAAAAGCAGAATTGAAGACCCAAAGACCCAGGGAAAACTGGTTTTTTTAGTGCTTATATTTGATGAAGAATGGACACCCACATAGAAATGTGATTAAATAAAAGGATGTGATTTACTGGTAATGAACTGAGGAATAGAGAACCTGGAAAAGCCTGTCTAGATTCTTCTTGGCCTCTCTGTGTTGTTCCTCCCTTCTGGGTGTATCACATTCATTCTTTTGGAATGAAGGTCTTTAAGAAAGGAGAAAGGGGACGGTAATCTGTCTCAGTTTTATATCTTGCTTTGAGGAAGAAAGGTTCTAGTTTCTATGAAACTCCACCTCTATCTCCCCTTGAGGAAGAAGAAGTCTAGTTTCTATAAGTCACTTCAGGGGCAAAGAAGATCAGAGAGATACTTTGCATCTAAGGCTGCTTCTGAGGCTTCCCATTCTCCTTTAGCTTGTAGTGCTCAGCTGCCTAAGCATTGTACTTCGTGGCATCATGTCTGAGTCCTCAAAATCTAGCATTTAATAGATTTAAAAGTTTTTCAATTTATTTTTATTTTTTAACTTGAAATATTTACTAATGCTCATACTCCATAGTATATTTTGTATTATTGCTCTGAAGAGACACCTCAAATTGCCTAAGCTTTGGTCCCAGAAGACCTGTCTCTACCATGCATATGTACTGAGGACTCTGAAGGAACAAGGAGAGCAAGAAGTGGCCTGTTGCATATAAACCTCTGCTCTGGCCCTGAAGGAGAGGAGCAGCATCCTACTTGCCCACTAATCCAGGTATTTCTTGAAATGATTTACAGCAACCTTCTTTGTTAAGATCTCAGTTTTTGAAATGAAACTGCCTGTGTTTGTGGGTCTACCACTTACTGGATATTTATTTAATGAGGGAAAGGCAATAAGTACAAACAGTAGGGTTCAGGACATAGTGAAAAAATTCAGCAGTGCTAAGCAAATAGACATTTTCAAGACAGAGACCTATGCCAAAGAGAATGTCATGATAATAAGGCGGTAACAAAAGCACAGGAGAGCTGTCCTTAAATGGAAGCACATGTTCATAGAATTCTTTATTTCAAACTTAGTCTAAGGAAATTGACACAGCCTCACAGATGGGGGTACACTGGGAAATTTTAGGTGGTAGTGAGCATTATAATTTATAAATTCTCTATGTCCGTTGATTTTTTGAGTTCTGCCCTGCATAACTTTAAACTCCACAGGAATTCTCTCCTGTGGTTGCTAAAATGAACACACAGTGATAAACCTACATTCTCAAGAAAAGACAGCCCTTCCTTCATACTCCCTTAGATGGAGACCACACTGCCCACCAGAGTAGAGAGGCTACCCAAAGATTTGTTTTTTAACATTTTTAGTAGTGTGTATTAGTTGTATGGAGGAATTCATTGTGACAATTCTTTATATGCTTATACTGTACCTTGGTTAGGTTCACCCCCGCCATCATTCTCCCTCATCCCTATTAAAAATGATTTCAACGAGTTTCCTTGTTCTATTTTCACACAAGTAGATAAAGTACATTGACTATATCATCCTCCTTCACCCTGTCCATTCACCATGTTTCTCCCTCCAACCTGTACCCATACCCTAACAGGACCTGTTTCACATTCCTGTCCTTCATTTAAAAAGCGTAAATTCATTGTTCAAAAGAGTTTCACCATAAGAGTATACCCATGAATATATTGTATTTTCATTGGATTCATTTCCTTTATTATTATCTCTTACCCTTCGCTCCACCCCTTTTATTAAAGAGCTTTCAGTGCATTTTTATGTCATCTTCCTATACAAATGCAAAGCATTTCTATATTATTCAATATCATTCTCTTTTCCTCCCCTTTCTCCTCCTAATCCCCTCGGACAGTCACACTATTGTAAACATGGTATACATGTTTACATATATATATGTGTGTGTGTATATATGTATATATATGTGTATATATATGTATATATATTTGTATATATATGTACATGATCATGTTTGGTTTTGTGCATATGTTTATCTTTTGGATCTATCTTCCAACATGTGAAAGAGAACATGTGACCTTTGTCTTTCTGAACCTGGCTTACTTTGCTTAACATGATGATCTCCAGTTCTATCCATTTATCTGCAAGCAACATAATTTTATTTTTCTTTATGCCTGAATAATACTCCTTTATGTATATACAACATTTTATTAGACCGTTCATCAGTTGTGGGACATCTGGGTTGTTTCCATAGCTTGGCTATTTGAATACAGCTGCAATAAACATGGGTATGAAAGTGTCTCTCTTGTATCCTGACTTGCATTCCTTCAGCTATGCCCAGGAGCCTTATCACTGGATTTTAGGTACTTATATTTTTAGTTTTTAGAAGAAGCTCCATACGGCTTTCATATGCAGTATGATATTGGCTATAGGCTTGTCTATATAGTGGTTGTCCTAGCTTACATTCATACCATGGGTGAATAAGGGTTCCTTTTTTCCTGCATTCTTGGGAACATTTGTTCTTTGTGTTCTTGATAAGGACCATCCCGACTGGCACGAAGTGTAGTTTTCACTTGCATTTCATTTATGGCCAGGGATGTTGAGCAATTCTTATGCATTTATTGGCCATTTGAAAATTATCTGTTTATTTCTTCCTTTGAAATTTGTTCAGTTCATTTGCTTGTTTCTTCACTGTGTTGTTGATTCTTGTTTAGTTTTTTGAGCTCCCTGTAAACTCTGGTTATTAATACATTATCAGATATATAGCTGGCAAAAATTTTCTTTAATTCTGTAGAGTGTGTTTTCAGTCTAGTTACTGTTTCCTTTGCTGTGCAGAAGCCTTTTAGTTTAATGCAGTCCCATTGTCAATTCTTTTTTTTAATTCCTGAGCTATTTGATATTTTATCCAGGAAGTTATTGCCTAACCTATATGTTCCAGTGTTTTCCTTACTCTTTCCTATAGTAGTTTCAAAACTTACATTAAGATTTTTGATCTGCTTTGAATTAATATTAGTATAGGGTGAAAGACTCAGATCTAGTTTCAATATTCAACATGCAGATATCCAGTTTTCCCCAGACCATTTATTGGAGATGCTGTCTTTTTTCCATCATACATTTTGGGCTCCTTTATGAATAATCAGATGGCTGTAGTGTCATTGTGTTATATCTCAGTTTCCTAGTTTGTTCCATTTGTTTTCTGTCTGTTTTTGTGCTAGTACCGTGCTGCTTTTATTATTATGGCTCTGTAGTATAGTTTGAAGTCAGATACTGTGATATTTCCGGCATCTCCCTTTTTGCTTAGGAAATCCTTGGCTATTGGAGTCTTTTGTGATTTCATATGAACTTTAGGATTGATTTTTCTATCTCTGTGAAGAATGTCATTGGAATTTTGATGGGAATTGCACTGAACAAATAGATTGCTTTTAGTAGTATAGCCATTTTCACAATATTCATCCTGTTGATCCATGAGCATGGGAGATCTTTCAATCTTCTGATGTCTTCTTGAATTTCTTTCTTCAAGTGATACAGTTTTTATTGTAGAGGTCTTACATGTCTTTTATTAAATTTATTCCTACGTACTTTTTAGGTTATTGTATTCACAATTTCTTTCCCAATAGAAAAGCTACTAATTTGTTTATATTGATTTTGTTTCTTGCTACTTTGCTGAAAGTGTTTATCTTATCGAAGAGTTTTTGGTAGGGTCTTTAGGGTATTTTAAGTGTAAGATCATATCATTTGCAAATGGGGATAATTTGAGTTCTTTCTCTATTTATATCCCTTTATTTCTTCCTCTTATTTTATTGCTCTGGCTAGGAATTCCAAATGTATACTGAATTAGAGTGAGGAGAGTCAACACCCTTGTGTCATTTCAGACTTTAGAGGAGATGGTTTTAGTTTTCCACAATTTGGTAAGATGTTGGCTATAGGCTTGTCATATATTGTCTTTATTATGTTGAGTTACATTCCTTCTATTTCTATTATCTTTTATCATAAAAGGATGTTGAATTTTGTCAAAGGCTTTTTCTGTACCTATTGAGATGATCATGTGATTTGTGTCTTTAATTTATTGATTTGCCTATGTTGAACCATCCTTGCATCTCTGGAATGCAACCAACTTGATCATGGTGCATTATTATTATTTTTTTTAATGTGTTGTTGAATTCAGTTTGCCCATATTTTATTGAGAATTTTTACATCTATGTTCATTGAAAAGATTGGCATATAATTATTTTTGTTTCATCCTTGTCCAGTTTTGGAATGTGTACAATACTGACTTCATAGAACAAGTTTGGTTGTGTTCCTTTCCATTTTATTTCATGGAAAAGGTTGTGGAGTATTTATATTACTTCTTCTTTAAAGATTTTGTGAATTCAGCAGGGAATCCATAGGCTCCTGGACTTTTCTTTGTTGGGAAACTCTTTCTTAGTGCTTCAATCTCATTGTTTGTTATAGAACACCTTATGTGATTTTATTGAATTCTTGGTTCAACTTTGGTTTCTCAAATACATCTAGAAATTTATCCATTTCTTCTAGATTTTCCACTTTAGTTGAAAGTAGGCTTTTGAAGCATTCCCTAATGATCCTCTAGTTTTCATTGGCATTTGTTGTGATAGTTCCTTTTTCATCTCTAAGTTTATTAATTTGGGTCTTTTCTCCCTTTGCTAGTCAGATTGGTTAAAGGTTTATTTTTTTTGAAGAACCAACTTTTTGTTTCACTAATTCTTTGTATTTTTTTATTTCATTAATTTCTGTCCTAATTTTTATAATTTCTTTCCATCTGCTAATTTTGGAGTAAGCTTGTTCTTTTTTCTGGGAGCTTTAGGTGTAGCATTAAGTCATTTATTTGAGATCTTTAAAAAAAAATTATTGTAGATGCTCATAGTTATAAACTTTCCCTTTAACACTGCCTTTGCTGTGTATCACATGTTCTGTTAGGTTGTTTTCCCATTTTCATTAGATTCTAGGAAATTTTGGGTTCCTTCTCTTATTTTATCAATGACCCACTGGTCATTCAATAACAAGTTGTTTAGTCTCCAGGTGTTAGGATATTTTCTGTAGTTTATTTTATTGATAAGTTCTACTTTTATTCCATATAATTTGTTAAGACTTGCTTTTGTCATAAAATATGATCTATTTTGGAAAACGTTCCATAGGCTGCTGAGAAGTATTGTGTGGGGTGGTGGTAGGGATGACCTATGCACATTATGAGTGTGTGCTTTTAAGTCCCGTAATATTCGTTTAATAAGGTTGGGTGTGCTGACATTAGGCACATATAAGTTAACAATTCTTATTTCTTCTTGATACATTGTTCCTTTTATTCAGGAGTAACATTCTTTGTCTCTTTACACTAATTTATGTTTGAAGTTTATCAGTTATAATTATAGCTACTTCTTATTTTTTTCAGGGTCCTTTTGCTTGGAAATCTTTTTCCATCCTTTTGTCCTAGGCATGTGTTTATTTTTGTGAGCTACATGAATTTCTTGTAGGCAACAAATTTTCAGATCTTGCTTTTAAATCAAGCTTACTGATTAATGTCTTTTGATTGAGGAATTAAGAACATTATTGATCAGTGTTAATATTAAAAAGTATGTTGTAATTCCTGCTATGTTGTTGCTTTTTTACTGTAATTTTTTAATGTTTGAATCTTTTCTACTCTTCATTTGCTTATCTACTCATCTGGTGAGATTTATTTATTCCCATACTTTCATACCTATATTTATCTTCATCTTCTGTTTGTGGGATTTCTTTGAGTGTCCTTTGGAGTGATGGTTTAGTGGTCATAAATTGCTTTAGTTTCTGTTTATCATGTAAGATTTTTATGAATTATAGCTTTGCTGGGAAAAGTAACTTGGGTTTGAAGTTTCTTCTCAGTACTTGAAATATCTCACCCCATGCCCTCCTTGCCTTTAAGGTTTCTGCTGAGAAATCTGCTATTATCCTGATGGGCTTGCTTTTGAAGTGACTTGGTACTTCTCCCTTTCAGATTCCAATAGTCTTTCCTTGTTCTCTGTACTTAATATATTAACTATAATATGCTGTGGAGAGGTTCTGTTTTGGTTGTGTCTGTTTCGAGTCCTTGAGACCTCTTGTATCTAGATAGGCATCTCTTTTTCAAGAATTGGGAAGTTTCTTCTATTATTTTCTTAAATGTGTTTCTTGTGCCTTTAGTTTTCAACTCTTCTTCTTCTTCAATGCCTGTGATTTGTAGGTTTGGTCCTTTAATGAAGTTGCAGAGTTCTTATCTATTCCATTCATATTTCTTCATTAATTTTTCTATATATTCATCTGTTTTTCTATTATATATGCTTTGTCTTCAAGCCCTGAAATTACATTTTCCACTTAATTCAGACTGTTGAAGATTTCAACTGAATTTTTTTATTTGTCTGAAATAAGGTTTTATTTCCAGAGTTTTAATTTGTTTTTATTTCAGACATTTTATATCTTTAGTGAATTCCCCTGTAATGTTTGTATTGTCTTCTTTATTTCATTTAACTGTTTACTTGTATCTTTGTTGATTTCATTCAGTGGTTTATTTGTATCCTTTTTGATTTCATCTAATTATTTCTCTGCATTCTCATTGAATTCATTCAGCTATTTATTTGGATTCTCTGATTTCATTGACTTGTTTTTGCTTGTCTTTTTTCATCTCCTTAATTATTCTTATCATCATTCTTTTGAGCTTGGATATTGAGATTTCATCACCTTTAAATCCTATATTGTGTGATTATTGACTTTTTGAGGAGTCTTATTCCTCTGCCTCTTAATATTATTCCTTTATTTTGATATTTGTTAATCTGTAGTCAGCTAGTTGGTAGGGGGTTTTAGTTACCTAATATCTTTCCCTTGAATTATTTTCTATGTTTTAGCAGGAGTGGTTACTGGCAAGGTTGTTGTGCAGTTTCTGGTCAGTGGCCTAGGAGTGTAACCACAGTAATGATTCACCCATTCGATACCAAACCAGAAATTTGCATGAAGTAGAATGTCTTTGGCAGCATTATCTATGTAACTGATCATGTTATATGTGAGGGGCTATTTTTCTGGTATGGTACAGTAGGGGTTAGAAAAATAAAATGTTTTTGTATAGGAGTTAAAACTTAGTAAAAATAATGGGAATAGGGGAAGAGATAAAGAAGAAGGAAGATATATATAAGGGTAGTAAATTGTAAGAGCTGCAGGAAAGCAAAACCCTTGTGTGCAGAGGTATAGTTCAATTGTTGTGGAGAAGGGTGCTATAGTCAGGCATTGCAAAATGATAGAAAGGTTGAGAGTAATGTAAGAAGGAGGTATAATAAACCACTAGCTGAATGGTTTGTAAAAGAGTGATAGGAAAAGTGTAGAAAAAAGTAAATAAACAAAAAGAAATGAAAAAGGATAAAAATTAGCAATACAAGAGGGATAAAGAAGTTAAATCTCAAAAAACAATTTTAAAGAGTCAATATTCTTTCCTTGTTGAGAAGAAGAGTGGATGTCTTCTGTGCCCTAACAGTACACTGGATGCTTCCTTCCAATCTCTGGTCCTCAAGTTGTCTGCAGTTCTCCTGTTGTGTTTACTCATGTGTCCCCTCAGGGCCCTGGGTTGCCCAGGTATAACATGGGGAGAGAGACTCTGAATTGGGGCAGCTGCTAGAGTGAGGTGGGGCAGTTTCAGGTGTGAAAGGTAGCCATTGGTATCAGTGGTGCATTCTCTGAGTGCAGTTAGAGGGTTAGAAAGCACTGTGCTGTTTTTGGAGTGTGTGTTTTTCCCTGTTCTGGGAATTTAAAGGCTGCTCTGGCTTGTCTATGACAAGCTTCCTTCCTTTTCCACCTAGGCTTCCAGTTTAATGTTTTGCTTTGGGAGTAAGGGTCAAATAGTTCCTGTCACTTGTCTATATGTATACATTGTTGACTTGGGTGACAAGTTAAGGGCTACAGCTAGCTGACCAGCTCGTGTTGATGCCTTCCTTGTCTTGGGATATAGACTTGGATGCTGAGCTCACTTCCTACATTTCACTAGGATAGAGATGTTGGACTAAGAGACTTCACCTTGCTCCTATGGGGCCAGTCTAGGAACCTTCAATCAGTCTTCCTAGCCAAGCGTGGGGTCAGATTCAGCCTACTTAGCCAAAAGATTTCTCAGGGGTTGGATAAATTTGCTACTGGGTGTAGAAGACTGGATTAGAACTGAAACTGCCTAGCTTACTTAATTAGTTTTGGGGTTGGTCTTTATGGTCTCAGTGGTGGGTGGGTCTACTGGTCAGCAGTTGGTTTCTGTCCAGTGTCTTGGACAAGGTTTGCCAATCAGCTGTTAGCCTTCCATGTGGTTGTTTTACATGCAGGTTGATCCTCATGAGTGGCTCTTGCAGGAAGCAATTCAGGTCCAGACAGTAAAAACAAACAAACAAACAAAAAAACCTTAAAAATCTGAAAATATGTTGGGGGAATAGATGTGGGATGGAGCAAATCCAGCTCAGCTCCTGCATGCCCATTGTGTATTTGTACTTTTAGAGGCTTAGTTAGAGATTGGTAACGTTACTGATTTGCTCAGTCTGAGCCTGGTATCTTTGTCTTGCAATTTCAAAAAATGGCAGTCATAGACAATGAGAGCAAGTAAATCAGGAGAGTTCACTGAGACAGAAAAAATAGCAAAGAGTAGAACCCCCAGAACTGGGAGGGCCCCTAAGATATAGTTGCCAGAGAAGTGATATGGTCTAGTGTTTTTATCCATATACTCCAAAGCATTGCTCAATCTCTATGCTAATTAGGTGTGCAGAAAGTAGCATTCTGTTTGGCTGTGCCTGCAACATTTTGATTGCTTGTGCCCTTTAAACCATGGGGTTTGAAATTCCTATTAATCCTCATAGTGTCATTCTTATTTGTCCTGCTTTTTCTTCTTTCAGCCCTATAAGGTCACAAGGGAGGTCATAATGGAGTTGTCCAGGGGCCCTTCTGTTCTAGTGTTGGGGTCCAAGGTTGGCCACCCCTCAGAGGAACAAAAAGACACTCATGATAATGTAAGCCACAAAGCAAGGTTTATTTCCAGCCAGCTGGGGTCCAGGTATCTGCCCGACGCAGTGGGTTTCAACACGGACCCCGAATACAAAATTCAGGCTGCTTTTATATTTTTTTAGACATTAGTCACAGTCACACAGCAATTTTTATGGTCCCTGGGGTCACATATTTCTGATATCACCCACATCTTGGTGGTGGGGCAAGATTACTTGAAGATTATTTATCAGGAATTTGGTAAATGCCAGGTGTCTCAACTCATTGACTCACATATCGTTTTAGCAAGATTAACCAGAAACAGTCCCTGTTCCCAGAAACCATCCCACCTCCCTTAGTTCCAGTAAGTGGTGGCTTGGGTCATGTTAGCCATGGCCGGTTTCAGGCTGAGTGGGCTGCAAGCCTCAAAGGTACCCTAACATTTGTACCCTAACTTTCCCCCCTTTAGTTGTTCATAATGAAGAATCATGCTCATCTGGGCGACGAGCGTAAACATCCTCAGGGCTAGGTAATTGTTCGTATTGCTGCCTCAGGACCATTAGTTGGACTGTAGTAACTTGATCTTTCACGAAGGTCACTAGCTTATTCAGAATACAAGGACTGAAGGTTAAGATAAGCAGTAGTATGACCAGAGGGCCCACCAGGATAGAGACCAAGTTAGTGAACCAGGGGGACCTGTTGAACCAAGCTTCAAACCAATTTTCTTGGGCTTCCTTTTCCCATTTCCTTTTTGCCAGTCCTTCCCTCACTTTAGACATAGACTCCCTAACTACCCCTGAATGGTCAGCATAAAAACAACATTCCTCCCCTAAGGTGGCACATATTCCCCCCTGCTGAAGGAACAATAAGTCTAGGCCCCATCGGTTCTGAAGCACTACCTCAGATATAGAGGTAAGGGATTTTTCTAGGTGACTAATGGAGGCTTTTATCCTCTCTATATCCTCGTCTATGGCTGCACGCAGCGAGGACATCCCTTTATGTTGAATAGCCGGGGAGGCTATGCCAGTTCCTGCCCCAGCCACCCCTAGGCTAAGTAGGGTAGCAATGGTTAATGCAGAAATAGGCTCTCTCTTCTTTTTCTCACCTGTTCCTGTATTCCAGTATGAATATAGGCTCTCCTCAGAATGATAGATGATGTGGGGCAGCACAGCCACTAGGACACAGAATTCTTTAGAGCCGTTAAACACATTAGTTGATAGGCAAGGGGTGAGCCCAGACTGTGAGCATATCCACCATCCATTGCCTTTTGGAATTACTCACTTAATACCATCGTCCCAGGTGGGGTTGTTTTCTACAACAGCACATAGGTCCTGTTTTCCCACTGGCACCTTCCCTAAGCAGGTTCCTTGGCTGCTCACTTGTTGTATGGTCAGACCTCTCTTATGGTCTCCCCAGGAACATTGGGTGGGGTTTTCACTAGTCGAGATATTGTAGGTGACATTTAGCCCTATTGCCTCATAGAATGGGGGCCTCACATCATAGCACAGCCAGCAGAAGGTAGTCATATTAGGGTTGGTGTGGTTCAATGTTAGGAATGCAGCATTTACCAGATTCCAGAGGGGGTCTGTGGACTCAGTCATAAGACTGGTCTTCACCAAGGGAGGGCCAGTGCCTAATGGTTCTGGAGTTTTAATACTAGCCTTTGTGTGAGGCTGGGTAGGGACTGGGGTTGTGCAAGGTCGGAGAGGTGGCTCTACATAGGGCGGCTTAAGTACTTTGTTGGGGCCTACCATTTTGGACGGTGGCCCCATGGGCTCAACTTTTAATCTGATTACTACGGTCGAGCCAGAATGTCCACCATATTTATAAAACACAAGTCCCCACACCTTACCTTGTATCCACCCGGGGGTGTCCTCTTTGCCACTGTCAGTGAAGGTGACCTTGATTCTATCTGTATCTGTGGGCTGGCATTCATGGGTGGGTGATGGAATTCTGCGCCCCCAGGGTACCCTGTTTACAAAGGCAAATTTGACTAGGTCCGGTTTTGATATCCCCCACTTCCATTCACCATCGTTGGATGTGACACGTGCCCATGACTTACAGAAGGAGTATTGTACCCCCCCACAGTCCTTGTTCTTTTTGTGGCCAGGGCAAGCATAAAAACCATAACGTCGGGCTGACTCCTGGACAGTAGACTTGTAGGCAGGATTGATGTCTCTGAAGCAGAACTGAAGCTCCGGCTACCAAGTTCCTATGGGGGCAGTGCAAGTAGTCTCTTTAAGGGTGGTATGAGTCTCCCCATTGGTGAGTATCCAGGTTTGCTTATAGGGCTGGTGAGGGTTGGTTTCTGTGAGGCTCCTGCTCTGGGCATTGAGCAAGATCAGAGCGACCAGCCAACCCATCCATGGCTGCTCCTGAAGACCCTGCATGTTCCCGGGGTCACAAAAGCTTCAGCTTCAATGGGTTATCTGGGTGCCGCCGTGCGGTCCACTCTCTAGCCTCTTTCTGTTCTGATGATTGGCTTGACGCACGTGGGAGTGATGGACCCAAGGCCTGATGCTGTCAACCTTAAGAGCAGTGGGGGTAACCGGAATGACCAGGTAAGGGCCTTTCCATCTTTCTTCCAGAGTGCGGGCTCTGTGCCTCTTTACCCATACCCAATCCCCTGGGACTATGCCATGTTCCGGGTTCGATGTGTCCTTTGTCTCATACAAGGCATGCACTATGGGCCAGATTTCACGTTGGACCTCCTGTAGGGCTTTTAAGCTGGCCAAGTAACTTGGGGCCGTACTGGGGTCTTGGTCCGGTAGGGTTCAGACAATAATGGGGGGCGGAGCCTCATACAGAATTTCAAAAGGTGTCAATCCATGTACATATGGTGAATTTCGAACCCGGAAGATGGCATAGGGTAGGAGGGCCACCCAGTCTCCACCAGTCTCGATGGCTAATTTAGATAAGGTCTCCTTCAGGGTCCAATTCATTCTTTCTACCTGCCCTGAGCTCTGGGGGTTATATTCACAATGCAGCTTCCAATTAGTCCCCACTGCCTGGGCCAGCCCTTGTAGGGCGTTACTGATTAAAGCCGGACCGTTATCAGAGCCTAGAGTTTCAGGGCTGCCATATCTGGGTATGATTTCCTCCAGCAAAACCTTAGCTACAACCTGGGCAATCTCTCGTTTTGTAGGAAAGGCTTCCATCCAGCCTGAGAAGGTGTCTATCAGAACCAACAAATACCTATACCCATACCTTCCCGGCTTCACCTCAGTGAAATCCACTTCCCAGCTCCGTCCTGGCGCCCTCCTCTGTACCTGTGTACCTGTATGTAGGAGTCCCCTTTTGCTGGGTTTCATAGCCTGGCACCTGGCACATTGGTCCACAATCTTTTGAATCTGGGCTGTTTGGTGTGGGAACCAGAGGCGGGCCAACTCGAGGAAGGTGAGTAGTTTCTTCTTGCCTAAATGGTTGGCTCGATGTAAATTGGAGAGGAGAAACAGTCCTAACTTTTCAGGAAGGATCAGCCATCCTTCGATATCACGATACCAGCCTTGCTGATTGGGCTCTGGGCATCGGTGATCTTGGATCCACTCTTTGTCTTCCAGGGTGTACTCGGGTCACGGTGGCAAGCGTGGAAGCTCGGGCATGGGTAAGGTCAGCGCTAGGGTCATGGAGGCCAAAGCAGCATTTCGGGCTGCTATGTCCGCACGCCAGTTCCCCGTAGCTTCTGGAGTCGGGGCAGATTGGTGACCAGAAACATGTACTACTGCCACAGCTTGGGGCTTCTGCACCATAGTCAGTAGTCTCTGGATCTCCAGGAGGTTACGTAACTCCTTTCCTTCCGCTGTAATGAAACCACTTTCCCAGCAGATGGCGCCGTGTACATGGACGGTGCCGAAAGCATAATGGCTGTCGGTATAAACAGTCACTCGTTTTCCCTCAGCCCGCTCGAGTGCCTCTGCCAGCGTGATCAATTCGGCCTTCTGGGCTGAGGTCCCCGGGGGCAGCGGAGCACTCCAAATTATGTTCCCACCTTGGTCCACTACCGCTGCGCCCGCCTTACGCACCCCATCTGAGATGAAACTACTCCCATCTGTATACCATACCAGCTCACTGTTGGGTGGGTTTGAGTCCTGGAGATCAGGGAGCACTTGGGTGATTTCAGCTATAATCTCCTGACAGTCATGTAGAGGGGCTTCCAGGTCTGGATTTGGCAGCAAGGTGGCTGGATTTAGAGAAACCAGGTTGGAGAAGAGGATTTGGGGAGCATCCAGCAAGAGCCCTTGGTAATGAATCAGTTGGACGTTGGTCATCCATCTACCTGGAGGGTGCTTTAGGACTCCCTCTACTGCATGGGGGGTTACCACCTTCAGATGTTGCCCAAAAGTGAGCTTATCTGCGTCTTTTACCATTAGGGCAACTGCCGCTATGATCCGCAGGCATGGGGGCCAGCCCGCTGCAACTGGGTCTAACCCTTTGTATAGATAAGCAACTGGCCGCTTCCAGGGCCCTAGGCACTGCATTAGTACCCCTTTCGCAGGAGTATCCTATACAAAAAATGACAAGACAAACAATAAAAGTAATGTTGGCTCCTAATACACTATGCATAATGCTTTGAAGCCAAGACCTAGGATCCATACCTTGTAAAGCATCTGCAATACCTTTTGCCAAGACTTCATAAGAAATGCCAGGCAATTTACTTTTGAATGTGTTAAAAAGGTCCCTTTTTAATTCTTTCACATCTAAGGTGATATTACCTCTAAGATCTTGTAAATGGTATTTTATTTGTTCCCAACTATATCAGGAAGTATTATATTTTGCTGGAGTAACACAATACATAGCAACATTCCAATCACAAGAAAGCATTAATTGATGTTGCATGCTAACTATCTGATCCCCTAGTCATAATACAGCTTGTTTAGGTCTCCTATTTTGCTTTCTATCTTTTCATTGATTTTACATTGGGTAGTCCATAGCATGTATGATTGATTTTGCCATTGTGCAACAAATTCATGTGTTTGAATGGAAGTCTGTAATGCTACTCCTGCCATGGCAGCAATAGTAACAATGGCAATCAGACCAAAGAGGGTGAAGGGCTTTAGATGGTCTGGCAGCGCCAGGGCCAGGGCTCTCAAGAGGGCAGTCTTGAGCTCCTCAAAGGCCTTTTGTTGATCTGGCCCCCAGGCCCAAGGGGCCTTCTCCTTAGTTGCCTCATATAAGGGTTTTGCCAGTTCAGCATACCCCAATATCCACAGCTGGCAGTAGCCCGCCATCCCAGGAACTCGCAGACTTCTCAAGCCAAGGTGGGGACGGGGAGTCTGAGAATAGTTTCTTTCATAGCATTCATTAACCATCTGGTTCCCTCTTTTAGTTCATACCCCAGGTAGGTGACTGTTTGTCTACAAATTTGAGCCTTCTTTGCACTGGCCCTATAGCCCAACTTCCCCAGCTCCTGGAGGAGGTCTTCAGTGGCTTGCCAGCACTCAGCTTCAGATGCAGCTGCCAGAAGCAAGTCATCTACATACTGCAAAAGTGTGATGGAACTGTGGCTCTGGCAATATAAGTCCAGATCCTGATTAAGAGCCTCATTGAACAGAGTAAGGGAGTTTTTGAAACCTTGTGGAAGTCTAGTCCATGTTAACTGTCCGGGGGTTCCCGTATTTTCATCATGCCATTCGAAGGCAAAAATGTGTTGACTATTGGGTGCCAGGGCTATGCTAAAAAAAGCATCTTTCAAGTCCAAAGTGGTATACCAAACATGGGAGGGGGGCAAATGGCTCAGCAAGGTATAGGGGTTGGGGACTGTGGGGTGGATGTCCTCAACCCTCTTGTTTACTTCCCTTAAATCTTGGACTGGCCTATAGTCTTTTCCCCCGGGTTTCTTGATGGGGAGAAGTGGAGTGTTCCAAGCAGAACAGCAGGGCCATAATATTCCGGCCTCCAGGAGACGGTTTATGTGAGGGGCAATCCCCCTCCATGCCTCAGAAGACATGGGATACTGATGGACTCGGATGGGCTGAGCCGAAGCCTTGATCTCTACTATTACCGGGGCTCGATGTTCCACCAGCCCCACACCTGCTATTTCTGCCCAAGCCTGGGGGTAGGTTTGAATCCAATAAGCCATTTCAGGGGACCACTCAATAGGTTTCAGGGGAGGGTCCTGCAAGGAGAACAAGCGATGTTCATTCTCGAGAGACATGGTCAAGACTTGGAGGGGCTGTCCTTGTCCATCTGTCACTTTGATACCGTCCGGCTCAAAGTGAATGTGAGCCCTCACCTTAGTTAGCAGATTGCGTCCCAGGAGGGGGGCAGGGCACTCAGGAATGACCAGAAAGGAATGGGTCACCTGATGTCGGCCCAAATCCACCTGACGTTTGCTAGTCCATTGATATGTCTTGGATCCAGTGGCTCCCTGCACAAGGCTAATTCTCTGGGACAGTGGCTCTGTAGGTTTATTAAGGACTGAATGTTGGGCTCCTGTGTCCACCATGCATCTCACGGGCTTCCCCTCCACATATATGGTTACCCAAGACTCAGGGAGGGGGTCTGAGTCCTGTGCCCTCTAGTCACTGTCCATTCCAGCTAACAGGACTCGGGCGTCATTATTAGGGCTGCTATTTGGTCCTGGGTGACCCTGGAGTTTGGGACATTCCTTCTTCCAGTGTCCATATTCCTTACGATAGGCACATTGTCCCTGGTCTAGCCTGGGTCGATCTCTTCGGGGACGTGTGGGGCCGGTCCGTCCAGAACTCGGTCTGGCCAGACCCTGGACTCCTGCTAGCAATATCTTAGCCATCTCTTTTTGCTGTTTCTTGTTTTCCTTACTCTGGTGTTCCCTGTCCTCCTTCCGAATCCTTTCTTGTAGTTCCTGATTCTCCTTCCTGATTCTATCCTCTCGTTCTTCCGGGGTTTCTCGGGTGTTAAAAACCCTTTCAGCTACTTTCATCAGATCCCGGGTAGTCATCTCCCCAAGCCCTTCCTGCTTATATAGTTTCTTTCTAATATCAGGGGCAGCCTGATTTATGAAGGACATTATCACAGCTGACTGATTCACCTCCGCTAGTGGGTCTAGGGGGGTATACTGTCTGTATGCATTGTAAAGACACTCAAGGAACGCGGCTGGGCTTTCATTTTCCCCCTGCATTATTGCCTTTACCTTAGCCAAATTGGTAGGGTGGCGGGCTGCTGCCTGGAGGCCTGCCATAAGAGTCTGGCAGTAGACCCGGAGACGCTCCCTACCTTCTGTGGTCCCATAGTCCCAGTCGGGTCTGTTTAAAGGAAAACAATCATCAATCAGGTTTGGCAGGGTGGTCGGTCACCCATTGTCGCCGGGGACATTCTTTCTGGCTTCAGTGAGAATCCACTCCCGTTCCTCGGTGGTGAATAGGGTCCTAAGGAGCTGCTGACATTCATCCCATGTGGGACTGTGAGTATGCAAAATGGACTCAAACAGATCAGTCAGGCCTCTAGGGTCCTCAGTAAAAGGAGGATTCTGGGCTTTCCAGTTGTACAGGTCACTACTTAAAAAAGGCCAATACTGATAGGGGCATCCCCCATCGGGACCAGCACCACCCAGGGCCCACACCAGGAAGATGGGGGACCCGTGGAAGTGGAGGAGGGCTCCTCTTCTGGGGTTTCTTCTCACTGCCTATGGGGCCTGAGTCCCCTCGCCGGTCCGGAGACCGGGGCAGGGCGTGCAGACGGGGAGGCTGATGAGTGGGGAGGCTCAAAGGAGCCATCTGGCTCTGGCTGGAGTGGCGCGGCAGTGGCATATGGTGGGGGATTTACTTCACAATCTAAGTCTATCAAGGATGGATGGAGAGTTGGGTCTTCCTGCAGAATAGGCTTCTTAGGGGAATTAACGGGAGTGGGGGTGTTCCCCGACACGGCCAGTATTGCGGGCTGGTCTGTAGGTGCTCCATGGATAAATGGCCACAGCCAGGAAGGGGGGTCTTCTACTAAAGTCTGCCACATAAGGACGTAGGGATATTGATCAGGGTGGCCATGAAGACCAGGTGATTAATGACATCTTGGACCTTCTTAATCGTGTCCAAGGAGAAGGTACCTTGAGGAGGCCAGCCTACATTAAAGGTTGGCCATTCTGCTGAGCAAAGGGTGTCAAACTTACCTTTCTTAATTTTCACACCATAATTGTGTCCCTTAACGTGGATTTCTGAAAAATGACTCAGAAGAAGTGTCTTAGGAGTTACCTGAGCCTGTCCCATGATGATCAGGAGAGATGAACAGAGGAGACAGCAAAGAACAAAAGAGACAATTCCAGCAGACAAACAAATTCACACAGGACTTTCCAACATACACAAGTACCAGCCGGTCAACCAGACTACTCTCACAGGTGCAATTCCATTCACACCAGACTCTGGATCCTTACCCAAAGACCGACCAAACGGCATCCACTGAGGACGCCGGTGTGCCTCCTGACTGTCGGGGATGTCTCCCACGACTTCCAATAGTGAAGCCTCCAGGGCTGTAACCCCTTCCTTCCACTCAATGAGAATTCTCAACCAAATTCAGATGGGGACTCTAAGTCCCTCCAAACGGAGGTGGGCAATCCTCCTTCCGTGGTCTTTCCCAATTAAACTTTGGTATCGGAGGCCATTTGTTCCTCTCAGGGAGGAGCTGAGATCTCGCTGGGGCCTCCAGATCTTGGGGTCCAAGGTTGACCACCCCTCAGAGGAACAAAAAGACACTCACGATAATGTAAGCCACAAAGCGAGGCTTATTTCCAGCCAGCTGGGGTCCGGGTATCCGCCCGATGCAGTGGGTTTCAACACAGACCCCGAATACAAAATTCAGGCTGCTTTTATATTTTTTTAGACATTAGTCACGGTCACACAGCAATTTTTATGGTCCCTGAGGTCACATATTTCTGATATCACCCACATCTTGGTGGTGGGGCAAGATTACTTGAAGATTATTTATCAGGAATTTGGTAAATGCCAGGTGTCTCAACTCATTGACTCACATACCGTTTTAGCAAGATTAACCAGAAACAGTCCCTGTTCCCAGAAACCATCCCACCTCCCTTAGTTCCAGTAAGTGGTGGCTTGGGTCATGTTAGCCATGGCCGGTTTCAGGCTGAGTGGGCTGCAAGCCTCAAAGGTACCCTAACATTTGTACCCTAACACTAGCTATACTGATTTTAAATAATTGCCTAGCCTACTTGCTCAGCAACTCTAACTACTGTTCTTATACAGTATATTGGGTCTGGAGAACTAAGGCAGATTGTCGGAGACAAGGCTCCCTTTGTGAGCCATTCTGTCTTGACCTTGCCCTGGAACATTTTGCGGTTGTTTGTCCCAACTTCTCCAGCTCCAGCACAAGATGGCACCGTCCCTGCTTCTCTTCCAGGAGTTCACCTTGCCGCCGGCGCGAACGTGCACCCTATCAGAAGTCCTATAGCAGAACCAGCCAACCAGCCTGCACCTCGTCGTACCCCTCACTCCCTCAGCACATAAATACCCCTGTGTGAACAATAAAATTTTGCAGCTTGATCAGAACTCCTGTCTTGCTGTCTCCTTCGTGTCTCTTGTCCCTTCAGGTTCTTCCCCTTCTAGGTTCGCTACCCACGCTGATGTGTCCTGCAGGACGGGACATCTGGCGCCCAACGTGGCTGTAGCTATTCCTTTGATTGCGGGGAGAACACCGTCCTCCGGGAAGGCTTGGGCCCAAGCAGAGTCCGTGATCACCTCGGCAAACGCAACTGAGAGACAGATCCAGGAGGAGAGTGAGGATGGCGAACGGTGAGTGACCCACCCCGGGACAAGCAGTGTCGTCACATGATTTGTTTCTTTTAGGCCTCAAGGAGGCCCTCAAGACACGAGGGGCGCATGTTAAGAAAAAAGACTTGAGGTCATTATTTTGTTACATAGAAGATTTATGTCCTTGGTTTCCTCTCGAAGGAACCATTGATGGTAAAAGATGGCTCCGGGTCGGAGACTGTTTAAAAGACTATTATGAATCTTTTGGCCCCAAAAAGGTCCCTGTGACTGCCTTTTCTTATTGGAACTTGATTAATGACATTCTCAAAAGTGCACCCTTTGATAATGGTACTTTAAAACTTGTTAAAATTGGGCAAAATGCTATGCAGACGGCTTCCCGCCCTCCTACAGGGGTCTCTGACGGTGGAGGACCCACGGATGCTGTCAAACATCTTCAAATAATCGAGCTTTTAAAACCCCAAATCCCTGAACTCACATATCACCCCTTAATGTTGCCTAAATCTCAGATTCCAGATTTAGATCCCAATACATTAGATATTTTGGGAAGTACCTTCTCCTTGCTTAACACTTCCAACCCCACCCTTGCTAAGGATTGCTGGCTTTGCATGACCACAGGAGCAATAATGCCCATGGCAATACCTGTTAACTCCACCGTAAATAATCAGGATACCTGCCAATCTGGACTTCCCTTTAAAGTACAGCCTATGGATGCACCTACAGTATGCCTTCAAGGCAGGATGCAAAATAATTCTTATGATATTGACGTTGGGGTTAGTTCTTTTGGAAATTGCTCATCAGTTCTAAATTATTCCTCACCCACCCCAGCTCTTTGTCCCCCCAACGGTACAGTTTTTTTGTGTGAAGGAAACTCAGCCTTCCCCAGGCTTCCAGCAAATTGGACTGGTGGCTGTGTTGTTGCCTTATTACTCCCAGATATTACTGTTGTCTCAGGAGATGAACCACTGCCCATTCCTAGCTTAGACACCTTAATTAAAAGACATAAACAGGCAATACAAGCCTTACCGCTCCTTGCCAGCCTTGGAATAACAGCAGCTATAGGCACAGGTACAGCTGGCTTAGGCATGGCTATACACTCTTACCGTCACCTATCTCAACAACTTATAGATGATGTACAAACTCTATCTGGAACTATTAAGGATTTACAGGACCAAATAGACTCCCTGGCAGAAGTGGTCCTTCAGAACAGGCGAGGCTTAGATCTGCTAACAGCCAACCAGGGAGGTATCTGCTTGGCCTTAGGGGAAAGATGCTGCTTTTATGCCAATAAATCAGGCATAGTATGCACCAAAATTAAACAGCTTCAAGAAGATTTAGAAAAGAGACGAAAGGAGCTATTTGAAAACCCCCTCTGGACTGGGCTTAATGGAATTCTACCCTACCTTCTTCCACTATTAGGCCCCTTGCTAGGTCTACTTTTAATTGTGATCGTAGGGCCCTGCATTATAAACAGGCTGATACAATTCATTAAAGAACAAATTAACACCTTAGCCTCTAAGCCTATACAGGTCCATTATCATCGCCTGGATATGGAAGACCGTGCTCCTGAGACCTTCCTTTCAATAGAAACTTGTTAAATGCTCCATCTGGGTTTCAAAATTTCTCTCTGCCACCCCCTCTTCTTATATAACATTCTTGACCACTCATCGCCCATTGGGCCCTCCTCCACTGGGCCTCTCTGCTTGGGGGAGGCAGCACCCAGGGAGAGTGATCATAAAGGCTTTTCTAAATGAGGGTGCAGGTAAGACTGCAGGAGGGTGGATCCTAGGATCCCCAGACCCAAGACCTCTGTATGACATGCCCTGGTGCACGGCGGTTGGCATGCTCCTAAAAAATCCGCCTCCTCAAAAAACATGCCGAGGAGATTCTCTTGAGAACTTAGCAAGGACGCTTCCTTACAAAGCAAAAATGATCTCCACCCTGAGGAACTGGGCCTCTGTCATCCCCTCTCAATAAGCCGACATATTCTGGTCATGTTTGTATAAGAATAAGGGGGAAATGTCGGAGACAAGGCTCCCTTTGTGAGCCATTCTGTCTTGACCTTGCCCTGGAACATTTTGCGGTTGTTTGTCCCAACTTCTCCATCTCCAGCACAAGATGGCGTCATCCCTGCTTCTCTTCCGGGAGTTCATAACAGGTAGTTATATGTTCTTTTCTAGCATGCAAACTTGCCAAACTTGCCTTGAAGCCACCTACCTGAGGTTTTATTTCAGATTCACGGAAACTCAGGGACATGGTGCCTGTCAGCACTATCACCTTGGTAGTGCTCAAATTGTCCCCAGGACCTTTTTGAAGACAAGGTATCATTGCTCATAAATGTACAGGGAACACGTTAAGGAAGGCATGTTACCAGTGTTACCAGAAAGTCAGCACAGCTGTCTTCCTCCATCCCTGCATCTGGCAAGGGAAGTATTCATGCGAGATATGAAAATGTAGTGAAAGAAATAGTAAAGTTTATTAGGGAAGAAATTTAGCTTAATAGGGTAAAAGTAGGGGGCAATAAGGAAAAAGGGATAAACATTTCCTGTGCAAGGTGATAGTAATCTCTCTTTATCTCAAACTAGAAAAATTGCTAGTCGTTCTTATTACTTCTTATGTTTTCTCTTCAACAAAATTGTAGAAGAGAGCAGAACAGGTTCTGCCTGGAAGTGAGGGGGTGGGGGAGAGAGGATGGGGGCGGGGGGGGGTCAGTGGGGAGAGATGGCCCAAACAATGTATGCACATATGAATAAATGGATAAAAAAATTCTTTAAAACCCCCAAAAACCAAACAAACAAACAAAAAACATGTCCTGTGCAGGCAATGGGAGTAATGACTCAAAACAGTGGTCCTCCTCTCTGGGCTTATACTTTCTGAGCTGACGGAATACACATAGTTATGTCTAGCAATTTCTAATCACTAAGGTAATGGATCTGGGTGGCTAAGATGAGTGCTAAAACAGGGAGATCTTATCTAGGCCTACCCAAAACACAGGAGCAATATGTATATTTTAAGACTTCCCTTTGCCTGACATGCCTTTCATTCTTTCTGTCTCTTTACCCATCCAAGAAACCTTGAAGCTTGTTAACATGTCAAAGAGGAAGGCAGATGTAGATAGCCCCTTAATGTCTCCCCGCTCTGTTTTTGTAATTTAACATCTAAAAGGAGAGGGGAAGGCACTAGCTTTTCTGGTATTTTAGTTTTTACCTCTTCATTCCAATGGCTGAATCTGATCTTTTTTATATTTATTAAAATAATGTAATATCCTTGTCTCCTCATCTTTTTATCCTCCCTCACCCATTACTTAGGGCTAACTACTACCAATACTTTCTTAGCCAGGGCTTACATTTGACTCTTTGTACCCCTTCTACTAGGAGAGTAGCCCTTTAGAAGGAATGACCTGTTCTCAGCCCATCAATAATAATAACAACAAGAATAAAAATGACTAATGAACTGGGTGACAGTGGCTCATGCCTGTAATCCTAGCTACTCAGGAGGCAGAGATCAGGAGAATTGCGGTTTGAAGCCAGTCGAGGCAAATAGTTCACGAGACCCTATTAAGGCAGGATAGATAGATGAGGAGACAGAGAAATTATATTATTTTAATAAATACTTAAAAGTTAGACTTTGACATTAAAACAAGGAAGTACAGGCTGGAGAGCTAGAGCATTTACCCCCTCCCATCTCTTTTTAGATGCTAAGTTACAGAAATGGAGAGACAAAAGAGGAGCTACCTGCTTCTGCTTTCCCCTTTGAGATGTTAACAAGCTACAAGGATCCTTGGATGGACAGAGAAATAATAGTGTTTAGGATGTTATTTCGAGGGTGATCCCTCCCTGTCAGCCATCTCAGTCACCTAGCCCTATTATCTTTGACCACGTTCATTCCCCCAGCTCTCCACTATAAAACAAAGAGTTGGGGACCACCATTTTGAGTCTTTGCTCCCATTTCCTGTGTGGGGAACAGTAAATGTTTCTTCCCCCCCCCCACCTTTTCTATACTTTATCCTGTTATTCTAAAATAAATCCTTGATGAAACTTTCACCTTGTGAGACGTCTTGTTGTGAGAACCTTGAAAGGCTTTTCAGTGTTCATGGATCTCAAATACCTGAGATTTTGCATGGAAACTGTGGAACTGTGGGAGCCCTCTCACCCACCCTGAGTTCAAGCCCCGGTACTGCAAAAAAAAAAAAAAAAAAGAAAAAATGACTACTAATGTGATAAACCTATATGTGCCAATCCCAGGGTTGATTTTAAATATATCTTCAGTCTCCATACCCTCTGTACATCTTTTCTTAGGGCATTTACTTTGGCACCAAAGTGAGAGAAGTATATTTGGTAGAGGCTTTCTAAGTGTTTTTTTTTTTTTTAATCTCTCTCAAATTAGTAACTGCCCATTCACATTAACACTTTTAAAGTCACTCATTCTTGTTAATTCTCATATTCCTGTTTAAGTACAGTTATAATTAGCGGTAGCTTTTGTGTGTAAGAAATTAGTTCTCAGGTATGGACATGTTTTAAATTTTTTCTTCAGTTTTATAACCATGTCACATAGACATGTCACAGTCCAGAACCACTGGAGACTTGTTCTACTTAGGAATCAACTAATGCTACTTAGAAGCAGGCAATGATCCTGGATGTTATATTTTATCTAATGCTCTTTTCTTTATCATTGACCATTACTTTCAGGTTAGTGGACTCTCAACCTCTGGCCAAACTTAAAAAAAAAAATGCTGGTTTATACATTGCTCCAGGCTCAAGCCAGAGAAATCTGAGAAACTACATTTTTAAAATCAGGTTGAAAAAATATATATAAGCAGAAATAAGATGGCTATGGTTAATTATAAACTTATATTGCTGTTAGAAACTAGTTTCCTTCAATCATTTTAGCAACCAGGGTATATCTGAGAGAAGGAAAAAATAGGGACTGCCATGAAATTAATAAAATGAACATAATTTTACAATTGAGATAATCCTGGAAATCCCTTGTATTGTGGCTGTCCTCAGGTCTGAGAAGTAATTAGGATTTCATGTGTGAAAACTTCTGCAGACTCTGGGAATCCTCTTGGGAGACTGACAGCCAAGCTATATACATGAGGAGAAATATGTACACATATCTTGTTTCCTAAGTTCAGCAAAGGGTTTGATAAAGTGCCTCCATATTGTCATGAAGCCGAAGAAATGTGAGTGGAATGAGGTATAGTTAAGTGAATCTGTACAACTGTATTCAGATAGTGTATTTGACTTATAGATGCTGAGCAAATAAATGTTTGTAAGCTAAACTGATGTAAATTGATCTATGTTAATCTGTGCAGAATGCAGCAGTGATATGCATAGCATCATTCTTTACCTTGTCCTGTTTAGCATGCAGGTCACAGATCGATGGAAATTTCTAGTACTAACTTGTCAACCTACATGCCTTCAGTTAGTTTTACCAACTGTTTCCAATTAGTTAAAGTTCAAGGCTTTTTCAGCACTACCCCATTTGCTGTCTCTGGGCATTTAACACTAACTTCTACCTATTTTTAGAAAATTCATCTTCTTTGGCTTCCAAGGTCCTATTATTCTGGTTTTCCTCTTAACTCTGTGACTGTTCCTCCTCTTTCTTTTCTCATTTCCATTCTATCCACCCCTGAAATGTTCATCTTCCAACTTCCTCACAATTTTACTACTCGCTGAGTAATTTCATTCTTGCTCTTGGTTTTGCATACTCTTTATGAGAACTCCAAGATACTCTGTATTTTCTGCCTCAACCACTTTCTTGGGCACCAGAAACTCATGTCCACTCTTGTCATATAGCATGTTTTAATTTAGTTGAAGCTATTTAGCATGAACTATCTTAACCTTACTTTTCCCGATCTTCACATTTCTGATAACTGAAAAATTGGCATTAGACACAGAGCTGTTTGATTTTTACATCCATCACTTTACTAGTTAAGTAAAGCAAGGCAAATCATTTCACTGACTTATAGTAGTTTTCTATTGCTGCATAGCAAATTGCCAAAACTGTTGCTGTTGGCTTCCAGCAACACACCTTTTATTGTCTCTCAGTTTCTGTGGGTCAGAAGTCCAGGCATGACTTAGTGAATACTCCAGTTAGGGTGTCTCACAAGGCTGCAGTGGTTTCAGTCAGGGCTTATTTCTCATCAATGCTCAGTTGGGGAAGGAGAGGATCCACTTATTACCAGTTGTACTAAAAGAGCACACAACTTGTTTTTGTTTATCTGTAAAATGTAATTAGGAAAAGGATGTGGATAATTATAATGGATGTATTAACTACATGAATATTGGGTATCACAATCAGAAGTCCTGTGGGAATTGGGTTAAATCTGTGTTAAGATTTTTTTAGGTATCTTTTGTACCTACCCATTAAATACCATTAGTGTCTCCAATTCCTATAATTTCTTC
Organism: Castor canadensis; assembly: GCF_047511655.1. Lineage (NCBI taxonomy): Eukaryota > Metazoa > Chordata > Mammalia > Rodentia > Castoridae > Castor > Castor canadensis. Next base: position 103,880,582 of record NC_133392.1, on the reverse strand, counting down.
TATAACAAGAAGAAACATCTCCAGAAATTTTCAAAACGTCCCTATGGGTGCTACTTCCCTCTTGACAGGCAGCAGATTAGGGGTTTAAAATATCATTCTTAACAAATAAACATGAACCATGAATATTGTTGCAGAAACCAACAGAATATTTACTGACCATGACATTGGGCAAATTCATCAGAATCTAAATGTTTCTGCTTCCTCATCAACAAAACAGTAGTGTTTATAATGATTGTGACCAATATACTGCATACCAGAAATGCTCTCAAGAATTGGGATTAAGAACTGAGGTCTTTGGAGTCAGATGGAATGGAGTTCATATCCCAGTTTCTTTGTTTACTAGTTGGGTGACCCTAACAAAATTAAGTTGTATCACAAAGCCTGAATTTCTTAAATTGTTATTTAATTAGAAATAAATGTGTCCATGATTCCAATTTTTTATTTCTTAAAAGTTTATTTTGTGTTTGAGTTAGTATGCATTAATAATACGAGGGGTTTCACTGTGATAATTCCATATATGGATACAGTATATTTTGAACAAGTTTACCCCATCCATTATCTTCCCATTCTTTCTGCTCCTCCTTCTCTCTTTTTCAAACAGTGTATGTTTCATTATGCTGTCTTCGTATGCATATATATAGCATACTTCCATCATCTTTGCCCCTCAGTATCCATTCCTTTCCCTCTTCTCCCTCACACTGATCACTCCCTAGACAGTCCCCATTTTACAGTTATATCCCATTATTATTATCATCCATGCTTCCTATTGCTTCTAGAAAAAAATTCAATCTACCACCATCCTTTGGTTTCTATGGAGGATTGGTTCCAGGATCCATGTGAATACCAAAATCTGTAGGTCTTCAAGTTCATTATATAAAATAGCATAGCATTTGCATATAATCTAAGCACATCCTCCTGCATACTTTAAGTCATATCTATATTACTTATAATACCTAATGCAATGTTAATGATACACAAATATTTGTTATGCTTTATTGTTTAGGGAACAATAATAAAACAATTATACATGTTTAGTACAAACAAAATATTTTTTTCTCCAAATATATTCTATCCTTGTTTGGTTGAATTCAATTATGTGAAACCACAGATTGGAGGACCAACTACTTACACAATGGTCTGATGCTAAGACCAACATGATCTGCCTGCTCCCTATCCATCCAAATTCATTCCACCCTCTCCTTTGCCTCCTTTAGACAGAGTGGTCTGTTCTGTGTTTGTTAAACAAGCCAGACGCTTACCAGTTAGTCCTTTGTCACATGACAAATCAATTTCCGTATGAATTCAAATAATACTTCTTCATGGAAGGTTCAAGTCACCACCTTATCTAGCAGAGCCCTCTGTTCCCTGTATCACCTACTATTCAGTGATTCCCTCTGACTTGATTTATTCTCACAGACACATAATTACTTACTTTGGGTGTTTTTTGTCTAATTATTTATTTATAGTCTATTTCTTCTACTAGAAAGTAAGCTTCATCTAGTCTGGGTCAATGCGTTTACTAATCTGATTGCAATATCTGGAAAAGTATAAGTGTTCCAAAAATAGAATTATATTCACAAATGAGAGAATAAATTTTTATAGGCGTTTGAAAAAAAATAAATGAAGTAATGTATAGTATCTGGCAGAAAATAAGTGCTGAATTGATGTTAGTTGTTATTATGATTACTTGTGACTTGAAGGTAGAAATGATCTAACTTTTGTAAAGTTTGCAAACTAGAGGAAGATGTGGCTATGTAACAAGCCAACTCTAACAATGATAAGGACAGGGTAAATGGGGCTGTTGTGATATATGACTGTGTAGATGTCCATAGGAAATACTTGCTGAACCATTGTTTTGCGGAAGCACTGCCTGGCAACAAGTACAGCATGAGACTGGAGGGTGGAATCCATGCCAATCCTTCGAAATAGAGTTAACACTTTGCTATTTTAGAGGTAAAGACCTGCTACCCAAGGAAGAGTAATGAAGTATAAGCAATGGCTGTTATATATTTGTTGAGTTTATCATCTGCTCCAGAACAGCTACTGAATGTACAACATATCCTAATATAGATCATGTTTATGCTTTCCTGACTTTTTTCCCTCCTCCCTAACACTGGCATCAAAAAGGAATTTATGTTATTTGGCCCTCACACAATCTCCCTAAGACCTCTCCAGCACTGCTCTAAATTAAATTCAATCTAAGTGAAGTCATTCGTTACTATGCTATTGCAGCTACACTACCAGTCCTCCAGCTACCCTCCACCCTACTTCTTTCCCTTAATTCTCTCAGATGCAGACATTTTGGGCTGCAACATCCCTCTTTACTCCTCCCTCTGCTCCTGCCCTGTAATCACTCTCCTGTATTCTATAGATTGCACATTTACCCTAACAGAAAGTTCTATATCTGGTCCCCTCTTCCCTCACCAACCTTCAGTAATTACAGTTTTATATTTAGGGAACACATTCCCTCCTATTAGAAAATCTTCAGAAAACAGTTGTGGAGATAAGACTGACTTCTCAAATTTTATGATTACAACTGTAATGTTTCCATGTTGATAAATTATAAATAGAACAAGGCAGTTTCTTTTCCCACCAGGATTTCTGTTTTGGCATACTAAAACTGCCTGACAGTAAGAAAGACAACATGATAATTTTTTTTCTTGTTGGTTGATTTCCTACATCAGGGATGTGCACAAGCAGGGGTTGAAATGTGAATATTAATTTTATTTTAAAATAAGGTAATAGATAAACCAAGATCTCATTGTTATGAGAAAAATATATTACTGCTAGGGATGGTTCTGGTGAGTCATCTCTCAGTACTTGCAGTGTGTTGACTTTGTAGACACAGAAGTTCAAAGATCACATAATGCCCACTGAGTTTGACAAAACAGTAATGACTGTTACCCTTCTAGCAATAATACCACTGAACTTGTTAAGAGTAGCAGAGAATCTGCCACAGAACCTCTCTAAGGGCATAAAAGACCCTTGGTAGGAAAACAGGGCAAGAAGGGGCTGTGCCTGGGCAAACAGATAATGGTTACAATCAACTAATTTTAGAAGGAACAAGATCAACCGCAACAACTTTGCCAGACAATACATTTCCTGTGAGTAACATTTCCAGAGAATCTGTATGTTCCAGAACTTTACGAAGATGCTTAAAAGAAAAATCCTTCAAAAATGAATGTGTGTTGCTAGAAGGTGAGACTTCAGGGTGGTAGTGATGCCTATTATCATAAATCATTATAATAAGAATTATAACTGGATTTGGGATGGATAGTATGTGCATGCCAATAAAAACCAGACAGTATCAGAGAAAGTGTAGGAGGGCTAGTGATGGTGGCTAAGAATTAGTGAACATGTAATGAATATTTTTATCTTATTTATTCACACAACACTGAAAAGATAGTAAATAATAACGGAGACAAGAAGCTTGAAACACAGGGTCTGGTTGGGAGTCTTGTGTTTTTAAAAAGTATTGATGGCACAGGTGTTTGAACTCAGGGCCTCAGGCTTGCTAGGCAGGTGCTCTACTGCTTGATTCACCCGATCTGTTCTGGCAGTCCTGTGTTTTTAACCAGTCACTAATATTGCCTTTACTGTGTATTGTATCATGGTTGTAGTTAATATTTACTTATGTATTTATACCAGTTTGCAGGCTCTGTGAGAGCAGGCACTGGGCCTTTACCTTTCAGTCCCCAGAAGCTAACATAGTACTAAACACATAAGTGTTCAAAAATGTTTAATGAAGGCCCACTATGAATCAGTAAAACTAAAAAAAATTGTCATTGGGTCTTAAAATAAAGACCTAAGGAGGAAAGGAGTATAATGTCAATGTGCATATTTCCTCTGAAAATAAAATCAAATCCCCTTGTGTTTTAATTAAGGTGATGGAGACAGATGAGAAAAAAAGAGAAAAGTTTTCTCAAAGGCTTATACTATATGTTTCTCAGTTTCTTAAAAGGCTTGTGAATATAGTTATCTGTATATGTCTGCCAGAGTTTAAATTGAAGAGAACCTCCCTGAATTTTGCATAGGTGTTCCATTTTAATTATAATTTTGCTTATAAGAGTAAGAGTAAAATCAACTGAAACATGAAGGACAAATTCCTTTTGGACCTTAGTTTACCATATTTGTCTCCAAAAGAAAAGCTGTGTGAATGGATTAGGAACACAAATTCTAGTTATGTACAAACTTTGTGTCTAGGATACTATGAGAGGTCCAGAAGATTCACCTATCATCCAATTATTCCAAAATATCACCAATGAATGGGTATGATTTAGATCATGAATTTCAGTCCCAAGCATCTCAGCTCTCAGCTCATGTTGGAATTTCAGCAACTTTTGAGGACCCAAGTACATATTTTTGAAAATATCAAAAAATTTCTTACATAAGATTATAAATTTGTATTAACTTCTGCCATGCTTTACTTGTGTTTCTGCTACAGTTACTCAGGCCTGGATTCACCTTAGTTTCTGGTGCTCTTAATCTTTGCAGTGCCATGAAATTTTGCAGACATGTTTAAGGGCAAAGAATATATTTATAATGCTTAGTTAGGTGGCTTGGGACTGTTTGGGCCCTGAAATGTTGAGCTATTAAGAGCACAATCATTTTATGCTCATACCCACGGCCTTTTGTCTCCTTGGGATGTGCACTGCCACTGAGGTCACTAGGTTGGGATGAGATTTCACTATCTGCGACCTCATCTCCTCACTGTATCTCTGCTCTCATTAACCCTGGTTGTGAAATTGCCCTTCTGGAATCCTTTCCTTGATATGCATTCATTCTCAGAAGTTTTGCTATTTTTCTGTGCCATTTGGCAGCCTTACTTTCTCCCCTTCTCAACTAGTCCAAAAATTAGTGAATATAAATTTGAATTCCTCTTCTCATGTTGTGAGTCAACCTCCAGGTTGATCAGTGAATATGAATAATGTGCAGGATGTTATTTGCACAGTGGTCCAGCTATTGTCTCATCATCTAAGATACTGTCATCAATTAGCTTCTCAGTCCCAAGGAATGTCTGTCAATAGGCAGGGCTTTGCTAGATATTACAAATCCTCACTCATTGGAATCCTCCCTCTCCTTGGAAGTTGGGAGAAGTGTTTGGGGACTGTATCTATCCATCTATCTATCTATCTAATCATCTATGAACATATATCTGTAACATATCTATTCACCTCCAGTATGTTCTCCTTTTCTCCACATCTCACTGATTTCCAATCCAGACAATCCTCCATGTAAACTCATGTCCCATTTTCATCATTGTAATCATCATCATCATCATTGTAGGTTTAAATTCCACATATGAATGAAAACATGTGACATTTGGTCCTTTGAACTTGGCTTATCTCATCCAACATGATGATCTATAGTGCTATCTAGTTTCTGAAAATGACATAATTCCATTTCTCTTTATGCTTTGATAATACCTCATTGTGTTTATATACACCACATTTACTTTATTCATTTATTGGTTATTGAGCACCTAGGCTGATTCCAAAGCTTGGCTATTGTGAATAGTGGTATGTAAACATGGTGTGAGGGTACCGCTCTGGTATGAATGTTAGGAAAAATGCTGCACAAAGAAAACTCATGAGAAAACTCACGTCCAAGGGCAGGGTTTAATGGCAGGTACAAGGTAGTGCAGGAAGAGGAAAAAAGGGGGGCGGTTCAGGCCAGGCATGGCCTTTTATAAAAGAGGGAGGGTAAGGGGTTTGCGCATGCGCCAGGGTCCCTGATGGAGGTGGAGCTTGAGTGGAGCTTGTTTTTGGGAGCACAGGAAACCTTGTTAAGGGGAGGGGCTGTTTACTGGGAATGGCTCCACTTTCCATGAGGTGCTGCTGATTTATAAAAATGGCAGCATTATTGTTCAATCTTTCCCCCATTTTTCTTTAATAATGATGAAGATAGGGGCTGAGGATCAGGAATTGGGGTGAAGCATCGGTCTCTTTAACTGCTTCCTGCTGGCAGGGGGCATTGTATGGGGCAAGATCCTCAGGCTCCTGTGGTGTCCTGGATGGGGCCTTCACAGTAATTTTCCAAGTGGTTTTGGAGAGGTTGACATCCCTAGAGGTACAACTGGTTAAATTTTTGATTAGCAATAGCAAACATGCGGTCTAAAAGAAATCCTTGTATTGTTCTTATGATACAAGGGAGGAAGCTTAAGAATATGAGAGCAACAAATACAGGCATTAGGATAGGCATGAACTAGGAGAACCACTGTGAAATGTTATTCCCTACAGGATTCCAAGAGTCCTCCAATTCCCTTCTCTGTTTTTCTAATTGTTCTTGGAGTTGCCTAATTTTATTTTTTACTACTTCTGACTGGCTAACATAGAAGCAGCACTCCTCTTGTAAAAATAGGCAGAGACCACCCTTTTCTCCAGTGAGCAGGTCAAGGCCTTGTCGGTTTTGGAGTACAACTGAGGCTAGGGAGTCAAGTTGTTTTAGTAGGGTTAGGATAGATTCGGCTACTGTTTGAAGATGACTTATCAATTGATTAGAGAGTTTTGTGTAGTAGTGGATAGAAGTTCCTATTCCCGCAGCCCCTGTTCCCATGGCAGCTGTTATTCCCAGGATGGCTAACAAGGGAATAGCTTGGATTGCCCATTTTGATTGAAGATGCGAGGTGAGGGGGATGGGTAGGTCCTGATCTCCTGTAATAATAATATCCATGTAATATTCATGTAATAATATCCATGTCAGAGAGTGCAGATGCCCTTCCAGGCTTGGGGTAAGCAGGGGTATACACTCTGACTGCATAGAAAGAGGGTCCCGGGAATGGAGGGGCAACAAATATTGTTTTCGGTTTTGTTGGCCACCCTAGTAGTGTGACATTTTTTTTGTCACCAGGGAACCTACCTCGACTATCCCTGAGGAACTCTGTAGGCAAAGAGGGGCTGGCTGGAAGAGGGGAACTGGGGAAGGGGTGGAGGCCTTTTGGTAAAGGAACAGTTTAAGGTAAGAGGTGTGGAAATATTTATGGGGCTGGTGATGACCTGAGAAGGGCTAGTTCACTGACACATCCAGCAACCATGGGCTAGAGTAGGATTGATGTGGTTGAGTAGTTGATGAGTGGTATTTATGTCCTGGAGGAGAAGGGTTTCAGAAAGGAACAGTGTTTGTAAAGGAATTTTGAGAGGCTTTCTGGTGGGAAAGAATAGGTTTTCAAGAACCTGAGGTACCTGGGTGCAGAGGACCTTCTTGTATGCTTGATCCTGGACTCCTCCTCTATCAGACATACCATAATGTGTGAGCTCAGTCCAGCACACTTGTTGCCCCCGATTCCCAAAGCAAGTATAGTCTGCATTGCTGCCTTTACTCCTTGCAGTCCAGTGCAGTTTTCCCCACATTGTACATGGGGTAGTTGTATCATAGCAAGCCCTGTGCTGGTATGAATAGGATGAGGTGCATGGGCAAGGGGGAAGTTTGGGGCTTGCAAGAGTACAGGTCATAAGAAAGAAGAGATCACAAGAAGTAAGGCACACAGGGCGAGGTATCCAAAACAGAGAGCTGAACGATGGGGCCATCTCCACTCAGGGGGGGAAGTTACCCATAGGCCAATAATCAGGAGGGAAGGGACAAGGACAAGAATTACCCATAAGAAGGGATGGAGTGGAAGCATAGGTGGAGTGGTTTACAGTAAGGCAAAGAGTATGTTGGAAAATGAGTAGATTTCTTCAGGAGTAAAGTCTGAGAGAGTACCTTGGAGATGTAGGTAGGCTATCCAATCTATGAAGTAAGGGAAATGAAGAGGAGGGAGGCTGATTATACTGGGGGTGGGAAATCTAAAACCTCAGAGTAGAGTGTATATACGAAAGAGTAAAAGCGTGGGCAGGAACTGACAGGAAAGAATGGGAGGGGGGAAGTATAAAGAGTGAGTAGGCGAGATGCCAGGTCCCTAGGCATAGGGCTCCTGCTCATGCCCCGAAAGTCTCCTTGAGTGTGTCTCTGTCTTCTGGGATCTTGGGGAGGCAGGAGATTTTTATTTTTATTGGTCCTGTAAGAAGAGATTGGTAGGTCTTTTGTGGGGCTGCCAATTTCAGATTTTGAACATGTACTCTGGAGGGAAATCCTGCTAGCTTAGCAGCCATGGATGTGGTGAGGATGACCTTAAATGGGCCTCTCCACTTTTCCTGCAGGTGGCCAGGTGTGGCTGCACTTTTTAGATAAACTAGATCTCCCATTTGGAGAGTGGGAGTTATTTTGGTGGTGTCAGAGGGCTGTGGTAATTGAACATGAGCATGCAACCAAAGGAGAGAGCAAAGAAAAGTGAGGAGAGGATTGAGGAGAGCAGGGGGAATGTTAGGGGGTTCTGGCTGAACTGTGATAGGGAGGAGTGGACAGCCATAGAGGAACTTGAAGGGGCTGAGCACGAGTGGTCTCCTTGGCAGGGCCTGGAGGTGGAGAAGGACTAGGGGTAGGAGCTTTGTCCAGTCTAGGTGGAGCTTGAGGGAGAGTTTGGTGAGAGTATTTTTTAGTGTGCTATTGGCACATTTGACTTTACCTGAAGATTGGGGGGGTGATAGAGAATGTGAAATCTCCAGTGAATATTTAAGACTTGTGCCAATTTTTGGGAAATAGAGGAAACAAACTCAGGCCCGTTGTCTGACTGAATAGAGGCTGGAAGACCAAACCATGGGATGATGTCTGTGACTAAAATCGTTGTTACTGTGGAGGCCTTTTTATTGGTCATAGGGAAGGCTTCCACCTATCCTGTGAAGGTGTCTACCAATACCAGGAGGTACTTAGTCCTCTCTACTAGAGACATAGGTGTGATGTCCACCTGCCAATCCATGGCAGGGAGGCATCCCCTGGCTTAGTGGGTAGGAAAGGGAGGGGGTCTAATATTGGAGTTGGGGTTTGTGTGCTGGCAAATTGGGCAAGATTGGGTAATCTGTTTAAGGTATTGTATGTCTCCTGGAGATAGGGAAAGGGATTGGCAGAGAAAGGTGTAAAGAGCATGAAGATTAGGATGAAAAAGCATTTGTAAATAGGAGAGAGGAGTTTTAACTTCAGAAGGGGGGAGAGAAAGTTTAGTGAGAGGAGGGGAGGAAGCTGGGGTAAGGGGGTACATGGCCAATTGGGGTGCAGTTTAGAGGGCTGCTCGCTTGGCCTTTGTAGCTGCTTGGTTATTTCCTCTGGTAATCATGGAAGAGTCAGTGTGGTGGGCTTTGCAATGAGTAATGCCCACCCAGGAAGGAAGGCGTGAAGCCTCTAAGACCTGGGCTATTAAGGCAGCATTGATAATGGGAGTTCCTCTTATAGTTAGGAATCCCCTTTCCTTCCAGATAGCGGAGTGGGGCAGTAAAGTGTGAAATGCATACTTAGAGTCAGTGTAAATGTTGACGGTTTTGTCTTTTGCCAGAGTTAGAGCTCTGGCCAGGGCAGTCAGCTCTGCCTTCTGGGAAGTAGTGCCCAAAGGGAGAGGGCATGCCTCAATGACAGCAGAATCAGACACGATGGTATATCCAGCTCTTTGCTGTCCATTGTGAATGAAGGAGCTGCCATCAATGAACCAAGCGTAGTCAGCCTGAGAAAGGGTGCCCTCCTGAATGTGGTCTGGGCAGGGGAGGAGCTCTTCAAGGATCTCAGGGCAGGAGTGAACTAGGGGTGTCACAGAGAGAGGAAGAAGAGTAGCTGGGTTAAGTGGGGGACACGAGACAAAAGTTAGAGTGGAATCCTTGACCAAGGCCACCTGGAGGGATAGGATACAAGAGAGGGGCATGGAGTAAAGTCCCTTATATGTGAGGAGTTCCAAGAGGCAATGGGGGGAATAAACAGTAAGGGGGGACCCAAAGGTAAGTTTTTTGCTTTCCTGGATCAAGAGAGAGGTGGCAGCCAGGGCCCTGAGGCATGGGGACCGTCCCCTGGTTGTGGGGGTCTAACTGTTTGGAGAGTTATGCTACTGAAGCAAAGGAGGGCCCTATGTTGTGTCCCAGAACTCCTAGGGCAAACCCCTGCCTCTCAGAAATGTAAAGGAAGAAGGGATGAGTGAGGTCTGGCAAGCGAAGTGCCAGGGCTTGTAATAGGGCTTGTAGGAGGGTTTTAAAATGACTTGACAAAGGCTGAGAAGGGTCTAAGGGCTCTTGAATGGAACCCTTGGATGCCTCATACAGGGGTTTGGCCATGAGGCTGAAGTTGGGTACCCAGGCTCTGAGATAGCCAGCCAGGCCAAGAAAGGAGAGAACTTCAGCCTTGTTGGTGTAGGTAGGGAGAGAGGCTAACAAGGCCTTACAATCTGTGGTGATAGCCTTATGAGTAGGGGAGATAGGTAGGCCCAGGTAAGTTACCTGGGTGAGAGACAGTTGAGCCTTGTTAGGGGACACCCGGTATCCCTTTTTTCCCAGAAAATTAAGCAGGAGGGCAGTGTGTTGTTGGCTATCCTCGAATGAGGGGCTGCAGAGCAGGAGATCATCTACATACTGGAGGAGTTTACTTGGAGAGAGATGGAGGGTAAGGAGATCCCTAGCCAGAGCTTGGCCAAAGAGATGGGGGCTGTCCCGGAACCCCTGAGGCAGAACAGTCCAGGTCAGTTGTTGGGAAGTATGAGAATCTGGATCAGTCCAGGTGAAGGCAAAGAGGTTTTGGGACTGTGGGTGAACAGGGATAGTGAAGAAAGCATCTTTTAGGTCCAGGACTGTGAAATGGGTGGTAGTACCGGGGATGAAAGACCGGAGAGTGTAGGGGTTGGGTACCACCAGGTGTGTATGAGTCACTGCTGCATTGGTTAAGTGGAGGTCCTTTACCAGCCGGTAAGACCCATTGGGCTTTTTTACAGGTAGAATAGGAGTGTTATAGGGGGAGTGGGTTGGGCAAAGAAGGCCCTTAGAGAGAAGCTCTGAGATGAAAGGCTTTAATCCCTGTAAGTGGATTAGAGAGATGTGATATTGAGGTTGGTTTGGGAAAACAGAGGTGTCCCTGAAAGTAATAAAGATTGTCTCGTGATGGGTAGCAACTGCAGTGTTCTGGAGGCCCCACACAATGGGATCTACCAGTGTAGCGGGTAAGGGCAAGGTATCAGGAGGGGCTTGTGGAAGCAGGGCACCCATGATGGCAAGGAGGGGCTGAGAGGATGGAGACAAGGGGTTAATGGGTCACAGCTTAAGAGGAGGTGGGTGTAAAGTGAGAATGGCCTGGAATTTTGACAAAATGTCCCTTCCCAAGAGTGGGGTGGGGCAATTAGGGAAGACTAGGAAGGAGTGAGTAAAAAGTGTATCTCCCAGTATGCAGGTTAGAGGAAAAGTCATTAAGAGCTGGGTAGGAGTTCCCTCCACCCCGACTATGGAGGTTAAAGAAGGCTTGGTAGGTCCCCAGAACTCTGGCAAGGCAGAAAAAGTGGCACCAGTGTCGAGGAGGAGAGAGATAGGCCTACCTCCAATAATGGCCATTACCCTGGGCTCCCGTGAAGTTACGGTCGTCGGGCCTGGGAGTCCTGGGCTCTGTTGGTCATCAGCTACAGTCACCAGACCTAAAAGATCAGTTAGGGAGGAGGGACGGTGGGGGGGCTTAGATCCTCCACCTTGAGGAGTGGAGGGGTAGTCCATCACCCAGTGACCCTCCTGTTTGCACTTAGGACATGGCCCTGGTGGGTGGCATGGTTTAGGACAAGCATGGGCCCTGTGTCCTTCAAGGCCACACGAAAAACATGGGTTGGGAGGTGTTTGGGATTTTCCCTGGTCTTGGGAGTTAGAGGTTGGAGGTTTTTGTCAGAGGGCTTGTGCCAACATCTGGAATTTAGCCTTATCTCTCCTCTCCTATCAGCCCTTTGTTGTTCTCGGTAATTATAGGCTTTGAAGGCCACGTTTAAAATTTCAGCCTGTGGAGTCTGAGGGCCATTTTCTAGCCTTTTAAGTTTTTTTCTGATATCTGGGGTTGACTGGGAGATAAAGTGGGTCATAAGGATAATTGTCCCATCCTTAGTTTCAGGGTCAACTTTTGTATGGTGTCATAGCGCCTCTGTGAATTGGGACAAGCAACTAGCTGGATTTTTCTCTTTTTCTTGTTGGATTTCTCTGAGCTTATCAAAATTAACAACCTTTTGGGCCAACTTTTTTAATCTCACCACTAAATAGGTAACCATCTGATCCCTAAGCGTTCTGTCATTGGTTTGGTAATTCCAATGAGGCTCCTCAGTAGGGATGGCTGTAGCCCCTACATGGTGGGTGAGGGTGGTGTGATGGATCTCATCTGCATGTGCCTGAGCCACGTCCCAGACCCGTTGTTTCTCCTCTGGAAGGAGGGTGGAGGAAAGAATGAGATAGATGTCATGCCAAGTAAGGTCATAGGATTGAGCCAAGTATTGGAACTCTTTAACATAAGAATCAGGGTTAGTGGTGAAGGAGCCAAGGCGCTTTTCTATCTGAGAGAGGTCAATGAGGGAAAAGGGGACATGGTCCCTCACAATGCCTTCCATTGTGGCCACTTCCCAGAGAGTGTAGATGGAAACTGGCTGACTGGGGGGTCTGTGAGAACGAGTGTGTGTGGGGCTCATGGGATCCTGTGGTCCTGGGTGGGTGGAAGGGTGGGCAGAAGGAGGGGCAGGAGGAAGGGCAGGAGGAGGAGTGGAAGGAGGAGCAGGAGGAGGAGTGGGAGGAAGAGTGGGAGCCAACTGCTGAAAAATGGAAGCCTGTCTTTGGTAAGGTGGAGGCTCATTAGCAGGGTGGAAAGAAGGGAAAGCTTCAGAGTCAGGAGGGGGTTCAGAGAAGGATTTGGCTGGTTTTGAGACTGGTTTAGAGGCTAGTAGGACCTGTGCAGGGGAACACAAGGTACAGAGGGAAGGTTTGGTGTGGAGATAAAAAAGGATTGAATGTAGAGAAGTTCCTTCCATTTACCAGTGCACACACAGAAATTATATAGATCCCTTAAAATATTGGGATCAAAAGTGCCATTAAGTGGCCATTTGGAGGCATTGTCCAATGGATATTGGAGCCAGGCCTGATTACAGAGAAAAATGAGCTTTCTTGGCTTAAGATCAGGTGTGAGGCATAGGGGCCCAAGGTTGGCCAGGAGACATCCCAATGGGGAGTCTGAAGGAATTTTGGAAGGTCCAACTCCCATGGTGAAGGCCTGATCTGAGGAGAGATATGGTGGGTGTCCCCGAAATATCAGGTCCTCAGGAGAAAGAGAGAAATGTGGAACACACCACCCAGAAGGAACGTCTTCACCACGGGGGGTCCACAGTCCCTAGTGGGGAACCTGGTTCCCAGGACAAAAGCGAGGTGAGAGAGAGAGAGAGATCACAGCTGTGTGTGCAAGGAGGACTCACCGAGGGAGAGAGGACCTTGAAGGAAGATTGGCTGGTGGTGGATGGCAGTTGGAGGTGTGCTGGGGCAGAGGAACTTCCCTGTGAACTAGTAAGAGAGTAGTGTTTTTTAGGATTGGGGGTCCTGGTAAAGTAGCTCAGATCCTAGAGGAAAGACAGGAGAGCAAGGTCAGTGCTGGGAACTCAACCCGATCCCAGGTTTTGGCACCAAATGTTAGGAAAAATGCCGCACAAAGAAAACTCATGAGAAAACTCATGTCCAAGGGCAGGGTTTAATGGCAGGTATGAGGTAGTGCAGGAAGAGGAAAAAAGGGGGTTGGTTCAGGCCAGGCATGGCCTTTTATAGAAGAGGGAGGGTAAGGGGTTGGTGCATGCGCCAGTGACCCTGATGGAGGTGGAGCTTGAGTGGAGCTTGTTTTTGTGAGCACGGGAAACCTTGTTAAGGGGAGGGGCTGTTTACTGGGAATGGCTCCATTTTCCATGAGGTGCTGCTGATTTATAAAATGGCGGCATTATTGTTCTATCTGTATGTTGATTTATACTCCTTTGATATATGCCCAAGGATGATACAGGTAGATATATTTTTAGTTTTTTGATTAACCTCTATACTGATTTCTATAGTAGTTGTACAGTTTACATTCACCCCAACAGTGTATGAGGATTCCTTCCCCCCACATCCTTGCCAGCATTTGTTGTCATTGGCTTTCTTGATGATAGCCATTCTGACAAAGATGAGAAGGAATCTCAGTGTAGTTTTAATTTCCATTTCCTTTATGGATAAGAATGTTGAACATTTCCTCATGTATTTATTAACCAATTGGATTTCTTTGGAGAACAGTCCATTCAATTAATTTGCCCATTTATTAATCGGATTATCTGCTTAAGTTTTGGAGCACTTCATATATTTTAGAAATTAATCTTTCATTCAATGAATAACTGACAAACTTTTCTTTCACTCCATGGGTTGTCTCTTCATTATAGTAATTCTTTCCTTTGATGTGTAGAAGCTTTTTAATTTGATACAACCACATTTGCAAATTCTTGTTCTCTTTTTCCTGGGCAGTTGTGGTTCTATTCAGAAAATAATTACCCATGCTAATTTCTTAAAGTGTTTTCCCTATGTTTTCTTGTAGTAGTTTCAAAGTTTTAGGCCTTACATTAAGATCTTTTATCTATTTTGAATTTCTTTTTGTACATGGTGAGAGATAGGGATCAGTATTAATCATCTATATGTGGTATCCAATTTTCTCAGCACCATTTGTTGAAGAGGCTGCCTTTTCTCCAACATATATTTTTGGCTCTTTTGTTAAAAAATAAGATGGCTACAGCTGTGTGGGTTTATTTCTGGGTCTTCTAGTTCATTATCTTTGTGTCTGTTTTTGTGTTAGTTCCATGCTGCTTTTATAACTATATATAATTTGAAATTCAGTATTGCGATACCTCCAGCATTGTTCTTTTTGCTCAGAATTTCTTTTACAATTTGGTGTTTTTATGTTTCCATATGAATTTTAGGATAGATGTTTCTATTCTATGAGATTGTCATGGTAACTGCATTGAGTCTGTAGACTGCTTTTGGTAGTATAGTCATTCCCACAATATTAATTTTGCCAATCCATGAACATGGGAAGTCCTCCCATCTTCTGGTTTCTTCAATTTCTTTCTTCAAGGTTTTGTTATAGAGTTCTTTTACCTCCTTGGTTAAATTTATTCCTGGGCATTTTATTTTTTGAGGCAATTATGAATGGAATTGTTTTCCTGATTGCTATCTCAGCCTGTTCATTGTTGGCATGTAAAAAATAAACAGATTTTTGTATGTTTGATTTTGTATCTTGCTACATTGCCAAAGGTGTCCATCAGATGTGGGAGTTTTTTGGTGGGGTCATTAGGGTCTTTTAAGTATAGGATCATATTATTTGTAAGTAAGGATATTTTGACTTCTTCCTTCCTTATTTGAATCATGTTTATTTCTTTCTCTCACCTTATTGCTCTGGCTAAAAATGAAATATTTAAGAATAAAGAGTATGGAAACCCTTGTCTCATTCCTGACTTTAGAGAAAATGACTTCAGTTTTTCCCCATTTAGTATGATGTAAGTCATAGGTTTATCTTATGTATCCTTTATTATGTTGAGGTACATTCCTTCTATTACTAGTTTCTTCAGAGCTTTTATCATGAAAGGATGTTGAATTTTGTCAAAGTTTTTTCTTCATCTGTTGAGATGAACATTTATTTTTTGTCTTTGATTCTACTTATGTGCTGCATCACATTTATTATTTGCATATGTTGAACAATTATTATGTCCCCAGACTGAAACCAACTTGAGAACAGCTATTTCCAACTGTTTTTGGGTTCATTTTCTTGGAAAATCTTTTTCCATACTTTCACCTTAAGCCAATGCTTGGTTTTGTCAGTGAGATGTGTTTTTTGAAAGCAAGAAATAGTTGTGTCTTGTTTTTTCATCCAACTTATCATTCTATATCTTTTGATTGAAGAATTAAGACCATAAACCTTCTTGGTTATTATTTAAAGGTATGCAGTATCTCTTGCCATTTTGATGATGTTTGCTTCTTTTCTAATCCTCTTTTGTTATTCTACTCATCTAGTGGGATTTATTCTCTCTTGTATTTTCCTGGTTTTATTTACCTTCCTCTTCTATGTATAAGATTCCTATAAGTATCTTCTACAGTGCTGGTTGAGTGGTCATGAATTCCTTTACCTTTTGTTTATTGTGGGAGGTTTTTTATTTCTCACTCTTTTATCTATTTATTTATTTGGCTGTACTGTGGTTCAAACTCAGGGCTTCACACTTGCTAGTTAGTGCTCTACTTCTTGTGACACATTTTCAGCCATTTTGCTGTAGTCATTTTGGAGATAGTTTCTCAGTTTTTGCCCAGTGGCCTGGACCACAGTCTTTCTATTTTACAAGTCTTGCCCTTGCTGGGATAACAAGAGTAAACCATCATGCCTGGCTTTTTCCATTGAGATGTGGTCTCTCAAACTGTTTTTCCTGGGCTGGTCTAGAGCCATGATCTTTCCAACTTCATCCTCCTGCATAGCTTGGTATGACAGGCATATGCCAACATACCCTGCTGTTGGTTTGAGCAGGATCTTGCTAACTTTTTGCCTGGGCTGTTATAGAACTATGCTCCTCCCAATCTCAGCATCCCAAGTCACCAGTGCCCAGTTTCATTTTTCCTTCAGTCAGTCAGTTTTATTGGATGTAGTAATCTAGGTTGCTTAGGGTTTGTAACATATCACTACATGTCTTTCTTGCTTTTAGAGTTTCTTTTAAGAAATCTGATGTTATTCTGATTGGTTTGTCTTTGCATGTGACTTGTTGCTTCTCTTGCAGTTTTCAGTATTCTTTTTTTGTTCCATATATTAATGTTTTAGTTATAATGCATCTAATCTTGCATGTTTGGTGTTCTTGTACCTAGAAGATCCTATCTTTCTTAAGATTGTTATTATTTTATTAAATATGTTATTTATATCTTCAACTTGTACATCTTCTTCCATAACCATGATTCATAGGTTTGGTCTTTTAATGTTGTTCCAGTGGTCTTGCATGTTCTGTTCATATCTTCTTTAGTGTTTTTCTTTGTTTTTGTCTGATCTAATTTCTCTCTGCTATTCTTTTTTCAACTTGCTCCTTTCTATTAGTAAGACTTTCAGCTAAATTTTTTATTTGGTTGGCTATTGAGCTTTTAATTTCCAGGACTGAAACTTGATTTTTTCATAATTTCTACATCTTTATTGAATTCATCTTTGTATCCTGAATTGTCTTCCTTATTTCATTTAGCTATTTATTTGAATTCTCTTAGAGTTTATTTAGCTGTTTATTTGTATCCTCTTTGAATTCATTTGGGTGTTTATACATATCCTCTTTAATTTTATTGATCATTTTTATTGTTCTTTTGAGTTCATTGTTTGACATTTCATGCATTTCATTATCAAGTTCTTTATGGTGAAATTGTTTACTTTGGGAAGAGGCTTGTTATCTTGTGTTTTTGTAATACTTACATTTCTTAGTTGGGATTTATAAATCTAAGACCAAGTATTTGGTTGAAGGTTTTAATTTGCCTTAAATCCAATTTATGTCTTTAAATTGGAGTTTTTACAATGTTTAAACAAGATTGGGTAATGGATAAGTTGTAGTGTATTTTCTTATTACTAGACTCAGGGATATAGCTCAGTAGTTCAAGCACTGAACCACAACACTTAAGACACTGATTCTTGCCCTCTAATCCACTCATGGAGAGGAAGCTTAGCTGCAGATGCAATCACACTTGACATACACCCACCATGATAACACACCAATTCTTAATAAAGAACAATCACTGCCCTTCCTCCAGTATCTTTAAAAGAATAAAGAAGCAAAGATAATACTTCATGAAGTAGGAAGACCTAGTTAATAAGGGTAGTAATGGCAAAAGATAGGAGGAATACTACTAATGAATAGTACAAGGTATATGGTGCTGTAATGCTAATAGCACAGTGGCTGAAGTAAATATGGGATGGGGAATGAGAAAATGAAATAAGATAGGTAAAAAGGTATATTGAGAAAGAAAGAAAGAGAAAAGAAGGAAAAAAACCCCAAATAAAAGGAAAGCAATCTGGCAATCTCACTATCTGATAAAAATAAAAGCAATAAAGAAGGATTGTAGATTTGGGAATAGAGAGAGAAAAAAGATAAGTTAGAGAGGTACTGTAATTGTAGACAGAGAGAAAATAGAAAAGAAGAGAGAGAGAGAAGATATGGTGAAAGATGAATGTTGAAAGGTAGGTATTGTGGCTCACATATATTGACTGTAAAACAAGGAAGAGTGAATAAGCAAAACTGAAAAAATTTGAGAAAAAGAGAACAAAAATACCCAAAATAAACAATAAAAAAGTCAAAGAAAAAACAGGTCTTATATGGGGGTTTGGTACCAGTGGGAAAGGTAAGGATATAAGGAAAGTGTGTAGGAGGGTTAGTATGGTAGAAATATTATGTGCACATGTATGTAAATGGAAAAGTGAGACCTATTGAAAGTATTCCAGTAATGGGGGGAGTGGAGGTAAAGGAGAAGGATGGAGGGAGTGAATTCAACTATGATATATTGTGAAAGTTTTTGTAAATATCATAATGTACCCAAAGTACAACAATAAATGAAAAAATAAAACAAACAAAAGAGAATAGTATTTACTTCCTTACTCTTCTGGGAAGTTTTTTTGTTTTTTGTTTTTTTTTTTTTTAAAGTCTGAACTGCTTATTTCAATTAGGGCAGCCTGGCTGGCTTGGAGTCTTAGTTCCAATTGGAAGGGTGACTGCTCTGAGCCCTGGGTTGGTTCCCCAGCACAGGAAGACAGACTTAGAGTTCTGATTATGGGCTTCTGGACACTCAACCCCACAGTTCCCAATCACTCCCCACTTAATCTGTGGTGGGCCCCATTTCCTAGGTCCTCACCAACTCACAGTCTGTTGTTCTCTGGTCCAGAGCCTTTTGTTCCTGGGTCAAATACTGCTCTGCTGTAGCCTGAGTTTTCTGGCACTCTCTCTGGTCATGCCACTTAGGTCTGCACTGTTAAGATTTTTCTAGATGGACCTGTGACTAGTAACTAGGCTATGCTATTTCTCAGGACTCTATCTTTTGTCTCACGAGGGTTTCTGTGATGTGGTTTCCATCGCAGGCCTGCCATACTTATCAGAGATCTCCACTGCTTTATCTTCTCTTGTACTTCTTCCCCTCTTCACACTTTGTAGTCTGTAAGTTTCATTCAGCATTGCCCACAGGTCCGTACTCAGTGACACCTGCTGGTAAGCTCATGGGATGCTGATGAAATTTTTTTTTTCATTTTTCTTTTATTATTCATATGTGCATACAAGGCTTGGTTCATTTCTCCCCCCTGCCCCCACCCCCTCCCTTACCACCCACTCTGCCCCCTCCCTCTCCCCCCTGCTGATGAAATTAAATTGAAATCAAATCTACTTTGTCATTAGCACTGACTTCCTTAACAGTTCTGCAGGGAGTTGATGTGAAAATAGCTATTCAAAAAGATATGTCCATGAGTAGAGACACTAGATAATGTCCCTCAGCTGCCATCTTGGACCACCAATCCCTTCTTCTGTCCAAAACATATTCTTGTCCAAAAACAACCTCATAAAAACTCCAAACTAATGTTTGACCAAATATCTTGGTCCCTTGTGGTTCAATCAAGGTGACATATAAATTAATAATCACAGGTACCACATGCTTTCATGTATTTACCTCCTAAATAGCTGTAAGCTTGGAGGGAAGAGAAACAAGTCCCCAAAAGCATGGCATCTTTTCTCTTGGATAAAAGAATGTAGAATGAATCTCTGTCATAGAATCGATAATATAATAAAGCAAAAATAACCCAATCAAACACAGTCACCCGGCAATAATCATCAGAACAATAGTTATGGAAAGAAGAAGTTCTAAAGGGGAGCAGTACTATTCTCACTACCAAAGAAGTCATTTGGGAATGTTGACAAAGTCCAGAGACTTCTCATTAATTCTTTCTAGCCTAGAGAAAATAAATTTAGCAGCATATGATTATGTTTTCCTTTTTCAAACTGACTGGTTTCAGTAAGAAACTGTAGAAATCAACAAGTGCTGAAGGTTTCTGAAAGAAGTTATATTATTTGGTTCAAAATCAGGTTACAAGTGACAAAAAAATTGGAAGTACTAGCTAAATAGGATATGCATATATTTCTTTCTCATCTAAATGTAAGTGGCCTTGGGCTTGTACATGCTATGCATTTTGAAAAACTTAGGCTTCTTTTCTTTTGGTACTTTATTCATGCAAAAGAAAACAATCACATTCAAGCAGTGTTAGGAGGAAAGGACAAGTGTGCTTTCTCTTATGGAACATTCCTGAAAATGTTCACACTCTTTCTTTGCATATATCAGTCAGAAATTGGTGACTACACTCAACTGCAAAGAAGTTGTAGAAATGTAATTTACAAAAATGCAAATGTAGTCTTAATTGTGACCAGCAGTGAGTAGAATTTAACATCAGGGATTCTATTACTATAGAAAAAAAGAATATGTAGTGGACAGAGGCAATCCAATAGTGATTTTAAGGACTATTCTGAATTCTGAGACTGTTTCCTTGAGAAATGGCATGTTTTTTCACAGTTAGATGAATTTAGTTCTACTATAGGGCATTTAATGAATTCTAGAAGAGCAGAACTCTGGGGTTATAGTCAAGACTGCCGATTAGTTCATTATGTCAACTGCAATTTGTTCACTTTACCCTTTCTCCCATGCCCTTGGGATATAGAATAATGTGTATCAAGAATAAATCAGTGAGTCCTCAACTGTAGGCAGTTTAGAAGAGAGGACAAACTGATTGCTGATACTAAAAGACACAATCAGAAAGTCACTCACACAATATAAGAGGAAAAAGGTAAAATTAGAAAATTAAAACCATTTAACTATGAGTGAATGAAAGGAATGGCTCAGTATAATCATCTAGGCAACATAATTTTTAAAAATTTACTATGCAAAAGAGAAAACCAAACTTTGAAGAAACAAAAACTCAAGGAATAGTAAAAATTCTCCAAAAGCCACTCATGCTATGAAATAATTTAAGGATATAATTAAATAAAACTAGAAATCAAAGAAGAGGTAACAGAACAGCTGAATGTGATTAAAATGGAGTTCGCATACCAAAAGAAACAAAATGAGTGAAAATAATATTTAGAACTACCTTATGCTATCAGGATGAGGCCACCCATTTGAGAGAGGGCAAGTTTACCCATTATTAAACTTAAAAACTTAGAAAGCATCTATTTTTAAGGATATATTTTTATTATGATAAATGGGTGAAAAAAAATTCAAGGTAAGTATCCATTAATGGTGATACATAATGAATATCATGATTAATCATTAATCATTATTAATGATTTTTTTATTTTGCAAAAACAAATGAAAATAATTCAGGGTTATACCTTAGAAACTTAGAAAGTATTATTAATAATATATTTTCATTATAATAGGATGATGTAAATGATTTGAGGGTATTCTCTGACAACAAAATCGGGCCCTTTGTGTCACATATACTATTTGATTAAGGAGATCATCATGGTTATCCAAACAAAACTTTTTTTCACGAGGAGTAAATTCCTCTTTTCTTTTACATTTTGTTTTTCACTTTAAACCAACAGAGGCTGAAGCAACAAATGTGGAGTGTGAAAATAGCACTGAGCATTTGACATTTTCAAATTTGTTTTCTATTAGTTCCATACAAACAATAGTCTGCCACAATGCTGGTCTGAGACTTGGACCACAAACAAAAGCACAGCATGGTGAGGTCCATGCCCTGTACAGACCAGACAAATGGCAATTTCCTCAATATTCATGGTAGGATTTGTTCCACCCACTCTCTTCCCTGTTGGTTTCCTTGAGATTGCTACAAAAGTCAAGGGAGGCACATGTGTATAGCTGTGAGAAGTAGTTTACATTTTTCTACTTGCAGGGACTATATTTATCTAAACTGAAACTTGGCTTGGAAAGGTATTGGTATTACGGCTATGTCTGTTTGTCTACATTTACTTAATTTATGCAGTATATGTTAATTACTTGCTCAATGTGAAAATATTTTGACATTACTTTTTCTCATTTCTTTGACTTTTTGAAAATTTCATCATGAGTACTGCTCTGAATCACATCTGCTCTCTAGGCTTGTAGGCTTTTAGTTAGTGTATATATCCTTCAATATTGGTGATCAGGTTTCTTGTTTCTGGTTTCCTAAACCATTTTTAGTAAAGCAGAATATTATCATAGTTATAACTTCAGTCAATGTGAAATTTGATGGCAAATTCTAGATTATTCCACATCTGGATGTTCAAAAAAGTAAAGATATACATACAGGCTAATCAAATATAGACTTACTCATGCTGCAAGAATAAAACAAGGAGCTCAGTTTTGAGCTGAGGCAGGTCATTCAGCAAAATTGGATCTACCCGACCCTTTTTAGAAGCTGTATAATGTGTTTTACCTGTTGCCAAAGGATGATCAAAACGATGCAATTTTTCTTTATAGGAAGGGAAGCATCATGTGTATTCAGAGATAACACTTTACAACTGCTCATCACTTTTAAAAACTACCTAAGATTTTGCATGGGGGAAGAAGACATGTGCTTGTGAACTTGGGAAATGGATTTTAGGTTTCTTCTGCTCAATCTAACACCAAGTCTTCTAAAGTCACATACTACAACCTAGATAGTGTCTACCCCTACAGGTGTGGGCCTTTCCTTGTCATTGCCTGGCATACACAAATCTGTTCCTCATCACCATCATTCTGACAAAACATCATTCTAAAGAGCCATTTAAGTGATTGACACAAAAGACTACGGTTCAGAAAGACTTGTTGACTAATCACTTTTCCACACAGTTGGTAAATCTTTATGGATTTTTGAGTTGGTATTCCTGAAACATCTTACCAGCTATTACTATTAGGAAAATGTTCACAGGTCCAATGAGAATATTATCCTTCTTGTTGCTACTAGCTTGATATCTTGTCTATTAGAGATTTAGAAAAAAAATGGGACTGCCATGCAAATTTTTCTCAGGGTATATTGAAACAGCCTTTGCTATAGCTGCAAGATTTTTAAAAAGTGTTTTCCAAGACATCTATCTTATACAGACAAGACCATTTTAAATTGGACTCATTAAATCATTTGTTGTCACAGGCAAAAGCTGTGTGGAGGCTAGTTAACAAATGAAAAATGAGCCTTTCTAACTTGTTTACTTTATATGGATGCTTCTTTTATTTTAGGTTTTTTTTTTATTTCTGGTAACATATTGACATAGGAGGTCCTATTATAATACTGCCTAACAAAAATTAAAAATATGAAGGTTGAAAATACTATAGATATTGTGTCTACATTTACATAAAATACTGGTAAAGCTCCTAGTGGCATTGAATTTTGGGAATATTTTCTACTTTAAGGAAGGGAACCAATTAAAACCTCATTTACTTTGTTGCAAAAAGTATTACTTGAGAAATACAAGGCTCTTGGCACAGGATCATAATTTAAATGATGATTTAAATTCATCTCTGAGGTTTTCCTTCTAGATTCTGTTCCAAGTTTACTCTCAACAATATAACTAAAGTGTCTTTGTTCCTTTATTCACTCATTCCTTCCTTCGCTCATTCATTCAATCATTCACCAGTCTTCATTGTGCCAATACTGGGGAGGGTACTCAAGGACTCATGTTTGCTAGGTAGTGCTCTACCACTTGAGCCATGTCACCAGCTGTTTTTGCTTCAGTTATTTTTTTCAGAGTGTGACATTTTTGCCCAAGGCTGGGCTTGGACTGTGATACTTTTACTTATGCCTCCTGCATAGATGGGATGATGTGCCCCATCAAGACCAGACTATTGAGTGTGATGGGTCTCACTAACTTTTTGCCCTGGTTGTTCTTGAAACAGGATTCTACAGATATTCTCCTCCAAATAACTGGGATTACAGAGGTGAGTCACCACACCCAGCCTTCATTCAGCAATCTTCATGAAAGTAATCTTGATGACATGTAGTGTTTTTCTTTCAACTTGTGATAAATCTTTGCTTAGTTTCAGTTTATAAATACTTTTTTGTTTTAAGTCAGTGTAGTTGGATTTTTGTCATCCTGTCTTAGCTATGGCTTAAAAGAAATATATGTTAAATACTCATTTGCTTGTTTTATTTTTCATTTCAGGAGTCTGTTTTAAAGTTTTTTTTTTGGGGGGAGATTCCAAGATGGCGACTAGAGGGAGGAAGCAGAAAGCGTGATTCCTAAATCAAAATCTTGGAGAGATGCTGTAGATACACCTTACAAGAAAAACCACCAAAAAGAGGCAAAACCCCAACTTCTCCACACCCCTAGACCGTGCATAGCATTCCCACTCCACAATAAATGGAGAAACCAAGAGGGTTCCCACACCTCCAGATGCCAGCTCCTACCATCTTGAGAAATGCAGACCACCAGGTGAGCTAAGCGGCACACGGTACTCCCACAGACAACTTTGGGCCAGATCAGCATAGCCCCCTGGACAGATTGACCCCCACCCAGGGAAAAAAAGAGAAAAACAAACTGAATAAACAACAACAACAAAAAAAGACATGCAGCAAAGAGGCTGGGTCACCCTGAGTGCTAAAGGGGGGGGGAGGGGCAATCCCTCACGGAACTGTAAATAAACAAGCTGGCCGGAGAAGGCAGGAGTGGCAGCACAAACCCAGCAACCTTGTAGAGGGAAAGCTTGTAAAAGAGGCGGTGTGAGGAAAGCCCCACTGGAGAGGGGGAAGACCCACTTCCCACGTGAACTGTAAATAAACACACTGGCCAGAGAAGGCGGGTGTAGCGCCACCTCCTCCAGTGTGCTTGGAGAGGGGAAAGCTTGTAGCAGTGGCGGTCGTGCCCAGGAGAACTCTAAGTAAACAAAACCTGAGGGGCCAGGTGAGTGTTAAGCTCACTCCTGAGATCTGCATAAATAAAGCCTCCAGCAACAGCAGGCTGACAGCAGTGGGCAGGTGAGCCGCAGCCTCAGATAGACATTCACAGAACTGTCTCCAGCCCTTTTTATTTCTTTTTTCCTTTTCTCTTCCTTTGATGAGACTATGACTGAACTACAACTGCATGCTAAAAGACTTACTGAAACTATACTGCATTTGAACTTGGAATATTTTGTTGTGTTTTTTTGTTTTTTTGTTTTTTTCCCCCTTTGAAGAGACAATGACAGAACTACTTCTGAGACACCATCTCCAGGATTGGAGGCTGAGGGACTAAAATCAAAATTATTAAGACTGAAACTTTATTGCATTTGAACTTGGAGATTTTTTTAAAATCCTGTACCTGTCTCTCTAATGCCTGTTTAGCTTACTGTTGATTAGTACACTATCTGTCCCTGTTTATTTCTTTGACACTGGTTTTCTTTTGTTGTTTGTTTGTTTTGTTTTTTTACTTGTTTATTTGTTTTTCCCTTTTTTTTCACTTTCTTTGCTTTCCCTCTCCTCTCACCCTTCTATTCTAGATATCACCATTGTTATTACTACAAGCTAGAAAATACTTAATTGCACACAATACAGGGAGAGTAACAATAGCAAGGGCAATGATGGGAAGACAGAAAAAGGAGGGAAACCAGTTTTCCCCCAGCAATAAATTAGTACAGGAACCAGAGGGAAATGATGAAAACAAATACTCAGATCCAGACTCCAACAAAACGAAGATAAACTATGCCAAAGAACCCAATGAAGCCCAAAAGAATAATCAAAAAGAAGAAATACTACAGGTACTCAATGAGAATTTTATAGAGATGATACTGGATATGGTCAACCAAAATGTACAGGAGACACTCAAGAAATTCCAAGACAACAAAAATAGAGAATTTGAGAAAGCACAAGAACAAATATGAGAAACAATAGAAGCACCTGTATAAACACCAAAGTGAAATAAATAACATGATTAATAAAGAGATAAATAAACTCAGGATGAAAATAGACAATAAAAAGAGGAAGTGACTCAGGATATGGAAAACCTCAGGAAAAAAAAAAAGAAACAGAACTGCAAAACAAAATGGAAGACCAATCCAGCAGAATAGAACAAGCAGAAGACAAAATCTCAGAACTCAAAGATGAAATGGTAATTAAAGGAAAAACTGAAGAACTATTAATTAAACAACACAAGACCTGTGAAAAGAAAATGCAAGAACTCACCAACTCCATCAAAAGACCAAACCTGAGAATCCTGGGCATTGAAGAAGGAGAAGAGATGCAAGAAAAGGGAATGCATAATATATTCAACAAAACAATTACAGAAAATCTCCCAAATCTAGAGAAGTCTATTCCCATACAGGTGCACGAGGCCTCCAGAACACCAAACAGATCTGACCAAAATAGAACTACCCCACGGCATATTATCATTAAAACAAGTACAGATACTTGAGAAAGAATATTGAAGGCTGTAAGAGAGAAAAAACAAGTAACATACAAAGGTAAACCCATCAAAATCACAGCAGATTTCTCAACAGAAACATTAAAAGCAAGAAGTCCTTGGGATGAGGTCTTCTGGGCACTGAATGAAAATAATGTCAACCCCAGGATACTCTACCCAGCAAAACTATCATTCAAAATAGATGGAGCAATAAAAGTCTTCCCTGATAAGCAGAAACTAAAACAATATGTGACCACAAAACCACTACTACAAAAGATTCTCCAAGAGATTCTGCATACAGAAAGTGAAAACCAACACAACCATGAACGGTCAGGCAGTGCCAAACTACAGGAAAAGAAAAAGCAAGAAAATAGAGAGTAACATTGATTTAGGTGCACAAATCAAACCATCAAACAACTAAGACAACTAAATGACAGGATTCACCACATACCTATCAATACTAACACTTAATGTTAATGGACTTAATTCCCCCATCAAAAGGCACTGTTTGACAAACTGGATTAAAAAGGAAGTTCCAACAATTTGTTGCTTACAGGAGACCCATCTTACTGACAGAAATAAGCATAGGCTTAGGATGAAAGGCTGGAAGAAGATTTACCAAGCCAGTGGCCCCTGAAAGCAGGCAGGAGTAGCAATACTTATCCCTGACAAAGAAGACTTCAAATGTACATTGTTCAAATGAGATGAAGAAGGACATTCCATACTAATAAAAGGGGAAATAGACCAAAAGGAAATAACAATTATCAACCTATATACACCCAATGTCAATACAGCCAATTTCATCAAACATACCCTGAAGGACCTAAAAGCATATATCAACTCCAACACAGTGGTCATGGGAGATTTTAACACCCCATTATCATCAACAGATAGGTCATTCAAACAAAAATCAATAAAGAAATCCTAGACCTAAAATATATAATAAATCAAATGGACCTAGTTGATGTCTACAGAACATTTCATCCAACTTTTACACAATATACATTCTTCTCAGCAGCCCACATAAACTTCTCCAAAATAGATCATATTCTAGGGCACAAAGCAAGCCTCAGCAAATATAAGAAAATAGAAATTATGCCATGCATTCTATTCTGATCACAATGCAATAAAACTAGAACTCAACAACAAAAGTAAAGACAAAAAACCTTTAAAGAAGAACTGATACCAACCCTCCTTAAACTGTTCCATGAAATAGAAAGGGCAGGAAAACTGCCTAACACATTTTATGAAGCCAGTATTACACTTATCCCAAAACCAGGCAAAGGCAACTCCAAAAAGGAGAACTATAGGTCAATCTCCTTAACGAACATTGATACAAAAATTCTTAATAAAATAATGGCAAATTGAATTCAACAATACATCAAAAAGATCATTCACCATGATTAACTAGGCTTTATCCCAGGAATGCAGGCATGGTTCAACATACAAAAATCAATAAATG
This sequence comes from Castor canadensis, assembly GCF_047511655.1. Taxonomy (NCBI): domain Eukaryota; kingdom Metazoa; phylum Chordata; class Mammalia; order Rodentia; family Castoridae; genus Castor; species Castor canadensis. The sequence goes on along the minus strand of NC_133392.1, from coordinate 103,852,941 downwards.
CAATAAATCACATTAATAGAAGCAAAGACAAAAAACCACTTGATCATCTCAATAGATGCAGAAAAAGCCTTTGATAAGATCCAACACCATTTCATGATAAAATCTCTAAGAAAACTAGGAATACAAGGAAAGTACCTCAATATTATAAAAGCTGTTATGACAAACCTACAGCCAGCATTACATTTAACAGTGAAAAACTGAAACCATTCCCTCTAAAATCAGAAATGAGACAAGGATTCTCACTATCTCAACTCCTATTCTACATAGTACTGAAATTCCTAGCCAGAGCAGTTAAGCATGAAGAAGGAATAAAAGAATACAATAGGTAAATAAACTGTCAAAATATCCCTATTTGCAGATGACATGATCCTATCCCTTAAAGACCCAAAAAACTCTACTCAAAAGCTCCTAGACACTATCAATAGCTATAACAAGGTAGCAGGATATAAAATCAACACAGAAAAATCATTAGCATTTCTATACACTAATAATAAACAAACTGAGAAAGAATGTATGAAAACAATTCCATTTACAATAGCCTCAAAAAAAAATCAAATACCTAGGTGTAAACCTAACAAAAGATGTGAATGACCTCTACAAGGAAAACTATAAACTTCTGAAGAAAGAGATTGAGGAAGACTATAGAAAGTGGAGAGATATCCCATGCTCATGGATTGGTAGAATCAACATAGTAAAAATGTCTATACTCCCAAAAGTAATCTACATGTTTAATGCAATTCCCATCAAAACCCCAATAATATTCATCAAAGAGATTGAAAAATCTACCGTTAAATTTATATGGAAACACAAGAGGCCACAAATAGCCAAGGCAATACTCAGTAAAAAGAACAATGCTGGAGGTATCATGACACCTGTCTTCAAACTATATTACAAAGCAATAACAATAAAAACAGCATGGTACTGGCACAAAAACAGACATAAGACCAGTGGAACAGAATAGAGGACCAGAGGACCTGGATATGAAGCCACACAACTATAACCAACTTACCTTTTTTTAAAATTTTTTATTGTTTTATTACTCATATGTGCATACAAGTCTTGGGTCATTTCTCCCCCCCACCCCCTCCCTTACCACCCACTCTGCCCCCTCACTCTACACCCCATCCCCTCAATACCCAGCAGAAACTATTTTGCCTTTATCTCTAATTTTGTTGTAGAGAGAGTATAAGCAATAATAGGAAGGAACAAGGGTTTTTGCTGGTTGAGATAAGGATAGCTATACAGGGAGTTGACTCACATTAATTTCCTGTGCGTGTGTGTTACCTTCTAGGTTCATTCTTTTTGATCTAACCTTTTCTCTAGTTCCTGGTCCCCTTCTCCTATTGGCCTCAGTTACTTTTAAGGTATCTGCTTTAGTTTCTCTGCGTTGAGGGCAACAAATGCTAGCTAATTTTTTAGGTGTCTTACCTATCCTCACATCTCCCTTGTGTGCACTCGCTTTTATCTTGTGATCAAAGTGCAATCCCCTTGTTGTGTTTGCCCTTGATCTAATGTCCACATATGAGGGAGAACATATGATTTTTGGTCTTCTGGGCCAGGCTGACCTCACTCAGAATGATGTTCTCCAATTCCATCCATTCACCAGCGAATGATGACATTTTGTTGTTCTTCATGGCTGCATAAAATTCCATTGTGCATAAATACCACATTTTCTTAATCCATTCATCAGTAGTGGGGTATCTTGGCTGTTCCCATAACTTGACTATTGTGAATAGTGCTGCAATAAACATGGGTGTGCAGGTGCCTCTGGACTAACCTGTGTCACAGTCTTTCGGGTATATCCCCAAGAGTTAACCAACTTATCTTTGACAAAGGTGCTAATAATATGTGACGGAGAAAAGACAACCTCTTCAACAAAAACTGCTGGGAAAACTGGTTAGCAGTCTGCAAAAAACTGAAACTAGATGCATGTTTATCACCCTATACCAATATTAACTCAAAATGGATCAAGGATCTTAGTATCAGACCCCAAACTCTAAAGTTGGTACAGGAAGGAGTAGGAAATACTGTGGAATTAATAGGTAAAGGCAAGAACTTTCTCAATGGAACCCCAGAAACTCAGCAACTAAGAGATAACATAGATAAATGGGACTTCATAAAACTAAAAAGCTTCTGTTCAATGAAAGAAATGATCTCTAAACTGAAGAGATCACCCACAGAGTGGGAGAAAATATTTGCCAGTTACACATCAGACAAGGACTGATAACCAGAATATATAGGGAACTCAAAGAACTAAATTCTCCCAAAATTAATGAACCAATAAAGAAATGGCAAGTGAGCTAAACAGAACTTTCTCAAAAGATGAAATTCAAATGGCCAAAAAACACCACCAACAACAGGTATGGTGAGGATGCAGGGAAAAAGGAACCCTCTTATACTGTTGGTGGGAATGTAAACTATGTAAACTAGTATAACCACGCTGGAAAAAAATTTGGAGGCTACTTAAAAAGCTAAACATTGATCTACCATTTGATCCAGCAATACCACTCTTGGGGATATACCCAAAAGACTGTGACACAGGTTACTCCAGAGGCACCTGCACACCCATGTTTATTGCAGCACTATTCACAATAGCCAAGTTATGGAAATAGCCAAGATGCCCCACTACTAATGAATGGATTAAGAAAATGTGGTATCTATACACAATGGAATTTTATGCAGCCATGAAGAATCACAAAATGTTATCATTCTCTGGTAAATGGATGGAATTGGAGAACATCCTTTCTGGTGAGGTTAGCCTGGCCCAGAAGACCAAAAATCATATGTTCTCCCTCATATGTGGACATTAGATCAAGGGCAAACACAACAAGGGGATTGCACTTTGATCACAAGATAAAAGCGAGTGCACACAAGGGAGATGTGAGGATAGGTAAGACACCTAAAAAATTAGCTAGCATTTGTTGCCCTCAACGCAGAGAAACTAAAGCAGATACCTTAAAAGTAACTGAGGCCAATAGGAGAAGGGGACCAGGAACTAGAGAAAAGGTTAGATCAAAAAGAATTAACTTAGAAGGTAACACACATGCACAGGAAATTAATGTGAGTCAATTCCCTGTATAGCTATCCCTATCTCAACCAGCAAAAACCCTTGTTCCTTCCTATTATTGCTTATACTCTCTCTTCAACAAAATTAGAAATAAGGGCAAAATAGTATCTGCTGGGTATTGAGGAGGGGGAGAGGGAGGGGGCAGAGTGGGTGGTAAGGGAGGGGGTGGGGGCAGGGGGGAGAAATGACCCGAGCATTGTATGCACATATGAATAATAAAAAAATAAAAATTAAAAAAATATGAAAAAATGCTTACCATCCCTAGCAATGAAGGAAATGCAAATTAAAACCACACTAAGATTCCACCTCACCCTCGTTAGAATAATCAACATTAGCAACACTACTAACAACAGGTGTTGACGAGGATGTGGGGAAAAAGGAATCCTCTTACACTGCTGATGGGAATGCAAAATAGTACAACCAGTCTGGAAAAAAATTTGGAGACTTATTAAAAATCTAAACATAGATCTACCATATGATCCAGCAATACCACTCTTGGATATATACCCAAAAGAATGTGACACAGGTTACTCCAGAGGCACCTGCACACCCATGTTTATTGTAGCACTATTCACAATAGCCAAGTTATGGAAACAGCCAAGATGCCCCACCACTGACGAATGGATTAAGAAAATGTGGTATTTATACACAATGGAATTTTATGCAGCCGTGAAGAAGAATGAAATGTTATCATTCTCAAGTAAATGGATGGAATTGGAGAACATCATTCTGAGTGAGGTTAGCCTGGCCTAAAAGGACAAAAATCGTATGTTCTCCCTCATATGCAGACATGAGATCAAGGGCAAACACACCAACGGGATTGGACTTTGATTACATGATAAAGCGAGAGCACACAAGGAAGGTATGAGGATAGGTAAAACACCCAAAAAACTAGGTAGCATTTGTTGCCCTCAATGCAGAGAAACTAAAGCAGATACTTTAAAGCAACTGAGGCCAATAGGAGAAGGGGACCAGGAGCTAGAGAAAAGGTCAGATCAAGAAGAATTAACCTAGAAGGTAACACACACGCACAGGAAATTAATGTGAGTCAACTCCCTGTAGAGCTATCCTTATCTCAACCAGCAAAAACCCTTGTTCCTTCATATTATTGCTTATACTTATATTATTTTCTAATAACTGTTGCTGAATATGTTGCTAAGTCTTTTGTGAAGAGGAATGGGTTTTTTTCTGGTTAGACCTGTGCAGTAATATGTATCTTGGAGCATGCAATGTGGAAGTGTTAATGAAGAAAATGCACTGTGGAATGAGGTAGATCCATCAATTTTCTTATATGTAAAATGAAGGTCATAAAATCCTTTAGGAGTTAAACTAAAGATAGGATGAGAGATATGTAAAGTTCATTGCATATAATAGACACTCAACAAATGGTTCATCTATTCAGAAAATGTAAAAAAAATCATTCTTTTATGTTGTAAAAGAGTGTCAAATTTCTGCCTATTATACAACTGTCTCCACTAGCTCCTCAACTTTCATTTATTTGATGAATGAGTAGAGTCAGCTGAATTGTATGAAAATATTTGTATTTTAAACTGAGTTCAAATCAATTTTCATGTTTTAATAGACTTAGACTTTTTTAAGGTAATTGGTGTTACTTGAGAATTTATTCTATCGATACTTGCAACAAAAATCAGTTTGGAATTATTTGCAGTTCATAAGTGTGATACATATTTTCATTTCAAGTTCCTTATTAACAGCATTAACAATGCACAAACCTCACAACCCTAGAGTTAGTACTTTGAACACTCCCACAATTTAATTTATCCCCATTTATCTTTGTTTACCCTGCGACTTGAATGTTGATTTGCTTTGTAGAGAAAATGTAATAGCTGCTCATTTAGAACTGGAACTTTTAAAGAAATCCCAGCCATTGTCCTGCTGATCTGTTCTTCGTGTTATTACTCCATCCCAGCTTCACTTCATCCTGCGAGGGAAACTGCCTCCCCTCTAGTTCTGGAGCAAACACAACTCCCCAAAGCAGAAATACGTCTGCAGCCTTCTCAATCTACACATGCACGTTTTCTTATATCATTGTTTTCTTAGTCCCAATGAAGGTGGGTGACTGAATTCAGTTGGTTGGGATCTCTGACCAATAATATCACAGAAAACAGATCTGAACTAATCCCTCAAGTTATTGTACTTTCTTCAAGACTCCCATTAATGCATACATTCTATATACACATTTAGTTGTCACCCTTAATTACCCAAAATTTTATCATCCCTAACTTCTTCATTTTCCCTAGTATCCCAGTTTGAGTTAGATGTTGCACATCTATAGTCTTGTATTCATTCAGTCAATAGGGATGTACTGAAAGCCTATCATGTGCCAGAAGCAATGAATGAAACATAGTCTCCAACCTTTTGGAAGTTATATTTTAGTGGAGGGTGGAGAAAGGCCAAATGCTCATTGTGAAAGTAAATAATTGAACAATCATTTTTGAAATTGTGATGAGTGTTGTAAAGAAAAAATTGGTAATAGGGTAAGGACCTGGTGGGGTTAGGGTGCAGAGGTTATTATTTCAGGGAAGGTTTGTCTAAAAAGGTGGGATTGAAGTGAAGAGAAAGACTATTATTGGAAGAAGAGCAGAAATTTAGAAAGTCCAGTGATAGCAATGGGTATGTTGTTTCTGAGGCAGGAAAAGAAAGACATTTCTGGGGTAAAGTGTATGCAAGGGAGCAGGTTAGGAACTGATGTTACCACAGGAAGGAGTCAGGTCACATATGGCCTGTCAAATGTGGTAAAATGTTTAGTTTTTTCTTTTTTCCCAAAAGCAATGAAAATATGTGGAGTGGTCTTAGCAGCAGAGTCGATTGATATAAGTGATCATTCCAGCAACACATGGTTGTCAGATGGCTAAGAGCTGAGACAAAAAGTCCAGCTGTAGAAGTAAGAAATGATGGTGATTTAGATGAGAGTTCTGAAAGATTTGGGGGGCAGTGTCAACATCACTGGCAGGTTGGACGAGGAAGTAGTATTTTGCTAGATTTAGCACACGAAACCCACCTAGCAGTCTCCATTCGGTACTTGGTCCCTTCTTTATGGAAGCTCCTTGAAAATAGTAACTCTTCTAACTTATCTTTGGATTACCAATACCATAATATAGCTACAGCTCAATAAGTAAATATGGAGGTAAATGTAAAGTTATTCAGCTGGACGGAATAATAGCCACTGATTAAAAAACAAAACAAAACAGGCATATGGTATAATATGTGAATGGAGAACAAGTCGCCAACATACTTTATGAAATGGTACTCAGGCTTCCCTTGCCTTATTTTATAGTTTTGTGCCTTACTCTTGTTGTAGCTTTATTCTCAAATTGTTAAAAGATGGTGATATCAACTGCAGACTTTATATCCTTTGATTTTCACTGGGAAAAAAAGCTTCTTCACAATACTGGAGCAAATGTCTTGAGCCCGGTTCTCATTGACTCAGACTGGGCCACTTTGTCCAGCCCTGTGTCAATCCCCATAAGTGAAGTGGCTCCTAAAGGGAATTTGGGGTAATAATGAGAAGAAGTAACAGAAAATGGCAGCTCAAAATGTAACAAATATTTACTACATTTTTTTAAACATGTGTGTATGGTTTCAAGGTAGTGTATGTGTATATGTGTGTGTGTGTGTGTGTATGTGTGTGTGTTTAATCTGTCTATATTCCATATTTTGAGGAGATAGGCTTTTGGCTTTAAGATTGAAAGAATGCTCTATCATTCTTTTGTCCTCAGTGATCAGCAATATGCCTGATACAAAATAGGTAAGCAATATCACTTCTTGAGTGAATTAGTGAATACAAGCTACCCCTCAACCTTATAAAATATTCTGCAGGATTTCTCTATCAACTTGTTTCATAAAGAAAAATAAGAATTTCTATGCACATGTATAAATAATTTGGAAAAAACTAATCATAGGCTATAAAAATATTGTAAAGAACAAATTGTTAGACTCAATTACAGCCTCCTGAAAAGGTTTTACAAGTAGAGATTTTGGCCTGCATTTAAAATTTGAATTCTTTTTGATCTCTTTCACCTTTTGGGTAGAAATAAACACCATATTTTCTATGGCATTTCAGAGAACTGAACTTGATAATTCTGGTAGTGCTATTTTGCTCTTTCAAGACATTCAACAGCAAGCACATATGTGTCTGACTAAATGTCACTGTGCTTAAGGTTTCTATAATTTGGATTCAGATGCTGGCAGAGAGAGAAGGAAGATAGAACTTTGTAGTTTCTTATTACCCTGTCCCATGATGTTTCTTTGTTCATTTGAATTTAATGATTCCAAAGGAGTTGAAACAAAAGCTGGAAGATCGGCCTACCATGGGTTAATTACTTACTGGAAGGGCTATTTCTTGAGTCTGATGGTGGAGAATGGGTCAGAAAAGACTAATTAGACAAGCTTCAAGTTCTAGGGAAATGCTAGTGGAACAGGTGAAAATAAACTGGTGATAATTGAAGGGCTAATTATCCTCCACCTAGCAATTGGCCACCAGGTGTTCTGCAGCACATAAAAGAAGGACTGGCAGAGCAACAGAGGCTGTTTTTGTTCAGAGAAACAAGGAGATCTGGGGGGTTGGGGGGAAGAACAGAGGACTTTAAAATCCATAAGATGGTGTTTTTTATATTTCTGACTCATTCTTTCCTGCTGCATGGTATAGAAAACTGGACCAAGGATATATGGTGGTGGTTTATTTTGTTTGTTTTTAAACAACCTATATTCTATATAGTCTGGATATTCCAGAAGAATTTCAGCGTTAAGTGTATAGGTACAAATATCGTTGTAATTGAGCTTATGGTAACAATCTACATGGCACATTTAATAGGAGGAAAGTTTAGTGGCATTTAGAAGGCTATGATTAATAACAGGACGGGGACCAACCAATCTGAATTGTTATAAACAATGGTTTCATAATTACCACCTTTCTCTTTTTCAGGCAGTAGTAGAATGTAGCAAGAGTTCTCAGAGTATCCGTAGTGGTATAAGGCATATTACCAACATATCCTGTAAAAAGTCTTTCAAATTTCTATTACTGTCTTAATTTGTCATTTTTTTAAATAGTCATTCAGAAATTCAGTAACTTAAACAGAATTAGTAATTTCATTATTTTTTTGCAGTACTGATTTTTTAATTCAGAGCCTTACACTTGACATACAGCCATTCTACCACTCAAGCTGTGTTGTTTCAGGAGGCTCAGACAGAGACTGAAAGGGCACCAAAACTTTCAAGAAGCAAGTTTATTAAGCAAGCTGGCAGTGACTCAGTGGACTCAAGTCCAAAGGCTGAGCCCTGAGAACAAAGGGAGCCTTCCTTATATACCATTTAGAGCAGGTTACAGAACTGGGGCAGTGTTGTGCAGCCTGTCCCGTACATAATCACATGTCATTTCATTGGCTACTCTTACTTCTGGGGCGAGGTGACCCTTCTCTGGTCTCCAGGTAACATTCCCCAACTCTGGTTTTTCTTTGTTTCACTATAGCACTCATTAATCTCTCTTCCCCTACCCCCGCCACAATATCCCAGTCTTTTTTGCTGTAGACATTTTTCAAATAGGGCATTTATGCCTGGGCCTGACTACATTGAGATCCTCTTATTTATGCTACCTGTGTAGCTGAATGACAGGTGATCACTACCATGCCCCGCTTTACTGGTTGATATGGATTCTCACTAACTTTTTGCTGGCTGTCCTCAAATCCCAATCCTCCCAATTTCTTCCTTCCAACTAGCTAGGATTCTAGGCATGAGCCACCACACTTGGACTTAAGCAGAACTATTTTTAATGTAACACTTTATAGGTAATGGAAATCAATTAAAAGGGTGAATAGCTGGGGTTTATGAATGCCCCTAAAATAATATAGTATCCTATTCACAAATATGCTTACAAGCCAAAGAGCTTGATAAGGGTAGAACATAGTTTTAAATAGCAGAAGGTGAAAATTGGCTTGTCAGAAGAGCTAGCCTCAGGATAACTGATCATTACCTTGGCCCATGAGTTCTGATTCTACATCCTCATGATGAAGGTGAAGGTGGCAATGCTTCTTTGGAATAGGGCACTTGGCTCTGGAGCTGGAATATTTCTCTTACTGAACTCTCACTTCTCAGTGGGGATAGAATTCCCTTGAGTGACACTGCTTAGGCCTAAGAGAGCCAGGCTATAGATTAAATAGCTGCTTAATCCCCCCCCAACCCAAACCCTGGGTATTTCCCTGGCTCTGCCATTTCCCTTGTTAGGTAGAGCATTTTAAGTGTGACTTTGTAACTGAATTTTAATTAAAGCCCTGCTACTTACTCGTGCTGTGACTTTGAGCAAAGACCTTAAGTTTGCTGACTTTTGACTTTTCTCATCTGTGAAGTAGAGGTAATGATTACTACCTTTCAAAGAACTTGTAAGGATTAAATATGATGTGAAGTGTTTTCTGTATTATTAAGGTCAGATCAGAAAAATGAAGCACTACATAATGTATAAATACCATGAGTGCATTACACAGGGAATTGAATACAGAGAATACGTTGCAAACTTAATGAAAGAACCAAGAAGTTGAATAGGGAATGGTTAGGCAACTTGGTGGTTAGTACTATCAGGACTCAAGTTTGTCTTCTATTTTAGAGAATAAGTAGGGAGTCTGTGTTATTAGAACTCAGGGATTACCTTGGCCTTGGCCAACCAGAACCAGGGCCAATATGTCTGGCAGGAGTCATGGGGGATACATTGAGAATGATGGTCCCAGAAGCAGAAGAGAAGGAGAAATATCCTGCTTCTTTCTTGTTCCATCCTTCTGTGCCTCTCATCAGCTGAACTCAGCCAGAAGCCACCAGACATGGGAGCTTGAAACATACAGCAGACTACTTGACATAACTCCCCTGAGATACAGAGAGGATCATGAAAAGGTAAAAAATGTATCAGACACTAACAGTCCTGGGACTGGTACCTATCGCATGTTGCCTGATACAAAGCACCTAACTGAAGAATCCTTAGAACCATGTCCTTTCCTTCCTTGGGACCAGGAGTCTTGACTTGTTTTTCTTTCCCCTACTTCAACCATTTCAAGGTTCCTGTTGCCTGGAAGAGATCAGAGAAGAAACTTTAGCCTCTGTCTGTTGTCTCTATTCTTTCTGATGCTTCTCCCCTGTGTACTGACACTCTTGGAACCCATCTGTGCCTCCATTTTTTCTAAGAAACAATGTATCTTTTAGACTACATCCAGAATTTTCCTATGACCTCTCATCTTTCTTCCCCTCAGGGGAGCCTTCCATATTTCCAATTCTTCACCCTCAATTGAGGGAACTTGATTCACTTTGAATGCATACATCCAAATTATTTAATCATGTTAGGGACTAGGAAACCTTAATACAGATTAATGTAATTCTTCAGAGTAGTGCCCATGCCTGTTTAAAGAAAGACCAATTCCTAAACAGCTGCTAAAAATATGAAGCAATTTTATTCTTGACTTTTTATTTTTGCTTTTGGCAATATAGAGGTTTGAACTCAGGGCTTCTTGCTTGCTAGGCAGCTACTCTACTGCTTAAACCGTATCTCCAACTCTTTTTGCTTTGCTTATTTTGGATATAGGGTCTCCCTTTTTGCTCAGGCTGGGCTGGACTGATGTTCTCCTATTTTAGGGTTTCCACTGTAGCTGGGATGACAGGTGCATGTACCCAGGCTGGATTGGAGCTATCATTCTCCCAATATGAGCCTCCCACATAGCTAGGATGACAGGCAGGAGCAAATGGGTTGTCTGAACTTCTTGCCTAGTCTGGCCTGGAAACTTGATCCTCCTGATCTCAGTTTCCCAAATACCTAGGATTACAGATCTGAGCCACTTGCTGGGTGCTGGGCTATTATAGAGTTCTAATGGAGTGGTATATCTAGTTTTCAAACCCCATGCAGGTCATCAAAACAGCATGGTGGATGATGAGGAGAATGAGAACAATATAAAAATACACAAATTCTTATAGGTAAACCAGATTTTAATGGAAAAATAACAATGAAGGAAGATTGAGAACTAAAATTTATCAAATTGTATTCCCTTGCTAGTTTGGACACTGCAAATGGTTATCTTGAATAAAGGGATATTTAATTCTTTTTAAACATCTTTTGGCTTAAGGGGTTTGTATACCTCCTGAAACATTCTGAACCAAAAAATAGTTAGAGAGTTGAATTATTAAGTAAGTCTCAGTTATATGAATAATTTTCTACTTCATGCAACTACAGCCTCTTTTGTGTTACTCAAATAAGGTATTACTATTTGGCAAAGACGGCTTTTTCTTTTTCTTATTTTTTAAATAAGCTGCCCCACATAGAATCATTGAAAGTTCACAACTTTCTAAAAGCTGAATGAAGGACCAGATAAAATTTGTATTATAAAATAGATCACTTTTTCATTTTCCTGTATTTAATATGTATGTAGAAATTAGACATTCAAGATCAGAGAAAGACTTCAGCCTTCTTTCCCTTTTATTGTTGTGCAAGTACTCATTTAAGTAGTCCACAGACTTAGAGTAGGCATTAGGAAAGGTGTATGTGGAGTGGGTAGTCACGGGGATGATAGGTTAAAGATAAGAGAAATCTAAGTATGGATTTTAATTCACTGAGGAAGCTGTCAGTAGCATAATTAGAAGAATAAGCTGTGAAGAGAATGCAGCTGCTAAACCATAGCTTATGACAATTTTTTAAATCTATCCTTTTTAGCCTTAAAATAAAAGCTTTTCCTGCATCAAGGACTATCTGGAGAGTATGTCTTCCATAAACTGCATGCAGACTGATTTAAGATTACTGAAAGAAGAATGCAGCATATTTCATTGGGGATACAAATACCAAATTTGAATAGCTTTTTTTTAAAAATTTGTTCCATCTTGTAAACTCTTTAGCAGTTCAGAATTCCTGATTTTGTATAGATTATGTGTTTCTACTTTTTGAAATGGTACTTATTCAATGTCTAAGACATCTGGGAAGAATATAGTAATGGTTTGATGCAGTTAATTCCAATAGCCACCAGTTCCTAAGAGAAAGGATAAAAATCTTAGACAGGGCAAGCTATTTATTATCCAGAAAACCAGCACATGACAGGGTGAGACAAAGGGAAATTATAGACTGTAAACCAAAGTTGTAAATTTTATAAACACTATAGGTTTTTTTTGTTGTTGTTTATTTGCTTTTGTTGAGACAGGGTCTCATTATGTAGCCAAGGCTGGCCTTGAACTTGCAGTCTTCCTTTCTCAGCTTGCTGAATTTTGGGATTACACTGAAATCATTTAAGAGAACACTTGATGTTTCTGTTAGTGAAGTTTTATTATTATGGTTTGACAGTAATAAAAGTTAACTCAAGCTAGCAAGACAAAAAAGTTAAGATATTAATATATAGTTGTTCTCTTCATTAGCTTCATTCTTTTCCCATTTCAGATAGATACCCAGACTCATTGCATTTCATATCAGAGTCAGATATGGGATCTAAATTAGCAGCTGCTTGAAAGCAATGATTCGCCCTATCTTTTATGAAAGCCTAAAACTCCTTGAAGAGATTATCTAAGGGAGGAGAAAGAAGGCAATGCCTCTGAAAGAATTTAGGTGGGAGAGAGAAAGATTTACTCTTTCCTTAATGTGGTAAAAAGATAGACTTGATAGACTTGGTGGATACCATTGGTAGTTGGGACTTGTGATAGTGACATCAGAAGGAGAAATATCTCAAAAGGGATGGCGCTGTGGTCACTGCTGGAGCCTAGACCTTTCAGTTTCATTAACATTTCACATGAACATGTGCCATGAAAGCATCCGAGTCTCCAGATCCCAAGAGACTCTGAGGACTGAAAGAATGTGTGTCTCAGTAGTAACTCCTAATGACTCCTAATGATTAATTACTGAAAGACCCTTCTTGAACTGCTGGCATTTCCCAAGACCCTGGGACCTTCACATAATACTTGTGTGGGTGTGAGAGTGAGAGCAATTACAAATGAGATGGTGGATTAAAGTAGACTTAGAGAAATAAACTTTCATATTTCTTATAGCTTACTAAGATTTATATTATTATACTTAGGCAGAAATGAAAACAATTATCATAAGAATAAAGCAAGATCCTAGCCTTCTATCTCCAAATATACTTCATTCTAACAGCTTTCCTTCCTTGATGTATTCTAGACACACTGATGAGCCCCCAACTCAACTTGTTCCTTCATACCTAAGGACTTTTGAGCTTAAACTTCCTTTAGCTTAAAAAATAGCTGCAAATATTTGCACCTTCAAATATTTTCTTACCTTTCCTATCTGACTTAAAATTCTGTTTGTAGGAGATGTTATCCTAACTCACCTTAAATAAAATAATCCTCCTCCCGCATTCTTCTCTGACAAACCAGCTATTTTTTGATTATCCTGCTTTGAATTCCTTTGTAGGTGTCATTGTAACTCTTAGTTTGTTAGGGCTTCCAAGCCAAATACCACAGAATAAGGACCTAAGCAACAGAAATTTATTTTTTCATAGTTCTGGAAGCTAGAAGTTCAAAATCAAGGTATAGATGGTTTAGTGCCTTCTGAGGCCTCTCTGTTTGACTTGCAGATCAAGAGCTTATCATGCTCTTTTCTGTGTGCCTGTGTTCTAATATCCTTTTATTATAAGGGCACTGGTTGGATGAAGAACCAACCATATACTCTCATTTCATCTTAATTAAAATTTTAAATCTTAACTCCAAGTATAGTCACATTCTAGATACTGGGGATTAGGACTTCAAAATATGAATTTGAGGAGGTAGAGTTCAGCACATAGCAGAGATAGTGAGAGTCTGCAAGGATGATGAGAGATATTGGCCTGGTTGTAGGACTATGGAAGGGGGCTGTGGTCCTATGAGTCCTTCTACTTGCCCCAACCCATTTTCTCCTACCTTCAGAGATACCTGGCCTCTCTAATTCTGAAGCCTTATGTTGCTAGTGCCATGAGTCAGGTTGCTTCCTTTGATTTACTATTCCCTACCCTCGTTCTTTTTCTTTATGAGTCACTTAACAGACCATAGAACACTCAGATCACATTTAGTTACTAGCCTTCTAGTTGCCTCATATCTTCTGAAATATTGTTGACATTTCTTACTGGCTGTTATCTTTCTCTTATTCAGTTATCTTTTTAATTAATTAATTAATTAATTATTTTTTTCTTTTATTCATATGTGCATACAATGTTTAGGTCATTTCTCCTCCCTTCTCCCCACCCTTTCCCTTACCTTTTTCAGTTATCTTTTTGATTTTATATTTTTTCTCCTTCTTTCTTCATGATGATGCAGTGGTAAATGTGCAGCTTAAAATCTTGGTTTTTAAACCCTAGAGTGCTCCTTATCAATAGTTGTGAAAAGTTCTATTCTTAGTGCAAAAATACACTTATTTTTATAGAATTTAATTGCATAAGAAGTGTTATTCAGGAAATTATAAATACTAAATATAGCATTAGCTGTAATTACTATGAATTTGGTGAAAATTTTATGTATAATCCTGGGTTAATACATAACAAAATAGCATACCATTTCATAACATTTAGTTATTTAAAAAGATATTTGGTCGAGGTTATGTTTCTTATTATTTGCCATTTTTATTACCTGCCTATAGACACTCTACTGTAGCCCAACTAAATTATCAGCTTGCTGTTTTCTAGACTTGTTCCATAGATTTCAGACTTTGTGCTTTTGTTTGATGTATTTCTTCCTCCTAACATGATTCAGCCCTGCTTGTTAAAATCCTCTCCATATTCCAAAGCTTACCTCAAAAGCCACCTTTCTTGATGCTCTTGTGTTTTGTTTCTTCTTTGAATGTAGCATTTATCTTCATGCCTTTAGAGTCAAGATATGAGTGAACTTGGCTTACCTTTCTTGCTAGTCAATAAGTATCTTGAAAACAGAGTGTTCTAGTTGATTCTTAATGAATGCTTTTGCACTTAATAAGAGCTCAATAGTATCTATTGATTTGAATTGAGCTTCCAATTTGAATTGGATATAAATTTTCAGTTGATAAGCATTTAAAAATATAAACTTATTTAAGTACTAATCTTAACAAAATAATTAGAAAGCTAAATGTGTTGTTAATATTATTATATATTCTCCTGACAGATTAAAAAAAAACAAACTTAAACATTATAAACCCAAAATCATGACTAGTTTTTATATTAGACAGGTCATTTGGGGATGTGTTTTCATTTTTGAAAATTATGGCAATGTTGTAACTGATCACATAGAATCAATCAGCAAAGGTTTTAGAACAAATTTAATATACACTCAGAGGTTTGTCAGTCTAAGTGCAAAAGACCCAATGACAGTCTGGTTATTATTAGAATGATAGAAAATGAAGAAGACATCTGTTTAAGAGATATTTCTGTTGAAGCAGAATTGGGGGCAGAGATCAGCTCTCTAAGAAGGGAAGAGAGCAGAACTAAGCAGATGATACATCTAACAGTTTTTCCCCAAGACGTTTTGAGTGTAAAGAAGTGGTACTACCAATGCACTAAAAGCTCTTCAGGGAATCTTGAAGATTTGGTGCATTGATCTGTGCCACAGAATAGGATATTCAGAGAAGTGAGAATAGGTTGGTCTCAATAATTTCAGAAGAGTTTGTGGTCTTCAAAACCAGCACACATTTCAATGTAACAAATATATAATTTTTGGGCATTGGACAGCATTACTGAATGATAACTAGTGATTTCTTCATCTCCTTTGTTTTGTGGTATATCATCAGGGACAAAAATGAAGCAAATTTTCTTTTATGTATACTGTAAACATGACCAAACAGTGGAATATCACAAGCAAGATGAAAACATAGGAGGACACAAGAACATGCATTAAAAAAACTTATTAATAAAAGGTGTTACATAGTAAGTCACAATAAGTATTTGCTTAATAAATGAGTAACAGGCTAATGCCTCAAATCTAGATAATGATAATTGATGATTTTAAACTAGGATAAAAGCAATAAGAACTAATCAATGTATGTTTTTCTACATTGTGAAGTTAGAAAATTATACTCTATAGACCTGGAGCACATTAGATCACATTCATATTACATATAGAGGAGTCAAATGCAGGGATTGTTGAAGTCCTTTGTCCAATGCACAAAAGTAAGTAGTGGGAACAGGTAAGAGTCAAATTCCGGTCTCCTCTTTTTTTGGCTCAGTCACCATGCTTAATCTGCCCACCATACTGCCAAAAAGAAAAGCAACTGAGCAATAAATGTATCAACTATCTATTACCAAAAGGACTGCAAAAGGAGAGCATGTTAAAGCCTTTATTGTTTTAATCAGTATAACCCACTCAGTTCTCTATCTTTATATGTAGTGCTGTGTATTTTATATTTTGCTAGAATGAATATGACTTCATTTATTCACTTGACCAACATTCATTGTATTCCTATTATGAATAGTTTAGTTTCAGTTTATTGACAATCTCCTTGACCTTATGGAGTTTTGACACAAATAAGCACACTCATATGGTTTAAGGGGAAATAAATAGGCTTTACAAAGCACAAGGCTCTGTTTTATTTTAAGATCTTTTCCTTTGGTGACCAACCTGTTTTCTTCTATGGCTACAAACAATTCCTTTGACCTCAATCATTTGTAAACCAATGCCCTCAATTACAGAAGGATGGAGAAGGTGGATGAATCATTGCCATTTGGTCTCTCATATGGCAAGCATGTAGGAGTCATATTATTATAATCAGCGTTACACAAAAATAGAACTGGTTTATTATTACAGATGAGGTCCTGTGGTTTTTAAGGAATAGTGCACTAAACACAATGTTATATAAAAGGGAAGAAATCTTGATAACTACTTAACTCCCTTGTAAGAACTTGGTTGTTGGGCAGTGATATGGAGCTTTGTGGGAGCATTTGTGGTGGATTTCTTCTCATAACTTTCATGATTATTAGGCAAAAGTATGTCATGACAATAGTAAAGCCATGCCTTTTGCTTTCTGAGCAGGTCTCTGTAAGCAATTTAATATGGTTCACCGAGAGAGGTTATGGTAGCTAGTCCATGTTAAGCCTAAACAAACTGCAGTAGAAATTGAAATGGTTGTTCCTAGCTCAATTCATGCCCCTGGATTAAACTGAAATATTATCCATGTCATGTAGGGATATTGAGGAGAGTCGTAATTCTGTTGGTTTCAGCTAGGTACTGCCAGTGGTAACTGCCATATGAAAAATTGAAAATATAGTTCCCAAAGAATTATTAACAACAGGTGAAACTTCAACAAGGAGTGTAATCCAGAACAGTAATAAAGTAAAGAATAGGGAAAATTATTTGCTATCTAAAAGAGTAAAATTATGAAAAGCTGTCATCAGTGAAATTACCCTCCTCACAGAATAACAGAATTGTTTAGATTTCCTTTACTGTTTCTGTTGAGTAAGCTGAGTTTACATTGTTTCTAGAGATACACACATTATATTATTTATTTCCATAACTGGTAAAATTCCAGAATCATAAATAACTTTTCCCACAGCCTGCATGGTTTTATTTGGTACGTACATGTTAATGCCTTCAATTACATTTCTACAGCACGTTCAATGAGCATTCTAATAAAATCACAGCCGCTTCAATGACCTTGAGCCTGAACTTCAGTCCTTCTCCTACAGAATTTTAAAAATGCAAACATGGAGGAGGCACAGGGAAGATGCATAAGTAATTGTGGATTCAAAGCATATGTTTATCTCTGGGAGTATTTGCTTCTCAAATGTTGTTAATATTTAAATATACATTTTCTGAAAGCAGCCATACTCTAATAATGAGAACTCTTGCAACCATCCTAAAATTTTGTGGGCTACCAATCTTCCAGTTAGACCACTTGGCTGAGCTAGTATCTGTAACAGTAATTGCCAATTTGACAACCCCTTTAATCTCCAAAGCACATTTCAAATATTAACCAGGAATCTGCACATAACTCTTCTGAGATTTAGTTATCTCCCATTTTACAGAAGTGACAACTAAGCCTACGTGCTTTGTTGCAGAACTGTAAATGTGAGTGAGGGTCAGAGCTGGGATAAAAATTCTGGGACCAGCATCTACTAAAATCAATGATATAGTATTAGCAAAGCCATTTTTGAATTTTGTTTCCCTAGTGAGGAGTAAAATATAGAGACATATGATACTAAAGACTATTTAGTATTTTTATACTTTGCTTCTGTCATATAGGGTCATGTTTCCCTAATGCATTAGAGTGTGATTACAATAAAAAGTAGTATCTGGTGGGGATGTAGCTCAGTGGTAGAACACTTGTCTAGCTTTAAGCAGACCCTGAGTTCTTCTTCAGCACCAAAAGGTTTGGGAAAAAAGAAAAAGCAATAGGACCAAGTTGTGATAAGCTTTGTTATACTAATATAACCTTCAGTGATTCCCAAACCCACTACCTTGCAGTCCCCAAGAAATACTTGAGAAGAGTTGTCTCAGTATATTAATATAGAGAATCTTTCTAGGAAGGGCAATGTAGATTTTGTGGCTTAGTGTTTGCTTTCACAGGATTAAGTAAAACAAGTCAGAATCTGTTGAAATTCCCCACCTTTTTTTTTTCAGCTCTCATATTACCATAGTATTTTGCAGAGCAGGTAAAAAAATGATTTCAGGATAGCTGGCTTTGTGGCATCTTCTAGTGTAAAGAATAATAAAAACAGAGAGAAAACGATAGTTTTCAATTATTTACATTTATTTAAAACTGATATCATTGAACACTACAAAAATCTGAAAATTAAGTTTTGTGTATAATTTACTTAAAGTAAAGAAGATGGAAATATAAAAATAAATAAATTAAGAGAAAGTCTATTAAGATGAGAGAGAAGAAAACAAAGGAATGAGACATAACTGATTAACATTCTGGGCAAAGTTAATACTAATGTGTTCCACTCCTTAGAAAATTCTAAAACTGAATATTTTAAATCTGGAAGGACAGTGAAAGAAATTATCTCATAATGTGATATTTTCATTTGATTCTAAGAGCTACAATTTTTCACAACTTAACATTCTTGTATAGGAATCTATCTTATAATCAAAATCGTCTTGCTGTTGTTGTTAGTTAATAGTTCCAGATTTCTCAAGCTAATCTTTGGGATTCATGAAAGAAAAATCAGAATTCCTAGGAATTCCCTTAATCATGTTGTTGTTCATTTTTCATAGCAGAATGTTTTAAATAAAATCAAGTGATCACAATAATACTGATTTTTTTGTGATAGGATTATGCTAAGGGTTAATTTTATAAGAAATTATTTATTTTAAAATGATATGAAAATGCATAATTTATTGGCATTATAAGTCAATGTATTTTAATAACCTATAAATCTCTAACCTGTTATAGTTTGTAGTAGCTTACAAACTATAGTTTGAGTAAAAATTATTTGACGTATTTAAAGGTTCTAATAAATATTTAATATTTAAAAGTTATTCTTAAAATGAAAATTTAAAACATAAAGACCCAATTTGATAATCTTGTGGCAAATATTTTATTTCATGGCAAATATTCCAGCTCCAGTAAGAAAAGTTTCTTCTAATTTGCATTGATGTTGATTGCATTAAGAATATTTTCAAAGCAACTTTGTTTGACAAGTTTGTTGTTATATAAGCTCTATTTTTAATGGCCTGGTTTTAGTTTTGATGCTGAAATCAATATTGTTTTTGCTTTTTTCATACTTCAGATCAGTTTTTGATTTCATGTTGTACTCTCCTACAACAATATTCACACTTTTTGCATTTCTTCCATTAAAGTATTCTTAAGGAACTTTACTCACAGCAAATATTCAAATAGTGCAGAATAACAGTTAATATATTAATGAGCAGTATCAGAATACATTGGTATCTCTTAGTAGGATCAACAGTACTACTCAGAATAACATGCTGAAAATGCTAATTTAAAGATTTATTTTGTTTCCAAATCTTGTTAATTCTTGGAACACCATAAAGATCTTATAAATTATTTAATAATCATTTTATTTGCAAGAATGAATCCCTGATAACTGCAGAAAGGGTACAAAAACCTATAGCATTGTAACTATAAGTAACACTGATTAATTAGCAATATCTACACATTGATTGCTAAGTTTTCATTTTTCACAGGAGAATCAGAATATTTTTCCTATTCTTTCTAATGATTTTTCTAAAGATTTTAGATTCAGACAACCACAAAAAGTTTCAAAGATTTTTCCACGTGGAAATCATACTATCCTCAGACATCAGTTATGACACAGTTGTGGCTATCTGTGCATATGTAAACATCAAAAGAATCAACATCAATACAAGCATCGGCAGTTTGGAATGGTATCCAAGCCGCAAAAAAAGTTTAGGATAAAGAGTAGGGTTCTTTTAGATCTTGCTCCAAACTTAATGGTTGTGAGGAAAAGATAGAGAAAGGGCTGTATCAGAATTGTTTAAGAACATTTCTGGAGTAAGTGTCAAAAGGAAGATAGTTCTACATAATTGCAATGTGAGTGTGAAAGCCCAGCATGAAAGTACTTATTTCTGTTAGCATTTTTTTTCTTTTGAACTGCTATACCAAGTATAATTCTGACTGCCCAGAAGTTAGAAGATGTTAGAGTGTATAAGAGAATGGATACTAAATTACTCTGAATTGAAAGGTGATTCAGAAAATTAGAGTCTGAAAGTGAAGACCTTTTAGCAGGATACCAATTTCTTTTGTATACATTATATTTTTAAAAGAGGGATATGACAAATAATAAAAAGTTGCAATAATTAATTCTAAGACAATGCCTCCCATAAGTAATAAATACAATTTCAAAGTGATAAGACAATACTTTATCAAAATTTTATTGGCAGTGTTTCCTTTTTTGTTGTTATGTAAAATAATACTAAATACAGCTTACAATCAATGATATCTCCAATTTTATAAAAACTATAGATGCAGGAATTGAAAAGCTGACTTCTCATAGTTGATATTTTTATAAATGTGCATGATGGTATAATATTGTATAAGTGTATTTGTTAATGGACTCGAGTATTTTTGAAGTCTTCTCAGATCTATATTAATACATGTATATCAATACAACTAGTTTTAGCTCTTGAATAAGTATTACATCCTATTAGTAATTACTGTTACACTATATACCTCCCCCCCACAACTCTCTTGAATAGTAATCCACACTATCAGTAATTGGTATTACATTAATTAATAATTAGTTTTTCACCCTATGAATATTTCACAATTTACCACATCCCCTGTAGATGGACTTTTTCAAAGCTTATTAACAATTCTGCAGTATCTCTAGTATAAGCTAAGGCAACATTAGCAACTCTGAGAACAAATGCAACTCTACAATATGACAGACCTTTATTTTTAGCTTGCATAGAGACCAAAATGCATATTCTCAATGGGTGAAAGTCTCTCCTTCATGTTGGAGCACCCAGCTCCTTTTATCTTGTGGCTCCACCATCAACAAGAGTGGCTTTTAAAGTCTCTGCTGCTTGTTGGCTTCAAGGCAGTGGAAGAGGCATGGGAGTTGTGTGTGGATTTTTTTTTTTTATAGCCTGGATGGGCTATATATGACTTCCACTTCTGTATCGTTTTCTAGAGTTCCAATGCAGGGCCTCTCAAATGGTGAGGAACTGAGGAAGTTTAGTCTGTGTGCCCAGGAAAATGAGGAAATAGGCTTGGTGAAGTGCTACTCAGTCTCTGCCACACAACGTCTTTGTCTTTATGCCCATGTATTAATCTATCCAGGACATGTACCACCAGGTGGAGCTGGTAAGTATTAGTGAATTTCTCAACTCCATCAGCCTTATAAGTGTATTGCTATTTCCATTTCCTTGGCAACTAGTGAAATCATTAAACTTTTTAATCTTTTCCAATATGACAAATGTGAAGTATTATTTAACTTACTTTGCATTCCATTGACTGTAATGTTGAGGAACTTTTCATAATTGTCTGTCACTGAAATGACTTTTTCCATTAAAGCCCCCTATCTTTTGTTCACTTTCCTATGGAAGTTGTTATTACTATTGAATAGTATGAATACTTATTGAGTAGTTTAAGTTCTTTATATGCGCTGAATATTGATACCTGGCAATTTGCATTGCAAATATGTTCTCTCAGTTGTTTTATTGTACATGCATTTGGTTTATGATACCTCTTCTCAAACAGAAGTTAGCTTTAATGCATTTAAAGATACCCTTTCCTTTATTTCTTGTGCTTATTGTAACTTATTCAAAAAATTTCTTCCATCCTTACAGTCTGAACAAATTCAAATACATGTTCTTCTAAATATTTTAAAGCTTTGTCTTATATATTTTTACTTTTAGATCACATATGATTTATTTTTAGGTAAGTAGAATATAATTATTTAATTTTCTTCCATAGGTATATAACCAACTGTCCAGGACCATTTATTGAAATATTCTTTTTTCCCAACTTATTTTTAACTTTTTCTTTTGGCAGTACTGGGGTTTGAACTCAAGGCCTCATTTTTGCCAAAAAACTCTACCCCAAAACTCCTAGACACTGTAAACAGTTATAATGAGGTGGCAGGATACAAAATCAACTTACAAAAATCATTACCTTTTTTATACACCAACAACGAACAAATTGAGAAAGAATATATGGAAACAATTCCATTTACAACAGCCTCAAAAAAAAATTAAATACCTAGGAGTAAACTTAACAAAGGATGTGAATGACCTTTGCAAGAACTACAAACCCCTGAAGAAAGAGATTGAGGAAGACTACAGAAGGTGGAAAGATCTTCTGCGTTCATGGATTGGTAGAATCAACATAGTAAAAATGGTTATACTATCAAATGCAATCTACATGTTTAATGAAATTCCCATGAAAATTCCAATGACATTCATCACAGAGATTGAAAAATCTACCCTAAAGTTCATTTGGAAACACAGGAGTCCACGAATAGCCCAGGCAATACTGAGCAAAAAGAGCAATGTTTTTATTGCAATAGCAATAACAATAACAATGTTTTATTGCAATAGCAATAAAAACAGCATGGCACTGGCACAAAAACAGACATGAAGACCAGTGGAACAGAATAGAGGACAAGGAGATGAATCCACACAGCTATGCCCACCTTATTTTTGACAAGGCACCAAAAACGTGATGGAGAAAAGACAGCCTCTTCAACAAATGTTGCTGGGAAAAGTGGTTATCTACCTGCACAAAACTGAAACTAGATCCATGTTTATCACCCTGTACTAGTATCAACTCAAAATGAATCAAGGACCTTAATATCAGACCCGAAACTGAAGCTAGTACAGGAAAGAACAGGGAATACTCTGGAAGCAATAGGTATAGGCAAGGACTTCCTCAGTAGAACCCTAGCAGCTCAGCAACTAAAAGAAAGGATGGACAAATGGGACTACATAAAATTAAAAACCTTCTGCACAGCAAAAGAAATTGTCTCTAAACTGAAGGGACCACCCACAGGGTGGGAGAAAATATTTGCCAGCTATACATCAGACAAGGGACTGATAACCAGAATATACAGGCACTCAAAAAACTAAACTCTCCCAAAATCAGTGAACCAATAAAGAAATGGGCAACTGAACTAAACAGAACTTTTTCTAAGGAAGAAATCCAAATGGCCAAAAAACACATGAAAAAAATGCTCACCATCTCTGGCCATAAAGGAAATGCAAATCAAAACCACACTAAGATTCCACTGCACCCCATTAGAATAGCTATCATCAAAAACAGGATGAGGGGAGAAAGGAACCCTTTTCGTACACTGCTGGTGGGAATGCAAGCTAGTGCAACCACTCTGGAAAACAATATGGAGGCTTCTTAAAAATCTAAACATAGATCTTCCATATGATCCAGCAATCCCACTCCTAGGGATTTACCCAAAGGAATCCGACTCAGGTTACTCCAGAGACACTTGCACACCCATGTTTATTGCAGCACTATTCACAATAGCCAAGTTATGGAAAACACCAAGATGTCCCACTACTGATGAATGGATCAAGAAAATGTGGTATTTGTACATAATGAAATTTTACTCAGCCATGAAGAAGAATGAAATCTTATCACTTGCAAGTAAATGGATGGAACTGGAGAAATCATCCTGAGCGAGGTTAGCCAGGCTCAGAAGACCAAAAATTGTAAGTTCTCCCTCACATGCAGACTTTAGATATAGGGCAAATGCAGCAATGTGGTTGGACTTGGGTCACATGATAAGTGGAGAGCACATAGGGGAGATAAAGGAATAGGTAGAAACCCAAAACATGAAAGCGTTTGATGTCCCTACTCCAGAGGAACTAATCAGAAACCTTAAAACGACAGGTTATCATGAGCACGGGATGAGGAACCTATGTAAAGATCAGTTAGAGTTGAATCAACATGGGTCATAACATATGGGTACATGAAAGCAATAGTAGGAATCTTTCTGTATAGCTATCCTTAACTCAACTAGCAAAAACGCTTTGTCTTTCTTATTATTCATATGTCTTTTCTTCAACAAAATCAGTGATAAGGGCAGAACGGGACCTGCCTGTAACTGAGGGGAGGAGGGGGAAGAGGGGAGGGGAGGGGGGCTGGGGGGAGAAATGACCCAAACAATGTATGCATATGTGAATAAATGAACAAATAAATAAAAATAAAAATAAAAAAAGAATACTTCCAGGTTCAGAAGGCCAATGCTGCATGTTTTCTCTCATATATGGAATATAGACCAAATCAAATGCAGCAATATTATGAAAACCAGGTCATGTTAAGGTGAGGGTTAGGGTTAGGGTTAGAGCACATCAACCACATTCAAGTTTTGTGTTTCCTTCACTTTCCCCATTCCTCCTGTGAGCCTTCTCCCCTTAGTGTGTGTGATCCATGTCCAGTAATATTATTGCATTTGGTTTATGTCTATAATCCACACACGAGGGAGAACATGTGATTTTTGGCCCTCTGAGCCTGGCTAACTTTGCTTAAGATGATGTTCTCCAGTTCCATCCATTTACTTGTGAATGATAAAATTTCAATAATTTGTATGTTCTAAACAAACTACTTGCAAGGTAGGTATTTGTCTCTTGTTTACCTATGATATATCCAGAGTCTAAGTAAAACAGTCCTTCAATATATTGAGATTATATAAACTCATAAACTCATAAACATTTGTTGACTATGAATAAATGAATAGAACTGATGATTTTTATTTTTACTCCTTTACTTCCTTCAGTTCAATTACTAAAACAGTATTTTCATTTTCATTTTTCAGCTATTATTTTTATTTTAACATATGTGCTTAGTATTTTCTAACCAAATCTATAATTATTTAGTATATTTTTTGAAAATGAGAAGTACATTGACTTGCTTTTAACAAACTTCCAAATTTTCAATTGTACATTAACTTCATCTAGAATTTTTAGCTTCGTCCTTTATCTTAAATAAGTACTGCTAATGTAATTATTAATTATAACCAACCAATTTTAATCATAACTTTGCTCATAATTAATCTTTCTTTACATTGGATCTGATTGTCTTCTTTCATATCTCTCCTTCTCCATATTCCTCCTCCTCCTTTATTTCATCTATTACCTTTTTTCCTTTTCCTCTAACACACATAAAAACTCCCCTCTTAGGTTATACATACTGAAACCTACTATGTAGTCTTGATACCTTCCATAGAACCCTACAGAAATATGCACGAATGAGCTAATAATGTAGACATTTTTCTTTGTTTTGCTCTTCTCCCTCTGAACTCCCTTGTGGAAATTTTTCCAGAACAGTATTCAACTAATTCATTCTCTTTGATGGCTACATAATAGCTCCTGGTATGACTATCTTATATTTTATTAAATTATTTTCATGGTGATGGACAAAATCACTTTATTTCAAAATGTTTAACATCAAAAAGTAATGCTGGTTTAAACATTTTGATAAGTATGTAGTAAGATTCTCATCCCCACAAACGAAGTAGCATTGCCATATCTTATGATACCTGAATTGAAAATTTTAGTAGATATTTATAGATTGTTGTACAGAAGAGTTATTATAGCTCCAGTTTTCACAACTATATTTAATAGTACCTTTCTCTCCTCCTGTCCCCATTATGCCCAGCCATAGGGGCCATTGCTCCTTTGAATGTTTGCCAGTTGCACATATATAAAGTATTATGCTTTGCAGCTCTCTCAGTATTTTGTCATATATTTTTGACTATTTGTAATTGTATATTCATAAATTATCTTTTGAATTGTCATCACTTTGAATCCTTTATAATCTATATGTACTTATTTGCTTTTTTTTCCATTATCTGCCTTACAACTCTTTTCTAAAAATGACATTATTCTTTTGACTTCATTTGTGATATATTTCCTCCAAATATTTTAAGTTTTAGCATAAATAGTGCCTACTTCTTTTTTTTTATTAAGAAATTCAACATTATATGTATTTATTATAGCTATAATAAAAAATGGAAAATAAACATTGGCAAGGATGTGAAGAAACTAGAACCCTTAATATATTGCTGGAGGGATTGTAAAATGATGCAGCCATTATGGAAAACAGTTTGGTGGATCCTCAAAAAATTAAAAACAGAATTACCATATTACCTAGGATTCTGCTCGGCATATACTTACTGGATTGACAACAGAGACTCAAACAGATACTTGCATGGCACTGTCATTGCAGCATTAGTCCCAAAGTTAAAAGGACAGCAGAGGTGTCTACTGTCAGATGAAGAGATAAAGTATAGCCTATACTTACAGCATAATATTAATCAGCCAAAAAAAGGCACCAAGTTCTTATACATGCTAGAACATGAACAAGAGATGAAAACATGCCAAATGAAATAAAGCTAGATATAGGAGACAATTATATTATTTCAATAACATGAAATATCTGCAAAAGGCAGATTCATAGAGACTTAAGTAAATTAGAAGTTACCCTATGTTGAAAGGAGAGAAGATGGGAAATTATTGTTTAATAGATAAATTGTTTCTGTTTTGAGTTATAAAAATTTTTTTTGGAAATAGATATTGATACTGGCTGTACAGCATTGTGAGCATAATCAGTGCCACTCAACTGTGTACTTTAAAATGGTTAAAATGGCCAACTTCATGTTATATACATTTTACCATAATAAAAACTCTTAAAAGCCTTTGCAGTTTACAAGATTTCCTCAAAAATATTTATTTTCGCATACTATATTAAGTCTTTAAAATGATTTTTTAAAATGTGCCTTAATACAGGGCTCCAATTGTACCCTTTTTCCTTATGAATGTAGTGCTAGCCTCATTTATTAAACAGTCCCTCATTTTCCACTGAATAGGACTATAGTCTGTCATATATTAAAATCTTTTATTTCTGGTGTCCCATTTTTATCTATTCTGTAACACTTATCTATTTATACATTTCAATTATAATATAATCATTTCTTTAAAGTGCTTTAAAGAATATACTGATAACTAGAAGGGAAGTTTCCTCTCATTATTCTACTTTTATATATGCTTCTTGGTTAATCTTAACCATTAAATGCAGCTATGTAAGATTTAAACCATTCTATCCAATTCCTTCTAAAGTTTTTTAAAATTCTGTTTCAAATTATGTTAAAATATGCATTTTGTTGGTTTGATATTGTTTTACATTAAATTTTCTTAATATGTATATTTTTCCAATTGTTCAAAATGTTTTCTTTCTAACAAAATTTTGTACCATTTCTCTTGGAAAATTTATTCCTATCTGCTTTAGAATATCTTTCTATAATTGTAAATATAATCTTCTCTAATTCTATTTCTCAATGCTTGTTGCTAGAAGAGAGGAAAGGTATTTATTTTTGTGTATCTGTCTTATATACATGCACTTTACCAAGTTCTCTTATTTTTTTAAACTCAGATTTTCTAAGTAGATGACTATATCATACCTTTCTATTTTGTTAAATAGGTCATCGTCATTGTCAGTGTCACCACTGCCTCTTCTTCCTTGTCCTTTTTTTCCTTCCTTTTTTCTGTTTTCCTCTTCTTCTTCTTTTTTTTTTGCTTTTACTATATTCCTTAGAACTTTCAAAACAATGTTGAGTTGTAAAAGCATTCCCAAATATTCTGTCCTGATTTCAGTTAAAATAATCTTAATCTTTTATTAGTTAGGAAAAGACTACTACTCACTATTTTCTCTTTCTACTTAATTCTGTATTTTTATTAAAAATGACTTGTGATTTATCAAACAGTTGTCATCTATTGATATATTTGTGGTGGATTGTTCCCCAATTTCATTTCTCCCTAAATTCAAATCTATGTCATAACCTCATTATGGATGGAGTATTTTTTTCTTACGTCTTGAGTTTGGTCTTTGCCATGTGACTTTGCTTTGTTCAATGTTACTTGGGTGGAAGTGACAGTGTGCCATGGGTAGGCTGTAAGAAACCTTCCAGGTTTCCATTGCCATTCTATGCATCTGCAGTCACCACGAATAGAGCCTCACTAGTGAAACCAGGGAGTGAGCACATGTGGAGTAGAGCCACTCCAGACACCCAGTTCAGCCAAGGCAAGGATCAGCAGCAGCACTCCAGCTGGCCTACTTATCCATGAGTTAGTGCTTGTTACTTTAAAGCCCTCAGATTATTGTTTAATGCAGTTCAGTGTGGCAATAATTAAGTGATGTACAATTTGATGACTAGAAGTAGGGTGGTAATAAAATAGCAAATTCTAAAATATTTGGGACTAAGCCATGTTTGGGAGGAAACTCTTCAAGGATATTGGTAAAATGACAACCTGTACAAAATGACAGTGAAGCAAGTGGGTAAATCTGCCACCTGCAGTTACATAGATGATTAAGTATCTGATGACACTGACAACTGGGCAAGATGGTCTCTCAGCTGAATGTTCCAAATGTAGGTCAGTTGCATTTAACTGCATTTGATAATTTGCCTACGTGAAAGAGATAAGCTTAGAATAGACTGACTAGTTTATAAGGAAACTGTAGATGGAATATTGGGAGCCCATAACTTTCTGGGCTGAAGAATTAAAACTTTCATATCTTGGTCTTTGGAGTTAGTAAAACATCCTCAAGTTAAGATTGAGTTTAAATGCAGAGATTAAGTCAAATAAATGAGCACTGGGTAAAACCTGTGTACTTAGTACAAAACATGGAGGTGGGATCAGAATTTCATTATGATCTTTGAGATAATTAGGGTGACAAGTAATATGTCTTCTCAGATGAATAAAACAGTTTGTATAAAGTATAAGTTTGTAGTTCCATGGAAGCTTGATAGGCCCCAAGTATTTATAATTAAATCTAAGAGACACATATAAAGGGGAATTTTAAGTGTGTTTTTTGACAAAGTTGACTAGCATCAAATATATAGAAGACTCATAAAGTTTTGAAGAAAGATCAAGCTGGAAAAACCTAAATCAAAACTTGTAGACACAAGCAGGAACAAGGCTGAGAAAATGGTTCAGTCATCAAAAGGCAGCAAGTTTTCCAAAGCCTTCAACAGAAGTAACCAGTGAGGATTTTGGACGGGGAAACACTTCACAGAGGATAGAACCAAGGCCTGTGGATAATAACCCAGGACTAGGGATATACTCCCAGGGATCAGAAACAGAACCTAATCGATAATATTCCCTTTCTCAGAGGACAGTGACCTGGCAGCATTTGATCAATGGGATTTTCAGAATTGATTTTGGAGCAATGAATACTGTGGAGTTATCTGGTCCCTGATCCACCACATTTTAATGTCTATTGGGTAAGGGATAAAGGGGAGTGATGATTTGTTTTTTTTAGTTCATAGTTCTTTTGGTCGAGCTGTGTTTGGTAATGATATAGATCAAGTTCCTTGATTTTGAGCCTGATGTCGTGATTGGAAAAAACTGTTTGGAGTACTGGTGTAAGAGTGTATAGGGCAGTTTGAATTATTGTACTAGATTCTTTACCCCTCCCATACTTTTGCCACAGCCTAATCATAGCTAGAGAATATTTCCTTTGTTTGACTTTGCCCTTGGCCATGTGATGTTTCCACTTGATCTCTTGCTTTTCTGCTGTTATTGGAAAAGGAACTTCCTCCAGCTAGCTGCTGCCACTTCTTCCAGGATCCCAGAATGAACATGTGTGAGCAGAACGCGGTAGGCTTTCATGAAGGAAGAGAACTGCCCAGCAGAGTCCAGCCAAGACCAGCAGAGTTGCCTCAATCAATACACAAATCCATATGAATAAATAATTGCAAATTTTTTAAAGTATGAGATAATGAACATTTTAGGCTTTGTGGGCCATATGATCTAGTTGCAACTATTCAACTCTGCTGTGGTAATAAAAAACAGCCTTAGCAAAGCATAAACTAATGGGCATAGTTATATTACAACAGAATTATTTACAGACATCAAAATTTCAATTACATGTAAATTTTTCACATATCGAAGATATTATTTTGATACTTTCAACCATTAAAAATATAAAAGTCATGCTTAGCCTATAGGCTGATACACACACACACACATACACACAGACACAAATATATGTTGGCCCCCAGACCAAAAATCATTTGATGATTCCAATTTTAACTTACTGAGTTTTGTGGTTTTACCTTAATTTTTCTTCATGACCCAAGGTGGAGATTCTATAAGTTATCAAAGCAATATTCCTAACAATCCTTTTTAGATACATATTCTACCTCAACAAAGCTCTACTTCTTATGGTAGATGTTCAAACTTTTCTTTCTCCTCTCTTTCTCTCAGTCTCCAGAACATAGAATATTTTATCCCCATCAATGTACATGTAAATTCTTTGTTATGTAAAACATTCTTGGATCATTTTTTCTTCTATTTTTATCCATCATCTCTGATAAGTAAAAGACAAATATCTTTCTTGGGCCTTACGCTCTTAAAAAGCCAGGAATATGGGTAAGTATATATTTTGTTCATTTACCCAGACAATTTACTCATGCAAATAACATTACCACTTAATGCTACAAGAAAATCATTTAAAGTAATATTGTGTAATAAAACCAAATTTTCAAAAAGGTAGTATTTTATATTGACATTAACAAATTCAAAAAAGGAAAAAAAAAAAAAAACAAATTCAAGGCTGAATTGCCTTCTAGTATGGAGTCAAGAGGAAATGACCCACTACCTGATATACCATAGTTAAATGCAAATACAAACCAAGCATTTTTTAAAGTGTGATTCAGCATTGCAAGTATTTTCAACTCCATTTCCACTGATAATGACATTTAAACTGAGTTCACTGTGACAATTACAGCAAAGTACTATTAGGTTACACACATCTGCAGTTGCTCAGATAAACACACTCACTAGACTTCCTAATTCCCTTTTGAGGGAAAAGGAAGCCCATTAATGAGACCTCATCACTGACCAGGATAGAATTAGTTGTTTTATTAGGGACAGTTTATAACATATCCCCTGGGACCTAGGGCTATTTGAATTTCTTGTGGTATGTCAGACTGTGGAATATATTTTCTAGCCTAAAATCCTAATAAAATCAAGAAGGTGAAAAAAAGGCTTTCTCTTCTTTATTTTCTTTTCCTTCTGGCTTCTCTCATAATATTTTAACATGAAATTATTTTTACAAACTATTTTCTGGCACAAATATATGGATTGGGGTGTCAACTCTACAGTGGTCAAGTCTGATTCAGTGTGACCAAAACTTTAGAGAGAGAAGGAAGAGAAGAAAAGAGAGGAGAAATAAGGAGTAGGTCTGAGAGATGGCAAAAGAGGTGAGGGGAGAGAGAAGGACAACAAGAGAAGCAATGGGAAGAGACAGGAGGAAGAAAATAATCAGATTTACATTAGAGATAAGGGCCAATTCTCATGAAATCTGAATACAGAGGAAAGAAGGATCTGTCTCAGGTCCTGCTTAGTTGGAAAGATTTAATTAAAAAATTTAAAATCCTGAAAGTGCTGTTTTATTGGGACAGTAGCTGTTTCAATGCACACAGCATTCTTTACTTAAAATGCAGCTATTTTAAACAGCCATTTTGTCCCTACTTCAGAAACTCTGGAAAAGGGATATACATTTAAAAGTTCAAAGAGGAAAATACCACAGAATATGGGGTCTGAAATTTTGAGAATAGAAGGTAGCATAAAGAGTTCTTACCCACTAACTCTGATCAATTGATCTACGTAGAGCCCTCAGCAGAAAAAAGTCCTTTGCCACATGTAGGTGTGGTGACAGCAGAAGTGCTACCCAAATCACCATTCAAGGTAGGTTCTGCTGCCTCAGCTGGTGTTGCCCCAGCCCTCCAGTGTTCTATTTCTCCAGTATCTGCCTCAGTGGCAGAGGATCATTTCAATTAATGTCATGACGTCCTCAAGGCAGCCCATATCCAGTGGGTGATCACTGTGAGAATATAAAGCTCTAAACATTTTCTGCCTATAATGGATCAACTCTGATGGGTGAGAATAATAAGCATGTTTGTTTTGCTATGCCTATACCATTTGTATTGAAGAGAAAAGTTCTTCCTTCAAGTCTTAAACTATAATGGCAGAATAATTATTTATTTTCAGATTTTAAGGATAAAAAACAAAAGGAACATTGGAATCCTCTGGGAAAACACCAGAAAGATTCAAGCATTGAATCTTTATTCTTTAAGTATTGACTGATACTTGACCCATACCAGATAGAAAATAGCAATATAGGAAACAATTAACACACAATTTAATATATACTACCTGGAACTCCTCTAATGAGACTGTCTCGGAAACAGAGAGCAGCTTTGTTAAGAGAAGTTGGGAAGGAGTCAGTATTTTCCTGTTATAGAAAGGACATGGAAGGGCTCTTTCAGTGAAGAGAGTGGAATTCCCAAGGGCCTCAAGCCCAGAAAGGATGGTGTCCTTGGGGAACAGGTAGTTTTTGGCATGATGAAGTATAGGGTGAAGGAGGCTTGGAGAGAGGATCAGGTGGGGCAGCAAAATATCTGGTTACTGCTAGTTGGGGAAGGTGTTTTTTGCCTTGCTTAGGAGTTGGACTTTATCCAATAGCCAATGGGCACATTTAGAAAGGGAAACTGCAAAGCTATTTTGCATGTGTTAATGTTTCTGACAGATGTTAGATGTTTCTTGAACTGTTTTGGATTCTGATGTTGTCCTTTGGATTAGTTTATACTTCTGTGGGCCCTAAAAAGGAGAGTATTTCAGGGGTCCACCACTTAGGAAAGGCAGGTCTCAAAACAATCAGAGATGGGATTGCTGTTTCTCTCTGAATCTTTCTTGGTCTTAGACCTGCATTTTAATGAGGCTCAATATGCTAAGAGTTATTGGAGAGTTCTGGGATGTTCTGGAGGGAAAGGAAAGGATTTCTGATACATAGAAGTGAGCCAAGGAATAGAAAGGGGAATAGAAGCGTGTGGTAAAGATGAGCAAAAATGACCTGTGAGCCGATGGCTGAATCGGTTTTCTTTTACTATCCCAGAGCTTTCAGGAAATCACGTGTAACAGTGTGTGTCCTAGCTGAACTGGAGGTGTCTCCCTGGTGTTCCAGCAAGTAAAATTAGAAAGCACCTGCTGGAAGTCCTCCAGTTGCTCTGGGCAGGCTGTCTCCTTAATTGTGACAGGATGGTCAGGGACACAAACAGGTGTCCAGCCATACTCCCTGATTTGTCTGGGTCTCAGGAGCCCCATAAAGAGTCTATAAACTCATCTACAATTAGGGTGCATTACAGATACAGATGATAAACCCTGTGAGGAGTAGGAGTTCAGGGTGGTTGGAGGGAGAGGGGTTGGTATATGGTCTGGGGGAGGAGTGGTATCTCAGGATGTACAAGTGCAGGAGCACTCCACAAGATCTCTGGCGGAAACAACATGGAAAGCTGGGGGTGGACTCCACGGCAGGGCCAAATGTAGCAAAGGAGTAGGAGTGCTGGCACAGCAAGAAGCTGTGCTTGAGATTCTTCTCATAGCCCTGTCTCCTACAGGAGTCTGTGCTTCCTAGAAGGAACTGCCTGGGTGGTAAAACTGACAGGATCCTGGTTCAAATAATTTTGCAACAAGACCTCATTAAAAAAGAGCTGGAGTAAGGCAAAGGTACAGATCACCCCCAGCTAGAGAGATGATTGTGGTCCAGAGACTGGGAGGCAGGTGATGGAGCTTCACTGGTGTCATGACAGAGACGAGAAGATTCTGATCAATGATGGAACTGTGACAATGAAGTCTGTGGGGAATGTAGGTGGCAGCGTTAATAGATCATTGTGACATTAAATATGAAAGGTGAGAGAGGAAGATGATCTAACAACACTCTGTTGCTGCTTTCATAGACAGTGATATGACAATTCCGTGAGAGATGCAAGAAATCAGAACAAAAAGAAATGAGATTGAGTTTGATATGGAGAAAGTTTTCTTATGTTGGAACAGGTTGCTTGATTGTCTGTAATAATATTGGGTGAGAAAAAAAAAACAAAAAACCACCAGGCAGTTGGGTATAGAACTCTTAAGAGAAGTGGCAGATGAAAAACTAATATTGGAGACAGTTAAGAATAGAAGCTTGCAAAAATATATTTAAGCAATTATCAGAAGCAGTGGAATAAAGAGGATGCAGAGAATGCAGGGAAAAATACAGAAAACAAAGGGGCAGACCTGGGGATGCATATTTTGTGGAAGGTTGGGGGATTTTTCCAGACATATTCCACGGTAGTGAGATGAAATAAGAAAGGAGAAATCACCACTGAGTGACATCATATGGTCAGCAAGACCAAAGAAAAATGAAAGATGCCTTTAAACTGTTGGTCTGTGGTCATATATAGTAGCTGAGAAAAATCCCTTTGAGTACCTTCTGGTATCATATGTGAAGGGAAGACTGTAGTGCCAGGCAGGAGCTACCTTTCAATGATCATCAGTTCTCCAACCACAGTGCTATGCAGGTGGGGGTGTAAAACTGCGAGGGCATGCTGCTTTTCCAGGATTTCCCTTTGACTCAGATGTATTCCTGGTTGGGGAGAAGATTCAGCTACTTCTTCTTTGTCCCTTTACCAAGTCCTTCCTCAGATGAGCTGTGCTTTAAAGGAATTTGGGAAAGTCTCGCCCTATGCCTGTGATTACTCTACCCCATTCTCCACCCCACCTACAAAAATACCTCAACTGGATGTAGCATGAAGGATTACATTCTGCTGTTCTTCAAAGAAGGGCCCGCTTTTCACTTTCCTCAGATTAGAAAAAAATAAGCTCATGCCACATTTTTCTTGTATTATCATGCACATAGTAAGGAGGAAATGGAATTTACTCAAGAAGAACACGCAAGTACTTGTTGTTTCTAATGGAGAAAACAAAGGTAAAGTAGCAGGGGCAATTTGGCTCTTGTAGCCTCTGAATAGCATTCACTTTTATTGCAAATGAGATTTAACTGAGATCTGGTTTTTAAACTGCACAAAAGCAGAATTTATTAATATTTTCTTGGTTTTTTTTATTAGGGCTTTGTTTTCAAACACAAATGAGACAGCTGAATCTATTCATAACTAAAAATGTAAATGTTATCATTAACATAAACTAAGCAAAACTGAAACTCTTACAAAAGATGCTACTTAAAGATGCAAGAGAGCTGTCTGATAAAAAATCAATCAAAATAAGTCCAGAAGTGCTTCTTCTACTTGAGAAGAAAAAATAATGTAATTGGTAATTACAAAAAGAGAATAGAACAGAATAGCTACACTTTAAATAGTTGATTAAGGTTCAATGGTTTCTCTATAGTGTTTTGAAAAAAAAGACTATTTAGTGCATAAGGAAGACCTTCTGAGATAAACAAATAGAATTAGGTAAAAACATTTTCTCATTTATACTGAAGGGAAGAAAAAAAATCACATCAGCTGCTCACATTACAAATTAGTTTCATTAAAAACCTGAACTAATTTCAGTATTTGGAAAGATTTCATGTTACAGATAAGTACTTTCTTTCCCAAAGATCATATATTTTTTTTCTTTTCAATTCATTGATTGAAAGTATTATGAGATGAATTCTTGGAAATTCTCTGATATTTTTAACATGTTATTTTAATACAACACTCAGTACAAATTTGCTTTTAGCCATATGCTCCTCCTCCTTCTCCTTTCTTCTTTCTCTTCCTCCTCTTTCTCCTTCTTCTTTCTCCTTTCTTCTTTCTCTTCCTCCTCCTCCTTCTTCTTCCTTTTCCTCCTCTTCCTCCTTCTTCTTTCTTCCTTCTCCTTTTTCTCTTCCTCCTCTTCCTTCTTTTTTGAGACAGACTCTTCCTATGTACCCCAGGCTTGCCTCAAACTTGTCTGTGACTGCTGAGTGCTGATAATACAGGTGTGCACTCCCTCTACCCCCACTTTGGTATTTGTTTAATTAATTAATATATTAAAAAATATTTACTAAGTGCCCACAGTTTCCTAGGCACTATTGGACAGAACTCAGAAAAAAAAAAAAACCCACAATTTCACTTTATACAAAGAGTTAAGAAGAGTAAAGACATTTTTTCTCTCATAATCATGCAAGGATATACCTTCTTT
This sequence comes from Castor canadensis, assembly GCF_047511655.1. Lineage (NCBI taxonomy): Eukaryota > Metazoa > Chordata > Mammalia > Rodentia > Castoridae > Castor > Castor canadensis. Next base: position 103,816,517 of record NC_133392.1, on the reverse strand, counting down.
TATCCCTTTTTGTGCTGAATTTTTTGGCATAAACATATTTTAACTTTTAACAAAAGAAATAAGTTTAATTTTTCACCACTGACAACAAATCTAGAGGCAGTTTTTAAGGTTCCTCTCTTAAGTTTGATTATTACTTGCTTTGCCTGGCCAGGTGCTCAGTACTGAAAGGGAATGTCTTTGTCTTGTCATCTCACTGCCCTGTACACTGTTTCTACTGCTTTCCTTTCTAGGACCTTTGTTAAGAACCTGGCTCAATACTAACAAATGAACTTAATGGTAAACATAGACTTGCGATCTTTTTAAACATGCTGGTTTCTCTAGTCTATTTATTAGAAATTTGACAACAGCTATGGCAGAGATCTTACCCATGGCCTTTTTGGACCATCAGAGGCCAGATCTGGTGCTTCAGATCTGTTTAACCGAGAGACAACTAAATTTAGCTTGTCACATTCAGAAGGCAAATTAGACAAATCAGCCACAAAAACAATCAGACAATTTAAAAGACAGGTGATCTAATTGGGATTACATTGCAATTGCTGGGAGGGAGGGGTCTAAAGAGAGCAAATTCCTTCTTGTAATCAGATTTTGTAGGTCAGAAGTGAGAAAATGTCAACAGTTCTTCAATCTGTCTGAAAATGAGTAGTTACAAAATTTCATGTGGATGAAGGGTTATGTGGTGTGCACTTCCAATGAACTGAACTCCTGACACTAACTTCTTCACCCACTTTCCTCCCTTCTTTTTTCCATCTCTCCTTCATTTCCTTCCTTCCTTTTAAAAAATCATATGCTTAACAAACAATATAATCCCTATTATATGCAGATGAAAAGCTTCTCACTGTAGTCCTCTTCAAGGATTAAATGGAAGTTAATAGATGTATTCTCAAAGAAGTCAAAAATGTGTGTTTAGTGGATAAAGGCATGAGTTTTGAAGTTAGATGGACCTGTGTTTAAGTCTCTCTCCTATTGCTTGGTGTCTGTGTGACCTTTAGCAACTGTTTCATCCTCTCTAAATCTTAGTTCCTTCTTCAGTCAAATACAGATAGTGATAGCCCTCACCTTATAGATTTGTTGTAATAATTAAGTGATAAAAGGCAGCAATGAACAAGTAAGACTTAGAGAAATTAGAGGCACAAGGAGAGGGAGCATTAAGTACTACAGATAATTGACGCAGCCTTTATTCCTTAACCTAGTAAAGGAAGAAATCAGAAACTGGGATTATGAAGATGGTATTTCCTTCTGTTCATATCTAGCATTTTCAAAATTTATCATTTGTTTTTGTTGGGAACATTCAAAATTGTCTGCACCAGCTATTTTGAAATATTCAATTAATTATTGTCATCCATAGTTTTATTACAGTACTAGAAAACATTAGAAGTTATTTTTCCTATCTAATGCACCACTGTACCCACTAATCATTCCCTCTCCATCCCTCTCTCCTGAGGGTTTCTAACCACTATTGTGCACTTTGCTTCGAGATCAACTTTTTAGCTTCTATGTATCAGTGAAAATATGTAGTATTTATCTTTTTGCACCTTTTTTTTTTACTTAACATATTATCCTTCTGTTTCATTCATGTCACTGCAAATGACAGAATATCATTCTTTTTATGGTGAAATTATAATCCGTTTTGTATATCTACCACATTTTCTTTATCTACCACATTTTCTTTATTGTTTTTGGACACCTATGTTGGTTCAATATCTTGGCTTTGGTGAATAATGCTGCAACAAACATGAGAGTATATCTGGGAAGGAGTGACTCATGCCTGTAATCCTACACTAGGGCATTTTGAGGTCAACCAGTACAAATAGGTCCTGAGAACCTATCTTGAAAATACTCAACACGAAAATGGCTGGCAGAGTGGAACAAGTGGTAGAGTGCCTGCCTAGCAAGCCTGAGGCCTGCTTTCAAATCTCAGTACTGCAAAAAGAAAAAAAAAAAAACCAATTTCCTCTTTGCATATGTATGTAGTAGTGGGATTTCTGGGTCATCTGGTAGTTCATTTCTAGTGTTTTGAAGAATCTTCACAGTGCTTTCCATAGTGGTTAAGCTAATTTACCTTTTCACCAACAGTGCATGGGAGTTCCCCTTTCTCCACAACCTTGCCAGCATTTCTCATTCTTTATCTTCATTGATAATGGCCATTCTAACTGATGTGAGATGATATCCCACTGCAGTTTTGATTTGCATGACCCTGATCACTAGTGATGTTGGATATTTTAATCATATGTTCACTGGCCAGTCATACATTCTCTTTTGAGACATGTCTATTTGTTCATTCTTTGATGAGATTATTATGGTTTTTACCATTGATGTGTGAGTTCCTTATATGTTATCGAATTAATCCTTTGTTGGATGAATAGTCTGCAATTATTCTCTTGCATTCAGTAGATTGTTATTTCACTCTGTTAATTGTTTACTTTGCTGCCCAGAAGCTTTTTGGTTTGAGGTAATCCCATTTGTCAATTTTTTGCTTGTGCTTTTGGGGTCATATCCAAAAATATTTTTGTCCAGATCTACATCCTTAAGTGTTTCCTCTACATTTTTCTCTAGTGGTCTTATAGTTTGGTGTTTTACATTTAACATTCTGATCCATTTTGAGTACATTTTCTGAGTTGATTTCCACACATGGTGAGAGAAATATTCAGTTTCTTTCTTCTGCATGTGGACCCATTATTTTTCAGAACTCATTTCATTCAGATATTGGGAGAACTTGCCTTCAATTTGCTATTTGACAGACTATTCAATTAAGTTAGATCAGAATTAGCAGTAGAGGATTTTTAGTTTTTATTTGTTTTATTTAGCCATTACTGAGGTTTTTGAATTCTGGGTCTTGAGGTTTTGAACCCTTGTTAGGCAGGTGCTTTACCACTTGGGCCATGACCCCATCCCTTTCTGATTTGCTGTTATTTTTCAGCTTGGCCTCATGCTTTTGTCGGGCTGGCCTCTGACCATGATCCTGCTACCTCCACTTCCCAAACAGCTTAAACTACAGGTGTGAGCTACCAAACCTGGCCAACAGTAGAGATTAAAAAAAATAAAAATAGAGATTCTGTGACAGAGATTAATTTACAGTTCTCAACATTGTACCAGGTATATCTACTTTTGGAAAATTCAAAAATGAATTTTTAAGAACCTCTATAAAGACTCACAATGAGTCTGAAGGATATCCTTAGTTGAAAACCATTAGTATACTAAGTGATTTTTATTACATTTCTTCAAATTATGATTCAAAGAAATACAGAAATATTCTTATTTCCGTATCCTTAGTTTCTTTAAAATTAAAGTAACATTAGAAAATTGCTAAGAGATTTAGAGGAAATATGATCAGTATTAAGCAGTTGGTAAGTACTCAGTAATACTAATAATTAATATTTGTGCCACAAAAGAGATGTTGTAAGAAATCATTTTATATATGAATGGAGTTGATGAATTTGGAAAAATGAAATATTATCAATATGAAGAGTCTTTGAATCTATTAAATGCTACTAGTTTACCCAGAATGATTATAGAATTAAGTATTTTAATTAATTTATATCCTTGGTCTACCCAGAAAATTAATTTTGATTTAATTCTTATTGCTGAAAATATTTCTAAAAGCTTTTTTGCTTTAAAATATCTTGTATAGTCCACAGAATTGAATCAGTTTTTGATAATGGCAGTGCCACAGCATTACCATTCAGAACAAATATTTTCTTTGTACAGCACTAATATTGCTTATTGAAGAAGACTAGAATAAGGATTTGGATATTCAAGACCTATTTGAGAGGTTGTTTTATTGCTTTCTGTTTAGTCCTTTGTTTCTAACATAAATCATGGTTCCCTGCATCCCTGGTAGTCACCTTGAAGAGCACTGTTATAGAAGAGTCTTGTGCAACAACAGTTGGAATCCGTCCTGGAGCATTCCCTCCTATATTGGAGCTTTATATCCTATCCCAGACAAAAAGTAGGAACAATTAAGACTGGTCCTTGGATATATGTTAGCACCTGGGGATATATTCTAGGGAAGAGAGGTGTAAAGAGACTAAATCTCCTATTCTAAGCTGTGGACTTTTGATACTCCTGGGAAAACATTATTTATTCTCCAAATGGCAAAAACAGTCAGTCTTTTATAATACTTGCCTTATCACCTTTTCATGAAGATCATGTGTGCTAACATTTGTAAAAGGACAAAAGGGCTGGTCATCCCAAATGCCTAGGAGAGTCCTCAAGGAAACCTGAGGAGTGAATAAATAAATATTCTTCCTTTTTCCACCATCTGAAGCACCATAACACTTTTGCTGTACCTTTCTAATGACATGTATTATATTCTATCTTGTAACCCAACTAGTCTTATTGTTTCTTACATTGTACAATAAACTCCTTTAGCACAGGGCTTACTCATGTCTCTCACAATTTTGTTTTCCCAAAGAACATAGCAATGAATATTTGTTGAGTAAATGTATGCTGTAAGTAAACTCAGCTACATAAATAGTATATGTAACGAAGGATCATCATGTTATTTTCCTAAGTGGTCTTGGAGACTCATAGAATTACTCCATTATACATATTGTAATTGCATTTAGCATAAAGAATATTGCTGAAAACATTTTATATTTTTCTTTCAACATTATTGAATAACATTGCTTTGTTTTTCAACTCTGACCATGTATGGTGACTGTTTTAACGATCCATAAAGTCCCCAAAATATGTAAGACCTATCATAATAGAATTCTTTGAGAACTGAAAGATATTCTAAGCCATGCACATGTTTTCTTTTCTTTTTTTTTTTTTTTTTTTGTAGAAGGCTATCAGTATTAGGTTCAATGAGAAAAATGGGGAAATTGGATTGATTCCTTATTTTTAGCGTCTGTTAGATGACTGTAATTCACTATTCTCTGGGGCACCTGAGGGTATACTTCATCAACTGTGATGGATTTAGAGTGCAGCTGCTTTGTATCTCTTGGGATCCAGCTTTCTCAGCCTATCACTCCTCCTGAAATCTCACCATTGCCTCCAAAGAAGTAGTGTGTCAATATTATGATTTTATTGATAGCCACACAATTCATGTTCCACTTCTTTCCCTAACCTTTTTTTTTGGTATGTGATTGTATCTGCTGATTTAGCCCTTTCATGCTAGCCAGTTTTTATTTCCCCAAGCATCTAGCCTTTAAAACTATAATGCATCAGCTTATTGAATAAGAGATGTATGACCGTGCTTATATTCAAGCATACTGTGCTTACATACTTAGTCTTACTAACGTACTTCAGCTACATCAATATTCTGTTAGTTCTCATAATAGCCTGCCACATTTCCTAGTCATTGTATAATTATTAATCCTCTACTATATTTAAAAAATAAGTTAGACAGGATAATGCTCTAAGACTGAAGGCTTTGATACCCTAGAAAATACTGTATTATTCAGTCTATCAATTTTCAAATGCAAATTTATGTTGCAAAGAGATGAGCCTTACAAACAAAGAAGAAACAATACATGTAAAATATCTTGTTTTCAGGTAGATTGGTTTCTGCCTCATTCTTATCTAGAAGCTAAAGATTAATAGATTAGAAAGCATTCTTCTAAAATATGAACTCACAATTTATAAGACAATTATAAAAAGAACGAAGCAATTGTTTTCAGCTAATGTAATGCATGAGCTCTACACACAGTCAATAAGTAGAAAATGGCTAATAGGCGATATTTACTGATGTACATTTGAAAATGCTATTTTACCCAAGTTTTAGAGACAACTTTTCAGAAGATTAAACATCTAGAGAAAACTTATTCTACTGCAGAGATAAGAATAGGATTCATAACTGATATTTCTAAACTACTGTAACTTGTTCATTCAAAATTATAGCATAGTTAAGGATCAGTAGATTACATGGTTGTAATATACAGAGAAATAAATAGCCACCACTTTAAGAAACTTCTTTTTTAAAAAAGAGCTGAAATTCAGAGTGAGAATACTAAATGTAAATCAAGTGTTAATGGGATGTGACCCCCCCATAACACCTTAGTGTCTTCATGACAGCATATTATAGCACTTATGAAAGCCTGTGATGTAGGTTATGTGCCCATCTTCTCCCATTGACTTGTGAGCTCATCCTGTAGTATAATTGTATTTGCAGCACCTAACCCAGTGCCTAGGGCAGGTTTACATTAACTTTTTAAATGAAATTACTATGTATTAATAATTAAATTGACAAATTGGCCATAATAAATAAAAATAATAATGAAATTAATTTTAGCAGTATTAAAAGAGGGAAGTAAATCAGCACTGACAGCATCTTTTAAAGTATGTTTTCTGTTTCACACTAGAACTTTTAAAAATAATATTGAGAAACTTGTTAAGTTAGAAAGAAAACAATGTAACTATTCAGAAAAAAGTGAAGACTGTATTCTAATCAATCCCACTCCCCCCAAAAAATTAGGAAAATTTTCATGGAATTTTACTATTTTTTTAAATAGTTAAGCCCATTAATTTCAAATATTTGTCTATTTAGGTATTCTTAGGATTGATTTTTAAGTGGATTTTAAAATAACTATACTACTTTCTACAACAGAATCAGGTTAAGCAACTAGTAACAAAGACTCTTGCCCAAATCTGCCCCCAAAATGCCTTAAACAACGTGGTTGCTTATTTCTCTCTTAAGAGCATATGTGAACAGGCTGATAGTTCCAGGTTTAGCTCTACTTACATGAGAAATCTGGGTTCTTTCCATTTTGCCTACCATTTTTACAGATTTATGTGATTTTAAAGTGGCTGAATCAGTCCTTGCATTTGTGTGCCAGCAAGTACTAATGAAGGAACCAAGTTTCTTTTAAGGAAACTTAGAACTTGCATACAAAAGTTCAACTTATATCTCATTGGCTGGATTCTCTTTTTGTTAATGAGGAAGATCAGCTTACAATATTGAGAGTCAATGAATAGTTTGTGTGGCATGGCAAAATAATAAAAACAACAAAAACAAACAAATAAAACAACCCCCCACCAACCTAACACTGTTAAAAACATATAAGCAAAAAGTGTAGAAGGTACAAAGTTGAAATTTTTCTGTCACTCACATTAATGGACATCTGTCACTGTAGTCTGTTTGCACTTTTTGAATGCTCTCTCCTCACAAGAAAGAGTTCCTTATACTTTACCCTCAGCTTTCTAAGAGGAAGAGAACAAACTTGTGTTTTGTAGGCATTTATTCTGGCCAGAGTGTGACGCAGGCTCTATCAATTGAATGCACCTGTGTGAGGCTTTGATCCAGAACTGATTTATTTGGGGAAATAGGTAGAGCTCAGGGAAGGCATTGGCTCTCAAAGGTTTGTAGTTCTGGCTACACAGTCAATGATTCTGATGGTGACTTCCTGATTCAGTGGCCACCTGATTGTGGCAGAGAGAGCACCTGCTTTAGTTGGTCAATTTTGTTGTGTGTTTCTGGGAGTCTTTTAGGAATCCTCAGCCTAGGAGCTATATTTTCAGGTTTAGATGCCTGAAGAGATTCTCCCACCTTCAGAAATTAAACATTACTGATAGAGTTGAAGTTCCTTGTGCAGTCCTCCCTGATCTATCTCTCTACAACACACTCCCTCCACCACCAAGATAATCACTATCTTAAATTGAATATTTACCATTTTCAAACATATACCTTTTTTAGCCTATGTGGAAGTTAATGTGGCTTCTCTCCATCTCCAAGATACCAGCCTGCAGCGTGAACGACTGCCAGGAGATGCTGGCTACTACTCTCTCACTGACTCCTTAAATATGTAGTGTGCATATGATATTTTATATGATTTTACTTGTATATGAATGATATCCTTTTACCATATCACTGTATGTTTATGAGATTCATCCATACCAATTCATGTAACTCTTGTTAACTCATAGCATCATGGAAGTTTAATGAAATGCATTTACCTATTGTATGTTAGTGAAAAATTAGTGTACTATTTTTTACTGTTATAAATAGTCTTGCTAAGAACTCATCTTCAAAAAGTATGTCTGCATGTTTTCATACAAGCAAGAGTTTATGCATGGTATATAACTAGGGATGAATTTGTAGGGTTAGGGTATTTATACCTTGAAATTTATTACTTTTATTATTTAGTACCAAATTCTTCTTCAAGGTGTCTAAGTGTTACCTTTTATCTGCATTCTTGTCAATACTTGATAATATCAGTTCTCTGTTTTTGCCAATACAATAGGTGTGAAATATTGTGTTTTAGGTTGAAATTTCTATAGCTACCACAAAGGTAAATCATCTTTAGTAGACTTATTGGCTATTTGAGGAACACCCTTGATTAATTTCCCATTTATATCCCTTTTCCTCACTTTTAATTGTGTTGTAAAAAAGCACTGTGGGAGTGCTTTTTTATATTCTGGGTAATAATTCTCTTTCTGTTATAAATATCCTTTCCACATCTGGGACTTGCTTTTTCATTTTTAAATGTGTTTTCACTTTAAGAAGTTTTTGAATGATAATATTATTGAAATTATCCATAATTGTTTCTATAGCTTTGTGTTTTTTAAGAAAATTTCCTCCATATTACTCTGTAAAAGTTTTATAGTTTCATTTATTTTATTAAGATGGTATATTAGTCAATACAATCAGAGAAACAGTACCACTAAGAATGGCATAAAATAAAACATTTATTTAGGGATTTGATCTGTCACTATGGGATCTGATAAAATAGTCTTGGTTCTGCTGTTTCTTCTGCATCTGGTGCTGAGTTTAAAGTCATAGAGCAGGCAGTAGGAAGCAAGGATAGATGAAAACTAGGACCATGAGGAAAAAGATGGAATCTGACTTTGTTTCTCATTGAATCAACCTTGTCTTCTCTCCATGTCCATGTCATCAGCCTTGCAACTGAGAATGACCTGCAGAAATCCTGGGGACTATTCCACAGAGCTACAATAGCACCTGAACAGGATGTGAAAAGATAAAGGAAAATAGCCCATGGGACTAGGACTCTGAACTCGGCTGCTGCTTATGTCGATAAGGCCATCCAGCAGATTGCAAAAAACGGGAATGAGTCAAAATAGGAGTAAATATGGCTACCGTTCTCCTCCTCTATTCTCACCTCAAGAAAGTTTCTTGCATGGCCAAACTTAACCACCAGAAATCAACAAAGGAATTCTAGGAAACATAGTTCAACTTAGCCAAGTTTACACTTTACAAAGCTATTTAAAGAATATGTATTTTGTGTATTCTATGACAGGTAATTAAACTTTATTTATTTTACCAAATAGATAACCCCTGCACAAGTATTAAATACTCCCCACTGATTTGCAATGCATTTTGTCATATATTAAATTTTATTATTATTTTGTTCTTCCTCTGGAATATTTATTTTGGCCCACTGCTATTTGTTGATTTCTTTTCTACTACCTGTGTGATACATTTTTAATAAAACACATAGTGATTACAGCAGCAAATAATATAACATTTGCAAGCTAGCTAGCTAAATATTATTGATTTCTAAACCTATAAAATACTTTCAGTAGGTAAAATAAATTGTCTTAAAGACTTTTTTTAAATCTCGGAGGGATATATGATATACAATACAACAAAGAATATATTTATTATAAGAGGAAAATGTTTTTAAACATTATGTTTCGTTGCTACAAAGCATGGCACAGTTTTAATTACTATCACTTTAAGTCTTAATTTTTATAGTACAAAAAAACTCTACCTAATTCATATTCCTTAGAAATACTTTTGCATAATCTGATCCTTTGATCTTATCTATAAAGTCTTAAATCTTCATCATATTGAGCCATTTTATATGTAAACATAACTCTACAGATATTTAGCCCTTTAACACTTTTGATAAAGTATTAAATATTAAAGTTTTAAATATTGTTATTGAAGTAATATCTCTTAACATGATATTTTGTACCTTTTTTGTTTATGCAATTGATGTTTACATTTTAGTCTTTATCTAGAAAGTTTCCTGAATATTTTATTAATTCTAGTATTTTGCTGAAACTTCTGTATACAACTAATAGTCCTGCAAATAAAGGTCATCGTGACTCTTCTTTAAGTTATTATTCTTATAATTATAATAGTAATGAAATATTCTTATATTATAGGTTGTATGCAATATATAAATTTAAATAAAAATAAAATTACTATATCTTATCTTTCCACATAGCTCAGTACCTCCATAATGCTAAATAGAAGTTTTAACATTTGTGTCAAAGTTTGTCAAGATCAGGTTTTGTGTTTATAACAAACTTGTGGTCACGATTACAAAATTCTGCCTATTCTATTTGCAGACTTGCCTAATATTTTTTAAAGAGTGCATTTAAACTAACATAGTTACAATTTTTGTTTGTGAAGGGCAAGTGGTTTTTAAAATCTGAAATGTTTGTTATTTCGACAGCTGTTATTTTTGCAGCTATAAAACCTTCACATTTACAAATATATTTTCTGTCATAAAATATATATTTTTCTTTTATGTATTTTATATCTCTTAGATCATTTTTATTCTTTCAATGTATTTTTAAAATATTGATAATAGAACCCATTTTTATGATGCTCACTGCAAGTATTATAGTAATCAGTAATGTTTTGCTACTTTGCAAATGTTACATTATTTGCTACATGTTTTATAAAAAGCTATATGTTGCTTGAAGTTTGGACTTGCTAAATTGTTCACGGTTCACACAGTACATCCTTTTAAGTGTTAAGCATCACTTTGAAAATATGGCATACTGACCCCCTTTGTATCTAGAGATGCAATTAAAAATAATGGTCTAAATATTCAAGTAGCAGAGAATGTTGGCAGTATGACTCTGAGGGTATTTATTTGACCTTCTTTTGTGGCTTGCGGGCATGCAGTTTGTTTTTAAATGGATGGCATGTTTAAGATCTGCAGTCATGTCATTTTTTTCCCTGACAATTAGTGAGATAAAGAAGGAGAAAACTTTTATGGATAGAGATTCCAACTAGGCTACTATCCACAAATCAATAACATCTAGTGTTTCCATAATGTAAATAAGCTCTAAATCCATCTCTAGGGATTGGGGAGAGATCAGCTTTGTATAAACAGGTCTTTATTTGATGACAAAAGATAAAGAAAAAGATCTCTGCTGTGGTTCTTTCACGGAGTGTTTCTGGGATTTGGAAATGGTGTACAATTATAATCTATGAACAAAATGTAGAAGAGAGGATTTTGAATGTATTAACCATAAAGTCATGATAAAAGTTTAGGAAGTATATGCTAATTTCCCTGACTTGATTATTATCCATTGTATAATTGAATCAAAACATCACATTGTATTTCATAAGCACATACAATTACAAGTCAATCAGAAGGAAAGAAAAGACAGGCTGAAGGCAGAGTGGCTCAAGCAGTAGAGTGCTGCCTAGCAAGCAAGAGTTTCAAACCCAAGTGCCACCCCCCAAAATTAAAAGTAAACAAAAGAGGAAGGGAAAAGATAAGCTAAATAAGGATCATAACCCTTGAAAACATTTTCATTGAATATCTTCCAGTCTTAACTTACATAGCAGAGAAGACTTCCCTGACCATTCATATTAAGAACCCTATGTTATATTCTCATATTATCTTGACCTTTTTACAGTTTTTAATTTCAAAAAGTATTTTTGCTACATTTCTGATCTTTGGGATAAGGGTTAGCTCCATAGTAGTGGACACATGTCTGTTTTTCCCAGTAGTATAATTCCAGAAATTAGCACAATTGTTGCTTAATAAATATAATGAACTGATGAATAAATGATGATTATTATTGTTTGAAAAATGTGTAACTGTGTAACTGCCTTTAATTTCAGCAACACACAATTTTGGGTAAATATAGACAGAAAAGGAATTTCTTGGATAGACCAGGGTTGGGTCCTATGAATCAAATGAGCACTAAGGTAGTCATCAGAGAAGCTCTAAGGAGTGTAGGATGCAGAAACCAACAGATGATCTCTCAAAGGCACGGCTATCAAAACACATCAACTATGTCTAGTTTTCTTGTTGCAGTGAACAATATAAAAATTCCAATGAGACTATAGGAAAAATTTTCTCTGTTTGAGAAATTCAGAGAATCAAAGAGAAATTCAACTTCTCTCTTCCTCCCTTCTTTCACTTTTGTGTATTATTGACATACTTAACATTGTTTCCTGCTTATTGACCACTGTAATTTTCTTTCAGCCAAAAATGTTTAACTTTCTATCAGGTTAGGTTTGTCCCTAGAAAATTGTCTTATTTATCTGGGAATGCCATGATTTTAATCTTATTTTTATCAATAGTGTTTGATTGACATATATTTCTTTATTGGCTATTTTTCTTTCTTTCATCTCATTGTCTTCCATTCTCAATTGCTTTTGAGTCTGAGTGAGACTTTAATCATGTATTGTTCTCTTGTGTGTTTCCTCTTTTTTGCTTTCAATGTTTTTTTGTCTTTCACAATTTGACTTTAATGAGTCTAGCTATATATCTCTTTGTGATTATTTTACTTTAAGGTTCATTAAACTTCTTAGATCTGTATGTTAATTTGGGAAGCTTTCAGCCATGTAATTTTTTTTCTTCCTTTTTTACCTTCTTCTTTTCCACAAAGGACCAGTATTGCTTGTATTCTATTCAATGTCTCCAAGGCGCTGCTTATTTTTCATCCATCTTTTTTCCTCTCTTCTTCATGTTGTACAATTTTGATTTTTTTCTTTTAGTGTTCATGGATTCCATTTTCTGCCACCGCAAATGTGCTGTTGAACCCATCTAGGTTTTGTTTTTTTTTCCCCCCATTTCTATTATGGCATTTCTCAAGTATTAGAAGTTCCATTAAAATAAATTCTATTGCTCTATTGAGATTTGCTAAATTGTTGAGATTTGTTAAGTCATTCTCGCCATTTCCCTCTTCTCTTTTCTTCTTACTTTCAGTAACTCACTGAACCTATACTGCAAAATTTGTCCATTTTTAATTTAATTGTTTTGTCTGATTTTCCTAAAGTGTCCTCCTGTGTTTATCCAATGGGTGGCTGCACCAAGTACCTCTCACAGTTGATCTGTGTGTGGGTTGCAGGGTATATTTGCAGTTATAGCTAGGTCTCAATTTGCCTGGCCATTATTTTTACTGAGCTCTCTCAGGTCTTCATGAAAGTGCATAGTTTGTTTTCAGGTCAGCCAGGAATGCTTCAAGAACTTACTTTAGCCCGTCTATCATTTCTATGACCTACTGTTAATTTTCTGGTATGTTCGCCTCTTGCTCCAGATGGACTACAACTTGGGCTATCAAAACTACAAGATTTTCTCATTCATTTCCTGTGGATTTTGTTAACTGACAAAACCAGATAACTTTTGGGTTGTTTCCTTGTTTTGTTTTTACTCTCATCTAAATAGAGTCTATCCTCTCCTGCAGCAAAGCTGCTTGTTTGTGCAGAAAGTCTCCCAATGGTGAATCTACAGTTTTCATCTGTAAGGAATAGTGACATCCCCAAGTAAAATAGACACAGCTTTCTGCTTCTAAGGCTGTAAGAGTTTTGGGACACTGAATAACGATTTATTGTATGATTTCAATCAATTTTCACAGTTAGTTTTTCTTGAAAATTTAGTCCAGTTTAGTTTATTTATTAGTTTATTAATTTTTGGCAGAGAGAATTTGCTTACCTCTTGTTGGTACCATAACATGAAGTACTTCGTTGTCTTACTGATTCAAAGATTCAAGTTTTTGTTCATTTAATCTGTCGTAGTATTTCTTCTCATTGGAAACAGTCACTGTCTATGCAGTAGGTAAGAGGGAAAAAATCAATAACTTAAGAATTTCTCACTTAATTGTTTTAGCAGTTCTGGGAATTGAACCCAGAGCCTTGCACTTGCTAGGTATCACTTATTTAACTATAAGTAGCAACATCCTATGTTAAAATTTCCATTTCCTCTTCATAAGGTGAGTGGCAACTCCATGTGGACAGGGACAGTGTTTTTCTTCTTCTTTTTTTTTATATTAATGATTCTACTCTCAACATCTGGCAGGGTGCTTGACCTAGAGAATGTACAATACTAAAAGGGAATTTAATTTAAACCTGGGGTGTGATGTGTCAGTGTAGGTTCATTGATCATAACAAATATAAAAAACAAACAGATAATTGAACAAACACCACAGTGCTCCTCTGACCACTAATAATTTACATTTCTCCCATGTTCAATAATACCTAATTTCTCCCAGGACTCTCCAAATATTTCATCCCCATTATAGCATCATCTCCAAGTCTGGAATTTTAATGTCTAATTTAAGGGGTGTTCCTAGGGCATAGTTTATAAAGTGCAGAGAGTTTATTTCATATTGCTAATTACTCAATACATAATTTTAGGAAAGGCATGGGTTAACTGCTATAAAATCCTCTTCAAAAAATGGGGTAAATAGAGGGTACAGAGGACTGACTAATGAAGCCATGGTATTTCTAAATCCTTCTTGACAAATATTAAAAGATTTTGGATTGGTTCTCAGTATTATTGCTATCCAAGATTGATTATCCAAGTTTCTGGGCTTAACAGAGTGGAATTTTGCTTCTGCCTTCCAAGTTATAATTAGTAGCTATGTCTCCATAGCTCACTGACAGAATTTATGGAGTTGAAAGTCATTTCATTTTGTACTATCTTTGGGGGCCAGGGCTCAAGTGGTAGAGGACCTGCCTAGCAAGTGCAAGACCGTAAATTCAATCCCCTATATTGCCAAAATAATAAAAAGGAATTTTGTACTGTCTGTCCCTTTAGGTGCTTCTACTAAAGTAATTCTTTAAAAATCTGTATAGGACTCAGGTAAATTTTATTGGAGTTCCTGTTACAAGTCAATGTCCATACCCCAATTGATTTGAGATGACATTTTTTTTTCTGCTTTGGGCTTCTACTATAAAGCAACAGTCATTAAGCTTCTTGGAATCTCCACTGTTTAACTAAATAGGCCTTGGGTCCAATCCTTAGGACTTTCTGAGACCTTACCAAAAGTAATAGCTCTGTTTCATTTAAAAAATTTGTTTTTGAGTTTTCCCACAATTTGATCTTATGGTTCAGAAGCTATTTTCTTAATTGTAACATTGTTTGTTATTTGAAGAGACCGTAAAATTTCAAAACCACTAAACCTGGATCCTAATTCTTATCACTTTCTTGTCATATTTTACTATCAGCAACATAAAGAAACCAGGTAGCAACTTCAACATTCTACTGTGAAATCTTTTGAGCAGATGACTTAGCTCATTAGACATGTCGTGGGCTTCTTACCTTAGTGGATGTATTAGCATTGCGAAACTATCACCACTAAAGTTTGGAAACCTCTATCCTTTAATTTCCAATGAAAGTTTTCTCACTATTCTTCAAGCCTGCATTGTAACTGCTTCAAAACTGTCCTACTTCCACAGATATTTTCTTCAGGTCACTCACATTTCACTGATACTAACATTCTTGAGAGTCTGTGTTGCCCCGCTGGCCTCCAACCTGTGAGTCTTCTGCCTTAGACTCCCAAGGAGCTGAGATTACAAACATTTGCTACTATATCTGCCCCAAAAATGGTATTTAAATTGATTGTAAGACAGCTGGATTAATTTTTGCATAAAAATATGTGAATTCTAATGGATTATTTTCAGGTCTTTTTTGTACAATTGTATTCATAGAGAGAAAGTCAGAGAAATGTGCAAAGTATATTTTTTTAAGAACACAGAACCTATAGAGAAATGAGGTATTATTTAAAATTCCAACTCACAACTCCAGATGGGCTTTTTAAAAAAGCAAGTGAGTTGTGCATTCTGTTCACTTGGCTATTAGATAATTTATTGATTGAATCCTATTTATATTTGCTGGATAGCTGAAAAGAAAATAATAAAGAATATTTGTAAGAAATATTCTGTTGTTTACTAGAAGAACTAGCAGGAGTTCAACATAGATTTTATAATTTTGAATTTAGGTATGATAGATGGGATAGCAGGGGGGAAGTACTCTTTTAGAAACTGCCTGAGAATTTTTTTTAGTAATACAAATAATGTGCAACTAATCTAATTTAATTAAATTTAGAATCATAACAGCTTCTTTGAAGAGTTAGTGGAATGCTTTTCTTTTGTATTTCTCCTTACTGTTGAAATGCAGTACATTAAACTGAATAAGAACAATAGACAGTTTCAGCTAATCTCATCTGAAACTCCATCTGATCAAATGAGAAGATTTTAATTAAAGCTGGACTTCGTTCAAAAAGAGGAACTATTGTAACAAACCATAATTAAGTTGATTTTTTTCCATAGTGCATAGGTCATACATTCATTATTTTATTGTATTTGGTTCTCCTAGTGCTATATTTTTACCTTTAATATTCCTGTTCACATATTCATAACAAACTATGAATTTTCCATTTTCTATAACAGGTATTATTCACTGGCCTCAATCATGATCTCTTTAATAATATTCCATCTTTAGAAACTTTTCTTCCCTAATCATTCTCTTTTTTAATCATGAGTCAATAAAAAATCATTTCTTGCAAAAAGCTAAAAAAAATACATATGGATATGAAATAAATATTCATGTATTATGTTTTATTTTTTTATCAAATTAAAAATAAAAAATTATGAATTTGACCTATTAACCTTAATAGTTTGAAATTGTATAATTAACAATAAACAAAAAACCCTCATAATGTATATTGCAATTGGAGCTGTTTGAAGGTCAGAGTATATATATATAAAGGAAAATATTGAATACATATGGAATCATTGGTGCATTTATACCTTAAATCCTGGAACATTCTGGCAGAGAAACAATACAATTAGATCAAACAACAATGATTGCTAATTAAGGCAATTTTGTTCAAAGTCACATTTAAATGAAATAGTATCTCCTAGTGATATGGAAACAATGGTGTTCTCCACAATACTTGGCTAGGGGTGTGTGTGGGGGGGGGGCATGATTTTTCAAGGGAAATTGCTGAGCATTTTTTCATGTGATTTTTGGCCATTTGGATTTCTTCCTTTGGAAAAGCTCTGTTTAGTTCAGTTGCCCACTTCTTTATTGGTTCATCGATTTTGGAAGAATTTAGCTTTTTGAGCTCTGATGTGTTTCTTCAACTCAGTTGAATAGGCCTATTTGGAAGAAAGAGAGCCTACCTCAACGTTGAAAAATCTAAGTTACAGGAAGTATTCTTTTCAAAAACTAACTCAATTCTCACAAGGAAACAATGTGCTAGATGCTCTTGCTTCTAACACAGCTAGTTTTATTTCAAGAGATATATGTGTTTTCAAATTAGCCAAAGAGCCTATTTGGAAAAAAGAAAACCTATCTCCAACTCCTAAATCATAAGTTGCATGAACTATTCCTTTCAAAAACTAATTCAGTTCTCACAGGGGAACAATGTGGTAGATGCTCCTACTTCTTACACAAATGTTTTTCTTTCAGGAGACACAGGTGTTTCTTCAACTCAGATATTTTGGTTATCAGTCCTTTGATGTATAGCCAGCGAATACCACTCTGTGGGTGGTCTCTTCAGTTTAGAGACCATCTCTTTTGTTGTGCAGAAATGTTTTAATTTCATGTAGTCCCATTTGTCCATACTTTCTCTTAGTTGCAGGGCTGCTGGACACAAAGAAGAACGAAATTTTATCAATCTCAAGTAAATGGATGGAACTGGAGAACATCATCTTAAGAGAAGTTAGCCAGGCTCAGAAGGCCAAAAATTGTATGTTCTCCCTCATATGTGGACTTCAGACCTAAAACAAATGCAGCAATATTATTGGACATGGGTTATATGCTAAGGGGAGAACGCATACAGGAGGAATACAGAAAGGGAAGAAAACCTAAAACTTGAAAGTGGTTGCATGCTCACTGTAGAAGAGTGAATATAGTCATCTTAAACTGACAGAGGCCACTATGGGAAGGTCACCAAGAAGTAGTGAAGAGGTCTGGTAGAGATGAATCAACTAGCGTTGTAATACACATGTGCATGGAAGCAATGCTAGGAATCTCTCTGTATAGCTATCTTTATCTCAAGCCAGCAAAAATGCTATGTCTTTCTTATTATCTCTAAAATTGGAGAAGAGGGCCAAACAGGTTCTGCCTGAAGGGAGGGGGCAGAGGGAGGGGGTGGAGAGCAGAGGGAGAAATGGCCCAAACAGTATATACACATATGAATAAATGAATAAACAATAAAAAAGGGAAATTGCTGGTTGTTCATCATTTTTTTCTATCCTAAACTCTTAAAAAAATCTCTTTAAGATAACTTCTTACTTCAAGAACCTAAATATTTAAAATGTACACAATATATACACAGAACCACTGATTGTGAGCTTATCTCACAGTTTTGTGAAAGGAATATTGTCTTTTACTTGAAAATCTCCTGAATCTCCTCCTAATCCTAATCTTTTTCCTTTAGCATCTCTGCAAATTTTCTATTTGTAATTTCCTTCCTTTTGTCTTGCTGTTTATTCATGTCTTTGCATACTATGATCCTTACTTTTTCAGGTCTTTCAAATTAGGATAACTTAATAATACTTTCTGTATTTGTTTACAACTTGATTTTATTTTTCTTCTCAACCTTACAGTTTTAAAATTTATCTTTTGATGTGTCAGTAATTAACTTATTTTCACTGCTGTATAGTCTTCTAATATGTAAATATTCATACACTATTACTTGTACTTACAATGGGTATTTTGGTGGCACCAGGGTTTGAACTCAGGGTTTCATGCTTGCTAGGCAGGTGCTCTGCCACTTGAGCCATTCTACTGGCCCTCAATGACTATTTTGATCATATGCATTTTTCTGCAAATACAAACAGCATTGCTATATAATATGCACTCTTGATCAATCTTGGACTGAGATCCTACTACCTTTGCTTCCTATATAGCTGGGATTACATGTGTTACTACCACATTCAGCTTATTTGTGGAGATGAAGCCTCACTAGCTTTTTGAACCAGTGGGCCTCAAACTATGATCCTTCCTAGTAGTTGGGAAGACAGTGCCTTCTTACTGTGTCTTCACATGGAAGAAGGGGATCAGGCATCTCTGAGGCCTCTTTTGCAAGGCCACTAGTCCCATTCATGGAGGTAAAGCCTTCATGACCTAATTACCTCCCAAAGGTCCAACTTGCTAATCCTATACCCATCAATGATTATGTCTAAGCATAATCAATTTTGGAGAACACAAACAGACCATAGCACTATATCTTCAAGTTCTTTTTCCTTAGACTTGCCTTTTTTCTTTTATTCCATCATTTAAAATATATTCTGAATACACATTTTTGTCTGCTGTGTTTCAATAAGCATCTGCTGTTTATGTCTTGAATTTTAATTCTACCTGTGGAGCACTGAACTGCCTTATGAATGGAGCGTCATGTCTTGTCTAAGAAGCCCTTCTCCATACCAAAGTCAAGGGGTTTTCTTTGCATGGTTTCCCCAAGATTTTAATTTTACTTTTCATATTTAAGACTTTGATTATGTGAAAGTGACTTTTGTTTATGATGTGGGGTACAGGATTGATCATTTATTACATGTGTATAGATTCACCCTTGTGCTATTAAACAAATAATGCATTATTTCTACAAAGATAACTGTCATAATCAAGTCTTTTTAAGTTTGAATTGATTTTGTATTTTTTAAAATTTTGTTCTATGGGTAGTTTTCAGTTCCTGAGCAGTACTACAATGTTTTAATTTCTGTAAATTTATGACAAATCAATATATAGCAAGGCAAATTCTCCTTTTTGCTTGACTTTCACAGTATTGGAACCATTCTTAGCTATTTACCTTTCTTTTATATTGTAAAATAACTAGTTAACTCATAAAAAGCATCTTATGATTAGAATTGCATTGATTTCTTGGATCAATATGGAGAAAATTAACATCTGATGATATACTCCCCATTTATGAACATATCATATTCACAATTTAAGTCTTATTTATTATTCTTCATTATCAGCCTAATGTACTGAATGTTTATGCATCATCTAACAGGATTGCAAAATACATGAAATAAAAATTGATAGAATTAAATGGAGACATAAGATATTCCATGATTATACTTGAAGATATCAATATACCTTTCTCAATAACTCACACAACAGGTCAAAAGGAAGTTAATGAGGATAGAGAATATTTGAAAAACACTGTCAACTAATTTGGCCTGATTTTCATTTTTACAATATTACATTTAACCTGAACAAATCACTGATGTGCTTCAGTGTCACAAAGTACATTTATTAAATTGGATCATATTCTGGTCAATAAAACTAAGTCAATAAATTTTCAAAATATTCAAACTATTCAAAGTATATTCTTTGGCCAGAATTAAATTAAATTAAAACTAAATAATAGAACAGTCTCTGGAAAGTTCCCAAATTAGAAGATAAATAATTCACATCTCATAGCCAAAGGTACAAAGAAGAATTCAAAATGGAAATGAGAAATTAGTTTGAGCTGAATATAATTATCATTAAACAAACTTAGCAAATTTATGTCATTAAGTTTGAAACTATAAAACTTAAAAAGAACAGGGAAAAAAACCTTTTGTGTTCTTGGTTTAGGCAAAAATTTCTTACATATGACACCAATAATCCAGAAAGACCAAATAAGAAAATTGATCTTTCTCCAAGTTTAAAAATTTTAATCTTTGAAAAACACTAAGAAAGAAAAACCATAGACCAAGAGAAAATACTTACAAATCATATATTTCAAAAAAGATTGTATCTAAAATATATGAAAATCTCTTTCCCTTAATAGGAAAAAAATAATGTAGAAAGATTTGAACACTTTCTCCAAGAACATATATAGAAGAGAAATTCAAGGCAAAACCACAGTCAGATATTTTGACACTACATATGTTCTAGAGTAGCTAAGGTTAAAAAGACTGATCATTCCAAGTCTTGGCCAGATTCTGGAAGACCTGGGACATTTATATGTTGCTGCTCAAACTTTAAATTACTAAAAACTTGTGTTTGTATCTCTCATTGTAATTGGGAATTTTTTTTCTTATAGTTGTTTTATATAAGTTTACATTATTATGTGCTGTCTTAATCTGTTTATCCCTCATGACAAAATATTGATTGGGTAATTTATAATAAGAAAAATTAATTTCTAACAGGACTGAAGTATAAGATGAAAAGATTCCATGTCTGGTGAGGGCTGTTCCTCATGGATGGTGCCTTCTATGTCACTTCGTATGAATGAAGAATGAAAAGGGGAAAATAACATCCTTAAACTTCTTTCATGGAGTTGGGGATATAGCTCAGTGTTAGAGTGCTTACTTGGGATGGGGGCAAACCCCAGAACAGAAAAAAATAAATAAAAGCAAACAAAACAAAACAGCAACAACAAAAAGTCCTTCTTTATAAGTTCACTAACCTCTTCTACCAGACAATGTCGAAAGGACACACCTCTTCACCTCTTAACACTATCACACTGACCATTGTTTTCAACATAAGAGTTCTAGGTGACCAATTCAGGCCATAGCAGATACATACATATGTAAGCCTGTTATCATGAAAAGCTCCCTCTCTCTCTCTCTTTCTCTCTCCAAATGTTTTTGTCTTAGTGTCTTATTTTTTATGTTGATATACCAGCTCTATAAAATTTTATTTTATACTTTATTTTTATTATTGTTTTATTGGGGGTACATTGTGACATTCACAAAAGTTCTTACAACATATCATAGTTGAATTCACCCCCTCAATCATTCTCCTTTATCCTTCTTCCCCCCATTCCTGGAATAGTATCAACAGGTCTCATTTTTCCATTTACATAAATGTGTGCAGAATATTTGCCCTATATTCATCCTCCAACTTCTTTCCTTATATCCTCCCTGCTCCCACTGGTACCCACCCTCCAAGCAGGACCTATTTTGACTTTCTGGTCTCTGTTTTTGTTTTTTAAAAATGACATTTTTGTTTATTTAAAATAGCTATATAGGGTGTTTCATTGTGACATGCTTTATATATTTTAATCCTTTTACTGTAAGCATGTGTTTATTCTTATTTTTAGGGCATATACCTTTCAGACTGCATACAGCAAAAATTTTAAATTTGGGTTTTAAAATCCTGTCTTTTGGGAAAACAGTGATTTATGTTTTTGGTAATTGTATTTTAATTTATAACATGTAACATGTATATTTTTCCTCATGACTTATCCTTATATCTTTTCTCTATTCTTTCCTTATATTGAATGCATTTTTTCTCATTTTATGTCTTTGATAAATGATTTTAAATTATGTATTCATACTCACTAATAATTAGCTTACATTTGCTGATGCAAGCTTAACTTCTGAAAAATCTGTTTGCCCAATATTTTTATTCTTTCAGACAGTACAAGAATTGCAGGATAGTTCAATTTTAATACATTTATTTTATTTTAAATTAATTTTTATTTAAATTTGTGAAAGTTAGATGATGTTGTGTTTCCTTATTCATTGTTGGAAAGGAGCTCTTTTCTCCTCCTGGTTTGAATCTGAAGAATAATGACACTACACATACTCCAAGAAGCTGTGAAAAACTTTATTACTCCTATAATGCCTCTTTCTTAAGTAAGTAGGACAGACTCCCTAGCTGATTCAAAAATGGGTTTGAAATTAGGGAGAAGAGACAAGTGAGGCTTTAATTTTGGGTTTGGTGTCCAGGGTTGTGTGCTTTGGACTCCTTTGAATGTCAAAGGAGGGAACAACGGGGTTTTCTATCAGCCTGCCCAGATATGGAGTAGAAGGGGAAACAGGAAAACTGTCAACAGTCAAGCATCAAAAACTCAGTTAGGCTCTATTACAATTTACCTTGATGTGACCAATGACTGACTGAAGTGCACCATTTTTCATTTAGTTGAACTCATTCAAATAAGACATTATATACTCTGTCAGGCCAGTGCCCTCAGTCTGGGAAAGTTGTTGAAAGTTCTACTGATACCTTGGTCAACATCAGTAATGTGTAGAATTCTGAGGAAATAGAGTATCTTAATGAGGTCATGTATTGTGACCTTATCCTAGATTTGGGTATCTCTGAGGCAAGACATTCTTAGAATTCTTTATCCCAAAAGGGAATCTTGGCTAAAAAGTTGTTGCTGCCATTGACTGGACTAGACCCAAGTGTCTAAAATGTGTAGATAATGATGATTGTTGGCTAAGGAGCCAATTTTATTGACCTTTGGTTTCTACCCCTGATCAGGAACATGTAATTGAAGGATGAAGTGCCATGATATGTTTTGGTGGTGCTGGCATCCTTACTAGATAGCTACTCTCCCAAGAGATTCCTGAAGAAGCTAAGAGGAAAGGAAGAGGGGTTATTTCTTTCATCACTGAGCCATTTGACAAAGAAGCAAGGATAAGACAGCCCACCCCACAAGTGGGAGAAGCTAGAGGACCTAGATTTGGCTCTGCCTTATAGTAAGGAGACGTCAATGGCCATGGTGAGCTCATGAGGTTCTATTTCTGTGACTCCTAAGGTTATAAGAGATACTTCATTTAAATTTAGTAGCATTTCTAGGAATAATGGTAATTTCAACCCTGGTAATGATTAAGCCTATGAAAGTTTACCAGTTGGTGCATTTTTATACATGTAAAAGTTTATTCAGAACCTATGTTATAAAGGCAAAATGACAATCAGCTCCTTTTTATCCTTTTATTGTATAAATTCTTTTAGTGAGTATTAATTTTGAATTGGCTCAAAATTTGAATCTCTTTTTTTTTTTTGTTTCCTCCTATATGTAGTTTGTGTGTGTGTGTTTCTAGATATCTGTTGGACCTCTGCACCATGATCATCTACCTGTAAGCTTATCATACAGAGATCCTCAAATCAGTGTTATCAGGGTTAGAGTCCTACTCTAGTGCTAAATTGCTGATCATTGCATAAGGATAGCATGTCTTTTCCTGAACTCTGATATGAAGAATTTCATCGAAATAAAAGAATAGCTCATAGCAACAGTATCAACATTTTGTAGGGTTCCAGAAAGTCACTTACTTTTATACATGTCACATTATAACTTTTCTTCATAACAGCCATCACTTAAATAGACCTATATAGTGTTCAAGGTATCGTCTTTCCCCTAAATATTCTATGGACTAAGACCAGTACTTATTCAGACACAAATCTCAATATCGTTCAGTAGGAGTTTCTTCCCTGACCCTTATTTTTAGTTATTTTGTTCTGGAATCAGGTTACTTGCTTCAATCTAAACTACACAGATAAGGCAAGAATGAGACATACTCCCACTGCCATTTTGAGGAGGTTCCAATCCCATAGTTCTGGCCCTAAACTCTAATTACTAAAATCTTCCAAATTAAGTTGGTCAAATGTAAACATTTTGATCAGTTGTTGTGACTGATAATGCCACGTGTGTATCATGAAGATGTGAAAAACAGAGCCTGACACACTGAGGTTGCTCACTGAGCTCAGAACAAGTACCCAAACTGGCCTAAAAATGGCTTGAGAGAACAGAAGATAGAGGCTGGTGACATTTTTTTTACTGCAAATCTAAATGAGACTATTCACAATAAATAGGATGGACAGACTGTGAGGTTTCCTGTGGGCTGTGGTCAGAACTTGCTTGGTTTGAACTTTTTGCTGATGTTAAAGAAGGGGGGTCTTGGGCTTTCTTATCAGCTTTTACAGATGAGGTTCTTGAAAGCTGTTGAAAGTAAAATACAAAAAATGGAGTCAGACTCTATTACAGTGTGGTTCTCTTCTCTTCCCAGTTGTGAGTATGCTTTTATTTCTCTTACTTGGGACTCTTGGATCTATATATTTGATCTTTCATGAGACCAGAAACATTCTCAGTCACCTCTTCTTCAAATATTGTGTTTGCCTTATTTCATTTTTCCTTCATTTGAAGCTCAAATTTCACACATTATAGAGTCTTCATAAAAACTTTGGCATTTTTACTCTTGTGGCCTATACATTATCCATGGTGTTTTATGACCTTTATTTAAACTCAATGATCTATTTTTGAGTTATACTTATTTTTCCCTATAAACCTATTGACTGACATTTAAAAATTTAACAAATAGATTTTTATTTGAAGTTTTACTAATTTGGTCTAATCTAATTAGTCATGTTTTAGCTTTTAATTATTAATTATCACATTCCTGTTTCTTTTATTTGTTCAATTTGATAACTGTAGTCTCAGAACTCTCTCTGGGTATGATTCTGCTTTTTGACTTCACCATCTGCCTTTTGCTCATAATACCTTATCTTTTATGTTTGACTATGAATTATACTTTTTAGAAGTTTATCTATAAAAATCTTTTCAGTTTGGAAGTAAAATGAGAATATTTACTCCTTCCAAGAATCTGGGTCATCAGTCCTACATTACTAAATTAAATTCTTCATTTAATTGTTTTTGACTACCTATACAGTATACAGTTTAAGTATCTTAGACTTAGAAATTATTAAGAAAGATATTTTCCACCTCT
Source organism: Castor canadensis (assembly GCF_047511655.1). NCBI lineage: Eukaryota > Metazoa > Chordata > Mammalia > Rodentia > Castoridae > Castor > Castor canadensis. Next base: position 103,791,184 of record NC_133392.1, on the reverse strand, counting down.
GTCAAGCTTTTTAAGATCAAAATTAAAATAAAGAGTTTTCCTTCCAGTATTTTTTGTTGTTGTTGTTGTTTGGTTTTTTGTTTTATTTTTGAGGCAAGATCTTGCTGTGTAGCTTAGGCTGACCTTGAACTTGCCATCCTCCTGCCTCTGCCTCTTGAGTGCTGGTATTACAGATGCCTGTTATAACACCTGGTCTTCCTGTAGTATTCTTCAGGAAGGTTCATGTTATTTTAATTCACTTCTATAAGGAAGCTGCCATCCTTTAGCACCTGTGTTAAGAGTGTCTTCTGTCAGAATCCCTAAAGTAGGTAGCCCACAGGCTTTGTGTACTGTCCTTAATACCTCTTGTGACCTTGAAAATCAAACTTCCTGTTAATCTGATTAAAATTATTTCAAGACATTAAATAGCTTAATAAAGTAGCCAGCAATGTGTCTTGGTTTGTTCCTTCACTTACTTTTTAGTCTGGTTATTCTTAGTGTTCTAATAAATTTATCAATGAATTTAAACAAGCTTATGGTCAATGCAGCTGTTTGGTTGTTTTCTTTGAGGTATTTAGTCAGTATACTTTTAATTTTTATATAATCATTATTATTTGCAGTTCTCCTAAGCAATAAAAAGAAGTCTTTTTGAATGGATGAGACATTTTTTAAAACCTTGGATAATGTTGGGTTTTCTTTTTGTTTAAAAACTATTTCTTAGGGAAAAAAAACAGTATAATTGTGAATGTTTGGAAAAACATGAATTGATCCATGGCAATTGGCTTTGTTATTTTTTTAAAAAGTAACATTTTGTACTAGAGGTGTGGCTAAAGTGTTAGAGCACCTGCTGTTCAAGGATGAAGCCTTGAGTTCAAACTTCAGTAACCCCAAAAAAGAAATAAAAAATAAAATGAAAACACTTGATTTTAGATGTGCTTTCTTGTGTTTATAAAAATGTAACAACTGTTTCTCAAAAAATTAAATAATTTCCCTTGTAATATTTCTTAAGGAATTCTTTTTGACTGAGATGTGAAAAGGGGAAGGAGATAATAAAATTGTTTTTCTCCATATCACAGAGTGATACAAGAAAATGGAAATTCAGCCTAATAGACCCTAATGTGTAAGTTAAAGCATATCTCATATGTGGTAGACTGTTTTATTGGGGGAGATGAAATGAATATGGCTCCCCAGTCTTTATGTCTTTGTGGTCTTCTCACACAATGATGCTTGACTTGGTCATGTTGATGGTTTGGTTAATGACACATTACCAAAAATGATGCAAGCAGGGTTTTGATATATGTTTTCATGGAGAGGCATATCCTCTCAGTTTGCTCTCTTTGGTAACTTGAGTGTCATGATATAAGTTCATCCCTACTCATCTGCTGGAGAGAGAAGCTAAGTGGAAAGATCTTGGAGGATGTGGAATCACATGGATTTCTAACAACAAAAGAATAATTGAGACCACCAGGCATCAGCCAATGCCAAGGCCCAGTATGTTAGGCAGGCCTTCTTGGACCTTCTAACTCAGCCTGTCCAGCTGACTACACCCCAGAGTGACCCCAGTAGATATCATAGAAAAGAGTTCCCATTAATCCTCACAATTATGAGAAATTATGATCAATCATCAATGTTTTAAGCCCTTAAATTTTGAATCATTTATTGTAAGTAATAGGTAAAAAGCATTAGGTGAGAAGCTTAATTTTACTTAATCACATAAAAGCCATATTGTTTATAAGCCAAAATGTATATTCCTTTGATTATATATTATGTACTTCATTTCCAAAGTACTTGGAAATCTGTATTAAAGTACAAATTTGGTACCTTTTCACACCATTCGCCTTTCACCAAGATATCTTAGTTATAATGAAATCATTTGGCAAAAGTCAAATAATTCTTTCTATTACTAATGTGATCTGTGTTAAGTGAAATGTTTATGTAAATGTTTGCCTTCACTGCTAGGAGCTGTCACTAAAGGATTTATATTCTATAATGATGAATAATGCCAGGCTGTCTCATACCCCTTACTGAAATTTTGACCTTATTTGCTCTTAAAAAAAATCTCTACTCTTAAAAGCTGTAACTCTTTTGAATGATTTCTTAAATGTTTGAGGAATCATACTGTGTAATATTGGCAATACTTCACAGTGTGCAACATTACCTTGCATGTATGCTTTCCTATTGAGTGGTTTCATTTTATAGTCTTGGTAGAAACATCATATAATTAAACTGTAAACTTGTGTGGTGTAAAGGTCAGAATCTTTAAATATACAAAAGCAAGTGCTATGTATATTTAGGGTTCTATCCATGACACATTGAAATCAACGTAAGGAATGAAGAAGGCATGTAAATTACATAGAATTTCTAGTATTTGGAATAAGATTTTTGTGGCATGCTGCAATTCTAAAGAAGTCTTACAGAAATAATTTAAAACTATGCCTTTATTTTCTTGGGCTCTTCATGGAAGAAAAACGTGCCAGTTAGGTATTTTCAACCTACTAATGAAGAAGATTGATCACTCTATTCATTGGCTACTTTTCTTCTTAACTTTTTCCTCTGTTGAGTCTTCTTAAGTTTCTCCTTGTTTTTTTGCTTTGTGGTTTCTTTAACAATCAGAAATACACTGTAGCTTTCTTCCTGATAATCAGAAATTTGGAATATTGCAACCTGATCAGTTTTAGTTTTCTTAATAGTTACAATAATTTCAAACTATTTATTTTGAAGTGTGTTTCTTTAAAGTACAAGAAAACATGATTGTTTATACTAGCTCTCTTTCATCTTAGCCTAGTCCCTGGAGATTCCAGAGAAATAAATGGGTCAAGATCCTAACATAATAGGTTGTTGTTAAAAAGTATTATAGTTATTTTTAGAGAAAATTCTGAATTAAATTTAAATGGATCAGGTGTTGATATGATAAAATAATACATCATTTTATTCTACCAGATTATTGTAGAAGAACACATAGAGGTTATTGATCCATTTATTTATAACAGAGAATTCTTAGAGTAGGTTAATATCTTCAAGTTCCAATCTTTTGCTTGATAATTGATGTCTTTTACTATAAGATTTCCTAATTAGTGAGTTTCTGAAGAGGTATCCTGATACAAAATTCTATGTATACATATCTATGTATCTGTGAAGCATGTCCAAAATTTTATCAAAATTCTCATGATTCTTTAAAATAATTTGGTTATTCTTTCACTCAAACCATACATCAAATTTTTTTATCTAGAATGGTTTTATTTGAATGATTTTCAGATTTAGAAATACCACAAACCCAAATAATTCAGCTTAATATATATGCTTAATAAGTAAAGCAAAATTTTATGCTTAAACACCCTTGCCATAATTACTATTGTTTAGGGATTATTCAGAAAATTAATTAAAAAATGTGAGTTACAGAAATATATCACTATCCATTATCACTGCATCACTACGGTTTTCCTTTTTTAGCTAGAATTAGGTCTTATAAATACATAATTTAATTTGATTTTTTAGATGTTGTGTTTTACTGAAAATATGATTTAATGAATAATTTCATGGCTCAAAGGTAATCTAAAAAGCTTTTTTTTTGTTCTGTAAATGACAAAAGATTAACTGCAACTTTATTTCCTGGTACAACTTGTGCTCTAATATTAATGATAATTACTATATTTTATTTGTACTGCCCATTCTTCCCAGCAAAGATAAATTCATTGTCTAGCCTTTTCATTAGCTGGCCCCATTCAATGCTATGGGGCATATCAATGTTTCTGTTAATTATGCTCTCCAGAAACCTCCTTCTTTACAGCATGCATCTCACTGTATTTATCTATACTGTGTGACCTCTTTTCTAGATTTTAAACTTCTAGCAAAAGATGTCATGGCTCTGTTCCCAATAAAGTATTTCAGTATCTAGTAGAGTGTGTTGTCCAGTAATTTTTGATAAATATTTGTGGAATGAGTAGATTAAATGTAGAATTCTAAGCAAAATAGAGTTATTGCAGATATTTTGCTTACCAGTTCCTGAAAGTTTTTAATTTCTGTCAAATTTTGTTTCTTCTAGATAACTTAAGAGATTTTGGGAAAGGCTTCAATGGCTTTTTTGATTTCAAGAAGGCTTGGCACACATATGTTCTACTATCCTGGGAGGGATGAGAATATATAAGGGTCTCACCACTTTCATATTCTTCTAAGCCATTCAAATCTAGGGAAAGCTACTGCCTACAAGCTTAACTAATGGAAGATTAGGAGTAATAAGAGCAAGAGTACTGAAAACAAAGATCTTTGCTAATGTACGTGAATCTCTTGGGGTAAAAAGTCTCAAGCCTTTCCACAGAGCCCAAAGTCTCCCTCCTATAAAGGCAAGGTCATCATTTGGTTGGAGGTACTTGGAATCTTACTGCACCCATTCATTTTCTCTATATAATTTTTGGGAGCTACACTTTTAAATCTGAAGATTAGTTTCATATATAAAGCATGAAAGGTACAGATGTATGCTAAAAGCCATTCAGAAAATTCACCCTTAAGTAATTTCATAGTATTAAAAACATGAAATCCATATGAATACAGAACATGCACTCATTTTTTTTATAATTCTAAGAAATGTGAAACTAGAATCATTCGTGTTTTGATGCATCTTCTTGGACATAAGTTCCTTCCAATTAGAATTACTAATGGAAATGTATTTATGAACTGTGAAGCAGATGGCTTGGAACTCACTTTTTTTCAGTGTTGCATTGTTTATGTCAAAATTCAAGCCACACCATTTTTAACATTTAGTGAAGAAAATATTCCACAAAATACTTTTAATCATTTAAATGTTTATTTTAAAATGATATTTCAATTTGGAAGATGAATATTTGTGGGTCTTGTGCAATGCAAGAAAGTATTTTAGAGCTAATCCATTAATTATTTAATATTTACAAAATTTTAATTTATATGCAACAATGAAAATTTTGGCAGATGTGATAAAAGAGGAGCTATAAAAATTATAGCATTTTTCCTGGGATGGACAAGATACTTACATGTAAACATCAATATTTCATAATGATCTTTCAAAAAGGAATATCTAAATCACTAATGTGTGAGTAAAACTTAGAGATATTTAATTCTAAAAAAAAGTTTACCAAGAAATGTTGGAAATATGTAAACAATATGTAAAATCTTGATTTATGTGGTGTGACATAAATGTCTGTCTCATTAGGTGCCTTTGCTTTTGTTTTGATTTTTTTTTATTTTTGTAGATATATATTTAAAATCTGTCTCTGAGCTGGATGTACAGAGAATACAACAAAGCATTTTTTACTCTTGGCAACCATTCTAACTATAAGTCTGAAGTAATAAAGATAAGATGAACATATCATTGAAAAGTACACAGAATATGTGCAGAATTGATAGAAAATATTGTCTTATGGGCTATATTTCCCCTGTAAAACTGACTGCCCAAAACTAAGACCTATACCTAGAAATAATCCTTTAAAATTCCTTATAGAACATTTCATAATTTAGTATGCAATTAGAAGAAAATTATATCTTGTTTCTGCACAACTAAACTACATAAAATATTTCCAAGGGATGGAAAACATCTTTTCCTTTTCAGAATATTTTTATGGAATTATGTGAAACAAATTTTCAACTTGTATCTGGATAAGTGCATAAGGCTTTGTTATTAGTAATTTTTATAGAAAGAAAAATTAATTTTGCTGTTTGTCATGAAAATGCAACATAATTGAACATGTCCAATTTGACTTCAGAAAGGGCATTATTAAGAGAGAAAAAATAATTATGATGAAGTCTGTATTTAGATAATAATCTTGATTCCTACCATCCAACAACATTGAAATGTTACTCTATAACTGGAATATTTCTTGTATGAGACTGTCATTCTTGGTCATAGAAGTATGGCTTTCTTATTTCACCCTTTCTGTGAATGTGGAATGCTGCTAGAAATTTCTTATATGTTATCTTTAAACAGATCTTTGAATAATAACAGAAAATATGTTGCTTTATGTACTCTCTAATTTTTTTACTTTAAATATTTATTTACAAATTAAAAATTATATCCCAAACTGCCTTTGAAACTATAGTTAAACAAACAAAAATGCATGGTGAAAAATTATTCTGATGAACATTCAGAAATTCAGCCTGTAAATAGCTTTTAAATGAGCTTCCTCTGTCAATCACTGAACTTCAATTTATTTATTTTCCTATCTCCCTTTTTAAACTGAAGTTAAAGAAAATCTCAGACACTATGCTATTTGTATTCTAAACATTCAGTATGTATCTTTCATTGATAAATATTCTGATAAGTATTAATTTAATTGATAAATATTCTGTTTTTAACATAGGTACCAGTCAGTGATTATGCTTCATGTAATAAAATAATTATTTCCCATCACCACTGTTTAGATGTTGAAAAATATCCAATCTTCAGGAAAGTTGCAAGAATAGTGCAAAGAATACCTGCAAACCCTCCCTACACTTAAATTTAGCAATTTGGTCATATTTGGTCTTTTTTTCTTGTTCAAGTAACCAGCATACACTCTTTCTTCTACTTATTTTATCTTTTGAAACCATTTAAGAATTGGTTGTAGATGTTGTGATACTTCATTTCTGAATACTCATGCCTGTGTGTCTAGTGAGCTGGACATTATCATACATATACAGTCCATATTCCATGTCCTTCAGTTTTCTCAGCATTTCTCTATATAGTTATTTATTTTCCTAACCTAGAAGGTAATCAAGTATCATACTTACAGGTATACTGCCTTAAATTTCTTTTATTTTCTAATAGTCTCCCTTCCTACTTTCCTTATGTTACTTCTCTTTTCATGTCATTCATTACTTTATTAGGGAAATGAGTCAATTGCTTTGTAGAGAAATCATTTTTTTTTAAAGATGTGCTCAACTTGTTATTTTGTTTCCCATATTTCCTTTAAACTGGTGTTGAGGTCTAAGTGTGATCATTCTAGTTTTTTTTTTTTGTGGTATTGGAGTTAGAACTCAGGGCTTTCTGCTTGCTGGGCAGGCATTCTACTACATGAGCTACATCTCAGCCCTTTTTGCTCTGATCATTTTGGAGATAGGGTTATGCTTCTTGCTAGGGGTTGGAATGATCACCTTACTTTGCCTTTCTGCTATAGCTGAGATGGCACGTATGTACCACCATGCCCAGCATTTTTCTGTTGAGAAGGGAGTGTCAGTAACTGTTCAGGCTGGCCTGGGGCTGTGATCCTCCCGAGCTCACACTCCTGCATAGTTGGGATGACAGGCACATGCCAACAAGCCCAACTATTGGTCAAAATGGGGGGTGAGTCTCATGAACTTTTTGCCCAGGATGACCTTGAAACATGGTCCTCCCAACTTCAGCCTCCAAAATAGGTAGGACTACAGGTATGAACCACTGGTGCCTGACCATTCTTTTAAAGGCATATATTTCATAAGTTGTGTTGAGAACTTTCTGTCAGTCATTCAAAGGAATACTATTAATGTTTTTCTGCATTCTGTCTAGTGCTTGTGCAGAAAATTTTATCATGTTCAACAGCATTTTTCTTCACTGTCTCAGTGCTCTTCAGCTTTCTATTGCAGTTACAAAGTGCCTGCATGAATCAATGTAAAAAGATGAAAAGTTTATTTGGACTCACAATTTTGGAGATTTCAGTGCACGATTGATTGTTCCTATTACTTTGAGACTTTAGTGAGGTAGAATATCATGGTAACAATGAATAGTAGAGCAAGTTACTCGCCTTATGGTGGCAGGGAAGCAGAAACAGAGTAAGAGGGTCCATAAATAATTCTTTCAAGGACATGACCTCAATGATCTAAGATCTCCCACATGCACCACTGTACCTGACCACTGGTTAAGATGGTGTCTCATGAAATTTTTGCCAGGCTGGCCTCAAAATGCAGTCCTCTCAATCTCCAACTCTTAAGTAGCTAAGATTATAGGCTTGAGTCACTATGCCTGGCCTTGCACATTTTCTTTATTCATTCATCTGTTAATAGGTACCTATGCTGGCTCTATAACTTGACTACTGTGAATAGTGAAGCAATAAACATGGATGTGCAGGTATCTCTGAAGTAATCTGAATTTGTTTCTTTTGGATATACAACCAGAAGTGGTATAGCTAGATCAAATGGAAATTTTATTTTTAATTTTTTGAGGGAGCACCATAGTGTTTTTCATAATGACAGGACAAATTTTCATTTCTATCAGCAGCATAGACAGGTTCCTTTTACCCTGCATCTTTATTTGTTTTTTGTTTTTTTAATGCTAGCCACTGGGACTTGGGTGAGATGGAATCTCAATATAGATTTGATTTGTTTCTTCCTGATGGCTAAAGACGGTGAACATTTTTTCATGTATTTATTGGCCATTGTACTTCTTTTGAAAAGTATCTGCTTAGCTCATTTGAATGGATTATTTGATTCTTGGCTATTTAATTTTTTGAGCTCTTTATATAGTCTGGATATTAATGCCCCATCAGATGAATAGTTGGCAAAGATTTTTTTAGTTTTTTCCAATATTGTACTGACACTTTTATGATTTCATGTGATCCCATTGGTCAATACTTCCTGTTATTTCCTGAGCTACTATTCAGAAAATGTTTTCCTCCAGTAGTTTCAAACTTATATTAAGGTCTTTGATTCATTTTAAGTTGATCTTTGACAGTAGGGGTTGAGCTTCAGTCTTTTACATGTGAATATCCAGTTTTTCCAATACTTTGTTGAAGAGGATCTTTTCTACAATGTATGTTTTTGGCACCTTTGTCAAGAATCTGATGGCTTAAACTGTGTGGGATTATTTTTGGGTCCTTTATTCTATCCCATTGGTCTACATGTCTATTTTTGTGCCAGTATCATGCTTTTTTTTGTTACTGTGACTCTGTAGTAGAATTTGAAATCAAGTATTGTGACAGTGCTAACATTAGTCTTTTGCTCAGGATTGCTTTGGCTACTTTGGGTCTTTTGTGTTTCCATGTGAATGATAGGATATTTTTTATAGTTCTGTGGAAAATGTAATTGGAATTTGAAGGAAATTGCATTGAATCTATCACTTTCATTAGTATGGTCATTTTCACAATATTAGTTCTGCTGATCTTTGTAACATGTTTTTTCTCCTCATTTTCCAGTGTCTTCTTCAATTTCAGTCTCTAGTGTTTTTGCAGTTTTCATCATAGAGGTATTTCTTTTACTTGGTTAAGTTTATTCCTAAGCTTCGCTTGCTTGTTTTGTTGCTTTTGAGGGTATGAGTGTTATGTTTCCCTGATTTCTTTCTGAGCATTGTCGTTATTGCTGTATAGAAAAGCTATTGATTTCAGTATGTTGATTTTGTATCCTGCTACTTTGTTGAAAGTGTTTATCAGATTTAAGAGTTTTCTGAGTGGAGTTGTTAATGTCTTTTAAGTGTAGGGTCATATCATTTGCCAATAGGGATAATTTTATTATTCATTTCCTATTATATACCTTTTATTTCTTTTTCTTGCCTTATTGCTCTGATTGAGATTTCAAAACGTATATTTATTTAATAAGAAAGTAGAAACCCCATTTCAACATTTTAGAGAAAATGCTTTATGTTTTTCCCCACTTAGAACAATGTTGGCTATAGTTTTTCATGCATAGACTTTATTATGGTAATATATAATCCTTATATTCCTTCAGGTATTTTATCATGAAAGGATGCTGAATTTTGTCAAATGCTGATTTGATTGAGATATTCATGCAATTATTTTTGTCCTTAACTCTATGTTTATTGATTTGCATGTGCTGAATCATCCTTACATCTTGTATGATCTTTTCAATGTGTTGTTAAATTCAGTTTGCAAGCATTTTACTGAGAATTTTTGCATCTATATTCATCAAGGAGATTGGTCTATCATTTTCTCTGTTTTCCTCCTTATTCAGTCTTGGTATTAATGTAATAATGACTTTGTAGAATGTTTATGAAAGCATCCTTCCCTTTCTATTTAATGGAATATTTTTAGGAGAATTTGTGTAGTTTCTCATTTAAAAATTTGGTAGAATTCTGCTGTGTATCATCTGGTCCTAGACTTTTCTTCCTTTGGAGATTTTTGGAAATTACTGTTTAAATTTCATTGCTCATTATACATCTGTTTAGGATTTTTATTCCCTCTTGATTCAATTTTGAAGGTCGTATGTGTGTAGGAATTCATACACTTCTAGATTTTTCCAACTTATTGAATATAAGCTTTCAAAATCTTCTGTAGGTACATCAGACTTCAGCAATGTGTATTTTAAAATACCCTTTTTATATTTAATGTTATTACTATATGTCTTCTCTTTCTTTTAATTAGTTTGATTAAGGGTTTGTCATTCTTATTTACCTTTTAAAAAACCAACTATATTTCATTGATCCTTTTGGTCTCTATTGCACTGATTTCTGCTCTGATCTTTACTATATATTCTACTAATTTGGGGTTTGGTTTCTTCTTTTATTTCTAAGACCTTCAGATCCATCATTGTTATTTATTTGATATCTCTCTGATTTTTTAATGTAGCCTCTCATAGCTATAAACTTCCTCTCAGTATTGCCTTTTCTTTATTTCACTGGCTCTTGTATATTATGTTTTCATTTGATTTTTAATTTCCTTAGATTTCTTCATTGACATGAACATTCAAACATTTGTTGTTCAATCTCCATGTGTTTACATATTCTCTACAGTTTCTGTTGTTCCTGAATTATAGTTTATTTCATTATGATCTGATAAGAAGCAAAAGGTTATTTCAAAGCCAGGCATGATTATACTTATCTTTAATACCAGTCCTTGGGAGGATGGGCAGGAGGGTTGTGAGTCAGAGGCCAGCCTGGACTACACAGTGAGTTCAAGGCTAGCCAGGACTACATGGTAATACCCTATCTCAATCTCCATCCCCCAAAAAAAGACAAAAATTCAAAACTATTTCAAATATTTTATATTTTTTTAGACTTGTTTCATGGCATAAGACATGGTGTTTTTGGAGAGACTTCCATGAGCTACTGAGAAGAATGTGTGTTTTGTAGCTGTTTGATAAAATATTCTATAGTTGTTTGTTAAGTCAATTTGACCTAAGGTGTGGTTTAACTCTGGAGTTTGTTTTCTAAATTTTTTGTTAGGATAATCTATGTGTTATGAGAATGGGGTATTAAGGTCATCCACTATTATAATATCTGGACCTGTTTGTCCCTTTATGTCTAGTAGCATTTGTTTTATGAACTTGGATGTGCAAATGTTTGGTGCACATATATTTACAATCATTGATCTTGAGCACTTTCTTTTATTTGGCAGTATTGTGGTGTGAACTCTGGGCTGCTTGCTTTCTAGGCAAGCATTCCAACAGCCCTACAATTATTACATCTTGATGGATTTTTCCATTTATTAATATGTAGTGACCTCTATCACTTTTAATTTTTGTTTGAAACCTGGTTTTTTATATATGAGTATTCTTGTTTGCTTTATTGTTTTACTAGTTTGGAACATTATTTTTCATCTCTATACTTTCAGTCTATGTATGTCTTTGGCAGTGAGGTGAATTTCTTGTGGGCCACAGTTGGATTGCATTTTTTAATTCATTCAGATGGTGCATCCTTTAATGTGAGAATTAATATTATTTACATTAAGGGTTGTTATTGGAAGTTACATGCTAATTTTTGTGTTTTTTTAAAATTGTGGTTATTTTGAATACTCTGTTCTCTTCTTTGCTTTTCATTTTAAAGGTCTGCTGATTAGCTGTGCTAATAATGTTTAAATTTTTATTAATTCTCATTTGTTTATCTAGTCTTCAGTTGGTGTATCCTCTCCTAAGTTTCCACAATTGTGTTTGCCTTTCTTCCCCTTTCTGTGTAGTATTCCTTTAAGTATCTTCTGACATGTGAGCTTGGTAAGCATGAATTATTTTAATTTATGCTTATGTTAAAAGTCTTTATTACTCCTTTAATTTTAAAGGATAACTTTGCTGGATGTAGTGATCTTGGTTGGCAGGATTTTTTTTGGGGGGGGGGCTTGAAATAAATTATCCCATGTTCTCCTGGGCTTTAGGATTTCTGCTGAAAGGTCTGCTATCATTCTGTTGGGTTTGAATTTACAGGTAAATTGGCACTTATGTCTTACAGTTTTCTGTATTCATGGTATTTTAACTACAGTGTGACATGGAGAAGAGCTTTTCTGGCTATTAAGTATCTAAATGCCTCCTATGCCTGAATGTCTGTATTATTTCCTAGGTTTTTGAAAGTTTCTGCTATTATTTCAGTATTCCAAAAGCTCCCAAATTTGGTCTCTTAATCATGTCTCACAGCTTGGAAAGCTGTCATCATAATTTCTTCTTTTTTTCTTACCCCTTTCTGAATATAATAATTCATCAACCTTTTCTTGAACCCTGATATTGTATCTTCTGCCTGAACAAGTGTACTGGCAATGCTTTCTATTGAGTTTCTACTACTAACTTTTTTCTTTCTTTTTTTTTTTGGCAGTATGGTGCTTGAACTAGCACTAGTACTAGCTAGTTCGAGCACTGTAAAATCTAATCTATTCAATTTTCTGGTATAGCATAAGGAAAAAAAGTTGGACATATCGTAGATATATGACAAAGGTATGTGATTGGATTTTGGAGGGTACTGTGGTTTGAGCTCAAAGACTTGCTAGGCAAATGCTTTACTACTTGAGGCACACCCCCAGTTCAACAAAATTATTTGTTACATAAACATATCATAGAGAAGGAATATGAGTTCCTTTCTCAGCTCTTTTAGGAAGTAGACTAAACATTTCAGTAAAACAGAAACATGTTGTTTAATTTTGTGTTTGGCAGAATGGACTGAACCTTAGTCTGATTATCTGACATAAGCTATTGCTATATTCATTAAAAAGTCATTTCACTAATGGCAACAAATGTGCAAATGCTGCTTCCTTTACAAATGATGAAATACTATTATAATAGTTGTTATTATCTCATTAGCTAGTATACCAAGCAGTTTTGTTTTTGTGTTCTTTAAAAAAAATCTGCTGCTAATTTAAAATCACTTTCCCTTGGACACCACTGGAAATTCTGAAAAATGAATGCTTTTATTTTCTAGATGGTCTTAATTAATCAGTCTATTTAAGGTGTTCAACAAAACTTTGATTTTTAGAGGGGAATTAATGAAAAAGAGCATCATAATTTAAATACCAAAATGTGATTAGCATCAATACTAATGTTTAGCAGATTTTTCATTAGTGACTACTTTAGTAACAATCAGAAAAAAGAAAAACATATTAGAGTCATACATTCCTACTTCACATTGTAAGCTTAATTTTATTTCTAACTTTATTATTATATATTTGGTCATGTATGTTATTTCAAAATAAGATCGTATAATAATATTTCAGACCCTTTCTTTTCTTTTTAGTATTTTTAAAAATCATTGATATTTGATATTGAAATTTTGGAGAATGAAAATCTGATTATCTAGAACAATAGAATGTGTGGTAATGAAATAGTAAAATTGAAATCTCACTTAAATAGTGAAATTTATGTTATTTTTATTATGTTGATATATCCTTCTATGTATCTAGAAAGCTTAACAAAAGGAAAGCACATTAATCTGAAAGTGGCATGATCATCAGATCTAACAATAGTCTCTTGAAGAATAAGGAACATCACATACATGTTGACTGCTATTTATTTTTGCTTTTCTAAGTGATAAGTAATGGTGGAAATAATACTTATAAAGGGATTTTAATGTGAACCTATGTTTTATGTCAGTTAGTAGTCAGGTTTATGAAAGAAGACCACAGGTAATAAAATTATGTCTACAAGGTAACAGTTTTTATGTGTTATTCATTTGTATCACATTTCCATTATGTTAGGAATTTTTAAAAATGCAAATAGAAAATTATTCATAGAATAAACTGCTAGTTTATGACATAATGTGGTCTAGTGTGTGCATGGACAGGGAATTCTATATTACTTTCCAAATGACAACTCCAAACTAGTAAGAGTATAGGATATATTCGAAAATCATGATTTTTGAAAATAAATTTTTAGATGAAGAATCACATATTGCTTCATTAAAAAATTTGAAACTTAGGTTGTAGATTGTTTATTACTCAAATCAATCAAAAAAATTTCCCAAAGACTAATTTAATGATCTGAGCAAAAGAACCACAAAAACAAAAAATATATTGATCATTATATCATATTGAGCTGTGTTGTAAAATGACTAAAAATTTCTGAATGTTTCAGTTTACTTTCAATCTGCAGCTTTCATGCAGTTTCCAAACTTCATGGGCTGTAACAATAGAAACTCTGAAATTGGGGCACTGCCTGAGTATTCTTCTAGGTAACTGAGAAGCCAGTGAAGTGGACTCCATTAAGTTCTCTATATCTGAGAGTCACAGTGTGGTATGTGAACCTAGCCGCTCTTAGAATTTCTTGTTATCAATCTGTAATGAGAAGAGAACAGAAGTTAACTCTGGGTATTTAGAGTGTCTTCTCTTTTTGTGGAGATGAGGATTGAACCCAGTGCCTAGAACATGCCAGATAAGAATTCTACCGCTTGAGCTACATCAGAACCCCCACTCCCGCCCACCTTTTTTTTTTTTCTTTTTACATTGGGTCTTTCCTTAAACTTGCAATACTCCCTGCATCCATTTCCCAAGTAGCTGGTATTCTTAAATTTTGCAGTGCCATGATATTATATCTGTATATAAGTATGTGAACTGTGGGCTTGTTTGTCATTGATTGTTTTATATTTTAATTGTAAGATTATTAAAATAATTGAGCTTGTTTACTGTGTATCCAGCTTTATATTTTCATTTCATTTTGTAATAATTTATTTTTATTGAATTTTACAAAGTAATAGTATACAGAAGATCGGAAATGAAAACAAGCAAAAAACTTCTTCATCCTTAAGCACTGAGTAGTCTTTTACCCTCCATCCAGAATCCAATATGGAAGGCTCAGGGGTGTTTACACTGTGCTTCTTGATGCCTGGCTTCATACCTGCCAATAGTATGGAAGAAATGGTAGTTAACTTTTAAATTTACCTTTTCTTCCCAGTTTAATTCAGGCATATTATTTAGGGTGGTGATGGAAAGTGCCAAATGGAATCTGGAACCAGACTGAAATAGGGCAATCTTGTCCACCATTATTCATTATTACTTATAATAATAACTATGTAACAATAATTAAGTCTTAATTTTTTTGATCTCTGTAAAGCCAATAGTATCTTTCTTGCAGGGTCACTATGAGGGTTAAGGGAAGTGATTTTTTTAAAATATCTAATAATTTGTGGGTATTCAATAATAGAGAAGACTTTGCTGTTTATTTTTCTTTCTCCTCTGAACACATATAATCATCAAGACTTTTAAATGGATGGCTGATATTGGCTCAAATAATCTTCATAAGCAGCCTTTAAAAATGTGAGTTGATTTCTCAGTAACATATTTTGGAAAGAATGCTTTTGTTAAAAAAATTTATGAGTGCTTATTGCTATGAACACATAATCAAAGGAAAAATACAAATCTGTTAGATTTTTTTCTCTACCTGCTGAGTCCTACTGGAAAGCTGTGACAATGGACAGAGGGATAATATCATAAGCCAGTATTATTATCTCATCAATGAAATGATTTATGATGATCATGGGGCAAGCTGTGTGCTAATAATGAAATCATCCCATACAATTTGTAAAAGCCACATATGGCGATATACCACTTCCTACTGTTTTACATCTATTTATAACTCAATTATCTAGTGTTATTGTTAAGGGGATTGTTTTCATATTGAATAGTAACTGAGATAAGCTGATGGTAAAAATATCTGTAAAAATGTATTTATCTTATTTTGTTATGTCTCTTTCTGTATCCCAGTGCTCAAATCTCTGCAATTTGAGATAGTAGTATATATTTGGTTTATAGATTAAATACAGTATTTACTTTCATTCTCTGCATGTAGAAGGGTTTTTAAATCTGGTGTCATTAGTAACATGATTGCATTGCTAGATCCAGTCAAGGAATAAATTAGGCTCATTTCAAAAGAACATTTTTGTCTCTGCTAAGATTCTGTTTCAAAAATTATCATTATGGTGGGTAATGACCACAAAAGTGTTAATGCCCTCTGCAGTGTACCTCACTTACTTTTTCAATGACTCATGAGAAATCAAGGTGGATGAATTTTCAGTGCCTTTTTCTTATGTTCCCTGTAGTTTGAGCAATGTATTAAGTGATAGCTGTTCTTTTTACCTACAGCATGCATAAATACATATGTATGATGCAATTAGGTTTCATACTTTTTAATAGTAGTTTAATAACAGTTATTGAGAGTCAGGAAATTGATTTTGTTTGCCTTTGCTTATATATTTTTGCTATTCTATCAAATTATTTGACTTTGATGCAAAACAATTAATAATAGAATGTTTGAATAGCATGGAAATACACTGGATAAATATTTCCTCAAAGAGCATATGGTTCACTGAAAATGAATTAAACTAATTACTGGTGTCCTGCATTTATATATTGTTATGAAACTACTTCTCATGCAAGCATATTGTGTTGCTTTGGTATCCATATCACTTAACTTGAGGAAATGCAACAAACTTCATTATACAAACACATCATTAAAGGTATTACAGTCTAAGCAGTAGAGGCACAATGCCTTAGTGTGGCATGATGTAATAAATAACATCAGATAAATAATAAAAATCTTATCATTTTCTAAAGTAGAATAAGTTTAAGTAATTTTGTATTGTGAGAGTGTTCTATGCATTAAGTAAATGACCAACATGACTCTCAAAGTTTATGTATAATCCTCATAGTAGCAAAAGCTCTAATAAGGGACAATGTTAGCTATCTGCACACATGATCAAAATGAGTAAGTAAATTAGGTAATTAAAAGTTTCAAAGACTTAAAAAATTTTTGTTATTTATTTAAGCTATCTCCTGAAAAAGCAAAGGGGAATAGTCATCACTTGATACTAGTAAAGAAGGTGAGTTTAAGTCTCAGACACATTTTTAGTTCATGCACAGAGGAATGTCCTAAACCAGAATGTAGCCTCAAGTGCCCAGAGAGTGGTTCAGATCCTCTTTATTCACTTTCATAGCTGATTGGAAGCAAATTCATATAAGGGTTGTGGGAATAGAGTTTGGTTACCTTTTCCCCAGGGAAAGGGTTTGGACCTAATATAGAGATGGTGGTGAACTCAGATGTCTCATATCCTTGTGTTGTGACTCCAAGAAAGCATTTTGTCTACTTATGTCTACCCTAGTCTCTGGATGAAGTAGGCAAGGGCCTTTCCCATTTGAGCTGAGCACCCCTCACCATGAGTGCACTTGACATAGCAGAACCAGCTGTGCTTGGCCAGCTGCTGCCATTAATCTTAAAGAGCACTGTGCCACCACAGTGCTCTTTAAGGTTATTTTTAAAAAAATTAATAAACACAGTTGAGTATCTCTCCCGTAGACTGGATCAAATTGAAGATTTGAAGACCAGGTATATATGTTAGAACATTCAGATAAAGATAGACAAAAAATAACTAAATTAGTACATCATAACATCCAAGACCTCTGTGACTCCATTAAAAGACCAAACTTACAAATAATGGGAGAAGAATAATTATGGAAGAGGGAGAAGAGTTGCAAAATAAAGGTATTTAAAATATATTCAGTAAAGTAATAGCAAAAACTTCTGAGCTCTTGAGAAAGATGTTCATCCAGGTACAGAAAGCTTTTAGGACTCCAAGTAGACAAGATCAGAAAAGAATCTCCCCATGTCATATTACAGCTAGTGCACTGGACATACAGAGCAAAGAAAGACTATTGAATCAACTATTAAGGCAAATCCATCAGAATAACAACATATTTCTCAACAGAAATTTTAAAAGTAATGACTGCAGATAATGTATTTTAAGCCTTGGAAGAAAATAACTGCCAATTTAGATTACTTGACCAAGAAAAGCTATCCATCATAATTGAAGAAGAAGTAAAAACTTTGAAGGATTAAAAAAACCTACAATAATACATGACTACTAAACCAGTGCAACAGAATATACTTAAAGGAATCCTATCACAGAAAAGGATAATAAATGCAATCCTGAAAATATGGGAAAGAATAAATCTCACTAGATGAGTAGATAAGCAAATGAGAAGTAAGGAAGAATCAAATACCATGAAAACCAATAAAATGACAGGAATTACTATATACATTTCAATAATAACTGAATATCAATGGTTTCAATTTTCTAAAAACAACAGATTAATATATTGGATGAGAAAACAAAACTCAATCATTTATTGACTATAAGAAATAGACCTTACCATCAAAGACAAACATAGACTTAGAGTGAAAGAATGGAAAGAGATTTTCAAAGTAAATACAGTCTGAAGGCAAGCAGAAGTAGCTATACTTATACCTGCCAATGCAGACTTCAAATTAAAATTAGAAGAGACAAAGAAGACAAACTTCATGTTGATAAAGGTAACAATCCAACAGGAAGAGATAACAATTTAAACATATACACTAAACATTGGCATACACAATTTTATACACTACTGGACTTACAAGAACAGATAGACCCCCCCAACACAATAAATACTGAAACTGTTTCCTCAAAATTCAGAGTATGGCAAATGTGTTCATTCTGTCCATTCTATAATACAGAGCTCGAATTTTTAGCCAGAGCAATAAGGCAAGAGAAAGAAATGAAAAGGGTAGAAACAGTAGAAATCAAATAATTCCTATTTGAAGATGATGTGATTCTGTGTGGGAAGCTGACAGGTGTATCAAATATGCTGTGTATTTGAGCTTGGTATAGCCCCAAATTGCAGAAGGGAGCAAGCATAGTTATGCCCAATAAATTGCATGCTTCAGTTGGCACAGCCTCAGCAGCAGAAGGGGGCAAGATGCAGTACAGCTGTTTTTTCCTAAGATGTTTGTGTTCTGAGAGAAGCTGTCACAGGTTCCTCCTGTTCCTGAGGATTACAATGTCACACTCCGAGAAATGCCTGTCCACCTTGTGCTGCTACTGTATGTAATAAACTCACTGGAGGTGGAGGAGTTGGTATGTCTCTATCTGAGCACCCAGCCTATCTGGCCCCAGCTTTTATGCATGTTTGGTCTTCTGTCTGTTGTCTTTTTCTGCATCTTCCATCACCCCCAGTTAGGTTTTTAGGACAAGCTTGCCCAGCACGTAAGAGTTTTGTACTTAAAAGACCCTACAGACTCCATCAAAAATCTCTTAGATTGATAAGCACGTTAGGCAAACTGGTAACATACAAAATCAAGATACAAAACTCATTAGATACCTATATACCAATTTGAACAGACTGAGAAAGAAATCATGGAAACAATTCCATTTACAATAGCCTCAAAAAAAAAAAAAAGAGCAAAATCTAGGAATAAACCTAACAATGGAGGTGAAAGACCTCTGTAATGAAAACTATAAAATATTGCAGAAAAGATTGAAGAAGACACTAAAATATTGAAAGATCTCATATTATGAAAATGACTGTACTACTAAAAGCAATCTACAGATTCAATATAATCCTCATAAAAAAAAATTTATATGGGTGCACAAAAGACCCCAAATAGCCAAGGCAATCCTGAGGAAAAAGAAGTGCTGAAGGTATCACAGTACCTGACTTCAAATTATACTACAGAACCATAAAAACAGCATGTCATTTGCACAAAGACAGACACAAAGCTTAATGGAAGAGAACAGAAGATCCAAAAATAAGCTTACCATATACCGACAGCCATATGACTTTCAATAAAAGCACCAAGAATCAAGAACATGTTGGAGAAAAGACAGTTCAAGAAACGGTGTTGGGAAAACTGGATATCCACAAATAGAAAACTGAAGCAAGCTCCCTATCTCTCACCCTGAACAAAAATTAATTGAAAATGTATCAAAGATCTAAATGTAAGGCCTAAAACTTTGAAACTGCTAGAGGAAAATGCAGAGAAGACCACTGAAAATGTAGGCATTGGTAATACCTTTCTAAATAGGACTTCAATTGTTCAGAAAATTAGAGAAAGAATTGAAAATAGGATTGTATACCAAATTAAAAATCTTCTACATGGCAAAAGAAGCAATTGCCAGAATCAAAAGGCAATCTACAGAATGAGAAAAACATCTTTTCTATTTACTCATTGGATAAAAGATTAATATCCAGAATATATGAGGAACTCTAATGATTAAACACCATAAAAATCAGTGATCTAATTAATAAATGGTTAAATTAATTGAACAGACAGTTCTTTAATTAACAAGTAAAAATAGCCAGTAAATACATGAAGTGTTTAACATCCTTAAGCCATAAAGAAATGTAATTCAAAGCTACACTGAGATTTCATTTCACCCCAGTCAGACTATCATCAAGAAAACAAAGAACAACAAATGTTGACAAGGATGTGGGGAACAAGAACCCTACACACTGTTGGTAGGAATGCAAATTAGTGTAGCTACTATTGAAATCAGTATGGAGGTTCCTTAAAACCTAAAAATAGAAAAGTAGAACTACCATATGATCCTGCTGTTATACTCCTCAGCACATATCAGAAAAGAAAGTGATACCCGAACGCCCATGTTTATATCAGCACTACTCAACAATAGCCAAGCTATGGAATCAGCCTAGGTTCCCATCTACTGATGAATGGATAAGGTGTTATATATACATCTGTATACATACAAAGCAGTATCACTCATCCATAAAAAAGACTGAAATTATGGTGTTTGCCAAGAAAATGGAAGGAACTGGAAATCATCATGTTAAGTGCAATAAGGTAGGCTAGGAAAAACATCACACGTTCTCTTGCATATGCACAATCTAGAGTTAAAATATGACAGGATTTTAAAATGGGTGGGCTGTTTGAGAATGGGAGCTAGCAGGAAGGGTGAGGATATAAGGAGAGGGTGAAGCAAAAGTGATTATGATCAGAGTACTTTAATAGCATGTACGAAAATAGAGTAATGAAACCTGTTAAAATTGTTTCAAAAAGGTGGAGGGAGATTCAATGAGTAATAGAGGGGATGAATTTAACCAAAGTACGTTTTTTTCATGTATGAAAAGATCACAATGAAATTTCTTTGTACAATTAATACATGCTAACAAAAAGAGAAAAATAAACTGTCACAGGTATGTATGTTTAGGAAAAAACATAGTATGTATAGTTTGGTACTATCTATGATTTTAGGCATTCACTATGGGTCTTGGAGAGTATCCCTCATGGGTAAATGGAGACTACTGTAATTATTTAAAGAGCATTGCTGTAGATGTACGGTGGTGAGAAAAACTATTGGGAGAAGTGAAGGTTACTGAAGATTCTTAAGACTCATTTTTGTCAACCTAATGCCTTTTCAAATACTTAGTCTGAGAAATAGAAGCTTTGGGGGCCTTTAATTAATCTTATTATGGCTATTGAGTAGCTAAATGTATGCCAAAAAGACACCTCATAATGACACTGAAGAAAGAAAACCCACAGACTAAGTAAGACCAAGTTTTATGGTATTACTTCTTATCTATATTAGGCTATTAGTTTTTAAATGATTGTAATCTTATTGAAATGATAATTTAGTCATGGATTTATTTAGCTGGATTATTTTTAATATGGTATGTACAACAATTGCTATAATTTTTATAGATCCTACTTCAAAAGTACTACCCATGAAGTTTAACTATGCCAGTTGTATAAAAATTATTTTTATTTTATACATTTTATAAACTTGTCATGTAAAAATATTAGTATTATTTCAAGGTGTCTAATGTTAACTGAAAATTAGTACATTAATTAAAAAATATGGTGGCCTCTTAATCAAACAATGTGCAATTATTAATTGGCTAGTCCTTTGGCTAGAAGTAAATAAGGATTTACTTTTCTGAATTTATTTTTCATTTGTGAAAAAGGTTCATATTGGGTTAAAAATGCAATTACATTTTATAGCTATGAAATGATTTCCACAGAACTGTTACATTGCCCTCACAATATAACAAGTAAAGTTTACTGCTAGCAACAGCTTGCTTTGTAATTATCACATGGGAACAATTTTCCTTAACTCTAATTCCAATAGACATTGGATTAATTTATCAGAATTTCCTATTATAGTGTTTTCAGGTAGGGCACTAAGTTATTATTCAAATACAATGGTGCCTGAGTTCTTAAGTATTACAAACTGAATGAGCAGATAGAAACAAAATTATATCTCATTCTAGTGAAAATGACAGCAACATTTTTTTCTTTAACAGCATCCTATGGGAGGCCCAAACTGATTTGCACTCTGCTCTCTATCTATTTGTATAGTTAATTAATCCAAAAGATGCATCCATTAACTTTAATTTTTAAAGTCTGTTTAATTTTTAAAGTTCCCTTTTAAGAGTGCATATTACTTAGCAGACAAGGACAAGAGAAGTTGATATAGGAACCTAAAATATAGTTAATAAGGTCATGGATTACTGTGTTTCTCTTCCTCTTTCTCTCATGAGTTCCATGTTTCTTTATGTTTTATGCGTAATACACAAGAGAGGAAACAGAGAGGGAATGAAATTGAATGTTGCATTAGTGTTCCATTGTTGTATTATCATATTATCACAGGTGTAGTGGCTTAAAACAATGATGTTTTTTCTTACAGACCCAGAGGTAAGAAGAAAGGTTTCACAGAGTTGAAATGAGGGTGTAGACAGGGCTGCGTTCCCTCCCGTAGGTTCTGGGGGGAAGCTGCTGTGTGATTTTTAAAACTAGCATTAAAATGAGAGTATAAAAATAAATTAACTGTTTGAATGATATTTCAATGTAGTATCTCGCCTTAAAATAACCTTTTATCAAATATTGTGATTAGGTATGAGTTAATAAGATCAGAAGTTAGATATTTTTACTGTGGCTGCAAATTCAGAATCATTTTACATTTGATTCATTAATAAAGCTTAAAATTCAAGTTATTGACACTATAATAGAAACCCAGTGACCCTACTGAGTCAAATTTTTCTGTAATCTAAAATCCTGTAAATGAATGCTTCTTGTGGATTATCTTCACTAGAGATACCAACCTGAAAAGTTATACATAATGAGGACATTGCTGAAGTAGCAATCTTTGTCATTTTTTTAAAGTTTCAGCAAATATCAGCTTCCTGATATCAGCAATGATTTAACAGATAGAAGAATAAGTGACTCTTGTCTTATGACCTTAACAGAGTGAAGCAATGAACACATTTCTCAGAAAAGAGGATGTGGTAGAAGCAGCAAAGAGCTACAATTTGTTTGACAATTTTGGATAATAGAAGAATGGAAGGTTACACTGATTTTATTTCTGTTTTTTTAATTTTATGATTTATTAATATTTTAAATTAAACAAATCACCAGTTTTTTTTCTATTTTATCATTTTTACATTTATTCACATTGTTTACATTGTTTTTCCCCCAACACCCTCCCACTCCCACCCAGCCCCTGCTTCCAAGCAGAAACTGTTCAGCCCTCTTGTTCCCAATTTTGTTGAAAACATAAGATATAATAAGACAGACATAGTGTTTTTGGTAGTTTGAGATAAAGATAGTTATACAGAGAGATTCCTAATGCTGCTTCCATTCATGTGCGTACTACAACCCACATTGGTTCATCTCTGCCAAGGCCTCTAACCTACTTCCTGTTCCCCTTCCCACAGTAGCCTCTGCCAGTTTAAGATTATTATATTTGTTCCTCTACAGTGATTTCATTTCTCAACAAATTTATTGTCTATTTGTCAACTTTAGTAAATGTAATGAGTTATGTTCATACATAGCTTTGTCATAGAACCTTAATCTCCAACAGACTTTAGTGAATCAGATCAGACTGCCGATTACCCTAGAACTTTTAACATTTGCAAACATGTTGTTTTAAGAATAAACTGAAGATTGGTGGTATAGAGAAGTGGTGAGAAGAACTGACTTGGAAATCAGATTGTCTTTTTAAAACTTAGTGAATAATTCACTAGTGAATTATTTTGCCTGTCTGTGCCTCAAGAGTTCCCATC
This sequence comes from Castor canadensis, assembly GCF_047511655.1. Lineage (NCBI taxonomy): Eukaryota > Metazoa > Chordata > Mammalia > Rodentia > Castoridae > Castor > Castor canadensis. The sequence goes on along the minus strand of NC_133392.1, from coordinate 103,767,260 downwards.
TGTAAACGGGACATAATAACAATCCATATTACATAAGGTTACCAGATGAATATATGAGGAATAAGTGTGAAATATGTAGCCAATGGCCTGCACTTGATAAGCACCCAAAATGTTAACTATTTTATATGTAAATGGACCTTATTAGAGATGTTTAATCTAGAATTATTTTTCTGCTCAAGAAAAAAATTCTTCAAACTTTCTTTGAATCAAAGAAATCTCAAAACAAGGAGTTGCTTTTGTTTTAAGCCAACATCAACTTTTAGGTTTAAATTTCCTGAAAAAATGAAAATAATAACCAGGATTTTTGAAGTTGGAAGTCTTAGGTAAAAATACCCAAAGAAGTCAGCTAAGAAACTTACATGTCCTTAAACAAATAAAAATGTCAATTTTCTTTACAAAAATGTAAAACAGTCCTATCTGGGGGTTGGCACATGTGAAAGGGGAAGGATATAAGAAGAGTGTGCATGAGGGAGAATATGGTGAAAATATTATGTACACATATATGTAAATGGAAAAATGAGACCTGTTGAAATTATTCCAGAATGGGGAATAGTTATCCCCATAAAAGGGAATGATGAAGGATGTGAAGTCAACTATGATATATTGTAAGAACTTTTGTAAATGTCACAATGTTCCCCCAGTACAACAATAATAAAAAGTAAAACATAAACAAAAAAAGATGTTCTATGATTCCATTGACCAAATATGTGCAATGTAGAGTTTGAAAATTTCAATTTACTAAACTTTGGCTTCTATGTTGAATTTAGTTTTTGTTTTTATAGAATACAAATTTAAGAAGATATTTGCTTATATAAATTGACTTTAGGTAGTGTAATCAGAATATTCCTTCTGATGCCAAGCATAAGTATTTTTAACACCTAGCGCTGCATCCTAGTAGAAAGTGAAATCCTAATCTTAGTAAAATTATCATTATAGTCTGAACACTTTTCCAAGGGCATGTCCTCTGTCAATTGATGACATCAGGAAGCCAAATGAGCTGGATCTAGAAGTTAGTGAAAGGAGACATTAGCTAAGGATTAGACACCAATATCAAGGAACTTCAACAAAATGTCCTGAATATCTTGTCCTGAAATGGGACATTTCTGTATGTCCATGAAAGTGGACATTTCAGTATGAATTATCCTTAGCTATGCACTAAATTACTTTGATGTTACCCTGTACCCTACATATCTCCTTCCATGTCTTTTTGATTAGGCAGAAATCTCTCTTTCTCATTTGTCATGAAGATTGATTTCTTTTTCTAAATACTTTGTCAGTTTTGTTTTATCTTGTGTTTCTCATAATATTCTAATGCTATGGATGAGAATACAATTACTTCTGTTGTTATTAAGGAGTGCTTTCCTTAAAACATGGAGGATATTTACAGTCAGGAAAGGATGAGGTCATAGGACTAACAGTACATGGTTTGCACAGAACTATGGTTTTTGTATTATGGTATATGATGATCTCGATTTATGCTGGCTTTTCACATTCTGCTCCTACTATAATATGTAGCAATGGAGCCTGATGTTTAGATGAAGACAAAACTAAAGAAAATTAAAGAATGTGGGAAAGAAACTATTCTTCATTATTAATGATAAACCACTTTAGAGAGCAGTGTTGGTCTAAACACCAGGGACTAAGTAAATTATGGAGTCATTATGATTCCTCATGAAGTTGCCTACAAGTTTTTACTATAGGTTGCAAGACCATATATTGTGTTTTTCTTTAAAGTATGGTTATTATATTCTATATATTCTGTTTTTCTTTAAAGTATGGTTATTATTTCTTGTCTTCATTGGGTGCAAAGTGTAGTTTTTATCAACTATGATACATCTTATCCTTTGAGCTGGATGAAGAAAATCTGTTCTATGAATTATGTACCTTCTTGAAGAAATTGTGACTGTCACCTAAAGTTATATTTTCATTATTGGTCATTTTTAGTGACAAAATCTTTTCATTGAAAAGTTAATAGTGCTTTAGATCTAATCAGCAAATGTAGTTGCTGAGATACGAAAAAAGTAGTCTGTCCATTTTCTTGAAATGTCATAATTGGGTTAGTTATGCTGACACTGGATCAAAATACTCTTTGTATCTGAGACTTCCAAATATGCTTCTTGTCCATTATTTATCTGGTTATATGTCTAGTACTCTGCTTTTTTAAAAACTCATTTAACTTCTGAGAAACTTTCATGTCAAATTTCTGTTTTCCAGATCTTACCATGTGAAGTCTCACCTTCCTTGTAGTGAAGTTTTTAAATATTAAGCAAGACTTTGCTTGACTTATGTCAGAAAACATTTCATAAATATGTTTTAACAATAGAAAAAGAGAAGATTGTCTCAATTCATTTCATGTTTCCTCCTTCTGCATATCCCTTCAGCTCATCTGAAACAAATCCAATTATCATTTGTTTTATGCCATTTTTCTCAAAGCATGGGTAGAACTTTATACTCTGTAATGCAAATTTATTGCCATTTATAAATAAAATATTTTATAGTATATTGTTTTTGTAAAGCTATGTATGTTGCATGGTCTTATTGATTTTTTTGTTCTGATATTCATTCCCTATAGCTAGAACGAGCATATAACTTATTACTCATGACAGAAATCTTATAAAGAGGGAGCAATTAATAATTATGTGAGCTCAAGAGATGAAAACTGGGAGTGCCCTGGATAAATTATGATGTAAAGCAAGCATCAGCAAACTATGTCCCATGGACCTAATCCTAACCACCACCTGCTTTTGAATAGCACACAGGCTAAAGCTGATTTACACTGCAAATGACTGGAAAAATACAAAGGGGAGTATCTCCTGATGTGAATGTGAAATAATATTAGACTCTGTGTCTCTAATTAAGGTATTATTAGAATAGAATAATATCAAATCATTTATATATTGTCTCGGTACATTCATGTTACAATTAATAGTTGCAACATATCATATTGACTAAAGTATTTACTGTTTAAATCTTTAATAAAAAGTATACTGATCCCTGATATAATTTTAAACCTAACCCAATTTATTTTTAAATTGTGTACATTAATTATACAAAGATATTTCATTATATTTACGTATAATATTCACTATATTCATATTCTCTTTTATTCTTTCTTATCCCCTCCTCCTTTTTCCTTTCCCATTCCACTTTACTAGTAAGTTTCTTATAGTTTGATTTTTATTAATTGTATGAGCTAACAGGACTTATTTTGACATTTTTGTACTTGCATACTATGTAATTCAATAATACACACCACACGTTACCCTCTCTTGTCCCCCTCCATCCTCTTGTTACCTCTTTACTCCACAGTTCCCCTTCTGCTTTTATGTCTTTAAAAAATTAATTTAGAGTCCACATGTGACAGAAAACACACAATATTTTTCTTTCTGAGCCTGGCTTATTTCACTTACCATAATGATCACGAGTTCCAAACATTTTCCTGCAAATGACATGTTTGCTCTTTTTACGTGTATATATATATGTATACAGACAATAGTGCATTCTTTAGCCATATTTAATATATATGAGCTACACATATAATATATATGAGCTACATATATGTATTTTATATATATTATATATATATATATATGTTTTCTTTATCCATTCATCTGTTGATAACTTGGCTATTGTGAGTAGTGCCACGGTAAACATGGGTGTACAGGTTTCTCTATTGTATGAAGACTTTGATTTCTCCAGGTATACTCAGGAGTGATATAAGAGGATCATATGGAAAATCCATTTTTTAGTTTTTGAGGAAAATCCACAGTGATTTTTATAGTGGCTGAGCTAATTTATATTCCCATCAACAAGTATATAAGATTTCCAGTTTCCCTGCATCCTTGCCAACATTTATTGTTCTTTATTTTCTTGATGATAGCCATTCTGACTGGGGTGAGATGGAATTTCAGTGTAGTTTTGATTTGCATTTCCTTTATGACCAAACTCCAATTTAGATGATTTAGGTTTAACAAATCAGGATACTTTCTTTACTAATATTGCATGTGAAATAGAATATCTGTAAGTAATAATTACTTGTCCTTAATGCTGATGTTGAGGTGCTATTCTGAAGATGTATTTATTCACTCTGTAGTTTTCTGTTGAGTGGAAACATTCCCTGGTCACTTTCTGCTGCACAGAAAATTTACTGGGAGATCATTTAGACTTTTGACAAAAACCTTTGCATGTGAATATTCAAGTTAATAATTTGATATGAATTAAAAATAGGTTTTTCTTCAAGATCTAAACTACCCAGTGTTTCTATTTTATTTGATAAGAAATTATTATCAGAATTTGAAACAGTTTTGGTTTTTGTCTGACTACTTATAAATGTGAGATATAGCAATAGTTCAAAGTAACCTCATTGTGTCTCTTCAGTATTGAATCAAAGGAGTTATAGGATTTACCTTTCTCCAATAGGGCCAGGCAAATGTCTTCTGTAAAGTGATTACTTATGTGCTCACCCACTTACAAACCATATACTCTAAAAGTTAACATAATTGCTTTCAAGCCATTTGCAACATTGTTGTCTATCAAATTTACCAAAATTGTGTGGTGATAGAAACTCTTCCATTTTTCTGATTAGGATGGATCTGTCAACAGGCACATGTGGTACCTTTTAAAAGTTACATAGAATACAAAAGCTATGTAGATCTAGACAATAAGTTAATTGGAAGTTCTGTTACCAGTAGAATAGAACAAATATATTGTCCTTATATCTGTTTACCTATTTGTTGTCCAAATGTTGACATTTGTGAAACATGGTACAGTTAACAAATAGCAGCCAGTGTAAGATTTAGACCTGCTAGAAATGAGTTCTGAATTAGTATTCTCTTGGTACCAGAAATGTACCATTTGTATCTTTTCATTTATAACACTAATTACATATAATAATTCTAGGTTTTAGTTTTTAAAAAAACCCTTCATGTATAGGGTACTGTAAAACTATTCAGTTCATATGTCATCTTTAATTAAGGCCTATCCTGGAATTCATTAAAATCTGGCCCAATTGTTTAACATCTCTTATAGCAGTATACCTTTAGATGAAAAACACTGTACCTTCTATTTTTTCCCTTTTTACTTTTTGTTGTCTAATTAATAGAAACCATTAATTTGAAGAAGTGAATTAAAATGGAATAATAATGTAGCCTTGTGTAATTCTCTAAAGATTTTCTATGCCATAATCAAGGTGAAGAAAAAAATGCTTATTACAAATGTCCTAAGCTGACAGAACTATATATTTAGAATCATGATATCTGTGGTAACTAGTGAAATAAAACTTATAATGAGGATAAAATTAAGTGGGTGACATAATCTAAGCTTTAATGACTCAAAGAAAAAAATCCAAACTCCAGTTCCCAAGTCCATGCTTGTCAAAAGGAAATAAAACCTTTCATTTTTTCCTTTTCAGTAAAGAAAATTACATATTATGATGCTTTAGCATTTTACTCAATTTGTAGTTTGATGATGGGATTTTGTGAAAGAAGTGGTTCTGGTATATATTATAAATGATACAATAAAATATAGAATTTTTGGATATTCAGAGAAATTCAAGAAATATGATTCGCTGAGTAATTGAGCAATAAATTATATACTTTTAATGAGGGCAGAAAAGTGAGAAGTACTGTATCTTTATATCCATATTCCATATGAAAACTTTGAGACGATGTGTACATACAAAAGTCTCACTCATGGTTGGTAACATTGAAGGTGATTCACAATGACACAACTGACTTAGCTTTGCACAGTTCTCTATTAGAAAGGCTAAAACTGTAATGGTCTGATTCATTTCTTTGAAGAAATAAGGACAAACCTCACTCCTTGTTGATTTACCCTGGGAATCCTCATCAAAGAACTTTAGAGATGTTTCATTTCTGCTCCTGGTTCTTTTTTAGTCATAGGAAAGAACTATTTGTATGAAGCAAGAGTTTCCCAATAAACTCATAATTTTATCCTTATCCTAATCATCCTGTCAACTAAAATATTAGTAGGGGCATGAAGCTATAGTGTGGTCCTACTTTGGAACTTGATGCAATGGATACCAACACTCTACAGCCTCTGTCCTTCCAAGATTGCTAACAGACCTTCTGCATGAAGATCTTTAGACCTTGAACTTAATGATTTTATACTTTCATAAAAGAAAAACTAATATTACCTTAGAAAATCTATCTTTTGTAATGCTAAACACTTCAGGAAGGACATATGGTTCATTTTGATGCTATTATGAATTCATAGTTCATTTCTTTTAGAATGTGTTCACATACTTGTTTAATTCTCTTTATCTTGAATTACTATGGGTATGCAAGAGCTAAGAATGTTGAGCAAAATGCAGACAAGAAGCAAGCTCAAATTGCATGATTCTAAAACCCATGTTAAAAAAAATGGTCAGAATGAGGGTGTTTTCCCTTCAAAATCATGTTGCTTTTTGCCTTTTTTCACTTTGGAAGTAAAGCTATTCTAGCAGAGAATGAGTTCTTAGAAAATAAATCTCATAAGCATTAAATATTTCACAGAAGTTCAAAGACTTTCTTGACACCATTTTCTTACCTATCTTGATATCTTAAAAAATTCCTTTCTTCAACTCAAAACAATTCTTTAGACTTAATAGTTTCCCCGGGAACTACCTGGGTCCATAGCTATACTTCACTTCTAAGCCTTTCTTAAAGTTGGATATACTCACATGACTGATGTCTGGCTCATTAGCTCAAAGATTGCAGTGTAAGTGATATATCCTACTTCTGGTTCAAGAAATCAAAGAGAGTGAAGAAAGTATAGAAAGTTGGTAGCAGAAGGACTGGAAATATTACTATTGCTTCACTTCAAAATATAGGAAATAAAATTGAAACAGCTTGTTAGGGACCATGAAGATCTAGCCCAATAACAAAGATTAAATTAAGACTCCAGCTTTCCTGCTGGAGCAAAAATCTGGATTCCAAAGCTTCTGCAGTCCCAAATGAGGGCCTAATTCTTACATCAATCTCAGATGTACATAATGATCATGGAAGACTTTTCTGAAGAGCAGAGTTAGGTCTAGGGAGAACAAAGGATAAAGGAGATTTTTTTTCAGAAATCAGACTCAGGGTTGAGTCAAAGAATTATTCCTCTTGTGTGGGGTACTTAAAAATGTCTGTCTGCAGGATTTTATAAATCACTGCCAGTCACCTTTTTTCCTTTTCCAAATGGAAAATTTGATGTAGTTGTTCTATTCTTACACTACTTTCATAAACTAAGTATGTGTGTGTGGTTTCAGAGTAGTGGAATTCCAGTTCATGGGGAACTACATATGAACTTAATGGAGAGTTTTTGTATCATCTGACTTTGATCTGGATGGGACTTTAAGGGAGTGGAAAACATGTTCCACATGTGGGAACAAAAGGAAAAATACATATTTAGTGACTAAAGAGCAGAAAGGGGAATACACTGCCTAAAATTAATAAAATAGATTTCCCCTTTCTCTTTGGTACACATTATGCAGTCTGTCTTGAGGTAGGTTGGGGCTGAAAGTCTGAATGCTGATGAATGGAATGTAAACATGTATATGCCATGTGTCAACCTAGCCCACAAAACCTTCATGCATCTTTCTCTACTCTTTTCACCTTTGCCTTGTAGTTGATAACAAAGCTTAAGATAACATGGAATCCATGTTTTGATGATAGCAGAGGCTTCAAGAGCTTGTCTCCTGATTTTAGTTGCAATTATATTAGTAATTGTAAAACTTTACATCCGTGTTATCATCTCAACAATTAAATATCAACTATTACTGTTTTGGTTCGAACCAAAATAGTACTATTTTAGTACTTTTAACAATACTACTGTTATTGGCATGGAAAGATAAGGAGTTAATAATTTCTATTCCAATATGCTGTGATCTAAATATTTGCATCCCTTCTCCCCATTTCATATGTTGATGTCCTAATTCCCAGAGAAATGGAATTTGATGGGAAGGCATTTGTAGGTGATGAGCTTACAGGGCCAAATCTTCTCCAATGGTATTAGTACTTTTACAAAAGAAACCCAGAGAGTTCTGTTCACCCCTAAGACCAGATAAGGACCTGCCAGAAGGTACGATCTATAAACTAGAAAGGTCCCCTTAGAGATCAAATCTGCCAATGTCTTGATCTTAGACCTCCCAGTCTGAAGAACTATGGGAAATAAATTGGTGTTGTTTATAAGCTACCATTTTGTGGTATTTTTTTCACAGCAGTATGAATATATGAGACACAGCAGAGACATTTTGTATGAATACTTGGAAAGAAATAGAACATGATGTGACAGAATGACAATGTTGCACACAAGGTCGATCATTTCTATCTTAGCAACTTATTAAAGTGAATAATTCTAATTAGAAATATGAGTACAAATGAAATGAGTGTTTGACAAGGGTTTAAACTTGGTAACTTTTAGTGAAAAAAGAAGAGGAATCTGAGAACATATTCCTTTAGGATAATATGTTAGCATCCATTAAGTTCCAGGTTCAGAAGTGACACCACTTCAATTTCCACCTGGAATTCTGGCCTGGGCAGACTTTGTGTCAGGATCTATGCCTTTCCTCCTCTTGTTTGTTGCAAAGGCCTCTGATTTGGCATGAAATTTACATATTTTCACCTATCTTTTTAGCAAATTCTGCAGAACTTAGATGAGTAAACAGTCAGTATTCTATTACCCTAAACATTTATGTTTGTATTATTTATTTACTGAAAATATATATTGAACATATATTATTTGTCAAGCATGGCTTGTGGATATTAAAAATACAGAAGTGAATGTCGCATAAAAAAACTCCCTGCCATCATTGTATATACTCTGATGGGAAAGACAGAAAGCAAGTAGAAGTAAAAGCAAGAGCAAGTAAGTATATGGGAATAGTTAGAATACTATGAAGACTAGAGTCAGAGGAATATGTGGAAGAGTTGCAAGAGATGATTAAAGAGAGTTAATGAGATGTTGGATCACATAGAACTTTTGTGATTCATTGCAAAAATTTTGGTTCTTCTCAGAGTGAGATAGACAGATGGTAGGTAGTTTGTGGCAGAGAAATAACTTGATCTGACAGAATTGCCATGGTTTAGATGTTTAGAATAGAGAAGAGGCTGGACTTAGAGTGAGCAATTTGATGGTTATTACACAAATTCAGGAGGGTATTTCAGGGCAGGAAAGTAAAGTGATGATAAGCCATCAAATTCCAGATGTATTTTGGAGGTGGAGTTGACATCAGATGTATTTTGGTGGTGAAAGAGATGTGGAAACTGAGAGAAAGTCAGAAATGACTGTATATTTTGTGATGAGAACAACTGGAAGAAAAGTGTTACCATTGCCTGAGATGGGAAGCCAGCAGGCAGAGCTCGTACAGAGTGAAATACAAGGAGCTCAGTCCTGAGGTCATTGCAGACTTTGGGACTGGCGATACTGATAGGAAGTAGCAAAAGATGCTGCTTAAAGCTTAGACATTGAATGACATCACAAGAGTTGAGTGTAGCAAGAGCAGTGATGTAGCATAAGGACTGTACACTGACATTTAGTTATTTGTTAGAAAAGGAAGAACTGTTTTTTAAAAAAAACTACAACTGTAAAGGAGTGGTCAGAAATCCAGGAGAAAATGAGGCACACAAGGTTCCATAGAAGTTAAATGTTTCCTTGCAGAGCAAGTGATCTGTTAACCTTGCTAACTGCTGCTGAAAAGTCAAGGAAAAGAAGGACTGAAAAATTATGTTTGGATTTAGCAATGCGGAGATTAGTGACGACAGAGGTTTAGCAAAGTGAAGGGGACAGGAACCTGATTAGAATGGATCCACAGAGACTGGAAGAAAGAAATCGTTCGAGGCAATGAATATCAACTTTGTATTTGATGAGACAAGTGGTAGTGTCTGGGCCCTAAATTAAAATAAATTTCACTCTATTGACATATGTTGTTTCAAATGAGGACTCAGGCTCATATTTATCAATATATTTATATTTACTGCAATTCAAAGTCAACATGAAACTGTCACATCACAAGATTGAGCTTCAATGTCACCCTTTCTGTGAAATCTTTCCTGCCTTCCTCAGACAGTTAATCACTATGTTTTCTGTGCTTCCCAAACACTTAAATATACTTGCAACACTACATTGTGTTGTAATCACTTATTTATGGGTCTTACTCTCCCATTACTTTCTGAGTCCCTCAGCCTATATACACAGTGTTTGGTAAAAGTGCACTCAATACATGCTTAGTGAATGAAAGAATAACTGAAAATCATATTTCAATTAGTCTAAATGCTGTAGGGCAGTGCACAAGGCAAATTTATTGAGTGTTATGGATTACAGGGAAATGCAGTGTCCTCAATTACTTTTTCTAACATAAAAAAAACTTGGTGCTTCAGGAGAATAAAGGTGCCTATTTTTCCAACTATAGTCATGTACTAGCTCTTTTATGATGAAAAGATTAACAAAATAATAAGGCATGAACATGTCATTCAACTAATTACCATGATTTTAATCTTGTTTGCTTCAGATTATAGATTTTCAAACTCTCTTTTCCTCACTCTGTCATTCAGATTAATTCAATACCATCACAGATAATAACAAAGAAATTCTTTTGTCTAGGATGGAAATCTGGAACTTGGCTCATAGTCTTTATGAACACCTCTGTATCCTTAAAACTCAAACTAGCCTTACTATAACTTCAATTTAAAAGAGAGACAATATGACTTGTTCTGTGACGATACTTTCCTAGGGTAATTAGTTTTTATATTAATTTTAATATGACTCCGTTATAACTTTCTCATATGTGATTTTGTAGTGACACTGAGTTAGAGTGTAAGAAAAATATCTACTAAAACTGAAATATTAAATGTGCATAAAAATTCTTTTATGTTGCTCTACACCTTAGATAAACAATCATCATGAAAACCAAACTATTCCTGAGAAGTTCTTTATTAAAACTACGTAATAGAATAACTGCATGGGCTTAGGATAATGTGCTATATCTATTTTAAATACTATTAGAAATATTTAGAGAGGGGAGAATTTTTATCTATTAGTTTTGTTACTCTTAAAAAATGCCCTTTAGGACTGGAGGAGTGGCTCAAGTGGTAGAGCACCTGCCTAGGAAACATGAGACCCTGAGTTCAAACATCAGTGCCACCAAAAAAAAAAAAAAAAAATTAAGCAAAGGTTATGTTTAGACATATTCCCTTAAGAAAGTTTGCTCTTAAGGAAAAAGTTGTATCTGTTTTTCTGTCTCTCTCCCTATCTACCTATCTCTCCTCAAATTAAAAGATTAGTCTTTTCAAAATATTAGAATTTCTGTCAGTTCTGTTATATTTTTCAAGACCACAGTCAAATAGAAAACAACATTCTGGTGATTTTTTTCCAATATATTTATCTTAGTGAGCAGTCAAAGAATTTAGGTATAGAAGACACTAACTATAATAGGCATATTTGAATCTTTTCTTCAAGTTATAATTAAAATACAAGACCATTATTAAATTATCAGGGAAGCAAGTGTATAATGGCTTTCCATGTTCAATCTATTACAAACTCACCTTCTTACAGGAATGTGTGGTAAAAATTTTTCACACTTTGTCTAAATATATCTGGACAAACTTATTTGGAAATACCTACTATGAATAGTTCTTGTTGGAAGAAAGGACTGAATCTTCTGCTTCTAAATCTCAGGTAGTATGAATATTTCTTCCACCTGGCAACTCAGTTCTCTGTTTATAACTTGGATTTAACCAGCTGCTTAGGACTTTGGATCATGGGGAAGTGAAGCAGATAGAACTGTCAGATGTTACTCTGGGTCACAGAGTAGAGAGCTGAGATTCCAACAGTATTAGAGCTGAGAGTCCAGTGTAGGTGTCCATGGAGATTATAAAAGAAGTAAAAATTATTATTCCTATTATCCTCCTAGGATATCTGACTGGAGCCCTATACACTGGACTGACAAAAGACAAATTAACAAATGAAAGCATACAAATTTATTTAGATATATTTTACACAACATCAAAATCTTCATAAAGAAATGAAGTCCCAAGGAAAGAGTTAAAGCTGAATGTTTTAATAATAGACTTGATGGAGAGTGGCATTATTTAATAAAATTAATATATGTTCCTTCAGACTTTCCTTGGTTTCCTTTTGTCTCTGGAGATAAGGCTATAAGGATTCTCCTTTCTTCTGGGTGTAGGGCAGGGTGAGGGATCTCAGAAAATGGTTTTATGACCTACTTCAGGGAAAAAGGGAGAGGTCAGTGAGTCCTGCCAACACCTGTGGCATCTCAAGTTCGTTCAGCTTAAAATCAATATCTCAAGGTGCCATATTTTGAGGTAGTGTGTTCTGAACACCATCAGTGTGGTATCTTTACCTACTCTACTGGCATGCTGTTAGCTGTATGTTTGATTTCTATTGGCTATATTTCCTATCTTGGTGCCATCCTGCTCTTCAACTTTTCCATTATTCTGAGAGTTAACCCAGAACCTTGAATGAAGGAATTTCCAATGAATTTTTTTTCTGCTCAACTTAGTCTAGTGACACATGAATTCACTTTATGTCACAGATATAGGAGTTAAATTCTCAAGGATTTGGGGATGTTCTTTTGCAAACATCAACAAAACCATATATCTGACAATTATAGAAAGTCTGCCTCTTCATTTTTACTGTGCACATTTATAAAGTGATGACCTGTGTAAATTTAGATTTGTTTTCTTATTAAACACTTTCAGTAATTACTTAGGAGAATTCACTGACTTTCAAAGTCAGAAAGAAATGGAAGTTTTTTCCTTCATTATGTTGTGCAATATAATGGAATATTGTATTTTCTTGAGAAAGGATATGATGTACTACTGTCAAATCTAATTTTAGGTGAACAATAATCAAACTTTCAAAGAAACAAGGAGTGACAACATGGAAAATATAGAATAGCAATCTTTATTCATACTACAGTCTTTATTAACTGTAAATGTGGAAACTGAAGCCATATTGTAAAGACAAGCCATTGTTTTTCATGATAGAACCAAGCAGCAGGAAGTACACACACACACACACACACACACACACACACAAGCACATACGAAGTCTCTTCCAGCAACATTTTAAGGAAGGTACATTGTTAGCAACTATTTTCTCCTGAAGAAAATATACATAGATTTCTCGCTCTCTTTCCCTTTCCCTCCCTTGGTTCCTTCTTCAGTCTCTTTCTTCCTATCCCACTTCATCTCTCTTCTTCCTCTCTCTTGTGTGTTTTTCTTCTCTTTTCCTTTCAGTCTTAGGGTGAAGTTAGTTTCTTAAAAAAAGTATTAGCAATGTGTATCTTCTCCTCCAGTTTGGTAATAATCTTCTAAATATCCAGATGAACTCTGACACTTTTTTAAAGGTGGCCCTTCAAAGATTGCCTAAATCACACTTGACTGTTCTGTGGAATGAGTGAATGAGTGAGTGAATAGTGAATGAATGCCACAGGGGTGTTTCAAGTATCTGACAAAGGTTAAGGTAAATCTCTTTTCAGTCTAAACTCAATTGATGTAGAAAATTTCCCAAATCAACACAAGACAAACTCTTCTTGAGATGATTTTCATCTGAGAATGTACTTCAACATGAAAATGGAGACCATTGTATAAGTTCATGTGTAAACTGGATAAAAGACATGTATTTGTTATACATAAAACCATAAAGTCTTTTAATACATTGTAAAGATTAAATTGTAAGAAAACAAGAATTTTTGAATACATATGCTACATTATCTAAAACTTGGAAATATGCATTTCCAAATAAAGGAAATTTTTCTATATAAAAAGCAAAACTAAAGCCAGTCTTCAGTCTTGACAACATTTAAAGGTATTAGATAGTAAGACTGTCAAAAACATAAATTAGTTGTCTACCAACAGGAAAAATATATTTCTAGAAACAAATTTTATTCCAAATTTTTTAAAAGTCTGCTTTTCTCCATGTCAGTATTTAAAGCAAGTGCCACCTTCTGAATAATTAAAGCACAAGATATTCCTTATTTTAAAATCTTAACAAATGAAACTTAAACAGAGACTGTTGGTTGCACTGTTGTAATTTCATCTCCTTTCTCTCTCTCTCTTCTCTCTCTCTGTGTGCATGTTTGTGGGTTGAATATGTATATATGTATTTTGTTTGGAAAATAACATCAGCAATTTCAAATCTCTGGTAACCACTTCTTAAGGAAAATGTAAAAAATAAACTATTGATCACATTTTTGTCAGGTCATTTGTCAAATGCATAATAGGGAGATGTCAAGTTTCTGGGTAACCATAATTACATTTATGAAACTACTTACAAAACTGAAAGAGTTCTGTGGATACTATTAGGCACTTTAGAACAATCAGAAAACTCTTATTCTTCATTGTTAGTATATTATAATCTTTAAAGATTATTTTATAAGTTCTTTTTTACTAAAATATGCCCCCATTTTTCTCAGGATAATCCCATGTGCTTGCAGTAGTTGTTTAAGTACAATTCAGAACTGCAGGAGGTATAGCTCTGCTGTGGTGTAGTGTAAAGCTTAACTTTTCAAATGTAAAAAGGTCAAAATTAATGAAGAAACTAGCAAATTCAAAGTTCCACCAATGAACATCCCAATGCTTTTAGCAATCTACTTGAAATGAAGGAGGGGAAACCACCCCCTTTAACATTTTAAGGCTTTGAAAACTTAATGAACCATGCTACCTCCTGTAGTTCTTACCAAACCAAAATTTGTGCTAGGACTGGGCTCATTAGCACTAAGTGGAAGCAGACCATTCAGCTTTTGATACAGCTTCTTGCAATGTTCTTAACATTGCCATTGTGTTTGGTTGATGAAATAGTGCTATCTCAATTGTTACTTCACTTTTCTTGTTGATGTAAAATCTCTTTTATGACAAGAATTAAATGCCTCCACCCCATTTTCTCTTCAATTCTTTTAGCAAATATTCATAACACACTAAATTTTCAACAAGGTACATTCTTGAAGCAAGGTAGTTCTTGTTATAATTTTTTTTTTACTTGCTCTTCAACATGATCCAGATTATTGAGTGATGGTTTGTTTGATAAGGAAAAAAATGATTAAGATGTAGAGAAGGTAGAATATTAGATATATTGATACTTAGGGTTTTGGGTCAGTTGTTAAAATAGAAATTGTGCTATCAAAGTTCAAAATGTTAGCAATTCTTTCAATTTAACTGCCTTAAAATTTTTTACATCTAATCATTTTAGGAAAAAGCTTTCTTTGCAATGAAAACCCATGCACTATTTAGAGCACACCATCAGGTTACCTGATTCTGATTTTATGAGGTCTCTGTATGTTTCATTGCATTTGAACTCTTCCAAATTTGTGGATAAATGATATTAAAGCAAAATATTTTTTGTCTGTAGATATGAAAATAAATCATTTTGGTTCAAGATTCAATTCAATTCTCTTCACTCTGGAAGAAGCCAGTTTTGCCTCCATTAACATATTAATGTAAAAATTGCTTATCTGTAAATGTGAGTGTTCATTGAATTGTCTTTTTATCTAGTTTAACATCATACCATCACTTTCAATAGTGAAATAATGCCCTCATTGTATAAGTGTATATTTTCCTTACTTTTCAAACTAAAACATTATGTTCACAGGATTTACATTATTTTAATAACAAAATACAAATGAATTTCTTAGGTTGGGTTGCATGCATATATTTTAGTTTCTGAATTCAGAATCTAGAATTATTATCAGCCCTCTTGTTTTACTGTCCCAGCACAGATGTATACATAATTAGTATTATTATGTAATTTGGCTTAGTCGATACTCAAGATTAAACCCAGTATTCTATTGAGAATTTTAAAATGTGTATGTGTGTGTACTCTGACTCCCAGTTCCCCACAAATTCGTTTGATTGCAGGTGTCTGAGGAAGACTCTTAATGGATTATCCAAAACTTTGTTGGTCTTTTGCAATATGCTGTATAAAAAGAAGATAAAACAACCAAGGGATGTGTGTCTGAAACCACTGCATGCTTCACACTTCAAAAGTCTTAGATGAGATGTGCAATGTGATTTGTCTTTAAATCTTATACCCCCTGGAGTCACTGAAAAATAAAGGGATAACTTATAAACAAATGCATGTATGAATAAGTAAAGCCACTTATATGTAAATATGTAAACATAAGTGTACATATTGATGTTGCTGAAGTGGCAATGTCATTACATCCTTTTCCTATTCTTAGGAAGGCTATTGACAATAAAACAATAGGAGTATTTTTGAATCCGACATTTAGACCAAATATTCCACTTAATAGAAGTACAATCTCCAGCAAGTGACAAAATTTCTGAATCTCATTTCACTATCAGTATGTGACATTAGTAGTAAAAGACACAGTGCAATGTCTGCGAAATGCTTTGCCATCATAAGGCTGAAGATGGAAGAGTTGTGACATTTTAGGGGTGATTCCAACCGTCTTATCAGTCTCTGAGGTGAAACACATCTCTTAGGCCTACGACTTTGGGAAAATTTTGTTTAGCTTTTGGATGAATGTGTATGAAACTTCTAGGGAGTAGAATGAAATCTATTTCTCTTTTCTGTCTCTCCAAGAAGACTTAGATGAGATTATGTGATTTACTTTCAGTTTGTTCTTCTACTAGAGCTATTGATTTCTAAATATTTTCCGTGACTTTGGAATTATTCATCAGCAGTGCATGTGAATATCAAGGCATATGCTTCTTGGAAGTTCAGAGAGTATACATTGACCTCTGATGCTTGGATCAAATTCCGCTATTGAGAGAATTTTTCTTGGAACTTTTTCCCTTCAAGTCTTCTCTTGTATTCTTTCTTATAGGTTGAAGTGAGTGATGACTTTCTGAATTCTTACATGTCATTTTGAAGTATATATGTTTTGACCTATAATTGTTAAAGAGAAGGTAGCCCTATTCGAGTACTAGCTTTCCAGATCTGGCACTTGATGCTTTTGTTTCCATTACGAAATTGAGTTCAGAACCGAAGTTGGAAAGGGAAGAAATCATGAACCCATTGGAAAATCAGACATATTAGTGTGTTTTCGTTTCTTGTGAGGAGAGTGTTTTGATGTATCTGTTATTCCCAGAGCAGCAAATAACAGCCTTATTTGAAAATAGCTCATTAAACCAAGCATGATGTTTTTTCATTTGACCTATGTCATTGTTCCAACTTACTTGGTTGACCATCACACATACAGGTTTGGGAAAGAGGGCTTACATAATACATTTGGAATGCACTTTCATTTGTATATTATAGTACTCACAAAATGAGGGTTCTCAGACAAATCATATACTTTGTTTGGAAAGCAAGGTATTTAAAAGAAATTTTCTCTAAATGCCTTCAGGAAAGTCTACACTCTTCATTGTTTCATACTCAGATCTTTTAAGAAATTTTACCCTGCCTTGTTTCTACAGGCATTTGAATTTTCAGATGCTTATATTGTAAGGTCAGAATTTTATCAGCAGTCTCAATAATTAGTAACTCTACTTTTTCAGCAAGTAAAATTTCTAAATAATTGATAAAATATCTCCAGGAAAATTCCTTTTGGGCTAGATATAGTTCAGCTTGTCAAACCATTTGGGAATCAGCAACAGAAAAACTATAGCATGGAGCCATTTGAAACTGTAGCATCAAAAATTCTCAGCTAGTGTTGCTTTTGAGTACTGGAGTGAGCTTTTTCTCACTCCTGTTATTCCTGAACCTAACTGGGCTAACTGGGGGGTGACTGGAGATGCAGAAAGAACAAGTGATAGACAGACATGCATAAAGCTGGGGCCAGGTGTGCTGGGCTCTCAGATGGAGATGCACAGCAGCCTTGTTGCTTTTATTCTCTAATAACTCTTCTTTTACTTCTCTTCTCTTTACTCTGATTCTTTTCTCTATCTTTAAAACCTGACTTCTAAAGTCTTCTTTTGTGTTCTTTAAAGTCTCTTTCCTTAGACTCACTCTGTCCCATGTTTTCTCTTAGCTTTTCTTTAGCATAATCTCCTTAAAGTCTTTGCCCTCAGACTTGCACTGTCCCATGTTCCCCTTAAAGTCTCAGTGCTCAGACTTGCAAACAATGCTAAAAACTGCATATGCATAACTCTTAAAGTCCCAGTCCTTAGACTTGCACTGTCCCATGTTCTCTCTTTAGCTTTCCTAAAGTCTCAGTGCTCAGACTTGCACTGTCCCATGTTTCCTCTAATCTCTAGCATAACTCAGCAGCAACAGCGTCATTCTGTGGCAGCCACCTCAAAAGCGGCCAACCAATCAATCTATCCCCCATCAAAAACCCCTCCATCAAAAAACCCTGTGTCCTGCTTCACCAAGTCTTTTATATCCAGTGGTAAATAAGGAGGTGGAGC
Source organism: Castor canadensis (assembly GCF_047511655.1). Lineage (NCBI taxonomy): Eukaryota > Metazoa > Chordata > Mammalia > Rodentia > Castoridae > Castor > Castor canadensis. The sequence goes on along the minus strand of NC_133392.1, from coordinate 103,748,949 downwards.
AACAGTCCTCAGGGAGGGGGCGTGACATTGTAACAAGAGAAATCTGCCTTCCTACTTCTTTCTCTGAAAGTAAACAATTTAGGAAAAGCAGCTGTGCTGCATTTTGCACTTGCTCTCTTCTGAGGCTGGGGCCGTGCCAAACTCAGCCTGCCAATCATTGGGCACAGCTCTGCTTATGTCAAGTTCTCATAGGCTTCTCATAATCCACTGGTACTCCAGAGAGTACCAGAAAGATGTGAGTGTGATTCAAGGTAGCAGAAAACGAAGAAGAGGGATAGCAGGAATATTATGTCTTCATTTTTTCCTCTTAAACTAGTAGAGTTTTAAAATGAATCAAATACATATTTTAATTGATAAACTGAGTTTATATTCACCTATTGGAAACAGTACAACATATTTTACATCAGATTTTGAAATATGGATGTTTTACTAAAAAACAGGAAGAACTTTTTCCAGTCTTTAAAGTAAATACATATTCAAAGGATCTTAAGGCATACCATTTATTCATATTCATATCTATTGAAATACTGTACACCCACATACTTCAATAAATAGTGAAAAACCTGACCTCTTTTTAAATCATTTCTGGATTTCAAAAAGCAATTTTTTATTGAAAAGATTAAATAGGTAAGTTTTGACTGTGTCACAAAGCTAAGCACAAGGGGTAAATTAACAATTAGTCAGTAATTTGATCAATATAGATGATTGATAATTCAGTTTTTTTAGAGTTTTCTGACTTCACACATAAGGGTATTTCTATATATATATATATGTATATATTTTGTCCTGAATTATCTGGGTAATTTTCTTAGTTCTCCAGTCTACTTTCTAGATATAGCTTACATGTTATGATGATACATTAATTTTTCTGTGAAGTTATAAACCCCCCAAAAGTGGCTTTAGGTTTAAAATTCTCTCTCAAATCTTAGTGTCTCAAAAAAGCACACAATGTTATATCTTGGGCAGTACTTTTCATTATATAATTGCTGCATAATAAGAACTTAGTGGTGTAACAGGATTTACATGTCGAATAAGATCATTGTAAAATATAATTACACCATTTGCAGTTAAACTGAAAATGCAAATGAATAAGTTAACTACCCTATTATTCTGGTTCTTTCCTCATTCTCATCCTCCCTTCTCTCTTTTCTTTCTCCCTTTTTTCCTCTTCTCTCTTTACCTCCTTTTCTTTTTTCTCTCTATTCTCCTTTATCAAGTATTTTTATTTTCCTTTCTTTGAAAAAAAAAAAATTAGGGGCAACAAAAGGAATCCCACAAATGGAACTTGTGGAAAATATAATGCTGAAATGAATAGCTGAAAAAACGTGTTATAGATCAAAAGATATATCAGTTTTATAAAACGCTATTCTGAAATTGCAACAATCTTGTACAGTCAGGACTGATAAAATGGAGTAATCAGACATTTCATATGTCCATAAATGTAAAATCATCTACTTGAACATTATATGCAATACATTCACACAAAAAAGCAAATACTGTAGCCTTATTTGAACAATATTGAACTCATAAATACTCATGATTTCACTCTGTCCAGGGGTCTAAGGACTAGGAAAGCTGCTGTGATACAGAAAAACATAGTGAATACCTCCTCTATTTAAAAATGTCACTCAAGAAAGTCTTTTCTAACATAAAGGCAAATACATATAGCTACTGAGCTATGACTGTACTTCTGTCACGTTCTATGGAAAAAACACCAGACTCCACAAATTCGGAATCATGACAACACTTTGAACTAATTATTTGGTTCATCCATAGTTTATACCTCAATTTACCTCACATTTACCCTACAAACCTTACAAAGAGGAGGTATTTTTTAACTCTAGGAAAACGGTCACTGTATAATATGCATTCTTGATCTGGTTCCTTCTCCCAAACAATGATACAGATGGTTAACACTTTTGTGGTAGCACCACTATTTCTAGTAAGTAGATTATTATGGAGTGTGCCACTTTAAAGCTGCAATACGAAGAAGATATTTTGTATTTTTGTTACCAATTCCACAGAGAATATTTTTTAAAAAGCAAATAAATAATAAATTTAAATGCCATATTAAAAAAACCCTCATTTTAATATATTAGTCAAAATGACATAAGTTTATTACAGCTCATAAATTTAATAGTATTGTGCCATATTATTGCCATTTTTGTGGGAAGATTATATATTTATGTTTCCTAATTTATGACTTATTTTTCTAATTAAAATAGATTTATGGTATACTTTGGGTCTAAATTTTATTTGAAAAAAAAAAAAAAACAATTTTCAAGTTATCCCTTAGAGGACAAAATTATGTATCTTCAGTTTGTATAACCTCTGTAAAGTGTCTTGTATCTAATTTTGTTAGTAGGATCATTGTTGTTTGTATGACCTGCAAAAGGTTTCTATTTGAAGAAATCTAGGTGTGCTGAAATTAGCAACTTCATCAAACCTGTCAAATGGCTTTCAAGGCTATGATCTTTGGTAAAAACTCAGACCATCGCCTACTCCTGTAATATAATAGTTAGACTAACAGCATTTTCCTTCAAAACTGTAGTTTTTGTTCTTTAAATAGAAAAAATGTAATACAATAATTTAATAACTATTATATCTTAATATATTCTCATGAATGGTGTCTTCATTTGATCATATCTTACATATATCATGTAAGAAGAAATAAAGCATGATAATTTTTTGGTTCAGTTTGAGCTGAAATGGCTATAGAGAAAGATTTTATTGAAGAAGTAGTTACTTCAGGGATTGATCTGCTGCATACTAATATAGACTATTTGTTACAATGTATTTTGGAACTTTTAAAAAAATGTAACATGCATTCCAGACTATCAACTGAGTAATGTTTTCAGATGGAAAATATGCAAAATGCTCCTGTCTGCAAGAGCACTGTCTCTGTCATGCCAACTTGCCTATCTCAAAACCAAATTATGTCTGAGTGCTTACCAACTCATGTAAAATTAGGTGATGGAACTCTGTGTCCTTTCTGACAAACCATCTTAAAAATTTTGGCTTGGACTAGTGAAAAGAAATATGCTGTATTGCTAGGCAATCCCTTGAGTAGAGTGTGCTGTCATTTTAAAAGGAATTATTTCCCACAGTGGATCTAACATTTAACTTCAACTACAGAAATCATATGGTACATTTACTGTACTATGTTATTAAATTGTTTTTCATCACAAAAACTGAGTTATTGTGAAGCAAAATTCTCAAAGCCCACTGGTAATGAAGCAATACAGTCCAATAGTTCTTTTGTTCTTTAGAGATAAGAGTTTAACTTTATCATTGTGGATTATGTTTGCTTCCAAATTGTAGGATTTCTAAAACATTTTATATTCATTGGAGACAAAGAGAAAAATATTATTTTATGAAGGCACACCCATGCTGAACTTACAGGAAAGAGAAGCAGAGCTGCACAGCCAGTTATATTACAAGGCTCATTCCTGAAACCTGAATGTCATGCGAGCAGAAAAATCTAGATATGTGTTATATTTTGAAGAAATGATCTGAAGGCAATTATTATTTACTTTTTTATCAAAAAAGAAAAAAATGCATCCTTGTAAATGTGGATTGACTCTTATTGAAACAGGGAACTGAGTGCTTGTATTGCAGCCTTAAAGAATCACATATTCACTGCAATATTCGTTTTTGTAAACTACAGCCTGCAACCTAGCAGACCATGACTGAATGCTTTTGAAAAGTTGTAGATTACAAACATAAAATCACAATTAATATCCTCTAAAAGTAATTTCAGAGCTTTCACGTCTTAAAAAAAAGGACAATGTGTACTGCTTCACAAGGTAATGTAGCTAATCAAAAAAAGAGTAGAATTAAAGTATTTACATAATGAGCGATTCTACAGAAGGCAATCATCTCCACGTAAGCACTGCCGATTATATTCCACGCTGCTTTTAACAAACTGTACCAGATTGGATCCAGCCATCATACTTTCAGAGAATCCTTAAAAGCCTTTATGGGTCTTTAAATTTATTGTAGAATGGCATTCTTCAGGTAGAATATGCTGGTGAAAGAGGACAGTGTCAACACAAGGTACCAGCAGGAGAAAAGAACGTCAGCGCTCCCGGTAATTCCATACTGGGCTGTACTTGGAGCTGGAAAGAAATGGAAAAGATTAAATCAAAACCTAATTTGTGTCTTTCAGGATTTTGACAATAATCAAAAGGCAGCTGGGTATACTGGGGAAAGCACTGGCTTTGGGGTCAGACAGAATTAGGTTTACATTTGGTTCTGCTCTCTGAGAATGTGTGGCCTATTTGACTAACCTCTCTGAGCTTCAGTTTTCTCAAGGACAAAATAGAAATAACAGAAATGATACAATCCACTTGGCTGATCTGTGGTGAGAATGGAGATGAAGCACACAGAGCACATTGCACTGAGCTAGAACCATGCTAAGTACTCAATAAACAACCACTGACGTTCTCATTCCTCTTACATGTATTGCAAATATTTGTATTAGTGGAGAATATTCACTGTGCATGTGTTTGTAAATCTTTCCTATCAGCCAAATTCTGTACAAAATGCTGGAAAAACAAATAAAGGGTTTCTCTCTTCCAAGAATTTTTGTATGTGGGAAAGATATCCAAACAATTATAATAAAATCTTTGGAATATTACAGGTGCATGTTCAAACTGCAGTGACACAGAAAAATTGTCATTTAAGTCTGCCTGGGGAAGGGAGGGGTGATTTAAGAGTTTTACTAGAGAGAACTGGCATTTGGGTAGAGAAAATAACACATTAAGGCATGAGAAAAAGAGAGAGCAGTTATAATTCTAGTATTTAGAAGTAGATTTGTCTTGCTAGACCATGGAATTTGAGGCCTGAAGGGGAGGGAATTGAAGCTGGAGTTCTAGGCAGGTAGAATGACCTCAGTTGTAATGAAAAGAGTTTAGATTTCTATTCTGAAGGAGATTTTGAAGAATTTGGAGCAGCTGAATGCATAACTGCATTTATATATTAGCAAGATCATGGTTTTATACATGGAGAAACTCATGTGATTTCATACTTGGCTAAGCGTCATGTTGAATTTTCTTGAAATACCTCAAGATTCAAATCTGGGATATGATTAGAGTTTACAGAGTAGATTACACTTCATTTCACAAGTGTATATTTGGCCTCCTTATATGAGGATTATACTGTGTTCCAGAAATTAAATATTACAGGCATGCCCAGACTTGCTCTGGATGGATTCTTATTTACCACAATAATAAAAATAGTAATAACAAAAAATTCACCACAATATTTTAACTACCCCTTGTTAATGAAACCTAGAAGAAACTGAATGATTCAATAAAGAAATATACTGTTTTATACCTAAATCCATTACTCAAATCCAGAAGCAGTTTTAGTGGCACTGAGTTTGAATTACCAGCTGGCATTTTTAATGGAACTTCCACATGTTGATCATGTTCCATGTAATAAGAAGAATAAATTGTGGTGTTTATACCTCCACAAAATTAAAGGGGATGAAAGATGCATTGTTCTCTGCCTGTGGGAAGATTTCTTGACTCTGCAATTGTCGATTCTAGGAGTGTGTGTTCATAGTGCTAAAGCTACTACTTTTCAATAAACAGAGTGCAAAATCAACCATTTAATGCATCTATATGCATCGATAATTTTTTATAAATGAAAATATGATAAAGCAAGTCTATGACTTAGGAGATAGCTTTTCAATATCTGCCTGACATGTAAGAGGTCTGATTTAAAACCATAGAATTCCTTATTCTCTCTTGATGAAGACCTAGAAGAATATTTATAAAAAGTTGGTTTATAAGCATTTAATAATAGCTATTTCAGAGTTGTCATTTCTTAAGAGTGTAATGAAACTAGAATAATAGTAAAGAAAAAATAAAATATATACAAAATGGTTTCGTACATTTCAAAAGGATTTTTAAGCAAGTATACAAAGCAGAGGTAGATTATTTTTGTTATCATGATAACTTAAATAGTATATAAGTTGGAAGAATATTAATGACCCTCAGAACTCATCCTTCTTTTAATCACATGTTAGGACAATCTTTCCCAAATCCTTTCTACTCATCTAAGTCAACCTCTTTGTGTCAATAGGCCATAGAGCCCTGTATTACACTCTTATGATATTACATTGTAAATATTTGTTTACACATCAATTTCTAGAACTAGGTTATGTTTTATTTACTATTATATTTCCTGATACAACGTCTGGTGCATAACAAATGCTCAAGAAATGTCTCAGTGATTCAATTAAAAAAATAATTTATAATTGCAATAGGTAGTTCTATCCTACAAAATTGAATCTCTTCTGCAGCAGGTCACATGATTTTAGTCTAGAAAGTAAACTAATATACTTTCCTTAATGCATACAGTAGGTTTTTATTGACCTGGGTACCAAGCACTGTATTAAGTGGTTAATGCAATGGATAAGATCCTTTTGTTTCTTAGTTCCACATTTCCTATACATACTCCTTTTTTGTCATCTACCTTCAGTGCCATCTGTTTTCTAATGTGTCTATCTCTTCTTCTATTGAATTTTCTGTTGTCTTAAACATGACAAAGATATTATCAAAAGTATCTTAAAATTCATGGTTAGTTTACAGTTAAAATAATACTTTAAAAAATCTCTGATGCCATGAATTGATGTATGTTTTAGTTGTTTGCAAACGTAGCAGTACTATTAGTCTTAAAGAAAACAAGAAGCTGCATTATTAGCCAGCAATTATAATAGGTAATGGACTGTAGAATAATGATGAGAAATCAGTAGGCCAAAGACAAAGGGCAAAGTTATTCAAGGGAAGGTGAGGGCAGATACCTAACGGCAAGTCATATATCATTGTTCACACTCTTAAACTATATGCTGAATATCTTTCATGTGCTAGTAATTGGAAAAAGCAAAACACAGGCAAAAATGAATTAAAACCCTATTCTCTCCTCCAAGGAAAATTCTTCTAGTAAGGGGTGCAAATAATCAAGCAAATATAGAACATAAGAGGTATGTAACTATAAAGATAATGCACAAATGTGGGAGAGCCCTCTAATAAATTATGGCAGGGTAACAGATCAGGCATCAGATACAAATGCAAACCCATTTTTAACAAACTGCAATGACACAGTATGTACATTTTAATTCATATATATCTCCTTTTCTTAAATAGCTGTATAGCAGTGCTTTGTTGGATATGCTATCATTATAAGGTTTTATTCTCATTGATTGACATTCGGTGTGTGTGGTTTTTGTGGATGTCTGTAACTTGAACTGGAGAATTTGGAGAACAAGGCTAAGGGTATTAAAATTAAAAGCTTCATTACTATTTGAATCAAGCAGATTTACGTAGCATGTTTAAACCAGCGACCATTTAATGTTGCAAAATTAAAGAAAGTAACTTAGTTATCATTAGAAATTAGCTTCAAGACTCATCTCAAGTATCACCTCCTAGAAAAAGAAAAAAAAAGTATAGAAAAAAAAAAAACCCAAGCCAAATTAAACACTTTTCTCACTAAGTAACATCACTAAGTAACTTATAACATCATATTCATGTCTCTTAGACTGATGAAACAAAAAATGTCATTAAGACAAGACTTATTAATATATCTTTATATTTAGTACTGATGTCAGAGGCCAGTGTTTAGTAGGTGCTCAGTAAATAGTTGTTAAATGATTATATGACTTATGCCATTTACCTCATTGATACCACAAATGTAGAAGGAGACAATAATACCTTGTATTTCTTTTTTCAAAAGAGTACTATCATTCCCCACTTGTATTTTGCTAAGTTTTTTCTTTCTGTTTCCAGGTTTATTGCTTTTGCTCATTGACTCAGAATGTCTGCACATGGCACACACTATACTTTGTTAAATGAATGAATAGTGTTTGTTAGATAATCCTTAAGGAAATAGCTATGCACTCTTGGATACTGCACTCGATTACCTTTATACATCAGATCACCTTACTTTAGCATTGAGCAAGAGGATTGATCAGTAGGTAGATTATATAGAAGTAGAACAGATGCTCCATTTTATAACATATTCTACTGCAAAAGACAGTATAGATAAACCCAGAAAGCCCCAGCTATAAACCCACATTCCTTAGGAGATATCCAGGTGTGGCTCTAGGATAGTCAGATCTGTCATAGGTTTTTTGCTATGTTTTTAGTTATCTGTGAATAGTGTATTGCTGTTCATCCTAAGTAAAATACGTGGATATGTCATGAGAACAGAGATGTAACTGGGCTGTGTTGAGGGCTTTGGTTTCATTTTTAAGGATATATGAGAAGCCATAGGAGAGTTTGGCCATTTAAAAATGATCACTTGGCTACTCTGAGGACAATATATTCCACTAATTGATGCAAGAGTAGAAGCCTATGTTAGCTCAAAGTCTTCAAGGATTCCCCATTGTCTGTTGAGAGATGCCAAAGCTTTACAGTGTTGCATTCAGAGACTTCTGTTTGCTGGTTACAGTCAACTATCCAGACTCATGCACACACTAACCTTGTCACACACCTAACATATTTTGTTTTATTATTCTCATGCCATTTGCACAAGTTACATCCTTAAGCCTAAGTGACCTTATCCCCCTTCTCCATTTATTAAACCCCTACTCATTTTAAATATACAAAATCCTACTTCTTCCATTAGGCCCTCCACAGTCTTTCTTATAAGAATTATTCATCTTCTGCTTACACCTGACTTAGTTTCTTTTTAACTTGGTTTCTCTCTTAACTTACACTATTTTGAGGTTATGGAGCACTTTTCCCAATAATATGTGTTAATGAGAATACTCTATCAAATGTGGACCGTCAACATTTTTAATCAAGTCTGGGAAAACATTCCTAAATATGTATTTGTCTATTTCTAGATAACTTTGGTAAAACATTCTATTTCAGTAGTTCTTTTAATGATTTCTTGACCTTAAGGCAAAGTGTATAATGGAGACATTTTTGTGTTTCTTTCTGAGCACCTATTTGTTTTTGAAGAGAAGAATCAATAAAGAAGAAAAGTTTAAAAAGGAAAGGAAAAAGAAAGGAGTAGAGAAAGCAAGAAGAAAACATAAGCATAAAGATTTAAAACAGAGAGAGAGAGAGAGAGAGAGAGAGATTGTTCCCAACCCTTTGGCAAGATATTAGATATTTTCATAGTCATCATTTTCTATTTTTTAAAAAAGAACAGAAAAATGTAATGGGTATGTCAGGGAGACTGCTTTGATGTGGTTTGCAGATCAAAATTTAAGACTGGTTGTCATTCTTCCTAGTCTCTTAGTAAAGGTAAGGCATTCTAATTTTTTGACATAAATGGACTGTAAAGACAGATGACATTGGTTTGAATTCTAACTCCACCCTTTTCAAACTGGACTAAACTAGGCAAGTTTCTTCACACTTAGTGGGGAAATATTACTTAGAAAGCTTAGTTCAGTATCTTCATTGGCAAATGAAGATGGGTAATATCTTGTTATTGTGAAGATGAGTGTATTGATACATCAAAACTACCCAGTGCTACATCTAATAAAGTAGAAGCACTCTCTCAAGTATTCTCAAAACATTCCCATTCACTCATACAATATTTGGCAAATAGTCAATGAAAAAAATAGAATGACCCTTGTCACTGTATCACTTTCTACTTAGCTGGAGTCCTTCCGTGGAACAACCATATTTGATCTCGTTCTTAACCTACACTGGTTTAATTAATGTATCTTTGTTCTACAAAGATATCCTCCACTTTACCTTACAAAAATATCAGTTTTCTTGGCTACTTTGGGAGAATTTTTTAAATACCATTCATTTATTGCTAGATAATTGTATAGTCTCTTGTTTTCAGTCTCATCAAATTCAGAGAAAATGGCCTCTTCTTTTCTTTCTCTCTACTCCTCTTTTGCCAAAGAGAACAGCATATGTATGAAGGCTTTAGAGAATGGTTTCAAGGCAGACTTAATGGCAAGATTGGCTTTGGAGGAGCTGTCTCATGCATGGAGCAGAAGTGCCCCACTAGGTGTGGAATGTAAGCCTTTGGGATTTCGTCCAGTTGTCAACAGGAAGATCCAATCTAGGTTTTAACATATATCTTATATCTTGTCTAATTATGAATATCATTCCCAATTACTTACAGCTGCTGCATATTATTTTCAGTCTTGGCAGTTTTCCCTTGTATTGCTCTAGTTTTTATTTTTAGGCAAGAGCAAATGTAACTGTGAAATACTTAGTTTTGGTACAATACCAATTACTCGCCCAGGCAATTTCCTTAAATTACTTAGGCTTTAACTAAACTAGCTTTGTGTCATATTTTTAAGATTCCTGTCACAATCTTAGGTAGAGTTACTTAAGCCACATTAATTCAATACAAAACTGGCCTCAACTTCCATTTTCCTGAGGAAGCTTGAATCTTAATGGAAGTGAATGATTTACACCCAAATTAGGTTTCATGCAAAAGACAGTGATTAATGTATACTCAAAATAGAAAGCACATTAGATGCTAAAAAATTATGCACCATGGACTAGATCACATTGTCAGTTTAACCCTACTTCAATACACATAGAATGGGAAGAGTTTGCTTAAAAGATAGTTTAATCCTTTCTTGAGCAATATTCACCCCTTCACAACATCATAAGGTACAGGGTGAAAGCTCTGAGTATACTTGTTTATTTATTTTTAATTTTTAAGACAGGCTCTCACCATGTAGCCCAAACTGACCTTGAACTCACCATCCTCCTGCTTCTTCCTTTTGGGTACTGGAGTTTTAGGCATGTTCCACCACACCCAGCTCTGCCTCATTTTTCTGTGTCAGTTATTTCTGCCTAAACACTGGGAAGAGTTTAAGGGAGGAATAGAATTGCAGGTAGGATATGTTTTGTATGTGGATAAATAACTTTTGTGGTATTTGTGAGAATCAGGCAGGTCTTAGCATAGGTGACATAATTATTCCTTATTTCCTTTTGTGTAATCAAATGATCCAGGCCCTTAAGAAGCGATGTGCTGTGTTACAGATGTACACAGTGAGGTGGTCTTCTCATATACCACCTCACACCAGTGACAAAGCAATTGCTGGAAAAAGAGTTTTGTTTGTGTTGATATTGCATGTTCCTGTACTGTAGATCCTCTGGGCTCTTCTTCCCCTAGACTTTGGGGTTCAAAAGTTGAGCCAACATAGAAAAGAGTTGTTGACTGGTGGAGCTAACAGTAGATAGATTTTAATTTTTTTAAACTAACACACCTTTATTATGTCATAACTGTTCCAGGGAATACAAGGAGAAAAACATACCATCGTTTCCTTTTCAAGCAACTCTCAATCTGATAACAGTAAGGCTTAATTTATGAGCTCCAACTATAGTCAACAACTCTGGCATTTAGAGAGAGAATGTGAGGATTGGATACATAACTTTGAATTCCTGCCAGTCATCCTTCTTTTCTTTAGGAGGAATCAGGCTAACAAGTGCACATTGGTGTACTTTTCTTAAATTCGAAGCTTAAGGTTATAGGAAACTCTGTATTTAGATTGTGATTCTAATGTTTCAGACTTTTTCTCACTTGATCAAAAACTGAATACCTAGAAGTTCCAGCATCCTTGTTGGATTAACTTTTCTTTCACAAGCATGAAAACATTTAAAGAAAATTTCACAGAAAGTCTGTTTTTGTGTTATAAACAATGAGGAGAATGTGTAGAGAAATTACACAGTTCTTTTCTCTTTCTGACCGGTAGAATTCTCTGTGTGCTTGATCTTAGCAAACTACGAAGCTATTTCTCTGGTATACCACCATTCTTGAATTTCATTCTGTTTGCCGAGTAGATGGTATACCTTCTATCTACTCATTATCCATTACATGAGGAATTTTAAACAGAAGTTTGTCTCTATTATTACCCATATTCAGCAATATGTCCATGTGTAAATAAAAGTACTTATGTATAAATAGCCAGAGGAAACTTTCCAAGACTATTACAGAATAAAAAACAATTGTCCAGAGAAAGACTAGGTTTTCTATTTTTTTTTTTATCCTTCTAGTCATTGAAAAAAGTCTCAAAACTTAAATTACTCATCAATATCTTCCATATGTGTTGGATTTTTTTGTTTATTTCTATAAAATCAGAAATAATTTAGATGAATATACTAGCTTTGTTTCGAATTGTGTTGTCAATACAGGTAATTTTGCAAAACCCTAAATGTCTTTGAACGTGACATGATCTAGTTAAATAGGCTTCATTGTGTGAAGTACATCTATGGTAAATAGAAAACAAATTGCCTTTACTGTACAGATTTTAATTTGGGCCTTCAAGGGATCATCTGGCTGAAAGAAAGTAGGGTTTTACAGAAATAAAAATAGAAGCACAGCTGTGTTCTTAAGGTCACTAATAGTCACTGCCATCAGCTGTATCTTTACTATGATACAGCTAGTGTGCTAGTGTGGTTAAAAAAGCAGGAGAAACTTCAAATTGGCAAACGTTCTTGAAAACTGAAGTTTTAAGATTCTATAAATATGGTTGTGTGGGTGTGAAGTTATTTAAGTTTTGAATAGTGTGTCTAAACATGAAACTTTAGTAATCACATTATCTTGTTTATTACATTTTATTCTTTGTATCTTTTGTGTTAAGAAGGTTGCCCCAAATCAAGTTATTTTCTATTCTTCTGCAACATTGTTCTTTCAGCATTAAGGATCCAGAATTTCCTAAGTTTGACTATTTATTCCCTTTTGGGGAATAGTCCACTCACCTTCCAAGATTTTTGTTTGTTTTTAGCTTTTCAGGTTCAATGAAAGTCAGTAGTTCTGATTTACTTGTTCCACTCCTTATGCTCAAGATTAATTTTCAGTTATTCTAAATGTTTCACTAATTAAAAAAAATAATACCTGAACATAGGTATGCTGAGTGTCTGTACTCTGATTTCTAATTTCTACATAGCTTCCCTGAATTACTAGATACTGAGGTTGGAATTTATCTATTTCTTCCACTTTTTTCCCAAAGCCATTTACTTTGACCTACACTTTATTCTCTCATATGCATCTCCTTTAGTAGAATCTAAGTTTCTTGAAAGCAAGTATATTTAATTTGTTTTTGTATCACTGATCACATTTGACCAAGCTGTTGGCACTATCAAACATTTATTACAAAGAGCTAAATTATGGATATGATGTTTTAATTTCTGCATTTTGAATAGGCTTTACTGTAAGGCTCAAGAAAAAGAAAAAAGCATAAAAGGAAGATGATAACATTATCAAGAATTCAGGACATGGAAACTGACTATCATTGTGAAGTACCATTGGTTCCATCTTATTGAAAAAGAAAAAAGTCTTGTTTTTTTCAAAAGACATAATAATGAACTCTGTTGCATGGCTCAAGAGGTAAAGTGTTTGCCAAGTATGGGGCCCTGAGTTCAGTCTGCAGTGCCACCAAACCCCACAAAACCCAAAAAACAACAACAAAGACTATTCAGTTAGGAGTGGGGAATGACTCAATTAGCAGAGTGCTTGCCTAGCAAGTGTAAAGCCCTCTGTTCAATATCCCAGTACTAAAAAAAAAGAGTAAAAAAGAAAAGCCTCAAAATCTAAAACCATCATGCCATAAATACACAATACGCACATACATACTAGTTTTCACACGTTTTGAGACTTGCCTTGCATCCTTATTACTTTAGCTGTTGCCCTGACAACCAGCTGTATGCAGGGCAAACAATTCTGAAGTAGATTCTGCTTGGCTTTTCTGAGGGTACCCAGTGGAATAGAGCCCAGTCACCCAAGCAAGGACTAGCTTAATAACATGCTTTAACTCCTTTCCTGTTTTACTTATTCAAATTGCCTGGCAGAGTTCCTTAAAATCTCTTTTGTTTTTTCCTTAAAATCTTTTCCCCAAAAAACCACTTACAAGCAGATAGTTCATTTTGGGGGTACCCAGACAAAGAAAACACATTCATATGAATAAAAAAATTAATAGATTAATAAACACTGTATCTAGTACAACTTCATCTCTCCTGCAGTACATGGTGCTTGCACATAGTAGGTGCATAATAAATTAATTTTGGATAAATAAATCAATTGAAAGTAAATAGTTATCCACTCTCAATGCCACCACTCTTCTTGGGTCATGATAATTTCCTCAGTTATATCACATTCATGAGGTCTGCCTGAATTATATTGTTAGCAGGTACATACTTTTCTGATATTTTTGTATGTATGTGTTTTGTATGTGGAACTGGGAATTTTGTGGGCTTTGTGCTTACAAAGGAGGCACTCTATTGCTTGAGCCACAGCACCAGTCTGACACAGTCTTAATAATGAAAAAGAGGTCTTAAAATCTTAATTAAATCTTGTATTTGTTTTCTCATAGTTTATCCTGAGACTATCACCCACTGTTTTACACTATAATCGTTTTGGTTTCTGCTATACCAGTAACATTATCTAATGAAAGTCCTGTCTCCTGTTGTATTTCTTAAATATTTAAAGGCACTCATGGTTTTTATATTTTTATTATGACTTCAACTATAAAATGCTCCTTTCCCCTACAACCTTGAAGTGCTCTTTCTTTAAGGCTCAATTTCTGCCTTAGGTGATCCAACTTTTATAATGGAAAGATAGGAAATACAATTATTTAGAGAATTCTAGTGAAAGAAGTGTCAAAAGGATGAAAAAGAAAAGATTAACTTTGCATAGTGACTCCAGCACTGACTGAATGAACACATTTTGCAGTCTGGACCTATACTAATTTTTAAGGACGTTTAGTAATTTCCTCCCAAAGAGGCACAAGTCAAGATAGTAAAAACAAGGGTGGCAATTTTTGGTCTTTTACATTGAAACACTTTACCTATGGCTCATTTTATCCTTCCACTCCCATTGGGCCTTCCCCATGCTGAAGAAGCATGCCAGCCCATCTTTCTTATTATTATGGTTACTCCACTTTGGGTATTTACCTTATAATTTGAAAGAGATTTTGACTGCAACAGCAATAACACTTCCTGCATTAATGTTTCAGTCTATCATCAAATTTTGATTCCACAAGTCCTTTGATGGCAAAATAGTCAGAAAAGCCTTGTCATTTCATATAATTTTATTGCAAGATGCCTCTACTTTAGTAGTATTTTAAATTTTTCTGAAACTAAACGTATTCATTTAAACCTAAAACTTGAAAATTGATTTATTAGATTCAAATAAAAATATTAACTTAGAAGTGCCTGGTTCTTGGGGCTAGGCATGGTGGTGCCCATCTATAATCTCAACTATGCAGGAGACTGAGATAGGAGGATCCTGGTTTGATGCCAGCCTGGGTAAAAAGTTAGGAAAGCCCTATCACACAAAACAAAGCCAAACCAAATCAGGCTGGGCATGGTGGTGCTCACCTGTAATTCCAGCTACATGATGAGAGGCAGGAGGATTAATGTCCAAGGCCAGTACTGGGAAAAAGTGTGACACCCTATCTGAAAAATAATCTAAAGCAAAAATGTCTGGGGGCATGGCTTGTGTGGTAGGGTGCTTGAACTCAGTACTCACTTGAGTACTGCCAAAAAAGAGTAGTTTTCTTTATACCAGCAATCATACTATTTATTCAATAAATGTTCGGTGAGCACCTTCTGTGTGTAAGGCATTGTTCTTGCTGTTGAATGCACAAGGATGATCAAGGTCTGTATTTAAAGAATTTATAGCTAAGTTGTAATAAAACATTCTACTGTATAAGACAAGGAATGATTTTTGCCCAATCATATGTTGTTAGAATTCCAATATCTAAAAGAAACTTTCAAAGACTCTATTCTTCTTTGTTAAAGTATAACTAAATCAAGAAATCTAGTTAGAGAAAGACATTCCAGGCATATGTGATCTTAAAGCCAGAAAAGACTAAGACCTTGAGAAGGAGGAATTATGCAGAGAATTAATGCAAGTGTCTAGACTTTGTTTTTAGTGCCCTTTCTGCCATATTGCACTGTCCACATTAATTTATTTAGTATCTTATTTCAGGCTTTCATAACTTTCATTGCTTATTAATATTAAATGTAGCAAATACAATAATAAAATGTCTCTAAATCTAGTATGATCAAAATAATTTCATAGTCTAGTAAATTATCCAACAGATATTGCTTTAATTAGGGATTTTAACCTCTAAAATACAGAATGGGTTTGTTCTATGTACATGCTGGAAATCTATGTTGAAGTATTAAATGCTGTAAATAATTTTTAAGTCGTATAGTTAACATATGCTTTATTTGCATCTCTATAATATATTAAACTTGTATATTTTAGTGTCTCAAGACCACAATAAATATTTCATGATAAAATATTAGTGATAGCTGAATTATTGTTATATTGGAAATGTGTTATAAATGACTAATTTATTTGTACAGGAAGAACTTTGTCTAGTACCAAAGGAATAGCTATCTATACAATTCCGTTATATTTCTAGAATATGTCTTGATTCCTTCATTTCTCAAAGGTGCATATGAAATCATAAAACTAGCATTCAAAACATTTCTGCATAAAGTGCAGTTTGGCTTTCTTTTTGTTTTTGTTTTTCAAGTGAAGGAGCAGCTTTGGTTTATTATTCATGCTTGAGGTCAGGACTTGAAAACTTGAAAATGGAAAAGGGATTAAGGGAAACATATATTACCAGAGAGCAAAGCTATAGTTTAAAAACAATAAATGTGTTAATTTGCTTTTATTGCAGTGAATTTTTTGCCTTCTAGTACACCAATATCTAAGAGTAATTGTTAATGAGATCAGAGAGCCAAATTTAAATACACGTGTTCCTGTTCTAGTGCACACTTTCCATTTCATACTAAATTTAACTAGAATCACATTCAATATGAACATTTGGTATCATTTCAATTGTCAAAAAGAATTTCTAATATTTACTATGAGTTTATGTGCAGGATTAAAAAATGCAATCTTAACATTTTGGTGATTCTCAAGTCATTTTTTAAAAGATTGAATGACATAATTACACTTGGTTAACTTTTTTAATTCTTAAAATTAGTAAGGACATCAATTATTTTCTCCCTTCACCAAAAAGTAAAAAAAAGATGTTAAATGTTAATACTTATATTTTCTCCCTGAAGATAAAGGGATATAAGAAGGATGCAACAAGTACTGCACATTTTCCTATAATCTTCCTGAATCTCCTATATCAAAGTATTTTTTGTCTATATGATTTATATTCTGCATATGAACAAGGCGATCTTTGCAAAGTTTAACCATTATGTCAGCTACCTGCTTACGAGAGTAACAGAGCATCTTTATCTCCATGTCTGATTTAGGAACAAAAACTCACCAATAATACAAATAGAGGTTTTCATTAAGCAGTATTCTCTTTGTTACAGAGCAGCAACAATAATTTTTTTCTTTCAATTTAACATTGAAAACAAATCCCAATTCCCTCATCTCTGATGCAGCTGGCTGTGCTGTGCATAATGTCTAATATACAATGGCAATGTCTATTGTTACAGAACTGGTTTATTTGTGTATTGAAAGCTTCATTCAAATTTGTATGGTTCAGAATGTTCAATGAAATGCACAAATTGACTGGTTCAATATTCCTCAATTTGTCATAATGGTTTCCGTGTGAGTGTTTTTCTTATTTAAGATTGCCATAATGCCATTTTTATTCTTTGAGGAACAAGGTGAAAATTCCTGTGAAATCTCACAGCTGAATACTAAAGGATGGAGGCTTAGGTCAAGTCAAAGTCATTTATAGAGCTATGAAAACCACGACAGACTAAATCTGGGATTTGTAGCAATAGGAAAATACTCCATGAAAGGCCTTGTATTATTGTTTGCTGAGAGGATGAGTGAAATACGATGTAAGGATATTATGGAAAAGATTTTATAAGTGAAAGGAAGTGTCTGAGAAGAAGTAAGGTGAATATTTAAAAAGAAATTAAAATACAAAATACATTGGAAACTCCATGGGAGTCTCCAGGGAGACTCCATGACTGAAAGATTCATGAGGAGCACAAATATACTCATTTTGGATCCTTGCAAATATATCTTTGTTACTGGACATTGTGAATTCATTTTCATTCTGATGTATGTTTGATACATTTTATGAGTTTTAAATCTAGTTATCCTTTGAAAAGCCTTCTTAAATGTACCTCCCACACCATTGTATTGCATTTAGGTTTGTTTTTGAGATTTGGAAAATAAATTTGACCATATGGTTACATTCTTGATCACTGAATCATGAAAGGAATAAATTCTAAAACCTATTTTCAAAATAAGGAAAAACTATACAATCCTAGAAAAAAATTGAGTGTCACTATTTCTTAGGTACCAATTATAGACATGTATTGCATACCGCTTATTCGAAAATTCGAAAAAAAGTAAACTTTTCATTACTTTATTGGTAAGTAGAGGTCAGAGCACATCTTGCAGCTGGTTAGACAAAATGTTTGAAAAACTAGACTATTCTGCCTACCATTGATAACTTACTATTTTAATCTCTGAGAAGATGTGTTTTTGGCATTAAATAAAGGGCAGAATAATGATCCCATTACAATTATCAACATTTGGGTAGGACAATAAAAGATATCTTTTAAAGTTGCTTTACTTCATTTAATTTGTCATTTCTATCACTGTGACCACTCCCCTTGTTTTGCAAAGCTAATTGTATTTTGCAAGTTTTGGGTACAAAGAATTAAGCCTAACAAAATACTGAAGTAGTGTGATTTTCAAATTTCTATACATACAATGAGGTTATTAATATCTTTGGGTTATTTTAAGCATTAGAGGAGATAATATTTGTGACTAACCTTTGCAATGTATATCAATTTATAAAAGCAATTTGATCTCAGGGCATAATTCTCAGGTGCTGATAATTGAGACTTCAAAGGGAGATCATCTCTTAAGTTTGTTGTCATTTCTTAAACAAATTCTCACCAGTGAATAGTAAATCTTCACATAATGACACAATACACTCATGGACATAAGGTGAGGTATAATGACCCCAAGCTAATTTATTCCAGTAAAAGAAAATTCTGCTTACTTAGAGGCTCAGTTCTACTTAATAGTGATTTTTAAGGTGACATAGCTGACATTTACTACTGCATGCATATGTGGATTCATTTAGGAAACATTTACTCTGACAAATCATGGTCAACATGGTAAGGAGAATTCTGATGACTCCCCTTCCCTGAGGATTCTTACCCTTGGTTACTAAATCAAACTCTGCTATAAAAAGTTTTGCAAGCCGGGAACTCGTGGCTCACGCTTGTAATCCTAGCTACTCAGGAGGCAGAGATCAGGAAGATTGTGATTTGAATCCAGCCCAGGGAAATAGTTCGTGAGACCCTATCTTGAAAAATTCTATCATAAAAAATTGGGCTGGCAGAGTGGCTCAAGTTCAAGGGCCTGAGTTCAAGTCCCATACCGGCAAAAAAAAAAAAAAAAGTTTTGCAGATGTTATTAAAGTCCCTTGTCAGTTGATGAGATGATTTGCATGGATCTAACCTAATCACATGAGTTTCTTTAAAAGCAAACAGTTTTTCCCACTGGTGCCAGAAGTCTGAGATTAAAACTCAAAGCGGGGGTTGCCTTGTAATTGTTGGGTTGATGCATCAAGGAATGAAGGTGACTTTTAGGAGGGAGCAAAAAAGATTCTCCCTCTGAAAGCCTGCAAGGAAATGAGGAAGTGAGTCCCACAAGACAGAAACCTGAACGAGCTTGAAGATGACCTCTTTGCTATAGCCTACAGATAAGAGAACTTTGGCTGATATGTCAGAACTGCACAACTATGAGGTAATTAGATTTGTGTTGATTTCAGCCAATACATTTCTGGCAATTGCTTCACAAAACAGAAAATGAATGTAAATCTATAACCTCCTGTCATATTGGAGCATGTAACATAAACTGTTGGAAGGGGACAAAAGTTAGAAATGGAAACTGATGTGAAGGTGAAGTAGTTGACTATCAAATGAAAGGCCGGCACACACAGTAAGTGCTCTTAGCTCTCAGGAGGGTGTTTCACGGTGAGCTGCACTGCCCTGAGAAGTTCTTTCTGGGTCAGGAAGCAAGGGAAGGTTTGGCAGGGCAGATTTTTTATACCTTCAAATAAATCTCCCTTGAAAACTGTTTGTCTACATTTTGAGCTTTTTTTTAGATCACATTCTATAATCGTGTGCGATATCTATTATTCGTGTTTTCTACAAACTTCTCTCCACCTATGAAAACAGAAAACAAAACCCAAAGGCTCCAGCCAGAGACTCAAGGGGCTTGG
Organism: Castor canadensis; assembly: GCF_047511655.1. Lineage (NCBI taxonomy): Eukaryota > Metazoa > Chordata > Mammalia > Rodentia > Castoridae > Castor > Castor canadensis. The sequence continues at coordinate 103,728,782 of NC_133392.1, read as the reverse complement.
TACTATTGTTCTACTGAATTAAAAGGAAATAGTCACCAGCCACTTATAAATTCAAGATTACTCACAGTTCTTCACTGTGCCCTGGATGAGATAACACATACATGTACATAATCTCTATACAGAATACAAGAAAAGTTGACCTGAAGACCCATGCACATTTCTCTGTTTGTTTTTAAATGTAAAATATCCAAATCTGAACACTTCTCAATGAATAACTAATCCTAGTCAGCAGATAACCACTTCATTTTCCTAACTCTTTTGTGATCAAATAATAAATACAGATGATACAGAAAGTAGGGCCATGGCAAATTTGTACAAATAAAAAGACAGTGACAGAAACTTAGTCAAGCAAACTGCTCACAATACATAAAAGCAAAAACCAGGACAACAAATGTCAAACATTTCCCTGAGTCTCACAATTGTTTAAGAGGGTCCTTTGCATCCTTTGGTTTAGTATTACTTCCTCTTTTTGCAGATATCACACTCCTACAGCTGAAAGATACGTGGACTAGAACACTCATTATTTACAGCAACTACTGAAGCTGCAAGAACACATACATAAGTGCCTAGTGTGGAAGATAAAGAGTAAAGCCCTGGCTCATTTTATTTCCCCATGGTTGCAATCCAATTTTGTTTCCAACAGGGGAAAAGGGGCACACACATCCTTATAGAAAACCTTTTTTATGCAAGAAGTAGAGTCCACATACTTCTTCTATTTATGCCATCTCTCTGTTTAAGCTGGTCTTTGCTGCTTATCATGCATGAATAGAAGAATGGATGGCATGAACAAAGCATGGATTTTGTCGTTCCCGTCATGTGAAGTTATAGCAAATAAACTGCACAGAGAAAAGGATAAGTGTAGAAATAACCTAAATCTATTTATGTAGATAAGGTATAAAAGCAGTCTCCTTTAGAATTGCTTGTTTAGATTATAACAGCAATTTATGTTAAAAGTTACTGTGACAAATCAGCTCATAATTTATTTTAAGAAGTCAAACTAGCAAGATCAAGTGTACTGAAGGTGGTATTTCATCTTATCATATTAAAACAGTCTTCCCAAATGTAAAAGATAATCTTGACTGCTGTGTTCTGTAAGCAAGCAGAAAATTATGTAAATCTGATTTCCTTACTATGTGCTTGCTATCTCTTTAAAGCTTACTAAATCATATCCAGATTTGTAAACACAAAAGCACTGGATCCAAGATACATTTGCTTTTCAAACACTCAGAATGAGAAAAAGTATTTTGCAGGGTGTAATTGAAAAATTCCTGTCTGTTTTCAAAAGCTAACAAATCAACGGTTGTGTGAGATTTAAAAAAAAACACACAAAACATCACCTCTTCACTTATTATGAGTTTAATTGCTTCCTCATAATGGAGTGTGACAATGTGATTGCAATAAGAATAACACCTGCTTTGAAAAATCACATATCAAAGAAATGCCAGAGAGGTAGCAGGAAGCCCACACTGCAGTCAGAAATTCTTCCCCATCTGTTCCTTAAATTGTGCTGGTTGTAATCCCCCTGTCTGTTAGGTCTATTTTGGCCATTGACTGAACTGGTTTTACTTGCCCATCTGAAAATTTCAGCCCCTGTTTACACTACTTTGATAATAGACATAGAGGCATATGCACTTATTTGGCTATTTATTTGAACCTAATCTCATACGTTGTCTTCTTTGCAGACATTGAAGTCCCGTACATGGCCCAGCCTCAAGATACCCTGACAAAGTAAGGGAAAATAAACCTGTGAACCAGAATGAAAAAGCACCTTGAGTCAACAACTATGCCAGTAGGATGGAATATTCTCATTCTTCCTTTGTTCTGAAGAAGAAATTTCTTTGATACTATGGTTATTTAATTAAATTCATTGCTACTGTGAGTTTGCATTTACTTGCATTAACATAGTCTAATCTATTTGGAAATATATGCTTAATCTTATTTCAACACTTATTTCTTACTTTGAACTTAGAGTACAGTTTTATTAACTGTACTTTTAATAAAGAGTTCACCAAGTACAGTAAATCAATAGGTTAAAAGACTTAACAACTTCATTGCCTATGTTTTAGTTAATAGGAATGTATGATATTTCCTGAACCTTTAAAAAAAACAGAAATAAGGAAGCAAACTATTTTTTAGTTTTTGGCATCTAGCAGGTGATTAGATATTTAAATAAAGTAATTCTTATTCAATAACTTCAGTAAGTAATAAAATGTAAATTTTGGTTCTATATTAAGAGATTATGTCAAGTATAAAATAAGTGCAACATCCTAAATTTAAACATTCTAGAATTTTAAGTGATAGACTCAGATAGGTAGAGAATAAATAAACAGAAATCAGAGTTAAGATATGGTAGGAGCAATATGAAAAAAAGTCCAACAACAGCAACAGACAAACAACAGTAAGTGGACTCAAAGTGAGATATGTGCTCATAATAAGATTCACACAGATACGACACACACACACACACACACACACACACACACACACACACACACTTGCACACTAACATTTCAGTGGCACATAAAGATACTCATGGAAATGGCAAAGGGAAACTCAGAATAATAATTATGTTAGACAGTGAGATGGACTGGAAACTGCCCCCAACTTATGTGTTTGTGGATAATTAAAAAAACTGCAAAGGCCCTCTTGCAAGTCACAGAAGATTGAGTGGCAATGCCAGCTCTTGATGCTTGCCCTTCTGGCTAGATGACATTAAGCTGAGATACGTGTTTGTCCTGTGAGTTGAAATTTTCACAACTGCTGTCAATGCAATGTGTGTTAAGTCCACTCTAAACAGAATACATATAATATCCCTGTTCAAATCAATGTTTCACAAAAACAAAAATCAACTCAACTTCATTTATCTATAAAATTTCTTTAATGTTATTTAACTAGTACAAACCCTAATAAATTTGAATGCTGGGGACATAATATCTATGTGATCTCAGTGAAACATATAGCTAAAGAAGATAAATAATTGCTTATTTGAGGACCTCTGGAATTCAGAACAGAATAACAATTGCTGATTCTTACACAAACCTAGTACATTTAAGTATACTCTAGAAATTTTGCATATATCATTTCATAGATGGGAAAATTGAGACATTCATTGGATCTCAGATTTAATCCAGTCTATGTGGTTTTAAGATCTTTGTTTTTAATCACTTTGTTCTGTTGCCCCTGAGAGATAAGTAAAAAAACCACAGATTCTTAAAAAAATCAGAATAGGATCTGATCTGCCATCAAAAAACACACCTGTAATCTCAGGAGATTGAGGTGGGAGGATCATGAGTTCCAGGCCATCCTGGGCTACACAGAGAAATTCTGTTTCAAAAGCAACAGCAAAAACCTTTTGATTTTTTTAATAAAAAGAAAGGGGAAAAAAAGACTACTTTAAAAATCATCGTCACCTACAGATAACTGTTTTTAAGATTTAAGATTTCTCTTTAACAAGCAAACCAGGATGAAGTAAAGATAAACCTTGTCATGGTCAAGTTTTTGTTTCTTTGTTAAGGGGTGACATCTAGATAATTTTGGAATTTTCTATAAACCACATTGACTAGAACTACTGGTACTGGCAAACACAGTCATGTTTATTTTCAATGAACTTAAACTCAGTGAAAAAGTTATTTCTAAAAAATAAACACCTGGAATGTAAATGGATTATTTAGTGTCAGGAATACACATCTTTATGTGTTATAGTAGGTTTTGTTATTTTACAAAAGATACAATTAAAACAAAAAATGTCTAAAAGTTTATTCAAAATCCAAATTGCATTTTATATATAATCCAATTGCTTAGTGGATTGCACAACAAAATCCTTATTGATGAGAGACTGGCTAAGTAAGACTTCTTTTTGCTAATAGCCTCGGCCAAGTCACCCAGAGCCTCTGATCTCTGAGCAGTCTGTGCAGAGAGTCATCCATCAGAAGCTTTCTCCATCTGTTAGATCCACTGTATAGTGCATCCCATTTTCTTCTCACCCTGGGAACTTTCCAGCCAATTTTAGGCCCAATCATACCTCATTATTCTGTAGCCAGACAAATGGTGGCAATTAAAATATTGTTGCAGGGATGACATACTGTGGTTATGGTTGAGAAATTCCTTCCATTTTAAAAATTATGCTTTGTGATATTTACAACTATCTCCAATTTTCTTCTTTGGAAACTTTGTGTTTGCTTCAAAGTGCTTCTTTCGGAGAAATATTTAAGAGATCTGTTTTGGTTTCAAGTGGAAAATATACTGTGCGAGTTGGCCATACTTATTTAGGAAAGAGTCACTCGATGAATTACATTCATTATTCAATAAATATGTTGACCACTTACTATGTTCAATCCCCTCTGCCATCTCCTGTCTCTCTTCTCAGAACAGTAATAGACTGGGAGGGCAGATATAAGGCAAATGCATAAGAAAATGTTATACAGTTTCCAAGTCCCATCTACCACTGCAGAGCCACTATCCATGCCCTGGCAATATAATACCAAAAGTATCCTCGTAAACCACTGCAGAAACTCATCTCTAAACTTTTGGTACCTTCTTGATAACCATGGCAATTGTAGCTCCTGACTTCTGGGTTGAAGTCATTTCTTTTTTGTTTTTGGCTGTTTGACTGCCTTTGGACCTCATTTCCTTTCCTGTCTAAGTTGTCTCTGCAAACCTCAGCTGGAGCTGGCTTCCTCTCTTAACACAACAGGCCCTTTCTTTGTGACTGCATGCATTTCTGCCCTAGGGCTCAACTAATAGATGTAGATGTGCCCTTTTTCCTGTTTTTATTTAAAATTCATATTCATAGTTTTTATTTTCAATGATATTGAGTTTTTATAATTAAAATAGTTAATGCTGTATTTCCACTCAAAACTCTCAGATTATCCAGAATTTCCAAAATTCTTATAGCAGAGTTGTTAATAAAGCCCTTACGTTTTAACTTGGTAATACAAAAAGTATATAATTCTCACATGTTACTGAATTTTCAGAAGTAGTATCCCTTACAACTTTTTAATAGCTGTGACTCTCCATGTAAAAATAAAAGAGGAACATTATTTTTTGTGATCAGACAAAAACGCATTCGCTAGCATTCATTGTTTAGATGTATTCAAAACTTACAAATATGGATTTAAAAGCAATCTAAATGTAACTGAAAATATGATGAAGATATAAATCACAAATTCAGTCTTTTGAATTTTAAGATACACAAAATAGAGTTTGTTAAATAAAAAAAGATATAGCTTCCAGTTTTTCTAGTAAAGTGTGAATTAATGGAAGAAGAAAAGAAGGACCTTAAGCCATGCAGGATCACCTCAGTGATCAAGCCTCTTTGTCTCTAATATTTCATCCAATGGCTATAAAACAGAAGTCCTAAAGTCAAGTTTCTACTTAGTCTGATTAGAAAAATCTCCTAGAAAAGACTTTCCAAAGACTTTTGTTTATCTGAGTTCACTTAGCATTCTACTGTAGGATATCAAGAATGATTTTAAGGTTAAAGGTTAATCTATCTATAGTCCTAAAAACCGGGTTAGACATTTTTAATTAAATTTATAAGAATTAAAATCCTATAGAAATCCTGCACCTCTGTTGTACAGAGAAGAGGATGGATGTTTCTTTTGTTCTCATTCATTCACACATTTATGCAATCATCCATCCATTCACTCAGTCAACAGATGTTTACTAAATGTCTACTCTTATCCAGGAGCTTCCTAGGCATTACTAGTACTACAGCAGTGAGCAAACAAGCTTCTTGGTCCCAGGGAACTTACATTTAGACAGGACAAGGAGAAAATTAATTAAGCAAACAAATAAATAAAATATGAGAAGTGATAAGTACCAAGAAGAAAAAATAGGATAAGAATATAAAGAATGAAGGAAAGGATGTGTGTCTTTTAGGTATGGTTCAAAATCTGAGGTCTTAACTGGAGATTTGAATAAAGTAATGCCATGAGTTATTAAGATGAGACAAAACAGTAGTAAAAAGTGCTGTTTGGTATTAAGGCCCTGAGGCAGGAGCAGGTTTCTCTACAAAACAGCACAATGAGAATGGCTGGAGTAGACTAGGAGAGTCCAATGAGAGGGAGATTGTAAGACACATGAATATAGAACAGCCGACATGATCATACATGCCAAAGAGAAGACTTTGAACTTTATCTTTAGTGAGGCAGGAAGCTATTGGATAGTCTTGAGTAGAGGAGCAATCTGTTTTAAATATGTCTCTTGTGCTCCTTATGACAGAGAATAGACCAAACATGAGGCAATATGGGAAGTAGAGGATAAAAATTAGTAGTCTATAGCAAAAGTTCAACCAATAGAAAACATACATGTATTAACAATTGCTCTTTCTTAAAAATTATTTTCAGTATATATTTAAAGTGGATAAAATGATATTTTGCTATGCTTCTACATAGGTTGCTCTGATTTGAGTGATGTCTTTCCCTCCAAAATTTGTGTCAAAACTTAATCCCTAAGCTATCATTCAAAATAGATGGAGCAATAAAAGTCTTCCATGATAAGCAGAAACTAAAACAATATGTGACCACAAAGCCACCATTACAAAAGATTCTGCAAGGGATCCTGCACACAGAAAGTGACACCCAACTTAACCATGAAAAGGCAGGCAGCACCAAACCACAGGATAAGAAAAGCAAGACAGTAGAGAGTAACATCAAGTTAGGTACACACAATCAAACCTTCAAACAACTAAGACAACTAAATGGCAGGAATCACCACATACCTATCAGTACTAACGCTTAATGTTAATGGACTTAATTCACCCATCAAAAGACACCGTTTGACAAAATGGATTAAAAAAGAAGATCCAACAATTTGTTGCTTACAGGAGACTCATCTCACCGACAGAAATAAGCATATGCTTAGAATGAAAGGCTGGAAGAAGATTTACCAAGCCAATGGCCCCCGAAAACAAGCAGGAGTAGCAATACTTATCTCTGACAAAGTAGACTTCAAACCTACATTGATCAAATGAGATAAAGAAGGACATTCCATACTAATAAAAGGGGAAATAGACCAAAAGGAAATAATAATCATCAGTCTGTATGCACCCAATGTCAATGCACCCAATTTCATCAAACATACCCTGAAAGACCTAAAAGCATATATAAACGCCAACACAGTGGTTGTGGGAGACTTTAATACTCCATTATCATCAATAGATAGGTCATCCAAACAAAAACTCAATAAAGAAATCCAAGATCTAAAATATGCAATAGATCAAATGGACCTAGTTGATGTCTACAGAACATTTCATCCAACCTCTACACAATATACATTCTTCTCAGCAACCCATGGAATCTTCTCCAAAATACATCATATCCTAGGGCACAAAGCAAGCCTCAGCAAATATAAGAAAATAGAAATAATACCGTGCATACTATCTGACCACAATGCAGTAAAAGTAGAACTCAACAACAAAAGTAAAGACAAAAAACATGCAAACAGCTGGAAACTAAATAACTCATTACTTAATGAAGAATGGATCATCGATGAAATAAAAGAGGAAATTAAAAAGTTCCAGGAAGTCAATGAAAATGAAAACACAACCTACCGGAACCTATGGGACACAGTTAAGGCAGTCTTGAGAGGAAAGTTTATAGCCATGAGTGCATATATTAAAAAGATTAAAAGATCCCAAATCAATGACCTAATGATACATCTCAAACTCCTAGAAAAACAAGAACAAGCAAATCCCAAAACAAATACAAGGAGAGAAATAATAAAAATAAGAGCTGAAATCAGTGAAATAGAAACCAAAAAAACCATACAAAGAATTAATGAAACAAAAAGTTGGTTCTTTGAAAAAATAAACAAGATCGATAGACCCCTGGCAAACCTGACTAAAATGAGGAGAGAAAAAACCCAAATTAGTAGAATCAGGAATGCAAAAGGGGAGATAACAACAAACACCATGGAAGTCCAGGAAATCATCAGAGACTACTTTGAGAACCTATATTCAAATAAATTTGAAAATCTTAAAGAAATGGACAGATTTCTAGATACATATGATCATTCAAAACTGAACCAAGAGGAAATTAATCACCTGAATAGACCTATAACACAAAATGAAATTGAAGCAGCAATCAAGAGTCTCCCCAAACAGAAAAGTCCAGGACCTGATGGATTCTCTGCTGAATTCTATCAGACCTTTAAAGAAGAACTGATACCAACCCTCCTTAAACTGTTCCATGAAATAGAAAGGGAAGGAAAACTGCCAAACACATTTTATGAAGCCACTATTACACTTATCCCAAAACCAGGCAAAGACACCTCCAAAAAGGAGAACTATAGGCCAATCTCCTTAATGAACATTGATGCAAAAATCCTCAACAAAATAATGGCAAATCGAATTCAGCAACACATCAAAAAGATTATCCACCACGACCAGGTAGGCTTCATCCCAGGGACGCAGGGGTGGTTCAACATACGAAAATCAATAAATGTAATAAACCACATTAACAGAAGCAAAGACAAAAACCACTTGATCATCTCAATAGATGCAGAAAAAGCCTTTGATAAGATCCAACATCATTTCATGATAAAAGCTCTAAGAAAACTAGGAATAGAAGGAAAGTTCCTCAACATTATAAAAGCTATATATGACAAACCTACAGCCAGCATTATACTTAACGGAGAAAAATTAAAACCATTCCCTCTAAAATCAGGAACCAGACAAGGATGCCCACTATCTCCACTCCTATTCAACATAGTACTGGAATTCCTAGCCAGAGCAATTAGGCAAGAAGAAGGAATAAAAGGAATACAAATAGGTAAAGAAACTGTCAAAATATCCCTATTTGCAGACGACATGATCCTATACCTTAAAGACCCAAAAAACTCTACTCAGAAGCTTCTAGACATCATCAATAGCTATAGCAAGGTAGCAGGATATAAAATCAACATAGAAAAATCATTAGCATTTCTATACACTAACAATGAGCAAACGGAAAAAGAATGTATAAAAACAATTCCATTTACAATAGCCTCAAAAAAAAATCAAATACCTAGGTGTAAACCGAACAAAAGATGTGAAAGACCTCTACAAGGAAAACTATACACTTCTGAAGAAAGAGACTGAGGAAGACTATAGAAAGTGGAGAGATCTCCCATGCTCATGGATTGGTAGAATCAACATAGTAAAAATGTCGGTACTCCCCAAAGTAATCTACATGTTTAATGCAATTCCCATCAAAATTCCAATGACATTCATTAAAGAGATTGAAAAATCTACTGTGAAATTTATATGGAAACACAAGAGGCCACGAATAGCCAAGGCAATACTCAGTCAAAAGAACAATGCAGGAGGGATCACAATACCTGACTTCAAACTATATTACAAAGCAATAACAATAAAAACAGCATGGTACTGGCACAAAAACAGACATGAAGACCAGTGGAACAGAATAGAGGATCCAGATATGAAGCCACACAACTATAAGCAACTTATCTTTGACAAAGGTGCTAAAAATATACGATGGAGAAATAGCAGCCTCTTCAACAAAAACTGCTGGGAAAACTGGTTAGCAGTCTGCAAAAAACTGAAACTAGATCCATGTATATCACCCTATACCAAGATTAACTCAAAATGGATCAAGGATCTTAATATCAGACCCCAAACTCTTAAGTTGATACAAGAAAGAGTAGGAAATACTCTGGAGTTAGTAGGTATAGGTAAGAACTTTCTCAATGAAACCCCAGCAGCACAGCAACTAAGAGATAGCATAGATAAATGGGACCTCATAAAACTAAAAAGCTTCTGTTCATCAAAAGAAATGGTCTCTAAACTGAAGGGAACACCCACAGAGTGGGAGAAAATATTTGCCAACTATACATCAGACAAAGGACTGATAACCAGAATATACAGGGAACTTAAAAAACTAAATTCTCCCAAAACTAATGAACCAATAAAGAAATGGGCAAGTGAACTAAACAGAACTTTCTCAAAAGAAGAAATTCAAGTGGCCAGAAAACACATGAAAAAATGCTCACCATCTCTAGCAATAAAGGAAATGCAAATTAAAACCACACTAAGATTCCACCTCTCCCCTGTTAGAATAGCCATCATCAGCAACACCACCACCAACAGGTGTTGGCGAGGATGCGGGGAAAAAGGAACCCTCTTACACTGTTGGTGGGAATGTAGACTAGTACAACCACTCTGGAAAAAAATTTGGAGGCTACTTAAAAAGCTGGACATCAATCTACCATTTGATCCAGCAATACCACTCTTGGGGATATACCCAAAAGACTGTTACTCCAGAGGCACCTGCGCATCCATGTTTATTGCGGCACTATTCACAATAGCCAAGTTATGGAAACAGCCAAGATGCCCCACCACTGACGAATGGATTAAGAAAATGTGGTATCTATACACAATGGAATTTTATGCAGCCATGAAGAAGAACGAAATGTTATCATTCGCTGGTAAATGGATGGAATTGGAGAACATCATTCTGAGTGAGGTTAGCCTGGCTCAAAAAACCAAAAATCGTATGTTCTCCCTCATATGTGGACATTAGATCAAGGGCAAACACAACAAGGGGATTGGACTATGAGCACATGATAAAAGCGAGAGCACACAAGGGAGGGGTGAGGATAGGTAAGACACCTAAAAAACTAGCTAGCATTTGTTGCCCTTAACGCAGAGAAACTAAAGCAGATACCTTAAAGCAACTGAGGCCAATAGGAAAAGGGGAACAGGTACTAGAGAAAAGTTTAGATCAAAAAGAATTAACCTAGAAGGTAACACCCACGCACAGGAAATCAATGTGAGTCAATGCCCTGTATAGCTATCCTTATCTCAACCAGCAAAACCCCTTGTTCCTTCCTATTATTGCTTATACTCTCTCTACAACAAAATTAGAAATAAGGGCAAAATAGTTTCTGCTGGGTATTGAGAGGGAGGAGAGGGAGGGGGCGGAGTGGGTGGTAAGGGAGGGGGTGGGGGCACGGGGGAGAAATGAACCAAGCCTTGTATGCACATATGAATAATAAAAGAAAAATGAAAAAAAAAAACTTAATCCCTGATTAGCCTTATGAAGAATTGGGACTTCTCAGGAGGTGACCAAGCCATAAGCTTAGCATCCTTATGAAGGTAATAAATTCTTATCAAAAAACTTTAAGGTGTGAGTCCTTTTCCTCCTAGTGCCATATCAGGACTCAACAAAAAGGCCCTCTCTAAACATAGCATTCTAATGTCTTGATTTTGGACTTCCAAGCCTCCAGAACCTTAGTAAATAAATTTCTGTTATTACGTTATTCAGTCTCTGGTGTTTTAATTACAGTGGAGCAAAAGAACTAAGACAAGAGGGAAATGGTTATTATAGTCAAGTGAACTGACAGAGCCATCACCTCAGATAGTTACCATTACTAGCTATTTAAGGAATTTCAAAGTGTGCTGCACACTGCCCCAAAATGACCCTGGAAAATAAGAGCGTTCACTCCTGGAGCCCAGTGTGCATGTGAGTCAGATAGATTAACTTTATATGTAACATAAAGAAAGGTTTGTCCTTATTGGCAATAAACTTACTGGTTCTCTGTATTCTAAAATAATTTCACAAGCAAACACAAACTTATGAAAATATGTTTTATGAAAATGTAGTTTTTAAAAGTTGAAGTCACATTGAGGTTGTTGAATCAGTGCTGAGCTAATAAGTTAGAAATAAGTCTTGCTTTGATCCCTGGTCAAAGTGTGTATTATTCACATTCTTAACTGTGTATGCAGTCCTTGTTTTTGCTTGTTTCTGCTCTTCTTGAGGGGTGTTGGGGATTGAACCCAGAGTGTGTGCATACTAAGCATGCACTCTGTCAGTGAGTTATACTTTCTACCTCATCAGAAAGTATTAAGTATAAACTGGAATAGCAATTCTACAGTCTTTGCAGGTGCATGGCTTGGAAAAAAAAATTAAGGCTTTTAGAGTAGGGAAAGTATTTACTTGAATAAATTTAATCAGTAAAATCATTATAAAATTTTATGATTCGATTTCTATGAAATGTCCAGTATGGGCAAATATATAGAAACAAAAAGTATGGTCATTGATCATTTAGGGATAAGGGGATATGAGAGGTTTGGGGGATGACAGTTAAAGGGTAAAAGGTTTCTTTTGCAGGTGATCTCTTCTAGAAGTGATTCTGGTGATGGTTACACATCTCTGTAACTGAAAACCAACAAATTACATGCTTTTAACGGGTGAATTTTATGGTATATGAATTATATTTCAATAAAATTCTTGGCAAAAAATATTATAAAACTAGTGGATGAAGTCTTATCCAGGTGAAGTAATGGCCAAATTACAAATTTATGTTCTAAAAAAAGCTTGCTTATCAAGAAATTAAGATGCTTCTGTGCAATGTTTTTGAAAATGTTTACAAACTTTCTGTCTACTCTGCATTTATGGATGGTTCTGTTCACTTATATATTTATACTCTTTACTTGGGAAAATGTGGATGGTGAAGTTAGGTTAAGCATAAACTCCTTGGAGAGAAGAAAGGGTATCATTAATTGTTTACTCTTTGGAAATTAATGCCTGAATTTGTATTTGTCTAAGATGTATCTAGATATGACATATCCTCAGTGATCATGGTAAATTTCAGGCAAGGAGTTCTGTTCTGGTCAGACATTGAGAAAAAGAAGTATTTCTTTTTGAGTAAAAGGCAGGAGAATTGTATTGAATATGCATTTCATAAGATATCTTAAGGATTTTCATTATTGTTAATATATTTTTTGAACAGCCTTTCTGGCAGGAGCTGCATGCCTTACTGGACATAGTTTTTAAATCTGTTTCTATTAGCCACAGCTACTAATCTGTGGTTCAAACCAGATACCTTCCAAATTACAATGCTCATTGAGAGTTTCATTGGAAACAAATAAATCCATGTAAACTGTTTGGATAAATTTGAAGATGTATAAATGTTCTCTCTGAGCCTTTAGTCAAAGATTGTTTAGGCTGGTGGCATACAAATGACAAAATAACAGGTGTTGTGATATCTGGGGCTATGCTTAAATTTGGCACCAAGAATTAATGGATCTTATGCAGAGGTACTTCAGTCTGCTTCTTGTGAAAAATACATCTGTACTTATATCTAAACTCCTAGAATCTTTTTCTATTGTAAAGCATTTTTATCAAATTTTAATGATACTTCAAATATGATGAATTGTAGCACCTTCATTTTTTGTGTGGTGTTGAGAAATTACTTTGCATAATAATAAGCTCTTTAAACAAACATCATTGCCTTCTTATTCACTGAAAAGAGGGATGAAGAACCACTTTTAGGGCATAAAAGAAAGGTTTTTTGTTTTTATATATTTTCTCTTTTTTTTCCAAGTTGAAAATTACTTAGGCATGGTAATATTTTGTACTGACTTGGAGCACCAGAGACGATGGTCCACAGTTAAGGTCTATGATGAACTGGTCTCTATCCAAGCAACAATTTTGGGTGTCAAGAAAGTCTAAAAATTTCATGTAGACTATCACAAGTAAAATGGAGCAAGACACTATTGCGAGCATCTCACCCAATTTAGTGCTACTATGGTCAGAACCTGAATATGCTGATCTCGAAGGTTAGCAAGTATCCCTGTAACCATGATGGAGCAGTGGAAACCTCCCTGCTCTGGTACACTCATAGGAAGAGCAAGTACTACTGGTCAGAGGCACATGTGGACAGGTATTCACTTCTGTGTCTAACTGAACCATATTCTTTTTGCCCTGCCCTGATCATCAAGTAGCTGTTCACTACTGTTGGTCTATCATTCATAATAAAATCAACCATCCACCTCCTTATGGTCTTTTCCAAGTAAGCAAATTCCCAAATCCCATGTTTTTAAAACATCACTCTTGATTACATTTTCTATCACTGTTTTTATTCTGCAAACTACTCCAAATAACCAAGCTTTCAAGCACAGTCCAGGACCATAATAAATTGAGAATTGGTTCTGTGTACTAAAAGATCAACTCACTTTACAGGTCCAGAAACTGAGAAAGGTGGTGGGAAAGTAAGTGTTCAAGTAGGAATAAAAACAGAAAGTATGATTCCAATTCATTTTTTTTTTAAGTACTGGAGTTACTGGGATTTGAAGGCAGGGCTTTGTGCTTGCTAGACCAGCAGTCTACTGTGTCAGTCATGTCTCCATTCTGATTCCAATACATTGGTTTGGTTTCTAGGATTCAAATGGACTTCTGTCCTATTTTCTTTCCTTTGTTAAATTTTGAGTATATTGAACACATCTACCCAAGATTGCTGCCATATGCTTTACCTTAACGCGATTTGTAAACAGGACTCTGGCTAAGGGATTCTTGTTTCAGTCATATTACTGGTCTTCATCTCTCTGTCTCTCTGTGTCTCTCTGTCTCTCTGTGTCTCTCTGTCTCTGTCTCTGTCTCTCTCTCTTCCTCTCTCTCAGTTTGTACTTGTTTTTCTTCAACTTCGAGTAAATTTTCCTTTTATAGACCTCCTTAGAACCTGTGTTTGTTCCTTAGAACCTGTGCATTGTTTCTAGTTACCTTATTATATATTTCTGTTACTTGGTTTACAAACCCACTAAGAATAAGCATCATGTGTCATCTGTCATTGTTTCACCTTTGTAGTGCGTATCACCATGTCATGTCCCAGTAAGTATTAAATATTTTTAAATGAATATCTTTCCTAAATATATATGAATATAAGTATATGAATATATCCCAAATATAATGTACCTTATTCCATAAATAAATCAATGCATTTTGTTAGCTGACAAACAAAAACTGATGGCTTTCTATGAGTTGAGAAAGACTGAATTACTAACATATTCTGTAAATTTTTATAAACATCCATCAAATTTACTTGTCCAAGTACAATTTGGCATTTATGATCTACTGTCAGATCCCATGATGCAGTTATAAAGTAGTTGCTCTTCAGCCTAGTGCCCTTGGCTTATGCCTGAATCTTAACTACTAGGGAGGCTGAGATCAGAAGGATTGCAGTTTGAGACTAGCCAGGCAAAAAGTTTGTGAGGCCCCATTTAAACCAATAGCTGGGCAGGTGGCATGTGCCTGCCATCCCAAGTTATGCAGGCAGCTGAAATGGGGATGATTGTGGGTCCAGGTTATCCTAGGGAAAAAAGTTTGGGAGACTCTATCTCAACAGAAACAGGAGGATTGCAGTCCATACTGGCCTAGTCAAAAAACAAGACCCTTTCTCCAAAATAACCAGAGAAAAAAGAGCTGAGCATGGTTCAAGTGGTAAAGTATCTGTCTAGCAAGTGTGAAGCTCTGAGTTCAAACACCAATATGGCAAAAGAAAAAAAAAATGTAGGAAGTTGCTCTTTGATGAATACAATTTTATTTTAATTAGTGATCTGTTTCTAGAATATAATTTCTATTAATTATCAGCACACAAAACTTTAGCTGGTCTCTGATACATTTAATAATTCTATAATAATCTGTATGTTCAGGCCACTTCTATGTTTCTTAAATGCAGTTTCTGCATGACAACAGATAAGGATTCTATTCTGAAAAGGACACTACTGAGCCCTACAGGCTCTTACCATTCAATATCGTCAGCAGCATCAACATCAGCCCGAGCTCGTTAGAAATGATTGCTATCAAATCTCACCCCAAAGTACTGAATCAGAATCTGCATTTTAACAAGCTCCCCCAAGGGATTCAGATTCAAATGCATGTTAAAGTTTGAGAGACATACTGCCAAAAGCTTCATTACTTTCATTGGAATTAGAAATATTTATAGAGTTGAAAGAATAAAGTCTTGTTGTGTCTAGTTTTTGATTGGTCCTAAAACCTCAATCAGCATAGCTGATGCAGGAGAGCAGCTTCGTAAGGTTTTGAATATTAATATTTTTCAAATGATAGACTCATTGAAATATATTGGTAATCCATAATTTAAAACAGGATAAAGAAGTTTAAAAAATAACATTGATAGAGTACTCCCTTTGTTTAGAAACACAGGTGAGGCCCTCTAAGTCATTATGCATGAAATGGGAGAGATATTTCAAGGTACCAAAATCTACATATAGGAGACATGCTTATAAAAATATCATTATCAGTACAAATGAGGCCAAAATATACTTCTCTTGGGCAAAATGTACAGTCATGTCTTGGAATGTGACCCATGTGTGAGATGTCAATAATCATTCAAAAATAATATGAAATCAGTGTGGCCAGCAGCAGCACAAAAGAGCAATCAGAAGAGCACAAAAATCATAAATTTACACATAACCTGGTATGTTCAGTTGTTATTCGCTCCAATCCTTTAGCTTTTCTTTTATCCATGGTCTTTGTGATATACTGTCCAGGGCCATCTCACTGTGGGCAGTGTATACTTTCCTGCCTTAGGAATTTGATTCATCCATGAGACTCTTTAGCCAGTGACATGAAATAGAAATGACCATGTGCCATTTCTGACTCTAGGCCTCAAAAGAACTTGGTGCGACATGGTGAGCAAGAATTGAGCTGGATGATAACTGATTAGATCATTGAGTCTTGTAGACTACAGTAATGAAATTGGAGTTTGCTTTTAGCAATAGGGGAAGGCATCATGGGCTTATAAAATAATCCCCCTTTCTATTCGATAATAGTTATCTGAGTACATGTTGTCCCCTACACTAGATTTTTTTTAACTCCTTGAAGACGAGAATCTATATTATCTATCATCAAATACTTTCATGCTAAGTACAAGTTAGTTGTTTGGTAAATAATCCAAGGGTAACTGAAATGACTACATGTGCTATTATTTTATCAATATAACATGGACAAGCATTTACCAAAAAGATATTCCAGTCAGGAAAAGAAAACCATGCAAAATCACAGAAGATTATTTTAATCTAGTGAAATCCTTTGTAGTTTTCACTCCTTGAAGATGGAAATCTACATCATCTAACATTTTCTACATTTAGCAACTTTGTGCACAATGTTGAAATTCAGTATATATGTCAAGTGGTTGCTCATGGGAGAATGTAATTTATTCGATAGAGTAAAAATATTGGTGATGACAATATTCTATAAGAACTTGAATCATAAAAGTATAGGTGTTCATTTGCAATGTTAGGAAATATATTTCTATGATTTACCTTAAGAATATATCACCTCTATATAAATACATTTGTAAGCATACAAATATTCAAATATAAAAACTTTTAAATACAAAAATAAATCTACTTTTCTTTCTGTTTTAATGAGATTTTATATGCTACTTCTTTATATTTAATAAATAACACAGGAAATAATTGCCATTAATTGGACATCTTAATTTCACATATCACAGTCATAGCCTCAGTGATCATATGCTAGAGTAACAGAAAGTAGTCATGGTTGTAAAAGCTTAAGACAAAAAGGTGAGAGTAGCTCTTAGACAGCACTTGCAATCCCTCTGCAGAGGCTTGTTTTGATAGAAAGTTATAGTTGACTGACCTTTTGTCAGAAACAGTTGAGAGTTACCTTGTTCAATTATCTTGTGAAGATGTTAAAATGTCTGAGTTTTCAGAGAAAATCCTAGTTTAGTTTTCCCTTTTTGTTTTAAAGCTCGTAGTGCTTGGATCTGTGTCCTCAGGCTCAATTGGTAGGGACAGGTGCAGAGAGGGCAGAACTGAAAACTCCTGCCATACAGTGGACACTTACTGAACTTCCTTGTGGATCCTGGAGCAGGGTCCAGAAAGCTGGCAGTTTTACACATTTGTGTTTTTTCTTTTCACTTATCAAAACTTATTTATTTTTCATCAAATATTTACTGGGTATTTATCACCCTGAAAATCCTTTTGCAGTCACCTCTCTGGCAGGATGCTTTTATTGACTTCTCTAAATATCAGAGATCTATCTTCCTCACATCTGTTCTATCTGTTTCCTGTCTTACTTACTTGGTACCTAAAAGCAATGACTTCTAATTTCTTTTATTTTAAGTTTATGTTAAAACTTTTAACTGTCATTGTCCATTTTTATTAACTGATATCTCCCCTGTTCCTAAGGGGCAGAGGAAGTGTTTTATACATCTTGTTTCTGCAGCAGCAGCCCAGAATAGCCACCAAATGATTTTGTTTTGAACAAATAAATGAATGAATGATTGGGTTTTGACTCTCATCATTAATTCTTTCATGAAATTACAGTCACTGAGTATATAAATATGAGTAAGATATAGTTACCATACTCCTCAAGTTCAGTTTCTAATTGAAGAAAACTTATATCATTGTATTTTTAGTTGGATATACTTTGCCTAATGTGAGAATATTTTTTTGTAATTTTTGAGCAACATACTTTAGCTTTATGTTTTTTTAATGAACACAAATAATGCCCATTTGATTTTGTTTATAGAAGATATTATAGAAGACACTCTACAGGTAATCTTGATTAACTCTTGTACAAATTTTCTAGACTTTTTCATCAGCTCTTTCAACTGTGTCAAAGGATTAAGTGAGAAGTTATTTTCAATTTTTGTTATAAATAATTGTTGCAAAGTTGATAGACATAAGAAACCTAGCTCTTTATCGATTTATGTGAATCTTTAGCATCACTTATCAGCATCAATTCAGCATTGATTCTGGAATCAATAATTATAGGTAACTGAGTCTCACTAACAGGTATGAAATAATGCCTTTTTTTTTTTCTTGTATCATTAGCAAGTTTTAATTTTAGGAGCCACAGTCTCCCCACAAACTAAATTTTGGACTTTCTATATGTTTCAAAAATATGGAAATTATTATGATCAGATAATGTCAAGGAACATTCCCTTAGAAGAAAAGAAATTTTGGGCCAAGCATGGTAGCATGTATAGTCCCTGCTACTCAGGGAGCAAAGATTTCTGTTTGAGGCTAGCCTGTGCAAAAAAATAGGAGATCCTATGGGAGAGAACACTAAAAGCAAAGGGCTAGGGTAGTGGCTCAAGTAGTAGAACACAAGCACAAGGCCCTGAGTTCAAGCCCCAGTACCTCAAAAATAAATAAATAATAAGTAAAGAAAATAAAGAAAAAGTTCTGCTACATAGTTTGTCTCATATGTACAAATATTTAATTCCATTGTTACAATGCAGATATATTCATAGATAGTATATAAATGAATGTGCATGGCTGAGTGCCAACAAAATTGTATAAACACTGAAAACTTTTACATAATTTTCAAGCAACATGAGATGGTACTATTCTTTGATTTGCAAAAGCATTAAAAAATTCTAAAAACCATATTTATTTCACAATCCATACAAAAACAAAAGGTGGGTGGGCTGCCTGCTATCCATTCATTTACAGGTTGTCTGTGGCTACTTTTGTGAGACTGTTTCAGAGTTTAGTCCTTGTCACAGAATTGAATTATTATCAGAGGTATGTTAAGGCCTACAAAGTCTAAACTATTTGCTATTCAGCTCTTCAAGAAAAACATTTGTTAATCTCTTGTCTAGATAATAACTCCATCAAAAGCAGTACAAAGTACAATATAAGAGACAGTTTTTGACCAAAGGGTAACAAACATTCTAGTATAATAATATTTATCAATTCAAGTGATAGCGTTTTGAATAGCTAATATGTGCCAACTACTATTCTAGACCTTGAGGAGGCCACAGCCCAGACGTACAAATGGGAACAGTCTTGCCCTCATACAGTTTATTTCTTGAATAGGAGCTTAATAATATCAAGTAAACATGCACTTGCACAACCCATAAATGTAATAGACTGCCAAATAACTCCCACAAATACTTTTGGCTTTTGAGGAAAACTGAACATGGCAAAACAGTAACAACAATCCACTTTTAGGGTTATCCAAGCAAAGTGCTGGAGTTAATGATTTATCATGAGGAAAATCTTTCTTTGTCTTCTCAGAAACTGCAGAAAATCAAGGAGAAAATATAAACACAAGATTAAGACACAGGCTCAATTTAAAAAAAATAGTTTAGGCTGTTAAATTGTCTTAAAGCATAGATGATAGATAATAGGACAATATAATTGAACAAATGTGGAATTCTTTGCGGACACCTAAAGATAAAAATCTCTAATATTGTTTCACTTGAAGTTAGTTGAAGATACATGGTTTTAGAGGAGAGGTTGATGGACTATAAAAAACTGAATTAGGAATGATGACTAGAGATAAAGGTAAGGGATCTGGAGTCTGACACAACACACTACCAAGAATTCTAACTAATAAAGTTCTCCAAACAAGACACTTAAATCTAAACTGCCGATACCTGGGAAGAATTCAATTTAAGATGCTGGGAGAATAAGACCTAGAAAATGTGCATGACTGCAAATAAAAATGGAAATCTCCAATATACTTATTCTTATTTCAGCAAGCAGTTGGCTACCTAACGGGAACCTGCATGGGATGAGTTCAGTGGTCAAAAAGGATGCTGCAGTCTCAGTTGTGTAACTGACAGTACATTTCCAAGGACATTTTAGTAAATGTTCTATCCATTGTGGTTCTTAGTGCTACACCTCTGTCACTAAATTTCCTGACTTTCTATTATAAAGATAGAAAAAAAGAAAGGAAAAAATGATAAAAGACTATCATATCTTTATTTTCAAATTCTTCATCATATTTCCATATGAGATTGTCCTTTTATAGGAACTTGTCAAAATGGCACTAAAATGAAAACCCCTGTTGTTTTTAAAATAGTCAAGAGAATCAGAATGTAAAATTTGAATAAATTGCTGTAAGGAATTATCAGTATGGAGGTCTTTACGTGGCCTTTAGAGCATCTACGACCACATTGGAAGATATTTTTCCCTTTAGTAGAAGTCATGCTGCCTCATTTGAGATGAACTCATTGGAAATCATTTCACAGAAAACCGTGAGGAAGAAGAAATAGGAGGCATTTCAAAGCAGTTGTGTACCAAATAGATTTCTGTTTAGTTTGTTCTTAGATAACCATCTCAGAAAACAAAGCTGGGGAGGTTTCATGTTGCTTTAGAAGAGAGGAAATAAAAACTACATTTTCTTAAATGTCATGATATAGTGGATTGTTTCACAGAATTATGAGGCAAACCTCTATAATGTGCTCATTATTTTGAGGAGATAGTTGAATTATTTTTGGCAACATTGACTTTTAAGAATCACACATAATACTTTGAGATGGAGAAATAATTCAGAACTGGCATGTTTTACATGGATTATGTCCCCATGACCAATTTAAATGACTAAATTTAGTTGACAGGTTTAGATTTTAATTAAAGATGATAATATTAGGCAGCTATATATTCATAAAAGAAGCTGGTTCTCATATTCTTTTATTGAAATGTTCTTTTTAATGCAAACTTTTAATTGAAATATAACAGGAAAGTACATAAATTATTGTGGCATGGTTTGATAAATTATCACAAAGGAAAACTACCACAGTCCTTGAAACTACTTTGCTCCTTCTAGTAACTTCCCATTCCAAAGGGTAACCATTATGTTGACTTCTAATTTGCCAATATTTTAGCATTAAATAAATAACTTTGAACAGAAAACACTCATGTGTCTGACTTATTTTCATTCTACATTTTTATTTATAATTCATTTATAATGCTGGATGTGCCTGCATTTCATTTATTCTCATTATTGAATAAGATTTTGCAATATAAGACAACTTTATTCTACAGCTGATAGGCCTGAGGATTGTTTCTAGATACGGATCATTACAATAATTCTACTCTAAATATTCTTGCATAAGATTTGGTGAACATGTGTTTTCATTTTTATAGGTACACAAAGAAATGCAAATCCAGTCATAGGTACGGGTATGCTCAGCTTTATCAGACATGGCAAAGGTTTTCTTAAGTGTCCATGCCAAATTACACTCCCACCTACGTGTGCAAGAGTGCCGTTAGATCCTACCCAACCAATGTACCTTTCATTTTAGCAATCCTGATGGGTATGGATTGGTTTCAGTTTGTGGCTTTAGTTTATATTTGCCCACTGCCTAATGACATTGACTGCCTATTTGTACTCTTATTGATTACTTAGATATGTTCTTTTGTGAAGTACCTGTTCACATTATTTTGACCATTTACTTATTTCATGATCTTCCTTAACTGTACTGTTTATAGACTCTTAAGATATATTTTAGATAAAAGTCTAATATTATATATAATATGTATTACACTATCTTCTCTCAAACCATGATTTGCCTTTGCATTCTTTATGATGCCTTGTGTCATAATATCAAATGGAGGCACTGTCACTTTTCAGTATTATCTCTAGGTATTGTTTTTCTCTTACTCTTCCATCATGATATATTATAGTTTTAAGTCTTATGAAGTCCCAAATAGGAGGACCAATTGCTCAGAATCTAAATCCTTAAAAGGAATATCCAGGGTATTATTTAAAAATCAGTCTACATAACATTTATTCTATGTTTCTAATCATCAAATTAATTTGGACCTACCATTTCACTCTAAATTAATTATTTAAATTCATATATTTAACATGTGACCTTTTAAAATTTAAATAACTACTAAAAAACTTGAAATTCATTGAAGGTTGAAATAATGTACCTGATACTCTTGGTTCCTATTCAATTACCTGGTTTTCCTTGCAGTACCTGAACTGCACCTAGAATGACTTTGTCCTCGTCGTCTCTGTTTCCTGATCTCTGACTCCTCCTGCTCATACCTCACAGTCTTTGAAAAAACCTTTCCTAACTTTTAAGCACAACCATTCCTATGATGTATGCTCCCCAAATATTTGGACATATTTTAAAATTCTTTCTCCCTAAGAAATTGTGAAGATTCAGGGGGACTATGCTCTAGTCATCTTTGTGCTCACAGTGACTTAAAGAAGGTTAACAAACTGCCTTATATAATTTTATTGAGTGAATGAGTGAACTATTCTTTTATGAATTTTTTTCCTTTTTTAAATCAATAAAATTTGATGACAGAAATTATGTCTTCTACAAAAAAGAATAATTAGAAATAAAACAACAAAAGCATACATTTGCTACAGGGACTGGGAAGGGAAATGCTCAATAAACTTGCATGCTTTTCTGCTTCCACAGAGCTGAAAGATAGTCCTATAAAAGGGGAAAGTGACCCAAGAGAATAACAATAAACCTTTTTTCCATCTGACCAACAGAAGCCTAGTTTACTAGTCATCAAAAGGTGATTTAGAAATTGGAGTGTCTGGTGCCTTTGGTCAGTATTGAAAGAAGATAGAAGTGAGACTTAACAGAACTTAGAAGAAAAAGCTTGCTGTGCCTGCTGAGGAAAAAAAAAAAAAAAGGACATTATTTCTTATGCCCTTACAGATAAAAGAAATTCTTGGTAAGGAGAGACTGGGGAGATTAGAGAAGATGATGTAACATTCCAGAGACAGAAACCCTGGAAGCAGGTGGTAGGGCAAGGTCTCCCAAAGGATTCAGGGCAGACTTACAACCAATCCAGCCTGACAAAAATACAAAGAAAAGTCCTCCCCAACTTAGATGCAATTTATACAATTGGGTCCAATTGTAATGTAGTAAACATTGTAAGTTACATCACAAGGAGCTTTCTGGGAGCTTTGATTTTAGTAACAATTGAACAAGATAAAAATCTCATTGCTTTTCATTTTTATCCCTTTCAAAAAGCTTGTTATATGGTTTGGTGCTATGACTTTGTCAAGTTCATTTGTCAAAGAGTGACATGAGGCTATCACTGGCATGGCCTGGAAGCACAATGCTCTCATACTCAGCCTGAGTAGGATCATAGGAAGGTATAATGTCATAATTTGCACTACTCACAAGAAGTAGATACTTCATACAGTTAGTAGCTTTCCCCAAGTTTGCAAACTCTAAAATGATCATAACAAAATTTATATTCACTATTACAGTATCCAGCTTGGGAGAAGCATGGGAGTTAATGTAAAAAATTGCATCGTTCATTTGGAGATTTTATTTTTTCATCATATGAACTAACTGGATTAGAAATCATGAGCACCAATTAATTTGACATGATTTCTATTGACTAAAATTATATTCTGTGATGCCTAGATTTAAAGCTTTAAACTTTTTGAACAATCAATATGGAAAATATAAAACAAAACTGCATTCAGGGTGAATATTTGGGCCACCTTAGTGAGACTCAAATCTGAGCATACAAGTTACCTTTTGAACTTTTAGATTGGAACAATAGGCCTTATTAGAGGTGGTAATTTTAAGTTCTGTAAACTATTTTGGAATAAGAAATAAAGAGAACTATAGTGAAATTTTATGAACTGAATAAGAACTAAATTTTAAGTTCAACTTACTAAATTTTTGCTAGCATTATTTGATTTGATCATTAAAATTTATAATAATTCCATATGCTTTATATCACTTAAGTCTCACAAACTTTTAAGGAAAGCATCATTATTCTCTTCATTTTGTAGACTGTGGAATTCAGGTTTAAGGAGAGTGCTATGGGTTTGGAACTTACATAAATGGCTCAGAATTCCAAATCCTGAGTCACATTGTTGAATACATTCTTCTCAGCCTGACTGATTTTCTTTTTTTCTTATTTTCATTGATTAATATAATTTTGGAATTTTTAATGAATAATTTTGTTTTTTATATTTGACTTTTATTTTCCAAAAATTTAGGAATTTGTCCAGGTGCCAGTGGCTCATACTTGTAATTCTACTTATTTGGGAGGTTGAACTTTAGAGGATCACAGTTGAGATCACATGGGGCAAATAGTTCCCAAGACCCCATCTCCAAAATAACCCAAGCAAAATGGCCTGGAGGTATACCTCAAGGAGTAGAGCATCTGCTGTGCAAGTACACAGCCCTGAGTTCAACTCTCACCAAAAAAAAGAGGAATTTTTGAAATTTTATGTAGAATGCCATTCTTTACAGGCATTCTTTCTGTCATTAATTCAGTGTACAGCAAAATCTGAGGCACATTAAGGTAAGATATGATGTACCATTTGTATTTTGAGTGTTGCACATAATCAAAATAGAAACATTTTTTGAAAGATTAACACATAATATTGAAAAAAATTTAGTGTCATAATGATTATCTTTGTTGAAAACATAGGGAATTTTTAAAAATGTTTCTGTTCTTCCTGGGTAATCTTCAATGAACAGATAATACTCAGAGCATGGAAAAATGCACCTTTAAAAAAACCCGAGTTTAGCTGGTTGTGGTGGCTCAAGCCTATAATCCTAGGTACTTGGGAGACTGAGAGCTGAAGGATCACAATTTAAGGTCAGCCTTTGCAAATATTTTGCAAAACCCCATCTCCAAGTTAACCAGAACAAAGTGGACTGGAGGTGTGGCTCACATGGTAGAGCATCTGCTTTGCAAGTGTGCAGCCCTAAGTTCAAACCCTAGCCGCCCCCCACCCCCCAAAAAATATATGAACCTGATGCTAGGTACCGAAGTGTGCAGCACCATTATGGTCATCAGTGTTTTTGGGGTTCAACTCTAATCTGCATTTCTGTAGATCAGGATTCTCTTTTTATTTGTTAAGAGTTAAACCAAAAGGGCTCTTGAAAGGTGTCCCGTATAGGCTCAGAGTATTTCAGTGCTCTACCAGGCAGTGCAGATTGGCTGGTTGAAGAATAGGGGCTTTAATAACTATCAGAAGTACAGTGCATTAATGAAGTGCTGAGTTGTTTTTTGCTTATTTTGTTTTGTTTTTTCTTTTTCTTTCTTTTATAACCTCAGTCAATTCTATATGAAAAAAATAAATGATCCCTGGGGTGGGGGGTGGGGAAAGTGATGATCCAAGGAAAAAGCTAGTGGAGCTAAGAGCCCCAATAGCACTACAGATTGTTAGTAGCTGGTGTGTAATTTGAAGTCAATATTATGCATATAGAAAAGGCCAGAGTGCTGTCTCTGTCCTGGAGGAGATCATGTGAAAATCATGCTAGGTTTATAAAGCAAGCATTTAAAGTTCCTTTGAAATGGGATATCTTAAATCTGATTTTGCCCATCAAAATAATAATTCTATTCCATATTCTAGTACATAATTCTGAAAATAATGACTCTCAAGTGAGGTTTTTATTTTTGAACATGTGAATCTTCCCTAGACCTCCAATTATTTTAAGGTAGGATCCATACCTTATTTACTTTTGGTCCCATACCTTATCCTCAAGCACCATTAAGGGCTTAAAATTGGCACCTGGATTAGATGAATAAAGTCCATTCTAAAATCATGGCACAGACTTCAATGTTACATTGCAAATAGTTGTAAATTTGATATGGGGAAAACAATAGCCACTGATAATTGTGCCAATCTGTAAACCTCCTAATACACGTATGTACACTAACCCACATTTCACATTCATGGTTCCACATACCTCCGTTTATTTTACTCTTTGGAGTGTATTTGGATGGTTAATTCTCATACCCTTAAATTTTACTAGTGCACAGATGCAAAGATAATTATCAATGATATTACTATACATAAACCTCCACAGACTGCCATAATCTTTTCTATTTTTTAACAAGTTTTCTTGTAAAGTAGGAATCTACATTGCTATAAGGTTTGAAAATGATTTCTGACTTTTATAACCTAAGTATTGAAGGTTTTCTTTTAATGTCCCAGATACAACAGGGACTTCCATGGAGGGCAAGATGAAAGGAATGTTTCTAGATGTGCTCAGAGAAGAAGGTACGCTGTAAAGACACAGTTTACTGGGAGAAACATGGACTTGAGTAGTCATTAAATCCATGTTCCTATCTCAATATCAAATGTGTTTCAAACTGTCACTTTAGTAGGAAAATTTAAAGCCTATCTTGGCTGATATCCTCATCATAAGCTTTTCCTGGCCCTTATGTCACACTAACACTTCCATCCTACTATCAAATCAAGAGATTTCAGGGATATAAAGTGTTGTTAATGAGGAAAAATTTGATCCTATTCACTTAAAATGACTAAGGAGAGTGCATAAAAATAATTGCAAGGACAGTAATATTGCTAGCTCTAACAACGTCACTTGTACTAACAACTTTTACAAAACTGTGTAGTAGATTTATTTCAGTAGCATAAACACAGGAAGAGTCCTTTGACTTCCAAGAAGATGAAATAATACATAGGTCATTAATGTATGTCTTATTTCTATAACTGAAGTATTTCACCACTTCAAGAAGTATTTATGAGGCAAATTACTGGAATGGTACAGAATTAAATTTGGTTTTATGTAGCATCTTTCATACCCCAAGTATCTCAACAGGTTTTTGAAAGCACTGAAGTGCACTGACAATTGGAAACTGAAGAAGCCATTATACATTTAAGGGCAGATGATATAGGTTTGGATTCAGAGCCATGCTTTATGGATTTGGGGAACAGGATATTCTCCAACTCATCCTTTACAAGTTCTGTGGCATCTTTATATTCTACCTGAGTATAACCAAGGACATGCAGTAGGGCCTGTGCACAATAGCTCTTTTAATAACATACTGATTTGCTCCTGAGTTTCAGGGATGGAATTTCAAAGTGAACTGAGCTTTGGATATAGGATTTGAGGATTTGAAATCCTCAAATATCTGGCCTCATGATGACTGAGTCATTCTATTAAGCATAGTACACTTAGTGTAAAATGCCATTCAATGCCCAGGATGTAACTAAACTTACACTTAATTTCTTGGGAAGACAATAGTGACTTGTTGAAGTTCTTATGCCAATATGGGGGAAGAAATGCAAAAACCAATGGTAAATCAGGTTATCATGTGGTGAAACTACAACTTTTCCAAGCTGGAGAAGGACCCAAAATAATACCAGTAGCTTTTTCAATAACATATGGGCAAAAGAGTACAAACAAGTACAATTGCCCTTCAAGATATTTTATGCTGCAGAACTGTTTGTAACTGGAACATATTGTTCATGTTAGAGAGAAACTCCCAGGGAAATGAAAAGCTAATAAGGATCAGCATGAATCTGGAATAGTTCTGAATAGATTGTTCACTGATAAGAAACAGCACAAAATAGAGAAAACCCCATACTCACTAGTCAAAAGGTTAGAAATCAGAATTGTACACAAAAGAAGTAACCTCTGCCTTGTTCCTTTACTCTAAACTGAGCCACAATTACTCTGCAAATGTGAGTCTCACATTTAACCATAAATATTGGTGACTGACTGCCCCAGTATTTTCATTTCTTTTCTTCTCTTCAGCCTACATTCATAAGCTCACTTTCTTATTTTCAGGCTTGAATACTTTATTCTATAGATTTAATTTCTCCATTTCTCAAGACTATTCATAGTCTTAATTTATTCTCCACCTCCCTTAACAGCAATTCCCTGTCTGTCAGCATCAAATGACAATTTAAATTATTCCATTTTTCACTAACTTTAAGCATTCCCCGTGCATTTTTAAGAAATGCTTACTAGATTTCTTGCTTTCATTTTCTTTAGAACTTACAATGACTATATGAATTGCCATTAGTTTTTTTATCTAACTTTTTTTTCTATTTGATTCAGCTCCTTGTCTTGTTACTTGATGGAAAGATTCTTAGACATTTATAATATCTTCTACATAGATACTTTTCAAAACCATTAGCTCTACTCTCTGACATTTTCTCATCTCTCAAAATCCAATTATGTCATTCCTTTGAAATGCTTTCTAATTTGTTTCTGGAACATAGATTCTTTACAATTTGTTCAAATAGTCAGTTTTCTTTGTAGACTTTCTTTAATGTACCTTGCACCTTGTAATATAGATCATAAAATCCTGACTTGGGTAGAAAACACTCAAGAATAAGAATGAATAGTAGAAAAGGCTTAACACTTGTCACCAAAGGGTTCAACTTCAAATTTTGTCTTTATCACTTAATAATTATGTAAGCTTCACAAATCATTCCTTTTTGTTGCTCTGTCAAGAAAACAGAGATTTTTTTTATAAGCTCTGCCTACTTCTTCACAAATGCAAGGAGACTTCATAAACTATTATAGTGGACTTTGGAGTTTTTCCTTGCTAGTATCCTTCCTTAGGGCACCATCATTTCCCCACTCACACCTTGTGGTTTGGGTGGGGTGGCTCCATCTTCCTCCTGACCCAGATTGTAGCCCTGCAATCGAAGTTGGCCAATTTGATCCTATGACACTTGCCTTAGGGGTGGACATAGATGTATGTGAGGCAATAAAACTCTCAGCCAGGGACGTATATATATATTGAATAATAGTTGAGAGTGACTCATTGAGTCTAAGGATAGCATTCTGAAGATGCTATCCATTATTTTCTACCTTTTAGAATCCAAAAGCTAATTCCTATAAATTTTAATGTTTCCTACAATTTCAGGAGAAACTTACTATTCAACCCAAAATACTAGTAGTGTTGGTATTATGAAGCTCTTTCCTAGAGAGCCTAGCCCAGTGCTTGGAATATAATATATTCATTTCCTTACTCTTAACATTCTCAATTAGTTATTGAATGAATGAATGACCAGATGGATGCAGATAGATGAAATTATTATTTACCATCTTGTTCAAGTTCATCTAGTTAGCTTTTTAATCATGTGGGACTTGAGTTAAGATCTTTGGTTATGGATTTTTTTCCAAGATGGCGGCTAGAGGGAGGAAGCAGAAAGCGTGCCTCCTATAGTGAACTCTTGGAGAGACACTGGAGACACACCTTGCAGGCAAAACCACTGAGAAGATGCAAACTTTGACCCCTCCACATCTCTAGCTGGCACAGAGCATCTCCACTTCACATTAACGGAGAAACAAGGAGGGCCCCTGGGCTGCCAGTCGCCTGCGCCCAGATGGCTTGGGAAGACGCGGACAAGGTGAGCTTAGTGGTACCACTGTACTCCCACAGACAAGCCTGGGCCAGATCAGCATAGCCCTAGCCCCCTGGACAGACCAACCCCCACCTGGGGAAAAAAGAGAAACTGAGAAATAAGCAATAAGAACAAAAAAGACATGTGGGAAAGAGGGTGGGGTGCACTGAGCACCAAAGACTGGGGGAAGAAAATCCTTTCCGGAACTGTAAATAAACAAGCCGGGCCTGGCCGGAGAGCCTCCGGTGGGAGCCAGGTGTGCACCACAGCAACCTTGTGAGAAAGGCAGAGGGAGGAAAGCTCCACAGGAGAGGAGGGAAGACCCACTTCCCACATGAACTGTAAACAAACACTGTGGCTGGCAGGAGCAGCAGCACTGCCCATTAATCAGGAGTGGGAAAGCTTGTAAAAGTGGCAGTGGGAGGAAAACTCCACAGGAGAGGGGGGGAAGACCCACTTCCCACGTGAACTGTAGACAAACACACAGGCCTGAGAAAGTGGGTGCAGTGTCACCTCCCCCAGCACAGGAGAACTCTGAGTAAACAAAGCCTGTGGGGCCAGGTGAGTGCTAAGCTCACTCTTGAGATCTGCATAAATAACGCCTCCAGCAACAGCAGACTGACAGCAGTGGCCAGGCAAGCTACAGCTGCAGATACCATTCACAGAACTGTCTCCAGACTCTTTTTTTTTTTTTCTCTCTCTCTACCTCTGATGAGAAAACAACCGAACTACACCTGCATGCTGAAAAACTTACTGAAAGTGTATTGCATTTGAACTTGGGACACTTTGTGTGTTTTTGTTTTTTGGTTTTTTTTGTGTGTGTGTGCAGTTTTGTTCTACTTTATGCATCCCCTTTGATGAGACAACTACAGAACAACATCTGAGGCACCATCTCCAGGATTGGAGACTGAGACGGACACCAAAATTATTAAGACTGAAACTTCATTGCATTTGAACTTGGAGGGTTTTTTTTAAATTTACTTTTTTATTATCTATTTTTCATTTTTGTTTTATTTTACTTTTATATATACATTTCTTTCATTTACTTATTTTTCATTTTTATTCTTATCTTTATTCTTTTCATTTTTTATTTTCAATCCTCTCTCTATCTAATGCCTGTTCAGCTTACTGTTGATTAGTACACTAACACTTCCTGTTTATATCTTTGTAACTTCCTTGATTGATTCCTTGCTTCATTTTCTCCTACTTGTCAATTTGTTTTTCCCTTTTCTTTAACTTCTTGTCTTCCATCTCCTCTCACCCTTCCATGCTAAATCTTACCACTGTTATTATTACAAGCTAGAAAATACGTAATTGCACACAGTACGGGGACAGTAACAACACAAAGGACAATGACGGGAAGACAGAAAAAACAGGGAAACCAGTTTCCCCACAGCCAAAAATTAGTACAGGAACCAGAGGGGAATGAAGAAAACAGATACTCAGATCCAGACTCCAACAAAATGAAGATAAACTATGCCAAAGAACACAATGAAGCCCACAAGAATAATTTAAAAGAAGACATACTACAGGTACTCAATGAGAATTTTATAGAGATGATACTGGATATGGTCAACCAAAAAGTACAGGAGACACTCAAGAAATTCCAAGACAACAAAAATAGAGAATTTGAAAAAGCAAAAGAAGAAATAAAGGAAACCATAGAAGCACTGTATAAACACCAAAGTGAAACAGAGAACACAATTAATAAACAGATAAATGAACTCAGGACAAAAATTAAACATTAAACATTAAAGAGGAAACCACTCAGGGTATGGATAACCTCAGAAAAAAGAATGAAACAGAATTGCAAAACAAAATGGAAGGCCAATACAGCAGAATAGAACAAACAGAAGACAGAATCTCAGAACTTGAAGATGAAATGGTAACCAAAGGAAAAACCGAAGAACTATTAAACAACTCAAGACCTGTGAAAAGAAAATGCAAGAACTCACCAACTCCATCAAAAGACCAAACTTGAGAATCATGGGCATAGAAGAAGGAGAAGAGGTGCAAGTGAAGGGAATGCATAATATATTCAACAAAATAATAACGGAAAATTTCCCAAATCTAGAGAAAGATATTCCCATACAGATGCAAGAGGCCTCCAGGACACCAAACAGACCAGATCAAAATAGAACTACCCCACGGCATATTATCATTAAAACAACAAGCTCAGAAACTAGGGAAAGAATATTGAAGGCTGTAAGAGAGAAAAAACAAGTAACATATAAAGGTAAACCCATCAAAATCACAGCAGACTTCTCAACAGAAACATTAAAAAGCAAGAAGAATGTGGGGTGAGATCTTCCAGGCACTGAATGAAAATAACTTCAAAAAACCAGGATACTCTATCCAGCGAAACTATCATTCAAAATAGATGGAGCAATAAAAGTCCTCCATGATAAGCAGAAACTAAAACAATATGTGACCACAAATCCACCACTACAAAAGATTCTTCAAGGGATTCTGCACACAGAAAGTGAAACCCAACTTAACCATGAAAAGACAGGCAGCACCAAACCACAGGAAAAGAAAAACCAAGACAGTAGAGAGTAACCTCAACTTAGGCACACACAATCAAACCTTCAAACAACTAAGACAACTAAATGACAGGGATGACCACATACCTATCACTGCTAACACTTAATGTTAACAGACTTAATTCACCAATCCAAAGGCACCGTTTGACAAAATGGATTAAAAAGGAAGATCCAACAATTTGTTGCTTACAGGAGTCCCATCTCACCAACAGAAGTAAGCATAGACTTAGGATGAAAGGCTGGAAGAAGATTTACCAAGCCAATGGCCCCTGAAAACAGGCAGGAGTAGCAATACTTATCCCTGACAAAGTAGACTTCAAACCTACATTGATCAAATGAGATAAAGAAGGACATTCCTTGCTAATAAAAGGGGAAAAAGACCAAAAGGAAATAATAGTCATCAACCTGTATGCTCCCAATGTCAACGCACCCAATTTCATCAAACATACCCTGAAAGACCTAAAAGCATATATTAACGCCAACACAGTGGTTGTGGGAGACTTTAACACCCCATTATCATCAATAGATAGGTCATCCAAACAAAAAATCAATAAAGAAATCCAAGATCTAAAATATACAATAGATCAAATGGACCTCCTTGATGTCTACAGAACATTTCATCCAACTTCTACACAATATACATTCTTCTCAGAAGCCTATGGAACCTTCTCCAAAATAGATCATATCCTAGGGCACAAAGCAAGCCTCAGCAAATATAAGAAAATAGAAATTATACCATGCATACTATCTGATCACAATGCAGTAAAACCAGAACTCAACAACAAAAGTAAAGACAAAAAACATGCAAACAGCTGGAAACTAAATAACTCATTACTTAATGAACAATGGATCATCAATGAAATAAAAGAGGAAATTAAAAGCTCCTGGAAGTCAATGAAAATGAAAACAATCTACCAGAACCTATGGGACACAGCAAAGGCAGTCCTGAGAGGAAAGTTTATAGCTATGAGTGCATATATTAAAAAGACTGAAAGATCCCAAATCAATGACCTAATGATACATCTCAAACTCCTAGAAAAACAAGAACAAGAAAATCCCAAAACAAATAGAAGGAGAGAAATAATAAAAATAAGAGCTGAAATCAGTGAAATAGAAACCAAAAAAAACCATACAAAGAATTAATGAAACAAAAAGTTGGTTCTTTGAAAAAATAAACAAGATCAACAGACCCATGGCAAACCTGACTAAAATGAGGAGAGAAAAAACCCAAATTAGTAGAATCAGGAATGCAAAAGGGGAGATAACAACAAACACCATGGAAGTCCAGGAAATCATCAGAGACTACTTTGAGAACCTATATTCAAATAAATTTGAAAATCTTAAAGAAATGGACAGATTTCTAGATACATATGATCATCCAAAACTGAACCAAGAGGAAATTAATCACCTGAATAGATCTATAACACAAAATGAAATTGAAGCAGCAATCAAGAGTCTCCCCAAACAGAAAAGTCCAGGACCTGATGGATTCCCTGCTGAATTCTATCAGACCTTTAAAGAAGAACTGATACCAACCCTCCTTAAACTGTTCCACAAAATAGAAAGGGAAGGAAAACTGCCTAACACATTTTATGAAGCCAGTATTACACTTATCCCAAAACCAGGCAAAGACACCTCCAAAAAGGAGAACTATAGGCCAGTCTCCTTAATGAACATTGATGCAAAAATCCTCAACAAAATAATGGCAAACCGAATTCAACAACACATCAAAAAGATTATTCACCATGACCAAGTAGGCTTCATCCCAGGAATGCAGGGGTGGTTCAACATATGAAAATCAATCAACATAATAAACCACATTAACAGAAGCAAAGACAAAAACCACTTGATTATCTCAATAGATGAAGGAAAAGCCTTTGATAAGATCCAACACCATTTCATGATAAAAGCTCTAAGAAAACTAGGAATAGAAGGAAAATACCACAACATTATAAAAGCTATATATGACAAACCTACAGCCAGCATTATACTTAATGGAGAAAAACTGAAACCATTCCCTCTAAAACCAGGAACCAGACAAGGATGCCCACAATCTCCATTCCTATTCAACATAGTACTAGAATTCCTAGCCAGAGCAATTAGGTAAGAAGAAGGAATAAAAGGAATACAAATAGGTAAAGAAACTGTCAAAATATCCCTATTTGCAGATGACATGATCCTATACCTTAAAGACCTAAAAAACTCAACTCAGAAGCTTCTAGACATCATCAATAGCTACAGCAAGGTAGCAGGATATAAAATCAACATAGAAAAATCATTAGCATTTCTATACACTAATAATGAACAAACTGAAAAAGAATGTATGAAAACAATTGCATTTACAATAGCCTCAAAAAAAATCAAATACCTAGGTGTAAACCTAACAAAAGATGTGAATGACCTCTACAAGGAAAACTATAAACTTCTGAAGAAAGAGATTGAGGAAGACTATAGAAAGTGGAGAGATCTCCCATGCTCATGGATTGGTAGAATCAACATAGTAAAAATGTCTATACTACCAAAAGTAATCTACATGTTTAATGCAATTCCCATCAAAATTCCAATGACATTCATTGAAGAGATTGAAAAATCTTGTGAAATTTATATGGAAACACAAGAGGCCACGAATAGCCAAGGCAATACTCAGTCAAAAGAGCAATGCAGGAGGGATCACAATACCTGACTTCAAACTATATTACAAAGCAATAATGATAAAAACAGCATGGTACTGGCACAAAAACAGACATGAAGACCAGTGGAACAGAATAGAGGACCCAGTTATGAAGCCACACAACTATAACCAACTTGTCTTTGACAAAGGAGCTAAAAATATACAATGGAGAAATAGCAGCCTCTTCAACAAAAACTGCTGGGAAAACTGGTTAGCAGTCTGCAAAAAACTGAAACTAGATCCTTGTATATCACCCTATACCAATATATTTTTTTTTTGTAATCAAAATCTTTATTACAAGCTTCATTCCAAGCACACAAGAAGAATACAGTCAGCCCCACAGAAAACAGTCACCCAGGCAGTTCTATCATTCCTCTCTGACAAGACTGATTGTCAGAGATTTGGAAGAATACTTAATAGAGAAAAAAGGTACAAGTGTTTCTATAGACTTACTAGAAAAGTTACACAAACAGGATCTGCTGATCAAATTATAAAATGAAACCTCTCCCAACTCATAATCCAGAAAAACGCCAAACCGACTAACCTGCTGGTCATGCTGTGAATTTGTGTCCTTCTCAACTTGCCAACACCCATTGTCTTGGTAAGGCAACATAAAACGTTTAGAAGACAATTCATTATGCACTCCTAAGGACCATGAACCTGTGCCTCTTACTTCTACCTGCCAAAAATATCTCCCACTTTTAAATCTCTCCTGACACTGAACAACTGCATAAGAAGAACTTGAATAGAGAATAGAGTATGGGCTCCTTGCATCTAATTTCACATTTTTAAGATCTTTTGAGATCATAAGAGTAGGGTGGGCCATTCATCAATTTAATGTCAAATCTACCTGAAATGTGCTGATCATTTTTTGCAGACCAAAAAAATGTGGAGGGAGAGGGCAACTCTCATTTAATTGATAAGAAGAAACAGCTGGAGGTCTTATGTTTCTGTACTTGCTGTAAAGGTTTCTAACCCCTCCCAGCAAATCCAGATCTGTTTGCAAACACTTGTCTCTCATTTCACTCCATAGATTTTTCAGGGTGGATATGTGGCCTGAAATTTCACTTCTGTTTGCCTCTAGTTTTTCTTCCCCAACCTTCACTTTAGAAAGTATCCTGGTCTTTACGGCAACTTGTTGCCTTCCAATGAAATGGTTAAATTGTCTGAATTCCAGTTGTAATTTCTTCCTCCAATTTCGAATCTTCAGCATCAGTTTGATGGATTTTGAAACTTGAAGTTCACACTCCATTTCAGCATTTTCTAATTGCTTCCTCAGGTGACACATATGGTTTTTCAGCTTCTTCCGGTAACTCCCTGCAGCTTTGCTAATAGGTATCAGGTCATGGTTGTAGTGATCAGAGACAGCCCTGCACTCGGGGCACAATAGCTCCAGGTCATTCTCATGAAACAGGTCCAGAACCTCACTGTGCCTCTCACACAGAGGTTCCTTGCTTGGAGTGGCCGGCAGCTGCATCACAATATCAACTATGTGAC
Organism: Castor canadensis; assembly: GCF_047511655.1. Classification (NCBI taxonomy): domain Eukaryota; kingdom Metazoa; phylum Chordata; class Mammalia; order Rodentia; family Castoridae; genus Castor; species Castor canadensis. The sequence goes on along the minus strand of NC_133392.1, from coordinate 103,692,450 downwards.
GTAATTGAGTGTTGGGCTTGACAGTGTCGAGGCAATGGTGGAGGCAGACCGGGCAGGGCAAGATATCCTGGAGACCTTCCCAGCACTGCTGGATGCAGGAGCGACAGAATTTGTGTCCACAGTCAATGGTAACCGGGTCACTCAGGTAATTTAGGCAGAAGGAGCAGCTGGCTTGCTGTTGGAGCTTGGCCAGAGAGGATGCAAAGGCCATTGTGCAGTGAGGATCTGTCTTGGAAGACCCTCAGTGGGTCTGTCCTCCAGGAACTCAGAAAGGAGGAGCTAGTGATTCCTTAGCGCTCTCTTTCCTGAAGCTTCTCAGGGTCCCCAGGAGGCTGTGACCCTACAGACCTGTGACTGCTTCTTTCCTTCAGCTCCAGAAGCAGGAGGGATGGCCTCAGGCACTGATTCTCAAAACTGAACCTTCCCATCAACTCAGGCTTGGTTATTCAGTCTTCTTCCTCTGGACATAGAAAACTTCCAGAATTCATGGAAATTAACAACTCGGTAGGAAATTCCACTGTGGGACACTCAGAGGATCAACTGACCACGCTTCTGGAGCAGGAGGCTCTGAGAGGGTCTCGGAGGTGGGGCTCCCGGACAGGTCTGCAGAGCCAGTCTTGCACCACAGTACCCTATACCAATATTAACTCAAAATGGATCAAGGATCTTAATATCAGACCACAAACTCTAAAGTTGATACAGGGAAGAGTAGGAAATACTCTGGAGTTAGTAGGTATAGGCAAGAACTTTCTCAAAGAAACCCCAGCAGCACAACAGCTAAGAGATAGCATAGATAAATGGGACCTCATAAAACTAAAAAGCTTCTGTTCATCAAAAGAAGTGGTCTCTAAACTGAAGAGAACACCCACAGAGTGGGAGAAAATATTTGCCAACTACACATCAGACAAAGGACTGATAACAAACTCTTATTATCTATACCATTGATTTGTATTAGGTTACATGTTATCTTGTTTTCATCTATTGAGCATTTGTATTATGCAAACTCAAATAGCTTATGGGCTGTGTGATGTCTGGGATCAAGTTGTATATTTAATGATAGCCTCTATAAAGCCACCATCATAGTACTTTGCACAAAGCAGATTCTAGTTAAACATTTACTTTTGATTTTCAAGTAGCTTTGTTATGTTCTACATAATTTTATTCAGTTTGTCTCCTTGATGCTCAATTTTGATATGGCTTCAACCAAAAATGTAAATAATCATAAAAAGTAATCATAAATATCTTAAATTTGGGACTCTGTGTGAACTTTTATGAGCCCAGTTCCTATCACAGGAGCTGATACATGGCACACAATACATATTCATTAAATGAATTAATGAATTAGGGGCTCCTACTTCCTCATAGTAATAAGAAATACATTTTTCTAGATCCTTCTTCAATTATTAATAAAGTATATCTTAGACATAGAATTATATTGATCCCGAATTTGGTCATTTGTTATGTAAATAGCTTTAACTTTTCTGTATCACCTCTCATGTCTCAGTACCTTTCAGTTTCCATCAGTCTCATACATCTCTGACAAAGTTATCTCCCTGCACTGCTTCGATTATGTTACCCCATTCCTCAAAACCCTCCCCTGACACACAAAATCGAACCAAGTTATAGACTTAGAGCTTCCAGTTCTTTATTAGTCCTGGACATTTTTCTCTTGTGTCATTTATATTTATTTCCATTGTTTAAGTATCTTCTTTCTTTAAGAATTAAACTCTTCCTCTTCCGTTTTTAGTCATTATTTTGACAATACTATTCCAACTTGAAGATAACTTATCTTCTATAAGCCATCTTAACTCTGAAAGATCAGCTGTATGTTTTTTCTTTCACAAAGTCTTCCTGATCACCTCTAAGAAAAAAAAAACAAAATCTCCCTATAGATTCTAAGTTAATCTCTCAAAAGTTTCTAGTCTGAGATTAGAATGATCTCATACTTCAATTTCTCTTTTTTTTTTGTCTACGATGGCACCTGATTTGTCTCATAATTCTAAATATGTCATTTCCACACTCTACTGATGTCAAAGACATTCTGCAGCCATTAAAATTGGTCTGATATTTAAAGACACTAGCAATCTAGTCCTAATTTACTCTTTATTGCTTATCATGCTATTACCCTAGCCAAATTTTCTTTGTACCCGGCTAAGATTTCTTACCTCTTTTTCTTTGCTATTACACTTCCCATTTGCCCAGAATTCCCCCTTTGTTGCATGTCTGCATGTCCAAATCCTGCCCATCTACCAACACTCAGCTAAATACCCATTCTTCCATTGGACTTCCCCTACCTCCAGCCCAAACCCCCAACCTGAGTACCCATAAGGATTTCTTTGCACAATTTGTTACTTTTTGCACTGTATATGAATTATTTATGCATGAGGTTTTCTCTACTTGCCCCTATTCCTAGAATTTCCTTACTCATTCATGAAGGGATGTCCTCATTCTTTGGAAAAGGCTCAATCAAAACTTGCTCAGAATCCTTTTAAAAATACACAATTGGAGCAAATACTGGTAGTACGGACAATCATACATCATGTACTTCTTCATATTCTTGTCACAGTTGTCATTTACCTTTAGTGTTTGATTACTTCTTTACTTTTTTCTCCTCCTTCTAGGCCATTTAGTGCCCAAAGCAAGTACAATGCCTTTTTTGTCCCATCAATGTATGTATTACTAACCAGAAATAGTATTTGGATGGTAGCAGGTACTACAACTCTATGTAGCTAGTATTGAAAAATGAATGAATGACATACACATTTTTATTTCAGAGTTGGGATGATATTTCATAGAAATGATCAAATATTAAAGCAATTTATTAATTGATCAATGCCAGCAGTATTTCTGTGGTGGAATAGTATTGAAGCAGTGCCAAGCACAGACTTTGGATCCAGACTGAACTGCTTTTCATCAGATTGGTCTTCATCTAAGACCACAGACAACAGGTTAAAGTAATGCAAGCAAGGCACTTAGGGCTACTCACAGCTCTGAAAGTGAATATCATCTATACTCTAGGCACCTTACTTCCATCACACCCTAATCTCCAAGCCCTGAGGGGTATTTTTCTTATCCTGTCATCCCTGGTTTTCCCATTCATAAAAAGAGGGGTTTAAGAAAATTACACCTATTTTATAAGAGTTTGTTTTCACTATTATATGACATAGTATGACAGCAGATCTTGTATATAGGGCTTCTCAATAAGTGGTAGCGATACACTCACTGTCACCTAGCTTGTAGTAGGATTGTGAAGTAGAGAGTATAGGGTAAATTTGGATGGTATGACAAGGAAAAATTGGAAATTACCTAGAGAAAGAACTGAGAAGACACTCAATGTAGGTGGAAAGATATATAAAAAATTCCAGATATAAAAAAAGAAAAAAAATGGCAGAAACAAAGTCTTTGGCTATTTTTCAATTTGGCTAGGTCTGAACAATTTATACTAACAGTAAAAGTAAGTATTGGGGTTTTGTTTTTGGCTTAATTCCAGTATTATGCATTAAAAATATTATCCCATACCATTGCCAAGGAAATTTTATTGAGGCTGGCTGGTATCTGAGCCTAAAGTAAACTTCTTTCCTGTCTCATGGATTGAGATTCATCTTTCCAAGAGGGATTACTTATCTTCGTTATGTTTAAAACCTGCTGCTGTATTTTCAGAAGTGGATTGGATGTTCATCCAATATTATCTATTTACAGTATCAATTGTAAAATTCCCTAATGTATAATAAGCATACTTACCCATTGATGTTCTCAAAAAAATTGTTCTAAATCTTTAGTTAAATCACTAAAAATTCTTATGAAAGATTTTGTGAATCTATAATGTCATGAAGTTTTCTTTTCTAAAAAATATATTATTCCTAATGAACACTTTTTAAAATAAGACAGATCACTTCTAAATGATTGTCTTTAACATTTGCATAATTAGTTAAGCTAAATTAACACCCTGAACTTGGTCATGATTGGCAAATTTGAAGGTCTGACTTACGTTTTTTGTTGAAGAAGTTTGAACTAATTTATTCTCTTTATAAAGCTTGAATGCATAATCAGTTTCTAATCTGAATAAGCAAACTGGCCCAACAAAATTTTGCAAATTACTCTAATAAGTTCTCTTGGTATTTCCCACAGAAAGCTGAACAAATGTTGATAGAAGGATACATTGTTTGCTTATGTCTAATCTTCCCATCTGACTTATACAAATGTCACCAGTGAATCTCAGACACGTGTCCAATGTCAAATATCCATAAGATAGCCCTGGGAAGACACAATCTCCATTCAGCACAGATCCAAGAAGGTGATGTTTTAACTTGAAAGAAACTGATTATTGGAGGAGGCTGTATGAAAGTATAAAAAGAGCTTGAAGAAGGTTGTGCATCCAGAAATACATAAAATGAAGATGTTGATGAGAATATAGAACCAATGCCATTTTTCTTCCAGCTGCTATGTGCTAGATACTGCTATCAAGGCTTTACTGAACTTTTCTTATTTATTCTTTAAAGGCCACCTGACTGGGAGTAAATGAAGTCTCAAAGATGACAAGATTCAGCCAAGGCTGCCTCAGTGTCAGAACAAATGGCAGAATGGGATTTGGGATTTGAATCCTGGTCTGTCACATTCCTGGATTTGATTTTAACTTTGAAATCATACATGTGCTTAGCAAAATTAGTCAATTATCCTGTATCTTTTATAAACTTTTGTCATTGAGCAGACAGTATAATCAGAGTAGTAGATAATTCCATATGAAACCTTTAAATAAAACCCATTAATATAAAATCAATGATGCCATCTAATGCTTGGAGAGTTGGGGTACTCAGCACTAGCCTGAAACCCATAATTATATCTTAAGTAAGAATAGCCTAAATTTGTTAGAGTTGCTTTTTATCTTTGTCTCTCAGAATAGAATAAACCCTTTAAGATCAAATAAAGATTTAATAGCTGGTATTTGGAAAATTCAGCAGACCCTTTTAGAAGGGCCCTTTCATAATAGCATGCCAGTTAGAGAGCAATGGAGATGCAAAGAGGAAAATCAAGTACTAATAGGTGATCTCAAGGTAGTTCCCTTTTGTAGTGCAAAGCAAATCTTAGAAAGCAAGGCCTTGCTCAGCAGGATGGCCTCCTACCTCTCTGATGACTGTGAATCACAGAGGAAGATAACTCAAATGATTTTTATCCTGAAATGGAGGGAGAGAATCTTTTGTACTAAAACCAGAGATTTACACTGAAAGAGCAGTTAGAGGAGGCAGTCAGCCCTGATGAAACAAAAACCCTGACAATTCCTTTAAAAGAAAATAATAAAGAGCACCATTTGTTCCATCTGTTGAATAGTTTATTAAAAACAATCAGCCAATCAAGTAATTCATAAACAAGTTTTAATATCAAATTTCATTGTTGAATATCTTAAAAGGAATCATTATTTCAAATAAAACTGAGAAGATTTACAAAGATGTATACATGTTTGTGTTAAGAGTTAACATTCAATTATACTTAAATATTGAAGGAAATCAGAAGGGAAGGCAATGGTAGGAAAATCTAGCTGTATGCATGCAGTTAGGACCTGTGTAGTTCATTTTATATTGGCCCATTCATTCACCCAAGAAATACTTACTGAGTGCTTCTTATTCCTCTACGCACTGGGGAGTTTACCATGAACAAAAAAAGGTAAAAATTTCTGCCCTCATGTAAATTATAGTGCAAACTGAATGGGAGAGAAACTTGTAAACCTAACACTTAAGTAAGTTATGTATATTGTATGTAAAACGGTGATGAAAGCTGTGAAGCAAAATTAAGCCGTGAAAAAGAGCCTGGGGAATACTGGGAGAGGGGATAAGATTTTTTAAACAATGTCTTTTGAGATAGGAATGCACTTCCCTGCTCTGTTGAACTTTGACAAGATCATATGACTCTCCAGGTCCAATAGAATGTCAGCAGAAATTCTATGCATCATTTTAAAACAAATTTTTGAGAACTTCAATATTCTTTACATTTTCTTTCTTGATGGCAATGGGTGGTTAGATTATAAAGGTTCCTGAGTCCAGGGTAAGGAAACAGGAAGCATTGTCCTCTGCTGACCCTGATGTAACCTGACTAGGGAACATAAATTTGATGGGACTTTGTACTGTACTATGTTGCCTATCCTGATGAGTAGAGGCAGTCAGAATAAATTTTAAGTGATTTCTAACACCAGGCTGCCAAAATGTTTAATGAATTGTAGTGAACAAGTTTCCTAGGATATGTTTTTATCTTGCCTTTCTTATGTGATGCATTGAAAGTAAATACATAGTCTAAGTAAAGCAATAACCTAGGGACAAAATGATGCAACTGAACATTTTGTATAAGGCTCTCTGCTGAACTCTTAACCCTCCAGGAATTTGCAAACTAATTAGAGAGAAGGGGCCCAAAATTATATTAAATAAATAAATAAGTAAATGGGGCTTATGTTAGATGAGTTGTATAGTCAAAAATCCAAGGGAGAAATGTCACTCAGAATTGGGGCATTGGCTCTTCAAGATGTTAGAGTTACACTCATTTCTTTCCAGGGTGGTTGCTTTTCTTTTTAAACCCCAGTTGGATTTTGAGACATCTGCAAAGGCTCATGTAGTTAATAAAAGTAGATTAAAGACAAATTTTAATCCTCTGTCAACAGCTTGCTGTCTTCATTAAGGAATGGAAAGAAACTGTGTCTGGAGTCAAAGTTGATCTTGTGTTGTACTATCAAGTTAGGGATGCAAAAATGTCACGTGATACTTCTTATGAGTGAACTCTGAATTTAAATATGCCTTGCAACAAATGAGGGAGTTTTAGGAATTGACTGTGTCAGGAAAGATTGCAGTAGTTTTTAGGCTTCATTAATTCCATGGTAAGTTTAAAAAGGGAAGTAAAATGAATTGCAAATAAAAGTAACTGAAGATCATGGAACAAAGGAAGGGTTAGAGGAAAGACAGAAAGAAAAACCAATGGTACCTAATCAAATTATAGCTTTACCTATGTTAGTACCATTCCATTTTTATTTAAATATTCCAAGTTAAATAAATGATACTTTAAAAATATATATCAAAAATGGAAAATGGTACCGGGCACCAGTGATTCACACTTGTAATCCTAGCTACTTGGATTACAAGATTGGGAGGATGAAGGTTTGAGGACAGCCTAGGCAAATACTTCTCGAGACCCACATCTCCAAAATAACTATAGGAAAATGAACTGGAGTCATGGCTCAAGAGGTAGAGCACCTGCTTTGCAAGTGTGAAACCTTGAGTTCAAACCCAAGTCCCAACCAAAAAAAAAAAAAGAAAAGAAAAAAAATGGAAAATGAAAGGTTGAGATTTTATTACAGAGTATCATAGTCTCCTAAGGATGTAGTTATGTTACAAACTTTAAGTTTATAAAAAACCTAGATGTACATAAATTAAAGAGGTTTTTTCCATTATAGAGCACAGAAAATGAAGTGCACCTGTAATCCAACTCATCTGAGAATCTATGTTCTCTATAATTAAATAAGAACATGATGTCTCACACATACATACAGTGCATGCTATATATTGTTGAATAGATAGAACAATTTACATTGTGTACTGCAAGGTTTTAGTGTTGAAGAAAAGCTACATGATGGGGTCTAATAAAATAACAAATTGAAGTCTTATCTCAAATAGCTGAAGTACAAAAGCCAGTGGTGCACAATTTTGCAGGAAAGAATGGAGTTTTGCTGTTTATTCAATCTTCAGGAAATCCACATCAGCTATCTCCAGAGGAGTATAGGGATTCAAGACAGAAAAGCATGTCAGAGCCTTCATTGGATTTAATGTGAAAATCTAGGCCATTTGGGGACATTTGGATGTCATTTCAGACCTTAGAATTTATGCATTTTATCTCATTAAATATTTCAAATCCCTGTATTCCTACAAAGGAACTGTAGTAGACAGAATGGAAAACAAAACAAGAATAGAAAATTCAAGTTTCAATGGAACAATTGTGAATTAGTAGCCACTATACTAGATGCTGAAGATACAGCAGTGAATTAGACCATCTTGTCTGTGATGGAACTTGTAGTTCTTCTTGAGTGGCTGCCAACAGGATCTCTGAGTTATCTATTTAGTTATTTTATTTTATTTGTTTATTTTTCCTTTATTGTGCTGGGTGTGGGTACATTGTGGCATTTACAAAGGTTCTTACAATTTATCAACTATGTCGTACTTCAATTCACCCCCTCTGCCACTCCTCTTTATCTTCCCCTCCCCTGATTCATGGAATAGTTATAACAGATATCATTGCATTTGCATGCATATGTACACATTTTTTACAACATATTCACTCTTCCACCTCTCTTTCTTTGTTACCTTCTTGCTCCCACTGGAGCCAACACTCCCCTTATTATAAAATCTGTCTTATGCTGCAGTCTGTTGATAACTGGTCAGTATTGAGGTAATCAGAACTGGATGCTGTGTGTAAACCTAGTCTTCTATAACTAGTGTCACATTGTGCATACATGCCAATTTGCAGAAAAAAAAAGTGACAACAATCTTTTGAAGACAATGGTGATTCTAGAATTATATCCTATTTAAAACCTTGGTATTTGTGAATCCATTAAGTTAGATATCGGACTTAACTTTGGAGACCTTTTTTTCACTCCTGCCATTGCTAGTTTTTTCAAGTCTAGGTTTCTTGGAATGAGCTGTGAGGACAGAACGCAGAATCAGCAGGCATTTAAACTGAAGTTATATAATAAAGAGAATATGCATGTAAGGAGGACATATTGGAGGCCTCTGATCGCATTAATGGTGTGATTTAGCTGTACTTTAGGAAGATTAAACTAGCACAGGGTATTGAATGGGTCAGAGTAGAAAAAAAAGAATATCAGGAAATTACTATTTTAGTTCATGTGACAAATAATGGGTTATTGAATTCAAGTGTATATATAAAGGATAATAGGAAAAGTTATTATTATGAATAACTTTTACCAATTTAATAATAGAAATGAATATTTTGTGTATTATGTAATGGTTAGTCGCAAAGTCTCTGAGGATTGACAGGTCCATGCTCCAGTCCTGATTCCTCCATTTCTTTGATGTGTGATCACTTGTTTTCCTTGAATTCCAGGCCCCTCATTTGTAAAATCATGACAATGACAGGGAAGTAACAGGGGCATTGAATAGCTATATTATGGTATGTGTGAGTTTATTGTGTTTAACACACAGTATGTAGGCACCAAATGATAGTGCTTTGTAAAAGAAGTAATGCTAGTGGTTGTAGCAATACCCTAAAATGCCACATCCCCATGTGTAACCATTATTCAGAACTTGAAGCGTATGTTTACTGTCTTTAATTCATTAATTCAGCAAATAATTACTCACCAGTTACTTTCTGCCAGACTCTCCCTGTTGTAAGCCCTATGCATACTTTTACTTAAGAGCCCCTTCCCTTCCTAATGGAGCTTATGTGCTAAGAGAAGATTATAATCCATGAACTTAATAAATACTTAAAATACATGGCATATTAGAATATGCTATGTACTATGAAAAAGAATAGAACACAAGAAAGGTGATAAACAAGGCTGGGAAGTGTTGCCAATATACATTCCTGGTCAGACCATATCTCACTGTGAAGGTGACAATTGGACAAAAATTTGAATGGAAAGGGAGAAAGAGTCATGTGATGTTTAGTGGGGAGAAAGTTTTCATCACCAAGAGTGTGAAGCTCTGAGGTGGAACATGTTTGTCTCTAAGGACAACAGGAGACCAGAGTACAGGGAGAAAAGTGTTTAAACAAGGGAAAAGGGAGTTGGAGATAAGTCAAGGAGACCTCAGAGTGGGTGAGACCCACCAGGGCCACAGACTACACTTTGAGAAACTTTGTTAAGCTCCTGAAAGCTAGAGGAGAGGAAAGGAAAGAAAAGGTGAGGGGAGTAAACACAGTTGTCCAAAGATTCATATAAAATTATCAAGCCTGTACTATAAATTGTGGGTTGCCCTTGAATCAGCTTCTATACAAATCTGGAAACATGTTTTTGATAAGTATAATGGATTTTTGTTTTATGTTACAGTCAGAAGATTTAGTCTCTATTCATTGTGAATATTTATGCAGAAATACTAAAAATGTATGTTTATAAAATTCCTTCGAATATTAATGAATAACATGAAAATAAGACAAATTTGGCTGATGTCCTTCCAGAAATTATGATTTTGAGCATAAAGCTAGAGGCTAGATTATTTTGGTAGGTTAGTTGGTAGGTCAAATTTAGAGGAATTACATGAATGAATCCTGAGGCTGTATTGGAAATGTCTATGGTGTGAAAGAAACATGTCTGAGGTCTGTTAGTTTACTGAAGTAGGTGTCATGGTGTAAAATGAATACAAGGTAATAAATGAATGCCCAGAAAATCATGTAATGTACATTGCACTTGCATTTGTATTTCAGTCAAATTTCAATAATGTTTTGGTAATAGTATGCTAAAGGGTTTTATCATTTTCCAGTGCTATATTTTAGAAAGTAAGTGGTTTTTAATATAAGAGGAAATTTTAACTAGTGAAATAATTATTGTAACTAGTGGAATTTTTCTTATTTGCATTTTTGACAATTATTCATTGCTACTACAGATAATTAGAGGTTGTATGTTTTTCAAAATACTGTAAATACCATTATAGACATTAGTTCAACTATTAATTTCAACCAAGGATGAAACATTTTATATTTTGAAAAATTTTTGATCTTTAATAAAATTTCCTCCTATTTTAAACAAATTACTTATCAAAAGCATAGCTATCTGTCCAATTGATACCTATAATTGCAAACGAACTCTTGACTTACATATAGTATATTTAAGTCTTAAGTATTTATTTAAATAACTATTGAATATTTTCTTCATATATCAAATTCATTGGCTTTTTACGTTTTAAATTGTGTCATAGAGTATTTTATAAATAATAAGTTGTCATTACATTCTAGTACAAATGCTATATTTTTCAGAATGCTTAATTATCACATCTTTTAACATATCTTTGAGTGAAAAACTTAAGTTTTTCTATAACCAAGAAAGCAAACTATACTGCAAAATAGTATTATGCAATTAAAATATTAGCAACTTTAAATGATCTCGCAGTATCTTTTGTCTTTTCCTTATAATCTAATGTTTTTCAGAGAAGAGCTGGTATCTATACTTTACATGATTATTCTATGTTTAATTGATCCTTTCTACCTATTAGGTGACTTTAGACAATGGTGCTATGATCCATATCTAATCTTGATTATAAATATATTCTTTTATTCTTAGTGAGGTTCCCTTATTTGGATGAATTCATCGGTGTTAAAAGTCTTACTACCAAAATTGAGCAAATATATTTCTTAAGACCATATCAAACTTGGCATAGAGAAAAAAAAACAACTGGAGTAAAAAGCTGAGTTGAATTGATGAAAAGAGCCCCAAGTCATTAACTACTAATGATGGCACTTGTGAAGTACAGTGTCATTGGAGAATGGAACTGACTTGCCTTCTATACATCATATTTTTATCTGCATTTCAATACTGCTTAAATATGTACTTCATTACAGGGCAGGACTAAAATAGAAGGGCACCTGCTAAGTCAGAGTCATAAAACAGATCTATAGCCTGCTGGCATGTGAAATTTCTCTAATTTATATTTTTTATGAAACTACCCTCATATTATGTGGTTGGCAGCATAAATAATAAAGCATGTTACTTAAGCAATTTTACATTTATTGTATTAGTAAGTAAATGCAATGGCCACCTTTATTCTCAAACAATAAAAACTACCCAGCCTTTTCATGAAAGATGATTGCAATTTCCATTGGCCTGTATATGCAATAAAAAACCATAACTCATCAAAATTTTAGCTATTTTCTCTTAAGATAGAGGAACATTTTGCTTGAACATTGAACGTGATATTAAATATTCATGAAACTGAATAGAGTTTAAGTACTAAGTAAAACTCTTAAATTCTTTTCAACTAGATTGAAATGTGTTTTGAATCAGGTAAGAACTGCCTCTAACTGAAGAGGTGTTCAAAAACACGCTAAGGAGATTGTACAATATGTTTAAAGTGCTGTAGTTATTTGGGATTGATTTTTCTGAAAAGCCTGTTTCTCCTCTGAAATTGATTCATGATAACAGCCTCCATTTGGGTCAAACAGTATTTAACCGCTTGTAAATTTTAATTAAATGATTTGTCACTTTGAACACATAGTTTGTCATCTTGCAACTAAACGATGTGTCTTTATCAGAAAATGACTCGGGGGAAGGCGTTCATCTAATTTGTCACTTGGACACCCATTAAGATAATTTGGTTGTTGCATAAGGATAAAGTTGAAATTTGTAAAATAGAAAGCACTACTTTTAGTAAGCAGGATCACATTGTAAACTATTAAAAAACATAATTTGCTCTGTAATTAAATTCTAATAAGTACTTTACTTCTGGTCATTTTTCATTAACAGATGTTTAACTTTCTGAGAAGAGAAAATCCTTCAGTTGAATTTAGTCTCTAGAGGAAAATAGGGGGTGCAAATGAAAAGCAATAGGCTGAATTAGAATTACCTAGGAGGACAAAAACCTTTCACCAGAAGCACTTACATCACTTCAGACCCAACTGAGACCCTGTCTGCCAACTGGTTAATACAGAGATAGCTTGGGACAGAGTGAAAGAGGCAACCAATGAATTATTTAAAAAATGCAGAGAGCAAAAATCTTTCTTTGAAGAAGCATATATCTGGTAGAGCTGGAAACATTTAAGTGTATTAATTCTAGTATTAAAATTATTAAAAAGTTGGTGTATCTTTGCCTAAGAGTACTCAAGTAGGTTAAATTAGTTCAGTCATCTTTCTATACTACAGTGTAGCTAGTCCTTTCCAAAATGAGATAGTTATGACTACACTTTGTTAATATTACTCAATGAGGAACAGACATGTTAGCCAAAAATTTAAAAATCTTCATCCATGCATTTATTTGGAAAGTGAAGAGAAGTCTTTTTAGTCCTGTTACTGCCAGAAAATCCTGAAGAACTTGGTGCTGTCACAAATTTGAAATTAAGGGAGTATCTTTTTTAGAAAGTCTAGTGTTTCTTAAAGTTAAGCTCCAGGCATTAAATATCAGGTTTCCCTTCCCTGTTCTATACACTCACAGTACATCAAAATTACCTAGACAGTTTTTAAAAATTCTGATGCCCAGACTCTATTTCCACATGACCAAGTTCAATTGCTCTGGCATAGTGCCCAGACATTGGTATTTTACATCCCACTCTTTGCAGCCAGGGTTAAAAATCATGGCTGACACAGGGGTATTGGAATAATGTGCAAGAGATGGGCACAGTCCTCGAGAAGGAGTTGAGGAAGATCTGCACCTATTGGGAGAATTAGCTCTCCAATAGTCATTTAGGTTTAAAACTTAATATCTTTAATTTCTAGTCTTACTAGTAGCCTTTAACTTTCCCTTACCCCAAACACTATCATCCTACTCAATTGTTCTTTTTTTTTTCCTTTGGTCTTCATCTCTGCTCTCATTTTCTTTCATTTATTCAGGCACGTTCACTAATTGCTATTGCAAAACAACTTCCCAGTTGATGCTGCTTTCTGTCTCTCACAGAAGCTTTTCTTTCCATTCCCATGTTAGAAAAATCTTTGTAAAATACAATTCTCATCCTGCTCAATTTCCATCTCTGCTCAAGAGCCTCCAATGGCTCTAAGAACTGAAATGATCTATTCCTACATAGCTTACATTAAATGACATTACACAGCTTCGTTAATATGACATTACTAGTCCACTGTCTTTACTAACATTCTACTAACATGATTAAATCTGTTATGGTAATATCAGTTACCAAGAGAAGGAACTAACTCAGCACTATCTTATGAATAGGTTGTATATGTGACACTTCAGGAGACAGTATTCCACAGTTTCTCATTCCCAACTGAACAATGTCTAGTGTTCCTGGCACTCCAGACATTCCAGAAGCTGAACCCCGGTTATCTTTCTTATAACTTACTCTTTTATCTACACTATCCAGACCTTCTGGAAAGGCTTCTACTCTCTGCAGACATGATGACCCTTTTTATCATGTTGTATCCTCACACTGAAATTCCTCTTTAGGTTAGTTTATACAAGAACCATGATGTATGGGAAATTTATAATCAAACAATTGATTAGATGATCTCTATGGTCCCTTTTATTCTTTTAATTTTAAGATCTGCCCTTAATTCTGTATGTGTAGTGATAGAAGAAATGAGAGCTGCAAGAGATACTGGTTAAAAAAAATGGGATGGAATTGATTAATGATACAAATATGTCTGTTGTAAAATCACCTGAGTTAGTACTTTTTCTTTAACTTGGAGATATTTAGAAACTTCAGCTTTCATTTATTCCTGGCTGTCCTATTTATTTATAAGTCTGACTAACTATAGCTCTATCAAAATCTTGATATATAAACTTTTTGGTACTTCACTCTCCAGGATCATGATTCTTGTGTGAGATAAAATTCAATTGGCCTAGTGAGACTTGTACTTCATAAAGAGGGATTGATTATTTCTTAGTACTCCAAGATCTTAGGGACTTGAAAATAGAAGCATCTTGATGTATCTGCAGTTACGTTATCTTTCCAGGTACTAGAATTAAGCTGTTTGAGGAGTTCACTTGGAGTCTCTTTGTTTAAAAAGAGGTGGCATATTGGAAATCTTCCCTTAGACTGTATGATCAGTAGTGGTGACTGTAGATTGAGTTTATCTCCCCAAAATTCATGTGTTAGAAACTTAACTCATCAGTGTGGCAGTGTTGGGAAGAAAAGCCTGTGGGAGTTGTTTAGGTATTTGGGTCATAAGGGATTAATTCCTTTCTTGAGAGAATGGCTTAGTTATCTCAGGAGCTAACATGTGTCATCCTCACATGTTCACTTGTCATTTTGACTTTCCACCATGAGATGAAGCAGTACAAGACCCTGCTCTTAAACATTGCCATGCTCTTAAACTTTGCAGATTCTAGAGCCAAGAGGGAAAATAGACTTTTATTCTTAATATACCATCCTGTGTTAGTTATTGAGTTATGGGGGAAAATTACTAAGACAGTGATAAGGAAAAGCTATTTTTGTTTAATTTTGACTTATGAAAAGAGAGATGTACCCCAAGTGAGAATTCAGACATTCATTCAAAATAAGAAGTAAGTATCAAATGCAAACAGGCAGACATGAAATAAAAGTATAAACATGGAAAAAATGTACTAACTGTTCTAAAAATGAAGAATTAAAGTAAAAGACCAAAGATAAGGTAATCTTTACTCTAGGTTAGTGGAACAGAGAAAAAGTGAACCACAGGAAAATGCACAATGAGAGTAATAAAATGCTTTTTTAACAAGTATGTCCATGAATATCTGTGTAGTTAGGAAAAATAGAAGGAAACTAGAAAGACTCCAACAATTTTCTGAAACAAATTTCACCAGAAGAAAACTGGGAATAATAGGAAGTAATACTTGATAAGAAACAATTGAGATTTTCAGAATTAAATAAACATGTGAGTACTAAAATTGAAAGGGCAGAGTGAATACCAGTCAGGATAAATAAAATTAAATGCATACTAAAACACATGATAGCATTCTAAAGAATTTGTGAAGGACAACAATAATCCCTAAAAGTTAACAGAAATAGAGAATAGATTACCTACAAAGCAACTCAATTAGATTTATAGCAGATTTCTCATTAGCATGTAGTGAGTGTCAGGAGATAATGAAAGGGTAGTTTCAAAGTGCTAAGAGGAACACAAACAAACAAAAAAGCCCTCCAAACCTGTAAACCTAGAATTCTAAATCCTATGAAACAATTGAAAGGAAACATTGGGTATGATATATACGATATATTATAAGAAATTTTGTAAGTGCCACAATGTACCCCCACTCTGTACAATAATTAAAAAAATAAAGAAAGGAAATATTGGTTAGCATCAGACTTAAAATTCACTCTTTATCTAATGGGGCCAGCCAAGGGAAATGAATAGCCTTCAGTGTACTTCCTTATAAACATACCATTACCTTGAGCAGATATTTTTGTAGTAAGGTGATAATATTTGCTATACATGTGAGTCTTCATATCTATGATATATTTGTTGTAACAAATATATGTTAGTTTATTGCAAATGAACTTGGACCTTATGTATGGAGTATTTCTGTATAATGAGAAGGAGTGGTAATTTTATAAGCATTTGCCTATCTGTGTAGTTATCAGAGTATAAAACAAAAGATGAGAATGCATCCTGAAGCAGGGAAAGGAATATTTTGGGGAGCTGCATTTAGTCTTGAGTTCTTGCAGGAAATGAATGTCTTGCCTGAGCCTGCTGCTTGCCTGTATCTACTGAATCATTAATAAAGGTTGGTGCTAGGTGAGATCTATGATATGCAGAAGTGTTCTTTGCCAGTTCAACCCCTGGGTTAACACAGCTATCATTCAAAAATCCTGAACAAATTTTTAAACATACCCAGGTTAAGAAAGTTTGCCACCTATAGACTTGCACTGAAAGAACTAAAAAAAGGTCTTTTAACAAGAAAAGTTATTGTAGTGGAAAGGATGTGATAGAAAATGATGCATTATAGGAAGTATATTCCTATAGATTGGTATATTTTGGTAATTAACTGTAGCATAAAAAAAGAAAACACAGCAAACTAGTGTGTGCATGTCTGTGTGAGAGTAAAACAACATAACTAAAGTTCAAAAGAGTACAAGAAGACTGAGTATATGACAATGAGATTAGAAGTTGCTCAGTGAATAAGTGCACAATATTAAATTTCTTCTCTTGCTTGGGAAGAGGTTACTGAATATATTTGAACTTTCTTGGGAAATTTGTAGTTAACTCTGTATGCTAAAGTACAAGAGAAACCACTGAAAGAATAGGAATATGAAATATATAGCTTACAAATCAACATAGAAAAAAATGGAAAAATTTGAAAACAGAGAATTCAAGAGAGGTCTGATAAGGAGAAAGAATATATAAAAACTTAAAACATAATATCTCAAAACATATATTCTTTATGGGTGCATACAGATGTGGTTGGGAAAGATCCATTCTAAATTCAGGATGCCAGCAGCATAGAGGATTAGGACAAAGGGGACTTCACCTCTACCACAAAAGAGATCTGAAGCAAATAACAGTAAACATTAACATTTGCTAAGGATGGTTGGTGCAAACTTGAATTTTATTATGATATTCTTAAACTTCTCTGGATAATCAAATAACATGATTTAAAAAAATGCAAGTCTGCTATTTTATGTAGATGACTATTAAGTAATTACAAAATGTGACTTGAAACTCAGTGGGTGCTAGGCATTTCTTGAAAGAAATTAAAAAGGTATTTGAAAAATATTCAAAGTTTGAGTCATTAAACAACTCTCCTCCAAGTAAGAAGGAAATATAAAGAATTGGTTATGTTAATATTACATGTTGTGACAGGAGTAGAAAATATTTCTTGATGTATTTACATGTTAACAATGTATAATTTTGGATGTGTAATAAATACTCCCAATGGCATTTTCCCAGGTAAACTATTACTTAAAATTATAGAAGTTAAACAATAATAATAGCAAAAGCTATTTTGTTATAGCATAACTTTATTACATTTGAGTACAATGTTCATTTAAAAAAGTTAGGAGTGGCATAAGGAATACAGGTTTGCTTTAGCAAGGATAGAACACTCTTAAGAACATCTTTTAAAAATTATTCCTTTTTCTTTTTCTTTCATGGTTTTGGGGATTGAACTCAGTCTCATGCATGCTAGGAAAGTGCTTTACCACTTGAGCTATATCCCTAGCCCAATATTATTATTTATTGGGTTAGGAGACAAATCCTGGCTTAAACTTTAAAATACAAGGTATCATCACAGAATTCAATTAACCACTTATATTTCTTCTTTCTCTCTCATAAAAATTTGATATCATCCAACATATTTAATTTGTATTATAAAAATTGAGCACTACATTTTACTCCCATATTGTTTTACCTTAGAGCCAATGATATCTTCAATTATTGTTCATTTCATTGATGTTCACCTCTTCAAGTATTTAGGGTTTAATTCATAAGAATTTAGATACATCTCATAGTCATATAGTTTTATTAATTGACTTCTCCTTTGAGAGAACTTCCTGGAGATTGTAGTAAAATGGTTTTGTTTATTCCAGTCCTTTCAATACAATTTTCTTTAAGCAATATTTAAACACTCTTGATATGTGCCATTCTCTTTATAAAAAATATTCTCTAATGAATTCTTTATATAGATTTGGTCTATCTATCCAAAAAAAAAAAAAAAAGCCTTATTGAATTAGTTTGTATTTGAATGACAGGAAAGAAAAATGGGAAGATTGTAGAATCCATTCTCTGCTCACAGCTTTCTTTTCTACCTTCAACTGTCATTTTTGACAATAAAAATTAAAATTCAATAAAATAAACAAGATATACCTGTTTATATCAAGTGTGTAAATAATTTAATGTTGCCCCAAGAAAGGTTTAGCTTTTGACCTTGGTTTCTACGAGGCAATTTTTAGACCCTTGAAATATCATGTCAGACAGAAGGGTCTTTGTTTACAAGGAGGCCTTAGGCCAGCCAGTTAATAACAATATGGGATGCCATGTTTAAATCACAGCTATGTGATTTAGGGTGAAGGGCTTGACCTCTGTAAAGATTGGAAACTGAGAATAATCATGTGGGAAGACAACTGTGTCTATGTGATGCAGCCTCAATAAATGCAAAGATACCAAGGTTCATGTGAGCTTCCCTGGTTGGCCATATTTCATGTATGTTGTCATATATTAATACTGGGAAGGTAACACTGTCCATGATTTCTTTGAGAAAAGGAATGGAAGCCGCAGCTTTGCCTGGAACTTGCATGGACTCTGCCTTTTGTTCTTTTTCCCTTGTCTTATTTAATATGCATTCTTTAACTGTAATAAAGTGTAATCATGAGTACAAACAACTTTATGTGAGTTCTGTGAGTTCTCTGAATGAAATGCCAAAATTGAGGGTGGTTTGGGGGACCCTCCAAAGTTGTATCAGACAAAAAAATATTTGATTTCTGCTCATGTACGCAATCACAAGTTATTTCCCTCACATGGCTTGCCTCTAAAGGACATGTATTGCTGAATATCAGCTTGCTGTGTCCATGGTGAAGTGTATTGTCTTCAAATCAATTTTGATTGTCTTCAAGGCAATCAAATATTCCAGTATTAAAAATTTGCTTAACCTGTATTGTTTTAAAGTGTTAAAAAAAATAGCAGCTTTGCTTAATATTGATAATAAGAGGTAACGGACAGGAATTTCAAAGACCACTTTTATGTGTTTTAGCAGTAGATTTTGTTGACATTCACTGCAAATCCATCTTTAGGGCAGAAAATTTGGCAGATGCTTTTGTTCAGCAGGTTTCTTGACAACTGTGTATGAAAAGCTATTTTTCGCCTTTCACAGGGACTGGTCAAAGGCTGAGGTTTGCTTTCGGTGACATTGTGTTAATTGTCTCCCTTGAGACTGCCAGAGCGCTAAAGGCAAGTTAGCATTTCCTGGCTATTGCCTCCTTTTGAGCCCATGTGTCTTGCCTTCTAATAGTACTGTTTATGCCTGCAGCATGGCTGGCCGCCACCCTCCCTGCTTTGCTGGGACTTCCTCTCTTCACCTTTTACTTAGTCTTGTCTCCTGAATCAATAGGAGGAACTGTTGAGTTATTTTAGGTTAGTCAGCTACAGTTGATGCCAGCTAGGCAGGGGTGTTTTTAAGGGAAAGCAGGGTGATGAGAAGGTAGAGGCCTTGCTGGAAACTCCATGGCCTTCTTTCTGCTTGAGGCATTTTGTTCCGTTAGTAGATTATTGGTGTTCTGCTATGCTTGCTTTCTCTATACATTCTGTCACTTGATCTCAAATGTCTTACAGAGAGACTGAAGAACCGGCTTAATAGTTAGACACTGATATTTTACTCTGGGATTTTCTTTTTTGATTTGCAAAGCTAAATATCAAAACCTAGCGGAAGCCTATGGACAAGAGGAATCAAAATATTGCAATGATTTTATATATTTCTTGTATATTTTATCAGTGAATGTTTTCTCCTAAAATAAGCCAAAGACTGCTGAATTGGGGTGTTTTTCATAGGTTCTCATAAGATGCATGGGTGCCTTTATCTTTTCTATTTCATTCTGTAGAAACTGCAGTTCTCTCATACTTGATTTCTTTTGCTATTAAAACACAAAATTACTGTGGCAAAACTCAGGTGTGGATGTGTACACTCATGTGTATATACCATAAAAAATAAGGAATGGGCACAGTGGCTCATACATGGGATTCCACCTACTCAGGAGACAGAGCTTGGGAGAGTCACAGTTCAAGGCCAGCCCTTGCAAGAAGAAAAAGCTCACGAGATCCCACATCAACAAAAAAGGGGGATATGGTGGTGTGTTCCTATCATCCCGGCTACATGAGAAGCATAGGGAGAAGGATCTCAGTCCAGGTCAGACAGGGCAAAAAATGAAAGACCCTACCTGAAAAATAACTAAAGCAAAAAAACAGTTGGGGCATGGCTCAAGTGGTAGAGCATCTGCCTAGCAAACACAGGTCCTGTGTTCAAAACCTCAGTCCTGCCAAAAAAATTATAATCATCATTCTAAAGAATGAGAAGCCTGAGCATGTTACTTCTCTGATGAAAATCCTTTCTAAATCTCTTATAACTAGGGAAAACCCTCAAATTTCTTGGCATGGTATTTAAAGCATTTTGTGATCTGGCCCCTGAGACCCCTTTTCCAATCTCATAGAAGATAACTCACACTCACAACAGTTGTGAATATACTGCCATTCCCTACTATGCTGTGAAACATTTTGGAAATTGCTAAGTTGAGCCTGTGGAAAGGATGTTTCTGTTGCTTTCTTGATATCTACTCTCTCCTTTGCCCATAGAAACTTGATATTTATTTGGAAACTGAGCACTTTTTCTGCTCTCAGATTGTATAGGGTTAATTCCCCACCTCAGTTAACATTTCAGCATATCCTAGTCTCTGAACACATTAAGAAGTTAATGAACTAATTTGGACCACGGAGTGAAAGCAAGTCCCAGAATACCAGAAACAATCATCTCTTGCTTTGATGGTATTGTGTAAGAATGAAAGATGTGAAGCTGGTATATCATTTTGCTACCTCAGATGGAGAATTAGCATTGCCATATGGTAGCCTGAAGATGAAGATTATACCATGGAAAAGAAATAGGGGAAGAATGTCTCAGCAACACTCTGTGCACAGGTAGATCAAACTTAACCAGAATTCAGGGTTTCTTATTTATGCAATTATATAAGCCAACATATTCCTTTTATTGAGCCATATTCAGTTATGCCTGAGCCATTATGGCTCTACAAACCAAAGCTTAACACATACAAAATGTGTAATATAAGTGTAAAAGTTATTTTATTAAGAAAATATTTTTCCATGTGAACTAGGCAGAAACAATCATTTCATTTCACTATTATAAAAAGAGCAGAGATCAAAGATTCCGACATGGCTTTAGGAGTTTGCAAATCTGAAGTCCACTTCTAATAGGGGTTGATTAGCTGTTGTGGGTATTGATTTCTCCTGTGCTTTTTTAGTTGTCCTGAATTAGTTTCCTACTGTCTTAGTCTTCCTGCTCCTTTCTTCACTTGCTGCATCTTTCTTACTCATTTATGCACTGCAGCAATATCTTGACATGGGACTGAAAAACATATCAAAAAGCCAGCATCCCATTTTAGGTGGTTGGATATAATCCAGACAAATTCACTATCTAGTAGAATCAATCAGTAGAAAAAGTCATTATAAAAGTATGTCTCACTTGCTTGCTTTCTCTTCCAGACAGGCTAAATATTTAATAGGAATCTAGGTGTTATTTATTCATTTTTATTAGGTCCTTCTGACACTGAGTCCTGCATTGTGATGGGCAATTAAGGTAAATATATGCTTAAGGGAGGAAACTTTGCTTCTGGGAAATTGTTTTCATACCAATCTAGGTCCAATTGAGTTATAGCTTAAACACGTCTGTGCAAAATATTTATTTATGGCTATTCGATATACTTTAAACTTCGTATCCTCTTATTCATAAGAAAATCAGAGACTCTTGTTAGTAAGGAATCATTTTTTTCCTGACTATATTCAATTAATGTCATTGATTTTGTTATATACAGTGGTGTTGTTGCTTATTAAAATTTCTTTGTGATTGCTTGTATGTAGATGAATTGCAACTACTAATCAATTGTTTAGTACATGTTGAATATTTGTACTTCTTTTACATGGCTCATGTAAATTTTACTTGGTTGTGAAAACTTCCAAGAAAACTCATTTATAAATACTAACAGGTTTGAAACAGTAAAAATTGGGTAATTAGAATTGCCCTCAAACAACCAAATTGATAAAATATCTCTCACATAACTCCTCTACTTTCTATTTCTAATGAGATTAACTTCTTTAGATTCCAAATATGAGTGAGATAACATGGTGTTTGTCTTTCTGTCCCTAGCTTGTTTTACTTAACACAATGATTCATCAGTGTAGCTGCAAATGCCAGGATTTTGTCTT
This sequence comes from Castor canadensis, assembly GCF_047511655.1. Taxonomy (NCBI): domain Eukaryota; kingdom Metazoa; phylum Chordata; class Mammalia; order Rodentia; family Castoridae; genus Castor; species Castor canadensis. The sequence continues at coordinate 103,669,907 of NC_133392.1, read as the reverse complement.
ATTTTAAGGCCAAATACAATTCCATCGGTCATATTCCATTGTGTATATATACTATATTTTCTTTATCCATCCAGTCATTGATAGACTCTTAGGTTGATTCCATACTTTGGCTGTTGTGAATAGTTTTGCATTACATGGAGTCATTCATGTAATGTAAGCTTCAAAAAATTCTGTAAATTTAACCATATCATTTCCCCCATTTTTACTGAAGAAATTGAGGCCAGAGAGGTTAAGTAACTTTATATGTTTCATGATAATAACTACTAATAAGTAAAATTGCAAATGCCTATCCTCTTTTCTTTGATCTTTCACTTTCCTCCCTTCCTCCTCTCCCACACCTCTTTGATGCATTTATCACTTCTAACATACTGAATTACTTGCTTAGTTGTCATGTTTATTATTTGTCGCCTCCTGCTAAAAAGTGAGCTTTCTGAGAGCATAAATCTTTGTTTATTCACTGCTGTATCCCAAGCCTGTAATAGTGATGCCTCACAGTAAGTAGGCAATGCCTATTTGCTGAATGAATGAATGAAGTTGTAACCCCAACACTAAAACAAAGGATGACAGCGACCTTGCTTGTCTCTATAACACTATTCTGCCTCAGAACTTACTGGAGACACAGGTGGAGTTGTCCCTTGGAAAACAAGAAGAGATATTTAAAGTAATAATCTATGATACTTTGTATCTTACACACCTAATCTCCAATTCTCTGAAAGAACTCTGAAAGGTAAGAATTCTTATTGTTAGTTGAGAATTAATGAAGTAGGAGCTCAGAGGTCAAATAACTTACTTAAAAATTATATGTTAGTAAAGATTGGAGACTAAATCTGATTTCTCTTTTCACATCTAAATCTAAGGCTCTTTTTATTAAACCTTAGCTCCTTTATTTTATATAATAAAAATAGCTAATGCTTATTAAAAGATAAGCATCATTATAACTGTTTTGCATGCTTATTTCATGTAATAATTCCATTTCATAACTCAATAAGGTAGACACTATTGTTAAGCCTTTTTTCAGGCAAGGAAATGGACATAGCTCTTGCTGGAAGATACAAAACTGATCAGTGTGACCTTAGAAAGACTGAGCCCAGATTTTCCCATGCTATCCCATCCTGCCTTTTTCCAGCAACCTAGAGCCAGTCACTAGGTCACTGCTCATCTACCTGAAGGAATGGGAAAAATTTCTGATAAACTTATCTTCTGCTTTTTGAGAACAGTGATCTTTTCTTTCTATTAATCATTCTTCTTTACACAAAAATTTTTCAGGATCTAAATTATTTGCATAATTAGTCTTTCTGTGTTTCCCCTCCAGCCCCGCCAAATATATGTACGTGTCACTTTGCTTCCTTGTGTTCTCTCTTCCACAATGATAGCCATGATAAAAAATGAAGAATCTACTGAGTATCAAAATTAGAAAAAAGCTTTTAGCTATTGATACTCCTTGGTTTTATATGAATAGTCTAGATATTTCCACCTATGAAAACTTTAGTATGTATCGAGTAAACATTTTCTGTATGTTCTTTGAAATAAAACCACTTTGTAAATTATTTGGTAATAGGTGATACAGACTCTTTGGCATTGATTTTCTTCCCTCCCTCACCTTCCTCACCCTTTTATGTATTTATTTAAGAGAGGCTGTTTCAAAAGCATGAACTTTAAGTTATTTATCTCTGCAGTTTGTCTGTTGAAGTCATATTTTTTAGTCACTTTGTAGGCAAAAACTACATTCATGCATTTGGTTTAAAATGCATTAATTTTCCTTTTGCTCCTCTCCCATTTATCCTCTGAACTTTATTTTATCTCACTCTCCCTGTAGCTTAATTTTTTGGACACTAGCCTAATTCTGAAGAACAGAAGCCCAATTTCTATAGCTAATCACAAACCACTGAACCTCAGGACTAATGTACCATCCCATTTTCAGAACTAGGTCTTTTGATATTGATGAGACACTGAATCAGGAGCAATGAAGATTAAACTCCTGCTTTTTTTTTTTTAAAGCATTGTTAACTCTTCATACTTTTGTACACTAAATAGCCAAAGACAGAAATAAAACCCATATCACAAACAGGTGTTAATCTTCATTGTTGCCAAAGCAAAACCACATGGATATTAAAGTACTAGTTTTGGAAACAGTAGCGAAAAGGTATTTTGAGCTTAGTCACTGAGAAACACCTTGTATATGTAGAATTTTTTTAACACAGGAAGAAAAAAACCACCTGCCACAGTTCATCTTTCTAAACAAAATAGAAAAACCTGTTAGGTGGTGAGAAACAGTGAAGAAATGTATTTACTTAATTCACAAGATTTTGTTTTGATTAGAAAATACATACATTTGTTAAGAAAACGATCACTATTTCAAACAAACCCCAGAATCAAATGATATGACCAAAACGTTTTTATGTTGTGCTTTTTGATTTTTAATTCTCCTTTTAGTTTTCCAAAGGAATTTGTGTCATTAGAGGATTTTGAGGTTGTATGCTATGGAATAAAAATTTTGCTGTATCAATTACTTTTTAGTTTCAAATAGCAAATCTACAAACTGGACAGTGCAAACAGAAGTTGTGTTTATTGGGATATCTACTTCACATCTGTACTTCTCCAAATCACTGTGATAATAACTGTTGTTATTCATTGAGGAAGGACATATCAACTTAACAAACAATTGACAGCTGACTACCACCTGTAAAATGATGCTGGGGCAAAGTCATGCATAAAGGATCACCCTTCTAATTGAGGAGGAAAAGACAATTAAAAAGTGGAAAAATATTTTATATAGGTCAGATAAAGAAATTAATTAATCCAGGAAGAGAAAGTGAGAGTAGTGGGGTAGGGCATAATTAGAAAAAGGTTGATAAAGCTCACCCAGACTGGACAGCTAAGCAAAGGTTTGAAGAAGCCAATGAGAGGCCATGTGGATATTTAGAAGTGTGTCGCAGGTGGGCAAATAGCAAATGTAGAGGCCATGAGACAGAGTCTACCTGGTGTAGTATATTCTAGGAATAGCTCAGAGGCCAGTCTGATTGAAGGACAGTGGCCAAAGCAGAGAGAACTAGGAGATGATGCCAGAGATATGACATGGTTCTAGATCTTGTAGAGTTTTGTAGACTATAGTAAGATCATGGGTTTCTACTCCAAGCAAAAGGGGGACCATTGGAGAGTCTGGAGGAGAGGAATAATGTGATAGAACTTATGGCTTTAAAGTTGGGAATAGACTGTATGGAAACAGGAGCAGGTGCAGAAGATCCATTTGGAAGTATCAGAACAATACTTGATGGAGAGGTTATCAGCATTCTATCTCAACCTCCAGAGATGACTGGACTCCAGTGAGGCACACACACACGTGTGTGTGTGTTGCATAATTTATTCATACAGATATATCACGCCTTTAAGATATGTATGGCTCATAAATTTGGTCTTCAGTATCAAGTCTTATCCATTGGTGATGGTTATAAAGTGTTGTGATGACAAAGAGTCATCTAAGGTCATGTTTAGCCTCAGAGGGAGAGTTTCATAATTGTAAGTGATGAAGTTGCAACAATGAGGTCAGGTATGTTCCATCTCTGATCAAAGGCAACCATCAATAATGGATTTTAAATAGCTAAGACTTTTTGGCTTTTGGGTTAAAAAAGATAAACTAAATGAAAATGTTTAGCATTTAACAGTAATGTCTATAGTAACAGTAGCTAACAGATTTTTAAATGTCACTTTCATGAAGAATTTCCTTCATTACTATTATTATTATTTCACTATTATAGGATATAGAAAAGAGAAAATGAAAATAAAAGAAAAATATAAGAAAAGTAGAGATATTTTCTATACTCTCTGGAAAATAATTCCTATGATCTTGAGCACGAATTTGAAAATCATGTTTATTTACTTATTTATTTTTAAATAAATGATCAATGATTTATCATGTTCTCCTTAGATTGTCCTTAGTGTGATTATGGACTTTGATCCATGACTGAGAACTGGCTTTGCCTATATGAACTATCCATTCTATTTCAGATTCTTGTATTAACTATACAACACCAATTTCACAGTGGGATGAAATCTTCCAAAAGTGACTTCATTTGGGCATATAGATAAAATATAAGCTGGATATCAACTTCTAGTACAATTGAGGTAATATTCCCCCTCACACATTTTTTTAATCTCCAGAGTGAACTAATTTTATTTATTGCTATTGCCTATAACCCTTAAATGTACAAGAATCTCCATACATCTGTAGAAAATAAAGCCTTAAAATTATTTCTTCAAAATAGCAATCATTTGCATTTAGTTGGCAGCACAAATTTATCTTTCTGTATAATGCTGCAACATCTTAAAAAAGGCAATATCATAAATGAGATTATCCCTTCAGAAAGCAATCCTAGACTAGAATAAATCAAGATATGGAAACCTTATAAATGGCCTCTAATATAATGGATATTACCAGAAAGTGTGTGCAACTGAAATGTTCTCAGAAAATAATTTATTGCTGAATTCTCAGTGTAGGTTTTCCTTTTGGAAGCATTATCAGACTCTATCCAATGGTACGAATCTCCCATCATTTTGAGCTGAGTAAGTTGGGATGTTATCATACAAATTTTAGTCTTTCAGTCCAAGTTTTTCTTTATTGGGATGGAGAAACTGCAATCCACAGATACTTATAAAATCATCAGTGAGAAGGGGGAAGTGGTGGGGAAAGGGGGTAGGAGGGTGAATACAGTGCAAAAACCTGTGTACAAATGTATATAAATGCAAAAATGATACCTGTTGAAATTATTACAGCAATGGGGTAAAAGTGGTATAAAGGAGAGTGGTGGAGGGGGTAAATTCAAGAACCTTTGTAAATGCTACAATGTACCCCCACCCAGGAGAACAATTAAAAAAAAAAGAAAATCACAGTTAGTGAAAAACAAAGACAAGAAACTATTTCTAATTCACTAAGAGCTCTTCATGATACTACACTGATCTAGTCCACATTTTCCTTACCTGAAACTCTATCTCTGTCTTCTAGGCGAAATTGAATAGAATACAATTCACCTTTAATATTTAAAGGTGACAATTTAGCTATAATATTTGTCGCTATTGAAATTAGTCCTCAGAATATATTCTACTAGCAGACACAAAAATTATTAATTAAATAATGGTATCCAAGATTGAAGTTATCAAAGTGAGAAGGATAGGGTTATGTCTTTGGTGATCGTAGTCTTTGTTTAGCTAGCATGTGGGAGTAGATAGAAAAAGAAAAACAGTTCAAGCAACTCTCTTTTTTATTCTCCTCTCCTCTGGTCATATCCTTCACCACATGTTTTCTTCTTATTTTAGCATTTTTTATTAGACTTTATGTTTTAAGAGAAGGCTTTGATTTGTCAGATTAAGTAGAAAGCAAAGGAATTTCCCAAATACTCCCTGCTGCCACACATGCCTAGCCTTGCCCACTGTCAACAATCCCCACAAGAGTGGAACACATGTTACAGTTGATGAACCTACACTGAAACATCCATCGTTTTCATTAGGGTTCACTGTTGCTGTTGTATACTTTGTGGGTTTGGATAAATGCATAATGACATGTGTTTTCCATTGTCATATTATACAGAATATTTTCACTATCCCCCAAATCCTCTGGGTTCTGCCTATTAATACTTTCCCAGACCTTCCTCTCCCTAGCTCCTGACAACAACCAATCTTTATACTGCATCCATAGTTTTGTCCTTATAGAATGCTATATAGTCTTCAGGTTGGCATAGTTCACTTAGAATGTGCATGTAAATTTCTTCTATGTCTTTTGATGTTTTTAGAACAATTCTTTTTAGTGCTGAATAATGTTTCATTATCTGAATATGCCACAGAACATCCACTCACCTACATCTTACTGGTCTTTAAGTTATGGCAATTATGAATAAAACTACTATAAACATCTGTGTTCACGATTTTATGTACACATATTTTTTTTTCTAATCCTTTGTGAAAATACTAAGGAATATAATTGCAGGATTATCTGTCTACTTTCATAAACATTGCCAAACTGTCTTCCACATTGGCAACAGTGAGAGTTCCTGGTGCTCTACAGCCTCATCAGAATTTGGTGTTGCCAGTGCTCTGAATGTTGACCATTCCAATAGGTGTGCATCTATTTTGTTACACAGTGCATCTCATTGTTGTTTCAATTTACATTTCCTTGGTGAGATATAATATGAAATATCTTTTCATGTATTTCTTTGCCACATGGGTTTATTTTTTCTGAAGTATTTGTAAAACTCACTGGTCCAGTTTTAAGGTCAGATTGTGTTCTTGTGGTTGTGTCTTGGGTTCTTTTAGTTCTGAATAGCATACTTGGAAGCATAACATCAAATAGCATCCTTTCATATGATAAGTCCTCTGAAAATGCTCCTACCCTTTACCATGTAATATTCATAGTGAAAGAAAAGAAGGCAGATCTATTTCCTTAAATGTGAAAGAACATGACAGGATTAGGGAGGGTCACCTTTCCTACTAACCTAACTCAGGGTGCCATTACACTAAGCACAGCCTCAAACAAGGTGACATTCAGAGTCAAACATACCCGTCAGGCACAAAGCAGAATTTACACTTTTCATCTCTGGAAACCTCTGCTGCTAGTTTAGCTTATACTGCTACAAAATTGTTTTGTTTTATTTTGGAGACAAAATCTTACTTGTAGCACAGACAAGCCTTAAACTTGGAATGGAGGAAGTTATTGCATGTGGGATGCTGAGATTATAGGCATGAACCACTGCACCTATCTAAAAAACTGGTTCATAATGGAAGATTTTTTTCTATGGGCCAAAAATATAAATCTCAAACAGACATTTCAGCCATTATTTTTTCTTAAATTTAGAAAGAAAAATAAAGAGCTAGAGATAAAAGCATGTATGCTAATTCTACATTTATCACAGTTCCTGGCAAGAATAACAAATCAATAAATAATATTAATAATCACATTTATAACACTTTAAATCCTAACAATGATATATTTCTTTGTACTATTATTTTGCAAATGCATATACTCTCTGAAATTTTCAGTTACTTTTTTCTCCCCACCGTGCTCCATACAGCAGTCTGGAGACACTGGTCAGATGGAGGCTGTTCACATGAGTGTCCAAAACAGCAAAATGACTCAGCAGTTGTAAGACACTTGACCAATTCTCCATACAGAGACAGAAAAATTCAGAGGAAGATGCAAAATACACAGCAGTTTTTTGTCGGTGTTACTTGTTTGAGAATGAAAGGTTTACACTAGAAACATTTTTAGGAATAATCACAACAGCCTAGCAGAACAAAATTGGGAACTCTTGCTGAAATAGCCCCACATGTTAATTGCTGTGTTTTGATGTGAAATGTTCCGCCAAAGGCTCGTGTGTTGAAAGCCTGGTCACCCAACGCAGCAATGTTCAAAAGTGGGGCTTTCGCGAAGTGATGAAGGCTCTGACCTCATCAGTGGACTTATCCACTCATAGGTTCATAGTTTGAGACTGGGAGATAATGGAAATTTAGGAAGTGGGCTTGGTTAAGGGGACTGGGTCCTTGGAGGTATGATTTATCACCAGCTCTCCTTATTCTCTCTCTGACTTCACTTCTCCACTTCCTCACTGCTATGAGATGAGTAACCATCTCCAACACATGCTCCCATCACCATGATTTTTTTGTCTTGCCTCAGGCCTAAAACAATGGAATCAACCAAGCTTTAACTGAAATTTCTGAAACTATGAGCCAATATAAGTCATTCTTTCTTTTAAATTGTTTTTCTCAGGGATTTTCTTATAGCGACACACTCATGCTTTATCTAATGTCACAATAACATCTGAAGATATATCCTCTTCTCCATCTACCCTGGGGTTGCCTTCTTTCCTCTTTTCCTTACAGCTGTCTCTGGGCAGGTGATCTTATATAATATCTGTAACTACTCAAGAGCTCTCTCCTGTTGTGTACTTTGTTCTCTGAACCCTTTTAAGTTGTAACATCTCTGATCATTTTGGTTCCAGAGTTTCATGCCTCTAGCACATTGTTATTCTAAATTTCCTGAGTCATTTATTCACTTCTAATCCAGGTCTTTCAAGCCTCTTTGAGTTTGTACACTCTGTTCCACTCTATTTGTCTCCATTTTTGTAACATTAGCCAAAGTGACTAATATGAAATATTCCCTGTATGATTCAAAATGAAAATAATGAGCTAACTGAAGAGTAAATATTACTGATTTATGAATAGCAAAGTTTTGCTCAGAAACTGCTGATGATATGAGTAGTTTGTAATGATGTATACATACCCTAGCATGCATTAATTTTTTTTGGTAAAAATGATCAAAAATTTCCTTTTGTAAGCATAAAGAACTTTCCTTGAAACTTAAAAAATTATATTTGTTCACTAAATTTCTTCACTTTGTAATAAATTTCCAGCCACTAATCTCACATTCTTTTTATTTGAAAAAGATATTTTATAAAAACATTAATGACATAATAGATGGAACAGATTAGCTTACTTGACATTTTTCCGAACATCCTTCTGATTTTTTTTTTTTTTTATTGCAGCATTGGAACACTAAAAATAGCATTCCATGACTCTTTTTGAGTTAGGTTTTAAGACATAATTTATGTCCTCCAAATCAGAAGTGTATGCTCAAGACTTGAATTCAGAGCTCAATTTAATGAAAGGGAGGCAGGGGCTCATGTGAGTCTTACAGGAGTTGTGCAGCTCTGGAGTTCACAAGTACTGGTTCTTGCCATCTCAGGATTTGAATTAGGACAGAGTTTTTCCAGGTGCAATAGTTTTTGTGATGCACTTTGTAAAGCTGGGGAATTCCTTGGCCAAGGAATGTACAGTTTCTTTGGTGGGAAAATGTGTCATTTTGTTTTGGGAAACAATCCTGAGGCCAGTTTAGCACCTATTATTACAGCCCTCTCAAATAATTTTTCCAGTTCCAATTCCCTATAAAAATTCACTTTCTGCTTAGGAAACTAGAGCAGTTTCTTCAGTTGAGATTTCTCTGATTCAAGTTTGAAGTCCTGGAATTGGGGTTTGATGTACTGTCTTTGAATCTTCTTCAAAATTACCATTCCATTCTTCAGAGTTACTGTTTCTCCAACAGTACTACATAGCTTTCTACCTACACTGTAATTTAGTAACTCAGAGAACCAGATTCTTTGTCAAATTTTTGACTAAATTAATCAAGTACCACATGTACCACGAACCACCTGTATTCCTCCTTCTATTATGAACAAATCTCTAAGAACTTTAAATACACCTCAGGTAAGGACAATCTATCCCAGACTCTTATTGTTGAGTGCCTCTTTTCTGCAACCACTAATGCACCCAGAAATAGTCTATCATTCAAGATTCAAAAAAACTAGAGGCTTTCTTTCCCATAATGATGGTGTGGTACAATTGAATAAAACCTACAAAACATAGAAATAAATGGATCTAGACTTGGAAACTGGCTCTACCATTTTACCTATTATGGTAATGACTCTGAAAAGATTATTTAACCTTCTAAGTCTGTTTTCTGAGATTCAAATACCTTGCAGGGTTCTTAAATGAGATAATATGAATATATCCATGCTTTTTCCTATTAGAGAATTACTTCTCCAGTGCAGATAATATGAATATATCCATGCTTTTTCCTATTAGAGAGTTACTTCTCCAGCGCATGTAGCTTTGGGAGAACTAGTCATGACAAACAGATTATAGAATATAAGCCAAAGGAAGAAAATATTCTTTTTGTCTGTCCTAAGAAATATAAGGAGCAGAAATAATGACCTATGTTCAGAAAATTGGGAAGTCTTTCCTGATATATTAAATCTTTCAGATAGATTGGTTATTTATTAAAGCAGTCAAGAAAGTAGCACTAGATTTGGGCCCAAATTGCTTCATGCTGAATTTCCAGTTTTCTGATTTTTTTGTCCCCTAGTGATACCCTATTTCTTTACCCCTTTTCAGGTCTTGTTTCCCAGCTTCTGGTCCATGTTGCTAGTTACTAACATAGATTTCTAATTTTTTTTTGTATAAGGTATTCATAGTTTGCTTCTGTTCTTTCCCACAAAGAAAACTGATTGATAGACTGTTATCTTTTTTAATCTATAAATGAGGAAACTAGGCTTTAAAGCAGTCATGTTACGAACACAGGTCATATAACTACTAAGCATTAGAACCATGATTTAAGGTCAGGTCTTTTAGACTGAAAAACTTGTTTTTCTATTTAAGCAGAACTGTTTTTCTGCTTAAATAGAACTGCTAATTGCTCTTATTTCCCTGAAGGATATCCTGGAAGTTTCAATTCAAGTCAACTTGAGTTACTTTAAAACAGGAAGGGCAAAAAACAACAGCCCATATAGTTATAAAGGAGGAGGATTTGCTATATTGCTCTCATTTCATCACATATTGGCACCAAGGCAGAATAAAACTGAAATGATTATGCTTGCTGGGCAGAGGAAAAGGTCCCTTCCCCTCATCTCACCCAAAATTAAGCAATAATCTTATGCTATTCCATGAATTAAGTAGAATTGTATCATCACACAGGTATTGGTTTATTTAACCCACTTAAAATTTCATTATGTGATTCAAAATTTGGAAAGATACATGCTCTGTATTGTTCTTTACTTTTCATTATAAAATAATCTTGGGACTATCCCTAGTAGATACTTAATTTTTCATTGTTAAATAAAGACCTATTGCTTTCTAAAGCATTTTTGCAGGGCTGTGCTCTTTTTGATTATACAAAGAATGTATGAAATCCAGTCAAAGACAAAACTAATTTCTGTACATTTGTTTAAAATTTGAAATATGAATTCAAAATTTGAAATACAACAAAAACATTTGATACCCACCAAACAATATAAAATCTCATTATTATTGGAAACAATAGGGTACAATGTACATTGCCAAAGTCATTCTTTAAATCAACAGCATCAACATTCATGACACACAGGATGACCTAAATGAGCATTGTTCTTTAAAGTTTTCATTGACTTGTTTTATCTCCTAACACATTTATGGATGCATAATATAGCAGATATAGTTCTGTTTGCCATAGTCTCCAATGACACAAAGATAAATCCTTCTTAGTCTAAACCAGTCTAGGAAATGCAATTTCTCTTTCTTGTACTTGGATTAGAAAGAAGCATGTAACTCAGTCATGGCAATGACTGAATCACATAATGGCAAGAAGGTACAAAGGGAAGACTGCTGAGAGACCCTGAGGGTTGTTTCCTCACTGATGAAATGCAGAAGAAATGGCGTCTTTTCTGCCACTCAATCTTGATGTGTTGGTCTGGAAAGCTTAGAGCTATAGCAGTCAACTGGAATCTTGAAGTCTGTTAGCAGAACACTGACCTGGAACTAGCAAGAACAGACTCCTAGAATCACTGAATTATACAACTCTGGAAATGATATTTTTGATATGTGGAAATAATTCTTTATTGTTTAAACACTTTTGAGTTGGAGGTCTCTATTAAGTGCAGCTCAAATATCTTAACTGATACACATAGCAAATATTTCATGAAGCTTTGAGTCTAATGATTGGCTCATAGCAACTGTTCAAGTAGCATTTATTAAAAGGTTAACATCTGGTTTTATTACAGACTGGAGGAATCTTTTAGTAATCCATATTTATCTGGGCTAAAGATAAAATGTTGGAGGAAATAATGGATATAATGAAGGTGACTTGATAGGGGAGGAAGCAAATTTTGGAATTGCTAGTGACCATTTTAGTGCTTGACCTTTTTCTCTTGAGGTGAAAAAATATAGAATGCTCAGCACAGTATTTTTTCTCACCTTTCATCTTAGTGTGAATGTCAGTCAACCCTGCTATGGCAAAACCTGTGCCCTCCACATTTCTAGCCGGTAAACAAATGTTCTCATTTTTCCAAAGAACTGTATTTTCAAAATAGAAAAAAGGCCATTCACTAAAGTTGTAAAATACAAAACAAATCAAAAAATTTTTTATTGGCTTTTCCTTCTATCAGCATTCTAGCAGAGTGAAATTTGTATTTTGAAGGTTTTATTTACTAAGGCAGTATGATTTGTATGTATGTTCCTCCAAAATTTCAAACAGCAAAGTGATGGTATTAGGTGAGAATTTTGAGAGGTGATTATGTCGTGAGGGCTCCAACCTCATGAATGGGATTAGTGGTCTTATGAAAGAGACTTCAGAGAGCTCTCTCCAACTTTTACTGTTTATTTGTATGAGGACACAGCATTCAATGAACCACTTTAGAAGAAAATGCCTAGCCCTCAACAGATACTAAACCTGTTGCTACCTTGATCTTAGATTCTTAGGCTTCCAGAAGTGTGAGAAATAAGTATCTGTTATTTGCAAATTAATCAGTTTGTGACATCTTGTTATATCAGCAGGATTAGGATCAGACTAACATATAGTGCAAGTATAATATAAAAACTAAAATGCATGGAAGAATTTCAGATGTAAAATCTTCCTGAAGAGGATGTAATTTGTAGTGAGGAAGCCTGTCTACCTCTGCAAGTACCTCCTGGGCACAGAATATAGTTTTTTTTTTATGATGGAAAGTTATAAACCATTTTCAATAGAGTCATAACCTCTTGAAAGTCATCAACTAAACTTTTATTAAAAAAAATCACAAATGCCTTTTCTTATTCTATTGAGATCTCTGTTAGCTAGGTCCTTGATCTAGTAACACTTACCTGTGAGTGTCCACAATAATGCATGACCCTGATCCAATTTCTCCAAATTCCAGTCTCTGACTTGAATTTGCCCCCTTTGTTCTTCAAGCATTCTGCAGCCACTTGCTATTTTTTTTCTATATCTCTTGAGTTTTATATTTATGAATTTCTCCTAGACCGTCATCTCTAAATAATTTAGTACAAAATGTTTACTGAATATGTGCAAGGCACAAAACTGGTTTGATAAAACAAAATGATGCATAAACTTGCTCAAGAATCTCAGAATTCATTTTGAGTCGGACATTTAAACAGTTCTAATGAAAGATATAAATGTGCCACAATAAAAAGTCTTTAAGCAATGAAAAAGGAAGTAGTTTGCCTTCACTAACAGTCTGAATGTAAACCTTTTCTGATCTACTGCCTATTGGGTTTTTTCCTTCATTTTGAACTCACTATTTCCAAGATAGAACTCACCATCTTTTCTGAAAAAAATTGTTCTCCATTGTGATTATTTTGTTTCTACAAGCTGTTTCAAGTGTGCCTAGTGAGTCATACTTGAAGGATGGGGTTTCTTTGCATTTTCCACAGATTCATACTTCTCATCTAGCCATTTGCCAAGTTTTTGTTCACTTTTCTTTTGAAACATTCCTTTCATCTTTCTGATCCATGGTCATTTATTATCACTCTCTTTCAAAACTGAATCATTTGACATACATATTCCAACAATTTCCTAGCAGCTCTCTACAAACCCAGGCCCTCCCTCATCTAAATCATCCTGCATACTTAAAAAAACCCACAGAAATCTAAAATAGGAAAACAACATTATCTTCTAGAGAAAAAAATCCCTACAAATCATCCCTAAACTGTAAGAGAATAACTATCCACAACCTGAGTACTTATTGATGAGAAGCCCAAGTTTTCATAAAGTTTCTCTTTTAATTTAGAAATTACTTCAATTGACAGAAGAAAAAAAAAATCTCTCCTTAATTGAGTAAGCCTGCCCTTTCCTTTCTCTATGCTTCTTCTTAGAAGCATAGTTCTTCTTTCATGAAATATGAAATCTCATCAAGCTATTAAAGAAAACTATTTCAGGTCTTTAAGTCCTAATTTTTAAAAGCTGGTTAAACATATACTATTCCATAACTGAGTGTGATACAAATTTTAGATCTTAATATTTCGATTGCCTTCTTACTGGTATTTTACAATTGTCAACATTGTTTAAAATATGTTCAGAAATAAGATACTTCCAGGTTTGTTTCCTTCATTCTATTCACCTCCCAAATTCATGAATCTTAAATATTCCCAGTTTTTATTGGTCCATAGCAAAACTTCTCTGCCTCAGCTCAAGTTGACTTGAGCTGAGTATATGTATAAAGTTGACTTTTAAGGCCATTCAGAATTCCTGTCCTCTGCTTCAGCATAGCTTAATCATTTCATCTTTCTAAGCACATCTGACTGGGATTCTCTCCTTAGTATTCACTTTTATCCATCCATTCACCTTTCCAAACCTTTCCTTATGTTTTTCACTCTACCTAACTTTATCTTCTAGTACCTTTAAAACTTTAGTTTCAGATTGGGCAGTAAGGAATTTGGCTTCACACAAACAGAAATGTGGTTTTTGCTCCGGGCCATTATCTGTAGCCCCTAACACGTTCCGCCTGATAGGAGTTTTTTTTTTACTGGGGTCTTTGCACATCAAATCAATATGTCACTCATGGTGATGGCTTTGAGAATATCTCTACCAGTTCTGGCCTTGTATAGGATTAGTGAATAAAGGTAGGTTGGTCTTTGTGAGTGGCTGGAAACTAAAGAGCAGCCATACAGACAATATGTAATTAAGCCCCAATAAAAACTCAGGACATGGAAAGTATATTTCAGCTTCCTTGATTAACAATACACTCTTGTGTTTGATCACACATTGAGGTTAGGAAGAGGTATTGCTCTCCAAGAGTCCACAGAAGCTATGTATTTGGATCCGTTTAGACTGTGCCTTATGCATCTTTTCATTTGCTTGATCTTCTTATCCTTTCCCTGTAATAAACTGTGACTATAGTATTTTTCAAGGAGTTCTATGAATTCTTCTGGCAAATTATAGAACCCAAGATTTCTTGTGGTGAATCGCTGAATTTTTAGTCCCTTGGTCTAAAATGATAGTGGTCCTAGATATCGGAATTAGTTTTGGGGAAATATTTGTAAAAGCTTTAAAAAGTCTTGAAATGAGAACTGGTTCTGGGTTGATTCTTGGTTTAAATACAGAAGCAGGTGGGAGTAGAGGGGATATAAAGGATGAAGTTGACCGTTGGTTAGAAGTTTTATATCCTTTCCTTGAATAACACACCTTACTTTCCTGGATTTATTTTTACTTCTTTGTAAATGATAAGGGTACCAGATTCATATTTCTTTGGGCTGGGTTTATGACAGACTACATTCTTGGTGTTTTCCTTTTCTTTTTTTTTAATCCCAAAGCAATGATTTACAGAAAGAAAAACATCTCAAATAAGCATTCTGGGGAGCCCAGAGGAACCCTAAATTGGGAAAATTTTATAAAAATTGAATATTTGATTATCTTTTGCTCTGTTCATATCACAGATCCTGACTGAGAAGTGCAATAGCTCAGTAACAAAGCAATAATTCATTATCAACTTGTGAGAGCCTCTGATAACCTATAAAATGGAGTAAGTGCATGAATCCCACATTGTGAGCACTCTCCACATTCCACCACACTCTTTCCTAACTACTTAAACCACCTGCAACTGCACTGACATCCATTCAACACTGGAGAATAGATCAATCAAAACAAAGCATTAAATTTTGATGCATCAATCTGATTTCTGCTTAAAACATTAGCTTTTATGAATCTGATAAGCACAGTGAAGTGTGTCCATCTGGTTTCCATAACTCTGATTCTAATATACTAGAAAGAGTCATGGAGAAGAGGTTATTAGTATTGAAATTTCCAATAAAATATGCATCCTAGTCTAAGTGAAGTCAGTTAGCACTTTACATACTGGGCTGATAAGTTATTGACAGATCACTTTTTTTTTTTGTAGTACCATTGCTCTGCTAGTCCAACTTTTGTATTCTTGTTCTCCTGTAAAGAGAGACTACCCCTTTTGACTGAAAGCGATCCATGCATTCAGTAAGCAATGGATAATATCTTTATGATTCCCTGTACTCAAACAGTGTTCTGAAATAACACCATGTATGTTATATACATTGCAAAGACATGAAAATATCAGTGCTCACTCTGTGAATTGCTAGAAATCTTTCTCTCTCTTCCCCTTTTTTCTATCCTCCTCTCTTTCTCTTTCTTTCTCTGCCTCTTTTTCTCTCTCCTCTTCTGGCAGTACTGGGGTTAGGGCCTCACATTTTCTAAACAGGTGCTTTAATTATTTTCAGATAGGGTTTTATGATTTTTGTCTGCTGTTGGCCTTGAACTGCAATTCTCCTACCTATTCCTTTCCTGTAACTGGGATTACAGACATGAATCACCATGTCTGACTTGTTTATTTAGGTGGGGTTTCACTAATTTTTCTCTCAGGCTGGCCTCAAACTGTAGTCCTCCTGATCTTCAACCTGCAAAGTAGCTGGGATTACACATGTACACCACCACTCCTAGCCCTATATTACTCTTTTGAACAGAAACATTTATTGTCATTCCATAGTTTAAAACAAATCAAATGTACTTTTCCTAAGACAATTTGAGAACTTTTCTAAAACAGGGTTTTTAAAATCTATTTTATGAAAAAATTGCTGTCAAGGAAGCTAGAATTGGTTTATTGTTTCTCTAAATTGTGGTGCTTTAAAAACTCATGTTCTTTTAAAATATATAATCAATAGTTTTTATGAAGCTAAATAAAGGATAAAAATAGTTACAGTTACAAAACTTACAGATAGAAACACATGTAGCATAGGAAAAGATGGTGATATGTAGGTAAGCAAGTATCTAAGGCAAAATAAAACCTAACACTAATGCTTTCTGGTTAGAATCTCCTTTTACTTTTGTTAATATCTGCTTTATTCAACATCTGATGTTAAATTATATATTTTCTATGTTTCAGTTAGGAGAGTAAGAATCTATCCACACCTTTCCTTTCTAGAAATAAGCGTATGCTGAATTAAAGCATTTCAGCTACCAGCTACCATACCCTGAAACCACCAAAAAGTCAACATGACTTCACTAATACTTGTCTAATCAGATGATTTTTCTGTAAGACTGAGCCAGGGCCTGTCTAATAAAATATACAAACAGAAAAAGCATGGACTCCTCTAATAGCTGGGAAATACTGGTCACCTAATAGTCCCTTTCCTTGGAATCGTTTATCAATTCTTCCCTGAATGCATTAGGATAAAGTTTATAGGATTTAAAATTATAACATTATTAAACATGACTTTATCTCTTTCAAACACTTCCTTCTTGTTTAAGAAAGTTCCTTCAGTAAGAGTATGTGATAAGCTAGTTGACTTCCCAAGGCCTATTAATTTATGGAGTGAAAATTAATATCCTTTCATCAGACAAGTCTGATATCCAATTATCAGTAGAGCAGATGTTGTGCTTTTCTTCTGTGTATAAAGAAAAGGAATGTGCATATCATGATTCAAGAGGTGGACCAACACATGTAGGACATTCTCACTCTGCTTTATTGCTACCCTAAAGATAAATTGCTTGGGTGTGCAGCAACCTCTTGCAGTCCCTCCAAGTATCAGAAATGAAAAGCACAGCTATGCAAGGTCCAGGCTTGGCTCTCCATAGCAGTAAATTATGGGAATGTAACTCATACAGCTGCTATGGTACTTGTTGTCTGCCAGATCCCCTTGCTTCCATTTCTTCTGCCCACTGGGTATAGCCAGTCACTTCCAAAAGCTAATTTGCTGTTGATTATGCAATCTGCCAAGCCCAATCAATGTGCATACTTGTGACCACACGAGATCATTTGCCTTAATCATGGGCGACCTCTAGGTCATTACTCAACCATAGGGAATATATTCAGTGGAGATAGTTGTGGCAGTGCTCACCACCCAACTGCCTGCCAGGTCTCTTGGCTTCCATTATTTTCATCTCTTGGATGCAGCCAATTGTATACAAAGTCACTTCAAAGGCAAATCCATTCCTATCAGTGAGAAATCCTCTGCTGACTACTGGCTCTGAGGCAGCAGGATAAATACAAAGACCTTGAAGTTACTTCAGAATTCAAACTTCCTTTGTTTATGTTCTCATTTTAAAGACCATAGTGATATTCATTTTCAGCAAGAGTTTATTCTCTTCTAAGTAGAAAAATAAGCTTTCCTTAGGTGCCTACAGAAGAGTTTTCTAAAAATTGGGATTAATTGGGTTTATGATATCTCTCCTTATGTATGCTCCTGTTGGCAAATTTTTGTATTTGGAAACTTCTTTACAAAAATGGGCTTAATCTTTATGTTTCAACATGTACTCAAGGAATGTGGCTTATAGATTTTTGAAAGATTATAAGCTTCTAAAGCAAAGAAATAAAAAATATACCATGAATGCTGCCATTCTCCTTCCTCTCTTTTGTGCATGTGTGTGTGTGTGTGTGTGTGTGTGTGTGTGTATTTACATATTTGAGTATGTGTATTTTATATTGGTAACTATTTTAGGCACTGAAGATGTAACAAATAACAAAGAATACAAAGTTCCTTCCCTCATGGGTCTTACATTCTAGTGTGGTTAAGAGTATTAATGACTTGCTGGTTTAATTTCTCCCTGAGGCTTGATGCAGTCTTATGATTCTTCTCAGTCTTTACTCTACAAAGTCACTGTCTCCTGCTATTCAGGAGGCAGAGGTAGTAAGATTTCAGTCTGTGGTGAGCAGGGCAAAAGTGTGAGACCCAATCTGAAAAAAACAAACTAAAAACAAAAGGACTAGGTTATGGTTCAAGTGGTAGAGAGTTTGCCTGGCAAGGGCAAGGCCTTGAGTTCAACCCCCAGTACTTCCAAAAAGAGAAAAGAAAAAAGACAGGATTGGCATTAGTATATAAATTGTACCAAAGAATGAATATCAGTTTTCCCTATATTTATTATAATCTCTTTACTCCATACACACATGTAGGCAGGTGTCCATGCATATACATTTTTATGTGAAACTTAATAACAAGCTGGTACCTGATAAAGAAATAACTTTTTGATTAGTGGGCATATACACATAATTGATTTATATTATTAAACCAATGATGGCATATTTCCTTTATGATTTACTCATCACTTTTGAAGAAACAAGATGATTCAATAAATAAGATGAATTTCGACTCTATTATGAAATAACTATTTTCAGCATGAGACTTAATATAATTTGGGCTTTGAAATGATCCCACAGTTTAGAATATTGTTGAAAGAACCAACTTCACTTTTTTGAGTTATTGTGAACTGGATTTTGTCATGAATTGGGAAGCCTCTACTCAATGGCCTAAAAACATCTGAGAGCATTTTCTGAAAGAATGACTAACAATTGTAAATATGTAGTTTTTGCGGCTCAGAAACATCTCTCAAGGTCTTGAGAGCCATTTTTTAAGAATTTAGGCATGTGCCAACTTTAGAGTTTGTGGTCTGATATTAAGATCCTTGATCCATTTTGAGTTAATCTTGGTATAGGGTGATATACATGGATTTAGTTTCAGTTTTTTGCAGACTGCTAACTGGACTTTGAGCACATGATAAAAGCGAGAGCACAAAAGGGAGGGAGGGGTGAGGATAGGTAAGACACCTAAAAATCTAGCTAGCATTTGTTGCCCTTAACGCAGAGAAACTAAAGCAGATACCTTAAAAGCAACTGAGGCCAATAGGAAAAGGGGACCAGGAACTAGAGAAAAGGTTAGATCAAAAAGAATTAACCTGGAGGTAACACACACGCACAGGAAATTAATGTGAGTCAAGTCCTTGTATAGCTATCCTTATCTCAACCAGTAAAAACCCTTGTTCCTTCCTATTATTGCTTATACTCTCTCTTCAATAAAATTAGAAATAAGGGCAAAATAGTTTCTGCTGAGTATTGAGGGGGTGGGGGGGAGTGGGAGGGGGTGGAGTGGGTGTTAAGGGAGGGGGTGGGGGCAGGGGGGAGAAATGACCCAAGCCTTGTATGCACATATAAATAAAAAAAAAAAAAAGGCAGACCTCCATATCCTTGACTTTACTGGAGGACAGAATCCTAACTTGGATAATTAACAGTGCATAAATATAATTGGTCTAGTCTGATTTATACTAATCAACTCTTTGTATTTTTTACTTCTCTGAGTGTGAGCTCCCATTTCTGTTATTATAACTTGCTTTTAGTTGACTTTAAAAATCACTAATTCTGGGAAGTCACATAGCTAAACTGTATAGTATATTTTCCTCCAGCTTTGCTGTAGATAACACCTCTGTCATATATGTTACAGTTGTATTGTTTGCCTAGGTTGATTTTTGGGAACTTGAGGCTGTTTTTGTCCAAATCATGGACTCTCTACTTGGGCCTGTGCAGTTGTACAATGGGTAACTTTTTGAGATGAGGAGGTGGAAAACTTAACACTTAGATCATGCTTACACTGCCATTTTCTGAACAAGCATCCCATGAAGAGCCATGAAGTTGGATTAAGCATCCAAGAATCCTGATTACTTCATTCCAATCTCTTTTCCCATGCTTTAGTGGGTTTCAAACTTGGGTCTCCCCTTTCATGCTTGGCCACCTTGTGAGTAAACTCCTTTTTTTTTTGCAAAAATCACTATTTTAGTGATTGGCGTACCTTACAATGGATAAAATGGACCTGGTTCAATAATAACACGTACATTCTACCATCTCACTGTTAGGAAAACCTGCATGGCTCTAGAAAAGCCATTAAGAGTTGACAAACTTTAGTTAATTTCCTTATAAAATTAAGACTAGATAATCTCTAGGAGTCCTTTATAAATAAAAAAAATCAATGATTGTTGATACAAACATACTCATTCACTGGTAACATTTTAAAGAATGCCAAAACATACAATAGGAGAGTGAAAAGATAATGTTTGTAAAAACATAAGCTGTAAGAAATTTCATGTAGCATAACTACAGATGAAAAATAGTATATACACTTATATATGTATATGTAATGAAAGACTTTATATGTCTGCTTTTGATAGAACTTATAGCTATTATAAATTATGCTATAAACTCTTCTATTAAAATAAAGTATATTAATTCTTATATATTAATATGAAGGACATATTATGTACTCATGTATGAAAATGGAAAAATAAGACCTGTTGAAACAATTCTAAGAATGAGGAGAAGAAGGATAAAGGAGAATGATGGAGAAGGTGAATTCAACTAAAGTATGTTGTGAGAAATTTGGCAAATGTCACTATGTATCCCCAGTATAACAAAATAAAAAAAGTTAAAAAAAATAAAAATTTCTAAAACATGGAAAAAAGTTAAACATTGATAAGCATCTTGCCAGGCATATTAAGTTATATTGATTTGTTTCATTTTCAGAAGAACTTGAAGATATTATTACATATACCTTTTGGTTATTTGGCTTGAGGTCAGAGGTCATCTTTTGGAAGAAAAAGACATATGTAGATCTGAAGTTTGATACATTGAGTATATTCCTTTTTTTTTTTTTTAGACTGTGACATGTCTCCAAAGGCATAATTTAGTCAGTAAAACTCTTGTGACCTTAAATGATGTTAAAATGTTCCTCAAATATAGAGCACATGTCTGAGAGTGGCTGAATAATTTTTCAGATCCAGGTTAGGAAGAACTTTTGGAATGAGGCTTGTAAAATAAAGATAGCACTTGACTGCTTTTCAGCCATTTCAACTGCAATTGACCCCAGCATTCGGCACAAAGTAGATATTAGTTAGTAAATAAAAAAGGATGTGCAATGGTTGATTCTGATTTGATTAAGAGATGTGTAAGAAATTAATAAAGTATGCTTCTGAGCATGTGATGAGGTTAATTCCAGAGATGGGGGAGGGCCCTCCCTGAATGTGGGGGCACCACCCAATAGTCTAGGAGCCCCAATGGACAATCACAATCACTCTCTCTCTCTCTCTCTCTCTCTCTCTCTCTATCTCTCTCTCCCTCTCCTTCCTGGTTACCATAGGTGAGTAACTATGTCCTTTTAGGCCCTTCTGCAATGATTATCTGCCTTACTCCAATTCAGAAATAATGGAGCTGGCTGATCATGGGCTGAAAATTCTGAAAACATGAATCAAAATAAATCTGTCCTCCCTTAAATTGTTTCTCTCCAGTATTTGTTGCAGCAAGGAAAAAAAGTCTGATTAACATGGGTATTATTTGCCATTTAAGTGAATTTAGAGAATACTGAATTAAACAAAGTTTACCAATTTCCTTTATTGTTGGATTTCTTAGAACCTCTCATTGTCTAATGTATAATTTGAGTCTTTAAGTCAATGATGTAGTATGAGGGTCTCCAAATGTACTTGACTAACAAAAACATTTTGTCTCAAAATATATTACAAAACTAGAAAGTTCAACAAAGTATATAAATTCCTCTTTTCCAAAGCATTTATTTCACTATTACATATTATATGCATTATACTCCATTGTCTGTCAGAGATGAGGTTCAGCTACATGAAGTGGAAAGAATTGACTTCCAAGAACTCAGAAGTTTCCATAGAGGTTCTGAAAATTGAAGCATTATTTTAATGAATTGATTCTACGTAGATAATATCAAGATGTAAAACAAATTATCTGGTTAGAATTGGTGTTATAGCTAGGTTGAGATAAGCTGATTAAAAGATATATATTCCTTTGTTAATATTCTTATGGTCACAAAATATCAGCTTCTGTATTTGCATTGGTGGTTAGTGAAAGCTATCTAGAGCTCATATAAATCTAACAGATGTGAATAAACACGTAGTGAGGAAATATAATAAACCACATCTTTTTTCTTTTACATTCACACTTAAATTTGCTAAATTCTATATCAGGATTTTAGAAATTAAAAAAATGAAAGAATGCCTCCATATTAGAATGCCTACAGTGTAATTATGTTCTGCAAGCATAGGTAGATTTATTGGAAATGTGTAGAAAGTTAGAATTAATGAAATTTTAGATGCAAATAAATGACATATTTTAATACATGAGGAACCTCATAATAATTTGCTTAAAAAACTATTATGATTTTTTATTCTAAAGCCCAAACCAAGATTTCCTTCTCAAAGTTTCCTTTCTGTAGACTCAAGAGTAATTTAAAGTAGCTGTCAATTACATTGACAAAATTAAATTGTGCAAAATTGTGCAAGTAAAACAAGTTTTTGAATGAGATGTATAGAAACTAATACAATATTCATGTTGAAATATATGTATATTCATATTGAAATATGAATATTGAAATACAATATTCATGTTGAAATATATGTATATATTTACATATGTATAAAACAGACAAGAATGATCATGTATACATACTGACTTTACACTAATATCACCGATCAATTTCTTTTGACAGATGAGGTTATAAATATAATTTAAAATGCTATTTTGAAAATTGAATTCAAATGAATTTTGTGGAAATATGTTTTATTATTTTGTAAATATATTTTATATAGTAACTCAAAAATTTAAAGTCTGGTACTCTTTTTTGCATTAACTAGACATATTTAGTTCACCAATTTGCTATATTTCTCTTTACTTTCTGTTTGACTGATACAGAAATTTGTCTCTTCCTACCAAAATAAAGTGATCTATCAGGAAAAGAGTACAGAGTAGCTTAACCCTTGGTGAATCTGCCAATATTTAGGATCTGACTCTCAGGTTTGTAAGACCAGAAACCCATTTTTTCTGTATCTTGAGTTGATAAAATTGGGTGAGGATTTTTTAATGCATAAATTCAGGACAGGCTGAAGAATATATTTTCTAAATGCATAATAGCAACTCTAGTTGACCAACATCTTTTTCTGAAGGCAGGTCAAGATAAGTACTGCTATCTATGTTTCTTAAGTACATTAGAGTTCATAGATATTTTCTTATAATTGCTCAAAACACTATGAGATGCATATTTTTAGCTCCATTTTATAGAAGAAACTGAGGCTCAGGGAAGTGCTTAAGATCACATAATTTGTAAACCACAAAGTCATATTCAATCTGATATCTTAGGCAACCTATTCTAATACAGTGTTTCTGAACTGTATAAATTCTCTTTAAAGGAAAAATATGGAAATACGATGCCCCTGAGACCATATGAATGGGGCTGAGATTTTAAAAACTTGTTCATTATTCACTACAAAAGGAAATTTCTTTTTAAAAACTATCCAGTAACAGGATTATTTAAGGATTATCATAAAAAATGAAGAGACAAAATTTCAATTTCTCATAGAATTTGTAGGACCTTAAGAGTATAAGGTGAGAATGTCAGCTGAGAAGTGGCTTAATTTTTAAGATCACAGGATTTGGAGTCACATAAACACTGACTGCAATGACTTGATCACTTATTAGCTCTCTGAGCTTCCGTTTCTTCTGTAAATTGGGATGAAAACACCCACTGTTAGGGTTGTCATGAAGGTTAACTGAGATAATGCATTTAAAATTATTTAACACAGTGTCTGCCACAGAGTAATTGCTTAATAAATGGTAATGACTATGATTTAGATTTCCACCCAATGCTGTCCACTAAGACATGTTGACCTCCCTCGGGGTATCATAATGCTGCTTGGTAAGCATGGAATCAGATTTATTCTCAGGCATCCATTGCTCCCTGATAGGCAGACCCAGTTGCATTTGACTGCCAGAGAAATATCTTCTGGACAGTTCTACAGAGTGACAATTTTGGCTCAATGATGATTTCTATTAACAGGTTACTGATTCACACCCTTTATTTTTCAGATAGATTTGTAAACTGTTTAAAAGGATGTCAACAGCCAAAAACCCTTTCTTGCTTATTCAAAACAGTGTTTAAGTCTCTTCTCTACTCATGGAGACCAGATTGATGTCTAGATTCTTGAAGTAGCACTTCATTATGCACTATCTACTATAATGAATAACTTGTGTGAAAAATATGTGAAATCGACAAATCCATAGCTCTTACTTAGAGTCGTAGTCATGACTGGATAAGGGAAAGGCAATAGGGGAGAACAAATAGGGAAAACGGAAAGATGAACAAATCTGACTAAAGGCACAAGTTTTTCTGCTTTTACTTGTTAGTAGACATTTCTGTCTTTCCAGCCCGATCCCACAGGAGCTGAAGGCTCATTGGCTCATGTTTAGTTGAACCCACTGGAAATTTCTATAATTGCATGATATCCATATTTCTGGAAACTTGTTAGATTAAGGGACAAGTTAGCTGTGGCTTGCCATTATTGGGTGTTTTAATTAGCAGTCTAATAATATGGGGACTTGTAGAATTCTTTTTAAAAATATTTATTTATCTATCTATTTGCAATGCTGGAGATCAAACCCAGGGTCTTACTCATGCTGGGCAAGTAAGTACACTGAGATGCATCACTTGTCCTTGATTTTTGATATAGGATCTAACTGTGTAGCTTAGTTTGACCTTGAATTTTCTATGTAATTTAGGTTGGCTTCAAACTCACCATCCTTCTGCCTCCACCTTCTAAGCGTTGGGATTATAGGTTTGTGCCAAGATGCCTACCTGCAGAATTCTTTTCTCTCATGTGAGCTGAGTTCCAGAACCGCTGACTTGGGCAGTCAGAGATTTATGTCTGAGTTGAGTCTTCCTCATTTTACAAATCTATACTCAGTGCAGATATTTTAGAGTATGAAAATGGTATGTATACATCTGATTGGGAAACAGTCAACTAAGCTAATAAGGAATACCAAAGCAATTTCACAATAATATACACCTTTTATACCCAGTTTAGAGGAAATTCATAGAGATTAAGAGTTGAAAGTAAACTTTTAGATCATCTATACCAACTATTGTATTTTATGAGTTTGTATTCCCAGAGGAATGAGTTTGTTGAGGACAGGGGCCCCATTTTTTTTCAATATATTTGAATAAGTTGAGACATGCTTGAAGGCTCAAAAGTAATTGACAAGATATCAGACATTCTAGATAAGTAAGAGTGTCCTAATCATTATCCTATATTGCTTAAGTGTATTATTTTATTTTTCTTAGCCCCAAACAAATGAAATGTTAAGTACTTATAGACTGTGTGACAGTAATGAATTTTTCATTTTTCTTTTGGCAGTGAATATTATGAACAATTCCAATATATTATTAAAACATATATAGGAGCAATCCTTGTTCATGGATTAGTGCAAATCACAGTTTAATGAAATGTGGTTGCAGGAAGGGAGAAGATGCTACCAAATTCCAACACAAGCTAATACTTATATAAAAAGTCCACTTGTGAGGCTTCAGCAGAGACTATAGCACAGAGGTGCCACCTAGTGACTGCATGCTTTTTGGCTATGTAAAGCACAGATTTGTTAGCAAGAATGAGATTTGTGTATATATCATGTCATCTTCAAATACATTAGAATATAAAATATCTATTCACAGTTTTTTTCTGCTCTGCCAAATTCAGAGGATATAATGAATAATGGACAAGCTTTTGAAAGCCACAGGGCAAATATAACACCATCAATAAAAGCATGGGATATGTATCAAAGTGCTTTGCTCCTTATGGTGCACATCGCTTCAGTTCTAAATAAATATAATAAACAAAATTTCTAACATATGGTGGGATAAAATAAAGAAGAGAACACATTCTTGCCTACACCATTATATTTTTGGATTATTTCCTATACTTTTCATCATAAGTATAAAATAAGGTTATTTTATACTTAGCTTCACATGTAGTACATAATATATGCTTGATTAAGGATGCTGTTGAGTGAATGCACTTATGATGAATAGATAATATGATAATTTCTTGAAGTTAAAAATCAAGATAAGGTATACCTTTGGAAAACAAACTGTCTCAAATGGTCTTCTCTGCCTACATGATCATGTAAGAAAACTATCTAGTATCTGAGTATAATCACATATTTAAACCTGAGAAAAATCCTGAAATTAAGAGTGTGGTGGTTCAGGTGGAGGAGTGGGTAGATAAAGATAGAAATTAATCAAATGGGCCAAAAGAGTAACACAAATAAAATATGAAGTGAAAAAAGCAGTATTTCTTCCTGGCAGCAGAAATTACTTCTAATGAATAGACTGATGGCATGATACTAGTTGAGTAGTCATTATTAATTGTAATGTGCATACAGAATGCTCTCGATCCCTTCTGTATATATACACATTTTTTTAAAACAAGCCTGACAGTAAAGGTTCAGACTTATGCTCATGTGTGTGGTGGCCTCACAATTGTAATGTCTTGCTGAGTTGATTGGTGCTACTTTAATGTAATAAAAAGCAGTAAGTATATGTGATGGGTACTTCACGAACTGGAAAGGTTTTGATTGCCTGACCATATGATTAGAAGAGGAAAGTCAGTATGCCATGAACCAATCAATAGGTTTTGAAAAATCATGAACATAGACTCTCTTCAAAACCTCTAAGAAACATGGTGTGATATTAAAGGTGCATGCTTTTTTGTTTGTTTAAATGATCAAAAAATAGTTGGTTTACTTCAGGAGAAAAATTAGTTGGCATATTGTTAGAATAAAAGTGCCCAAACAAAAGCTCTTAACTTATGAGGGTTCAGATTTGTGATCATCCAGGAGCTGATCTGTTGATAAAATTGAGTTGTAGTGTTGTTGTGAGAAGAGGATGAGTATATGCTGAAAATAATGCAGGAAAATCCCCTAATATAGAACATACTGTTAAATTTGTGGGTCCTTGTGTATGTTGTTTAACCTCTCCCAAATTTTGATGTATTTATAAATTATTGATATGAATAATTTATATATCACAGGATTACTATTATTATTTTTTGTTGGTACTGGGGTTTGAACTCAGTAGTAGACAGGTACTCTTCCACTTTAGCCACTCTACCAGCCTTGTTTTGTGTTGAGTATTTTTTTAAATCATTTTTTGCATTTACTTACATATGTATTCATTATTTAGGCCACCTTCCCCCACCCTGTGTTGGGTATTTTCAAGATAGGGTCTCATGAACTATTTGCTTGGGTTGGCTTTGAACCATGATCCTCTTGATTTCTGCCTCTTGAGTAGCTAGGATTACAGTCATGAGCCACAGGCATTCAGCTCACAGGATTATTTTTGAGAAGTAGATGAAATTCTTTGAAAATACTTTTAAACCATAAATCATTTTGAAATATTAGCATGAATATTGTCATCTTCAAACAAAGCACAAAACAGCCTTGTCTGTGTGCTCTTGCAAACTCTGTAGTCTGTAAGATTTCTATAAGATAAAGGTGCAAAATGAGCTACTATAGCTGGCCAGTTAAACAAGTAAACCTGAGCACATGAGTCCTTGGATCTGGTGATTTATATGGCAACAGAGTCTGTCCTAATAATATACCCCAGTTCTCCCTGGCGATCAGGGAGAAGTATATATTTTTTGTTTTACTATTTTTCAGTTTGTAATCTCCTGTACTAGCACTCTGTCTGGTGATGTTTCCCTTAATTCATTCTTTTGTTTACCCTTCTTGTTGCTTGGGTTTCTCTATGTGCATCTAAATATGTATTTAGGTGTACCTAAATATGTATTTGTTTATTACATTGTTTTATTTCCTAGAACTTAGATGAACAAAGAATCATCTTGTATATTTCTTGTCTTATATAAAATGGTCACTTGTGTCAATGTTGCAAAAAAAAGAATTAATATGCCCCAAAGTGCCCATTTCACTGGGTGAAATTTCCACTGTTAGCCATAAATTCTTTAAGGTTAAATAGGTAGCTAGCTTCTTTTAAAACACAAATACTCCCAGGTAAGTGTACATTTGAGGTTATTGTCATTAAGAATATCACACGAGAATACATGGGTTTAACAACTTATCTGCTAGTAACAACTTGATGTCATTCAGACTTCAGGTACTGTCCTGGATTCCTAGTGCAGTGAGAAACCCTGGGCTAAGAGCACTGAGGATATGGATGTTCTAGAAGAAGCAAGTGAGTAGTAAAGGGAAAAATGGCACCATTCAAAGGTGAAAATATGAAGAAAAAAATTAGAGGTCTCTGTCTGAGCAATTTTATCCTATTTTCCTAAAGGCAAAAATCTCTATTATAATACATTTTTTTTTTCTTTTTGGTTTTGGCATTTCAGAACTAAATCCAATTTAAATGG
The DNA here is from genome assembly GCF_047511655.1 of Castor canadensis. Classification (NCBI taxonomy): domain Eukaryota; kingdom Metazoa; phylum Chordata; class Mammalia; order Rodentia; family Castoridae; genus Castor; species Castor canadensis. Next base: position 103,641,127 of record NC_133392.1, on the reverse strand, counting down.
CATTCCTACTTGGAACAACTAGCATTTGCTTGTTGGCTTTTAGAAGCTTGCATCTAGGAAAGGAACTGTTTCCTACATGTATTATTGACAGACTAAATCACGTTAGACTAAAAGTCATTAACTCCAATTGTTTCAAGATTAGCTTGCATTTCTGATTCTTTTCCATTAAAGAAGCTTTCTCCAATTGATGAGTTAGCCAATTGGGATTTATCTTTTAGGTTAAGATCGTTTAGTCCTTTATATAGATGTGCATGTGTGTATGTATGTATGTGAGTGTGTAATATCAGCTCATTTATTTTTATAAAAAATTATAATATTGTTGGAAATAATGTGGCCTGACAAATACAATCTTCATAATGAATATTTTTATAATTTCTCCAGTGAAATAGTTGCTTATAAAAATTTAGCATAAAATTCAATGATAAAATAACCTGTAGTTTCAAAAGCCATTACCTGAATATTTGAAAAATCCAAGGAGTCTTGAGAGGTTCTGAGGGCAATTGTTAGCTGTGGAGGAAAGGAATTATTTGTCCTGGTATGGTAGGCAGAGTAACAGCTTTCCAAAGTTGTCCACATCCTAATTCCTGGACCTGTGACTGCATCGCATTATATGGCAAAGTAGAAGTAAGATAGAAGATAGAAAGCATGGTTGAAAACTGGCTGACTTAAAATAAGGAAGTTTTCTTGGATTGGTTTAGTGAATCCAATGTAATCACAAGGTTCTTAAATATGGAAGAGGGAGATAAAGAATCAGCGTCACAGTGATGTGATAAGAGATTTGAATGGCGACATCTGGCTTTGAAAATGGAAGAGGAACATGAGGGAAAAAACCCAAAACGTCTGCAGAAGCTGGAAAAGGCAGAAAATAGATTTCCCCTAGAGCTCCAGAAAAGAATAGAACCCTGCTGATGTTTTGAGTTTACCCAGTGAGACCTATTTTAGATTTTTGACCTACAAAGCCATAAGACTATAAATATGTGTTGTTCAAGCCACAAAGCTTATGATGATTTGTTATAAAAGCAATAGGAAACTAATACATTTACAAACGCATTCATTTACTCAACCATTCATTCATTTGACAAATCTTGTATAATTCCTAAATGCAAGACACTGACACTTTTGCCTTGTTCAGCCAGTACAGCTGCCTTTTGCTAAATTAGCTTATTTTCTTCCTTTCCACTGGTACACCAGGAATGATAGGATGAAGAAGAAACTTTCTATTCCTCAAAGGGATTTTGGGAGAAAATTCTGTTTCCCATCAGCTTTTCATTCTCTCCTTGTTTTGACTAGATATATGATGAAAACTCTCTTCCATTATAAATTGGGCTTTATGCTGGACTTGGAATAGTGCATGGTTATTTAATTTATAAATATGATATAAAGCATTAATTTATATAAAATATAGTCATGAATTTCAAGTATTCTAAATTTTCATCCAGCTGAAATCTTTCTTATATTAACTGCTCATTCATTTATGGACTCATGCAGTGAGTTCAGTTCTTGACATGTTCTAGTCACTCTTTCAGATTCTGGAAAAAGAAAGCTTGAATGTGGTTGATGTGCTCACTGTAGAGAAGCAAATATAGTCATCTTAAACTGGCAGAATCCACTATGGGAAGGGGACTAGGAAGTGAAGAGTTCTGATAGAGATGAACAAATTCGGTTGTAATACACATGTGCATGGAAGCAAAGCTAGGAATCTCTCTGTATAGTTATCTCTATCTCAAACTAGCAAAAATGCTATGTTTTTCTTATTACCTCTTATGTTTTCTCTTCAACAAAATTGGAGAACAAGAGGGCGGAACAGGTTCTGCCCAGAAGAGGTGGGGGTGGGATGTGGCGGGGAAGTGGCCCAAACTATGTGAGTAAATGTAAAAAAAAAAAAAAAAAAGATGGTGAGAGAAAACTATTAATTTGATTTTTTCTCATAGTGACATTCTAATTAGAACAGTAATATAAAATTATAAAGAGCAATATCTGCCTAGGTTCAAATCCTAGGTATGTCATTTTTTGACTTTGTGTTAACTCATATTACCTCCTGTGTAAATTTTAAAAATTGTACAATAAAAGTACAGCTTTTTAAAGTTGAAAAAAATAAAAAAGGGAAGAATGTACAAAAACACTTGTACATTCTTGAATGGATTGGATTCTTGAATGAATGGATTAAGAAAATGTGGTATCTATACACAATGGAATTTTATGCAGCCATGAAGAAGAACGAAATGTTATCATTCGCTGGTAAATGGATGGAATTGGAGAACATCATTCTGAGTGAGGTTAGCCTGGCCCAAAAGACCAAAAATCGTATGTTCTCCCTCATATGTGGACATTAGATCAAGGGTAAACACAACAAGGGGATTGGACTTTGAGCACATGATAAAAGCGAGAGCACACAGGAAGGGGTGAGGATAGGTAAGACACCTAAAAAACTAGCTAGCATTTGTTGCCCTTAACTCAGAGAAACTAAAGCAGATACCTTAAAGCAACTGAGGCCAATAGGAAAAGGGGAACAGGTACTAGAGAAAAGGTTAGATCAAAAAGAATTAGCCTAGAAGGTAACACCCATGCACAGGAAATCAATGTGAGTCAATGCCCTGTATAGCTATCCTTATCTCAACCAGCAAAAACCCTTGTTCCTTCCTGTTATTGCTTATACTCTCTCTACAACAAAATTAGAAATAAGGGCAAAATAGTTTCTGCTGGGTATTGGGGGGGGAGGGGAGGGGGTGGGGGCAGGGGGGAGAAATGAACCAAGCCTTGTATGCACATATGAATAATAAAAGAAAAATGAAAAAAAAAAGCTGAAAAAAATAAAAAAGGGAAGAATGTACAAAAACACTTCCTTCATTCCTTAAAAGATTTTACAATCTAGAGGTGTGGTATATGTGTGTGTGTGTGTGTGTGTATACAAATATAATGCAAAGCCTAAGTGCTTTGATGATTGTGATATAATTATAAATTTTATACAATTCAGGGTATCTGGAAAGTATTTAATAGGGACTTACATTCATAAGTACATGTGATTTTATGTATATAAAGCAGAGTAGTAGTAATCATCAGTAATCTTAATACTTCTCTCTATATAAATCTCAATCATTTGATTTAACTACTTGTGATTAGTACATGAGGTGTTTGACTTTCAGACTTTGGTTCATACTTTGGTGGTGCTTGACTCTGGACCCAGAGTAAATCAGATGACAAATAGTTTAAAATTATATTTTGAAACAGAACTGAAAATATGTCAAGAAAGGAAGGATTGAATAAACACTGAGAAGCAGAAATTAGTGAGCACCTCACTTTTTCATCTTTTTTTTAAAAATAAGGATCATATTCTTAATTGTATCACAGGTTTTTTTGCTGTACTTGTATCTGGAAATTAATCAACTAATTATGGATAATTATAATTAATATCTGAATTCATTATATTGAGTTGCATTAATTGGAATGTAAAATATATTCTGAGCTATCTTAAATTCCTTACACTCTAACAATCAAAGAATAATGGAAGCTTGATTGTTTCAAATTAGGAAAATAATGCACAAACCTTAGAATAAATTTTGAAATAACATCACAAGTTCATTAATTATTTTGTAGGAATAAAGAGATGTTTGTTCTCAGGTAGTCATTTCCTAAGAGGAACCAAACTTGTTGCTAGTGACTGTGATTTCAGAGACTTCCTGATGACTCTTTACCCTCATTTTTCGGTTTCTGACTTTTACAGAATTTACACACACCGTGATATCATTCCCCCAGTTTAAAACAAAACAGACTAAAACAAAATATTGAATCCTTTCCTAAACAACAAGATAAAGTCCAAACCATTAAGCATGACAAGGTATTTCCATATCTCAGTTGGTGTCCCCACCATCTACAGAGACAGGATTCAGAGTCATCATTGTTTCACTCTTCTCTTCTCCAAAGCTAATCATCAACTGTGCTCTGTTGTATTTCTCTCATAAACAATTTCAAATCAGTCCCATTATCTCCTTCCTACTACCACTGTCCCATACCAGGCTCCCTCACTTCTTCATCTCTATCCTGTTTTATACAGTATACTATTCTTCCGTCAGTCTTACTCATACCAATTAATTCTGTACCCTAGTCCTCAAAGTTACATAGGAAGCCTAGTAATCAGCCTGTATCAGGTTAAACTGACCCAAGTTTCCAAGAAAGGTATATGAGGCTCTTCACGATCTCGTCCTGTTGACTTCCTTAGCTCCATTTCACTCTCTGCTCAATTTAACTCTCCAGAAATTATTTGTAGTTTCCTTCAGGTGTACTGTGCTATTTTATACCTTAGTTCTTTTGCTCATGTTGAGCTTCTGTGTAAAATCACTTTCCTTTGCTGCCATATTTTACCAAATTCAGGAATCACTTCCCCTAGAAAGCCTTTGCTGGTATTCTTCAGAATGAATCCGTTTCCACAGTGTGTTACGATTTTCTATTTTAGCACGCTGTATTATATCAATCTCTTCTGTTTCCAAGCCTCTCTCATTTACTGAAGTGTGAGATTCAAATGACAAGCAATGGGCCAATTACCTTTGCATTTATAATGTAGGGTGCAATGTGTGACACATTCAGACACTCAATAAGTTCTTAAAAACTGACAGAAACTACAGAAGCTAACTTACTTTCAACTTCCACCAGTTTCTCTATTTTTCTTAAGGCCTATCCCTATGAACTACATGTAAGTTGTCATCCCCTCATCTCTTCATTTATCCATCCTTCATCTATTCATCCATGGAGGTTAGGCACATACATTTGTTTAAAACTTTGAAATTTCTGAATTTTTTGTTTAGTAGACAAATGGATAAGTTTCTCAATCTGATTGTTATCTTGATTTTTGATACAGTATTTTTACCCTTTTCTATTCTTGAATGAATTTTATTACAGCATGCCATAGCTCCTTATGTTGTTGTTCTTATACTCTACCCTCAGCCTTCTAAAATGCCTATCTCTGACGTTTTAACAGTTTCCTTTGCTTGCTATGATGAAGACTCTGTTCACACTTTTAAGGATTTCCTCCAGGCAAAATTGTCTGCTTCTTTCATTGGACTGAAATTATAGAATATATTAAATAATGGTTAGTCACACATATGCCTGCCTCCTTAGTAGGTTACAAATCCCCTTACCATAAACTTGTGCATTCAGAGCTCAGTGCCTGATACAGTTACTACTCAAAAAGTGTTTGCTAAATGATGAACTATATTTTGCAGAAGAAATAGAAAATAGGGCTTCTTGAAGTAAGTTGAAAAAAGGCTTTTTACTTTTAAAGAAAACCCAATAAGCCAGCAAAGTGAATGATTATTTGCTAAATAGATGAATCAAATAGGAATTATTTAATTCAGAGTGGAATTTCTTTATACAATGAAGTATCTTCTGGTAAATTTAAACGATTTCCTATACAAACATTACACTTTACTTTTTTACAAAACACTTTGTGTTGTTTAAGCTGAGGCACACATATTTGATGATAATGTGCTGGACATTTTAATTTTGGTTTTGCCACATAGTTGCTGACTGTCCTTTGGTAAAATAATTGTTTTGTTTCTTTTCTCAAATGGTACTAGGTTTGTTTCATGGGCTTTAAAATGATGTTAAAATATGCACAATACAATATTATTTAAAATAGCTATTCTTAAGTAGTGAAGTTTTCCATTTAATTGAAGGGTTTGTGCTGCTTTTTGGTGGATTATCAAATATGGAAAAATCCTATTTTTGTACTACTTCATTTGCCTAAAAATATATAAGTAAAACCATTTTACTATGAATAGCAATGCTATGCACTTAAAATTATTTTCAGAACAATATTTTCAGTTGATAATTTGTTGATATTATTTTTATGGACAAATTAAGCACAAATATCAGGTTGGGTATTGGTGGTGCAATGAACAAACTTTTAATTTCATTCTTCTTCCTATTGTCCTACAATGATTCCCTAAATTAATGTTTATTAATTTTTGAATGTATATGAAGCCAAGTAAGTGCTTGCTTGACTGGAATTTAACTTTTGAAATTAGCATATATTAGTTGCACCAAAGGCTTTCATTGTGATACTTCCACACATGCATATAATACACCTTGACTAAATTCACTCCCTCTATTACTCTCTCCTCATTTCTCTTATTCCCTTCTTAAAATAATTTTAAAAGCTTTTATACCTTGGTGCAAAGTGCTTTCATCATATGCATGCCCACCTCCAGCTTTCTTTATTCACCCTCACCTTCTCATTGATATTCACCCCCACACAGGACTTGTCTTACATCTCTGTTATCAATTTCAATTTTAATGACTAGATTCTGCATATGAGAGAGAACGTGTAATATTTATCTTTCTGTCTGAATTATTTTGCTTAAGGTGATGATTTCTAGTTCCACCAATTTTCCTGCAAATGACATAATTCCATTCTTCTTTATAGCTGATAAAAATTTCTTTACTCACTCATTAGTTGATGGGGACCTACGCTGATTACATATTTTGCTATTTTGAACAATGCTGGTATAAACATGGCTATACAGGGTATCTGAATTGTATGCTGACTTACATTCCTTCAAATATATGCCCAGGAGTAGTATAGCAGGATCATATGATAGTTCTATCTTTAGTTTTTTAAGGCACCTGTGCACTGATTTTTATAGTGGCTGCACTAATTTACATTCCCACCAACAGTATATGAAGGTTGCTCCTCCCACCGCCCCCAATCCTTCCCAGCATTTGTTGTTTCTTGATGACAGCCATTCTGATGAGTGAGGTGGAATCTCAATGAGGCTTTGATTTTCATTTCCTTTATTGCTAAGGATGTTGAAATTTTCTTCAGGTACTTAGTAGTCATTTGTATTTCTTTAGAGAATTGTCTGGTCAATTCATTTGTACATTTATTCATTGGGTTATTTGTTCTTTTGGTGTTTAGTAGTCCGGCAACTATAATAAAACTAGTCGAAACTTTCAAATTCACCACATCTTATTCATCATGAAAAAAATGCCCTTTATCTTTCAATCATTGATACTAGGACTGATTAAGAATATTTTCCTTTTGTTCTTATTATATACCATATTTTGTAACCTTTTCTTGAATAATGACATTAATAATTCAGTTTTCATTCAAGTCAATTGTAACAGATTTTGACTTGTCAAGAAAATGTAAAAATATAAGTTATGACTTTCAGGGTCTTCATTTCTTTAGAACATGGACATTTATGGACACAAATTATATAAACCCACTTTCTTCAATTTGTATTCAGTGTGTCCAATATTTTCATAACTGCATCTACTTTATCTCTGCTTTAACTCTCTGGCAGTAATATTAGGAATTATAAGATCTGTGTCAATTTATTTTAGTTTCTCATTTTCACTTATGTAGAAGCATCAAATGAGCTAGTTTGCAAATCTGATATTTCTTAACTTCTGAATACTTTTGTGAGAGTTTTCATTTATTATTGTTCTTTGGATAACATTTTTTAAAGCTTTGTTTTAAACAACTAGAACTTTTAATGTTTGGTTTTATTCATAGACTAAATTATCTTCCATCTGCCTTTAATGATCTTTTGCTTAGAGTTATATATTGCCAAATCCTTCTCCTTTGTTTCTCGCTCAGCAGAGTGCAAATGCTTTTAAAAGCTTTTGTTTATCATTTATACCACTCTTTCAATCTTGCCATTACCACATACTATTTAAATTCCTGTCTAACCATACAGTTCCCCAGAGGCCTTTAACAAATTCACAATTAATGGAGGGTGAGTTTCATTTACAGCTGCACTTATTTTTCTATCCATCAATTCAATTCAATTCAATTTCCCATAATGATTTAAAAAAATAGCTTATGTTATCTTTTACAAAGGTGTTAGGAATTCAGTTTTAGACTATTTTCATGCAATTATAATTTTAAACCATTTAATCTAGCAACCAATTTATATAAGGGCTGTTGCTTAGATATTCTACAGGCAATGGCAACAATGATCAGTTCTTAGAGTTTTTGTGAGACGAATTCTTGCTCTTAAGCAAGTTTTACTAATAAGCATTTTTTTCTATTCTGGATCTCACAATGACAATTTATACATATATATGTAAATATTAGAAGGAAGAACATGTATATATATATGTATTCTATGCTAGACACTATTCTAAGTGGTTTATCAATATTGACTTCCTTGATTTTCACAGTAACTGTAAGTGGTAGGTATTATCATTGCTGTATCCTTGCCCATTTTACGAATGCACAGTATACATCAGAAAGAGGTTAAATAACTTGGTGAGGTTTATATAGTTCTTTTTTTAGGTTTATGTAATTTAAAGTTAATAAAGCTATGATTCAAAACTAGATGGGTGGCTTCAAAATTGATGTTCTTAACTGTTATACATAGATGAAGAAATATGAATCTTCTCAAAGGTAAGATCAATTTCTGATCTTGCTTTGGACAGGTGAATATTTTTTCCTATGGGCCTTTACCAGTGTAAGATATTTTGATACAGATAGAAAGAATCTTTCTACTGAGAAAGAATATTATTAAATTTATCCTATGTAAAAATTTTTTACAGTCAACAAATGTAGGCTTACTATATGCCACCAGACTCCACTTTTTAAAAATATGGTGCATTCCACTCTTCTTTATTGAGTAGATAGGAAGGTTCTCTATCTTTTTAAAATTGGAGGACTTCACAAAATAATTAGGGTAATGGCCTAAGAAGGAAAGTAAATAATTATCCAGTCTTCAGCTCTACCTACTAGGTGACATATGGAAATTACTAATATCTTTTTTAAAGTAAGGAAGAGAAGGAGATTAAAAAGTATATTAATAAGATCAGTTCTAAGGTCTCATAGGAACCTGAAATTATATTCTCCATAGCAGCCATAGGTTTTCATAGAAATCAAATCTAGTAAGTCCTTACAAGTTAAGAGAGAAATTGGATTCACATGAGTACTAATTGTATCAATATGATGCTCAAACTTGAGGGACTATTAATTGCATCTATAAAATGAGAAACTGTCATTAATCATATAACAAAACTTCATATAAATTAACTATAAAATAGTTTGACAGACTACTCAAATATGCTTAGTGTCGAAAGGTTATTAAAACATATTCTATAATTTGACCAGAAAACGTTAGAGTATGAGAGTCTTTAAATACATAATCATAGACTTGCTCAGACTTGTTTCATTTTAGGGGTGGGGTAATTCATAATCATCTAAGGCAATTTAAAGCATTTTTGATTGATTACAATTTGAGATATCTTTTTTTCATTTCTGAAACACTCAGTTTCTCAGATCAGCAAATCCTGTTTTAGACTAAAATTTGGTGCCATTTCTGGAATGAGAAGAGAAACAAGTATTTAACTAACTTATACCTCTTTATGGGTAGGCAGCACCAACAAATCCTTTAACTCAGCAGTTACAAGAAATCCCTATGAAGTTTTCAAAGCTAAATAACTTTAGTGGTTCCACTTTCTTCTTTAAATAGCCAGCAGTTAACATTCAAAATGAACTGCTAAATTCCTATATAGCAAGATAAAGGTTTTTCTAATATCAATAGCTTTTATCTCGATTTTGTGTCATTCAGAAATGTTCACAGTTGAAAACAACTCTTAAAAACACACTTACAGCAATAGCCTATCTTTTCAGATTGAGTATTTGTGGTTGAATTAGGAACAATCTGAAAATAAAGCCCAGGAACTGAAATAAGTCCTTTGCCTTGACAGTTTCAAGAGACCAAAATCTCCCACTGTAATATTGCAAGAGTAGAAGTATCGGTTTTCCCCCAGTTATTGTTCCTTTAGGAAGCACTAAATGCCTTCGTGTTTCATAATGATTTTATAATAATGGAATAGCAAGCCAAGGTAAATAGTTTTTTAATAGCTACTCAGAAAGCCTTGTAAACTCTCAACAGCTCTGTTTGCAAAGGTACTGCAGAAGCCAATCACCTTGCAATGATTCTACAATGTGACAATGTGTTTACTTCATAAGCCCTATAAAATGAAGTAAAGGATGTTAACCTCAAACCAGGGTCAGAGCAGGATCCAGTCACAAAATCCAAAGGAAGGACAAATCACAAATAGACAAGGACAAGTAATGGACATGAGGTCAGTGCCACAAGCATGCGGCCCAGAATCAACTCGCTTTGTCTTGTGACCAAGTGAAAGTCTTTGTTAATGGAAAAAGTACCCAGACATACTTTGGGAATGTATGTGGATACTGACCTGGACTTGTGACAGGACTAGAGGTAGTAGGCTCAATAATTTCTACAAAAAGGGAAAAGGAAAGAAAAGAAAAACATTTTGTGTATTAATCATACATAAAAGACAAACACTCATGAAGACAATCCAGTCATGCAACACATACACAGGTGATCTTTGATTTGAAGACTTCCCTGACCATGGCAACAGTCTATAAAAATCCAATTTCTGAAGTTTACACAACACCTTGTCCCTGTCTTTGCTCTTGGATCATCTTTTATGCTGAGCTAGCGTTGAGGAGTCATTTCCACATTCATGTTTACAGCATCAACTTTGACAGTTGGTCAGTTTATAACCTTGCCAAGGTTAGGTACCTGCCCTTGGAGTTCTCAAGCAGCAGTTTACAAGGTTTCCTTCTAGTAAAATACTAAAATCTAGTCTTCTGAAAGAGCTGATGCTAGTTCCTATAAAGTTATTCAATCAAGTATTGCTTCTCAATATGAACTAAAAATAAAAATCATGGGCAAAATTCAAATGATCCCAAAATGTCATTTTAAGGATAAAATCTCATGTTTTATAAGCACAGCTACAAAACTTGGCCACTTAGAGGATCAGTTATGTTTGCTTTTATGTTCTTGAATAAAATTAAACACAAACACATGTATAAGTCCCTACACACCCTGTACATGTACAAACATGTATACATTTAAAATTACCTGAAACATATGTGAATGTCTACAAGGTACTGATACATACATATCTGGTATAATTAAAAGATAATTGTATTGTTGGCTTGTTAATATAATTTTGCAGTAAGTATCTAGCAAATAATTTCTATTGTGATTTAAATCTTGTATATGTTTTTATTTAAGATTTCCATTTTAACTTATCTTTTAAAGGGATCTTTTCAAGTGATAAACTACAGTAATAATAAAAATTGCAGTGATATAAAGATTAAGAGCATCTGGCAATTCTAAATGACATGACTATTTTTAATGAGGAATTTGCAAAAATTGAAAGTGCTGAAATTTAGAGGAACTGTAATAATGTAGGGATCTGAAAGTCTAGTCATTTTTCTTTACTTTTATAGAAACTAGTTTATAAAAAGTTCTATGATAGCAAGAAAATGTGATTAAATTCTTAAAGCTAAATACTGTGTGACACTGAGAAATAAAAGTAGATACCTTCATGCGAAATCTTGTCTTTGGGTGCTTCCTTTACTTATCTCCCATAACCCACAAGAAATGCTACAGAGAAAAAAGAAAAGTGGCGTGTGTGTGTGTATACACCCATGCATGTATTTATCCATTTAATTTGAAACATTTTTTGATTCTGCCTTTCACTAACAAGGCAATAGCAGTTGTCAGTTCCATTTAATATAGAACTCATATCCTTTCTTTGTCTAGCTTGGCTATTGGTTTTAATAATAAAACCCTCATGTAGCAAGAATTATAAAGTCAGCCTTCAAAACACCATTTTTGAGAGTCAATTATTTGGGAAAAAGTTGTCCCTATTTGTCTTACTCTGCAGGGTTTACTTCCTCAGCTTTAGGCCCTTTTCTGATTGTTCTGGTCCAATGGACCCTGGAAGAGATCCATGAGAGCTTACAAGGTTTATGGACTAGGTTGCAACAGATCTAGGACTGGAGAATATGCTTTAAAACATAGCATTCTCAAATGTCAAAAGAATTAAACCATAAGCTACAATTGAAATTCAGAAGCCTAGTCATCCATCATACAAGGTGATCTTGGTGTTATTGAAAAGTTTCAAAATATGAGTATTCAATAATTTATCAAAATTTTATTAGTTATAAAAATTTACAAAATTCTAAATAAAAACTCATAAAAGAAAAATGGGCACTCCTTTTTTTTGGTAAGCTGGCAATAAAACCCCAAATATTCTTATGACTACTATGCTTTTAAAGATACTCTTTCAAAATAATGACAATGTTAAAATTAGTTTAATGCTATATAATAAATTCATTAATATAAAGTTAGAGAGTATGCAGTAAAATGGTAGGATTTTATAATTTGTAACAGAAATGAAAGTATTTAGATCATCTGTGGCTTAAAAGGGGAGACACTTAAGTGGATTATTTATTCATGGGAAAACTAAGTTCAATGGGATAGTGAAGTGAATTTTCTATGTTTTGTAAATTGGAAAATTGAACCTCAATTTCTTTAAGTGTTTGGCTTTCATTGTTTTGAATTTCTAATGCTGATCTGAAAATTTATTGAAAAATTGTTGTCATACAACTACAACTCCATCTCAATGAAAGGGTGGTAAAAACAAAGAACTATCCCATTGAACAAAGGTCTTCATTGTGCTTGCTTATGTAGAGCTAAATTGCTTATCTATAGCCACATTGTGTCACAGAAAAGCTTTGAAGAGAATGTAGAAATTTAGTGCATGAAAAATTATGTTGCATGTGAGAACCATGTCGTAATTTAAGCTTTGTAGCCAATACAAGATATTTTTTCCCACATAGATGAAGATAAGGTAGAATCCCCACTGAGATAATTTTATGTAAAAAATAATTTGAAACAGAGAAGTTAGTTGAACTGGTGATTCAAAGTATAAAATCTAGGGATCCCACAAATGGCTGGATGGGCATAAAACAAAAGAGAACTTGGAGTGCAATCAAAGCACTGAGAATGGGAGTACCTGATGCTAAGGGTTATGGGTGGTAAGAACTCTATATTCACCAATGTGAGAAAAGGATCCAAATAAAATGAGGATCAGATGTCACACCTGCTATTAATTATTCAGCTGTATGATGGTGAACGAGTTAATGAAATTTTCAAAGCCCCATTTACTTCATTTATCAAATTTAATTGAAAACTCCTACTTTGTAGGAATTTTTGAAGATTAAAGATACTTTATATATACAACCAAGTGAGAGAGAGGGTAACAATAGTAGCTTTGTGCTACCACTTAGAAGTAAATGGGAAAATATATGTGAATCAATGAAGAAAAAAACTGAAGTACAGTCTTAGAATATAAAGAGAATATAACTTTACCAAGTAGAAGCAAAAGTGGAAAACAACATGACCAGTTTAAACTATATAAATAAAAATTTTCCATCTAGAATGTAGGTATTTATTTTTTCCAATTAAAATAGAAAATATTTTAGCTTAGGGTTGTGAGTCATACTGGTATTAGATAATTACAGAATCCAGTGTATTTATAATAATTCTGATTGAAGTAAAAACTTGAAGCATAAATTTATAGATCGACATGTAGCAATTAGCAGGTTATGATGGATCATGTCTGTAATGTAATCCCAACTACACAGGAGGCAAAGATCAGGAGGATCACACTTGGAGGTCAACCCAGGCAAAAAGTTTGTGAGATCCCATCTTAGCCAGTAGCTAGCAGTATGTACTTGTGTGCACCTGTCATTCCAGCTATGCAGGAAACATAAATAGGAGGTTCTTCATCTAGGGCACTTGAGGTGAAAACATAAAACCTTATTCCCAGAAATAAGTAAAGTGAAAAGGGCTGAGTGTGTGAATCAAGTGGTAGAGTGCCTGCCTAGCAAGTTCAAGGGGCCGTGAGTTCAATACTCAGTACTACCCCCCAAAAAAAAGATGAGAGAGAGAGAGAGAGAAAGTGAGAGAGAGAGAGGAAAAATGTATTTGATCTTAAAATGGGACTTTTTTTGTCAAATCATAGGCATATATTTTCTAACATATAAAAGAATTACTAAAAATTAAACTCTTCTTCCTTTCATCTCTAAACAAATCAGAATGATTCCACTTAACTCAAGAAAACCAAGCTGTTTTTTAAAAGAAAATAATAATTTGTTATTTAGAACAATCTAGTCTGGGTAATAGCTAAAATTGACTAGAGCAGAGAAGTCTTCTCTGGATTTCCTTATAGTCTTCAGAGATCACTGATTTAGTGTTTCAGAAACTGCTTATTCAATAACCATGGAAACAAAAGTGATTATCATTATACTAATTAAAATTGGGGAAATTATCATACTCTTTGTATATACCAGGCACAAATGTAAATATTTTAATGTACTAGCTCATTTTCTCCTCCCAACTTTATAAAGTAGATATTAATTTCTGATTTGCAGATGAGAAAATGGGGCACTAAGAACTTAAATTTCTCATTCATAGTCACACAACCTCTAAGGAATAATGACGGGAGAGATATTACATCTTAGTATTTCATTCTCTCACCTTCCAGAAGAAATAATTCATGCATTTTCATTATATTAATAATCACCTTCATGGAATATTATTGTGCAAGGGATCTTGTAAGTCGTCACTAATACTGAATTTTTCTATAATAAGGTCTTTCTATCAGAGGTAGCTAGTAAGTGAATAACTTCTGTCACTAAAACTGAAAGGTAAATCCAATTTTAATTCTTGGAGACTATAATGGACTTTGCCTTAAAAAAAAAGGATTTGCACACAATTTTCCAATCTTGTTTGCATATTGTGAGCCAACAGCAAATATAGTTTCTTGGTGCTATAGAGGGACAATACTTCAGATAGTCCAGATAATGTCATCATAACAGAATTACACAATTGAATATGAATCTTGACCTTACAAACCCTCATTCTGGTAACACAGCAGTTTACAGAGATTACTTAGCTTTCAAGAACAACATTGTTTTTATGGGGATCAGATTGGAGCTGTTATTCTGTGTCTTAATAATCAACTTTTGTGCACTGAAATATTCTTCATGAGGTGCCAAGTGCACTCTCCTGATGAGCAACAAGAAAGATCTCCTCTGTGAGCCTTTCTTGTCTCATTATATCTAGAATCAGAGAAAGCACTCCAGGGTTAATGTCTGAATATATCATTGTGGGCCCTTGCATGGCATGGAGGATGGCTTGAGCAAAGGGATAGTTTTAATTGTACATAAAACAGGGGTGAAAAGAAGTTCACCATGCCAGACATTTTCAACAGCTATGTCACAAAATGAGGTATCATGTAAAAACAAGATTCTATTTCTTTAGTAAATGTAATTTTGTTCAGGGACAAGAGGAAATACTACTAAAACAAGTTATTGAGGAAACAATGTTTTATAGGAAAGGATCATTAGCAAAAGGCCTTTCAATAGATTAGATTAATTCTGTTTAACACAATACACATTACATATTACTTCATTCTTTAGCATTAAGACCTTGATTTCTGTACATTTTGATAGGCCATATTTAGTTTCAGTGTTGCTATTTTATCTTTGTGTTAATATATAGCAGTGATAACTCTCACATGCTATCTTTTAGACTGTAGAGAGATAACATGAATGTGCTATGGAGACCTGGTAGAAATTAATCCTTTTTGTTGCCATGGTTTCACCTGAAAACTATGACTCCCAATGGTTGTGGAGTGGAAGCAATGCCATTTTTACAGTAGAATGAAAATGATGTTGGTCTGGAATGACCAAGGTTAGTGCTGATGGAGTCACAGAAAACAGTCTATGATCTAAGTTGGACACAGAAGGAAAAACAAAACAAAACTCTTACTTTTCCCTTTTGTGTGGTGGCCCATAAAGCATATGTCAGTGTTCTTCGAGCACTGGAATAGTAGGGACTTTGTGCATAGAGTACAATTTAGGAATCGCACTTTTGCCTCCACAGAAGTAATGCATTGCCTTTGAACATTCATGTAGTGATAGTTGACACCACAGACCACTGCATCCCACTGTCTAATACATACACATGCTCCTGTCCATAGAAAATGTAGATTCTATCTCTTCTGATAACCTTAGGCATATGACTCTAATGCAAGCACTGAATGTCACTTTTTGATATATAATTAATAGGTTATAATTGTTGGTCCACACTACTTCACTGGATTATTTTTGTTTCCATTACTATTGTTTAAAAATGGTTTAACCCAGTGATTAATAATAATTGCTAACAATAGAGGTTCTGGACAAAGCTTACTTAGAACCAAATCCTACCTCCAATATTCAGAAGCTACTTCCCTGCTCTAAGTTTGTGCATATATAAATGAAGATAATGATAATACCTACTATACAATATTGTAGTGAAAGTAAGTGAGCTACCTCGCACAAATCACTCAGCACAGTGACTATCTGGGAAATAATCATGTCTCTGTAAATGTTGGTTCATTTTTTAATTGAAGTTATGATAAATAACTTTAAAACTATTCAGCACAATCAACATTTTATGCTGTTATAAATGACCATCATACAATTCAACTTTAAAAGTAATTTTTTTCTCAAGGAACCATTTCTATTAGTAAAAAGATTGCAAAAATATTTCCAAATGTCTAAAAAGGTAAGCCTACATATTATCATTAGCTCCATTGAACTACCAAAATTTTTCTGTAACTTTACAAATGCACAAGATATTTTGCTTTTATTTTGTGGTAACAGCTTTGTGCTATATGCAGCAATTGTTTGCAGATATTTGAAGAATATGTGTATAATGGAATAAAGGAAGAGTCACAGAGGGTCTAAGAATTAGAATATTGCCATAATTATCTGTACACATGTATATCTCCAGAATCCATTTGAAGTCATAGCCCTATTTACAAGTACAAACTGATGCATATCTATTATTGTTGAGGTTTGGGTATGGAGCATCCTTCCAAAGGCTTGTTTGCTGGAGGTTTGGTTCTCAACATAGCAGTGTTCAGAGGTGGGGCTTTTGGGAAGTTATTGGATCACAAGGATCACAAGAGCTCTAACTTCATCAGTGGATTAACCCACTGAAGGAATCATAACTTGATAAGGTATACTTTGTCCCCAGCCCCTTTTGTTTCTCTCTGCCTGCTTCCCAGCTGCCGTGAGGTGAGCAGTTTCCTCTGCCATATGTTCCCACTTCCATGATATTCTGCCTCAGGCTCCAAGCAATAGAGTCAGTCAACCATGAAATAAAACTTCTGAAACCATGATTCGTAATAAATCTTTCCTTCTTTTAAGTTGTTTATGTCAGGAATTTGTCATAGTTACAAAAGACAGACTAACACAATTATCATCCTGGTAAATATTCTGAGACATTGTAAATATTGTCATACTTAATTTTCATCAAAACTACTTTTTTAGTGTAAAAACATACTGAGTTAACCAAAAATTACTGTTTTGAGTGACAAAAATGTTTTCTGCAGTAACAAAGGAGCAATAATCAAAATGATAAATTCATGCCTTATAAAGCAACTTTCTAGACTTATATTCAAAGTTGCTGGAATATATTTCCCTTCTGGATGGAAAAATTTTGTAAGACTTTGGTACATTCTATAAGATACAACCAACTGGATATTTGTGCCAGATTTCTTCTAGGTAAATTTAACACATTTCAGTAAACAAAATTGAGACAAAAGGTCATTTAGGTATGCTGGATTTCAGTGAGTATTTTGAATAGCACTTTGAGACAAAGGCTGACTTTCTTCATTGTATAGATATTACTTTCTGGATAGAATCTATGAGTCAAGTATTATTCATGAAACATTCTTCCCCAAATCACAGAAGAATGCATTTCAAATTTCAGCAAATATACTTGGTTTCATTTCTGATACAAATAATAATGTAAATAAAAATAAGGGAAATGTCATGGACACAAGAATTCAAAAGAGACATATTAGTCACTTACATAATAAAGTAAGTCCTTTTTATTGATATTATAAAAAAAAAAAACAAAACCCAGGCTGTAGACACCTAGTAATTCATAGCTGGACTGTTTATTTCTTAAACCTACAAAATCCCAATTATTTCCAAGGACCGAATTGCAATCTGTTAGTTCTTTTCAGTTCTTCCACAAGTAAGACTATACAAAGGAATGGCTTTTAGAACTACCTCTGAGTCTTCTTGGCTAGATTTTTGAGGGATCTCAAGGAGCTGGTAAATGGACAGATGCTTTTAGGTACCCATTCTACTGAATTAACACATTATCATTACTTGACATATTGAATCTAACAAGTGAGTTGACAAATTCAAATCAACAATCCTACTAAGACTTATTTATGTGAGGCATTCATTGCTGTATTGGAGTCAAAGAGACCTAGGCTCAAGTCTCTACCACATACTAGCTATGAGATCCTTTGCACATTATTGATCATAGGTAATATGAGTTTTAAAAATAAATAACCAAGATGAGACATCTATCACAGTGACTAGCTTATACAATAGGAAGATCCCACATTTTGTATCATTCTTCTGTAACCAGGACTCAAAATTCTAGTACCATGGATAAAAGCTCCAATCTATAGCCATCTCCAGGCCCTATTTGGGCAGTATATTTGTAAATGACTGAGTAATAAAGAAGATAAAAACTAGCAACAAAAATGGCAGTTTAAGAATGGTACTAAGTGCCCTTTTCACTGTAGAGATATATAAAGTAAGTCCACTTGTTGACCAGTGTTAAGTCGCCTACATTTGCAAACCATGGCAAAAAAAACAAAGGATGCTATGAGACATCAAAGACAAGAGTGGAAGGACACTGTCATCATGAACAGTTTCTGTGAGCCAAGTGAGTAAGAACTGGTTCAATGCAGAACCACAGGACCAGAACAGGCTGGCAGATTTGTGTTACTACAGACCTCCCAGAGCTCTACTTGAAGCAATGTGGCAATGATACAGCATCCTGGGAAACTAATGTGAGCAGAAAACCAGGCCTGTCAAGAAGCAGCTGTACTATTGGCTCAGATAAGAAAAAATACGAAGGCCAAGGGCAAAGCTGCGTGGGGTGACTAGGGAGGCTTTCCTGTAGAACTGCCTTATCATTGCCACACTGATCAATCATATTATTTTACACCTACTTAAAGTATTCTGTTATCCTAGCATTATTCTAGTAAAACTGGTAAATAAAAGAAATTCCCTTCTATGTAAAGGGTGCTGTAAAGAAGATTGGTAATAAGTAAAAATAACAAAATCATGATGTAATTGACACTATTGTAGAACTATGGAAATTAAGGCTAGGATGTGTCAGGAGCATGTAGTGGGAGAATTTTTTTCATGGCCAGAAATTTGGGGAAAAACTTTCTGAGAAATGACATCCTAGACCTTAGTGTCCACATTTGATTCACATGCATTGTTCAGGTTGATGAAAGACAACAGAAGGGAAAGTCAGATGTATTCATTGCTGGTGTGAGCCTACTGAGAATGGTGGCTACAGCATATTCTACACTGAGAAATGCCAATGAGCGTAGGAGATATTGAGAAGGCATGATGTGATATGCTCTATGAGTGGTGAGGTACAGAGTAAATGATTTTTAGATAGAGACAGAGGACATTAGAGCCTGAAGAAATTTTAGAGGTGATTCTGATGCTATCAGTTTATCTTACAGATGAGAAAAGTAAGGCCCAAACAGATATACTGATGGATCCAAGTCATACAATGTGGATTGAATTAGAAACCTGGGTTTTTATTCTTGGTCTAGTGACAATGAAGAGGAAGAGGAAAACCTTTGCCGTGTGCCACTTCAACATTACTCTAAATATGACAAATCAACGACAGTCAAGTCTCTTTAGTAATTTGCTGGGGTAAGTGGTATTGTACTTGTATTCCTGTGAGAACATTTTGTCCTGACAACTCCAGAAGCAAGGAGCACAAGTGACTAAAGATCAAGGACTTGGTGTCACAGTCTGATTCACCAGACTTCTGGAGCACATTTAACTGTAGAAAACTTTGCCACTGTCACTTTAAATATGATCTGAACAAGTGAAAATGTTATGCATTGGAATGAAAAGTGAATGTATACACAATCACACATATGGGTGATTACTAAATCATACATAAATACACATATGTTTGTGGTGTCATATGCTTATGTGTGACATAATAAGCATTTTTGCTTATTTATTTCCTCTCTCACTAGAATGTGAGCCTCATGCCTGCTTTGTTTTGCTATTGCATCCACAATGCTTAAAATATCCCTGGTCAACAATAGTGTTAATAACTATTTATGATGAATGAAAGAACACATGTACAACTATGCATACATATGTGGGTGCACCTGCTTATGTGTGAATGTTTTGGCTTAAACATATATACATGTCACACACATGTGATGGACCTTGGAAATCTGCTACAACAGGAAGTTTCATGGAGAGTAAGGACATGGAACCCAGCCAAATATCTTATAGCTTAAATCTGATCACAACATGATAGAATTTCTATTACTGAGTCCAGTGAAAGTTTCATTTTAGTCTTCAGATAAAAGCTCTTTTTATAAAAAAAATTAAGGCAAGAGTAAAGCAGTTCTGGAAAAAAATTTTGAGACTTCTTAAAAATCTAAACATAGACCTGCCATATGATCCAGCAATCCCACTCCTGGGGATATACCCAAAGGAATGCAACACACCTTACTCCAGAGGCACCTGCACACCCATGTTTATTGCAGCGCTATTCACAATAACCAAGTTATGGAAACAACCAAGATGCCCCACTATTGATGAATGGATCAAGAAAATGTGGTACTTGTACACAATGGAATTTTACTCAGCCATGAAGAAGAATGAAATCTTATATTTGCAGGTAAATGGATGAGCGAGGTCATCTGGTCATTCTGAGTGAGGTCAGCTAAGCTCAGAAGATCAAAAATCATATGTTCTCCCTCATATGCAGACTTTAGATCTAGGGAAAATGCAGCAATGTCATTGGTCTGGGATCACATGACAAGGGAAGAGCACATACGGGTGATATAGAAATAGGTAAAAACCCAAAACATGAAAGAGTTTGATGTCCCCACTCCAGAGGAGCTAATACAGAAACCTTAAAGTGACAGAGGTTATCATGAGAAGGGGATCAGTAACCATTGTAAAGATCAGTTAGAGATGAATCAACATGGGTAATAACACATGTAAACAAAAGCAATGCCAGGAATATATCTGTATAGCTCTCCTCAACTCAACTAACAAAAACACTTTGTCTTCCTTATTAGCTTGTCTCTTTTCTTCAACAAAATTAGTGATAAAGGCAGTACAGGACCTGCCTGGAACTGAGGGGGGAAGGGAGGAGAGGTCAGGGGAAGGGGGCAGGAGGGAGAAATGACCCAAACAATGTATGCACATGTGAATAAATGAATAATAATTACAAAAGAGTAAATCAGTTTCTATTATGCAAGTTAACATACTAGCATTTGACTAAGATGCTAGAATAAGTTTTCTATTCTCTTGCAATTTAATTTCAAAATGACTCATTATCATGAAGAAAGAAAAGACAGGTAACACAGGAGGGCATAATGACTGGAGATCAATGTGTCCTAATTGCACAATCTACTGTACATACATAAAAGAAACACATATGATTTCAGTCAAAATTGATTTTGGAGAACAAAGCTCTACCAAGCTCAGCACATAGAGATTTTGCTTGGTCTGGATCTTCTCGTAGACATTATTTCCAAGACCTTTAATAGTCTCAAAAATAATTTATTCAAGCCAAATATCAGCTAAGATTGATTCTTATCCAGATTACATATTTCAGAGAAGCAAGTTATTCTTATGCATACAAAAGTAAATTTCTAGGAAGTGAGTACAGGTTATGAATCACCACGTTGGTAAGTTAGATAGAGTACTCAGCCATTCAAATTAGTAGACTTTGGGCTTTATAAAAAGTAAAAGCAATTGTTTCTTGGCCTTTTGGCTAAAATCAAGTACAGTATCTGTTCTTTTCAGTTTAAAAAAATAAAAGAAGTTTCTTTAACACTGTGTATTTTTTAAAAGTTCTTCTGTTCTTCATATCTGTATTGGAAGAGGATGCATGAAGGTAACTGTCAGAAATCAACTTTACCTTCATACTGCCTTGCCAAAATTGGTAACTTCTCAAACTTCCTCCAACTTGTAGGCTTTCCTTTTCCCTTCCTGCCTACTAAAATAGTAGTGCAACAGTGTATATATTTTGAGGGATATTTGTTCAATGTTCATTTTTCTGGATCATTTACATAGTGTATTTTTTGCATCAAAAGTGTCCAGATGCAATGGGTAATAGGGAAAAAAAATCCATGCTAGGAGGCAACAACCTTTGGAACAGGTACTGTACAAGCACTCCTGGCACCTAAGAAACAACAAACATTTACTAGATGAATGAAAAAACACATGTACAGTTGCATGTATATCTGGGGAAGCACCTTCTCATGAATGAATATTTTGATGTGGACATTTGTGCACATATATGTGCCATGCACATTCACTAGTTTAGTAACTTTGACCAAGTCACACATGCTTTGAGCCTCACTTTCTCACCTAGAAAAATGGAGAAAGTAGATATTTTATCACATAGTGGTGACACTGGCTAAATTAAATACCTTCTCTGAATGTCAGTTTTCTCAACTAAAAAGTAGAGGAAATAATAACTTATAAGGTAATTATGAAAATGAAATAAATTTTGTAAAGACCTTAGCCATAGTTCCCAGCACATAATAGACATTATAAAAGTTTGTAGTTATTATTAATGTAATGTACATCACATATATGTTAGGTTGCATACAGAGAAGTAGCCCACTGAGACATATCTTTAAGTTTGATAAGAATGTAATTTCTCTCTGGAACTTCTCCATTTATATATTTTGTATTTTGTATTATAACCAGCTATATTATTTTGGTATCACTTGCTACTATCTTTCCTATAAAATTATTAACTTTAATATATAATATTCATTGTGTAATCTAATCTAGAAGTATTCTTCTTAGATGACTTCAATTATTACATCTATGGAGAGGAATCTATATTGATAACTATACAGGGGTAAATTACCATTAGGAAAAGGAATATTTTATTTAAGATTAAAAAAAAAATCTTGAATCTCATTCTCTAGTGTTTCTAATTCCCAAGTTATTTAATCAACACTTGGTTGTATTTAGCATAATATTAGTTGGTCAACCAAGTCTTTTTAATCTGAATAAATCAGAAACACTTATGACAAAAATATTTTCTAAAAATGCTCATTCAGTTAACAAAGGGTAAAATAAAAATTTGACAATAAGAATAAAGTCACTTGGTTGACCTATTAATACATATGTTTATTCAAAAGGTAACTGAATCTCTATTGTGTGACAAGTACAAAGGTAAGTATGATAGCATTTGCTTTCTAGTGGGGATATAGCCAAGTAATTAAATTAAAATTTTACATGATGACATAAAATATATAATAAAGGAAATGTATTCTCTCTCTCTTTATATATATTGCCCTTTAATCTTCAGAATATCGATCATTTTAATTTTTAGAACAATCCCAAGAAGTGGTGCTGTGATTATAATGTGTTCCTTAAATTTCATGTGTTAGAAAATTAATGCTCAAAGTTACATATTAATGGTGTTTGAAAGGTGAGACCTTTGGGAGGTGATTGGGAAGAAGGCTCTGCATTCACAAATGGATTGATCTACTCATGAATTAATAGATTAGTAAATTAATTGATTATTGCAGGACAGGTTTTCCTGTAAAGGTGAGCTGCCTGTGCCTGATTGCATCTGTTGCAGTGATGAACTGCACTGCCCTGGGACCCTGCACAAGGCCCTCCCCAGATTTAGTCCCTTGCCATTAGACATTCCAGCCTCTAGAACTGTAAGAAATAGATTTCTTTTCTTTATATATTACCCATCCTTAGGTATCCAGTTATTACAAAAGGAAATGTGCCAAGACTAATATCACCATATTAAACAGGAGAAAATTAAACAGCAAAATCAAGTCCTTGTAAAAGGTGGCATAGGAAGCAGCACAGGCAGAATTTAAAGCCAGAGTAACTTGGCTCTAGAGTATATACACTCAATATGCAAGCCAGTGGTTCTTAGAAAGTATTGGATAAGGGGCAGCCCTCAGTACAACAGAGAAAACAGCTTATAGGACTTGAGGAACAAAGGTAATATAGGATAAGTTATTCATTACCCTTATCAGGTTCCCATAGAAAGAGTTTCCCTATTGGTTGAGGCTTCTGAAAATCATTTCTAACCACAAATTTAGATGAACAACAACAAACTGGAAAACTAGAGGGAAGCTAGCCAGTTGGTTTGAAACTCTAATCACTGTTCAAATTGTTTTCATTTTTAATACAAATTTTCTGACCATTCTGGCCAATAATAACTGGTGCAGAGTGGTGCCTATCAACTTCAACTTCCAGAATATTTTGACGTTTTGATGCTTTCATATAACTAAACTAGTAGAGTTATGAATAACTTTCCTGGTCTTTTCATCCAAATTGTTTCACTGCCAGTTCAAGGCAACAGTCCCTTCTCTTGTTCTCTGATATTGTCCATCTAACCTGTTCATTTGTCAACACATAGAGACAACAGACTGGGAAGTATTCATTTGGGGATAATTAATTAGAAATGAAAGCATGTGCATTTTGCAATTTAGCAAAACTACTGGAGTGGAACAGGGTTAAGATGTTTCTGCCACTCATAGTCTTTTCTTGTGTCATTCCTGTTTGGGAGAATGGCTTCTAAAAACTGGATTTATTGCTTTGAAGCTTTATCATCCCTTGAAGGAGAGTTGACAGTGACCATAGGAATATAATAGATTGAGGAAAATCTGTAGAGATATACAACCATTTCAAAAATAAACATAATAGGTGAATAAATGGAACATTCTTCCATATCAATGTGGTACCAGATGGAAGAGAAGATTGCATGTACATCTGATTCAGCAGAGGAAAGTGAGGGAAACAGGGAAGAGCAGTGCTTTGCTGACTCTGTTACAGCCATAGCTACTATGGTCACCTGCCACTAAGATGACCCCCAATGATCATAGCTTCTAGTGTTCACCTGTTTGTACTAGGATTGGTGTGTTTGACTAATTCTATGTGGAAATAGTTACGGCTTATCACTCTTATTTGGGATAAAAAAAACGTCACTGCGACTTGAATCTTGTGTTCGTCACCCATGCCTCATCCTTTCTGATTTTAGCTTGGAAAAAGGCATGCTGTGAGCAGCTTTATGGCAAAGCCTACATAGTGAGAGGCTGAGGTCTCTTACCAATGACCACCCTTCTATCTTGGAAGCACATCCTCAAGACTTTTCAAACTTGACATAATTACAGCCTTGTGAGAGACTCTGATTCAGAACCATGTAGGTAAATCACTCTTCGAATTCTGACCCAAAGAAATGAATGTTGGTTGTTTTCAGCTGCTGTGTTTGGGGTAATTTATTATGCAGAAGAACATAACTAATAGAGTTTAGCATGTCTCTTCTGGAGATGTGGCTGCTTCTATCCACACACTAAACCTTCCTATAGCTGGTGACTTGTCTGAGCAGCAGCATTCCTGCTGCATTGGGCATGACACTTCCTTGCAATCCCTCACACTAAGTGTGATGCCATCAAATGTGAAGGATTATAATAATGAGTATCTTAAGGATTCACTCCCTAAAGCCAGACTGTGCCCTACAAATTTCTCAACTTTCAGAAAGAAGAGACAACATCCTTTCAGGGATCAGGCTCCAATCTGGATTTGACTTTATATTTTTGTCGCTGTTTCAAAGACATCTTACATTCTTGGATATTTTTGACGTTTGAATCATGTGTCAAGATGTTGTTGATTTTATGATGGCAATGTTTCATCTCATATGCATAGCAGATTGTTAAAACATGCCGAGGCTGTGGTGCTCCTTTCCATTCTGCTTTTCTTAATTTTATTGTCACTTCAGAAATAAACTACAACATATAAAGGAGCACTGAGAAGGCGGCTTTAAGAGCCCTGGGGTAGAGCTAAAAGCAGCTCCCTTGATTTTATGTTTGAGCCATCTGGTGCTTACATCAGCTACCACTTGTTTTCAAATATATATTATTTGCGACTTTGTAGAGCTGAATAACATGAGCCCCTTTGGTAGAGCAAATATTGTCAACGTACAGTGATTTAACTAAAAGAAGGAGCTAGGCATTTTATATGAGTCTGTATGGATAGAGGTTGATAGCGTCACTACACTGAGAATAGGAGAGTTCTTTTGCTAAGAGGAGTATCTAAAACTTTGTTCTTTTGGACACTGAGAAAACAAAATAAAGCTTTTCAGAGAAACAAACTGTCTCTGAAGTCAAGATCAGCACTTATTGAGTGCTTATTACATCCTTGGCACTGTGCTAAGGACTTCACATACTTTATCTAATCCAGGTCTATATTAGAATAAATTAGACAATAGTGCAATAATAAGCAGCCTTGAAAAATCAGGAAATTAGCATACCAATGTTTAAGAATTGCTATCATACCTTAATATCTGCATATCCTTCAGAGATCAAGCAAACCATGTAGTTATGATACCATGTGGAAATAAAGAGCAAAAGGTCTTGTCTCCACTTAGGAGAGAATAAGAGGGTTATGCAATGGCTTGTTTCACACTTTGCTCTGGAAAACACACCTATCACAATTGTTTAAAATGTCATTGGTCAAAAAAAGTCTTATAATCTGGCCTAAAATCTTTCCAAATGCCTGAACAGAGAGGAGAACCTGAATGAGATGAATACTCTAAGTCTCTAAAATACTTTCTGTTAAAATCCAAAGCCCATGCTCTTAAGCACTCTATGTATAAAAGAGAATTACTGGCCTAGGGTAGCACTGACTGAAGGCAGGAGATGGGTCATACAGAATCTAGTCCACCTAATAATATATTTTTATGGAGTCATACAAATATTTATTTCTTATCCTTAAATGAATGAGGGCAGGGACCATTTTACCACCATTGAAAGCTCAAGGTCCTCAGATAAGGCCAGAAATGTGGCAAGTGTTCAATAAATTTTGGTTGAAATCTATTGACTGGTGAACTGATTTGTGCTGGGTATTATTATATGCTACTGTATATACCAGGAACCAGAATGTACACTTTGTGTTACTTTAAGAATAATATTTTCAATCATGTATACTTCCTTCCTCATTTACATGGTAAAATGGCAAAATTAAACTATGTTATAAATCACCTCCCCATTCCCAATAGCAGCAGTACCATCATTCAATCATCTCTACTATTCAAGGCCAAATGGTGCAGTAGTAAGTCTAAGAATTATTTTATATTCTTCATCCTTTGCCACCCATGAGTGGTGTTTGGAGCTCTTAAACTCAGCACAGATTAGCTTTTCCATCTATGACCATTTTCATTTTCATTCTCACTGACATATTACCTTCTAGCCATTCATAGTTTTTTTCAGTCATGTTAATCTGTAAGTGGCATAACATTATAAAGTTAAAACTGTGTTGGGTCTTTAAGAACTCCATCTCCTCCACCACCTTGGTATTGTTGTTTCCTAGAAGTACCATTACACCAAAGGGCCTTTCCCAACTCACACTTACTTCTTTCAGATTCAGGGTTGAGTTCTTTGCTATTTACTGAACTTTTCTCAAATCCAGCCTGTTAAGCCGAAGGGCTGAGACCAGAGACATCGGAGATCCACATTCTCATTCAGGTCTGAGACATGTGACTTACAAATTCTTATTCCTTTCTGTAAAGGAACAGTCATAGTCAGCCCCAGATCTAACTCTTCAGACCACAGCCTGTACTGGTATCAGAGAGATGTTGCCACTGTCCACTTTATTCTCCTTATCCAAATCACTTGTTCAAGACATAGGACTATGCTTTCCCATGGTATAGGAATATCTACTCTTAATATTTAGGGCAACAATCAACTTGTTAGAAGGATTTAGAGAATTTGGTTCCTTCTGGGATCTTGAAATATACCACCTGGCAAACAGTGAGATGAACCATACCTATGTATTCAGTAGAACACCTATATCTTGGGCATTCATGTTGCCTCAGAGACCAGAATTCTAAAAAGGAGTTTGTTCTTACATAGTGTGATAGTCTACATCCTATGCCCTTAGAATTTATATAGCTATGGTTTATAAGTACTTAATTAAATAATATTGCTTATTCTATCAGAATTGCCAGTGGAAATTTTTCTACCTAAATATGAAAAGTGCAAGCATTACTTTTTTACAATATGCAAATATTAGTTTTTTGCAGTCATCTTTATTTCTTCAAAAGTGAACATTGAGTTTCTGAAAAAGATTAGGTCTTATTAGAGACAGTCATGAAAGAAAAATCAAACATACTTTAATTTTGGAGGAATTTCAATCATACTTTCTTTTACTTTCAAATAAGTGAGACAGAAAAAATAAGACATAAATTGACTAATGAACTAGTCACATAATTGAATATTTCAAAGGCATATCCAGACAGCCATACAGATAACAATGCACAGCTAAGTGTTTTTAGTATAACAATATATGCACAAAGAATATACTCTGGCAGATTCAGTGTAAAGAAAACAAAGACTGGGGGAATCTTGTCTTTTCCTGTACTTATTTATGTTGAAGGTCTTAGGCAAATTACTTAATGTATGATATACAGCTACAAAAGAAAAATTTAAACAAGGGCAAAAAATAAATTTGTTAGTGTCTCCTCTCCCAAACTGCAAATCACTCAGCTCACTTACTTCTGCTGGTCAGGATGTCAGCCTCAAAACATTTCTCAGTACAGGGCTCCAGATTTTATTTTACACCTATATAAAGTCCATTGGTTGCCACAGGAAGATGATTATAAATATTTCTTCCTCAAGCTCATTTTTAAGAATACATGCAATTATTGAAAGGATTTGGTACCTGAAAATAACCCACTTTCATTCATGTGCATAATAACAAAACAAGTATGCAAAGTATGAAAACTTTATTTTTCATCATGAATCTTCTTCTTCCTTCTCCTTCTCCTTCTCCTTCTCCTTCTCCTTCTCCTTCTCCTTCTCCTTCTCCTTCTCCTTCTTCTTCTTCTTCTTCTTTTTTTTTACAACACACACACTTTCATTGACTGGAGCCTCTAGGCCCTCTAGGCTTCCATTTTGGTATTGACTGCTTTTTCCAGTTGTAGCAAGACTCTTGGTCCTTCAGTTTGGAGAGAATCCCTCACCAGTACTGTCTGATGACTCTCCATGTCTAGTCAAATTCTGCCATCAGCCCCAGGTGGTACCTGGTTATCTTTGCCTGTGTTCACCACAAATTCTGTGAGGTCTGTTAACAAGAATCCCACTTTTATCCCTGACATTTCTTCTTAATAATTTTCCACCCATTGATCCCCACAATGCTGTTTCAATATCAACCCCTACTTTTTCTTGCTATGTTCCATACTGAAACCTCTTCCCTTATAGCAATAATTCCTGAATGAAATGTTTCAATTGCTTCAACTACTGCCAGTTCTGTGTTATCTTTGATGTATAAGTAAGCAAAAGTACATTGCGCTTTATAGCATATTCTCAGAAGAATTTAACAATTAAAACTGCTGAATCTCTAGATATCACAGAGAATTGGCAATGTCAAGAAAAGATGTTTGTGTTTGATCTAAATATAGGGACATACATTGACCTTTTATTATTAGATTTTCATAACACATTTTATTATATATAATATATAATAAAATTATATATAAAATATACCTGTATTTCCACAAAAGAATTAGGTCAACTTGCAAAAATTATAGTCTTATGATACAATTTCCTTCTTTCTTTTCCCCATTATTAAAAATTCTTCTGAGTATATATTTTCTAGAAATAGGTATTTTCAAGTGCATTCTTTCCCATGGCAAATGTTTATTAACTATAGGCACCAGAGTATCTTAACTTACAATTTTACTTGCCCTCTTTTTGAATGTCCAATCTCACCTGTAAGTTTTTCTGTCTTTAAATAATAAGGCTATTTCAAGCATTTCAGAATGAATAATTAATTTCCTACCCTGGAATCTGTCTGGTATAAAAGTATTAATGCCTGAATTAATTTTCAACTTATAACTGTTTTCATTTACACCTACTTCCTTGCTAGTTATTTAAGGCAATTTCATCTTCCCCGTCTGTGACTTATATGTTAATGTATTTCATTTTAATGAACACTCTTTAAGCTGCAGAAGTAGGCCAGACGCTATCAGAATGTGTCATAAGTGGAAAAATCTGATTCAAAGATAAACCTTTTAGATGAAAAGGTTTAAAAAGAATGATACAAATGGAGATATTTTTAATTCATAGCTGAGACATAACTCATCTGAAATATATTGCTATAATAGCTTCCATCTTTTTTGAGGAATTAAACACAAATGAGAATTCACATCTGTTTGTGCATAGTTTTGAAAAAATTTTTTACCTGAGACTATGGTTCAATCTGGAAAGGAAAAATGTTTATTTGCTGATGGTCTTTAAAATAACTACTTGTGTGACTGAACTCACATTTGAGTGTGTGGCTACAGCCCAATTGTCTTCACACTATTATTATATGTGTAATAAGTACATTTAATTAGGTACAAAATATTTTCTTTAAAATATTTGTTTTTTAATATCAAATATCTTCATCATAGGACATTTAAAAAAGATTTAATAGTAAGTTAAGCTTTGTGGAAAAGGATGTTTCATTGAAATAACTAAGTCAGAATCCTAAATGAAAATTTGTTGCTTTAATTAATACTTTAGAGAATTAATAAAAATAATTTTGTTCTTTGGATTTCATCTTTATGCCTTTCAGGCATATTAATTTATAGGGTTGACAAAAATGGTTTATTATTATATAAATAACTTTAGTTAAGCTTTTAGTCATAAAAGGATTTCACTTTTTATAATATAATTTTTTTCTAATATTGGAAAACTGGGCATCGAAAAGAATAAATCCGATGGGTCAATCAAGTGCTAATTGTAAATATTATTTTGTTAATTAAACAATATAATATTGCTAATTAAAGGCAACTTTTTTTGGGATAGAATATTTAATATGAAAATCAAACAATGGTATTATTCATTGGTTAGCAGAAGCCACTTAAATACCCATAAGGAAGTGACCTCCTTGGCCTTAGGATAGTTTTTAGTTGCCTGGATAGAAAGTTTCTGTATTAAGGAAGAATGACTCACTTAATAGTACAAGTGTGAAAAGTTTGCAAGTAGAAAGTCATGTGTTATATTGGAATTTCTCACCATCTTGCACCTTGTTATTGCCCTCAAGTTTCAAGAAGTACATTGTTGGGTATTAAATTTCTCTTCCTGGAGAGAAGTTCCTCACAGACCCTATTCTCTTTTTCCTGTTCAAAAGTTTTGGGCAATCTAGAAGCAAAGTTTGAAGCCTAATTTATTATTTCTACTGTCAGAGATGCGGTTTGAACATCATCAAGCTCTTGGATTTCTTCTTTGGATTTTACCAATAAGGTTGCAAGATATGCTGCATGTACAGCCTGAGAGAAGGCTAAGATGAAAGCAGTTCATGTACATGAAGAGGAATCTTTAGAGAACTACAGGTTTATGAATTCAAGAATCTTAAATCTCTTCAATGTCCCTGATAAAAAACATAAAGAAGTCACCACAAAAGTACTCAACACCCTTGTTTTTCTCTATCCTTCCTGAAAATGCTCCTATTCAAAGGAATTACTTTTTTCTCTAGTACGTGGGTAGGTGGCATATCTCTGCAGGAGAAGTCACTTGGAATTCAATTTGAGACAGTTACTGGCCTTTTGAATAATGGATGAGTAGCTCCATTTGGAGACTACTCTACTGCACCTCCTCATTCCCAAATTACAGATAGCAGATGGTTTACATTATACCCTAGTTTAAACAGCTAGCCATTCTCAAAGCTGTCTAAGCAGATAGGTATTTCCTACATTCCACTTCTGACTGATTGGAAGTGAATGTTTGTAGGCTTTAATTGATCTAAGTAGCAAAGAGTTCCAAGGCTGATTAGCAATGTTTACCAGGGGAGAGGAGTAGGAAAAAGCTCAGTTACCCTTCCTGCCTTAGAAGGAAATAATTTCTTTTTAAATCTTAATTCATGATACTGTTTGCTCCCTAAAAATACACATTTTCAGAACCTTTACTACTTGAAAAGAACATATAAAATGACATATATCTGTTCTCTGCTCACAAAGAGGAAGCACATTAACTTATTTCAGAATAGTTGTAACAGTATTGCTGAGTTATACACAAAGCCATACAAAGTCTTAATGTTCAAAGTTTAATATTTTGCCAAACTCTACTTTTTTCTTGGTTAACAAAGATTCATTAAAAGAAAACTAGTAAAATTGTATGCATGGCATTCTTGAATTGGTTGAAACCACTTTTGGAACTCCTTTATCCTTCTTTGTAATTGTAGGAGTCGAGAATATCTTCAAAGTCTTTCACGCTCACTGGACTATTAGTAACACATAGGCTTGATGAAGACAACCTCAGAACTTCTTTCAAATTATTCTCATGTTTCTATTTGATAATGTTCTTACATATCAGCCAGAAAAAACAGTAAAATTTATTTTCTCAGGAAAACAAATTTTTCTAGCACATATGATGCCTTGGATTTGATTCTCAGACCACAAAAATAAAGAAAAGAAAAATACATTTTTCTGATATTACATAATTCAAAGAAATATGAATATAGCAGCTTGGTATGACTTGACCATAAAAGATGGTAC
Source organism: Castor canadensis (assembly GCF_047511655.1). NCBI lineage: Eukaryota > Metazoa > Chordata > Mammalia > Rodentia > Castoridae > Castor > Castor canadensis. The sequence goes on along the minus strand of NC_133392.1, from coordinate 103,608,638 downwards.
ACATTTCAGAGAATATTGTTCAGTGTACTATAAGATGTCATTTTCTAGACCAATTGTCTTTAAATGAAAATCAAATAGTTTTGAAATGAATTCTGAGAGCCCAGATACATCAAACTTTAATGCACAACAGCAGTCTCTATATTGTAGGGAACTTTGGAGTTTCCTTTCTGGGTTATAGCATTTGAAGCACAGAACTCATATTTCATATCTCCATGAAATATATCTGCAAACCTTTCTGCCTTATGTGTCTGAAACCATCTGCTTACTGCCCAGTTAAGAGAAAAGCCAGACAAAAAGTGCAAAGTGCTAAACACAGGTGCACTTAGCTCAGTTAGTGGATGGGAAAAAAATTTCTTGAATGTCTGAAGAATTAAAACAATGTGACAATTATGACAAGTTAAATATTAAAGTCTACTAGCAATTCCACCAGCATTTGATATAATAATATATATTTATTCTGGTGCACACTTTATCTTAGATATGCACAGTATTCTAAGAACAACCATCAAAGTGCAATAAATTATCATCCTATCCTTTAGTGACAATGTTTTAAAATGGACTTATCTGTTTCATAATTACGTACACAAGTTCATAGACATAAACAAACTCCCACACAACTACATTCAGAAGAAATGAAACACAAAGGAAGAGGGAGAATTACAGTCCCAACGTTAACCTTGGGTGGGGATAAGTATTATAGGTAACTATAAATGTTCAATTAACCTATTTCTCATGTCTTTTTATGACTATGTATGGTAATAAATATGCCTAAGAAGAAAGGTCAAAGAATAGCACGTGTAGAAGAGCAAAAGGACAACACCTGAGCCAAATGTATGATTTTCATTTTGCACAAAATGAGCAGGAATGTGGAGAATGCATTTTTCAAAGAACAAAAATGCCCTTACATTAGAAAAGCTTTGAGTTGGAATGGTTTTGGAAACATTATATGGATTTATTTAAAGTACTCAGAAAAAGCCTTTTCCCCACTCAGACCCTCAAGTACTGTGAAGCCTGATAGTTTGTATTTATAGAACTATTCCTTTAAGAGAGGTACAGTTCTTTCCCCACATTTCCCAGTAAAACACAAATGTCTTTGGTACGATGTAGATAATACTAAGGAAGGTATGCATGCTTATCAACCCCTGCATACACACATATCTATGTTTATCTTTGTATTATATTCATATATGTAAACTGACATAGGTTAATATTTATATCTCCTTCCAATCAATCACTACACAGTTCATTCTAGCATTTTCCCTTGCTTATTTGTAATTTCTTTCACAGATGACAGGAAAGTCAATTCTCATTATCTATAATATGTTTATTTGCTCCACTTTAGTATACATATAATATTAGTTTCAGAAATACTAACCATAATCCTATGAAAAATGAATTTACCAACTATAGTACAGTTTTTTTTTTATCTTCAGCCTAACAGTATCAAATCAAAAAACAATTTTACAAAGTTACTTAGATCAGCTCCTTTTATCCTCAGTCATCTCAGTGTGGTAATATGATTCATTTGTTACACAGTTGGGCTCATTTGTCAGAGTCTGCATTCCACCTCAGATTACCCTGACATCCTGTTTAATTTTTAAAGTAAAACTCACCTTTTATGGCGTACATTGTGGTGGGTTTTGACAATGCAGAATTGTGTCTCCACCACTACAGTAAAACTCAGATTAGTTCCATCACCCCAAAAGTTCTCAAAAAATCTCTTTTGAAGAAAAATAACATAGACAAAACAATAACAACATTTTAAGGCTTAATAAAATTCCAAAACAGGTATGTGAAGCACCTGCTGGGCTGGACTGTGAATTTGTCCCATACTGATCTCATTATCTATAGAGAACTTAATACCTAGCAAGTCACCATCAACTACACACACTTCTCCACACTAATGCCCCTCAAATCACAGTATAGTTCAGATACCATTCTGGTATAAAATCTCCAGGGATTCTGAATGATGTGCATATTTCTTGATGTTCAAAGACTCTCAAGATCAAGGCTTTGACTTGCCTTTTCAAACTGCTGTCATTTTTGCAGTGGTTACTATATTCTATCTCCAGTATCTAAGTATAGCTCAGTGACCAGTTAATACACCTTCACTTGAAGTGTTGTGTCCATAGTTGTCCCACACATAAATATTGCCCTAGTCACTGAGTCTATGTTGACTATAAAAATAATAATAATGATAACAATCTGTATGTGAATGTCATCACTTATAAAAAACTTTCATGGTCCTTTCATATGCACCTTATAGTGATTCTGAAAGATTTTAAGGGCACCTATTATTATAATCTCTGTACATAACGATGAAGAAACTGAGTCACAGAGATTATCTTCAGGCTAAAAAGCTAACAAATAGCAGAGCTAAGACTTATACCTAGATCTTTTTTCTCCAAATTTTTTATTTGAGACAATAAAAAATTACCTAAAAATAAAACATTACCTATGTTGATGCTCTTCAGTAGTACCGCATGAAAAGAAATAAAATCAGTATCTGATATGTCGTAGGCATTGTATAATTTTACATCTCGTATCTTATAAAATTTGCTGTCATTAATACTCTAAAAAATCTTCTCAGTTTGGGTGATTAAAAAAACTATATGATCACACTGTTTAAGAAACACGTTTTTCTGTACTCACTAGTTCATTCATTATATTTTACTCTTTAAAAATAAACAAAAGAGTCTTACTGAACTGGGCACCAGTTCAGAAGCCAAATTTGAATGGATAATTATCAACATTTTTATTTAAAGGATAAAAAACACTAACAAATAGTCATTTGAAATGGAAATGTTTAGGGCCCCAGGTTTTTTTACACTACTGCTACTCCACACACCATGAACTCTGAAGGCAGTCACTGTGTGTTCAATCAAGTTGAGCTCAAAAGTTCTCCCAGTTGAGCAGATGGCTTAGTTATCTTTTTAGTATCTGTTTTCCTATATCCAAATGAGAAAAAAAAGTGACAAAGTATTCTTTTTATTTCTTTCTTTTATGAAGATGCTAAATACAGCATTCATGAATCACTGAGATGTAGGAGACTGTCAAATTACATTTTTGCTAGAGTTTCAAAAGAAGTATACTGAAGAACTATATTTTCAAATCTAAGCAATTACACTTACTTCTTCAAAGGTCATTTTTGACCAGTCTGTTCCACTGTTGATTTATAGGCTGAAGAGAAATGGGGTGCAAAGATAAACTAATGATCAATTCTTGATGTTCTTCATGTTTTGTGGTTTACAAGGCTTTCTAAATGACAAGATAAGTGCCAAGAGTTTTATTCATGTTATCCTTAATAAACGTTATAAGAATATATGGAAAAATAATTAAAATTAATGATAGAAGAAAATAATCTTTTTTCAGAACTTACTCTGATCTATTGCCTTTTCTGTTATTATTTTGATACTCCCATTTGAGATCATGAATTTTCCCTAGAATCTGAAGAGAGCTTAGTTCCTTCTTCAAAACATTGTGCATAAGTCTTCAGGTACACCTTGGTGTTTTTCTTGATTCTAGAACAAGGATAGCAAATATACTGCTGTGCTTACCATTACTGCCATCACATAACAGATGTTAATAAGTTGTTTGGTTCTTCTTCTAATGACTCACAGTTATTTTCATCTCATCATTCAAGCAGACTTTTCCAATTAAATAGCACTAAAATCTTGGTGAAAACTATACATTTTCCGTAGTATAGATTTACTTAAGTACAAGGCAGAATGTGACTTTTAAGCCGTCATTTATCTTTAAAAACAGCTGTACAAAATTACTTGACATTTAGTCTACTCATTTTCTTCTCTACAGTTGAGAGGCTTCCTTCTCTTTTCTTTAAAGTCATCTGTATAGGTAAAAGCACTGATTTGGTCAGCTTTTGCTAGATTACACTGAGTAGTCAAAATCTCAGTGACTCCAACAAGAGATTTTGTTTCTTGCTCATGTAATTTCTTTTGGGTGTGGGTCAGGAGCTTGAACTCAGAACCTCATACATGCTACCTCACATATCTACTACTGAACTACATCATCCACCTTTATGTAACTTGTTGCCTGCAGGTCAACTGAAGTTCTGATCCTACATAGTATGTCTTTTCATTCTAGGACCAAAGCGTATCATTTATCTGGCTCTTCCTATGGTAGAGGGAAAATCTAAGACAACAGTATGAGTAGTTCTTGGAGCCTTTGCTCAAATATGGTGAACATCTCACTTATGCCACTTCATTGGTCAAAGTAAGTCACATGACAACTGATGGTACTGGAACACAGGCCGTGCATGTCTTTTGAAAATGGGTAGAGATGCATTACCCTCCTGCAGGGAGGTTAAGTGAGTATTTGTGGATATAGTAAGTCCAGTTAATTCATGGATTTACTATATGTGATTTTGACCAAATGCCTTAAAAATAACAAATTTTTAAAAATCAAGAGAAGGATCAAAAACAAAAACTTTCAATTCCTACATGTGCATTACACAGCTCAGCTGATGTGGAGAAGCTCTCAGTCACTCCCACCTTGTCATCAATTGTGTTTAAATAATGTGAACACTAAATGTTTCTCCACCATTAAATTTGTGAAAATGTGCCTCCCAAAAAAGCAAATGGTGCCATTGTTACCCTAAGAACTTCAAGGGTTTGTATGGCAGAACCAAGCATGTGGATTACCCTTTGAAAGGCAGCTGGATGGATGCTCTGGGATAGAGGATTAAGCATGTCATCAAGTAAAAACAAAATAAAAGCAAATGGTGTCCCAAAAGTAAGGTAAAAGTTAAAATGTGCTTAACTTAAGTGATCAAGTGAAAATTTGAGATTTGTTGAAAGGCAGCACATCTTTAGCAGAAGGTGGGTGGCATTGTGGGGAAAATGAATCAAGCATCCCCATTACAGTACTGAACTTTATGCATCCTGATCATTCACAGTTTTTTCTCAATGGAGGTCTCCTTGGAACCACATACTTGCAGATTCCAAGGGTCTACTGTAATAATAGCATCTCCCGTAGAATGTATTGTTTTCTTGTTTAAGACAGCCTGTGCTCCATGAGATAGATTGAAACAGAGAGAGAGAGGTCTACTTTTTAGTTATATCCACAAGAGAAGATTTTCTGTTTCCTGCTAACTCTGGGTGTTACTTAATCTCCTAGAAAAACATATCTACAGATTTCAGCTGGGAGCTAGTAGATAAATGGCCAGTCCATGAACCCAAGAAATGGTTGCTTTTTCTCTGAATGTTTTTATGCTGCTTTGCACCTGGACTCTATGAGTTAGATCACAGAAAGCCCACAGAGCATTTTTGTAGAATAATGTCCTAAATGCCCACATAATTTTAATTACAGACCAAGCTTAAATGGATAATTTAAAATATGTTTCAATCATACAAAGAGAGAGTAAATTATCATCTATTATTGACTGAAAGAATTAGAAAGACAAATAAATGGTTGCTAGGTCTTTCACTATCATTTAGAGAAATAGAAGAGCCAAAAAAAATAGTAAAACCATAACGCAGGAGAAATAGGAGCAAGATATTTTTGTTGTTACATTTTCTTAATAAGGGGATGTTTGAAACAAGCAAAAGAATATAATTTTACTGAGAACATTGCCTTTCTAGTGTAAAGGAGGGTGAAGCATTTAATCAATATTTTTTAGCATTTCATAACTGGTCATGGTGGCTGAGAAAAGGAAAGGGAGGTTCATGGTAGTCAGCAAAAGGTTGGAGGACTTGTCCCAGCAGGTTGACAAAAGATGACTTGAAAATGATAAACTGTTGGTGTTCTTTGTCCTGTCTATAGGTGACAGATGAATGTACAGAGCAGGCACACAGATCAGGGGGATTAAAAAGAAAAAAAGACCAGCATCTTAAAGTAAATTTGTACTTAGACTTGGAAATGAAAGCATGAAGGCCAAAGGAATTCTGTATTTATATAATGGCTCTCCATTTTGTATTTAAAGCTTTGGCTTCATCTAACAAATCATAAGAAATGCAGACTCTCAAGTCTCAGCTCAGACCTACTGAATTAGAATTTGATTTTAACAAAATCCCAAGTGATCTGCATGCATGTTAAAGTTTGAGAAATAATGCTCCAGGATGGCTAGCCCCTTGCTAGGGAATGTCTGTGTCTTACATCACTGTCACCACAACTCATAGTTTTTGTTTCTAAAATTTAAGAATTAGAGAACTTAGTCTCAGGTCTTATACATGGGGCACAATCATATATCTAAGTAAATAGTGAATTAAAGTTTCAGATATGGTTCATGACTCTATAATCTTTACTTTTACATCTTCTTAATTTAACTTCACTTTTACCAAGGAATGGGTAAAAATGTAAAAAATGTAAACCCTGGTGCCTCCTATACTCATATTTCCTCTTGCCACCCTCTCTCTCTTAGTGTTCACAACACAAACATATACACCAGACACTAAAAAACATTTGATCACAATTCTCACTTATAGTTCAAGGATATAAGGAAAAAATTCTTACTGACAACTACACTTTTTCAATTCTGGATGCTGGTAGTTTTCCTAAAATTTGACAGGCAGCAAGTAATATGTAGACATGCTAGACTACTTATAACTACAACTATGTCTCATAAGGATAAAACTGGAATGTGTATGTCATAATAAAAATCATTGGCTCAAAGCTATAAAGAGATTTAGAGATTATCTCATTCATTGTCTTGAAATTTTAAATGATTTTCTAAAAGAACCAAGGTTAAAACCCAGGTCTTCTGATTCCTAGTTTAGGTTGCATCCATTTCTCCTACAAAGGGAAAGTTAAGAGCTAGATTGAGTAACTCTGTTAGAAATCACTGTGGGAACACACAAATTTTGTGTGGCAATATAAGTTACAGAACCAGTACTGAGCTCCTCTTCCCAAACAAACAAATGGCCAATTTATTGAGTGGTATCCAGGTAGAGTAAACTGGTAGTAAAGCAAACACTCCCTGATGGGTCCTCAGAGGAAGCCATGCTTTCACTGCTTTGAGCCTTTCTGTGAATTCTATCCAAAACCAGGGTTGGATCAGATTTCTGCTGAGATCCTACTTGACTTAATCCTTGGCTTGGGGTTACTAGAGAATTAAGGCATATTCAAAAGAAAAGAAAAGGGAAAAATAAACAGCTGGAGTTTGTGTGCTTGTGCATGCTTCTATGTATGTACACACAATAGTTTAAGCCTGGCTAAGACTTTTATGATTCACGTCATTTCTTGTATACAGACTTCATCTCAGTTCTTAGTGATTTTCAGTAATAAGCTATTTGCTTAGCAGGGAAAATAAGTGTCTCTCCCTATGATTGCCAAAATTGTGCTGGTCTCTGTGCAGAGCACATTTCCTCATCAAGAACTCAGGCCTTCTAAATAGGACAGAGCAACAAGTATTGGCAGCACACAGGAACATGCAGAGTGCCAGCTGACAATTCAGTTTCTCCACCAGGTACATAGCAGAGAGAGTAAAAGAAACAGTGCATAAGCTTAGGAATAGGAAAAAAAAATATGAAACAAATGTGATGGACAAATTGGAAGTGGAAGATATTGGAAAGCAAAGAATATTATTAGGGCAAAGGCTGAATTATTAGGCTGGATAAAATAACTTTTAGGAATACTGAGGAGGAATACCCTTTTTAATTGAGCTATAAGATTTTTTAGAGTATTCTAAATTTCTTTTTCTCAATTCTGTATAATTAGATAATATACTCTTGTTGATCTATGTCCACATGTGAGACAAATTATAAAAAATATGCCTCAGTTTCCACACAATTTTGGGGACACAGAAAACAAGTCTTTGTGAAGACAGAGATAGGGATTGGATTTATGCTACCACATGCTAAGGAACACCAAGGATTCCTGGCAACTATCAGAAGCCAGGATGCAGGCATAGAACCAATTCCCCCTGAGTCTCCAGAAGGAACCAACTCTGCCAAACCCTTGATTTTGGACTTCTGGCTCCAAAACTATGAGAGAGAATAAATTTCTGTTGTTTGAAGCCACTCAGTTTGTAGTAATTTGTCTTTACAGTTTTAGGAAGCTTATACAGATGCCTACGTGAATACTGCTTTTACTTTAAAGTGTGAATTGTCACTATGCTATTTTGTTATTAGAAAATGCTATCAACAAGGTAAAGTAAAATATTTTATAGTGTTTTTTTTATTTGACATATAAGAAAACTGAGACATAGAGAGGGCAGCAATTAGTGTTAAAATTCTTAGTCTACTTTTTGAAGGAGCATTTATTTAATTCTGTTCTCCATCATGCAGTTGCTCTGATATGAACTTTTTCATTTATTCCCAGAAATACTACTCTGTGAGATGAGTATTATGTTCTCTAGATTAATCAAAGTACTAGAAGCAGCAGAGTTGAACTTGAACACAAGTCTCTCTAGTTTGAGAGTATACTTTTTTTTGTGGTACTGGAGTTTGAATTTAGTTCCTCTCACTTGCTAGGCAAGCACTATACCACTTGAGCCACTCCACCAGACCTGTTTTGAGTTGAGTATTTTTGAGATACTATTTGCCTGGACTGGCTTTGATCTGTGATCCTCCTGATGAGAGTATAGTTTTAAACAGAGATCTGCAAATTTTTCTTTAATGGTCCAGGTTGTAAATATTTTGGCATCTGCAAGGAACTCCTCAGCAATATCTGAACTCTGGTTGTAAGTCACCACAGATAGTATGCACACAAATGGACAAGACTATATTCCAAGAAAACTTTATTTATTGGCATTAAGATTTGAATTTATATGATTTTCATGAGTCATGAAATAATATTCTTTTTATTATTTACCTTTTCAGTCATTTAAAATAGTAAAAATATTTTTAGCTCACAGGCCATACAAAATCTGATGGTAACTGGATGTGGCTCATGGGCAGTAGTTGGAAGACCTCTCTTTTAACTCTAGCAAGACAAAAAGAGCCAGTCATGAAAAAGTCCTGGGAGGTAAAACTAGAATATACTCCACTATTATATAAGGATTTTATTTATTTAAATTTAGAAACAAATATTTTAATTTTCTTTTTCTGCTGTGTTTCAAAGATTTTAAGTGGTGCATCTCCCTTATAGTGCAGAATGTAAATGTTTCCCCTCTTCTCCACACCAATGTCACAGTCGGGTTTAGTTGGCCACTAAGGTGTTTTATGACAAAAAAAGTGAATATGGTTTTTGAGTTGAGAGGATATAGGTGGGGAAGGATCTGCTCATATAGCAGTCTCTTCTTATCCTTGGGGAATAAGTTCCAAAATGTTTTTTGGAGCCATGAAACTATGGTTAGTACTGGATCCTATATATACTGTACTATGATTTGTTCTATGCATAAAGGTTAACCTATGATAAACTTTAGCCTATACATTTGGCACATTAAGACATTAGCTTCATAATTAATATTATATGAAATAATTATAGCAATATACTGTAATGAAAGTTACTGAAAATGTCTAAATTATTTACTTTTGGAATTTTTCATTTAGTATGTTCGGACTGTGGTTCACTTCAGGTAACTGAAACCGTGGAGAGGAAAACCATGGAAAAAGTAGACGATAGTGTTAAAAAGGAACAAGTGAGAATGTTACACATACAACCTGTGTTGTCTAATCCAGAGGAAGATGTCAAAGAAGAGCCATTTCAAATGGAGAGGAAGTGGTTCAGGAAAAGTAAGGTGGGGGGATCCTGAGGAGATGTCAGCACCAGATAGGATTGGGCAGACTGGAAGCTACCCTGGAGCTAGCGTCTTGTCAGTCCACCTTCGATATATCTGCAACCAGGTCATAAGCCAGCCCATCGATCCCCAATCTCCCAGCAGGAAGGAACTCCACATTTTCTTTCCTATGGTTCTTTAATTAAATATACAGAATGATCAATTCTAAGTTAAAGCAAGAGATGTCTATGTCCCTTCTTGATGCCTTTCACTTCATGAAAATATCATACCACCATAAGAAGAGGCCTCCTAATAAAATCATAGGAGACCAGGACCTCAACCTCCTGTGAAGAGAAGCACAATGCACAAACACGACATTTATGAGCAAAGGACATGTTTAAATCATCTCCTTTGTCAATATTTTAAATCTTTGGTTTAGTCTACATTTTTCTTTTTATAATCACATTTAAAATTTTAAGTGTGATTACAAAAAAAGATAATCAATATATTATCACATTAAGCCTTTTTAGTTTGTATTAATGCAGAAGAATACAGTAAATCCTTACCTCAAAGGATTGAGCAGTAGAAATTTCCTTAGACAATTGGACTGCTTTAACAGATGACACTAGGTGGCTTATGAGCAACAGAAATTAATTTTTCACCATCTTGGAATTTGGGGTACCTTCTGACTGTGTCCTCACATGATAGAAAGGGAAATATGCCCCCTCAAGCCTCTTTCACAAGGGCACTACTAGCACTCATGATCTAATCACCTACCAAAGGTCCTACCGCCTAAATTTGGGGTTAGGATTTTCACATATGAATTTTGGGGAGACATAAACATTCAAATCATAAGAAAAGACTAGATTAAGCCTTCTGATTCTTAGAGGACAATTGGAGGAAGTGATAAACTGAGAAAAGAATGTCTCAACCTTATTTAGAGCAATATAGAACCATAACATTCTTTTCTATTTCTTGCTTTTTATTCTCTTTATCCCTATTCATATCATATTCCCAAACTATCTGCTAGAGATAAAATTGATTAAGTATTGCAAAGTTTGGTGCAATTTCAAGAGTGTATTTTTATATAGATTCTGCTATGACTGTAGAAGCTGAATTTTAGAAAAATGGCCTGAGGGAAGATTGTTCTAAAAATACTATCTCTAGCAAAAGGCAGAAGTGATATAGAAATTGATAAGCATTTCTATTACCTATATTTTAAACCAACAGTCTGTGATTTTTTTTTTGAGCAGTTGCATTTTCTGGTAATAATATTTATATGTGGCTGTTTTGCTTCTTAAAAGTGAATTGTGTCTTTGCTCCACTCTATTATTTGATTCCCACATAATGGAAATAAATATATATGGAATATACATATATATGTATATTTGTGTGTGTGAGATATATGTGCATTTATGGTTGTGTAGTAATTCAGTTTTCACCATTAGCTATTCAAGATTTCATGCAATTATTTCTATTACTGTTCAATTCACAATATGGTATATCTGTGAAATATATACTGAATGTTTGTGTGCCACCCTGAAATTTGTATGTTGAAATCTTAAACCCCAATGTGAAGGCATTATGAAGAAGTATGGTTTTGGAGGAATATAGGTGCTGAAGTTTGAGCCCTCACTAATGGTGTTAGTGTCCTTATAAAGGGACCCCAGATAGTTCTCTTATCTTCTTTCTCCCATGTAAGGATACAACCAGAAGTCAGTAGTTTGTAACCCAGAAAAGGCCTTCGTCAGAACCCAACCCACCTGGTACTCTGATCTTGGACTTCTATCTTTCCAAACAAAGAGGAAATAAATTTCTGCTGCTAATCAGTCACATACTCCTTGTGGTACTTGATGATAGCAGCCTGAACTGACTAAAACAATAGATAATATGTAATGTATAACTTCAATCGTTTGTGAAATGATAGTATTCCATGCCACCCATTCAATTGTTTTGGGTATCAAGAGAAAAGGATCTACTGTTTATTGTTGGTTGAATGATCGATTTCCTTAGCTGTTATAGGGAAGTCATTTTCTTAATCCACCTATGAAATGGGTCTCATGATGGGTAACATGCACTCTCAAGCAGAGCCCTCCATTACACCACAGAGTATAATGAACTCTAATGAAGAATCATATCTACACAGTGTGCCACTAATCCTATTCTGTCACTCTTGAGAGATTGTCCTGAGACCTAGAGTGAAAACCTGAGAATCAGGAACAGGATTGGTCTCCAGGAGTTATCAAGGCCTTGAAGGTTATCCATGCATTTGTGATGAGCAGACACAGAAAGAAAAAATTTGTCTATTAGTCATCAAATTTATCAAAGTTACTATGTGGCAAGTCCTGGTTGAGTATTAGATTTCTTATCAGAGGCCAGATGTGGCGGTTCATGACTATAAAGACCAGATACTCGGGAGACAGAAATGAGAAGAATTGCATTTTAAGGCCAATCCAGATAGAAAGTTAGGAAGTCCCCATGTCAACAGATAAAAAGAGCATGATTGTATGTACCTGTAATCCTATAATCCTAGCCAAATGAGAGGCACAGGCAGGACAGTGATGGCCCATGTAAAAACACGAGACCCATTCTGAAAAATAACTATTAACTAAAGCAAAAAGGAATATAGGTATGACTCAAGTGGTAGAACACTTACCTAAAAGTGCAAGACCTTGACTTTATTATTATTATTTTTTATTATTCATATGTGCATACAATGCTTGGGTCATTTTTCCCCCTGCCCCCAGCCCCTCCCTTACCACCCAACCCACTCCCTCCCACTCCCCCCACACCCTCAATACCGGCAGAAACTATTTTGCCCTTATCTCTAATTTTGTTGTAGAGAGAGTATAAGCAATAATAGGAAGGAACAAGTGTTCATGGATGAGATAAGGATAGCTATACAGGGAGTTGACTCACATTAATTACCTGTGCATGTGTGTTACCTTCTAGGTTAATTCTTTTTGATCTAACCTTTTCTCTAGTTCCTGGTCCCCTTTTCCTATTGGCCTCAGTTGCTTTTAAGTTATCTGCTTTAGTTTCTCTGAGTTAAGGGCAACAAATGCTAGGTAAGTTTTTAGGTGTCTTACCCATCCTCATATCTCCTGTTGTGTGCTCTCATTTTATCGCGTGATCAAAGTCCAATCCCCTTGTTGTGTTTGCCCTTGGTGTAATGTCCACATATGAGGGAGAACATATGATTTTTGGTCTATTGGGCCAGGCTAACCTCACTCAGAATGATGTTCTCCAAATCCATCCATTTACCAGCGAATGATAACATTTCGTTCTTCACGGCTGCATAAAATTCCATTGTGCATAGATACCACATTTTCTTAATCAATTTGTCAGTGGTGGGGCATCTTGGCTATTTCCATAACTTGGCTATTGTGAATAGTGCTGCAATAAACATAGGTGTGCAGGTGCCTCTGGAGTAACCTGTGTCACAGTCTTTTGGGTATATCCCCAAGAGTGGTAATGCTGATCAAATGGTAGATCAAAGTTTAGCTTTTTATGTAGCCTCCAAATTTTTTTCCAGAGTGGTTGTACTAGTTTACATTCCCACCAACAGTGTAAGAGGGTTCCTTTTTCCCCACATTCTTGCCAACACCTGTTGTTGGTGGTATTGCTAATGATGGCTATTCTAACAGGGGTGAAGTGGAATCTTAGTGTGGTTTTAATTTGCATTTCCTTTACTGCTAGAGATGGTGAGCATTTGTTCATGTGTTTTTTGGCCATTTGAATTTCTTCTTTTGAGAAAGTTCTGTTTAGTTCACTTGCCCATTTCTTTATTTGTTCATTAGTTTTGGGAGAATTTAGCTTTTTAAGTTCCCTATATATTCTAGTTATCGGTCCTTTGTCTGATGTGTAGATAGAAAATATTTTCTCCCATCTGTGGGTGTTCTCTTCAGTTTAGAGACCATTTCTTTTGTTGAGCAGAAGCTTTTTAGTTTTGTGAAGTCCCATTTATCTATGCTATCTCTTAGTTGCTGTGCTGCTGGGGTTCCATTGAGAAAGTTCTTACCTATACCTACTAACTCCAGAGCATTTCCTACTCTTTCCTTTACCACCTTTAGAGTTTGTCGTCTGATATTAAGATCCCTGAACCATTTTGAGTTAATATTGGTATAGGGTGATATACATGGATCTAGTTTCAGTTTTTGCAGACTGCTAACCAGTTTTCCCAGCAGTTTTTGTTGAAGACGCTGCTTTTTCTCCATCGTATATTTTTAGCACTTTTGTCAAAGACAAGTTGGTTATAGTTGTGTGGCTTCATATCTGGGTCCTCTATTCTGTTCCACTGGTCTTCATGTCTGTTTTTGTGCCAGTACCATGCTGTTTTTATCATTATTGCTTTGTAATATAGTTTGAAGTCAGGTTGCCTCCAGCATTGTTCTTTTCACTGAGTATTGCCTTGGCTATTTGTGGCCTCTTGTGTTTCCATATGAATTTCAAGGTAGATTTTTCAATGTCTTTTACGAATGTCATTGGAATTTTGATGGGAATTGCATTAAACATGTAGATTACTTTTGGGAGTATAGACATTTTTACTATGTTGATTCTACCAATCCATGAGCATGGGAGATCTCTCCACTTTCTATAGTCTTCCTCAATCTCTTTCTTCAGAAATTTATAGTTTTCCTTGCAGAGGTCATTCAAATCTTTTGTTAGGTTTACACCTAGGTATTTGATTTTTTTTGAAGCTTTGTAAATGGAATTGTTTTCATATATTCTTTTTCAGTTTGTTCATTATTAGTGTATAGAAATGCTAATGATTTTTCTATGTTGATTTTATATCCTGCTACCTTGCTGTTGCTATTGATGATGTTTAAGAGCTTCTGAGTAGAGTTTTTTGGGTCTTTAAGGTATAGGATCATGTCATCTGCAAATAGGGATATTTTGACAGTTTACCTATTTGTATTCCTTTTATTCCTCCTTCTTGCCTAATTGCTCTGGTTAGGAATTCCAGTACTATGCTGAATAGGAGTGAAGATAGTGGGCATCCTTGTGTAGTTCCTGATTTTAGAGGGAATGGTTTCAGTTTTTTCTCCATTAAGTTTAATGCTGGCTGTAGGTCTGTCATATATAGCTTTTATAATGTTGAGGTACTTTCCTTCTATTCCAAGATTTCTTAGAGTTTTTATCATGATGTTGGATCTTATCAAAGGCTTTTTCTGCATCCATTGAGATGATCAAGTGGTTTTTGTCTTTGCTTCTGTTAATGTGGTGTATTACATTTATTGATTTTCATATGTTGAACCACCCCTGCATTCCTGGGATGAAGCCTACTTGGTTGTGGTGAATAAGCTTTTTGATGTGTTGTTGAATTCAGTTTGTCATTGTTTTGTTGAGGATTTTTGCATCAATGTTCATTATGGAGATTGGCCAATAGTTCTCCTTTTTGGAGATGTCTTTGCCTGGTTTTGGGATAAGTGTAATACTGGCTTCATAAAATGTGTTAGGCAGTTTTCCTTCCCTTTTTATTTAATGGAACAGTTTAAGGAGGGTTGGTATCAGTTCTTCTTTAAAGGTCTGATAGAATTCAGCAGAGAATCCATCAGGTCCTGGACTTTTCTTTTTTGGGGAGACTCTTGATTACTGCTTCAATTTCATTTTGTGTTGTAGATCTATTCAGGTGATTAATTTCCTCTTGGTTCAGTTTTGGATGATCATATGTATCTAGAAATCTGTCCATTTCTTTAAGATTTTCAAATTTTTTTGAATATAGGTTCTCAAAATAGTCTCTGATGATTTCCTGGACTTCCATGGTGTTTGTTGTTATCTCCTCTTTTGCATTCCTGATTCTACTAATTTGGGTTTTTTCTCTCCTCATTTTAGTCAGGTTTGCCAGGGGTCTGTCAATCTTGTTTATTTTTTCAAAGAACCAACTTTTTGTTTCATTAATTCATTGTATGATGTTTTTGGTTTCTATTTCATTGATTTCAGCTCTTATTTTTATTATTTCTCTCTTTCTATTTGTTTTGGGATTTGCTTGTTCTTGTTTTTCTAGGATTTTGAGATGTATCATTAGGTCATTGATTTGGGATCTTTTAGTCTTTTTAGTATATGCACTCATGGCTATAAACTTTCCTCTTAGGACTGCCTTTACTGTATCTCATAGTTTCCGGTAGGTTGTGTTTTCATTTTCATTGACTTCCAGGAACTTTTTAATCTCCTCTTTTATTTCATCAATGACCCATTGTTCATTAAGTAATGAGTTATTCAGTTTCCAGTAGTTTGCATGTTTTTTGTCTTTACTTTTGTTGTTGAGTTCTAGTTTTATTGCATTGTGATCAGATAGTATGCACGGTATAATTTCTATTTTCTTATATTTGCTGAGGGTTGCTTTGTGCCCTAGGATATGATGTATTTTGGAGAAGATGCCATGGGCTCAATATACATTGAGAAGAATGTATATTGTGTAGAAGTTGGATGAAATGTTCTATAGACATCAAGTAGGTCCATTTGATCTATTGCATATTTTAGATCTTGAATTTCTTTATTGATTTTTTGTTTGGATGACCTATCTATTGATGATAATGGGGTGTTAGAGTTTCCCACAACCACTGTGTTGGAGTTAATATATGCTTTTAGGTCTTTCAGTGTATGTTTGATGAAATTGGGTGAGTTGACATTGGGTGCATACAAGTTAATGATTATTATTTCCTTTTGGTCTATTTCCCCTTTTGTTAGTATGGAATGTCCTTCTTTATCTCGTTTGATCAATGTAGGTTTGAAGTCTACTTTGTCAGAGATAAGTATTGCTACTCCTGCCTGTTTTCGGGGGCCATTGGCTTGGTAAATCTTCTTCCAGCCTTTCATCCTAAGACTATGCTTATTTCTCTCAGTGAGGTGGGTCTTCTGTAAGCAACAAATTGTTGGATCTTCCTTTTTAATCCATTTCATCAAACGGTAACTTTTGATGGGTGAATTAAGTCTGTTAACATTAAGTGTTAGTACTGATAAGTATGTGGTGATTCCTGTCATTTAGTTGTCTTAGTTGTTTGAAGGTTTGATTATGTGTATCTAAGTTGAGGTTACTCTCTACTTTCTGGCTTTTTCTTTTCCTGTAGTTTGGTGTTGCCTGTCCTTTCATGGTTATGTTGGGTTTCATTTTCTGTGTGCTGAATCCCTTGAAGAATCTTTTGTAGTGGTGGCTTTGTATTCACATATTGTTTTAGTTTCTGCTTATCGTGGAAGACTTTTATTGCTCCATCTATTTTGAATGATAGTTTTGCTGGGTGGAGTATCCTAAGTTTGAAGTTATTTTCATTCAGTGCCCGGAAGATCTCACCCCACATTCTTCTTGCTTTTAATGTTTTTGTTGAGAAGTCTGCTGTGATTTTGATGGGTTTACCTTTGTATGTTATTCGTTTTTTCTCTCTTACAGCCTTCAATATTCTTTCCTTAGTTTCTGAACTTGTTGTTTTAATGATGATATGTCATGGGATAGTTCTGTTTTGATCTGGTCTGTTTGGTGTTCTGGAGGCCTCTTGCATCCGTATGGGAATATCTTTCTCTAGACTTGGAAATTTTCTGTTATTATTTTGTTGAATATATTATGCATTCCCTTTGTTTGCACCTCTTCTCCTTTGATGCCCATGATTCTCAAGTTTGGTCTTTTGATGGAGTTGGTGAGTTCTTGCATTTTCTTTTCACAGGTCTTGAGTTGTTTAATTAATAGTTCTTCAGTTTTTCCTTTAATTACCATTTCATCTCAAGTTCTGAAATTTTGTCTTCTGTTTGTTCTGTTCTGCTGGATTGGCCTTCCGTTTTGTTTTGCAATTCTGTTTTGTTCTTTTTTCTGAGGTTTTCCATATCCTGGCTCATTTCCTCTTTAATGTTGTCTATTTTTGTTCTGAGTTCATTTATCTCTTTATTAATTGTGTTCTCTGTTTCACTTTGGTGTTTATACAGTGCTTCTATGGTTTCCTTTATTTCTTCTTTTGCTTTTTCAAGTTCTCTATTTTTGTTGTCTTGAAATTTCTTGAGTGTCTCCTGTACATTTTGGTTGACCATATCCAGTATCATCTGTATAAAATTCTCATGGAGTACCTGTCATATTTCTTCTTTTAGATTATTCTTGTGGGCTTTATTGGGTTCTTTGGCATTTATCTTCATTTTGTTGGAATCCTGATCTGAGTATCTGTTGTCTTCATTTCCCTCTGGTTCCTTGTCTAATTTTTTGCTGTGGGGAAACTGGTTTCCCTGTTTTTTCTGTCCTCCTGTCATTGCCCTTGGTGTTGTTATTTTTCCTGTACTGTGTGCGGTTAGGTATTTTTTGGCTTGTAATAATAGCACTAGTGATATTTAGAATGGAAGGGTGGGAGGAGATGGAAAGCAAAGAAGTTAAAAGAAAAGGGAAAAACAAATAAAGAAGTAGGAAAAAAACAGAACAAAGAAACAAACAAAAAAGTTTCAAAGATAAAAACAGGGAGAGACAGTGTACTAATCAATCTTAAGCTTGTCCGTGTCTATCCAAGCCATCTGGGTGCCGGAGTCTGGCAGCGTCCCAGGGGCCCTCCTGATTTCTCCGTTCAACATGAAGTGGAGATGCTCTGCACAGGCTGGAGGTGTGGAGGGGTCAAAGTTTTGCCTCTTCTCAGTGGAGAAGATATGTCTGCAAGATATGTCTCCAGCATCTCTCTAAGATTTCACTTTAGGAGGCATGCTTTCTGCTTCCTCCCTCTAGCCGCCATCTTGGGATCCTCCCTTGACTTTATTTTTTAACAGTATAAATTCTTTATGATTTTGGTTGTATACAGTTCTAGGAAAAGCAAACAAATCTATACCAAAAAAGTGAATCAATACCTTCCCTGATATGTAGTTAATAACTTCCTGGGGAAGGCAGGAGAGATTACAAGGGCTGTGAAGTAGCTTTAAGGATAGTGTAAATGTTCATCGTTGGTTCCCTGAGTATATACATCTTTCAAAACTTATCAAACATGTGCAGTCACTTCCTCATAAGTATAACTTAACAACATATTAAAACAAATTGTTGTTGGGCTGGGGATATAGCTCAGTGGCAGAGCACTTGCCTGCCATACGCAAGGTCCTGGGTTCAATCCACAGTTTTGCCAAAAGAAGAAGAAATTGTTGTGCATGAAAATCTGACTATACTTATTTTAGAAAGTTAAAAGTGTTGGCAACCATACATGGACTCTGCCATCTCTCCCCTCATGCATGAAAGTGAGAATGGCTGACTCCATCTCAATGCTCCATTCCTGGAGAACATGATCCACTTTCATGGAGTCTGTGGTAATCCACAAAATCTTTACATTGTTCTATCTGCTGGCAACTTTACTTATAGGACAGTTTTGGCATCCCTGAGAATTCTGGCAAAGCCTGAATCTTGCAAAGTCACTTTCAAGGGAACATCTGTTGATGTGCTTTTAGGACAGGTCCATTCCTGCTGGTTTGCAATGGTCTCTCCTACTCCCTACAATCTCATCCTATGTTTCTACACAAATTATGGGGCCACCTAGGCTTAGTGGGTCTTACAATAGAGACACCTGTATACCAGATGCTGAACTTCAGTGGAAGATGGGTCATTGGATGGTACCAGTTAAACAGTGCTTAGCAGTGCTAAGGGACAAGGGACCCAATTCATACTGCTTTCACATCCACTAGGCATTGCTACAACTTCTCTCTCCTCAGGATAACATAAAAATTCATGCTATTCAGGTCATAGCTTTCATATTCCAACATTGGTCCCACAAAGCACTATAATCATTCCTAGGCAGCCATGCAGAAATGTGTATGGAGTCGTTCTCTGCCATCCTGGGGTCCCTTCTTAAGTAATAAGTTTGTGGGTATACACAATACCTCTCTACTCTTTGGTTTAGTAGGCCTTATCTCAGTTCTCAACACTCTCCTGGTAGTGATCAGATCACACATTAAGGGTAGTTTTATCAATAAAACCCTCTCATCACAAGAACTAGAGCCAGTAGGTAGTTTGTTCAGGTAACATGGAAGCCTTGACTTTAAAACAAACAAACAGCAACAAAATGATTTCCAGTGGTAAATAAAAAGCATATAAATGGATATGTAAATAAATTCTTCACAATAGCAGTATAAGAAAAAAGATGTACACACATTTAGACATATATAGTAAGTTCATAAATATAGTATCTATATATCTACATGTGTATATATGTACACATTATTCACAATAGTATTACAAAAATTATATAAATGTTTATATTTTATATGTGTATATATGTGTAATTCACATAACACAACTTTGCTAACTATTGTTAGTGGTAATATATGAATTTTAGAATCTTAGAAAAATAAATTAATCACTTCATATAGTAAAGGAACTGACTAAGAAAAGAAAATATAATAATCTAGTGGTAGAAGGAGGGTTGAAAGAAAAGTAAAGAGGAAGTAGAAAAATAAGCCACCTAGCATAAAAGTGGAAGAGAAAATGAGGCAAAAAACATATTTGAGCAGTTAACATGAGGTTTAGTGCATTTTAGAGAGAAATAGATGAGGAGATATATTATTGTTGCTGGAATAACTTGTTGTCTCTCCTGTATCCCTAAGAAAATATTCAGTAATGATCTAGATTACTGCTTAAGGCTTTTCAATTTATTTATTTATTAAAACAAAATAACCCAATTTGATTGGGGTTACATGTGACTCTTGCCCTCACTAAGTGCAGAGTTAAGGTGATAAATATGTAGTTCTCATTTATTTGGGTTGTTTCAAGAGAGAGCTGCATTACACCTTCCTGGCAAAAGGAGACAGAAGTCATCACTATATGTAAAATCACTGAGAGAGTCTCCTCCCAGCTGGGCAGTAAACTGGTGATGTTAACTATATTTTACATGACCCTTAGAACAGTTCACATACAAACATTGTTCACTGCTGAGGTCACTACATCTCCTACTTTCTTGCTGAAGCACTATTTCTTTTCCAGGGGCTATGATAACAAATACTGAATTTACAAAATAAGGTTCTAGCTTCATATCTGCTAATAACTAGTTCTGTGACTTTGGGCTACTTACTTGATCTCTTAAACACACACATACACACAGTTTCTATGCAAGACAATTTGTGGATAAAATAAAGTGTTTTTAAACACTAAGTAAAATTGAAAATAATCTTTTGTTATTTTTTTTTGAATTTTTTGACACACATAGGACTTTTCCAAGGGGACCCTAAAAAGATCTCTGAGAATGAATCATGTAGTAATTTTCTGTCTCTTAAAATAAGAAGCTGTTTCTAATTTTTTTATAATTATAAACTTTTGTTTTCTTTGATGAGTAATAAATAGTGATACTTTTACACCAATGACACAGATACTCTCAGGGAACTTTAAATTCATCCTCTGTACCTCAAACCAGAGCTCATCAAAGGTCTGAATATATTTTTCCCCACTGGCTCTGGTGTATTTATTGGAATAATATTCTGGTTCTATATGACTTTAAAAGAAATAAAATTACCTACATTTATAAACCAGGAAATAACTAACTGCTATTTCCCAATAGTCAAATATACTTTTCAGGTGTAAGATAAAATATAAAGACACTACATTATAAATATCTTTTTTATTTGAGAATACATACTTCCAGAAGTTAATTATTTCTTTCTGTACAGCAAAATATTTTAATGGTCCTTAGAAACTTTATTTACACAGGTACTTGCTACTTGTTAAAGAAAAATGTTCTGAAATACTATTCTATGGTTCTAGCTACCTCTTTCAGCTAAATATATGAAGACACAATTAAATTTTTAAACAAGTCATCTCAGTCTACAGGTAAGTTTTAATCAAATCTAGGAGAGTTAACAAGTATTTAGTTTGTAGTTGTTGATTTAGTCCAAAGCTTTTGTAATTGTTCACTTGTTGTTGTGTTTATGTGGACTTCGTTTTATAGTCATAGAGAAAAGTGTTTTCTGATGTCTTTTTGCTGTTGCTGCCAGGGACTCAACTGAATCCAGGTTGTGCACATGCTAGGCAAGTGTTCTACCACTGAGCTATACCTCCAGCTCCAAGATAGCTATCTTTGATTGTAGGTATGTTAGATAATTGCCAAATTAAACTGATGGTGTATCAGGAAGTAAAAGGAAGTTTTCATTTTAGACCTTGCATTTAACATAATAGATTAATGGGTTAAGGGCTCATATATCTTGTGAAAATTAATATCAGGAAAAGGACACATTTGAACTATGAATAGTATTTTATCACTTTTTTTCATGAATATATTTTGGAACAGACTTATCTAAAGTTTTCTGAAAGTCAAAATGGAGGAACTGTATGTTTAGTTGACTCATAAAGTATATTTAGGAAAGTTAGCATCACATTATTTAATCAATATAGGACTATTCTCATAATTTCCTGAGGCACAAGTGTATATTGTTAATATAGTCTGAGTTGACATGCATCATGGATTTACCTTTTTTTTAAAAAAATACATGGTTTTCTGTATGATTAATCAATTGATTTTGCCGAGATCCAACTTAAAGTAATTTAACAGAATATTCAAAATCAATAATAAGTTTCAAAATATCAAATATGACCATGTAATATATGTCAGTTATCTTTAAAGCATCCTTCTTGGCATATACATGTTTTGTTTTGTTTTTTTTCCAAATATCACCTTTATTAGTCACAAAAACAAGTGTGGAGAATGCAGCTCAGTGTGAAACTTGCTAACTAAACTCTGAGGCGGACTTCCTCATTCTGCTGTTATAACAGCAGGCCTCTCCTATTAGAGGATTAGATCTGGTTCCTGAAAGGGCAAAGGAAAACCCTTGCCTCCATGGTCAGCTATATACTACGTGGGCCCAGCAAAAATGAAAATGAGTAAAGTCACATGTGTTAAAAATATTACAGACTAATGTGCTTTGTCTATGTCATAGCTATTTTACATAAAATATAAAGTTCAAGACCAGCACAGATTAGAGGAGATGGACCATTCCTATTCAGCACATTCATACTATGTTTCAGCCGTGCTTTGGCACTGTAATTTTTCAAATTAACTCAAATATCAACCTTCATCTTTTTACTAGAATATACATAATTCCTGCTTTAAATAGGCTTTATTTAGCCTCCCCACAAATTATTCATTAGAGTTTAAAACTCTAACAAGCCATCTAAGCATTGGCGACCTCTCTGATCCCTATTTCTTATTCTTAATCACAACTACTGAAAGTGCTTATTAGGCTTGTGACACATAGCAAGTCTAAACAAAGGCAGAAAGGGGCTTTTGAAATCCTGAGAAATTCTAATTGCTCCTAGGGAAGAGGACAGTAAACAACAGAAATGCAAAACCATGGAAGCAGCACTGTTGTTTCAAAGGTCTGCTATGTCTAATGCAAGTACAAATTCATAGCACATATGTATTTTCAGAATCCTGAAAAGGGATAATACAGTCAACACCAGTACTTCCCACATCAACTCTTTTTTCTCTATTGAGAAAAGGAAAGTATCTGGTGCTACTAATTGCCTGGCATTTTCACCACTGCAATGTCTTGCCAGCATAGAATCTAGACATGTATGCTTGGGGTTTGAGGGCTTTAAATAGAAGACTTATGAATAATGGTGATTTAAATATATGTCTGTGTGTTCAAGCTTGTTTAGCAAATGCTAAGTGTTTTAACTTAGTCAAGGTTGGAGTTATCACTATGGAAACAACAGTGGTTAAAAAATGTGCCTGATTGCATATATCATTGTGCTAGACACTAATGAGTGAACAGACATACCACCTTGGTTTCTGCTTTGTTACATCTTTAAATGGACTCCCAGAGGAGCAATCAGTGAACACTTGATAAAAGGTTACCATTCATGTCCCCGTTTACTAATACCATCTTAAAAGCTGTTTTTAGCTACTGAGAAGACACAAAGAAAACATTCACTGGTCTAGGTCTAGGTTAGGCTCCAGAGGCCATGTTCTCATAAGGATAAAGGTTATTTGGAGAATTTTCAAGGTCTAAGGGCCTCCCCCTTCCTATATATGAGTTTACCTGGTGACATAATCTCTTGTTTTCCATGTGGTCATGTTTTTGTGAGTGTAGATTACAGTCTGATGTTACATTAATGAGAAAGTAAAGAATTAGGATCTGGTAAATCACAATAAACAAAGCAAAGTCACCAAGGAAAATTAGGAGGTGGGATTCAAGGATGGATATGCTATTTGTCCCAATGAAAGAAAAAGGAGCCTAAATTATTGGATGTTATTCATGTTCTGTCTTACTGAAAAAACTGCTGTTTTGTGAGATGAAGGAAGCAACATTTATTTTAAACTAATTACATTAAATGTTTATTTATTTCCCTCTGTTTTGATTATATGCTCACTCTGCAACCTTCTGATTGTAACCTGGTATCCTGTGTAGATTTGATACATGGAGAGAGTAGCTGATCCTGAAGACTTCAAGTACTTTCTGTACTCAATGATTTTTTTTTTTTTGCAATGAATTAATAAAATGACTTCTGACTTTGATGTGGCTTCTCTTAGAGATCATTTTAGGGATGGAATGAGCTGATCATATTAATATGAATATCATAATCTAGCTCAATCTCATTATATATTAATAAAATAGTATTCTAGAGTCTCTCAGAACACATGTTATGGTCTTATTTACTTTTTAGATTGTGTCAGGCTGTCATAGTCTGCTAAATCCTAAATAGACTAGGAAGAACTTTCTAAGGACGTTTGAAATAGAGGTTCAGAATCTAGAGTATGGTATCCTAGCTAAGACTCTCTGAGACCCAACTAGACTTCTACAAGAGCCTTGTTAGCTGTGGTCCTTGATCTTACAACATTATGTACCCCTGAGAACTTGAAGAAATTCAGAATTTTAGGCTTGAACCTAAAATCAATAAATCAGAGTTTGCATTTTAACAAGGCCCTTGATATATTTGAATGTATAATAAGTAAGTTTTGAGATGTGCCATGTGGGAATATATCCACCATCTCTCTCTCTCTCTCTCCCTCTTTCTCTCTCTCCACTATATGATTGTTAGGAGACACTTCTTCATGGGTCTCTTGCACTACTTATTTTATTGTTACATATTTTGTTGAGAATGCCAAGAATAAAAGAACCAAAAAAAGCGATAAAAAGTAAATGTTCTTATTCAGGCCATTTCTTGTGGGACTGAGTCGATGTCTCCTTCTGAGACAAAGAGCAGGGTTAGATACTGGCTGCTATGAAACACTGGGCTCCCTAACTCAGTGTTCTCCTAGAAGAGAAACTGCTGCATGTACATGCATCCATCTAAGAAATCCATTTTACTCCTGTGGGAATTAGGGCTCAGGAAACTGATACAAACATGCTGTTAGTGTTTTTTCTATAAATAATAAAGTCATATATCTCTGACCCAGGAGTCTTGTGTTTTCTGGCAGCATCCATGAAATTGTGGCAAGCTAACATTAGCTTATGAGTAGGATAAAATCTCAGACACTTCACAGTTACTGACACAGATTTCTATATTCTTTCTTAACACAGCTGAAAAAAGTAAAGTATTAGGAGAACTGAGTTCTTATCTAGGTTCTAGCATTAACTGACTATGCAAAGAATAATTATAACCTTTTCCATTTGGAATAAATTCTTCATGTGAAAAATGAAGAGAAGAGGAGGATGAGGATGGATGAATTAGGTGGTGGGAGTTTATAAACAGTTCCAGAAGGCTAGTATTTATAAGAATTCTTTATTTTTGTCGTTTCCTTTAAGATTTAGCATGTTTCCTTGAATGTTGGAAATAACAACAAATTATGTTCTTTTGTAGCCTGAAGAATTTGATAATCTTTTAAAAATTTATTTTCCTTAGCTCACCCTAATTCTATATTAAAAAATGTACATATATTCTGTGCACATGTGATGCTACATTTGGTGGTGATAATTTCTCATTGAATTCAAACTACAGGAATCATTTTGAGTATCATTTGTTCAGTTCAATTTTGATAATTTTCATATTCCTATTCATTTGGGACATTATGGAATTTGGACCTTTTAGAAGATAAACTGTTTGTTCATTATTCAATATGAAGTTCTCCTGAGACTAAATCTATATTATAATTTTCAAGGAAGTGAGAACAATAGAATTTAGAAGGCTAATATGTCCTGCCTGATCTATGCCAGTTTTAGAGTCATGAACTCAGCATAGTGTTAACTGTTCTTCAGAGATGGGGGAGATACATCTCTGCTAAGGGAAAAGCTGCCTGCACTCTACAACCTAAACTGATGGAGTGTATCTTGAAACTTTGAAAATACCAACTGCCTTTTTTTCTAAGTAAAACAGAAAAGAAGTAATGATAAAGCATTAACCTCAACATGAAAGAAAGATAATGCATTTGTCATGGCAAGTTTGTGTGTTTTGAAGACACAGACAGGACCAAAACTACAGCAGTTCCCCCTCAATATCCATGATTTTATTTTCTGAGGTTTTTGTTATCCATGTCAACCACACCCTAAAATGAATCAAATGTTTAGAGTTGAAAAGTTTAAAAATAATCAACTTTTAAGTTTTAAATTGCATACCATTCTGAGAAGTGTGATGAAATATTGTTTTGCCCTACTCTGTTCATCCCAGGATATGAATCATCCCCCTTTTCTAGGACATATATCCCTTATTCACTACCCCTCATTAGTTGCATAGCAGCTTTCGATTATCAGAGCTGCTTATTATTATCACTGTTGCAGTATCCCAGTACTTGTGTTCAAGTAACTATTATTTTAGTTAAAAATGATCCTAATGTGAAAGAGTAATGATGCAAAAGAGGCACATATATGGAAGGAGAGATGAACTCAAGTATTTTGTGGCAACACTGCAGGGCGTATAGGATAGAACAAAATATGTATAGGTTCAAAATCACCCAATTTCAGACAGCCACAGGGAGACCTGGAATGTATCCTCCATGGGTGGGGAATTTATTGTCTTTACAACCAAACCAGTCATTTCAGATCTCTTCTATGCAGCTATTGATTGATTGAGAATAATACAGATAGCAAGTAGAAAATCGGAGCTATCAGTGTTTAAACACTTTCTACCAAAATATCTTTTCCTAAGATTCCTAACAAATGAAATAAATTAGATAGGAAGCTTCTTATATATATATGTTTTAAATATCAGATAGCTTTATTTGAGATTTTTTTTGTGTTTTTTACCTTTAATGATTATTATTTTTGTGTGTGTTTCTTTTTTCCTTTTTATTTATTTATTTATTTTTCTCTTATTCATATATGCATACAATGTTTGGGTCATTTCTCCCCCCTTCCCCCACCCCCTCCCTTACCTACCCCGCCCCCTCTCTCTCCCCCTTTACCAACTCGCTGCCAGGCAGAAACTGTTTTGCCTTTATCTCTAATTTTGTTAAAGAGAGAGTATAAGCTGTATTAGGAAGGACCAAGGGATTTTGCTAGCTGAGATAAGGATAACTATACAGGGAGTTGACTCACATTGCTTTCCTGTACATGTATGTTACCTTCTAAATTAATTCTTCTCGAACTAACCTTTTCTCTAGTTCCTGGTACTCATCTCCTATTAGCCTCTGTAACTAAAGTATCTGCATTAGTTTCTCTGCATTGAGGGCAACAAATGCTATCTGGCTTTTTGGGTGTCCTACCTATCCTCATACCTCCCTTGTGTGCTCTTGCTTTATCATGTGATCAAAGTCCAATCCCTTGTTGTGCTTACCCTTGATCTAATGTCCACATATGAGGGAGAACATAAAATTTTTGGTTTTTTGGGCCAGGCTAACCTCGCTCAGAATGATGTTCTCCAGTTCCATCCATTTACTTGCAAATGATAAGATTTCATTCTTCTTCATGGCTGCATAAAATTCCATTGTGTATAGATACCACATTTTCTTAATCCATTTGTCACTAGTGGGGCATCTTGGCTGTTTCCATAACTTGGCTATTGTGAATAGCACTGCAATAAACATGGGTGTGCAGGTGCCTCTGGAATAACCTGAGTCACATTCTTTTGGGTATATCCCCAAGAATGGTATTGCTAGATCATATGGTAGATCTATGTTTAGATTTTTAAGAAGCCTCCAAATATTTTTCCAGAGTAGTTGTATTAGTTTGCATTCCTACCAGCAGTGTAAAAGGGTTCCTTTTTCACCACATTCTTGCCAACACCTGTTGTTAGTGGTGTTGCTAATGATGGCTATTTTAGCAGGGGTAAGGTGGAATCTTAGTGTGGTTTTAATTTGCATTTCCTTTACTGCTAGAGATGGTGAGCATTTTTTCATTTGTTTTTTGGCCATTTGAATTTCTTCTTTTGAGAAAGTTCTGTTTCGTTCACTTGCCCATTTCTTTATTGGTTCATTAATTTTGGGAGAATTTAGTTTTTTGAGTTCCCTATATATTCTGGTTATCAGTCCTTTGTCTGATGTGTAGATGGAAAATATTTTCTCCCACTCTGTGGGTGTTCTCTTCAGTTTGGAGACCATTTCTTTGTTTTTTTTTTATTATATTGTTTTATTATTCGTATGTGCATACAAGGCTTGGGTCATTTCTCCCCGCTACCCTCTCCCTTACCACCCACTCCGCTCCCTCCCTCTCCCCCCCACCCCCTCAATACCCAGCAGAAACTATTTTCCCCTTATCTCTAATTTTGTTGAACAGAGATTATAAGCAATAATAGGAAGTAACAAGTGTTTTTGTTGGTTGAGATAAGGATAGCTATACAGGGAGTTGACCCACATTAATTTCCTGTGTGTGTGTGTTACCTTCTAGGTTAATTCTTCTTGATCTAACCTTTTCTCTAGTTCCTGGTCCCCTTTTCCTATTGGCCTCAGTTGCTTTTAAGGTATCTGCTTTAGTTTCTCTGCGTTAAGGGTAACAAATGTTAGCTAAATTTTTAGGTGTCTTACCTATCCTCACCCCTCCCTTGTGTGCTCTCACTTTTATCTTGTGCTCAAAGTCCAATCCCCTTGTTGTGTTTGCCCTTGATGTAATGTCCGCATATGAGGGAGAACATATGATTTTTGGTCTTTTGGGCCAGGCTAACCTCACTCAGAATGATGTTCTCCAATTCCATCCATTTACCAGCGAATGATAACATTTCGTTCTTATTCATGACTGCATAAAATTCCATTGTGTATAGATACCACATTTTCTTAATCCATTCATCAGTGGTGGGGCATCTTGGCTGTTTCCATAACTTGGCTATTGTGAATAGTGCTGTAATAAACATGGGTGTGCAGGTGCTTCTGGAGTAACCTGTGTCACATTCTTTTGGGTATATCTCCAAGAGTGGTATTGCTGGATCAAATGGTAGATCAATGTCTAGCTTTTTAAGGAGCTTCCAAATTTTTTTCCAGAGTGGTTGTACTAGTTTACATTCCCACCAACAGTGTAAGAGGGTTCCTTTTTCCCCACATCCTCGCCAACACCTGTTGGTGGTGGTGTTGCTAATAATGGATATTCTAACAGGGGTGAGGTGGAATCTTAGTGTGGTTTTAATTTGCATTTCCTTTATTGCTAGAGATGGTGAGCATTTTTTCATGTGTTTTTTGGCCATTTGAATTTCTTCTTTTGAGAAAGTTCTGTTTAGTTCACTTGCCCATTTCTTTGTTGGTTCATTAGTTTTGGGAGAATTTAGTTTTTTAAGTTCCCTATATATTCTGGTTATCAGTCCTTTGTCTGAT
Organism: Castor canadensis; assembly: GCF_047511655.1. Lineage (NCBI taxonomy): Eukaryota > Metazoa > Chordata > Mammalia > Rodentia > Castoridae > Castor > Castor canadensis. Next base: position 103,579,421 of record NC_133392.1, on the reverse strand, counting down.
GTGTAGCTGGCAAATATTTTCTTCCACTCTGTGGGTGTTCTCTTCAGTTTAGAGACCATTTCTTTTGATGAACAGAAGCTTTTTAGTTTTATGAGGTCCCATTTATCTATGCTATCTCTTAGTTGCTGTGCTACTGGGGTTTCATTGAGAAAGTTCTTACCTATACCTACTAACTCCAGAGTATTTCCTGCTCTTTCCCGTATCAACTTTAGAGTTTGTGGTCTGATATTAAGATCCTTGATCCATTTTGAGTTAATATTGGTGTAGGGTGATATACATGGATCTAGTTTCAGTTTTTGCAGATGGTTAACCAGTTTTCCCAGCAGTTTTTGTTGAAGATGCTGCTATTTCTCCATCGTGTATTTTTAGCTCCTTTGTCAAAGAGAAGTTGGTTGTAGTGGTGTGGCTTCATATCTGGGTTCTCTATTCTGTTCCACTGGTCTTCATGTCTGTTTTTGTGCCAGTACCATGCTGTTTTTATCATTATTGCTTTGTAATATAATTTGAAGTCAGGTATTATGATACCTCAAGCATTGTTCTTTTGACTGAGTATTGCCTTAGCTATTCGTGGCCTCTTGTCTTTCCATATAATGGAGACCATTTCTTTTGTTGAGCAGAAGCTTTTTAGTTTTATGAAGTCCCATTTATCTATGCTCTCTCTTAGTTGCTGAGCTGCTGGGGTTCCATTGAGAAAGTCCTTGCCTATACCTATTTGTTCCAGAGTATTTCCTACTCTTTCCTCTACCAACTTTAGAGCTTGGGGTCTGATATTAAGATCCTTGATCCATTTTGAGTTAATATTGGCATATGGTGATAAGCATGGATTTAGTTTCAGTTTTTTGCAGACTGCTAGCCAGTTTTCCATTTCTTACATTTTTGAACAAATTGTTTTGCCAAAGCCACATGAGATGGGCTTACAATACTCTACTTTAGGGAGAGTTCTATGCCCCAATATGCATCAGGGCAAAGTGGGCTACACCAGCTGTTCAGCCCTTAGTGCTTTCTTCTGATGTTGTCTGATGTTTCTTGTGAGTATCCACGAAACAGTGCCCAAGAAGACACAGGCAAGGGCTACAGAGGACAATGGATTTGTCGTTCTTCCAAGAGTGCAGATTGAGTAGGTACCCAGTGAGATATCTATGGAACATTGTATATTTTTGGAAAAGGGAGTTGTGACTTTTTCAGCTCCCAGGATCTGATTACTGCTACAGATAAGTGGATGCTGTTGGGTTTTCTTCTCTTTTTCTCAGAAAGAAAGTACTATTGTAGTTTTCTCATTTATAGTCCATCATAGCATGTTGGCTTATGAGTGACAGAAAACATTTGTTTCAACTCTAATGTCACCAGATAAGACAGATCACATTCAGGCTTATAGAGAAAACTGTGCATCAACCAGAGATGTTATAGTTCAAATAGACCCAGAATTTGAATGGAACCCTGTAGTTTTTTACCTTTCATGGCAATTAGTACATTTTATATATAGGAAGAAGACATGCCTGGATATTTGAGTTACAAAGGAAAGATTACAGTGAAGACTGTACTGTCCTCTAATAGTTATAATATCCTTTTCTTATAATAAAATAATCACATATTTTGGCAAAGAATACTCTGAACAAATTCCCAGCTTCCCATGCAGCTAAGAATTGGCATTTGAGTGAAGAACAGTGAAACATAAGTGTCAGTGGTATACACAAATATATATTTATAAAAGAAGGATAGAGACTTCCTTTCTTCTTTTCTGCTTCCTATAGCATGAAGTGTAGACATGGTGCCTGAATTGGCATGGCCATCTTGAACCTTAATGGGATGTTGGGAATGGAGGCTCCCCAGTTGAACAACATCAAAGAAAGAGACTGCGTCCTTGATTATGTGATGGTCTTCTATCTCTGCACTGTCTATTGCAAGTTCCACATGTGAGAGAAATAAAGTTGGCTTTTATTTAAGTTATTGTCATTACAAGTTTTGTCACTTGCAACTATTCCAGATCCTAATAAAGACAGATGCTTCAGAAAAGTTGTCTAAAAAGTTATTCACAGAATTGGAACTCTTTTGTGAGTTCTTTCCAAGTTTCATAGAATTTTAATATTCATGAATAAAAATGATAGATTAGTTGTTGAACTATTTCTGCCTTTCTAGTGGAGAGTCTATAAGCACTTAGTTTTAATAGAATTTTAATGTTAAAATAGAATGTAGATAGAATAATTTGTCTTTATTTCTAGACCTTTGTTTTAGGCATTAAGTTTGCAAAAGTTATTTTAAAGAAGACAAATTTTGGAAATTTGTAGCTTTACAGGATCACCTGTGAAGAGTCCTATGACTTTACAGGATCACCTTTGAGAAGCCATCAATAATGTTGGGGGATCAACCAAGCTCCAACAAAGTAAAAATCATGAACATGTATGCAGAAGACTATGTTTTGTCTCTTTTAGAAAGGATAGTTTTTAGTCAAAATATATAATGTCATCATTACATTACAATTAATATTGGGTGATTTTAATCTAATAATACATAGAAATACACAAAATACACACACACACACACACACACACACACACACACTATGAAATCATTCCCAAACTTATATTAGGTTCTAGATTTTCTCTGTTTTCCATTTTTGTGGTAATTAGTCCTATTTCTGGTCTAAAATTGTTCTCTGTCTAAGCTTGTCACTTTGCTGCATTGTCCTTTCTAAGCAATGGCAATAATAACAACAACATAGTAATATTTTTCAAAACTGTTAAAAGCTAGGCTTATCCCTTGATGAATTCAACTGTTGTTAAATCACAAAGGATAATAATATTGTCTTTATGTTTGAAGATAACGATTCTGAATTGCCATCAGCAGTATACTTGCTTGGAGCTATTTTTTTCCAGTACTGATACACACTCTCTGAACTCATGAAGCCATGATTATTGTATCTAAACATAACAGTACATCCCATTCTTCCTTCCTCATTCTCTGACTGAGCCAAGATACTAAATCTGATCTTATATCAGCCACACTAGACACTACACAAGAATAAAGTCTTGTGTACTTTTTTCCTAATACTTCTCTTTTCAGGGCTGGAGGTTTGGCTCAAGTGTCAGAATGCTTGCCTATGAAGTGCAAGACTCAGAGTTCAGTACCAGAAAAAATTTTTAAAAATTAAAAAAAACCACTTATTATCTTCTACACCCATCAGTTAGTACTGAGTGTGTAGACATAGGCATTTATATTATACTTGCTCATTAACAGAAGGATTGCATATGTGGTAACTCATCTGGGCTCTATCATTTGGCTCCTGTCATAACCAATTTCAAGACATCAGGCTGGGATTAGTGACATAGGTTATTAGAAACAAAAGCAAAACCAAACCAAAACAAGCAAACGAAGGTTAGTTCTTGCTTAGAGAACTTAAATCTTCCTTGATCTAGGACTAGTGACAGTTCATCCTATGTCAGAGAAATCATTGGGTACAATAATCCATAACTAAATGGTAACTATATGGGCTACTTTCTAGGACATATAGATAATATTTATTAGTAACCATTAATAGTGACATGGTTACAGGAAATTCTCTAGTCAAGAGATAACGTATTATAAATCTACATACTGAAGTTCTCTATGGATTAATTCAGGGTCAGAGTATTTAATTTTATTACATTACTCAGAGATGAAGAATTTTACCCTAAGTGTCTTTGGTGGGCAACTTGCAACATCCTGCATAATTTAAAAGAAAGAGAGATTGGATTAAACAATTATAATAAGAATTAGTGAATGGATTAATGCTGTATTAGAAAAAAGCTATAGAAGCATATATTAGTAAAAGGTTAAATAGCTCAATAAATAATTTAGTATTAATCAAACAACAAATTTGATCAGCATAGTAGATCAACAGAGTTAAATAATTGCTCTTCCTCTTAGTAAGAGCTGGCATAAAATGTATGACTTTCTAGAAACATATGAGGAGTTGAAAAGTACATGTATGTGAGAAGTGCCAAAAATGGTATGGTAGAGAAATTAAAGCAGACACTAAGTACCTAGGGTTGTTTCATAGGTGTGATAGGACATTTTAATAACCAAAGTATTACAATAGTCTAGTAATTCTATTTTCTTCAACAGTCACCAACATTTTTTTTTCCTTTGTAAACCCATTTCCTTTTTTTTTTTTCCTTTTTCTTTTATTATTCATATGTGCATACAAGGCTTGGTTCATTTCTCCCCCTTGCCCCAACCCCCTCCCTTACCACCCACTCCACTCCCTCCCTCTCCCCCCCAATACCCAGCAGAAACTATTTTGCCCTTATTTCTAATTTTGACCAACATTTTTTAAAGCTATCAATAGTATACAAAAAGATGCTTTTGGTTGATAACATTTCCATAAGATATTAAAGGTTTCATTTCCTTCCCAGGTCATTCATGAGCTAGTATTGTCTTTCTTTCCATCCATGTGTCTGTCCAATTTGCCTTTATTAAGAACATCTTTGTGTTCCACTAATTGGAATTTCCATTATTCACTCTTATTTCTAATTCTCTCATCTCTAAGAATTGATGACATTTTGGGGTAAATACTGTGTCTCCAATCTCCTTTTCAAAGAAAACATAGGTGAAACTCTTCAGGACAATTGAATGGACAAGGATTTTTTAACAAGATCCCTGAAGCATAGGAAACAAAAGCAAAAATAGACAAATAGGATTACATCAAAATAAAAAGGTTCTATATAGCAAATGCAACAGTCAACCAAATGAAGAGAAACCTATACAATGGCAAAAGATTGTTTACAAACTTACTGCTAATGTGAGGTTAATATTTGGATTACATCAAAACTCTAAAAACTCAGTAGCCAAAGGAAAAAAAAACAAAAAACAATTAAAAATTGTCAATAAATTTTTTCTAAATAGAAGACATACAAATAGATATATAAAAACTTCCAACATCAATAGCAGGGAAATAAAAATCAAAGCCACAGGGAGCTATAATCTCCTTCCAATAAGAATGGCTATTTTCAAAATGACAAAGGTAAGCACTGAAAGATGTGGAGAAAATGAAACACTTGCACAGTGTCTGTGGGAAGCTAATTAATACAGTCACTGTGCAAAATAGTATGGAGTAACTTACTGAGAGTGCTTGCCTGGTATGTGTGAAACCCTGGGTTTGAAGCCTAGAACCACAAAGAAGGAGAGGAGAGGAGAGAAGAAGAGAGAGGAATGGAGAGAAAAGAAAAAAACAGAGAGAGAAAGAGAGAGAGAGAGAGAGAGAGAGAGAGAGAGAGAGAGAGAGAGAGAAACAGCTACCATCTGGATCTGCTAAGTATATATCTAAAGAAAAGGGTAGCAGTATTTGTAGATATCTGCACGCCCAAATATATTGCAACACTGTTAACTGATAAATGTTTAAAGACAATGTGTTACATACATATACACAACAGAGTATCATTAGGCCAGAAAATGAATTAAATCTTGCCACTTGCAGTACCATGGATGGAACAGGAAATCATCATGTTAAATGACATACCAGGCACAGAAATTCAAGTACTGCATGATCTCACATGTATGTGGATTCTACAAAAGTTGATTTCATAGAAGTTGAGAGTAGAATAGTAGTAAGTAGAGGCCTTGAGAGAATAAAGGAAAGGGTGAGATGTGGACAGGCTGATCAGTGATTATTAAGTTATAGGTAGGAATATGAAGTTCCAGTGTGCTATTGCACAGTAGGATGTCTACAGATAATGATGACCTAGTACATATTTCAAGAAATACAAGATGGGAGTTGAAATGGCTTTACCACAAAATTATATATGTTTGAGGAGACAGATTGCTTAACCTGTGTATCTACGTATCCTGATACATGTATCCATGAATCAAAATATGGTACTCTATAAATATATTCAAATTTTATGTTTCTATTATCAGTTTAAACACCTAAATTAGCTCAAAAAATTAGTGTCTGAAAAGTTAGCAGTCAAGTCATCATAGATCTCCTTTGCATTTCCAACACAGCACAGGACTAGACATTTAGTTCAACAAATTGAGTGATAAAAACTCTGAAGTTTTACAGTTATGAAATTACTAGTTAATCTTATATCCCAAGGTGGGATATAAGGTTTTCAACCTACTGTTCTCTTCCTTTAAACAAGCAAGGACAATGAGAAAATATGACAATAAAACTATTCAAACTTGGGGTGGTGGTGGAAAGCAGGTGATATGAAAGAGAATTTATTCCACCTATTTCAAAGCAGCTTACAATATGTATTTCTCCTCTAACTGTGGCCAGGTTAGAGATATAACAATGGATCTGGATCCATTTGTGATGTTACTTTGAGGCCTTGAAAGATTTTTATGATTAAAACATTACAAGATAATTAGCCCTGGAGGTCTCATAACTTAAATCCAAAGAAATAGTGTTGCTTAAAACTTAGTGTGGAGTAGGAATGAAGAAGTGATAGGGTCAATGATGTAAGATGGAAATGTCTTGTGTTGCAGCCAATTAAACAAGAAATGCATCATGCATGTAACACTATGTGTTCGTCATAGAAGCATTTATATCTCAATTGTACCAGGAATCACTACATGGATTTGGAGATACTGCATTACATCACCCCTACCTCAAAATAGAGTTAAGGGAATTACAGATGTAGTGAAGCAGACTGAAACTATATAAAAGGAAAAGAAAGGACTCTAACATATAAATCCATAGCATGTACAAGCATTGTATACAAATCTTATTTAATTCTTCCAACTCCATGTAAGGTGTTACTAACTCCATTTTATAGATAGGTAAAAAAGAGATGAAGGGTTGTGTAATTTGCTTAAAGCTCATATGTGGAGGAATCATGGAGTCCTTTATAGCTACTGAGGTAGATAGTGGCATGCTGGAGCTGACTAGTACCGGTCATGAGAACCAAGTGCTAAATTTTTAGGAATTCTGTGAACTCTTCATTAAATGTGGCCACTATTAAAATTAAATTATAATTAAATATTGGAATTAAACAAAATTATATTAAAATCAAATACTGTAACTATTATATTTATATTGCAGAACTATTATATAATGGTGTGATAGAGCACATCTCTTCCTGACTTTGTATTCAGTAACATCACCTTAGGGGCCTGATATAATCCAAGGTGGGTATATTTATATTATGGAAATTAGCAAATATTTCAAACTGGAGGTTTTATTGGTCATAAGAAAATGTTAATGGAAATTAAATACAAAGGCATGTCAACCCAGGTGTACTAACTCATATTTCAACCCAAGCTACTTGGGAAACTAAGATGTGGGGATCATGGTTCTAGGTCAACACAGGCAAAAAAAAGTTTGTGTGACCCCCATTTCAATGGGAAAATGTTGGGTCTGGTAGCCTGAGTCTGTTATTCCAACTATGTTTGGAAGTCTAAAATAGGGGGCTCATGATCCAGGCCAGCCTAGGCAAAAAGTAAGACCTTATTTCCAAAATAACTGGAGGTGTCATTCAAGCAGCAGAGTGCCTTTCTAGCAAACACAAAGCCCTGAGTTCAAACCCCACTACCACCAAAAAATTATGTCAAGTCTGTAGCCATTACAGTGTGAATAACACAAAATATCAAGGGAATATTCTCATAGTATTCCAAAGCTGGAATACTGGATCAGCTCAGAAGCTATACCTATTACTTTCATCTTGTTATCATAAATAAAAGCACCAATCGATATTCGTGTTAGAGTGATGCTCATAGTTTGAAATACTACTCCATATATTGGTTAAATACAACTCTAAAACACAGCTAAATTATAACAATTAGTTGGTTACTGATATATGATTTTGGAAAAAATCCAATGAAAGCATTTGAGAGAAACAATTGGCTATGTGGAATTTATAATAAAGAGAATTGCATATTTTATTATTATTTCTGAATGTTGTTACATTTTTTTGTCAGTTAAATATTTACCAAGGCACAAATGAATACATAAAATATTATTTAGGAAGCCTGAATTGAAATATGGAGGTGTTTTTCAGGGTATAAAACTGAATCTATCTTATAAGTACATAAAATAAATACAGAGAGATAACATGGTTCATGTGAAAATGTAACATTTTGTGAGGAGGGGAGGTGACATACAATTGATGTACAGTACAAGGGGAAAAACCATGAAAAATAAAAATGCATGACAAAAGGCTGTTATGCCCCGGAGAGTATTTGTAATGTCTCTTTGTGCCAATCTTCTCAAATATTTTGGAGAGACATTGTCATAGAATGAAATTCTGTAGAGACCTGTAGAAGAATCTTGTGCTTCTATCCCAGTAAAAACGTTTTTGAAAACTTTTCTTCTAGAACTACAAAATGCAATTTGTTTCTGACCTTTCCCTTTATCTAATACCAGCATTTTATATTACCTTAGTTTTTTCTCATTAATTTTCATTTCTCCTAAATGCTAATATGCATATTAAACGATAGTAACTCATCTTTTCAAAGTCAGTAGAAATTCTTGGGGGGATGCAAAGTTTTCTCAAGTCAAAACAAACATAAATACAAGCAAACAAAATACCTTTGGGCAACCAATTCTGTGACTAAAAGAATATTTTTGAAAGGTATGCCTGCTTTCCCCAGGAACATATGAGAAAAATTTCCTGCAAATTTCAAGCAAAACCAAGTTGCTTCCCAAATTGGCCATTTGCACTCCAGGGCTAAAGCTGAAAACTCACAGAATTGCCTGAGTAATTCAATTGCAAGCAGAATCGATGCAAGTGTGAAGGCTGCCCTGGTCAAAGGTTGGCCCTTAGGCAACAGCTTAAATCAATTTTGGATAAGCTAAGTTTGATTACACTTTCAGTGATGAAGCTTTCAAAAGCAATTTTGAGCTTGCGTATTCAGAGGTTATTTGGTTCTGTCCCAAATCTATCCTTCTGGTTAGAGAGGTATTTATCTGTCTCTCTTTTGGTGATGATTAAGTACTGGAGTTATGGAGAAATGAGAAGAAAAATAAGAGGGAATGATCCAGAAAGTAAAAGTAAGTAAACAGAGAGACAGTTGATGATAGATAGATAGATAGATAGATAGCAGATGGGAGGCTATCACTCATATGTGAACCAGGAATGCTTTTAATCCTATTCTAGTAGTACAAGATAAGAATAAGAGGAAGAAAATCATTAAGGAATATGGTAACAAGGAAAAGAAAACAGATTGGAGGTTATCATGATGGTGATATATGGCAGTCTAAGATTATTTTGGCATCTGAGATCCATTCTTCCAGGTGTTGCTGGCAGGTGGAATGTTTGGGAAATACAGGTGGCTCTGCAATGTGAAGCAAAATGGGTGTAAGCAATGATGTCAGATATGAACTCCAACAGGCAATATGCTAGCTTGAGAGAAATAAAACCTTTCAATTTATCTTTCTCCAGTCGAGCTAGTCCTGAAGAGTTGTGCCTCACACAAGTCTTCCTAAAGATGTGTTAATTCAGTTAATATTGCTCAGTTTTATTACAGAATTTTTGTACGTTTTAAAGCACATTGTTATTTCATAAACCCTGATGTTCCCAAGAATTTATGCCTTTTTAAGAAAATACAGTTTCCCTATAGTTATGACCACAAATTTTAAAAGCATGTACTAATATCCTGCTAGTTTTAGGAAAACATATTGTTATGGCTGGTCTTACAAAGTTTTCTGGGATATATATATGTACACACATAGAAGTGTCATAATGAAACTCCTCTTAAACAAACAAACATGCCTTTCTTTCCAAAATGGTGGACAGGAAGATAAAACAGGTCCGGTGTGGGGGTTGTTACCAGGGTGGGTGGATATAAGGGAAGGATGTAGAAGGGTGAATATGGTAGAAATATTATGTATTTACATATGAAAATGGAAAAATGAAACCTGTTGAAACTATTCTAAGAAGGTGTGGGGAAGGAGAATGATAGAGGGGGTGGATTTAACTAAGATAAATTGTGAGAACTTTTGTAAATTTCACAATGTACCCCAAGTGAAACAATAAGATGATAATTTAAAAAAAAACAAAAACAATAAAAACTTGCAATTCCTTCTGAGAGGACTGACTAGTAACCTGAGTGGTTCTCTGACAAGAATTATGATCTGCCTTACTAATTAGGCAGCTCAATAGGTGTGCTAATTGCATGGATTTTTAAAATTCAAAGAAAGAAACTAAAGCGTATGCAGCTATCTAAAACCACATTTCAGAGCTAGGTAGCTCAAGTTGCTTCTTTGCCTTAAAATTGTTGAAAGTGAAAGCTAGATTAAAAAAAAAAAGGTAAAATTGGGAAAAAAATCCAATCTACCATAAATGTTGGTCACAGCATAGGTGAAATAACATTTCCCCACAAGCAAGTCTTGCTTGATTTATTCAAATCTTATTTAAGTATATACTGGGTGGATAGCTAATTTGTGTCTCTGTAGAGAAACCCCAATTGAATTACATTTATAAGTAAGGAAATCTGGCCCATGCTGAATAGACACATTCAATGAGGACATGCCATTTTCAGTACCTTCCCTATCAGTTTTATGGGTACTAAAACTGAATTTACAGTACTTTAGAGAAAGTGTGGGCTGTTGAAATATCATTGCTTTCACAGTTAATTCTACCTCTTTTGCCTTTATCTGGAAAATCAAAATGGCAAAAAAAAAAAGTCAATTTCACTTTACTTTTGGTGGACTACTCTATCAATTATGCTTTATATGGACCGAGGAAAATAGGAAGTTTAATTATAATGGCACTCAGCACTTCACAGTAATGATTTTTTTGTTCATGTATAACCCTGGTTCTTTTTTTAAGTTCCATTTTTTCAGAGGAAGAAATGAAAGCACTAAAGTAAAGGTGGGGGTTTGGGGTGCAGCTCAACTTGGCAACCTTATCATGTACTCAAGTTATGAGATCAAGATTCAAATCTAGTCATAGCTATAAGAAAATGATACATGCTGGACATGTATGCCTAGAGATGTCTCACAAATAATGGGAGAATCTCTTATTACAGGATCTCCTATAAGCTCTGCCCATGAAAAGAACAGGAAAGGTGCTTTTGAAGGAGCATCTGTCAATACATTTCTTTTAGACTGAAAATGTTAGAATGTTTTATAAAAAGTCCTAATAGCTGCAACTCCCATGTACACAGGGTCACGTTTTGGCCTAATTTGTTATAGGGTCAAGGCTGTGTGAAATAAAATGAAAAGCAGCAAGGTCTACTTTATTGCCTTTTTTTAAGGTTGCTGGCCCACAGAATTGAAACTGTGAACATAAAGGAAATTTCCCTGGAGAGTAAGAATCTTTGTAGAGATGGCAAAATGATTAGGCTAGCAGTGCTATTGAGCTAAATTTTATGGAAACTCACCACAAAACCAAACATATTAAAATGCATTTTTTTCTGTCAATAAAAAATAATTTTGAGTTCAATGACAAAAATACACAAAAGGGAAAATATTGGCAGAATTTTTACTTTGTTAGGGAGTAAATATAACTTTTAAAATAACAACCAATATATACTACTGTCTTTTTTTCTTAACTCATATAGATTTCCTAGGATCTTAAGGCATTACAGATGATAGATGACTTGGAGGTTATTTGTTCTAGCCTCCTCATCTTATAGAAGAAAAACCGTGGCCAGAGAGTTCAGTGCTGAAGTCATCTCCAATTTAAGATCATAACCTAAATTCCTTGACTTCTAGGCTAGGAGTCTTGGTAAAAATTTATGGTTAAATTTGATTTTTCTATATATTTTAGTTACCTAATTTCAATAAGCTTTCAAACTTTTAAGGCTGATCAATGACAACAGCAAATACCAAAGTTTCCTTCTCCCTCTGGCATTTACTGACCCTTGTCAGCTATGGGGATGTATGTGCAATACCAGAAGCTTGAAGGTGCTGCTGTTAAATTGCCTGTTAACCTGAGAGAAACACAACAGCAGAGTAATTAATCTTGTACAACCCTCTCTATCAACCTGCCCACTTTTCCCCACTCATTACAAGTGAATGCTTATGTGCATGGCTGATTTAATTAATAATTCTAATAAAAAGGAAAATATCATAATGATATGCACAGGAACATTGGGAAATGAATCAAAGAACAAGGGTTGCTTATTTGGATACTCTGTGAGATAAAGCTGCAGAATTATTCAGGTTATGTAGATCTGAGTCTGCTTGTGTTGTCCTCCAACATTTGAATTACATGTAACATAAGAAAGAAAAGGATACTAACATTTAATGGGCACTTATTTAGACTAGGCAGTGCATTAGCCATTTTGCATGTTCTATTTAATACAGAAGTCTTATAAAAATAAAATATTCTTCCCTATTTTATAAGTGAGGTGATTGACACTCAATGATTGAGATTAGTGTCCAAAATTATGCCAGATTATGGTCTCAATTTAGATCTGCTTGATTCAAAGATTTAGACACTCAACCTGTACAATGGAAAAAGTGTTTGTGCAAGGGTAGAAGAAGTTAAATTCTAGCTTTAGTTATGATGCTTGATCTTGGGCTCTGACTCACCCCCTTTGGGCCTCAGTTTATTCTCCTTTAAAATAAAAAAGTTGCACTAGACCAGAAGTTTTCAATTGACATTTTTGAAATTTTATGACATTTTGACAGGTGTCAATGTTACTGTGAAGTGTGATAGGGAGGGAAAAAGCAAATTTTTCCAGGTTTACCTCCAAGTCAACCAAACTAACTCCAATTTTATCTTTGTTATGCAAACATGCACAGCATAGTGTTCTTTCAGTCAGTGATAGACCACATATTAGATGGTGGTCCCAGAAGATTATAATGGTGCTGAAAATTTTCTGTAGCCTAGTGACATTGTAGCTATCATAGCATCACAGTACAATGCACTGCTCTTGTGTTTGCTGTGATGCTGATGTAAATAGACATACTTAACCAGTTGTACAAAAGTGTAACAAAATTATACCCAATTCTTGATAATTATTGTAAATCACTCTACTACTGGTTTATGTGTTTACTATACATTTTATCATTATTTTAGAATATACTCCTTCTACTTGTAAAACACTAGTTTGTATTACACTGGCAACAACCTTCATGATTGCCGTGTGTCTTGATTGTAGCACTCATGTTCTCCTGTGTTTGATTTAATCTCATGTTGTTTTGTTCACCATTGCCCTAGGAACATTAGGATTTACCATATATGTACCATATAACTTGGGTGTGTAGTAGGTTATACCATGATGGTTTGTGTAAGAACACTTTCATATTGGCATAATCATGAAATTGCCTAATGATGCATTTCTCAGAAACTCTTCATCCTTGACAGTAAGGGTTTTCATCAGGCTTCATTTGGGAGAAAAAAGAATTCCACTAATTAAGAAAGTTGGAAGGAAACTGACTAGGTAATATCTAAATCACTCTCTAGTTCTAAAGTTCAATCAGTTGGCATGAGTAACTGAAGTTCTGATAGCATATGTATTTGGTTTTCACTTGTGGCAATTTGGTAACCTTGAACACCTCAGGCTCCCACAGTCATTCTGACTGCTTCAGCCAGCTAGGGATCATGTTTCTTGAACAGCATGAAATCATCATTTTATATCTATCTTTTTGAGAATGCGCACAGATAAGGTGAGGAAGGGAAAAATCCTCTAGCTTCACTTACACTCCATTTCAGCAATTTGCACACATCCATTATGTGTACAATGATTATGTCTCTCTGTGTTGTTTTTGGCATGCATGCCATTTGATAGGCCTGTATTGATATATCAAAATCTGTCTATAAATGCAAACCTAATTTTTATCAAACTTTTATTTTGAGAGTCCAGGAAAGTCTTTCCATTAACATCTCAAAACTGTGAGGATATAGCAAAGCTGGTTAACAATGCTGTGTCCTCAATAATCACCAAGTCTAAATTTATTACTACCTCTTTCAACCCAAATTAAAACCTTATCTCTTTCAGGAAGAAAGTTTTAATCTAAAATATGAATCATTTAAATTTGTGATGTCACATTTCACATGGAATAAGTGTTCACTATAATAGGCAAAAGTAAGAATACAAGCAGTAGCTTAGTGGAATTCAGGGACATTTGAAGAAACAGAGTTGAAATATTACTTACAAGGACACAGTTGATTCTAGATTCAATGAATCAGTCAAAAAGTACTGTTTACTTGTGTCAGTTCTACCTGAACAGGGAAAAGCTGTCACACTGCCCACATTCTTACTTTCTCTGGTTGCTTCTTCCTTTTCCCTTTGGATACTAACAACTGACTTATTTTTGGTTGCAAAAGAGGTCTATCAAATTAAGTAGGCTAAGAAGAAATATTCTCTACTATGAGAGGAGATTTTCTAGAGAGTGCAATAGTATCCACTGTATATGTCACTTAATATTGGAAATGCATTATTGCCTCCATAGGTAACCCAGGTATTTAAAAGACAGCTTTGGCAAGTTCTTTGAAGATTTTATGAGAGATATTTTTGACAGAAATGCTTTGTTACTTTAAATAAATGCACACATACATATGGCCAGCAGGCCTGGTAGCATCTTTAGGTCATATATCAGCAAAGGATTTGAGACCATACTTTGGGAACACCTCACAGAGGAGTTTGGCATTCAAGCATTGCAGCAATGTTATTATATATTTTGGACCTATAAACAAAGACCCTGTCAATATGAAGGCTAGATTTGTCCTATATTTTCATTTATTAGGTCTCAGGAGAAGGTAAATTAAACCAAAGTGGTGTGAATTGTAAGCACTTTGCTTATGGAGTTTTCTTCTTTCTAATTAATTCTCCTTCCTTTCTTCCTTCTACATGGTGAGTCTTTTGAGACAGGTCTTAAAGTAAACATTTATCCTTTTGTGAAAGCTAAAAACAAAACATAAACAATATTTTTTGTTTATAGAAATGACTATATTTTACTGGTTACTGAATTCTTTCTTAAATGATGGTGTACATTTGATGAAGTGGACCCATAGATGGCAGGATGGGACCAGTCAGTTCATATTTTTTAAGGAACAGACATGGAAGAATATATTTTGTTGTTCGTATTTAAAAAGAAAATGCGTGGGTGAAAAATAAGAAGAAAATAAATAATTCTGAATCCCAAACTTTTTACTTAATAGGGGATTTTACTATGAACAGCTGGCACACTGTCATCCATTACCAATTTTGTTAAAGCACTTCCTCCTCTGAGGACTGGTCTACACTTATGTGTAGAATAGTCTCCTCTCTCTCTCTCTCTCTTTCCTCTCTTTCTTTCTCCCTACCTCCCTCCCTTCCAATAGTATACTTTTTAAATGCAAATGTATTTAGAAGTTTTGCAACAAAGGGGATGATGAAAGATATTCATTGTTATATTAGCTTTCTTATAGTTTTCCTACCTAAATTTTCTCCCCTCTTACTTTACCAAAAGTAATTTAAAGTAGTTCTATTGATAAAATTATGAAGATCCCTACTTAAAATGATAGTTACACTTACAATTAAAACCTAATAAGAGTTAAATCAAAACTCTTGCTTATTTCTCCAGAACTCAAGAAAGATATAAATAAGGAAGGCTTTTAGAAAAAAGGAAGTATAGCAAAAGCTCACCAAAGGTCACTGTGTTGTGGCTTTGCAAGTCAGGAAATGGTTGATATGCATATAGCCATGGGGCTATTAACCGGAAAATAAGCACATGCAGATAGCTGCTAGAGCATGTAGGTATAACAGTAGCTTTGAATTCTTCCTTTCATACAGTTACCTCTAGAAAGAATAGTTTGTTACCATGTCTCTATTTCTTCTTCTGTTTGCTAAATCTTAATCTAGAAATCTTGCTTCTACTCCCAGTTTTCCACAGAAACTGCTCTGACAAAGATCACCAATCACTGCCCAATTGCCAGATACAGAAGGTGACTTTTAGACTATTTCCAACCCAAGCTAGCAGTGAACATTGCTGCCCTTCTATCCTTCTAAATGATCTCCAACCCTTGGCTTCCATAGCACTGTTCTTCCTTTGATATCTCCATCCACATGGAATCTATACACTTCCACAAGAAATTTCTTCAATTCTGATTTAATTTGAATTTCTGTCCTTAGGCATCTTTTCACTGTCTATGCTTTTATGAGAACTCTAATTTACTTTCATGGATGAAATGACGACCTCTGTCCTGATAATTTCCAAATATTTATTTCCATTTTGGATTTTATATCTAACTACCTACTAGACATTTTTGCCTTAAACTAAAACTGTCTAAAATTGAACTCATCTTCTTCTTTCAATCTCTACCTCCTTGCAAACTCTAAAGCCTTAATCCTTCTCTAAAGTTCTTATTCTGGTTAACACCACCCAATCTAATCATTAGGAGTTAACTAGAGTCCTGAAACTCCCTTCTCCAGATCTGGTCATTAATTCATACCTCCTAACTATCTCTCAACTCTTTCAACTCTGCTACTCATTTTGTGCAATTATGCTATTGCTTTTATTATTGAAAAGTTAGTACCTAGGTTTAACATCCACTTTGCTTAAGAAAGTCTTTCAGAAATCACATCTGTTCACATCATTCGTTTGGTAAAGCCTTCCAAATCCAGGATAAAATCTATTCATTTCCAATTCTTCTTGTACTAATCCCTGCCAATTTGTCTGTCTGACCTCATCTTAGTATTCTTCAAAATTTCCTTTTCTTACCTTTTATTCTTACCTATGAAAGTACCACAGTGTCTTTAAATGTATGAAATGTCTTTATACTGCCACATGTTCATATGAGCTGTTCCATGTTAGCCTCTCCTCTCTCTCTCACTCACACTCACACTCTCTCTCTCTCTCTCTCTCTCTCTCTCTCTCCTTTCTTTCTCTCTTTCATCATCACCCTCATTCCCAGGACCAACCCAGCAGTGCCCTTAGTTCAAGGAGCATATAGCTCTATAGCTTGTCTTGAGTCCTTGAGACCAAGTTGATTGCTCTCTCATTTGTGCCAATCTACCTTGTGTTCATGATTGTTGTTAAATGAACTCCTGTAAATTTATGCCACTGAAAATGAAAAGTGAGGGCTAAAATGGTGTTTCAAGCTGTAGCTTAGTTATAATTCAAATAGTGATTTGAAACTACTCTAGGAGAAAAATCTTCCATGGTCCTTGAGACTGGATTGTGAGCTTCTTCTCTCCCACAGAAAGAGAGGTATCACTGACTGTATTACACTGAAGCTGCTTGTTTTCTTATCCCTTTCCTCTCACTTGTCTGAGAACTCTTTGAAATGGGAATTCCAAGTGTACTAATTCTTTTCTTTCCAACATCTAGTACAGTCCTTTGCACATTGTAGGCAGTCAATATACATACTTGATAAATGAATGCTGCTATCAAATGAATTATCTGGACCTCAAAATAGAACTGCCTTTATTTTTTTAGATTTCCTAGATTTATGGACTGCTAGGGTATCAGTATGATATATTTAGTCTGAAATTAATTCCATAAACTCTGGTTAGTGAACTAGGAAATAGATAAAGTTAAATTGTGAAGTGCATTTGGGACATTATTTAACACGTGCAGGCCTTCTCCTTAGCTCACTATGGAACTATTTACCATGCAACCTCTCCATATATTGTTCTTTCAAATGAATAAAGAAATTAGAATAGAATTTGAATCAGAGTAAGCTAACAGTGTTATCTGTAATTACAGTGATACTGCCTTGTATCTCTAGAAGTTACAAGTAAGCATTCTACAGCTAAAATATACTTCATTCATTCATTAATTCATTAATCTATTCATTTGCTTATGATTGCTTTCTTGGCTCACTAAAGATTTATTAGTTACCTTTTAAATAGCAGACACTGGGTTTAAAGCACATAAAATAAATTGAGACATTGAACCTGTCTTCTCAAAGACCTTACGATTTGGTAGAAAGACAAAATATATGGATAAATAATTATAAGGGATGGAGTTGTTGTCAAGTGGTAGAGTGCTTACCTACCATGCATGAGGCTTTGGATTTGATCCTCAGTACCAAAGAAATAAAATAAAAATTATAGTACAAAATAGAAATGCTTAGTACAATATGAGCTGCAGATGTTGTCATATAAGAGTTCTGCACATATAGACAGTTTATCTAACTTCCATGGGTATATTAATAATTACAGACAAGAGTTGCACACTTTGTCCCTAACAAATTAGTCCAAATTGTACTAGAAAGCAGTAGGAACCTCAGAGATCCCACTCCTGTTTCTGTAAAATCAAAATGAACATGTATATGATGAACAACAGAATATTTGCACTTTCCAGGGCTAGCTTACTATCCCAGGATGATAGCATAAATGTAAATATGTCAGGTTACAATAAATGTGTTAGCTGTAAAAGAAGATAATTGAGGTAACTGTGTAGTTGAAGAGCCAGTGTACTCTCTGTATTACAGTCTGACATTTTAGAAACACTTGATTTGAAAATTAGGAATTGGTTACTTAACTTCTAAAAAGCACTACAATTAATTGCAGGAGGAATTGGTAGGTAGGTTTTTTTAACGGATGCTTGTGCTTCTTTATCTGTATTCACTTATAGTTCCAAAGATGCGTTTGAGTTAGCGGCTAAGCAAGGTAGGAACTTTCAGGATTAAACTCATATTATTGTACCTTCCAAGAGTCCTTTGCTTTTTCCCAGCTAAAACATTTCAGAGAAAACTAAGCATGCCCAGAGCTGTTCCTGCCTGTCATCTTTATGATACCAGTTGAGCATGCCCAAAAGTGTTCCTATCAGCCATTTTAATCTTTCAAACAAACTATGACCTTGACCTAAGCATTTCTCAAAATGTCTCTGCCATCTTTCCTTCTTAAACTATGACCTTAAACTGAGCATGGTCAGAAATCTGCTCACTCCTAAAATGCTTTCCTTTATAAATATGTGTAGACTCCCCAAAGAAATTTCCCATACTTCATTTGTTTGAGGAGGTTATTGCTTTGGGAATAACTTCAATGATCTTCTTACCTGATATAGGTAATATATCTTTCCCCACTCTTTTATTTCTCAGACATGTTTCTTTTTGGATTTACACTTACCAAGATACAAGCTCATTGCATTCTGTTACATTCTGAATGTAGTATTTAGTTGAATGAATTCTTAAGCAACATTTAGAAAAACAGTTGCCAAATACAGAGTAAAAATGTTATCTATATGGATAAAATACTCTGTCAATGTTTATTTACCTACTCTAATTCTGTTTATTGCATGGGAAATTCTGACTATTCCAAGATGAGTATCTAATGAAGAATAAATCCAAGCCATAATTAATCTATGCTTCAAGATAACATAAAGCAAGAAATAAACATCATCCACCAAACCAACTATCTCAGTCAGGAGATGTGTTTCTGTTAGCCTTTCTATTTATGTAATGTTTTTTCCCTTTTCTCAGCTTTAAGATATTTTCTATGTACCTGTAGAGTTCTGCAGGGATTATAAAATTCTCAAATACCCATATTATTTGGAGACAAAGCTTTCTGTCTGTAAGGAATGTGTAACATCAAGCTGAGGTCTTAAAATAAACATACTCCATTCTTAGGTTTTTATCTTTGCTCATGTATAGGAGCCAGGAGACCCCTGGAAGCATTTTTTGCAACATTGTGTTACTTACGGTTAAGAGGCAGGCTTGCATTGGTCGTGCCTAGCTTGTTGGCAGCCACACAAGTATAGTTGCCAAAGTGCTCCTGTGTCACATTAGTAACAGTGAGAATAGATCTTGTGATAAAATTTTGAATAATAATTCCTTGTTGGCCATTGAAGAGCCTAAAAGACAAAATAAGCTCTAGGTAAATATGCGTTGTGAACACCAGTTTCATATTTATCGTAGGTGGAGTTGCCATGGCAACCCACAGACAGTTTGAGCATATCAATATTAGTATATAGCATGATATTAATGCAATTATATTTTTCTCCCTGATTTGAGGGAGGGAATGTTGCTGTCAGCTGTAGATGGCTCCTATGGAATTATTCGTGCTATATAACAAATTGAATTTAGCTATCCACAAGTCCTATTTATGCACTGTCCTTACCACAGTAAGGGCATTTCATGTATTAAAGTCAAGAAAGAGCAAAGGCAAATAGATGCAAAGATTCTACTTATAGTAGAAACTGATCTGATCAACTGGCTAGTGTATGCCTAGGCCATTTCAGATGACATTATTAGGTAACTCCCATGAGAGTTAACCCTCCAAATGTGATAAGATGGTTCTGAGTCCAATATTACTGTTGCCATGGACAATCCAGACAGATGACTTCCTCTAAACCTGAAAAGAAGTAGTAATATTGTTTGAAGATAGCATTTAAAATTCAGTAACATCTCTGCCACATTTTAGGAATGTGCCTGAGAAAGTTCTTTTACCTCTCTGGGCCTCAATACAAGATTTAATTTGATTTGATTTTATCCTGACTTTCCATGATCTCTCTCCAGTCTTACCACCCAAAGTCTTCACTCTGAAACAGACTGATATACCTTCACATTGTCAGTGTGCGTCATATCTCTCTTCATGCTTCATCCCTTTCCTGAATCTGCATGCTGCTATTACAACCCTTGTTTCTGTCATGTTTATTATTTCCTTCTGAAGAAGGCCTATCTCTCTTTTTCCAATGCTCCTTAAATGACTCTCTTCTCTCTCTCTCTCTCTCTCTCTCTCTCACACACACACACACACACTCTCTCTGTAAGCTTCTCTTGCATTGCTTTCACTATCAGTTTTGATCCACATAGCTTTTCAAACCAAATAAATTGAATTGTTTTAAGCTTCTAAAATATCAAAGCCATATGGACACACATTCCCTGATATTTGAATCATTTGCAGCCTTATATAGTGGTATTCCAGGTACATAAGAAGTTGCATATAGGTCAATGAAGTTGAGGTGACAGTCTCTCAATCATTATTAATCATCTTCTAGAAATTTTTTCTCTAAATATGAACTTTGCTACAATAAAGATTCCAATGAGATGTTAACTTCTCTCTGACTAATTTAAGATTTATTGAGAAAGGTGAACTGATCACAATATGGGCTTTGTAAATTTATAATCCAAATGGCATGTTAGTTGTTCCTCTTCAATGTGCTCATTTTTGTACTAAATATTTCTTTGATCATGAAGATGCTAATAAATGTTACCCTTCTAAAAATTTAAGTTGACTCTTTGCATAAATTTAATTTAACTCTTTGCATTGTGTTATGCAGCTTGCCCCTGAATGTAACTATAATATACTATAGTAAAATGCAGATTAAAAGTTGTTACACTTGAATACTCTGGGAGTTACTTATAATAGCTGAATTTGACTTATCCAAAACATAAACTTTAATCAGATTAACAAAACTTTAAGTTGAATAAATAACAACTTGAGCAATATATGTAATGCTTCCCAATTCTAACACAAGAAAATAGAGCATAAAGCATTTCAAACCTACTAAAATTTGTGCTAAATTCCCATAGTGATTATTACATATTTACATGTATCATATTGCTAACTTTATATTTAACTGATGATATATGTTGGGTGTTAAAATCAGCTTTGTTGCCCCGCCAAACTTGTCATTGGAGATCAAATCAATTTGCCCATATTTCTGTAACAGACACATACTCCAAAGGACTCAGAAGCTTCCTGGACTACTAAATCCCTGTTGTGCCCCATCTACCAAAACCAACACTGTTTTGCTGCTAAAGAATTGAGAAATAAATTAACCAGAGTCTTCAACTGTCTAGATTGGTGAGACATTCTCAAGGGAGTGCATTCAGACACTGTGTGACACTATTGGCTTATGTTCTTAACAGCTGCCTGTCTGAGTGAGTTGGCTCTTGATTCCCTGCCACTTAATATACCTGGAGGCAAAGCCACAGGTGTTACTGAGTCATGCAGTATACCCATGCTTTGTATGTGAAGGCCCATTTTTGGCTTTTGGCCAGCAGTACAATGTGTATCCTTACCAAAGTAGCACATTACTGCTCCAACCCCTGCTACTTGGATCAGCCAGGCAGCTAATTATAGCCAATAAAAAAAGATCCTTGAGGGATTTTCTTCTCTCTAGTAGAAGCTACCTTTCATAGATTACTGAAGTCTAATGCTTACTTTCTTCTACTGTTGCAAGTTTTAGAACTGCTGACTCCTCAAATACCACCATTTAAAACTTTGTCCTGCACCCCAAAAAGGAGATCTATAGGCCAATCTCCTTAATGAACATTGATGCAAAAATCCTCAACAAAATAATGGCAAACTGAATTCAACAACACATCAAAAAGATTATTCACCACAACCAAGTAGGCTTCATCCCAGGAATGCAGAGGTGGTTCAACATATGAAAATCAATAAACATAATAAACCACATTAACAGAAGCAAAGACAAAAACCACTTGATCATCTCAATAGATGAAGAAAAAGCCTTTGATAAGATCCAACACCATTTCATGATAAAAGCTCTAAGAAAACTAGGAATAGAAGGAAAGTACTTCAACATTATAAAAGCTATATATGACAAACAACAGCCAGCATTATACTTAATGGAGAAAAACTGAAACCATTCCCTCTAAAATCAGGAACTAGACAAGGATGCCCACTATCTTCACTCCTATTCAGCATAGTACTGGAATTCCTAGCCAGAGCAATTAGGCAAGAAGAAGGAATAAAAGGAATACAAATAGGTAAAGAAACTGTCAAAATATCCCCATTTGCAGATGACATGATCCTATACCTTAAAGACCCAAAAAAATCTCAACTCAGAAGCTTCTAGACATCATCAATAGCAACAGCAAGGTAGCAGGATATAAAATCAACATAGAAAAATCATTAGCATTTCTATACACTAATAATGAACAAACTGAAAAGAATATATGAAAACAATTCCATTTACAATAGCCTCAAAAAAAAATGAAATACCTAGATGTAAACCTAACAAAAGATGTGAATGACCTCTACAAGGAAAACTATAAACTTCTGAAGAAAGAGATTGAGGAAGACTATAGAAAGTGGAGAGATCTCCCATGCTCATGGATTGGTAGAATCAACATAGTAAAAATGTCGATACTCCCAAAAGTAATCTACATGTTTAATGCAATTCCCATCAAAATTCCAATGACATTCGTTAAAGACACTGAAAAATCTACAGTGAAATTTATATGGAAACACAAGAGGCCACGAGTAGCCAAGGCAATACTCAGTGAAAAGAACAATGCTGGAGGCAACCTGACTTCAAACTATATTACAAAGCAATAACAATAAAAACAGCATGGTACTGGCACAAAAACAGACATGAAGACCAGTGGAACAGAATAGAGGACCCAGATATGAAGCCACACAACTCTATCTAACTTGTCTTTGACAAAAGTGCTAAAAATATACGATGGAGAAAAAGCAGCATCTTCAACAAAAACTGCTGGGAAAACTGGTTAGCAGTCTGCAAAAACTGAAACTAGATCCATGCATATCACCCTATACCAATATTAACTCAAAATGGGTCAAGGATCTTAATATCAGACCCCAAACTCTAAAAGTGATACAGGAAAGAGTAGGAAATACTCTGGAATTAGTAGGTATAGGTAAGAACTTTCTCAATGAAACCCCAGCAGCACAGCAACTAAGAGATAGCATAGATAAATGGGACCTCATAAAACTAAAAAGAAATGGTCTCTAAACTGAAGAGAACACCCACAGAGTGGGAGAAAATATTTGCCAGCTACACATCAGACAAAGGACTGATAACTAGAATATATAGGGAACTTAAAAAACTAAATTCTCCCAAAACTAATGAGTCAATAAAGAAATGGGCAAGTGAACTAAACAGAACTTTCTCAAAAGAAGAAATTCAAATGGCCAAAAAACACATGAAAAAATGCTCACCATCTCTAGCAATAAAGGAAATGCAAATTAAAACCACACTAAAATTCCACCTCACCTCTGTTAGAATAGCCATCATTAGCAACACCACCACCAACAGGTGTTGGCGAAGATGTGGGGAAAAAGGAATCCTCTTACACTGTTGGTGGGAATGTAAACTAGTACAACCACTCTGGAAAAAAATTTGGAAGCTACTTAAAAAGCTAAACATTGATCTACCATTTGATCCAGCAATACCACTCTTGGGGATATACCCAAAAGACTGTGACACAGGTTACTCCAGAGGCACCTGCACACCTATGTTTATTGCAGCACTATTCACAATAGCCAAGTTATGGAAACAGCCAAGATGCTCCACAACTGACAAATGGATCAAGAAAATGTGGTATCTATACACATTGAAATTGTATGCAGCCATGAAGAAGAACAAAATGTTATCATTCGCTGGTAAATGGATGGAATTGGAGAACATCATTCTGAGTGAGGTTAGCCTGGCCCAAAAGACCAAAAATCATATGTTCTCCCTCATATACAGACATTAGATCAAGGGCAAACACAACAAGGGGATTGGACTTTGAGCACATCCAAAAGCGAGAGCACACAAGGAGGTGTGAGGATAGGTAAGACACCCAAAACATTAGCTAGCATTTGCTGTCCTCAACGCAGAGAAACTAAAGCAGATATCTTAAAAGCAACTGAGGCCAATAGGAGAAGGGGACCAGGAACTAGAGAAAAGGTTAGATCAAAAACAATTAACCTAGAAGGTAATGCACATGCACAGGAAATTAATGTGAGTCAATTCCCTGTATAGCTATCCTTATCTCAACTAGCAAAAACCGTTATTCCTTCCTATTATTGCATATACTCTCTCTTCAACAAAATTAGAGATAAGGGGAAAATAGTTTCTGCTGGGTATTGAGGGGGTGGGGGGAGAGGGAGGGGGCAGAGTGGGTGGTAAGGGAGGGGGTGGGGGCAGGGGGGAGAAATGACCCAAGCATTGTATGCACATGTGAATAATAAAACAATAAAAATTAAAACCTTGTCCTGGTCTGGTAGATATCTAGGCTGGAATGGTCTTAGCAAAGCTGCTTTTGAGGGACAGTAACTTCTGAGATTGTGTATGTCTCTAGAGGATGTACTTCTGGATTTTTCTGACAGGGATCTGAGATTGAAGGCCTTTCTCAAATGCTCAAGTTAATTCTGAAAATGTTAATAGTTACAAGGATGAACTCTACATAGAGTGATTAGGAACTTCTCTGCATAACATATGAACTCTGCCCTCGAGAAGGTCAAAGCTGAGGAAAGGAATCATACATGTAAAGACGTGTATACAACAGATGACCACATCTACCCTTAGTTACCGACACCTGTATTCACACTTAGAAGTTCCAGCATGTATAGCCTGAATGTGACAAAAAAAGAATGGTAAAAGTGCTCTTTAATTGATGACCTTTTCTTTTTGAAACAGATTTGTTCCAAGATGGTTATATATTATTATATTTTCTGTATAGAGAACCATTCTTGTATTGACTTAGATTATAGAATGAAAGATGCTTTCTTGTAGCCTCTCAATCTAAAGAAAGAGAAAAACATTCTACTGATGTAGGAGTTAAATATGGCATCTCTTTCTTCACCAGTAGATCAGCAGTATATGGTGCTTCCTTGGAATTACCTGGTCATTTTTCTCTGCAGCACTTTTACTGTTGGGAATATAGTTATGAGATCCTTCTACTGCTGTATATCTTTCTGTCCTCTACCTTCTGACACCAACAGAAGTTTGCTCCATATCCAGGTCCATTACCCTCACTCTTCTGTCTTTGCCAATGCCTCATAAATCTGTAAACTGTGGTCTATTTCCCTGGCCAACAGATGCTGTAAACCTGTGAGTTTCACAACCCAACCCACTAAGTAGTTCTGAATTAGAATAGCCTCTTATATTTCCTAGTGTCATAAATAACACATGTGGAAATCATGCTAAATAATTAGTGATACTTACATTTCTGACTCATGAAATGTTCACAAACTTTGCAATCATAACTCTCTCAGGCTCTATTGTTTAGGAAGACAAGAAGAGCCATAAGTGACATCAGCACAGAAAACCTATCCCAGTAGCCATCAGCTTTCAATTGTTAAAATTGCAAAAATAAATGGAGCAGCAACACTGAAGCTTATTCATTACATATATAAATCCAGTCTCACTCCATATTTTGAGATTATTGTTCATTGTCTTTTCATGTCAGGAATAACAATAAACATTATAGGCTCTGAATTGTAACTTCATTTTTAGTCTTTTCAGTCTGAACAGGAATGCTTTATATGTGTGGAAAATGTTAGCTGTTCTCAACACATTTATGACTGAAGTAATCTAAGTCTAGAAAATTTCAGTGTTGTGTGCAAAAATGTCTGATGTTAAGGGTAGGAAACTGACATTCAGTATGCCAGTAAGTATTTTCAAATGTATGTGTGAACTAATGTTCCCAACAACTGTAGAGGATAGGTGTTATCAATACCATTTTACAATTGAGAAAACAGAAGCTTAGAAAGATTGAGCTAATATATCTTCTACATCACAGAACCAAAATTGAAATCTGTAATTCTCTGATTATTGGTATCCTCCCCTAATGGTAGTCAGTATTCAAATCATCAAATAAAAACCTGGATGCTATGTTTGAGCTTGGAGAAACAAGTCAGAAATCATGGATGCTTCAAGAAGATTGAGTCAAGCCAGGAAATAAAACCAATGAAGCTTAATAGCCAACTGTTATGTGGTGTCTATGCCAGGAAAACTAGGTTCAATCCAAGGAGTGACTCTAATGGGGTAGAAAGTGAAATTAAAAAGCAAACCTCAGTTCAGCTAGCTATCTGGATACTTTTCTGGACCAGAGACCTCATGATTATTTATTTGAGGTTTAGTTATGCCTTTTAGTATGATCTCTTACACAGCTGTCATCAGACTCCACTGGTGTCAGTCTTTCAGGCTACTCTTAGCCTGAGATGAGAACAAAAAATGGTTCTTTTCTTTTTCCCTTCCCAAACTCCTTCCCAACACACACACACACTTTTTTTCTCTCTCAATTATTGTTTTTCTTCTCTGTATTCACTAAATATTTGAATGGTAGAAAATGTTTCTTCATATATATGCAGAATATGGTCAAGAATGGCAGAGAACTACAACCTGGCCAAGGGACAAAAATACAATATTTTGGAGTGATTCCAAAAATGTGAAGTTTAAGTTCTAGTGATGCTATAGTTATTGTGTTCTGCCTTAATTGGCCAAATTACTAGCATAGTATCAAATACTTCTCAATTTTAAGTTTTCAAATATTTGTGTGATTTTTTAATGCCTATCTTCCTCATTTGTGTATAATTCCATTATGATAAGATTTCTCAATGGTTTTGCTAATCATAGTATTCTAAGCACATACTGTAATAGTGCTAGCCACTTAATAAGTAGTTATACAGAAAGCATTTGTTGCAAGCTTTACTCCATGAATTATGCTATTATACTTTTGTAATTCTTAGTTTTTTCATCTGTGAAATGGGAAAAATAGCAAAGCATTGAAGTAAGAATGTTTTCAAAATATATAGTGTGTAATATCTATGAACATATATATCAAATGCAATAGACACTAGATTCTGATAGGTGATTTTTTTGTTCAGTGATAGGGTCTGTTTCTTAGACAGAACAGATACATTTCCTCTCAGATGGCAGCAAAATATTAAATATTGAGCATACAGGAAATTATTTTGAAGAAAAGATCTAGGCGAGAGACTGAAAAGATCATGGCATTATGATTTCAAAATGTGCCAAACTCAGTATCAATTACATGCACATTATCAACCTTATCTTGGCTTTTCACAGATCTGTAGGATAGATAACAACAACAAAAAAGAAAATAAAATGGAGAGGAGTAAAAAACTGCTGAAACCAGAGAGAAATGAAAATTCATGTGAACATGCTGCTATATCATAGCTATTAGTTTATTGTGTTGCTTGATACTTAAGGCTTGAAAGCAATATGATATCATTTATTCCTAGAAACAGACTGAAGAATATCATGCATCACTGTCTTAGCCCCTCGGGGTATCTATCTTTAGTTGCACATTTGAATAAATTAATGTTATTATAATACATTAGGAAACTTTAATGATTCTAGACTTTATTAAGCTATTTAAAATGTATGTCTTGTTTACTTTATCAATTTTAATGAAATTAATAATTTTAGATAAGAGACTTTTGGGCTGCTTTACTTGTGACAATTTGATTTGCACAAAGAGGATCATCCCTTTTAACCTTACATCAAATAAAAAAAGTCTACAGAGCAAGTATCAAACCTCACTGATTGCAGTGAGCCCCTATATCCCTGACAACCTGGCCTATGACTGAATTTC
This sequence comes from Castor canadensis, assembly GCF_047511655.1. NCBI lineage: Eukaryota > Metazoa > Chordata > Mammalia > Rodentia > Castoridae > Castor > Castor canadensis. The sequence continues at coordinate 103,551,306 of NC_133392.1, read as the reverse complement.
TCCCCTCTGCTTGAACTGCTTTTCTAATATAAATATGCCCATGATTTTAATGTCAAATTTCATTTTGCCATGAAACAACACAACCATCTTGCAGAGATGACATTCACAAAAAAGAAAGCCAGAATTCAGCAACAGAAACCACCTTCCTTTCTTTAACCATATATGAGCTTACAGTGTCCCACAACCTAAGGTGAAAGGATCAATTTGTTTTTACTTAATTTGTAAAAAGTTTTTTACTGTTGTGCTGGGTGGGAGTAAACTGTGGCATTTACAAAAATTCTTATAATATGTCAAATATATCATCTTGCTTTGTCCCTCCCCCCAGTCCTGAAATAGTTTCAGCAAGTATCATTTTCCCATTTACATACATGCATACACAGTATTTGCACTATATTCACCCTTCCACACCCTGAAAGGATCAATTTGGATTAATACCCTCATTTCAGTTTGAAAGTGAATTAAAATAAAAATGGCTCTACCTTATTGAAAGACTGTAACTCATTCTTGCAACACTGTTACTCATACCAAACATAATGTGGTAGGGACATGATAGTGTGCAAGAATGAAGAAATCTTTACTTCTAAGTAAAATAAAGCTTAGTAAGAGAGATGGATAAGAAAAAGAAGTTGAGGATAGTCTAATAAGTCCTTTAATAGAGGAGAGCACATGAGAGTACATTTGGAGAGCTTCCTTCCCAGGAAAAGGGAATTTCTGTACTGAGACTAAGCATAAAATAGTGGAAGGCAGATAGGCAGAGGATTGGGTGTGCATGCAAAAAGAGGCTTATAAGCAGAGAAGCCAGCAAATGAAGAGTCCTGACAGAGAGAAGACATGTCACAGTTTGAAAGCTAAAATCTTACAGGATTGATATGACTTAGGTTGTAAGAGAATAAAATGGCAAGATTCATGATCAGAGAGGTAAACAGGGGCCAAACATGAGGGCCTCCCATGCCATATGAAATAATGACTTTATTCATGGAAAATAAAGAACCACCAATGAGCTCCACATATAAAGTGATAAATCAGACATGTATTTTGCAATGTTCATTTTGAACTGTCAGCTGTTTACTGGTGGACTCTGAATACAGTATTAATGTCTTGATTCTGGTATGTCCCAAATAAATTTATCATGGCCCCTTCAAACATCTTTCCCTGTGTTCCAGCCTCAGCGAATGACCTCATTGTTACCTTGTTATCTGGATAGAAAACTTGAATTATCTTCAAATTGTCCTTTCTTATCTAATTTATCAATAATATATTCAAATACTCTCTTTTGCTTTTTTAGCTGCACAGCCAATATTGTAGTTGAACTCATATTTTATCTTTCTCATCTATTCCTTTCAACTCTCTTAAGAAACATTTTGTGAAGATTGGGACTGCATTGTTTTTCTGCTTTGAAAAAGTCCTTCAATAGCTTCCCAATGTCTACAGAATTGAGTCCAAATGTCTTATCACATTTACAATGTCCATGTTTTGTTTTATGGTGCTTTTAAAGCCCTATTTCCTATGATATCTGAACTCATATCCTGACACCAAGAAATTAAAATCTCTCTACATAGTCATCACATGATATTGAGAGACAAAGAGAGAGAGAGAGAGAGAGAGATTCCCATTCTGTACTTCTTTAAAAATGTCCTTTAAACTTTTGTAAGATAGTTATTCCTCAGGTATAATCTGGTTGTATTATACAAGAATGGGTAAAAAATATAGACTGAGTCAAGTAATATAGGAACAAGGACAAGAGTTAAATGTAGTTAAAATTGTGCCTGTAAAGCTCTTTAAAGTCCTTATATTTATGTTACCATACATGACAACATTTTCTAAAAGAACAAACATTCCAAAGTGAGTACCAAGTGGTGTGTTGGAATGTGAGAAGAAAATAACTAAATGGGAGATCCAAGATAGTGGGTAGGATAGGGAATCAGAATTCCTGAGTGCCATGATTTCAGAGACCACTTTGAGACATGGGAGCTACACTTGGATAATTCTGATTATTTCTAGCCAGAATAATAACTGCCAACACATTGGGTGTTGGCATATAAAATTCAAGGACTGACCCTTAGAACAACTTTTAATTGCACCTAACAGTCAGGAAAATCCCAGTGTGGCACAGCCAATACGGCGTGTCTGCCCTGGGAAAAAGATCCCTGGCCTTTTCTTTCCTTATATTTTTTTCTTCTCTTTCTTTTTTCAAAAAGGAGAAGATAAAGCATCAAACAGAACTGAACCCTGTGACATTCTGGACCCCTAACCTGTGGAAAGTGTACCTATACCCAGCTGGGCTAAACCCAGTCCCAGTAAGTGCCTTGAGAAAAGCAACATGCCATTACTCCCCACCGGCTGGTTTCAAAGCAGCCTGTGCAAATCTGCAGACCCAAATGGTGGTCACCACACACCACACATGACTCCCCCCTGCAACCCCAGAGAACATAACCCTGGGCAGATTAAACCCTCTCCCCCATCTTTGAACAAAGCTGAGAAAAAAAACCAGTGAATTGTAACCTACCACTGACAGTGGGGGTGTGGTGGAGTGCTGAACCAACCTCTAAGAATGGAGATGGAGCAAGGCAGTGAACTCTCAGGTAGTGAATGCAGGGCAAGGAACAAGCACTTAGAGCAGGAGTGGGTGACTAGCCAGCCTCCCAGAGGAGACAAACTCTCAGCAAGCAGAAGTGGGATGAGAAACAAAGGCTGGGATCAAGGGTGGGTGACAAGCCAACCTTCCAAAGTAGGGGCATGGCAGATCACTGAGGTAGTCTCTTGGGACTGAGGGTGGTACACAAAACTGAATTGCCCCACCTTGTTGCGTGAGGTGCTAAGCAGAACAGAGTTGTAGCAATAGGGAAATGCAGCTGCCACCTGGCAAAAACAACAGATTGGACCACTTTGCACAAACTGGTCTGAATTGCAACCTTCCCTGTGGACAGAAAGAAGCAAATACTGCTTCCAAGCCAGCTGTCTGATGAAACCACCTGAGAGCTCCCATTTGTAACAGATGACCCATAAGACCAAGGAAAACAGGGAAAAAATAAAAACAAAAAACCTTCAGCTGTCTCTCCGGGTTGTCTGATAAGATGAGCACACCCTTCCCCACATAGCCCAGAACAACAAGTGCCAATACCAGGATTGGATGCCAAAAGAATACATTCAGAACATTTGCCAAGCTGACTGAGCTTTTTGTTGTTGTACCTGTTTTTTTTTTTCAGTATTATTAACTTCACCATTACTATTTTCTTATCCCTACTATTACTTTCTCTCCCTTTCTTGTGTCACAACCCATTGTTCTCCCTGCAACTGTTCTTTCTGCTCGTTGTCATCTACTCTCTCTCATTGTCTTTGCCTCCCTCTCCTCGCCTTCCCCAATTTGTCACAACATTACCTTTCTCTCCTACACATTTACCACCAACTGAATAGCCTACTGTACTAGCCATACACACCCCCAGCCCTCTGCAATTCCTGACACAAGCACCCTCAACTACAACAGCAGAACCACACCCAAACACCCACAAAGGCCCCAAAATCCAGCAGCCCCCATGCCTCTTCCTCCACTCACACCATCTCCCTCACTTTTAATGCCACCTTTACCAATTAACTACATTTCTATCTCTAACCAAACAACCATTACTCCCCACTCCTCCAAACTCCCACTGTTCAAAGATATCACCGAGAGGTTTTTTTTTTATATGAAATGTAAGCAACTGGTCTGGCATTGAACCTGTGACTTTGTTATTGCTAATTTACAACTCCAGGTAGCCAGGGGCAGAAATAGTACATCAACCCAGCTAACAACTAAGACAGTCACAACACAAAAATAAAATCATGGGAAAGAAAACAGGCAATTAAATGTGCCAACAAGCCAATCAAGAACATAGTTCCACAACACCAATTAGAATGATAGGGATAAGAAGGCAAGGAAACTGAACTCTTTAAAAGAAAAATTCAATAGGAGATTTAGTGGGAAATCAAGAAAATGAATACCCAGTTCCTGACCCAACAAAACAACAAAACAATGTTAATAATGAGTTCAGTGACATCCACAAAAAATGTCTCAAAGAGGAAATCATGGATGAGATCACTGAGGAAATCATGGAGAAGCTATAAGACATGGTTAACCAAAACGTACAAGATGCTCTCAAGAAATAGCAAGACACCACAAATAAAAAAATTGAGAAGATACAGAAACAAGTAATGAACTCAGAGAGGACTTCAACCAACACCAAAGTGAAACAAAGGAGACGATTAAAAAAAAAGATATAAGCAATACAGAAGTCAACACAAGATATGAAAGAGAAGTTGAACAAAGATATGGACAACCTTAGAAAAAAGAATCAAACAGAAATCTTGGAAATAGAAATTTCCTTTAGAAAAATAAAAAATACAGTGGAAGGGTATCCAGCAGACTAGAGGAAATGGGAAACAGAATCTCAGGGTTCAAAGATAAAACAGATATTAAAGAAAAAAACAGAAGAAATATTAGTCCAACAACTCAAGAGCTATGAAAGGAATACACAAGAACTCAGTGTTACTCCATCAAAGAGAGAAAAATTGATAATCATGAGCTTTGAAGAAGGAGAAGATGTGCAAACCAAAGAGATATGTAATTTCAATAAAACAGTAGCAGAAAATTCCCCAAATCTCAAGAAAATTTTCCCCATTCAGGTACAGGAAGCCTCCAGGACACCAAACAGACTGAACCAAAACACAACCTCTTTGGCATATTATCATTAAAACAAATAGCACAGAGAACAGAGAAAGAATACTGAAGGCTATAAGAGAGAAAAACAAACAAACAAAAATAACATAAAAAGGTAAATCCATCAAAATAACAGCAGATTTCTCAACAGAAAACTTAAAGGCAAGGACATGGAGTGAGATATTTCATGCACTGAGAAAAAACAATTTCAGCCCTAGGATATTCTACCTAGCAAAACTATCATTAAAAATTGATGGAAGAATAAAACTTTTCCATGATAAACAGAAAATGAAACAATATATGACCACCAAGCCATCACTACAGAAGATTCTGCAAGGAATTCTACACAGAGAAGATGAGAGCAAACAAAACCATGAGAGGATAGGAAATATCAAACCACAGGAGAAGAGAAGGCAATAATCAGAGAATAGCATTGACTTGACTACACACACTCAAATCCTTGAACATCAAAAACAAGTAAATGGCAGGAGTCACCACAAACCTATCAATAATTTGAATGTCAATGGACTCAACTCCCCCATCAAAAGACACCATTTGGCAATCTGGATTAAAAGGGAAGATCTGACAATCTGTTCTTTACTGGAGACCCACTTTATTGATAGACATAAACACTGGCTTAGGGTGAAAGACTGGAAGAAGATTTACCAGACTATGGCCCCTGAAATCAGGCAGGAGTAGCTCAGGCAGGAGTAGCAATACTCATATCAGACAAAGTAGACTTCAAACTTACATTAGTCAAATAAGACAAAGAAGGTAACTTCATACTAATAAAAAGGGCAATACATCAAAAGGAAGTAACAATTACCAACCTATATGCACCCAATGTCAGTGCACCCAACTTCATTAAACATACACTAAAGGACTTAGAACTACCTATACACCCCGACACAGTAGTAGTGGGAGAATTTAATACCATTCTATCTCCAATAGATAGGTTATCCAGACAAAAAGTCAACAAAGAATCCTAGAACTAAATGACGCCATAGATCAAATGGACTTAGCTGCTGTCTGCAGAATATTTCACCCTGCAACAGCACAACATACATTCTTCTCAGCAGCCTATGGAACTATCTCCAAAATACACAATATCTTAGGGCAGGAAGCAAGTCTCAACAAATATAAAAAACCTGAAATAACCCCCTGCATACTATCTGATCACAATGCCACAAAACTGGAACCCAACACAAAAGCAGCAACAGATAATATGCAAACAACTGGAAGTTGAACAAACACATTGCTCAATGATTAGCAAACTAATCATTGCTCAATGATCACAGAAGAAATAAGGGAGGAAATCAAAAACTTCCTGGAATTTAATTAAAATGAAAACACAACCTATCAGAACTTATGGGACACAGCAAAGGCAGTCCTAAGAAGAAAGTTTATAGCTATAAATGCATATATCAAAAACACAAAAGATCTCAAATAAATGACCTAATGCTATATCTCAAACTCCTAGAAAAAGAATAACAAGCTAAACTGAAAACAAGCATAAGGAGAGAAACAATAAAAATAATAACTGAAATTAATGAAATAACCCCAAAAATTATTTCAAAATTAATGAAACCACCCCAAAACTCCTAAATACCATAAACAGTTTCAGCAAAGTAGCTGGACATAAAATGAACTTACAAAAATCATTACCCTTTCTATACACCAACGATGAGCAGATTAAGAAAGAATACAAGAAAAAAATGCTGTTTACAATAGCCTCAAAAAAAAAATCAAATACCTAGGAATAAACTTAACGAAGGATGTAAATGACCTCTACAAGAAGAACTACAAACCATTGAAGAAAGAGATCTAAGAAGACTACAGAAGGTGGAAAGATCTCCCATGCTCATGATTAGCAGAATCAACATAGTAAAAATCATTATACTACCCAAAGCAATCTACACGTTCAATGCAATTCCTATCAAAATCCCAATGACATTCATCACAGAGGTTAAAAAATCAACCCTAAAGTTTATTTGGAAACAGAAAAGACTGCAAACAACCAAGACATATGATATTAAGCAAAAAGAGCAATGCTGGAGGTATTACAATACCTGACTTCAAACTGCACTACAGAGACATAGTAATAAAAACAAACACAGCACAAAAACAGACATGAAGACCAGTGGAAAAGAATAGAGGACCCAGGTAAGAATTCACACAGCTATGTTCAACTAATTTTCCACAAAGGTACCAAAAATATACAATGGAAAAAAGACAGCTTCTTCAACAAATGCTGGGAAAAGCGGTTATCTGCCTGCAGAAAACTAAAACTAGATCCATGTCTGTCCTGTACTAGTATCAACTCAAAGTGGATTAAGGACCTTAATATCAGACCTGAAGCCTTGATGCTAGTATAGGAAAGAGCAGGGAATACATTGTAAACAATAGGCATAGGCAAGGACTTCTTCAGTTGAACTCAAGTGGCTCAATAACTAAGAAAAAGGATTGACAAATGGGACTACATGAAATTAAAAAGCTTCTGCACAACAAAAGACATGGTCTCTAAATTGAAGAAACCACCCACAGAATGGGAGAAAATCTTTGCTAGCTATTCTTCAGACAAGGGACTGATAACCAGAAAATGCAAGGAGCTCAAAAACTGAACTCCCCCCAAAAATCAATGATCCAATAAAGAAGGAGGCAAATGAACTAAACAGAACTTTTTCTTTCTTTTTTTTTTTTTTTCATTTTTCTTTTATTATTCATATGTGCATACAAGGCTTGGTTCATTTCTCCCCCCTGCCCCCACCCCCTCCCTTACCACCCACTCCGCCTTAATTTTGTTGTAGAGAGAGTATAAGCAATAATAGGAAGGAACAAGGGTTTTTGCTGGTTGAGATAAGGATGGCTATACAGGGCATTGACTCACATTGATTTCCTGTGCGTGGGTGTTACCTTCTAGGTTAATTCTTTTTGATCTAACCTTTTCTCTAGTTCCTGTTCCCCTTTTCCTATTGGCCTCAGTTGCTTTAAGGTATCTGCTTTAGTTTCTCTGTGGCACTATTCACAATAGCCAAGTTATGGAAACAGCCAAGATGCCCCAGCACTGACGAATGGATTAAGAAAATGTGGTATCTATACACAATGGAATTTTATGCAGCCATGAAGAAGAACAAAATGTTATCATTCGCTGGTAAATGGATGGAATTGGAGAACATCATTCTGAGTGAGGTTAGCCTGGCTCAAAAAACCAAAAATCGTATGTTCTCCCTCATATGTGGACATTAGATCAAGGGCAAACACAACAAGGGGATTGGACTATGAGCACATGATAAAAGCGAGAGCACACAAGGGAGGGGTGAGGATAGGTAAGACACCTAAACAGAACTTTTTCAAAGGAAAAAGTCCAAATGGCTAAAAAACACATGAAAAAAATGCTTATCCCTGGCCATAAAGGAAATGCAAGTGAAAAACACATTAAAATTCTACCTCACTTCTGTTAGAATGGCTACCATCAAGAACACCATGAACAACAAATGTTGGCAAGGATGTGGGGAAAAGGGACCCTCATACACTACTGGTGGGAATGTAAGCTACTAAAACCACTATGGAAAACAATGTGGAGGCTCCTTAAAAAAAATGAAAATAGATCTGCCATACGATCCAACAATATCACTCCTAGCAATATACCTGAAGGAATGTGACTCAGGATACTACAAAGGCACCTGCACACCCATGTTTATTGTAGCACTATTCACAATAGCCAAGCTATGGAAACAGCCAAGATGCCTCACTACTTATGAACGGATTAAGAAAATGTGGTGTTTATACACAATGGAGTTTTATTTAGCCACAAAGAGTGAAATTTTGTCATTTGCAGGTAAATGGATAGAACTAGAGAATATCATCTTAAATGAAATCAGTCAGGTTCAGAGGGTCAAAAATCACATGTTCTCTCTCATATGCAGATTGTAGACCTAAAACAAATGCAGTAATATTATCGGATATGGGTCACACTAAGGGGAGATCACACAGGAGGATAGGACAAGGGAAGGAAATCTAAAACTTGAATGTGGTTGATGTGCTTACTCTATAGGAGTGAATATAATAATTTTAAACTTTCAGAGGCCACTATGAGAAGGGGACTAGTGAGTAGTGAAGAGGTTTGGCTGAGATGAAACAATTTGTGTTGTAATACTTATATGCATGGAAACAACACAAAGAATCTTCCTATATAGCTATCTTTACCTCAAGCTAGCCAAAACGCCTTGTTTTTCTTATTTAACTTTTATGTTTTTTCAACAAAATCAGAGAATAAGAGGGTGGAACAGGTTCTTCCCAAAGGAGGGGCAGAGGGGGGAGGTGGTTCAAATAATGTCTACATATGTAAGTAAATGCAAAAATGATACCTGTTGAGACTGTTATGGGAACTGGGGGAGAGGGGATGAAAGAGAGAAGCAGTGGGGGTGAATTCAAATATGATATATTTGATACCTGGAATGATCTTTTGCAAATACTCCAATTTACCCCCCACCCAGCATAGCAATAATAAAAAAAGAACTTTTGTAAATATCACAATGTACCCTAATACAACAATAATAAAAAAGGTTAAAAATAAAAAAAAGAAAATCACTGAATGTCCATTTTTATTGTAGCTTATCTTTTATATTTTAACTTTTGTAGGGCATTAATACTAGTTCAGAAATACATACACCTAAGTAACAAATCAATGTAGATAGTGTTGGTTTTTGGTATTTTAAAACTTTTTTATGGGTATGTTCCAAAAATTGAAGCTGACTATTTTATGTGACTGGCCATGATTGAGTACCAGATGAAGTAGCTGGCTTTTGTTCTAGAGTCATGTTATATTAAATACATGTCTTCAATATTAGAGTTTCACAGAATGGAGATTTGTGCCACTATCAGAGTTATATGGATATGGAGAGCAATGGAAGGAGCAACAAGGTATTTACCTCCCATTGCTGCAGCTTTGAAACTTAAACACTAAGTGGAGTAACAAGTCTTGCCATTAAATTACTTTGTGTGCTTATCATGGAAGCCAAAAAACACATGAAAAAATGCTCACCATCTCTAGCAATAAAGGAAATGCAAATTAAAACCACGCTAAGATTCCACTTCACCCCTGTTAGACTAGCCATCATCAGCACCACCACCAACAACAGGTGTTGGCGAGGATGCAGGGAAAAGGAACCCTCTTACACTGTTGGTGGGAATGTAAACTAGTACAACCACTCTGGAAAAAAATTTGGAGGCTACTTAAAAAGCTAAACATTGATCTACCATTTGATCCAGCAATACCACTCTTGGGGATATACCCAAAAGACTGTGACACAGGTTACTCCAGAGGCACCTGCACACCCATGTTTATTGCGGCACTATTCACAATAGCCAAGTTATGGAAACAGCCAAGATGCCCCACCACTGATGAATGGATTAAGAAAATGTGGTATCTATACACAATGGAATTTTATGCAGCCATGAAGAAGAACAAAATGTTATCATTCGCTGGTAAATGGATGGAATTGGAGAAGATCATTCTGAGTGAGGTTAGCCTAGCCCAAAAGACCAAAACTCGTATGTTCTCCCTCATATGTGGACATTAGATCAAGGGCAAACACAACAATGGGATTAGACTATGTGCACATGATAAAAGCGAGAGCAAACAAGGGAGGAGTGAGGATAGGTAAGACACCTAAAAAATTAGCTAGCATTTGTTGCCCTTAATGCAGAGAAACTAAAGCAAATACCTTAAATGCAACTGAGGCCAATAGGAAAAGGGGAACAGGTACTAGAGAAAAGGTTAGATCAAAAAGAATTAACCTAGAAGGTAACACCCACGCACAGGAAATCAATGTGAGTCAATACCCTGTATAGCTAGCCTTATCTCAACCAGCAAAAACCCTTGTCCCTTCCTGTTATTGCTTATACTCTCTCTACAACAAAATTAGAAATAAGGGCAAAATAGTTTCTGCTGGGTATTGAGGGGGTCGGGGGGAGAGAGAGGGGGCGGAGTGGGTGGTAAGGGAGGGGGTGGGGGCAGGGGGGAGAAAAGAACCAAGCCCTGTATGCACATATGAATAATAAAAGAAAAAGAAAAAAAAATAAATTACTTTGTATGTTTATCTCTCTTTCTCACATAGCATCACAGCCTCAAAGAGTTGACTTTATATAAGTGAAATATTTAAGATGCACATTTTGCAAAACTACCATAAATGATGTTTTGAAAATAATAATGCATTATACAAGTGTAGTATATTTATAATTTGGCCTAAATAAATTACATGAAAATCAGCAAAGAAAAAGGATCCCTGAAGATACATATAAAGAAACATTTAACTCATTTTGCTGGTTTCCTTGATAAAATAACAAGGGAGAAGACCCTTCTTCCTACATTCCTTCAACAAAGTGAATGCTCAGATAAAATTTATGCTGTCTATAGCAAATATCTAGCGTGGGAAAGTGTAAAAAAAGGTTACTATACTTTATTATGATTTCCAAAGTTCATCTTACCTCTGGAAGGTCAAGAATGGAAAAATCATCATTAGCTAAAGTGAAACCTAACACTAACCTGACGATAAAAGGTCATCATGAGTCTAAAGTGAACATGGAATATGCTACATGAAGATTTCACACAGTTAACTTTAGGCATTTTCTTTTCCTTTCCATTATATCTGTACATTTCATCTATCTGTGTGTGCATGTTTTATGTACATAGACGTCACATCCTTCATACCAAGGAAAAATGAAAATGGCATTACATTTTCTCTGTAGTACTCTTATAAAGAATGACTTAAGAATTCCTAGGCCAGTGTATAGAAACATGTTGTTTAAAAGCAAAGATATAGTTTTCATATTGTCAGATGCAAAATATTCCATTTTAAGAGCATATTAGTTTTTTAAGCGATATATTGATAATTTATAATGTTTTACTATATACTTGATTTTCACTCATGAGAATAGTTTGTATTTTTTGTCATTCTTAATTTCTGTATCCCTATCTTAAATTATGATGGAGGATTAAGAAAGAAACACTTTTGCAAGCCTGCCATATAGTACATGCCTAGAATCCCACACTGTGGATGAGGCAGAAGGATCACAAGTTTGAGGCCACCTTAGACTACATGGCAATACTCTATCTCTAGAAAAAAAGAACAGAAGAAGAGAGAGAGAGAAAAATAGAGAGAGAGAGAGGAAAGAATGAAAGAATGCAAAAGGTTGTTGAAAATTAAGAATTTCAAAAAGAATTGCTATAATTGGCCTTTTGCCTGCAAATGGGTTAAGCAAATAAAATGTGTTTAAATTTATTCATTTAATATTTTGTTTTTAATTAAGAAATAATAATTGTGTATATATATGGGGTAGAGTATAATGTTTTGTTATTTTTATGCATTATAGCTTGATTAAATGAAGCAAGCTAATGTATCCATCATCTAAAAGCCTGAAGTAGTTAAAATGTTCACTAGAGGTCAGAGCCATGATATTCCAGGCCTTAGGTTTGACTTTTGGGAAGTCTAGATAGAGGAAGAAATTCAACTGAGTACAAGCACACAACAAAATTCTGACCTAAGACAAGATGGTAATGCTGGTTTCTCAGAGTGATACATAACTCAAGTTTTTGAAATACTTATTAAAATGAGAGTCTGTTATAACTTACAGTTTTAGTGTTAGTCCTAAATGAAGATACTGTTATCAAGTAATAGACTGATTTAATTTTATGTCATTAAATACATCTTATTAATGATACTTTGGATACTTTGGAATTGTCCTTTTATTGAATATAAAAAGATATTTCTTCTTATTAAAATTAACCTTCATCATCAAGAAAAAAGTTTAATTTTTTGACACTCTATATAATTTATCTCCAAACTCTGATTTCCCCAATGCCAAAATATATATGGAGTTAAAATTAAGTCTATTAGAACTGTCCCTGCTAGGAGGTGTTAAAAAACAACCATCTATAACAAGGAATAATATGCTAATAACAAAAATATACCTGTAATCACTCTTATGTGGCAATTAAAACTGTGCAATAAACTAATCAAATGTCTCATATTTCTAATATAAAAACAATTATATTACCCATAGCAAAAGTAGTGTGGGAGCCATCTTCGAAGATGGTATCTGATGATTCTTATCTCTCAATATTTGTGTCTCTTGTTTTTCCCTTCCTCATTGAATAGGGTTGTCTTGTGCAGCTAATAAGATACTGCAAAAATCATGATGACTTCTGAGACTAAGTCATAAAAGACAAAACAGCTCCTACCTTGCTCACTGCTGGACCTCTAATTTTAGAGGAAGCTCATTGCCATGTTATGAACACATCCAAATAGCACTGTGGAGATAACCTCATGGCAACTAATTAAGGCCATCTGCCAGTAACTAACACTAGCATTAACTTCCTAGGTGTATGAGTGTGGTACCTTTGAAGCAGGTCCTCCAGTCTAAATCAAGCCTTCAGATGGCCAGCTGCTGGTAACATCTTCATTGCAAACTTGTGAGACTCTAAGCCATAACCATCAAGTTAATCTGCTCCTTTACTCCTTACCCATAGAAACTGAGATAATAACTTTATTGGTTCAAGCTGCTAAGTTTGGAATTGATTTGTTAATTAGAAATAGATAACTAATAAAGGAAGCAGATATATGAGAAAGCACACGGACTAAGAGACTGACAAATATAAAATGTGTTCTGATGGAAACTTTAAGCTGAGTGCTCTTGGACCAGTTATTTTCAGTCTCTTGTGTCTCATTTTATCATCAGTAAACTGAAGATAGTATATTTTACTTTATAGGGGTCTGAAGAATGAATGAGATAAAAAAATTTAAAGGACCTTGAAAGTGGTTTTTACACAATAAGTATACGTTTCTTTTCTTTAAATTGTGTTGTATTTTACAGTTTCTTGTTTAAAGGGTTTCAAAGCAATTATTTGTAGCACACAGAAAATGGACTTTATGAGGTGCTGAAGAACTGCAGGCAAAGAAAGGGCAAGGCATTTTCAGGCTCAGTCTTTTTTTATTCTTGTATATTTATCTGAATGAAAATCTGGCTTTGAAGATCTTGATTTAAAGGAGATGGGTATTTATAAACATGTCCTTAAATATAGGTAAAAAGATTGTTTTCATTTTTTCTTATTTATATAAGCTTCAAGTAAAAAAGATCTCTAGGAGGAAAACAAAATTCTCCAAACCTTGCAAAAACCTTTACTCCATTCTGATAGCATCTTGCTCCTGGATGGGGTCTCAGGTGTCAAAAAGACAACTCTGAAATATGTTGTATCTGTGGTTACTATGTGTCCATCTTATTCCATTTTTTTCTTTTCCTTCTCTAAGTGAATTAGGAAGTTATCAACCTGAAATGTCTTTACTGTTGGTATTCATCATGGATATTTCAAATTACTTTTGACAGATTCTGCAGGGCCATGACCTATGCTAGGTGCCATAGTAAATGGGATAAATCCATGGACTCTTCATAAAGATTTATAAGACTTCCTGAGTTTAAATTCTAACTCTGCCCCTGACTGTACCAACTTGTCCAAACAACTTAAAAAACATACTGTACTTGCGTTTCTCCAAGAAAATAGATAAGAACAAAAATTGTATCTACCTTACAGGCTTGTTATGAGAATAAAGTTGGTTAATATTTGATGGCAACTTAGAACACTACCTGTCAAACAATAATAGATAGTTTTACATTTTGATGAAGTAAATATTTGAATAGCTTGGACCTTTATGATAGTTTCACTTAGTATAATAACAATAATTCAGCAACCAAAATCTATATTTCTCCTTCATTCTACATGCACTTTTTTTGCTTTGTTATAGTTTTAAAATGAAATTATTTTAATAATATTTTAGAATTTGTATCTTTCCTGAAATACAACTACAAACAATGATGAATATGTACTTCACTCTGAGTTTGTGCCTTTCCCAAATGTGTCTGATTTTCATAGCTGCTAGGTTTTTCACAGGTGAGTGTGTGGTGGAGAGGACATTAATTAGGGACAATCTATTTTTTCCTCGTTAGCAAGTGGTTCTGAACTTCATTGAGAATCTAATAACAGTGATAATTCATCTCACCAGTAGGGAAAAAGATCACTGAAGCAATGACTATGGTCACCAATTGACCCTTTTCTACATTTTTTATAGGTCAAGAAAGTGAATTAAGTGATTATTGTGGCCTTTTTTGGAAATGGTTTCTGAATTTAGAAAAACGAATAAGAGGTAGACCAGGAAAACAAATCCAGAACATCACAAAGTATTGGAAATAAGGTGATCGTTAACAAAGGTGCTCTCATTTGGACTATGTGCAATAATTCTGATTGCTAGCTTCTAATAAAGTAATGCTGCAGCTTAAAACTGACTTTGAAAGTCAGGTACAAAAGTCATTGCTATTTAAATTGTAGATCATGGAGAATCAGAGATTTGGGAGCTCTTGCAAGTATGTCTTAATGGATGGAAGTTTTGAACAGGTGGTATTGAAGCTCCATTTGCCTCACATCTACTAAAGAAGTGTTGTGTCTACAGACATTGCTTCTTAATTGGGCATCCAAGTAAGATTGTATTTGAACAAAAAGTTCCATCATTTTCAAATGGTTCAGAAACACTCTTGTAGATGTTAGTCCATATAGATGATCACAAGCAATATTTTTCAAACTGGATAATCAGAATATGAGGAAGACTATATTGGCAGATATATTGTCTTCTTGGGTGGAATGAGGGTGACCATAAACCAGTTGATCTAACTGATAGTATTTAAAAATATGGGGTCTTCCACAAAGCCACACAGAAGCAAATTTAGAACTAGTAAAAGGCATAAGTTAATTTGTAAAAAAAGGCTAAAATTTGAACAGCCTTAATTACAAAAGGTTACATAAAAAGCAGCTATGAAATTTTAGGTAAAAAGATAGCCAGTTCAGAACAAATAAAATAACTATGAAGATAGCCTTTATTATTAGATTAAATCTTATGTAAAAGTTAGAGAGTTGTCTTCCACAACCTTACATCTTGATTCCAATTTCAAAAAATAATCACCTGCTTGTATTACATTCCTTCTCACACACTGTGGCAATATGCACATTCTTGTGTGGTTTTTATCAGATCTCTGTTCAGACATTTAGCTGAAACTAGTTAAGAATCATGACCTGAGTATGGAAAACTCATACACATATGTTGGACAATATGGGATTATCAATATTTAGGATTTTGAAGTTAAAAATGGCAATTTCACATGGTTCAGCCTAAGATTTTCTTGAATATGTTCCTCCCTAGTTTTGAAGCAAAATATACATTATATAGATGATAGATATCCTCCCTTCTGCATTACATCTTCTAGTTAACCCACAGGTGTCTCATGCTTCCTATATGGCTTGATAAGAGCAGTTGAAGAGGCTCGAATGAGACTGTTGTTTGAACATAAAAGAGAGAATTGTCAGTCTATGTCTTTTCCTTGCTCAATAGCTCTTGCCAAGATTTCGGGGGCATCTCAAGGGCATAACAGTACAGAGCTGAAATTAGAGTAGCCCTAAAATCCCCTTGGTTAGTCCTTTATGTATTTTATTTCCTTTACAGACTCTGTTGTGATAGAGTATCTAAAACACAGTGTTCTATAAAACAAAATGTTAAAACTATCTTGTGGGAGAGTAAGGCAGGTGAAAGGGTTGAGGCTCATTAAGGCAGCCAGGCAGAAACAGCAGCTCCTATTGCTTTTGAAGTGCTCTTGTGGAAGCTATGTGCAAGTCCTTCAGAGGTGGGTTTACCTCCCAAGTAAACGTGGTTGCAAGGAAGAGCCTTGGTGTGCTGGTTCAGAAGGAAGGGAAAAGAAATTTAAAAAATGAAAGGCATCACCGATGGGGAATTTGCAGGAATTTCTGAGATTATATAAACCAATGTGGACATTTCTTCTGGATGCTATTAGCTACTCATCCTCCCATACAGGCCCCTTCAGTCAGCCTGCCCGTAAGGAGGCTGCTGAGAATCATTCAAGCCAGTTAAAGAGATGTCTTAAAGTAGTATCGGAAACACAAACACATTAGCTCCAAGTGCTTGAAACACAGTAATGATCACAAAGCCCTTACTTCTTCTCTCCTTTGTACCATTCAAAGGCTGGAGGCGGCACACCTGCACCTTCACATCTGATCAGTCCACTGCGTCCGGGGGTCACAGTGCCAGATTTAATTTCCTGAATTGTAGGAGCAACTGAAAAGGAAACAAAAAACCTGGTGGGTAAAGAAAAATAATCATAAGCAGAAATATAACATATGTATTTTTTATTCCTTCCATATTCAAAGCAATCCTATGCCTGATAGACTAATGCATCACATATTCAGTGTTTTATGCTTCAAACACAAGACTAGTCATTTTCAGTTTCATTTTTCAAGTTGGACAATAGATGAATGTTCTTGGAGAGTACAGAGTAAATGCAATACATTTTAGCCTTGCTTCCTAGTGGAAAAATAGCGTGGTGAGGGAACACTTCATCTATACTCCAGTCAAACTACATTCCAATAATAGCTTTCATTTATTCAGTGATCACTGGGAACTAGTCCTTGGGCTAGGTGTTTTATGTTCCTGATTTCCTGACCATAATGCTCTAATCTAGCTGGTATTATCCCTATTTTACAAATGTCAGAACTGAATTTCAGAGAGGGTAAATAATTCTTTAAGGTCACACAGCTACTTAGTTGCAGGATTTGTATTTGAAGTTAGCCACGTTGACTCAAGCCTGGGTTCTTTTCAGTATTCTGTGTTTTTTCCTTCCCTTCTCCCACGTGTTGGCAATATAGTAATGTCGTCATGTGGTTTTGACTACCTGGATTCTTTTCTGCTTCCAAAAATTCGATGCTTGTTTTAGGTGTTACTACCTCCATACTCTTCATTGTAGCTTTAGCTAGCAATAGCTTTCCCTTCTCTGGGCAGTTTATCTGAATTTTTCAAACTATATAGTTTCTCTCTTGAATTATAATTATTTATGAATATGCCACACTTCATAGTCAGCACCCTGATGACAGGGTGCACTTATGATTTGTCTTTTCACATTTAGAGATCAGAGCACAGTGTCTAGCACAAAGGGATTTTTTTGTAGCACAGGCATTTCTTTATTTATCAAGTGATTACAGAGCCCTTAATATATGCCATTCATTTCTTAAGGCACAAAGAAAGCCAGTTCCTGACATGATTAAGTTTACATTCTAGATAGGGTGGGACATGAAAAGCCAGACAATAAACAGTGAATATAATACACATACAGCTTAATAAAATGTTAGGAGGTGATAGGTGAGGCTGAGAATGTACCTCAGGAGTACAGTGCTTGCCTAGCCTGGGCTGGGCCTTCAATTTGCTCCCTAGAACTTCAAAAAAGGAAAAAAAAATAAAAAGAAGGAAGTGATAAACAATACAGTAAAACAAAAAGCAAAAACCTTATAGCAGCAAAGTAAGAAGAATTATAGGAAGGAATGGAATACAATTTTATATAGAGTGATCTGAGAAGTCTGCATTGAGAAAGAAAGATTTATGAAAAGGTGGAGATAAGTGAGTTAGCTTTGTGAATATCTGAAGAAAGTTTTCCAGGAAGAGAGAATGGCTTGCAGTATAGCCCTAAGACTAAAGGATTCTTGTTGTTTTGAAATAGCAAGATCAATGTGACTGGAGCAAAAAGAGAAAGCAGAGGGATTAGAGCCAAAGATGAGCAAAGGATGGGGGAATATGGCAGGACCATTTGGGCATGTTATGGTTTTTACTTGTTATTTGGTGTGCTGGGGATCAAACTCAGGGTCGTAAGCATGCTAGGCAAGTGTCCTACCACTGAGCTGCATCATCAGTCCGTGATCTTTTGAGAGAGACTCTCACTGTATAGTTCAAGGCCCAGCTGGACTTGAACTCATGATCTTCCTTCCATGTCTCCTGAGTGTGGGGATTACAGTTGTGTACCATCACACCTGCCTGAGGATTTGACTTTATTCTGAGTGAAATGATGAGCCACCTCAGAAGAGGGATATAATACTGGGTGATTTGAAAGGATCATTGAGGCTGCTGTCTTGAGGACAGCTTTGTATGAGGGCAGGACAGAAGGAGAAACTTACGTATGTAACTATTGCAAGTAAGGCAAGAGATATAGATGGAACACATAGGGTGGTTGCAGTGGAAATGATGGAAAGTTAATGGTTCTGGGCTCTATTGTAAAGTGGGAGCCAATAGAATTTGTTTCAACAGAATCTCTCTCTCTCTCTCTCTCTCTCTTTCTCTTCCTCAATCTCTCAGAACTGGGATTGAACTCAGGACTGGGATTGAATTCAGGACTTCATGCCTGCTAGGCAAGCACTCTACTACTTGAACCATACCCCAGTCATTTTGCTTTTAGTTTGATTTTCAGATAAAGTGTCCCACAACATTTACCCAGTTGGCATCATCTTCCTGTCTCTGCTTCTTGATTACCTGAGATTAGAGGCATTCACCACCATGTCTGGCCCCCAATAGGATTTCTTTACAGAATGAAGTAAGATATTAAAAAAAATAGAAGAGTCACAGGTTTAGGTTCATTAGGTTTAAGTTGCTGGAAGGTCAGTAAGAATGCCAGTTCATGAAGATGGGGAGGAGTACAAACAGAAGATTTTTAGAGGGAGATATAGGAGTTGGATACATCTGCCTTTTCATAAATATTTTTTTCTGCCATGTTTTTAATGTAGTACATATTTTAAATAATACTATGGGAGAGAGTTCAATACAACTGCAACCTTGATGATGAAAATACTTGGTAATTCAGAAATATGACCTAAGTAAATGTGTGCTCTGAATATAGAGGTTTATCGAGAAGGCAATAAAAAAATTACAAGGTTTAATGTTTTTTCAATATGTAGTGAATACAAAAACTGTAGGCACTCCTACAACAGAACATTACCTATTCTCTTAAAATCACCCTAGTAACTTCATCATTTTGTTTCAGGGTGATACTTCATTTTGAAATTATAGCACCTCTAATTCATTGTGGTATTTTTATTCAATTTTTAGTTCTAGAAAAAATTGCAAAGTCATATTTTTATTAAAGTACTTGCTATTAACTTGGTGAAAAATAATGCAAGAAAGTTTACTAAAACATTTGAACGAGAAAACATTTTGAGAGTAATATATGTACGCACATGTACATGCAATTATGTATATGTACATAATATACATATGTACCTGCACCCAAACAACACAAAGATTCATTTCATAACTAACTTTTATGTTAAGCCAAAATCTGTGTCCCTTTTATAAAGCAGTCAAACATACAAAAGATATCTGTAAATAAAACCTCACTAATCTGTTGATTTTTATAACACTGTTTTGCTTGTGAGAGATGCAGGTAAGATTGTCATTTCACCATTGTTCTCACAGACTTTCATCTCCCTCTCTCTGTCACACTAACAGGCTGTAATCTTTTATGATAGCCAACTATTATTGAAGATGAAATAACCGTATGCAACAGGAGATCCATCACAAGCTTCTATTGATAACCTGGTTAGTTTAATTACTCTCTTGCTTGTCAAGGGGGCCATGACTCATTACAAACAGAAGCATGAAATCCAGAACACTACCTGAAAACCCAGGTGTAATGAATTAAAATAAAACTCTAATTCATCATTAAAAGGCTTTTGTACAGTACAGTGTGAATATAGCTCAGCACTACGTGCTTCACAACAAAAGAAAAGGGATATAATCCTGCTACATTGGAGAAACAGGCTGCTGTGATGGACACTGTGAATAGAAAGAACCTAAAATATCATAGGGAAGCATGGATAAACAGCAAATCAATAATAATATGCATAAGAAAATGTCCAAAGAACGTTTTGTGTAGTAGAGAGTTAAAGGACTATGGACTGTGGTATAGTCAATGTGGAGAAGGCATCCTCAGGCAGATTTCATTTTATGGCTACAATTATAAACTTCAACCTAAAGGCTGTATTGATTTTTCTTAAGGACATGAAAATTTGCATTACTTATTCATATTACTGTGCATCTTTTGGAAATGACTCTTTGAGAAGATTCATTCATTTACTTTTCGTTCCTTCATCAGTTCAAAAAATAAATATTTTTATTAGAGATCCCATTAATGAAAAATAATATTCCTGGATTTATGCCGCTAATATAAACTGATATCAACTCAAATGGATATAAAGCAGAGTAAAGGAAAACAGCAGAGCCAGGTATATTATTTTATATGATACTGTTAGAGCTCCTTACTTGTAAGGTAATATTTGACCAGAAAATTAAATGATGTGACAAAAGGAGTCATATGGCTATCTGTAGGCATTATTACAACATGAGGAAACTGTGAGGGTACATATCATGGTTGGGGAGCATACCTGAAGTTCAAACATGTTTAGCAGGTTGACTTTTAGCATGCTGGTTAAAACACAGCAAAAATTGTTAACATGGCTTGAGCAGAATACAGGAGAAGAAGATTCCAGAAAAACATCATGGAGCACACAATTGGGGACCAGATTTTGTACTTTACCATGGTAGCCCATGGTAAAGGCTTTGAATATTATTCCAAGAGTATGAGGTTGGGGAGATTTTGAGTAGAAGAGTGATATTTGACTTAAATTCCATAAAGATTCTTTGACTATTGTGGAGGACACTATCTGCAAAGAGGCAGGAGAGGAAACAGTCAGGACAACTGGGAGACTGGTGTAGTAATCCTTGGTATGATAAGAAAGTCATTGGCCATTCAAGTATGATACATTTGATACATTGTAAGAACCTTTGTAAATGCTACAATGTGCCCCCACCAAGCAGAACAATAAAAAAAGCAGGAATTGAGAAAAAAAATTAAATGTACTCTTGGTCACACTGTACGTAAGTCAACTCCTTTAAGTTGACTAGCAATGAGTGAACATTTTCAGTGAAATTCCAAGTTTCGCCATTCCTGTGATTTTGTGTAAATGAGTTGTATAATCAACCACAGAAATATCTAATTTACACTCAGTAGGTTTCTTTTAGACAGTGCCTCTCTGAGATTGTGTTATCAGTGTACATGTTATGAATCTTTTTCTGGACAGAGTCTTTTTAACACTATGTGGCCATAGAATTCCAAAAGGTTTCATTTGAGCTTCTTGTGGACTTGGTGTTTCTTAGACCATATTCTGAGTGTGTTAGGTTGCTGGACTATTGGATCTTTAAATTCTAGGCCCCCATCTTTGATTGTGTGATCCTTGTTGTTAACATGAATAGTCATTATTAGTTCTGCAAGCTTCAAAGTTCTTATGTGCAATATTGAACTTATAAATTTCATGTGAGGAAGAAGTTTCAATTACTTTCATCATAAAGATATGCTCATTTACTTCCCTGGGATAATGACCCTGATAACACTTATGACTAATTAATTTCCAAATAGAGCTGTAACAGTGAGAATTAAGAGTATGCTTGGACAAGTTCTCCAAAATATTCCATTTTAAGAAATCCTATTGGCTCCTTCCTTGGAAAGATGATTACATAATATAACCTGAATAATTTCTTCCATATCTGCTTTCTTTCATCACTATGCTTTTGACTACTGTTCTGAATTTTGACACTGCATCAATAATGTAAGCTGAATTTACTAAAAGGAGGAGTATACATATATTCATCTTTATGCATTTACATTTCAGGAACTGCTTTTTCTTGTAGAGTTATTTTTTGTTCTGCTCAGTTATACTCTTTCAATAACACCGAAGTAGCAAGAAAAATAAGTGCTTGAGTTCCTCAAATTCACAGGTACAACGGTATCCTTTGGAATAGACTGATATGTGGGCACGGCTGATATTTAAGTACAAAACCCTTGTGCCGAATTGTATATGACTGTGAGCTGAAGCAATTGCACAGTGAAAAATCAATTTCAGAGAAATATTAGTAGACAGATGTAGGTAACAGCAAAGAACAGATGTTGAGGAAAACCAGGAAAGGGGTCAACAAGGGATATTTAACACCTGTATGATTAGATGCTCCAAAAGGAAGAGACATTCCTTTTCATTTACTCTGTGGGATTATTTCCTTGTATTGTTTAGCCAGTCATTTTAGGAGGAATATAATGAAAGGTTCTTCATCCAAAACTCCAGGCTCTGCAGGTGCAAGCAACAGAAACTCTGTACTTGGCACAGGAAAAGTCTAATCAAGATTCATTTTCTTAGTTACATGACAATAGCCACAAAGACCTTCTTTTACCATCCTCAATCAGAACTTTGGTATGAATGTAGTCTCATTATCAAAAAACGAGTGAGTCAAAAAAACTGCTTTAATAGCCTAAGTAGACGTAGTTGAAATAAAACCCATGTACCTAAAAATGAAGGGTAATGATGAAGACACTACACTAAAAAACTACAGTAACAAAGAATAGTGCCTAAATAGGAATAGTAAATTTAGTTTTTCTCATGGAAGGAAACCATGAAGAACTCAGTCCTATACAAGCTACATATTTTGATTTCACTGTTAAGTGAGCACACTGGCCTTAGTCTAGATTCTAGAATTTATAGATTAGCCTAAGGCTGACTTGATCAAGCAGATAGTCTTTGAAAAAATTTTAAGGCTTCTAGTACCTACTAGACAACAAAGCATATAACATCTGATCAATACATGTTTTTAAATTTTTTGCAGGGACCTTTGAGAAGAGTAGGCAAATGCTTTATCACTGAGTCAGATCCCTAGCCCTTCAACACACTATTGTTACAGATGAGGACTATGATAGCTGAAAATATCTTTCTTGAAGAACACAGGTAGAAACTCAGCGTGCAAAATAATGACAGAGTTTATCACAGATTTCACAGAACAAGATCACAGGGTCAACATACTCTTTCCATGAAGCAAATATGTCCTTGGTTTACAAACTAATTTTACTTTAAGGGGACCTAAGAACTTCATTTTATTGGTAAGAGAAAGTAGTAATGAATTTATCTAATCATATATATATACACATATATATATATTATTTTTTACCAAAATACAGTATAATCATTATCAGCATGATTTAAGGATGTTTACATTGACTCCATTCCCTGATCAGCATTCACAGGGGATGAAAACTATTCCCTTTTTCGTGTACCTTCAGCTTTTCCCAAAGCTTAACACAAAGGTAAAATAGAGTCACAAAAAGCCTTTACTTTGCAGTCAAATAATAGTGGGTCTACCATTCATTGAGCTACCTCTCTTTTAAATTTTCTTCTTTGTAAAAGAAATAGTACCTCCTTCACAGAAGTGCTGTACAGACAATATAAAACTACTCAGGGAAGTGCTGACCTTAGAGTTTGTACTGAGTTAGCAGTGAAAAAAAAACATTATCTAAAATAGGAATTATTATAAGGGAATAGGGTAGCACAGTCAGGCTCCCTTTAAGAGTATGGAATCATGTTAAGATACAGACAAAGGAAACTTTATCTGTATCATATCATTGCCATAGTACTGTGAACATGTGATTAATTTAATTAGAAACTGGATTAGTGTCCAGTTTACTGTCCCAGAATTTTGTCTATACACAGCTTTTTAGTGTAGTTAATCAAGAAAATCTTTTCTGTAAGGCAGATGTGGTAGACTTTGCCTTATTTTTCCTTGGCTGAAGAACAAGAGGTCTAGGTTTCCTAATGTGATAGTGATAGAACATGTAGTATATATACAACATGATGGTATCCCTTCTAGCAAAATGTACAACTATAGTGGGGATTATTTGTTTCAGTATACAAAATCAATGTATGGGTTCAGTTAAACATATGATGAAGTCATTTTTTTCTTTCACAAGAAAGACAATGATAGAATTTCACAGTAAATTTGACCTTAATGGTTTCATTAAATATTTAATATCCAATATAACAGTGTACTGGGCTGTGATCTCTGATTCCCTTGTACTACTAAAGCTACAGGAAAAAAAAGCAAACAGTTTGGTAAGAAATTTCATAAAGCTAAGATACATGACTATATATAAAATCTTCTTTTAGTAACATTAATGAAGGTCTTGCACTGGCCTCTTGTATGCTCAAAGAAATATCTTTCCACTGCTTAAGACTAAAGCGTAACACATTTTTTCCCAAGCTCAAATTTCATGCTATTAGAATATTTAACTCTTTAAGGAGTTAAATATACTAAGCTATTACTAGTCATTTACATTGTGGTGTAAATAGCATGAAATTATGGTTATGAGTGTGCACCTGATAGAGGTCATTAAAAGGTGGGTGGATGAATGAATGAATGGGTTAAATATAATTCATGAAGAAGCCTAAAGTGCAGTAAGGAGAGAAAGGGTTGCATAAAGAGAATCCATTCAGATCATGCTTTTGACGAGGGTCAGCTCCAGTGAAATTACATCTTGAAGTCGCACTTCCCTTGTAGTCAGCAGTGCTCATGTGAGTGATGCATCCACTGTAAAATATGCCTGAGATTTATTGGGCCACCAGCTGTATCAATAGGAATTAAATGGTTCACTGTTTTCCTAGCTCTTCTCCAAACTTGCTTTCTTTAGACTTATTCATGATTTTCTCTTTTCTTTGTTGTCTGTCATGCTGAAATTATAGCTATATGTGACTGATCTGGATATGTTGGACAAGTTTGCAAGAATTGTGAAGTTGGATTCTCCAAAGATATCTTTATTCTTAGCACATACAGTCTTGCGACTGAAGTTACCCTTCAGTACAAACCTTGTGGATCTTCAAACATTTCAGTGCAATCTTTACATATTGAAGTCATTACAAATTTCCTAATATAAAATCATTTTTAGTTAATCCCCACAAAAAGATTAAAATAGTTCCAGCTGTTTCCTGAGATTTACTTGTAAAACATGAGAATATTATTCAGATATTTTTCTGTAGGAAAAATGTTTCTATTTGTATTAATCAATCAAAATATGTTGGAGATTCTATTATGTTTATTGCTATATTTTAAGTCATATTATTCTTTTTGTTGGCAGTACTGTTTTTTCTTAATTCAAGACCTTGAACTTCCTAGTCAGATACTCTACCACTTTAGCAATGCTCTCAATTGTTTTTCTTCAGGTTATTTTTCAGATAAGGTCTTGCACATTTTGCTTGTGACTGGCCTCAGATCAAGATCCTTTTACCTATGACTCCCAGTAGCTGGGATTACAGATGTATACCACCATTCCTGTCTTGTTTGTTGATATGGGGGTCTCACTAACTTTTTGCTTGGTCTCATCTCAAACTGCCATACTTCTGACCTCTGCCAGACAAGTAAGTGGAATTGTACATATAAGGCACTATGCCTAGTCCAAGTGTACTTTAAAAGTGTGTTTTTGAAGGCTGATATTTATCTCTCAAAATATAAGTGAACTAGATATTAAGCATTTAAGGTTCTTGTAAGAAATCAATCTAAAAACGATAATAATGATGTACTTTGTAATAGATGGTGATAACTTTGGTGGACTCTTTCCTTAGGTCATTTCCTCACTGGATAAAATTTCTTTCTGGTTTCAAGGCCAGTTTCCTCCAAAGACCTGATCATAAAGCTGAAGCCATCAGACAGCCTGTGCTGGCTTAATTTCTGGCCTCACAGAATAAGCAGGGAATCACTTTCTTAGTTAACTGAACCATTTGTTATTTCTTCTAGTTACTGTGGCCTTCAATAATCTTAAAATAGAGCATTTAAAAGTTGATTAAAATTCAGTTATTAAAATTATTTAATTCTGGAAAATGAATAATTTATATTGCTAATACATTCTAAACAATCACTTTCAAAACACACTGTCTTAGAGGAAGAGAAATCTCTGAGTACCTAGAAAGAAAAAGAGAAATCAAAGAAAAAGTACAATTTATATCACAGAAATGTAGCTGTAAACTACTCTTTTATCCCTGCCTCCTTCACCCTCAAATGCATGAGGGAGAATGGTAGACAGCAAGATTACAGAAAATAATGTAAAGTGAATGACATTTTCCAAAACTATAAGATTCCCCAGTAAGAAAATTAGCATTAAACTAGAACCACTCTACATCTCCATTTATTTTTAGGTGAGAATCAGCTGTCATTTCAAATCTGCATCCTGGAGGATGTCATGCTGTATTATTTCTTTGTAGTTCAAAGGGTAAAGTGAAGAGAAGTCATGGCTATGCAACAGATGTGCTGTATCCATAGACTTTCCAAGAACTCATGGGCAAGGAGAAAAATGACCTGTGGGAAGTGATAATGGTCATAGAATCAAGAAATAATTTTTTGTTCTCATTTAAAAATCATTGTTTTCTTTTATGGAGAAAGAAAAAGAAATCAGAGAAAGCACAGTAAGTAGTAACTATGTGCAAAAGAATGAGAAGACAAAGTAGAAGAGACATTTTACCTACAAACAATATATCTCAAAAACAAATCAGATATGGGAAGAGAGGTGGTAGGAAAACTGTAATTTTCAAAAACAGTAGTATAAGTTTATTTGGGACTAAGAATATTTTATGGGGAAAAATGTTGCCTTTTCTACAATGATTCAATAAAAACATGGTATGAGAAAACTCTGCTTAATAGCAAAGGTATTTTGACAACTGAACAGTATGATAAGAAAAGTCTGACTGCTAAAAAAAGAAATCCCATGTCAGCAAGAGCAGCACATAAATTATTAGAGAAAATGTTTGGGCTCTTTTCTCTTCTGCTCAGAAAAATTTATAAAATGCATCTGATACCCTCCTTATAATCTTAATCTCACTAAGTGTTCCTTCAGTCAAAATCACTAGATTCTCATTTACTTCTCTCATCCTGCAAAGTTTGTTTTGTGAACTTGGTGAACAGGTATCATTATCAGTTCATCAATATCTTTACAAAGCATTTCTAAGCCTTGAGAGAGTATATAGTGTTGAAAATGCATTAAAATGCATCTAGAATCTAAACCACTTCTCACCAACTCCATAGCTATTATGTAAGTAAACATTTATTTTAAAAGTTATTTTTAATTGACACATAACTGTGTATATGAATGGGGTATGGTGTGATAATTCCTACATGCACACAATGTATAGTGATCTGATCAAAGTAACTAGCATTTTCATCTCCTTAAACATATAGCATTTCTTTGCTTGGTATACAATAGTAGTTTCATCACTGGTCCTTGTGGTTTTGCCTTTGCTTCCTCTACAGGTTGTTCTCAGTACAGTAGCCACAGTATTTATGTTAAAACAAGTGAAATCCTTCATCCTTACTAAACACTACCATTCTTCCCCTTTCATTCAGAGTACAAGTCAAGTTCATTACCATTTTCTACAAAGTACTAAACGATCTGAACTTTCTCTTATTTCTGTGATCACCACTACATCTATCCTCTCTCTAGCCTAATCTGCTCTAGTCATGATGGATTACGATATTTGCAGAACCCAAACCAAGAATGCTGCTTCTTCAGTTTTTAAACTTACTCCTTCCTCAATCTGGAATATTCATTTAAAAAATATCTGTATGTCTTGCTTGCATCCCTCTTTCCTTCTAATCTCTGCTGAAACTATGCTTATTAAAGAGGACCCTCCCCAACCTTTTCTAGAGAATATAAAAGTTAAAATTGCTCATCTTGCAACCTAATCCTTCTTGACATTATTGTTCTTCATATCAATGATCTCTATCTAAGATGGTTTATATTTACTTCTTTGTTCACTAATAGCTTTCTTATCTTCACTCATTGGAATGTAGAAGCCACAAGGGGAATCTTTGTTTTGTTCAACCCCAAACCCAATACCAGTGCCTGAAACATCATAGGCTCTTAATAAAAAATTATTGTTGTTGAATGATAAAGCATAAAAATTCTATTCTCTGTAAGCCAAGGAAGATGTCATAGTATTCCTCTTTGCTGGGTAGAACACGTCTGTAGCATTAGCATTTACATTTGTATGTTTAAAATCTCTAATGTAGACAGTGGGGGTGAGCTTAACCAATGAACAATATAAGCCTATTTGGAATTATCATAATAAATTCTCTCTGTATAATGAATATATCCTAATAAAAATTAATGAAAAATCTCTAATGTAAAAAAATACAATCTCTAATGTTGTGTGCCTCAAAATGAATATGCCTGCAAATATATCACTTTCACATTTCTCATAAGTTTTACCACGTAATAATACTTTATACTCTTTCATCCATCTATACAATCAAACTTAATATATTGAATATAGAACTTACATATTAAATGAATCAAAGAATCTGAAATGAAATGGTTAACTTTAGAATTTCATTCTTATATATTATACAATATTACATGTATGACTGGATATTAAAATATTATATACCTGGGTAGTAGAGTTATAGAAAAAATTTGAGCAGTTTTTACCTATGACTTCCATCAATATATTTTGATTACAAAGCACTCATAGTTAATCTTATTGGCAATGTTCTATTTTAATAAGTTATAGCCAAAAATAATTCTATGTAGCAAATAACTACAACATTTTAAGGACATACAATAATTAACATCTGTCTTTCACTCAGTCTATCATTACAGGAGCTGGAGGATATTGTTCCTCTTACATTTGGAGGGCAAGGGAAGCCAATATTTGACAAAGAATTATACAAACTCTTATCTGTAGGCAGAAATTTCAAAGTCTCAAAGTCTCTTCCACACCAATGCCACAGAGAACAGTATACATCTGACTTAAAAGTTTGTTTTATTCTCTGTAAGGAAATGGAGTGTCTGAAAAAATTGTGGATTCCAATCTAATTCAATTCAAGAAATATATGATTGAAATATACACAGAGAATAGAGCTCCCTGTAGAAACCAAAATGATAGCAAGTGCTAAGCAAACCAAGTACTGTGGGAAGCTAGCATGTTAGGAAGACATTATCAGAATTCCTAGGAAATACTTATGAAACCCACCATGGAAAGAGTCACTTCGTCAGTGACCACAGATGGGATGCATTTGGAAATTGGAAGATTTCTTACATTTTTATATGTCATCTATTGATTCTATATTTATTCTGAATTTTTTCTGTTCTACATTCATTTTACTCAGTGCTAGTGGTCAAGGACAGATTAAAATTATTTCTACTTGAAAGAACCTTAAAGTTTTGATGGAATTAGAAACTGGTCAGACCAGGGTCATGATCTTTTATATTTTTCTAAGGTCTCTTGGCTCAGTATCAGAAAGATTATTGACATTTAGAAAATGTTTGTCAAATAAATGAATACATTATGAATGAATGAATGAATGCATTGTCTTCATAAATACTATAATTCTATGTTCTTTTTGTAATTTCCCCTCCAGGTTTTTCAACTTAGTAAAGCTAAACTCCAATGAGTTAGATTTAATGTGGATAGTCTTACTGTGTTCAAGTGATAATTATCAAGTGATAATTAAATGCATTTGTATTCAATGGCTAAATATTTATGCCAATGCCATTTTCTAATAATGTACATTTTAAAGCAAAAATATAGAAATAGCAGAAATTTTGCATATATATAATATATATATATTTCACCTATAATTTAATCTAAAGATTAAAATTTCCCTCAAAGTGTTGTTCAAATAAATGAATATGGTTGTTAAGGATATAAACATTTGTTTTGATCAGAAATCCTTTTTATTAAATTAAATCTGAAATTCATTCAGAGTTCAAATAATCTATTCACTTTGGGTATAAATTGAAAGACACAATTTTAAACTAGAAAATTGATCTGTATACACTGGTCATATTAGAAGCAATTTATGTTTGTTTATTCAAGAAGCAAGATGGATAATTCCAAAACCACTTAAGAAGCAAAATGTGCTCTGCTCTCGTTATCATTTCTCTTGCATCCTTAATGTGGGCTTTCTGTATATATTTGAGTTTATCATTTTTTAAATTGGAAGCTTGTAGTAGGAGGCTAGTATGATCAATACTGTAAAAATACAAACATTGGTCAAGATGATGCTCCCCATTGGGTTTTTTATCTGAAAGCTCTTTTCCAATGTATACCATGGTGTGCCTCATGAAATAATGGCCCGTAAGAGTTTTATGTTCTCCTTACTGAAATATTCCTATGAAGTTGACTGGTAACAGCATCAAATAATATGTTTTGATGTGATGTGATGTGGTGTGTGTGTGTGCGTGTGTGTGTGTGTGTGTGCGCGTGCTCTGTTTCTTCAAAAATGGAAATAAGCTCGTATTTGGTAACTGAACCAAATGTTTCCGGACATTTTAAATGCATAATTCATAAAATCCAAAAATGGTAAAACAATGCACAGACTACTGGTGTTCATTTAGCTATAGAAAATATGCAAAAATGCTAGGTAGAACAGGTTTTGTCTTTTAACATTTTAATGAGCTTTGGGACTTTCATGCATATTAGTTATGTTGCCCTAATTACTCATTATAATTCTAATGTGCATTTTATATTTAATTACAATGCTTATAAAGATTTGGTGTGGACAGTAAATTATTATAACTAGCATGTGTATAATGATTATGAACTGAATTTATTAACTTTTACACCAGCATTCAGTGTTGGTAACTTCTAATTTCACCTTGGCGATTAAACACATTGTCTTATTGAAGAAATATTTCTGTGACATTAATTGTTAGTGTCAAAAAAGCAGTAATCACTTTTTTGCTTTTTGCCAATTTTCATTGAATTTTATATGTAGCTTCCTTACCTCATTCCATTACTAGACAAGTTCATTTCAAAACATGTAAGTAAATATTATCATTTTTCTTCAGTATTTAAGATATCATAGACTTGTTAAGACATTGTAACAGAAAACCTAACATCACATGATAGAAGTTTTCTGCCAGGGTCAGCAAAGCTAAGTAGTTTGCTGAGAGATCAGATATTTATATTCCCAAACCCAAAGATAAATAATTTTTAAAAATAATTCTCACATTTGGTAAACATTAAGAATAGTTGGTTTCTACCAACAAGAACTCTCTTCCCATCTGGCATAATGTATTTCTACAAGTCTTAGTTGTTAATTTTCTGCCAAGGCATTCATATGAAAAAAACACAAATAGCTCCAGATTCATTTTCCATCCTAGAAATTTAGCACAGAGCACTGTATCTAGTGGGCAATTAATGCATAGTAATTGATAATTAGGATGATAATAAGATTTTCTTGTAAAAATTCACATTCACTTAGAGAAAAATAACACTAACAAGAACTTAAATGTGACTTAAGCCATAGCTTTATCAGAAGAGCTCTGCAGTTTTGGACTCCAGATAGTCATATTTCTGATCCAGGCATTATGTGCTTTCCATAGACAGAAGAGTATATGAAAAATGAATATCATGGAAGGAAATTTTTATCTGAAA
Source organism: Castor canadensis (assembly GCF_047511655.1). Lineage (NCBI taxonomy): Eukaryota > Metazoa > Chordata > Mammalia > Rodentia > Castoridae > Castor > Castor canadensis. The sequence goes on along the minus strand of NC_133392.1, from coordinate 103,519,444 downwards.
AATTCCTTAAAATGGACATCCACATAGGTGCAACATTTCAGAGCTTTGCATTAAGGAGCAAGTCAGTTAGAATCTTAGCATGTAACCAGTTACTACTTGTGGGACACTGGGCAAATATGTCAACATTTTAAAAATTTAATTCTTACATCTTTAACACACGGATGATAAAATGTAAACCTAAAGACTTGATGTGGTTAGTAAATGAGATAATGTACATAAAGAATGTATATAATAAAGACTTGAAAATACAAAGCACTATCATAAAAATACTACTGGCCCTGTTATTGAAGTGAGTATTCATTTGTTTCACTGAGTACTGTGTCTAACACTCACCTTCCTCAGTATTCCAGTATGATCTATCCATTGATGAATGTGACACATGTACATAAATAATATGTATGCAGATTATGTGTGCAGATTATATATTTTAATGTATGTAAGTGGATATAAGTACATAAATTTTTATTAAAAAGCAACAATTTGAGATAGGCATAGTGATACACAACTTAGTACCAGTACTCAAGAACCAGAAACAAGAGGATCAAGAATTCCAAGCCAATAAAAGAAATGCAAATAAATCCACATTAAGATTCCACCTCACTCCTGTTAGAATGGCTATCATCAAAAACACAAACAACAAATGTTGTCAAGGATGTGGGGGAAAAGGACCTCATACACTGTTGGGGAGAATGAAAATGAGTACAACCCCTATGGAAAGCAGTATGGAAGGTCCTCAAAACAGTAAAAATTGAACTGCCATATGATCCAGCAATTCTATTCCTAGGGACATACCCAAAGGAATGTAAGTCAGATTACAATAAAGGCACCTGCACACTCCTGTTCATTGCAGCATTATTCACAATAACCAAGTTATGTAAACAACCCAGATGACATACAACTGAGGGATGGAATTTTCTTCAGCCATAAAGGAGGATAAAATTTTGTCATTTGTAGGTAAATGGATGGAACTGGAGAACATCATCTTAAATGAAGTTAACTAGGTTCAGACAACCTAAGTCCACATTTTCTCACCTATGTGGAAAATAGATCCAATACAAATACAAACAATATTATGAAAAACAGGTCATGCTAAGGGGAGGTCACATACAAGAGAGGCAGGGTAAAAGAAGGAAGCTAAGAAGGTGAATACGGCAAAAATGAATATAGAATTTTTAAACCTATGGAAACCACCATAAGAAGGCACTATGATAGAAAGCAGAAAAATAGAGGGGATATACATTTGAATGCATATATATATATATTTATGGCGATATCACAAGGAAACTCCTTGTGTAGCTATCTTCAAATAAAACTGTCATTTTTTTTTACAAAAATAGAAAACAGGAGGGCAGAACATGTCCTGTTTGAGGGGTTGGTACCAGTGGGAGGGACGAGGATATGGGAGAGGATATTTGAGAGTGTATATAGTGAAATAATTGTGTACATATGGTACAAATGGAAAAAATGAGACCTGTTGAAATAAGTCCAGGAATGGGGGGAGAGGAGGATGAAGGAGAATGATGGAGGGGGTGAATTCAAATGATATACTGTATTTACAAAATATTATATTTTTTAAATGTCAAAATATACACCCAGTCAAAATAATAAAAATTTTAAGAAATTCTATGCCAGCCTGGGCTATTTAGCAAGACTCTGTTTCAAAAATTAAATAATAAGAAAATCCCCCCCAAAAAACATACTTTCCCATCACTTGGTCACTCTGGTTATAATAATTTTGTATGTAATTTCATTGCTTAGTATTTAATTGAATTTCTGATTCATTTCATGCTATTATGATAATAATCATCTATAAACACTTATTTACTTATGATATGAATTGATATCTTTTGACTTATGGGAAAACTTTCCAAGATTATAATTTCTTTCAAAGGCTATGTCTGCAGGTAAGGCGAAAATAATGAAGTGATAGATGAAACTTCCTATCAACCCACTCAGTGTTTTCATAGCAAGATTGTTTGAATATTTATTTAATTTCATGACTTGATAATAAGGCACATTTTATGAACTAAACATAACTGCAAGGATCTTTTAACATATTTCTATCGCAATTGAATTCTATAAACTTTGATACTGAGCTTTTAGCAATTGTATATGGTATAGGTCAATGTGATGAACAATATTAAAGTAAATATAAATGGTTCTTGTTTTTTAACCCATTTCCATCCATAAATTTGATCTAACATGCCCAAATGTCACTTATTAGCTATCTACTTTCATGTTACATTGTACCTTCTCGCTACCTAAATCTCCCCGCTATCAGGGAATGCCACAGGGATTCTTTGTTATGTTTTCAGTAATTGCATAGTACAGTCCCTTGGCAGTCACAGATTTAATGTTCATAGTTCTTAATTTTCACTGAGTAATTTCATATGCCCATTAATTGTATGATTAGTAATTCTTCTGTGGCCTAAAGTTGAATCTTTTGTGATTACACTGTGAGCAAGGAAGACTGAAAGAGTTGGAGTAAAAAAGTGGGGAAATTGGCTCAATTCAGTTCAGGAATCAAGGGCTGAACTGTGACAGCCTCAGTAAGAGCAGGAAGTCCTGACGAAGGGCTGGAAATGTGGGATCTGGAAAGAAATGCTTATTCTCATGGAAAATTAAGGATATTGGAGGGCTTTTCTTTTAATATTTTCTCAGAAATTTTGGGGTCTAATCATAGCTTTATACCTATGACACATGAATTAATTCCACTGATACTCTTTGGCTCCTCTCTACTCTGTGCTCACATCCACCCAAAGAAAGAACAACTGATGTTTGTAAATATAGGAGATAACGTAGTCATTACAAGATGAAGGGGTCATTCCATTATCCTGTGTGGCTAGCTGCCAGAAGGACATAAAATGTCTGATCATTAACTCACAGGGGAAGTTTTACAAGTGCAGTTAGTTGGTTTAGGGAGGCCTGTGGTTTTCCAGTTGTGGTTATGACAAGAAGACAGGTTCACTTATAGATGGTGTTAAAATATGGTACACTGGGCTAGAAACCTTGGTCTGTATAGATAAGGAGAAGAAGTTGGCAGCAAAATAAACATCGAGAAATAGAAAATTTGGGAAAGACAAGGGGTTGTTTGGACTTGGAGTTCATAGGTACTACATGGGTTATTTTTTAGTTGACTGTTTGTCTTTTACTGACTCTGACCAAGAATCTAGCTTTAGGTGTGGGCCATATGGGATTTTCACAGTACCTTAATGGGCCTTTGTCTTACGCGAGTGATAATTATTTTATAGGTAGACAGAGTTATTTTCATGGGAGTAGTACAAGCAAGCCAGAGGGCCATATCTGACCTTAGGCAAAGAGCAGGTAGATCCAGTGTATGCTAAGTGAAATGCTATTGGAAAAATAACCCTGGCCAATTGTGGGAAAACACAGGTAGCACCAGGGGAACCTGGCAGGCACCAGACAAGCTGACTCTGCATAGGCTTTTGAAGCTTAACTTTGAACTCTACTGGGCCATGTGGCCTGGGAGTAAAGATGAGGCAGGATCTTCCATGTTGTTATTATGTTTTTCAGCTAGGTCTACAGGATGAAAAGCCAGACTCTATCGGTCACAAAGATCCCAAGTTTCCAAATAGGTAGAAACAGCTAGTTCATCTGCCACAAATGCTGTTTCTCTTTAATATTGTCAGTTGCTTTTAGCACTGAGGAAGAGATCACAAAGGGACTGACACTGGAAACATGAGCTTATCCATATGCTCTTGAGAGTCACTCAACATTATTTGGTCTCAGTTGGGTTTGTACTTATTAATTATATAGTCTTCCAGAAGATCATTTTGATTGCTAAGATCCAAATTTTGACTTCATTCAAAAATGGGTCTTAAATTTTACTTCATAAATAAAAAGAATGAGGTACTTTATTATAAGTAGATTATTCTCTTTGGATGGAGAAAGAGAAATAATTCAATAATATTGCTGCAGGCTTAAAGATGTGAAAGTCAGATTGAAAATCCTGTGCATGCGGGAGTAAGAAATCACATTGGTTCAAGAAGCTAAGAAAAAAAATGCTTCTTTCAGCCTTATAATTGAAGAGCAATCAATAGATAAGTGAAATAGGAACCCAGAATATTTCAATGACAGAAGAGGAAATCCCCCCCCAAAAAAAGTGGGAGTCTTAGTGGCTAGTCTAGATAGACATTAAGGGGATCATGGGATATTAAGAGCCAGACGACAGTGATAAATAGGAGAAATGAATATTCAAGCTCCACTGCTCTTAACGAGGTATCAGCGAAGGGAGATGTGCATTTGTTAATACTCATTCAGAGCAAAGCAATCCCCTTTCCTCACACATAAAATAAACCCACAGAAAAGCAAAATTAAAATAAACTCATTTGGGCCGCAGCCTGAATCTAATCTTGGAGGAGAGCCACAAAGCACAGGAGAGCGCAGTCAGGAACATTGCAGCAATCAAGGTTGAGGTACAGAAAGCAGAGTTACAGTGACAGACATGCAAGATGAGTAAGGGTTGAGAAAATTATTTAAGAGACAAGATGGATAGAGTTAGTGATAGATTAGATATGAAAGAGTGATGGAGATGCTAAAAATTTCTCCTGGGTTGTTGGCAAGGGCAGTTGGATGGATGGTGCCAGTCCGATGTAGACACCATAAGTTGTTGATGATGGAGGACAGCTGAGACTCCTAAATTTACTATGTGAACATAGGGATCAATATGCTCTTGAGATTTTTAATTGTCAATACTAGATGAGGAGATATGTAAAAGTGTCTGGGACTCAGAGGAGAAGGTTAGCCTGGGTTATAAATGTTTGAATCACCTGTGAAAAGATGCTAATTAAATAATGGATAAGGAATGAGTTCTCAGGATTGACAGAGAACTTTTAACAACAAAAAATGTATGTCTTCTTCTTTGTTACTATAAATTTTAAGAATAATTCATGTTCTCTAAATCATTCCACTAATATGATATCTTGAATACCAATAAATATTTTAGTTTGTTGTATTGGAAAAACACCATTCTATAAAAGCTGAAGAAAAAGTTTTTGAAAAGCAAGTGAGCAAAGACTCAAAGACAAACTAAATCAAAGACAGAATTTTTAACAAGCTCTTAGTCTTTCTCCTGAGCTTATAATGATCTCTACTGCACAACTATTAATGAATTTTTCATACTTTTAAATTGTTCTCTGAATAGAAAACCTGAGAATGGTAATGTTTTTGGAGACCTAGAAATAACTAAATATTTTGTTTAAAAGTGTATTATATTAAGTTCTGAGAAAGATATTACCAGCTATACCAAAGGAAAAAGTAAACAATACAGTGAATTTTAAAAATCCAAGAAGCATGGAGGAAGTCATTCCTCTTTCTAATTAGTGACAGAGAAATTAATTATTGAGAACTTCTTTCATATGTATTTCATACCTCCCTAGTCTTTAGTAAACCATTTTACTTTTAAGTCTTTTATTTTGTATTTTATCATTGAAATGGTAGAATTAATTTTGAAGGGCAAGGGTAAATATAATTCTATCTGAATAACCAAAACTCTTGAAAGCTTAAAATTACTTCCAGGGCAAGGTTGATCATGGATAGAAGGACTGATAAATCAATAGGAAGTAGAATGAGTCATTGCCATCAAAAGGCAAGCTCCTCTATTTTGAGACAGGCTATCACAAAATTGTATCAGATTTTAATTGCTACTTTCTAAGACATTTCATCAAGTAATGTTTCCCAGCCATTCTGGGTATATTTGGATTTGATTTTTATGGAATACCTATATCATTTTGTGTTTTCATATTGTTTGTCTTTTTTTAATTTTCAAAAATTATTATTTTCATTACTGAACGTTATTCAATAGTGAGTTTAGTAAAAACCATAAAACATGTATCTGGCTTATTGCTGAATTTGTTCCGTGGTTTCATTCAGCAGTAAGCTGGATGGTATTTATAAATGCTCTTGGTGCTCCTCAGAAGAATCTTTTATCACAGATTAAAGGTGCTGTTTTTATAATAGTAACCCAACACTTTGAAGTTAGGGGAAGGACTAGAGATACTGTGTATGCAAATCCTTTCAAGTATTTATAGGAGTTGGATAAACAAGGAGAAATTTACGACATGAAATTTATGGTACAAAATCTGTCTTTTTTTAAGACAGAGAGGAAGGAAATGTGGCTTAATAGTTCCAAGAGTCATAGGGTTCTAACACAATAGTATTAGAAATCACACTAGTGATTTAAGGTATTTTGACCTGCCCTTCCTTCACGTGCATGTGTTCACCATTCCAAATATGCCAGAGCATTGTTGCATGCTGTCAACTTTTATGCTTATTTAAGACAAGTATTCATTAAGTAATTTATATGTCCTAGAACTCTGGAAAATTTATACATAAATAAAACAGATTCCTTTCCTTCAAAGTAGTTAAGATTTTTCCATATTATTCTTTGATTATATGTTCAATTGCATACAATAATTGAAAAATATAATACATTAATATAAAATTAAAGGGGTATTTAGTTTAACTGAGTTTGGCTTTAGAGATATGATTATCTTTATACATAAAATTTGGTATTATGCAAATCTGATTTCTGTAGATTGAAAAATAGAAAAGCAAAAAAAACTAAATCTTTTCTGCTTATAGAAATCTGTATAAAATATTATATTATGTAATCATAATTATTATGAAGGTACAAAAAGCACTTACACTGATGTCACCATAGTTAATATTTACTATGTGTATCTTTCTCCAAAGAAAGAAGGAAGAGAAAAGAGAATAAAGGGTGGAAAGGAAGAGAAGCAAGATCTGGAAGTAGAAAAGAGGAAGAGGAAGAAAAATCATCTAAGTCACAGGTTTGGCAGAGACTTGGAAAGATGGTCTAACTCATGATGTCTCCAGGCATCATGAACACAATTTCTCTTTATTCAGAGTCCCTAGTAATGATAAAATAAATGATTTAGAAAATATTAAGCTAAACTAAGCATAAATTTGCCAGAAACAGCACTAAGTTACTAAAATTCATTTGCTTATTTAAGAACCCCATATGTCTGGTAGTATTTATTTTTATCTTTTAGTAAAAACGAGAAAGCTGAAGTTAGAGAGGTTACATAGTCTTCCCAAGTTTACTTTACTTAGTTTAGATAAGCTATGTTCAAATCTAGCCTTGCTTTTCTAAAAATTATACTGACAAACAAGAATTATTCCACAAGCATGTTTGATATGGCTATCCCTGCTTAATTAATTTCATTATGAGAAAATAACTTTTCATCTCAGTCAAGACACCACTTCTTTGAAGCCTTGCTAAATCCTTCCACTAAGACATCATCCCTGCCTCCACTGTTTTCTCATCATGTAGCTTATTTGAGACTTACAAATCAGCAGCATGGTACAGTTTTGGAATGGAATTAAATTGTATTTGAATCTTTAAGCAAGTTCTCTAACCTCTATAATCCTGTTGATTCATTAGTAAAACAGGAATGGTCTCTTCCTTGAAGAGTTGTTTTAAAGATTGGAGAGTAGAAAAATAAATGATTTAGAAAATATCTGGTTGAAGAAAGACCTCAAAAACAAGAATATCTGTTCAATACTTGATTTCCAAAGCAGGATATTAGCTGCACAGGGGGAGAAATATAGACTGAGAATTTAATCTATGCCAGAAATAATTCTAAATAAATTCATGTGCCAACTCATTTCACCTTTTCAATTAGTACTATTTCTGTAAGTGTTATTATGATTTCCATGCTATATCTGAGGCAAAGAGATGCCACATGTCTGAGGTCATAGTCTTAACTACCAAGGTACCATGGATTATAAATCTTTGCATTGAATAACCCTTCACCTTCCTAGACAGGAACATTATTAACATATTGTGGCATCTCCCATTATGTTTCTAAATGTATGCATAGGGCTAGATGTTAGTATTTTCTGGATTCCTGTCAAGATGGCTTTGTCCCCTATATTACAGATCTTTCACTAGATAATATCACAGTATCTAAATATGGAGGGAAAAATTGTAGCTCTTAACAGCTATACTCACATTCATTTCACCTGTCAAAGTGGAAGAATTAAATAAATTATCATTAATGAGATTAAACCTATATTCCACATCCATAAGAGCTGAAGTCCCTTGTGTGCAGGTACCATTGTGTTCACACATTCATTTTCTCTGCCACATGTGCTGGTGTTCTGAGTATGTTGTGAGTAAACCAAAGCATATACAGTCTTTGCATAGAATACTTCTACATATTTGAACACTGATATACAAGGGGAAAAACAGGACAACAAACAAGTTTATTGTACCCAATCACAGGCTTTGACAACTAGGTGAGTTTATGCTTTACAATTATCATTAGCTGAACAAAAGAGTTACAATTACTGAGCATTTTTGCCTTTTTTCAGTGTGCAGTTCCAATGCGCTGATTCAACAAAATCCCTCTTCATCACAAAGATTTTTCGCTCTTATTTCTTTTGTTGCTGCTATTGCTTTAGACATTTTGTTAATATTTTCTTAGCCTCCATGTTTCAGGTGGCCTATGGGTGAGTATGTATAAGTGTGTGGGTGTGTGTGCACTTTTACATGTCTAGAGGATGTTGGAGGTTGGAAGGTGTGGCACAGTCCTTGGAGACTGGTTTAATAAACCTTTTCTTAGAACAAATACTGCATTGTTGATAAAGGGGTAAATTAGAGCCATTAGTCATTACTCCCTTGTGCTTGGGTTCCAGCATTTGTGATCTGTAGAGTAATACAGTATGAGCCCAATGAGTACATGTCTTTAATGAACCTGAGTGACAGAGACAGTCTGAATGGAGAAGTATGTTTTATTCAGAGTTTACTCATGATGTATTAATTGAGGAGTGGAAGAAGGGAATTGGAAGATATGAAATGAAGCAGGCTGTCTAAGGAGAAAAATCAGGACAACTTGTCTTAGTGTGCATTTCCTTCTCTCGGTTCCAAGGATGATTGCTACTCTTTTTCACACATCAATGTCATGAATTGAGGCAGAACTGCTTTGCTTCTTTTCTTGAATGGCTAATTACAGCCTTATGTTCTTCTGCCCTTACTTATACATCATATTTTCATTACCACAATTACATATCTATTATATGTCTCCTATTTTGTTATTCCGTAAGAATAAATAATGCTTCCAGTGTAGATGAACTGCTGTCTACCCAAGAGTTCTCAGTATGGGTCACCTGTACAGGAGCAAATTATATGTTAAATGCATTCAACTTGGGATTCTCTCTTGGTTGATGTGTGGCCACACAGCTATCACAACAAGAGGGGAATCTTGGCCATGATGAGAACTATGTAGTTTGCAAACTTGACTCTGAAGAGACTCATGGAGTACAGACCTCTAATCTGCCTGGAACATGAAGCTCCCTTGAAACTGAAACAATGCTCTAGGCTTCAAAAGATGCACTGCGGAGGAGGAGATGTCTCAGAGTGTCATAGTGAATTATTCTTCAAACCCTTCTCTACACTCCCCTAGTGATTCAAGCCAGGAAAATAACATGAACAGAATATTCTGGCAACTAACAATGGTAGGAAGTCTTGATAAAAGTGATAGAACATGATAAGTAGTTGGTAAGTGATAAGATGTTTAAATTGAATGTTCTAACCAATCTAAATCTCTCCCAAGGAGACAGTCACTTGAAAATTAAAGATCTTCATTAACAACTCAGAGTTGGACTAGAGGAAATTATCTCAAGAGTTGAGTATAGAAGAGATTAAATAGTCACCTTCCGAATGGAAAATAAAGTCATTTATTATTTATTAAAAATTGAGAGCTTCTTGCTAGAACACAATGTCTAACCACTGTAACTTGAAGTGATCAAATACATGCTCTACCAGTAGATTGAAATGAATAGATGAAAATAGATATTATTCCTTCTTTTATTTCCAATACTTAGAAGTGCAGCATATATAGTATGAATTCAATGGAGACTTATGGAATGGATGGTAGATAACTCCTCATCACTGGAAAATTAACTAAAAATTCTATAGCAAAGGAATTCCTCCAAATCTCCACAGAAAGACAGCTGTTAATTCTGCTGGTGTTGATTTTGCAGAACCCACACAACAAAATATGTAAATCCACTAATTCAGATTGTGTTTCTCAGGACACTGCTGATTATGACTGTATAATAAATGGGAGTGCACAAGTCACCATTAGCACAGAACAGATTGTTTGGGTAGCAAAGACAGCAGCTGTCACAGCTTGACAGCTTTCTTGTTAGTGAATCAGCTTTACTGACAGCCTATTTGATTGAAAACCACTGTTCAGTGACACTGTGTTATAGCTGATATACATATGTATCTCATGAAAAATGAGACAGTTGCTGAATACTCATGAAAAGTTGAGAAGCTACAGCTCTATGAACTATGTTAAAAAGGATGAAAGTCATATAAAGCAGGTCTATCAGTATATAAAATATTTTGCTTACTGAAAAAAATCCCACACCTTAACAAAAGTGCCTATGAATCATGGCGGGTAGCCAGTGGTAGGTTTTCTTTGTATTTTTTAAAATGATCCTTCTGTCATGGGAGTTGTATTTGCAAGTAAATGAGGCCAAGGTGAATACAGAGTCCTTGAGAGGGGAACACCCACCCCACTCCTTAAATCTACAGACTGTCACAGGATGAATACAGGGCTTGAAAATCACCTTTTCCATTTTGAACTTCAGGTTAGCGGTACCATGAGCAGAGCGGGATGACATCAGGAAGTACAACTAGTCATGGAGAATGCAGGCAGGTGTGGTGTATGCTACTTAGCACAAACTTGACAATGCAGTTCAATGAATGCTGCAAATCTGTTCCAGCAGCACAGGACCTCTGCATGAGTAGAGATGTGGGGATAAGAATAGTTCAGATATTCTGGGGTTACTTGAAAAGTGATAAAGGTGACATCTCGCTGGAGCAAGAAGCACCAGATTCACTCATTTGGGCTCCTCTACAAAGTTCACAAATTTATGCTCCCTAAGCAGTTCCTCAGAACTATCCATATGTTTCAGGCCTTAGGAAATATGGAGAGTTAATGCATTTACTTGATAGCTTTGTCCGGGTTCCCATTTGTCATCATCACATAATTTGGCAGAGTTTCTGGCCTCTATTCAAATGAGAGGCAGGATTAGAATAGCCAACATGCCTGCAGGTCAGGGGAGCAGGGCAGCCATACTCAGACATTGACTGGGGAAGGCTGGCAGGGCTGTGTCCCTCACTATTGGCAAACCAAACTGTTCTTCGTTCAGGTGCTGCTAATAATGATGGCAACACTGCAGAGAACAAGTGTCTGAACCAATGGTGAAATGTTTACACCATGAATAAAATTAAATGATATCACTGATCATGTTGAAAGAAAGAGGGACAACTGAAGTGTAATGGAGTGGAGAGAGAGAGAGAGAGAGAGATTGAGAGAGAGAGAGAGAGAGAGAGAGAGAGAGAGAGAGAGAGAGAGAGAGAGAGAAACAGAAACAACAGTAGGAGGGGAAAAAGAACACAAGAAAAAAGGGATCCACTTTGTGCAAATTAAATATTTTTTAAATAGTAATAAGATCACAATTAGGGAAGCAGCATTTTTGTTGCTTTCATTTTCTCCTTCATTCAATCATTCATTTATTCCCTAGACTTACAAGAACTAATAAAGTACACTGTTACTGCTTCTGAATTTAGTATGCAATGGAGAATCTGTAAATGTTTATTCTAGCTTACAGTAGGCAGTTTTAAAATATCTGTTCTATAAAAGTTGAATGTGTTTCTCCCTCATCTCTTTGGATATTTCTTTCTCTGGCAGTGGTAACAGCAAGAGTCCCAGGCAACTGTCCCTCTTTTATCCATAATTGAGCCTGTGAGGATCACTGAGACTTTCAGGAAGGGCTAAATATATTTAGGAGCAAGAAAGCAAAGTTTTGAATAAAGATGGAGAGTAAAAGTGACTTGATGAAGGAGTGAAACCACAGGCTAGGTGTTGCCCAGCCCATCAAATGAAGAGAATTGTTATTTTGATTGGGGCAGCCAGCTCAGTTTGATGAAATAAGCAGCCTTTTCTTCAGTGGGAAATAAGATGCTGTAAAACCACACAAATCCCCAAATATTTGCTCTATCCTCTCACTTAACCAGAAATTTCTCCAGTTCTTTCTATGATGTTAGGTTTCTCAACAAGTCTATAGAATACAGTTGCCAAAATACATTAATAAAATATACCTGGGCAGGAAAGACCATGTTTCAGATAACATGTCTTTTTTACTGAAGTTGATAGAGTGGTGGTTGGAGTATCTTAAGCTAGAAAAAAAAATTGGCTGTTGGAAAATTGGTGGTTAAATTTAAGAAAATATTGCAAAGTCAGGCTCAAATAGTTGCATTGGATAAATATTTCATTGGCTTTTCAATTTTATGAGGCTAAATTTCTCTGAAAGAAATACAGTTTACCCATCTGTTATATTGACTCTGTGTGTTTCCAAGACCTACTCTTATGAAATAGGATCCAATAGAGGAGAGAATCAGCCTTAATGAAAAAAGGGAGGAGATCAGTATTCCAGTCATCTTCAAAACACAAATGTATATGTGTATGAGTGGCTGCTGCAAATTTCTACACTTCTTCAAATTAAGACTCAGAAATAGTGTAATTTTCCTAAATCCAATAAGACTCCAGAAACAATCCAGACTCATTTGGTGGTAAATAGAGTGCCTTCAGGACTGATACTTGATATGATTGAAATCATACACATGCAATAGAAGTCATTCATTAGCTTTCCTCACAGATTTTGCAAAATGGGATTAAATTTAAATGAACAATAAACAATTGATGGCAGTTTTTATTACTTACAGAAAATATTATATAAATTTCCTATGTAAAAATATTAAACTACTACAGGAAAAAGAACACAAAGTAATGAAGCATTCTTTTCATAATCAGTTTAGAGCTTCTTCCATTTGTCTGGCAATGACATGGATCCCAGTTGCCCAAGGGAGTTCTATTTTCCATTGGAAACAAATGTTTACAAGTAATACAACAGCCCCCAGGATCCAATATTTTGGCACTCTGGCTTTCTTACTGCCTCTTGTATTCCTTATTAAATTTTAATTCCTCTCCAGTCATACCAGTCTCACTTTTTGGTCATGGTAGTGGCTTATCCCTGGAGCTGGGATAGTCTCTAGAAACCCACCTGGCTAACTTCACCTTCAAACCCCTGCTCAAACATGATCTTCTCAATGAGGCATACCGTAAAAATTCCAATAAAAATGCAATTGTGAATATCCAATCTTCTTTTACTTTCTCTACTTTTTCCCGAAATGGTTAGTGCATTCTAATAAATAATTTGCTTCCTTTTTGTTTTTCTTTTATTGTCAAGGCTTTACTGTCTCCTTCCAATGAAGTGAATGTGCCATAAAGCTTGGATCTGTTTTATTTATTTATGGAACCCACGATTCTTGGGCAGTGTCTGGCATGTGATTAGTACTAATTAAATAGTTTTTGAATGAGTGTGATAGGTGTGAGATCTTGGAAATGTATTTAAAATACATGATTTTTACATCTTTTAAATGGAAATGAGTGGTGTCCAAGTGCTAACCAGAAAGCCTGGCATATCTATAAAAAAGGTAACCATGCTTAAGATTTTTACTGGTCCTAGACATTTCTTGTGTTATTTGCTGTACCAGAAATGTCTTTATCCAAGAGCTTATCTGATAACTACCCCGAACTAGTTTTTATTCATTTACAGTAGTAAATGAAGGATATTGAAATGTACTCAAAGAAAAAAACTTTTCCCCTCATACAATTTCCCTCTATAGACATTCTTCTACTGGCTTTCTTATAGACTGTTCTCATAGCACTTACAAATTTGTACAACTTTAAACTGCATACAGTTTTCACACTGGACAATCTATCTATGTGAAAGCATTCTCCATTGTACACCATCCCTCAAACCCAAATTAGGAACCAACCCATCTGATAAGTGAGCTTTGCATTTCATTTTTCAGTTTTGCATGTTTTTTTTTTTTTTGTGAGTGTGTATGTGTTTGAGCAGAAGTCTTCAATTATATTACAATGGGAATTATTTTTGACCATCCATACATTTTCTTTTTTTTTTTTTAATTCTGATGATTCAAAAGAATCATTAATCGAGATAATTTATTTGACAATTTCTAGGTTATTGGAGAAAAGTTCTCTCAATACTGAAGCTGGAATGTTGTTGGACTTGGATCACAAGAAAAGGGGGGAGCACATATGGGAGATATAGGAATAGGTAGAAAACCCAAAACATGCAAGCGTTTGATGTCCCCACTCCAGAGAAACTAATACAGAAACTTTAAAATGACAGAGGTTATCATGGGGAGGGGATTAGGAACCAATGTAAAGATCAGTCAGAGTTGAACCAACATGGGTTGTAACACATGGGTACACGAAAGCAATAGTAGGAATCTCTCTGTATCGCTATTCTTTACTCAACTAGCAAAAATGCTTTGTCTTCCTTACTATGCTTATGTCTTTTCTTCAACAAAATCAGTCACAAGTGCAGAACCAGACCTGCCTGAAACTGAGGAGGGGAGAGGGGAAGGGGTGGGGGAGGGGAGAGGGGAGGGGAGAGGGGAAGGGGTGGGGGAGGGGAGCAGGGTAGAGAAATGACCCAAACAATGTATGCACATGTGAATAAATGAACAACAACACATCCATACATTTTCTGACTTTTGAATACAATGCATGAAATAAACATTTGTTGAAAGTTAGGGAAGTAAAACTTTGTGATATAGTTTGAGCATAACTACTGGATATAGCAAATATTCAGGACAGCAATCTTCCCTCAAAAAGTTTAATCTTCGGATGCAGAAAAAATTTAAGTACTGAATGAAGCGCTATGAATCACCCGTTAACTTTTATTTTTGTAATAAAGCTTAGGAATATAGTGTACTCCTGAATTAGGTGATTTTTTTTCTTAATCAGAAAACACCAAAAACTAGTAGTCTTTCAAGAATCATTTTTGTAGTGCAGTAACAAATGAATGAAATAAATCATACCTTAGAACTTTTTCTGTTTCTTAAATATTGAAAAGAACCAATCTTTGAAGCCCATGGTATGATTTAATTTCATTTAGAGGAAATGACTAAGTCTGAAGTTTCTGGACGTTTGAAGAATATACCGGAAGTAAGAGGCTAGCATTTATCTCCACATTGTCTGTAGTCCTTTGACAGATTAGGTAGAGTAGGAAAAATGGATATTAAATTTCAATCAGGGTTAATCAGCTGACACATTGAGCTGTAGAGAAGTTGAGTAATGATGGGAAAGTTCCATATTTAATCACTTGCTTGGCCATCTTACACAATATAGGTCACGAACTCTAGGCAGGTATTTTTGGATTGCCACATTAATAAGAAAGAAAAATTACTTCTTGGAATTTATGGTCTTATTGCTCATTTTTCCTATAGTGGTAAAAATGCTAGTGGTTGCTCAAGAATGTGAAAGCTTGCCATTACAATGTTTATATTTTTCTAGACTGATAGATTATTTTCCATTTCCAATAATATGTGTATGTGTATATGTCCATTGTACACATGTATATATACATCAATATAAATGTAAATGAATGCTGTATAATATAAATTAATCTATTAAGCAGCATTTCATTTTTCTTTCTGTGATCTTCTAAGGGGTAGTTGATCTGAGTTGGTTTATTCTCCTGAACTGACATTCTATCTCCTCTGAAAAAGGCGCATATCCTAGGAATTTATAACAGACTATAATGTAACTAATCTTAACCCTCATTACATAGGAAAATCTGCCAGAAACATCCAGAAATTAACTGATTTTTCTCCTGACAGTGGTGGAGTGTGATGATTAAGAGAAAGATTAATCCTAGGTCAGACCTCATAACACACTGTTGCAATCTGTCTCTTCTACTTTAGAGTGTGTACCAGAGACCAAGACAATCTGTTTGAGAATTGAAAGAAAATAATTAATGGGCACCACACATTGGAGCAATCACTTCTCTTTTCATCTTTGGAAATACCTGTATTATTTCAAAGTAAGTCATAGCCATGTCTGTTTATTCTGACCAGAGGTAATATCTAAGTCTTAGGAGAAACTCACCTGCTTTTCTTCCACATTAATGAGATATCTCTGCAGGGACTTCCCAACAGAAATTGAAAACTTATATATATGACACCAAAAAAGAGCAATTTATGTACTCTGAACTAATGTTTTGAACTTACAAAATTGTTCCTACCATATTTTTTCTATTACTAATAATTATTATGGATACAAACTATGGCTGAATACATTATAGTAATAGTTAACTGTAGATGCAGTATTTAACCTCAAAAAGGTAATTACATTCTTGTTTAGAATATGTTGTTTCTAGCCATGTCATGTTAGCTTTATTTTAAAAAGAAATGCTGAGGGCTGAGTATGGTGGTACATGCCTACAACCTCAGCTACCTGAGAGGTCAAGGTAGGAGGATCACAGTCCAAGGATTCACAGGCAAAAATGCAAAAGCATGAGATCATATCTGAAAAATAATCAAAGAATAATAGCATATGGTGTGGCTCAAGAGCTTTGCAAGTGCTGAGTTCAATTACTAGAACCACCACCACCACCACCAAAAAAAAAAAAAAAGACATGCTGAAGTTAAGCTACATCCAGTAAAAGCAAAAACAACAAAATTCTTTATACTGAATCAAATGTGTTCAGGACTCTTCTGTCGCCATTCATTTTTCATAAGTTTCAGTCTCAAGTCAGCCATAGGAAAGTTTATTTCCCCAACACTTTCAGTCCTTGAGAATCAGCTTGATGTCCTGATATATTTGGTAGGGTTTCTATATGCTTGCACAAAGAAATCTTTCTTTTCCAAATCAGGGGCTTATGAGTTTAGTCTTCCGAACAATTTTTAGAAATTTGATCAGCCAACATTCCACTGAATTCACAGAATTTGCACTGGTGTCATCTCTGATAAGGAATGGGAGTGGTACATCTTTTCCACATCCTTATTCATATCATTATTGATAAAGAAGTAGTCATTTGAAGGTAATAAATATTTGAGGCCACACATAAGTATTTTATATGTGTGCTAGTAGATGAATTGCCTGTAAGCCATTTCCTTTTTTTCTTCTCCTTCTCTCCTGACAAGCTCCAATGAACATTTAATGATTCATGTGTGAGCTTTTGTCTATTTATTGGTTTTCCTGTGGTACTGATAGGTTTATACTGAGTCCTCTGCAATTTCTCCTTTATTCATTTTTCCAAGTAATGTCACTATTTCCAGGCAGGTGTGGAAGAAATCAAAGAATAGGAGCTGAACTTATGATTTCAGTCTTTTAGCACCATATACTGAACTACATTAAATAATCTGTCTTGTGACAGGTATGTGCACTTAGTACACTATGCAAATATCCATGAAAATCAAATTGTGTCATAGATCAATAGATCATTTACAGTATATACTTTATATATGTGTGTCTATACACACACACAGAAAAGCAAGGAGGGCCCTTTCCATTTCAATGAAAAATAATATTTAACATATCCTACTAATTTTTCCTGAGCCAGAAAAAAATATATAGTCAACTGCACTGTCCCCATTCACAAATGTTTATAACTTTCTTAAAAGAATGCTTTGGGGTCTAAAATATCTTATAAATCATCTTGGCCAAGAAACAATTTTGTTCAGAAAATTCAATTTAAAACAGAAACTAGAGCAGTTTCTGAATTACCTGACCACAGGGTAGAAGAAAAAGTTCAACTCTTTAAAAGTGTATATGCAGGGAAACACAAATTTTTTTAAAGATCATGATAGCGTAAGAAGCAACCAATCTCATGATAGTGAGTTACATGACAATAAACATCCAATAATCTTGATAAAAGGAAAGAATTTGCATGCTCACTCCTTTGGTCCTATCCTCTCATTTTAAAGATGGGAAAACTGAGTTTCAGAGAAGTGGAATGATTCATTCAAGAGAAAAATATAACATTATAGCTGCTCAGAGGTATTTTAGTCCTGTAAAATTGTGTAAAGAGCATTCAGTTGGGAATTAGGAGGCATGCATTCTATTTTAGGAACTTCTGACAAGATGAGGCCCTGGGGCAAAGCACTGAACTGTTCAGTCTCCTCATGTGGAAACTGCATGGTTAGACTAAAACACCTCCAGAAATCCCTTATAACACTAAAGATCCATGATTCAATCACAGAAACGACTGGTTGTTTCTTGTCCCTTCAGTTTGTTTTTCCACGAGCTTTTAATGATGTCCCGACTACAACCTTTCCTGTCCAAACCTAAATCTTTTTTATACTCCTTTAATTCATTTTTCCACTCAGTTCCACACCTCAAATTCATTTCCCAATGACTTTTTAAACACCAGTTAAATGCCATTCCTGATTGTCTCATCTAAAATTAGTTATTCCTTTCTTTGTGTTTTTAGAAATATCCAAGAGACATGTGAAAAGTGTCCAGTTTCACTTTTAATCAATATAAAGCAAATTAAAATAAGATGCTCTATTTTACTAATCAAACACAAAATTATTAGGAAAAAAATAATATTCAGTGTTCCAGTACAGGCAGATAAAAACAAAATTTTCATACTCTGAAGTATTATTGCAAACTGGTATAGCCTTTTCAAAAGGTTAATTTGACAGTACAATATCAGAAAATTTAAAATGCCTATCTGCAGCTGAAGGTGCAGCTTAAATGGTAGAGCAGCACCTGCCTTGCAAGGACAAGGCCCTAATTTTGAACTCCATAACTGCCAAAAAAGTTAAAATAGAATAAAAAATAAATAAAATGTGTAAGTGATGACTCAGAAATTCCATTTCAAATAAATTATCCTAAGGACATACAAACATGAACAAAACATAAAAGTCTAGTGATTATCACCACATTATATAAGCAAACTGGAATAATCTATCAAACAATAAAATGCTGTTTTAAATTGTGATATAGTGTTTAGGCACGTTTGAGGATTAATTTCCTGGGAACAGCCTAAAAATGGAAATGATACAAAACTATATGCACACATGGTAAGGAACCACAAAATTTTACCAATGATTGTTTTATAGTGGATATTCCTTTTCTGTTTATCCTCAGATTTGTAAGACTGACAATGAACTTGTCTTACATAAAAGGAAGTCTCTCTACAAATGTGAAAAAAGATTTTGTTTCCCCAACATGGTTTGCATGGACACCCTGATAAGTGTTCATGCTGGGTGAATACTGAGGGGCCTACAGCTCAGAAAGCCAAAAATCACGTTATCCCTTATATGTGGATTATAGACCTAAAACAAATTAGGAGTAATACTATTGGACATTGGTACATGCTAAGGGGAGAATGCATACAGGAGGAATGGGGAAAGGGAAGGAAACCTAAAACTTGGAAAAAAAAGCAAGTCAGACAACTTCTTTGACTCAGCCTCTATATCAGAACACTGATTTGGAAAGGGTGATGTCTTTAATTAACTATCCAGTTTATGAAAAAGAAGAGAAAACACGTGGAGTTATACTCTTGCATACAAAACTTGAAACAAAAGTAATTAAACATGAAAGTGTGCAACAAGGAGTTGGTGCTATTAGAAAATATTTAATTCCTAAATCTGACACTTCAGATTTTCAAGTACCTTCAAATAAAATACATAAATAGATGCATGGAAGAAAAGCCTGATTTCTCCTCTTCTTTAGTTATTGGTGGAGAAATTCTAGACTGTGGAGTCACTCTACATAGGAATGCTGTGATGGTAAACAGAAATTTCACTGACCCCTGAATTATAGGAACTACAATTATCAGGATATTTTTTTCTGGTTTGAACTGGAAGTTACGGCTTATGTTATTTATGGTGAAATGACTCCATACAGATGAGGAAATCAGATCAAGTGGAATCAGAACGTTGGGTTTTAATTAGATCCAGCTGTTCATGGAAGCTGTCTTATCTCTAGGACTTAAAACTAGTAAGCCTAAGTTTTTTTTTTTTTTTAACTTTTTTTTTTTGTGGTCATCTCTTTTCTTTTTTTTTCATTTTTCTTTTATTATTCATATGTGCATACAAGGCTTGGTTCATTTCTCCCCCCGCCCCACCCCCTCCCTCTCCCCCCTCTCAATACCCAGCAGAAACTATTTTGCCCTTATTTCTAATTTTGTTGTAGAGAGAGTATAAGCAATAATAGGAAGGAACAAGGGTTTTTGCTGGTTGAGATAAGGATAGCTATACTAGTAAGCCTAAGTTTCACATTCTAAAGAGTAGTTTTAACCTATGAAGATAAAAATTCAGAAATAAATTGCAAAATATAGACTATGTCTGTTTTATTACAAATGAACCTTGTGTTTTTATTGTTATTGAGAAAAGGTCATACAAGTTTTCTTTCTACTGCTCACGTATGAGACTATTTGTTTTTCTTTTCTTTTGGCTTTGACTATTTCAAGAAAACATTCTACATAATTCTTTATGTTGCATATTCCTAAATTTTGCTTAAAACAAATATATTGTTATCATTGTGTGCTGTAAAACAAAATCATGATTTTTAATGAAAAGGGAAAACAATTTAGAAAGTGAGTATCAGCTAATATCTGCTGTGTGGAGATCTCATTTTGGTTTCTAATGACTTTGAGGCATCTGCTTTTCAGTATCTTTATTTAGGGGAGTAGAATGATAATTAGATAACAAATGACTTTGTGCTAGGTGTTATTCACAAATTACCTTATTTAATCTTCACAATTCTATAAGGTACCATAATTATTTTCATTTCACCTTTCTATGTTGAAATTTAAGTTACACAAGAAGTAAATAATTCCCTGTACATTCTTCAAGTGAAGAACCACATTCTAAAAATTCAGTTGTTCCTCATACAGGCTCTTTCAATTAGAGTAGATAACACTTTAATGAGGTAGGATTTATTTGTGTTTTATAAATAGGAAGTGAGGCTCAGAAAAGATAAGTAACTACTCATATGATCCACAAGTGACAAGATTAAAATCTATTCCAACTCTAAACTTTGTACTCTTCCATTGTACAATAAACAGCAGTGTCACTTCTACCAAGAGCTCAAGAAATATTTCTTCAAAAATCTGTAGTTCTTATACATATAACCATTCATTATGTGTCATAAAATTATTCCCTATTATTCTTTACACCATTTTTCACTTTGGGGTAAAAAGTGGTTTGATTCATCATTTTAGGTTGAAATGGAATAAAGTGATTCCTGTTTTGTTTTTTTATGCAAAATCAGCTTCATGATCAAATCTAGCAATCTCTGTTTGTCAATAAAGTTTTATTGAAACACAGAATACCCATTTGTTTACATATTGTCTATGGCATTTACCCATTACAATGTCAGAGTTGAGGAGTTATACACCATATGGTAAACAAAGCCTAAAATGTTTACATTTTTGGCCCTTTATAGAAAAAGATTGTCAGTCCTTATTCCAAATAATCATGGATTCAAACTTATGGTCTTTTAAGTAAATTATCTCCTCTTTCAACTCAACATTTTACAAGTTACAGATTGAGATCTTTAGTAAATTGCCCAAAACACGAAGAGCCATGTTTAAACTCATGGTTATCTGGCTCCAAAGTAGTTTTCTTTCTACCCCATGATACTTCAGCTTTCTCCATTTTTTAATAGAAAAAAATCCTTCCATAAATATGGTTTATATTATTTCTACTTAGAAGGGATGAGTTATGAACACAATAAAAAGACAAAGGAAATGTAAATACATAAGACAGTCTAAAAAGACAGTATGTAGTAAGACTTCAACTGTAGCACATTCTGGAAAAGGCAGCACAATGGAGACAGTAAAAAGGCCGTCAGTTGCCAGTTTTGGGGCACTGGTGGTGGTAGTGGAGACAAGGATGAAAATGTGAGCGCACCAAGACAATGGCATTATCTGGTATTGTGAGTTTGTCAAAACCTGTAATTTCTACAATACCAACAGTGGATCATCATGTAAATGATAGACTTAGTTATTACTAATGTGTCAATTTTGGTTCATTAATTTCTACAACGACACCACACTAAAGTAAGAAATTAATAATGTTGGAAACTAGTTGAGTGAAGCCAAGGAAGTATGTGAAGACACTCTATGCTTTCCCACAATTTTTTCTAATCCTAAAACTGCTAAAAATTATGTTCAAAGTAAAATAAATCATAAATATGATGTGACTTCATTCACAATTAATTCTCTTCCTTTCTCAATTTTGAGGTTTTCTGAAAGTGCATATCCTCTACTCTGAGCATATTCAATAGGAGGTGGAATGCCAGTGCCAGCCGTGAAGTAGGATGCAGGATTTATTGTAGGTTAATATCAAATAGGTCAAGTGATAGGTAATTTCCAAACTCTTTCTCACAGAAATGACAAGTGATACATTTAATGCAAGTGGATGCATTATAAGTACAAATAAAGTTTTGACATTATGGGATGCTGGTTTTTAATGAAAACATAAATTTGGGATGGGACTGTCTAACATTTGAGTTCAATGATGGAATACTAAATAGTTTCCACTGGCACAAAAGTTCCAGTAGTGACTGAGAAATGTAACGCATTTTATATTGTGAGGTCAGGGTTGAAGTTGCAGTAACATTGCCCATCACAACTAGTCTATATGCATTTGAATTTGTGTTTGTCTATTGAATTTTCAGTTCTCTTTCACTGTGTTCAACTTATGGAATCCAAACTACATTCTTTAATTCCATGTAGAGGAAAATTTATTAAGTATGCTTGTATTCATTTTTTCAAGGAGCAATTATTAATATCTTCATTTAGACAGAATCCAGAATTAATTGTTGAGGTGGAAGGTTTAAAAGGAATTACAGTGGTGTTCTGAACCTTTAAGGACCTTACAAAGAGGTTGAAGGGCTATCTTAAGCTAACGAATGTTAGAATAGCCAAGTAGGTACAGTTTATAGACATGATCAACTGAATAATAAACAGTCAGAAGTGCCATTGAAAGTAACATTATCTGTATCTAATTCCTTTAGCTAGACTTAAAAAGAATAGACCTCCTAAATTAAAGTTTCATGGAAACATTTTCACACAATTAGTCGCCCAGTTTTAGGAGATTTGTGAACCAACTTCCTCTTCTTATCAAGAAGGCTTCTTTAATACTGGAAATCGCAGCATTAATATATACAAATACAGAATGCAAATACTGCATAGATAACAAGCAGAATATAACACAAGTAGTCCTATGTCTCTAAAGGACCAGTATGTCTGGTGAAACACCAATTTTTGTGTTTTCAGATTCATGGGACTAAATTGATTCAAATTCCTTTCTTCTAACAGCCTTGGGAGTAAACATAGATTTGCACTTGTGAGTCAGAGCATGGACTTCTGAATATCTACTTCCCTCCATCATCCTCCTTTGTCTATACATTCTTTGCCATTTCAGAGTTGAAAAGACTGGACAGTCATATTTACTGTCTATTTGCCAGGCATTCTGTTAGTTACTTGGATGGATTGGGGATGTAATGGTAAAAAATACAGATCTGTCTTGTTCTCAAGGAATTCACAGTCTATATGTGTAGAAAGTACTGAAATATTATTACACAAATGATTGTCTAAATATAATTGGGAAAGAAATCATACAGGAAAGGCAAAAATTCACCATAATCATTTATTATAAGGCACTGCAATTTAATTTTATCCCAAGGTCTTCTTAGAACCTACCCCAGCAAGAATGTACTAAGTAACATTAAGTACTATCATTATTAGGCATATTAACATTATTATCTTTTTGAAGTATCCATTATTTGTTAGATTCTGTGATAGGAACACTTGCTCAACTTCAAAATATTTATGAATCAGAATTTTTAGTTGGGCATGATTGACCCCAATGTTTATTTTCATAACCAGCATCTAGGCAGATGTACTGATTGTTTTAAATATATTTGATATTGACATAAAAATGAAGTCATTATCACTAAACTATTACAATGTAGTTTTAAAAAAACAACCTTCAGGATTTTTCCACTAGAAGAAAAGAAAGTTTTGCTGGCCCTCTGCCCCTTCTAACAGGAAAGAATTTCTTCATCTCTCTCAACCTTGGTTTAATCTATATAAAATGAAAGATTCAACTAAATATATTTAGGCTGTTTCTATCATAAAAATAAAAAAATTATTGACTAGTTTCTTTGGCACTGAAATAAGGAGAGCCTGACTTATAAAGGAGGATATCTGGTGTTTTATCTCTACTGACAATTTACATATAATCTTGTGAATTGCAATTACCAGGAAGTACCTTGTTAGGTTTTTGGGAAAGGCTTTGACTTGAATTTTCCAAATAATTATAACATGTCTCTAATTCGTTTGTTGACATCTGGAATGAGTATTCCCAAACTGGTCCCAAGTTCACAATATTACAGCATGGACATCTCATAATACAGCCTGGCTTCAAAAATAATAGCCAGGATTTGTCACAGAGAATATAGAAAGATGCAAGAGTATTGAGCAAGGAACCCCACAGATCACTGTAGTTTGATAAAGGAGATCTGAAACTGCAGTCCACAAAGAATGTCTTGAAATAGCTTTACACTCAGACAGTGAATCACAATAGTATAAAGAACTAGAGAATTCTTTAAAAGGCAAACAAAACCTCATGTTTCTTCACAGGAACCATCTCTGGGAATGGGCTCGAACAATGGTTCAAAAGGATTCTATCTCGACCTTTACAAAAACTGTAATAAGTGTTGGAAAAAAGTCTAAAGATCAAGAATAAAATGAAATTCTTTGCCAAACATCTGTTCTTTGGGGAATTAAATACTCAGTTTTCTCTTTAAACATCACACTAATAAATAATATACACACTTTTTTATTGCTTTTTGTCACTAGCAAATTAACTCAGAACCCATAAAGAAGCTCCAAAGTTTTGTTGCCATATCTAGAAAGAAACAGTTTCATTCTCATTAAAAATGCCCAACATGAAGACACTAGTTTATAAACAAAAATGATCATTCAGGAAAGCAGATTTTAATAATGGCAAAGATAAAAAGCCAGGGAAATGTTAGGGTCTGGCAGGAGAAGGGAGCATATGTCAACAAGTAAGAAAACAAGCTTACAAAGAGCAGGCTGGGGATTTGGGCATGAACTTTACATATGCCAGTTTTGATGGTTTGATCCTCCTTCGGGACTACTATCCTTTGGTAATTGATAATGAGGAAAAAGTTTGTTACAAACTATTTGCCATGCCTAATAAGCACTTTTAAAATTAAGAAAAGAAATGCTGCTTTCAAAATCTGGCACTAGGTTTAGAAGTAAATAACTACAGCAGCACGGCTGAAAAGCCTATATTCTTGTAGTCTTGTGTAGTAACATTAACCCAAACAGGTTAATGGTTTGTTGGGAGCAAGGATGGTTTATTTATTACTAGATCCATATAGCTTAGCATAGTGTGTGGTGCATGGAGATTTCCATTAGTTAAGGGGATTTTGGTTTGTTTGTTTAGGGAAAATGATTATATGCTTACATTCTTAGTATAATAAACTTTCTGTTACTGAGATTTTTTATGATTAATTTGACAGTAATTATCATCTTTTCTGGGCAGTAATAAAACACGTTTCTCTTTTTTCTGTACTAAAGAATTTAGAAACCTGAATTTTCAAGTGTGTGCCAAAATTGTCTCTACATATGCCAGATTTCCCAATCACTTAATATTGGCCATGTGTAAGAGATACTGAATTGTTTATTCGAACAAATGACGGTTATTGCACCCTCGTGTAGTAAGTGCAATTTATTTTTCATCTGGGAAGACTGCTTTAAAAATATAGGCCCTGATTCTTTCTAAACAGAGCTGTTCAATAATTTGAAATAATTAGAAAAGAGTATAAAATTAAAATTATAAAATATACCAGTGTTTCTAGAAAAAAATTCTTATTTTAGATATTTATAGAGAAAATTAAAGAAATCTTTACAGAGCTACAGTCTGTTGGCAATATTTCACTACTCTGAGAAATTTTACCCTTGAAAAGTTATGTGAAGATATTATAAGCCCCAAATTATTACTCAAACAATAGCTTAGTTTGAATAATAAAACCAAAATGTGAAGAGATCTTACTTGAGAAGGAAATATTTAAAGTCTTTATTATTATTATTATTCAATCAAGACTGTGCATATTACTAAATCTTGGATTTTCTGTGGCAGGCTCTACTTAATCTGATGCACCATTATTGGAGGTAGAAGACTGTATAGGGAGACCACTGGCCTTGCAGGTGGAAGGCTTTCACTGCAAGATAACTTCCTGATCACAAGCTATTTGATGTCAAACAAGTAATTAACATCTTTGAATTCTGGTTATAAACTGCTAAAGGCTTTTAATCTTTAGGGTAATTTGAGTAGGTCAAACACAAAGAGCTCTGCAGTTTATGTATTGCACAAAGACACCACATGAGAAGATAAGCAAGCTTCAAAAGGCAGACTATTCTTCAGCAGCCAAGTTGTGCATCCTGCTGTTGAGGTCCCTCTATCAGGAGGAAAGGGCAGTTTTCATTCCAACTTATACTCTTAAGGTTGTATCTGCCTAGAAGTTACTTTTTCTAATATACTCAACTTTGCCTCATGGGTTAGCTCATGCCTTGATTATGAAAAGCAAAACAAAGAGACAAATAAAACCCAGAAACTGTACCTGTAGAATTCTGCTCATATTGAAAGTATTGCTAAATTAAGCTTTTTGATATGGTCCTTTAAAATGAACAGCATAGTAGCTGAGTCACTACACCATGAGCTAGTTAAGTAGGCTTTAGTTTATATTGTGTAATATAAATGATGATGATTCTATGGCTAGGGCAAATACCTTTTCAAAATCCTGTAAAATTACTGAATACACAGTACAAATGTTACTACATAGGATGAATAAGTGAAAATGTAATTGAAATTGTTACTGGCCTTCTACCACATGCAAAAAATACTACATATACCATGTCTAATCTCCATAACAGTCGTGCTAGGTAGTTATTATTATGGCCATCTAAAAGAGACCTGAACTCAGAAAAAATAAGTAAGTGTTCAAAGTCAAGTAGGCGATATGTGAAAAATGAGAAGTAGAACACAAGTCTATCTGACATCAACTTTTATGTCCTTTCTTTCCATCTTGCATCTTGCTGAACTCTGTTAATGGAGTTCAAACTTTTCTCTCTATTCTGCTTCTTACCAGCTCTATGGTTTCAAGCTGGTTGCTAGGCAGGCACTCTACTGCTTGAGCCATTCCACAAGCCCCATTCAAGCTGGTTTCCTACAAGAAATATAGCATTGAGACTAAGATTTTAGCCTAAGGAATTATAATAACTTGGGTTTAAAACGAATTCACTTTGTAACATTGGAAAACATATTTTAACTTCTCTAAATCAAGGATATTGGTCCTACTTGCCTTTTAGATTTGTTGTAAAGAGTAAGTGAAATAATATATACAGAATAATTAGCACCATGCCTGCCACATAATAAATCTTTTTTTTTTTTGGTGAAAACAAGGATACTTTCATGATGCTTTAGTGTGGAATTAAACAGGTTTGTAGAATTTGTGGTTTAAATTTAAATTTGACCATTGACTAAGTGCAAGTCTCTCAACAAATTATTTATGCCCTGTAGCCTTGGTTTTCCTCATCAGTAAATGAAAATAATACCAGTACCTACCTATCTCATCACACTCCAGTAGTATTCTGAACTATTCATAATCCTGGATGTTTTGTATTACTATTCTCAAATTTGGCAGTAATTATGTGTGCAGTAAAAAGGCGTTTAATGTAAAGCAGCAAATATTGGTATTAACATGTCCAATATTTATAGGGTGAATATTACTTCGACCACTTGCTTACTAAAAAGATAATTCATTTTTTTAATTTGAAAAATAATATTAAAAATGAATGTATGCTCATCAGAACAGTACTGGGGATTGAACTCAAGGCCTCAAGCTTGCTAGGTCGGCACTCTACTACTTGAGTCACTCTACCAGTCCCAGTATTTCTGCAAATATGAATTAATAATACATATGTATTATAAAATAGAAATCAAAACATTTATATACAAATATATTCATCCAAAATCTCTCAACATTCCAGATTCATTTTAAAGTATACCTAATACTAGTTTAGTTTTATTAAAATAATATATAAACATGACAAAATTTTCATCTATATAGAAATACCTCAAAAGTGTTAAAATATCGCTATCTAGTAACATCTCCCCATTATCTGGAATTGATTTTAAATAGCAGCTTTGTTTTTTGGCTTTTGGAATGCTTATTTGAATAACCTAAAATAGTATATTATTCTATTTGAACATATTTACTTTATGCATGTTAACTTATGGATATGAAAGATGAATATATTAGGAATGAACCATTCTTTCCTTTTCTCATTTCTACATTCTAATTCTGGTGTTATTATTTTATATTGCTAATGTTTGTGACAAACATTACTTTTTATCTACTGTTGTCTTCTCTTATATGTTGAATTTAGTAGTTTAAACATTGATCTTTAAGTTTTATAAACAGCTAATTATTCTTAATTACAAAAGGAAAATACATTTTGCTATGTCACTCATTTTTCTCTCCTGGAAGGTCTTCCAAAATGTCAAACTTTACTGAAATCCTGTTTAATTATATTCTCTTGTTTTTGTTTGTTTCTGCTTGTTTACTCAATGGTTGGATTTTGATTTATCTCATGCTATATTCTTTCACACGCCTAATAAATTTTTATCAGAGTATCTCATTGAGAGATTGAGCTAAACTCTGTCTTTGCCTATGTGAAAAATGTCTCAGTTTTTCTTCATAAATTATTGATAGTTTGGTTTGTATGGAATTCTAGAACCAACAGTAGGCCTTCTTAGTTGTATATGAAATATTAACAATGTGATTGGTGTACATAGGCTTGTGTGAAGCAGTCACAGGTTTCTTTTTCCAGATCTGTATGTCAGACTTTTTTTTGACATACATATCTTGAAAGATGATTAGGGGTTCTATATCAGCGGTGTTACTAACTATATTAACTGGCCACTTTTATTTTAGGACGCAGGAAGGTAAAGCTGGCATATATGCAGAATTCTTAATTGTCAAAATAAGAGACCAATGTGATGCCTGTAGCTTGTGCCTGTAATGTTAGGTACTCAGGAGGCAGAGATCAGGAGGACACAGTTACAAGCCAGTCCAGGCAAATAGTTTGTGAGACCCTATCTCGAAAATATGCAACAAAGAAACACATTGGCATAATTGCTCAAGTGGAAGAGCACCTGGTCTATAAGCAGTGAAGCCCTAAGTTCAAACCCCAGTACTGCAAAAGTGTGTTTGAATTTAGCACTGGAGAGTTTGAGGGCACTTCTTGTTTGTTTTAACTTGTGCTCTCCATGTTTTCTGTTCATATATGACATTTTCTTTTTCTTTTTGATAACATCATCCACATTATAAGCTTATTTGATGTAGAAAATTTTCTTAGAATACAATGCTTAGATTTTATCTATATACTGAGTGAGAGCAAAGAGGATGAAAGAATGGAGACCACCATCACAGGTGGTCTAGAAATACTTATTTCATTAGTTACCTATTGTTTACCAAAAGACTTTGGGATAGACACATGATACTTCTGAATGTGGAAAAGGTTGTTCTTGTCCCTTTATTTGCTACTCCATTATTTTCTATTTCTTTGTCTAACTTTTTTCCCCCTAAGATTTCCTTACAGTTTACAATTTTCTTCTGTCTCACTTTTCTCACTAAGAATCTTATGATTCTCTCTCTTTTTTTCATGATTTCAGTGGGAATTTAATAGAGAAAGAAGGTAGATGCATTGAATATGCTATTGCATAGTAGACTAAATAATATTGAAATTATTAAGTAATCTATAATGAAACTGTGAGAATTTATCAACTTCCTTTTTTTTTGCTATCAATCAAAATGTTGCCTGTGTTATTTGGCCTCTTAGGGAACAAAAAGAAAAGATCTTATCTTCCTGGCAAGGTTAAGGTATATTGTACAAAATATCTCTTTGTGTTTCTGACACTCTTTTTCCCTTGATCTGTTTAAGTTGATCCTATTATTGTAGCAGAATAGCAGCAGAATAGTAGCCTGCCATTTGGACTTACTTTATCTAGAAAAATGTAAGTTTCTAGGATAGATAACCTTTAATAAGAAGGTATAAACATACATTTTCTATCAAACCTTTCTTTGCAATGACTATCCAAATGTGGAAAGGACTTAAATCCAACAATATCAGGCCAAAGTGAAATAACTGTCAAAAGGTTAGGTCAGCAAAAGAAAATTTAATAACAGCATATCAAATATTTACCAAAGCTATTTGCAAAGTTAAATCATTCATGAAAATATATTAAACACTTTAAGATAGGCTTTCATGTGACAAATGAGGGACACTTAGGAAGTAAAAGTATAATATTCTGTAACAATAAAACTAATTTTTCTAAAACTACAGTTTTCTTTACGCACAATTTTCATCCATCATGGCTATCTGGGGATAAAAATACAAGTTAGTTCAGTTAAATTCTTAAGTTTAATGTACTTCCTGTTGGCTTTAAATTATAGGGAGTTCATGAGGCTTCTGTAAACAAAGTCAATATATATGTTAAGTGGGAGAAATGAGCAGGTCTACAATAACCCTGTGAGCTTTCTTTTGAGCCCATGCCATAGTCATTTTCACAAACATGAATCTTACTGCGTGACAGACATAGTGGTGGAGGTAGGGAGTATGATGTGGTTCCCACTCCAGGAATTCACATTTGGATTTGCTTGCATACTTGCCATGAAGTCATGCCCATCACAATATGCAGTCTCTTCCAATATTCAGCAAATCGAATTTTTTGCCTTTAAATTGAACTCCATGGTTCTTCATTAAACTCAGATCCCTTGGTTCTGATTCTTTTCTTTGGGACTGCCCAGATGTTTATTCTTTATTCATGCAGTAGAATTTCATTTATTTGGAGACTAATGATAGATTCCTAAAGCTTTTTTTGGACAAACTCTTCCTAGTTATTTCAATTGAACCTCATAGCATGTGTTCTACACCTCTTACTGAGGCAGGCTAGAAGCAGCTAAAGCTCAGAATTCAGATTTAGATTCTCCAGGGACAGCCGAGACCACCCACACCTGGCCAGGAACTGCCCATGCCCCGCCCCACTCATTGATTATTGGATGGAAATCACCTGGTTCCTCCCACTCTCTGTGCCAGCAGACTCCACCTGCACCCACCATGACCCCTGCTGTATTTCCCTTCCCAAGCACATGTCCTGCCATGGATTGTTCCCAGTGGGACACAAAGAATTTGGAAGTCTTCTGATCATAGATTGAAATGGTGCTGTTAACATTACCATTTTACTTTATCTCTTCTCAAAATTATGCTTTGTTTTGAACCTCTCTGAGCTCTCTGGTGCCTATCAGAGAGAGTTCAAATTCTTATACAGGACTCATTTGTGTTTTTAGATATTAAGTGCATTTGTTTTTTTGACAGAGTCTGTGCTGAGTATTTGGAATACAATAGTAAATTAGAGATAGCTGCTGCCTTCAAGAAGTTAACAGTTCAGTCATGTGTTTCATTTTACCTTAGTCTCCATTCACATGAAGCACTAAGACTCCCTCCATGGAAATAAACAAATGAACCTAAATCCTTCAGAGAGCCTGATTTTCTAAACTTTACTCAGGAACATTGCTTCAGACCTACTTCCAAGAAGTACTTTATCTCTTATACCATTTTCCTGCTCTTAACCTTGTTAAAAACATTTCTTTAGGATTTTTAAGACCACTCCTGACAATACTCATCTGCATTCAAACCATTGGTCTTAAACCAAAATAATTCTGTTATGGGAGCCACATACTAAAAAAGTCCTTAAGGGAGTTTCATTTGTCTAACTTTGATAATTAAGTGTGGAAAAAAGACCCACCACAGTAATAGAATAGTCAGTTCTTTTAAAAGCCAAAGCACAGACACTCAATCAACATTAAAGATGAAACATATTAACACCTATCCTGGATTTTGTTACTGAAGACCTTTTTTTTTCTATTGGGGTATAGAAATAGGCAGTATTTATCTTTGGAAATGCCATTCAAGCCTTTCACAGGCATAAGCAACACATCCATGGTGAAATATTTCAAACCCAAACTGCAATTACATTGGGATTTACTACAAATCTTCTATCTAGAAATATACCCACTCAGAAATAAAAGCTTGTTCTCCTTTTGTTCTGTAAATTTATGCTAAAGTATAGCTCTTGTTATTACCTCAAATGTTTCACATACCAGAAAAAGTTCTGCAGACAGGGCTGAATAACTTCTGCATTTCATCATTCTTTAAAGTGCAATTTTAAATGATTTTTTTCAGTTGCATTGTAAACCATATTCCAACCTGAGATTTATTTCACTACTGAAGCCATTCCATTATTTCCCAACTACAAGAGTCTATAAAAAATGTCTCAGGACCTCATATTTAACAAACCAATTTCAAATATTCTGCAGGCACCTGTCTGTAGGCATTAACAAATATTTGGTTCTGGTATTAGTATTCACGGTATGCCTTTCTACAGGAAAATATTAATTACTATGTCTCATCATAAATGAAGTCCATAAGCCAAAGGAAATGAGAGTACGGCCTTACAGAGGAGGCTGTGGCTTCCCCAGTGTCAACTGTTCCCTAACAAAAAAGGGAGAAAACACATGCCAAACAAATAGAATCTTTACAAATGCCAAAACTGCATAATTTATTCTGTTCTAGGTTTATGGCTAGAAACACAAGGTTTTAGTCTTCAGTGTGACTGACTTCAAGTCAGTTGAAAAGTATATTCTGAATGTTTTGTCATCCAATGAAAACTGTCAGAGTGGCAGTAAAAGCTGTTTTCTAAAACATGGTAATGAACTAAATTCTTCAGTGTAACTATGCAATAAAACCAAGGTCTGTGAAATACACACAAGTGTGGATGTAAATAATAACTTAAGAAATATTATGCCAGATACAAAAATCAGTGTTGCCGTTCAGAGACATATTTAACAAAGGCCTGTATAGGTTGGGGAACCTGGATTTTAGTTCTATTCCCACACTCTGTTCTCTGGTTGGGAAGACTCTTAAATGGGGGGAAATCTATGAACAGAAATACACAATTTAATACCTTTGAAGATCTTAAAGAAAATCTTCTTTTATTTTATAATTTTCTTCAGGGTAGAAAGGAAGATAGAATAATGTGCCTCAAAAGTGCAACATTGGATGAAAATCTTACTAAAATTTTTCCTTCGCATTGGAATTTAGTATAGTAAAATGATGAAGATCATGACACCCAAAACCAGACTATGTACATTCAAACATTTCCTTATACTCATTTCTTTCTAATTCTGACCAAATTACTTAACTTCTCCTAGTGTCCACTTCCTCATCTGTAAAATAAGCATCGTATAGACTGTGGAGAGTAAAACGTTTTTCAGTGCTTACTAAAATGCTTGTCATAGTTTAGACACTATGTAAATTTTAGCTATTGTTATTATTCTGATTTTGGATTTTGTTAATCCAATGGATTATAATTAAAAATTAGTTTATCTTTTTCCTTTTATGCTGAGATACATGATTTTAAAAAAAATTTTGTCTTCTTTTTAACCTTACTTTAAAAAATTCATGTTAAGGACTAATAGTTAAAATCATCGTTTCAGTTGGGTTTAGTCAAATATTTCTTCCTGGTGGGAAAATCTTTTTTTGCGTGTCATCTGGACAAGTTTGAACAGATCTCAGAGTGTTACATAACAGGTCATTCAGCTGGTAAGTTGCCCAGTACCCTATGCTTCTCTCATGGGAGAAGGATGCATTCTATTTGACCAGAGGAAACTAAAACTCCTTTTACTTCCTTTTATTAGAGGAAGACCCAGTTAATGAAAGCCTCGGCCTTTCCTAGAGTAGCAGTGGAAGTAACCTTTGAGAGACAGCATGTTGGTTTTTGTTACTGTTAGTTGATAAGAAGAAAAGAGCCCAGTGCATTTTAGCAGACTAATGAGAGTATAGGATTACTAAAATTTAGGGTTAGGACTCATTATGGAATAAGTATTATTTTTTTAATTGATAGATTATTTGTCTTTGAGAATCAAACATCATTAAAGATGTCAATAGTACTGGGAACATCATTCCCTGTCTCCTAGTAATTGAAAGATAGAGCTTGATTGAGAGGACCTGAGTTAATTTTTCCATGGGTCAGAGTATCCCATACTTTGATGGAAGCCTGAACATACCAGTCATTTGGATGATACCCGTTCTTTCTGGGGACTCAGGAAAGGATCAGAAAATGAGAGTGCCTTATTTAGAAGGGTAGGTACTCTCTCAATGATAGGGGAAAGATTTGGAGAGAGATATGTTTAAAGAAGGCTGGAAGAAACTGCCTCCAAAAAAGGGAAACAGCAAAATCTGTACAAAACAGACCATTCACTAGGTAACAATGACCAGGCTTCTCCCTCAAGTGATGACAGTAGTAACAATTTCTCTGGTGGCAATGCCAAAAGAAAGGACTGAAGTAATAATCAGCCAAAACATACTTTGACCAGGTCTGGCCATTCTTTGACCATTGTGCAAACCTTTTCCTCGCCTGCCCAAATTCTTTGTCTCTTTAACCTAAAGTTTTTGAGTAGGTAGATTATGTTTTTCTAATCTACTGAATTGTAACTTATTGTTTGCTTATATCATATATTTATCGAAAGAGGTTTGTTAAGTCTCCCATAGAATTGTGGAATTTCCCATATCTTTTAGTTATGTCAAATTTTGCTATATACACTTTGATGTTACAGATGTACATACAGATTTAGAAGTTCAGTGCATTCCTTACTAGTATACCCCTTCATCACTATGAATGACCATTCTATTTATTTTTTTTCAGCAACAAATTTATTTATTAATTTAATTTTCATTAGCATATTACTGTTGTACTGGGGGTACACTGTGACATTTACAAAGTGCTTGCAGTATATCTTTTCCCCTTATCTCCCTTGCCCCTGTTCCTAGAATAGTTTTGAACAGTCTCAGTTTTCCATTTTCATACATGAGTACATAACACTTTCGCCATATTCATCCTCTTACACTCTTTCCTTATGTCCTCCATGCTCCCACTGGCACCAAACCCTAGACAGGACTTGTTTTACCTTCTTATCCTCCATTTTTGGAAAAAAAAAAAGACATTTTTGTTCATTTAACATATCTACACAGAGAGTTTCCCTATGACATTTCATGTATCTATGTGTTATATCCTAAATTGGCTCATGCCCTCTATTTTTCTCCTTTTTACCTTAATCCTCTTAAGGTAGTTTCAGTAGTTTAAAAAGTCTATATTTGTTCTTATATAGAAAGTACATCTCTCATATTCATCTCCCATTCTATTTCTAATGAACTTTCTAACCTTAAAATCTAATTTGTTTGGTAGTAATGTCCTACCAACTTTATTCTTGTTCAGGTTTCGTGATCTCCGTTTCTTTTCAAATTCAATACAGCATCCTTCTATTTGGGGGGAGGTGTGGAACTTAGTCTTTTAATTAGAGTATATATTCTATTTGCTTTAATGTATTTAATGAAATATTAGAGAAATTTTCTTACTATAACTTAGTGTTTCTTTCTAATCTGTTTGTGGAGTAATTTTTTATTATTTTCTCTTTGTCACTTTGTTTAGTTTAGAATATTTTGCTGTCTTTTCAGTGGTTATTCTAGATGGTCAAGCACATAGTCTTGAGTTATTTCAATATATTTTAAAGTATTTTAAAGTATTGCACGTACTTCACTTATAATACTATGATCTTAGAAAACTAGTTTTATTATTCTCTTTAATGTTGCCATCAGATATTTTAATTCTGTATGTATTTTAATATTCTAAAACATCATTGTTAATGTTCTATATGATCAATGTTCACATATATACAAATATATTTATATACATACAAATATTCTCTCTCTCTCTATATATATATAATATTTACTTTTTCCATTGTTCTTTACTTTTTCCTGAATTTCTGTATTGCTATCTGTGATCATTTTTCTTTTGCCTAAAGAATATGTTTTGATGAATTTACTCAGCTTTGATTTATCTGAGAGGACTCTCATTTGCCTTTGTTTTATGAATATTTTGTTGGAATATGATTCCAGTTGAGTATTTTTTTTTCAAAGATTTAAAGTTATCCTTCCATGATCCTCTGAGTATCACTTTTAAAAATATTTGTTGTCAGTTTTATTGGTGCTCTTTTTAAACTATGGAGTCCTTGTGTGTGTGTGTGTGTGTGTGTGTGTTTGTGTGTGTATGTGTGTGTACATGCATCACTGCTTTTAAGATTTTTGTCACTATCTTTGTTTTTTTGATGATTCTATAATGTATTTACCATAGACTTATTTGTATGGTACTTCTTGTAGTTCACATATTTTTTGATCTTAGACTTCATCTCTCTCATCAATTTTGGGAAAGTTTTCTCTGCTCATTCTGGGAATAGTTTCAACATGTCTCGTAGTGGAAAGGAGGAAAATGGAGGGGATGAACCAGTTTGGGTTATAATACATATATACATGGAAATATCACAATGAAACTCCCTATATAGCTCTCTTAAACAACAAAAATGTCTTTTTTCAAATATTTCTTATTATCTTTTTTATCTTCATGCCATTGGTACTATGTCTATCATGACATATGTATTTGTCTGTGCTACCTGTCTTCTTTTTCTCTTTGGTTTTACCTTGGATTCTTGCTACTGACCCATCTTCTAATTCACTGATCCTTTGTTCTGCTAGGTCTGACACACCGTTAAGTTCATCTGTTGGTTTCTAACTTCAGTTATCATTATTTTTCAGGTGTATAATTTCTACTTGATTTTTGGAAGACTCCAATAATTTGGTGAAATTCCCAGTAATTTCATGAAACTTTTCATCATAATTATATTAAAGTCATTGTTACTCCAGGTTCTGGAGTATGTGTCAGTTTCTATATATTGCCTATATTTAATCTCATGGGTTTTGTGTTTATTTCTGTCTTTTGGCATGCTATTATCAATTGAATACCCTACATTATGTATTTAAAATTTATACAAGATCTAGATCATACTGTCTTCCTCAAAAATAGTTTTCCCTCTTCAGTTAGAAAAATAGGGCTGGTAACTAATTATTTTAATCAAATGCAACTGATCTATTTAAGCTTGAATTGAAATTTTGAAGCTTTCCATGTGTCTTTCTCTTTGGTCCTCATTCAAGGTTCTCTGTGAATTCCAAATGAAGGCTGGGGCTCTTTATCTGGACATTTCAGCCTAACAGTTATAGATAACAAATCTCATCTACTCAGCATTAACAGATATTATTCTCTTTACTTTTTTTTTCTGGCTTTCCCTTTCATTTTTCAATCCCTATCATACTCATCTTAAGAAATGGTATATTACTGCTTGTTATGGTGCACACCTGTAATCCTAGCGACTTGGGAGGAAGAGTTTGGGAGGAAGAGTTTGAAAGGATCAAGGTTTGAGGCCAGTCCTGGCAACAAGTTCCTGAGACCCCATCTCAACAAATAGGCCAGGTGTGGTGGTTCACACTTGTGATCCCAGCTACCCAGGAAAAGTAAATAGTAGGATGGTGACTAAGGCCAACCTAGGAATAAAGCAAGACCCTATCTCAAGAATAAACTACAGTGATGCACAGATGACACGTGCAGGAATTTTAGGTGCTCAGGGTTCTTGCATCCATGCATTTAGAGAAGTCAGCTAAAACTTTGAACTGAGCTGGAAAGATGTAATATGATTGCTAACTCAGACCCTTACTTCTCTGGAGAAACAGTGGGTACTAGAGCAGACAGTCACAGCTGGAGACAATTATCACTTAGATAAAAGCCTGTCTCAGCCTGTGCCCTCACAGGAGGAGGAGGGGGAGGGAGAAGAAAGACAAAGACACAGGATACCTAAAAGGGAACCTCAATTTCCAATTCCAACAGGATATCAGGCAATGCCTAGATATGACCCTAAGTAGGACTCTGAAAATGACAAGGATGAATGGAGCCATAACCATTTCATCCACTGCATTCTTGAGGGTCTAAGGAGAGCCAAGGTAAAATCTCTTAATTACTCCCAAGTCACAGCTATACAGCAAGGACCCTTAGAAACTCCAGTAGCTTTCCTACAGAGACTTAAGGATGCTTTACAAAAGCATACCAATATTATACCAGAGTCACAGGAAGAGGAAATCATCCTAAAATATAAATTTCTAACACAGTCAGCACCAGATATCTGTAAAAAGCTTCAAAAACTGTTGGCTAAAGGGAGCAGAGATCTAGACCAATTGGTCCATGTATCCACGTCAGTATGCTATAATAGGGACTTAGAAAAAGAAAGGAAGGATCTGGAGAAGGAAAGAGAAAGGATAAATGCCAGGAGGCTCTGATTGCAGTGCTCAGAGAGGCTTCCCTGGGGCAAAGTCCAAAACCAAGGACATGCTTTCAATGTGGTCAGGCAGGCCATTTTAGGAGGGAGTGCCCCTGAGAAAACTCCCTCCAGGACCCTGACCCATTTGTTGGGGAAAACATTGGAAGGCACACTGTCCCCGGTTCCCAGGGGAACTGAAGCCAGAGCCTCCCACCCAATGACAGGTCCAGGGGGGCTTCCCATCCAGGCTCCTGTGACCACCATAAAAGCAGGGGAGCCCAAGGTTATACTCACTATCAAAAAGCACAAGGTCAGCCTCCTTATCAATACTGGAGCAAGCATCTCAGATATTCCTTTCTCTTCAAGACCCAGGTTCTCCAAGAAAATTACTGTTCGGAGCAAATCGGGTCAGTCCCTAGAGTGTTATTTCACTCAGCCTTTAGCCTGCTCCTGGGGAGAATTTCCATTTCTGTCACTCCTTTCTAATTGTCCCAGAAACCCCTATCCCTTTGCTAGGGTGAGACCTTCTATATAAATTAGGTGTACAGCTCCTTTTACCCCCAGGAGAGTACTTTTGCTTGCCCCTAATAGAGGAACAAGTAAACCCCACAGTATGGATGGATGGACAGACTGTGGGATGAGCACGAACAGTGGTCCCTGTCCTAATTCATCTCAAGGACCCCTCCTGGTTTCCCCATCAAAGACAATATCCTTTAAAGCCAGAAACTAAGGAGGGGCTAATTCCCATAATCAAAGATACAAAGAGACAGGGACTGCTAATAAAATGCTCCAGCCCATATAATACTCCTATTCTTAGTGTCAAAAAGGGACCTCACAAATGGAGGCCAGTCCAGGATCTCTGCCTGATCCATGAAGCAGGGTGCCTCTCCACCGTGTAGTTCCAAATCCCTATACGCTTTTAGCCCAAATACCTCCAGGTATTGCTTACTACTCTGTCCTGGACTTAAAGGATGCCTTCTTTACATCCTAAAAGTCAACTTATCTTTGCTTTTGAGGACCCCCATAAGGAAGTCTGGGCAGGTCACTTGGATTGTCCTCCCCCAGGGATTCAGAGACAGCCCCCACCTCTTTGGTTTGGCTCTAACCCAAGACTTGGCAGAGTGGCAATATTCACAAGCTAGTCTGCTACAATATGTAGATGACCTCTTGCTCTGTGGACCAAATGAGCCTGTCATTTCACAAGCCACTGAATCCTTACCAAACTTCTTACCAGATAGAGGATATAAAATCTCTAAAGAAAAAGCCCAATTGTGTCAGTCTAGGGTTACATATTTAGGTCTTGTCATGGAGAAAGAAATGAGGGCTTTAGGAGAAGATAGAATCCGTCCAATCCTGATGTTTCCTCTACCTAAAACTCTAAAGCAATTGAGGGCCTTTCTGGGGGTCACAGGATACTGTAGAATTTGGATCCTGGGATATGCAGACCTAGCCAGACCCTTATATCAAATCCTTAAGGAAGCACAGAAGGATCCCCAGCCCTTTATTGAACGTGATGACAAGTCAGAAAATGTATTTCACCAGTTGAAAAAGGCCCCTATGACAGCTCCCGCCCTGGGTCTTCCGGTACAAGACAAGTTTCAATTATATGTCTATGAAAAGGGAGGACTGGCCTTGGGGGTGGTGACTCAGCTTCAGGGCAGCACTCCCCAGACAGTAGGCTACTTAAGCAAATAGTCATTAGGTAGCCAAGGAATGGCCAGGATGTCTTAGAGCAGTGGCTGCAGTAAGCCTTCTATTGCCTGAAGCTCAAAAACTTATCCTAAACTGGCTCCTGACAGTTTATACCCCACATGACCTAGGGAGAATTTTAAACTCAAAAGGAGAACTTTGGTTATCAGACAGTCATCCACTTAAATACCAGGCCCAGCTTCTGGGAGGGGCAGAAATAACTTCATTTATTTTTTAATATTTTGAGTTTGATTTTAAAAATTATTTTTTTTGGAGTGTTATTTTATTTTATTTTATCCATATGTGCATACATTGTTTGGGCCATTTCTCCCCCACAACCCCACCACTTCCCTCTCTCCCCAGCCCCCTATCTTTCTTATTATTGTTTATGTCTTCTCTTCAACAAAACTGAAGAAAAAGGACAGAACAGGTTCTGCCCAGAAATAACTTTAAGGACCTAAATTCTGCATCCCTTCTCCCAGAGGCAGAAGGAAATCCTGAATACTCATGTGAGGAGGTACTTATGGAAAATTATGCTGCCTGACCTGTCTTAACTGATCAGCCCTTAAAAACCCAGATCTAGAATTATACACTGATGGCAGTTCCTTTGTCAAAAATGGTGTCAGACATGCAGGGTTTGCAGTTGTAACAAAATTTGGCATCCTTAAATCAGGTCCTCTTCCTCCTAATAGAAGTCCTCAATTGGCAGAATTAGTGGCCCTAACAAAAGCCCTAAAACTCAAAAAATAGGGAGTCAACATCTATACAGATTCTAAGTATTCCTTCCTGATCCTACGTGCTCATGAAGCCATTCGGAAGAAAAGGAGAATGGTAACTATAACAGGAACAGCTTCCCATAAAGATAAAAGAGAGGTTACT
The DNA here is from genome assembly GCF_047511655.1 of Castor canadensis. NCBI lineage: Eukaryota > Metazoa > Chordata > Mammalia > Rodentia > Castoridae > Castor > Castor canadensis. Next base: position 103,478,627 of record NC_133392.1, on the reverse strand, counting down.
TTAATAGTTTTAGGGATAATAGCATTAGTTACAGCCCTAGCTGGAATCAGCTGTGGGGTGATTGCCAATCATGTAACTGCAAAAAAACCTAACCAAAGTAATAGAGGACACTTCAGACAAGGTAGGCCTTGCCACTAAAGACATACAAAGGTCTTTGTTGTCCCTTGCCTGTATGGTCATGGACCACCCCCTGGCGCTAGATTTTCTTTTGGCTAAACAAGGAGGAGTTTGTGTCATGGCCAGTATTTCCTGTTGCACATATATAAACACTTCAGGCATTGTAGAGGAACATGCAGATTATATTCTCCAACAGGCTAAGTGGATCTGGGAGCAATCTCTTTAAACTCAGGTTTCTACACAGGTATGGAACCAAATAAAATCCTGGCTTCCCTCCAGGACTTGATTCCTACCCTTTCTGGGGTCTATAGTTGTCATTATTCTCTTGCTTGTGTTTGGGCTTTTCATCTTAAACTTACTTGTCAAGTTTGTTTCTTCTTGCCTAGAATCCATCAAACTACAAATGCCCCTGATGGAGATGAAAACAACCGACTATCACTGTCTCCTCTAATTCCTCTCTCATGGTCAACCCTGATGCTGGGGGCCCCTTCATCGCCTCAGAAGGAAGCAGTTACTGAACACACTTTGTTGTCCCTATCTCTAACAGCAGTTAGGGCGACCATTGAGTAGGGGGACTGAAGGACAGATTGCAGGAGGTCCCAAAAGATAAGTGATCAAGGAGACACCTCTCCTTCTCAGGAAGCTTCTGTCTGCACCTGAGAGACAATGCTGCCCTCAGGCAATATTCAAAAAAGCTATAAAACCAATCCTCAACCCAGAACCAGTGGCTGAGCTTGGAAAGATCATGCAGGCCAGTCCCAGGAAATAATTTGCAAGACTCTGTCTCCAAAATACCAGGGCAAAATGGACTAGAGGTGTGGTTCAAGTGTTAGAGTGCATCCTTTGCAAGTACAAAGCTGAGTCAAACACTAGTCCCACCAAAAAATTAAAACAAAACAACAACAAAAAACATTAAAGCAAAGAGGGTTTGGGGCATGGCTCAACTGGTAGAGTACCTGCCTGCCTAGAGCATGCAATGTCCTAAGTTCAACCCCCTAGTGCTGCTAAAAAGAAAAGAAAGAAAAGAAAAAGCACTGACTGTGAAGGAAGATGGGTGTGTGTCAACCTTGTTCTTTATCTGCCTTTTCCCACTTAGATCTTGAATCCTTTAAACTTCCAATTTTGTCTACTCATGTTGGGGACATTTCTAACAAAGAACCCAGCAATGTCCCTCTGCTCAAGAAAAACCTGAATCCTCAACAGCTGGTTCTGAAACTCATCAGCAGATTCCCAGAAAAAAAAAGATTGCAAAATGATCATTCTCACACACACCACACCCCAGCAAATATGTGCCTTCACATCTCATTGATCTCCATTTTTTTGTGTTTTTCCAATTTTTCTGGTGTTTCAACTCGAAGTTCTCAATGTATTTCATAAGTCTATCTCAAAAATATTTATCAGAGTTTGAAGCAGAACTCCAATAAGCTACAATTTTGATATCAATCCTTATTCTCTTCTGTCCCTTTAACTTCATAGTAGGTAATTTTATATACTCATCACTGTCAGGTTTGTTGATCTAATTAACATTGATGGGACAATATGATGGATGAAGGTGAGACTAATTTCCCTTCATATTTGCAGAGTTCCAGAGCATAAAAGACTACTGTACCCTGGTAATAATGAAGCCAGCTAGGGATGACCAATGAGGAAAATACAGTAAAAGACTAACCTTCAGATCACCCCATAGTTAGAAAACATCATTATTGAAAAGTCAAAATGGAGATCTGGGACTGATGGAGTGGCTCAAATAGTAAAGTGCCTGCCTGGCAAGTGTGAGGTCTTGAGTTCAAGCCCCAGTGCTGCCAATAAACAAATAAATAAATGTGGAAGACCCTGAAAAAACCTGGGTGGTGGTGTTATAACAACGCTTTGAAAAATAAGGGAAATGAGAGAAAAAACATTTATAAAGAACAGATAAAAGTAATAAAAGAAATTTCTTTTTAAGGAAAAAAATATATCAGGCTATTATTCTTAAACAATGGTTCCTAAGGCATTGTTTGTCAGCATACCATCTTGATAAACTCATCACAATCTCAATCATACCATCTTGGTTTTCATCCTTCATCTTTTACCCAGCCTCAATTTCCATTACAGTTTCTCATTACTTATGGCCTAATAGTTATGATGGGATGATCTTTCTCATTGTTTCTATCCTGTACAACTCAATGACTACATTGGGAGTTTGGTATAGCTGGATTCTTGACAGTATTCAAGCATACTTACAAATTATGTTTTATCTACTCTTACTGAATTGGTTGTTCTTATCTCAAAATTTTAAGGCATATTTTGTTTTTCTATTCTATTTATTTGTATCATTCTGTAAATTCTTATATTAAAAATTATATGTATTATATGTACCATGTCAAATATTTACGCAAAACAGCTAATGATATCCATGGATTAAAGGCTTAGCAGTTCAATACTGGCTTCTACAGTTAATATTTTAGTGTTGAGAAAATTGGGGATATAAACTGCAATCATAATATTAATATTTACCTTATTAATTAAAATGTTTCAGGAAGAGACAAAGTGAAATTAAGTAAACTTATTATATTCATTAAAAATTAAGGCATGACAACACCTTTGTGAGATGAAAGTTTAAAAACTTTTAGAGATGAAAGTTTAAAAAGATGCTCTTGAGGATCCCTTGAGGTGGCTTTGAGTAGCATTTTTAAAGTATCTTCTAAAGGATATGTATCACTTGCAAGGTTGTAAGTCCTCTTAAGGTAGAAACTGTGTCTATTCTTACTCACTGCCATGCAGCCCAGTCCTGGCATAATGGTATATAACAGTTGCCTAATAAATGTTTATTAAGTCAATGAATACATGAAAGAAAAATGTTGGAATCAATAGACTCAGTCAGACTCTTTAAAAAAGAGTCTTTAATTAAAAAAATAGACTTTTTAATTTGTGAAGGTGTGGATAGGTGCTTTTCGATCACCCCTAAGAGCGATAGGGTGGTAAGTGTTTTTTGTACTTAAATTTCAAGTGACACATTGTCATAGGCACTTTGACAGAGGTTTTTTAAAGCTTAGAAAAAAGAAAAGAAAGAAAGAAAACAAGCTTATTATCCAGACAAAATGAAATTGACACCAGAAAAATCTCGTCAGTGTCAATGAAATAGAAAATAACGAAACTAACAGATCATGAAAGAGGCAGTTTGAAAGAACGAATGTTAAGCTGAAAATTTTTAGTGCTCATCACGCCACAATTAACTGCTTGCTTGGCCCAAAGTTGATGACAGTCCTTGGGGTTGAGCATAACAAATGCCACTTAGGAGCCTATCCATTTAGTAGGTCCAAGTTTTCAGCCTACTATCTTGCTAATGCATAACTTTGTAAGAAAGTTCACTAGGCATTGAGGTGTAGACAAGGTTACCTAAATGTGTTAATTATCCTTTGTTCACACTTTATCAATTCAACATCCAACAGAGAAGTGTTTAGTTTCTTTTTATGTCAGGCACTGAAGATTCAGGATAACTACAGCTTATTCCTGCCTTTATTGAGCTTATGATCTAATATGGAAGACAACTTTAAAAACAAATTACTCTAGTACAGCATTATTAACTCTAATTTTTGTCATGAATATCAGTCACCTTGAAATTGGAAAATTATTTCTCTTAAGAGAGAAATTATACTCCCTTAAATAATGAAAGTAAAGAATATATAAAAATGTAAAAAGCCTCAATGCATTTTTACCCTTAAATAGTCTGTTTTATAGAACACTAAAGGATATATTTCATTTGACATCTGACAACATTGGAAATAGTCAAATCAATGCTGATGCTACTTATACAGGGCTGATGCCCACATGAATTTATTCCCATAAGCTCCTACTATGTTCTAGACACAGTTTAGTAGAGGTCAGTCTTTATGGAAAGCACAAAGATGGAAACAAATTATAGAAGTTTAGGGATGTTCACACTGTTACACATTACTTTTTGAGTTTCTATTACACTGAAGTTCCTTTTTCTATGTGAAAAATAACCTCTCAATCTTTTCTTCTTAACACTACAAAAAAGAAATGGTGGGATGTATGTGTTTCTCAAAAAGCAAATATTTGGTAAGAAAATCATTTGTTTCTACTAGCTTCATGTAAAGAAGTGATCTAAACATTTTCTCATGCTGTTGATAAAAAATAATGCCTAAAACCTGTCTTAAAGTTTAACTTCTTTCCATTCAATTGCTAGTATTCATAAAATCAACACATACCACTATTTTAAATAGGTCAAAATAATGAATTACGTGATTTGTCACCAGGAGAAAGAACTTAAAAATTGAAAAATAAACATTGGTCCCAGAAATCAAATACAAAGAATAAACCCAACTGGCTCATGTTGGTAGTTCCTGTACATTTATTATTGTATTCACTTAAAGTTATCATTCTACCTCCTCTATTGAATTCTTCGTTCTTTAAAGGAAAAAAATGGTATGCATTTTGCTACTTATACTGCTAAAATCTTATATTGCATTAACTTTCCTATGTGGTAAAATTTTTCATAAATTCTCTTGACCCAACTGATACACAAGTTCTATAGGCCTTTACAGAGAGGAGACACACACACACACACACACACATCATGCCAAGTGTATATACACATACATATTCTCTACTTCTACAGTATTCTAAATTTCATGATGTTCAGACTAGGTTTATCAATGAATTCATGAGTTCAAGAATACATATTACATAGTAACAATGAATTGGAAACAAATGTGTAGGTAAGACTGTCTTGAAGGAAGCAGGATACTCATTGTCCTTTCCACTGCTGTTTTCACTGGAATGCAAAGGTGACCTCAATGGATGGTCTTCCAGTACCATTTCACATAAAATGGAATTCCTCTCCTCTCTGGAACTTTCCAAGGTTTACACTTCTTTTTCCTTCATGGCACTAACCACCATCTAGCATATAAGATATTTGTTTATCATTTGTTTTATCAAAAACAATGTAAGCATCTTTAAATTTGTCTGTTTTGTATTGTTGATTTAATATTCTATTAGTGTATGTGAGAAACCAAATAAATGAGAGAGAGAGAGATGGTATGTGTGCTTGTGTGTGCTAGAATTCATAGAAGCAATGTGTAGTATGCCCAGTTAACAAAAAGTAAAGTCAAATTCAAGTAAGTCTTTAGGTATACAATTAAGCAAGCTTTGAACTCAGTTCAGGTGTGGCTGACATATACCTATCACTCACTCTGCACATGAATCTTTGGGAATGGTCAGGTCCTCAGGAGTCCTTTCACAGAAACATGCATGGTGTCCTGAACTAGTCTATGGAGAAGAAAATTTTTTCTTCATCACAAGGACAGCAAGAAAACCCAGGAAAGAGTTGCTTCAGAGCAGAAGTAAAACCCTATTCTTGGCATTTAGTATTATGAGTTTGAACTTGGATTGCAGTTTCCAAATAAGAAACTAATAATTACTCCTAGGAATACAGTCAATAAATTAGGTTCTGTGATCCAGCTGGATACCACATATACATATGTCATGCAAAACAAGAAACACAGGTTCTTGTTTAAAATAACATAATTTCAGTCTCAATATTGCAGCTAAATAGTGGCTTGACTTTCAGCATGATATTTAACTCTTATAGAACTTAGTTATTCTATCTTTATAATAGGAAAAAAATGACTTTTCCTATGTTTAGGATGGTTTTGAGCGCTAAATTAGATAATGTAATGAAAGTATTTTGTAAGGTCTAAATTTTAATCACTCTTGTTTTCTTATTTGAACAAATTATCCCAAGTCACTAAAGACACTTATTTTTTTACATCTGTGCATGTTAACACAGTCCAAATCACAGGGACAATTATCATTCTGGAAGTTATTGTTAAGAAAAATTTTCTTCTAATAGATCTCAACGGTTTTGTGGTTTAATTATGAAGTAACAGGACTGGATGTTTCTAAATTTATCTCTTAACTAAACACTATAGGCATCTGATAAGAAAAAAAGTGATTTTGTGGTCCACATCATATTTTCTTTTAATCCAAAGCTCCAGTGAGCTACAAACAATGAAAATACAGTGGCAGTTTAATAAAATGATTGCTGTAAGACAAGAACAGCAGCAGCAACAAACTACGAGAGACTTCCTATGCTGCAGGATATTTTTCCTTTCTAAAAACTTTCTGCCTTTCTCCAGTTATTATCTGGTGCCCTGTTTGAAAAGGATTTTAGTCAGTAGTCACCAGCATCTTGCTAACTGTCAATTAACATAGATCATGATGTAAAATATTTTTATTCTCAGCCTTCCTCCCTCCCCACCTTATAACTCATGCAGGACAAAAGGGTAGAAGAGAGACTTGAAAGAAAGATATGCCTAACAAACAGCTGTTAGAATATAAATGATAAATGTCATGACTGGCAAGCACCAAATTGAGATTGAGGATAGCTCATTTTGCAGATTTTCAATGGAGGGAATATAAGTACCAGTTTAACACTTGGGCTTTCCAATCAAACATACCACATTCCCCATTATGCAGTGTTTGACTATGTGTAAGTTAACTGAAACTCTCAGAACTTCATTTGCCTCACCTATAAAATGAAGATAATGATGTCCACCCCCAAAGTTTATCGCAAAGATTAAATGAGGTGATGTACAGTGTTTACTGTAGGGTTGTACATTGTTAATCCTCTATAAAAGTGGTATTATTCTGCCCCACATGTTTGCAGGGCAGCCCTCTGTTTTCATTTCCATCCTCCATGATTCATTGATGATGACAAGAGCCATTTGTTCCCACAATCTGGTCCCTGGATAGGATAAAATTGTAACTTACTACCACCCAGGCAGCATTATCTTTACTGCATGCTTCTTAATGATTAACAATCAATTACAATATCATCCTTTAAATCCAATCTGTAGCACTGTCGAATGATTATGTAGTATAATTAAATTAATGATATTGAACTTTAATTTTAGTTGCATGGATGCCTTTATTTGATGTCTGCTATACTTTTATTGAGTGAACACTGGGTTCTAGTGTTAAGTTATTGTATTTATTTTATAGCTACAAAAGACCAGCCCTTAATATAATTTAGAAAAGATAACCACAAAAAGAAATATTTTCGCATGAGCCTATTTGGAGGTTCACATTTCTATTCATTAATTTAGGATTTGACAATTTAACATAAATTAAAATAAAAGCCTGTTTCATGGAGTGTGTGTCTCATTTTTCACTGTCTCAGCATGACCGCACTGATTCTGGTGCTTAATAATGTCCTTAAACATAATTTACAAATGTGAAAGCTAGTGAGGCTGGAGTAATGTATATATAACTTGCAGTCTAGCTCCCTATGATGTTACAATCTTGTTAATCTAGACTCAAGTTGTGAAGGAAGAATCAAGATTATCAAGCATAAATCAACATTTGCTTTATAAATGTGATATAAAATGCTAATAAGATTTACTGGTAACAGGAAATTGGATTATAACTTATCTATTTTCAGCCAATTTGAAAATTGGCCTTACAATTTGTATCCTGATACAGAATAAGCCTCAGATTCTAGTGCATATTTTTCTCAGTCACAATGATAAATTTGAGGAACATGAAAATAAAAACTATGCACACCTCTAAAACAATTTATGTAAACAAGTGAATAAAAATGAATGCATTATCATGTTTATACTAAAAGAAAGACAGGGACTTGTTTATAACTAGTTGGAGGCAATCAGAATATAAGGGGAATTTTAAGCTTGATAATTTTTGTATATGTATTTGGAACACTGAGCGACTATGATATATGTAAAATGAATACTCGTGTTAAAAGCTTTTCTCTTTACTATATTACACTGAAGCTTGACATGTATTTCATTTGTCATTTACATGGTATGGTAAGAATGTGACATATCCTGTAACAAAATGACTATAATGCAGGAAGTAATTGCCTAGTTATTCAAAGTTTATCTTAAATGGATACATGTGGGCACATTATGAGGCATTGAGCATCAATACATGTGATAGTGTTCCCTTACTAAAACTTGTCAGGTCTACCCATAGCAAGTCTTATATAATTTCATTCATCAGTGGCTACATTCAATGGAATATTACTGCACTTATGTGTGGAAATTTCCTTCCACTGTGAACAGGCTGCCAGGAATGCGCCATTTTGACTTACTTATTCCACATTTTATTTCAGAGTTACTTATTGCATGGCAGGCATCCTCCGTGATTCTATGCTAGGCATAGTATTGAGGGGAGAGTAGGAATTGGTCATCATCATGAAAACAGAAAAAGAAAAAGTTCAAGATGGTGCATTCAGACGGTCAAAAGAGTTTTGGAAAACTTGGTAAGTGAAAGAAACTGGAGTCTTCTACTGGGCTGGACATCACACTAGGGAGAGTTGGAAAAGGGGAAACTGGAAGGAAACTGATGACACAGATGTCAGATAGAGAAGAGGCTAGTGTGTCCAATCAAGGGACTGACAATTCTGTGGGAAAGGGAAATTGCTGAGGAATTTTAAATAGGACAGTGGCAGCGTTAGGTGGGTTATTTGTAAAGATTATCTGCAAGTGATGTGGAGAAGTTTAGAAATGAACCAGATATAGAGTTTCAATTGTAATTTCTGCCCATTAGTCTTTTTCTCATCTCTCTCTGTTTTACTGTTTTACTCATCTTGCCTTCTATAAGTTATCTAAATACAATGATGTATTCCTTTTTTGTTCTTCATTAGGGCTGTCATGAGTCTTGATTTGCTTCAGTATGAGAACTTTACAATCAATTTGTCAAGCTAACAAAAGTATCTGTTGAGGTCTTCATTAAAATGTACCTAATTTATAGATTGATTTGGGCCTACTTTATACTTTTATTACATTTATACTATGAGTTTCCAGATTAAAAAAAATGTTGATTTTCATGTACAGCCCCTTAAATTCTTTTTAATAAGCTTTGAAAATATTTTTCCATAAAAGATTTGGATTTTTCTCTAAGATACGTGTTTATATTTACTTTTCTGTACTACAAATTAAATATTTAAAAAATTAGAGTTTCTGATTACCACCTGGTTTATTCACTTCTACTTCTAAACCCATAAATATTAATAATTTTATATGGATTTATTTGGCTCTATAGTTTAGAACATGATATTCCAAATAAGGCAGTTTGGTATGTTGTCTTAAGTTCTGTATGAGTTCATTCATGTGGCTATAACAAAATGCCTAATAAACAATAGACACATATTTCTTATAGTTCTGGAGGCTGAAAAATCCAAGATCAAGGCACCAGAAGGTTCAGTGTTTGGTGAAGTCCTTTTGCTCATAGATTGAACCTTGTTACTGGGTCTTCACAAAGTGGAAGGAGTTAGGGAGCTCCATTTAATCTCTTTTATAAGGGTGATAATCTCGTTCATGGGGGTTCCTTTCATGGCTTAATAATTTCCCTAAAGGCCCAACTTATTAATGCCACCACAGTGGCAACATGAATTTTGGAAGGACATATTTCTACCATAGCACGTTCTTAAATCTTTTCTTTTTTGTCCTTTTGATTAGCAAGTACCTCCACTGAAATGCCTAGTATATATACCAATATTCAAGTTTTTTTCTTGATCTGAAGGAAAAGTATATAATTATTCAAAGTTAAGTAAGATGCTTGATGTAGCTATTTTATACATGCCTATCATCATGCTCTCTTTATACTTCCTGAAAGTTTTTATGATAAATGTATGTTGACTTCATTGATTTTCCTTCTTGAATCTATTAAAATTTCCTTTAATCTAACTCCATATTGAACTCATAGAATAAAAACACTTTATGCTGTCCTTTGGAAAAAGTGATTCCATGGCTTTAATGATATAGGATCATTATGCTTCTGTTTCTCCTTTGGACTCTTTGGAAAGCAATATTTTTAGGAATTTATCTATTCCAACTTTCCAATTTATTATCATGAAATTATTAATGATAGTCTATTCATATCTGCTTTATTTCTGAGTATATAGAATTCTTTTCCCTTTTTATTCCTAATTTTGTTTATTGGTGGCTTTTATTTTACTTTTGACTAATCTCACTGGAAGTTTGTCTATTATATTAGTCTTTAGTTTTTAGCTTTATTCTATTCCATTATATGTTTCTATTTTATTAATTTTTGCTCTAAGATAATAAAATAGTCTTATATGTTTTTCCTAGTGATACAAAAGCTTTAGTACATTTTAACATTGCTCTCTTTCCATTTTTAAGATTGTTGTCTATCACTTGAGTTCTATCCTGTTTCTCACTACAAACTAGACATTTAAAAATATTTTATTAGTATCTATTTAGGTTTGCTCATTTCCCTACCAATATACATTTGCTGTATATCAGACATTCCATATGGCATTCTTTGGTCCAAAGTTTATGATTTAGGAATTTCATAATATATCAGTCAGCATAGGTCAGTTTACATTGTAGTAAGACACATTTCCAAATGTCAGTGGTTTTATGTTACAAAAGTTTATTCTTCACCCACGAAACATCATCTGTGGGTTTAGGTAACTCTCCAGAGCAGTTTTCTGTGTGTTAGATTGGCACTTCAGACTGCTTTAACTTATGGCACCTCCATATTAACCTGTGCTCCTATGATTATCAAGTATATTAAAGAGGCAGCTGATATGATCCAATGATACTGCTTCTGGGCATCTACCCAAAGGAACATAAGATAAAATACAATAGAGACACCTGTACACCAATGTTCATCACAGCACTAGTCATAAAAGCCAAGCTTTGGAAACAACCGAGGTTCCAAAAACTGATGAATGGATCAAGAAAATGTATATATACACAATGGAGTTTTACTCCACCATAAGGAATAATAATGATGTGTAGTTTGAAAGTAAATGCATGCAATTGGAGGACATCATGTCAAGTGAAGTTAGCCAGGCTCAGAAACCAAAATACCACCTGTTTTCTCTTATATGTGAAAGATAGATCCAAAAGAAAAATATATACACAAAACAAGCAGGATAATATACAAACTCTGATGTAGAACAAGATTATAATAGTGTAACTATTCTATGGAATTCAGGAAAAGAGGGAAAGGAAAAGAGAAGGATTGAACATCCATAATATTGTAAAACACAAGAAGTGAAGGTAGAGGATATAATGATGTGTGTTGAAAGCTGCTGAAAAATGGGGGTGGGAGGTAAAGGGGTAAGGGAGAGTAATGGAGGGGATTGAACAGATCAAAGCAAAGTATACCCACAGTGGGCATACATTGAGAAACCCCTCTGAATGTCAAATTAAATATTAATAATGAAAGACAGGACTGTAAAATAGGTACAGCATGTGTGAGGGGGTACTAGTGGGAGGGGGAGGGTGAATGAAAGAGATTAAGGTGAGGGTATATGGTTGATATAATTCATATACTGATACGAAATAGAACAAAGAAACTCCTGCAATTGTTTAAATGGGGAAGAAAGGGGGATGAATGGAAGAGACGATGGGGGCTATGTAACTATTGCACAATATAAGTGTAATTGGAATTGTCACTATGAATTCCCTTCATATAACAAGTGTATGTAATATATAAAAATTTTATTTATTTAATAAAAAATTTATTAAAAAAGAGGTAACTGGTTTTTTTTCAGATACCAGCAATTAAGTGCTTCCTTTTAAAAGTAATTTATGTCATTAACAACAGTGATATACTGTCTTCAAGGGTAGCAAAGTACTCCTTTGAAGTTTCTCTGGTTCCCACAAGAAAAGGTAAATAATATATTGCTATTAATAGACATGCTTATGTTAGAGAGTGAAGGTTACCTTAGAACAGACTTGCTTATTTGTCGTTTGAAGATCTGATTATATTTTGAGACATAAATAATTCTAAGTTTTCTCTCAGAATATTAATGGTACAACTATTTTCCTACTTCTCTGATATCCATTGTTACTGACAAAGTAACTGTTGGTATAATTCTTGTTGCTTTATAGGTTATCTATCTTTTAAGTTGTTTTTGATATATGTATTTCTTTGGCCTTCTGTAGTTTCAATATGCTGATTCTAATTGTAGATATCTTTTGTTTACCATAATTTAGATTCATAGGGATTGCATCAGTTTGAGAATGAGAATTTTTCAATAATGCTGAAAACCTCTGAGCCATCATCTTCTGTGAATGTTGCCTAATCTCCACGTTCCTACTCTCTATAATATATCCTTATGGAATCATGTTTCATTTTATTTCACTATTACCTTTATTTTGTGGCCTTGCATCTCGGTAGGTAAGTGCTCTACCACTGAGGTGTGTTCCCAGCCCTGGAAAAATATTTTATAAATTTAGATACTTATATTTTATAATGCAGATACCTCTGTTTTTTTGATTGTTTGCATTTTTGTTTTGCTTTCTTTTCTGCAGTCTTGGGGAAATAAACACATGCTTAACACATGTTAGTAGGCAAGCACTCGACCACTGAGATCTCATCTCCTATACCTCTCTTTGAAAAATTCTGTCTCTTGGTTTTTCTGGTTAAATTGTATATAATATTTTTAAGTTCTATCTTCCAACTTGCTGATTCTCTCTTCAGTTACATTTACTCTATTTTATTAGTTTGGGACTTTTTATTCAATTTTTGAGGGGTCTCCCATAGTTTCAGTTATTACTGAAATTTTTCTCCTTGCTTCTTATATCTTGCAACATTATCAAAATGAGTGCTCAAGTTCTTGAGCTCACCAGGCATTTTGAGAAAAAAGACAAGGACCACATTTATTTTTTCTTGTCTTCTAGAGATTTACATTTCGGTCATCATCAGAACTCAGAACTTGTTTTTGTTTTAGTTCAATAACAATGATGCATTTAAAACACAATTTGGCAATTTTATCCAATGGCCTGGTTGCAACAGTTTAGAGGGTTGCTCCTGGATATTCTAAAAAGAAAAATCTCTTTCAGGTTTTGTTTTTAACATTTCAAGATGAAATACTTATGTATTTACTAACATTCTTTGTCTTATTTTTCATAATAAATGGCTGTTAAATTTATAAATTTGCTCCTTAGTATAGTTTTCCTTGGATATGCTCCATTTTAACATATACTGAATTTGCTCTTGTTACTTCCAAAAAAAGCACACCAAATGTTATTTACAATTTTATGTTGATTTCCAGAGGTTTGGCATGTTATTCTGGGGGTTTGGAGATTTAAACTTTTGTTATTAAATGTAAATCACATAATATGACCCAGATAACTGCTGCTTTGGAAAATGTATTGAGTTCTTTTTTTGTGGCTTGGTAGATAAATAATATTTATAATAATTCTATGTATAATTATTATAAGGCAGTTTATTCTCTGGAAGTACAAAATTTGAGATATATTTTCATACACTATTAGTAATATTATTAAAATTCTTTAAAAAAATCTTTATTGATCTAGAGAACAAGAGCTTTTAAATAAAACTTTCTCCTAACATTTCTGATTTTGTGAGTATTTTTATGACTTTTTGTAAGATGCTATATAAATGCAAACAGACATGCACCACATACACATAAATGAGTGTATGAGCATATCATATATAATTTGATCTACAAATGTTTTTTATTGATATGGATTATCAGAGAAGGAAGATCAATTTCACAACCTCATAATTCCATGTGGAGAGTCTAGAATAATTTTCCTGTGTTGCCATTCCTGCGGGAGAAAGAGTGAGTTCTCAGAATGATGCATCGGAAGAAACAATTACGCATGCTGCTTAAGGCTTTTCTTTAGAGCAATCCTTCCTATAAGACACAAGCTGTTAAGCTGGTGTTCTACCAAATGAAATAATCCCTTAAACCCCAAATTAATATTTCTAGAAAATATTTTACTACCCTCTTTATTTTAAAATTACTTTATAACATATTTATCCATTTATCCCTTCAACTTTTCTAGGTGACACCAAATTGCTTTTCTAAGTCTTTGCTTCAATTTACATTTTCATCAAGTGTAGATGAGGGTTCTCTTTGTAGTACATTTTCACAAAAATAAGATATTGTATGACATTTAATTTACTAACCTGTGAATCTAAAATGATACATATTTATGATTAGTAACCAATAAGATTAGATATCTTTTCAAGTATTTATGATCCAGTTGATTTTTCTCTGCTATGAAATGCTAACTTGTATATTTTAGGGAATTGTTTTTGTTTTTTTTCAAAAATAAGAACTCTGCATTTTGTAAATATTTCATATTTTTTGTTTGATGGATTATAACATCTTCTCTAGGTTATGATTTTTTTATTTTCTCTTTTTGTAAGAGAAAATTTTCATTTTAATGTAGTATAGCATATAACATTTTCATTATGAAATTCTGTTTGACTCAAGGAAAATTTCCTTTTGCCAAAGAAGATATTAAAGAAGATATTCTTCAATATTTTTAGAGGTTTCATGATTTACCTTTCTGATTTACAATCTCAATGCATACAGAATTTATTTTGTTTTATATTGTGACATGGGGTTCCATTTCCCTTTCAAAATTTTTTGTGCAAGCTATTTTTATAGTTATGTTTTTGCTACTGATCTACATTATCTGCTCTTTCATATAACAGAATTCTTGAAAAGCATGATTTTTCTCGGGGACTCTTCTGTTGCAATTGAGGATTTTACAGTTTGTCACATTGATCAAACATGTTATTTATTTATTTAGCCAGTTTGGGGTTTGAACTCAGGGTCTCAAAGCTTGCTAGCTGGGAATCTACCTGTTGAACCATGCCCTCAACCCTTTTTGCTTCAGTTAATTTTCAAGCAGGGCTTTACAGTTTTGGGTAAGAATGGACCACAACTTCTTACTTATGCTTCTCACATAGTTGGAATAACAGGAGTGCACCATTGTTCCCAGCTTATTGGTTGAAATGGAGTCTCAACAACTTTTTGTTCAGGCCTACCTTGAACTGTGATCTTCCTGACCTCTGCTTCTCCAGAAGCTAGGGAAACAGATGTGAGTCATTGAATGAACACTTTTTAATGGCCATATCATTATAACACATTTTGATATCTAGTAGGTCATATTATTCACCTGAGTTTTTTTTTTTTTTCAGAAGGCCTTTATCTTTTCAATAAAAATTTTAGAATTAGCTTGTCAAATTTCATGAGAAACTGACTTTGGTCTTTACTTGAATTATAATATGTTATGTATTTTTTATGAGGATGGTAATGTCTTTAAGATATCCTTGAATATATCTTTCCATTTACTTAACTCTACTGTATTTAAATGATTCTATATGTATACTTTATTAGCTATGGAAATATTGAAATGTGTTCTGTGAAAAGTACTGCCTTTTCTTCTATCAAGCTTTGAGGGTGGATTATCACTCTGGCACCATTTCAACTTATTTTTCTACTGAGGTTTCCGTAGGCTCAACAGGTGGTCTGAGTACAAATGTACAAGCTTTTATGGCTGGGAATTCTCAGAGAAATCTGTTCTTTCACATAATCCCCTCCCTCACCTCATCATGTGTCAAGGTTGGGATAGGTGTTAACAAGGTGAGGTTTTGCTTATTTCCTATTTTATCCCCTTCCTCTACCACCTTTCCATTGCCCCACCTTTATGAAGGGAGTGTCACTTATATGATTTTGCTTACTCAAAAGGACTAAAGCTTTGACTCCAGTCTCACAAGACTGGCAAGTTAAAGCCAGAATCTGTGCCTCCAGGGAGCTGTTGCTCTGGACACTTTGCCCACAGACTAGCAATTGTAATATTTTCTGGCTCCAATATGCCTGTCTCATACTGCCTCAAGCTTAGCTATGCTATGAAAGACATATTTCTTATTCTATCCAACTTCTAGAAATTTCATGTTTTTAATACTGGGAGGGCTTTTTCTATATATCTAGTATGTATGGTTGATGGTAGAAAACTAAGTCATCAGCTTCCTTTTCATTACATTGGTCATCTTTATAATGTATCCTGTGGTTTTTTCCTCATTTTTTTCACCTCATCTTCATTTTTTTAATGCTTTTATGATATTTTGTGGAGAAAAATCTCTTATTGTTTAATGTAAAGTATGTTAAATTTTTCTATAGCCAACCATTTAAATAAGTTATTCATTTTCAAGATTTAATATACTTACATTTATTTCTTATTCTGTACATATTTGCCTAGGCTTCACTTGTCCTCCTGCCTCATGTTTTGTGGAGTTCTTGTTTGAAAGAATGCTTTCCACATGCAGATATGTGGGTTGTAAACACCCTACTCATTTTTTTCTCTCATAGTTGGTTAGATACACTGCTTAGGCCAAAGTGAAAAAGTCTATGGCTACTGTTGTCCTTCCCTTTGCTGTGGCTAGCAAGAATAATCAAACAGAATTTGCAAAATCAGCTTGAGTTTCCTAATTCTATTCCCTGATACCATAATACTTAGAACCAATGAAAAGCTACACTTTCTAGCATCCTCTGCTCCTAGTTTTCTGTTCAGTTGTTCTATTTCTACATATAAACTTTTTAAAATGTGTAAACATATTCCATGAAACACAAGGGGCCAGTTGATAATGGAGAGTTGGGTGAAAGCAACAAACTAAAACTCAGGTTCCTTCAAAAGTTGCAATCATATACAAAAGGGCAATTGTCCAGTTACATCTTTGATGTATTCTGGAAGTTTTGTAGTTAAAAAACAAAACCAAAACAGAAGCTCAGAAAGGCAAATAAAATTTTATGACTTCTCTCAAACAGTAAGGACTGCTTTCTTCCATGAGGTTAAACCAAAAGGGTCACTATTTTTCTTTTCATTTGTCTAAATTTCTTCCGGATTCTGGCTTCCTGCCAATTTTAGTTTTTGGAGGTTTTGCAACCACTGTTTGTTTTTCTGCATCTTCAGTCATATTTTGTTAGGCAAGTTCATCTCAGAGGCTGATAGCCAAATGCTGTTTTGAATTGAATTGTGTTTTATCTGAAATCAATGCAACTTCAAAGACTACCATGACTCACAAAATTTGCAAACAGAAATTCAGTTGGTTATGCTTCACACAGGAAGAAAGAGAGGTCCATTATCTCCACACTCTTCACAGAGAGCTTTTTATGATTGCTTCCAGGCTAGATTTTTGAAGTAGGGCAAAAGGCAAATATAAATATATATATATATATATTTATGCCTATATTCTTGATTTACTAGTCAGAGGAGTCTAAATTCAGGGAACAAATAGACTTGAACATGGAGTGAGTCAATGAAAAATAGATCTACTCCTCAGTAACCTAAAATTCATATTTCAGGGCAGTGAAAGTTGAGGAGTGAAATAGGGTAGGGAGTAGAAGTATTCTGCTACACATCATCATTCAGGGACACAAGGTAATGGCAGTTTGTCACCTTCAACATGTCATTTTAAGGTCATGCTTGAGGTTACTACCCTTGTTAACAAGAAAGGGAAAGAAGCAAGGCAGAGCACGCACGGAAAGTTTTTATGGGCTAAGTCTGGAAGTGGCTCACACACTGCTGCTTACATTTCTCTCACTGGAACTCAATTGCAGGGTCAAAACTCAATGTAAAACTAGGCTAGGCAAAATGGTTCAAGCAGTGGGTGTGGCTTGAAGATAAAACAAGGTTTTGATAAGGAATATGAAATCTTTATGACGTGACATAATTGAGAAAATTCTGTCAGAATTTGATTTCTAGAGTTACACAACGTAACTTACGGAGAATTCACAAAACATCACATTCATTCATTTCCTATTTGGCTGTGTAGAATAGTTCAGGAGACTGAATCTGCGGGTGAATTATACAGAGCTTCAAAATCCTTTCACCATCCAGGAGAAAAACAGAAGGGTTTGAAAAACCAGTTGCTCACACAGATGAAACCGCATTAAGCATGAAGCATTTGTGAGCTTTTGCTAATTACTGTTATAGCTCCCTCCACCGTTATGTGAATGTACACTAGCTGTGTATACTCAAAGCAGGAAACACTCTGAACATCTGTTCTGAACACTCTTTTGTTTAGAGTAGGTTCAAGTATGATGATTGTAAGAAAATTTATATGAATTAAGCTAATAGTTTGAATTACATTACTTAAAAACTTAAAAATGTTATCCAAATTGCTAACTCTAACTTTGAAACATTTGGAGGCTAGGCATAAGATATTTTGTCTTTACACTTTGCAGTAGCCACCAAACCACTTTTAAGTTTTTGGTAAACTGAATAGATTATGACCTTGAGGCAGGGAACAGAGTAATGAATCTTAAAATAGGGAACACACATAGCTTTATAGAACTTTGTTATCTCATTTTACTTATGAAATCCATAACTGTTCAATGCCCATGGCACATTGGATATTTTTTAAAGTTTTTGTTTGTGTTTTGAGCTGCTGTTAGTTTTACACTAGAGTAGCAAGCAAGCTGGCTACATGATGCTGAGACTTCAGTATGTTTAGGATTAAACAAAAGATCTTATTTCAGACAATATGTGAACAAACCTATTTTGAGTTCAGCGTCATTCTCAAGAATGATTTATTTTGACTGTTTTTCTCTTTGCTGAGAATTGTGATTTTCTCTGTACTTGATTTTGATGTCATCCATTCTCAGCACCCAGGCTGTCCGCTCAGATCTTCCCCACTCCACACAGTGTTTGGTCTTCTCACCCTTCACCCTCCACCAGCTGCCTAAAAGTCTCTGGAATTTATACAAGTGATACGAAATAATTGTTTTTCAATTTACATGGAGGCATACTGGTATAATGAAGGTATCCCAGATCTAGAATCAAGATTTTAATGATAAATTCTAAGTCTTTCTGTAAACTCTGTGATCCAATTTGTACCATTTACTTTCTTTTTTTCTATTTTGGTGGTAATGGGGTTTGAACCAGGGCTTCATGCTTGCTAAGCATGTGCTTTAGTGCTTGAGTCATACCTCCAGCCCCTTTTTCTCTGGTTATTTTGGAGATCAGGTTTCACTTTCCAGGGCACCTGGACTGCTGTCTTCATATTTTAGGTTTCTTCAGTGGCTGGGATGACAGGCCCTGCACCAGCAGGCACAGCTATTTGCATTTAGCTGATGTCCCACAATTTTTTTACGCTGGCTAGCCTGCAACTGTGATCCTCCTAACCTCAGCCTCCCAAGTAGCTTTGGATGACAGACGTACTCCACAGTGCCCAACTATTGATTGAAGTGGGGTCTTGCTAACTTTCTTGCCCAAGCTGGCCTTGAATTGCTATTCTCCCACCCTTGGCCTCCTGAGTAGCGATTATTATAGGCATAAGCCACTAGAGCCTGGCTAAATTCTAAAATTGTCTGAATTCAGTTGTATCATCCACAAGATAGACAGATTTGGGAGATTTTCCAATAATTTACTAAATGAAGAATTGTATACTTCCTTTTGTATGTATTTATTTATTTAATAAATATTTGTTACCAGGTACTATGGAAGGTATCAGCACTAATAATAATATGGACTGAGCCATTTTACGTATTACTTCAGGCGATCCTCATACTTTTCACCTCATAGCTGAAGAAACTGACAGACACATGCTTCATAACTTCACTAAGCTTGCGTAATTGTCAATGCAGAGCTGGAATTCAAAACCAGGAAGACCAGCTGCAGAGCCTGTCCTCAAGCCACTGTGTCATAGTGCCTAAACTCAGAGAGAATTTAGAGGCTTACCCTTTTCTAAATAGCCCACAGGCCACTAAGTAAGACATACAGTAACAAATACACAATGTGATCAGTGCTTTAAACTTGTAATTTTGATATAGAAAGTCAATGGCTTTGTATTGATAATATTATTTTACACATATTATGACACTTAATCCTCATAACAAATCCTTATTGTGGGTATAATTTTCTCTAGTTATTTTTTTATGTAGGGCAAGTGAGTTCCGGAGAGCTTAATTTCTCCAGTAATCTATAGTTAACAAGTGAATGAGCTGGGTTAAAAACTCTGTGTTTATCTGATTTCAAACCCTGCTTTTTAAAAACTCAGACTCCACCATAGTAGCAGCATTACTGCTTTGAAATTCTCTGAAATTTATTTCACTATTGCTATATATTTGTTTTGTTTTTAGGAAATAAATGTCAAGAGCAAAAAGATATCTCCAATTTGCTAACAGTGTATGAGAGAGCTACATTATCATGCTTAATAATTTCTCAAAGAATTCAGAAAAAAACAAAATAGGAGATTTGAATAATTGACAGTGAAGCCAAACAGTAGCTTTAAACCTTTTCTTCCTACCACTTTGGGACTTAAATCCATGTAAGTTTGAATACTAGATACTTATGAGAATCTTGGGTGTAGACAACAGCATAGAATAGTTCCTGCATTTTTTAAGTGATGAAACTGAGATCAATAGGCTCAGATTTGTTGTTGTTATTCAAAGTGGTACAATTAGTTAAGTAACTAAGTTAAAAACAGATTTCACATTTTTCACCTTTCTGCTGTGTCTAAATATCTTTGATAATCCTTAAATTTAAAACTTTATTATCAACTATAAATTTTCAAAAAGCAACTATACCCATTTATTTATGGTAAATATAGTATAGGGTGAATAATTTATTATATTTCATGAGAGATTATTCAGAAAGTTGTATATTAAATTCATTGCTATTATTCGTTCTAAAAATGTTTTTTGAAAGGTGGTCTAGTATTGCTGTTCAAGTGGGTAGAAGTATGAGGGGATGACAGAGCAAACAAAGTGATAATATGGAAAAGTGGGAATATTCTAATGAGAGAGGAAGAGAGGAAGAAAGAAAGAATAAACAAAAAAAAGAAAGAAAAAGAATAGGTACAGGGCAAGCAACTTCAAATATACAAAAGATATTTTGCCACTATTGGGTGCTATTTTTTTCAATTTTTCTACCAAATTTTTCTATATGCTGCTATTATTTCCGCCATTCTCTTCCCCTAGTCAGTCCATTTCACTTCTCCATATGCATATACACAAATATCCAGAACATATAAATGTGTGCAATATCAGATGTAAGAATATTTGGCAATTTCTGTGAAGTTTAATCATGATGATGTGGCAAAGACCCAAGATTAATTTAATGTTGTTGCATTCTATAAATGGTTCTCAAGTGCGGGTTAAAAATTCAATTCCATAAATATCTTTGCATGATATGCATGCTAACATAGGAAATATGCTGATAAAGTAGGATTTGAATAAATATGGGTTAAAAACATTATGTTTTTATTGACTAATGCAAGGTTTGAAACTTCTTGATCATTTTGAAGAATATATTCAGAAGCCATTTGCTGAATTTCAGAGTTTGACACTCTGGCACTCACTATAACATGAGAAATCTAGATGACTGTGCCATCCCAAATTATACACACACACACACACACGAATATGTAGAGATATATATGTGTATGTACGGATATAGATATATATGTATGTGTATATATATATATATCTCCTAACTTTAACACTTCAGTTTTAGCATGGAGCCATTTTCAATCCAGAGCATTTACATTCTTCTTGAATGTGTTTTCTTACTGTTAGTGGATGGTCAAACTATTATTCTTATTATGTTATTCATTCCTTTTCTGAAATGATGAATTTCAACCTAGAAACAAATACAAATACAACAAAATAAACATAGATCCCCATCTCTGTTTTGTTCTTGTGGCAAAGCAATAAAAGTGTTTCCTTTTTATTTTCAGAAGAAGACAGAATAATAAAAATATACATTTCATTACTGCAGATGCATTTTTATTTTCTATGAACAAAAGTGGAAAAGATCACTCATAGATCCTTAACACTAAAACTCCTCTCAAAACAGCTAAAATTTGGGGAGAATACATTTAATACACATTGAGTTTCAGACTCATTAAGCTAAAAAGAATCTTGACACACTAGTCAGTAATCAAAGTGCAAGTCTAACATTTAAAACAAAGGACCAATTATGTCTCCCTTAATAATAGAGATCATTACTGGACTTTATTTATTATTTGTTTTCAGTGCTAGGGATAGAACTCAGAGCTTTGTGTATGCTAAGCAAGCACTTTACAATGTGAGCAATGCCTTGACTGCATGTTTAATACTCAGTTTTATTTCAATTGAGAGATTATATGAATCATAATTAAATATGGACTTTTCATATCATGAAAGTCCTAAGGGCAAATGAAAAGTTTAATTTCTAATATTCACTTTTCAGTATATTCAGGGATTCTCCTCCAGATGTCCTAGTCCTCATATCTTTCCTAGTTGGAGTTGCTCTACTCAGTATTACCATTTCAAACCACTCTTTATCATTGCTGTGACTAAATGGAAGCCTTCCACATATTTTGCATAGATGTAGGAAATCAAAGTATCTAAATATATTTAATATCTAGATGTATTGCTAAATGGTGCTGTCACCTGAAAGTTAAACTTTTTTTTTGATCATGAAGTCCTGGATCTAAGTATACTTATGTGAACTCATTACCTCATGCCCAGTCTAGTCCAGCTTTCCTCTAAAGTATCCATCCTCCTCCCTTTTTGCTTCCTTCTTGGTCCACCTCAGCTCATTTCGACTGACTGAACAAACAATGCCTTTCCTCTGACTCTTATGAGAATAAGCAAATACTGCAGCTGCTTCTGTCTTGAAGAAACTTCTTTCCAGTTTTAAAAAAAAGGAATTGTCAAATTCAATTTCATCCTCAAAGTCCGTAAGGGTCAAGGTCTCTTACACACTTTCAGTGATACCTCAAGGCTATGTTTGGTGTATTTCTGATAGTCTTGCTTAACACCTGTCACACTGAATTATAATTGTGTGGTTTTTTTTGTCACTACTTTACTAGATAATGAACTTGTTGAAGATCAGTATCTCAGACCTGATCACCTTGATTGTCTCCTGGTAAGTAATAAGTAAATAACTAAATGAATGCAAACATAAATACAGATGCATAAAGGTATTTTGTTGTTACTCTACAGATGGCATATGAACTAGTACTTTATTTGGAAGACTTCTACATGTATTTTCATGCCCCAAATTATTAGTTAAATAAGTGTTAACTAATACAAAACATAAAACATAACATGAAATTTGGCCTAAATTATAAGCAGACCTGAAAACGAGCTAAAAAGGAAAGTAAAATGGGGTATAAAATGGAGCTACAAATAAGATGATGACTATAAATTCAGACAACACTTGACTTTCTTTTGGTCTTCAACAATATCTTTGTCCCACTCAAATCCCAAATGCTGAGATTTTCACTATATTCAAGGTGATGGCTACATGTCATCTGCAATTTCTTTTAGTCTTGCATTTGACATATCTTCCTCAATAGCCCCAGGTTTTGGGAAAACGACTTTATGAATAACCTAAGAAAGCTGGTGGTTTCCCTAGAAGCCTTCTCTTTCTATTACTTCTCCCTGTGGTCCCTCATTTCAGGCTTTGATGCAACTGTACTAAGTTCTACTAATTGGAACATTCTATTCCACATGTTTGGAGTTAGTTACATTGAAAGATAAAGTACTCATTTGCATAAATGAATATGTAGCAGATGCAAAATAATGTACAAATTTGTGCTTGTGGTATATTAGATATAAACTAACTTCAAAGCATTCCCAAAATATCTTTACTATTTATTTGACCATAGGACCATAGGAATAAATACTCAATTCCATTTTAGTGAAAACTGTGTGCTAAATCATTTCTAATATCAAAATGGTCAATGGATGAATCTATCATCAGTTAAAATTAAAATAATGTCCAGACTTCTTTTCACCATAATCTGGTTTACTCTATTTTTTCCAGTTAATAAATGGTTTTCTTCATTTCATTTCTATTTTGTTTTTGAAAATCAAGAAAGTAATTAAATGTCTTAGTCTTTCTGCACCTCAAATATCTCATCTGTACAAAGACTGGAATTAGTGTTTCTTCTTTCAGACTGAACGCACTATGTACGTATGATTACGTTAAGATGATCTTTGTTGAATTTACTTGAAAAATTTCATAGAAAAAAATGAAATCAGAAGTTAGTCTATGTACCATCTACTCATTTTCCTGGGAGAAAAATTTAATTATGAAACAAATCTAACACCTCCTCTCTCTTTTGTCCACCTGGTAGAACATAATCTCTTTATTGCTTCATTCACTCAGCAACTATTGAGTATCTTTCAATGGACCAGGTACCATTCTAAGTGACAGGAGCATGTCAATTTTCAAAAAACCAAGATGACACTTTTCCACATAGAGCTTATGGTCTAGATCCAATTGAGCTTATATTCATATACTTATAAAATTACATATTTATGAACATGATATTTATAAATATATATAAATTTTACATGTGTAAAATTTTTGTTATATATATATATGACATTATTGTCTTAAATTTGCAGAAGTGGAAATTGAAACTCAGAGAGGTAAGTTTGTCCAAGATCTCAAAGCCTAGTTAATTATGTAATGATCAGTTATCTCTTAATAATTATCTGCTAATAAAAGTTAGCAAATTATATCTGACTATAAGAGTCACATTTCCCAGATAGCCACTCTGAACTAGAAGAATGTACACATACAAACAAACAAACACCTGAGAGTCCCGCCTCTTTTAGTAGCAGCATTCACATTTTGGCTTCCCATGAGTGAACTTTGTTGAGTTTCCAGATTCTGATCTCTTCTTTCCTAATCAGATCCTCACATGCTTGTTTTTCTCTATTCAGTTAAATGTAAGGGCTTTTGAAACCTTCCCATTTTTGTGATTTACAATAAAAAATATGGGCCTAGTATCCACTAAGCTGCTGCTAAGGATGGAACAAAAATTTAAATAAAAATTAAAATGTTGAATCTGGGCTGAGGGTGTAGCTTAAGTAGTGGAGCGTGCTCCGAGTCCCTGGACACTGAAATAAAATACAATAGAATAGAGTAGGATAGGACAGCATAGGATAGGATAAAATAGAACAGAATAGAATAGAACAGAACAGAATAAAATAGAACAGAATAGAATAAGGGATCTGTCCAAATCTAAATCTACTGGTTTAGCACTTTAAACATCCCCTTTGCTCGCTCTTTCTCTCTCCTTGTCTTTCTTTTGTGTGCATGTGTATGTATGTGTGTGTGTGTTAATCTTGCAAGTTCTTGTAATGATAATCTAATATGACTGTTTATTATGATTTTAGGTTATTTTCAGTATAGCAAGCAATGCACATGTAAGAATAAACAAATATATAAATGTAAGAACAATCACTTAAAATTATTCCATTTAGAAACTTTGCATTAACCCTTAGTGATCTTCAACTTTTCATCTCTCTATCATAAGGCTTTCTATAAATAATTATGAATGAGTTGATTTATTCAATTAATAAACAGACCAATCTATATAAAATAAGTCAATAATATCAATTATCTTGGCAAACTATTTGCTTAAATTGAATAAAAATCTACATGAAAGTGTCATAAGTATAACATATGTGGCAAATATGATGCTCTGTATTATTTATTTGTATTTTTTTATATACAGTGTATGTGAAGACATTTTAGATGAATAGTAAAACATTAAATATTTCAAACTTGTAGGGAACCTAAATCTCTTTCTCAAATTGACTTACCACATGACTGAATCTACCAGAGCTTATGAAAATTTATTACATTTCATCTTGAACCTCATTTGGGAAAAAGGACAGAGTTTCTCTTCAAATTATAACCCACAAAGTTACTGTGATTCCATATGTACAATCAATACTGATGATTAATAATGAAAGGAAAGACTGCCTTGAACCTGGCACAACATTAGCTTCAGGGAATCTGCAGATTATCAGGGGATGTGCGGTTCCATGCTGGCGACATAGACCATGGTGCTCAATTTTGGGCTTTGGTGAACTAAAGTTTGTTCAGTAGACTTGGCTAATTTCCCTTGGGAAATCAGTTCAGTAAAATCGATAGGTAGCTCTCAATCTTTGGCTTTTAAAGGGACAATTTTACAAAATTAATACTGCAAACTTTATCACAATCAGAACATAGATAAACACATATACTCTCACTGGAGCACCTACATAACTTAGGTATCACTTATATATGTGTAACATCAGTGTGAAACAACAAAATGAATGTAATTCAACACAGTATGAAATACACTTCTACATGGAACATTTATAGAAATGTGACGTATCAGAAGTATGACTCAGGGAGAGACAAAAGGTAAAACTGATGGTTTATAATCGTCCAAACATCCTGTTTGGTCCATTTTTTATTGTGAGAGAAATTAATACTGTCCATGCAGAAATATATTCACTTATGACTATACTTACCTGAAATAAATTCTTTAGAAAGGCAGTCTTATGATTTACAAAGCACTTCCCCACTCTTTTTTACTTTTCTACTGTTCTTCCTGCTTTCCCTCTTAATTTAAAAAGTGATTAACAGAATTTTCTATCCTATTCTAAAGTCTCTGAAACTTTAAAAGAGCCACTAATGCACCTTCTCCAGATGAGGGAATTTGTTCCAAATCTTCCTCCTTCCGTCATGTATGAGAAGATAGTTTTTCATAGACTTCAGGGATTTCTGCACATCTTGAGACCAGAGGCTCTGATGGTTTCTGTTCCTAACTACCTTTTATAATGTTGGAAGATAGAAGTCATTCTTCCTTTGGAGTAAAGGGAAGATTTGCTTAAAGTCCAATATAATAAAGATTATTTTTCTTTCTGTGGCAAAGAAGCTTTCTTACTGCATTATAAAGAAATTGAGTTAGTTTAACAAAATGTACTGAAAACTGTCGAAAATGAGGGAGGAGGGAATTAATAGAGGGAACTAATCTGATTAAAGTAAAATACATTCATATGTAAAATACTACAGCACAACCCCTTTAAAAATAATATTCACTTAAAAAATGAAGGAAAGGAATGTATAAAACCGGTCTGGTTGGGGACGTATTAGCAGGAGAAAGGAGGATGAATGGAGAAGGTGAAGAAGGGTGAATGTGGCCTGTGTATTTTAGATACTTTTATGAAAAATCAAACAATGAAAACTGTTAAAATTGTCTTAAGAAGTCAGTAGGGAAAGGAGGGAGAATGATGGGAAGGGTGAATCTAACCAAGATGCATTTTAAGTATATATGGATATGTCACAATGAAACCCCCTTGTAAAATAAAAATATTAAAAAGAGATACAAATTAACAAAATAATAGATTAATTCCAGAAAATAAAGATAGGAACACACACACAAAGAAAAGAAAAGAGGAGAGAAAGGAAAAGAAAGGGAAGGAAGCAGAGGAGAAGAGGAGGGAAGGGGAGAAGAGAAGGGAGGAAGGGAGGGGAGGGCAGGAAAGGAAAAGAAATCGAGAATCTTATGTTTAGGGTGCTTCAGCAATGACATAAACCCACTGCATATGTTTATCACTATCATATCACCTGTAGGACTTAGATCCTGAGGGACTGATATAAGAAAATGACAACACTGGGGCTATTGCTACCATGATGAGTCATAAACTGCTTGTTGTCTCTCTCTTCTGTCATCATCCACAAAACTGGCAGAAATACATAGTTTTTATCATCTTGTTTTTCCAGTTTTTGTCCTTTTGCTTGTATGGGATGGATTCTTTTCTCTACCCAGACCCTTTAGATGATGTCTTAATTGGGGTGATGTGTCTTTATTTCTATTTAGTTTTTCTCCAAGTTACTGCTTCCTTAACTTGATCTTCTCAGTTTACAGTACCTACTTGTCTAGGAAAATAGAAAATCAAATGCAATAATAACAGACAGTGAACTAGAGTCAGAGAGATGAAAAGATTATAGGTGGAGATGACACATATTTCATTTAGTCCTATCAGAGGCATCCTTTTGAATACCTATGAGGTCTGGAAATTTGAGTAGGGTCATTGCTGGACTGAGTCTCTAGCTTATTTAACAACTTTGACTCTAGTTTTTCACTTTTCAGTGCTAAAAAAAATTACATATCCTGTTTTCTTTTTCCCAACTTGCTAAACCTCCAATAATAAAATCAGTACACCCAACTCAAATAAGTATGGTCAGTGGTAAAATAATCAGGAATATTTTCTTGTTTGTTACTTTTCATTTCAAAGAGAGCAGTTACTTCATCCAATAAAAGTCCTGAGGATCAGTGGGACCGTGTCAAAATGCAGAAATCTAAGCCATACAACCTAGGAATTCTGAGTCAATTGGGCTGATTGAATTGGGGCTTGGAAATTTCTCACTTTTAATGAGCTGCTTGGTGATTCTGTAGTTGTTTGTCTGATTATCACTGAGAAATTCTGCTTCAGAAACTGCCTCCCGATCTGGTAGCATGCACATTTGCTCAGCTTAGTAGAAATAGTGTAGAGTCACTGGCAAATGTTAGTTGACAGTGATTTGCTTTGGCAGATAGCTCAACTGCCAGGAGTGTTTTAGAAGTTATTATTTTTGCCCATGAGACTGAAAGACTCATATTCATATGAAATAACTTCTGATTAGATTTAACATTTCTGGATATATTTGGAATAATTTCTTATCATATGTGGTATAATGCTATGTAAACATTATTACAAAGGGTCATATATAGAAAGATACATAAATGCAAAGAAAATAATGCAAGAGGTAGCCTGTATATACTTTTGTAAAATACAATTATCCCAAAGGTGTTTTATTCAAAGAAGTTAAACAATGTGACAATTTTTTGAAAGAAAGAACAAGGGGGTATTATTGAAAAGTAATGATTATTCTAGTCACTAGTGTTGAGATAATAAGATATGCAATAAGAAATACAAGCATACAGTACAAATTTCTCTTTGAGCAGAGACCAACATACTCCATTAGGTCTGATGGGAGTTACATGCCATACTAGTCCCAGTGCCCTCCAAGTGAAACCCAAGACTGGAGTGTTTTAAAGACAAAGACAGCACCGGTTAGAATGCCAGGGACTGGACTAAGTTAATATTGGAAACATTTCAGTCTGCATACCAAACTGAATTACTAGGGGAAACATCAGTTGGGATAATTGATGCTACATAAAACAACTTGATCAATATTCTAACATGAATACATTTTTTCCTGTCTGCAGGTTATATTTACCAACACACCATCTCAAAAAATAGCAATGCCAATTGCAGTCATTCTTTTTCATGGTGTTTAGTCTTTTCTTAGAAGTTAACTTAATAAATACTGATGAGACTTACAGTTCACGACAACTTTTACTTTCTTCACATCTGGGAACGACACATCATTTTCGGCACTGCATTCATATTCCCCAGCCTGGTCCCTTGTAATTCCATAAATGTCCAAATATTGTCCATTTTCAAATGGTTTTGCTATAAAAAAATACAACATGTTTAATTGTAGCTACCTGAGGCTTCACTCAAGTAAAACAACAATCTCATGACTTCCTACTAGATATTGCTGACAAAACAATTCCAAATGAAACAGGGGAATTATTAAACTCTTTGTTCTCCTATATTCACAGGAAAATTTAGAGAAAAAAGCAGAAGCAGAACAAAGGGTACTATAACAACTGTTTCCCCAGAACAGGATATACATGTGTTCTTTTTAAATGATTATGGTCTTCTAACCTCCTCACACATCAAATGGAGCTCTGCACATTTCTGTAATTGAGTTCAACAACCTCCTAAGCAGCATAGATGAAATTCATTAATATGACTTGGTACGTATTGACTTTTATACAGTATGAGCTTGCAACTTGACACTTAACCTAACTAAATGTTACTTTTTTTGGGGGGGAAATTTCCTACTTATACTCAGGGTTTCAAAGCAGATGGCTTGCTGAAAGTATACAGCTCTATAAAAACCATTGCCATATTTCTTTTTCCAAAAATTATTAATGTTGCTAAGGAAGTTACACTGTAAGTATTATATGTAAATCCCACAGTAAATCTCAAACAAAAAGTCTTAATGACTTTCAAACTAGGAATTAAATGGTTATAAAAATAAAGTAAGTTGCCTGTATTTTTTAGCATTCCAAGGAAAACATTCTTTTTTCTTTTTTTAAGAAAAATAGCAGTAGATTAAAAATATAAAGATATAGTCACAGATGAAATAATATTCCCAAGTGAAGGAGATTTGAAATAAAGATTACTTCCTTTAGACATAGAACTTTTATTCAATTGAGAGTAGAGGATCATTGGGCAGTAAGGATTCTGATTATTAGAGGCATAACAAAGGAAGATGGGGCCTATGTGAATTTCAAGAGCAGGGACCCTCTTCTTTTTGTACAGGTCTTGAAAGCTCACAATTCAATACATACCAAAAGGAATTGAAAGTGAAGAAATGCTTCCATTAAATGGTCTGTTTTCAAAAGTCAATGTTATTTTTGTCTTCATCCTACTGTCTTACCAGAACTATTAAAATGATATAGAGTTGGAAAACTAATAAGATTCAATTTTAGTGAATCAAACAAAATAAAATTTAGTTATGGCCTTCCAAATCTAAAATCTATATCAATTAATTTTTCTCTTGTGGGTTACCTTGTCTGGTCTCATATTAGCTGTTACACAGTCTGCCCTCCAAGCAACAATGACTTTGCTAATTGAAAACTTGATTGTTTAGATTGATAGAATTAAAGTGTTTTTCATTTAGCTACTTGTCCCTAGATTGTTGATTGGGGAGAGTTAAATCCTGACATGATAGTTGGCTGATAAACTAGTAAATCTGATGTAAGTTTGCAAAAATAACAGTTAACTTCACAGTTGAAATCTTATACTCTGATTTTTTTTATCATTCTTCTAGCTCACTCCTGTTCCCGTATGTGTTTTCTATTATTACCTCTTTTTTGTCTGATTTTTTACCCTACAATGAAGATTTTCTTAGGTTTTAATGTGTCTGTAAAATTATTGAAATATAGTGGACTATTATTTTCATATCTAAAAATTTTTAAAGTACCAATTGAATTACAAAGTTAAGAACATATCAAGCACAAATTAAAGTATGGGGACCACTAACATATTACATTTGACCTCATTAGGCAAGAAAAATTGAAGCCAATCAAAAGTAAAAAGGTATATTTTTGTGAAACAATGTAAAAACAAATTTATTAAGGTCTAATTTATTTTAAAGATGAAAATGTTACTTGAATATTCCTAGTTTTGTGTACTAACACAATTTTAAAGAAATGTACACTGTGGGTGGAAATGCAAGCTAGTGCAACCACGCTGGAAAAAAATTTGGAGGCTTCTTAAAAATCTAAACATAGATCTGCCATATGATCCAGCAATGGTGGGGGGAAAAGGAGGAGAGGGTTGGGGTGGGGGGCAGGGGGGAGAAATGACCCAAACAATGTATGCACATATGAATAAATGAATTAAAAAAGCAAGAAGGAAATGGTATCTCAAATTCAAGTCTTTGATAACTGGCATATATTGCAATCTATTGGTTAATCAACTATTATTTAACTCTTAAATAGATCATTAAATATGGTATGTATGGGTATATGCATATAAGTTTTGCTGTTTAAACATGGCAGAAATATAAACAATGGCTTTTAAAATATTAAAGCACAAAAATGGGCACAATAGGTTTGTATGTATACCAGAAATCAATAAGAATAATGAAAAGTGAGAAAGAAGTGATAACTTAAAGAAGAAGAAAAACAACATTCTTCTATTTTTTTGAAACCCTGAACGGCTAACTAGCAGACTCTGAAAGATTGAAGGCAACTGTAAGAATCTGTATGACGAAATCTCACCGATGTTAAGACAATCACATCAGATAACTCCAGACAGCACTACTCACATCTATTGAATATTTGCCCCTGGAATTGAGTGCAGAATCTACATAACCATATTTGAAGATTCTTCTCCAGCCTCACCATAGAATGAGGTCTTTATGTGCACTACAAAGATTATCAGTAAATGCTCTATTCTCAGCCTGATCTTACTAGAATTGGATTTCAGATTGGAAATTCAGTTTTCTTTTCCCAGGGTATAAGCACTGGAATTTGCTAGTTGTTGATAATTTGATTGACTGCCTTTTTGGTTTTTTGTTGTCCTCTGTTTTACTTAGTAGTGATTCTTTAATTTAGTTCTATATGCACGGAAACAAATCTTGTCATTAAAAGTAAAATGATTTAGATCTCTTTTTCCTTTTCTCTATGGAGCAAGGATTTGAGAATAGTCCATAAAATGCAAAATAGAACATTTCAGTTCATTTGTGTGACTCAACTCAACCTATCACCAAAACGGAGAGAAAAGTATAAACTGAAAGAATACAGAGAAGCAAAGACATGAAGATGAACAATAAAACCAAGGATTTGCAATATACATGAGGGATAGGTACTATCTTAGTGTATGTATTATAAATCTAGACACTGTGATGTGATATGTTTTATCTCCCAGGGTGCCAGTTATAAATGTAGATGAGATATGAACACACTGTAATATGCCAGCTCTCTTCTGAACGTAGGTTTTTGCCATTCTTCACCAGTGCAGCAAACTGTTTCTGTTTTGGTCATTTCTGTGTCTTTAGCTGTAGCATAATGCCTAAAGCATCATATATTTTATAAATATTTAGTGCAAAAATAAATGAACAAATAAATTAATAAAGTCTCATGCACAGAAGTCTTACATTAGAAGTTACCACTTCTCTTTCAGAGTCAAGAAGAAAGAAAAGAAGTTTTTAAAATGTTGCTATTCTTGTTGACATCTTGAAGTGACAGGTGGTGACAGAGGTGAAAATAAAGTCTGTATAGTTACCATAGCCCCTTTAAGATTATAAAGATTAACAAAATCATTAAATACAATTTTAAGGAATGAGAGAAGTACTATCTACAATACAAGTACTATCATATAGGCTTTTCCAAGTAAAAACAGACTTTTCTTTAAAAAAATGAGGAGAAAAGAAGTCATGTAGCTTTTCAATTATGCCAATATCATCATCATAAAGGGGCCCTGAAAAATAGGATATTAGTTATGCTTTATAACATCTATCTGATACTGATTTCTAGTGTAAACTGGACAAGAAATAGTTTTCTGTTGACCACTCAACCATATCTACATTTGACTTTATGGTTTGGTAGGGCATCTAAACATTCATTTATGCTGCATTTAAAAATTGTTTTCAACAGCACTAACATTCTCTAGAGTATTTGTATATTTAAAAAATATTTTTGAAATTCATTGTTCTCTTAATTTCTCAGACACTATTCTTCACTAGTTTTTTTTCTCTCCCATCTCTGCTCATTTCTTTTCACTTTTATAAAATATCTCACATCTTCATATCCCTCAAGTATCATTTCTGTCCTATGCATTCCTTTACCTCCATTCAGCATAGTCTTTCAAGGGATCTTGTACATTCATTTACATTTCATTGTGAATTATATATTAACAAAACCTTGAATGATCTATTTAGCCTACATTGATATCTTGAATCTTAGGCCCATACATTCAACTTGACTTATAGTCAGCAAGACTTATAGTTTTATGTCTTATAGCCAGCTCAAAATCAGATCTATCTTTTTTACCATATCTGCACCTCCTCTTTTTTTCTGTCTCAGTAACTGTTTTATTTATGACCCTGGTGCTCAAGATAGAAATCTCAGTATTAAAAAAATTGACAGTACTCTTTACCTCAGCTATTCCTCAGAAGCTGTGTTCTGTCAGTTTTACCTACTAAAAAAAGTCTCAAACCTATTCTAGAAGTTCCTGACTCAGTCACTGATCTCTAAATGAACCAATTAAATGATATAATGATGGTACATACTGCTTTGCAGAGTCATTTCAGTCATTTTCCAAAACCTTTGCTCATGCTTTTTAAGAGTCATGCTTTTCAAAGCTTCTCTGAAGAATGGCATATCAGTAGGGTATCATGGCCATTTATTATCAGATAGTACTTTGCAACTAATTTAGAAAATACACTTGGAATGGTTTGTTTACTCTAATGAAAATACTTATTTTCCACCACTTTACTCAAATATCCAACAGCATATTTGAGATTATGAAACTATCTCTTACGTGCATTGTACCATTCATTCAAAGGACATTAATTGAACTATTATATCTGACCAGTGTACAAGATTATTTCCATTTCAAAAAGCTTACAGCTTACTGGGAAAATAAAAGAATAAGCAGATGATTTCAATAATGTCAATTTCAATTGCACTATCATAATTTCAAGGGAGATCCTGAAAAGTTGATTACACCTGAACATTAACTTCATAAGAGTATGATGAACTTGTAACTAGAGGAATTATTAGAATACTATAAATAAAAGAGTATTGGAATGTTTTTAAATAATTAAAAAAATCTAACTCTGGAATTCATATTATTGTGTTTAGGGAAATGGTCAGACATAGGTTTTTGATATTAACCTTGAGAGAAATGGAAAAAAAGACAACTCGTTTAAAACAGTGGGTAACAGGAAGCACAAAACTATGATGCCAGAAAATGGTAAACAAACAAACAAAAAAAATATGGGTCCCATGGCTTTCTATCTGGAGGCAATTTCTAGACTCCAAACTCAAGAGGTAGAATCTAGAGCCTAGTAGTCTTGCTGATTTGAGGAATGAGAGGTTGGAATCCATGCAGAATAAAAAATATGGAAGATGTGGCTCAGAGTGCTAAGGAGGAGGAACTTACACAGACAAAAAGCTGCAAAAAATCAACATTTAACTCTGTTTTCCAACTACTGGACTGTATACTCATAGGGATAAATCTCATGACATTGGGGAATGAAAAACTGGGGATTTTATAAGTAGAACTTTAAAAGGCCTCAAAGCAAATGAAGAGACATTGATCTCTGATTGCTAAAAATGTGGTCATCAGAGCTTTTAATGAAGTCTCCAGAGGTCTGAGGCTTTATTTTAAGGTTGATATAAAGCTGGAAGAAAGACAGTTCTTGAGCTGAATTTTAAATATGAAAAACAAGGTTCAAACTATTGAAATTGTTCTAAGAAGAGGAAGAGAGGAGATGAGGGAGAATGATGGAGGGGTGAATGAAAGGCCATTGTAAGGACATTTGTAAGCATCACAACACCCATCTACAACTAATATATACTAAAAAAAATTCATTGTTCAATAGGCCAAAATGATTTACAAATGATACAGCTGCCCATAAGGAAAAAGTCTAAAACTGTTTAAAGGAACAAACAAAACCTGGACATTCACCAATCTAACATTATGTCTCATATCAAACAAAAATTATAAAACATTCAAAGAACCAAGAATTCACGATCATTGTCTAGGAGAAAAAGCAGTCAACAGAGAGAAGACTACAAATAATACAGGTAATGGAACTATCAGACTAAGATTTTAAAATAACTGGCTGTTATAAGTATGTTCAAATATTTAAGAAAAAACCATGAATATCAGGAGAGGAATGGAAAACAGAAGAAAATCAATGACATCAATAGACATAAGAACACAAAATATACAAAATGAAATACTATTTGAAAAACTTAGCAGCACATTAGGCACTGAGAAATCATTATTAAACATCAAGGCATTACAAGAGTGTGTATTCTTGCTATATAGCATTTCCAATCTGGAGAAGAAAGAGAAAAAAATACTAAAGACCAGCCAACTACACAAATAGAGCCTAAGTGATACAGGGAACAAAATAACATGGTGTTACATACGGATATTGGGAACCCATAAAGCAGATGAAAATAATATTTGAAGGCATAAAGTCTGAATACTTTTTGAATTTGATGCTTGCAATATAAAGGCAAATCCAAAAAGTTAATAACTGCAAAGGAGAAACAAAGAAAAAATCATACAAAACAATATCATAATCAAATTGCACAAATCTAAAGGAAAGAAATTCTAAAATACAGCCAGAGATAAAATTCACATTTTCTATTAAGAAAACAGCAGTTGTATATTGTATATTATATATTGCTTTCTGAACCTACTGAAGCCAGAAGCCAAAGAACCTATTGAAGCCAGAAGACCACCAAAATTGGAGTAAAGGTCTAAAACCAATATTGTGAACTAAAGAACTTAGAGAAGCTAGAACATGAATAATAAATAAATGCTAAAGTAGATTTAATTATAAAAATAATAAAGAATGGAAGTCAGTAAAATTTATAATGATAAGACAACAAAGAAAGTCAAGGAGACCAACATCTGCTCCTTGAAATGATGACTAAAATCAATGAAGCTTAACGAAACTGATGAGGAATCAAAAGAGAAATGACACAAGTTACCATCATCAGAAATAAAAGAGAATATTTCTACAGTTCTAAGAAAAACTGAAAGGCTACTAAACATACATTAATTTAAAAAACTATGTGCTAATTAACTTGACAGTTTAGATTAAATAGACAAATTTCTTGAAAGATACAAACTTCTAAACTGATTTAGAAGAAATAGAAAATCTGAATTTCAAAGTATTCAATTGTGATAAATTGAATTTATAACTAAATAATCATCTACACTGAATCTTTAAGAACATATGTATATTACATTTTTAAGAAAGAAATAATACCAAACTTACACAAATTCTTTCTGAAAATGAATAATTAAGGAAACTCCATGATCAATTTTATGTAGCTACCATTACCCTTATATTAGAGTTAAAGATATAAAAAATACCACCCATGAGTACAGACCTCAACAAATCTAGCAATATGTAAAATGATTAGACTGTAACCAAGTATAATTTATGCTATTATTTAAAAGCTGGTTGTGGCCTTCTTTCCCTTCCTGTCTTCTGCCATGTAAGGACACAGTATTCTCTATTCTGGAGGACTCAGTGTTCAAGGCACCATCTTGAAAGCAAACATTAAATCAGTCAGGACCATTGATTTTGGACTTCCCAAACTTTAGAACTTATGACTCCCAGAGTTGAGATGGTGATTACTTCATTATCAGGGATCCTGAAGTACAGGGATTGGCAGCTTCTCCAGTGAGTCAGGGAGCCACGAAGAAGAAGAAAGGAAATATTACTGTACTTGCACTACTGAAATTTGGGGACCATTGTTACACCAGTATAATTATCTATCCTAATAATATCTCATGCTTTCTTCATGAGATAACACCTTACGTTTTCTTCAAAACATATAACTCATATATACTTCCTTTATCTCCATAGTGAGCTCATGACATCTTTTTCATATTTGACACCACAAGAAAGCTGGTTATAAAAGTGAAAAAGTAAACAATATAATTCATTATATTAACAACAAAAATATATGAAAAACTTTACACAGAGAAATACCATTTTCAAAATCAACAGCCATTTAAGATAAAAAATAAAATTTCAGAAAACTATTCATTGAGAACTTTCTCAACCTGACAGACTTCTATAAAAAATTACATCTTACCTAAAATTTAAAGGTCAATTTATTTTTTGCTAAAAGAAGGAACAAGGAAATGTTGTACACTCTCCACCACGTCTACCTTGTACATAAACTAAATCAACATTCATCATTGACCTAAATATGAATCATAATTCTATAAATATTCCGGAAGAAAACAAAGGGGAATCATTGTGACTTTGGGTTGGTCTAGGAGTTTTTAGAAATGCATAAATAATGTAGGAAGCTATTTATAATTTGGATTTCATCAAAATTAAAGAAAGTTTTGCTTTGGAAAGACATTTTTAATTAAATTAAAATTCAAGCCACATGAGGGAGAAAACATTGGTAAATCAAATAACAGGCAAAGTATTTGTCTGCAGAATATTTAAAAAAAAAAAAAACTCCAAAACTCAGTAAGGACATACAACTCAGTTAAAACATAGGGAAAATTTTTAAACAGATATTTCATTAGGAAGATAGTCACATCATAAACAGGTTATCAGCAGATGATAAACATGATTTATCATTAGGAAAATACAATTTAAAAACAGAATGAAAATCCACTGCACGTGTATTTGAAAGACTGAAATTACAAAAACAAACAAGAGCAGACTAGGAAACAGAACAACTGAAACTTGTCTCTATTGTCAGTGGGCATGTGAGATGGTAGTCACATTAAGAAAGAATTTGTCAATTTTTCATAACACTAGACATACATTCAACTCAATAGTTAAAAGCTTGTGTGCAAATGATTATATTAGCTTGATTGATAATTACTAAACAGGAAACACCTCAACTGTCCTTCAACTAGTGAATGAGTAAACAAATTTTGGTATATCCATTTGCAAAAGTGCAATGCCATTTGCCAATAAATGTCAAATACATTTTTCTAAGTGAAGGAAACTGGACCCAAAGGACTACATATGGTACCATTTTGTTTATATGACATTTTGGCAATGGCAAAAGTATCAAGTTAAAGAACATACTGTTTTTTTTTTTTTTTTGGCCAGGTGTTGAGGTAGAAATGCTCTTTGACCACAGAAGGGCAGGCAATGTGAGAGAATTTCCTATAATGATGGATCTGTTCTGTGTCTTAATTGTAGTGACTGTGCATTTGTCAAGTGTCATATAACTTACTGGTGTTTCGAGGTTTATTAAATAATATAAGGATATAAGGATAGGTATTATTTATTGTAAATAATATGAAAACAAAGATAGCTAGAAAATAGCTACATTACATATAATTGAGCAGAACTGTGTTAAAAGTAAATAGAATGGTTTATTTACTATTGGACACGACTACAGAGTTTTTAGGTATCACTTTATTTACAATAGAAACATCTACAGAGCAGACAGAAGGCAAAGAAGCCTGGTATCTAATGAAAATATTGCATAATTACCACATAACCTTCAGATCGTGCAATGGGATTTAAGACTCTCGTTAGGTTATGACTTCTAAAAACCATGTAGCATATTAAGGAGATGGACACATACCAAAACTGAACTCAAAATGTGCTATGACGATCTTTGCAAAAGAGTTAATAAAAGATGATATTTTACAACAATAATCGAGAATATTTAAGCATATGGACTTCAGAATATATATAGTTTTATGTGCTCTGGGTGTTATTATTAACCTCTCAGGGTCTATTTCCTCACATGATCAAAGGGAATAATATTTACTTTACAGGGTTATTAGCATTAAATGTGAGAATATATATAAATCCTGTGCAAAATCTCAATGAGATGAAGACTGAAATTGTTATTGACAATAATTTATTGAAAACATAAGAATGAAATTATGAAACATTGTTAGTGCATTTGTATTTAACAGGTAAGAATTGTATTGTCAGATTTTACAACATAATATGATTTTGTAAACCAAAATCTATTTGAGCCAGAAAAGTAGTTTCACACCTTAGAGTAAAAAAACAAAACCAACCAAGCAAACAAAATCATATGACCATAGGGTGGATATCATGGTCACTCAATACAGAGTTCATAGTCTTTTAAACTACCACCACACATTTTGGACTTTTGTGACTATTTTTCTGGCCTCTCTAAATTCTATCCCATTTAGCAGTCTGAGACTTATACTCTGGTCGATTTTCAATGTTAAGTTTAGTCATTGTTTTTCCCTTAAAGAGAAAAGTGAGAGAGGATATTACACTTTATACTAGGAAAAAAATCCTTCCTTCTACTCCCTTCACCCAGCACACATACCTTATTCAAAAGGGATAAATTATGGAAAGAAACCGGCTGTTACTGTTTATGTGTTACAGCTAGGTTCTGTTTGACCAGGTTGAATCCATTACTAGCAACGAATTATGTACTGTCTCTCTGAATAGAGCCACATGTCACTGATCTTTGCCATGAGAAACCTCTATTATGTTCCATTTGTAAGTATTATAACTTATGTGGATGCACTTGTCTACAAATGCTGTAGTAATAAAACTAACTTACCCAACTGAATGGTGTTGCTACAAAACATCACGTGCTGTGTCCTAACCCTTGGTTTCTCAGAATGCTGAATCAACATTGATTCAATGTTGATTGGTGTCCTCATAAGAAAAAAAAAAAAAGAAAAAGAAATCTGAAAAGATAATGTGAAGAAACAGGGAAAAGATGCCCATCTGCAAGCCACGGTGACAGACTTGGAATAGCCCTCACAGTTTCATAGGAAACAACTCTTGTCAATATCTTCATCTGAAACTTCTAGCATCCAGAACTGCCAGAAGATTGACTTTTGTTGTTTAAACCACTCAGTCAATGGCACTTTGTTATGGCAAATAAAGATGACATATGAAAATAGTAAAGCAAAATTCTGGCATTACAATATGCTAGTTATAGTTAAAGGATGAGAATTGGCATATTGCCTTGTATTATTGGTTTAATTTAGTTTATTTTAATTTGTGTTGCTGGAGATTGAACCAAGGGACTCACATATGCTACGCAAGTGCTGTCCCACTGAGCTACATCCCCAACTCTATTGATATTATTTTTGATTTTTAAAATGTTTTAAAAATTCTAAATATATTTACTATTATTTCATTATTTATCCTCAGCAGAATATGAAGAATTATACATCCTGTGATACATATTTACATACATGTATATACCTGTTATCTTTTTAATACTATACTCAATGTTTTCTGTAAAACACATGTAAAAAGTAAAATCAGTAATTCTTTTGTTATTTCTTTTCTGTCTCTCTTATACTCCCCTTCATCTCTATTCTTACACTACATTTTCTTTCCAGTAAACTAGCTATCTATTTCATGTGCTTAAGAGTCTGCCAGTTTGCACCAATTCCTTGATCCCTCTAACAAAACTTCAGCCAAGTACAAAGAAAAAAAAATCCACCAGATTTTCTGTTATGAACAGAAAAGTACTGCTTTCTTCATATTTGCAGCTGGAGCTGGGAAGATATATAAACTAAGGGTTTGAGTTATAAGGTGTCATGGAAAAGAGGTTTAGGAAATAAAATTGTGTCTTTCTCTAGGGAAAGAGTTCTAAAGTACTTTATGTTTTTGCCCCTAACACATTAAGCCTTTGGTTTCAGCAAAAGGATCATTTGGGTTCACCCTTCTTCAGTGAGAACCAACATGCTGATATATGAGGCTTAGGAAAGTTCTGCTTTTACGTTCCAACACTTGCTACATAGCCAGAAACTTAAAGAATTCAAAATTTCTGGCTTATTAAATACATCATAGGTCCCCACTTCATTTATTAAATGAAACAGTGAAAGATAAATGAATGAGAGAATAAGATGAAGCAAGAAAGAATACATACAGTAATTAATGAATTGCCTGGTCTTTCCAGAATTTTTTTTTGTGTGTGTATGTGTGTGTCAGTGGCGGGGGTGGGGGGAAGATTTTGAGACAGTGTCTCATTACGTAGCTTATTCAGGACTCAAATTTGTAATCTCCTGATTCCCCTTCCTCAGTCTCCTGTGGGCTGAGATTATAGGAATTTGCTATGACACCCAGTTGTATTGAGTACCCAAAGTGATCATCACTTTTTCAACTACTCACTGTGCTTAAAATTCCTGTCTTTTTAGTTATTATTGTAGTTGAAAGCATTTTCTTTTAGAAATTGTTGCTTAAAATAACAATGTTTTAGCTAAGAAATAAACATAAACTTATGGGTATTTATTTCCCTTAAGGCCTAATGTTAAGTTTTAGCTCTACTACTCGTGAGCCTGAGCAAATTATTGACCTCCTTTCAACAGCCATGACTTTAGCTTTGATAGATTTGTCATACCAAAGGAATATTAGGGAGAGGAGGTATTTGACAAAATGAGCTAGAATCATGTTTTTGATGACAGTTACTGAATAGATGTTTTGTTGACTTCCAAACTTCAAGTTTCATCATAATTTACATAAATGTGAGCACCCTTATACACCATCTTTGGTGACTCAGTATTCTTTTACTACAGGAAATCAATAATTAGAGCTGTTATCTTAGAACAGTGGGGTCGACAGTCTTTTCTCAGAGGAAACATCAACCAGCAAGCACTGCACTCAGCTTTTCAAATACAACAGGTGGAAGCAAGTCAGATTTGATAAAAGTATTAATTTATTTATGGCATGACAGAGGGAAAATCAGAGATGCCTTGAGTTTGCACATTTAAATGCAAATCATTGACCCTGCCAGGGATTTTAAAAAGTAGATTTCTTTTATAAGTTATGAGAAGAGTTTTACTTACATAAGTATGCTCGTGATCTTCCTCCCCTGTAGATTCTGGTAGTCACACCATTTTTCTTTTAAAACTTATAAAAAAAGGTGAAACCCTCCCCTCCTTTAACCTCAAATCATACTTTGAGGAAAATATGTTTTCTAGTATGATGGAAGTCAGTTGCAGAAATACTCAACAAGTTATATTTAATGCTTTAAAAAGAAAAAGTGGGTGGCATTCAGTCATGCAGTAAATACTTACTGATAAACCATTCTGTGTCACTCATTATTTATAGAGTTGATAATATAAGGCTGAACCTAAGCTATCTTCTTTTTTTTTTACTTTTAAAAAGTAAAAAAAGAAGAGAATATCTGATTATTATATGTGCTTTATAGGGAATCAAATGTTTTGTGAACCTTGGCCCTGCTAATATTTTATATCGTATAATTTTCTCTCTCCTGTGTGTGTATGTGTAGGTGTAGGTTTGTGCAATCCAATTTGTTTATTATAGGATGGTTGATGCATCATTGGCATTTACCCACTAAATAGCTGCAACAGCCATCCCCATTTCAAATATCTTCTCAAACATTTTCTTATATCCCTTGGGGGCCTTATTGTCCCTAGTAGAGAACCACTAAAGCACAGTATTGCCTAGTCACTGAATAATAGAGTTCAATGATCACAAAAAGCATTTAGGTAGAGATTTCAATGTCAGGGAGAAGGCATTTATGTGGAGACTGGGGAGAGAGATTCAAGTAAAGGGAGAAAATTAGTAAATAGGTCCAAAGTAGAAGATAATTGAGAGACAGAAGGAAGGTCAGTAAGGGGAAGAGAAGTGTGAAATATGAGTGGAGAGTAGAAGTCAGTTCATATATGGTTTTACATGAGGGTTGGAAGTTTTTATTTTATTCTAAGTATAGTGGAATGCTAAGAAGCCTTTTGTGTCAATGAAGTAATATTACTTGGTTTGTGTTTACATTGACATCACTCTGGTTTCTGTCTTGAGATCAGATTCAGAGTAGAGAACAGAGACAAGTTAGGAGGCAACAACTAAATACAGTGAAGTGATGATGATCTCAGTTATTTGTAATAAAAGCTCTCATTGAGCATAATCAGCATTTCCTATTTATACAACCTCTTGTACATGGTCTACCTCCTCTCCCATCTTTAGAAACACATTTTAGTATCTTCAGAAATCTGATCATCATTACATTTACATTTTTTATTAATTCATCCATGTCTCTATTTATATCTGTCTATGAATTCATTTATATAAAATGTGGTTCTGGAGATTGAACCCAGGTGCTTATGCTTAAGTGCTCTACCATTTGAACTTTTGTTTTTATTTTGTTTTAGGAGACAGGATGCTGCTAATTTCTTCAGGGCTTATCTGAAACACTCTATTGCCCTGTCTAGGCCTCCCAAGTCACTGGGATTACAGGTGTGTTCCACCACTCTTGCTTTATTTATATATATATCTTTAATTTATTAAATAGAATTAAACTGCCTTAAGGGATTTAAAATAGTATGTGTTATCTGTCTGAATGTTCCATAAATAATATGCTTTCATATAACAATGTATTATATCTGTAATTTTTATTTCCTACAGTCAGAAAGGCCTTTTAGAAATCTCTCATTTTGTCTGTACAAGATTTTTTTCTTGGCACTGGGGCATGAATTTAGGGCTCTACAACTAGAGCCACTCCACCAGTCCTTGTCTATACTAGAAAGAATAATGGAAGTAAATATCAATTGAATTTAGATAGATGTAGGTATTTTTATTAACTAGCCTTGGGAAAGCCTTTTTTTTTAAATAGGTGAGAAGAAAAATTCATCATTTAATGTATATTTTATTTTCAATTTTAAGAGGTTTATTCCAATATAACTGTCATATGGTAAATTACACATATTAGAATACAGTTTTATAAATTTTAACGTATGAATATACCCTTTCAATCATTACCATATTTAAGATGAGGAACATATCCACCACCCCCAAAAGTTTCCTCATGTACTTTTTAATCCTTCCCTTTTACTCTCTCCTATAATTCCCACCTCCAGGCAACCACAACTTCTTCTTTGTATCACAACACATTAGTTTATATTTCCTAGCATTTTATAAAATGAATTCATACTATTCTTGCATAGTTACTGAGTAACATCAAGTGTTATTTGTATATTTGGTCTTCTATATTGTGTCTTTCTTCCTTTGGCAACTAATAAGGTCTTCATCTCTTCCTGATGTTTTTATGCAGTGGCATTTTGGTGTGCTTTGTGGTTGTTGGTGATGTCTTTTTCTTGTTTGTGCTTAGATTTCATTGAACATCTTAAGTGTATAGGTGTGGTATATTTGGTCCCAGTTCATGGCCCAGGGCTTCTAAAATCTTTGGGATTTTATTATAAGTATAATAGGAATGTCAATGGCTTTAATGAGAGAAGCCGTGGCAGGCTCTGGGATAGCTTTAGATGAGGACAGGCCTCCAGGAACACCGTACTTGATTAGATGCTTGGAACTTTCAGTGCCACTCTCCAATCTATGGGAGAGACTGAAGACTGAGTTCATCACCAAGAGCTAATGATTTAATCAGTCATGCCTATGTCATGAAACGTTCACAAAATACCCTAAAGGAGGGGACTTAAGGAGCTTCTGAGTTGGCTAATACTTCCATATGCCAAGAAGGCAGTATATCTCGTTCTCCACAGGGACTGAACTGCAGCACTTGGGTGCTGTTTGGACTTCATCCTATGTTCTTTCTTATCTGGCTGCTTATTGGATCTTTTGTAG
The DNA here is from genome assembly GCF_047511655.1 of Castor canadensis. Lineage (NCBI taxonomy): Eukaryota > Metazoa > Chordata > Mammalia > Rodentia > Castoridae > Castor > Castor canadensis. The sequence continues at coordinate 103,434,045 of NC_133392.1, read as the reverse complement.
TAAGTCAAAGTGCTTTACAAAAAAGTGCCTTTCTGATTCATCTCAGCTTTTCTAGCTAATTATACAACCTGAAAAGGGGTTCGTAGGAACCCCCATTTATAAGTATTTAAACAGAATTACAGGTGTCCTAAAACTTACAATTAGTGTCTGAAGCTGCAGCAGTTTTATGGAACTCAGCCCTGTAATTTGTGGGCCCTGATGCTAATTCCAGGTAGAATCAGAATTTAACTGAGTTGTTGCACACACAAAAGATGTCAGAGAGTGGAGGAAGTGGTGTTAGGAAAGAAACCACGTATTTGGTGTCAGGAAATAAAAAACAAAACTAACAAAAAAATCTTTCACTGGGTTTATCATTTCCACCAAATTCACTATTAACTTTATGAGTATTTTCTTTTAAGTTACCTTTCTTTCCTTTCCTTTGGGGATTCTAGTTACATAATGAATGGGCTATTTGAAGCCAGGTGAGGTGGCTCAAACCTGTAATCCTAGCTACTTGGGAGGCTGAAATTGGGAGGATCACTGTTAATGAGCAGCCTCAGAGAAGTGTTAGTGATTGGGTGTAGTAGTGACAGCCTGTTCTCTCATCTCCATCAGAAAGCACAAATAGGAGGATCACAGTATAGGCTGGCCCAGACATAAAGTGAGACCCTATCTCAAAAATAACCAACACAAAAAGGGCTGGCTGAGTGGGTCAAGTGGCAGAGCACCTCCCTCGTAAGTGTAGGACTTCAGTTAAACACCCAGTCCTACCCCAAATTTTTTTCTTTCCTTTGTTTCATTGTAGAGAGCTTCATGACTATGTAGTCAATGTTTTCTTCTGCAATCTAATCTACCTTTAATTGCATTTAGTGAATAACATCATGAAGTATTGATATGTAGATATATAGATATATCATTTCAACTTGTACATATGAAATAAAGGTATAAACCTCATTTTAAAGACACTTCTAATATCTGTGTCAGTTATGAATCAGTCTTGATGGACTTGTTTCTTCATTATGCTTCTTTGCATGTCTATAATTTTTTAATGGCAATATATAATTGCCATTGAAATTATACTCTATTGGTAGATGGATACCATTATAGTACTATATTCTTGAAGTTTGTTCTTGGGTATATTTAATTTCTTAATATCTTTTACTTTTAAGATTTTTTTTCCAGTTTTATCAACGCAGTGCTCAGTTTTGACCTAGGAATTCATTCCCCACTATGCCAGGCAGTGTTACCTTTAATTCCTCCCTGTCGGTCTCTCATTCTCTCTCTCTCTCTCTTTCTCTCTCTCTCTCTCTCTCTCTCTGTCTCTCTTTCTTCTTTTTGTCCTATGAACTATTTAATCAACTTGTTCCCTCTGGATTCTCAGGCTCATCTCCTCCTGTCAGTGATTCTGGCAGTCTCTGATTGGACTTTGCCTCCCCATCCCACAGCCTGGTTCCTTGCTCAAAGCAGTAAGCTAGGGCAACAATGTGAGATTTGCTTTTGTTTTCTGCCTCTGAGGAATTATCATCCTTCACTGCCCAGTGTCTAGTGCCTTCCAAACTGATGTTTCATACATTTAGCCAATTTTGTGGATTTTGATAGAAAGAGAAAATCTGTTTTCTATAACTTCTTGTCTGAAAACAGACATCAAAATGTTTATAAGAGATCTGGTCCTCAAAGGGATTTCAACCAGGAATAGTAGATAGAATTTAATATATGTCAGACTTACATACTTAGTCTTGTAGGAATTCTAGTACTAATACTAGTTCTTTTATATACACTTATCTTCTACCAGAGTTACTTCTGCAACTACTCATTTTTTCCACTTCCATTTTGGGAAGTTTCACATCTTGTTACTTCTTTGTACATAGCCTTATAATGAAATTCCATCCATGCCAGTGATTTAAAAAAATTAATTAACTATAATATCAATTTCCAGTTAATTTTACAATTTTTAGTTTTCCACTCAGTCTTTGGGTAAGAAAATATAATTGCATCCCAAGTAAAAACTGGAAATATGATAAATTTTAAGATGACCAACTTTCTACTTTAATCAACTGTTATCTTCAATTAAAACAAAAACCAGACTGCTTAAACCACAATATTAGTGTTCTCAGTATCCCCATTTTCTGGGAACTTCTGTAGGTTCAGCTTCTTATGCAACTGTTATTATTCTCTTTGAGAATACTCTGATAGATCTAAGCTTGCCATTCTTGCTCAATTTCCTTTTGAATACACTTCTTAATTAGTATTGGAATATGGCACAGTTTCTTATAGCTATTTTGAAGCTTAGATAATATTCTAAGCTCACTCCAAATGAGGTCAGTATCACTGCTACTCCTTGATGACAGGAGAGTTGACTTTATCTGCTCAGCATCTCTCTACTTCTACATAAATGGCATTTGTTCTGGTGTCTGTCACCAGTTTGGTTGAGAAAAAAAAAATAACAAAAATGCTATCTTCAGCAAGTGGACATGTGCTGAAGAATTTATGAAAGATAGCTTCTTAGTACTGATTCTCCAAAAGAATGCTAGATGACAAATTGCTGCTGTTGTGAGTTATTGGAGTTAGTATTTAGAAAACTTAGGCAGTTGCTTATGTGATCCTTATTGAAGTACAGCTGTTACTGTCAAGTGTTAGCTAGAATCTCTCTTTTTTTTTTTCTGTGAAACTCAGACTCTGAGTGGTTCTTTCTTTTTTTTTTTTTTTTTTGCAAGTAATCATAAAGTATGGAGATTTTAATTCCCACCCAGTTTTGAAGTGACTAGGAGAAAGAAATTCTGAGAGCTCCTTCCTTCTCCTTTTTCTCTGCCCATATTACAAGTTCATTAATGTTTTTGTCTCTACAGAGTACCATATGACAACTGCATTAGCTATGATTTTTTTCTTTAAAAATGATAGAACTCAATTTAAGCTATTCAAACAGAAAAGATTTACTGTCTTAAGTAATTGAAGAGTATGAACATAGGAGCTCATGCTAGGAACTCAGTCATGTCATCAAAATTCACCAGGTCTGCACTTGGTGATGTTCTCTTCTGTTTTACTCTCAGGTTAATTCTATCTATGGGGTAATAAAGAGAGCTTCTCATTTCCAGACTTAGCTTGTCTTTAACGTCTTAATCTCAAAAGCATTGAAACCCTTTTTTTCTAGCATCCATATCTATTTGCCCCCAAATACTTGTTAGGCCCTGATGTGGTCACACTTGTATCTCTAGAGTAATCTTCATGGGCAAGTAATGAGGTGGCAAGATGGGGCCTCCATCCCATGTTCATCCTCATCTGGAACAGTGGAATCAGTGTAATTAACCACTTAGGAAGTTTCCTCCCCCAAAATATTGACTTCCAGAGAAGAAAACAAAGTCAGGCACACAGATGTAACAAATATCTACCATGGATGCCTTAGGTATGTATCTGTGGTACGTCCTACTCTATGTGAACTAAGATTCTGTGCATGACTGAAATCTTCAGAGATTCAGAAAATATGGTACTGGTTCTTGTGACTGAAGGTAACAACATCAGCAAGATGATGGGCCTCCTGGTATCTTGTCTTTCATTAATTATCAATAACTGCAATTTAGTGCCATTTGTAAGATTTGCAAGGTTTTATTCTGCATCACTCTGGTGAAACTATGTCATTTGTTCCCCTCTGTTCCTACCTACACACTTCCTTTCAGTTTCTTATAACTTGATTGTCTTTTGCTGTTAAGATTTGAAGGTAATTTATAAGTGTATATATATAAATTTAATATCACATAGAGGGGCAAATAAATACTGTTTGAATAAGTATCAGTAAAATCAAAGTTTGCTAAGAGATACATGAAACACTAAAGTGATGAAATAAAGCTTTGATAAAGGATTTAATTTGCACTCACCTCTCATACATTTATTAAGAATTTATAAGGGTCCTAGTACATCATTAAGTCAGGAGAAAAAAGTCAAATCATTCTTCCGGTTCTCAACAAGATGGCAAAATGATTTGAAACATGCACAATCACCAAAACTAGAACAATTACATGAAATAGCAGTTACGTTTTTGTGTGCTGCAGCATAAGAATAACATACAATAAACATTTGTAAAATTGAGTGAAGTCCTCACTCTTAGAGAGTAGCACTCTGGTGGGGAAAACAAGGCTTGTCTAGCCTGAAAGATAGAACTTGTATTCATGGAGGGCATTTCTAACAAAAAAGGAAAAAAGGTACAGAGACAAAAATGATCCTGTCTCACACTTGGTAATGGAAATCCTAAGTATTCTTGAGTAGAAGAACATTGTGGTTATACTAAAGAACTGTAAAAAATACTTTGAGAGCTGTTTAGTGGGGTGTGAGGCCCTACTAGTATGAAATGTTTAGAAGCAACTGCACAGGCCAAGATTAGAAAGAGCCAACAAAGACTGGCACAGGGCACCATAGGTAAGCCAGAAGTCATAAGACTGTACCTTTCAATGTAAGGACAGGTATATGAATTCCATGTAGCTAAACAGAATATAGGCTTGAGCTTGGATTCTGAATTGCATAGAAAATTAACTAATCTGAGCAGGTAGATCAAGAGTAGAAGCATCTACTCAGAAACGAGGCACTGACTGAATGGGCTGCTTATCTAGGGAGGGACCTAAGGATCCAGTGAGGAGTGGAATATTGGATTATTTCAATTCAACTCAACAAATATGCCACCAAGTTCTGGAAGGAAGAGACTTGTGCAAATAATCTGGAGACATAGGGGGATAAAACAATAGATTGGGACCCAGGCAGAGAAAGTGGAAGTATGAACTGGAGAGATAAGAAAATACTGACATTCTCCTAAGATAACTACTGGGACTTGTTTCCTATATACTTCCTTCTCAGGACTAGAAATGAAGGGGACCACAGATCTGTCACATTAAGACAGTTCGATATTGTAATTTTCTTTCTTTTCTTACATGTTCTCAGCATATTTTTATTCACATTCTGCGAAAAAAATTCTTTCATTAGAATCTAACTCTGCTTTTCTCCCTGTTCTGTAGAGTGGGAACTTAACTAATTTTGTGATTTTTAGATAAATTATATAACCTATTTGAAACTTCGTTTTACTTCTCTGGAAAGATGAAAACATTGTTTCTCAGTGTTTTGCAGACTAAATAATGCCTTAGGAAACAGCATAAAGCTACACAAAGTATAAATGAATTAACACAAGTTTTCTAAAGCTTTTCACTGCTTTCTTTTCTCTTTTCATATTTCCAGATACTGAAACATGTGGAGCTAAGAAAAGTAAGGATCTGTTAAATCAGAAGTTGTTCTTCCTGTAGTGATTTTCCACTAATAAGTAAAACCTGATAGGAGGAGAAGAATCAGGGAGGTGGGTGCCAGGGCTTTCTTGAAGTTTTGATGTGTCATTGGAAAACTCTTTCCAACTCTGACAAGAGAACACAATCAAAGAGAAACTGCAAAATTTTCACCATGGTCTAAATTTTCTCAGGACCTGGCCTGACTGGATCTCTCCAGGTCCATTTGCTTACACTCTCTCCCCATTTCCCTCTGTTCCAGCCACACAGGTCTCCTCATTTCTCCCTGAAAGTGAGATTCTCTTGCACCAGGGATGTTGCACTGGCTGCCTCTGTATTGCATGCTCTTCCCAACCACGGCTGTGGGCCTGATTCCCTCTTTGTTCTCATTTTGCTCCAATGCCACCTTCTATGGTTCCATTGTGACCATACTTAAATCACAACATTTTCCTCCCTGTAGAGCCTTCCCATCTCCTTTACTACAATACTAAGCTAATTTATTTGAGTAACCTTGTAACATGCTATGTGATTTATTATTATACATATTATTCATCTTTTTTTTACTGAAATGAAAGCTCTATGAAGAAAGAAGTCAATTTTGCTCACTTTGATACATGGTAGACTCTCAAACACTTGTTGAATTAATGAAGGCTGTGATTTATAAGAGAAATCTGGGACTTTTATATTAGCAACTTAACAAAGCTCATTAAAAGATATGGGTGAATAGTTTTAATGAGAAAAGAATTAATTAAAACTTATTCACTGATTGAAAGACAATGCTTATGACAGGGAATCCAAAACTAACTTTGCAATAAAATCTGATAAAAATTAACCAAAGTAATTTCCAAGTGAAAACATGTCAGTTAAATCTGGTAATGGAATAGAGGATCAAGAAGATTAATTTGGTGACGGATACAAGCTCTAATGCCAAGAGGCATGGGGAGTCTCCTAACAAAATGGTTTTTTACAATAAAGAGATGCAAACAACCAAGAGTCATCAGTTGGGAAAATAACTAGAATGTACACGTTTCTTGGAATCAGTACTGTTTGGTCCAGTAAGAGTGTGGTGACAACAGAGCAACAAAAGGAGGTGCTGAAGTGCTTTTTTCTCCTCTCTGATCAAGGACAGAGTTGATAGCAGCAATTGTGAAGAACTGGAAAATGAATGGCAAAAGACATAAAATCAGAGAATATAGATGTAGGTCTACATGTAGAGCATGCAACTCTTTGTTAATAATGAAGACCATAATATTAAAAAAAATTGTTTAAGGCCAAGTGTGGTAGCTCAAGCCTGTAGTCCTAGCTACGTGGGAGTCAGAGATCAGGAATATTGTGGTTCAAGCACAGCATAAGCAACTAGTTCTCAAGACCCCATCTCAACCAGTGTCTGGGCGTACTGGTGCTTGCCTGTCACCTCCACGTATGCAGGGAAGCACAAATAAGAGGAGCACAGTAGAGACCAACTAAGGAATTAAGCTGAGACCCTATCTCAAAAATAACAAACACTAAAAGGGCTGGCAGTGTTGCTCAAGTGGTAGAACACCTGCCTAATAAGCACAAGGCCCCGGCTCAATCCCCAGCACCAAAAAGAAAAAAAAAAAAAGGAGAAACAATGAAATTTATAATCTTGTCTGCATGAACTAACATTTGAGAGTTTTCAAATAATGTAGGATGCATACATTATACTATTATCATTTCTTTGCACATGTAAACATTATTTGGGAAATCTTTAAGATTTTCCAAACTGAAAACCGAACATGGTGGAGGTCACAGGGAAGTGGATTGCATCTTAGGTCAATCATGGGCAAAAAATGCTTGAGATCCTACTGGAAAAATAACTTTTAAAAGGGCAGAAAGCCTAGTTAAGTGACAAAGCACCTGCTTGCAAGCATGAGCCCCAGAGATAAAACCTCAGTATGGCCAAAAGAACAAAATAAAACATTTGAGAGACATTTTAAATTTATTTCCAGATTATTCAAAATATCATCAAATAGTTCACTTATATCAGTAACGCCTATGAAAGGTGACAAAGGTAAATAAAAAATTCTCCATACTTATAAACATCTGTTTTAATTTAGCTTTATTAGTCAATTGTTTGATAGTTAAGCATTTTCTTGATCAGTCAGAGGCACCTATGCTACTCATGTAGAGAAGTCCTAATGTGTCTGTGTGTGTATAATTTGATTACAGAAAGAATTTACTATGGAAAAAATAGTGAAAGATCAGTAGCACATAAGAAATTATTTAATTTTGTCATTATTAGCCTTTTTTACTTTTTCTGTTTTTAATAAACATTGAGGCTCAGAAAATAAGAAACTGTTGGAATTTGTTCATAAATGGATTAGTGTTTTCAACAATTTAATGAAAATAAGATCAAGGTTATAATTCTTATTAAAGAAACATAAGTCAGGAAGGTAAATTTTATATAATGAATTTTATGTGGTGTGTAATCTACAGCCTCTCTCCTATTTTTTGAAAACAATTTATGACTTGGTTTGGAGAATAATACATAGGACACAACTCCAAACATTGCTCTTTGAGGCGCCCACTCTACTTTCAAATGGCCATCATGACATGATTGCACCACAGTGAAATTCAGCTCTTTTGATTAGTATGTATTGTGGGGATACTCACTTTGATGTTTGAAATCATATGGCGTCTTTTCTAAAAAGCAAAAAAAATGTAGAGGATGTGTTTTCTTTTTAAATTAACAGAACTCTTGCTAATTAGAGATAGTTCTTCTGGTTAGAACTGTAATCTCAGTGAAAGAAAAGACAATTTCTTCATTAGAGAATGTAGAAACAAGACTCCATTTCTTTTTCTCTCTTTCTACATTTTTTCCTTTTTGGTACAAATTTCATTTAAAAATCACACTGTTTCTTTCTTGGTATCCCACTAGTGGAGCAGGCAAAATTGGACTTGCCTAAAATGATTGTTCTAGATAGTCCTCTGCAGGAGGAAATTCAGCACTGATATATTGTTTTCAAATACAGCATCTTCAGAAGATTTGTGTTTTACTAGCTCATAACTATTACATAGTACTGGTATAAAACTGTCAGGATTTAATTTTAAGGTGGCTTGAAAGTTAAGATTAGTATTTCTACAAAAGCTTGATTTCTATCTCTCTTCACCAATGAACAAAGGGAAGGCAAATGAAATGAGAGAATCAATTTAGCACAGTCATTGATTAGGCTTCTATTTTCCCCTTTATTGTAAAGCTATCAATTGATTCAAATTGAAGTCTCCAGTTTCCATGAGATATTGGTATGAAAAGAAGAAATCTAAATTTCAAAATTATATATGAACTTGAAGATATCTTCATTTTACTTTAAATGAATGGTTTGTAAATGTATAAATTTATGAGACACAAAATGAAGCCTGTGGTTTATGATTATTATTTGTATTTGGAATTATTAAATCAAGATTTTGACATCTTGGTTTTATATCAGGGGATCAGGCTTAGTCAATGTGCTGAATTGTATACTAACAATATCCTGCCTTAAAATCATCAGTGCCCCGTAAACAACAAAGACAACTAAATGACAGGAATCACTACATATCTATCAACACTAACACTGAATGTTAACAGACTTAAGTCCTGCATCAAAAACACTGACTGGCAAACTGGATTAAACAGGAAGATCCAACAATCTGCTGCCTACAGGAGACCCACCTCATTGACAGAAATAAGCACTGGCTGAGAGTGAAAGGCTGGAAGAAGATTTACCAAGCCAATGGCCCCTGAAAACAGGCAGGAGTAGCAATACTTATCTCTGACAAACTAGACTTCAAACTTACATCAATTACATGAGATAAAGAAGGACACTCCATACTAATAAAAGGAGAAATACACCAAAAGAAATTAACAATTACCAGCCTATATGTACCCAATGTCAGTGCACCCAGTTTCATCAAACTCTGAAGGCCCTAAAAACATATACAGACTCCAACACAGTGGTAGTCGGAGACTTTAATCCCCCCTATCACCAATAGATAGGTCATCCAAACAAAAAATCAATAAAGAAATTCTAGAACTAAATCACACCATAGATCAAGTGGACCTAGATGATGTCTACAGAATATTTCATCCAACTTCTGCACAATATACATTCTTTTCAGCAGCTCATGGAACATTCTCCAAAATTGATCATATCTTATAGGGTACAAAGTAAGCCTCAGCAAATATAAGAAAATAGAAATAATCCCATGCATTCTATCTGATTACAATGCATTAACACTAGAAATCAACAACAAAAACAACAATAAAAAACATGCAGACAATTGAAAGCTGAACAACACAGTGCTCAATGATCAATGGGTCATTGGTGAAATAAAAGAAGAAATTAAAAGGTTCCTGGAAGTTAATGAAAATGAAAACATGACCTACTGGAACCTATGGGACACAGCAAAGGCAGTCCTAAGAGGAAAGTTTATAGCCATGAATGCATATATTAAAAGAACAGAAAGATCTCAAATCAATGACCTAATGCTACATCTCAAACTCCTAGAAAAACAAGAACAAGCAAATCCCAAAACAAGCAGAAGGAGAGAAATAATTTTAAAAAAGGGGCTGATATATAAATTTGAAAATCTTGAAGAAATGGAGAGATTTCTAGATACTTACAACCATCCAAAACTGAACCAAGAGGAAATTAATCACCTGAATAGATCTATAACACAAAATGAAATTGAAGCATCAATAAAGAGTCTCCCAAAAAAGAAAAGTCCAGGACCTGATGGATTCTCTGCTGAATTCTATCAGACCTTTAAAGAAGAGCTAATACAAACCCTCCCTAAACTGTTCCATGAAACAGAAAAGGAAGGAACACTGCCTAACTAATATTATGAAGTCAATATTACTCTCATTCCAAAACCAGACAAAGACACCTCCAAAAAGGCCAATTTCCTTAATGGACATTGAGGAAAAATCCTTAGCAAAATAATGGCAAACCGAATCCAACAACACATCAGAAAGATCATCCACCATGACTAAGTTGGCTTCATCCCAGGGATGCAAGGATTATTCAACATACACAAATCAATAAATGTATTACAGCACATTAATAGAAGCAAAGACAAAAAACACATGATCATCTCTGTAGATGCAGAAAAAGCCTTCAACAAGATCCAACACAACTTCATAATAAAAGCTCTAAGAAAACTAGGACTAGAAGGAATGTACCTCAACATTGTAAAGGTTATATATGACAAATCTACAGCCAACATCATATTTAATGGTGAAAAACTGAAATGATTCCCTCTAAAATCAGGAACAAGTCAAAGGTGCCCACAATCCCCACTCCTATTCAACATAGTCCTGGAATTCCTAGTTAGAGCAATTAGGCAAGAAGAAATAAAAGGAACACAAATAGGTAAGGAAACTGTCAAAATGTCCCTATTAGCAGATGATATGATCCTATACCTTAAAGACCCAAAAAACTCTACCCAAAAATTCCTAAACACCATAAATAGCTACAGCAAGATGACAGGATACAAAATCAACTTATAGAAATCATTAGCTTTTCTATACACCAACAATGAACAAACTGAGAAGGAATATGTGGAAACAATTCCATTTACAATAGCCTAAAAAAAAAAATCAAATACCTAGAAGAAAACTTAACAAAGTATGGGAACGACCTCTACAAGGAGAACTACAAACACCTGAAGAAAGAGATTGAGGAAGATTACAGAAGATGGAAATATCTCCCATGCTCATGAATTAGTAGAATCAACATAGTAAAAACGGCTATACTACCAAAAACAATCTACGTTTAATGCAATTCCCATCAAAATACCAAAAACTTTCATCATAGAGATTGAAAAATCTACCCTAAAGTTCATTTGGAAACACAAGAGACCACAAATGGCGAAGGCAATACTCAGCAAAAAGAGCAATGCTGGAGGTATCACAATTCCTGACTTTAAACTATATTATAAAGGGATAGCAATAAAAATGGCAGGGTACTGGCACAAAAACAGATATTAAGACCAGTGGAACAGAATAGAAGACCCAGATATGAATCCACACAACTATACCCACCTTATTTTTGACAAAGTTGCCAAAAATATACGATGGAGAAAAGACAGACTCTTCAACAAATGGTAGTGGGAAAAGTGGTTATCCATCTGCAAGAAACTGAAACTAGATCCATGTCTATCACCCTGTACTAGTATCAACTCAAAATTGATCAAGGACCTTAATATCAGACCTGAAACTCTGAAGTTAGTACAGGAAGGAGAGGAAACACTCTGGAGGTAATAGATACAGGCAAGGACTTCCTCAATAGAACCCCAGCAGCTCAGCAACTGAGAGAAAGACTGGACAAATGGGACTTCATAAAATTAAAAAACTTCTACACAACAAAAGAAATGGTCTCTAAACTGAAGAGATCACCCAAAGAGTGGGAGAAAATATTTGACAGCTACACATCAGACAAAGGACTGATAACCAGAATAACAGGGAACTTAAGAAACTAAACTCTTCCAAAATCAATGAACCAATAAAGAAATGGGCAAATGAACTAAACAGAACTTTCTCAAAAGAAGAAGTTCAAATGGCCGAAAAACACATGAAAAAATGCTCACCATCTCTAGCCATAAAGGAAATGCAAATCAAAACCACACTAATATTCCACCTCACTCCTGTTAGAATAGACATCATTAGCAACACCAACAACAACAGGTGTTGGCGAGGATGTGGGGAAAAAGGAGTCCTCATACAGTGCTGGTGGGAATGCAAGCTAGTGCAACCTTGCTTGAAAAAAATTTGAAGGCTTCTTAAAAATCTAAACATAGATCTGCATATGATCCAGTAATCCCACTCCTGGGGGTATACCCAAAGGATGTAACACAGGTTACTTCAAAGGCACCTGCACACCCATGTTTATTGCAGTGCTATTCATAATAGCCGAGTTATGGAAACAAGCAAGATGCCCCACTACTGACAAATGGATTAAGAAAACGTGGTATTTATACCAATGGAATTTTATTCAACCATGAAATAGAATGAAATCTTATCATTCACAAGTAAATGGATGGAACTGGTAGACATCATTCTGAGTGAGGTTAGCCAGGCTCAGAAGACCAAAAATTGTATGTTCTCCCTCATATGTGGACTTTAGATCTAGGGCAAACACAACAATGTTGTTGGACTTTGGTCACATTACAAGAGGAGGTATGGGTAGAAAACCCAAAACATGAAAGCGTTTGATGTCCCCACTACAGAGGAACTAATACAGAAACCTTGAAGAGACAGAAGTCAATATGGGAAGGGGATCAGGAATTTGTATAAAGATCAGTTAGAGATGAATCAACTTGGGTTGTAACACCTTTGTACATGGAAGCAATGCTAGGAATCTCTCTGTATAGCTATCCTTAACTCAACTAGCAAAAATGCTTTGTCTTTCTTATTATGCTTATGTCTTCTCTTGAACAAAATTAGAGATAAGGGCAGAACAGTTTCTGCTTGGAAGCGAGGAGGGTGGGAGGAGAGGTTTTGGGCAGGGTGCAGGGGGAGAAATGACCCAAACAATATATGCACATGTGAATAAATGAATAAAAAAAATCATCATGCCACATACAACACACATTACTGAATCCCTTGATTGTGTGTCAGTTAGCTATTTTGATAACACAATATATAAATTGCTTATTAAATCAATTTTGGAGATATGTGGGGGACATTTAATGCAACATTCTTCTATCAAAAGTTAGCAATTTCTGGCTGGCATGGTGGTGCACGCCTGTGATTTTGGCTATTTTGAAGGCAGTGATCAAGAGGATTGTGGCTCAAGGCCAACCCAGGCAAAAAAATGAGAACTCATTTCAAGCAACAAGCCAGGCATGATAATACAGAATTTTATTCCAGCTACACAGGAGATATAGATAGGAGGATCACAGTCTGAGGCCAGCCTCGAGCACAAATGCAGGACCCTATCTAAAATATAACTAAAGAATAAAGATCTGGGGATGTGGCTCAAATGCTGGAGCATCTGCCAAGCAAGCATGAAACCCTGAGTTCAAATCCCAATATAACTCCCCAAAAATGTACTAGCTTCTGTTTCCATTGCATTACAAAACATGTTGTAGTTATTCATGGCATGATGCTTGGGATTGAGCCCAGGATCAATACATGCTAGATAAGCTTTCCACCACTGAGCAACATCCCCAGTCTACAAGTTCATTTAAAAGCACTTGCACTGGGATTGATAGGATGCAGATAATTCCTGCTTGTTGTCACCAAAGCTCTGTGAGCATACACAGCATTTAGAAGTCAGTTTTACTTTTCCGACACTTTGCAAAGATTTGCTCATTTTATATTACTAAAAGTGGGAACTGATGTAATTGACACATAAGTACCAAAGAAGGCAGAATCCTCTCTTTATGCCATCATACTGAAAAAGGCAAATGAAACACTATAGCATTTCACACCATCTGTTTTCACAAATACTAAGATGACTGCAAAACAACCACTACCGATAAAATTCATTTTATAGGACATTCTCTTAATAGGATTATGGAGAAAAAGTTTTTCCATAAACTTGAGAAATACTGGATTAAACAGAGAAAAACCATTCTTTTTATTGTTGGATTTTGAAAGACTTTAATATGTAATGTGCAAGGTGAATTTCTAAAACGGGTGCTCAGGTTTTCTCAAGTCAAATATGATTTCACGACAGCCCTTTTTTTCTAGAGATCATCTAGTGAAATTATTACTCCAAAGAAAACACTTCCAGAAATGCTATACAGTGCGCTGTTTACCCTCGTGATTAGACTGAAATTTAGAAAACATGTGAGTCTCCATTTTAATACTCAAATATCTGATATATTTGCTGCTCTTTAGAAGAGAAAACATTGTAGAAAATGATAAGAATCAGTGAGAGTTCTAAGGGAGGGTATTGTTCTGTTGGGCATAGTTTGCAGATGTGCAGTTTTGCATCTGATTCTGAACTTGATTTATATATATTAACAAAATAACAAGGAGCACTTTTAAGAATTTTTAGAGTATTTTCTAACTGCAGTTTGCCCCAGTCCAAATGTTCTCTTATTCGCTGCCATGCCTTCAATTTGTTAAAACTGTAAATGTCACTTGCCCAGATTGAGTGGAAGTTAGTAAAGTAGATCTGATGCATTATTTGTATTTCAGCCTCATATTACACTTTTAACTAAAGAGCCCAAATCTGTAAGAACTTTTCAATAAGGCAAAAAATAATCTGAGTTAAGAGAGGGTTGGAGAAGATAGAATGAATAGAGGGAAAATGTGAGACTCAGGAAAAGTTTAGTAAATACTGAGGAATTCATCTGTTAAAACATAATAAAGCCATGTATCACATAACATTTTACTCAACAATTGACAGTGATGATTCTATAACATTCTAATGGGGCTAAAAAATCCCTATCCCCTAGTGATGTCATGGCTATAGTAACAGCACAGTCAGTGCATTGCTGGCGTGTCTGAGATGATGCTAGTGTAAGCCAGTATACTGCACTGACAGTCATATAATGTCTAGCACATACAGTTATGTGCAATGTGTAATATTGACAAGATAATAAATTAGAATGTTATTGATTTATGTATTTACTATATGATATCTGCTGTCATTATTTTAGTGTATACTTGCATTTATGTAGAAAAAATATTTAGTGTAAAACAGAGTGCTTTGTCACACTGCCAACAGTCTTATATATCACCTATTTACAGAATATCTAGATTGCATCGTTTCTCTTGTGTTTGATTTAATCTCATGTTGTTTTGTTCATCATGGCCCTAGGAGAAACAGTCTATTCCATATGTACATATCCCACACAACCTAGCTAAGCTTGTATAAGTATGCTTTGATGTTGGCATAATGAGGAAGTCACCCAATGACACATATTTTGAAACCTGTGCCTGTGGCTAAGGGAGGCATGACTGAACAATAGTAATGTAATGTAACACTATGCCACAACTAAATTGCTCATAATTTGATGCCTCAGCCGACTCTGTGTATAGCATCAATTCCAGAAAGGCATGCCAGTAACACCCTGGGTTTTTTCATACCTTATTAAATATTTGAGGTGATCAGGCTCCTCATATCCCTGAGAACATTTGATTCACTTATTATCATACAGGACGATCAGGACTGATAAATTCCAAACAAACTGTGACTTAAGGATGGGCAGAGTACAGAATAAACAGGGAAAAGCATTTAATTTCTTCTCAGATTTAGAATTTTGTGGCTTTGCAAAGAACTGAACTGGTAATTTTCAGCTGAAGAAGTAAGGAGCCAGAATGATTTAATTGTAGAGCTGGGCAGTAGAACTGGATGGTTTCAGTCCAAATGAAATCTTGATCCTTCCCTAGTGGGGTGATTTTGGGCATGTTACTGAATACACTTAACCAAGTTTCAGTACCCTTCCCTGTAAAATGGGTATAAAATAGTACCTACTCCATAGAATTATTACAAGGCAATTGACTTCTTTTACATAAAGTAATAAGAATTCTACCTAGCATATATCATGAGCTTAATAAATAATTGTCATAATTATTTTTATTATCCCAAACACGTTTTTCCCATGAATTATTCCCTTTCCTCCTCTTATTGTAATATCTCTTTTATACTGGCTGCTCTCTTTTAGACCAACTTCCCTAAGGTAAGAATAATTGTTCTTTGAACACATCTTTCTCTTTCTCTTCACTGCCATACCGCCTTAAAGTCATTTTCATTCCTCTCAAACGCAATCTACCTTTATACTTCTCAAATCTGCATAATTCTGACTTTGACCTCTAGGGTACCAGGGAAGCAGCTTCCACTAAATTCACCACTGGGCTCTCACTTTTAAGTGTGGTTCACTGTTCCACCATTGCTGCCTTTGTTTCTCCTCTGTGTTGTCCTGCTCAGTTCTTTTGCCCCCACCTGCTACTCTTTCATCACCTCAGCTTTTTTTTGCTCCACATATCTCTTTACTGTAATTTTTTCCCCAAGTCTATCTCCTTTACTCCTTCAGATATATCTTGCCAACTTTTCAGTTTTTTTTTCAACAGATATTGCCTGCTTCTTGATTTTTCAATTACCAGTTACAATGACATTTTCACATGGTACCCTACCAGCACCTCTAACTCAGCATGGTTTCCCTATCTCTTGATACTCTGATTCATTCATTATAATGATACTACAAAGTCTCCCAAGAATTTCAAGCTAAATTTATCACTACTCTAAATTTTGTTTTACTTTCTTATTCATGGTTATTTTTACTTGTATAGCACTAATGGTTGAAAACTTAAAACACATCAATATAATTCCACAGTGCTTCAAAAACAAAAATGAACATAAAATCTGATATTTA
Source organism: Castor canadensis (assembly GCF_047511655.1). Lineage (NCBI taxonomy): Eukaryota > Metazoa > Chordata > Mammalia > Rodentia > Castoridae > Castor > Castor canadensis. The sequence goes on along the minus strand of NC_133392.1, from coordinate 103,417,483 downwards.
ATGATTGGCTGCTGAATTAGATGATGGAATACAAAGGAAGGTATTATCTCTTAAAATTGTAAATGAGATGGAGGGATTACATGATTAATATAAAAAACACATAGGAGCATAATGATTATAACACTGAATTAAAAAACCCCAAATAGTGACTATTGTATCAACTGCCAAGTGAATATTTTCATATAATGTACCTATGTATAATAAAGTATATGAGATACAAAAGCAGTTAATTATATATATACAGAATTGAGTAACCATAATACAGAAAGTACATTTTCGCATGGCATTTCAGATATGCTATTACTATGCTACTTTTATGGTGACAGGTGCCAGAGGGTAACATTGTAGATGACGACTCATCTAAGAATATTATCATATGCTCAAGGGCATTTGAAAGAAATTACTTCAAAATTGCTCCATATGAATCAAAGGGCCAGGAAGGACTGAGAAAGTCAATCACTTTAAACCCCTGCTGTAAGGTTTTAACACCTTACATTCCATAGAAATGATCCATTAGTACTCAGAGAGAGCGAACATTCATAATAGAGTTCCTCAGAACTTGCCTGAAAATCTCCATAGCTTGCTGCTGTTTAAATATTTCACCACTATCATCATAAAAAAGCTCAAAATTATCAAGAACACTGTTCGAAGCCTATCTAGACAATTAAAGTAACTGCCTTATTTTTAAAAAAGACAGTTTTATGCCTAACTTTAAATTTTTAATTTAAAATTTTTATAAGCTATCCCTACTAGTTTAGTCATGTATTATAGTATTAGTCTTTTTGATATATTTGTTGAAAATATTTTGATGATTTTTTTTCCAAAATAAGCTGAGGTTTTCATATTAAAAGACCTGATATATTTTTATGGAAATCATTTTTTCTTCTTTTGTTTGCACACAAATGTGATTAAAAGAGAGATTTTAAAAATGTGAAACAGGTTTAACAGTTTATTGAATTAAAATTTAAAATTTACTCCCTCATCCTTGTTATGGTTGAGCAGTGTCACTGGAAAAAATCATAATGTGTTGAAATAGTAATTGGTAAAAGGCTGTGTAACTGGCACAAAGTTGAATTTCTTGAAAAGGCATATTTCCTAAGTAAGTCGCAAAAGCTGCCACCTCATGGAATTGCTCAAGTTGTGTGCTTCTGTGTGGTGTCTCCAGGACATAATTTGAATGGAGTCAGAAAAGTCCTCCTGGACCACGATTTCCCCAAGATACTACCTTAGGACCAGGAACCTTCATTGTAATCTGTCCTTCAGATTAAAGTCTTCCAGTGTTTGGTATAGTAAGAGAAAATATTTGCTGAAGAATTGAATGCATTTTTAGATATGCAGAAGGAGAAAAAATGCAGATAACTATCAGCCTCTCTCACAATTACGAAAAGCAAAATTCTGCAATTCTATTCCAACCAAACTAAAAATGCCAACTGGTAGTTAACATCAGGAAGGCATTTTGGATGGGCCTTTGTAAGAGGACTCAGGAAGGAACACTCGAGAATTCAGTGCAGTAAAGTTGGATGCTTCCTAAAATTGTTCTTGAATATCAAGATGAGAAGAAATCAGAAACCATTCATACATGTTTTAAGCAAAAACAGTCTTATGTGTAGAACCAGTCTTTCAGCTATAATGAATCTCAAGCAAAACTAGAGATGTAACCTGAATTTTAAAAGAAATCCTTCTGATTTTTCAGCTTATGAAAAAGGAAATGAAATAGGCTCAACCATATTATATCCCAGAATGTCTGTTAAACTGTGACCTTTTACTTAACCACTTTTTCAATAGTTCTAGAATTACAAATTCTGGTCTTGATTTCCCTACATATTTCACATTCAAATCCCACTGGGTCAGAGGTAAAAAATTACTCTTTTTTGCCTGAGAGGGAATGCTAATGTTGACTGTAGGCTTTAGGCCCTAGCTTGTTCCATCCTTCACAATGGGGAATAAGAGGTATAAATGTTATTGTTACAGCAACAAAAAAAGAACATAATGAAGGAGATGGGAGAGCTCTCTCCAAGGCAAGGTGGTCATTTATCTTGCCCATAGTTTAAAAAAAAATTGAGACTATAAACATGCCAAACAAAATGGAGAGTAAAATTTTATACTCTTCAGTCTTTGTTCCTAAAGGCAAAGAAAAGGCAACAAGATAGTAATTTCCTTACAGGGCTGTTTTCTTAGCAAGGTAAAAGTTGGATAGAATTGCTAGTTCTTTCTGCACAGATAACATCCCCTTCCTCCTCCTCCTTCTGACCAATTTTGGAACTCTCTGCAGCTCAGGTGTTCAGACCACATGGGTGACAAGGATTACAGTCAGTTTAGGCAACTGTGCCCTTTCCCAGAGCCAGGGTTTGCTGAGAGATGACTTTTAAATTCATATGCATAACTATGGATGAAGTGGGTCACCATGGATTAATTAATTTCTATTATCCTTCTTCTCTCTCCTTTCTGGAAGAGATACTAGTAAATATCCATGCACCTCTGAAATGAACTTCTAAAAATCCTGCTAACTTCACTTGTCCTCTTTGTGAAACCTCTATTGACCTCAGGTTATCTTACTGAAATTATATAGAATTTCATCATATGAGCTCTTTGTTTTCTTTGTTCAGTTCAAATCATTATCTCTCTCTTTATGACTAGGACTAAAGAGAACAAACAGACAACTTAACAAAAAATGAACAAGTAAAAAAAAAAAAAAACAAAAAAACAAAACCTTCTTACACCATTCCTAATACTTTCAGCAAAATTGACTATTTCCTTTGCATTCTACCTGTGTGCAATTACACATTTTCCCATTGATTTTAAGGAGTTTCCTTTCCTTTCACAGTCCTCACAAAATAGGAATTGATTTATTGATTTAATAAGAATTTTTTTGAGCATCTATTAAGATCTAGGTGACAGGAGTACAACTGTGAACCAAACAGATAAAAATCACCACCTTTGTGAAGTTAATAGATTTTAATCTTCCTGTTCTCATATCCCTATAGGGTTTGTTTGATCTTTATAAAGAATGACTCTACTGTTTTTATTACATTGTTCAAAAAACTCTCATGGTTTTCAGTTTTTACCACATACAAAATAAAATCTAGGATCCCCCACCCTAAATATCCTCATGTTATTCTCCAAACACTTCTGTACATTACTATATGACACCATACTACAGATATTCTTTTCTTTCCCATCTTCTTTCATAGAGAGGGATTCTTACCAAGTTCAAATATGTCATGATGTCAGACTTAAATGTGTTCTATTCATCTGTAACTTCTCTAGAATTTTATTCATTGCTTCTCTAATAGAATTTACATAAAACATTTCTATAATATAGCTATTTGTATCATTATCTTTGTAATGTTTTGTAGATTTTGTAGATTTTAGAAGCAAGTCAATTTTTTTTTCTAGTTCACAACTATTCTCCAGTTTTGGCCTTTTATAGAGAATATGTGTCTCAAAAAAGGTGGAATAATTACCAATTATTCCAATCTAATATGTGAAGCAGTCTTTAGGTTTGCTGTGCTACTCTATGCTTTATGTGATTGTGTGATACTGAGAATAACATAGATTTAAGAGATGAATACATGGCAATAATGAAATTAAATATCTAGACTACCTGAAAACAAAGTTCCTTGTGAATCTCCCATATCCTACGAACAAATTTGAAAAAATGAACTTGTTCATGACACAAAGATATTTCTGGGGGCTGGTCTACTGAATATGGGAAAACAAAATAAGTGTTTATGTAGTTAAGTTTAAGATTTAGGCAAAATGCAATTTATAAGATAAATCATTCACTGTTATTCCTGGCAAATCTTGTGGGAGCATATCATTGGTCTCTTTAGAAACCAGGAGGCAGGCAATTTCGTTATTATTATTTGTATTAGCTTCATAATGAAGGGATTGGGACATTTTAAAGAACACTTCTGTAGTTGAATTAGACCATTGGAAATTTCATAATTGACAAGTGAAAACTTATTTTCAGGAATTATTTGGAAAGGCAATGACTTTACTTCAGTGAGACTGTGGACTGATGGAGACACCGCGCAGAGCTTTCTTCAGGTGCTTCATTTACACTAAAAAATGAGAACCAGTTTACTTTAAAAAATAATCTAACAAGAGGGAGGAACAGATTCTGCCTGGAAGTGGGGCAGGGGGTAGGGGCCAAACAATGTAACACATGTGAGTAAGTGTAAATATGATAAAATTTTTAAAAATCTAATTTAATGTTTCTAATTTAATGATTTCTTATACTTACTGTGTCCCAGTTAGGAATTCACTTATTTGATTTCTCACCAAAGTTCAGATCTTTCATTACTGTTCTAAGAAGTTACCTAGAATCAGTTAATTCTCTATGAGGGTCCTTTTGGGACTGACTGTTCAGTGATTATACTTGAGGAACACAAAATTGCACTAAAATCAGGGCTCAGAAAATATATTAAGATTTTTAATCATTAGATATTCTGTGCAGCTATGAGTGTTGTAAAAATAACAGAAATGTCATTGAATATCACAATTGTTATCTTTTGCCAGTATTAGTCTACTTTTAATTCATGTTGTAGCTGCTTCTCTCTTTTTCTCAAAAGTAGATAATCCATACTTCAAAAGGTTTCTTCCACATTAGTCTTCCTGGAATAACCCATTCTTCTCTTCATGTATCTATTTACCTTTCCTGCCAATATTTGCCTAAACCTATCATATACTTTTTGTCATGGATTGAATTTGCTACCCATCCCCATACAAAACCATATGTTGAAACAATAATTCTCAGTGTGAGTTATTTGGAAGTAGGATCTTTGAGAGGTAATTAGGTCATGTGGGTGAGACTCTCATGATGGTATTAATGCCTCATAAAATGAGATATGAGACATGATCTCTCCACCATGTGAGGTTATAGCAAGAAGAAATTCATCTACAAACAAAAATGTTCACACCAGGAACCAAACCAGTGTAGGTTTCAACAGGCCAGACAACTTCTATCCACCTTTGAGCAGGGTCTCCTAGAACCATGGGGGAACTCCCCTTGTCTAACACAGCCCTGAGCATGTGACCCCTGCCCAGAAGAGGTATGGAGAAAGGACCACTGCCTTAGTGGATCCAGAAGGTAGCATTTTTGCCACTGTGGGTTTGAGAAGTGGGTCCTCACTCCAGTGGATGTGGCTAGCAGGACCACTGCTTTAGCAAGTCTGCATGACATGCAAGAAAGAGTATTCAGCCTAAAAAGATTATTCTCAAGCTTTAAGATTGCAGGAATTTTACCATGCTACTAGGTCTTAGCTTTGCTTGATACTTGTTACCTCTTCCTTCTTTCTTATTTCTTCATTTTGGAATAGGAATGTCTATTATATGCCTGTCCAGTCATTGCATTTTGAAAGCACATGACGCTTGGTTTCATAGGTTCACAGCTGGAAATAAATTTTTGATAAGGATAAATTATACCTTGAATCTCATGTATTTATGATTTAAAAGATACTTAGATGAGATTTTTGAAATTAAGACCTGAGAGCTGATGCTGGAACAAGTCCAGACTTTGTTGAGTGTTGGGATGGAATCAATGTACTTGTCAAGGGAGAATGACATGGATTTGGGAGGATCATGTATAAAATGCTATGGTTTGAATGTTTATATACCATCACATTTCATGTTAATGTCCTAATCACTGATAGAATGGTCTTTAAAGATATTTTTTGGGAGGTAATTAGTTCTTGTGAGTGGTATCTTTACTATGTGAGGATTCGAAAAAGGGCATCCATTTGCAAACCAGGAAAAGGGTCTTTACCAGAAATCTAAACTGTTGATACCTACATCTTGACTATCCTACATTTAGAACTGTGAGAAGTAAATGTTTATTGTTTAAGCCATCCAGTCTATGATGTTTGCTATTTATGACAGCTCAAATTAGCAAAGACATTGCTTTTTAGGCAAGGATCTAGGAAGGATCAGAATGATGAAATGCAAAGTTATCTATCTCCAGAAAAATGTAGTTGAATATAACACATAAAAAAACAGAGGTGTGGACAATATGTGTAATCTGGATAACTCTAGTTACTTGTTATTTTCAGTAAGATTTTGATGTAAATAGTTTATAATTCAGCTATAATTTATTTCTTTCAAAGGCAGACTGAGAAAAATTTCTAAAATGTTCATAACCAGATCAGCCTCATTGTTAATAAAGAATTTAATTTTAACTAATGCTGAGTATGTTGAATATGAAAGTGACTGTCAGTATGGTATTTTTAAAAATAGTCTCATCCAAGCTGAAAACAGATCCTTATTTATAGAGCCCCTTGGATGGCATTGTTGTACTTTCAGGATCCCTAATGGGGGCCTAATAACATGCAGCACCATCTTGAGTGGGTCAAATAGTTCCCAAGGTCTCTGTGTTGATATGGCTGAAGTTCAGCCTGAAGCTGCAAAGCTTTGCTACACTTCTGAGGGTCTTTCTGTCCTGAAACTGGGTTTCATGCTTGACTTTCTCATTTAACTAATTGGTACCTAGATCTTATGAATTGAATTGTTATCCTTCAGTCAGATAATTGATGCACTAGACTCCACTCTGCTCCTCTTCATTCAAGCATCACCTCCACATTGTAAATTGCATATAAAATAACTGTCTTTTCTGTTGAAAGCTGGAGATGAGATCTGTCTTACCGTTGCTCAGAGCTGTCTTCTGGTTAATTCTACAATCCTCCTCCACTAGTGGCTTAGGCCACTTGAGGACTAATTATCCCAAAAGTGGTGATAGTACGATTTTGTATCTGGGGAGCCAAACTGTCAAGCTCAGAAAGGTGACATTGGCCCTTTCTCATTATTATATTTTTCTATCCTCAAACCATGAAGTTTAAGAGCATGGATTTTACACTTATACAGCTTTGGGTCAAAATGCTAGCTTTGCTGTTCAGCCTTAGTTTTTCCTCTCTAAAGGAAAGATAGTTATTATATATTCAGGATAATTAAATGAGCTATATATAAAAGTTTGGCAAGCATAGCAATAAATATTAGCAATAATAATAAGCTATGTAGGTTTAGAATCATATATATGAGTACCACATATATCCACCTCTATGATAAATAAATTTTAGCAAGTGCCATATATGCTCAGCTTTTACCTTCATCTTTTAAAACAGGGGTCAACAAACTTGTTTGATAAAGAGACTACTTAGTAAATACTTAAAAAATTTTTAGACATATGGTCTCTGTTGTACCTACTCTGTTGGATTGTGAAAGCATAAATAATCAATAAGTAATTGTCATGGTTATGTTCCAATGGAATTTTATTTACAAAAATGTTGGCAGACCAGATATGGCCAGGGAGTCATAGTTTGCTGATCCTGTTCTAAATCATTGGAGTATCTCTGCAAAATTCTCTGATTCATGTGTCTTCATATAATGATCTTGATCTAACTTAGTAAAGTGACCAATGCCAGTCCATATCTTTTTTTAACTAGGAAAATTAACAGAAAATAAGAGAATTTCAATGATTTATATCAAGATAAAGATTGATTTAAAAATGATTTCTTTTATTCTAATTCCATCCTTTCTTCTCTTTTGTGTTAAAGCATTTAAGTGAGAAATTGATGCTAATAGATAGTTCAGCCTATTTTTTTTGCAATTTTACTTGATCATATTAAAATCAGACTGTGTACACCAGCACTACTGCTAACCAAACAACAAAAAAAATGCATGCAGAGGTAATCCAAAGATATTATTTTAACTTCTTAAAGAAAAATATTTCATTATTAGATTGCAGAATTTTAATTCTACATTGACTAGCACCTTTAAAGACTTTCATTCCAACTCAGCCTATACAGGAATGGCCACTTGGTGTTCCTCATATATTCCAAAAAAGCAAGATGCTGCCTGAACACTTCTATCCTTACTACCTCAATGAAAACCATATAATTATTACAGCCCCAATAGAGTAACAATTTACCTTCCATTTACAGGATGTAGAGGATATACATGGCTCTTGGTCTGCCCTCCAGGATTATTCATAAAGGATTGAAAGTCTTATCCACATAACATCCTTTTGATATTTGATAACAACTCTTATCCACAATACAAAATAGAATAAATAAAAAACTTTGCTTTTCAAAACAAAGTAAACTTTTTCCCAGTTGTCCAATTTGCCTTTCAACCTCTAATACCCATTGCTTATCCTCACTCTCAGCTAATGACTTTGCTTTACAATCAGTTGAGAAAAGACAAGGAATCTTGTGGGAAATATCACAACCACTGACCATCACATATACATGCATGTGAGCATTCACAGCTCTACAAAAGTTACATTGAAAAGCTAAACATTTCGTTAAAGATGACTTATTGAGATTCTTTTTCTTTAAATATTTACTTATGTGTGTATACATTCTTCACTCCCCCTTGCCCCCGCCCCCACCCAGCTTCTGGGCAGAACCTGTTGTGCCCTCATTGTTCTCCAGTTTTGTTGAAGAGAAAACATAAGTGATAATAAGAAAGACATAGCATTTTTGCTAGTTTGAGATAAAGATAGCTATACAGAGAGATTGCATGCACATGTGTGTTACAACGCACATTGGATCATCTTTGCTACTTCCTGGCCCCCTTCCCATATGGTGACCTCGGCCAGTTTAAGATTACTATATTTGCTCCTCTATGGTGAGCACAACAAACACTTTCAAGTTTTAGGTTTTCTTCCCTTTCTCTGTTCCTCCCATGTCCTTTCTCCTATTGAGATTTTTAAAGGAAGAAATACACAAGATCAATGACTTAAGATTGAAAACATGTCAATTTTTCAATCTGGGGATTTTTTGTTTTATTTTTGGTAAACTTTTCAAAAATGTCACATACAAAAATCTTATGTTCTCCCTCATATGTGGACATTAGATCAAGGGCAAACACAACAATGGGATTGGACTTTGAGCACATGATAAAAGCGAGAGCACACAAGGGAGGGGTGAGGATAGGTAAGACACCTAAAAAATTAGTTAGCATTTTTTGCCCTTAATGCAGAGAAACTAAAGCAGATACCTTAAAAGCAACTGAGGCCAATAGGAAAAGGGGACCAGGAACTAGAGAAAAGGTTAGATCAAAAAGAATTAACCTAGAAGGTAACACACACATACAGGAAATCAATGTGAGTCAATGCCCTGTATAGCTATCCTTATCTCAACCAGAAAAAACCCTTGTTCCTTCCTACTATTGCTTATACTCTCTCTACAACAAAATTAGAAATAAGGGCAAAATAGTTTCTGCTGGGTATTGAGGGGATGGTGGGGAGAGGAAGGGGGCGGAGTGGGTGGTAAGGGAGGGGGTGGGGGCAGTGGGGAGAAATGACCCAAGCCTTGTATGCACATATGAATAATAAAAGAAAAAAAGAAAGAAAAAGAATCATTAAAAAAGGAGTAAAGTCAACATAAAAATGAAGGCAGGGGTAATTGAGTTATTCAAGTTATGCTATAAAGCAGTTTTAAAAAAAGAAGTGTGGCAAAAGTATAGGAAAAGAATAAAAGTTTTTTATTCTTTTATTCACATGTGTGTATATTGTTTGGGGAAAAGAAAATTTTAACAATGTAAGAAAATTATTTTCTCAGAATAAAATGGCATCACATAGATAAATAGAAAAAAATAAAATATTGATTTTAGATAATGTTAGCTCATGACTGTAATGCCAGCTACATGGAAACTAGAAATTGTGAGGATTATGACTCAAGGCTACCCTGGGCAAAAAAGTTAGCAAAGGCTGGGTGATGTGTTACACATCTTTGATTCTGTACTCAGGAGGTGAAGATAAGAGGATTGCAAGTTTGAGATCAGCCTGGACTACAAATGAGACCCTATCTCATAAGCAAAACAAAACAAAACAAATAATTGCAGCCATTTATTGGCTGGGGTGTGGTTCAAGTGGTCGACTGCTTGCAAAGCAAGAGCAAGGCACTGAGTACTAAACCCCAATACAATAAAAAAAAAAAAAGGGGGGGAGGATCTTCTTTACTCCCATATCCTGCATGTAAAGTGTAAGAAATGTTTCTCTCTCTCTTTATTTCTCCTGAATTGTCTTGTTTCACTAACATAAATACTTACTAAATTAAAAAAAAACAATGTTAACAAGATGCCATCTCAACAATAAGTTGTGCATGGTGGTATACTTCTGTAATACAGTTACATGGAACCACAGTAGAGGGATTCTGGTTTGAGGCCAATCAGGCAAAAACCAAGACCCTATTCAAAAAATAATTAAAGCAAATAAAGTGATGGGGAGAGTGGCTTAAGTGGTAGATATAGTGCCTGTCTAGTAAGCACAAGGCCCTGAGTTCAAACCCCAGTACCACCAAAAACTACTAAAAGAAAACAGAGAATTAAACAAATATATTAAAACAAATCCTGAAAATGAGAAATCTGAGTAATTAATACTATATATGAATAGATATTCGAATTGATTGTTATGCAGATAAAAGTCATTGTTTTAAAAAAATGAGATACAATAGTCTCATAAGGTTGGTCAAAGCTTCAATGCTGGCATAAAATTCAGTTTTGGTGAGGGCATATATGTATCTTTACCCTTATTCTTTTAATTAAAAGATAGATTGCTATCTTTTGGTAAATTATAAACAAATGTCTCCAGATAAAGGGAAAAATGTGATGATTTATTAAGAACTTTATCGATGGCTTATGATAGTTATATCTGCAAAAAAACTAGGTGAAACGTTCAGAGGCTGTACCCTTTGGTTTTGTGTCTTTACTTTTTCAGTGGGGTGATTAGTTTTTAGTAGGCTAATATCAATGAAATATATTTTCTGTCTTTTTAAAAATTTTATTATCATTTCCAGGAAAAAAATCCACAGACTGTCTTGTGCTCACACGATGACATAATTTAAAACAAATGAAATCAAATACAATTTCACTTTGGCATGAAAAATGTACAGTGTGTCTGAAGCTCTGATACACAGAGGGACTGAGTTCTAAAAAGGACTGTAATATGCTTCTTATGATTCACACAAGAGAAGCAAAAAAGCCATTTAGAGGCTGATTAAAGAAAAGTATCTAAAGAAAGTAGAATTGAAATATCACACAAGGAGAATGGAACCAGAGTAGGAAAAGGCCTCTTGGTAAATATTATACCAAGATCGTAGTACTCTTGCTTTTCTAGAAACCCGTGAGGCTTTATTCACTTAAAATAAGGATACTTTTGATTTGCCCTATCAAAATGTGCACTAATATGACTAAACACTAACAAAATATTTGTTTATAATCATAACATCTGGAGTGGAGTAGACTGGTGCAATATGGAAGAGGACATTTAATTAAGGAAGCAGTTCTCCCTGCTACTATTATTATTGAGGTATAGTGAGTATTTGATGAATCATCATGTAGCTAATTTAATCTTGAGTAAAACACTGAATGGAATTTTATTTCAATGGCAAAATATTCAAAATCTACATAGGCAAACTGTAGACTCACAATGTTTCTTGATTTAATATTTTTATGGAATTTATGTAAACCCAGACTTTCTCTGTGAGTAAAACAGACATGATAGTAACAGATCATTTTTGTGTTATCAGAATACAGATGGTCAGCATCCCTAAAGTACTTCCACACTCTCTGACATGATGTACATGCTCAGCAGGGGACAACTGGCTTATACAATTAGTTTAGAGCTCCTCTCTGGCACTCTACTTTTGAATTTTGTCTTGGGGCCCCTAATTTGCATTCATAGTTCCCTTCCATTTGCTTGGTCTGCCTTCCATTCTGCAGCAGCTATCTCACTGTGGCTAGGAACTTTGAGCTCTTGCTCTGTTTCATGAAATCTTATCAGAGTTCCAACCAATTTTTGAAGAGAATTCCTATTAAGTATTGAGAAGAGTAACTGGTTGTGTTGGATATTTTCTCCTCCAGCATTTCAATGCTATATTCTCATTGTGAAGTAGCACATGTGAACTGCATTATTCCACCCTTCCCAGATAAGTGTTTGTCTTTAACATTTACCAAAGATTAACACAGAAACAGTCATTAGATTTGTGCTGACTTTTTATTGTCCCTTATTTCCAGCAACATGTAAAACTGCATCTGAAACCTCAGAGGCATTTCCTGATGAAATGATTTTCTTTCTTCCTTTGGACCATTGTGTTACTTTGTTGTATGGACCAGCATGATTAGAGCTTAATTTTTCACTGAGCTGTTTACTGACTGTCCCATGAAGCAAAATATTACTTAATTTTTGTCTTCTGTACTTTTAAGAAACTTGATTTGTTTGTAACTCAAAACTTTCTTTGTTTAGGCTATGACTCTATGAGTACATATATGTAAATTCATGTATCTGTGTTTTAAGAGCATGTAATGAGACATAAGATATGAATTCTGCTTATGAATTTATGCTATGATTAGATACACAGAATTAAAGGACTTCAGAACACAGACTAGAGTGCACAGACTAGAGATTATTTTGTTCTTTCCTTTTGCAAATGAGACTATAGTAAAATATTTTATGTAAATCTATCATCATCTTTTGCTTGATAGTTTTATTCTTTCTTTTAGACTCTATCCTTGAGTACACAATAATACCCAATGTGATTGAGAAATTCAGTGGTTTCAATTTTTATATCTTCTCTACTCAGAGACAAACCCTTAGCTAAGGTCAGTAATGAGCAACCCAAGATCTGTCACTTTAATCTACCATTTCAAATTTATTTATACAGTTTGCTTATTTCACCTCTAAAGCATAGAGATAGTACTTATTATAGTTTAGATTGCAGTATAATTTAAACACATCAAGCAAAGTATTTGACTTGTGGAACAGTGAATGGTCAACATTTAACACAATGAATTCCTGCTGAGGGCATAAGAGACTCTACTGAGGACGTCTCTGAAGATCAATACTATTAAATCACACATTTTCCCATTGTTTGACTTCCCAAATCCTAGACAGAGACCTTATTGATTTTATTTGACAAGTTTTTTTCCCTACTGTTTGTTTCTTGTGCTTTCTGTAACCATTGGATGTTGATCAAACAGTGACTTTTACCTGACTTCGCAGGAGCTATTCAGCCCAGAGCTGCTTCTGTGACTGTCACTCAATGGAGGCCGGTAGGCCTCCTGGGCAAATGTGCCAGCTTCTAGTTCCTTTTCCAAGAAAAAATCCTGCCTCACTCATTAGTGGCTACATACATAAATTGGCTCAGAGCAGCATTCTTCCTAGAGAGAAGTCCAGAGACACATTTTTCCTATTAATAGAACAATATGGTCAAGCATGTGTCCCTTTAGAATTATGAAAAAAATATTCTTGACATAGACGTAGAGAAAATTGTGTAAAAGGAATACTTATAATAGTATAAAATATGAATTTTTAGATTGGCAGAATTTAAAGGAAATTTAGTGGTCATTTGGCTCACTGATTAACTTGAACTTGGCAAAGTAAAAACAATAGCGATTTATTTAATGCATTGGTTGAAGAATAAATGGAGAAACACTTCTCCATTAGAATTATATAATAAGCTGGCAGTGCTAAACATGAAATCAAATAGAGTCCCCCTAAAATGTAGCAGAAGCACATGTACTGTATAATACTGGAAGGAAACATAATACAAATAAGAGATGGGATATTTTTGTTATCTGTATCCAAGTTTTGGTGGCACTAGGGTTTGAACTCATGGCCTTTTGTTTGCGAGGCAAGCACTCATGAACCATACCTTCAACCTGAAAGTCCATTTTTGTAAGGACTAGATAGTAAATATTTTCATATGTGCGGGTCCTGAGATTGTACTGCTCAACCCTGCTGCTTTATGGAAGAAGCTGTGGACAATAGAAGGACAAATGGGTGTGGCTGTGGTCAAGAAAATTTTATTTACAAAATCAGAAATTTAAAGGGATTTGTCACACAGATTGTAGTTTTTAGTCTTTTATTATAAAAAATAGAGAACTGATCTGGCTAGATAGATCAACCAGATAGAGATGAATCATATGCAAGACTATCAAATATTCATTTTTGCACATGACTATATTTTACTCTAAATGTATGCCCTGTCCTATTTGTTTACATTAGCATATGTTTTGTTTATGAAATAATAAGGTAAGCAAATGGTAAAATTTGTTTATTGCATTTCTTTAATTGGTAAAATAAAGACATCTTCCACATTAAAAATATATTTTGCTGATATATAAATCAAATACCATTGGATCACCATTAATGTACCTTCTCACTGTCATAAGCACCAGTGTTCACTTAGGTGCACACCTGATGGGATATTTTTCATACTTTCTTACTATTTTAGTAATAGGGAGTTCAATACTTAATGGATATCAATTCCATTTTGCAACAGTTGTCTTTATTGAAAAATCTTGCAGAAAATCATGGACATTTTGATGTAGACATCTTTCTATAATAACACATGAGCTGGAGAATCTAACTCTTGATTATCACTTTTGTGTAGCCAGGGACTCACATTTTAGGTATAGTCAACAGCTAGAAGTTTGGTATCTATCAGAATCAAGTATAAATTCTAACTCTAAAAGATACTAATTACAGTTCTTGGGAAAATTACTAAATTCTCAGAGTTCCAGTTTCATTAGGTCCAAAATACTAATAACATCACATATAGTATAGGCATTTTAGTTTTAATTAAGAAAATGAATATAAATTGCCTAGAAGACAATTACATGGAGAAGGATATTGCTGAAATCATACTTTGCATTTGGTAGTGGAAGGATATCAAATCATTATACAAGTCATCAAATACATATTTCTGATTGCATCATTCAAAAATATATATTAGACACATAAAATGTCTTGCACAATGAAGATCAAGGTGCAAATGGATTTAGCTTTTCTGATCTTACACTCTAGCAGATAAAGGATAGTGTTGTCAATACTCACATGATTCCACAAAAATGATAGTAATAGGTGAGTATGATAAACGTCAAGTGTCTTTTACTCACGTATGAATACTTGATCCAGAATGATAAGTTCCATGCCTCTTAATAGTTATAGATCTACATACAATGCTTTCCATAATTAGCTATAGGACATAAATGATACCAAGACTTACTTGCAGATTGTTAACAAAATTCTTTCTCTGACTTTCTAATAATCATATATTTGGTTTCTGAGAATATGTTTAGCAGATCCATATAAACTTGCATGGGTATATTTCAAATAGAGGTATAAATGAATGAATAATTTTAAAATAATGAAATTGGAAAGCTATATATAAGAAGACTAAGTTTGAGAGACAATCTGAATTGCATCTTAATCTAGGCATGTTTGATGTTTAGTCTAGACATCATGATTAAAGATGATTATGTCAGGGTCTTAACAAGCTCAACATGCGTCCTTCAATTCAGTAGGGTTTGTAGAAATCATATTCTATTCAACCCCCTCACATCTGATTACCCCTCCATCTGTAGGAAGAAATCCTGGAGAGGACAAATTTGCAAACTGAAGCCAAATAGAGGTTTAGATACAACTCTGCTACCAAACCGCCTATGTCAGAATTATACTTCTGCTTTATATCTTTAGATTATTGTGTTAGACTATACATGGACCCAATATATCACAGGAGTAACTTGCAAATTCAACACAAATTTAAAGATCTAACAAACACATCAAGTAGAGCACACAAAACATTTTTTGCAGTATAAACTCAAATTGTACTTGAGTATTTTCTTTTTGAGGGTGAGTGAGTACATTTGCTATGGTACAAGTAAGAGTCAACAGGTACACAGGAAGAGCATGTTTTTCCCTAACTCTCTGGCAACTACACTCTTCGCTTTCTTCCTTCTTTCTGATTAACTTTGTGGATCTATCATATGCTCAGCAGCATTTCAGAATGGTGATGAGAGTAGTCTGCAATATGCAAGGGCTGCAGACCAGGAGAACACCTGGGAGGAGAAATGCTGGCTTTTTCTAAGACCACACCTTCTGTTATAGACCACAAGGAAAAGAAAAGGATGGTGACTCCTTTGAGTAATAAACTGCCAGGTGACAGTCCCAGTCAGATGCAGTGGACACCTGACGTGATGAATTGAGCATAAAACACACAATTTTAAGGTAGAATCATGGTATAGAACTAAGAGACAGTGCACATTATCAAAAAGAAAGGACTGCAAGCTTTCCTGAAAGAGCTGAGAAGACAAAAGCTTTCCTGAAAGAGCTGTGACTGAGGAAGTGACAGGAAATGGCCCAGCAAGCAGATGAGGAAAGAGCTGGTGAGAAGTACGTAAAACGCTCCTGCGTGCTTTGGCTCCTTATGCATCCTGTATTGATCAGCAAAATCTCTACCTCATGGGTTTAAGAAGAAAACATAAAAGAGAAGGGGATATCTCTTTTATAATTTCTACTATGTATTCCTGTTTTGTTTTTATCATAGGTTGAAAGTAAGTGTTTGTAATCATGATTGCTCATGGTCTTTTCAACATAAACCTTTTTTGTGGCAGAGAGCACTTTAGGTGAAATATTTGTTAGACTTTGATAATTGTTGACTCTGGATGATAGGCACACTGGGTTTGAAATACTACTCTTTCTCTTAAAATAACAACCCTCTCTTGAACCCTATACAATAGCCCAGCAAACATCCTATTTCCCTCTCTACCCTACTACAAAGCTTCCTGAAAACTTTTCTGTACTTGTTCCCCACCACCTGCATTCACCATTCAGTGCACCCTGTCTGACTTCAGTCCACATAGTTTCACTAAAATTGCTTTTATCAAAGTCAAAAATAGTCTGAAGACTGGGAAACAAAATAGGCGCTTTTTATGTGTATCTTACCCTCTCTGGTTTTACATCAATCCCTTACATAACTTCCTAATTACAAAAACTGCTTCCTTTCTGTGTTTCTCTCTCCTTCATCTTCAGATGTCACACCAGTTCTGAATCTCTGAAACGTACTTCTCATCTAGTTTATCTTATCTCAGTTAATGACATGCTCATTTTTGCAAGTCGATGTAATAAAAAAATTAAGAGGCATTCCCTATTTCCAGTCTATCAGTCTTTTGGTTTTATCTGTATAGAATTGTGGAGTTTGTTAGTCCTCTTTATCTCTATGCCATTACCCTTGTTAAAGTCAACATCTCAACTACTATAGTAAATAGTCTTCTTGACTCTGCTTCAACATCTCCTGCAATTCATTCTCAACAAAGCACCAAAAACATCTCCAAAAATTAAAATCAAATAATGTCACTCCTGTGCTCAGAAACTTTCTATAGCTCACTTTTGTACTGAGGAAAAAAAATAACTGCTTACTTCAGTCTACAACTACCACTTGACCTGACCTATGTACTGACAGCCTTCTTCAATATTACCTTAAGCTACTCTTTTCTCCTTTACTGTTTGTTCCACACCCACTGACTTCAGCCCTAGAACACATCAACTTTTTCCTTTCCTTCAAAATTTATAATGCTGTTTCTATCAATTAAAATGCATAGCACTGCTTTGCTTAGTAATTGTCTGCTCTTAAACTTCAAGGCTCAGTTTAAATGATAACCCCTCAAAGATGTCTGCTCAGAGTCTCTATTTAATGTATAATTATTCTTCATGTATCTTACAACAAACATGCAAACTCTTTGAAAGCAGTAGCTCTTCCTAAGGTGTACTCACCTTGATGTCTGACATAATTGTCCGATACGCAAAGTTCAACAGACAATGTGTCTATTGAACAAATTGTCAATAGACCAAAAATTATTTTGAAGAAAATAATTGTAAAATAAATAAAATGTAACCATTATATAATGATTTAAGTGTTTTATTTTTTAACTTAAGCAATCTATTTCACAAAACTTGAAAACTAGATTGAAAGCTTTATGTGGCAAATGAGTTTGTACTATGATAAAATTATTTCTGCATTTAATGTATAAGAAATACCTTTAAATTACAATAATAATAGGAATTATTGATCACTATAGAGAGCTCAGGTTGAACTTAATAAAAATCATCAAGAAGTAGGTAGGAAGAGGTGAGATGGCCTCTCATTTGTTTCCTGCAGATCAGTTTTTAGTCAGCCATTGGCTCTCTTTATTTATGTTTGAATCTTTAAAAAATGATATCTAAGATTTGAAAATGTTTCATTTTTTAAATCACAGTTTAACAAGCTAATCTGTAGGGCAACTATATAATTGATTTATATATTTTTTTCTTTTTTTGTGCCTATCACATTTTAATAAACTAATCTGTAGGGTAATTACATTATAGTTTTATATATTGAATGCAAAACATTGTTTATATATCCTCACCCCCCCAAATCAATTAAATGCCTCAAAAACATACCAAACTTCTACTGAGTTAGAAGCAGAGGAGTGAGAAGGCATTTTATCTTTTAGATGTATATTAAACCTCCACAATTATTCCTTGTCATGTCACAAAAGGAAAAGTGGAATATGCTTCCATGAAATAGCCAGTTATAATCAACTTCACAGAGAATATTGCTGGGAGAGTTCTTCCTTTCTTTTCAGCTGATCCTTTTGTCCTGTAATTGAATTGAATTTGCTCTTCGCCCATTCCTCCCAGACAGTTTCTCATTTGAGAGCTGAAGATGTATTGCACTAATATATCGTCAGAATGACAGTGCTGTGATGATGCATGGGAGGAATACATCTTCAGAGCTCCATTACTGCCCAGAAACAATATAGCTGCTCCTGGATTACATTCAAACCCAACGCAAAAAGGAACATTTTAAAAACTTGGCTAACAAGGAAAGAATGTGGCGGAAAACCTGTAAAATGAGGTTTGTTTGTTTGTTTTGGCAGAACTGGGGATTGAACCCAGGCCTTCTTCTTGCTAAACAAGGACTCTACAACTTGAACTATGCCCTCAGCCTTTAGTTTTTAAAACAGGGTCTCAGTAACTTTTGCCTGGGCTTGTTTTGAACTCACCTTCCTGCTTCCTTTCAAGTAGCTGTGATTGTAGACATGAAACACAATGCCTGGCATGTCATAGTTATATTAATGAATTCCACGATCCTGTGTACTTTGAAGACAAGTTTCCAAGTATACTAAAATACAGCTTATTATTGATGGTAAATTTATGTAAAGATATTATCTATTAATTTCTGAGGCATATAATAAAACATAGCCTTAGTTGGACACACAAAAAATCCAAAGAATCTAATTATTTAAGTCTTAATCTTTCAGGCAAAGTTTAATGCAAATTTTATGTACCATAAATATTACCTTTTTACATCTTGTCAGTCTAGCAAAGTTAGTTACTTATAATTTTATAAACACTTTTGTTATGATAGTAGATATTTCATGAATGTTGGTCCCTTTGAGAAAATTCCCCTTGCAACATATGTATAGAGGATGGAAGTGCTACTTTCTGATAGAAAATTCTGTTCATATTACTTTTGGGGCCTTTAACAGTCTGAAATTGGATTGGACAGTAAACTAGGATTAAGTAATTTATAGATGATGATGTTAATAATAATAAGCAGAAAAACATGACACCGTTACTCATAGTCATCTAATCAGTTTCTTTTATATATTTTTACCTTGGCTGCATTTCAATCATTATTATGTAGAAGTCTCAGAGAGACTGCTCCTCAATTATGATCCTAACTCCTTAGAAATCTATAGCTGTATGAAAGACTATTTTACAGAATAAAATTAGAGAAAATATTCTCTTTAAAAATGTACCCCTTCTCCAATACATTTGTTTCATGTCCTTCCCTCTCTTCATCCAGTTTTTGTGTAATCTGAATAAATAATTCAAACTTGCATTTCTGGTTCTTACTCAGTAAATATTCCTCCCTCCTGTACATAATGTGTAGAATAACTCAAAATAGTAGATACCATCTTACTAGTGTAAAAATGCAATTGTTACATCACATTTACTTAATTTTATGCTAAAAGAACACAGTATTTACTATCATCTGCTCTATCTCTCCTCAAGTAATTTTTGTGTAAAAACAAAATAATGTAAGAGAAATTTTAATACTAATAGCTAAGAATTGGGGCCCTTAATTTTTGATGAGTGTTCTTTAAAGCTCTTTACCTGTAATATCTCTTATATATAAAAACCAAGTAAAATTAATACTTTTATTTTTTCCATTTTCCAGATGAACGAATTATGGCACAAAAAGCTTAAGAAATCTCCCCAGTTTACACACATGCATTAAGGAGTCATGAGAGAGTTGAAATCAGGTAGTGTGAGTATTAACCATGTGCTTTTAAACACATTTGGTATATAACCTTTTAAAATAGAAGCTCATAATTAAAAATTTTATTTTTTTGTATGGGACTGGGGCTTGAACTCAGAACTTTTCTCTTACAATGCAGGTGCTCTACCCTTTGAGCCACACTTCCAGTCTATTTTGTTCTGGTTATTTTGGAGATGGGGTCTCAGGAACTATTTACCTGGTTTAGACTCATACCACAGTTCTCCTGATCTCAGCCTCCCAAGCAGCTAGGATTACAGACGTGGGCTACCAGCACCTGGTTGAGTTTTTTTAAATAGAAGCTTTTTTGAATAGAAGTTTCATAATTATACATATAGTAGAAATAATCTCTACATATGTATGTAAATGTAAAAATGAGACCTGTTGAAAGTATTCCAGGAATGGGGGGTGGGGGATAAAGGAAAATGATGGAGGGGTGAATTCAACTAAGACTTGAATTTGAAAAGTCATTATGAAGCTACTGTATCTTTCTTATTTATGGGTATTTTAGTATAGCATCAAAAACAACATAAAATTTTAGTAAGCCCTGTTTGTGTGTAAAAGCAACCATGATGAATGTGAGCTTACATATATGGGGTGAATAACCAAATTGTATCTTTATTAACTGTAGGGTTCAGATGATGACTTCAACCTGGGTTCAAATTGACATCATGCTCTTTTTCTCATGAACCTGGTACATGAAGTTACAATATTTTATATGATAACCAGATAACATATGCTAACTTAATGTGTTGAAGCAGTGCAAGTAACAAAATAAATACTTAGTAACTACTAATATAAGTATTAGGTGGCTCATTTCATAATGCCTAATGGTGTTCATTCTGAATCCTTATAGAATCCAATTAATATTATGAATGGAATTTTTATCCATACAGTCCCACCTCAGCTTGAATTAGCATGGAATTTACAACAAAATTAAAAGCTACATTTTCTAAGGTGGTAACCTTTAGCCAACCTTATTCTTATTTACATACACCCATTTATGTACTACCTTTCCCTAATGCAGATAATGTAACACTGAAATTACCAGGGAAAAAGACTCTAGAAAAATTCAATTTTCAAATGTAAACAGGCTAATGCTAACTATTATCTTCTCCTCCAATTCAGTCCAATGAGGAGAACCATAATTTATAGTGTTATTTTTTTTCTAATGCCCATGCTCTTTCAGAAAACCAAATTCCATAAAAAAAGAAAAAAATCTTTCATGAAATGCTTGATGGGTTCCTGGCTTTTGTTTGTTTGTTTGTTTTGTTTTTAATATGGGTAAGCACTTTCCTTTGAGAATAGTGAATTATTTTTATATTAATTCATCATATCATCAGGCACATTGTTTGGTCTTATATATGTTTTAAAATACCAAAAATTTTCTTTCTTTCTATATTCAAATACCAGGAATTAACAATTCTGAATATAAACAATTTAGCATAGCTCACCACTAACTGGAGAGAAGTAGAGAGGACTTTGGAAATAGACAAATGAAAGTTAAAATTATAAAGAAAACTCTCAGAACATAGAGGCAATTTTAACTGCATATATAAATTATTGGTGTGCAATCTTATGGTAAAAGTTTAACTTGCCATTATTATGTAGATTCATTCATTATATAATTACCCATTATGTAAAGCCATTACAGAAATTCACAAAAGTGCCACGTAGAGTGCTGCTCTACAATGGAACTGGAACCATAGCTTGTAATCTGAAGATCTAGCATTGTTGAAATGTCATCAGCATAAATTGCAGGTTTTACTGAATTTTTTCTTTCTAACATGAAAGAGCAAAGTGCAATGTCAGGATTGCAAACCTGAAACAAGATTTTTAAAGAATTACAGTGTTTGGGTAAAAGGCTGCTCTCCTAAGGAGCACACACACACACACAGCTTCTTCATCATATCACTTAGCCCAGTACTCAGGCATTTCAAAGAAGACTTTCTTTCACGAAAAAGGAACTATTCTCAGAATTATTTTAAACAATAGATTCCAACAATGTACATTCTTTTTAATGAACAATTTTCATTGTTTATTGTCTCCTACTTTTTCCTGATAATTAGTAATTAACATTTTCTGTCTTAAGGTTGTATTTAATATAATTATGGAAGTTTTAGTAGGTTCAACCTGTATGTCTGTCAGCTGGGAAACAACTCTATAATTCAATCCTGTTTTAAAGTATCCAATGCAGGAGTCAGCAAACTTTCTCTTAAGGAACCAGATCAAAAATAGCTTAGGATTTTTGCAAGCCATTTAGTCTCTGTTGCAACTGTTGGACTTCACTGCAGTAGAGCAAAAGCAGCCATAGGCCATATGTAAAGGAATGAGCATGGCAACGTTTGAAAAACAAAACAAGGCAACCTTTATTTTTAAAAATGGAGAGCAGAATAGGCTTCAGATTGCTGATCCATGTTTGATGAATACTTGATTTCATTTTCTCTATTTATTCTGAAAATATGCTCATTGAAAAAGCTCAAAGAACTTAAATTTCCTATTTTAGAATATGAGCTTTCTTTTCCATTAAAATTTTTCCATTAGACATTTACAATGTTTAACTTATAGTGCAAGTAAGCCAATAACAGTAATACTTCTTAAAAATACAGAAAATAACATTGTTTTTCATAAATTCCATATTTTAATACACATGATTTCCAAATATTCCCTTATGGTGCTTTTAATGTTATTAAAATAATAGTGTTATTATTATTATAATAATGAGTGATAAATATGTAGATATTTTTTATTAAACTCAGTATTCTGTCCTAAGTAAAAATACACCAAAGAATAAAAAATTAAAATACTCTCAGATGAAGAAGACTAAGAGAATTTTTCTACAGTTGACTTACCTATGTTTTTAAAATAGAAATAAAATAGTAACTAAGGAAAGTTAAAACCATAGGGAAATGGGAAAAATAAAAAGATAGGTAGATACAAATTACTTTCTTTCTCTTGAGTTTTCTAAATTTGCTTCCCAGTTGAAACAAAACCCATAATACTTTCTCAGTAGAAAATATTTTATCACATACAAGGAAAAGATAAATATATTTTCAAGGGCAAAGTAAGCGAAGTAAGGTTTATGTATCTTACTGGAACTGATAAAAGTTGAACATCCTTAGACTGTACATTATGTACTTATATAGAACAAATATATAGAATAAATACTACAAAAGCCATACAAAGAGATATACTCAAAAACACTATATATAAAGCAGAATTGTAAAAATTTCTCAGGTAATTTCCAAGAGGGCAGGAAAAAGAAAACAGAGAAACAAAAAACAAGAGGGAATAAACAGAAAGTAAACAAAGAACACTATCATATTTAAGCTCTAACAGATTCATAATTTAACTGTGAATGTTCTAAGTACAGCAACCAAAGTACAGAAATGGGCACAGTAGATTATAAATAGCAAAACAAAACAAAAAATTGCTACATCCTATCCTAACTATATGCTGTCTGCAAGATTCTCACTTAGAATATAAAACCATATGCAGATTGAAAGGTCAACTAATAGAAATAAGTACAACTCTTTACTTGTTGCAGCCAAAAACCTGGAAATAACTAAATATTCTGCAACAATTGCATGACTAAAAGTTAATGGTGCATTCATATCACAATATACAATTCAGCAGTAAAAACATAAATTATTGATGCAAACCACAATTTGAATAAATTTCAAGGACATTATGCTAAATGTGAAAGGCTAATTTCAAAAGGCTACATAGTATATGATTCCAATTATTTAACATTTAGACACTGGAAAAATTTAAAACTGGCAAAGAGACTGGCAGTTATCGGGATCAGGGATGTTGGTGGGTGGGGGTGAGTGCGACTACGAAGACAGCACAAGAGAGAACTTTGTGCTGAGGAATAGACCTACATCTTGATTGTGGTTGTGGTGACATGAGTCAACTTATATAATAAAAACAACATAGACATATACATGCACTACACTAATGTCCATTTTCAAGTTTGATGCAATATTATAGTTATACTTTGGTAACCATTAGGAGAAACCAAATGAAGGGTACATAGAAACTATATATGAACTTTCCAATTTCCTGTATATTTATTATTATTTCAAAGTACAAAGTGAAAAAACATACTTTCATTTGGGAAAATTAAACACTTTTAACATTTACTGTTCATCTGTATAATTAGTTTACTTTTGAGGATTAAGCAAGTAAAGTTCAAGTACCTTCTTCATCACCTAAGGAATAGAAGGTAATGATAAATGTCATTTTGCCCTAGATTCCAATGGTATGAGCTCTTTGTGTGAATGGGCTGTAGCCATACTGAGGCCATAAGGAAAACAAAGGATTAATTCATACTTAGGGCTGTGTGTGTATTTATAATAGTATAACAATAGAAGAATGGGATAATAGAGAAACACTGAAAGGAAACATTTGCATATACCAGTACCACATTACTTCTTTTCCATTATGTCTTTGCCAGTACCAACATTATCTCTAGGGCTAAGAAACTGTCAGGAGGTCAGGGACAGTAAGGTGCATCCATTGCCTATACTTTGATGCCAGACCCTATGCTAACCCTTGTAGTATGAGGAGGAGCACAATGCTTCTGGACACAAGGAATCCCCTGTCTCATGAAGCCACAGACAAATAAAGCCAATGGCTCCATTCAAGGGGTTAATTCTACTCAAGTGGTAGCACAAAGTTCTATGCAACCATAGAAGAAAGAATGCCTGAGTCTTCCTGGAATGCTTAGGCATGGTTCCATGAAAAGGATAAGTAGGATGAGTAAGAACTTTTCAATTAGATAAAAGGACAAAGCATACTCATAGTAGAGGAATCACCAAGTGTTAAAGCTGGAAAAGCAAATTTCCACCTTGTCTAATAATATAAATAGCAAGGCTTCCATATCTAAATTTTTTACTTCTCATGTACTCTGGTTCTTGATTTATGAATTTTTAGCCCATGATGTCTCAGAATTGCTGCAATGACTACCAAATCACCTCATGAATATATGAGTACTTGGTACCTATTTGACTTGATTTGCATTGTTCACCACTCACTTCTCAAGGAAACTTTTTTCTTATGGTTTATTGAAGCAATATCTTTATGACTCCATCCCTACATCTCTGACAATTTGTTTGAGGTCTCTTTTAGAAGTGCTGAATATCTTATTAAACAAAAGTGAGCAGTGTCAAGAGATTGACTTAGAAAAGAGGACTTGACTCTATTTAAATGTGGACAGGAGAGAGTCAACAGAAAAGAAGTGAAAAATGCTGAGGGAAAGGATATTTCATGGAACAGCCTGACAAATGAGAAGGGATGGAATATAAAGTAGTCTTTATCTTTAATGAGGAAATAGTCTTAATTCTTATGGATAATTAAGATAATATTATGCAAAAGTATTAGGCATATGGAAATTAGATAAAAAAGAGTTTGAGACATAGTTTGAGACCATGTGTTTATGGTCACATTTTAGCTTTACAGATAAGAAGAATGTTTTTGTCACCTAATAAGCAGGATCAGCTGTGAACATCTCTGGATATCACAGATAACAAAGAATAAGAATGAACTGGGAATTAGAGATCCAGAAAAATAACAATGAATACTGAGCAAAAAGAATGCTGGAGGTATCAGAATACCCAACTTCAAACTATATTGCAGAACTATAGCAATAAAAACAGCATGGTACTGGTACAAAAACAGACATGAAGACCAGTGGAACAGAATAGAGGACCCAGATATGAATACCTGTAGCTACACCCACCTGATTTTTGACAAAGGCACCCAAACTATAATATGGAGAAAAGACAGCCTTGTCAATGAATGTTTCTGAGAAAACTGGATTATCTGCATGCAGAAAACTGAGGCTAGATCTACGTCTTTCACCCTGTACAACTCAAACTGGATTAAGGACCTTAATACAAGACCTGAAACTTTGAAGCTAGTGCAGGAAAGAGCAGGGAGTACACTGGAACTAATAGGCATAAGCAATAACTTCCTAAATATAACTTAAATGACTCAACAACTAAGAGAAAGGATTGATAAATGGAGCTACTTCATGTAGATTCATACTAAAAACCTTCTGCACAACAAAAGAAATGGTCACCAGAGTAGAGAGGTAGCCCAAAGAATTGGAGAAAATCTTTGCCAGCTATACATTTGACAAGGGATTGATTACCAGAATGGACTAAAAAAATTACATTCCCCCCAAATTAGTGACTAATGAAGAAATAGACAAATGAACTGAGCAGATCCTTTTCAAAAGAAAAAGCCCAAATGGCTAAAAAACAAATGATGAAATACTCAACATTCCTGGTCATAAAGGAAATGTTAATCAAAATCATGTTTAGATTCCATCTTACTCCTGTTAGAATGACCAACATTCTAACAGGCAAGAATGTTGGCAAGGTGTGGGGAAAAAGGAACCCTCAGATAATGCTGGTGGGAATGTAAATTAGTACAAACACTATGGAAAACAGTATGGAGGCTCTTCAACAAACTAAAAATAGAGCTGCCCTATGATCCAGCACTACCACTCCTAGGGATATAGCAGAAGGAATGTAAGTCAAGATACACTAAACATGCTTGCACAGTGATGTTTATTGCAGCACTGTTCACAATAACCAAGGTATGGAAACAACCCAGATGCCCTACAACTGACGAATGGATTAAGCAAATGTGATACATATCTGCATACATACAATGGAGTTTTATCCAGCCATAAGGAAGAATGAAATCATGTGAATGAAATTGTAGGACATCATATTAAGTGAAGTTAGTTAGGCTCAGAAAGACAAGGGCAGCATGTTTTCTCTCATATGTGGGATATAGACACAATACAAATATAAGCAATATTATGAAAAACAGGTTACACTAAAGGGAGGAAACTAATGGGAGAGGGAGGGTAAAAGAAGGAAGTCAAGAAGGTGAATAGACATAATATACTTTCCATACAAGAAGGAATATAGAATTTTTAAATCTGTTGAAATCACTAAGAAAGAAAGGAGAAAAATGGAGGGCATGAACCAATTTCAGTTATAATACATATATACATGGAGATGTCACAATAAACTCCCTATACTGCTGTCTTAAACAAACAAAAATGTCATTTTTCAAAAACAGAGAACAGGAGGGCAAAACAGGTTCTTTCTGGGGGGTTGGTATCAGCGGGAGTGGGGAAGATAAAAGAAAGTGTGAAGAAGGCTGAATATGGTGGAAATAGCATATACTCATGTATGAAAATGGAAAAATGAGACCTGTTAAAACAATTGGAGGGATTGAGGGGAGGAAGGAATAAAGGAGAATGATAGAAGGGGTGAATTCAACTATGATATATTGTAAGAATTTTTGTAAATGTCACAATGTACCCCCAGTACAATAATCATATAATAAAAAAGAAAAATAAATAAGAATAAAAATTAAAAATAACAACGAATAAGTAAAGATTTGAAAAAGACTTTCAAAATGTTTCTATGTTATATCACACCTATTTTGAAAATTTATCTTAAATTTTTTCCTGGCTATATCTAGGTTTACTGCTATAATGACATGCCATTACTTATTTAATTATTTCTCAATATTTAAAGTCAAATCCTGTGTCAAGTTCAGTGTTCTCTAGAAGCTGGAAATGATTTACTTCATGATCGCCTCATTTGACAACTGTGTGGATTATATTCAAGAATCACAAATAGTCTCCTTAATTGCAGAGACAGGTTTGGAAATTATATGTGGTCTAATATTCTAATACATTTCAGTAGTATATTAATAGTTAACAGCATGGAATGTTTTCTGTAAAATATAAACCCTGTGTAATGTTCTATAGTATTCCTTTGAACACTCATTAAATTCTGTGAATTGAGTTCAATTTTCATAACAATTTTAATGAAGTTAACCATTTTAATGAAGTTAACCATTCTGTGTAACAGCTTACTGTTGGTAAGAGAAAGAGCTGGATCTCAAACCAAGTTTGTTTGAGACCAGGGTTCATTTTAGTTTTGTATGGATGAGATATGTAAATTGCTATAGAACTAGAATATAGTCATGAGGAAAAATGAGGCAAACCCTCAAACAATAGGCACTCTATTTAAAAAAGTATATGTTGGCATTGTTGAAAACTGTCATTGATCCACATTACAAAGAAAGGCTTAGGAACTAGTTCCTGGGCTAAAGGGGACCACAGTGGTATAGTTGTTTAATATAATACATGGTCTTGGATGGGATTCTTTATTACAATTTTCTTTCTCTAAAAGATATCATTGGATCAATTGACAAAATTAGAGTACAGATTAGTTAGGGAAAAGTAAGATGCAAATGTTAAATTTACTGAAATAGCTCAGTGTTATAGACAGAGAATGTCCTTACTCTTCAGAAATACTCACTAAAATATCTAGAGATAAAGAAGGCCAAGATCTATGCCTCTAAGGAATGCACTCAAAGCATTCAGTGAAAAATGTGCATATGTACAGTTCTCAACTTAACTATGGTTCTATTTAGGATTTCTCAATTATATGATGATGCAAAAAATGGCATATATTCAGTAAAAACAAAACTTGTAATTTTGATCTTTTCCTGAGCCAGCAATACG
Source organism: Castor canadensis (assembly GCF_047511655.1). Classification (NCBI taxonomy): domain Eukaryota; kingdom Metazoa; phylum Chordata; class Mammalia; order Rodentia; family Castoridae; genus Castor; species Castor canadensis. Next base: position 103,388,818 of record NC_133392.1, on the reverse strand, counting down.
TGGTATGAGACTCACAATGCTAGGCAGTAGCAGCAAGCTGCTCTCTCAGTCAGTCACACAGGTAAACCGTCAGTATTCTGCAATGTGCTATGTTGCTAAGCAATGCTGTTCCAGTAAGCTAGATGTACTAAATGCATCTTTGACTTATGATATTTTCGACTTATGAGGGGTTTATTAGGATGTCACCCTTTCATAAGTCAAGAAGCTTCTGTATATCCCCAACACACTGAGCAAATTATGAAGCAAACAGGCAAAATGATGATGGATGAAACTGAGTAAAGGCTATAAGGTGTTTGTACTATTTCTCTAACCTTTTTGAATGTAAATTTGAAATTGATTTCCAAATATCAAACAGAGAAAAAATATAAAGAAACAAATCATTGGTCTAAGTGAACTCTAAGGAATTTCATATATCCAGAATTTCTCAGGGAAGATGGTTTTGGTGAAAGTACACTCAGTTGTTTGAATAAAAAAGTAAAATTGCAAGTCCAACTGGTAAAAAATGCAGATAAATCTCAAAAACTTGCCACTGCTTCTAGAATTGAGATGGAACATATCTATACCTGTTTTAACTTAAACCTGTTCACATGTTCTTGGTTGCTTTGAGACATATTTTCTTTCATGATATAACAAAGGAAATTACAAGCATATGGAAAATATTAATATTGCTTAGGTAAAATATGAGCAGTTCAAAGAAGCTCACAAAGATACTTTGAAATATAAATATAAAAGCTGAAACATGACTAATAAAATTATTAGACATGTTACTTAAAGCAGAAACTCCCCAGTGATGTGCAGTTGAATATAGATCTTCAATGAATTATAATTTAAATTATTGGAAGCATTTATAAATATATTCTCAGAGTCTAGATATTCATTAGGTAACAGTTAATAGTTATGCTAATTTTTACTCATTTGCTACGTATGGCAGGATCAGAAAAACAAATCTATGTACAGTTTAATTTATAAACCCAATCTGTCGTCTTTCAGCTTTATGATGTTATCTATTATTTTCTGGTAAATTCACTAAGCAACATTCCTGCTATTTAATTAAACTAAAAAAGAAAATGCATAATAACAAGTCCTGCAAAACAAGAGAGTTAAATCACATATTAATCTTAAATTAAATGCAGATAGAGATTGTGTGATCATTCTTATAAAAATTAGGGTACCCTATCAGATTAAATGACTGGAAAGATGATTAAGAATCAGCTGTACATTTGCATATGTCTTTATACTTTTAAAATCACATTCATGCTAATTACCTTATTTCAGTCTCACAATAGCCCAGATATAGTTGGTCAAACATATATAATTGCCAATAGCTAGAATGAATAAATTTAGGAGATCTATTGTACAGAATGTGGACTACAGTTAATGGTGGTACATTGCACTCTTGAAAAATGCAGAGAGAGTTGATCTTAAGTGTTCTCACCACAAAATATCTACGTGAGGTAATGCATTTGTTAATTAACTAGATTTTACCCTTCTGCAATGCATATATACATCAAACCATTGTGTGCATGATAAATACACATAACTTTCTTTCAATTTAAAAAAGTGAGTGGAGACTATTTTTTTTCTTTTATTCATGTGTGCATGAGTGGAGACTATTGTCATGCAATTTTTGGAAAGTAGAAAACTACTTTAGCTTTGGGATCATTAAGACTAAGAGATTTGCACAAGGATTGACTGAATTGATGAATAGAACTACTATTCCTGAGTTTGTTTCACTTCTACCCCATAGAGAGTCCTGCCATGAATTAGGTGTTCACATACAGTTTTTGATTTTGTAGCAGCTCTAGAGAATGAAGTGTTGGCAGTCAAGAGCACTCTCAAACTTCAGAAATATTATAGGGGCCATAATGCATATTATGTGTGTACTGTGGTTATATTGATTTTTCTCTCCCATTAATAGTAATACTAAGCATGTGATGTAAGTTTTATTAGACCAACTGCATAAATGAGGAAACTGAAATACCCTTAAGGATAAGTGATAGTAAAGAAAGCTTTAGCAGATAAAAGAGATGTCTGATTGTATTGTTTCTACCCCTACATAAAATGTTCCTTTCTGATTTCATTAAAAGCAATTTTATTGCTCTTGCTTTGTTGGAGTTACTTCTACCAAAAATAAAAATAAGAATAAAATAAAATTTTATTTATCTGAAAAGAGGTGGAATCCTATTTGTTAAAAGTATTTTTAACTCCAGGAAATGCCAGAACTATACAGTACAAACTTTTGAATTGTACACAACTGTTAGAGTGTGACAGTGAAGGCAGACCTATCTTGATAATGATTATCACCACCTTCCTGAAATTGACTTAATTTCTTTGGGAAGATGTTCACAGCAGCAAAAATGCTGGGAAACCATAAACATATTACTGCCCTTAATTTCACCTACCTATGCGATTTATGTGTGCAAGTTACTTTAACTCTGCAGTTTTTAGATTCCCTCATCAGTTAAAATTTAATTCTAACTCCAAAATCCTTGATTCTGAACATCAGTTTGAAATTAGACCCAGCAACCTCACAATTTGTATAATTTCCTTCTCCCCTGATTACTTTAGCAGTTCATGCTGGCCTATTAACATGTGAATGCCGATTGAATAAATCCCTTACCCATTTAAATGAAGATTTTTCTCTTGTGATATTTCCATTTGAGTCTTTTGTCTATTGATTTGTGATTATCCCCATATACTAAAGTGAAAATAACCCTGACTAGGAATCAAGAGATGGTTTTATTCTGGGATCTGACAAACAGTGCTCATTTGGCTTTTGTGAACTATATAGCAATTAGATAATAAAATGTATAAAAAATATGCATCCTCCCTACACAGAAATTTAAATAAGCTGAATCAAGTTCTGAATATGTGGAGTTACAGAAGAACAACACAAACAACACTGATGTATCCATTCCCACCTTACCTGATGGGGAGATATGCCGCCAGGAAATGGAAGGCTCTGGTTTCCCAGTGGCCAAACACGTAAGGGTGACATTGGTTCCTTCATTGATGGTCATATCACTTGAGATGTCATAAATCTTAGGAGGAACTGAAATGGCAAAACATGCATTGGTCAGATAAAACTTTGTTGGGTTACATATAACTAACTCTTTGACATCCTACAATAAAGGTTTAGCGATGAAATGTCCTTCCAGCCTCTGGACTTCACTTGAAAGATGAATTCTATAGAATCTCAAGATTTTGGAGAGTTTTATTCATCATTGGCTTTATTTGTCTCATCATTAGACATTAAATACTTTATGGTTAATGGAGTATTTAGTAATGATGGAGTTTTAATATTTAGTATGTATTATGAATAATTTGTTCTAAATAAATAAGAATACACCTATCAATTCCATTCCAGGCATCTTCACTGTAATCATGGTTTCCTATTGAAATAGTTAAATAAAAGTGGAAATTTTGAAGAAATTTCAGACAGCAGAACCATTATGCCTACATGCTGGTTTAAAAGCTGCATGAACATCCACAGGAGTGGAAGGTAAGGTGTCAGAGTCACAAATGCATTTTTCAACTTCAATTTTGTATCTACAAGATAGTAGGTCTGGACTTTCTCAGACTTTATGTTCTAAAGAACACAGATTCTAAGGACTGTGCAAAGTGGATTCGATGTGTTTTGTGTCAGTTAAAACTGGAAAATGCTGGCTAAAACAAATTTCTTCACTTCAAGAATTCTCAGAACCTTCAGTGTGTCTTTATGCATTATGAATTTACAAGGCTGATGGGGAGAATATTATACTGCATGTTTTCTGTTATATTACAATATGGAAACTTTTATCCCAGAATTTGATCTTGGAATAAAAGTTGGCAAATATTGGATAGAAAAAAACTCTCTAAGCTAAAATCCAGTATTAAATTTCCACATTCCCTGGGAAATTAAATGATCTAGTAATTGTCTAACAACATGAGTCCAATGCTGGTGACTTGTGTTATCTAAAGCAGTTACTAACTTATCTTAGTCTATGTGTCTCTGTGAGCAGGAGACAATCACAGTACATACCTTGTGCAGCTGTGGTGGGGATTAAATAAACTAATATATGTTTTAAAAATCAGAACTTACAAAAGTGCCTGGCATCAGTGTTAGCTCTTATAATCATATGTGGTAATACACATACACTGTGTTTGAATTTAATTTCAGTGTTGCTCTTTCTTAAGCCTTAGAAGAGTCCTCAAACTTCACCACTTTGGTAGTATATGTGATTGACTTGTGCCATAAATAGGTTTGACCAATATTATGAAAAAAAACAACTGCATGTTGATAACCCGGGTCATATCTAAGTAAATGGCAATTAGTCACACTGGTAGTTATTAGAAAAATATTATTTAAAAAAAGATAAATGATTTTCCTGTAATCATTTAAATTATTCCAATCTTTTACTTATGCAAGAAATGTGCTTTAATAGTCATTTTAAAGCCATAACTAAAACCTGTTGTAATTATAAATTAAATTACCCATACATTGAAAATTACTTTTGATTACTTTATGAAACTCTTTTTATGGAGACAAAACTCTGCCATAAGAAATCATGGATGATATGTTTACAAATACAAAATATTTGATCACATATAAATGTTGACATGATTGAGAAAAAAAAAACTTGTTCCTAAGTGACATACTGTTGTAACTATTTCTAAATGCCAATTTAATTGGCATTTGAAACATATTATTATCAAATTCTTTAGTGAGCTATTCTAAAAAAAAAATTTAAAAAAACCCATCCAACAGAACATTCTGTTCAGCTTAACTGCAACAGAGTGGAAATAAAGACATTAAAATGTTCTAGAAGGATAATATAGAAAAAAACTGCATGGCTTTATGGAGAAAAGGAAAGTTAATGAAAATAAAGTTACAATACTAAACAAAAATGTCATTTGGATATTATAATGAACATACAAACTTGCATATTTATTTAATCTGACCCACAAACACTTATAGATTATCTTAAAGAATCAATTCAGGATTTATTGAACCCACAATATTCTGGGAACCTAAACTGCTTGCTTCCTCAGTCATGGTATAAAGTCAGAGCATTGTTTCATGGGCAAGTGGATTCATTGTTTTTCCATTTGTTCGCTGAAAGTACAGGCTTCTTCCTTAAAATAGGTTTTAAGATACCTATTTGGATTATGCACACAATCAGTAGATCTGTGTCTTAATATGCCCATTAGGACAAATAAAATATAAATACAAGTGGTTCCATTTCTAATGTTCTACTTTACTTTACATTGCTCTACTACAACTTCTTCTACTCCAAGCTTACCACAAAGAAGAGTGAAATGTGAATTCCCAAGTGAGTGTTTTGTGTCACTGATGGCTTTGATCATCCTAAAGCAAGGTAGATTCTTTCTAGGTATGTGTTATTATCTGAATGTTTGCATCTATCCAAAATTCTTATGTTGAAATTGTAACTCCTTAGGTGATGACATTAGCAAGTAGAGCTTTGGGAAGGAATTGGACCATGAATGTGATTTGTACAAGAGACCTGAGAGCTACTTAGCCTCTTCCACCACGTGAAGACTTAGTAAGAAGGTGTCATCTAAAAGAAAGAGATCCTTACCAGCACCAAATTTGTCAGCACCTTGATTTTGGACTTCCTAGCCTCCAGAACTGTGAGAAATAAATTGCTGTTGTTTATAAACCACCTTGTCTATGATACTTTGCTGTAGTGTCCTGACCAGGCTAAGACAGCATGTGTCTTATTGAAATAATACTTGTACCCTTTTCTCTCTGTCCTTTTACATTTCTCTTCTTCCTACAGTTTCTTCATTATACTAATTAGTTGCTAAGTGTTGTCATTGGTATTTATTTAATTGTTTATCGTTTATCTTCTCTTCATAGAAAATAAGTAGAGACCCTGTTTACTTTATTCAACAGTGTATCACCAGAATCTAGAAAAGGCCTGACACATACAGACATAGAATCATTTTTTATATTCTTTCATGTGCTAATATTTCTCCAACTTCTCACTGAAGATTTCCTATAAAATTTCATACCCTTATAATAATGACATAATATAAATCCTGAGAATAAGGTAAAAATCCTGTTATAGTCTTAAGTCTCCTGTGCGACTTTTATCTTGGATTCTCTGAGTTTAGGGATTGATTTTAACTCCTTTAAAAGTACAGTTTCTCCTATTCCATTGCTTATTATAGTTTTTTACATGCAAATTCTGAGAAATAATTATTCAATAATCATAGAAATTATATTTGACAAAATGGCTGTTGTATTTTAGGGAGCACACTGTGTGGGCTAGATTATTTTTTACTTTAGAAGTTATGTAAATTTAGAGCCAAAAGGATTTGATTGTAATAGTATGTACATATTATTTCTACTTTTTTTTTCCTCTACTAGTTAGGAGTCAGAGTTACTTCAGATAAACTACATTTCTGAAGCTTTTCCAAACTGCTTGAGTCAACAAGCTAGACATAACTATAAATCTTGGGAGAATTGGCTTTTTTGCACTCCCATATCTGGTAATGGCTGGCAATATCAAAAGAACATTCATCCTTTCACTGGGCTGGCACGTCCCTTTTCCGTCTTGGCAAGTCCCCAGAAGGTGAAAGCAGATCTCTGTTATATATCAAATCTCCTGGAAAAGGTGTTATTCACAAACTGAGAGAAGAAATTGTTTCATGATTCTTTTTCTAAATTGTTTAGCTTGTGGGTGCTTGATGGTCTCATGGCCTTTGTCTAACAGCAACATTGCTTTCTCCAACTGATAGACCATAACTGACTTTTTACAGTTGATGACATTTCAGAGATTTCTATGACTTCTCCCCTCATCCCATCACTCAGAGATGGTAAGAGGAAAAGATATCTAAGCATGAATTCAAATGCAAACTTGCCAGATTCATGAATTGCCTACTGGTGGAATATGCCAGATCAACTCAGGGGGTAAAGAACAAGTTTCAGAAAAATATCTTTCCTATTTCAGTTCCAACTTTGTATCATGTTACTTTTTTTAGTGTTTTCCTCATTTATAAAAGCTATACACACATTTTAAAATCTATTTCTTCTTTAGGTGGTCAGCTATATAAGTGTGGCAAAGCAACAGTGATCTATTTTAATTCTTCCATCCATCCATCCATCCACCCATTCATCCATCCACCCATCCACCCATCCATCCATTCATGCAACACACATTTATTGAACACCAACTTTATCAGGGAGACTAATCTCAAATAGTTCATGTCTGTGCATTCAAAACATATAACATTAGTGATTACAATATAGAGTCACATTCCCTACAAATAATTGCCCAAAAGATGTTTTGGGAATGTAATCTAATCTTCCTATGGAGTCAGAATTGGAGGGAATATTGATATTTGATAAGGCTTTTTGAAATAAATGGAATTTGAGCAGTATTTAATGGTCTACAAACAATATGGTCTTTTTCCCTTTTCCTTTCTCCTTTTATTTTGCAGTAGGGTGTTGTATCCAGGTAATTATCAGGGAAAAGTTCATGGATTTTCCTCAGCCCTGGGGTTAGAAAAGAGTTAACTCAGGAAGTTTTAGACCAACATGTATGCAGTATAAACTACCAGTGCTTATAAAAAAATCTGTGGGTAGAAACGTATAGGAAAACAGAAAGACTTCTTAAATTTTCTGTCTTGTTTATTTAAAATCTGTCTTCTAATTTAAAGAGGTTTTTCTTCAGAGCACCTTTTGACTTCAGGGTCTATATTAAAATGTAACTCTTCCTAGAAGAGATGATGCTTTAAAAGCTTGCATTCATTTTTAAATTTACTGAGAGCAAGATGGTGGATTGGAAATGAGTACCATATTGGAGGTAAAAAGATGTCAACACGACAGGTTTTTTCCAATGTGTTATTTTCCCCTGGGAAAACACAGTATTGGGTCAATGTACTAGCAGTGAGTGAGTCAAACAGAAATAGGGAGAAGAAAGTAAACATCTAAGAGAGATAAATATCATAGAATGTGGAGTTATAGAAAAGTTAACATGGAAATAACTTCCCTCATTGTTTTATTTTTCTTTCCATTTTCTCTTGTCTGTCTAATACATGGATTATGCATCAGGGGATAAGACAAAGCAAAATTTCCCTAAATTTTAGCACAGGTTTTCTCATTGAAAAAATGCATATTGATTTTCTAGGTAGATACTCAGTGGCAAGTAAAAACAAACACACTTATAAAGAAGTTTTATTATCCATGAAAATTAAATGTGATAGAAGAATTTAAAAAGAGTACTGGTTTTATGGAGGACAGCTTCACACTTACGTAATGATTTTTAAGTTTTTGATTGAAGGCATATTTCTTAGTTATCGTAGAAACACATGAAAGCAAAATACAATAATGTTATACAAGAATTTCAATACTTTGTACTGTAAAAATTGTTATTCTTGCTTCATTTTGGCTAGATGATCAAAGGTTGGCTTCTACATGTGACTGTATATACACCAGAGTTCAAATCTTGCTGTACCTTATGCTAACTTCAGCTATTCTCTCACTTAGGTGGTTCAAAGATATAAAATACTGCAAAATTCTGGACCATCATAGCAGCTATGCCCTCAGGCAGCAGCAGTAGTAACAGCAGGAGCAAGAAGGCTAACACACACTTGCTGTATGTTATAGGGACTCTGCAGTGCCTACGTGATTTATACTCCTTACAAACAGGAGTAACAAAATCCATAGGAAGAACACCACAGATGAAATACCTTAGGGAATACCCTTGTTGATGTCCACTTCTCATGAGGCAGAATTCTCAAGGAAAAAACTCCATGTCTTCAAAATCTGTAGCGATGGTAACATTTTATTAAGAATTGATAATGAGCTTTTTCCTGGAACTCATTTAACAATATATTTTAAAAACATTAAAAAATTGAATCCACAGATCTAATGATTCCCTTTCCAGGAATTAATCTTAAAGAAAGTAGGTGCCTTATTTTAGTATAGTCACTCTTCCCATAAACCTGGTGGGCAACTCTAGTGTTCTGTTTGGAAATGTTCCAACAAGCACTCTCAGGAATGGCTAGAGTGAACTTTTCTTGCCCATCCTTGGCAGTGAATTATACTCCACATAAACCAGAGAAAATAGCCAAGCTGTATCAAACAAGAACCCAGCTGCCTTCTTTGCAAACATTCCCCATAGCTAAAAGCTTGCTTTAGGGTGTTTTAAAGCATGAGATTCCAATGTTTATCCTTGGAGTCATAGAGTTATAATGTAACACCTGTCTCTGGATTTCATGAGTTTAGCCTGTTCAGGGTCAATGTGAGTGTTCCTTAGTAGGCTCGGGGCTCTATAAATGTAGATTTTTTTTTTTTATACTTAAAAGCTGATGTAGTCTTTTTTGTACTTACAGAGTAGATGCGCAGTTTCAGCACCATTAGAAAAAATAATGTGCCTTCTTTGAAGTGGTCAGGTATCTTTGTTCTTGCAAATAATATTTATTATTCAAATTATGTAGTTAATATACACTTACTGAAAACAATGTGGAAATTATAAAAATACGAAGGAAAAAGAACCGGTGGTATGTCTCAAGTGGTACAGCACCGTTAGCAAGTATGAAGCTCTGGGTTCAAACACCAGTACCAAGCAAAAGAGGGTGAATATGGTTGATGTATTTTCTACTTATGTATGAATATGGAACATTGAAACCTGTTAAAGTCATTTTAAATAGGCAAAATTGGGAAGACAGAGAATAATGGAGGGGATGAACCAAATCAGGGTACATTGTATGCATATATGGAAATGTCATAACAATATCCCATGTACAGCTATTATATACTCATAAAAATGTTGTTAAAATGAAAGAAAAATAATATATTAGGATGTAACATCTAAAATTATCCTTTGGTAGTTTATAAAAATTGAATATTCATGATATCATGTGATCAGTTTAATATGATACCACCATTTAGTGAGAATCACTATTAATAGTTTGATATATTTCACTTCAGTGTTTTTAGGCATGTAAATTTATGTAGATCCTGAAGAATTCCATATGGCCCAACAAGCTCACGAGGGAATTGGTGCTGACATCTTGGAGTCTTGGATGAAAAATAAATAGTGCATCTTTCTCAAAATGTGTTCTAGAAAATGTGCTAGAAGTTAGTTGGACAGGAATTCAAAATGTCTCCCTTTCTTATTGGAAACATATTTAACAAACGATGAAAATTGACACATGCCATTTAACGAGGGCTGAATGACTTATTTTGTTGGTGGAGTTTGCATCTATCATCCAGCAGAGTTCTACATATCTAGTTCTCAACTCCTTCTCCCACCCACCTGTCTGCTTTTGTGGTAGACAGCTTCTGTGTGAGTGTACATAACATGGCTATGAACTCTTTAACATTTCTTCACTAAGAATAGGTGCCCTCTCCCATACACACACTGCCTGTCATTGAATTTGTGTGGGCTACTAGCTACTTTAAACAGAAGAGTTGGGAAAGAAGTAATGTTGTGTGACTTCCAAACTGGGTCATTAAAAATGCCATTTGTCTCTTGCCCTTTTCTCTGAGAGTGTTCACTCTTGGAGGACTAGGATACTGTGTAATTAGTCTGACCATTCTGGGGCTATCATGCCGGAAAAAACACATGGAAATACCACATGTGGATGCCACATGGCAAGATTCTGACAACAGGAACAGAGAGAACCTGGGAAGCACTCCAACTTGTCAAGGCCCTAACTGTTCAAGTCATCCTAGTGAGGTACCCAAACATTGTATTTAAATTGCCCAAAGTACAGTCTTGTGAGTAAAATAAATAATTGTAGTTGTCTAAAGTCATTAAGTTTGGACATGGTCTTAAGAAGAAGAATAAAAGTTGGAGGACTTATATTACTTGATTTCATAATTTATAAAACTACAACTGTCCCCGTTTACAACAGAGACAGTGTGGTGTTTCATCAGGATAGACAATGGAATAAAACAGAGAGTCCAGAAATAGTTGGTAAAACCCCCACCATTCAAAACCCTGATTACTCAGATTAAAAACTAAAATATTTGAAACTATTGATAAGAACATACATGAATTGTATGGACTAAGACCAAGTGTATATGTATACATTGTGAGTGGCACAGACTAGAAGGAGAACACCAGTCTAATGAGAACATCTACCACTGATAAGTTCTATCTAGAAAATGAAAGTCTAGATTTATTTAGTCTTTAGACTTGAATTTTAAAAAGTTTTGTGCCATACAAAATTCATCAGAGAATCTGTGGATTTAACCTGCCATCAACTAAAATAGCACCTTTTTAGGAATTGAAAGAAATTTGCTCTTACTGAAGACACATGTTAGAAAAAGTTCTATAATACAGAAATCTACACAGTCTGTTAAAGTAAACAATGTTTATAGATTTATGTGTGTACAAAATCTTCACCATATGCTCCAAACCCCATGTGATCGAGTTGAAGCCAGAGAGTTGCAGTCTTGCCATCTTTGCCTTAAATACTGGTAAGCCTTCAGCCTTTTTAAAAAATAATTTGCCTTGGAAGACCTAAGGATTCATTTTCACATTACATTGCTTGGTTTCATATAAAAACAAGTATATTATCACACTAAATGTGGTTGTTCACCTGTCATGGACTAGCCATGATTAGATCTCTAGAGTGACTGGAGTCTTGCCTTAGGAAATATGCTGAGAATAGGTTTTATTCATAAACTTGAATGCTAAAAACAAGATTCATGTTGGTACACTGCTTTCAGAAAATAATTATCATCCATCCTTTTTAATGATCATTGTCTCTTTATCTACTTTTCTCAAGGAGAATGATTTACTTATGTTATTTTTTAACGTTACAACTAAATGTTATCACACAAGTATGTGCCAGGAGATAGAATAGCCCTATGGTTACATGAACAGATTCTCTGTGAAATTGGGTTAAAAGGTAATTTGCCATGCTTCTTGACCCTAGATCATTAGTCATAGTGGACTAAGTATATTCTCTTATAATTCAATATCAAAGAAATTGCTTTTATGGCATTAAGTATATTATATTCAAAATTGTATAAATTATTGAAATACTATGCCTACTGCCAAGATATAAGACAGTTCACATGAAAAAAGTTGAGTTTTAAATTATTCATTGGAAAAAAAGGCAGTCTCTTGACAGAAATTGTTTTACACTGGGGCTAGCTTCTGGGATTTACATTTAAATATGAATCACAAAACTCTGAAAATTTCTGAGACTAATAATTTTCTTGACTTTGAATTAGAGGTTTATCTCTAACTCCCTGATTTCAAGTGGATTAAATATTATGTATTGTTTTATATCTAGGTGCCCTTCTAATGAGCATTGTCATTAGTGGAAAAAATATTATTAAGTAATCTTTACAAGTCATGATAAAATACCATGGAAAAACCATATAAAAATATTGAGATTTAGTGACTCAAATTTAGTATTTTGGGTGTAATATAGAAAACATAACTAAAACATAGTTATACATTTATAACTATATAGTCAATGAATTATATATGTGCACACATGTATCAACAAATAAAGTATATATGTATATCAGTATGTAGTTGTATATACATTATATACTGTATATATGCCTTACAACATCATTATGTGCCTTTGTAAATACTGGAATACAGTAGTAAAGGGGACAGTTTAATTATAAGATGTCTAATCTCAAAAGGTTTCTTTCCTGCAGCTTTATATGATATTCATTTGGGTTGAAAAGTTTCATTTATCACTTGCTATACATTAGGGACTATGATAGGTGTTAGTGATGTAAAATTTAATAAAATAGAGTTGCTGTTTTCTGGCAGGTTATTTATTATAAGAGGAAACAGACATTGAAATAGATTAAAATATAACTATATCAAGGTATATGAAAGACATGTACATAAAATTTTATGTGTATCTTAAGGGAAATTCAGACAGGCTGAATGAAGATGGAAACATGATGATGGTGAAATAAAGATAATTTGCAGAATAATTGCAATAAACAATCTAAATAGAAAAGTGCATTACACAAAGAGACAAATATGATATTTTCACTTCTATGCAGAGACTAGAGAACTTTCATTTGTGATGCAGAAAGTAGAATACTGGTCACTAGATATTAAGATGAGTGGTAATAGAGGGAGATCAGATAAGGGATACCACAATGCAGTTAGATATGAGAAAGATGCTCTGGTGTTCTATTATATAATAGAGTGACTAGAGATAACGTACTGTATACTTCACAAAATCTAAAAGCAGGATTTTGAAAGTTTTCATCAGAAAGGATGATAAATGTTTAAGGAAATAGTTTTGCTTACTCGAATTTGATCATTTCATATTAGACACATATATTAAACCATCACATGGTGCCCTAGAAACATATATAGTTTCTATGTCAAGAAATAAAATTTATTGTAAGCCTCATAAATAACACTCAGAAACTTAGATAAAGAAGAACAAGCCAAACTTAAGGTTAGTAGGTGGAAAGAAATAATAAAGAAACTAATGAAACCGAGACTGTAAAAACAACACAAAGTATCAATGAAAAGAAAAGGTGGTTCTTTGAAAAGATAAACAAGATTAACAAACCCTTAAACAAAGCAACTAAAGATAGAATGAGAAGATCTAAGATAATAAAATTAGACATGAAGAGGGAGAAATTAAGCAGAGATGGCTGAAGGAGGAGATGGGTAAAGACCTCTGAGAAGGCAGCATCACCAGGACATAACAACACTTCCTTGAAGAATGGAGGCAAGGAGGAAGGGAAGGGGAGGGAAGGAATTAAGAAATGACCTGGATTTTCTCACAACAGATCTGTTGGGGAAAGATCTTAAAGAACTGAAGTTGGTGGGCTATTCTTAGAATGGAGAGAGAGGTATGGGGAGGGACACAGCCATACTCACAGGGGGTCAGAAGGCCCCATTGCAACTTTGGTGCAGTCTTGGTTTGGTCCTGGAAAAGAATCCAAGAATGACTAATTGGGCCAAGAGCCACTCTGAGTGGAGATGAGTACCTTGGAGGTATGGTACAGCAGCTGGGAAATAGGAGACCAGGACTGAATCCAGTTGTGGGGGGTCATATATTCTACTGAGTTCAAGGATCCTCAGTAAGGTGTAAATGTGTGTGGGGGGGAGGGGTTAGTGGAAAAAAGACTGTGTGGAGGACAGGATGGGGGATACCCTAGATGTAATTTCTAAAATATGCAAGTATGTGACCTAACTGTGAGGAGTCAGAAAGGTAAAGTAATGCACTGTCATCTACTGACCACTGTTGCCCACTCCTGAGGCCTGAGGTCCAAGGCCTCCTGGTCAGTGTTCTGCAGTGTAGGAGGTCCAAGGAGTGGCCAGAGAGTTGCCTTTTAGGTGCTCCAGGTAACTAGATCTCTGTGAAGGATGTCATGATCCATGGTGACTGTGGTAGAGCAGCCACAGCTACAGGGGTAGCCAAGGAGCCTGAAGACAACTTATGGGTGCATGGCTCACCAGCCCCACACTGAGCTGGAGGAGGTCCCTGGCTCACAGAGCAGGAACAGCAGTGTGTCTGGGGAGGGCTGCTTCCTGGAGGACATGGGAGAAAGAATGGAGCATAAAGATCTACAGCACCTCTCCAGAAATATGGGTGCCATTGAGAATGCATTTCCCTCAATGAAACCGGGCGGGCAGTGTTGATGGAGATTGAAGAAGAAAAGGTGGAGACCATCAGCAAGCTGGCCAGAGACAACATGGAAATAACATGGGATGTTCGGGATCTGAAGGTCCAGCTTAAGGACCAGCACAAAAGGTGGCAAGGCAAATTCTGGCAGTCACTCACAGCTGTGCTGCTGAGCCTACCTCAGGGCCCCAGGGCTCCCAGGGAAAACATTTTTTTCTTTTTTAAATTGCATTTTTCTTTTAAAATCATATTATTGGTGTACTGGGTGTTCATGGTTACATTTACAAAAGTAATTACAGTATATCATAGTTAAATTTGCTCCCTCCATATTTATTCTTTATTCCTCCTCCCCCCATTCCTGGAACAATTTCAACAGGTCTCATTTTTCCATTTTCATACATGACTACATAATATTTCCACCATATTCACTCTCCCACACTCTTTTCTTATATCCTCCCCTCTTCCACTGGTACCAATCCCCCAGGACAATACCTGTTTTACTTTCCTATTCCCTGTTCTTGAAAAAAAGATATTTTTGTTTGTTTAATAGCTATACAGGTGTTTTTATTGTGACATTTCTATGTATATGTGTATTACAATCCAAATTGGTTCATCCTCTAGTTTTCTTTTTCTACTTTAGTCCCTTTCTTATGGTGGTTTCAACAGTTTTCAAAATTCTATATTCATTCTTGTATAGAAAGTACATCAACAATATTCACTTTCTTAACTTCCTTCTATTATCCTTCATCTCCTGTTATTGACTTCCTCTTAGCCTGATCTGTCTTTAATAATATTGCTTTTATTCATATTGGGTCTATTTTCCACATATGGGAGAAAACATTTGGCCTTTGTCTTTCTGAACATGGCTAATTTCACTTATGATGATGTTCTCCAGTTCCTCAGGATGAAAGCTAAGTTGTATGTGATGAAGGGGAGTTTGAAGATAACAGCCTCACTGATGATGCTCAGTGTGAGGAATGAGAGGTTGGAGCAGCTTCACCATTCCAAATGCAGCAGAACCTGAACCTGTGGTGAAACATCCCAAACCAGCAAGAGTATGTACAATTGGAGGACAACCTCTCCCTTCCCTTCTTTTATAGGGGTGGACAAAAACAGCCAAGTAACCATTAGGTGTGTTTAAAGTGGAGCTGATGGTCTGCCCTAACCCAGTCCTTGCCACCCCAGTCCCTGTCACCCTGTCCCTGCCACTCTTTCCCAGTTACCCTTTCATCTTTAATAAGATTAGACCCATCTTAAAAAAGGGTCACAAAAATGTACAAACTTTGTTGTCTTCATAAGGACAGATCAGTAGTTGAAAAACAAAACAGAATGTAATAAATAGCGATATTTTATTAAAGCTGAAAACTTGGGGAAAAAAGTGAATTACAAGTAGGTGGCGATTGCATTAAGGTACAGAGTTGAGAAGACTCATTTGTAGACCCCATTGTCATTCTGATGGCTATGGTAGTTGATTAAAGTACTTGGCTAGTGACACCTGAAATAATTTCCTTTCAAATTATATCACTACAATATATATCACATTCAAGCCATGAATGAATTTATTTTTCTCCCTACTTATTTCTGGATAAAGCAGATGAATGCAGGAACTCTTTTATATGTCCTTGGGTAGTATAGGATCATACTAAGTACATACTAAGTGTTCAGAACGTGCTGACTGGAAATACTTTCATTAGTTCTAAATAGTCCTTATTTGTAGAGTTAGTCTTTGATGTATTCACTAAAAAGTCATGCTTCTCCATATTGCTACATTATGAGGAACAGAAATGTCCTATAATTTCTCCCTTTTAAATTAAAATATATTGGGAATGAATGACTCCCTCTTAGGATATTAAGTTTTAACTTCACCAACATACTAGGTATATAACATATTTTGTATTCCAACTGAAAAACACTATGCATTTTTGGCACTCTAGATATTATCATACTCTATCTCTAAGAACTTGAAAATAAGCTTAGACATGAAAAATATGTTCCCATGGGCCCACGTGTTTGTTTTATAACTACCTCTCCAGCCTGCTGAATTTTCTGGTTTTGAATACTCCAAGTTCATCACTTGGTAAACCCTCTAAAGCCAAGTTAAATGCTCTTTCTTCTGGAAGTTTAAAAGCATAAATAAATGAATTCTATATTTTTACATATACCTCATGGTAATAATTATCATTTTTTTCTACAGCTACTACTGTCATGAAAAGATAGAAAAGTAGAAACTATTTCTAAATTTTTGTTTAAGTGTTGAGAGAAATGAATGACAAGTATTAGCTATGTCACAATAACCCAATTTATCTTTTGGGTAGGTTAACTAGATTATCAGATAAAGGGAATTTCCAGAACATATTGAGTCCATATAGATTTTAGGAGACACTTGACAATTGTTAATGACAGTCTAAGCAATAAAATGAAGTATGGTGCAGGTTCTTCCCAAAGTCAACAGAGTCTTAGCTTGTTAAATCACTACAAGGAATATTGGTAGTAGGTTTATTTCAGGATGGAGATATTAGAGAAGTTCCAAATAAACATATTTGGCCATTTCCTTTCCTCAATTTTAACCATCTTGGATGAATTTTTTGGAGACATATTAACTCATATGACCATATTAGAAGTCACGTGTTCAGTTAGTGTTACAATGTAACAAGCTAATATGTTATTTTACAATTAGAGATCAACCCAAATAGTGAAGTGCCCCAATGCAAGACTATATTAGGAAGTAGGGGTGTTTACATAAAGATAAGAAATATAAGGAAGAAAAACTTTTTGATTGGTTTGTGGATTTACTCTAGGCTGACCTAGTAGACACAATAAAGTTAGATTCATGTCATTACACTGAAGGATCCTAAAGAAGTAACCCTCAGATAAAAAAATAAGATGCAGCTCCCTGTCATAAAATGATTTTCAGAGAATATGTAAGACCAGTGGTAGAACATTGAATGGGTGTGTCAATCAAATATGGTATTAGTGTTTTTCAGCTGTGGTGTTCCTTGACTCTTTGTTGCACTGTATGAATTTATATGTAAGTAAGTAAAACAGAATGAAATACATTGAAGTCCCAGGGATATTAGGAACTAAAAATGAGATATGAAAGAGGTCTTTGATAAGCAAAGTATCTGAGGTCAGGAATGGTGACAGGAGCATTAGATAATTGAAACCAAGAGGATAGCAATAAAAATGTAAGGAAAATGAGCTGGCTAATGAAAGGAGGAAAATGGACTATTTTCTTATTCTTCACTTAGGAATACCAAGAATGGACATTCCCTTTTTTACAATACTTAAATAAAAATGTATAAATAGAAGAAATGCATTGATATGAAATGCAAAGTTTAATGGAATATACTTCAACAAGTGATGTACCAGCATCTGGAAACTGATCGTTAAGATTTTCAGGAATTTTAAGACTCGTATTTTAAATGGAACCATCATTAAGCTTACATTAAAATTAAACAAACTATGTTAAAAACAAAAGTAAAAACTCATCATATATCACTTCCTGAATAACTTGTTATATTTTACTATTGTGTATCCTCTGAGGGTTATTTATTTGTATCTCAACTATGTGTTGGAAATATTGGTCTGTTACTGCATATCTCTTATCAGTTTTATGTCTGGTGACATCACAGTGGAAACTTGAAATTGGCCACTCTGGGTCTTTCCCTGCATGGAAACTGACAAGTGCTACAAATTATGACTTTCATTGGGAGAAATGTATATTAAACATTTGTAGCAACCTATTGACCTTCATCTATACATACGTAAAGGATACGTTTAAGGTAAAAAATATTCATTTAATATTAAAATGTTTATAATAATGGAATATTCCATTGTGTCCATATTACCACTATGTTCTAGAAGGTATTGAGAATATAAAAAGGAATTAAAGGTATGATACTTTCCTCAAAACATCTAGGGTCTGCTTAAGAAAGAAGATGACTCTGCTTTGCTGGCCAGGCTCCCAAGGCCTGCACAGCCCTGCAGGAGGTCCATCTCGCTGAGCTGCGCTCCCCATCCCTGCACAATCTCTACTTTGCTGGTCACACCCCCAAAGCCTGCACAACACTACACAATATTCACTCTGCAAGGCTGTGCCCCTAAGGACTGCCAAGCTGGGGACCCACACGCACATGATCTCCATTCTCCTTGATCATGGCCCCCAAGCCTGTCAAGCCAGGGATCCATAGACACTCAGGATCACCACTCCACTGGCCTGCACCCTTCAGGCATGCCAAGCCCATGCTCCAAAGGCCCACTACTTCACCTCAGCTAAAGACTTCCACCTGAAGGCCCATGGGACCCCACCCACTGTCCACTTGCCACAGAAGACTCCAAACCTACCTAAGAGACACACACACAGACAGGTCTGGATGTTAAAGAACTAGCATCAGAACAACTAAGACGGCAATTCTACTGCTCCAGAACTGGTGACTTTTTTAATTTTTAATTTTTATTTTTCCCCTTCTTTAACGGATTTGCTGCCTGGTTTACTGTTTGATCATCCACCATTTCTACCATTTTTTTCTCTTTTTCTCTCTACTCTATTCCTTTTACCTTCTCTTTTTTATCCTTCTTTCTTGGTTTTGTTAGTATTAATATTGTTACCCAGCTAATACTAAATTACACATAGTTCAGGGATAGAAATGTTACCTACTGGCAATATGGGAAGAAAAAAAAGGGATGGAAACCACTACTCCACCCCAAAAAAATAAAGGACTACAGGATTTAGAGAAAAATGAAGAAAACAGATACCCAGACCGAGACTCCAACTAAACAAAGATAAACTATACCAAGGAACCCAACGAAGCCCACAAGAACACCCTGAAAGAAAAAAATCTTACAAGTAATTAATGAGAATTTCATAAAGATGTTTCTAGACATGGTCAACCAAAATGTACAAGAGGCAATCAAGAAATTCCAAGAGGACAAAAATAAAGAATATGAGAAAACACAGAAACAAATAAATAAAATCATAGAAGCACTAGATAAATGCCAAACTGAAACGGAGACCACCACAAACAGAGAGATAAACGAATTAAGGTCAAAAATTGACAACATTAAAGAAGAAGTAACCCATGATATTGAAAACCTCAGAAAAAAGAATGAAACAGAAATACAAAACAAAATGGAAGGACATTCCAACAGAATAGAACAAACAGAAAATAGAATCTCAGAACTTGAATATGAAATGGCAATTAAAGGAAAAACTAAAGAACTATTAGTTAAACAACTCAAGACCTGTGAAAAGAAAATGCAAGAACTCACTGACTCCATCAAAAGACCAAACCTGAGAATCATGGGCATTGAAGAAGGAGAAGAGGTGCAAGCAAAAGGAATGTGTAATATATTCAACAAAATAATAATAGAAACTTCCCAAATCTAGAGAAAACTATCCCACTCAGGTACAGGAAGCCTCTAGAACACCACACAGACTTGACCAAAATAGAACTACCCCACAACATATTATCATTAAAACAACAAGCACAGAGACTAAAGAAAGAATACTGAAGACTGTAAGAGAGAAAAAACAAATAATATACAAAGGTAAACCCATCAAAATCACAGCAGACTTCTCAACAGAAACATTAAAAGCAAGAAGAGCATGGGGTGAGATCTTCTAAGCACTGAATGAAAATATCTTCAACACTAGGGTACTCTATCAAGCAAAACTATCATTCAAAATAGATGGAAAAATAAAAGTCTTCCATGATAGGCTGACACTAAAACAATATATGACAACCAAGCCACCACTACAAAAGATTCTCCAAGGAATTCTGCACACAGAAAATGAAAGCAAACAAAACCATGAAAGGGCAAGCAAAACCAAACCACAGGAGAAGAAAAGGCAAGAAAAAGTAAAGGGTAACACTGATTCAGCTATACACAATCAAACTCTTAATCAACAAAGACAACTACATGACAGGGATCACCACGTACTTATCAATACTAACACTGAATGCTAATGGACTAAATTCCCCCATCAAAAGTCACCAATTGGCAAACTGGATTAAAAAGAAAGATCTAACAATCTTCTGCCTATAGGAGACCCACCTCATAGACAGAAATAAACACTGGCTGTGAGTGAAAGGCTGGAAGAAGATTTACCAAGCCAGTGGTCCCCGAAAACAGACAGGGGTAGCAATACTTAGACAAAGTAGACTTCAAACCTACTTTGATCAAATGAGATAAAGAAGAACACTCCATACTAATAAAAGGAGAAATACATCAAAAGGAAATAACAATTATCAACCTATATGTACCCAACGTCAATGCACCCAATTTCACCAATCATACTCTGAAGGACCTTAAAACATATATAGACCCCAACACAGTGGTAGTTGGAGACCTTAATACCTCCCCATCACCAATAGATAGGTTATCCAAACAAAAAATCAATAAAGAAATCCTAGAACTAAATAACATCATAGGTCAAATGGACCTACTTGATGTCTACAGAATATTTCATCCAACTTCTGCACAAATACATTCTTCTTAGCAGCCCATGGAACCTTTTCCAAAATTGATCATATCTTAGGGCACAAAGCAAGCCTCAGCAAATATAAGAAAATAGAAATAACCCCATGCATTCTATCTGACCACAATGCATTAAAACATGAAATCAACAACAAAAACAGCAGTAAAAAACACACAAATAATTGGAAGCTGAACAAAACATTACTCAAAGATGAATGGGTCACTAATGAAATGAAAGAGGAAATTAAAAGTTTCTTGGAAGTTAATGAAAATGAAAACATGACCTACCAGAACCTATGGGACACAAAAAAGGCAGTCCTAAGAGGAAAGTTTATAGCCATGAATACATATATCAAAAAAACAGAAAGATCTCAAATCAATGACCTAACATTACAGCTGAAACTCCTAGAAAAACAAGAACAAACAACCCCCAAAACAAGCAGCAGGAAAGAAATAATTAAGATAAGGGCTGAAATCAATGAAATACAAACAAACAAACAAACAAAAACAATACAAAGAATCAATGAAACAAAAAGCTGATTCTTTGAAAAAATAATTAAGATTGACAGACCCCCTGGCAAACCTAACTAAAATGAGGAGAGAAAAAACACAAATCAGTAAAGTCAGAAATTCAAAAGGAGAGATAGCAACAAACACGATGGAAATTCAGGAAATCATCAGAGACTACTTTGAGAGCCTATATTCTAATGAATTTGAAAATCTCAAAGAAATGGACAGATTTCTAGAAATTTACAGCCACTCAAAACTGAACCAAGAAGATATTAATCACCTGAATAGATCTGTAACACAAAAAGAAATTGAAGCTGCCATCAAGAGCCTCCCCAAAAAGAAAAGTCCAGGACCTGATGGATTCACTGCTGAATTCTATCAGACATTTAAAGAAGAACTAATACCAACCTTCCTTAAACTGTTCTATGAAACAGAAAAGGAAGGAAGGTTAGGTACTGCCTAACTAATTTTATGAAACCGGTATTACTCTCATCCCAAAACCAGACAAAGATACCTCCAAAAAGGAGAACTACAGGCCAATTTCCCTAATGAACATCTATGCAAAAATCCTCAGTAAAATAATGGCAAACTGAATCCAACAACACATCAGAAAAATCATTCACCACGACCAAGTTGGCTTCATTCCAGGGATGCAGAGATAGTTCAACATATGCAGATCTATAAATGTAATACAGCACATCAATAGAAGCAAAGACAAAAACCACTTGATCATCTCAATAGATGCAGAAAAAGCCTTCAACAAAATCCAACACCACTTCATGATAAAAGCTCTAAGAAAACTAGGAATAGAAGGAATGTACCTCAACATTGCAAAGGCTATATATGACAAACCTACAGCCAACATCATACTTATTGGTGAAAAACTGAAACCATTCCCCCTAAAATCAGGAACGAGACAAGGATGCCCACTCTCCCCACTCCTATTCAACACAGTACTGGAATTTCTAGCCAAAGCAATTAGCCAAGAAGAAGAAATAAAAGGAATACAAATAGGTAAAGAAACTGTCAAAATATCCTTATTTGCAGACGATATGATCCTATACCTTAAAGACCCAAAGAACTCTACCCAAAAACTCTTAGACACCATAAACCACTACAGTAAGGTGTCAGGATACAAAATCAACCTAAAAAAATCATTAGCTTTTCTATACACCAACAATGAACAAACTGAGAAGGAACACATAGAAACAATTCCATTCACAAAAAAATCAAATACCTAGGAGTAAATATAACAAAAGATGTGAATGACGTCTACAAGGAGAATTACAAACTCCTGAAGAAAGAGATCAAGGAAGACTACAGAAGATGGAAAGACCTCCCGTGATCATGGATCAGTAGAATCAACGTAGTAAAAATGGCCATACTACCGAAAGCAATCTACATATTTAATGCAATTCCTATCAAAATTCAATGACTTTCATCACAGAGATTGAAAAATCTACCCTAAAGTTCATTTGGAAACACAAGAGACCACGAATAGTCAAGGCAACACTCAGCAAAAAGAGCAACTCTGGAGGTATCACAATATCTGACTTCAAAATATATTACAAAGCAATAGCAATAAGAACAGCATGGTACTAGCACAAAAACAGACATAAAGACCACTGGAACAGAATAGAGGACCCAGATATGAACCCACACAACTACACCCACCTCATTTTTGAAAAAGGTGCCAAAAATATACAATGGAGAAAAGACAGCCTCTTCAACAAATGTTGCTGGGAAAAGTGGTTACCCGTCTGCAAGAAACTGAAACTAGATCCATGTCTATCACCCTATACTAGTATTGACTCAAAATGGATCAAGGAACTAAATATCAGAGCTGTTACTACAGGAAGGAGCACGGAAACACTCTGGAACAAATAGGTATAGGCAAAAACTTCCTCAATAGAACCTCAGCAGCCCAGCAACTAAGAGAGAGGATGGACAAATGGGACTTCATAAAATTAATAAGCTTCTGCACAACAAAAGAAATGGTCTCTAAACTGAAAAGACCACCCACAGAGTGGGAAAAAATATTTGCCAGCTATACATCAGACAAGGGACTGATAACCAGAATATACAGGGAACTTAAGAAACTAAACTCTCCTAAAATCAATGAACCAATTCAGAAATGGGCAACTGAACTAAACAGAATTTTTTCAAAAGAAGAAATTCAAATGGCCAAAAATCACATGAAAAAATGCTCACCATCTCTGACCATAAAGGAAATGCAAATCAAAACCACACTAAGATCCCACCTCACCCCTGTTAGAATAGCCATCATCCAAAACATCACCAACAACAAGTGCTGGTGAGGATGTGGGAAAAAAATGAACTCTGATATACTGCTGGTGGGAATGCAAGCTGGTGCAACCACTCTGGAAAAAAATTTGGAGACTTCTTAAAAATCTAAACATAGATCTGTCATATGATCCAGCAATCCCACTTCTGGGGATATACCCAAAGGAATGTAACACACGTTATTCCAGAGGCACCTGCACACCCATGCTTATTGCAGTGCTATTCACAATAGCCAAGTTAAGGAAACAACCAAAATACTCCACTACTGATGAATGGATCAAGAAAATGTGATACTTGTACACAATCAAATTTTACTGAGTCATGAAGAAGAATGAAATCTTATCATTTGCAGTTAAATGGATGGAACTGGAGAACATCATTCTGAGCGAGGTCAGCCAGGCTCAGAAGACCAAAAATCGTATGTTCTCCCTCATATGTGGACTTTAGATCTAGGGCAAATACAGCAATGTTGTTGGACTTGGATCACAAGAAAAGGGGAGAGCACATACGGGAGGTATAGAATAGGTAGAAAACCCAAAACATGAAAGCGTTGGATTTCCCCACTCCAAAGGAACTAATACAGAAACCTTAAAATGACTGATGATCACTAGCAGGCTATCAGGAACCAATGTAAAGATCAGTTAGAGTTGAATCAACCTGGGTCATAACACATGGGTACATGAGAGCTATAGTAGGAATCTCTCTGTATAGCTATCCTTAATTCAACTAGCAAAAACACTTTGTCTTTCTTATTATGCTTGTGTCTTTTCTTCAACAAAACCAGTCACAAGGGCAGAATGGAACCTGCCTGAAACTGAGGAGGGGAGGGGGAAGGGTGGGGGAGGGGGGAAGGTGGGGGAGGGGGGCCGGGTGGAGAAAGGACCCAAACAATGTATGCACATGTGAATAAGTGAACAAAAATAAAATGAGAGAGAGAAGATGAAAACATCAATAACTATAAAGTAAAGTGAGCATCCTAAGAGTTATAAGAAATGGCCAGAGGAAAAGGTGATGGAATTTTAAGTGAGGTAATTATGGGCTTTAACTGGGAGTAGTTAGAGTAGTGGCAGGTGCAGAGTCAGAGAAGACTTGGTAGAAGAGATAAAATTTGAGCTTGGCTTTGAATAATGAAACAAATTTGAACTTGGGAAGATGAAAATTATGATATCGGTGCCTGGAATTAAATGGTTATATAAACATATGGGTCATATTTGTAGATCAGGCAGTTAAGCTGTAAAGGAACTTGGTTAGAAACAAGATTAAAATGGTAGGATGGTCATCAATTATGGAGGACCTTACGTTAACCACTGCTAAAACAAACAAACAAATGCAAAAGCAAACATGTTGTTAAAGGTTATTTACTGTGTTCTCTCTGAAGAGTTAAAACTTAATAGACCCACGTAAGTTCTTTTTTAATTCTTGGAATGGAAAGAACACTTAATTAATATCTTCATGAGGTTAAAAGAGATTATTTTCTGATTTGAAAACTCAGTTGGCCAGTTCTGTATTTGTCTTTCCCCTAGAATATGAATATTACATCCAGTGTTTATACTTAAGCAAGTTTTTGTGAGTTTGAACACATTATAGCAGTCACAGTATACGCATCCAGATTGATGTGTTAGTATAAACAGATGGAAATATGTTTCTCAGCTGATGAGTAACATAAAAGCCCTTCTCATCCTATTTTACCAAACACCTAAACCCACACAATTTCTGCCCCAGTTTCTCTTCTCTTTCACATTTGTCTTTGAATTGTTTTTAATCTCTAGAAACGGGATGACCACCTGCCTTTCAAGCATATTGCAAAAACAGCAGTGAGTACAGATGATTTTTTGCCAGTTTTTTATTTAGGAAAACATGTACCAAATGGCAACAGAGTCACTAGCTGATGTGGAGATTTGTTATGTATATAACATTTTGCTTTTGGTAAGGAGTCATCAGAATTGTGTTATGACTGTGCTAGTAAACATTTTCTATCAGGCTGAGAGCTCTAACATTTGAATGTTACCTTAAAGGACTGAGTTGCATAGTTGTTAATGACTGGTAATTTTTTTTTAAAAAAGATAATTAAACAAAATTTATAGGAGAAAGCATATTTTTTTGGTAGAGAAGTATAATCTGTTCCTTCCTGAGTGTATCAAGGCTGCTAATTGATCACCAAGCCCATTTCCTCTTCTTGGCACACAAATAGGTTTTATTTCCCAGAATCCCTTGAAGTTACTTATGACTGAGTCTTAAACAGTAAAATATGATCAGAAGTGATTTGTGCTATTTTTAGGTTTGACTCACAAAAGTCTCTTACGGGCTATCCTCCATGCTGTTTCCTACAGATTGAAGCAATTTCCAGTTAGAAATTGGAATTTGAAAATCACATGTTGAAGATTATGGAAGACAAAGAGAGGAGAACTAGTCTCTAGAGCATGCAGGCTGCCTGTAAAGAACAATTGATTTGAATATTCTACTACCAAGATATGTAAAACAGGCCCACACAGTTTTATAGGAGATCAACTGATAATAAAAGAACTAGTGTCTATATTGCATAACCCACACAAAAAAGAAGATTCAAGAATCAAATTTTAAGGCAATAATTGTTATCTTATTAACCTATTACCTAAAATAAAAAGTCCTGCATAAATAAGATGTTTTACAGATGAAAATACTTAACAGTTCTTTATTTTAATACTTCATAGAAACAGATTGAAAGAGAAATATAAATATGTGATCATTTCAACCTATGGCAGAGATCATTATATAAGAAAGAATGATATAATATATAACAAAAGCTGAAGATTAGGGCTAGAAATTTTCATTATTCATAAAAGGATGTAACAAAAATTCACAATGCTCATTATTTGTAACTGTGAAGTATTTGACACATTTTACTAAAACAAAAACAAGGTAAATGGGTCCATTTTTACAGCTTCTATTTTACATTGCACTGAAGTTCCTAGACAGTTTGTAAAGATTTAAAATAAGTTAGAAGTATAAGTATTGAAAGATTTAAAATAAGTTAGAAGTATAAGTATTGAAAGCAAAAGTACAAACAATTCATTCCAGATAGAAAATATAATTTCTTTATAAAATATTTGAGAGAAAATACACTGTATTGTAGACTTGATAAAAGAGTTCATCTAGATTACAGAAATCATGTTAATTCTTCCCCCAAATAAGTCTATATATTTGATGTAATTACAATAAAAATTAGTTTTATTCACGAAGTTCAGCAAGACTAACCTAAGATTGATATTAAAGGAAAAAACAACCAAGAATACTTTAGAGAAGAAGCTCTAAAAAATTAAAATAAAGAGAACAACTTATTCTATGTTATATTTGAGACTAATAATAAAACATTGGGATAAAAATGCAGAATAGAATCAAATTGTATAAACACACAAAATAGCACACAACATGTACATAGCATATGCATTTACAAGTTTTGAACAGGATTATGGGGTATAAGCAAATCAGGGAAGAGGACAAAATCAACTGGGCTAGACAATTGGTTACCCTAAAAAAAAAGATAAAAGAGACCACTATCCTCACATCATCTATGTAACTAAGCTGTACAGGAATTAAAGACCCAAATATCATATGCAAGCATTTTAAATAGAATTGCTTTATGATATTCAAATTGGGAAAGAGCAAGACACAAAACATAAACTGTAATGAGAGACTGATAAAAATGACTACATTAAATTAAAATACAGGTCTACTTGTGTATATGTGAGACATAAAAAACACATTTAGGTGAATGTACAGATTTTTATGAGGTATTCAAAATGTAAAAAAACAAAACAAGTTTAATATCTGAACATATGAGGAATTTCAGCAAGTCAATATGTGAAAAAAGAATACAGCAATAGAAAAATGAATAAGTGATAAGAGTAGGACAGTCAACAAATGGGGGAACTTTAATGGCCAGTTACTTAATAGAATGTAGATCTTCAACCACAGAAAAACTTAAATGAAAAAAAACCCCACAACTTGAAATTTGTAATATCAGTAAAAGTTTAAAAATTAAATAATGCCAAATTGATGATGATGTCAGAAAATGAAAAAAATCATACACTGTTGAAAGCAACATAATCTGTAAACAATTTAAAAACAGCTAATGAAACTGAAGATACAAATATATCATTACAAATTTCATTCCTCAATATTTGTGTACCCTGGAAACTTGCTACATCAAAATGTGGCTCTGAATCACTGGAGAACTTGTTAACCAATGCAGAATCTCAGGTGCACTCACATCTACTGTAAAAACTGCAATTTAACAAGATCTCCAGATAATCTATATCCATATGAAAGTTTGAGAAGCATTTCCCTAAAGTGGTTGTTCTCAGTATTGGATTCACATTAGGATCTCCTGGGGTGTTTTTATGAGATTGACACACTGCGTACTGTGCTGAAGAGGCAGATTCCTCCAGACACATGGAACTGCCATCTACATATCAGGATACATTCAAAAGCTCCCCAGGTGGGAGTCACTGTGCATCCATGAAGAAAATTCTCACTTACATACATGTACAATCGTGTGTCCCTTAATAACAGGACCAGTTCTGGATATATCAGTAGATGATATCATGATTTTGTGAATATCACAGAGTATACTTACACAAGTACTATACTAGATGGTGTAGCATAGTCTCTGTGACCTTTCGATGCAATCAAAAGACATGGTGGACATGAGATATATGACACTTCATCTGGCACAACACTGCATACTATTGTATAGTAATTTTTTATAAATACAAAGAGTACACTCTAAAATAATGACAAAAAGTATAGTAGAATAAATTCATAAACCAGTAGCATAGTCATGTATTTTCATTAACTGTTCCCTAGTAGTTTGTGCTGTATACAGTTACAGGTCTTCTACTTTCATAAAGCTAGCAGCTCAGTAAGTTTGTTTGTGCCAGCATCACCACAGACAGGTGAGGAATGTGTTGCCCATGACATTATCCTAGCAGCGATTTCCCAATAGATGCTACAGATTTTCCAGCTCCATCATAATGTAATGTGATGTCATTATAGATGCAGTCTGTCCTGGATTGAAAGGTCATTATGTGACACATGGTTGTATAACAAAGTCTGCACAGTATGTAAAAGCAAAAACCTGGACAAATCCTAAATACATGTGGGTTTATGTAATGTTAAGTTTTACAATAGATTCCCCATCGTCAGACAAATGAGTTAACTAGGTCTGCATTTCAATGTCAACTGTTGCAAAAATAAAATGCTGAGTGCAAAAGCCAATAAAGAAAGAATTTCACAGTATACAACTATGATATCATTTATGAAAATATTGATGCTATATAAAGCTATTATGCAAAGTATTATTATTATTACATGTATAATACAATGTAAAAGTGTGGATATAAAGTATAAACACTAACTTAGAACAGATACAGCTAGAGATCATTAAAGGGAATTAGAAAGCAAAAATCTTTATATGTGTGTTATTTTCATTTATAAAGTGAAGTGAATCAATATTATCAAATGGCTAAATTTATGCACTGGTACATTGGTGTCAATATAATTTTAATACTTTTCTGTATTTTTCAAGTTTCATTACAGTTTTAAGTTAAATCAAATCTAGATTCATAGGCCCTTATTTCTAAAGAACCATTATGAACTTATAAATGAGACAATTTGGTGCTTGGATAAAGAAAAAGTTTTATGGCCAGGTTTGGTAGCTCCCAGCTATAATCCCAGCTACTCAGGAGGTGGAGATCAAGTGGTACAGTACCTACCCACCAAGTATGAGGCCCTGAGTTCAAATACCAGTACTGCCAAAAAAGAAATATTTTTGTGCAATGAGTGCTAAGTAACTATTAACTGTCTTTATTAGTAAAAAATCTATAAAGTTTTAATAGAAATGGAAACAAATCACAAATATCAGAAGCAATTAACATTTTCCAGCCTTAAGATATAGCCCTCTCTCTAATGATTCCTTTTCTCTTTTATGCTTTTCCATCTTTAACTGTACTTTTCAACCCATTCTTACTCTCCTTCTTTCTGTTTTCTTTCTTTGGTAATTACTTGCCTATTGCATTTCTATATAATTTCCTTATTTTCTGCTTCTTCTCTTTTCCTCCTTGCACTTTTTTTCTGTTCCTTTTATCTCCATTATGGTATGACATGAGCCGATCAAATAAGTAAATTATCATATAGCTTTAATAAATAATTTCTAGATATAAAACATTAACTATGTTTGACCCAATGGGATGGTTAATTTTATGATAAACTTGAAGTGTTTAGAAACAAACCAATCACACAAAATGAATATAAGAAAAAAAAATCAATGAATAAAACATTAATTAATTTTGATTGGGTTGTTTCCAGTAAGTTCTATGGTTATGACATCAAACACCAGATAAATAGATTGAGTGAAAGCCGGTACTAAAAGATGTACTATTTGAAAACTAGAAGTCTACATCATTCAGGAAAGGAACAGTGTTTTATTGAATGGTATATTGTGAAATAAAGAGCGTTACAATTTATACTAGACTAAACTTTGGGGGTCACTTCAAGTCTCAGTTAGTTACCAAGAAATGTTACATTTCTGAGGGTGTAGTTATGTCATTAAAATCTAGCCTTTGCAACAATGCTGGTGCTTATCTTGCTCTTCTGCGTGTAATATAGTATTTTAATTGTTGCCCAAACTCCCACCAAATCTCCTGTTGCTCCTCCAAACCCACGTTTACCATCACACACTCACACTCATGATTTTCCTTGTGACCATATGAAGGTCTTGTCTGTGTTCTCTCTGCTCACAGAGTTGGGGTCATATTTCAGCTAGTGCTAAATTAGTCCTATTGTTTATCCATCTCCCTGGGAAGTGTGTAGGGTACTTTTGAGAAAAAGGATGTACAATGCTAGCATCAGCTACAGGTTTTGTTGTTATTTTAAAATTTGGAGGTAGTTATAGAGACAGTTTTCAAAAAAAAGAGCGTCCAGAAACAGATTTTGATTTTATGCACTTTTATTATATTTAAATTATCTTGAAAATGGAGATCAAAAGTCAGAAAAAGGGTGCAAGTGATTAGGATTTCTGTAGTAGCCAAATTGTTTCTTTAAAAAAATATAGTGGCATATAATTATTAAGTGGAAGAATTTTTCAAAATGAATTTAAAAGCAACAAAGATTTTAATTTTACCATCAAAACTTTAGTAAGTACTTATTTTGTACAGGATGGTGTGGTCTCTTACACTAGACAGATGTCATATTCCCTTGTAATCTCCATAAAGAGCCGGGGACTGTGCATGTACAGAGACATCACAAAGAAGAAATTACATCGCTTAACACCAGAAAAGACGGTACAAATTTATTTCTGAAGGAGTTGAGAGAACCACTTTTGCCTGGAGTGGCACGAAAGACTTTTCAAAGGCTACAGGTTTGTATAGGAGCCTGAGAAAGATTACTAGAGGCTTAAGGGTAGAGACTATAGGTTGTTCATTTTTGCAATAGGCACTTATATAATTAGAGGTCACTGAATACTTGTCAGATAGTGAAAGAATGTATATAAAAGAAGAAAAGAAAGTGATTCAGGCAAGACAGCATGGTTTCTAGTAAGACAGATCAAAATATTAAGAGACAAAAGAAACTCTTGAATACATCACAGTGAAGCTAAGTTCTGCATATCTATTGATCTCATTTAGCAATATGCCTCACAGTATCAAGGTAAGAATTATGAATTATTAAACTGATTCTAAAAGAAAAAATCAGAGACCAAACAGATCATCATAAAGGTCAAGTGTAGGACTCACCCCAGGACTGCTGTTCACAAAAGTCCATGTTTGGTGTATAAAACATGCTGGCTGCTCATAAGGATCTAAGCCACAGAGTCAAGGTAATAAGATTCACAATGGAAATATCCCATATATACATTAAAGCCTGGAGTTAGGCTTCCTTGAAACTTTGTTGCATACTATTTGTTTGACATTGAAGAAATGGCTTATATTTTATGATTCTTGATTTCCTTCTGTAAAATTTGGGTAATTAATTAGTACTTTTGTGAGAATATGCAAGAAAATATATGTACACAGATAGAACATTACCTGACATAAATTATGTACTCGATAAACAATAGCTTTATGGGACTGTCATTTAAATACTCTTGCACTGAATAGCTTCAGCACTCTTTTCTGATTTCTGTGATTTTTTAATTTCAGAATGGTTCTGATTAAAGCATACATTTTTCTTAATTTATTTAGTTGTCTTTATATCATTCTAAATAACCCTCTTGGGCAAACTCCTCTCCTATGATTAGGTAGACTGCACCATAAACTTAGTCAGAAATTTTCTGTCTGTTCTATTCATTTTTTGTCAAATATCTTTAGAAATAATAAACAGGTTTATTATTTTGTTTAACTTGAGTCACTGTAGTACCTACTTATAGAAAGTGCTCAAGCATAAAATCCCTTTGTTCATTAGGTATCATTCTTTGTCATACTAAAAAAGTATATGAGTTTTTAACAATGGCCAATCAATGGCTGGTAATAAAAGACACAAAGAGACAGCCATTCCCAACCTTATAGACTGGATAGTCTCTCTTCATATAAAGCAGAAAGAGCACAGCTGGGTGAAGAGAAATCTGTAGAGAAGCCAGCCTCTTGAGGCTATGACTGGCTTCCCATATTGCCACTGACTCCAGCCCTTTCAGAGGGTGGAATCAGACTTGAAGTAGAGAATCCCCTCAATTAGCCAAAGATAAACAGCAGCTGAGAAACATCCAGGGGCAGTTAATCTTCAAGGGAAATTTCATGGTGAAGTGGCACCTTACATGAGAATAAAAGAGGAAGAGGGTAAATATTTTTTAAAATGAACTTTGACTAAGTATTAAGAAAAGACGATAAGAAACGAAAGACAACAATGCTAAAATACTAGGTAGATATATATAACAAAGTAATGTATAGTAAAAGGATAAATAATACCTGATGTTGATTGCAGATTCATAACCTGCCAGGTAATTTTCTAAGTCTTATACATATTAAATAATTCTATCATCACAACTACTTTTTCCATTTTAATGATAGGAGACTAGGGCTAGTATACTAACTTCTTCATATTTCTTAGGTCTGAACTAGGAATCTAGGATTCAATCTGAAGTGATCTGACTCCAGAGCCCATTTGTTTCTCCAAGGGTACATGCCAAAAAAGAGAAGTGATAGAGATTTATGAATCAAGTCCTGAAGAGGAGCCTGTTGCACAAAGAAATCATAGTAGCTCACAGAGCTAAGGAAGAGTGTTGGTATACTCCTCTCCTATCCCTTTCCATCACTTATTTTCTATTTTGTAAGTTGTGCTCATGAATGCATCCATAGACAGGGATGTATGCACAGCTTAAGTAAGTAGTTCCAGCTACTATATGAAGACACCACACCATATTACTAACTTTGTGTCCCCATTGACCTGCTTTACTAGACTGCAAGCTTCTTCAGAATAACGGAAAAGATCTTGCACTGATCTGTGTGTTCTCAATAATTCTGAGAGTGTCTAATATGTTGTAGGTGCTCAAAAATTCTAATTTTTTCCTCTCCCTATCCCATTTCCTTACATACTATTCATATTCTCATATTCCACTTTTTTTGGGCAGTACTGGGAATTGAAGCCTGAACCTCACTCTATCAATTTAGCCATGCCCCCAGTTCTACCCACTTTTCTGCAATAAGATCTTCCTAACTTTGCCTAGGGTGGCCTCAAATTTGTGGTTAATCTGCCTACCTCCATTTCTTCAGTAGTTGAGATTACAGGCATGAGCCACCACCACACAGTCTCAGGTTCTACTTGTAATCAAAACATTTCCTTCTTTTGCATATGCAAGCTCTTGCACCCTTATGCTTTGCCTTCTTCCTCGTTAACAGAGATGACTCTGTTCCTACCAGGTCTTGCCATCCACTTAAATACTAATCTATTTCTCTTCAAACACTGAAGGACTTATTGCACTAATTTCCCTGCTGTTTTCTACACCATCCAGTGTTTCATCATTCATGGATCATTCTTATAGCATGTGTTGTATTTCTCCAACTTCAAAGAAGAAACCCAGAAATAGAAAAACAGCAACAACAAAAAAACTTCTTGAGCTCTCTTTCCTCTTCAAATTCTACAGCACCTTAACCTTAGAGGTTCATCCTCCAGAACTGTGACAAAATAAGTGTCTGTTATTTAAGGTGCTCAGTCTGTGGTATTTTGTCTTGACAGCCCAAACAGTATAATATTCAATCATACTTAGAAAAAGATAATATATGTTTAATAAACATTTGTTAAATCGACATGTATTTATATATTTTTTCTAATAATCAAGGAATAATGATCTTCATATTTGCTTTCCCTGTAGCTATATAATAAATAAAAATATGTAACATTTTATAAGTATGAATAGAATGAAAATAAAATAGTTAATCAAGTATTAGCCATAAGTGAAAAAGTCAGTGCTTAATGAAATTAAGGAGAAGAATCAAGAGTGTAGAAAATATGACTCTAAAACCCTTTGTTTTTCATTTCATGTATTTATATGAAAGAAGTTTTCTGTGTAATATTTGGAAACTATTACTAAGAATATTACACTTATCTTAGGCTGTGTTTGTTTATTCATGTGTTATAGACTTGATGATAAACTGCAATCACAAGTCCTGTTGCCAATATTCCCAACCACTGTGAATGTTGCAAGGTGAATTAATTAGTAAGAACAGATGTCATGAATGTAATGCAGTTCTAAGAGATCTGCTGGCCAAGATCCAGTGGTTGGTCTCGTGGTACAGTGTAAGTACATACTGCATATGTAGATGCCATCCAATTTAGGTTCACATGTGGAATCATGGAGATGGCTTTGACCTCTTTTTGAATATCACTTTCAAGGATAATAATACACTAACACAATTTCAGAGATAATTGGAATGTTGTATTTAGCCAGAGATTTCATTGCAAGCTCATCACAGTTTGCAAACAATATTTACAATTTCTCATATTTCTTTTGTAAAGTGATTAACTGCTTACTTGCTGTATGTATAATAAGCACAGAATTAAAATATGTGCACACCTGGCTTATTTAAATGCCGATATTTATTTATGTTCTCAGTAACAGGCATTGGAAAAGCAAACAGAAATTAAATGGTTAATGAAAGAATAATGACTTTGAAATATTTTTTTGCCAACCTCTCAACTTCTCATTATCTAAATAAAAATGATTGAAAATAATCTCTTACATTTTCTCTTAAACAAAATCGGAGGGTGCAACAGGTTCTGCCTGGAAGTGGAGAGGGGTGGGTGAGGTGGTCCAAACAATGCATGCACTTGAGTAAATGTAAAAATGATAAAATTTTAAAAAAGAAAAGAATCTTAAAATGGTGTTAGGGTTTTAATCCATTTCCTTTTTGGCATGCTAATTTTGTGTGCAAAATAGTGATCTCACACTTACCAAGAAACTTCTATTATTATTTTTAAAATTAGGCAAGATATAACTCAACAACTCAATATTGAGAAGAACAATAAATATAAGATACATAATGAAAGATAATGTCACAATAAAAAAGCCTTTGTTTTCCTCATATGGACATGGTTATTTCTTAGTCTATACTTTTAATCTGTTGTTTATTCAGTCTGGACAAAAGTTGAAATATTTTAAAATATATTATACAACATTAAAAAAATCACTCAAAGCTAAGTACCATTTTAATTTCTAAAATAATGTTAAAGTCCTGTCTTTTATAGTGCAGTTGAAATTCCTATGATTAGTAGCTTAAAATGGTTAAAGAGTAAAGACTTACTTTAAGAAATATTTAAACGTTGTAATATAAACAATTTCAAGTGAGTGTGTAGGTTGATGAAATCCAAGAAATTATTTCAACTAAGAGTCCTCCAATCCATCCTTACACAAAAAACCTCAAAACAATTTCTCCTAATTCACCTATGATTTCTTTATGTCAGAACCATAAACTGATTTAGAAAACTGTTACAAACACCAATTCATATTTATGGAAGACTTACTAATTTTTTTCAGAACTTTCATAAGCAATTTGTATACATCATCTTATTTAATCTTTGAATAGCCCTATAAAGTGATATTCTTATTTTTCTACATTTAATAGATTTTTATGAAATGAGTAGTTAAATAATCTGCTCAAGTTAAAAAACTAGTGTATGTTTGATGTGGGTTTGGATTTAAATTTGGGTTTTGCACTGAAGCCATTATTTTTTATAACCATTCTATACTTGCAGTCTACCACAGAAACAAGTACTCCATACATATGGTTTTTTTTTGTGCAAATACGATATGGAACATTTTGAAGGCTTACTAGAAAGAATATTTCAATCAATTTTGTACAGTTAGTCATCAAAGTGTTACTTAAGACTTTCAATGTAAAATGAAAACTTGGAACATTTATGAAAAAAGAAATCCAACATTTTATGTAATAGGTAAGAAAATATAAATCAAATAAATAAACAACAATAACAAAAAAAATTCCCAAAAATTGATCAGAAGTACCTACAAATAAAAATTACAAAGGATAAAAACAGAAATAGAAAATAATAATACGTCATTCCAAATCTAGTATTTTAATGCATTATTACAAAGAGAAACTACAGTTAAGGGGAAATTTTCATGCTCAATTCAGCTGCATGCTATGCTCTGCTTCATATTCTATAACATAGATAAGTCATAGTTTATACTTTTCTTGCATTTACAAAGGCTAAGGAAATAAACCATTTCAAAGTTTTTTTTTTTTTCATTTTTCTTTTATTATTCATATGTGCATACAAGGCTTGGTTTATTTCTCCCCCCTGACCCGACCCCCTCCCTTACCACCCACTCCACCCCCTCCCGCTCCCCCCCTCAATACCCAGCAGAAACTATTTTGCCCTTATCTCTAATTTTGTTGTAGAGAGAGTATAAGCAATAATAGGAAGGAACAAGGGGTTTTGCTGGTTGAGATAAGGATAGCTATACAGGGCATTGACTCACATTGATTTCCTGTGCATGGGTGTTACCTTCTAGGTTAATTCTTTTTGATCTAACCTTTTCTCTAGTTCCTGGTCTCCTTTTCCTATTGGCCTCAGTTGCTTTAAGGTATCTGCTTTAGTTTCTCTGCATTAAGGGCAACAAATGCTAGCTAGTTTTTTAGGTGTCTTACCTATCCTCACCCCTCCCTTGTGTGCTCTCGCTTTTTAAATCAACATTTCAACCCAGGAGACCAAACTGAGGATTAGAAATGCAATTTTTAAAATTTAGAGGGGCTAAATCAGGTACAAACTTTTGTAAGACTTATTCTTACTTCCCACTTAAGTAACTTTCACCCTGCAGAAGTTCATTTGCAACTGATAGAAAAATAATGAGTGCTATCAAGGAAGCACTGAGATTTCCAAGGAGATTCTTTTTTTTCTATTTTCATACATGTAGAAATGTACAAAAAGATAAGATGGTCCATATCTCAGAATTGTTTCATCCTACCTGGAAACATCTTCTACTCAATATATAGTCATAATATATATTATCCATTAAAAGATTTTTAAGACATTATTTATTTATATCAAATGCATAATAATTGGAGTAACATGACTATAAGAAAAGTTTTTGGTCCCTGCTATACAAAATTATGCAGGACACTACACAACCTTTGACAAGGAAAATAAAATATACCAGCTCCTCCCCCAGGAACACCACTGCTAAACACCCAATGTTAAAAACTTTTTAAGAGGGGAAACCACTCTGAAACAATTTCAAAATGGAGACTTCATGTAAGTAAATGTAAAAATAATAAAATAAAAGGAGAAAAAAAGAGAAAAGAAATATTTGTCCTGGAATTTTTCCAACTTTATGAAACTTGCTTTTTAAATTCTTAACTATCTGCTAGGAGTTTTTCAGGTTCTGTTTTGAAAAACTTAGAATAGGCAGACTTTAGGTATGGTGGAGAATAAAAATAAATAATCTTTGTGTATGTACCATATGCCACCAATTAGGTGATTTAAATATGTTACTAATTTCCTATAATCATTGTGGCAGGTAAATATTTTTCCTATTTTATAGATGAAGAAACAGCTTTAGAAAAGAGGTTTGGGAGCCCATCAGCTACACAGATCAAAAGAGTCTTTATTATACTTTCTACCGTAGCTGCATGATTTCTGAATAAACAAGAAAGTGTACTTAATCTGTTGTACAATCCAAAGTAATATTAGTTCTGAACTTCTAAAAGCATTAATGTGAAAATGAATAGGATATTTTGCATAATTACTTTCCCCTCCTTATTACATATTGTTATTTCAGAAAAAGAAGAGAACAATGGGGGGGGGGGGAAGGAGAGATACTCAGAATGGTAGATGCCCAAAAAGGATATGTGATTTTACCCCTTAAAGTAAACCAACCATCTAAAGCTTTTAAATCAATGCATGCCAAATTAGCTCAAAGCAAATGAAAATGACAATAACAATACCTGTCTAGCTGTAGCCTGTTTTCTGTATATGTCAATTTGTCACTGGCTTGCAAAACCGGGTAAGAGTGTGTGTATGTGGTTTTCTCCATTTACATGATGAGATCCTTAACAGCATTGTGATTGAAGAGCATGCCTTTAAAGATCTGCACCTACTGCTTATTAAACATACATCTCCATGTGTGTGAGAGCTGCAGCAGCAGGGCTACTGACAAGATAAGTGATGGCTATATGGGAAAGAAAAATGGCTTTGCCTTCACTCCCTTGTTTGTTTCCAGTTTATTGGTGTTGCAGAAGCATGTGGGCCCTTGTGGAAAGTTGTGCTTCCTTGAGGTTTTGATTAACCTGGATCATCACACTTCTCCCATCATCATTACACAAGGCAGTTAAGTAAACAGATATAATAGGCCTTGGTTTCTGCTCTTAGAAATTTACTGCCAGGGAAATTCAGCTAGCTATCTCATTTATCTCACTTTCAAAGAGTGATTTCAAAGAGTGCTACCCATGTGGTGAGACAACAAAAGCTAAGTTGCTATAATCATTCATTCATTCATTCATTCATAAAACAGATCTTAGACATCATCTATTTCTCAGGGTTTGTTCTAGGCACTCAGGGCATAAAGGTAAATGAAATACCCTCTCTAATTCCTTGAAATGTAGATAAAAAACTGCTAATTAAAATCTAAAAGTATTTTACTTATCAAAGGTATCTATAGCAATAATGACTAATGTAAATTAGTAAATAAAATTGTCTCTATCTCTATTAACTGTTCTCTGAGTTCATAGTCATACCCTTATTGTATATGGCATGTTTTTATCTGCCAACAAGACACTTTTATGACCAATTTGGTGCTGTGATGGTGTGTGTGTGTGTGTGTGTGTGTGTTCAATAGTCTAAGTGATTCCAGTGTACTTTGATTACAGATAAGGAGTATAATATATGATTTCTTAAAGTCTTTTATCTTCTTGTGATATCAAAGAACTGATTGCTTTGAGCAAGTCAAGGAAAAAAATACAAAACAGAAGTTTTGCATTAAGGGAAGCTAAAACCATGTGAAACAAATGGTAAGTGTCTTTTGAAAGATTTTTAAGTTTTATTGTCAGTGAACTGGATGGTTTATCCAAATGAAGTTGATTATGAGCCATGAGCTCTGTTACATTTGAGGAAATAATACATTTTCATTTATTTAAGCTGGACTCCAAATTAGTAATAGGTATTACAACTCTAGCCCAACTGGAAATGGCAAATAGAGGGGAAGCTTGGGGGAAAGAAGAGGATCCTACAATTAGGTTAAGCTTTCCTTTGTGTTCCAGGTCATAACAGCTGTTCTCTGATTCATTTTAAACAGAAAAATAATGTCCAATTGTACTGTAATGGCATTTCAAGACCACAGTTTTCCTTCTACTGAGAGAATGGAATTGACAATGTAGTGTACTTCCCCTCTACTACCTCCAGTATTTGTTTAAGCCATTCATCTTATAGTAAATTCACAATTTCCCAGTTAGATAATTTTACCACCACCACGGATAGAACTGAAACAGTACTAATACTTTAATATCATGCCAAAAACATAATATTGAAACATATTAAAAGCTTTTCAATGAGTTTGCTGAATATCCAGTATTGGATAAAACTTGTCAATTTTTTAAACTCTTATTTATTGAAGTATTTTTAAATGTGTTTTTTCAAAAAAAGGGCATTCCTAGGCCAAGGTGGCCATTGTACTTATTGCTAAAAGTTAAAAATAAAACAGAATGTGAGTTTTTCTCGTAATCTAGGAGGAGTGCTCTAGAACTTCCCCAGTAGATAGGGCAAATCTTTGACAGGCATTCATCAGAACTTGACATGCTCCGCCTTCTGGTCTTGCTTTTTTCCTCCTTCCTTGCATAAGTATTTGTTCCTAATAAACATCTTACCACAATGTGTGTTCTGCTTCCAGAGAATCCCGCCTGTGACAGTCAATACCAGGAGTGGTTTGAGAAAGCAGGCTGGAAGATGAGTTTGGGGGATGTAGCTCACATGCTACCTGTCAGGCAATGATGACAAATCACTTCTAAGGGGGTGGGATAACACCTGTCATAAAGTGGATCCAATTGAAACTTTCACCTCTGTGGTTTGTAGAGTATGGCAATACATTAATAAAGAGGCATGTACTAGCAACTAATGTTGTTACTGTTTCCTTGAGACATATGGAGAAAACAACACATATAAGGATATCACGGTCAGACTTCTATTGCAAGCCTCTCTGCTGCTTTATAGCCATCCTGTCAAATGTAGTGGCCAAAATATGCATGCCTGATCTAATCTGGGATGTAAAGAATGAATAAATGCACATAGGATTTTAAATATTCAGTATAAAAATTATGAAAGTTCTCATTTATTTTTATGCTGATTACATTTCAAAATGTTTTGAATATTTGGGACTTAATAAAATACACTGCTGCATGAATTTTACCTGTTTTGTTTTACTTTTTAAAATGTAGCTACTGGAAATATTTGAAAGAACATATGTGGTTATCAGTATGTTTCTATTGTACAACATTGTGCTATAGAAAAATGCCTGGAGATTGGTTAACAGGTAATTAGAATGGAAACCAGTAGGTCTCTTAGATTTTATACAAAGAAGTTAGCATCTGCTTTAATGACAGGTTGAAAAATGTTGAGGGCTTAATTCTATATTTAATAATTAGATTGGCCAAACATGAAAGACATCTAAATACCAACTAACACCAAGGTCAGGAAGAACTACACACCCCAGAAAATTTTGGCTCCCAAAACTCTGAGCTTTCTGAGACTGTGGTACAGCCTACCCTCCCTACTCATAGCTAGCACTTAATTTGATCCTACTGAAAGGTAGTACAAAGTGTTCTCTCTTCCAAGTCAATAAGTATACATCTTAGGGCTTGCCCTCACTTCTGGCCATAGACCTGAAAATATAATAGAGTCACAATATAGCTCAGGAGGATATGATAGTCTATATGCCAAAGGACCTTCCAGGCCTATATAAAATGTTTTAACAAGGGTTGTGTGAGTGCATGTGGAAGCAGATACTTATTCAAAGGGACTGGAATATATAAAAATGTGGATAAGGAAGAAATTACTGACATGGGTGTGCTTCCCCAAGGTGAATGATTTCACTTTAAGAATCCATGCCCAAAGATGTTGTGAACTCCATACTACGATGACTCCTTAGAAATATGGAAGAAATGATGGTGCACACTGAGTAAAGCTGAAATAGCAGAATTTCCATGGCAGACTCTGGAGGAAGGAGGTATAAGGTTCAGGGAATAGAATTGTTAATGTACAGCTGATAGATCTAGTTTATGATTATTCTTCCCTTGAGAGCTAGTGGACATGCCTACCAAAGCCATGAGGGACTTAGCAAGTATCCTTGCTCAGTGCTTGGTGATAGTTTTCTGTACTGGCACTGGAAGGAGAAGAGGCTGTTACAGATTTTGGTCCGCACTATCAGGGTACAAGATGGGACTCATAATCAATAGAAACTGAATGGCATTATTTAACTGCCAGAGTCCCAGGGGTAATTAAATCTATGTAGGAATGATAGCCAAGGAAGCCTGACCCATGTATAGGCATGGAGATATTAGGAGAACACAGAATTCACAGGATTAAAAATAGGCCATCAAAAGGGTTCAACTCAGCTTGTATCAGCAAAAGAACTCAAGGTTATAAGAACAAGTGGATAAGGGAGGTCACACCAATAAAAATTCATATCTTGTCAAGTTTCTATATTGGTTTAGGCCAGATGAAGATATGTTACACTCTCCAGCAGTGAGGATTCTACAATTTTATTATAAATGTACCTGGGAATGATTCCTCCAGTCCTTCCCCAAATGGACTTTTTATTGACCATTCGGTTGAATATGTAGATATTCTGAGGACTGTTAGGCATAGATTCTAAGCTGACTGACATCCAGAGACAATCATTATGGGCTCCTTTGTAGGGTGGTGACATATACGGAACAGATGACAAAATATGATAAGTGAAGTGATTAATATCTACCTTACTATGTACCTATTATTAGTCCATTTCTCTTGTCCTTGAATGCAAAATCAGAAATAACATTTGAAAGTCAACAAAGTACTTCTATTGAATCTTTGTTTGATTGTGTATTGTCATATAGGATGAGGCCAAGCAAAAGTCCTTGAACCTATTTTGTTCCTCCTCAGCTAAGATAGAAAATATCATCCTGGGAGCGGGAGATGGTGCTAAGGTTAGTATCACTCTTACAGGTCAAAATGATGCAAAGATATTTGTTCTGCTAATATCACTATTTAATTTACTAGTCTGAGCCCTGGAGAAACAAGATGGATCCTGAAAGATAACTGCAAGCTTAACCCAGTAATAGTCCCTTTGCAGCTGCTATGCCAGATGTGGTATATTTGCTAGAGCAGATTAATATAGCCTCAGGAACTTGGTATGAAGCCCTTATTCTGGAAAAAATGTGTTCTTTTTTATCTCAATCAGAAAAGACAATCAGAAACAGTTCACATTTACATGGATTCAACAACAATATTAATTTACAGTTTTGCCCCAGGGCTATGTTAACTCTTCTGCCCTCTGTCTGAAAAGATCTGGACCATCTGCACAAACCACAGTATTTCACACTGAGCTAGTACATCAATTACATTGATCATGCCAGATGAGCAAGAGGTAGCTAACATTCTGGAGGCCTTGGTAGAACACTTTCATTCCAGAGAATGGGAAATAAATCCATGAAGATTAAGGAGACAGCCTGTCCAAAGCAATTTGAAGGACACTGAGTAATGCATAAATTATTACATTTTGTTACTACTTGCACAAAAGGAGCCCAGTGTCCTAGTGGGTCTTTTCAAGCTCTAAAATTGAAAATTGGCATTTCATACTA
Organism: Castor canadensis; assembly: GCF_047511655.1. Classification (NCBI taxonomy): domain Eukaryota; kingdom Metazoa; phylum Chordata; class Mammalia; order Rodentia; family Castoridae; genus Castor; species Castor canadensis. The sequence continues at coordinate 103,345,628 of NC_133392.1, read as the reverse complement.
AGAGATATACTGGTTGATACAAAAAATTGACTCAAATTTGAGTGAATCTTAAAGCAGAAAAGAGCTCTCCAGCAGGCTTGGGCTAAGATGATTTGGCCCCACCATGTGATTCACAAAATCTGGTAGATATTATGGTGTTGGAGCTGACAGTAATGGGAAAGGATACCACATGGGATTTGTGGTAAGACCTAGTGCAAGAATTGCATCACTGTGCCCTAGGATTCTGAGGAGACATCAAGCTCTATCTAACGGGAAATCCACCTGCCCTTTGAAAAACAGTTCCTGTTGTGTTACTAGGTTCTGGTTCAGACAGAACACCTGCCATAAACTACACCATCCTGATCTTGGATTTTTCAAATCCATCAGTCCTCAGATTGTTGTTGGACCTTTCCCCACAACTATCAAAAGGAAGTGATACATTTGAGATTGGATATGAGCCGGACAAGAAAACTCAGGCAAGTTGTATGAGCAGATAATTCAGAACCCCATGGAAATACCAGAATACCTTCCTAAGTCCACGTTTATGCCACATGGAAGATCAAGTATGGCTGATCTTATAGAGGAGTAATCTGTTCCAATCTGGTTTCTAAAAGGCTTGTCTTAGCATGAAAATAATAGCCCAAAATTGATAGTGGCTGCACTATATAGACTTACAGCATACCTGGAAAGATTGTGGCAATGAAAACATTACCTCAATGAGTAAAGACTTCAGGCAGTGAATCTGGTCATCTAATTTGGATGGGAAGAGAAGAGATTCTAAAAGTGATCAGGAGATGGCCTGTGAAAATGTACTGGACATAAAAAATTGGAATGAGTAGTGAGCAGAGGCACACTGGTGAACCTGTAGGAGTGGGTAAAAAATGAGAAGATTTTTTACAGATTAATATCATCTAGAGGACATAAGCAATGGAAGAGACACTAAAGAACCAAGTAGATAAAATGATCTGGACAGATACTGTTAGCCAGCCTTTATCATTGGCCAAATGAATGCTGCACAATGAGTATAAGAAAAAAGCCATGATGGCAAATATGTGTAATACAATGGACCCAATAGCACCAGCTTCTGATTATCAAGACTGACCTACTTCCTTTACTACTAAGAGTCCAACTGTCTACAAAACACTAATGCTGAGCCTTCAACACGGCACCATTGCTTAAGGGGACTGACCACTTGAGTAGATCACATTCTTTTCCTTGCATTCTGGGAACTTACATTGTTTTGCTCACAAGAATGGACATACATTTTTCATATAAGTTTGCCTTTTCTGACGTTAGGGTCTTGACCAGCTCTGCTATTGAAAGTTTATAATGTGTTTGACCCACTCACATAGGTTCCCATTGACCAGGTCCCTATCTCCCCCCACACACTTTAAATTTTATAGCAAAGTACATGAGTGGATCCATGACCATGGGATCTACTGGTTCTGTTACATAGTTTATTCAGACTACTCTAATGAGTAATAACAGTCCACTGAAAACACAGCAGAAATGGCAGATTACAGGCAATATTTTGGAAAGGCTGTGCAATTCTCCAGAATATGGATTGAATTGGAGACCTTAATAGTTCTGGGTCCTGGGAGGAAGAATACACACATCTCAGAATCAAGGGACTCGTGATCAAGTAAACCTGGCAGTTCCCCTTAATTACTAGAATACATGACTCACAGTCTCAAATATCCCAGATCTAAAAAGTAATGGAGATGTTTCTTCCAAAGTCCAAATTTCTGCAGCATTTCTAGCCCTGTTTAAACACTTTTTCACAGAATAATGGATAGTGAATACAGCTATTACCTTCTGAAGAAAAAAAACCCAGCATATTTCCACTCAATAGGATTTTTTCCTCAAAATCTAGACATGATCACAAATTATTACTAAGTCAACTGGTTTACTCCACAATATTCACGATAACTTTGTTGTATCCTTTCTTTCATTCTGTATAGAACAATTGTGAAAGGGAATAGAATCTGGGAGATAAATAAACTTTCAATATTTAGGGAATATTTGATTTTCTACATAAAGGATAAATTAAACTTTGCTTTTCCAGGGTGATTCTTGCTGCCAAAACTGAAGGGAAATGAACTTGGCATCTTTTATGTATTTTATCCTCTATTTCCTGCATACTTTTTTCCCTGTTTCCTAGCATCTCAGGCCTGAGCCTATAATGTAAGAGCAGATTACCTAAATTGTTAGAAACATAAAACTTCACACTATAGATTCCAGTCACTGTTTTGTTTCTTCTTCCATATTTCCAGAATTTTTATTCCTGAGGAAAAGGCTGAACAGATAATGTGTTGAGAAAACAGTACCAATGATAGCAGACTTACCACCTGCCCATTTACTGCCTGCAGATTTATGGCCAATGCAGCCTATTTTGCCATCTGGGTCAAAGTCATATTTTCACTGGAAATATTTTGGTAAGTTATTGCTGGCATTTTTTACATTGCAGGTGGTGAGCACACAGGTTTTATGGCACTTTCATAACTGAGTGTCTGACTGGAGTGCACAGAAGCTGATCTTTTGTGAATGTCTACAGAAGCGATTTGATGAAGTGAAATGCGCTCTATTCATTACATTTGCCAGTGTGGGAGGTACTCCTTAAACATAAAAATGTAATTCTGAAAAAGGTGCCAAGTTATCTTCTCTGGTTGTTTCCAGAAGTATAGATTTTGGTACTCAGGAAAAGTGGTTACTCTTGTACATTGAAGCAAGTATAACTTATACAAAGAAGATTTAAGAACTGGCGATGACTGTCTATAGAGAAAAGCATAAAAACTAGTTGATTTTGAAGATTTAGCTTTTGCAATTTTCTTGCTTTAGCACTTTTATTTCTGAAAAAAAATTTATTAATTTTGTTTATTCTATAGATACTTTGTGAAGGAGAGACTTAATGATTATATAAAAGCAGCAGAAGCAGAGCACTGTGGTACACATTTTTAATTTCAGCACACAGGAGGAAGACTGAGGCACAAGGATTGTGAGTTAAAGGACAGCCTGGGCTAAATAGTGAGATACTATCTCTAAAAACCCAAAATATAAAGATAATAAAATAGTAATAAAAGCAATTAGAGACTAGAAACTGCTAAGACCCAAAAGCTGGAGATCTAGATTCTGATTTAAATTGTAGAGCCATATAATCCTACTTACCCTCCTCAATCCTTAGTTTTTTGTGAATGGACAATGAGGTTGCTAATAGAAACCAAATAATTTTTTTAATTGGGACATGCTTTAATTTACAGAGACATGTTTTAAGTGTGTTAAGAAATGAATTTTGACTGCTGTATACTATTGTACAACTATCATCTGAAACAAGACATAGGACATCCTGTCACTCCTGAAAGTTTTATCTCAGTCAATCCTTGCCCTTTTCCATACACAAAAGAAGCAATAACTTTCTTACACCTGTTATTGCAGATTAGTTTCATCTATGGTTGTATTTCACATAAATGGAATCATCACCTTTGTTTGCTCATGATCATGTCTGTAAGACTGACCATAATGCAAGTATCATTTGTTCATTATATTTTATACTGAGTGTATCTGAATACACAACAATTTATCCCTTCTGCTACTTACGGATATTTGAATTGTTTCAGTTTTTTTATTTTTTATGAGTTGGTTGCTATGGATATTCATCTACTAGACTTTTGTGGATATATATTTTCATTTCTCTTGTGTAAGAGTCTGAGGTATGGAATTTCTAGTTCATAAGGTAGCTGTGTGTTTAGCTTTGTAAGACGTTTCTTACAAATAGTTCTTCAAAATGATGCATTTTATACTCCCAGATGCAATTTTAGTTGTTCCACATCTGGGCCAGCACTTATATTACCAGATTCTTTTTAGCTTAAGTCATTGTAATGGGTGTGAAATAGTATCTCATTATGTTTTTAATATGCATTTCATAGATGACAAAGAGACTAAGTTTCTTTGTATATGTAAACCAGGTAGAATTTGAACTTGGTTTATATCTTCAGAAAATGTTCTAATTATACTTTCTTTGGTATTTTATAACTCACATATGTAGCCATTACAAACTACACATGCTTTAACCCTACTTACATTTAATTAAGAAGATCCAGCATATGACATCCTTGAAATATGATTCTAACTCACAAATGAACCACTGGATTATGCTCTTGATCTCTGACAGGTTTTTTAATACTACTATAATGTTTAATAGAGAGAGTAACAATTATAAATGTCAACTTTTAAATGAAGAAGAGTTAATAGAGAATCTTAGTCCTCATATCTATGAGATTTGAGGGGAAATGTCACTGTTTGAGATCTTGGCATTCTCAATCTTCATAAGCTAGTATTTTTATATCTCTATTCCATAGCACTCTTATGATGATATTTTTGATTATCAGAATAAAGTTTTCTTTTCCTACTACAATAATCACCATTCTTCCTGCTATTCACTCTTTTCACTAAATCTTCTCTTTAATGAAAACCTCTGTCATTCAAGGCTTATTCCAGCTTTTTATTTATTTTTGTTTTGTTTTGCAATCAGTTGTAGCTTCCTACTTAAATGGATCTTCCTTCCTTTAGCTGAACAATTTATAAATATCTCAATGTACACTTTCCAAAAAAGAATAGATTTATAAAAAAGAGTAGACTTTCATTTCTTTAACATTACACATGAGCCTGTGGAAATAAGGAAGAACAACTTTTCCTCTTCTTCTCTGTGTAAAAGAGTGTTTTGATGATTTGGTTTCAACCTCACATGAATGGTGTCTGTTATTTATTTGTACTAATATATAGAGCCCAAGAAGGAAAATTTGTGTTGAATCATTTAAAATGTCTGCTTATTGACAAAGAAAGGGTTAGCTAGTTTCCTATATAATTACATTTCCCCAATGTCAAAATACAATGGTCCTCTTCATACAATATTTTTTAACACATTAGTGAGACCCAGGAATAATGATAAAAGTGAAGAGAATACCCATGAAACTAATTGGAAATTTTTCTAAAAATAATATTTTATTAATGATGTCAGTCAACATTCCTTTAGTGAAGAAAGGTGAAAACAGCTAGCTTTTATTGCAGGTTAGTGTTTTTAGGTTTACACTTTTGCTCAGAGCAGTTGCCATTACTGGCTTTTCTCCTTTGACAACGATTTCCCAAAATCTGAGACTCATGGTGATAGCCCAGTTGGTATGACTGCCCAGTAAATAGATAATGATTATATTTAAAAAAACAAGGAAGGCTTTATTTTTGTATTCTATTGTATTCTATTTTATGAGGAAATAGAGCAGAGAGAAAAAGAAAAAGTCTTTCTTTGACAATATATAAAGCTTTTTACCACTGATAGAAACAATCCAAACTTTGCTGCTGATGGATAAAATTTGAGAGGCTGCTGAAAATCCTCACAAGAATGACTAGTCTTCTATTTTCCAAGTAAATTGAAGGGTCCACATCACTTACCAGTAATTATTTTGTCATGCAACCCTATTCAATCAATGAAGAAGTAAAAGACTCTCTGGAGATAATCATTCTTCAATTTCTGATGCCATGATTTTTTCCTTACAGTTTGTGACTCAGTGTGTTTTCATGGTAAACACCAATAGAGGGAAGAGTCTAATGTATTTTTAAATTATAGTTCTTAATTTATACCTCAGAAAATACAGAAATTGAAAACAAGAAAATATCCAGTATTCTATCTCTAAAGTATTTGTTCAAAAATTCATTTCTGAAGAAAAAAGTAGGCAACATGAAATTCTTCCTTTATTGTTTTCTCTTAAACTTTACTCCCTTTGTAGATCAGAAATTCTATGTAACTAACCCAAGAGATAAACAGGTATGATTTTTCTTTTTATTCCAATTAACCCATACAAAAATATGAATCCTATTTCAACTATCAAGATGTAAAAAAAAAAATAAAAGAGGAAAACAATCTTGTGGAGCCAAATGAAAGGTCAGATGAACAGTTCAGAAAATAAATATTTCATTTCTGACAGCTTCTGTAAGAATTCAATAATTCCTTTCCACTACATCTAAAATCTCAGAATCAGGTAAAGGGCAGCATTTTCTTTTAAAGCCAGAGGGTTATTTGAATTATGGAATTATACCATAAAACACTGTGTAATAAGTGCTATAAAATAATGCAAACTGAGTATTTTGGTTTAATAAGAATGGAATAAGGAATTGACTGCTCTTATTCAGTATTATAATCCTTTAACATCACTTGCTCTGCAAGAAGGCTGTGAATTTCAAAGCAAGAGTGCTTTTCTTTATGTCCAAACTGTTTAGTTCAGTTCTCAACTCATTGTGATGAGCTCTCAATAAATGTTTTAAAATTTTCTTTAGTCCTAAATTAGTTCTATTTTTCCTTCCTTCACATGGAAAACAAGGGGTAGGAATAGCAAATCAAAGGAAAAGGATGTAAAAAAGAGAAAATAGGACCTCTGCTTTGCTTTGGGTACCCCAAGAGAACAACTCAAAACACATTCTGTTGCTGCTACATAGGTTGTTGACCTTTTCTTTTCCTCCCATTATAAAAGACAGGTTTCCTTTCTTTCTCTTCTACTCTCTTCTCTCTTTGTTTCTCTCTCTCTCCCTCATACAATCTGTTCAGTCTGTTCAGTACCCCATAATTCCACTTTGTTTTTTTACTCTCCTAGATATATTGGTCATGTCTGTGGGATCACATTGCTTTGTCTTTCCCAGTCACCTATGTCTACTGCCATCACCGACCAAATTTTTTAGTTTCTAACTTTCTAGCAAAGTACACCTGCTGTCCTGCACTCCACAGGGTATGCTGTTTGTTCTGATTCTGTGTCATTATTTATTGCCTGCAGTGTGAGCTGTGCTCCTTCAAGGAAAAGGTTTGGCTTATGTTTTCTTCCCAATCAATGTACAATGAATACCACTGATGGCTGAGTGATGAGACAGGGCTGAGAGCAGAGAGTGAAGGGGCTGTGCACATGTGTCAGAGCAGGTTCATTTCACAGGGGAAGAAGAGGAAAACAGTCACATTTCGAAATTGTATTAACATCAGTGTAATTTAACTCTCCTTCCTCATCTCACAGTCTGTTTCTACTATCTGAAGTTTGGATCCAAATTAAGTTGAAAACAAGTCTTTGTTGTATTTTGTGACATTTTTGTTAATGGTTCCTGAGTTTTCAGGATTCAGGAGGTTTTTTAGATTTGTCTATTAGGCAAAGTCAAACAAATCAATTAGTATTAAATCCCCAAAGTTTTTTTTTGTCACATCACAAATTCCTTTTGGAATTTTTTATGGAAAATTAAACTGAAATCTTCATTTCTTTTGAGGTTTAACAGATATTGGATCCAGCAAATCTCTGGCATCACCAACCAGTAAGTAAAACTCTGTTATGTTTCCAGCAATACTCTAAATCTCAATGCAATAATCTCCTATCAACTTGATGAGGCAGACAGCCAGTCTTTTTCAGAGATATCACACTCCAATTATTTCTGGCAGGGGGTTCTGATATATAATCAAAGCTGCTGCCTACAGCTCTACACTCCCTCAGGTCTGGATTCTAAGGTCAGAACATCCTTTTGGTCTCTTGGCCTCAGCTTTCCAGCTTATAATTTGGTGCTCATTTCCACCAAAAAAAAAAAAGTAGCCAATGTTTTCTACCCTTTCTGAACAATAAAATCCAGGCAAACAAATGAAAAGAGAAAAACACACTCATTTTCTCCCTGTAACCAGCTCTTTCAGAGAAGACGGCTCTCTAGCCTAGTTTGGGGGTCTGCCCTAAAAGGTCTAGTTCTATTTTTGAAATTGCAGCACAATCCTGCAGGTGGAGGGGCCAGGACAGTATAAGACCCACCCTTGTATTATTCAAAGTATCTATATCGGCCAATTAGTCCTACTTGTAGTCTGCCTAACATTACCAGAATTCTTTTACTAAATAAGATTTTCTTTTAAGAACTTCATTAATCTTTTCTTCTAATCTAATCTTCTTAAAGTGATGCACAGATGACATGCAGGCATTTTCAGGTGTTCAGGGTTCTTGGGTCAACTCTGAGAATGAAAGAATAGGCAGACTCCAGCAGGAAAGATTTTATTTGTAGACAAGAGAAGAGAAAGGCAGCATGGGGGCATGCAGGGAGACCCAGAAACTGGTAGTCTCATGGGTCAGGTTGGAAATTGGGTATTTATAGCCCTTTTTATTACCTGAGGTGAAGCCGTCTCTCAGGTGCAAACAGAAGTTTCCTGGGAAGGAGAAGTGTCTCCTTGGCCAATTATCACTTTTTTGGGAGCTCCTGCAGTCCATCCTTCAAAAGGACACCAGCCCATCACAAAATATTTATGCAAATCATTCCCAAGTGTGGGCTAAATTCTCTTCCACAGGACTCTGGGCCTTTAGAACAAGAGTTTGCACATCTATTTTAGGGTCTCCAAACATTTCAAGACAATAAAAGACTTCAGAGGCAGGAATGGTAAAAGATTATATCTCATTTATTTATTATTTCATTCATCTAGCGGACATTTACTAAGTATCTATGGTGTAAGCCATTGATCTAAAGCAAGAGTTGAAAAACTTTTTCTGTAAAGCAGCTAATAATAATTATATTCAGATTTCCAAGCCATAAAGCCTCTGTGGCAACTATTCAATTAGGCTATTGCTGCACAAAAACAGTCACAGGTAATATATGAACTAATACTAGTAAGTATGTTCAGTAAAACTTTAACAATAACAAAACAGGCTATGGTCCAGAATTGACCTGCAAATGGTATTTTGCTGACTGCTATTTTTAACACTACTGGTAAAGCAACAACTAAAAGAAACAAAACTTTGCTATATTGGAATTTACAGATGAGAGATACAAGTAAAATGTCAATTCAATATTAATAAGTGTTTAAGAGAAAAACAAAGCTACAAAGCAGTCTAGGGAATGTAGATAGAAGAAACTCTCAAAGCATTGTTTCATTAGGATACTTCTCTACTTTGTTCTATATTGGTATTTTTCTTCCTCAGCTATTACAAAGTTTAGCTCTCAGTTATAATTCAGTCACTTACACAGTAAAAACTTATAGGATTTATTGTGTGTAAGATTCTTTGTGTTATGCAAAACCATAAATCTTATGAGTAAAATTTCCTACATTTAAGAATATCACATTGAGGGGGATAAAGGAGAGCAGTGGAGGGGGTAAACTCAAGTATGATATACTTGATAAATATATGATATATTTGTAAATGCTGCAATGCACCCCCCACCTAACACAACAATAAGAAAAGAAAAAAACACAATATCACATCATAATTGGAGGAAAAAATTATATACCACTAGTATCATTGAGATTTAAGGGTTTTGGAGATATTTTAATCTGTTGAGTTAGGAAACATTTTCAAGATTTACTTTATATTTTTCAATGTAGCTTTAAGTGTAAGTCTGTCACATAGACTAATGAAAATAAAAAATGTGATGTTCTTTGATTTGATGGTTCCATATATAAAGATATAAATAGTAATGTAATATATTAATAATCATATTGTATATAATTAATGATATAATGCTATCTTTCTGGGAAGTTTCTTTTAGGACAACAAATTTTCATCACGATCAACACTAAGAGTCATAGACTCTAGAAACCTAAACCTTTAAACTCCAGGCATTCAATTGCCATCACTGTATTAGGTGTTGTTAAAGGATCAAATGGATGATAAAATATTATCTCTGCCATAAAAAGTTTTATAGCAGAAAACAACTACAAATAAGATGATTGTTTTAGTGAATAAAAGCTCCTTTAGTATGGGATTATGCATGGTACTCATTACATTCTTCATCTTTAGGGACATATTGTTAAAATTCTATTCTGGTTTAGAAGTAAACATTTAATGATGGGAGAGATTTTTTAAAAATACTTTAACGAATTTTCATTTAGAACCTACTATATAACAAACACAGGTTACAAGGTTGAGCAAGATAATAACTCATTATTGAGTGTGAGACACACTCCTGTATACAATTATAACACACTGTGATAAATACTGTGAAAGAATATTAGTGTATGTTATAGAAGCACAGAGGATGAGAATGTCAGTGGATGCTATTACACAGGCATTGGGAAGAAAAGGACTATATTGAACTCCAATAGAATAAGAGGATTTCTGTAAGAAAAGGAATACCAAAGAAATCTGGGTTTGGGAAGAAAGCATAACAAAATCATTGAAGCTTTAATGTGCATGTTAGTTTTGGATGTGGTGTTCCTGGGATGTTTCTGAAAAGTAGGAACATGGTTTGAAGGGAGTAGGAGTACAGTGAGGATGAATTTTATTAGGTGGTGTGAGAGAATGACCCTAGGTCATTGAACACAGAATGGCAGAAAGACATTAAGACTTTAGGAACAGTGGACTTGTATAAGTACTCAAGATGGACTAGAAATGGAGAGAATTGCCTGAGCAAACATACAGTAATCATAAGCTTAGATTACTGTCATTATTATAGGAAAGGAGAGGAGGACAGAAACTGAAAGACAGTTCAAAGGCAAAAATGACAGCACTCAATGACAGATTGAATATGAAGTCTGAATGAGCGGGAAGAGTAAAAGTGTGGAAGAATGGTGGTACCAGCGACAGAATCAACATTGCACTACGAACTGACAAGCAGATGATCAAAGTGACATACCAGTCACTTGTACCATATGTCTGAAAGCTCATCACCAGAGATACACAGCTAAAAGGAGAGTTGTCTTTAGATTTTTCTTGCTCAGGAGTACATGAGTAAATGATGAACTCTACAAAAAGGTGCTAGTGGATGTGACCTCTTGTGTCAAATCAAATTAAAAGCCCATAGAGTGAGGGTCAGCTCTGATGTCCATACAATTTGGAACTGCAAATAGACATTACATTCTCCTTGTGAAGTTTCATCCAGGTCACCTATAAACCATAATAAAACATCAAATAACAATACTTGGTTGGCCCTCAATAAAGATTTGTTGAACCAGTTTGAGGATAAAAGGATTAACAACATGTCAGTGGAGAGCTGGTCTTCTCTTTCACATTGTATGCCATGTGAACAGAGTAGAAAAAGAACAACTTTAATCAATCACAAAGCCAAGGTCCAATTAGGCAAAATGGGATGACCTCATCTGAAACTCATAAGTAAAAGGCAGTGAGATAACTATACGGAGAATCTCAATCTTGAAAGTCCATCTTACCTCAATTTTGTCTCCTTCTTTACTTAAATTGTTGATTTTGATAAAGAACAGATATATTATTAAATAACTGGGTATCTGTTTATTTGTGAAAAGAACCAATTTTTCCTTGGGTCATGAAGTTACTAATACCTGGAGAGAAAATCATCATGAGAAGCAGACTTCAGAACCTGATGACAGTACATGGAGGGACACCATTACTTCAATTAATAAGGAGAATTACCCGTTTTCCTCAATACAGGTTACTGTTTAAGATGATAAGAATATACCATTGTTATTTTTACCATCACTCACCATGATATAAAGAGAAGTCAGATTTTGTTGAAATTTCATTTTCTTAACTGAGAAAGGTACTCTTTATACCTGGCAGTGACAAGGTGTTGGGATTTTTCTTTTAATAGGAAAATAAAATATATCTTGTACAATTCAGAGTCAGACACTGTTGTTTTCTAAAGGTGTATACTTTAACTCCCATTCTTAGGAGTTAGGAAGAAAAAATTATAGACTGTGAAAGAAAATAAAATTTATTTGCCCATGGTTGGTGAAGCCTAGAATTCTATACAGAGAGAATCTTTCTGGATGAAACCAGTCTTTTTATGAGTTAGAGGCAGTGGAGAGGAAAGAAAAGTTGCATAAAAAACAGATCACAAATGCCAGTTTAGTTCATTGGTTCTAGCATTTTGATACTTACTATGAGTACCTAGTCTGTCTCTAGTAATACATGAAGCTAGGTCAATCTTTTGGCATTTGACTTGGTTTTACAATTTTACTAGACCTGGTGTTATAAACCAGGTGCACTAGATTTGTACTATGTTTTCTAAAGAGTGGGTTGAAGTAATTTGGTTCCAAGTGCCATACTTCTTGTGCTTTATTATTTTGACATTTTTTCTGAAATTTATGTTCATTTCCTTTCCGATTTGTCTTTTTCTCTCATTGCAGTATAAGCACAGCATTTGAACTAGGTTTTCCATTAGTCTGCCTCCTTATGAATAACTTGTCTTACTCTCTGTAAATTATTCAGGTTAGACTTGTTTCTGAAATCATAGATTATTTTTGTATTAACCGCATAATAGTACCAAACACAAGATCTAAAATATGGCAGACTCTTAATAATATTTTTTGAATAAAATGAGTTTCACATCAGTACTTTTTTTTTTTTTCTTTTGTCAACTTGTCCAGGTCATGGAGTACCCAGAGTCAATACTTTCTCTGGGTGCGCCTAAGAAGGTGTTTTGAATTGAGATTAACATTTGAATCTGTAGACTCAGTATAGGATGTCCTTTATAATGGGTATCATCCATTCCATCCAAGGCTGGAATACAACAAAAAGCAAAGGAAGGAGGAATTCACCTCCTTTAAATTTTTGGTCTCATTTCTCAAACTTGGACATCTCCTTGCATCTTTTCCTGCCCTCAACCTGGGATTTATAGCATCAGTTCCTCCTGCTCTCATGCATTCAGATTCAGATTGAATTCTATCACTAACTTTCCTAGGTCATCAGCTTTCAGGTGACTGATCATAGAAATTTCAGCCTCCATAATTGTGTAAGCCAATTCCATGTATGTCTCCTATTGGTTCTGCTTTTCTGGAGAAACTTAACTTATATGACTGGCTATTGTTTAACTTTTCCCTTCAGAGCAGCATAGACTTGAGCTTAAAAATCAAACAATTTTGGAATATTAACCTTTCTGTTAGTATGTTCCTATAGCAAAATTTTGTTTTGTTATTCCTGAACTAGTAGTAATATTTACCAAACAGTTCTGTTTTCTGATTTTATGAGATAACATATATGTATTATCTATTGCTGTATAAGAAAGCATCCAAAAATTTAGTGACTTATTTGGTTTTGCTTGCAAATTTATGAAACTGCTGGGCAGTTCTGCTTATCTGGACGCCATGTGGCTGACCTCAGGGAAATTTTCTTTTGTTCTTCATCTGGTCATTTGCTCATTCAAATGCTGCTAGCTAGGGTAATGTATGACCATGTGTCTTGTTTCATGATATGACAGAAGTTAAAGGCAGAGGAAAAAATTCCTTTAATCCTCTTTAACCCAAAATGTAAAATTAGCATATTGTTCCTGGCAAATTCTTTTGGTCAAAGCAAGTCACAAGGGCAGGCAAATTCCATGGGTTGAGAAAACAGACTCTATCTCTTAATAGGAAGAACTAAAAAGACACATTACACAGGGTCAAGAACATAGCAAAGAGTTTAAAATTGTGCTGATTTTTGTAATCTCCAATAACATAAAAATTGTTAGTATAGTGTCATAGTATCTGCATATATAACCATTTAATAAATAACACTTATTGTTATTATTGGGCTTCAACATCTCTGCTTCCTTGTGAGCCTTTCTCTTTCATGCCATTCCTTTCATGTTTGTAACTCCATGCTTCTAACAATAGAGGAAAGTAAGAGTTGATTAGGTAAACTATCCTTCTGTTAGTGCCTTAATCTAATCACTAGGAATTGCTCATGTAATTTTCTTGAATTCTACAGTTTCTGAATATTCCAATTTATTGCTGCAGCCAAGGAAGACATAATAGCATAATGGTTAAATAGGCAGGTTCTCCAGTTGGATTACTTTGTTTTAAATCATGATCTGTCAAGTTATAACTACATGACCTGTGCTTGTTTCGTCTCTTTGTGGCTCAGTTTTATGACCTATAAAATGGACTTACTGAGTTCCTAAGAAGTTAACATCTTTGTGGGTATAAATAAATGTGTGCATGTATCAAATTTATTTAATTAATTTGTTTGAGTGACATATAAAATCACAAGTTCTATCCTCTCTGGTGATTAGCAGATAATAGACAGCTAGTGTTGTGTGGCTGACTAGCCTCATTCACTATGTCATACCTGCCCCAACCCCTAATCTCTGACCATGCATTGCATGTTTTTTTACTTTTTTTGAGTTAAACTTAATTAAACAAAATCCATGAGTATTAATTATACATATATTATTTTGATTTAGACACATAACAAGATTCATTTTTCTACATCTTATAGTAAAAGTTATTTTGTTAGGTTTTAGTTTGTAAAATTCTGTTTTCTGTTATTTATATTTATTTTCTTATAATAATACTAAAAAAATCATGGAAAGGATTAACTATATATAATTATATAGTAGTCATGTACATCTGCACTGATAACTAAAGGAACTTTGAAACACTAATTTTGCTCAAGTATAGTAAAATAAAACATTTACCAAAATTATTTGAAGTAAATACTCACATGCAGGTTCAGTTTGGGAAAACACCGCAAGCTGGTTAAATTTTTTTTTCTCATGTATGTCAAGACTTCCTAAGAAAAAATTGACACTACAGAGATTCCAACTTTAAAACAAATAAAAAAAATTCCTATTTGAAACATCTCAAAAAAAGAAAGGAAACTCTCACTATAGAATAAATGATAGTATACTTACATATTTGCCAACATTATAACATATGCAGCACTCCTTGTTGTTGGTAACAAGTAACAATAAATAAAACAATCAATTATTAATTCCTTATCAGCCATAGATAATTCCCTTCTACCACACTTCTAATGTCATATGGAAAAGCAGATTTGATAATTAAATGCTTTGCATAGGCATATAACTACATTTAACTATATTTCTAAGAAAAAATAACAGGAAGAAAGGGAAGGAAGGAAGAAGATGAGAGAGAGAGGGAGAGAGAGAGAGACCGAGACCCCAGGAAGAGAAAGGAAGAAAAAACCAGGAAGTTATACCTAATGATTTCCCAAAATTTTGATTTGTGTCAAGCTCATGTTTATATTAGTAATTCTGTGTATGTCTCATTTTCTATCCTCCACTAGCCTACCAATAAGCAAATCTATGGTGAGCAATCCTAAGAGGGCCCTGTGACTCTGCTTTGGAGCTCCTTATGAGAAGTAGCTGATAAAAATCAGAGAACTCATAAGAATTTTCATTTATAAAAGGGCATCTCTATATGCCTGACACCATTCTAGGCAAATTACTTATGCATCTTCATTCCTAGCTATATCTGACAAAATATATTCATGGTTGGCCAGCTGATAAGAGGAAGATTTAGGGTTCAAATATAGGTCTCTCTTATTCCAGACCTTATGCTCTTAGAGTGAAAATACTTGTAAACTGATAATGTATTTTCTCTTTAGACCTTTTGTTTCCACTTGAAATACATTCACTCTTTATCTTACCCAGAACAGTCAGTCATGTTTATTGTCCTCTTGTCAACACTCTCTACATTATCATATCTTTATTTCAATAATGGCCCCCCAACTGAACGAAGTACTCTGCTTACCTTATATTAAAGAAAGGTTAGGTAACCTTGTTTCCTACATGAAATATTCTTTTATTATTACTGCATGTACAACTGCACTCTCCCCCCACCTCATGGCACATCCTTAATTAACATCTACTTGAAAGAGCAAAGCAAGGCTCATGAAAAAGATATGAAGTTACTACTAATCACTCACAATTTGGCTGTCATCTAATTAGAACAAATGCTAAATTACATAATCCAGTTCCCTCATTTTTTTGTTGGATCAATGGGAAGCATATTTTAAAAGTAAGATGAGTTTGGTTCTTCTTGACATTTTAAAAATATTAGTGTCAGGAAAGACTATTAAATAAGACTGACAGGGCTTATTTTTCCAAAAGTTGTATAATCTCTAAATAACAGCCCATTTCTTCATATTATTTGAACTACAATGATGAAAATACGGTGTTAGTTTTTCCTTTTTAATCCAAAGATGCATATCTTTAAAATATGCATTTTGAAAAATATCATCAAGAAAGTCATAAAATTATGTTTTAGAGAAAAATACTTCCTTTTCCATAAAATAAAATTGAGTGATACAAGTAACACGTAGGCTAGATACCAAGAGGAAGATTATAGTACCACATAGATCATTCATGCAACATGAAACATTTTAAAAATGTAACTGTGTAAGAAATCACATGGCTTTGAATATTTTGAGAGTGATGTACACTTTTGTAATTAGCTATACCACTATAAATGAATTCTTCCTATAGAAAAACACTTTATGCACATATACAAAAAGACACTACAGGAAAAATCACTATTTATGCTACATAAAGAACTAGTTTTGAGTAAGGTAAAAATCATTGACACATTAGGGAACTCAGAATCCCACTGCGAACCATTTAGGTTAAAATAGAAGGTTTTACATGGGTTGCTGGTGAGCTAAGAGGCAAAATATGAAAGCATACTGTGAGTCTTGAGCAGTGGGTGTGAAGTGTTTTGTTTTATTCAGAGTAGCTTTGAACTCTACTCTGTTAAACATCTTCATAAATGATATGCAGGTAGTTGTTAATGACATTAATTAAATTCTCAGATGAGAAAGTATATCAAACAATGAGACATCATATCATAGTACAAATAGCCTAGAAATAGTGGCCCAAAATTAATCAAATGAGATTTTGAACTGTAAAGGCTAGTATTTGATTAAAAAATAGATTCAATAAAAGTTGAAGTAGTATTAAAAAATGGTTTCAATAAAGGTATTTCCAACAGTTAATATAAAGTTGATTTGATATTCTGTAGAGGGGTTGGGGAACATGCAAATATTTTTAAGACAGAAATGAATTTGAATTCCCTATAGTAATAATCACCACCAAAAACAATCCCAATGTCTGACTGACCACATTTGGAAAGCTGAAATGCTATGGATAGATGGATAGATCTCTGTGTTAGCAAAACATTTAGTACTGTCAGCTCCTCCCACCAATTGAAAGAACAAGGGATACCATGAAAAACAAAGGATACCAGGGAAACAAAGATTGAAAAAGAAGAGTGCACTTGGATGAAAAGAGACTAGATTTGTTACAAAAACTTTTTCTAAATTTGTCAAAGGAACCAAACGCTTCTAAAGAATAACAAAAATTGAAATTAGGGAAAACAGTGAAGAGAGCGAGAACATGTAGCTTAGATGGAAGATACATTTTTGCTTGTGATAAAATAGGCTGCTTCTTCCTTTCCAGAATTGGACATTTTATTTGCAAATATTTCAGGGAATTTGAGTTTAACTAAAGCATATAACCTCTTCTCATAATGAAAAATCCACCCTGGTTTCTGCAAAATTTAAGCACATTTTAAAGAAAATATATTCACAAAGGATTCTTCAAAATGCTTCTTTTGCAATAGTCTTACAGCTTTTGTATTTTTATTCTTTGAAGGAGATGCTGAAACTCAAGTGACATAATTACAGCTTTACAAAATAAGTCCTCTATTTTGAGGTTTTAGTGGTGGTTTCTTCTTACTTGTATTAGAATAATAGCATCAGAACATAGATGCAGGTGATGATGCAAAAAGATACCAAACAAGAATGTAATAAGGCTTTTCCATTTTCAGCAAATGTGATTATATGCATTATCTCCAGAGTCTATTTCTCTTTTTCTGTAAATATAATTCCTGGAAGCACTTGTTTTAGAGAAGGGTACAGAAGTGGCTCAGTTTGTGTTTCTCTGTCATACCTGGTTTTAGTGAATCAAGAAACACTGTATATCAACAACATTGGTAGGATTATGCACAGTGGCATAATACAGTTCAATTGCTGAGAATATTTTTAGGGTTTTTCTGTTCAAAAATCCCCTAAAATGTTAAGAATTACCTTATTATTATATATGTGTAAATAAGTATTTTTCTATATTCCAAGTAATTTTATTTTATCTTCAAAATTTACAAATAATAATGAAAATATTCCCAATAAGTAGATTTACTCTGATATTAAGGGACTGAGTCCTTTTGCAATGCCACGGATTTGTGTCTGTATTATTTCTGACATCAACACAAAAGCCCTAATTATTGTTTTTCACCATTGCTGTATTGAAAAATAAATTATTTGGTAACCCTATCTTAAGTTTTACTTTAAAATAACATAAAGGTTATCATATTCATAATAACCTAAAAATTCTAGTGGCTGAATGACTACATCAGAAAGTTTGAAATATACAGAGAGAATAGAAGTACAAAACCCATGTGATGGTTAATTTGGTAGGCCAACCTGGCTGGGACACAGTTTAGATGTTTTATAAAGGTATTTGGGGATTAAAAATAACATTTAATTATTATTCTTTGAATACAGCAAATTGCTTTCCATAATGTGGGTAGGCCCTACCCAATCAGTTGAAGCCCTGAATAGAACAAAAGATTAACCTTACCTTCCTGTATAAGAAGAATTTTAGCAGACAGCCTTTGGACTTGGAAAACAACACAAAACCTCTTTCCAGAGGCTCTACCCTATCAGTCTCCTGTACAGATTGTGAACTTGCTCATCTCAGTAGTCATGCAAACCAATTACTTAAATCTTTCACATCTCATAGGTTCTGTTTCTATGGAGAGCCCTGACTAACAAAGTCTGCAGAATCATCAGGTATCTATCGAATAGAGGAAACAAAGTCACATGAGGAATCCACAGAGAACAAAATTTTGGAAAATATAAATATTTCTTCTATTTCTATAGAATAGTGTAAACTTCAAATATTAATTTAAATTTAAACTTTAATCTATTTCATTTTCAGAAGAAATGCGATCTCCTGTGGATAGGAAAGTAGGACTACTTGCTATAATTTCAGAAATCAGGAAAAAGATTTTAACTTGTAAATGTCACAGTGTATAAAGATCATTTGAATCTTCTTGCAGGTGAATAAAGAGATACTGATTTTTAAAAATAGCTTTTAAAAGATATAACCAAAGTTTAGATTAGTTTTACAAATGTTCATTGAGTACCATGGTATCACATCCCAACTTTCAAAGACTAAATCATCCTTTCATTTACTTCTTTTCCAATTATGTGTATTGATATCTTTGCCATTAGAGACAATGTACTATCTCCAATGGTAAAGAAATCTGTATCACATATCTTTGTGGCAAAAAAAATGCAAAATGGTGGATATGAGTACCCATTCTGTAGTTATACTAGTAAAAAGTTTACGTCACCTCTCAGTCATTTAGGTTCCTCATCTGCAGAATAAAATAAAATATACCCATTCTGCAAAGTCAATGTGAAGGTAATGTATGTGATTCTCAACATAGCACATTGTAGGAGTACCATTTTTACTTTTAGCCCCATTTTATAACTAATTTCCAGCCCACAGATCAACTGACTTAGTACTTTTTAATCTGGTCCATTAGTCAATCACTACTGAAAATAACTCCCAATTCTTGTGTTATATGATAAATGGAGTAAATTTTTAAGGCTCTCACAAGATCACTTTGAAATTAGTACTGTTTTCCCCTTTTGTGGATGAAGAAGTTGAGGCTCCGAGAGTCATTGCTTTGAAAATCACACACTACTAATCAGCAGTAGAGACAGCATTTAATTCAGAACTAAATCAAAACTGTGCATTTTGCTTCAGAAATCACTAGGGAGGTTGTCATTGATCACAATATTCTGTCTTTTTATTTCCTTTGCCTGCTGCTTGATGATCTAGCCCTGTCACATTGCAAGAGCTAGAAATCTGACTGCTCTTGCATGTTAGACAGTGGGACAGAGTAAAAGGGAAGGTTTTGAAAGTGTCTTCCTTGGTGGTTCCTGAAGAGAAAACACATTATCTATTGAGCTTAATTTTTATATTCGTCATGCTTTGACAAGATACAAACTCATCATGGACAGCATTTATCTTTCAATAGTTATTTCCAGAAAGCTGAAAACAAACTGTGTGTGTTCTTAAAGTTCTTCTAGTCCCTTGGTTTTGAGAACTTAGCCAAATAAGGTATTGGTAAAGGATTTCTCCAAAAGTCCTAAAAATATTTTATTGTAACTAATAAAACTATATTAACAAATATTTGAAATGTGTTTTCATCTTCTATGTTAAATTAAAAGTGTCTTTCAAGTTCTTTTTTTTCTTTTCTTTTTTTGGCAACACTGGGGTTTGAACTTAAGTCCTTGTTCTGTCAAGCAGGCACTGCAACTTTTCATGAAATACTTTCTTCCATGCACTTTAGTTGCAGTATTAAAAATTTCATGAAAAAGAAAATCTTAAAATATTAGAATGTTAGTCTAGCTTCACATATTACTTTAGTATAGAGTGATTTTTTTCCTCAATTACTAAATACCTTTCAAATTCAATAGAACAAAATGTTTTATTCCTAAAATATGGCTAAAATGTTATTATTCTGATACTGTTGTTATCATATACGTTAACTCAGGAAACAGTGTCCTGGAACCTATAGATGGATCTTTTGTACTCAATAGATCTGTTGTTCTGAAATGCAGAATTTCGTTTCCAAGTTCAATATTAAATGATGCTAATATCATTTATAAGACACAGGATTATAGCACTTTTTTAAATTCAGGAATGTTGCATTTAAAAACTGAACTTCTTCTTTGGCCAATCATTTTGTCTTTTATATTTGCAGAAATTATTTTACATTTTTAAGGGAAAGTAATCATAGCATTGCCTCAAGTGTCACATCAGGTACATCCAAATGGCAAATGAATGTCATTATAGTACCCATTAGGGAACTCATTTTGATTAAAGAGGACATCCATGCCCAAGGACGGCTGCTGTCATAGGTTTCCAGGCTGAAGCAGCATCCTGTTTGTGGCAGAGAGACGTGAAAGGACTTGTACTATTGCATGGAAACACAAGATCTCTAATCTTTGGAGGGAAATAGACTTCATGGAAATAGAATATTAAATGTAAGCGCAAATAAATGAGAAAAAAAGAAATTAAGACTTGCTTCAGGGAATTTAAATAAATCCATTTCTCATTAGGCATTAAAAGAGCAGAAGTTGAGAGTATTGATTCCTATACATTGAAATGGCACCAAACAAGGTGTCTTCAGTAGTTTTATACTGACTGAGAAAAATCTACAAAGCAAGGGGTTGTCAAAGGCCAGTTTTGCAACTTCCATGTGTTCTGAGTGTTAGCAGGGCTCTGTCTCAGAACAGAATAGATTCTGTTAGTCACATTCTGTCATTGTTAGAGAGTCGATAACCATCAAGGCTAAAAACCACTTTAAACAGTTTTCAAGACCAAAAGACAAGCTGGTAGACCCAAAGCAAAGACTTCTGAATATAAATTTTAGTTCGGGATTTAAAATTTTTGAAATTGGCCTATTTTTACACTTCATTGTTTTTCTAATTGGAAAGACAAGCAAGTCAGGAGATGCCTTATCTGTTAGGAACAGAATCACTCCATTAATTCAATATTCTAGTGTTACCTTAATGTGTCTAATTGACAGAAAATGAAAGTTAAAAATGGTTGGATGTGATATTGTGCCAGGAATATTTGTTTCAGTTTCTCCAGAAAGTGAGGCTGTCTTTTTAATTGAACTGGGGAGGGAGTGAAAGAGAAGATGTCAGACTGCTCTCATTGATGAGTGTCACATCCAATTGCTACCCTTACCAGAGGGAATGAAACTAGGTTAAGGGGACAGGTTCTGTATTTTTAAAAATTACCTGCCATGTATTTTTTTCCCAAATGTCAGGTGGCGGCCTCTATTAGAAGTATATCATTAATCAAACTAATGAGAAGTACGGATGTAACCATCTCTTAACAAAGACATAATGCCTCAGTATGGAAAGAAGTAGAACGGGAGAATTTTATGATGTAGGCCTTCCCTGATGACCACTTGAGCGTGAATCACACCACAGTGCAAAAAACAGGGCCTCCTGATCCTTACAACAATTTCATTGCTCCCCAAGGAGAGAGTCATATTACCAAATTAAATCAATTTTACTGATGTTTAAAGATCAAAAAATAATCACATTTTCTGTACCACAGTTAGGCTTTTTAAAGTCAGTCTCAATGATTAGAACCTTACTGGTTACCCTTCAGGTTTCAAAGAAGCTGCTGAAGAGAAAGAAATAGTATATAGTGAGCTATGATCCAGGACTCAGTGTTTCCATAGGGACTGTCCTTGACCTTTTGCACAACTGTGAGCTCTCCTACTACTTTCTGTTAAAACTAGACTAGCAAGAGTGGCATGACATGAAATAAGGATTCTATGCTTTAGGCTTGACAAGAAATAGTAAGTTCCTTATGAGCCCTTTCCAGTAGTTCATGATAAGCTTAAGAGAAGAGATTTTAGAAATGTCTCTTACCAAGTCTTCTTGGGCTGGGCACTGTAGAATATGTCTGTAATACCAACTATACTAGAGGTACAGATAGGAGGATCACAGTCCAAGGCTGGTCCTGGGCAAAAAAGCAGGACACTCTAACAGAAAAATAACTAAAGCAAGAAGGGCTAGAGGTGTGACTCAAATGGCAGTGTACTTACCTAGTAAGTGTAAGTGCCTAATACTACCAAAAAAGTTTTTTCTTAATATGCATTAATCTGAATTCAAACTAGATATAGGTTTAATGTTAAGGATAATATACAATGATTCTTTTTTTTCTCAAACCAATGAGTGAAAACACTCATTGAGTTTTGTGGAGATTGTTCATGTTAAATAAGGGCTTATATCATCTAATTGCAGACTATAGAAACATTTGCTGTGCTAAATTTGATATAACAGAGGGTAGCTCAATTTTTATCTTAAGTTTTGGTAACTAATCAAAGATTTTATACATCTGCATAAATTATATTTCATAGTATACAAAATCATAGTGCATGTAAATAAGCAGACGTAAAAAGTAATATGTTTAGTACGTAATTAAAATTAAAACTATTATTTTAAACTTACAAAGACATGAGGGAAGATTAGGAGAAAATAAAGAAGTCCTACCTAAATGGAGTTCTCTAACTCAAAAGAAACCAGGCCTTTACAATTTTTTCATTAGATACCATTAAGACTAAGCAGTAATAACAAAACTAATTTATTATAATATAATAACCTAATATTTACTAATATTAATAAATATTTATAATTGTTGTACACTTAGTATTTCTAGTACTTGATTCTAAACACAACATTCAACTCAATTTTCCCAATAACCCTAGGAATAGGTCCTCTCATTATCCGTACTGGTAAACAAAAGAGAAAACTGAGGCCTGAGGGAACTGAGTTGACCCAATTCACATAGCAAAAGGGCAGCAGAGCCACGTTCCAACCAGGCAATCTGGCCTCTGGGCCTGTGTGCATATTCTCTCCTCTATAGAGCCAGGAACACAAAATGTTATTTCCCTCTTCTCTAGGACTTTCATAGCTGAGAGGAGGAAAGTTTCTCTCCCATATAACCAAAATTCTTCCCATAGGGTAGTGTTTAAACCAGAATGCTCATCTAATGCCAAGCAACCAAAACTACTATTAACCATGTCTATCTAACATATAAGAGAGTTTAACTTGTATGATTATCTTCTTTGTTCTTCAGACCTACAAACACACACACACACACACACACACACACACACACACACACTGATTCATACCTCCCACAAGCATAGTTTTTTGGAAGTTAAAAGATTTCTGACATGCTTTTAGGGTATGTTTTCCAGGAAGAAAAACTTAAGCAAGTAGTGAAGCTAGGCATTGGCCACTTGATACTTTCCTTTCTGCCTTCCTTATCTTCAGCTCTCACTGAATGTCATCCCTGAAGAACCTAGATACTCCACACATACTAACTAACTGCCCACTCTTTTCTTTACCACCACATATATTACCATGGTCTTTTCATTCAGCTATAACACAATACTTACTTATAAATAATTTATAAACAACAGTAATTTATTTCTCACTGTCCTAGAACCTGGGAAATCTAAGACCAAGATACTAGTAGGTCCCCATGTCTAGTGAGTGCCCATTTCTCATGTTTGGTACCTTCTCACTTCATCCTTACTGCACAAGAGGGGCAAAAGAGCTTTGTTGGGCCTCTTATAAGTGAGTTCTAATTTCACTCCTGTGGGCAGAGTCCTTATGGTTTCTTAAAGGACCCACCTCTCAGTTCTCTTGTATTTGGGATTAGGAATTAGCATTTGAATTTTTGGGAACTCTATTCTCAGAAAATCAACTTGTCTTCCTTGTCCTTTTCATAATATTACTCCTTTTTGCCATTATCAAGCAAAATCCCTTACCCCTCAATATAGACCATCTGACTCAAATAGCACTAAGTCAAGAACATTTTTCTACTGTGAGGAATAATACTCTGGCATCATTATCTCGGTCTCTGCATTTCTTTTTGTTTTATTAATCTTAAGTTTTAATCAACAAGGAAAAATTATAAATATATATATATTGTGTACAACATGGTGTTCTGATGTGTGTATACATTGTGGAATGGCTAACTTAAACTTCTTAACATACAGATTAGTTCACATATGTATCATTTTTGTTTGTTGCATGATGAGAACATTTCAAATGTACTGTCTTAGTAGGAATTTCTTAATTGTATTATAAAATGAGCACCTACAGAGACCAGTTGGAACATCCCTGTCACACAAATAAGAATTTGTTGTGATTTAATACATAGGTGTCTCTATGTTATTTATTTACCATTTAGTTTGAAGCAGAACTGTGAGGATATATTTCTTGATGTTTATGCTTTTGATTTTTATAATGCTTTTGTATTTTTTAGAAAGCAGTGAAATGAGACATATTTGACATCATGTCCTGCATTTAGATGCTCTAATATTTTAACTACAGGGCCCCTAAATAATATAATCCTGCTTATTATCTTGGAGTACCATAGTGATCAATAAAGACCCTAAAACTGTTTTGGTGGGCTTTTTTTTTGAAATTTCCTATATATATTACACTTAAAAATAAGTCCAGTGTTGAAACACCCAAAGCAGAGATTTAGACTATATAAGTTTAAACACAAGTCTGTCTCCTAGAGGCCTAAGAAACTGCTGAGTTGGACTATTTTGTATCGAGAAGGAAGGTTTCCTAACAGATCGCTTTGGCCTATCTACATGACAGCAAAGGAACATTTTGGCAGGAAACTACACAACACAGCAGGATACCCTGATTTGAACAAAATGTTTTTATGCAACGTGTTACCAGGGGAATTGGTTTGCATGCTGACATTACCGCCCACACACATAAGCCCTAGTTTATTCCCTGACCAAATGAGGTTTCCTTCCTAATATTTTACAAATACATCTTGTGCATGTTTTTCTAAATAATTTAATGAACAGTTTTGATGGACTATACTGAACCAAGATTTTTAAGCATTATGAGGCAGAGGAGAGCTGAAAGATGTAGACAAATTTTCTTTAAAAAGTTTTTATTTTTAATTAATATTTTTACTACATTTAGACATAGCACACTCTTTATATCAGTAAATGGATAAAATGCTTTAATTTGTATTTTTGTTAATTTTACTCTATACAATTTTATCAAGCTCTAACTATGCACAGATATCTATGTATGCTCACCAAGATACTGATCTTGTTTAGTAAAAGATAAATTTTGTATGTAAACTTTAACACAAAGTAGACTGAGAAATACAGGTCAAGTAACATAAGAGTTTAGTGGAGGAAGAAATTACTTCTGAGGAAGAGGAACAAGAGAACCATTATAGAGAAAGTGGCATGAGCTGGATTTAGAAATAAGTTCTATTTACTTAATTGCATATTCACTTTTCTATTTATTTAGTATAGTATCATGTTTAATAAAAAGAGACTCTAGACTAAAACTAGTGCATTCATATTGTGGGTCCATCTATCAACAATTTTGTGAATTTAGATTGGTCATGTAAGTCACTCCTCTCACTTGTAAAATGTGGATACAAATACTTTTTTTTACAAAGGGTTCTTGAGAAGACATGTATTATTATTATTCATGTATCTAGGAAACAGCATTGAAAGTGTAGAAGCTATGACTTTGAAATCAGACAATATTGCATTTTAATCATAAAAGTGACATTTACTATTGTCCTACTACCAAATCTCTCTTTTTCATTTTTTAAATGGGTATAATAATCCTCCCTCATTAAATTCTCATCAGAATCAATATTTCAACCAAGTTCACAAGCCAGCAGTCTGTCTTCCATATTCAGTAAGATCTATATGAAAACTGCAGATACAGATATATTCTGTTTGATCCAAACAACATTTTAAAACTGAGAACATTGTGGTGCTAGGGGTGAAGATTAGTGATAGAGCTCTTGTCTAGCATTCTTAATGCCCTGGGTTCAATACCAGTACCCCTCCCTCCCAAAAATATTAGGAAATTACATTTTAAAAAAAAAATTTCAAAAACAACTTTGTATGTATTTCAATATAAAAACCATCAGCTATAACTTAGTGCCTTCTATATAAACCTTATCTGGATTCTATGCACACCCCATTATCTTAATCCTAAGGAATTCATTCATTTTGTTACCTACTTGGCCCATTTAGGCACTTGAGTTGTCATCTTTAATGAACATGAAGGGACATGAGTGATTGTTTATAATAGAGGAAGATTTGTACAGGTATTTTCAGGAGTACTAACTACGTCTCTGCAATTTGTAGATTCCCCTACAGAAGAACCAGACTGGAGACAAGTAAACATGAGTGTTTGATAGTATAGATAAAAGTAAATGGGTCTCCAGTTACCACCAAAATAGCCAGAAAGAATTGATGTGAAAGTTGTTCCAGAGAAATAATTGGGAGGACATTGGTAACTGGGAAAAGGAGACAAATAAGAAAAAAAAAAAAAAAAAAGATAAAATCTAATTGTATCTAATGGATGGGAGTACACTTGGCAGAAATAGGATAACCCAGAGTGAAATTAGAAATGACAGGGATTTCACTTTGGGGCATAGTGAAATTTGTGTATTTCAATTTAAGGAAATTTCCAATAGTCATGACTCATGGCAAAAATCTATGCTGATCCTCAGAAATATTTGCAGCTCTTAATCATTAAAAATAATCTTTAGGATGAAGATGGAAGTAGATCTATTTGTGTGATTTCAGAGCTTGGCAAAGACAATGCCCTCAGTAAATGTTTATTGGATCAAATTATAGGAATATGCATAAATTTTTATCAATCTTCAGAATGTTGGCACATTTTTCACAGATTCTACTCATAATTTTGCTACAACTAAAAGATAAGGATTTGCCATTTTCAAATCTACAGTTTAATGAGCTCTCAGATACAACTGTACTCATTAGTTATTCCATGTGAAGTGATGATATGTAAGAATATGATGTGATTTTGCTGAATGAAAATTATAAAAATTCCAAGCAATACTTAGAAGTCTATTAAAAGGTACATGTAGCTGGGTGCCAGTGGCTCAGGCCTATAATCTTAGCTACTCAGGAGGCAGAGATCAGTAGGATCACAGTTCAAAGTCAGTCTGGGAAAATAGTTTGTGAGACTCTATCTTGAAAAACTCTTCACAAAAAAAAGGGGTGGTGGTGGTGGTGGAGTGACTCAAGATGTAGGCCTTCAGTTCAAACTCCAGTATCACACACACAAAAAGGATACATGACAGTGTTGGAATATTATGTCAAGTATAATGGAGTAGAATTCCACCAAATTATGCTTCAGTCTTGAAAATTTCAAACTTTGTAGCAAACTAGGTATTTAATTCATTCAGAGTAGTCGAAGGAGACAAAAATTAGGAGCTTTTACTAGAGAAAACTCACAGCTAACTGGATATACTCTTTTGATTCTCTGTATTTATTCTTTTGTGTCTTTGAATTTACAGGCTTTTTTTTACACAATAGCCAGATCCTGAAAGGATTTAAGACATAACAGAAAGAAAGCAACTAAACAATCATTGTGGCAAAGTGAAATTTTTTTATAAAAAGTGCCAAAAGATGTCTGTGATATTGTCGGGAAATGATTACATTTATGAGGTACTCCTCACTTTGGTTGTTTGCATTGAGAGATGTTTGTTTTTATATGAATGTGTTCAGTTGAGAGCAAAATGGAACAGTTGTGAAATGTGCAAAACAAATTGCTTAGCTTGAGATGAAACTGCTGGTTTTCAGCCCTCAGTGCAAAGGGCATAATGATGGGCAGCTGAAATGTTAATTCTGTATTCTGGTCTGTTCAAGATTCGATTTTTTATTAAGAATGCTTTCTCTGAAAAGTTCATCTGATGTAATACTTTTCACCTTTACACATTTTGATCATTCTGCTTTGCCCTATTCCTTGTCCATCTAGAAAACTGGTCATTCATGGAAACTGGTCTCAGGCCCTACACCCTCTACAAAACTTTCCTTAATTCCTTCCACCAAAGTGTAAAGGGTACCTTACATATATCTCGATTTCTACATTTAGCATGTTGACTTGCAATGTGAATTATTTCCTCTGTGGACTCTAGAATTCCTTCCCCTAACTTTGAGCTCTCATAATTCAAGTAAAGAGTATCTCTATATTTCCAAATTTTATGCTAGTGCCTAGAATATAGTAAGCTCTTGACAAATGCATTTTGAGTAAATTAGTAAATGAATAAAATATATTTGGCTGTATTTCTGTTTTCTGTCACATATAGGTATATTTCTAACATGGCACATTTTTAGAAGAGAATAAAATATGTTAGAGTCATTATATAAATTGTTTGATCAGCCAGGAGATAGGTAATATAATCTCAGTGTCAAAACAGAAGTTGTAACAGTACATCTTCATTGGCACCAAGATGTAAATAGTTGTGGAATATTCTATAGCAACACAAGGTCCACTATCTAAGTCTTGGATTCAACTTGTTCTTGACATAAGAGTTTTGAGGCTTAAATTTCAAATCTTGTACACTTATCTTTAAATACTCCCCAGTGAATTCCAAGTTTAGGCATATAGAAGAAGCACTATAAATCACTTTCCTTGCCCAATGTGCTTTTTGTAATTTGTAACTCGGCTGTGTATTTCCCCATATGCAGTATGTCAGGTCGAACTGCAATCCATTTTATTTTCTTTCAATAAACTGAAATCCCTGACCTGCCAAGTACCTTGTAAGGAAATGTGGCAATTAGAAAGCAAAATAACTTTTATTCAATCAATATGCAATTGCTGACAAACAATGTTTGTATAATCTCTGGTTTTCCCTGATAGACCTTGAGGAAACTTCATTTTTCTTTTGCAAGAGAAGTTATTTGGAAGACCCTCAAAAATAATTATTTTTTTCTTTCAAAATGAAATGAATGAATCTAGAGTCTCCCTTGGTCCTAGGAGAAAAGCTGTTGATTTATGAAGCGGAAATAGCCAGTTGTACTCTGGTAGAAGCTGCCATATCCATTTAACCTCTGAAAGAAAAATAAAAGTTCTTATAAGACATGTATATTGGCAGTTCCAAGAAGTTAAAAAAGTAATTGAAAAGATGTTTAATACTGAACTCAGAAGGTACTAAGAACAATAATTTTGTGATTAATCAAAATGTTTCATCATCTTTATGGTGCAGTAACTATAGCCTTGAATTGTGTATTCTTAATAGAGTCTTAAAATTAATAATGCTTTCTTATTTTGCATCACACTTTTCTTCTAAGGTACTCAAAGTATTTTAGAGTACATAGGTAATATATCACCATAAAAATCACTGTTATAGTAGTTTGGGGTGGCAATGAGGTAAAATTAATTGCACTAGGAAATGGCTGAATTTACAAAAATACATTCTCAGTGCCTTATGTTAGAATATGCTGGAAATATCACGCTTGAATATGTAAGTATAAGTCAAGATTTCAGTAAGCGGGCAGACATGATTACACTCTAGTTTCTAATTATACCCGACTGCCCCTCTACCTGGGCTGAAAGATGCTTTTTACAATTTTGTGTCTTGGTATGCTGCATCTGCTCCTGTAAAACTTCCTGGCTGAGATTAAGGATGGGGTAGAAAAACAATAAGATATTTATGAAGTGTTTATATTCAAAATACTGATTTCAAAAGAATGCATGAGAAGTAGTGCCTATTTTCAAGGAGTAATTGGCCAAGCAAAAAAGACAATTGTCTTCCCAAGGAAGCACTCTGACAGGCAATATATAGATTAAAATAAACTACAAGTTCATAAAAGTCATCTATAGATACAATTGAAGGATAACTTCAATAGATACAATTGAAAACAGTTTCTACTTAGGAGGTGATATCAGGAAAATGTTCATGAAAGAAGATCTTTTATGAGCAGGCACACCATCCAAGATAGAAGTGCTTTGCTTTTTATTGATTATTTGCTGTTTATCCGTTGATATTATCCATTTCATCCATCCATTCATTTAACAAATATGTTCTCTACAGTTTGTCAGCTATAGTGATTAGCAATTTTAGTTCCTTGTTTAAAGGAACTCACACTTCACATTATGGAAACAAAGACTGTACTTAACTGTTCTTGGTTTAAGTAAAGGAATGTAAAGAAAGTGTTGAAGAGGAAGTAAAGCAATAGTAAGGTAAGAGGAATTTCAAATTTATTACAAATATCATTCATGCATCCCTCCATCTATTCTTTTGTCCATTTTAAAGTGTATTGTACATTAGTATGCTAACTGTTGTATAAAATACAAATCCAATTTAAGTTGTAGCTTAAATTTTAGCTCTACTTGGAAAAATTTAGGATCAAAGGAAAACCCTCAGTGCAATATAGATTATTTTGTTGACTCTATTAGTGTGACTAAGGTCTGTTAGCATATACTGTCTTAATATTGTGAGTTGTTTAAGTGAGGAAATGTATGTTTTGTAAATTTTTTTATGGTGTAATGGAAAAAACAGGAACTTTGGAGTTAGAAGAACTGGATTTCCATTCTAACTGCAGAATGTATAGGCTTTTGATGAAAGTAACTAAGACTTAGTTTCCTTATCTGTAAAATTAAAAAAAGCCAATGGGATAGCCCAAGGATAACTCGCAAACAGGAAAGTATAAAGGAAGTGCAATTGGTTGGTGATTATTTCCCTCTAATGTCTGGGTGGTTGTAAAAATCCAATGCTAAATGTAAATATAATATTGAGTTTACTGATGTTAAAGGGAACAAGGTATTGAAACATATCCTAAGTTAGAATTCTAAAGGACTGAGTTAATAATACTTGCTCCAAAACTGTTTCTCATTTCATGTTTCTGCCCCATAATTTTCTCACCTAAAAAATATTCTGACCTAAAAACATCCTTGGTTTCATTAGAGAATGTATGTGAAAAACTTTATAAATGATAAAACTGTATAGCAATATATGGTGTAATTTTGGTTATTATTGATTATGATAATGTTAATTTTATCCAGTTTAGCTTTAACAAAATATACATTTTCCCTCTGCCTAAAATATTTATAAAATTCTGTGCTACCCTATAATTTGTAAGAGAATCTAATTGATGGGATTTTTTTTAACGGCTTGCTATATAAAGCCTTTCTTCTTCTTTTTTGCAAAGCTAAAGAATTTTGCACTATTTTCTTTCCCTCAGGATATTCTCTAGGGCATTGAATTTGGCAGACTTTGTTTTTCCTTTCAACTCTAACACCACGTGTTATAATTTGGCTTTCACTTTCTTCTATCCTAATTTTCATTTTCCTAAGCATATTTTCCCTAGTGTTCTCTTGAAGTGGCGATCATCAATGGTCATTCTCTGCAGGAGCACAAACACATTTTTGACTAGGTGAGCTCTCACATCAGCATCCTAGATAGCTACTATTGAGATGTCCTTCTTCTACACTTATCCAAAGCTCTCAGTGGAATGAGATCTTCCTAGTTTTCTTCTGCTATTCAAAAAAATCCTCTCTAAACCTCAGGACCCTACAGCTAAACTGCAGTTTCCAGCTATTCTTGCAAGTAATATTTAACAGCCATGATATCTTTTACACAGCATTAAATAGACTGCATGTAGAGCCATGCATTTGCAGCCATTTCTTTACTCCTCATATACTACCTGAAATTCAGGGTTTTAATAGGAAATTATTACAGTGGAACCTTGCTAATTCATGTTAGTGATGGTGAATCCTATTTTAAATTGTTGAATTTCTCAGTGATAATTGAGAAAAAGGAAAAGAAAGAATCTAAAGGAGCTTAACTGAGATTTTCCCCCTTTTCAAGGTGCCTGAACATCCACAATGGGGATATTGATACCCCAGGCTCCTTACGGAAAACAAATGAACAGGGGTGTGTGTGTGTGTGTGTGTGTGTGTGTGTGTGTGTGTGTGTTTCTCTTCTATAAACATAGAAGAAAAGTTAAATTATAAATATACTTTCATAAAACTAAGAAATTTTGAA
Organism: Castor canadensis; assembly: GCF_047511655.1. Taxonomy (NCBI): domain Eukaryota; kingdom Metazoa; phylum Chordata; class Mammalia; order Rodentia; family Castoridae; genus Castor; species Castor canadensis. The sequence goes on along the minus strand of NC_133392.1, from coordinate 103,313,501 downwards.
ATGACATCATTTAATTGACCATTTAATAGAAGATCAATTCTCTATCTTTATCTGTGTGCGTGTGTTTAGTGAAAAATATATTCAAACTTTAGCTTTCCTTACTACCTCCACTCTTATTTTTCAAGTCACCATTATCTTGTGCATGATTACCTACAGCATTTACTAGAAGGTCTCCTCTCCCTGGTTTTGGTTTTCTTCACCATCATAATTCCGAACTCATCAGTGAGAGAAAATCTTGTTAACGCATAGGTTATATGTCCCTTGGTAACAACCCTTTAGTGGCTTCAAAACTCACTCTGAACATAAGCCAAAGAACTTATGATGGCCTATGAGGCCCTGTAGTAGATGTATTGACTCCTCCTGCCCCTATTCCTTGATCTCTTACCTCTCTCTTCTTCCCTTACTCTGCTTCAGCAACATTGGCCTTTCTGCTGTGTACAGAGCATTCCAAGCACTGACCTATCTCAGAGCCTGTGAACTTGCTGCTCCCTGTCTTAGCATGCTCTTTCCTTAAGACATACAAGACTTATTCTGTTGTCTTCATGTGTTTTATGCAAATGTTAGCTTTCCAGTGACTTGTCACCTAAATATCCTATCTAAAACACATCCTGTTCTATTCCTTTTTCTGTATATATATTTTATCTATACTATTTATTAGCATCCAAACCAGGAACCAGAAGACATTTTCTGAAAAGATATAGACCACTTGGTTTCTGTTTCAAATACTCTACACTACTATTAGACCACAAAGCCATCACAGAAAATAAGTTAGTAAAAGTACATTGTTGTGTTCCAATAAATCTTTATTTAAAAAGCAGGTGATAGGACAGATTTGGCCCAGGATTGAATTTGCTGATCCAAGACCTAACATACTATACAATTTACTTATTTTATTTATCATATCTCTAGTCATATTTTGGATGTAAATTCCACAATAGCAAGGATTTGGTTTACTACTGTTTAACCACTGACTATAACAGTAAGTACCTGAAACAGCTGACATTCAACAAATTAATTTTTTTTTTTAAGAATTTTTTTCATTTGTCTATCTAAATATCAAGATAACAGATCACATTCCTGAATGAGAATGGTAAAAGAGGAGAATGTTTTTCCACAGCCCTGTTCTTACTTCCCTTGGAATATAACCAAGGACCATCTGCCATACTCACAATGATTAATAAAGGAAGAAGAACCGCCAACTGTCTGTTTCCAGATTCTTATTGCTTTTCAAATATAACTGAGAGTTCCCTTGTAAATTCTGCCAATATAGATTATATACAATTCTGTTATCATTGTGGGTACTCCAGAAACTGCTGAAACTATGGAATATACACTAATGTGTGACTGAAAGAAAGTTAGGACTTCTCACCAAAGAACTGTCTATGAAAGGGTTTGTAAGAGACAATATTCTCTTTCTTTCCTTTCAGCCTTTGCTTTCCAAAACATGATGTCATAATCTCTTACATGGTAGGAAAGATCATGGCACAATACAACCATACTTTCTCCTCTTTTTCATTTTAAACTGACAGTTTATAATTAAAAAAATTATTTGGTACAAATTGATGCTATGGTTTATGAATAATTTTTAGCATTACCTCTTAACAGTGAGTTTTACCATCTTTGCTCAGTAGGTCTTATGAACCAGCTAATACTGTCCAAAGATGGTAGCAGGTTGTTTTTGAATCACTTTCTACTGCAGGAAATTATGATTCAAATTTGCTCTGTACTTCATTACACTGATTCTTTAACCCTAATGTTTAATAAAAGCAATGATTTTTAAATCACTACATTAAAATTTGGACTTTTCACAAAATACAATGACAGTAAGGCTTATATTAATTGATTATGTGCAAAACCATGAACTTAAGTTGCTGGAATGCACAAGTACTAAAGGCAGAATAACATGATGCTTCAATACAATTTCTATGGAATTGAAGGAGTATACCATTTGGAGTTGAAAAGTCTTTAGAGATTTTAATTATATCTCTATCTTTTATGTACAGATAAAAAAATGAGCCCTTCCCCAGGCAGGATAAACAATCTTCCAAGTAATAAAGCATTTCTATGGTTGGGAATAGTGAACATATGGGTATGAAGACATTGGATATTATTTTTATAGAATAGCATATCTGCATAATCAAATTAAAATAGTATAATTGGGCTTCCATGAAACCATTGAGAGGACAATTACTATTTTGCTAAATATTGAAAGTTAAGAAGCTACTCTTTTAACTATAGCTTATTGTTTTACTTTAGGGAAGCAGTGATTACCTATAAATTATACACTATTTTGTTGGAGCTGTGTACTGAGAAGCAATTTAGCATAGTGTTTTGGACCACGAACTCTGAAGCCAGCAGTATGGATTCAAGTCACAGCTTCAACACATAATAGCTGTAGAATCTAAGCAAATTCCTTAATTTCTTTGTGACTCAGTTTCTCCACATATAAAATGAGCAAAATATTAATACTTAGATGGAGATGTCATGAACATTAAATGTAATGCATTTAGAATATTAGCTATCATATAAAAACCACCATGCTCCATTATTAGAAGCTAAGAAAGGTGGACTATGCAGCTCCTTGGATAAGTCTGGAGTAGTTAAATATTTTTTCCCTTGGGGGCAATCTTGGTGCCTTCCATGGAAGATGCTAGCAGCTATTCATGTGTGTATTTGTCTTGCAGACAGCTAAAACTGGAGTCAGATTTCCAGGCCCAAATTCAGTTGTCAATGGCCTTCACTTCTTTCCACGTTGCCCCTCCTATACCAAAGAGAGCAGGAGATAAAAGATCTATATGCATCTCTAGCCTTGGCTTCATTAGCACAATTCAGTAAGTAATGAGAAAGGAATAACTTGTGCTAAGAAAGATGGCTAACCTTTATAAATAAACTGATTATTTGCAACCATAAAATGAAATTAATTTTGGATTATTACAGAAGAGACATGAGTAAACTGCAGTTATTAGGGCATAATGCAGTCACATTAATTCAAGTTAGTGAGTAATTATCACTGTTTCCATTTTTCTTTTTAACCATTTAAGAAATCTGACTCAACAGAATTGAACTGAATAAAATATGCACCGTGAAGAGAAACTGTATCCAGATTTTCTGTATTCAGAAAAGGTAGCTGGGACACCATTTATAAAAGTCATAGCATTTCTTTTAAGACATGTCAGTTTTAAAAACACAGAGGTTAAAACAAGAAGACATAATGTAGTTTTTTAAGACAAAAGACAACAATATTTTAAGTAATTTGAAAAATATTTTATGTGTATTTTATGCCTGATCTACATGTAATCTATGGAATTTTCTTACTTTTCCCAATATGAACAACAATCATCTTTCTTGAGTGTTTATTATATGCAGGTCCTCTTCTAATCAATAAAAATAAACAAACACTTTCTTTAATTTTCACAACACACTGCCAAATTTCTAGAAAAAGATATTTGAACCAAAACAGGTTGAGAAAAGTATTTGAAAGACACAAAAAATGGAATTAAGTTTGTGAGTGCTGACATCAGAGCTCACAGTCCTCACACTTTTTGTTGCAAAGCTGTGCTTGAGTTTCCATTTCTAATATGCCATCATTGACCCATATTCAATAATCATTATGCAATAACTTCTCCTTCCCTTACTTTCTCTTTTCCTAGATCTCTCTTACCCAAAGCTGTTCTGGCCTAATGACTTTGTAAAACTGTCCTACCCTGTTTCCTCAGCTAAACCTTGGCTTTACCTATATAGGTTCCTCTGCTCTGTACTTCTATTAAAGAGTCCATGGCTTTCCTCTCTGTTTTGTGTATTTTAAATTCTATTGCACTGACGTCAATCACATGACCCATGTCCCTCCTTCTCAAAGGATGGCCACAGCCTTATTCATCTTTGAAGACTCATTATCTAGCACATTGCTGAACATGTCATTTGCCCTCAAAAATGAATTTGAATATATGCACAGTTGAAAGAGAGAATGCTCATTAAACTTGTTTTTTCAATTAGAATTCTCACACTTGGTTATTAAGTTTCCAAAGCAGATGGATCCTTCTCAATTGGGAGTGGAGAGTACCAGTCTCCAGAGCTCCCTCCGAGAATATAACTGAATAGTCTTGCATCCACCCAAGGTGATGATTATACATAACGAACAAGAAGGCTGTCCATTATCAATAGGACATTAAAGTATCATTTCTTAGCATTTGATATGTGCTAGTCATTTTATAAGTGTTGTCTTATTTGATCCTTCCTTTAACATTTTACTGTGGTAGCTTTTTCATTTTTTTAATAGATGAGGAAATTGAAACTTTGCAAAGTAAGTAACTTGCCCAAAGTCACATAGCAGAACTCAGATGCTACTTCTCACTTCTTTGACAAGAAGGTTTGTTCATATTTCACTAGCTTATATGCCCTCCCTACTTTGAGCAGTTTCCTCCCTCAGTCATGCACTGATGGACTGCCCACATGGTAATAAGGAGAGGTCACCAGGGTCATGGTATCATCTCTTTCATTGTATGACTTCATGCTAAGTGATTTAAAGTTGTGGAGACTGTGCAACTGATCCCCTGTAGACAACTCAGGCTTATGGTTTCTAGCCATTGATCATTCTCAAAGCAGGTTTGTTCCTTTCTTACTTTAGTCCAGGGTTGTTTTGCCGTGTTCTGAGTGGTCTAGCAATGCCTCAACTTTAAAGTTAAGAACAACATGTATAATTTACTGGTTTTCCCTAGAATCTGATTGCACCTAAAAATTAGAAGGTCATCAGAGGGAAACAAGGAAATAAATTTCTCTGTGAGGGAATTGTGACTAAAGTAATTTTTCCTGATACATTGATGAATGTTGTATAGTAGGTGAAAGAGTGGCAGATGGCATTTTTTATATCCTTAATTTATTGACCAAAGTGCCCTCCAGCCTCCAAAGCACCTTCATCTGACAGAAATTAAACAAAATTTCAAAGAAAAGGGCAACACAACACAGGAGCTATTTCCAGTGCTGAAATGGAACAGGAACCACAACAATAAACAGAAAAATCCTTCCAACAAAGCATACAATAAATAAAACATCAAAAGCACAAACAGAAGAGCTCAATTAAAGTAGAAAAGTTTTCAGTCTCCCCCTGAAGGACATAAATATTATTATTTATTATTTATACAGGTGCTCTAGGTGCACATGGCATTGTATACCAGGTTGAATTCATTTGAAACACAAAACATATTGTCCTGCAGAGCTTCTGATTTAGGGACACATTGAGAACAAGAATGTATTGACTACCTCATAAGAGGAAAGAAAAATGATGAAAACACTTCCACGAGCCACTTTTTAGAGAGGGCATTCTCTAGCACGCTTTTCAATGAAAGAAGTTCCAGGTTAGATCAGAGTTGGATGTTTCCATTATTTTGACAACCAGAAACACACCAAATAAAAAATGTAAATCAGTAGGAAAGATGAAATGGTTGGAACTTTCCAGTGGTTGCCTCTGATTCCTCATCTTACCCATTTTCAGCATTAGTCACTAGTGGATCAGATCTGAAATTTTTCCTAGCCAAACATGGAAGTCTGATGTAAACTTTCTCCAGCAAGTATGAGCACCTAATTCCCTATACAAGAATCTCTTGGAGTGGCAAAGCACTTGCCTAGCATGCACAAAGCCATGCTGTAGATCTCTCTTTGGGTTTAAAATGTCCTTAGTGGTTTCCTTTTCCTGACCTGAACAAAGGCACATACATCTTAGACATGGCTTATGAAATACACTATTATATTCCATTGCTCTGCTTCTGTTTGAAAGTTTTACTTTTACAATAGCAACACATAAAATATACCACAATTTCCCAAACTGCTATAGTTTGGATGTAGTGTACCTTTCAAAGGCTCATGTCCTAGAGGCAGTGTTGTGGTGTGAGAGTCATTAAGGGGTGAGGTCTAGTGTAAAGTAATCAGAGAGGTTCTGGAAAGAGATTAATGCTGGTCTCTCAGTGAATTGGTTCTGGAAACACTGAGTTATTAGAAAGCATGGTCACTCAAGGAGACTGACTTTTCTGCACATGGTTATTTTACTTACCACTTCTCTGTCATGTTGTGATGTTGCCAGATCCTCACCAGAGCCAGATAGGGCCACTTAATCTTGACCATTTCAGCTTCCAAAATTGTGAGCTAAATAAACCTCTCTTCTTTATAAATTACCTATCTCAGGTATTTTGTTAGAGCAGAAAACTAACTAATATGTTAATCTTGACTTGAAATACCCTAATTACTTGCCATGTGAACATACACAAAAATGTCTATAAACAGTAGTCTTTTCTCTTAATTAAAATAAGAAAAGAATTGAAGCAAAAAATGTGCCTCGGGCACTCTAACTTAAGTTTAAAAAAATCTATTTGACCAATCTAAAATCTCTAATTGAATAATAATTTTTAAAACACTAGAAGAATAGTAAAATGTCTCCTAAGCAGACCATTAGCTATTGTTAGAAAGAAGAATTTTGGCTTCAGTTGCAGTGCTAGAGTTGTTTTTGACATGATGTTCCATAACATATCATATTCATCCATTATAATGTCAGTAAGAATGGGCTAATCAAATAATAATGAAGAGCAGACACTTTCCCAACCATTTAATTCTTTTAAAATTTCAATATTCAAAAAAATGATAAAAGGCTATAGCTATTGTGAATAATATGAGCTGTAGTTACAGTAATGTCACAAATACCTGACCTTACAAAATTCTGCACATTTTCATTCATATGAATGTTATATTAGATTGTTTCATAAAAATGTTCCTTTAATATTTTAATCTTTAAAATATTCTATATTTGCTATTAAATACACTAATATTTTAAGTAGTCACAGATCCAACCTATGAGGACGAGATCCATCCTGATCATTTATCCCATGGCTGATTTAATGGTCAGTAAATAATGTTTATGTGGGAATAGCTATTTTAACAGGTATTATATATTTTCTAAATAAATGTAGTGAGAAGTGATAGGATAATGAGATGTTCTCTTCATGCAATGTCAGAAGATAAGTCAAAGTTCTACACCAACAACAATGAATTTGATAAATCATTTAACCTCTCTGAACTGAGGTTTCCATCTCTGTAAAATGGGACTGAATCTACTTCCATTTTGGTTGTGATTAAATGTGACAGTGTAAATGTAAGTTATTTATGAGGCACAAAGGTCTTGTCAATAAGGTCTCAATAGTGTTAGTAGTGCCTTAGAAAGGGGAAATCCTGAAAAGAAAGGTACGATATACTTCTCTGAAGGGAGAGGGGGAGTTAAATCTATCAGAATGGGTGGATTAAGCCTAAATTGTTTGTCTATTATATTTTGTAAGGGATGATGAAGGAATTTAGGTGGTTTAAATTGGTGAAATAAATACTAAAGAGATACTTGAGAATTGTATATAATTCTTATAATAGTCAAAAGTTAATAAAATGGAATAGGGGTGGCTTTGTGTTTCATTTTCTTCAGAGATAAAATATGTTAACTACCTTATGATATGTTAACTAGAACTGTCATGCTTAAAATTAACAAATATCTGTGGAAATAGTCTAGCAGTGAATGGAGCACTGGTATACATGGTATAGACAGGATTATTTTATTAGATGCAAACATTCAGATTCTCTTCAGACCTTTAAAGTCGATGGTCTTTACAAATATTTACACCAATTAATACCAAAATAGCATTATTTTAATTATCTACTTCTCCATACTTTAGGGTCAGCTATTGTATATACAAGTAAAGGAAGGCATACAGATTAAAAAAACATTTCTTTGAGGAACTACATCTCTTTTTATATATTTCCAAAACTCCAAATGAATGTCAGGTTTATGTAGCAGAATTCTAAATCAATGAGAGATGGTCTATTGGATTATGACAGGAGAGAGTGAAGGTTTGAAGCAAATAATTGGCCCTTTTAATTAAATATTATAAGGTCAAAAGTAAAGTGAGTAATTCAATTGTCAGTGTTCATGTAGCAATGAAATGAAATGATGATATTTATTCCTATAAGATCTCACATGGAAAGATGACTTCTGTTTGATATAGTTAAGGACAAAGATAAAACTATATGAACACTGAAAAAAGGAGTAATAGGGGTCAAATATCAAATTATAGAGCAGGAATGAGAAGAGAATTTGAAAATAACTAAAATGCTTAGTTTCCTTTGAATAGAACTGGTGGCTATATCAATCTGAAACTGGACTTTATGCAAAAGAGAAAGGTAAGATTAAGAAGTAGTGGTGAAAAAAAGCAAAATTTTGAATTACAGAAAGAGCTTTTGTAGATTTGGAGAATCCAGAATTGTGTTTATGGGTTTATTATGATGTGCATGCAGGCCACAATAATCCTGCTATGAGAAATTAAGAGAGATAAGTGAAAAAAATTATTGAAATCAAAGACAAATACCTCAGTAAGGAGAATCCTTCTGCCAGACACAGAAGGATTTGTGGGCTTTACACACTTTGGAGCTCTCTCTATAAGAAAAAGCTTTAAAAATCAGAAGAACAAAATTAAGACAAAGTTATAATACAAATGTATTAAATCTGACAATTTCAATTACCTGCCTGACCTACCTACATAGTACTTATTTTCTACAAGATAACTAACAAGATATTCTTTGACTCTTATAAAGTAAGTTACTTTGAAATAATGTTTTCTATAAAGAGAAGAGAAAGATTATTCCAGTATTGCCTTATTAACAATGTTCACCTTTGATTTTATTATTTTAGAAAAGTATATTTCAGCCCACCAATTAATTATTAATTGATTATTGGTTTTGTCCTGAAAGGATTGAGGTTTGAGGCCAACCTGGGCAAATAGTTCAGGAGACCCTTTCTCCAAAATAGCCAGAGCAAAATTGACTGGAATGTGGCACAAGTGGTAGAGCACTTGCTTTGCAAATGAAAAGCCTTGAGTTCAAACTCCAGTCCCACCCCAAGAAAATGTTGTTTAGATAAATATTTTCTAAATGAGTGAATAGATGAGGGGGTGGAGTTCTATAGGAAATTAGGTATACTAGTATTAAGTCAAATAATGCAAGTTCTCAAAACCTTCATTCTATGGAGTGAGAAATTGATAAGTATGGACAAATATAGTGAACCCATAAGTTAAAGCTATATTATCATGAGAAAAAGAATGAATAATATTGAAACAAAAAATGTAAAGTATAGATACTAGATATACAATCAATCTTAATGGAAAATGTACCAGGCAAGGGCTGGTGGAGTAGCTCAAGTGGTAGAGCACCCATCAAGCAAGCACGATGCCCTGAATTTAAGACCTAGAACGTCCCCCCCAAAAAAGTAGCAGACAAAAGTGTTTACCTTGCTGAATTTCCAGAAGACAAACAGATAGTCCATAGGGGAAATGCAATTAGTCTCACATATATTTAACTGATGAATACTGATTGCTAGATAATGTGGACTGTGCTATATACGGCTTGTTTTTTCCAGGTAAAAGTATTATGGAAAAGGTAGCTAAACAGAGTAGAAATTGGAATATTGTCCAGACAATATTTGTATAGATAAACATTAAAACATGATTAAAAACATATGGATTTCTATTTAGGTCATAAGTAAACAATTGCTATTAAAGAGCAACTATTTTGAATTCCTTTTCCCCCAAGTTCACTTAATGTAATATAGAAAATATTAGCATTTTGTGATAATCTGTGATGATGACAGTGGCTTTATACATTAGTGGATTTGTCATAGCTGCCAAAAGGGCAAAAGATTTATAAAGACTAAATTTTAGGGGATGAAATTAAAATAGTGAATGCAAACTTATACTAGAGTGTGGTATAAGTATTAGTGTGGTAGATGGCCAATAAATTCTTCCCTGGATTTTGTGAAGCACCAGATATTAGTTTGAAAAATATCATACTGATTAAAGGAAAACATCTTAAAATTTACAAATTGCTTGATACTAAAACAAAAAGTGGCCTAAAATTAAATTCATATTGTATTTGCACTAAGACTAGAGATGGGTGGGGCAGATAAGGGTTGCTGACTCATATGCCTAATTCCAGAATTTGGTATTGCAGTGTCTTAAAGATGAGGTGGTAATTTTATTATTCATTCTCTTTCACTGTGTGAAATTATGTTTGCCTAGAGCTAGGATGAAAAATCACAGAGCTATGAATGTGACTATTATCTGGCTCTGTAAGTGCTTTTTATTCATTCAAATCTGTGTGCTCAAAAGTGAGTTCATATTACACTCATGAGATGTTTTTTAATGAATGTGCTAACCTGAAGGGGTAAATGTTCAAAACACTGCAGAGGTAACATGCACCCAAAATGCAATAAACTAACAAATTTTGTACATGCCTTGCCTAAGCAGGATTTTGAAAATTCACCCTGAAGGCTAGAATATTCTGTTTATAATACCTGGGGATAAGAGACCAGTAAGAAGCAAGTCTAATGGAAGTTAAATTCTATTGCAGGATTGCATTAAATGAAGAGACATACAGAAGTTCTCTGTCTCAGAGTCTTTTTTCTCCATCATGTGTTACAAATATAAAATTCTCTATCATGAATGTTTCAGTGACTTGAGTGTATAAAGTATATCTTATATAAAAAACACTTATGTAGGTTTGCTAATGTACATGATATATTGTGCTGAAAAATGAAAACACATAATCATACAGGTGGTCTCAGAAATGAGGGGCATTGTCATTTTGAAGGTCTTAGCCTCAGATCTCTAAAATTTAAATAGGTCTTCAGACTCAAAATTGATAGACCCATATTTTTGGTAGACTTTGCTTGTGAACTGCAATGTTTTAGTATAATTTTGCCTGGTTAAGTAACCTCTAATGACTATTATAAGTACCTTAAGAAAAATCAAAACAAGCCAGGCATTATGGCTCACTCCTGCAATTCTAGCTACTTGGGAGGTGGGGATAAAAGGATAGAAGTTCAATGCCAGTCTGGACAAAAAATATTAGTTAGACACAATCTCAAAGAACAAGCTGACCTTGGTGGTTCATATCTGTAATCCCAACTATGTGGGAAGGATCAAAGTCTGAGGTAAACCAATGCAAAAGGCATGAGCCCATATTGAAAAATAAATAACTAAACCAAAGAGTGCTAGAGGTCTGGCTTCAGTAGAACAGTGATTGCATAGCAAGTACAGGCCCTGAATTCAAACCCAAGTACCACATACACACAAAGTCAAAATAAGAGTGACTCAGCACCAAACACTTTCTCATGTTGTATCTCAATTGTGGTGGTCATTTAATATTTACTCCAAGCTCAGAGTGCATTATTAAACAGCCCTGTCTATTGCACACATACCTCACACCGAGTATGCTTGTTGACAGTCATGAAGAAGCATCTTTTATAGTGGGTGACAATATATTCTCACACATAAGAACCTAAAAGACTTAGAAATCAGTAATGAAAGTTTTAAATCACATTACTTTGACCATCTTTACTGCCAACCAAATAATTCTTTTTGAGGCTTAGATGAATTTTTCTTATGTATTTTAAAAGAAATTTATTTTCCTTGTATCCATTATGGTTCATTCCTGAATTGAGATTTCTTCTAACTTGAGCTCCCGTGATCTACTTCTACTTATGAGTAAGTGAAATATCGATTTGTCCTTTTGAGAAATGTGATGTATTAGTCACAGAAACCCCTCTTAATTTTACTTACCTAAGATCAAATAAAGCAATAACAACCTTGTACTTTTAGGTTGTACAGTCTATAAAGTTTAGTACCTGGCCAACTAAATAATACAGTGCAAATAAAATCAAATGATGGCAATCATAGTAATGTTATAAGACCAATTGAAAAAGTACAATACATTCAGCTTTTAAACATTTCTAAATTCACCATATGATAATTATATGATTACATATTATCTAAAACTTACTGAAGCAGAAAACAATGATGTTTCTTTCTAGGTAAATAGTCGACTGATATTCTGAGGTGGTTTTAGTACATTCTACTGAGTTACAGTTGTCTTTCCTTCCCCATTGAGGATACATCCCAAGTCCCCAGCGGATTCCTAAATACACAGGTAATACCAAAACCTAACATATAAGGTCTGTTTCATCTTACCTAGGCATTCAACACATATTGTGGCAGAAACTTGTATAGTTTGAGGAGCAATAGCAATGCTAACATGAATTTCTTTTTGTTCTTCCTAATTTCATGAAGATTCATTGTTACTGCAGACCTCAGCAATCACACCAGATGATTTTTTTCTTTTCTCATTAAATTAAGGAATTGTACCTTTGCACCTAAAGGAAGAAATTTGTGGCTTCTCTTTGGTATATCCTAGCTGGAGCATCACTACCCTTGTGCTTTGGGGCTGTTATTAAGTAAAATAAGCATCAGCTGAATGCACACTACAGTCTGTGACAGTCCATCTGGTAGCTGAGAGAACTACAATATGACCCAGAGTGGGTAGTGTACACAGGGTGTGTCCTGTTTAAACATGATCAACACTGCAGGTGGGACAGAGAGGGATGGAAAAATATGTCATCACACTACTCAGAATGGCAAGCAATTTGAAACTTCTGAATTGCTTATTTCTGGAATTTTATATTTAATATTTTCAGACTGAAGTTAATCTTGGATAGTTACTATCATAGAAAGCAAAACCATAAATAAAAGGGCAGCTACTAAAACTACCAATTTTTTTTTACAAGTTCTATGGTTTTGCAAAGCATGATTCTAGAGGCTATTCTAAAAAGTAAACTAGAATTGTTATGTGGTAGACATTAACTCTGCTCAGCACATGCTTCTTTGGCAAGCCAGTTATGACGATGATAAGCAGATGTGACATATACCTCTTCCTGTTTGATTGGACACTACTGAAGCCTTCTTATCCTTTCCCTTCAGTAGAGCATAATCTCAAGATGGTGGCTGTTCTATCATTCTGAAGCTTTCAGAGACAATCATGAAGAAAGCATCTCTGTTCACCATGAGCAAAATATAAAATCTGGTTAGACTAAGCCTCTGAAAACTATGTGTATAACTTAATGGAGTATTAATTTAGCATATTCTGACATGTGTGGGTTGTTCCCATTTCAAATTTAAGTAAACACTATGGCCACACTTCTGAGAAGAGATTTTATAGAACCTGGAACAAAAGTAAGCCACAATATATCTAAGATTTTGATGGTATCATAACTAATATTATCATAAATAGTCATTCTTCTTTGTTTCTATTTCTGCTTCATTTCTTCTTTATGTTTTCTCCTGAACAATACTGTAGATGGGCAACAGAAACTGGACTACTCTTAAGCTCCATTGATGTTTCAAATTTTTTTAAAAAGTGACTTGCATTTCATGAATCAGATGTGCTTTTTATTGCTATGTCTCTTAATTCCTAAATTTAGGAATTGGTGAGCATTGAAATTAAATTTTTAAAGATATAAAAGAAAAGAATAGGGTACTTTGAAATTGTGAGTTTTGCTTTTTATTCCAAGAGTTCATCTGTTTACTTCCACAGAATAACATTGATGGTTGTAAAGTAATTGGAGTTTCAGGTTTGCAAAAAGTATTTAAATATAGAAATAAATATATGAAATGCATAAAGCACATGGCAAAACATTATCTCTAAGGTTTATTTTATTGTAGTTCAAATATCTGCTGATAAGAAAATATAAATGTGAAATTTTTAAAGGGAGACTGTACCATGCATTATGAAAGAATTTTGGAATAAAAATATTAGGTTAAACCTCTGATTTGAAATTGGCTTACTATATGACCCTGGAACATTTAATTAATATATATAAAATAACACTCCCTCCTTTTTAAAATAAAGAAAAATGACATCTAACCTATCAACTCAGAGGATAGTTACATAAAATTAAGATCATACACATAAGCACTGTGAATGGCAAATAACCTATATGTACTTAAGCAAGTGTTTTCATTTTATGGTTGTTAACAACTTCTCTTATTTTTCACCTCAGTCTTTGCACATACATCCTTCCGCTCAAATCAATGGGAGAAATATAAGTACAGTATGATTGGTAATGCCATCAGTGAGTCAAGTTGTAGTGGGTGTCACTGTAATAGTTCATATTCATCATTGCTATGGATGAAATGTGCATTTAGTTGTGGTTGAATAGTTCACATCAAAACAAAATCTCATCTGTATGACAGAAACTCTGTTGTGTTGGGCTTTGAACGTAATCCAAGACATTCAAGACAGTAGCAAAATTAAGCATTTGGAAAAATCAGAGTAAGAAAGGCATTTTTCATGCTTATTTGCTTCAAAGGATGCTCTGATTTTGTTAATTGCCTCAAAGAGTGCTTCGATTTGCTATTTTCTGCAAACAGTATTCTAATCTAGTTTAGCCTCTGAGTTGCAGCTGTGTTCAAGTATCCTAATAGGTTTGGTGTATGCCGAACTATTCTGCAATTAATTCACTTGGTTCTTCATGTGAAATGATTTACACCTATTTAAAACTAAATTGGAAGCCATTCCACTATTGCTTATGAAGTCATTAAGACAGCTTTTAAATGGCATTAATTTTCACTTGGACAGTACCTTTCGTCTAAGGATCTCAAAGCACTGTATGAAAATACACTATCATTAACGGAAGAAAATAGAATTGAACACTATATTCAGGAGTGATTTAGAAAGTAGGAAATAACATAAAAATTTATTATTTTTGAATATAAAATAGTGCTTATTATCTTTATTCTGTACAACTATCAGCTTTCTCATTTTTTTTCCCTTGTCTAGCTAGGTTTCTGGTCTCCACCTTCAATGACAAAACAGTGTGGCTATTCTTATACTTAGGAGCCAATATTATCTGAGATTTTAACCATATATTGTATCTTTATCATCATCACTTCCTGTCTTTTAAATATCCCAGCCTAATATAATTGTCCAACACTGAAAAGCAGAGAGGGTGTGAATTTGCTCTAGAGAAAAGGCCTAAGCTACCAGGTCTGCTTCTTAAGGAGTGCTGGCTTCCCAGGGCCAAGTCAAAAGAAGGCCATCAGCAAAGGACTTATGTAATCCATCTATACCATAGCATCACAAGTAAATATTCTGTAAATACTGAATGCTGAGGAAATTTTTTGATTTCCAAGCACTTTTTTGTACATAAAATGTTCATTTATTAAATCACAAATATATGAGCAATTGGTATACCTTAAAATGATAATTGTGTAGATACCATTTTTATAATGAGTTTCAAAAAAATAAATCTTAGGATCAATTTGTCATTCTCTCTATTATGCTTATTTTCTTTTATTATGGTAGAAAACAGGGCCCTTATAAATAACATTTTTAAAAAATCTTCTCAAATTAAAAATCAGCTTGGTTACAGAATAATCCTGTTTCTCTCTGTAAAGGCAGATATCTGACCATTTTGAGCCTTTGGAATTTAACCAATTCCTATTGTCACTAAAAGCAGTGGCAGTTGATATCTTCAACAGACTGAAACAGGGCTGCTGAGACTGGTAAAAGTCTGTGTGAATTATAAAAAATGAGGTCCAGCCCTTGGAATTATAGATTGGTCAGGAGCCCACACATCTCTGTGAACTGAACAACCTGAACAAATGAATGTTGTAGATTTGGCTTGGTTTTAGATTCTAGAAACATTTGTATGTTAGAGTATTCTGTTTTTTCAAAATACTATGCACTGACACGTTAATGAAAAACCTACCCAAACTCCTGGATTAAGATCCTTATCTGGCTAATAACTCTCTGTTTATGAATGGTCCCTTGCTTTTTTACTATTCAAAGGTAGACCAAAAAAAATGGAAAGGCTCAATGACAGTAAACCATTCCGTATTATCATAAGCTTGTCCTAACTCTCAGGTGTTGCTCATCAAGTAAAGACAGAGGTATAACATCTAATAAGATATATTCTCACTTAGTCTTAATCTTTCCTCTATTTGGCATCTATAATTTGTGTCTCCTCTAGAGTTGGTACTATCTATAATTCTCAAATGTTTAAACTAAGGAAGACAATAGGACTTTGACTTCTTTGAAGAGGGCATTTCAAAAATTTTTTAACATATTGACCCCCAAAAACCCAAGTGGTTCATGAAAATAATTTAGGAGTTTTTCTTTGTCTAGTGTCCTTCTACTATACAGTAATTCTGTGGTTCTAAGACAATAATATAAGGAACAGTTGGTTCATTCTCTACTGTTAAGTAATAAAGATTCAATATATTTCAGAAAATGGAGCATAGGTAACAGTGTTAAGGAAGATCTTTGGAAGAAGTGGGACTTGATCTAAATCTATATAATTTTATTTTTCTACATTATAGAGATACCGATTTGCTCATTCATAGCTAGCAAACTGTGGGTCTCAGATGCACCTGAAAATTACTTGGAAAGATCAGAGGAATGGGTATGGTATCCAGTGGGAGAGGAAAACTCATAGATTTGAACTGCCTGAGCATATGTACTATGTGGGAGCAGTGGAAGAAAATGATGTTAAAGTTCTTACATAATCCCATATTTTAGAGCATTTGAGATATATCACATAATCTGTAGGATCTAAAACATCACTTTTGAACTAATCTCTAAAATAGGAGGGATGAGTGACTGAATGAAATAAATCAGACCTCTGCTTTAGAACTCCCATGATACCTGCATTTTAGAACCTAAGCTGGAATAGAAGATACCTAAAGAAAGCATGCCTAGAGAAAGACTACAGTATTCCAGAGAAGAGATAATGAATCCTAGTAGTAATGGTGAGGATGGAAATAACTTAAAACTCAAGTAACAAAGATGGTTAAGTTTAAAGGATAGAGAGTGTAAGGGTGGCTAGTGGGATAAAAAGTGAATGAACATTCAGAGCAATGGTATGGAACCCAACAGGAACAAAAAAACAAAAGAGCTGTGGGAGTAAGAGAGGCAGCTCTACTTGAGAAGAACCCAGCAGGGAACTAGCCATATAGGGTCTTAAAAGAATAAGCACCTACAATAATCAATGGTGACTGTTTGCTAGGGTTGCATAACAAAGTTGCTTATGGCTTAAAAAATAGAAATTTATTTTTTCACAGTTCAAGAAGGTTAGAAATCTGAGACAAAGGTATTTTTCCTTGGATGGCCATCTTCTCCCTTGATCTTCATCTGGTCTTCCCTCTGTGTTTGTACCTGTCCTGACTTCCTCCTCTTATAAGACTCCCAGGCATACTGAGTTAATTCCAGCCCTCAGGACCTCATTTATACCTCTTTAAAGGCCCTTTCACCAGGACAGGCAAGGTCATGTATGCCTGTAACCCCAGCTACATGGGTGACATAGTAGAATCTCAATCTAACACCTGACCTGGGCAAAAACACAAGAATTTATTTGAAAAATACCAAAGGCAAAAAAGGGTTGGAGCGTGGTTCAAGGTATAGAGCACCTGCCTAGTACATACGATGCCCCGAGTTCAAATCCCAAATATATTCACATTCTGATGTAAAGTAGTTAAAATTTTTTGATATATTAATTTTGGAGTCAGGTATAATTTACTCCTATTACCCAACAGAATAGAGTAACCAAAAGAGGGAGATTATAGTTTTATCTTCATTATTTATACAATTTATAATAAAAACACATTATTTTTATAAGAACAAAACAACAAAAAAATGAATTTGGGGTTATTGGTCACCTTAGAACATATTTCAAGAATGTGAGCATTCTGTGAGATCCCCCAGCTCTAAGGATTCACTCTTGACCCCTTAATGGAGGTGTTATTGCAAATTTTAAATTATAATTTAAGAACTTCAGAAAAATATACCCTCGTTTGTCATGGCCTGAACTTAATTTAGAGATGTCAGGGTGATGATTTATTGCATTTGGTCAACCTACTCAAGTTAGATATGATTATAAAATTTTCCCCTCCTGGTAGTAATTTCACACACTAGAAAAATCCTACTCCATTATTTTATTTTTGTTTGGTAGTTGGAGGAGAAATAAGTAGTTGAGTATTCTTTTAATCAATTGAAAAGCCCAAATCAAGTCAGTAGGCAATCTACTCTAACCATTTTTTAATTTTCTAGAACATATAAGTCTAAATTTGCTTCCCTCATGAACTTTTTTAGCAATGATTTTTCACCTCCGAATAAAGTACATTCATTTTCTTTCCCAGCAGCGATTCTTTCATTTTAGCATTAATTAGAATCACCTGAAGGGCTTGTTTAACCAGATTGCTGGGTCTCATCCCCAGAGTTTCTGATTCATAGCATGTGGTGGACCTGAGGATTTTGCATCGCTAACAAGTTCTCAGTAATATTGATAGTGATGGTTTAGACACCATTCTGTGAAAACCCCTTCTTTATAGTGATGTTTGTAACTACAAAATCAAAGTATGCTTTTTTATTGTGACAGAGTATTTCCCGTCATGAAAATATACAGTTTTAATAATAAAATAATTTAAGTCACTCATTATTAATGAGACATGCTGGAAATAATAAGGAAATGTATGGTATCTCAGAAGATATGAAATCAATTACAATTATCACCACCAAGAGCCCATTCAAGGAATTAAATCTAAGAAGTCAACATATATTTGAAATATTTGTTACACAATCATATGCCAAATGGTCTTAACTGTAAGAGTGTCAAAACAATAACAGGTAATATAGAAGGCTGGGTCTTGTAATCCCGGCTACTCCAGAGGTGGAGGTCAGGAGGATCACAGTTTAAGGCTAGTCCAGGTAAAAAGTTAACAAGATGCATTCTCAACAAATAAGTCAGGTGGGGTGGTGGATCTGTGCCTTTCATCCCAACTACGTGGGTACGAGGATTGTGTTCTGAGGCTGTACTGGGAAACAATGTGAGACTCAATCTGAATAAAAAATAACTAAAATATGAAGGGCATGGGCCATGGCTCAAGTGGTAATGCACTCACCCAGCGAGTGTAAGACCCTGAGTTTAAGCCCTAGTAGCTCAAAAATAAAGGGGGAGGGACAGGGGACAGGGAACCTATTGTATCTATCAGTGAACTCCCTTATGAGATGTATCTGGGTCAATAAAATAAACATGTTCCCAGACCAAATGTATGAGATTTAAAATAAAAAGCAGAGAGCTTATAAATAGCAAACATAAGAAATACACAATCAACAATTGGCCATCAGATAAATTGTAAACATGTATTTATCTTTTCTTGTTGGCCTAGAATTGAGGCTAGGGTCCCAAATAAGAACAAAAGATAAGCCTTCCTAACCCCACCTCAATATAAGAAATGACTGAAAGGAATTACATTGGTAGCCTGGAAACAGTATGTAAAGAAACAAACACATTTTGAGGACTTGGGTGCCTTTAAGAAAACAAAATTTGCCAGTAAGTTAGCTCCAGCCCGTATAATTTTAGACAGACTATCAACCACTATGGAACTGTGGATTTTCTTGTTGTCTAATGCTGACAACATAGGTGAAAAGGTAATTATATTGACTATGGTAATTATACAATAAACTCTCTTAAGAGTTTAGGTTCCCTAAAACTGCAAAAAGTTCTGGTTCACCCCCACCATGAGTTGTAAAGAATCTTTTTTTTTTCCTCTAGCAAAAGTATCTTATCTTTCTTGCTCTTTACTAAAACATTTCACAAAACATCTTAGAAATGCCAGGTTTTGAACATGGCATTCACATTTCTTTGGTCTAAATGATTTTCCCCCCTCTATGTTCAGATGGAGCATTGAAGAAAACTTCAGAATTCTTTTGAATTTAAAAATCAATTTATAAACAATAAAACTTTAAAAGGACTAAAACCCTTTTCTTTTCTGATGGTCCACTTTAGAAATATTTAACTGACTAATGAACACTGCAGTATGAAATTATTTTCAACACTAGGTTCAGAAATTGAAGCTTTCATATGAATTCTGTAGGAAGACGTACCTTTTCATAGTAGTCAAATACATTAACCCTACTCTTTCTTGTCTTGACAGCTAATAATGTAAAATCTATTTCCTTTCCAATATTTTCAGAAGCATATCATTTTAAGATTCAGTTTTAGGATTTCAAAATGGAGAGACACTTAAGGCTTTATGTTTGAAAATTCCCCAGTTATCAAGGTAGAAAGTTTTGGGCATATGCTTCATAATAAAAAATTAATAGTTTTATGAACAGAAAAGCCTATAATTTTAAATATTTTATTATATCTTTCCTATAAAATGTCTTAATTGTTCATATTTTAAAGATGTATACCTGTATTTTAAAATGTCTTTCTGTGCCATGTTTCTAAGATTAGTAAAATTATCACTTTAATTCATTTGAAAGCATATTTCTATGAATAAAAATGATCATGTCCCTAGTTACACAAACAAATACTTCAAGAAAATATGGAGGTCAGTGTGAGAAGGAATAAAGACTCTTTTTTGACATTTTTGCCTGTCACTTTCTGTTCAAATTTAAGACATCCTTTGGTTCTAGATGAATTTTCCTTTGGTAAGTATTTTTTAACTCCTTTAAAATGGGCTTTAAACATTTTGATATAGATAGAAAGCCTTATTATTTTCAATGGAGCTTTTCAAAGTACTTTTTTACCCTCTGGTAAAATATTATTTTTCAGCTTCATGTGAAGATAACCTACTGCCTTCAATTCTAGCGTATGCATAAATATTTTTTTCTACTCATAAATGCAACACCTCAAAAAAAGGTTAAGAGCTTTCTCAAAAGCTGTATGCTTATAGCTGCTAGAATTTTCTGTAAGACCTTGCATCTTCTGACCAACATAAGGAATAAGCAGGTGGAGGGAAATTAATGCTTATTTAATTATTAATATGACTAATATTTACATTCAATTTTTGGCCAGAAACTAAGCTTCCTGGAATTCCATAAGATTGATAGGCCACTTATCCAGTACATATAATAATAAGGCAAACAGTACGAAGGGCTAAGGATGAATGGCTTACATGCTTTCACATACAAGAAATTTATTTTCACAGACTCACCTTCCCTTCGTATCTTGCTCACACTTTTTACCTACAAAGAATTTTCTAAAGAGTTCTCTTCTCTCAGAATTATTCCTCTAGTGCAGCATACCTCAAGCTTCAAGGAAATTCCTTTCCTAGAAAATGTATAGATAAAAGGATTCCCAAGTATGCAGATGTTTTATAAGAAGCTTTTGTCTGGGACAATATGGGTATGATGTAGAAAGGAATTATGGGGAAAAAAGAAGAATGGTGGTTCAAAGAGGAAAGTATCTGCTTTACAACAAATTCAGCATTTGATAAGAATACTATTGATGCTTTCTTCTTTCTATGCTGATGACATCACTTGCATACAACTTCCCTACAGAGTCTTAAATCTTAGTCTAAAATAAATTGTTAAGTGTTAATTGGCAAGCAGTTAGGCCTTTGCACAGATCTCTACATTTTCCTAACTAATCCGTTATTGTGCATGTCTATTTTTAAATAGACAATATTTAAGTATGGTGTTATAAATAAACCATTTAAACAAAGACTCTGCAAGGTGCATTTGTTTTCATTTGCTTTGTGACTATCAAATTTGAAATCTTTGCCATGAAAATGTGTGTGGGAACGATTACTGTAAATGTTTCCTGAATATAATGGCTATCATACGACTTTTCTCATCTGGGGTAATGTGGCAGACCACAAGTGAGTCCCCAGCTGAGTTATTTTAGACCTAATATGTTCCTTTTTGAAAGTCATTCTCCTTCTCCATACTGCTTCTCGTTTGTGGGTTTAACCTTATCATGCCATTTCAGTTGTATCTGTGTACTGTAGGATGCAGCTAGTTCTTAGTATGGCTGATAAACTGGATGGCTTCTGTAATCTACATTTTAGAGAAATACATTTCAGCTGCAGATGTTTCCAAAGGTAGAAAATCTGCGAAGAGAATTAATCTGTATCTGACAGACATTTTCCTATTAATATGGTTTGAGAATACCTTCTCTAAAACATGTTACCTTCCTGTGGAATTCAAGAGTGCTGTTATCTCACTTTTCTAGGCTCTTGAATCCTATAGCAAAGCATGAAGATGGACTGTCATCTAAATAAACAGGCACATACCTTTCTTTGTAGTTAGAGTGTACAATTTAAACCTGTTGACTTTCATATTTGCTCTTTTTATTTAATTCAGTTAGTTGAATAACTGCTGATAAAGTGTTCTTCATTCCTGTGCAAGGCACAGTGAGTTGTTTATATCAAAACTCAGAGTCAGTATAAATCCTGGCAGAAGATTTTGTCCTGTTTGGGTATTTTATAGCATCTTAGGGAATTATTTTTCCCCTAAGGGCTTTATTATTAATGGGAACTGCCCACGTGCTTTAAGGGAAGAATGAACTTCATCAATTAGAAGACCTTTCAAGAGACTTAATAGAGAATTTATTTTTCATTTAGGGAAGAGAATGTTTCCCATAAGAACACTGAATCTGGGAATGAAAACTAGTACAACCACTCTGGAAAAAAATTTGGAGGCTTCTTAAAAATCTAAACATAGATCTACCATATGTTCCAGCAATACCATTCTTAGGGATATACCCAAAAGACTGTGACACAGGTTACTCCAGAGGCACCTGCACACCCATGTTTATTGCAGCACTATTCACAATAGTCAAGTTATGGAAACTGCCAAGATGCCCTACCACTGACAAATGGATTAAGAAAATGTGGTATTTGTACACACAGGAATTTTATGCAGCCATGAAGAAGAATGAAACCTTATCATTCGCAAGTAAATGGATGGAACTGGAGAACATCATTCTGAGTGAGGTTAGCCTGGCCCAAAAGACCAAAACTCATATGTTCTCCCTCATATGTGAACATTAGATCAAGGGCAAACACAACAAGGGGATTGGACTTTGATCACATGATAAAGTGAAAGCACACAAAGGAGGTATGAGGATAGGTAAGACACCCAAAAAACTAGATAGCATTTGTTGCCCTCAATGCAGAGAAACTAATGCAGATACTTTAAAGTGACAGAGGCCAATAGGAGAAGGGGACCAGGAACTAGAGAAAAGTTTAGTTCAAGAAGAATTAATTTAGAAAGTAACACACATGTACAGGAAAGCAATGCAAGTCAACTCCCTGTATAGCTGTCCTTATCTCAACTAGCAAAATCCCTTGGTCCTTCCTATTATTGCTTATTCTCTCTCTTCAACAAAATTAGAGATAAGGGCAAAATAGTTTCTGCCTGGTAGCAAGAGAGTGGGGGAGAGAGGGAGGGGATGGGGGGTAAGGGAGAAGGTGGGGGGAAGGAGGGAGAAATGACCCAAAGATTGTATGCACATAAGAATAAAAGAAAAAAGAAAAAAACAAAGAACACTGAATCTTTCATAGCTGACTTTCTTGCAAACACAATGTGTAAAATTTTTAGTTCCTTAAAAATTAAACAGACACTGTGAAATTTAATAAGGCTTAAAAGGGACCTATCTTTTGTATCCTTGTTTTCTCACCAACCAGTACTCATGATAGCAGGTTATTAGCTCCATATACTTGAAAAAAAAATCTTCATCTTCAGGAAAAGAAAAATCATGTTGAGTTCTTCCAAAGGACTCAATTTCAATGGTTCCATGTCTAGATGTGGAGGAGGTTACAGGGTTAATTTTTGCCACTATTGACTATCTATGTGATTATGAGCAATTTCCTTTGTCTTTGGAACTTCTGTTATTTCATTTGAAAGCCATGTTACCTACTTTTACAGGTAGAAAAGATTGGAGAAACTATAAGAGAAATAGCTAACATATATAGACACTAAATAGACTGTGTAACCATTTGTTGATCAAATGTAAATGTAAACATTTACATTTTTAACCAAATGTAACATATATAAGATCAAAAAGTATAATTTCTACTTTGTTGCTGTTTGTCCTTGGAGCATCAATCTTTCTCCCCAGTTTCTACTATGCATAAAGGATTACTTCAAAAGTGCAAATCCCACATATGAGGTGACCTCATAGGTACCACTAGTACAGGATTTATTCATTACAAAAGTATATTTTCTCAACTACATTCTATGCAGAACAAAAAACTCTACTCTTGATTTTATAATGTTAGGCACTATAGGCAATAATAAAATAAATTTGATAACTTCCTCTACATTAAATACCTGAATTTCTTTATAGTCATGTTATACCTTAAGATTCTACAGTTGTGTGATATGCTGTAATTTTGACTAATTTTGGAATTTTTATCAATTAACAGAAAAATGAAGGAACTGATTTTTTTTTTTTTTGCTTAAAAAGAAGCTATGACCCAGATGGGTAATTCAACACAGAAATCTGTCCATTTGATAAACTTCATAGAAAAGATATTGTCTGCTTTGTATAGTAATCATTACAGGTTATTGCACTAAAATATACTTTTCAATAAAGCAACTTAAAGGAGATATTTTCTTAAAGTTAACATTGACTCAGTTTGATAACCATATATATATATATATATATATATATATATATATTCCAAATGGTCATTGTTGTTACAAATAACAGAGATTTAAACAAGCTAAAGTTTCTGAAAAAGACTAAACAGAAGAGTTAACAACAATCTAATTAAAGCAATATTTCTTTGCTCTCTTAGGGATTATAACTTTATGTCCTTAACCATAAATCATTCTACCATTATGCTGTTCTCAAATCAATGAAATCAAATTGCTCAGTTTCTCCATGGGGTCCCTTAAAGTTTACTAAAAGTAATTTGCTTCATTCCTTCCTTAGTTCTTATCTTTCTGAATATGGTCTTTAATTGGTTATTGCTTCCTCTACCTTGGGTTGTCAGTCGCTGATACCTGCTTTTAATTGTTTGTTCTTTCTCTTTGTAGGAAGAAAGACAGTTTGCCTCATTTCTTGGGAGAGGGTGTATGTAAATTGTTCAAAGAATTCCCTTTTTTCTGAAAATTATATATTATTCATGTGACCAGTGCACACATCACCCATTCATACAGACTCATTCATAGTCTAAATTCACATAGTAATGGGTCACTACACATGTAGATCATTTAAATATTAGTTTATTTGACAAATTTGTTTATTAAACACTTATTTTAAATTGATACTTTCATTATTTGGTGTATAAACCAACAAATTATTAAAATTATAGGATTTAAAAATGGGGGAGGTTGTCTTAAAATACATTTTGACCAAACTCAAAACCTAGGTCTCCCTACCTCCCAATAAAAGCTTCAATTTCTTGTTAAATATCTATCATACACCAAAACCTGGCATGTGGGAAACTGAGAACTAGTTAACATACCCACTCTTTCATGAAAGAAGTACACCAAGAAAAAGCATATTAAAAAAGTATATTTAATGATTATTCAGAATGAAACAGGAAAACCTGTTAAGAGGAAATCCCATCCAATGAATCAAACAAGTTGCCTGGTGGCAATTGTAGAAGGGCTGGATTTGATCTTAATTTCATTTCTTCCTGTAAACAGTTCTTTATATATGTTTGAGATATGAATGTGATGAAATTTGAAACAAATTTCTGAGGGTCACCCTTTTATAAGCTAAAATCACTGCCAAGTTCTTTCCTAATCTTGTTCATAAGCCTCAGAATGGCTTTGAATCCCTCTGCCTTAGCCAAAATGCTCTTCTATTACAGTCATATGAGTTTATCTTAGCACAGATATTGATAATTTTAGTTTGACATCTCCCCACCTGGGTGATTCTAAGGATGTCACAGAATAATGAGCACAGTAAACAATTAGCATCATCCAAGAAACAGCTCTCAAATAGTCTGTGGCATCTGTTTGTCCCTAGCTCTACAGCTAATAAGAGCCAGGACTCTCCAAGGTACCTTCCTTTTCAGCTTCAAGTCTAATTACACTTCCTGCATTTCAAACTGGTGAGGTACTTATGGCTAGGGAGAACACTCACATTATTTTATAGTAGAACAAATTAAAAAACCCTGCATAAGTGGGAAGACTGCCAGCTTGCAATTCTCCCAAAAGACCTGACTCACATAGCAATGTTTCTTGCAGGATTTCTACTTGTTTAGACTTTTTTTAAAAAGATTTTTTTATTACAAGGAATATTTGTGCATTAGCTGTTTTTAAAATTTAGGTGGTAAAATACAAGATTAACAATTCTACTGTAAGTAAGAGGATCTGAGTGAATTAAAAACACATGAAGTTTACACATAAAGACTGAAATATGCAATAAAATCTTCAAACTTCCTAGAAAATGGTTCACAAGACATTAATTAATCACATGAACATAATATTTAATATGCACAAAAACACTAGAGAATGAAAGTGCTTATATTTCAGGGAATTGTTTACACTTGATTATATACATTAACATCGTTATGTATCTAAATATCTGGTGATATATTATGTCTTTAAGCTTGTATGTCTAAGTTTATGGAATTTTTTCATAACAAAACAGGATCTTATATTTACTATGACAATTTATTAAATATGTTTTCACAAAAAAAGTCTTTATGGTATAAATTGAGTAAGATATAGAAACACTTTTAATAATCAGGTGGAAGACTTCAATGAAAAGATTAATACTTAAAATGCTAATTAAATCTTGCAATGAAGTTTCTATATCAAAAGAAGACAGCTTTTTCACTTATGCACTTCTGGGAAAAGACTATCAGCCATTAATAGTCTTATGACAAGCCTGAACTCTAATGTTTGCAAGCTTTCAAAGGAGTTGCTAATTATACACAAAGGAACAAAAGGTGCTGAAAACTCTAACAAAAGGGCTTAGATTAGTCCAGGGAACTTTCCTGAATTCAAAACCTGCTAAACATGTTCCCCATGGAGAATCGTGATTATTATTGATGGCCTAATAAGAATAACAAATGAAAATGTTAGTGTTTGCTGTAGCAGTACTAATCTAAGCACAATAAGGCATGAAGTTCCTCTTATTTTTCTCCCATAATATTAACTTGGGTATTCTATGAGAATGGTTATTGTATGTTATCCTTCTTTGTGTCTCAGACTATATATTAACCTGATTAGCTCAGAATGTGAGCTTTGTGGAAAAACAAAGGAAGGAAGGGAGAGATGGAAGCAGAATTTAGTGGTGGGGCAGATCAGTTCTGCACCTCTAAATCAGATATATTATTTGGGGTTAAACACTTAGTTTAACCCCAAATAATTTAAATAGTTTATTTTTTTTCCAAATAATTTAAAAGGTTTATTTTTTTTTCCCCTTGGTACTGGTGTTACTGGAAAATAACTGAGGAAAATAATTACCTCAGTTCTTGCATGTGGTAGAAGAATTCAAGCAAGACACAGAGATTAGTAAAAGTAATAGCAAAGTTTCTTAGGAAAGAAATACACTTTCAACACATTGAAAGCAGGTTGTCTCTAGAGTGAGAACAACAGGGTCAGGCTTAAAGTTGTTATATTTGTTGAGAAACTCTTAACTTTGGGTCCTTTTCACCCCTGGAGTGATTTCCTAGGTTTGGGTCATTGTTTTATTAAGAGAGACATTGAGTAGTAATCTACTAGTTCCTGATCTAATTGATAGAGAATTTCTGTTTGTAATATCTAACTTTTTGTTTTATTAAATTTTCTTCTGAAGACCATCTTGTGCTAGACCTTTTAATTGTTAGGATGTGAGTTACTTTAAGGTGAAGAGTGGAATAAGCTTCAGGTTATTGGGTAACTTCAAAGCATCTTGTGATAACACTTGGACTTTGGCTACCTGATCATAAATAGAGATTAGTGGAGTTGGGAAGTTGAATTCCTTTCTTCCTCTTGTGGCCACCTCTTATGTCTAACTGCTACCTTTCACTGGGGTTTGGATCCAGGGTCTCATTCTTGCTAGGCAGGGACTTTATTCTTTGAGCCATATCTTCAACACTGCCTTAAGTTTGTAGTTTCTAAAATGGTAACATAAGTGTTATGAGGCACATACAACACCTTTTTTACTCATCGCTCCTCACCTTGCCCTAAGCAGAAGCACCTTCCATGAAGATAAGTGAGATATTAAACTGTGTGAATGATATGTTTCTTTTAATTTTTATATTTATTACATTTGCTTGTTCTCTGAAATATGAAGAAAAGAGAAATGCAGACAAGGAGGATAGGGACACAGAAAGGAGAGGCTGTCTCTCTTATTCTGTACATTGACCATTTGGTGTAAAAATGATGACTTATTTACCTAAAAGTTTAACATCTTTTCAAATTGCAAATCCCTTTCTTCTTTCCTTACTCTTTGTTATGATCTTAAAGTTTCCCAGGCACCCATATATTGAAAATTTAATTCTCAAATTCATATCTTTTGTGTGTGGGTGTGTGTGTGTGGTCCTAGGGCTTGAACTCAGGGCCTTCACCTTGAGTCACTCCACCTGTCCTATTTTTGTAAAGATAGGGTCTTGCAAACTATTTCCCTGGGCTCATTTTCTAACCGCAACCCTCCTGATCTCTGCCTCCTAAATAGGTAGGATTACAGGCATGAGCTACGGGCGCCAAGCTGAAATTCATAACTTTATGGCATTTTTTTCTCCTTTATTCATATGTGCATACATTGTTTGGGCCATTTCTCCCCTCTCCCGCCACCTCTCCCTCTCCCTACCAGCCCCCCTTGCTTTCAGGCAGAATCTATTCTGCCCTTATCTCTAATTTTGTTGAAGAGAGAGTATAAACAATAATAAGAAAGACAAAGCATTTTTGCAAGTTGAGAGAAGGATACAGGGAGATTCCTAGCATTGCTTCCATGTATAAATGTGTTACATTCTAAGTTGATTCATCTCTAACTGACCTGTTCTCTAGTTCCTGATCATTCGAAGGTGGGGTTTAGGGAGGTAATTGGGGTTAGAAGAGATCATGAAGGTGGGGTCCTTATGATGGGTTGCCACTCTTCCTTTGCTAGGATATTTTTTAATCTTTTTGGGGTGTTTTTTATGGGGCTAAGGATACATTTTTTTTAATTTTAATTTTTTATTGTGCTGGGTGGGGTACAATGTAGCATTTACAAAAGTCTTTACATATGTCAAATATATCATACTTGAATTCATCCCCTCCATCATTCTCCTTTATCCACCGCCCCCCTCATTTCTGGAATAGTTTCAACAGGTATGATCATATGTACACAGTACAAAAACTCCCTGTGAATTTCCTACAGCCTAACAGTCCTTCACTCTCACCTGGAGTCCTAGTCACCTTTCATTGCTGCAATCTTGCTGCAATAGATGGCAACCAAAGAAAGTCAGGAGAGCTCAGACTTTGAAAGGCCACACCTATACACACCTCTGGAATAGCAATCCAGTCTCAATAGGTTTAGAGTCCCATATTTTTTTCTTCATGCTGCTATTTTTCCAGAGTAGCAGTTACACTACTATGTGAATTTGTCTCTGAACCTGTCTCTCAATAGATAAAGACCTAATTTGGAATAGGGGAAAAATACAAACAAGATCTTTTGGTATTATTTAAATATTATAGTTTTGAAGTAAAATTTTTCAAAGTCTAAACTATAAAATAATCCACACATAATTTACTTCACAGGAAGCATATATAAGTAGTATATGGGAAAATGTATGTACTAATTCTTATGCTAACTACCATGTGTCTCCAGAAGGACATTTTGGAAATGTTAGATAAGAGTAACTGGGGATACGTGTACATTTTGGTTCTAGTTTAGTTCTCATTGTACTTCTTGCTTCTAAACCTCAATTTACCCAAGTTTTATTATTATTGCCACTATCATCACCATCCAATCTTTATGAAGGCTTTCTATTCCTTAGGTACGGAGCTTCACTTCATGTATATTATCTAATTTTATTCTCACAATCTTCTAGGGTTTGAACTCAGGGACTCATGCTTGCTAAGCAGGTTTCTACCACCTGAGCCACTCTGCCAGCTCACAACCAGTCACTGAAGATTTACTTAATCATGTTTTTATTGAAAAACTGTCCTAATACCACAAAAAATTAATGATTTCCTATGCATGATTAAAAATATTTCAGTGTATCCACAAAGTTATATAATCTTTACCCTATTTCCATCCCTTCAAAAATAAATGACATACTTATTAGTATGCATTACCACTCTTCCATCCTTTTTCTATCTTTACAGAATTCTGAATTCTGGAAATTACAAATATATAGAAACAAACCGTGTGGTCTTTCATGTTTATATTCTTGTGTGATATTTTCAAGGCTCAACCATATTGTAGTATATCAGAACATTACCTTTTTGTGACCAACTAGCCTTACATTCTGTGGCTATATCATATTTATCTCTTTATCAATTATTGAAAATTTAGATTGTTTTCATTTTTTGGCAATTATCCCTAATGCATGAGCACTCAGTTATAAGTTTTTGCATGGACACATGTTTTCAGTTTTATTGGATATATATCTAAGAATGAGATGCTAGATAACATGCTAATTCTGTACAATATTGTTAGGAAGGGCCACACTGTTTTCCACAAGAGCTACGTCATTTTACATTTCCAGTAATCCTGTCTGAAGGTCCCAATACTGGTTATTATTTGTAACTTCATCATAGCTATATTAATATATTGTAATTTTGTAGCTCATTGTGGTTTTGATTTCTATTTCCCTACTGATGAATGAATTTGAATATACTGTTATGCAGTAATTGATCATTTTATATTGTATACATCTATTATATATTTTATGTATATAAAATATATATATTTTACTTGAAAAAATCCATTCAAATTCTGTGACTATTTTTTGAGTTAACTTCTAATTTATTGTTGCATATTAAGATTTTCTTATATATTTTAAATTCTAGTGACTTAACCAATATAAGAATTCAAATATTTTCTCCCATTTTTTAGGTTGTTTTAGTTTCTTAGTGGAATTAGTCAAATGTAAAAGATTTTAAATTTTTCTTAAATCTAAGTCATCTATATTTTTACCCAAATAGTTCTGCTTTTGTTACCAAATCTAAAAACTGGTAACCAAGGTTATGAGGCTAACCAAATTTCTGAAGATATACTCTTATGTTTTCTTGTCAGCATTTTATAGTAGTAGCTCTTAACCTTATGTTTTTGGACTATTTTGAATTGATATTTTTGTATACGGCAGGAGATAGGAATCCAACTTCTTTGTTTTGCATATAGATGACCTGTTTTTCCCAACACCCTTTGTTGAAAAGGCTGTTCTTTCCCTTATTGAGAATCTTGCTAATCTTGTTAAAAATTAATCGAAAAAGTTTGTTTCTGAACCCCCAACTTGTATTGTTATCACTATCTTAGAAAGAGAAGATTAAGACTTGCACAGTTAAATAATTTTCCAAAGATGACAATCTGGTGAGCTAGAATTCAAATGTTTGAATTGACTCCAAAGGCTTTTTCCTTAACTAAGTACTCTAATCCTCTCTGGACTGATTCTTTTTTACTCAGTGTCATGGTTGGTAAAGCAATTACTGTGCATTCTCTGTTCATATTTAAAGAATAGATACATATATATATATATATATATATATATATATATACTTAAAGTCATGGAATATATGTACATATTCCTGTAACTTGAAATATTACTATCTCTATTTCTCATTTAAAAAACATGTATAAATGTAAGGACTGCAAGAGTCTTCTCACTTTTCAACCTAAAGAGCGCATAAGTACTAAGCTCAATATAACATAAATGTCAGATAAGCCAATATGAAAAGACATATCTGTGTCTTTAATCCTAGTTTGAGAGGTATCCTTCAAATGAAGCTTATAAGTTTTATTTGATATTTATGTAAAATGAAGAGAAAATTATATCAGTCCTAAAATTCAAAGGGTATAACTCATACTTTAACACTTAGAATAGAAAACTTGCTGATGATATAGAAATCAGGATGAATCTGCAGTGAAAAGTGCATGTAATACATAAAAACTTAAGGGTTGAGTTTATTTACATTTTTTGCATAATATCTGGTCAATCTTTATGGTTTCAAATCCCAATAAAATTTTATCTGCAGTGAGATATAGCCACATATTCATTCAAAAAATTTGGTTAGTACTGAATTTTCAAGAACTATGATTAATATTGAATTCCAAAGAATTATATACAACACATTCATGAATCCAGGTGAAAACTATTTCCATTTTAGAAATTTTCGACTAATAGTATTGACTGTTTTAGAAGGTCAGTAGATGGTTTTCAATTAAAGGTAGTATCTTTTGAAAGAACTGATTTGTAAGTTCTTAAACATCAAAGTTATTAGTGTGTCATGGCAAATAATGGAATAACACTAATGAACTAGGAATGACAATGATTATGTAAATAATGAAGTCAATCTAGTTGATATTTAAAATTATAGTCATCAAAGAGACTAATAAGTTCTTTTTAGTGGTATGGCTGAATATCATAATTTTTCTTTTTCTCTCTGTACTAACACTTTTATTCTCTCTAAGGAGGAATAATCCCATAAAATGTTTATAGGCATAAAATCAACAGGTTTTCCTAAAAGAGAAAACTGCTAGGCAGTTTAAGAAACATTCAATGTTTAAGGAAACATTTCAAAATTTAAAAACATTTCTTGCAATAATTGAGATTCACAGTTCTACTTAGGTGAAAAAGGAGCAACTATCTCTATGTACACCTAGGAATTCTATAAAAAAAAACAAAAAACGGTGCCTGCAGATGTAAAATTCTTTGGAGAAGAAGCTCACGTTTGCCACTTCTAGAAAACTGAAAAATCAAAACTTTGTCTCCTGCATTGATGCCTGCTAAAAATGTTAACCTAAGCCATTTGTCATTGGTTTCAAAATGACGTACACATTTATGTAAGGACTCAGAATATTGATCCTAAACTAAGAAAGAGTGGATTTAAGATCTGGTTGATACTGATCTCTGAATTTCAAAGTATGGAGGATGATCTAAGAGTGTCTGAGTGGGAAGTGTCTATTGGGATGGGACTGCAGATGCCATCAACTAATAGAAATTATTGAATAGTAGACCAAAGAGAAAAGATTGGGGAAAGAAGGTAGGGATTTTAGCCTGAGAGAGTCCTTGAGCTGGGTATTGTCACATGAGTAAGGAAGAAACACTGAGGAAGGAACTATCATGTATATTAAAGGCTCCAAGTCTTCAAAGTGGTTAAAGAGTTAAATAAAAGCATTTCCATTTTCTTTTGCAGATATAATAACCTCATCTGTCCAAATTATCAGCATTGTTTTTATTCTAACTAAACATGATATAATTTCATCTATAGAAGCATTTTTGATTAGTGTTGGAATATCCAATGTCATGTTGCTTGTCGTTATGAACTAGCCACTCCACTTTGCTGGGAAACCATCTCTTCTCATGACTGGTTTATCTAAAGTTTCCATACTTGCCTTTTAGTCTCACCTCAATTTCATCAAACATGAGCCATTTCACTGAATGTCCAAAAAGTCAGTCCATTGTTTGAGTAGCCTCTAAGCTACTGATTTTTTTTGTTTTTTGTTTTTTTTGGCGGTACTGGGGTTTGAAAAGCTGCTGTTAATTATCCTCTGTCCTACAGCTCTCTTAAACCTTTCTGATAGAATAGACCTTGAAGTACTTCAGAATCTTTCCTAGTGGTTACAGAGAAAACATGAGTAGTGAAGGAAAACATTTGAGATATATACAACCAATAAAAACCTTCATCCAACACACTGTTAGATTCTATTTCCCTTCTTGCAGCCAAACAATACAGTATACCACTGAGTGTGAAATCCTGCTAAAGGAAAGTTCTGTGCAGTTTCCTTGGTTTGATATATGGGATTTCCTCATATGGTAAATAGGAAGGGATTAGCAACTCTTATAAGATGCTACAGTGGAGTTTAGCCAGTTCAAACACAGTGAAATGTTACAATTTATGAACTGGAAGTTTAAAAGTATAAAAACCTGTTTTCCTCTATTAGTCTGTTTAATATTTGCACGATCCATTCTTTATTGCAGTCATGCAAATAAGCACATTACTTATTGTTATTATGAATTAAAATTATTTATTACATTCACTTTATTATATTGAATTATCCAATTATTTTTGAGGCAATTTAACAATGTAAAAATCCCTAAGCATATTTATTTAGTTTTTTAAAACAAATAATTCATTTTCATTTAATAATATTCAAATCATCTTAATTGCCTTCACTGATACATGTAATGTTTTGAATCTTAATAATTAGAGTTATTTAACTTGCAGGGTAGCCAACTATGTACTGGAAAATGAGGGCAGGGCTCCAATTAATGTTGGAAAAGAATGTTTGCATGTTTTAATAACTTTTAAGAGGAAACATAAGATTTAGGCTGTACTCATAATTATAGATACTTGGGATGGAAAGAACATTTGTTTGCTTACCTCATCTTTCAATATTTACAGAATTATTCCACATAAAATGTAGGTTTGCTTTATTAATATTAATTAAATATCATACTGAGAAGGAGATATTAAAGGAGAAGACACTAAAACAAGAGGCAAGATCTGTTATGGGCCATGTAAGTATAAAATAAAAAGTGAAAGAAAATACACAATCACTATTACCATCCTAGTTTTAGAGAGTTGAGCACTGTTAAAATGTTCCAAAGTGTTCTTCATTTAATCTACAACCAATTTGCAGTAAATGATTTGAACACAGGTCTATTTGACATTCAAGCTCAGTTTTCTTTACAATAAAAGAAATTTAATCTTAGTTCTGGGATCTGTGTTTACTTACATGTCAATAAAGCAACCATATGGAATTGTCCAAACAATTTATCAATGCATGACTGAAATTCGAAAATGAGGTTTGAGTTCAAGGCTAAGTAGGTTGAAACAAAAATGATCCAAAAATAAGGAATAAGCTCCATATTTATTTCACTGAAAGCTAATCCTTACTAACATTGCTGCTACTGATAATAACAGCAGTTACTAGATGGCAGTACTTCTGACATATTGATGCTATTACTATTCTCTGATACCTTTCTTTTATGCTTTCCCCTACAATAGAACATAAGCCTCATGAAAACAGGCTCCTGAGGCTGTCTTGTGTTCTTCTGAATCCCTAGTTCTTATACAATACATAATACAAATAAAGTGCTGAAATGTAATTGTTGAAATTACATTGTTGAGATATGAACATCTTATATTTGTTTAACATAACACCACAAAATGGAAAAAGAAATTAAATGACAGTGGCATTTATTTTCCCTTAGAAACAACAAATATTGGAGAATGATGGAGGAGGCGAATTCAAGTATGAGATATTTGATACATTGTAAGAACTTTTGTAAATACCACAACATACCCCTACCCAGGACAACAATTTAAAAAAAAGATTCCAGTAAAAAACAACAAATGTTTATCTTGCTAATTATGTGTCTAGGGAAGTTTAGGAAAGACCTTATTTCTGTTTCAAAGAATTAGAAACTTAAAGAGGCAGCTAAAGAGGCACACAGAATCTTATAGATTCATTGTAATGCAGAGACTGGTCACCATGGTCCCTGTAACCATTGTCTTAGTATTTATTTACTATGTGATAAAATGTAAGTACAATATGTGATTAATGTGTTTTATATTTGATACAATCTAAAGAATCTGAAGAGAAACTAAAGCAGATACCTTAAAAGCAACTGAGGCCAATAGGAAAAGGGGACCAGGAACTAGAGAAAAGGTGAGATCAAAAAGAATTAACCTAGAAGGTAACACACCCGCACAGGAAATTAATGTGAGTCAACTCCCTGTATAGCTATCCTTATCTCAACTAGCAAAAACCCTTGTTTCTTCCTATTATTGCTTATACTCTCTTCAACAAAATTAGAAATAAGGGCAAAATAGTTTCTGCTGGGTATTGAGGGGGTGGGGGGAATATGGAGGGGGCGGAGTGGGTGATAAGGGAGGGGGTGGGGGCAGGGGGGAGAAATGACCCAAGCCTTGTATGCACATATGAATAATAAAACAATAAAAAAATTAAATAATAATAAAAATAAAGAATCTGAAGACATGTATTAATTGAAGCTTGTTTGTAGTTTGTGGAAGATTTGTCAGGTTATGGAACTTTATCAGCCCCTAAAATGCTGGATTAAGAGAAGAAGAAGAATTTTCCCATAAAAGTTACTCCTTAAGTACTACATTTTAATTTACAGGCTATTGTGAATCATTCATTTTATGAGGAGCTAAACCTATTAGCTACTGCATTTGTTTCAAGTGGCCAAATATTTTCTGCTCAGGAATTCAAGCACTATTTATTATCCACCTAAGTTTTCAATTAACATTTGAAATAAACACATTAGGGTTATTTATTTTACCTCAAAAATAAATTGGTGACTTCAGGACACACCCAATTTTCTCTTCACATAATTTAACTCAACATTTGTAAGGTCACAACTAAAAATGTGATACTTTTTGACATTTTTTTATTGCTAACTATCCAAGAGGACATATAACTTCTAAATTATTTTAACAAGTTTCTTTGGTAAATATGTACAAAATGGGTATAAAATGTCATTACCAATTCTCAAATATATTTTCAATTACAAACTGAATTATAAAAAGTTACTGCTTTTGATCATGAGCCCTATTTAAAGTTTGCATTTTCATTTACTCCTGTTATACTATATCATTAGCTATGTTACTAGTGCAGGGGAAAGAAGAATGATACAATTTATCATTCTTTAAATTTTTTGTTAGTTTTCTCTTTTTAAAGTTATCTATTTATGAAGTTTAATTCTTTTAGAATTTTCAAGTTAAATGAAAATGAAGAAATTTGATCAAAAATATGCAACCTTCAAAGATTCTAGTGAAAAGATCAGAAAACAAAGCTGTCTTTATATTACTGTGACTCAAGCCCTTGTCATTCACCTTTGTCTCCAAGCACAGGGTTTGCTGACTTTGAGTACCTCTGTGATGACATCTAACTACCTTTGTAATGTTGGCTTATGTCATTACCATGGTTAACAAACAAGAAATGAATTTTATTTAAAGTTCTACTCTATTAAAAATTATATCAGGAATTTTATTTTCACTGCTATTTCTATGCACTTCACTCTATAAAATATTAACTAAATGTGACAAAAGAGCTTTATATGAAGAGAACAGTTCAACTAAGACATTTAATTTGTCAGATACTGTTAGTTTTAAATCAGCCAAATAGCACCAGTGTGACCTCAACAGTTCATCTAGAAAGGGTTTAGAAGTCCAATGACTAAGGTGAAGCCTTTAATCATGTGACAAGAGTCATTATTTATGGACTTTGGTGTATCGAAATACATTTTCATTAGAAGATTCCTTTATTTTTAGCATTTATTTTAATATATATGTATCCTTTGTACAGTTATGTATGTGTGTATTTAAATGTATACTTACATCTCCTCTATATGTATACATGTATCTATATATCTATATCATCACTGTCATGTATAAACGCTCTCATTCTTTCTTTTTTTAATCTGTACATACATAAGCATTAACTTTCCATTAATCAGGCAGATGTATGATATGGAGGCTTTTTTTTTTTACTTTAATGTAAGTGTGTAGAAACAGATTTCTGGACCTATAATTTTTATGATTCTAATTCATTCAATTAAAGACAACTGATTATTGATTTATGACTTTGATTCTCCTATATACATAGTATGAGAGCTTATAATGAGGATATACTAAAATCCTTTAGTGTATCTTTTTTCTTATCAAAATGAAACACAACACGAAGCAGTGCCTGAGGGAACAAGAACAATTGTGATGGCATCACTAAGGACAATAATTGTATCTATCAGCATATCTGAAGAAGAGAAGAGAGGCTTGTTCATGTAGGTACTACTTAAGTAATTTATGTTGCTAATCAAAAATCATGTTGTAATCTTATAAGATGTCACCATTAATAAATATTATGTGCCAATTCTTCAGAAATGGGCAGTACTATTTTGATATATGTGGTATTATTTTTAAAAAATATTCAAATTTGATTTATGGTACAAAGCATTACGTCCACTCTTAAATCAAAGATCATATAATTGGCATACTAGAGACACAAAGCATGGTAAAGTAATATAAACAATGCAGTAGCAATGTTCCTTAAGCTTTTGAACACTGTCATTCAAGTTTTATCTCTATGTCTCTTCCAATATAGGATCTTGCAATATTAGTGGTATTTTCATGAGAAGTGAAAGACTGTCTCCATAAAGGTGGCTGGGAACAAATTTAAGCTAGACTTTGTATATATCAGTTGCTTATACAATCATCTATTCATGCAGGCAAGCTCACTAATGAATTGTCACATTTATTGGAACTCTATTCATTTATTACCCACACATTCAATCAGATGTCCAGAAAAAAAACCAAAATCTAGGATGACAGTGATGTCTGGCAATTTTACTAACTGCACACATTTCACAGAAAAAAAAGTTAGGAGATCTGACAGTCACTAGTGTGGAATTCTGATATGTTTCATATCCAAGATGGTAGCTTGCATGGGCATCTCTTCCTACATACAAAACTTCCAATATAGACAAAGTAATTCAAATCCATAATGCAGCCTTAAAATGAATGCTATAGTGACCCACTTATTTCTCTATGCAATTAAAGCATTCTTAAAAGACTGTGAAATATTTTTTTACTTAATCAGGATAGTTTTGAACAATCTCATTTTTTTCCTCATATAATTTTTCTTAAGTATAGACACTGTATCAAATATTTTGGTTGAGATATTGGGAAAGACACTAAAAGAGCCAATTACAATGTTTTTCTCTAATCAAGATTTTCAGTTCTATTTTAACTCTTATGGCATGCAAATACTCATACTTAAATTTTTCTTTTTTCAAAAGTCATGGTACAGAAATATTTCATTTATTTTAAAATATAACACTTTCAATGAAATATTTTCATATGAATTAAAGTGTAAATTTTCTAACTAATCACAGTTTTAGATACAAGATTTTACTTATATTTGTATATTATTCACAGCAATGAACTTATTATTGTAGTTTGAATTTTTCTCTTACACCAGAAATCTGTAAATATAATCAATAAAAATTAAAAGTCATAAAAATTATTTACTAACGTTATGCAATATGGGACCCACTGGTCACTATGTAGACCTTCAGAATCTTGATGGGACCAATAAAGTAAAATTTAGCTTGTGAATTTAACAACAGTTTGGGATAATATTCCTAATTTAAGAAGAAATAGAAATATTCACAGGAAGAAGATATATTTAAAGTAGGATTCACTGAAATTGCTTTCCAAAGAAATGAAGCTTCATATGTTAAGCAGTTTAACACATTATTTTCATAGGTCAGTAGAACTGGAATGTTAAAACATACCCATCATTTAATAAGAAGGCATGTCAGAGGCTGTTTACATTTTTTCAACTTGAAGGCCAATAGGCTGAACCTT
This sequence comes from Castor canadensis, assembly GCF_047511655.1. NCBI lineage: Eukaryota > Metazoa > Chordata > Mammalia > Rodentia > Castoridae > Castor > Castor canadensis. The sequence continues at coordinate 103,274,381 of NC_133392.1, read as the reverse complement.
TGGGAGCTTAAGTATACAAACTGAAGACTAATATAAACAAAATTTAAACTTTAACTAGAAACTACCATCTATCTTCCAGCTAGGGACTTCTTACCAGATCATACCTAAAAAAGACAAATGACTAGATATAGACAATCAAGTAATGTCTTTTTATTATTCATTCATTCATTCCTTTATGATTTCACTCTGTAGCCCAGGATAGCTTTGAGTTTGTGACCTCCTGCCTGAGCTCCTGAGTGCTGAGATCACCACCACATCAGGCTTCCTTCATTTTCTCCTAAATGCAAGTGGTTGGACTGATGTCCAATATATTTATTTATTTTTGATATCTTATTTAGCACTTTTTCACTTTCATTAGTGTATATAATTGTAAAAAGTGAAGTGTTTCATTGGAAGATTTCCATACATACATATTCACCTCTGCTACTACTCTTTCATATTCATCCTTACCTCCACATCCCTCATTTTTTAACTCTCTTGAATTTTTTTAAATGGGTTTCATTCTGACTTTTTCATACATGCATACAATGTACCTGAATTGGAATCTCTCCCTCTTTCTCTTCCTCCCACCTCCCACTGGTCCTCCATTCCAAATTATCTCCCTTTTATGTTCATTGTTCATGTACTTTTGCTTTAGATCCAGATTCTACATATGAGAAAAAAAAGAACATGTAGTATTTGTGATATATGACTCTTGGGCAATACCAGAAGTAACACAAGTCACATATGATAGGCACACCCATGCTTATATCAGTATTATTCCTAAGAGCCCATTTACAGAATTGATGTAGGTATGCATCAACAGATGAATGGATAAAGAAAATGTGGCAGATATGCACTATGGAGTATTATTAAGCCATAGAGAAGAATGAAATTATGTCATTTGCAGGAAAATAAATGGAAAGAAATAAAATGAACCAGACTCAGACAGTCAAGTAATGGTTAAGCTGCTATGGTGAAACTCTGAAATTCTTCAGGTTCAGCCTGATTCATGAATTCTACTTTGTTCAAGTAAACACTCTCAAATTTACCCTCTCGTAAATTTTTCTTTTAACAAGTTTTACTAGGAAGTTCTACTAACTTACTCCACCCAAACAAAAGTAACAAAAAAAATCCAGAAAGTATAATATAAAATGAAGTGCAATCTTTGCATTATGTTAGCTTAGATTTCAGAAGATGGCTCTGGATCTAACCCTGTAGCTCTTAGCTGTACCTAGCTCTTACCTACCCTAAGAAAAAATTAGTAAAGACAAACTTGAGAGAAATTAATTTGCATTTTATGAAGACTCTCGCTTTTCTTTCACCTTTAGGACTTTTTTTGTTTAAATTGCTGCCACCACCAGCTCACTAGTCAGCTCTAGTTGACTCTACAGGAAAATATTTTGCATCAGTCATTTTGTCTTAGCTCTGCTGTAGTCAGTCCTTTTGCTCTCTATCTATAATTGACTTTATTTGAAAAAGTCAAAGTAAAAATAGTAATCAATATTTATAAAGAAAATATTTATAACTCAATGCAGATTAAGCACATGGCTCAAAGTGAGCACTTCTATCTATAAAGGATGTAAAGTAATTTCTATGTCTGTTCACAGTGACTGAATAGAAATTAAATGATACTTATTAAATCCAACTTAATGTTTTAATAGAATTAGACAAAACATTGAATCTAAGCATTGATAGAAAGATCAAATAATTTATTTGGGACAGCTGTAAAATTAAGAGGGAGCGATAAGTACAAAAAGATACCAACTAAGTCCATATGGGGTAGTCACTGGGTCTCCTCCAGATAACATGCCCTTGAATGTTCTCCAACATAAAATTCATTTTAATTTAATGCAAACATACCCAAAAGTTTAACCACAATTATAAATCTGGAATACGGCAATGTTTAAATCCAAACACAACCAAGTATAGCAAATGTGCTGTAATTGAAAACATTCCAGATAAAGAGATAAGGAGGGAAGGGGAGGGAAGAACTTAAGTATCCATGAGTCAATCATGTGTGACACGCTTCCTATGTTACAGGAACGCAGCCAGTAAGTGTCTTAAAGGCTTTGGCACCCACATAATATCTTCAGAAGGCTGGAAGAAAGGAAGCTCTGATCATTTGTCCAACTAGAGAAAAAAAAAAAATCAGAGTTTAAACTTTGGTCTTCCTGACTCCTTGTGTCAGCTCCCAAAGTCATAAAACTCTAATGGGTGTTAGTACTTTTATTTGTCAATTGAGACTTGATTTCTAAAGCCTCTTCACGTTTAACATCTATTATTTTAAGCCCATATAATAAATTGCTATAGTGATTAATAATTTGTAGAAGCATATTAAAGCATTTATTCTCAATCGTAGATCAATTCATGTGTTATTTTTTGTTACTGAAGTAAACATTAAAGACTTTTTAGACTCTCTTTCCTTTCTTTTCTCACACCTAGAAAAAGTAGCCACCTTTCTCCCCTTCCTTCTTTAATGCACATATATTTTTAAGTAGTGTCAAGTTTAACATTGTTGACAAAGGGCAAATCATTGGAAACCACTCAGTTTTTTAATCATATAACTCCCAATAATATTAGTAAGGTTCAATGGCTCTAGCTGCTGGGACACTTGAACTCCCTTTGGATGGCCTGCGAGGCTTTCAAAACAATTCAGTCTTTTGCTACAGTGCTCTGCAGGCACAATCCTAAAGACGAAAGATGCGAAGGTCTGTTTACAGAGAGTAATTGTTAGAGAAGGCATTGCCTCATGCTGCCATGTAGCAGGGCGTATCAACAGGATTCTATTTGAAATGGTTGGAGTTCTTTTCTCTCATAAAGTATTCTACAAATCAGGCAATGCAGAAATGGAAAAGAAAGGATGTGGAGAAAGTGGAATTGATTCTGAATTTCAATTTTGTATTTTTTCGAAGATATACCCTTAACTAAAATATAGCCTTTTAATGTTCCTTCTGTTCCATGAATATGACTGCTTTGTTATTGTTTGGTTAATCTCACCAAACAACCTCTAAATTCAAGAGAAATTACTTCTTTCTCTTTTTGTTCTTAGCTAGGACAAGATGATAACAGTGGCTGGCACTTGTGAGTTAATTTTATAACCAAAACTGACATCCTACTCAAGGACCTACAATTTAAAAGAATAATGAATTGTCAGTTTTAACTGGAAAGCGGATTTTATATGATTTTAGAAGTCTTTTGAATATTTATTTTGTTCTACTTTATACAACTCTTTATATGATTTATCTTGTTAGTTCCAAATGTAAGTCTCTCTTGGCCAGAACTGGAAAATAAATTGGGCTTCACAAATATTATAAAGACTGAATCAATATATTAACACTGAGGAGATGTTTGAAAGATTTACTAACTACAAAAAGATCACAAATATTATATCAGAAATATTAAACATGCTTAATCAAAGTCATCAATTGTGGTTATACAAAGACTGCATAAATAGTGCAGAAACTTACTTAAATTTGCTACAGATTCAAACCAGTCTGTCATAGGATTAGAAATTACATAAAAATACGGAAGAAATTCAAACTAAATTCAACAGATGGAGTAAGACGCTACATCTTTTTTTTTTTTTTGTAAGTTATTTCCTCACTGGTTTTTAAAAGTAACTCTACAAACTCACACATTAAGTCATCAAAGTAATGTTCAGTAAAGATTCTCATTCATTCAACAAATATTTAATTATTATCAAAGGCTAGACCTCATGGTAGAGTCTGCTGATAAATTTTAAATAAGACATCATTTTAACATTTCAGTGACTTAGAATCCAGTGCATAAATAGGCAGACAGGCAATTGCAGTGGCAGACTCAGGCTCTTGCAAAGCTGTGGTCAATAATATACTTGCATATTTGTTAGGTAACAGCAGCCCTCAAAGACAGGCTTGATTATTCTCTTTTGACAGATGAAAAAAGTGAACCTGATTGATTATGGAACTTGAAATTGTTTGCTGCAGGTAACAATGCTAATCATGGTAGAATGGGAATTTAAGTATAGGTATTTTGATTTGAAAATCAATTTCTGTTTTACAACTCAGCCTATCATTCTGCCAATTAATAAGTAAGATTACATTCAAAGTTACATTCAATTTATCTGGCAAAATCTTAAACTTCTAGAGTAGGTTGAATGATCATGTCTGAGGATTTTCAAGAGCCTTGAATTACAGCCAGAAATGTATGTATTTATAAATACGAAGACCATTCTCATAAAAAGAATATTCTGCTGGCTTTCTTTAGTTAAAATCATTCTCCAGATATAAATCGTAAAGAAGAAAACTAAGAGACAATTCTATTAAAGTTATTTCTTCAATGCATTTGGTTAAATGTACATTGACTGGCAATGTATTTCCAATGCTTAGATCAACATAAAAATAAAGCATTTAATAAGAATTGTTTACTGCACTGTTTATTAAAATATGATTGTCAGGAAGTGGTGGTTCATACCTATAATCCAAGCTACCTGGGAAGTGGGGATAAGAAGCATCACGATTAAACTAGCTCAGACTAAAACCAAGTGAGGCCCCAATGAGCTAGTTGTGATGGCACACACCTGTAGTACAAACTACACAGGAGGCACTGGTAGGAGAGTCATAGTCCCAGATTGGTCCCAGGGAAAAATGTGAGACCTTATCCCAAAACTAAAGCAAAAAGGGATAGGTGTGTGACTCAAGTAGTAGAGTGACTGCCTAGCAATTTCAAGGCTCTGAGTTTAAACCTCAGTACAACCAAAAAAATAGAAAATACTAAATATGATATTAAATGTAGTAGGGTGAAAATAGCTCTGGCCAAAAGAAAATATCGATTTAAGACCTACCTCTTTTTAGCTTGGTATATTGGTGCATGCTTGCAATGTCAGTTACTGCGGAGGCAAAGGCAAGAGGATTGTGAGTATGAGGTCCCTGGGGAAAGTTATGAGACTTTCAAAAACAAAATACAATGTAAAGGGACGGGGCTCAAGTGGTGGGTTGCTAACCTACCATGTGGGAGACCCTGGGTTCAATCCCCTGAACTGGAAAATCAAACCAACCAACCAATACAAAAAGTGTCTCATATATTTGATACCTCTTTGAGGAAGCAATAAACTCTACTTCTCTACTTCAACCTTCTTTTCTGAAAAATGGGACAAGGTACTTATTCATTGGTCTTGAGGGAGTTATTGTACATAATGTAAAACACATTCAACAGTAAGTACGAATAAAGCTAAGGAATGGATTCTAGGCTCCCTGAGAGCAAGGATGGTTTGGAGGAACATCAGCATCAGAAAACACAAAATTACTTCTCCAAGTTATGTGCATATTTATTAGCAATGTTGGAAATACTCTGATAAAACCTACTGTAAGAGAATCTGATGTACACATTCTGTGTGTATACTTTAGAGGCAAGTATAGTATAGCCATCAGAGTTTTTAAACTTCTTTGACTACTCTTTATTGCATTTTTAAAACTATTGTTCCCAAGAATATACTTTAGCAGTATACTTGTTAATAAATGTACTATGAGGATACATGATAGATAGATAAATAGCTAATAAATGGGTGCTGGGTAAAACAGATATGTGTATGTACATGTCTCTTTTTTAGATATGCACAAATATATGCAAAGACATATAAATTTACTATTAGATTGAATATTTTCATATATTTTGTAATAGTTCTCAATTTTATTCCTTACAGTCATTTTCTCTGACCTTTCTTTAGCACAAATCTTAATTTCTTGAGACATGTGATTCAATGAAAGTCTCTGGAAGAGACTAATACATACTATACCCTAAGTTCATGTATTACTAATTCACTAAAATATGAAAACCCTCATTTTGTACATTACATTTTCGAGTTTTGTTTAGTTTGGACAACACAAGAAAACCAGCTTGCATATATTATGCATTTATAAAATCATATTTTGTATGTGATGTTAGTGTTTTTGTTTTTAGATTTCTCAATCTTAGTTATTCTCTAAGAATTTAAAGGGTAAGGAAAAATGCTAACTGAAAAAACACCCAATTCCAAATGATCTGCCTTCATCAACTGAGTAGAATTTCCTTTCTATTCATTTTGTACTGATTTCATTTTCAATTACTTTCTTTCTAGTTGTTCAGCACTTTCTAATCTTTTATAACAAAAGAATGGATAAGAAACACACACAAAAGAAAAAAATAGAGCTGCCATTCCTAAATTCCATTATTTTATACTCATTAACACATGGTTGCAAACTCTAGTAACACAAAGTGTTTCCTCTGCAGAAAAGGAAATAAAAAAGAACAGTGATAACTAAGTATACCCCTTGGTGTATGCAAGACAAACAATGTTTTTCCCAGCATGTCTCTAATCCCTCAGTGGTATAAACTTCTTTGTGAAGTGTTGATCATAATGCCAATATCCTCTTCCATTAACATAAGAATTGCTAAATTTAAAACAAAGACATTCTAATTTGAACAATATAAGAAGATTGTGAGATATTTCTGGCCCTTGAGACCAGAGCTTATGGTCAACCTAGGATATGGTTCTGAAGTTCCAAACCTGAGCAGAAATTAACTGTTTCTGAGCCAAACCATATCACATTTTGTGTCCTATGAGTAGACACTGGCAGGGTCCTCATGAAAATAGGAGTACATCACTTTGTTTGCTTCAGATTCATTCTGAAGCCAGTCTCATCAAAGACACACTTCATCCATCTTTTATTTCAACAATCAAAATTGAAATGAATGCTACTTTTTAATGCCTAATTAAGTTTCTCCTTTTTGCTGTGTTTCTTTACATTTAACAGAAGAAATAAATGAAACATACTGTTTTGAGTGGGAATGTATAAATTATCTGGAAATACCACTTGCTCCTGGATTTCCAGAGTCTGCCAACAGTGTCATGCCATGTCTGTCAACTACCTCTCAGAAGGCATGAGAACTTAAAAATAACATCCATAAGGACACCTAGCAACTAAACAAAAACAGAAGCTAAAACACACAAATGAGAAATGATCGCCTATTTTTTTTCCATTAATCAGAGTTTTAGGAAATTCATGAGTCTATAGAAGTGTAGGATTTTTATATTAAGTAAATATGTGCTTCAAAACACCATATACCATGGTTTTGTCAACAGATGAGAAATGAGAGAGTCCCATCTGCTTCCCAGTTTCCATGCAAATCACAGGAACTTGAGATCCACATTTGAAAAGCATTCCAAGGTGTCTCCACAACAAGAAATTGCACAAGGTGGAAGCTTTAGCAAGGATTTATTTCAGTATAACAGGAAAAAGTAGGGAGAAATGGGAGGGAAAAGGGAGAAGCATTTCTTGCTTCCCATGCAGAAAATGGGGTAAAGCATCTCCATGTTTTACAGTAATACCCATCTTAACCACCCAGCCACTATTGTCTAATGACCAGGGGTTGCTTGATAACATGACCTTATATATTGTTCCAGCTCAGAAAGTATATAGAACACAGATAAGAACCACCATTTGAGTCTTTACTCCTATTTCCTATGTAGGGATCAGGAAAGGAGAAACAGTTCTCCTTCCCCCTGCTCCTTCTCCCTAATTTAATATGCTATACTAAAATTTCTACCTTGTGAGACTTATTGGGAGAAATTTTGAAATTCTTTTCAAGTGCAGAACTCAAGTGCCTGTGATTTTGTGTGGAAGCTAGGATGCTGAGGGAACCCCCATTATCCATTAATGTCTTAGAAGTACAGGACATCAGCTGATGATGTGATCCTGATCCAGATGCTGACAACCAGATACTCTAAATCATTGCCATTCATTTGGTCATCCTACTTTTCATATGATTTCAGGTGCCAAGTGTTGGTGCTTTCACTCCCATTTTACCATTTGTTGCATGTCTCTTCTGTCTTTCCTGTAAAAATACATGGGTGTTGGCTTATCCTCATATTTTACACAAACATCCAGGCATTATTACACTATAGTATTCTGTCCCATAAAAAGATATATTCTCTCTTTCTCTCTCTTTTTCTCTCTCTCTTTCTCTCTCTCAATCTCTCTCCTCCTCTTTCTTTCTGTCTACCTGTCTCTAATTTTTTATCTGTCATGGTCTCTATTATTTTTGTCATAATATTAAAGACATCTGTAAACAGTGTTTCTTCCTTTTGAGTAGTTCCCCAGGGTACCACCAATTTACTTTGTAATCACTGCCTAGTATTTTAACTGGATGTATTTGCTTTTCTCTTCTTGTTTTTGGCTATTGGTAATGACTATCATTTTGTATATACAAGTCTTTTGGGATGCTATTAAACTAAACACTTTTCTAACAATTTGAACTTTAATTAGTCTGTCACTATGAAAGTTAGAGGGTAGAAGATGATTGGTCTAAAATAAAAAAAGATTAGCAAGAACGTTATTAATTCTAATAAATGAAGTAGTTGAGTGGCATTTTTACCATATTTAATTTTTGTAAGAAGTCTTTTGTCATTATAAAGTTGAAACATGTTGGCATGCACATTTTTCTATGTTGTACTTTCTTCATTCAGTAAAATAGAAAAATAGGAATCTGTAGATATGTGCAGCTAATATTTATAACAATGCTATTCAATAAAGCTATTAAATATTAAGAAGAGTGACAAGAGGTGAAACTGAGGATTTGAAGCAGATCATTCACCTCCAATCTGAGTGTAAGTACACATATAAATTTCCCAAAAGACTTTCATTTCAAATAATAATATTGTCCTATATTGAGAGTGACTTTTTGCCTATTTCACAATAATCTCATCTCTTAATTCTTAAGGTACTCGTGTGACATAGGTTTCATTCTCTACCAAGCCCCACATGGACTTTGTCTTAACTCTAAGATCACACAGATCCTAATGGGCAGAGAGGAGACCTACACTTATGTTAGCTGTACTCTATCATTTTCATCATTTCCATTGTGTAAGCCTATTTAATTGTATCATCATTTTGGAGAAACCATTTTGTTTTCTACAAAGTACGATGCCTTTATTTGGTTCATATCAGCTATTATAGCACTAATTATTTTACTAAGAAGCTTTGTGTGTGCGTGTGTGTGTGTGTGTGTGTGTGTGGTACTGGGGCTTGAACTCAAGGTCTTCATCTTGAGCCACTCCACCAACCCTATTTTTTTTTTTTTTTTTTTTTTGTGAAGGGTTTTTTTGAGATAGTCTCATGACCCATTTGCTCGGGTTGGCTTTGTACCGGGATCCTCAAGATCTCTGCCTCCTGAATAGCTAGGTTTATAGGCATGAGCCAGAGGGGCCTGGATAAAATTTTTTTTTTTTTTGTCTCTTAGGTGGTCGTGGCTCTTGAACTCAAGATCTCCCAACCTCTAGGCCCATGCTGTATGACTTGAGCCACCCCGCCAGTGGGTTGCAATACACAAGTGCATGGAAGCAATGCTAGGAATCTTTATCTTAAACTAGCAAAAATGATGTCTTTCTTATTATCTCCCATGCTTTCTCTTCAACAAAATCAGAGAACAAGAGGGAGGAACAGTTTCTGCCTGGAAGTGGGGCGGGGGTAGGTGGCACAAACCATGTATACACATGCAAGTAAATATAAAAATGATAAAATAAAAAGAGAAGCTATTTATTGAGAAGTACAAAAGTGCTATAGTTTGGATCTGGAATGTCCTCCAAATGTCCATACATTAAAGCTTTGGTGCTATTGAAAGGTGTTAGCTACCTTTAATAGGTGGTTGCTTAGTGGGAGATATTAAATAATTAGGGATATGTGGTCACTTGAAACAGACTGTGGAATGCCAGTCTCTTCTTCTCTTTCTTTGCTTACCAATAGCTGTGAGGTGAGCAGCTTGCTCCATCATAAACTACCCACGTTGATATGCTGCCTTACCACAAGGCCAAAAACAGTAGGCCCAACCAACTACGATTGGAATCTTCAAAACTGCAAGTCAAATAATCTTTTTCTCTTTTTAACTTATCTCTGGCATTTGACTACATTAACAGAATGTTTAATACATAAAGAAATATATTACCTGTACTCGTGCAGTTTACTTTTTTAGCCAGAAGAAGACATTTTAACAATAATCAATTATAATAAAAGGTAGAAAGGGTCAAAGATCACTCATAAAGGGCATGATTAATTTTACTTGGAAAAAGAATCTGTGTTCTGAACACAAATGTGTGAAACATCAGGTTCTTTAAGGACACTTCAAAGCGTCCAGTGTACCGCACAGTGAGGGTAATAAAAGGAGAAGGAAGGGCAGAAGGAATTGTTGCACTGATGGAATCAGACACTGGGAAGCAGCTTGCTTGACATTCTGGTATACCCACTTCCTACAGAGATGTCTTTAATCTCTAAGAATTTACTCAAAAGTCTACTTTATACTATTTGATGCTTCAATAAGTCTTCATTAAATTTTCAATTTTAAAAATTAAATAAGCTACAAAGTGAAAAGTATATTGAGCTTTATTAGAAACAAAATGTCTTATTTTCTTCCTTACCATCAGGATAGTAAGAAATAGAGAATTCAGTGATAAAGTTTCAGATGTCATGAAGATAACATCTTATATTATAAAAATATAGCCACTCACTAAGAAACACTGAATATGAAGAATCCTCAGGTCAATATACAAAAAAAACTCATAGAATTTTCAATATCCCATACACAATATATGAACATTTCATCAGACAGATTATTCTCATTGTTAGGTCTAGTATTTTATTCAGCCATATGTAATATTTTCTTTCTGGGCACAAAGCAAAGTAGTCCACGGACTATAGGTGATGGGCAATTTCTGATTACAGTACACTCTTGGTTACTACAAGTACAGGATTCCAAGGTGACCACTTGCAGAAAATCCAGGAATTCTCAGGATGCATAGAGTTCAGTATCTTACTTCAGATGCTTGATTCATTTTTCAGGCAGCACCATCCAACTTCTGCTAAAAATATGCCACCTTTCAATAAATGTCAAATTTTCACTTTATCACTTAAATTAAGCTCATTAAATTTTGCATTGCTTTTGGGCCACCATTTGCTTTTTTTTGGGAGGCAGATTTTCACAAAATTAAGGACAGGGGCACACTCAGCAGATGGCACAACAATTTAAATGCAACTAAAGATAACAGAGGACTGAGTCCTTCTCCCTATCAACTGAGCTGTGTAATGTGCATGTGGAATTTAAAATTTTGTTTTTTGAAATTACTTTTGATTTTATTTATTTATGCTACTGTTCATCAAAAACCATGTGTAATAAAACCACAAAGAAGGTGGGCTTAGTGTATTTGATGACAGGAATCTGGGAAAAGAAAAAGGCAGATGTGGATTAAAGTTTATTTCTCAGTGTTTTGTACACATGCATGTATTCTCGTGCTCTCTTTCTCCATCTTGTGTCAGTGTTGTTTGTTTTATCTGAAAGTCAGAGAGTCCTGAAGCCACACTTATCACCATGCTCTGTGCAGCACTGTGTGCCAATTTTTATTCATAAATATCACTTGACGGTGTGGATATTCAGTGTTAAGTACTGCAGTGGGACAAGGAAAGAAGTGAAAAAATTATGGAGCTCACTAAATCAAATGGGTATATTTAGTTGTCTATGAAGAGTAAAATGACATTTTAATAATATAAACAAATAATTCTTCTTCTTCCAGAAGGTAATGAACCAAGTCTGACTCCTTCACTTATTTCAAAGGAAGAAAACAGAAGGTAATTTTTGCTTCTGAGATACATAGCGCTTCCTGTTTGGTTAACTCTGTATTTTATGCCTGAAGTATGATCTAAAAAGCCACTGTGAATTCAAAGAGATCAGAAATGCTTACATTTCTTCCTTTGGGTCTCATAAGGCCATACCAATTTGTTAACTACAAGCAAATGCAAAAAATGATTCCTATTATATTTTGGAAGCAGCCAAATTGAATAGCAAACCACACTTCAGAAAGCACAGATTGAGTTCGGTTGCCTTTAAGGAAGACCTCTCTGCTATGTACTGAGAAGTTAAAAGAGGAACACATCATCTGTCAAAGGCGAGTGTGCTGTGTGAACTCTGAGCTCAAAAGCCTCACAGTCATCTCAACCACGCCAAGTCTCAGAAAGTGGGACAGTGTCTCCTTTGGAGATAGGGGAAAAAAAAAAAAGACCTTCTAGGTGTGCAAAGTCAACAACTCTCCATGAAGATGGATGAGCCTTGGAATGTTTCCTGCCTTCAAATAATTGTTCAAATGCTCTGTAAGGCATCTTCATTATAGGAATAAATACCTTGAGAGCAATTTTTTATTTGTCTAGAGCAGACTTAAAGTAACTATTTCCAGGAATCTTTAGTAGGTCAAAAGCTTCAAGGGTAAATTTATATTACTTTGAAAAATACACATAGCTTTTCTGTTAAAAATACCCGTTTAGGGATGTCTCACGTACAAAAGCCAAATATGGTAAATCTTAAAAAAAAAAAAAAGAAGTTTTCTCTTTTGTGTTGTTATCTGGCATTTCATTCTTGGTCACTCAAAGCCCAATTCACCAATATACTCAACACTTCATTCCATTGTTTGCTCAGAACAGACTGTATAACAGGAAAAGTCTGAAGGCCAAGTTTATCCATTAAAACTCACAGAAATGAAGTATCTATTAAGTCAGATAACTGACTCTCATGTGGTTTAATCCATATGAATTTTTTCCTAGATGGAGTAATATGAACAAAATTTGACAACATTGTAAAGTTTTGACCCAAAAAAAAAAAAACCAGGCATATTATAAATTAAAAATTATAGTGTCCATATTCATGAGTTAGGCATCTTTTATATCCGTCCTTCCATTTGTACAATATCCATTCTAGTTATTTACCTATTCAAGTGTGGACCAACACAATGGCTTTTCAACTGGGTTTTCTTCTTCATGTTCTTGTATTATAAGTTTATTCTGCAGCCGCCCCCACAAACTGTTATGCTATTTCACATCCCAAATTGATCCAAAATAATGCAGATTAAATCACCTATTTACTTTGTTATTCTACACAATATTTGAGCAGTGTGTTCAACATAATGATGGTAGGAATTCACCAAACAGCAAAACCTTTTGTGGATACATTGTTGACATGTATTTTCAAGCTCTCCACTGGTTAAATTTCTTTTCTGCCTTCTTAACACAAAAGATTTCAACTTAATTTAGTGTCAAGAACTTTATGAACAGGATAAAAAAATTATAGTTACTTTTCCCATGAGGAAAAATGATCAAAAGTACATAATATAACATTTACTCCATTTTGGGGGTGGGGAAGATTTGAATCTCTCAATTTAAAGTTAATTCTCCTCATTGGAGTCAATATAGCTGCTCTGGTTTTGGGTAAAAATTTTCCTTAGTAAATAACAACAACAAAAATAATACTACATCAGTCAAGGAAGCTTCTGTTAGGGTTGGAGAAAAGTAATTTAAAAATCTCAAGTCTACTTTGTCAATCTTGTCCATCTTTCAACATGTCTTTAAACACATAAGGCTTTGTTTCTGCCATCACCAACTGCTGTGATAGCATGGTGGATCTGGGTATAACTTTAAAGTTTCCATAGGAAAACATTCACTGTTGCATCCCCTGGCAGCTTCTTCTTCTTCTTTTTTTTCATTGTTTATTCATTTATTCACATATGTATACATTGCTTAGGTCATTTCTCCTCCCTATCCTCTTCCCCCACCCCCAACCTCCTCACTTCCAGGCAGATCCAGTTCTGCCTTCTTCTCCAATTTTGTTGAAAACATAAGAGATAATTAGAAAGACGTAGCACTTTTGCTAGCTTGAGATGAAAATAGCTATACAGAGAGATTTCTAGCATTGCTTCCATATACATGTGTATTGCAACCCACATTGGTTCATCTCTACCAGACCTCTTCACGACTTCCTGGTTACCTTCCCATAGTGGCCTCTGTCAGTTTAAGATTGAGTCACATGCTAAGGGTTGAACGTGTACAGGAGGAATAGGGAAAGAGAAGGAAACCTAAAACTTGAAAGTGTTTGATGTACCCCTGGCAGTTTCTTAATCTGTGGATGCTCCCAGCCATAGGAGAGAACCCTAGGGCTCTGTACTTCAGTTCTCTGTAGCTGTTCCTCTCAGCATTGGCTCTAGTCAGCAGTAGAACCCAGTAATTACAGCCTCTTACTGCTGCTGTCCAAGAGCCCCATTGCCTCTCACATGCTCAAACAACCTCCAACAGCATCTTGAGCTGCACAGTTGAGCATCTCTTTGTCAACACAACTTCTAAAAGACATCTCTGATCACACCATGCCACCAATCTGAAGTATTTGTCTTGTTCCCTTACCCAAACCATTATTGCCCTTTAATGAACAAGACAATGCTGCATTGTACTTCTGTCTTTATCACCTGCTGTGACTTGAAGTAGCTCCTTATTCAGCTCTGAATGATTTATCACATACACGAAGAGTAACTTCCAGAAATATTACTTTCCTGTTTTGTAATTAAACTTCAAGTCTCTATCCCTACCGATTACTTCACTTAAAATTTAACTATGACCCTCTAGGAAAAAAGAGGACTACTGCTTGCTTACATGTCCTACATATATATCTGTCCTAGCTCCCCATATAACTTTAGTTCATTCACTCGTCTCTAAGTCAGGATCTCCATTCTGATTTGTGAGTTCTTTGAAGGGAAAGGCCAAATCTTTTTCACAAAATTTTATATTCCAGCACTTGTAGCAATGCTTACCACAAGGCAAATGCTCAAAGAATGTGCCTTGGTTGCATTAGAGTTTGTGTTCAAACTCAGTAAAGTGGTTTACTAGAAAAGAGTGCCAAAATACTCCTCTCTAGTTTACCCAGAAGACACAGGTATAGCTGTAAAAATCAAGGCCCCAAATACACACTGTAGCTCTACAGCTTTTCTGTAGGTTATTTTTCTTGTAGTAGCAGTCTGTGTGGATAATGAAAAACTGCTGTTTCTACTCATGCCATTGTGTATTTGTAGCTCTAATATTCATTAAAGATGCAACTCAAATGTTAATGATAATTGCACCCAAAAAGCTAATAAAGAAAAGCCCAAGGCTCCCATAAATGCCAACATTTAATAATTATGCATACTTTTAGCTTTCCCCCCTAATTTATCTTAATTTCTGATAATTAGTTTAGTAAATCTGAGATACCAACATATGTGTAATTAATTATAAAATTTGCTTTTGAATTTTCTTTTTAGACTCAGGAAGAAGATATATTTTCCCCAGAATGTAAATTGGAATTATCTTCATATAAAAATGGTTACATAGATAGAGGATAGAATCTTTAAAACATGCCTCTGGAGAATATTTACAAGAAGTAAACGCTGGAAAAGACATGTATCAGCCAGGATCCCATCAGAAAAATAGAAAGTAATCTATGTCAAAGTAAAAGGATCCAATACAGGGAGCTATTTACACACGTGATGAAAAGCACTAAAGACAAAGCAGATGAAGGAGAGGCAACTTGGAGATCTGTGACGAGAGGCTACTGACATTGCTGCAGGCAAGTTCATGGCCACAGCCCAGAGGTCTGTTCCTCTGCAGCTCCATCCTCAGCACAGAGCTTCCTGGTGTGAACTGTGGCCAAGGGAAGATGGGTTTTCCAGCCAAAACTGGAGGCAAGACAGCGGGAAATGCCTTGTAGGAGTCACTGCCTGTGGCAATATGAGGAGACAACAGCTTGACTTGTACCTTTCTTCTGTTTCTAGTCTCCTACTAGTTTCTCTCACTGGGTGAATCCTGACAGAAACCAGAAAACATAGAGAGCTAGAGATACACTCTTGGGAGTGATACAGAGCCTAGGAAGAGAGGAGAAAAGAAAGGGCTTGAGATCATATAAGCAAAAATCAGTGCAGAATATCTTTAATTTTATGCTACAGCAATTAGTATTAAAAATGTGGATTTTCTTCCAATTATTCTAGCTTGAAACGTTAATATTGGTATAAATTTATTATATCATTTTCACATAGAATTTCCTGATAAGAAGAGAGAGTAATTAATTTTAGTAGTATTTTATACTTTAACTTTATTGTTTGTATTCTTAAATTAAAAATCCCTAGGAATCAATGAGAGCAATATTAATTATATTCTAACTCAGAGAGAAAGAGAAAAATACTTGGCTGTACACAACTACCTCTTTTGAAAAAGAAAGATTATAACATCCATTGAATACCTACTATGAATTACAAATTTTAAGAAATGTCTTCTATATCTAATTCTTCTTGAAATTTTCACAACAAACCTGAGAATTGTCATTGCAATTTACTTTCAGAGGAGGGAAGTAAGTCTTAATGTGATGAAGACATTTGCGTACCATAAAGGGAAATATATGTGTAACTTTTAGCAAAGTTACTTGTACTCAGTAGGTATTGAATTAAAGTGGGACTGCATGAGTCTTTACTGAATTAAATTGCCTTAAGTTTTGAACACTGTTAAAGTGGACTCAAGGATCTCAAGTACAGGGAGTAACAATGTCTGCTTCCCTCTGCACTGATAGATAGTTCTGAAATCCATCCTTAGCCTTAACATCTTACTTTTAAAAGTATCCATCTACCCACTTGCTCAAATCAAAATGTGGGAGAATGAGTGAAGTATTCGAGAGAAATTTCAATTGTTTAAGTCTTTTTAAAAATATTAACATCTTATTTGTTTGGCATTAGGATCCTTTCCTATATATAAAGCATTTTTTTCTCAAAATAGTATGCTAGGAAGAAAAATATTTCACAAAATGCTAATATCTCATTCGTTATTTTACAGTACAACATGCAATCACCACTCTCCATTTGTGAAAGCATGAGGATTAGCAGAGGATAAGGATGCTATGACCTGGAATGAAAATAAGCAACTTAAGTCATGAATGCCTAACTAATCCTTTTAATTTAAATTTTTTTCTTGTTATGTCAGCATTCTTGGTGTTAATTCCCTAAAGATAGCATCAATACATAGAGTCACAGCCTAAGCAAAATGATTGGCATAAAGCCAGAGAGAAAAAGTATGTGCATGTACTCAAACAATAAAATTCTACTGCATCTTTAACATGCCTCAGGCACTGTTCTAGATGTTTGAAAGTCACAAATGATTGAGCTCCTATGCTCACCCTTGAGAACTCACATGGGCTCTTATTTGAAGTTCTTAGAGTTAGAGGGTTCAAAAGACTTGCACTTATGCAAAGATTTATGTAAAATATTAAGGGAATGAATATTGTACTAAAGGCAGGGTTGACAAATTGCATCAGCTTTTGAAATGGGTTCATAACCACAAAATGTTTAAAAATCACTGGGCTAAGTGCAAGCCTACTAATATGGGTGAGAAAGATGACAGATTAGTGTAGGTGCACAGGCTATCTTCCCTGAGTCTCTGTACTGCTCTTGGTATATCACTAATGAGAAGACACTGAATGGATGGAGGTGAAATTCTATGGAGCAAAGAGACACTAGGACATAAACTTGGCTCCGCTCTCACTTGCGTTCATTTTACATTTGACATTATGATTATTCCTTATTTTTCTGTTACAAATCATAAGATAAGCTATTTCATTAGGACATTCAAATTTTTTTCTCCAGTATATTTAATTTTTGTCTTAAATAAATGTTACAAGAGAATTTAGTTAATGAAACTAACAAAACCCTAATTGCTTCCATAGTAATCTCTTAATTATACACATGATTTCAGAAGGAAAACAAAAAATTATTTCATAGAACAAGTCACATTACAATGACTTCCTAGAGAAGATAAGTTATTCCACCTGACTTAGATATTATTTGCAGTATTTCTCAAGATAAATAGGTCAGCTAGAGGTTGGTAGTTTTTTATTTGTAGAGAGATTTTCATAGTGATAGTACACATTGCACTGGGATTTCACATGTGTTACTTACACAGTTATTTTGTTTTTTTAAGAAAAAATAAAGATATTCCAAGACAGGCAACAAATGTAACTATTTTATAATGCACGTACCAAACAAAACTCAGAATTGTAGCCACAAACATGAAAATGTGTTCAATCTGAGCTTTGAGACACTTATCATGCTATGTGCTTCAGGAACTGTAATGGATATCCATTAATCATAAAAGCGATCTTTAAGGGCATCAAATCTTGCTTAAATGGTTAATTACTTTTAAATATTTTCAAAATATATTTCATACTTTATGGTATTAAAAACAGAAATACTGCTTTATTCAATTTCAACATAAAAAAATATATGATGTTGCTCTTCTTTTTTATACATCTTATTCACAGATACCTTATTTAATCCTTGCAAATGTGATTCAAAACATAAAACCTAAAGCAAAGGGCAAAATATGGCAAACTTTCAATACTGACCTCAAGGTATACAATCATAGTTTTCTTTTCTGTGACTGCCCTTTGTCACTCCCTCAAAATACTATCCAACTTATGTGTAGATTCAAGATACTGACATAGATATTTCCTATTGTCATAATTTCCTAGCTAGCAAAAATACCCCTTTAAATCACAGTATTGTTTTCTCTTTGCTGTTACCAGCTTACAGTGTCCTTTCTATATACAGGCAAAAGGGGATGACTTTCACAGAAGCCAGGGATATGCACTATCTATCAGTATTATTTTTCTTGCTTTTTCCTACTTGTTTGTCATCAGCAAATGACACTGTATTGAAAGTTTATGAGAAATACCATCAACTTATTCATTTCCTTTGTGTCTAGTAATCAGTAAATTATGGATTTCAACACAGTTTTAATGTACAATATTGTTCTAATATGAGGCCTAACATTAGACAATATATGTCTTCATGTACTGATTTTTGATTAGGAAAATATGATCACTACACAGTAAATCTTTATAGAAGAAAAATATTGTTTATTGAAATCTATCTTCTATTTCTGCTTACTTCTTTTATTCTGATTGCAGAAAAATAATGGACAATAATCCTGCTTTAAAGATAATGAAAGAAAAAAGAAAAAATAATTGAAGAAAAGAAAAATGTATATTCTTGAAGAAAAGCCAATATTCAAATGAGAATTTCACTAGAAATTAGTTCAGGTAACCTTATTTTTTGTGGGCCATGCTAGCAAACCAATAACTTAATCAATATATTTACAGGTAGAAATGAGGCAACATTTTCTTAGAAGTTAGCCTGATACACCATGTCTTGTAACCATAGCTATTCTAGAATGTCAGACTAGATTGTATGAAAACAGAAAATGTGTACTTTAAAAAAGCATTAGTTTTAACAATTAAAAAATTTTTTTTATTGTTGTGCTGGGTGAGAGTACATTGTGGCATTTATAAAAGTTCTTACAATATATCAAATATATCATATATGAATTTACCCCCTCCAACATTCTGCTTTACCCCCTCCCTCCACTCTTAGAGTAGTTTCAACAGATCTCATTTTTCCATTTACATGCATGTGTACACAGTATTTGCACTATATTCACCCTCCTATACCTTTTCCCCATATCTTCTCCCTCCCACTGGTACCCTGCCCCCAAGACAGGACTTACTAAGTTTTTACAATTGTTCATTGCTTAAAAGTGTTTCTCTGTGAAGCACAGATGAGTGTACCTAAGTTTATCTGTGAAGGTTTTGGGGAAAATAATCTTGCTGAAGTATACAGATCAGAATTTATACCTGAAAGGCTTATTTTCCCGGGTTTCACAAATTAGACATAACTGTTCCAAACTGTCTAGATATCAGACCATTATCTTTCTATACCACAATAACACTTCCTCATATACTTCAACAGATTAAATATTTCCCACTAGATAAAGTACCTGGGGAAAATAATGATAGTCCTATTAACTTATGAGGCATATCTCATAAAATGCTTGTAAGTTCCTATCTTTTTGAATTGCAAATGTGGATATTTCACACTAAAAAATAGGAAAATGTGGTGCTTTTTGGTGTGTTTTCATTGTTACAATTATCCTATTGTGAAGAAAAATCTGTAAGGACTAATACAAGCTTATTCAGATCATTTATTGAATTTAATTGGTATTTGGCCTTCTGATCTATAGTGAAGTATTGATTAAATTCTGTGAGGTCAGTACAGTTTAGCTCCCCTTGGAATTTAAAATATAATGGAAATTGGGGTAAACAAGGAATGACCAAAAACCAGTATGAATTCTTTACAGAAGTGAGAATGAGTATGCATAACTTTATCCCTATAACTTTTAAATTAATTGATAACATTTTAACCTAATTTTAGAGCAAATCATGGACATTTTCTTACAAGAAGATAACATGTATGTATTATCACATATAAGGCATTGCTACATCTCTGTTGTGTAGTTGCTGTTATAAAGAAGGTACAAAAATGTACAAAAGACTAAGGCCACTTTGGGTAGAACTTGTCTCTAATTTTGACTTACAGTAACTCCAACAAGTCACACTTTTCATTATCTAATTTGTAACTCTTTTATCTTTTGGGTATGCCATAAAGTTATATTCCTTAAGGACAAAAATTTTCAGGGTAGGGTCATGATACATAACATGGCTATGGAGTGGGTTTTTATTTTAGTTGCTTTACTATTTGCTTCCAAACTAGAAATACTGAGGGCATGCATTAGGGATCATTGTCCATTTCTTTCGGTTCTTAAGCATGTCTGAAACTGGGTTCCTATGCAAAGTCTTACTCTTCCCCATGGCTACTTTCAAGAAAATATTGTATTTATACACAATGGAATTTTACTCAGCCACAAAGAACTATGAAATTTTGTCATTCGCAGGTAAGTGAATGGAACTGGCAAACATCATCTTAAGTGAAGTTAGGTGGGCTCAGAAGACCAAAAATTGTATGTTCTCCCTTACATACTTTTCTATAGTTCCAAAACAAATGCAGTGATATTATTGGACATGGGCACACACTAAGGGGAGAAATAGGAAAAGGAAAGGAAACTTAAAACTTGAATGTGGTTGATGTGCTCACTGTAGAGGAGCAAATAAAATAATCTTAAAATGGCAGACGCCACTATGAGAAGGGGACCAGGAAGCAGTAAAGATGTCTCGTAGAGAGGAACCAATGTGGGTTGCAATACATGAGTGCATGGAAGCAATGCTAGAAATCTTTCTATATAGCTATCTTTACCCCAAACTAGCAAAACGATATATCTTTCTTATTATCTCCTATGCCTTCTCTTCAACAAAATCAGAGAACAAGAGGGTAGAACAGGTTCTGCCAGGAAGTGGGGGAGGATGGGACGGAGGTGGCACAAACAATGTAAACACATAAGTAAGTGTAAAAATGGTAAAGTCAAAGGAGAAAAGAAAAAAAAAATAACCTTAAAAAAAAAAAAAGACAGATTGGGCACCAGCATGAGGGTCTTGTCCTGAGCATGCATTGAATGCAGGCAACGACTTCTTTGCCATTTGCAGGTTCTGCAAAACTTCTCCTGGTCCTGATAATTTTTCTTTGGTTTCATTTCACCATTTGTTGTGAATTTTGAAATGTTCATTGTTGCAGAACAATGACTGAAATTTTTTGGTGAACATGGTATTTTGACATATTTTTTTGACCATTACACTTTTCTTCCTTGTGGGTCTTTCAGAGGAGACAGGCCCATGTCTTGGGTTGCTGTTATGTCCATCAACTCAATTTGGAATTGGACTGTGGTGTCCCTCTGTTCACTGATATGTACAGTGTCCAGGCTTCAGTATTTATACAAGGGATGTTAACATTAAATTGAGATGTTCTGGTCACTGAAGAATATAAATTTATACTTATGGCCTCATAGAATAATTTCTCTCCTGATATTCATTGGTAGGTATAATTTTAAAGTATTTGTACTTGATATTTAAGGGCTCATTGAGAGGAATTATATTTGTGGAGTTTTGCCTCAGGAAGGCAGGTTCTGAAATTTATTCATAGATTAAGGCAATAATAAAAAGCTATTTCCATATTATTAGACTGGCATCTCATTGAACTCATTTTTAAATATTTAATTTTTAACTTTCCTATCCTTTAGGTTATATTGAAGGTATTAGAAATAAAATTTCCAGGAAAAGATTGTAGTTTGTCCTATAGCAGTTACTGTTGAGATGTTCCTTATATCTTACAGTGGGTCTCTGAGATGATGCAGTAGAAATGATTCTCTATTTTGAATAACACAAACAGGGTACTGAGAAAAATGTTTTAACGTTATGGACCATGAAATGAATAACTGATCCTGTTTTTCTTTCTCTATTGGCTTCTAGGAATCTTAGAACTAAATATTTTATGAAGCTCTGAAAGTATATAGAAATCATGACATAGATTTTATCATCTGACTTCACCTCTGACTGCACCCTATTCTTACCTTATTTATCTTTTACTTTCTATTTCTTCTATTTATCTTGCTTTGCTGAACACTCCTTTATAAGCCACTTTAAATCCCTTCCATCATAAAACAGAATGTTAATAATAAATGGTGTTTGAGTGTGTTGTCTTTCCACTTTACAAAGACTCTCTCAAAACAATGGCTAAGCGAAAGATTTAACATTGTTATAGTTTGGTATCGTCGAGTAGCAAACTCTGAAATGTATAGAGTACCGGTTATGCATGTTGGACAATAACCTGACTTTCCCAGCAGGAGCTCCAAAGTTAACATGATCCACGAGAGTTAGCCTACATTGGGCTGCAGGAGAAGGGTCTTTGTACCTATCCCTGCCTTAACAAGGAATTGGGTGTTGTCTGTTCTAGGCAATGCTTGACCTTGGCCAAGGTGGATCTCCATAAATGAATCTATTTTGAAAGGACTGGCCACCTAAATGCTGTTAGATGATTGCATGCCCAGAAGCTAGACAAATATGCCCATCTTTGAGAAGGGAAATAAAAAACCTTATATATATCACAAATATGTTAGATAAGTCAGATGCCCTGAAGAAATGACAATCTGCTGTAGAAGTTAAATACACTTAAGAAATCATTTTGATCATAGATGTGTGTACTAAAGAAATCTCCTACTCTGCCCAGAAAACACCTAGAGTGTATCTCCCTGAAAGTGTATGATTTGAATGAGAAAATTTCATAAATACATACCTAATAATCAACATCTGAGTGTCTATATTGTGCTGCATACAACCTGGTCATTAGATATTATGGAGTACTCAAATTAGAAATTATGCCAGTACTATATGAACATCACATATATTTCGTGCTTTCTATCATTTCAGTATTGTAATTGGGACTCCAATTATAATTTTCAGGTCTTGCACATTTTTATACTCATGCACAATGAAGTTGCATTATAAGATTTGAAATATTGAATGGTTAGGTAATTTGATTTACTAGTACCACTTTATATATAAGTAATAAAAAATATATTCTCTTACTGAATATATTAGCCACTTTTCTGCCACCTTAAAGCCAAACTCCAAATTATCACACTCATTAAACACCATGAGTACATAGATTATTCAGCTCAGTTGATGAAAGGAAAATAAAAAGAGAAACAAAATCTACTTGTGGAGTAAATGATAATAGAGTCTAATCATAAAAATTATTTAGTATGGTGCTTAATATAAGCTGTGTAATACTTTTCATTTTTAGCTTAAATACCATCTTACCTTTTAAATAAAAAACAGTACATAATTTAAATAGGATTTTTTATTGTGTTTTACGTGAAGAAAATGGTGTTCATAGAGACTTGATAATTATTCACTTTACAAGGTAAAATGCAGAATCAGAATCCAGGTTTCCAACTTCAACTCCAGTATTTTTCCTTCCCTATTGTTCTTTCATTTATATTAATAATTATAAGAAATCAACAAATTTTCTATGCATGGTGTCTGTGTTGGCAAGATATCCTCTTTGTTATCTTATCTCTAAAATGATTTTTAAGAATTAGTTCCTTTGAGTACATAGCTGCAACAATTGAAAAGTGAGCTTTGTTTTTACCAATGTATGTTTGACATCAGTGATTAATATATTCCTCCCTCAATTGCTAAGTTTCTTTATCTTGGTGAATAAAGGATTGACAAATTGTTGCACAAAGAGCATATGCTTCAAAACTATGCAGATATACCTGAGCATCTGTGCACATTAGTTTATTTTTGTTCATTGAGTGGAAATGCAGCTGAAGTGGGATTGACTTTTTGTGACATTTATTTAGTTCTTGAATTGACTGACAAGCCTATTAATGTATTCCCCGAACTTTATTAATGTAATTGGAAAATGGGCCACATGTCAATCAACTTGTAATAAGTAATTATCTTCATAAATACTGTAAAATTATTAGCTTTTAATTTGATACATCCACATACTTTCAAAACAGTAGCATGGCTTTTCTTTTTCTAGAAGAACAACTTATACTGACAAAAATTTAGTAAGTACATTTTTAACTGCTCAAAAGTTTACTATCATCAGATGTCCAGTAAAATTGGTACAAAGTTATAGGAAGTCATGTAATAGTTTTTAAACTGCTTGACAGTATTAAACAAGTAATACAGTATAAAACCTAAAAGAAATCCTATGGGAATTAAATATATGTCTACATGGAGCTTATATACCACAGTCAGGTTTAAAAATAGATGTCTAACATAGAGCAAGAGAGAATGGAAAAAGGAAAAAGGGATATATTTAGTATTGAGAAATGTGTCATTTAAACCCACAAATTTACAATGTATAAGCAAAATGTCTGTATCATAAATATCTCAAATGTATTATTGTCCAAGTACAGTTTTCCTCAGATAATAAAAACTTTTGTAATCTTTGGTTTAGAAACTTAGGTCATGCCAGCTTTTGAAGCTGGACAAAATCCTGCCTCTGGAGTTCCTAAATAATCTCTAAGTGCACATGGACTGTGTTTGGGGATGTAGCTGAATGGCAGAGCATTTGCCTAGAATGGTATAGGCCCTGGGTTCAATCTTAAGCAAAAAGATGGATTCTGTTGAAACTTTATTGTACTTTCCTATGAGACTTTCACAAATTGAACATTACCATAACAAGCAATCATCTAAAATTCATTGGTTTATTTTTCAATGTATATTTTTTCCTTACAGCAAATTGCTTATAAAGTTTAACCTTTCTACACCACTAAAATATTTAGTAATATTTGAAGCTGTGTGAATTCAGGTTTATTTTATGTAAGGAAACAAAGCTCAATTATTAAAATTATTAGCGATATTTTGCAGACTCACTCCCCATACCTAAAGTAATTTTCAATAAGCCTGACTTATTGAATGATAAACTCAGAGATAACACAACTAACTTGCTCTCTCAACTTTCCCATAAGTCATTGAACTTGTACACACTGCCACCACATTTTCATATAATTTGTTATTAATTTAACTTAGAAATACTACGTTATTTTGAGTTCCAGAGAGCATAATAGTTCTGTACAACTAACACATGATCTATACAAAAACACAAGTACTTAACATAAAAGGATAAAAACATACATTTTCCCTTCACCTAGCATTATAGTTATATTTTTCTTGAAAGCATTTGTATTAAGAGTTCATCAAACTTTTACATTTAATATGCAAGAGAAGTAAAATAATTGATTTTATCTGTATTTGGAGATTATTAGCTAGCACAATTCACAATCTCCTGAAAGTAAATAAATTTAAAGCATTGTGTACATATTTTTTCAATTATATTTAAATGAAGTAACTGTAGAAGACTGCTGCTTTTTATTGTGTCTTGAATCAAAGTAAAGAAATCATAGAGACAGAGTATGAAAGACAAAGAAGATTGCTTTTAGAAAGTTATCATCCATATTTCAAAAAGTTTCATATGTATCTACTGAAGGTTTTCAAATATTTTTTTAATGTATCAATTATGGGTTCTGAAAGATTTATTTCAGAGATGATTCAAAGGAAGAGAAGAAGTAAAACATATGCAAAAATCATAACCTGATGTTCATGCATATTTCTTGATCTTTGTAAGTGGTCATTTTAATACCTGTAATAGCCATCACACTTAGTGTATCTAGAAACTTAATTCCCTGAAGACAAAGACAACGTATCTTTCAGCATTGTTAGTTGCTGCTGAGTCATTTTGATATTTAAACAAATATTTTAAGCACAGTTTTTCACAATTTAATACATCTGGAAATGCATACCTTGCACAGTTAGATGCACCTGCATTGTTCTCGGTGTATGTTGGGTCTGAACAGAACACGTGTATGGGCCGTCATCTGTCACATCTACATTCTGTATCTGGAGACTGTAATCTCTTTTATTCAATGTTGAAATTGAAACTCGAGGATCCACTGACCACTTATCACCTCCGGCAAAAATAATACTTGATCGGTTCAGCCAGGCACCCTTTGAAGCTCCATCTTCCAAATAACATCTAAAAATTACCAAACAGACACTATTAATCAAAATGAAAATGAGAGACAACATTATCTTTGTTCCATATGCTATTTCCATATGCGGAATAATAGGATAGCATCAAATGCAAACATCAGACATTAACTCAGTAGACATGGAAGTATTTGGGCATCTTGCTTTCCCAATGATTATGTGAAATGATAATGCTTACAGCTTTGTCTTTTAAACAGCTCCATCTTTTACTGTATGTGTATGCTTCATTGTGTGTGTTTCAATTGAGAACCAAACTCCTTTTTCATTCTATCTGGATGATAAATAAATCTAAATATAGTTAAATTAGTTCAAATAAGAATTTTTAACTAAAATATATTTGTTTGAAATTTTAAGTAGTAGGAAATATCTATTGTTTACATTGGTTTGACCCAATCCAATTGTGAATGTAATGTACCAGATGTGGGATGCATAAAATAGTTCCACATAAGTGTTAATTTTAAAAAATATTTGCTGAGTGCTAAGGCAGTACACTGAAACTATAAACTGAATTTTACTGATAAAACTGTAAACTGCTTTTACTAATGGTTGTTGTAATTAAATGTAATAAAGCTAATATAATACTTTTAGTAGCAATTTTTTGCTGTCTTTTCAATAAAGTATCCTATAGTTCTTCTAGGAAGTATTATTTGTCAACAAACAGTTATAAGGATTTATGGATTTAAAAAGGTATTGCCCTTGCTCTCTAAAAGTTTTAGTATAGAAGACAGTTAGGCAATCAGTTATTACTATACAGAAATAATATTTTGATTAAAACATGCACAAGATACATGAAAGAAAAAGGAACGTTGCTTGACCCAGAAAGGATGTTGGGTATATAGAGAAAGGCTTTCTGGAAAAGGAAATGTCTGAGATACGAAGCTTAGGGGTAGAAGGCGTAGTACTGTAGACAGAAGTGCAATATATGGGCAACATCATGTAGCATGCTTGGCATTTCATGGAAGTAGAAATAAGCCTGAGAGGCAGATGAAATATGAAATTGGGAAGATAAACTAGAACCAGATGATGACAGTAAGAAATATGACAATTAGTATACTTTAAGGCCAAATTTGAATCCATTTATTCAAAGTCAGAATCTATAACAAGATTCACAAATACAGCTTTGTATCTAATAGTAGTCAGGCGACTGAAGATTTGAACAGAAGGCTATGGTCACATGCCACTGATTTTGCTGAGTCCTGGAATTCTATGTTTCATCTTGAAAACGTTCTGTTACAAATTACAGACTGGTTTTCTTAAATGAGTACAAAGCACAGTTACAGAATGAAAACACACATACATGGAAATAGTTTGACAGCATTTCTACAGAATACCTTGGGGGATTGAACATAGTATTTGAGATTGCTACAAAATTGCAAGCTGAAAGCAACAGGGCAGGCTGTTGCCAACTGTATGAAACTAATCAGTGGGTGAAAAAGTAGGCAACAAGGTACATATACTGCAGAATCTAATTTTCAGTCAGCCTCACCATTAACAGGATTCAAACTAGTAGAAGTCATAAAGTTCAATGTTAATTGAAAAGCTTTCCTTATATATGTAATGAAGAAAATAAAACCTCCTTAATGACATAATTAAACAATTGTAGTATATTGTAATTCTTAAAAATACAAAAAAGAAGGTAGAGGGGACATATTTCTCATTTCACAAGATCACATTTGTGCTGATATTGGGTAGAACTGAAATATCTCTTTTAGAACTGGGACAATTCATTTAGTATTTGGGTTCACCAAATATTTACTATGTGATCTTTGCACTCATGGCCTTCACATTTTATCATATAGGGTGTTCATAACAACCCTGTAGAGTATAGATTCCTATGTTCTTCATCACTGGAAAAAAAAAGGAAATGTTTAGGTTAAGTGACTTTCCCAAGCCATACTATTAGTGGGAAGCAAAGTGGAATTTATAATCAAGGCTTCTTTTTCCACATTCAATGTTCTTTCCACTGTACCGCAGATCAAAGACTTTCAAAATGGGTTTCAGGAATGAGAAGATGATTAGAATGTTGCAGGTATTACTGCAAGTAATTTCTTATTTACTGAATGTGACCAACTGCTTAACCTGTCCTATTCTAAAGGAAGCAGAAAATTAATTATTAATGGATAGTTTACCATGAAAGTCTGATTTGGAGCACTCTGCTGGGCATTTCCCTTTCCCTAGAGATGGAAATAGCTTTACCTTTATTCTGGAGATGTCAGGAACACTACAGAGATTAATCAGTATGTCTTGGCAGAGGCATTATTTCTCTGTTTTGGCATGTCAGGGGCCATCACAGAAGAATAGAATTTAACTTCTTCACTGAGAAAAAAACAATGAAAAAGGGAGTCCTTTAGGTCTACTTTGCTAGGATAGCTATATTTCATTATTGTCATTGTTCTCAACCCAAAGTTATTCAAGATACATAACTGGAAGGCCCCTTAAACTTGAATCAGATGAAAAACATGGTTTTATTACTTCCTTTCATTTCTGTACATTTATTCTCAAATGACACTTACTATGAGAACCTAATTAATTCAAATTACCATATGAGGTATTTTTCAAATTGAGAATTATCAGCTTTAGGTATGACTTTCTATTTAAATAATCACACACTACTTATATACACTACATGTAGTGTTAAAGCAAATATGAGATGACTATAAAATACATGAAATACTTGAATAATACACAGTCATGTGTATAAGGGTATTCTTATCATTATTACAAAGACTCCTGCAGAATAAAACTATGTCTTTTACATGCCCACATCCTTTTGTTCTCCACCACCTGTCCACAACTTTTTCCTTTACAAGATAAAGAGCTACTATTTAATATATACATGCTGCATTGAGAAATTCAATAAGGAGGGAAAGTAGGCAAGATGGGTTAGAGTGGGAATGAGATTCAGATAAGGGTTTGATAACTATTATTTTTCTGCTTTGGGGTACCAAAAACTTTTCCTTTATGAATTCTGGTGTCTACAAATAAAAAATGTGATGAAAACCTGGTCCACATGGAATGTAGCAATGTTGGTAATGAATGCTGATGAATAACGATAATGCAGAACAAGAAGTAGAAAATTTTGCAATGAAATTGTCATTCTGATTGGACTGACCTGAGAGTCTCTAACTTTGGACATTGATACTTATTGCAAGATTCCTTCTTCCCACAAAAAGTAGCAAGAATTTTTTAGAGTTTAAGTCATAACATCAGTTAGTCCCAGTCTTCTTATTTCATTCATAAGAAAATACTATTCCTACTGTTGGTCAACCCATCCCTGTATAATCAGGGAACCTTGTCTCCAGTCCGTTCCTTCACCTTGACTATGTTCCACACTGTGGCCCTCTAGCTGTGCTTCTATCTAGCCAGAGTGGCTTGCCTGAACAAGTTTACACTAGCTGTTTCTTCCATCTAGAGCTGTTTTTCCCCAGAATACTGGAGAACTTCTTACCTATCTAACTTAGGTCTTTGCTGAACTATGTAAGGTGCTAAATAGAAAACAATAACTATACTGTCCTCTCATTCACACTCAACATACTGTTTACTTCATTATTTTCTGACTTCCTCCTTGTAAGGTGCCTATTTGGTTACTTTAGCATATTCCAAGGTAATACACATAATGGACAGCAAATATAAATGTTTGCTGAACAGATGAATGAAGGAAAAAAATTAAGTAACTTTGGAAGAAGGAATAACATAAAGTATACCAAAATTCCCAGTGTACAACATAGTTGAGAAACCAAAGACACACCTACATAAACTATGTTGAAATATAATTAAATGCAAATAGATGTAGCACAAACAAAAACTGCTTATAATATAGAGGCTGTGCTAAATCCTCTTAGTAGTGAACAACTAAAGTCAGCGTTGAGTGAACAGCATGAAGTTCTGTTCTGCACTAATTTGACTAGTAGTTCAGGAATCCTTTTTAACCATTAGACATTCTGCATAGTATGTTTCAAACACTTTGTTAGGCACTTTACATTTATTACTTATTTAGCCCTCACAAAACATAATAGAACTAAGTTGAGCCGGATAGTTCTATTATCCTCATTTATAGATGAAGAAACAAAGGGGCTAGGAGGTCATGACCTTAACAAATCCTATCACCTACACTCTTAAACAAAGTGACAACAGGGCTGAGGGGCTTTCCTTGTTCACAACACAGAAATTAGAGTCTAAAGGAGAGGGTGGGTAAGGAGAGAGTGGTCAGACCATTAATGGGGGAAGGGTGAGGCCACAGTTCTTTGATTGAAAACTCAGATCTTTTTTCTTCTTTGGATTTTACAATGGAACATTTCAGCAGCTAGTGACCTTAGGGTCTCTTTGAAGTATAGACAATGTAATAATCTGCATAAAAGTGCTTCATAATGGATATATCCTTTAATTGAATATGGCATGGCTTTTCTTGAAAGTGTTTTTTTTTCCCCAGTTAAAAAAAGAACCTGCTAGACTACCTACTTTGTAGGAGATGAATAAAGAAATTCCAAAAATACTCTCCTTAACAGAAGCTGTGTTAGCACCATACCAAATATCCTGACAAATACTCAGATTTTCAGTCAATCATCTTGGATGTTTTCTATACACATTGCCAGACATCTGGCTATTGGAAAATACACAAAAAATAGCTTGAATATTTTATTTTGTTTCACAGTGGTTAATTATAATATAAACCCAGGATCCAGAAGTTATGCTTTCCTAACAAGGATGGCATTGTTGCTTTTGAATTCTTTTAAGGACCTCCTTATAAATGATATTATTATACATTAGGTTGCTCCCAATTTGTGTGGTATAAAGTCCCATTTGATGACTTGCTGGTTGGTCAAACTGGCAATGGTATATTTCTAACAGACTCTGCCTGTGATACCACCCCCTGTGGAGATTAAATCAGGAAAGTGGACATCATAAAGTTTATTGGAAATTAGCATATTTAGGTTATTTATTATTTCTAAAGCTCTGTTAAGGAAAAGCCTATAGCTATTGAGGAATGATTTTCTCCTTTCACATCTCTAATTTCCATGTAACACATTGCAGAAGTATGGGCCTTAGCAACATTGCAGGTATTCCACACAGCAGGATTTACTCAGCTTTATGGAGAAAAGATCAGTTTTTCTCAAGACATGCTGATTAAGGAAAGGTCCTCTTAATGGCACTGATAAATAAAGAAGGAAAGTGCAATTTCCTTTAGATTCAAAGCTAAACTATGTGAAAATGATGCTTCTCTGAATGGATTGGCCAGTTACCTATATAACTGTCTTTTCATTGTATCACAAAGTCCTAAATTTGACAGGAGAATTTTTTCAAAAGCACACAAAAGAAATTCAGAGCCCTATGCAATCTTCATGCTAATTTTTCTCACCAAGACAGTTTTGGTATTCTGAACACCGGGTCAAAGAGAAGTAAAAGGAAAATTTAATGGGACAATATAAATTCTACTCTCTTCCATACCTGCCTTCTTAAAACCCTTAAGAACCATTATTCCTTAAATAATATGTCGCTGTGTATGTATCTATAAATTTATGTAGAATGTATTTATGCATAAATTATATAGCAAATATTTCTTAGACAATATCATTTTATGAATTATGATTGACTTAATATTTTAAGTTTACTCTTATTAACTACACTGAGACATAAATGAATCTTATTGTTTTTGCCCTTTGGCAAGTGTGAAAGGTGAGAGACTGTCAAGTGTGGGGAGTCTACAATAGTAGCAAATTGTCTAATGAACTTTAATTATTTAATAAAGTATTCATCCTTATAGACAAGATGTGTGTATGTAATTTCTTATGGCAATACAGGGGATTGACATAGTGCCTCTCACTTGCCTGGCAGACACTCTGCCACTTTGGCCACGACCCCAGGCCTTTTGCTTTAGTTATTTTGGGGATAGGGTCTGTGTTTATGATCAGGCCGGCCTGGATCACAATCTCCTTATGTTTCCTGTTAGCTGGGATAACAGATGGGTACTGCCATGTCCAGCTGTTGATTGAGATGAGGGTGGTTCTTACTAACTTTTTGCTTGTGTTGGCCTCAAGCCTCCATCTTCCTGAACTCTTTTAAGTGAGCTAAGTGAGAAATGTAGTTCTGCAGGTAACTGTTCAACACTGTGCTGAAAATTATAATGATGTACTAACATTGCCATGTACCAGATACTTTTATAGGCATATTATGCATATTTTCACAACAATCATTTGAGGGAGGCACTGTCAGGTAGTATCGTTATACAAATTTTTAGTGAAGAAAATAAGGCACAGAGATATTAAGCAACTTCCCGGTTGAAATTTATAGTGCATAGAAATAATTTAATTATGATATTATTACATTAAACCTCTAGGTCTAAGTATATGGTTGGAAATACATCATGTTGGTCATATTTTATTTATTATATAATAGCAAGAAAGAAAAATTACCACACAAATAATATTTATTTCTTATTTTTTGAGTGGCAGAAATTTATTTTTTAAAAAAAAAGTATCTTGGAACTCATGTATGATATATTGGATACATTGCAATAACCTACGTATATGCCACAATGTACCTCCATCCATCGCAATAAGAAAGGAAAAAAATAAACAGAAGATGAAAATTCTGGTGCTTTTTCTGGAGCAAAAATTCAAAATACATTTTTTTAAAAAGTATCTTCAATGAAGGATTGAAAGCTATCATTTACTAGTGAGAACAAATACTGAAACATCTTAAATATTTTTGGTACTATAAATTGCAGGGGAATGAACCTAAAAAAAAGCACTTTGTGAGAGTTTCTTGATTTTTGTATATAGAATTATATGTGATTCTTTCCTAAAATCTGGGCACTTTAATATAATGAAGTAGACATTGATACTTTTTAGTTTTTAATGAACAATTTAAATTCTTTATTTCTATGCTTCAATATTTCAATTTTTCAATTCTTAGGGTAAAATTCAAACTTAGTTGTGGATTAATAAGATTTCAAAACATTAAAATCATTCATTTTAACTTAGAATGAAATACTACAAATTGTTTTATTTTATTCTTTCCATTAACATTTAAATGAGACTTCCATTTGAAAATAAATGTTTGTTTTAGAGGGAGCAGTGCCAAATATTTAGGGTACACCAATTCATTATTTGTAAATAATTCAATATGTGAATTAGTATTTATTAAATAAATTAAGCATGAGTAGTTTGAACAATATTCTATACAGTAATACAAGAATCCAGGGAAGTGTGAATGCTAAAAAATCCTACAAAACACATAAAACTTCATTTTTGACCTGTCACTAAAGTTTAACAATCATCGTTTTGCCTTGATAGCAATATTTAGTTTCATTAGCTGTATGTTGCTATGGGTTAAGATGCATAGAAAATACTCTTGCGTATGATCCCATTCAAGACTCATACAGACATTTGGAGAGGAGGAAGATCTTATCCCAGCTTTCAGGATTTTTCTTCCGTAAATGCAGCAGGATTATGAATCAAGCAGAAAATGTAGAGGTCCTAAAGAGGAAGAGGTCTCACTGATTTGAGAAGTTAGTTTAAGGCTAGCTGTGTTCCAATGGCTTTAAATATGGATAGAGTTGGAAATTTCTTTGTCATTTCTACTTTTTAAATTTTGAATTCAGCTAAACCAGCTTGCTTTCTCCCACATGGACTCAAATGTGAGATATTTAGATCTGGAAGAGCTTCAAAATTTTTGCTAACTGGCAGGTGCTCTGAACCACTGTGGGGAGAGTTCTGTCTGCAGTGCTGTCTCTCTGGCAGCTGCTTCCTGGAGAAGTTGGACTTTCACCTCCGGAGCTATAAAGGGAATGAACACTACATTCTACATGCATGCAGAAGGTGTTTAAAATAGCAATATCAGAGAGGAGGGATGCAGTCAGGCCAAGAGAAGTGACTAGATAAAGCTCTAGGCTGTAGCAAAACATCTCTAGTTCATCCTCATTCTGATGAAGTGAGATACAGACACCTCATTCCCTAAGCAAGGAAACAAACAAGGATGCTCTGTTAAAAACACTATCCACAGCTCATCTCCCTTCCATCAACTATTTTTTTTTCTAAGCAATTAGGAATATTATATTTGCCTATAAATAGAAATGATAAAATAAACACAAAATGAATGTACAGGAAGACTGCATTATGTTAAACCAATTTTACAGTATCAGTAAGCATAGACATTCTAAAAGTAAAATTAATTGCTTTTTTTTTCTCTGTCTCGCTGCTTATGATTTTTTTTAACTTCCTGCTCGTTGCTGGTCATGGCTAGAATTTCTTCTTGCAATGTTTTCTAATAAGAAGTATTCTGAGCACAAATGTTTTATGAATAAAGAATGGCTATATAGCACAACTAATTAAAGCTACCCTTGCAATCATTAACTAAAGTAGTTATTAATCCATATTTATTTGTCCTCTCTTGAGAAGATTAAATAAACCACAACTCAATATGAACTATGCTTTAAAATGTAAATTGGGGAGTACACCCAGAGGAAAAAAAGCTAATGTATTTTCTCTTTATTTCAACCAGCTTCTGACAAAGAAACTTAAACTGTTTAAATTTTCTCAAAAAACATTAATAGTTAAAAACAGTCTCAGATTTGAATCTTTGTTATATATTATTATTTTTACTATTATTTTTCTTTAACAGACTTCATAGTGTAACAACTTTAGTTATTGATAAGTTTTAAGTGTCTTCTTATTTTGTGTATTAGCTGTGAAACTGGAGGAAAGCTCCATTTTGTTGGTTTTCTCACCTGTAAGATGGGTTACTAAAAGTACTTACCTGATACAGGATACATTTAATCCTGTTATGAGGATTAAATTAATTACCTAATATAATATGAGTCAGGTACATAATAAAGTGTAATTAAGGTAAATTATTGTTACCTCCCTTGCTATTACTAGGTATTTAAAAACAAAACAAAAATGTAGAGCCCATCACTAGCAACAAAACTGTGTATTATAAAATATAATTAGACAACAACACAAAAGGAAGATTCATAGAATATGGCTTGATGTAGCAAAATTTATTTATTTACTTCACCAGAGCACAGGGCTGGTTCAGTTTTAATTTTCCTTAAAAATTAATATTATCTGTAAAGTGTTTCTGCTGCTTATCTTCCTTGAACTGCCAAGGAAGTTGGCACTTTTAATGTTTTTTTGTACTTCCCCATCTTATAAGCAGAATACTTAGATAAAGAGAACTTTAGTGCTGAATTTATTGAGATTCAAAACTTATATGCAGAAAACAACTTCCTGGTTTACTAGCAATTGTTTGGGGCAATTAATACAACTTCTACAAAAGTTTTATTTGCTTATTTGCAAAATGGAGATAACACTACCTGCACTAAATAACTACTAATTTGGAATGACATCAAAGAGTCGGTGCAAAGGAGATAGGTTTTTAAAGTTAAGAGTTATAAAATGAATTATAACCGTAAGCATTTTATAAGGTTTTATGTGTTAACTCGTCTCATAACTTTAGTACTGGTGACAAATTTCTACTTAATGACTGAATGAGCCCAATGATCTTCCCAAGAACACTCTTGAACTTGTTACCTAAAATGTTCATCATAACTTGGGGCCTTTGGAAACCTATATTTTCTTATTACTATGAATATGTCTGTTTTAAAATAAAACTGTTAATTTTCACTTTAAAATGTATCCAAAGATATTAAATAACAGTGATTTGATGTTCAGTTAACATCCAGTAGAAAAATTTCTCTTCAAAAGAAATGCTGCATTATTTCTTCTTCTCAAACTGCAATTGTTTTCACTTTTGTCACACAACTTGATTCTAATCTAATTTTTTTCTTTAAAGTCTTTTGCTTATGTCCTATCTTCTCCGTCATTAAATTGAATACATAAATAAACATCAAATAAGTCTTGTGATCACAAGAATTAAGTAAAAATATTGTGAATAAAGTTATGACTTGTTAATAGTATACAATTGATCAAATCATATACCACACATTTTGATAAATATTTGTTATATGTATTTTTGTTTTATATAGTTAATAATATATGTGTCAATGAGCTCATGTATCTAAATATATGGACAAACTTTCTCATCCTTATGAGTAAGATTTTGCTTATTTAAAATAGAGTCCAGAATCAATTCTTCCTAGGTTTTGTTTTTTTAGATGGAAACCCTTAGAAAACCTATTTTTATAAAAAAGTCTATGAAGGTGTAAGGAAGCCTCTATGTCAATGCCACTCAATTCTTCAACTTCCTAAAATTCTTGTAGCAAAAATCCCTAGTAGTGTATTTACTAAAAGTCATTCATAATCCTCTATCAGTTGAAGACTCACATACAGATGTGCTGGAAAGGTTTATAAAAGCATATATTATATTCATATATATCATAAAAGAATTTACCAATCTCTATGTATTTATTATCTTGAAATTAATGTTTATATAATCTCTTTGTTTCATTTCAAGCCAGGAGGTTTTATACTTTGTGCCAGGGTCTATGATTTGATGTTCTAGACGTTTTATGAGAGAGGGAAAACAGGAGTTAGGAAAAGGAAACAGTCCATCACATACCTATTTTCAGGCAGCACATATGAAAATTGCTGATCAAAACTCATTCTAAAATAATAGTTTAAGGACTATTCTTACATAGTCCTCAAGAAAGTAATTGTGGACTTAAGTATATTTAATATCTGGAATCCTATACGTTGTATCTTTTTCTACTGTGAAGCCCTCAGTATATTTGCCTCTAATTTTCTCTTTTTCAATGTTTATTTTCTGTCTATCTAGTGGTAGGGTAAATAGACAACTGAGCATGTGTGAAAATTATTAGAATATTAGTTTACAGGTTCAAGGTAGTGACCTAAACGCATTCTATGTGAAGTACATGGACTGTTCTAATGCAAAGGTTGAAAACTGTTTTCATTTCAATTTGAGTTAAGACTATGTTTAAAGTTGCTAGAAATTTCTTTAAAATAAAACAAATAGCAGGTTATACACTGAAATGAATGAATAGGTTAATATATATCTGCTCACTTGATTTTCTCAATAGTGCTCTGTTAATTTTTCTAAATCTCATGAACTCAAATTTTTAAGTCAATATGCACGTAGTTGAAATACACAGATAAGAATTTGGTAGTTTTGTTTATTTTGGTTTTTTTATTGTTATACTGGGGGTACATTGTGACATTTACACAAGTTATTATAGCACATTATAGTTGAATTCACCCCCTCCATCATTCTACTTGAGAAATGAAACAAAACCACTTATCTTTTCTCTCCAGTCAGCTCTTCGGTTAGTATTAAAGCTTTGCTGGTTTAAGAGATGTTTGTATGTTTTAAAGGATGTGTGTGTGTGTGTGTGTGTGTGTGTGTGTGTGTGTTTGTGTACAAAGGAGAGCGAGAGAGAGAGAGAGAGAAAGAGATTGAGGGGATGTGGAGACATTTGGTGCAAAATGGACAAGAAATCAAAATGGATATTTATAATTACAAGTACTGTAAAGAGTAGCAAAATTTGAATATGTAGCTAACATATAATTTAAATTAATCTTAGCTCTTTCTTAACAAAAGTAGCAGAACCTTCACAAACATCAATGTTTCTCTTGTTAGAGGGTCTATCCAGCAGCAGTGTGTAGTGGACAGCTGGACCTGTCATATCTCAGTGACTGTCTGGCTCAGGAAAGAAAATGCCTCCAAGGGGAGTAAAATTCCACTGTGATTTATGAAAAGCTGAGATATCAGTCATGAATTTCTAGCTAAACCTCTCTTTACTAGATTGCTGCCTATTTTCCTACTCCCATGTCTAATCATCTCTCAAGGTCAGAATTCTCTGATATTAGTCATTGCTTCCTTGAGTCACTCTAATAACTAAACCTAAGGAGGAAAGAACAAACCCTGTTACTACAAATAGGTGAACTGAAATCTGGGAGAAATGTTGATCTGGCTTTTCCTAGCATAACTGTATCTTCAATTTGGAACAACCTGGGGTTGAATCACATCTCTTCCTGACATTTATTAGCCTGAGGGATTTATGAATTAAATTTCCTCAGCCTTAATATCTACTTCTTTAAAATGGGAATAGTGGCATGTTCTAAAAGGGCTTTGTTGTGAGAATTGAGTAAAATTTTACATGTGACAAGATCTAAGCAACTGATACTACATGTTGTTTATTTATTTAGGAAAAAATTCTTCCTGATGTTTCATGCCCACAGACAGGTTTAAAGTACACCTCCTAAAGTGTTCATTGCCCACCACACTAGCTATCCACTTTATGACATTGTATTGTAAAATCACTCATTTAATCATTTATCACCCCTGCTAAATTATAAAAGACACTGTTTTACTTATTCATTGTGATGCCAGTAAGAAGCACAGTGCTTATCTCGCAGTTGGTGCTTAATATTTGAATATTATGAGAACCCCAAGCAAAAAAATTGAGTGAATAATTCATAAACAGAAGACAACATGTTCTGCTGGAAACAAGAGTGGGTGGGCATAGTCAATCCAGGTTTAGTACAAGAGGCAGTATCAACCTTGCTGTATTGTTCTTCAGATTCATTTTTCCTTTCTTTCTTTTTGGTGATACTGGGGTTTGAACTCAGAGCCTCATGCTTTCTAGGCAGGCAGTCTGCAACTTGAGGCACTCAGATTCATTTACTCTTGAATATTCTAAATTGAAGCCCAGATAGAATCTCTGGATTTTCTCTATGATCCAAAAATGGAGCATATCACTTGGAACAAATGGGATTATCCACTATCTACAGAATTTACATTTACCTGCTTGTTCATTTATCTTTGAAAATCGCTTAGTGATGCTACATTCTAGCTTTGGCATAGTGAAAATAGAACAAACTGCCGTTTGTCTCAGAAAAACAAATAGAAGCCATTTGTATGGTGATATTTTCTTTCCTAAATTTCTAGAACATATGAGAAAAACTCAGAGGCTACAATAAATACATGAGTCAGTGACGAGGAAGCACTAAGCATACTTAATCAGTGAACAAATATTTTGTTTAAACCTGGGAAAATCTTACCCATTGGGTTTTAATTAGATTCAAACAACATACTTTTAATTATAGCCTCTTAAAATACAAGGATAGATTAATGCAAGATAGATTTTTCATTTTTTTCAGAATCTACAAAATTGATCTTCGTGAAATATTATTACCATTAGGCTAGATCAGAGTTCCTACCTCATGACAATAAGTGTTTCATTTATGAGCAAAAGGTAATTTTGTTTACCTGCCCTTTTTGTTGAACACATTAATAATCATTATTAATATAATTTCTAGTCAGCATAACACATACTTGAGGAAGATAATTATATATAATAAATTTTAATTATAAATTAGAGGTGAAGGAATGGACATTGAGTGCTTTTTTCAAAAATTAGAAATATAAAACAAAACTTCCCTTAAAATCATAAGGATTACTACATTTCAAATTCTTTTTTAGTTGAAATATTTTTTATCCTCAAATGCTCTGTTTTATTCTTGAAATGGTTTTCAATGTAAGGAGCTCTTTACAGTGTTGTCTGCAATTCTCTATTTTAACCATTAATCTCTCATGTGAAGCTGTCAAAATCTTTTATGAAAATTGAAATGTACTATATCTACTTTTCTTATCTTTCACAGTGCATTATTTTCAATAGTTAAGCACAAGTTAGTTAAGCACAAAATGCCTTGTAAAATCATGTTAGGAATACAGCCATACTTTCCTCAGCTCTTATTCTGTTACCTATATTTCACAATGATCTTTGCAATCAATACCAAACACACAGGCTTATTGTTTCCTGGATTTGCTTGTCTCCGAAGCTCCTTAACTCATAATTTTCTTCTAGTTCAAAAGGACTTTATGGATGTCATACTATTTGTACACATTCATCTTCTTTCTCTGTGTCTAATTATCAGCCCTTGGATGAAATATCATATTTTTCTTTTCGTCTTCTCTGAATCATTAGTTTATCATCTGTATGTTATCAGGATATCAATCAATAGTGTCCAATTCTTTGAAGGTCTACCTTTTTTTCATGTACTTAATGTAGAAGAAAAAATTGTGAGTTATTAAATAAATATAGTGCTATGGACAGCTGATAGATTTCAAAGTGGCATTTTATTGAGTTATAAGTAGATTAATGGATTAAATTTCCTTTGAAATACACACTGACACAATAATTAAAGGAAACCATTTTTGGCAAAGTGTACTTTTGATTTTGCCAAACAACAAATTGTCTTACACATAATGAGAAACATTTGTCTTTCATCTTTAGCAATGGCTGAAAGTCATCATTATCTAACAGATGCTCACTGACCCTCATGAAATGAGCTGGTCATCTCAATGAGCTATTAATGGGTGGGCAGCTAAAGCAGGCAAACCACCAATAATACTGCTAATTAAACTCCACTTTTGTATTTAAACAGAAAAAACAAGGTAAACCTGAGATGTATCCCTTTAATCTTAGTGAGAAATAACAAAACTTCAAAATAAATTCAATATTGCTATTTTAAGAGCACTCCAGTGTCAATTTTCATTTCATTTCCTTCAACAGAGTTTCTCTTTGAGTTTGGACTATGCAAATATACTAGAAAATAAAAAAGATAGATAAAAATATTTTTAAAATATATAAAAATATCTCCCTACTTTCAATAGGCTTACAACCTCTAAAGGAACATAAGCAAAATATTTGTACCATGACCACCATGACACATACCAAATCATCATAGGGGAGCACAATGACTTAAAGGACTTGAAGAAGGGAGAGAACTGCGTGATTGCATTAGAATTAGGAAAATTACCTGAAGAAATAGTCATGTGAGATGGCTCTCTATGGACAGTAAAAATTTAGAGTTAGAAAGGGGGATGAAAAGAGTGAATAACAGAAGAGTTCTTAGCAAGAAACACCAACAGTAGTATAAGACAAAAGTAGAAAACAGGAATTTGTGCAATAGCATGTAATCTGATTTGATGAATAGAAATGTATGAGAGAAGGGAAAAATAAAGTTCCAAAATTCATTTCCAGGTGAATGGCAGATTATTTTAAATAGCTTGGATTTGTGAATGATTTCAATAGGCAATGAAGAAGTTTTAGAGTAAATAAGCGACATTCTTGAAAAAAGTTTTGAAGAGAAAATTTTTGAATATATTCCATGAACTGGACAGTAAGCTCATATATACTCTGGAATTTAAATTTTTTGTAGTGACCCTCTAAAGTGTATATAATTGTCCTTTTTGCATACTTAAAAATAAGGAGGCTCAAGAGCTTTCAATAATTTTCCTAAGGTTAGAGAATAATTTAGTTGCTGACAATTTTATGTTAAATTTCATTCAAATTCCATCTTTTCTGACATTTTTATACTAACCGTCCATACAATAATTATTTCCACTTCCTTTACCATATCTGAATAATTTTAAATGTATGGAAGTGGGGCAGTATCTAACATTATTACACTCAGGACTTGGGGAAAAGTAATGGCTAAATATCTTATCCTTACATTTTTAATCAGTATATGTAGAAGAGTATTCTTACTCCTAAACATTTATGAACACAGACTTGGTCCTTATTTTGTGTTGACATAAAAAAAAGTCTAATTTAAAAGTACCCATTCTGGGTATTTTTGGAAAGCAAGGATCAACTAAAAAGAGAAATCATTTTCTTTAAGGAAAAGGACTTACTCTATACTGATTATCATGAATCCTTTGTTTTTTCTTGATAGACTATGCACTACATTTCCTGAAGTTAGGCATTGAAAAATTGAATGGCAACATTCTAAAGTTAGTTGAATATAGCCTAAACAAAATGAAGACCAGCAATCTTGCTGACCTAAGCTATTACCAGGATAATTCTCACATTTAATAGCCTCGGAATTAATGAATATTAAATTGAGAATCAGGAAAGCATTAGAGTAATTATCACTTCCATTAATCTACATTCCTTCCTCTTCCAAAAAGGAAAGTGGAGGAATCAAAATATTAAAAACAAAAATCTATACAAGCAACTTACCAAAAATAACAAGTGCAATCAAACAATCAATCCTGACAAAACTGTTACAGTCTTGTAGCTGTCAGCCACACATAGTAGCGATCAAATACTTACCAGCAATATTGCCATCATTTATTTTATGAAAATGTAGTAAGTGATAGACCAGACACTGTATCTGCATTCTCTTTCCCCTCAAGAGTTTAGCATTGGAAATTATTAGAGTAATGTCTATCAAAATATCTCAGTTATAGGTCAGCAGTGACACAGACCATGATATGCATCTTTGTTGTCAGTTCCTCTAGTGCTTTTGTGGCTGATAGTATGAAATTTAGTTTTCACAGAACCTTTTGCCCAGTTCAGTTAACCATGCTGCTGCCGCCAAGGAAAGAAAGGACTTAAAAACAAACCATACTGCTGTGCGGAGGCTTATGTTCACACGTTGTCTACATAAAACATTTGCTGTTTTAAAGATGAAGATGTGCTGAAGACAGCATTAACATGGATAAAATCAATTTCTTTTCATTTGTGTTTTCCAGTAAACTAGGTATATCTTAAATATATAAATAAACATTTTAAAAAGACAAGGCTAATATTGATTAGTTTGGATAATGAGCCAATATTCCACCAAACTAGTGTTTTTGTTAGTTTATTTCAATACTAAATATACCTTATATATATGAATTATCCTACCACCTCTTTGTTTTTTTTTTTTTTAATTATTCATATGTGCATACAAGGCTTGGGTCATTTCTCCCCCCTGCCCCACCCCCTCCCTTACCACCCACTCTGCCCCCTCCCTCTTCCCCCCACCCCCTCAATACCCAGCAGAAACTATTTTGCCCTTATTTCTAATTTTGTTGAAGAGAGTATAAGCCATAATAGGAAGGAACAAGTGTTTTTGCTAGTTGAGATAGGGATAGCTATACAGGGAGTTGACTCACATTAATTTCCTGTGCATGTGTGTTACCTTCTAGGTTAATTCTTTTTGATCTCACCTTTTCTCTAGTTCCTGGTCCCCTTTTCCTATTGGCCTCAGTTGCTTTTAAGGTATCTGCTTTAGTTTGTCTGCGTTGAGGGCAATAAATGCTAGCTAATTTTTTTATGTATCTTACCTATCCTCACCCCTCCCTTGTGTGCTCTCGCTTTTATCATGTGCTCAAAGTCCAATCCCATTGTTGTGTTTGCCCTTCCTACCACCTCTTTGAGTACAAGGATTTTATTGAAGCCAGGAGTCACAGAGTCAGTACAGTGTCTGAAATCTACTAACTGTTCAATAATTATTGGTGGAATGTAATACTAATTGAATAAATCATCTATTTCTATGATTATTAATGACATAAATATTCAATTTTTACAAAGGTAATTAAAAATCATCAATCCAAATAAATAATGATGAAATAATGTTCTCTTATAAAACTGAATTCTAACTTTTGTGTATGTGTGTGTTCTGCACGTGTGGTGCTAGTGATAGAACCAAGGACTCACATATGCTAGGCAAGTGCTCTGCCACTGAGATACATTCTTGGCCTTTTAATTTTTATATTTTTAATCTGTCTTATAAAATCACTTATTGCCAAAACTTCAGATAGTCTGAGGGTGGGGAAACTTTCCAGACATGATAAAAATAATGAGAAATAAGTAACTTGAGATTTGATTAGTAAAACTTGTCATCAAAGTCAAGGTTGGAGATGAAAATCTATGTTTTTAAAAATGATACTTTAAGTTACAGCATGCTTGTTAAATTATCTGTCAGTGCACATCAGTCGTATCAGCAGGAAATATTTTTA
The DNA here is from genome assembly GCF_047511655.1 of Castor canadensis. Taxonomy (NCBI): domain Eukaryota; kingdom Metazoa; phylum Chordata; class Mammalia; order Rodentia; family Castoridae; genus Castor; species Castor canadensis. Next base: position 103,230,515 of record NC_133392.1, on the reverse strand, counting down.
TTTCACTTTCTATGAGTTTTAATGGTCTTGTAAGTAGACTTGTTTAAATGTCCAACTGTAAGAAGTGGAACTCTTCATAACACAACCTAGTGCAAGATGGCTCACAAAGAGTGCCTCATAACCTGGACCAACTGTTATTCAGGATTTAGTGCCTGTAGACCTAAGTACCCTCAATAGCTAAGTAGGATCATTATTTCCCAATGCAGATTTCATGAAATGACTCCCCTGGGATGTTAACAAGCATCTGTTCAAATTTTACTTTCATGTGCATATAAATGAATTAAAATAATCAGCTTTCCTCATTGCTGGAATACTCAGACCATTTGATATACTAATGCTCATGAGGACTCTACAAGAGAGCAATAATACACAGGCATTCCCAAGCTTTTTTTTTTTTTTGTCTCTAAATACAGAGAAGAAGGTTCATTTTCCAGAATTTGTCTTCCATAGAGGAAAAAAGATGCCAAACTGAAAGTCATCCGGTGCATACTTCAGACTGTCTCACTTTATCCATTCTGGCTTATTTAGAGATTCAGTCTACAGAGCAGAAAACTAAATGCCAGTAGTCTCAGTACTAGGATTAAATTCAAGGGTAATTATGATACCATCAGCTATTTGTTCTACATAGGTAATTTGATGCTCTAAAAATCCAGTTTTATGAGCACTGAATTTACTTCAAACCAATTCCAGGCAGCTAAATTGTTCACTCTCTATAAAAAAAGAACTGAAACAACTTGATGTATAATTGATATTTTTATGGATAAATGCAAATCAGTATAGTGATTTGTTATCAGAAAATGTAAAATAGGTCTAGGGTATAGCTTGATGGTAAATCACTTGCCTAGTATAGAGGAGAAGGACATTTGATGCCTAGTACTATGAAAGAAAAAGAAGGAAAGAAAAGCAAAGGAAGGGAGAGAGGGAGGGAAAAAAGTATATGTAATCTCATATAAGACTGTGTAAGACTAACTATAGATAAGAACTGTATAAAATAGTTGAAGATGACTAACAAGAGAGTATTTATGTTTCTGCAGTTGAGAGGAATAAAGCAGATGCTTTTTAAGTTCTTTGCAAAAGAGTAATATCATGTCTGACTGAACTACTTCTAAGTAATTACTCTTAAATAATAATCACATTAAAATGTTAATTGTTTTAAAACCAGTTCAAGGTATTGCTAATCTCATTGGTTTTATAATATTGTTTAAAGTAGATCAAATGTCCACGTAAATAAAAAGCACCACTGACAAATCAATAAATGTAAACAAATTATTGTGATTGACTCTATCAAACACAAGGGAGAAACTCAATAAAAAGTCAAGGTTTCTCCTTTTAGAGAACTTACAGAATAATCTTACAACCATCCTATCATTCTATCCACTTTTTTCTGATTAATTGTCCTGATGTTCTACTTTGATTGTACCATTCTTGTTCAACATCATCAAATCACTCTTCATGGTCTATAGAATCAAGTCCAAAGGCATTATCCTAGTATTAGAGTTATTTTATAATCTGACTTCTATTTATTTTCCAGTCATTTTTCCCTAGAATTTTTCAATATGACCTTTGTATAATAGGCAACTTTGTCTCTTTTCTCTTTTCTGAACAATTGTTGCACTGAGCCATTAATGACAGATTTGCCTGAAATGTCCTCATTCTATTTACCACATTTTAGAGCTCCACTTATCCTTTAGTGTCCATTTTAATTTCCCTCTTTGAAGTTTTTTCTTATCGTACCATATGAATAGAGTTTCTTACTACATTATGTGCAATTAACGTAGGTCATGGAGGACCTTTTTTATTTGCCCACATCCATTCAGTATAGGCATAGAATTTTCATGACAAAAATGTGGAAGGAAATTTAATGTCTTAGCTTATCTTTCTACTATATTTCCCCATAAGGGATATTGCATTTTTTAGCATCCACACCTTCCAATTTTCTAATACCTTTCCCCCAAAGTAGGAGTAAATAGTTTAATCCACATGAGTATGACAAGCAGACATTTTTGTTATTTAAACCAATAATTTATAAGCAGAAATGAAAATTTGGTCTCCTATAAAGATATCCAGAACATCAACCTTAAGTGAAGTTAGCCAGACTCAGAAGGCCAAAAGCTACATATTTTCTTTCAAATGTGAAATATAGAACTGACACAAACGTAGCAGTATTATGAAACACTGCTCACACTAAGGGAAGGTCATGCATGGGAGGGATAGGGAAACTAAGAATTTGAATAGGGTTGATATACTCTGTATACAAGAATGAATATAGAACTCTTAAACTGACTGAAAGTACAATAAGGAAGAAACTAAGATAGACTGAAGAAAATTAGAGGAGATAAACCAATTGGGGTTACAAAACATACATACATGGAAACATCACAGGGAAACTTCCTGTGTAGCTACCTTTATCTCAAACAGGCTAAAATGTCATATTTTTCATTTTATTTTTGCTCTTTTTTCTTCTACAGAATCAGAGAACCAGGAGGCTGGGCCAGGTCGTGCCCGGGGGCCAGGAGAGGACTGGCACCAGTGGGATGGGGGAAATATTGGGGAAAAGGGGTAGGAGGGTGAATACAGTACAATAAAATGTGTACACATGTAAGTAAATGCAAAAATGACACCTGCTAAAACTACTCCAGGAATCAGGGGAGGAGGGATGAAGGAGAATGGTGGAAGAAGAGAATTTATGTATGCTATATTTGATACATTGCAAGAAACTGTGTTAATGCCACAATGTACCCCTACCCAGTACAACAATAAAGGGAAAAAACAAAGAAATACAAATAAAAATGAAACAAAGTGGAAAACAGAGGTGTAAGAGAAGACTCATATTCCAAGGAATCCTTATACTCTCAAGAATAACACTGAATTTATACTTTCTCAAAAATTTCAGGAACATGAATTCACACTATATGGTCTTTCCCTTCAGTGCTACTCTACTGCTAATGAAATCAAATTCATCTTTTAAGGCTTAGTCTTTTGATCATAGTGCTCCCGTCTGTGTGAAATCCTTTAAATATTCCCTCACAACACATTGATTTTTTATTAATACTATTAAAGCCTATGACAAAAGACAACTGATTCCATCCCCCATGACCTAATTCATCTTTACTTTTCTATTACTATGTATAACAATGATTTCTAGTCTATATATCTAGAGCTAATCTCTCCCTAGCATGCCAGATCTTCAGAAATAAGCACTTATCTCTCAAACCCAATTAATTTAATATCTGATGAATTCTTCTTCCATATCCTGTATATCTACTTATCTTCATTATTTGGCCAACTATTACCAATACCACCATGTTAAATCATATAATTTTTCTGGTAAATGCTCAATAAGTTTCAAAGTTTAGTAAACCTGAACTTTTTAAGTATCTTCTTTGGTATTGTCCTTTATTGATTGGAGAAGTGTGTTAGGTAAGTTATGTTTTATTTTTTTTTAAAAGAAATTGCATGATAAATTGCTTTAAGTAAAATATCTTGGTATGGCCATATTACATAAAGTTTTCTGTGTCTCAAGGCTCTGATTTACATCAGGTCTAAATAAACTTTAGTGAGTAACATTGCATATGTTCTCTTCACAGCATGTGTTCTCTGGTTACTTGATTTCCAATAATTTATTTTTCAGACTATCACCATATGTCTAAATCTTATAACTATTTAGCCTTATCTAATTCTTATGTTAACTATTTTCATGATGCAAGTTGATTAAAGCCCTTAATAGTTGTTATTTTTTCACTAACACTTTGTGAATTGAAAAACTTTACATACCTAGTGTATTTCATGGAAAATTTGCCAATTAATAACCAAATAAATATAAACAAACAAGTAAGAAGAATCTAGAAACAACATCAAGAGATGATTATTTTGTTCAGATTATATTGTGTCACATACTTTCTATACAAGATGTACCAAGAATTATAAATCATACAAATAAAACAACCTATGTTTAATAGACATTTCACCATCATCCAAGTGTCAAAAACTTTCATCAGTAGGCATGGAGGCTAGCCTGTAGTCACTCAAAAGGGTACAAAGATGATGGTATTATCATTCCTGCAACTTGTCCTTATAGGAAAAGGATTTTAAAAGTTTCTCAAACATGGAATATTTGTGGAGTATCTTTCATTTTTACATAAATGTTTAAGAAATCTCACACGTCTTTCAATCAAGTTAACAGCATTACTGCTGACCACCTATGTAAAAAACATGGTGTTTGCCTTAGGAAGCTTCTTTTTGAACTGCTTCATGAATAAACTTTTTTTTCTTCTAAATTGTCTTAGAATAATGACACTAGTTTTTTGAGTTTTGTTTTATATTATACTGCCAAAGTTGTAACATCGTATTTGTTAATAGAGTAGCTCCTTTAAAAGAAGGTTTATTGCCACACATACTTGAACCTGATAAAAAGAAGCCACATATAATTTTACAAGTGTTTCATAATATCTTGAAAACTATCATAGCATAAAATGAAGACACAAATTTCCTTTATTTCCTATTAAACTTGAATCTTTAATGTCTACAGCAGATCCTCAAATTAATTATTTTACTGTTATTAGGTTTTCATAACTTGTATCCATCCTAATTCTGTCCGGCAGTCTCATGAACATTAGTGGCTCATTAGGAAGCCCAGAGTTATTCCGCAGGGCTAAATATTTGTTCCATCATTAAGGCCTGCTTTCCTGGGATTTAGAAATAAGCAGAATCTAATTTTGGTTAATTTCATTGCCTAGGTCATAGTAGTAAATTCAACCCAGTCAGCTCTTATAAAATTATCTTTTATTAAAATGAACTATATGTTTTGTAGAAATAGAAAAATGTCCCCACAGAGACAAAATTCCTTAAATGCCAGAATATGAAAAAAAATTGTGCTTATTTTCCTCATGTATCATTTGGTACAATATTAACCCTTTGGCTTATACAATGTGATCATCCTTAACTTTTCCATATGTAAATTTTATTATGCCTATATATCATATTTTTGTTGAATATACATATGGGAAGATTTCACCACATTCTTGTATTGCCTAAGCAATCCCTTGGTACATTTTAGCCTCAGTAAAAACCATCATTCACTTATGGAGTCTCCAATACCAACTTAACTTTAGCTGTGGGTGTGCTGAACACTAAGCCCAAGACTACTTAAGTACCTGTCATTTAGTACTTTCATTCACATAGTTAGAGTCTGATTGCAAGTTAAGGACTTCCTTGAGGAAGTTTCAGTGCTAGAATCAACTCTGATACATACTCCATTACATGTTACTTGTCACTGACTTTAAAGCAGGGCTCAAAGTGTAATTCTGCATTTGTAGATGACTCTAATTTTGTTTGCTGAGCAAAACGCCAATCTGATAAGTCTTATGTACATAGCAATCATGCAAGAAGCAATTTGGTAGTTAGTACATGTGAGTCCCAGCCCCCGGCCCTGCCACTTGCTATTTCTGGTCCTTTATCTCTCTGAGCATCAATTTTTTCTCAGTCATAAAATCAAGGATATTAATTCACCAGCCACACAGGTAGTAATGAGGATTAAATTAGGTGTGATATTGGGTGCAAAATCATTAAGACAGGTAAGGCACAATGCAAAGAGTTATGAGAATCAAGGGGCCTGAGTTCGAACTTCAAGGCTATTACTAATTTTGTCTTGCACAGTTCATTTCTTAATCTTTCATTTTATACTACTGCAAAATGTCAATATTAACTATTAGTAACTAGAACTGTTTTATGATTAAATGAGATGAAAATACTTCATAAACTGTAAAGTACCTAGCAAGGATTCATCATTGTAAGTAAAATATGATTAATAGCAGAGCACTAGAGTCATACAGATTTAGAATGGAATCCCATTTTGACATTTATTTTTTCTATGAGTTGGAAAAGTCACATACCTTCTCTCAACTCCAATTTTTGAAAAGTATACAATTGGGATAACTGACATCAGTTTTCTAATGAAGTAAAGATTATTTCATTAGAAATAACCTTTCTGGATTGGAGGAAACTGAAATATGGTAGTTTTATTAATATTTATATTCTTATTATTCTTAAGAAAGTCTTGTGAGTGGAGAAAAATGGCAAAGCCAACTGTTGGCAAGTAAAAGTAATGCTCTCGTGAAATAAAGTGCAGTACAGTCTTACAAAGTGATGAATGTAGAAATGTCAGATAAGACAGGGAAAAGGATCTATTATTGCATCCTATTTCTTAAAGAGTCAGTGTTTACTTGTCAACACTAAAGGTCAATACAATCGTGGGCATCATTTAAAAGGCTATTGGAAACAAATCAGGAAACATGATTTCCTTTTGGTTTTACACAGATATGTCGGGATGACGGTAAAGGCAAGTGTATAATTACTGTGACAAAAATCCACAGCATTGGCTTTTGCATATTCTCCATTTAAAAATAACTTCTTCCCTTGTTAAACTACCATTTTACTTGCTCTCAAGTAAAATGAGCAGGAATGAACATTTACAAAGGAAATTAAACCCTCTTGATCTAGCATGGTCATTGGTCAGATTGTATGAGTGGGGAATTAGCCTGCAATCATTGATATAATGATATCACATTATATTGAAAATCTGCCCTAGTTGGCTCTATTCAATATACTTAAACATCCTTTAGAAATTAAGTCGTACCTATCTCTTAGATAATGATATGTTAAAGCATATCTGATTATTGCATTTACAAATGCTAATTTAGCAGTATAAAAATGTCTCCCACTTATTTCTCTCAAAGGATACAATGTTAAAAGAAAAACTTGGACATTTACTATACTACTTCTAAATTTTCTGAGTACAGTTTTGAAACTTTACCCTTTGATTTTCCTCTTGCCTGCAAAAAATAAGTCACACCACTAACAGTTGTCTTCAACCCTGAAGGGACTTCAGAATTACCTTTGCAGCATTTTAAACCCTGATGATAAAAACTATAATAAAAACAGTCTAGTGTTTTGGTTTAAAAGCAGTGAATGCTCTTGATGAAAAAAACAATCATATAGAAATGTTCATTCTCCAAGAAGGGCTACAATTGTTCCCCCTACCTCCTTCTACATTAAGATCTTTACATTTCTTGATCAACAGAGTAATCTCCAACTCCAAAAGTTCCCTTCTTAAATGTAGGTTTGCCTGAGTGATTAGTTTACAATTAATACAATGCAATTGAAATTATTAAGCAGAAATTCTGAAGCTAGGTCAAAGACAGCCATATGGATTCCACCTTGTTTTTTTATGTTGTTCACTCTCCACATTATTCCTCTCAGGAGGTTTTTTTCTTGGAATGCAGTTGCCAGGGAGAGGCCAAGTGCAGATGATCTGATCTAATCCACAGTCCTAGCTGCGCCTTTGATTCCTGTCAATAGAGTCGCCACACATATGAATGAAGAGGACTTCAGATAATTCCTACCCTCAGCCATTGAATTTTCCCAGCTGAGGCTTTAGATATTTCTAGGCAGACATGAGCCAACCTCATTGTCCCTGCATGAATTCATGATCCACAATATTCATGGGCAAAATAAAATACTTGCAATTTTATGACACTATATTCATGTAGTTTATTATGGTTATGCATAGCTACATTACTGCACTACTGTTTTATAGCTTTAAAAAATGAAGAAAGAATATTTACTTATTCTATTCATACATAATCACAGACAAACAAAACATTCCACAAAGTATATTTAAGTTCTTGGAAGTTTATACAAGAGTATTCCATATTCAACTTGAGGAAATACTGGTGCAGGTACTGATAGTTGCTCGTCGAACTGTCCCAGATGGTGATCAATAATTGATCTAAATTAAGCATGCAAGTTCTGTTCTCTTCATTGATTATTAGTTTAGCAGTGTGCTTCTATCTAAGTTTGGCAGGTGGAACCATACCCAACACCCAAAGCCAAACTTTTGGAGATATTTTCCTTTCCTGATAAACTAATCAAAGGTCACACAGACAGCTATTTTGCAATGATCTGGTCATCACCAACTTATTATTATTATCATTTTAAATTTCCGTATGCTGGAAGCCATGGTGACTAATTTGTCAACATAAAGGTAGAGACAAGAAAATTGTAGATGTTTTTTACAAAATCACTGACATGAAATCATTAGCCATGGAACAGAATGCTTTAATCAGTCTTCAGTGAAGTTTTCTGTTGTTTACAGTTGAATGTATTATAAATGCTATACTGTGTTTAGACAACCTCTATATATGACCACATAGTCAATGTTTCACAGTCTATCATGGGAATATTATTACAGGATTTGTGCATTGTAGAGGTCCTGTTGATCTGCATTCTAAACCTTCTTTTTATCATGGATAATGTATAACAGGATTTTTACTTAATTTTCTTTTTTAGTTTGGAAAGATATTCTGTTTTGATAATTATCCCTTCATAAAGTGCTTTGGTATACCTTTCCTAAATTCTAAAATTATACTTCATTTCCTTTATGCTCTTCCAGACAGATTATATACACTAGAACTAAGCTTTTTGCATTAAATAAAAGTTTGATAATGATCAGAGTAATGGACTTTATTTGTATATCTTTCTGATATACAAATATCAGAAAGAGCTGACCAAAACCTAGGTTATATCTCTACCCATTCTTTCTTATAATTTGTGATTTTACATGTTAATTCCTATGCTAGCATCTCATGGCTCATTTTTGATTAAGAAAATATTAAACTTCTTAATAGAACTCAAAATAATAAAGCAGAATTTGGAAAATTTTATTTGGGAAATTACTTTGAACTCATTTCTATATCATCAGGAAAATGTATTAAGAGGTTTATCTTTACCTCTGCTTTAGATACTGGGATTATTTGATCCTAGCAATAATGCAGAAAAAAAAAAGAAAAAAAAATCATTTAACATGTTAAACAATAAAAGGTGACAACTATATGAAAGTTTTGCTGGACTTGAATAGTATGCTATATGATGGAAATGCCCATTCTAAGAACAGGAATATCATTGCATCTGTATACACATTCATTAACTCAGTAACTATGAGCAACACTGATGTCAAATGTTAATAGTATATTATAGAAAGTTTGATAATTCACTTCAATCCTTCAAATATTTTTTAGATCCAGGAATAGTATTATAGGTTAAAAATTGTCTGTATTTATGCTTACATACATATTTTAATTCTAAATAACCTCACCTCATGATCCTTAACACTGTGTGAAATACAGATATCTCTTATTTCATTACAGCACAATTACTTCTTTAAATAATAATTAATTTGACAAGCTTATTCAAGTTAAGGTTAAATGCTAATTTATTAGCACATGTTCTCTGCAAAAATTTTCTTTAAATATGTATATGGATCAAAAAAAGTGTTAGATATCATGACCAAAAGAGAATAACAATCCTTAGTGTCCCTGCAGTCAAATGTCAAATGGGGTAGATGGCTGTTTTCCTGCCCTTTTTATTGGGGATATTTGTATGCTCCTTCCATGTATCTATTGATTGTTCCATTCTAAAAAATTCCTCAAAAGCAGGTTCCAATATATGAGTCTTACATTTGGTTTCCCAAGTATGTTTGAAAATTAAAAGTCTCTAATTATTTCTAACTTACACAAAATAATCAAATGGTCTTCAAAAGAGTTAAAGTGAAAACAAAATTTCATATACTACATTTTCATTGAAACAAAACAACTTTTGTCACAAGCTGAAAATCAGCCAGGCCTCAATCACATCAGTAGGCCAGTCAACAATTCCTGCAGGTGATGACAGCCAATGCAGATGGCAACTTCTCCCCTCTGATTTTCTGCTGTATGGCAGGGAAACAGAAATTAAAAGAGTTAAAAGTAGCATATGGTTTGAGATCATAGAAAAGTGATGATCATGCCTAAAGGATGAAGAAATAAGCAACTCAAAAAAATTCTTCACAGTATTCACCCTGCTCATTTTTTGGAAGAAGGGTGCAAGTAAATTTTATCATAATTTTTATTCAGCAGACTAAATTTGGGCTCAACCAGCTGGGTTGTTAATACAGGTCAAGGAATAATTAGCTGCATTTGTTTCAGTTTTAGAAAAGCTAAATGAGCTCTGAGTATGGTCAGGGCTAAGAAAGAAACAAAGATTTCTTCACTGATGTAATAGGTTCTGACAAAAACATGAGAGTAGATTATTACACTAAAATGCACTTATGAAAAAATAATGAATGGAGAACTGATATTATACTTGCAAAATTCAAATAAATGCCACAAATCTGTAATAAATGGATTATGATGGTGTGAGAAGTCCATGCTGGGTATTCCTACTCACAGTAAGCAGTTAGGAAAAGAACATAGAGCAGTTCAATCCAGCCACCATCCAAAGGCACCAATAACTATTCTTCTGTGGTATTCTCACAGAATAAGGCATATAAATTTCATATCACCCCAGGCCTTTGTAGGGAAAGACAAATTATAAGCTTGAATTTTAAAGGATCTGCTCTCACCTTACTTTAAATCTATCAAAAACAAGGACAAAGTGAGGAACTGGGAGACATACATGAGTATTTATTTTACATTTAGGATTTCATCTCAAAGCAAAATTAATCTATCATCATAATTATGTATGTAATAAATGAAGAGTATCTCCATATAGTCAACAATTCAGACTTGGTGAATTTTCAAAGAGACAAAAATACCTGAAAATAAGTGAATTATCCAGGGAATGATACATTTCAATTAATGTAGATAATTCATAAGTTCTACATTTCTTCATAAAGTGGATATAGCAAATATTTTATTGCACATTAGTTATTTTCTTAAGAGCACATGTCTGGAAAAAACATACACATATAACTGTAGAAGTGGTTACAAAGACTTGTGCACAGTGCTTATTTGCAATGTAACTGTTTTTTACTCAGAAATTCATGTGGTGAGGTAGAAAAACATTTTTTAGGTACAATGGCTATTAGCCACATAAAAGACTTGAAAAATATCCAGTTTCTATGACTATGGAGAACTGCCTCAAGAAAGCAAAATGAATTTCTTAAATTGTCATGTTTTAAGCAAACATGCTTTCAAGGGTATCACTTTCACTCTTCAGTCTGCCAACTTTTCACTTCAATATCTGCCATCTCTAATAACTGGAACTTTATCAACTTTCCCTGCAGAAATAAATTTGTATAAGAAAATCTAAAAGTTTCACTGGAAAGAGGAAATAGGAAAGTGTCATTTAGAGGTAAGACTTCTGAAAGGAACTATCTTCAATCAATGAGAGACACAGAACAAAACACAACCCCTTATTGGTATGGCTAAAGATAATTTAAATAATGAATAATACCTACTGAACTTAATATGAAAAAAGTATTCAAAAATGGTTTTTGATATTAGATTTACTGCATTAAGTTTGTGAATTAAAGACACAGTATATTTCTTCTACATTTTCTTACTAATTCAAAATATTTATTGAGCACCTATTAAATACTAGGTCTAGACACTACAGATAGAACCACAAACAAAACGCATAAAAATCCTCTGGCACTAGCATTCTATTCACAGATTCCAAATTCATACTACAGGAGGAATAATCACCACTGTGCCTAAGCACAATGCTACTACAAAGAGAAAATTACCAGATTAAAAAAATACAGAAAAGATTTTGAAAAAGAATATAACTTTTTTAGTGTGTAGAAGTTTTCAAAGCATAGTATGAATTGAAGGCTGACTATTTGTTAGGTATTTTCTTCAGAAATGTATGTTTCCCCTTTAAAAATCTGACCTGTTATTTTCTAATTGGAAACAGCTAGGTTCATTATGTGTAGAATTGAATATTAGACTATAGTCACTCTACATGATGGAGAATGATATCTTTTTGGCAAGAGATAGTTGGATTGGAGGCATTTTTTGTAAGCAGCAATGTTTTTCTCATTAAAAATGGTCTTGATAAACTGATAATACATGATGTTCTCCCTCATATGTGGACATTAGATCAAGGGCAAACACAACAAGGGGATTGGACTATGAGCACATGATAAAAGCGAGAGCACACAAGGGAGGGGTGAGGATAGGTAAGACACCTAAAAAACTAGCTAGCATTTGTTGTCCTTAATGCAGAGAAACTAAAGCAGATACCTTAAAGCAACTGAGGCCAATAGGAAAAGGGGACCAGGAACTAGAGAAAAGGTTAGATCAAAAGGAATTAACCTAGAAGGTAACACCCACGCACAGGAAATCAATGTGAGTCAATGCCCTGTATAGCTATCCTTATCTCAACCAGCAAAACCCCTTGTTCCTTCCTATTATTGCTTATACTCTCTCTACAACAAAATTAGAGATAAGGGCAAAATAGTTTCTGCTGGGTATTGGGGGAGGGGAGAGGGAGGGGGTGGAGTGGGTGGTAAGGGAGGGGGTGGGGGCAGGGGGGAGAAATGACCCAGGCCTTGTATGCACATATGAATAATAAAAGAAAAATGAAAAAAAAAAAAAGACAGTGGAAACTTAACCCCACTGTGGTTTTTGGAGGGGGGCTTTTGGGAAGTGATGATTAGATAGGCCATTAGGGCAGAGCTCATGATTGGATCTTGGCTTTAAAAGGAGAGGGAGGGAGCCACATATATGATGCCATGTTCCGCCTCAGGACTCTGCCAGCAAGAAGGCCACCACCAGAAGTGCACTGATGCCAGTGCAGGGCCTGCAAAACTGTGAGCCGAATAAACTTTTCTTTGTAAAAAAAAAAATTAAAAAAAAAAATGTCACACTGTGCCACATGGGAATGTGGCTTTTTGATAAGACATTTTGGGAGGCAGTGGTTCAAGACCAGTCCAGGCAACCAATGAGCTGGGAGTGGTGGCATATATCTACAATTCCAGTTGTGTGGGAGGCATTAGTAGGAGGATCAAGGCCAAGGCTGGCCCCTAGCAAAAATGTGAAACCTTACTCAAAAAAGTAGCTAAAGCAAAAATAAAGCTCAGGTGGTAGAGGGCTTGTCTAGCCCTGAGTTCAAACTCCAGTACTTCCAAAAATGATAATAAATAAATAAATAAATAAATAAATAAAAAGAACTAAGAGAGAAAAATAAGTTACTGCCTGTCTAAATAACTCGGTTTGTAATACTTTGTTACAGCATCCCTGAAAATTAATGCAGGTATATGTTCCTTAATAATCTGCACAATTTGTGTGCCTAATTGCCTTTTCTGTAAAAATTGCAATACTAGTTAATATCTAATTTATAGCATTACTAAGTGAAATTTGTGAGATTATAGTTATAAAATACAGCAGTACTCTGACATATAATAAACAACTAAAGTTAGTTCTTATTACTATTGTGAAAGTACTAGCAAGACAATAACATTATTTAAATAATTAAAATGATTTTGTTTTTTAATGTATCACATCCAAGTTGATACTTTTTAGTTTTTTCAATTATCAATGCCACATTCCATGTTATTTAATGTTGAAATATTTACTTTTATTGTTAAATTGCTAAGTAAAGTAGCATTGCTCTTTAATCAAATATGATCATGTACTTTTATAGAAAATTCTAACAATTCCTTAAAATTCTATATTGCACTTTCTTTCATCAGAATATTTTCACATGTGTTTGCTAACTTGAAGTCTGCTTGTTTTCCTAAATTCAGTTTTTCCCTCTTCCTTTCTGAATAGTGTTAACCAAATAGTCTTACTTTAAAAAGGTATTCACATTTCGATATAATTCTCTTGAGACTGTTTTTAGGAAAATAATGGAATAAATGACAGAAATGAACTATCCATTGCAGTACAATTTATCATAGAGTGTTGCATACTATTATCTCAAAAACATGCAGTGTAGTAATCACTTGGAGTAGTGATAACACATAATTGTATGCTAGTCATAAATTATAGGTGAATGGCAGTTTCAGCTAATGAGTGCCAAATAGCAGAGCAGGCACTGTAGTGATTAGAGAAGATGTGGTTATGAATGCATTTATTACTGATGTATTACAAAGCTTTTCAAATTAAAAATGGCAGGTATATAAATAGATACCATTCTGGGACACCTATGTCTACAAAGTAAAATACCTAAAAATGCGTCACCATCCCTGCCTCCCCTATAAGTTTAATATAAGGGAGGGGGTTGGTAAAAGTAAATGAAAAGCAGAAACAAAGATAAAAATAAATTCTCCTGCTTATACAAAATTAGTTCTGTTATATTAAATTTATTTTATCTCACTTTAGAAAAAAAACCTGGGTATATCTAATCTCAGCTCCATTTTCTCTCTTCTTTTACATTTTAAATTTTATTTATGTTTTCTTTGATGTGTGAAAAAGGTCTTTCTCTACTGACTGTTAGTATTTGTTTCTCTAGAGGAGATTTCAAACTCTTACAAAACACCTATAATTTCATTCTCTGTTCCATAGATACTGTACATTCAACTAGCACCCATTTATGCTTGGAATACTATGAAATTTCTGTTTATTTTTTATACAGCTAAACACAAAGGTAATTTATGAAGTAGAACTGAGATAGATGATCATAGTAATAATAGTTCTTCCCCATTTGACTGTTCTTTTTAAGATATATTATATACTTTATTTTTGCCTTTTGGTTGGAAATTGGAAATTCAATAAGCACACTTGTTAATTCTAAGATTTAAATAATGATCCTCCCAAAGTCTACTCTTATGTTATTACAAAATTCACTTGCAGATGGGAAGAAACCTAAAATACATATAAAAATTAGCCATGTGGAAATTTTAGAATATAAGTAATATCATTTTCTCTCATTACAATCAAAGGAGAGAATTGTTACATTGCCAAGTTTTAATTGCCTGACTTTTCCTTATTGTTCTTCCTTTGATTCTGAACAACTGACTTTCTAATATTCATATAAGTAGGTCTGGTTGTTATTTGGATAAAAAGATAAGTGTGTGCTGCAATAATAATGATATTCTCTGGGAATGGGAGAACTTTTACTGCTCTAAATTAGCTCTAAAACGTCAAAAGCTATCACCTCTTTAAGAATAATCACTAAAAACAAATAAAAGTTACAGGGATGTATCTTCATCTGCTAGCTACATTTAAAAATAATTTAAAGGTAAAATATCTCTAAATCTTATATAATTAATAGTTCCTTTTATTTTAAAATTAGACTGATTTATATTCAAAAGTAGACTATTTTTGCAAATGCCTACATATGAATTAATTTACTTAAATCGTAGATTAGCACATCTTGCTATTTACATAAATATGACAGACTAATACATGTTATATACTAAAATGCATATACCATAATCATTTTGCTCTATATTCAAGTTCCCACTAAAATTAATGGAAGCTGTAAATAACTCAAGAATAGAACCAAATATTTTGAGACATTTCCGTCACTAATGTTTTTCAATTTCTAGTCTGGGGTTAACAAAAAAAGACATCGTCTAGTCAGATGCTGAGGGGTCATGCTTGTAATCCTAAATACTTGGAAAGCTGAGATTGGGAGGATTGTAGTGCAAGGCCAAATCTGTCATCCTAGTGATGGTTAAAATAGGAGGATCCTGGTCCAGGCTAGCCTGTACAAAAACCTCCACAACCACCACCACCACAACAGCAAAGGGCACAACTCTATCTCCAAAATAAGCAGTGCAAAAAGGATTGTAGGTATGACTCAAGCAGTAGAACACCTGCCTCACAAGCTCAAAGCCCCAAATTCAAACCTCAGCACCAGAAAAAGAAAAAAAATAAGACATCATACTAATAGAATAGTAGCAGGAAGAAGTAGTAGGAGAAGGTCTATCAACTCTTTTCTTAAGTCATTGTTCTTTCTTTAAAACAAGTTATTTTCTATCACACATATGTTGAATCACTTATTGAACAAACATTACAACAGTGAAAGTAGAATGTAGACTTTTTCAAGCACCTAAAAGATTTCAAATATATTCCTATGGCAATGTAGAATATAGTCAAGATAATTTTAGAAGTAGAAAACAATGCAAGCTTTATTTAGGAGGAAGTGGAGAGAACATTGATAGTGGATTTGTTCTCTGGTTCATTTTTTCCTCATTTCCTTTGCTTTCTTATATTTATTTCCCCCATTCTTCACAGTCTTTTGAAGGTGTGTCTGATATACCAAGGCTACCTCTAAGGACTTTGAAAATATTGTAATCTAAAGAAGTACTGAAAGTTAGATGGAGAAGGATGAGATAGGAGTAGCATTATGGATTCACCCTGGAACTCTGCCACCTGTATGGACTGCTCTTCTGTTCCATTTCTCATTCAAGATTTGGAAATCTGCAGTAATTTTAAAATGAGGTGTGATACTACTTTTGGAGAAGTTTCTAAATCTGTGCAATGGAATCAACCCAAGACTCATCCAATATTAGCTAAGTGTTCAAAATCTTCCTTCAAATATAACCTATATAGAAGAAAATATGCTTGACTGTGGATGCCACAGGCTCTCTCCTGCAGGTGTGCAAATTGTTAACCTTGTGGTTGAAAGCAAGTTTTCTGTAGATTACTTACTTGTATGTAAAACAAAGCATTATGGAACAGATAATTCTTAGATCCCTTCCAGCTCAAAACTATTAACAGTAAGGTGTGTTTTTACCATGTAGCCAAAGTGATTTATTTTGGAAGGAAATGTCGTTGAATTTAATCACCTGTTTTCTGGAAAGAAGAAACCACCTGTCTCTAATTTCTCTTGAGTGTGGAGCCTTTGAGTTTGTTGTGTGGTTATCATCAACTGCAATGCTTGGTCTTCCATAAATAGTAAATACGCCTTTAGTCTATGAGTGTTCCAGGACTGGGCACCAAAATCTTTTTTACTCATGAAAATAAAAGTTTACATGTAAGACTCATGAATGACCACAAAAAATGAATAGAAATATGAAACTCCCAAAGGAAATTTTATCTTTTCAAGATTTTTTTCTTTTGTTTATGCTTCAGTTAAAAAATTTACATGGCTGCATCATAACTTTGAAATATGTTTCATCCAAGTGGTTTCCACCCAAGTGTGGATCATTGAAGCAATGTGTATCCCATCAACTTATGCAATATGTACATGTACCAAGAGAAAAGAGAGCAATTAGACAGTATCTTTGATATTGTTCTGAAATTTCAGTGTTACTGACTTGCTTTGAGGTTTTCTGGAAGATTTCCTGTGAATATGCAAATTTGAAATATAATTGATCCATCCATATAGTTTAAATTCTATTTATTTTAATGATTGATAAGTGAATTTGATTGAGGGAGACCGACTCATGGCTGTAAAAGCTAGCAGAACAGTGTGTGCGCGTGTGTTTTATTTCAACTCTGGAGAATTATTTATTTATTTTTCAGTGTTTGGGATTTGAATAGTTTCTTTTCTTAAAAGTTACTTTTAAACAAAAAGCCCTTTATGAGTTTGTAAATAAAACAAAATAAAATTTTCTACAAGTTTTTGTCTTGTAAGTTGATTTTGTCTTTGTATGAGGGTTTTTATGTATAACTATTTCATTTCAAACACTTTAATCTCACTGTTTCTAAAAACAACAGATAAACTTCACTTCATATGAAATTTTCCAGTTCCATCCATTTACCTACAAACAACATAATTTCAGTTTTCTATATGGGTGAATAAAACCCTATTGTGCATATATACCCCATTTTCTTAATCCATTCTTCAGTCATGGGACACCTGTGCTGCTTCCAAAGCTTGGCTGTTGTAAATAGTGATGCAATAAACATGGGTGTGCAAGTGGCTCTGTCCTATCCTGAAGCACACTCCTTTGGGTACATAACTATGAGTAGTATCATTGAATCATGTGGTAGTTTTATTTTTGGTTTTTTGAGGGACCATTGCATTGCTTTCCATAGTGGTTGAACTAATTTAGGTTCCCACCAGCAGTGTAGAAGTGTTCCTTGTTCCCCACATCCTTGCCAGCATTTGTTGTCTATGTTATTGAGGATACCCATTCTGACTGGGGAGAAGTGGAATCTCAATGTAGACTTCATGTTAAGTAAAGTAAACCAGGCTCAAAGAGTCAAAGGTCACATGTTTTTCCTCATATGTGGAAGCTAGACCTGTAAGTTAAATGTATATATAGACACATATATTATTTTATACATACACACACATATACATATATATAGTAAGAGGGAGAACAAAATTGTATTAGTAAGTCTACCTGAGGGGACTACAGGAGGCAGGAGAGGTAAAGAAAATGTTAGAGAGTAAAAATTACTGAAACAACTCGTCTATGTATGAATACTATAATGAAATGTACTATAAATTATTGAATATTAGGGGAGCATGAGCAAGTAATGGAGGAGATTAATTTAATTAAAGCACGATGTATACAGACCTGAAGTACCAAGATGAACCCCACCTTGGGCTATCAATACACAATCAAAAAAATGAAGAGCAGAGAGGAAAATCAGATCTCTTCCGAGGATGGGAGGTGGGTGGGCACAAGGAAAGGGGGGATTAGGGTGAATACAGTGGGTGTATTGAGTATCCATATATGAAAATTGAAGAATTAAACCTGTTTAAATTGTTCTAAGAAGGAACAAAGAGGGAGAATGATGGAGGAGGTGAATCTAAGATATATTATAAACACACATGTAAATATTACAATGTATCCCTCTGTACAACTATTATATTGTAATAAAATAATTATTATAAAAGAAATACAAATGTCAAAAACAAAAGATATGCTTTGAGTGAAATGTCAGTAAGAAAAAAATATATTTTCGGCGTATTTTTCCATGGATTTAAAAGCAGAGCTCTTAATTTCTTTAAAAATGATGAGACAACAGTCTTGTAGTCTACTTTTAAAATCTCTGTAGAAGTTTTTTAAAGGCAAATTACATCTGGAGACTTTAGATAGTAATTATAGAATGTCAATAACCATGAGGTATAAAGGCTAAAACTAGGAAATAACTGCTTCGCCTGGATTTCAGAAATCATAAAATACTGAGGATGCTACTTGCTATTATTGAGATAAGCTCTTTGTCTGAGAAGAAACTAGGCAACTTCAAAATGTTCAAAGACTATAGCTCAAGATAGACTTTGTAGCTGACCTTTTTAAAGACTATAAGAACTGAACTTAAATGACTTTTGGTTTTTTAGAAACTTCTATTTCATTTATCAAAAAGGTATAAGAATTCCTGTTTTTCAAAAACAATGTGTGTGTGTGTGTGTGTGTGTGTGTGTGTGTGTGTGTACAGAGCACATATCAGGTTACATGCTTTTATTATCTTGTTAAAATTTTTTATAAAAATAGTTTCATCTGAAAAATTATAATGGAAAACTACTAGAGAAAATATTAATAACATAAAAGAATAAGACTTTCCAAGGACCAGAGCTAAGAGAAAAGCAGATAAAATGTAAAAGAAACTAGCATGATCCTCAGAAAGTATATTCGATACCCAATTTCACTATCTGACAGAATAAATTTCTTTCCAAGCGGTGACTCCTCAGGTGCTGCTGACAACTGTTTCAAGTAAGGTGGGACATGTTGGAGGAATGATTTTCCAATAGGACAGTCAGGTGGGCTAGCTTAACCAAGCTTACCACTGATGAGCATCGCTCAGACTACAGAATCTACATTATCAAAGATGTGTTTCAGAGAGGATGAGGTCTCTAACAGTCTTTCAGATGAGCTCCAGCACTTAAGATAACAACAGCCTTTTGCTTCAGTTATCAGGGGCTTCTTCAAAACTGTGGGAAAGAGAGCTGTAGGTCTTGCTAAACCATTCAGCTATGTGCTGTCTGAAAAATATAGGAGATCAAGAAAGTCCTATCTGAAAATGACATAAGCACAAGCAATAATTAACACTTTTCTTAAAATGTGGAAATTGTTTTGTTCTCTTTAAATGAGTACCAATTAAATGTACAAATTAAATGAGATAGATCAATCTTTTGAGGTTTTGACTTTTTTTGCCATGATACTAAACTTTTATGAGATTACAATAATGTCTTCAAGTTTTCTATCCTGGACTTCATGATACACTATAGAAAGAAATGATGATAAAACAAAATTGTGGTTATAAAACTGCTACCTAATAATTACCAAATTCAAGAACCTGTTTCTACAACTTATCAAACAGGGAAAATACAAGCTCCACCTGTGAAACAGTCCAGACTATGATTAGAATCCAATCAGGTGATATGTAAAATCATTTTACAGCTTTTAAATTATGGGGTTAACCAGATTGTATATGTTTATCCCTTCAATTAGTCCAAAAATTATACTAAAAAGTTAATGAATTAAAAAAAGAAAAAAGCCACAAAGATATCCAGAATAAAAATGGACATATAAATAAATGGGAAGAGGTTTTTTTTTATTCTTTCTACAGGGTCATATTATATAGCCAAGAGCCCCAAGATGGCTTGTAACTTGTTAAGTAACCCAGACTGTTTTCCCTGAACTCTACTGTCTTCACCTCCAGAATGCTGCAATTACAGATGTAATGATGGAAAATGATGGGTAACTGATTACCTGACTTAGTAAAGTACAGAAGAAGAAAACCAAGTTCCTTTTGAGGTTGTGACCAAAAGGAGATTAGTTAATCTGAGCTAGCATTTCAGAAGGGGTAGGAAACCAGAGGTATAACCAGATGTTTAGAAAGTATGAGTGAGGGTGGGACTGAAGAAAAATGAGTTGAGTATAACTTAGACCTTTCCCTTCATTAAGGAAAGGGAAGTTGTACCAAAAACAAAGGGTCAATGCCCAATAGGATAAGTCATCATAATGACAACAGAGCTAAAAACAGGAAGTTTACCTTTAAAATGAAATGCAGCATTCCCTTGCATCTACCAGAAAGGTGGTAGAAAGGTTTTATCACTTCTCAGAAAGAATATGGGAAGTCTATTTTTTGAAAAGAAAGAAAAGTTTGGTTATGTCTCAAAGACATGACAAAGAGATAACGGTATTTGGAGGTTACCACCAAACTGAATGTTTTACCTACACAGTCCTTCTACAGTGATCCAGTTTGTTCAACACATAATTCTATGAATCAGTTGTCTTTTGCTTCTTAATATAATGAAATAGAAAGCATCATCAAACATTTGAAGAAAACAAATAAATGTAATAGAACAAAGAACACCAAGGAAATAGGTGTTGTATAAGAACCAGAAGAAAAGAGAGGTACAGCATTATTAATGATTTTTGAAAGGTAAAAGAATGTTCTGCAACCATGGATAAGAGTTATTGGACGACAGTATAAGTGCTTAAGAAAAATAAGTAGAATGTTTAGAACATTAAGTAGAAAAATCTTAAGGCAATTTAAATATAACTATATGAACAACTATAAAAATGAAAACCAGAGTACTTATTAAATATAGTGTGTTTAAAAAACTATAAAGGAAAAAATATCATAGTATACTAGGTTATTTTGGTGTAAAAATTTTTTATAGCAGTGACATTGTGGTCACTGACTATTTATTTTACTCCAAAATGTGATACAACTCTAAGAGAGCCACAGGGAATATGGTGAGAAAGTTAAAATATCACTTTTCAAATTACAATTCATACAAATTCTCCAAATTAAAAAAGTCCCCAAATAACACAATATGCATGTTATTTAGAAGAAAAGAGATACACGCAGGAAGAAAAGGCTACATTAGTAACGACAGGTTGACTCTGGGGAACTAAAAGTAGAAGTGGTCAAGCTTGTGTTAATCTTTGACTTTTAAGCTACATGCATTATTTTCAAAAAAATTAAAATTCAATCAAAATAAAACAACAGCTGAGCATCGAGGCATATGCCTATAAGTATAATTATTTGAGAGGCAGAGGTAGGAGCATCACAGGTTTGAAACCAGCCTGGGCAAAGTTAGTAAGACCCTATCTCAAAAGCAAAATAAAAGCAAGTTTTAATAAAGCTTAAGTTTAAGGACATGGGTTCAATCTCCAGGACCATAAAAAAAAAGTAAGAAAGTAAATAAACAAAAAGTAATTTAAATGTAAGCCATGAAGAGTTGGCAACACAGTACAATATGAGAGTCATTCTTTATGGACAGTATTGTGGCCTGTTCAGCCAACACTGCTATAAACTTTTCATGTGTTAAGATTCATTCTAAACAATAAGGAAGAGTGCACTATCAAAGTCATAGCCAAAGCATGTAATACCTGATATCTCATTTAATTCTTCTAATAAGGGGTTAAATATTACTTTGTACATTTGAACACTTCTCTGTCCCAATGACACAGAACATGTGGCAAAATATGGCTATTAATGTCATCTGCCTTCAGAGCCTGGTATAATAACCAACCCCACCCTACACCTGTCGATAGTTTCTTTTCATCTATAAAATGAAGTCCAAATCTCTTAACATTTAACTTAGTGTCATCAGATGCAACCTCCATATCAAAAAATGCAACCTGAGGCTCAGAATCTTCCTGCCTATATACACTGAACCATCTCCACTGGAGCCTAGTGCCTCAAGGCTCCTTCATTCCCACGTGATTCCCTCTGACTAGAATGTTCTTCCCGTCCTTCTTTGTATTCTTTTGCATTTATCATTTAGTCTATCTTTGTGTGATCCATCTAAGAGGCCTCACCCAATTCTGAAATTGGGTTTTCTGCTCTTTTGTGGCTCCTTAACTGCAGTGCTCTTATCTATCTTACCACTTACACACCAACAGCTTAATATTTTATCTTTGAGAGATGTTGTGAAATTCATCATTGTGCCCCAAAGGCTGCTGTGTATAAAAATGACAATACTTCCTACAATAAAGAGTTCAAAATCTAACAGTAGAGAAAGCAAAAATTACATGGAAAGCAATATATAATTCTAGATGAAGGTTGAAAAGTACTGTGAAAAATGGGAGTTTTTTATTCTTTGAAGTGGTGTAGAAAGAAGATATTACAAGGAGTTTGTTGCCTAAGGAAAGCTTTGATAAGATCCATTATGTAATTAAAGCAGAGCAGAAAGTGCCCAGTACGGGAAACAAGCACGTCTTAGGCAAGGCCATCAGAAAGTAGGAGTCTCCTGCTGAGGAACACTAGGTCAGTTTTGCTAATGTGCAAGGATAGAAGGCTTAGGATCTAGAATTTGGAGGAAAATGAGTATTGTGAACAAGGCTGGGTATTTCAAGAACTACTTGACATGTGTACTATTGAAGGAAATGAAGTAAGAGGTAGAAATAAGATTTGAAAAGACTGGTGGTGTGCCATGACAGAAGCAGTGGAGAACAGAGGAGTAATGTAGAAGACACATTGGGTGACAGGCTCTGACAGGTTTGTGGTAGGTATACTGTTGATACTGTTGATAGAGAGATCATGTGTCCAAGGCATTGAATTTTGATGTCTGAAGGGCATAGCACTTACTTGTGTGGTTAATGTCTGATAAACCCACTTTACTGGTAAGCAGAAAGAAAGGCCATCTGTTGAGATTTAAGAGGGTAAGAAATATTAGAGGCTTCATGTATCACAGTGAAAAAGATGAAACATGTCCTGCAGTTTGTATTCATGATGTAAAGTATTTAAGGATTTAAAATCCACACCTAGATTTGAACCATTCAGCTTTCCCTTAGAAAAATAAATCATATATATTAGTCTTGTATACACTGAGAGTTAACAATGATGTTTAATGCCTTCTTTTGGCATCCATTGATCAATGTCCTATAAAACAGTGATTTGTGACACTACTATCTGGTTCTTTCTACTTAAAAAAGAAATAAGGGTTTTAGGATATGTAAGTTAAAAAATGCAATAGGAAATAAAAACTACACTGTGGACTAGAGCCTCAAAAAGTAAAAAAAAAAAGAATAAAAGACCTATAAAGAAAGAACAAATTTCTGAGTGAGACTCACAAATGGAATTTGAAGAAAGGTATATATCCATGTGCAATAGTGTTTACATGCCCTCAGTTATGGAGAAAATTGATCACAATAGCAAGCAAACAAATACACTAGCCATATTGGATCAAACTCTACTTTTATTTTTAATTGATTAGCTCTTCCCCCATCTATAACTTTAAAAGCACTCAACATATTTTTTTACTGAAAATAATCAGCTCTTATTCAAATAACGTGACTTAAAACATTCCTGAAATTGTTCTACAAGTCATAGAATAACAATATCAAAGGGCTGAGAATATTTTCATTACTTCAGCTAGATAAAACCTGTCTCTTTGGAACATTTTGTGCTTTTGATTCTGTGATATAAATCTAGCACCAGTAAATGCTTTGAGAGGTTAGTTTGTCATTTCAGCTAACTCTTTGCTACCCTTTGATTCTCCATTCTTTCTTCTCCTAGATCTTTCCAGCCTTTGCCTCTACAACTTAGTCATCACCTAACATACCCAACTCTCTCTGGTGTCTGCTGCTTGACAGAATAGTTATTCTGTTGAAATAATTTTAATATTCATTTGTCCACTTGTAAAGTTAACATATATCCATTATGGAAAATTTGGAAACTCCAGAGAAAAATAATAAAATTAAAATTTGCATAACGATATGCATGCTCTGAGGGTAGACTACTTTCTTTGGTTGGAGTTCTGGTGGCCTCAGGCAAATAGTTTAATCTCTCTCAGTCTCAGTTGGATAAAATGAGCATAATAATGTCTTACCTCATATATCTACAGTGAGAAGTAATTAAATGAATTCATGTAAAATGCATATAAAATGCATGGCATATAATGAATATCCACTAAATGTCATGCTATTGTTTTTCAGAGAAACCTCTTATATGCTAATAGCAGCATCAATATTTTCAGTAACATGAACATGAGATTAGGTCTATCTTTATTGCCATCTAGGTATGTAAACTTAAGCATGCTCTTAATAGTAACAATAATGAGATCAAAAGAGTGAGTTACCTTTCAGAGTAAACCAAGCTTTATTATAAGCCTTTGGCATACATTATAACTAAATTAATCCTCTTAACAACTGGAGTGTACAAGTACTATTTTTATTGCCATCTTGTAGATGAGAAACTTCAGGCACAGAGAGGTTTAAGCCCCAAGATTTCCCAATTTAAAAGTGGCAAATCCAGAATTTTCATCATGTTCTGTGTCTGCAGGATCTGGACTCTTAACCTTTCTATCATCCTGCATTAATTTCTGCTAGGTGAACTTTGTATTCTTCTTCCATATTATAAAAAAAATCTTCCTCAGAAGAAAAATATTATCATGAGTAGAAATCAGTATAAACCACAATTGTTTGGGAAGCATCACATATATTAAAGTGTTAGAATACTGTAAAATATGAAGATATGCTGAATGTCCCCTGAATTCTCCCTCTTCACTGTGCCTTTTAAGTCATGAAAACATTTCCCTGTGAGTCTATATAATAAAAAATGATCAAATCACTGTGGAAAACACTTTATGTGGAGTAGCTCATTTAATCTTCATAGGTTTGTTATATAAGAAAACTGGGGTGTAAATAGATTAAGTAACTTTCCCAAGGTTATACCATAAATTCTCCATGAGATTTAAATGTGTGCAGCCTAATATGACTGAATGTTATACTTTATACAGTTTCTAGGGGGAAGAAGATGATTATATTCATGTCCTAGGTTTTTCATGTAATAGCTCTGAAAATGTATGGACAAATCCATTAAATTATATACATATACAATTTTATGGTTTCTAAAAATGGTAACCATAGAGTAATGCATAGGAAAGAAGCAGAAGAACTTTATCTCTTTGAACCCATTAAGAGTTCCATTTACTTTACACCAGTGGCTCCCCAGACCATTTACAAAATTGGGATATTTGACAGGCTTGTTTATTCACTCTCTAATTGATAGAAAACTTGCCTTGCTTCACCATACTTGGAAGTGCATCATACTTGATGAAATAATTTTCTACAACCACCAGGGTTTCTCATGTTTGAAATGAGAAGATAACTTTGCTCATGAGAAGGAAATTGGAAAGGAAAGAAGTTGAAATACTTTAGCTGAGAAAATACTGTAAAAAGAAAATCTTTAGTGCACATGAAACTGAAAATACTCATATGTATTTATTTACATTTATTTGCTCTCCAATCTCATCTGGAAAGATACAACTAATTAAATTTGGTTTCACTGTGTGAGAATTCTGTGTGTGGCAGGGTAATTGTTTTTATCATTTCATAAAATATAGCTCAGCTACAAAAACATTTAATCCTCTAAATCCAGGATATTTATCACTAGCTTAAAATTGGGCTCTAGGCCTTCACCACAGCTGGTCATTAATCTACCAGACATGTTCCACACAATCGTACATTATGAGATCTTAAAAGAAACATTTGTCTTGGCCAAGTGAATGTTTAAGTTTTCTTTTCTTCTTCTTTGGATGTTACAACTTGATGTCACTAAGATGTCACTTGGCATGTCTGACATGGCTCTGTAGGCTGACCTGCATTCTATTCTTCACAACCCATTTTGCAACTGCCCTGCTACCACATTCTCTCTTGCTCCCATTGCATGTCCTTCATTTTTTAATGTTCTCTTCCTAGTACATTGACGATGAAGGCTTTCCAACTTCTATGTATGCAGAGGGGCTCCATGATACTGACAAAATCAAGAAAGGTGATTTCAAAATAATATCTAAGTGTTTCCCCGGAGCTACATATAATATAAAATAGACCCTCCTCTCACATCCTCCCTTATAAAAGAAAGTTCACTCTTTGTCAGATTTTCAGGTGTTAAAAGTTTATTCTCATCACTGTCTTTGAAGTAATGAATTCTAATACTATAATTCTCTTGTCAGAAATGACTCGAAATTCTTTAGACCTTTTTCCCTAGTGCAAAGATCTTGGCTGCAAAAAGGGAATGACCATTTTAAATCCAGGAAATTCAGAAACCAGGGGTCAATATAAAGATCTATAAAAGTCAAAAATTGCTATGTTTGCCTTGATATTGATATTTTAAGGCAGAAACATTATATCAGAACATTTAGTGCACTAAAAGTAGAATTTTGAGTGTTTTGTGCATGAGAAATTTCCAGGAAAAGATATTTTCTTGCTGTCTCTGGAATCAAGCAGGTTAAGAAGCAACTACCTTGCTTTTCAACAGGACAGCCATATCAGCTACACTAGAATTCCTAAAGAGTTAATGTCCAGTTCTCTCCCAGACCTGCTTAATCCTGTATGTTCTATAGCTTTCACTTACTGATTCCAGATAAAAGAAACAAGATGTAGGAATAGCAAGTAGTGAAAGAGCTACTTGAGGGTTTCAATCAAGGCCTGGTGTCAGCTTCACATCTGGCACACAAAAAAGAGATAAAGAGACAGGCGGGAGAGAGAGTGGGAAGCAATAGCTACCAGGGAGAAATACAAATCACTCACATGGTAGTTGATCTATGGAAAGGGGAGGCAAAGGAGGAGACAGTGCAGAAGTATGGCTAAATAATGCTGACCAAATAGTACACTGCTGAGCAAAGAAAGAAAGGGGCAGAAACAGAATGCAGGACATTGACCCTCTCACTCACTGCTGCAGGAACATGAATGTGCCTTGTGGTCTTCAATGATCCAATTTATTTGATTGCACAGGGATAGAGCATATTGGAGAAGATACCACACAAGCACATTCCCCACAGCATTTCAACCACTATTGAGCAGCAGGAAAATAAACACCCCCCCATTTGTTGCACAAAAGGGAAAATTACATCCATTCATGGTCAGGGTAAAATCTCTGGAATATTATGATGAATTGAAGAAATCAGAGGATTTTTATAAAATTTGCTTTATCAAAGCCCCTTACTTTCTGAATCTCTTCATCATTCCTTTTCTATACAATTAACTCTGAAAGGATGTGCATAAAATAATCAGCTTTGCCACATGGAATCCAATGGACGTCATTCAAAAGGGATGAGTCGGGGCCTATTCTAAAAAATCATTTGGAAATTCTTTGCCTGCCCTTAGCTACTAAAGAGGAAACATTCTGTTTCTTTTTCCCTAAGGCCACTTACTCTGAGGTTACTATGGAAGGAACTTCTGGCTTTTGTGGCAACTACCCTCTGAACAGCAAGGGGAATTCATGATTCTGCTGACCTGCCATCTCAGGCAGGCCATGCACTAACTATCTTTTTGAAACACTAAACTATCCTCAGAAAACTGAATCCTTCCTTTCAATTTTATAAACACACAAAGAGGCATATGTGAAAAAGAGTGGAAGAAGTAAAAAAGAGTGTCATGGAGAAGATATGAAGAATAAGGGGAGAGAAAATAGAACTATATATACATATAATATACTATATACATACAATATATATATAGTTGAGAAATTTATAAAACAGGTGGAGATACTGTAAAGAGGTTAAATTGAAAGGGGGGAGAATAGTACTAAATTGAATGTATGTATAGATTTTACAATGTTACAAAAACATGTCTATTATTAAAAACAAAAAACTACATGACTAGAGAAATCAAACTCTAAAAGCTGGCTATGGAAATGTATGATTTAAAATAAAATGACTATGACCATGATGCCAAACATCTGTGATCTGCAGTGCAAGGACAAGTACTTTTACCTGTTTTTCTGTCAGATTATCAGTGAGACTTGAAATTACATTAGTCATGTCTTGGGTTAAGTATTGCCTCCTTTCGAGGTCTTTTTTTGACTATTTCTGCAAACTATAAAATATGTGAAGCGACTAATAATCTGGTGTAAGTTATTTGGGAGATTAAAAATAGCATATTGGAATTAGGAAGAGAAATGAGGCAAAAGTGACTGGCTGAGCACAAGAAAATGCTGTATAAGTGAGTTGATGTCCCTAAAATAAACAGAACAGTTGTCCTTCTGTAACACACACTGTGGTGCTTTACCCTTTGACTTTCATGAGGGAGACACTGAATGCACAGTATGTGAATATGTAGTGTTAATGCAATGTGTTCAATCCTGCTGGATGAAAAAAGGCTTTCCTTGACAGGGTATGATTTGGGGAGACTAAGAAAAGAATAGTATTACAATTTTTTTTCAACTCAAGTATCCAAATTAGTTTGTTTCTCTGAGACTAAAAGTGGCAGGAAGAGAATAAACTAAACTTGGAGGGTAGGTATTGAAAGAAAAGGGAGAATAGAATGAAAGGAGCTGAAGTGTTGAAGACCTGTTTTGCCATCTAAACAAATTTGCCTAAGCTGATCCTGTAGGAGTGCACACTGAGGTGATAGGAGTCCCAAAGTACATGTAAGCCTTATACTTGTTTACCAGCTCTCCACTCCCACAGATGTTCAATGAGAACAAAATAAATTAGATCAACATTTTAAAAATGCATCCAGTAGCTATTTGCCCAGGGAAACAAGACAAGTGGCTATTTCAAAAGCTGATGTACCAGGTCAGAATACTCAATATATGATAAAAATTAATGAGCCAGTAAGTGATCCAGCTGCAGATCTGATCAATCCAGCAACTGCACTTTGTGTTGTCTAAGTAGTACAAATGAGTAATGGCATTTTATGGCTAGAGCTTACATAACTGCAAATATTATTAATGATTTTACTCTATCTTCAAAAATGATCCAAGTCCATTAAAAATATCCTACCAGGATTTTCTGTAAACTTCAGGAAAATAAAGCTATATCTGATGATAAATTGTATTGGTAAGTATATTACTGAAAAACACTACTATAGCTATTATATTAAATCTGCTGTTCAGTATATTTCTAAAAAAAAAAAAGAACAAGAAACCTCTACTTTTCTTTTATAAAATGTGAAACAGAATGAAGAAGACATAGGGATCATTTTCTATCATAGTTTCACATTTGTGACTCTCTCAACCAAAACTCTTATCTTGATTTTTCTCATTTATATAGAATTGAATTGTTTTTCCAATCAATCACTCATCATATGCAAATCCTAATGTACTTCTAACTATACTGGCTGTTTTGTCTGAACTTTTGATCTCTGACACACATTGTAAAGTGGAATGATTGAATTCAGACTATGTACAGCAAGGTTGAAAATAAGTCATTATGCTAATTTACTATTAAAGGTTTCCTCCTTTTTCTGTATAAAATAATTTTACTATTAACTACTGAAGTGTGAACAAAATTTGTCTTTAGTATCTGCAATCTTACTTCACTCACAGAATCCAAATGTTTGTGATATATAGTTGAGAAAGTTTTATCTTACATGGAAAAATTGAAGTCCATCTTTACAGCTAGCTGAAAGCTTCATGTTTGCTGAAACACCTCAACAGTTTTGATGTCTTTAAACACTGAAAAATAAAAACACTGCTCTTGTCCATTATATTCAACATATTCAAATACTTTTGTAAGTGATAGACAGGCATACTTGAGCAGTACTCATATGTCTAATCTTTCAATTTGCCCATCCTTTCTTCCCAGGCATCTTTAAGAGTCATCATAATACTTCATATTCATACCAATTATGATGTTTTGTGAAAATTATTGGTCATAGACATAGAATGCCTACCAAAACACATTTTTATACTTTCTTTTGCATAATTTTGGAAAGTAGTGTGGTTCACATCATTTACCACTGCTAAAATGATAATAATTTAGTGAAATTATAAAACATCTGCCTTTTAGAACAGTACTGTTCTACCAAAGTCACAGATTATATTAGTAATTCAGAAAAATGTGTAACATGAATTATTTCCCATTACCTATTGATTTTCATCAAAAGACTTAGTCTCTGGTCCTCTGTTAATGTCACTCTATATTCTTTCTTTTGAGACAGTGCTCAATCCACAAACATATTAATGGAACTATTTCTTAAGTACAATAATGACTTCCCAAATCTGTATCTCCAGGCCATATATATATATATATATATATAATTAATGACCAAATGATGTTTACAGATGCTATAAATTCAATGCATCCAATTGAAAAATCTTTCCTTGAATCAATATTGCTTATTTCCTTGTGTTCCTACCATTGAAAACATTGTCTTACAATCCACAGGGAAAGCTGAGTGCTTTCTTAGCTGCCTGTATTTTATTTATGCTCTGCCCTACTAATTACAGAACACAAATTCCTAAGCCTAAATGCTTGCCTGCACTACGGTAATGACCTCAATGAATTTCTAACCTCCACTTTCTCCACTATTTTAAACCTGATATCTATCCTCAAGTCTCCTATTAAAAATTGGCTCTCAAGTCACAAATTTCTCTCCATACTACTCTTTAATACTGAAGAGTGGGTTTCATATTTTAGAATCATATATTTTAGTGTCATTTGGCCAAATCTCAGCTCTTGTCACTACCCCCTTCCTTTTTAGCTTCTATTTCCTCTCACCAATAGAAAACACATACTGTGTGTGAAACCATGGAGAATAAATTTACTTCCCAAACAGGACACATTTCATTCTTCCATACCTTGGCTAACATTGCACCTGGAATGTTTGCACTTCTTCATTTTATGAGCATTAATTGATTCCTAGACCTCAACTTCTACTTTTTCAGTAGATTTTCCTATTCTGTGGACTGTCATAACAACTTATGTTTAATCTATCAAGGTGCATTTCTGTACACCATCACTAATTTTTCCTTATCCATTTAATTTACCAGATTACAAGTTATTTGAGAGCAAGAATCAAGTAAATAACTGTATATTCCAAGCCCAAACTATTATAGCTGTTTACTGAATGACAGTAGATTAGCAGATGAATATAATATTGCTATATAGCATTATACTCTGTTTACTACTAACTTGATAGTAGATTATAGAAATATAGTAGTAGATAATATAAAATGTTAGCTTCATTTTTGGAGAATAATAATATCATAAGCACTATTTTTAAAAAATTATATATATATATTTACTTTTGCTATAGAAATTGAATTGCTGATACAAAAAGAAAAAAATGAGACTTTAATTACAAATTACTACAAGATTCCAAAGACTGCAGCATTATAAACTACTTAAATGTTTGTCGGATTTACTAATGTATAATATTTTTTAAAGTATCAGCAACTGCATTTCTAGAACAGTGCTGCCCTATAGAAATATAAAATGGGCCATATTAGTAATTTTAAATCTTCCAGTAACTTCCTTAAGTGTGACAGCACATAGCAATAGGTGAAATTAATTTGATAATAAATTTTATTTTAAGCTCAACATGTCTGAAATATTACTTCAACATGTAAGATAAAAAATTATTAATAAGATATTTTACAACTTTTTATACTAAGTCTTTAAAATCTGATATGAATTTTAAAGAAAGAGTACAGGTTAATTCAAAATAGCCACACTTTCAGCATTCAGTCACCAGTGCTTAGTGGTGGCTCTATTTGGAAGTTCACAAAGGCAGTTGGTTCAAATCCATTTCATGATAATTCAGTTAAACTGCCCCTCTGAATGAAATCTGCATTGCAACTAGAAAGCTTTTTTGTATATTTCTATTTCAAGTATCAAAAATAGTGACCAAAGTAAATTTTAAATTCTTTGAAAAGAATTAATCTTGAGAGATATCTCCAATATAAAGTAAGGACAACTCAGGAAGTAGCATGTAAGTTTTCCCTGTCACATGATGCTATAACAAATGAGAAATTATACTGAATGCAGATTTCCAAAAAATTAAGGAAAATCATTTTTCCCTGCTCAAGCTTTCCTAAGGCAATGTTTAACACAGAACATGGTATATTTTCTGAAGAAAATTTCTCAGCATTCACGTCAGATTTGGTGTGGATGACATGGGAAGTCCATACTTTTCTCAATTGAAGACTCATAGTCCTTATGGCCTTAGTCACAGCACTAAAGCAACTTCTAAAATTTTAGAATAGTGTGCTACCTCCTAAACACTTTCTTAGCATATTTAAAAGAACTTTAAATTTTGCTTTCCAGACAGCAAAATAATTTTTAAATCAATGAGTCTGATGTTATGGGCAAAGAATAGAGAGTGGAATTAATAGGACAACTTGTAGATGGAAGTCATTTACTCTCCCTGTGCCTCCCTCTACATATAACTAAACTTGAGAAAATAATGTCCTATCGCATCGACAGGATTTATTCATAAAAATAATACAAACTGAAAGGTTTACATTATGTAAAAATAGATTGATTTACTAAGATATGGATATTACATCCACTTACACAGAAATGGAAGCTGGAGAATAAAGAATAATAGTAAAAATGAAAATAACTACATGTTAAGTGCTGGAATGGCCCCAAAGTATGTTGAATGTATGCTCTTACTTAATCTTCTATACAGAGACACCATAAACCAGGAGTTATTAATGATTTCATCTAATATGTAGACGAACAGACAAAGGTAAGAGGGAATGAAACCTTTCAAGTCATATTGTTATCAAATGGTGGATCTGGGACTTTAATTCTCTAACTCCAATGTCATGCTCTTAACCACAGTTACTATCTCAGAGAACTGCCCACAGAGACACAGAGTACTTCTCATATCCAACCGTTTCTTAAAGGAGTCCTACTTTTCCACCTGGCCCCTAGAACTACCTTTTGTTATCTGTCTATTCATATCTTCAACAATGTGACAAAATCTAAAAGAAGTAAGGAGACTACTTTTATATTTCCAACAGTTAATAGAACATCCAGAGTGATTCTGTTGTTGAAGGATTGTAAGAACAAATGAATGAATAAGACCTACCATTTCACCAATTTTATCCCAAATCATAGACTTCAGTTTACTAATGCATAAAGATTGAATGTGTAAAATAGTAACCAGTTATTACAGAATGCTAAAACTAAAGTTACAAAACTCACCGCAAATATTCAAATGCTTTCATGTCTTATCCATTAAAAATCTATCCTTCTTCTATTTGTTGAGAGCCAAGGGATCTATATTAAAGTCTATAATTATTATAGAAGTTTGATGGTCATTGTTTTTTTTTTCCAGATGATCTCCACCTACACAACTTGGAAGGAAGAAAGGGGAGTTTTTCAGTTAAGTCCCTATATCATCTGAATATAGACAGTGCTTATTGCAACACTCAGAACCTAGAACCATGGATTACTCTGCAAATTTCCTATATGACAGTGATGCATGCCCCTTCCCTGGAGGTATAAGGAATCATGAGTCACTTCTTTCACCTTTACATTGAATTGTGTAGTGGCATCAGTAACTGCCACTTAACTTCATGCTAGGCATCACTATGCCAGGAGACACTACAGAGCAGTGCATACATTAACAAAAATACCAAACCCCAAATTTATAAGAAGAAACAGCTTCCCTACTTGAGGAATCCCTTAAAAAAGTTATTTTCTAGAACACTAGCAAATCAGACCTAATTCATATGCTCAAGATAATAGCAGTAAATCCCAGAAACACCTTTCCCCACAGGGAAAACCTTTTGCTAGCAGCTGAATTGCACTCAGATCAGATTTAAGAGCTTGCATCTAAGAGTGGCTAGGAGGGATGGTCACAGACATCAGATGCTTCAGTTAGATAACCTCCTTGGTGTTGTCCAGCTCAATCCAACTACTGGAGTACTTCATACCTTAAACCCTTTTGCACAGACCCTACCCCACTCAACAGAGAAACCTATAAAGGATTTGTAGAGACATAATCCTATGTATTTTGATTACACCATGACATTTCTATTCTACATATGTATAGGAAGCCTCTATGAGAGAAAAGGTTTTAGAAAAAATATCAAGACATGGGCAAATACAAGAAAAATAACAGACAAAATAATTATAGGTCTGGAGAAAGGTAGAAATTCTTGTATTTTTAGCCTTTGTCCATTGTTATTTTTCTGTCGCTAGGGACAAATTAAAATTAATCCATTCAATGTATATTACTACAAAAACTAAATGTACTTTAATTTACTTAATCTCTTTCTATCAGGCCTCAAACATTTATCAGTCAGCCTTCAAGCATCTTTAAGGAAATGCTGAAAAGCTATACCTTGTGCTTTCTGTGTGTGAATAATTATGGTAAGAAATCTAAACTAATTTTTTAATGCCACAGGCAATCAACACGTTCTTTCTCTGATCATTTCATCAGTCACAATTACAACTCAAACATAATGTTCTAGAATAATTTTCTAAATGAAATTAATTGAAGTTTTGTTTTTAATGGCATTCTTATAATTATTTTAAAACTCTCCTTTGCTTTTCCTAGTAGCTAGCTTTGTTAAAGATCTTTTTAATTATCTGGCATTAAAGAATGAATTTTTCAGGTTGGGATATAGCTAAAGTAGTAAACTGTCTGCCCAGCAAGTTTAAAACCCTGAATTCAAACCCCATTACTATCAAAATAATAATAACGATAATAAATCCAAGAAAATTGAGAATGAATTCTCTTCAAAATTAGGAAAAAAATATATCTCTTAACTTTGCAGTTATAAAGAGTTAAGGAATGACCATTGGAAACTTTCTGGAAAAAGTTTCCATTTTCTGATTTTCCTGGACAATTGATAAATATGTAGTAACATTGATAGTATTATAAAAATATCATTGTATTTTAAAATCCACCCAACTTTCTCACATACTATAAATTAAATGTACTATATGCCTCCTTACATCATAAATAAATATGTATATTCATTCACTTTCAGGCAAATGTATCTGTGGAAGTTCACAAAATTGCTTTTATGGAGACAAGTTGGTATCATGCTGTCCTGCCACAAATGGGGCCTTGCTATTTCTTCTGATTATTCATTTGTGCCTTTCTATTATCTCTTTACAGTGATGGTCTAAGCCTTTCCTAAGACTCCAGAGGACCTAATAAGTTCCATCATTTTTAATACATTTCTTTTCAGTGCTATGGAAAAATATCAAAGTCATTAAGTTGTATACTCTCACAATCTTTCTAAACATCTCAAAAATATTTTTGAATTTTTACTCAGCTGTCCCTTCAGTAAACTATCTTCCCTGCCAAGCCTGATAAACATAATCTTGATCCCATTCCTCCTTGCTTTCTCTCATCAATCCTCACCTGAGGGAAGTCTTTAATCTTTTACTCCTATAAAATTCCAGCCACTATAAAAGGATCAAGAGACATAACAATAAATACAGTTATCTTTGCTTTCAAAGAGCTCACTTCTTTGTCACACACATCTCTCACATTTTAGCTTTGCCCCTTACATTCTGAATAAAGTGCCTTCTGAAATTACCAATGATCTCTGAATGGCCTATTCCACTCTTTTGTTTTTCTTGATCCTATTTGAAATATGCTCCTCCTTGTTTCTGTAATATTCTTTTTTCCAAATTTCCTTCTTCTTGCTCCTTCCACCTCCTTACTATAACTTAGAAAAGATAGATATGCTCCCTTTGTCTCTTTTTCTCAATCTGTTTCTAGATAAAATCAACATTGTCCAGTGTCACCTCTATATGATTTCTTTCAAAACTAAACATCCAGTGTTCCTTTCTATCCTCAGCTTCAGTTTGTTTTTTTATCTCAGACTACCTTGTGCATAACTTGCCATTACCAAAACTTCCATATGGTTAAAGTTGAGTTTCCCACTTTATAATTCTCTGATTCTCCTGATGTCTCTAAATACCAACAAAGAGATCCTAATTCAGCAGTTTTGAACTTTTTAGTCATCCTTGACTCCTACTGTACAAACCAATTATATAACAAATTTTATTGTTTCACTGGTCTATTGTCTCAGGACCTCATGACTTTATGCTTACATTAATTTAAAATCCTTCCAACTGATCTCTATTTTAGCATCTAATATCTTCTCTCGTTTGTGAATTCTATATTTTCTGACTGCTTAATTGTCAGTAATCATACCAATCAGTTGATTCAGAATTCAAATACCTTCCCTACATTCATGCAACCTCAATCACTATGAAATAAAATTTGAACTCCTTACATTGTTACCATATGCTTTCCATGATCTAACTTCAGTTTACTTTTTTTATTTTAAATTCCACTCTTACCTCCCCATTGTTCATCAAAATTACAGATAATAGACTCACCATGCTATAAACTGTAAATATGCATGGTGTATCACCAACAATAATGCAATGTCTCTCCATAAGCATGCTAAAACAAATCTTAGCTACCAATTCAACTCAAATGTTCTTTGCCATGAAGAGTGTACATAATAACACCGTTTTTATTCTTTAAATGGCGCCTACCACTTTCTATACTATAGTCTACCTCTTTGGTATATATA
This sequence comes from Castor canadensis, assembly GCF_047511655.1. NCBI lineage: Eukaryota > Metazoa > Chordata > Mammalia > Rodentia > Castoridae > Castor > Castor canadensis. The sequence goes on along the minus strand of NC_133392.1, from coordinate 103,193,646 downwards.
AAATATTCTATTCTCCTGTGAACTTCCTAAAGACAGAAAACACAGAATTTTTGTTGTTCCCTAAGAGTCTATCACAATACCTTGCCTAACTAAGACTCAAATAAATTTTTATTAAACAAACTCTTTTTAAAAATAACATGACATTATAATTTATACATGAATCAAATATCTATGACATTTTCTTTCCACTTGCATAAATTACTTATTTCTTTATGTAATTAGCAATATCAAATGAGCTAGATCAATTTCCTAGCTTCTAAATTTCAAATTTCACATAAGATCTGACAGTGTGCCACATCAAGCTAAAAGTCTTATCAGGTATAGTAAACATTTTTCAGCTAAGCATAAACATTTCCTAGCATTAACAAATTTATCTTTTGTTTGTAAAAAATTAGCAATTTGTAATACTAATTTTATATATAATATAAAAACTTGGATTTTTCTTTTTCAGTTTTTGTGAAGACTGAACAAAATAATTCATATAAAGTGATTTCTATGATAATCTGTGTACAGTTTGAAAATTGATATGTATTTTTACTAATCAATTTTGTTCCTTCCCATCTTCCATATGGGAGATTTCTTTTTTTCTCTCTCTTTTTTTTGTTTTGGCAGCACTGGGGTTTGAACTCACAGCCACATGCTTGCTCATGCTTGTTAGGCAGGTGCAAGAGAGTTCAATGAAAATAGTTGTATTGTATACTGATAGCAGGCCAGTATACAAAATTCAATTTCAAAGAATAGTCTGGAATTATTTCCTTGCAATTTCTCCTGGTTTTATCATTTAGATAAAATTCTTTGTATACAATGTGCGATTACAGCACATACAGAATTAAATGAACTAGACTCCTAAAGTGACCCTGCAGTTTCCTTAATAACTGAATTCTTGCAATTAGCAAAGACCATTTGTTAAAAGGGAAGATATTTCCATGAAAACTCACATGATCTTCTGTGCTTGTGAGATTACTCTTCCAATCCCATTGCAACAATCCTAATATAAATTACTATCATCTCTAACTTGTCCTACTGAAATGACTTTCCAAATATGTAAATTCAGTCTCTTCCCATTATTGCCACAGTTGCTTTTCTAACACAGTCCCAATCATGACTTTCTCCTACTTAGAAAGTTCACATGGCAACTGGATGCACTGACTAAAGTCTGTAATTCTAGCTACTTGGGAGGCTGAGATTAGGAGAATAACTGTTTGAGGCCAGTTTGGGCAAAAAAACTGAAAGACTCCACTTCAATCAATGTCTGGGTGGTACACTCTTGTCATCCTAGCACACTGGGAAGCATAAATAGGAGGATTAACAATTTGGTCCAGGCATGAAGTGAGACTATATCAAGTAAAACTAACACACAGAAGGCTTTCAGAGTGGCTCGTGGTAAAACACCTGTCTAGCAAGTATAAGGCTCTGACTTAAAACCCGTAGTACCCCCCAAAAGAAAAAAATACATATGGCTTTCTACTGCTCACAAAATAAATTCCAAAATTGTTCTCCTAGAATTCAATACATTTTGTAATAAAAGTCTAATTTATCATTCTGGTCTATTGTTTAATTTACCCACGATATATTAAAGTAGAATAAAAGAAATTTCATGCATTTAAACCCTATGTTTTTTTCTTCTTTTTACAGTGCCATTCCTGACCCCACCCCCTTTTCTTCCTGTATAGATTCTTACTCATACCTCAGAAGATGACTTAAAAGAAGGTTATAATTTCCATGGCTTACATTTTCACCTTATATGTATGTATATTTATATACATATAATTATCCTTATTATATTTGTTTAATATAACATGTTATGATCCCAAGCAACATAATGTAATACATATGAATAATGTCTATATATAGTACACATATAACTGAATATCATTTATCATTATATATGCACATACTCAGAATTATATGCATATATTTATATATATCATACCATGAATAATGTATATGTTGAATATATCTAATTGAGCTATATACCTTTTTCTTCTACTCAGTCATAAACTGTAAAATATATCTTCCCATAGCATCTGACACATATCAAATGATCATTATAGTTTTCTTAGATGTCAGAATATATCAAAACTGAATTAAGATTCTGCTTCACTCCTGTCAAGATGGCTACCAACAAGAACACAAACAACAACAAATGTTGGAGAAGATGTTAGGAAAAAGGAACCCTCAAACACTGCTGTGGGAATGTAAGCTAGTACAACCACTATAGAAAACAGTATGGAGTTTCCTTAAAAAACTAAAAAGAGAGCAGTCATATGACCCAGCAATACCACTCCTAGGGATATACCCAAAGGAATGTGACTCAGCTTACAACAAAGACACTTGCATACCCATTTCTATTGCAGCACTATTCACAATAGCAAAGCTATGGAAACAACCAAGATGCCCCATTACTGACAACTGGATTAAGAAAATGTGGTATTTATATACAATGGAAATTTACTCAGCCACAAAGAAGAATGAAATTCTGTCAATTGTAGGTAAATGATTGGAACTGGAGAATATCATCTTTAATGAAGTTAGCCAAATTCAGAAGGCCAAAAAGCTGCATGTTCTCTTTCATATGTGGAACATAGACCTAATACAACTACAGCAATATTATGAAACATTGCTCACACTAAGGAGAAGTCAAACACTGGATAGATAGGGTAAAAGAAGGCAATTAAAAACTTGAATATTGGTGATATACTCTCTATATAAGAATGAATATAGAAATCTTAAACTGGTTGAAACCACCATAAGAAAGAGACTAAGGTAGATAGATAACTAGAGAAGATAAACTAATTGGGGTATAACACATGTATGCATGGAAATATCATATCAAAAGGAAACTCTCTGTGTAGCTCTTTTTATCTCAAACTAGCAAAAAAAAATGTCATATTTTTCTTTTTTATCTTTTCTCTTCTGCAAGATCAGAGAACAGGAGGGTGGAACATGTACTGCCCAGGGGTGAGTTTGGGCACTAGTGGGAGGGGGGATGTGGTGGGAAAGGGAGTAGGAGAGTGAATAAGGTACAAAATATGTGTACACATGCATGTAAATGCAAAAATGTTACCTACTGAAACTGTTTCATGAATTGGGAGAGGGGAGAGAAAGGAGAGTGGTGGAAAAGGTGAAATCAAGTATGATATAGTTGATAAATTGTAAGTGTAAGAACCTTTGTAAATGCCACAGTATACCTCCACCCAACACAATAATAAAGGAAAAAAAGAATACATGAATAGATATATTGGTTTCTTTTTTATTCCATTTTTCTTTTATTATTCATATGTGCATACAAGGCTTGGTTCATTTCTCCCCCCTGCCCCCACCCCCTCCCTTACCACCCACTCCCCTTCTCCCTCTCCCCCCCCTCAATACCCAGCAGAAACTATTTTGCCCTTATTTCTAATTTTGTTGTAGACAGAGTATAAGCAATAATAGGAAGGAACAAGGGTTTTTGCTGGTTGAGATAAGGATAGCTATACAGGGCATTGACTCACATTGATTTCCTGTGCGTGGGTGTTACCTTCTAGGTTAATTGATATATTGGTTTCTATTCCATCATCTATGAAACACACATATGCCAGAATTTCCTCTGGCTTTCAGTTTTGCCTTACTGACAGATATCAATTTCTAAAATATACTTTCTGAGTCCCAATTATTTTGACATCACAAAATTATAGGGCAGAAAAGGAATACAAGAATGCCCACTCCAGGTTTCATTGAGGCCATCATTACTTGAAAAATACCTTCTATTTTAAAAGAGTTCAACTTTGAATAGGATTTCATAACCTGCCCTGTTCACTCAACCCTTTCATGTTTAATAATGTCCATTATTAGTTCCTGCAGACAGTTTTGAGATTACTTTTCAAGGTAATTGAACCACCCCCCTCCCTCCCCCATTCACACCACCACCAGTTTTTCTTGTCTGGGAAGATGACATAGCTCCAGAAGTCTTAAGAAAGTTAAATACATCAGAATAAGTGAGAATTATGACAGCTGGTTCTAGCTTCAGCACTGAAGGTTTTCATTTATTTATAAGCACCTGTTTTCATTCAGGTTTGTTGGTTCTGTCTTCCCATGATTCTAGTGTTTTTGCATTTTGATTACTGCATTTCTTTTGATCTCTAGCCCATGGCCTTCCATGTAATCACTTTTTAAAAATTTTTTATTTTATTTTATTTTTTATTTTATTATTCATATGTGCATACAAGGCTTGGGTCATTTCTTCCCCTTGCCCCCACCCCCTCCCTTACCACCCACTCCACCCCTTTCCTCTCCCCCCCACCCCCTCAATACCCAGCAGAAACTATTTTGCCCTTATTTCTAATTTTGTTGTAGAGAGAGTATAAGCCATAATAGGAAGGAACAAGGGTTTTTGCTGGTTGAGATAAAGATAGCTATACAGGGAGTTGACTCACATTAATTTCCTGTGTGTGTGTTACCTTCTAGGTTAATTCTTTTTGTAATCACTTTTAGTCAATAAAATTACTTAACTCTCACTTTATTTATAAACTGCAAAGATTCTTCCTTAGCTTTTGAGGTATCTACCTTAAAACCTAGCCTTGGCTATGTTTAGTACTTTGTGACAAGTTAATTTGCTTTCATTTTCCTAGTAAGATTTTTTTTTGTTTTTTAGTGGTGGTACTGGATTTTGAACTCAGGGATTCCAGCTTGCAAAGCAGGTACTCTACTGCTTGAGCCATGCCTCCAGTCCTACTTTTGTTTTCCTTTGTCTGTTTCCTTGGTCTGTTTTCTTGGTCTGAAAAGACTGGGGATATAAAGTAGCAAATATAATTGAGTCTCTATTTTGTGTTGGTCACTGTACTGTGAATTACATGTATATTGTTCTGTTTCATTCTCTTAATAATACTATATTAAAACCAAAGAAGTGTAAGTCAAATATTCAAGGTCTTAAATATATATTGAATTCTAACCTGGACTTTTAAATTAAATTTCTAGTTTATTCTGAAATCATGGTACCATAGTGACCATGATTCTAGAAAAGTCATTGTATAAGACCACTTTCTTCATAAATTTCCTTTAATTTTTATTTAAGTTTAAATTTTGGAATATTTAATAATTATGGGTATAAGTAAAATGGATGCTATTTATTTAGTGTTCATTAAGTGCTAAGCATATTACTCATATAGTCATATATTCTACTCTATAATACTGTTTTCAGTGGAAAGCCCCCATTTTTAAGTTTAATATAAATCCCTCAATCTTTACCAAAAATACAATTTGAAATTTCTTTTAAATATGTTTAATTTTGTGAATTTAAAATACATGTTTCTTAGACTCAATGTGATATGCTACAATATACCACAGGAAAAATTACATTGTTTTCATCACATCTTTTTTGAGTATTTTTTTTTTTACCATTGTTGTTATTGCTGCTTTCGTTTTCTGGTGGTATTAGGCTAAGAAATTACCTTTGTGCTTATTAGACAGGCACTCAATCATCGGAGCCAAGCCTCCAGCCCTCAAATTAAGTGTTTTAAATTTATTAAAATTTTTTTTGTGGTACTGGTTATTGATCTCAGGACTTTGTGCTTGTTAGGCAGATGCTCTACTGCCTGAGCCATGCTCCCAGTCCACATGCCATATTGTTTTTAAAAGCAGCTTACTAAGTTTTTTCTGTACTCTTATATCACAAAATCCTTGAATTTAAATAGTATCTAACAATGAACCAATAGGTAATTCATCAAAGGTGAGCTTTGCAGCGTTTGCTTCTTTTATTGACTCATTTTCATCATTCACTTTATAGTCTTAGGTTCTACATAATCCAAAATATTCTTCACCTGGAACTGTATTTGAAATGCAGAATCTCAAGCTACTCTAGATTCATTGGGTCAGAGTCTACATTGTAATAAGATCCCTGAATGATTTATGTGCACATTAATATTTAGGAACCAAATTTGGTGCATAATCACAAGAACATGGAACATGAAAGTTCTGCACTGGCTGCAAACTATTGCTGAATATTAAAATAACAACCTTAATATTAGGCACTATCCAAGAAAGGCAGAAGGAAATAAAACAAAAGATAGGAAACTAGACACTCATCAAATCATGACATTAAAAAGGGCATTAAAAATATTTAATCTAAGCTTATTGATAGTAACTAGAACAAACTAGTCTAGCAATGGAACAGATCATTAAGGGGTTTGAATAAAATGGAAAAATGACTTCCAGTGAACACACAAGAACACTTTTCCATAGGGTCTGCCTGAAAATGAGTAAATTCTTGATTCACCTAAGCATCTCATTACAAGGAAATTATCCCCTTTTGATATCCATTCTAAAGGCATATATTTTTCCCAATTGCCCCTCACCTCAAAATCAACTTGATAATTCTCTTCATAGTTTCCCATGTGCTGATATGAATTTATAATTTTCTTAAATCAAATTTTCATTTTTGAAATTTGAGATAGTAATAAAAATTTAGACTCCTGGTATTTTTTCTTAATGTCACAGCTTCTCAAGTTTTAATTAAAGTATTTTTGACTGTATGTGAAAATTCTTAAGCTGCTTTGGAAGAAAATTAATTCCTGCCTGGACTTAAATTCATTCCTATTGTCTTGTGATGTAACAGGGAGAGAAAATAAGTTGGGAGACTAATAAATGAGTCACTTTTTTTATATAAAGTTATCTGAAAATTGTCATAAAAATAAAAAAATAATAAAACTTTGAAGTTACAGTCATGAGATAACTTTTTTCCTTTATCCAATCTCATATTTTCTAATTCATCCACTGAATTCCTAGCAGTCTTCAGACTACGGGAAATAAATAAAGCACACTTCAACTATATTACCTGGGAAAGTAAGATGATGACTCTAATATCAACTAATTAGCAGAAGCTGTTCAACACCTGTTCTGCAATTTGAATGTGATAGAATCTGTAGCCTCAGGGAGCCTATGGTCCAGTGAAGTGATAGATCTGATCATGAGAGAGCAGTAAACATGAGCATAAAATTATATGTCATGATTTCATTATTTATCTGTGGACTAAATGTTTCATAGGAGTTTAAAGAATTGGGTGAAAGAGGTTGGAATAACAAGCTATATAGGTTGAAAAAATTATACAAAATGTAATATTCTTAATACTAATCAATAATGTCCTATTGATTGGTTACTCTTAAATGTAAGCTGATACTAACTTTCAAACATGCAATTCAGCAATTCATTAATTATTCTTTACAAATTGCACCAAAGAGTTTACCACAGATCTCTCATGGTTTCCTTGAATCAATGCAAAGGACACATCAAATATTTCTGTGCTTACTAAAAGTAATTGCTAGTATTAGGTCATAATTTAAAAAGCATATGAACAAAAATGATTTTTGGGGAGGCTACATCTGTTTTAACCTGTATAGTGGCTTAAAAGTAGCACTTGGAACTAGACAACATCCAAATGGGTACTTTCAAGGTCAGCAGATTATAATTTAATAAACCCAGTGATTTAAAGAAAAGACAGAAAGATATTATATCATATGTTCATTAGTAGTTTTCTTTGATTCAGGAAAAACCTAAAATACATATCCAGATTCTTGAGGTTTCCTTCTATATCCTTGATGTCTCTAAATCCTGTCTGAGTTTTGGTCTGGCTGGTCAGGTTTGACAACCCATCTGCTATTCCTTTGGCTTAGCCTGGTACAATATTGACTTTTACAGGATGCTCTGTAAATATCAACATTTTTGTACCTGAACTCAAGCTGAAGCACTACTGTAAAATGTGGCCTGTAAGCAAACATGCAATGCCACTCTAACAGGATACCAGCAAGCTTTAATTAGAAAGTTAAATAAACAAAGTGGAAACATTGCTTGAAAAGAAAAACACAAGGAAAGGGAGTAGAATAGTAGTTGAGCAAATAAAATTAAAGCCATTATAAAACAAGAAGCTTATGTTTGATATGTTTAAGAAGGTAGAAAATGGGATACTTGGAAAAGTACAAAATGAAGAAAGAGATGAAATGATCAGAAGATAAGGTTAAATTTTGTTTTTAGACCACATTAACTAGACTTGATTACATTTGTGGACCTTTACCCTCATATTAGGCTTATGTAAATAGACATGGTATAAACATGAAGACTGAGGTGGTACAGCACCTGCTTCATATGTGAAAGGCCCTGAATTCAACTCCCCTGCCCTGAAATATCACCCTCCAAAAAAAGAAGATCTTCCAAAGAAAAAAAATCAATGTGAAGGGATATATACTGCAGTCTTTTTTTTAACCATTATTATTTCAATATTGTGAAAACCTATAATATTGGAATGATCAAAACATGCTTTACTCCATTTCAGAATCATTATAGTATACAGTTTATTTATTTTTGTTGCAGTACTATATTGTTGACCTGATACATAAGCCATTTTTCATGAAGTAAGAGAAAGGTAAATGGTCAGATGAATGAGAAAATGAGTAGAAAAATAAAAATGAAATGTTTTTTTCTAATAATTTTAATTTGTGTGATCATGCATGCCTGATAAGTTGAGGAGGGAAAAGTTGTAAAAAAAAAAATATGGATGTAAGCAAACATTCCACAACCAACAATCACTTTAAACTATGATTTTATTCTTCCCAATTCCTTTCCTTCTGTCCAAATGCATTATTTTATTAACATAACATGGAAAAAGAAAGAATGGAGAATACTCCCTGGATTCCAGTTAGTGGAATCTTTTGTAACAACAGAAAGAGTCTAAGTGTACATGAAAGTTATTTATTAAATTTTATTCAGATAATCGTCGTACATACATATACCATAAAATAAAAATAATATCTATATAATAGTTATCTAAATTCTTAATATGTATAAAAATCACAAACTAATGTTTCAACTTACAACCAGATACTTAGGAAAAATAATTGCCTAAACATCCAATATCCTGAAGATTCAGGCTTCATTTGTCTAAGAACTCTCAATGTTTGAAAAGAAGCAAAACAGAGGCAGGAGAATCAAAATCTTACAATTTAATCGAAATTATCCACTAAGCATTTCAAAATAGATTTTATGGTGGTCATATTAAGAATGACTACATTAATTTTCTCCACTTTACGGCTGATTAAGTATACCTGTATGGCGTTTAGTTGACTTCTGATGGCACTTGCTTAGCAGTTTGCATCTTTCTCAGATAAAGCAGTAGCCAGCATTTACAAGTCAAGTGCACACCAACATGCAGGAGTGGCTGTGAATTAAAAATTGCTAATTTGCTCCTAATTCTGTAAATTACATTTATTTTGGGAATGGTATTTCTGCTATTATATATTGAGAACTGAGCAGGAGAGACTGAGCTTGAGAGGCAAAATATGGGCAGAGTTAACACAAAATGCACCAAACTACCATCAAGACTGAAGGAAAGATAGTTTAATCTCAGGCTATGTATAAGCAAAATCAGGAAGTCAGTAACTAGGATGCATGCATAATGCAAGTTATGATTATAAATCCTAACAGAGGAGATATTCATTTCATATTAAGTGTCTACATACACTTTCTCACTATAAATAAAAAAAATTAAAAGTAAGATAAAATATCAAAACTGTTAATGCTCTATAAATTACACATTCTTGTTTTATAATTAAATGTATCTAGATTTTTTATTGGAAATTTATAATCTACTATGTAAAAAAGATGGATTCAGATTGCTTTTGATAGTTTTAGTTGAGTTAGCTCTCCAAACCTTGGTCATAATAATGCATGTTTGCTTTATAAAACAAATTTCTAAAATTCTTTTATTTTAAAAGTAACTTAGTCATCTGTAAACTGTAAACTGCTTTTAGTGACTTCAATATTTCAAAATGTTTATCAGAGAGATTCCAGAAAGAAAGTTTAGAAGAAGGAAAATAAACTATATAATCAACCACTATATTTTCTTTTTATTTATCTTTTAATTGTCCTCATGTGTGAGTATTGCTCATAATAATTATCAAATATACCTTTTAGCTGTCCAGGCTTTTCCAATACAATTTCTCTCATTTTTAGAAGACAGATATCTTTTTCACCAAAAATAGCAAATGCTTAGATTCCAGTGGATAGGAAAAACCATGATAGGCTACCAATATTGCCATTGTTATGTCTGTCATTTAATTGTGGCATTTATTTAATTTCAAACCTCTTTCAGTGTTACTCAGATATATTTGAAATAAAATATGCAAATAAATTCAGTCTCTCGAGAAGGGTAAATTCAACCGTGAAGCAGAATAGATTTCCATTTTCCTACTGCACTTTGGCACTTCTGTGTGTCCACTTACATTAGCCTATGAGAGTATGCCCAGCTCCGTCAGTCCCCAACAATGTGTTAAAATGACATGGTGAATTTAGAGTTCTGAGAGTAAATAAGCCTTGTACAGAAAAGGCCTTCCAAACCACGTAGGTATAGCAGAAACATTCCATGCATTTTAAATGCCTATAATCATAATTCTCCACCAAAAAATGTAGTATATGTTCTACCAGAATAATTATTTTTCTTCTGTAAGTATCAGACTGCTACCAGACTGAGTATTCTGGTCAGTATTCTTTTGTGCTCAGTATACCTGGTAATGCTGCTTAGTTGCTGAAAAAGGAAGAGGGCTCACATGTCAGGTGCATCATATGTTTTGACATTAAGCACACAATAATTAGCCAAATACCTAACTGCATAATGTGATGAGGGAGAACATGACAATTATATCTGAAGAGAAGTGTTTTAGGAAAGTTCCACTAAAAATAATAACATTAGTAACCCAAATAAATGTGTAGCTGAATCTCCATTTGGAAAGTGTTGCCTGCAGGAAAAAACTATAACAAAAAAAAAATGTGGCTTGCAAAGACAAGGTTAGACTGCCTTTAACAAGTCCTGTGACCCGGGGTTGAATATCTCTGCAGCATCCTTACCTCTCTTACTGAGCACAGTGGGGATGACTACATTGTTAACTGCTTTTTGATGAGAGTGTAAAGTGAGAGATCAAGGTCAAAGTTAATGATGTTTCTTTCTGTATGTTTTAATAAGCCTATATTTCTCTTTAGTAAAGTCTAAGTCTATTCCTTTCAAAGGTAAAAAATCTTCATATAAAATAAATAACTTTCATTCATAAAAAGTAGAAAAAACATTAAAATAGGCATTTCGTTAAAAGGTGTCATTTAAATATCTGGGTCCCTTCTAGAAGAATTCAAGTATACTAGTAAATGTCCTTAGGCTTATTTATAAGATTGACCATTTCTTTCATAACTTTTTGTATGTTTCTTCTAATTTGGGGTTCTTTTTTGAAATAAGTGTTCCAGAATGAATTCCTGCATTAAATCCTTTTGTAAGTTTTCCCCTTCTAACTCCAAGGGATTAAAAAAACCACACACACACATAAAAGATGAAAAAGGAAAGAAATTTTCTCCTATCCTATCTAAACTGAACAATTTTCTGGGTCAAGCTCAGTGTGAGTTCAGCCGAATGGCAGCAGGGAAGCCAGGGTGCTCCTGAAGAAGGTCACTGCTCCTCAGCACTGGCAGCTTTTCTCTGCCATTGCCATGCTAAGTTACCAAGTGTCCTGTGCCTTCAGCTGCAAAATACATATAAAAATCAGGTGTTATATACAATACAGGAAGAAGAGAAGAGACGCAGCCTTAATAGTTTTCTAAATAAATGTGAACTCATTTAAAAAAGCATATTTATTATTGTTTTCTTGTGTTTAAAAGCTATATGTTTGAAGTTGGTTTAGGTTAATCCTAACTTAATTTTCAAAAAGCTATTATGAAAATAAAGGCTATTTTCTATCAACTATGAATAATTGTAATTCTTTCTTCATAAAGTACATTAATACAATACTGCTCAAGGTCTGAATCCTAAGTTTTCTGATTTTCAAGGAAATAAGTCAACTGAACCATTTATGTTTGAGTAATAATGAGATAGATGAGGACATAGAAGCTAGTTCTGGACAGGAAATAAAATTTGAGGAGATATAAAATGGAATTCTGAATGTTTAAGAAGAAACACTCAATATTCTTGAGTGTTTGAATAACACTCAAGAAGCACAATCTTAAGAAGCTCAAACATTGCTTTTGGATTGATAAAGATTGATATACAAGTTCAGTGGAGAATTTCAATTGCTATTTTTAACATTTTATAAAAGAGGGAATTGAGTTTCATAGTCACGGTATGAAAAGGCCACATAGGTAATAAACAGACTAATGAAAGAAGGGTTAGTAACTTATTTCTAGTGGCTATAAAACAGACATCTAACTCATGGTGTCTTTTCATGTTGCAAAGAAAAATTTCATCTTTATTAAGTTGTACCTACTTTGCCTTATTTTGATCTATTTAGTGTGAATCATTACATTTTTCCAATTCTGCACTTAAAGCATTCTTTGTGAAAGTGAAAAAGACACAGAGCAAGTTGTTTAACTATACTAGCATCTAATTTCTCATTTACATATGGGAATAGAATTGAATAAGACAATTTATATAAAGCAGTCACTAAAGGACCTGACCCACAATAAATGCTCATATGCTTTAAATATTATTACTCTGAATCACCATATTTTACATCTGTGATTGGAAAATCACTGAAAGTTGAGCCTTGGCTTATGGCCTATGTAATTCTCTTTATATAATATAGTTCCATGATTAATTAAGTACTCAATGTAACTTGTTCAGAAAAATAGGTGATTGATTGATTGATAGCCATACAAAAATATTTCAAGATGGAAGTGTGGATTTTTACCTTTAGACCATTTTCATTAAAATCACCTATATTAACTGCTGGGTTGATGTTTTGGGAAACCTCTTTAGAAATTGCCTCAGGTAGAATAAAGAAGTCAATAAATCTGCATCAAAACAAGGTTCCAGTATATACCAATGTTAAGAATCATTAAATCTACCTGAATTTCTTGTCAAAACATTTTGTGCAATATTATGTAGCAGATGAACAATAAATTTGACATTTCTTTCCTAAATTCTTCCCTTTATCTTCTATTAAAAAAAAAACAGAACTCCAATATAAGGTTCCTCTGTTGTCAACTATAGAAAAGGAGATGCATCAATCCATTCCATTTTCCATGACATGTCAGCAAAAGTTCCTCTTTGAAATGTTCTATATTTTCATGAATGTTAACATATGGATTCTTACATAATATACTAATTTTGATTGCATTTAATCCAAAATTAGTCTTCCCCAACTTGTGTTTTCCTTCCTTCTTTTATAAATCATTCTACTTTTAAAGGCAGTTTTTCTGTGTTTATAAAAAGCACAATCTTAAGACAAAAATTACTGACAAAGTAGTCCTTAAAGACTTTATCTGCTACCAAATAGAAATGGGCAAGTAGCATCCTACTGCTGCAGGCAGGACCCAACCTGTAACAGTTTGCATGTAACCCATGAAGTCATCCGTTCAAGACACCCAGACTTCATTCCCTGAATCAACTAAATTGTTTTGTATCTATCTAGTCATTAAATTCTAAGCCATTCAGTAATAGGAATCATGTGTTCTTCACATCTTTGGCCCCAACCTCTGACAACATTGGCTATCATTGATATTTTTGTTCTTACAGAATGAATGAAATAAAGTATAAATGTTTGTAACTTTAGGGATATAGTTAATTGTAGGGGGTCAAACACATCCAATCTATTGCTAATTAAATGTGGGAAGTGAAAAACAATCCTAGCTATTTAAAGCAGGAACTGGAATAAACAATGAAAATTATCTTAGCTGTCAAAAACATACATGGAAGAAATCACATTGGCAAAAAAAAAAAAAAAGAGAAAGAGATTTAAAAATAATTTGACAAAAAAATAAGTCTCTTTCGCCACTGTCCAGCCAGCTTGTCAATTTAATTTGCCATTGGAGAAAAGGAAGGGACAAGAGTCAAAACAAGTGTTTGTTTTGTTTCCATTTTAATGGGGGAAAATCAAGTGAAAGCACAGCTATACCAGCTGTGAAGAGCTGCTGACACCTGTGGTTGCCACATCCCATGCTTGTGAGATAGGTCAGAAGCAGCTAATGACAGCTGATAAAATGAGGTGAGGATACAGGGAGCTGGAGAAGTGAGGAGAAAAATAGTGCCAGATAAAAACAGAAGGAAAAAATGAACAAATGGTGCCCATAAATGTCCAATTTCAAAACGCCTATTTTTATCTTTATTTTTCTAATTAGTACAAAGTCATACTCTTTCTTTTCCCTCCTTCTGTTCACTAAAGAAAATGTGATGAAAATGGATAAAAATGAAATTTCTGCCTTATGTGCCATATACAACTCTAAGTACCTGCCAGGCTCAACTAAAACCTTGCAATATTCTCTCCTGACTATTTATACTCCTTTCCTCCTTCATTTCTCCACTTCTCCACCCCTTCTAGGACTGTGGTGAAAAAAGGATTCATTCTCTGAAAGCAAGATTGTGTGAAACTCAAAGGAAGCTTGACTTTAGCTACAGGTTTAAAGGGAGGTATGACATGCGGGTGGGAGGCTGTGAGCACTTGTGTGCTGGCAGAAGTGGAGGAGAGGGCGGGATGGATAGAAGTGGTTTCTTTGAGCACAGGCTGTCATTATGCTCATACTCAGATTTTAAAAGATAATTTAAAATAGATACACATGACAAATCGTGACATGTGCCCAAACTTTCATTGCTGTCTCCATCCTGAGATCCCTTGTTATAAAGAGGTCCTAGAAATAGCAATTCAGCATGATTGACAATGGAAAACAGCAAGGTGACATCATGAAAATGGTTAAGTTAGGATAAAGAATAAAGTAACAGGAGAAAAAAATTAACTATATATTTAAAACTATTCCTTTTGACCTTTTTTTTCTTAATTATCTAATGTAGGATCCTCTGCATGATTTGATCATGTCAATGAAGATCAATTTGGGCACTGTGGGGGCTGCTGAACATTCTGAGGCTCTATCCGGAAAGGGGGCTGAGAAAGAACATAAGAATTCAAAGGATATTAGTGGGCTCAGCATGTCTGAGAAGTTCATTACCAGCAAGTGCCTGAATAAGATGCAGTTGGTATTAGAATAATTCAGAAAATCAGTGGGTGAGCTGATATCTTTGAGAAAAGGAAGTTTAGGGTTTGTAATGAGGAGCCCTCTATGTTATATAACAGCACTCACATAGAAATATTGACTTAGCAGATCAAATGCTCCCAGATACTAGGTGGGAAACTTGGAAGGTTCACAGACTTTAAGGTTAATCCACCTAATGGAAATATTTCCTAACATTAATGAGGTCAATCACAAATAATAACCAGAGATGGAGCAAGGTACCACAGAGATGCTGGGAATTAATGAGCCATAATATTTTCCCTCAAAACTGACAAGTTTAGGAATAAAAAAGACACTCAAACAGATTATTAGAATACAGCATGCTCAATTCAAATGAAATAGAAGAGATAATGTAAAGGGGGACAAGATTGAATGATAATTACACCCAGTTTTTGATCAGGGAGTTAGAGAAGGCTACTAGAAATGGTGATGTCCAAGGGGAACAATGAGTAGGAATTAGCTGCCAAAAATGATGATACACACAAAGGCATAGAAGCAGACAATCAAAATAATCTAAAGTGTGCTGGGACTTATAAAACCTAAGTGAAGAAAGAGCATAAAGTGATAAAATGCATGGAGTTTTGGGGATGGGTAGAGAGTGAAGCACATTTAATGCCTTAGAGAATCTTATACTGTGTTAAAGAGCTCAGAGTTACATTGAAAGCAAAAGGAAGTTAGTTGTTTGTGCATCCCTCTGGTACAATGTAGAAGGTTTACTTTCCAAAACTGTAGATAGGCAGGACAATTAGAATAAAAATAGCACAGGTGAAGACAGAATTAGAGATTGTGAGGCTTACATTTCAAGTTTATATGTAATATCAAATGAATTTTTCTAACAGCCTGTTTTTATAATCAATTATATTAAGAATCTATGAACTCTTTGGGGAATAAGATAATGATCATCTTACCACTTATTCATCTGTATTTCTTTTTCTAAAAATGTAAATAACTGAAATCTAAATAGAACTGTGACAGTAAATAAATTGAAGGAGTCCGGGGACTGTCACTCTCAAATATGGCACCATGGTAGCTGACTGTTTCCAATTAAAGAAACTTGGAAAACAACAGATACTGGAAAAAGCAATATTCTACTACCTTCTTATCTCTGGAGTCCAAAGAAGTACTTAATGACCTCTGGTCCCTTCCCTGATTTCCCTTAACTAAACTCCTCCCATAGGAGGAGAGACAGAAGTCCGTTAACATACTTGAGCAGATTTTCTTTTCTGGTTTCTTTTTTTATTTTATCATTTTTAAATTTATTCACATATCATATGTGCATACATTGTTTGGGCAATATCTCCTTCCCCCCTTTCTGGGCAGAATAATTTTGGGGGTGTTTAGTTTTTTGAGCTCCCTGTCTATTCTGGTTATCAGTCCTTTGTCTGAAGCATAGCTAGTGAATATTTTCTACCACTCTGTAGGTTGTCTCTTCAATTTAGAGACTATTTCTTTTGTTGTGCAGAAGCATTTTAATTTCACATAGTCCCATTTGTCTATCCTTTCTCTTAATTGTAGGGCTGCTGGAGTTCTACTGAGGAAGTCCTTGCTTATACCTATTGCTTCCAGAGTATTCCCTGTTGAGTAGACTTTTGTAACACACTATTACCCTCTATTTCTTTCTTCAAAAGACTCATTTCTAAATCATGGTGTGTTCTATGGGCCAAACAGACTTTGTCCTAGTCAACTGTGTGTTCTGCAAACTCATTCATTTCCTCTAAATATTATTTACTTTTCCCTGGCATTTCTAGTCTCCTCTTCTTCTATAGAAGAAGGGGAGCATAAGTTTCTAAATAATTTTGACAAAGTAGATAATCATATTTGTATGATATTCCCCAATGCTGTCATGTTTACCATTTGCATGTTAATAAATTTGTGTTCCTCTCCTATTTGGTCTTTGTCAGTTCATTCAAGGAATCTTCACAAAACAGAAGGAATTTCCCTTTTCCTCTATAAAAACCAAGTAATATTTTCTTAGCATAAGTAAAATAACAATTTGTAGTATTTTGTTAACTATAAATAAATATATATCCATAAGTAACTGATATTAGATGGTATTAATTTAATATAATGCTCTTATGCTTATTGGTACTTCTAGAAAGGAGAGATTAATTTGATGAAGTTAAATGTATATTCCTAAAATATTCTGGGTTGCTGGCTATCATCTTCATGAACAGTCTTGGCAACGTTCGGTACTCTGACATTTGACATTTAGTACTTATTTTATTTTTAATTCAAGTAGTTTGAAACCTAAGCAATATGAATTTTGTATGGATTATGATTAATAGGTAGATATTTACCTAAGAAATTATTTAAGACAGTGTGTGGGGAGAATAATAGTTCTAAGAGATGATCTGTGGGAAAAGGGGGAGAGTATACTTCATAGTTAATTAAATTTGGCAATTGTAAAATTTCAAGAGATTCACAATGCACATTAGCATTTTAAAAGCTTTAAGGATCACTGAAGAAAAAAAGCTGTTCAATTATTTTCTGTGAAACATTTCAAAAATGCTTTAACCATATAACTTCTTTTATTTTGAAATGACAGTTAACATCATCGTCATGATACTATATATATTGAATTCTTATTCTCTAATACTTTGTAGTACATACTTAATCTTAATTAATAATTCTGTTCTTTAGATGGTACTGTGTCTCTCCCATCCAAGGAAACCCTAGCTTATAACTAACTGAAGTCTTACAAGTAGTGTCAGAGCAAAGTTTGAAACAAATACTTTAAGTTACACATCTATATTCTTAGCCAATGAATAATACCTTTTATATACAAAGTATTTGTTTCTTAAATTCACTTGTAAACATTCTTTCTGATATATTGATGCAACACTTTTCAATTAGTATCATTATTATTTCCAATCTTATTTTAAATTCAGGTTTTTGAATAATTTTCTGTTATATTAATTAGTATTTATTAATCTACTGTTCTGAAGACTCTAAATAATTTAATTTCTGTAGGATATTTTAACTGTATTATACTTATATGTCAAAATATAGCTAAATAACATGTTCAAATAAGCATTTCCATTTTATAAAAGCAATATTAGCATATTAAATTCTCATTAAATCATTGTGGACATTATGCTTTTAAAAGTATTTCTTTATGTACTATGATCTCCCCACTGAGTAAGAAATATATGCTACCTACTTTTCTATTACAACTAGAATAATCTTTTACATGACAATTATTACTATGTGAGCATAAATGTGACAATTAAGATACCTATGAAATATGCAATAAGAATGTACTCTTTCATAAAGTTTAGGGATTTAATTGTCATTAAAATTGTCTAAGAGGGTGTTCTAAGAATCTTTTAAGAAATTCAAGTAAATAAAACTATGTACCATATATTGGTACAGTTAGCACACTATTTGCTCCAACTATTAAAAATTAATTATATATATTTATGTTTAAATAAATACATAAAATTTTAAAACTCCCTGAATTTGTCATATAAATACACTTCTTTGACAAAGTACATTGAATAAAATCTTTGCTGGTGATGTGATGATTTATGACTGTAAAAGAAAATGGTAACTTATTTTTGCCTTTTTAAAAAAGTTATAGTATTTAATATGTCATTTTACCTATCTTCTTCTAAAATGAACACATAGATGAATTAAAATTTTTGGTCATATAAATAAATATACATTTTGTTGTCCTATGGGCCTGAGTATTCATAGGTATATCTTTCTGCTAATGTGGTGGGGACAAAGAGTGAAAGTTTAGGTTCTGTACAACTTTCTACTTTAGATTTCCATGGATAAGATGACTGGTAACATTTCTCAGATATTTTGGAGCCTGTGATCAAAATAATCTCAAGAAATACCAGAATAAAAACAGACCTCCAAGGATATCTAATTAGTTCTAAGTTAAATGCAAATCTAGGTTGTCATTTTATCTGGTCCAAAGAGAAATGAAAAGACCAACCATAGTGTTGTGACTTTTATTTAAAGTTAATGTTCTCAAAATAAGCAATTCTCCTTCATGCTGAGATCATTTAATCTTACGTTTTTGCATTTAAGTGGCTTTTTAAATAAATTTCCTGATGTATCACTGGTAAATTTGAAACCTACTTTAGATTAATCTAGACTCAACCAAATGAGAACAGAAGAGTTACTAAAAGCTAATGGTAAAATGTGAAAGAGAGGTATAAGAGCAAATTAACATTTTTATACACCATCATTTATAAATATTTTAATGAAATCATTATAAATAACTCAAAATATACCTGATTTAAAAGAAGACATTGTACCTCATAAATACCAATATTTATTATGTATCAATAAAACAAAAAGAACATTGAGATAGGATGTGTCACAGTCAGAGAAACTGAGAATTAGAGAAATTAGCTCTTCCAAGATGGTACAACCATGAGAGGGACAACCAGGTTTCAAATTCATGCTTAGACACTCTTAAACCCACATAGATGTGTAAGTCAAAAGAAATTTGAAGAACTGGATAACATGAGTAGACAAATAACTTTAATAAATGAAGATTATGTTAGCTGACAATAAACAAACTGAATAGTGCAGAACCTCAAAAGAGGGATAGGTTTTGTGAACTTAAGGACAGGTGACAAGTTCAACTTCATTCACTTCCTTGCATTGTGCAGTTCATTTTTTAAAAAATTAACTTTGACATGATATTTGTCTTTATTTCTTTACAAAATTAGGTCTCTGTGATAAAATGTGCTTCTTAAGAGCTCACATGTATTATAACCCTTGGAGGTGGCAAGATGCCTGACAGTTTTTAATATCCAAGAATGTCTGCTGAAGGAAAGGATGAAAAAATAATGAATGATCATTTTGTACAAAACTCAAGTGAACTTTTAAATTAACTAACATTTTTGCCATAGGAGATATCCCAAAACTATCACCCCAGCTGGATTTATACTGCAGACTATGTGCTTTTCTTAAGACAGATGCAGTGGGTCTTTCTTGTAAATCTATTACAATCCAATTATTTTCTTTCACAGAAAATTGGTTTTCTTTTAATTAGTCATAGTTTAAAAAAGATAGAACCTTCTGAAATTACTTTGGAAAGTATTTTAAACAGCAGCACAAAGTAACAGTTGCAATTACATTGAATTAAAGGAGAGGGAGTCTTTAAAGTAATCTTGCAACTGTTCTCAGAGACTTAAGATATTCTTACTTTGAAACTATAATCATCTACAGACATTTTACCAACAGCATGAGAATGTAAGTTTTTTGAGAGTGAAGGCATTTATTTTTTTACTCAACTCTTAAATTTTGAAAGCCTAGAATATTATTTAGCCTTGAAAGACATTAAATAAATATTTGTATAATGAATATTTTGATAAATGAACTAGAGGTACAGAGTTTACCAAATTATATAAAGCCAATATCAATGGCATATATTTATTATATGTTCTAGTTGTAGAGGACTTTCTAAGGCATTTTAGAAATTGTGAGCAAGTATTTATTTGAAGCCTATGAGCAGGAGAAGAACAAAAAATAAATAGATAATGCCCTTACTTGTGTGAGTTTACAGTTTATTGAAGGAAGAAAACCCAAACAAAGCAAATATACTGTACTCTTGGACTCTGACTGAAGAGATTTGTAAAGTTACCAAAGACTAGGACTCTTTTCTCCCCCCCCCCATTTTTGAAAGAGCATTATTAAAACTATCTTGTCTAGAATCTTAAAATATATACATATATATACATATATATGTATATATAGATAAGTATATATATATAGATTTCATTTACACTTATCTATATGTATACACATATATATAGACATATATGGACTTCACATATATATATATTTGTATATATATGTATACAAACACACAAATATAGACACACACACATGTAATCTCAGGTAATTCTAATGGTGTTCATTGTGTGTGTGTGTGTGTATATATATATAATTTTTAATATCTTCATAGATAATTCTGACATGCAGCTAGGCTATACAACATCCAAAGTAAATAAATAATCATAAAACATGCCAGTGATGACTGCTGTTATGAAGCAAACTTAAGCAGACAAAGAGGAAAGACCTTGGCATGGGCTGTTGAACAGTGGTATGGATATCCAGTGGAGAGCATCCCAGGAACATCCAGAATTCCAGGATGGCTGCTACTAAGCCAAGAGGAGCATGGTAAGACAATATTTTTTCAGGGGCCACAGCAAGGGTTTCTTGCTTTCCCTTAAGTATGATAAGAGGACATTTGGGGAATCTCAGTGAGAGCAACATGATCTAGCATTATTTAGAAATACAACCCTCAGTCCATACGGAAGAGAAGCTGTCTCCATGGACTGGAAAGGATCCGAAAGAGAAGGGTAGACACAGGATGACTCCTGGATTTTTGCCTCAAGAAACAAAGTAAGTGGCAGTTTTGTGCTCATAACTCTTGGAATTATAGGTGTTTGTATTCTTATCTAGCTGAAAAGGCAGAAGATTGGTCTTGTGACTTAAAATACTATGGTAAAATCATCTATTTAGAGTTCTCTTTCTTTTTCACATGTATATATAGTGTTAATCATATGGACACATGGCACACAAGCATATTTGCATAATCATATGCACAGCTATAAAATGTTCCTAAATCTAAAGAGACTTTTTTTTGCTGCACATTAGAAAATAGTGACAGAAAAAAAGAGAACAATACTATATTACAATGCATCTATGCCATAGGTTAGTTCCATCAATATGAACCTAGGAATTCTTGAGGAGTATTAAAAGCTTAGGAGGAATGAAAAAAAAATGAAAGTAACATCGAAAACAGAAATGAAATCTTGGTCAGATCAATGAATAAATTTCAGCTTTGAGATGGCAAAGGCATTTTTAAACTGGCTTTATCTTAATTTTAATGTTGCCACTTCTCTTTTGATAAAAGCTGAATAATGGTTGAGGTTCATTACTGTGCCTAATTTGCCTTACAATATTACATTTCCTCATTTTGTTCCATGCATCATTATAAATTTGAAGCTATACATTTTAACTTAAAATCACTTATAGTGTCAGTGACAGCTTTCTTCATTTCCATTTTGTTTTTAAAGGCACTTTTTACTTACATGCTGGTTTTTCATAGCAATATGACTTTTTATTGTTATTCATATTAATTACCAATACAACTAAGTATGAGCCAAGGGTTTCACTTATTCTAGCTAAAATAAAGAACTAAAGATGCAGATTAGGTGCTAGAATACCTGTTTTTTAGATTAAGATCCTGATTTATTAAAAAATTCAAAATGTTGCAAATTACTTCTAAAATCCTTCTAAGATTTTGATACTACATACTTTAAGTTTTTATTTTGTAAATAAATAATTATTCATTTTGAGGAAAATGGTCCCAAAATAGTACATCTAAAAATATTAAAGGTATATGGCTTAGTTGAAGGAAATTAAAAGAAGATAATTCTCAGGGGCCAAAATTTCAAAAAGGCTTTAACACAAGAGAGAAAAATCTTGAATATTCTTTAATGTTAAGGAACCTAGTTTAAATATCTCAAGCCATATATGAAAGCAATAAAGAAAATCTGGGAACCAGGACAGATGAGAGACTGAAAAAAATTATCTTTCATGTTACCAGAGCTCTACAAAAGTAGCAACCTTATTAAATAAGTCAGATAAAAGGAAAAGTGGGATTACTTGCTATACTGAGCCCTGTAAATAGACCAAACAAAGACTGTGACTAGATAAAAGAAAGTATATCTCAGCTTTATCTTATTTCAAAGAAAGGAGAGAGAGAGACAGAGAAGAAAGAGGGAGAGAAGGAAAATACATAAGAACTAAGTACTATGGAATGTGGAAATTAAAGGTCAAAGGTTAAAAAAAGATATCAGGTAAGTAATGAATAAAGTTAATAAATTAAATAATAAAATAAACCATTACTACCATCACCAAGAAAAATAGCAGAGATAATGGGAGATAAACTACATAGTTATGTATCTCAACTCAATAGAAATTAGTTAAAAGCCTTAATTTTCAATGTAATATAATACACCTTCAGAATATTTAAACAAAAATTTTTACAAAGCAACTGGAATACAATAACAAATCTATCTTTACAGCAGCATATTATAACACAACTCATTTGATAATTGTTACATTAATCATGTTTCAAGAAAAAAATCAGGAAATTATGTGAAATATGAGCAAATTAATTAATTGATACTCACTCAAACCTGCTTTCCACATGGAAAGAATACATTGTTAGAGCCACTGAAATGTTTACAAAATTATCATCCTTTGATATCCACAGGAGAATGGCAGAAATAAAGCACCAAGAAGAATCAAAACTTCGACACCCTGAATCCCCAGCCCATACAAAGTTTCTCCATGCCACATTACACTGAGAAAATAAGAGGGCTGCTGGGCCACCAGACATGGGCTCCAAACCTGCTTGGGAGACATCGGAAGACCAACAGGTGAGCACCAAGCATCACATGGTATTCCCATAGCCACCCCTGAGATAAACCAGCATAGTCCCCTGGACAGACTGACCCCCCACCCTGGAAAAAAATAACTGAATAATAAACAAGGAACTGCAAAGGAACACACAGGAGAGGAGGCAGGGTGTGTAAGTGCACTGGAGAGGGGAGGGAGGAAAGGAGCTGATATCTACATGAACTTTCAGTAAACAAAGACTGGAAAGCTAGAAGGGCTGACAGCAGGCAGGTGATAAGCTGTTGCCTGAAATGAGGCAGGTAGCAGTCTACAAAGCTTATCTCCTGAGCTAGTGAGCAATGTCCAAAGTCAAACAACACTGCAAAATTGAAAAACAATCAGCAAACCATCATAACATGCTGACAGAAAGGAGCTGGCTAACCGATCTCTGACCTTGCCCCAGACAAATGGGGCAAGGCAAAGAATCAAGCCCCCAATAAACCAACACAGTTAAAATCCAACTCCAAAACAGGATGGCTGGTGGGCTACAGAGCTGTTCTCTGGAACCTGAGGATAATATACATACTTAAAGAGCTACACTCACTAAGTGAGTAGCTGACAAAGCAGCTGCCATTGAAAGACAAGAAAAAAAAAAAACTTAGTCTCACCTCTTGGTGAGACTAAGACAGAGTCTCTGCTTAAATACCAACACCAAGACTGGATGCTGAGGGAGTAACACCAGAACTACTAAGAATGAAATTCTATTGTACCTGATCCTGGAATTTTTGTGTGTGTTTGTTTGATTGTTTTGTTTCCTGTTTGTTTATTTGTGTGTGTTTGTCCATCTCTCCCTGTTGATTTCTTTTTTTGTTGTTTTTAGTTTTACTATTGTGAGTTACCTAATACTAAATTACACACAGACCAGGGACAGAAATAGCATACACACACTAACCTAAAACCCAACACATTCACAGAACAAAATTAAACCAAGGGAAAGAAAACAGGTGACTGAAACCAACAATAGCCTACTGAGAACATAGTTACACAGTACCAAATGGAACAATGGAAAGACGAAAAAGGAAAAGAAACCATTCTCCCCCCAAAAATAATTAAATACAAGATTCAGAGGGAAATGAAGAAAATTAATACCCATTTCTAGACTCCAACAAAATGATAAACTACACCAAAGAACCCAATGAAGCCCACCAGAACAATCTGAAAGAAGAAATCCTGCAAGTAATCACTGAGAATTTCATGGAGCTGTTACTAAACATGGTCAACCAAAATGTACAAGAGGCACTCAAGAAATTCCAAGATACCAAAATAAAGACTATGAGAAGACACAGAAACAAATAAATGAACTCTTAGTAGCCCTAAATAAGCACCAAAGTGAAGCAGAGAACACTATAAATAGAGAGATAAATGAATTAAAGACAAAAATTGACAATATTAAAGAGGAAGTGACCCATGATATGGAAAACCTCAGGAAAAAGAATTAAACAGAAATACAAAACATAATGGAAGGCCACTCCTGCAGACTAGAACAAGCAGAAGACAGAATCTCAGAACTTGAAGATGAAATGGAAAATAAAGGAAAAACTGAAGAGCTATTAGTCAAACAACTTAAGACCTATGAAAGGAATATTCAAGAACTCAACAACTCCATCAAAAGACCAAACCTGAGAATCATGGGCATTGAAGAAGGAGAAAAGGTGCAAGCAAAAGGAATTCATAATATATTCTACAAAATAATAACAGAAAATGTCCCAAATCTAGAAAAAGCTAGGCCCATTCAGGTATAGGAAGCCTCCAGGACACCAAACAGACTTGACCAAAATATATTATCATTAAATTAAAATTAAATTAAAAATATATTATCATTACAACAACAAGCACAGAGAATAGAGAAATCATATTGGAGGCTGTAAGAAAGAAAAAATGAATTATATACAAAGGTAAACTGACCAAAATCACAAGATTTCTCAACAGAAACCTTAAAAGCAAGAAGGGCATGGAATAAGATATTCCAGGCACTGAATGAAAATATCTACAACCATAGGATACTCTACCCAGCAAAACTATCCTTCAAAATAGATAGAGCAATAAAAGTCTTCCATGATAAGCAGAAACTAAGACAATATATGACCACCAAGCCACCACTACAAAAGATTCTACAAGCAATTCTGCACACAGAGAGTGAAAGCAAACAAAACCATAAAAGGGCAGGCAGTACCAAACCACAGGAGAAGAAAAGGCAAGAAAGTAGAGAGTAACACTGATTCAGCTGCACACAAACAAACCCTTAAACAACAAAACCAACTAAATGATAGGAATCACCACATACATATCAATACTAACACTGAATGATAACAGACTTAATTCCCCCATCAAAACACATGGTTTGGCAAACTAGATTAAAAAAGAAGATCCAACAATCTGTTGTTTACAGGAGACCTACCTCATCAACAGAAACAAGCACTGGCTGAGGGTGAAAGGCTGGAAGAAGATTTATGAAGCCAATGGCAGGAGTAGCAATACTTATCTTGGACAAAGTAGAGTTTAAACTTACATCGATCAAATGAAATAAATATAAGAGATAAAGAAAGACACTCCATATTAATAAAAGGGGAAATACACAAAAAGGAGATAAAAATAATCAACCTATATGGACCCAGCATCAAACACATTTCATCAAACACATGCTGAAGGACCTAAAAGCACATATAGACTCCAACACACTGGTAGTGGGAGACTTTAATACTCCCCATCACCAATAGATAGGTCAGACAAACAAAAATTCAATAAAGAAATTCTAGAACTAAATCACACCATAGATCAAATGGGCCTAGCTGATGTCTACATAATATTTCATCCAACTTCTGCACAATATACATTCCCAGCAGCCCATGGAAACTTCTGTAAAATTGATCACATCTTAGGGAACAAAGCAAGCCTCAGCAAATAAGAAAATAGAAATAATCCATGCATTCTAGCTGGTCACAATGCATTAAAACTAGAACTCAACAACAAAAATAATAGCAAAAGACATGCAAACAGTTGAAAACTGAACAATACATTGCTTAGCAATCAATGGGTCATTGGTGAAATAAAAAAGGAAGTTAAAAGTTTCCTGGAAGTTATGAAAATGAAAACACAACCTACCGGAACCTATGGGATACAGCAAAGGCAGTCCTAAGAGGAAAGTTTATAGCCATGAGTGCATATATTAAAAGGACAGAAATCAATGACATAATGCTACATCTCAAACTCCTAGAAAAACAAGAACAAGCAAATCACAAAACAAGCAAAAGGAGAGAAATAATAATGGGCTAATAATAATAATAAAGGGCTGAAATTAATGACATAGAAACAAAAAAAAGCATACAAAGAATAAATGAAACAAAAACCTGGTTGTTTGGAAAAGTAAACAAGATTGACAGACCCCTGGCAAACCTTACGAAAATGAGGAGAGAAAAAAGCCAAATCAGTAAAATCAGAAATGCAAAAGAGGAGATAATGACAAGGAAATCCAGAAATCATCAGACACTACTTTGAGAACCTATATTCTAATAAATTTGAAAATCTTGAAGAAATGGACAAATTTCTAGATACTTATGACCATCCAAAGTTGAACCAAGAGGACATTAATCACCTGAATAGATCTATAACACAAAATGAAATTGAAGTATCAATAGAGTATCCCAAAAAAGAAATGTCCAGGACCTGTTGGATTCTCTGCTGAATTCTTTCATACCTTTAAAGAAGAACTAATGCTAACTCTCCTTTTACTTTTCCATGAAATAGAAAGAAAAAAACACTGCCTAACTCATTATGTGAAGCCAGTATTACACTCACCCAAAATCAGAAAAAGACACCTGCAAAAAGAACTATAGGCCAATCTCCTCAATGAACATCAAAGCAAAAATCCTCAATAAAATAACAGCAAACTGAATCCAACAACACATCAGAAAGATCATTCACCATGACCAAGTCAGCTTCATCCCAGGGATGCAGGGGTGGTCCAGCATACACAAATCTATAAATGTAATACAGCACATTAATAGAAGCAAAGACAAAAACCACTTGATCATCTCAATAGGCACAGAAAAAGCCTTCTACAGGATCCAACACCACTTCATGATAAAGGCTCTAAGAAAACTAGGAAAAGAAGGACTGTACCTCAACATTATTAAAGATATATATGACAAACCTACAGCCAACATCGTACTTAATGGAGAAAAACTGGAACCACTTCCTTTAAAATCAGAAATGAGACAAGGGTGCCCACTATTCCCACTCCAATTCAACATAGTCCTGGAATTCCTAGCCAGAGCAATAATACTAGAAGAAGAAATAAAAGAACACAAATAGGTAAAGAAACTGTCAAAATATCTTTATTTTCAGATGACATGATCCTATATCTTAAAGACTCAAAGAATTTTACCCAAAAACTCCTAGACAACATAAATAGGTACAGGAAGGTGGCATGCTATAAAATCAACTTACAAAAGTCATTAGCTTTTCTGTACACTGACAATGAACAAATTGAGAAAGAATATATGGAAACAATTCCACTTACAATTGCCTCAAAAAAAAATTAAATACCTAGGAATAAACTTAACAAAGAATGTGAATGAACTCTATAAGGAGAACTACAAACTCCTGGAGAAAGAGATAGAGGAAGACTACAGAAGGTAGAAAGATCTCCTGTGCTCATGGATTGATAGAGTCAACATAGAAAAAATGGCTATACTACCAAAAGCAATCTCTATGTTTAATACAATTCTTATCAAAATCCCAATGACATATATCACAGACATTGAAAAATCTACCCTAAAGTTCATTTGGAAACACAAGAGACAGCAAATAGCCAAGGCAATACTCAGCAAAAAGAACAATGCTGGAGGTATCACAATACCTGACTTCAAACTATATTACAAAGCAATAGCAATAAAAATGGCATGGTACTGGCATAGAAACAGACATGAAGACCAGTGGAACAGAATAGAGGACCCAGATATGAATCCACATAGCTATGCTCACCTTATTTTTGACAAAGACACCAAAAACATAAAATGTATGGCCAAATGGACAAATGGGACTACATAAAATTGAAAAGTTTCTGCACAACAAAAGAAATGGTCTCTAAATTGAAGAGAACACCCACAGAGTTGGAGAAAATATTTGCTAGCTATACATTAGACAAAGGACTGATAACCAGAATATACAGGGAACTTAAAAAACTAAACTCTCCCCAAATCATTGAACCCATAAAGAAATTGGCAACTGAACTAAACAGAACTTTCTTGAAAGAAGAAATTCAAATGGTCAGAAAAACACATCAAAAAATTCTCACTATCTCTAGCCATAAAGGAATGCAAATCAAAACCACACTAAGATTCCACCTCACCCCATTTGAATAGCTATCATCAAAAACACCACCACCAACAGGTGTTGGCAAGTATGTGGGGAAAAAGCAACCTGCCTACACTGCTGGTGGGAATGGAACCCAGTGCAACCACTCTGGAAAAAAAATATGGAAGCTTCTTAAAAATCTAAACATAGATCTGCCATATGATAAGGCAATCTCACTCATGGGGATATACCCAAAGGAATGTGACTCAGGTTACTTCAGAGGCATCTGCACCCCCATGTTTATTGCAGCGCTATTCACAATAGCTTTGTTGTGGAAAAATCCAAGATGCCCCACTACTGACGAATGGATGAAGAAAATGTAGTATTTATATGCAATGGAGTTTTACTCAGCCATGAAGAAGAATGAAATCTTATCATTCTCAAGTAAATGGATGGAACTGGAGAACATCATTCTAAGTGAGTTTATCAGGCTCAGAAGACCAAAAATTGTATGTTCTCCCTCATATGTGGACTTTAGATCTAGGGCAAATACAGCAATGTTGTTGGACTTGGGTCACACGCTAAGCGGAGAACACATATGGAAGGGATGGGGATAGGTAGGAAACCCAAAACTTGAAAGTGTTTGATGTCACCCCTGCAGAGGAGATAATACAGAAACCTTGAAGTGACAGAGGTCAATATGGGAAGGTGATCGGGAACTAGTGAAAAGGTCAGGTAGAGATGAATCAAACTTGTGCATGCAAATAATGCTAGGAATCTCTCTGTATAGCTATCCTATCTCAACTAGCAAAAACGCTTTGTCTTTCTTATTATTGCTTATTTCTTCTCTTCAGCAAAATTGGAAAAAAGGGCAGAACAGGTTCTTCCTGGAAATAAGGGGTGGGTAGCAGGGAGAGGGAGGAATTGGGGGGTAAGGGTGAGAAATGGCCCAAACAATGTATGCACATATGATAAATGTATTTAATAAAAGAAAAAAATAAAGTCACAACAAATTTTATAATGACCATATTATGACTATAGATAATTCAAAATCAAAAATAGCACATTACATATTTGAAAACCTCATTTGCTTAGGAACTTAAAGTTTTCCAAATGATATTTGTTTCAAAAAAGAAATCTCAATGCATATGTGAAAAAAATAACAACTCTACCAATAATTAGATATTTTAACTTGTCAAACTTGAAGAATATATTCATATATACAGAACTTATAGAAAGTAATTACAGACTACAACAGAAGACTGGAAATTGATGTGGTAAGTATTTAAATTTATGTTATTAAATGATAGTTTAACAAATTAAAAGGAGGTAAAAAGTAATTTTAATACAGCAGAAATTAATGAATTACAAATTCAGAAACAGTCAAATTATAACATCTTAAAGCTGAAGTAATTATTATATCCAGCAAAGTTAATAAAAAGTCAGAATTGATCAAACCTATATTGTAAATGAAGAAAGGAATAGCTAGAGATGCAATATGAATTAAAGACAATAAAGTGATATTTTGAAGGACATAATGTAGATATATTTAAAAGCATAGACAAAATATAAATGACCTAGAAAAATTTACTCAAAATGAAGAGTACTTTGATAACTTTTATTGCACTATTAAAGAAATTAAGTAATTACTAAAACATCATGCTCCATGTTTTAACTGGCAAATTCTATCAGTGATTTTGAAAAAAATAATCCAATGTTAAACTAATATGAAGATTAGAAATAAAGATTCTCTACTCATTTTTGAATAATTGCACATTGAATACCAAAACCAGACAAAGAAATGATGAGAACAAAAATCTACAAGCAGTTCTTATTCACAAATATTAAAAATTCTAAGCACACCAAATCAAGCAGTTCATTAAAGATACCATTTAAAGATATGTTTATTCAAGGATTAAATTAATTTTAATGGATTGAAAAGAAAAAATATGTGATCATCTCAATAATTGCATAAAATACATTCAATAAAATTCATATTTATTTTAAGAAGCATTCCATAAATGAATAGGGATATACATATATGACAAAACTTAAATTTATAAAGAACATAAGCTGAAGACTACAATAGAAGGAGTTGCTGGCATGGCTCAAGTGGTAAAGTGCCTGCCTAGTACGTATGAGGACCTGAATTTAAACCCCAGTGCCACAAAAGAGAAAAGATTAAAAGATTATAATAGATACTGTCAGTGTTGAAAACTGAATGAATTTTCTGTGGAGAATGACTCAATACTTCAATCATTACTTTTAAAAAGTTAGAATTATCTCAGCCATGGCAATAAGACAAGAAAAAGTAATAGAAACTATAGACTTGTTTAAATATCTAGGTTGTCATTATTAACACTTAATTAGTTAGAAGCAACACAAGAATCTACAAATTCATAATTCAATAATTGTTTAGTAAGACTGCTCTGTACACAATCAATATAACAGAAATCAATTACCTTTTTATGTAGTAGTAATGAATATTTAGAAAATTTAATCTTAAAAAGGTACCTAATACAACAATAATAAGGACCCAAGATTTCTGAGAACAAATTTAATAAGATAGCTAGGAAAACATGTTAAATTTTTAATTAATCAAAAATAATATATCTATTGAATTAAAAAACTCTATGAAATGATTTCTAGGTATTTTAACTTTAATGAAACTTGTAAAAAATTATAAAGACCCATAATATACAAAGAACAAAGAACTAGGGTGGTAAGAATAAAGCCTGTACAAGTCATACTTCTTTTGTTAACTGTTACTTTGTTTCCAAAAATCATTGTGGTACTGTGCATCAAAATTTCCTGAACTAATACAAACACCTGATGAAATAAGAATAAAATATACATATGTAATTCCTTTCTTTAAGTGGAATTTTATGTCCTCAATTCATTGCATTTCAGTGTTCTCACTGTTGTCACATTTGTGGCAGAAGTTAGTGAAAAGAAAGCAGACATAACACATAATATAATTCCTTTTCTTCTCTGCTCATGCAGAAGTTCCTGGGTTTTCATTGTCACAGTGGAGGTGATATTGCAACCTGAGCAGAGTCCAGACACTTGTCTGATTCAAATTAAACCCAAACCCTTTATTATACAAATAAAATTACCTCATTTTAATTGCTCATGTATCTGTAACCATTTAGCTAAGTGTTTACAGTTTCTCCCCACACCTATTTGGTGGATAAATCCTAAAAGCTGATTTATCAGGGGAATATTAAAAAGGCTTACAGTTTTAAAATGCAGATGCAAATTTTTCCACACAGAGGCCAACAGGGCTGCTTTTGTGTAAATGAGAGTTATACTGCTAAATCCCCCATAATGAGATTAGAAAATATCTTGTAAATTAAAGCAAGAGATTTTTAAAGTTAATATACTGCTTCCATACTAGATTACATTTTATGTTTAAAACATTTTGATGAAAAAATTCTTGATAAAAAACATAAGAACAATAATTACTAAAATAATTTTCAAATTAGAGTTGAGCCATGGAAAGCCTTTCAGATACACTGGGGATCAATGAACATTAAAGTGAAAGAGAAAACCATTTAATGAACAAACAAAAATAATATAGTAGGAGTATTAGGGACTAGTAAATGTCATTACATCTTATTATATTCTCTTGTCAAATTATATTATTCTCTCATACCTTGATATGCTCTATTACTTAAACAAAAGAATAACCATACTCTTAGAGATGTGATGAAAAAATAGGTTGCCTACAATTAGGATGAATATTTTTACCTTCATTTTATTAAAAATAATCCTTAAAAGCATTAAATAAGTTATAATATATTCTAAGATCACCATTTTAAACTCAGATATAATACAAAAGTCATTAAAATGCTTTAATTTGAGGAATAACTCTTGCTAAAACTTACATTAAAATGTTTTACTTGAGCAAGTAACCTCACATGCAGCATCTAGCTACATGACTTACTACTGAGTAACATGCCAGAACTTATTTTGGAAAAGTTCTATGTTTTTGTTCTTGTTTTTATCTGCCACCATATCATATATTTTCCCTCCATTAAAGTAAAAAGTGAAAAATTCATAATATAGAGTTCACATCTTTTCATGTTTTTTCTTTAGTTGAAGCAAGAGCTGTTTTAGAGCATCCTGGTGTTTACAGAGTACCTAAAGAAGATAGGAGGATTAGCAGTATTCTGTGTACTCAGTTTTTAAAGAAATTCTTCAATATAAAGTATCTGATGAACAATAAAAGTAAAATAAAGTAAAATGAAATAAGATAAAATCCTTTGGAATACTGTGTCACAAAAGTATCACAAAATTTTAGACTATAAACTGCATGCCCTCAGAAAAATGATGTATCCACTGATTCATTTTATTAGGCAATACAAACAAAATACTTTTCTGCCAAGCTCTTAATGAGAAAATTTCCAAATAATTTCCTTGGGTTGTTATGAACTTCACATAAAGATGCAAAATATTTTCTCTGGATGTTTCTACAGCCATGTAATACTTAATCAAGGTTATCGCTATATTCAGCTTTGTGTTTGCTGTCAAAGGAAAGATTCTGTCCTTATTATGCAATGTAAGAATGCTCCAGCTCCCTAAAACTGACAATTACAAATCTTTAAAACCTCTCTTTATGCAAAACTTCACAGCTACAAGCTTACCTCTTAAAAAGACAATATACATTGATGCACTATAATGATAAATTCAGATTTCTGAGCATAATAAGCACATTAGCATAATATAATTGGTTCTGCCTTTAGGGTAGCCAATCAGATTGTGCAAATGTGCCTATTCATGAACTTGTGAAATGATTTGCCACTTGGGAGATATATGAAACAATTCAATTTCTCTTTCTATCAATGAATTATGATAAAAAAACAAAACCCAAAATGTATATTAAACTTTTAAGGAATATGTTTCAGTTTAGACACCAAATATAACTTATAATACATATTCTTAAGTTTTATGTCTCATGTAATATAACCTTCATATTGATTCCATGATAAAAGCCAGTAGCTGCTCAAATTCTATGTATTTATAGCATTTTAAAACTAATACTTTAAGGAGAAGGCCAAATAGATAAGAGATTTATACAGAACCAAACTATCTTGTATAACATTTCTATAAGATTGGAGATTATGTGTTCCAAATGTACCTGCTGAGAAGACAAATTTTATTTATAGAAATGATTATTTTAGCTAGCTTAATATTATTCTATAACAGTCTTAAAAGCTCTTATATAGCAATAAAAAAATTCACTATGCTTATCCTTCACTCTTGTAAATCAAGAGTTAGCTAAGTACCATTCAAAGTGAGTTCAAAATCAATCCAAGACCAGTCTGCAACATTAACAGAGAAAAAATTACTGAGGAAGATAAACAATCCTGGGGAGAATAAAGCAAAGTTTTTGTTTCTGAGATCTACCTGGAATTGTCTGCTGAAATATGTTTCTCATTTAGCAGCATTTAAATATATCACTGACAAGAATGGCAGTGCAATTTTTGTCTTTATACTTTCTGCCAAAAAAACTAAGCCTCATTTCTGAAGAAAGGAGCTCCACTTTCAAGAATAGACATAATTAAAGCAGATGGTTCATTGGATCAAATAAAGTATTATCTCTGCTCCATCTCTAAAGTGGTTCTTCTCTCAACTGATGTACTGTAAAGAATGGAAAGATGTGGAAGAGATGGTAATGCAGCGTTTGGACTAGGTGATTTCAAGAGTCATATCCTCATTCTATTAAATGGATTATTAATGGCAAGACTAAAGCTAAAATTCTTGTCTCTACTTCCACCTTATTTCTTTTCCTATGAATACCATGGAAGTCTTCCATGCCAAAAAAGGGTGAAAAAAGTAGTTGTTAACAAGGTAGAATATTGACATTAAGATACAACTTTAAAATGAGTTTTGTGAGCTGTTCTAGCTCTTCTATAATTCACAATATAATTCTTTAAAAGAAAAAGTTTTTCCTATCGTTCTGCTGATTCTTCACCTCCAGTTCAATCTTCCAGCCTCAGAATTCTGGCTATCTCCCTTCAGGGGACTGAAGGGGAGAGATGATGGGGGCAATATAAATAATGTACAAAATAAGTATAATCAGAGTTGTAACAATGAACCCCCCTGTATAATGAATATATCCCAATAAAAATTTATAATAATAATAAATAAAGAATTCTGGCTTACCCCCTCACTCTATTGGTAGTTTTTTTTTTTTTAGTGGTAGTGGGGTTTGAACTTAAGGCCTCCCTTTTGTTAGGCAGGTGCTCTGCCACTTGAGCCACTCCACCAGCCCAGTTCCTCACTCTATTGAAATAGTCCTGGAAATAGTCACAAACTGAGCAAAGCAAAAATTCTAAGTACAACTATTTTGGATTCTATTTTATTTTCATTGTGATTTAGCTATGATGATATTTACAAATTCTTCTTGAAGCCCTCTTTTCTTTTGTTTGTAATGCATTGATGAGTTCCTGTCTTTATTTCTACCTTCTCTAATAATCTTCCATTGGCTTAGGAACTTATCATTTTCTGTGTAACTCTCAAATGTTCTTATTCCAAAGTCAGTCTTAGGCTTTATCATTTTATGCACTATTTATTTAGATCAATCAATCAATAAATATATAAATATAAATATAATATATAATTATAATTAATTATATATTTTATATATATATAAATATATTTATTTATACACAATCACTGGGTTCAAGTACTATTGATCTAAACATTTGGGTTTTCTCATTTGCCAGTTTGTTTTGTGATATTTTGAGAAAGGTTTCACCAGACTGCTATAACCATGAGATCTTTTTCACTTAAAAAATAATTATTCTTACTGGCTGCAAAATAACAGATCCATCAGCTCACCAAATTCCATGTAAAACTGAAGTAATTTCTTCCTAAATAAACTGCCAATAAGATCTTTGTTGGTAGGATAAATGAGTAAAAGGTAGGAATTATTAAAAACTTATACTTTATATGAAATCTTCAAGTTTTAAGAATAGTATAATTTGAAGCTTTCTTTAATCTCTCAAATTTTGGAAAATTTTATCAAAAAGTATTTTATAAAATGTTTAAGCTGTATAAACAATCTAATCTGGCTTCAGCTGTGACAAAAATACCGACAGCTTCTGAATTTATATTTCCAGCCCAGATCTCTTTGCTGAGTATTAAACACAATTATCTCCTAGATCCTCACTACTCAAAGTCTGGCCCATGGACAGTTATATGAACACCTCCCAGAGATTTTGTTGTATTTGTAGAACCTCAGGCATCAACTCAAATGCAGAGGAGAATCAGCATGTGAAAAGCTT
This sequence comes from Castor canadensis, assembly GCF_047511655.1. Classification (NCBI taxonomy): domain Eukaryota; kingdom Metazoa; phylum Chordata; class Mammalia; order Rodentia; family Castoridae; genus Castor; species Castor canadensis. The sequence continues at coordinate 103,157,620 of NC_133392.1, read as the reverse complement.
CCCCAGGTCACCTGTATGTATTTTAAACTTAAAGAATCATTGTATAGATTTTTCTACCTGAATTTTTCATATTCAAAATATTCTACTTGCAGTAGATTTAATATTTCCCACTTAATTTCTCCTGAAATTCCTATCCTAACATTTGCTCCCCAAGTCTAACCAGTTATCCAAACCAATTATCTTGGAGTCTTCTCCATGTTACACATCCCTTTCAGTCACTGAATCTTACTAGGTAGAAAACTTTAGTAGTTCACAAACCTGTTTCTTCCTCTTCTTTCCCCTGTGTGGCAGTAATTCAAGCCCTTATAATTGCTCCTTAGCCATTGTAACAGCTTTCAAATTGACTCTGTGTCATGTTTATTTTAATTTTCATTCACTCTACTGGAATTAATTTTTAGAACCATGAATCTTATTTATATTCCCTTGATAAAAAAGGCTTTCATACAAAATATCTTTTTCAAAATAAGCATATATAGATTCCATATGAAAAAATACACTTTTGATACATCAAGAGGTCTAATATCTGAATATGAACAAGTGTGTGTAATTATTATTTCTGTCTATAGGATAAAATCAAATAACCCTCCATTTCCTCACCCCTTTCTACTTCTCTGACCACTTCACCCACAAATTATAGTTTCCTGAGCACACTCTACAGAGTTCAAAGCACTAAGTGATTTCATGTCACTGTCCTTATACACACTAACACCTTTACCTAACTAACTTCTCCCCTCCTTTTAAATCTGGACTATGTCTACTTAACCTTCAATATTCTGCTCAGATAGTTCTGCCTTTTTCAACTATATTAAGCTTTCTGCTTAATATTTCCACTGTATTCTACACATCTCTGTATCACAGAAATTTGAAAAAAAATTGCAAGATTTTCAACATTTATTTCCCTTATTAAAGCATGAGCACTTATTGGGTCAGGTTTATGTCTTCTATGTCCAACTCAGGGCATGATGGTCTATAAAATGTTTAATAATTGGGTGAAATAAAATGGAAGAATTTAGTAAACATTAAAATAAAAGTGTTAAAATATTTGCATGAGTATTTCCAAAATGTTCAAGAGTACAGGAAAATGACTCAAGTGACTAATTAAAGAAGTTATAAGATTACCCAGTTATTAAGATTGACACACCAAGATCGATTCTTCAATTCAAAAAGCAAAAATAGGCTAGAGTGGTAAAGGAGAAGGGGATCAAAATAAGAAAGGCATTTATTTAGAGGATAAAAGAAAGAAAAAGTAAGGAGAAGAAGAAAAGTCAGTATCTTTGAAATGTTGCTTTCACTTCCATTTTGTTGCATACAACTTTTGGTACACAGAGTAAAAGATCTATGAAAACTCTAGCAAGAGTCATAGCTAGAGAGCAATAGGAACGGTGATGTGACCTGTGCAGCGCTCATAGAATGGATTACTAATAACCAATCAAGTATTGTATGACTACAACAGATCATCCTGATATGTTTATTGACAAATAATGCTGCCTACTATAGCCTATAATATATGTATATTTCCTTGAAAAATATGGAAGGGGAGTTGTTTGTTTTGTTTTGTTTTTTGGAACAGCACAGGATGGCCTCAAATTCATAATCACTGTGTGCACCAAAAGTCGTATGCAACAAAATGGACCTGAAAGCAGTATTTGAAAGATCCTGAGTATTTCTAAGGACAAAGTATATTTCAAGAGATCCTTAATAATGTGTGGTAAATTATCGTTATGCATGATCTAATTAATGGAATAAAAATAAGTAAAAGGGAAATAAGTCAGAATGCCAAAGTAGATAATACTGTTCCATCTTTATGCTTTGTGTTATTTGAAAAACAAGTAGGCTTATAGATAAAAAGTGTGTGAATAAAACATAAATATATTCATTTTGGAAAATGTAAATGTGCTTCAGAAATTGTTACTGATTTCTTTTTATATCCTAAGAACTTTGTGTTAAGAAATGCTCTCCTAGAGATCTTAAATGTAGAAAAATTATCACAATTTTTCAAACAGCTAGCTAAAAAAAAAACCATAAGCCAATCCTCATATACCTGCAAAATATGTCTAATCAACACTCACTAATGTTCACTTATTATGACAATCTGGAAAGTAAAGTTCTCACACTTAAGACCACAAGTAGGGATTCTTTTGAGATACTATCATCTATTTAAGGATTGAGAAACAAAACAGACAATGACTTATGGACAAGCATATTTAAAATCGAATACCATACACTGACATGTGATGTATGAAAGTTTCTTTAGAAGACAAAAAGATTTTATCACTTAAAATTGTATTAGTATAGGAAGTATTGTTATTTTATTCATTAATAGAATAATCCTATTGGCTATACAAGTAAGATGAAGAAAACAGGGATCTTCTGTAATACAATCACTGTATTGATTAACAACAAAAAGCTTCTGCTCAAAGCAAGCAGATGAGCTAATCATTGAGGAATATATCTGTAATCCAGCATTTCGGAAGCTGAAGCAGAAGGATCATGCATTCGATACATAGTGACACCCTGTCTCAAAATAAACAGCAAAAAAAAAGAAAAATGAAACAAAATTGCAGAAAAATGAATAGAATATACTATATATAATTGCACTTGCACTAGAATAAATGCAATTATGGTCATTGAGATTTCAAAGTCATCAAGATTAGCATTCAAGTCATCTTGAAAAGGATGACAAGGACCATATTCAGTGTTTGCAAAGATCACTCAAAGTCAGTGGTTGAGAATTCTCCATGTTTTCCAAGAAAGAAGACATCAAAATTATACATGGGAAGAAAACCAACTGAAGGAAAGTGATTCATCATGCAACATTCTTAAAACAATCATGTTTTGTGTCCTCTTTCTTCCAACTGAGTCTTGAAAATTCCTAACATATATTACTTTTTCATTGTTCATGGTAGGCAATTGAAGTTAAATTGCCCTAGAAAACTTTCCTAGTAATTACCTACATTAAGCCCTTTAAGAAGTTGAGGAGAAGATACAGCAACCGGCAGCCACCAGAAACTAGCCTTTTCTTAGGTTTTTAAGTACCAGCAGAATAGGTAGCTGACATCAGCTTGCAAAAGAGATCGAAAGCCTCTTCTATAGTGGTTACCACTCGCTATTCAGTGGCAAAATGGGAAAGACTCAGAGTACCACAAAATATTACCAAATTTTATAAATGAGAGGAGGCCGAAAAATATCTCATATGAAATCATTTCATTTTCAGGTGAGAACTCTGGGTTCCAGATACATTCTGGGATTTGCGCAGGGTTATATGAGTCAAAGGCCAAGCAGAACACTAAAGTGAACCAGGAAAGGGTAAAAATGGTTCGGGAGGAAGGATGTCTGAGCCTAATACAAGGGATATTCTATGCTTCATAACGTAATGTGGTTTTCATCATTGGTAGTATTTAAGAGGATGGGGAGTTTCACTTCATGGAGATTTTCATAGTTTAATCTATGATGTGTTAAATAATATATATGCATCTTAATACTTAACACCTTTTGCCTAATGAATAGATGTTATTTGTTCAAGACTCCCAGATGAGAAAATAGATGTGGTTTGATGAAGTAAATTACCCAAACTCAGAGAGTTAAAAAATAGAAGAGTTGGAAAATAAATTAAGGTTTGTTTCACTTATGAACACTTGTGTTTTCACATTAAGATGCACCTAACCTGTGGGAAATTGTCTACTTCTCATATGAATTTGAATGACCAACTCAAGCATTTTTAAGGTAGCTGTGTGTAACAACTCTCAATTCCTTAACACCTAGGTTCTATGAGGATGGGCCAATTTTGGGTGAGCCATCATATGTACCCTAAATAACTGAAGTGCAAGTGCAAAAGATTCCAAGTTTTGGAACAGAAGCAGGAACAAAGGGGAACTTGGCATGCAGAATAAGGAATAGAGTGGGAAGCTGAAAGGAACACCAGAACACCTGCCAGGTTCAAAACTACACTCAAGTGTCCTTGCTTATTGTCTCTCTAGTCTTACAATAGCCTAGAGAAGGTTAAAGATAAAGGATGGGGCAAATTCTTCAGCTTTTCTGTATTCAGAATTAGTGAGTCATTTCTTGACTATAAGGTACCTGTCTTAAAATAGGATACCAGGACTCAAGATCATAGTTTAAGCAGTTTACTTCAGTGCATTCACATTAAAAATAAGGAGGTGATTTCACACACATAAGATGTTTTTGCAAAATGCTGTACTCACACAGTTCTCACATATATATGTGTATGCGTGTGTATCTATATACATATATATGTATATCTATACATGTATGTGTATATCTTGCTTACCTAACCTAATATTTGTCTTTGTCAAGTAAACTTTAGCATAAAAAAGTACAAGATACACAATCTGATGATATTGATTACAATTTTGATTTAGTCATTCTCAGTTGTAGAGTCTTAAGCAGTTTAACACCCTCAAACTCAGTCTCCTTATTTATAAAATGGAAATGGTGATAGAAATTGCCTTAAAGACTTATTTCAAGCATTAAATGATTCCATATCTCGCAATGTTTAGAACAGCCTGGTGCATAAAGTGATTGTCATACAAGTGTTAGCTGTTATTATTTAAGAAAATATTATTAGGTTGGTCATAGTGGTGCACTTCTATAATCATAGCTACTCAGGGATAGAGAAAGGAGGATAATGGTTTCAGCCAGCTGGAGCAAAAGTAATTAAGAGTCTATCTCAAAAACAAGTGGGACGTGGTGGCCTACATCTGTGTCCTAGCTCCTTGGAATGTAGGAGGATTGTGGTCCAAGGTCTGCTCAGGTAGTCAGCAGCAGACCTTGCCTATCAAGTTCAAGGCCCTGAGTTGAGTCCTCAATCCCCAGTACTAAGAGCAAAAAAGATATTCCTAAAATAGTATCATTAATTTTAGAAATTAAAAAAGATTTATCAATGCCTTACTAGTTAAATTATTAATCACAGAATCAATATTTTGTTACAATCTATGAGAAAATTTGGAGTATAATAACTAGAATATTTCTAAAAGCCCAAAATTAAACTTCAGGCTTAGTCACTATTATAAATTAATATATTTACTTAACTTAAGCAGCTATGAAATCTGTTAATATATGTATGGGATATGCTTGGCATGATAAAAGGGACTGCACTATTTCAGTAACCACATATTTTATTGAAGAGCCTTTGGGCTATTTTAATATTCAAATCAGCTGAATATTTAGCAGTAATAATGTAAGATTAATATTTGCACAGGCACTTGTTCCTTTAACAGCAGACATTACAACCAAGCTATTACTCTGTAATAATGGAAAGATGTTTTAAGGCACTGTCAAGAGAGAGACTTTTATAAAGGTTAGACTTTTATTCTGATGCCACATATTTCCATAAATGATGCTATTTCTTCAAGTGTGAAACATTAATCATTGGCTTTTCAGGATTTCACATTCAAGCAGATTCATACACTTTAAATTTTAACCACATTATCATAGGCAATCATCTCATGATCAATCGTGTAGCTTTTATTATTTAATTGATATCACAAAATATACCAAACTTTTGATAGTACAACAGTATAAGAGACCTAACTGGGTTTATGAACAAATTAGCTTTTAAGAATCTACATTTCAAGACTCTGTTAATGTTTTGCCATGTGTATATTGTATAGTAAAACTACAGATCTATGTGATTTCCTTTGTGTGTATGAATTCTGTTTCATAACATTAATACAACACTTCAGGCAGTACATTTCTGGGGGATTATTACATCTCTCTGAAGTGGATAAAGTCACTTGACTCAAGCTTTAAAATACTGCTTAAGGTATGCAATAATCACCCAGAAACATTGATTTGCATGACTTATTATTTAATTTTCATATTTTTACTTTAAACAAGAAATCCAACAAAATGCTGTCCTTTTTGTTACAAAATGCAAGTCACTATTACTGCATGTAATTCAGTAAGTTGGAACAACTCAGAACTGAATTATTTTCTTGTACCTTTTTTTTTATTTAGCACAGCAATCTCACAGCAGAGATACCTTTAAGTAATACATGCAGAATGGAATAAAGGTTTTGGGGGATTTTACATAAAAGAAGCCTCCGAATATTCTTAATTGAAAGCATTTGGCCAGTTATAATACATAGTGTCCTAACCAAAAGCACACAGGTGTGTTTACTTCCTCCAGGTATTGCTTTCTCTCTTTAGCCCTTGGAAAACACCAGGAGGGGCTCTATTGTGCATGCAGGTGTGATCTCCCACTGAGGAGTACAGATTATATCTCCTTTTAGATGAGCAGGAAAGGAAAGAATGCATTTGGGTATTTACCTCCTGGCTTACTAATTAACTCTGTAGTCCACTTTGTGAAAAATTACAAGCTGTATGTTTCAGTTTCTCTCTTTTGGTAAACTTATTCCATTTCTTTTTTATCCACAAAACCTTACTTTGTGAAAATATGTTAAGCGGGATGCCAAATAGGTAGAACAAGTAGAAAATCGCTCTTGTTTATGAAAGAACTGTAGTATTAATGGACAACTGCCCTGACTCAAAATACTTTTTAATAAGCTGAGATACACATTGTATTGTAGAATGGCAGTAAGTAATCTGAGTGCTTGATAACAGTTTTCACATTATCAGTACTGGGATTGTCATATTACTAGTATTGAGACTTAAACTGTCCCTCCATCTCAATGAATTACGTATTATTTCATTTCTTTTATTTTTTTTAATAGCAGGGGAGAGCGCGAACGTAGTCCCCCACTACCACAAATTATGCAGTCAATTTTCCCACATTTGGGGAAATCGCAGGGGTCAGCACATACGGAATTCAATGGATAAGCCTTGCCCTAGGAAAACCACCTTCGTGATCATCGTATCTCCCCTGCCAGGCAAGTATTTATTTCATTTCTTTAAGGATAAAGAGGACTCAAAAATCTTGAACATTTTGCTCAAATTCAAACAGTTAGTAAACATAGAGTCCAGATTTCAAAGCCCAAATTTAGTCTCTTTATCTAGAGCTATTTTTATTAAACACAACTCAGAAGTGAGTATGGCTATATGTGGAAGGATAACGGGAAGGAGGCAGGGATCCCGCTGGAACATCTGGAAGAAGGATACTCAGAAGAAAATGTTTAAACATTTTATGAAATTGGAAATTATTGACATGAATTGCCAATGTCTATGAGCCAGATTCTTAATTAGACCTTATGATTTCATTAAATTTTCCCCCAAACCACTAGGAATTTATGTTCTTTTAAACTTCCATTTTACATATGAGCAAATAGAGACCCAGAAGTTAAAATAATTTGTGAAAGCTCACATGATCCTTGAGTGGATAAAATTAGGATTTGTTCACATTTTTCCTGTCTTTCAGTTAGGAAAGTTCTTCCCATATCATTATACTGTAATAGTTTCACAAATCACAGATGGATAGATTCAGAAATGACTTTGAATGTAGGGAGTTATATTACCATTGAAAAATTTAAAGACACAAGATTTAGTTGTTGTGCTTTCAAATACCAGAACTATTTGATTCTTTCAAATACCATGACAAAAATTCACAATTTCTAAAACTGCTCTCTGATTTAGTGTAAGTACATTTCAGAGTACTTATATGAAGCTTTTAGGAAAGAACCATCTCCAGAAATCTGTCTTCTGTGGCTGATTGCTTAGATAGTCCTTATAACTTATTTGTGTAGATTGATAGAAATTTAGTCCTGCAATTTAAACCCCTATGGAAATGTGAAGTATTCTTAACAAGCATTTAACATTTTTGAGTGCCACAACTCTTTTTATGGTTCTCTGCCTTAGTAGGTTATGATATAAAAAAAAATGTCCATTTACAAAGTTATCCAAAAACAATAGTAAATTATATAGATGGAAAATTAAAGGTAAAGCCCAGTATTAAAAGACTAAAGACACTGTAATTAGATCAAATAGCTACAAATAATCAACATGGTTAATTCCTTTTTCTGTTTGTAATAATGAGTAATATAAATAAATATACTAGTGCAAATAATATCACACAAGGTAGAGGGAAAAAGAAATGAAAGCTTTTAAATACAGGTAATGTATACCTTACATATTTACTCACCAAGGAAATCACTACTCTCACACATATTCATCAGACCTATGTGATAGAACACAGATAATGATGGTGCTTGGTGTTTGGCCTTTGCCTATTCCAGTATCCTGCTACTTCACTATCAGTCACTGTTGTAAAATAATTTGAATCTGAATTTTTACCTTAAATACTTTTTCTATCTTTGATATTTTAGACATAAAATCTATGAAACAAATAGTGACATTGACTCTGAGGAATGCAGATTTTAAAGAGAAATAGGAATAGAAAAATTAGAGAATACATTTTAAGACCAGTTTAAAAAGACAATTGCCACATTTTATTGAGTATTTATTATATTTCCGGTGCTGCTGTCAACTCACTTCATGATTGTCTTATTTAATGTTCACAGTCACATTATGAAGTCTGTATTTTTGTTATTGCCACTTAACACTTGGCGAAATGTGCACTATATAACATATCTAACAACTGATGGAGCCAGTACATAAACTGAGACAAATGTGTCAGCACTGTGGTATATAGGGCTTCTTCCTTAGAAAACTCTTCACCTCTGTTATATCCATACATTGAATGTTCACAGCCATAAAAAGTTTGAGGTAGTTCTACACACTCTGGCAAGAAAAAATATCATGATGTAGTATTAATAAAAATGATAGCAAAACATTACCTACATAAATACTATTACATTTATTAAAAATTATGGATTAGAATGTCTAAGCTAAGAATGGAACTAGATCTATACCTAAAAGAAGTTCATATTCATTACATAGTTTTACTTTCAATAAAAGGTAAATTTCAACGTCAAAGAAACTGCTCAGTGATTCCAAATACAGCTGAGATACTGTATGTTGCCAATAAGTGTACAAACATGCACATATTTTTAAAATCTCTTTGAAATAATACCTCCATTTTTGAATGAGTTTCATTCCAAAATGCCAAGGTACAAAGATGAAAGTGATCATCTCTGTCTTCAGAATGCTTATAATCTTTTAAAATGATAATTTCATTGATGAGCAAAAATGGTAATTGAAGTTAAGAATACATAGACTTCTGTATTCTAGAAGAAACCATTATAAGTAAACAGAAAGGACATCAGTATTGATGCTCCATGAGTCAGCTTGTTTTAATAATAAAAATGGATTCCAATGTAAGTTTGTGTACAAGGCACTGAATACAAGAGTGTTTCTTGAGAGGTGCATCGCTCAGGGCATCAGTGATTTCACTATTGAGCAGAGAATACCCACATCTAAAAATCAAATGAGTCAGATTATGGTAACTTCTAGAATAAGAATATATAAAAAATAATTGTGAATACATGAGAGAGATTTTTTTCCCCCCAAAGGAGAAAGAAGGCAGGAAAAGCCAACCTAGACATTGAAGAATTAGTAAACTATCCTCAGGGAGCAATGTAGGAAATGGCCAGTCTAAGCAGACAGAACAGAATGAGTCAAGATGCAAGCTAAATAGACTGTGAAAAGTTCAGGAAACAATAAATTATGCAATGTGATTATAGTTCAGTGTATATTAAGAGGACAGTATATGATAAGATAATGAATGTTTGATGTGAAGGAATGTGAATGTTATGCTAAGAAGGTTAGCTTCTTCCTGTAAGCACTGAGAAGACACTGAGGTTTCTGACCAGGGAAGTGATGTGGGAATTTATGTGACTCAAAATCATCATGTAAAAGGATGGATCGGTGGATGTGGAGACGCCATTGCAAAGGTTCAGACAAGTCTCTGCAAGCAGTGCAGAAAAGCTAAGCAGGAGATATTTAAGAACGAGGCTCTTGTAAAAAGTAATAAAATGAACTTTTCAGGCTTCTAATAGTCCAACATTAATCTATTTTGTATTTAACAGTTAGAACTGCATGAGTTTCTGAAACAATGAAAAAAAAAACAATAAAACAATAAAATCCTTTGTTCTTTTGGATACCAGCTCAATACTGTGATCAAAATAACAAAAGGATTTTGGAATTTTTTTTGCTATGCAGAATCCCTTGAAATATATAAAGGATATTAGAGAAACTCTTAGTAACTTCATAAAATGAATGAATATGATATCAAGGAATAAATACTCAAGGAGTGTATTCCGGTGCAAATATGAACAGTGTGCCAAGAATGCAGTGAGATCTATAGATTCACAAAATCTGGAATTCTTTTCTGATTAGAAAGGCCTAAAGATTTATTCAGTTTTTACCTACACTGAAAACTAAAGTTAATGCTTAAGTGTTAACACTTAAGAAGTGTTTTTCATGAGGTAGAACACTGGTGGAAAGTACATTATTTGAGATATATAATTCTCATATATTTTGAAGTGAAAAAAAGAATAGAATTAAATTTGCACAGTTGTAAGAAAAGAATAGTGTCTAATATGCAGCATAAAATAAGATAATAAACATGCTCTGAACCTTCAATAATTTCATTTCTTGAATAATTAAAACTTTTACCACATATTATGATCTTAAATTACTTCTTATGTATATGAGTCTTTTTGATCTATTATTATTCTCAAGCTCCAAATGTATTCATAACACCTTGATGGAAAAGACTTTGTCATAGTCTTTCCCTAAATCATGGCTTAGAAAGTGTTAGAGGATAATGCAAGCCAGATAAACACTTGTTACATTAGAGGAAAGGAAATTCTCTGATGAATCTGAAATAGAAATAGACAAGAGCTAGAATCACACGGAGTGGACCATTCTACAGTATCATTCCCTGGGAGGACTGCATTCACAGAGCACAGAAGCCAGCACTTAAGCACCACTTAAATAAAAACACCTTCTTGAATGAATTGGCAACAATAGACCTTGAGTATAAAATGGAAATGGAATAGATGCTGATTATGATGAACTTGTCAGCTTGCTAACCCTTGCCAGTTAAATTGGCAAGTGCGGTAAGAGCACTGACAAAAAATCAGAGAACAAATCCATCAACTCTGAACCTTAGTGAAAGGAAAATAATTGGTGGTTTTGTCTGAATGCTGATGTGCATGCATGCACACACATGCAAGAAAGTAGGAAGGCCTAAGGATTCTTACAAGTTTCTTTGAATGAAATTTATGACTACGTGCAACCTATGATGAATATAAAAGAAAACTCCAGTTGAAATTGTGAAAAATAGCACTTCAAATTTGGTTAAAAACAAAATCGAACCCAAATTATGGCTTGCAACTATTTCCAGGATATCAATTTCATAATCTTTTAACATGTTTATCTCCTAAAGACTATGCCATAAGGTTGACATAACCTTCTCTGGATAGTAGGCTAAAAATCTAGTTTCTGTTTAAGACTCATCCATACATAACAACTATATTTCAAGTAATGGATGCCAATGGTGGTTAATTGGACTTTGTTGAAAAAGACAAATTTGTTTGAAATTATCAATTTTCCTGGAGACAAAATATTACAAATTTAACTTTCTATATTTCACTTTACTTTTAGTGCCTAATTCTTTTTTATACTCATCTATGTTGGAGTCACACTCCAAATATTCAATTTTATGTATCACTTTAATCCCTTTCATTCCTCTTCTGAAATGTCTCGAGGATTTACAAGTTTCTTTTTTTGTGTTCATACAGTTAGTAAATGTTTGCAGTGCTTCATTGTCTTGATTATAAATATTCAGTATTTTACAGGTTTTTGTATTATTCTTAACCCACATCTCTTTTTAAAATGAGATGTTTTCTGTCTTTAAATGTGTGTGCACTTAGACTAAGGACTAAGAAATACATAGCAGGTGTACCTTTATGCTCCAAAATGAGATGCTGAGTCATCTAACCCATGTGGTAATAAGTCCAAAAAAAGTAGTCAAATGCTGGTTTTGTGAAACAATGCCAGGTTCTACTTGGAGGTACAACAAACACAATTGATGTGTACAAAGCTAGGAGCTTTTTGTTGTTGTTGTTGGTTTTGTGTGCTTGTGTTTGTATGTATTGTGTGCTTTATTTCTTTATAATTACTAAGTCAATAGGTTCCATCTGTTTATTTGATGTCAGGTGACAAGGTACATGAGCTGGGGTCTATGAGCCACAGAGACAAAGGAAATAATTTATATATATATATTTTATTACTCAAACAACAGGGGCAGATGAAGTGGCCCCATTTGGGATTTTCTGCACTTCCTGGACCTGACAGTAAAAGAGAGCTCGAGCATTTCACTTGGATTACTTATAGACTGTGATGCAAAAACTAACCTGGGCTGACTTAGAGGCCTTCTACCTGAAAACACTGGCCTTCTCCAGTGTGTCATGGAGAACCTACAGAAACTGTAGACTGAAGAGAAGTCAAGAGAATTGAGCAAAAGAATGTATAGCCTGCATAAGAAGAAAAGCAATTGGATATTACAAGGTAGATATGTCGAAGGAAAATACTCAAGAAAATGAGTTTTGAACATCTGTCATGCACAAAGATATTAGATTACAAAGGCACAAATTTTGAAAAATTTTTTGCTTCTCATCTCTCCTCAATTTACCTTCTCTTCCATCAACTCTGGAAAGTTTAGAAACTACACAGGAACCAGTCAAGTTAAAGGAGAAACCGGTCACCTGCCAAGCCTCAGTTTCTCATACAAGTTTGAAACAGGCCAAACCTGGGGGAATAAAATTTGTAATATTGTCTATGGCATTTGAAAAGACATCATAGACACATTTGCTGTGAGCAAATATGTTTTCTAACCAAGTGTTTCCAGGTCTTCTTACCTTATACCATCCAAAAAATTAAAAAAATCTATACTAGGTATCATCCTTATAACAGTTTAAACAGACAAAGTAGATAGGGATAGAGATAAAACTGTTTTGTGCTATACTCTTTAGAATTTTTCTTTTCAACTTTAACCAAAAGTTTTATTTTTTTACATTATTTTTACTATCATGTCATATATGATATCACATATGTCTTACATTTTCTTGGCCTCATGCTTGCTAGTCAGGCACTTTAACACTTGAGCCACTCTGCCAGCACTAGATTTTTGCTTTTCAAAGCTTATCCAGTCAAATACATGTGAATCTGCATTTCTCTTTTGCAGGTCAACCTACAAGTCCTTACACTCAGCAAGTGCCACCTGCCAGGAGCTTTAAGTTCCCTAACTCAACTCAGTCAGGAAACTTTTTTCCTGCAAGGTCTGTGGGTGGGCACTCTTTCCTTAGTTCACACTTAGACTTTCTTCACAATTTTTCTCTTAGAACTAGTAATCAATGCACTTTCTTATACTCACCTATATTCTCCTATATCCTTCCAATACTTTTAATAAATCATTTATTTAATAAAGTTTCTCTGTTTGACATAGCCAGCATTGCTTTTTTCTTCCTTATCTGACTGATATGGATGATCTCACTAACTCTGAATATATAAATATAAATGTATGTGTTGGAGGATGTGGTTGAAATAAAGGTTTATTGATAAATTTTCTTATACATTCTTACAAATAACTTTAAATGAATTCAGAATGAATATCAAAGATCAATTTATAACTCATCTTAAAAACATTAAAGTTTAATTGCCAACCAGATTTTGTGGAAAGAACCACAAATCTCATAGTAAAAAGCTAGAATAATTGTGTTAGAGTGCCCAGAACCAGACTGTTAGGTGTTTTCAATTACATGCTATTTGAAGTTTTTTAATTTGGGTCTTCCATCATGTTCTGAAATGGTCTGAATGACATTGGAATAAATGTGCCTTATATTGACTTCCTGGGCAAGGGCACCTGAATAGTACAGTAGAACTTGCACTGTTCAGTGACCCATGCTGTATCAGCACCTGCTAGGAAAATACAGTGCTACTGGAAATATTCTGTGGACTTACTTTTTAACCATGTACAAAAGGGAAATGCATCAGAAAAATTTCCCTTAATTCTCAATGGAAAAGAACAAAAAGAAAAATTAAAAACTAAAAATGCAATAGTTAAAACATGAAGATATAAGTGAAATACTCCAGAAACAAAAGATTTACCATTGTGTACTATGAAGCTCTTAATACTGATCTGTATTCAGATGCTGTCTCCACCATAGAAGCTTTGAAAAATATTTAATCTCCTTGAGTTTCAGTTAATGTTCATAAAGTGCTGAACACTGCGCTTGACACAAAATAACTACTCAATATATAATGGTTGATATCATTAAGACTTGATTACTGGTGAGTGAATTGAAAGCTGAGAAATTCTTACCAAATAAAAAGACTCAATATTCTGTAAATTCATTATTAAATGTAATAAAACAAACAAAGTTAACATAAAGATATTCATAAAAAGCAAAGAAAGGAAAATGAAAAAGAAAATCCTTGGACAATAAAGAGGTAACTATGAATTTTGGGGAAATACTGGCTCTTCCATAATTCTATCTATTATTGTTTGAATAAATTTAAATAAATATCACACACAATGCCATTGAAGTATATCTTAACCTTAGAGTTTTGAATATATCCTGACTTTATTTTCATAGCCTAAAATGGGGGCACAGTTAAGTTGTATCTATAACCACTAAAAATATCGCATTAATAAACTTAAAAAATCACAAAATTCTGATCTCAGCCAATAAAGAAACAAACTCTGATATTATTAATCATCCTATAACCAAATACTTACTATTCTCTTGGGAAGCATTCACCTTGCAGTGTTACTAAGGATTAATCATAAGTAAAACTTGGCATTATTTGGTTGGAAAGGAAAATTATCAGATGTACACTGGTCCTCTTATTATTTTGATAAATGTCTTATGACTAAAATTTATACCTACTTTAGAGTTTTTTTCTTGTTGTTAGTTTTTTTTATTATAAAGGACAGAGGCAGCTAAAGCATTACTTCATAACAATCCATGTCTGAAGATATTCTTATGGTATTCAATGGCAAGGATAAAAGGCAGATTTTCTAGAATTATGGGGATCTTTTTACACCATCTGACAAGAAAGATGGTGGTCAAGAAACAATGCATATCATTTCATAATCTTTCGTATTCTCACAAGGAATTTCTAAACCAACTTCATAACATGATTCTGACTTCACCAAGCATAATGTAGCTGCCTTAGAATTGCAAAAAATTGAAATCACCTATTTATTTCACAGCTGGAATAAGGAAGTTCTTTAAATTTCTTTAAGTAGTTTGAAAGTAAAACCAAGTCTATTTGCCAGATTTTAATCACTATGACAAAATATCTGATGCAAACACTTAGTGAAGGAAGATTTTATTTTAAGCTCATAGTATGAGAGGGATTAGTCACTTGCCGTGTTTCTCATCCTGTAGTGAGGCAGCACATCATGGTATTGGGAGTATGGGAGCATACAGGTATGTAGGATAAGCAACTCACCTCATGGTACCCAGGAAGGGGGGAGGGGAGGAGAATATGTGTGTGTGTGTGTGTGTGTGTGTGTGTGTGAGAGAGAGAGAGAGAGAGAGAGAGAGAGAGAGAGAGAGAGAGACTAGGGAAGAGATAAGCCCAAGGACCTACCCCTAGTAACCTACTTCCTCCAGCTCTGCCCTACCTACTTATGTTTCCAGCACTTTCCAAAATAGTATCACCATCAGAGGACCAAGCCTTAAATAAATGAGTCCTTTCAGGGATATTTCAAACTATAACATAAATCAAGAATTTAAAAAGTAAATAAAAAGTTTGTAATCTACATTTTTTCCAAAGGAAAAATATAGAAGAAATATATAGACTATTGTTCTATGACATTGAGTCATATGTGAGTTAAAGATTCAATATTATGCCCAGATATATGATTGAAGCAATAGGCATCTATTTTAGAATAAAGAAGGTAAATTATTAAATTTATTTAGTAGTAAATGAAATAATGATAGTTGTTTAAAATATTTGAGCATTAAAGAAAAACAAACATCAAAGATTAAGAAATAGTACACTGTACACATCTATGGAATTATCACAATGAAATTGCCATGTACTATTAATGTATACTAATAAAGATATTTTTACAAAGAAGTAAACCTTTTTCTATGGCAAAGAAAAGTACTTTTATAGGATTTTTAGAGTGCTATATGTAATATGATTTATCAGAAAAAAAATTCAAATATGTAAGACATACAAGAAGGAAATACTAATTTAAAATAAGGAAATTTGCCAGAAAGCAATTCTATGTATAATAAATGAATCCTAAGAGGGTTAGAAGGTCTAAAAAAAAAGATAAATAATGTAGGCAAAAATATTAGAGTGCTATTTCACCTGCTAGTAGAGATGCAGTCTTTGTGACCTACAAACATCCATCTTCTAATATCTATGATTTTCAAGTAGGCAGAATGGTACACAGATTGTAAGAAAGATTAACCACCTTCCTCACACTTATTGAAAAAGCTCAGAACCTTTTAAATTGAGCATCCTCCTCTCTCTGGCTTCTGCCCAAGTTCATTTTAAAGATTAGTTTTTGCTATTTTTTAATACCAGCAATCTGTTCTTAGCCTTTAAAATATCTCCTCATCCATTTCAGCAAGCATTTCAAGCACATACAGAAAGAATGAGATTCAATATTAATAAGAGATCCAAAGTTAATTCTTTAGAAAACCATTTCAATATTTATTTCTGAGTATCTCTTGTCACTCATTGCATTTGTAAATGAAAAAGTAAGGCAAAAATATAGTTAAAATCTAATGAAAGTCATTCAATTCTAACAGCTACACTAGATGATCTAGTTCCTAAAACTAGACTCAACCCATGATTTTTAAATAACACAGATTGATAAATGATGAAATAAATAGGCACATTTTAATATAAAATAATATTATAGCTTAATGTCATGCATCATTGGGATGGTAATAAATATGAACTTCATAAATTTTAAGCGTTCTACTAAATCTTAAAAAGCTGCAGAATCCCTTGTAATAATAAAGATTCTAAATAGATTTCAGAATTCTTTTTGATCAGTATTTGTTTTACATTCACAAAGTGCATTCCTATTATAAGCAATCAGTCAACTTCTTATGCATCAATGACAGCAAATCCAGAAATATTTTTTTTCAGTTTTATTTTTAGCAAAGATTACTATTCATATTCTGATCAGAATTTGATTCATTAATTAACAATCAATAATTTAAATTTGTATTGTATTTATGGGTATTGTCTTATTTTCCTCTCAGCAAATGCAATACAGGAGAATATAATACAATGTGTAAAATTTTATTTGTACAGAAAGCAAATAAAATCTGCTGGTTCAAGACTGAAGGCCCTCCAGAATCCAACCTTAGATGTAAAGTTGGGCCAGTCAGAGTGGACCAGTTATTGTTTTGGTTTACTTCTTTCGGTTTTTGTGTGCTTCTATGTGAAGTTCCCTTCCCTATTCCTCACCTCCTATCCTCACCTCTTATTAAGCTTCAAAATCTAGCCAATCATATACATCCTTGAAAACTGCACTCAAACATAATTTTTCTTAAAGCTTTTACTTATTAGCCTGTCAGAATAGTATTGAATTCCTACAGAATTTTTTTCATAACATCTCATATTATAATATAGAAGCAACTTTGGAGTTTATTCACCCATAAAATCCCCCTCTCCACCTTTTGAGTACATCAGAAAACTGAAGTCTCTAATAGTAAGTAAATTGTTTAGAAGCACAGCACTCAGGCAAAAACAGACTTCATCCCTTTCTACCTTGTATTTTGGTTATGCCTTGCATGCAGTTCAATACCTTTTTAAAATGTATAAAAGTTAAGTTTTAAGTTTCTTTCTTTCTTTTTGTTTTTTGGTGGTACTAGATTTTGAACTCAAGGCTTTGCACAGGTACTGTATTGTTTGAGCCATGACTCTGGCTCTTTTTGCTGTAGGTTTTTTTTATAGGGTCTTCCATTTATGTCCAGTTGGTCTGGACCAGGAGCCTCTATTTACACTACTCACTTAGCTGGGATGACAGATAGAGGCCACCCCCACCCCCAGCCTTTTATTAGTTGAGATGGAGTCTTGCATACTTTTTACAGCATCGGGACTAACACCACGATCATCCCAATCTCTGCCTCCCAAACAGCTAAGATTATAGACGTGAGTAATTGCACTGGGTCATAATTACTTAAGACATATTTATGGAGCAATTATTTTCCAAGAGAGAGAATGCTTTATGAATGCAGTAATATGAATGACCATCAGGGGCAAGCCTTGATGGCTCTAACAAATAGAGAGCAAAATTTTCTCTATGAATCTGATAATGGACAACATGACTTTTAAGTACTCTTCTGGTTTTTCCCCTAAATTGCAGTGGCTAACCCTATATCATTTTCAAAATGAAGATACACTCATTTGGAGGGTTATTTATTTTCAGCTGTTACAATATTCTTAAGACGCTCCAAAAATTAATTAAACAATTAAATAACCTTCAAGAAACAAAGAGAACATCCTAGAGGAAGGATTCTGCAAGTGTGATTCTTATACCATCTGTCCAAAATCACATAGACTGGTCTGTTACCCTCATGAAGAAGCCAGCAAGGTAATCAGAAAACAAGAAAGACAATTATAGATTAAGTAGTTTTATTAAAATAATGGAAAGGATAATCAAATATAATAATTTGATGATCACTTTTGATAATTTCTCTGGGGAAGATATATTTTAATTGAGAATGGAAGATGAAAATAAAAGAATGATGCTTAAGAGACATGCAGGGTATAGTGAATGGTCTAACATACATATGATTGTCATTCCAGATAAAAGAGAGGAAGAACGGGACAGAAGTAGTACTTGAAAATTAATGACTATGTAAAAAAAAAAAAAGATATTCAGCCTCAAGAAGAATCGTAGGAAGTGTATTCTAGTCATGTGCAGAGAAATATTTAAATGACACAGGTGGTTAGACACTGAATTTTTCCATGGTTTAAAATGAAACAAATAAATCATATGAAGTTGTAGAACAGAAAGTTGTTTGTACTCATTTTGGTTTGGATGCTGATATTACATCACTAAGTTCAAAGCCTTTCTTCTGTGCTTCCTCTATTGCTGTGTTCTTGATAAAAAATACAACCCTAAACCAGGAAGTGAGGTAAATGAAGACATGTTAATTCCCTTACTGAAAGAGAAAGTTCTAGGAAAGCACCATCTCTTTCTCATCTTTGCCTCCCAATGCTTGGCACAATGTAGGCCATTAATAAAAGCTGGGTTGTGCTATATTACATGTAATTTTGCTCTATTAAATAGGCTAAATTTCAGAATGGATGAGCCTTTTAAAATAGCAATTTTTAAAGTGTAAGGCAATATATATCAGCTGCTGGCTAAGATGGAGGAAAGTACTTACTTTTTAATCTACATCTTTCGTTAATTCATAGAAAGTTGAAACATTTTGCATAGTGATAGAAAAAAATGCTAATATAGGGTAAAAAATTCAATCAAATTTATACAAGATTCAGTTCAAGTCTACTTTTTTCCAGATACGATAATATTTTTATACTAAAAGGGAAAATAACAAAGTTTAAGAAAATATGATATAAAAAATAATTAATATACATCAAATTAATGGTAGGGGTTAATATTAACAAATCATCTTAGCTGGGAATGGTGGCATATATCTATAATCCCAGCACTTGGAAACCTAAAGCAAGAGAATCATGTGTTCAAACTCATTATGGGCTACATAGTAAGATCCTGTCTCAAAAAAAAAATTAAAAAATATTAAAATCTTTAGTGAATTAAATTATCTGTAAATTAATTGGTAATTAAATTAATTTACTTGCTGATATTGAACTGTATTTTGACAATACAAATATAGATTTATAATGCTGGGGATTGAACCCAGAGCTTCACATGCTAGGCAAGCTGTCTAGCACTGAGCTACAACCCCAGATCACAAATAATTAATTCATTTAAATTTACATTTAAACCACAAGTTTGGCCCAACAATTTTTCATAAAACTATGTAATTCATACAACTTCAGATAAAGGAATCAATACAAATTTCACTGAAATACTTTGCTGGGTCTATTAGCTGAGTTATTCACACCCTAAAAAACTATATTACTCTTTAAAAGTTTTTTCCACTTTAATTCTAACATAGGAAAATGACTTTTTATAGCTATCCCTGTGTGACTCTTCTAGATATTCCTGTGCAATGACAGCAATTGTGTATTACTGGATATGGCAGCCAGCTTCCAAAATAGATCTCAATAATATTTGCTTCTTGATATTCATTCCCCACCTCACAGGGTTACCAGTTGAATATGAAGAACATGCCCACATGTAACTTCTGAGGTGAGATGAGTGGCAGTGGGGTTAGTGCCATGAAGATTGTGAACAGAGAGAGATGGATCCACAGAGGAAAGAAGCATAGTCTTCTGAGAGGGTGGAGCACAATTTGCCTGCCATATGAGTGAGCCATATTGGAGTAAGAGCTTAGCCCCAGGAGACCTGCAGATCCAAAGCTAAATAATAATAATCCTTGAAAGTCTAAATTTGTCTGGAGTGAAACAACACTGAGTCCTCATTTAATATAAAGCTATTTTTCTTAGTTAAAGAAGCAAAGAGTAAAGATATACTTCACTTACAATTTTTTGGTACTTGCTTCATGGACCTCAGAATCTTGGGTTTGTTAACCCTTGAATGTGATTCTTAAATTGTTTTATCTCTGTTTCTCATATAAACTTATCTTCCACCACATTAAACTTTCCACTATCCTTAAAAATTCCAAATGCACTTTCCACTTTTTAGGCTTTGAATGTGATGTTCCCTAAGTATCATAAGCCTCACCCATCTCTGACCAGCCATTCATCAGTAAATTTCTGAGACCTCATCACTGGCATTGATGTAAGCAAGATTTTGCTAGAAGACCAGACTTTTTAAGGATACCTTTACCAAGAGTGAAAGAGTACAGATCAAGACCACTGCCGTGAAAAGACAACTGAGTTTGAAAAAAATGAATTTGCACATGAATTTTGATGTTTTAAGTATTATGTTATCATGCAAAGGAAGATATACTTCTTTTGAAGTGAGCATTGTAATGCTAAGAGCCCTGGAAATATTCCAGCTCGTTTGTGGTTTGGAGCAGAATAAAATATTGTCAGTGATTATATCTACAAAATTGTTGCCCTTTCTATTATGTTGTATTATTTTACTACATTGAAGAAGATTTAGCATTTTCTAGGCCCCCTTTGAAAATTAAGGGCCATAGACTTCCTTCAAAATTGGAAAACTTTCTTTGCCAAGGAAAATCTAGTTTGGAAGAAAAGGCTTGGTAATGCACTGCACATACGGAGCACCTGTGATGCTTGGCAAAGCTCATGAATTTGCTGCTTTGGTGGAGAGAGGAGCTCCACATGACTGAGACTCACTGCTTTCTCAGTTGGCATATTCTGGTACTGAAAACACTGCCAGTAATCTTTAGAGAATTTTTGTCTACTGTCCTGAACGTTGTCATCTATATAAAAGCCAGGGTCTTGAATCACTGCCTTTTCAGGAAATACGTCAAGAGGATGGGAAGAGAATATGTGGTTTATCTGGCCTACATTTGCCAGCTTTCGGAGCATGTCTTCCAAAGTCCTTGATTTAACTTTCCATCAAACGTACAAGACAGAGAGAACACATTCTCAAAACAATTTGATAGGCCTTCTTGGTGTCTTTACTTACTAAAGGGGTATTTCTGTATTTCATGTACAGCCTGGTAAATATCATTCTTGATATTGATGATGCAAAATTCCACTTGTCCAAGTTGATAATTGAGGAGAGACGTTTAGAGGTGTACATCTGTAGAAAATTTCAAATGCTATAAAATGTGTTTCCTCAGGGTTTAGTTGATAGTGAGAAATATTTGCCATATTCTTCCAGGAAAAATGGTTTTAGATTCCAGACTCATAGGAGAACTTTTGAATTTTGCTTCTAATGGTATGAATTTAAAATTAAGTGCAAACTGAATAATTTTTATGTTCATATAGAAAATACTGGTGGAAGCAGTCATGGTCAAAATCTGACCCCATCAATTCGCTCACATGAATTCAAATGAAAAGGCTCAGAGAATTCTGGTGTTCCAGAATACAGTCAACAACTCACGGATGTAGCTGACAATACTAGTACTGATTCCTCTTGGTATTACTGCTGAGGTTTGCACATTTCTAACCAAAAGGAGCACAATATCGGCTAATATCAAAAATGATATTACATAACTGTGTTTCTTGAGTTCAAATTTGTATTCAATCAGCTATCTTCTCAAGAAAATTAATTTTGAACAGACTTAAAGTTTATTTTTAATTTGCACAAGTTTAATTTCTTGCTTTTTCTTCTTGTTTTTAGATTTGGGCCATTTATTTTGCATAAAAATAGTGAGGCATTTTATGAATAATTTAACTTGGTGTATGACTAAAATATATGGTAATGCATTACATAGATTTTACTGACAATTTTGCCTTTCTCCTTATATTTGCTCTATTTGCATTTGCCTTTCTGCCAGTGTCAGCTGTCCAATAATTCTACCAGGTTCTTGATGGTTTTGGTGACTGCACTGATTAAGAGTCCTACATCTCACCCTTTGGAAAGAGCAAGCTTTAATTTTTCTAGGCTATGTCAACATTGCTTTCCTTTGTATTTATATCACTCTGTTTTTCTACTTCTATGGTATTTTTAAACTAATTTGATTATAGTTTTATTTTTTCTGTTATTAGATTGTGGTATTATTTAGTGCAGAAAGTATATATTGATGCTTATTTGGTGCATATATTAATCTGTACAGTGTCTTGGAAATGGTTATGTGCTCATAAAACATTCCATGACTGAATAAATGCAATTAAGCAGACACTTTCCTCTGTTTCCATATTTTTTTGGTGGAGCCTGGGTTTGCAAGAGAAATGATTTCATGTGGGAAGAAATTTCAATCTTCTTCATTGCTTAGTATACAAAACTGAACTGATAACTAGGTAAGGAATTCATTATAAACAATTTATGTGAGACAGTTTAGGTTGTTTTATTACCTGACACTAAGCAAACAATCATTTTTAAATTACAAAAATATACTTTCTGCAATATTTAAATTAAATCAGTAATAAAAACAGTAATTATACTCATAAATTAAATTAAGAATCTATAAAGCATAAATATTTTAAGTTATCTTTTAATTTTTTACATCACATAAATCGTATTTTGCTCTAAATATAATTCACTTGATCCATTCTTAAAAATTAATTGCCAGGAATGATAGTAAGGTAATTAACATTAAACTCAAAGGCCACATATCCTTAGCCAAACTCTATCTGTAATTAGTTAACTTAGATAAATTAATGAAAAATTGGAGAAACTGAACTATTTAGACACTGCACTTATTTTCCACCCCTTTCTGCCCTCTCAAGACTTACCTAATTATACACTAGTTTCATGCTTTGTATTTACAACAGAATATCAGTATCAGATGATTTCAAGTATTTCTAAAATTAGCATGAACATTTTTTCTAATTTAATTTTATTTAAGATTTTTATAGCTTAAGCATATTAGAACCTCAACTAACTGTTTATTGAACTCAATAATCCAAATATTCAGAATGAAACCATCTCTTCTGACAGAAGGCATTGTTCAAGCAATTAGAAGAGTATAAAGTCATAAGGTGAGATGATAGGATCTAAACCTGACAAAGTTAATTAGCTCTGGGGAATAATTTTAAAATAATAGGTACATTAGTTAGAGGAAATTGCAGCAAAATATCTCCTCCACAAAATATAGAACATGTGGTAAAAATAAAATTGTAAAAAAAATGTGTTTCTATCCTAGTGCAAGGTAAATCATCAGAGCTTTTGCATGTTAAACCAGAAACACTCAGCATGCAAGCAAGCTCCTCAGGAAGTTCTCTGTTGTTGAGCGAATGATTGAAGAAGTCTGTGGAATATTCACATTTAAAGCTTTATAGATCTTAATGTCTTAGCACTTTCCATCTGTCTTTGTCTTCTCTATCTTTCTCTTTTTTCCTGACTTTAAAATGTTTTCTGAACTTTCAGTTTTTGGACTACTGACTCTTTGAAATAGTTTATTATTCTACTTCCTTGGCTCAATTCTATAAACTATAGTGCATAATTCTAAACAACTGAGTTTTGAAAGTGAATTTTGTTTTTAAAACTGTAAAGGAGAATGGTGGAGGGGGTGAATTCAAGTGTGATATATATATATTTGATATATTGTAAGAACTTTTGTAAATGCCGCAATGTACCCTCAGCACAATAAAACTATTACAAAACATGTGATTTATATCTCCAATATTATGTACCCCATTTATCAATAAATAACTACTTAATTGTTTTGATGACAGACATATTTATAAAGTTAGCTTTTCAAGTTTTGCCATCTTGAGCTAGCATATTATTACTAATTTAGCATCGAATCTCATTCATTATTTGACTTCTCATCTACATTATTTATATGATTGAAGCACCAGACTTTAAACACATTGTGTTTTTCTTTTCTGTACATAAAACAAAAAAATTTCTTCCTAATATCAAAACATGCATGAATTTATAAAGAGAGTTCTATCTGTATTAGGAGGCTGAACTTCTAATATAAATTTGAGAATAATGATTTACAATTTCAGAAGCGGGCATGAAACCACTAATTATCCTTAGAGATCAAAAAGATGGTCTATCATTTGCAAATACATTTAGTTTATGGAGGCTATAGTACAAAAATAATATTAACACGTATAGCACTTCTAATCTTCAAAGCATTTTTTCAAATAGTAAGTAATTAACAAGATTACACATTCAATAGGTGACATGTGGACCACATGTTTTTGATTAATTTATGGTAACGAGTGCTTATTTTTTCACTGCTAATGACATGTACTTATTATAATTTTTTATCTCTACTACCTATCATAAGTAATTGCTCTAGTTTCTCTAATGTGCAAGAATATTTAACAAAAGTTAGAGGTTTACCTTAAAAATGTGTACATCATCTTTATTTTCAATAGCAGAGACTAGTCTTTTGAAAAAGACATTTGCAGTTAGCTTCAATGAATGAATAACATAAAATTACTTCCCTATTCAAAGCAAATAATCATCTTTACTTTTGTTTCCATCTTTTCCACTGATTTATAATGCTGCTTGACTCGCCCTGGAATTCTCTATTGTAATTCTCAATTTTTAGATACAATGTAATCTTTACTGAACCTCACTATAAAAGATAGTAAATGAAATATGAATGAATGTATAGAATATGCCTTGATTGTAGCATTTAGACACATCAAGTAATATTTATTGACAAAATTTTATTCAAAGAAAAGGCCACTGTCCTCTTTCTAAATATATTAAATGTTTAAGGTGAAAATGTAGCAAATTGGAAAACCAAATACCAATTCAGATATGTTTTGGAAAATATGAAATGGAGTATGGTCAAATTTTTAAAAAATGTAATTCACACTGTACATATAAACTCCATAGCCCATTTATTATGCCCTTTGGAGATATAAAACACAAGGAAACAGGAGAAGATTGAGTTCCCAGAAATCTAGTTTCTAGATACCTGTTCTGTTTTACCTTAAGTAAGCTACTTAATTTCTCTGGCTTCCACTTTCATTATTCTTAAAATTCTGGAGTTAATTTTACGATTTTATAATTTGGAAATAAATATTTTCTTAATTTATTTTCTATTTTTATTATTGCCAAATTTGTAAATCAGAAATCTCCTCGAGAGACTGGAGTAGGCGTGACATGAGATATGAATCCCTCATGGTTCCATAAAGAGTAATGATGTGTACGGAGCACAATAATACCTATGCTCTGATTTTAGCTAATAACATACTACTTTTTAGGAGTAAACCAAACCTTTGTTTTTCTCTTTGTGAAGGTATGGTTTGGTTCAGGAGAGGTATGTGATAGGAGACACCTTAATTTATAAATCCTGAAAGTAGAATTAAAAATGTATTTGCACATTATTATTTGATTTTTTTTCCTTCTGGCCACATAAGGATAATCATTTTGTTTATTACTACACAGACAATCAAGGGGAGATACTTTGCTGGGTTTGGATAAGAATATAAGACAACACCTTTTCCTTCTCAGTCTCTCAGAGTTACAATTGCCAGTGCCCTTCCAGATTCTGTGGAGTAAACTGAAATTAGAATAGCTATCCATTAATTGAAGGTCCTCCTGGTATTACAGTGATTCAATTTAGAAACTCATCCAAGGGATAATAACAGCATAAGATTCTCACTAAGTTTCTATTT
This sequence comes from Castor canadensis, assembly GCF_047511655.1. NCBI lineage: Eukaryota > Metazoa > Chordata > Mammalia > Rodentia > Castoridae > Castor > Castor canadensis. The sequence continues at coordinate 103,131,478 of NC_133392.1, read as the reverse complement.
TAAGAAATAAATATCTCCTTATGCTCATTAGTATTTTCACTGATCTATGTCCTTTTACTATAATTAACATGTAGTACAGTAGCCAGTAATTAGTTCCTTTTCACTACACATAAAAATGTTTTAAGTAAGAATTAGTACATGTGAAACTTAACTTTTGTTTTGAAATCTATATTTTCTCTACTTGGCCACTAAAACAGCCAATTAATCAGGGATTTCTACTGACTGCATCTGAACTGTTTTTCTGATTCAATCCAAGCAGATTACACACGGGTCCTCCCATGACTATTAACTATTGGTTTGTAGGTGCATTCTTTGACAAATTTCTTATAGTGAGGCAGGCCGGTTGTCTCTCCCTTGTGTTCCATAGCACATGATATAGAGTTTCTACCTCAGCAGTTTTCATTCTGATTTACAAATTCCCCTCTCTAAGTGTAGTGCCTGCTTTTATTGCTGGTGCATAATGTTATTTATCGGATAAATTAGAAGAAAAAGTACTGAATTACACAACCCAAACTAAGGAAGAAGGAAATTACTTATTAAATTCCTGGGCTGCAAAATTCATATTGTGTAATATTGCAACACATCTAAGTTCCACTTTAATTTTATTTATTTATTTATTTAATCTTACATTGGCATGAAAAATATTTTGTATGAATCCAGGTAGTTAGATTCTGCTGAACACCCCAAAGCTTATACTTATAATAGTTTCACAGTTCTCTTAGGTCATGGTTACTAGTAAGTAACAGTTTTACAACTCATTTACTTTAAGATTTGGCAGAAGACAAAAGAAAAGTTATTTTCCATTCTTACTCCCTATAACCATTATGTGTGGCTGAGTGCCTGGAGGACTTAGGGAACATGTGCCATCCTTGTCAGTTCTGCCCAACTCTTCAGAAGCCCTCTCCCAGACCACTAACACACAGAATTGGTAGCCCAGTGTTCTATGACAAAATGCTATAGGCAGAGGCCACTATAGGAAGGTGACCAGGAAGTAAAGAGGAAGGTCTGGTAGAGATGAACCAACGTGGGTTATAATACATATGTATATGGAAGCATGTCTTTCTTTTTGTCTGTTATGTTTTCTCTTTAACAAAAGTGGAGGACGAAAGGGCAGAACAGGTTCTGCCTGGAAGGGGTGTATGGGGGAGGGGAGCAGGGGGGAGAAGGTGCCTAAACAATGCATACACATATGAATAAATATAAAAACAATAAAAAAAGTACCATAGACTGGGTGGCTTAAACAGCAGACATTTATTTTCTCACTGGAGACCAAAAGTCTAAGATCAAAGTATCAGTATGACAGTATCTGTGGTCTTGGAGAGGCCCAAAGCCCCTCCTTTGGGTATAAGTGATGTCCGCCTTGCCATGTCTTCACATGGTTGAGACAGAAAATCTGCTGTCTCTTTTTCTTCTTATTTATTTATTTATTTATTTTGGTACTGTTAGGGTTTGAACTCCGAGCCTCCTGAGCCACACCTCTAGTCCGTTTTGCTTTAGTTATTTTTCAGATAGAGTATCACACTTTTGGCTGGGCCAGATTCTGACCATGATTCTCCTACCTCTACCTCCCTAGTAATTGGGATTACAGGCATGAACCACCATGCCCAGCTTTTCTTTCTCTAAGACTGTCAGTCCTATTGGCTGCACTGTCCTACCATGATGATCTCATTTAATTTTAATTACCTCATAAAGACCAGAGAGTGAAAAGAAAGACTGACTGAAAAATCCCTAACACTAGAACTCAAAGCACACTCCCATTAATGCTGCTGTGTTATAACTGGCATGCTATCTGGTTAGCAGCAAGTCCAAGAGTTCAAGGCTATTGATTCTGTTAAAGGTTTCTGGTGATTCAAGTGGTTTCTATGTAAACATTTTAGTAAATTTTGAAGTACAGTGAGGTGAGAAGAAACATGAAAGTTTGGCTATGTCTCGTTGGTTTCATGTGATTGATCCCTTAACTAACATTAGGTAGAATCCATGTCCTGGCACTGACACTATATTTGTGATTTGTCATCTTCTATGACTGTCCTAAAAGTTTTGAGTTATTAGGCAGACAGAAATTTCATTTATACAAGGTAAGCTTTGCATTGTAATACTGTTGCCTATTTATTGCTCTGAAAATAGTATGTATTTTAAATTACACATATAATTGTTTTGTGTTTTGGTGCCTAATTCCTCTCCATGAAATACATGAAAAGTATTAAAATTTTCAAATTGTTTCCTTTAATTTCTTTCATGCACTTTTGTGGGAAGAATTAACCTCTATGTTCTCAAATGGTTGTATGCGTAATATTAAAAACAGAACATCTCATTTCCTCTTTATTTCCATTGTGGGGATTGTAAATACCAGAGGTATCTAATGAAGAATTTACTTTTACAGCAGCACAAAATGGAAAAGGCATATTAGAAATAAAACCAGAAGCCTGTCTTTCAGATTGGTCTCAAGATCTACTGCAGCTCATTGATTTCTTTTTATTTTCATTTTTCTTACTGCCTGTTTCTTACTTCTAAGGTTTATCAAATCTAAAGTGACAAGATGTCAGCAATGCAGCTGGATCTAGTTACAACCTAAGCCTTCTTTATTAGTGTCCTATTTTAAGCCAAGTGGTAAGAATTATGTGCATTTAAAGCCACAAAGCCACAAAATTCTGACTATAATGTAAATTCAAAAGAAATGGTCTTAACATCACTACCACTGCAGGTGTTCTATCTTTTAAACTTGTCTTGCTATGGACTCATAGACTACATCTTTCCTCTTTTTCTTTTCTATTGTTTTCTGATGGTACTGTGGATTGAACTCAGATACATTCTCAGTCCTCCCATTTTTCATTTGGTTTTGAGATAGGGTCTTATGTTTTTGCCAGGCCCAACCCCAGATGGCAATCTTCCTACTTCTGTCTCTCTAGTAGCTAGAATTATAGACATGAACCATTGTGCCTGGCTCATTTTTGAGCTGGGTATCATTAACATTTTTTGCATTGGATAGCCTTGAACTGTGATCCTCCTTTCTCTATGTCCTGAGTAACTTGGATTATAGGTATGTACCACCATGCCTTATCCCTCCTTTTCTGAAGGTGGCAACAAAGTTTTCTTGCCTTAACATGTCAAGTTGTTACTTACTGGGTCCTCTAGTTTAGTTGAATGTTGTTTTTATTTTAGAATTGTTGGTTTTTAGCAGGGATTCAGTATACAGTACAAAATGCATGGATAATCTGGTTGACAATTTTTAATACTGCATATATTTTAATAACTAATTTAAGTGACACTATATACAGTGACAAAACAAAAAAGTAGTCTCTAACTAGTTTTACTCATATAGAAGACAGAATTCTTTAATTCAGAATGCTTTAATAATAATGAAATCAAGTACTTCTAACAAATATACACATGACACATGGTAAATCTCAAATTGTATTTTTACTATTGGTCCTTCTATAAACATAAAGCATTTGGAAAACAAAGAAAATGTTCCTGTGGACTTGCTATCTTTGTTTCACACATGGACCTGTGCTCCTTTTATGACAAAGCCTTCAGCATTTCATATTTCATCATGATTTAATCAGAAACTCAGGTTTTAAAGAATCCATCTCGTAGTCCTCAGACAAAGTAATTGGCTGGAAAAATTATAATAAAATTTTCATAAAGTTCATATTCATGAAGTGGCAAAAAATTGCTTTTAGGAAATTATGATATTAATAATTTACAGCCATGTCAATAGCATTTCCAAATAACTCAAGCTTTTCCACCTCCAAGATTACGAACCTACCTTGATTTCTCCCCCACACAGACAATTAAATACGCTGAGACACATTGAGATCAAGATGCAGATTATTCATTGAAGAAGATAGCTCCTTGTTTAATTAGAGATTTATCATCTTAAGTAGCCATACTATTGCTCTGAATTAGTTTTCTAGGGTTTGCAGAATTAAAGATGGTAAAAATTGATGAACCTTAGCTGTATTTCCCCCTGAAGGGTACAAACTTTTATTACATTTCAGATGCAAAACACAATTAGCCTCTAACCTAACCATGTTAATCTCCTTGAGTTAAGTTTATGTGTTTTGCTTGTCTCGAAACTTTTAATGAAAGATCTGTGTCTTTTACAGCCGATTTTAATAACCTTTTTATTTGCATCTCTGCCCTTGTTTAGAGGAGCAGTTAATACGATAAGCTTCTGGATTACAGAGCATTCTTTCAAAATTGGGGATAAATAGAATTCCATGACATTCAATTGGAGCAATCCTCCACAAGAGATGGGCATCAGCAATGAACATTACTTAATTTCCAAGTTTCCATCTAATTAAACCAAGATGGAAACATTAGTGTCATCCATTAGGTTCCATTCTGTAAATTCCAGACTTCTGGTCTTTAAGCAAGACAATTTTGACAAGACTGGATTTTAAAAAGTCATTTACTACCTAGATTAACAGTTCTTTACAGGTTCTTTTTTTTTTTCTTTTTTTCAGTGAGAGATCAGTTTTAACTTACCTAAATGTTTTCATTAGCACAGTCAGAAATTCTCAGCCTACTCTAAAACTATATTTTCTACTGAAGAAAATTTTGGTGGGTTAAATAGAATCCATCTGAAAATGGAAAATAAATAGTCACTTGTGGATTTCTTTACTCAGGTCTAAAAATCTATGGCACAGTCAGTTCTTTGGCCCAATGAACTGTTTGATACATAGTGTGAACATTGTAATTTTATGTTTTAGGAAGAATTTAAGTCAAAAGAAAATAAACAGAAGACAAGAAAAGAAATATCCTCCTTTTTCACACTGAACTATAAATTTCAAAATTATCTTCTGTGGTACAGAATTATCTAAAATACAATAAAACAGTATCCTGGTTAACCACTATCTGTAGAGATGTTCTGGCACAATGTCATCTGTCTCATTACAAATATTTTATGAATAGTCATGGGCAAATTATGTCCTGAAATGATATTTAATAAGGATTTATTTTGGATAGTCAATGGGAATTTATCCAGAAATGCCAAGTGGGTGAAACATTTCCTATTCCCCATGCAGGAAATGGGAGCAAAGACTCTTAGCAATGCCAGTTTTTAAACAGAGACTTGCTATGACTTATTGTAATGGATAACATAATTTTTTCACTCACTTAACAGTGAGGTACCTACAGACAGAGGTTGCTTCTAATTGCACATCCAGTACTTAGTATGATGTATCACACATGGAGATTATCCCTAAAGATTTAGTGAATGAAGATTAAACACATGATTGAATAAAAAGACTAAAACTTTTACCTGCCAACAATTATGTGTCTGAACAATGTAAAAGCAATAATTTTTTCCCCAGGGTGGCCTCAAACTGGTGATCCTCCTGGCTCATCTCTTTGCCTCATTTACTACCAGTGTGTGCCACCATGACCAGCAAAAGGAAAACATTTTTAAAACATATATTTCATAAAATCTCACAGAAATTTTAGCTTCATCCAAGTAACTTAATTAAAATTATTTATAGCATTGTAAATTTTCTTGCTTGATAGTGATACTTATTTTTCAGTATTAAAGATTGAACTCAGGGCCTCAATGCTCTATGGTTGGAGCCGTGCCCTCAGTCCTTTGGCTTTTAATTTATTTTCAAGTAGGGTCGCTACTTTTTACCCAGAGCCAGTCTCTGACCACAATCCTCTTACCTCCTGCACAGCTGAGAATATAACTGTGTGCCACCACAGTCAATTTTGTTGAGATGGTGCCAGGCCATCTCTAGAGTGAGAGGTTAATCAGGACACTGTGTTCTTACATTTTATCTAATTCTGACCTTGAGCAGTAATCACTCTAATCTCTGATTCCTAAGTAGCTGGAATTATTTCCCTGTATCACTATTCTGGGCTCTCTGGTTCTTAAGATTCCACAGTCAAAGTATCAGGTTTTTATGAGGCAGGAGCTATATGACTTTCCCACTGGGTCCCGAGCAATGTTCATTCAATTATTTTCCTGTCTTGAATTGTTTTATGATTTTCATCTTAGGCTTCTTGTCTTCACTGTCCTCCAAGCCCAATACCAATTCCAGGCTATTTCCTGCATTCCAGAGCACATTTACTCTGGTAACAATGATACATATAAATTAATCCTGTCTTTTCATAATGCCAGTTTCCTCATGACAGTGTGTGATTCAAGATCCTTTCCAAACTTGTTCCAATTTTATTGTCTTGAACTACCACTCTAAACAAACCCATTTTTTGAACAGGGAAATCCTCTTTGCATATTATTCATTTTTATAGCTGTCCAGAATACTATAGGTAAAATTAATCACTCTTTATTCTGGGCTGCCATAATATTTACTTTTATGAGAACACCTACCATATCCAGTATTAGAATTTATTAGGTGCTAAATCTTGTACTACATGGATTTATGTCTTTCTCTCTCATGAACAGAAAAGGACTTTAAATACCTAGTAGGCAGACTGGTATGAAGAAGCAGATTAGTTCACTAAATACAAATAGAACATGAAATAAAGTAGTTATAAAGAATTTTGGGGACAACCATATTTTGCTTACAAACCAAAGCTAAGAAGTCCCAAAGTATATGTGACTCTTCTTATAGTTTTTCATTCCTTGTACAAGGGGGGAACACACTTTGCTCACATCCCAGTAACCTCTTGGTGGGAAATTGCTTTCTGACCTAAAGTAATCTCGAATTGACTGCTTCTTCAACATCCAGGGCAGGAGCTAACTTGTCCACTGAGCTGACTATAGTGGTTTGGCCTATCCATCTGTAGGTAGGTATGTTTTCCCATGACAGTTTCCCCTGAAAAGGGAACCAAGACCTACCCAGACGGTGTTATTCATCAACTAATAAATAAGTAGCTACTTTCAGGGAGAATTTTTCTCCATCTTCAGTCTCCTTTCTCCAGTCAGAAGGTAGTATATTAGTATAGAAGTGGAGTGAAGCCCTGTTAATCAATGGAACTAAGATTATGGGGAGTCAAGGACAAGAAGTAAGTTCTTTCTAAATTTTGTAGTTTTAAAGCAGCACTGACTTTGGAAATTTCTAAAGACATTACACAATATTTGCTTTGAAGCAAATGAAATTTTCTTATATCTGACTCATGTTTCAAACTGCATAAGCACAAATTATTTTCTAGGATAAATTTATGAATTTGAAATTGAACACTTTCCCTGGATAATCTCTTAACACAATGACCTAATAGACACTGTAGTTTATATATAGCTTCTCTAATTTTCTAAAATTTCTACAAGATAGATGATGAGTTTGGTGCTTACATAACTTAATAGACTTGCCCTATATCATAGCTGGTTTAGTGTTGGACCCAAAATTTGACCCTAAGTTTCACTTATTTTAAAGTCATTTTTATTTCTCAATGAAGCTAATGCGTGGTTTCTGTTGTGACTGTGTCGACTTATCCATGTAGATTAAAAATTTCAACAGATCATAAAACTAACTCACAGACCATCTTAAAAGTAGCATCCAGGGAGTACCATGAGTAACACAAAATGCACGAATGTGCACAATTTAAATCATGACTATTAGCCCTTAACATGGGCTACTAGCTACAACGCCAATGTTGTGGTGCTTGATCACAACTGACTGTGCTTTCCCTGAGACTTAATACTACAGAATCTCCCTGTAAGATGGAGTCTACAAAATGCTAGGTTTAATGTAGGTTTTGACAGCTACCATCCTGTAAAGTAATGCTCAGTGATGAGATGGCTTACAGACTCAATTTCAGCTTAAAACACAATTCAGGAAGCACATTTTATAAATTTTCCTATATTGCAGTGAAAAGAAATATCTGAAAGGTATAAAAAGAAAAGAAAAAAATTTTCCTTCTTGCATTTGTTTTACTCAAAATCGTGCTAGGCAAAAGAACAGTGCTTTAAGTCAGAAGGAGAGAAGTGATGGGTAATTAAGTCTGTGTCATTTATTTTGTAGAAAGAAGAAGCCTTTATCGCAAATCGTATTGCCTTTCCAATCTCTCAGAAAGAGCATTCTTACCTCGCCTTTTTTCCTCTTCAGTTATTAAAAATAAGCCCTCCAAATACAGAAACCAGACACAGTTACCTAAAGAAAAGAAAGCCTCTAATCCTCTCTCCAGGCATGTAGAGGAGCTGAAGATCTTTTACCTCCGCGGCTTTGTTAGTGCACCAATAACTGGAGCAAGGTAAACTCTGACTGAACAGGCAATATGATGATAGTGTCTGAGCATAAGCTCCTGTAGTTCAGCCAGCTGGGATCAAACCAGAGCACAGTGGCTTGAACCCCAATGGCTTCCTTTATGCTGGCCCCATTCTTTCATCAGTAGTGTCCAAGCACAGTCATTCTTGCCAACTGATGAAGATTTAAATTTCTTCCCAGAATGGATTTTTAATAGGATCTGTGTTGCCAGAAAAGCAAAGTGTACCTAGTAACCATTAATAATCTAGAATAATAACCCTACTATTTTTTCATATTGATAGTAATCACAATACTTGACATTCATATTTCTTACCTCATATGATTCCTGTCTTGTAGTGTTTCGTTTCTATAGAAGAGGGAACTAAGAAAGAATGTGCATGACTTGGTCTAGAATTTACATGACCTGGTTTAGAGACATGACATTCAGGTACATTTTCTGAATTATATATTATCAGTAGTTCCTAGTTCTGTTTTATTATTTTTATCATTATTGCTATTTTCATTATCTACAAGATTAAGCATTCCAAGATAGCCACTGTTATTTCGCTATATGTAGGTGTATAAGTCTGTATATATTTTTCATGTACACTAACAATGAGAGCAACATACAAATATGTATAAGGCTTCACACTACCTTTATGCTGTTTATTTCACTGGGCATCTTCACCTGTGTATGTACATTTTTCATACTTGTCCTATCATATCTTAATAAATTATGAGATATTTGACTTCTGGGTCCAAGAGTTGGCAACTTGTAAATATTCTAATAAAGCTGGTCTATCTACTTTTGAATATCACAGTTCTTCCTTAAAATGCCATATTTTCTTAAGTAATTTTTTCTCTGGTGCACCTGTCACTTAATGAATTGTCCTAGATGGGATGATTTTTGTGTCAAATGCAAGAGTTACTTATTTACTTCTTTCGCACAGATTTAGACAGGAAACATTGGCATTGCTTATTATCTACCCTAACTTCTAACAGAATAACAGACAAAATTCTTTGGGTGGTGAGCACCTTTTCCACATGTCTACTCAGAACCATACTGCAAAGGAGAAGGAAGAAGAACTGTAGCGATGGCTACTGGGAGGTGTTTGGTTTATTGGTTTGGATTAGCTGAGCTAAAACTTGAGCACAACAAAACAAACATGAAGCAGACTTTTAGCAAGGATTTCAGTTAAGAAGCATTCATCACCATTTTAAAATTTACATAATTAAAATACAGTAGGAATAACAATTCTTGTTTTGCATCAGGCTTCATTTTCATTACTCCATTTGACACTCACAGCATCACTATAAGACACTATTTTAAATTCTCATCTTGCCCATAAGCAAAAATTAGGCTCAGAGATGTTGAATGACTTACCAAAGGTCACCTAGTACAGAAATAATATAGCCAGGACACAATGAAGGCAGACTAAGACCTCCATATTATTTACTAAATTGCAATTAAAAGCATTATTTGCAAAATCTCTTTTTCATTTTAAAAAGAAATCCAAGTAAATCTTTAAATATATAGAATAGATAGAAAAATATTCTCAATAATAAAAATAGTTAATGCTTATAAGGTACTTAGTCTTTGCCAGCAGTTCTAATCCTTCATGAATTGCTTTTAAGGACTTATTAATATCAATTTTACACATAAGAAGATTGAGGCACCGGGAAATTAAATAGCTTTACCAAGATCTCTCAGCTGACTGGTGGAGCTGAAATACAAATTGATGAAGCCAAGTCTAGATACAAGAGCTTAACCACTAAGCTGCACTACTTCTCGCTACCATTCATTTCAAAATATATTTCCTATGTACAAAATAATTGTGCAAAATTTGGTCTAAATGTACATAATTAATATACTACAACTAGGGGCCTGCAACTGAGACCAAATTTTATCTTTTAGAGTAACAAGAGAAATATAAATAATAATTCATTATTATGTACTGAAATGTATCCTTCCAAAATTCATGATAAAGCCCCATTGCAACTATATTTGGAGATAGAGCCTTTAAGAAGGCAATTAAGGATGAATGAGAACATAAGTTTAGGGTTGTAACCCAATGTGACTGGCATCGTTACAAGAAGAGAGAGAGAAACCAGGGACACACAGGCACAGAAAAGGCCTTGTGAGGACACAGTCAGAAGGAAGTCATCTAGAAGACAAGCCGAGTGACCTCTGGAGAAACTAACCCTATTGGTACCATGATCTTATACTTTCTGTCCCCCAAAACTGTGAGAAAATCAATTTCTGTTCTTTAAGACACTTAGTACATTACGTTTTGTTACTGCTGCCCTAACAAACTAAGACATTGACCGACACAATAATATAACATTGGTTAAGTGTCAGGAGTGGGAGAAAGGGCTGAAAAGACTTTCAAAGACCAGGTAGCATGCAAGCAAAGTAGTCCCAAAGCAGAAGAGAATACATCTCACTCGCTCTCAGCAGCCACTCAAATTTTTGCCATAAATTTCCAATATGACCACACTTGCATACATTTACATTTCTTTTAACTCATTCTAGATGTATCCCACCTGGTTAAAGTAATAAAGAACTACCTTACTAGTTGTAGCAACATTTGGTAACAAAATGCCATGTTCTATATTTGTGAAAAAGATCAATTTGATTTGTAAACCAAATTATATACGTTTTTAATTTTAAGCTCCTAGCTCGACTCATGAATCTTTCATGTTTGGTAATATCCTGTACATTAGAGATTTAAATATTGTTGTGGTGTAATAGTGTCTGTGTATGTTCAATTTCCATTAGCTTTAATGAATGTTCTGCTCAAACTGGTTTGTAAAAAGTTCACAGTGTGAAGTGCATTTTGATTTTATGTATAGATGAGATTCATCTCGTCATACCTGAAGCATCAAGCAGAAGATAAAATGCACCATATCCATTTCTTACTACAGAAATAGATAGTCATCTAGACTACTAGATGTCTACTCCAAGAAGATAAAATGCACCATATCCATTTCTTACTACAGAAATGGATAGACATCTAGACTACTAGATGTCTACTCCAATTTTAGAAAGTACAACTTATTCAATTTGTAAAACTTTGAAGATAAGGTACCATAATTTACAGACAATTTACTTGCTCCAAATCCTGCTTGAACGGTAGTTTTACACTGAGTGATTTTCCTAATCTATGCTCTAGCTTGTCAATTTTGTTGTCCATTCTAACAAGAAACATAGTCACTGATGCATAATAATATCAGGTTTGTGGATTTGAATAGGCTTCACATCCTGGGGAGAAAAAAAGCTGTTCTTAAAATATATCATTTACATAAAAGTGTTAAGCGATGTATTTTTCTTAAGATGTGGGAATGAAAAACTCCTATTCATCTTTTAATCTGGTAGGAGTGGGTATAATTCCAGTCATAATTCTACCGTTGCTGAAGATTATTTTCATTACAAAATGTTTGTGGACACTTCCTACTAGAGATGTACCAAAGTGTTGCTTCTTTGTACCTTATGTATAAGTTTGTCATTCACGTGTGAAATATATATTGACAAGTTCTTCTTTGGCAGTTTAATGCATAGAGAATCAGCTCTTAAAGAGAGGATCATCCTTTTTCAGTACCTTCAAAAAGCACAATTGAATGTTTATTGATTATTGTTCAATATACTATATTGTGTGGATAGACAGAAGGATAGATAAGATAATGATGGAATGGACAACTCATGAATTTAAACATGTGTACTTTTACATCAGTCGTTTTAAATGGTTGCATATGGCAACACACTTCTTGAAGTAAATAAAATTTGTATAATTAGGTGTTATTTTAATAAGATAGAGGACAAGAATAGATAGAGTGAAAATACTTTAACATTCTTAATTAATAACTTTTGATAGTTATGTGCTAACAAATACAGTAATTTTCTTAAATGACTTATCTCCAAATAACAATTTGGAATTATCTTTTAGAAATTTTTTAGATATTAACATACATCAGGATCTATATTCTTACTTAAACTAAAAAAATTCAATTGTTTACCTTTAATATTATACCTACTTAATAGGAATAATTAGAGATAATTAAAACAGTAAAATTTTGGTCAGTTTACATGTGGAAAAAATATTTAGAGATGTCATATATTTCTAATAATGAAATCTTCATATTTTAACTAATAATTATTAATCTAAAATAATTTTCCTATATAATGTATCATTTGAGTAAGTTTAGTTTATAAACTGTTAATTATAGGAACTAATTTTGATTAATACATTTTTATAATAATTTATATATGTCATAAACCTACTTGTCTTTCATGCCACATGAATATCTTTCTGTGTTCTGTGTCCATGGCTTTCTTTTACACAAACCTACTACACTGTCTTCTGACTCTTTTGTCAGTATTCATTCCTAGTACCTCCAGCTGAAGTAATATGCTGTAGGAAAAGAAACAGCATCTAATAAAGATGACTTAAGTTTTCATCTATAATCAAGTCCTATTGTATTACTACTGAACTTGGCTTAAGTAGGACTTTTGAACATTCCACTGACTATACCTGACTGTGGCACAGCAAAGATTTGACCATCTCAAAATTCCATATATTTCTCATCAGCTTTGACCAGCAAATGTCTTTCTACATGGGCATCCAATACCCAGAAGTTAAATTCATATACTTCTATCTCTCATTTTTAGTTCCATCAAAATAGCATTTGATTAATTTTTCAATGTGTGTATATAATTCTTATTAGTAATGTGATGATTTATTTATTTCATTATATATAACCCAGGATAATTAACAGTGAACCATATGTTATATAATTTTAAAAGTCTTTTAATTCATTGAAAAGCAAAAATCTACTTAGTTTTCAAAATGTGTATTGCCATATTCCATAAACTTTGAATGCTGATCCTCAGATTACTGAATTTTTTTATAATTTACACAGGAAAGTAGATTGGCTGCATTAATTAAATTGGCTTCAAGCTTTCTAGAGGTCTCCAATAACTTTTTTTTAATTATAGCTTAATTTTTTTCTTGCACTTGCACATGAAATTTCTCTCCTAATGGCTATGTTTCTTATACTTGTTCTTTCTATTCTCTAAAGAGTTCTCAGATTCTCATTCCATATTCTGTCAACATTAGCTATCAGAAGATACTATTCAAAAAGTTTTTATGTTTAATACTGCAATTTCCTTTGTTTCAATTTTATCTTTTCATGTAGATAAGTATGAGATGTGATAAAGAAGAAAAAACTATATTTGTGAAGTAATAAAACATATAGCTTCTAAAATCAACACCTAAATATTTAGATAGAAACAATAAAATATGAGCTATTTCATATTAAGTTCTCTGGCAGCCTGGCATTAAAGCTCAGACTCATGTAATGGATTTGACCACTGTACTGGTCATCTATGACTCCATGATAAAATAAAGAGCAATGTGTGATACAGTATGCAAGTACATTCCATTATGCTTTGGTTGCTTTGTTTCGTTATTTTCTATCTTCTGAGGGTATTAAACAAAAATCTGGTCAACTTATAGTACAGAAAGTAACATATTAAAACTAAGATATCTCAAAATGTAGATCATATTTGCTTATACTAAAAATATTGAATCTAAAAGTTTATGCCATCTCCACATTTAAATGATGTTTTTCATTTTGTATCATTGTAATTTCTGAGATCACTAACTCGAAAAGCCCAATTACTGTTTTAAATTTCATTTAACATATCCTGAAAAGATTGAGGGGAACATTGTTTTTGCTAACAACTGAAGCACCCAGTTTAAGTTCTGAAGCATCCACAACTTAAACATAAGATTTTATTTTCCAAGTTCTTATCAGTAACTTAAGAAATGACAGGTAAAATCACAGGCTAGCTTGCCTTTCAAACATGGTGAAAGTGCTAAAATTGAGAAACAGTCATTGAAATGAGAAAAAGAAATTTCAGATGTGTCAAATATCAAATCAGACTCAGCTGAAGAAACAATTTATAAACTAAAAATCTAAAGTTAAGGAAATTATCCAGTGGTCAGTGAGAAGAATTAGGGAGATAGAAAATATTAAATGGAAATTAATAAAAATGGAAAGAAGAACTAAGAAAACTGGGAATACTAGGAACAGAGAGTGTAGAGAATGGCAATATTTGAAGAGAAAACATATTTCTTTCACATTTGTTAGCAAATCATAAACTTATAAATTCAGGAGGCAAAGTATATCCAAAACATGAATTTGGAAAGATACACACTTAGTCCAACATAGTAAACTGTTAGATACAAGATTTTTAAAGGAACCAAAGGGGGAAGGAAATACCATCCATGAAGGAAAGATAGTAAAATTTTTAGTAAGTTTCTTCACAGCAGTCATGTACCAAAATATGGTAGTAAAACATCTTTAAAAGCCAGAAAAGGTGTAACAATGAATTCAAAGTTTCAGCTGTCAGCTTAGAACTTGTACCAAGCAAAACTGATATGAATAAATGTTGAAATGAAAAGATTTTAACATCAAATGAATTTTGTTAAAGATACTACACATGGATGATCTTCAAAAAGGAAAATAATAATAACGGAATGAATTGAAATCCATGAACCAGTGAGAATAAAATGATAAACAATGCAATTTAAAATGCTGTTTGTTTAAAAGTAGCATAATAGTTATGAGAAGTTAAAGCTGACAAATGTAAAACTGAGTAACATAATTGTTATGCAAAAATACCTTTATTTTTTGTTATTAAGGGAGGAACTTTTGTAAATGGCACAATGTACTGGCACAATAATGTACCCAGCACAACAATAAAATACAAAAATGGAAAAACAGCTCTGTCAAAATAAATACACATTCCACTGTATATATATTCCAGCCTAATAACATACTCACTTTAATTGGATTCTTTTTTTTTGGTAGGACTGGGGTTTGGACTCAAGACTTTGTAATTGTAAAGCAGGTCTTCTACACACTTGAGCCACATCTGCAGTCCAACATACTCTCTTTAAAAAGCAATGTCAGTGAAAAGTAGCCCAAATTAGTTCATTACATAAGTGCTTTCTTCTCATAAATATTAATCTATTCAAACTCTGTGCAAGTTGTTCTTTTTGCCAATGTGCATCACTATTAGAATTTGCTATTACATACATACTGCCTGGGGTGATTCCTGATAAGCTATTCTTCATCACTGACCTAGGGTAAAACTTTAGTGTCATTATTGACTTGCTCCTCTCTCATTCCCCTTTTGCTCCATTTCTTTGGAGTCTACTACTGAAAGATTCTTTAAAAGGCCCTTTTCCTGTTTCTACAACTACTTTCCTAATTGGAAAACTGCTCTTCTGTTACCAGCATTTTAAATTCTGTCTTTGACCTCAGTATTTTCACTCTCTAATCTGTCTTCCAGTCTTTCTCCATGTTTTATGAAACAATTTTAACATTATAATCTCTTGCTTTTAAAACTTAAAATAGCTACTACAGACTTCAGAATGAAATATGAACTCCTCAGTCTGATTTTTCCAGTCCCTTCCAAGAACCTAAAGAGCATACATTTCATATGAATATATTTTACTTTTACTAATCTTAGTTATGTAGGATTGAAATAACCATTCATCAGTCAACACATGGAAAATTCATATTTCTCTCCTATATTTAAGCTCTAATATAAACCCCTTAAATAGAAGAAATTCAAACATGCCAGGATGAGTTTATCTTTTTTAATACCATTATATCATATTTGTATACTCCTTTAAGTATTGTATTATAGATAGAATAAATTGTTTTCACTCCTACTTGCTTGAAAACGCTTAAGACCACAGCTGTCTTCGTCATTATTGAACTTCCAATACTTAGTACGGTGACCAGAACATACAAGATTAGACAGAAATGGCTTTTTATAGCAGGACACAGCTCTTAACAGTCTTAAAATAGTGTTTAAAAGCCCCACAATATTCAATTTACGAATAAGCTGCATTTGCACAAGGCTTAAATAAAAATGAATTTAACATACTTTTTCTATAGTCATCAATCATTTTGGAGAATAGTTTCACAAACAAAATACCAGAGAAATAAAAGTAGTATTTTTGTATATAGTCCTTTCTTTAAAATAAAACCTGAGCAAAAACAATGAGTTTGATATAGCTTCCTAAGACACTAGATTGAACTCTCTGCAACACAAGAGCTGAAAGCCTTCATTTGGTGTTTTTCACTTCAGATTTCTTACCCTATCTGGCTCTCAAATGCATCCATCTGAGCTCTTTTCTCAGCACTCCCTTTGTGTTGGTAATACTGCAAACTTTGAGGATATTTAGTTAAAATATTGTTAAATAATGGGTGAAGAAACACATCCCCATTGTTCCTCCACACATAGAAATGATATTAAAATATCTCTGGGTTAAGTTTATAGTCCTGAATTCAAAGAAACATTTATGTACTTCAAGCATAAATTTTAGATTTACTTCCTGTGCATTCTAGGTTTGTGAAGACACATACTCCAAGATTAAGTTATTTACATTAATATGGCCAACCTGGTTTTGGCCTTGAACTCATCAATATATAAACCCATTGCATTTGGTTACAGGTACATGTGCCACCATGTCAGGTTCACAGGTAGCATATTATGAAAATATAAGGTTTTATCAAGTCTATGAGATGATTTTTCACATTTTACTACATCAGAAATGAGGGATGAATTTATAAAGGTATGCCATTTAATTAGATTTTTTATAGTGATATGTAAGTTAAAATGCCTTTCAATAGATGGTATTTGGATTTAAAGAAATGTAGCATTAATACAATACTGATACTGGACTGGATTATTGTCAGCTTTATCATTGCTCCTTGTACAATACCATAAGTGATGCAGGTGAAAAGGCAGATTGATAAATGTATAAATGATTGTTTGTACATAATAAAGTTTTTTGTTGGTCAGTTGGTTATAATTCAACAGAGAGGACACTTGAACAACAATAAAATGAGTCAATAATTTTCTCTATAAATCACTTTAAAACAACTCTAGATACTTAAAAAAAAATTACCACATTTCAACCACCAAAAACATATAGAAAAACTTAGCAAGTATTTATTTTTGCAAATTAAACAACTATATGATTTAAAGTTGTAAGAATAATTTAAATAAAGTTGCAAAAATATCTAAGAAGCAAATAAGTGGTACAGGTCTTAATGAATTCTGAAAGGAAGGTAGTATTCTATCGGCTTTTTTAAAAAGTGTGCTTGTCTCAAATGTTACAAAAAAAAAGAAAGTCAGTCTAGTGATGCAGACAACTTTAAATTCTGATTTACTAAAGAAAAGTAATTCTTAATACAATTATCCACTAAACATTGCACAATGAAATAGTTAAGACTATATATTAGGGCTAAAGCAGTATGTAAATGGGGATTTTTCTCTAAGTTTCAAAATAAGAAAAAATTCTGAGCTTTCAGCTACTATTTTTTAAAATTATTTTAGCAATGTCAAGCTGTGAAGCATCTACAGCTCATCTGCATATCCTAATTTTCATCCAAATTTTTATGGTGCTGACCATCTGGATGAATGAGTGCTACAGATGACTACCCAGGTCCTTTCAACAGAAGCTAAAGTTATGCCTGCTGCTATGGAAAAATATATTTTGGTTGAGCCTTAGGAAGTCCATTTGTCAACATGCTGGAAAGTGGAAATGTGCCTGGGTATGTTTTACATAGACTTTCTCCTCTCTGTATTAAATTATATTTCTGATAATTGTATGAACAAGAGTAACAGGTCTTAACTGCTGATGAAAAAGTTAAAGGACTAAGTTTGGAATCAGATTACTTGGGTTGACTTAGGATTTAACAGTTTGCCTGATTGTTGTTGATTTTTGTAAATCTCAAATTTCCTAAACTCTGCCTTCATCTTTTAAATAGGATAATAATACAGTGTTAACATAATTGTTTTAAGTGTTGACGGAATGGCTCAAGTTATAGCACACCTGCCTAGCAAGTGTAAGGCCCTGAGTTCAGCCTGGTACCACCACTAAAAACATAACTGTTTTAAAACCAAACCAAACCAATGTAAGCCAAACAAATATATAAGATATTTTTCTTATAAAGCCTAGTAACAATGATAAACATTTGCAAGACTGATCAAGAAAACAGAGAAGGCCAAAGAAAAGCACTAAAAGGAGAAAAATAAATACATAAAATGTGGCAATGGTTAAAATCATAAACTGCTAAAATTACTTTATGTAAAAATATGGAAATCTATATGAATTAGACAACATGCTGAAAAAATAAACTGTCAAAATTGACAGGTTGAAGATAAAACCTGGCTAGCTTTATAACAATAAACCAATTTAATGAAAAAACACACACAGACTTATAAAAAGCTACAGAATTTCAACATTAATAGACAACAAATAAAAACAAGGTATCTCTCCACAGAAATTAATATCTTTGAATACTACAAGTCAATATGACTTGAAGTAATAGAATGAAAGGAGAATAAGTCTGTGCAACCAGTTCATAAAGGAAATTCAGTAACACTAGAAAATTATACACTCATTTCTTCTAAAGTAGCAACTCCATATGTAGATTTCCCTAGAGAAAATCTTACACATGGATATAAGGGGATATGGAGTGGAATGTGTATATATTTTTTTAAAGTATTACAAATAAGAGCAAAAAGTAAAAACATCCTTAATAGTCTGTGAATAGAATGGATAACATACTGTTTTTTTTCATTAATATTATGTAACAATGAATCCATGTTGACTGAAAAAGCAAGTTGAGATAATATGCCCATCACTTCATTCCATTTCTCTACATTTTAAATATAAGACACACACATTTTAATTTGTATAATCCACATAAACTTTTGGATAATTACTTTTGTATATATCTTTCTATGTCTCTAAGAATATAAAGCAAATATGGCAAATATTAAGATTTATTTCACCTTAGGTTATGTGTCTGCCATATTTAGCAATGTTTCATTTGTCTAAGTGATTACATAATTCAACCAAAAGTGATTTGTATAACAAAAACAGTATAATATATAAGAATAGCTATAGGAATCATTAATTCATGAATATTTAAACCAGTCTAGGATAAAGTAAGTCATATTTACCATAGCTCATCTGGCTATCCAGTTGTAGTCTACATTTTTATTTCCCATTAAAGTAACCAGTGACCTTATAGTAAATTGCTTATTCAGAAGATGAGTTTACCATGCCTCACTGTGTAAAAAACCAAGCTAACTACCAAAGAGAACAGAGTCCTGTGGTAAGAAGGCAAGGCCATGTGCCTTCCGATTATGCACATGAAGTTATTGGTACACATTTATTGATTAAGTGTATGGATTTCCTCCCCTCACATACTCTATTGGTTTATTTGGGATAAGACACCAGAAGTAAAATGTCCATGGCAAGAACAACAATTAACTCATCGCCCCTAATTCATCACGCAAGCCATATTATCAAAGCAGGAATATCTTTCAATTGAGAAGACAGCTTGACATTATGATCCAATTTCTTTCTAAACCATTATAATTGTAATTTTGAGAAATGGAAGTTTTTTCAGAGTTTTACTCTGCTGGGGAGTAAACAAAAAGAGAAGGATGCAGAGAAAATGATTTTTTTGTTATGAAACAAAGTAGCATAAAAGTAAGCTCAGGAGTGCTTGGTCCACATTCCCATGTGCCTTAGTAGTAAAGGCAACTGCAAATATTTGAAGATTAAAGTCTAGACCAAGTGGCCAGACTCATATGATTGAGAAGGAAGAGAAATAGTTTCATCTCCTTCCCAAAGTTTCCTTGTCTGAACATCGGCCTCAAACCTTCTTGAATAACAACTCTTTCTCATTTAGGAAACTATCCACACCAGTGTACCCCAAGTTCCACTGAAACAGTGGTTTCAGTGGGATACTCATTCATTAGGTGGCTTAAAGTAATGTTCATTACAAAGGGCCTTACCTACCTTGAGATGGCTTTGCTTAAATGCAAATGTCTCTGACTCATGCATACACCATACTTCCATTAATATTTGCTTAATTAAAATCACACTAGAGCTGTGTATTATCAGTGATCCTTAGTATTCTAAGTTAGTAAATTTAGACATCATTCCAATGACAATATTTTTGGTTAGTAAAGCTCTGTAATATCAGTAAATAAGTATGTTAATGAATCCCAATTGTGTTTCTGTGCTCACTGGAAAGAAACATCCTTCCTCATGTGACTTAAAAAGCACTAATGATTGGACACAAGTCCTGCAAATTACCATTCTTTGCTTCATAGATGATTTGTCAAATGGTCTCTCTACAATGATTAGTCAGCAAAAAATTGTTAGACAAACTGTGGTTATGTTTTTGTCCTTTCCCCTGACTGCTGAACTATGACATTTCTTTAACCTGAACCAGCAAACAACCTCTTCTTAATGGTCCCTTCTATGAACAAGTGGACCTTAGGGTCCACTTAGGACACTGTTAGATCAGTTGTCCTATCCACTCATACCGCTTTCTTACGCCAGTTTTTTTCCAATTTTCTTTACTCTTCTCTATTAGAGAAAAACTTTTCTGCATAAATTTTGTAATATTTGCATATCTCATGGGATGAGCATGAAACAAGGTCATTTTCCCTTTCTTGTAATAATCCTTTTGAATTATTACATGGTCTCTCCTTACCTAAATCTTGATTTATTTTTTATTTGGCATCCATGACAGATTATTCTTGTTTTTCCCTAGTATTCATTTCCTTCCTTTTCTATACTAAAAGTAAAAAAGCATCATTGGTTTTAAAAAAATTTACATATAGTCCATATTTCCCAGCATCACTTATAATTAGATGTGGCCATGTGCAGTGGATGAAATAATACATGTCCTCTAAATTCCTAAATTGAGCTCTTAATCCCCAATGTGAAAGCTTTTCAGAGGTTATAAGGTCATTATGTAGAGCATTCCTGATTGTCCTTAAAAGAGATCCCAGAAAGCTAGCTAGACCCTTCTTCCATATGAGAACACAGAAAGACTACAGAATCTACAAACCAAAAAGAAACTCTCACCAGACATCAAATGTGTTGGCACCTTGACTGTGGATATCTCACCTCCCAAAAATTATGACAAATAAATTTCTGTTGTTTATAAGCTATCCACTTTGTACTACTTTGCATAGTAGCCCTAATAGACTAAAGTAGAGACTTCACCTGCTCACTGATCTCCCATTTCAATCTCAGGTTAGAATTACACCATTGAGTATTCTAATTCTCTAGTTTGATCACTTGATCATGACGGATCTTGGGAATTCTTGGCTTCCATAACCATGTGAGCCACTTCCTATTATAATAAAATAAATATCCATATATATGTATATGTATACACACATGTTCACATATGTGAAAGATACACACACACATTCACACTCACAAACACGTGTTCTTTTGGTTCTGTTTTTTTTTGGAGAAAACTGACTAGTGCATCATATCACACTGCTTTGTCAATGAGAGCTAAGTGGATTTGGCATGCAATATCCAGATAATATGAATAAAAAGAAATGTGGTCTTCCCTTATATCCTTTTCTCTTTTCTGCTAATAGAACATAAATGGGGTGCCTGCAAATTGGAACAGCCACATTAGACAATGTAATGTCCTCATTGTGTTGAGAACAGCAAGATAGAATGAGCCAATTGTTGTGATGGGTTCTAGTACTTCCAGCCAGACCTAATGCTAACTGAATGAAACACAACACTGAAGTTATTCTTCTTTCCACATAAAGCCTCTGGCTAAAAAGTTATAAGGAAAAAAAATCAAAACCTTTACCACCTCAGGGTAAATCTCACTTATTGAATGATTATTTTTAAAATTGTTCTTTCTCAAAGAAAGTGAAATTACTTGAAAAGAACAGAACTCAGAAATTAAGATAAAATGTCTATTGATTTAAATCTTTTTCTTCACTTCCAGTACAGTAAATAATTACAAATAAGCAGAACATACAGTGGAAATGTAGAACAACTAGTGACTGCTCTTTTGAAAATATGCTTCTTTGTTTATTAACTTGAAACTAACAATGCCTGGTTCAAGACAGTATAATTCTGACATCTCCGTCCATTACAAACAAAACAGTCTGTTTTTTCTCATTCATGATCAATTATGAGTATGACTTTATTATTCACTAATTTAACCCAAGAGATGTCCAAGTCACACGGTTAAAAAAAATTGATGCAGAAAACATGTCAAATACAGTTCATTGGTATGCAAACATCAAAATGAGAAAAAGCAACCATAGCATTACAACATCTAAGTGAGTTCATTTCAGTATAAGGCCACAAATAAATGAGGGAAAAATGACTGAAAAAAAATCTGTACACACTTTCTTTTACGCTTTTACCTTTGAGCAAAACTCTCATTAAAATTCATATATGGATTTTTGGAAAGGACATGCACACAAAGGTTGGCATGCATAAATAACAGACATAACCTTGAAAACTACAGACTCTAGATCTAGTTTTGTCACTTTATATGTGTTTACTAATTCCACTGATACCAGAAAAAGGATATATACTTATTTATATGTGAAAATCCATTGTTATTATAAATTAAAAAGGATCTAAATACTTGCTTGTATTAATTTATTATATATACTAATATACTTATATATTAATATGACATATTATTGTATTAATGATAATATGACTTTTAACTTTATCTCCATTTCAAAATATAACTCTTTTCTTAGAATATAACACTTGTTCAAATAATAAGTAAGGAAATAATAATACATAAAATGAAATAAATTGATGGTAATTATGGGATGTACGTGTGTGCATGTGTATATAGATAGATAGATAGATAGATATAAAATTTCCCCAAATTAAATGTCATATACTTTTAACAAAAAGTATATTAATTCATATTAAAATGTAATAGTAATTTCATTATTTTTAATACTCATTAATTCATTTAATCATATACCTGTATAATTTCTAAGTACTTAACAATCAGAATTAAGATTCTTAACAACCATACAATGTCACATTAATTCTATACTATGGTAAATTTCACCTAACTACTGTATCAGAGCAGAAGTATACCATCTAAGTCACTGTTTTAGTTATCGAAAGCTCATTTGACAATATGATGTTAGCAGAAAATCACTTTTCTGATTGTTAAGGATAATGACACTATCTGATGTAAATTGGTACTACTTAATAGTCTTAGTACAAAAGCAAAGAAAGAGATATAGATTTTATAATTTCTCTTAAGAGTATGACAATAAAATAATGCCAAACATTATAATAAGTATATATTTACATATATTTCATGCTTTGTATTCAGTTATGCAAATATAAGTAAGATGGGTCTAATGTGAATTATTACAAAATAATCAAAGTTGGGACAATCAATTTTCTTTTGATAACCAAACTATGCCCCTATTATTTCCTACTATATTGGGAAAAATCCCAAGATATGTTTTTGAATAATGATACAATACATAAAAAAGTATCCTTTGATAGTATCAAAATGCTAAGATTGAATTTGTGTAGTTAGATATATATTTCAATATGGGTCTGTGGCTTCTTTCATCAGATAGCAATTAGCCTTTCCCTTTCCATTTAAAAAAAGTTAGGCATAGAGTATTACCATGTTGCTCCAGCTGACCTCATACTTCTAGGCTCAATTGGTTCTCTTGCCTCAGCCTCTGGAGTAGGTAGTTTGATAAATAATCTTCTAAATATTTTATTAAGCAGCTTACCATCAATAGGGCTTCTTTTTATGACAATGGGTGATCTATACAGAATTCAAATTTTAGTGCTATTATTGTTGGTCTTATGAACTGTGATTTTATAATATAAATAAATCCATTAAATAATCCTCTATGGTTTCATATTAGGGTGCTTTTGAAGTTTGAATAAAATATTTAACATCATGACATATTGGTGGTGAAGTACCTTTGTTATTAAAAGTTTTTAATACCTGAATATACATTTATGTACAAACATCTAGATAGTTGTCCAAATGAGAAAAAAATACTTATTCCAGATGTGTATCTTCCAGAAGTATATTGACTAAATTTTTTTAGGTTCATGGATTACTACAAGATTTATGAATTAATGCATTAAAAATACTTCCCATTGACTGCAGATAATAAAAGGAACATATCTAACATGGGCTCCATTGCCAAGGGTTTAATATTTAATATGGGTGTTAGGTACTTAAATTTTTTTTAGCATTAAGCATTACACTTAGATAATGAATAAATGTCAGTGTATACAAATGAAAAATGATGCCTGTTGAAACTGTTCCAGGAATTAGGGGAGAAGGGATGAAAGAAAGCATTAGAGGGGGTGAATTAAAATATGATATATTTGATACATTGTAAGAACCTCTGTTAATGCTACAATGTACTTCCACCTAGCACAAGAGTAATGAAAAATTTAAAAATAAAAAAATGATAAATAAAAGTATAATAGTTGATAATAAAGATTCTAGAAACTTATTCTGGTCTGACCATGTTATAGCTATGAACTTTAATTTCCTCATTTTAAAAATAAAATAGTAATAAGCACAATCACTTCATAGCATGGCTGCAAGATATCAATGAGGTGAAAACATACAGAGTACTTATTTACTTATCACAGAAACTCAAACATGGAAAGCATTCTATAGATGCTATTTATAATAAAATTTCCCTAAAATAATCAGAGACTTCTTAAAAGTTTCAGCATATGCTCTGCACACTCTACCTTTTGGCGTTGTGACCAAAATGTGTGAGTGATTGAATGAATGGATAACTGAGTCTTGTTGGAAGAGGGTTTTTCAGACTAAGGAACTGGAAAATGCACTGTGGTTAGGTCTAGCTTTCAGATACTTTCCTTTACACTACCCAGAAAAATACAGGCAGGGCTTGAGTTCATTTTAGAAAACACTAGGACTAAAGGAAGGGCAGTTTTGATTATAAATATTAAAGTCAATACTTTCTGGAGAAACCAAATAAAACTACACAGTAATTGAGTACAGTATACCCTTCTCAAGCCTTGCTCTACCTGCAGGGAGAAGATTGCCTAAAGAATAGAGCAAGCGGAAACTGATGCATTTTCCCTACTCCTACTCTCATTATTTAAATATAAACTCCCTTTTTATGAGGATCTTGCAATTATTATGCTATAAAAATTTAAATCTAAAAGTAATCTCACAAATTATATAACCCCAAAGTTCACACAATTTTCAGTTACACCTCCCTGTGATTTCCCTACATTATACAAGTAATCATTTGTGTAATTAAATGATTAATCTCTGTCTCTGTCTAGTAGAAAGATAACTATCATAAGAGTAATGTTTCTTTTCTTCTTGTCATTATAAACCCAACAAAATGCCAGGCACTTGGGTGGTAAATACAAATTGAATGAATGAATAAATGAACGAGTATAAGATGAGGAAACTAAGGCCAAGGGAGTTTTGATATTTTCCCCTGGTTAACATGGCTAGTGAGTGACAGAATTTGGATCTAAAATCTGCTCTCTTAATTCCTATCTTACCTCTTTACTTTACCATGTGTAAGACATAGTCCCTTTTCTGATGTCTCTTAGCAATACCATGTACTTCCTCAAAATGATTAATTAGATGTCTTTAAATTTTAATGTCAATGATTATATCCCTTGGTTTAGTATGTCTTAAAACAAACTCAAATATTTGAATTTGATGATTTTAGCAAGATATACAGCTGTGTAAATGCCAAAAGACAGCCTGGACCCTTTGTCAATTTGTCCTAGCCAATTTTTCCAACCAAAAAGTTAAAGGAACTCTACTTGCCTTTTCTACTCTTCCATGGTAAGAGTTCTTTAAGCAACAAAGAGTAGAATGATAGAGGGAGAGAGGTAAAAAATGGGAAATAGAAAAAGATCCTTAATAGTTTTCCCTTTGAAAAAAGACAACCATTATCATATACACTTGTTCAGTAACTACTTTGTAATTCTTAGGAAGATGAAAATAAAGAATGACATTAAAATAGGGAGTAATAATGATTGTGTTAGTTTTCCATTACTATAAGAAATATTCAGACCAATTCTTTATATTACACTTAGTGGCCTCTTGGCTATATAACTTCTGAGTGCAAATCATTGAACTCTGTAACAAAGTATGGTAGATAATAAATCATAATGGGTGAAAAAAAAAGAAATACTCATTATAGTCAACTTGTAACTAGAAAGGTTTGCTTTTGCTCACAGTTTTGGATTTTTTAGTCCATGACTAGTTGGTGCTGTTTCTTTGGGCCTGTGACAAGGTGGTACATCATGGAGTAAACAAGGAAGATCAGGGCCTTCATCCACTTTAAAAGCTTACCTCTAATGCCCTACTTGCCAGAGGTTTCACAACTTCCCAATAATGCCACCCTGAGACCAAGTTTTTAACACAGGAGACTTATTTAACACTTTGTGATCAATCAAGGTTCCCAAATTAGAAATGTTATTGTATTTTGAATATCATCTTTATGAATATCTTAATTTAAGTACCAGAAATTACTTATTTTTCCTGGTGTGGATGTAAGAATCCACATTGCATATAGACATTTGCTATTCTCTTCAACCATAATTCATTCTTAGCAACAGAAAACATCATGTTATCTAAAGACACTCAAAAGTAAAAATTGGAAAAAAAAGGAATCATCAATCAATTACTCTGGTACATTTTTCCTCAACAATATTTCTCTCTGGGTTACTCACTGATAAGAAAGAATGCTGATACTACACTTGATAAGATTTTATGCTTATAAAACCATAACAACAAAATACAACTAATGGACAACAACTAATGGAGGACTTTAATTTCATTGACTGTCTTGTTATATTGTCATATAAAATGTTGCTTAATTAAATGTTTTCTTACCCAATTTTTACATCTATTTTAAGCCCAACATTTTTTATTTAAAAGCAAGAAAAATAAATACCAAATTAAACTATACACTAAAGATTTCAATGTAGGTTTCATTATGGAAATACAAAATTGTGAGAGAATGTCTTATCATTTGAATAAGTGGCTATTTTTTCTTTATAATGATCATTTCATCTAAATCACAAAACATGTTATCAATTTAGTTTTTGAAAAGTGAATGAACATTGATTAAAATATCCATAGTCCATGATATGAAAATCTTGGATTGGTACTTCTGAATTATAGAAAGAAATTACAATGAGAATCTCCCAGTGGTAACTATATATCTTTAAAATAGTTGGAATTAGTTGTAAATTAAAAAAAAAACTTTAGATGGTGATAGTCTATTTATGTCTTTAAAAAGTTTAAAATTATATATAAAAATAATCACTAGAAGTAGATTGTGTTAAGAAAATATTGTGGACATAAGTTAATTGCCTTCTAGGAAAAAATTCCTTCCCCTCTTTTATACATTATTTTTTGGGTGAGAGAGATAGGAATTACTCTCATGATTTCATTTTTTTATTAGAAAACTTTTTGTAAGATTAATTAGAGGTTCATAATTAAATTTGTAGAAAATACAGGGTGTCTCTAAAATCAGTAACTAGACAAGGATGTCCACTATCTCCACTCCTATTCAACATAGTACTGGAATTCCTAGCCAGAGCAATTAAGCAAGAAGAAGGAATAAAAGGAATACAAATAGGTAAAGAAAATCAAAATATCCCTATTTGCAGACAATATAATCCTATACCTTAAAGACCCAAAAAACTCTACTCAAAAGCTCCTAGACACCATCAATAGCTATAGCAAGGTAGCAGGATATAAACTCAACATAGAAAAATCATTAGCATTTCTATACACTAATAATAAACAAACTGAGAAAGAATATATGAAAACAATTCCATTTACAATAGCCTCAAAAAAAATCAAATACCTAGGTGTAAACTTAACAAAGGATGTGAATGACCTCTACAAGAAAACTATAAACTTCTGAAGAAAGAAATTGAGGAAGACTATAGAAAGTGGAGAGATCTCCCATGCTCATGGATTGATAGAATCAACATAGTAAAAATGTCGATACTCCCAAAAGTAATCTACATGTTTAGTGCAATTCCCATCAAAATTCCAATGACATTCATTGAAGTGATTGAAAAATGTACCATTAAATTTATATGGAAACACAAGAGACCCCGAATAGCTAAGGCAATACTCAGTCAAAAGAACAATGCTGGAGGTATCACGATACCCAACTTCAAACTATATTACAAAGCAATAACAATAAAAACAGCATGGTACTGGCACAAAAACAGACATGAAGACCAGTGGAACAGAATAGAGGACCCGGATATGAAGCCACACAACTATAACCAATTTATCTTTGACAAAGGGGATAAAAATATACGATGGAGAAAAGACAGCCTCTTCACAGAAACTGCTGGGAAAACTGGTTAGCAGTCTGCAAAAACTGAAACTAGATCCATGTATATCACCCTATACCAATATTAACTCAAAATGGATCAAGGATCTTAATATCAGACCCCAAATTCTATAGTTGGTATAGGAAAGAATAGGAAATACTCTTGAATTAATAGGTATAGGCAAGAACTTTCTCAATGGAACCCCAGCAGCACAGCAATTAAGAGACAGCATAGATAAATGGGACTTCATAAAACCAAAAAGCTTTTGCTCAACAAAAGAAATGGTCTCTAAACTGAAGAGATCACCTACAGAGTGGGAGAAAATATTTGCCAGCTACACATCAGGCAAAGGACTGATAACCAGAACATATAGGGAACTTAAAAAACTAAATTCTCCCAAAATTAATGAACCAATAAAGAAATGGGAAAGTGAACTAAACAGAACTTTCTCAAAAGAAGAAATTCAAATGGCCAAAAAACACATGAAAAAGTGCTCACCATCTCTAGCAATAAAGGAAATGCAAATTAAAACCACACTAAAATTCCACCTCACCCCTGTTAGAATAGCCATCATTAGCAACACCACCAACAACAGGTGTTGGGGAGGATGTGGGGAAAAAGGAACCCTCTTACACTGACGGTGGGAATGTAAACTAGTACAACCACTCTGGAAAAAAAATTTGGAGGCTTCTTAAAAAGCTAAACATTGATCTACCATATGATCCAGCAATACCACTCTTGGGGATATACCCAAAAGACTGTTACTCCAGAGGCACCTGCACACCCATGTTTATTGCAGCACCATTCACAATAGCCAAGCTATGGAAACAGCCAAGATGCCCCACTACTGACAAATGGATTAAGAAAATGTGGTATTTATACACAATGGAATTTTATGCAGCCATGAAGAAGAACGAAATGTTATCATTCACTGGTAAATGGATGGAATTGGAGAACATCATTCTGAGTGAGGTTAGCCTGGCCCAAACGACAAAAAATCTTATGTTCTCCCTCATATGCG
Organism: Castor canadensis; assembly: GCF_047511655.1. Classification (NCBI taxonomy): domain Eukaryota; kingdom Metazoa; phylum Chordata; class Mammalia; order Rodentia; family Castoridae; genus Castor; species Castor canadensis. The sequence goes on along the minus strand of NC_133392.1, from coordinate 103,102,055 downwards.
GACATTAGATCAAGGGCAAACACAACAAGGTGATTGGACTTTGATCACATGATAAAGCGAGAGCACACAAAGGAGGTATGAGGAGAGATAAAACACCTGAAAAACTAGATAGCATTTGTTGCTCTCAACGCAGAGAAACTAAAGCAGAAACTTTAAAGCAACTGAGGCCAATAGGAGAAGGGGACCAGAAACTAGAGAAAAGGTTAGATCAAAAAGAATTAACCTAGAAGGTAACACACATGCACAGGAAATTAATTTGAGTCAACTCCCTGTATAGCTATCCTTATCTCAACCAGCAAAAACCCTTGGTCCTTCCTATTATTGCTTATACTCTCTCTTCAACAAATTTAGAAATAAGGGCAAAATAGTTTCTGCCGTGTAGCGAGGGGTAAGGAGGGGTAAAAGGATGATAAAAGAAAAATTAAAAAAAAAAAAGAAAATACAGGGCATTCTCATAAATCCCCAGATCCTGCACATGGACAGCCCTTCCCACTATGAGCACCGTGTACCAAGTGGTACTCATGTTAGACAGCTTACATCGAGATATACTGTTGGTGTAAGCATACACAATGAATATGCTCTCTCTTATATTACAGCTATAGATTAGCTTTTTTGTCCTAAAAATTCCCTGTGTTCTATCCATTGTCCTCCTTTAAGTACCTTCATAGTTTTCTCTTTTTTAACATGTTATATAGTTGGAATAATGTAATATGCATTAAATCTCTTCAGTATTATTTTACTTTGAGAGGCTCACCCTTGTCTATTTTCAGACCTGATGTGTGGTAGGGACTAACTGACATCTTCTCTGTGGAGAGCTTCTGATGTTTTAAGCCATTGAGATCATCACTTAGGCCAGAGGCACACACTATTCCCCCTTTCCCATATATCAGCATGGCTCCCTCCTCAGGGCTCCATTTAAATCTTAACTTCTTCTAGTGGCTTTCTCTGGCCATTCCAGGTACAATTATAAAATTAATAATCTTTGTTTATAATGTGTATATTTCTTAATAATTTTAGTTGTAATTATCAGTTATATGTCCTATATGCTTTATTTTTTTTTTCAGTTTATTGTCTGTACTCTTGTATGAAAAGTTAAGTTTTATGAGGGTCATATTATTGCCTAATTTATTCATAAATGTATCCCAAAGTCTATTTTACACCCTAAAATATAATATTTGCTTAATAATAATGTTTTGATTAAAGGAATAAACTATTCAATAAAATGTTTAATGTGGTTCTAAAGGTATTTTTGGAAGAAAAGTAGTATATAACATCTTCTAAATTATTGGCTAGGAAATTGTGCTATCTGGAAAGAAAATAACATTGAATTTTTGGAATATTAAAATGAAAAAGAAGCATGTATGTGCTACAATATCTGTTAAAAGTCACATGCTGCTAAGATCACAAAGTGATGATGCAGCTCACTTGAGAAGCAATTTTAAAGAGGGCATTGCATTCACTGAAGGCAGCACAAGGTTGTAGGTCAAAACCCTTTATGGAATGGCTTGACACATTTACGGACAAAATGAAAATGTGAGACACTCAAGGATTGAGCAGATTTTCAGAGTTCAAGTATTCATAGATAAAGCTCATTTAAGGAAGTTTCCAGATGATTGTGCAAGGTGATAAAATACACATATGCATCCTCTCACATGCACAGAAATACATCAGATTACTCTGTATTAGAAGAACTGATTTAATAAGTATAACAATTTTATTAAATGAAGTGTGTGTAATGTATAATTATGAGTGCATACACATATGCAGAGGTTTATAGATTAAATAGAATGGTGGAAAGATTAGCATTCATTACAGTAGTGTCAGAGAAGTCTTAGTCTTTTAGGAATTCATTGGCAATTATTTGAAGTTTCAACCTTGAAAAATTTTAAATAAGATCACTGAGTTAAGATTGCTAATCTAGGTATGTGCTAGAACATTTGCTATAGTAACCAATTATTACAAGTCTACTTATTTTGCAGTTTTCCTTTTGAAAAAGTTTTAAACAATTTTCCCTTATTATCCTGAATAGCAATTGTTAGACCAGGTCTGCACGTTTTTGTTCTTTTAACCAATTATTTCTCTGAGGTACATCATCTATATTCTTTCAATATTCGTTAAGAACAATGTTACTGAACACTTTGCAAACAATGCAATCAGGAACAAAAAGAAATTTTAGCCATCAATTTCCTCCCCGTAAGTATTATGTTTCCCATCAAATTTGATTCTTGGAAACAGAAATTTGGATAGATCAAGGGCCTATGCCCACACCAGTGAATGTAAGAGCAAAATGTCCTCACTAATAACTTGAACACAGTGATTTCTCATTAATCACCTAAAAACTAGTTCACAGTTATTAACCATATGAGATATACAATAAGCTTGATGTTGAAATGAAAATGTCTAAATGACAAGTTACAAGTTGATACCTAATTGTGACCAATTATTGCCAACACTTTCAATTAATTTTTCTCTTCAAGGGACTGATGATTTGATTTGTTTGGATTCACACAAAACAGACTATAGTACAAAAGCCTAACCTGAATTGTAAGGGCATGCATTGTTGTTAAGTTTTATAACATCTGTTGTTTTACTCTTTACTTGCCAAAGAGTTCTGTCAAGTATCCTTTAGGTACTGTATAAGATTGAAAGTAGGAAAATGAGAAAGAAGAGAGGAGGAAAAAAAAGAAAGACGAATTTTTTTCCTAGACCACTGTCTTGTTGTCTAGCATACTGAGTGTCCAACTTTACTTATATGAATGCATATTTTGTTTATCACATGAATTCAAATAACCTGCTGGACTTATTGCTATCAGTACTTATGCCATAAAATGTTTTATTGATCAGATAGTGCTACAACTTTGAACTGTTTGGTTTCTTTTGAAATGAAGTTGTTTAGGTCATTTGGTAATTTCTTCCATCTTGAATTAGTTGACATATTTACATAAAATTATGGGAGCTAATTTGATGTAAGGTGATGTTATATTTACAATGGAAATATCCTTAGTTATATTTTCAATTGTCTAAAACTTATTAATCACCAACTATAATATATTATAACTTTCATTTTTATACATATTCAATTACACATTCAAAGTTATTGTTAAAAATATCTTTATAACAATACAAACAATTAAGCACTTCATAAATTGTAATTTAAAAATACATGCTTAGACTTTAGGAAACCTGATGTATAATTATTTTAGTATATTTCTATAATACATGAATGTCCTGTATAATTCTGGATAAGATTTTATTAATCTTACATATGAACAGTAAAAATAGAAAATTCCTGTGTTCTCAAAATTCCATGACCACCGATATTTAGAATTTTTATGGCTTAACTTTAATATAACAAAAATCGTATATATTATATAAGGGTTGTGTTCAAAACACTTTATAATGGAATGGTGTTCATTCTCAGAACCACATTTGTAGAAACAACCATTACAATCTCTAAGGGCATATTTGTTTAATATGGAAGAGAGATCCTCTATGGAAGAAGATATAAATGTATACCCTCATAATATCAGGTGTTCCTCAAGTTCTAGCAGGTTTTCTCATTGTGCAACAAAAGTCCACCCAGTTTGGACAAAATATTTCCTTGACTTTCTAGAGTCAAAAATATTTTGTATGCATGAATATTAATGTAACCCACAGACTTTATTAAAGGATAATTAAATTAATTCAGGAAATACTATTGGTTATAAACATAGATGAAGACAAAGAGCAGAAAGGTGTGATCCTTAGACCAGTTGTGACAGGATCACCTATAAACTGTCTAGAATGCAGATCGTCAATAAATCAATCCATACCTACTGAAATCAGAATCTTTGAAAGAATGAGGCAGTAATGCAGTTTGAAAAGACCTTATAAGACCTTTACGATTCTTGTAAACACTAAGTAAAACTGGTTTAGGTTATTATAGCAGGCTAGTGTTAGTAATGAAATCAGCAGCTGCACCACATGGTATAGTTCAGACACTAAGCATGAGTAATCTCAAATTTTATAGATTTTATAAAAAGTTGTATAACTTTCAGAGATCAGTAAGTAACAAGTAGAGTCCAGATTTTCCTTAAACAGGATTCAAATGTATACTCATTATTCCCTTCATTAAACTAGCAAGATCAAGAATATTGGATTAAAATAATAAATTCTTAACTCAACATCTTTGCTTTGAATTTACATACAGTTTAATGATGTTGACCCCAAGGAGCTTTTGTGTTCCTTTCTAAACAGAGAAGCACAGGGTTATCAATTAGGACTAGAAAATGCAGTTCTAAAAGGAATGCTTTACTGAGAGCTAATGTCTCTATGCATTACTTAGGGATGGGGTTATTTTCTAAGAAATGTGTCACTATGTGATTTCTGTCATTTTTTTAACATCATAGAGTGTAGTGTACCTGCACAAACTAAGACAGGTGCAATGCCACTGTGCAATAATCTTGTGGGAACAATGTATATAAGCAGCCCATAGATGTTGAATAACTAATCCTGGTTTGGGGGTCTGGTTTCTGCTTTCTTAACAAGCTTTAGAGGATGTTAATCAACAGTGGATCATGCAATGCTTTTACATGGACCATATGTTGTCTAACAAGCATATGGAGGTTAAGATGACCGAACAACTCTGGAGCAAGATTTGAATTACGTGCTACCATTCATAACAATGTGATTTTGAACAAGTAAATCCCTTTGGGCCCAATCTATAAATGTGTCTAGGAATAAATTCATATCTTATAATGGTTGTCAGATTAAATGATGTGACACATTTAATATGCTTAGAAAAGTGAGTGAAAAATAAAAGCACATAATTTTTAGTTAATAACATTTAGAACAAGAACTTACTTATCAATACAAAGCATGTCAGTCTTAAAAGTGAATTAACTGACTTATTAATTCATATAAAATGTATGCATATCTGAAGCAACAGATCCTGTAGAAATGACTATTTTTTAATTAGTAGAATAATAAAGTTTATTTACTTAAGGACTATTATTTGACTCCTAACTCAAATCACATATTCATAGTACTTACTACATCTGTCTCCATCAATGATAATACTAGTAAATTTTCCATAAACTCTGTATATTTCCTGACAGTCTTTCTCTTTAATTTCATCTGGTTAGTTATAGCTTATGTCCACTTGAGGCAGTGTAAATAAACTCTTGCCCTGAAGACAGAAGATTAAATTATGGACTATTAAAAATATGTAACTAATTAATCCAGTGATTAATTTTAAATTTGATTACGATACGAGACACTGGATCATACCTAACTTCAGGGAATTGTGGTATGGAGATTCTCCTAATTCCTTAAATAGAAAAATGATTACTGTTATATTTTATGAGAAATTTAATCATTTAAGTAGTGTAACTGGAAATTAAAATCAGAAGTTAGGGATTTGCCAGATGACCAACATCTTGCCATTAGATTTCATCCTCTATCAAAGACTTGGATAAAAATGTAAAATCATTCATGAGTGCTCTAAATACCTAATATACATATTCATATTGGAGGAGAGCTGTGCAGTTATTTATTTAAATATATCTGTGGGTAGCACCTCTGGAGATTAAATCATTCCCCTAGAATGCTGCCACCTAGAGTCCTTCAGGTATATTATAATCATTATATTAACGAATGCCTGAAGGCAAAAAGCTCCTCAAAGTGTAATTACATACCTGAGTATCTGAGGCCAGAGAGTACTGAAAGCAAAACAAATCTGAAAATATTCCAACTTCAGCTTATAGAACTTTTTCCCATTAGAACATAAGAGTTTCCATTATTGCAATAATGGATAATGCAGAGAGGGCTTATTTTGTAAGTAACATGCATGGGAATTCCCATTCACATTTACAGGAATTACCTCTAACCTACATATTGACAGAAGGGACTCTCTAATTTTATGAGATCAAGAAACCTATCTAAGTGCCGAATTTTTTTCCCCATTGCTTTTAATTTAAAAGTTTCAGGATCATCTACCTGATAATTTAGATAATTTTTTTTAACAGGAAGCAAGTTTGCTCACTGAACACATTTGCTAAGGTTGCCTAATGACAACTATAGACTCATGAAAATAAAATAAGCACTTTCCCAACAGGCAATAGGCCCACTCACAACAAGTTAGACTTGTTTGCTTGCCTTCTTTCTAGGTAGACCAGACAGGTATGGGGCTTTGAGTAAGTCATGCAACCCTCTAGATCTAGTTTGCACATCTGAAAAATAAGGAAGTAAGCTAAGATCCAAGGTATTGCCAAGCTGAGTTTACATAAAATACCATAATATCTTTGAAGACAATTTCAGGGTTTTGTTGGAGATAATTTTAACAGGTTTTGGGGTCCATACTGATGTAATTCCCAAATATGAAGTTTGTGAGAAAAACATATATTCTCCCCCACCTGTGGTATGTTAATGTATTTCAGATAGGTTGGATAACCCTCCTTCCACCAAACTGAAATGATGGTTTCAGTCAGTCTTTCCAAGCACTCTAGAAACCTAGAAGTTTCTCTAGGAATGAGTACAAACTACTCCCTGTCGCAGGAGATAATAGCCTAAAATCAGAATTGCATGCTTAAAATAATTATCTATCTATCTATCTATCTATCCAGGTGGATATTATTTTAAACATTATTTTTGTGGGCACAATCAAATTTTACTTCTTAGTTCTAATCAGAAGGGGAAATTTCATTTCCCCTTAAACACTTACATATATATATATATACACACACACACACACATAAGATATATATTAAATCATCTATTGTCATAAACATTATATATCTATAATGATGGTGATTGATGATGATAGTGATAGATACACTTATGTATCAAATTCTTCTCTCCCCCTTTTCCTTATACGTCTCCTTTCCTCTCCCTGTCTTTCCCTGGTTCTTCTTCTTCCTCCTTCCTTTCTTTCCTTCCATCTTTTTCATTTGTGCCAGACTGTGACCTGGATGTATTGAAGAATATCACAAATCACATGAAAAAATAACTATAATAATAGACATGCATTCTCATACTACAGTTGTATGCAAGTCTCACAGGATCAAGGTATTAGCAAGGTACAATTCATTCTGAGGCTTTTTCTTTTGTCTTGTAAACCTAAGAGATCAGGGAACCACCCTATTACCTCTCTTAACATTACCTTCTTATCAGCCCATTTACGAATACAGTCACCCTAGAAGTTAAGATTTCACATAGGAATTTGGGGAAAGTACAAACACCCAGTCCAACCCATTGGTGAAAGTGTGTTGAATTAGTATGAGTAAGTGGTGGTGGATTGGATGGATTACATTTGGGGCATTATAAACATGTTCAGTACAACTAAGGGATCTAGAGTATGTAGACATTTGTCAGAAACAACAACAAAGAGAGTAGACAGGATGTTAGAGACTAGACTGAAATGTGATTCTCATGTGCTGAAGGGCGTACTGCACATAGTCATGTCCTTGGAAGATGTCTGCAGTATAGTCAATGCTCTTTCTCCTGCAACGACTGAAAAGCTTTTTGACTTGATGTACCTCCTTTTTTATTATGACTAGATGAAGAAGAAATACATCTATTTATTGCCTTTTCCCCCTGAAAGAAATGGACTTAAAACAAAACAAACAAATTTAAAAAAACAAAATAAAACAGGTTATCCTATAATTTTCATTGGTCTAGCAAATTTTTACTTAACACAAAGGACACAAACCACAAGTTAAATGCAGCCATGGTCTTTTTTATTTTTAGTATATAATGAACACACTAGAGACAAGCTCTTCCTCTCTGTGATACAATTCCTTAAATTCTTACCATTATCACCGAGTCTTTAATTTTACTTTGAACATTTTATAAGTCTTGCACCTAATACAAAAGCTCTGTAAAAACCCAAATGTTAAAGCAAAAATCTTTAAGACATTGTAGTTTTATGTGTACCACTTTCACCTTACATATCTTCTTATAAAAACCTATGCAATTGGCTTCTGAGTACTCATAGAGTTGGGGAAGTCATTCTAACCATCATCAATAGTTTATAAATGTGTAAATGCAAGATTATTTGGTGGCCATTATGTTTTTGTAATGTTAGGTAGTTATTATTCCAAATGCAGGCTATATTTACATATCAAAACCTAATGAGATATGAAACATCCTAACACTGTATTATGTTGGTAATATGCTTTTCTACTTAGCAAGATGTTTATAAATGTGAGTCTTATTTAGGCCATTACTTATAAATCAGCATTTTACTAAAACCACAGCTTAGTTAGATCAAATTTATAAATCTTGTCAGTAAATTTTCTCAACTTAATGTTCTGATTTCTTAATGAGCCTCACACAAAAGAAAAGGTTAGATAATTAGCATGCTGTCACTCACAGCATACATTCTAGTATTTCTAGGATGATGAACATCTAATTTCAAAAAATAATTGAACAACATAATAAATTTCACAAATATTTGCTGCTTAAAAGTCAATACAAATAAGGCATCCAGTTATAAGTATTTTGACTTATTTCATCATGCATTTTCCTTACTACTTAATAACTAATAGTGTCACTTCTCACTAAGTAAAAGATCAGCTTCCTGATATATTTTAAAATCATATATGTCAGTTTGATAATCTCCCAGTGCAAACAAATGGGAGAAACTGACTAAAAAAAGCTCACAAATGAATCTATAATTATAAATTATGAAAAGTCTCTAAAGGACAATTTCAGAATGTTATCAAAGAAAATTGAGAGCTAATTTATGCGTGGTGACAGACTATGAAGAAAAAGTCAGATATCTTATGGATTAAAAGGCACTGGTCAAGGAAAGAAGAACAAGTGTGTCAGGCAGAGGGAGTCACTTGTGCAAAGGCCCTGAACCAAAACAGAAACAAGTATCCTGCTCTAACCCAATGAAACCTTTAGTGAGCAGATGCTTTACATACTATGCAAGTTTTCATAATGTGAATTGGCAGTAAGTGAACTGATTAATTATGTAGCTCAATTTTCATTCGGAAGGTATGTTGTAATCCTCATCTGGAATTTGTCTGGAAGGCTCCAGACAAAATTTTTAGACGGGCATCACAATTATTTTGTCTGGATAGTTGTTGGTTTTATGTTGGTATGAATTTTAAAGGAAAGAGGGACTGGTATAAAGCAGTTGCAGTGGTGAGAAGGAAAGAAATGCCATTGCACTGTGTACAAGCCATAATCTAATTAAAGACTGGATTTCTTCAATGATATTTATTGCTTAGCTCTACATTTACAGTTTATGCAATACCTTTATTTCTGAAATTAGTTCAGTGAAAGTAATTTGCTATTACAATTCTGAAAGTCTTTGATTTTTTTATAATCTCATTTTTCCACTAGGACAATTGCTTCTGAAAGTAATTTTTACTAATTCAGATTTCTTAGAAACACAAATATATTTCTTTAGTATTGGCATATGATGTGAGCTATTGTCTCTTCACCCAGATAACTATCACAGAAAGCAAGAACTCTATGTTTCCTTTTAGCTGGATCTTCACCCTTTTCCAAAGTTGTCTGTGCTATGAGGATTTAATGATCCTGTTTTAGTTGTAATTCAAATACTGACCACTCACTCCATGTATAAACACGCTTATATAAAACATCATATGCTTATTTGAGCATCTGTTTTTTGGATGTTTTCTGTGCATCACATTCCTTAATTTTCTTCTTGCCCTACCAAAAGTGAAAGTGCTTCAACCTCTGACCTCATACATGCTCAAAACACATGCATACTAAGTTTCAAGCTACTTACTACATGGAGTAATTAGCTCCAGGAACTACTCTTTAATACTGACAAAATTCTGGATCTCTTATCCAAGTTTTTTTCCCCCACTTTTCACCTCAAATGTGTTGCCATGAATAATTCAATAATCATTCATATCCACATTATTCAAGTTAATGTTCTCAGCAGTTTCACATTTCTAAAAAATCATAATGGGTTCCTTTCTTTCCGTTGAACATCTCATTTATTTTGGAGGCCAGAAACTAAAATAAAGTGAATTAGAGTGAATGTTTGTACAGGTTAACTACTATAATATTCAGCTATGTTCACTTACAAATGATACAAAGCAAGGTGTCAAATACAAAAAACAAAACAAATCAAACCCCACAATACATTACTTATGTAAAGTAGAAGCCCCTGAGTGAGAATTTCTTTATTATTATTATTATTATTATTATTCATTTATTCACATGTGTGTACATTGTTTGGGTCATTTCTCCCCCGTCTCCTCCAACTCCCCCCGTCCCTCCTCGCTTCCAGGCAGAACCTGTTATGCACCTTTCTCCAGTTGAAGAGTAGAAATAAGCAATAATAAGAAAGACAAAGCATTTTTGGTACTTGAGATAAGGACAGCTATACAGAGAGATTCCTAGTATTGCTTCCATGCACAAATGTGTTATAACCCAGGTTGATTCATCTCTAACTGATCTTTACACTGGTTCCTGATCCCCTTCTCATGTTGACCTCTATGGCTTTAAGGTTTCTGTATGAGATTTCAGAACTCACTGACATCACTAGAACGTCATTATGTTCATTGGTCTACTTTTCTTTCAAATGTTGTTCTCAGCCTTTGGTTCCTCGTGTGGTAACATGAGGCAGCACTGTCTCCTGTACCTAAAACTTCTCAGCCTTCACAGGCAGAAAAAAACAAAAACAGTAAAATCAAACATAGTGTGCTTCTTCTAAAGAAGACTAGAAGGGTTACTGTTTCTTCTGAGTATGGTCAAAAATTTTTTAAATAACTGAAACCAGAAAATAACAGACCTCAGTTATTTAATAGTAATGTCTCCATAGGAATCATTACCTAACCAATAGCCACTTTGCTAGGTCCTGATGTTTAAAAAGACCTAACATTAGGAAAGATCAATGTTTGCAGGAAATGTAAATGTTTGTAATTATATCAAGTTGACCAAAAGTAACATGGTTAAATAAATGAAATAAGCAAGATATTAAATTTATATGCCTTAAGATATCATAATTCACAAACATTACTAGCTAGCTAGCGCATTACAATACCCCAAAAGTTAATGTAAGAATTTAACATAATGTCATCTATCTGCTGAGTTTTTTTCTTCCTTTCCCCTTTGTGTTTTCAAGACAGTGTTTTCTCTGAGTCTAAGGCTGACCTCTGACTCAAGAGACTCCTACCTCAGCTTCCCAGGTGTTGGGATTACAGGTGTGATACACTATGTCCAGCTTCAGTTTCTCTTTTAATGGAGCAAATTATTGTATCTCCTACCCTCCAGAAAACACAGAAGAAATTGTTTTACAAGTGAAGATGCCATGAAAAATAAAATTCCACAACTTAAAATAATGAAGTTGTCTGAATGTGAAGATGAAATGTGACAATAACTCATACTTTTCAAGCTTGACTTTTTATATTGTCTATATAAATCTCCACTGAGATTTACATTCTAAGAAACTACTTAGGTTAGTGGTGACTTTGAATTAAAGTACATTTCAATAGTTGAACAATAATTCATATTTATTTTTATGCTTAAACAGAAATATTACATTGTAACTCTAATAGGGATATCTATTCTCTGCTTCTTAATATAATGAGAGTGAAGTTGTGTTTTCCTAACTTTATCAGTGGTCTCCTTTTTTGTACATCTGAGACAAAATTATACTACTTTTAGGAGTATAATTATTTTATTGTATGAAACAAGTAGCAGATTTAACATTTGTACTAATTTCCTTTGAATGTCTTATAGTAATTATTGACTCTCCTTCCATCTACTACTCTTGGTACTAAACTTCTTCTTGATATCAAGTTCTGTTCTTTTGTGAATGTCCAGAATAACATACTGGTTACTTTTCTCAAAGTCAGAGTATCTCTTTCTTATCTTTATCTTAAAATTAAAACATAAAAAGAGACTACTAGTTACTTCATGCCATTGTCTATTATTTCTATTCTTTCCTATACATTTCATAGGCTATAAAGTATTGTGGTTCACAAACAACAAAACCACTGCTATTGTGAGAACAAACATTAGCCCAAGTAAAGCTCAGTTTAAGAATGTCTATGAGAGCTTTTTTTTTTTAAATTATTGTGCTGGGTGGGACATACATTGTGACATTTACAAAAGTTCTTACAATGTATCAGATATATCATAATTGAATTCACCATTCTCTTTCACCCCAGCTCCCATTCCTGGAATAGTTTGAAGGTTGTTCTTCAAGCAAGCCATGGGAGTATTTTCAATTTTCTCCTCCATCTTTTAACTCTGCTTTCCCTACCCCCATATTTACTCTTAATAATCAAAATAATACATTAGAAAATGTCCTTTTCTTTAAGCTTTGATCCAAAGTATATGATTTTAAAAGTATGACTAAGCACCCTGCTAAGACTTTCACAAAGCCTCAACTAGTTTGCAGGAATTTTCTTCTCTGTGTGGATCACATTTCTTTGCACTTCAAATACAAGTCTTAAATAATCAATTTTCCAATTAAGGTTGAAAATATCCCAAATAGCTAAAAATGATGTTTGATGTTTCAAGGTCAATCAGAACTTCATTTCATTTTAAGTGTTCTTAAACAGGCAACACCATCTTTATTTTAGTCTTCAGATTTATAGAATCCCCAGAGTTTGAGCAAACAAAAATTTAAGTAGAAAAAATAGTAAATCCAATGGTTATTTTAAATTATTTTTCTATATAAAAAAACCTTAATAAGGTTTAATTGGTTGAATTAATTGGAAAATTCAATGAAATTTGATATGAATCATGTAAAGCTAACTGTGTAGTTTCATCTAACTTTGATTTAGTTTCACATTAAATGAAGTTAAAGAAGTTCTACCTAATATAAAACTCCATGTTAAAATTTTATTTTGTATGTAGTACAGAAAATAATGAACTCAGTCACTAAGGGACATACTTATTTCACTTTCATACATTTTTGCAGTTTAATACATTTAAAAAATACACTCACATTAAAATAAAATTCAGACTTTCTTTTAGATAAAATATTTTTTAAAGTAAATATAAGAAAGTGGTTTACAGTGTTAGTTTTAAATTTTCAAGAAACATGAACATTTATAAAGTCTTACATAATATGTTTTTTAACTTTTATTTTCACTTAAATTTCCATTACTATTTGAGAGGTAATATTTTATAGCAGTTAAAAGTATAGACTGTCAAACTCTGTTTTTGAAACCACCACAAATACCATTTAGAAGCTAATACACATTTGGAAGGTTTTTGTTAACCTCACTTTATCTCAGGAAGGTAGGAATTGTAATAATTGTTATCACTTAAGGTTATTGTGAAGATTAATTGATTAATATTAAAAGCAGCTACAACATATCTGACCAGTACAAAAAAGTCTAAGCATTAGCTATTATCAGCTATCCAGATCATTCAATAATGTTAATTGTCTAAGGAAACTTACAGGCTTTCTCTGTTCTGCTTCAATTGTTTCCTCAATGGCGTAAGTCCCTCAGTCTTCCTCTACAGTAGTACTTGATATCACCCACCCCATTTTAACTCATCAATTTCCCTTTCATAGGAAATGCTATCTTAAAAGGTTTAGCAGAAAGGAAGTAAGCTGGGCCTTAAATTGAGCTCCAAAATTTTAACCACTCAGGAAAATCTTAGACATTTTTTTCTTTTGCCCCCAGGACTTCCCATTTCATGCTTTACAAAAGGCTCACAAAGTGGGAAGCATATTACTTGCTTTTGTTCAGAGAATAGCAGCAGAATCAGACAATTTCAGTAAGACTAGACAATGCTTCACCTGAGAGTTTCCTGAAATTGGACAAGTTGCTTTACATATTTTGGCCTTACCTGTTGATTTATCCTTACATTAAGAATATTATCGTAACATACTTACAGAGATGTTGGGATCATTAAGATGACTTTGGAAATGGCCTAAGAAACCAAGAATGTAGGTAATTTTGTTAATACTCTGTATCACTTTTTGTGTAAACTTTGCATAGGAAATGGGATCTGTTCTTCTGTTTACTTTGGGACAATTTTAGCTCTTGACTTGAAACTCCGATCTTAATCCTTTTGTATCTGTCTACTGCTGCAGACTCACATGTGAGCACCGCAGTTTTAAATACTGCCACACAGTCACTGTCCTGTAAAACTGGTGAAATAATTGATCTCTTAACAAGAAGAAGTAAAAGGGGAGACAACCACCTTTGGAAAAATCTATGACTCTGACCAATCAAACAACTGCTCAAATCTGAATTTATCATGGCCAGGACCACAATGGATCATTGTCCCATTTAAGCTGAAGAATAACCGAAAGGAGAGGTGAAAACAGCAGTACAAACTTCTTTTTGCCTGCAGAAAGCAATTCTATAGTAGTTCATACTCTCCTGGTCTCATGTTAAAAAATACATGGGTCAGGCCTATTTTTCTGTCCCTCTGGTAAATTTGGGAGCCAGTTAAAAAATATCACAGATGCTGACTCTAGGAAATTATTTTACCATAGAAATAAAAAAAAAGATTGCTTATCACTAATCATATCAAAATTTTGCCCCTCTGTTACCCACTGACTGAAAATTATGCTCTGCCTAATCCCAACCAATTATCAACTTTGGAGACTTATTTAAGTCAACCACTCCAGGCACCTTAAGAAATCTGTCTTGATTGTTCTATCTGCAGTATCTACTAAGAATATGTTTACTAAATCTTTATTTCAGCTCAACTTGATTAGTAAGTTTTTGTAATAGTATTAGAGAAGTCTATAGTAATTAAGATCTAATAACAACAGGTGAAATGAAAACAAACAGGGTTATATCAGAAGTTTTATTCTGATTATGACTCATTATAATAAAAATATTCAAATCACAACACAACTTTGCTCTTTTCTGAAGCAATGCTAACATGTAAGCTGTGTTAAAACTCATCGTCTGTGAATGAAGTGGCAGTTTACCTCAAAAACATACAAAACAAAGTAAAAAATAAAACTGAGTAGAGTGTAAAGCTTTTGATTTTAATTAAACTTACCAGATGCATTTCATTTGGAAATTAGCAGACATGTAAGATTTGAAATTTCAAATCTTGTAATTCTTTCCAACCCTTTCAGCTTTGTATCATCAACTCAGTATATTTTCTTTAATTACATAATATATTTTATTATTAACATTTGCTCTGAAGTGGAAATTTACAATTATTAAAGGATATCTTTGATTTTAAGATTCATTGGGTAATATGCAAGAATTTAGGGTTATTTTATAGTGAACTTTCATAGCATTCGTCATAATCCTGTTTTTTTCTCCAACATATCAGTTAATTCCTTGGTTATGCTTAGGAAAGATTTTATTTCAAAGTATTATTATCTGTACAACCTAGAATAAATCTATTGTATATATTATTGTACTATGTATCTTAAATGCGATTGTTGTACTTAAAAGAACATGTCCTATACATTATTCATAAAAGTTTTGAGATTATGATTTTTCTTCTTACATGGAAAATGCAAAAAGGCAGACTTTAATACAAACTTTGGCCTACTGATTTTCTACTTTGCTGCTATGGGAGCATTATAAACAGAATAAATTCTTTTCTATGTATGAATTTCCTTCTTTACTAGTATAATTAGTATTCTCGTTAGTCCTGGTTAGAAAACTTGATGAAATATTTTCTCTCTTAGAGATTTAATAGTGTATTTGTCACAGTAATTTTCATTTTTCATATATATTATAATTTTGACTATCTCAACAATTCAATTCGTGCTGATATAATTAGCATTTAAACTGCTGTATAAAATTTAGATGTATTTTTACTTACTTTATCTAAATTTATTATTCTCTTCTTCAAAGAGTGCATATAGCTCTTTTAATTGGTACAACTTTAAGTAAATACAAATTTGTGTATATTTACATAAGTATAGCAGTTTATATAAGTATAGTATACTATAAGTATATAAGAATAACTAAAATATTCTTTTAGTTAACCATTGCATGACAACTGAAATATAAATAAAACAGAAATAGTGATCTTGGCATTGACAACAGAGACGATTGAAATTTAAATAGTATAATGCCAAAAATCTGATTTTTTTTAAGGCCTAGAATAACATTATAAAATTTACTTGTAAGTTTTGTATCATTGATTCTCTATTTTGGAGCAATAAAAACAAACAGACTTAGAATTGTAACTATGACCAAGGACTCTAGAGTATAAATAAACACCAAATCAATACTTAATTTTAAAACATCTACAAGAAAGTTTTAGAACTACAACACAAACTTTTTATGCTAGCTACTGCAGAGAAAACCATGTGGATGTCCCTGTTTTACTTAAAATTGATTTTATCTGATTTCAGTTCTTTCTCCTTTTTTAATATTACATTTTACACAATTCCACCAACTCACTATATCTCAGCTCATAAAAAGAGTCTCCTAGGATCATGTTAACCATGTCTGTATTCAGTGTTTTGCAGAATTCAGTGGTTTGCTGTGCTTCTAGAACCTAGACACTCTAGTACAAAGTTTATTCCACCTAGTGTGGCCACATTAATTCTAAGTGCAATTCCTTGAGTTGTTCCAGTTGCAGAAGTAATCTGACATGGTTTCCATCATAGACACATATAAGACACTTCTAAATTATTGTAAATAGTTAGCAAATTAGTGAGCATTTCATATGACAGGGAACTTCATTTCCTGAGGACAAAATGAGCTAAGTATTATAGGTCAAGATCTTATAGTTAGATCATACTGTATGCATGCATCAGTCTGCTTGGGCTGTCATAACAAAATACCACAGATTGGGTGGCTTAATAAGAGAAATTTATTTTCTCACAGTTCTGAAGTACATAGTCAAGATGCTGGCAAGCTATGCCTCTGGTAATTGTTCTCTTCCAGAGTTACCAAAGACCACCTCCTTTTTTGGCCTTCACATGGCCTTTCCTCTGTTTGCAGGTGCACTGAGAGGGAGTTCTAGTCTTTAATCATCTGACCAAGACTCCAATCTCACAACTTTGTCTAATTTTAATTACTTCTCAAAGGTTTTATTTCCAAATAGCATCAAATTGGGGTTTGGGGCCTGAACACAGAAATTTTGAGAGTATATAGTTCAGTGGATAGTACTGCTAAAGTACAACTTTTGAACTTGATTTTCCCTTTTATCCAATTAAAACATTCCAAAGAGTAAAAATTATATAGAAGGTATTTGTGTAGGTTTTCAACAAAACAATAACAAATAAAATATCAACATAAATTTCATCAAAATGAAAACTTGTGACTCTATCACCGTATACATTTATGTATTCTCTAACAGGAAAGAGCAATCCACTTGAATGACTTTCTTAACATTTCTATAAAATACTTAACATGAAGAAAAACATTGCTAAATGTTAAATTTGAAGGTAAAATGTATATCACACTAAATTTGCTCATGAAAAATTTCAAATTACTACATATCTGTTCCTACTGCAGGGTGAAGAGTTAAACAAAATAAAACAAACTTGAGTAGACCAAAATGAATTCATCATGATTTCAGAACAATTTGAAGGAGACTCTTTTCTTTAGGAACTAATTTGAAAAGATTATAGGTTATTTTTTTTTAAAGACTCAAGGAAAAAGTGATGCATAATCCAGAATGATGAATCACATGATTTTTATTTCAGATTGTTCTAGAAATAGCAAAATATTGGTTTTAGACATAGCAAAGAAGTGCCATTGCTGATTTCATGGCTATAAGTAAGCAAGGAGGCTGAAGGAGCTCCTGATACAGCATAAGCCATTAAAATAAATGCTGGAAGTCAAATTAGCAATGGTCACAATTTTTACAGTGGATTTTCTTTTCTGTTTTTACATTAATTGATTTATTGAGTTTAAACAACATTATATTGTTCTTTTAAAGGTAGGATAGCTATTTACATATGTTTTGTTATCTTTCTATTCATCTGGCCATTCATTCTCTACCTTTTATCAAATCCAAACACATAGATTGTGAGAAACAGTAATGAGAATGGTGCTACTCTAAAGACCAGCTAAAGACACAGGTTTCTTAATAATTCTCAATCAATCCTGCCTTATAATGAATCCTAGAGCAGATTCAGGGTAAAAGCATACTTATAAATGCTGCATTTGTATGATGAAAAAATCAGTCAAGTATGCATGAATGTAAATGGAAAAGAGATATCTGTTGAAACTATTTCTCGAATAGGAGTTGGGGGGAAATAACAGAGAATGGTGGAGGGAATTAATTCAAGTATGATGTAGTTTACATATTTTAAGAACCTTTGTTAATGCCACAATGTATTTCTACCCCCTACAACAACAAAATTTAAAAAAGAAGAAAAAATCATTCTAAGTAATGTGAGGAATTACATGATGTAGGTAGTATTTGTATTATGCTCTAAATATTCTATTATACCCCAAAAGAATCACAAGCCTAATTGTCTTTATAGGTTTGACCTTCAAAATTAAAACTAAGTTCAAAAAAATGTCAATTTGTTATTTTATAAGAAAGTCAGAAGTAGAGAATATCCCTGGCTATAACTATGACCTTGCATCTCTAAGATACGAAAAAATAGCATTTAAGTTCAATGAACTACTCACATTTGAAAAACAGTAAAATCAGCCAGCCTACTTCTATAAATAAACTAGCTATGTAACTTTCTGCTAATGAGAGTGTAACTGAAAAGCTTTTAAAGTGAGTTTTCTTGTTAGCTTCATCTTAACTGAAACAAACTGAAGTGTTGCATCTTATGTAACAGGCAAATAAAATATTATGTACTTGTATGTACACACGTATATTTTATGTCCATACTTATTGCTATGAATGGAATATATGTAAATTATCCAGATGAAACATGAACATATTTATATTTGTTTATGTAGTTACTTTTACCTAATTATTGCTCATTTTGTTGCTTAAGCAATAACAGGAAAGTAAAATGAATCCAAATTTCTCTCAATAAATACCAGAAATATTTAAGAAGTAAGAAATTTCAACAATATACCTATGATATAAAATGAATTTGTAAAAAAAAATTTTTGCTGGATTAGCTGAATAACAATTGCTTTCAATCAATACTTTGACAATTCAAGATTTTGTCAAAAGATAAGGGGGAAAGAGGGTAAATATCATGAATGACTCCTAAGTGAATGGTCATATTTTCTGATGCTCTTATTGTACAAGGTTTATAATTGCCACTCTTATTTATATTACTCTATCTTCTTTTGCAAAGTTCATTTCTTTAAATATGCAATATTATGTGTGTTTTTTTGTTTTTGCTACAAAGTGAATTGAGGTTATTTAACCAGCTACGTTGATCATGGAGTCTTGGCCTTACATAAGTGTGCAGACTCCAGGAGCTTGTTTTGGTAAATTTTATATTGTGCCTTATAGAGGTTATTTGAAATAATTGAATCAAGAATACTTAAATATAATATACAACATCTTTTTTCCTCATCCCAACCCTCCCTTCTTAATACAGTAATTTAAAAAAATCATCCACTATAAAATTAAAAAATTACATTGTTGTTCTGTCTTATACTAATTAGGCAAGATTTAGGAAGGAAAAACTTTTTCTCTTCATGGGTGAAATACCCAGCATGTCTCATGTCTACTCTGTTCATTCATCCATAACAGTCATTGAGTCATCATCTCAAGTTGCTCATAATGTCAAGTCCAAAATTTTAATCAAGAATCTGGACGTGACTTAGTGTTAGGTAGCTTCTACTCTTAATTCAGACCTGCTTCAAGCTGGAATGTCTGTAGGAGGTATGATAGAGTGCCTAGTTTTTCTCTAGTTCTTAGGTTTATATTTTTTCTTCTTTCTCTTACTTTCCCTGTCACCCCTTGAGAGCCAAAATATGATCCAGCCCTGGTGTGGACATGGGGTTTTGAAAGGAATGCTAATGCGATAACAAATATCATAAGGAACTATTAAAGTTACTTTAGCCTCTCTGGACCTCTCAGAATGGTAATTATCCAACACAGAATGATGCTATAATGATGAAATTGAATACATTTTTGAAAGATCAGGAGTCATAGAAAAGGACATGACATATTTGATTTAAATTTTACAGCATATCTGTATTTTGGTATAAGACTAATGACTTTGAGCTTTCTGCTATGTCCTAAGAATTAACAATTGTTCATCCTCCTCTTCATTCTTCCCTCTCTCCCTTCATATTTCTCTTCCTCCTTTCTTTCTTCTCTTCTTTAGTCTTTCTTTTCTTCATCCCTTTTAACCATATAAATGTGTATCTCTCTCCTTTTTTTTAAAGATTTGGTGTACTGCAGGAAAATATAAAGTTTAGAAGAAGAATCCATATAAATTTGTTTTTCCTTCATGGTAGGCTGAATAATGCTTTTCCAAAGGATGACTAAGTCCCAATTCTCTCCAAACAGTTCTTTACACAGAAAAAAATCACTTTTGCAGATGTGATTAAGTTAAGAACCTTGATATTGGGATAATCTTGGATTATTCAATTGAGCCCAATGTAACCACAAAGGTCCTCAGAGGAAACAGGCAGGAAAGTGAGAGTTAAAAGAAGTGTGACACTGAAGTAGAGGTTCAGACAACTGGCTGTCTTTGAAGATGAAAGAGGGGCACAAGCCAAAAATATAGTTAAATTTTAGAAATTAGAAAACACAGGTAGTAGATTCTTCCTTAGAGTCTCGAAGGAATGTAACGTGGTCCTACTAACACTTTGGTTCTCGGCCTGTTAGACTGAGTTTGAACATCTGACTTCCATAATTACAAGGTATTTTTTTTGTTTTAAATTTGTTTTGTTTGTTTATGTGTGGCAGTGTGAAAGCAACAATAGGAAAATTACATATCCCTCTTCCTCAGTCTCATCTATAATTATTATATACACAGCTAATTTGATAGATTCTTATAGGAACCTTGAATTTCTATTTGTTAAAGTATTCCATTTAGTTTTATAAAACAAGACACTTTGCTTCCTTCATCTTTATATCTTATTCCTTAATACAATATTCAATTATATTTCCTGATTACAAAAACAATTAAATTGTCACATCTAAACAAATACAACTACTACTACTTACAAATACATAACTCAACAAGTGTGAAGAAATATGGCTGAGCTTATCAGAGAGTAGGCTGTTCACCAGGGGCTTTGTTGTACCATGGAATCATTCAGTATATTTATAAAAGGAATTCACACAAAGAATGGTTTAAATGGAAGTTTGTTAAAAGACATTGGCAAATCTGACTAAAATGAGAGGGAAAAGACTTAATAAAATTAGAAATGAAAAAGGGGAGATTACAAAAAACAACAAGGAAATCTAGGGAATCATGAAGAACTACTTTGAAAACCATATTCAAATAAATTACACAATTTTGAAGAAATAGACAAGTTTCTATATACTTATGACCATACAAAAACCAAACCAAGAAGATATTAATCACCTCAACAGATCTATAACAAGCAATGAAATTAAAGCAGCAATAAAGAGTGTCCCCAAAAAGAAAAGTCTAGGACCTGATGGATTCTCTGCTGAATTCTACCAGACCTTTAAGGAAGAAGGAATACCAACACTCCTTAAACTTTTCCATTAAATAGAAAGGAAAGAAACACTTCTTAACTCATTCTATGAAGTCAGTATTGTGCTCATCCCAAAACCAGACAAGGACATATCCTAAAATGAGAATTACAGGCCAATCTCCTTAATGAATATTGATGCAAAAATACTCAATAAAATAATGACAAACTGAATCCAACAACACATTAGAAGTATCACTCACCATGACCAAGTTGGCTTCACTCGAGGGATGCAGGGATGGTTCAATATACACAAAACATTAACTGTAATACAGCGTAATAACAGAAGCAAAGATAAAAAGCACTTGATCATCTCAATAGATGCAGAAAAAGCCTTTGATAAAAAATCAACACCATTTCAAGATAAAAGCTCTGATGAAACAAGGAACAGAAGGAATGTACCTCAATATAATAAAGGCTATATATGGCAAACCTATAGCCAACATCTACTTAATGAGGAAAAACTGAAATAATTTCCCCTAAAGTCAGGAATGAGACAAGGGTGCCCACTCTCTCCACTCCTATTCAACATCATCTTGGAATTCTGAGCCAGAGCAGTAAAGCAGGAAGAAGAAATAAAAGGAATACAAATAAGTAAAGAAATAGTCAAAATTTCCTTTTTCACAGATGTCATGATCTTATACCTAAAAGATCCAAAAACCTCCACTAAAAAACTCCTAGATTCCATAAAGTATTCAGCAAAGTAGCAGGATACAAATCAACTTATAAAAATCAGTAGCCTTTCTATACACAAACAGTGAGAAGATTGAGAAAGAATATAGGAAAACAATCCCATTTACAATAGCCTCAAAAAAAATCAAATACCTAGGAATAAACTTAACAAAGGATGTCAATGACCTGTACAAGGAGAACTACCAACCACTGAAAAAAGACTTATGAAGACTACAGAAGATGGAAAGATCTCCCATGCTTATGGATTGGCAGAATCAACATAGTAAAAATGGCTATACTACCAAAGCAATCTACATGTTCAGTGCAATTCCCATCAAAATACCAATGACATTCATCACAGACATTGAAAAACCAACATGAAAGTTTATTTGGAAACACAAAAGACCACAAAGACAAAGCTGAGCAAAAAGAGCAATGCTGGAGGTATCACAATACCTGACTTAAAACTATACCAGAGAGGCATAGAGATATAAACAGCATGGTGCTGGCACAAAAACAGATATGAAGACCTGTGAAACAGAATACAGGACCCAGAGATGAACCAATGCAGCTATGCCCACCTAATTTTTGACAAAGGCACCAAGAACATATGATTGATAAAAAAATAGTCTCTTCAACAAATGTTGCTGGGAAAACTGGATATCTGCCTGCAGAAAACTGAAACTAGACCCATTTTTGTCAACCTGTACAAGTATCAACTCCAAGCTGATTAAGGACTCACACTTAACTGCTTCAAGCAATTTTTTTGAGTATTGTTTGGTATATTTGAATTATAAGATGTTGTCCATCTTTCACATTTAATTTCTTGTTACTCCCTTATCAACAGTGAACATTTCAACCTTCCTGTATTTCTTAGGATTCTCAGAACAGGATTTAATTCACATTGTATTTTTTATCTTCCATCTTTTTATAGCTAATGCCTTACCCATTAAAACTCACATTAGACAACCCTTATTCAGAGCACATTTCTGACTTCTCCTAGATCCTATAGCCACCCTGACCTGATGCTCTTCTCAATCGATATCTATTGACTTTGCAATATTCCAGACCATCCTACTCACATTCAAAGAGATAGTAAAGTTCACAAGTTTAGAAATTATTTTGTTTAGTGGGGGCTGATGGCTCACACCTGTAATCTTAGCTACTCAGGAGGCAGAAATCAGGAGGATCACAGTTTGAAGCCAGCCTGGGCACATAGAGAGACCCTATCTTGAAAATACCCAACCAAAAAAAAACACAGGGCTGGTGGAGTGGCTCAAGTGGTAAATAGTCTGCATAGCAAGCATGAAGCTCTGAGTTCAAATCCCAGTAACACAAAAAATAATTGTCTTGTTTGCATTTTTCCTAGATCCTACCCAAGTGACTACCACTCAATATTTTAAAGTAATATTTAATTCAATATAGATAAGTTTGAATGGATCTAACATAAATATTTGACAAATTTTGGTAAAATGTGTTAACCTAAATATATACATTATACAAGTTTCTTGATTAAAATCAACATTATAACAGCTTATTTTTTAAAAGTATGATTTCTCTATAGAAATATATTTATTTTTCATGATGCCACTTTTCATTTCCAAACAAGATAAATATTATTTGAACCCACAACAATAATTTTTCAGTGCATCATTATTTAATTTCATTTAGTTTTCTGCTACTCAGAAAAAAATGCTTATTATGTATCAGTAGCAACATAAAACATAGACTATTGGAAACATTTTAAAAACCAAGAGTAACAGTTTCTTTATCAAAAACATTTATGCATCCATATGCAAATCCCCACTATAGACATGTGTGTTTGTATTATCAACTATGACTTAGCACTTTAAAAGTTTTTGAAATCAAACTTTGCTTGATTTATGATAATAATTGCAATTTAGGACTGTGCAAGGATAGATCAATTTAACAAAACGGTATATGCTCTTTCATATTCAATTACAAAATTAACTTAGAAGCATATAACCTAAGTGTAGAGAACAAGTAGAATATTCACTCACGTTTCTTCATAATATAGTAACATTTAAATGTATCCTTTTTGTAGACAACTTAAAATTAGCTTTATTTTTCAAAGTCCAGTGACTGGGAATTTTAGATGTTACTTAAGATGACTGAAATGGCATTGTTTTACAAATCCCAAAAATATCAGGAGTTATTTTAACCTACAAGAAAAGGTTTTGGGTTATTTTATCACTCTGATAATCTCGTGATAAAACTTTGAATTTTGTTGGTGTAAAAATGGATTATATTGGGTATTTATTGAAGACAATGTAATGAAAAAATGAAGAAGTGAAATTCAAGCAATTATTTTATATTTAAAGAGTGGTATCTAGGATAATAGTAATTCTATTAATTACTATTTGTTGAGAATGGAGACAGTTGCACACATCCAGCAGATAAATGATAGTTACAACAACTCTGAAGAGAGAAATAAAACTGGATATAAACATATAAAAATCTACTCCATAGAAATGGTAGGTGAATTATTGATATTATGACTTGGTCAAAGACCTAAGTCATATATCTTTGGGGAAGTACTACATTTAAGAAATGAAGGAGGAGTAACTCAGCAGGACTGGAGCGGTAGAGTTGGGGACTCACTCAACATTCCATTTGCCTCCCCACATTTCTCAGTCTCATTATAGACAGACAGATCTCATGAGTAATTCTGGACAACAGGCTCTAGAAGATGTGACAAGTGATTTTCCTGGTTTTCTGCATTAAAAACAGGTATTTATGTTAATAAACCACATTAACAGAAGCAAAGACAAAAACCACTTGATCATCTCAATAGATGCAGAAAAAGCCTTTGATAAGATCCAACATCATTTCATGATAAAAGCTCTAAGAAAGCTAGGAATAGAAGGAAAGTTCCTAAACATTATAAAAGCTATATATGACAAACCTACAGCCAGTATTATACTTAATGGAGAAAAACTGAAACCATTCCCTCTAAAATCAGGAACCAGACAAGGATGCCCACTATCTCCACTCCTATTCAACATAGTACTGGAATTCCTAGCCAGAGCAATTAAGCAAAAAGAAGGAATAAAAGGAATACAAATAGGTAAAGAAACTGTCAAAACATCCCTATTTGCAGATGACATGATCCTATACCTTAAAGACCCAAAAAACTCTACTCAGAAGCTTCTAGACATCATCAATAACTATAGCAAGGTAGCAAGATATAAAATCAACATAGAAAAATCATTAGCATTTCTATACACTAACAATGAGCAAAGTGAAAAGGAATGTATGAAAACAACTCCGTTTGCAATAGCCTCCAAAAAAATCAAATACCTAGGTGTAAACCTAACAAAAGATGTGAAAGACCTCTACAAGGAAAACTATACACTTCTGAAGAAAGAGATTGAGGAAGACTATAGAAAGTGGAGAGATCTCCCATGCTCATGGATTGGTAGAATCAACATAGTAAAAATGTCCATACTCCCAAAAGTAATCTGCAGGTTTAATGCAATTCCCATCAAAATTCCAATGACATTCATTAAAGACATTGAAAAATCTACTGTTAAATTTACATGGAAACACAAGAGGCCACAAATAGCCAAGGCAATACGCAGTCAAAAGAACAATGCAGGAGGTATCACAATACCTGACTTCAAACTATATTACAAAGCAATAACAATAAAAACAGCATGGTACTGGCAAAAAAACAGACATGAAGACCAGTGGAACAGAATAGAGGACCCAGATATGAAGCCACACAACTATAATCAACTTGTCTTTGACAAAGGAGCTAAAAATATACGATGGAGAAATAGCAGCCTCTTCAACAAAAACTGCTGGGAAAGCTGGTTAGCAGTTTGCAAAAAACTGAAACTAGATCCATGTATATCACTCTACACCAAGATTAACTCAAAATGGATCAAGGATCTTAATATCAGACCCCAAACTCTAACGTTGATACAGGAAAGAGTAGGAAATACTCTGGAGTTAGTAGGTATAGGTAAGAACTTTCTCAATGAAACCCCAGCAGCACAGCAATAAGAGATAGCATAGGTAAAAGGGACCTCATAAAGCTAAAAAGCTTCTGTTCATCAAAAGAAATGGTCTCTAAACTGAAGAGAAAACCCACAGAGTGGTAGAAAATATTTGCCAGCTATACATCAGACAAAGGACTGATAACCAGAATATATAGGGAACTTAAAAAACTAAATTCTCCCAAAACTAATGAACCAATAAAGAAATGGGCAAGTGAACTAAACAGAACTTTCTCAGAAGAAGAAATTCAAATGGCCAAAAAACACATGAAAAAATGCTCACCATCTCTAGCAATAAAGGAAATGCAAATTAAAACCACACTAAGATTCCACCTCACCCCTGTTAGAATAGCCATCATCAGCAACACCACCAACAACAGGTGTTGGCAAGGATGCTGGGAAAAAGGAACCCTTTTACACTGTTGGTGGGAATGTAAACTAGTACAACCTCTCTGGAAAAAAATTTGGAGGCTACTTAAAAAGCTAGACATTGATCTACCGTTTGATCCAGCAATACCACTCTTGGGGATATACCCAAAAGACTGTGACACAGGTTACTCCAGAGGCACCTGCACACCCATGTTTATTGCAGCACTATTCACAATAGCCAAGTTATGGAAATAGCCAAGATGCCCCACTACTGACAAATGGATTAAGAAAATGTGGTATCTATACACAATGGAATTTTATGCAGCCATGAAGAAGAATGAAATGTTATCATTCACTGGTAAATGGATGGAATTGGAGAACATCATTCTGAGTGAGGTTAGCCTGACCCAAAAGACCAAAAATCGTATGTTCTCCCTCATATGCGGACATTAGATCAAGGGCAAACACAACAAGGGGATTGGAGTATGAGCACATGATAAAAGTGAGAGCACACAAGGAAGGGGTGAGGATAGGTAAGACACCTAAAAAATTAACTAGCATTTGTTGCCCTTAACACAGAGAAACTAAAGCAGATACCTTAAAAGCAACTGAGGCCAATAGGAAAAGGGGACCAGGAACTAGAGAAAAAGTTGGATCAAAAAGAATTAACCTAGAAGGTAACACCCACGCACAGGAAATCAATGTGAGTCAATGCCTGTATATCTATCCTTATCTCAACCAGCAAAAACCCTTGTTCCTTCCTATTATTGCTTAAACTCTCTCTACAACAAAATTAGAAATAAGGGCAAAATTGTTTCTGCTGGGTACTGAGGGGGTGGGGGAGAGAGGGAGGGGGCGCAGTGGGTGGTAAGGGAGGGGGTGGGGGCAGGGGGGAGAAATGAACCAAGCCTTGTATGCACATATGAATAATAAAAGACGAAAAAAAAGAAATAAAAAATAAAAAAAAGAAATAGAAAAAAAAATGGAATGGTAGTTTGGTTTTCATGGTAGATTTGAAATTTCACAGTTAAGACTTTCTGTTAGGCTGTTCTATAATATGTTAAAAAGTGATGCCAGAGTACTCAAATTCAATTGAAGGAAGCAGTGACCCACAAATATGCAATATGAAAATTTTACTGTCTGCTTCCCCAAAGTTCTTTGTTCAGAGGTATGCCTCATTATATAGGAAAAAGTTCAATTACTGGTAACTATGTTAGCTTATGTTACTAGTAATAAATTTCAATATCAATTCTCAATACCAACAATGAAATGAGGAAGGTAGGATAGAAAAAAAATCAACTTATGTAATAAGGTTTTGATTTCTAGAATGATTGCATTATGCCTCTAAAATGACAGGTTATAAATTTTTTCCCATTGCCTTGAATGGAAAACTAAAATGAAAATATGAGTAAGGAAGATAATAATGCAGTTAAATAAACCCAGAAAACTTTCCTACAAAGAAGAGCTGAATGACCCAGAGCAACGGTAGTTTAAATGTTAATTTGTAAATATTGGATAAATCTTTAGACATGATTGTGAATTAAGCATCATTAGGCTTTTCAGGATTTTCACTGTTCTTTTTATATCAAAGGTAAAAAGTGCCATTATAATAAAACTAAAGATACAGATTTACATATATAAAAGTTTGCTATTTGGCTTTAGAACATCAGAAATAGACATTCAGCTATTTGGCAATAAATCATGAAAATTAGATTGTAAAATGTTCATATTTGATTTATATAGCTTCTTCAGCATACTGATATTTCAGATAAGAAGTTTCTCTCTTATTAGATCTGCATACAATGATTTGAATGAAATATCATTAAGATGGGAAGTAGTAATATATCTTCTTAAAAGTAGGATATAAAGAATCAATTGATTGTATTTAACTGTTTTCCTGTGATAACATTGCAAAACTTGTATTGAGAATATTATAAATCTCATTATGTAAAATTACCACATTACATCTGTGTTAAACCATCCTTATAAAAATAATGATCTAGAAACTTCATGGTAAGTATACATATAGTCTATCTAGCTGCAAGAGTATAAGTCTTCCTTAACAGTGTGTTAAGTGATATAAATGATAGGATGGGAAAAATATGATACATACTTACAGGTTTTTTCAGAGATTTTTTTATATTAAAATTTAAAATATACTAAATACTTTTTACCTATTTAATACAAGTTTGATATATTTCTTTTGGCTGCGTCACAAGTCTCATTTCACAGAAAAGCTAATTTTAGCATCTTTTAAAGAAAGATATTATATTCATTGTACTTTGGATTAAAAATGTTTCTTTATCCATGGAAACTCCAAAACTACTTTTTCTCTGAAGCTATTTTTATTTATGTAGATAAATAATTATATACACAGAATCTTCTAGTATACATACATACTTAATAAGTTGGTATCATTCTACATATAATATTTTTCTTTAAAGCTAACTAAATATTTTTGGCTGAGCCTTTATTCTATTTCTGTTCTATTTATTATGCTTAAGTCAGCTAAACTCTATGTTTAATAACTTTTTTAGGTACTGCAGGAATTTCAAGAAAAGAGAACAGTGTTCAGTAAAAATCAGTGCTTTGAAGAAAATATGAAATTTATACTTGTACAATTTCTAGAACAACTCAATGAATAAGTAAAATAACTGAATGTCTAATTATAGATATTTTTGAACTCACATTGAATCGCACACTCATGCACTCATTCATAAGCCCATAAGATCAGATACTTTGTGACAAAAATATTCTGAAATATTTTCTCATTATTTCAAGTGACCATTGCGTTTGTTTTGAATTTAAGCGATTAGTTCAATATAATGTACTGTCAATGTTCTCTACCAAGTTTTCAGAGGCATTCATAGAGACCTTCCCTCCAGTTGTGACTGTTTATATTTCATTTCAAGGTCATTTGACTACTGTTATAGTCATACAGTTACACAGCGTTATTCATTCTAGGTATTCAATTTTAACAAAAAGTAGTTTTCATATTATTTCAAAGATGTAAACTTGTTTAAAAGAATAAATGTTTTAGAGAAAAAATTTTATGGAATTCAAAAATGTATGAAGAGTTATTTGCTAAGGAAAGCATAACTATGAACCATGAGACTAGAACTTTGGAGTCAGGCATCTAAACCTTCTTAGTAATCTAGAGGCATGCCCAAAGACCCAGAGGTGGATAGTCATAGAACTTGAAATGAGTCCTCTAATTATTAATGCTTGCTCTCATTCATAACAACCTACAGCCCTCTAGACTGTGTATTAATTGTAATACAGTTTTTTTATGGGTAAGCAGCAATTACTACATTTCTTTTTTTCCACTTTAAGAACTTTCTTACATTTTACTTAAAACACTTATATATACTTAATATATTTTAATATTAATGTCTTCTCCTGGTTGCAATGAGTCAATGACTTCCCAGGTAAGCATGTGATATTACCAGAAAGGTTGTCATGTCTAGAAACAGATGACCTATTTCTTTAATCTCACCTTCACATAAACATACTTTCAACTAAACAAAGTATAAAATAGTTTAACTACCTGATTATTTGGACAAATTCCTTAATATGACAGCAGTAATCCCAGAAAAGCAAACTTATATAGAAAAGTAGTCTTGATGTTAAATTTTAAAAATTATGCTAAATATTAAAATACAGTACCAAGAAAATAAAGAAAAGAAGCCATATTTAAGCTTTTATTTTATTCTGCTTTATCTGAATTCTTCCTTTCATTTAAAGGAAGATTGAGGTTAATAGTTCAAAGAAAGAAAAGAGAGTCATAAATAAAAATAATTCATTTAATTCTAAATGTGATAAGTTGAAAGAACTGGTACCCTAATCTTTTTCTTTTAATACCTACAGAGATGAGCAATGTTAATGAAATTTTTCCTTAAAAAGTAGCTTAAAAATTTATTAACCTCCAATTAATTCTATGGATTCATTCTGAGCAAATATTAGAATCACTGTTTTTCTGTAGGACCTTTTATATTCCAAAAATCATACAAATATATTAGGTTTATCCCTGTCTTTGTTTTAGAAATTTTATTTGTTCTTTGTGTGAAGACAGCAACTTGAAAATTGTCTTTAATTCTTTCCAATGACAAAGATCACAAGGAGAAAATTAAAACTCATTGACAAATAATCACTTCTTAACTGGCTTTCATAACCCACTCAATATTTGCATTAACAAGGAACAGTATTTGTTGTCATACATTTAAAATAAGAAAATAGAACAATGAGACAATGGGAAAAATTCAGGCTGATTTCATGGTTATATTAATAAGGTATCCTATATCCATATAGACTCTTAAATTATAATTAGAAAACATTTTCCCCTCAAAGTTTCCTTCCATATCAAACATGTCAATTACATAATGTAAATGTTGATGTTATTACTTAAAGATCCAAAGTGAAAACTTCTAGGGCTTGTCTGTTCACTGGATGAAGAATCTCAAGAGATAAAGTAACTATAAAATAGGAGGAGATTAATTTTCAATTTGATGTGAGATTAAAAAGATACATTTTACTCACATAGATTTGACCAACAATTTAGAGATCTGTGCATATAAAAATTATGTGTAATATACAAGAATCTTATTTTCTCTGGTGTGAAATATTCTGCCTGTCTGCCTATGACACTAGAGAATAATTGTTTTAATTACAGATGTGTAGTCACTAAAGTGAGTGCACTTGATAACTTAAATCAAAAGGAGAAACAAAATATTAAAGGAATGAAAGAGTAATAAAGAATCTTCCTCAGATTCACTTAACTATTTATTTTATGGTAGCAATAGTAATTGATTGCTTTCCATGGGAGATAGTGTTTTCCCAGCACTAGTCTCTTTTTGATTATTACTTTTTAATTCAGTTTATGCCCAATTTTAAAATACTATATATCAGAAGCAGCTTTCTTCTCTATACGAGGTATAGAATTCTTAATTACTTCAAATATTTCCATTAATTAAAAAACTTGAGTAAAATGTGTAAACAATGAATAAACACAGAGAAAAGACAATTTGAAAAGGTGTGAAGAATCCTGCATACCTGGTTTTCCATAATTTTCACTTTTTCTAACCATTTTTACATAGCAGATATAAGATTTTTGATATGTACTATAGATATTGATTTTAATAATTTACTTCTAGATAAAAAACTATGTTCATAATAAAGATACAGCCAGTCAGAAAATACACTATTATCTTTCAGAACACACAAAGAAATAGAGAAAAGAACATATCAGTTAGTTATTTAATCCTGCTGCATATATCACTTGGTTTTCTGGTTTTAACTTTTGCTTATGGAGTAGAAATTAAAGGTAGTTACAAAAAATTGATGTTTGTCTGCACATACTTCTCAAACTCCATTACATATTGGACACGAGTTACATGATTTGGGACTAGTTATTCAACCTTTGTACTCTTTAGTTTTCTCTTCTTTAGAGCACAACTAACAACATTGATTTGTTGAGAAGATTAAGTCAGCTGTCTATAAAAATTAAGTAGCACACTGTGAGATGTAGTCAAAGCCATTATTATTATAGAATGTTTCCTGTCACATATTCCAAGATATTAAGTATTACAATATGTAATACATAGTCTAGTATATACTAATATTCTTAAGATGCATATTAGTATTATTATAATTATAATAATTAGATTTATTTTATCATCTTCTAGCTTTTAGAGAAGTTAACAATTGAACTTCATTTCCTCTCTTCTCAAAGCAGAATATAAATTGGTATCATGAGAAAAATGATTTATTTATATTATTATACCAACTTGTATTAAGTACTGTTTATTAAATCAATTAGTATTAGGTACAGTGTTTGACATAGTCTCATATGTAAACATGAGTAAGTTACAACAGGTACACATTAATGGTGACTAACAGAAAAAAATGCTTGTTGACAAATGAGTAATGATAAATATAAAAAGCTCATTTCCTTTTGTAATCCATATTATGGAAGTTCTTGTAGTTTGCAGTCATGGAAACCTTTTGTTCCCTAAAAAACCTTTATTGATATGAATAAGAGAATTACTGACTTTGAAACTGGGCATCTGGGAGTTATGTCGAGAAAAACTGGAGATAGGGTAAGGGTTATTGTGCAATTTCCTGAAATACTTGTGACAGGAATTTGTGTTTGTGCATACATTCCTGTGCTCCCACAAAAGAGGTGAGTAACCATGGGCTAGGTTGTTTTTACTTAGGCAGTTTTTACTTAGATAAAATCTTTTTTTTTGTAAATTTTATTTATTTCATCATTTTTATATTTACTCACATATGTATGTTATCTGCCTACCCCCCGGCCTGTCTCCTTGTTCTGCTCTCTTGTTCTCCAATTTTGTTGAATAAAAAATATAAAAGAAAATAAGAAAAACATAGCATTTTTGCTAGTTTGAGATAAAGATAACTATACAGAGAGATTCCTAGTGCTGTTTCCATGCATATGCGTATTACAACAGAAATTGGTTCATCTCTACTATGCATCTTCACTACTTCCTAGTCCCTTTCCCATAGTGGCCTCTGCCAGTTTAAGATTATTATATTTGCTCCTATACAGTGAGCATATCAACCACATTTAAGTTTTTTGTTTCCTTTGCTTTTCTTATCCCTCAGGTGTGTAGTCTTCCTTTAGTGTGTGACCCATGTCCAATAATATTACTGCGTTTGTTTTAGGTCTATAATCTGCATATGAGAGAGAACATGTGATTCCTGGCCTTCTGGCCTGACTAACCTTGCTTAAGATGATGTTCTCCAGTTCCATCCATTTACTTGTGAATGAAAATTTTTCATTTTTCTTTGTGGCTGAATAAAAATGCCATTGTATATATAAATACCACATTTTCTTACTCCATTTGTGGGTTGTGGGGCATCTTGGCTGTTTCCATAGCTTGGCTATTGTGAATAGTGCTGCAATAAACATGGGTGTACCGGTGCCTTTGTAGTAACCTGAGTGACATTCCTTTGGGTATTGGTAGATCTATTTTAATTTCTAAAGAAGCCTCCATATTGTTTTTCATGATGGTTGTACTAGCTTACATTCCCACCAGCAGTGATCATTAAATCTTCAAAGTAATGTCTAGAGAGCAATTATTTTATACACAAAGTGATAGAATTCATATTCCCTAATATGAGAAAGGTCTGAGACTGATAAGTAGCTTAAAGAAACTTGAAATTTATTTCTTTTTTATCAAAAATTCCATGGTCTACTCATAACACAAGGAAATCTATTTCATTTTTCCATTTTCATTCTTCAACTTGAGCTTAAGCAAAAACTAGACCTAATTCTTTAGAATATTTTTAATGTTTAGGATATCAATGGCTCTGAGTCTTACAACTTTTCCTCTGTCTACTTCTTTGGCTGATTTTTATTTACATAATTACCTGAAAATAAAAGGTAATAATCAGAGTTCTTTTTATATTATATATTAAAATTTATCTCTTTAAAATCTTTTCTGTAATTCACCACTTTTTCCATAATGTACATATTGTTTTCATGTTTTATTCTCTAACATCCTATTTTTCTCAACATTAGTTGATTCTGAGTTGAAACGTTTTTTCTGTGACTTTGCTAATAGTGTAATGCATAAATAATTGTTAGCATTTTTCCATCTCTGCATTGAAGCAGATAGTCAAGTCCATGCCCAATGATTAAAAGAAAAATAGGTCTTGGTCACCAACTGTAAGGGAGATATTTTTTTCAGACTAGAAAATATTTTCCCATGATTGGAGGAAGGGCAAAAGAGAATATAAAGAAGCTGGTCTTGTAAGTTACCAAGGAGAATGGAAATTCTTTGGTTTCCCAGGAGCAAGAAATGGCAAAAAACCATGTATGAAATGTGAAAAAAAAAAAGCTCATTTTTATTTGTTACTGATTATGTTGCTTAAGACTTCTTGTTTTCATCCCTACTTCTCTGCTTCTTCATTCGTTCCCCTGAAAAAGACTTCATTCGGGGAAGTGTATTGAAAATGATGTAAGGGTTTTAGATCTCAGCTATTCAAATATTTCTGGTTGGAATGGGTGATATATCTTCACTACTGTTTTCTTTTTTTTTTTGAACTAAATGATGGTCTTAATGAAAATCAAAATCCTCTCCCCACCTCACCTCCATAGTATCACTTTTGGTCATGGTGTATTTTAAGCTCCTTTCAGCTCTCCTCTTAAATAGGTTTTTGTTGAGGACTTTGGAATTTCTCCATATTTTCTCTGACTTAACATTTCTTCTTAGATTTCATTTTCCTCAAATTTTTTCTTTTAGGACTTTCTCCATGGCCATCTGCAACATTTTCTTGGCTTCTTTTGGCAACAAGTCCCTGACTTGTTTTAGTGATCTATAATTGTATTGATTCTTCAACAACCGCAGAAGTAATATCACATAATCAATGGTGCCCCATGATACATCTAAGAATACTGGATCACAAGGATAAAAAAAATCAGGAATCCAACCTGACATAGAGAGACAGAGAACCCCTATCTAAGCCTTTCATGGGGCCAAGTTTATAAATTTACAATGACTAAAAAACTGTGTGGACCAATGGCCTAAGTCTTGGTGCTGTATAAGCCTAAAACCATAAATCAAATTAAGACTTGGGACATGCCAGGAGAAAAACTGATTTATTTTCAACCATTTGAAAAGCAGAAAATAAAATTAAGTGGAGAAAGTAAGAAAGTATATTTCTAGCTCATCTCTTGGTGTGCAGAGTTGGGAAGTGGAAATAAATTTTATAGGAAAAAAATGTTCACTTAAGATTTCATATATAGAGAAATATAAAGATGTTAGGAAATATGCATGTTTAGAAATATATGCTTGGTTAGAAAAGAAAGAATAATATCAGAAGCAGTATCAGGAAAATAAACAGAAGAGTAGATGAGGGCATGGGAGAAGCATGATGGAGGATGATAAAGCTGGGGAATTGTACCTACTTTAGTGTGGTATTTCAAATTACTCTTTGTAAGCAGATTCAGACTATGCTCTTTCTCCTTTTAATCCTGGATTTTCTGAAGAGTTTTTCCTCTTACAGGTAGGTGACTTTCTTTCTCCCCAAATACCATTAGGCTGTCAGTTTCTTATTCAGCATCACCTAGCTCAGTATTTGAGATTGAATTTAACTCTTGTGTATGCCAGTACCACATAGATAGCCTTATTGATCAAGACACTGCTGCTTTTATAGGATGCTTTTACTTATACCATAGAACCCACTGAACCATAGCCTTTGTCCTTGTGTGGGCAAACATTTGTGCAGTGTTTTGTAATCATCTGATAATCATAAAAACAATGTAACTTATAGTTTTAAATATTTGAAGGTTGTCAGAATTGATCACATCGTTGTACCATATGCCCACGCACATGTATATATACAACACTGAACCAGTTTCACTGGACAATCATAGATAATATACTGAGCACTAAAATTAGGATATTAAATTATTACATAGGCAACAACAGTTTACTTTTTTTGTAGACATTTAAAAGACCTACAATTTTGTTTGTAGAGAGAAACCAGGCTCAGCACCATGACACAAACCTGTAATTCCAATTACTTGGAAGGCAGAGAATGGGAGAATTGCCATTTGAAGCCAGCCTGGGAAAAATAATAGGAGCTCCTAATTCAGTCAATAAGCCAGAGTGTAGTGACATGTGCCTGACATCCTAGATACTCAGTAGTAGGATTGTGGTCCAGGTTGGCCAAGGCTAAAAACATAATACCTTATCATAAAAAATAACCAAATCAAAAAGAGGTGGGACATGACTCTAGTGGTGGATCATTTGCCTAGCAAGCACAAGAATTTGAGTTCAACCCAAAATACCACTAAATAAAAGAAAAAAAAAAGGAGAGAAAACAAGAAAGTTTTGAGAGTGTTCTCCATCCTCTAGTACAAAGCATATAGGACTTGGAAGCCAACTGTTCACATTAGAGTTACACTTTTAGTTTTAAAAGCTACAATTTAATGAGTGTAAAAAGTAATTCAAGTACTCATGAAGAGTTTCTGCTTTTGAATAAAGTTGAGTCTTATAATAAGATGAGGCAGCACATTTGTCCCCCTTGCTTTTATGAAAAATAATATCCACTGAATCATGACAATGCTGGTTGTCCAAACCTGGATGCTTCTTGACTGCTTTGTAAATGATACAGAAATTTTGGTTGAGAGTTTTGGTTTGTTAATCTTCCTGTGTGAAACTTTTAGATATGTCAGTGTAAGGCAAAGAACATCCTCAGTAAAGGAAGTAGTGGAGAAATTGTTAATACTTCATTATTATCAGGCTTTTACATTTGTTTGTGATATTTTTATCACTTAAACATATATTAGGCACAGAGGCGTCTTGAAATGCTCTAAGAAAATGTGACTGGCATAGGCTTCATGGTGAAATTCAGTAGCAAGTTTTAAGTTTGTTAATGCTATATCTCTCCTCATTTGATCCAATTGTCTGGGAAATATTTTCAGGTTTCAGCTTAGCCTCAACACATGTGGGTCTGTAAGGCTAGATGGACACTAGAACTAGCAGTTCAAAGACTTGTACCAATATGGAAGCTTCTTAAAAAACTAAACATGGATCTGCTGTATGATTCAGCAATCCCACTCCTCGGGATATACCCAAAAGAATGCAACTCAGGTTACTCCATAGGCATCTGCACACCCATGTTCATTGCACTACTATTCACAATAGCCAAGTTATGGAAACAATCAAGATCCCCCACTACTGGTGAATGGATTAAGAAAATATGGTATTTATATACAATGGAATTTTACTCAGCCACAAAGAAAAATGAAATCTTGCCATTCCCAAGTAAATGGATGGAACTGGAGAACATCATCTTCAGCCAAGTTAGTCTGACTGAGAAGGCCAAAAATCACATGTTCTCCCTCATATGTGGACTTTAGAACTAAAACAAACGCAGTAATATTATTGGACATGGGTCATGCACTAAGGGGATAACACCTACAGGAGGAATAGGGAAAGGGAAGGAAACCTAGAACTTGAAAGTGTTTGATGTGCCCACTGTAGAGGAGAGAATAAAGTAATCTTAAACTGACAGAGGTCACTATGGGAAGGTGACTGGGAAATAGGGAAGAGTTCTGGTAGAGATGAACCAATTAGAGTTGTAATACACATGTGCATGGAAGCAATGCTAGGAATCTATTGGTATAGCTATCCTCATCTCAAACTAGCAAAAATTCTATGTCTTTCTTATTATTGCTTATGTCTTCTCTTCAACAAAATTGGAGAAGAGGGCAGAACAGGTTCTGCCTGGAAGCAAAGGGAGTGGGGAGGGAGAGGGGGAGGGGGAGGATGGGGCAGGGCAGGATAGGGGTGGAAGAAATAGCCCTAAAACAAAAACTTGTACTAGAACAATAGCCAGACTGTATGGATGTGGAAAGTGGGGAGAGGTAATGATTTGATTTTCGTGGCTGAGAAGCTCTCCAGGAGTTGAGTGAGCATGTCAGGGATGCTAGTACTCCTGCCATAACATGAAGTACCACAGATGATACACTAACTGACTAAAATCAAATATGAGACATATTTGGAATGGTAAGAAATTTCACACTTAGAGTGTGTTGAGGGTCTTCTTGCTTCTTTTGTGGTGCCGTTCTAATGGTGGGCATCGCGGCAAAGGAGTGCAGATAATAACAATACAGGCTCAAGAAGTAAACAAAGCAATTAGGCTTCAAATAGCAATAGGACTTCCCTTAAGAGTATCTGGGTAACATTGTCTGTGTATTTAAATTTCATTTCATGGAAAAGTTGATCCACTCCATTAAAATAGGAGGAGCATTGTATATGTAAGCAAGGAAACTACCCTGGAGAGTTTGTAATATCATGCTCAGTTCAGAGGTTTGATTGAAGGATAATAGAGATTTTTCATTCTCTAAACAGACACAGCAATAGTCCCACTTTGGGGAGTGCAACAAAGGAGTGGTAGTGAAACACTTTTATTTTTTTATGTAATAAAACCACACTTTTTTGAATTGTTTAACTTTGTGCTCATTAAAAGATACTTAGAAATGAAGCAGAGCCACAAACCTCAAGTTAAATTATATGTATATATCAAATATCTTTGAAAAGTACTTATGATCTGGAAAGCAAAAATGCATGAAGAGATGGCATTTTAAAAGAATTGCTTTGCAAAGCATAGGTCCCTTTGAATTGTGAAAAATAATACTTAATTTATGACCCTAAATTTAGCAATTTGGATTTTCTTAAAGCCATATGCAGCCTTAATGATTTAATTTTATAATCACAACTTCTTTAGGTGTGAATTGTGATCAATAAATATTTGTTAAATGAAAATAGGCAGAAGTGGTTCTAAGCTAATTACAGCTAATTTAATCCCTATTTAATGAAAAAAATATATCCCAAAATGATTACAACCCTTTACCCCCTTACAGAGTTGTTTTAATTAATTCACTTTATGTAGAATATTTATACTAAATTTAAGATAATGACTTAATTAAAAATATATTAAAATTATATAAATAGAGATTAACATTTAAATCCTCACATGAAAGTCTTTAAAAGTGTTTATATTAGTTATTTATTTTCACCTCTTTCTTTAATAACAAATTTGCTAACACTAAATGTGCTCCCATATTCACATCTGTAGAAAATTCTTTCAGTGATTTTGATAAGAATATTTACTGAAATGTTATTAAGTGACATTAAAATTGTTCACTAATAGCTTAGTGCCGTACACCTCTGAGAATGCATTTTCTTTTAGCGTGTTTTGCTGGCTAAAAAGCTCAATAGAAAGCTTACGTAGTTTTCTGTGAACTTTGACTCAAATAAAAGAGAATATATTGAAAGCCAGTTTTAGTTTAATCTCTTTCTTCCTTTAATCTTTGTATCTTCATCTCTAATTTATGAGTTTTACTAATACATGTTAAATGCAGTGAAACAATGGAGGCTCATTCTTTTCACATACTATAATGCATGTTCCTGGAACATCTTATGTATGGATTTTAAAGAATTGCCTAATTAAATCTCTCTTATTGAAACTACAGATGTTTATGCATGGCTTCTTTTGTCCTCAACAATTCCTAAACACAAGGTTTATTGGTTACATTTGTTCCTCTATTATTCATATCAGCAGAGCTCTGAACACGCCAATGAATTCCCTGTTTGGAAATAAAGATTTAAGGTAAACTTGAACGTAGCAACAGTGGCACTGATTTCTGTATTTTAATCTGTCAGAATTTTAGGCACAAAGACAGCAACTCTGAGATTTCTAACCATATTCTAATTGGAGTAGGAGCGGTAAAGAAATCTAATGGTGCTGGGAGAGATTTCATCTCTCCATAAAATTGTAGATATGGGAAGTCCAGTTCACTTTCACACACCATGACCTTAATATTGTTAATATTCCAGGAATGTTTCTCAAAACCAGAAATGCATTCCCAATGGAAAGTAAGTATCTTTTTTTGGCTTGTAGGCAGGATGCAGCTGGGCATGGACACCTGCTAGTTTAAGGTTCTTTATATAGGCCAGACTGTAAGCAGAAGGATGTTCACTTGCCTCAAGGTATTTTTGATTCTCATGTGCCACCTGCTCAAGTAACTGTAGCCAACTGTTATTTAAGATAAGTGGCACAAAGTATGGCAAAGAAATCTTGTGACTACACAAGAGTATCTAAACACTGTAGCTACTCATTCTAGAAAGTCATCTGCATTACTTTTCTGAGGATGAGATGGAAGAAAGCCATGCAAGAGTGACAGGAATTCCCCTCAGGCAAGAAACCACTGTTCTATTCCTTCCTCCTCCAGCCCTGTGGTGCAAATGATTGAACCCAGGGCCTCCTGCATCCTAGGCAAGTACTTTACCACTAAGCTATATCACTGGTCATTTTTAAAAACTTTATTTTAAAACAAGTTATCACTAAATTGCTGATGCTGAGCTTGAGTTTGCAATCCTCCTGCCTCAGCCTCCTGGGTAACTGCATTATGTCCTTCTTCCACATTTTTGTTTGTTTAGTTATTTTTCAGATAAGGTCTCATGTTTTTTATGCCCTACCTAGCCTCAGAATACAATCATCCTATTTATGTCTCTTGTGGAGCTAGAATAATAGGCATGTACTTCAATACTTGGCATTATTAATTTATTTTTTGTGGAGTTGAAACTTGAAACCATAGCCTCATGAATGCTAAATATGTCATCTATCCTCGCTGTCCCCTAGATATTTAATTTTCAAGTGTTATTTTATTTTTATTTATATAATTAATTAATTTACATATTTATTTATTATTGTAGTCCTGAAATTCAAATCCATGGCCTCAATCATATTAAGCATGAGCTTTACCACTATGTAAACCTTTAGCCCTATTTTATTTTTAATTGGTAAATAAAAATATAACACAGTTTACTCCAGAGGCACCTGCACACCCATGTTTATTGTGGCGCTATTCACAATAAGCAAGTTATGGAAACAACCAAGATGCCCCACTACTGATGAATGGATCAAGAAAATGTGGTACTTGTACACAATGGAATTTTACTCAGCCATGAAGAAGAATGAAATCTTATCATTTGCAGGTAAATGGATGGAACTAGAGAACATCATTCTGAGTGAGGTCAGCCAAGCTCAGAAGACCAAAAATCGTATGTTCTACCTCATATGTCGACTTTAGATCTAGGGCAAATGTAGCAATGTGGTTGGACTTGGATCACATGATAAGGGGAGAGCACATTTTGGTGATATAGAAATAGGTAGAAAACCCAAAACATGAAAGCATTTGATGTCCCCACTCCAGAGGAATTAATACAGAAACCTTAAAGCAACAGAGTTTATCATGAGAAGGGGATCAGTAACCGGGGTAAAGATCAATTAGAGATGAATCAACATGGGTCATAACACATATACATGAAAGCAATGCTAGGAATATTTCTGTATAGCTATCCTCAACTCAACTAACAAAAACACTTTGTCTTCCTTATTAGCTTGTCTCTTTCCTTCAACAAAACTAGTGATAAAGGCAGAACAGGACCTGCCTGGAACTGAGGGAGGAGGAGGGGAGAGGGTGATGGGGGGGGGCGGGGGGAGAAATGTCCCAAATAATGTATGCACATGTGAATAAAAAAAAAATTTTTTAAATTTTTAAAAATTACAAACATTGTGGAATAACAAATTGGGCTAACTAGAATGTCTATGAACTGAAATACCTATCATTTCTTTGTGGTGAAAATATTTTAAATCCTCTTTTAGCAATTTTGAGATATATAATATTATTAATTATGATTACTGTTCTGTGCTACAGCAGACCAGTTGTTACTTCTTTGTTCTAATTGCATTCTTACACCTGTTGTCCAAAGTCTCCTCCCCCATCACTCACCTGTCCTCAGCCACTGTTCTATCCTCTACTTCTAGGATTCATTTTAGAGTCCTCATGTGAGTGAGATCATTCAGTGTTTGTCTCTTTGTGCCTGGCTTGTATTACTTAGGTTCTTCCATGTTGTCATAAATGACATAAATTTCTGTATCTTAAGGTTTCATAGTATTCTACTCTGTACACATATCACAATTTTCAAATCCATTTGTCCATTGATGGACACTTGGGATGATTCCATTCATACCTTGACTCTTGTGAATAATGTGGCTGTAAATACAGGAATGTTTATATGAAATCAGCATACTGATTTCATTTCCTCTGTGTTTATATCAATAGTGGGACTATTGCTTTCCCTTTGCTGGTTGTGATATAAAGCACTGGTCCTGAAATCACCTTACTTGTGCCCAAACACTGACTCTGATACTTTTAAGCTATAGCAGATCCAGGTGTCTGATTTCCTCAGTTTGTTTTAGCAAACTACTTTTTTGCAGTACTTGGCAATGCCTGGAATATGGAGTCACAAAAGAGAAAAAAATTCCACACACCTTGCAGCTAAGATTCCAGCAGTGACTTGGTTTCTACCAATGAAAACCAAGAACTCAGTGAAGTGGGAAGACAGGAAAGGCGACATACATTATTCACTTAACTAGCAAAAATCCTGAGGTTTTTATTTCTCATGTGGCAGCAATTCTGGCAGTTGACAAGGTGTTGTGATCCTGAACGATGTTGTCTATAAAGTTTCATTTTCTCTGCTTTCTGAAGGGATCAGTATCCCTTATCCAAAATGCTTAGCATCAGATGAGTTTCAGATCTTGAATATTTTTGGAGTTTTAAATAATTGCATACACAAAATGGGGTATCATGGGGATGAGACAAAATTCTAAACATGGATTTCATTTGTTTCATGTACACCTTTTACATAGCCTAAAAGTCATTAATTTTTTTTGGAGGGGGAGATTTATGATTTTTCAGCTCTATGATTGTTTAGGGTTAAAATGTAGAATACAAAGTACAAAGTCCAATCTCAAATTTTTTAAATTTAGGAAAAATGATTAATAGAAGAAAATAGAGCAAAACCAACCTGGATATAGTCTATGGGTGTTGGAACTGTGAGTGAATATTATTTTCTCTAAAAATCATTTTACCCAAGATTTTTTAGTTTGCCTCTGTTTACACAACAATCTGTCACATGAGGTCAGAGGAATTTTCCAGCTGTGGCATATTGGTACCCAAAAAGTTTCAGACTTTAAGACATTATGGATTTTGGGTTTTTGGACAGAGATGACCAACCAGAAGTATTAGTTTTTCAAAGTAAATATCCTTACCAGCAGTCCACCATAGACCCTGATTCTCCAGCCTGTCAGGCAGTTCTAAGGTTCTCGTTGCCAGAACTAAACCCCTTTCAGTTTAAAATGCTCACAGTTTTATTACTTCCAGCTGACTCCATATATATATATGTATATACATATATATATATATATATACATATATATATATGTATATATATATGTATATATATATACATATATATATGTATATATATATATACATATATTAATGTTCATTGAAAAATTACATTTATTACATCCATGTGTATTAATATGCATTTTATTTACTTAAATCATAATGTCTCTATATGTTTGTATACTTGTATTTTGATAGCCATTACCAAACAAATGTTAAATGTAATTATGACAATTGAACATTTTATTTCTTAAGCAAAATTCTAAAAAGATTCAGCACACATAATATACAAATGGCATATTTAATTTTCTTGGGTCAAAATGGACACTTTGAATACAGAAATTATATACTGTAATAAAAGAGATTTTTTTGTTTCTGATTTACTTAGATTTTTCCATCAGCTCTAAGGTAAAAACATAAAGGTTATTTTACTTTATTCTAATTATCACATTCATAATTTTTCATATTTCAGATATGATATTGAGTAACAATTCTTGCATGATTACTCTACCATGAGTTGTCTGATGTTTTCAGTTTGACCATTAGCTGATCCTCAGTTTGTAAGTAAGCATTAATGTATGAATTCACTCATTATTAACTGATAATCAGAGAAATTAACTTTCCTAATATCACACAGTGAGTTAGTTGAATAGCATGTTGAAAGATTAGTGATTTTTCACTGGAACACATTTGAATATTCTAGCAACCATTTATTTGTTTACTGCCTAAGAAATGTACCCTTGTAGGCTAAATGATACTGGATAAGATAACTTGAGAAAGTAGAGCACAGGTAATGCGTTAGTTACTTACTGCCTTTATACTATTAACCATCATTTATGTCCAAGATCAAGGGCAATGTTTGAAAATAACGAACTGATAAGAATTTGTTTCATTCTAGAGTATGGTATGTAAGCTAACAGTCAGCCAACATTCACAGTGTGATGTGGTCAATGGAATTGTGTTTGCAAAAAAAAAAAAAAAAGTACTCTAGGAGCATAGAAGAGGAGAATATCCCCTTCACTAAAATAGGTGGTAGACTGAGTCTGGGTGGCAACCAGGTTTTGAAGGATGAATACAATTTGGAGTTTGATACAGAGAAGAAAGTAGGTATGTGTCAAATTAAATAAAGAGAATACCTTTGCACAGTACAATACTACAATGAGTGCAGAACAAATAAAAATAGGTAAACTTCAGGTAAATATAATGCTCTCAGGAAGTAACTCACTAAGTCATTTGAAATGAAAATAACAAATAAAACAATGTTATTTCTTGTTTTATTAACAATAAAATGGTATACCTTTCTTACATAA
Organism: Castor canadensis; assembly: GCF_047511655.1. NCBI lineage: Eukaryota > Metazoa > Chordata > Mammalia > Rodentia > Castoridae > Castor > Castor canadensis. The sequence goes on along the minus strand of NC_133392.1, from coordinate 103,057,423 downwards.
GAAAAATGACAAAGCTTTGTTAGTTAATGTATTTAGATGAAAATTTATAAATACCTTCCAAGATTGTCTTTTAGAAGGAGAGAAGAAGAGGCTTGGCATGTTGGCACCCACTTGTGATCCCAGCAATTAGGGAGGTGAAAGTAGAAGGATCATGACTGAGGCCAGCCTAGAAGAGGTTAGCAAGACCCTATCTGAAAAACAAACTAAAAGCAAATGGATTGGGGGTGTGGTTCAAGCAAGGTTGAAGCCCTGAGTTCAAGTTCTGGAACTCCCCCCCTTTAAGAAGAGCACATGCTCTAAAAATATAATATTTGGAAGATTTGAATGCTTTAATATTGCAAAAGGTAAGGTAATTATAAGGATACAAAAGCATACTAAGGTTAAAAAAGACCTTGTTGTTTGAAGAAAAAAACTGCCTGGGTTATCATACCGGGAGAAATATATCAAAAGATGGTGTTTACATTGTTGTGAATACCAGTATATTCAGTGGTTCTCAACTCAGGATGACTTAAACCCCCTGTCCCTTAGGTGACAATTGGCAATATCTGGAGATATTTTGATTGTCAAAATGGGCAGAGGGTTGCTTTTGGCATGTAGTAAATAAAGGCATTGGGTGCCTTTCAATGTCCTACCATTGTAGTCCCTCAAAACAAAAAATTTTATCCAGTCTGATGATCTGAAAGCTGAGGAATCTTGGACTACCTTCTATCATATATTTTCAAAGTAAATGTGCAGATTAATGACACCTGACCACACTCATGTCCTGTGAAACGTTGGGTCATGATGAAGGCAAGAAGCTTTACTTAACTGGGCTTATGGTGAATTTAAAATAAACTGTGATTAATAAAGAACTGTAACTCCAATCCATATGAACTCTTGAGCCAAAACTGCGCAAGAACAGGACTTTTGGATTTTACATGGTTTTAACCTAATAAGCCTTACTCTTGTCTCAGTGCTAATTCACTATTAGAGAATATCGATGACAAACAGAGTCTAACTCAGTGAATTTTTGGGAATTGTGAGCTTGAAAATAATTTTCATGAATATATTACGGTAAAATCATATTAGATATGAAGGTTAAATATATTTCCTTTAATAAAAATATTTGACTACAATTCAAAATGGAAAAGAAAATCTTCAAATATATTTTGGGATGAAAAGAATGGTTTGTTGATGAAATAGAATTTTTTAGAAAAATATATATTATTCAAGAGTATACCTAAAAAAGATAAGAAACTAAATGGCACATGTTTCCTGTAAATAAACACAGCAATTAGGGATGAAATTAGCCATCCACTACAAATACCTTATTAATGTGTCGTATATCCGTGCATAATTTAACATTTCTAGAGATGCTCATTTAACAACACCTATTTTTAAAGGATGGAAATAAGTCTATTATGAATTCAGTCCACTTTCCGTCACACATTTAAATTTTCAGTGAACAATGGATCATTCTGAAGCTGTATAATTTAAAAGAGTTTATAGTTCATTGTAATGTACAATGTTTTCATATAAAATTTTGTTTAAAATTGATTGGTTGTGGAGGTGCCAACTCTTGATGAATCATATTTCACTAGAAGAGGTTAGTGCACATTTTTGTATATTTGTATTTACCAAGTTAATCCTTAAACTTTGAATTTTGGGGTGTATAGAGATTCTGTTTTTAACATTGGTATCATTTTCTTACTTTTCTGTGGTATACTTTTTATATAACCTACCTTACCCAAAATCTTTCTGTTACTTTGACATGTTTTTTACCTTGTCATTTGCAAAGAAATCCCAACTCCTACCCATATACCCTAAAAAGGAAAGATCAATCTTTGAGTCACCTAGCAAATATCTAATTCTTTACTGATAGTTTTAAAATTTTCTGGAAAATTTAAAAATTAACTGCATAGCATTGAGTCAACATTTTCAAATGCAGTACTATCAAGAAAATGATGCCATACCATACTGGTGTCTACTTTAAATACATGCTAAAACTATAACAAATATATCATACCCAAGTATATGTTTTCATTATCAATCTGTGAGAAGATAGAATGCAAAGCTTTATCTTAGTTTTCCCAAAAGATGTTAGGAAATTTCTCTTAAGAAGTAAATGTCTAATATAAACTTTCTCTCTCTCTCTCTCTCTCTCTCTCTCTGTCAATAGGTTTGTTTGAGGGGACTATAGGAGACAGAAGAAGGAAAGAGAATGTTAGAGAGTGAAAAATATTGAAATATTTCAACTATTAATGAAAATAACATAATGTAATACTCTGTCAGCTGTGAAATAATAGGGGAGCAGACAATAGAAAAGGAGTAATGGGGGAGGTAGTCTGATTAAAGGATGCTATGTACATGTCTGAAACACCATGGCAAACCACCTTGGACTATCAATGTACACTTTTAAAAAATGAGGGACAGGAAGGTAAACCAGGTCCTTTCCAGGCATGGGAACCAGTGGAAGAGGGACAGCATAAGGAAAGGATGAATGAGGATAAATATAGTGGATGTATTTTGCATTCTTGTGTGAAAACAGAATAATGAAACTTGTTGAAATTGTTCTAAAAATGGGGAGGAGGGATGAAGGAGAAAGATGGAGGGGGTGAATCTAATTAATATATATTGTAAGCCCATAAGTAAATACCACAATGTACAACTGTACAACTATTAAAAGAAGCAAATGTCTACTATTGTGAAATAGGCAAAAGTGTAAAGGTACAGAAAGCAAAATATGTTGACAGGCAAAGCTGGGTGCATTTTATTTTCCTTTCTTCACTTTTTCAGAAAAATGATATTTTTAGATATTTGTTCAAAATCCATAATGATATATGAATAGGAATAAGAATTTACCAAATGAACATAACAAAAGATACATAACAATTGATACATAACATAACATATAAAATATTTTAGCTTCTTTTAAAGGGGCAATGCAGAGGATTATTAAGGTACAATTGTTAATGACTTTGGAAAATTTTTATGTAAATATTGTTTACCCAAATAGAAAACGGAATATCAATTGTGATCCTAAAACTAGTATTATTCTAAATATGCACAATTACTTCTTTAGGGAGAATTTGTAATTGTTGATAGTGTCATTGAAAGAATATATTTCTTATGCTTGTAGAAAAATACAAAGAAAACATAAAACAGAACTCTTATACCCAATAGGTCCCTAGCTTGAATTTGCTACAGAGATATCAGAACATGCTGTCTTCATTTATTTCCAAAAACATTAAACTATGGCTCTCAACAAAGTGTTACCATTTATAATGCTATGCACTTGAAATGTTAGCAAGTGGAAATACCAGAGCAAGTGAATAAACAGAAATCTTCATCTAGGTTTAACAATCCCCCAGGACCCTATTTGTAAAGAGATGGCCTTTGCAAGAACATGCACAAATGTGCAGTTTCATTACTTAGCAAAAACTTGTGAATTTTATTCCCAATCCACTTAGTAACTTTATGCTTTTTCACATTCACAAACATACACAAATTTGTGACCTTGGGTATATTATGAAAATTTTATATGTGTGTGATGTATATGATGTATGCATATATTTAATTCTATTAAATTCTATGAAATGGAGTGAAACAATGAAGGGTAAAGTAGACCAATTCTATGGCATCACATTTTAGAAGATACTACCTTTTAAAAATATTATTTAAATATCAGAAACCAACTCTTTAGCATGTTGGAGTACATTTCTCTGCAGTTCCATACCCACCCTAATAGAAGCAGTGACGTTCATAGCAGTGTTAAACTGTGACTATTCAAAAATGCAAAATAAAACAATCTTATATTCCATAAGGACAACATGTAAGTTCTAGACATATTCTCATATATCTAAATAATGATTGACATTGAGAACCTATAAGATATCTTGGAATATTCTTTTTAAGAATATTACAAATGATTCATGTTATTAAATAAACTTCATGTCAAAAATTTTATTTGGGGAGCACTATTCAATCACTGTATAAAAAGTCCTTAATATAACTTGAATACTCTTATTGGATTTCAGATTCTAAGATTTTCTGTTTAAATTCTTTCTGCCTTTGTTCGTTAACATGCAGTTTCAGCTATGGTGAATGAATATTTTATTTTTAAAGCCAGTATTGGTCAATATGAAAATATTATCAGAAATAAAATGATTCCTACAAAGAATTAAATTTATAGTGGATAATTCTGAGATTAAATTAGTATAATTCATGTAGGTGTTCATAAGTAGAAAGTCAAAAACCTCCTAGAAGCATGTGAGTAGGCTGAGAAATACCATTTGCTTAGTGCCACACACTCTAGGAGATCATAGTGATGGTAAATTCTGACTACAAGTGGTCATTCATATAGAGAAAAAGGCAAATGTTATGGCATGTATGAAAAATTCAACACTAGACAATACATTTAGTTCCTAAAAGTTTGTGTAAAAAAGTAGAACTTTGGAACTACAAAGAGCTTCTCACAGATTTTAGGCAATAGAGAATCCTGAAGAAACTACAGTCCTTTTGTATTAGGCTAATAAATTAGTTTCAAATATGAACAAATCATTAGCTAAGCAGATGGATAACATATTTTTTCATACACTTCATTTATTATGATGACTGACTTTGAGGTTCTGATCATTTTAATACTTATTGCAGAAGGAGAAATACTTATAAGCAGAAGGAGAAAATGATGTATTGGTTTCTGTAGACATAAATTTACAGAAGTGAAGCACAACCTGGTCCAGGGGATGATTCTGCTTTGGGAAGCACTGGTGTTGCTTAAACCACTTTTAAATGTTCCTTTAAAGTCATGCATAGATTATCATTGAAACAAGAAATTGATCACTTACATATTTTATATAGTTTGAGAAGTGATATTTGAGAAATTGGGAAAGAAATGAAAATGTAATTCCTCCTTCAGCCTCAGAAGCTGTTGAATTGCAAATGTCTTGTCTGGAAGTTTGTTGTCATGATGAGCAGTAAGTGAGGGGTAGGTTCTCTCCACTAATAGCAGGTTTAAGATAAATTTGCTAGGTGTCCTTCTCTTACTCTGATGGTCATATTAACTTCCTTACCTGCCCTCAAAGAATACTGGGGAAATCCCTGCAATATATTTAAAGAGAAATGGAAAGAAGAGACTAGCTCAAAGAAAAATCTAAGATTTTAAGATTGGGATAGAAGACAACCTAAATCAACCAAACAAAACTTTAAGACTACAACAACAAATCCTTGAGCAATTTGGCAAATAAAATAGTAAAACACAGGCACTTATAAAGGGAAATAAAGACCAGAGTTAAGATTAATTCAACTAAAATGAATGTGGGTTACCTGTGTAGAGATAAACGATTTCCAGATACCTAAATCTATCCTTCCTACTTTAGTAAATTAGTAACTGTCTTCAGAAATGCTAGTGGTAGACATCGTGGATGTTACCTCATTCCCAGCATTGGTGGTGAATTAATTTTCAGGCAACATTTTCAATAATAAAAATACTGGCACAAAAAATTTATTTGGAAATACAAAATAATCTAAATATTTAATTTCCTCATGTGATAGCATGTAAGTTAAAGATTAGAATGAGTAGTAAATTTTTTCCTTAACAAAAGTATTTACTAATGATAAAAAATGTGACAATTTATGAAAACAAGAATTTACTACTGACATAGTACATGAGTCTTTTATCATTACTGGTTAGTCAACAACAATCACAGTAAATAATCTGTTAATCTGGTTGTAAAGAGTGACATCTGAAGAACATTGAAGTTTCACAAAACTGCATTAAATGATATTTCTAAGACTTCTGTTCTCATGGCTCACTCAATTTTCTATCAATGAGACAAAATAAATAGGAATATTATTGTACAAGAAATAAAAAGCTTTCATCCTGGGACTGGGTATGGTGACTCACACATGTAATCCCAGTTACTTAGAGGGGAACAGGAGGATCACAGTTTGAAGCCAGCTCAGGCAAAAAGTTTGCCATCTCAACCAACAAAGCATGGTGCTGTTTTCCAGTTCCACATCATAAGTAGTGGTTGGAGGCTGGCTCCAGGCAAAAATGTGAGACCCTACCTGAAAAATAGCTAAACCAAAAATGGGTATGGGGCATGACTGCACTGGTAATGTAGAGCAAGCATGAGGCTTTGAGTTCAAACCACACACACACACACAAAAAAAAGCCTGCATCATCTCCTTCAGAATTGAACACTGGAAATAGAAATCTACATGTAGTTCAGGGAACTTTGATCTTTTTAAAATTAAACATAAATATTTTTAAATTTATTCACCACATCTAAAATAGCAATAATAATAAAATAACACAATTTTCACAACACTATCATAATTATCACATACCAAAATTTATACACAATTACTGTCAATCTGATTATTAGGAAGTTTTGCCATATTTTATGAGATTAGCAGGGAAATATTAATCTGTAATGGATATATAGAGAGCAAAAGTACTTTATAAAAGAAATATAATGCTTATTTTTAGCTAATATTTATTGTATTAAATGCATGTAAGACAAGATGTTGAGAAATATAGTATCTCTGAAAGTATTTAGATTGCTCATATAGAATTAAAAGCTAAAACTTTTATAACTTTTTAAACTTATTGAAAGTAATTAACTTTCATTTCTCCAGCAGAACAAGGTAAGAAACAACAAATTTAGGAGAGTTAACAGTAGTCACACAGCTAGTGACACAGATGAGACTAGAGCTCAGGTGCCCAGATTTTTAATTAAAATTTTTATTATATTTTAGTTTCCCACAAAAAAGATAATTCTGTTTTGAACAGCAATAATGTTAAATCACTATAAACTACCAAAGCTACAAGAAATAGTCTATTATGATATATGATTCATTCCTGAATGTCATCAGCAAGTAGTGTGTGTGTGTGTGTGTGTGTGTGTGTGTGTGTGTGTGTATGAGAGAGAAAGTTTTGTGAAAAGGAGGCAGTGTTGGAAAAGAATGCTTCTGTTACTATCTCCATATTATTCCCTAAGTTTTGCACATTCCAGGAACATACCTTTACATCAAACTATAATTATATAACCAGGTTTATAAAAATTTGAAACAATAATTTTTAGAAGTTTCTTTCTAGATTGCTTTATTTAAGAATGTGTGTTTTGTTATTTATGACTGATTAAGTCTTCACTAATGAAAACGGGAGCTGCTACAAAAAGTTCTATGTTAGCCTTCATTAATTTTGTAGACGATAACAAATTTAGTATTTAGGATTGAAAGTACACTTCCTAGAAATAGCATTCCATTATGACACAAGCTGAGAACCAGAGTTCAAGTACTACATTCTCAGTGACTAAGGTCTTGGACTAATTTTTGCCATTTCCAAGCCCATTTCCTCTATAAAATGATGGTCATGTCAAGAATTATGAAGGGTCAGAGATTTTATCCTATTTGAAAGCTATTATTTTAGCCTGTCACACTTTCATAAAAGCTGGCAGTGGACAGAAGATCCTTGAATCACATACAAAGAATTTTTTTACTCATTGCATGAACTTCATGTTCTCAGAAGTTCCTTTTCTACCACCAAGAACCTCTGGGGTGATGCCAAGTGGCCTAGGCAGATGTTTTGCAATAGTCTTATGTCATAGGTGAGGATCGCTGAACTTAGAAAACCCTCAATCTTGTAACTGGGCTTTCAGAAAAACTGTCCAACATCTACCCAGCAGAAAACCTGATCTTGATTACACAGGGCTGCATGCAAATACGATTTTTCCCTGGAGGGAGACACTGTGTCCTCCAAGTCTGTTTGCTTTAGAGACATCCTTGAAAAGATGGTTATTGACAAAAGCTGTCACAGGATGATAGAAATGCATGAAGAGTTGGTCATCAACACATAAAAGTACCATATTTTATAACTATTGATAGTTGTATTACAGATACATAATTAATCATACCTAATGTGAAAATTGCAACTTATTATATAATATGATCACTATAAATTTTTCCAAAAAAGTTTTTGTATAATGAAATGTTAAATAAGAAAAGGTTCATAACGATGACTTGTAAGTTTAATTTGTATGTAATTCTCAGTAATGTTTGACACTTTTAAAACATCTATTTGTTTCACTTATAAAATAAATAAATCAGTAAGTAGTAATCAACTATCTTCAGTGTTCCTACCTATTTGATAAACAGGCAATGGTGAACACAGTTCATCCCAATCAGGGAATAATTGTGTCACAATGTTTATAATTCTAAACAAGAAAGAAAATAGCTATAAATAAAACTCTCTATTTAAAAATCCTACATTATAGTTTCCAGAATTCAAAAGACAAGGTAGAAGAAATAAGCATTATTTCTAACCGGTTGTAAGGTAAAAACAAGACAAAGAAAAAGTAGCTAATAAACATTCATGTGTTGCAGTGACATTGTAGGAAGACAAACAATATATATAGTCTCAGTCAGTCAAATAAATGTAACTAATTCCCATAAAATAATAGCAATATTATAGTCTCTTAGCTGAATCATAAGGGACTATGCAATCTGACCTTAAAATGAGCTGGATAAAAATCACTTTCTTCCTTTGATGTCCGTACTAAGTAAAGCATGAAATATTTCTCATTTGGTACATGATATAGGTTGTTAAAAACTCAAGAAGTGTAAAAAAGTATAAGAAGCTAAAATTGCATTACACAATATAATCACATCAGATCATAATACATTGCATTAAAATGGTGTTAAGTCTCTTTAAAAATATCACATATTCCTGAAGAACAGGTATGGGATATTTGCGCAAGCAAGAAAATATTAAAGTATGGCAATAAATCATGAAACTCGTGCAACTAAAAAATGAATTTCTACCCTAAGAGTGTGAAATATAATAAACAAAGGTGCCATAAGATAGACATATCTAACAGTAATAGATTGAAATTAAAACATAATAATAGATAGTATTCATTATCTGAGTGAAACAAAATGAACCGGAGCTTTGAATACATATGGTAGTATATGAAAGTGATCCATTTATGCTAAATATGAAATAAGTTTGGAAATTCTATCTATGCTTAAGTAAACTTATTTTTAAAAGTTAAATACAGCTAGGCACCCGTGGCTCATGCCTGTAATCCTACATACTCAAGAGGCAGAGATCAGGAGGGTCACTTTTCAAAGCCAGCCTGGGAAATAGTTAGTGAGACTGTATCTTGAAAAAGCCCATCATGACAAAGGACTGGTGGAGTGGCTCAAGGTGTAGTCGTGAGTTTGAATCCCAGCACCACAATAAATAAATAAAGTTAAATGCATTATTTATTAATTTGTGCTGATTTCAGTATTATGCGTATTAATTTTATGTGTCAACTTGACCAAAGTGTGCCCAGATATTTGGTTAAACATTATTTCTGGGTGTGTCTGTCAGGGTGCTTCTTGAGGATATTAGCATTTGAATTAGTACATTGAGTAAAGCAGATTTCCCTATTCAATGTGGATTCTCATGATCCAATTTGCTAAGGCCTGAATAGAACAAACATTTGAGTGGAGAATTTCGCAGACGCTAACTGACTGCTTGAGCCTAGGCACTGATCACCTGTTTTTGGGTTTGGACAAACATCATCAGTCTATTGGATATTTGGCCTTTGAACTCATGCTAGAAATTACACCTTTGGCTGTCTTGGTTTCCAAACTTTCAAACTCAGATTGGATCTATAACACTGGTATAGAACAAACTCTTTACTCAGGGAGGAAAAAGTTCCCTAACAGAACAAAGTGATACACTGCTGAAGGGTAGGCAAATAAGAATATCTTGGGAGCTCTAATTTTATTTGAGTGTGTGATATATAATCTAAAGTTGCAAGATCCATGAAAATGAATGAAAAGAAATGCAACAAGTATTGTCTATTCTCTCATTGACAATATTTCTATTCTACTTGAGTTTGCTCAGAAGAACCAGCCTGGAGTGAAGCTGGATGTAAAAATTTGTCCTTTGCTGTCAGACTATATTGAATTTATTAGAAAATAGTGTTCTGTTTGTCTTCTAAATGTATTCAAAATGTAACCCTTCTACATATTACAAGGCGAATTGGCCCAAGATATTAAGAGTGTAAATAGTGAAAAGGGGTTACATTCAGAGGCAAATGAGACAGTTTCTCACCTAGATCATCTTCTCAATCCAGACTCTTGACTGGTCAGGGACTCAGATACTGGCATTCTTCTACTCAACTTTCCATTTCATTTGGAGTCAAATCTCCCACCTTACCTTGGTGGAACAGACAGCCTACTGTAGTATGCCCCAATTACCTTTTCTTTCTCTTAACAAACAAACAAACAAACAAACAAACAAAAAAACCTGAGTATCTTGACCTCAGTGTGACCTGGTGAGCTGTACTTCCTCCCCAAGGCTTGAACCCAAGCCCATTCCTTGAACATTTCTACTGGCACTGACAAAGTTTCTAGCAATGCTGTTGCTGGAAATACCTAGAGATCAAAAATACTTTTAAACACATTCAAATTCTTTAAACTTTCATGTAAATTCCATAACACAACTCTCAACTTGAGAACATACTTGGATATAACCCTTTTCTCAGTCTATCATTAAGGATGCTGAAACCTTCTGTATGTTCCTCTAATAAATTCTTTGTACTGCTTAACAATTTTTGCTTTGAAATCACAACTGATCCTATATTAGAATGGGTTGGGCAGTCCCTTATAGGAATCTTCTCGCTGTTGCTTTTAGGATGTCACAGTAAATAAACACCAAACCTAGACTCCTCCTCTCCCATTAATTCTGAAGCTTCATCCCCTAGCAATTTTTGCTTATTCTAACAATTCTGACCTCTTTAATCATCCCTAAATTCCCCTAAATTCCTGCCTTATGTCTCCAAAGCAATGGAAACTTCATGAACACAGAAGTACTTGTGTTACATTTGTACAATCTGTAAAGTTTTCTAGAAAAGACAACACAATTAAAACAGAACATAGTGGCATGAACTTAAAGTCCTAACACTTGGAAGGGTGAGACAGGAGGTTTGTGAGTTATAGGAGCTCCATGTCAGTCTGAGCTAAATAGTCTAAAAAAATAAGAAATTTAAGACTTTTGTACATCTAGATATTTGTTTGTTGGAAAGTAAGGCTGGATAAATGGATGATGGATAGATGAGAAACAGAATAAAGAACAGAGAAAGAAATTGATAAGAAAGTTGCTTGATGAAGAACCATATGGCTACAGGGATGTGATTTTAATGAGACAAAGATTCTGTTGTTAAATGCAATAATATTATTGGGCATGGGTCACAAGCTAATGGGAGAATGCAAACAGGAGGAATAGGGAAAGGGAATGAAACCTAAAACTTGGAAGTGTTTGATGTGCCCACCATAAAGGAGCAAATAAAGTGATCTTAAACTGACAGAGGTCACTATAGGAAGGTGACCAGGAAGTAGTGAAGAGATCAGGTAGAGACGAACCAATTTGGGTTGTAAAACACATGTGCATGGAAGCAATCCTAGGAATCCCTCTGTATTGCTATCTTTATCTCAAACCAGCAAAAATGTTATGTCTTTCTTATTATCTCTTATGTTTTCTCTTCAACACAATTGGAGAAGAGGGCAGAACATGTTCTGCCTAGAAATAAGGAAGGTGGTGGGGAGCAGGCATGGGGGAGCCATGGCTTAAACAATGTATACACATATGAATAAATGAATAAACAATAAAAAAAGAAAAAACATTTCTGATGTTAGTTCAAGTTGTTAGCTCACATATACTTCAGTCTAACTGGAAATACTGTTGCATTGTAAGATATGCCCTCTGAATCTCATGATTAATTTCAAAAATTGTTTTCCTATTTTTGTTCAAGTTTCTTGATAAGATTAACTTTGCATACGTTAATACTGAGAAGCCACCCAATGCATGTGCTTATCTTTTAATAGATTTGACAATACATATTGAACAAATGTTCATTATTTATTATATTTTTTCAGGTACTCTGATGTTTTAGAAATAAATTGAGAAGAAAACACTCTCCTTTCTTACAGTTTATCAGAGAAATAAGGAATACACACATACACAAATATGAAATGTAGGATGTAATAATTAATGAGAAATAAATTTCAGATTGAGTAGATTTAGAATTATTCAAACAAAGGAGTCACAGCATGTAATATTCCTATGAATATTTGATTCCCAAATAAAATATGGATTTTATTTGGAAATGGATCTTATGGATCTGGGGGAATGTTGGTAACCAAGTAACTGTGGAAATTACACAACTTCATTTTTAGGAAATGAGAAAGAGATACAAAGGAAGTTTCTATTAGTTCATCTTTTCCAGAAAAAAACTACATAAATCAAACATAAAACATATCAGATTCACTTATTTTCAAGAAAACCTTATAATATCAAATACAATTTAAGATATAAACTTGGGAATATATTCCATATGCCTTCATTTCTTGTCTGTAGGTTAGTGGGTGATGTTATCCTTACTGAGTGTCTTTTAGAGTTATTTTACCCCCAGTGTCCAAGAATATAAACAGGAGACAGCTGGAGTGGTGAACTAATAGAATATCTTCAACACCATGACAAAGTTATTCAGGAGTAAAATATTCATAATTTATTTACTACATGGAGAAATAAATTTATTTCATAGGTCACTTTTCCCAAGTATCATGGTGTGGTTAAATCTAGAAATGAGCAAATCTGAGGTAGGAAACAAAGGAAGCAACAGGATATTTCCTAATAAATCCAGGGAGAAACAAGATGTCTCCTTATAAAAATCCTGAAAGGTAAGAATGTTAAGACTAGAATCCATTTGGAGTTATTGCTAAACTCACAAGGCAGGTAGAGCATGACTATGATGTAGACAGAAAATCTGTAAGTGAAGACACTATGGCAATGTTTTTGAAATGCTATTCCTTTAGTTAAAATTAAACTAAAATATTACTAACTTTTAACTCTAATAAGTAAGAAAAAGAATAATCACCTAATTTTGATGATTTCATAGTAATCAAGAATAAAATAAGATATATGCTAAGTTCAAAAAGGCAATTATCTCATTAGATGCAAACAATTGATGGAGAATATACAGTTAAAATATTATTTTAAAACTGAAAACAGAATCAAAAGTACACAGTGCAAGACCCAGAGCATTTTAATTATCCATTGTAAGACAAGAGTGGGGTGGAGCTGACTGAATTTTTTTTCTGTCATTAAACAGTTGAGACATTGTCTTCAGTTTGGTTTCAGTTTGGGTACTGTAGTTTAAAATTCAACAATTAATTTGTCTTGATAGTGCTTATTTAAAAAGGCTCATAGCCAGTGTTAGTAATCAATCCATATCTACCTGCTTTGGTACTCTTGTAGATGTGCAGAAAAAAAATTTACAGCAAAATTGTTTACAATGTCATTCCTACAAGATCAAATTACTACTTTGAAACAAAACTTTTTGGTAGATATTGATGAATTGCTATCGTTCCTTCATAAAAAATGTACTTTCTGATACTGTACTGTACATTTAACAGGAAACATAGTAATGCAATAGGAAATGATTATTTTCTATAAGAAATTATTCTTTCATGGGGGTAAGGAAAAGGGAGGAAATTATATAGATTCTTTTATACTATGTAGCAAAGCTTGATTTTTATTTGTATCAGTGGAAAGTTTCTTCCACATAGATCAAGAGAAAATTGTTTCTAAATAAAATAACATTATGGTTGAAATTTCAGTTTTACTTGAACTAATATCAGTGTTCATATAAGTAAAATTTTAAAAAGGAAAAACATTTCTCAGACAAAAGCTGAAAGTATTTTGGCAGAGACCCACTAACATGTAAGTAGCAGAACAAAAAATACACTTGAACTTTAGAGTTAAAACAGAAATATGGAATTGATTATATATTATACTTTTGCATATATATTTAATCCCATTAAAATAAAATAAATTTCAAAAGTAAATTTTATTGGACTATTAAATAATCCTTTAGTTTAAAAACACTATTCAGCAATGCTTATTAAAGATTTCTTTAACTTTTAATTTGGCAATAAAGCATGTATCTTATAAAACTACAGTGTGTTAAAGCAAATTCATTCAATCTCATCTGGAAAAAGTTAGATGTCATTATAGCATTTTAGGCCCGAAAAGATTATCAACATCAAAACTTATGAATTGCCTTAAATGCTTGTTAATTTGTCACCTTTTATATTAATATCTTCACTGATGTTTATATTTAAACATTGCTGATTGCTGTGACTTACACATCCAAATCAACAGTGATTATTTAGGGGAATAGAATTATAAAGAATGTCATCAGGCATGACATATGACAATGTTGGTATTTTATTTGCAAGAAAATTTTATGAGTAAGAAAATTTTTCCCTTAATTTTTCTTTTTAGTGTAAATTAAATAGAGCAAAGTAAGGAGGTTCATCATGATGTTCTGTACATTCATATGTTGTAGTTTCCTCTTTCTTATTCTCTGTCTTCCTTCCACCCTTTCACTTCCCTTATCGCCTCCTAATAGTCCCCCCTTTACTATCATGACATTGCTTTTTTGCTTGTTTCTTTTGCTTTTCCTTAGCTTCCACAAAGTTTTCTAGTTCTTGTCATACTTAAAGTATTTATTTACTATTCAAAGCAGTTAATGAGGCTTTCTGCCTCCAGTCAAGATGGAGTAAGAAGGACTAGATTTATGTAGCAAGCAAAAAAATCAGACAGAATATAAGAAAACCCTGTCTGCAAGACATGATTTAGGCCCTGAGTACAGTGATCCTTGGGAGATGAGTGTCCTCCATGGCTGCATCAACTTACTGCTTTGGAGAGTTTCCAGACTGTAGCACAGGGAGAATAAGCAGAGGCAGACTTGAGCCAACTCCCTGAGTTGAAGAGACATAGCTGTGAGGCAGAGGATTCTATGACACAATTTCATAAAGAACTCCAAATGTTTGCATTGAAACCTCCTTAAATTTTCAGCAAAATATGGACCAACACAGTTATTTGAGGCAAATACCCAAAGCAGAAGAGAGGACTATCAAAAATTCCAAGGAGACATTAGCTGGCACACATATCTGTACATAGAAGAGTGGCTGCTGTCGCTAGCCGGAACTGAATCTCATAATTCACAAGGCAGTTGTGTCTCTGGGAAGGGGAAAAATGTACCCAAAATATCAAATATCACTTGCAAACTGAATATCACTTGGATATTCCCAAAAGACTTTAAAAGTAACCTATTTACATATAACTAAAGTAACTTACAACAGCAAAGCATGAAGCTATTTAAAGGATTAAAGCCATCAGGTAAAAAACAGCATAAAATTCATACTACTTGACATCCACCCAAACAACACCTATTATTATAAAAGTCAGGAAAATAAGGTCCATAGTGAAGAAAATCATATATATTTATCAAAACTATCCCAGAAATAGCAGATATTAAAATTAGCAGACAAGTGTATTAAAACCGCTATTAAAAGTGTATTACATATATTCAATAGTTGAATAGACATGTGGAAAATATAAAAATATTAAAACTATTGAAGGGGAAAAATACACAAGGTAGACTTATCACTAGACTGGACTTTTCAGAAGAAAAGATTAATTCCTTGAAGACATAGAAGTAGTGATTTCCAAAATGAGGAACTCAAGACTAAACATCTTAAATAAAGGAAAAGTATAAGTAAGCTTGGAAACAACTTCAAGTACTTAATTATAACTTTAAGTGGAATCTACAAACCAGAGGACCTGAAGGAAGAAATAACAACTTGAAGTCGTGATAGATGAAAAGTTCCCAAGTTTTTCACACAGGAAAACAAGGATCCAGGAAGAAAAGTAAAATGAAACAATAGGAAATATTCTATTAATCCAACTATTATATTATCTAGATATTATAGGCTGTGTAGCAGACATCGTGAATGAAATCATTATTTTGACCATTAAAAAATCATCAAAACAGCATGTTAGTACAAACTGTAAATGCCCAAAAAATAACTATGGTATAGTAGAATTTTAGATAGATAGATAGATAGATAGATATTTGAAAGTACATTAAACAGTGCTTACTATGTAGAAATAAAAAGTAAAGATACACTCTAACTTCAGGTTGCTTTTGAAGTGACCCTAGGTGAGGGGATAAGGAAATTAGATGGTGTGAATGTGTCACTTTATTTAAAATATTTTATTCATTATAACCTTCTAACTGTATCTTATTCCTTTAATAAGAAAAAAATCTGAAATAAACATTTCAAAATGTCAACATTTGCTAAATCTGTTTGGGAGATAGAATATTATGTTATTTTTAATATTTTATTTTCATTTATTTTAGCATCAGAAAAGATATTTTAATCTGAATCCCAAGAGCTTTAGCATTATAAAACTTGTGACAGTGATCCAAGCAGAAGTTACAAAACAGAAATTTTTTTTTTACCATATACCACCTTCATTATAATTGTGAGTAATCTCAATTGTGTTATTTTCTTTATATTTTCCATGCATTGACAACAGCGAGCTCTGGGCTGCTAGAAGCAACAGATCTTCCACTTTCCCTGGTATTTATTTGTCCTCCAGCCAGTGGATGAATTTGTCACTGCACTTTGCTTGCTGGTTTCTTGTAGAATTACATGATTATCATCATTTTTAGAATGAGCCTCTAGTTCTGAAGAGAGCTGTTATTGTGATGCACATAGAGAACCTGGTTGTAGAGGCACCATTTTGTTTCTGAAGCCATATGCCATGTTTACAATTCCCTAGCCTTGGTTTCTTTTCCTTTCTGTCCTCTGTGCTCCAAATGACTTAAGATGAATGTGCAATTTTTAAAAAAGGAATATATCTTAGTCTGCTTTGTGTTGGTATAATAGAATAAATGAGACTAGGTGATTTATAATAAAGATAAATTATTGGTTCACAAAATCAGAGGCTGAGAAATCCAATACTAACTTGGCAACATCTGATGAGAGACTATTTCCTACATCATCGTCAGAAGGATGGAAAGAGAGGGGAAGGAGTGATGAAGAGAAGGAGAAAGAGGAGGAAGAGAGAAAAAATAAGAGAGGAAAGGGGGCTGATTTTACCATTTTGTAGTGTCACCCATTCCATTCATGAGGATGGAGCCCTCCCCCATGGCTTAATTATGTCTTAAGGGTCCAACTTCTATTGCTGTTACAATGTAGAAATTACATTTCAGCATAAATTTGGAAGAGGACAAATATTCATACTATATCAAAGTAGTTGAGGGCTCTCTTTATTGATAAAATTAATCTTTTCCATCTACTGGCAGTTGTAATTATAAAAGGTATATTTTGCTCAAAATGCCAAATCTGTTCTTGTTTAAGTGGTTGAGGTTAGGATTTTTTACTTTTGCTTTCATGAATTCACATGTTATGTATAGTAAAGAGAATGAGCTCAATGCTAAAGTAATACTAAAAATGGGAACTGGAAATAGAGACAAGTTTTGGGCCAGAGACTTAATCTAAATTAGAGACACATGTTTAGTAATACATTTATAGGAACAGTTTATTATATACTTATAGTTAACTGGGAATTTCAGTTTGATACGAAGTAGTATGAGCAATATAAAACTTAATTTCTTTAGATTTTTTTTTGTACTGGATATAAAGATTAAAATGAAGATCCTGCCACCAGGCTAGGACACACAATGTAGTCCCAACATTTTATCAATGCCCAATGAGCACAGGAGCAAATTAAGAATATTGTTTCAGATAAAGGGGAAGAGATTCAAGTGAGAGTGTCTTATATGTAACATGGCAAATAGAGGTAGCCATAAGAAGTTCAATAGTATTAAAATATAGGCTGTGAATATTGAAGTACAACCTGGAAACACAGGGACAGGTCATGTGGAAATGTAAGAGCACTTTGTAAAGGAAGCACAATTTATGGAAAGGTCATGTCCAAGGAATCATCAAAATACAATTGCTATATGTAATCCGTACTTTTAAATCTTGATATGATACAGATTTATACCAGGGAGTTAAAAGATATCAAAATCTTATGTTCAGTAAACACTGTGAAATCTTATGTCAGAGAGTGTCCTCACCAACATTTGGAAATCGGCTAATAAAATTAAATAGGTTATGGAGCAGGGTTTGGTTCAAGAGGCAGACTGTCTGCCTAGCAAGTGGCAGGTATTGGGTTCAAATACAGTACTTCCAAAATCACATTAGTTATTTAACAAAGCTAAAACACTCTGCCATCTAATGGAAATACCTGTCAATTTACTGGTACCTTTTATTAAACTTTATTTTAGCAAAACAGTTGCTATAATATTGGCCAAGAGTGACAGCTTAATTCAAGCAACATATTTCCCTATTTCTCTGAGATTTGATTGGCAGAACCCTTTGTTTAAATGGTAACCACTTTCATGAAACAATATATAGAGACTTCATGAACAGTTTCTCTATAAACCTTGGAAACACACACAGTCCCTTGGGCTGAAGTCCACAGAACCAGAAAGGCTTTTCTCTAATACACTATGCCTTGTGGTTTATGACCGTCTAGTACAGTAAGGGGTTAGCAAAAGTAAATCTCCATAACTGCTATTCAAACATTGACAGTTAATAGAAGTTCTACTCAGTGCCATCAAGGTAGTAATTAACAATTTATAGCAAAAAGAAAAAGCATGATAATAAAAAAGTCAGCAGCTAATAAAGAAAAGAAATGAAGAAACTGCATGCTCAGTGTATCTAGGTCATCATTGTAAATAAACCGGCAGAGTAACTATCCCTTTAACAAGCCTCTTTGTACCAGAGAACAGACTGCAGGAACTGAAGGCAACCTATACTTCATCATTCATGCTACTTCACCAGAATCCAGCTCCATGCCCTCCTGCCCAAGGAGGTAATTGGTACTTAGATTTTATAATTTAATGCTTCGTTAGGAAGGTTCTAGTCTGTCAGATTGTGATTTTTTTATTTCTTACTAAGCAAAAAGCAATTTCAAATGATTATCAGAGACACTTAGAAATAAAGATACATGAACATGCAAAATGTGAGGTTGATCTTCAGCATAAGTAACTCAATTGTTACCTACTGAACAGTAAGTGACAAATCGAAGACCACACTATCAAAATGTTTGGCCCACATTTCATCAGAATAGACATATTTTCCCAATAAGACAATACAATTGATAGACACAATAACGTGCTAGCTAGTTAGACAAACAGATGAGTGAAAGCTGTGGTTTGGATGCGTGTTCCCCAAAGGGACACACATTTCCAGCCCCTGGCATTCTTTGGAAGTGCTAGACCTTTTTAAGAAGTAGAGCCAAGTCAGAAATCTTAAAGTCATTGGGAGCATATTCTTAAAGGAGCTACTATAATCCCACTTTTCTCTTTTGCTTCCTGGAAATGAGGAAAACAGCTGCCCTACCACGTGCTACCCACTGTGATGTGTTTCCTTGCCACAGGTCCAAAAGCAATGAGACCAACTGGTTATATACTGGAACCTACAAAACTGTGGGACCAAATAAACTTCACCTATTTATAAGTTATTTCAGATATTTTTTATAGTAACAGAAGACTGACTAACAGATAGATAGATGATAGATAGATAGAGAGAGAGAGAGAAAGAAAATACATAATACTTTATTGTTTAAACTTGGTTTTGTCTAAATATCCATAGATAGGTTTTTCCAGGATCCCCACAGATAACAAAATCTGCAGATGTTCAAAGCCTTTTATATACAACAGTGCACTATTTGTATAACCTATGCACACCCTCTCATATACTGTCAATCATCTCTAATTACTTCTAATACATAATGCATTGTAAAGGCTATGCAAATAATTGTTACACTACACTTTTGGGTGTAATGATAATAAAAATAGTTTGTCCATGTTCACAGGAGATAATAGAAATGGAAACTTTATTAAATTTCATGACTTCAATATACCCTCCTCATTTCTCGTTGATCAGTTCAGCAATGAGCATTCAATCATCATATGATACACACACACACACACACATACACACACACATATATACACTGCAAACACACATGTGCATGCTTTTCCTTGACATCCAAGGAAGATCTTGTATAATAAAAATTTTATGGCAATGTGTAGAAATCTCATTTCAATCAATTTGTTAAAATTTGTGAAGTTAGCATTATGATTTAAAAACTGAATGTAAAATTTTCATTCTCTCTCTTTTCAAAAAAAATTTCTAAGTTTTGGCAGAAAATTTTTTGTTGGAGGCTGAGTGGTCCAATAATTACTATCATGCTCTTTCCTGCTTTGGTTCTACACTACTTGAAAAATAAGGCAAAGAGACATGCAATGGGATCTAAAAATATTTCAAAGCTGAATATGATGAACCTTTCTTACATATGACATCAGTTATGTTTATTCAACTTGAACCTCAGAATATGGCATATTTATAAAATCAGAATTTCCCTGGAGAGCTTAAACCAAGCACTTCTAAATAGTTTTTCCACATTCACCTTTTCAGAAAGACTTTTTGCCACATGCTTATATTGTTACATCTCATTCATTTATTCATTCATATTTACATAGATATTTATTGAATAATCAGGCATATTTGAAGCTATAGGATAATGGGATATAATGCTTAAGGATAAACATCATAATTTAATAGTAGCTGATATTTTTCAACACCATTTGCATTTGAGATATTTCCTATTGATATAAAAGTATAATCACAAAACTACAAAAAATCCATCAAAAACAGTAAGCAATTAACCATGTACAGGCACATAAAGTGAAATTGCTATGGGCTACAAATTGGAAATTCAGAAGACAGAATTTATATGTGCATGGAGCATAGATTCTCTAATTAGATAGCTACATATTTCTGATGTAAAAGAAACAAAATAAGAATATTTAGATTTTCACCACATTTGGTATCTCTTAATAGTTCACTATATAACTAAACTGCACAGTGTCAAACACTTCTCTCAGAGACAGCTTCTCACCTCTCTGATAAATGCCCAAATGTCACACATAAGAATAAAAGCATTGGGTGAAACAGGAGCCTGTTAAAGTCTACATTTTAGAAGATAGGAACATGTGTTCCTTCCAAATATCTTCTTTCTTCCCATTGCTCACCAACATGCCTTAGCATCAATATATTCATACTTTCTGTCTGCTTTCTTTATAATGTCTTTCCTTAGTGAATTGAAAGAGAAGACTTGGTGTTGGTTTTTCATTAGAGCATAGATGCATAACTCAGTCCCCAAGACTGACATTCTCCTTCCATGATCTGTACACATGGCTTACACACCTACAAAACAATCTCTTGTGAAAGCAGGTCAGAGTCTGGTAGTTGTAAAATTTAACAAAGAACTATGTGGAAGACATTTGAAGTGTTTCCTTAATGACAGTGAGCCCAGGATTTTGTAAGGAGAGAGGTGAAACATGTCTTTGTCGTCCTTAGAGGAAGGAAAAAAACAGAATAAACTTAGAAGAACTTTAAATATCCTGTTTGGGACAATACTAATACCTGTCAAATCTTCTGACTAGTAAGTGGAAAGACATGCTCAAAGAAAAGGCATTCTCAGAGTCAGCTGCCACAAATTTACATGGTGTGTGTTCTTCTGACTTCATTAAAGTATATTTTTATTCTGAGTACATTAATCATTGAGAGTTCAGTTCAAGTGAATCGAGTTGTTAAACAGCATTTTTGTTACCCGTGAACACTGAATGTGAGAATAGAGAATAGAATTTTCAAGGTGGTGTGAAACAGGGAGTTTCGTTCAGTGTGCTGAAGCACTCATGTGCAAACTTCAAGCTGACAGAAGAATGAGCAGGCATCATGCTTTCCAGCAATCTTTGTCATTTCTGCTTACTCGAGGACATGGATGTTTTGATGTTAAATTTCAGTGGGTTGGATGGTAGATGTTGCATTTGTGTCTCTTCCTAGGCATTTGGTAGTAGAAGACACATGTCACAAAATAGTTGATATCCTAGGATAATTCTGTTTTCACTTTGTATTTTTCTGGATTCCACTCATTTATATTTATCTTGATGATTTTTGTTAATTTTACTTGCCTTACTCATCATTATAAGGCAATACTATGTTGCCTTTATTCAATTTTTTAAAAATAATGTTCCCCTTGGTGATTTTCACTGCAGTGGTTCATATACAGTGTAATTTTTAAAAAACCTACTCCATTCACCTTTCCATATATGAAAAGGAAATACCCAATTTTGTTTTTTTACTCAAATATGAAGAATTCCATCCCCTGTAACTTGTATTTTCATTTTGGAAATGAAATACTTTACTTTTCTCTTGAAAGTTGAAGGAAGTTATTGAGAAAAATTCCCATCTCTGTTATTTTTATATGCTGTATGATTTCTATTGTTTTTCTTTTCTATTGACTATCATGGTGATAAGGCATGGGTAGGAAGAGTTGTTTTCAAAAAAATATATTTTAATCCTGAACAAAATCCTTTCAGCATTTCAATGGCAAAATATCTGTAAAACTATTTTTATCTTCTGTTTTAAAGCTAGTGAGTAGGTGACATAAATGCACATAGAGAATTCCACTTATATGCAATCACACAATTCAGAGACTACAATTATAAGTAGAATCTACATTGTAATTTTGGGGAAACTTGGATTTCTTACTATGTTATGATGTACAGTTGATTTCAAACTCACAATGGCTTTTAATCTCTTCATTGACCTGTATTCCTAATGAAGACAATTTGATTATAGCTGACTTAGAAAATCTCTTTCTTTGAAAATAACATATGTATGTGTGTATACACACATGCATGTGTATTCTTGTGTTTGAATGTATAATGCTTTAGTCATATTTGGGCAATAAAAGCTTCACTTAAAACTTTACACTTAAATATTTATGAATCTATAAAATGAATGGTCATTAGTGAGATATTTCATCCCACATTTAAAGTAGAACTTAAGAAATAGTGTATATCAACATATAAAATTCTTAGGAGAAAGTGAAATACAAATCAATTAACCCAAACTACAAAGTTGTTATTTTAAATCCACCAAGTATTATTAATCTTGCATAATACCTCTAAGACCAATTTATGATTTGAATATTAGGGTTATATTCCAGAAGTCTGTCACACAGACATATATATTCTGTTTTGAATCTCCTCATAATTGGCCTCATAGGAATTCATTTCTATAGGCATTGAAGTCCCAAATCTGAGGGTCTTCAATAAAAAGATCCTATAGACTTCCTCTCCATTCATTTATTATTCTTTAATATTCATTTGAATCACTACCAATCCTGACACCTGTCATGAACCACAAGCCTTTCAAGCTACAAGGACACTATGAATTTGAAGCTGACTAACATTGACTTGGAAAGAAGAGCCATTTATCACTTCTTAAAAAAAAGAATATGTAAAAAGAAAGGAAACTTGGATGAAATTTCCTCTTAGGGGTATGATATGAATTTTTGCTTCTACAGTGAGTAAATATAACCATTGCAAAAATGAACTGAAACAAATCTGGAGAAGATATTTGTAGTCATTATTTGAAGATTAGTAAATAAAGTAAAACTAAGTGAGTATACCTGAAACCTTAGCAAATGTCAACATATAATATGCTTACTTAAAATCTTAAATTTTGGAACAGTCTTTGGTGGTATTTGACTGTCAGATACTTCTTAAAGTAAGTGGATGTATAAAATGGTTGACTACAGTTTGTGTAAAAACCTGGACTTCTGCAGCTACAATTGTCTAAAAAGATGTTACCAGTTAAGATCTGTGGATGATTTTTAAGTTTTCAAAATATGCCCATTTGCATTAGAGTCTTTACGTTTATATGAAATTCTAACCAATTTACAAAGCTACAATTGATAATTTCACTTATCCACAAGCATTTTTCAATGTTATTCTACAATCTCAACAACATCACAATATTACCAAGCTTACATAACCATAATCTTCTGGACTCACTTGCCTTCTGGTTGCTTCATTTAGTTCTACTACTAGCAATAATTTCTCTGACTCTTCAGCATGTTATTAAAAATAAAGAATAAATAAATAAATGGAAAACAAAAAAAGATGAGGAAAACAGCATCAAAAAATAGCTAGCCCTGCTTCTCTCACACAGAACTCTAATTTTAACAAATTCTTAAGATAATTTGTTATCATAAAAACAAACAAAAAATCCCAAAATAAAGGTAAAAGTTTCACATAAGTGTTATCTCATTATTTAGTCTTTTTCCTATAGATATTTGCTTTTGACAGGCCACATTTATTCATTTAATCATTTTTAAAAGTCTCATAAATGCTTATTTAATACTCACCATGTGTTAGATATCATGCTAGGTAATGGAGATAGAAGTGATGTTAAAGCAGCATATAGTGCGTGATATTTGATGGTGAAATACTAAAAGAACCTCCAACATAATGCTACAGACTTTAAAATAATAATTACCCTGACTAACATTATGCTAATGCAAAGTGTTCTGGAAGTTTCAGTTAATGAAATAAGTAAATAAAATATTTGAGATATATAACTATCATAAAAGACAAAGTATATTGTCTCTGACAATATGGAAATATCTCTGATATGGAAAATATTTCTGTGACTTCAGTAAGAGTTGGTTTTATCAATAAGACAAAAATCATGTAATCGAAAAATTTTTATGAATGTTATTACATCATGAGTGACATATTGGTGGTACTAGGGTTTGAACTCAGGGTCTTGTGCAAGCTAGGTGGGCATTCTGCTGCCCAAGTGCCAGCTCAAAAGTCACTCTTTTTTATGATAAAAACGGCCAATTCATTCAACAACTGTAGTAATCATAGGATGTGTAAAATATACAAAATAGCCAAATTTCACATAAAAGTTGATTGAATAGGAAGAAAATTTAAGCAATAATTAACAAAGCTGGAGATTTCAATGCTTCCTTTATAACATGGGTGCACAATTTTTGCAAAATATTACAACCAATAGAGGATATTTAAAGAACACAATTAATAGCATACATATAATGGGGATTTGTGGAACATTGCATAAAACTGACTGAGAATACACATTCTTCTCTAGCCTATAGGAAACAGTAATAAAATCATTTGGTACCAAGACTTAAACATAAAACTGACTTAAAGAAATAAGTAGGATTATATTCCATAATCTAACCCAACTAAATTAAAAACAAATAGCAAAAGAAATATTAAATTTATTATGCATTTGGAAATTAAAATATATATACACAGTGCATAACCAAAGAAGAAATTGTAGTGGAAAATTAAAAACACAGAAATGTGTCTTCCTAAAGATACTATTTACCAAATGCTGAGGAAGTTAGTGAGTGTGGTATTTAAAGAGATATTCAGAGCTTGAAATAAATATGTTAGAAAAGAAGAAAGGCAGGCATGAGTAAACTATCATCCCACTAAAGAAGTTAGAAAATCTGGTAATACATATTTAAGAAGACTACAAGGATAGGAAAAGTGAAGCTGTGAGGAACAAAAATGAAATAGGAAACCAAGACATAATAGAAATCAATGCTACCAACTGATACACTCCCAAAAAACTCATGTGATGAACACAACTGTGGTGGAATTTATCAGGAAAAGGTAGGAAAGGCATATATGCTATTTTAAGAAGTAAAGGAGAGGTATAAGATAATACATGTACATCACTTAAAAACCACATCATGAATAGCAATATTCCTTGAGAAAAAAATCCAAGTCAATAAAAGGGTTTGGGAACACATTATTAATATTAGAAGTTGATATATATACACTTTGATGTAATGATTCTACAAGAAGATTTTTTTTAAAAAGCACTAAATGTGTACCACTGAAGATCAGTATTGAAATAAAGGATGGAGACGACAGGTGATCAGGACAGATGATAGATAATGTTTGGGTGTATGTGAATATACATACAATATACAAAGAATAATTAAAACCACTCATATAGGTGAAAATATTCATTACATTGTTCATATAATCATTAAGAGTAAGAAGAGAATTTGACCTAAAAACAAAACTTGGATGGATAATAGCTTTTAAACAATGAGTGAGAAAAGATACTGAAGTTCAATAAAGAAGACAGAAGAATGGAATGAAACCTACCTTATCTCAACCAGCAAAAACCCTTGTTCCTTCCTATTATTGCTTATACTCTCTCTACAACAAAATTAGAAATAAGGGCAAAATAGTTTCTGCTGGGTATTGAGCGAGGCGGGGAGGGGGCAGAGTGGGTGGTAAAGGAGGGGGTGGGGGCAGGGGGGAGAAATGAACCAAGCCTTGTATGCACATATGAATAATAAAAGAAAAATGAAAAAAAAAAAGAATGCCAAGATGGAAACAAGCACAAGGTAATTCCTACCATGAAAGAGTGCTTACAATATGACCTGCTTAGAACTAAAATAACTTAATGATTGAAAATTTTCCATTGATTTGTGCAATATAAATAATATGGTAATTCTATGAAATACGAAGAAATGGTAGAAGTGAATGTCATCTTGTGAACACTTGAGACATATAGACAGAGGTAAAGCAGTAGCTTGAAAAGATTTAGGCTGAGAAAAAAATTGGTGGATACATTAGCTGTTTTTAATTTTAGGAGGTGGCATATAAATATGTCAATAGGTTTAATGCAATGAAAGAGAGAAATTTTAGTCACATTTTAAGTGATTGACTGTAATCTGTGTTTCAACCAAATTTGCTAGCCACTCAAAACAGGAACTCTAAAAATGCTTTTTCTGGTAATAATCTCTAGTGTCTGGTTCATGATTTTCTATTTGGTGTTGAGTCAGTTTTCCCAGAGTCTCTTTGAGAATTCACTACTCTTGTCAGTGTAATCCAGAAGACTGATTCCTTCAGGTCAAATTGGGTTATGTATATTTCTAGAGCAGAGGCATAACAAATACCCTTCTCATGGGAACTATTTCAGCAATGTTCAACTCAAGTAGAAACTCACAAGATCTCAAATATTTTTGAACTGGTTCAAACATCAACAAAATTCTAGAAACTGTGCATTTTGTGAAAAACTTATTCACTCAGGGTATAGGAAATCAGAGTGTATATAACATTTTATACTGACATCCAGAGTCACATCCTAAGATCCTATATACCTTTAGATTAGTATTTTTATATATGACTCCCAGGACAGATCTGAGTCCTGCTATTTTACCAGTTACCAGATGTCAGAAGGTCAATAAGTACATTCATACATTAGCAAATTATCCTTCAGGATGAATGTCAGAAACTGTGCTTGAATTGAACAGATTTAAAAAGTGACTATTATGAGAGAAATAACTATGAGTAATTATATTGTTTGAATATGATAACAAATATAAACATGTTATAAAAGTGATAAATATTATAGAATAGTTTTGCAAATTCCTGTCCCCTAGGGAAAAATACACAGTAAAACGTAGCACTACTTAAATGACCTTTGAGTTTCAAATTATTTTTTCTTTGTAAGTCTAATTTACTTTTGCTGCAGCCATTTAAAACAGTTTCATGGTGTACCACAAAATCATACATCTCAATTATGCCATGGGCACTTTCTAATTGTTCTAACCTTTCAATCATTGCTAAAATCACTATGACTCTTATCCCAGCAGTGGTTCCCAAAGCACTTCAAATATGAGCACTTAGAGGACACAGAAAAATTAACTATCAACTTCTGTAAAGAAGTCCATCCTTCATAATATTTCCAAATCACAATTAAGGGAAAAATGTCATAAGTACCCACATCACATAACCTAGTGCCTTAGTCAATTATCCTAAAAATAATAAGATTTCCATTTTGAAATAATTAACACCTTAGCAAGAGTAGTATCTCTTTATAGTTAGTCATTTTATCATGACACAGATCCTTCAGAACTGATATACTAACTACACTGTAGTTCATAGAGATTTTAGTATCTTCATTCACTTAGGTTATTAATTGAAAATAAAGTATTTGTCTTCATTGTCCTATTAGATGAAGAAACTTTAAATATATTTGCTTCGCTAGGCATAATCTACTCCAAAACCTGTAGACCTAATTAAGGCTTCTAGTCTTCGTATAAGCAGAATGGTATGTTAAATATACCATTTAGTATATTTAATATAAAATTTAATGGTTTGTTAATATACAAGCATAGAACTTGTGAAAGTCCTCTATATTATATTAGCCTCAGTTTCCTTATCTGTAAAATAAGGACAATCACAAGGTTTTTCTCATATACTGAAAGTGACAATAAAGGTAATATAATATTGGTATCTAACACATAAAACATATTCAATAATGGGTAACTATTAACAAGAAATCTCAAAAATAAATTGACAGGGTAGGTAGAGGAAAGGGAAGAAATAGATCTAAATGAAGTGTCACATTTGATTTATTCAAGAAATAGAATAGCATGCAGCAACATTGCTAAGTAGTCAAAATGCCCTTTTATACTTCTCCATTTCATATTTCAGGTTTTCTATCTATTTCTGGTCATTTGGATACTTTTTGGTACTAAAAAACTCTTAGGTCCTTCTCTCCCTCTATCCCCTCAAGATTTTCTAATGCTGAGACAGGAATTTCAGAAACTAACATTCATTTAAATATGTATGTAAAGTACAAGTTTAACATCCCTATTCTGAAGATCTGACATTTGGATTTTGCAATATTTTAGATTTTGGATTTTTGATTAGGCATGTAGAACTGTTTAAGTCTAGGCAAATATTCAAAAAATATTCCCAAATCTTCAACACGGATGATCCCAAGCAATTCAGATAAGGGATATTCAATTTGTACCTACTTTATGTCAAATCTACAATTCTGGTTGATTCTGACACATTTGCAGCCTTTACCCATATGGATCTTATAAGTTTAAATTACATGTATTTTATTAGTGCCACATCATTTTCACATCCTCCCAATATTAAAGCAAGGTGATTAAATAAAGCCACATCAAACTAATCAAATTAAAGTAAAGTGAAAGAAACAAACAAAAAATCATTTGGAAAGTGATTACAAGGTTTAAGCATAAGATTAGTCATGTTAATAAAAGTTTCACATATAAGAAAAGTACATGAAACACAACACTTGTACCTACAAACTCCCATAAAATTAATAAGAACATTCTAGGAGAAAGGCACTATATAGCAGGTACGTATAATACTATGGGAGTGAAAGATATTAGCAACTTGTGCATATTCTGAGTCTATCTGTTTAGGTCATCATTTTTTTGTGTTCTACATATTTTGAACAATACTTCAGATTCTTGTTGTAAATCTCCAACTAACATAAAAATCACATGTCAACCCTTGGCACTATTTGGGGCTTTGAAAATTACTGCTTAACCTCAAACATTACATACTGCAAGCAACCAATGAGGCCACTTACATCTGTTTGAAAAGGGTTCAAAAGATTGTTCAACATATGTCTGGAAAAAAAGACCACATTTTTTTCAAGCAGGGGAATCGTCATTTCATTTCTACTAAGTAAGTTATTTCAATGTTTCAAAATGACTTTGTTATTAGCAAAATGTCCTTTTTATCCACAATAAGAGACTGACTTTTCTTAATCCAATTGTAACTGTGTTTATGTCATAGGCCATGCATATAGACTATTTCCTCTTAAAGACAAAATTTACAATTGTTCTGCTTGTTTTGTTTGTCACTGCTGTTATTAATGTAGTCTTTTGTTAACTGTGAAAGTACAGTGTTTCTGTGATGGTCTTTCTTTTCACAAGTTTTACCAAATATGATCCAGTTAACAGCAGTTTTAGACTAAAACATGAAAGAGTATAAAGTTTCACACAAATAAGCAAACATAAAGAAACAATGTTTTCTACTTATTATAAACACAATTTTTGTTTTGTGCTACTGTCTGATTTTTAAAAATTTGTTAAAATTATTTATACTTAAAGTGATGTAAAATTTCCTACATTTTGGTCACTTGCTATACTCCATATAAAGAAGAGCTTTTATTTTTGTGTTTTTATACTGTTTTGGAAGTTAACAGTTAGTCAAATTGATTTCCAAAACAGAAAAATATTTTCCTTGGTAAGTCAATGATAATCATTTTGATAAAAGATATTTAATGTTAATGCTAATTCAATCCTTAATTGCAACAGATAGATCATTAACTTTATGACAGTGGGTTCCAGAGTCAATATATTGTGAATTTTGTATCTACCTCTTTTATACAGATATGTATGTAAGACTAGACTAGATGTGTAAGCTTGTAGCCTCTGTAAGACAGTCAATGCATACACAACTGGTGTCCGATTATAATAACACTGTTGTTTACATGAAAGATTGGTTTTTTTAATATTTGAGCCAGGCTAGATTTAACAATCCATCTGATATAAGCACATCTGCTGGTCTGCCACAATGAAGATATTGACAAAGGGAAGACAGTGGGGCCCTGACCACACTGACTGCTTGCTATGAATCCAAGCACTACTTCACCATGTGCGGCTGTGATCCATTAAAACTGGCATACATGCTATTGGATTCTGTTTGAAGACAAAGTTATCACTGCAACACACCTACTTAAGAACAAAGCTATGCACATAAGACCCTAAGAGTATAAAAAGTGGTCATGGTCAGAACAAGCATCAGTGATAATTGACTTGAGCAAATCTCACCCATTTCTACCACCTGATTATGGAAGTACTATGACAAAGAGTCAAGGGCTCCCAAAGCCACAGTGTAGCTCTATTCAGGAAAAAAAAAAAAAACATGCTGAACTTAGCCAATGGAAGGGATCAGTAATTTTGGAATGCTCTTCCAGCAACACATTTGAGAAATGTACAAAGACCAGGCATTCTTTACCACCTGAGGGAATGGGTATGCTCTCTTCTGTGGAAGATGGGCACTCAGAGTTTTCAAAGTGTTGGCTCTAAGTCAAAAGACATCGTGGGGACATATTTTATGATTATAATACTCTACAATACAATAGTGGCAGGATATAAAGTCTCTTAGACAATGAAAAAATGCTACTTGGTGGAAATTGTTCCCTTTCGTGTAGCTCTCAAAGACTGGTGCAGCTCTTGCATAGCTTGCAGACCAGACAGCAAGACTCTTGCTATGATGGAGATGAAGGAGTTAGTGCTGGGGAACAGTATTGTACTTTTCCCATGGTCCAGTGACCCAGTCAACCTTACTAATTTATGTACAGCCTAGCTGATGATCCCTCCATCTTCTGTACCCCTTTCCCTCTTCTTTGCCTCTACCAATGCATTTACTTCTAAAATTCTGAACACAATTTTAAATCAGATAGAACTGGGAAAGAGTAATCTCCACATGAATGAAAATGAAGACTTTTCTTTAGATTACTGCATTCCAGATTGGAAGACCATTTGTGCAATAAATCAAATGAAAATGAACAGCACAAGTGTATGGTCTACAATACACACTAGTTGATCACATGTCTCACAGTTTTTACTTTACTAAATATAAAAATGTGATGACTATAGCTGAAATCAAGATATTGCTGATTCTTAATCATAGTCTATGTCATGAATTACCTGAAAATTCAGCTAATGAAGATGGTACCCAAGAGAATCAAATTCACTGTGTTAAACTGCAGCTGAAATAAAATCAAACACAAGTGTAAGATCCTTGTAAAGCTGAGAAATACATTGGCTGAGACTGTAGGTGGTAAGAGTACTTTGCCTGGATAATATGAAATTAGTGTAATACATTCTAAATGTCTACTAAAGGTTAAACATAATCACTTCCTTATGTGCTCATCGATGTTTATCGCCATGCCAATTTTGGTACTTTGGTTTAATAGTCTGTTTAGGATATATTCTTAGCTGTAAACATTTACAACAGAGAATCAGAGTATTTAAGAGTAGGAAGTGTCTGCAATAGTTTTCTTGCTTTCCTATAACTTCCATCCTTCACAAGAGAGAAGAAACTCTTATCCTGAAGAAAGCAACAGCTTAACCATATAGGTCTTGATTGATTAAACACAACACCTTGAATATCACTCAGAAGTAAAAGAGGCACAGAAGAGTGCAGGTACAATATTGGGTTCACATTTGTAAGTAAATGGGTCACTGAATTTTGCACAATACAAAATCTCCCTATGGTCCTCAAGGACAACTTCAAGTATAAAGAATTACAGAACTTCGGTAATTGCTGGCTAACTTCAAATATTAACTACTGCAAGCAGGATCATATATCCATCATCTGCAAATGAAATAATTTGCTTTCTGTGAATTTAAATAACATGGAAGAATGTAAAGTTTTCCCAGGCATTATGCAATTTCATGCATGTGGACCAGAGTCCACAAAACTCTGATGAATTATGTCTGATATTTATCTGAATATAACATATGTTCCACTGCAGTTATTTTCCAAGAACTTTTCAATATTTGGGGCAAAGGTTAAGTGAGATATTAGAAAGACAAAGGTGATCAAATAAGTCTTATGAATGGAAGAACAGTTTGAGGTTTACATTTTGTAACTGTGAACTAATTTGATTTCTGAATAAAAACAGAGAGACTACAAATAATTTTAAATTGAGGTGTATTAAACTACCCAAAGTGTTTCTTGACTCTTTGATACAAAAATATTTTTGTAACTGTAGTTAAATTAGATGAATTTTATATGACCTATTTAATTTCTATTTTTGAAATTTGCCTTCATATTTTTGATAGCTGTGTTTTAAACAAATGGCCAAAGTTTCTGCCAGTAATGCCTCACTTTCTTCCAAAAGATAAGTGGTGTCTTCAGATGCTGGCTTAGCTCATTACACAGCAGCACTGAGTATGAAACTATCAAGGTTTCATTCCTTTTTCCAACTCAAACAGCTGCTACCATCTCGGAAGAAGCAGGTGTTGATGCGTGAACAATATTAGCACTAAAAAGAACAGACCGGTTGGTGATGACTTTTCTCGCTGGAATATTATATCAAAATACTTTTAAATTTCCTAAAGTGCCCAGGTGGGAAGGCAAATTAACTCAAAAAAAATCTAAAAATATCTCAATAGTTTCATTCATTCTCTTTGCCTTCTGTAAATCCAATATGCAATTATGATAATTTTATTATGAGGGATTTCATGTTTATGTGAGTCTATCTGAAAATATTTTAAAATATAAAGCCTATTTCAATAGTAGAAAAATAGAGTCAGCAGAAATAAGTCAAATTATTTTAAGTGTTGAAACCCAAATTTGAAACTTTGAAATAACCCAATTTCCAATAATATGTACATAGATTCTATCATGATACTATCACTGAAAATATTAACAAAGGGAGATTTTACTTGCTTATTTTTCTGGAAAGGTCACTAGAAAGTCTTTTATGTAAGTGCAGCATTCTCAGGATGTTCAAAATTGCCCCTTTATGTAGCATAGAATTCCTTCTGAGGCTAAATTTAATATTATACAAACAATACTATTTAAAAAATTGTGCAAGCAGTCTCTGCCTTCTAGGCCTAAGACTTCGATTTTTATTTTTGCTACAGCCTTTTGGTTCTTAGGGAAAAACAAATAAACAAAACACCATGTTGTAACTATTATTTAAGTTGCTATATAGTAAGAATCGCTCCATGCTTCATGGCAGATTGAATTCTGTGAAAGAACCAGAGAACTGCTGTGTTTAGTAATGTTAATTTGGTGCACAAGTTTGTTACATGTTTACTGAGTTGTATGTTATTTTGAGTGCTGTTTTAGTAGCTCCAGAACCTGAATAGAAAGAATTTCTGCCACAGGGACCTGTGGACCTAAAAGCTTCTTCAACAATATATGAGGACAGAAAAGACACTGGATTTGGAAATCTCAAAGATATTCTCAAAAGAGCTCATTTGTGGGGCAGTGAAGATACCAGGTGGTGATCCTTAGGTTGGTATAAAGAAGAACCTCTTATATACTTGGTGAAGCTTCCATCTAGAATTCTAGACATGTGGTGATTCAGAATATTTCTGGTGTTAAAATAATCTGCTGAGGATCCAAGATGGTGACTAGAGGGAGGAAGCAGACAGCATGAGCTCCATAAATCAAAAATTTTGCTGAGACACTGGAGCCACACTTGGCAGAAAAAAAATCACCAAGAAGCAGCAAAACTCCTACACCCTGAACCCCTAGCCCATACAAAACTTCTCTGAACCACATTACACTGAGAAAAGAGAAGGGCTCCCATGCTACCAGACACTGGCTCTAAACCTGCTTGGGAGAGTCAGACCAACAGACCAGGGAGAGAAACAGCACCAAGTGGAATAATAGAAAGACAAAAAAGGGATGGAAACTATTCTCCCACCAAAAATAAACTAGTACAGGATTCAGAGGGAAATAAAGAAAATGGATACCCAGTTCCAGACTCCAACAAAACAAAGATAAACTATTCCAAGGAACCCAATGAAGCCCACAAGAACACCTTGAAAGGAGAAATCCTGCAAGAAATCACTGAGAACTTCATGGAGATATTACTAGACAAGGTCAACCAAAATGTACAGGAGGCACTCAAGAAATTCCAAGACAACAAAAATAAAGAATATGAATAGACACAAATAAATGAACAAACAGGAGCCCTAAATAAATACCAAAGTGAAGCAGAGAACACCATAGACATATAAATGAATTAAGGATGAAAATTGACAATATTAAAGAGGAAATGACCCATGATATGGAAAATCTCAGAAAAAAAGAATGAAACAGAAATACAAAACACAATGGAAGGCCACTCCAGCAAAGTAGAACAAGCAGAAGACAGATGCTCAGAACTTGAAGATGAAATGGAAATTAAAGGAAAAACTGAAGGACTATTACTCAAACAAATCAAGACCTGTGAAAGGAATATGCAAGTACGCAACAACTACATCAAAAGACCAAACCTGAGAATCATGGGCATTGAAGAAGAAGAAGAGGTCCAAGCAAAAGAAATTTGTAAAGTATTCAACAAAATAATAACAGAAAATTTCCCCATCTAGAGAAAACTATGCCCATTCAGGTACAGGAAGCCTCCAGGACAACAAACAGACTTGACCAAAATAGAACTACCCCACAACATATTATCATTAAAACAACAAGCAAAGAGAATAGAGAAAGAATATTGAAGGCTGTAAGAGAGAAAAAACAAATAACATACAAAGGTAAACCTATCAAAATCATAGCAGATTTCTCAACAGAAACCTTAAAAGCAAGAAGAGCATGGAGTGAGGTCTTCTGGTAACTGAATGAAAATAACCTCAACCCTAGGATACTCTAACCAGCAAAACTATCATTGAAAATAGATGGAGCAATAAAAGTCTTCCATTAAGCAGAAACTAAAAGTATGACCACCAAGCCACCACTACAAAAGATTCCTCAAGGAATTCTGCACACAGAGAATGAAAGCAAACAAAAACATGAAAGGGCAGGCAGTACCAAACCACAGGAAAAAAAAGGCAAGAAAGTAGAGAGTAACATTGATTCAGCTACACACAATCAAACCCTTAAACAACAAAAACAACTAAATGACAGGAATCACCAGATACCTATCAATACTAACGCTGAATGTTAAGGGACTTAATTCCCCCAACAAAAAACACTATTTGGCAAACTAGATTAATGAGGAAGATCTGTTGCTTACAGCAGACCCATCTCATCAACAGAAATAAGTACTGGCTTAGGGTGAAAGGCTGGAAAAAGATTTACCAAGCCATTGGCCCCCGAAAACAGGCAGGAGTAGCAACACTTATCTTAGACAAAACAGACTTCAAACCTACATTGATCAAATGAGATAAAGGACATTCCATACTAATAAAAGGGGAAATACACCAAAAGGAAATAACAATTATCAACCTATATGCACCCAATATCAATGTACCCAATTTCATCAAACATACTCTGAAAGATCTAAAAACATATATAAACACCAACACAGTGGTAGTGGGAGAATTTAATAACCCCCTATCATCAATAGATTGGTCATACAAACAAAAAAATCAATAAAGAAACACTAGATCTAAATCACATCATAGATCAAATGGACCTTGCTGATGTCTACAGAATATTTCATCCAACTTCTGCACAATATACATTCTTCTCAGCAGCCCATGGAACCTTTTCCAAAATTGATCATATCTTAGGCCACAAAGTAAGCCTCAACAAATATAAGAAAACAGAAATAATCCCATGCATTCTATCTGATCACAATGCATTAAAACTAGAACTCAACAACAGTAAAACACAGGCAAACAGTGGGAAGCTAAACAACACATTGCTCAATCATCAATGGGTCGCTGATGAAATAAAAGAAGAAATTAAAAGGTTCCTGAAAGTTAATTAAAATGAAAACATGACCTACTGGAACCTATGGGACACAGTGTAGGCTGTCCTAAGAGGAAAGGTTATAGCCAGGAGTTCATATATGAAAAGGACAGAAAGATCTCAAATCAATGACATAATGCTTCATCTCAAACTCTGAGAAAAACAAGAACAAGGAGGTCCCAAATGAGCAGAAGGACAGAAATAATAAAAATAAGGGCCAAAATCAATGAAATAGAAACAAAAAGAAATTATACAAAGAACCAATGAAACAAAAAGCTGGTTCTTTGGAAAACTAAACAAGATTGACAGATCTCTGGCAAACCTAACTAACATGAGGAGAGAAAAAACCCAAATCAGTAAAATCAGAAATGCAAAAGGGAAGATAACAACAAACACTGTGGAAATCCAGAAACATCAGAGACTACTTGGAGAACCTATATTCTAATAAATTTGAAAATCTTGAAGAAATAGACAGATTTCTAGATGTTTATGACCATCCAAAATTGAACCAAGATGATATTAATCACCTGAATAGATCTATAACACAAAGTGAAATTGAAGCAGCAATAAAGAGTCTCCCAAAACAGAGAAGTCCAGGACCTGATGGATTTTCTGCTGAATTCTATCAGACCTTTAAAGAAGAACGAATACCAACCCTCCTTAAACTGTTCCACAAAATAGAAAGGGAAGAAAAACTGCCTAACTCATTTTATGAAGCCAGTATTATACTCACCCAAAACTAGACAAAGACACCTACAAAAAAGAAAACTATAGGCCAATCTCTTTAATGAAGATCAGTGCAATAATCCTCAGTAAAATAATGGCAAATTGAATCCAATAGCACATCAGAAAGATCATTCACCATGACCAATTGGGCTTCATCCCAGGGATGCAGGGGTTGTTCAACATACACAAATCTATAAATGTAATACAGCACATCAATAGAAACAAAGTCAAAAACCACTTGATAATTTCAATAGATGCAGAAAAAGCCTACAACAAGATCCAACCCCACTTCATGATAAAAGTTCTAAAAAAACTAGGAATAGAAGAAAAGTACCTCAACATTGTAAAGGCTGTATATGACAAACCTACAGCCAACATCATATTTAATGGTGAAAAACTGAAACCATTTCCCCTAAAATCAGGAAAGAGACAAGGTTGCCCACTATCCCCACTCCAATTCAACATAGTCCTGGAAATCCTAACCAGAGCAATTTGGCACGAAGAATAAATAAAAGGAATACAACTAGGCAAAGAAACTGTCAAAATATTCCTATTTGCAGATGATATGATCCTATACCTTAAAGACCCAAAAAACTCTACCCACAAACCTCTAGACACCATAAACAGGTACAGCAAGGTGGCAGGATATAAAATCAACTTACAAAAATCATTAGCTTTTCTATACACCAATATCGAACAAACTGAGAAAGAATATATGGAAACAATTCCATTTAAAATATCTTCAAAAAAAATCAAATACCTAGGAGTAAACTTAACATAGGATGTGAATCACCTCTACAAGGAGAACTACAAACTCCTGAAGAAAGAGATTAAGGAAGACTACAGAAGGTGGAGAGATCTCCTGTGCTCATGGATTGGTAGAATCAACATAGTAAAAATGGCTATGCTACCAAAAGCAATCTACATGTTTAATGCAATTCTATCAAAATCCCAAAGGCATTCATCACAGAGATTGAAAAATCTACCCTAAAGTTCATTTGGAAACACAAGAGACAGCAAATAGCCAAGGCAATACTCAGCAAAAAGAGCAAAGCTGGAGGTATCACATTACCAGACTTCAAACTATATTACAAAGCAATAGCAATAAAAACAGCATGGTACTGGCACAAAAACAGACATGAAGACCAGTGGAACATAATAGAGGACCCAGATATGAATCCACCCAACTACACCCACCTTATGTTCGACAAAGGCTTCAAAAATATACGATGGAGAAAAGACAGCCTGTTCTACAAATGTTGTTGGGAAAAGTCATTATCTGTCTGTAAAAGGCTGAAACTAGATCCATGTTTATCACCCTGTACTAGTATCAATTCAAAATGGATCAAGGACCTTAATATCAGACCCCAAACTCAAAATGGATCAAGGACCTTAATATCAGACCCCAAACTGAAGTTAGTGCAAGAAAGAGCAGGAAACACTCTGGAAGTAATAGGTTTGGGCAAGGACTTCCTCAATAGAACCCCAGCAGCTCAGCAACTAAGAGAAAGGATAGACAAATGGGACTTCATAATACTAAAAGCTTCTGCACTACACAAGAAATTGTCTCTAAACTGAAGAGACCATCTACAGAATGGGAGAAAAATTTTGCCAGCTATACATCAGACAAAGGACTGAAAACCAGAATATACAGGGAACTTAAAAAACTAAACTCTCCCCAACTCAATGAACCAATAAAGAAAAGGGCAACTGAACTAAACAGAACTTTCTTCAAAGAAGAAATTCAAATGGCAAAAAAATACATGAAAAAATGCTCACCATCTCTAGACATAAAGGAAATGCAAATCAAAACCACACTAAGATTCCTCCTCACCCCTGTTAGAATAGCCATCATCAAAAGCACCACTAACAACAGGTGTTGGTGAGGATGTGGGGACAGAGGAGCCCTCATACACTGCTGGTGGGAATGCAAGCTAGTGTAACCACTCTGGAAAAAAATTTTGAGGCTTCTTAAAAATCTAAACATAGATCTGTCATATGATCCACCAATCCCACTTTGGGAATATACCCAAAGGAATGCAACACAGGTTACTCCAGAGGCACCTGCACACTCATGTTTTTTGCAGCACTATTCACAATAGCCAAGTTATGGAGACAACCAAGATTCCCTACTACAGATGAACGGATTAAGAAAATGTGTTCTTTATATGCAATAGAATTTTACTCAGCCATGAAGAAGAATGAAATGGTATCATTCTCAAGTAAATGGATGGAACTAGAGGACATCATTATGAGCGAGGTTAGCCAGGCTCAGAAGACCAAAAATCGTATGTTCTCCTTCGTATGTGGACGTTAGATCTAGGGCAAATGCAGCAATGTGGTAGGACTTGAGTCACATGCTAAGGGGAGAGCACATTTGGGAGGTATTGGGATAAGTAAGAAACCCAAAACATGAAAGTTTTTGATGTCCCTACTACAGAGGAACTAATACAGAAACCTTAAAGTGACAGAGGTCAATATGAGAGGGGGATCAGGAACTAGTGAGAAGGTCAGTTAGAGATGAATCAACTTGGGATGTAACACATTTGTACATGGAAGCAATGCAATGAATATCTCTGTAAAGCTATCCTTACCTCAACTAGCATAAACTCTTTGTCTTTCTTACTATTGCTTATGTTTTCTCTTCAACAAAATTAGAGATAAGGGCAGAACACGTTCTGCCTGGAAGCGAGAGAGGTTGGGGAGTATGTGGGAGGGGAGAAATGACCCAAACAATGTATGCACATGTGAATAAATGAATTTTAAAAAAGTAATCTCTTCCACATCCACTTTGCAAGTGAGTCTCAACCACTGTGGTATTACTTCAACAGGGGGTAATTGACAATGTGGAGAAACAATTTTGATTTACATGATTTGAAGGGTATTACAGGCATCTCACAGGTAGAAGACAGGGATGCAGCTAAACACCCTACAGTGTATAGGGCACTCACCTTTGAAAAGAACAGTCAAAATATCAACAACAGATGTAAAACCTATACTTCTGTATTTTTTACTTTCCTTGCATTTATTCTTCTTTAAGTTTACAATCAATTGTGCTATCTGAAATATTGGTAATCACAACCAACTTTGGATAATTTAATTTAGGTCAACTAAGGTTGTTTTGAGTGCATAAGGAAAAGTCAGAGAAACAAAGGAAGTCATCAGTGAAAATGAATGTGTCTAGCAAGGCAGTGATATCTGATGTGACTTAGGCAATGAACACAGAAGTATTGTCATGAACAGAGAATCAGAGTAGAAAAACAAAAGAAATTTGTTCTCAGAACCACATAGTCCAGAAATCATCAGGAGACAAATTGAATCAGTATAAATGGGTCTTGAATAAAAATCATAATAATTAGAGAGTAAAACCCATCATTGTTATATAATTTTGTGTAGGCTACAGTAGTATTTACAAGATACTTCACTGAACAACAAATATTTATATACATATACCTATAATAAAGTAAGGAATGTTCTGAGCCCAGGGAACACAGCCATTTAAAATTGTTAAATTCATGTTCTCTTGAAGAGAACATTAAAAAACAATTGCAGCAATGCACAACTAAGTATATTAACAGTTTCTGACATATCTAATGAGGAAATTATTCTGTGAGAGACAGGTTTTTTTGGCAAGCAAGGGAAGCATGTCCTCCACAGTTTCCCTCCATAATTACAGGTATTTGATGATTAAGAAACATAGATTTACATTTCCTCTCATTTATTTTTCACATATGAAATAAAGCCACATTAAAACATTGAATAAAAGGTATTCTTTCTTGGAAAAAAGATTAGGAAAACAGTGTGAGATTCACCAAAAAAGTATGCTAACTTTATTTATCAGTATTCCATAATTGTGCTATCCTGAAGTTAAATATACGACAGTTTTCTGGATTACATTTATTTTATGGTAAGCATAGGAGGATAAGTACACATTAAGTATTTGTGAAATTGTCATTTAATCTTTGTACCAGATACTGTTGTCATTGTTGCTTTATGTATACAAAACCTCGTATACATAATCTATACAACATAAGTGATAAGACTCAGATCCAAACCTACATGTCCACAGCCTTTGCTACTAGCATGTGGTATAAAGTTAACAGTAAAGTTCTTTGTTTAATAAACATTTTGTTTAAAAGCTTTTTGACATTACTTCATGCTAATATTCCTTCTACTTGATTTCCACCATGCCCTACTTTACAAACAACACAAATATGATTAAAAAGGATTAACTACTAAAAAGAGTCCAGCTAGAAATGTGAAAGAATGTGATAACCAAATGGAGCTGAAAAGGCAGTTCCAGAATGATTAGATAGATGACAGGAAGGCTCAGAATTGATTTAGAACACTTTATTTGATTTGATTAAAGAACCTAAAAGTTCTAGTATACAAAACATGTCAAATCTTCAAAAAGTGAATTTTGTCTTTCTCTGAAACAGTATTAAGGAAGGTGATACACTAGCTTCCTTGACTGACGGAAAGAAAGACACAGAGAGACAGAGAGAGAGAGAAAGAGAGAGAGAGAGAGAGAGACAGAGACACAGAGAGACACAGAGAAAGAGAGATGGAAATAGATCTGAATATAGATTTATATATATTTTTATTCATAAGAAAGCAGAAATACAATGTATTTAATTATGGAATCATAGATCTACTAGGAACTGAAAAAGAAACAACTGCAAAAAGTAAGAATAGCTCTATATAACATTAATATTTTTATATGAGTTGAGGATATTTTTGACATTCAGAAATATCATGGAAGTGGATACTTCCCTGATAAAAGAAATATAAAATAACTCACACATAAATCTTCAGACAAGCACTTTTTAAAGTAAAGGTAAAAGCAGAAATCAGAGGAAAGATGAGAAAGCAGACTTCACCTGTAAGTGTGCAGGCACTGAAACA
Source organism: Castor canadensis (assembly GCF_047511655.1). Classification (NCBI taxonomy): domain Eukaryota; kingdom Metazoa; phylum Chordata; class Mammalia; order Rodentia; family Castoridae; genus Castor; species Castor canadensis. Next base: position 103,015,706 of record NC_133392.1, on the reverse strand, counting down.
AGAGTCCTTAGGAGCTGGGGCAGCCTATTACTTTCTTTAAGCTACAGCTTACCTTGTGGTGAACTGCTTCTTAGAGACCCTACAAGATCATTAAAAAAAAAAACTAATATAATTCTAAGAAGAATAAGGTACATTCAGAATGTAGCCCTTGAACTTGAATTCTATTTTTATTTATGAATTGTTTTTCTGTGATATAAGCAGGAACATCCTTGGGCAGTTTAAGGCCAGGTATTGCTACCTGTTTTTCATCCCTACTTCTTGTCTCTACCCTGTCATCTCTTCAACCTTAAGATTCACCAGTCTCAAACATCTGCAATCAGCTCTAACATTTCCCCAAATTTTCAATTTGTATATTGTGTCCCCACTTCAAATGATAGCAGTCTTTTTTTCAGCTTCCAAATATCTGTCATTTTACTTATACGGCCACTTTAAGATCTAACTGAAAATCTTATGAAATGTGTATTACTCAAACATTTTACATTTATTTAAAGCAACTAAAACTTGTAATTTTATAGATTATCAGTATCTTAAATATTTACATTCACATCTTTGATTTTATTTTCTCTTCTTTTATCACTAAAGAAAGAAAATAGAGGTGGGGGAACCAAGTGAAGTGCATCTATATGACATTCTTAAACTACTGCAGTTTCAAATCTAACTGAAAAATCTGATGAGAAAAAGGAATGTGCTTTAAATATTCTTTGTATGTGCTAAAATGAATTATTTCCCAATCAAATACAAACCAAATTTTTTCTCTTTCTTCTTGGGAGCAATTCTTAAGATCTAACTGGGTATTTTATAGTTGTTATTTGTTTTTTAAAAAACGAGCACAATCATTTCCTTGCCTCTTGGGCAGCTAGATTCTTAACATAAGTCATCATATTAGATGTATTATCATTACTATTGTGTTAAACAGTTATGAATTATCAGAACAACATTTGTCTGGATAAATAAAATACTGGAAATGGGAATAACAGATAATCTACAGTTGTGTCCAAGTGTTATATTGAAACAGAGTATTATAAATTTTAATTAGAAAGATCACTCATGTTTAGAAAATAGTTTAATAGTGAAACATATTTTGATACATGGAAGATACATTGCTTAGGTAAAAGCAAAATACTTGGTCAGAACAACACATTTAAATAAATATGTTAATATTATTAATAAAAGAAGATTTTATAAAGAACTCAGAAAGCACTTATGCACAACTTGCCATGAACAGTTTTACACCTGATGACTCAAAGCAAGTTATGACACCTGATTTCCAAGATCATCAATCCAGGAGTTCCCATGAAATTTCTGACAGAATGAAGCAGTACAACAGTATTTCTTTTTTTTAATGATTTTATTACTATACAATAGTTACACAGAAGATACATATTGATATTTACATATGTGTTTAAAATATATCTTAGTTGGATATACCCCCATCATTCTCCACCTTCTCTCCTCCCCCTTCTTAAAACAGTTTCAACACACATGTATATGTATATATGTGATCATATATGTTATATATGTATATATATATAATTATATATGTATATATATATAATTTTAAACATATCGGTATAGCTTCCACAAATGAGGAAAAACATGTAACCTTTGATTTTCTGAGCCTGCCTTCCTTCGTTTAACATGAAGTTGTCCAGTTCGACCCATTTACCTGAAAACAACATAATTTCATTCTTCCTTATCACTCAATAAAATTCCATTGTGTATATATACAACATTTTCTTTTTTTTTTCTTTTATTATTCATATGTGCATACAAGGCTTGGGTCATTTCTCCTCCCTGCCCCTACCCCCTCCCTTACCACACACTTTGCCCCCTCCCTCTTCCCCACCCCCTCAATACCCAGCAGAAACTGTTTTGCCCTTATTTCTAATTTTGTTGTAGAGAGAGTATAAGCAATAATAGGAAGGAACAAGGGTTTTTGCTGGTTGAGATAAGGATAGCTATACAGGGCATTGACTCACATTGATTCCCTGTGCATGGGTGTTACCTTCTAGGTTAATTCTTTTTGATCTAACCTTTTCTCTAGTACCTGTTCCCCTTTTCCTATTGGCCTCATTTGCTTTAAAGTATCTGCTTTAGTTTCTCTGTGTTAAGGGCAACAAATGCTACCTAGTTTTTTAGGTGTCTTACCTATCCTCACTCCTCCCTTGTGTGCTCTCGCTTTTATCATGTGCTCATAGTCCAATCCCCTTGTTGTGTTTGCCCTTGATCTAATGTCCACATATGAGGGAGAACATACGATTTTTGGTCTTTTGAGCCAGGCTAACCTCACTCAGAATGATGTTCTCCAATTCCATCCATTTACCAGCGAATGATAACATTTCGTTCTTCTTCATGGCTGCATAAAATTCCATTGTGTATAGATACCACATTTTCTTAATCCATTCGTCAGTGGTGGGGCATCTTGGCTGTTTCCATAACTTGGCTATTGTGAATAGTGCCGCAATAAACATGGGTGTGCAGGTGCCTCTGGAGTAACCTGTGTCACAGTCTTTTGGTATATCCCCAAGAGTGCTATTGCTGGATCAAATGGTAGATCAATGTTTAGCTTTTTTAGTAGCCTCCAAATTTTTTTCCAGAGTGGTTGTACTAGTTTACATTCCCACCAACAGTGTAAGAGGGTTCCTTTTTCCCTGCATCCTTGCCAACACCTGTTGTTGGTGGTGTTTCTGATGATGGCTATTCTAACTGGGGTGAGGTGGAATCTTAGCATGGTTTTAATTTGCATTTCCTTTATTATTAGAGATGGTGAGCATTTTTTTCATGTGTTTTTTGGCCATTTGAATTTCTTCTTTCGAGAAAGTTCTGTTTAGTTCACTTGCCCATTTCTTTACTGGTTCATTAGTTCTGGGAGAATTTAGTTTTTTAAGTTCCCTATATATTCTGGTTATCAGTCCTTTGTCTGATGTATAGCTGGCAAATATTTTCTCCCACTCTGTGGGTGTTCTCTTCAGTTTAGAGACCATTTCTTTTGATGAACAGAAGCTTTTTAGTTTTATGAGGTTCCATTTATCTATGCTATTTCTTCGTTGCTGTGCTGCTGGGGTTTCGTTGAGAAAGTTCTTACCTATACCTACTAACTCCAGAGTATTTCCTACTCTTTCCTGTATCAACTTTAGAGTTTGGGGTCTGATATTAAGATCCTTGATCCATTTTGAATTAATCTTGGTATAGGGTGATATACATGGATCTAGTTTCAGTTTTTGCAGACTGCTAACCAGCTTTCCCAGCAGTTTTTGTTGAAGAGGCTGCTATTTCTCCATCGTATATTTTTAGCTCCTTTGTCAAAGACAAGTTGATTATAGTTGTGTGGCTTCATATCTGGGTCCTCTATTCTGTTCCACTGGTCTTCATGTCTGTTTTTGTGCCAGTACCATGCTGTTTTTATTGTTATTGCTTTGTAATATAGTTTGAAGTCAGGTATTGTGATACCTCCAGCATTGTTCTTTTGACTGAGTATTGCCTTGGCTATTCGTGGCTTCCTGTGTTTCCATATAAATTTCACAGTAGATTTTTTGATCTCTTTAATGAATGTCATTGAAATTTTGATGGGAATTGCATTAAACATGTAGATTACTTTTGGGAGTATGGACATTTTTATTATGTTGATTCTACCAATCCATGAGCATGGGAGATCTCTCCACTTTCTATAGTCTTCCTCAATCTCTTTCTTCAGAAGTGTATAGTTTTCCTTGTAGAGGTCTTTCACATCTTTTGTTAGGTTTACACCTAGGTATTTGATTTTTTTTAGGCTATTGTAAATGGAATTGTTTTCATTCATTCTTTTTCAGTTTGCTCATTGTTAGTGTATAGAAATGCTAATGATTTTTCTATGTTGATTTTATATCCTGCTACCTTGCTATAGCTATTGATGATGTCTAGAAGCTTCTGAGTAGAGTTTTTTGGGTCTTTAAGGTATAGGATCATGTCATCTGCAAATAGGGATATTTTGACAGTTCCTTTACTTATTTGTATTCCTTTTATTCTTTCTTCTTGCCTAATTGCTCTGGCTAGGAATTCCAGTACTATGTTGAATAGGAGTGGAGATAGTGGGCATCCTTGTCTGGTTCCTGATTTTAGAGGGAATAGTTTCATTTTTTCTCCATTAAGAATAATGCTGACTGTAGGTTTGTCATATATAGCATTTATAATGTTGAGGTACTTTCCTTCTATTCCTAGTTTTCTTAGAGCTTTTATCATGAAATGGTGTTGGATCTTATCAAAGGCTTTTTCTGCATCTATTGAGATGATCAAGTGGTTTTTGTCTTTGCTTCTGCTAATGTGATTTATTATGTTTATTGATTTTCATATGTTGAACCACCCCTGCATCCCTGGGATGAAGCCTACTTGGTTGTGGTGAATAACCTTTTTGATGTGTTGTTGAATTCGGTTTGCCATTATTTTGTTGAGGATTTTTGCATCAATGTTCATTAAGGAGATTGGCCTATAGTTCTCCTTTTTGGAGGTGTCTTTGCCTGGTTTTGGGATAAGTGTAATACTGGCTTCATAAAATGTGTTTGGCAGTTTTCCTTCCCTTTCTATTTCATGGAACACTTTTAGGAGGGTTGGTATCAGTTCTTCTTTAAAGGTCTGATAGAATTCAGCAGAGAATCCATCAGGTCCTGGATTTTTCTTTTTGGGGAGACTCTTGATTGCTGCTTCAATTTCATTTTGTGTTATAGATCTATGCAGGTGATTAATTTCCTCTTGGTTCAGTTTTGTATGGTCATATGTATCTAGAAATCTGTCCATTTCTTTTAGATTTTCAAATTTATTTGAATATAGGTTCTCAAAGTAGTCTCTGATGATTTCCTGGACTTCCATGGTGTTTGTTGTTATCTCCCCTTTTGCATTCCTACTTCTACTAATTTGGGTTTTTTCTCTCCTCATTTTAGTCAGGTTTGCCAGGGGTCTATCGATCTTGTTTATTTTTTCAAAGAACCAACTTTTTGTTTCATTAATTCTTTGTATGGTTTTTTTGGTTTCTATTTCATTGATTTCAGCTCTTATTTTTATTATTTCTCTCCTTCTATTTGTTTTGGAATTTGCTTGTTCTTGTTTTTCTAGGAGTTTGAGATGTATCATTAGGTCATTGATTTGGGATCTTTCAGTCTTTTTAATATATGCACTCATGGCTATAAACTTTCCTCTCAGGACTGCCTTAGCTGTGTCCCATAGGTTCCGGTAGGTTGTGTTTTCATTTTCATTGACTTCCAGGAACTTTTTAATTTCCTCTTTTATTTCATCGATGATCCATTCTTCATTAAGTAATGTGTTATTTAGTATCCAGCTGTTTGCATATTTTTTGTCTTTACTTTTGTTGTTGAGTTCTACTTTTACTGCATTGTGATCAGATAGTATGCACCGTACAATTTCTATTTTCTTATATTTGCTGGGACTTGCTTTGTGCCCTAGGATATGATCTATTTTGGAGAAGGTTCCATGGGCTGCTGAGAAGAATGTATATTGTGTAGAAGTTGGATGAAATGTTCTGTAGACATCAACTAGGTCCATTTATCTATTGCATATTTTAGATCTTGGATTTATTTATTGATTTTTTTGTTTGGATGACCTATCTATTGATGATAATGGGGTGTTAAAGTCTCCCACAACCACTGTGTTGGCATTTATATATGCTTTTAGGTCTTTCAGGGTATGTTTGATGAAATCAGGTGCGTTGACATTGGGTGCATACAGGTTGATAATTATTATTTCCTTTTGGTCTATTTCCCCTTTTATTAGTATAGAATGTCCTTCTTTATCTCATTTGATCAATGTAGGTTTGAAATCTACTTTGTCAGAGATAAGTATTGCTACTCCTGCCTGTTTTCGGGGGCCATTGGCTTGGTAAATCTTCTTCCAGCCTTCATCTTTACCCTATGCTTATTTCTGTCAGTGAGATGGGTCTCCTGTAAGCAACAAATTATTGGATCTTCATTTTTAATCCATTTCATCAAGCGGTGTCTTTTGATGGGTGAATTAAGTCTGTTAACATTAAGTGTTAGTACTGATAGGTATGTGGTGATTCCTGTCATTTAGTTGTTTTAGTTGTTTAAAGGTTTGATTGTGTGTACCTATGTTGAGGTTACTCTCTACTGTCTTGCTTTTTCTTTTCCTCTGGTTTGGTGCTGCCTGTCTTTTCATGGTTAAGTTGGGTTTCACTTTCTGTGTGCAGAATCCCTTGAAGAATCCTTTGTAGTGGTGGCTTTGTAGGCACATATTGTTTTAGTTTCTGCTCATCATGGGAGACTTTTATTGCTCCATCTATTTTGAATGATAGTTTTGCTGGGTAGAGTATCCTGGGTTTGAAGTTATTTTCATTCAGTGCCAGGAAGATCTCACCCTACGCTCTTCTTGCTTTTAATATTTCTGTTGAGAAGTCTGCTGTGATTTTGATGGATTTACCTTTGTATGTTACTTGTTTTTTTTCTCTTACAGCCTTCAGTATTCTTTCCTTAGTTTCTGAACTTGTTTTAATGATGATATGTCTTGGAGTAGTTCTATTTTGATCTGGTCTGTTTGGTGTCCTGGAGGCCTCTTGCATCTGTATGGGCATATCTTTCTCTAGATTTGGGAAATTTTCCGTTATTATTTTGTTAAATATATTATGCATTCCCTTCACTTGCACCTCTTCTCCTTCTTCAATGCCCATGATTCTCAAGTTTGGTCTTTTGATGGAGTCGGTGAGTTCTTGCATTTTCTTTTCACAGGTCTTGAGTTGTTTAATTAATAGTTCTCCAGTTTTTCCTTTAATTACCATTTCATCTTCAAGTTCTGAGATTCTGTCTTCTGTTTGTTCTATTCTGCTGGATTGGCCTTCCGTTTTGTTTTGCAGTTCTGTTTCATTCTTTTTTCTGAGGTTTTCCATATCCTGGCTGGTTTCCTCTTTAATGTTGTCTATTTTTGTCCTAAGTTCATTTTTCTGTTTATTCATTGTGTTCTCTCTTTCACTTTGGTGTTTATACAGTGCTTCTATGGTTTCCTTTTTTTCTTCTTTTGTTTTTTCAAATTCTCTATTTTTGTTGTCTTGGAATTTTTGAGTGTCTCCTGTACATTTTGGTTGACCCTATCCAGTATCATCTCTATAAAATTCCTATTGAGTACCTGTAGTATGTCTTTTAAATTATTCTTGTGGGCTTCATTGGGTCCTTTGGCATAGTTTATCTTCATTTTGTTGGAGTCTGGATCTGAGTACCTGTTTTCTTCATTCCCCTCTGGTTCCTGTACTAATGTTTTGCTGTGGGTAAACTGGTTCCCCTGTTTTTTCTGTCTTCCCGTCATTGTCTTTGGTGTTGTTACTGGCCCTGTGCTGTGTGCAATTAAGTATTTTCTAGCTTGTAATAATAACAATGGTAATATTTAGAATGTAAGGGTGAGCTGAGATGGAAAGCAAGAAGTTAAAGAAATGGGAAAAACAAATACACAGACTGGAGGGAGAAAACAGAACAAGGTATCAGACAAGAAGACTTCAAAGGTATAAACAGGGAGCTTTAGTGTACTAATCGACAGTAAGCTGAACAGACATTAGAGAGACAGAGAGGATTGAAAATCAAAAAGAAAAAAAAAGGTAAGAATAAAAATAAAAAATAAGTAAATGAAAGAAAAATCTATTTATAAAAATGTATTAAAATAAAATGAAAAAATAGAAAATTAAAAAAAAACCAAAAAACCAAAAAACCTCCAAGTTCAAATGCAATGAAGTTTCAGTCTTAATAATTTGGGTGTCCATCTCAGTCTCCAATCCTGGAGATGGTGCCTCAGATGTTGTTCTGTAGTTGTCTCATCAAAGGGGACGCATAAAGTAGAACAAAACTACACACACACGCAAAAAAAAAACCCACCAAGTGTCCCAAGTTCAAATGCAATACAGTTTCCGTAAGTTTTTCAGCTTGCAGGTTTAATTCGGTTGTTCTCTCATCAAAGGTAGGGAGACAAAGAAAAAAAAAAAGAGTCTGGAGACAGTTCTGAGAATGGTTTCTGCAACTGTGGCTTGCCTGCCTGCTGCTGTCAGCTTGCTGTTGGTGGAGGCGTTATTTATGCAGATCTCTGAGTTGAGTTTAGCACTCACCTGGCCCTGCAGGTTTTGTTTGCTCAGATTTCTTCTGTGCGCAAGCCTCTGCTACAAGCTTTCCCCTTTCCAAGCACTGGGAAAGGTGACACTGCACCCGTGTTCTCAGGCCTGCATGTTTATTTACAGTTCATGTGTGAGGTGGGTCTTCCTCCCTCTCCTGTGCGGTTCTCCTCCCACCTCCGCTTTCACAAGCTTTCCTGCTCCTGCTTACTGGGCTATACCACATTTTTTTAATCCATTCATTAGTCATGAGGCATCTGGCTGTTTCAAAAGTATAGTTATTGTAAATAGTGCAGCAATAAACATGGGTGTTCACATGGACCTATCATATCCTGGAGTAAATTTTTTCAATGTATGCCTAGTAGTAACATCACTAGATCATGTGGTAGTGCTATTTTTAGTTTTTTGAAAAAAGTCCATATTACTTTTCATAGCAGTTACACTAATTTACATTCCTACCAATAGTGCAGAAGTGTTCTTTATTCCCCACATCCTCACCAGCATTTGTTTTTGTTTGTGTTATTTAAAAATTTTTATTGTTATGCTGGGAGGGGTACATTGTGGCATTTACAAAAGTTCTTACAATGTATCAAATATATTGTACTTGGATTCATCACATCCCCTGCTCTCCTTTATCTCCTCTACCCCCCATTCCTGGAATAATCTTAACAGGTATTATTTTTGCATTTACTTAGTTGTGTGCTTTCAGGGATCAATTCTATAGTTTGCGTTATTGATGATGGCCATTTTGACTGGGGTGAGGTGGAAATCTTAATGTAGTTTCAATTTGTATTTCCTTTATGGCCAAGGGTGTTGAGCATTTCTTCATATGTTTATTGGCATTTGTACTTCTTCTTTTGAGAATTGTCTGTTCAGTTCATTTGCCCATTTATTCAGTGAGTTGTTGATTCTTTTAGGGGTTAGTTTTTTGAGCTCTTTACATAGGCAAATAGTATTTCTTTTAAACTCTATTTGTACTTATTTGTGTGATATTTCCTTCAAGTGCTATATTTTTGTACTTAGGACTAGAAGAATTTCTTCCCACTCTGTTTTCTTTCATTACAGTACTCTTTTCTGGCCAAATATCCTTCTATCTCTCCCATTCTCAATTGGGTGCCTATTTTACCAATCTTGGTTTATTAAAAGCTTGAAATAGGTTTTATATTAAGGAATAATGACCACTCACTCTTGGGATCTAAATATTTATCAAACTAACTCTGGCTCTATGGAGACTGAATCAAATGCATTCTCTAATTTGACAAGCATTCTTGCCACTATTCTCAAACTTTCGGAGCCAGTATATTGGGAGATTGATTGAGATGTGAAAAAATGGGAAGGAGGACTATGAGTAATGTGTAAATCTCTATCTCCCCTCCCAACTAGTATATCTATATTTGATTGCATATGAATGAAAAAGTGCTCTTTTTGTTTGGTTATCTTAGGACTTTCTTCATTTCCAGTGCCATAATTCAACTTGATCTGTGTCAGACCAAACTGGTTTACACATATAATCAGGAAAGGCAGCATTGTAAGCAGACCTGACTGCAATTAGAGTCCAAAAACATATTTCTCTATTTTTACTCCTCTATGTGTACTTTTTCTCTCAAACAAGATACATCAAAACAGAGATTCAGTTTCAAATTTGGAGTCAGTGCCCTTTGAGTTTATATGTTTAATTTTATTATGAAATAGGAAAAAGACTCTTGTTGACAAATTTCAGGTTGAAATTATATCATCTCACACCTATCCAAATGGCAGCTACTTATAAAAATAAGGATAAGTATAGGTGAGGAGCACAGAAATGGAAAACCTATATGTTGTGGGTAGGAATCTAAATCAGAACAGCATTAGGGAAAACTGTATGAAGATGATGCTAAAAATAGAAATACTCTCTGATCCAGCATTTCCATCTCTGTTATATATTCAAAGGATTTGAAATCTGTGTGTCAAAAATATACTCCTATTTTATTGCAGCAATAGTCACAACAGCCATGATATGGAATAAACCTAAGTGTCCTTATAGAAAATGCACTCTATATACATCACAGAGTACTGTTCAGCCTTGAAAAAGAAGGAGGTTCTGTTATTCACAACACAATGGATGAGCCTAAAGTATATGATGCTAACTGAAACAAGCCAGGCACAGAGAGAAAGATACTGCACGATCTCACTATATGTGGATCAAAAACAGTTGAAGTCACAGAAGCAGGGAGAAGACATTCTGGTTAACTATGTTTGGGGGGTAGTGTAGGGTGAAGAATATTGCACAGAGAGTATAAAGTTTCAGTTATACAAGAGGAATACATTTTTGAGATATATTGTATAATACGACAACAATGGTTAGCAATGAATTATGTATTTCTTCCTATGTTCTCACTACAAAGAGTGATAAGTATGTTAGATTATGAATGTCAATTAGCTGGATCTCATCATTCCACACATGTGTGCATATATGTACACATATTTATATAAAATCATAGAACACATCCATTGCATATATATGCAATTATAATTTATCAATGCAAAATAAAAACAAATAAAATTTATATACCAGAAAAAATTAAATGATTTGGTTTACATGACTGAATCCTGAATTAATCTTTCTGTCCACAGTAGTTAAGAGTTGTGATTTGTGTAGACTATGTTAGAAGCTCATGCTTTGGCCAATCCCTAGGGATACAAGGGTAGAGTCATAAAAAATCTTGGTGATTACCATTCTGAAAATATTGTTAGCTTGAAGTAGGAACTAATTCTGCAAAAGAAGAAGATGCTATTCCAAAAATGAGAGAATTTTGTGTGATGAAACAACAGTATCCTCCTACAATACTCCATCCTGCAAACCAAACCTTCTTTTTTAAAAAAAAAAATTATTCATTTATTCACATGTGGATACATTATTTGCGCCATTTCTCCACCCTGTCCCCTGCCCCCTTCCTCTCCCTCCCCAGCCACTCCCTTTGCTTCCAGGCAGAACCTGTTCTGCCCTTTTCTCCAATTATGTTGAGAGAAGACATAAGCAATAATAAGAAAGAGTGTTTTTGCTAGTTGAGATACGGATAGCTATACAGAGAGATTCCTAGCATTGCTTTTATGTACAACTGTATTACAACCCGAATTAATTCATCTCTACTTGACCTCTTCACTACTTCCGGTCACCATCCCATATTGATCTCTGTTGTTTTAAGGTTTCTGTATTAGTTCCTCTGCAGGGAGGACATCACACACTTTCACGCTTTGAAACTCAAGCCTTCTTCAAGTCATTTTATTTTCCATGATTCCTTTAGGCATATCTCTTTGTAGTAGAAAATGTGAGGAAGAGCTCACATAATAAAGAGAAAAACTTAAAACTTTTAGGTATTTATAAAACAAAGCAATTTAAAAAAAACCTCAGAGAACAACTTTAAAATTCTGTAACTGTGAATCATAACTAAGAATTAAATAAATTCATCTATTATCACTTTATTTTCTAAGTAAACAAATGTTTTACTAAACTTGATAAAACAAATTTTACTTTCAAATTTTCACACATACCAATTATCTAAATTAGTGGAATTCACTGTGCTATTTTCATACATGCATATGTTGGAAATTGATAATATCCATCCACAATTTTTCTACCCTCCTTCCCTTCCCCTCAGCTCCCTTCACAGTTCTTAAAAGACTCTCTTAATTTCTTTCTGTTCCCTTCCACCCTGCCTTTTCCTGTCTTTCTAATTAGGACTAAGACACATCATTTTGAACATAATATAACATATAGAGTAGTAAAGAATATATGACAATTTACAAAAATAAAATAATTATGACAATGTCTGCAATGCAAATAGGACCAAGTTTAATAGTTTCCTTGTGGCTATTTTCATTGTCACTGTAAAACTTCCCTTTAACTTAAAGTTTTGTGAATCTTTACAACAAAATTTTGTTTTTCAAAGGCACAGTTGATATTAATTAAGTTTTCTCTATAAAGTGAAATGCAAATAAACCTTGAAAAATGCTCATTAGATATCATTTTATGGGATAGTAAGGATTACATATAGCTTTTACTTTTGGATCTATTGATTTTCTTCAAACTAATGTGTGAGTTTATATTTACTGGCTTATATAAATTCATCACTACTACATTATCCCAAATTTGCAAATGAAGATTTATAAAAATTTTATAGAAAGTTCTATGCCAGAAATAGACAGAGAAGCCATTACTTAGAAAATGGTGAGATGAAAATAAGTTTAGTTTCTCTTTTTTTTCTCTCTGCTTGAACACACATATAAGCACACACACACACACACACACACACACACACGCAACTTGGAAAGAGAAGCACAGATATTTCCTACTTTTTTGGACCTGAAGAATGTGGCTGACTAGGATGTTAACATTGATTTAGGTAGAATTAGAGAGACTACCTTTCAGGACAAGGGAGGAGGATACCCCAGTCTAGTAGCATCAGTCATCTATAGAACATTGACAAACTGTAGTGTATGGTCAGGAAGATACTCAAAATTTAGTGAAGGTTTCGGAAGCTACCAAATACATAGTACTTGAGATAATTGGAGTGAACCTGAAAATGATGTGTGATGAGAGAAAAGGATATAAGAGTTTTTAAATGAAAAAAATCTTCCATAAAGTTGTATTTAACTCCTACACAATAAAAAAATCAGAATCATATATTCATGAGTAGTCAATAGCTCAATATCAAGAAGGGATATCAACTGTTGTGGAAAATTCTTCACATGTCTATATTAGGAAAATGTTCAATGCCAATCAGACTTTAAAAAACATATCCATAATTTCACATCACTTTGAGAAATTTTATTTTCCTTAAAATCAGCAACTTATAACTTACAGCACATTACATTAAATATCACTATACTGGAATTTTTAAAGACTCAAATGTTTCTAATAAACAATTTATTATATCATATATATTAATTTAAAAGTGAATATATTGCTCTATGGCATTTTAATTTTGATTTTAAGTCAATTACCTACTGTAAGATATTTTGTCTTAGGCCTGGACTTAATGCAAAATCTTATAATTTAGGAATTAAGAGTATTATCTCTACTGAATTCTTCTTTTGGTTTTTAATATTATTTCTGCTTCTGACCTTTTGTAAGATTCAACAGGTTAATGAAGTATAAATTCTCTAATGGTTATCCTTATGCAAATAGTGATTTTTTTCCTGCAAGGGTGTTTATGTGATCCACAATTCATCCTGAACCCTCCTTTAAATGGATATGTGCTGATGAGGCTTTCTTTTTGACCCACTGTTTTTAACATAAAATTATGTCTGACACTTCCTAATCCTTGAGAATCACTTCCAAAATTAGTGAACTTTAACAAATGTCAGTTAAAGGTTCACTGACAAATTATGGGTGAGTAGAAAGACAAATGAAAGACTTAACACAAAAATGTTCCATAGAAGTGGAGCAAAATATAGCTCTTGAGACCAGCATATCAAAAAGTAATAAAAATGTGGAATTTTAAGGTAAGGAATCCAAATTTAGAGTTATTCATACCCAATAATATAAATTATTTAACTTAGACACATGAACGATTCTTTTGTTTGTACCTTAATGTCTATTGAAAAATTTCCCTTAAATCTGTGTACTTCCCTAGTTCTCAGGACTCCCAATTCCTGGGCACAAATATTTTTTTGGATGGTGTGAATGTTGCATCTATAGCTTTGTTGTTTTTTAGGTGAAATGAATATACGTTTGAGACATTTCCTTACATATCTTTTCAATAAGACCTTTGTTGACCAACGTATATGAAATTGCAAACTTGCTATTATTTTTTCCTTATTTATTTTCAAATAAACTGACTCACTATAAGTTTTACTAATTTGTTTATCTGATGTCTGTCTCCCACAGATAGAAGTTAAACTCCATGAGAATGAGGCCATGCTGCTATGCTCTCTGTAATAAAGCCAGGATCTGGCACAGGACAGTTGTTCATATTATGTACTCATGTATGAAAATGTAAAAATGAGACCTGTTGACACTATTATAGGAATGGGGAGAGGGGAGAGAAGGAGAAAGATGGAGGGGGTGGATCCAACTATGATATGTTATAAGAACTTTTGCAAATATCACAATGTATCCCTAGTACAGCAATAGTAAAAAATAAAACAAATAAACAACATGAAATGTGGAATGAACAGATAAATGTAAGTTTTATCATTCTTGGAACTCAGAAGTTTGGAGGGTGGTATGTGTGTAGCTAAGGCAGAAAAAATTTAATCTTTCAAATGTGAGTCTTTGCAAGTCCTATGTTTATTTTCAACAAGCAGTGGAAAAATTCATTAGTTTTTATTGTAAACTTAAGCACTTAGTTTGCTAATTTGCTGTGTTTATTTTTTGCTGTAGCTGTAAATACCAGAGCAACATATTCTGAAGTCCTTATTTTTGTACCCTTTAGACTTTTCTAGGGACTTGTCTTGAGTAAAGTCAGACATGGAGCTCTTTCAACTCTGTTCACCTGTTACACAGCAGCCTATTGAGGTGTTGGTAAAGCATGACGGACGGTAAGCATTAAGTCATCTTATTAGATGCCAATCTTTTAGTGAGCCTGTGTGCTCTGGGCTCTTGACCTTGGTAAGTGCTACTCAGCATCCCTCTCCTCTGCCTTTAAATAAGGCAGAAATTCTGTAGGGAGTTAGTTTGGGATATTTCCTTTTCCTTTTAGGTTCTGGTAAAAACCTCACATGAATAATAGTTTCCATTGAGTGTCCACCTTGTTAAGAGGAGCAGAATGCTCTAAGTGCACTTAAGATATCTGCTTTTCCTTTCCCCATTATAGAAGGAGGGGGTTTTGCTCTGAGATAATTTAATGTGGAAGAAACAAAAATGTAGAGAACAGTAGCGATCTAAGAAGCAAATTCTAATGTTTGCTACAAACATCACTGCAGTTGTAGTAACCTCATTATAAAGATATTAGAAAGCTATATAGCTTTCTAAATCTGGATGTATACACTGAGCCTCAAAAATCTACAGTGGCTCATTATATAAGTGTACAAAACTATTTTGTTGCCCTTTTTGGCATCTTTTGGTAATTGCATCGAAGACACACTGTATAAGACAAATTCAGAAACTGAGGACAAGGAGAAGTGTCCCTGGCAGTTAAATGTTGTCTACAAGAAACTTAGGCTATGATTCCAGGAACTTCTGTAGTTGAGTCAAGTGAATTTTTACTGTCAATTCTCTGTCCATTGTTACTTTAAGATTTCGCTTCAATTTTTTTCTCCATAGATAGAATGTTGTAATTTACTCCAAATATACTTACAATGTCTTACATACATAAAGGGTAAAGGTGAGTTCTTCATGAAAACACGAACATTTAAATGTATAAAACTTTATTCAGAATCAACTTCAGTACTCTTAGTTGATTAAGAGAAAAAAATAACATATTTCCAAGAACTGTTTTTGCAGTATTTTGTAAGTTTTGTGGGAAACTACCAAAAATGTAAGAAATGAATACTAAAATATTAGACTGTGATTTCAACAACTAAACATCTTTTACTAGATCATCAAAAACCTGATTTGCTTGTGGATTCAGTATTTCTTATAGTTAACTTTTTTCATGTCAGATCACTTTTCTAAAAAGATGATTTCAGACATTTTACCAACAATGAGTCTTAAAGTAACAGTGCCTCAACAGAAAACTGTAGAAAAGCAGTTAGTGGATTACAAAGCATTCTGAGATTATGAAATAACCAACAGCAATAAGAGGTGCAGTTGAGAGGTCTCCAGGATATAAATTATAGAATGCTAATTATTGAGTTTGTTTTATTATTGAACCAATATGTTGTTTTCAAATAAAATAGTACAGATTGAATTTTGTCATTAAATGTACAATGGCTAGGTATAATAAAATATTTGCAATAGTTATTTTTCTATGTCAAATATTTCAACTGAGGTTTGTTTTTCATTTTTTTGTTTTTTGACTTTTTGGTGGTAGGTAGGTTGAACTCGGTCTTGCACTTGTAAGGCAGACACTCTGCCACTTGAACCATACTGACAGCTATTTTTACTCTGATTACTTTTTAAACAGAGTTTCACTTTATTTCTGGGTCAGCCTGAACCACAATCTTCTTGTTTATTGTCTTGGCATAGCTGATATGACAGGCTCACACCACCATGCCCAGCCATTGTTTGAGATGGATTCTTGTGAATGTATGTGCCCAGGCTGGTATAGAACCACAGTCCTTCACATCTTCCCCCCTTAGCAGCTAAGTTTACAGGCTGACAGTACATGCCTGCAATCTCAGCATTTGAGAGGTGTATGAAGGAGAATCTAGAGTCTGAGGATAGCCTGGTCTCCATAGCCTTTGTTTCTCAAAGAAAACAAATAACTTTAATAATTAACTTGACTCCTCACTCCCGTAATGTTTTAGGCTACTTAATTTCTAAAGGTTTCATCTGCCAAAGTCCAAATCTGGGTGACATTTCTCATAATATCATTTTGTTTGTTATTCCCATTCAACTAAATAATAGAAGATAGTTGAAAATAATTAGATAGTGATGATACTAATATAGTTGAAATGTATAATTACCAAAGCACATTCTCATTCTCCCATGTTTCACAACAATCTTCTAACTTGAGTACCCTGGGCAATTTTTAAAGAAAACGTTTTATTTTAATTTAAGTTTTTAGCTTTACTTGTACAAAGGGGTGCATTTATTGTCCTGTACTTTTTCATAAAGGCTTTACTTTTAGAGAACTTTTAGATTTCAGAGTAAATTGAGTGGAAAGTATAGAAACTTCCCATATAGTTCTCCTCCACATAAGCACAGCCTCCTCTTCTGTCAAAATCCACTGCTACAGTGGTATACTTGTTATACTTAATGAATCTATAGTAACCCATCATTATACCAGAACTCCAGAGTGTGCATTAGGGTTCACTCTTGGCATTGTTCATGTATGGATTGGGACAAATGTGTAATGACAGGTGTCCACGATTGTAGACCATACAGAGTACCTTCAGTGACCTACAATTTCTATATGTTTTGCTGAAACAATCCTCCCTCTCTCTTAACCCAGGGCACTCAGTGATCCTTTTACTGTCTCTAGAGTTTTGCTACACTGGATATTTTTAAATCCTCTTTTATAGATGATTTAACTGAGACATGAGAGGTTCACTGTCATTCCTTAAGCTACCTAGTGTCTGGATTTAAACTAAAACAAAAATACATTGCTACCAGGTGCATGTTTGAAAAAAAAAAACTTACTCTTTTCAAATGGTTAGTTTGCAAGGTAATGTTGAAGGGTCAAAAGTTCAGGACATTATTTTACATAAAAGTTTCAACACTAGAAAAAATATTTATTCTATTTTCTACTTTCACTTTCAATTTTACTGAATTACTTTAATCTAAGGAAGTCTCTTCTGGAATAATGGAAAAAACAAAACAACACCAAAACAATAGTATTTGAATTTGAGTATTCACTCACCTTTAATTCTTTGAGACATGGTCACTTTCATCTACAAGATATATAATATTTTAAATCACTAAGAACTCCATAGACCAGATTCAGATGTGGTTTATTTTAAGTCACTTTGTAAATTGTAAAGTTCTTTCAAATACAAAAGATCATGTAATTATTAGATGAATACACCCAGCTACTCATCAACAACAGAGGACTATCACTAATGACCTGCCTCAGGTGACACTTACAGATTGGTCAGAAGTTAATCATTATCCAAAATTAAGCCATGGAGAAAGAGAGGCTTATTTAGAATTTACTAGTGGTCTTCCTATTTCAATTAATTCTCTGTCCACATGTCCAAATCTGTACTTTTGAGAGTGATGAGTTTAATAACCTAATTGGACTTTCAGATTTAGTTTCTAAGAATCACTTGGATAATAAAATGTTCACTTTCCCCTTTATAAATGTCTAAAATTATTACCTATGTGATGCATCAAGATTGCTCTGAGTTGTCTAGGAAATAGTCCCATTACCCAAAAGTGCTGTGATAAAGTGCTGAGAAATATGTTGGAAAATAAAGCTGGGATATGTTTATAATACATATTTAAACTAGAAGTAACCTAAAAAAAAATGTGAACGCAAGTACTGATATTCTCTACCTAGAAGAGAATTACCGCTTGAATTTTTAGAAGTATTACAGATCCAAGCACTGAAATTTGAAATCATAGCTGTTTTTCTAGAAATGATTTTTATGCTTTTCTCATTAAAATATTCTATCAGCTTCATATTTTAAGCCAGCCTTGAACTGAGGCATAAGCACTATTAATATAAGTATTTCATGTCATTCACTTGAATGTATTTATGTAATCTCTATCTACAAAACAACAAGGAAGTGAAAAACTAAGAACTTTGTTGGATACTTCGTGGACCAGGAATGAATGGGTTTTTAAAAATATTTTTCTAAGAAAATTACATAAATTATACTAGTACAGAACAGCATATTAAATAACTTTTCTTAGAAATAAACTGGAAACTCATTTGTAAGTCAATTTTTTTCCTCACTTATGCTTTTCATATAGCTCTAAAAATTGCATGAAGAATTCTAGGTAAATTTTGTATCCTGCTTGTTTCATTTCAACACTCAGGCATTTCCCTGTGACTGTGTAATTTTTCTTTACTATTTTTACAATGTTCATAACAATGATGTCAGTTCAACATTCATTTGTTCAAAGCATTTGTAGAACAACCACTATTCTCTAAGCACTGTGACAACCACCAAGAACACTAATCTGAAGAATTTACTATCACTATACTCAAACTAAAATGAAGAAGAGCCAAAAAGAAGGAATTAAAACACATGCTAGGTGAGGTGCATGGCTTATGTCTATAATCCTAGCTATAGAGGATCAGGATTACAGGCCAGCCCAGGGCAAAACATTTGTAAGAGTCCCATCTCAATGATTGGGCATGGTGGTGCACACCTGTCATCCTAGCTTTGTGGGGAAGCACAAATAGGAGGATCACAGAAAAGGCTAGCCCGGGCATAAAATGAGATCCTATCTCAAAGACAACTAATGCAAAAAAAGGCTGGGTATATGACTCAAGTGGTGGGATAAGCTACCTCACAAGTGCAAGGCTAAGTTCAGAGTTCAAAAAACAAAACAAAACAACATAAAAATCCATGACAAACAAACAAACAAAAAAACCACACAAGGTAGTAGAAGAGATAATTTAAAACAGACACAGAGGTATCGTGAGAGTCAGAGAAGTAAGACTAGCTCTAGAAGGATGCCAAAATCACTGAGGTAAAATTTATTCTGTCAGTGTTAGCAAGTGATTATGAACAGTCACAAGTGACGTAGATAAAGGCACTGGCTTAAGAGAAAAAAAGCCTAATATTTTACAAGGGGGGAAAAAAAGCCAAGAATGGAGTGGTAAGAAGAGCTTGCAGTCTTAAGCAGGGACAAATCATGGAAGACATTTTTACCAGGGTAGACCACTAGTAAGATTTAAGTAGGGAAGTAACTTGGCCAGACTTAGATAGATTGTATTCATAGCTATGAAATAGTAATTTGATGACAGTAGAAACAGAACAGTAATTGGCAACAGTGAGGCAACAACTTTCAAGATGGATATGACAATCATTTTTCGTATAAAACAGATTTGCTTAAGAAATTGTTTTATCATGATCTTTACAATAGTGAAACACTAACATTCATTGAAGATATTGTCAGACATCAACCTAAGGTTGTACTTAAGTAGTCTTGGATAACATAATAGGATAGATGCTGATCATTTTATGATTTCCAATATGAAGAAACCGAGACAAGAAGGTACAGGATTTACTCATGGTACCTAATCAACAACTGGCAAAATCAGGATTCAAATCTGAGCAAAAGCAAAATGAACAGTGAGCAGGGAAGTCAGACAATGTAAACAGGGTGCCCAGTCCCTGCTAAATTTACCTGAATGCAGACTTCCCACTTGGGTTAAGATGCAATAGAAACTCATTATACAGTTTATTGTGCCATACAATTTAACCACTTTCTGATTATGAGACATTCATTTTCTAATATTTTATTATTATAATACTACTTGGAGTATGGTCATACATTTATATTCCAAGTTTTGAATAAATACACTTAATTTTAATGTTTATATAAATGGTATATCAAAGAAATAATTCCTTCAAAAAGTTTATTCATGTTAGCTACACTTTTTCCTTCCTAACTAACACTTCAATATTCTGACCTTCTAGAAAAACAAAAATGACATTATTTAAATGTAATTTTATAGCATATCTTTTTTTGTCCAAGTCTTCTAAAAATGTCAGTACACTCATAGGTTATTTTTGCAGTCACTGGGAAGCACCTGCAACACAGACAGTGAAAGGAGAGACAATAAGGTCTCTGTTGAGAACAGCAGAATGACTCATTGAGATAAGTGCACTTGCTGATATTCAGATCCTAACTATGGGCTTTGAGAAAGTCATAACTTAATAGAAACTTAGCATCTTAAAGAAGGATAGTATTTAATTTTCAGAGTTTTTTAAAAGGAGATTTTATTTATAAGTTCAAATATAAAGAATTAATGCAATTAAATGGTAGCCATAGATATCAAATTGCATAATTATTTTCTGGTTTTATTTTTGTTTATTTAGTGAAAGAAGTTTATACCAAAGGAAAGAATTTATTCAGTGTAATGGAAATAATGACTACTGTTTTCTGTATTCTTTTATTCTGAATTTTATTTAAAAATTACAGATGTTGACTTTGTGACAAATAGCCAAATGTATTTGTGACTTTGATGACGCATCCCTCAGGACAGTATAATCCATTAACTGGTCCACTTCTCTGAACCTCACACATCCATTGGCTTGCAGTCTCAATTAGCTGTCTTCTCAGCTGCACCTTGTCACCGCATTTGCCTTGTCTTCTACTGATTCTGCTTGACAGTTTGCATGAACAAGTAGGCTAAATCAGTACACTAGTGACTCACAGAGACTTGAGGTCTCTTATAGTTCTTTATACTTAGACTTTGTCTAGAAATATTATAACACTTCCTTTTCTCCTGTGGTTAGAAGAATCCCAAGCTCTAAAAAGTTATCTTCTTATTAGATGTGTTGGTTACATTTTTTATTATCCTGCCAGATGTGTTCTACATTGAGACTCTGCATAAGATTTATCTAGCCACTTGATGAAATAGAAGAAAGAATATTGTAAAACTGCACCAGAAGTAGAATTTCCTGAAAGGTTCAAGCACTGTACCTTAACAGTAATATTATCATAACTGTTTTTCTATGTTTCCGTTGTTGAAAATTCCTTTTGCTTAAGTCATGTATTGCTTGCATGCTGTGCTTATAATGAGGTTGTACTTTTGTAATATTTTTCAACCACGTGTAGAGTTTCTTGATGGTGATGGAAGGTCTTAAACAATTTTTTTCCTGTTTTGTTCGCATCCATACAGTGAGAATAAGAAAATTACTTGGCACTTAGCATATGTGGTATATTGTATTATCGGTCTCAATAAACCGTCCCTGCCTATCATGATACACTTTGCCATGTTACTTTCAGAACACTCTCACTTTAGATATAGCCTACTGCTCTGTGACTTGACTACTTTGCCTTATTTGGACAATTAAGGTAAAACTGACAGTGTGCTAGGTCTAAGCCTAAATTTAAAAAATATTCAGTAGTTTTATTCCATCACTAGAACTTTGGTTTTCTGTTTATTTTTCTTTTTTCATGATAGTAGTGTTGAAATTCTGGGTCTTATGCTTGCTAGGTAAGCACTTTGCCAGCGGAGCGATGCCTCTAGTCCTGTTTACTTTACTTGTTTTTTAAGTTAGGGTCTTGCTCTTTTTCATCCAGAGCTTCCTGGGAACATGGTCCTCCTAACTAAGCCTTCTGCATAGCTGGGAATATGGACATATGCCATCACACACAGATTGTTCTAGATAGGGTCTGGCTGCCACTACCACTTTTAATATAATTAAAGAGAAGAAACCCCATGTCCTGGCCTGTCCCCTTATTCCAGAAGATGAAGATATGTGAATCAGAAGCATCCCCCACATGACTATAGATCTGAATGTGCCAAATTTAAGCCACAACTGTTCAGCATGGATCAACTGACTTCTCAGTCACAAATTTCTAAATGTTCTAGAGATTTATGGCCTAAATACATGTTCATTTTTGAATGCCTCTGAGATTCTGCATTTGCTACACAGTACTTTAATGGAAATAATTATCTAATAAAGTACCGTTGGGAGAAAGCCATTAGATCATGTGAAATGTTCATAACAGTGACCAGTACATAAAGCAATGTGTGCTCAACAAGTGCTGAAGGATTATTTAGCTATATGCATTTGTCCTTACATAATTTTAAGAACTGTGTTGTACAAAAGAATGTTTAATAAGGGTCACAATGACTAAATTAAGATAGCATTCTAAATACTTCATTCTAGCCTTCAGTCACAAATAACACTATAATTTCTATTCCCATTTTGAGTCTTCTAGTGAAGAATGCAATCTGTTGAAGCAACTTATCAAAAAAGACCTTGTACCTAAATGTACCACATTCTTCCTAAGGCTAATGTCTGACTATATAAAATCTGAATTGGAGGAAATAATTACATAATTATAACTTTAATATAAATAAAATAATTTATATGTTATACATATATTTAAACATATCAAATATATTTATTATAAATACATAAATAAAATATATTCTGGAATAACCAAAGAAAAGAACCAATATGGGTTTGCTTTGTGACCTGCAAGAATGGTCCTCTTCGTAGTACTTTGTATCTTCCCTAAAATGAAAACCGAAAGGCTTTAGTGTAAAATTATACAACAGGAAAGCCAAGTATGCAAGGGAATAGTGACTTGTAGAGGTTATGCATCTAAGAATTGAAAGATTGGAAGAGGACTGGGGAAGAGTGAAGAGGACTGGTAAAGATGAACCAATGGGGTTGTAATACATATACGCATGGAAACAACACAAGGAATCTCCCTGTGTAGCTACCTTTATCTCAAACTAGCAAAACACCATATTTCTCTAAAAAAAAAAAAGAACAAAATCTAGGGCTCCTGCCCCCTAACTCAGCATTACTTTTGTTATAACTTTAGACATAAGCCCCATTCTCCAACACCTTAACTTAACAAGATTGAAAAGAGAAGTATTCTTATCGAAGCTCTGAATGGTGCTTCTCGGGGAAGATGGGTCACTGAAATCTCCCTTTAAAGATCCTGCTGCAGGGAGCATAGTAGGTTGTCCGCCTCCAGCTGTGCATTTTCATATCCACTATGGTATTTGTGCCAAGGGCAATCCTTTCTAGGGCTACTTCCAGTCAGTGGCTAATTAGGGATACTGGAACTGTGACATTTCTTACCATTGAGGTATCTTCTGATCTTTGTTCAGGAACATTCCATCAGCCAGGACAAGCCCATTGCAGAATGGAACTGCATTTTGAGACTCCTTTTTTCCAAACCTCCTTCCTCTGTCTCTTCTGTAAAAGTCTGGTGTATGTCCCTGACTGTGATGGTTTGAACATAACTGTCCCCATAGGATCTTGTGTTGAGTGTTTGGTCCCCAGCTCATGACACTATTTTGGAAACTTTAGGAGGTGATGCATAGATGAAGGAAGTGGGTAACTCAAAGTGTGTTCTTGTCCCTGTTCCTTCCTCATCCTCTCTTTGCTTAGAGTCAACCATGAGATGAGCAGCCTCTGCCACTGCTGTGAGGTTCTGCCCTAGCACAGACCAAGAAAAACAGTGAAGGAATGTCGACCAATATCTGTGAAATCATGAGCCCAAATAAATGGTCCCTCCTTTTACACCATCTTCTTAGGCATTTTGGTCACAGCTACATAAAGCTAACTGCCACACTGACTGAGGTCTCTCCCTACCTAATCCTTTCCTTTTCTTTTTTAAAAATTTTTTCTGAGGGTGCTGGACATCAAGTCCTCTACCACCCCTGCCATACCTCACACCTCAGCCTAGTTATTTGTTGTTGCTTGAGCTACTTTTTTATCTGTGTGAATTAATTGTACTAAGGGGTTTCATTATTATATTTAGATACATCCATATACCCCTTCTATTCTTCTTTTGTAAGTCTCCCTCTTGTTTTTAACAGTTTTAGTGTGTTTTTAGACAAGGTTTCATGCTTTTTTGTCTGGGCCAGTCTTGGACAATAATCATTCTATCTCTGTCTCTTGGGAAACTGGTATTTCAAGCATGTACTGCCACATTTGGCCCTGCTGTATGTCTTTTACCTTTACTAAGTGTTTCTCCTACAAATACTGCACATTCAATCCTGGATTGATGACGTTGACTGCTCTTTGGAGAATCTAAACAGACATGTTATAAATAAAAGACTCAAACATCTGTTGACAATCAACTGTGTCTGTGTAATGCCAGGTGCTATGAATGTGACAGTAAGAGGAACTTCTTTAATTTAAAGACCTCAAAATTTACTATTGGTAATGATTTTTTGCATTACCCTCAATACAATTTCTAAGTCCTATAATCTCTAGGTCCACAAAATGCAAAAGAACTAAAAGAGATGTTATTTCTTCTTCCAGAGGAGAAGCCATAACACTTAACAAATGAGGTGACATTTAAGATTGGCCTTCAAGTCTGAGTAATATTTTCTTAAATGGAAAACAGTGATGGAGAAGGGGATTGTAAGAGTACATTCTAAATAGAAGGCTCCTCATAACATAAATAATGCTGTGTGAGTATAAATGACATGTTAAAGAGATATCTAAGGACCAGGAATATAGTGGCTCAGACATGAAATCCCAGCTATTCTGGAGGCAGAGATGCAGAGGTTTACAGTACAAAACCAGCAGGAGAATAAAATTTGTGAGAACCCATTGCAATAAATATAAGCCAGGTATGATAGCACAAACCAACTGTGGGAGAGGCAGAAGTAGGAGAATCATGGCCTGAGGTCAGCTCTGAAGCAAAAAACAGAGACTCTACCTGAAAATAACTAAAGAAAAATAGCCTGTGACTGTGGCTCAAGTGGTAGAGTGCCTGCTGAATGACTGTAAGTCCCTGAGTTAAAACCCTAGTCCCATGAAAAAGGTAGAGTGGTAAACATTTTCCCTGCCAATGGCAAACTTTCATTGACTTGTTTTCTTTAAACTTTTTCTTGGTACTCTTGACAGATAAACACAACTTCTCTGCAGAGTTCCCATGACCTCTGATATTATGAAAAGCACTCAGACTTTGTAAAAGAAGACAATTTTAAGGCTGATGTTAGAAAAAGCTTTGTAGGAATAGAGGAACTTTATATGCCATGAGTAAAATAAGAGATTATGACAGAGTGGGTCCAGCACAGTGATTTTCCTTTGTGCTCAGTGGCGTCAGTAACAGCTACAGAAACATCCCTGGCAACATACATGGTTCTGAGACTCCAGAACACAGATGATATTTGCAAAAACTGAGACAGAAAAAAACACTTACCAAAGGCAGAACTGAATAAAAAAGATAATGAGCAAACAGGCAGAGTCAAAGAGACAATGTGTAGGAGGAATAACCAAAGTATAAGAAATCAAGAGTTCATGAAAGATTTGGATACAGGAATTAAAGGAGACTCTGACAAATTGTAGCTCTGGAAAAGGAATAACATGTGAGAGAAAGAATAAAAAATGGTTGGGTTTGAGTAACTAAACCAGTAGTTAGTAAACCTCATGCACAGAGGAGAAACTAGCTAACAACCAGTCCTGAATTAGTAGCATTGGCTTTTAAGGCTAAAACTTTTGTCTTCTCTTCTTGTGTTGTAGGCCTTGCTAAAAGCCCTCTGTTAGTCATACAAAATCCACTTATATTATTTAAGTCTATAATATTATGGTTTTAAAAACTTAGGCAAATACTCTGAAATGTTTGGTAGATCATTGTGACCATTTGATCTTATACTAGTTACTGAGTTCAAGTCTCAGATCTGAATTCATGGAGAATTACTTATTAGTTGGTCAATGTTGGCAATTAAAAAAAAATCTTTATATGGTAGTTTCTTCACCACTACAGGTGAGTAAAAATAATGAATACTTTATGGAATTATTTTGAGCATTAAGTAGTATGGAAAAGTGCTTAGCTCAGTTATAACATACAGGATATTCTCAACAAATGTGAATTATTTTATCAGTTAACTGTCATTAGTAAGTTGCTTAACCTTGCTGAATTTATTAAGGTGAGTCTATCAATACAATTTTTTAATTTGCAAGGATTAAACTCTATCAGTACAAAGCAGTTGTGGTACCTGGCACAAGAGGACAGGATTTCAATACAATCTTCTCTCTCTCTCTCTCTCTCTCTCTCTCTCTCTCTGTCTGTGTGTGTGTGTGTGTGTCTATGTGTCTGTGTGTATTTCAGCACCTCTCTCTCTCTCGGTATTGGAGCTTTAATTCAGAGTCTTACACTTGTTAGATATGTGCAGTATTCTCTTGGCCACGCCTTAGCCTTTTTGCTTTAGCTATTTTTTCAGAGAATGTCTTGTTTTTTTTCCCAGGACCATCCTTGGACTGTGATCCTCCTATGTATTCTTCCCATGAAGCTTGGATTACAGGCATGTATCACCTTGCCTGGCTTTTCTCTTTCTCTTCTTCTCACACGTCCCATCTCTCCCCAAATTATTACCAATAGTGTTATTTTGTTAATAATTAAATAAATCTTTATGTGAATATTAAAGGCAAAGACCAGGATTAGATGGTGTTTGGAACAAGAAAAATAAATTTATGCAGTATTGCAGCTACATTCACCATTATGTCCTAAAGAACTATGAATAAAGGGAAGAGTGTATAATAATTCAACAAAATATGGTACAATCTAAGAGCTGAACTCTCCAAAACAATCAATCAAATATGAATATACCTTTTGTGACTGACTTCATAAACTTAGCAATTACTTGTGCAGGATCTGAAAATTGAGAAACAATCAGGTCTGCCTTTCCCAGGAGAGTGGTAGAACTGCTGAGCGATAAGTAGGAAAAAAAACTGCACAAATGGAAATGGAATTCATTGAAATGTTTCCATGCATTAAATAGGGTTTCTGCCATTAAAATTATATTTCCTACTTGAGGTCACCAACATGGGGTAGAGAGTAGATGAAAAAATTAAAATACACCTAATATTTTATTAGTCAGAACTTGAGATTAAAAGCAGTTTCTGGTGGGAATTATTCTCAAATGACTATGTGAATGTTTCTTAATATGTTTCTCAGTTGTATAATAAATTTAGAAGGGCCCAAAACCCACACGTAGGGCAAGTTATGATGCATTCCATGCAACTGAGATAATAAATAAAACTTTCATGTCACTGGTCAAAAAAGTCACATATTTATCAATAAAGGTGAAATCAATAAATGCTCTCTTTTGTACTTACATGTGTTTTAGTTCTTTTGATTCAATAAAACATTTATATATATGTATATGTATGTATTGATGTTTTGGACTAAAATATGTACTGAATACTAGTTGTAATCTTTAAAATGATCAGAAGTGGTCAGTTATTAGTTATTCTGTAAATTTTAAACCTAGGAATTTATCTTAGAAAAGAAAAAAATAGTTTTATCTCTATTGAGTAAAAAAAAATATCTCTACAGTCAAGGTAGCTCTTGTACATGTCTAACTTGGAAAATATCACCTAACAAAGTTTAAGTCTTTTTGCCACCTGCTGATTAGATCCAGGCCAACTGAAATTTAATGTGCCATTTTGACTATTTTCATATGATTTGCAAAACGTTAACTCTACTCAATTTAATTACAAATTTTACTCAGTTCATGGAAATCCATCTGTTTCCTCAAAAGAACACATAATTCCCCAAGATTCACAGTCTGTTTCTCATTCATCCTGTCCTCTTACTTATTTAGTGTAGGTGATTTTCTTGAAGACTTTATATCTTTAAACCTGGGTCATTTTGGATAATTCATTAATTCTTATCTAAGGTACTGTATATCCTAAACCAATCAAAAATGCAGCATGAAGAGAAAAAAGAACTAGGCCCAATAAAATGGCACAAAGGAACTAAGACAAATTGAGAGAAATTCTTAATTGTAATTGGTTTAAATGTACTATCCAGAGTATTCTATCTGATTTATACAAGCTCAACAAATTTAAAAAAATTAGTGCTATTACTAAATCTTAATCTGAGGCTGTCTAATAATGTATTAGTCTTGGAATTTTGTTGAAGCTTAAGAATCTGCTGCTTAATTTGAAAGTAGAAATGATAACAACTAAGTGGGTTGTTTGAGGATGCAATGTGATAAATACTTGGAGGAACCATAAAAACTACAAAATGTTCTGCAAAAGATGGTCATCAGTCTTTTAGTAGCATACTTCTCATTATATTCTATGGGATCTTCACTCACCACTAGAGGGAAGTGGTACCCATAGTGTTCTTTCTCCAGCAGTCAAGTGCTTGCCAATTTTTCTCTTCAATAGCAGGGAAAAATCTGGGTCAATTTTGTTTTCTTCCATTGCTTTAAAGGAAATTCCTTAAAAATGTGGCCTTACACATGCTCTGGACTTAAGATGATTCCTTTTTAGGTGACCAGTATCAATGCACTGAAGATATACTTTCACCTTTGTATAATTTATATCCGTAACACGGGTTCAGCTTGGATATTTCATTAATTATTGACTAAGGTTGTGTATATTTCAAGTTGTCCAAGAGGGACATCAACAGGGATAATGGCAATGGACCAGGTAACATGGTGACATAGAGGCTGTGTATTAATTTCCAGGGCTTCTCTCTCTAGCTGGAGCAGACTATCCTTATCCTGAGGAAGTTATCAGTTCATATTTCTCCTGTCTATGAAACTCAGGCTTTAACAGTAAAACTTCTTATCCTTCAAAAGCTTATTATCAAGTTCTATAGTCTTTTTTCACTAAAAAGGAACATTATTCATGTTATTTGTATTAGACATTTTTTCTAGAAAAAAAACACATTGAAATAACATAAGAGATCATAGCACAGTACCTGAAACATGTTCAGTATTCAATATTCATTTATTGAATCTTGTTTCTTAATCATTGGATTTGATCAATTAAACCAAGATCTTATCTTGGTCCTTGTTAGCTGATTATTTGCAACTTAAACTAATCTACAATTTTGATGTGTTTTCCTGGATCCAAAGGTATAAACTTTTGAGCTTCTTGAGTTTTTCTTGTAACTTACTGAGTGAGTGGCCAGGACCAAAACAAGAAAACTAAACCTTACCAGTATTGTATTATTTAAAATGTATTCTGTAATACACAATACAAGGCTAGTATATTTGAAAGGAATAATAATAATAACAGGTAGCACTGATAGAACTACAAGCCAGTGGGAGTGTTATGAGCCTCCTATGCATGATCTTATCTAATCTTCCCAACTCCATTAGGCTAGGTATACTTTTAAAGTCCTACTTTGAGGAATGGGTAACTGAGACATAAAGAAATTAATGAAGATAGACCTACCAAATTCAAGCATGACTGGCTCTCACACAAGTTTTAAATATTGTGATACACTCCCTTACCTATACAACTCATGTAGTATTTTTTTAGAGTGCTCCAATCTGTTTAACTTAATCAATGAATGAAGAAGAATTAATAGTATTGTACCTACCAAATTACTCTAAGCATTAGTGTAGTTTTGGTTCCTGAAGTTAAAGGAAAGTTAAAATAATGTTAGTCTCTTTGCTCTCTTGAGAGAAGGGACTCACAGGAGCATTTCTATGCCATTTTCTACCTATTATCTATGCTTCAAGAATAGCTGAATTAAGTTTCAAGCTGAGACTATTTTACAAAGATAAACCTTTCAAAAGGCTCAGTTTTATCAGTAAATTATAAACTTGCAGAGATCAAGAAGATTGAGATTTTTTCTCTATAGCTATGTGCATAAATTTTCCCTTCAATGTGACCATCAACAGTAATTCTCTTCAATGTTCACATTCTGTATAGCCTGCAGGTTGCTTCACATTTATAAAACTGACACCCTTTAATTCTTGGTAATAGTTCATTAACTGGAGTGGAATAAATCATATTCTTGCTTTTAATGTCTGTACTTTTAAAAATGAGTTTTCTCTAGGATTTTAAAATTTGAACTCAATAAATTGTTTTTTGTTGAATATATGAGATAGTATTTGTTGCCTCTGCTTAAATGAAAGTATCCTTTACAATAGCTATCACTCATTTTAAGAGATGTTTGCAAATAGTATACATGGTACACAATAATCTCAAGAGGAACTGTTGATTGGCATACTAAAACAAGCTATCACCTTTGGGCTTCAGAGTGGTACTAAATTTGGCTTTACACAAAATTCCCTGAGTTCTACACTCCTACTGTTCTCATAAGAATTAAATAATTATTGATCTTATTTAAATAATAATCAGAGCATCAAGTCAAGATGGACACTTCAATTTTGAATGATTTGTAAAGGAGCTCTGGATAGGAGGCCAAAACAAAAGAAGAAATTAATTCTTAATGTGCGCTTTTTAAAATGTCTGTTCCTAATTACATAAACATATGTTCATTAAGCACTGAATCTTTTGCTCATAACCTAGCATGAAATACGATATTTTAGAAATGTAGCACATTTGCACATTTACTTTTAATAGTTTGCCAACAGCCAGTTTAAAGTCCACATTCCCTCTAGGAGAACAGTCTCTACTATTCAAATGATAAATTGTGCTTCTGATCACATTATAAATATCAATGATTGCATTTTTCCTTAAACATATAATCATGTTCTTGAGCTTGTAGTCCTTTTTGGAATGATCTCTCACAAATGCCATCCAAGTAGCAGGTCTTCTCTTATCTTTCTCCCATAATTCATTATAAGATACAATTCATGTGCTTAGAATTTCAGATTTCTTCTCATCTTGTGTTTTGCTCATAATAATCTCCTAAACTTTTGCCCCCAAATCTGGACAACCCTACCTTATCTTTTGAAGATCAGTTCAACCAGGCCAGTGACTCACACCTGTAATCCTAGCTACTTGGGAGGCTGAGGTCAGGAGAATCACATTTTGTGGTCAGCCCAGGAAAAAAAGGTCACAAGCCCATCTCAACCAATAGCCTGGAGTGGTAGCTTGCATCTGTCTTCCCAAGCTATCTATGAAGCTGAGATAAGGAAGATATCTCAGCTAGTCCTAGGCAAAATTGTGAGACCTCCATCTCAATAGAAAACAGCTGAACATGGTAGTGTGCCTGTCATCTTAGGGTCAGCAGGGAGCATAAAATAGAAAAATTGTGGACCAGGTCTGTCTGGGCAAAAAGTGAGACCCTATCACCAACATAATCAGTGCAAAAAAAAAAAAAAAAAGCTGAAGACATGCCTCAGCTAGTATAGTTCCTATCTAGTAGTGTGACGTAACTTCTAACCCCAGTAGTACCAAAAATAACCAGATTTAAAAGAAATTTCCTATTTTTCTATGCTGTGATACATACCTCTATTCTGAGCTCTCAAGTTTTGTTGTCTTTTACTTCTCTAACTATGTATATGTCTTTAACTCTTGATACTGAACTCTTAAATGCTTGGATGCATTTTATTAATGCTTATATCCCAAATGACTAGTATAGTAGAGGTCCAAAGCAAGTCCTTGACAAATGGTATTTGTTCAATGATTGGATTAGTGAAACCATAAATTTTTACCTACATAAGAAGATAGAATGTACATTGCTTGAGTGATATTTCCACGTTTGACATATTTTCTTTAATAAAGTTAATAAGCATAGTTATGAATGAGTGCATGATAATATCTGCATTTGTTGTTCATGATAGAAGATGGTTATTCTAAAGCCATGTATGAAGTGTACTTACACCTAAGCGGAATTTGAAAGATTCAGAGGTAAGTCTACCTTACCTACAGAACCTATCTTGGTCTTTAGTGTCAAATGGTAAAATGTATACTGTAAATTTTCATTTTTTCTCTATTGCTACTTTTTCCTAATTCTTATTTGTTTATTTTACTAATTTATAGAAGTCATTACTTTAGAAGCTCTAGATTTAATAAAACATTTTAAAGTATTTTTGCTAATGAAAAGCAAGCATTGATATACAAACAAAAATAACATATATGAATGGGAAATCTGAATTCCATTTATAAGAAAGAGCTGTGTTAAGAATAATTTAATGAGAAGAAGAATCAGAATATATGAATTCATGTTGCAACTTTACCAAATGTCACTTATGTTTTGTAACTCTCAGTTTTGTGAATGTGTGCATGATGCATATAGCCACACCATGCTTATGTGTGCAGCTATGCTTGTACAGAAAATAGTTAATGTAATAACTCTACAGCTTTGTGAGAGCCCAGGGTATAATTTACCTGAAGTGACTTGGTAAATCCAAAATACATGAAAATGCCTGCTGATAATTACCAAAGAGTTACCTATAATTGAACAATTTAAACAGAAACATGGCTTGACAATCTATATGGGGGATATATTTATTTTTGATATTCCATTTAAATTTGAAAGATGGTTTCGTTATTTCATAATGCATAAAAGTAATTATAGTTTTATTTTTGCCAACAAAGAAACTATGTACCTAAACATTACTTTAAATTTAAGTTGTTTTGTTACATTATTATAACACATCAATCAAATTTCTATGTATATCAACTTAATATTTTGGCTAAACTTTTTATAGTGGAAAGAAAGCCTACATCTGCTAATGTACCTGAATAACTAATAATTATGCATGATGGGAATAACTAGTGTCACTAAACTGCTCTTTGGGAATAAATTACCAGATGCTTCGTTAGGGAATAAAATTACTTAATAGTTTTTGATAGTTATGTGAAAATTAATTTAAAATGTAAACTTGTAACAATACATAAGATATACAATTATAAAAGCACTTCAACAAGTTAATTCATTCTATTTATTATTTGTTCTGTTATATGAAATGGGCTACTTATTTTATGTGTTATATTATTGGCCTTTGGTACTCTCAAACATATAAAAACAGAGGCTCAATTAATTTTATAACTTTTTTGTCATGTTGGTAAAAGTGTATAATGTTTTGAATGATGACTGCTTAACTATGAATTACTATTTCTACAGATCAATGGGTGTAATCCCATCAAATTCCTAACACATGTTCATGGCTCTACTGTCCTTCATCTAAAAATTATAGATTGCACTAATCCTGCATCTGTGATTCCATATGAACACAATGTGTGTTGATCCTTTCTCCTTAAACTTTCAGGTTCATTTTGATCTAGTTGTTTCTATGTAGCCAAAAGTTCAAAGAATTTCTCCTAAAGTAAATTTTGATCATTATGAGGCATCATTTGATGGTCTATGTTGAAACCAGGACACACAAACATATACACACATGCTCAGAGAGTGAAGGGGAGAGAGAGAATGAGAGAAGAGAAACTTGTAATATTAGATGCTTATTTCCATTGGCTTGCTTTCACAATCACATGAAAGTATAAGATGCTTCCATAGACTACAGGGTTCTTTCTTACAGTAACAAACCATCCTCAAGGTATGCATGCATATCACAATAAATAACTTCCTAATGGGGATTGTTTTTATTGGTTCTAGAATCCTTTGTTCCTTGATTACACTTAAACTCATAAGCTAATCATCTTTTTTGTGAAGAGAGCTTTTCAAAAATGCACATCCAAGGCCACTTGTAAATTGTAATTGTAAGTGGGTCAGCCAACAGCTCAGAGAGAACATCAAAATCTTCCCTAAGCTGCTCATATCAATATCTCCAGCTGCTTTGTCCTTGGGGGACAAGGAAACTGGATGGTGGGTCAGTCCAGCACTTAAAGTGACTTGCAGCAGCAGCTGGCAGTGCTGCCTTCCTCTGTCACAAATCAACATTCAGGAACAAGTATCTGCTCTTAAGGTAATTCAGGAAATCTTCCCTGCTGATCACTGTGATAGATATTATTTTATGTCATTTAAAATTATAGTGTTTGTTTTCTAAAAAGTACATTTGTAAAATAGTTTTGAAACATTACAAAAATTTTATTTAAATGGGTGACTCAAGCATGTTGGTTTAAATTAAACCACATGCTTGTGATGTTCATGGAGTTATGTAAGGACTATATTTTATGAAAATGCAGGGTGCAGAGCAGCAAAATTTAATCTGGAGGGCACTTGTCCTCAGCCATGCGCGACAAGATGTATTAGCCATGAATGGATTGCAGCTCTGCTACTTGAGTTTCTTTAATTTTCACAACCAAGATTGTAAAAGGAATCAGTGGTATTGAATCCCACTGGCTATGGCAAAAAGGCACTGCTCAGAGATAAAGAACAATTTATCTTCTGCTGTAAAAGAGAGCAGTTTTGGCAGATAGTAAAATACATCACAGTATAATATACTCTAGGAAAAGCATTATAAAGTAAGGATTTTTTTCCTTAAAGTTTTAAGAGTACTGATTCAATATACCTCTATCAATAAAAGGTAATGAAAGTGCTAATTGCAAATTAAAAATATTAAAAATGTAAATTACAGTCTAGGAGGGCATAAGCATATGTCTTTATGCGACATATTCTTAGCAATGATTCAGTAAGAAGAATAACATTTCACTAAGAAAACAAACATACTAATTAAGCTTCCGATATTCCATGTATTACCACTAACTCAAATTGGATATTGCCAGATTAGAATGGTGGGGATTTAATGGATTTTGTGGATGCTATTTTGTCTTACCAGTTTATAATATACACATTATGTGATTTATCATGCTCAGATTTTTATAAATGCCTGGGGACTTCACCCTTGAATGGTAGAATTATTTCCTCTCAGTTTGAAATCTTGTTTTTCACAGTTTTTTTTCCATGTGTAGTGCCTATAAAGAATTAGGTTACTGAAGGAATGATTGTGTCTTCCTTGTTTATTATTCCCATTCAGTACATATTCAGAAAAGTTTTGTGATCTTCCAAGTAATAATAATTAACATATTAATTTCTACATTATGACTTTTGAGCACTGGAACAAGAGAGAAATACTATTTCTGAGGTCATAGAACTACACCAGACAGACACTCACTTAATGGCATTAAGTATACACTTAACCTTTCTTTGCCTTGCATGAACGGAACAAGTTCCTCTTTAAGACAATAGAAAATTAGTTGTCTTATTTTGCAGATGATTGTGTACAGCTTTTATTTTCTCCATGTCACTAAGGTAATACTGATATTAGTGTGCTGATATTAGTCTTGTGTAAAACAAGACTTTCCTCTTTCATTGTTGTGATAATTTCATACAGCATAATCAAAAAGTGTTCTAATGTGTGAAGAAATCTGTACCATAAAAGCAGGTACAGGATGTGTAATATTTCTTTAATATCAGTACCTTTGCTATTCAAATGTAAAATTTAGGGACTGCATTACTCTGTCAAATGTGTACCTTTACTTTATAAAACTAATTATCAAGCAAGATTAATGTGAATGACAACAGCCTCTAATGGTTGTCAACATTATCATTCTTGTAAACATCCATGCCACTGAGCTTACTGAACAAAGAATTAAATGCAAAGAATCCATCAAAGGGAAAAGTTTATTTTAAGGGTAGATAGGTCATTTAATTCTCTTTCTAACTCAGTATCCAGGTTGTAATTTTGATATAATATATTCCTTTATTCTTAGATTACATGAATTCTTTTTCATAGGAAAGTATATATATTTTATAAAATAGTTTGTTTTCAATAATATTCAAATGCATTCCAGGTGAAATCATAGCCCCAAACACCTATCTTCCACCATGTTAATGGCTTTGGACTTAGCCTTATGTATCAGCTCCAAGGATTTGTAATTCATAGTGTACAGGTCTCATTAGAAAACATAAAATTTATGGATGATATTAATTTTTTAAATAATATTGGTCTAAGATATTATTTTATTTACTTTAATTCAGTAAATATTTTATGTATAAAATAAATAATACATAAAATAAATATCTTAATATTACAAAAATGTAAAGACATACCATAAAAATCTACAAGATAATTGAATGTATAACTTTAATTTACTGAAGTATTAGAACACTATTAATGGCACTTTTTTTAATGCTTTTTTTTTACATTTGCTTACATTGGCATTGATATTTGAACAGATATTTGTCTCAATTACCACTTCCCTGTATATGTGGAAACAGGGCCAATTTCTTTACAAGACTTAGATAAATGTTTCAGAGCTGCACAACCATGTATGTTCCCGCTCTTACATGCTCTCTCTTGACCTCCTTCCCTCAAAGAGAGGGAGAAAAAGAAATTGAAAAGACATATATGTGTGTGTGTATTGTATATACAGCAAAAATATAAAAGGATGTATATATATATAACAAAATATTATATCTAGCTATCCATCCATAAAATCCTTATTCGTATCAAAGTCCCAAGCAAGCAAGTTCTAAGAAGTTGCCAAGATTCTTTAGTTGATTCTCTCAAAATCATGTGAATTCAATCAATGATTTAGAGCTAGACTATAAGAAAACTTAATTATTGTACCTTTCAGAAAGATAATCAACAGTGACAATAACTATGAATCTCGTTTAACTCATGGTCAAACCTGTTTTCTTCAGCACGTGGGTGGGTGGTGCTGGTACAGTGAAAACATCTCGTAAACATTTGGGTGGGATTTGGGGAAACTCACTTTGCCCTCCATAGAAAGGGTTTTTATATTCCTTTTATTTTTTTCCAAAGATTCTAGCTTCATGACCATGTCACTTAAATGGTGAGAAGGGCTTTTCATATTTTCTTGTTGGACCTTCGTGCTTCATCCAGTGTTCTCATTAGCCTCAGCAACTTCCCATATCTGGAAAGGCCATGCAAGATGGGAACCAAATAGGGAAAATGCTTGCTGTGTCCTCTGTTGTGTGTAGTGATTTACATGTGCACATACCACAAACACAGTGTGTGCACACTGTGTGTACAGTGTGCTGTAACTTGAACGTTGAAAAGACTTCTCTGACATGCATGTCTGTTGTCCTTTTATGTCAATCATTTCACAATCCATAATAACAACGCAACACAGGGCTTTTTCAAGGACAGTGCCATAGCTCTACATTCAATATCCACCCTTAACCATTAAAATAGGATATTGGTTTAATTGAAGAAGATTCACTATTACAACAATGTGGAACAACCATTAGCAAAGTACTTAAGAAATGCCAGTATGTCCACTTGAGGCTGAAGGTTTACTGTTTTTAACTGCTGTGTGTGTAGTGTTTCCTAATAATTTCACATGTAACTACGGTGGCTCTTTCTACCCATACCTAACTTCCAGTACACAGTTCAGAAAAAATTATTTTTCTCGGAGATGGTAGACCTAAATTGCTTCTATATTTTAGTTGTTAAGGATAAAATGCTTTTAAAAGCCAATGTTAATTTTGTTAAAATTATTAATCTGAGATGTAATAATTCAGAAATTTTCCTTCTCATGTAATATATTGCCTTTGTTTAAAAAATAGCAATCTGACAAAGGGGAACAATGAGTTAAGTCTTGAAGATAAAATAGTGTGTTTTCAGAGAAATATGAAAAAATTATGTTTTCCTGCTCTTGCAAAGCTCTAGAAGGTGTAGTCAGAGAATATTTTTTGACTGAAGACCTATATTTATTTATTACTCTGAATCATAATATTCAGGTACCATATCTAATGTAAAATTTGTGGAAGTATAAATAGAATTTAGAATGACTGACACACTACACCAGCACTGTAAAATAATGCATATCTTCTGTGTGCATTAAGTACGTGGAATTGCATATTGTGTCCTACACCAAGAAGTTGCAATTTTTCTTTTTCTTGGTATTGTGTTGCTGATGATTTAAGTCTGGGCAAAACTGAGAGCATTTAGATACAAGAAGTAACCCAAAGGTATTTCAAACATTAATCTCAAAGCCAGTGCTTTCTCCTTCCTTCAGTTTCACCCACTCTCTTCCTTTTCGGTCCTTCCGATAATTTAGTTAGGTATCACCAGTTACAATGTACCACCTTTAAATTTTTTGTCTTATAACAATAAAAGAAGCATGTGGGGGGAAACAAAGAGTATTATGGAAGATTCTTAATAAAAATATAGCTATTTCAGATTTGAACTTTAGTTTTGTCTCAACGCATGCTAAAATTCAGAATAAAATATGTACCTATGTGAAAATGATAGGCAAAATGCAATTTTACACTTAGAAAAATAATCAGTGCCAGAGAGTAAATGACGTTCATGTAATTATAAGGAAAAGATTTCTGGCAAATTGAGATAATAAAACATCATCCCACAAGAAGTCATTTTAATAATTGAGAATGAAATTAAAATTTTAATAACCATTTTCTCATATCCCTGTGTGCCATATAAAAGTGGCAAGTAGGTTTGGGACAACCTTACATATAATTTGGGATAATTAATCAGAGAACTTAGCTGGTATCAAATTTTTATTTTAGTGCTTAGACAATGTGGCTAAAATTACCGAAAATTTTAGTGATATCCGTGGCTTTCAGGAAATTGAGGAAAGCACAGGGAGTGTATAGTACGTACCTTTATGCTTCGCTAAAAGTCAATGCTTTATTGTTCCTTTCCCCAAAGTGATATGAGAGCCAGATACAAGGAAATAATTGCTCAAATTAAGTTTTATTATTATTACTATAAAATAGTAACCAAATATTAGAAAATCTTACTCTTTGCTATTAAAAAAAGATGTAAGAGCAGTGTGTATAGCACCTTTGTTTAGTCAGTACCATTGCTACAAAGGGAAATACTTGAAATTGTAACTTTAATCAACAGAAGAACTGCTTTCACCATTTTGTATTTAGACTTCCAGGTACTGTATTGTTCATTTTGAACTTTGCAAAAATATTGTTTTAATCACTTAACTCCATAGCTTGTCAGCTATATCTATGAGAGACTCATAGACTGAAGATCAAATATTTTAAAATGATGGGATTTTTGGCTTTGTTTTTGGAATACTGGGGATCCATCCCAGGTCCTGCAGTATGCTAGAGAACTTTTCTACCATTGAGCCACATTTTTTTAGCCTTAAAAATGAGTTTTTAGCCAGACACCAGTGGCTCACACCTGTAATCCTAGCTACTTGGTAGGCTGAGATTTGTGGTTCACTGTTTGAGGGCAACCTGGACAAATACTTTTCTCCATCTCCAAAATAACCAGAGAAAAATGGACTACAGGTATGGCTTATGTGGTAAAGCAACTGCTTTGTGAGCACCTGCTGTGCAAGCACAAATCCATGAGTTCAAACCACCATCACACACACACAAAAAAGAAAAGAGTTTTTAAAAAGCAATTTATTCATACACTGATTAACAACAGAGTTATAACCCTGCTACTCAGTCACTAACACAGGGGCAGCTTAAAATTCAATACTTGGCTCTGTCTATTTCTAAATGTTAAAATTCTATTTTCATTTCTCAGATAAATTGTCTGCTACATAATACTCCATCTCCAGACCTAAGAATGGACGTTAACAACAAAGTAATAAATTAAAATATATTCCTCAAGAATAGACCAAGACATTTCTATTTTTGGTAAACTTCTAAGAATTAAAAAACAAGAAGACTTTTTACTTAGCCTTGGGTTAACAGTCAATTTAGATTATTTATGTTTAAAAGAAATTTAGTTTACCATTTTGGTTTGCATTTTTCTTTTAAGTGTTAGGGGCATTTTATTGTACCATTCCAGGACAAATGTTTATATTATAACCAATATGAATTATAGTCCTGGAACTATTCAAAGAAATGACAATTTACCAAGTACAAAATTTATAATTAATAAATATTTATGAACATAGAGGTACATAAGGAATACGTTCTGGTGGTACATGAAAATTATACTTTGGAAAATAAGATTGAAAATGTTCTGTCTTGCAGCTTATAATGGTCTATTGATATCCTAAGCTGAAAGATGTTTGATTGGTGGGAAGATGAGGTACAGCCTACTGCTGTTTAACCAACCAGCTTTCTCCTTTGTGAGCTAAAATGACACATTCAATTTTTAGATGTGTTCCCAAAATAAACACCACATGTCCCTATCTTCTTCATAACTAGAAACATACATATGATTAATTTCTAGCCAAAAACATCATGGGGAAGAAAGGAAAAGAACAAAATTTTTCTGTCAAGAATTTTACAGGAAGAGTGTATGATTTTCTTCTTCTGGGTCTAGATGCTTTCTCATTGGCTGGAATGAGATGTACTATTGGAGCTGGAGAGAACTTCAGCTAATTGGCAACATGGAGGTTAGGAGAAATGCAAGTCTTAGCAACAAGGTAGAAGGAACTTAATTTTGTGATAGTTAGGAATATCATACCATTCCTGAACCACCTACCTCTGAAACTGTCTTTGACTAGAATGACAACTAGGAAAAAATAATAAGATCATACCAGTGGAGTAAATAATTTGATAAACTTAGAGAAGTTAGAGGCAGTGGAGGATTTGGACATGAATGTGAATGTGTGGTACTTTGAATTGTAACGAATTTTCAATCTAACTTTTTAATTAGGAATAAGTGCAGAAAGTGCATTTTAGTTAGATAATGCATTTCACCAATTCCAAAATGCCTTTAATTGTGAGATGCACTTTTATGAAGTACTAGTGATAAAACGTCTCCTAAATACCACTAAATTTTCAGATCATTTCTACTGCCTTCAACTTAAAATGCTTGCAAGTGACAATTATTATCATATATTTTAATAGCAAAACAACACATTTTCATTGAATAGCATTTTACATATAGCTTTGAAAGGAAGTATATCCATTCCTCCAATATTGAATAATTGAATAATAGTTAATATTAAATGGGCATTTCTTTTCCTTTTTTATTTGTTTATTTTATTTTTTTGTTCATTTATTCACATGTGCATACATTGTTTGGGTCATTTCTCCACCTTTCTCTCCTACCGCACCCTTTCTAATAATATGTTTCATAATTTCACAATTTACTTTTGACCTATCAATGAAATAGTTGAGGACACTTTCAGTGGCAAAGTTGCCACCCTATGTTCTCAACAATGCACACGACTCAAGTGAAGTGAGAAAAATATGAAGAGTTTAGACAAAGTTTGTATATGTATTGGTAAGGTCATTATTGTCTTTTCTCCTGCTTGATGCAACACAAATGTAAAGGTAACATGGATGTGTTTTAAGATGTGTCACAACTTCCAAGATAATGAAGTGGATGCACTTCCTAAAATCAAAGACATTCAGGGGGTTTGTTTTCACTGAGCGGTTGTGTCATTTTATGCATAAAAGTTGATTAAATTCATCTGGATGAAACATCTAATTTTAATAGAAATTTGTGGGAAATAAAAATTGGAATGGTCAAATCCTTTAGATCCTTCAGCCTTAATACAAGTTTCACTTGATCTTACCAAATATTCATCCAGTAAAATGTCAGAAAATAATCAAATTTCGAAAAAGCTAAAATGGTACAAAACAAAGTTACATAGGGAAATCTTTGTGACTGCTTGAACTAAGTATATTTATTGACTATAATCACAAAGATCAATTGATTCCTTACAAATATCTTTAGAGCTGCTGAATTCTTTATTTAATGAGAAAAAATCCATTTCCTTTTTCCAAATTTTCATTTTTCCCTGTATAGCATGCAAGCTCCAAATAAGATCAAAACTGATTTTGAGAATAAAAAAATCTTTAGAGAGGTAAACTTAAGCCAATAAATGCTAACCAATCCAGTCATTTTAGTCAATAGTCATCATATCAGCAAAACCTTTGTGTTTTTCAGTTCCCTAAGCAGTGATATGCAGAAACAGAAGAATATTGAGCTTTCAGGGGGAAAAACTGTTCATGCTTGCTATCTTTCACAGCACTGTGGATTACTCACAGTTCACAGCATGTGAAACAATGCAATCTGTTTTTCATATATCCAAACTAATTACATGCTGACTTCCTCCCAGTATTGTTATGATTTGGGTTACAAGGACAAAAAAGTGGGATAAAAACAATCAAGACAGTATTAATGACCTAATATTTATATGTACATATAAGCATTGACTTTCACTTTTACTTCAAAGCCATTATACAGAGGAATCAAGACCCACATGTTTAATTTTCAAATGAGAATAAATATTATATAATTAAGGATCTAATAAGTTATAACTCCCAATTCTGATTTGTGAGCAACACTAAAATTATTTCTATTTTCCCTTATACACTAGTCATGGACAAACTAAATCAAGTTTTTAGATTTATACAGGCATACGACAGTGCAGAATAATGAAATGATATGTCCTTATGGAACATAATAGAAAACAATAAGCCAATATGAAACTGTGCTGTTGACAGTCAAAGCTTAGTACATGGAGATAAGAAAAACATGATTAATCTGCAAATGTAGAATATTCCTGAAATAGGATCATAATCAGAAAAAAACATACTATTTTAAAAATCAAAAATAATCACCTGGATCAGATTGCTGGTGTTGGTGATTTTAAATTACGAGTGGCAAGGTTCCTTTGCTTTCTATTACTTTGCAATTATCACCCACATACAAGTATCAGAGCTCTTCACTTTACAGCTACTACCTATTTGAGTTTTCAGGAATATGGAAACAAAATTGGGTAGACATTCACAACAAGGCTCTCGAAGCCAAAGGAATAAGAGGCTGACTCTGGTCTTCATCTCTTTAGAGACTGCCTTAAGATAACACAAAGTAGATCCTAAAACAAGTTCATGTCTAACTACATTTCTGTTAGATTGGCTTTAAGACTTTTAATCTTCTGAGTCTTCTGTGATTTTTTCTCATTCATGATTCTTTGCTACTTTTTAGCCATTTAAGCTTCATATTCTGGAGTGAAAAGTAACAGGTAATTTTTGTTAATTAAAAAATACTTCCATTCATTTGCTTGACTGCTTTTCAAAACAATACAGATACTGTCTTATTGAATATCTACTATATGTCAAACATGATGCCAGTTGCTGGGGATACAGAGATGAATGAGACATTTCCACTCTCAGGGGCACATGGTTTGGTGAACAAGACAAAGAGAAACACAACTAACTCTAATATGATGTGATATGGTAAATGTTATACTTGAAATATAATTAAATATGATGTGAGCACAGATGGTATGATTAATTCCATGGGAGAGGAAGGTCAGGCAATTCTGTGAGCGTGTATGGGAAATGCTATTTTTAAAAGCATCAAATACACATTATTAACAGATGATTGTATTTGAGTCTTGGCACATATCTATTTGTGAAAATCTGGGATATTATGAGAAGAAAACACAAATAACTTCAACAATTATGAACATATCTTAACCAATCACAAAACCAAATATTCAAGAAACAGCAATGCCCTAACTTCCAAAGCAAGTGATCACAAAGAGATATTGATTTTGGAGACAGTGTTAAATTGTCTCATAATTTGATGCTGCTGTTCACATGATTTGCTGCCTTCTGTATCTGCAATCTTTTTGTTGTTGTTGTTGGTTTTGGTGCTAAGGATTGAACCCATGGCTTCATGTATGCTAGGCAAGTGCTATAGCACTGAACTGTATTCCCAGCTATATATTTACAATACTGTCTTTACTAAGTGGACACATTTTCCAATGACTTAACCTTGATGTTTTACCTTATTCTTACTCTAAAAGTGAGCTTCTTAGCCTCCGTAGTGCTAGAAACACAGGTGTGTACCATCATACTTGGCTTTAGAAGTTGCTTTTGTCAGTACTTGGGGAAAACTTACAAGTTAGAGGACAAAGAGGCTGGGTCATCATTGTTAAGAAAAGACAATTATTAAGCCTGGAGGCAGGCTGGTGGTCAAGCAAGCCATGTTATATTTTGTGAGTTCAAGTATCATTTTTATTTTCACTCATGAAAACTATATTATTCAGGGTTCTCAAGAGAAATAGGACCAACTGAACAAATTTAATATGTAGGAGGAAATTTTTTTTGTAAGATGGAGGATCAGGGAAGCCACTAGGATAATCAGTCTGAGTCCAAATGTCTAACAACCAGGGAGCCAATAGTATAAATTAACTGAAGCCAATCTTACTTACAAAGTACTTGGGAGATAAATATTGGATGAGATGCAAAAATGGACAATTAACAAAGTCTGACTTGCACAATCAAGTTGAAAACTAAGAGCTAAAATGTAACAGTGTGAAATGTTAATTATATTTACAATAATTTGTATTTCGCTGATTTTAATTTTTTTGAAATGATAATTGCAGGCCAGCCATAGTGGCACAAATTAGTAGTCTTAGCACTTAGGAGACTGAGAGAGGGAAGACTCAAAGTTTCAAGCCAGCCTGGGGCATATATGGAGACCATGTCTCAAAATAAAACCAAAAAATGTCATAACTATATTGGAAAAT
Organism: Castor canadensis; assembly: GCF_047511655.1. Lineage (NCBI taxonomy): Eukaryota > Metazoa > Chordata > Mammalia > Rodentia > Castoridae > Castor > Castor canadensis. The sequence goes on along the minus strand of NC_133392.1, from coordinate 102,971,398 downwards.
GAAAACATTGACATCCAAAATATTTTAATATCTATTTAATAAAAATAAGTTAAGCATCTGATACAATGAATTAACAGATTCTAATTATTTTAAGTATAAGTAGTTAATATAATATAGCTCATAACCATAAAGCCAAAGTAAAAATTTCAGAAGCATATAACTATATTTATTTCTAAATGAATCTGCCGATTAAATTAATATTAGAAAAAAGCTTCAGGTTATTCCAGGCTTAATGGCAGTTATACAAAATCTGTACTTGTGTTAGTTGTCTCACATGATTTTTAAAAAAAAATAGAACCTTGTGTTACATTTCAGTGGTAGAATGCTTGTCCAGCATGCAGTAGGTCCTAGGTTCAAGACCCAGTGCTGCAAAAAAACAAACAACAACAAAAAGGTGACACTTTTGCTGGGCACTAGTGGCTCACACCTATAACTGTAGCTACTTGGGAAGGTGACATTAGGAAAATGTAAATCGTGGTTTAAGGGCAAATAATTTGTGAGTCTCCATCTTCTTTAATAACCAGAGTAAGATGGACTGTGGTGTGAATCGAGCAGTAGAGTGACTACTTTGCAAGCATAAAGTCCTGAGTTCAAACCCCAGTCCCACAAAAACAAGATGGAAAAAGTTTTTATATTGGTGTTAATATAAAATCTTATTTCATAACTATTTCATTCGAGGCCAGCCAGGTAAGACATTTTACAGACCACCTCTCACCCAAAAACAAAAAAAATTCAGTGTGGTGGTACATGCCTATGATCCCAGCATAAATAGGATAGGACCATGGTCCAGGCAGGCCAGGATATAAATGCAATACTCTATTCAAAAAATAACTAAGAACAAACAGGGCTGGAGGCATGGCTCAGGTGGTAGACTACATGCCTAGCAAGAAATAGGCCTCAAGTCAAATCCCAGTACCACTCACAAAATACCCATAATTCATTATTTGGTAATTAAATACTTTTATATAGAAATCAAGGATATCACTCTTAAGGATATATCTGAAGGAATGTGACTCAGGTTACTACAAAAGCACCTGCACACCCATGTTTGTTGCAGCACTATTCACAATAGCCAAGTTATGGAAACAGCCAGGATGCCCACTACTGATGAATGGATTAAGAATATGTGATATTTACACACAACAGAATTGTATTCAGCCATTAAGGAGAATGAAATTCTGTCATTCTCAGGTAAATGGATAGAACTGGAGAACATCATCTTAAGTGAAGTTACTCAGGCTCAGAAGGCCAAAAATCACATGTTTTTTCTCGTATGCAGTTTATAGACCTAAAACAAATGCAGTAATATTATTAGACATGGGTCACACACTAAGGGGAGAACATACGAGGGAGGGATAGGGAAAGGGAAGGGAACCAAAAACTTGAATGTGGTTTATGTGCTCACTGTAGAGGGGCGAATAAAGTAATCCTAAACTGGCAGAAGCCATTATGGGAAGGGGACTAGCCAGTAGTGAAGAGGTCTGGTATACATGAACCAATTTGAGTTATAATACACATATGCATGGAAACAACATCCATAGCTGTATAGCTCTCTTTATCTCAAACTAGTAAAAACACCATATTTTTCTTATCATTTATGTTTTTTTTTCTACAAAATTGGAGAACAGCAGGGCAGAACAGGTTCTGCCAGGAGGTGGGTGGGGGAAGAGGAAGGTAGCCTAAATAACGTATACACATGTAAATAAATGCAAAACTGATAACAAAATATATTTTAAAAAATGAAAAACAAAACAAAAAAACAAAAAGAATTCTTCTTGACTATATCACCTGTGAAACTTGATCTTGTTCATCTGTGGACATCTTTATGTGATGGCACTGACAACATGTTAAAGCCCTAAGAAGCATTTTCCTTATTTATACAATGCTACTTCGAACATTATCCATTTTGTAAATACATCCTATATTAAGTTTATGAACAAGAAAGTGAAAATATGATGTGCACGAGATACAGGAGAAAATAATTTGTGATTGAGCAAGGATGTCACACTTGAGGTGGGCACTGGCATTTAAGATGACAAGATTATTATTCACATGGAACCGGGCATTTGTTTCCCCAAAATATTATGCAGAATCGCTAACCATCAATATAAAAGTAAACTTTACACCGGTTAAAATTGCTAAAAACCGAAGCAAGACTAAAGAGGAGAATTTGTGGATACCTAGTTTTATAATAAGGAGTGAGAAGAACAAAACAAAAAAATGCCAAAGGAGACTGGGGTGGAATGAAAAATAAGAGAACCCACAAAATGAATCATAAAAGTAAGCAAAGTATATTAGAAAAAGAAGGGTTAGTTTTCAAATTGTAGAAATTAGTGATAAAAGTTATTCCAAGTAAGTGGCAGGGGAATGAAGAATTGAAGGCAAATATTATTGGAAGATGGTTAGGACTAAAGAAGAACAAGCAAAAACAATGAGTAAACAATACTATCTTGAAATAATTGGCTGTAAAACAAGAAAGATGCTGCAAGGCAAGCTGTAGAAGAAAGAAAACAAAATGACAACAAAGTGCCCCAAAATAGGCACTTCAAACACATTTATAATGAGGTAGATAAGGAAACTGAATGACTTTAAGAAGTAAATATCAAATAAATAAATATCATGGGTGATATACATCCACAGAATTTAAATCTGTAAATAGATAAAAGAGGTTAGCATAGAGGTAGAGTATAGGATTGGCCCATTTTAGATTAGATAGATGCTAGAAAGATTAGAAAGACAGATAGATAAAGATAGATGCATGCATACACACATACTTACATATTTATAACATATATCTAAATATATTTATATATATATATAGGGAATCTTTGACTTTTTTAAAGTAAAAATCGAAGTCATTTATTTAAGATAGAAAGAGTGAAGAAAAATTTAGGAAGCTAGAGAATTAAGTTTTGGAAGATCTTTTGTGTATAAAACTGAGAAATAGCAAACAAATTTTCCTAAAACCAAATAATTGATGTCTTTATAATTAAAATTCATTAAATTGATAGACGATGCATGTTACTTTACAGATATTTTACAACTACTACAAAAAATGGAGTATAAGGAAAAATACCTCATACTTGCTTTGAGAAAATTGGTTGTTAGGAAAAATTTTGAAACATTGGATTTATATATTATCATGTTAAGTCATTTGCAAGGTTCATACAAGAAAAACAGCCTGTATGGTGGCACATATCTGTAATTACACCTACTCAGAAAGCAAGAGCAGAAGAATTGCAAGTTTGAGACCAACTTGTGCAAAATTAGGGAAACCTTATCTCAAAAACAAAATACAAACGAAAGGGTTGGGGGCTTGGATGAAAGATTAACAGCACTTATCTAGCATGTGCAAAGTCTTGACTTCACTCCCCAGTACCTCAAAAATAAAAGAAACTAAAGGAAGGAAGAAAAACATATATTAAATGAATGTTAATTAAAATACTTGTGATCAAAATTTTGTCAAACATAGGTTAACTGTTTTTAATCAATAATTTCAATATTTTTATATTTTAGACAAATATGCATTCTATTGATTTAATATACTTAAGAGAGACAACTGAGTAGTTCTATTCTCTGATGTATTTGCTGTTGATGTGTTTTTCTTCATTTGCAAATTAATAATTCTACCTTGATAATAAAGTACATTTTACAGAATATAGTAAGGTGATAATAAAATGGAATGGATGGGCTGTGTATGTGTGTGTTTTTGTGTGAGTTTGTGTTTGTGCATGTGTGTGTTTAAAGAACTTGGAAAACTATAGAGCTGATCTGTTTTAAATATTAGTTTATGTAATTTTAAATGTCAAATACAGATAAACCAGAATAAGTATATCTTTAGCTTTCTGTCAATGTATTTCTCTTACATTGTGATAAGATTTTTGTTATTAAGTGTCTGAATAGAAATAGAATTTAGTTTTGTTTTACTTTAGATTCATTCACTTGAATAATGAATGAGAGTGACATATTAACTGTTCTCCAGAGACATTTATTCTTCCAGTACAATTTTAATGTAGAAGGACTTAAATATCTAGAATAGCATCATTAATATGGCTTCTTCATAAAGATAAGAACTAGTCTTTTAGAAATGACTGGTGCATGCTAATAAGGTAGATTATCACTATGTAAAGATCACTTATGAAAACATGGTTCAATTTAGTACTGTGAAGAGATTTTTTATCTCATTTCAATGTGTATCAGCTTCTTGAGGCAACCTTATTTCAAATACAAATAAATTGTAAATTTCATTTGATAATTCTGCAATGACTTAGATGTTTTCTTTTGTTAGTGTATGCTGTTTATATATTCTAACAGGGTTATTCTGTTTTCAATATTACTAGAAAAATCATTTGGTATTTGTGATTAGTGATATAAAATCAAGCCACTGTTTTCAATATTACTATGAGAAAGTAACTTGAAAGAATTTTAAAAAGAATGAACAATTACTTGATCAACAAACAAGTCCATTAGCAAAAATAAAATGAAATAAAACAGTGCAAGTTTCTTGATTGACATTTCTTTCCCCACAGTAGTGATTATCAATTTTTGTAGTCAGTTCTAAAATTTTTGCACATTTTACATTTGCATTTGTCTTGTGAAGATATAAAGCCAAATGAAAAGGTAGATGCATTTGTTTTAAAGTAATTACTTTTATTTTCACCAGTGAGATACTTAGAAATTACTTCTTCCTATTTAAATAGTTTAATTCTTCTTAACCACTTATCTAACATTCCATTGAGAAAATGTGCGAAATCCTTGAATTAAAAAACATTCCATGACCTCATGAATGACAGAAATGCAATGTCCATGAATCCATACTCAAAACCTGAAAATATCTTTTACTCTCCTATCTTTCAGACTATTTGATGTCTTTCAGATGTTTGTCACCTCTCCTTCATTCTCCAAATTCTCTCCATGCTTAAAATCTATGTCATTTCTCAGACTCCTGCAGTAGCCTTCTAACTGGCATCCCTTTCTTTCTTCCTTCTATTGTATCCCTTTGATAAATCTCCTTAAATTGTCTCTAATAGGATAATCAGCTAAAAACCAAATTATTCTAACACAGTGTTCTCATATGCAAACTCATTCAATGAATCCATCCAGAATTTTCAACATTGATAAATTTGTACAATTTTTATTTTTGTATTCTTATGTCCTTTCTATAACTATGTACATGCATTTTAAACATCTAAAATATATAACTAAGTATGTACTTCTTTTAGTATTATTTTTCTAATAAATATTGAGTATATGGGCATTAGAGATACAAGCAAATTTCTGAATCTCTCTGTCTCAGTTTTCTTATCTATAAAAGAGAGATACTGTTTCTAACTCAAAATATTATTGTAAAGAATTAATATACTTTATAGCATTTACATCTAGCATCAGATACATATTAGGTACTCACTCAACATTACCTGTAATTATAATGATAACAATTGTTATTTCAGAATATTTCCATATGAATCACTTAACTGAATTGCATTTGATCATTTAAACATATTATTTACATTTGTAAAGTAAAATGTAGGTGATGGAAGAATGAACTATGGAAGACATCCCTGAATATGTCATAATAGAAAAGCTCATATTATATAGTTTACCAGTTCTAAACTGTGGTTAATAGACACCTGTGGGTCCCTGAGTTTCATTTACTTCATAAATACAAATGTCTTTAATTCAAGCTACTTGGGAGAAAGAGATCAGGAGGACTGCAGTTTGAAGGCAGACTGAGCAAAAAGTAAGAAAGATCCTGTGTCAGCATCTTAAAAATTCTTAATTTTATTTATTCATTTATTCACATGTGCATACATTGTTTGGGCCATTTCTCCCTCTTGCCCCCCATCCCCTCACTCTCCCTCTCACTCCCATTGCTTCCAGGCAGAACCTGTTCTGCCCTTTGCTCCAATTTTTTTGAAGAATAGACATAAGCAATAATAAGAAAGACATAGTGTTTTTGCTAGTTGAACTAAGGATAGCAATACGGAGAGATTCCTAGCATTGCTTCCATGCACAAGTGTATTACAACCTGAATTGATTCATCTCTATCAAACCTCTTTACTACTTCCCAATTACCTTCCCATATAGACCTCTGTCGTTTTAAGGTTACTGAATTAGCTCCTCTGCAGTGGGCACATCAAACACTTTCAAGTTTTGGGTTTCCTGTCTTTCTCTATTCCCATGTATGTGTCCTCCTCTTAGTGTGTGACCCAAGTCCAACAACATTACTGTATTTGCCCTAGATCTAAAGTCCACATATGAGGGAGAACATATGATTTTTGGCTTTTTGAGCTTGGCTAACTTTGCTTAAGATGATGTTCTCTAGTTCCATCAATTTACTTGTGAATGATAAGATATCATTCTTCTTCGTGGCTGAGTAAAATTCCATTGTGTATAAATACCAGATTTTCTTAATCCATTTGTCAGTAGTGGAGCATCTTGGCTGTTTCCATAACTTGGCTATTGTGAATAGTGCTGCAATAAACATGGGTGTGCAGGTGCCTCTGGAATACCCTGAGTTGCATTCCTTTGGGTGTATCCCCAGGAGTGGGATTGCTGGATCATATGAGAGATCTATGTTTACATTTTTAAGAAGCCTCCATATTGTTTTTTCATAGTGGTTGCACGAGCTTGCATTCCCACCCACAGTGTATGAGGGTTCCTTTTTCCCCACATCCTCGCCAACATTTGTTTTTTTTGATGATAGCTATTCTAACAGGGGTGAGGTAGAATCTTAGTATGATTTTGATTTGCATTTCCTTTATGGCCAGAGATTATGAGCATTCTTTCATGTGTTTTTTGGCCATTTGAATTCTTCTTTTGAAAAAGTTCTATTTAGTTTATTGCCCATTTCTTTATTGGTTCATTGATTTTGGGGGAGTTTAGTTTTTTGAGCTTCCTGTATATTCTGGTTATCTGTCCTTTGTCTGATGTATAGCTGGAAAATATTGATACCTATGCTAAAAATAAAATAAAATAAAAAGAGAGAAAGATCCCATCTCAAAAAACCAGATGTCATGGTGCTGCATGCCAGTAATATCAGGTATGTGAGACACATAAGTAGGATCGTGAATTGAGACTGACTCTGGGCAAAAAGTGGGTGACACTATCTGAAAAGTACAAAAAAACAAAAGGGGTTCAAGTGGCAGAGGGGTTGCCTAGCAAGTGCAAGGCCCTGAGTTCAAAACCTCAGTACCAACAATAACCATGTCACTATGTTGACATCTACCCTGATTTTACAAAAGCAATAGTGGGTAAAATATTGCCAGGCACTTTAGTGAGAATTAGCACAACATCCTGTGGCATCCCTGAATTGAAAAGAACACCAAATGATTGAGTATACATGTATTTAACACATGAAGAACTTCTTTTGCATATTCAAAATAAAGTGATAGCAAGGAAATAAGTCCCAGGGTGATTGACATGCTAACTGAATTAACCATATTTTCCAAGCAACAATATTTTTCTTTGAAGAGGTGATTTTTCCTTGGCAAAATGAAAGTTAAACAAAAATAGGTATTTGGAAGACATTTTCTTTTAAATTGTTTGCTCTTTTTTCCTTTTTCTTGGTATTTTTATTAGGATACATTTATTATACGGGGGGGGGGATTCATGGTGACAATTCCAATTAGGCTTGTATTGTATATGGGTTTGATCACCTCCACCCTCTCTCCTCCTTAACTCCCTCCTTGCCCAACTTAAAGCAATGGCAAGAGGCTTCTTCATTCTATTTTATATAAGTACATGAAGTTCACCAACCATATACCCTCATCTCAATCTCCTTCATTTACCTTTCTCCCTCCCTCCCTCTAGTATACCCCCAAACACCATACCTATTTTACAGTCCTGTCTTTCATTGTTAATATTTAAGAAAGGAGTTTCTTAATATACACCCATGTGAGTATACTTTACTTTGGTCCATTCAACACCTTCCAGTACTCTTTCTTATCCCTTTGCCTCTTACCTACATTTTTTAACGATTTTCAGTACATATCCTTGTATCCTCTACCTTCACAGATGTTATGTTTTACAATATTACTTATGCTCTTTCTCTTTTACTTTCCCTCTTTCCTTGAGTTCCATAGAGTAGTTCCACTATTACAAATTTGTTCTACATATGAGTTTGTATATCATCATACTTGTTTTTGTGTATATGTTTATCTTTTTTACCTATATTCCAAGTATAAGAGAAAACATGCAGCCTTTTTCTTCCTGATCCTGGCTTACTTCACTTAACATAATGTCCTCCAATTACATCCATATACATTCAAACCACATGTGATTATTCTTTATGGTTGAGTAAAACTCTTGAAAATAAACCCTTCACAGGATTTCTGTTGCAAAGTTGCACATCAGTGAGAACTTAAATTAATTTCTGATGTCTTTATTCTAGCACTATAAACTTAAGTGTTTTGTAGTTCTTATAGCATATTTTAGATGATGTGGCTGGTGAGATTCACAAATGATATTCTTTTTTAGATTGGGGTATCACTCTAATATAATGAACCACTATTTTCTAATTCAGAAATGCATGATGCTACAAATCATACTTAGGTAAGAGACACATTTGAAGATCAGTATAAACAAATGGATTTTAATGCTACAAAGCAAAACTATTATTGACATATTATGAGGTTCCACAAAATAATCATTTAGAAATCATTATTTAAGTTTTGGTATAGTATAAAAGAATGATTAATATATTTATTTCCTTAATTGTAGTTATGGTATCACAAGTACATTCATATGTCCAAATTCAGGAAACTACCTAATAAACATGCACAGTTTTTAAAAATATTAATTATACCTCAATAAAGGTATTCACAATTTAAAAAAATTTTAAATACTTTCTAAAATATTCATAATTTTATGACAGAGCTGCTAATATATTCACCAACTTTCAAATCTATAAATGTGAGGACAAGATTTTCTTCCTATGCTCAAATATATTGTCACAGATTGAAGAATCAGAATAGAATCCAGTTGTCCTCTATTAAGGGAGATATTTTAGATATGAAAGAAATGTAAGTCAATATCACTCACATTATTTTAAAAACATATATTCAAAAATATTTAAAAATTATATGTATTATTTTATCATATGTTAACATGAAACAAGTTTGTTGTTTTATTTGTAAATGAACTGATACTATTTTTATTTCTCAATTTTAATCTCCAGTAAGATAAATATGGAAAGACATAAGTTATATAAACAGGATATCTTTGGGTTTTAAATACTTTTTTAGAGTGTGAAGGTGATGATACCAAATGCTTGGGAATTGCTGCCCACAGGATAAAGCTTACATAAAGTAGTGACACTAGGAGGAGACAGCAGTGGTGAAGAATGCCTTGCAAAAGTATCTCATAGTTCCTCACCATCTGTATAGGAAGATGTTTGGTCTAAGGCTCATCTGCAAAAGAAAGTGGCAAATGCATCAGAAAGAATTCTGAAAATGTTTTGCCAATCAAATGTAACTGGAATACAAAATCACAGACTTGCCAAATGAAATGCTTACTCCTAAAGGGAAAGGTCCATGATTCATACATTCTGATTCCTATCCGTTCCCAAGTGACAATATTTGCAATGATGTTACGCTCTTTCCAACTTCAGGATTTAAGTATACTAAAAGTATCAGAGTTGGAATTTTGCAGAAATAAGATAAAGTCTTCATATCAGAATTTTCTCTATCAACTCAAAATAGAAAATCATAACATTAAATCTTATTAATGACTTTTTTATTCAAAAAACACTGCAAAAATCATATTCTCATGTTATATTTTGAAGTGACTTTTCCTCAGTTTTTCTTATGCCCAGTGTGGCAGATGGCACATGGGTCAGGTGGTACCTTGAAGTGGACAGAACCAAATTAACACATTTGGCTGGAGGATATCTCAGGAGCCAAGCATGGTAGTAGGTAGTTGGAAACCAAATTAATCAAAAACTAAACAACAATTGCAGCCAAGACTTTCTCTAAACACACACATTTTCAATTTTTGAGGATATTCTTATAGTTCAGATTACTACTTACTTTCAGCCTTAATTATCATTACATTTGGTGCATTAAATTGTTTATAAACTTTCTATCTAAGCATATGGGAAAAATTAAGGAAGTGATAATCAAAATAGTATTCACATGTGTGGAAAGTAATCAATATGAATTTAAGAAACGTCAATTATTAATTCTAAAATTTCTTCTCTTATTCCATAAGATAGAGAAGCTACTTGCCATATGCTGGGTAAAAATAAATGAAAAACATCCCCATGTCCTGAATCTAATGTTTATTTCATGTGAATAATAAGACTTACCACATTATCATAAAAAGTTCAACAGAAGAAAAATTTTAAATGTACACTATGCTATGGATCAAGTGTGTGGCAGAGGCTAAGTGCCATGACCCAATAGTCACAGTTGACATTTTAGGAAAGCAGTCAGCAAGATATTGGGGTGGTGGTTACAAGGATCAGAGAAAAGAATTGGGAGTGAAGAGGCATGGCTAGAGAGACAGAAATGGGAATGATTCTGAGGTAAAGGAAAACATATTGCATCTTTCTGATCACACTATTGAAGAGGTCAAGCACATATAAACTTCTAAAGCTATAAACTGCTGGCAAATACTCATACTGTTTTGATCATTTCATGTGGGAGCAGAGGACAGAGTAGGCATATTGTGGAAGCAAAGTGTAACTCACAAGAATGAATGAGAACAAATTTAGTGTTTATGGAGCCAGATATATTTTTATCCTGTTGATTTTTCTAAGAGGTTTGCAAAACTGACTCAGTCTTTCCATATGTTTAGAGGATGTATTTTTGTTGTTTTTGTTCTTCTCCCCAAAATACACACATGGATTTGACACAGTGACAAATTATGTAGTTTTTAAAATCTTTAATAGAAATTTCACATTAGATGTTATGAAGATAGTCATGCATGTAATTTGCAAAAGAAATAACTTTTATTTATAAGCACATAGTTAGTTAGCACCAACTGTTAAATCACTTCTTACTAGAAAGAATCAGATATATTATATGGAATATAAAAATGAAATAATAATAAAAGTAACCAATACAGAAATTTCAAAAATAATATTCAAATAATGACATACAGTAGTGTTCCACCTTTTCCTATATCAGACAAGTTGCATGATATCCCCAATGCCTAAAATGGTGGATTCTGCCTAATGCCATACATAGCTATTTTTTCCCTATACATCTATAGGCCATGTAAAGTTTAATTTACAAATTAGGTCTGGTAAAAAATTAATAATTGTGGGTTATAAAGTACTATTAAAGTGTAATGCTTTAATATATATTACTTAAGATTTATGAATTATTTCTGGAATTTCCCATTTACTGTTTACAGACTGCATTTGAACCTCAATCAACTGAAAGAGCACAAAAGTGAAATGAGATAAGGAGGGACTATTTACATTTTGTTTATTGTAAATCAAAAGAAATATATATATATACATATTTTCATTTTCTATAATGGATGCTTCAAGAGGCAATTACTTTTGAATATGATATAACTACAAAGTGACTTGGATAACTATATCTGATTATCAAATATTATGGTAAAATAATATATATAAAATATTATTTTTGAAATCATTAAATTACAGTAAAGTTTAATATTGCTTTAACATTTCTGAAATTCTATAGCACTCTTCACTTCTCAGTATGTCAGTAAATCTTAGATAAGATACAAACAATATTTCTAAAAGACCAAGGATATAGCTCAGTGTCAAAATGCTTGCCTTTCAGGCACAAAACCCTGAGTTAGATCTCCAGTGCCACAAAAACAAACAAACACCACCTAATAAATAATAAATCAGCATGGTTTTTGTGAGGGTTAAATGAAATATAATACATAAAAGGAAGTAAGGGTGTTTAGTCCATAATGAAGGTTTGGTACATACAAATATGTTAACTTAATCTACCAGATATATATCACAATGTGACTAAATACAATATAAATATAGTTATGTTGTATTCATAGGTTTCAGGTGACCATTCATTTTGGGGAAACACTGTCCAATCCAAAAGAGTCAATGATTACATTTGGCTAAATTTCTTATAACAGGTATTTGGCTTTAATTCAAATTAAGATGTATTTGACAGGATTTGGGTGGGGGAACAAGGGAAATAGCAGAATCATAGGAGTTTTGAAATTGAAGGAAACTTATTCCATCATTTCTCAAATTTTATTTTGTGGAAATTTAATGTTACTAGATTAAATAAGTGTCAACTTTAAAATAAAGTGTGATAAAATACATTGTATGTCATATAATGTCACCTCCAAAATGTGTTTTCAACATTAGCTTTCTAACATATAGAAAAATCCTTACATAAACTTTCTTTAAACTGAATATTTTACTTGCTCACTAAGCCATTTCCCACAATGGCTATAAATATCTAGTTTTATAAAGCACCATTTATAATAAAGGATTTAGTCTGTGGTAATAGTAAAACACAGTTTCAGAGTCTTTGGTATTCTTCTCATTTAGAGGTAGGGCCTAGCCAGACTCCCGTAGTCCTGGGATTTACAATTGCCACAAAACTAGACCAGCCTCCACAGATACAGGATCCAAACCTGCCCCAAAGATTCAGTCATTATCCAACAAGGTTGAATCCATCAATCTAAGACTCTAGCCTTCCTTCCACTAATCTGAAGCCCTAGGTGTAAGCATAACAACTATAATCACAGCCTTCAAGTTGTCCTATGTGGAAACAGACTTCAGGCTGCATGCCCAGTGCCAGGTAAGCCCTTGTGGACCCAATAAACAAGTTCACCCTATGAACTTAGGCACCAGGCTCAACCCTATAGACCCAAAACTAGGCCAGGACTCTTAACAGCATGCCTACTCACAAACCACAAAAGACAGACTGCTCCGAATCTCTGAGTGTGCTTGCTAGTGAAGGACACTCTTAACAAATCCAATGCAAAAAAACTGGAGTAAGTCTACTTCAAATGCTGAGACACCACTGCACAGTCACAAGTATTAAGAATATTCCTGATATCACCAAAGAAACAGAATGAAGTGGCAGCAACTGACTCTAAAGAAATAGACATGCATGGCTTGCCTGAGAAACAATTCAAACTAATTGATTTAAAGATGTTCAGCAAATCAATGTGAGTCCATGCCCTGTATAGCTATCCTTATCTCAACCAGCAAAAACCCTTGTTCCTTCCTATTATTGCTTATACTCTCTCTACAACAAAATTAGAAATAAGGGCAAAATAGTTTCTGCTGGGTATTGAGGGGGTGGGGGGGAGAGGGAGGGGACAGAGTGGGTGGTAAGGGAGGGGGTGGGGGCAGGGGGGAGAAATGACCCAAGCCTTGTATGCACATATGAATAATAAAAGAAAAAAAATAAATGAAAATGTTCAGCAAACATTTTGAGATTATGTCCCACATGTATATTTAGGTAGGCTTCTTGTTCAGAGATGGATTTATTTGTGAAATAAAGTAAGGTAAGATAATTTCTATGTGCCTTTTAAGTTGTCACTTATTTATTTATTTATTTATTCACACGTGCATACATTGTTTGGGTCATTTCTCCCTCCTACCTCTGACCCCACCCTGTCCCCCTCCCCCTCCCTTCCAGGCAGAACCTGTTCTGTGCTTTTCTCCAGTTCTGCTGAAGAGTAGAAATAAGCAATAATAAGAAAGACATAGCATTTTTGCTAGTTGAGATAAGGATAGCTATACAGAGAGTCCTAGCAATGCTTTCATGTACAAGTGTGTTACAACCCAGGTTGATTCATCTCTAACTGATCTTTACACTCGTTCCTGATCCCCTTCTTTTGTTGACCTCTGTCACTTTAAGGTTTCTGTATTAATTCCTCTGGAGTGGGGATATAAAATGCTTTCATGTTTTGGGTTTTTTATCTAACCCTGTACCTCCCATATATGTTCTCCCCTTGTCATGTAACCCAAGTCCTACAACATTGCTATAATTGCCCTAGATCTAAAAACTCCATGTGAGGGAGAACATACAGATCTTCTGAGGTTAACTTAAGTCATTTAAAGGTGGGCATTTCGGCCTTCTTTCTTGGAATGCATGTATTTTAAAATTTCCCTCTTTACAAGAACACTGAATGGAAATGTCTTATCTACATGCTTAAGTCAACATTCCCAATCTCACTCAATTTAGACATCTGAGCCACCCAGTCTAGGTATTAGATATATGAGTGAAGATGTATCCTTATTAGAATTTTCCAGAAGTACTTTCTGTGATGATGGGACTGTTTTCTATATATGTACACTAATTGGGTAGCTGCAAGTTAGTCTTGGGCATTTAACATATAGTTAGTATGACTAAAAATATCTTTTAATAGCCCTATTTAATTTTAATTATTATAAATTTAAACACTATCATACCTCTCCTACTGGACAATGGGATGATAATTCTAGCCCCTACCCATTTATATTACCCTATGATGACTTCCAGAGACCATCAAGCAAAGACAAGCCAGCCTGCATGTCAAAACAACCTAGAGATTTCACATTCATTTTTGCATTTCTCCTCAAAGGGTGAAGTAATTTCTATGTAACACTAAATAGAAATAGAACTCTAAGCTCTTAAAATAAGCAAAGTTAACTCAGAAAATCTATGCTTTGCAAAATTCTGTGGCTGATTTATAGAAAAATTTACAATGTAACATAGGAAAGGGACATTTTCAAATCTTACCAGAAATAGTTTAATTTGTTTATAAGTTATTAGACTTAATAACCTAAAACTTATGAGTGAGACAGTTCCCTTCTACATCATTGCTTCCTAAAGCATGCTATTTAAGTGGTTGTATGAATGACTACACTTCTACCAGTCACATAAAGGCTATGATTATTTTCAATATATTTGGTTAAAAATGAAAAAAATTAAAGTATCATTGATTACATAAACATTATATCACTAAATATTAAGTGATGCATATCTGTTAAATACTGAAAAAAATAACATTAAAGTCATTTCTCATACTCATTGATATTCTTTTCTCTTCCCCTATCCAATGATGTGATTTGTTTATCAATTAAGGCTTCAGTGTGTTTTTTTTTAAGTCAAATATCTTTTTCCCACTTTTGATGTATTCAGTCTATAAATTAAAGGTATCAGAGAATAAATTAGCAACACAAATCAGAACCATCCAATCTCCTGGCAGCTTGACAGCTTTGCTATGGCTTAGAATCCCCAAGGAGAGCCTCAGCACCAAGATATTGATTTGCACTACTGCGTTTTTCTGCTAATTATTACCAAAGCAGTCCTCCAGCTAATCAGGGCATCCTCGCGGTAAGATTGGTCTTCAGTTTAAATTCATTAAGCTGATAAGTGACAAGGCTGGGGCTTTAGGACAAATGATTTAATTAAAAATATTTTTGATGAAGATCCAAAGACTATAATAGCTTTTTTTTTTTTAATTTTTCTTTTATTATTCATATGTGCATAAAAGGCTTGGGTCATTTCTCCCCCCTGCCCCCACCCCCTCCCTTACCACCCACTCCGCCCCCTCCCTCTCACCCCCCTCAATACCCAGCAGAAACTATTTTGCCCTTATTTCTAATTTTGTTGTAGAGAGAGTATAAGCAATAATAGGAAGGAACAAGGGCTTTTGCTGGTTGAGATAAGGATAGCTATACAGGGCATTGACTCACATTGATTTCCTGTGCCTGGGTGTTACCTTCTAGGTTAATTCTTTTTGATCTAACCTTTTCTCTAGTACCTGTTCCCCTTTTCCTATTGGCCTCAGTTGCTTTAAGGTATCTGCTTTAGTTTCTCTGCGTTAAGGGCAACAAATGCTAGCTAGTTTTTTAGGTGTCTTACCTATCCTCACCCCTCCCTTGTGTGCTCTCACTTTTATCATGTGCTCATAGTCCAATCCCCTTGTTGTGTTTGCCCTTGATCTAATGTCCACATATGAGGGAGAACATATGATTTTTGGTCTTTTGGGCCAGGCTGACCTCACTCAGAATAGCTTTTCAGTATACCAAAGCAACTATTGGAATGTCTGTCCCCAAAGAACTTGGGTCTCCATTTAGTACAACATTCGACATTTTCTAAGTTCTGAAAAGGAGATTCTTCTTTATTAACATTTCCCTTGAGAACTATGTCAGTAGCAATGACCCTATAAGAAAACTGATTGGAAAAGCTGTTACATTTATTGACTTTATTTCCTAACATATGGACATGTTATTTGAGATGTAATGAGAGGAGGTGGGAAAGTGAAAGATGCTGTGTGAAATGGGGTTTGTAAAATTCTCTCAGATGGGTATCTCTGGGAAGAGTTGCTTTACACAGGGATATGGAAATGCAAACACTTGAATTATTTGTTCTTTACGTGAAATGCTTAGTGTAGTTCTCATAACTTTCCTTTGAGGTAGGTCTTAATATTATTGTTTATTACTCACTATGAACTTGCTTGTCCATGAGGATGTCTAAGTTTCATACACAACTTGAATGTCACCTGAAGCTACATAGGTAGTGTATTGCAAAGTCTGGAGTAAAAAAAGCTTCTTGAATTTTAACTGAGTTTATGCTATTAAATGCAAAGCAATACTGCTTCTGACTCTTGATAGACGGGTGGAAAGAGACAAGCCGACACAGACAAACAGAGAGCCAAAGAGAGACAGACTCACGAGTACATTTGAAATATATCTGATTATTTTGATCTCATCTAGGGATAGCTTGTTTCTAGGCGTAAGAGAGAATATACAAGTTTAGTTAAGCTAACAATATTATGCATCGTTCTGAATGACTATTATTGCTATTAATTAAATTGACACTGTGACATTTTCTAGGCTATAATTATTTCAATGACTTTAAAAACTATACACTTAAATTTATGTTGAACTTTCCTAATAGACTTGAGTAGCGAAGTGAATGAATGAAAACATCTGAACTTGAAGGGGTGGGGAAGGCTGATGACAAAGGTGTTTCGTGTGCGTGTTTGTGTTTGTGCAGTACTGGAGATTGAACCCAGGGCCTTCTGCTTGCTAGGCAAGTGCTCTGCTTCTTGAGCTACACACCAGCCCTTGAATTTTTATTTTGTTTATGAGACAGGGTCTGGTTACCTTTGCTTGTGCTAGCCTCTAACTGGAGATCTTCCTACCTCTTGAGTAGCTGGAGTTACAGTGATGTGTCACCATGTACATTTCAAAGCCCAGTTTTGGTTATTCTTTGGATCACCAATGGACTACAAAAAGGAAACATATGCACTGAAAAACAAATGCTCATGTATTTACACACTCGTGGATGATACTAGTTGAGGCCTTCAGACCAGAATCAACATCATACAATCCAGAAAATTCTGGAAATGATAAGGGCACTATTTAATCTCTTAAACAAATATCTTTCTTGTGAGTGAAAAGATTAGAATCAATGATATACTTAGTAAAGATTATATGTCAAGAAAATTTCAAAATCTTTTGAAACATTCTACTTGCAAGGGAAACAAATTGGCCACCCATTAGACAGTAGTCATTAAAATGGTTAAAAAAGAAAGTATCTGAACCTTTATTAAGATATTCCCTGTTAAAAAATTCTAAGAATTGTTTCACCAATTCTGTCAAAAACTTGCAGTTACCATGTATGTTTCTCACAACAACCTTGTGAAAGTGGTTGTTGATATTTAAAGATGAATGAACTAAGAATCAGAGAAGTCAGTTACTAATGGTTCCTTTCTTTGTGAGTAAAAAAATGACAGAACTTTCCTCAAAACCAGGTTTCTGATTCAAGTGATTATTACTCATATCACACTGTTCCCCATTTCTCCTCAGAACTGGATTAAATGAGGTAAAGTCATGGCATATTTGTATAAAAAAGTTAGTTTATAATTACCACATCTAAATAAAAAGAACTCTTATTTTATTTAAATACAAGTTCTACACCAATAATACATTTGAAAAGTATTTCAAATGCAAAATTTTTGTTTTAAATACAAAATTTACTTTTTCAATATGTGAATATTCTAATATAGTATTTCAAATAAATTTTTTATGAAATATTGGTTTTATAAAGTAAATCATCAAAACTCTCCTACCATATATAAATTGTGCTCAGATTATTTCTTGAGCCAAAATAACGGTCTAATTATAATTAAAATATATATTTAAGAAATGAGGACTATTATAAAAATAAACCCTTACTAATAATAAACACATACATTAGGCATGTGTTCAACATCTTTAATGGACATCTATTATGTTTTTTCTGAGGAACTCTAATTAAATTTTAATGTATAGTGTACCTTGATTAGGAATTTTAATTCCCTTTTTAAAGCTAATCATTTCTAAAACAGTCTTGTGTAGGTAGTTAGGGTAAGAAAAGAAGTCAAATTAAATTATCATGGGCAAGACAATTGTGCTTTTCATAACAATTAGAATCAAATTTGATACAGAAACATCTCATTGAAAATGAATTGATGTTTAGTGATTTTGAAAGGGAATAAGTTTTAAAGACACTTAGATTTATATTAAGATAAAAATGTATATTTTGAGGAGTGATTTAGAAGGGGTTTATAGATAAAAATATGTAAGAAGATGCAAAAATAAATATATTGTGATCTAAATTGAAATAAATATCACTTAGGTGGAAGTAAAAGAGTAATAAATATTAAAAATTGCCTCATGGCTAAATGAAGATCTAAATTTTCATGGAAATGGTGATTTATTTTAGATATTACTAAAATGTAATTACATGCTCCAGTTTTCTTTGTTACTACTTAAAGAGAGTCTTTATTGTTCAAACAAACAGACAGTTGTAGACATAGTACAAAATGTTACTCTGCAAACTACAGATCTTTTCAAATGCAAGAACATCAAAAATGAATACCTAAAACAGTGTGAGATTAGTCAGAAAACTAAGATTCAAAAAGTTACATTATACAAATGATACATGAGCGCTCTTAATTTTCAAAGCCAATGCTTCATAGAGGGCACATACCTGCTTTCTGAATCATCAGTGTCGCAGGGCACAGAGTTTATCAAAAATCGAGAGAATGATTATCTTCTCAATGGCAAATGTTATAACCTTCAATTCCTAATTGTCTAGTGAAAGCTTACGTTTGACTTCATGCATAAATTCATACTTTCAAAAAGTCTCAAATTGCAATGAAGCTATATTTGCCCTTTGATGATTACTGACTGTACTTATCACTTACATATAGATATAAGAAACAAATATTTAAGAGTATATTCATGGTGTGTTCTTCAAATATAATTTTTCTTGATAAAATGATGGAACTCTCACTTATAATGGCTTGAAATTCAGAAAACAAAGCAATTCAGAAACTGAAATATCTACAATTATGTAAATATGTGTATTTACTTTTATATCTCTGAGCACAATAGAAAAAAAAACTAATTCTCTTCTCTGTCACATTTCTATTCTGTAACTTTAAAATGATATTAAGAAATATGAGAGATCAATTATTATAATATCAGAGTAGGCAACAAGGCTGGCCATCTACTCCATTTTCATAGGATAGCTAGGGAGGTCACTCCTTTCAGAAGAAAATGGAACCTATATGCATACAAAGTATTTGATCCTAAAATACTATGTGGAAATAATGTATTTAGGAACATGCATGGCCTAACTAAGCAATACTATTGGCAAGAATCTGGACTTTGTAGTCAGCAGTGGTATTCACACTCATATACTTCATGGCTTTGAAACTTCAGAAAAGTACATTAAGTTTCCTGAAACTTAGTTTCCTCACCTATAAAACAGGAATGATGAAAGTCTACTTAGCAGAAAATCATGGCTTTGAAACTTCAGAAAAGTACATTAAGTTTCCTGAAACTTAGTTTCCTCACCTATAAAACGGGAATGATGAAAGTCTACTTAGCAGAAAATCATGAGATTTCCCCCATGAAGCCTAGTGCTTCATAAATAATGAGTACCAAACAAATGTGAGAAAAGGGAGTTTAAAATTGCATCATCCAGGGCCAGGCATAGTGCTCCTGCTATAATCCCAGCTACTTTTGAGGTAGAGACAGAAGGATTACAGCTTGAAACCAAAGAGAGAAAAAAAAAATGTTAATAAGACTCTCTCTTGAAGAACAAGTTGAATACAGTGGTGCACATCTACCATGTCAGCCAAGTGCAAAGTGGATTTGGTATGAGGCTAGCCTAGGCAACAAGTGTGAGACCCTATCTGAAAAATAACTGTAGCATAAAAGATCTGTAAGGCAGTGCTCAAATGGTAAAGCACCAGTGAAGCAAGAATGAAGCCCTGAGTACAAAACCCAATTTGTCCAAGAAAAAGAAATTCTGGTGACGACTAGTCCCAGAATCTTTTAAAGGAGGAAGTTATGTCTGAGAAAATATATTAAAGTTCTGTGGACTAAGATGAATGATGTAATCCTAAAACAAGAAGAAAAAAGAAAGACCATGGAAAAAGTGTCAAAGGAAATATTGTGTGGGAGACCAGAAGAACCATTTTGCCTCTAAGAAGTAAAGACATAGAGAAAGCCAGTTATTGCCAAGCTGCAAGCTGTAAGGAGAAACAGTATACACATTATCCTGGAGGGAAGGCACTAACAAATATTCCAAGAATGAGAATATTTAGGTTACAATTGAAGTGTCTGGGTTTGCTTAACTAAGTTTATATTCTTCCTTTATCATGTATACAAACCTTTTGTAAGAGTAAGGGTTTTTCCCTAGTGAAAATTTAAGTGAGAGACATGGGCTTGATGTGGTGTAGATAAGTGATGGCAATTTACAAATCTGAGAGAGAGCATTACCAGTAATTCACAAAGTATGGAAGAATCCTCTGCATCTCACAAAAGGCAGTTCCACAGTTTTAAACTAGTGTTATCCAGTCCACAAGTGAATAGATTCCAGAACAGGAGCCAGACTGCTTAAGCTACAATACTGACTTCTGGTGCTATGCATCCTTGGGCAAGTTTCTTCACTTTCCTGTGCCTCAGTTTATCATCACAGTTACTGGGATAATAACAGCACATACACTGTACACTGATCATTTCATTGTTAATGAGATTAGAGTTTGAATTGAGGGACTCAGGGGAGTGGATTATCCTCTCTAGTCTTGGTGACATCATTGTGTGCACAAATCTGCTGAGGACCTGAATAAAACAAGGGGTGGAGGAGAAAGTAATCTGCTCTTTCTGACTCCTGCTTACCTGCTTGAACTGGCACATCAGTCTTTTTTTTTTTTTTTGTGGCTTATGGCAGATTTTTTTGTCTTTTTTTTTATTGTTTTATTATTCGTATGTGCATCCAATGCTTGGGTCATTTCTCCCCCCTGCCCACACCCCCTCCTTTACCACCCACTCCACCCCCTCCCTCTTTGACGAATGGATCAAGAAAATGTGGTATCTGTACACAATGGAATTTTATGCAGCCATGAAGAAGAATGAAATGTTATCATTTGCTGGTAAATGGATGGAATTGGAGAACATTCTGAGTGAGGTTAGCCTGGCCCAAAAGACCAAAAATCGTATGTTCTCCCTCATATGTGGACATTAGATCAAGGGCAAACACAACAATGGGATTGGACTTTGAGCACATGATAAAAGCATGAGCACACAAGGGAGGGGTGAGGATAGGTAAGACACCTAAAAAATTAGCTAGCATTTGTTGCCCTTAACGCAGAGAAACTAAAGCAGATACCTTAAAAGCAACTGAGGCCAATAGGAAAAGGGGACCAGGACCTAGAGAAAAGGTTAGATCAAAAAGAATTAACCTAGAAGGTAACACCCACGCACAGGAAATCAATGTGAGTCAACTCCCTGTATAGCTATCCTTACCTCATATGGCATATCAGTCTTTTCCTACCCTAGGTGTAGGCTTTACACCCACCACTCATTCCCCTAATCCCCAGTCTTTTGGGCTCAGACTAGAAAAACACCTCTGGCTTTCCAGGTTCTCCACCAGCAGACTGTGGGACTTGTCCATCTTCATAATGATATGAACTGGTTCTCCTAAGTCTCTTTATTATTGTGCACAGGATGCTACTTGACCAAGACTTGTATGAAGTCTGTAGAGGAATTGTGAGTACATCTTTACACCAAAGACTTTCGATGTTAAAGCTCACTTCTTAATTCAGCTATATTTCTTTGAAGAAAATTTAGCTCAAGTAGTCTGATCCTGTGGCATTTTAATAAAGTTTTGCTTCTTATAGTTTAGCTTCTTAAATTGGGAGGTCAGAGTTAGAGCAACTGACAATAGTATTAGGGGATTACAATTAAAGTACACTTTCCTGAGAATACTGTTGTCATTGAGGTGTTAACATGTCCCTATTACAAGAATTAAAAAAAAAATTCAAAGAAGGCTCTGAGTAGTATTCAAAATTTTCTGTGGTAAATAACCTATATTTCCTCAAAGAAAATATCTATTGATTAAGAGATTTAAATCTTTATTACAATAGCAGAACTCAAATCTGAAGAAAGTAATATTACAATGTAGAAAATACACTAATTGTTAAGTCATCGAGTGGCACATTCATGGTAAAAAATGTATCTTTTTGTTACTTGTTTGATGCTGATTTATAAAGAGACCTAATGATCAAACTTTGTAATGTATTTCTAAAGAACTTGTAAAATTAAAACTTGTTTAGGGAATTAGATTCATCCTCTCATTTCAAAGATGTTTTCCCAAATAAGAAAATCTGTTCTAACAAGTAATGAAAATTACATTTCTAAATTCCACATTCTTCTAGGACATTCTGCTTTTATCAAAAAGATTTTGTACAATGACTAGTGCACTGTGTAATTTTTCCACTCAATCCCTTTAAGAAGTTAGTAAAATGAACAATCAGTCCACATGATCTTTACACAGTTGCTCAGTACATTAGAATATATCATACAGATAATCACTAGTTCAGTGGGTGTTCTGTGATTGCAGAGGATTTAACTGTTTAAGCAACCACATTGGGTAGGATTCTTTGCAGATTTCTCTGCTGGAAATATCACATGAGTCATTTGCCAATCTAATTCTAGGAAAGCTAGCATTCCAAAGTTCACACTAAAAGTTAAAATCTTTGTGAGAATGGAGTTACCTGTCTCCCTCAAAAATTCTTTGGTATAATAATATGATCATTGATGACAAAAAACTATTTGTACCTAGTATTTAACTTTAAAAATGTAGTGCTGGCTGGCACAAATGGGACTTATGAAAATATTTTTACAGCTTTGTTGCAAGAAATGAATGTGCAGATAGAAGGTAAACATGGATAGACTTCGTAAGTTATCAAATATGTAATAAAATTATCATCTTCATTACAAATATAAATCTAGACTTCTGTTTAATGAATGTAAGCGAAGCACTAATGGCCTTTAGGTAGTTTTTGAATCTCAAATTTCTTTATAAAATATTCCTCTTAGCCAGCCATTTTCCAACTTTTTATTTCTCTTACAACCCAAGTACATTCTGAATTTGTTCTATTCAACTAATATAAAACTGAATATTCCTCTGATTTATCAGTTAATTTGAATTCAGATCTTATCATATCAAAATGTTCTGTCAATCATGTTCAACTTCCTATCATCCAAAACTTAATAAGCATACTCTGTTTTATCTTATCAAATAATAAATTCTATGAAATAATGATTCTGGAACTAAATCCTGCCAGATATGATTTAACATGGCCCTTTAGGTCAGCATTGAGTTGTTTCCAAATATACATTATTGAGCTATTCTAATAAAATGTATACTTTTTTAATGGTCATTGGTATTTTCAAAAACCCACATTTCTTGTGTGATCTACAACAGGGGAGGAATCCAAAGATATCCAGGAATGTCCACAACACTAATTCATGAATTACATAGAATAACATAGCAATCATAAACTAATGAATATATTAATGTTGTTGACTGACAGAGCAACCCAAGAGAGAGGGCAGATAGAACAAAGTAAAAGATTATCATTGTGTTTATTCCCATTTCACTGCAACCCATTCAGACTGACTTCCGCAGAATCCCCATGACAGTAACTTTTACAGCAGTTTTCCACACTTGCCTTTCATCTTTCTTTTCATTCTCTCTGTCAAATGATTTTTCTTTCCCTTTACTACCTGTTCAAATGTTGACTCTTACTTGAACTATTTTGATTGAACACAAGTTCTGAAATCAAGATTGCCTGGATAGGAATCTATATCCTCCATTCAGGTATTATGATCCATGGCAAGTACATGATCTCATTTTGCATCTGCTTCATTTGATCTGAAGACCAAATGAATATATTAAACCACACTTAAAACCATAGTTAAGTGGTATGTGAGTAATTATTATTATTATTATTATAGTTATTGGTGCTATGTGGTATCTTGTTTAACTTAACAGAATTCTTTTATTGCCTTTCTTCCCAAATGACTTTGTATCTAGTTATTCCAGAAAATACACAGCACAATAATTATTTTTTGTTATTTGTCTGGTTCTCTAACTATGCTATGAACAATTTGAGAGCAAGACCTACATTACATTTATCAAAAGATATTTTGAACATAGGTGGTGCTTAATTAGCTAAATTTATTTTTCTAAGAATAACAAATAGAAGAAATAAATAGTATAGAATTCATAATGGAAGTAAGACTTTGGTCTTGATTTTAATATAAATTTGGTAAAATTCTTAGATAATTCACCAACACAATAAAATCTCATACAGATGAAGATGGAATCCACTACACAGTGGTTGATGAGTTGTCTAAATCTGCCTCGTATAGGGGCATTTAAAAAACTATAAATGAGGGCATATAGGCATTGAATCATGATCTCTTAGAATTGCCTTGCCTTCTATTTGGACAAGTTTTTCAAGGGTAAGTCTAATGCGTAGCCAGTCACACAAACCACATACACACTACATTTTAATCCATTCAGGTAGTACATTATACTTCCTTAGAAAAAGGTGGAGATGGGAAAATATCTTTAGGTAACTGAATGAGCTGTGTTACCAACTGTCACCATGACTATAACTGTGTTACAGTCTGGCCTTGACAAACAATGTCTATGAAACTGTGTGCTTAAAGATGTACAAGTAATACTTTTTCCTTTAAAGTAATAGAAAATAGTTTCAATTCTATTATAGGGCCTTACTTTCTCATTTTTACAAGGTATTGTTCACTTGTCTAAAAGGACAAACAAACTGTGCGTCTGGGCAGATGAATATCATGAGGAACATAGGTAACTAAGACAATACAGGTCGTTATCCAACCTTCTATCTCCATGAATTTCATTGTTATCACCCAAGTGTGGATTTAATTTTCAAACCTCCTGAGAGCTGCTTTTTATGCCTTCTAGGGAAAACACCCAAAGGACAGGAAACATCTGAAAAGGCAGGAGGATGACAGTGAATTAAAAGGGTACACAGCAATGTCTTAAAAAGTAACTATCTTCCTATGCAGCTATATTTTCCTAAGTTTTAAGAAGCATTTAAAAGCTGATTATATACAGAAGAATGCAGATATACTGAACTATACAGAGAAAATAATATAGCTAATATCTCCCAAAGAATTGAGAATCTGCAAAGACAACACAACACGCACATGAATATATAGTTGAATATAAAATATAACTTATATTCATATATATTCACATATAATCCCTGCAAAAATCAGCATTTAAAAGCTAAGAGGACCTGGAGAAAAAAGTAGCAAACCATTATAGTTGCCCTTATCAGGGAAACTTTTACAAAGGAGGCCACATTTCTTCTTGGCCTGGAACAGTGTATCGAATATGAAGAACATGAGGGAAAGGATGGAAAGATAAAGGTACAACTATCCACTCCAGCAGATAGAAGAGTGCAAGTTAACATATGGAAGTGAGAAAGCAAAAGATGTACTTAGAGTATAATAGCATGTATTGTGTTTGGAACATCTAGTGTCTGTGAAGGTTGGCGGGTGAAGAATAACCTGGAAAGGTAATTTGGAGACTAAGAATTTTAAAGCCTACCCTAAGAAACCAGTGACTTATAAGGCAATGGAAGTCCATTAATAATTTTAGAATGGAGTAAAAAACCAAAAAGAAATTAATATTTTAGTGAAGTTTCTAGGAAGCAGAATCTGGGATGAATTTGAGAGTAGCAAAAGAGGATATGACATTAACATCAAGTTTGCAAAGGCATTTTATAAATCATGAAGTATAAAGCATGTATAAAATAGTGCTCATATTTTCAGTAAGAAGATATGAACAGTGAATATTTCCTGGAGGTAGAATTCTTATATTTAGAGCACTAAAGAGTATCATTTGCTGAGGATAGATCTAACTTAATAAAGAATACTGGGAGAAGTGAATACAGTGAGTTCTGAAGAGTGGATACTTACTTCCTTCCTAACAGGAAGCCACAGAAGCCTGTGTAAGAAGTCACATGAGAAAATTATGTACTAAGACATAACATTTAGCACACTTAGGAATGGGAGACTTACTAGGAATTTCTAGTGTAATTAGAAAAACATAATAATTAAGAGAATGTAAACCAAAGTAATCTTAATAAAAACATACATATGAAGGTCAATTTCTCCAAATGACAACATGGACTTTAAAAAAGCCAAATAGGAAGACTTTGTTTTGGTGGAGACATTCACTAATCACATGGCCTTAGGCAGTTGACATCATAAGTAATATTATACCTATGGTGGAGCCACTAATTGCATTATGAAATAATTTGGTAAACTTTCAGTGCAGCAGCCAGGTATGGCAGGTGTTCATTTAAAAGTTCTTCTCAATAATTCCTTCCCCAACTCTCCTCACTAAAGACTGCATTTTGTTACTTGTTTTACAACATTAAAATTATATTATTTTGTGATTTAAGTGTGTGATGATATATAATTGATAAATTTCCATCAATTGGTTTGACAAACATCAGATAGCTACTTTACTAACACAATCCGTTCATTAAGTACACTACTGGTATCTTCCTCTTTCCTGTATCACACAATGATTTCCTTGACTCTGTAATGAACGTTAACGATAGCATATGGTCTGTACTCTTCAGAACCTCAGATTCTAGTAGTAGAGATAGGCATGCATGAAAATAATCACAATATAATTTAACACACATAACTGAAAAATATGCAAAGTTTAAAACTCCTCTTAAATTTATAGTGTACTCTATAAATCATGCTAAATATCCATATTAAATTGATTCAGGAAATATCTACTCCTGACTACCAATATGTTAGTTTCATGAAATTAAAAACAAAAATATAATCTGACAAGGACACTAGGTTTCAGAAGTTGCCATGAAGATCCACTAGTCTTCTAAGCAACTCAAACCTCCTTGACCGAATGCAGGCTAGACATGAGATGTCAATACAGCCCTTCTGAGACACTCATGTCACTTGATGTCTGGTCCTGAACATCTGGCAATATAATTTGTAAAGAGTCCCTTGGGGTTTGCAGTCCTTTTCACTTTTATAAGTAATCCTATTGTATTTCATCTGGAATTGCATGGCTTCATGCAATTCCACAACTTCATTTATTAGTGAATTTCATGGGCTTCCAAGTCCTGGCTTCCCACTCTTGCTAATGATCCTCCTGCTGGTAGAATCCAAGGTCTTCCAAAAACTTAAACAAAACACAAACAAGGAATAAATAAGGAATTCTAAGTACTGAAAATGAACAAGATAGAATCTGTGGGGCAGAAGAATATTTTGGTGTAGTTCATATCACGGAATCTTGTCAGAATAGTATAGAAAGAAATCTTATCTCTATAAGGGACTTTTCCCAAGAGGTCTACGTTGCATTCTCCTTCTTGAGCATTGTTCATATGTTTTTTGTGGTGGGAACGAGGTGTCTAACATCCTTCATTAAGAAGACTTCCAAAGTCTTAAGTGAAATCTCACTTCACATAGGTTTTCAGGTCTAAGAAATAGCCCATCCAAGAATAATTACTCTATTTTGCAACTAAGAAAGGTGGCCAATAATAAATTAAAAGATGGCAATGCTAATCCATCTGTTTAGTAAAGAAAATCATGAGTAGAAAATACTCATGATTTTACATTTCCAGAATCAAAAATACTTTATTTCTAAGTATATAAAACAACAAACAAAGTCAAATCTACCCCCAGGGAAAAAAGATGTAATTTTTAATAATTAATCATCAAACTGTTATTTTGAAATTGTTTCTTAAAATTTTTCCTTGAATCAATTAGATGCTGTGTTGTATGTTTTTATTTATTAGTTTTGTTTAAATCTAGGAAAACAGATAATCTTTTAAGTATTACAACCAGATTATCATTTCTTTTTTGCTGTTTGGTTACTTAACTAATATTTTAAAATTAAAATAAAAAAATCTATTTAATGTGAAATTATATACTTTTCATTCAATGAAAATTGCTAAGTTCTTAAAATACAATGAAAAATATATTAAGGGAGGAAATATTAAAATTAGGTTAGATTAGGATTTACTTGAAAATTGCCTCTACCTCCTTTCTTCACTTTGTTCTAGAAAGACAGTATAAATGGCCTAGAATTGACTTCATATTCAGTAAAATTTAAATAGAAATAAGTGAGAAAAGTATGACTCCTTCCCCTGTATAACTACCATATAAAAAGAAATGATATATAAATTTGATAATACCAGTTTTATAAAGTCAGTTGCTTTTTAATCTCGGAAATATGTTAAACATGATATTTTGATTTGGAAATTGGACAATTTATTATTATAATTAAAGAATTATCATGAAGAAAATTTCAGAAATGTCTCTCATTTATGTGTTTTCACTGGTGAAACAACAGTCCTAGAGATCAAGTGAGGTACTTAAATTCAAACAGCAAATATTTAGATAGAGACAGAATCCAGATTTCTGGATATCTTGTATTCCCTCTCCACTATAATTATAAGTGAATTACCTCAGATTTAATTAACAAATTCTAGGTGAGAACTTTAAAAATGCAGTTTTTCTTTTGACCTCTGAGAATTTGAGAAATATGAATCAATGACTTGGGTTTTGTAAAATGGTATAAGAGTCCACAACAAATTTTCTCTTTACATTCTGACCAATGGCTATATATGTCATACTGAGAAAGATTCTGAAACTGTGCATTGGTTTGGCAGTCTTTAGGAAGTACCTGAATGATCACAGACAAGAGCAATGTTGCAGGTTTGAGGTGTTTTAGATCCTGAGTTACTTTTCCCATAAGCTGCTATTGCTTCACCTTGAAACAAACCAAATTAGATATCACTTTCATTATAAAATAATATAAAAGAAAACTTGACCACAGATTATCATGAGTTCAGATTTAAATTAACTATTACTTGTAGAAAACTATTGAATCAAATAATGACTAGCCAGTATAATAAACCCTAAATCTAGAAAGATAAATCTTTTTTAAAATGTCATTAACAATCTGTGAAATGGGTGTTTACCATATTCTACAGTAAGAAACATGAAGTATACTTTTCAACTTTCTCTTGTAGGCCTTTAAATAGTGAAGAAGATTTCAAAAGGGAGTCAAACTCAAAAAGGCGTCTTAATATTTCTTTATTTCAGATGGTCCAAAATTCAACATCTTTCTAGTAGAGGTAGTACAGCATAGTTGTGGTAATAGTGAAAATTCTGGAGTTAGATTTGTGCTCCAGCTCTGTCACCACTTTCTAAACATGAACATATTACTTAGGTTCATTCTGTATATATTTCTATACCAGTTAATATGTTTGATAATATGTCTTTGAGAAAGATATCAAGAGGATTTAACATCATGAGGATTTACACCTGGACAGTCCTCAGAACAGTGCTGGGCAGACACCAAGCATTCAATACACGTTATCTATTATGTAAAGAACTCACACTTTGCCATGAACTCTTCTATGTAGGGCTGCTTTTGCTGCTGCTACTGCTGATTTCCATACAAAATGTGAGGATGGAAGAGATAATAATGTGTTTTATAACACAAACTATTAATACTGAGTTGACAATAGGTGAAACAATTATGAACTTAGGGTGTCATTTTAAAACATATAGTTGATGCTATCCAAATTTTTATTCTTGACATTTCACTCAAATAAATAAAAGTGAATTATAAATAAAATAATTATCTCCTTGATTATTTTTCCTTTAAAATAAACTCAGGGCCTTCACCCTGAGACACTCCACCAGTGCTGTTTTTGTGAAGGGTTTTTCAAGATAGGTTCTCATGAACTATTTGCCCAGACTGGCTTTAAACTATGATCCTCCTGAGTTTAGGGCCATATGGGAGGTAAGAGATTTCATTCATTTCATTCAAAGACATTTCACTGATGACTTTACTAATCTCTTTTACCATGAACTAATAATTTACTCAAGATATCATATATAAAATACTCTTATAAGAATGGTAACTATCAACATTTATTAGGCAGTTATATACCAATAGGTTGATGATATTGTACAAAGTAACTAAGTCAGTGGTAAAGTTGAGAATTGAACTCAGTCTCATTCTTGAGCCTGATCTACACTATAGCTCCATGTTATAACTCCAGAGAAAAAGGGAATTCACTCTTCCTGGAAATAAAACTAAAAGATTTGTGGAAATATTACTATAGCGTATTGTTATTAATTTCCCTGGGCATTTGTACATTTGTACAAATTTAGATTAAATTTTGATAAAAATTAAAAATTATGTTAACACTATATTTGAAAACCATTTTGTAATATGACTATTAAAAGTATTGTTAATTGTACTCATATTAATCTTGCCCTTTTAACAGATAAACTTATTTAGCCATAAATTAAGGAAAGAATAAAAATAAGTCAAAAGCAATTTTTTTATTATTTATACATATTAACATTTTAATAACATGCTTTGCACATCTAACTAAGGCTCTGATAATGTTTAGAATAATATTTAATTGTTTCATTTTATTAAATAAGATAAGTTATAAGAATTACTCAAATTATTATTTGTGCATCCTAAAAGTATACTTCTCATGTCAATTAAAAACACTCAGAGTGCCCTTTAAGTGCAAACCTTAAATGGGCTATTTTATTTTTCTTAAAAGATAAGCTTTGTAAGTAGCAAGATAAACTTCAATTTCCTCTTTACTAAAAGAGAAGCATAAGTAGTATCCATCTCACAGGGCTGTTTTGAGGTTTAAATAATAAATAATCTCAAAATTTAAGAATTATTTATGTGTATGCTTTTAACATTGGATTTTGAGACAGAATAGCAGTCAAATTATTATGTTTCTGTCCAAGCAGTTGTGATACTATGTATATTTCTTAAGTAAATAAAATTATTTTTCCAAGAAACAGAATAACAACAAATGCACAAATTGACTACACTCATAACCACCTAGAAAATGAAGTTTATGATGTGCATAAGTTTTCTGTATAATATCCATTGCAATTAACTCATTGACTAATTATATACATTAAGAATCTCAAATACATTACCTATAATTCCTGTTTCATGCTATCTCCAATTACTTCTAAAATAAGTATATTAAAATGCTCTGTTGCATAAAGTTTGGATAAATAGCAATGTATTATTAGAATATATTTGAACAAGGTTTTTAATTTCCATTTGAATTAGAAATCAAATTCTCTTTGTTTTAGGTTAATAAGTGATATATAGAGAAAGCTACATTTATCCTTCAGATTATCTAAATATAGCACCTTAATCTGATTTTCCAGTATGTCAAATTTAGTCCTGATCCCAAGTTAATTCTGTTTCATTATTTATTTATTTTATTCAGTCTTCCGGTTTAGCTTTGTTTCAGTAACAATATATGATAGAGAACTTCTTTCCATTCATATGCCCCTTATTATTTATATTCAAAATATGTATTTTTCAGTATATAAGAAAGGATTATTGCATGAAGGCTGCTACAAATGCCTTAGTTTGGGTAACAATTGTGAGACTTACACCTTTTGGAAATTTTTGTCTCTGAAATAATTTATAGTAATTTAATTATCCATGACAGTAAGAAACTTTCTGTTAGATTTTGTAATTCTTTTCTAAGTACTTTATACTGTATGATATATTACTCAGAAAAATTTTACCCTATTTTTGAATACGAATTCATACACAGTTTTAAACTTTTTAATGTATCTATATATATGTTTATGCATATATGAAGCAAAATAAGCTATTTATGCATCTTTTACCTCACCAATGTGAAGTTACCAGTTGGGAATTGTAAACATAGTTGTGGTAGGTATGTTCTTTACTGTCCCTGTAAACACTGGATGGGCAAATAATGAATAATTGCTCTGGGAGAAAATGCAGGGTTAGGTTCCTGTATTTCCTGTTAGGTTCCAGTGAATCTCTGCTCCCAACATTTTCATTAATGTATCAATACATAACCTTCTAGGATGTATGTTTTTCGAAAGCCCTCCTCATTTAATATACAGTACTGGATCACTAACATTGAACGTATCAAAAGATCACTGTACCTCATGCCTGAATGAAGTTTACCTGACAGGCATTTTCTCCATAAGATAGGTCATAGCCTTCTGAAGCTGAGTACACTAGACAGTACTTTAGCACTCTATTTGGAGTCATTTTAAACAGTGAAATCACCAATAGAAAGCAAAACAAAATTTGAAAAAAATGTATTACTAAATAGACTGTGAAAAGGGCACTTGTTTACATTGGAAGAGCTAAAATAGATGACAGAGTATCACCTTCTGAAGTTTCAAATGCAAACTAAAACATTGGTCATCTCAAAATATTTGATCCTTGTTCATGTGCCTATGCAAGTGCAGTACGTACTGATTTCAGGGATACAAATAAAGTATAGTGACACCTCAAATATGGCATACAGAATGAGGGTCAACTTCATGTTGCCGGAATTTCCATACTGGACTCCCAACTCAACAGTTCCTTATTGGTTGAGAAAAGTATAGAATAAGTTTTAATTAACTTGTTCAGTAAAGCAACTAAAATTTATTAAAGAAATGTATAGGACTAAAAGAATTTTTACACTATTTCTATTGGGCTACTGGAAACAGGAAGTGAAAAATTTTTGGTCATAAATTCTTATCAACTTCCGGGTCAGTAGCACAGTTTTTGCATCATCAGTGATCTCTGAAGACATGCCACACATTTTCATGTGGCATCAATGAGTATTTAGTTGCACAGACAGATTTTAAACTTTTAAGTCATTAACATCAACATTTAAATGTTGAATGAATATAGAAAAATTTTGCAAAGAATTTTATGCTATCTCATCTAAATGTTTATCCTATGTTTAAAGCATATGTTTGAATCTTCTAGGTGATTAGCAAAATTCTTCAATATTCAAACCCCAGAACTGCCAAATAAATAAATAATAAAGCCAACTAAAAATACTAATTATTTCCCCTCCTACTTATGGTCTTCCTAGTATTTTTCAAAAATTTATTACTTCTTGAAATACATGAATTCTTTATTACAATGACATTTTCAATGCCTAATAGTTTTCTTATTGTAGTGTTTTATCCAGTTCATTAGAATCAAACTGATTTTATCTGCCCATTGTCTACTTGCAGTAACCTGCACGAATAATCCTACTTCTGCTCTCTTTTTCCATACACTACTTTTCTCAAATAGAATCTCAAGTAGATGACCCTGATGCTTGAAAAAACACAACCCAGTCCATAACATAAAACACAAACTTTACCATTTGTATCATGAAAATGAGAGTATTTTTTGTGCTACAATCATCAAATAAATGGAACATTCACTCAGTAACCAGAGGGTGCACAGAAGAGTTAAGCATCAAGGCAATTGAACCCCAGCAAAATTAACTTGCAAAAGTCTCATTTAGCAAGACACAGCACAGCCCTGAGAGACCTGAGACTTCTATTGCTGGGATTTGCTGGCCCCACCTCGGCTACCTCTCAGAGAACCTGGTCTCAGATCTGTCCCTAGTCAAGCTGATGCATGTTCCTTACCAATACCCAATTCTCAGGCAAACATCTCTTAACTTTGAATAGGAACATTATGCTTCATGGGAACCTGTAGTCATCATTATCTGAAACAGGCATAGAAAGGGAGAGATGGCCAGCTACAATACCATGAGAAAAAGCAGTGCTTCTTGTTGGTCAATAATAAGGAGCCACCAAACAGTCCTCATGTACTATTTTATTGTATACTTTTTGACAGTATAGAAGTTAGAACTCAGGGTCTCACACCTGCTAAGCAGGGGCTTTACCACTTGAGCTACAACAATGGCCCTTTTTGTTTACTCATGTTTTTATTTCAGACAGGGCCTTGCATTTTTATGTAGGGCCGGGCTCTGACTGTGATCCTACTTATTCCTCCTGCATAACTGTGATTACTTACATGCACACACCACCATGGCCAGATCTAACTTACTTTTTTGCCCAAAGTGGCCTGGAACCATGATCCTCTCAATTTCTACCTCCCAAGTAGCTGGGATCACAGTTATGTGCCACAACTCCCAGCCCCTCATGTACTACTGAATTCAGTATATTTAATACTTCATATCAACATTAAAGCAGAATTATACCAGGTTATTCATTCAAAAATATATTTATCTGGCAGAATGGCTCAACTGGTAAGAGCAGCTGCCTAGCAAGTGTGAGGCCTTGAGTTCAATCCCCAGTGAGATTTTATATAAATATATATATATATATATATATATATAGAGAGAGAGAGAGAGAGAGAGAGAGAGAGAGAGAGAGAGTTCCCACTATAGTTATTAATAATAAAACTAACAGCCAACGATTAGCCAAAATTACTATATTATTTGTGCATAATGAATGAAATAAGAAACTGTTCACCTTTGCCTTCATAAAGAAGTATACCTGGCAGGGAGATTGTTACACAATTATTGCAATTGTAATAATTACTTCAAATTGAAAATGTGGTGTGTTTTGTGAACCTATAACTAGTATGTAACTTATGTAGAGGGATACAAAGAGAAATCACATCTACTGAGCAGTTTGAGGCATAAAGAGTGCTTGAAATTAGTTGTTCATGGCTAGCCAAGTGAGATCTTGTCCAAAAATAAGAAAGAAGGGAGGGAGGGAGGGAGGAATGGAGGGAGATATCATAGGGAAGTATATGCTGATGTCCAAAGTTTCTTAGAATTAGCTAGAAGAGGCTGGGGATATAATGGATATAGCTCAGTGACAGACCACCTGCCTAACATGCTGAGGTGCCTGGATTCCATCCCCAGCACCTTAGGGGAGAAAAGTTTGTTAGTTTCAAAGAGATATAGTATATGTCCTTCCTTTTTTAGTCCTCAAGTTCCACCTATGGATATGCTGCTTCTGCACAGTGGGCTTTAAAAATGAGTAGTAATTTTAATTCTCCCCAAATAATATTATTTTTATGTTTACATTCCCTGCCTCAATATTTTGCATTTCTTTTTCCTTTAGTCTTTCTGCAGAACTCTTATTTATGTGGGGAAAAAGGAACCCTCATACACTGCTGGTGGGAATGTAAGCTAGTCCAACCACTTTGGAAAACAATATGGAGGCTTCTTAAAAAACTAAACATAGACCTGCCATATGATCCAGCAACACCACTCCTAGGGATATACCCGAAGGAATGCAACTCAAATTATTCCAAAGGCACCAGCACACCCATGTTTTTTGCAGCACTACTCACAACAGCTATGCTATGGAAGTAACCAAGAATGCCCCACTACCAAAAAATGAATTAAGAAAATGTGGTATTTATACACAATGGAATTTCACTCAGCCACAAAAAAGAATGAAACTTTGTCATTTGCAAGTAAATGGATGGAACTGGAGAACATCATCTTAAGCGAAGTTAGCCAGGCTTAGAAGGCCAAAAATCACGTTCTCCCTCATATGCGGATTATAGATCTGAGGAGGGGAGGTGACCTAAACAATGTATACACATGTAAGTAAATGTGAAAATGATAAAATAAAAGAAAGAAAGAAAGAAAGAAGGAAAGAAAGAAAGAGAAAAAGAAAGAAAGAAAGAAGAAAGAAAGAAAGAAACTCAAGCATTTTCTTTTCAGGAAGTGTTGACTATATTGAGAAATACATTTATAGTTTTCAACTTTAGAAATTTTAACATCCATTTGTTTTGCCTTTATTATGTTGGAGTAAGGCTCTACATGAATTGCAATGTCATAATAATAATTATTGCCACTTATTTAATTTTTTACCTAAATAGCTAGCAAAGTTCTTATCACAAAGCAGGTGATCATTAATTGTGTGCAGTTGCCTTCACTATTACTCAACACTACATTAGTGTGATAATTCTCCATTCTAAAAACCTCAGTAATAACACAGAAAATAAGAGTTTTTATTTTATACATATTAGTGAAACTCACATTGAAAGAATAAAAAGTAATTGAGAAGTTTGTTAAACATACCATCAATCTACTTTCAGAAGACTTGAAACATTCTGTCTTACTAGAAATTATATGTAATAAAATATGAACAGATTATAGCTACCAGTGAATGCTTTAATTAGCTGGGCACTCTTTTAAGTACTTTAGCTACATTAATTCACTTATTCTTCCCGGCATGAAATGAGGTAGGTGCTATTAGCTCTTTCACCAGTACAAGAAAAAAAAAGTTAAAAAAATAAACAGTAAAACACTTGTCCAAGAATACACAGTTGCATCACATCAAAAAATTTCAGACCAGAGACTATTTTTACTACACCCTCTGTACCTCAGGTGAGAGAAAAACACATTTCATATCCCAAGACCCTTATTATGAAATAACTGCTGCACTTGACCACTAAATTTCAAACTTCCTATTCTTTGACTCGATTGTCTTAAAATGCATGTATACACATGGCTTGTTGAAATCAAGATCCATATAAACTCAAACATTGTGTTTGGTTGACAGTGTCTATTAATTTCTTTTAATTTGTAGAAGTTACCTTTTCCACACTTATCCATTTCAAGTTACTTGGTTGCTGAGGGAATAGATCATTTTCCTATGTCATTTTCCATTTCTGTTTTTGAATTAATACATCATTAAATTTTTAAAAATTTAATTGAAAAATCAAAATTATATATTTATTAGGCACAACATGGTATCTTGTGATATGTATACAATGAAGATAGATAAATTGAGTTGGTTTAAAATTGAGTTAATTCGTAATATGTATGTCGTGCCTCAGAAACATTTTTAGTGTGAACACTTAGAATGTACTCTCAGAAATTTTCATTAATGTAACACATTATTATTAATTATAGTCATGGCTATATTAACTATAGCAGTTATCAACAGATCTTGTACAACAGAAGCATCATCATGACTTTCCCTTAAAGTTGTCTTCTGCCACTTACACTTCTTATAAAATGTGTAATTAGTTATAGAGGCTTAGAAAGATTCAAGCTTAATGTTTTTGGTAAGAATTACTTAATATTGGGAACTGGATAGTGCTTGTTTACCACATCAGGAACCCTATGGTTATCATATTTTTAGTGATTCTTAATGGTTCTCCCTGTATTCAGTGGTTATTAGAAGATATTATGGGATTATTATTAATATTGCTGACTGTGATGGTGATATTTTCCCAAATCTATTTGTGGATGACTTTATATGATGTCTGGGAATTGTTTCAAAAATGTTCAGCAAAAGGAAAAAAAGTATGTGCTTATGGCAGATAAGGTTGGGAAAATGCTGATAGCTCCTGAAGCTAAGTAATAAGCACATAGAAATTTATTATATATCTGTATTTAAAAATATGTATAATAAAAAGTTTTTAAATTTGAAAAAATAAAATGAATTTTATAATAAAAGATTGAATAATATCCTATATTTCTAAACAAAATGGCACATTTCAATTCATTCCTTGTGACTTGAAATCTTTGAATTGCTTTTGAGATTAAAACCAATTTAAGACAATTTATTAATGTTAACTTCTTAAGACTCTTTCCAAAACAGTAATGATTTTTATAAAAACTATAGAAAAATAAAGTTCTGTTAGTATTTTCTTCAGTTTGTGTTCTCCAATCTTTAACATGGTGATTAATGTATGTTATATACTGTACTTATAATAAGGTAATGAATTAATAAATATACAATCTAAGCCTTTCTGAACTGAGACCTCTATCTGCAACACTTACCTTATCAACTCCCAGTGTTCTTGAGGATGGGCAATGGAGTTAGCAAATTTCTAAGTCTATGTCTTAGAAAATCTACATTCCTCATCAACGTAAGCTCCTAAACAATATCTTATTGTTCTTTGACTAATGTGCATATTCTTAGTTCAATGAACAGTATATTGAGGACTTGTAGCTTAGTTTGCTAGAACTTCCCCAGACTGGGAATTTTCTCACAGTTCAGGAAGCTAGACATCTGAGATCAAGGTGTCAGCACCACTGATTCCTTCTGAGGACATTTAAGAAAGAAACATCAGGCCTTTCTCCTTGCCTTTTCCTTGTGACTTCACACATCTTTCTTCTGCATAGATCTGGTTCAAATTTCCTCTTCAGGTATGGAAACCAGTCATACTGGAATAGGGCCCACATAATAACCTTATTTTACTTGGGTTATCTCTGTAAAAGCTCTATCTCCAAGGGGGCAAAGGCTTCAAAATATGATTTTATTAGGGACATGTTTCAATCATAACATTCCCTAAAAATGTTTAATGGAAGAATCCCATGAAATATACAGGCTCAACAAGCTCACTATCCCACCTTTTTAGACCCGAGGGTGTAATCAACATAAAACTACTGTGAACTCTTAGTGGGCATCTAACTTTTGTCTTTTGGGCATTTGCAGGAACACTTTACAGTGCTGCCTTCTATACCGCAGTTATTTTATTATTTCCTAAATAATTTGGTATTTATAAGGAACACACCAGTTAAAAAATAATTGTCTTATAAAAACAATAGCTTTAATTGTATGTACAAACAACTGTACCTTACCAAATGCAACATGTGAAAATACAATAGGGAAATTCTGTTGTGTATTATGTAACAACAATCCTACAAGAGTAAAAAGAATTAAAAATACAATATTTTATATTTTTTCATACTTTCTTTAAAGTGATCTTTGTTTGCTACCCCATTAATTAATTTATACCTTCATTTATATCTTCAAATTCAGTACAAATTATTGCAAAGGTTGGAATGTTTATGTCCTCTCAAAGTCACACATTGAAACCTAATGACTAATGTGACAGTATAAGAAAATGGGGTCATTCGGAGGTAATTAGGTCAGGGGAAAAGAGCACTCAGGATTGAAATTTGTTCCTGTATTACACAGGCCTAAGAGCCACTGCTCACCTCTTCCACCACATGTCATCTGTAAACCAAAACTCAGATACTCACCAGAAGGTGAACCCACTGTCTT
This sequence comes from Castor canadensis, assembly GCF_047511655.1. Taxonomy (NCBI): domain Eukaryota; kingdom Metazoa; phylum Chordata; class Mammalia; order Rodentia; family Castoridae; genus Castor; species Castor canadensis. Next base: position 102,932,223 of record NC_133392.1, on the reverse strand, counting down.
CTTGATCATAGACTTTTCAGCCTTCAGAACTATGGGAGATACATTTCTATTCTTTATAAGTTACCCAGTTCATGCCATTTTATTATAGAAACCCAAATGAGCTAGGATATGACCATCTTAGAGCCATCCTAGATGGTTCCACCATCTTTAATGGCAAAAATATAACACACACATTTTCTAGTAGCTAATTATAAGCTTAATATGAGGAGTCACATGGGGACTACAGAGAAAATATGATGTAAAGTCCTCATGCTAATAGGTGAAATACAAGATAGGTATGTAAAACAAATGGAGAATTAAAGACAGACCTCTGGCAGAAATTATAGGTATTAGATGATTTCAGATAAAGAGAGATGGATGTGATCATAAAATATTAAAAGAAATTTAACATTTATATTGAAATTGGATTGAGTTTAAATAAGTTGGATGAAGGAGGAGAGAAGGAATGTAGTTCCAGGAAAAAGAGAAAAAGCAAATAAAGATAATAATACCTACATTGGCTGGAGAGAAAAAAAAGGAGATTGTTTTGCTATCTTTCTCAACAAATTCTAAGCAGCTAATATTTTGCATATGATTCCTTTTTGTTACAAATATTCCAAATCTTCTTTCAATATTTAGATCTGTAGCCGTATCAGTGATAACAAAACTTGACTTTTACTGACAAGTGAGGCTAATTTTGCATCTATTGGGCTAGGCTATGCCTTTCAAATTGTTTGTTCAAGCAGCAGTCAATATTTTGACTTGAAAGTATTTCTCAGATACAAATAATACTTAAAGCAGTAGATTCTGAATAAAGGAGATCACTTTGCATAATATGGGTGGGTCTCATTGGTTACTTCTAAGGAGGTGAAGACTTAAAGAGAAAATACTGAGGTTTCTCAAACTTCAGGAAAGAAACTGCCTGAGTCTCCAACCTGCTATCTTTACACTGCAAATTTCATATTTGTCAGCTTCCACAATCTTTTGTAAATCTCTCCCTTTCTCTGTCTAATCCACATACCCCTGCATTGTTTATGTCCCATTGATCCTTTTTCTCTGTGAAATTCTCTTACATTTGTAGCTAATTATTTTTCTCCTTACCTAGTGAAAGTATTTTTTAACCTTACCATATACATGACATTCAGACAAAAGAATAATGATACTTGTTATGAAAAATAACCGTTTGAAATGCAGCTGCAATTTTGTTTTACCAGAAACAATGAAATATACATCCTTTGCATAAAATAATAGTCAAACATAAATATGTAAAAAATCATTGAAAACCATCAGTGAAAAATAGTTTCTTGTTTGCCATTCTGCCTAAAGATACAATATGCATAGTTCAAAATACTGTTTAATACTCTGCAAATCCTGTAATACCTTTGTACATTTAAAGGATTTAATAAGAGAATGATACATTCTACTGTGAAATTCCTTTCTTTTGCTAATTTTTATCAGAACATTAATAGTGATTACATGTGCTCTTTTTGTCATAATTAATTAAAAATCTTCATCTTTGATATATATTCAAAGTTATATGGAAACCTAAAAAATGTGATTTTCCCTGTTAGCAGCCATCTGAGACAGTGCTATATCTATATAGTCTAAACAGCTCACCCCTACTGGGAAATAGCAACCTCCCCATTATGGAGATGGCATTATTTTTCAAGATGATCTGCTCCATGTACTGCTACCCAGCATGCTATCCATAACTCTCCAGATAAATTGAAGGGACTGAAAGATTTATGAACTCATGAATTCTTTTATTATAGGGAACCCCAGCCAAATTCACTAGAGGATTTCTCATTCCTATGTGAAGATCCTTTGGCAAAGTAGAAAATGTATGGGGAGAGTAATGGGACATTAAAATCGACTCCTACTTACTAGAAATTCTCCTGTGATGAGTATGAAAAAAAGTTGCTTAAGAATTATACCTTAGTAGTTCATACACACCTTAAAGAGAGCTTATTATTTAGCAGACCATGATACCTTTTCCATGCTGCTTGACACTGATTTTTTTAAGCCTGGTGTTATTTCAAATAAAAAATTACTTATGCATTATGGATATTATTTTTCCAATGAACCATAATCTTAATACATATTAAATTAGTATAATAATCAATTAGATAAATAGAAATCATTTCATAAATATAAATATTTGTGAAATATAAATATCCAAAACAACACAAAAGACAAACACAAATATACACTATTTTGTTTTGCTTTTCTATCTTCACAATGAAACATTTTTCTCACAGCATTTCTTTAAAATGATTTCCCTTTGTTCTAAAAGTTACATCTCAGCTATATTTAGAAAATTATGCTCTCTAAAAATTTATTGATCAAAGAAAGGGTCCAATTAAAAACTCTCAGCACATTATTTTTTAGGGATAGACATGGTGTTGTACCTACAAATAATCAAATACATAAATATAAAACACTTTTTCTTATTAACCATATTTTATTTGAATATTCCCAGATCATTGATTTCTAAATTTTTGCATTAAAAAGTGCAACCTAATATCTTATAGGTTTGAATAGGGAACCTATTGAGTTTAATAAATAATGTTATGCTACTTACTCTTATTTCAGGTTATTCTCAAAGCTTGAGAAGCATTTCAAACATTAATATAACAAGTGCTAGAACTACAAAATAGATTTGATATACACAAATTTCAACAATTCTAGTATATGTCTATAACAAATTTGTTGATTTCTTTTCCTTAATAACTCAATTCTGTGACTTTACACAATTATCATAAAATGTATCAACTAAGAGACATTTAGAAACATTATAGAAAGAGTAAGAAGTGTCTATGTGTGCATGTGTATAAGAGAGAGAAATGGGAGAAGAAAGAAAGAAGAGAGACAGAGACAGGACAATTTTAATTTACTATTTCTTTTAGAATTCTAAATTCATATTGGTCAATGTTCATTTGGGAATATACATATATGATTTCCTGGAAATAATATATTGTTTGAACTAAGTAGTACTGGTTTATTTATAGATCTGTTATCACAAAATACACCTTCACACAATCTAGTTCAGATTGTTTATTACAAACAGTCAAAGTAGAATTTTTTAAGTTTTAAAAGGAATTACATTGCTAAGAATAAATAAATTGGTACTGTTTAACAAGGATATATATTTTTTTGCAGATTGTTTTATTGTTGTTTTTGTTCTTGTTTTAATTTAAAGGTTCTTTCTCAAGAAATAGTTTCACAAGTATGGGTCTTGGGAGGTTTTATTTAGTTGGTGTGTTGGTTCTTCTAGACAAGAAGATGCGGAAATTGTTCAAATTAAGTGATAACATAGCTTCAGAATTTATACCAAATTTGATGGGCAGTGTTTTTTAAGATCTTGAGCAATAATATTCCATTACCTCATCCATCATGTCTTCCTCATTGACAACAAAGAATAACTAATGGTTCCATTTTCATTTTATGTCTTTTGGAAATACTTGAAGAATTGAAAGGTTCATGTTAAGATGCTTTGGGGACTCTCTAGGAAATATTTCCATCTCATTAGGCTTGATGCCCAGAAGTTCAGGCAGGGAAGTCAGACAATGAATTTCAGATCAAATCACAGGATCACAATACATTTATAGAGTGACAATTAGCTTGAAGAAGGATTTAATAATAAATCAACACACATATTCACTTCAATATATTAGTCTTTCTGCCATATCTTGGGGTACGGCCAAGGATGGGTCCTCTTCATTCTGCCCTGGAAGAAGAAAACATGAAGAAAGACACAGGAAAATGTCTTAGAAACAAGAAAGTGTTCATGCCAAAGAGATACTACTGGAACATTATGTTACCCATAGAAGTGGAAATGAGAAATTTGTGAGAAATTTCAAAGGCAATACTAACTGGAAAGATATAAGAACGAAAGTACAGAAAAAAATTAACCCCATGATGTATGCTTTTAATTGAAATCAGTATTATTTGATTTTAGAATATTGACAGAGAGTAGAAATGCTAAATCCATGATATTAAAAATGGAGATTTCAGGAAACAGGACTAGATCTTGGGTATGTTTTTGGAGGAAAAGATGATGACCAAATATATACTAGATGAAATGCAAGATGAAATTCAAAAAGAAAATATGAATGACAGAAAATGTTCTTACATTTTTTTCATTTTACAGAGGAAAAGAAAATGAAATGATTTTCCAATGCTAAAACAGTATCCAAAGCAGGGTTGAATGCAGGGTTGGATGATATGTTAGTTACTCTTGCATTTCTGTTACAAAATACCTGACAGAAACAACTTTAGAGAAGGAAAGACTTATTTTGGTTCACAATTTCATAGGTGTTATTAGTCCATAACGACTGGGAGGCCATCGTGGAGCAAGATGTGCATTCATAGCAGCCAAAAAGCAGACAAAGAGGATACTAGAAAGAGCCAAAGCAAGATATAGCTCTCAGGACACAGTCCTCAGTGATCTACTTTCTTCAACTAGGCCTCCCACCTTTAACCACCTCCCCAAAATGCCATCATACTGTGGATCCATCAAGGAATGATTCTGTTGGTTGGATCAGAGCCCTCATGATGTAATTGTTCCTGGAAATGCTCTCACAAATATGTACAGAAGTGTGCTTTATTAGCATACTAGATATTTCTTAATACAATCAAGTTAGTAAAAATAACCATCAAGACAACATTCCCTAAAATGAGCTAGACTGACATATATTCTATCTTAAGCCATATTGTATACATAATCAAAAGTTCACTTCAAATCTTAAAACATTTCTTTGCTTTTATATTATGTGCACTCCCTTGTTCTTTGGATTTAAGTATTGCATATTATCTTCAAAATTTATTTGACATGTAGTGCACTGAAAACGCTTTCATGTATATATTGCTAGCTGCTATAATCAAATTGTTCTCTAATGGACACTAGCTTTATAATTTTCCCTCAATATTTAACAGAAATAAATTCAAGTAACACTTGTAGCTTACAAGAAATGAAAGCAAGGAATGCTGCTGCCTTTCAAGTCATAAAGTTAAAGTTTTTAAAGCTTTTGAGTTTTCAGAAATGATACCTTTGCTTCTACTTCCTATTCATGTCATGCAAAAGAATTTGATCCACACATGGTTCAATGTTTTTAATGTTCAATAAAATATTGATAAATTTCACATAAATTATTTTGTTTTCAATTGTTCCAAGAATTAGATCTCTTCTGTGCTTAAAATTTTATCTCTTTCATATTATTTCTATCTGAATTTTGTCCCAAATTTTACAGTCATTCTTATTTATTCAGATACTTCTTAGGAAGATTTATATATCTGAGTCTATAAACAAAGTAAAAATCCATATATGTCTATCTATATTTTAAAATACTTCTGGTTTTTGGTATTTTTTCAAATAACCGCATTAGGTTGTCTATTTTGTCAGATGCTCAGACTAATTTAATTATGTCGATCTGTAAATCTTGCTCATGCTTCATCACAGTTAGAATGTCCCAAAATGAAATTGACATATTATGGAAAGTGAAACTATGAGCAAGACTACTGTTGAGTAGGAAATACAGGTAAGTTAAATGGTCGCTTTGTGTGCAAATCTAACATGCACACCAGTATTTCATTTACTGTGGAGTATATTTCACTTATAAATAAAATAAATAAAATAATAAATTGAAGAATTGTAACTTGAATAAGGGCATTAACACCAATTATTTTATTTCTAGCAACATGAAATTATACTTAACATAGGTGGCATATGGTATGTAATGAATAGATACTTATTGAGTGAATGAATGAATAAATAGATCTTCAGAATACAACAAAATATCAGCATATCATTCATCTTAATTTTAACCATTAAAGTTACTATGGAAATGAAGTAAATATAAATTATCTTTTCTCTAAAATAATAGCTTAAAGTTACACTGAAGACCAATTTTGAAGGTTTTATGTTATATTTTAAATAGTAAATGTGAAATAACATAAACTACAATGAATAGACAAGTGATTTAATTCATTTAATATAAATGGTAGAAATTAGAATCCTGTCAGTGTGATTCACGCCTACACTGTCTCCCTAACATTAAATTTTAGTAGCTTGCAGTTTAGGTTAAAAATTAAGCATGCTCCACACACACAGAATAGATTTTCACCTTTTTGACTGAAGAGTGTTCACCAAATGATAATTAGAATCTGCTAAGTGCTCTTCAGACTAACATGATATCATCAAGAAATATCACAAAAGTGTTGACACAATGCTTATCCAGCTGGAGATTCCAAACAAGTCTGTTTTCATTGCCATTTACTGTAAATTGTAACTCTGCACCAGCTGGCCAGATCCTTTTCCTCTACCCAACTCTCAACAGAAGAAAATAAGAATGTGCTTTTTGTTTGTTTGTTTACCTACTTTATCTAGTTAAATTGATAAGGAGGTAGAAAATACACATTTAAAATTAAAATATGATTATGAATTATAATGATTCTGGCCATGTAACTTCAATATTTTATACATATCAAACATAATTTGTTTCCTAACATCTATTTTATTATTGTAGTTCACAGAAGAGAAAAAAATTAATGAGTTTAAATTTACGTAAAAACTAGAATACATATTGTAAGCAAAATCGACATCTTGGTGTTTTTTACTGCTATTTGTAACATTTTGTTTACTTGATTAGAGAACCATTATAGGTTAATTATAAATTTTGAACCTACATTAAGCAAAACATTGATTCACACCCAAATTTAGATCTATGACTTAACTTTTTCATATACTCTCTGATGAAACAGCTAAGAATAGCACAGAATAGCATTTCTGAATTTATAAAGTTGGGTGATGATTAAAGGAAAAATTAAATATCTGTCTAAGTTGATTTGTACTGTTCCTAACAAACAGGATGCACATATTAAATGTAACTTATTACCATTAAAAAGATGTCAATAAGGATATGTATTTGTAGCTCCATATTATTGCATGCCTCCTCTATCTTGTATGTCCCTCCAACATACTACTTAGAAATATATTCCCATTTCTTTTTTACATGATAGTAATTTTCCTATGAGGAATAAATATAAGGAATGAAAAGAAGAAGACAACATAATGACTATCTCTCCTGAAGTGTTTCCTTCCATCTTATTGGTGGGGTGCACTTCTGTTTTGTGCCATATTCTATTTCCTCAATCTTGAAGGATGTGAAGCATGATCTGAGGCTATAACATTTAACTTGAACACACTCTCTTTGTAATGAAACTTGCAATGACCACATATGCAAAATTCACAAAGAATGAAAATCCAAGTGTTACATATGTAAGTTTCATTTTCCCAAAGAAATCACTGATACTTTTGCAGAGAAGCCACATTTAGAAAAATTTTATTTTGTCATTGTGTTTTGATAAAGAAGCTTGAAGAATGCTGAGTTGAGGATGGTAATAGGATGCAAATCAATCTGTCCAAAATTTCTGCTCATGTGGGTTTTAAAATGTGTGGTCCATGAGTCAAGTTTCATTGGGTGAAGACTAAGTAGTTAGTGATTTTGCCTACAATGAGTCATTTGACAAAAACTGGGTACTAATTAGGTATTCAGGAATGGGTGCTTCTGTTATCAAGTGGATGAAGAATACTGCCAAACAAATATCCTGCAAATGCAGGACAGGTCCCACAACAAAGAATTATGTGGCTCAAAATACATCAGTCATGCTAAATTTGGAAAACTCTGGAATGAGTTTTTAGAGGTATATGATGGTCCTGTGAATACACAAATATTCACCAACCTTAACCCCCAGTATCATTAAAATTATCACAAACAAGTATGGTTCTAAAATGTTTCATTACCACTCTTTTAGAGTAAAAAATGTAAGTAGAAAGAAGAGATAAACTATACAAAAATAAGCTCAGAGCATTTATGAAATAAAATTATCTATGACCTGGAAGCCCAAAGGACAATTACTTAAATTATTATCTGTAATATAAATTTGGAATATATGTGAAGCAAATATATAGAATGTAAGTTCTTAATTTTTTGGAACATAAAAAATTGAAAAGGATAAAGAACAGTGGCTAAATATCTTATAACTGGAAAACAATTTGTTATATTAAATTTCAAATGGATTAACCTACATATGAAAGTACTAAAATTCACCTGTTATAGTTTTGTTTTCATGAATAGAATGTATTAGGAGCAAAAAATCTTATTTTAAGTTGCTTACTGAATAACTACATGTCCTTTACTATTTTATTTTCTTACTTCACTGCTCTCCCCACAAATTTCATTGAGCTGTTCTGATGATCAAGAGGAAGAATAAATTATGAAAGTTCTTTAAAAAGGTTAACTCATATAAAATATGTCTTTCTGCTGACTTCTAAGCTATTTTACTCCAATACATTAAAAAAAATTTTTTGTTTTCCTGTTTGCATCATGTGATTTGAGCAAATATGTGGTGTTATCAAACCAAAGTTTACAGCATAGAGTTTGTCAGCATTTATCAAGTCAAAAAGATTAGCATTAGAAAAGTACAAAGATACTTGGATTATAATTCAATTCTCTTCAGTTCAGTGGTAGTCACTTTCACTCAGGTAGTGTGTTAGGTGCTGAGGATACAATAGAGAATTAGCTAGCTTCCTGGAAATATGGTTTACAGATGCGCATGAAGTAGGTATGAACCTAGACAACACTGAAAAGGGACAGACCCCTTCTTAATACCACTGTCTCTCCTGTTCTCCATTAATGAACAGAAATACACTTACTATTTGTTCCTCACTCACCCATTGCCCTGTATAGTCAAATCTTGCCTCCTTGTGGCATTTGAAAACATGTTTTTGGCCATTAAGCCATCATCAAAATTATGCTAGTTTGTAGTATTTAAAGGTTACAGATCAAAACTAGACAGTTTTATCCCATCTACGAGATGGAAAAATGTTTACTGTTTTATTATATCACCGTGACAGTAAAGCTTCCTAGTGTATTATGGAAAGAGAGCATAGGTATGGAGAAAATACATCTCATTACATTCTTCTAACAGTTATGTATCATGTCTATTAGATGGACCAATTTAAGACCACAAACATGAAGAAAGCTTAGAAGTGTTCTTTGACAGTAATGAAGTACAGAAAATGCCTATACTTGTAAGTAGTTCTATCTTTCAAGTATGATGTATTTGATACATTGTAAGAACCTTTGTAAATGCCACAATGTATCCTCACCCAACATAACAATAAAGGAAAGCAAAAAAAAAAAAGGATTCACAGCTGAATTTGCAACACCTAGAAAGGTACTTGGTTCATAACAGAAATTAAATAGATATTTTGAGTGAAAATAAAAAGCTTCATGGGCAAATTTTAGATTTTGTTAATGCTTACCTCTTTTATTGTTCTTATTCCTCAGTTCTCAATAGTAATTCTTCCAATTTTGTTACATATCTTTTTTTGTATGTTTCCTTTTTTAATTAAAATGATTTTCTAAAATAATTATCTATTTCACAATTATAATAATAGCAAAACTTATCCAACATTCACTATGTGTTGAACCATGCTCTGAGTGTGCTATGTAACTTCTCAGGGATCCTTAGAGCAACCCTAAAAACTATGGACTCATCCCTGCTTTATCCATGATTGCTTTGAGAGGATGTGTAAATTGCTTTAAGTCAAAATGGCTAGGAAGTGAGACTCTAACTGAAATCTGATAGCTTAAAATTTATACTTCCTTCCAAAGGAAGTTTACATAGTATAGAGAAATTATCCTTCCTTGGTATCATCCAACATCGAGATTTGATTGTGAATTAGTAAGGCCAATTTGTATGAAAGGTTTTTTTTTTTTAAACTATGAAATTCTTTTAACCTGTTAAATTTTATGATGTACATGAACAAACACGTAATAATTTTCTAATATTTACTAATTACTTGTGGTGATCCAGACACTGTTTTAAGTAATATATAAACTTTATATGAATATATCTTTACAACAAAATAAGCACTATTGGCACAGAATAAGATAAGCAATTTGTCAAAAGACACATAAAATTGGGAGCAAATTTATGATTCAAGACAAAGCAATTAACTTTAGAGGTGCATTACAATATTCTTCTGTTGCTTTGTAAGGTACTCCTCAAGCTAACTGGCCCAATGGATGTTGTTGCAAATGTCAAGATGAGTATTAGATTATAATGTTTTAATTAAATTAAATTCAGAATTTCCTCATACTGTAAGGAAACCAACATTCTTAAAAACCGACATGTACAATGGATAATTATATTCCTTTCTGAACAGTGAAATGATTTTTTTAAAGTTTGGAAGCAAAATATAATTAAAACAATTCTTACAGATTTTTAAAATTAAAGTGTAAGAAGATTAAACATAAAATGTTTGACCTTGTCTGCACAAATAGTTCTGAAAGATTCTAGATATAAATATAAGATGATGGATTTATTTGTATCATACCGTGAGATATGCTTTAGAAGAATCACATGTAAGTATGCTATGAAAATGTCATTTGAATATTTTATCCATGGAGGAAGATATATGTATTTTAGAGCAATGTCAAAAGTGAACAAGAAGTACTCACAATTAGTAGAAGCCAAAATAGATAACTAAATAATGACATTCACTAGAACTAAAGGGTGAGGTCATGAAAATATGTAGCTTTTCTACTACCTTTTAAATATTTGTATTTGTCATTATTTAAGTTCATTATGAACTTCGAGACAAATATTATATTAGGACCACATGATATGCTATAAACATTCATATTCCCTTCATGTTTTTAATTAAAATATAGGCAAATCTTCAAATGTATTAATGTTTCTCAAAGTATATTATGCAGAATACTGGTTTGAGATCATCTCAGAAAAAAATACCCTAAGATTAAACAGGTTTGTTAAAAGTATATATTTGTTAAACTACATATTTGGCAAAATTATTATTTAATATGGTACTAAATGCTGAGAAGCTTTACAATGAAAAAATAAACTCATCCTGAAACTTTTTTTCTGTTAACAAAACTTTACTGATCACTAACTGGATCAGACATCATTTTGTTACTGTTTGACACAAAGTGTGCAAAGTCTCTACTCTTACAGAAAAGTTGTGGGAGATGGCTTATAAACATGATCTTCTAAGAGTGCATTGGATGGGAATGATCCACATCAATATTTGATTTCTTGATTCTGTGGCAGGGCAGGATCTCTGAGAAGTGCCTTCTACATTAAGATGTTAGTAACAAGAAAGACCTTAGAATGATACTTCACTTACCTACTGTCATGCTGGGAAATGAAGTGTGATACTATTAGTGAAAATAATGGTGTCTATGAAGTGTATGGAGTAGGAGATGTGGTTGTAGTTCCCCAAATTCTAAAAGTCTCTTGAAGCACACGTTCAAATAAATTGGCTTGTTTTGTAGTATTAGAAGACACCCAGTTGGAACAGACTAGTAGAACTGTAAGGGATCATTACATTTTTCATTGTCAGGAATTCTGTTTTCTTTGCGGTTGTTTTGATTATCTATTTCCATAGTTTTATCTTACAGTACATCAGCTTTATGAGAAAGGGTTTTGCTTTTGTTTTCTGTTTTTCTAATGGACTCCAGTCATCTAATATAATGCTCTCATATAGTAAGTGCTCAAAAATATTAGCTATATTAATCAATCTTGATTATCAGCATCCACCAAAGATCATGAGGCATATAGTCTCTTCTACTCTTCATACATATCAAGTTTAAAATGCTATTTTAAGGGGCTGGAAGAGTGGCTCAAGGAATAAAAGAGCCTGAGGCCCTGAATTCAAACTCCAGTACCATAAAAAAAAAAAGCTATTTTAGTTCCTTTTCATGAATAAGATGTTTGTTTAGGGTTACATTATTTGAAGATACTAGCTTCCTAAAAATTTCACCAGATTATATACTTTTACAGAATATTTTGAAAGATGAGATGATCATGTAAGTTACTTAAATAAAAAATTAATTATATGCATATCCTAAACATTTCATTTTCACTTAAAGTATGCAAATACACGCTCCTACACCAGTTTTAAAAGATATGGCCAATATGTTCTGTTATTAAGTAAGAGTGCTTGGTGCTGATAGCTCAAGCCTGTAATCCTAACTAATTGGGGGACTGACACCAGGAAGATCACAGCTTAAGGCCAACCTGGGCAAAAAGTTGAAGAGACTCCCATGTCCATAATAACCAGAACAAAATGCAGTGGAGGTATGGCTCAAAGTCTTTAGTGCTTTCTTTGCAAGCATGGAGCCCTGAGTTTACACCCCAGTTGCCCCCACCCAACACACACTGAAAAAAAAAGTAGGACTTTAGACTGAAGTTCCATGCTGTCTTTATTGTACTATATTTATTCTGTTCCCATCAAACATTAAAATAATTTCAATTTCAGTTCTTCAAAATAAAGTGAGAATTGGAAGACATTTATGAAACAATCTGAGTGTAGAGTGCAAATGGATTTTAATTATCTTCTTACAAATATTTTGTATAGCTATGCCATTAACATCTACCTAAACATAATTGTTTTTAACTATTGCTTTTATTATTTTCAAGTAATTCAACTGTATTTTTACAAGATTCTTTCTCATCATACTATATTTTAAATGACTGCTAATCTTTGAATTCAACTAACAGGAAGGTAAATTTAGAGTTGTATTAAAGAGAAGCTCACGTATATTATGTGGGCACCAGATAGAACTTTTTAGAGGAAATAGAATGTAGATCCAATATAGGTCAGTTCTAAGAGAGTTTTTTCTTTCTCTTGATTTCTTTATTTTCTTTGTTGTTGTATTAATGTCATGAAGATACATTAGTATTGTGTAGATAGAGACTATTTGGAAAATTCTTATCAACAGGGATTAAAGTGCTATATTCAGTTTTGGAGGCTTCTTATGAACATCTGATATTTTATTTCTCCAAGAGGGATGATTATGTGCTTTTTAAAATCAAGTAGTTTTTTTTATCCAAAATGAGAAGAAAAATCTGTGGCCAACATAAATATATGCTTAATTAAAGCAGCCTTAAATAATCTGTAAAAATCTCTGATGAAAGGAATTAAATGGATAATCTGTAGCAGTTAAAATTCTGTATACTTAAATAGCTTCTGTTCCTCTCTCTTAAATTATGGGGTTATGGTTATATTTTTCTGCAAAAAATTATCTCTCTTAAACTTCTTATCTGTTAAGTGCAGTGTAGTGGGAACGAAATTTCTCCACTGTATAATTATATGAAGAACCAGCATTAATAGATATTTACTCTCTCCTGGTATTTTCTGCTTTTGGATTTAGGGTAAAGGAAAGAAAAAGGCATCAAGGAGAGAGAGAGAGAGAGAGAGAGAGAGAGAGAGAGAGAGAGAGAGAGAGAGAGAGAGAGAGAGAGAGAGAGAGAGGACAATAGCAAAAAGGAAAGGCAATGGTATAATGATGGGAAAAGAAAGTAATTTTCATTACGTCATTCTTTCCCAAATTTTCTTCTCATATGGCATTTTTCTTAGGTCTTTTTCTTGTTTGCTCAGTGAACAGTCAGTGTAAGGGAGTAAAGCATGACAAGAAATGAAGCACAAAATGAAAAACACTGGCCCTGGAAATTAGAGGTAACACTAACTATGACAGGTCTATGCAATATGGAGACTAACATGTCACTATGAGTATTTTATGTTTTAAAACCAGTAATATGAAGCAAATTGCATAAAACAAGAACTCAGACTGAGTTCTCTAAGCTTTGAGGTTTATAAAATACATTTGTTGCTAATAACCAAGAAAGGCTTTAAATATCTATGCCTATGTTAATTAATCTACAAACCTGGAATATTAACACTTGCCCTGATTTTTCTCATAAGCCTATTGTGATATTTAAGTAAGAGAACATATAAATATTACAACATGTAAAAATACAAATATTAGAAAAGGATGAAATATTCTTATATTTGAATTTGAAGTTTATGAGACATATTTACCATCATAACTTCATTTCCATTTACTTGGATTATTTTATTGTATCATTTCATTTATTTAATATTATTAAAATGCTAAAGGTTTTATATTGAAGTTTCTAAGATATAGAAATCTAATGACCAAAAGTTATTAAATATATTTTAGTGATTGTAATTTTTGTTTTTGATTTTCCTAAACTTCCTATTATTATTCAAAGTAAAATACTGTATATGTAAGCCAAATATTTATAGAGCAGTATTTATTGAAATGGATGAATTACTTTTCACATTAGAGTGTATCAATTGTAGAAATAATGAGTTTCTTTATGATACTTTCATGCATGTATATAATGTACTTGGATCAATTACTTTTAATGACAGAAAATATTGCCCTACTGACCAGCATAAAATGTTAGATAATGAAAAAACTTTCTCAATAATAATCATATTTAAAATGCCATTATTTAATTTCTTCTTAGAAAATTTTCTCTTGAACATAGAAAAAAGTTAAGAATTATACTAAAGGCCAATTTTCTGTAGATAGAAAATATCTTAGCAAGAATTATTTCACACAATTTTGTCCTAAGATTATTTTATGCAAGTAATTTAATATTTATCATAAACTACTGTGCTGAGTAAATTTTTAAGTACTCATTTAATTTTCATTTCTTCATTAAAAAGTTCAATAGGTATGTATTTACCATTTTCTTCTTAGTGAAAAGTTTACAACACTACTACCAATTTATGTATATTTCACATGGTGGATTTTTTTCCCTAGGCTACACTTAACTCTATAATCTTGGAAAATCTTTGTGTTTTAATTATGTATGACTGATGATAGCTATCTGCCTGTTTGACCATCAACATATTTGCTGATGCCAAATGAAAATCATTAAAACAGATAATAAATTGAATCTTTTATTAAGGAGACAGTTTGGTCTTTAATTTTAATTAGTTTCATGATTCTACAAGTCAATCAGTTTCAGTGTTTCTATTTAATAGTAGAACACACCAAACTTCCTCCTTTGCATTTTTCTCTAAGGAAATATTTAAATTGCAAATACTCAATTTAACAATTAAGGATTCATTATACCAAGCATAATATAATTGATATATTGGTCAGAGCCTTTGTAAATGTTATAGTATACCTCTACCCAGCACAACAATAAAAAAGAGAGCTCACTGTAATGCTGAAGCGCATCATGAACTTACTATGGTATAACAAGTCAATACTTAAGAGTAGTTCAAGCTGTCAAGGAAATGCAATACAATCAATAAACAATTCATTGAATATTTCCTTGAATAATAATTATAAATGGGGCACACCAGAAACCAAAATTTCCTTATTTCTACAACCAAACTAAGAAGTTTTTTCTTAAATTTTTGAAGCAGCTAGAATTAAATATACCTACTAGGAACCTACAAAATACTTGGCAAACCTCCAGTGAGATTGTTTTCCAATTTTATGGATCTAAAAGTAATTTTCTTACTAGGCTATAGAAAACATAGATATTATCATCATTATTGCACAATATTCAAGAAAATTCTCTAATTCTGAAATTTATTTGTTTCTTTATAATTGGAATTTAATTCTTCCCACTTGTGATGTCTTATATAATGATCCTCAACTCAAAACATTAGGGGAAGTAAACAAAACCATGTTCTTTAGTTTTTAAGTAACTTCATTTAATCAAGTCCCCCAAACTATTTTAGCTGGCATTGTATTTTTTAAAGTACACAACTCATTTCTTAAACTCTGAGATATCTTTGGTGAGGTTATTTTACATTTGTGTTATTGTTTTGTAATAATGTTCTCAATATTAATATTTTCTGGGGTGTGGCAAAATATGTATAAGAAAACCATATCCCTAACTTTACAACATTTCTCAAGTGTGACTGATGTAACATAAAAATGAACACTAAGAAATGAAGATGTAGATGCACATATATTTCAAATGCCATCTGTGAAAACTAATTTTAATAATAAATTATAGCAACACATTTAAAATCTATGTCTATAAGTAGGCATATTCTCAAACTAAACATGTATCATAAGTAAATGTAATCTGAATCTAAATATGCATATGTATGTTGATATATTGTCAAGTAAAATTTATGAGTAAAACAAGTATTTTGTAGATTAACTGATAGTAGCTTTCAACTATCTGCAGAGGGTACACTGTACAACCCTCAGTGGATGCATTAAACCTTGGCTTATAAGAAAAAAGAACAGTATATTTTAGGCTATTAAGTGACTAGTTGGGAGGTAGTGCATACAACATGGATACACTGTGCAAAAGGATAATTTGATTCCTGGGAAAGAAGTAGCAGGACAGTGCAAAAGTTCATGGTACTTCCCAGAATGGTAAACAATTTAAAAAGTAAGAATTGTTTACTTCTAAAATTTTCCATTTAATAATTTTGGATCACCATTGATCACAAGTAACTGAAACCATGGGATGAAAAATTGCTTAATGGGGTGCTAGTGTATGCCTTTCTGCAAAGAGATTTCTAAGTGCCAACCCTGTGTAGAAGTCTTTTATAAAACATGTATATAAATAACTAAACCTGGCCAGGCACCAATGGCTCACACCAGTAATCCTACCTACTCAGGAGACAGAGATGAGGAGGATGATGGTTCAAAGCCAGTACTGGCAAATAGTTTGTGAAGCCCTACCTCGTAAAAACCCATCACAAAAAAAAAGGACTGGTGCAGTGGTTGAAGGTGTAGGCCCTAAGTTCAAACCCCAGCACAAAAAAAAAAAAAAAAAAAAAAAGGAAGGAATTTTTTTTTTATTCACTAAATGTGTTTTGTTAACTACAACACTGGTACACTATAATTGGCCTTGGTACTTGGTAAATAAATTTGTGAATATGCTTGTATGTGGTTTGTATAAACTTAAGGATATGAACAGATAGCATTGAGCTAAATTTAAAGAATGGATAGAACTTGGAAATCACTGAAACTGTTTTCAGAAAATCAGTTGGTGATTGGAATAGAGACCCAATAAAGATAGGAAAATAGCAAGAGGTCTTAGCTGAAATAAAGAATAATCAACATCCACAAATCTATGAAGCATTCTGGAGGTTATAAAAGTAATTACATTACCAGAGACTTTTGATTTTGGCTGCTGTCAACTAATTACATCTAATATTAATGAAAATTATTGTAAATATTTGTAAAAATCACCATAACAGATAACATTTATTTATTGTTTATGTTATACCAAATATGATGTTACAGAGTTTACAAACCTTATGTCAATTAATTCTTAAAACATATAGGGTAGGTATTATAATTAGCCCATTTTACAGTGAGGTCATTAATCTTTATCAGCTTGCCTATCCCACTTTTTGCAATGATTCAAATAAATATGCCACTGTTTTTTAAGGGTCCAATCACAAACACATATACTTAAATAGCTGAAGTAAAAAACAAATGACAAATACATTCAGGATTGTACAGGCAATTATGAGTCAAATATTCTTATATGGAAGAACAAAGGTGAAGAGGGTTTGTAATGGAATGAAAAACATCAAAAAGCACTTGCATTTTAGTGATTTCCTCACAGAAATATTTTTCACATTGTTTGCTACTTAAAGCTAGATGATATAGAAATGGCAACATATTGTCTGCCAGAATCCAACTGATTATATGTATCAAATATGAAGAAAAGTTTTGGAATATCTAAGGATAAACTGGAAAACCAATTCACCAATTACAGAAATTACAAAGAAGTGTCATCCATTCCATAGTGCTGGGAGGATAAAAATAGTTCAGCAAATTAAGTGAAAAAAGGAATGAAGTGCTATTTCATTGAAGAATTGTTTATAGAAGAACTGCAAATACCATTTGCATTGCTGGTCAAATAGAGTATCTGGTGGCAATTATGAAGTCTTCCTTACATGTATTATTTCAACAAGAAAAATAATAATGCAATATATTGAGAATAGCTTAGCATTCTAGAAGAAGCACATTACAATGGCAAGAAGGTTTCCATTCTAACAGAAGTTCAGAATACGTCAAAAGATGAAAATAAATGTTGGGGAACTTTGTATGAAAGTACTAAAGAGAGGACAGTATGAACACAAAGCAGCTCAAGTGTAGAAAAAAAAAGAATCTGAAAAGTGTTTGATGTCCCTACTAGAGAGGAACTAATACAGAAACCTTAAAGCAACAGAGGTCAATATGGGAAGGTGATCAGAAACTAGTGAAAAGGTTAGGTAGAGATGAATCAACTTGAGTTGTAACACACTTGTGCATGGAAGCAATGCTAGGAATCTCTCTGTATAGCTATCCTTATCTCAACTAGCAAAAACGCTTTGTCTTTCTTATTATTGCTTGTGTCTTCTCTTCAACAAAATTGGAGAAAAGGGCAGAACAGGTTCTGCTGGAAGTGGGGGTGGGGGGGTGATGGAGGGGGCAGGGGCAGGGAGGAGAAATGGCCCAAATAATATATGCACATATGAATAAATGAACAAAAAAAGTGGATGTGGATACAAGATGAATGGAGTGGTCAATCACTTGTTCAAATTACCTCTTCTCTTCACAGTATCAGAAATCTACCTTAAATTTAAAGTAGGTAAGACTCACAAGTTATTAGAAGCAAACAGAAAACCCTAGATCTAAAACTGTTTGAAATGATTCATTTAGCTACACATTATAGAGACTTGATAAAAAATATGTTGGAAATGAATGAATGACTGAATGAATATATTATCTATGGAAAAACTATAAAATGGATGAAAAAATAAAATCACCCCCAAGGAAACAATTTTAAAAAGCAGTTCAAGGTTTTGATCATTTATTAAACATATTCTATTAAATAATAATATGCAATGTTCTTTTAAGGGTTTGCAATAATGTACACACATGATCTTATAAGCAGAATTAGAGCAAGCATGCAGAGCATGACTTCTGAGTTTGTACTCACCATGTCTATGGATAAAATGGTTATGTATAGAGAAATTCTTGCCCACAAGTGCTATCTCTGTACTGTACATGTATTTGAAACATATAAGTGACTTAAGGAACTATAGGGTGAACTTAAACCTGGACAATTATTTGCTAAAACAACATAATCAAGAATTGATTATTTTAAAAAGTCAAACCACTTATCTATTATTCCAATGTTGCAGCCAGTTATCTATATCATCTTCCATTCTAAACTCTATCACAATGCTAATCTTCACCTTCTGACTCCTTCACTGCCATCACATTGCACTTTCTAATCTCTCTTACTTATTCCCTTTTGTCTTTTAATTTCTCCGTTATGTCCTTAAAATTTCTGTGACCGCCCAGTTACAATCCTCTCTTACAACTGGCAATTCAATCAAATCACCATCAATCTGTTAAGCACAAAGTCTGTGGTTTCACTACATTTGTTTACTGTGGATCTGCACGTTAACAGCTAATACCCCTTTTGGTATGTTTCTACTATCATATTTGTAGTCACTACACTTCTTTATTAGGCTTATGAATTATAAGAAATTCACATCTTTCCATTACATATAATCTTTAAAATGCAAGGTATATATTCAATGAGTATTGTACAAAGAATCACATAATTGTTACAGTGATTTAAATGCAAAAGTATATATACTCACATACATAGGTAAGAAGTGTCAATTAACTTCATGTTGAAATTTGAAGAAAAATATTTTAAAATTATTAACTGTTATAAAATTATTATTTGCTGTGTGTTTTATAGTATTATTGTTTTACATAAACTGCTCCTATAATACACATAGTCCTGCTGAGGAGGTAAATCATTGCTAAAAGTTACATACTCCATAAGTAGAGAGGAAAGAACTCAAAATGGTCATTCCTATTTTGGACAACTCAAAGCATTATGAATTTCAATAAAACTAAGCAATCACAATAGCAACACTTAGTGCATAAGCAAAAGTAATATTTCATATCTATGAGGTCTTTATATCTATTATATCATATTAATGATATATAAGCAAAACATGATCAAAGACATTTACTTGTGTCCTATTATTCAAAGATTTATATATTATTTTCCTTTATGAAACATACCAAAAAATACCCCTAACCACATCACAGGCCAATGTGTAGAGCTATCATATTTTAAAATAAACATAATTGAACCTGTAAGTTGAAAGGAAGTCATATCTTTGAGTTAAAAATAAAATTTCAATATTGTAGCAAAAATAGTGTACATTACTTTATCATGGGAATAATATAGGTTTAAGATAATTCCTATTATTTTATGAATGATATGAGAGGAATTGAATTTACTCATTTTGTAGTTCTATAGATACTACAGTTTCTGTGCTTCATTTTATGTCATTCCAATGAACTTAAAGTTTTAAGTAACCTGATTACATGTCACTCAAATAGTATAGCATATTTTCTTCCCTCCCTTTCTCCCTCTCTCCTTCTATTTCTTTATTCTACATTCAGGATTTAAGCATTAATTATATGATAAACATTACATTTAACATCTCATTTGTCATTTTCTATTTAGCTGATCAATTACCCAAGATATTAATTTGAAAAAAAGGTTCTATACAAATCAAATATATCTAAATATGTCTCCCTATAAGAAATATTCCATCTATAAATTAGGAAAGCTTTAGGATCTCTCTGATTAGCTCTTTTAAATTCCCTATGTAATAAATGTGGTATTCAAATTTAATTTAGTGCTATGAGAGGAAAAGTGTTTCTGAAGACAAGAGGACACTTCCCCATGACTTTTAAGTCACACAGAACCTCTAAATGCTTTATGGCTGTAGTTACAGCTAAAAAAATTTTAAAAATAAGACAAAACAAAACAAAACAAAAACCTATCATGAAGCATGAATATGGGAAATGAACCTATATCCATCCAAATGACTTAGTGACATTCAGTAAAGAACAATTTAGCTCTGGAGTGAAAAGGGTTATAAACATCTTCCTCAAACTGAGCAAATTACTAGCTATTTGGAAAGCACAATGCATTGGCTTCTATTCAAAGGAGCAACACTTAATGTGAGCAACACTGCCAAATTCCTCCTTTCCTCTATTCCCTCTCTTTTAGAGAAAGTGATTAAGAGACTGATTCCCATGCCAGCTGGATGTTCAAGAGCATCAAAGGTCCTCTGTCAGGATTCAAAACTTATGTGGCTTAAAAACCACTATGATAACAGATAACCTCCTTAACATTATAAATCAAAGCCTTATGACCACATTAAAATTCTATCATCTAGTATCAATACCCTGTGTTTTATAAAGAACTGTTGACCTACCTCTTCCAAGATTGTTGGAACAACACAAAACTCTGCTTTGTGTATATGGCTACTTTACAAAATTGTGATTGATCTGTCCACAGAAAAGAAAAAATAGCCAATTCTACCTCTTTTATCTTTATTGAATTCATTTAATTAAAGTCTTAGAGGAAGGGAAGAGTGGGTGCCATGAGTTGAGGTAGAAACAAAATATATGAAGTCACAATAGACATTTTGCTCTCTTGAACTGTTTCTATTATATGCAGATTGTAATTGCAAAGTGAAAAAGTCTTCTTGCACAATTTAAATTGTACATCTTCTTAAAGTTATAACCATATCTCAATAGTTTACAACTAGACTATTGTGTTTTAGACATTTTCTGCTGAAATCCACAGTAAGAAATGAATCTCAGAACTTGACAGGACACATTTTCATGGATGTACAAATACACAGAAGGAAAGCTTAATCAAGTGATAGCTGATTATAAATAATGCCTTACATATTCTAGCAGAGTACATTTTATTTTTAAAATACATCTGTACCCGGTATATATTCTTGAAGACCCTCTAATAGATTGTTTCTTGAAAATGAAGATACTGCACTTTTCCAATATTCAAGTGTTAAGCCACTAGAAGTTTTTTAGGAGTTAACTGAGACATACTGTTAGTATACAGATTGCATAAAAGAAGTCCATAATCTCTATAAGCATGAAAATCCAATACAGTATTAAAGACATTACAATTATTAAAATATGAAATAACAAACTAAAGTACAAATATATTTATTCCTTCACTTATACTTTCATTGATTTATTAATTAAAAATGTAGTGACTGTTGCCCTCATATATGCAAGGTATTGTACTAAAGCCATGGGAATAGATGAACAAGAGTTATGGTACTTAAAAAAATCCAGATATTTTTCTAATCAAAGAACATTAAATACATTTGGCAAAATATTTAAAATCTTACTTCTTCCAATAACAGTACAGTAGAATAAGTCAAATTCAATTAGATAATGACTATGTATATGCAGAAAAATCTGGAATTTTACTCTTTGGTTGTATGAGAAGTTCTTGTTTTCACTGATTTATTTGAAAAACATAGCATATTTGACAAAATAGAAGGTAACCCAATTTCAAATTTCCTTTATAAAAGAAAAAAGGCAGTGAGATGATGCTCTTAAGGAAAATAGAGCAACAATTTTTATTTTTATATTCATAGAAAGTGTCAGTTACAATTTTAACATATCAAAACACCTTGAAATAGATGGAATGGAATGACCAAGAATTTCAAATTGGCTCCCTCTTCAGAAATTTTGTCTAGAGCATCCCTCAGAGAAGATAATTCTATCAACGATGATTTTCAATTAATACTATTCCAGAAAATGCATGGAAAAAATATAAAGAAAGTAGGATTTGATGGTGATTGCTTTTTTACGTTGGAGCCACAAATACAAACGACTTTCAGAAAGTGTTTTGTAGAAGTGAGTCACTGGCTGCCACATCAATCTAACCCTTAAGGTGGAGAGTAAAAATACACAGCACGCAATAAACACTTCTGAAGCTTCTCATGCCTCTTCTATACAAGTCAAGCGATGTTTTAAAGTAATAAATAATTAATTGATGTCTTAATTTACATCATCTAGAAGCAACATTTCCAATCAGAAGATGTTATTGGTTTGAGAGACTAACTCTTACAACAGTCAAATAATTGAATTGTGAGCATTATTCTGGTTATATTCTTCATAAGAAGCTACAAACTTTGATCGGCTCCTCAGGTATTAAACTACACAAAACAAGACCTTTCATTCCTATTGATTTCAATAGGCAACACTAGGAATCATCTTAGCATTTTGATCATAGATCCACAAGCAGCTTCTAAGTTTTAGTTCTCTTTAACTTCATTCAAAAAAAAATAGTACTATCCAATCTTGTCAATATTTTCATCAACTTCTTTATTTTTCAGTCATAAAAATTATATATATTTTTTCTTCTGAGTTTGCTTATCTAGTTGTATGCTAGTTCAATATTTATACTCTTGGTTTTATTATTCTTGCCATAATCTTTGTATGGAAAATAACCCCAATATATGCACCTTTCATCTTTGTATTACGCTTCAATGCTATTGTTTTAAATTCCATGATGCGTCCTTAACTAATCATCACGTCTAGTGTTGGTGAGCAATGTTTTTGGTACTATGGATGAGTCATTCAATCAAATATGATCAAAATCAGTGAAAGTATTACTTTATTATGCATCAGTCAGGGCTCTGAAAGTAATACTTAAATATTCTGGATATTTAAAACAGAGTTGACCTAAAGCGGGAAGTTTATTACAAAAAAGATGGAAGTGCTGAGAGGCCAAATGCACTGGTGAGATAACTCAGTGTTTAGCTGCAGCTGGAAACTACTACTATTCCTAGGTTGGAGGAATGAGGCAGTAAACAGAAATCCAGGAGCCAGTTATTATGTGAAAGCTAGCACAAAAATGTTCCAGTGAGAAACAGAAATATTGCTGGGCAGTGGAAAGAAAAGAAAAAGGAAGAGAAGTACTCTGGACTCTTACTTTGTTATGCTTTTGCTTCTCTCAAAATACCTTACATTAACCATTCACAGTCAGAAGACAGGTGACATGAAAACTTGGCAGCCTGAGGCATTAGTTCCATCTCCTATCCCAACAGCACAGAATGGTAGAAGGATGAAGTTCTTCTTCTTCCTATCACTACTTCCTTATCAGGCCTACAATTGACTGACAGACCATCATGTTATCATTTTTCTAAATTCTTTAGAAGCCAAGTATTACAGAATTACTGTATTCAATGAAGCAGTTTAATTTAAAAACCAATCTACTCAAAGTAAGTAGTTCATTAACATGCTTGTGTGCAAAGATTTATACAACCAAATTGACTTTTCAATTATTCTGAACTAAAAAGATTGGGCAAAAATAAATTTATCTAGAAAATTTTAAAATGTGCTATTCTTCAATTAATAAGTGGTTGTTTATTAATACACTAAGTAATATAAACCATTAATGGAATAGTTCTGGAAACCCATACAAGTAGAACCATATAATTTTATTCAATTTTCTGGAACATATTTTTTTCAAATTAACTTATTATTATGGCTGGCATAGTGGCTCAAGTGGTAAGACTGCCTGTCTCGCAAGCATGAAGCCCTGAGTTCATAATTCAGTACTGCCAAAATAACAAACAAATTGATTCATTATTAGGACAATATATTATCCCTTCATTTTAAACAAAGAAACAACCTCGAAATTTTAAATGTACTTGTTCCATGATACTATTTAATAAACATATAGGTGTTAAAATAATGTCTTAATGTTATAAATTGAAAATGCCTATATAATCAAACAGTTTATTTGGAATATGCAATGCATCACTGTGTAGGAGCAACTCAACAGACAATGTGAATCTCCAATGATATTTTCAAAGTACAGCATAATTGATTCTTAGAGTTGTTGGTGATTCTGAATCCTCAGACATAAGTCATTCATTTTATTATAACCAATACCATACCCTTCAAATCAATACTAATTAATGTAAGTCTAATAAAATGTAGAATGTGTTGGACAAATCTGTTGAAAAAGAGTGAATACTTGTCATACTCATTTATATATCTACCTACAAAAGTTGTGTGGATTCTAATAGAAATGTCTGTAGAAATGTGCAGCATGGTATACACAAAAGTTGTCCTTATGATTACTATATCTTAGTGAGATATCATATAACTATATTTAAATCCAGATCATTAAAATGACAGAGTTGTGTTCAAAGTTGCTAAAGTAAAAGAAGATATCACATTTAAGGAAAGAATCTCTCTTCCTTCCATTGATTAAATCCTAACAAGCAGATAACAGGATATTTTGAATTCTTATCAGGAAGGTAGCTAAAATGTATAAAATTTATACAGTAGTGTAGAATGAAAACAGATTGAAGAAATTAGCTTAAATGAAATGTGTTTTAAAAATGAACAGGCATGGGGAATAAAATAAATGAGGATATTCACAGTGTTCTTTCAAAAGAATGTTAACCATTTTCAACCTGTTCATACATCAGTATTTGTTAATACGTAAGAATAAAGCAATTGACTGAAAAATGTCACCTGAAATTTATGTATAGTTCCAGGGCAAAGCTTGTCTTGATTTACCAGTTCTACAAAATGAGGGTCCTAAAGTGTGACCAATGTGCTTCTAGCTTCTTCTGTTCTTTGCTATTTCACCCCATGACACAGGAACTTGCGGTTGGAAGGGTGAAGGAAAAGTTAATGTTTCCATACACAGATTAACAAGTTTTGTTAGGAGCAAAGTACTGTATGTATTACATGAAGTAAGAATCAAAGTCTGTATTTAATAAACTTAATGGAAATAGTCACATTTACAGAAAACTACAATGTACCTTAGACACTCATGTATTTACTTAAACTGAAAGTTTCAATAACAGAGGTAGTAAAGGCTGCCATATTAAATAGATGCATCATTGAATACTTTATCAAGAAAGTCCAGCTAGCAGTGAATAACATTATTTGCTAATCTTTAAAGGCAGAGTTAAATGGAAATGATGTTAAAATGAAATTATTAAATGCAATTTTATTGTAATTTTTCTATTCAAGATAGAGAAGTTTTTTTATAAAATGATAGATAGTAGATAACAGAATAAATTCCCTTTGCGATATAGCTCCACTTAGGGAAACTTTTATGTTTTCTTATGATTCTCTTCTTAAAAACAGACATTCCAGCACTTAGGAGCTAGAAATGTATCAAACTTCTGTTTCATTAATGTAACTACAAGCAACAGAGTCACTGTCACTGACTGGCATGTTTACACTTTCAGGACTTTAAAGTTATTTGATAACTGTTGGTTCACTATTTGCTTTTTATTAGACACTTTGAAGAAAATGTTACAATAAACATTGTAAGAGAAGATACTGTGTAAAGCTTGATAAATGATAGCATGTAATTCAGTGAAACGTAAGGACTAGATTTGTATACTTTGATGGGAAGAGGGTGTGTGAAGGATAGAGTTTTGTTTTCTAATTGGAGAATAACATCAAATATGATTTTATGTACTCAAGTAATTAAATAAAAGATAAGTCTTTACTCTTGATAAAAAATATGTCACCTGAGTTGGCCACGGTCTATTAGTCTTTAAACTCTATCTATCTTTCAAGCTCTATCTATGAACAAAGCAAATACCAGGTGCAGGAGAAGTCAAGAAAGATAACTAATACTACTTAACATTTTAATGGAGAGAGAATTTCTTACAAATAAATGTGACCTTATTGTAAAAGCTGGGCAATATAAAAAGTTCATCAATAATTCCTAGAGAATTATAAAATGAATACAACAAATTGCTTTGTTAAAAATTTATGTTTTATGTGACAAAAATTACTTATTAAAATTCTTAGATATAATTTGTCAGACACCTCATTAGAAGAGACATATATCCTATTCTATTTAAGAAGTTTTATCAGTCCAAAGTTCCCAAAGATAAGATATTATAAAACTTACCATATGGCATATAATGGATGAGGTACAGTGCCCAGAAAGTAAACAAGAATTGAATCAAACCAACAACACTAAGATATTGTCCTCACAGGGTAGGAAAGCGTCATTGTTGGAAGCAATGAGTGAAATACATATAGGTCTCCTGGAGGTAGAAGGTGCTCCTGCTATTTTAATTAACCATACTATTTATTTGATTGTTCACTAGAAAACAAAATGTCAGGATATATCATCAAAAGACATGTAATCTACTAAATCCTGTAGGCTGAAAATGGGAATGTACTAACTACACATAAGCAATATGTTACTATGAAGTATATTGCATGTTCTGCAATATGTATTTGCTGCCTAGGCAGGCAGTATTTTTTCCTTAACACTCTTATTCAAACTTCTAAAATAAAGTTAATATAATGAATAAATGTGAGTTTAATTTATATCCTATATGTGACAAAGTGTTCATCACTACTACCAATAATGAAAACTTATTTTACTATGGTATAACAAAACATTGTTACTTTTGTATACTAAGTCATATTCATAACAAAATAACATATTATTAAAAACATGTTACTGGTGTATATTAGAGATTGTAACAGTATTTAATACAAATTTGGTCTCCAGCATGTTTCAAAAGGTGCAAATCATATACCACACCCACATCCTTAAATTTAAAATATGTTGCATGATTCAAGCAGAAATATATCCCACTCTTTTCCACCTTACCATGCACACTGATTTTGTGAAATCCACACTTTTAAGTGAACTATTATCCAGTGGAGAGGAAGAAGATCTTTTAGGAAGATTTGAGGTGTCTGTCAGGTGGGGGTGTAGAGTAGGTGGGGCGATGCATGGTAAATGAAGATCAGGGCACAGCCTTGTTTAGTTCTAAGCACTGCTGATCATCAGTTTGTATTTTCACAGGAAAGGAAATGTTTCCTGAAGATCACTGTGCAGTGTTGCTTAGGGGTAAAACCAGGCTAGGATGGCTAGGATATTCATTAAAGACAAACCACTTCAATGCTCAATCTTAGGGAACAGAAGGGAAGAAAAGAGGTATGTGTGGGGAGGAGTAAAACTGAAGACCAGAAAGAGGAGGGTTAGAAGGAATGGGGGACCAAGAGAGGGCCATGAGGGAGAGAGGGAGAAAGAAGGCGGGAGGAAGGCAGAGAGGGAGGGAGGGAGAGAGAGAGAGAGAGAGAGAGAGAGAGAGAGAGAGAGAGAGAGAGAGAGAGAGAAACTGAGAGAGAGAGAGAATGTATGAGTGATGGTGTGTGGAGCAAAGGAGAATATGAACGTGGAAGTGGTCATTAGAGCATGGAAGAGCCAGTGTGTATGTGAGGATGTGAGAGAGTATGTTTATAAAAATAAGATTGATGAGGGTGAGAAAATGGGACTGGAGGGGGAAAGCGGGAACATGCATGTGGGTGTGACACAGATGGGAAAAAGCATGGGGAAAGGGATATGGGAAATGGGAGTCAAAGAGGGAAGACAAGAAACAGAATAAACACATTAATTAGAGGAGAAGATAAAGAAAGACTGGGAGAGTGTTAAAGAAGTGGATCAGAAATTACAGTGTTGAGAATTAAAAGAAGATAAAAAGAAAAGGAACAGGAAAATTGAAAAAGGATAAAAAGTACTAATGGATGGCAAAGAGAGTAAGAAAGAGGAGAAAATGGAAAAGGGAAAGAGGAAGGGAAAAGGAGAGAACGGGAAAATCGGTAAAAGGAAAGAAGGCAAGCAAGCTGAAAAGCAAGAACATTGAGCCTAAGTGTCCAAGTGAGAGAGAAAATAAATGGAAGCAGAAACCCAGCAGTTTGAAAAAGTCGCATACACTAGAGTAAAATAGAAACAAACCTGATAAACTTGTCAGAGTACCCCTTGACAGTAAAACAGAGACCTTGTGAATTGAGTTTCAAAGTGGCACCTGCCCCTCCTTCTAAACCTGACACTTCACTCATCCCTGGGCTACTTGGCTTCCCAGTAAAGTGTTTTCACATCACGAGTCCAGCTTGCTACCTGCCCCAGTATAAAGAGGTCTGGGTTCTGGGAGGAATCAGCACCTGGATTTCTTGAGACGTGGTCTTTTGATAGTGAGCAGCACCAGTATTACTGCTAGGTTTAAAAGAAGGCAAAGAGGGTCGAAAAGAGAGACAGAAAGACAGACCGAGATAAGTATGAAAAACACGCCGTTCTTCCTACCTAAGCACCGCCGTGTCCCCTTTTCTGACCATCATGTTGTCCACAGCCGCCCAGGGGAAGTCCACACTCTGTCCAGCCGGGAGGCAGGAGGGTAGCAGGCAGCACAGGCTAAGGAGCACCGCCGCCAGCCACTGGTTCGAGCAACAAGCACCCTGCACCAAGAGCATCATGTCCATCCCTGCTAGGGCTGCTCACTCTCCAGCAGCTTTCAGCTCGCACTCCCCCACCCCCTGGTGCTGGCGAGTCTTCCTGGGAACCAGGCGGTGCACCACAGGATTTTTTTTTTTTTGAGTGGGTGGGTGGGTTTCGTCTCTTTCTTTCTTTCCCCCCTCCTAGTTGTTGGGTGTTGTTTCTCTTTTTTTCTGATTCTCCTCCTCTTCGTCTTCGCTGTCCCTCCCTCCCTCCCCTCCCACCCCTGGCACCACACTACACCTCCTCTCGGTTGCTTTTGGCCGCGTCCGGAGTGTATCTAATTCTCCGGCGGCTAGCACACCATCTAGCGAGGAGGCGAGCGTGCGGGCGAGTGAGGGAGCAGGCGCGGCGGCGGCCGGGCGAGCGGCGACGGCTGCAATCGCAGCAGCAGCAACAGCAGCGGCAGCAGCAGCAGCAGCAGAAGCTGCGCGGGGCGCAGTGGCGGCCGCCGGCCCCCGGGCTCGCGCGCGTTGCCAAGCGGCCGTTTCCTTAGCAACCCCGCCCCGGGATTGAGGATGGAACAGCGAGGGGGGCAATGAAGGAAAAAAAAAAGATAAAGGAAAAAAGAAACGGGGGGGGGGTGGAAATCACGAAGAGGTATACCACGATTGTGCAAACTGAAAGGGGAAAGAAATGTACCATATAGACTTAAGGTTTTCCTTACTGTCTTAAGTGCTAGAAGGATGCTTTGCTAGAAAAGTCTGTGTCAGGGATGGGATAGAGCGAGACGAGGGGCGCTCTCCTTTCCCTCTCCAGTACGTTTACCTTCTGAGGCCCCATAAGTTTAAAATCCTCCAAGTTGTGTTCGGCGCCATCATGACGCCGACTGTGAGTTGTGTTTTGTTGTTGTTTTGGTTTTTAATCTTGCCTAGGTGGTCGCGCTGTTAACAGGCTGCCAAGTAGTTCTCCTTTTGCCCCTTTTTGGAAGTAGGAAGGCACGCTGGCAGGGCGCCTTTTCTAGTGGGGACATGTAGGGCGGTGAGGCCTTGGGTAGAACAGCTGGTGTGTCTGTTGGGGCAGCCAGTACGGATTGAGGACGCCAGCCCATTCTCTATGGGTCTTGACATTAAGTTATGTGAGTGAGTGTGTTTGCGTGCGAGTGTGGAGGAAGGCACGGTCAACATGGGAGTGTGCGTGAGCGAGCGCTGGAGTGTATAGTACGCGCGGGGCTCGTGTGCGCGTCGGGCTCGGGGGCGCGCGGCACGCAGGCGCGCTGGGAGGAACCGGGCGGGTGGTGCCTGGATGCGGAGTCGAGAAGAGACTGCAATCAAGTGTTTTAATTGTGTAAAGCTAGGCAGTCCTGTTATGTAATAGGCAGTTTGAGCCTATCAGGCGGAATGATCAGCGCATCCGAATCAAGGCAGAGCAGAGCTATCGGGTTTAACGTGTCACAGGACTATATATTTTAACAACCTCAAAATTGGGTTGCACAGGCTTCCTTTTAGGTGGCGCGGAGCCTCAACCTCTGCTCTCCACGCCGCAGCCCCTTCGCTTCTCACCGGGATTTGGCAAGCCGCTGTCCTGGCCCAGAGCAGAATCTGGTGCTGGGCATGGGGGTGCCCCCTACACTGCCTCCCCCACCCTTTAACCTTCTTGTACTAATTTTGAAATTCAAGATCGTTTACCTATTCCCTGCCATTTATAATTCAGTGACAGACTCGGTGTTGGAGTCCATAGCAGTTATGCCAATCTTGTTTTGTGAGGAGTTCGGGAAGCCAAGTAGTAAAGTGGAGAGAAATAAGTAATTAAAAATAAACTACCCCTCTTCTACCTTTAGCACCCCTCTGCCTTTAGCAGCTTTTGAAAAATAGATTCTTCGCCTAACCCCAATCCTTCTACCTTTGGATAAAGTAAATAAAGCCAAAGCTTGCACATACTAACTCGCTTTCCATAGTGCTAGCAAGGTCCTTTGGCAAAGCGCATTGAAGCAATAATCTCTGCAGGGGTCAGCACCGGGCTTC
Source organism: Castor canadensis (assembly GCF_047511655.1). Classification (NCBI taxonomy): domain Eukaryota; kingdom Metazoa; phylum Chordata; class Mammalia; order Rodentia; family Castoridae; genus Castor; species Castor canadensis. The sequence continues at coordinate 102,901,255 of NC_133392.1, read as the reverse complement.
CTCCCCAGACTGAGCTCTTTATGAGACAGGCAGGGAGTCGTTTTGCTTGGTAGTAGCGGTTCTCAGTGATTTTTATCGCCCTGTATGAGGATGTATGGGGAAAGGGAAGGGTTCCCATCACCTGTGACCACCCAGACTAACTGATCAAAGAGCCCCTAACCAGCAACCCTTCCCTGCTGAACTAACACTGCCAGGCTGAGCAATTAACCAAGAGCTTTGCAGCAGGAGTTACTGATGTTATTAGTATTCAGGCATAATTCTCAAAGCCGACTCGGAAATTGAAAGTGCGATAGTATTCAACCGCGTTTTGAAACATCAATAAAATGTTAGTCATTTGCGGATGAATGAAAACATTTTCTTTACCGTCTGGTGTGCTAGGGAAATAATTGTCAAATGACAGACTCTCGCTAATATTGATGCCAAATACCTAGATAACACTGTCATCTTGTTAAGTTATTTTTCATTCTTGCGTGCTACACTGATGGATAAAGCTTAAAATTATCTAGGGCAAACGAGGGATTAGAAGAATTGGCATGTCACATACTTTGGGCAAAACTCTGCAGTATTATTTATTATTTTCACTAGAAATGAACGAGATCCCAATAAAGAGAAGCAGCAGCACAGCTTCCGGGTAGTGACTCAGTTGAGGGTTTTTTTAATGAAGGGACGAGAGCCCAGTGTTTCTGGTACACGCTATGAAACGCATCCTTTCCTAACTGCTGCTTTCCAGAGATCTGACATCTTCAGTGTCCAGGGGGTGGAGCAGGGGAGAAGGGAGGAGGGATTTCTCTGACCATGGTTGGAGCTATGCAGCAGTTTTAATATGTACAACAACCCTTCAGGCTTGTAAAAGGAAACTGGAGCCACTTCCATTTAAAGGCAAAGAGTTTCTTTTCCTTATTTCTAGTTTCTAACTCAGCCTCTATTCACTGATCAAAAAGCACTTAACTCTTACCGAACCTACCCTAAGGAAGCAAAGACTACACCTAGTTTATAAATGCATGGGTTGTTGGAGAGATTATTTGCAGATAAGTCACTATTATTTAAGGAGTGTGAGAAGGTTGGGTAGGACAGCCTTTCTTGCCCTGTGTATTTGCACTGTCCTCTGACTACGAAGGAAAATGATTTTAAAAGCTTTTTATGACATACTTTCTTTTTGACCTTTCTAAGAGCGTATATCTGAGACATTTTAAAGGGTTTCCAATATTTGTTTTTGAGGTACTAGAGTTCTTCCCAGCAGAGACATAAATCCTGAAATTCTTGGCCCTTTTAAGGAAAAAAAAACAAACAAACAAAAAAAACCAGAACAAAGCAACAACAAAATGAAAAAAAAAAAAAAAAAGGCCAGGAAGAGAGAGATTCACTCCTCTCACCCCTCAGTATTAAGACTAGGTAACAACACTGTTTTAAACTTTTTAGAAGGGGAAGATTGGGTTGGGTTTAGTAGGGTACATCCTGGGTCAGATTTTTTTTTTTTTTTGTAACTGACATTGATATTAATTCTTTTTTTATTACCATGTGCTTTATTTTGTTTGTAAATCTCAACTTCTAATATTTGAAGAAATCTAGTAACCAGCATGGAGTTTGTTTGGAAGAAGAATGCTAGAGTTGAATTGTGATAGCTTATTATTCTATAATCTATATTAATTTACAGCCTTTCCTTTATGCCTTCTGGCCTGCATTTAGAATCACTCAAGAATGTAGGATAATGTTACAATGTTCCTTTAGTTAGGAACCCCTCCTGCCTTTTAAATATAACACTGTGAGATTGTTACTATGGAAAAAATAAAACATATATCCACTTTTTTTTATTTTAGTGTGAGTAAAACCAGCTTCACCTTTCATGTTGTTACTATTTGGGCATGAGAAATTTTAGGCAAGACAGGAACCAGGACCTGATGTTTGTTGTTAGAGCACTCTATAATTCTTGAAGGAGTTGATTTGGATGTCTTTATAAACAGGACATATGAATAATAGCTCTCTAACTGGTGGAAAATTGATTCTCTATTTGAAATACACGGGTTTAAGCTTGGAGTGCATTGCCAACGAAAACTGACCATTAGGGATGGTTTACAGGTCAGTGTGAGATATATAAAGCTCAGGAAATTTGTTGGAGGATTCTCAACCTAGACTCTTTTGATGTTTTGGGGCCAGATAAATTTTGTGGAAAATGTTATATATACATTGGAAAATGTTTAAAAGCATCCCTGGCCCCCACTCTCCAATCCCAGAAACACAAATAGATGGCAGTAGTTTTGAAAAATAGAATTTCTCCAGACATTGCTAAATGTCCTGTGAGTTGGGGGAGATGGATCATCCCAAGTTAACATTACATTTCTAAAGCTACTTACCTTTTTTTCAAGAAAAATAATGAAACAGATTTGTGGTCCAAACAAAAGTACCTTATTTGAATTCTTTAACTACAAAAGTTACTCCTCTTCATTAATTCTACTTTTAATCATTTACTGCATGATTGCACAGATGCTGTGAACTTAATGACTCACCACAACAAAACATTTTTTATGATTTTTCCATGCACTAGAAAAAAATATCCGTATGTACTGAGGGAGACTTGCGCAAACAGCAGTTTAATTTCAACATGCACTTACGGATATCTTCTGTATCATTGCAATGCATACTCTGGTCATAAATAGTTTGGTTATAAATGCTATTGTAAAGTAGGGCTGTGAAGCTCTTAGATTTAAGCCAGAATTAAATTTATAATTTCATGTATAAAGTAGTCACTTTGTAGTTTTCAAATATATATATGATGAGCTTTTCCCCAGTAAGAAATCACTTATACTTTGGCCTGCTTTATGTTGTGACAGCTATGCTCTTGAAATAGTGCTTAAAGCAGATGATGAACAGTGTCATTTACGTATACAATCACTCTGTTTAAAAATCGTAACTTCATTCATTCATTTTCCAGTTATTTATTATTTTGTCTATTGACTATCACTTTTGAGGGTAAGCCAAAAGAAGCATGTGTGTGTGTCTTGCCTGGGAAGGGTGGGGATACCTACTGTATTTTTAGAGATCTTCAAGCCATTCTGAAAGAATAACTATGACATTTTTATTTAAGTACTTAAACAGAAAAGAGAAAACATAGTAAGTGTGGGTGAAAACCATTTCTGAAGTACTAAAAGTTAATTTTTTTGCTTGGAAGATGATGAAGGATTTAATCACACTTCATTATATAATTTCATGGGTCCTGGAAAAAAATTATTATTTTTTTTAAGTTTTCTCCTCACTTATCCAAAATATTTAGGAAACTCAAGTACTTTCATGAAGAAAAAAAAACATCAAATTATATATTTTCTCTTCAGCTATGAAAAATGTAAAATCTTATTTTCTTAAACAAATATTTTCTTATGTTATAATTTTATTCCTAAAATTTCTGATTCATATTGCACCATATTTACTTTGTGTATTTTCAAATTCTACAACGAATTTTGTTAATTCATTGTTAATTTTGTTCCTTTATAATTTTCTCTATAATTATGTGAGCATGTAGAAGAGAAAATACTTCATTATGTGAACTTTTGGAGGCATCTTAAATTGGTATTTTTTGCGTGGAAAAAAATATATTACCAGGGTAGTTTTTGTAAAATAAGAGTGTGAAAACATGACTAGCAAGTATGACCCTAAGCAGAAAGAAAGTAGCTGTAGCCATTTTGTTCCATGATCACTTCGAGAAATTATTTGGGGCTTTTATTCATCTTGGTGAAAGTTATGATAGTCTCAGGGTAATAAATAATTAGTTCTTAAGATTACAGAAAACTATCATGGTTTGAAGTGGAATAACTTTAAAGAACTAAATCAGATAGCTTTCCAAATTATAATAGACATTCATTATTAGTTTCTTATTTTATTTTTGTTCTACCATCCAATCCACTTATAGCAACATTCTTTCAGAAGTACACCTTAGTAAGTATTCACTGGAACTTCATAATTTAATTCCAACCAGATTATGAAAGAAGAAATCACCAGCACCTCAGAAGTGTATACATTGTTTGGGCCACCTCTCCCATCCACCCCCACCCCCTGTTTGGGCAAGAACCTGTTCCACCCACTTTTTTTGTGGTACCCAGGCTTGAACACAGGGCCTTCATCTTGAACCTTTCCACCAGCCCTGCTTTTGTGAAGGGTTTTTCGAGATAGGGTCTCCGAAACTATTTGCCAGGGCTGGCTTCCAGCTGTGTTCCTCCTGATCTCTGCCTCCTGAGTAGCTAGAATTATAGACACCTGTAGCTAGGAGCCACCAGTGCCTGGCTTGTTCTGCCCTCTTGTTTTCCAATTTTGTTTAAGAGAAAAATTAGATAGAATAAGAAAGACATAGCGTTTTTGCTAGTTTGTGATAACAATAACTATATAGAGAGATTCCTAGCATTGCTTCCATGCACATGTATATTGCAACCCACATTGCTTCATCTCTACCAGACCTCTTCACTACTTCCTAGTCCTCTCCCATAGTGGCCTCTGCCAGTTTAAGATTACTATATTCACTCCTATGCAGTGAGCACATCAACCACATTGAAGATTTAAGTTTCCTTCCATTTCCTTATTTCTCTTTTTCATGTTCTCCCCTTAGTGTGTGACCCATGTCCAATAATATTACTGCATTTGTTTTGGTCTATAGTCCACACATGAGGGAGAACGTGCAATTTTTGGCCTTCTGAGCCTGGCTAAATTCATTTGAGATGATGTTCTCTAGTTCCATTCATTTACTTGCAAGTGACAAAATTTCATTCTTCTTTGTGGCTGAGTAAAATTCCATTGTGTATAAATACCACATTTTCTTGATCCATTTTTCAGTTGTGGGACATCTTTGCTGTTTCCATAGATTGATTATTGCAAATAGTGCTGCAATAAACATGGAAGTGCAGGTGCTTTTGTAATAACTTGAGTAGCATTCCTTTGGGTATATCCCTAAGAGTGGTATTGCTGGATCATATGGCAAATCTGTGTTTCATTTTTTAAAGAGCCTTCATATTGTTTTCCAAAGTGGTTGTACTAGCTTACATTCCCACCAGTAGTGTATGAGGCTTCCTTTTTCCCCACATCCTGCCCAACATTTGTTGGTTGTGGTGTTCTTGGTGGTAGCTATTCTAAGAGGGGTGAGGTGAAATCTCAGTGTGGTTTTGATTTGCATTTCCTTTATGGCCAGGGATGGTGAGCAATTTTTCATGTGTTTTTTGGCCATTTGTATCTCTTTCTTTGAAAAAGTTCTGTTTAGTTGCCCACTTCTTTATTGTGCACTTCTTTATTGGTTCATTGATTTTTGGGGAAGGTTAGTTTTTTGAGCTCCCTGTATATTCAGTTCTTTGTCTGATGTATAGCTAGCAAATATTTTCTTTGAAGAGACCACTCTATGGGTAGTCTCTTCAATTTAGAGACCATTTGTTTTGTTGTGTAAAGCTTTTTAATTTCATGTAGTCCCATTTGTCCATCCTTTCCCTTAGTTGCTGAGCTGCTGGAGTTCTACTAAGGAAGTCCTTGCCTATACCTATTGTCTCCAGGGTACTCCCTGCTCTTTCATGTGCTAACTTCAGAGTTTTGGGTATGATGTTAAGGTCCTTAATTCACTTTGAGTTGATACTAGTACAGGGTGACAGGCATGGATTTAGTTTCAGTTTTCTGCAGTCAGATAGCTACTTTTCCCAGCAACATTTGTTGAAGAGTCTCTCTATTCTCCCTCGTATGTTTTTGGCACCTTCATCACATATAAGGAGGGCTTAACTGTGTAGATTCATATCCCAGTCCATTATTCTGTTCCACTGGTCTTCATATCTGTTTTTGTGCCAGTACTAGGCTGTTTTTATTGCTATGGCTCTGTAGTATAGTTTAAAGTTGGGTATTGTGATACCTCTAGCATTGCTCTTTTTGCTCAGTATTGCCTTGGCTATTTGAGGTCTCTTCTGTTTCCAAATGAATTTTAGGGTAGATTTTTCAATCTCTGTGATGAATGTCATTGAGATTTTGGTCGGATTTACAATGAACATGTAGATTGCTTTTGATAGTATAGCCATTTTTACTATGTTGATTCTGCCAATCCATGAACATGGGAGATCTTTCCATCTTCTGTAGTCTTCCTCAATATCTTTCTTCAGTGGTTTGTAGTTCTCCTTGTAGAGATCATTTACATCCTTCGTTAAGTTTATTCCTAGGTATTTGATTTTTTTGAGGCTATTGAAAGCAGAGTTGTTTTCCTATATTCTTTCTCATTTTGTTCATTGTTGGCTTATAGAATGGCTATGGATTTTTGTAAGTTGATTTGTATCCTGCTACACTGTTGAAGCTGTTTATGGTGTCTATAAGTTTTTGGTGGAGTTTTTTGGGTCTTTGAGGTCTAGGATCATGTCATCTGCAAATAAGGATATTTTGACTATTTATTTACCTATTTTATACTTCTTTTATTTCTTTTTCTTGCCTTATTGCTCTAGCTAGGATTTCTAGGACTATGTTGAATAGGTGTGGGGAAAGTGGCACCCTTGTCTCATTCCTGGTTTTAGAAACCCCATTTAGGATGATATTGGCTATAGGTTTGCCATATATAGACTTTATAATGTTAAGGTACATTCCTTCTATTCCTAGTTTTCTTAGAGATTTTCTCATGAAGTGATGTTGAATCTTATCAAAGTCTCTTTCTACTTCTATTGAGAAGATCAAGTGGTTTTTGCCTTTGCTTCTATTAATGTGCTGTATTACATTTAATGATTTCATATGTTAAACCATCCCTGCATCCTTAGGGTGAAGCCAACTTGGTCATGGGGTATGATCATTCATATATGTTGTTGGATTTGGTTTTGCATTATTTTACTGAGAATTTTCTCACCAATGTTCATTAAGGAGGTTGACCTGTAGTTCTCCTGTTTTAATGTGTCCTTGTCCGTTTTGGGGATAGTGTAATATTGGCTTCATAGAATGAGTTAGGTAGTGTTACTCCCTTTGTATTTCATGCAAAAGTTTAAGGCATGTTGGTATTAGTTCTTCTTTGAAAGTCTGGTAGAATTCAGCTGAGAATCCATTAGGTCCTGGACTTTTCTTTTTTTGGGAGACTCTATTGCTCCTTCAATTTCATTACGTGTTATAGATCTCTTTAGGGGGTTAATACCCTCTTGGTTCAGTTTTGGATTGTCATAAGTATCTAGAAATTTACCTCCTCATTCTAGTCAGATTTTCCAGGGTCTCATAGATCTTGTTTATTTTTTCAATGAACCAGCTTCTTGCTTTGTTGATTCTTTGTGTGGTTTTTTTGGTCTCTATTTTATTAGTTTAGGCCTGTATTTTTATTTTTTCTCTCCTGCTTGTTTTGGGTTTTTCTTCTTATTGTTTTTCTAGGAGTTTGAGATGTAGCTAAGAGGTAGTGTTTTAAGAGAGAAGTAACATTTTCATCTTTGGGATGAATATCCCAAAGAGAATGTATGGGAACATTATTACTAACAACCAATGTAGTCAAACAATACTTCTCCATTTTGCTGCTGTAGCAATTCAGGAAGGCCCCTTGGAAGAAAATCTGAGGTGTTCATGAGGAAATACTGCTCCTGAGGTACACTGGCAGTGCTCAAGTATTGAAATGCTTGAACCATCCCTGCATCTCATTGTGTTCTCATTGTGTCAGTTCTCAAGGCATTTCAATTTTTAGCCTGCAACATTATCTGTAAACAACACTGTTATCCTCTCCTTAATGTCCTTAAATACTGGCATTGACTTGGCCTCCTTCCAATGAGTATACTTTATTTTCAGCTAGGAAGGTTTAATCCATATAAAGATATGTTTTGGTATACAATTTTTCTTGACAATTGATTTATCTAGAGTTTCCAAAAATTCTTCAGGTACTTTCACATTAGCACTTCCAGACTCATCACTCACTTGTCCATTAAATAGTGAACCAAGCAGAACTAAAGTAAATTCAACATTGTAGTACAATACAGCCTTTTATTTCAATATCAAAAACAAAATTTGGTTCTGATAGAGATATTCCCATGTTCCTGGTCTGTAGACCAGCACATTAGAAGTTTCTCTGTATGTGATATAGTCTGTTCTCTAAGTTTTATTAATCTCAGTTCCTTCAATGAATGTGGTCCTTTTAGACCTTCTGACACTTTGTTCTTGTTCTTCAAGATGTTTGCTTTGATTAACAGGGACTCAAGTGACTAGTAAGCAGTAACCATTGTTGATTTTCTCCTTAATTTTTCTTAATCATTTTTCATTGTTTCTAGTCCAATCACTCAATGAGGACTCTTATGACAATATTACCAGTGTATTTTGTATGCTTTAAGCCATGCTGTAAGCATGATTAAATTAAAGACAAGAGAAAATGTATGAGGTTGCTGCTGGCATAACATGACACACTATTTTATATGAAAAATTTTTGTAAGTAGGGTATACTCTAAAACAACAATAAAAGTATAGCACCATAAATACCTAAAACAGTAATAGTCTTTTTTTATCATTATTTGTTACTATCATTATCTGTTACATATACTGTGCCTAGTTACATGTTTAACATATAACTGGCAACATAGTTAGGTTTGTTTACATCAGCATTATCAGAAATACATTAGTATCTCATTGGAGTGCAATGTTGCAGTGACTATGACATTATTAGATTACTGGAATTTTTCTTCTCCATTATAATTTTAACATGGCCACCATGTTGTATGTGGTCCATCATGGACTGAAATATACTTATGTACTGCATGTTTAAACAGAGGGAGGAATGGAGAGAGAGAGGAAGAAAGGACTGAGGAAGAGAAGGAGGGAGAGAGGCAGGAGGCAAGGGGAGAGATAGAGATGAGAGAGAGAGAGACTCATTTTATAAAACGATTTTATGAGTTGTGGAAGCTAGCAAGTCCAAATTCTAAAGAGCAGAATGGATGGTAGACTGGGGACTGAAGACCTAGGGAAGAGTTGGTATTATAGCTGGTTCTGAGAGCAGTCCAGCAGCAAAATTCCCTTTTCCTCAAATGTCCTCCATCTGTTTTCTGTTAAAGTCTTCAACTGATTAAATGACTCCTACCCAACTTATGGAGGATAATGTGTTTTAATAAAAGTCTATAGATTTGAATATTAATAGCATTTAAAATAATAGTGCCCATAGTAGTATCCATAGTATCCATCCTGGAATTTGACAAAGATCTGGCTACTGTGGCCCAGTCAAGTTGACACATAAAGTTAGCCATCATCAGTTTACTTCCAGTTCACTCATGTGCTATGGGTAGTCCATCCCCATTTCAGCTTAAAATAAAACAGGTTTTTTAAATAATACCAACTCTCATGGATCAAAGACCTTAATGTAAGGTTTGAAATTTTGAAACTATTGTAGGAAAGAGTAGGGGATACACCAAAACAAAGAGGTAGAGTCAATAACTTCTTAAATAAAACTCCAACAGCTCAGGGATTAAGAGAAAGTATTGACAAATGGTACTACATGAAACCAAAAAGCTTCTGCATAGAAGAGGAAACAGTCATCTGACTGAAGAGACAGCCCAAACAATGGGAGAAAACCATTGCTAGTTATACCTCTGAAAAGGAATTAACCAGAATTGACAGAGAGTTCAAAAAATGAAACTCACAAAGAATCAATGAGCAAATGAAGAAATGGCCAAATGAACCAAACAAATTTTTCAAAGGAAGAAATACAAATGGCCAAAAAACACATGAAGAAATGTTTAAGATTCCTGGACATAAAGGAATGCAAATCAAAATCACATTAAGATTCCACCTCACTCCTGTTAGAATGGCTATCATCAAGAACACAACAACAAATGTTGTTGAGGATACAGGATAAACAACCCTTCCACACTGTTGATGGGAATGTAAATTATTACTACCACTATGGAAAACATTATGGAGGTCACTCAAAAAACTAAAAATAGAACTACCGTATGATCCAGCATATAATAATATGGGCAGATATATGATGTAATCTAAATCAGGTTTACAATAAAGAGATTTGCACACCCCTTTTTGTCTCACATAGACAAGCTATGGAAGCAGCCCACATGCCCTACAGCTAGTGAATGGATTAAGAAAATGTAAAAAACACACAAACAATGAAATATTATTCAGCTATAAAGAAGAATGAAATTTCATCATTTGCACTTAAATGGATGAAACCAGAAAACATCATGCTAAATGAAGTAATTCAGGATCCTAAAGGCAAAGCTTGGATATATGAAAGATAAATCCAAATAAAATAATAGCATTATATATTAGCATATGAAAAGGAGAGAAAGAAGACAATGAGAGCAAGTGAATAATATTGAAATACATTGCATCCGTGTAAGAATAAGATGCAATGAAATGAACTGAAAGCTTTTGAAAGGGGACAAGAGCAAGGAAGAGTAATATACGGGTTTAGACTGAGTAATATACAAAATATTTACATGTGAAATACCAAGGGAAAACCCTCTAAACAATGAGCAAACTTAAACAATAAAGGACTGGAAAGCAAAGAAGCCAGGTTAAGGGGAGGGTGCTAGTGGAAGAGGAGGGGAAGTGAAGAGAGTAAAGGACAATGAATATGATTGATGTGCTTTCTACACAGGTATAAATTGGGGCATTAAAACTTGTTGAAATCTTTTTAAGAATGGGGAAGGGGAAGAGGAAGAAAAATGGAGGTGATGAACCAAATTGGGGTAAATTTTTTCACAGAGAAAGTCCCGGTACAACTATTATATACTATTGAAAATTTGTAACTTCAACCTTTAAAATTGACAAAATTTGAACTCAGTTTGGAACTATAAATCCTCCTGGTACGTAGGATAAAGTACCAGAATTAGTTTTAAGGCTTTTCCCATCTTAAATGATATTTTAATAAGAACATAAGAAGAAAACCTGGGTTTTGTTGTTGATGTTGCTTGGGCTTATTTTAAACACAAACCTTTAAAAACCTTGCTATTTGAAAGTATATCAAAGTTATAAGGAGCACAAGCCAACTTTGAATATAGATATGCTAAAATACTGAATCATCCCTTCTTTGAAATGTTACCTAATCAAACCCACCTCTGTTACAGTCAGTAAATTTTATAATGTCTAATGTAATGCACAAATATTTTCAGAAAGTTTATTTCTTAATCTAGGACTCTTGCCCTTTTACCTTAATCTCTACATTTCGTTCCCATTCCATTCATTGCCCTAGTAACCATGCTTTTATTCTCTATCTTTGTATATTTGATCTTTTTGCTTTTCAAAGGCTATACCATGTTCATGGATCTGAAGAATTAATAATGGTAGAATGATCATGCTACTGAAAGCAATATACAGATTTATTTCAATAGCTATAAAAATTCCAATAGCATTTTTCAGATATACAAGAAAATAAAATTTGTGTAGAGTCTTCACATTCACAAATAGCAAAATAATACTGAGAAAGGAAACAAAGTTCGAGTCATCAACTTTGTTTTGATTTAAAACTGTCTTATAAGATCATGGTAATTGAAACTCAGTGGAAAACTGTGTTTCTATAAGCAAAGGAATGAAGTTGGGGCCTTACCTAACAGTATACACAAAAATCAAATTGAAAGGAATAAAACACTTAAATGCAAGAACTGAAAGCATAAAACTTCTAGAAGAAAACATAGAGGAAAATATCCTTGGCAATGAGTTTTTTGGATATCACACCAAAAAATTTGGGCTTAAAAGCAAAAATAAATAAAGAGGACTCCTTTTTAAAAAGCTTTTACACAGCATATAAACAATCAATAAAATAAAAAGTCACCTAAAGAAAGGAAAAATATTTTGAAATATTGAAAATATAGGTTCAATATCCAAAATTTATAAAGAACTTTTACAATGGAATGATATAAAAACACATAACTACAATTAAAACATATACAAAGGCATTGAACAGTTCTCCAAAGAATACATAAAAATGCCCAACAATCATTTTAAAATCCATAAGATCACAAATCATCAGTGAAATTTACTTTTTCTAGTGAGAGCAACCTCATTTTCATCTTTTCTTCTCACAATGTTGCATTAACTGAGCTGATTCATTACCATTATAGAATGTAATATAATTAATATATTTATAACAGAAACAAAAAATTAAATTTAGTGTAAGATAAAACTTAAAGAACTACTCTCAGTAAAGATTTTGAAACACCCAGGCTATGTGATACCAGTAAAATGGACATGTTTTTCTCTCTGTCTCTGTCTCTTTCTCTCTTTCTATCTTCCCCTCCTTCCCTCTCTCCATATATGTGTGTATGTGCTTTATATGTGTGTGTGTATGTGTATTTGTTTTTATCACTGTTGTTGTTTGTGTCCATCAGAAAACACTTTGTGGCAATATGAATCAATTTTATAGATAACTATGTTAAACAAAAAGACCCAAAGGTTAAAGTTAAAGGAAAATAAAATTTCTTATGGATGCACTTAAATTTTAAATCAGCAAATCATTACTTCTAAATTAAATGATAACTTCTGCTAGAATAGGCAACCTTAATTTGTGTCAGGTTTTAGCCACTAAATACTGAAAGACAAAAGACACAAATCTGTTTCCTTGGATTACATTTCAGCTGTTGTCATGCAAAAAGATGAACATCATGTAATCTCTAAGACTTCTTTCATAATAATTGGATGGACTATGTATCTTAATTATTGAATGTTTAGGTTTATTACTACAAAATCATGGGTCATCACAGTGGATGCCAGCAGAGGCATTTGTTTTTGCGCCTCAGTGTTCATTCTCTCTTTTAATTCTTCTAGATATTATAACTGGACCTGAGCAATCTTGGCAATGTTTTCCCATTTTATTATTGTGAAACATACTACATTCACTGTAAGTAACACCTAAACTCATTTTTTCTCTCAGAAACTAAAGTTGAAATTTATCAAAACTATGTGATGTAGGTTTGTACACATGGACAAATTACAATAACTAACTGTCAAGACTGAATTTACAGGACTAAAATAATTTGAATTTACCTAAATTGTAGTTTTGGTAGAAAAGAAAATAGTTTTATTTTATCTGGTGCACATTCTTTCCTGACTTGTGCATGCCAATGTAATCTTGCATTTATAAGAAATGATATTAAGAGACTAACATTAGGTTTAAAGACTATTTGACTTGGACCCATTCCAATAGTTTTATAATTAAGGCAAGTCTGCAGTCGAAAAAATATTTGCCAACCCAGACCCCAGATTTGAACATGAGACATATAAATGATAATGTCTCAAACAAAATTATATTCTATTCCTGTAATTATAATCTAGAATTTATAATTACCCTGATCTGTTAGGTTTAATTGGGTTTATAAGGTAAGATATATCTATGATCATTTATGGGTAATCTAATTTTCCATTACCCAGAAAGCAAACCCAGATGTTATCAGTAATTCTGATATTTAGTGATATTTAGTCTTGTCTCCTCTGAGAAAGAAGAGAAGGGTTGTGGCCAGACAATGGCATACTTTCTTCTGTTCTCATTAGATCATTTTTTCTGAATGCTTTTTCAGTTGACCATAGTACCATTCAGAAGCCTATTTTGACATTCCCAAATGGCTCATTTATTTGGAATACTCATATATAATGGTTGCATTACTTTTTTCATTGTAAACTAACATGGCTTTTGAAGACTGAAAAGAACTTCATTTTATTATGACTGATTTTCTAATGCTCCAGGCAATTTTCACTGCACAATAGAGGTAGCATAATGGACCTAATGATGGATTAATATTTATTAAAATAATTTCTCAAATGATGACTATTTATTTTTATCATGATTCTATATCACTAATAAATTTATTTTAAAAATGGTTTTGTTTTAGATGATTATTGATTTCTCTAAATTATCTTTTGTTAAGTGATGCAGTTATCACTGTGAAATTTTAAAAACAATTAAAAGGACTAAATATTGGTGCACAAGTCAAGAAAATTTAAGGCAAAACAGGTAAGTGTGAAAGCACTTAAAGCCTAATTTATTATGTACTAAATTCTGTAATTTCATTTTATTAACTTATTTTATGCAACATTATTTTATATATCTATGTAACAAATATTTTATTTTAGGAAACAAATTACATATCATAAACAGAAATAACATACTTAAATGTTTTAGTTGATCACAACTGTAATGTAAAGTATTCTAAAGCAATTTTGTCCATAGGATTCTGTTTTAACATCATTTGAAACCCAACTATTCTTTTTTCCTCCTGTTTTAGATAAATATAATAAATTTATAATATTTGATATTCACCACTAAGACACAAAATAGTATTTGAAATAATTTTTATTAAGGCTGTGTTAAAGCCTAAAATTTTCTTAGAAAAATTACTTAATAAAGCCTTGTCTGGCTTTTTTTTCATTTATTGGCAAAAAGTAATTTAAAATTCATCATCTCCCTTAATTAGGAAAATTAACTGGCCACCAAAATTCCTTCTTGTTCATATATAGTTTAATCACTCAGAGTAATCTTTTTAAAAGACAAAAAAAATTGTGTTGGTCCTCTTAAATTTTTCTATGGCATGATCATACTGTGAAAGAATAATCTAAAGCCAAAATTCATGTGAAGATGATAGCATTAGGATTCTCTCCTACTTAATAACCTTGCCATCATGAGCTGTGAATTCATTGTCTAGAGGTACCATATCAAAATTCTGCAGCCTTGGTGAATTAAGCAAAGAAATTTATTTTTCCATGGTTCTGGAGGCTGGAAGTCAAATACCAAGGTGCTTGCAGGGATAATTTCTCCTGAAGCTTGTTTCATTTGCTTGCAGATAGCAATTTTCTATTGTGCCCTCTCATGGCTTTTCCTCTGGAAAGACAACCATAGTATTTCATCTATCACTTATAAGAGCTCCACCTTTATGACTCCATTTAACCTTACATGTTTAATGGCCCTATATCCAAATACGGTTACATTGGGGATTGATGCTTCAATATATAAATCTTGGGTGGACAAATTTCTGTACACAATAGTCTGTATTCCTTGATATCTATGTCTAATTTTATCTACAGAATCTATCACAACACTTACATATAGCAGAGAATCAAGAGATATTTGCTAAAAGAATTAAAAAGTGAGTGAACTTGAACTCTGAACATGTAATATACATTCCTAAGCATTCAACAGGCTTTAAAAACCAAAAATATGGTAAAGACACCCCCCCTCTCTTTCACACACACACGCATGGACACCACACACTTACTTAAAATAACATATAAATAGTTGTGATTAACTGTTTGGCTCAAATGTTTTTACTTTAAGTTGGGGATATGCTCATGTCCAGAGAAAGAACTCAAGACATGCTGAGAGTGTGGACATTCACAATCTGTGCCCTGGAGAATGACTCTGGATGATCCTAATTCTTACTCTATTTAATTCAGTATGTCTTTGGTAGCTGCTACAGTTTCGACCAAGGATAACCTAGTGTCTAATGGTCTCACACATTCTGTCTGCTTATAGGAGTTTACTGCAATATGGAAGAAATCCAGTGGTATGTACACAGAGGAGTTTGCAATTAGTGTTTACATTGGACATAACATTTCAGCTTTGCCTTAAAGAATATCTACGACATATTAAAAAGAAGTTTATGCTTAACTATTAGTGTAGAACTAGATTCTGAAATGAGAAATCTGGCTTCCAATCCTCTATTTTCCTCTTTTCTACTGTTCTAACTTTAATTTCCATCTGAGCTAAGACCTGTTCTTCCTCCAGTATTTTTAGTTTCATACTCTTAATGTGATTTATTAGATCTATTTTTTTTGCCTCATTTTCCTCTTTCTTGTGGAACAAAGTTCAATCTCAGAATAACATATAATCAGCATATTCTTATAAAGAATCACAGGAAACTGAATATGCAGAACCACCTTTCTTAAAAGTAAAGAGAAAATATTAATGTTTTCATATCTGTCTATCTATCTATCTATCTACCTTTCATCTGTCCATATAATCTATCTAGTCTCCTTTTCCTCCTCCTTTGTCTTCACTTTCTAACTTACATTTATATACAAAATGTTAAAAAATCTTTTAGGGATTAAATTAAATGTTTCTCATTTTTAACTTATGTTATTTTGTATTTTCCAAAATATTTTATAAGGGATGAACATTTATTTAGTATTTATGTGCTTCAATTATTACAATATAAATGAAAGGAATTTTGATTTAAAATAGAATCAAATATTAGTATTTGATATTAATATTTATAATTATCCACAAAATGTTAAAAATTTACAACACTAAAACCTAAAACTGCTAAATAATCTGATTCTAAATTCTGGCAAATATCTCTAAAACCAAAAGATATGTAAGACTGAAATAGCAACGATATACTTTAAGACATTTGAAAAAAATGATAACAGTTCTATTGCCCTTTTAGAACTTTGAATTTTAGAAATTTAGGTATATATTAAATGATAAGTAGAAATCTTCTTCATAAATTATTTTAAATTAGTTTTAAAAAATTATTTGTATGACAAAACTTTATCACAGAAGATTTAGAAAACATATAATCCAGGAAAAAATCCCATAATTGACATGAGATGACATTTTAAGATTCATTCTTCTAGTATTTTATCTATGTATACATTTTATCTTATGTTGTGTTAAACAAAACATAATCATTTATGCTAAAGAGTGTGCTTTCTATACATCAGGGATTTGAGAGTGATTGGATATTTTTAACTAAAATCTCTAATAAAGTTATAGTTAGAAGTTGTCTAGGATTTTACTAATCTAAAGGCTTGTATAAGATAGGGCAAACCTTTGCCAAAGTAGTTCAATCACACTGTTGACAAGATATACAGGCTATGTTGGGAGACTTCAGTTTGTCATTTTCTAAATTATTACAGTTATTCAATCATTATTAATAATTGTATAAACTAATGGATTTCATTGTGACATTTCCATATGTTTTATGTGTATATATCATGCTTTGATTATATCCACCTCCCCTGCTACTCTCTCTTGCTCTCCTTTCTCTATTCTCCAAGTTCATTTCTCCTTCACTGATGTTTATTTGCTTATAAGAAAAAAACATGACTTTATTTTACTGTGTCTGACTAATATTGCTTAACATGATTACCTACAGTTCTCTCCATTTTCCTGCAAAAGACAAGATTTTATTCTTTTCTGTAGTTAACTAATGCTTCACATATATATATGCATAGTATATATGCATATTCTTTATATAATTCATTCATCTGTTTATGGGATCCAGGCTGATTCCATATTTTAGCTGTTTGTAAAATTGCCACAATAAACATAGCTATGTATGTCTTTCATATAGTGACTTCGTTATCTTTGGATATATGCCCAGAATAGGAATAGTTGAGTAATATAGTACATCTACTTTAAATTTTTGGAGGAACCTCCCAATTGTTTCCCATAGTGACTGTACTAATTTACATTCTCTTTTGTTCACATCAGTTCCAGCATTAGTTATTTTTTTAAGATAACATCCTTTCTGATAAGGTTGAGATGAAATCTCAATGAAGTTTTGATTTGCATTTCTCTGGAGGCTAAAGATGTTGAACACTTTTTCATATATTTATTGGGCATTTGTACAACTTTTGAAAAATACCTCTTAAAATTATTTGCCCCGTTGTTGATTGGGTTATTTGTCCTTTTTTTTTTATTAATGTTTGGGTTCTATGTACATTGTAGTTACTAATTCTCTGTCAGATGAATAGCTGTCAGTTTCTTTCCCGTTCTGTAGGGTGTCTCTTCATGTTGTTTCGTTTGCTATGAAGAAACTTTCTAATTTGATACAATCCCACTTGTGTGTTCTTGGTTTTATTTCCTGAGCTGTTGGAGTCCTGTTAAAGATATATTGAAGTATTTTTGCTACATTTTTGTCTAGAATTTTCAAATGTTCAGGCCTTACGTGAAGGTCTTTGGCCCATTTTGAGTTGATTTTTTTACAGGGTGCAAAATAGAGATCTAGTTTCAGTCTTCTACATGTTTTTCTCCAGTTTTCTTAGTACCATTTGTTGAAGATACTCTCTTTTCTCTAACATACATTTTGGCACCCTTTTTGAAGAACTATATGTCTGTAGATGTGTGGGTTTTTATATGGGTCATCTATTCTATTCTAATCTGAACATGTCTGTTTTTATGTCAATACCATATGTTTTATAATGACTAGTATGTTTTCAATTCAGGTATTGCAACGCCTACAGCATTACTTTTTTTTTTCTTTTTTTATTGGTCGAGTGCTTTTGCTACTAAGTGTCTTTTGTGCTTCCACATGAATTTTAGGATTGTTTTATTCTAGTACTATCAAGAATGTTATTGGAATCTCAATGGGATTGCATTAAATCTGTAGATTGCTTTTTGCCATTAGCAATATTAGTTCTCGTAATCCATGAACTTGGGAGGGTTTTCCATTCTCTCGTGTTGTATTCAATTTCTTCAGTGTTTCATAAGTTTATAATTCTCATGGTGGAAGTTTTGTTGTTGTTTAAAGTTCTTATGAATGGTCTTGTTTTACTAATGGCTTTGTCAGGGATTCATTATTGGTTTACAGGAAAGGTAAGGACTTTTGTATATTGATTTTGTATCCTGCTAGTTTGCTTAATTTCTTTATCAGTTAAAAAGACTATTTAAGTATTGTTTGTTAGAAAGTAAACAGGAAAAAAAAACTGTTCCAAGAATGGAGGGAGGGAAAGATAAAGAAGGATTGTGGAGGGGGTGAATTTAAGTATGATATATTTGATGTATTGTAGGCTGATGAAAAGAATGTGTATTCTGCCACAAGTAGATAGAATGTCCTGTAGCTGTCTCGTAATCCATTTGATCTACAGTATAATTTATGGGTCTTCATCCATCTCATTCATCAATGTTTTATAGTTTGAAGTACAAATCTTTCACCTTCTTAGTTAAATTTACTCCGAAGTATTTTGTTCTTTAGGATACTATTGTAAGTGGGGTGGTTTGCTTAATTTACTTTTCCAATAGTCCTTGCTAACATAGAAATTCAAATGTATTCTGCAACTTTACTCATTTATTTGTTCTAATGTTATCTTGGTGTTGCTGTAGGGTTTTCAGTATATGATCATGTCATTTGCCAACAGACAATTTAACTTCTTCTTTTCTAATTTGGATGCTGTTTGTGTTTTTGCTTATTTGTATGGCCTCTTTCTTAACTATTTTCTCTGTACTATTTTCACAGTACTAGGAGTGTAGATAGTGGCATCCTTGTCTTTTCCTCATCTTTAAAAGAAAAGCTCTTAGCATTTTACCATTGAGTTTGTTGTTAGTGGTAGACTTCTCAAATATAACCTTAATTAATTTGTGGTACTTTCATTCTGTGGATAAGTTGGTGAATTTTTATCATGGAGGATTTATTTAAATGGATTTTTTTTTGCATCTGTGGAGGTGATGATGTGATTTTTATCTGTCAGTCTCTTCATGTAGTATAGTACTGGTTTGCATAGGTTGAATTATCTATGTATCCCAGGGATAAATCCCACTTGGTTATGATGTATGATTCTTTTAATACTCTGTTGAATTTTGTTTGATATTATTCTATTAAGAGTTCATATCACTATTCATCAGGAATATTCTCCTTTAACTCTCTTTTCATATCCTGTGCTTATCTGGCTTTCTTATGTCAGCAACAATGACCTGGCAAAATGAGTTTGAAAGGATTCCCAGCTATTCAGATGTTTAGAAGGATTTGAGGGAGACTAGAATTGATTCTTCTTTAAGGATTCAGTAACATTTATCTGTGAAGATACGGGAACCTTTGTTTTTCTTTGCTGGGTATTTTTTTAACTATACTGTTTCAATATCCTCACTCATTTTTTATTCAGATTTTCTATCCTTTCTTAATGATTTAGCATTGTATGTTTCTAAGAATTTATTCACTTCTCCTAGGTTATCCAATTTGTTGAACAATAAATGATCATAATAGTCTTTTATAATTCTTTATTCTGTTAAATTTACAAGCTATTGTGATTCATCATTTGGATTGCTAACAAAATACCTGAAATTGGGCACTTTGTATAGAAAGGTGGTTTATTTAGCTCATAGTTTCAGAGGTTCCAAACACATAGTATTATTGTCTTGTTGAGGTCCTTTTGGCTGCATCACATGGCAGAGAAGCTGAAAGGGAAACAGCTGTGTGCAGAAGAGATAATAGGACAGAAAACCAAAAGATTTGGTAGACAAGTTTGAAAGGGTTTGCTTGGTGGTACTGGGATTTGAACTCAGGGCCACTTGCTAGGCAAGCACTCTGCCACTTGACCTAAGCACCCATGTCCTTTTGTTATTTTTCAGGTAAAGTCACGCTTCTCACCATGGGCCAGTTTGAAACATGATCCTCCTACTTAAGACTCTGTATACCCGGGATTACAGTCATGGTCCACCATGCCTAGATTGTTGTTTGAGAGGGGATCTTACTAGCTTTTGGCACAGGCACTCTTGAACCATGAGCCTTCAAATTTCTGGGGGTACATGTATGTACTACCATGCACACATAAGGCTTGTCATTTTTATAAAATTATGGTCCCATGGGACCTGATTTTATCCTTCAAGAACAATATTATTCCCATCTAGAATGGTGCCCCTAGGACCTACTTCTCTCCTTCTAGACCTCACATCTGAAAGGTTCCACAACCTCTTAATATCACTACAGCAGAAACCAAGCTTTGAGCTTGCACCTTTGGGTTATACGCTCCAATTTTATTCAAACATACGTATTCATTTTCTTGTCTGTCTCACTCTTTTCTTTATGAATGTTAATGCATTGTATGTTAAAATTATAAATATTTGTTATCATAAGGGTGTTTATTTTTGGAAACTTTCGATTTATAGAACAAGTGAAATATGGTACAGTATACTTCCCTATTTACTCTTTACATTGTTATGAAACATTTGTTAAAATTAATGTCCTTTTCCAGTTCCAAGATCCTATGTAGAATACCATACTTAGTTACAGTTTCTCCTTAGGCTACTCTGAGCCAGGGAACTATCTGATATTTTCCTTGTTTTTGATGAGCTGGACAGTTTTGAGAAGTATTTTGAAGAGTGCTCCTCTACTGAAATTTGACTGATGTCTTTTTTATGGCTAAACTAGGGTTATGGGTTTTGGGGAAAAAGACTTGAAAGGTAAAGTGCTATTTTCTTCACATCATGTCAAGGGTATGCATTACTAAAATGATTTACAGCTGTTGATGTGACCTTTATCACCTGGCAAAGGTAGTGCTTGTCAGGTTGGTCTACTATGTTTCCCTATCTTTCTTTCTGTTTGTTTGTTTGTTTTCACTTTATGCGGCCCCAAAGGTAATGACTCAGGAATGATGTTTCCTCTCTGTGAGCAGAGACTCCATCTAAAATACATGGAATTCCTCTGCAAAGGAAACTTGACTCATCTCACATTTATTTTATCACTCAATCATTTACTTACGTTATTATGGAAACATGGATATTTATCCTACATTTTGGGTTATATTTCAATTATACTTTATTTTGTCCTTCAAATTGTTTGGATTTTGGCCATTGGGAGTACTTTTAGTGGACCCTTCAGACATTCTTCCATCAATCAAAGTTATTCTTTTTGTATTTTTCGAGATGATCTATATGTTTTGGCACTAAAAGTAATTGTTAATTGGAAAATGCTATGAGAAACTAAGGTATAGGTACTAGGTATCCTCATTTCTACCAGGATGCCATTTCTAGGCTCTGCCACCCAAGTGAACAAAGAAATACATATGTTTATATGATTTATATATGTGTGTATATCTATAAATATTTCTACATGTAACCATCTGTGTCCATATTAAGCTAAATTTGAGTTCATGGTAGTATCCTCAATGCTTATTAAGCTGCATATGGATCATCCTAGCCTTCTCCTCTTGTTTAATTGTAAATTCCCATTGTAAATAATAAGAAACTTGGATTTCATATCTGTCATGAAGTTAAAAAAGTTCAATTCCATACATTTATGATTATGTCAGAATTTTTGGGACATACCTCTATGATAAACTACTTAATTCACTATAATATTATGCTTCTCTGGAGTTCTCTTAACATTA
Source organism: Castor canadensis (assembly GCF_047511655.1). Classification (NCBI taxonomy): domain Eukaryota; kingdom Metazoa; phylum Chordata; class Mammalia; order Rodentia; family Castoridae; genus Castor; species Castor canadensis. The sequence continues at coordinate 102,879,268 of NC_133392.1, read as the reverse complement.
ATCTTACATCTCTAGTAATTTCCAAATTTCCTACATAGTAGGAACATTTTCCTCCACCACTTTCACTGAAGCTTTCAAAATAAATACTGGAAATGCTAAATTCTTTCACCCCATTTTGCTTTCATTCTTATAATCCCTAGACCTCTTACATGAGACTTTAAAGTTTTTACACATTAATGTCACTTTTTGTGTTGCAAATTTTGTGTTTTTGGCAATGTGTAATATGTACCTATCATTACAAAGTTATACAGAATAGTTTTTACTATGCCCAAAATTTCCCTTGTTTTTCACCTATTCAACACCCTTACAAGCCCCAGGAAGTATTAATCTTTTTACTGTCTGTAGTTTGACTTTTTATAGAATGTTATATGATTGGACTAGTATTGTATTTTCAGGCTGCTTCTGTCATGTAGTAATGTACTCCGAGATGCTTAAATGTATTATTGTGGTTTAATAACACATTTTGTTTTATAGTTGAGTAATATTTGAGTGCATGGATGCACCCAGGACATTTTGGTTGTTTCCAAGTTATTTTGGATAAAGCTATTATAAACATCTGCATGCAGATTTTATGCAGATCTAAGGTTTCAACTCATTTGAATAAATATCTGGGAGCTTCGTTTCGGCTTTGTATTTTAAGATTATGTCTAGCTTAGTAAGAAACTGCCATATTTTCTTATACGGTTGGTGTGTTGTTTTGCATTTTCACGAACACTGGACTAGTGATCCTTTCCCTCTACATTCTCACAGGCATTTCATATAATTCTTAGATTTTAGTCATTTTAATAGAAGCAAATTGATATTTTATTGTTTTGATTTCCTATTCCTTAATTTAAAATAGTGCTCAGCACATTTTCATATGTTCATTTCTCATCTGTTTACCTTATTTAATAAGGTGTGTGTTCAGAATACTTCTCCATAACAAATTGAGTTGTTTTTTTTCTTTTTTCTGAACTTTATTTATTTATTTATTTACTTATTTTTATTTTTTTCTTATGGTTGACTGTTGAATTATCTAACTACAATTCCTTTATTATACATGTGTGTTTGCAAATGTTTTCTCCCAGTCTGAGGATTCTATTTTCATTACTTTTACATAGTACTTTGCAAACAGAAGTTTTTAATTTTATGAAGTTCAACATTTTTTTCTTTTAGATACCATTTTTTATTGTATCTAAAAAAATCATGACAAGCTCACAGGTCACCTAGATTTTTTTCCTGTTGTCTACCATAATTTTTGCAGTTTTTCACTTTATATTAAGTGTATGATACAGTTTTCATGTTTATCTCATTTTATTTTCTGACTCCCATCCTTCCTTCCTTTTTCCCTTCCTTCCTTGCTTCCTTCCTTCCTCTGTATATAGATGTCTAATTGGTCCAACACCATTAGTAAGAAAGATATTTTTCTCTGTTTTACTGCTTTTCTCCCTTATCAACAATCAATTGACTATTCTTGTGTAGGTCAATTTCTGGGATTTCTGTTCTGTTTCTTTGATCTATGTGTCTTTTTCTCAATAATGTCACACTGGTTTGTTAATTATAATTTTATAGTAAGTCATGCAGTCAGATAGTGTGGGACCTTCAATTCTACTTCTGTTTCTTCAACATCATATTAACTCTTCTGTGCATTTCTATTTGCCATATAAATTTGAGAGTCTCTTTGACATCTATATAAGATTTTTGTACGATTCATTGGGATTTCATTGAATTTATAGATTAATTTTGTATCTACTTTCATCTTAATAATTTCTGATGTATGAATAGTGAATATAAAAATAATGCCTTCTGTACAATAATTTGTATTACAATGTAACCTTATATAATATTATTTTAGACCTGCTAATATTTGAATCCATGAAAAATTTGTTTTGGTATATGAGATAATGCAAGAATAGACTTTTTATTTTTTCTTCATTCTCTAACCTATAAATGCTTATGTATCAGATACTGATTTTTTATGAGTTTATTTTTGTTTTCTATGTCTAATATTATAGTATTGTTAAATTATTTAGTGATTATGACTTTGTTATAATTTGTGATATTTACCAGGACTGACACCACAGAGTTACCTATTTATATCTGAAACATTCTTGGCTAATTTTATAAAATTTGGTTAGAATTTCATAATCTATATATGTCTTCTTATAAGGGTCAGAAAAATTCTCTCCCTCTTTCCAGAATTCATCCCACGCGCCTCCCAATCTCATCCCAATTTCTCTGTCCAATCCAACAGAACAGTTTCTAGGAGGAGGGTAAAGACAGAAAATTGAGTAGAAAGTTAGGAATTGCTTAAAATTTATTCTGATTATTATCTTCCTAATTAGGACTTTGATGTTTGAAGTGAAATTTTCTTTTTTTTTTTGTTTTTAGCAACAAAATGTTTAATTATCCACTAGAGCAAAATAATAAAATGAATCCTCCCTTCTCAGACGTTTGTAAGGGAAATTTTGTCTGTGAAAATCATAATTGAAGCAGAGTTTCTCTCTGCCTGTCCAACAGCGAGTGCTCATTCCTCTTTGAAAACAGATGAATACTATTGTTTAAGACTCTGTTCTCAGTTGATGAATCATGAAGGAGTCTGAGTCAACCACATAAAATCATTTTCCTTTGCTTTTGATTGTTTTATTTTTTTTCTTATTCTGCTTCATTTATTATGGTTTTGGCGTGTTTTGAGATTTCTTTTTTTGTTTTTTTTTAAATTATTCTTTTATTCACATGTGCATACATTGTTTGGGTCATTTCTCTACCCTGCCCTCCTCCCTCACCCTCTCCCCCTACCCCTCTCAGTTCCAGGCAGGTCCTGTCCTGCCCTTATCACTAATTTTGCTGAAGAAAAGACATAAGCATAATAAGGAAGACAAAGCATTTTTGCTAATTGAGTTAAGGATACCTATGCAGAAATATTCCTAGCATTGCTTTCATGTTCACATGTGTTACAACCCATATTGATTCATCTCTAATTCATCTTTACACTGGTTACTGATCCCCTTCTCATGTTGACCTCTGTTGTTTTAAGGTTTCTGTATTAGTTCCTCTGGAGTGGGGACATCAAACACTTTCATGTTTTAGGTTTTCTACCTATTCCTATATCTCCCATATGTGTTCTCCCCTTGTCATGTTATCCAAGTCCAACCACATTGCTACATTTGTCCTGATCTAAAGTCTGCATATGAGGGTGAATATATGATTTCTGGTTTTCTGAGCCTGGCTGACTTCGCTCAGAATGATGTTCTCCATTTCCATCCATTTACCTGCAAATGATAAGATTTCATTCTTCTTCATGGCTGCATAAAATTCCATTGTGTATAGATAACACATTTTCTTAATCCATTCGTCAGTGGTGGGACATCTTGGCTGTTTCCATAACTTGGCTATTGTGAATAGTGCCGCAATAAACGTGGGTGTGCAGGTGCCTCTGGAGTAACCTGTGTTGCATTCCTTTGGGTATATCCCCAGGAGTGGGATTACTGGATCATATGGCAGGTCTATGTTTAGATTTTTAAGAAGTCTCCAAATTTTTTTCCAGAGTGGTTGCACCAGTTTGCATTCCCACTGGGAGTGGACAAGGGTTCCTTTCTCCCCACATCCTCACCAACAACTGTTGTTGGTGGTGTTTTTGATGATGGCTATTCTAATAGGGGTGAGGTGGAATCTTGGTGTGGTTTGATTTGCATTTCCTTTATGGCTAGAGATGGTGAGCATTGTTTCATGTGTGTTTTGGCCATTTGAATTTCTTCTTTTGAGAAAGTTCTGTTTAGTTCACTTGCCCATTTCTTTATTGACTCATTGATTTTAGGAGAGTTTAGTTTCTTCAGTTCCTTGTATATTTTGATTATCAGTCCCTTGTCTGATGTATAGTCAGCAAATATTTTTTCCCACTCTGTGACGGTCTCTTCAGTTTAGAGACCATTTCTTTTGTTGTGCAGAAGCTTTTAAATTTTATGAAGTCCCTGTTTTCCATCCTTTTTCTTAGTTGCTGAGCTGCTAGGGTTCTATTGAGGAAGTCTTTGACTGTACCTATCAGTTCCAGAGTGTCTCCTGCTCCTTCCTGTAGTAACGTCAGAGTTTCAGGTGTGATATTTAGGTCCTTGATCCATTTTGAGTTGATACTAGTACAAGGTGATAGACATGCATCTAGTTTCAGTTTCTTGCAGACAGGTAACCGTTTTTCCCAGCAACATTTGTTGAAGAGGCTATCTTTTCTCTGTTGCATATTTTTGGCACCTTTGTCAAAAATGAGGTGGATATGGTTGTGTGGATTCATATCCAGGTCTCTATTCTGTTCCACTGATCTTCATGTCTGTTTTCGTGCCAGTACCATACTGTTTTTATTGCTATTACTTTGTAATAATGCTTGAAGTCAGATATTGTGATACCTCCAGCATTGCTCTTTTTGCTGAATATTGCCTTGTCTATTTGCAGTCTCCTGGGTTTCCAAATGAACTTTAGGGTAGATTTTTTAATCTCTGTGATAAATGTCATTGGGATTTTGATGGGAATTGCATTAAACATGTAGATTGTTTTTGGTAGTACAGCCATTTTTACTACCAATCCATGAACATGGCAGATCTTTCTATTTTCTGTAGTCTTCTTTGATCTCTTTCTTTAGGAGTTTGTAATTTTCCTTGTAGAGGTTAGTCACGTCCTTTGTGAAATTTACTCCTAGGTATTTGATTTTTTTTGAGGCTATTGTGAATGGAATTGTTTCTATATATTCTGTCTCAGTTTCTTCGTTGTTTGTGTGTAGAAAAGCTAAGATTTTTGTACGTTGATTTTGTATCCTGCCACCTTATTGTAGCTGTTTATGGTGTCTAAGAGTTTTTGGGTAGAGTTTTTGGGTCTTTAAGGTATAAGATCATATCATCTTCAATAAGGATATTTTGACTGTTTTTTATGTATCTGTATTCCTTTTATTTCTTCTACTTACTTAAGTGCTCTGGCTAGAAATTCCAGTACTATATTGAATAGGAGTGGGGATAGTGGGCATCCTGTCTCATTCCTGATTTTAGGTGGAATGGTTTCAGTTTTTCACCATTAAGTATAATGTTGGCTGTAGATTTGTCATGCACGGCCTTTACAATGTTGAGGTTCATTCCTTCTATTCCTAGTTTTCTTAGAGCTTTTATCATGAAGTGGTGTTGGATCTTGTCAAAGGCCTTTTCTGCATCTGTTGGGATGATCAAGTGGTTTTTGTCTTTGCTTCTATTGATGTGCTGTATTACATTTATACATTTGCGTATGTTGAACCACCCCTGCATCCCTGGGATGATACCGACTTGATCATGGTGTATGATCTTTCTGATGTGTTGTTGGATTCAGTTTGCCATTATTTTATTAAGGACTTTGCATTAATATTCATTAAGGAAATTGGCCTGTAGTTCTCCTTTTTTGGAGGTATCTTTGTCTGGTTTTGGGATGAGAGTAATATTGGCTTCATAGACTGAGTTAGGCAGTGTTCCTTCTCTTTCTATTTCGTGGAAGAGTTTAAGGAGAGTTGGTATTAGTTCTTTAAACATCTGATAGAATTCAGTAGTGAATTCATCAGGTCCTGGACTTTTTTGTTTTTGGGAGACACTTGATTGCTATTTCAATATCTTTTTGTGTTATAGATATACTCAGGTGATTTATATCCTCTTGGTTCAGTTTTGGGTGATTGTAAGTTTCTAGACATCTGTCCATTTCTTCAAGATTTTCAAATTAATTAGAGTATAGGCTCTCAAAGTAGTCTCTGGTGATTTCCTGGATTTTTGTGGTGTTTGTTGTTACCTCCCCTTTTGCATTTTTAATTTTACTGATTTGGGTTTTTTGTCTCCTCATTTTAGTCAGGTTTGCCAGGGGTCTGTGAACCTTATTTATTTTTTCAAAGAACCAGCTGTTTGTTTCATTGATTCTCTGTATGTTTTTGTTTGTTTGTTTCTATTTCATTGATTTCAGCACTTATTTTGATTATTTCTTTCCTTCTGCTTGTTTTGGGATTTGCTTGTTCTTGTCTTTCTAGAAGTTTGAACTGTAGCATTAGGTCATTGATTTGAGATCATTCTGTCCTTTTAATATATGCATTTATGGCTATAAACTTTCCTCTTAAGACTACCTTTCCTGTATTCCATAGATTCTGGTAGGTTATGTTTTCATTTTCATTAACTTCCAGGGACCTTTTAATTTCCTCTTTTATTTCATCAGTGACCCATTCGTCATTGAGCAATGTGTTGTTCAGCTTCCAATTATTTGCATGTTTTTTACTGCTGTTTTGTTGTTGATTCCTAGTTTTAATGCATTGTGGTCAGATAGAATGCATGGGATTATTTCTATTTTCTTATATTTGCTGAGGCTTGCTTTGTTCCCCAAGATATGATCAGTTTTGGAGATGGTTCCAGGGGCTGCTAAGAAGGTATGTTGTGCAGAAGTTGGATGAAATATTCTGTAGACATCAGCTAGGTCCATTTGAACTATGGTGTGATTTAGTTCTAGGATTTCTTTATTGATTTTTTGTTTGGATAACCTATCTATTAGTGATGGGGCATATTAAGTTCTCCCATTACCACTGTGTTGGAGTTTATATATGTTTTTGGGTCCTTCAGAGTATGTTTGATGAAATTGGGTGCATTGACATTGGTTTCATATAGGTTGATAATTGTTATTTCATTTTGTTGTATTTCCCTTTTTATTAGTGTGGAGTGTCCTTCTTTATCTCATTTGATCAATGTAGTTGAAGTCTACTTTGTCCAAGATAAGTATTGCTACCCCTGCCTGTTTTCAGGGACCATTGACTTGGTAAATCTTCTTCCAGCCTTTCACTCTCATCCAATGCTTATTCCTGTCATTGAGGTGGTTCTCCTGTAGGCAGCAGATTGTTGGATCTTCCTTTTTAATCCTGTTTGCCAATAGGTGTCTTTTGATAGGAAATTTAGTCCATTACTATTCAGTGTTAGTATTGATAAGTATGTGGTGATCCCTGTCATGTAGTTGTCTTTGTTGATTAATTATTTGGTTGTGTGTAGCTGAACCAATGTTACTCTCTACTTTCTTGCCTTTTCTTCTCCTGTGGTTTGGTCATTGCCTGCCCTGTCATGGTTTTGTTTGCTTTCATTGGAGAATCTTTTGTAGCAGTGGCTTTTTGGCCATATATTGTTTTAGTTTCTGCTTAACATGGAAGACTTTTATTGCTTCATCTCTTTTGAATGATAGTTTTGCTGGATAGAGTATCCTAGGATTGAAGTTATTTTCATTCAGTCCTTGGAAGACATTGCTCCATGCTCTTCTTGCTTTTAAGGTTTCTGTTGAGAAGTCTGCTGTGATTTTAATGGGTTTATCTTTGTATGTTATTTGGTTTTTTTCTCTCTTACAAACTTCAATATTCTTTCTCTAGTCTCTGTACTTGTTGTTTTAATGATAATATAACATGTGGTAGTTCTATTTTGGTCAGGTCTATTCAGTGTTCTGGAGGCTTCCTGTACCTGAATGGACATAGTTTTCTCTAGATTTGGGAATTATCTGTTATTATTTTGTTGAATATATTACACATTCCTTTTGCTTGCACATCTTCTCCTTCTGCAATGCCCATGATTCTCAGGTTTGGTCTTTTGATGGAGTCAGTGTGTTCTTGCATTGTCTTTTCACAGGTCTTGAGTTGTTTCCTTAATAGTTCTTCAGTTCTTCCTTTAATTGCGGATCCAAGATGAAGACTGGGACAGAGCCTCAGAACTCATGAGCTCCATGGACCAGGGACTCTGCTGAAACATTACAGACACATTTGACTGAGGTAAAGCAGCAGGGGGAGCTGAAAATACAGCACTCTAAACTCTTAGATCATGGAAGGCTTCTCCACTCCATGATCTAATAAAAGAACAGCCAGCCTGCCAAGTCCCCACTCCACAGGCCTGCAGAGCCACTGCTCCACTCCGCTAGGCTCTCCATCCCTCAGGCTGGGCTGGGCCCCTGGCTTGTGCCAGATCTATGCACCACCAGGATCCCCACTCCTCAGGCTGTACCGGGCCCCACTCCCATGCTGGATCCATGCCCTGCAGTTATACCACCCCTCAAGCCCCCCACCCCTCAGGGCCTGCTGGTCCCCAGCTCAGCGTGGGATGACAGGAGCCACACCCTGCTAGGATCCCTACCCCTAGGGTCCTGCCAGATCCCTGTTCCACTGGGAACCCGCCCCACGGGATCCCTGCCCCTTGGGCAGAGCCGGGCCCCAACTCTACAGGCTTGCCAGATAACCACTCCACCAGGCTCCAGCTCAGGCCGCCACTAGAGGGCTCCAAAACTGCTTAAGAGACACACACAGACAGGGCTGGCTGCTAAAGGAGTAACATCAGAACAACTAAAACTGCAATTTTACTGTTCCAGAGGTGGTAATTTTTTTTTATTTCCCTTTTTAAGGCTTTGGCTGTCTAGTTTGCTGTTTGATCACCCACCATTTCTCCCAATTTTTTTCCTCTCTTCCTTTTATCTTTCCTTCTCTTTCTCTTTTTTATCCTTCTCTCTTGGTTTTGTTAGTATTAATATTGTAACCCAGCTAATACTAAATTACACATAGTTCAGGGACAGAAATGGTACCTGGTGGAAATATGGGAAGAAGAAAAAGGGATGGAAACAATTCTTCCCCCCAAAATAAAGTAGTATAGGATTTACAGCAAAATGAAGAAAATGGATACCCAGATCCAGACTCAAACAAAACAAAGATAAACTGTACCAAGGAACCCAATGAAGCTCACAAGAACATACTGATAGAAGAAATCCTACAAGTAATTAATATTTCATAGCAATGTTACTAGACATAGTCAACCAAAACATACAGGAGTCACTCAAGAAATTCCAAGACAACAAAAATAAAGAATATGAGAAAACACAGAAACAAATAAATGAAATCATAGGTGCCCTAAATAATGCCAAACAGAGACAGAGATCACCATAAACAGAGAGATAAATGAATTAAGGGAAACCCATGATATGGAAAACCTCAGAAAAAAGAATGAAACAGAAATACAAAACAAAATGGAAGGCTAGTCCAGGAGAATAGAACAAAGAGAAGACAGAATCTTAGAACTTGAAGATGAAATGAAGTAAAATTTTCAGAGGAACATAAAAGAAATATTTTTGGGAAAACACAATTCTTAAGAATTCCATGGGTTTAAAAACCTAAAAATTGAGATGCCTTCATAAGTCAAATTAGCATTAGGTGAATGTTGGGTAGAATAATAGAACTGGTTTGGCACTTGTTCTAACAAATCAACTTTTTTATCGTTGTGCTGGGTGGGGTACATTGTGCCATTTACAAATGTTCTTACAATATTTGATCTATATGTCTTAAGGGTCCTGATAGGAGTGCTAAAACTATCCTAAATGTTTAAAGGAATAACTGCATTTAACCAAACAGATAAAAGCAACATCTATATACAGGAGAAAGATGAAGATTTTGTACTACTCTAGAGTATTCAATTAAATGAAAAAGATCAATACTTCTATGAATCAGAATCAGAATGTCCTAAGGAAATAATATACTGGGATGAACATAAACAAAACAGAACAAGACTATAAGAAAATGGAAATAGAAAGGAATTATTCTGAAGGATTGTTGGGAGATCAACAACAAAGTAGCAAAATTTAAGTTAACATTTAAGGTATTACAGGGTAAAACTGACAAAGTCTAAGACTTTGGTCAGTACATCGTTCAGCAAATATTCATGTGTTTATTTTTCTTCCTTTGTGGACTTCAAGGATTGCAAGGCAAAGGTTGTCTGTCTAGGACTTTTTACAGTAATAGAAACCTTCTAAAATTATTTTGCAAAAATGTTGTCTACATAATACCTGCTATTGAATTCTTAAAATATGTGCTGGAGTAACTAAGAACCTAAGTTTTTAGTTTTCTATAATTTTAACTATTTTAAGTAGCTGCACATGTTTGCTGATATGCATTAGACAGGAAAGAATAGACAATTAGTTAAAAAAAGATATTCTTGACTAAAGTGTATTATTTTCAAATTATGATCTATATAAGCTTATCTTATTATCTACTTCCTATCAATTCTCTAATTTTAAGGTGCATTTTACAAATGGCAATTCTACTAATATATGTGCAGACAAATAAAAACTTACATATGTCAAAACACACATAACCACTACTCAGTTCAAAATTTAGACTATTTCTGTCATTCCAGACATTTTCTTTATCACTCTTCCTAGTCAGTATCTCCTTTGAAGGATGGTAACTGTTTGCCATACATCTTCATAGATTAACTTGACTTCTTTTGAAGTAAAATAATGATATCTACATTTTATACCTAGCATCACTTTCTAATATTGAGAGGTGCATAAAATTTATGTGCATTATAAAGTGCTATTTTCCACTGTTGTGTAGTGTTCTATTTTATTAATATTCTGTAGGTTTATTTTTAATGATGTAATGGGAACACTTGGAATGTTTCCAGTATTATGATATTCTAAAAGAAGCTGCTATGGACATTCTTCATGCTTTGGAGACATAGCTATATATTTCTATACATTGAAGCATTTAAAAAAGTTCATACAGTGCACTTTCCTACCAACTATGAGAGAGACAAATTTCATATCAATTACCTGATCATTAACAGTTAAATGTATTGATCAATGTCATAGAGCTAGTGAATGGCAGAACTGGAACTTAAATGAGGAAATGTGGAGATAAAGATTGTGTTTTTAACCATCAACTTAATTCATAAACAACTGTGCAAGAAAACTTGAGTTATCCTAACAACAATGAAGGTAATGAGATAATATTTTAAAAACTCGAATAAAGTTCTGGTGTTAGATTTATTTCTTTGATTGCTTTTACCAATAATTAAGGGAGTAGATATTTCAAATTTTGTTAAGTTACTTTTTGTAAAAAAAAGACCAATCTATAATTCATATTATTAGTCAACTATTATGTGGATACAAAATCCAAAATAATTTTTTCAAAGAAAAATAAAGCACAATGAAACTCATGAATAACAATAGCAATTGACTACTCAAAATTTGGAAATTGAAATCTGTAATGTATATAGAGCATAACATAGGTCCACATTTTATCTGTATCAGGAATGTAAGATTCTTTAAACATTGGATATTCACTCAAGTAATTCATCATACTATCTAATGATATAAAATCAAATTCTCATTTGTAATCATTATTATAGAGGTAGCAAAGGCATTTATAAAACCTAAAATCCATTCATGATTGAAATAAAAGTTTTACTATGCTAGCAAATAGGACATAATTTCATAACCTGGTAACAATTACAGAAAATCTTTAGTAAACTTCACCCTTAATTATCAGAGGTTATATCATTTCTACTAAAATTAAGACTAAAGTTAAAAAGAAGTCAATCATAAATTACTTTTAATATCAGAGCAGTAGGTAAGAAAAATTATAAAATTAAAACTGTTCTATATAAATGATGCTGATTTAGTGGTTTCTATGATATAAAGAGATCTAAGGAAAATTAGAATTAATAAGAAAGACTCACAGGAATGCTGATAGCAAATTATGTATATATATGTATATATATTTGTATGTATATAATGTAAATCTTATGCCTATAAACTATATGTGAAAAGAATTATTTGAATTAACATAATGTTAATATGTAGCATTATTTAGGGGCACTTATAGAATTCCCAAGTCAACAGTAGCCAAAAAAATCTAGAATAATCTTTTTGTGGATTTGACAGAACATATATAGAGACTTAAAATATAATAATTAATGTAATGTACTAGTGCTGTAAGATAGATACTTTTTATTTGAATGCTGCAATAGTTAAGATAGTGTGTCATTGCTCTTGTGTAGACAAAATAGTGACCCAAAAGTAATTGAAAAACATGTGTAGACAGATATGGATGCATGACATGTTTCAGAAACACACAATTCTGGATAATTAAGAAAAGAATGAACTTTCCAGCTAATGGTGACAACTTGAGGATGACTATTATCTATAGGTAATGTGTGTGTGTCTCCATGACTTTTGAGCATGAAAACTATCTTTTATGGAATTTTTCTATAACAAATAATCATGAAAGGGAGATATGACCTCCATTTCATTCTCAACAAAATTTAGGCACTTTACTGCACATTTATTGTATTAATGATAACATCTTCCAGGACAAAATTCCTACTCTACCTCAAGCAAATTTTATGTCTTCCATGAAGTGCTCAAAGAAGTCATTACAATATTCTTTCTTTGCATTCACAATAATAACGATGGAATAGTATATTAATGATAGTTTTGATGCATAGAAAATTATCCACAGATAATACTTGTTGAGTATTTGCTTAGTGAGGAACATTGTGCCAAACACTCTGTTAATTCTCAGAATAACTCAGTGAAGACAGACTAACTCTTAGCCCCATTTTGCAAATATGGAACCACTGAGAGAAGAAGGTCTAAAGTAATTAGTATTGGGTCACACAGCTATTATGTGAGGAATCCTGGAAGACTCCATTATCTGAATTCCCTTTCTAAATATGAGATGAAACATGAAAGTGATCAGAAATAGTAACAGATTTTTAAAAATAATTTTCAATGAAAGGTATCCAGAAGTTTTTAAATTAAACACTTCTTCCTTATCCATTTTCAACCTCTGTATCATGACTTCGTTTATTTCTTTTATGAATGAGTTTAGGAAGATAGAATAAAAATTAAAATTCTCCCTGGGAAACATTACATGAAATATATCATAATAATATTTCCCAGTTTTTGACTATTGATATGTTCTACTTTCTTAAATCAGACAGAATTAGCATAGAATCCTGCTTCTGCCTCAGAATCCTTGTTCAAGTTATAACAGGTCACAGAGACTCAACTTCCTCACTTATAAAATTTTCATAATAAAATTCATAAGATTATTATGAAATGGCTTTTTTAAATGAAAAATGTGGAGTTTCATAAATAATTAGTGATATCTTTTTTCAGTTTGGTAAGAGAAGCAATAAAGAGAATTGAAAGTAAATATCCTTACTTTTTGGAGACCTTCACACCTTCACATATTTTTCTCCCAAAATATTCTGTTAAATTTATTTTTTATTCAAAAAGATTATAAAATAATTGTTTGTGAGGCTGGATTATTTTATGTGAAAATTCATCAAGTAAAACAACACTATTTTGTTAGTTGTAATACCTACCCATTTGTGTATGAAGATTGTGTTTGTGTTTGCATGTATATATTCTAATCATTTATACAAACTCTGAGATGTTTTAATTTCCAAAAAATATTCAAAGGAAAACAAATCATGATGCTAAACAAAATCATCATTCGTCATTCGATGAACCCATAGAAGAAAGAAGACCAAGAGATCCAGCTGCAATCAGGGAAGAACAAAAACGTCATTCTGGTGGTATGTTATATACCTGGGATGGAAAATCTAGGCTCCCAGATACTAAATTGTACACCAGAATGAACCCAGATGAGAAGTAAAGATATTGTGCTATTAACTCCTAAGTGAAGCAGCTTTGGGGGCAATAATCACTTCTCAATTCCCCAGAAGAACTCACTGCTCAGCTTCCTATGAAACCCATTGGACTGCTCAGGTTTATGCAATAATACACAGGGTACAACATGTGCTGTCCAAGAAACAGGAGTAAATATCATATACTCTCTTTCATGACCTAACTTCCGTCTCTCTTTCCTTTTTGTTACTCCCATGAAATTATGGTTGTGTTTGTAGGTTTTATGTGTACACATGTATGTTATTTGTGAAATCTTAAATTTTTGCTTTACATTATCCTAAGTAATGTTTGGAAAACCTTGTCTTTTCAAATGATCCTTAATTTGTTTATAAAATTCAAACTGAATAAAAGAAAAACTACAATAAAATGATTATTATAATTTGTAGCAATTGGTATTAACATAATCTCAAAAAAGTAAATCACAAATTAAGCAGTCATCTTAAAACATAGGTTTTAGTAACATCTCACAAACCTTAAACATGCTGAGTTGTATTTACTAAAATACAACAGTTTAATAACTGTTGCTGAAGCCATAGGGGATGGTAATCCTTATAATGGTTTATTGTGCTGGAAACACTGCAGGAGCTAGACTTATACATTCTGATCTCAAGCATAAAATATTGATAAGTGAATGACTAAGTGACTAAAATTTAAACCATTTTGCAGTGTATTTTGAGATTTACTTTTTCATTTGCTTGTGTGAAAACAAGTGGAGACAATGTTGCATGGTGGAGTATAAAAGTCACTGGTACTGTTCATGCACAGCCATTCAGGTAGTGGCTAGAAATCTGTAGTTGGAGGCTGTTTTCTTTCCTATGTATTTAAAACATCTGAAGGTGAAACACTTAAAAAAGTCATGTGGCACAAGCAGGACAGATTGTACAGCAGGAACTACAGTAATACAGATTATAGTGGAGTGAGGAAAATGCAGATGAAAGTTTCCTAGAAGACTGCACCATGCCTGATAAATTAAAGTGCTTCACCTCACAGAATTAGAGAATTGAAGATGAGTAGGGTAATTGACATGTACTTGTAGGAAAGGGAAAGGCAACAGAAACTAGCCTGTGGCAGTTTGTCACTAGGAACAGTATTTTTTCATAGTAGATTCTCAACCAGGACTGTTTTATAGTGTGTGTTAGGAAGGGTGTGGAGATATTTTTTAAAAAAAGAAAAGTTTATGATAATAAGGGAAACTATTCAGGTTGTCATTATCTCAAAGAGATTCATATTGCTCAAATTCAGAAAGTTATATAGGACTGGGGTAATTACAAACCACAATATAATATTAATAACAAAACAATGGCAGACTGTCGAGAACTGTAAGGAGTATGACGTTGTACCCCACTTGCCAGCTTACAAGGTATAATTCCACGTTTTCGTGAATACTAGAAGACTGAGGCATGTGGGTAAGGGACAAAAGAAAGGTTTAGTGCTCCCAGAACTAGTAGTAGACAGACTACTGGTATTTTTCCCACCTATTCTCCAAGTGTCAATTTTCATAAAATGAAGAAAAGAGGTCTGGGTTAGGTCCACACATGCAGTGTGTTACATTGCCACGAGGGAACCCAGACCTAAGGACAGCCTGTCCTTAGAATGAGCTTCCAGAAAACTTGCTCAAACTCTCTATAAATTTTAATTGGGCAGATTTTTTTTGCAGTACTTGGGTTTGAACTCAGAACCTATACCTTGAGCCACTCCACCAGTACTTTTTTGTGATGTGATTTTTTAAGTCCTTAACCACATATTATCTGCCTATGTCTCTTTATAGACTTATATATATGGCTAAGAATAGAGTCTAGCAAACTGTCCTAGGTTGGCTTCAAACTGCTATCCTCCTGATCTCTGCATCCTGAGTAGCTAGGATTATGTGCCACTAGTGCCCATCTTGGTTCAGATTAAAGACTGTAAATAAATTATTTTTATCAGGTCATAGACATGATCTATTTCTTACAAGACTTTACTCTAAAAACATCCTTCATTGTTTCTGGTAAGCAGAAAGGTGGGAAACTTTTGGAGAATTGTTTTCCAACACTTACATTTCACAACATACCCATCACAGTTCTAAACATTGTATTTCTATTTATAGGGTTTTTTTTATTCATTCATATGTGCATACATTGTTTGGGCCATTTCTGTTCCCCACTCCCTGTCCCTGCCTCCTCCCTCTCCCCCCACCCTCCTCTCTTCCAGACAGAGCTTGATCTGCCCTTTTCTCCAGTTTTATTGAAGAAAAGGCAAAAGCAATAATAAGAAAGACATAGCATTTTACTAGTTTGACATAAGGATCGCCAAGTTCCGCTTAAAAATAATGGGAATTACTAATGCAAAGCAGGTGATTTGATGGTGTGTTTATTGCAATGTGCTCTACATTTATACTTAAATGAAATGTTGAATTGGTTGCACCCTTTTGTTCCCAAATAATGACCTCAAGATTCCTAACCATACCATTTGCTATTTTTTTGTATCCAACCCCATGGCCCTTTCTTTTCCCTCCCCACCTCTGATCCCGTTCCTGTCAAATAGCATCCATCTACTTTTACATTCCAGTAGAAGAGAAACTTCTCCTGAATATGACTTTTTTGCTCAACATTATGATCTCCAGTTCCTTCCATCTTCCTATAAATGAAATAATTTCAATCTTCTTTATGGGTGAGTAAACCTCCATGACTATGTTTTAATAATAAAGATTTATTTAGTTACTAATGGTGCCAGCCAGTGTTCTAGGTACTGGTATGTACAGTGGTAAATGAGATAAAGTAGTTTAAAGTTTGGAGTTTGCATGTTAGTGGGGAAGAAAAATGAGAAACTAAAGCAGTTAAAAAATGTCTACAAATACAAAATACAATTGCTTCTCTGGATCTATGGAGGACTGGCTCTCATACTCTCATCAGATATCAACACATGCCAATGCCTGAGTCCTTATATAAAACAGCATAGTGTTTTCATATAACTCAGGCATATCCTCCCATACACCATAAATCATATGATACAAACAATATAAATGTATTATATAATAAATAATGTAAATGCTAAGTAACAAGTTTTTATCCTATATTATTAGGGAATGACAAGAAAGACTTACATGTTCAGTGAAGATATAATTTTTTCTGAACACCTTTGATTCATGATGAGTTGAATCTGCAGATGCAGAGTCCACGAATATAGAGGGTCCACTGTAATTAAAACATTATGAAGAAAAATACAATGGGGTAATATAAATGAGATTTTAAATAAAATGTTTATGCAATGTCCATAAGAAAATGCCTCTTGGCAAAAACTTGAATAAGATGACTTTCTAAAATACTTAACTAATGAATTGGCTCAGGTAATGTGTGAGGGGGATGCACCCATGTCAGAGGAATCATATAACCATTTCTATAAAATTACAATTTGGTGGGTCCTCTCTTTTAGAAACAATGCCAAGAATTTCCAATGTGAAAATTAGTAGTACATAAGGAGCATTATTTTAATTAGAAATAATTATCATTTTTGCAGCATGGATTTTGTGGTTGATTGTGTGTAATTAACCAGTTTCTTTTCCCAAGCCTATTAATCATGCCTATTAGAGCTGCCTTGTCATTGCACATGAGCTCAGCACATTACAACCTTTTTTTTTTGCATGTTCTTAAAAATCTCATTTTCTTTTTCTTCTTTTTTATTGCTTTTTTAAATTGTTTTGCTGGGTAGGGGTACATTGTGGCATTTACAAAAGTTCTTACAATATATCAAATATATCATACTTGAATTCCACCCTCTCCTGCATTCTCCTTTATCCTCCCTACACACATTCCTGGAATAGTTTCAATAGTCTCATTTCTATTTACATACACGTGTGCACAGTATTTGCAGTATATTCTCCTGTCTAAGCCCTTTCCTCACCTCCTACTTCCTCCCACAGGTACTAACCTCCCCAGGTAGGAGGACCTGTTCCACCTTCCTGTTCTCTGATTTTGTAAAATAAAAAAATATGTTTGCTTGTCACACTTGGAGTGCCCTTCATTTTTGGTAAAAGACATTTTTGTTTGTTTAAGATAGCCATATAGGGATTTTCATTATGACATTTCTATGTGTACATGTATTAGATCCCAAACTGGTACAGCCCCTTCGTTTTTCTTCTTTTTGCCTTAGTACTCTTCTTGTGGTGATTTTGACACATTTAAATATTCTGTACTCATTCTTCTATAGAAAGTGTGTCAGCCATATTCACCTTCTTTACTTCTTTCTTTTACTCTTCCTTTCCCATTAGTGTCTTCCCCTTAATGGAAGTCACACATTAAAACAAACAAACAAACAAACAAAAACTAATAAAACTAATAAATGCCAAACCAATTTGACATTACTATGGTACAATTTTGAGATTGGAAAATATGGCCAAAAGTGACACTATAAAGCATTTGTTGAGATAAAAGAATGGGTGTATGGTTGGTAGCATCTCCTGGATTCCTGTCAAATACTGAAGGGTCAGGATATCATTACCATAATGGGCTACATATGAAAAATGTTGGTTATAATGCTGACTTTGGAGACAAAGTTGGTTTTGAATTCTGACTCTGACTTTCTGGGTAATGACCATGTATAAGCTTACTTAAACTTCCTAAGCCTCAGATTTCATGGTATTAGTATAAGGATAACAATCACTAACTTGGTGTTATTGTGATTATTAAATACAATAAATCATATAGTGCTTAGCTGATTACTGCCTCGTTAGTGATCAATAACCAGCATTTATTATTGTTATAGAGAATTTTCTGGACAGATACATAATGAAAATTGATTCTAGAATGAATGAAAACATTCTTCATCATTGGTGTTATTTGTACTAAGAGACTTTGAGGCCTATAGAAACAGTAGATTAGAGAACATTAACTGGTGGGGACTTCTGTCATCACTCCCCAGTCTTACAAAATTGATTGTGTATTAGCATAAAATCCTAAGGCAAGGCTACAGGTTATGCAATGTGAGCACAGGAAAGAAATCCATATGCTCTGTATACTTACTATATATGAGACACCAGTCAAGCTACATGATGAGTGTTATGTCATTTATTTCCACATTTACATGTTATTTTAGAAGAAGAAAGTATAATTTCCACTAAAAAGCTATAAATGCTAAAGTTACTTACCCAAGATCATCCGGAGAATAATGGAAGATTTGATGTTTGAGGCTAAAACTACCTAGCTCAAAAATAGATTCTGTTTTCACTCTGACATGCTGACTTCTACACCTTATATTCATTAGATTTTGCTGTGATTCTGAAACATCTGTCTCAAGCATGAGAAAAAAGTAGAACTGATTGTTAGAAAACCAGAAAGCAGGAAAATACACATGGTGAAATTTAGATGTGGTATAGTTCTCAAAATACCTGTTTTTCCCAATAAATTTATTTTTAATATCTTTTATTGAGATCATGTATACATTTTAATAATAAGGTCTTAAGTTATTTCCTCTCAAAAAATACCAGAAATTTATTGTGTTCTGCAAGGCTAAAGATGCAGTTTTTCAGGCATTGCCTAGTGGACTGGGAGTAACGTAATACTCCAAAGCCAAAGCAGGATCTGTGCAGGTTTTTAAAAATGATTATGGACTCAGAATAATGACACCTCACACCTATGTTTCAAAATAATGCATATTTAATGACCCTTTGTGTATAAATGAAAAAAGCCAGAAACAACTTAAAGCATTATGACTTTGTTTTTTATATATTGGGGGTTTTTGTAGAACTCAAGTGTAGGAATGAATCCAGGCCTCTGCCTAAGACACTCAATTAGAATGTGCAAAGTGGTCAGGATTACTCTTTCTTATCTCCCTTTTGATACTGATTTTGTGGAATAACTTGCTCTAGTTCCATAGTGAAATACAACTTCTATGAGTGCATAAATGTGTATCTTACATCTCGGAACAAATAAACTTCTAGCTACTCACTCAAAGTCTGAATGCTAATTCTGAATTATGAGGAAACAGAATCTGAGTAGTCCAGTAAATAATTCAGTCATAGTATAATTAATTGTCTCCATGAGGCCAGGGTAAAATATAAGCATAGTATATGGAGTTTATTTTTGTTTGGATAAAAGAATGTCCTCCTGGAAGGGGAAAAGACTTCTTGTATGCAAAGATGCTATCTACCTTGTCTGCAACATATGAATGTATCACATAGTTTGCATATAATTTCAGACAACTCATAACTCATTCTTAAAGTTAGATTTGAAAATCATTTTTAAAAATCCTATTGTAGATGAAAAATTCTGCTCCCAGCCCTCGCTAATTTTTTTTCAGCTCTGGTGTGTGTGTGTGTGTGTGTGTCTGTGTGTGTGTGTGTGTGTCTGTGTGTGTGTGTGTGTGTGTGTGTGTGTGTGTGTGTATGGAAATCATTTTGCCTCAATTTGCAAAAATGGGATCTATTGCTTTAAAGAGCGACCCGATTATTTTCTGTATGTAAACACAGAGTCAATTTACTGAACTAAAGAGAATTTGGACTAGATAAGGGAAAGGAGATTCAAAGAGTATGTCCAGAAGGATATATCTTGTATAATCACTTGAGTTTTCCTCGCAGATAGGAGCTCAGCAAATGATAATGCTTTAATAATATTTATACCACGTGCAGATCCATGCTGGTCCCATCTTGCCTTTGCCTTTGCTGTGGTCAGCACATGTTTGCCTTTGCAATGTGGAGTCAGAGGTACCAGCTGTATTGAAAGTAAGACTGTGGTGTTGGTGCTTCTCTATTAAGAACCAAGCAATGACATATATACATTTTATGTAGGCTTGCTGACAGGCATTTATGATAATGACTTGTAAGATTTGCTGACCCTGGTTTGATTCAATCTGTTTTTTTCTGATTCATCCATTTCTATTAGAATGCTTATATATGAGTGCAAATATTATTGTTAGGGAGAAAGTAACTTTAAGATGCATTAATTTTGGAAAAAGAATTCCTGGAAATGCTAGTATTTTCTTTGAATCCATAAACTTTTATTTTCATATGTAGTGATTCTATGCCTTAAATCCACACACTATGTTGCTAAAAAATAATTTTTTATTGTAAAAGCTAACTTGTTATATTTAAATTTTACAAGTATAAAATTTAGGTGATAGCTTTTATGTAAAAAACATTAGATTTCTTACTTGTTTTTGTTTTCAAAGAAATACTTGTATATAAAATGTTTCATAAAGACTGTAATGAGAATTTATATAATTTATGGTACAGATTTAGAACTATGAAATAGTTCGAACTTGGTTTTGGGAATAGGGTTTAATTATTTGTGTAAATTATCTTAATATTATTTACATCAGTTTTTCCAACTGTAAAATAATAATAGAGTTTTGAAAAAATTTAAAGTGTTTAGCACATACCTGGCAGAAAATAAAGACCCATATATTTTGTATGTGATCATTAATGGTATATATTAATCATTATTATGATTATGATGATAATGTAAAATAAAGGAGTGCATTAACTAATAATTGGTTATAAATTATTAATAGAGCCACTAATAAACTAAATAAGAGATGATACATTTTTGAAAGAGAATAATACTGTTTTAGTAAATATATTAATTTCTAAGTACACCTCATTGCACACCTGCCATCCCCAAATTAAGCCAATTATTTTTACTATTCCAATGGATGTGACTAGAGTCTGAAATATGAACAACTATCTTTTGTTAATAGGAATACTTGTAGTTTGATAAACAAAAAAGTTGTCTTAGAACACAGCTCATTTATCCTGACGATGCTTATTGTAATTCATTTAAGAAGAGTGGGAATAAACAAGAAATAAATTTGGTCTTATGTAAGCCTAAAAATTTTGTAAAATAGTAATACTTGGTAGTTTAACTTACACATAAAATATCATTTTAAAATTCAGTTTTAAATCTAGAAGAGAATTATACTAACCTAAAATTATTGTGTTTTATTTCAATAGTTGAAAGAAAAAGAAAGTAAGCTATTTTCTAGAGGAAGAATGAAAATGAACTCTAAATTTTTTCTTAAAAGTACTGGTTTGCCAGGTGTTGTGATGCACACCTGTAATCCCAGCAGACAGGAGTATCATGAGCTCAAGGCCAGCATGGGATACAGAGTGAGTTTGAGGCCAGCCTGGGATGTATCAGATACTGCTTAAAAAATGATAAAAGGAAGGAAAGGACAAGAGTAGCAGTAAAAACTGGGTGATAATGTATTTTTTTAGCAAGTGACTTCTCTATTAATAATAGTGGTAAATTGACACAAAATGTCAGGGTTAGCAATTCTCACAATCAGATAAATAATATAATGATTACTTTTATTTGTCAACTTGACTAAGCTAAGGAATACCCAGATAGCCAGTGAAACATTAATTCCAGGTGTGTTTTTTTTTTCATTTTTCTTTTATTATTCATATGTGCATACAAGGCTTGGTTCATTTCTCCCCCCTGCCCCCACCCCCTCCCTTACCACCCACTCCGCCCTCTCCCTCTCCCCCCCCTCAATACCCAGCAGAAACTATTTTACCCTTATTTCTAATTTTGTTGTAGAGAGAGTATAAGCAATAATAGGAAGGAACAAGGGTTTTTGCTGGTTGAGATAAGGATAGCTATACAGGGCATTGACTCACATTTATTTCCTGTGCCTGGGTGTTACCTTCTAGGTTAATTCTTTTTGATCTAACCTTTTCTCTAGTACTTGTTCCCCTTTTCCTATTGGCCTCAATTGCTTTAAGGTATCTGCTTTAGTTTCTCTGCGTTAAGGGCAACAAATGCTAGCTAGTTTTTTAGGTGTCTTACCTATCCTCACCCGTCCCTTGTGTGTGCTCTTGCTTTTATCATGTGCTCATAGTCCAATCCTCTTGTTGTGTTTGCCCTTGATCTAATGTCCACATATGAGGGAGAACATACGAATTTTGGTCTTTTGGGCCAGGCTAACCTCACTTAGAATGATGTTCTCCAATTCCATCCATTTACCAGGTGTGTTTTTGAGGGTGTTTCCAGAAGAGATTGACACTTTAGTAGCAGACTTAGCAAAGATCTACTGTCACCAGTGTTGGATGGGCATCAGAAAAATTCATTGAGGGTTCTGTGCTTGTGCTAAGGCACCAATCTTCTGTCCTCAACATCAAACCATTGGGAATTTCTGGCTCAAGAACTTGTACCAGAGCTCCCATTTTCTCTGTCCTACCCGGGTTCTCAAGTTTTGGCCTCAAAATATGAGTTAGAACTCTGGGTCCCCTTGCTCTCAGGCCTTCAGATTTTGACTAAGTTTTACCACTGGCCTTCATGATTTACCAGCTTGCAAATATGCTATCCTGGAACTTTTTAGCTTCTATGAAGATAGGAGTCAATTTCATAATAAGTCCTCTTTGTATCTACTTGCCTATCCATCCATCTTTATGTCCATCCATTTGTATAACTATCCATTTGAGCGAGCTTTCTCTCACTCCTGGTTCTCCTGGCCTAACTGGGGGTGACAAGAGATGCAGAAAGGACAAACAATAGAAGACAGATATGCATAAAGTTGGGACCAGGTGTGCTGGGCACTCAGATGCAGATGCACAGCAGCCTCATTGCTTCTTTTCTCTATTATCCTCTTTTACTTTGCTTCTTTTCTCTATTCTTGAAGGTCTTACTTCTAAAGTCTTTCTTTAAAACCTTGCTTTTTTTTCTATTCTTTAAAGTCTCTTTCCTTAGAATCACTCTGTCCCATGTTTTCTCCTAGCTTTTCTTAAAGTCTTGATGCTCAGACTTGCAGACAAACAGCAGCTTCGTCTAAAAACTGCATTAGCATAACTCTTAAAGTCTCTGTCCTTAGACTTGTGCTGTCCCATGTTCTTTTTAGGTTTGCTTTAGCTTAACTTTTCTAAAGCCTAGGTATAAAGTTCTCAGTGCAGACTTGCACTGTCCCATTTTCTCTTTAGCTTTCTTAAAGTTTCGGTGCTCAGACTTGCACTGTTCCATGTTTCCTGTAATCTCTAGCATAACTCAGCAGCAACAGGGTCATTCTGCAGAAGTCCCCTCAAAAGCCACCAACCAATCAATACATACCCCATCAAAAAACCCTCCATCAAAAAACCTCCAGTCTTCCTTCATGGAATCTTTTATATCCAGTGGTAAACAAGGAAGCGGAGCAGCAGTTCTCAGGGAGGGGCGTGACATTGTAACAAGAGATGTCTGGGTTCCTACTTCTCTGAATGTAAACAACTTAAGGAAAAGTAGCCATGCTGCATTTTGTACTTCACTGTCTTCTGAGGCTGGGGCCCACCAAACTCATCCTGCCAATCATTGGGCACAGCTGTACTTATGTCAAGTTCTCATAGGCTTCTCATAATCCACTCCCCACAATCCATTCTATTAGTTCTATTTTTTTGGAGAATTCTGACTGATACCTATGTACTTGAGAAAAATCTTACAAAGCATAATTCCAATTTTTGTTTTGTTTTGTTTTAAGCAATATGATGTATTGGATGCACCAGGAAATCCTGCATAACAAAAACTTTCATAATCTGAATAAAGCAGACTTTTTATATAATCCAAAGGTTGCCAAAAAATAAGGAAAATTTTAATAACTACTCCACAACATAACAAATCGGGGATAGTATAACTGCTAAATTCAGACCAAAGGGGAGGGAATCTGCAAGGAAACAGGAGGTATGGGGTGATCATCAATAGTAGCATTACCTTTGATTATAGGAATACTAAGTTTTGGATATAAGTATGTAGTTAAAACAGATACTCTTTATGAAAGAGATTTTTGAGAGAATTTGAGTCCAGCACAAGAAGAGACAAATATCTCTAGAGGAAATCTTCCTCAGTTTAGGTCTGGAGGATGTTACAGTTAGGCTACTTGCCAATACTGTATAACTAAGTATGAAAAAGAACAAGCCACCATGTTTGCAAGTCAGTAGAAACAGTGACTTAGAATGCTTAAGTACTCAACTTTCATAATTGCAACAATGAAAAAACAGAGATCGATGTATAGAGATAGTGCCTATGGCTAGCAATAATACATTGCATAGTTAAAGGTTTTGTAAAAGGATAGAGTTTATGTTCAATGTTCTTCTTACTGAAAAAAAATAAAAGAAAGTGGGCAAGAGAAAACTTTTGGAGATGACAGGTACATTTATGTCATAGATTATAGTGAAGGTTTCATGAGTATACTTATCTCCAAACTCATCATGTAATATATAATAAAAATATACAGATTTTTCTATGTCAATCAGACTTCAGTAAAGCAATAATGAAATAATTGACTCATTAGACAGAAAAAAACACAAAACAGCATTTTATTATCAGAAATGATCAGAAAATTTAAAAAGAACCAAAGAAACTTACAGAAAAAAACATATAATTTATTTGAAACAACTCTGAAAATATTAGTAGAAAAATAAGTAAACCTAAAGATAAAATAGAGAACTTGAAGATATAGCTGACGAAATTATGCAGAGATTGGAAAGACCACGGTGCAAGGTCAGCCCACAGGCAAGTTAGGGAGATTCTCATCTCGACAAACAAGCTGGGCCTCATACCAGCTGTGTAGGAGGCATGGATAAGAGAATTGTGGTCCAAGGCCAGTCCTGGAAAAAAAGCACAAGGCCCCAGTTGAAAATAATTAAAAGAAAAAAAAGGAAAAGGAAAAAAGAGAAGATTAGAAGGGCAGCATTCCATGAGAGAAATAAATGGAGGCATATGTAATTCTAAGCTGCCATCATATATAAAAATGTACCTAATTTATAAGTTTAGTCCATGGGAAAAATAGTTTGTAGCTCTAGAACTGTGGAATAACAAATTATTCTAAAGTTTTTGAATTATTCAAAAAGAATGAAATATTTTTAAAATTTTACTTCAGATTTTATTGAAGTAATATGCATGGTTAAATTTCCAACATAATTATTATAAAAATAAAAATAATGTGATTCTAAAACCAGCAAAGAAAGAAACAGCAGAAAAATTAAAAAGAAAGGAAAAAATGATCTTAATGAAATTCAGGGGAATAGAGAAGAAAAGTAGAGGAGTAAGAATATAATCAATCAAATCAAATATAAATCAAAAAGAAAGAAAGAAACTTCCAGTTCCACCAATAAGGATATTTGAAGTTGTCACTCCTAAAGTCACATAAACAGTTGTTTAAAAAAAAAAAAAACCCTGCAAATTGAATAACTCTTCTTAGGTACATAAAAGGCATAAGGCCAGAGAGGAAAACTACTCACAACACTGGGGAGACGCACAAGAGTATATAGAGATTCACAACTCACTAAAGCTGAAACTCATGGGCTGAAAGCTTCATGTCAAGTGCATCATTTCATAGTTATCAAGAAAAATTACAATCCACGATATACCAAAAGATTAAAACACACACACACAGTTGAAAAGATAAAGAAAGCATCAGAACCAGATGGTAGGGATTTTGGAATTATCAGACTTGGAATTTAAAACACTATCTTTAATATGGTAAGGTTTCTACAAGTAGACCACATCATATATAAAACAAATAAGCAATGTAAACAGAGAGATATAAATCCTAAGAACAGAAAGCAATGCTAGAGATCAAAAACATTACCATAAAAGTGAAACTTGCTTTTGATGTCTCTGTTTGTAGATTGGACATGGGAGAGAATTTCTAAACTTCCCCCAAATAAACCCACATGTTTATGTTCTTAACCTCTTGTTTGCATGCGGGTTTTTTTTTTGTTGTTGTTTGTTTGTATTTATATATCTAGATTCTACATATGAGAGAAAACCTGTGGCATTGGTCTGGTTTATTTCACTTAACCTGATGATCTCTAGTTCTATCCTCTTCACAGTGGCAAGTTGGAATTTTAATAGATACTGCACTGAATGTGTACAACAACTTGAGGATCACTGGTAATTTAGGAATGTTAAATCATACAATCCTGCAGCACAGAATGGCTTTCCATTTTAGAATTTAATGTCTTTCTGCCAAATGCAGTACTAGTTCATCCTTTCCCTGCCCTCACTCATCACACAGTCTTGCACATTTGCTGTGCTGGGAACCTCCTTCCTTACCCTTTTCTCTTAGGGTAATAATGCCTGCAGACCCTTTCTGTATCAATTTACTTTCTTATTTTAAGTCAATTTCCCTGCACATTCTAACTAATTCATCTGTCAGTACAAAAGTATTACTGAAACATTCCTCGTATGTGTGATACTCAATATGATGAGTTAAAGTATTTTAATTAATACATTTTCCTACTTTTAAATATAGGCAGTATGAAAGTAGGTGTTGCATGTGCTTTCTGTCCCTTAACCGTGTTCTTTGAGAAGTACCCTATTCCTATTTCACTTGAATTTGGTGGAACTCCAATCAAGGAAATTGCCTTCCCTGTCTAGAAACAGTCTTATAAGACATTAGGACTAGTTTCTGTTTCCTAGAGCATGAATTGTTCACAATGGATGCATGATCTAAGCTGTGCCTACAAGATCCTTTTGCCAAGGGCAGTTTAGGTAAAGAGAGAGTGACATTTCATCTGGAATATAAAAATTGTGTAAACCCTCACATATGTGTTTGTCCATAGTGAAAATCTTTCTGAAAAGGTACTTAACACAGTCTAGAGTGATACATAGACAAAATCCTGAGGATCCTGTTTGACTCTTTCTTTAGTCAGCTCTCCCCACTTGAGATGTGAATTAAGGAGTCAATAAATTCTATTTTTATCTTAAAAGAGATTGACGTGGGCTTTTGTTACTAGCAACTAAGAATCCCAATTGATAGAACTGTTTACCCAGGTATATTCCCCTGAGGTTGAATTTCAAAGAGCATCCTTGTGATCTTGATCTGGGTTGCTCTACAGTCACTATTTCACCTTGACATTATTTTCTTTTTCCATGTTCTTTTTGGAAATGAATATGGTTCCTTTAAAAAGAACCATAGAATCACTGCTTAGTGAAACAATCAAGAAATCTTCAATGTAAACCTTCATACAGTCATAACAGCTATAACAATGACTCTATTGGTTGTGTGAAAGGCATAGTGCATGCTTTCAGATGATTTAAATACGCCATTACTTTGTTTAAGCATAATGATAGCTATGCAACTTTTGTATTAATGGAATAGTTTCTAGCATTTTGTAGAAGAAGAATTTAAAACTCATAGTTAAACAGTATTGGCACATTTGCTGGGCTAGGAAATAATAAAGTGAAGATTTAACCAGGTCAGTCTGATACCAAAGGCAAAGTTACTCCCATTAGGCTCTGCAACTGATGGGAAAGGCATAATAATCAGGAAATGGTGGCACTTTATGAGGAACATTTAATACCACTCAGAATTTAAAAGTACAGTTTTTTAAAACACTGTATGCATTCACAATGTTGTACAATTTGGCCAAGATGGAAAAAAGGGCAGTTTTCCCCAGCTGTTTACATTGAGTATTAAGTATAGGTATGTATTGACTATGTTGTAAAGAATGTCTCTTTAAAACAATATTTGTCATATTTAAATCTGCATAGAATTTTAGATGAACAATATACCGGTTGGGGACTAACCTTCCAACACAGAGCAGAATAATTTAGTGCTTACTAAATGGAATTTTGCCTCTGTTAGGATTTTTACAATGAGTCTTATCAAATCCAACAAAAGTAAAACATCTCCATCCTGTATTTGTGTGATTTTGAGTATGATAAAAGCCAATAAGAATAAAGGTAGATATTTATATTCCAGCAGTGACTCCTCCAAAGAAAGCATATCAATCAAGTATAATTAAACTGTCACTTCCTAATTTAGCAAGAACTATTCTACTCTAAATCAGCAAATGTAAATATCAAAATGAAGTTTTGGAAACAAAAAAACAATGCAAATGTGTTGTCACTCTGAAATTAGGTTTACTGTTCTCTTGATATTTATTTTCTATGTGTAACAAGTAGATATTTTATTAGCTACAGAGCCAACATGTTTTAAGCAAACCATTTTATACTGACTGTGGCCTGGAGTTGTGTACATACCTGAAAAGGTTTAAGAATACCCCCATCCCCAGAGCAAATATAAAGTTGATCTTTGAAAGAAAATTTATAGTTAATCTTGGTCAAGTTCTTGAGCTGTCATCTACTGGACAGGAGTGAACTAACCATATGAAAGACATGTACATGTATAGCATTTGACATGATGCTTTTTTGACTATTCAGATTTATAGGATAATTTTTGTTGGCTTAACCATAAAAACATGTTTAGAATTCTGAGATAAAGGTTTTACTCCACATAAGATTACTAATTAGCTTATACACCATTATGTTACATACACCAAAAATGCCAGCAACAGTAAGAAGTTTTACTAAAGATCCTCTCAAAAGTACCTCATATAAAGTTTATGAATGTTGAAATTGTTTTTCTCAAAGATTATATTTATTTATTTTCTTTTGTAATTACTAGTGAAAGGAGGCAAGGCAGATATTCATTTTCCTATATGAAGGGAATAATGTGTCTATTTTAATCTGCTATCTAGAAAGGGAAAATTGAGAGATATACATATATCACCAAAAGATGAAGATTTCTCTGTAAAAATAAATATTTTTCATGGGCACTTTAGTAATGGTATTGTAAATTATTGACTCTGGGAATCACATTAGACTGTTGGAAAAATAGAAAGATTCAAGACAATTAGAAGGCAATATATCAAAGACTGAAGAGTGCCATTTGTTAAGAGAAAAACAGTCATACCAGTGAATGATCTTGATAGAGAGGGGAAGTTTAAGTGGTGCTAAAAAGACAAAGTGGTTAGTTTTGTGAAAGGCACAGGAAACCATGATGTCCTATTCTTTCACACAATTGTCTTTCCCCTTTACAGAGAAGAAAATGCTCTGGAGATTATGAGGTAAGGGTGATATTATGGAGATTAGATTTAAATACAGGCTACATTGATATTTCAATATTGGAGAAACTCAGGCTGAGGTTTTCACAGCCGCACACAATTTCCTTCAGTATCAATGGAGTCAAGCAGACATAATAAGCCCTAATGTTATTTTCTATGTGACATGTAAGTACATCTGCACTGTAGGGGAACATGAAAGAATCCACTACTCTGGTTGGTTTCACCTTGGGAGATTTAACTTTTTCTCTAAATTTGTTAAGTCTTGATGCCCAGGTAAAGACCTTTACAGTCTTTACAAATTCCATTTCAACTGTGTAACCAATAATAGCATGGGGCAGCATAAAAACAAAACCATGATCTTTCTTCTTCAATGCATGCAGCATTAATTTATAGATGTGTTAGGGAAGAAAGTATTTCACAGTTTTTGTACAACACTTTCTAGGACAGCTTTTTGATAAAAATTCTTCTGGTAGGCATATAATAATGGCAAAAATCTGTGCATGACATAAAGATGTTAGTGTCTTGATAAATCTGTGTGAAGGATATGTATATCTGAGTTATAATCAAATAAGCAATGTATGCTCAATATGAGCACAGAAATATGGTCTTGTACTCACATCTCTAAGTCTGAGTTTGATAATCCTTAGAAAAAAACTGTCTGAGCCTTGAAATTTTTTATAGTTAAGCCTTCATAAGCATAAAGACTCATTTTTACATTTTTCCCCAGAAGACACTTATTGAACACCAAGTTCATATAAGGAACCAAGAAAGATTTTTTAAAAGTCTTTATCCCTGCTCTCAAAAAATTAGTGGAATTTATGAAGAAATAAGAGGGCTGCTCAAATAATTATAGAATAGGCATTGCCTTTAGGTATCATAAGATGTTGAAATACTGAAGGTCTGTGGTTGATAAAGAACAATGTATATTGCAACCCAGGAGGTGTAGGATGAGGCTAACATGTGGTTATTTGAAAAATAGAAATCTTCTGTTCTCTTGGATTCAAAATATAGCCATTTTTGTGAATTTCACATAAATACATGAAAAACAGTATCAAAGTAATTGAGTGATGGTAAACTAGGGAGGTCATGGAAGCTCAGCTCCAAATGGATCATATTTAGGCTTATAAAGACATTCTTTGTACAAATACAGCAAGTCTGTTTACCACATTTGGCTCAGTTTTCAATAGCTTGTGACTTTATCTTCTCTTTTAGATAGCTCGGTTCCCTTCTTAATGTTTTGACTGATATATTTAAATTTAATAGTTAATTATTGCTAATTATGCAAAACATAGTCATTGGTACGTACGATATATTAGGTGCTATGTAAGATAATATGTATGAAAAAGGTTTAGTGATATAGTCCCTGTGATTATAAAATTTGAGACCTAACTGTGAAAGACAATAAACTAATAAACCAGCCAATAAATAAGTAATTACAAATACATGTTATGAAGGGAATTAAGATATGAAATGATAGAATATAAGACAGTATCTAATTAGGAATTGTGGTCAGGAAATCTCTTAAGATGAGGGAAATACATGAAAACATGACTGCCAAGTGGTTACTTAGGAGTTAAGTTGAGGCTAATGTTCTACTCTAAAGCAACCTTTTGCAAGAAGTTGGTGAAGAGTGAAAATGTTGGTTCTTTTATGAAGAGAATAAAAGGCTGTATTGGGACCATATTGATGTAAGTGTAATAGGATGTCATTGAATGCTCTGTGGAGCTCCTTTGCATACTGAAAAGAGCTTAACTTTTTTAAGTTAAAATACAGCTTTATTTTCAGACATTTAAAATGTAAGAGAATAAAAACACCATTCCCACATCTAGTTGATTCCTTTTTCCTCCTTGGTCCAGGATAGATTAGGCTGTTGCAGGTTTTTTGAGGTTCTGTAGTAAAAAGTGGTTTTGTAGGAAGAATTCTAAGATGTCTCCTCAATATCCCCCATCTGAGCTGATCATTTGAACCACTTTTTTTCAGAAAAGCAAGAGTTTTGGAGTATAAAAAGGATTCAATGTGCTATCAGTGGCTTGAAGATGAAGAGGATACTTGAGAAAGGCATTTAGGAATTAGTTAATAGTCAGTCAAAAAACAAAGGTCTTGACCTTATAATCACAAGGGAATATATTCTTCTTAGAGTGAGACTTAGCTGAGCATGACAATTGTGTTTTGTTTGGTTTGGTTTTTATCATGTTGTTTTGTTTTTACCCCAAAGCATTCTGGTGATTCAGTCTATTCAAACCCTTCTTTTCAACCCTATATATTCTAAACGAAGAAGCCATTCTTTGTCAGACTTTTGATTACCGTACTGACACCTAATAAGTAGGTGTCACTGTTGAGATTGTGAGAGTTTGTCATGCAGCAATAGGAAACAGTGAACAAGGTCTATTTCATCTACTCTTCATCAACCTTGAACTCTTTGTACACCTGTGACAGAATTGCTTCTTGCTTCCCTAGGTAGTAGATTGGGGACAGAGATGGAGCAGCACATTGAGAGGAAGGATGAGATGTTATTAGAATGAGTCAAAGTTCAGATACCTCCCAAATCATTCTTTTGTGTCAAATGGTACTATTTTAGTTTTCAAGATGAAATATTTTGCATTATGACATCCAAATGAAAAGTAAGCATAAATTTCTACACTGTGACATCCAAGGGACACATGCAAGCTTTTCCCAGAAATTTTCTCATTGCTCTACACTCTGAATTTCCTAATAGTAATAAGAGTGAAGACTCTCTTTTACTCAGTGGTACTTCTGATTATATGAGTGATTCTCTTGTATCCTTCTCACATTAGGAAGTAATAGAGCATTTCCCCACTTAATTCATAAAGGAATCAAAATGCTAGGACACTGCTCTAGACTCCAATAACTTCCCATTAATTTCTATCTCAGATTACATGGACTCAATTAAATGATGAATGGGGACAGTGGAAATATCAGCTGAAATATCTCTTAATAGCTTATAGAACTATATGTGTCCCTCTATAGGTTGTTGGTATATCTGTGACCTTCCTTTCTTAGCTTGGTATATCCAACTCTGACTTAGCAGTAAAATTCCCATCTAAAATATTTTTATAAATTATTTTTATTGAGAGAATAACATGATCTGGTTTGTATTTTCTAAAGATCAGTCCAAGTACTTGCTTAAGAATTGACTGAATGTGACCGAAAATGGAACTTACCACACAAGTTAGGTGTTTTTGTGGATAACCTATGCTTTACTATTTAATGAGTGATCCAATAAATAGCAGAATCAATGTCACCTGCAGCCTATAAGAAATGATGAATATAGACCCTATTTCAAATATGCTAAAACAGAATATGTATTTTAACAAGATATTCAGGTAACTAGTGTACTTCTCAGAATTTGTGAAAGACTTGTCTAGGTTAGATATGATGATTAGGCTAGGATGATAGGTATGGAAATAGATAGAAGACAATAATACAGAAGATATTTTGAAATAGAAATGACAGAATTTTCAGAAGATAATGTCAAGAGTGAGGAATAGGAAAATTCTGTAATGATGGCTTAGGTTTTTCACATGAGTAAGATACTGGTGCCTCATGAAGTTTGGGAGATAAAAATGTTTGGTGGGGAAAAAAAAACAAACATTCTGATTTGGCCACATCAGGTTATAACTGTAAAGAAAATATCTTAATAACTACACTCCAAACTCATGGCTTCTTATTATGGCTATTTATCCCTTTCCATTTCTGTTTCTTTCTAAGTCCTTAATTCCAAATGTATTATTGGTCTAATCAGTAACAATCCTGAGTAAACCATTTGTATGGATTTTCTGTTTTTAAAGACAAATATTTCAAGCTCACTTTCCTTGAAAATATCTTCTTTAATTTATTTTTCCTTATTTCCAATTTATCCTGATATTCGGAATTTAACTAGTGTTGACTAATTCTACCATTGGGTCTACCTCCTGCAAAGTTAAAGAATTTCTCAATTGAGATAAGACTTTCAAATAGCTAAGTTATACAGGAAAAAATGAAAATACACAAAAAATCACTTCTGTGTCTAACATAATCCTCATTTTCCTTTATACAGGTTTCAAAATTAATGGAAACAATACAAAATCAGTACTATTTTTAAAAGGGTTAGTAGGTAATTTGTGAATACCCATTGGTGGTGGTGAATAATCATCTCTAATTGGAATATATTAGACTGTACATCTTTTTAATTGCTATGTGTTTTCTGGCTTCCTGGTCAACAAAGAAGAAACATTAATCTAACACCTAAAGGACACAATACATCATCATTTCCAGGGCAACGTCATCAGGGCTAAATCCCAAGGCAAAGCATCATAAGGATTTTGTGATTTCCATGGTGGCTAAGGGAAAAATTAAAAGTGATTCTCCAAGGTGGACTATCAGAAGGCTATAAAATGTTATTAAATACTCCTTTCTATGCACATTATTTTATTAATAATACTGTGCATTTAATGAGTTTTCCTCTATGGGGGTTTCATTAGCAATATGGAAGGAAAAGTTGGTTCAAATAAAGTGGCCATAGTCAAACATCATGTTTTATTTAAAAATAAAAATAAATTAAAAATAAATTTTAGACATAGTGATAATATTGCAATATCTAATATGTTTTGGGTTACTATTTTAATGTAAAGACTAGAAAGCAAAGTTACAAAGGGGCTAAATAACTTATTTACAGTCATTAGACAAGTAAGAAGAAAGAATTAAGTAGCAGAGTTGGAGTTTGAATTCAGGCAGTTGGGTTCCTAAATTGTGTCTTTAGATCCATACTAAAGATACATCAAGTGCATAATGCAGGAAAACACACTTTTTTTTCTCCCTCTCCCTATCCCTCTCTCTCTCCCCCTCCTTTTCTCTCTCTCTTTCCTTCCCCTTCCTCCATCCTTTATTGCTCTGCCTTCACAAAAGGCATAAAATAATTACTCAAGAACTTGTTCTATCTTTGCAATGTTCCAGTGATTTGCATGCCACATTATAAATTTCCATGATTATATATCTCCCTATCAATCCTTAGCAAGAAACATGTAAATACATAGTTTACATGCTTTAAAATGATCTAAATAAACATCTGTGATCATGATTTAATGATTATAAGTAATACTTGTAGCCATTTCCTTTTATTTCTTGATTAGATGCAATGAAAATCTTTGCAAATATTTTTGCTGAATAATTTCTACTGTGATAATTTGGTGGGGCAGGGACAGCAATGAAAAGATGTGGTGATTTCCAAGAGTTTACTATAAGTTTTTTGTAATTTGCATAATATTTACTAGAATTTCCAAAGGTAAAATGCAGCCTATCTTATGGATATTAAGGTAAGCTGCTCAGAATAGCTACTAAAGTTGAGGAATGATTTCCTCTTCTAAATCACTGCTAAGTATATATAGTGCTTAGTACTTTCTTTGGAAAAATTCTTCTGTCCACACTGCTCTCACACTTACTGCAGGGTATTTAGCATCTATGTCTCTTGGTCATTGAAACCCAGTGATTACTAAAACTGTTCCTACAACCTTGAGGCTATAAATTCCTTTCCCTGCTACTTTGTTCTTACAAGTGAATATCATAGGAGGTTATGTTGTCTTAGAGCATTATCAAAATTCACAAGTCAGGCTTACTTCTTGTCAAGGCTCCGGACATATCACAGTGCTTTGCACCACACTGCTGTTGACCATCCAATCTAGACCTGATGATCACAGCTTACTTCTGTTGTGAGGATTTGGGAGCTTAATTGTTACTAATTGATCAGCTGAATTCTTGTAATTAAAGCATAGTTGTACTTTGAAATGAAAACAACTTCTATTATATTCTGAGAATTATAAAATTATCTCTGATTCAATGTATATTTAAAACCAAATTCTTAAAACATTCTATATCTCAACTTAGTCTAAGCTTAAACATGTTAAATTTGATTATAAAGATTATAGATTTAGCCTTTCTTAACATGAAATCATCACATATTCAGCATTTAATCCAGCTATTGTATACATAGGTTATTTTAATTATCAGGCAGTATGCCAATTTTTTATTATCTCAAACTGCTACTGAAAGTTATTGAGCTTTTAGTATGTTGAAATCTCTTCATAATCAAGAACTGTACTTTATTTTTTACTTGTGTTACACAGTCCTGGAACAAAGCCAGGAAAAGAGAATGCTCAAAATATATTTTTCACTTGAAATATTTGTATTACCCTTCAGCTTTCAGACATGATGTGCATGGACTATTTTCTGCAAAATCACTTCACTCTTTTGCACTCATATGAAGCCAATTATTAAGACATCTATGTTTTATGTCAATAAGAAGTACAACACTATAATTCACCAGCCTGACTTCATTACTGATTTTGGTATTGTTAGTTTTTTTAAATAAACAATCTGCTAAGAGATAAAACAATAAGAGTACTATAATATATATTACCCATAGGAGCTATTGTTATTGAGGGCAAAAGGTAAGGGAGTTTTTACATTTCCCAGAGATATTAATAATTAAATATTTCCTTAATTTAGAGTCACCTTGAAACTGAAGCCATAGCTTAAAAAATATACATGTCATAGCCTCTATTTTAAACGTTGTTATGCAACTTATTCATAGGTGCTATGTCAATTCAAAGTATCTAAAGTATAGTTATGATATTTTGACATATAGTCATTTTTAATTATATTGATTCAGTTAAGCTACTGATAATAATAATGTCAACACAATTTTGTTTGTTCTTATGTGCATAAATCACAAATAAATCTGTAAGTTCTTTAGAAAATGCTTACTTAAATGCCAGCACCATTAATTTGTATGAAGAGGTATATTTTGGTAACATCACTTAATTTTGTTTGGAACTTTTAAAGAATGAAAGCCATACCCTGGATTTTGAATGAATAAACAGGAATTTATATTGCTGTCAGCATCTACTACTGAGGCAAAACTGTGAACACTCTGAGAAAGCCAAAAAGGTGCTGTATGCCAGTAGGAAAACACTTTTTCTCAGCTGTACTCAATGATAATTTTCTTCCGTGTGCCTTTTTCTTTGGTCTATGTGCCCTATTCTCATGTATTTCACAATATCATTGTGAAAGTTACCCTGTCAGATGTTATAATTTTTCAAAGTCCTTCTCTCTTGGCTGACTAATAATAACCATTAGTGTCATCTAATAGCTTCACACATAAATCCATTACCATAATTCAGGAACCCTGTTTATACTTTTAGAGAAGCTTATTTATTATATTTTGTATTTTTTTGTTCATTTATTCACATGTGCATACATTGTTTGGGTCATTTCTCTACCCTGCCCCCTTCCAACAGCCTTCTGCCCTCTCCCCCTCAGTTCCTATTCTGCCATTATCACTAATTTTGTTGAAGAAAAGACATAAGCATAATAAGGAAGACAAAGCATTTTTGCTAATTGAGTTTAGGAGAGCTATGCAGAAATATTCCTAGCATTGCCTTCGTGTTCACATGTGTTACAATCCATGTTGATTCATCTCTAATTGATCTTTACACTGGTTACGATCCCCTTCTCATGTTGACCTCTGTCGTTTTAAGGTTTCTGTATTAGTTCCTCTGGAGTGGGGACATCAAACACTTTCATATTTTAGGTTTTCTACCTATTCCTATATCTCCCGTATGTGCTCTCCCCTTGTCATGTTATCCAAGTCCAACCACATTGCTACATTTGCCCTAATCTAAAGTCTGCATATGAGGGAAAATATACGATTTTTGGTCTTCTGAGCCTGGCTGACCTTGCTCAGAATGATGTTCTCCAGTTCCATCCATTTACCTGCAAATGATAAGATTTCATTCTTCTTCATAGCTGAATAAAATTCCATTGTGTACAAGTACCACATTTTCTTGATCCATTCATCAATAGTGGGGCATCTTGGTTGTTTCCCTAACTTGGCTATTGTGAATAGCACTGCAATAAACATGGGTATGCAGGTGCTTCTGGAGTAACCTGTGCTGCATTCCTTTGGGTATATCCCCAGGAGTGGGATTGCTAGATCATATGCCATGTCTATGTTTAGATTTTTAAGAAGTCTCCAAATTTTTTTCCAGAGTGGTTGCACCAGCTTGCATTCCCACCAGCAGTGGACTAGGGTTCCTTTTTCCCACATCCTCACCAACACATGTTGGTGGTGCTTTTGATGATGGCTGTTCTAACAGGGGTGAGGTGGAATCTTAGTGTGGTTTTGATTTGCATTTCCTTTATGGCCAGAGATGGTGAGCATTTTTTCATGTGTTTTTTGGCCATTTGAATTTCTTCTTTTGAAAAAGTTCTGTTTAGTTCAGTTGTCCATTTCTTTATTGGTTCATTGATTTTAGGAAAGTTTAGTTTCTTAAGTTCCCTGTATATTCTGGTTATCAGTCCCTTGTTTGATGTATAGCTGGCAATTATTTTCTACCACTCCGTGGGTGGTCTTTTCAGTTTAATGACCACTTCTTTTGTTGTGCAGAAGCTTTTAAATTTTATGAAGTCCCATTTATTCATCTTTTCTCTTAGTTGCTGGACTGCTGGTATTCTATTGAGGAAGTCTTTGCCTATACCTATTTGTTCCAGAGGGTTTCCTGCTCCTTCCTGTAGTAACTTCAGGGTTTCAGGTCTGATATTTAGGTCCTGGATCCATTTTGAGTTTATACTAGTACAGGGTGATACACATGGATCTACTTTCAGTTTCTTGCAGACAGGTAACCACTTTTCCCAGCAACATTTGTTGAAGAGGCTGTCTTTTCTTCATCATATACTTTTGGCACCTTTGTCAAAAATGAAGTGGGTATAGTTGTGTGGATTCATATGTGGGTCCTTTATTCTGTTCCACTGGTCTTCATATCTGTTTTTGTGCCATTACCATGCTGTTTTTATTGCTATTGCTTTGTATTATAGTTTGAAGTCAGGTATTGTGATACCTCCAACATTGCCCTTTTTGCTGAGTATTGCCTTGGCTATTCATGCTTAGAGAGGCTTATTTAGAACTTATTTATTTGCTCTCATTTTCCTGAGGACATTAAAATGGATTTTAGCAATTATTCTGTGATTGCATCCTCAATTCTCCTTATGAAGGTAGTGTCCAGAACAAGGTCCTTTCCACAGTTTGGTAAGCCTTGTGTGTTCAAAAGGCTACCCTGACATGGTGTATTGTGTTGGGCATCTGCATACTAGTTATGGCAGCCATTCCTCAGCCAACCTTGACAAGACCATTGTCAAATAGTATTGTCTCAACTGGAGAGTTACCTACTAATCTAAACAGGTCACATTTTTTGGAGGCTTAAATATGAAACACAGTGAGGAAGTGGGATTATAGTAGGAGACAGTAGAAAGAAATAGTTGTCAGAGAGGCTAGAAAACATAAAAGGGTGTCTATTTTTTCTATTTTTCTGTTGCCAAAACACAGTATCTAAAACTGGGTAATTTACAAAGAACAGAGGTTTATTTTTTACAGTTCTAGAGGCTCAGAAGTCCAAGATCAAAGGGCCAGATCTTGTGTGAACCTTCCTGTTACATTATAGCATAGCAAAAGATAAGATAGAGGGATGGCACAATTTCTCTCTCTCTTCCTATATAGCCACCTAATCTTACCTTTGTGGTCCTACCTTCATGATTTCATCTAATACTAGTTACCTCCCAAAGGCCCTGCCTCCAAATACCAGTAACATATAAATTTAAGGGCTGTTTCTAACACATAAACTTCTTGGGGACACATTTAAGTCATAGCAAGGAAAGATCCATTATTTGCATTTTGGGGTTCCTAGAGGAGAGTGCATTACAGGAAAGGGAAGACATACTGACTAGGCTACTCAAGGAAGTACCAAAAGAACTCAGGGAAGCAGAGCTGGTCCTTGTGTTACAGGGACCCAGAGAGGGGGCCAGAGAGACTTAGGCACAATCCTGTATACAGACCTGAGCTCCAGGTGAGGTGCAGCTCAATGGCAGAGTACTTGCCTAGCATTGTATAAGGCTCTCTGGGTTCGAACACTAATACCAAAACAAGGCCAAACAAAACAAAGCTGAGCCCCTTCACTTTCTAGTTGCAGAAAGCACTAATGTGACCTTCAGTTTCCTCATCAGTAAGGGAAAGATTGGAGACAATGTTCTGCTCCATAACTCCTGCCTTCTCATGAGTAGTCATCTGGACTGATCAGATTTTCCCACTCACTTTCTTGGGTTCCTGCTTTTCCATGTATCTTTACAATAAATTCTCAGCCATACGCCAGTGGCTCACACCTATTATCCTAGCTACTCAGGAGGCAGAGATCAAGAGGATCGTGGTTCGAAGCCAGCCTGGGCAAATAGTTCGTGAGACCCTATCTTGAAAACACCCATCAAAAAAAGGATGGCAGAGTGGGTAAAGGTGAAGGCCCTGAGTTCAAACCCCAGTACTGCAATAAATAAATAAATTCTCAATAAAAAGTAATGTCTTCATCTCTATTCCATTATTATCTATAAAATCTATACCATGATTTCATAAGTTTTATAGCGTTATCCCTGCAAATGAATTTAATTTCACAAGAGAACTCAAGCTGGATAGCTCTGGTTGCCTATATTCATTTGATTTATATCACAGATAACACTTTAATTTATAGTTCCAAAGTTATGGTGCTTTGGATTGAGGCTTGTCCTTGTACCTTAATATTACAATCCTAATGCACAATTGTAGAAATATTGCATCTGGTAAACATTATTTTACTCTTTATTCTTGCTTCTGTATTGCTGTTTGTATGAATAACTTTAACAAACTCTTGAATATAATGTGACTTTATTTCCTCTAGAAACAGACACTGTTGATACTTCACCCATGTCTCTTTGCCACTCACTTCAACTGGATGCTGTTGCATTTAGTTTTCTTTGACAGCGTGACTGTTCTCAGTCTCTTACATGGAATATAAGGGGCATAACAAACCCAGGAATATTCTACCACTGGTGAGTGAGTGTTGCCAAAGAGATACACCAACTTCTTCACCCATCAGAGGATGATTTTCACCTTGGGTAGAGTATGTTGTATAAAATCACCCTAATGTTCCCACATGAACTAAGCATTGTTGCTGAAAATGATATCTTGCTCATTAATAACCTACATTGCTTTTGTTTTTATGAGTAAGTTACTTAATTACCTCAAATGTTGGTCTCATTTTCTGTTTTCATGAACCCAATCTATTATACTTCATATGTTTTCAATGACATTTTATAGTTGGAGCTTAGGCAAAGTTTTCATTTGCAAAATCTATGCCATTTCTTTATTTTAAGAGTAATAAGTACATCTTCACATAGTCTAAAATGAAGACATATTTTTGGCAGACCACAGAGTCTCCCTCACACTTAGCAAGTACATTTCATTACTAGTTTCATTAAAATATAAATACATATAACACACACACACACACACACACACACACCAAACATGTATTTCTATATTCTTTCCTAAACTAGAGCAAGTGATTTCTAATCTATATTATCATCTATAGAAGGGACATCCCAGAAGGATAACACTTCACTGTGCCTACTGCAAATATTTCCCAGGTGCCTTAAAATAAACAATTCCAAAATCCTAGAGCTTCTTACTATAAATATCTAAACTTCAATATGACAACATTCTTTTTCATATATGTATATATATATATATATATATATGCAGAATGTATTTAAATGTAGAATAAGTTATAATGATGATCTCAAAAAAGGATTTAAGTGCATGGTAATAGGTTTAACAAAAATAGCCATCATATTTTAGTAACTTTAATATGATTAAGTTGTATACAAAAAGCTAGAATATTTAAAGTATATAATTTAGTGACTTTTTATATAGCTACATATAATGTTTTTATATGTAGTTTTATATAGATTTATAACCATGCTTTTCCATGTAGCTTATAAATATAAAAGTATAAATGTACATATCAGATGCAAATTTCTGTCTGTGCCATCTCTGTCTCCCACACCTCCATTCACCAGGCAGACACTGACCTACTTTCTAATTAACAATTTCTAAGTTTTCCATATTAATAAAATTTTTCTTTCCATGTGGCTTCTTTTATGTGACATAGTTATATGGAGGTTAATCCATGTTGTGGTAGTTATTAATAATTCATTACATTTATTACTTTTTATTACTTTTACTGAAGAATACTACTACATCATACTCAGTACTGTTGCATCACATACCTCATTTATCTATCCTCTTATTGGCATATAAGTTATTACCACTTTTCACTATTATAAGAAAGTGCTATGAAAATTCATGTACATTGTCTTTTATAAGAAAATATGGTCTTATTTGTCTTTGGTAAAA
The DNA here is from genome assembly GCF_047511655.1 of Castor canadensis. Taxonomy (NCBI): domain Eukaryota; kingdom Metazoa; phylum Chordata; class Mammalia; order Rodentia; family Castoridae; genus Castor; species Castor canadensis. The sequence continues at coordinate 102,837,749 of NC_133392.1, read as the reverse complement.
ACAATGAAAGGAATACCTGGATCATATGGCAGTTACATGTATTTCACTTGTATTTAAACAGCTAAGCTGTTTTTCCATTATATTATTTTACATTTTCAACAGCAATGTAAGAGAGTCCCAGTTTCTTATTTCATCATCAATATATGGTATAGTCAGTCTTTGTTTTCTTTAAATTTAAAAATTTAATATATATACAGTGCTTTTTCACTGTCGTTATGAGCTCATGAGCTATCTACTTATCATTTCTCTATCTAATTATATTTGTCATTGAATTATCTGTTCATGTATTTCACTCATTTATAAAAATTGGATTGCTTCCCAATGATTGTGTTCTCAGTATTCTTTTTACAGTAATTTATTAGTATTTTATTTGTAGATATTTTCTCCCAGTCTATGAGTAGGAGTTTATAAGATGAGGAATTCAAGTTACTTTTTTTCTTTTACAGATTATTATTTCTGTCATATTTTAAAATCATATCCCATTTCAACATCGTAAAACTCCTATATTTACTTAATAATTATCATAGATTTTTATTTTATATTAACCTCTAGGATCTGTTTTATATGTTTTTGTATGATGTGTTATTTATAACTTACAATATTGTAATTTCCCATACTAATATCCAGTTTTTGAAAAAAAAACTCATTATTAGGATGGCATCTGCTCTCTTGTCAGAAATCAACTGTCAATATAGGTTAGCACCACTTTTTAAATAAATGTGTAAATAATTGTTGAGGCTCATCTCTTAAATTTCCATACTCTTCACTTGATGTAACTATTTACCTTAATAACAGCATACCTGTTTTGATTATTGTGTCTTTACAAAAGGATCTGAAATGGATACTAGATATTTTGTGTCTCCCAAATTATAGTTTCTTTTATATATAATTTCCAACATCAATTTGCTCTTTCTACAAAGCCTGCTAGATTGTAAATTGAGATTGCATTAAATCTATAGAAAGATTTGAGAAAATTGGCATCTTAAAAATGTTGACTCTTCCAACTTAAGTAGAGTCTTCTCTATTTTTAATGCCATCTTTTATGATCATTTGTGCTGACTTAACAAAATGCCCCAAACTGGGAAATTTGTAATAAACACAATTTTGTCATAGCTTTGGACACTGGGAATTCCAATATCCCGGCATTGGCAGGGATACTGTCTCCTTAGCATTGTCTACTTCCACAATAGTGCCTGGCTGCTACATCGTCCAAATGAAATGGGTGCTGTGCCCTCAAATGTCAGCAGATGGAAAGACAAAGTGTCTTCAGCTATTCATTCATTCATAAGAAGCCCTTATTACATAATCACTTCCCCAAATTCCTTATCTGTTAATATAATAAGGGATAATTTTCAACACTAATTTCAGAGGAAACATATTTTCAAAATATAGCATCATATTTAAAATCAATATTCAATATTTTGTTTTTAGTATACAAAAATATAAAAGTTTATTTTGAGGTTTTTCACATTTTTGGTCAAGTTTTTCCTGAAGTATTTCAATTTTTTGCAATTTTTTTTCTTTTCTTTTTTAAGATTTTTATCTTTATTATTTTTTAAATTTTTATCCATTTTTTTTACATTTACTTACATATGTATATGTTCTTTGGGCCATCTACCTCCCCCCCACACTTCCTCTTATTCTATGATTTTGTTGAAGGAAGAGAAAACATGAGAGATAATAAAAAAATTATAGTATTTTTGCTACTTTGAGATAAAGATAGCTATACATGTGTTGTTACCATACACATGTGTATTACAATACGTATTGATTCATCTATACCAGACCTCTTCACTACTTTCTAGTCCCCTTCCCGTAGTGGCCTCTGCCAGTTTAAGATTACTATATTCACTTCTATACAGTGAGCACATCAATCACATTCAAGTCTTAGGTTTTCCTCCTTTTCCCTATTCCTCCTGTGCACATTCTCCCCTTAGTGTGTTACCTGTGTCCAATAATATTACTGCATTTGTTTTTGGTCTATAATCCATATATGAGGGAGAACATGCAATTTTTGGCCTTCTGAGCTTGGCTAACTTCACTTATGAGTTTTGCCAGTTCAATCCATTTACTTGTAAATTACAAAATTTCATTCCTTTTTGTGACTGAGTAGAATTCCACTGTGTTCATTGGGAGTGGGGCATCTTGGGTGTTTCCATAGCTTCGCTATTGTGACTAATGCTGCAATAAACATGGATGTAGCACCATTTAAAATGATATTGTACTTAAATTTTGTTATTTGTTTGTAATATGCTAGTATATAAATATATAATTGTTGTTTGTATTGAGTTTTCATCTTGATACCTTATTAAACTCACTTAATTTTAATAGAATACTTTAAAAATATTCTATTGGGTTTTTTACACTGATCATATTTTCTGTAAATAGACAATTTTATCTCTCACATTCCAAACTTAGTGCCATCATTATTTTTTTCCTCTTGCCTTATTGCATTGAATAGGTGTTCATTAAGCTGTTGAACAAAAGTGGTAAGAATGAACTTTCTAGTCTTATTATTCACTTTAGATGAAACACAGTCTTCCACTATTAATAAGCTGGTGATAGATATACAAGATGGAAGTTAAGGAAGCTTTGGATTGTTCTTTCCCATACATAAACACACTTATTCGAAGACAATGTATGGACATCCCCCTTTTTTAAGAAATCAAAAACTATTTGAAAAATTGTTGTACATGAGGAGAATATAAAACCTAGGCATAGAAGCTGGCAGGAAATTTTGGGATACACTCTTGTTTGTGCCCCTATCCCTGGCACAGAATCAGAAACAGACCTCCAAGTACCCAGAAAAAGGGTGGTTAATGCATCTATTTTCTCAGCTTTTCTGAGAGGGCTCAGTAGATCACTGGTTTCTGTCTTCCAATATTGAACCTCTCATGGGACTTGCACAACTTGGCCATGTTTGATGGATTGGAAGTAGCAGCTTGGTTTGCCAGTGCCACTGAGAGAGTCAGTAAAAGTTCCGAGCTGTTGGCTTCCTGATGGGGAGGGTAAAAGTTTATCCATGTATCCTGCAGACTAATTTCTCTGGAGATGATTAAAATACTAGAGTCTGTCTCACTAATTCTGGTATTCTGATGAATTTGGTACAGTTTAGCTATTCGGGGAAAATGTAGCTTGTCTGGAGAATTCAAAGCTCCCCCACTGCCTGCCTTCAGGCTAATCACAGAGTAAATAGACAAAAAAAACTACTTGCTTTGCACTAGGGAAGCAAAACCTCATTAGAGGCCTCAGAGTCTCTGAGGCCCTCAGATCCCCTAATTCATGATCTTTTCCTATAAAAGTACAGTCTGTGAAGTCCTAGTTACCTGCATTGTCTGATAACAGCCACTAACAAAGAGAGTAATGGAAAATAGTCAAGCAGAGGTACTCTAAATAAATGGAAAAAAAGATAAAGCCTCAAGGAAACAACCCTAATGAACTTGAACTCAATGATTATCTTATAGAGACTTAAGAATAATTCTCATAAAATGTTCACCCAGGTGAAGAGAACAATGAATTTAAAGAATTCAACAAAGAGATAAAAAAATATTAAAAAGTAACAAACAAAAAATTGAAGCTGAAGAACATAGTAACTGAACTGAAAAATTCACTAGAGGGTTTAATGATTAGATGAAGCAAAAGAAGGAATCAATGAACTCAAATTCAGGTTATCAAAGATAATTTAGCCAGACTGTAAATTAAAAAAAAGAATGAAAGAAGAGAGTGAAAAACTAAATAAATTATGGAATGCTATCAAGCAAATCAATAGTTATTATGAGGATTCCAAAAGAAGAACATTAAAAGAAGGGATGAAATTTCTTAGGAAAAAATAAGCTGGGCACTGGTGGCTCATACTTGTAATCCTACCTACTTGATAGGCTCAGATTTAGAGGATTGCAGTTCCACGCCAGCTGTAGACAAATAGTTCATGAGAACCTATCCTGATGGAAAAAACCTGGTGCATGGGCATGCACCTGTTATCCCAGTGACAACAGAAAGCAAGAGGATCACCCTCTAGGCCAGCCTGGGTAAAAATTCAGATCTTATCTCCAAAATAACCACAACAAAAATGGTTGGGGGCCTGGTTCAAGCATTAAAGCACCTGCCTAGCGAACACAAAGTACTGATTTCAAACTCCAATACTGTATAATAATAATCTGCCCAAACTTGAGAAATACATACACACACACACACACACATATATATATATATATATATATATATGAAGCAGTAGACTATCATTGAAGATAAGCTCCCCAAATCCATACACATTATATTCTAATTGTTAAAAGTTGGACAAAAAGAAATTTCAAAACAAAAAGTAAGAAACAACTTATATCATACAAGGAATCCTCCAAAAGACTATCAATACTACTTTTTAGCATAACTTGTACACAAGAAGGGAGTATTAAATAAATAAATAAAAACTTGCAACCAAGAACACTATTCTTGGAACTCTTCCTTCAAAAATTGGGAAGTTAATACTTTCCTAAACAAAAAGCAGCATTTCTTTTAGAACTACACTAAAGAAATGCAACAGAATATTCTTCAAATTGAAATGAAAGAGCCCTAAATAACTACATAATAGCTCAAGAAAATATGAAACATTGGTAAAGATTAGATATAAATACAAAATGATGTCTTACTGTGATGGCCATTATTATATTGTTTTAAATTTGGTTATAAAATTTAACAGACAAAAGTCAAAATAGTTTTAAATAAATCTATCATTAAAGATACAATATGTAAACAGCTGTGACAACAACCTCATAAACCATGGAGGCAATAAAATATAGTGTGTGTCCAATTGAACCGAAGCTGTTATTGCCTTAAGTAAACTATTATAACCATAATATTTTTAATGTAAACTTCAAGGAAGCCACAAAAACACACATAAAAATTACATGAAAAGTATCACTTTTTTTCCATTTATATACATGTGCACACAGTATTTGCACTATCTTCCCCCTCCCATGCCTTTGGAGGGGACAAATTCAAGTATGATACATTCTAAAAACTTTTATAAATGCTACAATGTACTCCTACCTAGCTCAACAATAAAAAATTAACACAGGTGAGATCAGATGTGTTCAATGTGGTTCTATAAACACAATGGAGTTTTACTCAGTCATAAGGAATAATGACATATGGCTTGAAGGTAAATGGATGCAACTGGAGGACATCATGCTAAGTAAAGTAAACCAGGCTCAGTAACACAAAGGCCACATGTTTTCTCTCATAAATGGAAGACAGATCCAAAAGATAAGCATATACAAAAAACAGACATGATCATACACAAACTCATATCTAGAACATGTTTGTAATAGTGCAGCTACTTTATGGAACTCAGGGAAAGTGGGAAAAGAAAAGAGAATGCATAACATCTGTGAAGGTAGAGGACGTCAAGCTATTCATAGAAAACTGTTGAAAAATGGGGGGTGAGAGGCAAAGGGGTAAGGGAGAGAAATGGAAGGGGTTGAACAAACCAAAGTAAAGTATAACTACAGCAGTAATACATTGAGAAACCCCTTTGAACATCATCTTCAATATCAATAATGAAAGACAGACTGTAAATTAGGTTAAATTGTGGCGGAGTACTAGAGGGAGTGGGAGGGAGAATGGAGATTAAGGTGAGGGCATATGGTTGAGGAACTTCATATACTTATGTAAAATAGAACAAAGAAACCTCTTGCAGTTACTTTAAGTGGGGGAGGGAAGGGGGCTGAGGGGGTGTGACGATGGGGCAATGAAACAAATGTATAATATAAACCTAATTGGAATTGCCACTAAGAATCCCCACCCTCATATAATGAATATATCCTAACAAAAATAGTACAAACTTCAAAAAAAAATTACAAAAAGTAAAAGACAAAGGTCCGGGCATGGTGGCACACACCTGTCCATATTTCCATCATTCAAGAGGCTGCATGCAGCAGGAGGAATGTGAGTTTGAAGCCAGGCTGGGCTACATGGTAAACCCCTTTTCAACAAATAAACAGGCAATAAATGGTAACTAGGCCTATCTATACAAAAAAAATTAAAAATTTGCAAAGTAAAACCTCAAGAGAGGGAAAAACAGACATAAGTCCTATACAACTAACAGAAAACAACTGAAATAGAGCAGTAGTAAATATAATAAAGTTTAAATTCTTCAATCAAAAAAATAAGGGTAGTTAAATGGCTTTAAGAAAAGAACAAGATCAAATAATATGTTGTTTAAAACAACTGCCTGTAGATTGAAGGGCAAACATAGGTGGAAAGTAAAGGGACAGTAAAAGATATTCTGTATAAATAATAACCAAAAGGAAGCAGGTGTGGCTATATTTATATAAGATAAGTAGACTTTTAGTCAAATTTTGTTAAAAAAATAAGGAAAGGAATTTTATAATGGTAAAAGTAGTAATTAACCAGGAAGTTAAAATGATTATGTAATTCACTTAACAAAGAGCACCTAAATATATAAATATTGAAATATCTGAAAGAGAAAAACAGATAGGAATTAAATAATTGTATATTTCAATGCCATACTCCCAATAACAAACAACATAAGATCAATAAAGAGGCAGAGGATTTAGGAAAAAAAAAAAACAGGATTTAAATAACAATATACACCAAATAGATCTAAGTCATATAATAACATTCTATTAATAAAAACATAAGGTACTTTTTTCTCAATTAAAAATAGATCTTCCCTCAATACCCTTCATGTCCTAGGTTCCACAGCAGTCTTAACCAATTTAAGATGATTTGATTGGGTTCATAACACATATCTTTTATAACTACAATGGTCTGAAATTAGAAATCAGTAGTAGCAGGAAAACTGAAAAAATTGCAAATACATGCATAATAAATCACCTACTGTTTGTCAGCTATGACATAAAAGAAGAAAATAAAAGGAGAATTACAAAATACCTTCACACAAAGAAAAATAACACAATATATTAAAACATATGTGATGTAGCTAAAGTAATTCTTAAGAGGCAAGTTCATAATAATAAACACCAACATCAAAAAAGAAGAAAGAACTAGGAACAGTGGCTCACACCTATAAACCCAACTACTTCAGCAGCAAAGACTTGGAAGATTATGTTTCAAGGCCAGCCAGGGCAAAAAGTTAGCAAGACTCCAACCCAACTAAAGAAGATGAGCATGGATGTTCATGTCTATAATTCCAATTCCAGAAGGTATAGGTAAGAGGGTTGTAGTCCAAGACTTGGCCCAGCCACAAATGTGAGACACTATCAAAAAATAACTAAAAAAGAAAAAAATGAGTCTCATGTGATAGAGTGTCAGCCTATGAGGTGTGAGTTCAAACTCTGCTATTGCCAATAAATAAAATATATATAATGAAGTTATCAGAAAAACTTATTTGTACACCCCAAGCAACTTCAAAAAGAATCAGCTAATCACAAAGGTAGTAGAAGGAAGAAAATAACATTTGTAAATGAAATAGAAAATAACAGAAAAAAATCAACAAAAGATTTGGTTTTCTTAAAAGATAAAATAGTCAAATTTTGCTTCATTAATAGAAATAGAAGAGAAAATTCAATAGCATCAGAAATCAAAGAGGAGGCATTATAACTGGTAACACAGAAATGAAAAGGATTATAAAAGAGTATTATGAAAAATTACATACCAACAAGATGGTTAACCCTGAAAAAAAGGTGCAAATACCCGAAATATACAACTGACCAAAGCACATGTTGAAGAAATAGAAAGACATTCAGGCCTTTCTGTAACTTCTATGTTAATAAAGTTCTCAATCAAATAAAGTCAGTAACCTCCCAATAATGAAAAGTCAACAACTGATATCCTCACTGGGGAATACTACCAAACATTTAAAGGAGAATTAAGGGCAATCCTCAAAATGTTGAAAATATTGAAGAGGATAGAAACTTTCAGAACTCATTTGATAACCCTTGCATAAAAACTAGACAAGGACACCATAAGAAAAGAAAAACATGAGCTAATATCCATGATGAATATGGATACAAAAGAATTTCAACAAAACACTACAGTAAACTGAAAGCAACTGCACCGTGTCTTATACATCATGATCAACTGGAATACAAGGATGAATAAACACACAAAAGACAGTTAATGTGACAAACCGTATTAACAGATAAAGTAGTTAAATGATATAGTCATTTCAGAAGATACAGCAACAACACTTTACAAAATTTAGCCCATGAGAAATAGATGAGAGAAACCTCAGTACATTAAAAGCCTTATATAACAAGCCCATAACAAACGTCATCTTCTACATTGAAAAGTTGAAAATCAGGAATAAAGAAAGGATTTGTACACTCGCCACTTCTTTTCAACAGGGAACTATAAATCCACAACAATTTTGAAAACACACCCACATACAAATACACACACACACACACACACACACAAGAAAAGAATTAAAATGCTTCCAAGTCAGAATGGAGGAAGTAGAAATGTCCTTATTTACAAATGATATGATCTAATATATTTAAAAGCCCTAAAGATTTCATAAGAATTTGTATGAACTACTGAATGAATTTTGTTAAGTATACAAAATCAACGCACAAAACCAATTATGTTTCTGTAAACTAACAGAGAAATATAGACCAGCTAAAGAAGAACTGATACCAACCCTCCTTAAACTGTTCCATGAAATAGAAAGGGAAGGAAAACTGCCTCACACATTTTATGAAGCCAGTATTACACTTATCCCAAAACCAGGCAAAGACACCTCCAAAAAGGAGAACTATAGTCCAATCTCCTTAATGAAAATTGACGCAAAAATCCTCAACAAAACAATGGCAAACCAAATTCAACAGCACATCAAAAAGATTATTCACCACGACCAAGTAGGCTTCATCCCAGGGATGCAGGGGTGGTTCAACATATGAAAATCAATAAAATTAATAAACCGCATTAACAGAAGCAAAGACAAAAACCAATTGATCATCTCAATAGATGCAGAAAATGCCTTTGATAAGATCCAACACCGTTTCATGATAAAAGCTCTAAGAAAACTAGGAATAGAAGGAAAGTACCTCAACATTATAAAAGCCATATATGACAAACCTACAGCCAGCATTATACTTAATGGAAAAAAGCTGAAACCATTCCCTCTAAAACCAGGAACCAGACAAGGATGCCCACTATCCCCACTCCTATTCAACACAGTGCTGGAATTCCTAGCCAGAGCAATTAGGCAAGAAGAAGGAATAAAAGGAATACAAATAGGTAAAGAAACTGTCAAAATATCCCTATTTGCAGACGACATGATCCTATACCTTAAAGACCCAAAAAACTCTACTCAGAAGCTTCTAGACATCATCAATAGCTATAGCAAGGTAGCAGGATATAAAATCAACATAGAAAAATCATTAGCATTTCTATACACTAACAATGAGCAAACTGAAAAAGAATGAATGAAAACAATTCCATTTACAATAGCCTCAAAAAAAATCAAATACCTAGGTGTAAACCTAACAAAAGATGTGAAAGACCTCTATAAGGAAAACTACACACTTCTGAAGAAAGAGATTGAGGAAGACTATAGAAAGTGGAGAGATCTCCCATGCTCATGGATTGGTAGAATCAACATAGTAAAAATGTCGATACTCACAAAAGTAATCCACATGTTTCATGCAATTCCCATCAAAATTCCAATGACATTCATTAAAGAGATTGAAAAATCTACCGTTAAATTTATATGGAAACACAAGAGGCCACGAATAGCCAAGGCAATACTCAGTCAAAAGAACAATGCAGGTGGTATCACAATACCTGACTTCAAACTATATTACAAAGCAATAATGATAAAAACAGCATGGTACTGGCACAAAAACAGACATGAAGACCAGTGGAACAGAATAGAGGACCCAGCTATGAAGCCACACAAATATAACCAACTTGTCTTTGACAAAGGAACTAAAAATATACGATGGAGAAATAGCAGCCTCTTCAACAAAAACTGCTGGGAAAACTGGTTAGCAGTCTGCAAAAAACTGAAACCAGATCCATGTATACCACACTATACCAAGATTAACTCAAAATGGATCAAGAATCTTAAAATAAGACCCCAAACTCTTAAGTTGATACAAGAAAGAGTAGGAAATACTCTGGAGTTAGTAGGTATAGGTAAGAACTTTCTCAATGAAACCCCAGCAGCACAGCAACTAAGAGATAGCATAGATAAATGGGACCTCATAAAACTAAAAAGCTTCTGTTCATCAAAAGAAATGGTCTCTAAACTGAAGAGACCACCCACAGAGTGGGAGAAAATATTTGCCAACTATACATCAGACAAAGGACTGATAACCAGAATATACAGGGAACTTAAAAAACTAAATTCTCCCAAAACTAATGAACCAATAAAGAAATGGGCATGTGAACTAAATAGAACTTTCTCAAAAGAAGAAATTCAAATGGCCAGAAAACACATGAAAAAATGCTCACCATCTCTAGCAATAAAGGAAATGCAAATTAAAACCATGCTAAGATTCCACCTCACCCCTGTTAGAATAGCCATCATCAGCAACACCACCAACAACAGGTGTTGGCGAGGATGCTGGGAAAAACGAACCCTCTTACACTGTTGGTGGGAATGTAGACTAGTACAACCACTCTGGAAAAAAATCTGGAGGCTACTTAAAAAGCTGGACATCAATCTACCATTTGATCCAGCAATACCACTCTTGGGGATATACCCAAAAGACTGTTACTCCAGAGGCACCCGCACATCCATGTTTATTGCGGCACTATTCACAATAGCCAAGTTATGGAAACAGCCAAGATGTCCCACCACTGACGAATGGATTAAGAAAATGTGGTATCTATACACAATGGAATTTTATGCAGCCATGAAGAAGAACGAAATCTTATCATTCGCTTGTAAATGGTTGGAATTGGAGAACATCATTCTGAGTGAGGTTAGCCTGGCTCAAAAAACCAAAAATTGTATGTTCTCCCTCATATGTGGACATTAGATCAAGGGCAAACACAACAAGGGGATTGGACTATAAGCACATGATAAAAGTGAGAGCACACAAGGGAGGGATGAGGATAGGTAAGACACCTAAAAAACTAGCTAGCATTTGTTGCCCTTAACGCAGAGAAACTAAAGCAGATACCTTAAAGCAACTGAGGCCAATAGGAAAAGGGGAACAGGTACTAGAGAAAAGGTTAGATAAAAAAGAATTAACCCAGAAGGTAACACCCACGCACAGGAAATCAATGTGAGTCAATGCCCTGTATAGCTATCCTTATCTCAACCAGCAAAAACCCTTGTTCCTTCCTATTATTGCTTATACTCTCTCTACAACAAAATTAGAAATAAGGGCAAAATAGTTTCTGCTAGGTATTGAGGGGGGGGAGAGGGAGGAGGCGGAGTGGGTGGTAAGGGAGGGGGTGGGAACAGTGGGGAGAATGAACCAATCCTTGTATGCACATATGAATAATAAAAGAAAAATGAAAATAAATAAATAAATAAATAAAGAGAGTAATGTGGAGTAACAGAATTAAAAAAAAAAAAAAGAAGAAATTCAAATGGCCAAAAAACACATGAAAAAATGATCACCATCTCTAGCAATAAAGGAAATGCAAATTAAAACCACACTAAGATTCCACCTCCCCCCTGTTAGAATAGGCATCATTAGCACCACCACCACCAACAAGCGTTGGCTAGGATGCGGGGAAAAAGGAACCCTCTTACACTGTTGGTTGGAATGTAAACTAGTACAACCACTCTGGAAAAATATTTGGAGGCTACTTAAAAAGCTAGACATTGATCTACCATTTGATCCAGCAATACCACTCTTGGGGATATACCCAAAAGACTGTGACACAGGTTACTCCAGAGGCACCTGCACACCAACGTTTATTGCGGCACTATTCACAATAGCCAAGTTATGGAAACAGCCAAGATGTCCCACCACTGACGAATGGATTAAGAAAATGTGTTATCTATACACAATGGAATTTTATGCAGCCATGGAGAAGAACGAAATGTTATCATTTGCTGGTAAATGGATGGAATTGGAGAACATCATTCTGAGTGAGGTTAGCCTGGCCCAAAAGACCAAAAATCATATGTTCTCCCTCATGTGTGGACATTAGATCAAGGGCAAGCACAACAATGGGATTGGACTTTGAGCACATGATAAAAGTGAGAGCACACAAGGGAGGGGTGAGGATAGGTAAGACACCTAAAAAATTAGCTAGCATTTGTTGCCCTTAACGCAGAGAAACTAAAGCAGATACCTTAAAAGCAACTGAGGCCAATAGGAAAAGGAGACCAGGAACTAGAGAAAAGGTGAGATCAAAAAGAATTAACCTAGAAGGTAACACACATGCACAGGAAATTAATGTGAGTCAACTCCCTGTATAGCTATCCTTATCTCCACCAGGAAAAACCCTTGTTCCTTCCTATTATGGCTTATAGTCTCTCAACAACAAAATTAGAAATAAGGGCAAAATACTTTCTGCTGAGTATTGAGGGGGTGGGGGGGAAAGGGAGGGGGTGGAGTGGGTGGTAAGGGAGGGGTTGGGGGCAGGGGGGAGAAATGACCCAAGCCTTGTATGCACCTATGAATAATAAAAAAAAAGACTACAAAGAAAAACAAAATCAACATACAAAACCAACTATGTTTCTGTAAACTAACAGAGAAATATAGTCCAGCTATCCTATTTACAATAGTACCAACAAGAATAAAATACTTAGGAATGAACTGAAATAGGAGGTGCAAGAATGTCTATTTTAAAGTACAAATTATTGATTAATCCAATTAAGAAGGCAGATGTGGAAAGATATCTCATGTTCATGAATTAGAAAACTTAATATTGTTAAAATTCCATACTATGCAAGCCTAAAGATCAATGCAATCCTTATTAAAATCTCTGATGTTTTTCATAGTGGTAGAAAAAGACCACTAAGATGGATGTGGAATCACAAAAGACTCAAATATAGCAAAGTAATTGTGAGAAAGAAGGACAGAGCAAAGACATTCCATTTCCTGGTTTCAAAATGTATTGAAAAGATACAGGAATCAAAATAGTAGGCACTGACATAAAAAGTAACCTACAGTGCAATTAAATAGGATAGAGAACCCAGACAGTAATCCACACATATACAATCAACTGATCTTCAACAAGGGTGCCAAGAGTACACAATAGGAATAGTATAGTATCTTCAACAAATGATGCTTGGAAAATTATATCTATATGTGCCAACAAAAGGAAATTGGATTTTTATCTTACACCACCAATGACAGCCAACTTAAAATAGATTAAAGACTTAAATGCTTAAGACACAAAATTGAAAAACTCTTAGAAAACCAGGGAGAAATTTTTATGGCATTGATATTTCCAATGATTCCATTGGTATAACCAAAGTATAGCCAAAAGTGAATACATAATTTAAAAAATTATTTATTATATATTATATGTTATAATTTCAGGTTGCATCAATCTGAAAATGTCTGTCTTAAAAAGGAAACAATCAACAAAATGAAAATGCAACCTATGGAATAGTATTTGATAAAAGGTTAATATTTAAAATATGTCATAATGTAAGTCCTAAATTTTAATACTAAAATTTCAATAGTAATAGTAGTTCTACTATTTTTAAGTTTAACTTCTGTAACCTGACTTTTTTAAGTGGTCTAAGGACTAGAAAGTACATTTTTCTAAAGAAGATATCAAATGGCCAATAAATATATGGAAAATGTTCAAAGTTACTAATCTTCAGGGAAATGCAAATCAAAATCACAATGTGATATCCTGTCATATTCATCAGGATGGCTATTTATCAAAAAACAAAAGAAAGTGAGAGTGCATATGTGGAGCCCTTGCACACTCGATGGTAATGAAAAATTGTTCTGCTGTTAGAGATAACAGTATAAACCTTCCTCAAAAGTTTGGAAGTAGAGCTACCATATGATTTAGCATCCCTCTTCTGGATATTGATTGAAAGAGCTGAAATCCAGACCTAAAAGAGATTTTAACACTCTGGTATTCATTGCAGTGCTATTCACAATAGCAAAAGTCTAGAAGAAACCTGAATATTTATATACACATGAAGGGATGAAGAAAATATGGTTTATACATGCAGTCGAATACTATTGAGCCTATGTAAATGAAATTCTGCAAAAATGACCACTTATATGTATTTTGAGGCCATTATCAAAAGTGAAATAAGGCAGATCAGAAAGAAAATACTTCATGATTTTATTTATATGAAGCATCTGAAGAAGTCAAATTCATACAATCAAACACTGGGTTGGTGATTTACAAAGGATTGGGAGGATTTGGGGAAATAGGAGTTATTGAACAGCAGGTACAAAGTCTCAGGTAAGCAGCATCAAGGAACAATAATTTATCTTTCATTAAATATTTATCAGGTGACAAGTGTTCTTACTGCACTATTTTTTAAAGTAAGATGTTAGCTATAGTTTTTCTTTATTCTAGATTTCATATGATTTATTTTTACATTTGCTATAGTTTTCATTTGTGTTTTGTTAAGAGTCAGGGTAATATCAACTTCCTAAGAACAAGTGGAAACTTTCCTTTCTGTCTCATATTTTGTTCATGTTCCTGTATAAATAGTATTATTTCTTCCTTAAATGTTTGGTAGAATTCACTGGTGAACATATCTGGAAGGTTTTTATCTACAAATTTAATTTTTGATAGATATAGAGATATCCAGGCTACTTCTTTTGGGTGAGTTTGCATCTTTTGAGGTAGATTTTGTCATTTTATATAAATTTTTAAATTTGTAATATAGTTTTTCATAATTTCTCACTTAAATAATTTTAACTTCTGTAGAATCTCTATAGTGTGGTATTGCCATTTCATTATCATTTTGGCTAGAAGTTTATTCATTTACTGATCCCAAAAGATAATTTTGAGTTTTATTTATTTTCTATATTGGTTTCAATTGATGTACTTCATTTATTTCTGTTGTGATCTGCATAGTTTACTTACTTCGTTTGCTATGGGTATTTAAAGTATTTTTTCTGTGTTTCTCCTTCACGTTATTAAGCAGTTGGAATGAAATTATTTAAAAATTTATGTTTACTTACTGTAATACCTGTATTAGTTCTGGGTCAATTTCTTCCTGTGCCTTTCATTCTTTGTAATATTGCATTCATCCTTTTAGTTGTTGGGTATTTTTATATTCCTATGATTGTTTCTGAGTTGTCTTCTGGGATTTAGTTCAGTAACTTGAACATCAGTTAGTCTTTACAAGCCTTATTTTTATGATTTATTGTGATGGTCCTGTACTGAGTCTAAGGCTAATGTATTGACAATGATTGAGTTGACCTCATGTGCACTCTACCCAATGTACCATGCATTGAGATTTTTCTCCGGGATTTTGGAGAAATGTATACCTCGCCACATTCTCTCAGATATTATTATTCTTCATTTCCTCATTTTGAGTGTTTCACATATTTTATCTTATAGAAGTTTGTTTCCACAAGTAGAGTAAATCTGGTCATTGTTGTGCCACCTTGGTCAGAGCTGGAAAATCTGTAGCATAATATTTAGAATTATCATTTAATTAGAAAATATGAAATTCTAAGTGTAAATTGATATCCCAAGTCCTCTAAGCTTTTATGTGTGTATACCTAGAAGAATTACCTGTATCCATATGCTTTCAATATATACGTCTCTATGAATATATATTTTAGTAACAAAATTCATTCACACTGAAATTTTCCCTAGAAAGGAAATTATTACAAATATTTAAATCTCATTGTTAAAAGTTTTGAATGAAATTGTATATTGCATTTAACTTAAATTTTACTGTTAGTTTTGAATCATATTATCAACACAAAAAATTGTTTGATAGTTGTTCTTTCTTTTAATTACTTTTTTAGGTTGGACTTCCATAGACATACCCATGATTAAGGAGCCACAGGAGGTAAAAATTCTTGGAATTATGAGAAATACCTATTAACTATGTTATGCAAGTACAAAATAAAACATTCATGAGTAGAAAAAGGAAACAAGAATTCATAATTGGTAATTTTGACTAATTATTTTCATCTAGCCTGTGTTTGTGAAACTTGCTTTTAAAAGTATTAAAAATTGTTTTATTAGTAATAATTGTTCTTAATATATGCAAAGGAACTCTACAAGTACTGGCTTGCCTTTCAACTTCTGGTGGTGCTGGTAAAGTATGAATACTTTATTAGTTGTTGACAGATTGCCTTGTAGACATGTGGCCTGTGTTTTCTGTTTAAAACATTATGTCTCCCAGAAATGTACTTGCAAGCCAGAGGCAGTTTGACATGTGTGCATTTCTTACTGCCTGCAGTAATGAGCAACACCGAAAAGTAGACAGGTGAAATGTGACATCACAATAGCAGAGTACAAGAATGAGCATTCTAAGGCAAAATATCACATTCATATACCTCATTTCTATTAACAAATAATGTCAACAACAAGCTCAATTATATTTGCTCAAATTGAAAAACATAAACAGAAAAAATGCATTCAAAAATAGACTTCTTTGAGGGAAACAATATTGCCTATAACTGAAAAAAGTGAAGGTAATTGTCAGATCTTGACAGCATATTTTCTAATATATCTCTTGAAAAGTGAAATCTAATCATGCTGCCCCTTTCCCATGCCATTTAATCCCTCTCCTTGAAATACTCTGCTTCCCAAAATGCTATAATGAAAACCAGAGTTCATGGCAAGCCGGTAAGCTCCCTTACCACTCATTAGTTGAACCCTGCTTTGCCAGGTTTTATTTCTGCAGTTCTCTCCTGTGACTCAAGTGAATTTCAGAAATCTATTGATTTTAAATATAAAGAAAGAAGCAGGGTAGTTGTTTTCCCAAAGGAAATATCATGTAGATTAATAATATATAAGGAACAAGTGGCCAGGTCAGCCTGCTTTTTATACTTTTGTTAAGGTTTTCTTTTTTTTTTATTTAGAAGTCAGCAGAAATTCAAGAACAGGATTCTATATAGAATAATTCCCTTATCAGTTCCAGTTTTTGTGTTAAAAATGAGCTGAAGAAAATTATTTTACACTTCCTCCCGTTTGATTTGGTTTGCATTTTCTTGAAATACACCTAATAAAGATTAGTAATGTAATGAAAAACATCTTGAAAATACTGAAGTCAGTTTTCATACAGAATAAAAAATATAATTTCTAATAATGGAACTTCTCCAAATATAGAATATTCCTCCTGTGAGTCAGTTAGAAAATAAAAACTTCCAAAAGAAAATTTTAACACATTTCCATGGTTAAAACTAATATATGCTAAGAAAAGCATTAGTCTTTCATCATTAAAAAAACCCCACCAACCATGTATACTGTGGAAGGAGATATTTCCATATGAACATCTCTGGTCTCTAGTGTAACTTTTCTGTGAAAATCTCAACACATAACTTATTTGTATTATATGTGTGTATTTCTTAATTTCCTTACCAGGTTATAGTACTATCAGAATTCATTGCATATTATATTTGCTGTTCTTTCAGCATAGCACATAACTGCATTACAGTAATACATATATTTAATTTGGCAATATTAGTATGCACATCAGAGAATATATTAGATTTTTGACATTATCTCACTGAATATTTATAAAACAATGAGAAAAGTACTATTTTTCATATTTTCATCAAAGAAAAGTATGAATGATTTTAAGGAAATATACACATTAATATATATATATAAATTAATGAAAAGATATATGGTACATTGAATGTATAAAGGGGAAGATCGGCTACATAAGATGTTAAATATATTCTTTGCTGAGAGACCTAGAAACTTTATATTCTATCTATGAATGTAAGAGCTATAAATTAAAGTTTAAAGAAAAGATTATATAAAACCATTAATACCCATTCAACTTCTTTTGAGTCATTCTTTGCATTAACTCTCACATATAGCATATATAAGAAATTTTATTTTTGTAGCTATAAAAATAAAACAAGATGAGAGAGCAAAGATCCATTATGTAGAAATTCATATGTCTACAAATTGACATTTATCATGAGACTTTTGGCTTTACTCCCAATTAAATTTCTTTTAGTAAACATTTAACATGCCTTTGCAAGTTATTGAATGATATAATGAAACATTCTTATTAGAAATGGAGGTTGTAGACCCACTGAAATGGTCTCACTTGGAGTTATAGATATCAAATTGCCCTGCCGATTTTTCTTTTTATTACATTACCAATTGTTTGGTATTATTAAAAAGCCAGAAAATTATTTCCTACTAAGAACAAAGTGATACTCTTTGATATAATGGGAAAAAACACAATAGCCCTGAGAAGGCTTTTGATATTTATATTTTTCCTGTATTACTAAGGCTGTGCCATTTAAGTTTTATACTTAGGAGATAAGTTACATATGATTTTTGAAGGTTATATTTTTGACCTTCAAGTATTTTTATCTCTGAACATTATTTGAAGAAAAAAATAGTTGGAGCATCAATTACAATTCAGTGGAAGCATGAATAGGTAGAACATTGAAATTTATTAGAAAATGGCCATTTTCTCTTGATGTAAAACCAATAAAATCATAAGTTTTGGTTCTGAGAAACTATTCTAGCTTGAAGTCCCTAGAACACTTAGTTTGGTGGCACATTATGTACATACACCTTTTTTTTGCAAGCACAGCTATGGTAACAAAGAATAAAGGGAAAAAAGAATGAATCAGGGAAAGAGTTTAGCAGAGCTATGTGGAGTCAAGTGTCTGAATTACTTCTTACAGAAATATATTGAAGAACAAAGTTTTAAAAATTTTTTATTTATTTTTATTTTATCATTTTACATTTGCTCATATGTGTATATATTATTTAGAGAACAAAGTTTTAATAATAATTATTACCACAAAAAATAAATACATAAAAATGGTGATTAAACAATTGGTCCACAAATGAATTGACAATAATCATTCCTTCTGTTCTGAATATTCTCATGTGTTTATTCATGAAATCAGTCATAAATATAATTCAGAGAGTGCTATTTGGGATATATGGTTTATTTTATCTATTTCCCCAGGACCTATTAAGAGTATATAATATGGGGGGAGGGCAAGGTGTCAGATTGTTGACATCTCTATAGCCCAACAGCAACTAACTATCCTGAAGAAAAAGAAAGAGCAGAGGACCCCAAAAGGCACCCACAGGGTCCCATAACCAGTGAAAAGCAAAGCCCTCTCCAAATCTATAAATAGAGAAGCAACTAACCACTAGAAGAATGGAAAGAATGACTCACAGTTCAACACTCCTTATCCCCTACCCCTGAAGTCACTATGTGGCTCCAGGGTCCATTACTTGGTGCTCAGTGGTAAGTCCTGCTTCCTGGCACACACAGAAACTCAGAGCTTGACCCTCGCCCCTACTACATGACCTGCTACCTTCACCCTGAAATGCCTGGGAAACTAGTGCCCCTGTGTAAGCAGGATCCATAGCTCCTGCTGCTCCAGTGATAACAGAAGACACAGCCAACAGGCTCAGTTCCTCTGGCCCAGAGTGACATTGAAGTGCACTCCCTGAAGCCCATGTGGGAAATCAGGCCCTAGGCCTCCTGTTACCTGAGGGCTTGGTTCTGTCATGCTTGCAGCACTACTGCACTACCCTCCTGGAGCCCATGTCTGGAAAGCAGGCCCCAGGACTTCTGCTGCCCAAAGGCATGGTTCCCCTGTGCCTGAAGTTGCCATGGCTCTAGGTAGCCCAGCACCAGCAAACAAACCTTACAGCTCTCACTGACTGAAGACTTTCGTCCCCCATGCCCACTGCCATGGCTCCTGGAAGTCCACACCCCAATGCAAGTAGACCTCAGGTTCTCTGCTGCCTTGTAGGCACCACACAATTCAAGACCACTGGCTTTGCTGCCCAACAGGTACCCTCAACTTGCTATTCAGTGCCAGTAACCTCCCAACACACACCTAAGTGAATCCCAGTCTACAGTTTTTGCTTCCTTCCCCACAGAGCATGGAGACACAGCACTCTGCACTGTCCCTGACTGCAAGAGAGCCCTAGCTACTGTGTCAAAGAGTGAGAATGCCAGATTCCCCACTGATGTGAGGAAAGCTATAACCTACCACTGTGCAGGCAGAACCAAAATCCCTGTTCCCCAAAGGTACAAAGAAGCCCAGCACATCACACGCACCTCCCTGCAGGGGAGTCACATCTCTCCTGTCCAGGAGTTGGAATCTCAGCTTCTCCACTGAGTGGCAGTCCATTACTCTGCTGGTACTAGTAGGACTATCCCCCACAGTGCACAGAGACCCACTCTTCCCCTCTGCCACTGCAGAAGTGCCCCTGCACTCCCATCAAAGAGCAAGAACTCCATCCCCCTCACTGAGGGGAGAAAAGAGGTAATTGGCACCACAACAAGAACCCTATAAGGGATAACATATCCATCATACCACTCTAAGAAACACTGCTGGATCTCCAGGAGAATAAAAAAACCTCAAAACCCTGCCTACAGGGTCACAAGGGATTAAAATCCTAACCAAAAACAATTCCGGATGTGTAAATCTCAATGCAGAATGAAACACAAGGCAACTGCTCTCCATCAAAAGTAAATTCCACCTCTAAGGATCCAAACACCTGCGTAGAGGAAGAGGCATCCAATAATAAATTCCAAAAAACAATAGTAAAAATGATTAACAACCTCAAAGAAGAAACATAAAAGTTAGTATTTGACCTCAAAGAGAACATGAATAAACAATGAAATAAGCTCAAAGAGAATACAAACAAACAGTTGAATGAAATAAAGAGGACTGTGCAGGATATGAAAAAAGAATTCAATAAAGACATAGAAACTCTGAAAAAGAATTGATCTGAAATAAATACCTCAATATCCCAAATAAATATCACAATCAAAAGCTTGGCAAACTTATTGGAGCAGGTTGAAAATAGAGTACCAGGAACAGAAGACAAAGTAGTGAATGAGACCAAATCTCATGGCTTGTGCGAGAGCATCCTAGAAACCTAACTGGGAGCAAAGGGAGATTGAGAAAAGACAAAAGACAAACATGCAGAAACCTGGGGTCAGATGGTCTGGGTGCTCTGATGGAAACACACAACAGCATCCACCTCTGGAGAGTTTATTATATACAGTGGCAAACAAGGAGGTGGAGCAACAGTTCTGGGGAAGGTGACACTGTAGTTATCAGGAACAGGAGGAGCCTGCTATCACTACTCTCTGAACATAAATATCTTAGAAAAAACTGCTGTGCTGCATTTTGCCCTTACTTCGTTCTGCAGCTAGGGGCTGTGTGCATCCCAGCCTGCAGATTATTTGACATAGCTGTGCTTATGTCAAGCTCTCATAGGTTTCTTATAATCTGCCTCCCCCATCTCTCCCTTTTTTATTTCTTAAATGCTCCCAATGAAGCCTGTCCCTCAATCCAAGGAGTTGTCTTTACACCATGCCGCATCTGACTGAAAGAACAAGAAAACAGGTGAACAATCCTGCCAAATACCAGAAGGAGTGCTTTAGCAAGATAAACAGATTGAAACCCTCGAGTTTACCCAGGATAGTTTTTGCAATATTAGTTGGAGAAACATTGCTAACATAGCATTTTGTACAGCTTAAGTTGAATGGAAAATTTTCATGAAATCTCTGTTGCATGCTAGAGTTGTTAGGGTCCCGTCTCTCAAGCATAGGGTAAAATTTCCTTGACTATGAGTGCCTGCAAGGCACCCTGTAGGGGACTCTAAGCAAGAATAGGAAGTCTCTTAGCCTGTGGAGGTAACCCCAAATGCATGGTTCCCTGTCCCAGAGCAAATCTTCCAGTCTCAGCCTCCTCATCATTGGGACCAGGAGGTCTATGAGGCTTGACAAACTGAGATGATATCCACACTGAGTGTTCTGTACCTTCAGGAAAAATGCCAGCATGGCCTTGACCCCACATCAGGACAGGACTAGGACTGTCCAGTATATTGCCAGCCAGTATATTTTTCCAAAGAAACTGAGGCCTGAAAGCTGGTTCCTGTGGTTGCCAATGCCTTTCAGTGGGTGTTAAATCCTTTTCTGGGCAATTCAAGAAATTAAGGTTATAAAAAGCTTTATATAATTGGCCAGCTGGAGGGAGTACCTCATCTCCCCCTTTTATTTTTTAAATTGTGTTTTGAGAGTGGCATGTGTGCATTCCACTATGGCCTGCCCTTGAGGATTATAAGGAATACTTGTGGTGTGATGTATCTTATAGGTCTCACAAAACCACTGAAAAATAGTTGAAGTATATGCAGAGCCATTGTTGGCTTTGAGCTGTTGGGGTTTACCCATGGTGGCAAAAGCAGCCAAACAATGAGCGATGACATGTTTCATGGTCTCAAAAGCATGTGCAGAGGCATAGATATAAATTGCCTATGCAGGGTTGAAGCATTTTGATGATACAAAGCCTGACTTAGGCAGCTTCTACAAGTGTGGCAGTTTGCATGAATAAGACAAAGCAAGCCCAGAGACTAGGTTATCTGCCCAGGCATTACTGTTAGCAAGTGGACCAGGAGATTAGAATGTGAGTGCAAATAGCTCACAA
This sequence comes from Castor canadensis, assembly GCF_047511655.1. Taxonomy (NCBI): domain Eukaryota; kingdom Metazoa; phylum Chordata; class Mammalia; order Rodentia; family Castoridae; genus Castor; species Castor canadensis. The sequence continues at coordinate 102,815,247 of NC_133392.1, read as the reverse complement.
AACAAGGATAGAGGCAGGTTCACACCAGACTACACAACTGAAAGAAAAGATTAAGTTGTTTTGGGACAACAGCATAAAGCTCTACCCTTTGAGCTGAGGTGAAAACAGTATGTTCAACCTGTGGCAATCTTTGGTGTAATAGGCAGCAGTACCATGCCCAGAAGCATCAGTGAAAATTGTGATAGCCTCTAACAGAGGAGAGGACAGAATAATTTTTGATGATTTCAACACCCCCTGCAATTGCCAGAGTGCTCCTCTGGCAGTGGCGTGGAAATGGGGCCAGGCTTGGGCAGGGCTGAGCTCTTTTAGGAGGCAGGTCTGATGCTGCAGTTCTGCCAATGCCCATCGTGACTCAGTCACCCTTGGGCCCACCTGTTCCCAGCAGTGGAGCCTTTCTCTGCAAATCCCATTCCTCCCATCCAACACCAAGGGCATCTCTAGGGGAATTGAGTAGGATACCGAAGAGGAGAATATGTGAGAGAGTGGGATCTCTAATCATGGATGACAAATCAAAAGTAAAAATGACCATACATGTCAGCTCATCAGCTGCATATCAATGCCCTCAGCCTGTCTCCTACCTTGTTCCATGTTTCTAAATTTACTGGGCCCCCCTCCAAGTATCCTGTACAAAGTCTAAAAACTGCATAAGCTGAAACAACCTGATCCTGCTGCCTCTAATCTTTAGCATAGCTTTTAAAGCCTGTATATAGAGCTCTCAGTCCTTTAGACTGTTACTGTCCCATATTTTTACACCTGACTATATTCACTTCACTCTCCCCCTCACCTTACTTATTTTTTACTATGTGCAGGCTTCTTGGAGAGTATCTGCTTGTCTTGGGCTTCAAGTTCCCCCGTAGTTAGGTCCCTGATCAGGCACCACCTCTTGCAGCCTGCGTGAGAGCATCCTGGAAACCTAGCTGGAAGCAAAGGGAGATTGAGAAAAGACAAAAGACAAACATGCAGAAAGCTGGGGTCAGGTGGGCTGGGTGCTCTGATGGAGACACACAACAGCATCCACCTCTGGAGAGTTTATTATATACAGTGGCAAACAAGGAATTGGAGTCTGGGGGGAGGGGTGACATTATAGTTATCGGGAACAGGAGGAACCTGCTATCACTACTCTCTGAACGTAAACATTTTAGAAAAAACAGCTGTGCTGCATTTTGCCCTTGTCCCCTTCTGCAGCTGGAGGCTGTGCCCATCCCAGCCTGCAGATTATTGGGCATAGCTGTGCTTACTCTGTTCTGCAGCTGGGGCTGTACCAATTCAGCCTGCAGATTATTTGACATAACTATACTTATGTCAAGTTCTTAGAGGCTACTGAGAATCTTCTCCCCACAAACAAACAGTAAAGGATCATGAAATAATGCTAAGAAAGTACAAAAGGAACAGGCAATGATATCTGGGACACCATGAAAAGACTAAACCTATGAAGGAGAGGAGATACAAACTAAAGGCATTGATAACATATTCAATAGAATAATAGAAGAAAACTTCCCTAACCTTGAGAGAGAGTCACCCAGATGCAGGAAGCTTACAGGATACTAAACCATCAGAAACAAAGAAGAAACACCTCCAGACACATCATAATTAAAACACTCAGCACACAGAAAAAATAAAGAACTCTGAAAGTTGCAAAAGAGAAAGACAAAGCACATATAAAGTCAAACCCATTTGAATAACAGCATATTTCTCAACTTAAACTCTAAACACAAGAAGGTCATGGAAAGACACAACTCAGTCCCTGAAAGAAAGTGACTGTCAACCTAGGCGAGTCTACCCAACAAAACTGTCCTTTCTTATTAAAGAAGAAATGAAAACCTTCTACAAGGAGAAACTAAAGGAATTCATGACCACCAAGCCAGCACTATAGAAGACACTTAAAGAACTTTTACATATAGAAGAAACTAGAGTGGGACAGGAAGACTCAAGAAAGAATAAACAATTTTGAGCAAGCAGACCAGTAAATAAGGAATAGGTAAAACTAAACAATAGGAAAACAAAAATGACTAGAAAAACCAGGTACCTCTGAAATATTAGCACTGAATGTAAATGGCCTCAATGTCCCAATCAAAAGATATAGAATAGCAAACTTGGTTAAATAACAAGACTCAAACATATGTTGCTTTCAAGAGACTCATCTTATTGAAAAAAAAATAAATGCAGCTTAGAGACAAAGAGTGGAAAAAAGTTTTCCAAGCAAATGGACCGCATAAACAGGTAAGAGAAGCTATATTCATATCCAGCAAAGTAGACTTCAGACTAAAATAAATCAGAAAAGACAATGAAGGTCACTTCATATCAATGAAAGGAACAATTCTGCAAGAGGAAACATCAATCCTTAACATAAAGGCACCAAACATAGGGGCACCCATCTACATTAAAAAAAAAAAAAAAAAAAAAACCTCTAATGGCCCTAAGAGCACAAATAGACATTAACACAGTGATAGTAGGAGACTTGAATACCCCACAGTCACCAATAGATATGCCATCCAGACATACCTATTATCAAAGAAAATTCAGAGGTACTCCACACATGAGACCAAATACACATGGTTGATATCTACAGAGTATTTCACCCAACTGCTAGGCAATACACATTATTTTCTGCAGCTCATGGAACTTTCTCCAAAACAGATCATATTTTAGCACACAAAGCAAGTCTAAATAAATTTAAGAAAATCAAAATAACCCCCTGAATCATATCAGATCACAACAGAATAAATCTAGACCTCAAGAAAACAAAAGAAATCCCAGAACATGTTCAAACACATGGAAACTGAACAGCACACTGCTGAAAACCCAATGAGTTACTAAAGTAATAAAGGAAGAAATCAAAAACTTCCAAGAATCCAGTGAAAATGAAATCTACCAGAATTTGTGGGACATAGCAAAGGCTATGCTAATGGGAAAGTTTATAGCTATAAGTGCCTACATTAAAAAACAGAGACCTCTCACACAATCTAATAATGCACCTTAAGGTCCTAGAAAAACAAGAACAAACCAAATCCAAAACGAGCAGATGGAGAGAAATTATAAAGAACAGTGCCATGATCAATGAAATCAAAACCAAAAAAACTATACAAAGAAGCAATGAAACAAAAAGTTGGTTTTCTGAAGACTAACAAGATCAACAAACCCTTAGCCAACATGACAAAAACAGAGGAAGGTGAATACTTAAATTAATAAAATCAGAGATGAAAAGGGGACATAAATACAAATACCAATGAAATCCAGAGAATCATTATGGAGTACTTTGAAAACTTATATTCAAGTAAACTGGAAAATCTAGATGAAATGGATAAATTCCTAGATGTATATAACCAACCAAAATTAAACCAAGAGGTCATGAACCACCTAAATAGTCTTACTATGTGCAATGAAATTGAAGCAGTTATAAAGAGTCTCCCTACAAAGAAGAGCCCAGGACCTGATGGATTCATGGATGAATTTTACCAAACCTTTAAAGAAGAACTAACAACAATACTCCTTAAATTTTTTCAGGAAGTAGAATTAGAAGGATCATTACCAAACTCATTCTATGAAGCCAGTATTACACTTATTCTGAAACCCAATAAAGATGCAACAAGAAAAGAGAAGAATTGTATATCAATACTTTTATTTCAAAGATTCTCAACAGAATACCAGCAAACAAAATTCAACAACCTGTCAAGAAGATCATATACCATGTCCAAGTTGGTTTCATTCTGAGGATGCAAAGATGGTTCAACATAGGTAAATCCATAAATGTAAAACAGCATATACACAGAAACAAGGACAAAATCCACATGATCCTCTCAGTAGATACAGAAAAAGCCTTTGACAAAATCCAATACCCTTTCATGATAAAATCTCTGAAGAAATTCTGGAATAGAAGAAAAGTGCCTAAACATAATGAAGGCTATATGTGACAAAACTAGAGCCAACATCATACTAAATGGAGAACAACTAAAAACATTCCCCTTCAAGTCAGGAACAAGACAGGCTGTTCACTTTTTCCACTCCTACTCAATACATTTTTGGAATTCTTAGCCAGAGCAATAAGACAAGAGCAAGAACTAAAAGGGATTCAAATAGGGAAGGATGAAGTCAAACTGTCCCTGTTTGCAAATTACATGATCCCATACCTTAGAGACCCCAAAAACTCTACCAAAAATGACTAGAAATCATAAACTTTTACAGCAGGACACAAAATTAACATACATAAATTAGTTTTTCTATATACCAACAACACACAGACTGAGAAAGAAATCAGGGAAGCAATCCCATTTACAATAGCCTCAAAAACAATAAGATAATTTGGGATAAATTTAACAAAAGAAATCAAAGACCTTTTTGAAGAAAACCATAAACCACTGAAGAGAGAAATCGAAGAAGACATCAGAAGATGGAAAGACCTTTCATGCTTGTGGATCCGTAGAATCAACATTGTGAAAAAGGCCATACTACCAAAAGCAATCTACATGTTCAATGCAATACTTATCAAAATTCTAATACTATTCTGCACAAAAATAGAAAAAACAATTGTGAAATATATATGGAAACACAAAAGTCCTCAAATAGCCAAAGCAATTCTCAGCCAAAAGTTCAATGCTGGAACAATCACAATACCCAACTTCAAACTGTACTGCAGAGTCATAATAAAATCAGTATAGTATTGGTACAAAAATAGACTGGATCAGAATAGAAGATCTAGAAATAAACACATGCGTTTATAGCCAACTGATCTTTGATAAAAGAGCCCACAACAGAAGATGGAGAAAAGACATCCTCTTCAACAAATGCTGCTGTGAAAACTGGATACCCACATGTGGAAGACTGAAACTAGATCCCTGTCTTTCACCCTGTACCAAAATCAACTCAAAGTGGATCAAAGACCTTAATATAAGGCCTGCAACTTTGAAACAGCTCCAAGAAGCAGAGGAAATACTCTAGAACAGATAGGTACAGGTAATGACTTCCTAAACAGAATTAAAAAGTCTCAGCATCTAAGAGAAACAATGAACAAATGGGACTACATTAAAACAAATAGCTTCTGCACAGCAAAAGAAATCATCACCAGACTCAAGAGACAGCCTATAGAATGGGAGACAATCTTTGCCAAGTACTCATCCAATAAGGGACTAATATCCAGAATCTATAGGAAATTCAAAAAGCTGAGCTTCCGAAGAATCAACACCCCCATGAAAAAATGACCACATGAATTAAACAGGGAATTCTCAAAGGAAGATCTACAAATGGCCAGTAAATACATAAAGTGTTCAACTTCCCTGGTAATAAAAAACACTTAGATTTCATCTCACCCCAGTTAGAATTGCCATATTCAAGGATAATAACGACAACAAATGCTGGTGAGGATGTGGTGAAACAGGAACAATTAAACACTGCTGGTGGTTATGCAATTAGTTCAACCACTATGGAAAGCAGTGAGGAGATCCCTCAAAAAACTAAAAATAAAACTGCCATATGACCTAGTGATACCACTTCTCAGGTCTACCGAAAAGAATAAAACAGGATACAGTACAGACACCTGAACACCTTTGTTCATTGCAGCACTATTCACAATAGCCAAGCTCTGGCAACAACCCAGATACCACACAACTGATATATGGATCATGAAATTGTGCTATATATACAATGGAGTATTACTTAGGCACAGGAATAAGGACATGGGGTTTGAAGGTAAATGGATGCAATTTGGCAAACATGTTAAGTGAAGTTAGCCAGATCAGAAACACAAAGGCTGCAAGTTTTCTCTCAAACGTGGAAGATAGATCCAAAGATAAGAATGTACACAAAAATAAGCATGATCATACACAAACTCAGATCTAGAACATATTTCCAAAAATGTAACTACTCTATGGAATTCAGAGAGAGAGGGAAAGGAAAAATGAATGATAGAATATCAATAATATCGCATATGACAAGATGTGAAGGTAGAGTATATACAGATCTGTATTGAAAGATGTTGAAAAATGAGGGTTGGGAGGAATAGGGGTAAAGGAGAGTATTTGAAGGGATTGAACAGACCAAAGTAAAGCACACCAGCAGTGAGCATACATTGAGACACCACTTTGAACATCAACTTAAATATTAATAATGAAAACTAGGACTGTAAAATAGGCACAGTGTGTCTGGGGAGGTCCCAGTGGAAGGGGGGAGGTTGAAGTGAAGGAGATTAAGGTGATGGTATATGGTTGACGGCCTTCATGTACTCTACAAAACAGAACTAAAAAACCTCTTGCAATTGCTATAAGTCGGGTGGGGAGGGGGATAAGGGAGAGAGACGATGGGCATGATGTACATAATGTACAATATAAGTCTAATCTGAATTGGCACTACAAATACCCCCATGTAATGAATATATCCTAATAAAATATTTATAATAAAATAACCCCTAAAAACAGAATTAGCACATGAACCAGCAACTACACTTCTGGTTGTATGTATCCAGAGGAAGTGAGATCAGCACTCCAGAGAGATACTTGAATGCCATGTTTTGCAATACTATTCACAACAGGTAAGATACGGAATTGGCTCAGGTGCCCATCATTGGATGGATAAAGTGTGGTATATTATGCTAAAGAAATAGCCAGACACAGAGTGACAAGTACCATGTGTTCTCACTAATATGTGGAACTTGAAAACATTGACCTGAATGTAGAATAATGATTGATGAGGTAGGGAGAAGGGGGAGGTGGATAAAGAGATCAGTATACTCTGTATACATGTGTGGAAATGACTCTAATACCCATTACTATATGCAGTTAATTCATGTTAATCAAAAATTAAAGTATGATATGTTCGGAAAAAAGGAATATATAATATGGTACAAAAATTCTTTTCTTATAAAAACACATTTTAATGGAAAAAATAGTAAAGATCATGAAGAGAAAAATCTGTAAGTGATAGTTCTTTTGTGATAAAAGTATGCTCAACTTTGTAGAGAGTGAAGGATAAGTAGAAACAAAGTCATTTACAAGTGGACAAAAGAGAATTTAACAGTTTTCCACAGTATTTGATGGCATGTGTGAGGAAATGAAAATACCCTAGACTTTGTTAATGGTACTATAAATTGTTATGGACTTTTTGGAGGGAAATTTAATTCAATTTAAAATTGGCAATCTTTAAAATGAATCAATTTTAATGTAATAACAATATCTTATAAGGATCATGGGTTTTGTATTACCAGTTTTTGCAAGGACATCTCTTGAATTTTGTGAAGAATAGCTGTGGAGGTAGAGTAAGATATGGAAAGATAGAAATCAATTATAATGCCTATATTACTTTTATATTATGATATCAGTATTTACAAACCAAAAGAATTTAATTAAAATGATTTCAATTTATATTTTCAACTATAATATGTTTTAAATTACACTAACATGAAAATGTGGATGCTAGTCTCCAGAAATGTTTCATCAATGAGACATACTTCCCAGCCTATAAGTCCCTGCACGTGTTCATGAGTTCCTTTTAAACTTGAATCTGAGTTTATCCTGTCCTGTGATTTTCTGTTGACCAACAGAAGAATGTGAAAGTCATGATGTTTCATTTCAGAGTCAAACTCACAATAAAAACCTTGCAGCTACTACATGACCTTACTAGAAACCTATTCTTTAGGCTTTCTTTTCTAAGGTGTTTTTTTGGGAACCCATTTGCCATGCAGTGAGAAGTTCAAATTCCACTTCAAAACCAAGAATAGGCATTCATTGTGCCAGTTCAACATCAGGCCATCAGCCGTCAACAGCCAGCTATGTGAGTGGACCATTTTAATTGTCTATCCCCATTGAACCTTGAAATAATCAGCTCCTACTGGCAACTGTAGATCTATATGCAAGACCCCAAACAAGGACTACCTAGCTGAGATTAGTCAACTCACAGTATCATGAGAGATACTCACTTTTTATTTTTTTTTACTTAAGCCACTAAGATGTTGTTTACTCAACAGTCCCCAAAACAGAGGTCTTCTTGCCTTAAAATATTCAATAAAACTTCTATGACTTAATGTGATTTCTTTCTTTTCCTTTTTGCATAGCCTTAATGGGTTTCATCATAACTTAGTGTGATTTCTGAATACAGAAACAAAAGTAATGTGTTTTCTGAATCCTGTCACAATGGGTCTGCCATTGCTTCTTCAGAGAGCACTAGCTATATTCAGATTCCTATTGGTAATTGCTCTATACATTTATCAAATAGTCTCTTCGTGTCTGTATCTTCCCTTATCCCCACATGGGATATCTACATATATTATCAAATTTTCTCTGCGTGTTAGGGATTTTTAGTACTATTGCCAATTAATTTATTTTCAAGACTACTGAAGTAGGGTACTACAGGCTTTTTGGATGTTTCACTAACTGCTCTGATTATCCCAATGGCTTTTTTGTCTTTTTGGTATTTGAGTACTTTGTGAGAGATAGTTGTCTCCTTTCTATTCACCAAACATCTTACTTAGATTTAGAGGAGAAAATGAATCCTTACAATTATATATCTAAAAAGATAATCTTGGTCTTTTAAAGCTTTCTTCTGTACCGGTGTAACTTGGGGGAAATAAATTGCCCCTCAGATTATAAGTAAGAGAGAGGTAAGGAGAAAGAAAGACATTGATATTTTGAGATATAATACTGCCACAGGATAATCTTTTCCCTCCAAGACTTTCTTGTCTTGTTCATTCTTTTCTCTTTGATTATTATAAACTCAGAATGTTATAGTGCTTGTTTTTCATAACTTCTCTCTCTCTCTCTCTCTCTCTCTCTCTCTCTGTCAGACCAAGTTCATTCTCATGTGCACCCCAGGCCTTGCCTTATCATAGTCCTTATCATGCTTATAACTATTTGATAGTTGTGGTCTCCAATAGAATGTTTTTCCCCTCTGCATCCTGGTTTTAAGCATTGTCTTACCCTGAGTATGTAGGTAATCAATTGAATGAAAGTCTCTGTCAAGGAATGAATGAACAGGATCAAGTAATAGAGCAAGTATTGGTCTGGATCATTAAAATGAAATAGCAGTTTGTTTTAGGATTTTTCAGAGAAATATGTTGTTATGAATCTTAAAATTCTTTTCAGAATCTATTGATCCAATTGTCTATGATATCTTATTTATTGCATAAATGAAAAATATTAAAATTGTCATGAGAATGCAGAAGTTTATTAGAGCCATTATTACATATGCATTTTGGCTTGTAATTATATATTTTTAGGTAAATTCCAGGTTGGTTACTAATGTTTTTTAGATGGTTCTTTCTCTGATTAGCTTTAAAGTAATAGAATAAGAACATATTTTTCAGCTATTATTCTTTGTAAGTTCTCATTTTCGAAGTTATATCTGAACTACTTAGTAAACAAATATTTTCATAACAGTATCTATTACTAACAGTGTTTTTCAGAAAGTGTTATTTAGATTTTTTTGTTATTAAAAAGAAGTATACTATTTCTTTTGTTACTAGGCCATATTTACATATGTATGCATTTATACTATAAAGTAACAGCAGAATTATTGAAATTATAATATATTGTTAAGTGCTGGCAATTTTTATTACTAAAATTTATATTTATTCCTACTTACTAGTGTTTACTCATGAAGCTAATTTATAAGTAAACATAGAAATTTCTTTGTAATGCTTTATTAATACAGGAAGGGGAAAACAAATACATAAAATATTGGGTTTTATGATAAACTGTCTGCCAAATTCCCCATACCTGGCTAAGTAGAGAGAAGCCAGTGTTGCTTGAATCAGTCATTCTCCACAATGGCAAATGGTTCATCATTTGTGGGTTTCTAGTCCTGGTTAGAAACTGTAGAATACTTGGGTATAGCCTCATTTTAAAATTAATCCCATGAAGGTGCTACAGTGCTTATAAGACAAGGTGTTCATCTTGACCTTAATCCCCTATATCTTTCCCACTCTTTCTCTTGCTTTATTTTGCTCTTGGTGAAAACCAGGTGATTATTCTATTTCTCCCTCCCATTTTTCTCTTAACTGTGCACCCAGGAAGGCTTTGATGAACAGATGAATACTCTTCTGCTCTAAGCATTGGGAAACTATGGTGCTTGTTTTCTGTCCTTCTCATTTCTTTGCCAATATCACTTGTAGATTTATGTAATAATGTGTAGAGGTGGGGTATAGACTGATTATTTTTGTTCTGTGTAGCTTCCAAAGAATACTGCCCACCTTAAGGGATTTCTTTATTTGGGACAAAATGAAGACAAAGATGACAAGTGTTGTGATTTTTGTTTGGTCACAGAAAATGAGTCTTAATTGAGAGCAAGAATTTATTATATTTAGACACTCATCTAAATAACAAAGCAAATGTTTTTATTGCTATTTATGTATACATTTATTGAACATACACAATGATAGAAGAATCACTATCATCCTTGTAAAAATAATCTCTACAAAGTATTTATCTAATTCAGGAGAAAGACAATGTTGTGAGAAGAAGATTGTAATACATACATCTATTTAGATGGGCAATACACTGAATTTTAGAGGGATTCAGTTTATAATGGAAAGTGAGTAATGGGGAAAAGATCATGCAATGAAAGATTAATTATCAAATCTTCAAAAGAATTTGTAATTTTAAATAATATTTAGGCTGAACTGTTTGAACTGCTAGTAAATGTGTTTTAACTTTAATACTTAAATTTTATAAAATTTTAGAAAAGAGAAATCCAATCTGTAGCATTACATTTGATTCATAAGCCACTTTAGCTAATGTTTGCTCATCAGCTACTTGGTGTTTCGTGAACATCTGTACAATCTTATTAAAATTCAGAGCCCAAGACTACTTCTACTATGCATGATATCATGAACAGAAACAATATGTGATCATACAAATGAGCCAGTTAACAAGAAGCAGCAAAACCTCACTTAGAAGATGTGTTTTAATTAAATGCCACTTAATTATTTTAATCAGATTCTAAATAATTTCATAGAATAAATCACTGTGAATACAGTTATTTTTGGTCAACATATGCAACAATCAAAGTTATGACAAAATTAAAATAAAGATTTGCTTAAAACTGTTCACATGATCACTTCAGAATCATCATTCTTGTTTCAATTTAAAATTATTTACATACATGAGAGCACTGCATCAAGTAAAATATTTAAGTATATTGTATTGTTCAGAATATTCTTTTCTATTAGTTATTTTAAAGTGACAGGAGTAGGAATAGTTTGTAAAGCTTTTCTTTCTAATAAACTTCATTTTTTATGTTCAAAAAGTACTTTTATGATTGAGATACTCACATTTTTAAAAAATGACCTTAAAAATGCTTTGCAAATAAATTCACAAAGCTGTTGAGAATATGTTAGACATATGTAAATAGCAATAGTCTTAGAGTTCAGTAAACTTTGCTCTCTGGGAACATTTAAATTTTGTAAATGTATGCCAACAAATTCAGCAGCCTGATTTTTTTCCTCCTAACTCTCTTGTCTCTGATATTCATGAAATGAATTGCTAAATGCTAGAAATATCAGTCCCAAAGCATGTGCTATAAGTGGTATAAAGTCAGAGCAAAAGTGAGCCTAAATCCAAAATTAGACTTAGAAAAAGAAGAAATCCAAAATTAGACTTAGAAAAAGAAGAAAATGATAAAAGTTGCAATGCAGAATATATCAAAAGCAATCTCCCATATAAATATTTTCCTTTACACAGTTTAGTGTGTTATAACAATAGGACAGAACTCTGATTAAAAACTCATTCAAATCCCAATTACTGGCCTAAATCAAGTATAACAAAGACATTCCTATTTTGTGTGATAATGATTTCTCTTTCCATTTCCTTCTGCATTTAAAATCTCCTTTATTTCACTGTATACTTTTACCTTTAGGTTGCTGTAGCCACCATTCACCCAAATGAACCTATGGAGGGATCCATTTCCTAAATGTGTAATTACTGTGGCCGTTCCTTAGGTGGTGAGCTTCAACTGAAAATGAATTCCTAAGATATTGGTGGTAGGACATGGTAGAGATCCTATAGAAAAAGCTTTCATAATTAGGGCAACCAAATACATCTCTGCTCCCATTTCTTCCTTTCTTTCTTTCAGTCCTCAAATTTTCATGATTTATACTTTTTTGGCCCCCCATTGCACTTTTAAGGATCTCTGTGATAATACTGGCCCCCCCAATAAAGAAGGATAATTAACCAATTTTAAGATCAGCCTAATTCCTTTTTTCCATATAACCTAATAGTTTCTAGACATTTTGGGGAGAGGGCCTTGTGCCCATCATAGTGAACACAAACTACATTATGTTTCTTTTCCATAGATTTCCACCAATCCCTAAATGATACAGAGTTGAAAGATGTTATATTGCAAAATGAGGAAGGTAGAATTTTTATTCTTTGTTTTTAAAAGCTTATAAATTATTTAGAATGTATACTATTCTCTTGGCCTGTAAACTTAAATAAACAGTTTTATTTATTTAACTATTTTATGATTACTTCTGTTAAACATACTAAGAAGAGATACCTTACCACTGAAAGCAACATGACATCAAACTTTAATCTTTTCTTTGGTTATGTTTTCTAGAACCAAATGATATCTTTAAAAATATTTGTGACCTCTGTTCATTTGTTTAAAATATCCACAATTCATGTTTTTTAAATTCTTTCAAAGTTAAAAGTGTTTTTTTCTTACTGAGAAGTAATTTTAATCATAAATTAATTTATATCCTGAAACGAATTAAGAAGATAGTAAAGGCAAAACACTAAAAAAAAAATTAACCAAATCTTTTCAGACATTTTCGTTTTCATATGTAGAAATTATTTTATTACCTTATTTTATATAACATTTGGTAGCCAAATGATTTACCAAAAGTGAATGGCTCCTTTTCTTTAGCAATCTATGTGGACTTACCTCACTATTTCATTGTGTCAAATGTTCCACTGTGTAACTGTGATATTGCTAATTTAATTGACAAACAATAGATATTTGTTTCAACTTTTTTCAAAAGTTTTAACTATGAAGTGTTTAGAGATGCAAGTCTGCCAGTTTACCCAGTTTACAGTTAGAATCTGTGTCTAGATATAGAATTAATTGATCAAAAAGCATGCTTTTGTAAAATTTCATGAACTTAGAATGTGCATCTATTTCATTACTATTGCCAAGAAAACCCCAGTTTTGTTGTACAAAGCTTCTTGTTTCAGTTCTATTTTTTCCTTTTATGAATTTTAGTTTTAGATTCAGTATTTACATTCCCCTTGTATCTCTGGTCCAATTTTAGTACCCTTCAGTCCTGACACTCAGTTCTGAAGATTGACATTTGTGCCCTATGGTGTTTGTATGGACTCTACATCCAGACTAACTAGATTTGAATGCTAGCTTTCCCATTGGCTAATTTTGTGAGTGCAATGGACTTTTTTCACCTGTCTGTGTCTCAAGTTTCTCATTTGTATGACAGAATACTAGTAGCATTTAAATCTTAAGGTTGTACTTAGGGGTAAGAATATTTCTGGAACAATGCCTAATACAATAAATGTGTTTATTATTTATTTATTTATTATTTCTTTTATTTCAATTAAAAAAAGCATTTAGGGTCTATGTTTTTAGTACTACTTTAAACTTCATAACTTTTGCTTCATACTATATTTTACTTATAACTTTTAAATTAATTCATAATTGTACTCTGTTTTCTTCATTTGCACAAGAATTTTATAGGACATTGTCCTCTAGAAGTTCAATGAGGTTGGCTGCATTTCAATAATTCATTTTATATGTCATTATCAAGGAATGTAGCCTATCAATTCTCTATTTAAAATGAAATTGTTTATTTTACTTGTGTACCAATAGATGATTTGGGCATTTTTAATTATTCCATGGATATAAGGAATTATTGCATGAATGAAAGTAATTATTACATTTGTGAAAATAGTCAAGCTTGTTAAATAGTGGACTAGTACATTCAAATCCACCATAGCTATGTTGTCTTAGCTAATAAGATTTTTCAAAATTAAGAAAGAAATGTAAAAATAATTCCTTAGAAATAATTATTTAGAAATTGCTTCACAATTTCTTTATTCTTTAGAAACCATTTTTATATTGTTAATTGCTATCTTGTTCAAAACAGAAAAGAAGGCTTAAGCCTATTACATTTTCCTGAAATTGTAAAGTTTTCAAATTGTCTTTTGTCCTTTTTAATGTTTTTTTCATAGACCCATTGTGATGTCCATATTTCCATTTTTTGCTGTTTATGGCTGATTGAGAATCTTCTTCCCCTCTCTTTTTTCAAACTTGTATTTATTATTTTATTTTATTTTTTGTAAACAACATATGTGGGGATTTTCCTTTACCCATTCTAACAATTATCCCTATCTAAACAAGAAATTCAGCCTGCTTACATTTAGTGTAACAAATGACATAATTGTTTTTATTACTTGCATTTTTATTTTATGTTGTCTGTTTATTTTACTTTGCTATTGTTTTTGTTTCCTTTTTTATTACTTTGCTGGCTTTAATGCACTTGTGTTATTTCCCTTTTTTGCCTTGCTAATTAAGTTCTACTGTGCTTTTCAATATGGTAGAACTCATTTTCCATTCTGAATAATCATGATTTAATATATTGTTTTTCTTTGTTATAATAATGAAATAAAATGACATATCTTTGACCATAATCCAAGATAAAAGCATTAAAAAATGTTAATTTCTCCAATTCTATCTTTTGTCTCTTCTGCTTGGCTGAAAAATTGCTAAAATCTCAGTTGTTTATCATATTAAAGTTTATTTTCACATATGCAAATTCCATAGGATCTTTAGCAATTCTGACCAGGAATTCTCTGAAATTTAGTGACTTCAGAAAGTTTTTCTATTGTTTGATTTTACTTCCTCAACTATGACCCCTCAATCACTATGCCAACAGAGTTGAAAGTTTCAAAGCTATGTTCATATGCTTTACTTCCGTTAACATTTTACTGTTCTGTATCTGTACCCTCAACTAATTGCAAGAGAGACTGGAAAATACCATTTTTTCAAAAAGGAAATGATGTAAACACATAGCATTTTCTGAGCTTACTTTTTTACCTCTCTAAATTTTGGAAGAATTTATCACTTTTAATTTCAGGCTAGTATTGTTCTCCATGTATGTCATTTGTTTTTAAACATTTTCAAAACATTTTCATCAGAATCAGAAGGAAATGCTGTTCTTCTTAAGGAGAACATATTAGATTTGTTTATTGGAAATAGGGAGACTAAGGGAAAACAGATAGTTATTTGGGAAGATATAACAGTTGAGTTGCAATATTTACCCATGAAAGTGGTGAGTCAAGAACATAGAGCTCACCCAAATGAAACAGGAAGTACACTGGCAGGTTCCACCTACAGTGTCCTTGGTTGCAAGTTCTTCCTTATGCCACTGTTTTGTTAAGGAAAATTGCAAGCAAAAAACCAAAGCAGGCTGTTGATTGTCTATCTAGCTTTCCTGTAGAATAATTCTCATGAGAAACGTGAGAAGGCTTCAGACAAATGATGAAGTTTTAGCCAGTGCTTTGTGGTTGTAAATATGAGGAAGTTTTTAAGCCTGGGGGCGCCATAACTTTTTGGTTATTTCAGAATACTGCATTTCACATAGAATGATTCATGTCAGCAAAATTAACAAGTGCTGGTAGATTTAGCCACCTAGGAGAAAACTCTGGGAGTGCAGTAGTAGGTTTTGTGATTTGTCTTGCTCATGACTACTTACTACTTTCAATTATTTCTCTGCCCTTTATAGAGCACATTTGACTAAGATAGCATAGTAAGAAGGGAGTAAAAATAGTACACAAGGATAGATGTTTGATTTTTGTGTTTATTTTTACATTATCTTTTCTTTTGATTTGTATTTTTTGGCAGTGTTGAGGTTGGAACTCAGGTCCTTCATTCACTAGGCAGTGGCTTTACTACTTAAACCACATATCCTGCCTTTCTTGTTTTAACTATTTTCAGATAGGGTCTTGTGGTTTTGCCCAGGCTAGCTTGGACAATCCTCTTGATCTCTGTGTCCTGAATAGCTGGAATTATAGACATGAGCCACTGGATCTGGACCTTATTTTTCCATTTTTCAGATCAATATTCTTATTTAATTTTTATTTTGTTAAAATAATGTGTCAAGTGTTATCTGACACTCTGAAATTTGCTAAGTGGTGTCTTTGGTTTTCATGAAAGAATTTTTCCATGCCTAGCTACAGAATTCTTGAGCTTCAAAAACTTTTCTCTCAATGTATTGTGACCTATTAATGATTCAAGTACTGTGATCAACTATGCGGTATGATTTAATAATGCTATTTTTGTAAAGCTTTGAAAACCTCTTACCATCATTTTCCTCTAAGAAACATTATATTGTTGGGATATTTGGAAGACTCTCTCTTATATTTTTTGTTCAACAATTTTAGAAGATATTTCTGAGTCTGATTTTCTTTCCCTTTTTTTTTTTTTTTTTTGGTGGAGCAGGGGTTTGAACTCAGGGTTTCATTCTTGCAAAGTAGGCACAATACCACTTAAGCCACATTTCCAGTCTATTTTGTTCCAGTTATTTTGGAGATGAGATCTCATAAACTATCTGACTGGGCTTACCTCAAACAGTGATCCTCCCAAATTCAGCCTACTAAGTAACTAGAATTACCAGTGTGAGCCACTGGTCGCTCAGCTTGATTTTTAAAATGAATTTTGCTTGAATCTAAATGAGCCATTTCAAGCTAAATGAGCCATTTCAAGCTGAAGAATGCAGTCATTCTTTTTATTATAAAAATAAATAATCCTTTATTGCTTACTTGTTGTTGTTCTTCTATCCCCTTTGTTTGTTCTGATATGTCCACACTTGAATGCACTTTACAAACTTGTTCTGTAGTTTTTGCATCTCTCCTTTCACTAGTTATACTTTATCTTTACTTGCTGCATATTTTGCCATGGCACTTGCCATTCTAATTTAATAATTTCTTAGATTAATCAGTTTTTAGTTTGTTGATTAAATTTAAAATTATAAAATTAGGTAAAATAATATTATGAATCATTCCTTATTTAAAATTATTGAGACCTCTTACTGCTTTTTAGTTGACAAACTTACCTGTGTCCATCTAATTCTTCCTTTTTTTTGATTCTTTAGTGACCATCTTTAGTTGTTGTTTCTTTGCTTGCTCAGAATTTTGTGTAATGTCAGTTGCAAGGCAAGCCATTAGTGATGGTGGCAAGCACCATAGTTTCTATAATATTATTTAGGTGTACTGAGAGCTCAAAGAGTCAGAATAGGCCTTTAAAGAATCATAAGAGCAAGGCTTGATGGCCAGTAATCTTCATTATTTGGGAGGAGGAGATATTAGAATCAGGAATTTGAAGCCAGCCTGGGCAAGTTTAGGGATATTAGAAACAAAATACAGACAAAAGGGCTGGGGGCGTGGCTCAAGTGTTAGAGGGCTTGCCTGGCATGTTTGAGATGCAGGATTCAATCTCCAGTACTAAAAAAATAGTGCATATGCCAGTGTCCAGGTAAGTAAGTACTCTCCATGATCCATAACATTCAGTATCTCCTGAGCTGTCATCCATGGTCAATAGCAACACCTGTGTTTGTGCAGTGATCACACTGCATAATAACTTCTGAGGTGATTCCAAGGGGCCAAAACCTAGCATGTTTTATTCTTCTCTGGCTAAGCCCTTGTGCCCCAAGAAGAAGGATTGCAGTTGGCTTTTTTCCTGGTTTATAATATGTTCCCAAATGAAAATGTGGACTTAATTAAAGCTTTACTCATGGATTCAAGGAGACATAAGACTTCACTCTGTTTCAGAACCCGAGATATAACCAGTGTTGAGTAAAAAGAGCACCCTGCCCTGTCTTTGTCTCCCTGAGGTTGTAATGAACCAGCATAACTCCTTCTCAGAATTCTAGACCTGTTTTCATTCAGATGATGGCCTTGCTCTAGAAAGAAGAAGAAAAGGTGGCTAGAAAAAAGAGCTCTCTCCAGTACATTATCTTGCAGGAATCTACACATCTTGTTACTTTTAAAGAACACTGTATTGGCTGGCCAAGGTGTGGGGGAAGCATAAATAGGATAATAACCTATGTTTATTGCAGTGCTATTCACAATAGCCAAGCAATGGAAATAGCCAAGATGCCTCACTACTGAAGAATGGATTAAGAAAATGGTATTTATACACAGTGGAATTTTATTCAGTCACAAAAAAGAAAGAAATTTTGTCATTCACAAGTAAATGGATGGAACTGGAGAACATCATCTTAAGTGAAGTTAGTCAGGCTCAGAAGGCCAAAAATCATGTGTTTTCCCTTATATGTAGATTACAGACCTAAAACAAATGCAGCAATATTATGGGACACAGGTCACACTAAGGGGAGACTGCGCACAGGAAGGATAGGGCAAGGGAAGGAAACCAAAAACTTGAGTTGATGTGCTCACTGTATAGGCACGAATGTAAGAATCTTAAACTGGCTAAAACCAGTATGGGAAGGGGACTGAGGAGTAGTAAAAAGGTTTGCTAGAGAAGAACCAATTTGCTTTGTAATATACATATGCATGGAAACAACACAAGGAATCTCCCCATATAACTATCTTTATTTCAAAGTAGCAAACCACCATGTCTTTCTTATTATCTTTTATATTTTTTCTTCTACAAAATCAGAGAACAAGAAGGCAGAACAGGTACTGCTCAGAGTGGGGGGGTGGGCACAGGGAAGGTGCTGCAAATAATGTATACATATGTAACTAAATGCAAAAATTATACCTATTGAGGGTGTTCCAGAAGTTGAGGGGGGGAGGGGAAGAAAGACAACAGCAGAGGAGGTGACTTCAAGTATGATATATTTGATACTTTGTTAGAACATTTGCAAATTCCCCAATGTACCCCCACCCAGCATAACAAGAGATAAAAGAAGAAGAAGAAGAAAAAATTAAAACTTTATCTCAAAACCATAGCAAAAACAGCTGGAGAGCATCCCACAGGCCCTGAGTTCAAACTAACTTTATGATTCATAGAAATTATTTGTTACATTTTAAATACATTTATTGCAATTAGATACTCATGTTTTATTTCTGTGTGCCTTTTTGTTGTTTTCTTTTATTGAAGTAGTTTGATGAATGTCTCTGTGTTTTTGTTTATTGCCATATTTAATTGTGAAATTTTAAAATATATCAATGATTTCCTTTATAATTTCTGAATTAGACAAAAATGAGATTATATTACACTAACCAGTTATTAACAAATGTACTATACACATATAGAACAACCTTAGTCTCTTTAAAAATTATGTAATATTTAAATAAACAATTAATAGTTAAACTGAACTCCTATGTGTTTATATTTGTTTATTTCCAACATTTTCTTCTTTTCAGTAATATTATCCTGAGCCATTTGTAAAGGTAACAGTCCCCATTATCAACAGGGAATTCAAGACCCCCATGGTGTGTCTGAATATGTAGCACTGAATCCTATCTGTACTATTTTCTTTGCTGAATGTACATACATGTGACAAAATTTAATTTGTAAGTTAGGAACAAGTTCAGTTAGGTATAAGATAAGAGATCAACAACAACTAATTATAAAATTATACATTCATAGGCATATATTGCAATAAAATTTATGTGAATGGTCTCTTTCTCTCAAGATATCTGACTGTATTATTTTCACCCTTCTTGTGATGATGTGAAATTATGTAATACCTGTGTGATAAGATGTAAAGTGAATGATGCAGGCATCATGATATGTAGTCTACTATGCAGTGTTTAGTTGAACACAAGCACTATGATACTGTACCAGTGAACCGATAATAGAAATGACTTAAGTGGCACATATAGCATGGCTATATTGGATGGAAGACAGCTTCATGCCCCCGATAGGACAGAGCTAAGCAGTGAGAAATTTCATGATGCTACTTAGAACATGTAAAATTTATGAATTGGACCTGGAATTTTCCATTTGATATTTTTTGACTATGGTTGACTGTAGTGAAACTGCATAATTGGTACCACTATATATCTTTTGCAAATAGATGTAAAATTAGTGGATATATAGTGTGAAAGGATCCTTAGTTATTTATATAAAATAGCGAAGTAGTTATTTGTATAAATTATTAAAAAAAAAATTCTGAGTCAAACTAAATATTACTTGAATATTTACTGAATATTATCAAAATTTGTCACAAGTATTGACTTATGTAGGTTATTAACTATATAAAATATTGTTTAATGCTTCACATCTTTGCTCAGAGTATATAGGATCCTTGTTTTTAATGTTTTCAATTTACAAACTGAAAAATGGTAACTATTTTTAATTTAATTTTTTTATTTGAGTGTGATTGAGTATCTTGTCATATATAAATCACTATAAATATATGTTCTTAAGTAGCTACTTTAACCAAGACATTAGTCTTTTGTTCATTGACTTATAAAAGTTATTTTATGTTCACATAATAATTCTGTCATGTAAATTAAAGATTACTTTTTCTCACAATATAACTTAGCAGCAGAAGAGAACACCAACACTACATATCAGATAGGAGGTTGGCTTCTAGGTTTTATGTCACTTGTAAAACTTCGTCGGGGTTGAGGAGAAACCTCAGCTGTGTGAGTGACTACCAGAACCATATCACCAAAATAAACATGCATTTTGAATGCTACTGCTTTCGCCTTACCTGAAATCCCCTTGCTTTTAGAAAGAATTTTCTCTATATCTCAGCCTGTGCTATCATTCTGCTTTTAACTGAGAGCTGAAATGAACTCTTCCTTAAGTTCAGTTGCATACTAAAACCCAAATCTTACCCAGAAACTAGTAATAAGGGAACAACTAGGTAAATATTGGGACCCTATGAAGAAAAAGATACATGAGGAAAATGTGATAATGAATACTGAGATAGTCTTTTGTTCAAGTTTTTAAGTATCAAGGCCACATAGGAATTGAAAATGTTTAAATCACTTGTATTTTCCTAAGAGAAAACTTTTTTGTGCTCTTTTCAGAACATACTCATATGTTTGTAAAAACATTTTGCAGACAA
Source organism: Castor canadensis (assembly GCF_047511655.1). Taxonomy (NCBI): domain Eukaryota; kingdom Metazoa; phylum Chordata; class Mammalia; order Rodentia; family Castoridae; genus Castor; species Castor canadensis. The sequence goes on along the minus strand of NC_133392.1, from coordinate 102,794,276 downwards.
CAGTAAACTCTTGTGTGCTATCATGTTATTCCATCAATTTACTAGTATTTCTTAATGTAGATGGGTGCCCCTTTGTTTGGTGCATATATGTTAAGGATTAATATTTCCTCTTGATGAATTGTTCCTTTAATTAATATAAAGTGACCTTCTTTGTCTCTTCTGACTGATGCTAGTCTGAGGTCTACTTTGTCAGATGTGACTATAGCTAATCTTGCCTGTTTATGAGGTCCATTTGTTTGGAAAACTTTTTTCCACCCTTTGTCTTTAAGCCAGTGTTTATTTTTTTCAGTGAGATGAGTCTCTTGTAAGCCACAATGGTTGGGTCTTGTTTTTTAACACAATTTGCTATTCTATGTCTTTTGATTGGGGCATTGAGGTCATTTACTTTCAGTGTTAATATTGAGAGGTGTCTGGTTTCCAGTCATTTTATTCCCCTGTTGTTTAGTTTTGCCTGTTCCTTGTTTACTGGTCTATTTGCTCAAAAGGATTTATTCTTTCTTGAGTCTTCCTGTCTTACTCTACTTTCTTCTTCTATATGTAAAAGTCCTTTAAATATCTTCTGTAGTGCTGGTTTGTAGTTGTGAATTCCTTTAGTTTATCCTTGTTATGGAAGGTTTTAATTTCTCCTTCAGTAAGAAAGGATAGTTTTGCTAGAAAGACTAGTCTAGGCTGACTGTTGCTTTCTTTCCTAATATTTCTTATATAGCAGAAAATATTAATCAATTTATTGAGATATAATTCATATACTATAAAATCCACTTCTTTTAGTGGACAGTCTAATACTCCTAGTAAACTTACAGAATTGTACATCAATTTCTGCTATTCAGTTTTGTATTTTTATCACCCATATGCAGCCAGTCCCTATTAGCCACATATGACATTTCAGACTTTAGACTTCTGAATTCCAGACTTATAAAGGATAAATTTGTGCTATTTTAAGTCATTGAGTTTCTGGAAATTTATTACAGAAATTATAGGAGACAAATATACTGGGTTATACAATAAATTAATGTTTAGCTATATAGAAAGTTGTCAACCCATTTTGCCAAGTGATTGCACAATTTTATGTCTGCTGAAAATACATGAGAAGGCTGGTTTCTTCTTGTTATTAACAGCACTTTGCACTGCCTGTCTTTTCTGATATAACCCCTCTACTGGATGTGAAATAGTGTCACATTGTGGTCTTTATATTCAATTCCATATTAATAAGTAATGTTGGTCATGTTTTATGTATCTACTTGGCACATGGATCTTTTGGGTGACATGTTTATTCTATCTTTTTACTGCATTAAAATTGTGTATTTATCTTATTGAGCTGTGAAAGTCACATAATCTATAAATTTGGTATATTAGCATTTTCTCCCACAACTTCTAGGTTTTGACTTTTCCATTTAGTGTAGTCTGTTTAAAATCATGGCCATTTTATTTATTTTTTGGAGGCTATATTCCTTTTTTGTTGTTATATTATTATTGTACTGGGGGTACATTGCGACATTTACAAAAGTTCTTACAATATATCATAGTTGAATTCACCCCTTCCATCATTCTCCTTTATCCCCCTATCCTTATTCCTGGAATAGTTTCAACCTGTCTCCTTTTTCCATTTACATACATGTGTATATAACATTTCCACAACATTTAGCCTCCTACACACTTTCCTTATATACTCCCCCCTCCTACTGGTACCATCCCCAGACAGGACATGTTTTACCTTCCTGTTCTCTGTTTTAAAAAAAGATATTTTGTTTGTTTAAGATGGTTATACTGGAAGTTTCCTTATGACATTTCCATATATATATATATATGTATTGAAAATTGAATTGGTTAAATTTTTCTGCCAAATTTCTTTTATTGCTTTTGCTCTTAAATTGTTGTGTATGAAACTTGCCTAACACAAGGTCAGAGATATGTACTTTATTTACTTCTAAAAGTTTATATTTCATCTTAAATTTAAAGCTGTGATCTATTTTGTGTTAGTTTTTGTGTACAGTGTGAGATAAAGGACAAAACTCATCCTTGAGTATGTGGATTTCTGATGTCTCAATTTTATTCCATTGAACTCCATGATTCTACTTTATTTTTACTTCTATATACTTTTGAAACTAACACATATCTTCTTATTTTATACTTGTAGTCAAGAACATTTTGGTGGTTTTAGTGGCCTGGGACATGGATCAAGTAATGGAGTGCCTCAGTTCAAAACCCAAGGAGCACAAACACACGCACAAAGAATGTTTTGGTGGTTTTAGATTGTTTTCATTTCCACTTAAATATTAGAGTCAGTTTGTCAATTTGTCCATGTAATTTCTTCAAAGAATCAAGCCAGAATTTTCGAGAGTTTTGTGTTCAATCTGCTGATCAATTTGGGAAGTATTATACCTTAACATCATTATCTTTACTCATGGACAAGAAATACCTTTCCATTTACTTAGATTATCAAATTTTTAAGAATGTTCAGTGATTTTCAGAGTATAAATGTGGACTTCATTGTTAAATTTATTCCTATCATTTTATTGGAAAATGTAGATCTATAATTATATTGCATATAATGTGTATCCTGTGAAGTGACTGGATTTATTAATTAGTGTTTAAGTTTCTTTGTTAATTTCTGTGATTTAGCTCAGACAGAATGCTGTCATGTGTGAAAAGGATGATTGTGCTTCTCCCTTCTTGGTTTGGATTGCACTGGCTAGGATCCCTAACACAATGCTGAATAGAAATCATGAAATATATACTTGTATTTCCCCCAAATTGTTAGAGAACATTCAGTGTCTCAACACAATGTAGAATGCTAACTTGGGGGCTTTCTTTATATATTCTTTATCAGGTTGAGTGCATTCCATTATGTTTCTAGTGGTTTTTTTTCTTTGCTTTTTTTTTCTTTTTTGAGCTTTTATTGCCCTTTAATTTGCAGCTGAATGGCAGACATTGGTGGGAGGTTTTCTGTATTTGTTGAAAGGATCATGTAGTTCTTGTCCTTTAATCTATTAATATGGTGTTTATATTATTTTTAGTCATTCATCCTATCCTGCACTTCCATTATAATCTTACTTAGTTATGATTTATGGTTCTTTTTATATTTGCTAGAATTGGTTTGTTTATTTTGGAGATTTTTTTCCATCTGTATTAATGAAGGATGTTGGTTTATAATAATTTCCTGTTGTGATATCTTTGTTTGATTTTTGGTGTTAGGGATGTGTTCACTCCCTACTGCTATGTTTCTGGGAAAAATTGGAAAGCTTGATGCTATTTCTTCTTTAAGTTTTTACAATACAGACATCTATACCTGTATTTTTCCTGTTAGGAGTATTTTACATTTTTGATTTTTAATTTCTGATTCCACTTTTGTATTATTTTGGTCCTCCAAATTTTCAAGTATTTATTGATATTTTTTAAGGTTACTGACAATTTCATTTTGGTATTTGATCTTCTGTTAATCGCATAAATTTTCAAATTCATATATGGTACTTTTCAGAATTTTTTAAATATATTTATCACATTCATTACATTTTTAATCACATTTTTCTGATAACTGATATTTAGCTATGTTGATGTTTCTATCCTTACTGGGCATCCCATTTCCTTAATTTCCATTTCTATCTCTATTTTACTGTGTTTCTAATTTTCTGTCATTTCCACTTTTTTGATAGGAAATTTGATTATGAATTACAAGTTTATTTTCTTTTTTATTGCATGCAGACAATGCAATAAATTGCCTCAAAGAATGGATTTGACTCATCTTACATGTAGATGAGTATCCCATTATGTTTGGTCCGTATATATTTGATTGAATTTAAGCTATTTGGAGATTTTAATCATTTTTCTGATTTATAATTTAATTTAACTGTGGTTAGTTACCATGACCTGTAAGTCATCCATTAAGTTTATTCACACATAATTTTCATTGCTGACAATATGAACAATTTGGTCATTATTCCATATTCTTTGAAATATGTAAATTAGTAATTAAAATTTGTTTTTTATACTTTAGCTGGTATTCTTTAGTGGGTATCCTATGCATGTCAATTATTTCATCATTTAGTAATGTTAAATTATATTATGTTTGTAACTTTCTTTACCTAGTTTTTCTATAAATTATCAAAAATATGTTAAAATTTCTAGGAATGATTGGAGATTTGTCTCTTTCTCTTTGAATTTTATCAATTTATGTGTTATATTATACATGCAGCTCCTGGTAATGGTTGCATAATATTTAAGTGTGTTTTGTCATCCTATTGAATTGAACATGTTTTTCAATATCAAATATTCCTGTTTATCTTTCAAAATATTTTGTTCCACTTTCTACCTTGCAAGACCAGAATTTTTTGTGTAGTATATTATATAGCTCCCCATTCTTTAGCATTTAACATTCTCTGTCTCTGTACTTGTAAATGACATTTGATTCTTGTTTTTATGATGCTGTTATCTAATTTGACAACCACAATATTTTACTTACAGTATATAGTATATTGCCTTTGGTATAAGTACTGTTATTTTAGTTGTCTCTTTCTTGGATTAATTAAGTATATATTAATTTCCTATATTTAGTTTTGCTTGATCTATATATTATCAGTATATCCATTATCCTACACTACAGTGTGTAATATGATGCTTAGTTGGTAACCATCTTTTGTAAATTAGTATTCTTATTGTTTCTTAATTCATGTAAGAATCAAAAAGTTCAATTGCAATTACCTCTTCTACATTTGATATATTTTAAATATATTTTAGTTTACTTTATAAACTAAAAAATTAGCTATTGTATGTCCTTTAAATGTCGGCATTCTTTAGATACCTACCTTTACAAGGCTCTCCACTTCTTTCTGAAACTTCATACTTCCCATCCTTAGTTTTGTCCCTTGACTCAATTTTATCTAGCTATGATTTGCTGCTATTTTCCTGATATTTTTTCCTACATTTCAACATTTTTATTTTATGACTATTTTTAAATTTTAAATTAAGTTTATTTACATAAAAATCAACATTGTTTATAGTAATGAGATAATATATCATGTATTATTACATGCATATATCATGTCTTATTTATTCAAGTTAAATATATCCACCTCCCCAATCATTTATCATTAATCATAAAAAATTTAAATACTTTTTTAGGTTATACAAATGCATATGATTTAGTTTTATCTATAGTGACCCTGCTGTGCAATAGTATGACCAAACTTTTTGCCTCTTTCTAAAAACCTGGTACACACTGATGAAACTTTCTCCAACCTTCCTCCCCTATACTCTTTTAGCCTCTATTCTCCATTTTGATGAATCTTCTTTTTAAGATTGCTTTATGAATGGGATGATACAATATGTGTCTTTCTGTGCCTAACTTATTTCACAAACATGATCTCTGGTTCCATCAATGTCATCACAAATTGGTCAGAGGATTTCATTCTTTTTATGACTGAGTAGTGTTATTATGTATATGTCCCATGGTTTCTTAGTCTTTATCAGTTGATAGACATATAGTTTGCTTCCATTCCCTAGTTCTGATGAGTGATGCTGCAATAAATATGGGAGTACATATGTATTTTTGATATATTGACTTTGTTTTCTTTTTATAAAATTCCAGTAGTGGAATTTTTTAATTTTTGTGGAACTTCTGTACTGCTTTTCATAACAACTGTACTAATTTGCATTCCCACCAATAGAGTATGTAAGGGTTCCCTTTTATCCACATCTTAGCCAGCACTGTGAATTCTGATGACCAGATTGTTTTTTCTCCTGTTTTTTAATTTCCCCATATTGCCCATTATAGTAAAGGAACAGAGCCTGCACCATGACTGTATGTGTAAATTATTTAGATTTTCCAGCATTAATTGATCCTGGACAGTATGCAATGTGTAATAAATAGTAGTTCAAGTTTTCTATAATGTTATTTGTTTCATTTTCTCTGATGACTCTGTCAAATTCTGAGAGAGACACATTGAAATGATTATAATTTATAAATATGCTGTGTATTTGTTAATTTTTTATTATGTATGTCAATATAATATTTATTTTATGAACTCATATATTATTGAATTTTAACATTTTCAAAATGAGAGCATTCAATCTGAGACTATAATTTTCCCCCAAATCATGTACGTGCAATCTCATTGAGTGTTCTTTTTAGCTCTCACATGAAACTTGGGCCAAACTGCATTATGTTTAACAAATGGTCTTTAAGCTATGTGGGACCATGTTCTAATTTCAAAGATGATGAAATTTTATTAAATTTTTGCTCTGTTTTGCTTGTACTTTTAAGATATTTAGAGAGGAGAAATATGAAAGTTTAAGTATTTTGGAAAAATTATTATTGTTTTTGTTTTTGGTAGTACTGATGATTGAACCTAGGGTCTTTTTCATGCTGGCAAATACTCTACTTCCAGGCCTAGAACAATTCTTTCTAGGAAATTGTTTACATCATTTATTGACAATTCCCATTATCTTTATTACAAGATAGGCAGTGAATGTATTATGTTGAGTAGCTTGACTATCTCATTATGTTTTGACATTATTTTCTAAAATGTCTTAACATCTTTCTGAACATATGAATTATTTTCTGGAATATTTTGAAAAAGTTATTAAAACCAGACAATAAATCAAATGAAAACAGTAATCAGCAGTATTTATTATGTCTGTGATATATGCTAGAACCTGTGTTAAATTGTGATTCTCATTTAATTCATATAGTAGTCCATGGGATTGTTTATTTCTGTTTTAACAACACAGAAACAAAGTTTCCACACATTTCTATTAATTTTCACAATTTCTGGTCTTGAATTCAAATTTAGTTATGCCTGTCTCCAGAAGCCATGTTCTTACATTATGTTATATAACTGTTAGATGAGAATTAGTGAGTACCATCATGTTTATTTTGAAACTGTATCTATGAGACAGTGTTAGCTACAAAGTAGAATATCATGTACATTTCATATTTTCAACAATGAGCGGCTAAAACATTCATTTATCAATTTGAGAGTGATCATTATCTATGTCTCTTGTTCTCAGAGGCAATAGTCTTGAGTGCTAAACATAATAGAAAAAATAAATTTAATTGCCTTCCAGAAACATATAGTTAATTAAGGGAATTGCAATGTACCATGGTATAGCTGTATATTTATAATATAAAGATTTTTGATTATGAAAGAGAGAGACACTTTTCTAACTTCAATTATTCAATACTATTTTCTACATATAGTTTTAAGTTCTACTCAAAACATTAATTTATAATGATTGTCTAGATTAGTAAATAACATAATTAACAATCTAGTCCTATTTTCTGACACACTTTGTATTTTTTACCACTGTATGCATATTACCTAACCATTTTAAATTGTTCACTGTCTCCTCAATTTTTACATGCATAGAAGCATTAAAATCTTGAAAAACCTCACCTCCTTTTCAAAATATATTCATTATTTGTAATATGTATCATATGATAATGATAGGTTACAATTGGATCCTGTATTTCATATTGTTATTGCAGCCAAATACATAATTTAAAAATATTTCTGATCTTAATCTACTTGCAAAAGCTGAAAGTTCTGTAATGCTGAGGTATACTATTTAGGCAAGGAGAAAGTGGTCTCATGAGCAAATCATATAGCTGCTAAAGGTAAAAATTCCATTCTATTTCTTTTTCCAGACCGGGATGGCACCTGCCCTCTTTAAGTCACTGTATATCTTTACATTGCCATATTAACTGTAATTCCTTCAGAGAAGTCTTAGGAGACCACTTGTGTTAACTCTTAAGATAACAAAAAAATAATTGATTAGGTAAAAAATCATTAGTACATATTAAAAGCAAATTGACATACAAAAATTTATTATCCAAAAGTGTGAATATTGGATGCTAAGAATATTGTCGTTTTCATGGCCAATTTCAATGCACAAAGAAAAAGGCACATGATAAAAAACATATGAGGGATGAATGCCAATTACCACTCAAAGGACCAAACAAATTTTCAGAGTATAATATACAATCAGGATACTAGAACAAAATTATGTTTTCATTGTAGAGAAACAATTTAAATCTTGCTACATTTACCATGTTGACGGAAAAACATGTAGCTGAATGACTGTCAGTACAGATGGATTTGTCTATAAATGGATAAATTTTGGAAGGTTTTTAATGCTCCACTCCACTTTCCTTTTAATGAGCTACATCAATGTGTTTACCTCAACAATGTAATGAATTCAGAAAATCTTGAACTTGAATCCTTAGTTTGGTCTCATGCGTATGTGTAAAATTATATTCTTTACACATCTACATAAAAAGGATATTTTTCTACAAATTTTGTGCATAAGTATATTGGAATGAATAAAAACATGATAAATATAATGGAAATAGGTTAATAACTATCTTTATAGTGCTCCTCCTTAGACTTCAAGATATTAAAATATTAAGACCATAGTAGTTTTGTATAAAGAGTTGTTTAATGTATGTGAGATATTTGTGAAACTTTTAAAACTTGAAACTCAGACTTATATTTGTAGAGTAATTAAAACAGTAAGTCATGTTACTAATTAGCTATATGAACCATATTAAGGGTTTTGAGTATACACATTAGAGGATATAGGTCAATTAATGCAAAAATTCCAGATATTTTATGTATATTATAACAACCAGGATTTCTTATCCATAATAACAGTACTTCAACTACTAAGCTGTATTTAGCAATTTAAGACTTATGTCAAAGTACTCAGGGACAACAGACAAGATAAACATAGTTTATTAGTAAAAAAATGAAAAGGTTTAGAATTACAAAACTCATATTTTTTGTGTCTCACAGGTATGGCTTTGCATGGTTTTTAATACCAATATTCAGGTTTACAAGGTATCTTTTTTTCTATAATACCATATGAGTGGATGAGGCTTTCAACAATGCCAATACATTTATTACAGAGTTGTAGCGAGTTCAAATGGTTTCCCTATTAGAGTAAGTAAAACATTATTTGCTGTGGGAAAGGAAGAACCCCTGTTTGGTTCACATATCTATGACAGTTAGATACCAACAAATGTGTCTTTGGGGAGTGTGAAACATGGTTTTTATACTCATCCCAAGAGAGAGGAAATGAGTAGTTTATTTTCAACCTTCTCTTGGCTTCCAAAACTTTTATAGTGGCCTGAAGACAGAAAATAGAATTTTATCATAGACAAATACAAATGTAAAGGCACTAGTCAAAGCATCCAGAGTTAGTTGAATTCTCTGTAAAGAGAGTGATGGCAACAGTAGACACAAATTCTCTGCCCCCCCCCAATCCAAGAGTTACTACTAATAATAGAAAATATGACGGGCATCAATCACAAAGGCTTTTAGATCAGACCTCAAATCTCAATTTATAGTCAGCATTTGATCTGTCTTAAATATACAACATTATTTCTCCACATCTTCTTTTTCACAGGCAGCCTCTTTTCATCATATGTGCCAAAACCATCAATTCTTATTTGTTTTTTCAACATTTTTATTAGTGTATCAATATTATATGGGGGTTTTATTGTGACTTTTCCATATATGTATACAATCTACCGCAGTTTGATTCTTCCTCTCCACTATTCTCTCTCTTCCCTTTCCTTCTTCTTAAAATGACTTCAACAGGTTTCATAGTTCCAGTTCATACATGTGTAGAAAATAATATTTACCCTCTTTTACTCTCTTCATTTACCTTCTCCCTCCCACTAGTACCTTCCCCTTAACATGACCTGATTTATATTCCTGACCTTCATTTTTTAAGTGTCTGTTCATTTTTCAGTGGAGTTTTTGCCATTCTTTGTTTGTAGGACATCTGGGCTGTTTCAATAGTTTGATTCTTATGAATAATGCTAAAATAAATAGGGGCATCCAAGTGTTTTTATTGTATCTTGACTTAACATTCCTTCAGATATATGCCCAGGAGTTGTATTGCTGGATCAGATGATGAATCTAATTTTAGTTTTTTAAGGAAACTCGATACTGATTTCCATAGTGATTGTACTAATTTATAATCCCACTAACACTGAATGAGGTTCCTCTTTCCCAAATCCTGGCCAACTTTTTTTTGTTTGTGGTGTTGATGATAGCCATCCTAATTGGAGTGAGAGGAAATATTAATGTGATTCTGATTTGCATACCTTTATGACCAGGGATGTTGGGCATTTCTTCATGTGTTTTTAGCTATTCACACTTCATTCTGTGAAAATTTCTGCTCAGCTCATTTGGCCATTTTTTCATTGGATCATTAATTCTTTGGGAGCTTAGTTTCTTTGAGTTCCCTGTAAATTCAGAAAACCATCATTTTGTCAGTGTACTCATATGGCATACAATCTGCAAGTCAACAATCCATAAACACAGCAGATCTACTAGTTAAGAAATTATGCAGTGATGCAAATTGATGATCCAGTTACATTTGCCAGAATTGTCATTGATCTCATCAGACTATGAATCAGTGTGCTGCCAAAGACATGTGTATGTGTCTGTCTCATTTATACTACAAGTTGAAAATTGATTTTTTTCAGAGATTTGGTGTTTAATATGCCATTGTAGTTCTTGGTAATAAATACAGGTTTTAGAAATTTATTATGACGAACTTAATTGAAATAAAGACAAGGTTTTCAGTTGACATTTGAATGGTGATTTAGAGAGAGAATATTATAATCCAGAATGTTTTAAAGTATTTAATTACTCCTGGAAGTATAAAAGGGAAATACTCACTTATTAAAATTGTTTTCTTGTGAAAATACTAACATCACAGTTGACAACTAATCTTTTGCCAGGTAAGTTCAGGTTTTATTAAATTTTGGGATGAAATTATAATGGTTTCATTGGATTCTATAGAAATCTCCAATTTGATAGAATTCCCATTTTGGTAGCTATATTTTAGTTTTTACTTTTCAGTGTTGACCTGCTTGTCTGTCGAACACTAAAAATATGTTTTATTTCTATCCTCTATTGAAACAAAAAAACATATAGTCAGTTTTCAGCACTGTCCTGCATGTGCATATCTTGTCCCTAACATCATCTGACTCTAATGACCATGACTCATGTCCATTGAGAATATATTCATTTCCTCTTGATGCTGTAACAACTTACCACAAACTCTGTGGCTTAAGAAACACACATTTATTCACTTATAATTCTAGAGGCCTGCTGTCTTCCTAGACTAAAATCAAAGTGTCTGTATAGCTGCATATCCTTCTAGAGGCCATAAGAGACATTCTATTTCTTTCCTAGCAACTAGAGGATCCCTACATACCTTTATGTTTAGTCATGCCTCAGTAGTTACGTCACCCAGGACTTTGCCTCCACTGCTGTCACATGTCCCGTATTCTGACTCTTCTATTTTCCTTTTATAAGGGTTGCTGTGATTATTCTGGTTCCAGCTGTAATACTCACGGTGATTTGAAGAGCCTTAAAGTACTTATATGTGCAAACTGCTGTGTCATATGATGCAAATTATTCATTGGCTCCAGGGCTCAAGGATGTAGACATCTTTTAGATCTATTATTCTGCCTAATCAAAAGAGTTAGGCAGTTAGAAAGGCTACCTAATTTTAAAAAGTGAATCAAGAGTTTTCAATTTCATGCATGAATTTATGTTTCTATTTTATAAAATGGGTTTACAAGATGAACTTAGAAATCTTAGGGTCTCATGACTCACTTGCTTCTTTTTTACAGTTGCTTATGTACTTATTCATTGGCTTATTTTTATGATTTTCTCTAGATATGGACATTTGTTTATTTGGGGGAGGAGGAAGCAACACATTTATTGGAAATTTTAAATATTGAAATAAAAATATCTACAAACATTTTAAAAATTAACAATTTTTTACTTCATTTTGACATTTTGTCTTTGGATGAAAATGTGAACTATATGTAATTTATATGTTTTTAGAAATAATATATTTCCAATATTTATATATGTTAGAATATTACTCTGAAGTGATAATCTTTTCTTCCTTTTGTTTTGAAAAATGTGACTTCTTTTAAATAGTTAATTTATACTACACTGAAAGCTATAATATTTGTGAAAGACGGTACCATGCTCAGTGCCATTGTAATGCAGGCTCTTAAAGAACTTGACAGTAATGAACCAAGAAAGATATTTAACCCAGTGATTGCTTCATTTCTTTATATAGCTAAGAAAGGTAGATCGTTTATCAGATTCCTCAAGGGATTGGATTTTTGCTTTTAAATATGCTTTTTATTATGTTCAGTCCATAGTATAAGCAACGAGTTATAACAGATATGAGAGATACAAGTTATCTTCTCTGTGGAGAATATAAAATTGTTTGTATTTTTCATTTATATAGATTTTCTATATGTCTTATCTTTGTATGAACAGATAGGAGGAAATAAGCAAAGGGACACTCATTTCACCACATGATAGTAACAGATAATACTTACAGAAGTCTTCCTATTTTGCTTGGTGGTATTTCACAATATCTGTCTGTTCAATCTTCAAAGCAACCACATGAGATACATCCTTTTAGAACTCTCAGTTTACAGTTGTGGAATGTGGCAGACACATAACTTGAGCAAACTTACCCAACTCATATTAGTGGCTCACAATTGTAGACGACTTATTTGCTCCTAGACAATCAACTTTTCAAATCCAATCCTTTACTTTCAATGCTAATCTGCCTTTTTTAGTGGGTATACCGAGAGAAAATTTTTTTCGTGTAATCCAAGAGTTGGAACTCAGGACTTCATACTTGATTAAGAGGCAATCTACTGCTCAAGCCAAGCATCCAGCTCTTGAAGACAAATTCTTTCACCATTATTCTGTGAATCAGTATTCACAGTAAAATATATCAAATAATTCTTCCAATTCTTAGTCTGAACTTAGTGTTTTTGAAAATAAGAGAGATAAAAAACAGCTTGCAATACACTTCACTGATGTGCCAAGTAGTTTAAAGCTGTAGAGTTTTGAATATTAGATTAAATTTTCAATTACTACAAACTATTCATGAACACAGTTCTGAATGATATAAAGATAAACTAGACACTTAGGTTGCTGTTGCTGCTTCCTCAAAGGAGTCCATATTCTGGTAGGTCAGATATGAGTTTTAAAAAATCTATGTAGTCTATGAAATGATTTTCTTAATAGTGTTTCCAAAACTTCTTTCTCCATAACTACATTCTATTCCTGTCAATTCCAATGTAAAAAAAATTGACCTGAGTGAAAAAGACTCAAAAAATCTATTTTAAACCTATGAAACTCATCACAAAGCAGCTCTTGCGACAGGAGTTACCTTCACTTCATCCTTATATGGGAAATTTAACATCTGCCTTATTCATTTGTATTTGGATTTTTTGCTTTGTTCTTGTTTTTCTATATTTAATTGATCTGCTTGGCATATAAATTCCAGATTCCTATAGACCAGGAGTTAGCTTCAGCATTCCCACCACCAAAACCCAGGGAAAGGTGATTCTGATATGTGACTACTACTCAGTAACTCAGAACTCATTCCTTTCTGGCAGAATCTATGATGACTTCCTGTTTATTGTCCTTCCTTAGTGAGTAGCACCTGTGCTATTTCTTGCTATTTCTTACTGACATCCTCTGACTAACTCAGTTGAATTCAGTTAAACAAAAAATTGGTGATTGTAAAGGGTTTTAATACTCAGTCTCTGGTGTCAAGTTTTGGCTCCATTATTTACTAGATGAGTACCACAGAGTCAATTGCTAACCTTTTTGATTCTTGTTTCCTCATCTCTAAATAACCACAGCAGTAGCAGAAGCAGCAGCAAAGAAACAACAAAATATTCAGCTTTTCTTTTAAAACTTAAGGAAAAAATGAGAAAATCTATAGCATAAATGAAAGATTCAACATTTGTGTCAAAATCCATGAAATTATACAGGGAGAAAGAGCTACAGATTCACCTTTATATTGTCTTCCCAGGATTTTATATTGGAGGTATCATGTCTGGCATGGTAAGAGATCTGGTAAGACTGAAATTAGACAGGAGTAAGAACTGAATAAATGCTAGAATCCACACAACATAGTTGTGGGGAAAAAACGTGGGCAAGTATGGATTGCTCAAGGCACTTGTCAAAAAAAGGAGCCAGGACAAGAAGCCAAGTTGAGACCTAGGAAAGCGGGTGAAGGGACTGGAAACTATAGTTGGAAAAGTAGTCACCAGCTCCTTTTACTTATGCAGGTTGACATTTCTTGCCTTGAGCCATTTTTAATAAGCCTAGAGTCTGATTGGTTTAGTGGCAGTGTTGTTCAGTTGCTTCCCAATACCTAACAGTAGTGAGGTCTCTTAAATCCTGAAGCTGTAACAGCATCAGGACGTCACATCATTGCAGAAAGGACCCTCATTTTCTTTTTACATCAGAGCACAAATTTCTAAGATTTTGAGATCTATTTCATTCCTAAGAGTTCCAAACATTTTGTGAAACATGGATAAAGGGGAAAATTCTCTGTAATTCCCTTTATTGACCTAAATACTATCACCAAATGAAATTTAAGACCCAAAGAAATCATAAGAAGAAAGAAATTTGTTTTTCAGAAACAAATTGCTGAAACATAAACTGAGTTCTTGATTTTGCACACATAGCTTTGATTACACTTCGTGGAAACATTGTCAGAATCTTATTTAACTGGGGAAAGCTAAAAGGGTTCCATTGTCCAACAAATAATCAGGATGTCAATTTTAGACTTGAACACATGGAGGAAATGTGAGAATGTAGTTGTAGGCCATACCACTCACTTGTACAGCATGTGAGGAATGGGGTAGACTGAGAGTGAGAATTTCCTGAAGTCCTTCTCAAGTATAATCAGGAGTGAATTCCATAGGAATCAGCCTTTCTATACAGCTCTTACTATTTCTGAAGCTATTCTGGATTATGTAATTCGGTGAGCTTCCTTCAGGGCCACAGCTTCATCATGAAATCAAGGGAAATTTCAATGCTGTAGTTGGATTGCTGTACATATTAGAAATGATTAGCTGCATTCATGAATCTATAATCACACCTGCAAATGAGGAAAGAATCTATAGAAATAGGAAGCATTACCAAAGCCATAAATATTCATGCATTGTGTGTTGCCAGAAATATCATAATAAAAATAGTTTTTAAGTATTCAGAATCTAACAAAAAATGCTTTTATTTTCCAGATGTCAGAACTTAGCCATTTTGGCTAAAATAGACAATAAACCTAAAGTTAAATATTTAGAAGCCACCATTCTTGGTATTCATTTCAGAAAAGCCAGTTTTATATGTGTTGGACAAACATTGCTGCCTCTGAGAAGTGATTTCATGGGTACAGGAAAGTTCAGTGCCTACCTAGCCTCAAATCCCTGCAAAATGAAGAAAGAATGCTTGCATGTTGACTGATCTGCACTTCATCCATGATAAACTTTACTTTTAGTGTAGCAAGTCCCTTTTTAAACTTTAAGAAGATGAAAAAGCCATAAGTACAAATTATTTAATATAAGCAATTAATATACTATCAGTCTTTCAGTCTTAAAATATGAATTACAGATCTATCTGAAGCTGCATTTTCAATAGAAAATGTTAGAGAAAATATGGGGTCTTTGGGGTACTGAAGACGGGGGTTAAGTATATGTTGACACAATGTTGCAATTCACTGTGAATAAGTATATTATGGATACTTGAAGACAAGCAGCACTTTTTACATCTCCAACAGTCAATTCATGAGATTGCCTTTGTGTGTTCATTATTTCCTAAATAACAGTAACTGGGAAGTAAGGATGTGTAAAAATTAGGCTTATTCAGAAAGAAGCAGGAGCACAGTTAACACCACAGAAACATTGAAATGTTAATTTTCTTTTCTTCTAATCACATTGTTTTTTTCTCTCTGGATTTAGAGTTTAAATTACCAGCTTCTTTGTGACTCATACATCCATGTCATTGATACTCATTGACTCATTAGTGTTACAAACCTCTGGGTGCAAGGCAATGGTGTAGCCTTAGATCCATGCAGTTCTGTGGAAGACTGATTAACCCAATAAGTATGTGCCAAAGAAGAGGGTCCTCCAGAAAAGACTGTTTCATTAAAATCTGTACTTTGTACTTACATAGATCACCTTGCTATCTGAAGAAGACATATTAATTAAAACAATGAGAACTATTTCTTCCTGTTAACAAGTTAGGTGTTAAAAAAAAAGATTTTCTGTTGGTAATTGTTCACTTTATTTTACCTGATTCAATTAGAATACAAATTTAGGGTGATACAATGTGGACAAAACAATGCAATTACTAAGATTTTTGTTGATCCTTCAAAGCATGATGTCGCAGGATACAAGAATAAAAAGCAACTTTAACTAAATACATATGTTTTTAAAGGTCTGCTCTAGCACATGTTCACCTCATAAAATGATGAAGTGGAGGAAAACTCTTGACATTTAGATACAAAATCTAGAAAAAACTAACAAGTAATCAGGAAGCACAAAGTGTGATGTGGTGCACAATTATAAGGAAAATGCTAACTACTATGGTAACATATAATAGGGACTTGTCCTGTCCTGTGTATAGACAGTGGTAAGACATTTACCCAAAGGAAATTACATTAAGAAAGATGATATAAATAGGAAACATCAACAAAGGGAAAGGTGAGGTAGAAAGTTCTAAGTTAATAAGTGAGAATAAAATATTTCATTAGGGAAACCCAACTGTTTTCTCTAGTGGAAAGGGCCAAGTCAGAGAACAGTCTGAAGGGAAAAGCATGGACCACATTGTGTAGATCTTTTTAAGGCATGTGAATGTTTTGGAAATCATTTTTAGATCAATGGAGAACAGTATATAACGTTAATCCAAAGCTAAATGTATTTTCTCAGGTACTTTAGGGCAAAGGTATGACTTCTACCAATAATTTAGAACCTAGAAGCCACTACTCTGTAGGAATAAGATTTTTCTTCTTTCACTATCTCTTCTACCTTTCCCTCTCTCTTTTCCCTTTCTTTCTTCCAATCTTCCTTCCAGTATTATTTCTTTTAGGCTCTTTTATCACTCTTTCTAAGAGAATTTCTGATAGTTTCTTAATGAATAAAATTTCAAAATAGGTATGTATTTTCACTCATTTATCTGGATCTGGATTTATGTTACTGAAATGACATGTAAATCAATGACTATAGCCAAACTAACCAAATACATTACTGGGAACATGTAATTAATGAGTTAAATCTTCCTAATATCATTTAGACATATAAGAATTGACTAGATATAAATAATGGGCACAAAATAAAACAAACTTTGGCAGAAATTATTACTGGTAATTTGAAATGGGGATCAAATTATAGATAAATCAAGTCTTAATTATTTACATGGAGAATAATAAATCATGATGTTATATATTTTGCCAAAACAAGAAGAGAAGAGATTATTTAATAACAATTCATAAGCAGCCAATCAGTTAAATTGGCTCCTTGAGTTCACTGCTAAAATTCATCACTTGATAAAATTTAATTAGTTTTTCTTCTAGACAAAATGTTTTGGGTTTACCTTTGTACTTGAAATTAAATGTATACAAAATATATGAAACATGGTTTTCAGAAAGTGGATACCATGTAAGAATGAAAGAGATCACTAAGAGATGGAAAACAAATTAGGTGAATCAAATGATTTTATCCTCTTACAGCTATCAGAAATTGTCCAGGATGTGGAATTGACAAAACCCAGACAAAGAGTCCAGAAAACTCAGTGATTTAAGAAGTTGCTGAGAGTCCTGTGTGACCAAGACAGCTGAAGTTTGGACAGAGCATCAGAAAAGAAACTTCAAATAAGAAAACTCTATATATAGAAAGATCATTCCTAAATATCCCCCTGAGTTCTAATGAATATCTATGTAAAAGAATTACCAGAGTCCAGGAAAAGAACCATCCCAAATGGATTAGCACTAATAAAGGACTAGAATAGTACCGTTTCTTACTTGATAATTCATGAGGCACTCGGAAGTGTAAATTGATGTGTATTGATGTTATAGTAGGGAGTGACTACATCTAGACTGAACATTATTTTAGTTCTTCACAAATCTAGATCTTAAGAAATCTAAGGAAAGTTATAGAAGAATCAAATTGTTTAAAAGTGATTTAAGTACATTTCAAAACAGATTTCCAGATTACTTATAGAAATACAAACATTTATAATACAGGAAGATAAAAATTAAAGTGTATGACATCCATTAAAAATTACCAAATATTCAAAGAAAATATTAGTCAGAATGTGAAGTCAATCAGTTTAAACTGATCAAAAACAAATACAGAGTTATAACTAGTAGACAAGAACATTAAAATTATTACTATAATTGCAATTCACATATTCAGAAAATTAAGTAGATATGTAGAAGATATAAAAGATATATTTTGTTGCTGAAAATTAGAAACTAATAGTGTAAATATCTACATAAAGTCCCTAAATATTTGTGAACTAAGTAGTACACATCTAAATAATCAAGAAATATTAAAAGGGAAATAAGAAAATGTTTGAATATTATGAAAATGAAGACACTATATGTCAAAAAGTTGTGATGTGCAGTGAAGCCAGAGAAAAGGGGAGATTTTATTTCAGAAAATACATATATTCAGGAAAAAATATCTCAAAATAATTACAAGAGACTTAGCTAAAAAAAAATCCACAAACAATAATAGTAAAACAAAAACTAGAAAATGTAAAGTGAATCAAAAGCAATTCAAAGGAAGGAGCAATGAGGATAAAATTGACATAAGATAATCATAAATAGGAATATCCTATAAAATAAAAACTACTTTTTTTACTGCTATTTGAAAAGATTAAAATGTTTTAAACTTGAATGTAGTGACAGTTTTCAACCCTATGACTATTACTAAAAATCATGAATTGTATTATTCAGAATGGTGGGTTTTATGTTATGTGACTTACATCTAAAAACTATCAGCTTTTTAAAAAATCAGGAATAAGAAAATTATGTCTGTTCTTACCATTTTCTACTTAATGTGGAACCATGTGTTCAGGGTGATGTAATAAGGCAGGACAAATAAATGAAAGTCTTCTATATTAGAAAAGACAAAACTGGCTTCATTGCAAATAACAAGACAATAAACAAAGTAAAATCTGCAAAGGTCAACTGCAACTCATCAGTGAGTTTGAAAAGGTTGCTTGAGAATGGATTGATATAAAAATAGTGTGTTTTTATATTAACAGTGAACTATCAAAATTTTCATCACAACATATGAAATAAATTTATTCCACATACAACCTTTTAAGTATTTTACAATGATGCTCAAATCTGCCCAAATTCTACTTAGGCTATGTTTTCAGTTTCTCAATATTTCTTCATAAATTTAAGATGTCTTAAATCTAACCTAGTATTTTTTGTGTGGATGTGCTCTGCTCTAGTTTATTAATGTCCTCCTAATGCGTGTTGCAATGATTTGACTACTAATCTACCATGGTAGATTGTGGCAAGCAAAATCACTGCTCTGTCACCTTCAGCCCCTAGACAAATGAATATGGAGAGATGGAAAAGGAACTAATATATTATTTTCTTAAAATCAACATAACCAGCTATAATTTAAGCTGAAGAAAAAGAACATTATTTAAGGAATATAGAGAAAAGTAACTGAACCATTGAAAGAGATGAATCAACAATATTGAACTCTCGGGGATGGCTTTTGTCTACATTGCAGTACAAGCCCTCCAAATATACTGCTGTCATTACCACAAAGGAATCTCTAAGTCAGCAGGATGTCATAAAGCTACCATACACACTTCTGATGGAAAGATACCTCTTCTACCATAATTAAGACACTGCTAAATTAAAAGCTGCTATACTAACTGTCAACTTAAGAATATACTTTCATTGTCACAATTGGCATGGGAGAAATAGATTACTCATTGTGTAACCCCTTCCTTATGTAACTCAGCTTTGTATCACTGTCATGAACAAAGACATGATTTCCAAATCACAAACCACTCAAAAAGTCATCCTAGCAGCAAAGATACCACTCAAAGTAGTTTGATAGATTTTACTTTTTAATGCTGAGATTTACAATCTGAAAAACTGTCAATATGGGAAGACAAGACAAACAGAAGTGGATTAAATTCTGTGTAGATCAGTGATGTCAGTTGCAATCCATCTCAGCTTTCCAACATCCACGTACATAACTCTATATATATGTGTAAAATTCAGATATAGTAAAACACATCCCCAACTATCTTGGCTGAAGTTAAATCTCATAATCTTTTTAGTATTTTTCAGAAAAACCTGTGGTCATTTACCAGAATCACTACACACTGGAAAAAGACTTGTACTCAGAACTTCCAGGATTTATAAGTTAACAACTCTAAATATATGTTGATCTTTAAGAGAACTGAAAAAGCATGATGTGCTCCAGTGTTCAGCTTGAGCACTATGCAGTCAGGTGATCAGTGAAATGTGAGTTAAGTCAATCTTGCTATGGGCTCAGTGGATGACAGATCAATCCTTTAGTTATGTTTCCAGTCCCAGGATATAGACTAGTATTACTGACAGAAAACACACAAGTTTCTTAACCAGTGTGAGGACTTTTATGATAGGTAGAGCCAAGTAAAAGTGTGAAACAATCACTGTCACTTTTATAGCTTTCTAGGATAATACTGCAACCCTGGGATGGGAAGGGAGAGGATTGCAGCTAAATACCTGAGTAAAGAATTAACAATCCATGTATTTTCACAGTCCCAATCCCATTCTTATTTTCTCTTTTTATATAGCCCATTAATAAGCCAGGAATGCTATAGGGAATGGTTGTTTTCTTAAATGCAATTATATGGTAATGCCATGATATTCCAGTTCTGGATGTGGTCTCTTTATAGCAAACAAGCATGGCTCTTGGTTTCCACTATCTAGTTATTGACTCAACAAAGTGCTTTTTCTTCTCATTTTTATGAAGATAGATAATCAGAAGTAATTTGCCTTAATGTCAGGGAAGAAGTTTTGGCTTTAAGATTATGGCAAAGATTCTATTCTTTGTCATAATTTAATCTGGAGACAATTTCATCACTTCTATATCTTACACAAAACATCATGTTCACTTATTACATGGATAACATTATACTTATAAGAGATAGTGAAGAAGAAATAGTAAGAACCCTAGGTACATGAGACTCCTTCCCCATAGGAGAGGTTTCAAATTGTCTGGCAGTCTATGGCTATATAGGGATATGTACTTTAAGATGTGATATATATTGTTGTACCTTGTACCCTGATATAAACAAAGAGACACAAGCTGGGTGTGCTTCAGATTTTGAACATAGTATATACTGCATTAGGGAATGTTGTTCTGATTTAAATTACTGACAGACCAACAACTTCAGTTCCAAGCTGTAGTTGATACAGCCCAACAACTTGGGAATTATGATCTCATAGACCCAATAATATTGGAAGTATTAAGGTAGACATGACAATTGTATGAAACTTCTAACAAACCATCATAGAAGGTTAACAATGCAGAACTTTACAATTTTGGGAAAAGCCATGACTTCTACCATCAATTATTCTCCATTTGAAATGTAGCCCTATATTGTTACAGGGAGTTTGGAGAGTGAACACCTGTTCATGGGACACCACAGCTATGCAACTTGTATTGTACATCATAAATTGTGTGTAAACTGATCCACTGAACCATAAAATTGGATATGCCTTGTAGCATCCCACTGTAAAATGAAAATGCTATATATTAGACTTGGCCACATAGTTTTGGGAAGGCACAAATAAGCCATGAGAACAGATGGCTCTGACTCCCATGGTGCCTGCTTCTGCTGCTTCACTCCCTCACCTTCAACACAGGTATGACCACATGGAGAGTTTCCCACGACCAGTTAATGGAGTAAGAAAAAGGTTGATTCTGGTGTACTGTTATGTCTCCATGATATACTGGCACAACCTGAAAGGAGACTGCCCATACTTATAGCTGTATGCTACAGGAGCCCTGGAATACAGTAGGAAAGGGAAATCCTTGTTGTTCACTTCCCATGGAAAGAGAGATGGCCTAAATTATGCATCAGCAATGTTTTATGAGGGGTGCTAATGAATTTGCTGCCATATAAGTCCCTAGTAGACTTGGGGAAAAATTAAAGACCAAAAAGGAAGATTCTCCAATGATTGCTGGAGTATAGGAATATAGATGGACCCTTGAGGAAGGAAGCAGTATGAGATTCTCAGGTCCTATCTAAATTACCAGTAAGAGAAGTTCACTTGAGCAAAAGCCATCAAAATGGACACCCGAAGTATAACAGTATTCCTTTCTTCCTAGTCTATTTGTCTAATGAGCCTGTGAATAAAATAATCATGATAGAGACCACAAATATGATTAAAAATAGAAACTTAACCTCAAAGCTCATCAAGGACTTAATATGACCAAAGCAGGGGTTGATCACAGTTGGAAAAGCACATTTTACTTAAAAAGGCCCAAAGGCATATCTATCAACAACATTCACAGACTTAAATAATCCCTTATATATTATTATTTTACCTCACATATATTGCATGTGATTAGATGACATACTTTACAAGAAAGGCAGTTGGTGAAGAGATGTGTCAAGGTATTACCTGTCTTAGCACATTTCATATGATCACAAAGCAGCCTTCATAGAAATAACTTCTTGTATTTTATACCTTAAACCAGTGGTGAAATAAGTATTCTCTTTTTCATTTTAATGGACAAAAGTATGATAAATGCAAGTTGTTATTCCAATATACCCATTAAGTGGCATAATTGGAATATTAATCTCTACATAAAATTCCATGGTTATAATTTTATGTGATATCATTTTAAAAGCATCTTTAAATATTAATTAATCTATTTAATTTTGTATTTAAGGACTACTTTCAGTAGGTCCTGTGTTTTTTTCCCCTTCAAAGAATTTATTTTTTCAGCCAAAAATTTCATTGTACATCAGAAGTGCTTAAAACAGTTTATGACTTGTCAAGAATGAGAAATAAAACATGCAATTCCTATCTTCAAGTAACACACAGTATAGTTCACAAACTGTCAGTCTGTCTGAGCATGAGTATAATACTTCAAGCTTCAGTCAGCATCAATATGCTGACTGTGGTAGTTTCCAGGGTTAAATGACAATGAACAAGTTAATAATTATTTTATTAGTTACTATTAAGATAAACAGGAAGGAAAATTATAATGCATAATAGATTATGTAAGTGATTAAGTAAAACAATGTGAAAATATGGAGATTATATAAAGCTATGACACAATTTCAATTTTTTCTGACTAGAAAATACATATTTATTTTCCTAACCTTTTAATTATTTTATAGTTTTTATTTTACTTTATCAGTTTTACATTTACTCACATGTGTATACATTGTTAGGGCCACCTCCCACCCACAATTTCACTTTCTGACTACTCAGTCTTTTGTGTTAAGAAATAACAAGTTAGTAAATGTAAAAAGATAAAATAAAATTAAAAAAGAAAGGACCCACTTATTTGAAATGTTATTCACAATAGCCAAGTTATGGAAACAGCCAAGATGCCCCACTACTGACGAATGGATCAAGAAAATGTGGTATGTATACACAATGGAATTTTATGCAGCCATGAAGAAGAACGAAATGCTATTATTCGCTGGTAAATGGATGGAATTAGAGAACATCATTCTGAGTGAGGTTAGCCTGGCCCAAAAGACCAAAAATCATATGTTCTCCCTCATATGTGGACATTAGATCAAGGGCAAACACAACAAGGGGATTGGACTTTGATCACAAGATAAAAGCAAGAGCAGACAAGGGAGATATGAGGATATAGGTAAGACACCTAAAAAATTAGCTAGCATTTGTTGCCCTCAACACAGAGAAACTAAAGCAGATACCTTAAAAGCAACTGAGGCCAATAGGAGGAGGGGACCAAGAACTAGAGAAAAAGTGAGATCAAAAACAATTAACCTAGAAGGTAACACACATGCACAGGAAATTATAGAAGGTAACACACATGCATAGGAAATTAGTGTGAGTCAACTCCCTGTATAGCTATCCTTATCTCATCTAGCAAAAACCCTTGTTCCTTCCTATTATTGCTTATATTCTGTCTTCAATAAACTTAGAGATAAGGGCACAATAGTTTCTGCCGGGTATCGAGGTGGTTGGAGTGGAGAGGGAGGGGGCGGAGTGGGTGGTAAGGGAGGGGGTGGGGGCAGGTGGGAGAAATGACCCAAGCATTGTATACACAAATGAGTAATAATAAAATAAATAAATAAATAAATAAAAGAAATGTTATTCTTGTAAGTTCTAAATGGCAAAAAACGTGAAAAATGTAACATACCACCCTTAAAATTTTACCTAATTACATAGCCCAAATAACTTATACTTCAACCCAGCCTAAATATAGGAAGATTGTTTTATTTTATTTCTACCTTTTAAAGTAGAAAAAGTAAGAATTGTTAATGTTTTTCAAATGAAGAAACTCTGGTGCATCTCACAAATTGCAGTACAACATAAAAATATAAATCATTAATATACCTCAGCTATATTTCTTTTTTATATTCTAAAAATAGAGTATGATAGTGAAGACATCAAAGAGAAAACAGTCTTCATTATTCAGAGAGGAACTATATTCTAAGAGAGGAACTATATTCTAAATGGTGAAAAAAATAATGAGCATGTTTAAGCTACTGAATTATTGTGGGTGTAGTTGTAGGAGTGGGTTTACTAACTAACATTTTGTGTAAACTCTAAAATAGATGGTAACAGATGACAATTTGTAACTTTCAGTTAGACCATTAATACCCTTACAGTCAGAATGAGAAATACTCATTTAAAATGTGTGTTAGGAACAATATAGTACTGTGGATAATGGGCAATTGTTAATTTTCTCCTTTGCTGTTGTAATGGCTGGGGGTACATTGCTGCATTTACACAGATTATTAAAATGTATCAAATATATCAAGCAATCTTTAATTTTTTCATTTTTTTGAAAAAGTTACTGTATGCCATGAACTTTTCCTTGTGCTTTATAAGTATAAATTCATACATTACTCACAACTTCACAGGAAAACTGTCATCTTTATTTAGAAGAAAAAAATAAAACACAGAGAGACTAAGTAACAAGCCAACAGAGACAAAGTTACTTTCTTTAGCCATAGTCAAGAGCCCAACATTAATGCCATTTTCTGACTTTGATGTCTATTTTTCTATATGGTTTTATTATTACTAAGGTTATAAAACCATAGCAGCTATCTGATTTAATATTATAATTTCTGAGTGTTTCATTCTCCATAGTAAATCAATCTCTCCCATGATTTTATGATATGCTGTCAATTACTTCCGTTCCTGTATAAGTTTCTTATAAAATATTTGAATATTTGGCAATTAAATTTATATAAAAATGTTATTTGAATATTTTATGAATTTTTTTAAAACTAAAATTTATCCAATCTGATTTGACTTTTTTAACCACTTTTATGAAATATGACTTGACTTTTTTCCTAATTTTCTGAAATTAAGCTGTGTAATTGTAATCTAATGATTATTAAAAATTTATTTCCAAAGCACTATGGTAAACATCTTATAATAATGCTTGGCATGAGTTGCAAAACCACTTTGATATTATTATCATTTCATTTATTTACTTGGACACAGAGTGGTTACAGTACTACTAAGTTCTGAAAGGTTTGCCAAAGAGATTGGTCATTATTCTATTCCTAATCATATTGTTTGTCTTCTGCATTTTAGTATATTACTGAAATGTTTGCTTTTATGTTTTTATCATTCCCAATTTCTTTCTATTTTCAGATCCCTTACCTACAAGTCTATATTCTCAGATATTGAAGGTTAATCCATGCATATTTTATGAGTTTGAATTTCTAATATTTGGCACAAAAACATTTGTGAATTATAATTATGAGAATTGCACAATTAAAATTTTTAAAAATTAGACACATAAAGAATTAAAGTTTATCTCCTAAGCACAACTTCCTCAAATCTCTCTATTTTTGTAAGTTACAAAAATAGAGAAAAAAATTGTAGAAGAGAAAAAAAATTGTAACATTACAGCAGCAATGAAAATCAAACATGAATCTTCTAATTTATTTATATTCAAATATTGTCACTTGAATTTATACTCACACCTTTACTTATCAAAGATTACATGTATTTTATTATATTATATGCAATTATATGTAATTTACATATATAATTTGTAATTTTCCTTCCTCAACTCTAGTTTCTAGCTCCTCATTATTTCCAACACTAATTGTATCATGAATATAATTATTTTATCTTTATGAGTTCTAGATTATTTTCCATTTAACTTATTTTGAATATTTATGTCAGTTTAATCTTTTCCAGGCTTAAAATGCCAAACATATACTCAAAATGCTTAAATAATTCTAATTCCTTTCCTAGGCTAGATCAGGTGAAGAATTGGTAAGGTATGTGTATTTGAGAACAATTTTTATATTTTAATCCAATAAAAAATATCAGTGTTTTGAGAAAATAGTGTTTGGAGACTTCACAACCGATATTCACAAACCTTTTTAAAATGAAATTTAACCATGTCTGTGATAAGAAGATCTCTGGCTTCAAAGGTGATTATGTGGATTGTATGGTCTTACTAAAGTCAACATTTTAAAGGTGAATACTCTTGATAAAAACTGGCCAATTAGTAGCTGCATTATTATTGATGTGAATTCTGTTTTTGTTTGACTATAGAAGTTATATCTAACAATTTATTGAGACCTTAAAGAATTCTTTATTTATTTCAACTAATAAAGCATGTTTAACATGCAAAGATCCAAATTAAAATTGTCACTATAAGTTATTTTAATTTATTATGAAATTAACAAAGGAGAGATGGAATGAAGAAAATTGGCAACATAATGGGTGTTTATGTAATATTTTTACTTCATATAATACTATTTTAACTTTTAGAATATGCAAAGCATCTATAAGACACTTAATTTTAGTCCAAATAATTTACATGTGGACTAACAATATAATTTCCATTACTAGTTGATTAGGTACACAGGATTTGTTTTCTTAAAATAGAAATAAGAAATTTTAAGAGACTTTTAAGGAGACATTTTATGGTTACGTTATACAAAATAGCTAGCCTCATACTTATATGTAGGTTAAATTATAAACATTTACTTAAAACATACTTGTTATTGGAACTACTCATCATGTGCATGGAAAGGGAAACCATTATATTTCCAAACATTCCCAACTAACCTACTGAAACCAAAGATTCATATTCACATGTGAAGGAAACCCCAGAGATGTCCTCCGAAATTGTATTGAAATCAAATCCTGGGAGTGTGGGTGACAAGGACTATCTCACTCAAATAACCTAATTCCCAAACTTAAAAAATGGAGTTAGAGTGGTAGGGCTTTTGTTTGTTTATTTACTTTTTAATTTAATTTTTGTGTTTGTTTGTTGAGAGTTGATAGTTACACCCTAAAAGATTTTTGTGAAACTACATTTCTCTTCACTTTTAAAATTAATGCACAAAAACTGTAATTAATATTTTAAGATTTAAATGCTGAACTGCTTGGGTTCTTGATGGCACAAGGTAAAGTAAAAAAAAGAAAAACATCAATTAAAAATTTTAAACTGAAAAATGACTGGAGTTGATTTGGAATATGAGTAAGATTTAGGAATCATGTAATCAATGTCTCTCCATGTAATTTTCATCACAAGAGTGAACTATGATAAAAAATATGTCTATATAAATTATAAATAGCTAACAAAGCAGAAGCAAATATTCTAGATTTTTAGAATTTATTGTACTGTCACTTAACTGGCACCATGTTTTTCATGTACTTGGTGCTTCATATTTAGTGGTGTGATCTACAATCTGTCATTTTAGATGGTATAAGACAGTAGCAAGGGAAAGAATTGAGGGGCCAACTAAAACTGGAAACAAAAATGCAAATTGATAGGAACTATGTAACTTTTTTCACAATAACTTTCAAAAACAACGGAGTATATAACTTTTACAATAATCCAGGTGAGAGATGATGGTGAACAGGAGTGGGTGGGGTTGAGATGAACAGGACAAAGCAGATCTGAGAGAGATATGAAGGAGGTAAAACAGAAAGCTTTTCTGATATATGATATTTTTATAGTAATACTTTCTCAAGTGAAAATACAGGAGAGGTCATAGAGCTCATTATATCAATGTCTTTGTGCAATGAATGTTTTTGCACATTTGTTCATAGTTTATTTTGAAGAAAGTTAATCATATGAAAAAGTACATGTTCTTTGCAGGCAATATTGGAGTAAAGTTACAGGATATGTTAATAAAACTATCTAAAAATTAACATAACTTTATTCACATATAGGTGTTAGTCTATTTTGGAAATAAATAATAAATACTCTTTAGGGTTTCCTGTTTCATGATCTAAGTAATTTCTGTAAGCCTTGCCTATTCCTTATACATTTAACATTTTATGATATTAAAATAAAAATGAATTTGTAGAAGAGCTACATTCTCTAACCATGTATATATTTTACATTATTACATAATTTGCTTTAAAATTTAATTATTTTACAATAAAAATATTTTCAAAGTCTTAGTTTAATGCTTGTAACTTTTTAAGACTGGAGAGCCCTATCTTTAGCTAAAAGGATGTGCATGGTTTGTTTTATTTGGGAGACACATTATCCCCATATTGTTCTATGCCACATTGATCAATTGAATACTTTCAGCTGGGGTATTAGCCACTGTTTTCTACTGATCAGTATAAATTATCAAGATTCTCTTCTCTGTTAATGATTTCCCAGTACTTTGATGAATAAATAGTATGATTTATTCATTATGCACATATGTCTAAGAGGTTTGCAGATTTCTTTGGGACTGAAACTTATGACTGTTTTGGTGGTTTGTGTAGTAAGAGCTTATCTATCTCATAGCACATCCTGCACTTTAAAGTAGTATATATTTATCCAAGTACAGTAAGTTTTAGAGGTTAAGCAATGAGTACTAACTAGTGATTAAGCATAGTTCATTTTTATAAGAAAGAGTATACCTGAATTAATAAAAAAAAAAGGAGCTCAGTTTATATGCATATTTTTTCATATGCATAAAAACATGAGGGTGGTCTGCATGAACCTGTAAGAATGAAACTATGTCACTGTGAAAATCTGTTTGTCAGTTGTTTCAGTACAATTCTTTACCATCAAATCTTTCCTCCAATATTGGGCCAACTTTTTACATTAGTAACACCTTTTGGTCTTATTATTTATTTCTCACACATTTCAACTTTTTTTTCTCTTGAGAAAAGCAAAAGAAGTCTGTTATGATACATTTTCTTGCTGAGAAAAACATAATATGCTGTATTTTTGCTTTGAATCTGAAATTTTTCAAGGATGTGTGCCATATTTAGCTCCTGTAATACTTGAGTAGAACAAATTCAAGATAACTTCCACTTTTATAGTAGATATATAATTCTCAATAATCTCCAAAGTCTTTCTGTAGTATTTAAGTCACAAGGATGTTTTTATAATGGTGTCAGATAGACTTACTACCTGAAAAACAAAACAAGGGGGAAAAAGTTACCAATTTTGTTTTGCTTTCCTTTTAAATATAAAATTAATTTTTAAGCATCTACTTTTGTAAAATTCATGAATAAATAATAACTTTCTCTGAGGGCTTTAATTTTGATTGAAATCATTAAGAAGTTTGAACATAATATAAGAAGCAACTATTGTCATAGAAAATAATACCCAAATCCAAATATTAGTATTAATATTATCATTTGTTGATGCTGAAAGCAAGAAGCAACAAAGATGACATATAAAAATTTGAATGTATATTACTTTTCACATTCTTTGATAGTACATTACTAAGTGTATAGAAATATCCTTGGAATCCTTCCAAGATGGCAACTAGGGTATGGAAGCAGAAAGTCTAACCTCCTTGTCTCCAAAATATCCCTGAGAAGTTGGAGCCATACCTGGGTAACTCTGACTACCTCTAACCAAAATTATAACTGCTATCATACTATGTTCAGGAAAAATTTCAAAGATTGACCCACAAATCAGCCTTTAATTGCACCTAACAGCTGCAACTCAATGCACAG
Organism: Castor canadensis; assembly: GCF_047511655.1. Classification (NCBI taxonomy): domain Eukaryota; kingdom Metazoa; phylum Chordata; class Mammalia; order Rodentia; family Castoridae; genus Castor; species Castor canadensis. The sequence goes on along the minus strand of NC_133392.1, from coordinate 102,764,288 downwards.
CCAGCAAGGTGGGTCCAATCCCAGGAAAATCCTCCTTCCCCACAGCAATTTTTTTTCTTTCCTTCTCTTCTCCTCATCCATCAAGCAGAAATAAAGAACCAAGCAGAATCAAACCTTCAACACCCTGAACCTGTAAACCAGGGAAAGCTTCCCCACATAATATTACACTGAGAAAATTTGGGGGCTGCCACTGCCACTGCAGCTGCCACTACTGGCTCCAAACCTGCCTGTAAGACATTAGATAGACCAAACAGGTAAGCACTACACACCATGTAGAATTTCCCCAGCAATTCCCAGGATAAACAAGCACAGCCTGTGGGCAGACTGACTCCCCCTAAAAAACCTGAATAACAAACAGCAAATTGTAACGTAGCACAACAGCAGAGGGTGTGGGAATGCTGAAAGTGCACCTGAGAAAGGGGGAGAGACAAGGAGCCAACCTCAGCATGAACTATCAGTAAACAAACACTGGAAAGGCAGGAAGGTGGAGAGTGGGCAGGCAATAAGCCACTCCCTGAACCATGGCTGGTAGACAATCACAGAGACTATCTCCCAAGCCAGTGAAGAGCATCCAAAGCCAAATTGCCCCGCAAAATTGAAAAACAAACAGCAAACCATCATAACACACTGCCAGCACAGGGGGCTGATGGAACACTGAATCTGCCCCAGAGAAAAGGGGTGGGGCAAAGAAATAAACCTCCAATGTAGAAATTCCAATAAATAATCACAGTGAAAAGCCACCCACAAAGCAAGGCAGGTATTGAACTACAAAGCTGATCTCCTGAACCAGGGGGTACCATTTGAACCTGAACTACCTCACCTCACTAGGGGAGGAGTTGAACAACCAGCTGCAGCTGAAAGGTAACAGAGCTATCATCTGGGGAAATCAATATCCCTGACCACCCTACATGATCTGGCAAAGGTACCTCACCTCACAATTTCAACATAACTGGTAGACAGAAGAACAAAACAATACTCACAAGCCAATCACCTGCTAAGACCACATCAGACCTTCTGCTTATATGCCAATACCAGGAGTGAATGCCAGAGGTATAACTCCAGAACTTAAAATAAGACTGAAATTCTGTTGTTCCTAAACCTGGTGTTTTTCTTTTTCTTTTTTTTCCTGTTTTTGTTTGCTTGATTTTTTTCCCATTTGTTTTTTTATCTTTTTGTATATTTGTTTTGTTATTGTGGGTTTTCTATTTTTATTTCTACTATCTTTTTTCTTTCTGTATTATCAGCTTTAGCATCATCATCTTCTCATCCCTACTCTGACCCCCTTCACTATCCCTCCTTGTCCTGTGCTAAAATCCATTGCCTTCCTCTCTAAGAACTTGTTCTGTTCCTTCACAACCATTCTCTCCCCTGTCCTCACTTTCCCTTCCCATTTTTGCTCAACCAATCACCAGACTACCTCTCCCTCTTACACTGAACAACCTACTATACCAACTTTACATAACCCTAAAACCCTGCAATCCCCAACACAAGCACCCTCTACTACAACAAGAGAAATACACCCAAACACACACCAGGATGACAAAAGCCAGCAGCCCCTGCACTGCTTCCTCAACTCACACACCCCACTTCCTGGCTCACCTTTAGTCACATCCTACCCAACTCCTCAAATTTCTATAGCTAGCCTTACACATGTTAATCCCCCAATTCCCACTGCTTATAGATATTACCACCAAGGAGTCTTCTTTATAACATATAACCTACTGGTCAGGTATTCAACCTGTGAATTAGTTATTACTAAATTAGACCCAGACCAGGGACAGAATAGCCCACCAACTTAGCTAAAAACTCAAGAGAGCCAAAAAACAAAAATCAAATCAACGGAAAGAAAACTGGTGACTAAAACAACCAACTAGACTATCAAGAACATAGTTGCACAGTACCAAGTGGAGCAATGAGAAGAAGAATAAAGGATAGAAACCACTCTCCCCCCAAAAATAATTTGATACAGGTTTCAGAGGAAAGTGAAAAAAATGGATACCCAGTTCCTGAATCCAACAAAACTAAGATAAATGACACCAAGGAACCCAGCAATGTCCACAAAAATGTCCTCAAAGAAAAAATCCTGGAATTAATCACCAAAAATTTCATGGAGACAATGTTAGATGTAGTTAACCAAAAATGTACAAGATGCACTCAAGAAATTTCAAGACACCAAAATAAAGAATATGAGAAAAAAACAGACGCAAATAAACAAACTCATGGGAGCCCTAAATAAACACCAAAGTAAAACAGAGAACACTATAAATAGAGAGATAAATGAATTAAAGATGAAAATATTAAAGAAGAAGTGGCCCATGATATGGAAATCCTTAGAAAAAAGGATCAAACAGAAACACAAAACAGAGTGGAAGACCAGTCAAGCAGACTAGAATAAGTGGAATACAGAATCTCAGAACTTGAAGATAAAAGAGAAAATAAAGGAAAAACTGAAGAACTGTTAGTCAAACAACTGAAGACCTGTAGAAGGAATATGCAAGAACTCACTGACTCCATCAAAAGACCAAATCTTCTCATGGGCATTGAAGAAGGAGAAGAGGTCCAAGCAAAAGGAATTAGTAATATATTCAATAAAATAGTAACAGATAATTTCCCAAATCTAGAGAAAGTTTTGCCCATTCAGGTACAGGAAGCTTCCAGGACACCAAACAGACTTAACCAAAATAGAACTTCCCCACAACATATTAACATTAAAACAATAGCACAGAGAATAGAGAAAGAATATTTAAGTCCATAAGAGAGAAAAAACAAATAACATACAAAGGTAAACCCATCAAAATCACAGCAGATTTATCCACAGAAACCTTAAAAGCAAGAAGGGCACTGAGTGAGGTATTCTGTGCACTGAATGAAAATAACTTCAATCCTATCCACCCAGCAAAACTATCATTCAAAATAGATGGAGCAATAAAAATCTTGCACAATAAGCAGAAACTAAAACAACATATAACCACAAAGTGACCACTACAAAAGATTCTCCAAGGAATTGTGCACACAGAAGATGAAAGCAAAGAAAACCATGAGAGGAAAGGCAGTATCAAACCACAGGAGAAGAAAAGTCGAGAAATCAGAGAGTAGCATTGATCCAGCTGCACACAATCAAATCCTTAAACAACAAAAACAACTAAATAACAGGAATCACCACATACCTATCAATATTAACACTGAATGTCAATGGACTCAACTGTCCTATCAAAACACACCATTTGGCAAGCTAGATTAAAAAGGAAGATCCGACAATCTGTTCTTTACAGGAGACCCATGTCACTGACAGAAACAAACACTGCCTTAGGGTGAAAGGCTGGAAGAAGATTTACCAAGCAGATGGTCCCAGAAAATAAGCAGGCGTGGCAATACTTATATAAGACAAAGTAGACTTCAATTTACATTGATCTAATGAGATAAAGAAGGACACTTAATACCAATAAAAGGGGAAATACACCAAAAGGAAAAAATGATTATCAACCTATATGTACCCAATGTCAGTGCACCTAATTTCATCAAACATACTTTAAAGGACTTAAAAGCACATGTAGACTCCAATACAGTGGTAGTGGGAGACTTTAATACCCCCCTATCACCAATAGATAGGACATTCAAGCAAAAGCTCAATGAAAAAAATTTTAGAACTAAATCACACCATAGATCAAAAGGACGTACTTGATGTCTACAGAATATTTCATCCAACATCCACACAATATACATTCTTCTCAACAGCCCATAGAACTTTCTCCAAACTTGATCATAACTTAGGGCACAAAGCAAGCCTTAGCAAATATAAGAAAATAGAAGTAATCCCCTGCATTCTGTCTGATCACAATGCAATAAAACTAGAACTCAACAACAAAAATAGCAGTAGAAAACATGCAAACAACTGGAAGCTGAATAACAGCTTCCCATTGATCAGTGATCAGTGGGTCATTGATGAAATAAAAGAGGAAATTAAAAGTTTCCTGGAAGTTAATGAAAATGAAAACATGACCTATCAGAACCTATGGGACACAGCAAAGGCAGTCCTAAGAGGAAAGTTTATAGCCATGAGTGCATATATTTATTAAAAGGTCAGAAAGATCTCAAATCAATGACCTAATGCTACAGCTCAAACTCCTGGAAAAACAAGAAGAAGCAAAACCCAAAACAAGCAGAGGGAGTGAAATAATAAAAACAGGGCTGAAATTAATGAAATAGAGACCCAAAAAACCATACAAAGAATCAATGAAACAAAAAGATGGTTCTTTGAAAAAACAAACAAGATTGACAGACTCCTGGCAAATCTGACTAAAATGGGGAAAGCAAAAACCGAAATCAGTAAAATCAGAAATACAAAAGCAAAGATAACTAACACCATGGAAATCCAGGGAATCATCAGAGACTACTTTGAGAACCTATATTCCAATAAATTTGAAAATTTTGATGAAATGAACAAATTTCTAGATACCTATGACCATCCAAAATTGAACCAAGAGGGTGTCAACCACCTAAATAGATCTATAACATGAAATGAAATTGAAGCAGCAATAAAGATTCTCTCAAAAAAGAAAAGTCCAGTGCCTGATGGATTCTCTACTGAATTCTATCAAACCTTTAAAGAAGAATACCAATTCTTTTTAAACTTTTTCACTAAATAGAAAGGCAAGGAAAACTGCCTAACTCATTATGTGAAGCCAGTATTACACTCATCCCCAAACCAGACATACACACACCCAAAAAGGAGAACTATTTGCCAATCTCCTTAGTGAAACTTGGTACAAAAATTCTCAATAAAATAATAGCAAACTGAGTCCAACAATACATCAGAAAGATCATTCACCACACCCAAGTCGGCTTCATCCCAGGGATGCAGGGGTAGTCCAACATATGTAAATCTATAACTGTAACACAGCACACCTTATTTATGATAATGGCATGAAAAACATATGATGGAAAATTGATAGCCCCTTCAACAAATGTTGCTGGGAAAAGTGATTATCTGCCTGCAGAAAAGTTAAACTAGATCCATGTCTATCACCCTGTACTAGTATCAACTCAAAATGGATCAGGACCTTAATATTGGACCCAAAACTGAAGCTACTACAGAAAAGAGCAGGGAATACTCTAGGGAATAGGTGTAGGAAAGGACTTCATCAATAGAAACCCAGCAACTAAGCAACTAAGAGAAAGTATGGAAAAATGGGACTACATGAAATTAAAAATCTTCTGCACAACAAAACAAATGCTCTCTGAATTGAAGAGACCACCCACAGAGTGGGAAAAATATTTGCTAGTTATATATCAGACAAAGGACTGATAACCAGAATACACAGGGAGCTCAAAAAATTAACTCCTCCAAAGTCAATGAACCAGTAAAGAAATGGGCAACTGAAGTAAACTGAAGTTTTTCAAAGGAAGAAATCCAAATGGCCAAAAAACACATGAAAAAATGTTTACCATCTCTAGCTATAAAGGAAATGCAAATCAAAACCACACTAAGATTTCACCTCAAGCCTGTTAAAATAGCTATCATCAAAAACACCACCACCAACAAATGTTGGTGAGGATGTGGGGTAAAAGGAATCCCCCCCCCCATACACTGTTGGTGGGAATGTAAGCTCATATGATCACACATACTAGCTTCTTAAAAAACTAAATATAGATCTGCCATATATCCAGCAATCCCACTCCTAAGAATATACCCAAAGGGATGTGAGCAGGTTTCTCTAGAGGCACCTGAACACCCATGTTTATTGCAGCACTATTCACAATAGCCAGGTGAAAACATCCAAGATACTCCACTACTGAGGAATGGATTAAGAAAATGTGGTATTTATACCAATGGAATTTTACTCAGCCATGAAGAAAAATGAAATCTTGTCATTTGCAAGTAAATGGATGGAACTGGAGAACATCATCTCACGTGAAGTTAGCCAGGCTCAGAAGGCCAAAACTCATGTGTTCTCCCTCAAATGTGGACTTTAGACCTAAAACCAATGCAGTAATACTATTGGACATGGGTCACATGCTAAGGGAAGATCACATACAGGAGGAATAAGGAAAAGTAGGAAACCCAAAACTTGAAAGTGTTTGATGTGCCCACTGTCAAGGAGTTAATATGGTAACCTTAAAATGACAGAGGTCACTATTGGAAGGTGACTGGGAAGTAGTCAAGAGGTCTGGTAGAGGTGAATCAATTTGGGTTGTAATATACATGTAGATGGAAGAAATGCTAGGAATTTTTCTGTGTAGCTATCCTTATCTCAAACTAGCAAAAACACTATGTCTTTCTTATTATTGCTTATGTCTTCTCTTCAACAAAATTGGAGAAGAAGGCAGAACAGGTCCTGCCTGGAAGCAAGGGAGGTTGGGGGAGGGGGAGGAGGCAGGAGGGAGAGGTGCCCCAAACAATGCATGTATATATGAATAAATGAATAAATAAACCAAAAAAAGAGAAATATCCTTAAACCAGTGCAATAAGAATTTTAAAAAAATATTTCCTTTAAGCACATGAAATATTGAAGCTACCATGATGTAATATTTCAGTTTTTGAAATATTCAAAAATTTTGGCTATGTTTCAACCATTGCTTAGGAAAGTAAGAATTATATGTCAAGTGTGCTGTTACCATAATCTGAAAATATATCGTAATGTCCATCAAGGTGTAAAAAACTTGTTCTATACAGTTTTGTTGAAAATTTACTGTTTCCAACTACTAGTCTATAGGAATGTAGCAGTATTACTGGCTTAAAATTCTTCAAAGCTGTTCACTTTATTGCAGTTGTAATCAAACCATTCATTCATGTAATTACCTTAAGATAGTTTGTTATTTTATTTTGTCCCCAGTTCTTTGTTGATGAGAAATTTGTTTGGGACATTTAAATAAAGTGTTATGTTTCCATTATTATATGTGATGCTCATTGCACATGGTTGTATTTAAAAGACGGTGTTGGGCAGGTCTAGACAGGATGTGATTCTTTGGACATTTTATAGAAAAGTATTATTCAAATAATACAAATAGAAAAGAAAAATAAATTTAATATGTACTTCTAAAATATAGGAATTGGGCCATTGTATTGGGTTGGGGAAAAGCTAGTATGTTTCATTTTGCACTTACTTAGAGGCAATGGTATCCTATCCACATAGACATATTCTATACAAATGGAAATATGCCCTGAATAGGCATTTAGACTAGTGAATGAGTGGACATGTAAATTTAGATATGGGAAGAGGAGGGATAAAGGAGAATGATGGAGGGAGTGAATTCAACTATGATATATTATGAAAAATTTTATAAATGTCATAATGTACCCCCAATACACTTATCACACTAAGAGTATTAGTTCTGTTAATGAACACTTAAGGAATTTCAGTGATTAGAATATCTTAGGAAGAAATTTGAATATAAAAGGAAAGCATCAAAGTTCAAGCTTTGACAAAAACTAGATTATCACAGAAAAAAGTCAGAAATAGTTATATGGAATTCATTGAAGTGACAGGAAACAAAGCAGTTATTCTACTTTAGAAGTAAAATCGAATCTAGTAATTTCCTTAGCAATGTCTCTCACCCTAGTTTTTTTCTATTTTGAATTCATTTTTGCAATTAGGCTATGAATACATGAAAAGTTTGGTCTATAATCCTCTCTCAGAAAGTGTCACCTTATAACTGTATGTAAATTTTGCCAAACACCTTATTAATGTTCACAGTGCTACTCCACACAAGGATTTAGAATCTGAATCCATGGTGCTTCCAAAACCTTTTCTGTCCACTCATTAAAAATGCTTCTAATTAATTGGTTGCTCTTTCACCTCTTGCACTATTCTTACTTATTCCAGATCTTATTGACCCTTTTTTTCTTCAAACTCTTATAACACTGTATTTATTTATTAAATTTAGAAGTTGCATGGAAACTTTTCTCTCTGTGTGTGTGTGTGACTGTATGTGTGAGTGAGCAAGAAAAGGGAGGCCAGAAAAAAAACAGACAGACTGGTGTTCTGATGACTAGACAGGACTAGGGGATGGCAAAGCAAAGAGATAAAACTTAAAGAATTGAAACATGCAGGTTACATATCACTGGGGAAATGAAATAGCTAATGAAGTCACATGGAGCTGTACTGGGTTGAGCTTTCCTTTTTGCTTCTGTAACCTGTTTGCAAGGGTGTATAAAGTGAGACCCCTTTGCTCTTGAGGCTCAGCCTTTGGACACAAGTCCACTAGGTCTATGCTGGCACAATAAATGTTGCTTCCTGCTAATCTACCTCAGAGACTCATATTTCAGCTAGCAAACTCCCACAACAGTGTGAGTGGTATTTGTGTATGTGTGTGTGTCTATGTATGTGTATATGTGTGTGTATGTGTGCATGTGTGTACAGTAAGCCTGCCTTATTTTCAGATTCATCAAATGCGATTTTCACCAACCATGATAAAAATATTAAAAATCAAAAGAAATTTCAAAAACAAAAATTTTAAATTCCCACTATCATATGCTCAGTTGATGCAGAGAAGCTCTCAGTATATCACAAACTATTGTGTGAACTGCTGTTTCCCTTCCCTTAATTTTGTGAAAGTGTGTCTTTCAAAAAATAAATGTTGCCCAAAAAGCTAGGTAAAAATTAATGTGCTTAATTTAAGTGATAGAGTGAACATTTTAGGTTTGTTGAAAGGTAGCATGTCTTTATTGGAAGATGGGTGGTGTATGGGAAAAATGAAGTAATCAAACATCTGAAGTAATGTACTGAACTCTGTATCCTGAGCATTTGAAGTTTTTCTACAATGGTAATCTCCTTAGAAACATATGCACCTGAATACTAAAGGACTACTGTATCTATATCTGTCTGTGCATCTATTTGTCTATCTATTTTTCTGTCTGTCTACTCATCTACTTGCCATGAGCACAAATTGACTATGTCTATGACAATGGTGCATTATGTTTGAAGAGCTAGATCATATTTTTCTCTCTTCTCTCATACGTTGCCTATTTGAACATAAGATGTAGCATCATTCTCCTTTGTGTATGTACATGTAAGCTGTGTTTTGAAGGACAGCTTTCACATTTGCAAAATTTATAACAGCCAGTTGGCTGAAATTATTTGTTCTTGTTCTATATTATATGATCAATATACACAAGGATTGTTTTCTAAATTTTAGAATAATATTTTCATTGGGTCTATTATTTCACTGGATTAAAATGCATTGGTTGGCATTTACACCTTCATTCAACTTGGCACGTTGCCTACAACTAAAAGGTATAAGACTGAGACTCAAAGCTAATTATTTGAGACTTATACACTAATTCTTTAGTGTTTCCATTAAGCTTTTTCTTTTTTATATGATATTTGGGTACACTTTAAAATGAAGTAAATCTCAAAAGTCTTCTCCAATATGGTTAACTTTAAAGATAGATATCTGAAGCCAACTCTAAAGTAGAATTATGGCAATGAAATAATAAGGCAATTATATATTGCCCATGTGCATATGTTTACATGTTCTTCACAAGTGTTCCTTCTAAAAAATAGGCACTTGATGAAATCTTAGTTCAGTCCACAATAACTTCATTGACAGAGCGAAGCTGTTAGAGAGACGTAAGCATAGCCATTATAAGAGGCTGATGATTAATAATAACTTCTGCTGAATACAGAGCAGCTAGTTACTGTGGTGCTAGAGGATGATTATATACTAAGCCTTTTGTAGAATGCTTCAGTATAAATTAAATGAATGCTTTTCTTGTTAAGAATTTTAAAGGGCAAATAACATTGACTACATTTATATAGCTAGTAGCCAAACAAATACTTTGTTTTATTCAAATCAAGAGAATAGGGATATTTTAAGTGTACCAAATTTCTAGGTGAACATGTAAATCTAGGATCAAATTTCTTTTCACTAAGGTATCAATTTTTTTTCAAGATAAACATCCACCATAAACAACATAAACCACAAAATCTCTAGATACATATTTAAAAGCCCACCATATGCAATTCATACCTACAGAATGCTTTTTCACTTTCATTTTTAAAATATTAATTCTCCTTTTCCAAAAACAGTCCTTAATGTAAAACTTATAATATGCATAGAGATATATGCAGTCACACTCATTGATATTTTCATATAAATAAAAAGTAGAAATGCTTTTCATTTGTTTTTGCAAAATAAAAGCAGATGCTTCACAGACATTTCTCCATGAGCAGAAAAATGAAAACTTTGATTGGTTTGATTGAAATCCATTAACTCAACCTGATAACAAATTATTGTTAGTATTTAGATACTCTTCAAACCCTTTTTGGTAATAGAATTCTTATCATTTAGAAAGATGCAAATGTGCTTTAAGGCTCTTTTAAATAACTCTCACTAGGAAAAAACTTCCTAGCAAAAGAACATAGAATCATGGAGTGAACTTATGCAGAATTGTGATATATAGTAAAATTTATTAAATTAACAAATCTACTTTGGATGCCTTCCTATTTATTCAATTGATTCTTCCATTTATTGCCTACCTTCCAGTGATGGAAAACAAATTTTAAGATCATTCTCTATTCTTAGTAAGACTACATACTAGCATCCCCGTTAGCAGTACTTGCATTTAGTTTACAGCTATCATGAAGCTCTGCAAGCTTTAAACCAATCCCTCCACATGGGGTCTGTGTATGATTCTAGGTTGTGTGGTTTGGATCCTAAGGGAAAAATTACAAGGCCAAATCCACCTAGCTTTCCATTCACAAGCCAGTGGGGCCCTGCTTCTGTCCTTCTATGGTTTACCTCTTTTTTGTAATATCTGCTATACTTTCCTAGAATTTAATTTCTGTAAACTACACTTATTTAGTTTGAGCTTAACTTAATGAATTGTATTTCCTGAGATTAATGGAATTTTAGCAGATCTTTAAAATTTCACTTTTATCATTCAAAAAAATCCAACCTGTGAATAGTAAAATTCAAGAACTGGGACAAGCCAGAGTAGCAATTTTTGTAGAGCTATGGATACTGAGGATTTACTGGTTATGAGTTATTAGTTTATCTAATTAAACATATGTAACATAAAAGGAACATATATTTGCTTTCATATGTCATGTAAGAAAGTCACTGAATGTTTTATTTTAGTATTAAATCATGTGAACAAAACCATGAAAATGTGAGAGAATCTGAGAGGTTGAAAGTCTTCCTGGGGAGAAGGATGTATCTATGTTCAAAAGGCACAACCGTGCTAACTGCTTCTATACTTACTTTTTTCTTTCCTTTTATAGCCAATTTGTCCAAACATAAGGAGAAGAAATAATTCCTGGGAGAAAAGTCAAATTTGAGAATTATATAGAAACAATACAGGAATTTTGTGTTTATAAATGAACAGAAAATTCATCTATGGCTTAATATTATTCTTGTCAAATTGTGTGGAACCTAATTTCTGTAACAGTAGATAGGCTGTGTTCTTTTAATTCTTATAAATGAATAATATTTAAATTGTTGTATAACTTTTATGATTTTCTTATTTTATCTTCTAACCTAGTTTTCTTCTAATATTGCAATTAGAACACATATTGTCTAACTGAATCTTTACTACTTGGTTCACCTTTGCTTTTGAGTTTCTTAGAAGAATAGAACACTGTATGTTTTTTGAACAGATGCTTCATTATGAGAGGTGAGTAGCTCAGTTACATCACCTCTTCACCTTTCTCCCCATGTCTGGCAGTTGTTTTGGACTATTAAACAGGTTTAATAGAAGGTGCTCTAAAGGCTTGAAAAAAATTTTTATTGGTATCACCATCTTCATGGTTTGTTAAATACAATGTAGAGTCATTCTACTACAGCTGGTACACCCCAGAAGGATTTGACAGGTAAATGAAAGTTGGCAGTCTTCCTTCTGTTCTACCTATATTATGTAATGAAAGGGCAGAATCTAAAAGTGAACCAGAATTCACATCAGTGTGCCAAATAAATAAAAGAAATGTAATGAGTTGTTGAAAAATGCAGCAGAAGCACATGTATTGAAGTATCTAGACAAATAGAAGCCAGTGGTATTAAATCTATAATAATGGCTTTTAAGAAATACAGTTGTGCTTTGCATAATGGATAAGAGGAAAGCTTGTTTCCTAAAATTGACAAGGAAGAATTCTCATAAGTCACAATGGAAAAAATCCCATTTGAGTATAGAAATTGCTAAAAATGGTTAAAAGGTATAGTTCATTCTACATTGAATGTTTAGGAATTAGAGATTGTTGATACCTAACTATTCTTACTGAAAAGGAAAGGAGAAATGGACTTCTATTTAACTGATTTTCTGTTTTTAAAAATTTCAACAATTAATTATCACTATGCCTACAACAGAACTAGATGTAAATTAGCATTTCTTTTGGCTTAGCATCATTTAATGTTTCTGAATAAAAATATCAAAAATATTTTAAAATTATCACTTTAGGAAATAATTTAAAGGGTATTTGAAGAGTCAATGGAGGACATTCATTCATGTATTATAATATTTAGGACAGAGTTTACACTATATTTAAGAAAAGGAGTCTGAAACTTTCCTCCCAATATTTTAATTTATTATGCAATTTTGCTTTTTCAACAGATTTTTTTTTTTACTTTGGAATCATTGAAACTTTCAGTGGATACTGTCTGATATTTGCATTGCCAGAGGAAGAAAAGCAATGAGGAGGAATTGTTGTTAAGGTATCCTTTATTATAATAAGAGAATCATCATTAAAGGGAAAAGATAATCCTGCTTAAGGAATTTGCAATTCTTGTATTCCATGTTCTCAGGATCTGATTCCTTGGCCTCGAAATTCTACCAGCAAGAAGGCCATCACTAGATGTGGCCCATATCCCTGGACCAGACGCTGAGCCGAAATAAACTCTTGTTCTGTATAACTTCCAGTATGTGGCATTGTGTTATTTGAGGGCCAACACAACCCTCAAATTTACTGTTACATTCTGGTTGGAACACATATTGGATTATTTATGTTCTTGGCATGGAAAGAAAAGGCACCTTTACCATTCCAAGTCCAATCTCCTCCTCCCACCTGGCACCTGGTTTTCCCTCTCTTACAAGTTTATCATTTCATCCATGCCATCCCTGCATGCATTAATGAAGATGGTGACTCACACCTCTTTTCTTCATCCTCTACATCCCAGACAGAACCTGTTCTACCCTCCTGTTCTCCAATTTTGTACAGGAAAAAACAGAAAACAGTTAGAGAAAGATGGGCATTTTTGCTAGCTTGAGATAATGATAGAGACAAGGGAGATTCCTTGTGTTGTTTCCATGCATGAATTTATTTCAATCCAAATTGGTTCATCTCTACCAGACCTCTTTACTACTCCATAGACCACTTCCCATAGTGTCCTCAGCCAGTTTAAGATTACTATATTCATTCCTATACAGTGAGCACATTCAAGTTTTTGGTTCCCTTGCCTTGCCCTATCCCTCCCTTGCACAGTCTCCTAAGTATGACCCATGCCCATGCTGCATGTGTTTTAGGACTATAATCTACATATGAGGGAGAACATGTGGCTTTTGGCTTTCTGAGACTGACTAACTTCACTTAAAATGATGTTCTCCAGTTCCATCCATCTACCTTTGAAAAACAAAATTTCATTCTTCTTTGAGTGAAATTCCATTGTGTATAAATACTGTATTTTCTTAATACGTTCATCAGTAGTAGGGCATCTTGGCTGTTTCCTTAACTTAGGTTTTATCAATAGTGCTGCAATAAACATGGGTGTGCAGGTGCTTTTGAAGTAAACTGACTCAAATTCCTTCAGATATATTCTTAGGAGTGATATTACTTGATCATATGGCAGATCTATTTTTAGTTTTTTAAGGCACCTCAACATTATTTTCCAGCTTGTATTCCCACCAACAGTGCATGAGGGTTCCTTTTTCCCTGCATCCTCACCAACATTTGTTGTTGATGGTGTTCTTGATGGTAGTTATTCTAACAGGGGTGAGGTGGACTCATAGTGTGGTTTTGATTTGCATTTCCTTTCTGGCCAAGGATGGTGAGCATTTTTATGTATTTTTTAGCGATTTTAACTTCTTCCTTTGAAAAAGTTCTATACAGTTTACTTGCTCATTTCTTTATTGACTTTGTGGGAGTTTAGTATTTTTGAGTTCCCTATATATTCTGATTATCAGTCTCTTGTCTGATGTATAGTTAGCAAAGATTTTCTTCCATTCTGTGGGCAGTCTCTTCAATTGAGAGACCATTTCTTTTGTTGTGCAGAAGGTTTTTACTTTCATGTAGTTCCATTTGTCAATCCTTTCTCTTAGTTGCTGAGCCACTGAGGTCTATTTAAGAAGTCCTTGCCTATGCCTATTAATTTCATTGCATTCCCAGCTCTTTCCTGTACTAATTTCAAGGTTTCATGTCTGATATTAAGGTCTTTAATCCACTTTGAGTTGCTACTTGTACAACATGACAAACATGGAGTAGGTTTCACTTTTCTGCAGGCAGATACTCAGTTTTCTCAGCAACATTTGTTGAAGAGGCTGTTTTTTCTCCATCATATGTTTTGGGTACCTTTGTTAAAAATTACATGGGAATAGCTGCATGGATTAATATCTGGGTCTTCTGTTCCAGTGGTCTGCATATCTGTTTTTGTGCCAGTACCATGCTGTTATTGTGAGGGCTCTATAGTATAGTTTGAAGTCGGGTATTGTGATACCTCAAGAGTTGTTCTTTTTGCCCAGTATTGCCTTGGATATTTGCAGTCTTTCGTGTTTCCAAATGAACTTTAGGGTGATTTTTCAGTCTCTGTGATGAATGTCATTGGGATATTGATGGGAATTGCATTGAACATGTAGATTGCGTTTGGTAGCATAACTGTTTTTACTATGTTGATTCTGCCAATCCCTGAGCATGGGAGATCTTTCCACCTTCAGTGATTTTCTTTTCTTTCTTTTTTCAAAGATTTGCAGTTCTCCTTGTGGAGGTCATTCACATTCTTTGTTAAAGTTATGCCTAGATATTTAAATATTTTTGAGGCTGTTTTAAAAGAAATTGTTTTCCTATCCACACTTTCAATCTGTTCATTGTTGGTGTATAAAAAGGCTACTGATTTTTGTAATTTGATTTTGTATCCTGCTACTTTGTTGAAGCTGTTTATAATGTCTAGGAATTTTTGGGTTGAGTTTTTCAGGTCTTTTGGTACAAGATTATCTCATCTGTGAATAGGAATAGTTTGACTACTTCTTTACCTATTTGTATTCCTTTTATTTCTTCTTCCTATCTTATTGCTCTGGCTGGGAATTCTAAGACTATGTTGAATAGGAGTGAGGAAAGTGTATACCTTGTCTCATTCCTGATTTTAGGGGAAATGGTTTCAGTTTTCCCCCATGAAGTATGATGTTACCTATAAGTTTGTCATATATAGTTTTATAATGTTGAGGTACTTTCCTTCTACTCCTAGTTTCATCAGAGCTTTTATCATGAAGTGCTGCTGATTCTTGTTGATGTCTTTTTCTGCATCGATTGAGATGATCATGTGGCCTTTGTCTTTGCTTCTGCTAATGTGCTGTATTACATGTAATTTGCATATTCCTGTATCCCTGGGATAAAGTCAACTTGGTTATGGTGTATGAAGTTTTTGATACATTGTTGAATTCAGTTTGCCATAATTTTAGTGAGGATTTTTGCATCTATGTTCATTAAGAAAATTGGGCTGTAGTTCTCCTTTTTGCATGTGCATTTATCCAGTTTTAGGATAAGCATAGTACTGGCTTCATAGAATGAGTTAGGCGGTGTTCCCTCCCTTTCTATTTTGTGGAAAAGTTTGAGGAGTATTGGTACTAGTCCTTCTTTAAGGGTCTGGTAGAATTCGGCAGAGAATTTATGAGAGACCAGTAACTAAATAGTCTGAGAAGACTAAATACGCTAAATAACAACATATCACAGCTGTGCTGTTCCTCCCACCTATGCGACTGGACCCATGAGAACTCAACTTGAATTTTACCCCACTTTCCCATAAATAAATGCACTTGGAGGTAGAGGGGATGGCCAGTATCTCCCATAAGGAGTGTCAGACCCACCCTATCCCAGCTTCTCTCTATGTCTGTCTGTGTTTTTTTCTCAATCCCCAGTCGCTCCCAGTCAGGTTAAGGGACCTACTCACACTGGCCATGAGAAGAATCTGTCAGGTCTTAGAATTTTCTTTTTTGGCAGACTCTTTATTGCTGTTTCAATTTCATTGCATGTTATAGATCTGTTGAGGTGATTAATATCCTCTTGGTTCAGTTTTGGATGGTGATATGTATTTGGAAATCTGTATAAGTCTTCAAGATTTTCCTAAGATCACATCTTAGGGCACAAAGCAAGTCTCAACAAATACAAGAAAATTGATATAACTATCTGATTACAATGCAATAAAACTAGAGCTCAACAACAAAACCAGCAGCAGAAAATGTGCAAATAATTGGAGATGAAACAACACATTGCTTAGTGATCAGTGGGTCATAGAAGAAATGAAGTAGGAAATCAAAAATTTCCTGAAATTTAATTAAAATGAAAATACAACCTATCAGAACCTATGGGATACAGCAAAGGCAGTCCTAGGAGCAAATTTATAGCCTCAAGTCATATATTAAAAGCAAAGAAAGATCTCAAATAAATAACCTAATTCTGCATCTCAAACTCCTAGAAAGAACATGCTAAACCAAAACAAGCAGAAGGAAAGAAATGATCAAAATAAGGGCCAAAATCAATGAAATAGAGACCAAAATAACATAAAAAAATAAAGGAAACTAAAAGCTGTTTCTTTCAAATAATAAACAAGTTTGAAAGTTCCATGGGCTGCTGAGAAGAATATATATTGTGCTGTTGCAGGGTGTAATATTCTGTAGACATCTGTCAGGTACATTAGATCTGTAGTGTCATTCAGTTCTAGGTTTTCTTTGTTGTTTTTTTTGTCTGGGTAACCTAAATATTGCTGATAAAAGCATAATAAATCTCCCACTACCACTGTGTTGGTGTCTCTTGGTGATTTTTAGTCCTCTAGTGTATGTTTAATGGAGTTGAATGCATTGACCCAATGGGTACATATAAGTTCATAATTTTTATTTCTCCTTCATGTATTGCTTCTTTTATTAGTATGAAGTGAACTTTTTTGTATCATTTGACTAATATAAGTTTAAAGTCCACTTTGTCTGATATAAGTAGTATTGCACCCTAAGCCAGTGTTTATTTCTGTCAATAAGGCAGGTCTCTTGTAAACAACAGATTGTCAGATCATCCTTTTTTAATCTAGTTTGCTAAATCGTGCAATTTGATGGGAGAGTTGAGTCATTAACATTCAGTGTTAATATTGATAGGTATGTGGTGATTCCTGCCATTTAGTTGTTTTTGTTGTCTCAGGATTTGAATGTGTACAACTGAATCAATGCCACTCCCTGATTACTTGTCTTTTCTTCTCCTGTAGTTTAATATGTCCCATCCTTTTGTGGTTTTGTTTGATTTCATCTTCCGATTGTAGAATTCCATGCATAATCATCTGCTGTGTTGGCTTGGCTATCATATATTGTTTTAGTTTCTATCTACTGTGGAAGACTTTTATTTCTCCATTAATTTTGAATGATATTTATGCTGGCTAGAGTATCTTAAAGCTGAAATTGTTTTCTTTCAGTGCCTATCCAAACAAAAATAGCAGCACATTTCTCAACAGAAACCTTAAAAGCAAGAAGAGCATGGAGTCAGGTATTTGTTTGGATAGACATAGAAACTTGAGTAATTTGAAAAGGTGTTGCTAAAACGGGTGCAGAACAAGAGAGATGGAGTGCAGGAAGAGTTGTACTGTGAGGGCTACAGGGTTTTTGGGTCCTTATGTGTGTTAGGGTGTAATTCAGCTGTTGTGTTGCAGGGTGCTTGTGTCAGGGATTGCAGAGGGATGGCAGTGTGTACAGTTGGTACAATAAATTAATCAGCAGGTGGTAAGTGTGTAGGAGGGAGGGGTAATGTGGTGACTGGTAGGGGAAGGTGATGAGGAGTAGGTGAAGCCAAGGAGAAAAAGTGGATGAAAAGGGGCATAAAGAGTAGTTGGGGTGAGAACAATTGATTATACCACAAGAAAAGTTGAGACAGTGAAGGGGGTAACAATAGAAATAAGAAAATAGTGATAGTAAAATTAAAAATACCAAATAAATAAAGGGAAGAACTAAGAAAAAAAGAGAAAAAAAAAAAAACCCAATAGCAACAGAATATATGGTCAGTTTGGCAAAAGTTCTTTTGGCATCCAGTCTAGGTATTGGCACTTAGGACTGTGGGTTTCTTGATGCCCCTGTCTCTTCTCAAGATTGGCATTCTGGGATGTGTGCAGAGGGGTGCTGTCCATCTTCTCAGACAGGTTGGAAGGAGTTAGCTGGAGGGTTTTTTTCTTTTTCCTGCCTTCCTTGGTCTGAGGGGCCCATCTGTTACAAGTGTGAATTCTGAAGTGGTCACATCAGATGGCTGGCTTGTGAGCAGTATTTTGTTCCTTCTGTCACAGAGCATGTTGCAATTGGGACCTGTGATAGCTCACTACCAGTTTGTGAAATGTGGTCAGATGTGTTGTTTTTGCCATGCTGCAGCTGAGTTGTTCAGCAGCACCAACTCTGGCTGGTCAGTAAATTCCCAAGCAAGATGAGGTGATTCAGTTTTGTGTACCACCCACAGTCCCCTCAGTGATCTGCCATCCCCCTGCTCTGAAATGTTGACTTGTTGCCCCACCCCATTCTCAGCCTTTGTTCCTCACCCTGCCCCCACTCAACAAGTTCTGCCCCTTGTTCATTCTCTGAGGTTTGTTCAGTGTTCTACTCCATCCCCACTGTCAGTGGTAGATTACAATTCACTGCCTATGGTTCTCAGTTTTGTTGGGGGTTGTGTGTGCAATCTGCTATGAGCTGCACTAGATTATGTTCAAGGAGTTGGGTGGGGGAAGTGTGGTGTATGGTGTTCACCTATTGGGTTTGTAGAATTTAATAGACAGCTTTGAAACTGGCCAGTGGGAAGAAATGGTGGGTGACTTTTGTCAAGGCAGATTCTTACTGGAACTGGGTTCAGACCAACAGGGTGTAGGTAGATTTTCCACAGGATAGGGGTCCAGTACATTGCAGGGTTTGATTCTGTTTGATGCTCTATGTTCTACTTTTTGCAAAAAAAAAAGAAAGAAACAAGGAAGGAAGGAGGAAGGAAGGAAGGAAGGAAGGAAGGAAGGAGGGAAGGGAAGAAACAGCACTGGAATTTCCCTGGATGTTAAATGCTATTACTGACTGTTTTAAGGATCAGTCTTTAAATTTTATGTGCACTGTATGTGTTGATGGTTATTTAGTTGATTAAAAAGAATCAGAATTACCCAAATGTAGCTCCCATGTCTTGAAGTCATTTCTGAAATCATGGAGATCAGGAATTCTGATTCCCTCTCCTATCACCTAGAATTCTATTTTACACTTCTTTTTTCACTTTTTATAAAATTATGAAGTAAGAGATTCTAGTTTATTAGAAATTGGTAATGATTAACTGAGATACACCAACAATAATCATTCCAATTTATATTACTCTATTTGCTTTCATAGATCATATTTCAAGACAAAAATGAAGAAATTTAACTTTTCCTAAATAGACAAACAAACTTAGGGGATGTTATTGGATTTTAAAGCTAATTGTATGTTCAAAGAAAGCTCTTGGTGCCCAAAGTTTCCACTGATGGATTACACCAGTTCTGTCTAACAGAATTTTTTTCAGTGTTGGAAGTGTTCATCAGTACTCTTCAATATGACAGCTGGTAACCATATAGTTATTAAATACTTGAAATTAGTGTAGGGTGACCAAAGAAGTGAATTTTAAATTTTACTAATTTTAATTAATTGAAATTTAAATCTAAAAGAACATACAGGGCTAGTAACTGCTATATTAGACAGTACAGATTTAAACTATTCATACAAATGTAATCAACATGGTTCCTTGAATATGAACTCTACTTTATATAAAATATATACATATATACATACATTATATAAAGTCTCATTATGAATGGATTGTTATGATGCTTTATGGCAACTGAAAGAAAGTCAACAGCAGTGGTCCGAGTAATTTAATTTCATTCAAATGGTTATGAAAGTGTTTAATTAATCAATTTCAATTAACTCTTACCCCAAATTCTCCACATAACTACTGATATTTGGTATTTTAGTCTAAATTCCCCAGAGAAATAGAACCAGTAGGAAATGAATATAGAGTCATGTATCACATAACAATAGGGATACTTTCTAATAACTGAGTTGTTAAGTTTTTTTGTCATTGTCCAAACATCATAGAATTCTTGCATAAACCTAGATGTTCTAGGTTAATCATTTGACATGCCTCTTGGTGTAAGCAACATGAAATGTATGAGGCTGCAGCCAGCAGAACAAAGATACTATTTATAGAAAACTTTTTTGAAAAAGTAAGTAGATGGAGTAAATCTAAAATAATAACAAAAATAGTATATAGTAAATACATAAACTAGTAACATAGTTGTTTATTGCTATTATCAAGTGTTATGTACTGTACAAATGTGAATGTGCTGGACTTTTATGTGGCTGTCAGCTCAAAGGATTGTTTACACTAGCATCACCACAAACACATGAATAATGTGTTGCACTATGATTTCATGGCAGCAATAATGTCCCTAGATTATAGCAACCTTTAGCTCCATTCTTGTCTTATGGGAACACAATTGTGTATGCAATATCATCAATTAAAGTGTCTTTATCAGGTGCACAGCTATATATGAAGAAACATTGATCTGTGAGCATCACATTGTAAAGGCTGAAGATTCTCATGATCTGCATTTGTTCATCTGGAGAATGAGGACCGCTGATATTTGAGTTCTGATTTGACCCGAGAGCCTGAGTAACAGGAGAGCTGATGGTACAAGTTCCTAAGGCAAGAGAAGAGAAATCTTGTAACCTGAAAAGAATCAGATAGAGCAAATTCTCCCTTATTTAGCTCCTTCATTCTGTTTAGGACTTTAAGGGATTAGATGAGGCCTGATCACATTGAATTGGCCCTTTATCTTTACTCACTCTACCAATTCAAATGTTAACCTTATCCATAAACACTCTCTCCTACAAACCCAGAGTAATATATAGCCAAATATTTAGGCACCCTCTGGTCATGTTCACACATAAAATTAACCATCACACCTAGCATTATGAAAGGGACTCTTCTCTCTCTTTCTCTTGCCTGTGCTATTTTAATCATTAATATTCAAGTTAACAAAGACCCTCTATACCCAGTTAATTTAACTAAGATTTCTCTACAGTAAACATAAAAGCTAGAGATATTTTCAATAGGAAAGGATTAGCACAGCATGCTGCATTTTCCTACACTATGTACTGTTCTTCTCTCAGATCTACAGTCATTAACACAATGCCTAGAAATCTTTCTAACATATCATTAGTCTAGAAAATACCCAAATGATTTAATGAATGATACTTGACATAGTAGAATAATGCTTCTTCTTAAACAATGATTTTTTAGCCACTCTTGGCTTCCTTCACTCACCTTTCTCATAAGCTTCTTATTTGATGGGTATTAAAATTTCAAATATATTTTAAGCAATATTTTTCAGTGTTTAATATGCATATGAATCATCTCTGTAAAAATGCACCTTCACAATTGTGAAGTCTGGGGTGGAGCCTGATGCTTTCCATTTATAACAAGCTCCTACTAAATGTCAGTGGTGTTGTGAAGACTACACTTTAAACAGTAAGGATTTAGAGAATACCCTTGAGAAAGAGAAAGCATAGAGCACTATTTGAGTAATCATCGTACCATTTAGCTTGTCTGAGATATAGAAGCATTGAGATCCTTTACAAAGCAAAATATATTCATTCAGTAAATATCCCTTGAGTATCTGGCATGTTGCAAGTATTGTAGCAAGCACCAGGGAGAGAGAGATAAATAAAATCATGATTCTTATCCTCAAGGTAAATATAGAGTGTTGGATGGGGGGGAACATACACACAATTATCAGGTTTTTTATTTTATTTAATTGTTTTCTTACTAGAGAGATCTTTTTTTTTATTGTTGTGCTGGGTGACATTGTAGCATTTACAAAAGTTCTTATTATATATCAAATATATCACACTGGAATTCACCCGATCCATCAAACCTCTTTATCCCCTCCTCACCACATTCCTGGAATAGTTTCAACAGTTATCATTTTTCCATTTGCATACATGTGTACACAATATTTGCACTATATTCACCCTCCTACATTCTTTTCCCACCTCCTCTCCCCTACCACTGGTACCAACTCCTCCACCCCCTAACAGGATCTGTTCCACCCTCCAGTTCTCTGATTTTGTAAGAGAAAAAAAATGACATTTTTCTTTTTTTTGGTTAAGATAGCTACAAAGGGAGATTAATTATCAGGTTTTGACAGAATTACTCAATAGAAAAAGGTATTATAGAAGATTGAAATTTGCACTTTTTTTTCACTTTTGAAGGAGGACTTATCTAATGTTACTTCTGAAGGAAGAGTAACAGTGATATAAGGTGTGCATTCTAGGTAAAGGTGGTAACCTTAGAAAACACATGAAAATAATAAAGGGAAACAAATATGAATCAAAGTTCTATAATTTCCCATCTTATGTCTTCTAATTTTATTTGTGTAGTTAAATATTCAATCAACTACTAAAAGGGGAGAAGGGAACTGATTAGGCATTTAAGAAGAGGATAGGAAGTGTGAAATATGGGAATTGATAAAAGGATGAGGCCATGTCAAAGATTCAGTCGAGGTGGAGCATATAGAGTTGTGTGGATTGCAACACACAGTTGTCTGCATTTGTGTGTGTGGGTGTGTGTGTCTTTTTCTGTAACCTTGGTTTCAGAGAATAAAGAAACAAAAATCTGGTCAAGTGGATTTGTTTTACCTAAGATTTGACCAGATCGATGCAAAAGAAGAATTAAAGGGCAAAAATTCATAAAGTGGGCTCTAAAAAGGGAAAAAGATGCAACTAGGCTAGTTAGGTGAAGTTAAAGAGCAATGGTTCACAGGAATCTTAGTTTAGTTTTGATTTGCATTTTCTTTATGCTTGAAGATGTTGCAAATTTCTTCATGTACTTATTAGCCATTTGTATTTCTTCTTCTGATAACTATGCAATTCATTTTCTCATTTATTAATCTGATTATTTGTTCTTTGGCTGTTTAGCTTTTTGAGATCTTTGTATTTTCTATCAATCCTTTATATGTTAAATAGCAAGCAAAGATTTTCTCCTATTCTGTGGGCTGTCTCTTGATTCTGGTAATTGTTGCTTTTGCTGTGCAGAAACGTTTTAATTTGATGGAGTCTCATTTGTCAATTCCTATTATTACTTCCTGGGCAATTGGAGTCCTATTCAGAAATAATTACCTATACCTATATCCTGGAGAGTTTTATTTTTGTTTTCCTGTAGTACTTTAGCTTTAGTTCTAACATTAAGATCTTTGATCCATTTGGAGTTAATTTTTGTACGGGATCAGAGATAATGGTCTAGTTTCCGTTTTCTGCATGTAGAAAACCAGTTTTCACAGCACCATGATTGATATTCCCTTTCTGCAAAGAATGACATTGGTATTTTAATGGGTATCGCATTGAAACTGCAGATTGCTTTCAATTGCCTACCCATTTTCTTGATATTAATACTGCCAATCCATGAATATGGGTGGTTATTTCAATCTTCTGGTGTCTTCTTCAATATCTTTCCTTAAGGTTTTATAGTTTTCATTGTTCCTAGCTTGGTAGGGATATTTTTACCTTCTTAGATAAGTTTATTCCCAGCTTCTTTTTGAGGCTATTGTGAATTGAAGATTGTTTTCCTTATGTGTTTGTCAGCCTGTTCATTGTTGATCTATAGAAATGTACTGAATTTTGTATTTTGATTTTAATACTGCTATGTTTCTGAAAGTGTTTATCAGATCTAGTAGCTTTTGATGTAATCTTTTGTATCTTTTATATAGAGAATTTATCATCTGAAAATACATAATTTGACTTCTTTTCCTATTTGAATCCATTTTATTCCTTTCTCTTGCCTTATTGCTCTGGCTCTAGAAATTCCACTATTGTATTGAGTAAGAGTGGGCAGGGTATACAACCTGGTCTCATTTCAGACTTTAGAGTAAATGATATCAGTTTTTCCATGTTTAGGATAATGTTGGTTGTAGGTTTGTCATATATAATCTTTATTATGTTGAGGAACATTCCTTCTATTCCTAGTTTTGTCAGAACTTTTATCATAATAGTTTGCTGATTTTCTCAAAGGGCTTTTCTGCATCAAGTAAGATGATCATGTGATTTTTGTCCTTGATTCTGTTTATATGCTGCATTAATTTACTGATTAACACATGTTGAAACATCCTTGTACCCCTGGGATGAAACCAACTTGTTCATTGCCATGACCTTTTGGATGTATTTTTCATAGTTATTTTGTTGAGGATTTTTGCATTTATGCTCATTAAAGAGATTGGTCTATAATTCTCTTTCTTTGTTGTGTCCTTGTCCATTTTTTTTAAATGAATTGAGGTTTCATAGAATGAATTTGGTAGTGATACTTCCCTTTCTATGTCATGGAAAAGTTTGAGGAGTATTGGTGTTAGCTCTGCCTTTAAGATGTGGTAGAAATCAGAAATGAATCAATAGGGTCCTGGAATTTTCTTCTTTGAGAGAATTTTTGCTATTGCTTCAATATCATTGCTTGTTGTAGAGCAATTCAAGTGGATTACTTCCTCTTTGTTAAATGTTGGTGGGTCAAATGCATCTAGAAATTTATCCATTTCTTCTAACCTTTCCAGTTGATTGGAATATAGGTATTTCAAATATTCCTTCATGATCCTATGAATTTCATCAGCATTTATTGTGATATCCCCTTTTTCAACTTTAATTTTCTTAATTTGGATATTTTCCCTCCTCCTTTTAGTCAGATTGGCTAAGGGTTTATAATTACTTGTCTGTTTTTTGGTGGGATTGGGTGGTTTGAACTCAGGTCCTTGTGCTTGCAAAGCAGGCACTCTATTGCTTGAGTGACAGCTCCCATCCATTTTGCTCTGATTATTTTGGAGATATGATACTGTGAACATTTGCTTGAACTGGCACCAAATTGCAATTTTCCCAATCTCAACTTCCCATGTAACAACTAGTTAAGATTACAGATGTGAAGCACTGGCACCTGGCATTATTTACCTTTAAGAATAACAAGCTTTTTGTTTCATTGATTATTTATATAGGTTTTTGTTCTCTATTTCACTAATTTATACTCTAATCTTTATTATTCCTATTTGCTAATTTGAGATTTAGCTTATTCTTGTTTTTTTAGGAGATTGAGGTACATCATTCAGGTAGTTATTTGACATCTCTTTCTTTTAAGTTAGTGCTCATAGCTATAAAGTTTCTCTTGACAACTGCTTTTTCTCTGTCTAATATGCTCTGATATGTTGTGTTTTCATTTTCATTATATTCCAGGAACTGTTGTATTTCCCCTCCTTATTTTTTCACTGATGTCATGGTTATTCAGTAATGTGATGTTTAGTCTCCATGTGTTTGAATATTTTCTGTAGTTTCTTTTCTACTGACCTCTATCCTATTATGGTATGATAGATTACAGGGAGTTATTCCAACCATCTTATATTTACTTAGACTTACCTTGTGTCCTATAATATGATCTATTTTGGAGAAAGTTTCATAAGCTGCTAAGAAGAATACGTATTGTGAATCTGCTGGATGAAACACTCTGTAGGTGTCTGTTCAGTCAATTTGGTATATAGTGTTATTTAACTTTGAGGTTTCCTTATTGGTGTTTTGTCTGGATGACTTATTTATCTGTGATGGTGGGGTACTATCATAATGTTTAGTGCTATCTGTGCTTTCAAATCCAGTACTGTTTTTTAATATAATTGGGAACATTGATATTTGGCACGTATATGTTCATAATTGTTATTTCTTCTTGATGTATTGTTCCCTTTATTAATATGAAGGGACCTTTTTTTGTCTCTTCTGACTAATTTTTGTTTGAAGTCTACTGTACCATATTTGATTACAGCTATTCCTGTGTGTGTTTGGGATTCATATGTTTGGAAGATCTCTTTCAATCCTTTCATTCTGAAAGCCAATGTTTGTGATTCTTGTAGGCAATAAATAGTAAGTTGTTCATTTTAATCCAACATAGAATTTTATGATTTTTTGATTAGGGAATTGAAACAATTAACATTCAATGTTAATATTTAAAGGTATATGCTAATTCCTGCCATTTTATTGCTTTTTTAATGCTTGATTCTTTCTTAGTTTTCCTTTGCTTACCTACTCATCTGGTGGGACTTATTTATTCCCAAACTTTCATGGCTATGATTATCTTCATCTTTGTATGTATCCCTTAACTATTTTCTACAGTGCTGGTTTAGAGGTCATAAAATGCTTTAGATTTTATTTATCATGGAAGGATTTTATTTTCCCTTTGGTTATGAAACATAAATTTGCTGGGTGGAATAATGTAGGTGGCCAGTTATTTTCTTTCAGTGCTTGAAATACTTCGTTCTATACCTTCCTTGCATTTTAGGTTTCTGTTGAGAAATCTTCTGATTTTCTGATGGGTTTTCTTTAAAGGTGACTTGATGCTTCTCCTTTATAGCTTTCAATATTCTTGTTCTCTCTCCTTAATGTTTTAGTTCTAATATGTGTGGGGAGGTTCTATTTTTGTTGTGTATGTTTGGAGTCCTGTAGGCCTACTGTTCCTGGATTGGTATTTCTTTCTCAAGATTTCAAGTTTTCTGCTGTTACTTTATTGAATGATATTTTTCCCAATGCCTTTAGCACAAACTTCTTGTTTTTAATGTCCATGATTCATAGATTTGGTCTTTTAATGGAGTCATAAAGTTTTTAAATCTTCTGTTTTTATTTCTTCATTATTTTTTTCTTTATCACTCCATGATTTTTCTTTTATATCTATTTTGTCTTCAAGCCCTGATAGTCTGCATTCCAATTTAATCAGTCTGTTTGGGAGGCTTATGAAGAGTTTTTGTCTTAAGGATCTTTTTCTATACCTTTAAATTTTCCTTTCATGTCTTGTACTGTCTTTTATTTCATTCAGCTGTTTATTTGTATCTTCTATGAGTTCATTTCACTACTTATTTGTATTCTCTTGGATTTGGTTGAGGTGTTTTTGTACATATCTCCTTTCATCTCTTAACCATTATTGTCACTATTTCTTTTAACTCAAAATTTGAGATTTCATTTCTTTCACTATCAGTCAGTCCTTTTTTGTGTGCTTGTTGGTTTTTTAAGATGACTCTAGGTTTTTCACATTTCATGTTTCTACATTGAGATTTGCTCATCTACACTCCATTCCTTGGTTGGGGATTTTAGTCAGCTGAGGTCTTTCCATTAAATTATTTTCTATTGTGACTGAACTGGGTAGTATCAGTGTTGATGTGCCATTTCTCACTGCTGGCCTGGAGGTATTACTTAGCAGTAACAAATTCAGCAACTCAATACTAAACCAGATAATTTTATGAATTAAAATACCATAGGCAACATTATTTAACAACCAATCACAGTATATATAAAGGAGACTAGAATTCTTATATGGTTGAGGTTAGAAAAATTAAACTTGTTTGTGTAGGATTTAAAAATTGTGTGGTAAAGATAAAGAAGGTGAGAGAAGAAGTAAGATGGGGCTAAGGAGAGTAAAGTGTGATGGAAGAATATCATTCAGTTATTATCAGAAAGGTATTATCATCGGGGATTTCAAAGGCATAGAAAGGTAAAGAACAATAACATAAGGAGGTATAGTAAACCACCAGTGAAACAGTTCTTATATGAGAAATAGGGAAAGTGAAAAGAAAATGTAAACAGAAAACTGACACTATATAAAGAAGATAGTTAAAGTTTTAAAAATAATAAAAATAAAAAGACAGTTTTTCTTCCTTATCGTGGAGAAGAGTTTACATCTGCTGGGCTCTATCAGTACAAGTAATGGTCTCCTCCACTCTCTAACCTCAGGTTTCACTCTATAGCATTCCTGCTTTGTTTACTGATATATCTTATCAAGGCCCTGGACTGACTGGATGCAGCCTGGGAAGAAAGCTGTGGATCAGCGAGAGTTGCTAAGATGAGGTAGAATTGTAGCAATTCCCAGGGGTTGGACTTCTTTACTGGGGTTTGGTGGGACAGTACCAGGAGATAGTAGTTGAGTGTGAGTGGCAGCAACCCTGATCACAGCCAGTGAGAGAGAAAGCTCTTTGACACTCTCAAAGCCTGTGTTTTTCCCTGGTCAAGGAGCCCAGTGGCTGATCTGCCTAGTCTATGGCAAACTGTTTTCCCTCTTTCTACATAGGCCTGGAGTTTAATGTTTGGATTTGAAAGTGAGCTCCTGGCCCTTTGATTGTACATATACTGCTGGATTGTATGGTAGATTTAGGGTTCTAGCTAGCCTGCTTGCTTGTTTCTGCATCCTTCCTTTGTGTAGAAACACAGACTCCAAGTGGCTTCAACTGCCTACTAGCCTGCTTAGTGAAATTTTTCTTGTGGCAGGGGGTAGATATATTTGCATTTGCATTCTGGACTTGGCCTGTTGTGGCCCTCAGGGGGAGCAATGGTTATAGTTAAATTTTAGTGGCTTCAGTAGAAATCAGGAGCCGGGTGTAGAGGCCTTTAATCAGCCTGTTTAGCCAAAAGTTTTCCCCAGGGGAGGCAGATGTATTTGTTTCCACATGCTTGGCTGGCCTGGGCAGCATCTCTCAGGACTCAACCTGGTTCACCCCACTGGGCCATTTCTGTGATGGCCTTTGTGCCATGGGTGATTGGGCACAAATGCTGATTGGCCTGTTTGTGGCCTGGGTAAGTTTGCCAACCTGTGTTTAGCCCTTTGAGCAGTTTTGCTTTCAGAGGGTAATGTGTGGATAACTCCTGGAAGAAGCAAAACAAAGCAGAAGAGTTAAAAAAAAAAAGAAAGAAGAGAAAAAAGTATTGACTGAGAAGATCATGGAATAGAGCAGATTTGCATGATGGTACTGAGTTTCCTCTGAGCAAGATTTTCTCTTAGTTTCTTTAAGAAGTTTAATTATTTTTTTAGAAAAGTAATAAAGCTATCTTTATTCAAAGATGAATTTACAAAAGAAAAATCCTATATCTAGTAGGTAAATATAGCAAGGTTGTAGATTATAAGACAAACTTTAAAAAGTTGATCATTTTCTTATATGCCAGCAATGAACAATTGAAACTTAAAAGAGGACTTATAACAGTAAATAAAATAAAGTAGTAGACACAAGTCAAACTTACAAACATGTGTGCACACACTCATACACACAGCTTCTTCATGTAGAAAATCATAAGACACTGATTAATGAAAAAAAGCTATCTAAATAAACAAAAAGGTCTTCTGTGTCTATGAGTTGTAACACAAAATATCAAACCATCTAAAGATGTCATCTTTTCCACAACTTAACAGGCATGTTCAATTCAGTTCCAATGTCCCACATTAATTTTTAGCTATCCTCAAACTGATTCAAAAATGTACATGGAAATTCAATAAACCTAAAATGGCAAGCAAAATGCAGATGGAGAAAGGTAAGTGAGAGGAAAACTAATGCTTGCTGATTTTAAGACTTAAGTTACGGTAATTGGTGAAAGAATATACATGTACGTGAAAGGAACAGAATAGAGAGCCTAGAAACAGACCACAACAGGCATAGTAACTTGGGTTTAAAGATGAATACAAAGACAGCACACCAGAAAATCATTAGTCTTTTCAATAGAGGTTGGATTAGATTTTGATTTTTTCTGGTTTTGATCTGTCCTTTTACTGGCCTCTTCCCTTAGTTTACTAACTTTCCCACTCTCCACATACCACATACCTGAAGTTTTATTTCTTGTTAGTCCGTCTGCCATCTTGGTCCTCTTTATTTGTATATTCTAAAACAGTAGGAAAGGTTTATTTATTTATTTTTTTTTGGTGGTACTGGTATGAACTCAGGGCATCAAGCTTGCTAGGAAGGTTCTTTACTACTTGAATCACTCTTCCAACCCTTTTCCTTTTTATGTTGTTTATTTTTAAGATAGATATTCCAGGGCTGTCCTAGACAGGTGTGTGTGTATATATAAAATTTCTTGGCATACATACATATCTCTATCTCTACATCTATATCTATATCTCAACATATATGCATAACTAGTCTCTCCTTTCTCATTTTTATTCTTTTTAATTTTTTTCATTTATTACTATTATTTTAGCTTCATTAATTGTGGATTAATGAAGTGGATTATGAGAAGCCTATGAGAACTAGATATAAGCAAAGAGAGATGTAGCTCAACTGCTTTTCCTAAGATGTTTATCTGTAGGCTGAGATAGGCACAGCCCCAGCCATGGAAGAGGAAAATGCAGAACAGCTGCTTCTCCTAAGTTGTTTACGTTCAGAGAAGCAGGAATGCAGTTCTCTCCTGTTATAATGTCATGTCCCTCTGGGAGAACTGCTGTTCCACCCTGTTTACCACAGGGTATAAAAGACTCACTGAAGGAGGACCCCAGGCTTTTTGCTTTGAGGGTTTTGCTTTTGGGCTTTTGGCTTTTGTAAGTGAAAAGAATTGCTGGAGGAAAAAGAATTGCTGAAGGAGAATTGCTAAAGGGGAATTGCTAGCAAGTCTGAGGGCCGAGACTTTAAGAGAGCTAAAGAGAACTTTACACATAGGCTTCAGAAAAGTTAAGCTAAAAAAAAAGCTAAAGAGAACATGGGACAGTGCAAGTCTAAGGACCCAGAC
Source organism: Castor canadensis (assembly GCF_047511655.1). Lineage (NCBI taxonomy): Eukaryota > Metazoa > Chordata > Mammalia > Rodentia > Castoridae > Castor > Castor canadensis. The sequence continues at coordinate 102,733,576 of NC_133392.1, read as the reverse complement.
TTTAAGAGTTATGCATATACAGTTTTTAGGCATGGCTGTTTTGTTTGTAAGTCTGAGCACCGAGGCTTTAAGAAAGCTAAAGAGACAGTGCAAGTCTGTGGGCAAAGACTTTGAGAGACAATGCTAAAGAACAGCTAAGGAAAAACATGGAACAGGGCAAGTCTAAGAAAAGAGGTTTTAAGCAAGGTTTTAAAGAACTATAAAAGAGTAAGGCCTTAAAGAATAAAGATAGAGAAAAGAAACAATGATGGTTGTGCGTCTCTAGCTGTGCACCCAACACACCTGATCCCACTTTCTCTGTGTTTGTCTATCCTGTGTCCTTTCTGAATCTCCAGATACCCCAGTTAAGCCCAGTTAGATTCAATAAGAACTAGGAGCAAGAGAAAGCTTGCTCCAATTAATGATTAACTTTTTAGCTCGTGGTGTATTGTTTTGGCCCATTTCTTTTATTATTGGTGCTTTGGTTGCTGTTTTTAGTCACTGCTGTTTATTTTCTTCTTTCTGTGTGGTATTTTGTTCATGCTCAGCTGAACATGATGGGTAAGTAGATTGCCACTGACCTACACCCCCAGGCCAATTCAGAAAAATACCCCAATGTAGCCACAACCTCATCTCATTCAAACCCTATAAGATACTTCAACTTAAAGAATAAGGGAGACAAAATCCCCCACTCAGTGACCTGGCCCAAAGTAAGTATGACTCAGGTGCTGAGGTCCCACTTTTGATCATGAACCATGTAACAGCAGCAGAGAAAGTTCATATGACTGTTATAGATAGCAGACATATAGGTTAGCCCCATAGTCCTTCAAAGCAAATATTACTGATGAACAAAGGATGCACCACATACACTCTACTCTATACAACACCTGCCTGAGCTCCCAGGAAACAGGTTGGTCAGGCATCTCATGCTCTGTTTCACCCCACCAGTCATAACCAAAGAATCCACAGAGAATCTTTTATAAGAAGTTGGAACTAAACTAAACACTACAATCAAACCAATATCTAAGAACACATCAAGACAAGGCTGCTCCCTACGGCATTCACCTAAAAAGGGTGAATGAGTGTTCAAGCCTTAAAATGAAAAAAACAAACAATATGACTCTTCAAAAAGGTCATAACTCATTATAACTGATTCCAAATACTGAGGTGGATGAAATGCCTGAAAAAGAATTTAAAAAGAGTTTTTAAAAGATTAATGATTTCAAAGAAAATCCAAATAAAGAGCTAATTGAATTAAATAAGACAAAGCCAAATAAAACAGAGCAATTCAATTAGAAAATAGGTATTCTAAAAAAGAACCAAAGAAAAATCTTGGAAATGTAAAACTCTTTAACAAAAACAAAAGTACTGGTGTTGGACACAGTGATACATGCTTGCAATCCCAGTACTTGACAAGTGGAAGCAGGAGAATCATGAGTTTGAGGCTAGCCTTTGCTATAGAGTAAAACTCTGTCTCAAAAAAACAGAAACAAAAATTTAAGTAAAAAGAGTGGAAGCCTCACTAATAAACTAGATCAATCAGAAGACTGCCAGACAACCTTGAAGACAAGGTTTATGAATTATTACATTCAGATAATTATATGGGAAAAATAAGAAGGAATGAACAGACAATAACAGATCTATGCTAGGTTGTAGGCACTACTAAAGTGGTATAGGGTGTTTAGCAAGCACAAGACCCTGAGATCAAACCCCATTAGTGCCAAAAAAATAAAAAGAATCTATGGGAACTTATTATAAGACTGAACTTATTATATAATTGGAATAAACACACAACTTTGATTATAGGCAAAAGACTTAGAAAACCTATTAGAAATCTCCTTTGTTTCTCTGTTAAATTTTTTCTGGATGACCTATTAATTGGCAAGAGTGAGGTTTTGAAATCAGCCACTATTATTTTACTAGGGCCTATAAAGTCATGTTTGTTTTTATAACACTTGGTGCTCCAACATTCAGTACATATATGTTCACTACATCTTATTGGTAGATTGTTTCCTTTATCAATGTGCAATGTATGCTGACCATAGTTGTCTTTTCTGACTAACTTTGGCTTCAAGTCTGTAGTGTCTGTATGTCACATATTTATATAATTACCGCTTTGTAATATCAGGATCTACTTAGAATATTATTTTCCATCCTTTCACTTTCAGTCTATTTGATGATGAGGTCAATTTATTGCAAGCATCAAGTTAGTTTCTCTTATTATCAAAGCAACTTGCCTGTGGTTTTAATTAGAGAATTAAGACTATTTACATTCATAGTTAGTATTAAAAAAGAAATAAGATTGACAAACCCCAAAAAAACTAACCAAAAGAAAGACAGAAGAACAAATAAATAAAATTAGAGAAATAAAAAGGAGGTATTACAAAAGATACATCTGACGTCCAATGAGCATTCCAGAATATATTAAAATATTATTTTCCAGTAAACTGGAAAACTAGAAGAAATGGGTATATTTCTAAACACATATAAACTAGTGAAATTAAGCAAAAGATTTAAAAAATACCTAAGCAGCACAGTAACATTCACTGGAATTGAAGCAGGAAGAAAAAGTCTCACAACAAACGAAAAACCAGGACTGGATAAATTTACTGCTGAATCTTACTAGACCTTTAAAAAATGTTAATGTTCCTCAAGGTATTTTATAAGATAAAAACAGAAGGAGCCCTTCCAAATTCATTCTATGATGATAGCATTATTCTGATATGAAAATCTGACAAGGACAAAACAGAAAAGAATATTATTGATAAATACTCTTGATGAACATAGATGAAAAATCCAGAATAAAGTACTTACAAAATCGAATTAAGCAGCATGTCAGAAAGGTTATAAACAACAATCAAATTTGTTTCATTCCTAGAACATAAGGATGGCTCAATATATGCAATTGGGTACATGTAATAAAGCACATAAATAGAATGAAGGATAAATATCATAGGATCATCTCAATAATGCAGAAAAAAGCCTTTGATAAAATGCAACATCCCTTCATGATTAAAAAAACCAGAAGGAAGCTAAGTTTAGAAGGATGAGCTCTCAACATAATAAAGGTTATAAATAAATTTATTGGTAAAATCATACTGAATGGTGAAAACCCAAAATTATTTCCTGTGAATCTGGAATGAGAATTATCCTCTTTTACCACTTGCATTAAATACAATGCTTAAAATTATAGCCAACTTAATTAAGCAAGAGAAAGAAAGAAAAAGATACAAATAGGAAAGGAAGAAGTCAAATTATCCTTATTTGTATATAATATGATCCGAAACTTAAGAGACCTTAAAGACTTAACCAAACTTAGATCTGATAAAGAATTTTAGCCATGTAGCAGGGTACATTCAGCAGACTCAGATCAATACATTTTCTATACACCAATCAGTACCTTTTCTAAACATGTAGAGAAACAAATCAGGAAAATAATCCCATTGACAATAGTCTCAAAAACAAAATCAAACCAAAAACTAGGACTAAAGCTAACCAAGGAGTTATAAAATCTCTACAGTGAAAAAATTGTAAAACACTGAAGAAATAAATTGAAGATACTAGAGGATGGAAAGAACTTCCATGTTCATGGATTGGCAGAATTCATATTATCACAATAGCTATATTGCTAAAAGTGATCTATATGATTCAATGCAATTCCTATCAAAATACCCATGACTACATTAACAGAAAATAATCCTAAATTCCTGTGGAAGCACAAAAGACCCTGAGCAACCAAAGCAATCCTGAGCAAGAAGTGAAGTGCTACAATCATTACAATACTTGATTTCAAAATATACTGCAGATCCATAATATTAAAAACAATAAAAATAAGACTTGTACACCAATGAAATATTATAGGGAAACCATAAATAAACCCACATACCTACATTTATCTGGTTTTCAAAAAATTTCCTAAAAACATAATGGAGAAAAGATAGCCTCTTTAAAAAATAGTGCCTGAAAATCTAGATATCCACAGTAGTAGACTGATCCTACATCATTATCTCTCACCCTGTACAAAAAAGTCAACTGAAAATGAATCAAAGACCTTAATGTAAGATCTGAAATTTTGAAACTATTAGAGGGAAACTTATGTGAAGCACTTCAAAATATTCTCATTTGAAAGATTTTTTTTTAATAAGATTCCAATAACTAAGGAAAAAGTAATAACTGATGAGTGGACACGCATCAAATTAAAGTGCTCTGAAGAACCAAGGAAACAACCAAGAGATTGAGGAGGCAACCTTTAGAAAGGATGAAAATATTTATATCAAAGTCATTCATCCGACACAGGATTAACACCCAGAATATATGAAAAAAATCTCAAAAATTTAGCATCAAAGAACAAAAAATCCAGTCAATAAATGAGCTAAGGATCTGAACATATCCATCTCAAAAGAAGAATATAGCTCATACATATATGAAAAATGTTCCGCATCTTTGGCTATCAGGTAAATACAGAAGAAACTACTTTTACAAATCACTCAAGTAAGGATGGCTAACATAAAAAATAAATACATGAAAAAAGAAAGCCTCAAAACCAAATGATTGCAAAGATGCAGAGACATACACTGTTGGTGAGAATGTAAACTGGTATAGCCAATGTGAAAACCAATATAGAAATTAGTCAAAAAGCTAAGGATAAAGTTAAAAATAAAAATATGACCCACCTATACCTCTCCAGGATATATGCAAAGGAAATGAAATCTACATCCATATGCATGCGTATTCCATATACCTATATGTATTCCATTACTATTCATAATTGACAAGACATGGAATCAACCTAGGGGATTGTCAACAGATGGATGGAGAAAGAAAATATGCTATGTATACCAAACTGAATATTATTAAGCCAAAAGAAATCTTTTTTTTTGCAGGAAAATGTTTGAAACTGGGGGTCATCATATTATGCAAATAAGCCAGACACAGAAAAACAAGTGTCATATTTTTTCTCTTATATGGAAATTTTAAAAAATGATGATGATAGCCTGAAAGTAGAAGAGGGACCAATAAGAAATGGGAAGAGCACTGGAGGACAGGAGAGGATAAAGAAAGCTATTGGGGATTAAATCCAAGCACAGTGTATGCATTTGTGGAAATGTCGCAGAGAAACTCATTAATCTGTAAAATAATATGAATTTATGAATAAAAACCTGGGATCAAAGATTGGTATAATTAAACTAAGCTAGAACTCACTTTCTTCTTTCCCTCTTGTACCCTTCATGTCTTAAAATGCTTGGAGAGCTCAGTTCACTAGGTATTTTGCTACTTGTTGAGACTTTCTCTCTAGATTATGAACCTATTGAAAACATAAAGAAGCTAAAGTGTATTCATTACAAAACAAAGACTCAAAACCGATCACAAAATTTTTTTATATTATTCTTTTTGGGGGGAGGAACAGTACTGGGGCTTGAACTCAGGACCTCATACTTGCTAGGCAGGTGCTGTACTACTTGAGCTACTCCACAGGCCCCAGATAATGAAATTTTCTGACATAGCTTTTGATAACAGAAAGAGGATAAAAATAATTTACTGTATTTGAGAACCTACAAAATACTTAATTTTAATTATTTTATTAGAATTTCTAATAATAGCTGTACAATATCCTCTCCTTTTCTACAAGGGATATCTTCATTTACCTTCAATGGATGCCTCAATGTCTTGTCTGTCTTAACTATATAATTATCACACATGGTGACTGTAACTGGCTGTTTATTAGCACAGATTTCTTTTTTCCTCTTCACAATTTTGTGGTCAGATTTGTTTCTACCATAATTCTTAGAGTTCTTAGATGCTATAGCAAACAATACTTTTCCTTTATGAAATTGAAGTCTTTCACATTTTCACTTAAAGGAAGTGGTTTATAGCTTCTGTTTGCCATTTCCAAATGGTCATCATCACTATAATTGCACTTTGGGGCAACAAATTATTAAGATTAATGTTACTGGGCATAAGCATTGTGATACAACTACAGTTGACTTGATCACCAAGGTGACTAATCAGTGAGAAAGCATGGATATGCTGGATAAAGAAGTGGTTCACATTCTGGGAAGAATGGGGCAGGGAAGTGAGATTTCATTACATTATATTTCTGAAATTTACCATTTAATATTTTGGAACTGTGGAAAGTGAAATTGTGAATCAGGAAAAACTACTGTAGATATAACTGGAGTACATTTTTTTTTTTTTAGTGCAATGTGAAATGATTGAATCAAGCCAACGAACCTATGTTTTAATTAGATCAGTTGGTTTCTTATTTACAGTTTTCCTGTGTCGTAGATCTCTACTTTTCTTCTCCCCTAAGAAAATCTGTTTCAGAGTCATGATGTATTTACAGCTGATACATGAGTAATAAACTTTGTTGATTGAAAATAATATTTATGTGATAGGACAATTATCCTCACATCATTTAAGATTCTCAGCACTATTATTTTATCTGTATTCATCATTTTGATTATTATGCCACATTTGGATGTTGGCAGACTTATCAGGGACATATGTCTTTTATAACTGAATGGTTTTGAATGGTCTTTCACACACACTACCCCACCCTCAATTTTCATTTCCAATATACAAACAAGATGCACTAATAGCTTTTCAGAATGATCATTCATTTGTTGGGAAGCAAAAGACTTCAACAAATCAGCACATTTTACTTTTGATTGAGATAATGTGATTTTATCTAAAAGGTTCAAGTCAAATGATTTGGTTAAACATGAAAGGAGAGACGATATCTTCTTGCTGATTTAAAGTGTGTCATCTTTCTTAATTTACCTTAATACTTTTTACTTAACTTAAGAAATGTACAATAAACAACTCAACTTGCATATTACTTTACAGGTTTTGCATAAATACCATCTTTAACTTGATCCTGAATATAATAGGTTCTGAAAAGTATTCGGCAGTATTAGAATGACAATACATGGATCTTTAACTTAATCCTCTTTTCTTGATACTACATTATGTCTTCCTCCTGTATATAAATATAATTATCTCTGAAGACCATGCATTCTTTCTTTTGGTAGCTTGTACACAAAGTCTACCTTCTATAAAAGTTTCAAGTGCTAAAACTTAATTTTGTCACTTGTACACCAGCCCACTAGCTGAAGTTTACCATTTGAGGGATTCACATTTTTTATTATTCCCTGCATAGTGGTCACCATTGTCTACACAAAGACAGACTATGAAGATACATATGTCAGGGTACTTACATATTTAGGGATTATAACTCTCCCTGTGAATTACAGCTAACCCTCACTGAAGCTAGAGTCTTAATGAATACATGACATACATTTTTCATTGACTTTAATGTAAACTAGGGTGGCTTGCATTTTAAATTCAGTCAGATGGTTTTGCATAAACAAACCCACATTTTGAAAAGTGACTTTCTCAGAGCCCTACCTATGAAAGACATGAGTAGGTTTACCAGGTGAAGAGCAGAAAAAAAAATTTTGAGCTTTTGATTGTGTTTCCATTATACAAATTTTAATAGGTTTATGTGCTCCAGGAGATATTAATGGACTGAGTAAGAGTTTTCAAAAGACAATAGACTTCCCTCAAAGTTATTTAAATATGTAAAATACTTTTAGAGACTTCTGTCTCATAGGTAACCGACCTAACATATATTTACATAGGAGAACTTACTTTCCTCAGAGACAAATAATGTAGTTCAACATGGCCAAGCTAAATCTAAAATTATGCTTCTTTTGTATTTCAATATTCCAGAAATTATTTTATTTGTTAATTAAAAAGGATTAGGCTGGGTGCAGTGCTTCACACTTATAATCCTAGCTACTCAGGAGATGGAAATTAAGAAGATTTAAGATTTGAGGTCAGCTTGGGCAGGAAGTTAGTTGGACTCCCATCTCAACTAATGAAAAAGCTGGGTGTCGTGGTGCATACCTGTCATTCCAGCTATGCAGAAAGCATGATAGGAGGATTAACGTCCAGGCCAGTTTGGGCATAAACACAAGACTCGATTGGGAGAGTAACTAAAGCAAAAAGAGGTGGGGAATGGTTCAAGTGATAGAGTGACTATCTGCAAGCTCAAAGTCCTGAGTACCAAATCAAAAGAAAAAAAAATCAATTAATTTCAAAGGTGGGCTATAGAAATAACAAAAAGTCACTTATTTTGATATTCAGTGGTAAGCATAATTAATATTTGATTTCATATTCATGTACAAAGGAAATTAGAACAACCTCAGATTCTAGATCTAGCCATCTTTTCCCAATATTCTTAATATTATCATCCAGGGGGCCAGAAATTCAAAAAGAAGTTGTTAGCAATGCCATTTATCCCTCTGATGACTGAGGAAAGAACCAGTTCTTGCCTCTCTCAGCTTCTAGAAGCACTGTGTTCCTTGTCTTAGGCAATATATGCATTTTATATTATATAAAAAACTGGAAGTTGATATATATGTATGTACAACTTAATTTTATTATAAGTACACTTTACTTCATATAGTTTCAATTGTTTCAGATTTTCAAATGGACATTTGGAAAGCATATTACAATTCTACAAAATTTAGATAAAAAAAAACAAAAAAGTAACTCACTGGGGTCAGCATGGATCTTTGACAAGCAGTAACAAGCAAACCATGATTTCAAAATAAAAGAATGAAGTAGGATAAGACTTTAACAGCTCAGGAGGAACGATAAGGTTTTATGCAAGAGAGACCTATTCCAACTCCTGCTTTGGGTTTCACTATGATGTGAGATTGACAATAAACTGACAGGGAACAAAAGCAAGGTTACAAGCAATCTAGAGGCATTCATGGCAGCAACCCAGCAAATACAATGTGTCTTCAAAGAAGTCCAAGAGTGTTCTCTCAAGACTTCATGTCCTGTGTCCTATTCCTCTAGCAACTATGTAAAAATCTTAAGTGGAAGATATTCTTATTAAGTTTTTAGATGACACATACTAGAAAAGGGTGCCCATTTTATTAAGTAATAAAATTAAATTACAACAAGTTGCCTGGAATGATGGACTTGGTATCTTGAATTTAGGTTACAATAAATCAGTTGCATAAGTATAATTTATGGAAACCTGACTAGACAGCAGTTTATATATATATTTTAAAAAAATACACATGCATATGCACACATAGAAATGGAGTTTCTTGGCTGACACTTTCAGTAGGAGCCAACAATTGTAACCCATTCCAAGGCTGCATCCATATAGCATAAGGGAGCTTTTTCAGAAGGAGATAAGTCAACAAGCTAAAGCATTTCATTTTTCAATAAGTAGGCAACCCAGGGACATTTCATAATTTCTTCTGTTCCTTTTCCCAATAGACTCAACAATGACAGAGAAATTGTTTGGATTATTAGATGAAAAATGTATAAGCCATAATGATGTTATTTTGCATTTGTTGATATTTTGTGCTGTACACACAACAAAAGATACACAAATAAATTTAATAAACTCTAGTAATTGTAGAATTCTCTTTTGGAGATTTTTGGATAATGCAATACATCTAGAAGGAGAAATTATTGGCATCTGTGAACAAACAAACATTTGACATTTCTGACAGATATTTTTGGGTTATACACAAATCCTAGATTCTACTAGTTCAACAAATAAAATGAAATCTCCCTCTAATGTTATTTCTAGTCCTGCCTCTTAGATAAGACATCAGAGGTTTGGCCAAAAATTATATCACAAGAGGCAAAAGCAGCTATTATTTATGCCAAAGTAATCTGTGAGTCTAGTGTAAGTATAGGACGTTCAAATCCAAGGAACATGGGAGGCCTCCCAGTAGCTTACTTGTCATTTCTAAGGGAAAAGAGATTTGCAATCTAGCTACTATAGGCAGAATTGTCTCCCTGAGTTTTTAATAGTGATTTTACTCTCAACCCATGCAATGTGGGTCACTAAACAAATATAACCTCAGGAGGAGGTGTACATTATCTGGTTTAGAATTTATTACAGGCAAAGCTTCAGGGAAAGGAGATGACAGAGAATCAATAAGGGCTACCTACATTTCCTCTTACAAGAAAATGTACAAAAAATTGAACATGTAAAATAAACTAATAAGAGTCTTATTTTTTTGCATTCTTATAGTATTAATGAAACATTCTCTAAATAGTTAAATTTCATAGTAACTAAATTATATAAATCAATTGAAAAATTAATGTATTTTTCATAAACAGGAAAACTTACTGGTCGCACAAATATTTATTGAGTGACTGCTACATGCAAGTTACTTCACCTGGGTTTTGGGAGAGACAGAAGTGCTAAGTCAAGGTTGCCATAGGAAGAAGTTGTGGGAGTGTCAGCAAATGTTTGTTGACTCTAATGGAAGAAATAAGCATAACAGCATAAGGGAGAGAAAACAGTAGCCATATATTGTACCAACAGGCCGCTTAGTAGAATGTGATAAATACATGATAGAAATTAAAAAGATTTTCATGGGGGGAATTGTAGACAGTTTCATAGTAAAAAATATTATGTCATTTCTATTAGACTTCCACAAATAACTATGATACTGAGAGGGAGAAACAGAGTGGAAAGTCCAAAAAGTATAAAGATGTCACTTCTACACTTTGGTATAAGCTGGAGAATGATTTGATGATTAACAACATCTCTGATAATGAAGACTTCATTTTACTGAAGACAAATGATAAATAAGTAAGAATATTTAGTTTCATATGATCAATAAAGTTATGATGAAAACAAACCTAGGCCAAACAAGAAAAGACCAGTGAAAGTTAGTAGAACAGTAGCAACTTTAGTAATGGAAAATGTTATTTTGTAAAAAGTAACATACACACCTAAGTGATATGAGAGAACAAGTTATGGAAACTCTTGGGAAAGGACATTTCTAAGAGAGAAAGAACAATAAAAATAGCATGACTTGAGAATAAGGAACTGCAGACAGAAGGTCAGGGTCTTTGAAAACAGAAAGAGGTGAGTTCAGAGAAATAGGGGCTCCAACACATGGATGAAAAACAAGAAAAATGGGATTGAAAGGAACTCAGTTTTTTCTCTGTTTCCTTTTATACGTGTTTGAGTTTATCAAATGTATATAGCTATCAGGTAAGAAGTTGGCAAATGAGATAATAGAGGTAACAGAGGTCATGAATAAAAATAGACATTTTATGTGCTGTAAAGACAAAAGCTATGAGCTCAGGAACCAATAGCCAAAATGTTTTTCCTTGGCATATTGGACTAGCTTTGTAAATTTAGCCAAGAGACTGTATTTTCTTTTTCCTGTTTTTCATCCTGTGTTAGGGATCCATCCCAGGACCTCATACATGCTAGGCAAGTACTCCACTACTGAGCTGTGCATTCTTCCCTGACAATACAGTTTTCTTTTTAGAATTTAGTTTAATCATCTGCAAAATGAAATTAATTTTTCTCTTAGGATCAATCAATATAAGTTAAATTAATAACTACCAGTTGCATAGAAGTAGGATTTATTATTTTTATAAACAAGCAGTGATTAAACCAAAAGATTATGTGAAAGCACCTGAGAAGTAGTAAAGATAGGAAAAATGAGCTCAGAACTCTCAAAATCTTTGAAATTTAGACATGGTGAAAGGACAGAGAAGGCAATATAGATGAATAAGGGGTGTACAGTGGAGCAAGAGGAAAATCAGTGTGTTTTTGCAGCACAGTGTTTTTGTAGCAGATGAATAAAATGAAGGATTGATCACTGCAAAATTGCTGAAGTTGTGTGCAAAAATGAGGAATGAGAATTATCCAATGCATTGGTTAAGCAGAATGATTTCATTGTCATCTTGGGCAAAAATGGTTTCAGTGGTGTGGGGGAAGGAAAGCTGCAGGACAGTGATGGAAGGCAGCCAGGAGAGAGTGGGAGGCAATTTGGGCTTCTAGTTCAAAGGGAAACACAGAGACTAGAATGTAGCTCATGAATAACACCCTATCAAGGGAGTTGTTTCTTTCCTTTAAAGATGATAGCAAGTGAATAATACTGAAATATATTGCATCTCTGCATAAAGATAGCATAAGAAAATGCATCGAAAGTTGTTGAATAATAGGGAAACAGTGTGGTAGAGCAGGACTAAGTAAAAGAGGAGATTAATCTGATTAAAGTACAATATATACATGTGCGAAATACCAGGCCAAATCCACTTAACAATCAATGTGTACATAAAACATGAACGACGGGAAGGTATAAGTTGTCCAATCTGGGAGTAGGTATCAGAGGGAGAGGGGAGGAAAAATTGAGGGGGTGAAGGAGGATGAATATGGTTGATGCACTTTTATACATGTATGAGAATAGGAAAATAGAAGACACCAGTTGAAATTATGCTAAGAAGGGGAGAGAGGGAATGAGGGACAATGATAAAGGGATGAATGTAATTGAGATATATTTTAAGCACATATGGAAATGTCACAATGAAAACTCCCTGTTTAACTATATATGCTAATAAAGATGTAAAAAAATAATGTGAGCATGTCTGATGATGGTGGATATGCATGACATAATAAATTGCAGAAACAAGGTTCTGGACTTGGTAAAAGTAAATGAGATTCAACGCCCAAGCAGAAGGAATGAGGGCAAATAGAAACTTGGAGAATTTGTGCAGTGAACTTGTAAAAATGGAAGAATATACAAATATAGATGGCTTTGTGGAAAGATGTTCTTTTTTTTAATTGTACATACATTATTTTCTTAGTTAAAAAAAGAAACAAGGCCAACAGTTGAGATTTGAATAGGAAAAATTATTAGAATTATACTTTTTCAGATGCAACTAACTTGGAGTTATTGCAACTAACAGGGAGTTATGTCCCAGTAAGTTACTATCATTTTTCCACAATGTTATTAAGTGTATAGGTAGAAAGGACAAAGATTAACAAGTATATACATGAATGGAATTAAGACAGGTATATTCTGCATTTTAATGGGAGTGTAAAGTTAAAATGGTGGATGAAAACTAAAGGTGTCGTTAAAGGAATCATTGCCAGCCAAATTGTGTGGACACAATTATCCACAGATAGAATATAATGGGAAATGACATGAGAACTGAAAGAAGAATCATGAGCAATGACTCTACTTAGAAACTGAGGAAAAAAAAACAGAAGAAAATTAGAGAGTGGTTAAAGGTTTAGAACACAAGTGAGGCGATGGTAGTAAGTAATAAATCAAGAAAGAAACTTCAAATAAGAGTTACTGATACCTCTAGTTTCCAAGGTTGATGAAATGCTAAGGAGTGCGAAAAGACATTTGGTTATTAATACCTAGGAAAACCTGTATGTCGTGAGAAAAGTCTGCAACTCTATCAAAATAAGTCATATAACCTTTGCAGTTTGTTGGAATTTATAAAGCACTCAGAGAAAATAAAATTCTGAAGCTTCTGTTGGCATACAAAGAATTACTAGATGCCAAGAATGTCATTAGTAAACATGTCTAATGGTTATAAAATCTTCATTGTAGTGTCACAACATGAATAGAAAAATAAAAATATGAATGAATGGGCAAAAGCATAAAAGGTTTGTAAATATCACTTTCAAATTTCTTCTGTAGTCAGATATCTGGGAGGACAAATTTTGCAAGATACTCTAAAATCAATCAGGCAGTTTTCCTACAAGTGCTCCAGATCCACCACCCTGAAGGAGTGATCTCTGTAGCTGAAAGTCTGAGCCGATAAGCAAAGCTATAAGCTATAAACTGGTGGCTCACGCCTATAATCCTAGCTACTTAGGAGGCAGAGATCAGGAGGATCGTGGTTCTAAGTAAACCCTGGGTAAATATTTCACCAGACCTTATCTTGAAACAGCCAACAACAGCAGAAAAGATCTGGTTTAGTGGCTAAAGTGGTAGACTGCCTGCTTAGCAAGCGTGAGACCCTGAGTTCAAACCCCAACACAGCCAAAAAGAAAGAAAAGCTATGAAACAGCGTGGGTATTGGTAGAACTAAGGGATGAAAAAATATATACCTCTCAGGAAAGGAACTCATTTGAAACGGCATCACTGCTATTCACACTTAAAAAGAAAAAGACATATATGTTGGGTTAAATCTACCAAGATAGTTATAAAAATATAAAATCACAAAAACTTAAAATGCCAGTAAATTGATAAGAAGTGCTGATTTGAGGTAGTTCAACCTTACAAATTACTTCCTAAAAACTTCAGTGATAAAAGCTGCATCTTTAAATTAAATTATACATAGTCATATGAAGCAAAAAGGGAAAGGTATCATTTGTCACACTGATATTAAAAGCCTATAAGAAAGCATGATGGTTTAAAAAATTTATCCCAAACAGCAACACCCACTAGTCCTTTCACTTTTTTCAGATAGGGTTTCTCCCTAATTTTGCCTGGACTGGTCTTGAACCATCATCCTCCTTACCTTCACCTCCCAAGTAGTTAAGTCCCCAGGTTATGTGTCACCACACCCAGCAATACTCACTTATTTTATCCAAAATGTGTTTCCATGGGGTCATGAGTTCAATTAAAAAAATTTCTAGTAGAATTTTAGTTTTCAGTACTGAGTACTGAACCTAGGGTCTTAAGCATGCTGGGCAGGATTTGCTTATTGCTTATTGGCTCAACTTTTTCTATATCCTGAATATTCACAGAGGTCAAAAAAATGTAAATGAGAAAGATGTGATTTTAGTTAGATATTCATCCAATTTTTTTTCAGACTTCTCGTTCATAACTGGAAATACTAATTTATCTCCATAAGAGAATGAGACATTGTTTAAGGAAATGCCATGCTTAGGTCCTGTTATTAGTTAAGGCTGTCTTCCAAATACATAATTCTTGTGTATTTCAAAGGAGGGAAATACATCCTTCCCCATTAGCTTTTCAGAGATACAAATGACTTCTAAACGCCAAGGTCACATATTCTACTAAGACAAATATTTTCTTTTACTTTAGGCATTGAATGTTAGATTCAAAGATCTATACAAATAAAAGTATAATTCCAATACTGAATTTGAAAAAAAAAATTATCCCAGAGATAATTGTTAATGCAATGTCATAAGGTGATTTGAGCTATTGTCTTCTATAAACCCTAAGAGACAAATCTTATCTATGTGCTGATTTTAAATTTTATGTCCTCAACTAACCCTAGCACAAGACTGAATGTATAGGATACAAAGTACCTTCTATAAAAAAAAATTCAGAGTATATAACATGTCTTCCTGGAGTTGTGCCAATATATATTTTTTAAATAGACTTTAATTTAGGAGCAGTTTTAAGCTCACACTAAAATGCCAAGAATTTTTAGAAAGCGTATTTACATCTTATAAACAGTCAATAATATATAAACATATCTGGGTTATTTGTGTTATAGACAGATACACAAACATATATGAATTTAATTCATGCAATTGTTGAAGTAAATCCAAATATATGCTAAAACAATATAAAGAAATTAGGTTTTGTGAATAAAGTATAATACCTTAGGTAACTTTCAATCTGTTACAAGATGTTTAAAGTATCATTTTAATTACTTAAGTTTTAAGAAAAACTTAGCCAGGTATGATTTCCCTTTCAATATTTTGCTCTCACTGTAGTACATAGGTTACTGGGTTTGGGAAGATTTTGAAGCAAAAGAAAATAGAAAAATTCCTCCTCCCCCCAATTCCAGATGTTATTAGTACTTAAGGGAAAAAAATAAATGCAGCAATAACCAACACTTAAAAAGTCTATTAATCTTTACATTATTTTTCAGGCTCTCAAAATTGCTAGGCTACTAAAATCTGACTATAACTCCCAGCCCTCCACTATCACTATGGTTCTTGTTATTAAAAACAAGAGTGCTTCATAGTACTTATCCCATTAAGAATTTCCACAGGACTTCACATGTAATCACTCCTTTTCATATTGTTTATTTGTAAATGTTTTCCTCTCTCCTAAAATATCATATTCTCATGTTTTAATTATATTGCATGTTCCTGCTATCCTTAACTACTTTAATTTTTTACATTTTTTTCAAATTCTTTTCTATCTACCCACTTTAATTGCTATTTATTATTATATCTAAAGACTGTACCTGAGTTCCATCAACTAAGTCTGTTAACAGTTTCACATGATATCCTCTAGGACATGTTTTTAAAAGAATACTTTATCTTTATTGCACTGTGCTACTTATGCTTTGTCTCCTTTGCTGCAGTTTAGAACACCTAATCCAAAAGAGGGACTTGGAGTCCAACATAGCTCTTTACCTTCTCTTATTCCTCTCTTATCCATGCAATCCAATTAAACCCATCCCAAATCCTCTATATTTAATGTCAATGGAGATTCTGCCTGCCTCTTTGTTCACCCAATTATGATAATTCTATTTCTCTCACTTCTTCCAAAATAGGAAGTATTGCAATTCAAATGAACCAGAGACAGGGTACTGATTGACCTCTATTCACAAATAAGCACATAACACCTGCACGTGATCAGGTATGATACTTTTTGGTTTCTCTTCCTTTGTGTCAAGGTGATATTCCCTTCTTCATGTTCTTTTGCCATACAGGCAGCTAGAAGGTCGCACAACAGTAAGATTTGTGTAGGAAGTAAAACAATTTAGGACACATATAAAAAAAATTGGACTTTTAATTTTATTCCTCAATTTCGTACATCTTCTCATCTTTCCTTCTTGACAATGGGACCACAAGTCATGGAGGTGCTGCAGGGTTTGTTGGCAATAATCTCTGTTCCCTTCCTGTTTCCTCATATTTATGTCATCTCTGTGTCATACACTGTAGAATATCCTCCCTTAGAACATATCAAATCAACTAGTTAACTTCTTCCTCTGTTTTCATTTAGACCAAGATATCATCTTTTGTATTTTTTTAATTTTAGAAGCCCTTCAATCCATCTCTTCATTTTCACTCTGTCCCTCCTCCAATCTATTCTCCATGTAGCAGTGATAATGTGACACATTAACAAAGGAAATCACATCATGCTGCAGATAAAAATGAAATAAAAAAGAGCAAGAGATATGAGGAGAAGTAAGACAGATAAATGGAAAAAATCTGTGCTCCAGATATCTGCTTGAAATCTGCCCCAATTTTTTTGCCCTTAAACTATTTCTCTTCCAGAATCATGCTGTACACAGAACACAACAATTTCTATATACCAACATTCTGAATTTTCTTAAAGATATGAGGCATTTTGTCTAACGTGGAGGCAATTCCAATCTACAGTCTTTCCTAATGTCTTGTGAGAACATCACAGAAGTACTCAGTTTTCTGGTCTGGTGGAATTGTTACCCTGTTGACTTCCACTGAAGTATTAAACTAATGCCACAAATATTTTCTTTTGTTATGGCAACAACTTACAAATTTCAAGACTAAACCTTCAAAGTTATATAATGAACTAAATAATAAATTTTATCACCCAGTAACACAATAGTTAAAGGAAAGTGTTTCACTAAAAAGTGGAGATTTTCTCTGCTGCTTTGGGAACTCCAAATTTCTATCCTATTTTGAGAAATTTTCATTCTTTAAGAAGTAATCACCTGCAACAAGGAGAGACAGACCAAGTGTCACACCTTGTTGCTGTTAAGAACAGCCACAGCCTAGAGAAGGTACACTTGACTTCCATTCACATTTCACTAGAGGAAACACAGCCATGTGACCCCCCTACAGCAAGGATATCTGGGAATCATACAGTTACTCTGTGCCCTGAGGATGCATATATTAATAATAAAAAGTAAGGAAAACTTTTTCTTTGAAAAAGCTAGCACTCGCTGGAGTAAGAAGGCATAATCCAATCTTCAATAGTTAAAAGTGAGCTTTGCAATTCACCATCTAATATTGGGGGGGGTGGATAAGGAGAAGTAAAATCCCAGAATTATCAATATAATAATAAAAAAAGAAAGTAAAATATAAAATATAGGAAGCCCAAATAAGATTACCAATATTTACAGTAAATGTTAATATAAAAAATCTCCAATTAAAAAAGTTTATCAGATTGTATTTAAACACATAAACATGCATAAAAACAGACATACTAATTAAATTGTAACTAGCTTAGAAAATCACACCTAAAACCCAAAGATACAGATATTTTTAAAGCAAGACAATATAAAAAAGGGTATAAAATTGAATTAGCAAATGCTTGACTTTCAGGCCATATAGGAAATAATGCACTAAATATGTGATGAGCACTAATTTTTAAAAGCCCATTTAGACCATAAAGAAGAGTTCATATGCAAAAAATAAAGCTAATCTCTAATAATTTCCAAGGATTTAAATTATTTATGTTATTACATATTATTGTGATTTCTTACATATAAGTAGAAAAAGATAACTAAAAAGTAATTATATATTTAAAAATTTTGTTTTGAATTAAAGGTCTAACTAACTCAATGAACAAATAAAACAATTGTAGGTATTAGAAAACATTGTGTGTCATCAAAAAGATCATACACCATGACCAACTTGGTTTCATTCCAGGGATGCAAGGATGGTTCAACCTATGTAAATCTTTAAACATAACACAGCATACAAACAGAAGCAAAGACAAAAACCACATGATCCTCTCAATAGATGCAGAAAAAGCCTTTGACAAAATCCAAAACCTTTTCATGATAAAAGCTCTGAAGAAACTAGGAATAGAAGAAATGTTCCTCAACATAATAAAGACTATATGCAACAAACCTACAGCCAGCATCATACTAAATGGAGAACAACTGAAACTGTTCCCCTTAAAGTCAGGAACAAGACAGGGATGTCCACTTTCTCCACTCCTGTTCAATATAGTTTGGAATTCCTAACCAGAACAATGAGACAAGAGCAAGACATAAAAGGGATTCAAATCGGGAAGGAAGAAGTCAAGCTATCCCTATTTGAAAATGACTTGATCCTATTCCCCCTGAAAAAGACCCCAAAAACTCTGCCAATATATAAACTCTTTCAGCAAGATGTCAGGATACAAAAGCAACATACAGAAATTAGAACCTTTTCTACATACCAATAATGCATAGACTGAGAAAGGAATCAGGGAAACAATCCAGTTTACAATAGCATCAAAAACAATAAAGTACCTTGCAATAAATTTCATGAAAGAAACCCAAGACATTTTTAGTGAAAAATGTAAACCATTGAAGAGAGAATTGAAGAAGACATCAGAAGATGGAAAGACCTTCCATGCTCATGGATTGGTAGAATAAACACTGTGAAAACTGACTTCCTACCAAAATCAATCTACATGTTCAGTGCAATTCTTATCAAAATTCCAATGAAATTCTGCACAAAAATAGAAAAATCAATTGTGAAATATATATGGAAACACAAAAGACTTTGAATAGCCAAAGCAATTCTGAGCAAAAAATCCAATGCTCGATCAATCACAATACCCAACTTCAAACTATACTACAGAGCCATACCAGTAAAAACAGCATGGTATTAACACAAAAAACAGATGGGAAGACCAATGGATCAGAATAGAAGATCCAGACATAAACCCACTCATCTACAGCCAACTGATCTTCAACAAATGAGCCCAAAACACATGAAGGAGAAAAGACACCCTCTTCAACAAATGTTGCTGGGAAAACTGGATATCCACATGTGGAAGACTGAAACTAGATCCCTATCTTTCACCCTGTACTAAAATCAACTCAAAGTGGACCTTCTACAGAAAGTAGTAAGAAATACACTGGTACAGATAAGTATAGGAAACATCTTAAACAGAATTCAAAAAGCTCAGCATCTAAGAGAAACAATGAACAAGTGGGACTGCATCAAACTAAAGAGCTTCTGCACAGCAAAGGAAATGGCACAGTCACCAGACTCAAGAGACAGCTCACAGAATGGGAGAAAATCTTTGCCAGCCACTCATCCAATAAGGGACTATCTACAGGGAACTCAAAAAACTAAGCCCCTAAAGAATCAACATCCCAAGGAAGAAATTGGCACATGAATTAAATAGGGAATTCTCAAAGGAAGAGGTACAAATGCCCAGTAAACACATAAGGAATTGCTCAACTTCCCAGACTATAAAAGAGATGCAAATCAAAACCACACTTAGATTATATCTCACCCCAGTTAGAATGGCCATAATCAAGGGTGCTGATTAACAATAATTATCAAGTGCTGATGAGGATGTGGTGAAACAGGAACACTTATACACTGCTGGTGGGAATGCAAATTAGCACAACCATTATGGAAAGCAGTATGGACATTCCTCAAAAAACTAGAGATACAATTGCCATTTGATCCAGTGATACCACTCCTGGGCATCTACCCAAAGGATCATAAGCAGGATACAGTAGGAACCCCTGTACACAGATGTTCATCACAGCACTAACAATAGCCAAGCTTTGGAAACAGCTCAGGTGCCTTACAACTGATGAATGGATCAAGAATTTGTGATATATATATATATATATATATATATATATATATATATATATATACCATGGAGTATTACTCAGCCATAAAGAATAATGGCATGTGGTTTGAAGGTAAATGGATGCAATTGGAAAACATCATGTTGAGTGAAGTATCAGGCTCTGAAACACAAATACTGCATGTTTTCTCTCATACATGGACGATAGATCCAAAGATAAACATATACACAAAAAACAAGCATAATCAAATATAAACTCAGATGTAGAACATATTTTTAACAGTGGAACTACTCTATGGAACTCAGGAAATAGGGAAAGGAAAAGAGAATGACAGTGCATGGGTAGTATTGCATAACATAAGATATGAAGGTAGAGGATATAAGGATGTATATTGAAAGCTATTGAAAAATGGTGGGTAGGAGATAGAGGGTTAAGGGAGAGTAATGGAAGGAGTTGAACAGACCAAAGTGTGTACCCACAGTGGGCATACATTAAGACACCATTTTGGAAATCAACTGAAGTATTAATAAAGGATACAAGGACTATAAAATAGGTACAGTGTGTGTGGGGGGCAGGGGAAGGTACTATTAAGAGGGGGAAGGGTGAAAGGAGATTAAGGTGACAATATGTGGAAGATGGCCTTCATATACCTATATGAAACAGAATTAAGAAACCTCTTGCAATTGCTTTAAGTAAGGTGGCGAGGGGGTTGAGAGGGAATGACGACAGAGACAATGTTAATAATGTACAATGTAAATCTAATTGGAATTGTCACTATGAATTCCGCCCCCCGTATAGTGAATATATCCTAATAAATTTTTTAAAAAAATATTTTGTATTTAATTATAAAAAATGTCTTGGATACATTTTAAGTTTCTTTAAGGGAATTTTCATCTTGAATAAATTTATCAAAAATATGTCTAAAAATTTAATGATATAAGCATTTAGGTAGTAAAAGAAATAATGCTAAGCAATACAGACTGCCAAGATGAAATGAAATATATGCAAGAGAAAAATTAATGAAACAGAAAAAATGTACTGAAATGATTCAGTAGTTAATAATTGGATTTGGAAAGATACAGTGTTCATAGGCTTGTGGCAACACCAGTATAACAGAGAGAAAATGAATAATCAATATTTAACATTACAAATAAAAAATTAAAATAAGAAAATATTATATATAACTTTATTAATAAATCAGAAGCTTCCTTTTTAGATTTTACTGAATTACATCTGTCAAAAATGACACAAGCAAAAATCACAAATGTAATCTGATTACTATCAAGGAAACTGAATCAATAATTTTAAATAAATTCAAAAGAAAATTCAAGCCTAAGATGACTTCATTGATGATACCTAAACAGTGATGGAAGATTTAATTATCACCTTTAACAAATTCCTACTGAGGTTTTTACCAATTCTTCTTGTACATTATCATTGTCCTTGGTATCAACCTAAAAATGGTAGTAAACATTTTTTTAAAAAAATGGAAGAAAATAAAGGACAAATCTTTTGTGTTAACATAGTTGCAAAATTATATTAACTCACTAACCTACTAGTTTATTCTATTAGTGTCATTTTTTAAAAGCACATAATAACCTGGTGGCTTTTATGAGAGAAATAAAATAGTATTTTAGCTTTAAAAACCATCAATGGAATTTTCCACATTAACACATTAAAAGAGAAAGTCCTATTATTTTCTCCAATAAAATGTATTTGATAAAATTCAATAGCCACTTATGATTCTAGAATACCTCTAACTAGGAATAAGGAATATATTACATGGAATAATAGAAATAAAAAGAAAAAAGTTTAGTCTAATAAAAATTGACTAAAAAACCTGCAACCAACACCAAACTTAAGGTAGAAATACAGGATTTTTCTTTTGTAGTCAAGAGAAAGAAAAATGCATTCTGTTATCTATCTTATAATGTAAGGAGTGAAATGTTACAATTAGAAAGGAAGAAAGAGAACTCTTATTTATGCATAATATGATTATGAGCATAAAAATTCAAGTTAATCTACAAACTATTAGAATTTATAAAATAGGAAAACCTGGAAATAGAAAAACATGAGGATCAATTTTATTTCTTTACATTTGTCAGAATTCATATAACATGACATAAAATTCTTCAATGTCTTCCCATCACTCTTACATAAATTTAATCAGGATGTCAATCCTATGTCTTTACGTACCATGTCCCCATCCATTTTTCCTATTTCCCACCTGATTCATTCTCTTTTTCACTTTACTCCAGCTATGCCAATAATTTGTAGTTTTTTAAAATTATTACCAGCACATTTCCTCTTTGAATATTGACACATTCAAAGTGGACAGTGTGCTGCACACTCTGCCCAAAATGATCCTGTCCAGACTGTTTCCTTCTTACCTTTTAACTATTAGTTATAATGTCATTTCATCGAGAATTTTTCCCTGATTTTCTTTTCTTTCATAGCGTTTATCACAACTCACAACTCTCCTTTCATTTACTTATTTTTTTTGCTTTATCTCCCATTGCAACATAATTTCAATGAAAGAAGACAAAAATGTTTTCTTGGCTGTTTTTTACCCAATTCTTTGAGTGTTTCCTGAAATCTACAAAGCATTCAAAAATATATGTTGCGTGAAAAACTGTGACATTACAGCATGTTTTGCCCCAGGTATATTAGTTTATTAGTTATTTGCAAATAACAAATATATCATAATAATATATAATTTTTTCATCTTATAACATGGTTTTATGATAGATACTTGATAGAAATGCAGGATTTGAGAATTCCTGTGTACTGTGGGTAATAACCTCAAACCCCTCAAAGAAATAATGCATAAATCTACTACTGATTCTAACTAGACATTTACTCTTAAATTTATTTTCTCTTTTAGAGTATCCCAAATCTTATTTGTCTCCATGCCAACAACATTTCTCTAAATCCACTTTCTTTTTTTTAAAATAATTTTATTATATTCTGAATTGATATACCTTAATTATATGAGAGAGTTTCATTGTGGCAATTCCATACATGTGTACAGTGCACTTCAGACAAATTCACCCCTTTCAATCCTCTCATTCCTCTCTCCATCCTTCCTACTTTTGCAATTTTTCTAGAGTCTCAGAACTAATAGTGATGAAGTCCTAGGTGGAGTCTATGTAATGCCACAAAGAAGAAAGAAAAGAGTCGGGATATCATGGGATATCTACTTTTGTTAACCCCTTTTTATAAACTGTAAAATTACAGGATAATAAGTTTTGATCAATTTCCTACACAAAATACTTAAACATAATTCTTATTGACTAAATGCCTCAAGTTCTTCATCACTGATATGAGAAGATTTTATTGAATTACAAACTTCTATTCCTAAATTTTCTGCTATTTTAGAAAATTATTGATCTGAAAAAGCTTTCATAGCAATTCAAAAATTCAATTTATCTCTTTCTGTTATTCTTGTTTTTTCCTATTAAAAAATACCAGCCAAATTAATGATTTGTTACAAGAAAGTAGGTTAATGATATAGATATTACTTAACTTTTATATTTATGTAATATAAATATAATTATATTAATATAAAATTTATATAAGTATAATTATATTTACATAAAATAGAGCCATGTAATGTGGTATTTAGATGGAAGGAAAAGCATGAAGAAAAACATAATTTATCACTTCTATGGATAATTACAGAGATAGCAGAATTTAGAGAAAGGGTTCACATTTCTAAAATTGGATTTATGTATACATACCAATGAATACAAGTGATCTAAAAGTGGAAACTGAATAATAAAGCTAAACAATTTCAAAATGCAGTTTTTGGTGGTATTGGGGAATTGCCTCGCTTAGTACTTGCAGTACTGCCTCACACTTGTTAGGCAGGTACTCTACATCTTGAGCCTACCCAGGCTGTCCTTTGAGCTCACTCACACAGTCCTTTATTATTTATTTGTTTATTTATTTTGAGATAAGGTCTCCTATAATTCCCAGGCTAGTCTCAAGTGTGATCATCCTATTTGTGTTTCCTTGCATAGCTGAGATGACAGCACTGCACCACAGTGCCCAGCCATCAAAATACAATTTCTAATAATATAAAATAGTACCAATGACTCTTGGATTCTATTGATACGACATCCCTCTATTGGTGATAGTGAAGATATATGTTAAATTTAGTATCTCAGTATCTCACTGTAGAGAACAAGCCCTTCAAGGACTTTTAGGGCCCTGGATATGCTGAGTTTGAGTCACCCAACTTTTAAATGTGTTTGTATTAAATCTCTGCTCTATTACTACATTTTGACTTATTTATTTTAAATCTTAACTTTCTTCACCTGCGAAAGGGAAATGACTAAATGTTGTAAACTTCAAACTCTGTTATAATGGCAATCTCTGACAAATCTAATTCCATCATTTTCTAGTTACATTAATGAAGCTAAATTGTTTCTATTCTTCTGTCACTTTGATTTGGCTAAACATCATGACCCATTCATCACTAATGATATAAGCCTATATACAGAAGTAATCATTTCATCCTGGACTGAATCCTTTGAACAAAGACTCGTAAACAGAACTGATAGCCTTGTCAGTGTACAATGAGATGTTAATGTGAATATAATGCTACTACCTGTTTGGGGGTGGAGGAGATGAGTGTTCTCAGGAATAGAGATAGAATTGGGGAAGGAGATTCTACAGTCTTTTGGTAACAAATGAAAGGTTGAGTTCAGAGTAAAATCTGTTTGGGAGAAAGCAGTGTTAACAGGGACCTATAGCAAGATTACTGAAGAACTTACCTGGTCATAAATAATTAAATAGACAGATATATGTACAAAATAGTCAAATAAATAAATATTTAGGTAAAATAAAATTCTATAATATGCTCATATATGTGAGAAGAGTTTGATCTCATATTTGATAGGTAGTGTAGTGAAAAATACAAACAGTTTAAAGAGGATACTTCTAGGCCTCACATTTCTATTAATTATATTGCTTTATTTACATAATTGACTATGAGTAAACATGAATACATTGTTTTGAGTACAATTAACTCAAGAAAGTTGGACTAGACAATAATAGTATAATTATGTGTTTAATCCATGTTAAATTCCTTGTTGAACACTTCACATGCATCATATGGTTTAATTTATAAAACAGTAGGTACCTTAAATATTCCCATTAAATTGTTGAACAAATTGAGGGTTATGAATCTGAATTAACTGCCTCTGGTCACAAAACTAATATTGACTCTGGACATTCCTAACAACCAAGTTCAAACTCCTAACTATCATGCTACATTACTTTACAGGCCTCATTATTTCAGATATGCTTCAATTTTAGTAATTTGCATGTTCTATGAAAAGTTCTGTGACTATTATAGTTATGCATATAAAAGCAGAAAAAATTAATCAAAACAATTGAGTAAACTCTAAGATGATATAATGCGTAATGTTATCTTATTCATCTAGTTATTATGTGACTGTACTGATATTTATTCTCTATTTGGGAAAAATATTATATAGCTTAAATGTGTCTGAAAAAAACTATTTAAAGGTGAGTAATTCACTCTAAGAACATTCTTTTCTCTTACTCTTCCTCTCTTAGCAAACTGTCACACTAAACTTAACCATTCCTCCAAAACATGAAACTAAGCCCTTTTCAGCAATTTCAAACATTTTCACAAATGAATAGACATAGCAATGTGTCATGAAAACTTGCCAATTTACAATGGCAACATAACTTCACAATAATATATTTCTTTATTTAAAAGCTATTTTATAGCCCCTTTACAATTTTCAACATGCATTTCTTTTCCTATTATAAAAAGCAGTAATGTGAGGAGAAAGGTGTCAGCTGAAGCACAGATTGTATGGTTCCAATTTCCAATGAACATAACAAACCACACTGATCACAACTTCGTGTAGGAAAAATGCTGTGTAAAATTATTTTTTGCATGTGTTTAAATATTATTTACAATAGAAAAGTCTTTTCTATGGAAATGCTTAAAGTAATATGACTGGTTGTTACCAAGTGAATGCCTTTTTTTTTTTTAACATGGCTGTTATAATCACATATATTCTTTATCCTTTTCCATTTCAGTTCTATCTTGGTAAAAATGAACAAAATAGAAAATTCAGTATAATTTTACCATTCACATTAGCAAGAGAACAATGGCAAGTGCCTTTGAACTGCTTTTCCATCTGGCATTTCAGTCACTGTTTAGATTAATAGGTACAATAGGATTTGAAATTTTCTGGGCCAGAGTTTAATGGTGCTCAGCACTGCTCCTTTTTGAAAGAACCCATCCACCTGTGGACAAAGCCTTCTGTCTGTTACCATGGTCCTGACTAAAGTGACTCATGAGCACAGGAGGCTGATTCAAGTTGCAAAAAGGACTTACATTCCAGTCAACAATACTGTCTCTTCCTGATATGAATTATGCCAGCTGCAATGATCAGTAACTTATCAGCTGGCTGAGAGCCCATTAGCATGTGGTCAGCATGCTAGTGTTCACAGCAATATTCTTCAGTGTGGGAAGTGGTCCTTTAGTATAGCATACTTCAATAGTTTAAGCTCAATAATAATAACTCTTGTTTAACAAGATATTAGATTGACTCTTATAAATTAGAAAATTGTTTTCATGATCTATGTAATCTACTCTGTTAATAAAAATAGAACTGATGGTTCTTAGCACAATTCATTTCTCACTTCCACTTACAAGTGGGCTCTAAATATAAAGAATCAAGCTCACCCAATTAATCACAGCACTGAACAACTTGTCTACCTGAAGAGAATGTAAAACCACTGCTACTAGAAAGTTTAATTTAAACTGTAGTCCAGCATTAAAGAACTTTTAAAATACAAATATGACTGTGGAGTAGCAAAACACAAAATCATATTTTTCATCACATTCTAGGAAAATAATTATGGATAATAAATTTGCTAAATCATTTTGAAGGTGATTTAATGTTATGCTGTCGGCTTTTAAATGAAAACGGCAGGAATAAATAAAAACAGTCCAAATGGAAATGTGTAAGATCCAAAGGTTTTCATTTGCATCCTCTAAATAACAGAGACAAGGCTTTGCATCTGGTATCTGTATATTAACTGAATTTCCCACTGTCTATTCTTTAAATGTAATTCTGATTTGCTGCCTTAGAAAGAACAGTTAAGTGAGTGAGCAGAATGCGATATTTCATGTACTGTTCCCACTATGGGATTGTCATGTTGCATCTGTGGGATTAAATGTTTTAAGGAGTTGTCAAATTTAATTGGCAAATTTGCACAGTTCTGGTTTACTGGATACATCACACTATGAAGATGCTTTTTTTCCTTTTATCACTTTATGTTAACTCCATGATTTAAATATTGCCATCTGTGAACAAAGCCTACAGAATTAAGGAAACAGCTTTAGCAAATTAAAATCTTAACTGATGCATAATTTGGAGATTTTAGCATTGTTTATTTTATGTTTGGTATATATTTTTTTCTTATGACAGATATCCTATCTTGTACATGTTCAGTATGACAAAATGTCTTATAAACACTTTAATAGCTGAAAAGACTCAACAGAAGAAAAGTAAAATCTATAACATTAATAGCAGAAATAAAATCCTTTTAAGAATAAGAAAAAAATGTTTCAAGTACATGTTTCAAATTAAATCAAACTTACTTTTTTCCTAGGAAGACTGCATGGCCTGGGACCTTATATTGCATCTCTCCTTCCACTCCCTAAATTTCTTTGCACTTCTTCACAAGTCTAGATTCAGCTAAATTTTTCACTTATGCCTTTTTCCCTATCTTGCTTTCTCAAGCATCCTAAGTTGCTCCCCAAGAGTTTTTCCTAATCATTCTCCCAAAGCGTTTTTCCTTAAACTAATTATAAATAATGATAACATATTTAAATTTTTGTTTCTTTATATGTTGCATTTTTATCCACAAATGGTACATATCATAAAGATAGGGGAAATGATTTTTGTTTGCTTGTATTTTATTCTGTCAGTGAAGCAAACATTTTTGTAGAGAGTCAGCAAATAGTAGAAGAGATAATAGTGACAAAAGATAGAAGAAGAGATAATGAAATATAAAAGTATATGAGAATAATAAAATTATTTAGTAATACAAATGATACTTATTATAGTTTACTTTTTCTGAACTCATTATGCCAAGCACAGTACAATAGTATTTGTATTCTGTTAACTCTCTCCCTTGATTATTAAAGCCACACTTAGAGATACATGCCACTATTATCTAAAGTTGGAGTAGCAAGAGTCGAAGTTAGAGAAATTAAGTAACATGCAAAGTTATAAAATTAATAATGTTGGTGCTAGGATTGAAACACTGTCCACCCCACTCCAAAGTCCATATGAAAGAACTTGTAAAATGAATGCATGAATAAATGAGTAAAGGAGAGAAGAAAAATGGGAAGAAAGAAGAAAGGAAGGAAGGATAGAAGAGAGAAAGAAGGGTGGGAGAGAGAGGAAAAATGGAAAGAAGAAGAGAAAGTATAAAGAAAGGGATGTTGCCTATCACAATAAATTACATAGTAAAGCCTATTTTCTTTTGTTTTCATGAATTTAAACCAGCTAAATCTAATACTATCCCTAACAATAGAGGAACTGTACTGGTTTCCCTAAGCCACATAAGAGGTAGAGTATTTCAGCATAGACTGGAGGAAAGGACTGGCAAAAATACTAATACTGACTCATTAATTGCATTCATCAGTTTTGTAGTGAATACCTTAATTCTGCCTGATCTTTAATCCTCAGAGATACAGTGCTGTGATGTGAGACCCAGAATCACAAAGCCAGTAGGGATAGCAGTCCTGACACCAAGGATTCAAATGGACACCTTATGATTCCAGGTCCATAGCTCTTACAGAATCAGTTTCCAGTGTTCTTGGATCATCTCTGAGTAAAATTTTAATCTATAGAAATAAGAAGTATGGGAATTTATGAAGAATTGTGAAGTTTTTAATGAGACTATACAAATAAATTCTCACAACTTGCAATTATTCTGTTGAACAAGGAGGGAAAATGAAACTCATAGAAGCTATGTAACTTGTTAGTGAAGCTAGTGAATGTTGTAACCAAGATTGGATCCCAGACTTGCATGTCTCTAAAGCCTAGTCTTCTTTGTTCTTGTAAGACACAATATTTCATGGAGCTTATTTTATACCATAGCTCATAACAGAAAGAAAGAAGCATCAGGTGCTTACTACATTACTGAGTTGAATCATTTTAATGCTAATTCTGGTATAACTTTGAAGAACTGAAATGGATTGATCCACAATTTTGAGAATGATTATTTTTTCAAGACATTGATTTCTATAGGTTCTGGAGCTTCTATGGAATGATGATGATGCTCTCCTGGTGTCATCCTCAGGAATCAGATCTTCTCCAGGATTAAGCACTTCCATCTATTAGGTGTAGCTTGGTTTCCCTTTGAATATGTTTTTTCCAAAAATATGTTCTTTATTACAATAACTATATTTTTCTACAAGAATAATAAATGAATTACCACTTGTGCCAAGTGGTAATATAGGAATATATAAGCACCTATCTGCAAATGGGGAAACTTATATACAATTTCTTTCATGGATACAGTCTCATTATGAAATGGATATGTTATGCTTAAACTAAATGATGAGCTATTTTTTGAGTAGCTTATATAATATTTTCTCTAGATGATTAAATATCTAGACCTTAATCAACCATTCTTTGAGGATATTTAATGATGCTAAAAAATGAAATGCCATGTGCTGAACATATGTGTGTGCCCACATAAAGATGGCTTTACACTCACACACACACACACACATACATACACACTCTCTCACACACAAAGGTAAGGGAGCAGAGCAGTGAAAAATGCAATAAAATGTGTTACCTTCCTGGTATAATTTTAAAGTGTCACATAAAGTAAAGATGCTTAAATCTTGCTCTGATCTAAGATTCTTTATAACCCCATTTGAATATCATACAAAGATTTTTAACAGTAGCCCAAATTGGGAAACTTGTATCTTATCACCATATTTCAATTTTCTCATGTGTCAAAGAAACAATAATATTACCTCCTAGATATGATCCACCAACATATAATGAAGATTCAGTGGAAGAGATTTTTAAAAGTATTTTGTATTTTCTTCCTTGAAACTTCATAACACTGTGTGGAATGAAGCAGAATACCTGTTTTGTTTATCACTATTCATTAATAGTGACAGTCAATGAGTATTCAATTCAACTGTGTGTGCTAGAGTGGATCTCAGACTTCAGCATACATCAAAATCAGTAAGGTGACTGTTAAAAAAATTCATTGATTTTCCTCTTTATTTTCAGATATATGGTGAGGTTTGAGAATTGTATTTCTTACATTTTTCTAAGTGATGCTGAAACCACTAGTCTGGGGACTGCAGTGTAAAGATCACTTATATATAACAAAAAATTTAATTGACTTAGGAGTCAAAGATAGTAGTATTAACTACTAACCTCACTGTAGAACTTGGGAATATTTTCAGCATTGCAAGTCACATTAATTTCTTGAGAATACACCCTTCTTTTGCAGGTAAAGAAAGTGGCTATTCAGTGTAAAGATTCACTTTTCCCCAAATCACAGTGAGATAGCTGTTCTTTCTCTGGTCCTAAGACTGAGTGGCATAAAACTCATGCCCCTCCTATCAAGAGTAACTTAGGAGGGCCCTTTCCTCCTTGGTCTTTCTCCTTGCTCTTGATACCTAAATAGAATTTCTGCTTATAATAGTCAGTCAGTTCAAATCTGTACTCTTCTCCAACCACTCTTTACTTCCAGGATGGAACTTAATTTTGTTTCTCTTTTCTATTTAGATTTAACTGTTGATGTGATTCTGACTCAAAATCTGATCACCATTTGGAAACTATATTACCCCTGGTTGTATACAAGGATGTTATACCTTTTGAAAATTTACAGTGTAGTGAACTCAAGAGAAAGGTCAAAGCTTAAGTAAATAAATGTGAATGTTATCTATACAATTATATTTGACAAAAAGAGAGCCTTTGAAATCCCAAGAAGAGTATAAAGAGAAATATCAGAATGCCATGTTCCAGGAACAGATATTTAGATACTTTACAATGCTGGAGGAGCATTACACATCTCACTGGTCTACATTACTAATTGTAGTAATGGTTAGTCACTCAGAATTAAAATCACTTATAAAGTTTGGGCAAAATTAACTTTAATCTCTGGCTCAAACTGCCATAACTATTTTGAGACTGTGAAGGAGTTACTTAAGACTGTTTGGATTACAGACCTCAACATCCTGCTTCCCTGCAATCATGCAGGAATATTTTCAGCTCAAAACTTATTAGTTTTGAATTCTCCATTTCCTTGTGTACTTATGACTATCCAAAAATATGTCTTTATTGTATAATACCTTTGTGGTTTGTAAAATTCCTTAACCAAGATGTGAAGTGATGAAATGGTGCTTTTGTTTTGTATTTAAGACCTCCATATTACAGCATATTTGCATAAAGTAATGGGCATAAAGTAAATTTTACTGTTTCTTGTTTCTACTTTTCTCCCCTTCTAGCATCTTTTTATGAAAGATTCCAACATAATTGAAGCTGTTAACTCAAAAAGGATTGGAGATGGTGATATCCAGAGCAGTGTTACAGACATCAGAAAAGGGAAAGACCCACATATTCAAATAACCAGGAGGAGATATATTAGTGAATTGTTTGTTTCTAAGGTACTGGTGTTTTAAGGTATATTCAAGATCCAGATCTAAAAGCAATGTGGTTTTAAAAAATCTAAAAGTGACAGGGCAAAATCTGGATAGCGTGTCATTGCTGAGAGCAGGTGCACACCATCTCTTTCATTTCACTGACACACATTCTGTACTGTTCATCAACCTTATTCTTTTCTTTTCTAGCCTAACCTTTTGGTGACAGTAAACATGACTTGACAGAGGGTCCAACACAGAAATTACATGATCTTTAACCTTTCTGTGATTTGTGACAGACTTGGGACATATCTGGACTAATCCATCAGGGAGGAAAAATATCTTTGGAATTATAATATGACAGTGATCTTTAGGAGCAAATAACCATGAAGGGAGCAAATGCATACTCCCAGTTAAATCTAAATCAACAGAAAAATAGTGATACTATTTACCTTAAAGAAATTCATTTGCCTAAATTAAAAGTAATTATTTCTTGTTGATTTTTTAAAACAAATTTAGGGAGCAAGAACTGGAAAAATATTCTTATGGCTTTATTATGGAAACAGACATGTAACTGAGAAAATATGTACTGTATGCACTTGTAGAATTTAGGAATCTTCAAGGATATGTTGCTGTAAGTGGGTACTGTAAATATATCTGAAGGTGAAAATGTCCTTATAAGTGAAAAGAATTTTAAAGTATTTCTTCTTGCAAAAGTACTTACCCAATATTAATTCATGTAACTACTACTTAGCTGTGAAAGGAAAAAAATATAATCAAACATAAGTATTTAGATTTGTCCTATACTCTGGGACAGAGACAGATGGGTTTTAAATCTCTCTTATCTTTTTGCTCTTAACAGGAAAATTGGATAAGAATAATTATATTCTGAAAGGAAAAATTATATAAATCCAGCTCAGTAACTTCTCAGAAAAAGTAGAAAAATGAGGTATTTTCTTCTATCAAACACCATAGATATTTAATGCATTAATTCATGTTGTTTTATTACTTTACATATTGAACTACTAAAACTACAATTTCCTATGTATTGAAACAAAATTTCCCTAATCCTTCATTTCCCTTCCCATTTTGTCTGACTATTCCAGATGGATTAAAGCAAAGGCTGACAGTCTCAGCGCTCCTTATTTCAGGATAATAGGTCCCTTTATCTCCTTTAATACTATCAAGTCACTATGTATATGTTTGTAATGATAATTTTAGTGTCACTTTTGTTGGAAAATGGAGATCATACAAGGACCACTTAACAATTTGTCAATCAGTGAATGCCAAGAATTAGGCATATTAGGAATATTCTATTCCTAATGTGGAGAGTCCTCTTAGAGATGCTGTGTCAAGCTAAAACAAATTACAGCTGTAATTATTTTCTGCAGCTTAAATATGTACACTTTCTTCTAGTTGGTTATGGTAGGATTAATAGGGGTTCAATTTCATTATATTGACTAAATAATTTTTTTTATAAGTTTGCACTATGCTCCTGGTATGCAGTGTATCTAACTACAGGTTTAGTTCGCTGTGTGCTTCAGTTACTTTCCTCAAATGATTTTGAAAGTTATATTTTATAAACAAATGTTTTAGGCCTTAGATTGTATCTCTCATTTTCAAATGAAGGTCTTGTTTTGATTCTGACATTCATTTAACATCAAACACTTGTATACAGAGGGCTTTCTAAACTAAAATTCAATTGATAACAGCGCCTTTGATTCCATTTTATTTAGAATTAATGTAACATAAATTTTTAAAATAATATACCAACTTTCATACTAAAGTCAAAATAACTTCTTAATTATTTTCCTGCAGTTGTTGATGTTTGTGATATTGTGAATAATTGCTTTTTTAAGCTAAATCATTCAGTTAAAAATAAGTATCAATTCCTTAGAGTAGTAGAAGATTTTCCTTTGTAAAAATATCCCTAGGCGATGTTCTTAAGATCTACATGTTCTTTGTATAGAAAGGGGAGTGTGGAAAGTCTAGGGCGTTATTGGAAGCATATTTCCAAGGACAGAAGCAAGACACAAGCAAATTTTGACATTCATTGTAGAATTTATACTAAGAAGTTTGCAGGAAAAAAAAATCAGTTGTGTTTGTGTTCTCAAGATATGTGCTAGTTCCTGTACAAGTGTGAGCGCGAAATTGACTGGGAATTTGTACAAACAGTCTAGTGACAATAGCAGTTTCAGGAAATCTAGTAGTCCCCAGATATGTTAACTAATCTGAGCTATTTTAGAAAGGGCTCACCTTTCTAAATCTGGTTCAAAATTGCACAAAGATGAGTGGAAAGGGGGTAAGATTTGATATCTCCATAATCTCTTCCATTATTGCTTTAGACATTTTGAATCACCCCAAATAAACAGACCACCTACATAAAAGTGGCATTCTAAACATCTTTATCTGTATGGTCAAGATACTCATTTAGACGTAATTCCTCCTCACGAAGCTCAAAGGCTTTCAACATTGATTTCATAGAAATGTGAATGAGAAGGCAAATTAATTGGGGAGATGCTGGAACAAGCTTCAGGTTCTTAGTTTAAAATATATATTTTAAGTATTGCAATTCCTGTTGGCTGTAAGATAAAGGTAAGAGAAATTTGAGTCTGAGAAATTTTGTTTGCTTTTTGCCAGTACTGGAGTTTGTCAGGACTTCACACTTGCTAGGCAGGTGCTCTCTCACTTGAACCAGTCTGGCAGCCTAGAGGGTAATGCAAATATTTATAAATGTTTTAACATATGACTAACAAAACCATGTGAGAGTTATCAGCTCAGTTATTTGAGTTGAATTAATAGATATAAATCAAAATAGTATGCTCAACATTATTCAAAATTTGTTTCAATTACATATGATTTATTATTATATAAAAAATAAAACCAACTTTAAAAAGAATAAATTTTAGCCAAATGAATATATTAATAACATTGCCATTTCAAAAACATATAATATTAAAAC
Source organism: Castor canadensis (assembly GCF_047511655.1). NCBI lineage: Eukaryota > Metazoa > Chordata > Mammalia > Rodentia > Castoridae > Castor > Castor canadensis. The sequence goes on along the minus strand of NC_133392.1, from coordinate 102,698,687 downwards.
TAGGTTTTCCTCAAGAATTTTCTAAATGTTTTGAAACATATTCATTAACTAAAAGTAGTTAAAAAAATGGGATTCTCTCTTGCTCAGAAAGAGGAAGAGGAAATGCTGAGTTTAGGGTCATGACACTGGATAGTGATGTATAAAAGGGAAAGTCAACATTTTTATAGGAGATAAGATAGCTAACAGAATCTCCTAATATTTTCTGTTAATGGCAGTCTGTGTAGCATGTAAAGTCAAAAAATTAAATGAGGATCCTAGAACTAATTGTAGCATAGATGCTACAAGCTTTGCAGCTGCCTCTGTCTGTAGATGTTTGAGTAATAGAATATGCCTCATTTGATACACTGCCAGAGCACATCTAGTGTTTGACCAGCATGTGAGTGATCAAAAAGGAAACTATTAGGCCATCTTAAAGTTGTTGACCATTGACATAATTTAACTTACCAAAAACTTTTTAATGTTTCTCCCTAAGATAATATTCAAGGCCTGTAGATTATTTATATAGATGACAAGGCATTTCAAAAATATTTGACACGCCATATCTTCAATATCCACCTGGTTATAAAAATTCCTAGGTTTGGCTTTTAAAACTGATCTAGAATATTCTAAATAGGTATAATCTGTCAGAAGATAGAAATTTACCTTCTTGGACTATATCCTGTGGTTCATGATAAACTTCCTGGTAAAATTGTAACTTCTCTTTGAAGGCTTTATTTCACTTCTGAATTAATATTTCTGATAAATAGATTAAACTATCTTATAATTTGAACTTTGGAAGTTCAAAAAGGTTCATTTATACATTTTAAAAGAAGGAAGTCACAAGAAAATTTTATACTGTAGGTTTTACTGAGAGGAATTAAATTCAATGATATAAAATTAAACCTGACACGCTGTTGATTTTCTCATGACAAAGTAAATAAATAATTCTGTACAGATCAGGAAAGACAATAGAAGAAATATTGCAAACACATAATAATAAAGCACATGATTTTAGGTAGCAATAAGAATAAATTGATGTTTGAATTTGAGACAACTGGAAAAGCTGGGCATGGTGACACAGGCCTGAAATGCTATCATTCAGGAGACTAAGAATCTGAGGTGGTAGGATCAAGAGTTTCAGGCCAGCTTGTGCTACATAGTGAGATCCTGTCCCAACAAAACAAAACAAAAATAGTAAAGCAAAGCAAAAAAAGTATGGGAAATAGTGAATTACAACCGTGTAACACTAAAATCTTGCATATTTTTTCTACAAGCAAAACACAAGTATTGCAAGGTATAATGCAAGGAACAAAAGGCCTACTTTTATATTTTTTGGTGCTGGGAATTGAACCTTAGTGAGCTATTACCTCAACCCAGTATAAATGGCTAGTATCAAAAAGACTAAAAGGAACAAGTGCTGATAAGATGTGGAGAAAAGGGAACTCTTGCAAAATATTGACTGGAATGTAAATTAGTACAGCTATCTTAGGGAAAACAGTATGGACATTCCTCAAAATTTAAAAATAGAAATATCGTATGATTCAGCAATCCTACTCTGGGTATATATTCAGAGAAAAATGAAATTATTATGTCAAATATGCAGCCACACTTTCATACTAGCCAAGAAGAGGAAACAACTTAAGTGTCTATCAACTGATAAATGGATGAAAACAATGTGGTACACATACACAGTGGAATACTAACCATCACCCAAAACAATGAAATTGTCATTTGCAGCAACATGAATGGAACTGGAGGTCATTGTGCTAAGTTTAATGAACAAGGCACAGAAAGATGAGTGCCACACAATCTACTCATATGTTGCTATAATCTGGCTATTGAATGCCTTCCCAAATGCCCATCTCTTAAAGGCTTGGTTGCAAGCCTGTGACACTACTGCCAGGAGGGAGTGGTGGTGTGGAACATTTAGAATGTAGGGCCTAGTGGAAGGAAGGTAGGCTAAACAGAGCATGCATTTGGAGGAGTTATTGAGATCCTGGATCTTCCTCTCTCCGTTTGCCCTGTCTTGAGGCCATGAGGTTTACAAGCCCCTCTGATATCCATTGGAGGAGTTATTGAGATCCTGGATCTTCCTCTCTCCGTTTGCCCTGTCTTGAGGCCATGAGGTTTACAAGCCCCTCTGATATCCATTGCTGCCATACTGTACTATAACACCATAGGCCAAAAACAGCAGGGCCAACAGTCCACGAACTGAAAACTACAATCATGAACCAAAATAAACTTTTTAATCTTATAAGTTGATTTTCCTGGGAATTTTTCACAGCGATGGAAAGCTTACTAAACCGTACATAGAAGCCAAAAATAAAAAATAAAAAATGTTTTTCCATGGAACTTGAGAGTAGAATGTTGGTTACTAGAGCTTGGGGAGACTGAAGAGGATAAAGGGATAGGAAGTTATTTATCAATGGATGCTAATAATGGATTGATAGAAACAATGGTGTTTTAATCATAGTAGAATGCTCTAGGTGATGATAATGTACCTACATTTAAAAAAAAACTAAAAGAAAGTATTTTGAATATTTTCAGAACAAATAAATGATAAATGTTTGAGGAGCTAGAGATGGCTAGCAAAAAGGAAATTAGGATGGCAGGTAGTCAACAGGCCCTGGAAACCTGAGATCCATGATTCCAAAAAGTATACTTTAGATTTGTGTTAGCATGGATCAATTAACCTGGCTTTTTTGTCAACTAAGATACCACCAATATTTGAGTGCACATAATGTACAACAACTGACTCTTAAATTAGCTTTTTATAGCACATAACAGACCCTAATGTGTGATATTATAGACTGGCAGCTAGAAGGCAATTTTTCCTTTTTTTTTTTTTTTTTGGCCTTCTTTTCTCCTTTCTTGGAAGAGCAAAAAACACAATGCAGAGAACAGCAGAACAAGTTCTGTAAGCATCTATGACATCCTGTATCTGCCATAATTCTCAGACACAAAAACTTGGACTCTTCCTGGAGCTGTGAAACTGTAACCCTGCCAGGTAAGCATGACACATCATTTGCTCTGGAGAGAACCATATAGTCCAGCAGAGTTGTTGGACAAATTACACTCTCCTGGATAAAAGTAGTGGCCAAATAAACAGAGGAAAAGTTCACCTCTGCTTGGTGGGGATGAGGTGAAACATTGAGCTGATCCAGTCTGTGTGGGGGTGGTCTGGTGAAAACAACACCGTAGATCACCTTGTAGAAACTGTATTGAGCTGAAACTGACAGGCTTCCAAAAGAAAAACTATCCACCAAAAAGCTCAATTCTTTCTCCCAGGCTTGCACTGCAGGCAGTAGGGACTGTCAACAGCACACATACCAGCCCATCCCAGGATCACTTCTGAGAACCCCTATACCAGATGGCCCATTCCACCAAGAAAAGCCTGGGCTTAAATACCCTGAGTGGATTCCCCTAAAGCTGTCCAACATGGAGGGCCAAGATCCACTACCACAGAGCCCAGCATATCAAACTTAAAAAGGGGAAGAAACACAGAGAAAGGCCCTGCTAAAGGTGTCAGCACATGGATTAGACATCAGAGGAGAGAGTCCAGAATACTCATTGAACTAAGAGGGAACCCATTCCTATCAATAACAAAGAAGATATTTGGATAAGTATGTATATATATTATATATATATAATTTCACATTTTAATTTTTTAATTTGTTGTTACCAACCTCCCTATTCCATTCTGTCAAAATGTCAATTTGCTTAGGCCTCTTTTGTTTCACTTTCCTTTTTCTCCCCTAATTTTTTCTTCTTTTCTTCTTTTCTCTCTCCCTTCTTTTCCTTACCTTCCTCTTCTCTCCTTCCTTTTCCCCCCACTGTCCCTACATTCTCCACACTCACTAAAAAATCCATTATACCAACTTTATATATTACCTGCATTCTTCCTTTCCCTCTGCAATTCCTGGCAAAAGTACCCTGCTTCATAATGACTGAACTACACCTTTAAACTCATTAGGGCCCCTACACTGTATACCTCTTCTCCCCCTCACCACTCCCTCCTTCCTCTGTGCTCTTCTACTGCCATCTTTTAAAATATCTAAGTATCTATCTTTATGCAAACAACAGATAATATTGCCAAGGGTTTTTTAAGTATTATGTAAATAACTGCTTTGGCATTGAATCTGTGAATTAATTATTGATAAATTATACCTCCAGGTCAGGGAACAGAAATATTAAAACAACCTACCTAACAAATAAGACGGTCCTTTAAAGCATAGAAATTAAGTCAAGGGAAGAATGACAGGTAATTAAGATTCCCAAATTACTAATCAAAAATACACTAGTGAAATAGCAACTAGTGAAATAGCAAAATAGCAACATAGAGAGAAAAAGAAGGTAATGAAATATGACTCCACAGAAGATTTACAAAAACGTAGTAGAGTATTTGGTGGAAAGTGAAAGGGATCACACCTCAGTTGCTGATATCAGAAGAATGATGATAAGAATGTTCAAATAGCATTAAAAGGATACACAAAACCAACTTAATGAATCCCCAGAAAACATCAATAAAAAACTCAAGAAGTTACATAAACAATTAAATAAATTCAAAGAGAATTTCAACTCTGAAATGAAACAAGGAGAAAAAAAATGAGATAAAGAAGACAGCACAAGATATGAAAGAGGAGTGTAACAAATATATGGAAAGTCTCAGAAAAAAACAATCAAACAAAAATCTCAGAAATAAAATGTTCCTTAAATCAAATAAAAAATACAGTTGAAAGCCACTCCAGCAGACTAGAACAAGTGAAAGACAGAATTTTAGGGCTCAAAGAAAAAATAGATATCAAAGAAAAAAAAAAGAATTGTTGTAGAAAAGAACTGAGAACTGTAAAAACAATATTCAAGAACACTGACCCTTCATCAAAAGATCAAACCTGCAAATCATGGGAATAGAAGAAGGAGAAGAGGTACAAGGCAAAGGTATAGGTAATATAGTCAACAAAATAATATCAGAAATTTTCACAAATCTCAAGAAAGACATGTCTATTCAGGTATGAGAACCCTCTAAAACCAAACTGACATGACCAAAATAGAACCTCTTTATGGTATATTATAGCTAAAACAATTAGCACAATGAAAAAAGAAAGAATATTGAAGGCTGTATTAGAGAAAAATCAAATGACATAGAAAGATAAACCCATCAAAATACCAGCAGATTTTGTGACAGAAAACCTAAAAGCAAGAAGAGCATGGAGTGACATATTTCAAGCACTGAAAGAAAACAGTTTCAGTCCTAGGGTACTCTACCCAGCAAAGTAATCATTCAAACTTGAAGGAGGAATAGGAATCTTCCAAGATAAACAATACATGACCATCAAACCATCTCTACAGATGATTCTGAAAGGAATCCTACACACTGAAGATGAAAACAAACATAGCCATGAAAGGATGGGAATTCTTAAACCTCAAGAGAAGAGCAAACAACTAATCAGAGGGTAGCATAGAATTAATTGCACACACACACAAGCCCTTACACAACAAAAACAACTAACTAGCCAGAATCACCACATATCTCTCAATATCAATACTGATTGTTAATCGCCTCAACTCTCCCATCAAAAGATACCAATTGGTAAACTGAATTACAAAGGGAGACCAGAAAATCTGTTATCTATAAGAAACCCACTTTACAGACAGAAATAAACATTGCCTTAGGGTGAAAGAAGAATAGTTACCAAGCCAATGGCACTCAAAACAAGCAAAACTTGCAACATTTGTACCAGATAGAGTAGACTTCAATTAGTCAGAAGGGACAAAGAAGGTCACTTTATACTAATAAATGGAGCAATACATTAACAAGAAATAATAATTGTTAATTTATATGTGTCCAGTGTTTGTGGATCCAACTTCATTACTGTATTTAAAAACTGGATTTAAATCACTAGCCTTAAAAACACAGATCAAACCCAACATAGTGCATGTGAGAGACTTCAATACTCCTCTATCACCAATAGATAGGTCATTCAGACAGAAAATCAACAAAGAAACTCTAGAATTGAATGGCATTGTAGATCAAATGGACCTGCAGATGTCTACAGAGTATTCCATCCTGCAGCAGCACAATCAACATTTTTCTTGGCAGCCCATAGAGCTTTCTCTAAAATAGACCACATTTTAGGTCAGAAAGCAAGTCTTTACAATACTGTCTGACCTCAACACAAAGAAACTAGAACTCAGAAATGAAATAACAGAAAGTACTCAAACACCTGGAGATTGAAGAACAAGTTGCTCCACGATCAGCGGATCATTGAAGAAATAAGGGAGGAAATCAAAAAGTTCCCGGAATTTAATAAAAATGAAAACACAGCCTATCGGAACCTATGGGACACAGCAAAGGCAATCCTCAGAAGTTTATAGCCCTGAAAGTATTATTAAAAAAAAAGAATGATCTCAAATAAATGACCTAATGCTGCATCTCAAACTTATAGAAAAACAAGAACAAGCTAAACTCAAAACTAGCAAAAAGACAAAAATAATAAAAGTAAAGACTGAAATCAATGAAAGAGACCAGAAAAATCATAAAATCAACTAAATAAAAAGTTGGTTCTTTGAAAAGATAAATTGACAAACCCCTGGCAAATGACTAAAATGAGGAGGGAAAAGACCCAAATTAATAAAATTAAAATTGAAAAAGGGATGATAAGGAAAAATGCCAAGGAAATCTGAGTTATCATTGGGGACTATATTGAAAACCTATCTTCAAATAAATTAGAAAATCTAGAAGAAATGGACAAATTTCTAGACACATGTGACTATCCAAAATTGAATCAAAAGGATATCAACCACCTCAACATCTATAACAAGCAACAAAATTGAAGCTGAAATAAAGAATTTCCCAGAAAAAGAAAGTCCAGGACCTTATGGATTAACTGCTGAATTCTACCAGACTTTTAAAGAAGAACTAATACCAACACCATGAAGTAGAAAGGGAAGGAATACTATAAATGACTGAAAAAAGAAACTGAGGAAGACTACAGAATATGGAAAGATCTCCCATGCTCATAGATTTGCAGAATCAATATTGTGAAAATGGCAGTATTACCAAAAGCAATTCAATGCAATTCCCATTAAAATTCCAATGACATTCATCACAGTGATTGACAATATACCTCTAAAGTTCATCTGAAAGCACAAAAGACTGAAAACAGCCAAGGCAAATGCTGAGCAAAAAGAATGATGCTGGAGGTATCACAATACCAAACTTCAGACTATATTATAGTCTATACTATAGAGCCATAACAATAAAAACAACATGGTACAGGCACAAAAGCAGATATGAAGACTAGTGGAACAGAAGACCCAGTTAATAATCCACAAAGCTGTGCCCAACTGATTTTTGAAAATTGCACCAAAAACATACAATGGAGACAAGACAGTTTCTTTAACAAATGTTGCTGGGAAAACTATCTATTTGTTGCAGAAAACTGAAACTAGACCTATGTTTGTCACCCTGTACAAGTGTCAATTCAAAGTGAATTATGGACCTTAATATAAAATCTGAAACCTTGATGCTAGAACAGAAAATATCAGGGAATACACTGGAAGCAATAGGCATAGGCAAGGGCATCCTTAGTAGAACTCAAGCTACTCAGCAGCTAAGAAAAAGGATCAACAAAAGGGACTACATGAAATTGAAAAGCTTCTGCAAAACAAAGAAAAATGGTCTCTAAATTGAAGAGGCTGTCCACAGAATGGAAGAAAATTTTTGCTAGCTATACATCAGACAAGGGATTGATAACCAGAATATACAGGGAGCTCAAAAAACTAACCTCCCAAAGCATCAATGACCCAATAAAGAAATAGGCAAAAGAACTTCCTTTTTCAAAGGAAGAATTCCAAATTGCTAAAAACACATGAAAAAAAATGCTCATCATCCTTGTCCAAATTTGGTACATTCAAACAATGGGATGTTATTTAGCTAAAAAGAAGTGATCTATCAAGCCATGAGGAAAATATGAATTCATATTAACCAATAAAAGAAGCCAATCTGAAAATCTGATAAGCTATATGGTTCTAACTATATAGTATTCCAGAAAACACAAAAGTATGCAAACATTTAAAAAATCAGTAGTTCCTAGTGCTTTAGGGAAAAAAGAGGATTAATAGACAGTGCACAGAATTTTATTCAGACAGTAAAAATATTCTGTATGTTTTAATATTGGTGAATATATGTCATTATATGTTTTACCAAGTTTCTAGAATCCATGACAAAATTGAACCTTGAGGTAAACTATGGACATTTGTTAATTATGATTTATCTGATAGTTTTGTCAATTTTAGCAAACAGATCACTCTAATGAAGGATGTAGATAATAAGGAAACCCATGCATGTGTTGGGAGAAAGATTGTATAGTAAATCTATACCTTCCACTCAGACTTGCTATGAACCTATAGAAGAGAAAGAATCTGTTCTAAAAATTAAAATCTATTAAAAAGTTAAAAAGTTTTAATAGGGCACTGGAGACATTAAGAGGAAATTAAACTTTTCATGGATAAAAAAGAAGCAATCACTCATATTAGTGAAAAGAGGAAGTATTTACAAATTTTTGTACTTACATAGTATCATTTGAGTTAGCAAGTGTGGTTTTCACGTTCTGTGATTATTATAAGGTAAATTTTTAATTCTCACACTGTAATGCCCTTTTAGAGTATGATATGAAACTATATTCTAGGTAAAGATATTTTTGTCTATCTCAATTTTCATTAACATAAACCCTCTATGTAATATCCAATATAAAGTCAGTAACGCCAAATTTCTTACTACTTAATTCCTTCATTTACTTTTACTATCTGCCAAATAATGTTAAAAATATAATTGTGCTTGAAAAATTATGTATGTGCTAATAAAACTTCAGGAAATGATGGAAAACAAATAATAAACCACTCAATATATTTTGGATGATAGTCCTATAAGGCACATAAGGAAGACTAATATGATAAAGGGCTTCAGCATGGGGTTTGGTCATGGCATTACATTTTAAGAAATCAGCAGGGATGACTTGTCTGACATGGTGACTTTGAGCAAAACTCTAAGTGAAGGAACAGAGTCAGCATTTTGAAGATCTAATGGAATAGACAGTGTTGTAACCAGAGAGAACAGAATAAAAACCACAGTGACCAGTGCAGAATTAGATGGAGGGTATTCTAAGATGAGGTCAGGGAGATAAGCAGGCTCTCAATCATAAGGGGCCTGTAAAGCATGATAAAGCTTTTGGATGTTCTTTTTTGTCATGAGGGATTATGGCAGGTCATCGGAGTTTTTAAGCAGGATGTTGATGTAATCTCATTTATGTTTTTGATAGATTACTCTTTTGGTGCTTATAAAATTGGCAATACATGGCATGAGTAAAAGCAAGGGATAGGAGCAGTGGCTGCCAGCAACATGAGATATGACATTGACTCCACGGGGATCCTGAATAGTGTTCATGTGGTAAACTTGTAATCAAAGCGTGACTTAATATAGCAGTTACAAACAAGAATATAGGATGATCCTTGTGTTTTAGGTCAAAGACACTTGAGTGAATAGTGCAGCAATTTAGAATGGGAGAAGCTAGTAAAGAATTGGGGATAGAGATTGAGGAAAAATCAAGAATTCTGTTTGGAAATACAGTGTTCAAGATGCCTCTTGAACATCCACAGGTCATTGTCAAATAGGCTGAGGGAAGAAGGACGACTACGGCATATGGAGGAGCCATCAGTGTGTGGATGAGAATTAAATCCACAACAGAGCACACTTAGGACATGTGTGTACCTTGTCATAAAATGAGAACTGAGTTATGTGGAACTCTGAAATTTAGAATTCCACAAGAAGAAAATATTGTAGCACAGAACATACAATGGAACAGGGAGAATGGTAAAAAGATTATCCAGGGCGTGTGATTTCCTGAAAACAAACTAAAGGCAGAGGTTACAATTGTGTTCTCTAGATTTCAAGTTTCTGATTTCATCAAGCACACACTTCTCTTTTGTGCTTGACGTTCCTTAAAGTACTATTGCTGTATTCTTTTGATGTCATATGATACCTCAAAATTTACCCATGTTAGCAAGTGCCAGACTGCAGCCCTGTGCCTCTCTACCTGATAATCAACAATAATATGAATAAAATGATGAAATGAGAAATGATATCTATCATTCATATAAAAATGTTATTATACAGTCATTTAATTTTCATAACTCAAAAATTGCTATTTTTATTAGTACTATTAATATTTTACTTTTGCAGACAAGGAAAATGAGACTTGGGAAACTTGACTCAATTGTCCAAAGTTATAATAAGAAGTTATGAACCTGAATATAAATTAATGACCATGTGACCTCCTAATCTAAAACTTTACTAATTAGCCCGTATCCATAAAGGGGCATTGTCCCTACACTGGCTCACAGGTTTGAGCCGTGACCTCTATACTAACAGCCCAATATGTTTATCATAATGAAATGCTATACATGCTTCATGTTGTTACATTGATTACTTTGTTCTCTTTGAGACATTTCCTTTGTCTTACACTGCTAATGTCACACTCTAGATGTTGGATCATTTCCAGATCCAGACCCTTTTAGGTCTCACCTGCTCTTCTCTTAAACTAGGTTCCATTCTGTTTATCCATCTGAATAGTTCAGTGACTGTCTATATGACCTCACAGAAATGGGCCACTGTGCTAGTTTCTGATTTGAATTCAGAAACGATTCTGATATTGTGTACTTACAACCCCAAAATAGAATCAAAGGCATGAAATATATGGAATTTATGTGGAAAGTAGTTTGTCACTGTTAAATGTAAGCTTATTTCCACCATTCACATTTTTATTCTGTCTATATTATAAATAAGCTGAAAGATGCTTTTTTAACAAAAATGTTTCATGTCAAATTCTCCTAGCACTATTTGGGAATGTCATTGAACAAACTAATAGTTGGCTTCCAAGCCAAGAGTAATTATGTTACGTTGCTCTTTTTTTTGGCAGGGAGCTATTTTTTCCCTATAAATGAGACACTTTAGCATAAGCACACTTTTACACTGTAAACTGGAGGAGGATGTGTTGCAGATGCCTTTCAGGTAAGATACAAGATCATAATTTTCCTGCTTCTAGATTAATATGACATAATGATCAGTCAATCAATTAATCAACCAACTGGCTTTTCTGATAATCACTGTAGCAGATAGCAGTTAGAATAGAAAACAGGTAGCCTTAATGTTGGGGCTGTTTTTGATGGCTGAGCAGTGTGAGACATTTCATATACAGTTTTCCTTAAGCCAATGTTGAGGAAATTTATCCTCTCAATGCCATTTTTGGAGAAGCAAACTGGTTCAAGAAAGTTAAATAACTTGCCTAAAAATGGCTAACAACTTGATGTAAAAGAGGAGCTAGCAATCTAGTCTGTAAACCATGTATTTTAGCATAGGTCACTATAACAGATAAACTATCTTAATTTCTCATTTTGTATAAAAGAGAAATTTAAAGATTCATACAAGCTTGTAGAGTTGAATTCACATATTGTGAGGGTCAAGAAAAAAATCCACTTTTTAAACCAATGTTATTTTAGTGTTTATCTATCAATCTAAGAACATATAACATCTATGGAGGAAACTAAGTAAGTAATATTTTAAAAGGTACGAGAGTTTAAAAGCAAAATTTAGTTGGAAGTCCATAAATTGTCTTCAGGAAAGAAGACTAATTATAGCTAACATGCACTGATAGTTCATAGGAATCATAGAATATAACAGTCACTTAAATTACCTTATTTGAATCTCATTAAGTAAGGATTGCAAAGCAAGTGCCATATTCTTATTTTACAATGAAGAAATAGAACAATATACAGTCTTTAAGAACTCATAGATAACAAGAGTTGGATCAAAGGCACCAAAAAAGTTGTAGCTATTGCTTTGAAGGCCATATATTTAAGCCTTATTAAAAGTGTTTCCTTCTGTGTCCACTTCTTTAGGTAAATATCACCATTAACCATAATTCCAATAAGTAGGTCTGCTCTGCTTTTTTTGTTTAGTTATAAGCAGGTATACTTGTACCTGTTTTATTAACTAATTAATGCATATTATTGAAGAAAATAAAGGCAAGGATTAAAAAAATTCTTGCAGGTTTATTTATTGTCAAGGTGTATCTGTTCAATGACATTTTTTCTATTATCTGACATCAAATAAAGATGGTCATGAGATGAAAATGTTCACCAAAGTGAGAGAATAAACTAATAAGCTTTACTCTAGTTTGGGATTCTAATTATACTTGAAGCAACCCAAATATTTCCCATTCCCATTTCCTAAGGGTAGTTTTTGGTTCCTAGTTATAATGTGGATTGAATGCTAATTAACACTATGCAGGCCATGCATTTGAAATTGTGTATGAGATACATAAAAACTGGACTGTGAACATGAAAAGCTCGAATAAAGGATTCTGCATGAGATACCATTGAGATTCAGCAATAGGATACATTATATTGTGGGCTCTTAATTGCTTAACCTCAAAAGACAACTTCTTAGGTACTACCAGTATTGGTATACTCTTTTACTACCCCCTATATAATGGTGGGTTAGATTTATCTCTTAATTCCAAATAAATTGGATCAATACATTTGGCTCTCAGAAGGAGGAAGCAATGTCTTTGCTGATGAGAATGACCTAGAACTGAAATTGCCCATTTTCTTCAAGAAAACCCAACACTAGGTTGTGAAAGAAGCAGTAATTTGTAAAGTCAAATAGATGTGAGGTCCAATTTGACTTGACCTGTGTGTGACCTTGTGCAGGCTTCTCTACTTCTCTGAAACAGTCCCTGTCACTGTATTAACTGCAATTGACATAGTGCTTGGCAATTAGCAATCTCCATACTAAGGTAACTATTCATATCATTATTCTTACATTGGAGTATGTCGCTAAACACAGCATGCCTAGAAATGTATTTTAATCTTGTGATAAAATATTTTAGGTGATTTCGTTTATACAGATACATGTGTTGTGTAACCAGTGAAAGATCAGCTCATAGCAGAAGATCTACCATAGTCCCTTTGATGATGATACTAAAAGAAAACACAATTGTTCTCACCAGGTTGCAGTACAATGTGTATTCTAAATTGAGTATGAAAAATATTTTTCATGCTTACATTTGAACTTTTCAGATACATAAAGTGATTACCGTTTAGATAGCTAGTAACTGATGTGCTAGGAGCTCTCACAGTCATGGAAGTATGTATACTTGTATAATAACAGAACAGATGAACCCCATTGTTTCCTTAGTCTAAAAATAAATGTTTCAAAACTCACTGTATTCCACAGAAAAATGCTATATACTTAATGTAATTTTTTTTAGTGGTACTGGAGTTTGAACTTAGGGCCTTATACTTAACTTGGTAGACAAGTTTTCTCCCACTTGAGGTATGGCTTCAGCCTTTTACTTGTGTTAGTTATTTTGTAGATAGTGTCTTGCATTTTATGCTTGGGCCAACCACAGAGCACAATCCCTTCACCTCCACCTCCCTGTAGCTGGGGTTATAGGCATGTACCACAATACTCAGCCTAAATTTGGTTTTTACACACACACATAAAAAATGCACTCATGTAAAAAGTAATGGTATTTTAACAGAAGTCATGTGTAATATATAAGAACTAGCATCAAACTTAGATAAAATTTTTGACAGCCTTAAAATTTGGCACAACTTCAGAAATAATAGTAAAATATTTATTCAATTTGTAATTGTACTAGGTTTGAGTGTTACACAGGGTTGATTTAGGAATGTTCACATAAGTTTCAGGCAAAGGTCAGATAGAACAATTCAGTTCTGATCTCAAATTTGCATTCCCCAAAACACACAAAAAAATGCAACTAATCAGTCTAATCATTATTATGGTTCACTTTAAGAAACTTTTACTACTTGTGCATACTGAATATATTTGGTCTCCTGTTGTACCTTCAAATGAGGTAAAATATTTTTTGATTTACATATAGTACTCTTTCTGAGAGAAAATTTCCTTCCAATTGATATAATTCAGTTTATTCTGCAATGCAATGCCTTTGTAGTTTAATACTGGTCAGGGATCTGCTTATTTCACATAGTTAGATCTCCTTTGATAAGAAGATGTCTTTAAGATGGGAAATAAATCAGTTAACACTAACTACACAAGAACAACAAAATGCTTAATGACTTTCTACCATAAATATTTATTTATTGAATATATAAAATACTGTCTTGGGGGGGAGGTGGACCAAACAGTGTATATACCATGTGAGTAAATGTAAAAATAATAAAATAAATAAATAAAATATAGTCTTTCCTGCTTAACACTTAGATCATTTCCAAATGAAATCCAAGTTTTCTTCTTATGATCCAGCAAATTCCTAAGAGCTCAGACTTTTTAATCCAGTTGACAGGGAAGAGTTGGAAGATGCCCACTGTAAATCACCTTGTCGAAGAAGTGACATACCACTCTGTTTATATACCATCTTTGTGAACAAGTCAAGTACCTTATACAGACATAAGCGGGACTGGGAAATGCAGACAGTATTGTCATTCTAGCCACAGGTTTATACTATGAAAGGGAAGAATAATATTTAAAGATTGTCTCTGCCAAAGTACGTTGGGTTTATGTAACATAAATAGGAATTAACCAAGTGAAGAATGAAAGTGTTGGCATATCCAAAGACTGTAAAAGCACTTAAAAGTAAAACCTCAGATGAGAGTTCCCAATGTCAAATGTGATTCAGTCAGGATATAGTAAGCACTATACCATGCACTCAGCATTTTGTCCTAGAAGTAAGGCAAAATGTACTTTAGCAAATGTAGGTTAGCAAAATATAGGTCATGCCATAAAGGCACTTTTGATTCTTCTGTGGAAAGGAGACACATAATCAATCAAGCATTTTTTCAAGGCCCCTTCTACTGTTGATTTCAGATATATTATGCATTTCTAGTGCCGATGATAATTGTAATATTTTGAATTTTGGGAAAAATATGAGCAAGATTTCATGGGAATTTTCTGGGAGAAATTCTGTGCAAATTAATTGATCATTTACCAAATCATACAGAGGGTTTAATATATATTGAATTGTCTTTTTGGGTTGTGAAAAGGTAGCCAGTAGTTTAACACTCACGAAATATACATACCTATAGTTATATGTGTTAACTGACACTGACACGTGGTTTGAAGTAAGCATATTGATAGCATAAATAGAAATGGCATTTTATATTATTTTGCAGGTTTCTAAAAGATTTTCAGTGATCAGTGTTATGAAAAATAATACATGAAATCAAGATTCATATATAAAGCTATCTCAGAAGACCCTGTTTTTCATCATACCACAGAATCAAAAGTAAATATCTGAAATAGATTAGCATGAAATTTTTAACTGTTTTATTCTTTTGAGTACATAAGACTAAGTTAAAAATGGACTAGAAATTTCAGAGAGGGAATAAATCTGATACATTTTCTAGGCCCAAATCTTCAGGTATATGTGTTACGACATATAACTTTAAAACCAACTTTTCAGTGAACACCTGACTTCTTTTTTGTTGATTCCAGTAGCTGAAATCTGAATTAGGATTCATCTTTCTATTTAAATGCAGATTCAGACTTTGCACCTGAGGGGGGAAAGTCATTTCTTTTGACTGAAATACTAATATATAGGGAAGTTTCATTTACATGAATATTCCTTCCCAGCACAGAGGCCTTTTCTTGTGATATATGGAATATTCATTGCAATAATTTTATGACTTTCTTATAGTTACTTCACCATTATATGATATAATTTTATGTGCTAAATAATGGAGATAAATACAAATTAAACTTTCAGCGGGCAATAGAAAGGTGGTAAAAAATTTTAAAATGAAGGTAGTTAAACAGCGCTAAGTGACCAAATGCAAATTGAAATAGAGGATGCTGAAAAGCTAGGTACATTAATATACTGACAGAAATATAATATGTAGAGTCATTTTATGCCTTTTCCTTTCATCTCTTTTTTTAATCCTTTGAAAATTGAATCCTGCTAAGAATGTTTTAAAATATAGAGCCTTGGGTTATGTGTGCCAACTCATCTAATGTACACCTGAAGAGCTGCTACACTTATCTTCAATGTGAAGATTTATAACATAGAAAATCAAAGAGTGGAGATAAATCACTGTAAAAGAGTTGTATTAGCATCTTAATAAATGATTTCTTATTTTATTGAATAATAGCTAAAAAGATAGTTCCATTTTAGTGACAACATGTGATGATTTTGACCAGTTCAAATGCTATGAGAATTTATATCCAATTATGTTTATATAAAATAGTCATCTTTATTTAATAACACATGACAAAATGTGAAGTTAGAAAACAATACTCATCTCTGCTTTTTAGTGGAAAATTTTACAAAGTTACTTCTTAAAATGTATCTTCTGTCTCAGAAGATCACCAAGACTTAAATATTTTCATTCATTAAATAAAAGAGAGAGAGAAAGAGAGAAAGCATGTCTTATATGCTAAATGCTGGAGATTTGGAGATTAAACAACTAGTCTGTGAATAATGCAGTCTACAAAATAAGAAGCAAACATTCTTGTGCTTTTTATAAACTTTAATTTGGAATACCTAGCTCTGAAAAACAATAATCTTGGTTTCCCTGACACTATCCTCATTTGTTTTTGTGATTTCTCAGATACCACCTTCTACGTTTCCCAAGGGATTTGATTTATTTTGGTAATATTCCACTGATCTAAACTAAGTACACTTGTCACACTATGCTTTCGCTGAGTGATACACCCCTTCATCCATCATCTCTATCAGAGATTATCAAACGCCAATGTATGTCAGAATCATCTAGGCACTGGTGATAAAATTAGATTTAGTAGGTCTCATTGGTCTTAGAATGTTAACAGGAATTTCTGGTAATTTTGATGCAGGTCATATGGAATTACACTTTGAGAAACATTTATATATGGACTAACAATATCCCTTATCGATTGCTAAAGCTCAGCTTTTACTTTCAACTTTCACTGACATATAACCTACCACCTATTAGAAATTTCCTTTTGGTTGTGGCAAATGATACTCATTCTGTACAGGCTCCTTGTCATACTACCTTCCCTGAAATATGGAATTTCAACCCTAATAGTCCTACAATAACTGTAAGTCTAGAAAAGTTGAAGTTATCTTTGACTCTTCCTTTTGCTATATTCCTTTCATTTCCTCATTTACAAAATTCTTTTGATATTAACCCTTAAATAGATTCTGCATTTGCTCCATTTTCCTTATTACCTCTTCTATTCAAACTTCACAGCTATCTTCTCATCACACAAAATCAGAACTCAGATATATTTTCTGTATTGATTTCAAAATTTGTTATGATCCTTTCAAATTAAGTTTGCATTCCAAACTGTAAACCAAGCAATATTACCAGATATCATAAAATTATGCTTAAAATTGTTATAAATTAAATATCCTTACCATAGTTATGAATTTGTGCATGACTAACCTCCAGTTTAACTGTCCAATCTCCTGTCTTACACTTTATTGTTGCTAAATCATATCAACAAACGTTACATCAAGTAAATGTGAATACTGTTAAAATGTAAAACAAAATAATTCTTAGCAGTTATAAAGACATCATACCATAATAAGTTGTCTAATAATTTCAGTTAGAATGTACTTTATTCCACTGAAACAAACATAATTAAGAGAATCATTGCATGAACCACAAGCTCCACTAGGCTACTTTTCTCAGAGATACACAGAAAAGTGTTAGATAATGATGTAAACTGTCATTTTCAGAAAAAGAACTTTTTAAAATGCGAAATAGAAATTATTAAAATATACTCAGTAGAATACTGAGTATATTTGTACTGTTTGTACTCAGAGAAGTACATAGTTTTCTATTTTCAAACCCTTAAACAACTATGTTCTTTGAAAAAAGAGGTATTTAAACAGTTTTTTGAGATCATATCTATTTAGACTTCTCTATGTATTGGCTTGAAAAGAATGATCTGAATATTCTGAGTAAATTATAAAAATAGAAAATATCAATACCAATTATAGATCCATTAAAACAAAACTTTTCATAATTGATTCTCATAGCAATTGATCTCCAAATGTCACAAGATGCCATGGGGCTCCTGGAATTGATGATGGATAGCAGTTTTAGTAAAATTAGGCACAGATAATGCAAAGCAGAAATAGCATCTGTTACATGATAAGGAGCTATTGGCATTTGAAAATTGTATTTTTGGATGTGTATGGAAAATATGCTTCCTAACTCCAATGGTATTAAAAAGTACTGGAATAAGAGATCAAGAAAAGCAGATAATGGTAGGTCATATTTACTCATTGAACAAATGCTTATTTAGGCCTATATTATATTCTCTGCATTGAGTGGGAAATAGGTAACAAAAAAAGAGGGCATTAAATTAACTTTTGACTCTACAATGCTGTTTGTTCCCTAGTTGATGATTTATAATCTCCATAATTGATGGCACTATGGACCATCCCACTAACGGGCATTGAGCTTCTGTTTTGTGTTCAACACTTTCACCAGTAAACAAATTAATTTACTTTCACACAAGAATGTTTGGTAGAAATCCTCATCCAAGCCCAAATCCTCATATTATGACATTATGATCTAATTCCACCATCTCTTGTCGCCTTTATCTGGTTCCTCCTTGTCATTTCACTTTTGTCCTGTCTGAGCAGGCTCTTTTGTTTCATTTTTGTGCTAATTCACAAAATTACCAGTCACAAAGAGACTAGTAAGTTTTCCTCCTTGCTCATAATTACAACTTCCAATTTTTCAGTTCCCTTTTAAAACGTATACACACATGAAAATCAAAGTAATAATGGCAGTTTCATGGTTTGGAGCATGAATATTCCCCAAGAGGCTCTGTGTATTGAAGGTGGTCCCAATTGATGGTGCTTTTGTGAGTTGGTGGATCTGTTAGAAGAAAAGGCCTATGTGAGTGTGACCAAAAAAGGGATTTTAGGATACTATTCCCTCTTTGTCTTTGCTTCTTGGTTGTGATGAGGAGAGCCTTTCTCTACCACGTGCTTCTGCCATGATGTGCTATTTCATCACAAACCCAAGGGTAGCAGGGACATGGGACCATAGACTGAAACCATGAGCCAAAATAAACCTTTCCTCCATTCAAGCTAATTTTCTCAGGTACATTGGCCCAATGGAAAGCTGATTCAAACAGGTGGCGATACTATTCACTTCATGCTATTCGACTCAGTAACTCACTACCCTTTCTCTTCATACTCAAGTTCTGATTTCTTAGTCAACCTTCTCATTAACTAAAGAATTCAAATTATACATTATAATACTTCTCTGAGTTCTGACCCATCTCCCTTTTCATGTCTTAAAATTTTATATGAGTGGAACATCTAAGTTCTTGTACTCTTAACTCCATTATTTCTTTACTTCCACTGAATATTTCTTTCACTTCTTTGCAGCTACTCATCCAGTACAAAGCAACCACTCTATTGCAATCAATATTAACTTACTTACCTCCTTCCCTCCATTCCTCTCACCCAGAATAATTCATGTACTTGATGAACTACATCTTCTTGAGGAAAAACACATGATGATTTTAAACTGACTGGTATGATTTTTAACAAAATCATTGTGAAATGGATTGGTGATCCTCTATGATTCATTCGTTCATTCAGCAGATATGTATTGGTACCCTTCTTTACACCATACGCTGTTTCAGGTGCCAGAGTTATGAGTGAAAAATTCATAACAGATCTTTCTGTTATGTGACTGATATTTTATTTGGATCTGGAGAGAAGGGTAGTCAAACACAGAGAACAACAATAAGCATTTGCAGCCAGACAGGGTAGTATAACCTATAATACCAACATTTGAGAAGATAAGTTTGAAGGATCCAGAATTTGAGGCCAGCCTGTGCTACATAATGAGATTCTGCTTTAATTTTGAAAAAAGAAATAAGCACAAGTATTTGGTAAATATCATAGTTACAAGTGTTGTTTATTCATTGAACACATATTATTGAGTACCTACTATCTGTCAAGCATGATATTATAAAAGTAATAAAAAAGTAATGGTATAGAAAGTCCCAGGAGGGGAAACTTATAAATGCTTTATAATGCCTCCTTGAAGATAAAAGCATTTAGTGGAGGATGGAAAGAAAAGTATTTTGGGGAAAGAAATTGTTGTCCTAAAGTCATAAATTTGAGAATAATATATCCTGTCCAAATACAGAAACAAAGTATAATAAGAAAATAAATATGGCTGGATCTTTGTGGTCCTAAGAAAGATTTCCACAGAGATAGGAAATAGCCATGGCTTAATACTGTCAGATATAGAACATTTTCTCCTTTGGTAGGTAGCTATGAAGGCAGGGAACATGTACCTGCCTTCCTTTCTCAAACACCTATAGCTCTTTTCTTTCATTCTAAGTTAATGTCTTCCTTTCATACAGCATTTAGAAAACAGAAACCATCAAATGCAAAATATCTCCCTTGCTTTGCACCTTTATGCTACCTTACATTATAATCTCACCTATTCTTCTGACACTTTCTTTCACAGTCCTTCCTTCTTCAGCAATACTTTCTGCATCTAATGTCATTAACAGCTTCATCTCCATTAGACCATTCCAGTTTGGCATTAAATCATGGGCTAATATCCCCTACTTCAAAATAAAATCCTTAACCTCCTTCTCTATGTCACTTTGAATAGATTCCTACACTTGGTCTCCCACTATACCATATCACCTAATGTATTAGTCTCAAATGTATCAACAGTGTCTGTTTCAACTCCACAGATTATTTAGTAGCTTCAACTTAACCTCTCCACAGCACTCTACAGGAGTCAGCATTACATGATAAAATAACTAGTGGCAGACTTTCTCCTTCCTTCCTCATAAACACATGTCTCCAATACAGTAATAGATCAGTATCAGTGAGGGGTTGATTTCAGGATCAGTTGGCTCATTGGCACCTTAGATAGCATAATATTTACATATAACCTGTGCTCATCTATCTGCATACTTTAAAACATAGCTCAATTACTTATGATACCTAGCTCAGTGTACTATGCAAATAGTCTGATACTGTATTTTTTAGGGTATAATGGCAAGAAAAATATGTACATGTTCAGTACAGATAAAGTTTTATAAAACTATTTTTGATCTACAGTTGTTTGAAATCACAGATGCAGAACCCATGGATACAGAGGTCTGCTTCTATTTTTACTATCAATCATTATAATAATAAAAATACCATGAGACCTTATCTGTACTATAAGTTCTTTTGGTGGTCATATCAGGCACTATGTTGAAAACTAAATAATACTAATTGTAATGCAGGATAAAGGTATGTTTTAATAAAAAAAAATTACCACAACATAAGGTATAATAAATGTATATTAAATGTGTCTGTCTGTGCATATCTATCCTTATTCCATGATGTTTTAAGAATATATATGTAATATATGTGCAGCATATGATGATATAAAGTATGCATTATGTATAAGGGTCTGATACAATTTGTATGCATGTGTCCTTATGAACTTCACCCCTCAGCTTTACATAAAGAAATGTCTTATATATAACTTTCTGTATCAAACCTTTATCTCTCTTTCTAATCACAAAAAGCCCTCTGTAAGACATTCAATTTAATACCAGATTTTACTAATGACTTCAACACTAGAAGGTAAGAAAGAAATAAAAAGTGAGAAATAATTGACAAATATTTTAAAGAAACTTCTTATGTTCATGACATTTTAAATGACTAATTTTTTCAGAATATCTGAAATGCAAAGTAGATCATTTCTTTCAACATTTTGTTTTAAACTATACAAATTTTCAAAGAAATCTCAGTATGTTTGTTTTTTAATGCCTCTTTCTTCATCAACTAATGCTATTTTGTAGCCCAAAGGAGGCTTTTGAAAAGTATAGTGTAGTAATTGCTTTCTTCTGACAAGAACTTCCATATGTTGAAGATGTTAACATAATTCTTTGATTGGCCTACTCAAATGTAAACATGCCCAGTGGGTAAATGAGTTCAGATTGCTAATCATTTCTGCATATTTATATATTTATAAAATTGTTAATGATATCTTATAGTTTTTTTTTCTTATACTTGTCAGAGATAACTAGTCAATATGAAGATACGTTTCAGATCTTTTGTAAGGCTGGGTGATAAGGAACATTCAGGGTTTTATTTTGTTTTTTAATGTTGCTGTTTTTTCTGTGGTTACTCAAGGCAGAAGAGTTCTCAAGTTTCTGTATCATTTCAGTTACTCCAGGCCACTGTCAGCCATGTGATTTTCAGAGTTTTCTTAGTTTTGTGTGATAGACTGCTCAGATCCTGAGGCATGAGAATCAAGCTCCTGCTTACATCTAAATGGCTTCCTTCATTACATACCAACTTGATTTTTCAATATATTAAGTTTGTGTGTTGTTCAATGCAATGAAATTTTTTCAAGCACTTCTTTAATTGGCTTTGTATAATTATTAAATTAAGATTATCATTGAATACTAATTCATCTGAAATGCTCATTTCAAAGCTGTTATATAATATAGAATTTAAGAAGAAAATTTTAAAAATAAAAGTTTTCCTTTTAATATATAGTTAAATTGAATCAAATAGTTCATTTTGGAAGTAAAGTCAAAATAGATTTATAAAATGTATAAACAGGACATTTTGAAGACATATAAACTAAATTTTAAAAATAATGTTAAAATTCATATTTTCTCAAGAATCATGGTACAAATCAATGATTAATTAAGAATTACTAGTATAAGGAATTTCAACCCTACTTCAGTTTGGCATAAAGATTATTTGAACTGAACACTTTCTCTGTGCATAAATAAATGATAATTCTAAATGATAAGGATGTTTTTGTCTTAAGTATATTTGATATTCTAACTAATTTCACATGTATTTAAAATTACTAGACAGCTATTTTATTTAAACACAACTCACAGTTACATTTGGTCATAGATTTTAAAAAATTTATAAAAGTTGAATTTGTATACTTTAGTGAAGGTTGTTTGATAGCTATAAACAAAACAATGATAATGAAAAGGAAATAGATTTCATTGTAAAGATAATATATCATGGTCAAATTTAAATGCCTATTTAAAAGGAAATTATTTTAGATGAAGAAGAATGAAATGTAGATAGACTCATCTTCCATTACCACATAATATGAGCAGAGGAATGACCTTCAATGTCTTCCCAAACCTGCTTGAGATAAAATGCCATTCTTTGGATGTGTAAGAGGGGGAAAATGACTTGCACTTACTGTGCCAATTCATCTTCTGTCACCTGTCAAAAATGGTCATTCAGGATTATCAAGGACTCATTTTAATCTTGATTTCAATTTCTTTTCCCAGAAGCATTTTGTCAGAGAAAGCAAAAGTAGCAAAATTTCTTGATCTGACTTACAATTCAAATCTCTTTTTTTCTCTCTCTCAATATCTAGATTGAGGACAAAATCTGGAAGACCTTAGAATTATTGTCAGCTGTTCACCATTTCCTCTTTCTAACATCCTTTTGATGTCACAATACAAAAATCACTGATTCCATTAAATACTTTGATACTATCCAAGGTAAGTTTAGTGTGAAAACCCCAGTTGTCTGTTTGAAAAATGAGTCCCTCATTTGAAGACTTGTGACAACACTTATTAAACTAGCAGATGATTCTCATAAGTGTGATTTTTGCATTAAGGATGAAATTTCTTATTTTTACTTCAGAAATTTATACAACACTCCATTTATGAAAGGCCAATATTTTGGTTCACTTGTCAATAGTAATCAGTGTTTAATGAAGCAAAGTGTAACTGTGTTGATATTTTTTTATTGTAGCACTTAATCATTTTCTCATTGGCAGACCCATATTGGACTTTTTTAATCCAGAAAATATCTGGCCAAGTGCATTCAATTTTTTGGTGTACTTGTTCACATATTCTTTGGAAATCTCTGTTGATTTTCCTTTTTAGCATGAAAGCTTTTTAAATGAATTATGTACATTAATTTTTAGCTTTATTGAAAACTCTACCCAATCTGCCTCCTAAACTGCCTTATCAAACTTCATTTATGGCTTGCTTCCTGCCCTCTGCTTCAGGTAAACTAAACTGGCCATTATTCTACATGAAAGCCCTTACCAGGAATTCCCCTTAACTGCAACATCTCATTCTTATCCCTTACCTCAAGCTCTCTTGTTATGAATTGAAGTGTCACATATCTTGTCCTTCAATTCCATAAATGATATGCTGACTTCTGTTGTGATCTTTTTAATTTTTTTATCATTCTTAACACACTGGATATATTATCCTATCTCTTAGGATAATTTCTTTTATTATAAATGGTAGACTCTGTTAACATTCTCCTTTCAGAGTACTTACTACTCTTACTACAACTATTCTGCAATGTAGTCATTGCCATCTTTCCTTTATCTGACCCTACTACTTCCTCCAGTATTGCCAACTGTAGTTTTTCTCTCCACTAGTTTGAACTGCATGGCACTCTTAATGTTATTCATGCCACTTAGAGCAGTAGTGTTTATTGTAAACCCAAGTTTAAATAAACCAACCATCTATTTCCCTGTGCCTCATCTTCTACTCTATGAAAAGAAATGAAAAACAGGAAAAAGTCAGGTCTCCATGATTTTACCTGTATATTCATTCATCCTATTCTACTTTTGCAGTTTGAATGTTAGCTAGATTCTTCCCACCTGTCTGTGAATGGCATCTCTTTTTTTATTTATAAACAAGCATAAGCTCTTTGATCTCTGACAAGTCTATCCATTTTTCCTCTTATATGTTCTACTTCTCCATGTCATCTTTCTGGAGATTCTAAACATAGTCAAATTAATTAAATAAACACAAATCTAAAACAAAACAACAAATAAAAATTATATTATGCCTTGTATTTTCCTCTAACTAGAGGTTTATCTCTTCCTTTTTAAAACCAGAGAATTAGATAGTGGCATTAATGGCCTATACCCACTATCTCAATTTTTTTTTGCTCCTACATAGTGTTAAATTCATCTAAAATGGAGTCAATTATCATATTTCTATGAAATAATTTTACACATGTGATCAACGACTTCATGTTGATAAAGTTAACGGATATTTTGAAAGCACATATTTTATTTCAAATTTCTATATCTTTTAATATATTTACTCAATGTCTTGCTAAACACTTTCCTTCCCTCCATTGTCTTCACATGTCTTTTTCTTATCCATCTGGCTTAGTTCATAAAATCTAATGTTCTTCAAAACTCAATCCAAAACTGTCTCTACTCTCACATCATATTTTCTTCCTAGACAATCTCAAACACACCCAGGGATCAACTGATTTTTTTCCACTTCAAATTTATCCTTTGGCTAGACTACTCTGGTTCTTACCCAATCTGTTTTTCACAAGGCACCCAAAGAGATATTTTCAAAATAAAAATGTTACTATTGTCTTTTAAGGACCACTTCTCCAAATTTTCGTATTCCTTAAAATTCTTCAGTAATTTCCCATTGTTATATTTCTGCCCTGAGCATTCTCCATTCCAATCATCCAGTCATCCAGACTTCTATTTGATATATACTAGTCATCACAATTCCTCCTAATAATCCTAAACAATGAATTTACATGTGCTGTTCCTTTTCTCTTATATGTTCTCCCTTTTGTTTACCTTGTTAAGTCCAACTCATCCTTCTAGTGTCTGCTAAACTATGACTTCCTCAAGGAAAAGGACCTTGATCATTCTGTCTAGAATATCCTATCATATATATGGCATATCTCTCCTTCATATTTCTTAATAGAATTGTCAATTTGTCTGCACTAATGAGATTATTTGATTAATATCCTTGTTCCTTTCTAAGATCTGTTACAAAGTCTTTTTTTTTTAATGGAAAGAAATCCATAATATCTACTATAGAACATAACAGAGAATAGTAACTCAGTAAATGTTTGATGAATGAATTAATGAGCATATGTTAAATTCCACTTCTAGTTTATGTCACTCATCAAAGCATCACACCTTACTAATAGTAAAATTTCCATAAGCGGTTATTGACTTGTGTTAAGTAACACACATTTTCGAATGATTGAATGGTATTTGAAGGAAAACAAGAATAGAGTGAAATCTGAAATTTAGAATGACATGTTTACATTCAATTCAACTCTCTTCATGGTTACTTTCATATTGTTTTGTGTGGCATATGAACAAGACTCATGGCAATTCATTTTCTTTTGAATTAAGAAATACACAATATTATCCCTGAACTCATTTATTAGAACATCTGATTAAACTTGGCTATGGTAGTTTCTGTTTAAATTAAAATGTCACTTTGTTGCCCCTTTTAGAGTGACCTGAATTGACTTATCATTTACATTTTACATTGCATTAAACCCTGAGTTCTTAGAATGGAAGAGCTAGTCCTGTCACACATAGGAAGTATGGTTTTGATGAATATTTTTCCCACTCCCCAGAAAGAAAAATGGCTATAAAACTCAATATGGCATTATTCATTTTCCCAGCTTACCCCCACACCTTGTTTTTGAGAACAGCATACACAGAGCAGTAACAAAAAATTTATTTTTTAAAGAAGATTCATTTTCACACATTTTAAAGTAATCATTAGTTTGTGACCTTTCATTAATAGAGGAGATGCAAAAACCACAAGCAATAACCACTAAACACTAATTAAAGTCACTGATGGGAAAAATTTGAAAGAAACATTGCTTTTGCTTTGGAAGAAAATTTAAAAATATGGCAAGGCTCTGGTTAAGGTTACAAATTTTCTGTAGTTCAGGACAGCTAACACTCAAATTGTGCACTGTGTATTAATCATCTCTTTTAATTAAAACTTGAAAATATAGCATTGCCTTTTTATTAAACAAAAATGAATGTCAATTCCTACTAATTAAAAGGAAATGTATTGTTACAGAATGGGGTTACAGAAAGCCTGTAAAAATTGCCAAATTGAGTTTGAAATAAATATTTTAACACAAACATCACTAAAGTTATATTAAACAATTGAAAATGAATCATGAGCAAAAGCACATTACTCCTGTATAATTCCAAAGCAACACCCTCTCAACTGACCACATTACCTTATCTATGTCTATCTCAACGCCTTACTGTTTCCTACATCCAGATTGGTTCCTTTAAGTGCCAATCAGATCGTGTTTTTTCCTTTGATAAAGTTGATTGTTGACTCTGGCATTCTTCAAATGCCAGTCTTTCATGATCTAGATAGACTCTGCCTACCATTCTTGCTTTAGTTAAAGTCATTTATGGAAACGCACACCCTCCCTCCTCTCTATCTCTGCTGACATACAACTATTTACTGTTTTCAAGTTCTTTGTGTTGTTTCTTTCTCTTGTGGATCACATATCTGTTTGCAATCCATGATGAATTTTCTGCCTTTCTTGACCCAATTTCTGTTTATTTCTAAAAACATTTTCCAGTAAAACTCAATGGCTCAGCAACTAAGAGAGAGGATTGACAAGTGGAAAAATATGAAATTAAAAAGCTTCTGCACAAAAAAGGAAATGGTCTCTAAATTGAAGAGGCCACCCACACAATGGGAGAAAATCTTTGCTAGCTAAGCATCAAATAAGAGACAGATAACCAGAATATACAGGGAACTCGAAAAACTAAACTCCCAAAAAAATCAATGACCCAATAATGAAATGGGCAACTGAACTGAACAGAACTTTTTAAAGGAAGAAGTCCAAATGGCTAAAAAAAAAAATGAAAAAATGCTCACCATCCCTGGCATATCAAGGAAATGCAAAGCAAAACCACACTAAGATTCCACCACACCCCTGTTAGAATGGCTACCATCAAGAACATCACTAACAACAAATGTTGGCAAGGATGTGGGGTAAAAAGAATGCTCATATACTGCTGATGGGAATGTAAGCTAGTACAACCACTTTGGAAAACAATAAGGAGGCTCCTTAAAAAGCTACAAATAGACCTGCCGTATGATCCAACAATACCACTCCTAGGGATATACCTGCAGCATTGTGAGTCAGCTTATAACAAAAACACCTGTACACCCATGTTTACTGCAGCACTATTCCCAATAGCTAAACTATGGGAACAAACTAGATAGCCCACTATTGATGAATGGATTAAGAAAATGTGTTATTTATACATTTTACTCAGCCACAAAGAAGAATGAAATTTTGCCCTTCAAAGGTAAATGGATGGAATTGGAGAACTTCATTTTAAGTGATGTTAGTCAGGCTCAGAAAGCCAAAAGCCACATGTTCTCCCTCATATGTAGATTATAGATCTAAAACAAATGCAGCAATATAATGGGACACTGGTCACACTGACTGTGCATGGGAGGGGTAGGGCAAGGGAAGGAAACTAAAAACGTGAATGTGGTTAATGTGCTCACTGTACAGGAATGAATACAGGAATTTTAAACTGGCCAGGACCACCATGGGAAGGGGACTAGGAATGAGTGATGAGGACTAGAAGAGATGAACCAAATGGGTTGTAATACATATATGCATGAAAGCAACTCAGGGAAACTCCCTGTGTAGCTATCTTTATCTCAAACTAGCAAAAATTACATATTTCTCATTTTATCTTTTATGTTTTTCTTCTACAAAATTAGAGAACAGTAGGGCAGAACAGGTTCTGTGGGGGGGAGGAGGAGAGGTTGACACTGGTGGGAGGAGAGAGGTGGCAGGGAGAGGTGAAGGAGGATGAATACAGTGCAAACAATCTGTACACATGTAAGTATGTGCAAAAATGATATCTGTTGAAACTGTTCCAGGAATCAGGGGGAGGAGGAATGAAGGAGAGCAATGGAGGGGGTAAATTCAAGTATGATTTTTTTTGATACATTGTAAGAACCTCCAATAAACACTACAATGCACTTCCACCCAGTACAACAATAAAAAACATATTTCCAGATTGAATGGAATTTTATTCAGTTCAAATATCACCTCTTCCAAGAGGCTGATTTCTGATGCCCCAGTTTCTTTAAGAACCCCAGAGCACTTGACCACAAATCCTGTTCATAGACTGTAAACTGTGAGCATGTGTTCATATGTCTGCCTCAGGGAAAGACGTACATATTCTGAGGAGTAAAGGCTCTTTAAATATCTGCTGAACTCTGACAAACTGCGTGAATTTGTCAAACACATACCTATACAGTCCCATAATTTGGACAAGTTAAAACATACAGTCACCGTAGTTGAGAAGTAGATCAGTCATAGACAAAGAGCAGATACTCAACATTTATTTGCTATTTGAAATAATTAAGAAATCTCAATTTTGAAAACTGCTGAAAAAGAATTTAATAGCCATAATCACAAATAATAACTAGAATGACAAACTGTAGTAGCCCATTTTGTCCATGTTTTCACTTTCTCCGGCTTCAGTTATCACAGTCAACTACAGTCTAACAATTTTGAAGGGAAATTCCAGAAATATATAATCTGTAAGTATTAAACTGTATATCATTGAGAACAATGTCATAAAATTTCATGTAGTCCTGCTCCATCCCACCTGGGATATGAATAACCTTTTTGTCCAGTGTATCTGTACTCTATACACCACACTCGTGTTAGTCATGTAATAGCTGTCTCAGTTATCAGATTGACAAGTGTTGCCTTGCTTGTGTTCAGATAACCCCTGCATAACATTCAATTGCTATGTTACAATTCCTATGCCATTCACCTCACTTTATCACATCACAGACATTTTATCATCTCATATCATTGTAAAAAAGATGGGTACAATACAATAGAGAATATTCATGAATTTTATTATATTATATTGTTTTAATCAATGGATTTTATTCGTAACTTCTTAATGTGTCTAATTTGTAAGCCAAATTTTATCATTAGTAGGTATTTATAAGAAAACAATGTATAAGGCCTGAAAAAGGGGGAGTCTATAATATTATAATTTATTACAATGTGTTATATGCATGCTATCTATATTTAGGAAGATGTTTCACAGATTTAAGATAATTTCATTGAAAAAAATTACATTCAATTCCTTTTTTTTGTCTAATGCTAATTCTTATCATACAGGACAATTATTTTTTTAGTTGGGAGGCTTGGTTTTGAAGATCTGGTCCTATGCAATCATCTTGCTGATATACTTACTGCTTAACTCAGGGATATATTCTGAGAAATTCATTCTTAGGTGATTTCATTGCTTTGTGAATATCATAGAATGCTCTTACATGAACCTAGATGGGTTTAGCATACTGTACACCTAGCCTATCTTATAATCTTATATGACTATCATTTTGTGTATAGTCCAACATTGACCTAAATATCATTATATAGGCTTTGACTGTATCTTCTTCCTAACTGAACAGTGTAAAAGATAAAAACTAAGACAAAAGCATTATTCTAATTTCTAACTTAAAACCTAGATAAGTTGGAACCATGTGGAGACCAAAGTAACTTTATGGTGCCCAGAATGATGACTGGTCGTAGAGGCAAACAGAACACCTGCTCCTGGAAACATTCCAAGCATATAAGTGATAGATATTTGTGACATTCCCTAATAGTTTCAAGGACAAAGCTTTTATCCCAGAATGTGCCAGGCACTGCTCTGTCAAAGAAAGAATTAGCACACACACACCAGCTTCCTATCAGGATACCACAAGCTTGAGGTTTTATCTCTAGAACAACAGGGGTACTACTACTGGAACACAACCTAAACAGCTTTCAGTGTGCAAATGTCCCAGAGGAGTGATCTTGCCACTCAGTGTAAACCTGATAGGGAAAGCACTGTGGACACCATTTGCAGGTTCAACATGATCAATTTCCCATCATTGACTGGAAAGGAAAATATTTGATTCATTTTAGCCCACACACATTCTCTAAAAGGTTATTGATGTGATTATATTGCTCTGGAAAGGATGAATGCATGGTAATTTGCTATTTGCTAATGCTGAATCTATTTCAAAACAATATTATTGCTGTGTAACCCCATTAGGTGTGCATAAATGTGTTTCTTGATATAACATATAGATGTTGGTGAAACTGTTTAGCAGTAATTCCCTTTTGCTTATAAGTCTTAAAAATGTGTGTGAATATTAGCCTAAAATGGAGTCAGAGTAGAAAGATTAATCCTCATGTAAAGTCCCTTATAAAAGATTTTTTAATTAGAACTTTGAGGATCATTTTTGTCTTTGTCCATCTGTGGGTGACGAGGGCCATTATGAGCACAATATTTTCTGAGATATCTCATCCACCCAAGATAGTAAAGAATTCTCAACAAGGTGCTTGAATTCTGTGCTGTATACACTATGAGTATATACAGGTGAGTAACTACAAATTTGACAGATCTTGAAATGAGGGAAACTCCATGATATTAAAACTCTATTTCTTAAATCTGGAATTTTTCATAGATTTCTTGGCTTTGTGCTACGTAATGAAACACTTATGATTGATGAACCGTCTCCCTACCACGCATATAAAAGAATACTTGATTTTATTAACACAAACAGTAATGAAGCTTCTCTTTGATGAACGTTCTAGTAAGAATTCTCTTTATACTAGGAAAATAACAAGTAAGAACAAAAAGATGAAAGAGGGCATACTTTTGATCACAGCATACAAGCACATGGCTTATGTGTAACATAAAAGTGTGTGCTCAAAAACAGTATGCGTTGCATAGGCTTGGGCAAAGAGAAAGAACAAGTCTGCTTTTCAATTTGGAAATGTCAGTGAAACCACAGCATAACTACTCTTAAAAGCAGAATCTTGATTCTGAAAATATGAGGTACTTAATTCATAATCTGAATTATTATTATATTTTATGGTTGTTGAAAATTCCTTACTGGAATTAGGAAGCTAAGTATAAAATGAGCTGTCAGAAACCAACAAACTGCTAGGTAAATCAGCAGAAATCACTAAAGTCTAGACATGGAGACTGTTCTCTCAACATGTTCAGATTAAATCTTTACACTTAACGGCTAGCTCTCAATAAGAAACACTTTGGAAATGAGGGAAATAAAAATGAGCAAATGGCATACTTCTTT
The DNA here is from genome assembly GCF_047511655.1 of Castor canadensis. NCBI lineage: Eukaryota > Metazoa > Chordata > Mammalia > Rodentia > Castoridae > Castor > Castor canadensis. The sequence continues at coordinate 102,666,730 of NC_133392.1, read as the reverse complement.
GTATTTGACCTACCTTTTCACTGCAGGACTATTAATATTATTTGTAGAAACCACTTCTGGTTTCTTCAGTATCACCCACCTTTCACTTAGCTGATTTCTGCTAGTCCTTACTGTCTATGTTAGCAATCATCTTCTCTTGAAACCTCATTTAAACTTCTCATCTGGTTCTTTGATATGCTCCATAGCATTAGCTCTATTATAGACGTTCTCACATTGTATTTGCACTACCTATTTATTGCTTGCCACCATGAGTTAATAACTTTCAAGAAGACAGGACTATTGACTTATTTGGAATTATAGCTCAGATTTTTTTCGATTAACATGACATTTTTGAATGAATGCATTAATGAAGGCATAAATGAATGTCTTAACCCATTATAAAAACCATTACTGGGGATGAGGATGCAGCTCAGTGTTAGAACACTTGTCTAGGATGCATAAAAAAATCATATTTGAAATAATACCCATATTTTGTGGAGTGGAACAAAATTGTTAGAGTCAAACATTTCTTTTTTAATTAAAAAAACAACTGATACAGGGCTGGAGGAGTGGCTCAATTGGTCAGAACCCCTTTCTGACAAGCTTGAGATCTTGAGTTCAAACCCTTGTGCTGCCAAAAACAAACAAAAAAACTGATATAAGCATTTGTTGAATAAAGAAAAGTGATGAATTAAAGAATAGTGTTTGTGTACTGTATATCTGTATATATATACAGATATATAGATATATATATATATATATATATATATACACATGTATCTTCTCCTGTGTGAAGGTGTATATATACATATGTATATTAGTTCAATGTAGTTAAAATATAATTGAAGTATATTTTATTGTATCTTAAAAGTAAACATGTTAGTCTTAAAAGATGTTTAAGACACAGATATTTATGTGATTCAGTAAAAGCAGACTTTAAAGTCATCTTTAGCCCTAATTAGAGGAATTTAATTCTTCTTTCTTTTCTTTGGAGAGTATTGGTATATGGATACAAATCTATTTATATATGATTCCTTTTAGTGCTGAGATTGAATTTAACTTAAATTAACTTGAAATTTCTTTTTGTAGCAAAAATTATATCAATTACAAAGTATATGCTATTTTCCAAAAAAAGCGTACTGATGGTACAAGTTTATTATGTTGAGGTAAAATTTCATATGTGCACATGATAGTAAATGCATAAATTAAATTTATATATTGCATCATGCTTTTGAAATATGTACTCTACAATGCTGCGAACTATAAGAGAAAAGCCATTATCTTTGGCAATCAATTTAAGTACCATTTGACTGTTTTTTCTTTTTAAATACTGCTTTGAATTACTTTTAGAAAATATTTACTTACTTTTACAGAATATATAATATTGATATAGTGTATATATTGAAATGTGCTCAGAAGAAGTATAAAACATGAACTGTAAAAATTATATATTATATCCTGTTACATTAAAAGTAATGTCAATCTCACAACAAATTCAAATTTTTTATTTGTATGTATATGTGTGTATATATATACGTATATATATGCATATACACAGAGCAGTCATATTCCAATGTAATATTGTAGCTACTTACAAGATAACAGAATAAATATATAATACTGAAGCTTTCAAAATATTGAAAATCTGACTTAACATTTTATGAACTTAGAAATACAATCACTATTAGGTGTGCAATATAATTATTCTTTTAATTAGGGAATTCCTTTCTTGATTACCTTTGTTAGTCAAATTTCTCTGCATTTACAGAAAGACAAAGTTTTATCTTTAAGTAAAAGATAGTAGACAGGAAAGTGTTTAACAAGGTCATTCTTTAAATCTGAAGACTCCTGCACTTAGCAATGCATCAATCAGTGATTTGTAATTGACAGTTTTCTTACTGGAGTGCTTCTCAGTCAAGAGATTGTTCTCCAAAGACAGTCAGCTGAGTAAATGTCAGAGGCTCAAAAAGTAAATTATAGTGCAAACAGCATTGATATTTCTATGAAATGGAAGAAAGGCATATTTATTTTTAAAATATAGAATTTTATTTAAAACAAGTGAGAACCTTCTATTGTGACCTTTACAAGATTCCAAACAGTGACGAATTTGGTCATTACAAATAACCTTTTCCAGAAAGAGCTTTACCATTCAGGACTTCTATTTGGTAATGCATGTGAATTAATTTCTACAAAATAACTTATGATATTAAATTTTCATGAGATATTTTATCCCCAATACTAAAGTTTTAAATGAATTTTGGAAGGGAAAATGTAAGGGAACAAACGTGATACTATATCATTTTAATTTATTTTGGGAAATCAGTCATTTTCTGGTTTCTTCCTTCTGTACACAATGAGACTGTATTTGTGTTAGCTTTGTGGGGAATGATGTCTCACAATGTTTTTTACATACATCTTAGAAGAATTCTATTAAGTAGTTCCACTCAACTAGTTTCCAACCTAACAAATAGGTTTTATTTTCTGAGTGCATTGATTAGTCATTTGTTTGGAATATGAAATTTTTCTCATGTTAATCATCACTTTTTTAAAACTCTTGGGAACTAAAAGAGAATGCAAATATAGCATTTATGCATTGTTGGTTTATGCATATATAAATGTATATATATATATATATGACTATGTGAGTATATGAAAATAAATAGATGAATAGGCAAATAACAGTACCATAAGCCTTACAGTAACTTATACAATGACATCATCTCTTGGCTTTCAGTGTTTCAGATATGAGTAATTGAGAAGAAAGGGTATTTTTGTAGATGCATCAGGCCAGGATGTGGGCCTACAATTACTAGTTAGGGTTCAGAACCTATATTCCAACAGACAGGTCACTGTGTAAGTTACTTAGGATTTGTGGTACTATTATTTGCCCATTCATCTGGGGCTCATGCCTACACTCCTAGCTCCTCGGGAGGCAGAGATCAGGAGGACCCTGGTTCTAACTGAGCCCAGGCAAATAGTTTCTTTGAGACCCAATCTTGAAAATACTCAACATAAAAACAGTACTGGCAGAGTATCTCAAGTGGTAGAGTGCCTGTCTAGCAAACATGAGGCCCTGAGTTCAAACCCCAGTACCACCAAAAAAAAAAAAAAAGAGAGAGAGAGATGTCCAGAAACACACAATATTATTAATTCTGGAACACTTTTATTTAACCCAGATGATTTAAAAACTAATATTTATGTTAATGAATACTAACTTACCTAAGTGTTTTTATGATTAGTCTAATTGCACACAGGATATTAGGAACATTAATGAAAAGCATATACTGATAAATAGTGCTCAAAGAGTAATAAAGAATTAGAATCAGACAAAATTTAAACAACAGTAAAAAATTCAGAGTAAACATCAAGAAAATAAATATATACCTCAAATTTGACACAGTTTAATTATAATAGAAACAACCATTTATTAAGCATTAATTAATATCAATTACAAATAGAAAGAGATATTGAGTATAGTAGAAACACTAACACAAAAATACTTTGTTTAAATATCTAGGATGTTCCAGGTTTTACAAGAGAATATAAGACAATTACCCTATTAAAATGATGACATATACACACCAGACCATTACTACTTCTATATTACAATTCATTTCCACTTTTCCATATTTAAGGTAACATCTAATGGGTTTCATTATTACACTTTCATACATGTATATAATGTACTTCCCTCATTTCCCCTCACTCCCCTCTCTTATTGACCCCCTTTTTCTCCACAGTTTCCCAACTACTTACATGTGTTTTTAAATGTAGATTCTACATGTGAGTGAAAGCATGCAATATTTGTCCTTCTGAGTATGACTTATTACATTCTACTTCCATCCATTTTCCTGCAAATGACATAATTTCATTCTGCTTGATACCTGAATAAAACTCCATTGTGTATATACCACATTTTCCTTATCATTCATCTGTGGCTGGCTACCAAAGCTGATTGCATTGCTTGGTCATTGTGAATGGGGCAATAAACATGGCTGTGCAGGTACCTCTATTGTACACTGACTTAGATTCCTTTGGGTATATACTCAAGAATGTTATATATGAATCATGTGGTAGTTCTATTCTTAGATTTTGGAGGAACATTCCTTGTGATTTCTGTGGTACATAGACTGATTTATTTTTCCACAATAGTGCATAAGTGTTCCTTTTCTCTCACATCTTCATTAGCACTTGTTGCCTCTAGCATTTTTGGTTTTGGTGATAGCCATTCTGATTGAGATGAGATGTAACCTCAGTGTAACTTTAATTCATTTTTGTGATGGATAAATTTGTTGAACACTTTTTTCATGTGATTATTTGCCATTTGTACCTTGTGTGTGAACTGTTTGTTCAGGTTATTTGCCCAATTATTGATTAGTTATCTGTTCTTTTGGTGTTTAATTTTTTTTTAGTCCTTTACATATTTGGGATATTAAACCCTTATCCGTTGAAAAGCTCACAAAGATTTTCTCCTATTCTGTAGATTTCTCTTTACTCTGAAAGTTTCCTTTTCTAGGCAGAAATATTTTAGTTTGCTATAATCCCATTTACCAATTCTTGCTATTATTTCCTGAGCTACTGGAGTCCTAGTCAGAAAGTCAGAGTCTGTGCTAAAATCTTGAAGTGTTTTACCTACATTTTTCCTTAAAATATTTCAAAGTTCTAATTCTTAAACTGTTTGATTCTTTTTAAATTAATATTCAGTATTCCAAGCACCATTATTAAAGAGATTCTCTTTTCTCCAACATATATTTTTGGCAACTGTTGAGAGTTGGGTGGCTGTAGGGGCATTAGCTTACTTCTGGGTCCTCTGTTCTATCCCATTAGTCTAAATGTCTGGTTTTGTGCCAGTACAAAACTGTTTTTGTTAAAATGTCTCTGGTTTGGATCCAAGATGGCAACTAGAGTACAGAAGCAGAAAACCTAACTTCCATAACTTCAAAACCTCCTTGAGAAGTTGGAGCCATACCTGAGTAACTCTGACTGCTTCTAGCCAAAATAATAACTGCTGTCACACTAGGTGTAAGACAAAATTCAAAGACTGACCCACAAATCAGCCTTTTATTGTACTTAACAGCTGTGAGCCCCAGCACAGACACCAAAGCAGGTCCAGCCCCAGGGAAGCCCTCCTTTCCCACTGCAAACAAAACTTTCCCACAAATCTGAAAAACAAACAGTGAGCCATCATAACACACTGACAGCAAAGGGGGCTGATGGAACACTGAACCTGCCCCAGAGAAAGGGTGTAGAGCAAAGAAATAAAACCCAAGCATGGAAATCCCAGTAAACAAGCACAGCTAAAAGTTATCTCCAAAGAAGGGCAGGTAGTGAACTAAAGAGCTGGTCTCCTGAACCAGAGGTGAGCATTCATATCTGAACCACTTCACCTCAATGGGGGAGAAGCTGACTAAGCAGCTGCAGCTGAAGGGTAACACAGCTATCAGCTGGGGAAATCAATATCTCTGATCACCCTACATGATCTGGCAAAGCTACCACACCTCACAATTTTAATTTAACAAGTAGATAGAAGAAGAAAACACTACTTATAAACCAATCAACTGGTGAGATGACATCAGAGCTTCTGCTTACACGCCTACAGCAGGACTGGATGCCAGAGGAGTAACTCCAGACATTAAGCCAAGACTGAAATTCTATTGTTCCTGAACTTGGTGTTTTTCTTTTTTTTTTTTTTTGTTTTTGCTTTCTGTTTGTTCATTTGTTCATTTTTTCCCGTTGATTTTTTGTCTTTTTGTTCCTCTGATCGAAGAGATTGAGGAAAACTACAGAAGGTGGAAAGATCTACCATGCTCATGGGTTGGTAGAATGAACATAGTAAAAATGGCTATACTACCAAAAGGAATCTACATGTTTAATGCAATTCCCATCAAATTCCCAGTGAAATTCATCACAGAGATTGAAAAATCTACTGAAAATTCATTTGGAAACACAAGAGACTGTGAATACCCAAGACCAAACTCAGCAAAAAGAGCAATGCTAGAGGTATCACAATACCCAACTTCAAACTATATTACAAAGCCATAGCAATAAAAACAGGATGCTACTGGCACAAAAACAGATATGAACACCAGTGGAATCACATAGAGGACCCAGATATGAATCCATACAGCTATGTCTACCTTATCTTTTACAAAGGCATCAAAAACATATGATGGAGAATAGACATCCTCTTCAATAAATGTTGCTGGGAAAAGTAGTTATCTGTGTGCAGAAAACAGAAAATAAATCCTTGTTTATCACCCTGTACTAGTATCAAGTCAAGTTGATCAAGGACTTTAATATCAGACCTGAAACTCTGAGGTTAGTACAGGAAAGAGCAGGGAATACTCTGGAAGCAAGAGATATAGGCCAGGACTTCCTCAATAGAACTCCAGCAGCTAGGCAACTAAGAGAAAAGATAGACAAATGGTACTACATGAAATTAAAATGTTTCTGCACAACAAAAGAAATGGTCTCTAAACTGAAGAGATCACACACAGAGTGGAAGAAAATATTTGCTAGCTATATATTAGTCAAAAGACTGATAACCAGAATATACAGGGAGCTCAAAAAACTAAACTCACCCAAATTCAATGAACCAATAAAGAAGGGGGCAACAGAACTAAACAGAACTTTTTCAAAGGAAGAAATCCAAATGGCCAAGAGACAGATGAAAAAATGCTCACTATCCCTGGCCATAAAAGAAATGCAAATCAAAACCACACTAAAATTCCACCTCACCCCTGTTGGAATAGCTATCATCAAAAACACCACCAGCAACAAATGTTGGTAAGAATGTGGAGAAAAGGAACTCTCACATACTGCTGGTGGGAATTTAAGCTAGTAAAACCACTTTGAAAAACAATATGGAGGCTTCTTAAAAAACTAAACATAGATCTGTCATATGTTCCAGCAATCCCATTCCTAGGAATATACCCAAAGGAATGTGACTCAGGTTATTCTATAGACACCTGCACACCCATGTTTATTGCAGCATTATTCACAATAGCTAAGTTTTGGAAACATCCAAGATGCCCCACTACTGACAAATGGATTAAGAAAATGTGTTATTTACTCACAATGGAATTTTACTCAGCCCCAAGAAAGAATGAAATTTTGTCATTCACATGTAAATGCATGGAATTGGAGAACATCATCTTAAGTGAAGTTAGCCAGGGTCAGAAGGCCAAAAATTGTATGTTCTCCCTCATCTGCAGACCTCAGACCTAAAACCAGTGCAGTAATATTATTGGACATGGGTCACACGCTAAAGGGAGAACACATACAGGAGGAATAGGGAAAGGTAGGTAACCCAAAACTTGAAAGTCTTTGATGTGCCCACTGTAGAGGAGCTAATATAGCAATCTTAAACTGACAGAGGCCACTATGGGAAAGTGACCCAGAAGTAGTGAAGAGTTCTGGTAGAGATGAATCAATTTGGATTGTAATACACATGTGCATGGAAGCAATGTTAGGAATATCTCTATATAGCTATCCTTATCTCACAGTAGCAAAAATGCAATGTCTTTTTTATTATCACTTATGTCTTCTGTTCAACAAAATTGGAGATGAGGGAAGAACAGATTTTTCCTAGAAGTGAGGGGGAATTGGGTGAGAGGGAGGGATGGGAAGCAGGGGGAAGAGATGGCCCAAACAACGTATGCACATATGAATAAATGAATAAATAAACCAAAAAACCCTAAAAATAAATAAATAAAATGGCTCTGTTATAATTTGAGGTTGGGTATTATATTTCTAGAATTACTTTTTGCTCAGAATTACTTTGGCTATTAGGGATCTTTTTTGCTTTAGTATAAATTTTATAATTGTGTATTTCTATTTCTGTGAAGAATGTCATTAGAATTTTTATGAGGATTGCATTAAACCTGTAGATTTCTTTCAGTAGTATAGCTATTTTCATAAAATTGATTATGTCAGTCCATGAATAAGTGAGGTTATTCCATCATCTATTGTCTTGTTTAACTTCTTTCTTTAATATTTTGCAGTTTTCATTGTAGAGTTCTTTCACCACCTTAGTTAAGTGTATTCCTAGGTATTTTTTAACTGACTTATTGCTCTGGCTAAGAAATTCAGGCACTATATCAACTCAGTTTGAAAAGAGTAGGCACTTGTGTCTTGTTCCTAATTTTAGAGGGAATGCTTTTGGTTTTTCCCCACTTACTTCAGTTTTGGATATAAGTTTGTGAAACATACCCCTATTTTGTAGAGATACTATCTTTCTACGTCTAGGTTTTTCATGGATTTGATCATAAAGGGATTTTGAACTTTGTCAATGGCTTTTTCTGCTTTTCCTGGGATGATTTTATAATTTTTAATCTTGCTTCTATTTCTGTGCTGCTTTTCATGTATTCATTTGCTTATATCTAACCACATTTGCAGCCCTATAATAAAACCAACTTAATCATGGTATATGATCTTTATAATATGTCATTGAATTCTGTTTGCAAGTATTTTATTAAGCATTTTTGCATCTATGTTCATAAAAGAAATTGGTAATAGTTTTCTTTTCTTATCAAAAGAAGAATATAAGTTTTCAAAGTATTCCCTAATTAACCTTTAGATTTTAGCTATATCTTTTATATTATCCTCTTTTTCATCATTAACTTCATTGATTTGGTTCTACTCTTTCTTCTGGTTAGTTTGGCTAAGTGTCTGTCAATTTTGCTTACCTTTTCAGTGAACTAACCCTGTTTTATTGACATTTTATATTTTCCTCTTAGTCTCTATTTCATTAATTTCAGTCCTGAACTTTATAATTTGTTCCCATCTACTAATTTGGAGATTGGCTTATTCTTCTTTTTCTAATACCTTGATTCCTTAAATCATTAAGTAATTTATATCAAATCTCTCTAAGATTTTATAGTGTAGGCACTCATAGATATACATTTTTAGAACTGCCTTTGCTGTATCACAAAGGTTCTTTAACATTATTTAATTTGATTCTGAGTTTTCTGATTTCTTCCTTGATTTCTTCAGTGACCCACTGATTATTCAAGAGGGTATTGTTCAAACTCCACATTTGTTTCTGTAGTTTCTCTTGCTATATATAGACTTCTAATTTTACTCCATTATGATCTGATAAGATAGAAGGACTTATTTAAGTTTTCTTGATTTTGTTAATACTTCACTTATAGCCTAAAATATGATCTATTTTGGAAAACATTCCATTAGGTGCTGAGAAGAATATTTATTACAGTTTTTGAATGGAATATTCTGTAGTTGTCTGTTAAGTCAATTTGATCTATGGTGCAAGTTAATTCTGATGTTTCTTTGCTCATGTTTTTGATCTAATTCATCTATATAATGAGGAGAGTCAGATATTGAAATCTCCCACTATTATCATATCTGGACCTATATGTCCCTTTATGTCCAATAATGATTATTTTATAAATTGGGTGCAATAAGGTTTGATGCATGTATAATTACAATTGTTGTATCTTATTGATGGATTTTTCCCTTTACTAATATGTAGGGATGTATCTTATTCTTTTGGGCAAATTTTGGCTTGAAGTCTGCTTTGTCAGATACGAGCATAGCCATTCCTATTTGTTTTCAGATTCTATTTGCTTAGAATATAATTTCTATTCTTTCACTTTCTGTCTTTGAGTGTCTTTGCCCATGAGGTGAGTTTCTTAAAGACACCAAAGACCTGGATCTTGTTTTTAAATTTGTTCAGGCAGTCAACATATTTTAATTCATGAGTTGACTATCTACATTAAGTCTTATTATTGATGGTTGTGTTCTAATTTCTCCCTTCTTCATATTATAGTTTTATGAGAAATAACATTTGATTTTTTCCTATTTCACATTTGTTTATTCTTTTCTCTTAGTAAGATTTAATCTTTCCTGAGCTCCCATGATTTTGTATTTCTTTGTTTCTTTTCTGTGTGTAGAATTCCTTTCTGTGTTTTCTTCAATGCTGGCTTTGTGGTCATGTACTGCTTTGGCTTATTTTTATTATGGAGGTTATTATACCACCTTCAATTTTAAAATATGACTTTGCTGGATACAGTAGTCTTAATCAGCATTTATTTTGTTTTAGGGTTTGAAATATATAATTTCATGTACTTCAGGCCTTTTCTATTTCTCCCAAGAGGCTTATTTTATTGTGATAGCTTTGTCTTTGTAGATAATTTTGCACTTTTCTCTTCCAGCTTTCACTATTCTTTCTTTGTTATGTGCTCTTGACATTTTTAAGCATAATATTATATAGTAAGTTTCTTTTTTGGTCATGCGTATTGGTTGTGAAATTGTCCTATTCCTGGATATTCATTTCTTTCCCTAGATTTGGGAACGTGTTTTATTACAATTTCATTGATTAAGTTTCCTATGCCTTCAATCTGTATCTAAGTCTTCTTTTCTACACCATTGGTTTTACTTTTGCTATTTTAATTGTGTCCCAGAGTTGGTTAATACTATCAAAACCTTATCTAAAATCCCCAATGTTCTTTTTTCTGCCTGGTATAGGCTATTAGTGATGGTTTTCATTGATTATTTTGAACTTGATTATTGAGCTTGTGAACTCCAAGATTTCTGCTAAGATCATTTCTATTTTCAGGATCTCTAAGTCATTACTGAAGTTCTAATCCGAGTTTATTAATTTCATATCCAAGTTCTTGATTTCTCACTGATGTCTTGAATTGACTTTTTAAAAATTTTATTCATCTGTTTATTTGAATATACTTTAAGAACATTGAACATTTTTAAAAACTAGGTTTTTGAGTTATTTGGCTTTTCAACAATTTCAATGGCTGTATTCAGTTTTTGAAGAATTTTGAATTTTTGTAGGCATTATGTTCCCTTTCTCTTCCATAATTGTTGTGTTTCTAAGTTGTGATTCATGAATCTTTTGGCTTTCATCAGGGGTCTTAGTGAACAGCAATCTGTTCAGGACTAAATCCCCAGTAACACTGAGAGAGGAAAAACAAACTGTCATAACAAAAGCAATACTATTCAAGCTGATGCTATATGTGGACGGAGGGATTGGCTTGTCCTGGGTCATTTGTGAGCCTCAGGAGACCCACCACCTCTAGCTCTTTGTTTTCTTTCTTTATTTTTAAGAGAGTGTCTCATTCTTTTTGCCCAGGATTGGCTTCAGATCATGATCTTCCCACCTATGCCTCCTTGCCCAGTTTGATTTTTGAGGTAGGGTCTCACTAACTTTTTTCTAGGCCTTGCATTGAATTGCAATACTCCTATTTCTGTCTTCAACAACACTAGGGTTTTAGGCATGAACTACTGTGTCTAGCAGTTTTAAGCATTTTAGAAACTTCTATTCTTTGTGTACTCAGAGCTGCTGCTGGTCATAATAACTTTGCTTCCTGTGAGCTAGACAGGTTTCTACTCACTTAAAGTCTTCCCAGTTTGTGCACCAAAAGGTACAAATATCCAAACTGAGGGGTGTCCCCTAAGTGTGATGGAGTGGAGTGGGGGAGGCAAATAGAGCATTGAGATCTGCATCAGAGGGGAGAACCAAGGCAAACTGGCCCTCTGCCTCCTGGTCTCAGCACTTGATATTCTGCCCAGTAATAAAACACCCTGCAGGAAGAAGGATGCAAGAAACTTTGAGGGATTTTCTGGACATGTGCTCAAAATTCTCAGTCCTACCCAGCATCAAACCACACATATCAAGGATGCATTTTCAGAGGCCAAGCAGTCTTCTAGTTAAGGACTTGGGCTCCATCTCTGAGTCTTATTCTGTGCAGTGATCCAGAATTGATTGACATCATTCCTCACCATAGAGGGCAGAGCATTGGTTACCATACCCTTTATAGCCTGAAATTCTTCTTAGAATTCTAAGAAAGTCCAAGCAAGAGTGTTCCCCTTTCCATGACTGCTTCTTCTGGCTATCTTCTACTCAGACACTGTGAGAGGGTGACCTCAGGCACCCTGACTTCTGATTATTCCTAGCTTTTACTTTCCCAGAATATCTCAGTCTCAAATAATAGACTTCCTTTCAAGATGGCACCTGGCTATAATACTCTGAGACATAGGGAGTGACAGATGGATTTCTTCTTCCTCTTCCTCAGGAGGAGTCATGATCACACCAAATACCTGCACTAGATTTACAGCTTACAAGAACTATGAATTTATTCTGCTGCCAGGGCTGTCAGTCTTTTTTCACCAGGGTTGTCTAGCTTACTTTGTGGTTTCTGTTTCCCCACCTTACGAGGAAGCTGAGGTTGAAACCATAGGTTGTTTGCCACTTTTCTCTGCAGGCTTTCTGTTTCTTTGTGATAATCGTCTGTGCTATTGCTTCTTTTATGATTCCCAGTGCTCTTCCTCTCTGCTTTGGAATATAGTGTGTTCTTTTTATTCTGACTCTTCTCATTCACAAAGTTATATGGAGGAAATTTCTAATCTCCCATGACCCACATTCTCCTTCTTTAAATAATTTTATTCTTGTATTATAAAATCTTTTCTTAAACACATAACCATTGAATACATTTAATATTTTTGTACAGGTAGAATACATCAAAATCCTACATACTGTATTAATTCTACCTTTACTATGAATATTTGTATCTTCTGCATATAAACAAAATGCAAAATTAAGATCAATCCGAATGAATCTGGTGTTTTACTATATTTTATGGCAATGACTTTTCTCTAATTTAAAAATTCTTTACAAGAAGTTTTTGTCTTTTTTCTACTTGTGTTGATGGGGAATGAACCCAAGGCTTGAACATTCTAGGTAAGGGCTCTATCACTAAACCTCTTCTCTAGCCCTTTGGAAATTATTTTTAATGAAGTTGGTGGGTATATGTCATCCAAAACAATGACAATTTAAGGACAAAATAGTAGTGTCTGTGGAAGTTAATAGATTCCATTGTATGGCTAAAAATTGAAAATTCACAAGATGGAGTTTAGATTGTAGCTTAAAATGATAGTTACTACTCAATAGTAATTTTATAGCAAGAAATCTGCTAGTTGCTTTAGATATGCAACATATAGTCTCACAAACTTTTTGAAAAGTAGATCTTATTTCCCATTTATAAAAGGCAAATTGGATATTGGAGAGGTTAAGGTTTGGAAGAAATCAGAGAAAACAAGATATCTGGGCTTTCAATTCTAACAGTTTTCTCTAATTTCTGTAGTCTGCTCTTTCTACTAACTGTCCTAACTCTCCAATCTTAATTAATTGAACTAATCAAAAGTGACTCTTAAAGCCAAATTACGTAGAAGTACCCCTTTAAAACCTTCTTTAAAATAATGATTCCACTAATCAAATGTAAGCTTCTCATCTAAATACTGCAGGATTTTTGGCATCTTTATTGCTTTTTGACATTGTTTACTTTGTGTCATTATTATCTACCTATATGTCTGTTCTGTTTTACTAAATTACATTGTGAAATATTGGTATAAGGCTTATGAATATATTAGGCTATAGAACATAGAAACCTGTGTAAATCTTTATCCTCCATCAAGTCACCATTTCAAAAGAATGTGTACCTATCTATTTTTATAATGTCAAAACTAAATACTGATAACATGTTCTTAAATGCTCTCATTTTTACCCTGCTTAGATGACACATCTTTTACATTGTATGCATCTCTCTGAATAAGAAGGAGCAATCCTGCTTGATCTTTCCAATAGCCAAAAAAATTCACCCAATGACAAGAATTCATCTTTTGATAAGCAGAATAATGACACCATCCCCAGTCAAATATGTCTATGCCATAATCCCTAGATCTGATGGTTATTTTACATTTCTCTTGTGTGGCAATGCAGGGTTACAATTACAGATGAAATTAAAATTGTTAGGTGACTTTACAGAGATAATCCTGTACTATCTAGACTCGTCGATTTAATCACAAGGGTAGAAAGAGTCAGAGGAAAATGTTACTATGAACTTTCAGAGTGAAGTGATGTGTGAAAGCAGGCAATTTTCAGTTTTGAAGTTGGTAGAAGGAAACAGGAACTACAATGTGGACAGCCTCTATGAGCTGGAAATGAAAGGTAATGGATTCTCATCTAGAGCATCCAGAAATAATGTAGCCTCTTGAACACCTTTATTTTTTATTCAGTGAGACTAATTTTAGATTTCCAAACAACAAAAGTGTAATATCACAAGTTTATTTTGTTTCAAAGTGCTAAATTTGGGGTAATTATGTTATAGCAGTCATAGAAAATGATTTCCCTTTGGCTATTGTAACTTCTAGACCAATTACAATTTTTTGAAAATATCATTTCATGTACCACTGTATGTCAAACTCACATTTCCTACATTATATTTTTGTAGTATTCCTGTCTACTGATAATTCGTTCCTTGGAAGACCATTAAAGTGACATTTGCTCAATGTAATTCTACCCTTTCTGGAAGCTGCAGTTATGTACTTTTGCAACTTATTTTATTATTCCCAGTTAATCTTAGACATACTCTTTTCATAGAAGGAGTGACTGAATGAGTATGAGTAGTCTCCTGATTAACTTCCTACTATACAAATGTGAATTTTTCTTCCTAGAACAAAAGGCTCACTTTTTCCAATGGAAAGAAGGGAGTTTTCCAGGAAATGTCCACTATTTGAAATATTTCAAGTCTAAAGTGCTCACATTTTCTTATCTTTAGGAACAGCAAACAAAATAGGAATTGTCCATCTCCAAGATATTTGTAAGACACAAGAAAATATCAATTTTTGCATAAATTATCTTGAATTAAGTTACATTCCCCATTCAAATTAAACTAAGTACATCAATATTACTTTTATATTCCAGAAATAAAAAAGTGAGTTATATGGAGAAGAAAAAATACATGACAGAAAGGTTTTAGCCTTACCAAGATGGGTCTCATCTTGTACAATATCTCTGAAATATTTCTTTAACTTATGTACACTGGGTAAGACCTATAATCATAATAGTCATTTTTATAGAGTTATTCTAATATTCCAGGGAAGAGTTTATCTAGTCCTATGACTTCCTGTTCTAGGGCATAATATTTATGACACTATTGACTCCTCAGAAGTACTGAGATGGGGCTATTATGTTCTACTATTCTTTGCCACCCTACTCCCGTTTCATGCAGACCCAGCTCCACAGTTATAATATTCTTCATGTTTTTCTTGTTTTCCATTCTTTTGTTCTCCATGAAATGGTACATACATTTGCTCATTAACTTTGCTTTTTGGAGCAGATATTTATGTCTAAGCATCCTCTTTTGAGTTATGTTCATAGAGTCTTGTGTGATATGAGATAGAGATCTGTGAATTCTGAGCTTCTGAATGCAAATGCATCTTCTGATAAGGTGAGTTGTCTCAGTCTAGCTTATCTCAGGAAGAGTAGTTCCCTATGGAAGAAATCTTTTATTGAGCAGTCAGTCCCTGATCCAGGTCTTCAGTGTAATACCTGTTCTATCTACTTGCTGGCACATGAGACATTTCCCCTCTATGGTTGTTTGAGACTAGATATCAAATATTTCCCATAAATGTAATCAGAGACAATGGGAAATACATACTTTCTCTTCTACTATATTTATAGCCTTGCAAATTTTCATACAAATGACTAAAATATTCTATGCTGTGAATGCTTCTCAAATCTAAACAAGTTTTCTATAATTCCTAGGATCAGTTGTTACACTCATAAAAACAAGGAATTGTCAATGACTATGCTCCTGTTACACCAGACCTATTTGGAAGTTTTGTTCAAGATGACTCTTTGAAATTATGCCTCACATCACCTTTTTTTGCAGACTTTTGGGATGGAGTCAACACTTTGTTTCCTTAGTTCAACTATTAGAATGATTTATGAATGGATATAATTACATTTCCTTTCACATGCTAAAAATTTTGGTAAGTATGGTTTTCTTTTAGCTTACTTTAATGAGTACATCTTTCTATTTTCTAAAAATTCTGTTGTTGGAAATATTTTTCCTCATTGAGTTTTGAGCAGAATTATTTTAGATACACTAACCCCTGGAATATGCATTTAACTTCTTACCTTTATACTATTTTGGAAAGAAAATTCTACTAAGATTTTTTTCTTTTCTATCTAATTTTAACAAGATGATAGATACCATTTATTGTAAAGACTTTTACTTTTTTATCTTCACTGATAAAATCTGTTCTTCCATTGTGATTATTGTGTCCAAAACCCTGAGCCATGAAAGATGTCTATCATTCTTCTTTTGGAATAAGGTAATGTTGATGAATTATGGCTTTAGCTTCTAGGAGTACATGAATACAGCATATAAACAATCCAAGAGTAAACATGGACCAAATTTTTGCTTTACAAATAATTAGTTAATATCCTATTTTTCTTTCATCAACTCATTTCATTCATTAATTTAACAAACTACTCAATTGCTAGAGATATGACATTTTTAATTGATATAATGTTTTTTAAAAGTTAAGTTGTGATAAGCTCTATGAAAAATTAAATCAGATTAAGAAAAACAGAGCATCGTAAGTCAAGGAAATGACTCCCCCTTACTGTGATTCATAACAGCCTCTTTGTTACCTTCTAAATGGAGAAAAATAGAAATATATTAGAAATGACTTTCCAGACAGAGGAAACAGCTTTAGCATTGCTGTGATAAAACAAGGAATGAGAGATTGGCAAACTGATAAATAATAACATCAAGAGAGCAGAGGAATAATATCAAACTAGCAGCACCCCAAAAATAGAGTTCTTTGGTAAAAAACTGGTTTGCAGTCATGTTTTCTTCTCCTCTTTCACATGACTTTGGAATATGAGCACTCCCATATTACCTTGGAAACTAAGCAAATAAGAACAATTATGTGCTGAATTATGCTAATTTATTTCCATATGTTGAACCATCCTTGCATTCTTGGAAGAAAACCAATTGATCATGATGTTTAATCTTTTTAATGTGCTGCTGAATTTGTTTTGTGAGTATTTTGTTGTGGATTTTGTGTCTATTTTCATCAGGGAAACTGTCCACAATTTTCATTTCTATTCTGTCCTTATCCAGTTTCCATATCAGGGTTATGCTGGTTTCATAGCATGAGCTTGTCAGTCTTCTTTCCCTTTTTATTTTATGGAATAGTCAGAGAAGCATTGGTGTTATTTCTTCCTTAAAGGTTTGATAGAATTCGCTAGTGAATCCATCTGATCCTGTGCCATTTTTGTAGGGTGACTCTTCATTACTGCTTCAATGTCATTCCTTGTTATATATCTGTTTAGGATTAAAAATCACACAATCACCTGAATAGATGCATAGAGAGAAATCAACATCCATTCATGATAGATCCTTGAAAAGACTAGTAGAAAAGAGTAGAAGAAGCACACTTTAAGAAAGTCTATATTTGTTAAACTTATAGCAACATCATTAAATGGTGAAAAACTGAAACAAACCATTTTGTCTAAAGTTAGGTATAAGGCAAGGGTATCCACTCTCTCCACTCTTATTAAATATAGTGCTAGAATTCTTAGCCAGGACAGAAAGGGAAGAGAAAGAAACAAGAAAGGAAGAAATCAAACTTTCCCTGTTTGTACATGATATGATGTTAGGCCTACCTCCAAAATCTTAGATCTCATAGATATGGCATAGTAGCAGGATACAAAACTAATATTAAAAATTAGTAGCTTTTCTATATATCAATGGTCTGGGAAAGAAATTTGGAAAAATTCCATTCACAATAGCCTCAAAAAATACCTAGAAATAAATAAACATAATTAAGAAGGTGAAAGATCTTTACAACAGAAACTATGTAACACTGAAGAGAGAAAATAAAAAAGTCACTGGAAAATGGAAAGATCTCTCATATTCATGGATTGGCAGAATTAATATTGTGAAAATGGCTATGCTACTAAGAGCAATCTACAGATTCAATAAAATCCCCCTTAATTTTCCACAGTCATTTCTACTGGCATTCTTCACAGGAATAGAAAGATTAACCTTATAATTTATTTGCAAGCATAAGAGATTCCATATAGCCAAAGCAATCCTGAGGAAGAAGAGCAGTGCCGGAGGGATAACAATACTTAATTTCAAAGTATATTTCAGAAACATAGTTATAAAAGCTGCATGGTACAGGCACAACAGCACACAAGCAAATGAATGAAATAGAATAGAAAATCTGGAAATAAATCCACACAACTATAACCATCCAGTTTTGAGAAGAGTAACAAAAACCTATGTTGGAGAAAAATAGTCTCTTCAACAAATGGTGTTGTGAAAACTAGATATCTACAAATAGAAGACTGAAACTAGACATTTATCTCTCACTTTGTTCAAAGAACAATTTCAGATGGATCAAAGATCTTAATGTAACAGTGGAAAATATGAAACTGCTAGAAAAACTTTGAAGTATAAGCATAGGTAATGCTATACCTCAATTGCTCAGGAATCTCAATTGCTTAGAAAATAAAATCACTAATTGAAAATGGAATTGCATCACATTAAAAATCTTTAGCACAGCAAAGGAAACAATTACCAGAATCAAAAGAAAAACTATAGTATGGGAGAAAACCTTTGCCAGTTATTCATTAGATAAAGGAATGATATCCAGAATACATAAAGAGCTCAAAAAATTAACATCAAAATAATGAATAATCCAGCAGGGTGCTGGTGGTTTATGCCTGTAATCTTTGCTACTTGGGATGCTGAGATTGAGAGGATCATAGTCTAAGGCTAACCCAGGCAAAATTTTGTGAGACCCCCATCTCAAACATTAGCTGGGCATGGTGACACATACTTCTTAGCCAAACTATAGTGGGATGCATAAAATAAGAGAACTGAGATCCAGTTTGACCTAAGCAAAAAGTGAGACACTGTCTCCAAAATACCCAGAATCCAGAGGACTGAAAGTATGTCTCAAGTGATAGAGTGCCTGCCTAGCAGAGGTGAAGCCCTGACTTCAAATCCTAGTACCACCAAAAAAAATTAATAATCTGATTAATAAATGGACAAATGAACAATTAAGTAAAAATGGCCAATAAATACATGAGGAAGTATTCAACATCTATAGTCACAAGGAAATGCAAATTAAAATATCATTGAGATTGCATCTCACCCAATCAGAATGGCTACCATCAAGAAAACAATACCTATATGAAATGGAACAATGAAACCTCTTGCAATTGATTAAAGTGGGGAGGGAGTTAAGGGAGAGAGATAGTGGGGGTGATCTAACCAACGTACAATATAAGGTGATTTGGAATTGTCACAATGAATTCCCCTGTACAATGACAGTATCACATATTCTTTTTCTTATGTGTAATCTACTCCTTATAAATAAATGATAGGAATGTAAAACAGATTCTGTTTGAGGGAGGAGATGAGCAGGATGAGGAGGGTAAAAGTAGAGTGTGGTAGTAGGACTTAATATGGTGGAAGTACTTTATACACATGTATGAAAACAGAATGAAATCTGTCCAAGTTGTTTCAAGAAGTGCAGAGTATACACAAGGAGTGGGGGTTAGGGGAGTGAATTTGAATGCAAAGCATTGTATGCATGTATGGAAACAACACAATGAAACCCCTTTGTACAATTAATGTGTGCTAATAAAATACAAAACAACCACAAAAAAAAGAACAATGATTAGAAACCCAGGTACTTGGCAGATCTTAATGAGGTGTGGGAGACAGTAGTACAGGAAGTATTAACAGCAACAGGACACTATAGGATCCTGTTCTTGCCCATTAGATATGTGACTAGTGAATGGCAAATTTAGATTAGCATTCATTCTTTCTTGGGACGGAGTGAGTAAATAGAGTAGATTTAGATACCAGATACATGTACTTCAGGCCCATCATGAAGAGAGATGTGTAGAAATCCCTTCATGAAATAAAAGTATATCTGGAAAGAGAAATATTTCCTACTAACAGTTATAGATAGCTGGTAACAATTCAGTTGATCATTTTGAAAGTCATCTAATGTATAGGAAAAATGCCTTGGCATAAACCTTCTAAAATCACATTGTTTTTAAATGATTTGCCAATGGTACTTGTTTTCCTGTGACAGCTTTACTTTAGAGCTCTAAAGTCTATAAGAAGACTGAGAACATTGTGAAATGTTAACGTATAAGAATATTTTACATAATTTAAGAGAAAAATGTGATATCTTACTGACTGTTACTATATTAAGAGTTATTTTAAGATTTAATATTCTATAAATATGATGAAGATAATCTGGGGCAGATGTAAAGATCCTAAGCATTAATAGAAATAAATACTGGATGGATAATTTTCTCTTTACCTATTTTTAAATCTATTCAAAATGATTAATTACAAAAATATTAACTTCTATCTCTCTGACAATAGGACACTTCAACCATACAGGTGAGCTAGTATCTTAGAAAATATAATAGATGACATAGTCTCATGTTACCATTGCTGTACACACAAACTCCAAAACAGATGTTTTAACTGGATGCTGATTGTGTGGGGTGAAATAAATATGTAATCAGAAGGATTTTTGTTTTGTTTTTCTCATAGAAAAAGAGAGTCCAGTGAGCATGTTATTGAAATAACTGGGAAGGATAATTCTATTTTTCCATACTTAAAATTCATTGTGCCAATTCTGACTACCTTACATTGTAAATTGGTTATATCACCCCATTGTCTCCACTACTGCTCCCCCAACAGTCCCTTCCCTCCCACTAAAAACAATTGTAATATGTTTCATCCTTCTATTTCATGTATGTACATGAAGCCCATCAACCATATTGCCTCACATTCATCTCTTCTATTTATCTTCTCCAATCCCACAAATACTCCTTCACACTACCAATTCTACAGTCCTGTCTTTCATTTTTAATTCCAATGTATATATTCTTCAAAATGTATTTTCTAACATATAATCTTTCAATAAAGTGGAATAATAGCATACATATTATTTTGGGTACACTTATTTTCACAAAACAATATGCCATAATCACCAAAAATATCAAAGTTATATGTAATTTTAATATAAATGATACTACATTTGTTTTAAACATATTCAAAATAAATTTGTGAACTTGTATGCATGTAATTTTTGCAAGTTTTTTTGAGAGGCAGTGGATGGAGGAAATTATTCCAAGAAAAGATAAATGCATATTCATAGTTTATAGTGTAGGATACATATTGTTAAATTTTCCTTCAAAAATTTCTTTTCATTATTTATGTGTGAAAGTACTTATAAGACTGATTATAGTAGAAAATATTCTTAAGGTCTTCATTATGCAAAAAATGAGGGCAGCTAAATATTTTCTACAAAATGACTAGAATGGAATTCTTTTAAAAATTATTAACATTTTGATTATAAAAATGAAATAGACCATTTTATTTTTATATTTATGGTTGTGAGGCTGAATAGTTTCATAGTTTTGAAAAATGTCATTTAAAAATTTTTCTACTTGTGTCCTTTATTTAAAGGCCTTTTCACAGTTACTATTTTTTTATTGAGTATATTCATTTTAGGTTGTCATTTCTTTTACATTTTTTTACTTGACTGTGACATTCCTGTTAAAGCATCATTCTGCATCTGTAATATGTAAATCTGTATTAATTCTATAATAACTCTTCTTCAATATACCTTCCTCTATTGAGATCATGTTAAGGTTGTTTTCCATATTTTACTGTGGATGAATTCTGTCAAACTACTAAGGATTTCAAATGTCCTCATCAGCTGCCTATTTTCATGGAGAAATGATTCAGTTGCAAGGTGTACTATAAATAGTCTCTATTTTCTTGACTTACAAATATCTTCTCTCACAAAATAAGAGTACAAAAGGAGCAATAACAATAACAAAAATTCCCATTTTTCTGAATCCTATTTTTTAAATTACAAATCTCTTTTTCATCAATTAACTATCAAACTTCTGTAATATGTACTCTACATTCTCTGGAGTCCAGTGCCTGGTTCTATCGCTGACTACCCCTGACCAATTAGACGAGACCATTCTGGATCTTTTATCTGCTTTCATCCCATTCAGGCATTCTGCCAAGTAAGAATACATCTTATGGCTTTTTCTCTTCTGAGTTACCTACACTTTTATAATTCACTCTTGGGTTCTTCCTAGTTAGTCACCACTTAGTAACCTTCAGTTACTGAATCGGTTTCATTTATCTACCAAACTGTTTAACAGGTTCACTGTAAATGAACAAATTTGTTTAATTATTCCCACCATGCTTTTAATTATGGGATGTGACTTATATCTTGCTACATCGTTGTAGGCTTCTTTTATAAACACTAAATAAAAATCAATGAAGGAAGGAATGAAAAGTGTAATGGAGCACAGTTTAGAATCAAAACAAACTTTTGGTTTAAGGCATTGAGGTGTCATTTATTCACTCAACTGTTGTTTATTAAACTTTTACTATTATGGTGGCAACATATAAGGGTTGGGGATTATGATGATAAATAGATAGTATATGAATCATTGGAAAAATCACTTTACTGAAACTGGAGTTCTGGACCCAAGGCCCAAAGTCCTGAGATTTCATATGCCAAGTCCAGCCCCTGACCCCTAAACATCAAATAAAGAGGCATGGTGAAGGCAGAGAGATGAAATTTATTACACGGCTCAGGACATGATATGGGAGAGGCAGAGTAAGCACTAAGCTCATCTTCAGTCATCTTCAGGGTAGATATGATCTATGGTTTAAGTAGGGGGCAGAGGGACAAAGGCGTGCAGAGTTATACAGTCCTAGTCACAGGAGTGTTCTGGTTGACCACTATCTTGTTATGTGCCAGTGTCAAGGGTCCTTGTCTTCACTGGCCAGAAAACTGGCTCATAAGGCAGGTGAATGATGAGCCAAGGCCAGTATATAAAGCAGGATTTATTAGTGAGAAAGGAAAGGCTACAGCTAGAGAAGAGTAGCAGAGCCCGGAAGCCAGCAGCTTGCTGCTCAGGTGAAAGCCCAGCTCTGGGCTAGGTGGGTTTTCCTCTTTGGCCATGGATTTGCAGGCTTTCTTAGATGAGCTGGTCTGTTTGGCCCTTGTTGGGGTGAGGGGGACAACATTGAGAGCATTTTGTTTATTAGCGCCATGGCAGATTTATGAGACACTGTATCTCTTCTTTAGGGTTCAGGAATGCAGGCCTCTATCTCCTCAGGATGTAGGAATGATAGCTGTCCATGGGGGATGGGATACTCACTCATCTGCCTTAGGTCTCCAGACCCAACAAATGCTCCCTCTGAGACAAGCATCCAACTGCTGTTGGGGAGAGGGGCAATGACTCATCTAGCTGCTTTGTGCTGACAATGGGGCAATGGGAGATAGGGGAGAGGGTACTGATCTCAGGGTTGACCCATGTAGTATCTAGGGGCCCCCCAATAGAATGGGATGGAGGGCTCATGCCTAGGCAGAGGTAAATACTCCTTCACTAAAAGCTGGAGTTTGGTCCATTGAACCTGTGAAGATATAAATCTGGAGAGAACATTTATCATACAAGACCCAAATAGGAATATTAGAAGGAACATAAAAGCAATCTGGCAAGGGCTGCATATCTAGGGATCCAGATTCTGTAAAATCCTGTAACTCCCAAGAAAGCTCTAAGGTGCTTTATGATATGAGGGAGTGGGAAATGGAAGATTGTGTTGATTCCCTTATGACTCATGGAGTGAGTCTGTCCCTTTAAGACCACACCTAGGTAGGTGACCTGTGGGAGGCATAATTGAGCCTTTTCCTTAGAGACTTTGTATCTTTGGGAGGCCAAAAAGTTTGAAGGGACTCAGTCACCCTGCAGATGAGGGCTCTGTGGCTCTGCACAGAAGTACATCATTAACATATTGAAGAAGGGTGGCCTCAGGGTAGTGTCAACCTAATAAGTGTCTGGTTAGGGCCTGCCCAAAAAGATGAGGGCTGTCTCTAAACCCTTGTGGGAAAACTGTCCAAGTTAGTTGCTGTGAAGTGTTTGTGGAATCTTTAAAGGCAAATAGGAGCTGACGGTCAGGATTTAGGTTAAATGTAGCACTTCTGGATAAAAGAGAGCTTTAGCTCATTATTTTATATAAATTTACACTTTTAGCTTTGTAAATGTTTGTACCATATTTAGATAAATTATAGACACAACACTGTTATAAAGTGGTCATTAAAATACATAAGCAAATACATAAATGAACTCTGATTTAGTAGTACTTAAAGCTTGACAAGAGCAACAGAAAACACAATTTCTTTGATAAGATCTTTCCCTATAATAGTTGTTTTGTAGATGTTACTTAGAGAAGAACAATATTTAGATAACCTTGTTATTTTATAGACACAGAGAATTTGATTTTAGTTTGACATGACCCTAAAAATCTTTTAGGCAACTCTTAGATTATAGTCAACTTTAACTTTATCACACACTGCAGCTTTTATTATACACTTTCAAGATTTACTCAGACCTTTATATAATATTCTGAATGCTCTGATGGTTTGTCCATATCCTTCCTCTCCATATTTGGAACAATTTTTAAGACAAATGCTTTCTCATCTAAAAATATTTTTTTTTACCTTTCCCCAAAGAAAGTACACTCAACACCTATCTATATCTTTGTTATTTATTTACTTTGTAACTTGTATTTTAAAATAACTTTCATTTGATCCAGCAATACCACTCTTGAGGATATACCCAAAAGACTGTGACACAGGTTACTCCAGAGGCACCTGCACACCCATGTTTATTGCAGCACTATTCACAACAGCCAAGTTATGGAAACAGCCAAGATGCCCCACCACTGACGAATGGATTAAGAAAATGTGGTATCTATACACAATGGAATTTTATGCAGCCATGAAGAAGAACGAAATGTTATCATTCGCTGGTAAATGGATGGAATTAGAGAACATCATTCTGAGTGAGGTTAGCCTGGCCCAAAAGACCAAAAATCGTATGTTCTCCCTCATATGTGGACATTAGATCAAGGGCAAACACAACAATGGGATTGGACTATGAGCACATGATAAAAGCGAGAGCACACAAGGAAGGGGTGAGGATAGGTAAGACACCTAAAAAACTAGCTAGCATTTGTTGCCCTTAACGTAGAGAAACTAAAGCAGATACCTTAAAGCAACTGAGGCCAATAGGAAAAGGGGAACAGGTACTAGAGAAAAGGTTACATCAAAAAGAATTAACCTAGAAGGTAACACACACGCACAGGAAATCAATGTGAATCAATGCCCTGTATAGCTATCCTTATCTCAACCAGCAAAAACCCTTGTTCCTTCCTATTATTGCTTATACTCTCTCTACAACAAAATTAGAAATAAGGGCAAAATAGTTTCTGCTGGGTATTGAGGGAGGGGAGAGGGAGGGGGTGGAGTGGGTGGTAAGGGAGGGGGTGGGGGCAGGGGGGAGAAATGAACCAAGCCTTGTATGCACATATGAATAATAAAAGAAAAATGAAAAATAAATAAATAAATAAATAAATAAAATTTAAATTTACAACATTTGTTAATAGATCTAATTATGGAATTAAATGTAAATTACTTATGATGAAATGAAACAGTCTAAGGTTACTGTCCATAATGCCTATAATTTAGTTAGAGCTGATTGACATAACTCTTAAAAAAAACCTGATTTTTCTTAAAAGTGGCAGCAGAAGAGATAGGGGAGAGAACAGAACAAAAGCTTTTATATTAATTTTGTAATAAGAATCATCATAAAGATGTTTAAATATGCATTTGTAAAAAGTTTTAAATTGGGCATGTCACAATTGTCAATTTAAGCGTGCATAGATTTGAGAGCTCAAGAACATGTAAAAATTAACTAGTGGCCACAAGTACATTGATTATTTATTTATTTATTTATTTATTAAAAACTTTTAGGAGAAGATTGAGAAGTGTCCCATTTTGTTCTTTTAGGACTTATTTTGGGTTGATTGATAGCTGAAGTAAGAGTCAAATTTAAGAATAATGTTTTGAATCAGTCTTAGTTTTTAATAAGACTGTTATCATAGCTATCAGATTTTTGTCTCTAATAAATTAATCATAGCCATACACAACTTATACAATGAAACACAAAACAATTACATAAATTTCTACTTCACTCTTGGACATTGAAAACTTTAGATTTAGGAATGCAAAAGAAAGTGGCCTCTAAATCTAGTACAGAATAATATTGGGCTTTTGAGGGTATTTGAGCCAATGGAGTATAGGGATTGGGAACAATTGGGTGGAGGGGAATGACTGCTTCAGTAGTGAGCTGGAGGTCTTGAACCAATTTCCATTTGTTTGGCCCCTAGTGGACAGCAAGAGTAGGAGTATTATAGGGGCTGGAGCAACTAATTAGCAGCCCTTGTTTTTTTTTAAGGAATTTATGATAGGTATAAAGGTTGTCTTCCCTCAGGCTTGAGGGGATATTGTTTTGGGTGTGGAAACTGTGGAGGATCTTTGAGTTTTATTTGAATAGGGAGGGCTGTCCTGGCTCGCCCTACAGTCATCCTATCAATCCACACTGTGGGATTTACTTGTTCCTGAAGGAGGGGGCAGCAGAGCTAGTCACCTGGGGGAAGAAGAATTTGAGCTTTCAGTTGAGATAGCAAATCCCATCCCAGCAGGGGCACTAGAGTTTTAGGAAATATGAGGAAAGAATGACAGAAAGGAGGTCTCCCCAAGAGCAGGCCAGAGGCCAGGTAAAATATCACTCTAGGAGCTGGTCAGATATGCCCCAAACAATAATCTTGTCATTGGACCAGGGACCAGGAGAGAAAGGTAAGACAAAGAAACGGGCTCCACTGTCTAGCCAGAAAATGACCTTTCACTTTTCTGCCATTATGGCTACCCTGAGGCTCCTCAACATTGATGCCAAGAAGTGGAGCATGCCCAGGAGGCTGGAACCCATCAATCCATAGGAGGTGGCACCCCACCTTCCACCTGGAGATGGGGGCACTTAGACCTCCAGTGGTTACCTTTGTAGTGAGGGCAGGGTCCCACTTGAGGGTGGGGTGCTTTCCCTGGCTGTTCCCCTTAAGCATTCTCTGCAGAAATGCCCCTCCTGTCCACCATGGTAGCAAGTTTGGGATGCAGGCCCCAGTCAGGTGGGGCCCTCTCTGAGAGCAGCAATGAGGTCATGATGTCTCTTATCTTTTTTCCTCCTGTTAATAAGGTCCCAGTTATAGTATATAGACATGGCTAGCTGCATTAGTTGGTCTAATGACTTTTCTTTGTCAGCCACAGACTTTTGGAGTTTTCTACAGATATCTGGGGTTGATTGTTAGAAATTTATCTTTGAGGAGAACCTTTTCCAATATGTGACTCTGGGTCCCCTGTGGTATGCTTTCTGATAGCATCCTTAAGATGTTGTAGAAAGGTAAGAGGTTTTCTTTAGGGTCTTGTTGTATTACAGTTACCTGAGAATAGTTTAGAGATTTGACTTTGGTCCTTTTTAGCCCTTCCACTATGAGATGGATTAAGTGGCATTAATGCTATTTATCCTCCTCACCATTTTTTTTTTATTTAGTAATGCTGGGAAATTGAACCCAGGGCCTTGGATATGCTGGGCAGACACTCTCCCACTGAGCTACATCCTCACCCCCAAATATCATTTTTTCCTCCCTTTGGCTGTACTGGGATTTGAAATCAGGGCTTTATACCTGCAAAACAGCACACTACTGCTTCAGCCACACTGCCAGCCCCCTCACCATTCTGATTTTCAGTGTGGATCTGTCAAGGGGACTTCCTGTGCCCCTGTGAATATAGGCACTTTTATTCCCACATTTACAGGTGCCACAGGGCTCATTGTAAATAGTAATCATTTCCAACCAGAGTGGCCTGGGCCAGAACCCACTGCTTTCTAATGAGGAAAGAATTGGTCCAGTAAAAGCATAATATCCTTTCATGTCGATTCAAAAGTTTGGATCACAGAGATAAAGGCTTAAATGTATTTGTCTGGGCATCAGTATGGGTTATCAGTATAGCTGTCCAGATGTTTTTTAATTTCCCTTAGATCTGATAACTGGAAGGGTCATAGACTTGCCCTCTTCCTACCGTTACCTATTGAGGGGGAAGCACCCATTCAGAGGTTCTGAATATTAGGGTGGCTTAGAAGGTAGGGCAGAGGGTGGAGCAGTAGGGGTGGGCCTTGTCATTGATAAGGGGCTTTTCTGGTCCTCCTTCCCCATGTTTATCCTGTGGCTGAGAAAGAATAGCCAGTGTTTGAGTCTCTAAATAGCAATTATGGAGCCAATATAGGTGGTCTCAGAGATGAAGGAAAATTTGTATAAAAGAATTCAGTTCACTTTTTCTCCCTTTTACAGAAAAGGTCTAATTAGAGTATGGTATTGTAATTTAAGGAACCCTGTGAAGACCACTTCTCTTGGTCACCCAAGATATACTGAGGCCAGGCCTCAGTACAAATCTTCCTTTCAACATTTCAATAGACAGGCTAGTGGAGACCACTTGGGTACTGAGGCCAGAAGACTGGAAGGGGCAGGTCCCACCTAGAAAGACAACAACAAACTGGGTCAGTTCCCTTTTTGTCAGCATCCTGACTGGGAACGACCTTACTAAGGAGACCAGGTGTCCCTGTCTTGTGACTTTTCCTCCACCATCTGTGGTCAGGACCTGGGAAAGTGAATTGGTCAGGTTAGACCACCTGACTGACGCAGTGAGAAGAGAAAAAAAAAAACCAAAACGCTAGGATCCTGCCTTTTAGCTAACAGCAGGCAGCCTCTTTAATAAAGGCTACCTTATACATTGTCTGTAAAGTTAGAGAAGGGCACTCAGAGGGCATCCCGGGGCAATAACAGTACCATAAAGGAACAATTAGTGCCAATATTTGGAGGGAAAATTTATGCTGAGGCCAAAAGTATAGGAAACTTTAAATGAGAAGTTTAGAGACCACAGTAACACCCATTTTGCTGTTCCTGGGAGGTTACATTTGAGATTTTGAGACTATAACCTTGAGCCTAAAAGGGCTAGGTCTGGTGGCCTGAGGTGTGAGGTGGGGCTGGGAGTGGGGCTTGCACAAGGCACCACCCCCCTCACCCCCACACACCTGGGACAAGTTACCCTGTCTGCCTAGGCCTGATCTTGTGGCTTGTTGCCCCTTCCCCCTTCCTGTGTACTCGTGCCTGCATGGGTTTATTTTTCCTCTCATCTCTTTTAGAGGGACTGGCGGCAGGTCACAGCCACCGCCATATGTGGCTGGCAGCCTAGGAAGTGTTCTGGGTCCCCTCTATGGATTCTTTTAGCTATGGCAGGCATTCCTGCTGTGTCCAGGGACCAGCATCCCTGTGCACAAGTGTGCCTGTTTGATTTCCCTCCTCCCTTTGTGGAGCCAGAGTTAGGGCATGAGTGTTGTGGTCTTTTTTTTTTTTAACTAGTTGTGGGAGTAATTTAACGCATAAGGTACCATGCTACAAGTTTTTTCATGGGAGGCCAGGGTTCCAGTAAGCCCAGGGAGGGGAATACAGACAGAGATAAAGGACACATGGTGAGACCAGGGAGGGAGCAGAAAAGGTGTCCTGACATCTTAGGTAAGAAAGGGGAAGGCAGAGCCTGGAGGCATGACACATGCCTGAGGGATTAGCAATCATGTGTGCTTCTAGGTCACTTTCACTGAGTGGTACTGGAACACTTTCAGCAACACAAAACCTTCCCTCTCAGGTCACTGTCTCAGTCAGAAGGGGCATTAGACAAGGGAAAAGAGAAGCAGTCATCAGGTGCCATAGCCAATCAGGACTCCCCCAACATAGCATGAGGCATACCTGAATAAATGCCGGACTTGGTCTCGGCCCACAGGGAAGAAGCATGAGCTCCCCCAGAGCTAGAATTGCTGTGAGGCCAGAGGTGGCAAGGAGCAGCTGGCTTGACACATTGGCAGGAAAAGTCCCTTAAGAAGATAGGAAGAGACAGGCAGGGTGAGCAGCACAAGGAAGTCTGCTTTTGGCTAGTACTCAGCATGGGGTTTCCCCCAGCAGGAGCATCCAGCAGGGTGTCAGACACTCAATGGTTGCACCTTAGGCATGCCCCTGTTGGTTTGGCACTCAAGTCATACTGACCTTGGTCCAGAAGAAAGGAAGTCCCTTCGTGTGCCGCCAAAATGTTGCCTGCTGGTGTTGAGGGCCCTTGCCTTCACAGGCCAGAGAACTGGCTCGTGAGGCAGGTGAATGATGAGCCAAAGCCAGTATATAAAGTAGGATTTACTAGAGAGGAAGGAAAGACTACATCTAGAGATGAGTAGCGGAGCCCAGAAGCCCGTAGCTTGCTGTTCAGGTGAAGGCTGGGGCTTTTATGGACGTCCCAGCTCTGGGTTAAGTGGATTTTTCTCATTGGCCATGGATTTGCAGGCTTTCTTAGATGAGCTGGTCTGATTGGCCATTATTGGGGTTGGTGGGACAACCTGAGAGCATTTTGTATAAACAATCTGCCCCATGCAGATTTATAAGACTCTGTATCTCTTCTTTAGTATGCAGGAATGCATACTATCATTCTTGCAGTATGCAGGAATGATAGCTCTCCATGGGGGATGGGATACTCACTCATCTGCCTTAGGTCTCCAGACCCAACAATCTCAGTTCAAGGGTTCCAGGAGAGGTTCTGGAGTTGTTACCTAGAGCCAGGCAGGTGGTCCATCCAAAGGATGGACTACTGTTGGGTGTAATTTCTGTCCTTAGCCATGAAGAGGTTATCTGTCTTTCCTGGAATTCAAAGTGATTGCAAAGTGACTACAAAGAGAATGACTTAGAGAAGAGACAGAAATAAAATGGAGGCAGTGATGCCAAGCTTCTCCCAAGTACGGAGTCAGTGCTTTTCCGCATAAGCAGCTTGAGGGCCTCTTACATTACTTCTTATTTTAGTTATGTGAAAATCAGATTTGTAATGTTTGTTACATTTAAGATTTTTTTGAACTTTAAGTACATAATGCATATTAATGAAATCTGCCTAAATACATGCATAATATTTTAAAAGAAAAATATGAGAAAGTACAGAGCTTCTCCAAAATAATTTGAGAAAAGAGATGAGAAAAACTTTAAATAAAGTGTTCAGACCTGAAAGCTGCCAAGAAATTCATCTTTTGAAAAGATGAGTGAAATTCAATCCAGAGAGTGATTATTTATCCTTTGCAACTACACTGTCTAAAGACAAAATGTTGGAATGTCTATAATATAAAAATAATGGGATCTGAATTCATGTCCTGCTAAAATGAGATACTGTTTTGTAGTTTGAGAATAGATCTATCACCAGGCATGTGTGTCTTTTGTCTCCTGTAAGATAGAAATCAGACACTGATTAATTCTCAAATGAAAGCAAGATCCAATTTATATCATGCGAGAGGAAGAGCCACAGCTTAGTAGACAAATACATAAGCATAACATCTGGAAATGGGGAATAAGTTAGGAGGAAGTCACTTTGTAGGCAGAGTAGCTCCAAACTTGAGTTGCCCATTTTATTTTATGGGAAAGGGTCTGACTATTTATGCTTTCTCTGAGTTAGGTTTTGAATATCCATGCTTCTTCTAGGAGACCCCTAGTGGGCATGTTCTATTTGACACAGGGCTCAAAAGGTGTTCATACTTGTGTTATCTCTCTGCCTTGGAGTGTATGTTTTATTATGATAATGAAACTGTTAGGGTGAACAAAGAAGCCCTGTTCGAACTGTATCGCCTACCCTTGAACCTGATTTATTGAAAACTCTCCACCTGGCCCTAAAGAAAAATAGACATCCACCTTAAGCCATTTACTAGAAACTCCCCACCTGGCCCAGAAGGAATGACCCACCTGTAAGCCATTATCTCAGGAAGGTCAGAGGGTCATTGAGGATTGTTGCATCCAGTGACTTTCCTGGGACTTCCACCCACCTTATAAAAAACTTCAGTCTGTTAGCAGATGGTGTGCTCCAGCTCTCTTGCTGGGGATCCCCTGCACAGGACCACTTCTCCACAATAAATCCTGTGCTGGAATATGAGCGGTCTCCCCACCTATCCATTCATTCCATGCCATTCTTTCATTTGTAACAGAAACAAATGTTATTTTCCTGCAATTTTCTCAAATTTCTCCATACATGAGCTGAGGATGGTTTTCTTCTGCAAACCTCTATTTCCAGAGCAAGGTAAAGATCAGAGAATATTAGAAGCAATCAGTATGCAGTTAATTTATTTTGCTAACTTTTTACTTTAAAGAAGTACTTTTGCTATTAAAAATATACTCCCTTAAACAGTTAACTATGTGATTTTCCTGATAATAAGAGATTAGTAAGGAAAATATCAAAGAAAGAAAGGAAGGAAAGAGGAAAGAAAGAAAGGAAGGAAAAAAGAAAAAAAGAAAGGAACATAAAAATTGAGAAATGATAACAAACCTAGTAGAAGGGGACATTGAAAGGGCTGGAAGGCTGGATGGGTTGAGGCAGGTTCTGTATCATAGAGAAGAATGAAACTGCATGGCAACTAAAGGCTGAGGCAATAGCAGAACTGCATTACAGCAGGGGGTCAAGTGAAAGCTCAAACAGTGCAAAGTAACACCATGGACCAACATGGTGATGACTACTAGCTGTTCTTTCCCTCATTGTAATGGTATTTCCATTTTATTAGCTTGCAGGTTTGGCTGTTCCTATAATGAATAATTCTCCCCTCATTAACTTTGGCCATGAAAAATGCTGCACCAAATCCTGGTGGGCAGAACTCACTGAGAACTCTTACACTCACACCTGGAGTGTACATTTTCTCTCTGTAGTAATAGCTCTCTTCCAATTCCTTTGTCTTGCCTCTGGATTCGTTTTTTGAAAACAAGAACCTGGAAACATTGGGTGGAGATCTGTCTATCTCTCCTTGAGACCAACCCAGATCTCACAGCAAGCAACAGTAACATCCTTGTGTTATGTTCTTCAATTCAAATCAAAAAGCAATCCTCTAGTATAAATAATAAAAGTAGAACAGCACAAATAATAACTCAGTTATTATCAAACAAAACATTTAAACAAAATTGTTAGTGACAAGTTTAGCACTAGTGTACACCTTGGTTCTTGGGTCTGTCAAGAGAAGAATTCAGGCAAGACATGAAAATGTGGTAAACCATTTTTTTAAGTTCATTAGGAAAGGAATTTAGGTCAACAGGATGAAAGTGGGGAGAAATGGAGAAAGCAATAAACATTTCCTGCTCCCCTTATGAAAGTAGAGACTCAAAATGGTGGTCCTTATCTCTTAGAATACAAGTGGTCTTTAAGGTAATGCATGTTGGATCTGGTTGGCTATGATGAGTCCTAAAACAGGGAGGTGTCATCAAGGCCTACTCAAATCACATGGACAAAAGCTGTCCTTTAGGACTTAAATTTGTTGTCCATATCTTTCATTCTTTTTGTCCTTCCACCCCATCCAAAAGAGAAAGACTGGATATAGATAGCCCTGAAATGTAGATACCCCTGTTTTTGTAACTTAAACATCTAAATGGAGAAGGGATAGGGCAGCCAGTTGCTCTGGCTTTTTAAGTCTTTACTTGCTAGCTTCAATGTCTGAGTCTGACCATTTTAATATTTATTAAAATAATATAATTTCCTTGTCTCCTCAGCTATCTATCCTGACTCATCCATCACTCATGGTTAACTGCTACCTAACAAAGTGATCGTTATTCTTTGTAAGAAACAGAGCTTAAGGAACAAAATTAATGACAATAAACAATGCAAATAATGAGGAGTTAATTATATGCATACACATAGGCACAAACACAATTATCCTGAAATTATATGTATGAATATTTCAGTAATTCACACCACGTTCTGATTCAGCCACTTTTGCCAAATACATTAAAGCTGGATGTATCCAACATTAACATATATATGTATATAATATGTATATATATTTATCACACAGAATTTCATAGAATTTTAATTGCCTCTGTTGATTGACTGCTTTAATCATTAAAGTACAATAAACCACTATACCTGCCAGTTTCAGCTGTTGATCACTAAGAAACATAGACAGAGAACAGGATACTGAAACAGAAAACATGGAAATGGAAACAGTAGAGAACTAACAATGTCTCTAGTGCAACTATTTGATAGGATTTTGAGATTACAGCCTCTGTTAATTTTCCTGTTTTGGGAAAGGAGGGTTAGGATATTAAGAGAGAAGTGAGGAGACACAGAAAGGTGAAAGAGAGGAAACTTGAAACACAAGATAGAATATTGAGGTTTTAGATTGTAGAGCATTTTACAATGCATGCATGTTATTTTCTATAATTTATCATACCTTTTCCTCCCTGACAGGCATTCAGTAGCTTACTGTGATTGTTGAGTAGTCAACACAGGAACCAAGTATGAACCACTGTCAAATCAATGAAACAATTAAAGTCATGTTAAAAATCCTGCTGATTCTAAATAGGTATTTTGAGAAGGATTAAACACATATGGCCAAGTTTCAAGTTGTGTAATTTTTTTCTTGGCCTAAAATTACACCACTTAAGACAGTTAAAATTGATTTTTTTTCTTATAAAAAACAATTGTAATCTATACAGATAGTTTGTCAGAAACCTGCTATTTAAAAATACCAGTTCAAAATAAGGAATGCCTTTTATAAGGGTAATTCCTACTCAATTTGTAGTGGTGTATGTTATTGCCCATTACCTTTTGAAAGAAGTGAATCAACCCCAGAAAATCACTAATATTAAGGAGAAAGAGTAAAAAGGTCAGTATTATCTTCTCCAGGGATGTCCAGTCCATAGGTTATCATATATATGCCTGTCATTTGTTCATGGATTATGAATTATTCATTTTGTTCAATAGCTTTTTTTTCCCCTTTGCAACAAAAGTTCTGAAACAGAATAGAGCTGAATTTCCTTAAGCCTTTGGTTCTTAAAGTGTGGTCCCCACATACCAGCATAACTTACTAGAAATTCCTAAAAACTTGTTATAAATGCACTGAAAAAGAAAGTCTTGGGGTAGAATCAAGGAGTGTCTATTTAAAACATTCCAAGTGATTCTCATACTAACTAGAGTTTGAGAACCAGAGGCTCTAGCAATGACTGCTTCCTTTTCAAACATTGTCTTCTAGCATGCTTCTGGAAACTCAAAACTCATAACCTTGATAATGTCATAGAGGTTGAAGTGACTCTTACCATTACAGTAAGCCAGATGACTGCCCCAGGCAACCTACTTATGATTGTGATGTAATTCATCTACTGCAATTTCTAGTAGCTTTTCGGAATACAAACATCCTTGCTTTGTGCTCATAAACATGGCTTGTGGAAACCAAATTATGCTATG
Organism: Castor canadensis; assembly: GCF_047511655.1. Classification (NCBI taxonomy): domain Eukaryota; kingdom Metazoa; phylum Chordata; class Mammalia; order Rodentia; family Castoridae; genus Castor; species Castor canadensis. The sequence continues at coordinate 102,631,669 of NC_133392.1, read as the reverse complement.
TGAATTTGTAGTTTTTTTTTTTAAAGAAGTAAAACTATGTGGTTTAAGAGAATTTTGTTTGCAGAACATGTTTCCAAGTAGCAATTCAAGTAATATTTGCTTTTGCTATATAAAATGTAAGCCAGTTACACCATTACTTTATTGGAATTTTGGTTACTACAATGTGCTAACATAAATTTATATCCTTGAACTGCATTGAGATTGATGGAAAATAAGTGAAGTCAGTCAGACTTTTCCAATGTCTTGATTACTTAGAGTTAAGGAATGGAATTAGTTAGCTTAGAAAACTGAGCTTAGCAGTCAGCAGGGTTCTTAAACAACCCATGTGAATTGTAGAAATAAATTGCTTATATTTGGTAAGTAGAAGCAACAAGAATATATTAATTGGTAAAATATGTATGATTATTTCTATATGACAAGATCATTTGAGTAAGTTATACAAAATGCAATAGAAGTTAGGAAAAATACAACTTGATTCTTCTTAAGTCTTACATAAAAGTCATAGGCTTTTACAACAGAGAAATATCTGCAGAGGTTTTATTGAAAGAAGAGGTACACACTTTACCCATTGCTAGGAAACCAGAACCAAACAAAAGATATTTAAACTTGACTTCTACTTACTTTAAACATATCTTTCCAACCTGGCAATAGTGTGCAGAGAGGTTATTAAAGCAGTTCCAATTACTTGCGAGAAGAATAGGAAAAGGGAAGCAAACCTAAAACTTGAATGTGGTTGATGTGCCCACTGTAGAGGAGCAAATATAGTAATCTTTAACTGGCAGAAGCCATTGTGGGAAGGGGACTAGGAAGTAGTGAAGAGGTCTGGTAGAGACGAATCAATGTAGGTTGCAATACACAAGTGCATGGAAGCAATGCTAAGAATATCTCCGTATAGCTATCTTTATCTCCAACTAGCAAAACTGCTATGTCTTTCTTAATATTTCTTATGTTTTCTTTTCATCAAAATAGGACACAAGAGGGTGGAACAGGGGTGGGGAGGGAGGTGGTCCAAACAATGTATGCACATGTAAGTAAATATTAAAAAAATGAAAAAAAAAAAGAAAGTGTGCTTAGCTGGGTGTGATGGTGTATAACTGTAATTTCAGCATTCTAGAGGCTAAGGTAGGAGGACTGGGAGTTTGATGCCAGCCTGGGCTGCATAGTAAGATCCTGGGAAGTCTGAGTTATGTAGTGAGATCCTGTCTCAACAAAAAATGGAAAAGAAAAGTTAGAAAGGCAAGAAAGAAAATATGCATAAATTTTTTTGTCAAACACTGAAAGTGGTAAAGCACTAATAAACAGATTTTCCCACAAATATAGCTTCAAACAAAATCCCAAATATGAAGAGGATTGAACTGTGAAGTACTATGACAAAATTTCAAATTAAATGCCATGTTACTTATTTTGGGATTTAACATAATTCTTCAGTCAAATTGTTGTGTCATGATGGGTACCGATAGGATTTCATGGGAAAGTAAAAATAATGAGAAGATGTTAAAGATATTAGTCACAAATGAATTCACCGCACTCTTAAATTCAGTCCCAGAGAAATATACCAAGGGGCAATGTCTTAGTTTTCTGTTACTGTAAAAAATTCCTGAAGTAATAAATTTTAAAAGGAGAAAAGGTTTTTCATACATATTGTGCATCACAGTTTGGGGATTTCATTTCATGGTCATGTGCTGCTGTTGCTTCTGGGCCTGAATTGAAGAAGTACCTAATGGAAGGAACAGATGGCAGAGGAAGGCAGATTACTTCACAGAGGGAAAGCAAAAAGAATGAGAAAAAGAAAGAGGCTATGGTTCCAATATCCCCTTCAAGGGCACACCCCCAGTGACCAAAGTTCTTCCCACTAGACCTAAGCTCTTGAAATTTTCAACAATTCCCATGTGCTAGGGATAAAGCTTTTAACATTTGGACTTTTGGTGGATATTAAAGATACAAACTGTAACAGGCAAGAAACAATATAGTTACCTTTATTCTAGACAAATGATGAGGTTAATATTGAAGATAAAATAATTCCATGGGAAATTTCTAAGTTTTATTTTCTTCTAATGCTAATTTTTTCTTATTGAGATTTATATAACTTTGTAAAAAAGAAAAGTGTCCTTTAAAAAAAAAGAATGTTTTTCCCAATCTTTCAATACTGCTTACAGTTCCAGCCTCTGAGTCAGTTTCTCCAGAGCTGAAATCACTTGGACTTACCATTTAAGCTCAGTCCTGTCCCATTTGATATCAGTCTGAGACATATTTAACAGATACAACACTTAGGTAAACATATCAGGATAGCCTCTTTGTGACATGGTTCTCAAGTTGAAGATCATCCTGATGTTTTTCTTAGTCATTGAATTCCTCTGCTTCTTTTAGTTCCACTGTTTTCTAACACTGTCTATATCATCTACTTGCTTCCTCCACAGTTTGAGGCTGTTGTTGCTTTTGAATGATTGAAATTACATTATTTTTCTCTTCTTGCTTTCCTTCTCCCCAACTTTAATATTTGTAAATATTACTCAGCTATAAGAGAAAACTTTAAGGCTAGCTATTTGCTTTTCTGTCCAGACTTCTGTTGCTATTTCCTCCACTAGTCTCCAAAACTGTGGTGCACTTAGCAATTGGGACCTTCACTCCCCATATAGATTGCTTTGCCGATTCATCACTTGAAATAGGTGATACTTTATATTTAGGAAAATAAGAAATCAAAGTGCTTAAAGCAATACAGGAAGGAAAAAGACACAGATATACACCATGCTGCCTGTGCTCATCATAGGAGGCATCACTATTTTTGAAGATGTTATACGTTAACTAACAAATAACACATGAGAAATATAAATAAGGAGGCTTAAAGAACAGTTTTAACAATAAAAATCTAGTTGTCTCTGTTTTTAAAAACATACATGATACCTAAAATCCTAGCAACTCAGGAGGCAGAGGTCAGAAGGATTGTAGTTCAAAGCCAGCCCAGACAAATAATTCATGAGAACCTCTCAAAAAAGCCTATCACAGAAAAAGGGCTGGTGGAGTGGCTCAAGGTGTAGGCCCCGAGTTCAAGTCCCAGTACCCCACCGTGCACACACACATACACACAAAACATACTTGACAGTGAGGTGGGATGGCAATGGTGGTGGGATAAAATGTTTGAAATGTTGCCAGTCTGTAATCATTTTACTTATGATACCAATCATGTTCCATATCCACTGCTTCAGTTGCAGAATAAAGAGAATGATGATTTCTTGTGTTTTTTTTTCTCCACAAGGGTTCCCTATCTCCAGTCTCAACATGACCCCATATGAAAAGTAAAGGGAGAGTAGGTCTACCTCTGAGTGTATAGCAAATGTCTGATATATAAACAAGCAAGTAATCAAAACACCAGAGGCTGACCTGTTCTTCAGCATGTAATATCTTCAGTATTTGAAATCTGTTCTGTAATCTAGTCAAATATCATCAGCCTAAATGACAGGAAATAAACAATGCCTAAACCTTTTCATTCTAAGATCTAAGGAAGAAAATGCTTCTTTAAATGGTGATACAGTTTTTTAAATACTGATGATATGTGTTGCTGTAAAGACATAAATAGGTTGAGCATTATAACAACATCTGTAGAAGCAAATAGAAATCATCAGTATATGTCAACAACATCACAATACCTCTCTGCAGCCAGGTGCATCAATTAATAAGCATTCCATAAAAAGAACCCACATCTTAGTCTCTTCTACCAGGAAAAATAACATTGGAAAAGATAGCCCAAAGAAGCTTAGTATGATAAATTGATCAGGTAGAAAATTCAACCTATCCCTTGATAAGGGAAGCCTTTGGGATCACAAACAAAAAGCCAAGGAAGGGAAGAGTAAACCCTGTGGAGCATCATTAACATAATTGAGCACTTAAATTTGCAAGAAACAAATTGAGATCACTTAAGTAAATAAGGAGAAAGCTATGTAAAGACAGCATCAAGATGCTACAATTGATCTTTAACTGCTACCACCTCTGGAATTAAGCAGGGCTGATACCTCTAAGGACTAGTGCCTTAGGATGGAACTAAATGGTTAGGCATGTGAGCTTCTGCAGGAGCAGCTTCGTTGCCAGCACCCTGCAGAGGATCTTCTTCAGCAAGCTTCTTATTTTCTTTAACTTTCAATTTCCTTTTCATAAATAAGGCAAAACAATAACACTGCCTCATATACTGTTGTGAGTTTCAAGTGAAATAATAGGATAAAATGTTTAACACAGGATCAGATTCCAAGATGGCGGCTAGAGGTAGGAAGCAGAAAGCGACCCTCCTATAGTGAAATCTTGGAGAGACGCTAGAGACACACTTTGCAGGCATAATCACTGAGAAACGGCATAACTTTGACCCCTCCACACCTCCAGCCGGCGCAGAGAATCTCCACTTCATGTTAAATGGAGAAATGAGGAGGGCCCCCGGGGCTGCCAGTGGCCGGCGCCATACGGCTTGGGAAGACGTGGACCAGGTGAGCTTCGTGGTACCACGGTACTCCCACAGACAAGCCTGGGCCAGAGCAGCATAGCCCCCTGGACAGACTGACCTCCACCGGGGAAAAAAGAGAAACTGAGTAATAAGCAATAAGAACAATTAAGACACGCTGGAAAGAGGGTGGGGCGCCTGAGCGCTGAAGATTGGGGGAAGGGAATCCTTCCCAGGACTGTAAATAAACAAGCCGGGCAGGCTGGAGAGCCTCTGGCGGGAGCGGGGTGCGCGTCCAGCAACAAGGAGCAGGGAAGCTTGTGAGAGTGGAGGAGGGAGGAAAACTTCACAGGAGAGGAGGGAAGACCCACTTCCCATGTGAACTGTAAATAAACTTGGCGGCCGGCAGGAGCAGCAGCATCACCCAGTAAGCAGGAGCAGGAAAGCTTCTGAAAGTGGCAGTGGGAGGAAAACTTCAGAGGAGAGTGGGGAAGACCCACCTCCCACATGAGCTGCAAATAAACACACAGGCTTGACAACATGGGGTCAGTGTCACCTTTCCCAGTGCTTGGAAAGGGGAAAGCCTGTAGCAGAGGCTCCCGCACAGGAGAACTCTGAACAAACAAAGCCTGTGGGACCAGGTGAGTGCTAGCTCACCCGAGAGATCTGCATAAATAACACCGCCAGCTACAGGCTGAGAGCAGCAGGCAGGCAAGCCACAGTTGCAGATACTACTCTCAGAACTGTCTCCAGATGCTTTTTTTTCTTTTTCTCCCTACCTTTGATGAGAGAACAACCGAATTACACCTGCAAGCCGAAAAACTTACTGAAACTGTATTGCATTTGAACTTGGGACACTTGGTGGGGCTTTTTTGTGTGTGTGTGTGTCTGTGTGTGTGTGTGTGTGTGTGAGTGTGTAGTTTTTTTCTACTTTATGCATCCCCTTTGATGAGACAACTACAGAACAACATCTGAGGCACCAACTCCAGGACTGGAGATTGAGACAGACACCCCAATTATTAAGACTGAAACTGCATTGCATATAAACTTGGAAGTTTTTTGGGTTTTTTTTTTAATTTTCTATTTTCCATTTTATTTTAATTCATTTTTATATATAGATATTTCTTTCATTTACTTATTTTTTATTTTTTTATCTTTGATTTTTCAATTCTGTCTCTCTAATGTCTGTTCAGCTTACTGTCGATTAGTACACTAACACTCCCTGTTTATACCTTTGAAACTCTCTTGTCTGATACCTTGTTCTGATTTCTCCCTCTTGTCTGTATATTTGTTTTCCCCTTTTCTTTAACTTCTTGCTTTCCATCTCAGCTCACCCTTCCATTCTAAATATTACCATTGTTATTATTACAAGCTAGAAAATACTTAATTGCACACAGTACAGGGATAGTAACAACACCAAAGACAATGATGGGAAGACAGAAAAAACAGGGAACCCAGTTTCCCCACAGCAAAAAATTAGTACAGGAACCAGAGGGGAATGAAGAGAACAGAAACTCAGATCCAGACTCCAACAAAATGAAGATAAACTATGCCAAAGGATCCAATGAAGCCCACAAGAATAATTTAAAAGAAGACATACTACAAGTACTCAGTGAGAATTTTATAGAGATGATACTGGATAGGGTCAACCAAAATGTACAGGAGACACTCAAGAAATTCCAAGACAACAAAAATAGAGAATTTGAGAAAGCAAAAGAAGAAATAAAGGAAACCATAGAAGCACTGTATAAACACCAAAGTGAAAGAGAGAACACAGTGAATAAATGGGTAAATGAACTCAGGACAAAAATAGACAACATTAAAGAGGAAAACTGCCAGGATATGGAAAACCTCAGAAAAAAGAATGAAACAGAATTGCAAAACAAAATGGAAGGCCAAACCAGCAGAATAGAACAAACAGAAGACAGAATCTCAGAACTTGAAGATGAAATGGTAATTAAAAGAAAAACTGAAGAACTATTAATTAAACAACTTAAGACCTGTGAAAAGAAAATGCAAGAACTCACTGACTCCATCAAAAGACCAAAGTTGAGAATCAAGGGCATCGAAGAAGAAGAAGAGGTGCAAGCGAAGGGAATGCGTAATATATTCAACAAAATAATAACGGAAAATTTCCCTAATCTAGAGAAAGATATTCCCATACAAATGCAAGAGGCCTCCAGGACACCAAACAGACCAGATCAAAATAGAACTACTCCACGACATATCATCATTAAAACAACAAGTTCAGAAACTAAGGAAAGAATATTGAAGGCAGTAAGAGAGAAAAAACAAGTAACATACAAAGGTAAACCCATCAAAATCACAGCAGACTTCTCAACAGAAACATTAAAAGCAAGAAGAGCGTGGGGTGAGATCTTCCGGGCACTGAATGAAAATAACTTCAACCCCAGGATACTCTACCCAGCAAAGCTATCATTCAAAATAGATGGAGCAATAAAACTCTTCCATGATAAGCAGAAACTAAAACAATATGTGACCACAAAGCCACCACTACAAAAGATTCTTCAAGGGATTCTGCACACAGAAAGTGAAACCCAACTTAACCATGAAAAGGCAGGCAGCACCAAACCACAGGATAAGAAAAAGCAAGACAGTAGAGAGTAACATCAAGTTAGGTACACACAATCAAACCTTCAAACAACTAAGACAACTAAATGGCAGGAGTCACCACATACCTATCAGTACTAACACTTAATGTTAATGGACTTAATTCACCCATCAAAAGACACTGTTTGACAAAATGGATTAAAAAAGAAGATCCAACAATTTGTTGCTTACAGGAGAATCATCTCACTGACAGAAATAAGCATATGCTTAGGATGAAAGGCTGGAAGAAGATTTACCAAGACAATGGCCCCCGAAAACAGGCAGGAGTAGCAATACTTATCTCTGACAAAGTAGACTTCAAACCTACATTGATCAAATGAGATAAAGAAGGACATTCCATACTAATAAAAGGGGAAATAGACCAGAAGGAAATAATAATCATCAATCTGTATGCACCCAATGTCAACGCACCCAATTTCATCAAACATAACCTGAAAGACCGAAAAGCATATATAAACGCCAACACAGTGGTTGTGGGAGACTTTAACACCCCATTATCATCAATAGATAGGTCATCCAAACAAAAACTGAATAAAGAAATCCAAGATCTAAAATATGCAATAGATAAAATGGACTTAGTAGATGTCTACAGAACATTTCATCCAACCTCTGCACAATATACATTCTTCTCAGCAGCCCATGGAACCTTCTCCAAAATAGATCATAGCCTAGGGCACAAAGCAAGCCTCAGCAAATATAAGAAAATAGAAATAATACCGTGCATACTATCTGACCACAATGCAGTAAAAGTAGAACTCAACAACAAAAGTAAAAACAAAAAACACGCAAACAGCTGGAAACTAAATAACTCATTACTTAATGAAGAATGGATCATTGATGCAATAAAAGAGGAAATTAAAAAGTTCCTGGAAGTCAATGAAAATGAAAACACAACCTACCGGAACCTATGGGACACAGCTAAGGCAGTCTTGAGAGGAAAGTTTATAGCCATGAGTGCATATATTAAAAAGATTGAAAGATCCCAAATCAATGACCTAATGATACATCTCAAACTCCTAGAAAAACAAGAACAAGCAAATCCCAAAACAAATAGAAGGAGAGAAATAATAAAAATAAGAGCTGAAATCAACGAAATAGAAACCAAAAAAACCATACAAAGAATTAATGAAACAAAAAGTTGGTTCTTTGAAAAAATAAACAAGATCGATAGACCCCTGGCAACCTGACTAAAATGAGGAGAGAAAAAACCCAAATTAGTAGAATTAGGAATGCAAAAGGGGAGATAACAACAAACACCATGGAAGTCCAGGAAATCATCAGAGACTACTTTGAGAACTTATATTCAAATAAAGTTGAAAATCTAAGAAATGGACAGATTTCTAGATACATGTGATCATCCAAAACTGAACCAAGAGGAAATTAATCACCTGAATAGACCTATAACACAAAATGAAATTGAAGCAGCGATCAAGAGTCTCCCCAAAAAGAAAAGTCCAGGACCTGATGGATTCTCTGCTGAATTCTATCAGACCTTTAAAGAAGAACTGATACCAACCCTCCTTAAACTGTTCCACGAAATAGAAAGGGAAGGAAAACTGCCAAATACATTTTATGAAGCCAGTATTACACTTATCCCAAAACCAGGCAAAGACACCTCCAAAAAGGAGAACTATAGGCCAATCTCCTTAATGAACATTCATGCAAAAATCCTCAACAAAATAATGGCAAACCAAATTCAGCAACACATCAAAAAGATTATTCACCACGACCAAGTAGGCTTCATCCCAGGGATGCAGGGGTGGTTCAACATATGAAAATCAATAAACGTAATAAACCACATTAACAGAAGCAAAGACAAAAACCACTTGATCATCTCAATAGATGCAGAAAAAGCCTTTGTTAAGATCCAACATCATTTCATGATAAAAGCTCTAAGAAAACTAGGAATAGAAGGAAAGTTCCTCAACATTATAAAAGCTGTATATGACAAACCTACAGCCAGCATTATATTTAACGGAGAAAAACTGAAACCATTCCCTCTAAAATCAGGAACCAGACAAGGATGCCCACTATCTCCACTCCTATTCAACATGGTACTGGAATTCCTAGCCAGAGCAATTAGGCAAGAAGAAGGAATAAAAGGAATACAAATAGGTAAAGAAACTGTCAAAATATCCCTATTTGCAGATGACATGATCCTATACCTTAAAGACCCAAAAAACTCTACTCAGAAGCTTCTAGACATCATCAATAGCTATAGCAAGGCACCAGGATATAAAATCAACGTAGAAAAATCATTAGCATTTTTATACACTAACAATGAGCAAAGTGAAAAGGAATGTATGAAAACAATTCCATTTGCAATAGCCTCAAAAAAAATCAAATACCTAGGTGTAAACTTAACAAAAGATGTGAAAGACCTCTACAAGGAAAACTATACACTTCTGAAGAAAGAGATTGAGGAAGACTATAGAAAGTGGAGAGATCTCCCATGCTCATGGATTGGTAGAATCAACATAGTAAAAATGTCGATACTCCCAAAAGTAATCTACATGTTTAATGCAATTCCCATCAAAATTCCAATGACATTCATTAAAGAGATTGAAAAATCTACCGTGAAATTTATATGGAAACACAAGAGGCCACGAATAGCCAAGGCAATACTCAGTCAAAAGAACAATGCAGGAGGTATCACAATACCTGACTTCAAACTATATTACAAAGCAATAATAATAAAAACAGCATGGTACTGGCACAAAAACAGACATGAAGACCAGTGGAACAGAATAGAGGACACAGCTATGAAGCCACACAACTATAACCAACTTGTCTTTGACAAAGGAGCTAAAAATATACGATGGAAAATTGCAGCCTCTTCAACAAAAACTGCTGGGAAAGCTGGTTAGCAGTCTGCAAAAAAGTGAAACTAGATCCATGTATATCACCCTATACCAAGATTAACTCAAAATGGATCAAGGATCTTAATATCAGACCCCAAACTCTTAAGTTGATACAGGAAAGAGTAGGAAATACTCTGAAGTTAGTAGGTATAGGTAAGAACTTCTCAATGAAACCCCAGCAGCACAGCAACTAAGAGATAGCATAGATAAATGGGACCTCATAAAACTAAAAAGCTTCCGTTCATCAAAAGAAATGGTCTCTAAACTGAAGAGAACACCCACAGAGTGGGAGAAAATATTTGCCAACTATACATCAGACAAAGGACTGATAACCAGAATATATAGGGAACTTAAAAAACTAAATTCTCCCAAAACTAATGAACCAATAAAGAAATGGGCAAGTGAACTAAACAGAACTTTCTCAAAAGAAGAAATTCAAATGGCCAGAAAACACATGAAAAAATGCTCACCATCTCTAGCAATAAAGGAAATGCAAATTAAAACCATGCTAAGATTCCACCTCACCTCAGTTAGAATAGCCATCATCAGCAACACCACCAACAACAGGTATTGGTGAGGATGTGGGGAAAAAGGAACCCTCTTGCACTGTTGGTGGGAATGTAGACTAGTACAACCACTCTGGAAAAAAATTTGGAGGCTACTTAAAAAGCTAGACATAGATCTACCATTGGATCCAGTAATACCACTCTTGGGGATATACCCAAAAGACTGTGACACAGGTTACTCCAGAGGCACCTGCACATCCATGTTTATTGCAGCACTATTCACAATAGCCAAGTTATGGAAACAGCCAAGATGCCCCACCACTGACGAATGGATTAAGAAAATGTGGTATCTATACACAATGGAATTCTATGCAGCCATGAAGAAGAACGAAATGTTATCATTGGATAACATGGATTGGAGAACATCATTCCGAGTGTGGTTAGCCTGGCCCAAAAGACCAAAAATCATATGTTCTCCCTCATATGTGGACATTAGATCAAGGGCAAACACAACAATGGGATTGGACTATGAGCACATGATAAAAGCGAGAGCACACAAGGAAGGGGTGAGGATAGGTAAGACACCTAAAAAACTAGCTAGCATTTGTTGCCCTTAATGCAGCGAAACTAAAGCAGATACCTTAAAGCAACTGAGGCCAATAGGAAAAGGGGAACAGGTACTAGAGAAAAGGTTACATCAAAAAGAATTAACCTAGAAGGTAACACACACGCACAGGAAATCAATGTGAATCAATGCCCTGTATAGCTATCCTTATCTCAACCAGCAAAAACCCTTGTTCCTTCCTATTATTGCTTATACTCTCTCTACAACAAAATTAGAAATAAGGGCAAAATAGTTTCTGCTGGGTATTGAGGGGGGGAGGGAGGGGGTGGAGTGGGTGGTAAGGGAGGGGGTGAGGGCAGGGGGGAGAAATGAACCAAGCCTTGTATGCACATATGAATAATAAAAGAAAAATGAAAAAAAAATGTGTACCACATAGTTCAAGGCCTATAGTAAATATATAGCAAATGTATTATTATTAATAATAATAATAATTTTAATTATTGCTATTATCAGTTACAGAGACATGTCAATTTAAAATATATATTTATATAAGTAGTTGCCAATGACTTAGTAATTGATAGAATTTTTCTTTATATTAAAATTTTAAATTGACTCATAAAATAAATGTGTGCATGAAGACTACATTAGTTTGGCCTACATTAAAATCTGCTTTCTCTATGAAAAAAATGAAAGGAAATTGACTCATTTGCTGTATAATTATTGTAATATTAAACACAGAAAGGCAAACTTAAGATGGCAAAGGTTTACTAATTATCTGATTTATGAAGTGCAACTCCTTCAAAGTATAGTTAGAATCTTAATAAAGCTAGATGGATATTTAGAGACTAATTAGTAAATTGAATGTGCATCAACTATCAATGAAGTGGTTTTATCTATTTTAGAGAAGTGATTATAGGTACTTCTACATGATATTTTGGTATTATTTAATTTAGCTTTCTGCAAACTTTTTGTCATGGTACAAAAATATATACAATTCTATTGTAAATCTTAAGTTTACAGGTTGATAAGTGTTTTGTAAATGACTACCAGATAACCAGTGCCCAGATCACACTGCAGATACAACCCACACCCCAGAAACCTCCCTTCTGTCTATCCCTCAGTTATTGTATGACCCAAAATGTGGTCATTTCTCTTGTTTCTGTTACCTAGGTTAGTGTCAGTTGTTTTTGAATTTTTACCATGAAGTCAGGTAGTATGTAAAATTTTTGTGTCTGAAGTTCTTTTGCTCAGCCTGAGTCCATGAAGCTGATTTGTATCATTGCTTGAAACTAGTTTTTCTGTTTGCTTGCTGTGTTCATTATATGATTAATTTATTCATTTTAGTACCATTGATTGGGGAATTGCTTCCAATTTTTACCTACTGTGAATTATACTTCAACATCTTTGCACATATCTATGCCATACTTGTTTCTGTTAAGTATGCTTTCAAAAATTGTGTAGCTTGGTCATAGGGTGTGTATACATTAGTTACAAAAGGCACTGCCACCAATTTAACTATTTAGCAAACTGAATGTACCAATTTACACAACTGTCAGACTTATATGAGAGTGTTGTTGATCCATTATGTGACCACAACTGATGAATTTCACAAAGTCGTATCCATTCTGGTGGCTATATAACACAGCTCACGGTGATTTTAATTTGCATTTCTCTGAGGTTTAATTACATTGAACACTTTTCCACATGCTTCTTGGCCATTACATTTCTTCTTGCATGAAATGCTAACTCACGTTTTTCACTTCTTAATTTGAGGAAGTTTATTATTTTCTTACTAATTTGTAGCATTTATTGACTGTGTCCTATTATATATATGTATACATATATATGTATACACACATATGTATGTACATACAATACAGTGTACATACTTGCTTTTGAATCTCTTAAAATATGTTTTAATACACAAAAGTCATCTGAGAAAATCTAATATGCTGATCTTTTTCCTATACAATAAATTAGATTTTGTAATTTGTTTAAGAAATCTGTGGTAGTATCAACAGTGATTACTAGAATCAACTTACAGTGATTTCTGGAAGTTTTATTCATTATGTTTTTCCTTATTTCTGGAATTCATCTCAAGCTGATATTCTAGCATGTTGTTTCGAGTAAGGTTTAAGGTTCACTTTTTTTCATATAGATGTCATTTTTAGAAGAATTATTGAAGTCATGAAATATCTAAACCAATTTTCCTCAACCGTTCATTTGATGATACTATTATAAATCCTTTTGGTATTCTAACAATTCAAGCATTTACCTGTAGCAGCTTCTGTTTTAAAATGTATAGCCCCAATTACTAGGATTATCAATATAATATATCCCTATTTAATCCACTCTTTCAAAATAACTTCCGTTAGGTTTCATTGAACCAATGTAGGGGATGAAAAGTAGATAGATTTCAGATTCACTGTTTTTTATCTTTTCAATTCTAATGGTATTAAACTGATCGACAATGTGCTTTGGAAGGAATGGTTCAGCAAATATTTCTCCAGCAAAAGAAATATAGTATTGTGCTCCCAAATCAGTATTTGCTTGCATGTGCTCTATGCTAAATATAATGGATAACTGCTATTATAATAATTTATCATTACATTTAAATTTTTAAATCACTGTGGGTGCTACCCTTAAGCAATAACCATTTTTGCTTATGGATTAATTAATACATTCACTCATATAATAATCCCACATATATGTATAAACCATACAGTCAGTGTTAGATTTTATGGATATAGTTATACATAAAATAATAAATTTATACATTATATAATATACAAAGTATAGTTCTTGGCTTCATGAGCTTGTAGGCTAACAGACTTAAATATCAGCCAGTGAATGTTCCATACCTAACCTACATATTACCATCTTGGTCTTTTAAACTGTGCAGATTAGTCTTATATTTTCATGTAAGCTTGAAAAAAATTGCAAGTAACTAATGAACCATAATATAGCAAATCATCTGTCTTTATGGCAATCTTAAGAATTATTTTGTAAATAAATTACCTTTCCTCCTGAAGACTGAAGGAATATTTTTTTAAATCCATAGTTTCTGCTGCAATTATATGTATATATATATAAAATATATTTGATTCTGTATTTTATACAAATAGTGTGTGTTAAAGTTCTAAAAATATTTAAGAAAAATGTGTAAGTAATACAGAATAAATAAAGGAATAGAAGATTTTGAGATTATTTTTAATTGTGATAAAAGTGTGTAACATATAAAGTTTTAGTTTCTGAAGTGTAGATATCATTAGTACATATTACATTGTATGAATGATGGGTAAAAGCCGGTTAAAATCATAACCTCTTATATATACAGAATAGAATATATAAAGCAGAGAAAGTGAAAAGAAATAGAATAATTAACTTTTGTAGTATAAAGTACTCTGAAACAAAATGCCTAAGTCTTACCTTAATTGCAGATTAGCCAATAATTCAGTGTTAGCTTAAACAAATAAAGTATCCTAGGGGATGTTATAATCTATTTGTTTACATTTATTTTTTCTTAACGTCTTAATTGTGCATAATAATGGCTTTCAATGAAATATCTCAATACATGCATACTGAGTGCACTGATCAAAACTAACCTCCATTTTTTCACCCACTTCCTCCCACCAATCATCAGAAATAATAGTCTGCATTCAGTGTTTCCTTGTTTTTGAACTTGCACATAAGAGAAAGAACATGGGATACTTATCTTTCTGTGTCTGGCTTGTGCCAGTAAACATGAGGTTTCCAGTTCCATTTGGCTCTTAATGACATGGCTTTGTTCTTCTTTAACGTTGAATAATATTTTATTTGTGGTCACCTAGATTGATTCCATATCTTAGATTTTGTGAATAATGCCACATTAAAAGTGGTTATAAAGGTTTTTTTCTGGTATGCTGATTTAATATCCTTCAGATATATACTCAGAAGTAGGGTAGCAGGGTTCACATAATAGATCTATTTTCAGTTTTTGAGGAACTTCCAAAATGTTCTCCATAATAATTATACTACTTTACACTCACTCCATTAGAGTATGAGCACTTGATGCTTTTCTGTTTTTGAGCTGCTACCCTCTATTTTGTTTTTTATTTTTATTGTATTTTATGTTTTTTGATAATAGCTTTTCTGGCTGGTCTCAAATAATATCTCATTATAGTTTTGATTTGCATTACCCTGTTTGCTTATGATATTGAGCACTTTTATTTCTTGGATATTTATATGTCTTTTCAAACATGACTATTCAGATCATTTACCCACTTTTAATTGAATTACTAATTTTTGTTATTTTCTGTTCTTTTATATATTCAAATTATTAACCCATTATCAGATAACACCTTGACAAATACTTTCTTTACCCTGTAGATTGTCTCTTCAAGTTCTTATTTCCTTACCTCTACAGGAGCATTTGAATTTAATGCAATCCCATTTGTCTATTTTTGTTTTTGATTCCTTTTCTTTTGGGTGCTATCCGAAAAGTCATCACCAATGCCAATGTGTTCAAGTGTTTCTACTATGTTTACTTCTAGTAGTTTCACTTTCAGGTTTTACATACAGGTCTTCATTCATTTTGAATTGATTTTTGTAACTAATGAGAGATGGGGGTCAAGTTTCAATCTTCGGCATAGGAATTGCCAATTTTCCCAGCACAGTTTAGTGAAAAGAACAATTCTTTCTTCAATGTATGTTTGGTACATTTGTTAAGAATCAGTTGAATCTACATGCATAGGTCTATTTCTGGGATCACTATTCTGTTCTATTGTTTTGTGTTTTATGCCAGTGTTATGCTCTGCTTGTTACTGTGGCTTAGTAGTATGTTCTTTATGGTCAAGGTTGTTTTGGGTGTTTGAGGTCTCTTACGCTTCCATATGAATTGTAGGATTCTTATTTCTAGTTCTGTGAAGAATGCCATTGGTATTTTATGGGAATTGCCTTTAATTTGTTAGTCACCATGGATACTATATTATTAATTTTC
This sequence comes from Castor canadensis, assembly GCF_047511655.1. Lineage (NCBI taxonomy): Eukaryota > Metazoa > Chordata > Mammalia > Rodentia > Castoridae > Castor > Castor canadensis. The sequence continues at coordinate 102,615,705 of NC_133392.1, read as the reverse complement.
CCAATCCATGAAAATGGAGATCTTTCTATTTTTTGTTTTCTTCAATTTATTTCACCAGTCTTTTCTAATTTTCATTGTAACAGCCATTCACTTTCTTGATTAAGTTTATTCCCAGTTTTTTTTTAATATAGCTATTTGGAATAGGATTGTTTCCATTATTTATTTCTTGGCAAATTTGTTATTGCTGTGCAAAATGCTACTGATTATTTGTGTATTACTTTCCTATCCTACAATATTACTGAATTTGTTTACCCGTTTTAAAAAACTTTTCGTGGAGTATTATATTTCTCTACATATAACTTCATGTCATCTGAAAATATGGATAATTTGACTTCTAGTTTTCACAATTGTGTGTATTTTATTTCTTTCTCTGGTGTCATTTCTTTGCCTAAAAATTTCAGTATTAAATTGAGTAGGAGTTGTGAGACTGACTTGCTATTCCAGATCTTAGGGGAAATACTTTACAGCTTTTCCACATTCAATATGATGATGGTTGTTGGTTGGTCATGCATAGCGTTTATTTTTATTTAGCTATGGTCCTCTGTACTGGATTTAATCCAGTGTTTTTATAATGACAGGAGGTTGAATTTTATCCAGTGCTTTTTTCACATCTATTGAAATGATCTTATAATCTTTATCTTTCATTCTGTTGATAGAATGTATTACACTTGGTTTGTTTAAGTTGAATTACCCTTGTAACCCTTGGATAATTTCTCTTTGTCTAGTTTTAGTATCAGCTCTACAGAATGAGTTGAGACATATTCTATCTCTTTCATTTTGAATAGTTTAAACAGAATTGACTTTTTGTTCTTTTTTAAAAGTTTGGTAGAATTAAGCAGTGAAGCCATTTGGTCCTGGTATTTTGGTTTTTTGGAAGACATTTTTATTACCAATTCAATCCAACTATTTGTTATCATTATATTTAGGTTTTCTGTGTCTTCAGGCCTCAATTTCAATAGATTATATGTGTTAGGATACTCATCTATTTCTTCTGTGTTTTATAATTCCTTGCCATACAGTTGCTCAAAGTAGTCTCCAGTGATCCTGGTATGTGTGTTTCCATTTGTGTAACTATTTTTGTCCATACTGAGGTTTTAAACTCAGGGCCTTAAGCTTCCTTGGCAGACAGTTTACCACTTGATCCACACATCCAGTCCTTTTTTGCTTTAGTTATTTTTCAGGTTGGGTCTCATAGTTTTTGCCTGGGGCCAACCTTGGCCCACAGTTCTCCTAGCTATGCCTACAAGTAGCTGGGATTACAGATGGACACAGAAGGAACAGGTCATTGGTTGAGATGGGATTTTGCTAACTTTTTTTTACCTGGCTGTCCTGGAACAATGATCCTCCTGATCTCTGTCTCACAAGTAGCTGGGATTAAAGCTGTGAAGCACTGTACTCATCTCTCCACTTATTTCTTCTTCTTCGTCTTCTTTTTTCTTTGAGAAAGGGTTTTGCTATGTTTCTCAGTCTGGTTTTGTACTCCTGGTCTCAACCTTCCTGCCTTAGTGTTCTTCAACCACCACACCTGGCTTTTTCAAAAAAAAGTTTAAATTTCCCTTTGGATTTCTTCAATGTTGCTATCTCTACCTCTATTCTCCTGGCTACTTTATGTAACCTATACAATGTAGTGAGACAAAACTATTATCATATTAAATCCTTTTATCATCTTTCAATTGTATTAAATATATCTCCTCACCTTTTGTTGGATCAAAGTGTTTATTATGTTTTTCAGCTGGATCTTTATTACTAACATGGAGAAGAAAAATAGTTTTACAGGTAAGATTTTATGTTAAAAGAAGAAAAATCCAAGTTAATAAAAATAATAATCAGACTTTTTATTATCTGTTATGCAGTTTTTACTTTATCCTACATTATAAGCATAAGACTATAATAGGTATTTATATGCATACCCAAGAAAGAGTCATGTATGGGCCAAATATACAAGCATGCAATGAGCAAAAAAAGCTATGATTAAATAAAATTTATACATTGTGTCCATATGTACACAAGTGCCAGAATGTTAAAATTTTATGAGGGAATATTATTGGGTGGTGTAAGAAAGTATAACATGAATCCAGATTGAGTAAAGAATCAAGGACAGCCTTTCTTTGAATGTAGTATCTATGCTGTGATATGATATCTATAATTATAGATAATTGGTAGAAGGGACAAGGAAGATAACTTATTTCTCTCTGGAAAACTCTTGACATCCTTGAGTCTGGAAAAATTGGAAAAGAAACTGCTTGTGACTGGAACATTGAAAAATAACAAAATAGGCTAGAGAGGCAGACAGAAGTTGGAGTGGGAAGCTGAAAAGTGGAATGATTATACATATTTTTAAAAGCTGGCATTGTCACTAAAAGATTTGGAGCTGGATGTTAATGGAAATGAATAAACCAGATAAAAGATTATGCTATGAGAAGAGGGACACTGCTGTGAAAGATAGCTACTACTGAAAATGAGGATAGTTAATAAAAATGACAAAGTAACTTAAAGAAGTTGCCATCCTGATTCTGAGGTGCTTGACCTTAATGAATGGAAGAATGGAGTTATCCCTTACAAACATAGAACATCTACTCTTCAGAGAGAGTAGATTGGGAAGGTCATTAATCATTTCTAAGAGATTAGACAAAGTGATGCTATGTTTTGACAAATCAAGAGTTATATGTTAAAATTGCAAAGCTACTACAGGAAAACTACAGAACACACTGGAATATGTAGGCATAGGGGATAAGTTTATGCATTGAACTCCAATAGCTCGGCAATTAAGAAAAAGTTTTGACAAATGGAACTGCATGAAACTAAAAAGCTTCTGCACAGCAAAGGAAACAATCACCAGACCCAAGAGACAGCCTATAGAATGAGAGAAAATTTTAGCCAGTTATATATGTCACAAGGAATCAATTACCAGAATATACAGGTAGCTTGAAATCTAACCTTGCAAAGAATCAACAACCCATTGAATAAATGGGGCAAACAAATTGAACAGAAAATTCTCAAAAGAAGCACAAATGGCCAATAGCTACATGAGAAATGCTCAATATCTCTGGCCATAAAGGAATGCAAATCAAAACAGAATTAAGATTTCATCACACTCTAGTCAGAATGACTATCACCAATAACACAAACAACAACAAATAATGGTCAGGATGAGGGGAAAAATTAAACCTTCTCCACTGTTGGTGGAAAAGAAAATTAGTTCAACTGATACAGAAAGTAATATGGAGATTCCTCAAAAAACTACAAATAGAACTACAATCTGATCCAGCAATACCATTCCTGGGCATATTCCAGAAGGAATGTGATTCAGGATACACATCCATGTGTATTGAAACACTATTAATAATAACCAAGATTTGGAAACAGACAAAATACTCTCCAAGTGATAAAGGAATTAAGAAAATGTAGGTAAACTAATGAATAGTTTTGTTTTTTACATTGGTCTGCAATGTTGCTACAGTTTGTATACAATCTCTGCTAACCTCAGTTTCTTTCACTATCTTATCTCTGTGTGTATAACTTACCCCATCTACCTAAAGATCACCTGCTTTAATGTGTGCTTTCCTTAAAAGGAGCTAGATGACAGTGTTGTATATTCAAAGGTAATAAGTCTTTCATGTCAGCCTCACATGGGCAGTAAATTCAGGAACACCCAAGGAAATGGGAACCCCTTACATATTTCAGAAATGACTTCAATAACCATTACTTTGATCTCTCCCAGGAAAATACAAATGTATCTATAGCAAAGTTCTTGTTAGAATAGACATGTTCTGCCCCCTTCTTTTACCCCTATCCATTTCTCAGCAAGATTCTACACTTTCTACACCCAACTTTTATGTCCAAAGTCACTTTGTTTGCTCCAGACCTTCTGAAGTAACAAATGTGCCAGCAAACAGGCTATGAAAACCCAGGAAATAACCATGACAAGCTATTGAGAACACCACTTTGCCCCCTGCCCTGGGGTTAATGTGACCAGTGATAAAGGCATGGGATTAAATGGAAGAAACCTGGACTTTGTTATCATGTTGCATTTGTGAATTATGGACTTAGTTTAGCTCTCTGAAAGTCAGTAGTCTCTCATCTTCAAAATGTGAATACAAGTAGTTTACCTATGGAACTTGGGACAGATACTTATCAAAGACACAAATAGGTAAAATAACACAATACTATTCAGAACCTAAGAATGGAGTCAATAAAAGCTCTGTCAATTTTTCACCCACAAAACAACAAATAATGTAGTATTAGGCCTGTAAGATAAATGTATGCATAAGTGCATATGTGATCATATATACATATATACATACACATGCACATATGCACACACACACACATATATATATGTATATATATATACATATATATGTGTGTATATATACATATATATGTGTGTGTGTGTATATATGTATATATGTATATATATATATGTATATATATATACATAGTATATATGTATATATATATACATATATATGTGTGTGTGTGTGTGTGCATATGTATATATGATGTATGGTGAGAGAGAACCAGACTGTATTAATGGGTCTATTTTAGGGGATTATGGGAAGGTAGAAGAGGAAAAGAGAATGATGATGAATAATATTGAAACATAACACAACTGTGTATGAAGATAGTATAAATAATAGGAGAGCAGAGAGATAAAGAGTAAGTAATAGAGGGAGTTAATCTGAGTAAAATGTAATATATACGTGTCTGAAATACCACAGTGAAGCCTCCTTGAACAACCAATAAACACTTAAAAAGTGAAGGACAGTAAGGTAAAAGAGGTCTTGTCTATGGGTGAGTAACAACGGGAAGGGGGAGGGTGAAAGATGCAAAATGCATTCCTGTATGGAAATAGAGCAATAAAACCTGTTGAAATTGTTCTAAGAAGGGTAGGAGGGGAAATGAGGAAAAATGATGGAAAGGGGTGCATTTAATTAAGATACATTGTTAAGCACATATGTAAATGTCACAGTGTATCTACCCTGTACAGCTATTATATGCTAATAAACAAAAATAAAGACATATATTATTTATAATAGTAGAATAAAGAAAAAAGACTAAATAGAGAAGAGAATAGGCCCATAATTTAAGAAGATTGTGGCCTTTGAAGTTCATTTTACTTATTTATTTTTGTGCTGTCTTTTTATTGTTTGTTTAATTTTGTAAGAAGGGTGGTATGAAGTAATGCATTACAATGCTTATATCGAGATAGCTTTTGATAGGAGAGTGATTATTTCATGATGATATTTGAAGCATAAGAGAAGATAGGTATAGTTTCCATTAAATTGGTGTATTTGGTTGGGACAAGATTTTGTTACTTTTTAAACTTTTATATTCTCTAATACATGAGATAAATTCAAAAGTGGATACTTACAAAAGTGGCGAAACATTGGAAATTTGAGTGACATGGATGACTAAAAGAAGAAATTGTGGAAAATAGTAATGCAAAATTACTTGAGAAGTATTTGAAAATTTCTGCATAGTGTTTAGAGCTTAGTTGTGATTGAACATATCAGTTATAATTGGTGACAACTTATAATGTAATAATCTATATTTCTCCCGCAAGTTTCAAACTCTTGTATATAGTTACAAAGTAGATTGTTGGATTAATTTGTTATTTTTATGGAAGTGTTAAAAATAGAAAAGGTCATTTTCAGAGAAAGAAGAAGGTAGGTGTGATTTGCAGTTGTTAAATATTACCAGTCCCCTGTTCACTTGAAAGAACTGTAGGTTGTCAAAGCACTGAACTGCTTGCATAGCTTCCAGAGGAGTGTTCACCTTCAACCAGTTATGCATGCATGCTGGACTATTCTTTGAAAATCTGGAAAGAGAATGTAGAGCTTGGAAACCTTGCTACTTAGCTCTGTTCAACCAAAGCTTTGACCTCTTTCCAAAAATCAATGTTCTAAATCCTTAAGTAGGATTTTCAGAGTGGACATTCAGGAGTATGGTAGATTTTAAGTTTTGCCAGTTTCACAGTTAAACATATACCTCCATTTATTAAGTTAAAGTATATCATATTCCATGGCTATCTATCTATGAAGATGGCTGCGACAAATGTTAGATGAAATTAAAGAATTTTGTTGTTCATTGTCTTCAAATCTAGTGATAAACTACTGCCACTTTTGACCACTGCAGTAACATGGAACATGAGTACTTACAATGAAGGATTATTGTGCCCTTGGTTTTTATTTATTGTGCAACAAGCCACGTGGTTAGGAGAAAGTAAGGTTCACCATAGTGTGTTCAGTGAATCACTTGATAAATGGTGATTATTTTATTTGAAAATATCTCTTCCTAAAACAAAAATTAAAGCAACTCAGCTTTAAGTCCCAGGTATATTGGCACAAATCCAAGTTGTGTATATATAGGCTCACACTGTATAGAGCTCAATAATGAATCATATGTAATGCACGACAAGACATGATCAAATGATGCTTCTGAGATGCCTATTCTTCAACATTATTTCTTCTCTATTCTTGCCTCATGTCTTACTTTGGACAGCTATCACAAAATTCCCTTTTATCCTTTTTGTTATTTAGTAAACATCATTTTATTGCCATAATAATAGGGGAAAATGGGGGCTAGAATTTGGGGAAGAGAAAATACTACTCCACTTCAAGAAATTTTCTGGTGATAACATGGGTAGTTCTGCCCCACTATAGCAATCCTGAAAGGGTTTGTTTGCCCCCAAATGTTCGAAGTTTTGGTTAAAAAGTAGGCACTCACATCTCTCTAAGCCCAGCTCTGCCACCTACCTCACCACCACATACAAACTTAGGAAAAAGGAAAAGTTCTGTCTCACCTGATATTACCCAATGATTTTTTTCCTGAAGTTTTGTAGGGGGTAATTTGCTTTTACTGGACTATCTTATCATAATGTTGGAGTATATGTTGCCTATTATCCATGATACTGCACTTGTCACAACCACTACCTGAAATCCTGTAAGTGGAAGCATGTTATCCCTTTCCCTCCTTGTGAAAGTCCAGCAAGGAAAGGTGGGTAATCATCTGACTACAATGCAGGCTTGGCCTTTTGTACAGGAACAAATGTTAGCTTAGCAGGATTTTTGGCTTCTCTGTGTCTCTGGGGAAATCTCTGTGCTATTTCACACATGGTCCCCTACAAGCTGTAGAAATACAAAATCCTCTGTGGGCTTTATCCTCAGAGTTCTGCATTTGGGCAACCCATATATATATATTCCATAATTTGCTATCTATGAGGATTTGGGGAATTTATTTGATGTTCTATTTCTTAACGTCTTCAACCATGCATAACTTTATTCAGGAGAATTATATACCTGAGAAGTTCAAGTGACCAAATATACATTAAAATATGTTGGTAAAATATTGAGAAATTTTTATAGTAAGATTGAATGTATTCTTTCTTGTTTGTTAATGGGCTATGGGGAAATCTTTTGATAAATACTAAGTGTTTCATGTAAAAAATTAGATACAGACATGAAAGCAGTAGTTTTATGAAAAACTCAATGAAAGAGGCATAATTATACAAATGAATTAAATTCACTTTTACTTTTAAAAAATTTTTATTCATTTATTTACATGTGCATACATTGTTTAGGCCATTACTCCAACCTGTCCCCATCCCCTCCCTCTCCCCTCAACCCCCCCCCTCACTCCTAGGCAGAACCTGTTCTGCCATTATCTCTAATTTTGTTGAAGAGAAGACATAAGCAATAATAAGAAAGACAAAGCATTTTTGCTAGTTGAGAGGATAGCTATACAGAGAGATTCCTAGTATTACTTCCATGTTAAAATGTGTTACCTACCAAGTTGATTCATCTCAAACTGACCTTTTCACTAGTTCCTGATGCACTTCCCATATTGACTTCTGTCACTTTAAGGTTTCTGTATTAGTTCTTCTGCAGTGGGAACATAAAATACTTTCATGTTTTGGATTTCCTACCTATCCCCATACCTCTATATGTACTCCCCCTTTATCATGTGACCCTAGTCCAACCACATTGCTATATTTGTACTAGATCTAAAGTCCACATATGAGGGAGAACATACGACTTTTGGTCTTCTGAGCCAGGCTAACCTTGCTCAGAATGATGTTCTCCAGTTCCATCCATTTACTTGCAAATGATAAGATTTCATTCTTCTTCATGGTTGAGTAAAATTCCATTGTGTACAAATACCATATTTTGTTAATCCATTCATCAGTAGTGGGGCACCTCGGCTGTTTCCATAACTAGGCTATTGTGAATAGTGCTGGAATAAACATGGGTGTGCAAGTGCCTCTGGAGTAACCTGTGTGGCATTCTTTTGGGTATATCCCCAGGAGTGGGATTGCTAGATCATGTGGCAGATCTATGTTTAGATTTTTAAGAAGCCTCCATATTTTTTTACCAGAGTGGTTGCACTAGATTGCATTACCACCAGCAGTATATTAGGGTTCCTTTTCCCCCACATCCTCGCCAACACCTGGGTTGGTGGTGTTTTTGATGATGGCTATTCTAACAGAGGTGAGGTGGAATCTTAGTGTATTTTGATTTGCATTCCCTTTTTCTTTTTTCTTTTATTCATATGTGCATACAATGTTTGGGTCATTTCTCCCCCCTTCTCCCCACCCACTCTCTTACCCACCCCCGCCCACTCAGTCTTCCCCCCACCTCCTCACTACCAGCAGAAACTATTTTGCCCTTATCTCTAATTTTGTTGAAGAGAGAGTATAAGCAATAATGGGAAGGACCAAGGGTTTTTGCCAGTTAAGATAAGGATAGCTATACAGGGAGTTGACTCCCATTGCTTTCTTGTACATATGTGTTACCTTCTAAATTAATTTTTCTAGAACTAATCTTTTGTCTAGTTCCTGGTCCCCTTCTCCTATTGGCCTCTGTTGCTTTAAAGTATCTGCACTAGTTTCTCTGCATTAAGGGCAAAAAATGCTATCTAGTTTTTTGGGTGTCTAACTTATCCTCTTACCTCCCTTGTGTGCTCTCACTTTATCATGTAATCAAAGTCCAATCCCCTTGCTGTGTTTACCCTTGATCTAATGTCCACATATGAGGGAGAACATACAATTTTTGGTCTTTTGGACTAGGGTAACCTCACTCAGAATGATGTTCTCCAGTTCCATCAATTTACTTGCAAATGATAAGATTTCATTCTTCTTCATGGATGCATAAAATTCCATTCTGTATGAATACCACATTTTCTTAATCCATTTGTCAGTAGTGGGGCATCTTGGCTATTTCCATATCTTAGCTATTGTGAATAGTGCTGCAATAAACATGGGTGTGCAGGTGCCTCTGGAGTAACCTGTGTCATATTCTTTTGGGTATATCCCCAAGAGTGGTATTGCTGGATCATATGGTAGATCTATGTTTAGATTTTTAACTAGCCTCCAAATTCTTTCCCAGAGTGGTTGTACTAGTTTGCATTCCCACCAGCAGTGTAAGAGGGTTCCTTTTTCCCGCATCCTCCCCAACCCCTGTTGATAGTGATATTTTTGATGATGGCTATTCTAACAGGTGTGAAGTGAAATGTTAGTGTGGTTTTAATTTGCATTTCCTTTATTGCTAGACATGGTGAGCATTTTTTCATGTGTTTTTTGGCCATTTGAATTTCTTCTTTTGAGAAAGTTCTGTTTAGTTCACTTGTCCATTTCTTTATTGGTTCAGTAATTTTGGGAGAATTTAGTTTTTTGAGTTCTCTTTATATTCTGGTTATCAGTCCTTTGTCTGATGTGTAGCTGACAAATATTTTCTCCCACTCTGTGGGTGGTCTCTTAGTTTAGAGACCATTTCCTTTGTTGAGCAGAAACTTTTTAGTTTTATGAAGTCCCATTATCTATGCTGTCTCTTAGTTGCTGAGCTGCTGGGGTTCCATTGAGAAAGTTCTTACCTAAAGGTATCAGTTCCAAAGTATTTCCTACTCTTTCCTGTACTAACTTTAGAGCTTAGGGTCTGATAGTAAGGTACTTGATCCATTTTGAGTTAGTATTGGTATAGGGTGATAAACATGGATCTAGTTTCAGTTTTTTTTGCAGACTGCTAACCAGTTTTCCTAGCAGTTTTTGTTGAAGGGGCTGTCTTTTCTCCATCATATATTTTTAGTGCCTTTGTCAAAGTTGGTTATAGTTGTGTGGCTTCATATCTGGGACCTCTATTCTGTTTCACTGGTCTTCATGTCTGTTTTTGTGCCAGTACCATGCTGTTTTTATTGCTATTGCTTTGTAATATAATTTGAAGTCAGATATTGTGATACCTCCAGTATTGTTCTTTTTCTTGAGTATTGCCTTGGTTATTGGTGGCCTCTTGTATTTCCAAATAAATTTAATGGTAGGTTTTTCAATCTCTTTGATGAATGTCATTGGAATTTTGATGGGAATTTCATTAAACATGTAGATTGCTTTTGGGAGTATAGACCTTTTAACAGTGTTGATTCTACCAACCCATGAGCATGGGAGATCTCTCCACTTTCTATAGTCTTCCTCAATATCTTTCTTCAGAAGTTTATAGTTTTCCTTCTAGAGGTCATTCACATCCTTTGTTAAGTTTACACCTAGGTATTTGATTTTTTTTTGAGGCTATTGTAAATGGAATTGTTTTCATATACTCTTTCTCAGTTTGTTCATTATTAGTGTATAGAAATGTTACTGATTTTTCTATGTTGATTTTATATCCTGCTGCCTTGCTATAGCTGTTGATGGTGTCTAGGAGCTTTTGAGTGGAGTTTTTTTGGTCTTTAAGGTATAAAATCATATTGTCTGCAAATAGGGATACTTTTATTGCTTCTTCTTGCCTAATTGCTCTGACTAGGAATTACAGTACTATGTTGAATAGGAGTGTAGATAGTGGGTATCCTTGTCTTGTTCCTGATTTTAGGGGGAATGGTATCAATCTTTAGCCATTAAGTATAATGCTTGCTGTAGGTTTGTCATATATAGCTTTTATAATGTTGAGGTACTTTCCTAGAGCTTTTATCATGAAATGGTGTTGGATCTTATCAAAGGCTTTTTCTGCATCTATTGATATGACCAAGTGGTTTTTGTCTTTTCTTCTGTTAATGTAGTGTATTACATTTATCGATTTTCATATGTTGAACCACCTCTTCATTCCTTGGATGAAGCCTACTTGGTTGTGGTGAATGATCTTTTTGATGTGTTGTTGAATTCGGTTTGCCATTATTATATTGAGGATTTTTGCATCAATGTTCATTAAAGAGATTGGCATATAGTTCTCCTTTTTGGAGGTGTCTTTGACTGGTTTTGGGATAAGTGTAATACTGGCTTCCTAAAATGTGTTAGGTAGTTTTCCTTCCTTTTTTATTTCATGGAACAGTTTAAGGAGTGTTGGTATTCGTTATTTAAAGGTCTCATATAATTCAGCAGAGAATCCATCAGATCCTGGACTTTTCTTTTTTGGGAGACTCTTGATTGCTTCTTCAATTTCATTTTGTGTTGTAGGTCTATTCAGGTAACTAATGTCCTCTTGGCTCAGTTTTGGATGACCATAAATATCTAGAAATCTGTCCATTTCTTTAAGATTTTTCAAATTTGTTTGAATATAGGTTCTCAAAGTTGTCTCTGATGATTTCCTGGACTTCCATGTTGTTTGTTGTTATCTCCCCTTTTGCATTCCTGATTTTACTGATTTGGGTTTTTTCTTTCCTCATTTCAGGGGTCTATAGACCTTGTTTATTTTTTCAAAGAACCAACTTTTTGTTTCATTCATTCTTCGTATGGTTTTTTTGGTTTCTATTTCCTTGATTTCAGCTCTTATTTTTATTATTTCTCTCCTTCTATTTGTTTTGGGATTTGCTTGCTCTTGTTTTTCTAGGAGTTTGAGATGTATCATTAAGTCATTGATTTGAGATCTTTCAGTCTTTTTAATATATGCACTCACGGCCATAAGCTTTCCTTGCAAGACTGCCTTTGCTGTGTCCCATAGTTTCCAGTAGGTTGTGTTTTCATTTTTATTGACTTCCAGGAACCTTTTAATTTTCTCCTTTATTTCATCAATGACCCATTGTTCATTAAGCATGAGCTATTCAGTTTCCAGCTGTTTGCATGTCTTTTGTCTTTATTTTTGTTGTTGAGTTTTAGTTTTATTGCATTGTGATCAGATAGAATGCATGCTATAATTTCTATTTTCTTATATTTGCTGAGGCATGCTTTGTGCCCTAGGATATGATCTCTTTTGGAGAAGGTTCCGTGGCCTGCTGAGAAGAATGTATATTGTGTAGAAATTGGATGAAATGTTTGTGGACATCAATTAGGTCCATTTGATCTATGGTATGTTTTAGATCTAGGATTTCTTTATTGATTTTTTGTTTGGATGTCTATTTTCATCCTGAGTTCATTTATCTCTTTATTTATCATGTTTGTTTTACTTTGGCATTTGTGCAGTGATTCTATAGTTTCTTTTATTCGTTCTTGTGCTTTCTCAAATTTTCCATTTGTGTTGTCTTGGAATTTCTTGAGTGTCTTCTGTACATTTTGGTTAACCATATCCAATATCATCTCTATAAAATTCTCATTGCTTACTTGTAGGATTTCTTCTTTCAGATTGTTCTTGTGGGCTTCATTGGGTTCTTTGTCATAGTTTATCTTCATTTTGTTTGAGTCTGGTTCTGGATATCTATTTTCTTCATTTCCCTCTGGTTCCTGTACTAATTTATTATTGGTGGGAAAATGGTTTCCCTCTTTTTTTCTGTCTTCCCTTCATTGCCCTTGCTATTGTTACTGTCCCTGTACTGTGTGTAATTCAGTATTGTCTAGTTTGTAATAGTAACAATGGTGATATCTGGAATGGAACAGTGAGAGGAGAGGGAAAGCAAAGAAGGTAAAGAAAAAGGAAAAACAAACAAACAAATAGAAAACAACAAAAAAACATAGCCAAAGAAATAAACAGGGAGAGATAGTGTACTAATCAATGGTAACCTAAACAGGTATTAGAGAGACAGAGAGAGGATAAAAAAAAATCCCCAAGTTCAAATGGAATAAAGTTTCAGTCTGAATAGTTTTGGTGTTAGTCCTTCAGCCTCCAGTCCTGGTGTTGGTGTCTGAGAAGTAGTTCTGTCATTGTCTCATAAAAGATGAAAAAACAAAACAAACAAATATTCTAAGTACAAATGCAATACAGTTTCAGTTAGTTCTTCAGCATCCAGTCTTAGTTCTGTTGTTGTCTCATCAAAGGAAGGGGAAAAAAAAAGAGTCTGGAGACAGCTTTTTGAATGTCTATCTGAGGCTGTGGCTCTCCTTCCACCTACTGTAAAACATCTGCTTCTGCAGGCTTTATTTATTGCAGATCTCAGGAATGAGATTTCCACTCACCTAGCCCTTCAGGCTTTGTTTATTTAGAGTTCTCCTGGACTCATGTCCCTTTTGTTTGCTCCAGTATACAGCCCTACCTGCTTGTTGCAATTGCAGTCTTTTTTTATTTAGAGTTTGCCTGGGGAGATGCCCCTGCCCCACTCTATGGTGGAGCGTGCCACACTTGTGCTGCTGTTGGAAGCCTTTCCATCTCCAAGCACACTGGGGGAGTTGCTGCCACTCCTGCCGCCACTCCTGCCTTATCCGGCCAGCTTGTTTATTTACATTTCACATGGGAGTGTGCCCCTCCACCCATCTCCAGTGGAGCTTCCCACATGACAGCCACTGTTACAAGCTTTCCCCTCTCCAAGGTTGCACCTTGGAGCAGAACCTGCCACTCTGCCTTCACCGGCCAGCTTGTTTATTTACACTTCGTGTGGGGAGGGCCCCTCCCATACTCTCCTGTGTAGCATGCCAAACTTTAGCTGTTGTTACAAGCCTTCACCTCTCCAAGAACACTTGGGGAGGTAGTGCCACTCCTGCCTTTTCTGGCTGGCTTGTTTGTTTACAGTTCACATGAGTACCCCCACCCCCAGTCTCTGGCACACAGGGCCCTCTTTGCTACATGTCTTTTTTTTTTCTTTTTTTTCCAGCTGCTTCTCTTTTATTCAGGTTGGTTTTTTTCTCTTTTTTCCATGGGTGAGGGTCAGTCAGTCCATGGGGCTATGCTGATTTGTCCCAGGGTTGTCTGTGGGAGTACTATGTGCTGCTTAGCTCACCTGGTGGTCTGTTTCTTCCAAGCAGGTTAGGAGTGGGTGTCTGGTGGCATGGGAGCCCTCCTGGTTTCTCCATTTAACGTGGTGTGGGACGCTATGCGTGGGTTGGGGGTGTGGAGGTGTCAGAATTTTGCATTTTCTTGGTGGTTTTTCCTGGAAGGTGTATCTCCACCTTCTCTCCAAGATTTTACTTTAAGAAGCATGTTTCTGCTTCCTCCCTGTAGTTGCCATCTTGGAATCCTTCTGCATTTCCTTCATGGCTAGAGATGGTGAGCATATTTTCATGTGTTTTTGGCCATTTGAATGTCTTCTTTTGAGAAAGTTCTGCTTAGTTCAATTGCCAATTTCATTATTGGTTCATTGATTTGGGGAGAGTATAGTTTTTTAAGTTCCATGTATATTCTGGTTATCAGTCCTTTGATGTATACTGGCAAATATTTTCTCCCACTCTGTGTGGTCTTTTCAGTTTAGAGACCATTTCTTTTGTTGTGTGAAGCTTTGTAGCTTTATGAAGTCCCATCAATCCATCCTTTCTCTTAGTTGCTGAGCTGCTGGGGTTCTATTGAGGAAGAACTTAACTATACCTATTACTTCCAGAGTGTTTCCTGCTCTTTCCTGTTCCAACTTCAAAGTTTTGGGTCTGATATTAAGGTCCTTGATCCATTTTGAGTTGATACTAGTACAGGGTGATAAACATGAATCTAATTTCAGTTTTTTGCAGGCACATAACCATTTTTCCCAGCAACATTTGTTGAAGAGGCTGTCTTTTCTTCATCATATATTTTTGGCACCTTTGTCAAAAATAAGGTGGTCATAGCTGTGTGGCTTTATATCCAGGTCCTCTATTCTGTTCCACTGGTCTACATGTCTGTTTTTGTACCAATACCATGCTGTTTTTATTGCTATTGCTTTGTAATATAGTTTGAAGTCGGGTATTGTGATACCTCCAGCATTGCTCTTTTTGCTGATATTTGCTGTCTTTTGTGTTTCCAAATGAATTTTAGGGTAGATTTTTGAATCTCTGTGATGAATGTCATTAGGATTTTGATGGGAATTACATCAAACATGTAGATTGCTTTTGGTAGATTGCCATTTTTACTGGATTGATTCTGCCAATCCATGAGCATGAGATATCTCTCCACCTTTTGTAGTCTTCCTTGATCTCTTTCTTCAGGGATTTGTAGTTCTCCTTGTAGAGGTCATTCACATCCTTTGTTAAGTTTACTTCTAGGTATTTGACTTTTTTGAGGCTATTGTAAATGGAATTGTTTCCATATATTCTTTCTCAGTTTGTGCATTGTTGATGTATTAAAAAGCTACTGATTTCTGTAAGTTGATCTTGTATCCTGTCATCTTGCTGTACCTGTTTATGGTGTGTAGGAGTTTTTAGGCAGAGTTTTTTGGGTCTTTAAAATATAGTCATATCGTCTGCAAATGAGGATATTTTAACAGTTTCTTTACCTATTTGTATTCCTTTTATTTCTTCTTCTTGCCAAATTTCTCTGGTTAGGAATTCCAGTACTATGTTGAATAAGAATGGGGATACTGGGCACCCTTATCTCATTTCTGATTTTAGGGGAAATATTTCAGTTTTTGCCATTAAGTATGATGTTGGCTGTAGGTTTGTCATTTATAGCCTTTACAATGTTGAGGTACATTCCTTCTATTCCTAGTTTTCCTAGCACTTTTATCATGAAGTGTTCCTGGATCTTGTTAAAGGCTTTTTCTGTATCTATTGAGATGATAACGTGGTTTTGTGTTTGCTTCTATTAATCTGTTGTATTACATTTATAGATTTGTGTATGTTGAACCACCCCTGCATCCCTGGGATAAAGCCAACTTGCTCATGGTGAGTCATCTTTCTGATGTGTTGTTGGATTTGGTTTGCCATTATTTTATTGAGGATTTTTGCATCGATGTGCATTAATGAGATTGGCCTATAGTTCTCCTTTTTGGAGGTGCCTTTGTCTGGTTTTGGGATGAGTGTAAAACTGTCTTCATAAAATGAGTTTGACAGTGTTCCTTCCCTTTCTATTTCATAGAACAGTTTAAAGAGAGTTGGTATTAGTTCTTATTTAAAGGTCTGATAGAATTCAGCAAAGAATCCATCAGGTCCTGCACTTTTCTTTTTTGGGGACTCTTTATTGCTGCTTGAATTTCATTTGTGTTATAGATCTATTAATCAAGAGGTGATTAATAAATTCTTTTGAATTATTTTGAATAATTCAATTTTGAATGGTCATAAGTATCTTGAAATCTGTCCATTTCTTCAAGATTTTCAAATTTATAGGACTATAGGTTCTCAATGTAGTCTCTGATGACTTCCTGGACATCCGTGGTGTTTGTTGTTATCTTCCCTTTTGCATTCCTGATTTAGGTTTTTTTCTCTTTATTTTAGTCAGGTTTCCTAGGGGTCTGTCAATCTTATTTATTTTTTCAAAGAACCAGCTTTTTGTTTCATTGATTTTTATATGGGTTTTTGTTGTTGTTGTTGTTTCTATTTCATTGATTTCAGCCCTTATTTTTATTATTTCTCTCCTTCTGCTTGTTTTGGGATTTGCTTGTTCTTGTTTCTCTAGGAGTTTTAGCTGTAGCATTAGGTTATTGATTTGAGATCTTTCTGTCCTTTTAATATATGCACTCATGGCTATAAACTTTCTTCTTAAGACTGCCTTTGCTGTTTCCCATATGTTCTGATAGGTTGTGTTTTCATTTTCATTAACTTCCAGGAACCTTTTAATTTCCTCTTTTATTTCATTAATAATTCCTTTATCACTAAGCAATTTGTTGTTCAGCTTCCAATTGTTTGCATATTTTCTGCTGTTGTTTTTGTTGTTGAGTTCTAGTTTTAATGCATTGTGATCAGATAGAATACATGGGATTATTTATATTTTCTTATGTTTGCTGAGGTGTGCTTTCTGGCCTAAGAGATGATTAAGTTTGGAGAAAGTTCCATGGGCTGCTGAGAAGAATGTATATTGTACAGAAGTTGGACAAAATATTCTGTAGACATCAGCTAGGTCAACTTGATCTATGGTGTGGTTTAGTTCTAGAATTTCCTATTGATATTTTGTTTGGATAACCTATCTGTTGGTGATAGAGGGGTGTTAAAGACTCCTACTACTACTGTATTGGAGTCTATATATGTTTTAGGTCCTTCAGAGTATGTTTGATGAAATTGGGTGCACTGAGATTGGGTGCATATAGGTTCATAATTGTTATTTCCTTTTGGTGTATTTCTCCTTTTATTAGTATGGAATGCCCTTCTTTATCTTGTTTCATCAATGGAAGTTTGAAGTCTACTTTGTCCAAAGTAAGTGTTTCTCCTCCTGCCTCTTTTTGGGGGTATTTGTCTTGGTAAATCTTCTTCCAGATTTTCACCCTAAGCAAGTGTTTGTTTCTGTCAATGAGATGGGTCTCTTGTAAGCAACAAATTGTTTGGTCTTTCTCTTTTATTCAGTTTGCCAAAAGGTGTCTTTTGATTGGGTTATTAAGCCTGCTAACATTCAGTGTTAATATTGATAGGTATGTGGTGATTCCTTTCATTTAGTTGTTTTTGTTGTTTAAGGGTTTGATTTTGTGCAGCTGAATCTATGTTACTCTCTGATTCTTTGTCTTTTCTTCTGTGTTTTGGTACTGCCTGTCGTCACATAGTTTTGTTTGCTGTTTTGTTTATAGCAAGATTGAACAGATTCTTTCATATTTGTTAATGGCTATAGGGTAACCTTTTGATAAATACCAAAGTATTGCATGTAAAAAATGAGATAAAGACATGAAAGCAGTGGTTTTATGAGAAACTCAGTAAAAGATGCATAATTGTAGAAATGAATTAAATTTATTTTACTGACTAAGCTGGGTGGGCAACTGCACCTTTTTGTTTTTTTTAAAAAAAGAGAATAATGTATGTCTTCATTGAGAAGTAGAAAAGCATTTGGGCTATTTTTCTTACTTACCAAAAAATATTAAAAAAGATTCATTAATAATGAAGAGTTTGATGCTATTGAAAATGTCCTGCAGGAATTATCACTATAATACAATACCTGTTAATGTTATGAGGATGGTGAAAATGAAGTACTGTTCTCAGAAGTTGTTTCTTTGTATTGAGTTGGAAAAGGTACAAAAAGAAAAAAAGACAGGGAAATAATGTCAATATAAACATCTGTAGCCATAAACATTGAAGATTTCATTTGCTTTAATGTTCAAGCTTTCATTCCCATAATATTACATTGAGAAGGACCTACTTTAGAATGTTTTAATTGATAGTATAAGCTATAGGATAAAGTATGCTATAGCAATATAGAATAGCAGTAGAAAAGTCAGTATATAGCAATATATCAAAGGTGAAAACATTTGGTTAATGTTTCAATTATGTGAAGTATCCAGTGGTAAATATGATAAATATTGTTGGATTCTAACAGCAAATAGAGATATATTCATATACGGTTATATTCAAATATGCTATTTCCTGAAAAGGTAAAACTTTCAGTTAAATTAAATGAATTTGTAGGTTAATGAAACACAATTTGGGAATATGGAGATAAAAAACAAATAAATGGAAAATAGTCTATGAATTATGTTAGCTTACTAGATGGGAAAATGTACAAAACTTCAACTACATTATTTCTACTTAATATGCTAAAACACACATTAGTGATATGATGAATTAATGTGGACAGCTTTCATTAGAGTTCTTAAAAAATCCTTAATAAAAAAACAGATTCAACCAGAGATACCTGTTGGTGGTGTACTATAATGGACAATTTGTTTACTGAATTAAATTGGCCAGAAAACCTTTGCACGCATTAAGAAAAATAAAAGGATATGATAGAAAATAAATGAAAAATTTTAGGAATTGATAGCCTAGTTTTACTACTAGCTTTTTGTCATTTTAGGTTAATGGACTTGATTTCTTGGAGACACAGTTTATTGTTCCAGAACAAATGAAATACTGTATTTAAAGTAGCTTGCACATTATTAAATGAAATTCAGGCAGACAGACACATAGTTTTAGATTATCTTTTGAAGTTCATGCTCTTCCAGTGGGAACTCTGAATTCAAAAGGAGCCACTGAGAAGGAGGAATGCAAATGATAGCATAGGATTTATATTGGAACAGCTTAAATAGCATATAATATTTTTAAATACAAAGAAAGAGAATGGGGACTTTATGTTTTTATAAGAGGACATGGATTTCTACAATATGAGCACCATGAATTTAAGATAATCAAAATATATTCTCCACAAATAATGGTTTCCTATAAGTAAACATTTAATTTCAGAGCTAAGTGAATTCTGGATAGTTACCTGATCGTAATTCAGTGGACATACTACTCATTCATTCCTTCCACACAATTAACACTGTTTAAAATGCTATGACATTAGAAATAAGAATGTTGATCCTGGGCTCTCTTAAACTGTAACAAAAAGAATTGTATTAAGTAGAATTTCAGGCTTGTTCTTCTCCTTTTAGAAGGAACTGTGACAGACTATGATTCAGTGGACTGTGTTGGCAAGGAGTATCACTTATACAGAACCTGAGTTTTAGCATAAGTGCAGGGGAATAGGGTTCTTGAACAAGCAATGCTGAATGGCAAGATGAACACAAGAGAGGAATGTTGTAGGGAGAAACTGAATGAATAAAGAAAAATGAGGATTTTAGCAACTTCTATGCAACCTATTTTACTCAGAATGATTCTTAAGGGAATTTTTAGGAAAGTTTACTTGGCAATCATGTCTACAGGAAATCTAGTCAAAAAAATAGATGTTTTAATTCTCAAAGGATTTTGGATTTAGAGTGAGGAAAATAGTTATTTGTTTTAGAAGTAGCACAGAGCCAAATAGGCCCCAAATTGACCAACATTGTGGTCAAGTTCAAAAAAGAAAAATACCTGTATATTTTATGAAAAACTGCTAATGTGTATAATAGTATAAATCCTTTATTTAGTCAAAACACTTGAAAGAAATTCTATTAACACTATAGGTCCAAATCTCCAGGTGAGGATATTGGGTTCTGAATTCAGTTCTAAATATTGTGTTCTAAATTACATTCTACATATCGGGTTCTAAATTTAAGTTAATATTTATACATATACAATTTTTTCTTAGTTTAGTTATTATAATATTTCCCTTTGTATTTTGTTAGAAAAATATTTCACAATTTTTTTCTATTTAAAAATTTTTAATTTAGCACTTATAGAGTGAAATTCCAATAACTCAAATTTTGGACTTTTTAATAACTGAGTTAATTTTTATAGGAATTTATATTTAATATAGTTAGATATATTTGTATAAAATTGTTTTAAAATCTGATGAAAAGTTTCAAACCAAGTAATAGTAGCTTCATGTCATTTTTAACTCACAGCTTGATCAATTAATAAATGTTTAAAATATAATAGCTCTTTAAAATTAAAATTATCAACAGTAAGTTTTGCCAAAAATTAATATAAAATTATGCTAAACCATAACCAAAAAAATCTTTGAATTACTTTTTAATCAAAGTTATAATTATAAATTCATGTTATATATCAAATCTTTTGGTGAGGCTTGTCCTAATTTAATGTAAGTTTCACTTTCCATTGTTAGGGCTTTTGTTTAGAAAAATTGCATTTGAGTTAAAAAATTTTGGTGATGTGACAGCAACCCCTGTGCTATCAGAATTGGGCAAAAATTCAAACATGAGTTTTGGTCAGAAGGAGGATGTACAGATTATCCTTTTAATATGATTTAATATTATTCATTTTTAAATTTTTTAGTCTGCAGACAACACTAGCTATCTTGATCTTCACAGACAGCTCTGCATGAGGATGTGGCCTTTTAACCTTAGCCTTATTTGTACAGATTTCAAGTCAACTGACCCAGGGAATTATTGGTATTTTTGCATGCTACCAATATGATATAGAACATTTTCCCATACAGACTTTTAGAAAAGTCCATAATTTTTAACAAATCAGTTTGTTTTATTTTTACATTTACTCACATGTATACATTTTTTGGGCCACCTCTCCACCCCCTTCCAGGCAGTACCTGATCACCCTCTTGTTCTCCGATTTTTTTGAAGAGAAAACATAAGAGCAAATGAGAAAGACATAGTGTTTCTGTTAGTTTGAGATAAAGATAGCTATACAGAAAGATTCCTAGCGTTGTTTCCATGCACATGTGTATTGCAACCCACACTGGTTCATCTCAGTTCTTAAGAGCAAGAGTCAATAGCCAAAATGGCCAGATTTTAATTCACATCACCTACTAGTTCTGTGACTTAACCTCTGCTTGTATCGATTTCCATATAAGCCAAATGTGGATAATCACAGCACCTGTTTCACAATGTTGCTGAGGACTAAATGAGTTAGAATATATACAGCTTAAAACAATATATGGTGCTTCCAAATATATATAATGTTCTTTATCTTCTTCCCCCTCAGAATGCTCTCCTTTCCCTTCCTCCTCTTGTTGATCCTCCCCAACTAATTATATAAGTCAAAACTTCTTGATTCTAGAAAGGAATAACCCATTCCTCTGCAACTGTAAACCTATGCTGCCACTCAAACACTCCCATGTAAATAACAATCTTCCATCCTGATTAGGGTAAACATTTTAAAAAGTGTACTGTCTTCACAATATTAAAGGCAAAATTGTTTTATAAAACTACATTCTAGAAATATTGCATTTTAGCTTAGAGATAAATTTGAATAAAATATTTTAGTCATATCAAGTTCATGATGCCTGATCCCATTTTGTCAACATTTTGATATCTATTTGAAATTTTTGCTAACCTTAAGTAGCTACATCAAGAATACCAAGAAACCCCATTTGATTTAATTAATTTCACAAATATGCTTTTCTTTTCCATTTATACATGTCACCTTCTATTGCTGGACTGCCTTTCTAAACTGTAAATACTTGTCACCTCTTTTAATTCATGCTTCAATGAGTAGTTTAAATTCATCCTCCTACATGGATTCTTTTTTTTTAACTTCAGTTGGTAATGATTGCTTCTATCTTCATTATAATATGTAGTCTTTTCTGTTATAGTCAATGTTTGAAAGTATTGAATTGTCTCTACTTGTTTTTATATAGAGCTTTGTATGCAAGTATTAATTATTGTTGAAAAATAAACTATGTGAAGAGCCAAGAATGAAATTTCTCTAAGGAATCAGTACCAGGATAATTGACAATCCCCATGAGCATCAGGTGTGTTTTTAATTTCATAGACATTGGTCCTTTGCAACAGATCCAATTTTCTGTTATTATTGCTGTTCAGAAACACTGCACCAAATTTGCACATATATCTTGAAGAAGTAGAGCATCTTATAAACCTTTTATAGGAATGCATTCGCTTTACCACTGTTTTCATCCTTTTTTCTGTTCTTAGTCTCTCTTTGTCCTGATTTCAAACTTCATTTATATGTTTGCAAATTCTGATATTCTTCAAGTTTCTCTGTATACCACCTTATGTCAAAGAGAATAAGAAAACAGAATAAACTGAAAATAATTATCCTTACCTGAAAATTAATTCTAAAGTGGGGAGGACACAAGCAAATAATTTAAAATGCATGAAAATGTATTTAAACTTATACATTTATTTCTTGATTTCAAAATAAACAAAAATTAACCATAGAAATATATTACATATGAACTGAAGAAGTACATGCATACAATTTAAAAATCAATCTGCACATATTTCATGTGTGTGCATGTGTGTGTGTGTGTGTGTGTGTGCGCGCGCACACATGTGTATCTGCTGGGAACACGACCAACTGAAAGCAGAGGCTGTCAAAGCTGTCCTGGAGTTGCACTTAGCTGAAGAAAGTTGTTTTGACTAAAAACATGTCTCCTTTTTGAGGGTAGTCTGCATCTTAACAGCTAGTTGATATAGGTGTGACAACTACCTGGTTCTCTTGTTCTTCTCCACTTCACCTCTGATGAACTATCCTGGCCAGCTTCAGAGCTCCTTGTGGAATTAGCATGTGTGTCTTATATTCTACTTCCTTCTCCTCAGATCTGCTTTTTTACTTTTTCTATAAAGATAAACCCTAAAATACTTCTTATTCATAAGAAGACATAGCGTTTTTGCTGGTTTGAGATAAAGAAATAAGCTTATTTGAGCACTTGTCTCCATCTTAGAGACTTCTTAAGGTGTATAAATTCTGCATAGGTAGATAGATAGATGCATACACACCTGCCATCTGGTTTTAGAACTATGAAACTAGTTAATACTGCAAATCCCTATAACATTTAGTGTGTACCTAAAAAAACTCAGTCCTCTTACTCTCGTGAGGATATATGAAATCTTTTCATGTTACTCCGTGGTTGAGTATTTATTTTCATCTAGTCTATAAAGGACTCAATTTGCTGACTGGGAGGTAGTAAGAATAACATGTAGACCAAGCTGCTTGGCTTTGAATCTCAGCTTTTCCACTAAGAACAGTGTGAAATTGAGCACTTACTTACTCTTCCTGGATCTCAGTTTGTTTGTAACAAAAGTTTAATAAAACCTACTATGCCAAGCATTTTTAGAACAATCAAGTGAGTCAACATGATTGAAAAAAGTCTAGCAGATACAAATGCTAGCTATTACCATAATAATAAAAAGAAAGCTGAATCACCCAGCTCTATACATTAAGCACTTTTTAAAAATGATCTTACTTAACTATTCCATATGGTCTATATCGGTAGCACTCTACTGAAAGATGACATAGAGCATCAATGAATAGGTGAATTATTTCCCTGACTCTTAGTATTATGAGAAAACAAAACTTTTAAGGGCCATGGGAGTTGTAATCCACTATATTTAGCCTATCAGGTTATAGTTATATTTAGATAGATGTTCTGGGCAATTCCAACCAGAAATTAAAAGGAACTACTTTTTTTTTTACTATTTTGTATTAGTGTACATTAATAGTACAAAGGATTTAATTGTGATAATGCCATAGTATAGTGTACTTTGAAAAAGTTCACTCCTTGTGTTATAATCCCTTAATCCCCCTCAAACAGTGGTGATTGGGTTTCTTTTTGCTATCTTCTTTCACACATACACATACATAAACTCAGTGATATTAAAGTGTATCTGTGATTTCTTATCAAATTTACCCATCAAAAGGATAATTCAATGTCCCTTCTCTATGAAAATGTGCCAGTCTTTGGGATTGGCAAGATAAATAGAGTATGTTGAAGATTATCCTACATAACTTTTCATGTTAGAAAAGGCCATGCCAGTTTTCCTGACAGCCCCTTGAACACCATCTCTTGGAGCCTTCAGTCACGGTAGAATAAGTCCAGTTTCCTTGAGTCCATCTTGTGCAAAAGCACAGAGAGAGAAAGATGGCAGAGGAAATCCACATACTTGGGGGACTCTTATTGGAAACTTAGTGGACTGGTGCCAGACATTAACGTAAAAAAGCTTCAAAATAATCTCATGACAGAGTCCAAGCAAAAACTTCTGAGCCAGTCATTTTCTAGTCTTGAGCAAAATAAATGATGATTCAAATATTTAAGCCATTCTTTTGCAATGATTACTTATTACTATCAAATTAGTTTAAAACAATGAATATTTGTCCCTTTCTAGATCCTAAGTTATTTAATTAATTTTATGTAAGGGAGTATAAGAAAGCATCAAAATGCAATGAAACAGACACTCATCTAAAAGATCTTTCATTTTTTAACTTTTCAAGACTTTGTAAATATTGTGAAATGATATTTAGCAAACGCTAAACATCATTCTGTTTTCTCTGTTTCTACCACAATGCAAATTTCTCTCATTTATTTCAGAAGTCTCAACAGGAGAGCATCCTCATCACCCAAAACACACACACACACACACACACACACACACTAACTTTGCTTTATATAGTACAACTTTTTTATTATTAAGATATATTGGGAGATCCTTATCAATTCATAATGGAGGCAGATATTCAGACATCTCAAAATTGAGAAAGAAATATCATCAAATCATAAACATTTTTTTCCATTGGAGGTCTTGAGAAACTCCTAGTCTATAATCAAATTATTATAAAATAGAGACAATGCCTGTTTCAGGACAAAAAAAAGTAGGAGGCTCTTAATACAGTATGTATACAACATGAAAATATGCATATGTTCGTGATAACATGTGAACATTTTCTTTTTAAAATAATACACCCAAAGTCCTGTGACTCCAATGAAGCAGGAACTCTCTAACAGTTTATGAAGTATGTTTTTTCTCTACTAGAAGATAGGCACATGACTGCTGGTCAAGAGCACTGGGCTTCAAACTTGATACTTACCAAGTGGTCCTGTTTTCTAATGAATATATACATGGATTTTTTTAATGTAATGAGAAAAAAATTTAAATATACATTATATCAATATTTTCTGTAGAAATTAGTAATTGGACCAACTTACTCCTGTATAGGAGAGGATGTTCTAATGTGTGTGCTTTAAAACACATTTTCAAACAATATGTACTCTGAATGTACTGTGCTTGATTTATTGTTTCTTTAAACAATATGGGGTGGAGGATGAAGAATTAAAGGAATGTTATTTTAAAATGTAAAACTTATTTTAGTTTTTATTGTAGGTAATCCCATCTTAATAATGAATTCGAAAGCACAATTTTGAAGGCATTTGGAAGCAGTCACCAATACTCTGGTCTCTTCTGGGAGTTGGTTTGTCAACTGTGGAGTAATAATTCTGATTAGACTGCACTGAAATGGATTTCTCTTACCTCTTCTGAGTTTGTGGCCATTCAGTCTTCACTAGAACCTTCCCCATCTTTTTGATACCCGAGTATTGTACATCACATCTTCGACCTCAAAGTAAAACTGAACCAATGGAAATGACAAGGCACGATTGGAAACACTAATATTGGTAGTTATGGGTAAAGACTCTCAGAGGAGGCCCCAGGAAATAAGACAATTTCACTGAAGTGAGTCACCACTGAAGGAAAGGGACTGTAACATGTGCAAGCTGCTCATCATTGTTATGCAGGGTGTCTGGAAAAATAGGAAAATATTAACAACTTCTTCATTAGCACTTATTATTTTCCCTCCTCTTTCCTTCTAGTAAGTTAGCTAAAGACTCATCTTGGTGATTCTTAAATTCCAATACTTTTGTGTGCACTCAGATATCCTAGTGCCCAGATACATTAATAACTCAAAAGAGAAAATAAATGCACTAATTGAAAGTATTGACAGTATTCTATCTAAAATTTTCTCAGGAACTTACATATCTTTTGACACAGATTTAAAATAATAGCCAATGACTCACACCCACACAGAAAAATAAACATATGAATGATAGATCTCTTCATACCAGTATTTAGCTGAATTCTTCCATCTCAGGAATTTCCATTTTCTTGAAATAAAATAGAGTTTGCTGTATCTTGCTGTTCTATTTTGGATTTTCACAAATCACTTTTATTTTCCTTTGGTTTGGACAGTACTGGGGTTAGAACTCAGGACTTCACACTTGGAAGTAGGCACTCTATTCTGTGAGCCATTGTTCCAGCCCTTGTTCATTTATTAATGTCCCAGAGATAGTCCATTCTCAAAATAATTATAGCATGACCAAAAATTAACACACACATGAGAGACTAATGTGTATTTAGAAACAAAGAAGTCCAAGTATTCTTTGGAATGTAGCATCTGTATTTAGTAGAGACAACAGCTATATAAGCATTTGTGTGCCACACAAAAAGAAATATCGAGTTTATCGTCCTAATTCTTCTCTGTCACTTTTGGCTGTACAACTTTTTCTTTCTCTTCAAGGATAATATGACTGTGGGGGAAGTGTGGTGAATAGTTAGGTTTGCTGTACATTTAAGTGTGTGAAAACCTATTGGAAACCAGGAAAGGCCCACAGTATGTTTTCATACTAAGGAAAAAGCAATCATGTGTACCAACTTATAGCAATAGAATACATCATGAAGAAAGATAGAGAGAGAGACAGAGAGAGAGAGAGTGTGAGAGAGAGAGAGAGAGAAAGAGAGAGAGAGAGAGAGAGATGAAGGCATATGCCACTTTAAGAAAAATTTTGTAAATAGGGTATGGTTCTTGAACTTTTAATTTCACTCCACTTTGATTTTATAAAGATAAGAGGACAGACCATAAAAATGACCCGTATTTCTAGGTTCTTTTTTCTTTAAGATGTCTACAATAAGTCTTGAAAAACATAGTGGTAGAATATTTCTCATGTTCACACA
This sequence comes from Castor canadensis, assembly GCF_047511655.1. NCBI lineage: Eukaryota > Metazoa > Chordata > Mammalia > Rodentia > Castoridae > Castor > Castor canadensis. The sequence goes on along the minus strand of NC_133392.1, from coordinate 102,588,471 downwards.
AGTTTTTCAGCTGCCCTAAAAATATTATTGATTGATTTATTCTTGGGTCATAACTAACACAGGAAAGAAAGCTATTATCAAAATATAGTTACATTCAAAAGATTTTGACTTTTCTCAATAAAGAAATAATACACAGTGCTTGACATTGCACCTATAATTTTATACTTCAGTGATTTTAATATAATGAATAATAGATATGTAATTTCAACTTTCAGCTCTTGTAAGAGATGGGTTTGCTTCTGCCACTTGGAATTTAAGTTCATGTCTATTAGCTTAAATGAGGGAGTTCCAATAGAGCAGTATGTCAGTCATCAAAACGTTCAAATTTATATGTGATTACCTTGTTATTTTCTTTCCATTTGAAGTGCTTATTTTCTTGGTCAGTGGCAAGTTTTCATATATACATCCAAAGACATTCTGTGTACAGATTGAGATAAAACTTAACAACAAAAATCAAACATTTTTATTCTCAACCCTATTCATAAGTAGCAGTTCTCAAACTGACCCTACAACAGGGATAATAAGATTTTCTAGGAATTTGTTAAAAGTGAAAATTCTCAGATCTTACCCAAGATTATTGATTCACCAACTCTAAATGTGGAACCCAATAACCTACTTTTAGCAACCTCTACCCATGGTATGTACTCAAGTTTGTAAGCCACTGACTTTACAAATAAAGTGAGTAGGATTAAAAACAAAATTGAGAGCTGGAAGTATGGCTCAAGTGGTAGAGCACTTGCCTAGCAAGCATAAGGCCCCTAGTTCAAATCCCAGTATCTTCCCCTCCAAAAAAATAACAACAAAAATCCCCTACGTAACCAAACAAAAAAATGATGGCCCAGTATGTAGAGAAATAAAGCAGTAATAGAAAAAAACAGGCAAATAAACCACCATCATGTGTTCATATTGACGTACTTTATATTATTTGTTTGCATAATAAAAATACATAAATTTTTACTTCATTGAAGTTATCAAATTGCATTGAGATATGTCACCAAATTATTCTCCCATAATAACTCTCACATTTAGATGCCACAAAGAAAATGTTACTCCCAATCTACATGTAAAAATACTCAAGAATTTTGTCAAAAGTCACCCAATTAGAGACTTTTTAAAATAATGTTCTGTGTTTGATGTTTCTTATAACTTACCTTAGTATAAAAAGGCCCATATGAAAAGAGATTGATTAAAAATATGACATATATTTAACATTCTGTATCAATGATATATCCAACTTTGGTTATTACTCTTATTTTTAAATGACATTGCCAAGTTTATCTGAGGAAACACTTCTACCTGTCAAGTTTTCATGGTGTTAATTGGTTGAGAAAATTAACCTAATTTAACTAGTACATTAAAGCTTGCTTATTGTATTGAGGTATTTAGATATTATGACATGTATAATAAAACATATTTAAGGAAAGTTTTAGTCTTTTCTTCCTTTCTTAGAATAAAATTGTACTCAATCATATCTATCTCATTAACTTATGAGGGATGTTTTGAGTATCTACTATATGACATGTCCTAGTCTAGGCACTAGAAAAATAAATATATGTCCCAATTCTTACATTCAAACAGCTTTCTTTATCTAGAAATAAAATCTACCAAGGACTCAACCACCAACACCTGGGCCTGCAGTGAGTGCAGCAATAGCTTCCTTAACTGTCTCCTTCATATACTCTTTTCCCTGCTACAATAAAAAATAAATCTCTTCAGTCATAAAAGAAATCATTTAATTATTCTGCCCAATGCTTTCTTAAAGCTTTTTATTACATTTAAGAGGAAAATACTGTTTTCCATACATAATAAAGTATACAATATCCAACCCCTGTGTATTTTCTGGCAAACATGGCTTTAACTATTTCCTTGTTCCTTCAACATGCTAAGTGTATGCTCAGTGCCGGTCATCTGAACCAGTTTGTCATTTAGTCTGGAACACTTATGCTCAGAAGATCTGCATGGCTTATTATTTCACTTCATTTTGTTCTCTATACAAATATCACCTCCCTAGAAATTCCTTCCCTGACAACTCTGTGTAAAATAACACCATACACACTACCTGCAGTCACTTCCAGATTTTCTCACTTAGCTGTACTGCTCCTTCAAAGTACTTACTAATACCTGATATTATGTCACACATACCTGATATTATGTCACACAATATATTTCAATTTATTCTTTTTAATGCTTTAAATTATATCAATTTTTAGGCATTCATTATTTGTTTATAATCTTATAAGCATTCTCTTCTACTAATACCTTCATTCCAAAAAGCTAGAGGGTTTTGTTTATCACATATTTTTGACATTACAGTTAAAATTTAGGTACATATAACAATTTAGGCATCATGAATAATCAAGTTGTTTTATAATCAAACTTTCATTAATGATAAAAGCACATAGCACAGTTATGCCTCAAATAATATTATTACAAAGCATATGCAAGATAAATTGGTAGATTTGAACAAGAAAATATAAAAAGATAGAAGAGCTCTATTGTCTATTGACTAGATCAGACATTTACTGATCTAGGAAACAGAAGCAATAAACTGTATGTGATATGCAAATAGAGTAAACTTTGTAGAATGATTAAACTTTGAATAAAACAGTTAACATGGCAAGAGTCATCCTCTCCATATCCATACATATTCATTAATTATCTATCGAGGAAAAATAAGTTTATGACAAACTACCAATGATTACAATTTTTCACATTCTATAAATCAATGGATGAAAAGTTTGGTTTGTTTATGTGTAAAAATAGATAGGGAGCTCTCTACTTTTTATACATAAATCTGTGGTGGAATATGCATGAATTTGCTTTTTCTCAAATATAACAAGTTTGTTGAAGCAATATTCTTTTATTTTTCCTTATTATATCCCTTACCACATATAATAGACTATATTTTAAGTTAAAAGTACTTAATATATAAATAAAAGAACAGCAACACATCTGTGCTTACTTTTCACAAGATTTAGAGCTCTTTTCTCTTTTCTTTGAAGTCAGTTGCTTGTTATCCTTTCTTCATTAAAATTTATCTTTTATTTATTATTTTTTCTTTTTTTATTATATGATTGTTCTTAGTTGTCAAGTGCTTTTCACTCCAATTTAATGTTGCTGCTTACATCCTGGTGCTGTCAGTGTTATTGGTAACATTTTCATTAACATCAACCCTTTTCTTTTCTTCTAGGTACACAGTTTTGGTGTATAACTTGCAAGATTCTGTATGAACACTGCCCATCATAAGTAAGGTAAAATTTTTCTGGAACTGTTGCACTCCCTTTATAAAATTATGGGCAATTAGAAGACACCTAGTATCCGAAGTAAGTTTCTATAAGTGAACCTGACTTTGAAAAACAAATAAGGAGGCAAAGATTTCTAAAATTCATTGCCCATGAGTCAATATGAAGAAACTGAACTGATTTTTAAGAAATAATGTGCTATTTTTAATGTTTTTCATTTGGGTTTGGATAAACCTGGGAAGTAAATTAAGCTGTAATATTTTAGAAATACTTCTTATCTAAGTGGAAAATATTAATGGCCAGAATCATTATAATTTGTGATGGATAACAAAAGAACTTACATGCCTTCAAAGAGAGAAGTGTACATATATTGGAAAAGGACCTGAAATGAATATTACTTCTCATCTTTTTTCTTTCTTTTTTTTTTTTTTGTTTTGGTACTGGGGTTTGAACTCAGGGACTACACATTGAGTCACTCCACCAGCCCTTTTGTTTTTGCAATGGGTTTTTTCGAGATAGGGTCTCACAAACTATTTGCCTGGGCTAGCATTGAACCTCAATCCTCCTGAAGTCTATCTCCTGAATAGCTAGGATTACAGGTGTAAGCCACCTGTGCAAGGCTCTTTTTTTCTTTTCTTAAAGTCATATACACTTCCAGAAATATTTGTAAAGAATCAAAGTGCAAAATGGCAATATAAAATATATAGATTCAAGAATTCAAATGATATAAAATATAGGTGGTAGCATGTTAGTACAAAGCTTTAATACGAAATATGAGTAGTTAAAAGGCAAACTGTATTCTCCATGTGTGGATTTGAGATATATATTTGTTGGCTTACCCTTTAGCATTCCTGTAGTTATTGAAATTTAATATGAACCTATTTCTTTTTATTCATTTCAACTTTCTGTTATGTAGTGCATCAAATTATTTCCCTTTCCCCATAATTATGAGGTTAAGACATAATAAACCAATGAAATGTAGTTTATAGCAGGAAAGAAATTAGAAAAGTCATTATATTTGTCTTTGAGGTGAATTATAATAGTTTTATCATCTACCTGATATATAATTTTCAATAATATCAATCAATATAATCGTTATAATTTTGGCATGTAACTAAGTGCTTAGGAAGAAATGGCCCAAACAATGTAAGCACATGTGAATCAAATGAATAAAAAAAATTGTCATTAATAATGATAGTAGCTGCTACTACTGAATGCATACTACATATTTGCCATTTTATTAGTCCTTTTACATGTTATTTCACTATTGTCCTTTTGAATTAATCTGAGATAATTAGTAATGTCACTTTTTTACCAATAAGATTTTACTGGGGTCTAAAGAAGTACCTCAACATCCTAAACCAGAGAAAGCTGAAGCAAGAATTTAAAACTTGATATATCTTGCTCCAAGTTGTCAATTTTGTTCACATTGTTAAGAGGAAGGGCCCTATAAACTTTAGTATGTTTGCTATCTCTCCTTGTTTCATTGAGTGATTAATAGTACCTTAAAACACAAAGGAACTCCTAGTTTGTCATTGGAGACAATAGGGATGACAATTAAGCTGTCCCTCCATGTAGCCATCTTACTGGGAGACTGGCTAATTTCTGAGCGCCAGGGAACTACAAGGACAATGATAGTTAGAAGCAAATAAACTTGCGTAAGAATCTTGTTCTTTTAGAATTGGTAGCACTAGTGTAGGACTAAGCAAGGGTTGCCTTAATGAGAAAAAAGAGTCCTGTTGTCCTGTGATACTACTCTTTGTTCAACTGAACTGTAAGTGACAACTAAGGTACTTCCTAGATATTTTCTTCAGTTGGGTATAGAATCAAAATGAACCATAAAGAAAAAAATTCAATGTATGTTTGATGACTACAGCTGTCAGAGAAGAAGTATGAGCATTCAATTTTAGTGGATAAAATACCTTGACCATGCCTTGAAGTAGATGATGTTGGATTTACTCTCTATATCCTTTTGCCTACCTGCTTTCTCCAAGGCTGCAAAAGAAAGTTCCTTGCTTTCTAAAAAAATTGCTTCTCAGCCACTTTCTTCTCTCTTTTGCCAGAGGATATCAAGGAAGTTGTTCAGCTACAAGTCAAGTCTAACCTGACTGTACAGGGTTTTCTTAATCTCAGAGAGAGCTATTACCCAGAGAAAGCGGTTATTATTACTACCAAAGAGGTACTAAGTAGATAAACTCTTTGACTCTCTGTTTGTCCAGCTGTCTTTTGATGATTCTATTTCAGGATTCACATTGTTTCTCTGAGGTTCCTCAGAGAGACTGAGTTGCAGTTACCCATAGCAATATCTCAGTTACTGTCCTTATTGCTTTGCTATCTCTTTCCCTATTCCCTCACTTGTACCTCCTGGTATCATGTCTCAAATAAAGTATAGGCAGTGAAGTTCGTGCTTTAGTCTCTTTTTGATGAACCAAATCAAAGATTATTCTCTAAAGAATGTTCTTGAAAATCTAGACAGAATCTCTAATATAAACACTTTTTACATATATGTATATACACACAGATAGATAGACAGATAGATAGAAAGATAGATAGATAGGGAAGAGCCATTGGAGTTGTTTTAAAAAATAGTTTGATTGTTATTCAACTCTGCAATAAAATAGTGTATAATGGACTAGATAAAAATAGTAATAACTATGTAACTAATTGTGTACACTGGTAAAATTTTCTAATTCCATTTGTATATTATAAAACTAATTTAAGAGTTGCTTGGGATTATTTGGTATGAGTCACTTGGTCACTCTACTCTTTCCAAGAACAGACAAAGGAATATATATAATGAGCAAAACTGAGATATATAGGTCAAGTTTTTTTTATAACTCTTGACCATGAAATAAAACAGATTTCCAGACAGTATCATATGCAGCAAAGCTGTTCTATGACTTTTTAAATTTCCTCTTGTTTCTCTGCTATTCCCTACCTAGATAAAGAGTGATAAGAATTATGTCATTCCATGAAAAACCTATGAGATTTTTTTTGCTAGCTATGCTTCATTCTATTGCATTCATTCAGTAAAAAATTATGAAAAAATCTAACCAAAAGAATATTAAACAGAATTTTTAACCCTCTTTTCTATAAATTATAAAACAGTTGGTAGTGTATGTTCTGCAGTGATTTCCTGTATATGTAAGTGAGTGGACAGACTGAAAGGCAGATATTTGATGGGTTGGGGTGATACATATTCATACAGTTGACACTAAAACACTTTCTTCTCCACTATTTATTCCACTTTACTTATTTCTACTTGCTAGAGTGGTAGACATATTAAAATATTAATTTTCCGCTTTACTGGAATGATTTCAAAGTCAAGTGCCATTAAAATTCTGAATGTAAATATGAAAAGGAGGATATCGCTCACACTAATCCCCTTCATTGGTTTTTTAGACTATTTATTTGCTTTTTTTGAAAACAGATAGTATTTCAAAATTTTTAATTGCTTTTGAAGATGCATGCAGAGGCCAGAAAAGGTGTCACAGTCTTATGAAATATTGTCTGTCACTCAGAAATCATTGGATAGTTCCCCTCCATAAGCTTGTAAAACAAAGAGCAGCCTTTTTGGAGGCAGGTCAGTGTGTGACGGTCAAGGCCACATTTCACTGCCATAAAGAGCATTTACGCTGTACTCTTTCCTTTTAAGTTGCTATATATTTCAATTATAAGAACTAGCTGAAAAATTCCATGTAGGGCAACTCTGTGTGAGTGAAGCAATTGCTCACCATTACCAGGTTTGGAGCACTGAGCAAAAGTAGGGTTAAAACCTCTAAGAAGAGATTTGTCATTGTTACTGGTCAGAGGGATTTAACTATGTATTATTAATTTAACTTAATGTGAAAGAAATGCCATAATATCCATCAATTTTACTTTCATCTTAATTGGCTCTTTGATTATGATGGCACACAGAATCTATTGCTTAAACACCTCCCCCCAGCCACACAAATGAACACCCACACATGGTTTATAACAAGTACATAGCTATACAAAAAATTTTAGCATGTATTTTTTTTAATTGCACTCTTTCTCAGCATTCATATTACTAGCCAAGATCCATCCCTTCAGTGTGCATGAAACAATGGGGCCATAGTATACCACAAAGGCAGCATATAGTACGTAGTCATTGTCTAGACTGTTAGTGAGGCTTCTGCTCTTTGAGTAGCTGCCATGGTCTGAACTAGATGTGACTGAGGAAAAATCTAACAAGGGTTGACAGAGGAGAGCCCACCTAATGCCATAAAGGTTACACAACTTGCTGTGCTTTGATAGAATAGAGTTAAAACTTCCTGAGTCTTGAACATTTCACATGTGTTAACTTGTTTAATACACATAACCACTTAAGGAGTTAGATAGGATTCTTATTATCTCTACATAGAGATTAGGTAATTGTCTCAAGGTCACTTAGCTAATAAGTAATAGGAAGAATTCAAGCCAAGTAGCCAGCCTCCCACATTCTTGCTTTTAGACACAGTAATAAATTTTGCCTTACCATAACTATGAAACAAAGAAGAGTCACTCTTCTTGCTTTGTCTTTTTTTGTGTGTGTATGGTACTGGGGTTTGAACTCATGGCCTACGCTTTGAGCCACTCCACCAGCCCTTTTTTGTGATAGGTTTTTTTCGAGATAGGGTCTCAAGAACTATTTACCTGGGCTGCCTTTGAACTGCAATCCTCCAGATCTCTGCCTTCTGAGTAGCTAGGATTACAGTGGTGAGTCACCAGTGCTTGGTTTGCTTTGTCTTTTTGATATCATAGGCACTTATCCCATACTTTTGTTATTTTGAATATCACATTCTCCAGATTAAACTATGTCATTTTGGAGGGTTATAAAACACTCAATGTAAAGTGGATTTGGATTAGGTGATGAAAACAGAAGTAACAAAAGCTACCTCATTATACCAATATGAGTTACTCAAAATTATTTACCTTTTTGGAGATAATAGCTGCTTTCTGATCTGAACATATGAGAAGATCAAGTTTATCATTCATTCATTCATTCATTCATTCATTCTTTTGCCTTTTTCAGGCTATTGAACCTTCGTGTGAATGTTTGGCATCATTATGATTAATACTAGGAGTCCATCCTATCAGATTAAGGCAATCCGTACTTACTTCTTTCACATACTACACTACTAGTCACAATTTTTCCTTTTTACCACAGGTTACCATATAGCAGAGGTATTATAAAATATTTGGAGTAAGAAATTGTATGCCTAATAAATTAGTTTTAAATGGAATTGAAAAATTATTTTGCTAGGAAATATTAAAGTTGTTTAATGTGTATCATAAAACATTGATTTCAGCCACCAACATCAGTTATAACCTAATTCACTCTGATATCAATGATTATTAGGATTACAGAAAAGGCTACATTCACATTGTAGCACCAAACCACAAAAGTATTCAAAACTATTTATACCTCTTAAACATTTTGTATACCTATTCTTATTTACTTCTTCCATAATTTTCCCTTTCACTGGAATGCTTAATTCAGCAAGTTCTTATATATCCTTTCAACCTAAATCCAAGGATCAATTCATAATGACTTCCTAATCTTGCTGCCTAACCTATGTAATCCTCCATTATAATTTCAATGCAACTGTATAACTCAGACATATAATTCATCAGGTTAACTGTTGATTTAGTTGTGCTTCTTCATTGTAAGAGATTATGCTTTAGGAAAGAAAGAACCTTATTGTACCCGACTTTTATAACACATTCATATTATAAACTGAAGATAGAGCAATAATTAGCAAATATTTCTTCTTAACCTATATGTCACATGATAATATAGGACTGCAGTAGACAAGATACAGAATGGCCGAGTTTCCAGCTTGCTCCACTATGTATTTTATATAATCTGTGACACGATGATGGGTATGAACTGTGACTATGATGGGATAGTCATTCTTATGACAATATTGCAAATACATAGTTTTGTTATTGCAGACTAGTGAGGGATAAAAAGACAGTCACTGTAGCTAATTGGAAGAATAAAATATCTATGCTGCCAACCACCTATGAGGCCATGTGGCAAGGAAATGTGAATGAACAAGGAAATGTACATGAGTTTTGATTAAAGACACTAAGTTTGTGGTGATTTTTATACAACACTGGAAATTTAATGCAAATGAACATTTTTTAGCTTTTTTAAAATTTTATTTTTTTATTATTCATATGTGCATACAATGCTTGGGTCATTTCTCCCCCCCTGCCCCCACCCCCTCCCTTACCACCCACCCCTCCCCCTACGTCTCCCACCCACCCCCTCGATACTCAGCAGAAACTATTTTGCCTTTATCTCTAATTTTGTTGAAGAGAGAGTATAAGCAATAATAGGAAGGAACAAGGGTTTTTGCTAGTTGAGATAAGGATAGTTATACAGGGAGTTGACTCACATTAATTTCCTGTGCATGTGTGTTACCTTCTAGGTTAATTCTTCTTGATCTAACCTTTTTTCTAGTTCCTGGTCCCCTTCTCTTATTGGCCTCAGTTGCTTTTAAGGTATCTGCTTTAGTTTCTCTGCGTTGAGGGCAATAAATGCTAACATTTTTTAAAGGTGGAGGCAAATAATATAATTCAAACTTTTGTGGATTATTTAACTTCATTGTTTTTCATTTCATTTGTGTATAAACCACCTTGAAATTTTACCAATTTATAATTTCTGCTAACTTTTCTGGCCCTGTGTGATTCCAGTTTATATCAAACGCTGTGACAAAATATATGTTTATGCATCTCTTTATATGTTTGTTTATTCATTTTTGCTTTTACTCTCAAAACTTAATAGCCCAAAGTAGCACCTATCATTTCTTGGTCAAATTCATTCCCCACTCAAAATAATATGTATTACATATGAAAGAGTACTACTTAGAAATTGACAGATTTATACCCCTCACTAACAACACAGCAAAATTACAAAATATGAAAATTAATTTAATTAAATTAGATATAGGAAATTCATTCCTAATAAAACTATTCATATTACAATGGATCACCAAGATTCAAGCATTTCTGTTTCTGGATATTTAAAACAAAACTGGTAAGGCTTATTTTTCTTTCTGAGATTGTTTTTTTCAAATCTGAAAACAAGTGATTAAACAGTCTCATGTCCTTTAACTCCAGGGTTCTTTCTTTTATTGCTACTTGTAGATCATTGCAAAGAATCTGCAGACACTTTATTACATCTTAAACATGTAATAGAGTAAAATGGTTAATAACAATTTGATATTTTATATCTTTTACCTATGTGATCTAATGTAAAAATTCTACAGATAAATCATTTTCTGGCTTGAAATTCAGAAAATCTTAGGAAACAACACATAATCTTTGTATGAATATGACATTGGTATAACAAATTTGTTTTGGATTTTGATTCTACTATTGATTCTATAATTTGATTTAGTTATTTCACTTCTTGAGCATTATCTTTACAAAATGGATGTAATTAATATGTAAGATGTACCACAAGTAAATTTCTTATTAGAGTAATTGCTCTAAAATTACCCCAATTTATTTCATATTATCATTTCACCTTTTCTTCTTTTCATCATTTATGCTTCATTTTCCACATTTTTAAGATAATGATAATGCAACCTGCAATATATTTTTCTCTGAAACTTATAATTACAGGTAATATTTGAGGAAAATTTTAAATTTGGAAATAATATGAATTAGATGTTCTCAAAATGTAAATTATTGCATTATTCATATCTTGGAAATTTAAATATATCTAAATGAATTAAGTAAACATAATTGGATACACTTACTCAAATTAAGTTGCATATCTTTGGTATAAAGTAAGATTGGGCAGAGCCCCTAAATATAATTAGAATAAGCATAGAACTACAGTTGTTTTCACAACTTTTTGAGCTCTACTGACCAAAAGAAATGCATCTTACAACATAATTAAATGTATATTCATGTATATGCAACAGAAACAAAGGTTTCATGAAATAATACTCAACCTTTTTGGCAGAACAAAGATCCCCACAAATTTTTTTTACTATTTTTAATTAGCATAATGTTATTTTGCTTTTTTGTGGAGTACAGTGTGATACTTCATTACATAATGTGTGATGATCATATCGGGGCAATTAGCGATTTGTTCTCTTTAAATATTTATCAAACTTTTAGATGAGGAATTGAGGTGCAGAGAAATAACATAACTTTGTAGGTAAATCAAGCCCTTTCACCAAAACATGTGACTACCATGCCCATAAATTTTTAGACAGTCCTGTGTATCATCTCTGAGGACGCGAGGTTTACTTCACCTCTTCTTGAATATTGGCTGGCTTTCTGACTGCTCTCACCTAGAGAAGACAATGCAAGTTGATACTGTACCTGTTCCTTGTTTCAGGCCTTATGAGACTGGTGACTTTTACTTTTTACCATTTCTCTTCAATTCTAAGTGACCTACTGTTTTCACTTCCTGATCAACTGATTACACTGTCATGAGTATGCAATTGTATAAGCAAGATATTTGCTGCCTCCAGGCTACCTTCTTTAATTCCAAAGAAGCTGAAGTCTTGCTTATTTTATGATTTCCACTGAAAACAAGAAGAGAAAAAATACTTTGAAGGCCTTGGGTACAGGCATGAACTAAAAATATAATAAAATTATACTTCAATTTTTTAAAGACTGACTGGATTATCTGTGGATTGAGGAACAGAAGAAAAAGTCTGTAGATAACTCATTTCCCTCCTTTTATTGTATGAGAGAGAACTCTCATAGATATGAGAGATATGGCACATTATTTCTCTTCTTTTTCAGTACTTTTAGTAATAATATGTTAAGAACATCATCCATAACTTCTCTTTCACCTGCTCAGACTTCTATAAAAGGGTTTTTTTTAGTGTTATAAGGATGGGGTTTAGAATTAGACATTCTGGGTTTCAATTTTACACTACCTTCCCTATCTATTTGTTGATTAACCCTAAACTTTATTTCTGTGACAATCAGAATTTCCATCTGTAAAATCAGTCACTACCTTACTCACATGGTCATTTTTTTCAGTAAATGAAATAACATTTATAAAGCATTTCTCACAGGACATATAGAATAAGCATATGAAATGCAAACTCTTATCATATTTATTATTACCTACAGAATTGAGATCTAGTTCTTTTTTCTTATTCCCTAACTTCAAAAAGGTACTATAAATAATATAACTATTATATGGTAAGTTATCATTATTTTAATAATTTAGATTGCTATATTATTTAAGCATCATAATAAATATAAATTTACAATTCCAAAGTTTAGATGAGGAAAGTGAGATACAGAAATCACATAATGAAACAGGTAAATCAAGCCTTTTCACCAAAACTTGTCACTTCAAAACCCCTGCATGCTTGGGCACTTATGTTCATAAATAAAACTAGATGTATTTTGTACACTGGAGAATAATTTGCATAACTCAGAACCATATGTAGGGACTTTTATTAGCATTTTTTCTTCACCTAATCTACTACTAAAAACATTCATATTCCTCTCTGATACTTTACTACTGGTAAGTATATATGTATTTATTTTAATGAAGCTCCAAGGTATTGAAGGCATCTATTGAATATAATAAAGAAATTCAGGTGAACTAATACTTATATGATTGCTTGAAAAATACTTGCTGAGAGTATATCATATATCAATTTATTTAATTCTCACATCCATCCTATAAAATAGGCTAAGCAATTAAAATTCAATATTAAAGAGTAAGATAAGAAATGCATGATATAGTGAAGTAGAGGTGACTAATTAAATACATGTAATTCAGAACTTGAGAACCAAAAAGAAGCATTTCTTGTGTTGTAGTATTTAGATGGATTATCTTGGGTGAATATATTGGAGGTGGTTTTCATAGGAAGGCTATGCCAAGCTATAAGCATTCTTTCCTACTCAGGCAGGTACTTAGAGGTATCCTAACAGCAGCCTTCTATGTCCTATCACATATAAGGGTTCTCAGATATATTAGTCTGCATTTTCCCAAAAAAGAAACCAAGAAGGAATTAATCATGCAAAAGAGTTATTAAAGGAAATACTAGAGAGAAAATGGGATGAGGCATTTCCTTGGAGATCAGGAGAAAACCATGAGTGTGCTATGCCTGCTTTGAAGTAGAAGAGGCAGACAAGAAGAACCAAAGGCAGGAAGGAATGAAGGAAGGAGGGAAAGAGATAAGGAAGGTTGAGGACCACAGTATAGTTTAAAGAATGTTTGTACAAGCCTTTCATTAGAAGTCATAGGGAATCCTGTATCTACAGGCAATGGGGCTGCCTCAGTGTCCTCTTCAGTCATTGGCTAGGAAAAGCCCTTGAAAAACATGGCTTTAGTTCAGATGAGGTGACGGAATTTAGAATATTCCAGTTGGATCCGTGAATATTTAGGCATCCTGAAGTAGGGAATCTGAGAGATGCATTTCATGGTCATCATATTGAACATGCCCTGTATGTTGTAAGTCACCCTATTTCTCTTGCTTATTTGTAGTAGTTAAGAGCTTCAGAATCAGACTGATACAAGATTCAATCCTAGTTGCCATCATTGTGTCTTGCAGCAATTATCTATCTATTCTATGCCAGTTGATAATAATTTAGAAGGAATATTTTAAGTTCTTTCTCTATATCTCTCAAGTATAGGCAATAAAACTAGTCCCATAAGAATTATGACAATGAATGAGACAGCAGGTTATTAAGTGAAATTTTGAACGATGCCATTGGCTTAGATTAAGCCCTTTTCCTGGGTCCAACAGACCAAAACAATACAGAGTTTAATCACAGTAGCTGAGCTTCAAATTATTGCAGGAAGCTGTGTAACCAATTAACTAATTAAACTGTGTCCAATTAAATTATCTTTATATCTTGCTTCTGTTTTCTGTAAATGCTGTCAGATCATGTTCCTGGGTGTTCCTAGAGCCTGTTCTGGTTCTGGGGGACTCCCCAATTCTTCAATCATTGTAATTTTGTTTTATTTTGTTCATTTTGTATGTAATTGCTTTATTAACTATAAATTTAATCATTTAAAGGAATTTTCCATTTAACAATGTGTTAAGAACTTAACATTCATTAGTGAATAATAAATAGCTATTGTTATTACAACAGAAACTCTCATAACCAAATTCGTCATCCTTCTCCATTTTTTTTGTCTCTTACATGCTGAATAGTCCAGAGTATTAGACTTTTCTCTGAAACACCCATCTGGCTGCCTCAAGTTCAGCTGTATGAAAGTAATCATTTTTCATATATCATCCCGTCATGTAATTAGTTAATTAAATTATACTTTGTATAAACTGGCTTAGTATTACTATAAAAAATAGATGCTGTTATATGAAAGTAGTGCTTTTGAGAGGTTTCTAAAAAGATGGCTCTAAACATTTACTGTGAACAAGCTATGGGAAAAAGGAATAAAATTATGAAAATCTATGATTCTGTATTTGGAATGCATTACAAAGTCCTTAATTTCTTCCTTCACTTTAGTAAAATATACTAAAATGCATGATATATGTTCAAGTAGTTTTTATAAGACATAAATTGAAGAAATCAGCCAACACATGCTCAGAAGCCATTTTTTTCTTCGAAATAATGAATATCCCCAAGTATATTTAGTTAAAATTAAGTTTTTAAGGCACACCTGTGTTATTTATATTATTTTTTTTTTGTGGTTCTCTACCTTAACTGATTTCTATCAACAGGAACACCTTTATTACTTTGTTGTATCAAAGGGCTTCTATTCAATTACAGTTAACCTGAATAATGTCATTTATAAAACAGGATTGATAGCACCTGTCTGCCTCAGGTGGTTGCTGTAAGATTAATTGAGATTGCCTATGTAAACCATTAACTACTGTTTCTAGGGCAGAGGATACACATAATAACTGTTAACCTTGAATCTTCCTTTGGTGTTTCTTTTTATGCTCCATATTCTTTTTTTCTTTAATTTTCACATCCTTTTTTTACCCCCTCATTTCTTTCTTCTTTTCTAATACTCTCACACTATTTATACCTTAAACATTAATTCCAAAAGTTTAGTTTCCTCTCTAATTTAGATTCTTACCTGAATAGTTGAAATCAAAAAGAAGTACTGATTGGATTAAACCAGAAATGTGACTTCCCAGTTAAGCCTGGAAGTGAGGGGAGTTGGGGGGGAGAGGGAGAGGGGGTTGGAGGGGAGAAATGTGAAATGTGAATAAATGAATAAAAAAAAGAAGGAAACTAAGAAGATGAATCTGGTTGATACACTCTCTATACAAGAAAGAATATAGAATGCTTAAACTGGTTAAAACCACCATAAGAAAGGAACTAAAGTAGAATGAAGAAAAATAGAGGAGATGAACCAAGTAGGGTTATAATACATATACGCTTGGAAATGTCACAAGGAAATTTCTTGTTTAACTACTTTTATCTCAAATAAGGAAAAGTCATTTTTCTCTTTTTTTCTTCTATAAAAACAGAGAATAGGAGGGTGAAGCAGGTACTGTGGGGGTTGGGAAGGGGTTACCAGTGGGGAAGGAAGTGGTGAGGAAAGATGTGGAAGAGTCAATATGGTGCAGAAAATGTGTACACATATATGTAAATGTAAAAATGATAGCTGTTGAAACTACTCTAGGAATGGGGGGACAAAAGAGTGGTGGAGGGAATGAGTTCAAGTATGATATATATGATACATTGTAAGAACTTTTGTAAATGCCAAAATGTACCCTCACCCAGCACAACAATAAAAAAGAATAAATAAATAAATTTTTAAAACGCCATAAATTATTTTAAAAGTAATGCGTTTATTTTCTACTGGTGATTTAATAAGTTCATAGTAATCTAGGGAATTGGAGATGTTTCTTGACAGACTTAGGGAAGAGAGAAATAGAACACCAATTACTTTCATTATTTTTCCTTTTAAAATTATACAATTTCTTAAGAAATAGATATCATTTAAGTCTATTTTACAACCTTAAGTACTGCTTTTGAAAAGTCTTTAAAATTAATAATGAATTGAATTTATGTAAAAATCAACATTTGCAGCACATTCATGGTGCAATTCATTATTTAAGTTTTAAAAAAACAGGTCCATTAATAATTTCCTGACATAAGTGGGCAGGGGGAAGTTGACCTTTAACAAATTCAGGTTACTCAGTATTAAAGCATTTTGTAGAAATGCTTTAACAATTACCTTGCTAAAATCTAGGTATTGAGAAAGAACTTGAAATATACAGATTAAGTTTAAAAGGTGTACTTGTGCCATAGTTACATAACTGAAATCTACTTGGTCACAAAATACTTTCAATGTCATCAAGAATCATATTTTCAATGCATATGAAAGAGGCCTTTGCTGAAGCTTGTTACAATTCATTATGCCAAATATCTTATAAGAGAATACTATGAATCTATAAATCTTATGAATGATTAAAATCAATATATCTGGCTTATTTGATTGCATTAAAAACATTTTATGTGGTGGTGATTTAAGTTCTTTTGAGGAGAAGTTTCTGAACAATGATATTATCCAAAAAAGTGAGAGGCCATTAGTTTTAACTTCCAGTATGTTGAGTTTATATTGCACTGTGCCATTAAAAAGACATTTTCTGTCTGTGACTCTGTGCTTCCTAATAGGCAGATATTAGGATATTTATCTACCTGGCTATATTCTCAGCCAATATTTGTCAGTCTTATTCTGCAAAATTGCAGTAGAAAAAGATTGGAAAGGAAGGGACCCAAAAAGAATAGACCATCAAGAAAGTAAATATGCATGCTATCAAAGGGTGAATGTTTTCACTTTTTTATACATTTTTGTTCATTTCAGGTATTTCACATGCTAATATTTCTTAACAATGGCTACATAGTTTCTTCATCTATATGCAAGATTGTTTTATGAAAGGCACCTCACATCTTTATGTGTGACAGGGAAATAGAATATAAGTGAAAAAGAAACAATTTAAATACAGGATTTTTCTTCTGTCTTAAAAACTGTAAGAACAAAAGAATTCTTAGATGAATGGAAGGTATGCACTAAGTCAATATGGATATATACTTCAGAACTTACTCCAATCATTTTATAATTTAAACTACTGATCCCTCAAATCTTAAGGCCATGGAAAAAGAAACATTCATGATTATAATCAAAGATACATTACTTGTAGGAAATCTTTCAATCATCAGTGTCATTGGATAGACAAATGGAATTTTTTGTTGGTAGTCAGTTTTCCATTATAGCAACAAAAAATGGTCAGCTTTAAAAGAAAAAAATCTCTTTTACTGGTCATGGGTTGGAAAGGTCAGGTCATGGTTGTTCAGCCTTGTTGCATTTGGCCCTACGGCAAAGGAGTACATCATGGCAAGGAATGCATGGTGGAGCAAACTATTCACCTCATGGAAGGTGGGAAGTGAAAGTGCGAACAAAAAGAAGAGGCTGGAGTTCCAGTATTTCCTTCAAAGGCATTTCCCCCCCCACAGGCCAAAAGATCTTTGATCTCTTAAAGGTTTCACTGTCACAATATTGCTAATGGATTGGGGACCAAGCTTTTACAACTTAGGACTTTTGAGAGGCAATTTTTCAAACTATAACAGCATGAAAGTTCTAAAGAAAAAGAAATGTAGCCAAGATAACAGCATTAAAAAATACATGCATTTAAATACATCTAGCATAATGATTTCTTATTAAGAAAATTAGAATGCAAATGCACTGCCCAAATACATATAAATATCCACTATTCTGAAGCATTTATCTTCTAATATAAATGTGTCAAAATAGTAATAAAATAGTTTATTGAGGTATAGAATGTAAATAGCAATTTCAAGTAAAAGAAAAGCATTACAAAAATGTATTCCAATTATTCTTCTAGTATAGTGCCCAAAATTATGAAAACAAATTAAGCATTAATATAGCAGTGCTATAAACTTCCTGATATAGCAGCTTTTTGTGATAAAATTAATATATGGTAAAATATATATATTTCCTTTTTATTTCTTTTGGTTGGAATGTGATTTAATGAAATGCTACATCCTTTGAAGATGAATGATATATTTGGTATTGGTACTATTAATTGAAGCCTAGGACATTAGGTAGTCTATACTACTATTATTTGCATGTAAGTATGTGTATAGTGCTGATTCAAATATGTAGAAATAAAGTTGTCAAAAATGTAATAGCTCAGGGTCATTTCAAGTAGCAAAGAGAAGGATACAGCACAGGGAGATGCTGGTAGACCATGGCATGTAGTTAGGGATCTTATGTTATCTTTTGTCTTCAACACTTGATCTCCATTTTCTTCTGAACATCACAATCTTATCCAGCAAGAAAAAAAAGATATGAGAAAATTTGTATGTGCTAAGCCTATAAAAGCCACACACACATCACTTCTGCTTACATTCCACAGATTATATATAATTCAAATTTTCACAACAAACTTTGAGGGAAGCAGAGAACAATACTCATCTCAATGTACAGAATCTCTATGTGAAATGTATTGTTCTCACTGTTAGATTATCTCTACTTCTAGTCTTAAGATATTTAACTCAAAAGGCAATCCATCTGCACCAAAACTCAATATATAACAGTCCATTGGGTAAAAGACATCCATATAAAATAATTAAATTGGAAAGACAAGAAATGGGAAAATAATGAAATTACAAAGATGTAGAAAAGAATGATGATGCTTTATAGGACAGACATTGTGGTCTTGTGCATTGGAAATGAAGACAATTCTTTGATTAATACTGAATAGTTTCTCAAAAGAAATCTCACTTTTCTCAAACTTTGCACTGTGGACACATCCATTTCTTGCTTATAATTCTCCATGGCCAGACACAGGTATTAAGAAAATAATTTGTTTAGGGGCTAGAATAGTTTTTATTCCCTGCTCTTCTTGATTCATCCTTGGAATTCCAAAATTTATTAAACACTGTAAAATATTTTTCATTTTTGATCACACTTGTTTCTTGGCAACATAATTTCCCTTAAAATCATGGGCTATAATCTAATAGTCAGTCCCAGGTACTAGTAAGTACACCCAAAGTTCTTGCTTAGAAATAATTCTCAAGGCTTCTTTAGCTTTATTGTTTCTTGATTCTATAACTGTCTTGCTCAAACTATTAATAACTTCCATTAAAGCATCTAAAGAAAAATACACTTAAATGGGAAGATAAGTAACCTATTTGACACTTGCCATAGATATAAGTGGGATTTAAGAATCCCTTTTTAAATTTTTATTTTATTTTTGAATCAGTATACATAATTAAATGAGGGGATTTCATTGTGATAATTCCATACATGCATATAGTATACTTTGAACAAATTTCTCTCCTCCATTATATTCCCATTCAACCCCCTTTTGAAACCATGCTTGTTGGACTTCATTATGCTGTCTCATGTATATTATATATATATATATATATATATATATATATATATCCTACTTTGACCCTCTTCACCATCCCCATACTTAGACTTTCTTAGTCATGGCCATTTGCAACTGTATCTTCTGTGTTTTAAGGTCCAGAATAGAAGGGAGATATATGCAAACCACCATAATGGTTGAATATTTCAATACCCATGTTTAATAATGGATGAGTGAACTCTAGGCAGCATAAACTTAGAGATCTACACATAGACACATCACAGTAAAAAAACAAGAAACATTAAAAAAAAAGAAGTCTTAACAGTAGAAGGCTATGACTTCTCACTTACAAAGCACCTGTAACAAGATTAACACTTTTGTCATGATAAACAATGGAGGGCAGAAGGCAGAGCCCAGAATCAATTGCTCTCTCCAACTTTTTTGAAAGGCTTATTCTTCACTTTGCCAATGAATCAGTGTTCCTCTGTACTCATTGCTATCTTAAAATAGCATGCCAAAAGCAGAAGAGTATCTATATTTAAAAATAGTATTTGTTTTTTCACTATTTTTCTTACAGCTGAATTGTCTTTTATGTTTTGCAGATGAAAGAGTTTCAAAGTAAGTAAGTCTCCATATTTCTAGGTTACAATTTCCTTTCTCATTATAGCTACTTTCTAATCAGTAAGACAGGACAATATTCAAAGTGCTGAAAAGTACTGTCTACCATTAAGTCTATATCCAGAAAACTTATCCTTCTAAAACAAAGCAGACAGTAAGGTTTTTCTGAGATAGACAAAACTGCAGAGTATTCATCACTAAGAGACCTACACTAAAGAATATACTAAAAGGGGTTTTTCATTCTGTAATGACATAGTATCAGAAGATAAAGAAAATACACACAATGAACTATAACACACCACTAAAGACACCAAAATGCTTATGTAAAAGACAGTATAAATGTACCTTTGTTTGTAACTCTATAAAAAGATAACTATATAAAATAATGATTATAAAACAATATTGATTGATTTATAATGTATAAAGATTGAATTTATATGACAATAGTGGCACAGACTAGGAGTTATAGGCAAAAAATTACTGAAGTAAATTTTATAATTAATCAAATTAATATGCTATAAATATGAAGTAGATTATTTTAATTTAATGTGTTAATGTAATCCTCAGGAAAACTACCAAGAAAGAATCTTAAGAATAGGATCAGTGAAACAATAAATAAATTAAAATGGTAACTAGAAGATACCTACTTAAAATAATAGAGGGTGTACTAAGGAAAAGAGGAGTGACAGAGAGATAAGGCATAAAAATGACAAATATCAATTATAACCCCATAATTATCAGTGATTATATTGAATATAAATGGATAACACTTTTCAGTAAAAAGGTAGACATTGGAAGAATGGATTTAAAAACACATGATCAAACTTCATGTTGTCTAAAAGACACACATTTTAGATTGATAGGCAGAAAAGAGTACCTATATCAGGCAAAGAAGAATTTAATATATACTATTACTATGGAAAATTAAGGATATTTTATGGAAATATATACATATATATAAATATATATATTTATATACATGTATATATTTATATATATTCATCTAACAAAAGAGAATCAAAGTGGATGAAGCCAAAAGCAGACAGGTTAGAAGGAAGAGATAAGGAAATTAATGAAAAGTGGAGATTTCAATACTCATATTTAATAATGGATAAAATAACAACTTTATAAGATCCTCAAAGAAGTAGAGGATTTCACCAACTTTATAAATAAATTACATTTGGTACACATTTATAGAATACTGAACTTGATAACAGCATCACCTTGAATGCACTCAAATATTCTCCCAGACACATGTGCGAGGCCATAAAACAAATCTCAATAATTTTTTTAAGTTTAAAATGATATGAGGAATGTTATTTGATCACAATGGAAAAAGTTATAAATCAATAAAATGAAAACAATTGGGATATTCACAAACATTTGATAATTTCACAATGCATCCCTTAGTAAGCAATGGGTCAAAAAGCAAAGCAAATTAGAAAATATGCTGTGATAAATGAAGCACATACAACTCTAACACTTGTGGGATGCAGCAAACCCTCATTGAAAGAAAGATCTCAATTTAAAAATTGATTCCTCTACCTTAAGGAAACAAAAATAGAAGAACAAATGAAACAAAACACATGTAAGATAAATAATAATAAAGACTAGAGTGAAAATAAATGAAATATATATTTATAAAAGTTCATCAAACATTTAATTTTCTCTGACATAATTGACAAATCTTTAGTTACATTGACCAACCAAAAAGGAGAAAAGACTGAAATTACTAATGAAGAGTGGAAGATGACAACACTACCAAACTTGTAAAAAAAAAAAAAAAGGAAAATAGGATGATTGTAAACCAACATGTTGTAAAACTTAGATGAAATGGATAATTTCCTAGCAAAATACAAATTGTCATGACTTACTCAGAATGAAGTGAAATACACTAGTATCAATTAAAGGAATTGAATTAATAATAATTTTTTAAAAACATGATTTCCTGACTGCTTCACCAATGAATTTTATCAAACATTTAGGGAAGAATTAGTAGCAATCTTACACATTCTTAAAAACAATGGAAGAGAAGCTAACTCTCTTATTCCGTGAATGTCTATTCATTCATTAGTACCTATCGATATCAAAACCAGAAGAAAACTGAAGATTAAAATCATTCATGAATATAGATGCAAAAGTTCTCAACAAACATTCAGACAAGCAATCCCAGCAGCATCTATAATGGATTATAAAGTAATATTTATCCTACCAACACAAGGTTCGTTTTAGTGTGTGAAAATTAATCATTAATACACATTTTAATGTAGTAATGAACAAAACCTTAAATTCTAATAGATGAAAAAGTAAAATCTAAGATTTTTCTGTTATAAAGACCTCCAAAAAACTAGAAATATAGAGATGCATTCTCAGATTGATGAAGACCATTACACAAAAACCCACAGCTAGCATCACAGTTAGTTGTGAAGATCAAAAATAAGACAAGGAATTCTACTTTCACCATTTCTATTTCAGTAGTGTCTTGGGAGGTTCTGCCTGAATCAATTAGGTGAAGGAAAAAATAAGATAACCAGCAATCCTACCAGTTGTCTTCCTAACCTATCCTTAAACCTCCAGGGAAGGTATTTTACTCCTCTTCTATCTCCTTATTTCTACAATCTTCTGTCTTCTTCACAACCTGATGAAAACCTTTATCCTTGTATAATTAAGAAAATGGAAGAAAAGGAGAATTTACATTTCTCCCACCCTCCTACCATCTTATTTGCCCTTGTAGCCATATACTCTGTCTTCACCAACTATGTTGGGTCAAAATGTACAAATGTTAACACTCTTGCTTTCCTCTTTCCCTTTCCCTTTACTGCCACATTTTTCTCCCGTAATTTCTACACATGATTTGTAAATCCATTATAACAATTGACACTTCATAAACTTTTAAAACTCGTTTGGGGAAATCCAAGAAGGTGACTAGAGGGAGGAAGCAGAAAGCGTGAGCTCCATAAATCAAAAATGTTGCTGAGATGCTGGAGCCACACTTGGCAGAAAAAAAACAAAAAGAAGAAGCAAAACTCTGAGGCCCTGAACCTCCCCAGTCCATACAAAGCTTCTCCACACCACATTATACTGAGAAAACAGGAGGGCTTCTGCACTGCCAGATACCAGCTACAAACCTGCTGGGAGATGCAAACCAAAAGGTGAGCAAATAAGTGGTACACAGTATTCCCACAGCTAACCTTGGGATAAACCAGCATAGCCCCCTGAACAGACTGACTCCCACCCCACAAAAAAAAGCAAAACAAAACTGAATAATAAACAAGGAACTGAAAAGGAACATTCAGCAGAAGGGGTGGGGTTCCCTGAGAGCACCAGGGAATGGGGGAGAGGCAAAGAGCTGAACTCTGCACAAACTTTCAGTAAACAAGCCTGGAAAAGTAGACAGCCAATGATCCATTGCCCTGGAGAAGGGGGCAGGACCAAAGAGCTGATCTCCATGTGAACTTTCATTGAACAGAGCCTGGAAAGGCAGACAGGCTGACAGTAGGAAGGAGATGAGCTGCTGCCTGACAGAGGGCAGATAGCAGTCCACAAAGCTCATCCCCCAACCCAACCATGTGACAAGACTACACAGCTTAAAAACTAGCACCAAGACTGGATGCTGAAGGAGTAACACCAGAATTACTAAGACTGAAATTCTATTGTTCCTAAATCTGGGATTTTTTTTTCTTTCTAAGTGTTTATCTTGTTCACTGTTTAATCACCATCTCTCCCTGTTGATTTCTTTGGTTCTCTATTTTTTTTCCTTTTTTTCCCCCTATTTCTTTCTTGGTTTCATTATTTTTAGTATGGCAAATTAGCTAATACTAAATTACACACAGACTAGGGACAGAAACAGCACCAAGGGGAATGATGGGAAGACAAAAGAGGGATGGAAACCATTCTCCCACCAAAAAAAAAAATTAGTACAGGATCCAGAGGGAAATGAAGAAAACAGATGCCTAGTTCCAGACTCCAACAAACCAAAGATAGACAATCCCAAGAAACCCAATGAAGCCCACAAGAACATTCTGAAAAAAGAAAATCTACAAAAAATCACTGAGCATTTCATGGAGATGGTACTAAACAAGGTCAAAGAAAACATACAGGAGGCACTCAAGAAATTCCAAGACAACAAAAATAAAGAATATGAGGAGACACAAAAACAAATTTATTTAGGAGCCCTAAATAAATACTAAAGTGAAACAGAAAGCACCATAGAGAGATAAATGAATTAAGGTTGAAAATTGACAATATTAAAGAGGAAGTGACCCATGATATGGAAAACCTCAGAAAAAAGAATGAAACAGGAATACAGAACACAATGGAAGGCCACTCCAGCTGACTAGAACAAGCAGAAGACCGAATTTCAGAACTTGAAGATGAAATGGAAATTAAAGGAAAAACTGAAAGACTATTACTCAAACAACTCAAAACCTGTGAAAGGAATATGCAAGAATGCAATAACTCCATCAAAAGACCAAACCTGAGAATCATGAGCATTGAAGAAGGAGAAGAGGTCCAAGCAAAAGGAATTCATAATATATTTAACAAAATAATAACAGAAAATTTCCCAAATCTAGAGAAAACTATGCTCACTCAGGTACAGGAAGCCTCCAGGACACCAAAGAAATTTGACCAAAATAGAACTATCCCACAACATATTATCATTAAAACAACAAGTACAGAGAGTAGAGAAAGAATATTGAAGGCTGTAAGAGAGAAAAAACAAATAAAATACAAAGGTAAACCCATCAAAATCACAGCAGATTTCTTAATGGAAACCTTAAAAGTAAGAAGAGCATGGAGTGAGGTATTCCAGGCACTGAATGAAAGCAACTTCAACTCTAGGATACTCTACCTAGCAAAACTATCATTCTAAATAGATGGAGCAATAAAAGTCTTCCATGATAAGCAGAAACTAAAACAATATGTGAACACCAAGCCACCACTACAAAAGATTCATCAAAGAATTCCACACACAGATAATGAAAGCAAACAAAACCATAAAAGACAGGCATTACCAAACTACAGGAGAAGAAAAGGAAAGAAAGTAGAGAGTAACACTGATTCAGTTGCACACAATCAAACCCTTAAACAGCAAAGACAACTAAATGACAAGAATCACCACATACCTATCAATACTAACACTGACTGTTAACAGACTTAATTCCCCCACCAAAAGACACTGCTTGGCAAACTGGATTAAACAGGAAAATCCAACAAACTGTTGCCTACAGGAGACCCATCTCATCAACAGAAACAAGCACTGGCTTAGGGTGAAAGACTGGAAGAAGATTTACCAAGCCAATGGTCCCTGAAAACAGGCAGGAGTAGCAATACTTATCTCAGACAAAGTAGACTTCAAACCTACATTGATCAAATGAGATAAAGAAGGACATTCCATACTAATAAAAGGAGAAATACACCAAAAGGAAATAACAATTATCAACCTATATGCACCCAATGTCAATGCACCCAACTTCATCAAACATACTCTGAAGGACATAAAAAATATATAGACTCCAACACAGTGGTAGTGGTAGACTTTAATACCCACCATCACCAATAGATAGGTCATACCAAAGATCAAATGGGCCTAGCTTATGTCTATAGAATATTTCATACAACTTCTTCACAAAATACATTCTTCTCCAAAATTGATCATATCTTAGGACAAAAAGCAAGCCTCAGCAAATACAAGAAAATCAAAATAATCCCATGCATTCCATCTGATCACAGTCCATTAAAACTAGAACTCAACAACAAAAACACCAGTAAAAAACATGCAAAGAGTTGGAAGCTGAAAAACACATTGCTCAATGATCAATGGGTCATTGATGAAATAATAGTGGAAATTAAAAGGTTCCTGGAAAGTAATGAAAATGAAAACATGACCTACCAGAATATAGGAGACTCAGCAAAAGCATTCCTAAGAGGAAAGTTTATAGCCATGAGGGCATATATTAAAAGGAAAGAAAAATCATAAATTAATGACTTAATGCTTCATCTCAAATTCCTAGAAAAACAAAAACAAGCAAATGCAAAACAAACAGAAGGAGAGAAATAATAAAAATAAGGGCTGAAATTAATGAAGTATGAAAAAAAGACAAAGAATTAATGAAACAAAAAGTTAGTTCTTTGAAAAAATAAATAAGATTGACAGACCCCTGGCAAACCTGACTAAAATGAGGAGAGAAAAATACTTGAAGAACTTATATTATAATAAATTGGAAAATCATGAAGAAATAGACAGATTTCTAGATACTTATCAAGATACAAATTTGAATCAATAAGACATTAATCACCCAAACAGATCTGTAACACAAAATGAAATTGAAGCAGCAATAAGAGTCTCCCAAAAAAGAAAAGCCCAGGACCTGATGGATTCTGTGTTGAGTTCTATTAGACCTTTAAAGAAGAATTGATACCAACCCTCTTTAAACTGTTCCACAGAATGGAAAGGAAAGGGACATTGTCTAACTGATTTTATGAATCAAAAATTACACTCATCCCCAAACCAGAAAAAGACACCTACAAAAAGGAAAACTACAGGCAATCCCCTTAATGAATATTGATGCAAAAATCCTCAATAAAATGTTGGCAAACCAAATCCAATAACACATCAGAAATATCATTCATCATGACCAAGTTGGCTTCATCCCAGGGATGCAGGGGTGGTTCAACATACCCAAATCTATAAATGTAATACTGTACATTATAGAAGCAAAGAAAAAGCCACTTGATCATCTCAATAGGTGCAGAAAAAGTCTTTGACAAGATCCAACACCACTTCATGAAAAAAAGCTCTAAGAAAACTAGGAATAGAAGGAAAGTACCTCAACATTTTAAAGGCTATATATGACAAACCTACAGCCAATATCATACTTAATGGTGAAAAACTGAAAACATTTCCTCTAAAATCAGGAATGAGATAAGGGTGCCCACTATCCCCACTCCTATTCAAATAGTATTGGAATTCCTAGCCAGAGCAATTAGGCAAGAAGAAATAAAAGGAATACAAATACGTAAAGAAATTATCAAAATATCCCTATTTGCAGATGATATGATCCTATACTTTAAAGACCCAAAGAACTCTACCCCAAAACTCCTAGACACCATAAACAGCTATAGCAAGGTGGCAAGATATAAAATCAACTTACAGAAATCATTAGCTTTTCTATACATCAATAATGAACAAACTGAGAAAGAATATATGGAAACAATTTAACTTACAATAGCCTCAAAAAAAAATCAAATACCTAGGAGTAAACTTAACAAAGGATGTGAATGATCTCTACAAGGAGAACTGCAAACCTCTGAAGAAAGAGATCGAGAAAGACTATAGAAGGTGGAAAGATCTCTTGTGCTCATGGATTGGTAAAATCAACATAGTAAATGGCTATACTACCAAAAGCAGGGAATACCTTGGAAGCAATAGGTATAGGCAAGTATTGCCTCAGTAGAACTCCAGCAGCCCAGCAACTAAGAGGAAGAATGGACAAATTGGACTACATGAAATTAAAAACTTCTGCACAACAGAGTGGGAGAAAATATTTGCTAGGTATATATCAGACAAAGGACTGATAACCAGAATATAACAGATAGCTCAAAAAACTAAACTCCCCCCAAATTAATAAACCAATAAAAAAGTGGGCAACTGAACTAAATAGAACTTTTTCAAAGCAAGAAATTTCATTATGTGTTATAGATCTGTTTGTGTGGTTAATACCCTCTTGGTTCAGATTTGTATGGTTGTAAGTATCTAGAAATTTGTCCATTTTTTTAAGATTTTCCAATTGACTGATATATATGTTTTCAAACTAATTTCTGATGATACCCTGGATTTCCTTGGTGTTTGTTTTTATCTCCACTTTGTCATTTCTCATTTTACTAAGTTGAGTCTTTTCCTTCCTCATTTTAGTCAGATTTGTCAGTCTTGTTCATTTTTTGAAAGAACAAACTTTTTGTTTCAGTGATTCTTTACATGGCTTTTTGTCTCTTTGTCATTAATTTTGGGACTTATTTTTATTATTTCTCTCCTTTTGCTTGTTTTGGGTTTTTCTTGCTCTTGTTTATCTAGGAGTTTGAGATGTAGTGTTAGGTTGCTTATTTGAGATATTTCTGTCTTTCTATTTCTATTTTCTTTTATTTGCTGAGGTTTGTTTTGTGCCCTAAGATATGATCAATTTTGGAAAAAGTTCATGGGCTGCTGAGAAGAATGTATATTGTGCTATTGTCAGATGAAAAATTCTGCAGATATCAGCTAGGTCCTTTGATTTTTGGTGTCATTTAGTTCTAGGATTTCTTTATTTTTGATCATTTTGGTTTTTTTGAGACCTATTTATTGGTGATAGAGGAGTATTGAAGTCTCCCATTACCACTGTATTGGAGTCTATATGTGCTTTTTAAGTTCTTTAGTGGATGTTTGATGAAATTGGGTGCACTGACATTGGGTGCATATAGGTTGATAATTGTTATTTCCTTTTGATATATTTCCCCTTTATTAGATAAAGTGTCTTTCTTTATCTCATTTGACCATTGTAAGTTTGAAATCTACTTTGTGTGATGTAAGTATTGCTACTCCTGTCTGTTTTCTGAAGCCATTGGCTTGGTAAATCTTAATCCAGCTTTTTACCCTAAGCCAGTGTTTATTTCTGTCAATAAAATGGGTCTCTTGTAAACAACAAACTGTCAGATATTCATTTTTAATCCAATTTGCCAAATGATGTTTTTTAATTAGGCAGTTGAGTCTGTTAACATTCAGTGTTAATATTGATAGATATGTGGTGATTCCTGCTGTTTAGTATTTTTGTTATTTAAAGATTTTATTGTGTGCAGTTGAATCAGTGCTACCCTCTGATTGCTTGTCTTTTCTTCTCCTGTGGTTTGATGTTTCCCATCTTCTCTTGGTTTGTCTGCTTTCATCTTCTGTGTGCAGAATTCCTTGTAGAATCTTCTGTAGTGGTGGCTTGATGGTCATATACTGTTTTAGTTTCTATTTATCATGGAAGATTTTTATTCCTCTGTCAATGTTGGATGACAGTTTTTCTAGGTAGAGTATCCTAGGGTTGAAGTTATTTTCATTGAGTGCCTGAAATACCTCATTCCATGCCCCTTTAAGGTTCCTGTTGAGAAATCTACTGTTATGTTGATGGCTTTACTTTTATATGTTATTTGTTTTTTCTCTCTTATAGCCTTCAATATTCTTTCTATGTTCTCTATGCTTGTTGTTTTGAGGATAATATGCCATAGGGAGGTTCTATTTTGGCCAAATATATGTGGTGTCCTGGAGTCTTCCTGTACCTGAATGGGCAAAACTTTCATGAGATTTGGGAATTTTTAAAAATTATTTTATTGAATATATAATGCATCCCTTTGGCTTGCACCTCTTCTCCTTCTTCAATGCCCATGATTCTCAGGTTTGTATTTTTATGGCTGAGTTCTTGCATATTCCTTTCACACCTCTTGAGTTGTTTGTCTTAAGATTTCTTCTGTTTTTTTCTTTAACTTCTATTTCATCTTCAAGCTCTGAGATTCTGTCTTCCACTTGTTCTAGTCTCCAGTAGTGGCCTTCCACTGTGTTTTTATTTGACTAAAAGGACTTTATTTCCAGGATTTCTGTTTGATTCTTTTTTTCTGAGTTTTCCCATATCTTTGTTCAACTCTTCTTTTATATTTTGTGCTGTCATCTTTAATTCAAAAATATCTCCTTTTATAGTGTCCTTTGTTTCACTTTGGTGTTTGTTCAAGTTCTCTCTGAGTCATGTATTTATTTCTGTGTCTTCTAATGTTGTTTATTTTTGGTGTTTTGAAATATTTCTTGAGTGAATCATATACATTTTAGTTAATGATGTCTAATGTCTTCTCTATGAATTTTTCAGTGATATCTTCCAAAATTTCTTTTATGAAGGTTTTTATGTGTATGTCACTGGGATCACTTGTGACATTTCTTTTCCCACTGAATCCTGTATTGGATTACTTTTTTGAGGAGAGTGATTTCTATCCCTTCTTCTTTTCCACTCCATTGGTGCTGTGCAACTGCTCTTGATAAGCTAGTTAGTGGTTTTGATTGCCTGTTTTCTTTCCCTGATTTAATTTTTGTGTTGTGACTGACTTGGTTGTTAGCTAGGTTAATGTGCTCTTTCTGTCCCTAGCCTGGAGTTATAATTTAGCAATAACAAATTCATAGGTTCAATGCTAGACCAGTTGTTTATGTAATGTATACAAAATCCATTGATGATAATATCTATAAACAATAGGAGTTGGGATGGGTTATGGTTATTAGGCAAGTTACAGATTTTAGGAAATTGGTAAAGATAGCACTAAAAGGGGGGCCAGGAAAGGGACAGGTGTGTGTGGGAATGGGTATGAGGGCTGCTACATTTGTGGTTTTTGTGTGTGGTGTGTTTGGGTATATTTCTGTTGTAGTGGAGGGTGCTTGTGTCAGGGATTGAAGGGGTCTGTGGTTGTATAGGGTTGGTATAGTAAGCTAGTCAGTAGGTGGTGAGTGTGTAGGAGGGAGGGGTAGTGTGGTAACAGGTTGGGGAGGATAATAGGGGGCAGTGAAGACAGGGGAAAGAGTGGATGAGAGCTTCAGAAAGAGTAGGTGGAAGGGAGAACAATGTATTGTAGCACAGGAAAAGGAGGGAAAGTGAAGAGGGGAAGAATACGGAAAAGAAAATAGCGATGGTGAAGTTAATAATACAGGGGGAAAAAAAGCCCACCAAGTTCAGGAACCACAAAAAGTTCAGTCTTCTGGTAAAAGTTCTGGACTTATTCCTTAGGTGTGCAATCCTGGTATTGGTGTACAAGCAGAAGCTCCGATATGGTCTCACCAGGTGACTGGCTTGTGAGTAGTGTTTGGTCCTTCTGTCCACAAAATTAGCTGGAATTGTGAGGTGAGTTAAGATTGCCAGCTCTTGCAGCATGGTCAGAGCTGTTGTTTTCAACAGGTGGCAGCTGTGTTGCCTTTCAGTTGTAGCTTTGTTTGGTCAGCTTTTCCTCCAGCAGGGTGGAGAAATTTAGTTTTGAATGATGCCATGTTTCCCAGAGATCAGCTCTGGGATCCACCACCTGTTTGCTTTGGGACTTGGCCTGTGCCCCACCCTCACTCTCAGCCTTTGTGCTTCTCTTGACCTCTGCTCAGTGCTCGCAGCTCTTCTGGGATGTTGGCTTGTCAATCCTCCCCTGCTCTCAGACTTTGCTTCTTTTCCTGCATTTTGCTGAGAGTTTGGCACTGAGAGTGAGAGTTTGGTTCCTTGCCCCAACCCCATTCTTGTGGGCAGGTTTAGCATTCCACCAACGCCTCTGCTGGTGGTGTTAGATTACTGTTCACTGTTTATATTTTTCAGTTTTCCTGGGGAGGGGGGTTCAGTTTGTCCAGGAGCTGTGCTGGGTTATTTTCCTAGGGGGTGGGTAGGGAAATTGTTGGTGGTTCATGATGCTCACCTGTTCTTTCTGTAGTTTCACACAAGCAGATTTGGAGGCAGCTGGCAGGGAGAAATGGTTCACTTTTTTTCAGTGCAGTGCACAGTAAGGAGGCTTTCCTTGGGCTAAGTGTCCAGGATGTCTCAGAGTTTGATTCTGATTGATGGTCTGTCTTCTGTTTGTTAGGAGAAAAATAGAAAGAGAAAAGAAAAAAAAAGGAAAATTACAAGAGGACTATTTTTCCCAAGACTGAACACAACTTGCTGGCTGGGCCACAAGGGATTTTTGTGGCTGTTAGGTACAATTAAAGCCTGATTTAAGGGTCTGTCTTTGAATTTTATCACACCTAATGTGATGGCAATTATTATTTTGGGTAGAAATAATCAGAATTACCCAAATGTAGCTCCCATGTTTCAAGGAGGTTTCTGGTGTCACAGAGTTTAGGATTTCTGATTCCTTACCCTAGCCACCATCTTGGTATCAACTAAAATGACCTACTTTATTAATTTCTGTATTCTTCATACTTAGAGTATAGGCATTGAATTTGTTATTTGAAAAGCAATATATTGTCTAAACTTTCTTAGTGTACATTTGCATTTTAATACTTAAGCACTTGTTTATTGTTTGGGAATTATAGCTTCACAGTGAAACTTGGTACTATGTGAGAGCTCTAAGAATGGCTTATACTTTATTGTTGTAGCTACATGAGAGTTCCTGAATAACTACTAAACAAATTCAATCATAATCATTAACACATTGATGAGTAGCACTCTTAGGGAGGACCACAAATTCCAATAAATGATGCACTCATTATTTTAATTATAATTTTTATTTATAAAATTATTCTTAATTTTTGGTGACAATATTTGTTCCTAATCACAACCACAATATTTGTTCCTAATTATTGAGAACCTCAGTAATGGTTCTCAGTAATGCTAGTATAAAGCTTTATTTCTTTGTTAGTCAATTTGTAATACTTCAGGGAGAATTTAAGCTAAAGATTATATTAATTTAGGTAAACTTCTATTTATTATTATTGTAAATGAAGAGAACATTAATTATAAATAAAGTAATAATTTATTTTTCTCAGATAAATAACCAATGCTTAATTAATGTAGCTGACCACACCCCAATTCAAGATAACCAGTGGATTCCTGAAACCAGGGTAGTACTGAGTCTTGAATATACTGTAATGCTTTTTTTTCTTATACCCAGAAGTGTTGCCAAAAAGTGCCAGTTACTCTGTCTGTCCATATTTTATGTCCTGGAACCTCCTTTGTATTACTATTTTGTCTTTGTGGGGATTATAACATAAACTAAGGGCCACTTGAACATAAAAGCTGCAATACCATTACAGCTAATCTGATACCAATACCATGACTAATGAGCAGGGAATTGTATAATTGGACAAAGTCATCATTTCTCTACAGGGCACCACAGAAAGGGAAGATGTGAGATTTTCTCATGTTGCTAAGTACAACTTAAAAAGTATAGAGTGTTTATTTCTGGAATTTTCCCTTGAATAGTTTCAGCTCATAGTTTACTGTGGGTCTGAAACCATGGAAAATGAAACCATAGACAAGGTGGGGATGCTGTCTAGAGGTGAGCAAGTTCTGCTTATCCATTTGCAAACTATTTTCATTGGAAAGTCCTACTTTGTACTATTTCATCAGACTTAATGTGGTTGCCAATAAGTCTTTATTTCTCATTTTACTATAACAACACAACAGTTTACCAAATATGACTCAGGCACTGAGACTTTCCACACAAAGGCTGTGACTGCAGCTCTGAGAACACAATCAAAGCTAATGTGGGATTCTACAGGCTCATAGAGTGTTTTTATTTGTTTTTTCATGATAAATGTCTCCAAGTGGAGCTCGAACTCTTTAATTGCTCATAATCCCACCATATTGCTTATATTATCCTTCTATCTGGTGTTAGCTTTCACTTGTGTTGTCTACCTGTGCCCACATTTGGATTTTGAATCTTTCTGTGGGTAATCTTTAAGTAAAAAAGGTACAGAAAAGTCTAAAATTTTGTCAGATGAGTACTCATCTAAGATACTCCAGTTTTTGTATTTTTCAATAATCATTTATTTACTTGTTTTTAATAAATTGTTTCCTTGAAAAATTGTCAAATGTGATATAAAATGGATATTTAGCAATATATAACATATTTAACATTTATTTTAAAGTTTATTTTTACTTTCTTTTACACTTAACAAGGTAATTCTTTATTACTGGGAAACATCTGTAGTAAATTTCAAAGACATTTCAAAAATTTGTAAATGGAGTTCTGTGTTTAGTCTCCTTTATTCTTTGCATTACTACCTTTAAACATTTCTAATAATGAAAGCCAGAACCATAGAGACTGAATTCATTTTTCTAATTAGCACATAATAGTTGTAGTGGGGACACATTTTAACATTTACATATGTGTTTGCAATATATTCTAATTAGATTCACCCCCTCCAAAATTATCCCTCATCCCCGTGCCACCATTCTTAGAACAATTTCAACAAGTTTCATTGTTCTATTTTCATACATGAATACAAAGTGCATCCACCATATTCATACTCCTTTACCATCATCACTTACTTTCCCAAGTCCAACTATTACCCACCTCTTGAACAGAACCTATTTTACTATCCTGTCTTTCATTTTTTAAAGTACACATTGATTGTTCAAAGGGGTTTCTCTTTATTATTTTAGACATGTATATACTGTGCTTTCATCAGATTAACCTCCTCCATTACTTATTCTTTCTTTATTGCCTACTCCCTCACTATTCAACAGCTTGCCATGCATTACATTATATTATCTTCATACACAAATGCGTTGTGTTTCAATATTATTCACTAGCATTCTGTTTTTGTTTTTCACCTTCCCATACTTCCCTCAGTGAGATGTAGTCATTTTTTCCCTTGAATCAGAGATTATTTATCTCACTTAGCAACTAAGTAATGAAGCAAGTAATAAATCAAATAATGAAAACACACATACATACATATATACATGTATATATACAAATTTAAATAAAAGAATAGGGTTATTATTAGTTGGCAAAGAGGGAAAAGCTTTTATTGAGGGAGAGATATAAATGTATATAATTCATCTGTATTATAAAATTATATAATCAACAATATGTTATGTGGATTACAATATGTTCACAAATATTCACATCCACTTAGATGAAAGCAAAATTCAAACTTGGAAACATAAATAAAGAAAATAGAGAGCTATGAAAATATTTCCCAACATTTTAAATGTTCTAAAGCAAAGATAAAATCATATTAGTTTTTAGGCAATAAGAAATATTTTGGTATTTCAATCCTTTCACATCCATTTTTCATGCTTTAGTAAAGTAAAAATTTCTAATCAGAGTAAAGTGGCATGGTGAAGGTGTAGATAATAGTTTTAGATGAAGGTTTTTAATGAATGTAGTATTTATTAAGACACAATTCATTAAAAGAGGACTTGCATGGTTGTCTCACATTACTCACTGATTATTATTTCATGCATGATTCAAGATGAGAATTATCCCTTACAAAAAGTACTCTCATTTCTAACCTTTAATTTGATAATGTAGACCTTTTTATTTACTTGTGTGGTTTGGACTATTTTTCATACACAGCATTGTATTACCATGTGCATATATTCTAACTTTGAAATAGGGAATCACAATAAGCACAATGGGAAACAGTTAAGTGTTGTATGAAAACATTTTAATTTCTTCTGGTAAATGGCTCTTTTTTGTTCAAACTTAGTTTTATGATGGAAAATAATAGGTCAGCTTATTTTTAATTGAACTTTTGAAGATCTGAATATGTCAACATCAAATATATCATTAGTGATGACAATGCAAGAACTGAAAATAGAATACAATATTACTCCCCACCCCCATAAAGTTTAAGAATAATTTGACAAGGTTTTCAAGTGTGCATCTCCATTTTAACAGAATTGTTTAAACACAGTACAACAGTTATATTAACCACTTCCTTCATGTAATTTTTCTGTACCTCTTGGGTCATGATTTCCATAATTTTCTTCCAGATTTGGCAGACCTGCTGATGTTGAACATAGGAGGTTTTGAGTATCTGATTGTTGCATATTTTAGTAAAACCCTCACAGATCAGATGGAATACATAAACATTAGTAGTCTTAACATCAATATGAGACTCAATCATGGTCTGTCATTTTTTGGCCATGGAACACATTTTGTCCTGAGTAAGATCCATGCCATGGAAGTTAGTCAGGCAGTTTTTACCTGGAACATCCTCAGTAAGTAGCTTCAATTTCCTAAATTCAACATCATCACTCTGCAGTCACTTCAAACACAAGATCTTGAGGCCATCAGATGCAGAGTCCTTGGGATAAGAGTCTTTCCAATGTTCGTTATATTGAATGTCTCCGGTGCTTTCACATCATACCAATCTTTCTTAGAAAATGGGTCAACCACTTTCTTCTTGGCTCCCTTTTAGCTGCATTTTGTAAGGTGCCTGTTCTTGCCGACTGCCATGGTGCTGCTCAGAGAGTCAAAAGGACAGAAACAACATGTTGGTTTTAATACCAGTATTTTTCTTTTTCCTTTCTAGATCATTTCAGGTCAATTTGTCAATTCATCCTAAGTTCTTTGAATAGCTTGAATATAAGCTACCATTTAAAAATAACATTTTTGAGATAAATATAAGTGAGTGAAAAAAATTTAGGAAAACATTCTATAAGACATTAATTTATACCAGTTGGTTTTATTGATACTAACAAATTAAATCATTAAAACCATACTAACCATGTTCAAAAAAGATTCATATTTTTGCTGTGATAATAAAAATAGCCACACACACAAACTGAATGGTAATTAGTTGGAAAGTTGCTCATATTAACCATTTGATGTCATGAAAACTATAAAATTACATGTTCAAATATTTAGAAATTATAGTTTGAATGAAAATGTAAGTGAAAATAATGATAAAAGTCAAAGGAAAATGAGGGAAAAGAACTTAAGAAATGGAAAGGCACTTAAGGAATGGAAAAGGAGAGACTCTCAGAAAGAATCTGTGACCTTCACAGGCAGCAGGACTTTATTTGGGAAAGAAGACCTGAGAGGGACCCTCAGCCATCAGACTAGCACTCTGAGAGGGAGGAGAGCATGTTTTTCTCACAGGCTGAGGTTTTAAAGCATCACTTGGCAGGAAAGGGGGAGGTTGGGAAGCATGGGCATCAGGTAGTGTGGCTGGAAGGGAAGATGGGGGAGGTGCTGGACATCAACTGGGAAGGCCATTGGTGCTGGGCAGTTTTGCATGTTTTTCTCTCACTCTTTTATCTGGGGTAACCATATTTACATTGTTTCAGTGCTCATCGGCATTCCAACATTAGAACAAAAATAACTGGGAGGCTTATGTGCATCATTTACATTAATTATTAGTAAATAAGACCATGGTTCCTGTTTTATGTGGATCGAGTTTTGTTTACTATGTTTACAGATAAGTGGAGAAGGTGCACTTAGGAGCAAACTCCTATGCTAATGCACCTTTGGTATCATTTCCCTTGAGTGCAGCTCAAACCTGTTTTGCAAAAGGAAGCTAAGCACATCCAGAAGCATTCTTCTTTGCCATCTTTACTACGCAAGCAAAGGTATACAGAAGAGTTCCTGTCTGCCATCTTTCCTTCTCGAACTATGATGGTAAAAATAGAGCATGTTCAGTAATGTAACTCTTGAGTTGAGCAAGCTCAGAAGTGTGCCTGCACTCAATAGTGCTTTTCTATATGAGTATATGTAGGCTCCTGGAATAAAATTCCCAGACTTTCTTTGTTCCAGTAGAGCATGGATTTAAAAGAACTCCATTTTTTCCTTATCTGGTGGAGATAATAAATCTTTTCCCACTCTTTCATCTCTTGTTCTTACTTGTTTTGGCTTTGCACTTAACAAGATATGACCCATTGTGTTCAGTTACAACTTCAACAGTTATGCTTTTAATAGATATTTAAATATTCTACAACAATGAGTAAGTGAAACAAAGGATGGCAGAAGCCTAATTGATCAACTTTTTAAATCTAAAACCTACATGTTCAGCAATATTTCAAATGAAATGGAGGCTTTGACTATAAGGCACACCTAGAATACTGAACCACTAATCTGCTTTTAGAATTCTGCAATTTTTGTCTCAGCACCTAAGGAACCATAAAGATATTGAGAGTTTATATCTCTAATTTTGAAAGAAACATGATATAGCTGTTGTTTGCTAATCACAAAAAAAATACATATACATGGTAGAAAATTCTGAATGTTGAAGAAGAAAGACATAATTACACACGCATAGAAAAATATTTACATATATATATATATTTACACACAAGTATATTAAAAAATTTTGGTGGTCCTAGAGTTTGAACTCTGGACTTTCACATGCTGAAGTGAAAGGTGCTCTACCACTTGAGCCATGCCTCCAGTCCTTGGTCTCTAGTTATTTTCGAGATAGGATATGACTTTTGCTCCAACAAGCCTGGAACTCTACTCTCCTATTTTATACTTTCTGTCATTGCTGGGATGACAGGTGCATGCCACAATGGCCACCATTTTTTTGGTTGAGTTGGGGTCTCATAGCTTTTTAGTCTGGGCTTGCATGGAACCAAGATCTTTCTAATCTCAGCCACTCACATAGTTTGTGATATATGCACCACTGTGCAAAGTTATTGGTTGAGACGGGGTCTTATGAACTTTTTGCCTGGGCTTACCCTGAATTTTAATGCTCTGGATCTCAGCCTCCAAGTAGCAATATTATAGGTATGAGCCACAGTGCCTGGCTAAATAAAACTGATATGCTGCATGCCTGATTGAATATTTTATCTATCTATCTATCTATCTATCTATCTATCTATCTATCTATCTCAACACAGGGAGTGGAGATCAGTGCAGAATGCCTCTTAAAATTTACATTTGCAACAAAACATGCAAACTTCAGGGGGAGTATCCTAAGGATTCATAATATAAATTTGTCATTCAATGATGAAACAATATAAAGGCAGAGGTACTGAAAAGTAAAATTATTGTGAATAAATAGCTAAAAAACTTTGTGAAAGATCTAAGAGAACAGCCAAAAATTAGAGTATTTAAAAAACAATTTATGTATTCTTTCTCAGAAGTCTTTACAAGAAATTAGCTAAGACATAATTTTTAGTTATTGAAGGGATGTTGCATCATTTAAATAAAAAATATTAAATGTAATAAATGTAAATAAAGTGTTAAAAGCACACACACACACAAAATTGAACAAAGCACTTTTATTAAATATTGTTACGCTCTATTTTATAAATATGCTGCAAATTTAAAACTGAAACCTAAAGGAAAAAAATCCAAAAAAAATGCTAAAGAGGAAAAGTGGTATGAGGAAGTTCATTTAAAAGTGGTAAATATGTTATTGAAGTGCCTAAAGAAAAAGAGAATGAACTTGTATATGAAAACTGTTAAATAAAATACCAAAATGGGTGAAATGCATCAACTTGCTATTAAAATTCAATAAAACACAAGCAGGATAAGTATGATATAAATCATAGACAGAGCTGCTTTTTATCTCATAAAAACAGTTGATAATCACACATAAAAAACAGACAGACAAAATAAGATACATTACATTCACATAACAGCAACAGCAATAGCTATCAGTTCAACAGAACCTCTGAGAGACACTGAACAGTGGAATAGTATCCTTAAGTGCTGAGGAGACTTGGAAATCTGTCAAGGTAGAATTTTGTGCAGAGAAGAAAATATCTTAAAAGAAGGCTACACAATATTCATAAAAGCATCAAGTAAAATTTTTATTACATATGAATTAAGGAGATATTAAAGTACAAGAAGGTAATGACCTGCAGAGAAAATGGAAATATTTAAATAAAAACGAATAGCAAAAGAGTAAATGTAAATGCAGCTAATGATAAATAAATGTTGAGTGATAACTATAATTTCATATTGAAGGAAGTGTTAAGAATTTATATCAAATAGAAAGTATAGAGATAAGGAAATAGAGTAAAGTTCTTCTGAAAGTTTATTTCCTGAAAACTGACAAAAACATATTCACTAAGCTTTAGTAGAATTTTATAAAATTTTCTATTATAGCCATTGATAGTGAGAGAATTATTTAAAATTAAAAATTAAGATTTTAAATTTAGTTTAAATTTTACAAATAAATATTTAGAAAATCAAAAAAATAAGAATAATAGCATTGAACATTTTGTTTAATTAAAGAGAGTATGCAATTGTAAATCTAAACCATTCCAAACTATTACAGTGAATGTAGTACGTGGTTAAGTTTTGAAATAAGGTAATAAAATTGAAATAAAAAATAAATAGTAACAAAACAATAGTTGGGCAAGAAATAACTCAAAGTAAGCATTAAAAATTTTTATTCTGCATAAGACTGTAGGTTGAACCTAAGACAATGTTTTGTGGGAAAGTGCTTTGCACTGAATGTATACATTGGAAAAAGAAAAAAAAAAGGAAAAAAGGAGTGAGAATTTGAGTTGCATAGCCCTAACTTTCTAAATCAATGTCATTGACAAAGAAAAGAAATCCAAAGAAAATGTAAGAAATAAGATAAAAATGAAAAACAAGAAAATAGAAAATATGTTTTAAAATCAGTAGATTAAAGTTGGTTACTTTATTAGGAAATGGAAAAGCCTCATATTATAAAAATATGGAATTAATATAATTAGATCATCTTAAAACAAATATGTGAAAATAACTTTACATTTTAGATAAAAAGTATAATTCTTACAAATTGCATTTATAAAAACAGATCTAATAAGTAACAAAACATTTGGATTTTAAAAATCTTTAATATTGTTAATAATTTTGTCATACTTTTTACAGAGCAAATTCCTTATACTGGCTTACAACAGAAATCTTACAAATATTTGTGAAAAAAAGTCAGACCATACAAATTCTTCCAAAGAGATACATAATAGAAACTCTTTCTAATTGTTTTAATATGAACAGCAAAACTTTGGTAATAATAATAATAATAATAGTCAAGTTATGGAAACAGCCAAGATGCCCCACCACTGATGAATGGATTAAGAAAATGTGGTATCTATACACAATGGAATTTTATGCAGCCATGAAGAAGAACGAAATGTTATCATTGGATAACATGGATTGGAGAACATCATTCTGAGTGAGGTTAGCCTGGCCCAAAAGACCAAAAATCGTATGTTCTCCCTCATATGTGGACATTAGATCAAGGGCAAACACAACAAGGGGATTGGACTATGAGCACATGATAAAAGCGAGAGCACACAAGGGAGGGGTGAGGATAGGTAAGACACCTAAAAAACTAGCTAGCATTTGTTGCCCTTAACGCAGAGAAACTAAAGCAGATACCTTAAAAGCAACTGAGGCCAATAGGAAAAGGGGAACAGGTACTAGAGAAAAGGTTAGATCAAAAAGGATTAACCTAGAAGGTAACACCCACGCACAGGAAATAAATGTGAGTCAATGCCCTGTATAGCTATCCTTATCTCAACCAGCAAAAACCCTTGTTCCTTCCTATTATGGCTTATACTCTCTCTACAACAAAATTAGAAATAAGGGCAAAATAGTTTCTGCTGGGTATTGAGGGGGTGGGTGGGAGAGAGAGGGGGCAGAGTGGGTGGTAAGGGAGGGGGTGGGGGTCAGGGGGAGAAATGACCCAAGCCTTGTATGCACATATGAATAATAAAAAAAAAAGAAAAGTTGACAGAGGTTACAGGAAAAGAAAGTTAGAACAAATCACTCATGTAAATAAATTTCAAAACTCCTACATACAATATTAGCAAATCAGATCTAGAAAGATATAAAGGAATTCATCATGTCTCGTGGATATTCATTCACGAATGCTATGGTAGTTTATCCTCCAAAAATCAATGCTATTCTCCACAAAAATAAACAGAGAAAACTCATGTGATGAACTAAATAGACATGGGAAATCATTCAATGAATTTCAAAACACACTTAGATAAAAGGTTTTGCGATCTGGGATTAAAAGGAAACTTTATAAAATTGAGTATTTTTATATTAGATACTGCCAATATCATACAAAATATGTTTTGAAGCCTTCCTCCTGAAGTCAACAATGAGAGGAGGCTTCGGTGGTAGACTGAAAAATATACCATAAAAGATTTCATATCCTGTGGACACGGTGGCTCACATCTGTAATCTCAGCTACTCTGGAGGTAAAGGCAAGGGTATCACAA
Organism: Castor canadensis; assembly: GCF_047511655.1. Taxonomy (NCBI): domain Eukaryota; kingdom Metazoa; phylum Chordata; class Mammalia; order Rodentia; family Castoridae; genus Castor; species Castor canadensis. The sequence goes on along the minus strand of NC_133392.1, from coordinate 102,546,642 downwards.
GTTAAAGGCCAGACTGGGTAAAGTTAGGGAAACCCTGTCTCAAAAACCAAATACAAACAAAAGGGCTAGGATCATAGTTCAAATGGTAGAGTACCAACCTACCAAGTATGAGGCCCTGGGTTTAATTCTGAGTACATAGCTGTGTATGTACATGTGTATATATAGATTATGTTCTTGCTTTAATACTTATGTATACAATGTAACATTCACAGGCTCCACAGTTGAGGATGTAAGCATCACTTTACATAAATGATTAAGGATTCCCAATTAAGACATTATCCTAGATTATGTAAATGGGTCTTAGGTGCAATCTAATTCTCTGATAAGTGAAACAAATTCCATATAGAAGAGATGAAGAAAGCAGTAACAACAGAAAGCAGGTATTGGAGCACTGGGACCACAAGCCAAGCAATGCAGGCAGGCACCAGAACTTAGAGAAAAATTAAAGAATATATATGTTAGAATCTCAGAAAACAGTACAAACTTGCTAACACCTTTATTCCAGTCCAGTAAAACTCATTTTGAACTCTGGCCTCTGCAATTTAGAATACATTTCTATCATCTTAAAACAATAAGCTTGCAATAAGTGGTTTATAGCACACATATTATAATGGAGAAATGTTTCCAAGAGCAGCAAAGTCCCCACTGTTCAAATGTTTTTCAAATACGTTTTGTTACATTTATTACAGTCTCTTTGACAGAGTGATCTCCATGGCCAACCACAGAGTCAGTGAGGACAGAGAGGTATGAAGAAACGGAGCACTTTACTGAAATTAATCTATTGTGGAAGGAGTCTGTATTCAGATTAATTTGCATTTTCCTTTGCTTCTCTCTTCATTCTATATAAATAAATGGTTTAAAATAGCTTATGTATTTTATGAATTGTATTCAATAAAGATAATTTGAAAATATGTTTGTTCAATGTGGACTCATTGGCGAATAAATATTTAAAAGTATATAAATAAAGGTCCATGGTTTGTTAGTGGTCCTAATGTGATCATATGTCTATCCCAAACCAATGCATGTGGTCAGGTGGACACAGGACATGTACTGTATTTCTGAGCTAGGAACAGAGCTCCTTAAAGTACATAGAAGGATCGAGTATAATACTTCCAATATGTCTAAACATAGCAATCGTAGATACTGGGAAGCAAAATAAAGAATACTAATAAAGAGTCTTACAAATAAGCTAGAAGATCAAGGAGAGAACTTTAAAAGTCACTTGCATTTCAGAGGATGATGGCAGTGTGAAGAGGAGAAAAAATAAGCTATTATTTCCAGTGCTGTTTTGTAACACAATATCCTACTATTGCTTCTGTTGATAACAATTTGTGAACCTTCCCATATAGCCCACTTTTTAATTGCACTCTGTTATTTATTCTTTATTTTTTAAAAATACGTTTCACATTTCATTTTATAAATGATACTTCAGTTGCTATTTGGGCACAAACTAATTCACTGAGCTTCGTCATTGTTGGTTTTTAAATTAGCAATATACTACAGAGCACTTTTCAAATGAGAAAAAGGTTGTTTATGAACTTTTGAGTTACAATGAAGTTTTGTTTTGATATCAGCAGCAAGAGAATTACGTTTATGGACAGTTGTATTCTCTAGTATGAAAGCACAAGTTCCAATGGTAATTACTTTCACATTCCATTTCTATTTGTCAATACCTCATGGACCTAGTCACATGGAACTGGGTAAAATCTGTGTAGAAATGGATAAACTTAGTTTATGTACTGTAATAGTGTACATCCTAATTGCAATAATTTGAAAACAAGGAGAAGAATTCAAACAAAATTTCAATTTTTTTGAAGAGATGGCAAATAGGCTGAATACATAGTTTGAAAAGTCTTACTTACTGAGGTTTGTGAAAGTTGTGGAGAACGCTACATCTAGACAAATAGTACAAACATGTTGTCTGATAAGGAAAAAGCAAGTTAAAAGAAGAAATCTGGATTTCACAAAAGCAATATGTGTATGTAATATATATATGCAACCAAAGTTATATGTAGATATAGCTTACTTCCCTCCCACTTCACCAACCCCATACCTTAATGTCCTTGTGTAGTCTACAATTTTTATTTATTTATTTAGTCATTCATTATTTATTTATTTTTAGTTTTTGAGAAGGTTCTTACCATGTAGCCCAGACTGAACTGGAAGTCATTCTCCTGCAACAGCCTTCCAACTGCCAAGAGTACAGGTATGTGCCACCAAGCCTGACCTTAGGTCAGGATTCTTCCCTGTGAATATGCAATCCTGCACCTAGTTAAGTGAGCTCTACAGAGCCATTGTGAACATCCTGAAATTGTGTTTTTCTTCAGTGTAGGTGATATATAGATATTTCATGTGGAGAACAAGAGCCTTCATCACATATTTAGCCCAATGCATTTTTTTCCAAAGGGTTAGAAATAGATTACAAAATCAAACAATTTGATTTTTTAGAAAAGAAAATTCACTCTTACTATCTTAACCATATTTAAATAGTTTTGTCCTAGAACTTGTGACATAGTTAAATGCATAAAGGCATCCATAATTTACTTTTTGTTGTAAGAAATATTATAAATTGTAAATTTTCACAATTATTTTGAAAATATGAGCTTGTAAAACTTGGACTAGGGAATTTTCCTCTGAGAGTTAAATATTCTTTACTAAACATAACTGAAACAAGAAAACCTAAAGGAAAGTAAATAACTGCTTATTAACAAACTTGAGAAGATAGTTTATGGAACTGCCTGATTTGGCTGCAAGATATTTGAAATCATTGTGAGTATAATAAAATAGAGATTAATAATTTCAATAGTGATTTACTAAAAATAAGCAACTTAATCTCCACTATTTGGGAGGCAAAAGCAGGAGGATCATGGTTCAAAGTCAGGAAGGGCAAAGGGCCACAGACCCTATCTGACGAACAAACTAAAAGCAAAAGGATGGGGGCTCAAGTGGTACAGCACTTGACTAGCAAGCCTGAGGTCCTGAGTTCAATCTTCAGTACCACAATGAATGAATAAATGAATGAACAACAATTATTTGTTCTTTCATTAAATTCCACAACTTTTCTTTACATTTGTTTGTGAATACCCAGACACTTCATAAAATGTTCATCTGAAACCTCTATACCGAAATACAGCTAATCTCCTAAATGATGTTTTACAAATCAGTGATGCCACTGGATGTTTCTCTGCCTTGGTCACTAATTATGTCACTTAATAGAGTTGCACAATATTAAATGCTATTTTATGAAGTTTTTTTTTTATTTAACAGGGATGAAGGAGTTATACCACTTGTCTACAAATTTTTTTCTATTTGTACTGAAAAAAAGGTAATTAATATGACAGTTTGGGAATAAAGCGGAAGTTCGTCTCCCTCTTGGACACACATGGTTTGGCACTTTCAAAAAGTATAGTTTAATAAAACAACATTGTAAGTGCTTTTGAATGATTCTAATCTTGAATCTGTTTTAAGATGTATAGTACTGTTTTTTTTTCTCATTTTTTTGACAGATGTAAGGAATACTGTTTTGTGGACCACAGGGTTTTTTATGATTTAGATCCTCAGGTTGAGAAAAGCACTGCAAATCTGGAGAGACAAGTTGAGCTTTCAAAGTGGCAGTTTATAGAATGATGGAAGAGATTTATATATAAGAACCTATGTGACGCATCCGATTGAAGGAAAAAATGAGGTAAAGGTTGGAAAAGGAACTCATCACTTATATTCATATTAGTTTTCCCTTTTCATGTAATTTATGTTCAGAGTATAAGAAGAAACATGTAATTCAAATAATCTGGCTGTATCTGCTTTTTGTGTGATAAATAAAATGTACATGAATATATGTGGCATGGCAAATTAAGATAAATATGTACATATACATCTATAAGCATACACATAAATAAGCCTATGGAAAAAGTCAAAATCATTAGTCATTAATGAAATATAAATTAAATGGACAATTAGATCTCATTTCAAATCTTTTAGAATTAAGAAATCTGAAGATTGACTATGTTAAATATTGCTGAATATTCGGAAGAACTAGACTTCTCAAACATTGCTGCTGAGTACATACACAATTATTAAAAGATATATAAAATAAAAACCTAATATTTATATAATGGGACACAAAAACTGTTTAGTAGTTTCTGAAATAGCTAAAGGTAAACCTGTCATATACTCAGCTATTGTACTATTAGGATTTTAACCCAAGAGAAAAGAAATCATAGAAACACAAATCATGTGCAAACAAAGAACTGTACACAAACTTTATTGCAGTTTTCTTCGTGCTAAGCAGAATTTGGTAATGAAAAGTATCAACAGATAAATGCCCCCAAATTGTGGCATATTCATGTAATGGAATCTACTGAACAGTGGTAAGAAATGAACCATTGATATACTCAATAGTTACAGATGCGTCTCTTATTAGTTCCAATAACTGGATAAAGCCTGACTGAAAAGAATACACACTCTATTATAACATTGGTAGAAAACGCAAAGTTTATTTATTTTTGTTTTTTTTATAGGTCTTTATTTTTCTTATTGTAATCAATTGGTTTTATTTGTTTATTTTTTTTAGTTTTTTTTTCTTTTATTATTCATATGTGCATACAAGGCTTGGGTCATTTCTCCCCCTGCCCCCACCCCCTCCCTTAACACCCACTCCACCCCCTTCCTCTCCCCCCCACCCCCTCAGTACCCAGCAGAAACTATTTTGCCCTTATTTCTAATTTTGTTGTAGAGAGAGTATAAGCCATAATAGGAAGGAACAAGGGTTTTTGCTGGTTGAGATAAGGATAGCTATACAGGGCATTGACTCACATTGATTTCCTGTGCGTGGGTGTTACCTTCTAGGTTAATCCTTTTTGATCTAACCTTTTCTCTAGTTCCTGGTCCCCTTTTCCTATTGGCCTCAGTTGCTTTTAAGGTATCTGCTTTAGTTTTTCTGCATTAAGGGCAACAAATGCTAGCTAATTTTTTAGGTGTCTTACCTATCCTCACACCTTCCTTGTGTGCTCTCGCTTTTATCATGTGCTCATAGTCCAATCCCATTGTTGTGTTTGCCCTTGATCTAATGTCCACATATGAGGGAGAACATACGATTTTTGGTCTTTTGGGCCAGGCTAACCTCACTCAGAATGATGTTCTCTAATTCCATCCATTTACCAGCGAATGATAACATTTCGTTCTTCTTCATGGCTGCATAAAATTCCATTGTGTATAGATACCACATTTTCTTAATCCATTCGTCAGTGGTGGGGCATCTTGGCTGTTTCCATAACTTGACTATTGTGAATAGTGCCGCAATAAACATGGGTGTGCAGGTGCCTCTGGAGTAACCTATGTCACAGTCTTTTGGGTATATCCCCAAGAGTGGTATTGCTGGATCAAATGGTAGATCGATGTCTAGCTTTTTAAGTAGCCTCCAAATATTTTTCCATAGTGGTTGTACTAGTCTACATTCCCACCAACAGTGCAAGAGGGTTCCTTTTTCCCCGCATCCTCACTAACACCTGTTGTTGGTGGTGTTGCTAATGATGGCTATTCTAACAGGGGTGAGGTGGAATCTTAGCGTGGTTTTAATTTGTATTTGAAAAGGCAAAGTTTAAAAATGGCAGATACTGAATCAATGGTTGCCTGTGAAGGTCAGTAGGAGATGGATAGGGCAAGAAATATAAAGAGCTATAAGACAACATTATGTAATGCTGAATATGTTCATTGTCTTGGTTATGTTGGTGGTTTTATATGGATATGTGTGCATACCTATATATACATGACAGAACTTATCAAATTGTGTAATCTCAATATGTACAGTTTATTAATGTATTAATTACACATCTAAAGATAGTAAAATTTGGTAAATTATGGCCAAATTTTATAATGTTTTATGAAAGACAATTAGTAACAGTGTAGAAGAGGATGTCTTAGTGAGGATAGAGACCAGGATGCCAACTACGGTAGTTACCAACCTTGAAAAGATTTGGTGCTGAAAGCACTGCATGACTCAATAGAAACTGAGTCACAGTCCTAAAATTTCATCTCAGTCATTAAGTTTTGAGAGCCTGGAATCTGTGGTGTCCTGCTGACTCGGAAAGGAAGGACTTCAAAGTCACAAATCAGATAACCACACTTTCCATCATTAGAGAATACCCAAACTTCAAGTAAAACATGTTGAGAAAACTAATTTGTTGGGATTAACTTTGCTTTTGGTGTTCTCTGATGTGCTAGAGTTGTCCAATTTCTCAGGCATTTAAGTGTAAGCAATAGTAAAAAGTGCACAGAAAAATTCATAAAAACAAGCCAAATCATTAAAAAGTCTATTTGAAATATTTTGGACTTATCTGTTGTTATTTGCCTTTGAGCTGATACCTACTTTATAACTAAAAAACTGCTAACATGATTTACAAAATTCCAGGAGTCAGTTTTTTAGTTCTTAGATCCTGATCTAAGTACAAAGTTCTAGTAGGAACTCAGGCTTTCAGTGATAAAATATTTCAGTAGTAATCTCCAGAAATATTATTCTTGGTCAAATTGAATTCTCATTGTAAAACTACATATTTAAAAGAAAATTTTGAGATTAATTATGGAAGAGGATTTATTTATTCAATAAAAATATATGTTGATGGGGTTGGAGATTTAGCTCAGTGGAAGAGCGCTTGCCTGGCAAGTGTAAGGCCCTGAGTTCAGTCCCCAGCACCGGAAAAAAAAAAGGAAAAAAAAAATATATGTTGAGTTTAACTGTCCTTCAGACTTGGGTGTTGTGGCTAGGAAAACATACAGTAGAACATGAAAAATGTTCTTCAAGGGGGAAAATTTCTAGATGGAAATCTGGAGTTTAATGAGGTACTGTAAGTGATTCTGATGCAAAGATTAAGCAAGATGGCACATTAATAAGTGGATGAACAATCCACTTACAAAGGAAGTGATCTTGTCATTTCATGGAATTCTTGCAGAAAACTTCAGAGGGAATTATTAGGACATTTTCTTTTTCTCCTAAAAAGAACTATGAATTAAGTATAACAAAAATTATTAAAATTCATGAAAAGATCATATTGTGTAAAAATACTGAATGACTTATAAACTAAAAAAGCTCCTTTAAATTCATATCATGTAAATGACATAGGAATTTTTCATGTATTTGATAAATTTCAGCATCTTCACTGTATAACTCAAAAAGTACTTTTGGAATGAAAACTTGGTTTTCATCACTCATATTTTTCTTACAATGTGCTTTGAAGCCTAATATGCACTGTTTCTATGTCAAGTGTTCACTTCTTGCTTTAAATCAAAATGTTTCCCTACCAGATAAGAAGTGTCTTTGGTGCCATCTCTGGTCTAATATTATGTTCTAAATTTATTATTTGTTTTCTATTAGTGGATTTTAGAAGTTCTTTTTATATTTTGGATATAGATATATCATAAGACTGATTGACAAATGCTTTCTCTCGATACTTGTCTTTTTAATTCTTTAAGTAGTATGTTCAGGAGAACAAAAGGTTACAATTTTGTAGAGTCTAATTTTCCAAATATATCTTTTAAATATTGTGTTTTATTGCTGTTATCTAAGAAACTTTTACATCATAGAAAATGAAAAGTAGGCTTTCCTATTGCACTGTTATATTGTTAGGCTTTACATTTATGTCTATGCTATTTTGAGAGTTTGGAGTTATTTTCATTTGATGGAAGGAATAAATTAAAGGTTTTTTTTATATGGACATCCATTTCTCGAAAGGAATATTATTTCTTCAATGAATTAACTTTGCATCTTTATGAACATTCAGTTGTCAGTTTGTGGGATGGTGCATATCTTTATTGTATTCTCTTGATTTGTTTCTTGATTTTGATTATATTTATACACTTAGAAATTGTAGCTTTAAAAGAAATCTTTCAAATCAAGCTTTCTTATTCCTCCAACTTTGCTCTTGGTATTCTTTGTATTATCATGTTCATTTTAGAATTAGATTATCAATTTCTGCAAAAAAGACTTATGGGACTGTTGACTTGGATGGCATTAACTATGGACCAATTTGTGCATATGTGGCAAGTCCTCCAGATTGAGCCTTCAACCAATGAACAAATTGTCTTTCTCCATTCATCTGTGTACCATTTTAGGTATTCTTTAAGCAATATTTTGAAATATTTAATGTACAGGCTAAACATATCTTTTGTCAGATTTATCCCTAAATATTATATTATTCATGCTGTTTTTAACTCATATGCCTTTATTAAATTCTAATTTCTAATGTTCCACTCATAAGTATATAAAAATAAATTCACTTCCACATACTGCATTCTTAATAACAGACCGATTCTCATGGCTTTTATTATTATTTCATTGAATTTCTATATAGAAAAACATGTCATCTGTGAAAAAGGATATTTTGCTTCTTCTTTTCAAACAAGATGATTTTTATTTCCTTTTCATTTTCTAATGACATTGACTTGAACTTTCAGTTCACTGTCAAAAATAATTGATTGGAGTGGGCATTTAGTTTGTTTAACACGATGTTACTTTGTGGTATTTTATTTGATGCATTTCACTAGGCTATGAAAGTTCATTGTACTTCTAAGTTGCTTAGAGTTCCTGCTTTGCCAACTTATCTTCCTGCCAAGAGAAGGCACTAGAAAGAAATTACTGTTTATAGGGACAGGAAGAAAGATTTTTTTTTCACATTATGTGCTTTCTATTAGCTTTCTCTTCCTGTCAATGACACACCAGCTCTTCTACATTGGTTGAATTTCAACCTACACCCCCACCTCCAAACCAGGCTTGAAATCTCTCAGGGATTTCAGTGTCAGCTGGGTAAAGTGTTTTTACTGAATTTATAGGACACCTTTGCTGATTCAGAAACACTGGTCCCAGATTTCTTTGATAAAAGTCTGAATTTCACCTCTGTGGAATCCCTCCTCCAAGTCTCTATGTTTAATAATTGTGAACTCTTTCATTTGTTCTCCCAGTAATATGGCTGGAACTGCTTTGGAGAGTTGCTACAAAGTATCTCAGTGTTGATCTTAGTTTTTCTTGTAAATTCTTCAATTACATTAACATCCATTAACATAATGGGGATGGGTTCTACTTTCTATCTACACTTTAACATAAAAATTATATATTTCTTTCCACTTTATTCAAATTCTTATATTACTTTTAGCTTTTTGTGGCTGAGTTAGTTATGAAACAACATCTAAACTATATGATTAATTTTTTTTAGTTCAAATGTATCTGTTCTTTCAATTTGGATGCAAGGACAAACATGTCTTGATATTTTTCACAGTTTTATCTCTGATATGCCAAATAACATTATATATATATATATATAAAAACAAGAAAATGCAAGTAAAAGTGGTTAAGTACCCTTTGTTTTATTAGTCTATGTAAAGCACAAACTAGACAACAGACATGCTTTAATGTCTTAAGCATTAGAAATCAGGATTGCATTAAATCAGACTCTCGAATTATTCATAAGATATGATTTGAGGAATAACACATGTTGAGAAAGAACCACAAGTGAGATATAGTTTGATTGTCTCTAATTTTCTGGTGATGCCTGTGAATCTACTTATATTTGTAAGATTATTGCAAAAGCTTTGACATTCATTGCCTCTCTTAGCAATTTGGAATTTTAGGAAATACAACGGTATCTTTATGAAATTTGTATTTCCTACTCTAGTGTTATATAATGTTTTGCTTGACAGTTTAAGTGCGGGATTGTTTGGTATGGTGAATTTATAGCCCAAGGCACATATATTTTTTTCATCCTAGTGATAATAACCCTTCATGTTTTTCCCCTAAATCTTCTGATTATGTTTGGATAAGTCATGTCAGCTATTACTGGGTAATTTCACTTTCATCGAAGGACTGTTTGCAAAAGTTGCTTGAGAACTATAAACTCAAAAGTATACATACTGCTTCCATCTCCATAGAAGGTAAACTGGCTGAATTTTGCAAGTTGACTTTGGGAGGATCATCATTGCCATTTGAACGCAATTTTCTACTGCTATGAAATTAGATTGAAGACTTATCTTAGCTGAAAAAGTTGGTGAAAACTCAAGGACTAAAAATTTCACTGTGCTGATTCATTACCCCAACAGAATGGAAAATATGAATATGTCTATTTTACATCTCATAACCTTTGACTCCATCACTTTCCATTTTTAGAGAAGTAATGCTGTGACTATAAGTAAAGGATACACTTGTTGAAAATATTTCATAAAGGAAACCTTCCATGGCAATACTAGCCCTGTTTTGGCTCTGTATGTAGAACTCCTATAAAACTGTATGTATCATTCATATCTAGAATTTGATGATCTATGTTACTCATTATACACCATTTATAATCATTAGGATTCTCTCATGTGCGGTCTGTCATATCGCCTTATATCACTGTCAATTCTGATATGTTTGATACAATGGGTACTCAAAAATATTTTATAATAATGGTCAGTTTGGACTGCTTGAGTCATGAAAATTGACTATTTATTGCCAGTATCAATTTATTTAAACTAAGAATTACTTGGTTGAGATTTTTTTAAACCCCTAATGAGCACTAGGATGAAATAAAATTTTTGAAATTTTCAGAATTTGTCCCAGTGTTCCTCAAAAAGTTATAAAAATTAATGACAAGTACAACTTTTACAAAACAGTTTAACTGTCTTGTAAAACAAAAAAAAGCCATAAAATTTTACATAATAAGTCAAATGCAACATTTTTGCAAAACAATTTTATTACAAATGTCACTGTATTATTTACAACTCATTTCTGTACATCTAAATGGAGAATTTGTACTTACTTTAATTATTCTGAGTGAAGAGTTATCTAGAAAGACAACAGTCATTTTTTGCTTGATTTTACTTTTCTCTCCCTTTTAAAATCTCTTTGATTTTTCTGTCTCCTTACTTTCTCTTCTCATCATTTTGTTTTATTTGTCTTCATTCTTAATTATTTTGCCAAGTAAAAGCATCTACTATGTCAGGTAAGGCTTCTAACAGAGTTTGACTAGAACTTTCATTTATACTTAAGATGTTGTTTCTTGTATTTATAGTCAGGCAACAATGTTACTATTATCATTGTTGTGAATATTAACTACTCTTTGTAGGTAACAATGTATATGAGATTGATAATAAATATATTCCTTAATACTTTCATACAGTGGTTTCCAATCTGTTTGGAAAATTCAACTCACATAATAATAGTTGCTTGTATTTATGGAGGATATCCTGTGTGTCAGATATAGTACTAACAAAAATGTGCTTGTTAATTTATACATCAAAAATCTCTTCCCCAGGGGTATTACTATCCTCATGTTATTGACTCAGAAGAGCAAGAATTAGAGAAGGCAATATTTGCTGAAATTTGCTTAGTGAATAAGTGGTAGAACCAAGATTAGAACCCAGGGGTTTGTGCAAGATCATCACTTTATTAGTGAGTCTGGTTAAGCAAAAGACATGTAAATACATTTTCCTGAAATCTCTATGTTTGAATGTAAAATAATAACACACATTTCAGGTGTATGGTGAATCTTTGCAAGGGTACTTCTGCTGCTCATAGTATATTTCTTCATCCTTTTCCCTAAATGTTTACTATGAGAAAGTTAAACTAAGTCTATTTTTTGTCAATTGGTATATAAGTGTCTATTGACATAATTCCAAGAGTGAATATGTTCAAGGGTTGCCAAATTATTTAAAATCATAAGTTAATTAAAAATTGCACCTGCTCTTGACTTTCATGAATATATTCTTCATTTTGTGTGGGAAAAATATGTAGTAATGTACTCAGAAATAAAATGAATAAAGAATATGTATCTTTATTCTTTAAATTGGAGCATGCCTACAGTCTCAAGTGCTTGGGAGGCAGAGATCTGGAGGATTTCAATTCAAGGTCATCCCAGTTAAGAAAAAGTTAAGAAGCTCCCATTTCAACAAACAAACCTGGCATAGTGGCATGTTTCTGTAATCCAAGTTACATGGGAAGTATAGTATGAGGACCATGGCTTAAGCCCTGACCAAGGCAGAAGCAAGATGATATCCAAAAAATAACTAAAGGAAAACAGGGTAAGGGGCATGGCTCAAGTGGCAGAGAACCTGCCTAGCAAGTGCGAAGCCCTGAATTCAAACCCCAGTTATGCCAAATAAAAAAAAAAGAAAGAAAATATATTCATGCAGAAAGCATACCATACTCAAGAAAGTATCTATTGCCAATTCTCTAGAGAAAGTTAATTCTATCTCTTTCTCTTGACTGCCAGTGTTCTTCAAAATAGCAAGCAGGCCTTTCTAATCACTACACAGCAATTTCAGTGGAGTTGAATAAAATGAGATAGTGACTAATATACAAAATGAAGTGATTGAGATTATTAATTTGTGCCCAGGTAACATTCCTGCATGCCAATCCTTGAAAATAGCACAGAAATAAATGATTCTAATATTTACCATTATAAGCAAGAATGAAATCCTTAAAATTGTCAACTTCAAATCAATCAATACTTAAGAGAAATCATTGCTGTATATCAACATAATATTAAAACATTTGGCTAATTAACAATTTAAAATGTTGAACCATGGAGTGAATTTGATCAAAGTACCTTTATAAGCTTATGCTAATAAAATTCTAAAATGCTGAACCAAATTATTTTTGTTTTTAATGGGACAAATAAATTTGAGATTAGGTAAGGTTTAATGTTTCCATCTATTTTAGTTAAAATATACTTCAATGTGACTAATTGTGAACATTTTCCATCATGTATGTTCTAGTATACGTCATATAAACCTTCATCCCATAGTTAATAAAACATCTAAGAATGACTTTATTTAGTTTCTGAGTATCACTGGTAAATAGAATTAATAGAAACAATTTGTGTGTAAAGGTTATTATTGAAACATATTCTCTTGCACATTACAAATACTTTCCTACAGAACATTGTTAAAATCCTAAATCAGAAGTTGTGAGCCTAGCAATTCCTGTTAAGAGTGGTTCCCTCTAACGTGTTTTTGTTGTTTTCTTTTCTTTTGTTTTGTTTGAGACAGTGTCTCCTTATGCAGCCCAGGCTGGCCTCTTGCCAGCTTCCTGCCAAATGCTGGAGTTAAAGGATTGTACCACCACACCTAGCTCAGACTGATTCTTTAGGTCACCTTATGGTATTCTACATGTATCTGAAACAGTTGAGCAGGTCTCCCAGTATTCTTCATGCTGTAACCTTTAGAGGCTGTCTATCTTCATCATAGAGTGAATAAATTCTGCATCATATTTTGTACTTCATTCCAGTCATTGTCCAAATCTAGGTAGAAATGGAAATTCAAAAGTTGTAGCACTCTTAGAATACTTAAATTTCTACAATTCTCCTGGCACAATCTTTGTCCTGGTGAATTTTCTGCAAAATATCTTTCAAAATAAAGATGAGAAGTTTGTATACATTGTTTGAAATTCTACTTGAAAAATAACACATTGGGTTCTCCTGAAAGATCCTCTCAGTAATGTCCTTCTTTCCTAGGTCAGCCCTCTATTCTTAGGGTCACTACTGGAAAACAGGGGGATAGATCTCTGGTCACTGCTTTATGAGCATTGTGCTTTATTTATTTCCATTATATCGTGGAACCATAAAAATATTACAGTATAAAATGATAAATAATAGCAGGCCTTACCTTCAGTATCATTTAGATGTGTTAAAATCTAATGAGGTTTGTACTGATAAAATTTTGAAGTTATGCATTCATAAAGAAAAAATGCCTTTGTGTTTCATTTGTAGACTATAGATAAAATACTTCCATATACCTTCACTATTTGATTAATATCTTGATTCTTTTCGTGTGTTTTGATGAGTCTGAAAGTTTTACAACATTCTATTTTTTAAGTAAATTGTTTTAGTTTTAAGATAATGTTAATTTTTGGTACATTTTGGAAGAGTTTAAAACTGAAGCCTGAATTATTCCTGGATATGTAGAATCTTAAAACTTTCCTGTTACCTATGTAATTGTATAGTCAATTCTGCCTCAAAAAAAATCCCTTCATTACTATTCTGAATAGAACATTGACAGTCTTATTTACATTAATATTTTAGATAATATTTATTCAAACAAAATTAATTAGCTATTCAATGTTATTTAAAAGTTTTGGGAGATAACACCCCTCTTATTGTTTTTGTTGTTTCATTATTTTTTTCTTGATCAAGATTGCACGCTCAACCACTGTAAGTCTTAAATCTAAATAGTCTTTAAGCATCTATTTCTGATAACAAATTACCTCACCTTTTTTTCTTTCCTTTTGTTTGGTGGGGGGGACTGGGCTTTGAATTCAGAGTTTCACACTTGCAAAGAAGGTGCTCTACTGCTTGAGCCACACCTCCAGTCCATTTTGCTATGGTCATTTTAGAGAGGGAGAGTCTCATGAACTATGTGCCCAGGTGGACCTCAAACTGTTATCTTCCGGATCTCAGCCTCCCAAGTAGGTAGGATTACAGATGTGAACCACTGGCACTCAGCAATTTCCTCACTCTTGATAGAATTATATATTACCCAAAGCATTCAATCCTAAATTAACTGTAACTGAATTCAATTAAGATGCCTTGAGTACACACAAGATTGTTTTCCTGTGATGTTTTATTTAACTTTTATTATTTCATAGAAATGTGGGTACCTTAATTCCCATTTTAAAATGAGAAAATAAATGAGTTCAATGAGATTGGACGGGTTAGAGAGCTGACTCCCATACATTGTGTGGCAAATTTTAAATGGGAAAGCTGTATCTACTAACATTAAAACCAGTGAATGGTTCCATGAAGGAGCCTTTTGCGATGGCTCACTGTTTAATGAAAAACGTCACATCATAGGGCACCACAAACTGTACTGACTGAATCTGTCAGTTGAGGATGTCTTAATTTCATAAAAGCTTTCATAAAATGAATAATTTGCAATTCAAAATTGGGTTCACCTTTTCTAATTAGGTGAAATTACAGTTGCCATATTATAATTAAAGGTTATGTGACAGACAAGAGTGTTTATTTGGATTATATCAGATTATTTTTCTAGGCTTCTGAATATTGCAGGTTTTGAAGAGCATGTATTTTTTAAACCTTTGACAAATATCTATTTTTATTTAGGAGTAGAGCTGATACCTCTTTCTGAACTTGAAATACATGTATGATTGTCTACATTATGGAGCTTATATTCAAATGCATTTTGCTCTCTACCAAACTGCCTGAAGGTATTGATGTCAGAGTATTTCCCTTCTAATGAGCACATGATGTCTCCCAGTGATGGTATGAAAAATATCACTGTGCCTCAAACTAAATTATAGTAATACCACTTAATAATGCTTTTTTAAATGCCTCAAATTATACATCATAGGAATATTGAAATATAGAGATAATGTACAGGCATTGCATTCCAAAAAAGTAGCTTATAATTTTTGCCCATTGGAAAATGAAAAATGCATATAAAATATTTCTGTCAAAAAACAGAAGCTCAGGTATTGGTTTTCCTTTCCCTACACCCTCCCCATTAATTTAATAACCTAGGGGCAGTGCAGAGTAGTTGCAAAGTACCTCAAGTCATATTGCATGTGGCTCACTGCTGTGTGGTTGGGGCTTCCCTCCCTTATAAGATGGGGCAAATGCATAGGGCTGTTTTAAGAATTAATATAAAACTCCTAGAATATTTTTAAAAAGCAGTTTTCTGTCATGAAATGTTAAATATCTCTTTTTTGGACAGATATTATGTAATATAGGTTTTGTTTTGTATCCTCTTTTAAAGTTATCTATTTGAGACATTTTATTAAAATTCCTATCTCTCAAGTTTCTATAAAAATTATTCCTTTCTGTGCCATGGAATTTGTGAATAACTAAATTAAGTTAGTATTACTTAACTACTTGTATCCATACGGTTCTTTTAATTTTTTTTTTTTTTTGTGGTAGTACTGGCCTTTTCTGGGCTTTGAACTCAGGGCCTTGTGATTATTAAGCAGTGCTCTACCACTTAAGCCATGTCCCCAGATTATCATAAAATTCTTAAATCTATAAATATCAAATAACTAATTACTTTTTTTATGGGATTAATTGTTTTGAGACTTTATTTTCCACAATAATGTATTGAAGCAACCATTATTTATTGAATCAAAATATTTCATTTCCCTATCATAATCTAAAAACATTTTTATAAAAATGAACAGCTACTTTGTCTAAATGAGTTTGCTGTCATGGAAACTGAAACTGTCAATAACAACATCATGAAAAGAACAGGATTGGATTGTTATATTAATAGAATTTTTGAAGCAATTAGATTATGAAGATACTTTGTCATTTTTAGTTCAGAGATTTATGTAAGATTGCTAAACAAATTATTCAGAAAACAAGTTGTTTACTTTTATCAGTTATTGTCATCTGACTCTATTATCACTGTTTTATAAGCTTCTGTCACATACATGTTACAGCATTGTCTAACTTGATTCTTCTCAATTCACTGATTATCTCTTATTTTGAATTTTACTTGATGTCTTTTTTTTTTTGGTTTGATGTTAATTTTGTGTATGTTTGCCAGTGCATGGGTGACAAAGGAAGGTAGGTAATAGGGATCATATTATTTACCTCAGACAAGTTGACACATCAGAGGGTATGATTTGGGAGAGTCATTCTATGTCTTGTTTACAGTGACTTTCTATTCACATATAGATCCCTAAGACATCTGTGTCATTTTGATTTTTCACAAAATGTGTTTAAGTTGGGCTTATGTCTATATGTAGAGCAAATTCTTTGGTCTGAGTTGCTGAGTGACTTTGGATACGGGAAACAGACCTAGTTGGGAATCTGTCACTTTCAGATCTATACTATGTCACTTTTTCCATCACTGTGAATGGGCAAGTGTAAATGAGTGTCAGAAGATAGATTGCTTAGATTGTGTTTTTTGTGGATATTGAAGTTGTTTGGAGAACATATAAGTTAGTTTTTAGAACAGAGCTGTTAATCCAGAGATAGCAAATAAAAGGTTATAAACAGTCAAAGCACAAGAACTACCAAATGAGATCAAAGATAAAGTGGTTCATTAGCTTTTTTCCAAGTTTAAAGCAGAGTCTGCCTACAAAGTAGGGGGAAAACATCAACTCATGTGAAAATCAAGACCAGCCACACACTCTTGCTTGAAATTGCTAGGTAATCTTCAACAGTGCTTTTTGTTTTCATGATCTGAATCTTATGAGATAGATGAGAGAAAGATAGGTGCATAAGTGTTAGATAATATATAGAAACATATGTGTCCATATAGTATAAGTTACTGTTTGACATAAACACACCTACTGTTTTTAATGAAATAGATATTGATACTGTTTTCAGAAATAAAAAGTTTCATTTACATGTCAATGTCTATTTATGACTATTAGTTCAAAAATTATTACTGCTTTAAAATATCATTTTATTTTAAATAATCTGATTTTATTTAATTTGCTACATTTATAAATTTGCCTTCATTAATCTCATACTTTATGTATGCAAACAAAGTTATTTCCACTTTATTGCTTATGCTAAATTCCACACATTATAAATCCAACCACAATCCATACTAAAATTATTCACTACATCAAGTCAATCTCCATATTCAATCTTTTTGAAAATGTATTTCTGAAAGTCAAATTTAACTTTTCATAAAATTTTGGATTCACATTTCTATGAAATATTTCTTTTGAATTGATGTTTCTTAATTTTTTTTGAAATTTCTTCTTCAGATGACAATTACCTATTACCCAAAGTAAATCAATCACCTACTTCCCCAATCCTATTAAGAAATAGTTCAAATTCTGCAGGCCTTACTGTACATTCAGCTATATACTCTATTATTATTAACAGAGAATTACTGATTACTCTTGCTAATTTCATTAAGTTGAACAGGAAAGAATACCTAATATTGTAAGAAAGAATGGTGGGTAAGGCTTAATATAAATAAAAGCTTATATATCCAAAAGGAAGTCAAAGAAATAAGGTTGCTCCTAAAGAGTAAAAGAGAATTAACTGAACACTGTCACTCAGGAACAACTAACTAGAAAGAATCACCAGATATTTAGTGAAAATGTTCTTTTAGCAAGGGAACATTTGCTGAGGATTGAGAGTTGAGAAAACTAATCACACTGGCTTCAAGGAATTCATCGTTTAAATGGATAAGGTTAATGGTATAATTTAAAACCTGTTTATACCTAATATTGCTTTGTTATTTGATGTAAGAACTTCCATAAATGCAACAATGTATCCCCAGAACAGTAATTTTAAAAAAGAAAAGTAAATAAAGTAAATGAACTACAGCTCTCTGGAAAAATAATCTTCACATATACAGATCATTTTTCTTATTTTTAAATAACTTTTGGCATTTCAGGGAAAAGAGGTCACTGGAGTTGCAGAATATAACAGAGCATAATGGACTGCTTTCAAGGAGTTTAGCATGTTTGGACTGTCTCCTCTTAACCTTTCTCATTCCTTTTCTTCAACCTTAAACTCATCCCAACCCAATATCTAATAACTAAAGTCACCTTCTTTCCAACTTTCATCTCTGGCTTGCCTTTTGGATTCTTAACTGCATCATTTGCAAAGAATTGTTTTGATTCCTGAAGTTACTCTCATACTTTACTGAAGGTGTATTAATTTTCATGGTTTTCTTCACACATCACTGCTTCACACTGTTGGCATAGTAAGTCTTCTGAACTAGATCACATCTTTCTGCTGTTTCATGACCGCCAATGTACTACTGTAATCTAAAATAGAACTACTTAATGCCATATATTCATGAAATGAACCTGGTTTTGCCTCTTAAGTCTCATTTGTCATTTTTTACTTGATGCTTTAGCAAATCTAGACTAGTTATAACTCCTCACACATCACTTGGCACTTACTCTATCAGTAAACTTGAACATGGTGTGTTTACTGGAAGCATTTAGCTCATTACTTTACCTAGCTATGTTCTTTTTATTACAAACTTAGAGCAAAGCATACCTCCTCCATAAAAAAGTGTAGGATATCACCAGGCTTTGTTAGAAACCCTTAAGATCATCTTAAGTGTTTATCTCACCTTCGACTTAAATTTTACTTTATAATCACCCACTTTTCAACTTTATAAAAGCATAATTGATATATAGTATATTACATAACTTTAATGCATAGAATTTGGTCAATCTTGATACTTACATTCACACACATACATATGAAGCCATTATTACAGCCAATATAATGAAAATATCCATCATCCCCTAAAGATGCCTTTTCTCTGGTTTAATACATTCCTTCCCCACCCACCTTATTCCCAAGGCAAACACTGATTTTCTTTCTATTATAATAGATTACTTTGTATTTTAAAAACACTTTATATAAATACAAGTACAGAATGTAGATCATTTTGGGGCAGCTTACTTCAACTACAGAAGTTACTTTGAGTTTCATCCATGTTATTTATTATATTTTGAATGACAGTTTCCTTTAGTTGCTGAGTAAAATTCATACTGTATGAACATACCACAAGTTATTTAGCTAGTGATTTTTTGATGGAAGCTGGTGAATAGATGAAGCTAATTAATACCTTGAACAGGTCTTTGTGTAGACCTATGAACTCATTCCCTTGAAAGTTTGTAGAATGATTAGGCTATTTTATAGGCATAGGTTTAAATTGTTAAGAAAGTGCTAACTATTTTTCAAAATAGTTGTACCACTTTACATTCTCACAAGCACAGTATGAGAATTTTAATATTTACACTATTGTTAACATTTGAATGAACAGCTAGCTTTAATTTTAGTCACTTTAATATGTAGGTATAGATATCTTATTTGGGTACAATTTGCATTTTCCTACTGGCAAAAAGATACTAATAATCTTTAGTTTAAAAATGTATTTAGTTGGTATCCATTTATCTTCCCTGAGAACACATGCACATTGTTTGGTGGGAAATCAGTTTTTTTAATATTGTTTGTAAGAATTCATTATATAATCTGTACAGTTTTTCTGTATGAAATTTCTTTTGCGTACATTTTCTTTCAGCCTCTTCCTTGTTTTTTGGTTTGTTTGTTTTGTTTCCTTATCATTTGAGAAGAAAATAATTTAAGTGTATCTTTTTTACAACTCAACTGAGGCACATGTCCACAAGTTACATTTTAATGAGGTCTAATATATCTACGTTACTTTTTCTTTTGCAGCAGATGGTTTTTGACTTGTCTACAGAGGGGATCTTTCTGAATATTCTATTCAATTTTTAATGAATTGTGTGGGCTTTCTGTTTTCCGTGGTGAGAACACACTGTTCCCAACCCACTGTGTGAACTCTGATGAGTATTGACCTGACCCTTTCTGTGTGCAATTCTTTCTTGACCATTGGTAGTTTTCTTTCACACATATATTGACCCATACTCAGCTGAAGACTTGAGAAGTCCCTCTATATAAACTCTATCCCATCAATGTACGGAGGTTACTGGACCCCGTTTGGAGTCATTCTTCCATGACCAGTGTCTTAAGAGACTAAAAGTACCTTGTTACTCTATCTCATTCAAGACCATAAATGTGTAATCATCTTTTCATGAATATGCATCCCTCAGTGAACATAGAATTCTTTGTAAGCATAGGATCAAATCTGTATTGGTGTTTAATAAATCTTTATTGAATAAAATGAATGCATGTTTTCTACATCTGTGTGACTTATTCAAAATTTAAAAGTTTCTTTTTTTTTTCCATTTTGATCCCAACCTAGTCTATTGGAGATCTTTATAATGAGTAAGATAGAAGCAAAATCTCTAATACAAGCTCTTCCTCACTGTTTGTCATGGCTTTGCTTTCTTTTATTCACTGGTGCTTTTAACTCACTCAATTCGGCTTTACAAACAACAAGGCAAACACATGGCATCTCTCTCCAAGGAGCTTGAGCAACTGAATATACAAAGGGACAACAGGTAGAGCATGTATTAAAACAGAACTTATAACCTTCAGTGACTTGTTCAGGAAACCAAACCTCAACATCTGTAGCCTTTGGATAAAATAGTTAGGACTTGAACAATAGCTGGCAGCATATTAATTTGTGTCTCTACTTCCAACTTGGACCCAACCACAGAAAGCCAAATAAATTTGCTTTAACCTACTACACAATGTTCTACTTCCAGTTATTACATTTCTAGCTGGCCCCTGCCAATACCTTGAGTCAAGGAATGTCTGAAATCTTCTCCTTTTATTCTACTATAAGTATTTTCTACTCCTCTGCCTAGCATTGAGCCTTTGCCAAATGCAAGTGATATTGGGTTGGGGTTGCTTCCTCACTCTAACAATCTCTGAATAAATAGGTTTTGTTTGTTGTCATTCGGGTGGTCTTCATTTATTTCCACAAGATTATAGTTCATTGAGAAATAGAGTACCAAATAGATTATTATATGTGTCTTGAATCATAAAAAAGAGAAACTATACCTATAAACAGAAAAATGGTCTATGATTTGATAATGGGAAAAGCCATTCAAGAGAATATTAGAGCAATTAAAAATGTTATAATTTGCCTATTAATATTTTATATAGGAAATCCTCCCCATTTAATTTCCAGGAACATCTATTTCAACTATTTATTTATTTTGGAAAATTTTGGGACATCCTGATGTATTAAGGAAATTGATATTGTTTATTACCTCAACATACAGAGTAGATTAAATTGTTGCAATATTTTGTTATTATTTGCTACTGTTTTATTTTAATCCACTCCCAGTTTAAACCCTGGGAAAAAAAGTAAAATAATCTCTATTGAACACCTACAGTTCCTAATAGAGTGGTAAGATTTTTGTTTTGTTTGGTTTATAAGAATTTTTGAAATAATATATGAGATCTCATTTAATTCTTAAGGAATATTGTTACTTCCCATTTTACCAATTAAAAAACTGAAACAGAAAAAATGAAGTAACTTATCCAACCAACAAAGTGTTGAATTCCAGTTTGAACACAGATCTAAGTATATGTCAGGATTTCTCAGCCTCCTCTATGCTGTTGAGTATTTGCATCGGGTGATCCTTTGTTGCACTGTTCTGTGTGTGTAGAGTGTTTAGCAGTGTCTGGCTCTGTCCACTGGATAACTGCTTAATCTCTACTTGTGATAATTAGATGCTTCCAATGCCCAATATCTCTAGGGAGACAAAAATAGTCCCTTGCTGAGCATACCTCATGTAGATCAACTATTCTATCTAACAGCGTTCCATCAGCTAGTGTAATCTTTCATAATTTCTCATTTCCATAATATGGTGAGACAGTTCCTCGAGGCACATAGATAAGCACACACACACACATACTCACACTGCCTTCTTCATCCCTCCATACACCTTTTAAAACTCCCTAATGAAGTTAGAATTGATTCACTTTCAGTAGGGATTTCTTATTCTGTTTTCTAATTGTTGTCTTGGGGGTTGATGTGTTTAACAAGAAGGCCCTGAAAGGAAAAGGAATACTGAACAAGAAAACCTAGATTATTGCCCTTGTAACTGCCTCAGAATAAATCTAAGTTTATGACTTTATGACAAACTTCTTAGGGATCACGTCTGTGTTTGCAGAACCTGTTAGTTAATCAGGCAACCTTGCTCTGTTACTCTTCCACAAAATTACAGTTCTATGTGTATGTGTGTGTCCCACCCTCCTTTGCCAATTAGTACTCCCTCCTTTTATCTTCCTTTCTTTTTGTCTCCTCTTTCTTTTCTTTATCCCCTTTCTCTCATCTCCCAAGTCTTGTGTGGGACTAAAATACAGATGTCAAGATTCTCATTCTCTCTCTCTCTCTCTCTCTCTCTCTCTGTCTCTCTCTCTCTGTCTCTCTCTCTCTCTCCTCTCTCTTTTGCTCTCTCTCCTCTCCCTTGCCTTTGTAGCTCCCTGCCAGTGCAGCTGTCCCATACAGCCTTTGATGCTACTCTGTTATCTTTGGCACCAGCTCATAGGCTCCACTGGGCAGAAATTGGAACTCTTCCATCCCATCTCCTTTCTTTTGTCCTGCAATATGGTTATCCTGGAGGCCACTCAGCTGCCTCCCAACATTACAGTAGGCGACAAGAACAGGGACTAGACTCTGAAGCCAGAGCTAGGCAGCTGAGCATCTTGTAATAGTGAGTACCTTTGTTGTAGCTAATATTTTTCCAAACACATGCAGGGGGTATTTTGAAATGAATTGAAAGAATCTCTCTTTTTTTTTTCAGCAAGCTGTGATATTTGGCAGTATTTTTCAAGAAAGTACTTATCATTGAAAATCAGACTGAGTTGAAATTATTCTGATTCCATTGTATCATAGACTTGAATCAACATCTTTTCCAAATTTCATAGGGTGTACCAAATAACTTTCGACTGTCCAGTAAAATTGAGCTGAATAAAGGGATATAGGCTAATTTAATGGTCCTCTCAGTCTACTTCCTCCTTTAAGAACTCATTTCCTACTCAGAACTATATGGACACATACATTAATTCTGAACTTTGGATAAACTCTTTAGTAAGAAAGAATTGTTTGATTTTATGGTCAACAATATAGCATCTAAGATCATGTACCTATTTTTGCTTATTACATATTGGGGACAGATGATTTACAGGAAAAGAAATATTAACATTATATACTGCTCCAATTCTACATTATAGCAAGCACTCCTGAGGAGAAAAATGTAATTTTAAGCATACCATGACTTTCCTGCATAAATATGAGGAGTTGGAAACCCAAAGCTTTTCTTTACAACACTGGTTGTACAAAAGATTTTTATCTGGTTCATTCTTGTTTGCTGTTATTCTGTGTGGAAAACCATGTGCTACACTTAGTCCTATTTGCTTATCCCACTATGCAGCCACCTGCACACTGATTATTTTCTTTTAAAGCAAGTGTAAAATCTCCAATTCCCTCCCTCCTCTAGGCAGCCTCAGCATAAAAGCAGCTCATACAATGCTGTTTTGTGAGAATAGATTCCATTAACAACAACAACAACTTAGATTTATACAGTGCCTTATCACACATATAGCAAAGCAATTCTAAGCATTTTCTAAAATGGAAAGAATTTCCTTTTAGGCCTGCAAAAATCCTTATTAAACAACTACAACAAGCAAAGACTAACTTAAACATGTGAACTGGAAGCAGGTACGAGATATGTTCTTACTCTAAATTAAGGTGAGACAGAGCTCAAATTGGACTGTCCATTGCTTTGTTTTAAACAGATAAAATTGCCATTCACAGGCCTAATGAGAAAGATGCCACTATTTAAAGCATGCTTATACAAATTTAAAGTCCTGTTAGCTTTCGTTCAAGTGCTTTGTTCAGTGTAGCACTTCTTTAGCAAGATTTTCAGGAGCTTTGAATTAGTATTATAATGTGTTACAATACTTTTTTCTAGGTCCAATTTAAGGTAGAATGTTGCCTTTTATTTCCTGTGTGACTTAAAATTTAGCCAGGTGATTACTCTTCATAGAACCCCTTTAAAAGTTGTCTTTATAATGGTACCTGACTTCTGTGACAGTAGGTTGCAAAATCAATCCATGAATGTTGAGGATTTTAGGTTGCAAGGTAAGTAGTTTCAATCAACTTACCTCAATTTATTATTTTTAAAATCTTCTCAAATAAAAATGTAATGGAACTGTATTGTTCCATTATATGTCAGAGGCTCATTGATATTAAAAGGAAGATGATGGCCAATGTTAAGAAAAATGAGACCACTATCTTGAACTGTCACCTTTAGACAGAAAAATATGGAGATATTTGAGTGAAATCTCAGGAACATAGAGTACATTTAAATTTGATGATTAATCCCTGAAGTTAAAATCCAAAGTCTTATTTTATATAATCAAAAATAGGGCTGAAAATTTAAAAACAGAAACTAGACCTTACTTAGTTTAGATATTTAGAAGAAGTAGGGCTATATCATATGTATGTGATATTATCAGGAAGCAGTCTATATCTGAATTAAGAGGAAGAGATCAAAGAGAAGAAGAACTTCTTGCTACTAAACATAAACACCTATTAATCAAAGACAGTTAACCAAAAAGTAACCAGTACTAGATCTCTGCAATACAGCAATGTCAGTAATTGTGGAAAAAATGAAAAAGCAGAAGGTTGTTTCTATACAGCTGGTGGGTTGTGACCAAGAACAAAGAAAAATTGAGAATTCAACTATGATACATTGGAAGAAAATTGTAAATGTCACAATGTACTCCAAGTATAACAATAATATAATAAATAAAAATAATTAAGAAAATTTAATATAAATATATTTTCTCATGTAATTTAAATATATTATCTCAATTATATTAATTTCATGAAACTTTAAATATATTCCTTTACAGGTTGAAAACGTAAGGCTTGGAAAAAATAAATAACTTCACAGTGTTAATAACAGAAAACTAGTTTATAGAAATTAATACACATTCTCAAAAAAATATAAAAATAAAATATTTTTTAAAATATTTTTATACAAATGGAAGGGTTGAAAAAATAAGGAATCACAAGTGGCCAAGTGAAAGGAGAAATAAACATAAATAAACAACTGTCATGGAAGTGGTCTATCAATGTCATTTGGATAGATTTGTGAACTTGGATTTAGAAAAACACAAATAAAGTAAAATCCACCTTACTGCAAAGGGAAGTACCTCACAGCATGCTATGCCTATAAACACGGGCTACAGGGTCAGAATAAAATAGAAGAGGAAAAAGTCCCGTGGAATTGTTGCTTGACACTAATTCCTAAGTACATCGCCAGATTCTACTCTCTTGGGTCATGTTGGGCCAATCCTTGAACTCGACATAAGGTAAGACTGTTCAATATTGCCTCTGGTGAGTGCCCAAACAAAGCCAACACAATAATCTCTTAAGAAAATGTCTTCAATACAATTCTGAAATATGCTGTTTATATTTGTAGTTACATTGTATTTCTACACATAGTTTTTCAAATACAGTATTTGGCATATATTCAAAGTTACGGCCAAAGCAACACTTCTCTGCAAAACTGAGGCACAACAAACTCAATAAACTGTAGAAATAGACCTACAGGTGCTTCAAATAGTAAGATAATTGACTGAAGACACAAAAAGCAACTATTTTTGCTGTTTCAGAAAGGAAATATTGAGACAAATAGTATAACACACCCAACAGCCATTGAAATAATAAGGGATTAATTCCTGTAAGTAACTCAATAAACATAATTTTATGAATTGGTAAGTAATTACCTAATCCCATGAAAATCACTAACTATGAAAATTCAGCCAGGGTGAAATAAATAATCCAAATAGTATTATAAATGCTAGAATGTTCGAATTTAATTTTAAATGCTTCACCCAAAGGAAATTTCTAGGATCATTTGGTTTTACTAGAGAGAATTTTGTTAGACACTTAAAGAAAAATTAACATAAATTTTGTGCAACTTTTCTCACAATTTTTAAAGGAATAAGTTTCAAGTTATCTTATTGAAATTATTTTATCATGTACCAAAACCAGTAAAGATGCATTTAAAAAATAGAAATGCATAGATCAATATTTTCCATGAAATTACTTGCAAAATTCTCAACAAAATATTAGCTAAGCAAATTCAAATGCAAATATACGTTATAACCAAGTGAGCTATGGAGTAATATATATTTATATATTATATATGTATACATTAAGTGCTATAAGGCAAACAAGAAAGAAATAAAATATATAAAGATTAGACAAGAACATGTTTCTTCACAGATAGTATGATTAGGTGCTTTGAAATCACAAAGATTTATCAAAAAATTGCTACAATAATACATATATACTTACCAAAGTTGCAGGTTGCCATCAATATACAAAGTTAAAATACATTTTATATAGTATTAACAAACAATTTGAAAATGAAATTGCAATCTTATAGCTACTTATTTTAGCATCCAAAATAGGTTTTACACATAAATTTAAACCTACCAACCATAAACTGAATGTGGGGAGGGGAGCAAAGTATCTTCATTTCCATGAAGGTTGCTTTTTATGGTGGCTACTTTCATGCATCATCCTGACTGGATGGAGTTCCAGATTACGCATTATTTCTGTGTGTGTCTCTTAGGGTGTGAGGGTGATTCTGGATGAGATGGGCTTTTGAGTTGGTGAATTCAACAAATATTTTGCTCTCCCCAATATGGGTGGGCATCATCCAATCATCTGAGGACCTGAATAGAACAAAAAGCCAAGGAAAGAGATATGCATTCTGATATACTTTTCTGCCTAGTTGCTTGAGTTTAGACACATCTCATCCTTTTTGTTCCTTAGACTGATATTTGGACCATCAGTTCCTTTTATTCTCAGGCCTTGAAACTTAAGACTGAATAACAGTATCAGCTTTCCTGGTTCCCAGTTTGTAGTAAACAAATGGTAGTAGTTCTCAGTCTCACAGTTCCTTGATCCAATTCCGTATAATAAATCTACACATGAACACACACACAACTTATTCTGTTTCTCTTACAAAATCTAACAGTATACGTTTCAATGACAAATTCATTTATTTTATCTCTGCTCATTCTTCATTTATAAAATTCTGTCAGTGAATCATTACCATCAGCATAAAACCATGCCACAATATTCTCCATATTAAGAAAACCTGAGAACCCTTTTCCTGTCTCTTCCCAAGACCTCTTTAGGTACTATTACATAAATATTTTCTCTTCACACCAAAGTACATTGTACATGAATATGAAATTCGATAATGAAACCCAATATTTTCTACAATTAAAGAACACTAATTTTAAAAATGAATGGAGAAAAATGACAGCTTCTAAATGTCCATTAATTCCAAAACCTAGAATTTTATCCTGCCATCGAGTAACAAAGGTGACTTATGGCAACTTCTGTGTTGACAAAACTAATGAACACTTCCCTTTTTCCACTTATTCCAGCTGGAATTTTCAATCATCATGGGCGACCATCTCCTCCTTCAAATTCTCAGGTTTTCTTGTGAACAACTGGCTTCTATCGGGCAAACTCTTCTTTTTTCTGGTATAGGTCCCCACTATTGTATTCCTTCCTCTGTATTCAAACACAATATTAGAAAATCCCAGGCTTCACTGAGACATTGATACTTACAAAAGTATAAAGTAAGGAAAAGAGAAGAAAAAGAGAGAGTGAAAGAGTGAGAGAGAGATATTTAGAAACATTTCCCCACTAGTCTCCCATTACTTAAAAACGAAAACAGCAGAACATTTGCTTCTGTCTAAGTGTATAAATTTTGTGCATTTGTCAGTCCAGGAATATTCTTATTCTTTTCTCACTATGCTTAAATTTGTTTCCCAGAAGCTCGTTGAAGTCATTGAAAATTCCCATGCTGTGCTTATTGGTTTAGAGTATTTAAATTAATGTATTGATTAAATTTGTTATGTTCACAGATTTTGAAGAAATAGAGTTTCAAATAAACCTATTTCCTTCTAAATTTATTTCTACATTATTCTGTAGGTATGTGGCAAAGCTGTGTCTTAAAAGATTTAAAGCCCTCAAACTGCATGATATAATTCAGTGTCTAATTGAACAGGGCCTTTGTTGTATTGTCATTGTTTCTTGACATATTTAATCTACTGCCAAATTTTATGTTTTTGATAATAGAGTGCACTACATTCTTGCTCCCACCCCACCCCTCAAAGAACACATAATTCAGTATTGACAAAATATTAAGCACTTGACAAGTATTTTCTACATTGTTTTATAAGGTTGCTTATAATCAATTTGTAATTTGGTAAAAATGGTACAGAAGAGGAAAAAATTGTGAAAAACCATGCTGGGGTCAAAGCTTTGAGTGAAAGAAGAGGGAGTTTATCCTGGAACATGATGAAAAGAGTAGGAAAGTGAATGGGGTATTGGCTGTGTCTGGGCCAAGCCTTAGAAGCCAGCTCTCTTGGAAAGCCTGAATCAGCAGCCTCATGGACCTAAATTAAACATTTTGCTAATATATAATTCTCTTCATTTTATCTGATTTTACTCGAGTATTAAGTAAATCAGATGTGGGCAAACCTTTTGCCAAATTAGTGAGTAGCTTTTGAATAACAAGAAAAATGATCGTTTGCAATATTCATTGAATCTTGTTAACATGAATTATAGTGAATGAAGACCTGCAGCAAGATTTATTAAAAATTCAAATTTTTGACAATTGCAGCAAAGATTTGGCTATTGATACATTGTTGGATAGGCAAGAAAAAAAGCACATTTTCAACATTGCAAATTACCTTGGCTAATCACCTGAATATGAGAGAATAAGGATCCAAATGTTTTCTTCCATTTAATAGAAGATTTAATAAATGACTGAGCCAGTACTTTGGAACATTTTTCTTTTATGGAATAAGGAATTTTCATGTAAAAACCTAGCAACTTATAGGCACTTACAATTTGAAAACCATCTCTATTTTCAATAGTTAGTCAAGGAACCACAATATTAATATTGCTTTGGATGTTTTAGAAGTATTAAGCAAAGTCATACGTAAACATAAATTTTAATGCCAAAAGTCAATTTTATCCTTGAAAGTATTGGATATTACAGATTGTTGTATTTTTTGTTTGCTTAATTGTATTTGCAATTTCCCAGTCTAGTAAACAACTAATTCTCCCAGCATTGCTCAGAGTGAGTTGAAGCACTTTCTCTTGCCTATTCAGCATCTCTTTTAATTTGTGAGCAGTTCCATAAATCTTT
This sequence comes from Castor canadensis, assembly GCF_047511655.1. Taxonomy (NCBI): domain Eukaryota; kingdom Metazoa; phylum Chordata; class Mammalia; order Rodentia; family Castoridae; genus Castor; species Castor canadensis. Next base: position 102,517,049 of record NC_133392.1, on the reverse strand, counting down.
CTTGGCTTCTAGGGACATAAGGACTCCTATGATGAAGTGGCCAGCATGGTGGCTTAATAAGCTGAAAGCCAGGTTTTTCCCTCCATGGATTCTAGGGACCACTGTCTCATTCCTGGCAAAGTAGATCAGATTTTGAATTCCAGCCAGGGTAATTAGCACACTTTAGGATCTCAATACACAAAGGAGAATGGTCAGCATTAGCAAAGATGTCTTGTGAGTGTTTTCTGAGTGGTATAAACATAAAAGGAATGACCAGCTGCAGTAGGTCTTTGGAACTCTAATAAAAGTGACCCACTAAACTAAGTACATTTCTGCTTTAAAGAAGGTTACATGTATCAAAACTTTAAGATGTGAGAGTGTTTTTATTACCTGTTTTCAAGTGCTTTTAAAAAATTATAATGGAGAAAGGAAAGCTGGAGGGGGTGTGTCCCAAATATTCCCTAGAAAGCAAATTCTCACTGAGAGCGTTTTATTCTGTAGAGTATAAATATCAATTAATACAAAGTTAAAACTTCTAGTGAGAGCAATTTTTCAGGCAGTCAGTTAGACTAACATACTTTGAAATATACAATAACAAGCTGTCTGACAGTAGTTTTAATGTTGGACATTCCAGCTAATATGGTTGGATTTTGACAAATTCATTATCAATTTGTCACAAAGGTTTACTGTACAGCTTTTTCACAGCAATGTTTTGGAAATGTGGCAACTATGATAAAAAGATTGGAATTCTTTAGGAATCCTTCAGGCCTGTGATTAGCATTGTAAGTTTCAAGTTTCACATTAAAGATAACTCTGGAAAAAGGAATTGGAAATTTCACTGGTTATTTCCTGCTCAAAGTGTTCTTTGAGACAGACAATTCAAAATTATGGGGATCATCCAGGTTTTTAAGATAAACTTAAAAAAAATCATTTTAGGTTCACTTGGAAACTGAATAGAAACCAGTGGTGGTCCATATAAACATAGTTTCCTCCCTGTCAGCATCTCTCACCAACTTTTTTATTGTTGATGGGCTTACATTGACAGATTATTATCAACCCAAATTTATAATGTATATTAGAGTTCACTTGTGGTACTGTACATTACATATGTTTTGATAAATGTCTAATTACAAGTACTCAACATCCCAATATCATTCAGAGTAGTTTCAGTATCCACAAAATCCCATGTGTATTCATTCTTCCCTTCCTCCCTAACAACTGGCCACCATTGATCAAATTGCTTTCTTCATACTTTTCCTTTTTCAAAAAGTCATATAGTTGGAATTGCAAAATATACTGCCTCTTCAGATTGGCTTCTGTCACTCAGTTATATCCATTTAAGTTTTAAATGACTTTAAAGTTATTTCTTTTTGTGCTAAATAACATTCCATTATTTGGATATACCGGAATTTATCCATTCACCTACTGAAGAACATCTCCATTCACCTACTGGTGTTGGTTTCTTCCAAATTTGGGCAAGTACGAGTAAAGCTGCAGTAAATATTTATGTCCAGGTTTTTTCATGGACACAAGTTTTCAAATCATCAGGTTGAATACAAAGTGCAATTTAGATTGTATGATGAGTATGTTTAGTTGTGTGAGGAGCTACAAAACTGTCCATCAAAATGACCATACCATTTCATATTCCCCCAATGAGTGAATGAAAGTTTGTGTTGCTCCAAATACTCCTAAGCATTTGGTGGTGTTAGTGCCTTGGATTTTGGCCATGTGTCATACGTTTTGAAAGTGATTGCCTTTGGGCAATCATGTAAGAACAACAATTTCATATTGATTCTATTACATACAGTGGTATGTAACATAATCTGATACAACACATTCAATGTTATATTGCATATGTTTATTTACATACATGGATAGATGGATGATCTATGTATGCATATGTGCACATGAATGTGTGGTTGTGTGTGTGCTGGGATATTTAGATAAAAACATTTTTATTTCAAAATATAGGCTTAAAAACACAGGTTAGATTGGTTTTTATTAATAGCAAATACCTGATTAAATGCACATTTATGATAGAGAATCTGGTAATTCTCTAGTATATCTAACGACGATGTACAATAAAAGTATCTAACAAAGCAATCTAATTGCAAATGTCTGCATTTAAGCTCTAAGTCAGTCATTTTACTTACTGGTATTTTGCATAGCTTATTCTCTTTCAACAAAGTACTTGATATACACTCCAAGTTATTATTTTGAATGAGGAAAAGCAGGACAAATCCTCTTGGTATATTTTTGATTGTTACTATCCATTTCTCATTAACCTCTTGGCTAAGTAGTGGGAGTTACTGATCCATGTAGTAAAAATGTCAGCCAGCCTATCAAATTAAAAATACATATAAAACTAATTTCCAATGAGTAACTCACACTTATACTTCACGCTCCTTCAAACAGTTATTTCCTTCATTTTGCTCTCTTATGAATAGAAGGCAGAACAAATCATATGTTAAGGTTAAGGCAAGATAATTATTTGGCTATTCCTTTAAGCACAATTGTAAATGAAAATTAAACTCTTATTATGAGGACATGCAAAGAATCTGTTGAAGACTAAATGTAATAAACTCAAGGAGTAGGTTATTTCTTAAAGTAAATTAGAGCAAGTTTTTTCATTAATACTCAGACAGAGATAGTGTGGTTCTGCATGTATAAGTGTGCACACACACTAACACACATCTAAATATATATCCAGCATACATCATTCATCATATCATTTACATGTGATAATACTGTTGATCCTCTGGTTTTTAGCATATTCAACCCCAGTGTATATATTCTTTGCTTTTTAAATGTTTTATTCCTCAGAAATAATATATGTCTAGTATAGCAAACTAGGTAGCACTAATAGGCAAAATAAAGAAAATGAAAACATCAATAAGTTTCCAAAGATATCCACAATTAAAATGCTGATGAACTCACAGCAGTAATATGCAGTTGTGGTTTGCGGTCATAGAAATCTGGATTTATAATATCCATTAATTGATTTTGAGCTCCATAATTCTTGGTAAATTTATTTACCAAGCTAAGTTTTACTTTCATTATATGCATAATGAAAATAACAACCAGCATGACTTTTTGGGAAGACAAAAGTGAAAAAAATCTAGCTATTGATTCAAATTATAAGTGTTGTTTTTATTATTAGCTTTTGCTATTACTTAATGTAGATAAAATAAATTTATTTAGACCTACATATTTTCTTTACCATACTTTCAAATACAGTTTTTGATAATTTAAGATTGTCATTTGCCTGTATATTTTGAAAAGTTACTTGCTTATAGAAATGATTTAGTATCACTTTTTTGAGTGGTTTTTCACTAAATCTATGATTGAATGAATGTTGTATTTAGTCAATGTCTTATTTTGAACTTTTAAATTATTTCCAATAACTTTGTTATTGGGAACAACAATGGTACTCCAACAAACATACTGACAGCAAATCTTTTAATAAAATTAGAATTTTCTGCATAGAATTATTATATTTTGATTAACCCATGCTTATTACATAGATATTTCAAAATTCCTTCCAAAGATATGATGACAATTTATACCAATCCTCCAGCTGCATATGAAAGTATCCAAAGGATTAATGATAGCTGTGAGGATTATTAGGACTTTTGGAAGCTGATATAGCCAGTGTGTAATGTGGACAAATTCAAAGAGCTCTCCAATTTCTCAAGAAATTTCAGTATCCTTTAAGATATGGAATTTATTAATCTGGATTTAAAATAACCTTTAATTTTTAAACTTTATGCTAGTGGGGAGAAGTCAGTAAGTTTTTGGATTTCTGTTCCAGTTCCTTCTGTAGTCTATATAATTTGCCATGTGATTTGTTTGATTTTGTTCTGTCTCATTACTTTTTTATGTTAATGCTTTGAACACTGGTGATATTTTCTAAATATTAAAACTTTTATTTTTATTTCCTGTTTCTTATCAGAAACATTACTTTGTGCTGCGTGGTCAGAAACAGTGAATTGGAGATATCATAAAATATGCCTATATCTCGCTCTGAATACATTTGATTCTTAGCCTGCATTTCATAAGAAGCCTGTATTTGATAACAGTCTATCAATACACGGGGAGGTTCAGCAGGATTGGCCAGGCTGAATCAGATATATCATCTCACGAATTTGTTCTTTGGACAAATTGGAATAAAGAAAAACGTGCATGAATTTTTATATTCTAGTTAGAAAATTAACCTGAATCTTTGCATGGGCTATGTATTCATAAAAGCATCATGTATGTGGGGAAAGAAAATGAGACCATAATCTCACAACTACTGATTTTTAAATGCAGAAAGTTGCAAATATTCTAAAGAGACCAAAAAATTAAATCCATGTTTAGGGATAAAATAATACATTATTAACATTAAGAGAGACAGTTGCACTATTGTAAATGATCACTTTAAAAATAGCTTTTATTATTATTTGCTCCATATATTCCTGGGATGTTTTGTATACCATCTCATCTTTGAATACTATGTTTTCTGTGCTCTGAAATATAGACTGATCAAAGTACAATATATTTATAATAAAATGTTAATATAAAACCCCACTGAACAATGAACAGACATTTAAACCACAAAGGACAGGAATGTAACACAGGCCATGTTAAGGAAAGGATGATAGAGGGAAGGGAATGTAAGTGAAGAAAGTTAAGCAGAGAGAATATGGCTGATGTATTTTCTACACATGTAGAGGGGATGAACCAAACTGGGGTACATTATATGCAGAAATGGAACTGTCAGGACAAACCCCCTTGTATAACTATTATGGACTAATAAAACTTTTTAAAAATGAAGTATACATCTCTTCTTGTCTCCTCATAAGTTGACATGATCTAAAAGTTTATATTCCCTAGATTTCAAATATTGAAATATTCATCTTTAAAATTGCTGGTTTTAGGAGGTAGGGCACTGGTGATATTAAAATCTTTAGGAGAGGATTATTACTCTTATGAAAGGAATCTTAGAAAATTCTGTTGCCCTTTTCCACAGGTGCTCTCATAAGAAGAAGGTCCAGCTAAAAGAAAGTCAGCCCTCACTAAACACTAAATCTGTTAGAACCTTGATTTTGGACATCCTAGCCTCCTAAATTATAATAAATAAATTCTGTTTTTTACAAGTTTCCCAGTATGTGACATTTTGTTATAGTAGTCTGAGTGCATAAGACATAGACCATAGACTGCAATATGGATTTTCTTTCATTATTCTTCCATCCTCTTTCTTGTAATCATCTAAACATATATAGATATCTACCATATAAAAGGGGTAAGGCAAACAAAATTTTCATAAAATTCCTAATTATATGTGATCATTAACATTTTATTCTTGAGAACATGAATATTCAAAGATAGTAAGGAGTTTGCCAAGGTCACAATTGGTATCACCACTATTGGAACCCCAAGCTATAGAATTATATACACCATGTTCTTTCCAGTACTCAGATGGCATATTGCCTCTATCAAATGTGTACCTATCTATGGATCAAAAGGTATATAGCATAAGGTGCCAAGTTGCTGAGTTCTCTATGATATTCCCGAGATTTGCCAAATATTTTTATCTTTTCTTGAAGAGACCACACTAGCCTGGTAATACCTAGTTCAATGAGCCATGTTTTTCTGTAATTCAAGTATATTTCTTAACTAACTCTCCTTGTGAAAGATTAGTGGAGAATTGAGCCAGCTGCAAATACATTGTGCTTGATTTTTGTGAATTAGCATGAAGACTAAAATTTCTAGAAAATTGATGGTTGGTGGAATTTACATAATTCTGGTCATATTAAGAACTTGCAGTTATTTAAATATAATTTGCCCCTTTCTGCTGTAATATCATGCTTTTTGTGAAACAAAGATAACAGCTGAGGACTAATTCATTTAAATTCTATTATACAGTCAGTGAGCAATATGATAAGTATCTCTTCCATGAAAAAGATCCTTTGAGTATGAGTCATCTATGCTAATGTAACTTATTAATTCATTCACTTTGCATAGATTACTAGAAATTTCCTCACACCTAGTTTCTTTATAGTAGTTTAACTATAAGCTTTTTAATCATGAAGATATGTGTATTTTTTTCACCTTAGGCTCTAGTGTATTCTTGTACACATAAAATGAATTAGACATTCCTTGCTTTCTAAATTCTCATCAAAACTGATCTTGTAGTTGTGATATCATCTGTATAAAAAGACCATAAATTATCTAGAAATGGCCTCATTCTTAGCTGTTTTCTTCCAATTTTTGTTGCAAATGTGTTTCTTTCATGTAAAGCAAATACTTCTATCTGTATTTTATGTCTTCTGGCCTAAACATCAGAACCTTGATCTATCAATTAATCCCTCTGACAATAAAATCTTAAAGCTCCACTTGTATATGTCTGTTTCCCTTCAACATATAACTCATTTCCTTATTTGAAAGAGCAAAGACATTTAACATCTGTCATAGCAATTTTCAGTTTAAAAATATGGTATTATTAACTATTTTCAGCATTCTGTACATTAGATAGCTAGAATTAACTCTGCATCACTGAAACTTTGTTCCCTTTTACCAGTATCCTCCCATTTCCCTCATTCCTAACTATTAGCACCCACCATTTTACTCTCTGATTTTCTAAGTTTAATATTTTGGTTCCACATAAAAGGGGGATCATGTAATATTTGTCTTTCTGTGCTTGGCTTATTTTACTTAGCACTGTATGCAAGTTTTATTTATTAATTATACTTCAATCAAGTTATATTTTTAAAATGAAATAATATATATGGAAAATTCTCTACTTTATCCTTATATCTTTTCCTGGACATTATCATTTCCTTTGTTTTTATTTCCATGTTTCCTCATATCTATTCTGTTTTCTTTTTTTATATGCACAGTGATCTAACTTCTTAAAGCACCACGTACAATTTCCATCACTTCCTGTTATGCATTTTTCCTGTGTGGTGCTGTCTGTACTCATGTCACTCTATCCAAAGTGCTTTCTGTAGGTTCACCATGACAATTTTGTTATTACTCATTTTACATGACTTAATTACTCCACTATTGTAAATCTCCCTTTTTCTTTCTTTTATTCTATGTTCTCATTTCATTTCTGGTTTCTTGTTTCTGTGCTCTCTAATGACTGTTAATTCTGCCTGCTTCTGTAGTCACACTGCCCAAAGTCCTTCCTTCAGCCTTCTTCCTACTCCTGACAAATTCTGTAATGAAATCCCATGTGTTACATGGTTTCAGATATTATTATGGGCTCATGCTATAGTACCAGACTCATACACCCATTCTGATTTTTCTATTGGACATCTCCAAATATTTATGTTCCACAGTTATATTTCAAATGTTATGCATACATATAAAACTTATATATATTTCCCACCAAATCTATTACTCTTCCTCTATGTCTACTTCTATATCTAAAAATGAAATTGAAATCCATCCAGGAGCATAAACATGAAACTGTAAATCATTTTGCCACTTCCTTTTCTCTTACCTGAAACCTCAGTTTGTCATGGAGTGGTATCAGATCAGTTTCCTTATTTTTACTTAAATCTGTGACTTCTTTCCATTCCCACTGTTAATTTCTTAGTCAGAGATTCATTTGCAACATGTTATTAGTATTGTTCATTTTGACTTAGAATCCTTCTAAATAGTACCTGGTTTTCTTGACCTCCCACCATATCCTTTCCCCTGATCTATTATTCACATTGATTGCAGAATGATCTTTTCTAAAATTTTTTAAACATGTTTTGCAACAAAGTCTCTATATAGCCCAGGTTTTCCTTTATCTTACTGTGTAGCCCAGTCTATCGTTGAACTCTGGATCCTCCTGCCTTTCCTCCTAAGCACTGAAGTTACAAATATGAGTCACCTAAAAGTAATTTTGATGCATCATCTCTGTCACTTCTTACAAACTTTTAATCACTCCTTCCAAACTCCCTGAACACTTAATATTTAGGAAACAGTTCATCTCCTAAATGTGACATTTTAATGACACATTCAAGATTATCTCTGATACGAACTCTCATTTCACCCCTTTCATAACATATGCTCCATATATGTAGAGATACTTTCATTTACTTCCAATATCTTTTTTTATGAGAGTGCCCTTTAAAAAGTTGTGTGTGCATGTGTGTGTGTATGTATTTCACTTTTGGAAGAATTAACTCAGTTACTGTGTCTCCATTTAAAGGTGCAAATCTCCAATGGAGCTTTTATGCTCTAAATTCTCTGCCATTCTTGCATCATAATTTGGATATGCCTGTAATATGGTACTTAATAGTCATGTAATTTCTTGAATATATGTATTTTGATGCAGAAACCAATCTTAGTTATGGCTTAGCTATATCTCTTATTATGAATTTTAAGAAGAATAAAAATAAGAAAATAGTGATGCCAAAACCAACATTATAAAACACTACTTTTAAAGCTGAGTTTAAGCTATTAACATATGCTAACTCATTTTGTCCTTACAACACCATCAGAAAGACACTACTACTATTCTCATTTATCAGATAATGAAAGTGGACCCAGAGAGGTTAAGTAATGGTTTTGTAGCTCAAAAATGACAAAGCTAAGATTTCAATAAAGATAATGGGATGCTTATGTCCATACTCTTAATTACTATTTTCTTTGTTAGTACTGAATGAAATTTTTCAAAAAGAAGGGTGAAATCGTGGACCAAGCTTGGTGACATTAGGAGAATTTGTAAGAAAATACAAATTGGTATTGGAACATGTTGATATTAAAAAATGCTATTACCACTACCACTACTAAAACACAACCACTTTGAACAGATTGCTTATCCCATATAAGTCTATGTTTCCAAATCCATGTATCTAGAATAGTGATGGCATCAATTACATTGAGTTATAACATTTAATAATTTAAGCTGCTTAGAAAGTGTGTGACATAAATTATGCTTTTAAAATATGTTGTATCTTTAATTTTTCATTATTATGATTCCATTAGGTAGCATCCAGAGAAACATTAGGTTCTCTTTCTCAGATCCTAAATTTGATCACCCTAACCCAGATGTTATCTGGATGTTTGAACATAAAGGCAAGTAAGACCAACAAAATTTTCATTAATTAGACAAAATTTATAAAGAAAACCCCTCCAAAAATTCTAACATCATAATTAAATTCATAAATACCCTATTTTGTGTCTTTTTTGCTGTTTCAGTGAATGTTCATTAGGTGCAAACAATAGATGCAGATGCTGTATAATTTTGTTTAAAAAAAAGAAAAGAAAAAATTAGATTAAAAGGAAACGCAACTAAAATATAGGGAGGTATATAATAGTCAAATGTTACATACATGTTACTTTATAAGCATTTGTCTGAAGCAAAACAGACAAAATCTTGTTTATCAGACAAGTGTGATGTGTACTTTCTTTCTATGGGTGTCTCTGAAGATCTGTGAAAAGAGAAGTGGCTTCAACTCCAGAATTTACATGGAATCCTAGTCACTGTTTAAAAGTAATCTGACTGAATGGAGCAGGTTTGATGGTAAAGGGTTTCAGGTAAGTAGTACATGGGTGTGCCTACATTGAAAAGACCCAGGCATGAAAGCTGTTATCTCCCATGTAAAAATAGCCACTGTAGGTAAAGTCTTAAAAGCACAGTACTGCTAATTTCAGTTATGGTTCACTCCCTGAAAATCTAGTGCTTCTTAATGCACTGGGAACCTGAATAGTTGTGGGGTATAAATTACAGTGGGGTTAGCACCATGATATTTTACTAAAGATAGATGACCTGAGTCAGTTGTCTTTCAAATTCTTAATTTGATATAAGTAGACCTCAAGTTAACATTGCAACTCCAGTATACCACTAGAAACTGGTTATATTGTGTTCTTTCCCTATGAGGTCATTTGCCCACAATACAGGTGACATTTTTTCTGCATCTAGATTTTTTTCCCTCCTCATGGTTATTTGTCAAAACAAAGTCTTTGTTTGGTAAACTGAATATTACCTTAGTTCGAAGAGTGTTCTACAATGTAAAATAACTAGCAATGAATTTGTTACAAATAAGACTTGATCTTTCCCATTTCTTTTAGGCCTAAAACTTTGAATTACTGCAGGAAAGAATAAGGAATACACTGGAAAATGTATCTCTCTCTCTCTCTCTCTCTCTCTCTCTCTCTCTCTCTCTCTATTTATCTATCTATCTATATATAATGTTGTCTTAATCCATTCATAAGTTGTAGGGTATCTGGGCTGTTCAAGATATCCTGGACTATTGTGAATAATGTTGCAATAAACACAGTTGTGCAAGTGTCTTTATTGTATTCTGACTTACATTCTTTTGGATATATGCCTAGGAGTGATATTGCTGGATCTTTTAGTAGTTGTACATTTAGCTTTTTTGTGGAAACTGCACTGTTTTCCATAATGGTTGCACTAATCTTCATTTCCTCCAAAAGTGTATGAGGGTCTTTTATCCCTACATTATAACTGGTATTTGTTGTTGTTTGTTCTACTTCAAATTGATATTTTTACACAGTGAAAAACAGGAGTCTACTTTTAGTCCTCTACTTGGAGATACCCTCTTTTACCAGCAACATTTATTGAAGAGGCTGTCTTTTCTCCATTGTATGTTTTGGGTAACTTAGTCAAAAATGGAGTGGCTATACCTGCATGAATTTATGTCTGGGTCTTCTATTCTTTTACACTGGTCTGTTTGTTTTTGTTCCAGTACCATGCTTTTGTTTATTGCTGTCTCTACAATGTAGTTTCAAATAAGGTATTGTGATAGCTTCAGTGTTCTTCTTTTAGCTCAGTAACTCCTTGGCTATTCACAGTTTTTATGCTTCTTTGTGAATTTTAGGGATGATTTTTCAATCTCTGTGCACATATATGTGCATGGTGGAATATTATTCAGTCATAAAGAAGAATGAAATCTTGTCATTTGCAGGTAAAGGGGCAGACCTTCAGAACAACATATTAAGTGAAGAGTAAGACAGATTCAGAGAGGCAAAGATTGCAAGTTTTCTCTCATATGTGAGAGATCCAAATGCAAATATAACATGTTTCCAAAAGTGGAACTGTTAGAGGGGGTTAGGGGATGAGAAAAAGAAGAAGAAAATGACAGAGTGAATAATACTGAAACACATCATATCTCTATGATCTCAAATATACCACCAGACACAACAAAACACACTGAAAAGTGCTGAACAATTTGGGGTAGGGGCATAAAGGTAAGGAAGAATAATAGAGAGGGTTAGACTGATTAAAGCACAATATATTTAAGGTAAAATATCAAGGCAAAACTCCATTGAACAATGAATAGATACATAAAAAATGAAGGATGGGAATGTAAACAGCTTATGCTTAGGGGCAGCTACTACCAGTAGAAGGAGGAAGGTAAATGAAGAAGGTAAAGAATGGTGAATATGGTTGATGTATTTTCCATGTATTTATGAATATGGAGCAACAAAACCCATCAAAGTCATTTTAAGAAGAGTTAGAACCATGGAAGGGATGAATCAAACCAGGGCACATTATATACATATATGAAAATGTTACAGTGAACCCCCCTTCACAGTCAGTCAAATATTTAAAAATAAATAAAATAAAATGAATGCATTTTAGTATGTTATCATCTTGGTGTGAAAAAATATGAAAGATAAAATTAACATCTAAGTACTTTTAGTATTCAGATTGGGTACATGGCTTTATTCTGACTGCGTAAATGACTACACTTATAATGAATCTTACCCAGTATAAGCCATAAAGACCCAGAGCAGATGGAATGGCCTATCCTCATATGATATAAGATAGAAGGCACAGAAGGGGACTATGAACTCGATGGACACACTTTCTATAAGAAGGCACAGATTTTTGCTGAACATGCACATTGATTTTTTCAAAATTTAATAAATTTCTTAAATATACTCCCCTCTCTAAACATGTAGAAGAATTGTGGACTTGCATGAATTGATTTCCTTTTGGAGAAAGAAACATCAGAAGAAGAGAAGAGGAATTTATCACTAACATCTATTATTAATGTATGGTTCTACATATATTCCTTGCTGAGAATATGTCAATTAAGATTTAATAGATTTTTTTATTACTATACAGGTTCATGTGCAGTACAAAGACATGTAATCATGGGGTGAAACTGTGATGGCTTTGAGTATGTTAAGTAGAGCAGAGGTAAATTTGGGATATGTTTTAGAAGTAGAATCAATGGAACTTTGTAATGCAGGAGAAAAATATCAGGAAAGGGGAACTGTGTTGTAAGTGTATGAAAATGATCTTTATTGAAGAACAAAGCTTTGGGAGAGAATATTTGTAGCAGAACACCAAGATATCACTTTAGTCATCATAATTTTGAGATACCTGTGTTAGTCAGACTTTCCATTGCCATGAAAAAATACCTGAGAAAATCAACTTAAATGAGAAAAGATTGATTTTGGCTCATGGTTTCACTCCATGGTCCATCTCCTTCTTATTGCTGGCTGTGGTGAGGCAGCATGTCATGGCAAGATGGTATGTCACAGAGCAAGGCTGCTCATCTCATGACTGCCAGGAAGAAGAAAGAGATTGACAGGAAGAAACTGAAGTTAAAGTATATATTTCCAGTTCATTCCCCTGGTGACCAGTGACTTTGTTCCTCCAACTAAGATCCCTCTTCTACTTTCCAACACCTCTTAATAATGCCATCATAATTGGAATCCATGATGTGATTGATCCCTTGATTAAGTCAGACTTTTCATGACCTAGTCACTTTTCAATGATTAAATTCACCAGCTAGGGACTGAGACTTCAACATGTGAGCCTTTTTTGGGGGGCAAAAACTGTAACATTCTGTCTTGTACCCCAAAAGGCTCATATCCATCTCCTAATGCAAAGTGCATTCAGCCCATCTCTAAGAGCTCCCATAGGCTTAACAGTTCCAGCAGTGCTCAAAAGTCCAAGTCCAAAATCTGCAAGGCTCAAGGCATACATTTGCTGTGAGCCAAAGTAAAATCACAAAAAAACCTACATATTTCCAACATACAATGGTACAAGGAAAGCATTTTCATTCCAAAAGGGGGAATAGGAGAATAGCAGTGAAGAATTAGGTTAAAGTAAGATGAAATCCATCAGAGAACATATTGAATCCTGTAGCTCTGTGTTCAGCATTTGGGGAATGTGATGGGATGAAGTGAGCTACAGAGGTCTTATGCAGCCTTCCCATAATGATGTTTTTTGGTCAATGACAAACCACATTTATGACAGTGATCCCATAAGATTATAATGGAGTAGAAGAATTCCTGTGGCCTTTTGAAGTTATAGCTCTTATAAAGTTGTGGCATATCACACACGAGTAATGTGGTACTGGTAGAAATAAACCTACTCTGCTGGTAAAGTACATATAATTATGTACACTAGATTTATCCTAGGCTATACCATCTAGAGTTGCCAAAGCTCTATAATGTTCACGTAGTGGCAAAATTGCCTAATAATGCATATTTCAATATCCCTCAGTATCTCTGTTAAGTGATATATGACTGTGCATATGTGTACATATGTATATGTGTGCATGTGTGTGTGTGTGTGTGTGTGTGCGCGCACGTGTGTGTTTGTCTATGGGGAGATTTATTAGTGAGTTTGGTTCATATGACTATACAATCTGAGAAGTCCGACAAGAGGCCATCTATAAATTGAAATCCCTGGGGTATTGATAAGGATGCTCAATCCAGCTCCAATTCAGAATATAAAATGGTGATACCAAAGACCTGAGGACCTGGGACACTGCTGGTATAAGTCCTAGAATTCAAAGCCAAAGATTTTAGCATTCTGATCTCCATGGACAGAGGAGTAACTGTATGTCACAGCTCCTGGAAGAAGATGCAAACATCACCTTTTTTCTTTTCTGCTTTTCCAGACCCCTAGTCACTGACTGATGCGTGCATTGAGGGCAGACCTTTCCCAGTAAGCCTGCTTGTAGGCACATGCCAGCCTCCTGTGGGAAATGCCCTCACAGACATACAGTACTTTATCAGGTTCCTAGTATTTCTTAATCTAGTTGCTAACTATCACCCTTGTACTTCATAACCTTTTCTAATAATCCTAGACAGATTTGTTTTCAATAGTTAAGAAATAAACTTCTGGGAATATTTTTTTCTATTTGTCAGAGATGTGTCTAAACTTAGCTGCATTTATAATATTTAGTATCTTTGTTGCCTATTTGTATTAACAAGTGTTTCTCCATGACAAAGGTTTGCTCCATTGGATAATTCAGATGCTCATTAAAATACAGTGAGATTTTGCTGAATCCATTGACTGCTACTTATGTTTTAATGAGCATTAATGAGCTTTCTGATTGTCCTGTGGAGCAAAACTCATATCTCATTAGGTGGATTCCCAAAATGCCTAAAGGTGAGTAGACATAGCTTTAGATATATATGGTAATTTCACACTTAATTAGTTCCTTACTTATCACACCACAGATACACATCCACAACTATGTATTAACGTGGCATATTTGTTGTTTGCTGTGTCAAGCCAATGAAATGATAGAATTCAGTGTGCCTATGTGTGTTGTTTCAGGCCATTCTCCATTACACTAATAAATTGGCATGTTATAACTTAATTAACAGAAAATAAGAGATTAAAGGAAAAGAGTCAAGTAATTTCTAACTTGAGTTGACATTGCTTTGTAGCTTGCATGTAATCTGGAATTATGAAATAACTACATGCATATATTCAGATGCACACATCGATGTTATTGGTTATTTTTGTTCATTGCTTATCATGTGATAGCAAAATTATATACAGCAAGTTTCCTTCTTATAAAAACTCTGAAAATTGGGACTGTTATTTGACTTTATGAATAATGAAGCTGATATACTAAAAGTTTAACTTACCTGCTATATCAAGTTTGCTAGAATTTCTTTGACAAATATCTTATACTGCATGCTGAAACAACAGAAATATACTTTCTTACAGTTCTGTAGTCTGGAAATACAAGATCAAGGTGTCAGCAGGTTTGGCTGCTTTTGATTCCTCTCTTTTTGATGTGCAGATGACTGGATAATTTTTTGCTTTGTTTTGATTTCTTTTTTTCTGTGGCTTCTCTGACTAACACTATGTTTGCTCCCTCTCCCCCATCTCTTTCTCTTGTTGTAAGGAACTAGTTCTATTGAATTAGAACTCTACCCTTGCTTTGGTAAAAATATGGCTTGAGTGTTTCCCCCACAGGTTCATGAATTGAATGAAATTTAATTCCTCTTGTGAGATATTAAGAGGTTGGAACTTAATTCAACTAAGGTCTTGAGAGCTGGAGCCTTTGGGAAGTGGTTAGGATTTTATAATGTTATCAAGGCGGAGCAGCTATGATTGAATGCTCACCGCTTTATAAGAAGGAGAGACTACATATACTACCTGTCTCTTGACAGGTCATCCCCTGTACTGCCTTGGAAATCCACTAGATAGGTCATCACTAAGTGTGGCCCCTCAACCATGGATCCAAAACCATGATCCCAAATAAACCACTTTTCTTCATAAAACAAACTTCTTTGGGTTTTTTAATAGTGATGAAAAACAGATTGCTTTTGAAAATTCTTATCAGGAGTGGGATTATTGCTAAAAAAGAGTATTTTAAAGTGTGGAGGTGTCTTTGGAATTGGGTTACAATCAGAGGTTGGAAGATTTTGAAGCAGGAGACTAAGCAAAACCTGGAATGCTCTAAGTGTAGTATCACAGTGGTTCAAGTGAGGGCTCAGAAGATGAGCATACTATAAAGTCTCAAGTTTAAATTGATGTTTTATTGAATTAGACAAAAGCACAGTCTTCTTATGAAGTAGCGAAGAACATGAGAGCATTGTACCTATGCACTAAGACTGAATGAAAGGCTGAAATTGAGAATTATGAATAGCTTATTTGATTGGAGATGTTTCAAAACAAAAAAAAATCTTTCAGGCTGTGGCATGGTTATTATTGGGTACTTTTAGTCACATTTACCCTGAGACTTGGGAACAAAATGAAGTATAATGAAAAGATCTGTAGCCGAGAGAAGGAACAAAGAAAAAGTATATGAGGATGAGCCCCAGAAACCACTTATCAAAAATTTTAGTGCAGATAAAACAGATATAGTTGTTTTGTTTCAGAAAAATTGGAAAAAAGTACTCTTGGACATCAAAAATCTTCTAGATCTCCTTTTCCATCAGAGGCCCAGAGATTATCCACCACAGAATTATTTCAGGAAAGGGCCCCAGGTTATCCTCCATGAACTCGCTGCTCAGGACTACTTTTGTTTTCCTGTTGTCAGTCTTTGAAATGCTCCATGGCTGTAGCTATAGATCAAGCAAGCCTGGGTACAGCTCATATTTGTAGCAGAACTTGGGGTCCATGTTGTATGGGTTTGTGGGATTGTGAAATGCAAGAGTTCAGGGAAATTTTCAACAAGATTTCAAAATAAAGCCTCAGAGGCCAGGCAGAAGTCAGGTCCAGGGTCTGGCAGAGAGTCTCCAAATGTAAATGTTTAATGGAGCCATTTGAATGAAGCATCAGAGGAGGTCCCAGAAATGTCTAACTGTGCAATGTATGACACCCAGGAGGAAAAGTCGACATGCAGAGTCAATCCGACAGAATAATCATGTTGCCGGCATCCAGCAAATCCGTAGGATTGGAGCTTTCCAAAGTTTGAGGGTGTGTGTTTTTTTTTTTGCCACACTCTACACAGGTACCAGACTTGCTGCTTTATGATTTACTATCTATCCTGTTGAGTCTGGGTCTTGCTTTGTGCCTTCCTACTTGTCTATTCCTGCATTTCAGGATGGGAACTCATAATCTATGCTATTACCACCACACATTGGAAGCACATAATTTGCTATGATTTTACAAGTTCACAACTACATGAAGCTCACTTGAGCTTTGGAGTTTTGAATAAATGTTAGAATGAGTTATGATTCAGAGATTGTAGGCAATAAACTGATTGTATTTGACACGTGAGAAGAACATGGATATTGAAGGAAGAGAGAGGGCAAAACTCTATACTATGTTTGGATTTGGCTTGAGTGTATCTTCTAAAGGGTCATTTATTAAAATTTAATCTCTATTATGAAGTGTTAAAATGTATTAAGAAACTTAATATGACTGTGGTATTTAGAAGTGTGGGTCTTTGGGAAGTGATTATTGGTGGAAATGATCATTGGAGTGTAGCCCCTTCTTGGCTTTATAAGAAGAGACTTTTAAGAGACTACAAATATGCACTTCAGGTGTTTCCATGTGATATCCTTCACCATCAAGGGACTCTGCCATGAAGATCATTACCAGATGTGGCTCCTTGATCTTAGACCTCCAGAACCATAGACAAACTTATTTTCTTTATGAAGTAGTTAGTCTCCAGTAATTACAAAATGGACTAATAATACATAAGGTTAGGATTTTAAATTATAAATTTTGAGGAATCACAATTTATTTCATAATAATTGTCAAATATCACATTGGTACTATCTGCTAGGTCTGTGATTTGAGTTCAGATCTCTCTAACTTCAAAATATGGTTTCCATTCTTTAACATAAATTTGCCCAGGATTTAGAGTAAGGGGCAATAAGTTAAAAAAGATTGCAGCATGTGAAGGATCAGAAAGCAGTTTATTGTATCATACTGTGAATAAAGCACAATTTCAATTCATTCAATGATTTTTGAGTTCTAATTTCTTTTCAGATAGGTTTTCTTACATGTAATATAGAAAAAAATTCAAACAAACATACTGGTCAATTGAAATAATTATATACAGATTACTTTTCTAAAGAACATTAATTTTTAGTAAATTATTTAAGTTCACTATTTTAGATTTGCTTATGTAATATTCCCAACACATTTACAAAGTTTACACTCTAGTTTTGAGTATCTGTTGGTACAACTCGAAGTAGAATGTTAGGAGTAAAATTCCTTTTATTGTCACTGGTTAATGCAACAAGTTTAATAAGAATATAGGAAATGGATTTCGGTAGAGCTGTGTACTCTTTTGGGGCAAGCTATGGGTGCAAGGGTGCATCTGGTCTGATTAAAGAAGGAATAAAGACACTTGGAGCTTTTATTTGTAGATCCTAGCTGCATTAAGTCTGGATGTCATTGTAGTCACAGCCACTCATGTTCTTAGGAAATCGATAGTGGACATCATGAAAGTTTTTTAGAGGATTCAGGAGATTCAGAGTTTGAATACCAACTCTTCAATAAAATATGAGGTTATGCCGGTGAATTTTCCCTATAAACTGAAAACTTACACATTTTGCCATAGCATATAATTACGATGGATGGCTGGTCTCAAACAGCTGTGGATTTCAATCCCTGCTCTGATTCTTACCACATTTTCCCCAACAAATCTACCTAGTCTCTACAAACTGTGGTCAACTTCTATGAGTAAAATATAAAAATTAAGGGATACAAACTTTATCACCTATTCTGGCTTTTGGAAGCATAGTAATTATCTGAATTATTCAATGGTCAATTTACATAGATTTTAGGATAATTTAAATTCTGATTTAATTATGTGGTAATTTACTTAAAGTCTATTTCTTCCTGTGACATAAATTACATAGAATTAAAGACTGATTCTTTATTAAATATTTTTACAACTAAATCTTGGTATAGTATCTGACATGTAGAAGCCCCTAGTGGAATTGTTAATCATTTTCAGTAAATTAATGAATTGACTTTCATGATTTTCATGCTATAAACAGTATACTGATTCATTATTCTCATTTTTCAGCTGAATATTTAGTTTTTAGTTTGAAGACAGGGAAGCTGCAGTTAAAGTTTCTTTTATTCTTTCTCATGAATTCTGTCATGGATAATTTTTCTTATATTCTATTCAGACTTAAATAGCTCATAGTTGGAGAACATTCAAGTCAACTTAGTCTACCATTTTGCTCAAAATACAAAGTCAGAGAAAATAATAATTATACAAAAAGACAGTTTTAAGTTCTTCCAATAAGTATCCACCAGTTTCTTCTAATCTTTTGGGAAACAACTGTGAATAATATAAGCCATATGACTGCCTTTTGGGGTGGTGAAATTAAAAGAAATAAATAAGTAAATATTGTATTTGTAGGTGTCCAGGTATGCCATAAACCCCTTAGGGCAGTGACAATTTCTTGCTGTATTCCCAGTTGCATTAGCCTAGCACTACATGAATGATAAAGATTTGTTGAGGAAGCAATTGTTTGGGATTGATTATATAATTTTCAAACCAAAACAAAAAATCTGATTTCAAAAACTAATAAGATAATCTATATATATATATTTTTTCTAATTATAAGGCTATTTTTGTTGGCTATATCTTTAGCTTTGGATAGAGAAATAGAGAAAAAATTCCATACAACACACATACAGAGAAAGAGAAAAAGAGACATTTTGGCAGTTGGTAACCTTATATATTTGGTATTTCTTTGTAAGATATTAATTTTTGTTAAAGTATGAAATATTTCTACAGTATCAGAATTCCAAGGCCGAATCTAGTCATTTTCTTTCATAGACATCAATAGAAATTGTACGTTTATAAAAAAGTATAAATTCCTCAGCAAGTTCAATTCAACTTTACAATATTAGATGTTAAAATATAGAATCACTCAAAAATCTTTTCCTATAAATTTAGATAACAGCAAAATGACCAATGGTAATAGGTAAGGAATCAAATATTATGGTCATTTTAAAGTTTCTTTGTCTTGATAGATTTCTTCAGATATTAAAGTAATAATTCTTTGCCACAAATTAGTCTTTCCCTTTGGAAAAAAATAGAAAATGAACATTTACCTACTTATTAAATATGTACATGCATTTATGTGTTGCAAAAATCACTTAAGTATATATTCATCTTTGTATATATACTTTATAGTTAAGCATGTATAAATTATTTAAGATTATAGTGTTTTCACCTCTGCACTATGAGTATTGTAAGTCTAGATTACTACACTAATTTTTCTTGTTCTTAAATAGTAAGATAATTACTGAACCAGTATTCTTTTCAAAGTGAAATTGGATCCACCCTCCAGCACACTTAAATTAGGAGTCTTTTTCTTTCATTTTTAAAAAATGTTCTCCTTTTATCCTTTTGAAATGCATATTATAATATTAGAAATAGCAATTCCATTAACAGGAGATTCTATGCTTGGTAAGAATGTCATCAATGAGGATATTCTGCCTATGCTCAAAATTTAAAGGTATTCTCTGTATGAATAATAGTTGTATTAGAGACTGATTCTGCTGACTTCACCTTGCCAAACACACACAAATTAATACTAGATAATAAAAATGGCATCATTTAGGTGGAAAGCTATAAGCATTTATTCAAAATATTAGATGAATGAAATCACAAGGGCCATTAAGATACTATTTTTCCTACACCATAGGTATATATAACCATTCCTAACCTGAAATTGGTACTTGCTACTTAAGGCACCTCGCTGTGCTGAATGCATTTCTATAAAACATCTTTAACATTTTATTTCAACTCCTCTTGCTCATGTGTCCATCTGTTCTTAAGGGTAGGGATTCCATGGGACTCTTTTTGTATCCTCAGTTCCAGAACAGTCCTGGTACACAAATGACAGTCAACTAATGGTTATTCCATTAATGTATTAATTTGTGTTCTAAAAATAAGTTACTTTGTTTTTGTCCCACACTGTTTAACACATTATTATATGAGATTTTTAGTCAACATAATTAATATTGTTATCCAAGAAGAGAAGCCCCAAAACTCTTAATACACATCTCGGTAAGGAGTCATATACACTCTTGCACTCCTACATATGTTATGAGCTCAAATCACAGTCTCATGGGGTTGAATGTCACTCCCTGACTCTGTGAGGCAAAACCTTTGGCCCCAAGCTTCAGTGGTAAGAAGAGCCACGGGGACTGCTAACTGCATTTATTTACTTCTGCTCTGTTTTGTTTGAGAAGCATTAATCACAGACCTCCCACCTGAATGCAAGAGATACTGGGAAACATAAAGCACTTGATATTAATGTCCTCTCACTTTCTCTGGCATAGTATTTTTTTAGGAAAGGGTGAGATTTGGGGCTGTAAGCTTCCTAGGCAAGTACTCTGCCACTTGTGCTTCTTTTGCTTTAGTTTTTAGATAAGGTCTGTGGCTTTGCCCAGGTCTGTCTGGACTACTATCCTCCTACAGGTACCTTTGACAGAGCTGGGACCACAGCTGTACAGCACCATGACTGGCTTGTGTGTTGAGATGGGGTTTCCATTAACTTTTTGCTCAGGCTGGCATCAAACTATAATCCTTGCAATTTGTACTTTCTAAGTAGCTGGTATTGTAAGCATGAACCACCATGCCCAGTGAGTTTTGTTCTTTAATGACTTCAAAGTATTTTCCCAAAAAGGTTGCAGACATTAAGTGGACAAACATATCATCTCAATTCTTTTTTTCTTTTAGTATCATTTAAGTTCTCAACTTATTTATATTTTAAAATTATTTTTTCTAAACTGTAGTGTCTTTTTCTAAATTGTAGTGGTCACTAATTAAATATCCAATTGTGTTAATCTTTCTTGTAAAAATTAAGTGGGAAAGTAGAGGTTTCCAATGACTGACATTATTTACATAATGATCATCCTTTTAAGAGTGCGAAGGATTTATTAATAGGTAACTGAGATGTGTACCTCATAATTACTTGAACTAATTTTCAAAATGTGCATGTTAGGGTTACACTACTAAGAAGGAATTTGTTCTGAGTGTGATCCAAGGAAATCTTTTTCTAAAATAATGTTTTATTACTAAATACCCATGTCTTAGAGTACCTGATAAGCCTACCAAATTTGGCAGAATTAAATTGCTTCCTACTTTGGAGATTGCTTTGACAGTACTGAAAATCATTGAGAATACAGAAAACAATGAAAAGAAATACAATTTCAAACACCTTCATTTACGCTTTTGATACTTTTGGTGGCTTGGTTTAATCGTGTTTTTTCTGTGTCCATTTGGATATTGGTGAATTGAACAGTTGTACGAATTCTTGTGTGCACAGTTTTGGTACAGTCCTGAGGACTGATAATGATTTACCTTCCACATGATGTTTAGGATTGTGTGTCTAACAATGCAAGCTAAACGTTCCCCTGAACATGGAGCTTCAATGCATACTCCAGCCACTTGTGGTTATTTATGAACAAATGAAATGCAGTGAATGCAGTGAGGAAACAATGTATGCCACCTTCAGGTCTGGCTCACTGGACCAAGAAACCAACAAGCATGCCTATGCTCCTTTCTCCTCTGACTTGACTGGAGAAAGCACTAAAGACTACAAAATCACATATATGGATTCCATTAAATGAAACACACTTGGATCCCTGAATATGGATTTGAAGAAGTCCTCACTAAGAATGTTAACAATCTAGTACATGAATGAGAAGAAAACTTTTAGAGAGATAAGTCTGAGATTTGAGACTTTTTAAATTATAGCCACTAATATTATCTTAAGTAATGGAATATTTTCAATGTATTTTATTTGATGACCAGTAATACATGATGTTTTCTTACACAAACTTTACCATTTAAAAAAGAGTCTGTATGTTTCTTCATATATTTTTCTTGGAGAATTTCTGGCATTAAATTTCATTAGGTTTCATTTCTAAAGCTTCCTTGGTATGTGTTACCAAAATGACATTTATTTTCAGGAACACATTGCAACTCAGTTTATACTTTCAGGGAATGCATATATATGTTTATTCCCATTCAGTACATACATACAGGCATACATATAAACATTCGCATATAATTGATTCTGCTGTTCATCACATAATTAATTAAAAAATTCATTGAAGACACTACATCAATTGTACTTGGATCAATATAGAAGTATTTGTACAGAACAGCAATTCACAAACCTTTTCACTGGGACAAACATATCAAATAACATAACAGAATATGAATGTATATGAGAGACTGAGGACAAGGGAGATGGGAAAAGGAAAGGATAAGGTGTGAAGAGGATTAAAATATACTACATATATACATATGAATATAGCATAATGAAACCCCCCCAAATATTGTTTGAAAAGTGGGGGAGAAGAGAGAGGGAAATGGAAATATAACAGAGGGGGTGAACTTGTTCAAGGTACACTATGCACACATATGGATATATATCATCATCAAATTCCCTTGTGTTATTAATGCAAGGCAATTCAAAACTAAAGTCATTTTTTAAAAACTTACATAAAACTTATGTTCTTAATGGTTGCAGCATAACTAAGATGGACATCTGGTTCTACACATTTCCATGTTTATAATTCTACCTATTCACCTTCCCCTTAAGAAAGCATATGAATCAACCTGACATGAAAGCAATGACCTCTGAAGGTTTCTAATCAAATCAATTAATTTAAATTTTTAAAGTAAATGACTGAAAAGTTGTGTTATCTTAACTATGATCAATTACAAACTACTTTCAGCACTTTTTGCAATGAGTCTCACTATTGCAGTGGCTTTCCTCTGAGCAGATTTAAATCTTGAGTCTGCCATCTATTATCATATAGGTTTCTAGCTCTCAATTTTCTTAACTGTTTTTATGGGAATAATAATGTTAATGATTTCAGAGATAATCTGCACAAATATCTTTTGGTAATGGCTGTGTCATACTAAAAAGTTTAGAAAGCATTAGCTATTGTATTAATTGTGAATTAGCAATAGGAAAAAAAAGGCAATTAGGTATTTTAAGCAGAAGCATATTTAATCCAGATTAGATACAAGAATTTTTGAAAGACTGAGAAGCATGTTCAAATCTGGGTTTAGGACATGAATCCCATCCCTGAAACATAGTTCCAACTGACACATGAAGATTGCTGTTCACACTGCACGGCTAGGAAGGAGTGGGGACCCACACATCAGATGAGTCATAAGAACAAATTGCTGTGGCTGTAAGTATGGGTATTGAAAGTACTGCCACCTCCATTGTTGTGCTTCGACTTTCATGACATGACTCACTGGACAGTAAAATGATGCTTTAGAAAATCCCAAGGCCACCACAAATCTGCTTGCAAGTAGCAAAAACCAAAGCAGTAGGGCCAGCACCTTCTAACTTCCACTTCATAAGCATATGCATGTGTATGGTAATGGTGAATCTTCATTTGCATTTAGAACCCTAGCTATAAGAGAATATAGGAAATGCAGTTATTCACTTTTCACCATTAGTAATCTAGGTATGCTAACTAGAATAGATGAGCAGAAAATCATAGCTATTATAGTTATCATGAGAATAGACTTCAGTGTAGCTAGAGGAAATGTACTATGATGTTATTTATAAATAAATAAAGATCTAAAACAAATTTTAGTAAGTACCAAAGGTACATTTAGAAAGACATTACATCTATTGACAAACATTTTTTTCAAAGGTGATTTGCTTAGTTATCAGCCAATTTTCCTTTATGGCTTTTGGAACCTTAGCAGGAATTTACTGTCGGATGTTGGGCAGTTGTTTTTAATTACTGATTAGAGACAAATTGCTGTTTATTTTTAATGATTACAACTTTAAATTAAGTGGAAAGCCAAGAATCTGTTAGCCTTAAATGCAGCAGCTGCCGTTGATAAAGACCAGAGGGATACAAGGCCTGTGAACACCACTTTTAAAAATCTTTGATTTTATTCTTTTCTAAGTCATGCTTGGTTTCCATATCTGTCTTTTCTAGGCATTCACTATTTCTTATCCTGAGATAAAGCAAAGGAAGTGATCTAAGTTTGTAAGAAGACTAAATATATACAAAAGAGGACAATGGGTTAACCTAATAGAGACATAGTCTGACGTACACTCACATTAGAGAGGACCTTTCTGCTCCAGGCCAATGTGCAAAAACATCATTAACTTCAATGGAAATTAGATGTACTGGAGGGAAAAAAGTCTTATTTTTTTAGGTAGACTATTTTCCATGTAGGAAAATACATTTCTTTATTTTCATAGACATCAGTACTATAACTATGATATAATCATAGTTAATCTCAGTTATACCTCAGTAGACTATCTTCCATATAGGAAAATACATTTCTTTATTTTTCATAGACATCAGTACTATGACTATGATATAATCACAGTTATATCTCAGCACACAACAGAAAGATTATCTCTCTGCATTCTTCTAGGGATGGGTTTTTGATTTTTACATAATGAAAATGGGCCTTGGTGAAGCTGGTAAGAGCAGATGCTAAATAATGGTCAAGATGTAGAAATCATTATTTCCTTTTTATTGATGAACACAATGTAACTGGCACTAGAGGTATAAGTATAAATAGCATAAGTGTTTCATGGTCTATTTAGGTCCAAGAAATAAATTGATATTTTAAGAATTAAAGTGTCTTAAATACATATTGTTTAAATGCACAGTGATGAATAATTACACATTTAACTGGAGATATGGACCTATAAAATAATACATTATGATAAGTTTCAAATACAAATATCAAATGATCTTAGAAGATAACACAGTTGTCTTAGTAATGAGAAAACAAAGCAAGCGTCATGGATGAGAACACATAAAATACATGAATGTCATGCATAGACATTTCTAAATAAAGATGGCATACTAAACCAGAAGTTTATACTATCTCTCTAAACCCTACCAACATGAGGAGTTAAGAAAAGAAATAAAAATACACTACCAGAGAGAACTGAAAAGAGATAATATCAAAAAAAAATCACCTTGGGAGTTGGAAGCAGGTGAATGAGTGACAACTGACTCTGTCTAACCAAGAACACTCTATCTTAAACTAGGCAAGAGGAAAATTGAGAGGCAAACCTGATTTATATTAAAGACTCCCTAAAAGACTTGAGGACCATTTGAACAACACACTTTCTTATAGAAGATGAAGATGGAACTAAAAGCAAAAGGAATGGTAAGAAGTCAAGAATCACTTAGGGCACTAAAAACTTAGAGATAAACAAGACAAATAACTGGGGAAAACATCTACTTCAAAAATCCTAAGTACATATGATATCAGCTATATCATATATAGAGAGAGACACAGATGCATCAGAAGCAAATATAGACATTGACTTTCAAAAAGGCACAATAAACTAGCAAAAATTCAAATAAAGATGTGAAAGAATAAGAAATAATAAAAGTGGATCAATAATGAAATTTATATATGAAAATTTAGATTTGCAAAACAAAAATAACTGGGACATAGATATAGATGCATAACAAAATGAATTAGTGACTTTTAAGATCAGTTTGAGTAGTTAAGCAGAAAAAGATAAAGGAATAGATAAAGAGAAAAAAATTAAAAGATATGAATATAGCAGTAAAAGTGTCAACATCATGTTTGTAGGAGTCCCAATAAGGAGAATAATATAAAATATAAAGAAGGAATTACTGAAAAAAATAATGGAGACAAGGAAAGAAGATGAAAGACAAGAGAAGTGAAAAGTATGGAGGAAAAAATTCAGTTTCCAGAATGAGAATTTTACTTACAAAACATATAAAATAATTAGTACTTAACTGACAACAAATACATGAAGAGCAACACTGAAAAACAAAGTAGTAGAATTCTTTAGCATTTTGAAGAAAATTAAAGCTGAATGAACCTAGAATTTTGTATCCAACCAAATTGACAACTCTATGAGACAATAAGAGAACAGCAGAAAAATGTTCTCATTCTACAATGCCTCAGAAGTTTTTCTATGCCAGATCCCACCACAAACCAACTCTTGAAAAAGGTACTTAAAAACAGAAGAAAATGCAAAATATATTTTTAAGAAAAATGTGAGTGGTATATAATAAAATGTCTTATAAAAATTGTTCTCTAAAGCAAAAAGCAAGGAAATCAAAAACCTTGCAAGAAAAAAACTATAAAACATATTTAAATATGAATTATTTGTTTTATGTATGTATGCATATGTGAAAATCCTAATGAAAATTCTCTATATAAGTATGATGGGAGTTGGGCAGGGAGAATTTTAATGGGATGAAAAATTAAAGGGAAGAAAATTACAGTAAAGTGTGTATACTTGTATGACTATATTTATAAAATGTCTGTTTGATTTTTTGCTTCAATCACTATGAAGATGGCAAGTTGACTTAAAAACTTTAAATGAAAAGATGAAATGATACGCATAATTCCTAGTAATAAAACTTCAAAGTATGTATTTTTTAAAAAAAATTTGTGTGGAAGTTATGCTTCTGAAGTTGTTAAAGTTAAATTTTGCCCTGAGATTTTTTGAGACACCCTGTTACATACAACACACACACGTGCACACGCGCACACACACACACACACACACACACATGCACTTGCAAAATGACTTGGGAGTTGCCAGTTATATTTATACAAAAAATATTGATAGAAAAGTAATTGAGGACATGTATGCAAAACCAAGACTATAAACATAAATATAAATGAATTATTTTACTACCATACACACATACATCTACTCATAAACACACACTGTGCATATATGCATTACTTATGAATAAGTATAATGTAAAATTGTAAGCAAACCCAAAGATTTCAAGTTTCTGTTTGCCTAGGATGATTGATATTCAATAGAATGGGGAAAGTGAGAAAGTTAATGTAATTGGAATCAGTTGGGAAGTTCAAGAGAATTTTCTTAAGCAAATTCTGATAGGACTTGTTTCAAGGTTAGACATCAGTCTGTGTATGAGTGAAAATTTGCATGCATACGTATGATTGGGTATGTGTATGTTTGTTCTGTGTTAAGTATTAAAGTTCAGAATTCAGACCTCTGCTTTGGAGTTATTCATTGCTCTTTGTAATAAATTCATTAAGGGGGGGGGGGCTTTGCAGATTTTTAAAAACAATTTTTAGGGAAAGCTAAAAAATATTTTGAGAGAAAACATTTCCACTGCGCTTTTCAACTAGTCTAAAGCAGAATAGTTCAAAACAGCTTCTTATGACTTAGCCTTGCTTCTAAAAGACAGAGCTGAGCCCTCCCAGAGTTTTCCTTTGTGCAAGAGAAAATAATGAATCAATCAATTAAAAAACACCTCAAGTGCAATCTATAAAATATACTTCTCTATTCTACTGTCAGCAATGCTGATCAATAATTGAGCTCATTTGCTTTCTTTATTTTCTTTTGGGCTTCATCAAAAACTGTTTTTTTCCATGAAAAAAAAGTGAGGGAATAAAAAGAAATCCAAAATTACAGTGAAAAAATCTGTAACCTTTCCACAGCAGGAGGGAAGTTATCTGTGCAAACAGGTTATTTAAAATGACTAAGAGCTGGCTTTCATTTATGCCCCTTGGATGGGGTGATCATTATTTACGAAGCATGGACCTCTCTTGATGGCCACTGGGAAGATGGAGGTGGCTATTACAAGCTATTATACCAAAGTTGATGATTTCAACAAATGGTCAATTCTGGAACAAAGAAAAGGAATAGAATTTACTCCTAATTCAATGCTGGGACCTTGGCCAGCTTTATAAGGACAAGATCGCACATTTCATTTGCATATTACTTTATTAGCATTTGCATTGGTCAAGCAAATAGAGGTTAAATCTGGAATCCAGAAAGTCACCCACCTGCATGAAATATTTTTGATCTAATCTAGTCAGGCCCAGGAATCAGTAAAAATAGCAGCATGAGCACACACAAATGTTGGCTAAATTCCACTGGTATAATTACCTTCTGACTACATAAAATTGTTCCTGCCTTTGTCACTTGAGAAGTTATTTTCCCACCTTTCTTCCTAAATGCTGTTGTGTTGTGGAGCAGCTGTCATATTCCACCCCACGGGTGCCTGAATTTCAGTGGCGTGGCGAGTGAGTGATCCCTGTAGATAAAACTAGCAGGGCATTTGGAGAACCTGTGTGAAAGGTATAATATAAATATAACACATTGTTCATCTCCCTTGGGGTACTCAGTTAACATGACAAGCCAACACTATTCGGTATAGCAGCCTGGTAACCTACTTTATTATCAGGACTTGCTTCCACTTTATGAAGGAGTTTGAAGTGTATCTCTGATTGTGCAAATGCCACATAATACCAATACTTTGGACTGCAAACGTACCTTTGCCTGCGAATGTCAAGGTGCTAGAGGAACTTTGTGCTTTCTTCTGCAGATTTTATGTGTAGGAGGTAATTGAGGTGAATACCTGCAGAGAATAGGGAATTATTTTTAAACTGCTTCTGCTAAGGTAAAAATCTTTGGTTCCAAATCTCCTTTTCAGTGAACACTGAAAATACCTCTCATAGTTATTTGAAAATTAAGTAACAACAGAAGACACTTAAAGTCTAACACCTAAGTTTTTATGTTGGTGTTGAGATTTTGGTTGTGATGATACAGGAATAGTAACTTCAACAAAGAAAAAGTTTGCTAGCCATAGATGACAGAGGCTTGCTGAAACTTTATGGCTTACCAAGTAATGTCATGGAACACAGCGAACACAAATATACCCTTTAAGCAACTTGCATTTTTGCCTGTAGGAAGCAGGATGCCTGAAGTATATTAATGTGAATCTCAAGATGTCTGTCTATACTAACAAGAAACTGGGTTACAGAAACCTTTAGGAGGTCTGAATACCATGAACTGGACACAGCGAAATTTCAGGAAGCCTGTGACCTGCAATTCTAAAGTAACTTCTTTGATTTTATTTGCATCACTTTGTTCCCCTTTCCTTAAATCTCCCTATGTCAGTTTTGCTTAAAACATAGCAAACTACCTGAGTAGATCAACTCAAAGCAAGAAAGATTTATTTTGGCTATGGTTTCAGTCCATGGTTATTTGGCTGCATCATTGTGAGGCTGTGGTGAGACAATGCATCCTGCCTTAAAGGACTTGATGGAGAAGAGATTTTGCTTCAACGTGACAAGGAAGAAGAGAGAGGAGACAGGGAGAGACTTCTGACTAGGTATAACCTTCAAAGTCATGCCCCCAGTAACCTACTTCCTCCATACAGACCCCACCTCCCAGCAACACCATCACATTTAAAATGAATCAATAGATTAGTCCATTAATGAGGTCAGAGTTTCCATGATCTAATCACTTCCCAAAGTCCTACTTCTGAACACTATTATGTTGGGAACCAAACTTTCAATATCATAATGTTTTCAGATATACACTTTGTATCTGAACTATAATACTCCCCTTAAAAAAAAATAACCCTCAATGCTTCTAAGGACCAAGAAGGACTTTGGATACATTATGTCAATCAGACAGCCTTTTAAATAAAGTTGTCTTCTTTGCCTGAACACCTAATCTCCAGACTTATTTGACCTGTTGTGAAGCAAGCAGATGGAACTGAGTCAAGTAACAAGTAACAAATATTTCTATGAAGAAAAGGAAACTGAGTTATAGAGAATGGATGGTATTCTGAAAGGATAGTTTGGTTAGAGTGGTGAAAATGCTGCTCTATCTAAAGAGAAAAGAGGGATAGATGGACCCTCTGATGAAGTCAAAGGAGAGAAGTAATTAAGGTAGGAAACAAGAGATTGTAATGTGGGAACATTCTGGAGAGAGAGAGAGAGAGAGAGAGAGAGAGAGAAAGGCCAAACTCAGAGATTTTTCAGAAGTGAATTAAGGATTAACAGATTGACATATTCAAAGAGCAGTAAGAATGTTAGTGTGGCTGGAGAGTAGCTACTGAGGTGAAGCTAGTAAGCAGGTGGAGGTGGGTAAGCATGCTAGAGGTTCCTGGCCAAGCCTTGAAGCCCATGGAGGGATATAGTCAGACAAACAATGCAGTGCCTTTTAGTTTTGAAAGTACATCACTGGCTAAACTTTTCAGTGAAGAAGAGATTGTAATAGGTAAATAGCAGAAGCAGAGGCAGTGCAGATGAGAAATTGTCATCTTGCCTTAGAATAGAAAAGGTAGTAAGTCATGTTAGTTCTACAGTCATCTTAAGTCTTCTTAAGTCATCTTAAGTCTTCTACACATAAAATCTGCAAAAGAAAGCACAAAGTTCCCATGACATCTTGCTGTTCTCAGGTAAAGGCACATTTACAATCCCAAATATTGGTATCATCGGGCACTTGTGCAATCAGAGATACACTCAAACTCCTTTGCAAAGTAGGAGTATGATAATAAAGTAGGTTTCAGGCTACCATATAGATCAAAGTCAATTCCATTATTTTGTTTTCAACTAAACCCATTATTGAAAGGACTGTTCCATCAAAAGGGCAAGTCTATTTGCATCATGCTTTTTTTTTTTAGTTGCCCGTGTGGAACTATGTGAAAATAATCATATTGAACTTAGTACAAATTGTTCTTTTACGCCTTTGGCATGCAGCATACTCTGCCATTGCAAGAACGCAATTCACATGGGTCCTTTCTCCTCTTTTGTTCCCTATCCAGGTATATTTTTATGTTTATATTTATATATATTTATATTTACATATAATTATATTTATATGATTATATGTTATATAATCATATAAATAATATAATTATTATATATATAATATATATAATTATATGTTATATAATTCCCAGAACAGATTTATATGGAAAATGTCAGACAGTAGAGAATGTTATTAGGAAGGGTAAATCAAAGCAAAATGAAAAAAACAAACAGGAGAGGGTTAAATTAAACCAAGAGACATTTATTCATTCAGCTAATCATTCAGTAACTGTTGTGCTTGTTACTGTGATATATATAATGGCAATTCCAAGGTGTCTGAGATTACAGAGACTGGGAATGGTTCATGAATAAAGATTCTAGCTCTGAAGTCTTACCCTGGGGTTAAAAGTCATAGGGCTGGATGGCTGCTTGGCATATGTACCAGGACATCATCATGTGCCATACATAAAAGTATATTCAGAAAAATGTTTGCAGAAAGCAGAAAAAAGGTCAAATGCAGAGAAGCAGTACCAAACACCAGTCACAAAGGACAATGTGATACACAAAGGACTGATTTAAAGCAGAATAGGAGGTAGCTTAGAGTATGCAGGATAATTAATTTGAAGACCACATACCTATATCTAATTTAGAGAAAATGATGTTTGTGTGAATGAGGGGCAGGCTGTAAATTTTAAAGAAGCTGATACCACCAGAGAGGTTTTTGCCTTTGGCATTTAAACTGGGCTTGACAATGTGGAAGGACACTTATCAGGACTTGGGTATAAAGTCCTTTCAGAGATAAAATTTGAACACTGATGCCACTGTTTAATCTCATGTATACTAGAGATTTCAGGCTTTGCCAGGGAGTCATAAGTATTAAAGATTTGTGGAATGTGTCAGGTATTTGTGGAAGAAGAGGTGAGGTGGAACTGAGCCAAAGTCGTATTATAAAGGATTGTAAATGTCAGTATTTATATGTTTATTCATTTTGTCTTGGTGAAGCATTGAAGGTTTTGTTAAGAGTACAAGTTTTATAAGCAAATTATTATTTAGAAATAAATTTTAGATTTAATTTATAAAAGATTAGAGCAAAAATGCAGGAAGAATGAGCTCTTATGAACATCCAAGAATGAGTAATTAAGTGCAGTACTAACATAGAGAGTGGGTAGGTGAAAAAGAATACAAAAGGTAGAGGCAGCCTCAGAATTAGCTAACAAAGGTAGAGGAATATAAATATATAACTTTTACCTCTCATGACTTCTATATTTTTTCTTATTTATATAAGCTAAGTAAAAGAGTTTCTGTGCAATAGAAATTTTAAGGCCATGAGATAATGTGTCAAATGACTGAAGTAAGTATGATACACTAGCACCTGCCATGTACATTCATTAATTTACTTTAGCAATGTTTATTGAGTATGCACTATTGTCAGGAACTGCATTATTCACCTGGATATAGCTTTACATATTCTTCTTGGACCTGGCAGATAAAACCTTTTTGTAGATACATACAAGTCTTATTTGTTTGTAGCTAATAAACACTTGATAATCTATGAGAGAAATAAAGTGCCCTTGAGAAAATAATGCAGCTAGATGAAGGATTGGATACCTAATTTAGTAGGAAAAATGTAACTCTTCCTTCCTTCCCCTCCTTTCTCCCTCCCTCCCTGCTTTCCTTCTTTCCTTCCTTTCTTTCTTCAGTCTTTCCTTCTTCCTTCTCCCTCTAAATTCCCTCTTTATAGAGAGTCACAAGTTCAAAGGATATGTGGGTAAATTCATGAATCATTTTTGTATACATGATAATTATCACACTATAACTGAATATTAACCATAGTATCACATGAAATCAACTAGGTAGAGATTGTTGAGAGAAAAAGGAATTGATCTGAGCCTTGGAACACTTTAGTACTCTGAGTCTAAGGAGAATAAGGTGAGCCATTCATGGAAACTAAAGCATGATCAGGAGCTCATGGTATGAAGAGAGGTGCACAAAGAATGCAAATAAATAAGAATAAAGTAGGGAGAAACCAACTTTACCAGAAATGCAAAAAATAAAGACAATAAATAATTAAATAATAAAGACATGACCACTGGCTGTGGTAGCAGAGAGGCCATGAGATAGCACATCTTTTATCTTATAATCCTAAATATATCATTGGGTAAGTAGAAATTTTACTGTTCTTTTAAAGACTAATCTTACTAGAGTCAAATCCCTTCTTTTATCCTTTCTTTTAGCTTTCTGTTGGATTGGCCTCTTCAGTAAACAAGTATACTCTTTTCTCTTTGCCCTTTAAGATGAAGTGCACAAATCAACAAGCTGTGATTCAGTTCCCAATGATAGCATGCAATTACTTATGCTTTACATCCTCACTGAGAAACCAGGTTTGTTTGTTTTTAAAGAAGCAAGGGGTTAGTCCATAAGCAGAGAATGAAAATTTAGCACAGTTTTGCTATTTTGAAATGAAAGGGTAGAAAACAGAGGGAAATGAAAAATTTTAGGAAGACATAGTATGATTACTAGCAATGATGACATATTGGACAAGTCACAAATTTTCACCTTTTCTGAAGTTTAAGATACTTAAGAAAGATGGAAATGGAACTTCTCCCCTTGTCCCTATCTTTGGAAAGACATCCAAGATAATGTGTATAGCTGGGTGTGGTAGCACAAGCCTGTGATCCTAACACTTGAGATTAGGAATTAGAGGCCAGCATGAGTTATATTGCAAAATCCTGTCTCAAAAAAAAAAATGTGTCTGTTAGTATGAGTGCTATTCTAAGCTATTTTTCCAGAATCCAAAGAGACAAAGCAACAATAAAAATATTCATTGATTTCAACTAGTAATTAAAGTGACCCAAAAGGTTGTGGCAGATTGGAGGTACAATTCTAAAAATATACATAATGTGCATAATAATGAGGAATACTTTTAAACTGCAATTGAGATCTGCTAGACACACAAGTTGAGTGAATGAATAAATGAATGAATGAGTGAATGAATTGAATGAATGAAAAAGTTTGGACTTTTCCCTATTTTCCCCAAAAGAAGATAGGTTTTACTTCCTCAAAGTGAAATAGCTATTAACAAAGAGCAATTTCGATCATAAATTTACTTTTCTTAATCTTTTTGATAATTTTTTCTATTGAGTGTTTATTTTATGTGGAATAAAAACTGTAGGTAACATGGAGTTATGAGTAGTGCATTGTTGAACATGACCTCAATTTGCATTGGAAAATAGTGATGGCATTAGAAAAGACAACAACAAAAAGAGAGTGTAATTTCTTTTCTTGTTATTTGAGTAAGAATATAGTAAGTATCTTCCATATGACCATATCTACCCACTTTTCACCTTTCTCCAACCACTTCCTGGATCTTAGGAAGCTAACATTCTTTTTCTCAAGTTTTCAGCTAATCAATGATTCCAATAGGGGATTTGCAGTTGGGAAGAAACAGTGGTCAGAATAATAGGTTGACTGCAATTGGTAAGTTAAATCCTTTCTCTACAGAAGCTTTGTACATTCAACTATTTTCTCCAGGATTAGTGACCTTTCCTTCCACTTGCCTTTTAAAAGCCTGGTTTTACTGGGTAGAGCGTTCTATGTTGTAAGTTATTAAACCCTGTTCACAATTTGTAATATCTTTCAAATGACCCAATGGAGCATAATGTTGGTTTCGTTCTGGATACTGATTGACACAAAGGGCTCTTATGAGGCAGAAGATAATGTGAGCTGGAAAGAGAATGATATCATATGACGATTAGAGTTTACAAGAACTTTGAATTAGGCATTGAACTGTGAGTAAATGGTATGTCTGATAAGATTTGCTGAGACAAAAATCTTTGCTTCTCTAGTTAACTTCATATTAGGAGACCATAGATTGTGAGGGGAAGGAGCTCAGAGTTCTAGTAAATTATTTTAACAAATTAAAATTTCATTTCAGAGGTGGCTAATGATTTCATCTACTCAGAAGACAAGATCATGGTTTGAGGCCAGCTCAGACAAAAAGTTAGGGATATATCTCAGCTTAACAAATAAGCTGGGCGTGGTGGTATACATCTATTATCCCAGCTATGTGGAAAGTGTATGTAAGTATGAGGATGGTGGCTCAGGTCTACCCAGCCAAGAAATGAGAGAGTCTACCTGAAAAGTAACAAAAGCAAAAAGTACTGAAAGTAACAAAAGCAAAAAGTACTGAGAATGTGGCTCAAACGGTAGTGTGCCTGCTTAGTAAGCAGGAGGCCCTGAGTTCAAATCTCAGTGATGCCAAAAAGTTTAATTTTAATTCTAAAGCTGTTGCAGGATACATATACAATGAGCCCAGGGCCTTTTGCAGAGAACAAATGCAAAAGGATAAGGAATATACAGAGAACTAACCTCAGGTTAGCTTTGTCCCAAAGAACAAAGATAGGATCAGTTAACCACAGAATAAATTATAAATAAACAGCACACTATTGGATTATAACCAAAAGCAAAAATGAAGTATGCTTGAATCAATATTTGTATAAATGAAAGACTGAATAAATAAATGGAGGAGAAGAAACACATCTTCCTTATAGAAGAATACCAAATAATGTCAACAGACATTCTTTTCTTTAGGAAGTAGAGTTTAACTACCCTACTTACTTTTTGAATGAGGTCTAGACTTCAGTGTTTCTAAGCTGCTTAGCCATGCAATTTGATTCTTCACTGAGAATAACTTAATAGATTTTTCCAAAGACTGAAAGCGTGTTAGCTTTGGTAAATTCATAGCTTCATATAATTTTGGCTTATGCAAATGGTATTTATCATGCTGGTGATAGTAAGAAACAAATTGATTCAAATGGATTTTAAAGAAACACATACCCAAACCAGCCTCTACCCTATATTTTCCCAATGGTGTGAGATGAGCAAGCAGTAGTAGCATTATATGTTCCATTGATTTCTATAGACAAAGAAAAACATGACTAACAGTTCATCTGCAAAGATGTATTGACTATGATTTCATCCTCTGACTTCAAAAGGATAAGAAGAATGCATTTTTCTGGACATGGAAATGAGAATACTTACCTCTACAGCTCTGTTTTTTTCAGACACAAGCCCTGAAGAGACTCATTATACTTAAGGAAACCAGAGAGGCAAAATTTTCCTTTTTCTCTAAAAGAATTATAGCGAATGGTTGTTAGAAAACAATAAATCAATAAGAATTTATTGAGTGCCTGTTTTTCAAGGCAATTTACTTGATACCAGTTGATATTGGGGGAGGGTGAAAAATGTTTCCAACATTGCAGTACACATTTTTGAGAAAGTAAAGCTTAAAAAGGTTTTCAAAAAGAAGGAATCTTTATGAAATACATGTGGAAAAAGCTAATTTGATTAAAATGTTCAGTTAATTATAAAGATTCTATATAATAATAAAGTTCTATTTTAATGAACCAAACAAAGCCATGAGGGCATGCATAGTCTTCCTGTTATCCCTGACTGTTAGCACAGCCATGCATGGACTAGCATCGAAAGCATAACTTTCATGAGTAAGAACTTAGGACTTATTACTAGAGAAAGTTGATTTTGGAAGAAAACATACCAAGTTATTTTATGTTGAGAAACTTACTACTTTAGCAAATCAAAATGACTAAAAATGACCAAACTTAGTGAAAGATATTTTGACTCAAGTAGATTAAGTCTCTGATAAAAAAATGTCTGAGGCATAAGGTTGAAGTTAAGATGGAAAAATGTTGAAAATATTAAAAATCCACAATAGTCTCATAAAACTGTTTAATCAATTGTAATTCTTATCCAAGATAATTTACTCATTAGTTGTTTATGGTGGGGGTACATTGTGGCATTTATAAAAGTTCCTACAATATATCAAATATATCATACATGAATTCATCCCATATATTAGTTGTTTGATTTGATTAAAATGAATGCATAAAAACCTACTTATGCATTTTGGATTTCTCTGAAGCTCAGTGTTTTATGATGAACAATAATTCTTTGGGTCAGTAGTAAGATTTATTCTGAATGCCAACAATATTTAGAAGGAAGCAAGGTAGTCAAGCAAAACATCCTTTGCTAAAATCTCGATAGAGTTCAAATCCAAATTTTTAAAGAAATAAAAAGAAATTATTTTACCATTAATATTAATAATGCTACAATTTTAACCTTTCTTTTTTTACCTGTCTGACTCTGTTTCTGTTATATTCTGCAAGTCCTCTTCCTAATGACAAAATTCTGATTATCCCTCAAAACTCTGCTCATGGGTATTGACTCTCCAATGTTTTTCTAAAGACTCCTTGCTTTCTTTTATATATGTTTTCTGCATTTATTCACTTGATATGTTTGTACTTTCATCCTGAAGTCGTATCAGTCATCATTTTTCTTCTTTTTTTCTTTTATCATTTTTACATTTCCTCACATGTACATACATTGTTTGGGCCACCTCCCCCTTCCCCATCCCACCTCCCTTTGTTTTTTTGTCTCACCTGATTTTTAATTTCTTCTTTGCCTAGAAGTTATGGGGAGGAGTCATCATCCCCCATAGTTAACTAAAATGTACCTTAAAATTTTAATTTTAAATAATTACTTGAATGTTGGAGTACTGTAGGAAGTACCTGATGTTCTTAAGGTAACTTTTAATAATTTATTAAAATACTGGTAAGTTGGACTATGCTAGTGCCTGTTTGTATATCCTCAGCAGTATGAATGAAACTTTCTCTTTAAATAAAGGAGATGTTTTATTTTAGACAAAAGAGAAAGAACTGTAAGACCAAACTATTAAGAGATGCCTAATAGTAGAGTGTGGAAGTTAGACAGACAGGCTATGGAATTGTAGCTCTATTATGTGAATTCGAGTTATTTTCTCATGAAATTGACAAGGAATAAGGCTTTTGAGCCTTACTGAATTCTCTTTAAACCAAATCTCATCAAGTTACTATAAAAACAAAAAAAAATTCTATCTTCCTGCAAAGTATTGAAGACAATGATAGGACTTTCCAATATTGTTGGGAAGACAACATTAGATATATTATTTCTAAAACCACCTTAACAACCCCATTGGAATAGGACTGCCCATTTTTCAAAACTTTCAAGTTTTATGGCAGTTCTCACGTATGTGGGTGCCCTCTGATTTCTGCTGGTTCTTTCAATGCAGCTCCTTTTCAAATGACCAGCTATCTTCCCTCAAAGCCTCTGAATTCTTTTGTGGTCCGCTGATTTTTGTTTCTCTGTTCTTACGTAAAGCAAGTTAGCCTTCTCTTGCCTTCTCCAATTCTCTTCACTTCAGCATTCAACATAGCAGAATAATTCTGCATCAAAGTACATTGAGAGATATTTGGATGAAGCAAAGGAATGTTCCTTTTTAGAAAGCAGAAGGGAGCAATGCAAATATTTACACATTTTTGTTCTGTTACATTCAATATATTAGTGTTATTACTTTATCAATATGATAGTTATGTACCATCTGGGAGTGTTCTCTAGGTGATAATATTTTTTTTCAGCTCCAGGGGAATCAAATCCAGGACCTTATACATGCTAGATAAGTGTTCTACTACTGAGCCACATCCCTGTTATCAAAGTTTTAAATGTGAGAGTACACATAAATCACCTCACAATTGTCACATGGAAGGGATTGACTATTGTTAACTTATAATATCTTGGTCAAAGGCTTCCACAGATTTTGTGGGTTTTCCTAGATAGCCCCAATGGCAAATCCTTTTAACTTTATGTCTATCATCTTCATTCCTTTTCCAAAGCTTAATTCTATGTCTTTGTGTTCTTGAATTTTTTGATGAAAAATACTTGGAAAATGAGCTCAAATGACTTTCTAAGCCAAATGAACGACTGTGATATGCTAAATAATCAAATTCTTTGAGCACACATGTGCCTCTCTCTTACTGTCTGAATTTTCTTATAATTAAAAAACAACTGCACAAAATAAAATCCTCAAACAGTTATTTCCACTTTTGGGAGGCACATGAGCTTTGAATCTGCATCCTAAAATTTGTTAGCAATGACATCCTAGGGGGTTTATTCAATCTCTTATGGTTAACACACTGAATTATATCTTTTTAAATCTTGAATTACCCCTAAATCTTATGCATATCTAAATTGGATGGATGGAGAAATGCTTGCATTTGTAGGTTGATAATATGCTTCAAGAATAGAATTTCTTCTATGTTAGATTGTACTATGTTAGATTGTGCAACTAAGGCAAACTAATTTCTAGGTTTTTTTTTTAAGTTCAATTAAAATTGTTAACTCCATATTCTTCTGTAGAATCAGTGACCATAGTGTAAGGTCTGTTCATGATGTGAACAAGACTAAAGTTCATTGAAATATTTAGAAAATCAAAGAATTAACAATAACTTCTCCACACTGCATATGTGCCAGTATGAATAGGTAATATATAAGAAAAATTCTCTTTCTTTTTTTCTATTTCAGAATACAGATTTAGTCCAATTTCATGGCTTGTATAGTTTTGATGATTGTGCTTTATAGATAATATATATGATCACATTGCAAATACCATTTCTCTATGGTGATAACATGAAATGAAATACCATTTCTTCATAAATGGAAGGAACTCAATATATCTTCTATTCTAATTTCTAAAATATTTTAATAAGGGATACAGTCTATTAACCAGATGCTCTAAAAACAAGATTTGAGGTACAAATGCTCTGTACCTGATTGTCTTACTATATAAGAAATATTATCTGATTTTAATTCTAAAATAATTAAAACTTGAAATGATGATTTTAAATTTTTTAACCTTTATTGACATGTAGAATGACCTGGTTAAAACAAATACTCTAAAATTAAGAAATTATTCCTAGTGCTATCTAACAAAACTAATATTACTTAAATAACTCTTTTGGAGTAAGAATAATTTTATTTTTCTAAGAAATTATTCTAGAGGAGATGCAAGATTGCAGATAGCATAGAGAATCAGAATTCCTGAACTCTGTGCTTTCAGAAACCACTTTAAGCTGAGGGAACTACATTTGGGTAATTCTGATTCTTTTTAGCCAACTTAATAACTGCCAACACATAGGATGCACATAAAATTCAAGAACTGACCCTTAAGACTGCATTTAATTTCAACTAACAGCTGAGAAAGTCCAGGCATGGCACAGCCACTAGAATGTGTCTGCAGAGGAAAAAATTCCCCTGGCCTTTTCTCTTATTTCTTTCTTTCTTTTTTATTTATTTATTTTCAAAAAGCAGAAGATACAGCATTAAGTAGAACTGAACCCTGCAACATAGTGGAACCCTAACCCACTACCTACTCCCAGTCAGGCTCAACCCAGTACCAGTGAACATCTGTTTGTGGTATTTTTGTTTTTTGGTTTATTTTGGTGGGACTGGGGTTTGAACTCCAGGTTTTGTGCGTGCAAAGCAGGCACTCTACTGCTTGAGCCATACCTCCAGTCACCAGTGAACATCTGACTTGAGAAAAGGTGCGTGCCATTCCTCCCCACTGGCC
The DNA here is from genome assembly GCF_047511655.1 of Castor canadensis. Classification (NCBI taxonomy): domain Eukaryota; kingdom Metazoa; phylum Chordata; class Mammalia; order Rodentia; family Castoridae; genus Castor; species Castor canadensis. The sequence goes on along the minus strand of NC_133392.1, from coordinate 102,476,387 downwards.
AGTTTCAAAGCTGCCTGCATAAATCTAAAGGCCCTACAGGTGAGCACTATGCACCATATGCACCCCAACCCCCACTCCCAGGAACATAATCCAGTGCAGCTTGTGGGAAAATTGCACCCTACCTGAACAAACTGAAAAACATAGACAATAAATTGTAATCTATCACTGACAGTGCGAGTAGGGTAGAATGCTGAAGCAACCTCAGAGATTGGGAGTGGGACAAGGAACAAAGGCTGATAGCAGGACTGGGGAAACAAGCCAACCTCCTAGACTGGTGCATGGTGGATTTTTGAACTTATCTCATGACACTTAAGGGCCTTGCACAAAACTGAATTGCCCCACCTTGCTGGGGGGAGGAGCTGACCAGCCAGAGTTGTAGCTATGGAACAACTTTTTTTTTTTTTTTGCCACCTGGCAAAAACAACAACAGATTGGACCACCTTGCACAAACTGCTAATGAGTTGCCACAGGTCCCAATTGCAAACTGCCCTATGGTTAGAAGGTACCAAATACTGCTCACAATCCAGCCATCTGGTGAAACCACTTTGGAGCTCCTGCTTGTAAAAGATGGCCCATAAGACCAAGGAAAGAGGGGAATAAAAAATCACTCCAGCTGATGCCTTCCCCACCAAGCTGTTGGACAAGAGTGATACCCTTCCCCACACAGTCCAGAATACCAACCTTGAGAATAGACAAGGGAACTGAATAACCCTGAGTCATAGTGCCAATACCGGGATTGGATGCCAAAGGAATAAGCACAGAACTTTTGCTGAACTGACCATACTTTTTCTTGTTGTTGTTATAATTTTTTTCTTAGTTTTTCCCTTTTTTTTATTTTGTGTTTTTAATTTTGCTATTATTATTTTCTTATCTCTATTCTTACCCTCTTCATTTTCTGTTCTTTTCTTGTTCTACAATCCATTGTTCTCCCTGCAACTATAGTTTCTGCCCATTTTAATCCATTTTCTCCCCTCCTCACCTTCCCCTATCTGTCACCTCATGACCGCTCACTACTCTACATTTATCACCCACTGGTTAGCCTACTGTACTAATCACACCCTCCCATCCCTCTGCAATCCCTGAAACAAACACCCTCCACTACAACAGTAGAACTACACCCAAACACCCACAAGGGTCCCAAAACCATATAGCCTTCACATTTCTTCCTCCACTCATCCCACTCCCTCTTTTTGCCCCTCTTTTTAGCACACTTGTTCAAATTACCCACATTTCTATCTCTGTCCCAATTTCCTCTGTTTAGCAATATTACCATCAAGAGGTTCTGTCTATAATATGCAAACAACTAGTCTGGGATTGAATGTGTGAATTTGTTATTGTTAATTTACACTACCAGGCCAGGGACAGAAATAAAACATCAACCTAGATAATGAATAAGCCAGTCACAACTCAATAATTAAATCCAGGGAAAGAAAACAGGAAGTTAAAACCATTGACTAGCCAATCAAGAACATAGAAGCACAGCATCAATCAGAAACATGGGAAGAAGAAGGCAATGAAATTCTACTCCTCAAAAGAACAACAATTCAATAGAAGATTTATTGGGAAATGAAGAAAATGAATACTCAGTTCCTGTCCCCAACAGAACAATAATAAATATCACAAATGAGTTCAGTGACATCTACAAAATACCTCTCAAAGAGACAATCATGGATCAACTCATTGATATACTCATGGAGAAGCTATGAGATGCTATTAAACAGAATGTACAAAATTAACTCAAGCAATATCAAGATGCCACAAATTAAAAAACTTGAGAAGACATGAACTCACAGAGGACTTCAAAAACAAGAAAGTAAAACAAAGGAGACTAAACAAAGAGATATATGAAATAAACAAGAAAACACAAGATAAGAAAGAGGAGTAGAACAAGGATATGGAAAACCTCAGGAAAAAAAAGGATCAAACAGAAATCTTAAAAATAAGAAATCCCTTTAATCAAATAAAAATACAGTGGAAGGCCACTCCAGCAGACTAGAGCAAAGATAAATTGCAGGACATGAAGATAAAAAATCATACTAAAGAAAAAAACAGAAGAACTCTCAGACAAAAGACTCAAGATCTATGAAAGGAATATGCAAGAACTCAGCAACTCCATCAAAACACCAAACCTGAGAATCATTGGCATCAAAGGAGAAGAGGTGCAAACCAAAGGGATACATAATATATTCAACAAAATAATGGCAGGAAACTTACCAAATCTCAAGAAAGAGTTGCCTGTTCAGGTACCAGAAGCCTCCAGGACACGAAATAAACTTGACCAAAATAAAACCTCTCCACAGCATTTTATCATTAATACAAATGGCACAGAGAACAGAGGAAAAATGTTGAAGGCTGTAAGAGTGAAAAAACAAATAATGTATAAAGGTAAACCTTCAAAATAACAGCAGACTTCTCAACAAAAACCTAAATGCACGAAGGGAATGGAGTGAGGTATTTTGACCACTGAAAGAAAACAATTTCAGTTCTAAAATACTCTACCCAGCAAAATTATCATTCAAAATAGATGGAGGACTAAAAGTCTTCCAAAATAAACAGAAACTAAAAGAATATATGACCACAAACCACCACTATGGGACATTCTGCAAAGAATTCTACACACAGAAGATAAAAACAAACCAAACCACTAGAGAATGGGAAGTATCAAACCACAGGAGAAGAAAAAACAAGCAATTGAGAGTAGCATTGAATTGGTTGCACACAAACAAATCCTCAAACAACAGAACAAATGGTAAGAATCACCACATACCCACATAGGAATTACCATGGACTCAACTCCCCCATCAAAAGACACTGCTTGGCAAATTGGGTTAAAAAGGAAGATCTGACAATCTGTTCTTTACAAGAGAACCATTTTATTGACAGACATAAACACTGACTTAGGATGAAAGACTGTAAGTAAATTTACCAAGATAATGGGCCCCAAAAACAGGAAAGAGTAGCAATACTTATACCAGACAAGTAGAATTCAAACTCACATTAGGCAAACGAGACAATGAAGGTCACTTCATACTAATAGGAGCAATACATCCAGAGGAAGCAATTATCAACCTATGTGCAACCAATATCAGTTCATCCAATTTCATTAAACATGCACTAAAGGACTTAAAATCACATATAGACCTCAGTAGAATTGTTTAATACCCTCTATCACCAATATATTTCCAGACGAAATCAACAAAGAAATCCTAGAACTAAATAATGCCATAAGTCAAATGGACCTGACAGATGCCTACAGGATATTACACCCTGTAACAGCAAAATATACATTCTCCTTAGCAACCCATGGAACTTTCTCCAAAATAGACTGTATCTTGAGGCACAAAGCAAGTCATAACAAATATAAGAAAACGAAATAACCCTTTCCCTCTACATACTATCTCTTCACAATGCAGTAAAACTAGAACTCAACAATAAAAGCAGGAGCAGAAAATATGCAAACAATTGGAGGTTGAATGATAGATTACTCAATGATCAGTAGGTCATAGAAGAAATAATGGAGGAAATAAAAAAGTTCTTGGAATTCAATGAAAATGAAACACAACCTACCAGAATCTATGGGACACAGCAAAAGCAGTCCTAAAAGGAAAGGTTATAGCCATGAGTGCTTATATTAAAAACACAGAAAGATCTCAAATAAATGACCTAATGCTACATCTCAAACTCTTAGAAATATAAGAATAAGCCAAACCCCAAAAAAGCAGGAGTGAAATAATAAACATAAGGGTCAATTCAACAAAATAGAGACCAAAAAAGCAGTACAAAAAAAAAAAATCAATGAAACAAAAAACTGGTTCTTTGAAAAAAAATAAAGAAGATTGACAAGCCCCTGATAAACCTGACTAAAATGAGGAGGGGAAAGACCAAAATTAGAAAAACCCGAAACGAAAAACGGAAGATAACAACAAACAATAAAGAAATCCAGGAAATCACCAGGGACTACTTTGAGAGTCTATATTTAAATAAATTGGAAAATCTTGAAGAAATGGACAAATTTATAGATACATGTGACCATCAAAAATTGAATAAAAAGGCTATTAATCACCTCAACAGATCTAGAACATGCAATGAAACTGAAGCAGCAACAAAGAGTCTCCCATAAAGGAAAAAAGTCCAGAACCTGATGGATCTCCATTGAATTCTACCAAACTATTAAAGAAGAAATAATACAAACACCCCTTATACTTTTCTACAGAATAGAAAGGGAAGGAACACTGCATAATACATTTTATGAAACCAGTATTACTGTCATCCCAAAACCTGATAAGGACACATCCAAAAAAGAGAAATATAAGACAATCTCCTTAATGAACATTGATGCAAAAGTCCTCAATGAAATAATGGAAAACCAAGGCCAACAGCATATAGAAAAGATCACACACCATAACCAAATCAGCTTCATCCAAGGGATGCAGGGATAGTTAAACACATGAAAATCATTAATAGCAATATAATGCAGTAACAGAAACACAGACAAAAACCGTTTGATCATCTCAATAGACATAGAAAAAGCCTGTGATAAGATTCAACACTATTTCATGATAAATGCTCTTATGAAACTAGGAATGGAAGGAATGTGCCTCAACATAATAAAGGCTATACTTGAAAAACCTACAGCCACATCACACTTAATAGGGAAAAACTGAAACCATTTCCCGTAAGTCAGGAATGAGACAAGGGTGCTCACTTTCCTCACTAATATTCCACATAGTCTTGGAATTCCTAGCCAGAGCAATAAGGCAGGAAGAAGAAATAAAGGAAATACAAATAGGTAAAGAAGTAGTCAAACTACCCCTATTCGCAGATAACATGATCTTATACCTTAAAGACCTGAAAACTCCTAGACACCATAAACAGCTTCATCAAAGTAGCAGGGTACAAACTCAACTTACAAAAATCAGTAGCCTTTCTATACACCAAAAATGAGCAAATTGAGAAAATATTTTTTTAAATTCCATTTACAATAACCTGAAAAAAAATCAAATTCCTAAGGATAAACTTAACAAAGGATGTGAATGATCTCTACAACAAAACCTACAAACCATTGAAGAAAGGAACTGAAGAAGACTACAGAAGGTGGAAAGATCTCCCACCACTTACATAGTAAATGGCTATACAACCAAAAGCAATCTACACATTAAACTCAATTACCATCAAAATTCCAATGACATTCATCACAGAGATTGAAAAATGTGCCCTAAAGTTCATTTAGAAACACAAAGGACTACAAATAGCCAAGGCAATACTGAGTAAAAAGAGCAACACTGGAGGTGTCACAATACCTGACTTCAAACTATACTACAGAGCCATACAATAAAATCAGAATGGTACTGGCACAAAAACAGAAATAAATACCAGGGAACAGAATAGAGGACCTGCATATGATTGCATGCACTTATGCATACCTAATTTTTGAAAAAGGTGACAAAAACGTACAATGGAGAAAAGACAGCCTCTTCAACAAACGTTTCTGAGAAAACTGGATATTTGACTGTAGAAAACTAAACCTAGATCCATGTTTGTCACCCTGTACGAGTATCAACTGAACCTGGATTAAAGACCTTAATTTCAGACCTGAAATCTTGAAGATCATACAGGACAGAGCAGGGAATACACTGGAATTAACAGGCATAGGCAATGACTTCCTTAGTAGAACTCAAGTGCTCAGCAGCTAAGAGAAAGAATTGACAAATGGGACTACATGAAATTTTTTAAAAGCTTCTGCACATCAAAAGAAATGGTCTCTAAATTGAAGAGATCACACATAGAATGGGAGAAAATCTTTGCTAGCTATACATCTGACAATGGACTGATAACCAGAAAATATACAGAGCTCAAAAAACTAAACACCCAAAAAAAATCAATGACCCAATAAAAAATGGCTACTGGACTGAACAGAAATTTTTGTCAAGATGCCCCACTACTGATGAATGGATTAAGAATGTGATGTTTATACACAATGGAATTTTACTCAGCCAAAAACAAGAATGAAATTTTGTCATTCACAGGTAAATGGGTGGAGTTGGAGGACATGATCTCAAGTGAAGTTAGTCAGGTTCAAAAGGCCAAAAGCCATATGTTCTCCCTCATATGCAGATATACACCTATAAGAAATACAGCAGTGTTATGGGACACAGATCATATTAAGGGGAGGCTAAGCTTTTTCAGGATACGTTAAGGGAAGGCAACCAAAAACTTGAATGTGGTTGATGTCCTCACTGTACAGGAATTAATATAGAAATCATAAACTGGCAGAGGTCACTATGGGAAAAGGACTAGAGAATAGTTTAGAAAACTGGTAGAGATGAACCAATTGGGGTTATAATACATATATGCATGGAAACAACACAAGGACTCTCCCTTGTAGCTATCTTTATCTTAAACTTGCAAATATGCCATGTTACTTATTATCTTTTTTTTTCTGCAAAATTAGAGAACAGGAGTGCAGAACAGGTTCTGCCCAGAGTGGGGTGGGAAATTGGCACTGGTGGGAGTGGGGAGTTGGTGGGGAAAGGGGTAGGAGGATTAAAATGGTGTAAATAAAATATACACATGTATGTAAATGCCAGAGTGATACCTGTTGAAACTGTTTCAGGAATCAGGGTAGGGAGGATGAAAGAGAGCAGTGGAAGAGGTGAGTTCAAGTATGATGTATTTGATACATTGTAAGAACCTTTGTAAAAGCTACAAAGTTCACCTACCCATCACAATAATAATAATAATAATAAAGTATGAGATACATGCAAAAAATAATAAAATCTACTTATCACTTAAAAAATCATTCTAAGTAGTAAACATTTACATATATAATTAAAACCCACAATGACAAGATATACTTATTTCAAATAAATACAGTTCTAAGACCATTCTAAGACTTCTGTGAAAGGAATTCTTTTTCTTTCTGGCTTTCTGTATTCTTGTTATACATTATAAGTTAACTATCCTTTATTTGGCAAAGATATATCAACAAAACATAAAAAATAATCAGAGGTCAAGTTTATTGTTTTGCTTAAATCTTTATTAAATTACCCAAACTTACAATCCTTACGTATTTTTTCTTAGAACCTTTCAAAATTAGCTTAAATAGTGTCTGAAAATGGCAAGAAAGAAATTTTGTCTGTTTTCAGTTCAATGTGCATCAAATTATAAATTATGATTGATTTGATTAATCTGTTCTCCCATCATTAGTCAGTTATGCATCTGCCTTCTGCCATTGTTATTGTCTATCTTTACATTTTTAACTCTATCGAGAATGACCATCTGAGCACATTGAATTGTGTACTGCAAAATAATGAGAGAAGCTGGGCAGCAAAGTCTCAACAATGCTACAATTGTCTGCCACTCTGCAGTTGGACTGTGCTTCACAGATTCTCCTGATGTGGTGAGAGAGCTAGGTCTCTACACTCATGTGGAACCAGAGGTCGCATGCAAACTCTCCCTGAAGGAAACATGACCTGGAACATTACATTTCTCTCTAGCCAAGGACAATTCCTGAGATGACTAAACATTATCCTCCAGTGGCATTTCCTGTACCTAAGAGAAAAAATTCTTCAGTCTTTAAGGTAGATGTAATCAGCAACTCACAGCATCCATTACAGCTATGTATGTACTCACTCGCTGGCTTTTGTGGAGCTTGTTCAGAAATAAAATTTGTTAATTTTACTATATTTTTAGTGACTGTCAAAAATTGTTGTCACAGAAGTGATGGTATGAGCCCTTGGACAGCTTGCTCGGTTTCATGTATATACTGTACATGAGTGCAATTGTTTTACTATTTTTTAAAACATATTACACAACTATACTTTGAGTCATTGATATTGACAGCCAAAAAAGTCTCAATTAAAATTTACTTGTAAAGTAAATAAAGAAAGAAAACTCAGGGATAATGCAATTAATTTAAGGAGCCATTCTTTTGCTTCATAGACTCCAAGGTAGGTCATCAGCATTGTTTGCAGAAAGGATAAAAATAGTTGGATTTTGTTTAATAATACAGAATTTTGATAACAATAGGATAGGTCTATAAACATAAGGAAAAGTAATGGGACAAATCAAAACCAATTTTCTTATTTGAATTGACACATTTACAGTATTTTAACAACATTAAGAAAAAAGAGGGATATATTGGAGAGATAATTGTTTAAAATACTCCATCATATCCCAAGGATAACTTGGAATACCTAACCATCGGGAATCTTTCCGGGCCTCCAAAAGAGTTTGTAACTTTGTCTAGAGGATAGTCATTAATGTGATTTAACTGTGATGACTCCTATCATTATATTTCTTATTTTCAAATTTCACTCTCGCAGGTGTGATTGTGACTCTCTGAGAATCAGCAAGACATCCAATAATGGTGAGCAATAGGTAAGATTATATTACACTCATGCAAATCTGTCTTGTGGTAAATGATGTGACACTTCCAAAAGGTGGAAGTTCTATCTCAGCAAGCATTCCTTACGATGAATTAACTACTATGGATAAGTTAGGACACTAACATCATTCAACATAGGCAAAGATCAACGTTGCAAGTTGGGGTATGTGTGCGTGTGTGTGTGTGTGTGTGTGTGTGTGTTTATGGTAATATGGAAACAGGGAAGAGGCAGAAACATTTTAGATGTATATTTAAATAACATAAATTCTCATCTTTTGGGGATTGCTTTAACATGTTCCTTCATGAAATCAAGGAGATTCAATGCTTTTTATGATTTTCCCCAAAATGCCAAGCCTAAAATAGAAAAAAAAAGCCTGCTTTCGAAATTAAAGAATAAAACTGTATATATTTATGTATATGTGTGTAGACAGGTATTTCTACACATGTTTTATGATCACATAGTAGCATTGCTTATTACCATTCAAGATACAAGAATTTTTCCTAATTTACTTAGTTATAAATCCATAACCCTCATTATTTTGCTACCTGTTGTATTAGTCCATATTAGTTATAAATAAATGGAGACGTTAGAAAAAGAAACCTAAGGATTTGGTAGCTTGCTAACTAAGCCATTTAATTACAATTCTAATGTAAAATAGAAATACGTTTAAAGCAGCCATTGAACGTTTTAAATCCAATAACAAATGCTTAAACTAACTATAAACTCTAGTCCAAAACAAATTCACACATTTTATTAGTCTCCTGATCTATAGAGATAAACATATGACAGACTATTTTCTTTAATTAGGTGAGTCGATTAGACATTGGTTATAATACCATAGCACCATGGCAAGTTTTATTGTCATCGTTCTGGCTTAGAAAGCTTGTATACATCCTTATGTGCTGCAGCATTTCTCTGGTTTAATATTTGGAATTAATTTCTGAAATAGCTTAGCCTTGCTAAACATTCAGCCTGTCATTTTTCTAAATCTGATAGTATGGAATAGTAAGTAGCTGAAATATTCTATAGCTATATCACAGGCTTCAATGATCACAAGGGTCCATGACTCATTCCCAAAGCAAAGTTTCTTTCCTAATATGTCTGATGTATTGCTTTTTATTGGCAATTTTCATATCTGAGCTGGTGACCCTGCCATTTGTGTTTACTGTTATTATTCTGTTTTGCAGTGATGATAAGAAAACTAGTTCAGGGCCTCTGTTTGTTTAAGTCTGCAGTCAGTCAGCAATGCTGCTGTTCTCCTTTACTAGGTTCCTTAGTTGCCAATGTTTTTTTGGATACCTGATTTCTGAGCATATGCTCTTTTTAATCTCATCTCATGTTAATTTTAAATATTTATTCATCAAATGTTTCCAGTCTCCACTAAACCAAGAGTTGTCTTTTTTTTTTTTTTAATGTGTTCACAGCACTCTTTGGATTGTTGCCTTGAGGTTTACATGGCTGCTTCTTCAAAGGACTGTTAGCTCAAAGAGGACAAGGCCTGTGTTTTTGCCATCTCTACAGAAGGAGAGTGTGAGCACAGAACCTAACACATTCTACACATCCAGTTGCTTTTGATTAAGGGAGTAAGCAATAATAGAACATGATTGCATAATTGAAATTTTCATGGCCGCGAATGACAGAGATGAAATACAGCAGAGAATGGGCTGGCACTAATATTACTGGTTTGGAGAGAATCATACAAAACAGACTTATTATTTTTAGAGCAGTGGAATTTGCCTACTTATTCTGTCTATTAAGTTGGCTTTGTCTAGGGTGTGCATTATGACTTCAGGGACAATTAAAGCATCAAAGGTGAGTCTTTCCTGTTTTTAGTTTTTTAAGAATTTGCGTTAAGGCCAAATGCAGATTTGGCATAATACATATTTTCTACTCTACTTCAGATGGTTTTTACATTCTTTTTACTTTGCTATCTTAAGTCTATGCCTCATTCAAGCTTATCTCATTATTTTACCATATATTTATTTATTTATTTATTTATTTTTGTTGGTACTGGGATTTTAAACTCTAGACTTCCAGGTTACTAGGTAGGCACTCTACCTTGAGGCACACCCCTAGTCTTTAACCATACTTTTGACAACTTTTTTTTAGGTTATTAATGTGTTTTTGTAAATCTACTTCCACATTGTTCTTTAATTTATTATTTTTTCACACTTTTTTTTCTCAGCAAAGATGCAAGTGAAGTAACTTGGTAATTACTCCACTTCTCAAGATGTGTTTACAAACTAGAAGTATAAGAAGATGACTCCAAATGAAGATGACTCCAAACCTATATGTAACTGCGCTATAATTTTATTTAAAGCTTGGTACCTACATTCTTATGAAATTGGCCCTATATATCTTTTTTCCTCAGAATCCCAGTATGTATGATCTAAATTAATTAAGCATGTCAGTCTCCAATGTTTCTTTTCAAACTTATGAAACCAAACTGTCAGGGTAATAAGAAGGATAAGGAAAGATAATGAATATGAAATCATATGTTCAGGTAACTTTCGTTAGTTTGAAGTAGGAACCTTTGTAGCAACTAATGGACAAGATTCTTTATGACTTCTTAGAAGTGAAAGAAACAGAGTGGTAGAGTGGATAAAAAAGTAAAACTCAATTATTTGCTGCCTACAAGAGATACATCTTATCAGTAGCAACATGCAAAAACTAAAAGTGAACTGATAGGCAAAAATGTTACATAAAACTGGAAAAATCTGGGAGCAGGAGTAGCTATGCTTCTGTCAGATAAAATAAACTTCAACTCAGAATCTATAAATGAAGACAAACAAGGCAATTATATAATGATAAAGGAGTCAATACAGCAAGAATATATAATCTAAATATACACATGCTCACCATTGGAGCTCCTAAATATGAAAAGCAAACATAAATAAATCTAAAAGTAGAGATAGACTGCAAAACAGTAGTATTAGAAGACTTCAGCCTCCCACTTTCAGCAATGGACAGATCACTCAGAAAACTCAGCAAAGAAATAAAATGTTCTTAACTATTTTCTAAATTTGTTTTTAAGCAAATCCCTAGGGCAAGCATAATGACATTTGCAAGAAATTTGCTTCTAAGTTCTTATAAACTTATTTCCTTCCAAAGAAAATCTCCCAGGCTTCAAATTAACACTTGTGCTCTCCATTGTTGTACAAATATTGGTGCTCCTGAAACAGAGGTCTTCAAAATAATCAAAGATACTATGTGATTAATGGAGTTGGCTTGCTTGGTGCAAACTACTTCAAAAATATGCCTGTTTGGCAAAAGAAACCTATTGTGTGTGGGTTTTTTTTTTATTCTCTGGTCAAAATTGGAACTTTTAACTATTGAATGCACTATTTTACCTTAACTGTGTCTTCCCTAGATCAACCCCGAAAGCTGATTTATATCCTCTTGGTTCAATTTTGATAGGTCATATGTGTCTAGAAATTTATCCATTTCTTCTAGATTTTCCAGTTTATTAGATTATGTTCATTGGTATTTGAACATAATACCTCTTCACCTCTATCTTTATTAATTTGAGTCTTTTTCCTCTTTCTTTGTGTTAGTTTTGCAAAGGGTTTTCTGTTATCTTTTGTAAGATCCAATTTTGTTTCATTGTATCATTCTTTTTAGTCTCAATTTCATTAATTTCTGCTCTGATCTTTATTATTTCTTCCCATCTATGGATTTTGAGTTTGAATTGTTCTTGTTTTTCTAGCAACATCATTAATTTATTTATTTGAAGTATCATGATTGTTGGGGGAGTACTGGGGTTTAAAACTGAGGGTCTAGTGCTTGTTAGGCAGGTACTCTACCACTTGGATTATGCCCCCATCCTCCTTTTTACTTTTAGTTATTTTCCAGATAGGGTATCTTTTTTTTGTGTGTGTGAGTAATGCTGGTGTGGACCACAACCCTGCTGCCTATTCCTCCCTCATGGCTGGGATTTCTGGTATTCTACACCATGCCTGGTTTGCTTGTTTGCCAAGTTTTGGCTCAAACCATTTAATTTTATTTATTTATTTATTTATTTTTTATTCATATGTGCATACAAGGCTTGGGTCATTTCTCCCCCCTGCCCCCATCCCCTCCCTTACCACCCATCCTGCTCCCTCCCTCTGCCCCCCACCCCCTCAATACCCAGCAGAAACTATTTTGCCCTTATTTCTAATTTTGTTGTAGAGAGAGTATAAGCAATAATAGGAAGAAACAAGGGTTTTTACTGGTTGAGATAAGGACAGCTATACAGGGAATTGACTCACATTGATTTCCTGTGCGTGGGTGTTACCTTCTAAGTTAATTCTTTTTGATCTAACCTTTTCTCTAGTTCCTGAAAATGGGCACTCACTCTTAACTACAAAATTTCCTCCTAGCACTGTCTTTTCCTTGTCCCAAAGGTTGTGCTAAGTTGTGTTTTCATTTTCATTTAACGCTAGGAATTTTCTTCAATGACCCTCTGGGCATTCAAAAGTGTATTATTTGTGTGTTTGTATATTTTTTGTAGCTTCTTTTACCGTTTATTTCTAGTTTTGCTCTATGGTAGTATGATAAAATAAAGGATGCTATTTTAGTTTTCTTGAATTTGGTAAGACTTGCTTTAAATCCTAAAATATGATCTATTTTGGAGAAAGTTCCTTATGCTGCTGAGAAAATGAGTATTCAGTGACACATAGAATATTCTGTAGATGTCTGCCTAGTCTGTTTGATCTATTGTATCATTTAATAATGATGAAGTTTCTTTTTTGAACTTTTTTCTGGGTTCCTTATCTATTGGTGTGATGGTTATCTAAGTCACACACTATTATTGTTCTGAGGCCTATCTGTGCCTTTATGTCCAGTAGTGTTTGTTTTATAAAATGGGTAATATGATGTTTGGCACATACATATTTATAATTTTTATATATTATTGATACATAGTTCTCTTTATCAATATGAAGTGACCTTCTTTGTCTTCTCTGACAACTCTTGATTTGAAGCTTCCTTTGTCAGATATTAGTATTGCTACACCTATGTGGTTTGGGGCTCAATTTGTTTAGAATATCTTTTTCATCTTTTCACTTTAAACCTGTGTTTGTTTTTGCCAGTGAGATGCATTTTTCTATAGTCAACAAATGTTTATGTCTTGTTTTTTTAATCAAATCTCTCAGTCTTTGTTTTTTCACTAGAGAATTGAGACTATTGACATTTAGAGTTACTGAAAGGGCTGTATCAAGTCCTGCCATTTTCTTGTTTTTTGTAGTATTTGATTCTTCCTTATTGCTCACTTACTTATACACTGTTCTAGTGAGATTTATTCTTTCCCCCATATTCATGGTTACATTTATCTTTCTCTTCTGTGTATGGGATTCTTGGATGTACCTTGTGTGGTATTGTCTTAGTGACTGTGAGTATTTTTAGCTTTTGTTCATTGTCAAAACATTTTATTTCTCCTTCAATTATGAAAGGCAGCTTTGTTGAATACAGCAATCTATTTTGGCAGTTATTTTCTTTCAGGGCTTTGAATATATCATTCCATACCATTCTAGATTTTAGATTTTTCTGCTGAGAATTCTGCTGTTATTATGATGGGTTTTCCTTTATAGGTGACTTGGCAATTCTCTCTTGTACCTTTCACTATTCTTTTCTTGTTCTGTATACTTGATGTTTTAACTAAAATATAAGGTACTGAAATTCTTTTCTGATCCTTGTTTTTATCTTATAAGCCGCTATACCTGAATGCACATTCTTCTTCAAGATTTTGAAAGCTTTCTGCTCTTTATTAAATACGTTTTCTATGCCTTTAGCTTCCATCATATTTATGGGTTTTGTCTAAGTGGTCTTGCATGTTCCATTCATATTTTTCTTTATCTGAATAATCTAATTCATCTACCTTGTCTTCAAGTTCTAATATTGTATCTTAAATTTGATCCAACCTATTACCAAAACTTTCAACTAAATTTTTTATTTGAGTTATTAAGTTTTCATTCTCAGAATTAGATTTTTTTCAGAATTTCTACATCTTTTTTTAAAGTTCATCTTTCATATTCTGCATTGTCTTCCTTATTTCATTTATGTGTTCATTTGTATTCTCTTATAATTTATTCAGGCATTTATGTAAGTTCTTTTTGATTTCATTAATCTTTTGAATTCTTTTATCAAATCTTGTACCTACTTCACTGTCATGTGATTTCTTTATTTTAACAATTTTCACTTTTGCAAGAGTTGTTTTTTCATATTTCTATGTTTCTGCACTGGGATTTATACATTACAGGTTAAGTCATTGGTTGGAGGCTTTAGTCATCTGTAGTTTTTCAGTTGAAGTATTTTTAATGTTCAGGAAGAGCTGGGTAGTGACAGGGTTGATGTTCAATTTCTCACCACTAGACTGGGATATAGCTCAGCAATAACAAAGTCACCAAAACTAGACCAAATATTTAAATTAAGTAAAACAATTGGAAACATTATTTGTACCCTCAAAATGGTTATATTTGAAAGAAACTATGGTTGTTTTAGTTTTTGCGTACAGTATTATAGTTTTAACTCAAGGCCTCATGCTTGCTAGGCAGGTTTTCTACCACTTGAGCCATATTCCAGCCCTTTTTGCTTTAGTTATTTTTCGAGTAGAATATTAGGTTGATCCTGGACCTAGATTATATGCTTCTTGCATGTAGCCAGGATGACAGGCACATGGCTACCACTTCCAGATTTTATTGAGATGGCATTTCCCTAACTTTTGCCCAGGTTGGCCTCAAACCATGATCTCTGCTTCCTGAGTAGCTAGAGTTATAGGCATAATCCACCATGTTCAGCCAGAAAATGGTTTTTATAGGGTGTGCTAACAGTTTAAAATGTATTAAAGGTATCAGAATTAAAAATTAAGTAGCAAAAAAGAAGAGGGTAAGGGAAGGAAAAAGAAAGAGAATGGATGGGGAGAAGGAGGTGAAGTACATGGGATGAAGTTAGTGTGTGTGCATAATTATTGCCAAGAAAGACAGTGCAGTCAGTGAATGAGAAAGGATAGAAAAAATTAATTAAAAAAGAAAGTAAATAAAGTAGGAAAAAAAATAAATAAAAGGCAGTTCCTTGTTGAGAAAGAGATTGTGTAACAGCTGGGCTTAGTCACTGTGGTATGTGTTCTCCAATCTCTGGCCCTCAGGATTCTGTCTGTGGTTCTCCTTATGTGTTCACTCTGGTTCCCATCTGCACCTAGTATTGTCTAATACTCGCCTCAGGGTATAGCCTGAGTATGGTGGTTGGTGATCCATTAAATTTCTGAGCAAGAGTCATCTGCTGGAGAGAAGCAGAGAGAGTTCTGTGGAGTAGCAGCAATTCCATGGAGACAACTGTGCCACAATTGATTCTGCTGGATTGGGGTAGCTCCAGGCATGTGAGGACAGCAGTTGATGTTGATGGTGCAGCTAGTGGGTCAGGGTGAGTTCTGTTATATATGGCTCTTCTTCCAGCCAGCCCTGGACCCTGCACCTTGTTCTGCATGAAGGACTCAGTGTGTCTTATAGTTCTGCTCCTCCACGGCAAAACTTGCCATTGTCTGTGTAGCCTGCTTAACTGGTGCCGACTTTGCAAAATGATCCATATGTGTTTGTTCTTGCTACACAAATATGTGGGCAGTGGACCTAGGGATGAAGTGGGTAAGAGCACGTTGCCTGGAGTTTGCCCACTTCTGCAGCCTGACATGTAACTTTGCTTTGCCTCTGGCCAGGGACCCAGTGCCAGTTAGCTCTTGTTCATCCTCAGCCTGTGCTTTCACCTAGCCCACCATGTCTGTGCTTTCTTTATAAAGTTGCATGTGGTTAGTACTCACTACACAAATGCATGTGGCGGTATACCTAGGGATGAAGCAGGTTAGGGGTACTTTGTGGAGTTTGCCCTCTCTCATGACTTAGCCTGTGCTGGGTCCACCCTTTGCCTTGGGTGGGGGACATAGGACAGGCTGTAGAAACATTTATATTGTAGCAATGTGGGACCCGCTGTAGTAACATCTTCAAAGTGGTTTCTAGCATGAAGTCTATCTCTCAACACACAGACTCACTGGGCTACAGGTCTGGGAATGGATCTGTTTAGCAATTTGGGATGTGGCCTGTGGGGGTGCTCAGGACAAGAGGATAGGATATAGTTGCTGCTCTGAGCTCCACCCCTGTGATGTTTTCTCTTTGTTCTATAGATATAAAACTCACTATTTCTTGATTTCCCTCAGTCTGTAACTGTTTAACATTTTTACTGGTACTCTACCTTGTCTTTTTTTAAATTGTTCACCTTTCCTTGAGCTTTATTTCAGGTTTGTGAAAGCTCACCATACCTGAGCTTTATTTCAGGTTTGTAGATCCACAGGAATGTAGTGGGTGTCTCTAATTCATCCTCTCTTTGTAATAGAGATTTAATCATTAATCATATCAATCTGTCTCTGTAACTAAGGTTTTGTTTTCTCTCCTCATTTTTTCAAGCTTTTCATTTTTAACTTTTTCATTTTAACTATACTGAGTTTATGTACATGTGTGCATGTGTGTACTATCATATTTCAGGTTTGCTTAATTTTGTTTAGGTCTCTATTATTTTCTCTCTTTTTCACCATTTTTCTCTTCAAATAATTTTCTACCTTTCATCCACCATTTGTATTTTAGAGAAGCTATTCAAGTACATACTGAAATGTCTGCTATTTTTCCATATATGGTGATGACTGTTAATTTTTATTCAACCTTTTTTTCTTCTCCATAATCCAGATTGGGAAAAAATCTAATATATTTTCAGTAGGCTATTGATATTGATAATTTGGCATATTAAATCTGCTTTTGAGCCATTTAGTAAATTTTCCCCTTCAATGATTGTATATTTAAAGTGTAGACTTTTTAGATGGCCCTCCATCTTAAGATTCTTATTCAGTTAACATTTGTATATTTACCTTTAATTCTTTAAAAGTATTAATAAAAGCTGCTTCCAAATGTTTTCCTGCTGAAGATAATTTGGAATCAGTTTTTACTTACCTTTTTCATAACCTTTGAATCAGAGTCACATTGTGCTTTTACCACCTAGCTGTTTTTGGTCTATACCTTCACAAAATACATAATACATTTGTAGCAACTCTAAATGATTCTTGTTCTTCAATAGCTTGTTTAATTTTTGTTTTGGAAGACATTTAACTGTGAAATACATGTAGAGTTTCTTAACTCAGCCTGTCTAAGCTTCTTTTGTTCCAATGTTGTCTCTATAGGATTATTGTTCTAAGTCCACCAACCCTAGCCAAACTGTTGGGATTTGCTGTCTAACTTGCATGGAGTAGGAGTACCCACAAACACGAATGTCAAAAACTTGCTTTATTTTCAATGCAGTAGCAATTTTCCATGAGTAAACACTTATCAAGTTGCTGCCTACCCTTGAAAATTTTCCAGTGCCTCTGAAATGGTTGTTTTCATTTTAACAATTTTACTGAGCTTTATAGATTTCATATTGAGAATATCCAAATCTCCTCATGCTGACATTACCACTCAGTGAGAAATTTTGTTCAAGTTTTCTCTCTAAATCTCTGTATATGCTTTTACCCAATCTACAGAAACTGGTATTTTTCTTTTTAAATAATATTTTCTCTAAAATACTCTGTAGATTATGAAAATTTAATTAAAATATTACTTCATCTGGGAAGTATAACTGTAGTATGTCAGAAAATTTACTTGATCCCTTTAGTTTTCCATAGAAAATTTTTTCCATTTTAGCTGATTTCCTACCTCATTATACATACCATTATAATTACAGAATTTCATTTATTTAATCACTATATAATTATAGAATTTTATAAAATTCCTACTTGAGAGGCCTGTCTTCTATATAATATACACTTAATATATGATTGAAAAGTTGGTGGATGCATACAGCATATGTGCCCTATCTCATGAAGAACATCTCAGCTGCCATTTTTCCTTTAAAACTAATAACTATATGGTCTTGAAGAAGTTATGGGATGCTTTTTCTTTATAACCTATGCCTGTACACTTGCATATCCAGTTATTACTATTATTAATTGTATAACTTCATACAAGCAACTTAATTTTTATCCTTTTGTTTCTCAGCTCCCAATAGGAAAATATCTCACAGAATTCTTAGGAAAATCATGGAAGCAGCAAATACAGTGTTTGCTAAAAATACCTGGGACATGGTTGATGCTCTTTAATTTAAATCTTGCTTTTAATTCTATTTAAGACAGAAGAAGCAAATGTAAACTTTGCCCAAATTAGAGCTTTTACCTTGAAATTCCAACAGGAATGTTGGCAGCAGTAAAATATAAAATTTCTTGACCACTTAGTATATTGCTGGCCCTTCCTTTAGAATCATAAGAAAGAGTACTTTTGATGAATTTGGTATCAACAGTTTTCCCATAGCTATGAAGAAGCATCTTTTGTTAGCCTATTTTATAATTATTGATTTTAACAATAGCCAGATATTTTAATTCTTGACATTTTGATATTTTTTTCCTGATAACCTAGGGCATCTAATTATTTTACTTCTTGTCAGATTTTCCCTCCCATTTTTACTGCATTATAATTAAATGCCCTGAGCTTTTCAGTATTGGTGGCACATGCAATTTTTTTGCTGTTCTTCTCTTATATATGAGCAGAAGGAGGAATTCCTACTCAAGTAAGAACACTGTTTCATTGACACTTTAATAAAGCATATTTTTTTCTGGATTTTATAAACTTTGCATATTTCTTTGATTTTCAAAATTATGTAGCTGGTAGTGATGTTTTATTCTAAGTAAATATTAATTTTCATACTTAATTTTATATTTTTTATACTTTTTTCCCATCTAGAAGATTTTCCAAAGTGTATAATCTGTGGCCCTACAATACCTGAATTTGCACCAGTCATAGTAATTGCCTGACAAATACTAGTATTCACAGCTATTTTTATGTATACATATACAATTTTATGTACAAGTGACATTAATGAAAAAATAAAGTTTATTTTTAAAAGTATACATTTTTACTTTCATGTAGTCTAAGTTTATGTTCATAATTCATAGTCCTTTTCAGTTTGCATTTGTATTATTATCCTTAAAAAGGCATAGACTGAAAAACACAAATAGAGCATTGGATGATTTTTAGTTGAGGTAGCCACAGTAACTAGAATTGGAATTTAAAATATGATTAATAGAATCCCCACAAATCTAATCACACTATATTGCCCTGAATAAAATACTTTATAATAAACTACATATGCATATGTATATATGTCTATTCATGAAGAATTAACAGAATTTTCTGAGACTTGAAACAGGAACAATATTTTAAAATCAAAATCATAAAGATAAAAATGTATCTATCAAATATGGATGCATTTTTGGATACATAGTATGGCAATTTATAACTGAAGTCTAACATGTTCACCCAACTATCAGGATATTTTGCAAGTTTCTGAGTTATGAGTGGAGATAAAGTTTATATAAGAACTCTATCACCAGAAATTCTTTGTGACAAGAAAAAAATAGTGTTTGCCCCACTGTGTTGAACATATTGTCTCTAAAAATCTGGTATCAATTTTTGAAGCTTCAAGAATGAAGTATAAAATAAAAATATAACTTGTCAGAAAAACAGAGTGTAGCTGTTTGTGATACTGTGATAAAATAAGAGTTTCATGTTATTATAGCAGATGACAGTTCAATCTAGTGAAAACAATGGCATTTGAAAAGTATTAGATCAATGTATTATCTATTTTACATAAAATAGATTTTCTATGAATATACACACAGCATGGGTATACATATAATTTAACACTTCAAGAGTTAACTCTTGTCATTATTCACAGTTGAAATTATGAAAGGCAATTTAGTGGTGGCTTTAAAAATATTTTTAAATGACTATATGACAGTTATGTCATGTTGTTTTATATATCACAAAGATAGTTATTTGACACAGCATGAAACAAAGTGTTATTGCTGGGTGTACTATGATACAGTATCATTTTTTCAAAGTCCTTCAAAGGAGCAGTGGTTTAGAAGAAAGAGTAATGAACTTCTCAGTCAAAAAGTCTCACTGTTCTACACTGATGTGCAATTTTTAAGCAAATGAGCTCACCTCTCTATACTGCTTTCTTCTGCTATAAATTGCCAATAAAATTTTTCTTCCAAATTTATTGTAAAAGTTAAGCAAATATGATAGAAAACATTACTGGCTACATATTTACATTTGGTGACATTTTAGGCCAATGTCTCTTTTTCCTTTCTACAGAACTCCATAGGATGAGAAAATTATTAAAAGTCAAGGCAATAATCTTTAAGATACACAATTTGTATAAGGTATTGAACTATAGGTTATTTTTCTATAGAAATAACAGAAATATGAAAATCCCTTTTAAATGTGTTTCGAGCTTTGGGGATCTTTGAGAAAACTACCAAGAAGGCCCTTGTGTCTGTTAATAATGTAATTTAAGTAAAACATTGATAAGCCATAAATACATATATTCAAACTAAATAATTGATATCTGGACAAGAAACCAGATAGAGTATGTTTTCTTTTTCTTAGAATGAACTCATGATACATGTGCTTCCAAGATCTTCAGGAATAATAGATATATATTAATAAATATAGTAATAGATTATAGGAAATAGACGATCCTTCTATTGCCATGCATCTGCATGATTTAAAGCTTCTCTTGTTCCCTCTAGGAATGTGACTGTGTTTGCCTCAACCAAATCAAGTTAAGAACAACTAAGAAAAATAAACTAAATGTAAAACATTTTTCTTACTTGAGTAGGAATTCCTCTTCTGCTCATATATAAGAGAAGAACAGCAAAGAAACTGCATGTGTCACCAATACTGAAAAGCTCAGGGCATTTAATTATAATGCAGTAAAAATGGGAGGGAAAATCTGACCAGAAGTAAAATAATTAGGTGCCCTAGGTTATCAGGAAAAAAAAAATCTCAAAATCTCAAGAATAAAAATATTTGGCTATTGTTGAAATTTAATCAATAACTATTAAATAGGCTAACAAAAGATGCTTCTTCATAGCCATGGGAAAACTGTTGATAACCAAATTCATCAAAAGTACTCTTTCTTATGATTCTAAAGGAAGAGCCAGCAATATACTAAGTGGTCAAGAAACTTTTATATTCCACTGCTGCTAACATTCTTGTTGGAATTTCAAGTAAAAAGCTCTAATTTGGGCACAGTTTACATTTGTTTCTTCTGTCTTAAATAGAATTAAAAGCATGATTTAAATTAAACAGCACCAATTATGTCCCAGGTATTTATAGTAAACACTGTATTTGCTGCTTCCATGATTTTCCTAAGAATTCTGTGAGATATTTTCCATTTGGGGACTGACAAAACCATAGCTTATGTGTGTGTGTTATATGTATGTGTTTGTGTAAAAAACACATGAAAATGAAAAAGGTAATCATGAAATTCAGAATAGTGTTTACTTTAGGTGGTGGCATTTGGTATAGATACGAGAGTGTAAGCCTAGCAGAGAATAAAGGGAACTGCAAAAGTGTTTGTTGTGTTTTATTTTAGTGTTCTTTTTTGTGTCTTAGGAAGATATTTAAAATATTTAATTAAAATGATTGACAAATTTCAATGGGATTTGAAATAGATAATGGTACAGTTTCAGGCTAAGAAAGACCAATCCAAATAAATGTAGATGGTAATGCAGAACTGGGTGCAGTTGAAGGCTTGAAGTATGAGTTTTATGTTTTATTTCTTTTGGTGTCATTGTGGTTTGAACAAAGGGATTCATGCCTGCGGAGGAATTGCTCTACCACTTGAGCCATTCCCCCAGCCGTTTTAACAGAGAAAGTTTTCTTGTCATCATAGTTCAGTTCTGATAATGATATATAGTTGGTATTTTTTGGTGGGTGGTAGTTATCAGACTTGGAGAAACTTTTATCATGTTGCCCTACTTGCCATTATTTGTGTAAAATTTTAGAATATTTTATGTATTTATATACCATCTCTAACACATCAATAGTACTCTTTGAATTAGCAGTAAATGATTTGTCATCTATGTGTTATTACAATAGATTATTGTGAAATGATATCTTTGTACATAATGTTAAACTAGTTAAAAAATCAAAATCCTTTGCAATGGAGAAAATATTCATTAATTGAACTATCAGTTATTCAAACCTACTATGTTTCTTTTACACAAAATATGCCATCAACTTCATGAATCAAGAACTTCAGAATGACCTAAAATATTTAAATTCAGTTCTCATTGCTAGAATAATTTCTTAGACTATCTATGTAAATTATATGATCCATTTATAATTGTATATCCTATTTATCAAATATATTTTTGACAGAAGAATTCAATTTTTATTTACATTTTAAGAAAACTAAATTCTCTGTTTACAATTATACATATTTGATAATTAGAATTTTTCACTGATTTCCTTCTGGCTTTGTGCATTTCAAACATCATTTTTTTTTCCTCTACATTTTTGCATAGTTCTGTTGCTCAGTGCCAGAGGTCATTGTCTCATCTTGTGACTCAACCTTTGTCCCCTCTTCTTGAGATCAAAATTCTGTTACTTTGCAAAGTGAGCAGCAAAAAAAGTCTCCCTGAAATTCATTCCTATTCTTCCATATCTAGCATTTTATATATGACTTCCAGTTCTAACAATGTGTAAGTATAAGAAAATGACTGCAAACCATAGGAGTCTATCCAATGAAACAAAACCAAATTATAATCCCAATTTAACTCTCCTTTAGAAAAACCTCCAAATAATTGGTATCACTTCAATGTTTTTAAAGACATTGGGGAGTATAAAGAATGAGAAGACTAAGTGAATTTAGTGATAGTCTTTCTTAACTAGAAATAACCTTTCTACTTTTTATTTCAAATTTTACAGGGATTGTATTAAGCTTCATTTAGATGTATTCTTTCCTCATACAAAACTAATAAGTGTGAAATGCTTGAAACTGACCTTATCTTAGACAAACCTTGTATCTATAGCTAGTATAAGAATTAGAAGAGCGTCACACAAAAACAATTCAATGAATAATGGATATAATATTAAGATGAATTTTGATATATAACAATGAAAATAAATAAGTTTTGCATGAATCCACATAGATTAACTTAATGAATATAATATTGGCCCTTAAAAGTTGGTGAAGTTATCATACCGTATGATTTTACTTATATAAAGTTAAAACTATAGACTATGTATGTGTGTGTTATGTGTATATGTTTGCATAAAAAAAACACATGAAAATGAAAAGGATAATCAAAAAATTCAGGATAGTGTTTGCTTCAGGTAGTGGGGTTTGGTGCAGACAGGTGAGTGTAATCCTGGCAGAGAATAAAGGGAACTGCAAAAGTGTTCACTGTGTTTTATTTTAGTGCTCTTTCTTTTGTCTTAGCAACATATTTAAAATATTTAATATTAAATATTTAATTAAAATTATTGACAAATTTCAATGGTATTTGAAATAGATAATGGTATAGTTTCAGGCTGAGAAAGACCAATCCAAATAATTGTAGATGGTAATGCAGAATCAGGTGCAGTTGAAGGCTTAAAGTAAAAGTTTTGAGGCCTGGATATTGTTATTCTGAGTTTATACTCATGAAGCTTATCTAAATGTAGATGAGGATTTTGAGAACGAACTCATTGAAATGGCCAAGTGAGGAAGAAAACTTCAATGGCCATGGGACCAGTTGAGTCAAATATCCTCAACAGAGAATGACATAAAAATGGCTATGCAGTTGGAGCTGTGTGAGTAGCCAGTATTTGAAGGCAATCTAAGAAGATGGGGGGATAAAAATGCATTATTTGGCAGAATCTGTGTTGTTTTCAGTAGATGCATCTCAAACTTTTACTGTAGGCATCACAGTTGGCAGACTCTATAGCAAGATATGGAGGAAATAGTGATATAGATCTTGTGATTTTCAAAAGCTTAAATTATCTTGCCTTTTAGGAGGAAATGTTCCTTAGAGATGGAGAAAAAGACAAAAACCTGGTTTCTGAAATATGGGGGTATATAAAGAAGTTTGGTTTGTCAAAATTGAATTATGAATAGAGAGCCCAATTACAGAGCTATTGCTTAAAACTCGACAATTTTAAGTTAGCATTCTGGCCAGTGGTAAACTGAGTATGAAGATTAGAGAAGGGAATAGTAGCAAGATTATAATTGAAGAAGGAAAATTTCAACTCTGAGTTTGTAAATAAAAGGATACAGCATTATTTTGTCTAGTATTAAAACAAGGTAGATGAGGTTATCACAAAAGATGAGGAATCAAATGATTTTTATTGCTAAGAATACTACACATACATACATATATACTAATAATATGTGTGTATGTCTGTGTATATTAATAAGAGTAGGAGTAGTGGGGTGAAAGACTGTGACAACAATATTGAAACCAACTTGGTTTTAAAACATAAAACTTTACATTTTATCTTAAAAATCAGTTTTGTGGTTAGTAGGAGTACAAAGACTGGCTTAGAAATATTTCGTGTAAGGTGAACTTGTGGTTCAAAACATGATTTTATTCACAAAAGCAATGAAATCAGATCCTCATCAGTAGATATGTACACTTCTGTGAGACTATGGATTTTTTCCTTATGATTGTTAAAACAGACACCTTTCATTTCTATTTGGTTATTGTATATGCATCTTTTTCAGTAATATACAAGGCTATAATAACCATTTAGTATAGTTATAGTGCACAATTTGCTAATATTTTACTTGTACTACTTTGTCTAGTCTGTGTCTCTCTCTCCCTTGCTCTGTGCCCAGGGAGTTTGAACCTTATGAACTACTTCAATAATGGTTCTTTTTTCTGGATTATGGTTTCATTTGATAAAGAAGACACATAATTGGAGATCAAGATGAAAGAAGTGCAAAAACAGCATTTTTTAGTTTTTAGTTTTTAGTTTCTTAGTTTCTTAGCTCCTTCTGCCTAGGTCACCTTAGTTACTACCAAAGTTTCTAGCACCTGCCAAGTAACTGTTTCCTACAAGAACACCATGGGGTTCAAACTGAATGACAGTAACCACTCCTCTTTCCTTTTTGTGAAGAGCTTTTCTCAATTGCAAACATTTGAGTGCTTCACTAATTTACACTTTCTAACAGTCTCTTTATTAAATTATCCCCAACTACCCATCTGAGGGTGACATCTAAATCTTTCCATAACCCTTTGTATATATCAGATATACACAAAGTACACAAACATTATTTTTAAAAGTTTGTTTTTCAGACTATGTGAGATACAAGTCCAAATTTATTTGCCTTATTTAAACCACACCTGGGATAATTATTTGGTTTCAGAGATTTATTTAAACAGATGTGATATGTATAATGAGAGATAAAGGAGTGAACTCCAGATCTGATGACTGACATATCAAGAGCACAGACAAAATGTTACTTACTGTTATTTTTATTTCACTCAAAAAAGCAAATGTTTGTAGTGATAATAACTGTCCAGTGCAAAAAGTGCAATTTTTTGAGAAAACATAGACCCTCCCATTGTAAATGTTCAAGTAGAGGACCAGGCACTATTGTCAGGGCTGCCTGTGGACATTCCATAATAAATAGAATGTAAACTTCATCAATTCTCAGGCTATTCTTATTTGGGAGTTTTTAAGGGAATACTTGTATAAGTTTCTAAAACAGGGTCTGAAGGGTGAGAAATGCTCATAACAACCCTGCTCATGACATGTTATAAATTAATTATTTTCAGAATAAAAATCCAATTTCCATGAAACACATTTTCAAGATTAGGGATATTGCAATGTCTTGTCTTTTTTGATGACATTTTTCTTCTTTCTATAATCATACTACATGACATTGTACAGAGAATAACCACCAAGAAATGCGTCATATTTGGAACATTGTAGGTATCAAGGGAGAGGAGAGAGAAGAAATCTAATGTTCTTGTCACACTATTACAAAGTCCATAATTTCATATGTTCTTTCTATATATTTATCAGGTTAATAGTGATTTTTGTAAAATTCTGATTTTAATTACATTTCTTTTAAACTTCATATGCCAAACCCAAGTAATAGAATGTGGAATATATTTCGAACAAGTTAACTTCTAATTTAATGATTAAGGAAGAAACTTGCCTTTTTCTACTGTCACAACAGCATTCTTTTCTGGGTTTATGCATTGAACTTATGTGAGAATGCAGTATCACCTAAATCATTGGGGCATGCAACTATCAACTTGAAAGTCATATTTTGCACAGTGGTGCTTTCTTTCAGAAAAACAATGAGAAAACAGTGAACTTGTCTTACATTATGTGAAGAGTCTTAAGAAATGTCATCAACGAAAGAGATCATGGCCTATCTACTTGCAGTTATAAAACCTACCAGTCCCTTAACTATCCCAAGTGTGAAAAAAATCAGACAGTTGTTACCTCAGAGACAGGGCAAACTTTCTCCTTTGTCTTCAAGAATCCCATCTCTGAGATATTTGCAATTGCAACCTCTTAACTAAAGCTTACATCCTTTCATTATTTAATTCTGAGACCTTGAAAAGATAGTCTTGTGTGATATGTTCTCTGTGAGTTCTAATTTATGATTGGCATTCTGATAGAGAGCTGTCTGGTGGCCTTCTTTTTCTTTTCTTCGTCTACATTGATTTATTGGTAAGAGGAAGATGCAATTGCAGGGGCAACTTTTTCCATTTAGGCTGCACAGATATAGCACACACAATTTCCAATGATTAAACAGAATGCAGCTGACAGACTTGGTCGGCAGGCTTTCATTACTGAATCATGGAAAGGAGATGACACAATTTTTAATGGCATTGGCTTTTACTTTCTTGGTATTTAGGTCACAAGTGAGTACAATTTTGGCAGCTCCAACTTTATCCCCATTTAGACATAAAAAAATCTGCTAATTTCACACAACAAATGCCAAATGTTGATTGGCATCTTTACTTTCAGTGTGATAGATGACCAAAATGAGGTCCCTTACAAGCCCAGGGTATTTTGAAAGATACACAGAAAAAGTTTAAGAACTTGTTCAAATTCTACCTGACACCTGCCAAAACCAAAGGCTGTGTTTAATTATTTTTTACAGAAGAAAACAGATCAGACAGATTTAAGCAAGCAGATACGCAGAGTGGGATGAAGAATATATCTTTTCTTATCCTTAGCCCTCAGTCTATTTTTGTTTCTGCTAAGTGCTTTTAGTCACTGGCAGAGCTAGCAAATGTCTTGGCTTAAGATGGAGAAAAACAGAATTTAGTAGCACATGTCTATGGCAATTCAATTTGATTTGACTCAAGTCAAGTTAGTATAATATGACCTAAGATCATGGAAATTGAATTTAATGTAAGTGATGCCTGGATTCGTGTTGATGTCTTGATCTCCATTGCTCAGCAAGCCTATACTACAAAATTTTAGATATATCACTTTTAAGGTATTTTTTTTCTTGAAAACTTGACCTAATTTTTTTTCACTAATTGAGATTACAAATGACTTTCTCAGGGAGTTAATCATCTAGAAAGTTGTCAAATAAGCCTTCTTTTTCATAACTGGAAAATTTTAAATACACAATTTTAGAAATTATAACTCAACATTATAACTTAACTCAACTTTCCTAACCATTTTGTATATGAAATTTCTCTGCTACTTATTGCAAAAAAGGATAACAAATTTTACTAGATACTCTTTCCACAAATAGAGCATTGATAATTGTAGTATAAAAAAGAAATGTTCTAAATTCCTAAGAAAAATATACATGTACAACTCACATGCTACAACAGAGGAGAAAGAAGTCATTTCCACAAATACCTACACCAACTCTTCCAAGTGCATCCTTTCTGTGAATATTATCAGGGAAAAGTTCACATATCAAAAAAATAGACTAAAGATGAATCTACAAATTTAACGTGTTGGTTCTAAAAGGTGCTTGTAATCAACAAAGAAGGCAGTCAGGTTTCTGTGATTAACTGGAATATCTGAATAGCAATATGTATGAATATGGATTTGTATAAGAAAAGTTTCCCCAAATCAATCCACCCAAAGATTCACATACTTAAACACTGAAGGTAAGTCCTTCAAAGTGCTCAGTCCATTGAGAAGGTAGAAAATAGACCCCTGCACGTTCTAAACTATTATAGCCCCAATAAAAATAATTAAATTCAGTAGAAGTGATGTTTATAATTTCAACTCTAGTTTTTGAAAAGACAAGTGGACATCTAAGCAATATTTTAATTCCCAAAGTGAGATCCAGGTTCATGATTCCTGGACACACACAATTAGAACAAAAGGAGGATATATGACTTAAAATTAACAAGTGTGTCTCTTATGTTGGGTTAATAAAGAATGGATTCTTATAAAACATGCTGAGAAAAAAGATAAAGTTAACCAAATGCATGGCATGACAATAAAGCCATTTTGGTCATCTAGCTCCCAATTAAATTACATCGAGACAGAAATAACTGTGGGAAATGCAATTTAACTGAGAAAAGAATTGATGATTTGGAAGATTTTTTTTCCATAAATGTCCATGCGGCCATTTTAATATTAGTTTAGTTGGAATGAATATTTCTCTAGCACAGAGAACTAGACCGAGCAGTGGTAGTCAACACCAATCAATTAACATGGTTCTACAGGTTTAACAGCAAAGATGATTCTTCACCTGACACGCATATCACATCATTCTGGACAATTAGTGTTTAGTAATTAGTCTTACATTACTCCTACTGATGTAGACAAACTGCTTAGCCTTGAATCTGGCAATCACCTTAAACTGAGTATTGGGTAAGCTTAAATAAGTTGTCCAAACTATAATTTAAGATGTGGGTAAAGATAGGAATGATGACATTGAGAAACAGACAGTAATGCTTAATATTTGGATCTCCAGGAAGAAACCAATCCTGGACCTATATTAAAGTCAAATGCAGAATCATTTGTGTAGAGGAGAATTATCCTAGATAGCATTTGTTTTAAATATACTGCCAAAACTTCTAACATGGGGTAAAACTCATAGAATATGGACAAGTTTTGGAGAAAAATATTAGACCCAAATAATACAAGGGTGAATGACTTTAAAGCAGCCATACTGAATTACATTCAGAAGTCAGACATAGAGAGAAAGTGTCAGGACATGTAGGGTTTGTATTGTGTGAATTATGCCACACTGTAGTAGAGGAGGATGAATAGCACCAGAAAGAAGAGGTTTGGCTACACTGAATCAACCCATGCATGTTTACCATCCTCATGTACCTGGCAAGCGCCAGACGTGCTTTGTCTTACCGTGATCGCCCTTTAAGACAAATGTCACATCTTTAGAAAAAAGTATAGAAAGGAGAAAAGTCTGAATGAGGTTGTTTCTAATACGAAATGCCCAGTAAATAATATAAATAGTATTGAGTTTTTCCTGAGGTTACTATTGAATATGTAAAGTGAGCCTCATAAAATTTCTGTGGTATTTGTATCTTTCTTTTCATTCTTTTCCTGAGATTCTCTCAAGGAGAGATAGCCACAACTAAATAGCATTGCCCGCAATCAGGAAAGTTCAACTTAATTAAACATAATTAGATATATATACCTCCACTAGAGGAGGTAAATATTTGTACCTATTTGCTTATATGAATTAAATACTTATTCATGTTCACTTATATTTCGACCAAGTGTCAAATACTACAAGTTAACACCATTTGTTTCAAGGGTAGATTCAGATTTTTGTCTATTTTAAAAATTGCTTTAATTTTTACTTATGTTAACAGCAAAATTCAACTCAGCCTTTTTAAGCATCTGAAAATTCTCTGATAGCATTTGATATATGTTAGGAACTAGTCTACACACCAAGTTTCTAAGGATGAGCATTCTGGTTCTTAAGGAACTTCCGTTCTAAACTATGCCTCATAAGAACAGAAGAACTGTGAATATAAGAGATTAAATGGAGAGAGTGAAACTAAAAAAAAGAGATTACAAAGGCCTCCTTATTTTGGAACAACAGGAAAGGGTCTATTATATCTTGTCTTTATTTTTTCTTATTTTTAAGCTCTGCTCTCTGACTGCTGCCACTGTTCATTCACACTCATCTTAAGAATGGTCTTCTTGAATGCCATAATAAACTTCCAAATGGGGTAAAAGCAATGTAACTAAAATACAGCTACCAATAAACCAGTTTTATAAATTAACAAATTAACTAACAGTGGCTGGAAAAAGTTTTAACTTTTAATCAATACAACTGAATTCCAACCCCAGCTCTACTCCTCATAAGGCAAACATTTTAAGCAAATGTCTAAAGATAGCACATGACAAGAGTCCCATGCCTGCTTATCCAGTTACACATGAATCTAAGTACTATAATGACATGATTTGCCAAGGTAATTAATGTCTCAATATAGTTGACTTTAAGATATGAATGCTATATTTGTAGACCTTATTAAATATGGTGGCAAAAAAGTAAGATATTTGAAATAAGAGAGTCTTATTTGAATCTTGGATTTTAAAATAGAGAGGTCCACATTCCAATGAATGTAGAAGCACTAGAAGCTGAGAGCTGCCCTGACCTGAGAATTGGTAAGGAAACAAAGACCTTAGTTATGCAATTGGAAAGTAACTAAAATCAGTCAATAATATGAATGAACCTGGAAGTAGATCCTCCACCAGAACCTTCAGAAAAGACCCCAGCCATCCAATGCAGAAAATATATTCATATCATCCCAGACATCTACCCATAGAACTTGCAGTTAATAAATGGGTACTGTCTTATGACTAAATTTGTGGTAATTTGTTATGTACTATTAGAAAACTTACACGCCAATCAACCTTACTCAATTAAATTAGAAGTGCTGACAGTTTCCTCATATACAAAATGGAGGTAATTATAATGCATATAAATTTACATGATACTTGGATGAGGCAAAGGTTTATGCTTCATGAAGAGTTAACTCTAATGCAAGGTTATTGCCATTGCTAATAAACTATCATCACAGCATGTACCATTGAACTCAGAATCCAGTATGGGATTGCTGCTAATTTTCATACTGCATAGTCCTATATGCCATTGTTTCCCTGTTCTGGAGTTCTTTGTATAGTCTGATAAGATTCCCAAGTCTCTTTAAAACCCTGAATTAGAATGTCTATTTCTTCAAGAGCCTAACAAGTATGTATGTCAAAAAATTTTAACAACCTTTCTGCTTTTTAAAAAAATGTCTACAGTGTTTTCTCTCCTTGTATAGTTTTATTATTCGTCTAATGACCACTAAGTTCCAGTTATCTTCATGTTAAACAGATTAAGTTCAAATCATTATGAATAAATCAGTTCAATATGAAAACTCTAATGTTTATTAATGGAATGTGGTCTTTTTTCCTTATGTCTCCACATAGAGACATGTCAAGCTCATGGTTGAGTTTGTAGAATTTTTTACTGCGAGTGAACATTAAAACTCTTCAAGGGTATCTGGTGTTAATGTACAAAAAAGAAAGAAAGAGGGTTGTTGGTGGCCTGTTATAGAAAGGTCTATAGTTGAATTTAATATTGGCATCTCCCCTGCATGTGAAAAATACAACATTTGGTAACCTTGGCGATGTTATTATTCTAACATTATTTCATAAATATTATATTATACTTATGCCTCATAAAACAACATACAAGTCTTATTATTGTAAATGTTGACTCAATCTGTCTTAGTATAAAATTGGAAATTTGTAAAGTTGTAAACATATGGATAAAACTATGTTCATATTGAGACCAAAATGTTGATCCTGCTTCTTGAAAGGAAATGAAATTATTCTCAATGAGGATACAATTCAGGACAGCCAGTTGACATTCTTCTTCTTCAGCAGTGCTTTTCTTTTTACATTTGTTATTTCTGACAACACAAGACTAATTCCACTTAATCCAAAAGAATTTTCAAAATCATGAGCGCTGAACTTATGTCTCAAATATGAATAATATATCTGTTTCCAAATCATATACTAGAAATAACTCTCTGGAGAATGAGGAGCAAATGTTGGGCCATTTGTATTTTCTCTGCTTAATCTGGTATCTGTAACTTTGTTTCTAAATGAGAATGAAATATGAGTGCTTTTAGAATGTTTAGTCTTAGCTAAAATGTTCATACCTCTTCCCAAATGTCTTTCCATATTTTCAAAAGCTCTGTCTGAGGAGACAGAGATATGCTTTCAAAAACTGTAACCTGTAGGACTGCTAGTCCTTTTAGATTATAAAACTATACCACAAAGGGCAGAAATATAAAAAGAATGCATAGACAGCTGGCCTGTGCTATTTGCCAATTACTGTGTCTGAGATTGCAGTCTGGCCTTAATGTACAGCTTTGCTGTGCCTGATATTATCTTTGATAGTGTGACAGTTTTGAAAAAGTTGGCCTAATAGTCAATTAAATTTCTAACTGTGAGAACACATTGATTTGACGAACTTACATTTTATCACCAAGCTTCTCTGACTTATTTCACAGTTTCTTGCAGGTTGACAATCATTAATTCTGTGTATTATTAAGTTCCCTCTGGCTGTAGACTCAGGTTTTCAAATTTGGAGTAGACTAACTAACCCACAAAAGTGGGGGCTCAGAGTTCTCTTGGTTGACTTTAAATAGGAGTGCATGATTGTGATGTGAATAATATGAAGACTAGAAGTGTAGTAGAAACTTTGAGCACTTCTAGTTCAGTGGAATAAGTACATAGTAATCATGTCCTCAGCATCATACTACATGCTTCTTTTGTGTGCCTGGAGTTATTGTTACTTTCTAGTATAATTTTAGCAAGTTTGCTTCTATCCCGTTGATTTTCTGTTTATACAGATGCGGCAAAGTGTATGCAAATATATTCAAAATATCACTTGCCAGTGACCCTGCAATTGTGCAAGGTGATACTACTAAAATGCTTTTTTCCAGCATTTTAGTTATTGTTGTAGACCAATGTAGGAAAAGTATTAGCACAAGAGTTCTCCAGTCACTATAAATATTTCTACCTATTTGGAATGTAAATAATAGATTAATTATTACTATGACGAGACAAGATGCCTTTTATCTGTGTTGTCTGTACATAGCCAAATGACTGCTTAGATTTAATTTTGAATGAAGGAAGCCCTTTCCACCAAAGAGAAAATGATTCCTGATAATGGAAAATCATACCACTGTTTATACCATATGGGAAATATCAACCCTAGGTATTTTCTTGTTAAAAATTCATTGTTGTTGAAATGAAATACTAATTCTATTAAAAACATTAACTCTTTTTCATAAGCTAGACAAGCCTATCATAGTTCTCTTTCCAAGATCATATAAGCTACTTCCTTTTCTGAGTCAACTTTTCCTTGCCACCTCCAAATGTCTTATTTACTTGGGACTTCTATTACCAGGCGTTTGTTAATAGTGTTCTGTTGATCTGCATAGACTTCTCTACCAATCTTTTCCCTGTTTCTTCATATGATGATGTCACATCATTCAAGATAGCTTTAAATACTACTGTCCATCTGAAGCCTTTTCTAATCCCTCAAGGTAGAACTTTCTGAATAACCACATTTTTTCTAAAGACATCTTTTCATGTGTGCAATTCTGTATTATCTACAACTGCTATTTTTCCAGTTAATCCATTAGATTATCCTGTTCTTTAAGGCCAAAGTCCATGTTTTATTCATCTTGTGCACTTGTCTAGATTAGTGCACAAAACACTCTAAGAAAGATGCGAGAGCCAAATGTTCAACTGTATGAGCATCATGGAGGCTTTTTAATCACACATGACATTGTCCAGCTGGACAGGTGGATTTTCTCTATGAAGTCATTAAGGGAAAAGAGACCTACAATTTACCTATCGCATTGTCTGCCCACTCCTTGAATGTGATTTTTATTCACATGGCTAAAAAGTTATAGACAATATGCATGCAATATTTAAACCAGTATTTATTCACTGGTTTAAATTCAATTGTGGAGTTAGTACTTAGCTACAAAACCAGGTAAGATATATCTTTATATTGGTGGTCAGGTGACAAGCAAAATTATTTTCTGGGAAGCTGATTCTATTGCTAATAGGAAGGAAAGAATAACATATACAATGGAATGATTAATAGTGTCTCTCATGAGTACACTGAAGATTTGGCATATAATAAAAGGTCAGTGAATGCTGTTGAATTGAGTGAACAAATGAATGAGTGAATGAATGGAGTTGCATATAGAATTGGCATAAAAAGGAAAAAAACATCTTGCAGATATTTAAATGAATATTAAAATGAGAAGGTTTTGTAGCATAGAACTTGTATTTTAATGGAGCACAATTGCTATGATGAGTCATTCCCCTAGGACTCATTTTTATCATCCAAACTTTATTGGTATACAATAAGATCTCTAAAAATGAAAAGTGGTTAGTAAAATTAATTTTGTACTGTGTGAGTGACCTAGTTTTAACACTAGCAATGTAGGTATCTTGTGTTTAACATTTTGAATGTCATCTTAATTAACTTTAGTAGAAACTTAGAAACTGGAAGTTTCTTCCTAGACAAAGAGAAGGTGAGAGGTACTGAAAAATTCTAGACATCTCTGAACACCAAATAATAACCAAATAATTTATTTTCTCCTGAAAATAAAATTACATTGCTTCAGTTATGGATTAATTATGTACATTATTTATAATTACTTAAGCATTTATAAAGTCATGTTGCTATATTACAATAGAACTATCTATTATTTACCATCAAGATAATGTAAAAATATTTCACTTTTCTCTCTTGACTGGACTGAGTAAAGAAGTAAATGAAGATTAATTAGTAAGTTATTCTTGAAATGATTTTATTAATAAGTAGGAAGCAAAACACAAATTAACTTGTGATTTACAATATCTGTAAACACTAGATGGAGCTCTATTACTAATACTAATATGCATATGTGTGTACATTTGTGTATGTGCATACACACTTTGGAAGGAACTGATTCTATGGATACTTTCAAAATCAAAATGCAAATATGGAACCTGAGTATGATGCGAAATTGTTAATAAAGCACAGTTTCATTAACAACACCAATTACATTAACAACAAATTTATGCTACTTTTCTAACCACTGCTACCCACCTCAGATTCATGATTATTGTATGTGACAACACAAGAAAATACAAATAGAAAAACATAACTTTTGTTTAAATCCTTGGAGAATTTTAAAGCTCAAATAATACATATCCTTTTAAGATACTACAAGAGCCTTTAAGATGGTTCTAAATCATACTGTATTGTATAATAATTGAAAACTTTTCTTTCAAAGGCAGAGAAGTCCAAAAAATAGGTAAAATACCTACATATGTTGTCACCACAGACATGATTTAGATCCAACCAATGAGTTCCAACACTAATGAATAGAAAATGCTGCAATGGAATTTTGGCAAGGTGGTGTACATCCATAATCTCAGCACTCAAGAGGTTGATAAAAGAAGATCAAAAATTTGACAACACTATGGGCTACACTGAGTTCCAGACTAGCCTATGCTAAAATGTGAGACCCTGTCTAACAAAAAAAAAGAGGAAAGGAAGAAAGAAAAGAAAAGATATGAAAAAAGAAAGAAAATTTTCTAATGGAAATGTAATGTAATAGGTCCTCTTCTTCATCCCCTCGCCTATGACTTCTATGAGATGTCCTTAAAAGAAACTGTGTGTCTCTCCTCACTTTGGAGTTACTTTTCTTGAATGTTTCAATGCAGCTATGAAGGTTGGAACTAGACAAGAATACTTGAATATTCGAAAGTGTTGTAATAAACTAGAAGAAACAATAATCCTGACACAATGAATCCAAATATTTTGTTTCATGATAACCTGAGAGACAAATGAAATTTTGTATTCTTTAAAGCATTTTTATTCATTTTTTGTTGTAGCACCTCAGTGTACTATTATATGTTCTTTTTTTAGAAGTGACTTCAAAATAATTTTTTAATTTTGTGATAACATTTATTTCAAGATAAAGTAGAATCCATTTAGTACTTACTCCTTGCTTTACTAAGTCTATATAACAAATACAGAAGGAAAAGATCTCAGAGAACATCTAATTTACTTATAGAAGAAGAAAGTCAATTACTTGAAAAGGAACATAATTATTTTATTGTGGTCGTTTTTACCAACTGGTTTAAAGAACAGAATTTGATATCAGAGAGTATGTTTAAGTTACTGCTTTTATACTGCTAGCATGTTCTTTAGCATATAAATTTAATACTGGAAGCTTCTGTTGCCACATCTGTACACTGTAAATACCAATTTTTCTACAAAGTACTTATGAGGAAAGTGAATAATTTAAGTAGAGAATTTAGCACTGAGTTTGACAAATCATAGTCACTGAAAACTGTTAAGCATCACAGAATCATCATAATTTTCATCAAAAGATTTAAATTATCCTGGCTACTACTATTCCTGAAAACCCAGCCAAGGTTGAATACAAAAGTGATCTCCTGTGAACCCCAATTTCTAAGCCAGCTATTGTTTCAGATCGCTTGAATATTGCTAACCCCTAGCATTAGAAACAAAAGTCCTATTGATTTGGTTTGTATTGAAAATAGGATTAGGATTATCCTCCAGAACTGGCTAGTTTATGAGTTCCAATTCTTTTTCATTTGTAGAATGATAACCCAGTTGACGTAATTCTATATTGCAGTTCATAATAATACTGATGTTTCGCTATTTCTCAATACCCCTAAGCAGATATCTCTTCAAACAAATGAATAAAAATGGAAAACAAAATAAACTTGAAGTTTTTGTAGGAAAAATCTGCTGAACATAAGAATACAAGACTGAAGATTTTAGAAAAAAATATTTACATCCAAAGGAGATTTATTGCAAGTAATATGGACAACCAGGACTTCTTATTAAAAATCTATTATGAAGCAAGGTTAACAAAATGCAATTAGAATGAAATGCATAAAAGCAGTAGCTCTAAATATTCGTCAATTCAACAGTTATGCTAAACAAAACAACAATAACAGCACAAAACATAAAATTAGGAATGAAAATTACTAGTGTATTATATTTAAAAAATAGTGAACATGAAAATGTATAAATAACAGAAAATGTAGCACAGCAAAGATCTTTTTATTAGTAACAAAAAATAAAAAGTAGTTAACTCATTTTTCACCCTCAAAAAATAAGAAAAAGAAAAATCAAAACTGACCTAAGGAAAGCAAAATTGATAAAATAATGACTATAAAGGCAGTGAGAAACTGGGAAAAAAAGAAATAAGACCAAGACACTTATAATAGTTTGATTTTGTGTACACACACACACACACACAACATACACACACTAAAAAAAAACCTTCTATATATCAAATTGTGGTTTAAAATATAAAATAAAAAATAATGGCTATAGTAATAGTTCATAACAGTGTCAGTAGTATAAGAGAATATGTATTTAAAGTAAAATTAATATGGCACTCACCTGTTCTAACCTTCACTTCCAGATCTTCCTACTCATTCTCCCCCCTTCTCCCTTACTCCAGTCTAGCCCCCTGGACTTTCATTTCACTAAACAAGTCAGTCACTCTTCAGCTAAGTCTTTGCATTTTCCTTATCTGCATTGCTCTTCATTCAAAAAGTTCAACTAGACCAAAAGTCATCCAGCTTAACTTTCTCCCTTGTGTGTGTTCATGTTTTATTTTACCAGAGGCCAGCTTTGACTTCTTTACCTAAAGTAAACCACTTTTATGCCTATTGATGTCTATTTTCTTTAAACAGCTTGAGTTTCCTTTTACAACACTTGTTGCATAACGTACTATGCACTTACTATTTTCTTGCTCCCCCTCCCTTAAAATGTAGGAAACTAAGAGCACTTAATTTAGTTTTTGTCTTATTCGATACTGTCTCCCCAGTATTTTTATTATCATATTATTGTTATACTGGGGATACATCATGACATTTACAAAGGTTCTTACAAGGGGACTGGTGGAATGTCACAGGTGGTGGAGCACCTGTTTAGGAAGCATGAGGTCTTGAGTTCAAACCCTAGTAACACTAAAAACAAAACAAAGCAAAACAAAATAAAAGTTCTTACAATATGTCATAGTTGAATTTAATCCCTCCATCATTCTCCTTTATGTTCTTTCCCCCCATTACTGGACTAATTTCAACAGGTTTCATTATTCTATATTCATATATGAGTACAAAATATTTCCACTATATTCACCCACCTATACCCCTTCCTTATATCCTCTGCCCTCACTGGTACCAATCTCCAGACAAGACCTATTTTATCTTTCTGTTCTCTGTTGTTTTTCTTTTTTAAAGACTTTCTTGTTTGTTTAAGATAGCTATACAGACAGTTTCATTGTGACATTTCCATGTATATATGTATTATAACCAGAATTGGTTCATCCTCTCTATTTTTCTATGTTCTACCTTAATTCCCTTCTTATGGTGGTTTCAACAGGTTTAAAAATTCTGTATTCATTCTTATATAGGAAGTACATCAACCATATTCATCTTCTTAACATCCTTCTTTTACCCTCCATCTCTAGTTAGTGACCTCCCCTTAGTGTGAACTGCTTTTCCTAATATTGCTTGTATATCGTGTCTATCTCCCACATATGATAGAAAACATGTGGCCTTTGTCTTTCTAAGCCTAGCTTACATAACATGATGTCCTGTAATTGTATCCATTTACCTTCAAACTACATGGTTTCATTCTTACTTGTGGCTCAATAAAATTCCATTTTATATGATACATATATATATGTGTGTGTGTGTGTGTGTGTGTGTGTGTGTGTGTATACATATATATCTCATATTATCTTAATCCATTCATCAGTTTAGGGTATCTGAGTTGTTTCTATAGCTTGGCTTTTGTGAACAGTGCTGCAATAAAAATCCATTTGCAAGTGCTTCTATTGTATCCTGACTTACATTCCTTCAGGTATATCCCTAGGAGTGGCATTACTGGACCATATGGCATTTCTATTTTTAGTTATTGGGGAGCCTCCATACTGTTTTCCATAGTGGTTGTACTATTAACATTCCCACCAACAGTGTATGAGATCTCCTTTTTCCCCTGCATCCACACCAGAATTTGTTGTTGCTGGTGTTCTTGATGATAGCCATTCTACTAAGATTGAGGCATGATCTTGATGTGATTTTGATTTGAATATCCTTTATGGCCAGGGGTATTGAACATTTCTTCATGTGTGTTTTTGACTATTTCTCCTTCTTCTTTTGAAAAATCTCTGTTTAGTTCATTTCCTATTTCTTCTTTGGGTCATTGATTTTTAGGGGGAGTTAAATTTTTTGCATTCTATGTATATTCAGTTTAGTAATTCCTTGTTGGATATATATCTGCCAAAGATTTTCTCCCATTCTGTGGGCTGTCTCTTCAATCTGATGATTACTTTGTTCATTGTGCAGAAGCTTTTTAGTTTCATGTATCTCATTTATTGATACTTTCTCTTAGTTGCTGAGCCATTGGAGTTCTATTTAGGAAGTTATTGCCTATGACTATTAGTTCCATATATGCCCTGCTCTTTCCAGCACTAGCTTCAGAGTCTCAGGTCTTATACTAAAGAACTTAATTCACTTTCAGTTGACCTTGACATGAATCCAGTTTCAATTCTTTGCATGAAGATACCCAGTTTTCCCAGCAAATTTGTTGAAGATGCTGTCTTTTCTCCATCGTATGTTTTGGGCTTCTCTCTTCAAAAATCAGGTTTGTGTAGTTGTGTGGATTCATATCTGGGTCTTTTATTCTGTTCCACTGTTCTTCATATCTGTTTTTGTGCCAGTACAATACTGTTTTTATTGCCATGACTCTGTACTGTAGTTTGAAGTCAGGTAATGTGATACCTGCAGTATTGCTCTTTTTCCTCAGTATTGCCTTGACTATTCACAGTCTTTAGTGCTTCCACATGAATTTTAGAGTTCATTTTTCAATTTCTGGGATGAATGTAATTGAAATTTTCATGGGGATTACATGGAACATGTAGATTGCTTTTGGTAGTGTAGATATTTTCACAATATTGATTCTATCAATCCACAAGTATAGTCGATCTTTCCATTTTCCTTACTCTTCATTCATTTCTTTTGTTATTGGTTTATAGTTTTCGTTGTAGAGAGCTTTCACTTCCTTTGCTAAATTTTTTCCTAGATATTTTTGAGGCTATTGGAAATGGGATTTTTTTCCCTGTATTCTTTCTCAGTCTATTTATTGTTGGTATATAGAATGGCTACTGATTTTTGTAAATTCATTTTGTATCTTGCTACTTTGCTGAAGGTGTTTACAATGTCCAATAGTTTTTTGATGAAGTTTTGTGGATCTTTTAGGTACAGGATCATGTCATCTACAAACAGAGATAGCTTCTCTTCTCTTTCCTATTTGAATTCCTTTTATTTCTTCTTCTTGTCTTATTGATCTGATTAAGAGCAATAAGAATATGAATGGAGAGAATAATCACCTTTTTCTCTTGAATATGAGTAGAGAGAAGGATCACTTTTGTCTCATCTTAATCAATCTGACTTTAGAGAAAATTGTTTCAGTTTTTCCCTATTTAGTATGATGTTGGCTATAGACTTGTCATCGAAAGCTTTTGTTAAGTTGAGATACATTCCTTCTATTCTTAGTTTCAAAGCTTTTATCATGAAATGAGGTTGAATTTTGTCTAAGGCTTTTTCTGCATCTGTTGAGATGATCATGTGTTTTGTTTCTTTACTTCTGTTAATATGCTGCATTATATTTAATGATTTGCCCATGTTGAAACATCCCTGAATCCTTGGGATATGACTGAGTTGATCATCGTATATGATCTTTTTGATGCACTGTTGAATACAGTTTGCCAGTGTTTTATTGAGGATATTTGCATCTAAATTAATTAGAGATTGGATTATACTTCTCTTTTGTTGTTGTGTCCTTGTCCAGTTGGGGGGTGAGTGTAATACTGATATCATAGAATAATTTGACAGTGTTCCTTCCCCTTCCATTTCATAGAAAAATTTGAGGAGTGTTGGTATTAGCTCTTCTTTAATGGTTTGGTAGAATTCAGCAGTGAACCCAACAGGTCCTGGACTTTTCTCCTTTCAGAGACACTTTACCAGTGCTACAAATCCATTGATTATTATAGTTTAAGTGATTAATATCCTCTTCATTCAATTTTTGATGATTGTATGCATCTAGAACTTTGTCCATTTCTTCTAGATTTTCTAATTTATTTGACTTTTGGTTTTCAAAGTAATTGCTAAAGAACTACTGGATTTTGTTGGTGTTTGTTATGATCTCTCCTTTTTCATTTCTAATTTTATTAATTTTTGTCTTTTCTCTCCTCAGTTTAGTCAGACTTGCTATGGGTTTATCAATCTTATTTAGCTTTTAAAAAACAAGCTTTTTGTTTTGTTGATTTTTTTGTATGATTTTTCTTTTTTTTTCTTTTGGCCTCTATTTCATTGATTTCAATCCTTATTTTTATTCTTGCTCTTCTTCTATTACTTTTGAATATACTTGTTTTTCTAGGAGTTTGAGATGCAGTATTAGGTCACTTATTTGAGATATTTCTATGTTTTAAATATATGTTTCATGGCAATAAACTTTCCCCTTATCACTGCCTTTGCTATCCCATAAGTTCTGATGGGTTATGTCTTCATTTTCACTGAATTCCAAGAGCTTTGTGATTTCCTCCCTTATTTCTTCAATGGTCACTAAACCAGCACACCTGAAGATTCTCAATGGAATCCCATGCACAGCAGATGAAAATAAACATAGCCATGAAAAGGTGGTAATTATTAAATCTCAAGATAAGAGCAGACAAGTAATTAGAGTAGCACAGAATTAATAGTGCACATACAAACCCTTACACAACAAAAACATCTCAACCAAAGGAATCACCAAATATTTCTCGATATTAAAACAGAAAGTTAATGACATCAACTTCCCCATCAAAAGATATCCATTAGCAAAATGGATAAAAAAGGGAGATCTAATGATGTTTTGTTTCCAAAAACCCACCTTACAAACAAAAGTAATCATGGGGTTAGGGTGAAAGTCTTGAAAAGCTTACCAAGCTAATGGCCCCTGAAAACAGGTAAGAGTAATTATACTTATACAGATAAAGTATAATTCAAACCTAAATTGGTCAGAAGAGACAAAGAACATGACTTTATAGTAATAAAAGGTGTAATACATCAACAATTAATAACAACTCTTAACTTTTATCTGCCCACTGACATTGGGAACATATAAGTTATGTTTAACTTTATTAAACATATGCCCTGGGACATAAAAACACACATAGACTCCAATACAATGATACTGGGAGATTTCAGTACTTCTGTATCATTAATAGCTATGTCACCCTGACCAAAACATAAAGAAATAAATAAACTTTATAAGTGATGACAACATATATCA
Source organism: Castor canadensis (assembly GCF_047511655.1). NCBI lineage: Eukaryota > Metazoa > Chordata > Mammalia > Rodentia > Castoridae > Castor > Castor canadensis. Next base: position 102,433,752 of record NC_133392.1, on the reverse strand, counting down.
GATGGACCTGACAGACCTCTACAGAGTATTCCATACTGCAATAGCACAATATTCTCAGCAGCCCATGGAAATTTCATCATATTTTAGGTCACAAAGCAAATCTTATTAAATAAAAGAAAATTGAAATAGTCCCTGCATACTGTCTGACAATACTGATATAAAATTGGAACTCAACAACAAAAGAAAGAGCAGAAAATATTCAAATACCTAAATAGTAAGCAGAACATTACTCCATGATCAGTAAGTCTTCCCATATTTAAATGAATGGTAGTTATAGAGTTATAAAGCATGAAAATTTTAACAAAATATAGTTACCTGGAATATATAATTATTATTGTAAATTTAATGAGAAATAGCACACTTAAATGTATCAAATCTAAAGTATCATGAGAGAAAAAAACACATAGTTAATGACTATAGAATAGTTCACACATAAGTTGATGTGGAAAAAGCCTCTCCTATAGAAATCAGCACAAAGTACCATTAAGTAAGACATAAGGGAAATTCTAGAGCTGAAAAAGTATAAAATGGAAATTTTCATGTATAGAAGATATGATAGAAAGCAACAAACAAGACTGTTTGAAAAGAACTCTACTGTCTCATCTGAATTAGTAAAATAAGACATTGAATATAGTACCTCCTTCTCCCACCAGGAGGTACTATATTTAAAATTAGGTTCTTTTTGTACCAAGGGCTACATATCCTAACCTTGCCCCATTTGGGAGGGAATTCCTTTACCATAGGCTCAAGAATCTCCATGTGCTAGGAAGCTAGCTTTATAAGACAACTTCTCTAAACAATAAGCATCTTAAATTCAACTTTCTGGTGTGGGGAGCAGATTATGAGAATCTTATGAGAATCTGACATAAGCACAGCTGTGCCCAATAATCTACAGGCTGAGTTTGGCACAGCCACAGCCCCAGAAGAGAGTGAGAAGGTGAGATGCAGTACAGCTGCTTTTCCTAAGTTGTTTGTGTTCAGAGAACCAGGAATGCAGTTTTCTCTTGTTTCAATGTCATGCCTCTCCCAGAGAATCGTTGCTCCACCTCCTTGTTTACCACTGGATATAAAAGACTCCCTGAAGTAGGACATAAGCCTTTTTTTTTTGATGGGGGATTTTGATTGGCTGCTGCTGACATTGACTGCTGTGTGTCTCTACCAGAGCAGCTTTCTGCACTGAGAACTTTATATATAAGCTTTAGAAAACCTAAGCTAAAGAAAAGTTAAAAAGAATATAGAACAGTGCAAGTTAGGATGGATACTTTAAGAGTTATGCTAATGCAGTTTTTAGATGCAGCTGCTGTTGTTTGCAAGTCTGAGCACCAAGACTTTAAGAAAGCTAAAGAGAGAACATGGGACAGTGCAAGTCTGATTCGACAGTGCAAGTATGAGGGCAAAGACTTTAAGAGAGATTATGATAAAGAAAAGTTAAGAGAAAACATGGGACAGAGTGAGTCTAAGAAAGAGATTTTTAAAGAACAGAAAAGAAGGCTTTAGAAGCAAGGTTTTAAAGAAATAGAAAAGAAGCACAGCACAAAGAAGAGATTAATAGAGATAAGAAGCAATGAGGTTGTGTGGGTCTCCATCCAAGCTCCCAGCCCTCCTGGCTCCAGCTTTATGCATGTTTGTCTATCATTTGTCCTTTCTGCATGTCATGTTGCCCCCAGTTAGCCCCAGTTAGGTTTAGGAGAACAAGGGAAGGAGAAAAAGTTTGCTCCATTCTGGTACCCAAAAACTTTGCTTGTCTCCCTGCCAATAACATTTAGGTTGATTTAGCCTAATAAAGTGAAACAACAAACATAAAAGACAAGGAGAACTTCATTATATCCTACAATGCCCCATCATCTCTCTGTGTAGGATGATAGAGACCAGATTTGTGATTCAGTTGTTAAAAAGTGACTTGTAAATTTCTTCTTATAAAATGTGTTTTTTTAAACAACCATTATGAGATTGTGAAAAGAAGCCCAGTTCCATGACAGGTGACATCATTAATGGAACATGGTTCTTGCACTTGAATGACAATTTTTAAACTTGAAAATTGTATTAATTTATAATATTTTCTTTTTTTATTAAAGCAGGTACTTAACTCTGTTTCTGATAAATATATGAAGTCCATCTACCATATACCATCCCTTTAATCTCCTTCATTCACCAACACCCCTCCCACTAGTACTCACCATACACACACTGTACCTATTTCACACTCCTCTTTTTCATTATTAATATTTAAGTTGATGTTCAAAAGGGTGTCTCAATGTTTGCCCACTGTGGAGTACTTTACTCTGATCCATTCAACCCCTTCCATTACTCTCCCTTACCCCTTTACCTCCCAATCCACATTTTTCATCAGCTTTCAATAAACATCCATATATCCTCTACCTTTACATCTTATCTTATGAGCTATTACTGACGCTCTGTCATTCTCTTTTCCTTCCTCTCTTTCCCTGAGTCCATAGAGTAGTTCCACTGCTAAAAGTATGTTCTAAATCTGAGTCTGTATTATTTTAATTACAGTTGGCTTTACAAAATTGATCATTAATGTGTATTAATGATATACTATAACTAATGTTCAGAATAGAGATCATTCTGACCTTTAGTCTTACTTACTTACTGGGTTGCTTCTTTAAAATCTTAGACTTTGTTATAGACTCAAAGAAATACATTTGTAATATATTTTAAATTTTATCAAGCTTATTTTTAAAAACTCACCCTCACATCAGCTGCTCTATCCTCTCCAGTGCCTGAAGCAGTTTTCTGTTGCCCAGGAATCAACGAAGAGACTACCTTTGCTTTGTGTTGTTTTGTGTTTGAGTGTGCATGTAAGTGTGTGTGTGTGTGTGCATGAAGAGGGAAACTGACATAAATCTTGTTGCCTAACAAACTATAGAAAATAAACTATAGAAAACTATAATACTAGACCAAATATTCTTTGGTCTAGCTTAAAAAATATCCCATGTCTTTATTTTCCAAGTTTTCTAGGGCTAGTTTTAACTGTAATATGTCTTTTGGCAGAAACCCTAGAACTGCATGATTCTAAGTTTCAGATGATGCAGCTCATGATTCAATGAGCAAATCTTTAGTACTTCATATTTATTAGGTGCTTTACTAGGCTTCATTGCGTATGTTTCACTACTTAATGATGTGTTCAATGAATCCTGAGGACTTTGGAAGGAGTTGATGAGAAGAATACAGCCAACTGAATGCCTGTGAGTAACATAGCTTTCTCTTTCTACACTCAAAAAGCATTTATGAGGAGTCTAGTATGTGCCAGGTAAAGTGCAGAATCCAATGATCAATGATGGGAAAAGGATGTGTAGGCAGAACTATTAACAACTTGCCTTACTGGTATTAGTACTACTTCTCTCTCTCTCTATCTCTCCCCTCCCCCCTTTCTGTTTCAATAACTAACTGGTTATTAAATGGTTATAAAATATTATCTGTATCATTAAGATCATTTGAATTAAACTTGAAGGCCAAAAAGATAACAAATATAATAAGCCATTTAGCTTCATACTTTCCAAATTTGAAGTCATTTAGTTGATTGTCACCCATTGTATTTAGTCCCTGAAGATTTGTGGGTTATTTTCTACAAAGAAGATTTTTGATATTTCATAAAGAATATGAGTGCTACTAATACCATTGGAACTAGTAGTAATATTTATACTATTTATATTTTTCATATTGGTAAACTGGCCCCTCAAATGGCTTCTCAATACACTTAGACGAAGTTAAAATTTGCAACTATGGCCTCTAAGTTTCAATTTGATTTTTTTTCTGCTTACAATTCCTAAGAAATCTTTTATTTTCTTAACTTTTCCCACTATTTTATTATTCTCCAGCAATAAAGTACAAAAACTGAAGTTTTTGTACTTTGTTGCTATGGATTGAAATGATCCAAACTCTTTTTTACTAGCTCAATTTTATTTTTATAAGAAAATAATAATTGTGTACATTCATGAGACAAAGTGATAATATATACATTGTGAATTGGTCAAGTTAGAATAATTAGCATATTCATCATCTCAAATATATACTATTTATTTATGGTAAGGATATTTGAAATCTCTTTTGGTTATTTCAAACTATACATTACTAATAATTGTAGTCCCTTTGCTGCCATATGTAACAGAACTCATTCTTTCTAACTATAATTTTGTATCAAGTGATCAAAGTTTCCCTTTTTTTCCCCTACGATCAGACTTTAATAACCACCACTCTATTCTTTACATCAGAGAAATGCAAGCTCAAACCACAATGAATATCATCCTACACCTGTTAGATTAGCCATTATCCATGTGAAGATGTGGAGAAAAGGGAAATATATACACTGTTGCTGGTATTGTAAACTAGAACAGTTACTTTTGGAAAGAGTATGAAGGTTCAACAAATAACTAAATATAGAATTACCGTATAATCCAGCAATCCTACTAGTTGTTGTGTATCTAAAGGAATGTAAATAAATATATTGAAGTGATATCTAGTTTTCCTTCAATTCTTTACAAGGCTCTTTTCTTACTAAGTTTTAAAGTAGAAGTTACCCCAGAGAGACTTTTACCCACAATCCTATAGAAAATGCAAACTCCCTCCTCTAAATTATCTATGTATGCATTCATTCCAGAAATTGTCCCTTTTTTATGTGTTCATTAATGTATTTATCTCTTTACTATTTTTCTCATTATCATGAACTCTAACTTCTTTAGGGAAAGGACTGTTTCTGTATCATTCACTACTATATTACAACTCTAGAAGATTACGTGGTATATAGTTGTGCTCCTTAATAGATTTACTAACATTCATTGAAATTTTTCTTTATTGGTGGGTATAGACATACACAATTTTCTTACATGCTTCCGTGTAATTTTCTCAACAGTACATTAATATGTTAACATTAGTGACATCAACCTCACTTTCAATTGAAAAATCTAAGGATTAGAAAGGTTAATGAATGCCCAAATTCACAAAAGTAGTGTATACTAGAGACATGATTTGCAGCTAACATGATCTTACTGCTAAATCCACCTCTCCAGTATCCCATTCACATAGAATACCCTCAGAAACTTTCAACCTCAATGGATGTATTTAGGCACCACTTAATACTATGACAGCTTTATTATTTCTTTAACTTATGTATGTCAATCATATCCTCCTGTGTGAAAAATTTCAATTATTAGTTAAAAGAAATGTTTCAAGAAACTGGAAAGTAGAAAGAAGTGTGAGGTATTGATATTACCCTAATATGTATTATTTAGAATGTTCTTCATATTTTGAGGATGAATTCCCTCATTAATTATTCCCTGTCACGTTGCCATGGTTACAGTTACTCATAGTAACTGAAGCTGTCAGATGCTGCAGGTAGAGCATGAAGACTATTGGGTCAGATTACCACTGAGTTACATAGAACAAAAATCTAGTCAGCTTCCAATTTAAAGCTTTTAATGGTTTTAATAGAAATGTATGGCCTAAGTAAAGTACATATTTGGATAATTTTCTTATTAAAGATTTCACTCCAAATTGGTACAAATTGTTCCACACTAGAACATCCTCCCTTTTATAAATAATATTATTCAGGCAATATTCAGATACTTTGTATTTTATATGCATTTAAAATGGACTTCAATTAGTGTGTTCTTGCTCAGTAAGTTAGTATTCAGAAAACAGACTGTAAGCAGCCAAGATACCATATTATTCTACCATAAGTCACCTAGTTATGCAATGCTGGCAAATTATACCTGGCTTGGAAAATAAGTTTTGTGTTTTCCCTTTTAATCCCTCAAGGATGTAGACTACAAAGCATTTTAAAAATCACTAATGTCTATTGAATAACTCTGTATGTATGCCCAGAGGAAATGAATTAAAAGAAAACAGTGTGATAGCACTGTTTATTTTTATATGGGATGAGAAACTTTAAATTTTATATTTTTTTCTGTAAGTCTCATTAAAAAAGAAATGCAAACAGTTGGCTTACACGTATAAGGTCACCAGCATTATAATGAAACAAAACTCATGCCTGTTATTTTGATTAAATAATAATAGAAATAATAATTACTATTACATATAATTATACATATATCATTATTACTATTATCATTAGCCATTCTGGGGACTGAACCCAGTGACCTACATTCCAAGCCACAAATTATTTTTATTTTATAGCTAGGGTATATATATTTTTGCTTTACTGCCCATCTCTCATTTAATGATAATAATCTGGCACCACCTACCTCAAGTGTGTTGTTAAAATGAAATAATCCTAGGTACTCTGCTATATGAATTTTTTGTTTCTCAATAGGAATTGATATATGTATACACTATATGTTATCTGAAAACATGCTTGAGAATATTAGGATATCAGGACAGACATTTTAATATCGTAGGAGCTCAATCAGGGTTCTTGTATAAAAATATGTGTGAAAGCTATATGAAATGAAAATCCTAATATGTGGATATCTGATTGTACAGCAGTATGCAAATATGGGAGACAAAAGTTTCACATCTTATCTCAAGTGGAATGTCCAGGGCATTTGAAGGAATTTACTTGAGGCAGAGTGTGATTGGGCTGTGTTCCATTCTGATGTTCTGATTGGTTGCTGTTTATATCTGTTCCAAAGAATAAAGAATGAAAGAAAACTTTCTAATCCTTATGTAAGAAGTAAGACTATTTGATCACTTTCTGTCCAAACTAACTTAAATTGCCTTTCTGTCATGCAAACCAGAAAATTTTGAAATGTGAGAAGGAGGAAATGGGCTACAGTCAAGTGAAAAGCTCTATAAATCTCCCCTCCCCAAAAGTACCTAGGAATGTAAGTTGACTAAAACAATTCTCTGCTTTGTAAATTGATCAAGGAAAATTTTGAGAAGCATTCCTGCCAATGAACTGCTGAGCTATGGATAATGACAGAGAGAATTTATAGTGTTCATACCAGTAGCTACTCCTCAGGGTTTATTCAAAACAGAGATTCATCAAAGGCAGGGGAAGTTGAAGAGACAGTTTGTTGGCTTTGTGACTGCTGTCAAAAAGACTACAAACCACCCCACACTCAATGAATACTTGACAAAATAGATAATGTTTGTGATATGTAATTGAGAAGGGCCAGTGGTTCTACATTCATGAGTCTGTGCTCATAGTTGGACCAAGCATAAGCTTGGTTGAGAATTGGAGGTGTTTTGGAGGTGCAAATGATAGAGGGCCTGAGCTCTCCAGATAGCCTTGTACATCTTCAGATCTGGGTATCTGAGCAAAGAATACTTGAAAAAGACCACAAGAAAGTATAAAACACATTATAAAAAAAAAAAACCCTGAAAATTATGTCCAAAAACAGATATACTAAAAGCTTTGTTTGCTCAAGGTTATTGAACACAATTCCCCTTAAATCATTTAGCTAGCCACTAAGCTACATACATAATGATTGTTCCTAGAACTCTGGCTTAAATTAAGCAAGAACTAAAAACAATAAAATGAAATAAAAACAAAAAATAAACAAAGTAGAAACAACAACAAACAGCACTCACAAATGCTATGCATGAACACAAAACACTACACATTGTGGAAGATAAAGATTTCACAGATTTAGCTCAGATGTGTTTCTAAATCCTAAAAGAAACCATAAACAAAATAACAAACAGGTGAAAAAATAAAATTCCTAAGCTTTTTAAAAGAAAAAGAGATAAAGACAGCAATAATAGCCTACAGGAAAAACAATAGAATCCTGAGTTGCTCCAAATATATTATCTATAAAAAAATTGAGAAATTCAAGCAGAGAAATTAAGGAGGTGAAAATCATTCAATATGAAATTTATCTGATAAAGATTTCAGAACAGCTATTAAAAATAAATTTAAAGAACTATAAGAAATCATGTACTAAGACTTAAAGGACATATAACAAAAATGAATTAGATAAGAATAGAAATCAGCTGGGCACCAGTGGCTCAAATCTGTATTCCAAGCTACTCAGTAGGCAGAGATCAGAAAATCATGGTTGAGAGGCAGCCTGGAAAATAGTTCATGAGACCGTATCTTGAAAAATACCTAACACAAAAAGGACTGATGGAGTGGCTCAAGGTGGAGGCCCTGAGTTCAAGCCCTGGTATCCATAAAAAAAAAAATTAAGCTACATGAAATTAGTGAAACTTAATGTTAATTCTTTGAAAATCTCAACAAAATTAACAAGATTTAGGTACGTTGATACAAAAAAGAAAAAATAAACACCACAAATTACTAACATGATAAATGAAACAAGGACATCACTAGCCAATTCTATACACTGTTGAAAAATTTCTTTGGAGATATTGTAAATTAATTTCAAGGCAAAAAATTAGATAGCTTAGATGAATTAGACAAATTCCTAGGAAGACACAAGCTACCTAAAATGACAGAAAAATAAGTACAAAATGTGCAACCTATAACAAATGAAGAAATTGAATTAGTGATTTAAATTTTCCCTTAAAGAAAAGATATGGCTTGGTGTCTTTGCTGGTAAGTTTTATTAAATATTTAAAGAAAGAAATAATATAAAATGGTTTTTCAAAAATCTTAGGTGGGCAACAAAAAGTGCTGGTGAGGATGTGGGAAAAAAGGAATCCTAATCCACTGCTGTTGGGAATGCAAGCTGGTGCAACCACTCTGGAAAAAATTTGGAGACTTCTTAAAATCTAAACATAGACCTGCCATATGATCCATCAATCCCACTCCTGGGGATATACCCAAAGGAATGCAACACAGGTTACTCCAGCGGCACCTGCACACTCATGTTTATTGCAGTGCTATTCACAATAGCCAAGTTACAGAAACAACCAAGATGCCCCACTACTGATGAATGGATCAAGAAAATATGGTACTTGTACACAATGGAATTTTACTCAGCCATGAAGAAAAATGAAATCTTATTATTTGCAGATAAATAGATGGAACTGGAGAACATCATTCTGAGCGAGGTCAGCCAGGCTCAGAAGACCAAAAATCGTATGTTCTTCCTCATATGCGGACTTTAGATCTAGGGAAAATGCAGCAATGTTGTTGGACTTGGATCACAAGAAAAGGGGAGAGTACATATGGGAGATATAGAAATAGGTAGAAAACCTAAAACTTGAAAGTGTTTGGTATCCCCACTCCAGAGGAACTAATATAGAAACCTTAAAATGACAAGTTATCACTAGCAGGGGATCAGGAACCTATGTAAAGATCAGTTAGAGTTGAATCAACCTGGGTCATAACACATGGGTACATGAGAGCAATAGTAGGAATCTTCCTGTATAGCTATCCTTAACTCAACTACCAAAAACGCTTTGTCTTTCTTATTATGCTTATGTCTTTTCCTCAACAAAATCAGTCACATGGGCAGAACAGGACCTACCTGAAACTGAGGACGGGAGGGATGGAAGGGTGGGGGAGGGTGGTAGGGTGGAGAAATGACCCAAACAATGTATGCACACAATAAAAAAAATGATTGTTTCAGATTTCATGAAAATTTGAATTTTGTTCAATGTCTTCTCAGAGTATGTGGTTCATGTTCTGTCTTGCAAGGTGAAATATATTAGTGAATTTCCCAGTGTGGAGCTCTCCTTGCATGTGTGGAGCACATCTTCATTGACTGGTTCTCTTTGCTAATGTTTATTATTATATCAATATTTAGAAGTCAGATTGGGTTGCAATTTTTTGAAGCCATAGCCACCAGATTCAAGTGATTGATGTGTACTTGTATCAAAAGGAATTGGGAAATTCTCCTTTTATTCTCTGGAACAGCTCAAGTAGCTTTGGAATTATTTCTTTTTCAAAGCATTAGTACAGTTTCTGTATGAAATAATTTAGGCCTTGGGTTTTTTATCATTATTTTTTGTATTGAGGTAAATTTTTGATATCTTTATCTATTTCTTTTTGGAAATTGGTCTGTCCAAATGTTCTGAACCTGGGATCAGTTTAGTCAGTTTCATTTTCTTAAAATTATCTCATTTAGGTTAGCCTGGCTCAAAAGACCAAAAATCATATGTTCTCCCTCATATGTGGACATTAGATCAAGGGCAAACACAACAAGGGGATTGGACTATGAGCACATGATAAAAGCGAGAGCACACAAGGGAGGGGTGAGGATAGGTAAGACACCTAAAAAACTAGCTAGCATTCGTTGCCCTTAATGCAGAGAAACTAAAGCAGGTACCTTAAAGCAACTGAGGCCAATAGGAGAAGGGGACCAGGAACTAGAGAAAAGGTTAGATCAAAAAGAATTAACCTAGAAGGTAACACCCACGCACAGGAAATCAATGTGAGTCAATGCCCTGTATAGCTATCCTTATCTCAACCAGCAAAACCCCTTGTTCCTTCCTATTAGTGCTTATACTCTCTCTACAACAAAATTAGAGATAAGGGCAAAATAGTTTCTGCTGGGTATTGAGGGGGGAGCGGGAGGGGGTGGAGTGGGTGGTAAGGGAGGGGGTGGGGGCAGGGGGGAGAAATGAACCAAGCCTTGTATGCACATATGACTAATAAAAGAAAAATGAAAAAAAAAATTATCTCATTTAGGTTTGCAAATTTATTGCACCAAGTTACATAAAATATTTTCTAGTGCTGTCTTTAGTTTCCAGTTTCACTGGTGGTTTTCCCTTTGCCATTTCTTCTTTTATGCATTTGCTTTTCCTCTTCTCTTCTTGATTAGGTGAGCTAGTGGTGTGTCTTTTTTGTTGATGTCTTGAAAGCCCAGCTCTTTGATTTACTGTTTTTCTCTTTTCTAAAGCATTATGTTTAATTATTTATTTCCTGCATTCTACTTTGATTTGGTTTTATTTTGTTATTATTTTCCCAACCTTTGACTTTGATTCTTTTGTCTTTACTTACCTCTACTTTAGTTGTATATATTCTGATTTTTGTTTCTAAAAATTATCTAGTGTTTTAAAAACGCATATATTAAATTTTTGTACATACTGAAGCATATTTGTGTTCTATATCATCTGTATCATTTATCTGTTTTCCTAAGGTCAAACTTTTTAAGTTGCTATACTTTTATAACATCTGCTATATAACACATATTAAAAGATAAATCACTCTATGTTACTTTTTTCCTCTGTTTTTACTTATTTGTAAATAGTCCCCCTAGAAGTAATCATTTCCAATGTTTGTCAAATTATTTTGGGATTACTTTGATCTTACAGACTTATTGGGGAGCACAGACATCTCTATCAGAATAAATCTTGTTGCCAAAGAACAAGTTATGTCTCTTCATGACTTTTTTACTGCCTCTCAATGGTTGTGTGTGTTTGTATATGTTCCATTAAACTTACTCTAAGTTCTAGGATTCAATGGCTTCTTCCCTCTCTTCCCCTTCTTCAGCCTCCTCTTTTTCTTGTTTTGGTTTGGTTTGGTTTTTGCTAATGTACATTGACATTTTTCCCTACTAGATTGTAAAAGTAATTATTGTTAATTTATGAAAGTGATATTGACTTGTATTTCTTATATAACTGTCCACTTTTTTTAATGTCTTTATTGTTCCTATGATTCACTTGTGTATTTTTGTGTTTTCCAAGTGTATAACTACAGCACATGAAAAAAAAAATCTTAGGTGGGGATACAACACTTTTCAAACTATACTATGTGGCCAATATTATATCAGGTAACAGGTACTCAAAAAAGGTTTTGCTGAAAAGCACTAACTCCTTACTTGGAAACTTCCCAGAAAGAAAAGAAGAGTAAGCCTGGGTAAGACAGACCACTTGCCAGGTAGCAATGACTCTCTTATTGTAACAAGGCTCCTGCTTGATCAGTCTTGAGACAATGAGCAACTGGACCTCCTGTGACCACCATCTGTGCACCATTGGGGCATGCCTGGGTGTAGGACTGCTTAATAATTATGCATATCTCTTTCCCTCTGTCCCTAATTCTTCTTTTATTTAAACATAAAGCAAATGTCTACATGGTGGGGCTTGAACTGGAATGTATACCTTCCCTTTTACCTAGGTGTTCCTGTGCCATGTCAATTTAATCTGCTTTCTATGACCTTCACCATTACTCATCTCTTTATTTGGCCTATTGGGGTAAGTGGCCTGATATAACATGTGAAATCTCCAGAGTTGGGCTTTCCACTCAAAACTCCAGTTTCATCAAGACCAAAAGCCCACAAAGACATCAAAAACAAATAAAAATACAGACAAATATTCAATATGAGAATGTATGCAAAAATCCTTAATAGAATATTATTACTTTATTTAAAAATAAATAAAGTACATTAAGATTTGCTACAATTTGTCTTAGAGATTTAAGTTTGACTTAATATCTTCTAATCAATTAAGGAGTATACCAGATTAATTGAATAAGTCAGGGTTGAGGTTTATTTTTCCTATAATAAACCAAATAACAAGTATTTCAGACTTTTCAGTCCATGTGATAGCTGTTAGAAATTATTTAAGTATCCACAGTAAATAAATGGACATGTCTATTTCCATTAAATGTTTATTTATCAAAATATTTATCTATAGGTGGAAGGAGGAACCTGACATATGAGTTGTATTTAACAATTCTTAGGTAAAGAAGGAAAGAAAGGTATATTACCATCTCAATATTGAAAACATTGTGATTGTCAAAATAAAACATTTTGACATGAAGACCAGAGGAACAGAATAGAGGACCCAGATATGAAGCCACACAACTATAACCAACTTGTCTTTGACAAAGGCACTAAAAACATACGATGGAGAAATAGCAGCCTCTTCAACAAAAACTGCTGGGAAAACTGGTTAGCAGTCTGCAAAAAACTTAATATCAGACCACAAAGTCTAAAGTGATACAGGAAAGAGTAGAAAATACTCTGGAGTTAGTAGGTATAGAACTTTCTCAATGGAACCCCAGCAGCACAGCAACTAAGAGATAGCATAGATAAATGGAACCTCATAAAACTAAAAAGCTTCTGTTCATCAAAAGAAATGGTCTCTAAACTGAAGAGAACACCCACAGAGTGGGAGAAAATATTTGCCAGCTACACATCAGACAAAGGACTGATAACCAGAATATACAGGGAACTTAAAAAACTAAATTCTCCGAAAACTAATGAACCAATAAAGAAATGGGCAAGTGAACTAAATAGAACTTTCTCAAAAGAAGAAATTCAAATGGCCAGAAAACACATGAAAAAATGCTCACTATCTCTAGCAATAAAGGAAATGCAAATTAAAACCACACTAAGATTCCACCTCACCCCTGTTAGAATAGCCATCATCAGCAACACTACCAACAACAGGTGTTGGCGAGGATGCAGGGAAAAAGGAGCCCTCTTACACTGTTGGTGGGAATGTAGACTAGTACAACCACTCTGGAAAAAAATTTGGAGGCTACTTAAAAAGCTAAACATTGATCTACCATTTGATCCAGCAATACCACTCTTGGGGATATACCCAAAAGACTGTGACACAGGTTACTCCAGAGGCACCTGCACACCCATGTTTATTGCAGCACTATTCACAATAGCCAAGTTATGGAAACAGTCAAGATGCCCCACTACTGACAAATGGATCAGAAAATGTGGTATCTATACACAACAGAATACACAATAGAAGAACGAAATGTTATCATTTGCTGCTAAATGGATGGAATTGGAGAACATCATTCTGAGTGAGGTTAGCCTGGCCCAAAAAACCAAAAATCGTATGTTGTCCCTCATATGTGGACATTAGATCAAGGGCAAACACAACAAGGGGATTGGACTTTGAGCACATGATAAAAGCGAGAGCACACAAGGGAGGGGTGAGGATAGGTAAGACACCTAAAAAATTAGCTAGCATTTGTTGCCTTTAACACAGATAAACTAAAGCAGATACCTTAAAAGCAACTGAGGCCAATAGGAAAAGGGGACCAGGAACTAGAGAAAAGGTTAGATCAAAAAGAATTAACCTAGAAGGTAACACCCACGCACAGGAAATCAATGTGAGTCAATGCCCTGTATAGCTATCCTTATCTCAACCAGCAAAAACCCTTGTTCCTTCCTATTATGGCTTATACTCTCTCTTCAATAAAATTAGAAATAAGGGCAAAATAGTTTCTGCTGGGTATTGAGGGGGTGGGGGGGAGAGGGAGGGGGTGGAGTGGGTGGTAAGGGAGGGGGTGGGGGCAGGGGGAAGAAATGACCCAAGCATTATATGCACATATCAATAATAAAACAATAAAAAATAAAAAAAATCTTAGCATTACAAAAACTCTGAAGAATTTAAGAATGGAAAGAAACTTTATCAATCTGATGAAAATGTGTGTGAAAAACTCACAATTAACATCATGCTAAGTGATCAGGAACAAGGCAATGGTAACCAACATCACCACCTTTACTAAACTGGCAAAACAATTTCTAGGCAATGAAATGATATCGCCCTGTCCTCTCATCCCCTCACAATACAAAAAGAAGCTGTCAATTTTGGGAAGCAAATCAGTTGCTCTCCATAGATATCATATGTGTTTTTGAGGAAAATACCAAGTAACAAAACAAAGTAACAACTTCTTAGACTTAGTATAAAAATTTAGCAAAGTCAAAGGATAGAAAATGTGAAAACATGTCAAAAAAAAGAAAAAGAAGTGGAATTGAAACAAGGTATCCGAATGTTGACTGTTTTTTCAACTTTATTCGTGATAGTGGGTTTCCTGATCATGATGTACCAACACCTTAGCCTAGTGAGAGAGCTATGTGCCTGTGGCTGGTGAGTTAAGGGGACTCCAAAGTTGAAATAAATAGTATCAGCAATGCAAACTTATACAACATGAAGCAATGGGTGCACTGAAAATATTAAAAGATCTTCTAGTTGAAACTCAAACAAGCAAGCAATCACTCAAAACTGAAAGTTAATGCAAACCATTACTTCCCAGTACGGAGTAGCTTCTTCCTTTGTGTCACCTAATTCTTCTTTTTCCTGTAGTCTAATCTTAGTTTTTCTAAGAAGAAAGATAATTAAAGCTTGAGATAAAATTCCCATTTCCTCAAGAGTGTCCTACAGCCATACATAGCCATTCGAGTATGCTGGAGACTTTAAGGTAATTTAGAGATTGAAACATGTAAGGTTCTGATGTAAGCACACAAGTCCCCATCCTGTAGGTTGCTGGTGTCTGAATTCAGCTTTTGGAATATGAACAAATTTTGTAGTGAGGAACGAAAATATGATTTTTATTTCTATGTCTATAGAGACATGACCCTTTGGGTTAATTTAATGTGCTATTGTGGATTCCACTATAGCGTATGTGTATTTGGTTTAGGTTTACATGATTATATTATGAATGCTCATAAGATGCCATTGGGAATCATTCTTATCTGAAGGGGCTACATATAGAATTGTATCAACAACATTAAAGCATCACAACCCTGATCAACCTCTGAGTAATATTAGTCTTTATAATTGATGATTTCCTTGATCGGAGTATATGACAAAGGGAGGCAAACCCAGAGGTACCCATTAATACCTTGAAATACCTATCAGAGCTTGAAAACTATCTGTTAGTTTTTTCTGATTTTTGATGAAAACATAAAATTTAGCATATATTTAGAGGTCTTGTGATACTTTGACCAAGTGTTCCCAACTTGGAGTGGGCCAACTCAGATTTAATAACTTGTGAGATGAGTATGGCCAAAAACCTCTCGTGTCAAATTCAAAATGAAGAATACAACTGGAAACCAGTAGTATCTCAGCTTTTCATGAGAAAGTACTAAGCATTTTTAGGAAACTTCTTAGCTCTTCTGTTACCTGAAGCAAAACTGCCAACTGAGTAAATTCTTTGATTCACAGAGGTCTCCTTAAATGTTCTGAGTTGATTCACTGATGGTTTTGCTAAGCTAAAAACTCATGGTGTCTATTATCATTACTCAAATTCAACACCAGCTCTTCAGAATCAAAAAGGCCTATGGTAATCTCGTAAGGTTTCTTATGAGCTCTTGTTCTCCCTCACCTAACTGGGGACGACTGGAGATGCAGAAAGGACAAATGATAGAAGGCACACATGCATAAAGTTGGGGCCCGATGTGCTGGGTGCGCAGATGGAGATGCATAACAGCCTCATTGCTTCTTTTCTTCTCTATTCTTTAAGCCTTACTGCTTTATAACTCTTTAAAACCTTGCTTCTCTTCTATTCTTTAGTCTCTTTCCTTAGACTCGCACTGTCCTATGGTTTCCCTTTAGCTTTCTTAAAGTCTTGGTCCTCAGACTTGCATTGTCCCATGTTTCCTCTAATCTCTAGCATAACTCAACATCAGCAGCATCATTCTGCAGCAGTCCCCTCTCAGGCTGTCAACCAATCAATCCATCCCCCAACAAAAACCTCATCCACCTTCAGTGGTAAACAAGGAGGTGGAGCAACAGTTCTCAGTGAGGGGCATGACATTGTAACAAGAGAAACCTGCATTCCTACTTCTCTGAACATAAACAACAGAAAAATAGCTGTGCTGCATTTTGCCTCTCACTCTTTTCTGCAGCTAGGGCCATGCCAAACTCAAATGGTAGATCATTGAGTACAAGTTCTCATAGGCTGCTCATAATCCACTCCACATATGGTAACTTTACTCAGTGGGTAGAATTGAAGTACATTTTTATATCTCTAATGATTATTTCTTTTGTTGACATTTGTGTTATTGACTTGTGGGTCTTTGCATCTTGTTTTTGTGTTAAACTTGGAAAACTCAGCCTGACAGATTAAGGACAGATTGATCTGTCTGGATCACTCATACAGTTGCTCTTATTAAGGGTTCATTGTGAGATGATGGTGGAATCAAGCTGTTGATAGAGATTGGATCATTTAGAGTTGCCTGAATCCACCATTATACAGAACATGGAAGTATATCCACCATTAAAAATGGGGCACAGATAAAGAATTTTGTATCTGATGCAGAAGCTATCATTGCGACTCAGACTTGGGAGTCCCACCAAAAGTTGGCTAACTCAACCTTCCTTCCTTCTCCAGTGCCATAGTAAGTCAATTTGGTCACTCAGTGATGCAGAACCCAGAAAGAAATCATTTATTCTTAGCTGTTCCAAAGGTTGTAATCAAGAAAAATGTAATGTTCCATTGATCTATTCTAATAATCAAGATTCTTTTCTGACTGCTTCTTGGCATAATGCTTTACCTTTTCCCTAACTGTCAAACCAGGCTTGTCTTTCTGATATAGTACTAGTATGGCAACTCATCTAAAAAGTGGCCCAGAGGAATTATACTAACTTCTGACTAAGCCATCTAAATCTTTGGTTGAACTGACATGCTCCATCATCATAAGGTCACTAATCAATTGGTTGAGCACATTGCTCCCTGAATGGCCCTCATGAACCAAAGATCCTCTTGTACATGATCCTTCTCAATGTAGGTTCTGAGTATGAGTAAGAGATGCCTGGAAAAAATAATAAGGGCACTGCTATTACAAATAGCATACCTATATTTTTATGGTGGAGGGAAAATTCAATCCAGCAATCTTAAGAAAAGGCATCCCAGATATTGGAAGATACTCTGGTGAGGAAAAGAGACATTTATGATATTTAACATTCAAATTTTTCTAGGAATCTTCATCACAAAATAAAATACTGTGTAGCTTTCCAAAAATAATGCATGTACCTTAAATTTCACTAGATCAGTGATTAGGAAAGGATTAATACAGATATACTAAGTGGTTCAAATTTTATGAGTTCTAAAAAAAAAATCCTTGGCATTGTGACTATTCTTGGCAGATTACAGGGAGATAAATTCTAAACTCTTGAAATTTTCTGCCTTATGTGTTTTTGTGCATGTGATCTTATAGTTAATGTCAATAATGTCATTTTCAGTGAAGAATTGTTTTGATGATGGCTCAGGCAAGTCAAACAGGCACTGCATGCCTAAATGACTGAACCCCCAATAAAGACTCTGGATACCAAGGTTTATGTGAACTTCCCTGGGGAGCAACACATACATGTCATAAGGTCCCCTTAATTAATGACAACTCAATTGGGAGGATTAGGGAATGCCTCAGTCCTTGTGCTACTATATAAAACATCTGTTAACATTTCCAGGGGTTTTTAACTCTCACTCCTATAATTACCACGAATCATTTCATGAATCAGAAGAATCACTTGGCTTTTAATATTGACAAAGAAGTTAATTATGTTGTCCTTCGGCAGGCCCTCTAAACAAGAACTTAATTCAATTATTTGAACTAATGTGAGCCCCAAGGATTACAAGCCAACTAAGAATATACATTGAGTAATGTCAACTCTTGACAACAGACTGAAGTAGGACACACAAGAGGATCCAAACAACTATGATCTGCACATTCTTGCCAGAGACACCATGTGTGAAAGCTAGGCATTAACTTACCATCTTCCCCAAATCAAAGCATCTTTCACAGTTGAGGTGGTCATAAGAGAATTTCAGGTGAATAAAGAAGCAATAACAGTAGATCATACAATCCTTGGATAACTGCAGACATCTCCTAGAGGCACAAAAGACTTTCTATTTTCAAAGACTTTATGGTCATGAATTTCTACAAATAAGTAAAAAGGAGATATGAAGATGTGTTCCTAACTTTAGCTAAAGTGAACAACGTCACCAGTTGAGCTCTGTGAATCATTCAAGTCTAACTAACAATGACTGAATGGGGCTGAAATAGGTGATAGAATTTTCCTAGATTTCCTCCTTGCAGGTCAAAACAGACTACCCATTCATTAGTAAATCCTTTTGTACCCGGATTAATTTCTTGGGCAAAGTGGTAATATCACTATTGAATTTTAAAAAGAAAGACACCTAGCATATAAATGTATCCCATTATGGTTTTGGGGATTTGTATAGGAGGCTTATACAGGTATTATTATACAGATTTATTTCATTCTGCTGATTAAAGATCTACTGATTTTTAAATACAACTAATTGTTCTATGAAAGAAATCAAACAGATATGGTCCCAACCTCTGTTGGTCAAATTAAGCAGTGTGGCCAGCAGAATGGTATAATTATGAAAAACCTTATCAGAAGCCAAGCTTAGACTTAGAAGTTAGTGGTGGATATTATTACGAGATAATTCACCACAGTTCTCTGTTTCCTGTGCATCTTACAGTCAGGTACCAGCTATTTTTGCTCTGGACTGTCTTTTAAAAGCTGTTGGTAAAGTGAACCACAGTAGAAGATAGCATTAATGTTCCCCTGTGAAGCAAAAGGAAAGCATACTTGCTGACCATGATAAAGTTCCCGCATGAGTTCAGAGTTCTTCTGATAGGTTACACAGGCATCCTTGGAACCATCTATGTCATTCAGATGAGATGGAGGAAAAGGAATAAATATTCTAATGTCTACACTGTCTTTTGTGCGTAATACAAGCCCTGTCTTTGACTTAGAAATCTTTTTCTTCTACTAGTGTGTATGAAAATGTGGCAAGCTAATTTATTAGCTTATAAGGAAGAAAACATATCAGATCCTTCACTGTCACAACACCCATAGGAGTCATTCTGTTTAGGAATTCTTCAAAATAGACTGTCCATGACTATTGTAGAAGAATCATGATAGAATGACAAGGAAAAAGACTATGTCAACTTTGAATATGAAGAGAAAATCCATACTTCCTGCTTGTCAGCTCACAATAATATCCACAACACATGTAGATTATGATGAGTAAATATAATGGGATCAAAAATAAAGCTGTCATTTTGCATGGGGCCTCAAGGTAAAAATTTAAAATATTTATAAAATCCATTTAAAAGTCACATACTTGTTTAATAAAGAAATTATAAATACCTAAAAGTAGAAAAATGTAATTTCATCATGTAAAAATGATTAAAACAATGATTAAAATCATTGTTAATATTTTAGTGTGCCTTCTTTTATTAGTTCTAAAAGGCAGATTTTAGAAAATTATATATAATTTTGTATCCTAAAGTAAGAACATCTTGGCAGTGGTTCTGGTGAACTGATTTTCAAGAAAGAAGATATACTAATATCACCAATCAGAAAGCTTGGTTGTCAAATATTCTGTTAAATCTTCCAGTTAAGAACATGAATGGGGCGTTCATGGAGACTTTTTTCGACCCAACCATCTGGACACTTGTTTTATTTTGGTTAATATTACGAGAGCCCATTTGACAAAACATCTAATACAAATAAATTCCAGTCCTCTGTAGAACAAAAACTATACATAAAATAATACATGAAATGACCCAAACATTGTATGCACATATTAATAAAAGAAAAAAAAACATGAAAATCTCCAAAAATTTTTGCTGCATCAAAAAAATCCATTAATTACAGAAATTATCTATTACTAGAACTACTAAAACATCTACAGAGAAATAAGAAGCTATGCTTAAACACACTCATTGCATATTTCAATCACTTAATATAAGTATTGTTAAGGAATTAGCTAGAAGTCATTAAAAAAGTAAATTTCAAGAAATCAACCCTAGGATATGACAGAGTCAAAATTGAAGGATTAATAAAGGAAAATGTGCCCAAATATTATGATCTCCATCATTATGTATAAATTAGTATAAAAATTGAAGAAAATCCAGTTGAAAATTAACTTCAATTATGCTTCTAATTTAGGAATTAAGAGCATTAATTCTATTAGCTAATTAAAATTTGCAATAATGTTTTTGTAATGATTTTTCATTCAGTGAAAAAAATCACTTACTCATTTGATGAATATTTTTAGAGGTACGTAATATATGCCTAGCTATGAAATATGGGAAAATGTAGCAATGCTTTCAACTTAATAATCTTTGCAATTGTTATACTTTAGATTTAGAAATCCCTTCAAAACTAGGATATTGCTGAAAATATCAAAGGAGTTCAACCCAAGGCACTTATAACATAAGATTATGCAAATATAATTAAAATAAATGAAAGAATCCAAACATATTATTAAAAAAGTGGACAGTTATATCACTCAATTCATAAAATAATGAATTTTAAATAGAAAAACTGAGAAGCCAGGTGCTGGTGGCACACACCTGTAATCTTAGCTACTCAGGAGGCATAGCAGTTCAAAGCCATCCAAGCAAATAGTTCCCAAGACCCTATTTCTAAAACACCTATCACAAAAAAGGGCTGGTGGAATGGCTCAAGGTGTAGGTCCTGAGTTCAAACCCCAGCACCATAAAAGAAAAAACAAAAAAAACTGAGTAGAGTATTTTACCTGGGTGGTAGGGCTGCAGGAAATATTTATTCATTTATTTATTTTGGGTACTTTTCAAAATGTTAACAATGGACAATTGTTTGTTGTGTAATCTAACGTATTTATTTTTGAGAGAAAAAAGTCCCATTTTATATACCATTTTCTTATGTTTTGTCTTGTTGAATCAACTAATATAATTATTACAAACATGTAAATATAATAATGACTGAAAAATACAAATAAGTAGAATTTGGTCAAAGTCAACCATTAATCACTTAAGGTTTTGGTTTGTTTTCCTTTATTTGTGTTTCGATGAACTTTGGCTGAATAAACTCTATAAACTTTTAATCCCTAATGAAATAATAATTTTAAAGATAACAAAGAGTTGTGCCATGTCTGGATCTTTGAAGTGGAAAAAGGCAGTATAAAGTGAGATGATGCTCTCTTATTTATATAAATGAACCAAATGGGTTTAGATTCAGATTGTACTACCGTGTACTGATACACTTGCTCTTAAAGATCTGTGTGTACATTGAATTGTTCCAAATGATTCCCCATGAAGTATCAAAACTGTTTTCTTGATCTGTTTCATTGACTTTCAATTGGACATGGCTTCCAGTCTCAAGTTTTTAACCCTTTACATTTCTATTCAGCTGTATTAAACAGTGAACAAACCTATTAATAAACTACTAAGAATATGGAAGCCCTTCACTATTTCAGTGATGTCTGTAATAGTGGCTTGCTTTGATTAGTAGGAAAATTCAGCAAAATATTCACCCTGTCAATAATTTATGGAATAGTTAATATAAAATGGTGTTTACTCTCTTACACAAGACCTTATTTAGAAATGTTTATTGTTTTTGTTCCTATAACCCATGTTTTAATAAGCTATTTAGTATTTCACATTATGAGGGCTCTGTTATGGTTTGGTTTTAAGTATTCATCACAAAAGTCTCATGTATTGAGTGCTTGATCCCAAACTGATGGCACAATTGAGAGGTGATTGGATCAGGAGCGCACTAAACTTATCAAAAGCTGGTAGTGTAGCCTAATGGGAGGAAGTAGATCACTGGAGGTATGTCTTTAAGTGGTGTGTTGTTTTGCCCCTGGACCCTCTCTTTCTTTCCTTCTACCATGAGATTAGCCACTTTGCTGCACTACATACTCCCCACAATGTGCCATGGTTTTTTGTGTTTTTCTTACCATAAACAGGCTTAGAAACAATGGAGACATGCTTTGAAACTATGAACTGAAATAAATCTTTTTATTTAAATTCCTTTTAAGTTTTTCTCTGGTATTTTGTCACAGTGATGAAAACTGATTAACACAGATTCTGAGGTTATGTCTTTCTTAATTGAGCATTCATTTACTCATTAAGAAAACTATCTGCTGAAAAGATATCATGAATCAAAAACTATTCATTATCATGAGGACACACGTGATGAAAAAGATACCACTACCAACACTACAATCTCCAAAACAGTCATTTTTTTCTTTTGTATTGTTTTTTTGTGGTACTGGGGCTTGAACTCAGGACCTTCACCTTGAGCCACTCCACTTACCCAATTTTTGTGGTAGGGTTTTTCAAGATAGGGTCTTGTGAACTACTTGCCCAAGCTGGCTTTGAACTGCGATCCTCCTGATCTCTGCCTCCTGAGTAGATAGGATTATAGGTGTAAGCCACCGTGCCTGGCAAAAAGTCAGTTTTAATGTTAGGTGTAAATAATTTATGAAGAATAAAATCTATGTGTAAAATATGTAGTACCATTTTAATGATAATTATGAAGAAAAAAATAAAGCGCATGTTAGAGGAAATAGTGATGAAATTGAAATTAAAAGCAGAATGGAATTTAAAAAAGCATCAGTGATTTACCCTTCAGAAGTAGAAAGTACAACTAAAAAGGCCTTAAGGCAGATGGGTCCCAAACAGGATCTAGGAATGGCCAATTGTCCTATGTGATGTTGAGCAGTATATGCAGTGGGGGAACTGTAGCAAGAAATGAGGCTGGAAGACTCATGAAATATAGGGTTGGGGTGGGGGAAATCAGGACCATAAGGAAACACGGAGTTTTAGTTGCTGGTGTGGAGTCTTATGCACACATGGTTTACCCTGAGTGATTTAAGAAACACTGTCAACCTTTAAGCAAAACAGTGGCATCTGCTGACTCTAGTTTTAACAGAGTCACATAGAAATCACTTAGGAGAACAAAACAGAAACATAGAAGGTGAAAATGATGATGGCTCAGAAGAGGGTGATGACAAGTGAAGAAATCATGTATAGTTGCGCTTACATCTTAAAAATAAAAACTTTTGTATTTGCAGAAAGTGAAAAATCAAGATACACTTCATGGGTTTTGCCCTGCAGAAGTGGAAGCAAAGGAAGAGTACAAGAAAAGTAAAATTACATATTGTTTTTCCTTTTTAACCAACATGTTTAAACACAACTGTAAAATGAATAAAAATAAAAATATGTAACTTCTACTGCCATGCCTCATTCATCATGTTAGGACAAGCAGTCAAAGTTCCTGAATCAATAACCATTTTGATTATACCATTCCAGAGAAACAATGTATAAAAACATATTCCAGTGCAATTTCGATGTAATCTATTCCTCCTGTCCCATCAAGTGTGACAGTGTATTATTATATATTGACATAAAACATCAATATGGATGATGTTAGACAGTGGGAGGAAAGCATTTTGGTGTGCTGGTTTTGTCTTCATAATAACAGCATTGATCTGTGTTTCAGCTTTCCTGTTTTCAGCAGCTCACAGCTAATTTGCCTGTATCTACATTGCTATGAGCAGTAATATGGTGAATGTCAGATGGGATCTGCAATTCACAGAAACAGCTCTGCAGCCTAATGATTTTTGTCAATTGTGAATTGATTATTAATCTGATTTGTCCTTTGTTCAGAGCTCTGTAAATGTTAGTAAATCAGTGTCTGCTCGAACTTTTAGTAGAGTTGGCATGATAATAAGCAGCCACTTTCTGGTTTGCTTACTTTTCTCTTGCCTGATAAATAAACTATTCTGTTACTTCTACAACCTAGGGATTGCCATTTACTCAATTTTACAATTATTTATTCAAAAAGAGTTGTTTGCTTAGTGATTTTCATATTTTACCCCTCATCTTTGTTTATAAATTTAGAATTCTTCTTTAAGTAGTATGAAGATTTTCATCCTATTCTTGGGCCACCAAATGCTGGTGAGAAAAAAGGAGGGGGCATTGGAAATTGAGTTTGAGTTCAATTAATTAATAATCAAAAACAAGTTACTCCGAGGGGCTTCAAGTTACCTATCGTCCAGTGATTGAATTAAAAATATCTACCTGACAAATACCATCTAATTTAAATGGTGTCTCTGAGTCCTCTGCTGGTCTAAGCCTGACTTTGTCCTATTCTCATTGTCTTTGTAGAATCCAGTTTGAACAGTTGAGTGTGTATCTCCCACCCTTTGTATATGACCATCCTCTGTACCTGATGAAATGTCTTACCGCCAATATTATAACTTCTCACTGTGGCCTTTCTTCAGCCAGAATTCCATTGGGCTGGTCTAGCAAGGCTCCTCATCATCCCAGATTTTTTCTCTAGCAATTTTCCATTATCTGACCTCTGTGTCACACCCTATTTTTCAGTCAGAAGTTCTTACTTCCTTTGTTGGAGTTGAAATTGAGCACAATCTCTCTCCCCTCCCTCCAGGCCCCATTACACTGATCCCTGTACCTATTCCATAAAAGTGTTTTGTACCACAAGTGCCATTCATTTTTCTTTCTTTTAACATTACTTCACAGGCTTATAATGAATAAGCATTTAACAAGACAACGTGTACAGAATCCCTGGCAGGTGACCTGGCCCATAGTTTCTTTGTCAGTGTGCCTGTTACATTGCATTGAGGGGCAGAGTGTGTGGACTTTACATGGAGTCACTTTCCTTTACAGATGACAGAGGGCATGGCTGTGTATGCCCACGTAAGCTTGATTATTTGATCCAGTTAGCCTGGAATGTAGTCAAATTACAAACTGAGTTGGTAGAAAATCAGTATATGTATTATTTTCTATACAAATAAATATTATACCTTCACCTGATTATTTTCTACACATAATTGTTTAAGGAAAGCTGTGCATTAAAGTGATTTGCATTCTCCACCTAAAAGCCCAGGATTTTATATCCTTCCAGGGCAGGGTTCCTTGGTTTCTTGCAGTGCATTGAAAGCAGATAGAAGTCTAGAAAAGCTATGTAAAGTTACAACTTAGCTGAGGAAGAGCTGGGCTTGTGGAGGTTGTACAAAATAGTCTGCCTTTCCAGTTCATACACATGAGGATGACAAGCAGAAAATTAGACACCTGGCAGCTACAAGTGTTTTGGTTTATGTTTTTAGATATATGGCCAAGATTACTTTGTGACTGCCAAATTGCTACGTTAATGTAAAAGCACAGAAACACATTAGATTTTTACCACCTAGAAAATCATGTTCAATCTTTGCTTAAAAATGTCTTCATTAGCAGAGAGAGGGAAAAAATTCTTTTTTACCAGAATTACTTTCCATTCATTTTATAGGGTTGGGACCTTGAGAAATATCTGACAATACTGCTAAACTCTAGGAATAGCTCTTAGGCTTTGAAATGTTAATTTCATTGCTGGAAGCCTTTTAGGGCAAAGTGTATGAATGGCATAGGGGTTGATGCAATTATTTGCTTCCCTAATGGGAAATAAGTGAAAGTCAAACTTCTGGCTTTTTTTTTTTTTTTTCCTGTTTTACTTACAGTGTAGTTTTATGTCCTTTTTTTCACTAGGCACAATACTCAAATTTAACATAGGATGGAAGAGAAAGAGTTGTGAAACATCCAAGAAAGTAGATCAAAACTGTGTAAAAGTTATGCTTAATAGCATCCACTTTATTTATTTATTTGTTAATTATTTATACATTTATTCATATATGTATACATTGTTTGGGCCATCTCTCTCCCCTGTCCCCCCCTCCCCTCCACCCCCTCACTTCCAGGCAGAACCTGTTCTGCCCTCTTCTCCAATTTTGTTGAAGAGAAAGCATAAGAGATAATAAGAAAGTCATAGCATTTTTGCTAGCTTTAGGTAAAGATAGCATCCACTTTAAAGGAAACATAAAAAATAAGGTGCACTTGAACTACAAAACCCAAGAGGTAAATATGGTACTTACTCTTTTGCACCCAAGGTAGTTATTCACAATTTAATGATAATGCATCCTAATATAAAGAAAATATAAAGAAAAAGAAAACTAGAGACCAAAGTCTGAGAAACTTATCTTAATGTTTGATAGAAGTGAATTCATGTATGATGTATTTGACACATTGTAGAAACCTGTGTAAATGCCACAATGTATTCCCACCCATCACAACAATAAAGGACAAAAAATTTAAAAATAAAAAAACCCAAATTTTATCCCAAAAAATAGTATCTGAATTCTGAAAGAAGCTTTTTTTGCTGTCCTTTTGTTACATTTTGAAGTTTATTTAAGCTAGTGAATTGCAACATGAATTTGGTTAAAAAAGACAAATATGCTTTGGAAATATGATTGGAACTTTTGGATGATTTTTTGTTTACTTGTTTGCATAGAGTTATGCTGACATAGTCCATTCAGGCTGCAAAACAAAATATCATAGACTGGTTAATTGACAAGCCACTTTTTTTTTTTTCTCACAGTTCTATAGATTGGGGAAGTCCAAGATCAAGATGCCAGCAGATTATCTGATGAGGGCCTATTTCCTACTTCATAGATGGCAGTTTTTTGCTGCATTTTCACATGGTGTCAGGAGCAAAGAAGCTTTCTGGGCCTTTTTATAAGGGCATGGATCCTATTCATGAAGGAAAGACCTCCCCTTCTAATACCATCACTTGTGAGTCTTGGGAAGGAAGCAGGTAAGGCCTTCAATAACAACAATTTCTATTTTACTGCACTGGACTTGTCTTGGTTGGATTAGCAGAGAGAAAGCAGGGAAATTATATAAGAACAAAAATCATCTAGGGACCATTGTTTCGTTAGACAAATTGTTTTACAAAGGCTATTCACTAATAAGACCCATATTTGGTCACATTTAGGTTTTTCAACATCGGTTGTAATTCATCTCCTTGCTGAGGCATAAGTCAATGTACAAATGGGGTCAGCTTTTGAAAAATAAGCAAGATGGAGAAGGGAACTGAGACAAGTTACTCTTTTTTGTCAACAGAGAAAGAGGAACTATGGGGAAAAATAAGTGGCCTAAGAATAGTGATGAGGAGATGAGAATTCAATAAATATATTTTTTACAAAAGAAAAAGTAGACTTATTTCACTATTAATATATCTAAGACCGACTAGGAAGGAGGAAGCCTGTCTGTAACAAATTATTCACGATAGTTGCCACCTCTACAATGAACTGTTCTCTCTGGTCATCAAAGAATAAAACTAAGAAAGAGTGCTCTCAGCAATAAAGTAAAATCTTTAACAAAAATTGTTATTGGACCCATTAATGAGCTGTCCAAAGTGATATTGAATGAACACTGGAAGTAGAAGGAAATATTCTGGTATATTAAATTATAAATAATTCTTTTTCTTCTACAGAACTCAAATACTTATGATCATAAATAGATATGAAAGACTGCTTTTGGAAGTATTCCTTACAGCCATGAAAAACATTTTAATGAGGCAAAAGAAAAAAGAAACAAATAACAAACTATTTAAGTATAAAGTTGTAAAGTAACACAACAAGCTTTGCAAATTAGTCTCACAAATGACATCACATTCTTTCATTTGCAAATTACATCACATTCCTTCCATCAATAAAGACTCCAGTCTACACAGTCTTCCTCAAATACACTGCATTTTCCCAGATCTTTGCTTTGGTTGATGTTATTCCCTTTGTTTATTCCTCTGGCCCAGTATGTTTATGAAATTCTGACTATAAGGATGGTAAACTATTCTTTCCTTCTAAGGATTCTTAAACAGCTTTTCTTGTACTTCTTAATATAGTTTTTTTATATTATAAATCCTCATTATAATGATATATATGAATCAGTTTTTCTTTACAAAAATGGCATGCTCCTGGTGTGGGTAAAGTACAATTCATACATTAAGAAATCTCAATAGATATTTGAATGAATAAATGAATGAAACAATCAATAAACAGTAGGTTTTGTTTTCCTGTGAGAGTTATTGCTTAGTTAAAAATATGAAGTCTAACTTCTTTAAGAAGTGCTATTTCTCATAAGATTTGTGTTTTTAGGTTTTTTAGGGGTTTTTAAATTTCATTTTAATTATATTGCTTTAAGATGGCAATGTTTCTCTCATTTGATATGCAAACATTTAAACACGGTTCTATGGAAGCCTCTGACTTGTATAAGTCTTTCTTAACCTACCAGTAATTAGTATAGAGAACTAAGAAAACTCCATCTTGTATCCATGTGGCTCAGGGAGATTATTTCATCATGCTTTTCTTAATACTTCTTTATTGCTGATTGAAAGTTTGAGGACCCATCATTTGGAAATTAAATATGGATGATAACTGACCTGGTTCCAGAAGGCAGCACCGTCTAGCTCTCCATGAGAACTTCCATTGCAGTAGCTTCAGTGGGTGAAAGAAGCCTGTCTGCCCCAGTATACAAGCTGGCATTGGCATTACATTTTCACCTACTTTTTAAAATAGCAGCAAATTGGCCTTGGGTGATACTGAGCCTCCTAGCTGAAAGTGTGAGGAAGATCCCAAGAAGGGGTGTGTGTTCCAGTTGTGAGTGACAGACTAAGTGGTGCAGAGTGGAGGCTCCTGGAGAGGAGCTCACACTCCTCCAAGAGTGGTGAAGGACATTCTGAAAGCCCTCATGAAGGGTTTCCACTTCGTGTGTTTATTCTCCCCATGGCCTTTTATTTATCCAGTGACTACATTTGACTGTCTCTGCATGTCCAAGGAAGACAGAATTATTTTTCTCTGTAGAAAGACATTTATTTCTAATAAGGAAGTTAGTCAAACGAAGTTGAGATTGGCAAACGGACAAAAGCTAGTAAAGAAGAAGATCCCACAACTAGCTTCTACCCTGTCCCATTGCATGTTTGTGGAAAGATCATGGCTTAAAATCTTGAGTAAAAAGGGATACAAAAATTTCTATGGATTTGTGTAGAATGTGTGGAATGACATGGAACTCATCTGGTTTTTATTGCTAATGAATCACTTAAACTCATTTTGTTAACTTCACTGAGGAGACTGGAGACTGGATGGAAAGTTTTACTATCTTCCAAGGAATACTGAGAAATTTTTTTTATGAAACAGCTGGAGACCTTTTTATTGTTCCAGTGGATATAACTTACATTTTGATGTAAATACAGATTTTCAAAAAAGTGCAAATAAGATTTTTTTAAAAAATAAAAATATGAAAACTATAGGTACAAACAACTTTTGGAGAAAACTAAAAGAAAGTTCAGTAAAGCACTCAATCTCTTTTAAAAGAATTATTATTATTGTGCTGAGTTGGGTAAATATTGGAGTATTTACAAAGGTTCTTATAATTTATCAAATATATCATACTTGAATTTACCCTTGCCACTGTTCTCTTTTGTCCCTTCTCCCCCAATTCCTGGATCAGTTTTTTGCACTTACATACATATGTATACAATATTTGCACCATATTCACCCTCCTACCCCTTTCTCTGCCACCTCCCCTCTCAAGGCTGAACCATTCTGCTCTCCCGTTCTCCAATTTTGTAGAAGAAAATACATAAAAAATAACAGCATTGCATTTTTGCTTGTTTGAGAAAAAGTTAAGCTATACAGGGAGATTCTTTGTGTTGTTTCCATGCACTAATATATTACAACTCAAATTGGTTCATCTCTACCAGTCCTCTTCACTACTCCCTAAGTTCATCTCTACCAGTCCTCTTCAGTACTCCTTAAACTGCTTCCCGTAATGGCCTCCACCAGTTTAAGATTACTATATTTGCTCCTGTACCATGAGCACATCAACCACATTCAAGTTTTTGGTTCCCTTCCCTTGCATGGTCTCCCTTTAGTGTGATCAGTGCCCAATAATATTGCTGCATATTTTTTTTAGGTCTGTAATCTGCATATGGAGGGAGAACATGCAATTTTTAAGCCTGGCTAACCTTACTTAAGATGAAATTCTCCAGTTCCATTCACTTACCCATGATTGACAACTCTCATTCTTCTTTGTGGCTGAGTAAAATTCCATTGTGTATAAATACCACGTTTTTTTCTTTTGCGGTACTCGGGCTTGAACTCAGGGCCTTCAACTTGAGTCACTCCATGAGCCCAATTTCTTGTGATAGTGTTTCTTGAGATCGGGTGTTGTGAACAATTTGCCCAGTTTGGCTTCAAACTATGATCATCCTGATCTCTGCCTCATGAGTAGCTAGGACTACAGGTGTGAGCCACCTGCACCTGGCTTAATACCACATTTTCTTAATCCATTCATCAGCAGTGGGGCATCTTAGATGTTTCCATAGCTTGGCTATTGTGAATAGTGCTGCAGTAAACATGAGTGTGCAGGTGCCTTTGTAGTAACCTGACTCACATTCTTTCTGCTATATCCCTAGGAGTGGTATTGCTAAATTTCCTGGCAGATCTATTTTTAGTTTTTTAAAGAAGCCTCCATACTGTTTTTCGTCATGGTTGTACTAGCTTACATTCTGACCAGCAATGTATGAGGATTCTTTTTTCAAAGCATCCTCACCAACATTTGTTGGTGGTGTTGTTCTTGATGGTAGCTATTCTAACAGGGGTGAGGTAGAATCTTAGTGTGATTTTGATTTGCATTTCTTTTATGGCCAGGGATGGTGAGCATTTTTTCATGTGTTTTTTAGCCATTTGTACTTCTTCCTTTGAGAAAATTCTGTTTAGTTCAGTTGCTCATTTCTTTATTGGGTCACTGCTTTTTGGTGAATTTAGTTTTTTGAGTTCCCTGTATATTCTGGTTATATCAGTACCTTGTGTGATGTATAGCTAGCAAAAATTTTCTCCCATTCTGTGGGTAGTCTCTTCAATTTACAGACTATTTCATTTGTTGGATGGAAGCTTATTAATTTCATTTGCTGCCATTTGTCAATCCTTTCTCTTAGTTGCTGAGCCACTTGAGTTCTATTGAGGACTATTGCTTCCAGTGTATTTCTTGCTCTTTCCTGTACTACTTTCAAGGTTATAGGTATGATATTAAGGTCTTTAATACATGTTGAGTTGATACTTGTACAGGGTGACAAATATGTGTCTAGTTTCAGTTTTCTGCAGGCAGATATCCAGTTTTCCTAGCAACATTTGTTGAAGAGGCTATCCTTTCTCCATAGTATATTTTTGGCACCTTTGTCAAAAATAAGTTTGGGATAGCTGCATGGATTCATATCTGGGTCCTCTATTCTGTTCCACTGGTCTTCATATCTGTTTTTGTGCCAATACCATGTTGTTTTTATTCTATGGCTCTGTAGTATAGGTCGAAGTCAGGTATTGTGATACCTCCAGTGTTGCTCTTTTTGTTCAGTATTGCCTTGGCTATTAGCAGACTTTTGTGTTTACAAATGAACATTAGGGTCGATTTTTCAATTTCTGTGATGAATATCAATGGGATTTTCATGGGAATTCCATTGAACATGTAGATTGCTTTTGGTAGTATAACCATTTTTACTATGTTGATTCTACCAGTCCATGAGCAAGGGAGATCTTTCCACATTCTGTAGTCTTCAATTTCTTTCTTCAATGGCTAGTAGTTCTCATTATAGAGGTCATTCACATCCTTTATTAGGCTTATTCTTAAGTATTTGATTTTTTGGAGGTATTGTAAATGGGATTGTTTTCTTATATTCTTTCTCAACCTATTCATTGTTGATGTCTAGAAAGGCTACTTATTTTTGTAGCTTGATTTTGTATACTGCTACTTTGCTGAAGCTGTTTATGGTGTCTAGGAGTTTTTGGGGGGAATTTTTTGGGTCTTTAAGGTATAGGATGATGTCATCTGTAAATAGTTTGATTACTTATTTGCCTATTTGTGTTCCTTTTATTTTTTCTTCTTTCCTTATTTCTCTAGCTATAAGGAAAGTCTGTGTTGAATAGGAGTGTGGAGAGTAGGCCCCACTCGTTCCTAATTTTAGGGGAAAAAGTTTCAGTTTTTCCCCGTTGAGTATGATGTTGGCTATAGGTTTGTCATATAGCCATTGTAATGTTGAAGTACATTCTTTCTATTCCTAATTTCTTTAGAGCTTTTATCATGAAATGGTGTTGCATCTTATTGAAAGCTTTTTCTGATCTATTGAGATGATCAGATGGTTTTTGTCTTTGTTTCTGTTAATGTGCTGTATTACATTTTATGATTTGTGTATGTTGATCCATCCCTGCATCCCTAGGATGAAGCCAACTTGGTCATGGTATATGGTCTTTCCTATATGTTGTT
Organism: Castor canadensis; assembly: GCF_047511655.1. Lineage (NCBI taxonomy): Eukaryota > Metazoa > Chordata > Mammalia > Rodentia > Castoridae > Castor > Castor canadensis. The sequence goes on along the minus strand of NC_133392.1, from coordinate 102,401,284 downwards.
GGATTCCATTTGCCATTATTTTGTTGAGGATTTTTGCATCAGTGTTCATTAAGGAGATTGGCCTGTAGTTCTTCCTTGTGCAGGTGTCCTTGTCTGGTTTGGGGTGAGTGTGATGCTGGCTTCATAGAATGAGTTATGTAGTAGCTCTTCCCTTTCTCCTTCATGGGAAAGATTAAGGAGGGTTGGTATTTTCTTCAATGGTCTGGTAGAATTCAGTGGAGAATTTATCAGGTCCTGGAGAGAACTCAGTCTTAAGAAGTGGGATCACTGTCCATGTTCTGTAAATAAGAGAAAAATCTTTTCCCTAAGACAAAGTAACAAACATATCCCTAAGATTTTAAATATAAAATAAAAACATGTTTAGTAATATTTGATAAATCAAGTGGTTTTATAGGCAAAAATGGCCTTGTACATAATTGTCAGTAGTTTAAAACAGATTTAATTATTAAATTAAAGAAATTAATATATATGGTTCTATTTTGTTTGCAAAGTGAATATTTTGAGCATTAACAATGTTTTTTAATTTGCAAATATAATCACCATATACAGATTTTTATTAAAGGTAATGCATAAAACATAATGTTATAATTTCTTCAATATTTGCTTTCCCTAAAATTAAATAAAGCTAAGGTTGTGAAAGTAATGGTATTTGTGCACTTTGGGAAATAGAGACCTTTACTCTAGTGTGAACAAATGATAATAAATGCAACTAGATAAGTAGAAAACAACATTTACCTGAGCTGTGCTGAAATTTCATATATTTGTGTTTGTTTTAAGTTCTACTAACTGTATTTACTAGTTCACATATGACTATGGCAGTGTATTACTGAGTGACTGGACTTAAAATATAAAATTTGTAGTTTTTGAATGGCTGGCATAGACATGAATAACCTTAGGACATTATTAAAAATTTTTAAAAAGTCTTTAACATTTACAGAAATGTCTCACTTTGCACTAATATAACCCATTTTCTGTCTGTAAATGGTCCAAATGCTTTTAGTCCCATATTGTATGTCTCTTTAGGAAGCCCCATGGTCTCTCAAAGGCAGTATATATAATGAAATGGAAATTTCAATGACTTTTGCAGAACTGTGGAACAATTGAATAGTCTTTAGAAAAAGAATATCAATAGATAGCTGGGTAATAATTTGAAACTTGTTAAAATTTGGTTAAATTACAACTTCTAGTAGTTCCCCTGTAAAATACTCTAATATATATATGCACATGTGTGTGCAAATGTATAATTTGTTTTTAATTGACAATAATTTACATATTAAGATACAGCTGAGAGATATTTCAGTATATGCATGCATAGTATAATAATCAAAGGAGGATATTTACCATATCTATGACCTCATACATTTATCATGTAATTATGGTGGGGACAGTAAAAATCCTGTCTTCTGCCTGTTCTGAAATATTCAATTAATATTGTTAGCTATAGTCACCATACTATGCAATTTTTAAATAACATCCTTTTCTTTCCTTTGAAGCACTCAAAATTCTCAACTGTAGATTTCCTATTTATTTATATTGATGAGTTTATGAAGGTTCTAATTCAATATCATATCAAGAATGTTGAAGGGTCAGGTTTAGGGAACATTTAGGGAATAAAGAATACAAGTATCCATGATAATACCAAGGCTAACATCAACTACGGTTCTAAGCACCATGTTCAGTAAAACCTTGTTTAAAAGCACATTGAGTATGTATTAAGTCCTGGACTCTACATTTTACAATCATTATCTGTATTTTGTCAAATGTTTCTGTATTGATCACATAGGAAGGTACCTACTATTTTTGTTTGTCTAAAGATGAAGAAAGTAAGGCTTAAGGAGGTTGAGCATCTGTTCTAATTAAATGCCACTTTAATGGCAGAATGGGAGTCTGGTCATTCACGCACTCTGTGATTACTAGTCTAAATTTCTATTAGGCCTCAGGCATTGTATAAAAAGATTGAGAGAAAAACAATAAAAAAACAAAGATTATACTCAATTTCAATTTAATTCAATAGACCTTACTAGTTATTTATAATATATCCATTATTCTGTGATATTTTAGTAAAAAATAGATAATTAGAAAATGTGTTAAATACAATAGCATAATATGCTTCAGGGGACTATATGAAGACAAAAGAGACAGAAGATAACATGACTTATGGAAATGAGTTGCATACTAAGTTGAGTTTTAAAGGAAATCGACAAAGTGGAGGGTAGAAGGAGGTTTCAAAGAAATGTGACAGCATATGTAAAATATAGTGAGGAGAATGTATAAAACTAAGCACTTCATGATTCTTTCTTGTCCAAACTGAATTTTCATCACACTAATTTTCTTCTTTACACACTCCGAAACATTACTAATTGGTTTCAAATCCCAATGTTGCACTAATCAGTTCTGTAATCTGGGACCAATGATATATAAATACCTTTTTCTACTTTGTTCATACATTGTATGAGGTCCTTTTGCATTAAATATTAAATTAATGAATGAATACTATTAAATTTTCTTAAAACTTCAAGTCCTGTGTGAAGTTTCCTAATTATCTATGAGAAGCAGTTCCTCACATGTTTGTATCAGTACTTCAACATATGTATAGATACCAAATTAAAATTAAGGACTGAAGGTGTGGTTTATGGTATGTAAGATATTGAATATTTAAAGGATTCATATTTTTTCAAACAATCAAAATCAGCAAACAATTTGGATTACTCATCTTGGGAAATGGTATGGTATATCTCATTTATTCCATATATTTCATTGGTGTACAAATACAATGAAATAGTTCACAAAATTATCTTTAACTTCTATAAAGCTATTAAAAATTATAACCTGGGTAGTTGTTTAACGTCACTTGGCAAAAACTGATTTTACTAATGAAGCAATCGTCATAAAACAGGAAATACTATCTTTATTGCATGAAGTACTTTCCTGTGGTAGTATTTGTCATATTCTAAAGTAAAAAAGCATCATCCTTCAACATGCAAAATTACATAGAGAAAATTCTGGTTGGGCCAAAATCTCATTAAAATTGTATGAGGAAAATTATGTATGCCCCATTTACAATTTTTCTTTATTGCAGAATGTCAAGTAATCCAGGATTTGATAGCAAAGTTTAGTTTTATCCTAGACCTACTTGACCTTGTAAGTGTTTCTTGATTTTAAAGGATGACATTTAATTAAAACTGCCTTGCTGAAGTATGGTAATTATTGGTGCAGATAAAAGAGATTTGTAGAAATTCAAGCCAGTGGATTGGTAAAAGAAACACAGATTTTTTCTTAACATATTGATGTATCATTTACACAATGTGATAGACTATCTAGTTTTGTATCAGTTAAAAGCACATCAACTTTGCTGGTTGAATTAGCTCACACTGTTGTAGAAGGGGCATTTCAATTAAGCTCAAAGTCAAACAGACTTCAAGATTTTTCTACTTTTATTTGCATTGCTGTACATAAAATTATTCAAGCATTACATTGATGAATGTGAACTCATGGAGTATGAAATCAGACCCAAATCTCTCTCTTTTAATAGATGATATCTTTCCTTCTTTATACTTTGCTGCTTTTCAACAAATGACATTTAGTAACATGTGTGAGTAATTGCTGTGCTTACTGCTCATTACCTCTTTAAAAATCTAAGCAAGTACTAAGCACACTTTGATCTTTTTATAAGAAAATAATTTTCATTATAAAGGTCAAGACAAAATAAGTGATTTTCATTTTTAATTTAGTAGCTGAGCTACTGAATCCTTATGATATCAAAATACTTATGATTACCCTTTCAATTATGCTTGTTGTGTAGACTCTCAAAAATAAAAAGATAAAAATCATAATCTATTCTTTTTATATAAAAATGGTTTTAGAATTCTTCAAAATAACACTTTAGTAACAAGAGTTCTTATAATAAAAATTATGTGTTATTTATTTCCCCATATAGATATGAGAAATATTTTTCAAATCTATATTCATTATTGAAAATGCTCTGAAAAACATGTAGGCATATCAACTTCACATATTTAGTGTGTGAAAACCTAGATTACCATTTCTCATCTTGATAGTCTCTTAAGCTTATTTGGGAAATAATTTAAAACAGTTCTGACTCAGGTCTTTTTTTGATGGCTAATATCACTGCACAGATTTTGAGGTTTTGAACATTGTTTTATTATTATTCACATTAGTCTATTTTAACATATGCAGCATGTTAACATAGTACTTCATAATCATTTATTGTTGACACCAAGATAGCAGGTGTTTAGCATATTGTGTTGTGAATTCATACCAAAGTAAATGAATTTCCTGGCCCTTGAGGTATTTAATGGATATTTTCAGAAACACTCTAATGAGTAAGATGATAAATGGGTTTTAAATAACTTTAGCTAATTGTATCTTTTCTTACCTCAATAAAGATGACATATATCATTTTATCCAGGTAGAATCCTGGTTTATTACTATCATTCAAATTGATTTCTATAATCTCTAAATCAGGTAGAAGAGAGGCAAACATTATTAAAATGAAACCTTGAGGGTACAGGCAGTCGTTACATTATGTGTTCATTTCCTACAGGAGCAGCTGTGATTTCATTTCATGACTCTGAAAAGCATAGCTTTGCCTCCTAGAATGCTAACCCCAAATATTAAAAGAACCTTTATTTTATGTTATGAATATAATCATGATGATGATAACTATGAAGATTGCATTGGGAGCCAGGCGCCAGTGTCTCACGCCTGTAATCCTAGTTTCTTGGGAAGCTGAGATAGGGAGAATTGGGAGACCCCGTCTCCAAAATAATGAGCAAAATGGACTGGAGGTGTGGCTCAAGCACTAGACAGAGTGCCTGCTTTGAAAGTGCAAAGCCCTAAATTCAAACCTCAATCTTACCAAAAAAATAAAGAATAGAAAAGGAAACATGATTATATTGGGAGACATTCATGAGCAATAATAAGCCTATTTACTTTGAGGTTCAAATTAAAATTAACAAAGTAAGACAGGCTTCACACTTCAGATCATGTCTACCTCTTCTTTCCTGTAAGAGCGGAGGTTGAGGCGGCAGGAGGACAGGGATGAGAAATTGCCCAAACAATGTATGCACATATGAATAAAAATATGATAGGATTGAGTATTTGTGAATGTAAAGCCTAAAATGTTTACCACAGTTCCTTTTCATATGTCAATCTCTGATCTAGAGTAATAAACCAAAGCAGCATTAATAAATGAATTTATTCTCAAGATTTAAAAAAGTCTACCTCTTCTTAAACATTTATATGTGAAGGGTTGTTGGAAATGGAAAGAGTTGCATAACAAGGAATACCTACTTTTCATAAAGATTACATTTATTGTTTTTACCATAAAATATAAGGCAAAATTTGAAATATTGCAGTTAGGTATTTTTTCCACATAGATTGTTTGGATGACATCTGTGTGTCAAGGAATGAGGTTCATTCAATTTATACTCCTGATATCTTTTAACCACCCTCACATTCCAAACAACTTTTGTATGAAAAAAAAAAAAAAAACATGGCTTTTGGCTTTTTGAGTTCTAACTTCACTTAAGGTAATGTTTCCATTTCCACCCATTTACCTGCAAACAACAAGATTTCGTTATTCATGATGGCTGAATAAAATTCCATTGTATATAAATACCACATTTTCTTAATTCATTCATCTGTAGTGGTGTGCATTGGATGTTTTCATAGCTTAGCTATTGTGAATAATGCTGCAATAAACATGGGTGTGCAGGTGACTTTATTGTAACCTGAATTACACTTCAGGTATATTGCTAGGAGTGTAATTGCTGGATCATATGACAGATCTATTTATTATTCGTTTTTTTAGGACCTCCATACTGTTTTCCATAGTGGTTGTACTAATTTACATTCCCACCAACAGTGTATGAGAGTTCCTTTTTCCCCACATCCTTGCCAACATTTGTTGTTGTTTGTTCTTGATGGTAGCCATTCTAACAGGAATGAAGTGGAATCTTAACTTTGTTTTGATTTGCATTTCCTTTATAGCCAGGGATGTTGAGCATTTCTTCATGTGATTTTAGCTATTTGGGTTTCTTCTTTTTGAAAAGCTCTGCTCACTTCATTTCCTCATTTATTTATAGGGTCATTGATTTTTGGGGAGTTTAGTTTTTTGAGCTTCCTGTATATTGTAGTTTTTAATTCTGGTTAGATATATTGCTGTCAAAGATGTTCTCCCATTCTGTGGGCAGCCTCTTCAATTGAAAGACCATTTCTTGTGTTGTGCAGAAAGTTTTTAATTTTATGTATTTCCATTTGCCAATCCTTCTCTTAGTTGCTGAGCCATTTCAGTTCTATTTAGGAAGTCAGTGCCTATGCCTGTTAATTCCATTGCATTTCCAGCTCTTTCCTGTAGTAGCTTCAAAGTTTCAATCTGATATTAAGGTCCTTAATCCACTTTGAGTTGATACTCATACAGGGTGAAAGAAATGGGTCTAGTTTCAGCTTTCTCCATGCAGATATCCAGTTTTCCCAGCAACATTTGCTGAAGAGGATGTCTTTTCTCCATTGTATATTTTGGGCACCTTAGTAAAAAAATCAGGTGAGCAGATTCATATCTGGGACTTCTATTGTGTCTACTAGTCTTCATATTTGTTGTTTTGCCAGTACCATGCTGTTTTTATTGTTATAGCTCTATAGTATAGTTTGAAGTTAGGTATTGTGTTACCTCCACCTTTGTTCTTTTTGCTCAGTTTTACCTTGAATATTCGTGGTTTCTTGTGCTTCCAAATGAACTTTAGGGTTGATTATCCAATGTTTGTGATGAGTATCATTGGAATTTTGGTGGGAATTGCATTGAACATATAAACTGCTTTTGGCAATATAGCCATTTTCACAATATTGATTCCATAAATCCAAAAGCATGGTAGATACTCCATCTTCTGTAGTCTTCTTGGATTTCTTTCTTCAATTGTTTACAGTTTTTCTTGTAGAGGTCCTTCGTTTCCTTTGCTAAGTTTATTCATAGGCATTTTATTATTGAGGTTATTATAAATGGAATTATTTTCTTACATACTTTCTCAGCCTGTTCACTGTTGATGTATAGAGAGGTTACTGATTTTTGTAAATTAATTTTATATACTACCCTTTTGCTGAAGCTGTTTATGGTGTCTGGGAGTTTTTTGGTGGAGATTTTCAGGTCTTTGGGGTATAATATCTTGTCATCTGCAAACAGGGATAGTTTGACTATTTTTTTTCCAATTCGTGTTATTTCTTCTTCCTGTCTAATTTCTCTGGCTAAGAATTCCAAGACTATGTTGAATAAGAGAGTACAGAGTGGACACCCTTGTCTCATTCCTGACCCTAGAGGAAGTGGTTTCAGTTTTTCCACATTAAGTAACATGTTAGCTATAGGCTTGTCATGTATAGCCTTTATTATGTTGAGGTACATTTCTTTCACTCCTAGTTTTATAAGAGCTTTTATCATGAAAGGATGTTGAATTTTGTTCAAGAGCTTTTCTGCATCTATTGAGATGATCATGTGTTTTCTCCCTTTGCTTTGTTTCCTTTCCTTTCATTTCATTTTCTTTTGTTTCCTTTCATTTTCATGTTCCTTTTCTTTTCCTTTTTCTTACCTTTTATTTCCTTCCTCCTTTTCTTTCCTTCCCCTGTTCCCTTGCTTTCCCATGTCCTTTCCCTTCCTCCCTTCTCTTCACTTGCTTTCTCCCTTTCTTTTCTTTCTCTTCTCTTCTCTTCCCTTCCATTCCATCTAGCATGGTTAGATATACCATAGTACAAACTCTGATAGGGTATAGGAGAAAATCAGACTCCTAGAAGAATTCAATGCTCCAGCATCAACTTTAAGGCACATATCACATAAGTGGTAATGCTAGGTTTCAGAAGAGGTAGGAGATGAATGTTTTTAGACAAGCAAGCACCAGAAACAAGACCTAAGTAACAGGAGCCAAAAACTAAAAAAGTAAATTAATAGCAGGCATTGGAGCCCAGGCTGACTCTATCCTAAACCTCTGTTGTTTCTGTGCAAGTGAAATTGACTTAATGACTTGTTTTGCCCCCATGTTATGTGGCAAGTTTGACAGCTGTTAAGAATTGTGATTTATTTGAGCAGGTAAAGGGGTTAGATTATTAGAGTTTTACCATCATATCTCAAAATATGCTCACATTTAGATGTCAGTGATTTCCAAAGCAGGCCCTGATCTGACATATTACATCTGTATCAGAGAACACAGACATTTCTCATTGTAATGAGTTGTTGCTTTTATTCTAATCATTGCAAATGTTAGGAGGCATTTTCAAACAGAAAGATAAAGAACCTCATTAATTTTTAATGAAGTCACTTCCTTTTGAGGAAGGCAGCATGAGTATGGAGAAAAATATACATATCCTTTGAAATTACCTTGTGATACAGTTTTAATTGTGACAATAGTTTTGTAATCTTAAACTAGTTACCTCTCTGGAATTTTCCTAAAATTTCCTTCTAAGCAGAGTGGGACTGTTTAATAGTCTGACTGCATTTTTGGAGCTTAATTGATGACAGCTTCTCAGCCTTATCTCTTGTGTTTCACTTCCTGCCCCTAACTGGGCAAACTGATGAGAAGGTTTACTTTCTTCTTCCTCTAGTTTGGATAGGAAGTTCAAGCCATGTAGCAACAGTCACCTCTGCACCAAATCATAACCACCTTACTAACCCACCAATTCCCCTTCCTTACTTCTCAACCTATCTTTAGAACAACTAACTCATATGTATTTCCTCAGGAACCAGGAAGGCTCAGTATGTGAGTAATAAATGTGAATACGTGCGTGTACATGTGCTTGTGCATGTCTCTAAGTATGAACCAAATTTTGATCTAGGGAGACAAATTTTACTTCTGTAGGAGTGACTGCAACTGCTAATTTGATGTAACAAATGCCCACAAGCCACCAGCTGATGTTCTAATACTCTATTGAGCTAACTGCAGTGAAAGTACTTCTAGAAATGAAAATATTTTTTCAAGTATAAGGCAGCAAAGAAACATAAGGGAAGTTACACGCACAGAGTTTTGATACACTGAGAGAGTTTAAAGTTATTATGAAATCATTAATTTAAAACTCCTCTTCCTTTCCCAGCAGAAGGCAAAATCTTTAGCCCTCTTCTTTTCAGAAACCTGGGTTGGGTCAGAGGGTTTTTCAGAAACCTGAAAAGAAGAGGGGTCTTTTTGGAAAACTGCACTGGGTAAAGGATGGAAGCCAACTCAGTATTTTTTTTTTTTTGAATCACATCATTATAAAGAATATTTATTGGGAGATTCAGAAGTACCTATCCTTTAAAAGTCTGTGAAGATTAAAGAAGCAGTATCTGATAGCCCATTAATTAAAGTTTGTTTCCTCATGTAGCCTTCCTATCCAATCCTAATTACTCAAGGTGTATAGCAGTCCTGTGCCTACAAACTCATAATTCTAACTTTCCTAAGTGAACAGGGAGTGGATGGAGAGATCATTTCTACTACTTTTAAGAATAACTTCTAAATAATGTACATAATATACACTCTCATTGATAGTGGCTGTGACTGTGATGGTATGATTTCATAAGAGGAAAAAGGACTTTAGATCTTACTAACTCATTGAGGCTTGAGGGAATACAGCTAATAAAAGTTCTGCAGAATCTCTCTGTGAAAGAAGATACAAATTCATAAAAATTTACCCTTTGACTTTCTGAATGGCTGTTGTCTCAACTCTCTTTCTATATGCCAAAGTCATGGGAATTGTCATAACAGCAAAAATTGCTGATTTTAAAAGTTCAATATATGTTGGAGAGCAAAACAACTTCCAATTTTTATAATCTTGAAAACCATAAGAGTTACCAATATATAGAAATAGTAACAAGAGTAAGATCAATGATATTTAATAATACTTAGCATATTGTCTGGAGATAGAAATATGAATGAATTAATTAATTCATATTCATCAATTGCATATCAAGCCCTTCCTATATGGTACATATTGTGATTATATCTAGTTGATATGACGGGGAATGGAAGTTCATGTAGAATTGGAATCAATTCTCAAGCAATTTAAAATCTTCTGGTTAGGGTAGAATTACAAAGTAATTCATATCTTGAAGGATAAAGTAAGTGATAAAGGTTTAGGCTCCCAATGTGGACAAGAGGAAAGAAGAATTAGCATTTAATTTAGGGTCTAAAGAGTAAACATTTTAGGCTAAAAAGGATAGTGCAAGGAAATGTCAAAAATATGGATTTGTATAACCTGTATTGAAATGATAAAGTGTATTTGAGAAAATGTGAGAAGGGTTTATACTGGGAAAAGTATGGGGTCAGTATGTAGAAGGCAATGAGTAATATAAAAAGGAGTTTATATTTTTCCTAAGGCTACTGGGGATACCTGAAACTTTTGGGTGATAAAATGCGAGTTATTTTCAGAAGATAAATCTAAAATAATAAAAGTAATTATATGGTAACTGTTAGAATTTGCATAAACTAAGCGCTTTGTCATTCTTAGTGCACAACTGGTCCTCCCATCCAAGTGTTTCCTTTTATGTGGAAGGAGTTCCACCACTGTTTTTCTTTTTTGCCAACCACTCACTCACTTTTCTCAAGGATGTACCTGATTCGATTGGTGAATCTACAAGAGAAACTGGGTGAATGTATCCCGATTCCAGTTCACTGCTCATTGGGAGCAGGCATTTTCCTGTGCTATTCTATGCATGATTTTTATGACAGTGTACTATGCTTGGATGGGGAAGACTTTTCCAATCTCTGTTACTGTGACAAAGACTGACTCTCGCATTCAAAATTAGGTAGCCCACTTAACCACAGATATAAGCCATAATTTAAAGATTAGCTTAATAGTAATAACAGTGGTATTTAAGTTTCACATATACTAAAGATTTTGCAATTTCAAAATTGATCCTGGACTTGGTCTGGAAATAGCAGCATTTCCTCTTCTAATGATTCCTTTATAGACAAAATAATACATACATATGTATTAATAATAAGTATTAATTCCATTTGTATTGCACTTTTATATATTATATTGAATAATATATATACAGAATACTTTTAAAAGAGATTAGTAAACAAGAACAAGCCACCTCCATTTTATTTGTTTATTTTTTTGATGGGACCAGTGTTTGGACTCAGGGCTTTGCAGGTGCTCTACCACTTGAGCTATACCTCCAGTCTGTTTTGCTCTGGTTATTTTGAAGATGGGGGTCTCATGAACAATTTGCCTGGACTGGCCTCCAACCACCATCCTCTAGATCTCAGCCTCCTCAGTAAATAGAATCATAGGAGTTAGTCACTAGCACCCAGCTGCCACCTCTATTTTAATGATATAAAGTAAAGAAATAATAGCTTAGGTACTAGACAAAGGAGTTTGAAAAGATAGGCAGAAAATGAAAACACATTGTTGACATGAATGAACATGGAAATTATTGAAACAAAATGAGAGACTTCCAGAAAGAAAAACCTGCAATAGCAATCACTTTTATTTTAAATATGGTGATGTCTATAACAAAATGAATAATGATGTTGAGTTAAGCTATGGGAAAAGTGAACTTTGGAGTGTAAATTAATATGTTTTTGTTAAATAAAGAATTAAACATGGATCTGGAACCAAAATGGGATTTATAAACCAGACTGATATAACCTCTTAAATAAACTGTGAATCTATATGCTTCTCTCAGAAGAAGCAAAAGTAAGTGCTATGGAGTATTGTTCAGCCATAAAGAAGAATGAAATTATTTTATTTCCAGGAAAATGTATGGAATTGCTGACTGTCATATTAAGTGAAATAAACCAGAGTCAGAAAGATTAAGAAAAAAAAAAAACTTCAAGTTTTCTCTCGTATGTGGAATCTTGACCTAAAAAAAATAAAGATATGAAAAGGGAAATTAATGGAGGGGGCAGCAGGGGGAGGGGAGAGTGAGGGGATACATTTTATGCATGTTTGATAAGGTCATAATGACTCCATTAAAAAATTTCCAAGGAGTTGGGTATAATGACTCACACTGTGAATCCTAGCTACTTAAGAGGCAAATATAGAAAGAAGGACAACAGCTTGAGGCCAGCCTGGGCAAAAATAGTTAATGAGGCCCTATCTCCAAGAACAAGCTGAGCATGGTGGTTCATTTCTGTAATCCAAGGTGCACAGGAGAAATAGGTAAGAGTATTGTGGTCCAAAATTCAGGCAAAATGTTAGAGACCTAAGGGGTGAAGAGGATGGAAACACACTACATATATACTTGTGAAGATAGCATAATGAAACCTACTAAATACTGTTTGAAAGGGGGAGAAAAGAGAGAGAAGAGGACTTGTTCAAGATACACTATATGCATGTGTGGAATTATCAAAATGAAATCCCTTGTACTATTAGTGTATGACAAATCAAAATAAAATTTTTAATTTAGAAAATGATAAACTAAAGCAAAGTAACCAAAAAGCTGGAGCTGTGTCTTAAGTGGTAGAGTGCTTACGTAACAAGCATAAGACCCTGAGTTCAAATCCCAGTAATGGCAAAAATAAAAAACTCAAAAGAGTTTAAAAAAAAGGTGTCAATATTGGAAGGGGATGGATAAAAAGGAGCAATAAGAAAATGAGCATGATCAAAGTACATTACATGTGTGTATGAAAATGTCACTATGAAACTATTCGTTTGGTATAATTAATCTATGCTAATGAAAATAACCCATTCTTCCCCCTAAAAAGACAAACCAATCAATCAAAGGAAAAAAATCCCCAAAAAACAAAAGTTAAGAAGACCATGAATACATTTTGAAGTGCACCTAGCATATAGGTGTGCAATCCACAGGACGCTGAATAGAAGCCCACTGAAGGGAAAATGAGGGGCTGGAGAGCAGGTGTGATGGAAGCCCATAAAAGAAAGAGAAGGTGATGAAGCAGTGCATTCTGGTGATGCCTAGGAAGCAGTGCATGGGGGTGAGTGATTGTAATCCAGATGTCACAAGGATTTAGCAATATGATTCCTTTGGGTCCCAGAGTATTTTGTGACTTCATTCTGATTAAAATTACTTATTTATTCATTCTCTTTGTGAATGCAGACATCCTCCAAATAATAACATTTTGGTCAACAGTGGACCACATACACTGAAAAAGTAGAATAAGATTACATATTGCTGTGATGTAAGAACATGCTGTACACCAACAACAAAAACAATCATTTAATGACACAGTTCTGCAAACAGATCCGAGTTAAGCAATTTTTGACTTTATTTAATAGTGTTTTGCTCTGCTTTCATATGGGACACAGGATGAGGAAATTCTTTGGAAGTATAGATGGTATACTAAATCTCTCAGGCATGAAAAAAGAAGAGAAATTATATCACAGTAGACAATACTCTAGCACATTTTTGGAAGGTAGGAAGGGGGAACAAGACATTTAAGAATCTAGAGTAGCCTGAGACAATTCCTGGAGTTATAAAAGTAGGTATAATTTTTGCCAGTATATTGAGTGTTGAATGAGAAAATAGAGTCATTGTTAGAGGTACATATTAGGACAGGAGCAGGATATGAAGCTAGATAGCTCGTGAAAGGCAGTTTGTGAAGGATCTTGTTCATAGTATTAAAAAGGTTATTGATACTGTTAGTACCAGAAACTGTGAGGACTTCAAAATATGGAAGGATAATAAACATTTATGATTTAGAAAGATAACTTTGACAAAATTCAGAAGGGTCAGGTAGAAGACCTGCTTGAGGATTATTGTGATATTATTGTGATTATTATTGATATAGAGATGAGCCGACCATAATCTATATTAATTGCTAATACCATGGGAAAGATTATAATGTTTTTAAGTATAAAATTGAATTATCTTTCTTGAAGGACATTTGAAATATGCAATATGACATGGAGATTTATCAAGACCTAAAGATAACAGTAATTCAAATTTTGAATATTTCTTGCTGGTGTGTATGGCATGAAAGCATGTGTAAATACAAACTTATAAAATATACTCAAATGCTTATGTGCATATAATATATGTATGGAATAATCTCTTGAATTTTGTTTCACCTTGTATCATAAGTACTTTTTCTATATTTACTTAACTCTCAAAACCACAACAGTTGGCATAATTCCATAGTTATAACCCTCACTATAATATATCATAGTACATGTAATCATTGTTTGAAATTTATACTGTTTCTAAATTTTAACCATTATGTACTATTGAAGACCTTGATATACAATGAAAACTGCTCACCAAAAATATTATAATGACTTCACATTTTCAAGTAATCCATGAGGTCTTTTCACTCCATTCTCAAGAATTAACAATATCTTTCTTGAAATTGTCAGTTTAATACATAAAAATTATATCAATTCATAGATTTGAACTTTTTCTTCATGTCTATTGGTCACTTATACATCAGCTTGAATGAATTACCTATTAACAAAAATAAAATCCTCATGTTTGTAATGTCATTGTTTGTATATTATAATGACTAAAGAAATTTTGTAGTGATAGATTTATAATCTAAAATTCAGTAAACTTTGTTCTTGTTATGTGGTATTTGTAGTTCTATTTGTTTGTATTAATAATTTTGTAGCCCAGTGTCAATATCCTCTGCATATTTCAATAGAGCACAATTTCCTTACTAAACAACATGGATACCTTAACCTCAGCTCACATTTTGGATGAAGTTGGCCCCGTTTCTGGGCATCAGAGGTGAATTGTGTAATTTGGGAGAAGCTATTCAGTACATTCCATCTCTCTTGCTGTGATCATTGCTTCAGAGAGAAGCCCCCATCCAAGCACAGCCAATCAAAGCTAATATGAAAAAATTTTCTACAAGCAAATCGAACTCTTGTCCACTTGGTTTGTTGTTGCTATAAGTGTGAAATAATCTGGAGAAACCTAGCAGCATTTAGAAATTGCAGCAATTCAGTAGAAGAAAAGTTAAAACAATTCTGAATTTAGCCGATAACAAAGTCACACCCATCCCTGCATCATTTAGCTATGTGAGCTTATGAAGATCATTTTTTCTTAAAGATTTATATTCCATTTTTTATTCCTTACAATACGAAAATTTAAGAGATCAACAGACCAATAACAAAGAAAAATAACAACACTCACCTCAAATTTTCAATAAGTACTCTAGTTCATTATTTTAAATGGTAAACTAAATGTTTAAGAAAACACAAATTTTTAAACCCTTCAGCATGTCCTAATCTCTAGGACCCTGAATATTGAGGTTTCTACCCCTCAGCATAAACACAGTATATTGATATGTCTCCGAATTTTTGACGTTAATTTTGAAATTAACTGCATACCTATTGTTCTCATGAAAAGGGATTTAAATTCATGAATATTTTATGAAGCAAGTGAAGGGATTGACTCTTCATCTATTTAACAGAGTCAGTTTCTGTGTCGTGATGTTGTTCAAAGGATTACAGGTATTTCCCACAATACAGGGACAAGGCAAAGGCGTGCACTTTATTCTTCATAATACATTCTTGCTTTTAACTCTCTGCTTCCTTGGATTCTATGAAAATAATGTAGTATTTATGTAAAGAACATCAATATAAGTGCAAATGTCTGATGCCATTTGGAATAATCAAGGAATAGCTCCAATCCATACCATCATTTTTCTTGACTTTGATAATATCAACATAGGAAAAATTTAGCTCATCTCTCTTTTCTACAGCCTCATCTAAATATGGGATTTAAATGACTTCCAAGCCAGAAAACTGGGTTTGTCAATTACTGTTATTTTTCATACCTATAACCAATAGTTCACATGATCTATTATTTTTGCCTCCACAGTATCAAGTGCAGTCTTTTTCCTGTTTTCTATCCCTAAAATTTTTACTTGTTTTGGTCCTCATAATTTCTGCCTTGGATTATTAAAAGTAGTTTGCTACCTTGTCTCTGTGGTTGTACTTTCTCCCTGAATCATATCTGCCTTAAATCTAGTTCCTTAGTGACTGCTGTGATTTATATAAAACACAAACACGATCATCCAATTGTTGTTCACTATAATATTTATGCAATTTAAAAAATATTTTTAAAAATAAGCATCATATACAGTATTAATTTAGCACTCCAACACTGTCAAAATTTCCCTGGTCTCCTTACTGCTAGTGAGGTACATGTTTTTACCCTTTTTTTCTGCTCACTCATCCTTATTGCCACATAACCACTATTTATTAAGTTCCTGCTTAAATAACAGTACATGAAACACTCAATTATCACATCAAGTGTAAGATTTATTATTTCAAGGTAAAAATTACTTCACAGATGTGGAAATTGAATGATAGGCATCCATAAGAAGAAATGATAATGCCTTGGCAAAAGTTATCAGGTGAGTGAGAGGTTGACTAACCACCCCTTCACTCCATAAGCTTCAATCATACTGAATTACTTTAATTTTCAACAAAGGCACCCTCTTTCCCGTCCCTCCATGACTCCCTTTCAGTTTGAAACACTGCTTCCAATGCCTTCAGCAACCCTCCATGTGCACCTCAGTCAAGTTGTGATGATTTTTTTGTTATCCAGAATGTACAAAACAGTATGCATTAGATTTTAAGGCATTTGGATGATTTATTTCATTTGTATTTGCAAGTACTTAAGGACTATTGATATTGGTGAATGATTCTCAATTCTTCAAAAAATATAAGGAATCACTGAAGCATATTCACAGATTTTTTAAAAAGATTTGCCTTTTTGAAGGCATCTTTTCAGTTCAGTTTTATGTTGTCATGTTTATGGACTTGGGAGTCAGGAAGGTTTAAGTTCAGAATGATGGCTCTTTCATTATCAGCTGGGAAATCATAGTAATTTTCTTACCAGTGAAATGAGATACCAAATGGGATATCTTTTTTCCATTATGTGACTATGAAGAGTAAAGGAAATAAGATAGGATCAAAGATTTTAGAGCACAGTGCTTGCCACAATCTCATTCCTAAAAACGAGTAGTGTATTTGTTACTATTTGTGTGTGTCTGTGTGTGTGTGTGTGTGTGTGTGTGTGTGTGTGTGTGTGTGTGTATGTGTAATAGTACTGTGGTTTGGACTCAGGGCTACATGCTTGCTAAGCAGGCATTTAGGCCATGCTTCCAGCACTTGTGCTCTGCTTATGTTAGACTTAGGTTCTTGTTTTTTTGCCAGGGCTGGCCTGGACTATGATCCTCCTACTTTATACTATACTTGTGTGTGGAATGACAGGTACGAGCAACCAAGTCCAGCTCATTTTTCATTGAGATGGGGTCTCACATCTTCTCAAACTTAGCTGCCTAATTTGTGATAAGAGGTGTGCAGTATTACACTCAACTTAGTTGTGGTGGATCTCATGAAATTTTCCCCTTGGCTGGACTTGAACTGCAATCCTCCTGATCTCAGCCTCCTAAGTAGCTAGGATTACAGGTGCAAGTTAATGGCACCCAGCTTCAAACTATTACTACCAGTGACATTGCTTTTTGTTGCTAAAACATTTCCTTTCTTATTAAAATGCATACAATATGCCAGTTATAATTGATATGATAGTAATAAATCTCTCAGAACAGTGTAAATAGGCTAAATAGACAGGTAGAATATTGATATCATGTAAAACTAGCAGGATATATTTCAGTAATCATTTAATCTTGCTTCTTCCTTTCATTCTGCTTCTAAAATAGTTTTCAGATTTACAAATGAGGAAAAGCCTGCATATCTAAAAATATCTATTTAATAATATATTTTTCTACATGATAAAAGAATTTGATGAGGAAAATTTGAAGGACACAAAGAGTAATAATTAATTAGAACACATATTCCTAGCAATATGCTTGAATATTATTATATTTGTACTTCAAAAGTGTCACATTACAAAGTCTAATGTAACACCTTTTAAAAACCTGAAATGCTGAAGAGACATAATCCCTCCAAGGAAGGCAGAAATCTCTTTAACAATAGTGTAAATTGTTTATAGACCTCCTGCTTGAACAAGATAAGTTATTAAGATTTTCTGAAATGATTGAGTATTGTTTTACCTGCTATTTGTGTTTCAACATGAAGGAGATGAAAACACTATGGATCACAAGTACAGACATCTAGTCTTTTATTTGTTAGTCACATGGCACTTGGTAAGGCATTTTGTCTCTTTTTACCTCAGTTTATCATCAGAAAAATTGGTAATTTCAAATTAAAAAATGTCATTATATGGATAGTCACACTGGTATAATCAGTATATCCTGGAACCACACAGATGTAGATGCTGCTTACAAATTTGGTTAATTTGGCATTTTATTTCATCTAACTAAGCTTCATTTTTTTACAGAAAAAATGGATATAATTGTGTTTATGCTACAGATTTGTTTTAAGAAAAATGTATTAATGTATATGTTTTTCCAACAGAGAGTAGGCATTCTATAAATGTTTGCAACAACAATGGTTTATAAAAGCATAAAAAACATACATCCTCTACCTTTCCTCATTAGTGTTCAATCAGAATTTATACCCACTCAGTTAACTATTTCAGTGCTTTTTATTTATTCACTCAGCTATTATTTCATTATGTTTGTTTATTTGCAGTGCTCTATACAAATTTCTGGGTTTAGAGTGATTACCAATATACCCTGACTTCATGCAATATTGTACAAAATAGGCAATGTACAAGTAAAACATAGGCAAGTATATAATTAGAAAGCATGATACGGACCAAAAAAGAGCAGAAATAAATTTTTTTTGTGAGAGCAATGAATAGATTTTTTTTTCAGATTGAGCTGTCAAGAAGAATTTTCTTAGGAAATGTCATTCATGTTTTAGCCAGAAGTTTGAAGGAAAACAACTAAATTGAAAACAACCAGTTGAAGATTGGATTGGTATTATAGAAAGAGGTATGGGACATGTGGCAGACCATGGGGTATGGCAGGTGAAAGAACTTGAGAATGATTTAGGAAATGAAAATCTCTTGATGAGTGCATAACCAAGAGTAGCAAGTGTTAATGTTGGAGTGGTGGACAAAAGCCAGGTTATATTTGGCATCATGGAACATAGTAAGAGTTCTTATCAAATCTACTCCAAGTGCCAAGAAGTATTATTGTAGATTGTCAATTAAGGGAATAAAGTGATTCAAATTTACATTTTAAAAAGACCATTGTAACTGCTAAGTAGATAATGGCAAGAAAGGGGCAAGGGTAGAAAGGGGAAAAAAAAACCCAGTTAAGTGACATGGTAGCAGGTAAAGCAAAAGTTGATAGTGATATCAACTAGGGCTGCTGCATTGGACATGGAATGATAACAACAATGAAAATTACCATAATTATAGTAGCTGTTGTAGTTAGCCTTTTTGTCACCATGAAATACCGAATAGAGGCTATCTATGGTTTATTTAGCTCACAGTTCTGGAAGTTCAAAGTCGAATTGATACAGCACAGCTTCTGTGCCAAGGGCTGCTCTTTGCTGAGTCACCTCATGGCAGATAGCAATGGAAAGCATGCATGTCAGAACAGTTAGTTACATCTGGGGTGAGGGAGCAGACAGAATCAGGTGGAACTAGCAAGCCAAGCTCAAAAAAATCAAAGTTTGCAAGTTTTCTCTCATATATGGAAGCTAGACCTATAATTTAAATGATACATAGAAACATATATGATCAAATATATGTATGTATATATACATACATATATGTTTATATAGTGATAGGGAGCAAAATTGTATTAGTGAGTCTATCTGAGAGGAGCTACAGGAGGTGGGAGGGAGAAATAAAATGTTAAGAGAATGAAAAATATTGAAACAACCTATCTATATATGAATATAATATAATGCACTTTACAGTAAACTGTTGAGTATTAGGGGAACATGGTAATAAGAGAATGGAGGGGAAGGAGTTAACTTGATAAAAGCATGATGTATACAAACTGGAAGTAGCCAGGGAAAACACTCTTAGACTATCAAAATACACTTAATTTTTTTAAAAGGCAGTAAATCTGATATCACAGTCTATACTATGAAGAAAAATGTTTTATTATCTAATTTGTTGTAAAATAGTAATATACTGAGTTGTCTATGGGATGGAAGAGAGAATGAAGATCAATGAGACTCAAAGATGACAGTTTTCTTTAAAATCACTATGTGTGTATCAGGACAAGGATAGTTTATAAGTAGTATGAAAATAAGCATTTAAAGCTGTAGTATAAAATTATAAATGTTATAAAATAAATGAGAGTTTTTCTACTAATGTCAAACAAAAATTTAAAAATATACATTTTTGATAGTCTACTTTTAATCTATTTTATTCTGACTCCTTTATTGAGGTACACTTTCTCCAGCATTTCTACAATCTTATCAAGACCTGCAGCTCATTGATAACTTTTCACTCATGTTGTTACCTCATCCTTGCATTTTAAAATATTTTGCAGTTTAATGAGTGAGTGTAAAGCTTAATGCAAAGAAAGTAGTGCCTGTGTGCTTTTAGTCAAGCTATTCACCAAATAATGCTTATTTCTGAATTCTTGTCTGCAGGTTCCCATGCTTTATTTTCCCTTAAAGTTGTAAGACTAAAAAAATGATGTGGATGTTTTGAGGGTTATGAAGGTGTGAAAACCTTCTATCTGAAATATTCAAGAAAATGATTGCTAGAGAAATGTGCAATGTTGCTGGGAAGTGTAGAGATGGCCTTTGAGTGTGCAATAATCAATTTATATTGACCTGTTTTTTTTGAATATGATATTCCACATCAGTATTTGGCACAGATGTGGAGAATCTAAAAAATCAGTTCATTTATTAATTGTGCTTCTCGAATTTTTCCTGTAATAGAGTAGAAATGAGATAATGTAAAATAAAGGTTATGTAGAATACATTGATGACTATAAACTGGATAAAAAGAAAAGTGAAGTGGGTAAAAGTTGATAGGCGAAATCCAACATGATTTAGGTAAAAAAAATGGAATAGGAACTGGGATGTTTTAGAATTTGGAGGCATTATAGTTTCTGATATTGCTAAGATTCAGAGTATGACCAAGATTCTGAGAAAGGATGAAGAATAGACTTTTAAACATCAAAAGGTTTGGGAATTATAAGAATAAATTGTTGCATGATTTGTCTTTCTTGATGTTCATAGAACAATGTCATGAATCAAGATGGAAAGGTGTTTGAGTTTTCAGAAAGTGACAACAGCAAAGAAAAAGAAAGAAATAAACCTTTTCCTATAAACCAAAATGGCACAATGAGAATTTTAAAGTAAAAAAGGAGTGATTTTCTGAAAGTGACAATGTACAACAGGATACTCTTGATCAAACCATCTGCCTTGAGGGATGAAGAGTTCTCTCAAAATAAAGCTGGGTATGCTTTATAAAAAACAATATTCTCTATACAGCCACTTTAATAACACATCTTTACATAATTTTCTTACTTGACATATAAAAATATCATCTTATTTGATGCATAAAAATACAAATAGGCTTCTCTCTCTAATCTCCCAATCCTACTCCAAATTCCAAAATACGAGGAAGAATTGTAAAGGACTCAACTTGCAATAACCAAATTCATTACAAGCAATAACCAAATCTGACACTTCCATTCTGGACAAGATAAAGTACTTGGGATAGGATTTATTTTCCCAGATGATAAGCCATAATTTCATACATGAAATAACACAAGTCATAACATAACATGAAAGACAAGAGTGTAAAATAGGTACAATATGTGTGTCGTGGGTACTTGGGAGGGTGTGAATGAAGGAGATTAATCTGAGGAAATATGGTCAATGGACTTCATATACTTATACAAAATAGAACAATGAAATCTCTTGAAATAGATTTAAGTGGGATGGGAAGGGGTTAAGGGGGAGAGTCATTGGGGATGATCCGAACAATGTACCATATAAGCCTATTTGAAATTGTCACAATGAATCCTTCCTGTACGACAAATATATCCTAAGTAAAAAAAATTAATGACGAGTCATAACATGAAATATCAGTTTTGAAGACACTGGATACTAGGCAGTGAATGATTATAATCACTGAGAGATGGAAAAGAGTAGAAGTCAGTTGTACAATTTCCAAACTGAGAGAGTTTTCAGGTCACAAGGCAAAGGTGAGAAATCTGGGTAGTCCCAGACTATTCCCACAATTGAGAAGATATTACTGAGAACCTGGGGAGGCCAGAGTAGTTAGAGTTTGTATAACAGCATGTGAGAAGGAGCAGGATCTGAGGAGGAAGCACACCAGAGATATGCAGAGGGTCCTCCTTGTTATTCAGCAGAGCGCTGCACACTGTGTGAGAAGAAAGTCCTTAGAGAATGAATCATACAAAGGATTAGAGAAAATGGTGCTCAGTGTTCTCATGGGCTCACAATAGTGCCTGTTGTAACAGCCAAAAAGAACAACTCTGCAATTCATAGGTTACTGAATATATAACTCAAAAGGGTCTTTCCTCAAAAGCTGGAAGTATTTTCTTAGACTTAATATTATTCTCTCCTGAAATATAAAACAGGTCACATTAAAGAGAGGGTACTAGAGGAAAGAGGAGGGTAAATGAAGAGGGTAAAGAAAAGTGAATCTGGTCGATATCGTTTCTTTTCCTTTGTTTTTTAATTTTTTTTTTTTTTTTGCTTTCAGGAACTCATATTTATTATCAAAGTCATATTCTATGTCAACAAGATGCCAAAACTACACACAAAAAATATGCACGTTGCAATCTCAATGCAGTCAAATGGAACCCCAGTCATTAAAAAAGAAATTTAATTACATCCCAAAAGCTACTGAATTTTCTAAACATCTTTATGCATCCAAAAATACAAATTCAGAGATCTGGTATTGATGTTTAAAAAGGGCAACCACTTAACGCATGTCTATGGATTCGAACATCCATCTCTTGGCCACTCAGCTTCATGCCATTCATCATCCAGCAGGCTCTTTCAGCCACCTCTGGCGATTCAAACTTAACCACACCACACCCCTAGGACTTCCCGTTCTCTGTCATGATGACAGTGTACAGCATGTGGCCACATTGGTTGAAATTGTCTTTTAGCATCTTCCAAGTGAAATCAAATGGAAGATTTCTCACAAATATCTGGCAGGCCCTCCTGACTACCCCAAGAGCATGGCCTCCAGATCCGCAAAGGAACCGGCGAAGCTTCCTCCATACTTTCCACTTTTCATCCCAATGGCGCAGTGGAAGCTGGCACCACCACTGTCACCCATGGCAACAGGCCCATCCTCTCCAGGTTCTTGGCTCCCATGCGCTCCAGGCCAGTGGCAATGCCTGTGGGCAACATGCTCTCTTCCATCTTTAATTCAACAACAGCTTTTCCCCTTTGACTTTCCTTCAGCGTCCATTAAGAACTCCACGTACGTTACCTCACCACCTTTGTTTTAACCAGGTCTTTAAGTATCTGCCATTTCACATCAAAAGGTGTGCTTGTAATGGAGGCTCTGTATCTTTTAGTTGGATTGGCACAGGGCTCAAAGCAATTACATCCTCTTTTTTTCTCCTTGTCATTCAGAGTAGGTCATTCTCCGTCATCCTTCTGTCCAGAACTTGGTTGCAGTTCAATACTGGGAAGGCCACTCCATCACCACCTTGCCACCATTTTCTCTGTGTCTGGGCTTTGTGTGTGGTTGATGTATTTTCTATACATGTATGAATAAGAAACATTCATCCCTGACAGTGTCATTTTAAGAAGGTGGAGGAGGAAGAGGGAGAAAAATGTATCTGATAAACCTAATCAGAGTATATTGTACACATAAATAGAATTGTCACAAAGAATCCTCATTGGACTATTATATGCTGAAACAACGTTAAAAATAAAAATAAGTGATTTTAATACAAAAAAATGTTCTGTCCCTGCTTAGCAGAATCTAAAAGCAATATTTGAAAAGATAAAGACGGGTGGTATGCCTCTGTAATCCTTGCAGCCCCGGAGGCAGAGATCAGGAGGATTGTAGTTTAAGGCCAGCTCTTGGCAAAAATGTAAGACCCTATAAAAAAAACTACAAAAAAAGGACAGGGGGCATGCCTCAAGTGATAGAATGCCTGCCTAACAAGCCAGAAACCTTGAGTTCAAACCACATTTCTATCAAAAAGAGAGAAAGAAAAAAAAAATCAAACTGCTTCTCTTTAATTTAGATGAGTTCTGGAACAAAACTGGATAATATTTACAGAAATAGATGATAGATAGACAGATAAATAGATAGATACCTAGATTGGAAAATGGTAAAATTCACAGTACTTAGTATTCAACCAAAATTGCCAGCCATAAAAAAAAGCAGAAAATAGAAAAAAAGAACATTAAAACACATCTGGTGGCTCAAGCCTGCAATGCTAGATATTCAGGAGGTAGGGATCAGGAGGATCTTGGTTCAAAACCAGCCCCTGACAAATAGTTCATGAGCCTCTATCTTGAAAAACCCATCACAAAAAAAGAGCTGGGGGAATGGCTCAAGAGGTAAGATCCAAGCAAGAGTGAGTCCTTGAGTTCAAACATCAGTGCTGCAAAAAACAAAACAAAACAGATTTGAAACTGACATGGATGTTAAAATTAAAGAACAAAGTTGTTAATAAGGAATTAGTATATAGTATAAATCAAACATATATGTGTATACATATTCAAACATTAAATAGAAAAATGTGTAAAATGATAGAAAATGTACTTTTATCATGAAAATTCAATATCTAAAATAAAAAAGACATTGAATTAATGGTGTATTAGACATTACACAAGAAGATTTTGATAAACTTGAAGACATAGCACTAGTAACCATATCAAAGTAACAGAAGAAAGAATATCAAAATTTTTAAGTGGTAAAAAATATTTCCAAATTTTATGAGAATTATAAACCTGCACAAAGAATAAATCCTAAGCCCATATACAAAGAGAAGCAAAATGCACCAAGGTACATTAAATTACCAAAAATAGAGCATAGAAGAAAAATTTTACATGGACCTAGATTAAAAAAGATGAAAGGAGAGAAAATGCCTGAGGTTATATCAGCTGCATTTCTCAATGAAAATAAGAAAAGTGAGAGGCACTGAAGAAACATCTTCAATATACTGGAAGACAAAAATTAATAGCCTAGAATTTTAAGCTGAGAAAAATAGCTTGGCAAATGGAAAGGTGAAGTAAAGACTTTTAATTTCCAGAAGGTAAGAAAATTCATCACAAGAAGACTGTTCTGCATTATAAGACAATCCAAAGGAAATTTGTGTGTGCATGTGTGTGGGTATGTATGTGTGGTAATGGGCTTGAACTTAGGGCCTACACCTTGAGCCAATCCACCATCTCTTTTTTTGTGATAGATTTTTTTCAAGATAGGGTCTGATGAACTATTTTCCCAGGTTGTCTTCAAACTGCAATCCTCCTGATCTCTCCCTCCATAGTAGCTAGGATTATAGGCGTGAGCCATCAGCGCCCAGCTAGGAAATTGTTCAAGTAGAAGGAAAATGACACCACAAAGCAATGTGAATCTACACAGAAGAATGAAGAGCAACATAAAGGGAAATACATGAGCAAATATGTAAGTTTTGCTCTTATGTAATCTTTTTTTTTAGCAATACAAAGACAGTTTTAAAAGATAATTCATTGTTGGGTTTAAAAACACGTGTAGAAATATGTATATACATATATATATATCACAAAGATTGAGAGGCAATAAAAAAGAAATATACTATTTCAAATATTCTTATACCTTAAGCAGAGTGACATAATAGCACATGAAGGTAGACTGGAAATAAGTTAAAGATGTATACACTACATCCTGAAGCTGTCACTAAAATAAATTGAGTTTTAACTAATGAGCAAAAAAAATTAAATGAAAAAATATCTAATTCAAAAGAAGGCAGAAAAATAGGATAAGCAGAACAAAAATAGATGTACAAATGGAATAAATACCACTTAATAGATTTGAACCTAACAACACAAAAATAATCAGGTTAAATATAAATGTTCAAAATACTCCAATTGGAAGGCAAAGATTTTCAGATTGCATAGAAAGGAAAAGCCATCTATATATTGTCTATAAAAAATGATGTTTCAGTATAAATATACAAATTAGTTGAAAAAGTAAAAATATATATTACATGTTTGTACAAAGCAGAAGAAAATCCAGGGTGCCCATATAAATATTAGGCAAATTAAATTTTGCCATGGTTGTGGTAGGAAAAATAATAATCTGCTCCAAAATAGTCCATATACTAATCTCAGTTTTTATGGTGATATTGTTAACTTTCACGGCCAAAGGAACTTCCAATGTAATTAAGTTATGGAGCTTACAATGGAGGGCTTATCCTGAATAACTGGATGTGCCAAACATAATCATTTGTGTTCTGCCAAACAGAAAATGGACCTGGCTGTGGTTCCAGGGAAGTATAAGTGTGAAAAACTGGCAAGAGAGATGAAATGTTGCTGACTTTGAAAATGGAGGACAGTGGCCAGAATCCAGAGTATGATTTGCTTCCGAAGTCAGTTCAGGAAAGAAAACTAGTTCTGGTCCTGGAGCCTCCTGAAGGGAACACAGCCCTGCCACCTTACTCTTAGCCAGGAAAACCACGTCAGACTTCTAACCTGAAGAAGAGATAAAAACAAACTTATGTTTTAACTCACCATGTATTTTGCTAATTTGTTATGGGAACTATACACAACTTATATAGGTGTAAGTGAGATTATTAAATAAAGCTAAAGAATCACATTATCAAGAAAAATAACAATCCTAAACATGAATGACCTAATAGTTTCAAAATATATGAAAGAAAAAAAAAACCTCATAAAATTAAAACTAGAGGGGGGATTCCAAGATGGCTGCTAGAGGTAGGAAGCAGAAAGCGAGCCTCCTATAGTGAAATCTTGGAGAGACGCTGGAGACACACTTTGCAGGCATAATCACTGAGAAAAGGCATAATTTTTACCCTTCCACACCTCCAGCTGGTGTAGAGAATCTCCACTGCACATTAAATGGAGAAACAAGGAGGGCCTCCAGGGCCGCCAGTGGCCGGCACCCACTGGGAAGACGCGGACCAGGTGAGCTTCGTGGTACTGCAGTTCTCCCAGAGAAGACTGGGCCAGAGCAGCATAGCCCCCGGACAGACTGACCTCCACCCAGTGAAAAAAAGAGAAACCGAGTAATAAGCAATAAGAACAATTAACAATTAAGACATGTTGGAAAGAGGGTGGGGCACCCTGAGCGCTGAAGATTGGGGGAAGGGAACCCTTCTCGGGACTGTAAATAAACAAGCTGGACGTGGGCCGCAGAGCCTCTGGCAGGAGCAGGGCGCGCGCCCAGCAACAAGGAGTGGGGAAGCTGGTGAGAGTGGCAGAGGGAGAAAAACTCCACAGGAGAGGAGGGAAGACCCATTTCCCACGTGAACTGTAAATAAACATGGTGGCCAGCAGGAGCAGCAGCACCACCAGTAAGCAGGAGCAGGAAAGCTTGTGAAAGTGGCAGTGGGAGGAAAACTGCACAGGAGAGGGGGGAAGACCCACCTCCCACATGAACTGTAAATAAACACGCAGGCCTGACAACGCGGGGGCAGTGTCACCTTTCCCAGTGCTTGGAAAGGGGAAAGCTTGTAGCAGAGGCTCCCACACAGGAGAACTCTGAACAAACAAAGCCTGGGGACCAGGTGAGTGCTAAGTTCACCCCAGAGATCTGCATAAATAATGCCGCCAGCTACAGCAGGCTCAGAGCAGCAGGCAGGCAAGCCACAGTTGCAGATACCACTCTCAGAACTGTCTCCAGACTCTTTTTTTTCTTTTTCTTCCTACCTTTGATGAGAGAACAACCGAATTACACCTGCAAGCCGAAAAACTTACTGAAACTGTATTGCATTTGAACTTGGGACACTTGGTGGGGCTCTTTTTTTTCTTTTTTGTGTGTGTGTGTGTGTGAGTGTGTAGTTTTGTTCTACTTTATGCATCCCCTTTGATGAGACAACTACAGAACAACATCTGAGGCACCAACTCCAGGACTGGAGATTAAGACAGACACCCAAATTAATAAGACTGAAACTGCATTGCATATAAACTTGGAAATTTTTTGTTTTTGTTTTTGTTTTTTAATTTTCTATTTTCCATTTTATTTTAATTCATTTTTATATAGAGATATTTCTTTCATTTACTTATTTTTTATTTTTTTATCTTGGATTTTCAATCCTCTCTCTGTCTCTCTAATGTCTGTTAAGCTTACTGTCGATTAGTACACTAACACTCCCTGTTTATACCTTTGAAACTCTCTTGTCTGATACCTTGTTCTGATTTCTCCCTCTTGTCTGTATATTTGTTTTCCCCTTTTCTTTAACTTCTTGCTTTCCATCTCAGCTCACCCTTCCATTTTAAATATTACCATTGTTATTATTACAAGCTAGAAAATACTTAATTGTACACAGTACAGGGACAGTAACAACACCAAAGACAATGACGGGAAGACAGAAAAAAACAGGGAAACCAGTTTCCCCACAGCAAAAAATTAGTACAGGAAAGAGAGGGGAATGAAGAGAACAGAAACTCAGATCCAGACTCCAACAAAATAAAGATAAACTGTGCCAAAGGACCAAATGAAACCCACAAGAATAATTTAAAAGAAGACATACTACAAGTACTCAATGAGA
This sequence comes from Castor canadensis, assembly GCF_047511655.1. Classification (NCBI taxonomy): domain Eukaryota; kingdom Metazoa; phylum Chordata; class Mammalia; order Rodentia; family Castoridae; genus Castor; species Castor canadensis. The sequence goes on along the minus strand of NC_133392.1, from coordinate 102,372,770 downwards.
ATTTTATAGAGATGATACTGGATAGGGTCAACCAAAATGTACAGGAGACACTCAAGAAATTCCAAGACAACAAAAATAGAGAATTTGAAAAAGCAAAAGAAGAAGTAAAGGAAACCATAGAAGCACTGTATAAACATCAAAGTGAAAGAGAGAACACAATGAATAAACGGGTAAATGAACTCAGGACAAAAACAGACAACATTAAAGAGGAAAACTGCCAGGATAAAAAAAACCTCAGAAAAAAGAACAAAACAGAACTACAAAACAAAACGGAAGGCCAATCCAGCAGAATAGAACAAACAGAAGGCAGAATCTCAGAACTTGAAGATGAAATGGTAGTTAAAGGAAAAACCGAAGAACTATTAATTAAGCAACTCAAGACCTGTGAAAAGAAAATGCAAGAACTCACTGACTCCATCAAAAGACCAAACTTGAGAATCATGGGCATCGAAGAAGGAGAAGAGGTGCAAGCGAAGGGAATGCGTAATATATTCAACAAAATAATAATGGAAAATTTCCCAAATCTAGAGAAAGATATTCCCATATAGATGCAAGAGGCCTCCAGGACACCAAACGGACCAGATCAAAATAGAACTACTCCACGACATATCATCATTAAAAGAACAAGTTCAGAAACTAAGGAAAGAATATTGAAGGCTGTAAGAGAGAAAAACAAGTAACATACAAAGGTGAACCCATCAAAATCACAGCAGACTTCTCAACAGAAACATTAAAAGCACGCATAGCATGAAGTGAGATCTTCCGGGCACTGAATGAAAATAACTTCAACCCCAGGATACTCTACCCAGCAAAGCTATCATTCAAAATAGATGGAGCAATAAAAGTCTTCCATGATAAGCAGAAACTAAAACAATATGTGACCACAAAGCCACTATTACAAAAGATTCTGCAAGGGATCCTGCCCACAGAAAGTGACACCCAACTTAACCATGAAAAGGCAGGCAGCACCAAACCACAGGATAAGAAAAAGCAAGACAGTAGAGACTAACATCAAGTTAGGTACACACAATCAAACCTTCAAACAACTAAGACAACTAAATGGCAGGAATCACCACATACCTATCAGTACTAACGCTTAATGTTAATGGACTTAATTCACCCATCAAAAGACACCATTTGACAAAATGGATTAAAAAAGAAGATCCAACAATGTGTTGCTTACAGGAGACTCATCTCAGCGACAGAAATAAGCATATGCTTAGGATGAAAGGCTGGAAGAAGATTTACCAAGCCAATGGCCCCCGAAAATAGGCAGGAGTAGCAATACTTATCTCTGACAAAGTAGACTTCAAACCTACATTGATCAAACGAGATAAAGAAGGACATTCCATACTAATAAAAGGGGAAATAGACCAAAAGGAAATAATAATCATCAATCTGTACACACCAAATGTCAACGCACCCAATTTCATCAAACATACCCTGAAAGACCTAAAAGCATATATAAATGCCAGCACAGTGGTTGTGGGAGACTTTAACACTCCATTATCATCAATAGATAGGTCATCCAAACAAAAACTCAATAAAGAAATCCAAGATCTAAAATATGCAATAGATCAAGTGGACCTAGTAGATGTCTACAGAACATTTCATCCAACCTCTGCACAATATACATTCTTCTCAGCAGCCCATGGAACCTTCTCCAAAATAGATCATAGCCTAGGGCACAAAGCAAGCCTCAGCAAATATAAGAAAATAGAAATAATACCGTGCATACTATCTGACCACAATGCAGTAAAATTAGAACTCAACAACAAAAGTAAAGACAAAAAACATGCAAAAGCTGGAAACTAAATAACTCATTACTTAATGAAGAATGGATCATCGATGCAATAAAAGAGGAAATTAAAAAGTTCCTGGAAGTCAATGAAAATGAAAACACAACCTACCGGAACCTATGGGACACAGCTAAGGCAGTCTTGAGAGGAAAGTTTATAGCCATGAGTGCATATATTAAAAAGATTGAAAGATCCCAAATCAATGACCTAATGATACATCTCAAACTTCTAGAAAAACAAGAACAAGCAAATCCCAAAACAAATAGAAGGAGAGAAATAATAAAAATAAGAGCTGAAATCAATGAAATAGAAACCAAAAAAACCATACAAAGAATTAATGAAACAAAAAGTTGGTTCTTTGAAAAAATAAACAAGATCGATAGACCCCTGGCAAACCTGACTAAAATGAGGAGAGAAAAAACCCAAATTAGTAGAATTAGGAATGCAAAAGGGGAGATAACAACAAACACCATGGAAGTCCAGGAAATCATCAGAGACTACTTTGAGAACCTATATTCAAATAAATTTGAAAATCTAAAAGAAATGGACAGATTTCTAGATACATATGATCATCCAAAACTGAACCAAGAGGAAATTAATCACCTGAATAGACCTATAACACAAAATGAAATTGAAGCAGCAATCAAGAGTCTCCCGAAAAAGAAAAGTCCAGGACCTGATGGATTCTCTGCTGAATTCTATCAGACCTTTAAAGAAGAACTGATACCAACCCTCCTTAAACTGTTCCACGAAATAGAAAGGGAAGGAAAACTGCTAAACACATTTTATGAAGCCAGTATTACACTTATCCCAAAACCAGGCAAAGACACCTCCAAAAAGGAGGACTATAGGCCAATCTCCTTAATGAACATTGATGCAAAAATCCTCAACAAAATAATGGCAAACCAAATTCAGCAACACATCAAAAAGATTATTCACCACGACCAAGTAGGCTTCATCCCAGGGATGCAGGGGTGGTTCAACATATGAAAATCAATAAACGTAATAAACCAGATTAACAGAAGCAGAGACAAAAACCACTTGATCATCTCAATAGATGCAGAAAAAGCCTTTGATAAGATCCAACATCATTTCATGATAAAAGCTCTAAGAAAACTAGGAATAGAAGGAAAGTTCCTCAACATTATAAAAGCTGTATATGACAAACCTACAGCCAGCATTATACTTAACGGAGAAAAGCTGAAACCATTCCCTCTAAAACCAGGAACCAGACAAGGATGACCACTATGTCCACTCCTATTCAACATAGTACTGGAATTCCTAGCCAGAGCAATTAGGCAAGAAGAAGGAATAAAAGGAATACAAATAGGTAAAGAAACTGTCAAAATATCCCTATTTGCAGATGATATGATCCTATACCTTAAAGACCCCAAAAACTCTACTCAGAAGCTTCTACACATCATCAATAGCTATAGCAAGGTAGCAGGATATAAAATCAACATAGAAAAATCATTACCATTTCTATACACTAACAATGAGCAAACTGAAAAAGAATGTGTGAAAACAATTCCATTTACAGTAGCCTCAAAAAAAGTCAAACACCTAGGTGTAAACCTAACAAAAGATGTGAAAGACCTCTACAAGGAAAACTATACACTTCTGAAGAAAGAGACTGAGGAAGACTATAGAAAGTGGAGAGATCTCTCTCCATGTTCATGGATTGGTAGAATCAACATAGTAAAAATGTCTATACTCCCAAAAGTAATCTACATGTTTAATGCAATTCCCATCAAAATTCCAATGACATTCATTAAAGAGATTGAAAAATCCACTGTTAAATTTATATGGAAACACAAGAGGCCACGAATAGCCAAGGCATTACTCAGTCAAAAGAACAATGCAGGAGGTATCACAATACCTGACTTCAAACTATATTACAAAGCAATAACAATAAAAACAGCATGGTACTGGCACAAAAACAGACATGAAGACCAGTGGAACAGAATAGAGGACCCAGATATGAAGCTACACAACTATAACCAACTTATCTTTGACAAAGGAGCTAAAAATATGCGATGGAGAAATAGCAGCCTCTTCAACAAAAACTGCTGGGAAAACTGGTTAGCAGTCTGCAAAAAACTGAAACCAGATCCATGTATATCACCCTATACCAAGATTAACTCAAAATGGATCAAGGATCTTAATATCAGACCCCAAACTCTAAAGATGATACAGGAAAGAGTAGGAAATACTCTGGAGTTAGTAGGTATAGGTAAGAACTTTCTCAATGAAACCCCAGCAGCACAGCAACTAAGAGATAGCATAGATAAATGGGACCTCATAAAGCTAAAAAGCTTCTGTTCATCAAAAGAAATGGTCTCTAAACTGAGGAGAACACCCACAGAGTGGGAGAAAATATTTGCCAACTATACCTCAGACAAAGGACTGATAGCCAGAATATATAGGGAACTTAAAAAACTAAATTCTCCCAAAACTAATGAACCAATAAAGAAATGGGCAAGTGAACTAAACAGAACTTTCTCAAAAGAAGAAATTCAAATGGCCAGAAAACATGAAAAAATGCTCACCATCTCTAGCAATAAAGGAAATGCAAATTAAAACCACGCTAAGATTCCACCTCACCCCTATTAGAATAGCCATCATCAGCAACACCATCAACAACAGGTGTTGGTGAGGATGTGGGGAAAAAGGAACCCTCTTACACTGTTGGTGGGAATGTAGACTAGTACAACCACTCTGGAAAAAATTTGGAGGCTACTTAAAAAGCTAGACATCGATCTACCATTTGATCCAGTAATACCACTCTTGGGGATATACCCAAAAGACTGTGACACAGGTTACTCCAGAGGCACCTGCACACCCATGTTTATTGCGGCACTATTCACAATAGCCAAGTTATGGAAACAGCCAAGATGCCCCACCACTGACGAATGGATTAAGAAAATGTGGTATCTGTACACAATGGAATTTTATGCGGTCATGAAGAAGAATGAAATGTTATCATTTGCTGGTAAATGGATGGAATTGGAGAACATCATTCTGAGTGAGGTTAGCCTGGCCCAAAAGATCAAAAATCGTATGTTCTCCCTCATATATGGACATTAGATCAAGGACAAACACAACAAGGGGATTGGACTATGAGCACATGATAAAAGCGAGAGCACACAAGGAAGGTGTGAGGATAGGTAAGACACCTAACAAACTAGCTAGCATTTGTTGCCCTCAATGCAGAGAAACTAAAGCAGATACCTTAAAAGCAACTGAGGCCAATAGGAAAAGGTGAACAGGTACTAGAGAAAAGGTTAGTTCAAGAAGAATTAACCTAGAAGGTAACACCCATGTACAGGAAATCAATGTGAGTCAATGCCCTGTATAGCTATCCTTATCTCTACTAGCAAAAGCCCTTGTTCCTTCCTATTATTGCTTATCAACAAAATTAGAAATAAGGGCAAAATAGTTTCTGCTGTCTATTGAGGGGGGTGTAGAGGGAGGGGGCAGAGTGGGTGGTAAGGGAGGGGGTGGGGGCAGGGGGGAGAAATGAACCAAGCCTTGTATGCACATATGAATAATAAAAGAAAAAGGAAAAAAAATTATAACTAGAAAGTAGCATATGCAAAAATATGGTTAGAGATTTCAATGTTCTCTCTCAACTATTGCTAGAATTTGATGTAAAATCAGGAAGAATCTAGAAAATTTAAAGAACAGTTTCCAGATCCTTGACCTAATTAACATCATAAAGCTATCTTCTCAACATCAGATAATACATTCATTACAAGTATACACAAATTATTTTCCAAAACAGTCCATTCTTTTTGGATTATTAAAGTGATTTTGATAGAAATGATTTAAGTGCTACAAAATCCATATAAGTTCACAATGAATTTATATTAAAACTCACTAAGAGCCAAGCAATGGTGGGTCATGCCTATAATCCTAGCTACTTAGGATGCTGACTTGGGAGACTGAGATAGGGATAATAATGGTTTGAGTCCAATCTGGGCAAAAAGAGCTAGTGAGACCCCATCTCAATCAATACCTTGGCATGATGTTTTACATCTGAAATCCCAGCTACTGCAGGAAGCCTAAAATAGGAGGATCATGGTCCAGGCTGGCCTGGGCAAAAAGTGAGAACCTACCCAAAATAACCAGAGAAAAAATGGTGGGAAGTATAATTCAAACTGTAGAGTGAATGCCTAGTGAGCTGAAGCCCTGAGTTTAAACCTCAATTCCATGAACAACAACAACAATCAACTCAATAAGAGTAGGAGAATCAAACACCTATCCCTTAAACATGGCAACTAAATTATACACATCTTTATTTTTTTGGCTGATACAAGTTTGTTCGTTTAAATTATCTATACAGAGAGTTTCATTTCCATGTATATATGTATTTTATCCCAAATTGGTTCATCCCCTCTATTTTTCACTATTCTACCCTAGTTCCCTTCTGATGGTGATTGCAACAAGTTTAATAATTCCATATTCAAGGTTGTATAGAAAGTAAATTACCCACATTTACCTTCTTTACTTCCTTCTTTTACCTTCCTCTCCATGAGTGTCTTCCCCTTATTGTGGCCTGTTTTTCATTCTTGTCCTTCATTGTTTAGGTGTTTGTTCATTATTCAGTGGGGTTTTTGCCTTGGTGTTATACCTATACATGCATTGTGCTTAATGTAATGTAACCCGCAACCACTGTACTTCCACATCTCTTTTTCCCTATCCTGTGTTGTTTAACAGTTTCCTTGTGTTTCCATTTGTATTGGGCCTATATTCCACATTTGACAGAAAACATGTAGCCTTTAGCTTTCTGAATCTGGCTAACTTCACTTAAGATGATGTTCTCTACTTCCATCCATTTACCTGCATATGACAAAATTCTATCCTTCTTTATGGCTGAATAAAACTCCATCAAATGTAAGTACCATATTTTCTTCATCTATTCATCATTTGTGGAGCATCTCAGCTGTTTACATAACTAGGCTATTGTAAATAATGATTCAATAAACATGGGAGATGCACCTTATTCCAAATGATGGACAAGCACCTAGAACTTGCTTCAATATTTAAGAAGCTAGTAAGACTAAATTATTCTAAATAAATTAGAACAAAGAGTTTTACACAATTGTTATATTTCCTTTTATCATTCTTCAGTGTTTGAGAGTCATTTCAGCTAAAAAATGATGCAGAGTAGAGTAGCTGAATAATCAGCTAAGCCTATGACTGTCCATTGTATAGAACTATGAATGCATAAATAGTTTCTTAACACTTACTAGAAATAAAGCCCATTACCATTTGAAAAAAACTTAGTCAGCACTATCAATGCTCTTATTTTGTATGGAAAATTTGAGATTGAGTGAGGTTAGGTGATTTAACCTCATACATTTCCTGATAATAACTTTCCTTATTTGACAAGGGCCATCTTTCAATTAACTCACACTCGTATATGGAACTTTACTCCCCTTCCATAAACATCTCTCACACCTAGCTGACCAAACTCTAAAAAAATCCAACTGGTCTACTTCATGTGCTATTATTATCATATCACCCTTACTGTTTTAGCATCCTTCTAATATTCACTTCTGCTCCCTCAAATTTTTAAAATACTTAACATTAGTCAGTGACCTTTTCCTCTACTCTACCTCCAGCAAAAAAGCACTCCCATGCTCACCTCCTATTTTTTTCTGAAAAAATAAAGTGATACCTGTCAATTCTACATTTTATGTATGTGACATGAATATATAGGGGACTGTTTGGGTGAGGACATGTGTGGAAGGAGGAAGGAGAAAGTATAGGATGATGACAGTGAATAAGGCAAAAGAATATTATTATCTGTATGTATGAATATATCATAATGAAACCCATTAAATATTGCAAAAATAAATACATAATCATTTCCTCTAAAAAAACGAAAAGAGGATATTTGAAAATTCCATATTTTCAGTATTCTACTGTAGTTTTAATCTCGAATTATCTTATTCTGACACATTTACTCAAGAACTCTTTCTCCAAGCACATTTCTACAATTACCAATACTTATAAATCATTCATGATTTTCACTCGTGTTGTTACCTAATCCTTATCCTTCTAAAATCCATACTCAAAACCATACTTGGCCTCTTGCAGATCTCTTTACTTAGACATTTCTTCTCCTGTCATACTCAACTGGAGGCATTAAGTCTTAATTCTAAATATTAGCGTAGTTTGTACCTGTAGCCGAGATGTTGAATAAATCCATAACTAGGGTAATTTGTGTCATTAAAAATGTATAATGCAAAGTTATAAATAAGCTATTGTCTCTACTTTTGTTTTCTTCCTAATCATATCATTAATCTGTTCAAGATACTTGCTGATTTTTCATTGTATTAGAAACAATGCAGATTACGTACCATATCTAACAAGACATTATATAGCTTTACTTCTGTCTGCCTTTTAACCCATTTTTCCCTATTTTCACAACATTTACTTCACTCTACCCACATGTACATTGTTTATATATAATGCTATTTCTTTCATTTAACTCATTAGCTTTCAAAGTAATGAATTAATTTATTGGAATTTTCAAAAAGTGTCAGTTTCTTCTGGTATCATTTATAAACTGCTCTTGACAATTTGGGGTATTTTCAATTTACTTGACAATTATTTTTATTGATACTAAAATTGCCCTGTCTTTGGTTCTTGTGTACCGATTCATACTTCAGAATATTTTTGACATGCCCATAGTAACCTTTAATCACTTCTTTGTTTTCCTGTTTGACAAGATATTCCAGGTAGGTGCAGCTTCAGCCATAGGATCAATCATTTATTCTAGGATGCCTGTTTAGTGACAGAAAAAAATAGTAGACACCACATCTGTGGGCTAAGAGTACTTATTGCTACTGTGGTGATAAATATTTCTTTATTTTTTCATAGTAGAAATTTTCTGACACTCAGAGAGACCAAACTCTTTCCTTTTTCTCTGTCTGAAATACACTTCCTGAAGTGCTTTACAGAGTATGTTTCTTGTTATCATTTAGCTTTATCCCAAAAATCACACATCCTCTGAGAGGGTTTCCTGATAACCAGATCTAAAGTACTTCCTTCCGTATGTCTGTATTTTTCTCCCTGTCTCCCGTTAGTAGATCCCATGGGTAATAAGACTAAGTCTTCCTTTTCAGTGTTTATCTTTAGCACTTACAATATTACTTGAATACAATGATAATGTATAAGTTTTACTAAAAGAGTGAATGAAATACTGGAATGACCAGGGCATAAGTGGTGAAAAGAAGGAAAGGGATGAACTAGAGAAGCACAGTGTGTTTTTAAGACAGTGAAAGTATTCTGTATGACAGAGTTATAAAGGATAGATGTGATTACACATTTAACAAAGTCAAGAGAATACACAAAACAAATTGAGAATCTTAATGAAAACTATTGACTTTGGTAATAATAATGTGTCACTATTGGCTAATCAATTGTAACTAGTATTCCACATCAAGGCAAGTTGGTAATAATAGGAGAAGACAATGGCAAGAGGAGCAGGAGTTACAGGAACTCTATATTTTCTGCTCAATTTTCTGTGATCCTAGATCTGCTCTAAAAATTAAAATCTATTAATGAACAATAACAAAAAATGCCTGTGGCATTCTAATTTTGTCAGTTACAAACTGTCTTCTAACTAAAGCAGATACCTTAAAGCAACTGAGGCCAATAGGAAAAGGGGACCAGGGACTAGAGAAAAGGTTAGATCAAAAAGAATTAACCTAAACGGTAACACACATGCACAGGAAATCAATGTGAGTCAACTCCCTGTATAGCTATCCTTATCTCAACTAGCAAAAATCCTTGGTCCTTCCTATTATTGCTTATACTCTCTCTTCAACAAAATTAGAGATAAGGGCAAAATAGCTTCTGCCCAGTATCGAGGGGATGGGGGGGGAAGGGAGGGGACAGGGTGAGTGGTATGGGAGGGGGTGGGGGAAGGGGGGAGAAATGATCTAAACATTGTATGCACGTATGAATAAAAAAACCCAAAAAACTGTCTTCTATACTTTTCCTAGAGTATTTTAAATGTAAATCTTGTCACTGTCTTACTTAAAAATCCTCAAAAGCCTCAAAATCAGTGCAATTAAATTTAAAAAATATTAAAAGTCTGTGATACATCAAATATTGGGAATACTATGACAAACAAGCAAACCTATGTTATTATTCTTCCATATTTTTTAATTCCAGGAAAATTTTAAATTCTAGTTTCAGTGTCATAGAGTTCAACTCCTTGTTCTGCTATTCACATACTTACTACACTATGTTTGTAGTACTGTATGACCTTAAGGAAGTTAGTCCAAGCCTTAATTTTTGGCCTTCTGGCTGTTCTGAGGGAATATATATTAACAATTTGTGCAGTAAAAATCATTGTAGGCTCCTACTATGCTATTAATTTGTATGATCTGTTCATTTATGATTAACTAATCTTTCATATATACAAATCTCCCTTCCCAAACAAGTTCGTAGGCTGAACCATGGGAAAAAAAGCACATAGCATAGTAATATACGCCACTTGCCACCATCATAAATAATCCCCTGAACTTTAGAATTTTGAGTTAACTGTATCATTCTCTTTTAAATTCTTCATTTTAGCCAGCTGAATACTGAAATCTATAAATACACACTCCTTTTCTCTCTGCCCTCAAGGAAGTTACCCCATTGTGAAAAACTGGAATAAGCATTAAAAAAAGCACCTTCATGTTTAAAATTGATATCTTAGGGATATAAAGGAGAAGTGTATGCTGTTAAATGATTGTATGACAGGCAGATTTTAACTGAGTAGTTTACCCAAGAAAATGTTTTTGTGGCAAAGACAAAGAGATATACCTATTTAGGAAGAATAGTCAAAAACTAGGCAAAACAGAATATAAAGTGTTTCAAGCTCTGTGGCATTGGAGTAACCAAATGTAGGGGCCCTAAAAGATGCCATGGTGGCTGGGACAGGCAAAGCATAGTGTAATAGTCTAGGTAAGTCTTTTGTCTATATTAAGGACTTTATTCCTTTTATTTTCCTAAATGCAAAAGTGTTTTCTAGGTGTAACTAGAAGCCTCTAAGTATATTTTAACAAATGGGTGTCATATTAAGATCGTGCTCTTTACATCATGGTGACTATTGTTAACAAAATATAATAACTGCTAAAATAATAGATTTTAAGTGTTTTCACCACAAAGGATAAGTATATGAAGTATTACATGAGTTAAATAGATCAATTTAGCCATTCTATTTGTGTATATGTAATAAAACATCATGCTGTATACCAGAAATGTATAAAATTTTTACTCGTCAATCAAAAGGAAGTTAAAAAATTTTGTACTTTTATAAAATGACTCTAGATACAATAGGAAAATTATTTAAAGGAGAGAAGAATATGAGAAACCCCTTAGGAGATTATTACACTTGTTCAAGCAAGAGGAAGGTAAAATAAACTCAACTTTTCTTAACTCACTCTCCTTGATACTGAAATCTCTTAGAAAGTGACCTTGACAATTCACCCTTAATGATATTCTCATTGTCACTTGGAGGTGAGGGGAATAGTTTGCCAGAAGGACAATTGCTTTCACTGCATGGTTATTCTAATTCATAACAGAGAGTGCAGTCATGTGACAAATACCTTTTTAGTAACAGAAAGAAGTTATGATCACCTGAATTCACATATCTCATCTGCTTTTACTGTATATTTGAACATGCCTCAATTTGTTTCTTAATGAGCTCTTATACAGTTCTCTTTTGTATTGTTGCTTCCATCATGGCTGTATTTAAAAAGAATATTTAGAAGGAATATTTACAAATTGCACATCCAAAAGAGACAAAAATTAAAATAGTAAGCAGACACTGATACACTCAAGGATGGTAATACATTTAAGACTGACTGCAAAACCTAGAGAACTGTAATCCATATATGAGATTCTGAGGGCAGGGAAATGAGAATAGGACTTTCACTATGCTATTGCTGGTGGTGAGAATGCTTCTTGATTATATGTGTGGAATGTAAGATATTTGAATTTCTTCTATGTGTAAAATTCTCTTTTAAGAAAAATTATGTTAAAGTTGAATAAAAATATCAGGTCTCCCTCTAAGTGATACTTTAAACCATGATTAACCATCTCACTAATTCTAAGCATCGATAAATTTTCCATTACTTTGTCTATCATATTAATGATTATTCTTTCTTCAATGTTATTTTGTTTTAACTTTCTTTAACCTGATAAGTGATATTTTCCTTGGGGCATTGTATTCTCTAGGTTCTCCCCTGACTACAGCCTTCATTCATCCACTCTTTAATTCATTTTACTTTTGTCTTGACCTTTAAAATTTTGACATTTCACATCAGATGTTTTCAGCCCTTGTTTGGAAGGATCATATAATTAACTCTCTGATTTATGATTTGCATTTAACATGAGCTTTTTGATAAGCATGAAACAATTAGAAGGGAATTTGCTTCAATATTAGGAAATTTATCTTCAGTATTCATGTATATCTCTTTCTCTGTAAACTAGATGTTAATTTAAAAAAAAACATATTCACTTATGTGGTAAACAGATTTTAATTGATGCTATGTTGTTTGGGCTTCTGTAACAAAGCACCATAGACAAAGTGGCTTATAAACATCAGAAATTTATTCCTTGTAGCTCTGGAGGATGGAAGTCCAAGACCAATGTACCCACATAGTTGGGTTCTACTGGGGACCCTCTTCTGGGTTCCAAATTTCCAACATCTTATTTTGTTCTAACATGATTTTAAAGAGGGCTGACTACTTCTCTGGGGAACTAATTCTATTTCTGAGATTTCCATTTCCACGTTTATGCTCTAAATTATTTTCCAAAGGATAATACCTCCATCACCTTGGAAATTAGGATTTCAACAGATGAATTTTATTGTCTCTAATAATGGGATTTTTTTATTCTGGAAACATTTTAAGGAGAAAAATTTTAAAAGGTATCTCATTCCATTTTTATGAGATGCAAGTAAGTGTCAAGAAGAATGCAATTAAGCATAAAAAGTATAATATTTCAAGCTTTCTCCATTTTCCTTTTTAAAGCTCAAATGTACTTTGAGACTATCTCAACACACAGTGAGCCATCGATTCTCAAGAATCTACTGATGCTAAATCTGTATCTATTCCATGGGCATAATAGCAAAACTGTCTACTACAACTGTATCTGTGTATCTATGGGTCACTGAGATATCTGTGGATAACTCAGAAAAGAAAAGAGATTCCAAGTCTCCTCTCAAAAGAAAAAAAAAGAGCATTAGGTCAATAATGAGTCTCTCTGATTCATTGTAACCACAATAGTAATACAGGTCTAAGTTTGGTTTAAAGTTAATGAATCTCTCCTCCTTTTGGGGTTGACTCTATAGTGAAAAAAATGCATAGACTCTATATATGTTACTTACCTCTTCTGTGGCAGAATTTTTAGACTTACTTTCCTACAGATGCTTCCATGGGTTAAAGACCTTTAGCTTCTACTTCCCTTGACACATGCAAATGTATCTCTACTCTACTCACCTGCCATTCAAATCCCTCTCTCCTTTCATAAACATTTGATAGTGTTCTTCCAACCACTTTCAGCTGATGTTCATTTGCCCCTCCTTTTGAAACTCTTTGCAGAATTCAAGTCAACTGTGGCCATACTTCTCTTATGTGTGCTACAGGGTACATGCCCCTTTGCTCTACCATCAGTGACTGTAGAGTAATTTTCAAATATGCCCTGCTTTTCATTTAGCTGCCCAGCAGACAGCTTCAGCTACAGCCTTTTGGCCTTTAAGATTCTCACTTTTGAGTCTGACCCTCATTCAGTATGTCACCAGACAACTGGGAATATAATCAAGCTCACTGAGTTATCTCTTTGAAGCTTTTCATACGAAAATTAAGGTCAGTAGACAGTACCATCTCAACTCCCTTGGGAGAGAGGACTCAGAGTATAGCTCTTGTTTAAAAAAAAAATTCTGTTTTGTTTTGCTTTGTTTTCTGACACAGATCTCAGGTATATAGCCCAAGCAGGCCTCAAACTTCTTATCATTATATCTCAGTCTTGCAGGTACTGGGTTACGTATATACCACCATGCCCTACGAAAAAATTTGTTAATTCCCAACTTTTGACTTGCCTATTCCAACTTCTCTGATAAGCTGGGGATGGGCTAGTCAGTTATATTCTTGTCTCTCTCCTTTGCAAATTAATATGAGGTTTTCATTAGTGTTAACATATAGGTTTTGTTTGACATACCAATCAGAAACAAAGCTATTAGGAGTATCATTTTACATACTTTTGAGCATGGTGTGTGTTTATGGAGAAGAATCTGTTTTTATATATTCTTCACATTGTAAGGTATCAAACTGATACATAGTAAATGTGAAATCACAGGTGAGGCCATTCAGTACTAAAGTTTGGGTGTTCAATACTGAAGTAATTTATTGATTCTAATGACTTGCTCTGCTTGTAACTAACGTCCACCTAATATCTTGCCAGTCAATCATAAGCAATGGTGTCTGAGTATACTCGTTGAGAACGTACCTGGATGGGAAAACAAGGACAATGGATAGTGGGGTGCAAATGAAGAAAGCACACGTGGGTTCAAATACCAAGTCTCTGTCTTTATGTAATGTATAAGGAATCCACTTAAATTCTTGGGTAGAATTAAAAACTTCTTAGGGATTTTCTCTCAAATAGGTAGTAATATATATAACCACAAGAGGATCGTGAGCAGTAAACACAATATAAATAAAAATATTCTGTAGAATGTAAAGTGCAGCTTTTATGGACATTAGAAATTCAGCAAAGACATGCAGGAGCTGCTGGAGATGTTTAATAAAGGAAGAAAAAAGATTTTAATCTGATAAACAATATGTGTGATGGATCAGAGTAGGAACAGACTGGAGGAAGCAAAATCAGTTGGTAAGCCATTATAATATTTTATTTGTATAATAACAAGTGAAGTAAGGATTAGAGGACAAGAAAATATTCTATTCATTTACTGCAGAAACTGAAAGTGTAGCAGAGGAAAGAACATACCATTTTTTATATAAGTTAGTATTGTTTAAATGCTCACAATTTGTACAAAAACATGCTTTGAGTATACAAAGGGAATGGACGATGTAGCTGCCAATCCATAGATACCCCTTTAGCACCAACTAATCCCAGATGTGTTTATAGCTTTTTGTCTGAATGCATGAACCTACTCCAGATTTCTTTCTGACCTTAGGAAGGGATTTATTCAGTAACAGGACCTGTTGAATGGAAATAGAAGTTAAAGCAGCCTACTAGTAGCCCTTGCCTGATACCAGAGAGAAATCAGTGGATGAAACTCCAGTCAGTCTTCCCCACCCACTGGGAGAGATAACCTGAAGAAACTATAGGCTCTCTTCAGCATTTCCAGTGGGATTATGCCAGAGTTGCAACGGCATTAACCTACTTGTTAGAGAATCCAGTATTGATTGGCACATTTTCCTTCCTAGCCTCACTTCCTCATTCCCTTCCCAGTGGTAAGATCGTTTCTCAAATAAACCAAGGCTTTCAGTTTGTGTCTAATCTTGAGGAGCAAAACCCAACCTAGGATGAGGAAGGATGAGAGGATGTCAAAACATGTTTCCTGACTTAAAGATGTCTCTAAAATCTACTTGAAAGAGGTAAGAACAATTTGTAATTCCTTCTACTACATTTAAGTGTTTACCTATCCTCCTAGTCTTAATATCCTAGGGGCAAAACCTATATGTTACTCACTTGGGGCTTCTTTAGTAAATGGCATATTGTGCTCTCCAGAAAGATGCACAATAAATATTTGTTGAAAGGACAAGGTAATAAAGAACTAAAAATCTTCTTTAATACAAGCTCCATTCATGGTAGTTGTAAATAAACTGATAACCTTTGCATTCAAACCTTTCTCACAGGATTTTTCGGCCTGGTGCACATACTTTATTCAGGAAATGGACTTCTATGTTTTCTTTTGAATCTAGGCAATGTTATTGTTATGAACATGCAGCAACTCAACAGAACAAACACACAACTGCCCTGAGTTAGGCTGATAGCAGATTCATCATAGCTCCTTTTCTGTGGCCTTTAGTGTATATTGACAAAATCATAAGTTAAATGCCAGACTTTCAAATGTAAAGCAAAACTGTTTTCTATTACTGACTAAACGATTGTCGTGTTAGGCATTTCAGACTGATAATTTATTCCACAGTGATTGGTTTATTGTTCTTTGCATGAAGGTTCAGGAATACATCCCCATTCCACAGGAAAGCAAGGCTTACTGTGACTTGAATGAAGCTAGAATTCTATTCTCAGTTGAGGACACTAATGTGAACATAAAACAGATTTAGAACCTAAAATTGGCAGAACATATTCCCTAAAGAGTTATTCAGTGCTGTCTGCCATATGCAGCAATCTCTCAATTCATGAGTTCCCCTCGCTTGATTGAAAGCTGGTTAACGAGGTGGCAACAATCCAGTTCATATGAACTAACGCACACAGGTATACAACACTAAGACATTCTTCTGATGATTGTCTCACTTTCAGACAGTATAATTGCACTAATATATTTAACTAAATATAAATTAAAGTAGGGTGGGAAATACGGTTGAATGTGACATAGAAGTTTTATTTAATAAGCTACAAAACATAGCATATGTGAGAAATAATCATTTCTAATCACCTACTACAGAGAAGAAACAATATTCATTTATAGGCTGTTTTATGGCTAAAGGATGCTATTTTAAAAAGCTGGCAAATGAAGAACCTGACAATTTAACTTTGCAGTGGGTTGGAAAAATATGATATTTCCATCACACAAGATTTATAGGGTTGGGTGAACTTCATAAGACAGGATGGACTAATCCTTGTGATAACCCTGTGACTGTTTCTAGGAATGGCAGGGCTCTGCAGCTCCCTTGCTGACTTGAGAAGAAACACCAGTTGCCCCAAGCCATGTGCTGAACAGCCCAAGCATAAGGTCTGATCTGTGATTTTGATAGTCTCCTAAAAGTGCGGAGCTCATCTGGATCAAGTTGTTGGTCACACTGGTGCATTCCCAAGCTGTAGTCATTAGAAACTGCTCAGGCCTCTCTGCAGCTGGCTCAGAGCATGTGGGATTTTTCATAAGTGCAACTGGCTGAAAAGTGAATTTACTCCTGCAGGCTACATCCAAACAGAGCAAGTGGAGTGGAAAAGAAGAGAAATCACCCAGTTGTCTGTGAAACTGAGAGTATATTATCAAAGTTTAAGCCCATAATTGACTTCTCTTGTCCACCCTCTCTTAAAAGCCTGAACTTATCATAGTTAGAGCCAAAGGCTTTTATCCTGAGGGAGGAACATGGGAGAGAAGACTTACTGAGGATACAGCAAAGGACAAAATTCTTGGTATGATTTTTAAGAAGAAATTTCTCCACTGAGGAATAGATTCTTCATTTTAGAAAACTACAGAATCATCCTTCTAGTTTCCTTATTTTAAATCAGAAAAATGTAAGCTTCAGACTTCTAAATGTCCAGCAAGGTACATACCCAATGCTACCCAGCTGACAAATATTAGAGCTCAGATTCATTAAAGCTTGCTGTTGCTTGTATAGAGAAGTCTTTTTTAGACAGTTGTTTATGGTCACTTAATGAAAGGGAAGTTAAGAATTAAATATGAATAGTGTAGAAAGTTTTATTACATTATACTCATAAAGTATATTGTAATATCTATTATTTTATACTCACAGAGTATATTTTAATATCTATTATATTATACTCAGAGTTAACATAATTCTGCTCAGAAAAGTTCTTCAAATATTATACAGTACACATTTATCATTGTAAAAATCAGAAGTAGACAACCCAACATCATTAAATTTTCCTAGTTCATAACAAAATCAGAGTTTGATACTCCTCACATAAGCTTTCTACCTCATTCTGTTTGAAAGATGACAGAAAAATGTATTGGTTATATGGAATATATCTTTCATTCTCACTTTGAATGCAAGGCTTATGAAAATTGTGTGATATTCTGAATATCTCATGAAATAGGAATGAATTTCTGCTTAGAATCTGTTTTATTTGGCATAAAACTAGTAATTATAAAGAAATGAATATTGTAGCCTTCCCCAGAAGCACATGACTGATTAATAAAAGAACAAATTCCAAAGTTTTATTTCCATGAATGTAATAGAATGGAGAAACTACTAAACCTGGTGATAAAGAACCAGATTATAACAAGACTTTTAGACTAATAGTTTATTATTCTGTTCATGTTCCTGATGCCTTAACACAATAGTTTTCATAATATCTGC
The DNA here is from genome assembly GCF_047511655.1 of Castor canadensis. NCBI lineage: Eukaryota > Metazoa > Chordata > Mammalia > Rodentia > Castoridae > Castor > Castor canadensis. The sequence goes on along the minus strand of NC_133392.1, from coordinate 102,354,706 downwards.
CCAACCCTAACAACCCATAGGGTAGAGAAGACAGGTTTATAAACCCAACCTGAAGCAAATTGAGTCAGCTCAATTCACTTCTAACTTTGAGTGTAGATGTTGAGGGACCATGCAAATTACCATCTAAATCACTATATGCTTTGACAGAAAAAATAATTGCTAATATTAGTTTTAAGGAAGTATGTACAAATCAGAACCCAAACCTGGTATTTTGTGAGCTATGATCACTTTTTCTAGTACAATGAAGTGTCTATTGATCATGTGGTAGAAAATGCTAGTCAATTAATAGAACAATGACTTCTACCTTCATTATGGATAAGGTTAATAAATGAAGGTGATTTGATTCTGCTATCTCACTGACAGTTTGCCTAAGTCATTTGAGTTCCAATCTTCACCTTTTTAGCTCCATTTTTTCAGTTACTTTCATAACTATTTTCCACTTTTATGGCCAACTACCCAGATCGGAAATCATTATTATTTACAACCACACAGATGATCAATGAACACTACTTCTCTTTGAGTGACCCATACTAGGTATTGATCTAAGACTGTGTATCTAATTAAAGGTTCATTCTTTGACTCTGTTCATTGTGGTTTGCCCAAAGAAGATGAACACTGAACTCCAGAGCCATTGTTAAATATGTGAAATTGCATTTTGCCTTGTGTCTACTCTTCTGAATGAGTAGACTCTCAATGGCATCCCTCACTAGTCTGTCCAAGGAGGCTAAACTTTATGATTGTAGGGAAATTTAAATTTTTGAGGGAAGCACAAAAGTGAATGGAAGAAGTGTATCATACTCTGATTTCCAAAGGGATTTTTGTCATACTTACTCCTCAAAGAAACATAAAAACACACATACACACAAAATTCATATGAGAATGCTGAAACATACATACCAGAGGTAAACACATTTGTTTTCTAGCAGAGTACCTCTCTACTGTGGCAATCTGTCATGTTATTAATTGTGATTCATTCTCTATTTCATTGTTGAGTGTTTTGCCTCAAGGGGTAGTCAATAGAGAATAATGCTATTTGACTATAAAATGCATTTTCCAGATATTTAAATTATAGGTAATTTTATATAAAGCAAGAGAATAAAGAGGGAGCAAAAGCTTTAGAATGTTTCTAGGATGTTTTCCCCAATAAACAATATGTGTTTGCTGTTTATCCAATGATTTGTTGTACAGATTATATTTAAGGAATCATGGTTAAGGCAAAGCCATTGTGCAGGGAAGAAATACAACTTGATGTAATCTCATATATCATTTCCTTCCTTCTTTCCTTCCCTTCCCTCCCCTTCCCTTCCTTCCTTTCTTTTCTGTGGTTTGTTCAATGCAGTGAACTCTTGTGTGCCTGTTAAATATTCCAAACCATAATGCTCTTTGTTGTGATCAGCATTTTTAATGGTAGCTTTGAAAATCCAGAATGAGGCAAAACTCATACTTTATAGAGAAGTGTTAGCTGTGACAGCCTCAAATTGTGAGATTTGGCCCTGTAATTGAAATCACATGTTTCATCTCAGTTTCATTTGCATGGGCTACAGACTATAATTAACATCAAGTGGCAAGACAAGATCACATACAATAGAGTCCTGGAGTACAATCAAGCCACCAAAATCAAAATAAGCCTTTCTGTTATTTAGCTATGCAAAACTAGGTCTGTGCCACCTTGGAGAGATGACTCTGACATATGCAAAGACAGCTGTGTGGAGGATGAAGTGAGGGTGCACCAAGTTCAATACTAAATTAGATTGTATTTTATATTGATACCCTCTTACTTGTTTTTCAATTCTCAATAGCTAATATTTTTAGTAATCTAGGCATTATTAACTTCTGACAAAATTCTACCATATACTCAAGGAAAATAGATATAGCATGAAAACCTGGCAAAAATTAAAATAAAATCATACTTTGCTTCTGTGCTACTTCAAATTCTGCTTCATGCATGTCCTTTCCCTTCAATAACTCCCAATGTTTTTGAATAAATCCCAAATCATCTTCAATCATCAACTCAACTGTCAACACTTCTGGGACGGTTTTACCATGCATACCCCAAGTTTTACTACGATCTGAATGCTTATGTCCCCCAGATTCATATATTAATATATAGTCTTTAAAGTGATGGTGTCAGGAGGGAGGACCTTTGGGAGGAGATTAGTAATAGGATTAGTGCCTGCATTAAGAGGCCTGAAGGAGCTTATTCCCTCCATGCATCCTATGTGGACACTGTGAAAAGATGGCCATCTGTGATCCAGAAAATATGACTTCTCAAACACCAAATCTTCTGGCACTTTGACTTCCCAGTTTGCTGAATCAATCGAAGTAAATTTCTGTGTTCATAAGCAATCCATTTTATGGTTGCAGTATTGTGCTATGGTTTCCTAAAAGGACAAAGAGAGGTTCCCTACTTCTATTCCTATATTATCACACTGTGCCATTATTATCTGCCTAAGTGTAATGATATATATTTTAGTTTTTTCTATTATTTTTTATCCTTATTTTGTAACATAATGTCCGACACGTACAATGGCATTCCAAACTACTTATCTAATGAGTGGATTTTTTCTTTTCCATATAATATTTGTGCCAAATGTGTAGTGCTCAGTTCATTCATGTTACGGATTGACACGTATATGTTTCATATTTACAGAGAGCATGCATATTTTCAGAATTAGGATACTCTTGAAGTTAGAAAACCTCTCAAAAGAAAGGGCATAATGTTCGAATCATAGAGGAGACAGTATATTTTTGTAGCTGGTAACATTTCCAAGGTCTTTATTTATCCATAGATCAAAAGGTGTGTTTCTATCTTCCAAATGAATTTTTGTAATTACTGAATTCAGATTGAATGACACTGTGTACTTTCAGAAGGAACTTATCCTCAGAGGATGACTGAGGTAATCTGTAGATAATTACTTCTAACTGGATTGGTATAATCATGCACATGCCTTAGACCCAAGAACCTAGCTCTTAAAATGTTAGCTGCTCCTTAAGAGCCTTCTTCACTGCTTTGATGAGTATGAATGAGATTATCTCTCAGGACTGCTCTTCCTTGTACTGTATCTGCATGCTGCATAATTGAATCTGCAAGTAATCTTGGTAGGTTTAAACCATAGAGATTCTAGGTGATGTTTTTCTTATGCACTGTGATCTATTGCTAGAAATTCTCTGCCAGCAACATTTGAAACCTGCCCCTAATATTTTTGTGACATTAGGAAAGCAGTTTTATTTTTTTTTATTTTTATTTATTTTTTTTTCCTTTTTCTTTTATTATTCATATGTGCATACAAGGCTTGGTTCATTTCTCCCCCCGGCCCCACCCCCTCCCTTACCAACCACTCCATCCCCTCCCTCTCCCCCCCCAATACCCAGCAGAAACTATTTTGCCCTTATTTCTAATTTTGTTGTAGAGAGAGTATAAGCAATAATAGGAAGGAACAAGGGCTTTTGCTGGTTGAGATAAGGATAGCTATACAGGGAGTTGACTCACATTGATTTCCTCTGTATGGATGTTACCTTCTAGGTTAATTCTTTTTGATCTAACCTTTTCTCTAGTACCTGTTCGCCTTTTCCTATTGGCCTCAGTTGCTTTTAAGGTATCTGCTTTCGTTTCTCTGTGTTAAGGGCAACAAATGCTAGCTAGTTTGTTAGGTGTCTTACCTATCCTCACACCTTCCTTGTGTGCTCTCGCTTTTATCATGTGCTCATAGTCCAATCCCCTTGTTGTGTTTGCCCTTGATCTAATGTCCACATATGAGGGAGAACATACGATTTTTGGTCTTTTGGGCCAGGCTAACCTCACTCAGAATGATGTTCTCCAATTCCATCCATTTACCAGCAAATGATAACATTTCATTCTTCTTCATGGCTGCATAAAATTCCATTGTGTACAGATACCACATTTTCTTAATCCATTCGTCAGTGGTGGGGCATCTTGGCTGTTTCCATAACTTGGCTATTGTGAATAGTGCCGAAATAAACATGGGTGTGCAGGTGCCTCTGGAGTAACCTGTGTCACAGTCTTTTGGGTATTTCCCCAAGAGTGGTATTACTGGATCAAATGGTAGATCGATGTCTAGCTTTTTAAGTAGCCTCCAAATTTTTTTCCAGAGTGGTTGTACTAGTCTACATTCCCACCAACAGTGTAAGAGGGTTCCTTTTTCCCCACATCCTCGCCAACACCTGTTGTTGGTGGTGGTGCTAATGATGCCTATTCTAACAGGGGTGAGGTGGAATCTTAGTGTGGTTTTAATTTGCATTTCCTTTATTGCTAGAGATGGTGAGCATTTTCTCATGTGTTTTCTGGCCATTTGAATTTCTTTTGAGAAAGTTCTGTTTAGTTCACTTGCCCATTTCTTTATTGGTTCATTAGTTTTGGGAGAATTTAGTTTTTTAAGTTCCCTATATATTCTGGTTATCAGTCCTTTGTCTGAGGTATAGTTGGCAAATATTTTCTCCCACTCTGTGGGTGTTCTCTTCAGTTTAGAGACCTTTTCTTTTGATAAACAGAAGCTTTTTAGCTTTATGAGGTCCCATTTATCTATGCTATCTCTTAGTTGCTGTGCTGCTGAGGATTCATTGAGAAAGTTCTTACCTATACCTACTAACTCCAGAGTATTTCCTAGTCTTTCTTGTATCAACTTAAGAGTTTGGGGTCTGATATTAAGATCCTTGATCCATTTTGAGTTAATCTTGGTATAGGGTGATATACATGGATCTGGTTTCAGTTTTTTGCAGACTGCTAACCAGTTTCCCCAGCAGTTTTTGTTGAAGAGGCTGCTATTTCTCCATCGCATATTTTTAGCTCCTTTGTCAAAGACAAGTTGCTTATAGTTGTGTGGCTTCATATCTGGGTCTTCTATTCTGTTCCACTGGTCTTCATGTCTGTTTTTGTGCCAGTACCATGCTGTTCTTATTGTTATTGCTTTGTAATATAGTTTGAAGTCAGGTATTGTGATACCTCCTGCATTGTTCTTTTGACTGAGTAATGCCTTGGCTATTTGTGGCCTCTTGTGTTTCCATATAAATTTAACAGTAGATTTTTCAATCTCTTTAATGAATGTCATTAGAATTTTGATGGGAATTGCATTAAACATGTAGATTACTTTTGGGAGTATCGACATTTTTACTATGTTGATTCTACCAATCCATGACCATGGGAGATCTCTCCACTTTCTATAGTCTTCCTCAATCTCTTTCTTCAGAAGTGTATAGTTTTCCTTGTAGAGGTCTTTCAGATCTTTGTTAGGTTTATACCTAGGTATTTGATTTTTTTTGAGGCTATTGTAAATTGAATTGTTTTCATACATTCTTTTTCAGTTTGCTCATTGTTAGTGTATAGAAATGGTAATGATTTTTCTATGTTGATTTTATATCCTGCTACCTTGCTATAGCTATTGATGATGTCTAGAAGCTTCTGAGTAGAGTTTTTGGGGTCTTTAAGGTATAGGATCATGTCATCTGCAATTAGGGATATTTTGACAGTTTCTTTACCTATTTGTATTCCTTTTATTCCTTCTTCTTGCCTAATTGCTCTGGCTAGGAATTCCAGTACTATGTTGAATAGGAGTGGACATAGTGGGCATCCTTGTCTGGTTCCTGGTTTTAGAGGGAATGGTTTCAGTTTTTCTCTGGTAAGTATAATGCTGGCTGTAGGTTTGTCATATATAGCTTTTATAATGTTGAGGAACTTTCCTTCTATTCCTAGTTTTCTTAGAGCTTTTATCATGAAATGATGTTGGATCTTATCAAAGGCTTTTTCTGCATCTATTGAGATGATCAAGTGGTTTTTGTCTTTGCTTCTGTTAATCTGGTTTATTACGTTTATTGATTTTCATATGTTGAACCACCCCTGCATCCCTGGGATGAAGCCTACTTGGTCGTGGTGAATAATCTCTTTGATGTGTTGCTGAAATCGGTTTGCCATTATTTTGTTGAGGATTTTTGCATCAATGTTCATTAAGGAGATTGGCCTATAGTTCTCCTTTTTGGAGGTGTCTTTGCCTGGTTTTGGGATAAGTGTAATACTGGCTTCATAAAATGTGTTTGGCAGTTTTCCTTCCCTTTCTATTTCATGGAACAGTTTAAGGAGGGTTGGTAACAGTTCTTCTTTAAAGGTCTGATAGAATTCAGCAGAGAATCCATCAGGTCCTGGACTTTTCTTTTGGGGAGACTCTTCATTGCTGCTTCAATTTCATTTTGTGTTATAGGTCTATTCAGGTGATTAATTTCCTCTTGGTTCAGTTTTGGATGATCACATGTATCTAGAAATCTGTCCATTTCTTTTAGATTTTCAACTTTATTTGAATAAGGTTCTCAAAGTAGTCTCTGATGATTTCCTGGACTTCCATGGTGTTTGTTGTTATCTCCCCTTTTGCATTCCTACTTCTACTAATTTGGGTTTTTTTCTCTCCTCATTTTAGTCAGGTTTGCCAGGGGTCTATCGATCTTGTTTATTTTTTCAAAGAACCAACTTTTTGTTTCATTAATTCTTTGTATGGTTTTTTTGGTTTCTATTTCGTTGATTTCAGCTCTTATTTTTATTATTTCTCTCCTTCTATTTGTTTTGGGATTTGCTTGTTCTTGTTTTTCTAGGAGTTTGAGATGTATCATTAGGTCATTGATTTGGGATCTTTCAATCTTTTTAATATATGCACTCATGGCTATAAACTTTCCTCTCAAGACAGCCTTAGCTGTGTCCCATAGGTTCCGGTAGGTTGTGTTTTCATTTTCATTGACTTCCAGGAACTTTTTAATTTCTTCTTTTATTGCATCGATGATCCATTCTTCATTAAGTAATGAGTTATTTACTTTCCAGTTGTTTGCATTTTTTTGTCTTTACTTTTGTTGTTGAGTTCTACTTTTACTGCATTGTGGTCAGATAGTATGCATGGTATTATTTCTATTTTCTTATATTTGCTGAGGCTTGCTTTGTGCCCTAGGATATGATCTATTTTGGAGAAGGTTCCATGGGCTGCTGAGAAGAATGTATATTGTGTAGAGGTTGGATGAAATGTTCTGTAGACATCTACTAGGTCCATTTGATCTATTGCATATTTTAGATCTTAGATTTCTTTATTGATTTTTTGTTTGGATGACCTATCTATTGATGATAATGGGGTGTTAAAGTCTCCCACAACCACTGTGTTGGCGTTTCTATATGCTTTTAGGTCTTTCAGGGTATGTTTGATGAAATTGTGTGCGTTGACATTGGTTGCGTACAGATTGATGATTATTATTTCCTTTTGGTCTATTTCCCCTTTTATTAATATGGAATGTCCTTCTTTATCTCGTTTGATCAATATAGGTTTGAAGTCTACTTTGTCAGAGATAAGTATTGCTACTCCTGCCTGTTTTCGGGGGTCATTGTCTTGGTAAATCTTCTTCCAGCCTTTCATCCTAAGCATATGCTTATTTCTGTCGGTGAGATGAGTCTCCTGTAAGCAACAAATTGTTGGATCTTCTTTTTTAATACATTTTGTCAAATGGTGTCTTTTGATGGGTGAATTAAGTCCATTAACATTAAGCATTAGTACTGATAGGTATGTGGTGATTCCTGCCATTTAGTTGTCTTAGTTGTTTGAAGGTTTGATTGTGCTACCTATCTTGATGTTACTCCCTACTGTCTTGCTTTTTCTTTCCCTTTGGAAAGAAAAAGTTGGGTGTCACTTTCTGTGTGCAGAATCCCTTGCAGAATCTTTTGTAATAGTGGCTTTGTGGTCACATATTGTTTTAGTTTCTGCCTATCATGGAAGACTTTTATTGCTCCATCTGTTTTGAATGATAGCTTTGCTGGGTAGAGTATCCTGGGGTTGAAGTTATTTTCATTCAGTGCCCGGAAGATCTCACTTCATGCTCTGCGTGCTTTTAATGTTTCTGTTGGGAAGTCTGCTGTGATTTTGATGGGTTCACCTTTGTATGTTACTTGTTTTTTCTCTCTTACAGCCTCCGATATTCTTTCCTTAGTTTCTGAACTTGTTCTTTTAATGATGATATGTCATGGAGTAGTTCTATTTTGATCTGGTCTGTTTGGTGTCCTGGAGGCCTCTTGCATCTGTATGGGAATATCTTTCTCTAGATTTGGGAAATTTTCCATTATTATTTTGTTGAATACATTACTCATTCCCTTCGCTTGCACCTCTTCTCCTTCTTCGATGCCCATGATTCTCAAGTTTGGTCTTTTGATGGAGTCAATGAGTTCTTGCATTTTCTTTTCACAGGTCTTGAGTTGCTTAATTAATAGTTCTTTGGTTTTTCCTTTAATTACCATTTCATCTTCAAGTTCTGAGATTCTGCCTTCTGTTTGTTCTATTCTGCTGGATTGGCCTTCCGTTTTGTTTTGCAGTTCTGTTTCATTCTGTTTTCTGAGGTTTTTCCATATCCTGGCCATTTTCCTCTTTAATGTTGTCTGTTTTTGTCCTGAGTTCATTTATCCATTTATTCATCATGTTCTCTGTTTCACTTTGGTGTTTATACAGTGCTTCTATGGTTTCCTTTATTTCTTCTTTTGCTTTTTCAAATTCTCTATTTTTGTTGTCTTGGAATTTCTTGAGTGTCTCCTGTACATTTTGGTTGACCCTATCCAGTATCATCTCTATAAAATTCTCATTGAGTACTTGTAATATGTCTTCTTTTAAATTATTCTTGTGTGTTTCATTGGGTCCTTTGGCATAGTTTATCTTTATTTTGTTGGAGTCTGGATCTGAGTTTCTGCTCTCTTCCTTCCCCTCTGGTTCCTGTACTAATTTTTTGCTGTGGGGAAACTGGTTTCCCTGTTTTTTCTGTCTTCCCGTCATTGTCTTTGGTGTTGTTACTGTCCCTGTACTGTGTGCAATTAAGTATTTTCTAGCTTGTAATAATAACAATGGTAATATTTAGAATGGAAGGGTGAACTGAGATGGAAAGCAAGAAGTTAAAGAAAAGGGGAAAACAAATATACAGACAAGAGGGAGAAATCAGAACAAGGTATCAGACAAGAGAGTTTCAAAGGTATAAACAGGGAGTGTTAGTGTACTAATCGACAGTAAGCTGAACAGACATTAGAGAGACAGAGAGAGGATTGAAAATCAAAGATAAAAAAAATAAAAAATAAGTAAATGAAAGAAATATCTATATATAAAAATGAATTAAAATAAAATGGAAAATAGAAAATTAAAAAAAAAAAAACAAAAAACAAAAAACTTCCAAGTTTATATGCAATGCAATTTCAGTCTTAATAATTTGGGTGTCCGTCTCAATCTCCAGTCCTAGAGTTGGTGCCTCAGATGTTGTTCTGTAGTTGTCTCATCAAAGGGGATGCATAAAGTAGAACAAAACTACACACTCACACACACACACACACACACACACACACACACACAAAAGCCCCACTAAGTGTCCCAAGTTCAAATGCAATACAGTTTCAGTAAGTTTTTCAGCTTGCAGGTGTAATTCGGTTGTTCTCTCATCAAAGGTAGGGAGAAAAAGAAAAAAAAGAGTCTGGAGACAGTTCTGAGAGTGGTATCTGCAACTGTGGCTTGCCTGCCTGCTGCTCTGAGCTTGCTGTAGCTGGCGGCGTTATTTATGCAGATCTCTGGGGTGAACTTAGCACTCACCTAGTCCCAAGGAAAGCAGTTTTATTGATAATGTCATTTACTTTCACCATTATCAAAATCAATACTGTTAGCTGAAAGATATCACTGGGGTATGATTTCCAGAAACTGGAAGAAAAAAATCCTGAAATTATAATGGGCCGGTAGATATTTTTAAAGCATTAAAACTAGCAAATGAATATAATATTATAAAGTTATATTATCATATCACCATTTTGCAAGTGCTAATAAGATAATGTATCCAAGTTATTTTCATCAGCTGCTGACATTATAAGATATAGATGGCATAGTATTGTATGAACTGTGAGCAAAATACAAATTTGAAGTATTCATGGCCAAACAGCCTCAAGTAGGGATATAATCAGGTCTCTAGCCTTAATCACAAATGAATATAAACTATATGGGAACATTTGTACTGAAACTTAAAAATACAGTCAGTATAATCTAGGAGGTGTGAATCTTTACTAATCAGTAAAATAGAGAAAAAACAAACTGATTTCCATCAACAAATTACTTGTTGGAAAATAGGAAAATGTAAGAGGAATGAGAGAGAGCCTAACAACCAACACTGCCTGATATGACTAAAATTTGAGCTACAAGTAGAAGCCAGGTATGCACATTTTAGGTTTTCTACTGGTTACATTAAGACAAATTGTTAAAAGGTGAAAGTAATTTTAACATTTTATTTTATCAACATGTGCATAAGATTTTTATTGCAAGGAACTGACTTACCTCGTTGTGAGGGCTTTCTTGGCAAGTTTGAGGTGCACTGGGTAGGTTAACAGACTGGCAACTCTTGGGCAGAAATTGATCCTGCGGAGTAGATGTCGCTTTCTTCTTCAGGGAACCCTGTTTCACTTTAAAGGCCTTACAACTGATTGAAGGAGGCCCATGCAGATTGTTGAAGTAAGGATAGTTTTCTTAAAGTCCAGTGACTGTATAGGCTAATTACATTGACAAGATATCTTTGTAGGTATTTTGGGTTAGTCCTCTACTGAACAAGTAGATACTACAAACTAGACAATAGACACATAAAACTAATTATCATACCAAGGAATCATTTATAAAGAAGGATTTTTTATAGACTGAGATTTGGGTCCTAGGATTATTTATTGCTATTGACTTGGTCACTATTTATAGAAAAGTTAGAAAAACTTTTTAAAAACATAAAATATTTTAAATTTAAATGATGCTTCATATTCAAATCCAAGATTTTTTTGCCATCAATAACTGGTTTATTTTTTGATTGCTATACTAGGGGTACATTGTGGCATTTACAAAATTTCTTACACCCCCTCCATCTTTTTCCTTTAATATTTATATTTTTATCTTCTATTTCACCTTTTTCTCACAGTGCCAATCTACTTACCAACTACATTAGTGTGAATATTCATTTCCTTCACCTCAAAATATACACTTAGCTTTAGGATCACTGCTGCAACCCTAATATGAAGAATTTGTTTACTGAATCTATTTTAAAGTATTTACTGGAATACCCTTTGTCCTTAGAATATATGTCATTAGAAGAATACAAACATTTTTTGAAATAAATAATTTTTATTTTTAGCACAGTTTTAGATTCTCAAAAAACTGAGTTGAAAGTAAGGAAATTTGTCATACACACCCTGTCTCCACACAACCATACTCTATTGACAGGCTGCATGAGTAATACATTTGGTACAATAAATAAACATAAATAAATACATCATTATCTCCCAAAGACCACAGCATACATTAAATTTCATTCTTTAAGTTCTATATTATATAGATTTAATAAATATTTGGTACTTATCCACCATTGTAGTATTATACTGAATAATTTCACTACCCTGAAAATCCTCAGTGCTCTGTTCATCCATGCTTTCTTCTGGCAACTGGTGACAAGTGATTGTTTTACTATTTCTGTAGCTTTGACCTTTCTATTCTAGGATCTCTCTCTCTGTTCCTCTCTGTCTGTCTCTCTGTCTCTCTGTGTCTCTGTCTCTGTCTCTCTGTGTCTCTGCCTCTGTCTCTGTCTCTCTGTCTCTCTCCCTCTCTCTTGGAGAGATTATAAAGAATTTATTCATGTTACTGTAGAACTCAGATGCTGAGAATATGCACAGTATGTTACCTTTAAGCTGGAAATGCAGAAGAATGGATTGTGGCCTCTGAGTCCAAAATGCTTGTAAACCAGGAAAGTCAAACATAACTTCCAGCCTGAAATCGCAAAAAGTTCTCTATCTTAGCTGAACCAATTAGGTAGAAAGAATGCAAATCTCCCTTTTCTAACTTTTTTCTTTCTATTCAGACCTTTAATAAATTGGATCTAATAACATTCTCACAGTCATACCCAGAAATAATGCTTAACCAAATATCTGAGTAACCATGGCCCAGTTAAATTGATGAATAAGATTAAACATGATAAATGAACTCCTTGTCAACATGGCACAAATATGCGGCTCCTTAAACTCCATGTAATCCCTAAGTAAAGAAAATAATAAGGTCATAATTATGTTCAACATGCTATGACTATCTTATTTACAATTGAAAATGCACTAAACACTTCTCCAGAAAAGGAGATAAAGTCCTGAAGTGATGTTTACTTTTCTCCTGATATCCCATAACATATATATTTATGATGTGCCATGAATAAAACCTAATACTATGATAGAAAGTCAATACCTCTTATGTTTAGGAGTGTCACATGATGTTTTGTTAAAGTATGTTATGTTATGTTATATGATAAAAAAACAAGAAGAAAATAAATACTTGAAATACATACACAAATTCAAAATCAAATAAGAAATGTAGGAATATGCATGATAATTAGCAATCTTAATTTCTGTAGCTGGTAATATGATTTTAACTGGTGTTTATAACTAACTTTTTCCACAAGATTATTCTATATTTATTTTGCTTTCAGCAAGCATCTTAGCTGGTTAGGATTCTTCATCTGCTGTGATGACCCAAATTCCATTCCAAAGCTTCTGGACCATTAATAGTCTTGCCTGGTTTGAGCTACTGTAGTTTTCCATAGTAGTCATAGGACATTTCAATACTAATGAACTTCCTATATTCAAGACATGCTCTTCACCACCACTGTGGAGTCATAATCCAATTTCTTCTTTGCAGTCAGGAACAACCAACCCAGGCAGCACAGAAACTTTCTTCCTTGCTTCTCAGATACATGAGAAGCCCAAACTTGTAGATTAGTCGTTTTTCTTTTCTCTTTTGTTATTATTTTGCTAGCATAAATTAATTGTACAAAGTAGTTTCATTGTGACATTTACAGCATACATACACATTACATACTTTGATCAAATTCACTCCATCTATATTACCCCTTAACTGTAGTAGTCTTTAATTTCTAGTTCAATGGAATCATTATTCGTCTTTTGGTGAAATTTTCCACCCTCTAGAACAAGAACTCTAGATTAGTTGAACAAAAATTCATAGAAACCAGAAGCAAGTTGGTATTGAGTGTGTCACTACAGATAACAGTGATCAGTTCCCTATCAACTTCCACCCATGAATTCTGGGCAGGTGAATCCTGACTAAGGGGGAAACAGCACCACCTCATGTATTTTAGTGATTTTGAACATACACAGCCTATGGAAAACCTTTCTCTAGCCTTCGAGTTATTGCTATCTGCTGGTGCTCTAAAGGTCATTTTACAATCCTATCAATTCGGCTGACTCAGGATGTTAGCAAACATGGAGCGATGAGTAATCACACCCCACTGCCCCTCCTATATTGCTGCAAAGTGAGTTCCTTGATCAGAAACCGTGCTGGATAGGACATTCTGTCGGTCTTTGGGTGTAGTTTTGGCAGAGCACCACATGTAGGGAAGATAAGTCAATATCCAAAGTAAGTTTCTAACACATAAAGAACAAAGTGGTTTTACTTTCATTATGGGAGCATCCAATGCAATCACTATGACACCAGACAGTTGATTTACCCAGGTCTCATATTGGAAATTTATTATTGGTCCCTGCTAATGACAGATTTGGCTCATGGCAGTGGTTGTAGCCAGGTAAGTTTTGGTGAGAGACAGCCCATGTTGATGAGCCCATATTTAACCATCATCCTGCCAGTGTGATTCTTTTCATGAGCATATTGTTGACCAAGTTCACGGGGAAAGAAGCTGGCTGATATCCACAAAACTTATCATCCTATCCACTTGATTTTTAAACTCCTTTGCTGACATCACACTTTGGTGAGTATTCACACAAGACACAAATAACAGCGCCAAAGAGATCTATTCATGTAATGAATTTTCCAATAATTTTCCTTCCAAGAACTTCACCATCCAACCAACCCATTGCATATCTGGCCATTTCTTCCTCTAAGCAAAGTGAATAACTAGTACACTGTTTGTGCCACTGGAAGATTTCCTGTTACCATGGTCTTTCAGGGATATTTCAAATGGGGCTGTAATTCTGTAGAGCATATTTTGTGAAGGTGCTTGCATAAGTTGCTGAACCAGACCAAGACCTGTTCTTTCTCTATTATAAGAAATTTCCCATGAAGCAATAGAAACAAGCTGGAAGAGAAAAGCAGCATAGTGGGAGTAGGAACTATGAGAATTTGGACTATTGAGTGTGCAACTTAGTTTTGCCTTTAGAGCCAACATGGGCCTGATCACTTATATATGACTTCCATACTTGATATGACTTCTATTTGAGCACTACTTTGCACACTCAACATTGTGGCTTGCTGGGTCAAATAATAGTCAATGGGTGATAGGAATTTCAGGGCACATGGTAAGTTGAAGGCCATAGGTAATTTTGCACTTTTACTAAAACTGACTAACAGATCAAAAACCATTTTTCAAAAAGTGGGTAGTTATCTCCATAGAATTGCAGGGCATTAGTCCAAAGTCTTAAAGACTTGAGCTGCAATTTACTTATAGGGGCCTGTGAAAGATCCTAAACACCGTCACTGCATGCCACTGCCACTGACACTTCGAGTACCACTGGAGATGCTAGATTGTATGGCTTAAATTGTAGAGCAGCATGCACAAAAGCCTGATCCTAAATCTTCACTTATTCTGGGTGTCACTCAAAATTGGTAGTTTTTTGGGTCATTCAATGAATGGACCAGGGAATATCAAAATCCAAAGAGGTCCACTAGGTGTGGTGCCTCTTTTTTGTGTATGAAAGGGATCATATATTAACATACTTTTAACCTTAGAAAGGATATCTCAGTATGTTCAATAATGCTGGGCAACTACAAGTTTTGCTCAAGTAGAGGGCCTATGAAATTTTATTGGATTCATTTCTAAACCTCTAGCCATACAAATATATTTCAATAAGTTGAAAAATCAGGCTCCTTCTTTCTGTATAGGTCTAGCTAGCATAAAGTCAGCAGCAAAGTATTGGACTAGAGTAATATCTTATGGAGTATAAAGGCGATCAAACCATCTGTCAATTAAAATATGATATAGGGCAGGAGAAGTGATATACCTGTGAGAGTGAGTTAAGGTGATTGATGGGTCTACCAGAGAGCAACAGCTCTAGTGGATCTTATGGGCATGTGTGAAGAAAAATGCATTTGCTGGATCATTAGTTCCATACCAGGTACTAAGAAATATGTTTGTTGTTAAATCAGTGTAATCATATCTGGAACAGCAGCTAAAATTGTATTGTATTACCTGGTTAATCTCATGATATTCCACTGTTTCTTCAGCATCTATTCACCTTTGGCACAAGTTAGCAAGTTGAATGAAAATATATGAGTTGCAACATCTATATCCATTAAATTCCTAGAAGTGATACTAATCTCTTCAACCCCTTCAAGAACACAGTATTGCTTTGGTTTTATTTTTACAGGAAAAGTAGTTCTAGTGGCTCCCATTTGGCCTTTATAATAGCCCTTAATATACAGGGAACCAATGTGGGGCTCTTTCCAGAAACTGAACATATATGTTGCAATTATGCATTCCAAAACTAAAAAAATAATTATAAGATGGGGATGCTGATTGTATTAGTTTTGCATTATGCAACAGAACACATGTGCCATGCTAATTTTTAAAGGAAAAGAGATTCATTTAACTAAAAGTTCTGAAACTTTAGGTGGCAACCTATTTCTGCCACTGACTTTGGCCTAATATGGTGGGAGAATGTTAGGAGACAGGATGTACTGTAATATGCACTTGAGCTAAAATTCCATTGATCACATGACCTACATAAGGCCCCTACTCTGGTTATGGTACTGGAAGTAGTGTCAATTCAGAGCCATTATCCAGTAGTCCCTTACAAAACACCTAGAGATTAGACTACAGACTTCTAAATAACATAGTCAATGATGAAATATAAAGAAAAATTTGAAGAGACTTCAAACTGAATAAATGAAAATGTGTACCTCTTTTCTTCCAGACCTACAAGTAGGATGAAAACTACAGAAAGACTCTAAATATGAGAACAAAGTGTGATCCACAGAGGGGCCTGCTAAAGTCCAAAAGAACTGTTTGGATTTTAAAATTTAGGGAGACAGAAATCTAAGGAACATGTGTGGGAATGTATGCTAAGAGTGTGGGAGAATGACAATTATAAAGCTGAATTAGGTGAACATTATTAATATTGACTCACTAAGCAGACATTGCACATTTAATGTAGGGAAGTTGAAAGGATAGTATTTTATTTGTTTGTTGGTCAGCTGAAATATGGACCAAAGGGGGCTCACAATAATAAAATGAAAAATGCTATATTTTCTATTGGTTCAGTTGGGGAAGAAATTCAAAGACTTAGAAATATTGGAATTTTAGAACAGGTTTGTTGTTTAAGACCTACTTACCTACTCAGTCCTGAAGAAATACTTTTCATCAATATTGGGACAAAAACATTTGTGACAACAGTCCCAGCATCCTGAGGTACTTAGTGATCACTTGTCCTCTGTAAGCTGATCATATAACAGGAACTACAGTCATTGAATTGGGAAACCTAGGTGCAAGGTGAAGAATTGGACTCCATGGTTGCAGGCACTGAATGGTGGCATTGACCCTTCCAAGGCAAGCAGAGAGCATGGTTTCCATAATGGACAGAATTCTCCAAGTTGTGCAGGCCTATAGTTTTGGCTAATTGTTTATGATATTCCTTGAAATGAAAAAGACAGGAAGCCTAGTAAATTTTTAATTGATCTACAAATGCAGAAAAATTCCAGGGCAAATGAACAAAGATATAATGTACCATACTCTGTCAATCACTTTCTACACTTGAGAGAATTTATAAACATGGAATCCCTTGAATAAAGAAAAAGGCAGATCCTCTTGAAGAAGGAACAATCAAAAAATGTTTACTGTTAAGCATTATCCAAGCCTTTCCCAGAGGGATCTATATCCTACTACCCAGGGTTGCTTGAATTTTTTAAGGAAAATTTGGATACAACTGTATTTCTCATCTGTTAGTAAGGTTTTTTTGTTATTGTTTCTTATTTCCTCTGGCTTATTTCAAGACATTTTTTCTTTGTATCTGATTTTCTGTAGTTTGAACATGATACAGCTAAGTATTTTGTTGGTGACTTATTGTTTGTTTGCTATCATGTATCCTTCTTGATGTCCTCTGAACTTCCTGGTCTGATTTGTTGTCTGACATTAAGTGAAGAAATTCTCATTATTTCTTAAAATATTGTTTTTGATTGCTTTCTTTTCTGGTACTCTTACTACATGTGTATTGCACTATTTCTTGGTTGCTCCATGGTTCTTGAACATTCAGTTTTAATTTTCTTCCTTTTTAGAGTTCTATTTCCTTTTGATTTTCCATTGTGGAAATTTGCGTTGTCAGAATCTCAAGCTCATAGATTCTTTTCTCATGTGTATGGAGTTGACTAATGGACCTATCAAGAGCATTCCTCATTTTTGTTAGCATATTTTCTATTTTTAACATTTTTTTGAGTCTGATTTTTACTTTCTGCTTAAATTATCTGTCTTCCATTAAAGCTACTAGCATATTAATCATAGTTGTTTTATTTAAAATACTAGTCCAAAAATTCCAACACTTTTCCTGTGTATTCTCTAGGTCTGATAGCTTTCTATTCCTTTTAAACTGAGTATTTCACTTTTTAGTGTGCCTTATCATCTTTCATTGAAATGAAGACATGATGTACTGACTATAAGAAACTGTGGTGATTGGTCTTTAGTAATGTAATGGTAGAGCCTGGGGGAAGTATAAATATCATGTATTTTTCTGAGCCTAGATAGGTTAGGCTCTGATAAAAGCTTAGCAGGGTAGACTTTGATAAAATGGTTCCTCCTGAGAGAAAGTATTATTAAGCAGAACAGACTACTCTAGCATATTTCAAAATTTTCCCTTCCCTTGTTGTAAGCATGAAGGGATTGTTCTGTAACATTCACTGTAAGATCTCAGAATAGCTTGTGAAAGAAAAAAAACACAAAAGTGTGTGACACTGCCTATGACTGTGTTCCCAGGAGTTTCACACTCTCAGCATTGCCCATGTAGCATCCAGCAATTTATCAATTATAGTTCAGAATTCTTACCCCAGTACTGATTTCCTACAGGGGTTTCTTCTTATGGGTTTGTGTTGCCTTAAATTGTAATTCTCTGTGTCTGCCTGTCTTTACCATTTTAGGGACAGAGGTTTGCCCTTTGGCCCCTCTTCTCTGCCAGATCTATTAGGAATCATTTGTTTTTCATCTCTTTTGTTTGTTGTGAATGTGGAGTGGCAACTGGAAACAAGACACTGATATTCTCTCAAACAACTTTGCTTTAGTTACTTGAAATAATTATTATCCAGTGAAGTTGTGCCAGTGTGGCAGAAAGCCCTGTTGATCCACAATATTTCATACATAGAACTTTGCATGATATACACTATTTGAGTGTTGGCAGGACCAGTAACTTGCTTTTAGCAATAAATATAATTAAGGTTATATACATACATATGTTCACATAATGTGATTATGTGAAATTATAATGCCATTTTGCAAGGAGGGCATTACTGATATTATGAAGCAAGCAAACATGTTGGCAAACACTATGTGGTAAGGATTGAGGTAGTCTTCAGTCCTTGTTACAGCAAGAAATGTGGCCCCTCAGTCCAAGAGAACAAAAGGCTGCCAACACCACACAAGCATCTCAGTGACTCTTTCCTTAGCTGAACCTAAAGAAAACCCAATCCTTAATTGCAACTTCGTGAGATCCTGAGAGCAAACCTTGTTTCAAGTCTCTAAATTCATGATGATACTTTCATACTTCAGTGAATAACCAATATATCTGGCAACTGAATACAAGTTCAAGTTAAACTGTTTGATTTGACTTTCAGGCTTTAGGGTATCAAATACATTTGTTTGCTGGAAGGAATGATGCAACTTTTGATAGTGGTGTTTGCCAGTTATCCTTGGCAAATTACATTGAGCAAATTCTTCAATGATCAAATTCCATCTTGGTTTACTACACCTTGTAACTATGGGACACAAAAGTAAAAAAATCAGTAAATATGAAATATAGTGTATTTTACACATTAGGAGCACAGATGCTTTTTTTACTTCAAAGGAGAAATAAAACTTAAGTAAATTATAGGACTAAGAAAAATTTCCTTATGCAGTATATCAATTTAGGTAGGTTCATCTTGAGAGCCAAGTTTTGAAATTCTCCTCTTATTCAATTTAAAACTTCTAGTTGGAGGCTTGTTACAAAAACTAAACATAGATCTGCCATATAATCCAGCAATACCACTCCTAGGGATATACCCAAAGGAATGTGACTCAGGTTATTCCAAAGGCATCTGCACACCCATGTTTATTGCAGCACTAATCACAATAGTCAAGCTATGGAAATAACCAAGATGCCCCACTACCGATGAATGGGTTAAGAAAATGTGGTATTTATACACAATGGAATTTTACTCGGCCACCAAGAAGAATGATATTTTGTAATTCGCAAGAAAGTGGATGGAACTGGTGAACATCATCTTAAGCAAAGTTAGCCAGACTCAGAAGGCCAAAAATCTCATATTCTCCCTCATATGCGGATTATAGACCTAAAACAAATGCAGTAATATTATTGGACATGCACACACTAAGGGGAGAACATATACAGGAAGAATAAGGAAAGGGAAGGAAACCTAAAACTTGAAAGTGGTTGATGTGCTCACTGTACAGAAGTGAATAAAGTAATCTTAAATTGGCAGAGACGACTATAGGAAGGTGACTGGTAAGTAGTGAAGACATTTGGTAGAGATGAACCACTGCTGGTTATAATACACATGTGCATGGGAGCAATGATAGAAATCTCTCTGTATAGCTATCTTTATCCCAAACTAGCAAAAATGCTATTTATTTCATATTATCTCTTATGTTTTCTCTTCAACAAAATTGGAGAAGAGGCAGAACAGGTTCTGTCTGGAAGCAAGTTGGGGCCTGGCCCAAAAATGTACGCACATATGAATAAATGTATAAACAATAAAAAACAAAACAAAAAAAAACCTAGTTGTAGCATTGAATAAGTCACCAAAATTGTCCCTTTTGTAATCTATAAAGCTTGCCTACATAAATGTTAAGATATCTTCCAGCTTTAAATTCTAGTAATTTTCTGAAATGGACAGGACATTGTCAGAACAACAATCAGGACACTCTGGGGGAATAAAATCCTACTCAATCAGTTTTAAATCAAATATCCGTAAATATTTTGACCTAGATGTGTTTCAATTTCATATTTTTCATGGTTGGTTTGACACTTGTATATGTAGGAGGACTAGAAATTATAGTGCTTTTGAGAAAGTATAGGCTAAATACGATGACTGCTATATGTACTGATTTTTATTAATTGAATAACTCTCAATAGTATTTTTTCTCTTCTTTAGATTACATATCTAATTAGTTAAATGTTTTTAGAACTATATTTCTATTAACTTAAAGACCTTGAAAATTGTATTATTTGTAAATTTGAAGTGATCTATCTGAAAAAATAGGAAATGAAACTTCCTTTATTTGTGATCTGCTTAAAGGAATTAATTTAAAACAAGTACTCAATATTTTGTTCTTGGTTTCAGTGAATCACCTTTACAGATAAGTTATGTGCATATTTAGAAATATCAGAAGCCGCTGCTTTATAATTAGGATATCCATATATAAGCATATCTATCGAGGGCACTTGGGAAGGCAGGCTTCACTTAGATTTGCTTATCATAGGATCACATTCCAGTTAAATACAGACTAGCTTTCTAGTGTGAAATACAAAACAAACAACGTGTCCTCAAAGGCTAATGTTTCACTTGCTTTTTAGTGAAGCAATGGAAGAAAATGATAATACAATAGTATCTCACAGTGTGAAATGTACAAATTTGGATAGAGAGGGAATGTGTTATCATTGGTTAATGTTCAAATGTTCACTTTTCATGTGAAGCAACTAGATTGAACCATAAAACGATTGATTCGCCCTGAAATGTTGGCAAAACAAGGAAGTAGTAGGAGTTAGGAAGTTATCCTGAGCATAATTAAAGTACTTACTAAGCTGCAAAAATAACATATTTAATATTTACAGTACATTAAGTGAGGAACAACTATGGCCTTTGTATAACGTCAGGAAGCAAAGATTGGACTTAATATGTAAATGTTTCTTTTTCTGTGTCACTATTTGTAGTCCTGTTCCTTTCTAGATGGCTCACATGACTACTTTCACCTTTCCTTTATATCCAACACAATGCTCATCAAGAATCTGTTCCTAGTGAACTTTATCCATTTTGTTTCATAGATTCATGAAATGTATGGCTATTATCATTGGAACATAATTTATAAATAATTTAGTTTAGTCCCATTTGTTTCCGCAACTAATAAAAATAACCATGTCACATATATATGTATGTTCTGTATGCAGTCAGGTGTGTACATGTGCTCATGCATTTCTAATCATCGTGTGCTAGCATGTTCTTTTCATCAACAAATTATACCTACAGTCACCTGGGAAAATGCTTTTTTAATAAATTATATTTTCATCCTTAGATAGTTGAGAAAACTGTAGTTACAAACTAAATCTTTTGGTAAGATATCTAACTGATGTCAGATTTACCCAATCCTGGATTTACTGAGGTGAATGCTCAAAAATGTCAGTAATATAATATAAAACAACAATTTTTTAAATGGAAATATTCTGGAAACCTCAAAATAATCAGACAAAATGATAGAACCTAAAGATGAAAATCTACTTACGTTGCCTTCAATATTCTAACAGCTTCATGTATGTTCTATAATAGGATATTGACTAATTTATAATTCATACTTGAAGATTGGATGACACATTTCCTCTTGAATATGATATATAACACAGGAATTCCATGTTGAGTGAAGTAATGATACTGGCAGCATCAACAGTAATGCTTTCTGCCAGGCAATGCAATGCAAGCTTCACATTGAATATATGCAGAGAGAAATGCTTCTTGATAGGTACTTTATTAGAAATGAGAAAGCTGAGTTGGACAGTGGAAAGTCTATTGAAGGAACAGAATTGGCAGCAGCACTGGGATTTTATACAGTATATCAGTGATGCCATACTATGAGTGTGATTAGCAACTCTGCTCTTCTCTCTTCTGTTTTCAGAATGATCAGTTCTAATGTTTAATTAGAAATGGATTTGTGAAAGGGCCTCATTCATAGAACTTTTGGAAGCACTGAAGAAAAAAACTCTATGCACATTTCCAGGAATGACTACTTGAACTACCACCTCAAACTAGCTTAAGTTTCTTCTACTGTGAGAAAGCATCTGAATTAGGAAAGCAGTATGAGAGCTCTCAGCTTCAGAATTGTCCCAACAGTTCTGTGTAATTAATGAACTGTCAAATGCAGATTATCCACATGGCTGTTAATTCTAAACTCCCATGTCCTGTGTCACATTTCACACTATCAAAATTAATTTTTCCTAATTCTGTCTCTTTAGGTAACTTAATTCCAAAGCTAAGCTTCATGCAGGTGTATCTGATTAGAAAAATCTGTATCGTGAGTGTGCACCTTTGTGAAATGGTGTTTTGGGGTGTGGGACCATTGAATGAACCAGAAAATTTAGAAGCATGTCATAATAGTGTGGACAACATCTATTGATAACTATGTGTGTGCAGATATAAATGCATACTACCTTACATGAAAATTCACACCTGGATATTAAAGAGTAAAATGTATTACCTATATTTGCTGCTTTTGGCAAAGGCTATGCTAGAGAATAGGATTAGAAAACATAATGTGACCCTAATATCACCATGTTTCACTGGCATAAACAAAGTTATACCAATTAGAATTATTATCTCTTTTGAGTAAAAGTTCTTCAAATGTGGTGAGAACTTTTGTCTACTAATTTCTCCATATTCAGTGGTCCTCTTAACATATATGTACATAAAATACATTCCCCTATAAGACTGCTTCATCGTTAAGATGGTTTATTGAGAACATTAGGGAAGTTAATATCAGGTCAACACATATAAATGGATAATGTAGAGAGCAAACAATGCTCATTTTCAAGAAGAATCATCTCCATTTATTCCCATGTGTAGAGTCACATTGTTAAATATCAGCAGAATATTATCTATCTGCCTCAAGGAGTTCACATTAACTATTTTATAGGTTTTTTTGTGGTAAAATAGAGGCTAAAATATGTTTGGGATTTTCACAAGACTCCGGAAATTAATTCTTAAAATAATTTTTTGGAATAGATAACTTAAATATTATTACTGTTATGTTTACTGTGAAGGAATAAAGGCCAATAGAGTAGAAGTAGACAGGAAACAGCCTGCTCAGCAGGCCTAGGTTACTCCAATTCTACAAAATCTAATGAAATTCTGTTTCCAGGACTCAAGCTTATAATTTTCCTGAGATAATTTTTGAGTCAGTAGATTATTCTACCTTATGAGACAATTTTTGCATGCTTGATACCTTGGACAACTCTGTTGTATCAGTTATCCTAACAATATCTTTTATGGCTAATGCCTATTTTTGATGGTGGTAGGAGTGGAATGGTAAAGAGGTGGAATCTGAGTAGATAAGTAGAATCATCCTAGTAAGGATTGGGTGAGTTTTCCCCACTGGAAAAACTTCACATTTGTGTCACATGTACCTGTCTCCTTTGCTAATTTTGTTGCCTATCCTCTTTCTATAATGAACCATAACCATGCACTCAAGATCCTATGGTTTCTGTAAGTCTTTCTAATGGATCTTTGAGCCTGAACATGGTCACTAAAAACCCCTGACAGAATAAGATGTCCTAAATATCACAGAAATAAATTTCTAGTACTAATCACAAGATTTTTAATGAAAAACATGACATACTTTCTTTTAGCACATTTAACATATAGGTATGTTTACATACATATATATACATAAATATCTTTCTATATATTAACATATATATATATATACATAAACATCTATCTATAAACATATATATATATATATATATCATAACTATGCAGAACCATGGGCATATTGCTTGTCCATTGGAAAGTTCAAGTATATGAACAGGGGTAATTTTTCATTTAACATTCACCAATATTTTCTTAAAGTACTGGAATATTCATTGCTCATGAAAAGTAGAGCACAGCTACATTTTATAAGTAAGATATTATAGGCAAAAATTTTTTAATGGCTTCTATTTTTTACCTTTATTTAGAGATGAGAATATATGGCACTCCCTGAATTTCTCTGTTATTGTTTGGAAATGTCCAGTGTAGAAAATAATTGATCCTTGTTTTCTATAATCTCAGTGAGTAGTTCTCCCTCTGGCTTACTTTGAATAATGCTAAAGCCATCTTTGGTGAGCAAATGTCACTAGCATGGCATACTGTAGGTACAAGAATTTCATTGGGAGTGTTAATTCAATCCTGTTTTTCTAGTTTAACTACCTTTTTAATTTTGAATAAGGCAATAATTGATATTTGATACACATTCTTGTTCCTTAGATTTATTTTATTTTAAAAACATTTTAATTAATGTGTAATTGCAGATATTTATGGGGTATGGTGCATTATTTTAAAAATGTAAACAATATCTAGTATTCAAAGCAAGGTGGTTAGCTTTTCCATAACCTAAAACACTTAGCATTTCATTGTTAAATTTTGAGAGTATTTAAAATTCATTCTACTAATTATTTATGAATTCAGGTTAAAATACATATATACATGGAAATGTCATAATGAGACTCCTTGTATAGCTATCTTAAACAAACAAAAATGTCTTTTTTCAAAAACCAAAAACAGGATGAATGGTGACTAGGGTACTGAAGCAGACAGTGTTTGCTCTGTGAATCAAAAACCTTGCTGAAATGCTGGAGCCACACTTGGTGGAAATAAAGCACAAAGGAGAATCAAAACTTCAACATCCTGAACCCCTAGCCCGTAGAAAGCTTCTGCATGCCATGTTACATTGAGAAAACAGGAGGGCTCTCATGCTGCTAGACACTGGTGACAAAACAGCTTGGGAGACATTCAGCAGACCAAACAGGTGAGTGCTAAGCATAACATGGTATTCCCACAGCCACCTCTGGGATAAACCAGAGCCACCAGGCACACTGAATCCACCCCACCCACACAATAAACAATGAACTGAAAACTAGCACATGCAGAGGGGGTGGAAACACTGAAAGTGAAGGGGAGAGGGGAAATCTTCACGTGAACTATCAGTAAACAAATGACTGGAAAGGCAGGAAGGCTGACAGCCAGTGAGTGATAAGCCACTGCTTGAAGTAGGGCAGGTAGCAGACCATGCATAGTGAAAAGCCAACTCCAAAGCAGGACAGCTGGTGGAGTACAGAGCTGATCTCCTGAACCTGAGGACATGAGTCAAACTTAAACTGCCACACCTCAGTGAGGGAAGAGCTGACCAAGCAGCTGCTGCTGAAAGACAGGAGAAAAAAAAACACTACCCAATCACTTGACAAGACTAAAATAGAGCTTCTGTTTAAATACCAACACAAGGACTGGAGGAGTAACACCAGAAATTAAACTAAGATTGAATTCTGTTGTTCCTGAATCTGAGTTTTATTTTTTGTTGTTGTTTGTTTGTTTCTTGTTTGCATGTTCTTATTTCCATGTTGATTTCTCTGGGTTTATTTTGTTGTTAGTTTTATTATTGTGAATTAGTTAATACTAAATTACTCCCAGAGAAGGGACAAATATAGCACACACATGTAGCTAAAAACCCAATACAGCCACAAAACAAAATTAAACCAAGGGAAAGAAAACAGGTGATTGAAACCACCAAGTAGCCTACCAAGAACATAGTTGCACAGTACCAAGTGGACTGATGGAAAGAAGAAAAAGTAATGGAAACCATTCTCCCCCAAAAAATAATGTAATGCAAGATTCAGAGGGAAATGAAGAAAACAGATACCCAGTTACAGACTCCAAAAACAAAGATAAATGATGAAAGGAATGCAACGATGTCCATAAGAATAGCCTCACATAAGAAAGCCTGCAAGTAATCACTGAGAATTTCATAGAGAAGTTACTAGAGATGGTTAACCAAAGGATACAATAGGCACTCAAGAAATTCCAAGACACCAAAAATAAAGAATATGAGAAGACACAGAAACAAATAAATGAACTCATAGGAGCCTTAAATAAACACCAAAGTGAAACAGAGAACACTATAAATGAGAGATAAATGAATTAAAGATGAAAATTGACAATATTAAAGAGGAAGTGACCCTTGATATGGAAAACCTCAGAAAAAGAATGAAACAGACATACAAAACACAATGGAAGACCAATCCAGCAGACAAGAGCAAGAAGACAGAATCTCAGAACTCAAAGATGAAATGGTAATTAAAGGAAAAACTGTAGAGCTATTAGTCAAAAAACTCAAGACCTGCAAAAGGAATATGCAAGAACTCACTGAGTAAATCAAAAGACTAAACCTGAGAATTATGGACATTGAAAAGGAGAAAAGATGAAAGCAAAAGGGATTTGTAATATATTCCACAAAATAATAACAGAAAATTTCCCAAACCTACAGAAAGCTAGACTTATTAAGGTATAGGATGCCTCAAGGACACCAAACAGACTTGACCAAAATAGAACTACCACATGACATATTATCATTAAAACAACAACCACAGAGAGTAGAGAAAGAATATTGAAGGCTGTAAGAGAGAAAAAAACCCAAATAACATACAAAGGTAAACCCATCAAAATCACAGATTTCTCAACAAAAATCTTAAAAGCAAGAAGAGCATGGAATGATGTATTCCAGGCATTGAATGAAAATAACTTCAACCCTAGGATACTCTACCCAGCAAAATTATCATTCAAAGAAGATGGAGCAATTCTGATAAGCATAAACTAAAATAATATATGACCACCAAGCCACCACTACAAAAGATTCTCCAAGGAATTCTGCACACAGAAAATGAAAGTAAAAAGAAACAAAAAACAAAAAAAAAAACAAAAAACACCATGAGAGGACAGGTAGTACAAAACCACAGGAAAAGACAAGGAATCAGAGAGTAACGCTGATTTAGCTACACACGATCAAATCCTTAAACAACAAAGACAACTAAATAACAGGAATCATCACATACCTATCAAAATTAACACTGAATGTTACTGGAATTTACTCCCCCATCAAAAGACACCATTTGGCAAACTGGATTACAAAGGAAGATCCAACAATCTTTTGTTTATAGGAGACCCACCTCATTGACAGAAACAAGCGCTTGTTTAGGGTGAAAGGCTGGGAGAAGATTTACCAAGCCAATGGTCCCCCAAAACAGACTGGAGTAGCCATATAAATCTTGGACAAAGTAGACTTCAAACTTACATTAATGAGTTAAAGAAGGACACTCCATACTAATTAAAGGGGAAATACACCAAAAGGAAATAACAATTATTAACCTATATTCACCCAATGTCAGTGCACTCAATTTCATCAAACACACTCCAAAGGACCTATATTCATATATAGACTCCAATACACTGGCAGTGGGAGACTTTAATACCCCCCATCACCAATAGATAGATCATCCAAACAAAAAATCAATAAAGAAATCCTAGAAGTAAATCACACCATAGATCAAATAGACCTAGTTGATGTCCACAAAATATTTCATCATATTTCCAAACAATATATATACTTCTCAGCAGCTCATTGAACTTTCTCCAAAATTGATCATATCTTAGGGCACAAAGCTAGCCCCAGCAAATATAAGAAAGTAGAAATAATCCCATGCATTCTGTCTGATCACAATGCATTAAAACTAGAACTGAACAATAAAAACAACAGCAGAAAGATGCAAACAATTGGAAGTGAACAACACATTGCTCAATGATCAGTGGGTTATTGATGAAATAAAAGAGGAAACTAAAAGGTTCCTGGAAGTTAATGAAAATGAAAACATGATCTGCTGGAACTATGGGACATAGCAAAGGCAGACCAAAGAGGAAAGTATATTATATCCATGAGTGCATATATTAAAATGACAGAAAGATCTCAAATCAATGACCCAATGCTACATCTCAAACTCCTAGAAAAACAAGACCAAGCAAAACCCAAAAGAAGCAAGAGAAGTAATAAAAATAAGGGCTGAAATTAATGAAATAGAAACAAACAAACAAAAACATACAAAAAAATCAATGAAACAAAAAGCTGATTCTTAGAAAAAATAAATAAGATTGGCAGACCTCTGCAAATTTGACTAAAATGAGGAGAGAAAAAATCCAAAGCAGTAAAATCAGAAATGCAAAATGGGAGATAACAGCAAACACCACAGAAATCCATGGAATCATCTATTACTACTTTGAGAACCTATATTCTAATAAATTTGAAAATCTTGATGAAATGGACAGATTTCTCGATACTTATGACCATCCAAAATTGAACCAAGAGGATATTAATCACCTGAATAGATCTATAACGCAAAATGAAACTGAAGCAGCAATAGTCTCCCAAAAAAGACAAGTCCAGGACTTGATGGAGTCTTTGCTGAATTCTATCAGACCTTTAAAGAAGAACTAATACCAACCCTCCTTAAACTGTTCCACGAAATAGAAAGGGAAGGAAAACTGCCTAACTCATTTTATGAAGCCAGTATTACACTCATCCCAAAACCAGACAAAGACACCTCCAAAAAGGAGAACTATAGGCCAAACTCCTTAATGAACATTGATGCAAAAATCCTCAATAAAATAATGGCAATGGAATTCAACAACACGTCAGAAAGATCATACACCACAACCAAGTCAGCTTCATCCCAGGGATGCAGTGGTGGTTCAACATATGCAAATCTATAAATGTAATACAGCACATTAATAGAAGCAAAGACAAAAACCACTTGATCATCTCAATAGATGCAGGAAAAGCTTTTGATAAGATCCAACACCCCTTCATGATAAAAGCTCTAAGAAGGCTAGGAATAGAAGGAATGTACCTCAACATTGTAAAGGCTATATATGGCAAACCTACAGCCAACATTATACTTAACAGTGAAAAACTGAAACCATTTTCCCTAAAATAAGGAATGAGAAAAGGGTGCCCACTATCCCCACTCCTATTTAACACAGTCCTGGATTTCCTAGCCAGAGCAATTAGGCAAGAAGAAATAAAAGGAATACTAATAGATAAGGAAATTATAAAAATATCTCTATCTGCAGATGAAATGATCCTATACCTTAAAGACCCAAATCTACCCAAAAACTACTAGACACCATAAACAGCTGCAACAAGATGGCAGGATACAACATCAACTCACAAAAATCATTAGCTTTTCAGTACACAAACAAACAAATTGAGAAAGAATATATGGAAATAATTACACTTAAAACAGCCTAAAAAAAATCAAATATGCAGGAGTAAACTTAACAAAGGATGTGAATGACCTCTACAAGGAGAACTACAAACCTCTGAAGAAAGAGATCAAGGAAGACCACAGGAAGACCACAGAAGGTAGAAAGTACTCCTGTGCTCATGGATTGGTAGAAACAACATAGTAAAAATGGCTATAATACCAAAAGCAATCTACATGTTTAATGCAATTTCCATCAAAATCCCAATGATATTCATCACAGAGACTGAAAAATCTACCCCAAAGTTCATTTGGAAACACAAGAAACCATGAATAGTCAAGGCAATATTCAGCAAAAAGAGCAATTCTGAATGTACCACAATACCTGACTTCAAACTATATTACAAGGCCATAGCAATAAAAACAGACATGAAGACCAGTGGAACAGAATAGAGGACCCAGATATGAATACACATAGCTATGTCCACTTCATTTTTGACAACGGTTCTAAAAACATACAATGGAGAAAAGACAGCCTCTTCAACAAATGTTGCTGGGAAAAGTGGTTCTCTGTCTGCAAAAATCTGAAACTAGATCCATTGTGTATCACCCTGTGCTAGTATCAACTCAAAATGGATCAAGAGCCTTAATATCAATCCTGAAACTCTGAAGTTAGTACAGGAAAGAACAGGGAATATTCTGGAAGCAATAGGTACAGGTAAGGACTTCCTCAATGGAACCCCAGCAGCTCAGCAACTAAGAGAAAGGTTGGACAAATGGGATTACATAAAATTAAGTAGTTAATTAATTTCTTCTGCACAACAAAACAATGGTCTCTAAACTAAAGAGACCACCCACAGAATGGCAGAAAATATTTACCAGCTATACATCAGGCAAAGGACTGATAAGAATATACAGGGAGCTCAAAAAACTAAACTCTCCCAAAATCAATGAACCAATAAAGAAATGGGCAACTGACTAAAGAGAACTTTTTCAAAAGAAGAAATTCAAATGGTCAAAAAACACATTAAAAAAATGCTCACCATCTCTGGCCATAAAGGAAATGCAAATCAAAACCACACTAAGACTCCACCTCACCCCTGTTAGAATAGCTATTATCAAAAACACCATCAACAAGAGGTGTTGGCGAGGATTTGGGGAAAAAGGAACCCTTGTACACTGGTGGTGGGAATGCAAGCTAGTGCAACCACTTTGGAAAACAATGTGGAGGTTTCTTAAAAAAACTAAGCATAGATCTGCCATATTATCCAGCAATCCCACTCCTAAGGATATACCCAAAGGAATGTGACTCAGGTTACTCCAGAGGCACCTGCACACCCATGTTTATTGCCACACTATTCAGAATAGCCAAGTTATGGAAACAACCAAGATACCCCACTACTGATGAATGGATTAAGAAAATGTGGTAATTACATTCAGTGGAATTTTACTCACCATAAAGAAGAATGAAATCATCATTTTCAAGAAAACGGATGGAACAGGAGAACATCATTCTAAGCAAGGTTAGCCAGGTTCAGAAGACCAAACATCATATGTTCTCCCTCATATGTGTACTTTAGATCTAGGGCAAATACAGCAATGTTGTTGGACTTGGGTCACATGATAAGGGGAGAGCACATATGGGAGGAATGGGGATAACTAGGAAACCCAAAACTTGAAAGCGTTTGATGTCCCCACTGCAGAGGAGCTAATATAGTAACCTTAAAAGAACAGTGGTCAATATGGGAACGTGACTGGAAAGTAGTGAAAAGGTCAGGTAGATATGAATCAACTTGGGTTGTAACTCATTTGTACATGGAAGCAATGCTAGGAATCTCTCTGAATATCTATCCTTCTCTCAACTAGCAAAAATGCTTTGTCTTTCTTATGTCTACTCTTCAACAAAGTGGGAGAAAAGGGCAGAACACATTCTTCCTGGAAGTTAGGAGGGTGGGGCAAAGAGGGAGGGGATGGGAGGCAAGAGGAAGAAATGGCCCAATGTATACACATATGAATAAATGAATAAAGAAAAAAAAAAAGAAAATATTCAACTAGTCCTACCCTGAAAAATAGAGAACAGGAAGGTAAAACAGGTTAGGTCTGGTGTTGGTTCTAGTGGGAGGGGCAGGATGTTAGAGAAAGGGTGTGGGAAGTTGAATGTGGTGGAAAAATTATGTAGTCAAGTATGAAATTTGAGAAATGAGATCTGTGTAAACTATTTTAGGAATAGAGAGAAGGGTCTAAAAGAGTGATGGAGGGTATTAATTCAACTATGATATATTGTCAGAACTTCTGTAAATGTCATAATGTATCCCCAAATGCAACAATATAATAATAAAAGTATTCAGTGTTATTTTTAACTGTAGTCACCCTACTGTACTATACAACACTAGAACATTCTTTTTTCTAATTGTATTATTGCACACAGTCTCAATCCTCTCTCTATTCCTCTCCCCAGTAGGTATACTTCCAAAGGGAAGAATATCAGTATGTCTAAAACTTATCTGCATTCCTGGGTTTACTGTACTATTCACAATAGCCAACATGGGATAAACCTAAGTGTCCATCAATGGAAAAATAATGGAGTAGGTAACCATTCCATTATTTTCTTTATTCATTAGGAATGAATGAAAGTTCATAATTGAATATTATTCCACTATCTTTATTTTATTTGTTCTTCTATCAGAACTCCCTGAGATGATCTAATATCCCCAAAGCGTTTGAGAAGTAGAAGTACCTATTAGCTTTAAAGTCATATTCATCTAGAATTTTTTATTCTTTTTTTTAACCTAAGTATCAAATTGGATATTATATACTGGAAGGAGATTATACTTTACTCGCTTCAGAAATAGAAGTGACAGTATATTTAGAATGAAATTAATTTATTGATAAATATGTAATAAATTCCTATAATAAACCCTGAAATTGTTGACATGGTTGATATTTATTTTAGAATTTTACTTTAATTAAAATACTTCAGCTATTTTATGACATTGGAATACTTGAAGAAATTTCAAATATTGGATATCCAGAAAAAAAGGAGAGAATAATTTAACAATAGTTTAGTGAGTGTAAATCCTCCAGGCCTTGCTGATAGTTACATTCCATCTGGTTCATGCTTATTTCTAGGATAGGAACACAAGCTATGCACTCAAATGAACTGATGCTTTTCAATAGCTGGCCAACAAGCTGTTGCATTTCAGCCACTTGTAATGTTCATATGTTACAGTTAACCTCACTTTGAAATTATTTTCCAGTTTAATGAGATTTATGGATTTCCTTTAACATGGAAGTTCTCTTCTTGCTTTATGTTTATTCTTATCGTCTTGTCTTTTTAAAATACCTATAAAATAAGAAATTATCACAACATTCTATTTTGTTCCAGTTTTGGCCATAGGCTATATGTATTATTCAAGAAGCAGACCAACTGGAACACAGAAGTATGACACAGAAGCATTTTTATTATGGTCATATAGGATTATCTGAATTTCATTAGCTGCTGAGGGTTTATGCCTGAAAGAAATGTCCTTCATTACCATTGCAGACTTGCAAAATTTCCTTCCTGGAGATCATACTAAACTGAGATCTCCAGCTTAATGAAAGACTTGGGAGCTGGCATATTTATGTATCATCTAAAGTGTTCATGATCTGCCAATTTACATGCTTTTTGTTGACTTACTTGATTTTTTTTTTGAAGGCAGACTATAAGATGTGAATGGAAGCTTTGACACTTTCTGTTTAGATTATCACAGAAAGTTACTTTATTTCTCTAAACCTCAAACCCCTTAACTGTATTAATAGAAATAATATCTGTTGCTCTAGAGCTTTTAAATAATTAAGTTAGATAATTCAAGTAATGCCATTAGAACTTAAGAGGCATTCATAAATATAATCTTTTACTTTTAATGATAGATTTATAAAATTACTTCTTTTTTTTCCTTGCTTTTTCATCAGCTCATGTAGTTGGGAAAGGTTGTTCACTATGATAACTAGTCAAATAGTGATGGGAAATTATTTTCATTGTGTGAAAACTTGTTTAGGGCTTAGAAAGGGTGTTATGATGAATTACCATACCAGCTCATGGGCTCAGAAACAGCAGCATATACTTGGCTGGCATATATTTGCCATCATTTCACAATAATACACACCTTATTTGCTTGTGAGCTTTGAATTTTTTCCTTCTACACTAGTACTAGTTTTAAAATCTAAGAATATTAAAGGTAGAAATTACCCTACTCCCACATCTGAAAGTTATCCTAACCACTCTTTCTTGTTTTTAATTCCATATTTAAACTGCAGGTTGCTATCATATGTTGTCTGGACTATTGCAGTTGTGTCATGTCTGCTTCTGGACCATTCTTTCCATGGAAGACAAGGGCCATTCTAATCCAGTGACAAAGTATGGAGTACAGTACCAAGGGACATGTTTAACAGAGTTAAACAAGTCTTTGCTTCAGTTTCTATATCTCTATAATGAGAATTTGATAGTATTTGCCTTATATAGTTGTGCTAAGATCTAGGTACAATATTCATAATAAATGTTTTATTATATAATATTCAATGAATTTTAAATTTCTATCCCTGACATCCAAATCTGATCAGATACAGGTTTCTGTTCACTAAAACCTTCTGGTTTTGAATCCCTTATAGGCTATTGCCCAAATTCATTGCAATTTATTCAGACAGTTGCATTATTAGTGTAGTTCATTAAATTAACCATACTACTCCTTTTCCTAACCTATACTCCAGTTATGCTTCAGTATGTGCAATTCTTAGAACAGGGAAAACTATGCTTCTTCTGGTTTAACTGATTTCCATGACTTCTTTTTTTTACATCTCCTCTGATTTTCTTTTGAACTCTATTCATACTTCAAAGCCTTTCTGACCCCATACACTAAACCCAGCACATTAATAACAAATCTCTTTATCTGTCCTCTCCTTCTTTCCTATTCACCTTACATGCAAATCTCACATAATGAATTTTCTAAAATACTTCTAGTGATGCTCTTTATATATTTAAGCATACATACATCTATTTAGCTATCTGTATACCTATTTGTTCTTCTGTCTTTGGATGTTTGTAAACTTCTTTCCCTTTTCCCATAAGCCAGTAAGGCTCTCTGGGATAGAAAAAGCAATTTTCAGTCTTCCTGTCTACCTCTATTACAAATGACTTCCAAAGGTAGTATGAGTGATTGTCTCTATATCTATTTTTAGTTATTTCGTTCATTTAATTTTTTATTACTCTAACACACCTAGAGAATAAAACATCTCTCAACAAAACAGTGACTACTTGAGGGCAGTATCTCAAAAATGGGTAAGAGATGTAAGAGCATGTACATTTTGGAAAATTACCTCTTCTGATTTTGACATGCTTTTAGAGTGTCAAGTGATCAAGCATTTCCTAAAATGACTATAGCCAGTTAATCATTGATAGCATAGTAGCCAGCAAGGGTTTCATGTTCCCATTAGTGTTCTGTGCACCCTGAGTTCCAGGGAGCAGATGCATAGACACACACAGTAAATAACACATCATATACATATAAAGGACCCTGAGATTCTGAAATCTTGATCTTATGTAAGGGCTTTCAGTAATAACTCCTCTCTTCTGGAGTGAGAAATATTGTCTTACCTTTAGAAAATGCCTAGGAGGTAAGGGAGATGCCTGTAGCTTTATTACCATGGAAGGTTTATGGGGAGAAATAGCTCTAAATATCTCTGTAAGTCACTATCTTTATGTTTCCAAGAATGGTAGGCAAACTTCTTTAAGATGTGTATGCCCCAGAACCGCAGGGAATTATCTTCCTATACAAGGGAGTTACAAATACTATCCACTCTAAGAATCATATAAATGTTCCAAACTAATTGTCTTGTGCATGATGGAAGTAAGATTCAAGAGTGAAAATAAATTAGAGAAAATCTAAGGTCAAAAATGAAAATTCTTGTGCTAAAATCTGGGAAATACTCAAAATTGGTGCCATGATTTCTGTTGTCTGATATATTTGCTATAACTTTTTTTCCATACTGGGACTTGAATTCAGGGCCTTCACCTTAAGCCACTCCACCAGCCCTATTTTTGTGGAGGGTTTTTCGAGATAGGGTCTTACAGAACTATTTGCCCAGGCTGGCTTTGAACCATGATCCTCCTGATCTCTGTCTCCTGAGTAGCTAGGTTTACAGTTGTGAGCCACAGGCACCCAGCTATAACTCTGTTTTTAATTTTATATAATTACCTGTAGGTAGCATGTGTTAGTTTTGTACATTTAAAAACAAGCAGTCCAAAAGACTCTTTCTCTTCTAAATGATATGAGGAAAAATAAAAGCCATATATCTAAATATGGAGCCAGTCAATTACGGATGGATCATAGTAGATGGTTGTATTTCACATAGTTCGCAATATTGGCTTAATTCATGAGACTTAATGATGCAGTCACAAAATCATTCCCTTATTTCAATGGAAATCAATCCTGCATTAGAATTGAGGTACTGATAGAGAATAGATAGGAAGTGCATACATTTTATAACTACAGCATCTGTTTTGGACTCAATATTTCACTTACATCTTGTGTGTGTGTTATTAATTGTACAAAATAATAGGTTTCAATCATATCTATAACCCATTATCTTCTCTTGTCCCCTTCATCACTCCCAAACATTTCCCTTCAATATTCATAGATTTTTGAACATACAGATTCTGCATGAGAGAAAGCATGCAATGTTTTTCTTTCTGAGTTTCACTTGTTACCTTTTACATGTTTATATACAATTCCATTCATTTTTCTGCAAATGACATATTTAATTCTTTTTTCTGTCTGAATATTACTCCATTGTGTATGTTTACCACATATTCTTGATCCATTCAGCCTTTGAAGTTCACCTATGCTGACTCCATAATTTGCTATTGTGAATAGTGCTCTAATAAACATGGAGGGTGCAGACATTACTATTGTATGGTAACTTTGAGTCTTAAGATATGAACTCAGAAGTGGATCATATAGTAGTTCTATTTTAGTGTTTTTTTTTAAAGGAACTCAAAACTGATTTCCATAGTTGTTAGTCTAATTTACATTCCCACTAACAGTGTATAAGGATTCCTTTTTTCTCTACATCTGTATCCTTTGCATTGCTTTTTCTTGCCTTATTGCTGTAGCTCAGAATTCAAGTACTATTCAAGCACTATATTGAAAAAGAGTAGTGATATTGGGCATCCTATCTTTTTCTTGATTTTAGAAGAAATGCTTCCAGTTTTTCCCCATTTAGTTTAATGTCAGCTATAGATTTGCTATACATACATTTATTATGTTGGTACAATCCTTCTATTCCTAGTTTTAGGGCTGTTATCATGAAAAGATGTTGAATTTGTCAAAGGCTTTTTTCTGTAGCTATTGAGATGATCACATGTTTTTTTTTCCCCTTGATTCTGTTTGTGTGCTATACTACATTTACTGATTTCATATATTCAACCATCTTTGCATCCCTGGAATAAGCCAGATTGATTATGATGGTGTATGAATTTATTAATGTGTCATTAAATTTGGTTTGCAAGTATTCAAGATCTTTGCATCTATGTTCATCAAGGAAATTGGTCTACATATTACTTTTTGTTGTTGTTGTCTTTATCCAGTTTTAGAATCAAGGTAAGAGAGGTTTCATTGAATGACTTTGGAAGTATTAATTTCTTTTCTATTTTGTGACATAGTTTGAGGAGAATTGCTTGTTTGTTCTTCTTAAAATACTTGGAAGAATTCACTAGTGAATCTATTAGGTCTTGGGCTATTTTAGATGGGAAACTTGCTTAGTCAAATGATAATGTGCTGCCTTTGGGGTTTGGAGATACAAAAGTCCAGCATCTTCTCTTTTCCCTTGGTGAGAAGTTTGATTGTAAGACATCTCCTAAGATGATTCTCCAGTGACCAAGCTAGGATGCTTAGGAGGTCTCTCCTCCAGTTTCTGATTGCTGCACAGTATACAGATCTCCCATCTTAAACTTTAGTTTTGCAGAGTACCAGCTTGCTTGTATAGTACCCTGAGGCTCTTCTTTTCCCTTTTATTTATGTTCTTATTGGGGTGGATATTGTCTCTCCCCTCCTTACTGTTTAGCTTAGTGCTGTATGTTAGGGGTCACTGTTTCTTTTATAAGTCTAAAGTTAACAATTTATGTAGTTTTACCTGGTCTCCAACTGTCTACTGTTTACTATTGCCCTCTATTACCTTTTTTTCCTGCAGCTGCATTATGGTTTTGTCTCAGATTTGTGGAGATGTGGGAACATACTGAAAGTATATAATTCAATTTCCTTCCCCCCCACTTATTTCCTTTGCAGTATGATATTTTATATTATTTAGGTCACTAGGATAAGAACATTACAAAAATTATCTCATTTCATTCTCAAAATAAACTTTTCAATAGCTATTCTTTTCTCAATAAAAGCATTGTTCAATACCACTAGACTGTACACTTCATCGGGGCAGAAATGTTAATTTTGTTCACCAGTTCATATTTAGTGTTATGTAAATATCAAGTTTTAGTGTGAGGATTCCTAATTCTTATATGAAATTAACTTCTTCATAATTTCGTTAATGATAAAATGATACAATAAGTTCTCTAGTCCTTGTCTGTTTGTCAGTTCCTAAATTTACTTTTCTATCTAAGTAATCATTCTAGCAAACTTTGGGGACCAACATATTGTATTTCCTTTCCCTTCTCTACAGGAAGGACAAAAAATGAGAGTACCCTCCTTTTAGTTTCTGGAACTTTGGAGAATACATTTATCTTTTTGAACTGAAAGTAATGAATTAAATAGAACATGTCCACTTGGTGAAAGATGTGATTGGGGAATAAAATTGCACCTAAGTAACACTGAATTGTCCTAAAGAATAAAATGTATAAGTTAATTGCTTGTGAATTAAACAATGAATAAAGAGAATGTGTGTGTATGTATGTATATATATATTTATATACATATATACTCAATGATATACATATATATCATTGATGTCTGAAAGTCTAAATTCAGGGCTTTGCTTTTGCCAGCAAGTGTTCTACTGTTCGAGCCACACCTCCAGCCATTTTGTCTCTGGTTATTTTTGAGATAAAGTGTTAATTTTTGTCCAAGTTAGCCTACACCCTGATCCTCCTCTTTTAGACTTCCCATAGTAGCTGGGATGGCAGAATCATGTTCAGCTTTTTCAGTTGAGATAGGATCGCATGAAGTTCTTTGTCCAGGGTTGGCCTGGAACCACTACACATGTTCACCCCTTTCTCCAGCTATTAGTTGAAATGGGTTCTTGAAACTATCTGCCAGGCCTGGCCTCAAACTGTGATCCTCAAGATGGCAGCCTCCCAAGTAGCTAGAATTACAAGTGAGAGCCACAGGTGCCCAGCAAGAAAAGTATTTCGTCTTAGAGATTCTATCCAGAGGTTACCTGCAGCCTAAATGTACATTGTCATTTCACAACCAAACTTCTCTTCTAAATATGTTGCCTATCTGATGAAATTTATGGAAGCTAAACTGCAGCTTGTTTTGTTCTTCTAAAACTGTTCTGACGTCTCCAATCAACAAAAATCTAACAGGAGTAATGTTATATAAACAAAAATTCATTATCTAATTTGTCAATAAATATAAACCAGGCAAGTTCCCAATGTTCTCTTTGTAATTTTCAAGTGAGAAGACAGATTCAGAAGTAATTCCCATGTGGACTTGTTACATAGGGACAGCTGTATGCATTCCTTCCCGACTTTCAGTGAACACTAACCCAGCACCCTGTGGGTCATTTGGAAGAAAATGGTTGGAAAATAACACCTGGAAGTAATGCCTTGTGTGTTTTAGTTTAATTTATCTTCAGAATGTCTACTAGATGGTATTGAAATGGAATAGGAGAGTTTACTAAGTTTGAAAGTAATTTAGTTTTTCCTGAACCCCAGTTAGCAGATCCCATATAAGTAATAGTCACCATGTAATAAATCATCTGTATCAGAACAATGTGAGAATAGAAGATGGTGCCATTAGTAGTTACTGTGAGGCAACTGGCTCAAAGAGGGAAACTCAGTAAGCCCAGGACCAACAATAACCCTAAAAATGTCATATACAGAAAATTCCCATATTGTTTTAGATTCCATATGAAAAGCAACCACCAAATATCCTTAACATTTATTCTTGTCACCTATGATTATATATAATGTTGACATTCACATGATCTATGCCTTCCCATGATCATACCTCAATATATTTGAATCTTCCTTAAAAAATTCTAATGGGTACTACAGATATTCTTCTTTCTATCCTTCTTTGATTCTTTAACTTACTCAATTTTAATATTGAATATTTAAAAGCACATAAAACTAATGAATATATTGAATTATGATATTTTATAAGAAAATAAAGAAATGGTAATTTTAATTTTTAAGTATTAAACCCTTTGTCTAAAACCAAATTTAGATTTGATACTTATTTTATATCATCTGATGATATTCAAATGGTGGTATAATACTCCTATTTGAACACAAACACAACAAAAGCCTTATTTTATCACACCCTTTTAGAGTGATAGATTTGTGTCTACTCTAAAGTTTAATTTTCCTACAGAATGAAAACTATAATTTCATAATCTTTGATGCAAGGAATTCTCTAGATAACCTTAAGTGTAACAGTAGTAATCTCCCCTCTTAGAGATTATCATCAGAATTTTTGTGCAGTATGAATGTGTTATTCATCATTGCCCATTAAGGGTTTGAATACAGATAACAAAAGTAAGTCAGGATCAATAAGATTGTACAAAACAAATCTTAATTTCCCATTCTTTTAAAAATTAATTTCCAGTTTATTTAGAGCCATTCTCATATGGGAAATGCAACACTTTTTATTAGGCTCAATTATTCCTTCCTGTCCTCAATTCTTCCCTTACAGTTCTACCTTCTCTGTTTTTGGTGCTGATCCCTTTGATGAAGTTTCGTCTTTTCTTGTTTCTGGTTCTTAAGGCTTGGAAGATCCTTTAAATTCTTCATCCTCTTTGTCTACCATATAACAGAGTGTCTAACTTGTATAGTTCCTCAGGAAGAGGCTAATTTCTAACTTTTATGACAGTTACATGGAGTTAAACACTTCAGATAACATAATACAGTTGAATTTTCTCTATATCCATGTTTAAATTAATATCTGTAAGAAGTATTTCAATATCATTTTCTTGGTTATAATTGTTCTTGTTTAGCCTCCCTCTATCTACCCTTTCCTTGATCAAGAATACTAGCTAACTTCATGTGCTATACTCTGTCCTCTAGCTAACTTAACTTGAATTTTAATATTTGGAATATATTTTCTTTTTTAGATCATTTTAGTTCAGTAATGTATCAAAGTTTTGTTTTTTTCTTATTTAATGTTCACAATAATCTCATAGGGCAACCACTGTGATTTTCTTCATTTTTCAAATATGAGAGGTATAGGAAATCATATAGCTAATAAAGAAGGGCTAGGCCCTTGCAGTCCTTATTCTTCCACCTTCAAAATTCTCTTCATATATGAATGATGGCACACATACCAATGAGCCTTTACTATAAGGAATATAAGACTCAATGTCTAATCTCATGCATGCAATTGAATTTCTTACACACATACACAGCAACCATAATTGATTAATTTGTACCTGACTTCAAACTTGACTTCACATCTCTGAGACCACAAATATCATCTGATTTTATATTGTGTGTGTTGGGTTCAATGAAGTAAGCAACTGTAATCCATTACAGCATTAACAAATCAGTCATATTTTGTAACTCACATCTGTTTATCCAGCTTCTATTAATGATATTTCCTCTAATGGCAACAATAGCAAGAAAAGCAATTTTTCTTCATCTTGATATTAAGGTGCAATGTATGCTAGCATGGTGCTTGTAAAAGTTAGCAATTACTTGATATGTTTAACATTCCAATCAATTGTATATTGTTTCACTCTGATGACAGGCAAGTTTTGTGAACAGAAAGGAAAAAACAAAGACAACATTAAGTAGGCTCTTAAGTGTTAGAATAATTATAATTTTATGTATGAAAAGTTTAAAGTTCACATAACAGACATGATGAAAGGCAGCATAAGGAAATCATAAACCTCTCAAAAAGACTTCAATTCCCTTGATGGATATAACAGATTGCAGCATTGAACATTTGTTTAATACAATTAACAGCAGGGAGTCCTGTGGTGGAAGGTAGTGATAATTCCTGACTGTTCTCTTCAGAGAACACTTATTTCTACTTGACACTAAGTAAAAGCTTCATTTCTTGTTTGCTCTTTCACTCCTAGATAGGATGAACAAGGGAGGAAGAGCACAGAAGAGTAGTTGTAGATTCTTTGAATCATAATTTGTTAAATTTCTAGAAGGAGAAGTTCAGTCACTAAAATCAAAAGGTATGACATTGTTGTATGAGCCAACATGGTTTTCATGGAATTTCAGGACATTCTGAGCAATCCTACAGTAAGAGGGAACAAGTGTCATATCTGAGTATGACTTATATTGAGCCCATGAACTTAAACTGGAGTATTAGCATCAGTCAGTTACAGAAATGTATCTTTTCTTTTTTTCCTACCTTGATTCTAACTGATCACTTTTTTATCTGCCTTTTCATTCAAACTTTAAAGGAAGAGCTGGGCGTCCACAGTTTATACCTGTAATCCTTGCTACTCAAGAGACAGAAATCAGGAGGATCACAGTTCAAGGCCAGCTTGACTAAAGAGCAAGATCCTATCTCAAGAATTTCTGACATACATTTAAAGGAAGGGGTGGAGGGGTGTTGTGTAGTGCCTCAAGTGGTATAGTCCCTACCTAGCAGGCATGAGGCCCTGAGTTTAAACCCAAGGACTATTAAAAAAAAATTCAAAGAAAGAACACATTTATTTCTGAGCAGATAGTATATTGGAAATCCAGTCATGTGTATTTGAGAAAACCAGGAACAGATCATACAGAGTTGGGCATGTCTAGGGGTTTTGTAGAGGAAAAAGGATATTAAGGTAAAATGGAGGATAGTTAGCATACCAGTTCATTCTCAAATATGTTTCTG
This sequence comes from Castor canadensis, assembly GCF_047511655.1. NCBI lineage: Eukaryota > Metazoa > Chordata > Mammalia > Rodentia > Castoridae > Castor > Castor canadensis. The sequence continues at coordinate 102,312,385 of NC_133392.1, read as the reverse complement.
TAGAATCTTTACCAAGAAAGTTTATCTGTCTATATCAGTATCTTTTTAAAGTTTGTACTTCCTCTTTTTTTTTTCTGAGTTACTAATTTTTATTTTTGTTTTTTTTTTTTCTTTTAGCCATGAAGAAGAACGAAATGTTATCATTCGCAGGTAAATGGATGGAATTGGAGAACATCATTCTGAGTGAGGTTAGCCTGGCCCAAAAACCAAATATCGTATGTTCTCCCTCATATGTGGACATTAGATCAAGGGTGTACTTCCTCTTTTTTTAATTAATTTACATAAATTGTTCAAAGAGGTTTCACTATGATATTTCTACACATGCATATAATGTATTTTGTAAAATTTATCCATTCTATTAATCTTCCTCATCTACCTCACTTTTTTAAAAAACAATTTTGATGGTTTTCATTACTGCATACACATGTGTATGAAGTGCTTAAATCACATTCACCCCACTTTCATCTTCTCACCCTCTTTCCTCTTTCTCTCCTTAAATATATCGTCATTTTAATTAACACATATTGTATATATTTATTGGATACAGTATTCTATTTCAATTAATAATGATCAGATCAGGATAACTGTCATATGTACACCTCACATTTTTATTTTGAATGTCTCCATTCAAAGTCCTCCCTATTAGCTATTTTGAAATATACAATTAGCTGTTGTCAACCATATGCATCTCACTTTGCTGAGGAACATTAGAAATTATTCCTCCTATCCAACTGCACCCAATTAATCCAATAACCTATTATCATATAAGTCACTTCTTTGCAACACAAGTAAAGCTATTTAACTATTTGTTTAACTCTGACTTGCATTTCTCTCAAAATTATATCACATAAGCAATGATATTCAAGAAAACAATAAATATGATTTGAAATGTTATTTGATGCTTATGTAGAGAAGATGTCATAGAGAATCACATGACTAGTACCTTAGTGGCAGGAAACGGAATTTCCATAGAATATTCTGTAAAGTGAAAATTCCTGAGCACAACCTGTTGAAGTTCATGTTAAGCTGTGATGTAAAAATAGTGAGATAATCCAAAAGACTTGGGATGTATATTATACATTTAAAGGGAAAAATTATATAACACAGAATTATCCACAGAGATGCCCAAAGTCAGTGCAACTATCACTGAGGCACATATGTGGTACTTTTGCATGTCAATGACATGCCAATCTCAGAATCAACATGGAAAAATAAGATACATTTAATAAGGAAATGTCCAGGTAACATCCTCACAGATGCTGATTCATCAGGAATTTGAAAGTTTAAACAAGATTCCAAGTATCTTAGAAATTGCTGAAGTCTATGCATTTATGGTTACAGTTTAGATTAAGGCAGACCTAATATCTAATCCTGATGAAAAAATTTACTAGTTATCTAACCTTGAGCATAATAAAATACTTAAAGTCTCAGTTTCATCTACTGATATAGGATAGTAATACGCAACTCATACGCAACTAAGTTGAATATTGATTGAGATAACACATGAATCGTTCTTCTCAGGTCTTCATACTTATGTTTCCTGAAACACAGTACTCAATCAATGGTAGTATTATTGTTCCCATTATCATAAACAATAACGTCTGTTCACTGTCTTACTTTGGACAAATTATAGCAATTTTCAGAGTCTTTATTTCTTTTTAAATGATGCTCAAATAATCTATATCGCAAAGCTATGGGACAAATACATAAATTAGTAAATGATTTAAGCATCTAAAATGTTCTTTGTATAAAGTTGGTGCTCAAAATTATAACATTTATTACTTCCAATTTTAGCAAGTTAAAATAATTATTATTCTACTGACACCTACAAGAAGCTGACAGTTAAGAAAGGCGGTTACTTAGGGATAAGGTTCTGGCTCTTCCAGATGGTATTTTACAATAACTCAGGTTCACACAGATGCCATCAGTTTCCTTCTCACCCAAAATTATAAGTAGTATGGTTTGAACAGACACATATCTCCCAAGTTCGTAAGTTAGATCCTAATCACCAGAGTAATAGTATTAGAAGGTGGACCCTTTGGAGAGGTAAGTCATGAGGACTCCACATTCATGAAAGGTATTAATAACTTTATAATAAGAAACAAGGGAATTGCCTATCCTTTTGCTCTTTTTCTCTTTCATGTCTTCTTCCATGTAAAGACACAGTTTTGAACACCCGAACCTTGAAGGTATCATCTTTTCAAAATTGATACATAAAATTATACTTATTTATAGGGTACCAGGTAATATTTCAATACATATATACACTGAGTAATATTCAAGTCAAGGTGAGCATATTTATCTCCTCAAATATTTCTTATTTCTTTGTGGTGAAAACATCCCAAATCCTTTCTTCTAGGGTTTTCGAAAAATATACATTATCATTATCTGTAGTTACCCTACCATGCAAATAAAGTACAATCTATCAGAAGACACTAAATTTGTAAAGCCTTGATCCTGAACTTCTCAGATGCCACAAATGTGAGAAAATCAATTTCTATTATTTATAAATTACCTAGTATCAGGTATTTTATTACAGCAGCAGCAATGGACTAAGATAACTATTAAGCAGAGGACAAAATGCCTCTTACTATTCTATACACATTAAACAGGAAGTTGTCTGAGGCTTGTTGTCTCCTAAGAAGGTTGCCAATTTTATAAATAAAAAATAAAATAAATTTAAATTTAAATTTCATATATTGTTTAATATTTTAGCTTGATATATCTTAGACATTTCTAATGTAAGTATATACCATGAAATATTAGGTACAAGTGTATAGTGAAAGTTTATTGTTTGTCTGAAACTCAAATATAACTGAATATCCCATTTTGTTTCAGTTTTTTGACAATCCTGCTTTTAATGGCAGTATTAGATAGATACCCATTATAAGCTGATTTTGTACTTGAATAAAAATTTTCACGAGGTTTAGTTCACAGGGTAAGTGATACCCTCTCCGATGAGGACGTATGGTTGAGTGCTATTGTAGACAACCCCAGAGGCATTTTCTGATTCTCAATCACAAAGATTCAGAAACTTGGGCAGTAAATCGTTATCTATTTGACTAACCTGTAATTTTCCCCAGTTGGCTAGATAATGTCAGTCATTTTAATTCCATTTTTCTGCATACTCTTTTTTTTTCCTTTGAGCTCTTCAGCATTTTGCCCCTTTTCACAAAGTGGAAGATGTCCATAATGCATTTCTTATTGCTACTTTGCTGAGTGTCCCTGGGGACCCATCTGTCTAAAAGTGCTCTCTTGTCAGCAGTAGGGGGTCAGAGGTGACTGCCAACCTGAGAAAGGCATAGCCACTATTTTTGACATGGTGCTTTCTCTTATTTCTCAACTTTTGTGTCAAAACCAATTCAAAAATAGCAAGTCTTTCTTTATAAGTAACACATAATAAAGTCTTGTCTGAGACTGATCCAAAGGAAAGATTTCACATGTTTATATACTATAAGATAAGCAGTTAGAATCTGCATAAAATGCTAAATTAAAAAACATGCCAACCAAACTGCTTATATTGGGGATTGTTCAGGATCATGAGCTCATCAAAAATTAGATATATGTTCTCCTCCACAATCTGCTGAGGGTCTTTAGCAAATATTGGGGATCTCAAATGCATTTTTATATGGCACAGTGTCTGTTGAGAAAGTTAATGTCTTTAACTATTAAATGTATTTAAATAGTAGCATTCTACATACTTATCTAGTTTTATTTTTCATGTTATATTTTACAGATTCAAAAGATAGATATACTTTTTAAATGACTATTCTGAAGTGTGCATATTCACACAACATCAGATAAGCTGAGGGCAAATCGTGTTATAGGATTGATACCACAGTATTGAAAATCTGTGGGAGTGCTTACTCTTTAATTATGGTGCTGACTATTATAGCTCAGAGACAGTACTGTGATGAACTGAAGTCTTCTCCTTATAGGTGTTGATTGAGATTTTGTTCAGTCCTCTCGTCCACTATCACAGGACAGACATGATTGATTGACCAAGCTGCAAGATTCTGAAAGGCAAAATCCATCTCTTAATAAGCATGGAAAAGGTAGTACTGTATGTTGGCTGCTTATGTGCTAGTTACTATACTGAGTTCTTTTCAGACATTATCTCTTTTGATCATCAAAATAATGTTAAGAATGAATTATCATACTTGAAATCCTTAGTCCAGAGTAACCCAGTTGCTAGATAGTTTTAATTCAAAATCAATTGTAGTATAAATTAATATCTTATGATCACTCTTTTATGAAGTCATGTGCTTCACAGTAATTTTCTCTTCAAGAGGTGACATAGTGACTAACATAACATACATGTACAATAAATGATTATGAAAAAATTAATTAATCAATACTAAATTATATATTTAAGATCCTGGTTTCCTGCTTCTTCTTAAACACAGGCCACTTTTATTTTTCTCAGAAAATAAGATATTTCCTTGCACTAAGTTGTACATATAGGAAAAACTTTTCTAATATGATGTGATTAGAAATAACAAAATATGAATTACATACAAATTATCTATACATTCCTTAAAATAAATGAAATATTTATATAAATAGGGAACAGACTATTTTGTCATCCAGGCTTCAGGATTCAAATTTGTCTCATGACTCTAAAAATTAATATGTTTAGAAACAACTGATATTTTTCGACAGCTATTTTTTGGAACATACCTTCAAGGCAGGATTAGTATTCTACTTTCACCCCACCTTGAATATATATTTCAGTGAATGTGTCTATTTTGTGGAGCTTAGTTAGATAATAGATAGACAGGATATTAAGTCTTTGAGGAAATAAAAGTGGAAAAATAGCAAAGCAAGCTCAATTACAGATCACGAGATGAGCTTTTACACATGGGTGGGTTACAAGTCTAAAATGAATTTGGAATTTGACAAATACTTGATTATGGTGGTAAAATGTGTGCTCATTGGAAAAGAAAAAATTCTGTCTATCCAGGTGTATATTTTAATAGACAAATATTTTAATACCAGGTTCAGTTTCTCATGCAGATAAATAATGTAGCATCAAATAGACTAACTTTACTTATTTTATTCCTAATATTACTTTTTCATAAATTTCTAGCTTATGACATACTTCAATGGCAGGAGAAAAGTTAAAATAATTTAATAATATATTTTTCTGAATAAGAATTTCAAAGGCACTATGTTTAATTCCCAGTGATTTTAGGAAACATGCACCTAAGAATTCAAAAAAATATTATTAGTCATACTGAGCAAAAGTATCATTACTCTTATACTAAAAACCTAATATGTAATTTATTTCTGTGTATTTCCTATTGACAGCTGCTTCCTGGCAATTAATTTTTATTAATCATCAATAAAGGACTTTTTTCACCTATTAGAAAGACCTTAGCATTTAAAAGAAAATTTCAAATAGAATTTAAAAAATTCCAATATGGTTATCCTGATCATTAAATCACATTTTTCTAAATTCTTTTCAGCCGTTGTCTTAGAAATGGATTTTTTTTCAAAATGTTCTCTGCTCTTTCCTGCTACTTTCTATTTTAAAGTAATGATTTTTCTAATTGTCAATTGCATGTTCTATTTTCTGATTAAAGAGAGTCACATTTTTCAAGTTTGTGGTTCTGAACAGTTTCTATTTAAATGTTAACTGGCATTCACAATTTGCTCTTTCGTGATTCTTCTGTCCAGCTTTATTAAAAATTACTGCAGTATTGCTTCTGAGGAACTTAAATATGATTTCCAATAGCCCTTCCACAAGAGAACACCAACCAAGAGGGAATGTCTATGCCCTTCATTCTGATGATTCACTATCAGCCAGCAGTATTCAATTTCCCAAAAACTCTGACCCTGATTTCACTCAGTTTGGAGTTATCATCATCTTACAGAAAAAAATCCATCCATTTTTAAACGGAAGTACATTTTCTCATCTAGACAACCTCCCAAAAGGCATAAAAAGTAATTTTCTACTCTTGAAAGTTCTGTGCTTAACATTTTATTTTGTCTGATCTTATGAAACATGATATGAGCAGATTTCACTAGGGTTATGTGGAATAGAAAGTACTGAGAACAATTAGACCAGTCTTTCATTTAATAAGCACTAAGCTGAAATTACATCATATTCAAAATGGCTGAAAAAAATGACAGACTTCAGCACAGTGAATACAATTTTATCAATCCATTTCAATAATCATCTATCCTAATAAAATATGTATGTTTCAGTTTTTAAGAAATTTTTAGGCACATTTGACATTCACAGAAACATTGACCTAGATATAAATAGACAATTACCCCTGCTTTAGAGATGAGTAAACTAAACATCAGAGACATAAAGAGATCGGGTTCAGGTCAAATACCTAGTTGGAGCAGACTTATGACCAAATGAAAACTGCTGTGTGTTCAAATATGTTATGTCTCCTGGAATTCTTTTCTGCCTCCATATACAGCACATATACAGTGGTCTGTGCAATCAAACTGTAGTCTGTACCTATGAAGAGTTTCTAGTGTTTTGAGGTAAGATATAAGTAGTGTGTTAGAAGTTAGGCAAAAGTGAGATAATTATTTATTTTGCTCATTTATTAGTTGTTGTCTTTTTTTAACTTCAAAGACACAAACTCCAGGAGGGCAGAGACCTTCATCTATTTGTTTGTTTTATTTTAAAAAAATTTTTAAGGCTTATCTGTAGACCCTAAAATAATGTCTGATAGTGACTTAAATAGTTTTGAATGAGTAAATGAAAGAAATGATCAGAAGTGCCACTGAAGAGGTAAGGAAGCATTCGAGTGAGGAAATATTTTCTCACTAGTACCGAAGGACTCTATTTCTATGGCTTTATCTTTTGCCATGTTTCAGCTCCTCTGGCCTCCCCTGATCATCTGATTGCCAGTATCTCAAAATTCCTCCAACACTTCTAGGTCTTTGCACCATTTTAAAATTATTATTACCTGTTTTTAAAAATTTGGTCATTTTGGTAGTTGTTATTATCCCACTTCTAGGAAGTATGCTTAGTGACAGCAAGGACCCTGCTTTGCTCAATGAATGCTTTGTTCCTAGAACTTAGAAAGCTCAGTAGTGTAAGAAGTTTATATGAGGATGGAAATAATGATTATGGAGACAAGGAGAGAATTTGGAGATTTGATTAAAAGCCTGAGGTGGAGCTGATAAAATTTCTGGTGGAGCTGGGGTTGAAACTCAGTGGTAAAGAACTTGCCTTGCATGCATGTGACCCTTGGTTCCATTCCCATTTATGCAATTAAAAAAAAGTTAAAATAAGATTGTGGTGAAGCAGGAAATGATCATGAGTCAGACCAGAAGGATTCCTTATAGGAGTTTAATCTGAGAAATATTGATAAAATCCAGTTGTTGGAAAGCTGCACAGAAAGGGGACAGTTTTGAGTGGAGTTCAAAGAACTGAACTGTAGCTCATGAAACATACAGATTCCATTTCTGATGGGTCCTTTCTGGGGCCCCGAGTGATCTTACATGTCCAGTTTTCATGAGGTCCAACAATATAGTGATTCCAGTTTACTTCTGGAGTTGTGACTATGTTCCTTGATATAGTATTTTTACATTAAAGAGTCATAATTTACTATACTCTGAAAAACCCATTGCTTACAACCAAAAGGTCATAATATAAGGGTCAAGCAGAATTTTTCAGATCCCTCTCCAAATAGCATTTTGATTTTTTTATTAGCAGATGATTTTCCTGTCATCTTAAGTAATTCTCATTCTTCATAGGACATTCTCAGTCAGGGCAAATGATGGGAAGTTTACGAGAAGTGTCACTCTGCTATCATCTACCAACCTCTTTGGTCTTAGGATTTTCTAATAATAGGAAGATCTCAGGGAGCACTGCTATCCATCATTGTGCAATTTTAAGGACAATGGATGAATTGCCTAATCAAGCATAAGTCCATGATATACCCCCCTGTGATTCCCTAAATGTATTTTGTGAACCATTTTTAGAAGGCACTCTAAACACTGGCACATTTAAATACAGCTACTGAGGCACATTTGCAAATCTGTGGAACTTTCAGTATCAGGAATTATAATAATAAAAATAGAATATTAAGGGGAATGTATAAGAAAAAAAAAGACCTAAAAAGACATTTTATAATTTTCTAAAAATACAAAAAATGACTTGCTAACTTTTATTTAGTTTACCCCCCAAACTTCTCTACATTCTGTATGGATGCAGTCTACATGGGTACTATTTCACTTTATGCTCTATTTGACCCATCTGCAGAAATGTTTCCTCATGAGTTTGAATAACTAATCTAAATAGAAAGATTATGCACATGCATATCCAAAAGAATAAGTTTCCTAGTTGCCTTTCAAATGCTTGTCAAGCTGCCTATTGCTTTGTCTGGCTCCTCCTTTCCAGTAAAGAAAAATGAAGGGGAAAAATAGTCAGAAAATTCCCAGAGGCTACTCAGATAGATCATCTCCTTTTTCAGATGAGGAAACTGAGATCATGACAAGTGACATGACTTTATTATAAGAATCACCCTCGGGGTCCATGGCCTTTATTAGTTAACTCAATCAATCATTTTTGGGAGAGAAAATTTCAGGTAACAAAGTATTATAAGTTTTGAAAGGGACTACAGTGTCATATTTTCTGTGGAATCTCAGTAAATATTTGATGATTTTAATTAGAATTATGTTCAAGGATTACACACCTATTCCAAGTGTCACTTCATTTAACATTAATGTTAACCTTTCTTTCATCATAATTATATGAAGACTTTATATATATGTTCTTTTAATTTTTTAAAACTTTATATGTCCTAATTTCTGGTCTTTTCAAAGTAAATTTATAAGTAAAGCAAAATCCTATTTATGCAGTTGACCAATATGGATGATAATGCTGTTTTGTAATTGCATTTTTTTAAACATCTGTATTATGTATGTCCTTTGGAAGCAGTCCATTTCATCATTTAATTATATAATTAGGTCATTTTTATAACATAGTATGCACTTAGAAGAATGGGATGGCTTCTTCAAAACCATTCTGGTGTGTCATATAATTAAGTAATTAAGCTTGATGTTCAGTAAAGAAAATATCCTTTGAATAATTAGTGAAAAACCAGACAATAAGCAGTATGTAATATGTTTTCTTTCACAGATCCATTACTTAAAAATGTAATGTATCATATGATAAAACATATTCTTGATTACTATAATATGAAAATGATGGAACAGAATTTCTGCCCATAATGAAAACATCATGAACAATTTGTTCACATGTAAGTAGAATTTCAAGATAACAACATCTCTGTGCTTCAAAAAATTCTGAGCTTTGTTTGCTAAGGAAAGAAAGTGAGTTGATCTTAAGACACACTAGATATATGCTTACAGTTTTAAAAAGGTACAAAAATTGTAACTTTTCCCCAGAAAGAATAATCCTAATAGTGTGTGATTTGTTGATAGGCTGTATTTTGAGTTTAATAATAAATTAATTTCTGCTTTAACAAATCAATTATTTTAAGTTTTTCCAATAATTGTACCATATTTAAATAAAAAAATTTAGAGAGAAGTAAAAAATGACAATACACAAAAGTTTGTAAGATATTATTACAACCATATTTGAACTTCAATCAGAATTTTTAAATTTTACAGGTGATTAAAATACATATAACAGTATTTTCAGCCACAAATATTAAGTGTGTTCATGGATCGTATTTAGTCATTTCAAGAAGGATCAAGGATCTGACCTGAACGCGTGGCTCAAGAGGTATAGCACCTGCCCAGGCAGTATGAGTCCCTGAATTCAAACCCAGTGCCACCAAAAAAATTCACCAACAACAATAATAACAGAACGGAAACAAAAAGAACCAATGATCCTGTTTTTGCAATGGCAGTCAGAATAGACAAGTCTGCTGGTCATGCAGTGTTAAGTGGTCTGGGACCTGAGGAGATCAATACCTGAACACTGATCACTAGAAACATATCCTTGACACAATACAGGTGTGGCACATAATTTGGGGAGATCTACAATGTAATGTCATGAGTTCAAGTAATGGTCATGGAATGGAGGACATGCTGCAGCATGTAAACTCTTCAGATATGAGCAGAATGATTGAGTGTTCCCAGCAGTGGAGAAAAAAAAGCACAGGAATAGACTTTGTAATAAGAGTAACAATATTTATAATGACTCATAGCTATGGTTAAAACTTCTTATACTCAGGAAATTTTAAGAATTTTATGCTGCAACACCCAAAGTTGTAGATTATTTCTGAATCAAAATTGGTAGCACTTGAGTAGATTAGATGAAGGAAAGGGGTGGGGTAACCAGCTTCCAAGATGCTTTATAGTGATTCCCTGCCTCCCAGTGTTAAGAGCCATCTATGGTGCTCTTCCACATTAGACTAGACTTGGTCTATGTGACCAATAGACTATAGACAGAAGGATAATATGTCATATTCTGAGACTAGATTTTAAAAGGTAATGTTTTTTCCTTCTTAGTCACATAGTCTCTCTCTTCAGGATGACTTTCCTTAGAGGAAACCAGCTGTTTTTCATAAGGAGCTCAATAGAGAGGACCTACTCAGGCCAACAATGCCATGAGTGAGCTATCTTGGCCACACTTCCTTCAATCTCATTCATTCATTCAGATGACTGAGGGCCCAGCCAACATTCCAAGTTCAAATTCATAAAGAACCAACCCTGAGGCAGTATCACACTACTTTAACATTTTGCCACATTTTAAACTGCCTAGCTTGGTGACAATTTTTATAGCCTAGGATAAGTAACAAAAAGGAGAAATAAATATGTTGAACCTAAGAAAATTATTGAACCCTGTGAGAACATTTTTTGAAAGTGCAGTATAGGTGAAAGATTCAAATGCAGTACTTGAAACTATATAAGTCATTGGTATCAGCAAGGCTTTCTTTGGATATGATCTAAAAGTACAGAAAACAAAATCAATCATAGACAAATGGTATTACATCAGCTAAAATGTTTCTGTACAGAAAAGTAAAATGTTATCAGAATGAGTAGACAACATACAGAATGGGAAAAAATATTTACAAACTATGCATCTGTTGGAGATTAATATGCAGAATGTATGAAGAACTTAACTCAGTTGTAAAAAAAGCAAGTAATTCAATTAAAAATGGGAAATAGACTTAAATACACATTTTTTTCAAAAGAAACATACAAATGGGCAATAGGTATATGAAAAAGTGATCACCACCACTAAGTATTATGGAAATATGAGTCAAAAATCACAATGATGTATCACCTCACTCCCTCTGTTAGAATGGCTATAACCAAAAAGACAAAAGATGACTTATGAAGAAAAGGGAATCTTCACTCACTGCTGGTGGGAATATAAATTAGTATTTCATCATGGAAAGCAGTATGAAGACTCTTAAAAAACTAAAATATTATGAAGCAACCCCACCTTTCAGTATACTCAAATGAAATCAGTATATCAAAGAGATATTGCAACAGCTATATTTATTACAGCACTATATGGAATAAACCTGTGTTGACTAATTAATGAATGAAAATCAACCTAAGGGTGGATGAATAATTTTTTTAAATGTCATATATGCACATAATGAAATACTATTTGGCTATGAAGAGGTGAAATCCTGTCATTTGTGACAACATAGATAGAACTGGGGAACATTAAATGAAATAAGCCAGGCACAAAAATATTCCACTCATATGTTAAATCTACAAAGGATAATCTCATAGAAGTTGATACTGTAATAGTGATTACCAGAGGCTGGGAGAGCAGGCATGGAGGGATGTATATAGAAAGTTTGGTCAGTGGGTACTAAGTTACAGTTAAGAGAATTAAGTTCTCGTATTCTATTGCGTGGAAGAGAGATTAAAAGTAACATTAATGTGTTTTATGTATCTCAACAAAAGGTAGAAGAAAGGATTTTGAATGTTTTCAGCACAAAAAATGATAAATGTTTGAGAAGATAGATATGTTTACTCTGATTTGAATATTCTACTATGTGCACATGTATGGCAACAACACATGGTACCCAATAAGCATGTATGATTGTTATATGTAACTTTGAAAGTAAAGGAAAAAGAAGCAATCCCACTTTGGGGTAGCTTCAAAGGAATGAAATCAGTATGTCACAGGGGTATCTGCATGCCCGTGTTTATTGCAGTACTATGTGAAATAAACCTAAGTGCCCATCAACCTAAGGGTATGAAAACATCGCATCGTACCCAATTATTATGTACGATTGTTATATGTCCATTCAAAAAAGAATGAAAAAGGAACAGAAATGTAGAGTGAATGAGAAAGGGCCAAGCTGAGATATGTTTTCAGTTAGCAGCAGGTGTCAGAAGATAGTTTGTCAATGAATGTAGAATTTCAAAGAATTTATACCAACTAAACAATGATTTGGGCCATTGATGAAAAAGAATGCAACCCAATATTTATTGAATATATACTGGAGGATAAAATTCTGTAACATCTCCCAACTTTATTTTGAATATTATCTAACCACATTAACACAAATTCCTAGTGTTATTTCCAACTAATAATTTATACATATTCTATATTTTATCAAAATTCCATGCACTCATATCTGAGATTATCTCTGTCTTTTTTCTTTATTGGATTTATTCATTTCCTGATTAATGGATTTCCTACTAGCAACCAATTTTACCAATCAAATTCTTCCTATGGTATATTCCCAATTTAAAAGCCATGTCTTTATTAAAATTTCCTCAATCATGCAAGGGAATTTATCATTCTTTCTTCAAACTCACAAGTGCAAAGTATAAAAGAGGTAGAGGTATGTATTGGAACTGGATTCCATAATACTTATTTCTGTACATCTCTAAAATACAATCTTTTGGGAGTGTTTCTTTAAGTAAATACAGAACCCAAAAGGATGTCTTAAATATTGTAGATTTAGGACTCCTGAATAAATACATACATACAATTTTTTGGACTACACAAACATATGTAAGTTAATATTAAGGCTGTGAACTATTTAAATAACAGAATTTCACTGTAGGGTGCTGCCTGTGAAGTTAGTATATTTTCTTGATTCTAAAATTATATCTAATGAGATTTAACTTTCCTTAAAAGTAGTTAATTCTTACTGTTGAAATCAAAGTAAGACAGCACCTGCCAGTCAAAGAAATATATTTGATGTATTTATTTTTGCAGGCACATATGCAACACTTTAAGAGGAGCTGTTCATAATTTCATACCAGCTGAGTTATTTACCTGGCAAAAGCCTAAAATTTAAGTATTCATAAAAATGAATTTTTAAATGTTATTTAAATGTTCTAATAATGTCGCCCCATATTTCAATCCTGGGAAGAAAAATGACCATTTATGAGGATGATTTGTTACTACATTTCCTATAATACCAATAAAAAAATTTCCAAGTGTCTCAGAATACATAATAGCAATTTTATATACAGTGGTCACACTGATATGATAAGTTTATAAAGCCTAGGTACTATCTGTCAATAACATCTGACACACTTTCAGGAAACTTGGTTTAAATTACTGCATTTCTAACATCTGCCATAGACTAAATAGGAAATAATCTTCACTATGTAATCCTAAAAGAGTTTATGGCATAGTTGGAGCAGTACTGCAGCATCGCACAACTGATTTCATGTAATTTAAAACTGGAATGGTGAATTTGGGAGTGGTACAACAAAGAAGCTTTGTTCAAAAAACCATTTCTGAAACACAGTGTTTTTCTTTGACATTATGCAAACTATCAGATGCCCAAATAATTCAGAAAAACATCTTACAAGGCGAACATGAAGAACGTGTATCTCAACTTTTAATTCTTTTCCGATCTTCAATAGGATTTATATAAGATATGTGCCCTTGATTGTACTTTTTTGCAAATATGCATGCTTATAGTATCTATTATTATTTTAAAACTCCATCTTGGCTCAATGTGCCAAGATGTGAATAGCATATCTAAAATAGTAAAATCTTTTTTTTATTCGTTTATTCATATGTGCATATTTTAAAGTGAGAATAAATGTAACTCATGATCCAAGGAAGAATGTTCTACCAATTTAACTTGCCATCATATCTGCTTACAAATTGAAGGCTATTGAAATGTCTACAAGGATATGAAAGAGTGCTATTGTTTGTTTTAAGATTGTTAGGTAAAAGTAGAACAAAAAATGGTCATTGTAGTTAGAATGTATATAACTAGGTAGATCTGAAAATAGAGATTTTTTTCTTCTGTATGTCTTTTTTGTTTCAATGTGTCTCTGCAGTTAGAGTTATGGATTATGTAGTTGATGTTTCTTCATATCCTGTGATTTAGGATTTGGAATGTTTCATCTCTTTGCTAGCCTTGAAGCTGGTCATTTTATTGTTTTGCTAACTGCATCATGAGCCTTTAGTAGAATATTCTTTGCTTTTGAAACAAAATTCTTATCTTTAGTGACTTAGTAATCATTCTGTATGTTCAAAGTTCACTTTCTATGCTTTTCCTACCTGTGATAATTGAGCCCCATTATCCCTTATGAATTTATATAAATTATTTCTATCAAAATCTTTTATAGCACTTTCTTAGAAACACTAGTCAATATTAATTTTAATTCCTAAAATTCTTCTGAACAATTAAGGTATTATTTATCGACCCATCACTTTGAGAAGGTTTATTCTTCAAGTCAAATTTGAGTACAATTGGATTATGATCTGATAAATCTGTTGTAAGATATTGCATTTTTCTGTCTTGAAGATTCTCCCCTGGGCAGTAAACAATGATCAATTCTAGAGTGTCATTTATTTATTACGGGGAATATGTAAAGCCTTTTTCATTAAGATGTTTTCAACTTTCATGGTTACAGTAGCAATATAAGTATAGTTGATTATAAGTTGATATGCGTTCCATTATACTATATCAATCATAAGTGACTAATGCATATCAACAAATTTAAATTTGGAATGTTAGTATCATGCTTTTTCTTTAAAAAATCTGAACATGAAGTCATTTTTCTTTTTCACTTGATAAATGTTCTAAGTCAAAATAAGTGTTTTAATGATTTCAAATGTAAATTATATATGTTAGAGTCATTACTCACGGTTGGATATCTTTTTACTTTTTACACACTTCTGGTTTCTCAAAGAGAATATAAATGCTAAAAGTATTGTTTATTGAGTTGGAGAACCACACAAGCTAAACATCTCTAATTATAAATAGACATCTAAAGGAATCAGCTGTTTGTATAAGGACAGCAAGCAATGAAGGACCTTGTGCTATCTACTAACTTGATGGCATTATAAAAATATTTGTTGGGCATATTTCCTCATGAGTATTAAGGAATAAGGGCTACCACTGGCAGAAGAACTTTTTTAAGGATAAATGAAGTCTTAAGGATTGGATTTTGAGCCAGTAGGATTTGGGTCCTTATAGAAGACACACTGAGACACTAGAGAGTACTGTCTGTCTTTTATTTGTTTATTTTTGGTGGCACTAGGAAATGAACTTAAGGCCTTATGCTTGTTAGGCAGGCACTCTACGGGTTGAGTCTCTCTGCCAGTCCTTTTTGATGTTGGGTATTTTCAAGATAGGATCTCTCAGACTAATTAACCAGGGTGACTTTAAACCATGATCCTCCTGGTATCTGCTGCTTGAGGAGCTAGGATTAGAGGTGTGAGACACTAGTGCTTGGGTCTGTCTTTATCGGTCTTTGTCTGTTTGCCTATCACACTCTGTCTCTGTCTCTCTTGTACTCTGTCTTTCTTTTCTTTTTGGGGGTTTCTGGGTCTTGAACTTGGAGCCTACACCTTGAGCCTCTCTACCAGCTCTTTTTTGTGATGGGTTTTTTCAAGAGAGAGTCTTCCAAAGTATTTGCTTGGACTATTTTCAAATTATGATTCTCCTGATCTCTGCCTTCTGAGTAGCTCAGATTACAGGCATGAGCCACTAGCACCTGGTCTTTCTGACATGTGAGCACACAGCAAGGCACCAAATACAAGCCAGGAAGAGAGTCCTTGCCAGAAACTAACAATTCCAGCACCCTGATCTTGGACTTCCAGCCCTCAAAACTGTGAAAAAATAAACTATTATCTAAGTCAGTCAGTCTATGGTTACATGTTATAGCAGTTTGAGCTAACTAACACAATCCTTGAGCAATTAAGTTCTTGCAAACCTATTAATACAATAAATGAGATGTTCCTTAATCAGAAACATAGTTCTAGAACATTTATTCTAATTTAAACATGTAATGTCACCCAAAAGGGCTTCTCTTTGCATATCTTCTAGCATATCCTCTATTTTCCTTATATAGTTTTCTCATCTTGATACCCTTCCAGAAATGTTTGAGCACATTTTATTGTACTTGTGTCTAGGACTTCTACCAAGACAACAGATTTGTAATTCAGAAATATTTAGAGTTTATTAACAAAACTGGCTTTGTAGACTTTCAATTGAGACATTTGGCCTACATTTTATAACTAAAATGGAAAAAGTTATCAGCTCCTGTACTAATCATACAGAAATTTAACATGTGAGTGATGATCATTTGATCATAGAACAAGTAAGGAAGACAATTATATTATTTAATAAGACATATAATATCATTAATCTCTTTGCACCATCTTGAGTTTATTTAAATCTCATTCATACTATGCCTGAATCATTGAAATTATGACTTCTTGTTTAATAATAAAGGCAAACTTTAAAGACAAACAAAACCCATAATACCTTTAGATAACATCTTACTTTCAGCTCTATTTTTGTCTTCCTATGCCACAGTTACCTTGTTGAAGTTCTCAGCATGGAAAATTGCAGTGTAAGCATAGTTTTTGTCCCTTCCTCAAGAGGTATAGTCTGCTTTTCTTTACATTGACTATGGGTTGGTGTTGTGACTTGTTTTGGCTTGTAGAATGCAGCAAAAGCTTTGTGACTACTGAAGCTGGGCCATAATCAGCTTCGTATTCCTGTACTTTTCTTAGAATTCTGTAGGTTCACATGAGCCATTCTCAGGCAGCCTGTCAAGACTGTAAGTAATCACATGGGGAGAGGCCTCAGTTGTTCCAACTTTCTCAAAGACAGCCATCATAAAGAAATTAGCCTAAACCAGCCCATTGGTGACCACAGATAAGTGAGGAGATCAGTGGAAATAAACTGAAACTGTAAGGAACACTTATCTGTACCCAGTCCAAATTGTTCACTTGTAACATTGTGAACTGAATGTTTATTACTTTAAGCTATTCCTATTAAAGTTTTTAGTTGTTTGCTACAAACCAATAGCTAAAGACTAAAAAAATGTTTCCTTTTCCTAGATTGTTCTCGTCAAAATCCTTTCTTTCACTCTAGTTATTCTTCAGAATTCAACACTTGTGGCCATTCAAATCCAATATTTCTCCTTTAAAACTTTCTGGGAGATAGTTAGATATGAGTTATTTGTTACAATCTCTGTAGATGGGAATGAAACTCCATGATTGCTCTATCCACACCATCATATTGCAGTGTTCAAGGAATTGGGTGAACAGGAAAAACCAACCAGAACCACACAGAATAGAATAAAAGCTGTTTGCCAAGAAATGAGGCACAATATTCCCAGAGAAGTTTTACAGTAATCTGACTGGGGTAAAGCAGTAAAATCTATTTCATTGTCTTCTCTATTAGTGTATATCTCAGACTGGGATGGTTGTTGTATATTACAGTTGCTTTTATCTCTATTCACATGAAAATATCAACTCCTTGCAAGTAGGGACAATGTTTTGTTCATTTTTATATACTCAGAGACTAACACAATAATTTATACATTGAAGGCAATCAGATGTTTGATAAATCAATAAATGTGTCAGTGTATGTATAAAAATATGTACTTTTATACATATACTTCTATATATACATGTATAGAAGTACACCTGCCATGTTTGCCTTTCTACACTCTCTCTCTGTTTACCCTCCCTCACCCGCTGGTACTCACCTCTGGACAGAATCTGTTTTACCTTCCTGTCCTTCATTTTTTGAAGTATATAGTGATTTTTCAAGTGTGTTTCATCTTGGTATTTCATGCATGTGTATATCATACATTAATCAGATTAACTCCCTTCCCTTATTACTTATTTTCACTATCTTCCTGTTCCCCTATTACTTGATAGCCTTTGGCAAATGAACTGAACACACAGTTCTCAAAATAAAATGTACAGATAGCCAATAAATATATGAAAAAATGCTCAACATCTTTGGCCATAAGGAAATGAACATCAAAACAACATTGAGACTTCCCTTACTCCAGTCAGAATGGCTATTTGTCAATAACACAAACAATAAATGCTGGGAAGGATTTATTCACTGTTGGAGGAAGTTAGTAGCTGTAAGTTAGTACAGTCACTATGAAAAACAATATGTAGATTCCTCAAAAGAAAATATAGATCTACTATACAATCCAGAGATACCACTCCCGGGGCATATATCTAGAGGAATTAAACTAGGGATTAATAAAGCCACATTCACTCCCATGTTTATCATAGCACTATTCATAATAGCCAAGCTTTGGAAGCATTCCAAATATCCTATAAATGATGAATGAATTAAGAAAAGTATTATTGAATATTACTCAGCCATAAAGAAGAATGAAGTGATGTTATTTGCAAGTAAATGGAGATCATCATATTAAGGAATGTAAACCAGGTTCGAAAGGACAAAAGTCACAAGTTCCTTCATATGTGGAAACTAGAACTAAAAGATTAATGTATATGTAAATATATATGATCTTATATGTATATACTGAGAGAGAGAAAAAAATGATTATAATAGTAAGTCTGTCTAAGGGGACCACAGGGAGGCAGGAGAGGAAAAGAAAATGGTAGAGACTGAGCAGTATTGAAATACATTGCATCAATATAAGAGGATAGTATCAAGAAATGCACTGAAAGTTGTTGAATTTTAGTATTTACTTTTTAAAGCCCATATTATGAACTCATATTCATAGCTCACACAATCTGCAATTGCAAGAAACAGTTTGTAAAATGCCACGATAATGTTCTGGCACATTTGTATGCAGAGTATTGATTTTAGAGAAATGATGCATTTACGTGATTGAGTGAAATCTTAAACTTATTAAAAAAATAAGTATGTTCCCAATCTGTAGTGAATGTATTTATCAGTGACTTTGCATCTTTTATGCACTAGGAGAATTTTCCACAGTGATTTAGGATATTAATAGTGTGGTAGTTTGGCTTACAGATCTTGTAGCAGATCTATATTTTCCCCTACCCCCCCTTTCACCTGTCTGACTTTGAGTCTTCACAGGAACATTTATAGTATAAAACATCTGTACTTGAAAGGAAGACTTGATTTCTAATAGAAAAATTTCTCATTGTTTGAACACTATAATTTGAATTTCTTAGCGCACACAACTTTAGTTAAGATAGAATATTCTAGGACTATAATTTTTCATCTGATATATTTCTATGAGTGCCCTTTTTTGCTGTGCAATATGAACATTATATTTTGGTTACCATATAAGGATACAAATTGAGTCCATGGATTATATTTCCATGAGATAAAGTCAATACTTAAAAAAATCTTACATAAGGTCTATTTTTTATTATAAGTAATATGTCCTAGGAAATTTGGCACAAATTTTTCAAGCAGGTATGACTAATTGACCACTTTTTAAAATTAAACAATTTGGAAGAGATATGTAAGTATTTTCCAATAAATGCACAATAGATTGAGGATTCTTTGTTTTGATTATTACTGGCAAGGTATTGGAACTATGATTTGTTTTTTAATAAAGTGTGATGATTCTAAAACTGTCATTACTGCAAATTCCAATATTATTTTTACACCCTTCACTACCACATTGTTATACAGCTTGTCAAAAGTTCCCCATTTAGGTTAAAATTAGTTGCATTTCAATTGAAGAACTTAAAAGAAATTAGGATAAATACATCCTATTATGTTAAAGTACAATTGTCCTTTTTATTAAAAAGGTATTTTTATTCTTTATCTTACCATAAAAATCTTATTTAAATAATGAACATCTTAGAAGGTAATATAACAGTAATTTGGTTCCAACTCTACAGAGAGAAAGTTGTTTACTACTGAAAGTTCTAGAATTTAAAAAAAATCTTCAAACCCTTCCTGAAGCTGAATATATTAGTGCATGTGAATGTTTGTGTGGGTGTGTATGGAAAACAAAAACTCAAAAAGGTACCTCAGTTGGATCAGATAAACAAATAAGCAAGTGGTCTTTTCAGAAATAAAGCACTCATGGTCAAGTGCTAATCGTTTCTTAATTTTATAAGGAAGAGATTGGAAGCTTGTTGCATTAGTTAGTTAATTAACTTTGATCTAAGAAGCTGATACTCTACTTTTAAATTTTTGCTTTCAATAAAATCAGACCACGTCTCCCACTAAGGAAAAGTTAAGTTATGTGTATGTATGTATGTGCATGCACCCAAGTATTATATTTATATTTTTAAAGATTTTGGACAGCAAACAAGAGACTATTAATGCTGTATTGGACACAAGCATTAGGAAAGGAATCAATGGAGCCAATGTAGCTAAATTTAACTTAATTCCTGATACTGGATTGAGATTACCTCTGATTCTGGAATCAGAATCTGATTCTAGGTATCTGGTACCTAGAAGCATTAAATATAAATCCGCTTTGGAGGAGGACCAGGTTAAGGTAGTTGGCAAATTGCCACAGTATTAATCATAATCTCGCTTTTACAGTGACTGGCAGAAAAGAAAAAAAAACAGCTAAAAAATTCCTCATTTACATGAAAAATTTACATGAAAAAATATGTAAATTCCTCATTTACATATTAAAGGAATATGAATATGTAGTAAAATAAGCAAAACCAGAACAAAGGGATCCAATGGAAGTCTTGACAATAATAAATTTTATTATTTGTTTAAAGAACCAACTTTGAATGTATAATCAAAATCTTTTTGTTAAAAAAATACAAAGATGTTTACATTGATGAAGTCTACTCTACCAATAGTTAAAGAAGAAAGTCACACAGACTCTTTCAGAGTAAAGAAAAATAAAAATGAATGTACTCCCAAACATATTCTGTAAACCAAGTATAATTTTGATACCAAAATCCTACTAGAAAATTGAAAATTACAGGTTTCTTCATACTTATGATCAGAGGTACAAAATCCTCTTAAAAATTCATCAAAAATTAATTTGTTATCTATAAAATGTTAGTAAATCACAGACAAGCTGAATGGATTTCATATTAACATAATGAAGAAAAATAGATTATTTCAAATTTTTACAGAAAAATTATAGTATAGCATTAAATCTTCATTCATAGTACTGCATGAAAAGTCTAAGGGAATTTCTTTCAATTCAAAGTTATAGCAAGAGTATCAAAATTTACAGATAATTCATATTTATGAGAAAATAAAAACTTTTCCTTTGAAAATAGAAACTAGATAAGAATATCTGCCATTGCCTAAATAAGCATATTGTTAATAAAATGTGCATTTATAAACCATTCACCTTGAGTACATTTATGATATTTCAGTGGTTCATTTATTATGGAGTATGAACGATTGATAGCAAAAGAGACTGAGCACAAAATGCTGTGAAAAAGAACATTATTCACATTGAGAGTAAGGAAAAGTGATAGGAAGAAGCTGCAAAGTATTAGACATTTGTGAGTCATTCATTAGTTTCTTCTTATGCAATCAATCTGTCCATATTTTATTAGATTTCAATAAGGTGTTAAATGTTTTGTTAATTTTAAATATTTTACTAGAAAAAGTATCAAGAGAATATAAGTTTTCTCCTACTTTGGGTGAAATTATACAACATAAATATATTTAATTGAAAAAATAATCTTCATCTTCTTGCTATCTGGCATATAGGAAATTACCATTCACACTGTAATCAAAAGATTCTGTATACCACACTTCTTGTGGATGCTACCAGTTGTGGTTATTCAGTTAGTTAAAACTAATTTTTCCTTTTAAACATTTGTCTCATATTGAAACTTTGATCTTTGCCTCTGGCCATAGCTGGCTGTAAATCTAAAGCACATTTTTCTTGTTTTGTTTTTTATTAACTTCTAAACTCATTCTTTAGTCTTTCTCAGTGCCTGTGATTAAGACATTTTTGTGTGCCCTGGGCACACAAAATTGTATTACTTTCTCCTTCCTTAATGTACTTTAAGAAGACCAAGTCAACATACTCTCTTTTATAAAAATCCATGTTTCTGCTGCCATATTCTGGTTGTGATGTGGTATATCCCCCAAAGACCCATGTGTTAGAGTTTGGTCCCCAGGATGGTGGTATTGGGTGGTATGGAACCTTTTAGAAATAGGTTCCAGTGACAGGTCATTATTTAAAGAGCTGTCTTCAAAAGGGACTAGGTCAACTCTCATAGGACCCCTAAGTTCTTTCAAGAGCGAGTTGATATTGTAACTGAATCCAATCCCTGAATTGCTTTATGTAGCTTCTATTATCAAAGCTATTATGTCTTCCTCCCACACGTGTTCCTGCCATTCTGACACAATCCATCACAAACTTACATCCATAACTGTAATATTAACACTGAAAAACAAACACACAGATGAGACCAGCAGGTGCTGCGAGGTGTTGGGATTGAGGAGATGTCTTCTGCCTCGGGAAGCTTGTTCAACTTCAACCTCATTAGAACATGTCTTCCAAGACCTTGGGTCTCCCCTCAGAAGCAATCTCCTTGGTACCCTCAACGGACTTAAACTTTGGCCAAAGGAGGTAGAGACTAATTCCTTCTTCTGCCTCACTTGAATCACTCATTTTTATTTTTCACTATACATGTATCTTTATTTGGAATGATATTATACACTTAATATTCTGCTTTATTTTTTACCTCAATTACTGGGATGTAAACACCAGGAGTTCATGAAGAGTTTAATGGATTCTCTAAATGTGTTCTCAGAACCTAGATGTTGTGGCACATCACAAGAAATCTTCAATGAATGGAAAACTATATATACAATGAAGGTTTGGAGAGAAGAGTATAAGTTTGTGGTATTGTCCAATTTTCTGGTGGTATTATCCTATAGGCATTTCACCTACTCCCAATATTTGCAGTGTAAAATATTGCTTCTTTCTTCATCCAAACCAAACTTTTCTCTTCTGAATCTTTACTTGTTTTCCCTAGAGTTGTATGCTCTTACACTGATAGGCTTCTATGGCCCTTTGTGCAATGATAGTTTGTTTTGAAATTCTGTGTTTTCATATCCTTTCACCCTGAGTCTATATGTTCTTTCAGGGCAGTATATGGTTTGGTTTTTGTCATTTTCCTGGCACACAAAAGACATGGATGAAATTATAGGTGGTACACAGATGAGATTTAATGTTTTATATTAATATTTATTAGAGAGGCATATCTGAAACTCTATCCATACAGAGTTTGCTTCTCAAAGAATTTACATAATTTCTTCTCAGCAGGCTCTGATGGACATATATAACTTTGTTTTGGAAATTAAGGTGCAACATTCCAATAAAGTCTTGTCCTATACCCTGCTAAAAAAAATGTAGTCATACTTTCTAAATGCTAATTGTTATCTGGAGATATTTTCTGAATAAGATAAATGACATTAGTACACTTTTGGACAAAGCAATATGCTCAAAAACTCTATGAACTCTGAAAATAAGAACACTATTTTCCAGTGGATTGGTCTCTCCAAACCATTAAATATAAAATTAAGCTGCTTGTGAAATGATCATTGGTAATTTGTCTATAGCTTAATAGATATATAAAAAACAATAAGCATATGACATTAGATAAAATTCGTATGAGTGGATTTCCTTACTATGAAAAAGAAAATGTATTGTAGAATTACATATCATAAGATATGAAAGCTGTAGTTATAGGATAAAGGAGGTAAAAATCAAACAAGGTTTTAGGTGAAATGTGGCATTTATTACCTCATTTCTTATATTCCCATTGAGAGGTAGAATATTTTACTTTACTCAATAAGTTTCTTCATTCTTTCTATAATCTTTTCCTTAAAGAAGAAATACTTATGAAAATTGGAAACATCAGGTAATCAATAAAAGTAATCAAATTTAGTTTAACCAATTGACTAAATCTTGTGTGTAGTTCCTGCTTCTTTGATCAATAGATAATGAGCTCTTTATCCCTAAATAGTAAATATTGAGGAGTCTAGGCTCAGGGTCTTTCTTTCCAAGCAAACCTAGAAGATTATTTTCTTTCTATAATTTTATTTTGTGACCTGACAAGGTTTGAGCTTAGCAGACAGTGAGTACCCTATCATTCCCTACACAATTTTGGATTCTTAACTTTCTTATGTGTGGGAGCCAAAGTTTATTTTGTATCAAAGTGGGTGACTAGCTAGGAAAGGAACAAATTGTTCAAGTTTTTTTCTGACCTATATTGAGTTCTTTCTTTCAATTTCAGCACCAACTCAGCTATCACCATATTTTAGTACGTATTTGGCTGCTTACATCTCCTTTATCCAACAAAGTCCAAGTACATATGCCAAAATCATGGTTTGAAGCCATTGTTGATTACTGGGGTTCTTAATAGAAACATGCCCATTTATCAAATATAGGAGATGACAGTCAAAGTCATGAAATCATTAGGGTTCAAGACAAAAAATGTTTCCAGGGCCAGAAACATGACATGTGTATAGCAGTCTGATGCTGGACCTACAAAGGGTACATATGGAAAACACACAGCACAATCCTCAAGTCCTTTCTAATCCATTGTCTCCTTGAGCAGAAGCACCTCTGTTTCATTTTGTTTTGTTTTGGTTGGTGTGTATTGTCATGTTCTTTGGTAATTTATGGTGCCGCCTAGCAAGTGACAAATAAATGAAAAAAAAAAATCACCCATGTTCCTCTTGTTAACTGCTTAAGTGTGAGAATCAACTGAATTAAAATCTTTTCTGTCAAAGAGTTATCTCAGTCAGTAGCACATGAGGGTCTTAATTACAGGTTTGTGGGTTTGAACGTCTTTCTCCCTCCAACCTAATATCCAACTACGGAATATGTCTGTCATTGTGTGGATGTTAGCTAACTTCCCCATTGTCTATGTGCTCAGTGGCACTTCGCCTGACTACATATGTAAAGTTTCTGCCTTTAAGCAGAGAATTGTTTGTCATTAGATGACCTAAAACTCAAACTGCCTAATCTTAGGACAATCATTGTCCAACGGAATCTCTGCTTCAAGGTACCATTGGCCCACAGGTTAATTATGTACTTGGAGCTTCCATTCCAGGTCAAACAGTCATTTCAGGCCTCATTTTCCCCAGAATCCTGGAAATTCCCACCTTATGGGTCACCTCTTTGCCTTTGGTACATCAGTCAAATTAAGTCTTGTTATCTATGCTCTCCAAACATGTCTGCTCTTCCTCTATGCATTCTACTATACTTGAACCTTAGTCAATCCTAAAGACTGTGAACCCAAGCTGCCTCCTTAGAGCAAGGAGCAGTCCTACATTAGAGATAAGAACTGAGGAGTACTTCCTTCAACATGTGTGTGCTGGCTTGCCTGACTTAAGTCAGAGACACGCATCCCCTTCTACAGAAGTAAATTTTGCCTTGTCCATCAGCTTTTGAGCATGTGTCTGATTTGTGATCCTAGCAGCACCGTGATATTACTATTATTGAGTAATAGATACAGAATAATTACATTGACTATTTTGTTTGCAAAGATTGCTTAGTTTCAATAGAAAGGCAAGGAAAAATATGAGTAGTATAAAAGTGATTTCTTAGAACTAATTAGAAATAAAATTAAGGGCATACTTCTTTTAGACTGATAGAATGGAAAACAAAACTATTTTGTTATCCATGTAGACCTTGCCTTTTAAAGAACAGATTTAATAATATAGAAAATATGATTATTATGAGAACTAAATGAGAAAGCCTATGTGAAGAACCTTGATTACCTGATTTATCCAGAGAAAGCTATTTGAAATTAAATGTGATTTGAATAGCATTAATAACTCCTATCATTATGATTCATGTGAGAAGAGTGGGTGTAGAATAAATAAGGTTTTCATGTACGAATTTAGTTGAATTTTAACCATTTTCTAATACTCAACATATTTTTCACTAGAGTGAGATTTTTGATGTTAAACTGCATATTGGGTATTTAGGAGTGGTTGTCTTGGTTTCCACTGAGTATAAATTTTAAAAAGAATAAACATTTCTCTGGGTTTTTCATTTAAACCTTTGTCCTCTGAACTCCTTTGATGAATATTGTATTTATCACCTCTGATGTCAGCTCAGTTAAAATACCAGGCTTCTTTAACTGCCTCTTTCAACTGTTGCATTAGAGATTTTGAGAGGACCAGCAGCACAAAATAGCATGATTTTCATTCAGTGCAGAATCTGTACAGTTAAACGTTCAAGTCTTAATGAAAGGTCATAAAATCTTATAGTACTGACCAAATAGATTTCCTAGCACATTAAATCCTCCATGAATCCTCCTGTACCACTTTAAACACAAGTTAAAATTGCAAATCATAAATACTAGATGCTTTCTTCCTTAATGTAAGCTCACTATTGTAACTTGTCGGCCAGAAATGCCCCACTTAAAGGTCTCTAACATTTTCATTATCAACTCTATCTCTGAGGGGGTCACAATGCAGCTGTTTGTAATGTGTAGAAATGCTTATGCTGATTTTTTCTTTAAGTCAGCTGTTACTGTAGCTATTTTTGGAATCCTGAGTTAGAACAAATGGAGATTCTTTGATTTTCAGTAGCTCTTCTATTATTTTCCAGCTAAAAACACCGTTCTGTAATAGAACACGTATTTCATAGCATATTGTCCCTGTGACTTTAGTCTTGTAATATACTGTAGAGTGTGTGTATGTAAATATTTATATGTATGTATGTTTTGTGTATGTATATATGAATATATGTATATATTTTTATGTAAGAACAAATAGTATTTTCTCAGAACTTAGTTTTCTTTGTGGTAGAAGTGATACAATAGAGAAAAAAATTCCATTAAGATGTATGAAAATACCTCCACAAATTAAGTTTCCTGCTTGAGTGGGAGGACCAGAAGATTAAAACATTCTGAAGTGTATTGCACTATCACAAAGCAATGGCTTTATTGTTGGGAATATACAAAATAGATTTTGAATGCAGTGAAGTGTTAGTGGAAGTCCATTTCACCTTCACGTTATGTGAAGGTATTGATCTGAATGCATTTTCTCTTAGCAGTGTCACAGGGTTCTCAAGCTGAGGTCCAGGTCTCAGAAATGCATTAAACCATGGTTGCCAAGATATCATGAGGAATCTGTCCAGCTGTTGACCAATGTAGCAGAGGAGAGATGCTGAATGACCCTAAAACGAGCTCACTGGAGGTGTGAATAGATACTATTTTTTGTAACAGATACCTATAAACTTATTTTGCTAAGAAGCACTGGCTCTTTATTTGGATCTGCAGATGACTGATGGGTCACTAAACTTGGTATCTCTATCTTCATTTTACATCTGTCTCCTGTGTCTTCAAGTTTTGGAAGAGATCAGGGGCAGTGACTCACACCAAGAAGTTCCCAACTGCTCAGGAGAAATGGAGGTCAGGAGAAATGCAGTTTGAGGACAGTCTATACAAAAAGTTAGCAAGACCCAATCTCAACTAATACCAGATGGGATAGTACCTGCCTGTAATTCCAGTTATACAAGATGTATGGGTAGGAGGACTCAGTCCAAGTTCAGCCCTAGAGGAAAACTTATGATCCTAAACTAAAGGAAAACTGGGCTGAGTGTGTGTTTTTCAAGTGGGTAGAGAACCTGCTTAGAAAGTGTGAAGCCCTGTGTTCAAACTTTGGTACCACAGAATAAAAACAAAACCAAACAAACAAAAGTTTGTGTCAGATTCTTGTTCAACTCTGGATGTAGGCCAGTTAATCACTTAAGAGCTGTCCGTTAAGACTTACAGGGACTTCCAATCCCTTGGAACAGTGTCTAGAAGTCTCCCGTCATTGCCCTAAAGCTGCAGTGCCCTTGCATTCCAGGAATGGCAGAGCCTCACAAACAGATCACCCCATGATGATATTATGCCCTAAATGGGAGCAATTATCTTGTAATGGAAACTGAGGCTGTCCCATTTTATGGGAAGTGGATTGTCACCTCAACTATTAAGGAATTTTTCATGACCACCTTGCAGAATTAGAACTGAGATAATGATCAACTAGACCATGATTTGAACAAGACTGCTTAACTATGTGAACCTCTCAATCCCTGCCCCAATTTTTCTGCAATTTAAACCAAAAGCTCTCTCCTGAAGATAGGCTGAGATGTTTGACCTTCATCTTTCCAGTATTGAATAAAATGCTTTCCTACCTTTTGGCAATTATTTCTGTTTGCTTTCTTGGAGTAAAGTAGCCGGACCTACTTGGTGGAATCCTCTAAGTCAGGACTCTGGCCTAGGACTATAGTTACAAATTCATCTTTGAAGTGCTACATGCTTTAGAAAAGATATTTGTTACCTGGGAAAAAAATTCATCATTCCATTTTCCCTGGATCTTTAAGTTCCTGGAATAATTCACTATGAAAACAGAAAAGGATCTGAATCTCAGAAATTTGGTTTTATTGAATACTTACCTAACATTCACTAACCCATGAGATGTAGATAATGACCTGTCCTAACAAATACAGGAAGTGAAACTACAAATGTTATAATATATTCGCTAGTCATTTCCCAATTGCACCACCTTTATCATCATATAACATACATCTTAACAGGGCTAGAAAAGAGGGCCTCTTGCTTGGTAGGCAGGTGCTCTACCACTTGAGCCATGTTCCCAGGTCTTTTTTGCTTTTTAGTTATTTTTCACATAGGGTCTCCTGGTTTATTTTCTCCTGGGCCAAACTCACACTGCAATCTTTCTGGGGAAGAAGTTGTTTCTGATGTTGTCTTATCCAGAAACTGTCTCATCCTTTGATACTCTAAGATATATAATAGCACCAAATAAGCCATAATTGTATGTCTCAAGCTATCAAAATATATACCACACATTTCAAGTTATGTGATCATATAAATACGTATATACAGTTATATACAAAGTCTATAGCATGTGGCCTCTTCATTTAGTTAATACTGGTCAAATGATCTGCTCAAATAAGCAGCATATTATATGTGATTATTTGGTGACAGAAATACATAGTATTATTAAATGTTACAGAAAACAAAGTGATATCTATTTTGAAGAAAATTCAGGTATCTATCTGGGTTTATCTATGTGAGATACAAAGTTTTCTGTCTGATTGGATTTATTTCAGTTATATTTGAGCATTTGATGTACTTATTACTACTTAGAGACCTCTACTGTAGCAGATTTCCTCAATGTGTATAAATACTGTAAAATATAAGCAAACAAATAAATAACTCTAGAGTTTCCTTTGGAAGACATTCTGCAATCTGATGCCATTTGAAATTTTTTCCTTCATCTATCAAGTAACAACTTAATTGATCTTTTTATTTCTTCCTTTCACTGGGATACTTGAAATACTAATAGGTTCTGTCTTACCAATTCAAAGGGAATAGTAACTGTGGTACTGACTCAGAAAAGAAGAGATTAGATTTACCAGGGGCTCTTTTAAGACTTTTATTTATGTGCATAGTAGGTGAGAATGGTATTCTCTGGGCCCCTTTAGTTCTATTCCCCTTCAACTTCTGTCACCAGGATGGTAACTCTTAGACACTGCTATTCAATTCTTTACCTTAACTGGCTTATTTTACTCATTTCCTCTGTCACCAAATTGTCCTTTACTTGTGCTTAGTGCTATGGTCAAGGGAATGACTGCTCTTTTCTATATGTATTGAAAGTGCCACATTTATGTGATAACTGCCTTTTTCCCTGGCTGCTCTGCTAATCCTGAGGAGCTGCAATGCTCAGCCACAGATACAAGTTAGATATGATTGGCGAAGAATAGAGTTCCACTTTCAGGAGGGAGCCTTGCCTGTGAATGCACAGCTTAGAACCTTTGCCATTTTGAGTTGCATGCATGTGTGTGTGTGTGTATGCTCATATGCATAAGTATGCACATGGGACAGCTTCCTTAGTCAAGGAAATTATGTGATTACAAGTTATGATTTTGTGTATTTTATACAAAATCTACAACATATTGCATACTTGTTTAACCCTGGTCAAATATTCTGCACAACTAAGCAGACATATTATAAGTGATTACTTGGGGATAGAAATATACAGTATTTTTAAATATAACAATAAAACAAGTGATAACTGTTTTGGAAAAGTTCTATTTGGTTTCTACTGGTTTTGAACTATGTGAAATCCAGTGTTTTCTGTCCAGTGGATATTACTTCAGTTATGCTTAAACACTTGACTTCTACGATAGAGGTCTCCTCTATGGTAGCCCATTGCAGGTAGGATACATAAAAATAATTCACCTAATTCCCTCTTTAACATCACTTTTCGGTTTTATATTATCTCATTACAAAGACCCAGAAGCTTTTCCACCTCCTTTCTGGATCATCTTAGAACCTAGTCTATTTATGACTAGTAGACTTTTGTTCTCAAATCTATTTTCTGTTCATCCTGTTGCTATCAAATCTGGTCTTAAGTAGGTAACTAGTAAAAAGAATTTCATAAACTATTAAAAGTGTCAATTTGCTTATGCATATCATCCTGGCAGAATTTCCTTCTCCCCTAATTGTTCTTCACCCTAACCAAAATTTAATATGATCTTTATATTTATGGCAAACAAAATGTAGGAATTCATTATTTCAATTTATTCATGTGTCATCTAAACTGTATTATATGCTTTCTAGTGTATGCATACCATGGCTTAAGAACATTTCCTCTGTTTACAATGTGGCTTCTTGATCTACCAGAGAAACAAGAAAACTCAGGAAAAGGGATTTGAAAAGAGAGTATTATGCTCCAGTCCATGAGGCAACTGTAGGGAACATGAAAGATATCACAGAAAACAGGAATTGTGGTGCAAGCAAAGTTTTATTCACTTTCCAATGGAAGAAATGGATTTGATACTAGGAGTAATAAAACCCAGAATGAGGTAGTGCTGGGGTTTCTAAGCATTTAAGTTGTAAACGCAACAAAAAGTCAGGCACAGAAACACAAAAAACACACCATCTCACTTATATGTAGAAATAAACCTAAAAGTACTTGAGTTCAGAAGTAGAGAGTAGAATGGTGGTACCTAAGACTGGGGGTGAAGGAAACATTTAGGATATGTTCAAAGGATATAAAATTTTAAGGAACAAGTTCAAGAGTTCTATGGTGCAACACACTGTCTATAGTTAATAATAATATATTGGTTCTTCAAAATTGCTATGTAGATTCTAACTCTTCTCACTATGGTATGTGAATACATATGTGAATTGTCTAGATTTATCTGTTCCACAATCTATACATATTTCAAAAAGCATGATGAATATGGTAAACATATAATTTTATTAATTTGTCAATTAAATGAATGAATAAGTAATTCTCAAAAACTAAGTGCAAACATTCATAGTGCTTTATCTTGTGCAATTTGACATAAAACAAATTGTACATATAGGTAAAGGAGCATGTGACCGAAAAGGTGATCAGCTGGGGTTGGTGACAAATTAATCTTCTGCCATCTTCCACAGCCTAATGTATTTACTCCCAATGTCAGCATGAGCCTAGAGTGAAAATAGGCAAGAGTTGGATGTCACTTGAGGAATAATAGAGGAGAAATGGCCATTTAGATAAAAACCATTTTCAAATATATCTGCATTTCTGAAAGCTCAATTTCAAACATCTGCCTAAAGCATATTTGGTCGATAGAATTTGACAACTGTCAGTTTTCAAATCATATATCATAGGTGACCTCCAAGTTATTATTGCCTATGCTCCTATTAATCTCTATTGATGTGCAACCAAAGCATGTGGAAGCCTTGGTAAAACATAGGTTACTATGACTTGCCTAGAGTTTATTATTCTAAACCTCTGGGGTGGGGCTTGAGTATTGCTTTTCTAACAGGTTCCTAATTCCTGCTGCTGGTGGTATATAAGCGACACTATATATATGATAAAAATTGCTGCTATAAAAGGGCACTGTTTTTTTTTTCCCTCACTGCTTTGGGTAAAGTCATGCATCATCTTAAATTCAGTTCAACTGACAACAAAATGGGAGGAAAGGATCACGCAAATCCTAATAGTGAAAGAATGGACTGAAAATAAATGCCAACTCACCTAAATACTGAAGTATCATCAACTGTGCAATGATAGTTATTGCATAATCAGTCATCTTTATGTGTAAAATTGCTGACCTGGACAATATTCTTTCCTCAGATCCCCTTGCTGAAGTTTTCTTTTCTAGATACATGAACTTTGCAGCTCATGGTTGCTCAAATTTTTCTCCTTTATATTTATTTAAAAGAATACAACTTGGCTCTTAATAAATCATAAAATACATAACTTTGTTTTGTTCATCTTATTCTTAGGATAGTGGTCCATGCTTAAATAAATAATTGTCCACATACATTAGTGAATCATTTTTTACATCAGATTTCTTCGTTATCTCTCTGTCCCCACATATATATGTATATATGTGTGTATATATATATATATATATGTTTGGTTTTTGTTTATTGGTGGTATTAGGTTTGAACTCAGGACACTTTACAACTTGAGCCACCCAACCAGCCCTGTTCTACTCATCATGAATGAATACTCTTCATTGATAATTCTGCTTAATCTTTTACACCATAGAAGACTATATATTTTAGAAAAAAAATAAGGATCAAATTTGTAATTGTTTTATTTCTTAATTAATGAAAACAATTTATTGAAAATTTGACAAAGTAAACAATTCTTGATTATTAAAAGGTTACTTATAGAGTTTCTGGGGGATATAAACACCTCCATCTTATATTCTGATATGCTTGTAATGTTTGGACAATTTGTTAGTTTATATCTCTTCAAAAGAATAGGCCAAGGGCTAGTGGAGTGGCTCAAGTGGTAGTGTGCTTGCCTAGCAAGTTATATGCCCTGAGTTCAAATCCCAGTGCCTCCAAAAAAGAATAACCCAAATAAATCTTTTTTTAAGACAATAGCATGAAAAATAAACTTCTCTAATTTCTTTATAAACTTTGTGATGGGTAAATGAATACTATTATTTTATTGACCTTACTCAAACTTTGTATCTGTGTTATTTTAGTATTCAATATGAGGCAAAATTGGGAATATATGTTATAAAGCCTCTGCTGTGTGTTAAAAATGAACCAAGACAGGCATTATTTTCAAATATAAAATAATTAAAGATTTGAATCCCCTTCCAATGCCCTTTCCAGTTCATACATAAGCTCCTTTTGTGTTTTGAACTCACTAAATAACCTTGGTAACTTGTTTTGCTTGATAGAAGCCTCTTTTACTTTGTCTATAAAATGAAGTTTTATAATCATTGAAATTTATACTCTTCCTAATAATGTACCCTTTAGTTTTGTAATTTTAATGATTTTTGAACTTGGGCAATTGTCATAAAGTGAAGCTGAAGAATTAGATGACAGCTTTATTAAAATATCTTTATATGTTTGGCTACCATTAAGGCAAAATGTGGTTTTCCTTTCTTTAGACTGCAGTCCTTCTAAAGTGTGACATCTTTTTTGAAAAGCAGATAGAATAACCAACCTAATGAAGATAATGAATCTGCTGTCAAATTGTTCCTTCTTCAAATTCTCCTATAAACTAAGAAATTAAAAATTCATTATATATTTGAAATGAAAAATAATTTTAAGCATGTTATTTATGGAAATAAATGTGATCAAAAGACAGAAGAAAACTACTATGAGATGTTTATTATTCTGAATATTGTGGGAGAATATTTTTAACAGAGAAGATGCAATGAGACAAAACATAAGGCTTTTATCCTTTGAAGAGCTATAGTGATACATCACACCTCCAAAATCACTACTGAAAAGTTACTTTAGTGAAGTCTTTCTGTTTTAACATTCAGAGATACATATACTAGGAGATACAAAATACTAAATGTATGTATATGTACTATGATATAGTTAGCATTTATATAATTAGTATGCATGGAAAAAATTTGAGAGAGGAATAGCCACAGTCATTTTCCGGTTGTACCAACTGATGACCACAGAGAAGTTTAACAGCCTTTGTCAGAATTTAATGGATAAAGTTGAAAATTTATATTGTTCCTATAACTTCATTCACATTAACTTACATTAATACTTCTGAGGTGTTTTTGAAATACTATTTTGTAATCAGACTGTAAACTTCCTGCAGGCATCAGTTCTTAGTTGCATTGTTTATTTTTATTTGTGATTGCTTTATTCCAGAAAAGTTATGCAGATGTGAGGATGGGAGATATATTCTGTTTCTAGCCCCTCTCCTTATTTGATATATGTCTTTATCTTAATTGTGTCATTCTACCTTTACCAATGATACAAATAAATTAACAATGTTCAACATCTCAAACTTGACTTTACACTTTTTAGTGTGTCCTGTGAAATTTCCATGCTTCATCATTTACAGCTACTCACAAAAAGTATGTGTGAAATAACTGTGAAGACAGAGAAGCAAAACATGAAGATGTAATAACTCATCTATAGAAAAATAACCTACATATGGTATATGAGCACTGACAAGACTTTTTCCTTGACATTCAGTTTCAACTCTATAAATTCTGCATCTGTCTAAGAAACAGGAAAATGATTATTACTAGGACTGCCAAAATGAGGTGACACTGTAATTATCAGGCTTTTTAAAACTTCCCCATATTTTTCTATATGCTGACAATGGTTTAAGCATAGTATAATAATGTCTTATCCAGTTGAATTATATGTTTCTCCCCTTTAAGCTTTTTAAGCAATCCTTTGTTAAGCTTCAGCTTCAAAATAATTTTAAAATCTTATAATTTATCACTTTCTACATCTTTACACTTAACTTATTGACAAATACTAGGTAAGCAACTGCAGACAGTTTTCAAAGAAGCATAATTTACATGGTTATTTATAAGTTTTCTTGCTATACAATTTACACTCCCCTAAATGGAACAAACATACAGAGGGAATAATTCTATTTTTCTGTATGCTGCTTCTCAGACATCTAAGAATGTTATCATACTTTGGGTACATTTAGTGGATACTACCCAGTGCAAAAACGAAAAGCTTCATTCTAACTATTAACACAAATTTTCTCCATTTGATATCTATTAAAGCAATTTCAATTCATCAAGAGATAATCATATTTCATTTTCTATCTTTGATTCTTTTTATGGTCAACACCTACAGAGAAGTTGAGGTGCATGATAATCAAAGTCTTGCTCATGACTGAATAAATTCAATACACTTCTTTCATCAGTGTAGTGTATTAAAAAGTCCCCTGGCATATTTAGCTTGATTGATTAAGACATTACACTGGATTTCTGGTATTACAAATTTCAAGTACAATGTGGGTGAACTGAGAAGATGCTTCTATCCATCTCTTATAAGACATAAAAATTGGATGAAAATAATTTTCTTTTCAAAAATAAATATATTAGTAAAGCTGCAGTCCAATATTTTCCATGATAGGGGAAAGTTAAATATTAATTTTCCTTTCTATAAAAAAATACATAACTTCCTATAAATATTCTGAATTCTCTAATGTTAGAATTGAATGTCAAGGAAAAGATGTCCTGTCAGTACTAATACACCATATCCTGAAGGTTTTTCATGATAAGCAAGAGAACCATGAAGATGTCAGATATGTCTAGGATTGCAAAAACAATCCAATAGTGCAGTACATGAAGAAATACAGTTTTCTCAACAACTTTGAATTTAAAAATGCATCATATTCTAAATGTTAGATGGCCTATGAGGATCTAAGTTAATATATATTTAACCACATATTATCTGCCTATGTCTCTTTATAGATTTACACGAATGCTTCTGTAATATCCACTTTTATTTCCTACTCTTTCTCCACAAACTATTAAGAACTTTAATTTTCTATTGCTAACCAACACAGTTTTATTTTTAAAGAATTTTTACATTTTCCTGCTAAAATTAAAAGAACTAAAGACAAAACAAATTAACATGAATATAAACAGTCTACAATATCTAAATTTATTTCAACTTTCATTTAATATTTTACATTATCTCATTCTCTTCTGATTAAAATTCCTTTGGAAAAGGAAATATTTATCCATTTCTTTGATTTTAATGTAATATGGTATATAGCATATAGAAACACAACAGAACAGCTTGTTTGCTTTTTAAAATTATACTCCTAAAGAAGCATTCCCTATCACTTTCTTATTCCTTATTCTGCCCTGTTTTTCTTCTGTCATAATTATAGAATGAAATATGGAAAATATCCCTTATAATTTTGTCTTCCCATTAGAATCAACAATTTGGTTACTAATGTCTTTTTATTATGGGACTGGGGTTTGAACTTGGGACCTCATGGTTGCTAAGCAGGCAATTTACTACTTGTGCCACACTGCCAGCACTCTTAATATCTTTTAAGTAAAAGAACAATATTATAACCTGGTAACTATTAGACTATTCATGTAAATAAATATGAAGACTAGAACATGACTTTCAATCAAAGAATCCCAGGTATTCATGCTTGTAGTGTAAAGCCAAAATAAGTAGGGAGTAGTTACTAGAAAATTAAGAGGCAAATTAAAACATTTTTCAAATTGTCTAAACTTAGCAGCTTACTACAAGTACTAAATTCTAAAATGTATTAAACAAACACATTTTTCCATCTAAGAACTAATAAGACCTTGAAAAAAGTCTTCAGAAACATAGGGAGAAAAATTAAGATAAAGGGAACCTAGATCTTAAGTTGTATAATTTTTCTGGGGGTGGACTGAACTTAGCATTTTAATTGTATATTATAACCACAATTAACTTTAGGGATCCAATTGGTAAATCCTATCTTCCTTTATCTAGCTAACTTATCTGCAGTTCCTTTGGTAAATATAAGAGCATTAAAGACTTTTCAAAGTGTTAGCCACCAACTTTAACCTTAAAAAGACAATCCATGAAAATGAGTTTAATGATGTATAATCTGAGTAGTTAATTATACTGAGAATTTAGAAGTGAAGGCTTAAATGTGTGTGATATTGATCTGCCACCTCAGAAATAGCTAATGTGATCACTCATACTTCCCCGAGAAAGAAGCAAAGCACAAAGGAGAATGGTTATAGCATTAGCTCAAACCTGATATTATTATAGTATGGACATTTAAAAGTAGGTAAAATGATGTAGAAAGGCTAATGTAAATCATTTGACTCTTCTCTCTAATTAAACCTGCCTGAGTTAAATTAGTGATCCATGAACTAGGGACAAGTTGAGTCCCTCAGATGTTACAAATCTTGACCATGTAATTGCTCCCTACCATCTAGTTAATGACACTGTTTTCCAAAAGATCACACCTTTCTATTATGTGAGAGATTTTTTTTAGCTTGGCTGATTCTTCGTTTACTACTTTTAAAATCAAAACTGATTCTCCTATAGCTAAATTCTTCAAGATATATAACCATCTTTGTGCTTCCTGTCCACAAAATCCCAATGGATACTGGCCATATTTGTACAATAAGAGAAGAATCTTACAAAACCCTCAGTGTTCCCAAATTGAGACAGGTACAATGTAGGGTAATGAATCAAGTTGGGGTGAAGCAAACCTATAATTAGACACTCAAGGTTGAGGAAGGTGCTCAGGAATTTGACACTACCCTGGACAACACAGAGTCCCAGTCTCAGAAAACAAAACAAAAGAATAGCAAAAGTAAAAATATCGATCCAGATGGCAATGGAGACAGAGCTGCAGACGTCATGAGCTCCTGACCCACAGACCCTGCAGAGAATCTGGAGACACACCTGACTGAGGTAAAGCACCAGGGACAGCCAAAAACATGGCATTCTAAAGACTTAGATTGTGAAAAGCTTCACCACACCATGATCTAATAAAGGAACAGGTGGCCTGCCAAATCCCCACCCAGTTGGTCTGCAGAGCCACTGCTCCATTCTGCCTGGCTCTCCACCCCTCGGGCTGCACCAGGCCACAGTTCTGTGCCAGACCCACACATGGCAGGATATCCATCCCTCAGCCAGGCCGGCTGCCAGCCCCAGCCCACATCCTGCCAGAATACCCACCCCTTGGCCATGCCGCCAGATCCACAACCACCAGGATCCCTGCTACCAGTCCACGCCCAACCCCAGCTTGCTGGGATACCTGTCCCCCACCCTAGCCCACTGTCCTTGAGGCCCTGATGAGTCCCAGCCACGTGTGGGACGACTGGACCCCTGCCCCGCCAATAAGGACCTGCCTGGTGTGAGACAGCTGCAGGAACCCGCCTGCCAGGAAACCAGCCCCTGGGTGGAGCCAGCCCCAGCTCTACAGGCTTCCCAGATAACCATTCCACCAGGCTCCTACTCAGCCACCAGTAGAGAGCTCCAAGTGTGCTTAAGAGATACACACAGACTGGTCTGGACACTAAAGAACTAAAAACAACTAAGCCTGCAATCCTACTATTCCAGAACTGGTAATTTTTTTTTTCCCTCCCTTCTTTAAGGGTTTGGCAAAAGGGTTTGCTGTTTGATCATCCACCATCTCCCCCATCTTTTTTAATTTTTCTTTTTTTCTCTCTTCTCTCTTCCTTTTATCTTTCCTTCTCTTTCTCTTTATCCTTCTCTCAGTTTTTTTTTATTATTAATATTGTAACCCAGCTAATACCAAATTACACATGGTCAAGGGACAGAAACAGTATCTAGTGGAAATATTGGAAGAAGCAAAAGGGATGGAAACCATTCTTCCCCCAAAAATGTAGTAGTACAGGATTTAGAACAAAATGAAGAAAACAGATACCCACACCCAGACTCCAACAAATCAAAGATAAACTATATGAAGGAACCCACTGAAGACCACAAGAGCACCCTGAAAGAAGAAATTCTACAAGTAATTAATGAGAATTTCATGGAGATGCTACTAGACATGGTCAACCAAAATGTGCAGGAGGCACTCAAGAAATTCCAAGACAACAAAACTCAAGAATATCAGGAAACACAGAAACAAATAAATGAAATCATAGGAGCCCTAAAGAAACACCAAACTGAAACAAAGATCACCATAAGCAAAGAGATAAATTAATTATGGGCAAAAATTGACAATATTAAAGAAGTAACCCATGATATGGAAAAACTGAGAAAAAAGAATGAAACGCAATACAAAACAAAATGGAAGGTCGGTCCAGCAGAATAGAACAAACAGAAGACAGAATCTCAGAACTCGAAGATGAAATGGCAATTAAAGGAAAAACTGAAGAACTATTAGTTAAACAACTCAAGACCTGTGAAAAGAAAACGCAAGAACTCACTGACTCCATCAAAAGACCAAACATGAGAATCATGAGCATCGAAGGAGGAGAAGAGGTTCAAGCAAAAGGAATGCATAATATATTCAATAAAATAATAACAGAAAATTTCCCAAATCTAGAGACTATGCCCATTCAGGTACAGAAAGCCTCCAGAATACCAAAGAGACTTGACCAAAATAGAGCTACCCCATGACATATCATCATTAAAACAACAAATACATAGACTAGAGAAAGAATATTGAAGGCTGTAAGAGAGAAAAAACAAATAACATTCAAAGGTAAACCCATCAAAATCACATCAGACTTCTTAACAGAAAGCTTAAAAGAAAGAAGAGCATGGGGTGAGATCTTCCAAGCACTGAATGAAAATAACTTCAATCCTAGGATACTCTACCCAACAAAACTATCATTCAAAATAGATGGAACTGTAAAAGTCTTCCATGATAAGCAGAAATTAAAAAATATATATGACCACCAAGCCACCACTACAAAAGATTCTCCAAGGAATTCTGCACACAGATAATGAAAGCAAACAAAACCATGAAAGGGCAGGCAAAAAAAAAAACCACAGGAGAAGAAAAGGCAAGAAATTAAAGAGTAACATTATTTCAGCTACACACAATCAAACTCTTAATCAACAAAGACAACTACATGACAGGGATCACCAAGTACTTATCAATACTAACACTGAATGTTAATGAACTAAATTCCTTCATCAAAAGACACCCACTGGCAAACTGGATTAAAAAGGAAGATCCAACAATCTGCTGCCTACAGGAGATCCACCTCTTCAACAGAACTAAGCACTGGCTGAAAGTGAAAGGCTGGAAGATTTACCAAGCCAATGGTCCCCGAAAACAAGCAGGAGTAGCCATACTTATCTCAGACAAAGTAGACTACAAACCTACATTGATCAAACAAGATAAAGAAGGACACTCCATAATAATAAAAGGGGAAATACACCAAAAGGAAATAACAATTGTCAACCTGTATGCACCGAATTTCATCAAGCATACTCTGAAGGACCTAAAAACATATATGAAGTCCAACACAAAGATAGTGGGAGACCTTAATACTCCCCTATCACCAATAGATAGGTCATCCAAATGAAAAAAATCAATAAAGAAATTGTAGAACTGAACCACAACATAGATCAAATGAACCTAGCTGATGTCTACAGAATATTTCATCCAATTACTGCACAATATACATTCTTCTCAGTAGCTCCTGGAACCTTCTCCAAAATTGATCAGATCTTAGGGCACAAAGCAAGCCTCAGCAAATATAACAAAATAGAAATAATCCCATGCATTCTATCTGACCACAATGCATTAAAACTAGAAATCAACAAAAACAGCAGTAAAAAACATGCAAACAATTGGTAGCTGAACAACACATTGCTCAATGACGAATGGGTCATTGATGAAATAAAAGAGGAAATTAGAAGTTTCCTGGAAGTTAATGAAATGGAGAACACGACCTACTAGAACTTATGGGACACAGCAAAGACAGTCTTAAGAGGAAAGTTTACAGTCATGACTGCATACATTAAAAGGACAGAAAGATCTCAAATCAATGACCTAATATTACAGCTCAAGCTCCTAGAAAAACAAAAACAAGCAAATCCCCAAACAAGCAGAAGGAAAGAAATAATTAAAATAAGGGCTGAAATCAATGAAATAGAAACCAAACAAACCGTACAAAGAATCAATGAAACAAAAAGTTGGTTCTTTGAAAAAAATAAGTAAGAGTGACAGACCCCTGGCAAATCTGACTAAAATGAGGAGAAAAAAAACCCAAATCAGTAAAATAAGAAATTCAAAAGGGGAGATAAGGAACACCATACAAACCCAGGAAACCATCAGAGACTCCAATAAATTTGAAAATCTTTAAGAAATGGACAGATGTCTAGAAACTTACAACAAAACTGAACCAAGAAGATATTAATCACCTGAATAGATCTATAACACAAAATGAAATTGAAGCAGCAATAAAGAGTCTCCCAAAAAAGAAAAGTCCAGGACCTGATGGATTCTCTGCTGAATTCTATCAGACGTTTAAAGAAGAACTAATACCAACTCTCCTAAAACTGTTCCACGAAATAGAAAGGGAAGGAACTCTGCCTAACTCATTCTATGAAACCAATATAACTCATCCCAAAACCAGACAAAGACACTTCCAAAAAGGAGAATTATAGGCCAATTTCCTTAATGAATATTGATACAAAAATAATGGCAAACTGAATCCAACAACACATCAGAAAGATCATACACCATGACCAAGTTGGCTTCATCCCAGGGATGCAGGGATGGTTCAACATATGCAAATCTATTTAATACAAGCAAAGACAAAAACCACTTGATCATCTCAATAGATGCAGAAAAAGCCTTCAACAAGATCCAACACCACTTCATGATAAAAGCTCTAAGAAAGCTAGGAATAGAAGGAATGTACCTCAACATTGTAAAGGCTATATATGACAAACCTACAGCCAACATCATACTTAACAGTGAAAACCTGAAACCATTCCCCCTAAAATCAGGAACTACACAAGGGTGCCCACTATCCCCACTCCTATTCAACATAGTACTGGAATTCCTAGTCAGAGCAATTATCCAAGAAGAAATAAAAGGAATACAAATAGTTAAAGAAACTGTCAAAATATCCTTATTTGTAGATGATATGATCCTATACCTTAAAGATCCATAAAACTCCACCCAAAAACTCTTAGATACCATAAACAGCTACAGTAAGATGGCAGGATACAAAAACCAACCTACAAAAATCATTAGCTCTTCTACACACCAACAATGAA
Organism: Castor canadensis; assembly: GCF_047511655.1. Classification (NCBI taxonomy): domain Eukaryota; kingdom Metazoa; phylum Chordata; class Mammalia; order Rodentia; family Castoridae; genus Castor; species Castor canadensis. The sequence continues at coordinate 102,270,321 of NC_133392.1, read as the reverse complement.
CAAACTGAGAAGGAATATATGGAAACAATTCCATTCATAATAGCCTCAAAAAAAAAAAAAACAAATACCTAGGAGTAAATTTACCAAAAGATGTGAATGAACTCTACAAGGAAAATTACAAACTTCTGAAGAAAGAGATCAAGGAGCTATACTACCAAAAGCAATCTACATGTTTAATGCAATTCCCACCAATATCCCAATGACTTTCATCAGAGATTGAAAAACCTACTCTAAAGTTCATTTGGAAACACAAGAGACCACGAATAGCCAAGGCAATACTCAGCAAAATATGCAATGCAAGAGGGATCACAATACCCAACTTGGAACTATATTACAGAGCAATAGCAATAAAAACAGCATGGTACTGGCATATAAATAGACATGAAGACCAGTGGAACAGAATAGAAGTTCCAGACATGAATCCATACAACTATAACCACCTCATTTTTGACAAAGGAGCCAAAAACATATGATTGAGAAAACACAGTCTTTTCAACAAAAGTTGCAGGGAAAAGTGGTTATCCATCTTCAAAAACTGAAACAAGATCCATTTCTATCCCCCTGTACTAGTATCAACTCAAAATGGATCAAGGACCTAAATATCAGACCTGAAACTCTGAAGTTACTAAAGGAAGGAGCAGGAAACACTCCGGAACTAATAGGTATAGGCAAGGACTTCCTCAATACAACCCCAGCAGTCCAGCAACTAAGAGAAAGGATGGACAAATGAGACTTCATAAAATTAAAAAGCTTCTGTACAACAAAAGAAATGCTTTCTAAACTGAAGAGACCACCACAGAGTGGGAGAAAATATTTGCCAGCTATACATCAGACAAGGGACTGATAACCAGAATATACAAGGAACTTAAGAAACTAAACTTTCCTTAGATCAATGAACCAATTAAAAAATGGGCAACTGAACTTAATAGAACTTTCTCAAAAGAAGAAATTCAAACGGCAAAAAAACACATGAAAAAATGCTCATCATCTCTAGCCGTAAAGGAAATGCAAATCAAACCACATTAAGATTCTACCTCACCCCTGTTAGAATAGCTATCATCAAAAACACCACCACCAACGTGTGTTGGCAAGGATATGGGGAAAAAGGAACCCTAATCCACCTGCTGGTGGGAATGCAAGCTGGTACAATCACTCTGGAAAAAAATTTGGAGACTTCTTAAAATTCTAAACATAGACCTGCCATATAATCCAGCAATCCCACTCCTGGGGATATACCCAAAGAAATACAACACAGATTACTCCAGAGGCACCTGCACACCCATGTTTATTGCAGTGCTATTCACAATAGCCAAGTTATGGAAACAACCAAGATGCCCCACTATTGATGAATGGATCAAGAAAATGTGGTACTTGTACACAATGGAATTTTACTCAGCCATGAAGAAGAATGAAATCTTATCATTTGCAGGTAAATGGATGGAACTAGAGAACATCATTCTGAGTGAGATCAGCCAAGCTCAGAAGATCAAAAATCATATGTTCTCCCTCATATGCAGACTTTAGATCTAAGGCAAATACAGCAATGTGGTTGGATTGGATCACATGATAAGGGGAGAGCACAATTGGGTGAAATAGAAATAGGTAGAAAACCTAAAACATGAAAGCATTTGATGTCCCCACTCCAGAGGAACTAATACAGAAACCTTAAAGCAACAGAGGTTATCATGAGAAAGGGATCAGTAACCAGGGTAAAGATCAGTTAGAGATGAATCAATATGGGTCATAACATGTGTACACAAAAGCAATGCTAGGAATATTTCTGTATAGGTATCCTCAACTCAACTAGCAAAAACACTTTGTCTTCCTTATTAGGCCTCTTTTCGTCAACAAAACTAGTGATAAAGGCAGAACAGGACCTGCCTGGAACTGAGGGGGAAAGGGGAGACATGGTGGGGGGGGGGCGGGGGGAGAGAAATGACCCAATGTTTGCACATGTGAATAAAAGAATAATAAAATAAGTAAAAATATCAACAAGAAAAAAACCTATTAGGCTGAACGTTTGCTGCCAGATGGTCAAGTTTGACTTGAACAATTAACTCACATACTATATAACTATTCATTTATCAAATGTGGATAATAATGGCTCTCATATTGTTAAATAATATTGGTAACATATTTGGCCAAGTACTCTCTGGTTGGTAGGTATTATTGTATGGATTTGTGATGCATTTATTGGTAATAATAAAAATAAACCATTTGAAGACTCACATTGTAATCTATTAGAATATAATTTCAATTGTAGTCATTCTGTCAATGATAAATCTCCAAATTCCAATTTCTAATTTTGAGAGGACATGTCTATCCAGAAAGAGGGGAAATATCTTCTGCTATTATATCTGGAACTTATTTTATTTTAATGTAATAAGCACTCACATAGTGGTTAATATGTACCAGGTATTAAAATAGGCACTTAAAATGTATTGAGGCACTAATTCTTATAAAGACTCTATTACGTAGGTACATTCCTGCTCCCATGTTACAATGAAACATTTGTGGCCCAGTGAGATTAAGCAACTCACCTGAGGACAGTTAGTAGCAGAAAGTATAGAAAGGGATATTAAGGCAGAATATCCTTGGTTTAAACAACTACTCTGTACTTCCTTATGAGACTACAACATCAGGTTTTAGTGAGGCTGCTTGGGTTTCCACTTCCCTCTGAGTTGCTGATGGTGTTAACAGCACAAGACCTATTATCACACTGGCATTTTGTTCCCTTTCACTGCCACAGTTGCTGACAACTCAGTGGTTCTCCTCCCAGCTAGTGCCAGCTGCTCAAAAACATACACACAATTCTTTCACATTGAAAGAAAGTAAACTTTTATCTTATGGGTATTAGAAACATAAACACTACTAGGCAAAAAGCCTGATATTCTCTTGCCTTCATTTCCATCAGTCATATTTCTAAATTTTGGATTGATGGATCCTAGAACCTACAGGGTGTGAGTATTAATGCATACTGACAATTCACCTAGTACTACCACCAATAATATACGAGAGTGCCTGTTTTACTACTGAGTAAAAATACTAGATGATATCAAGGTTTTTAAAATACTCTGTCAACTGCATAAGTTGAAAATTCGTCATATTATCACTTGTAAAAATGGTGGGCATCTTAAGCTTGGTGGACATTTTCACACATTGTTAACAAATATCAACTGTATCATAGGATGCTTGTCATGTGTCAAACTACGATAGCATTTTTGTGAGTTATCTCATTGACACCTCAAAATATTCCTGTTAGGTTTTTTTTACCCCTCTTTTACTGATGATGTAAAAAATAAAGTTATGAAGCACTTTCTAAGCCAAATATCTATCAAGGACTGAATCTAGACACAATTTATATCTATAACTCAGTTATGTACCTGATGTCTCGATTCAAGCTCTAGCTACATGCTTTCATATCCATGACCCATTTTAAATTTTTTCCTTTCCCTATCAGTATGTAAGGAGCTTGTTGCATGTTAATTCTGTAAAGGTAAGAAAGCAGACTTTAATTAGTGCTTTCTCCACAGTCATTAATTCTAAGAACTGGGGCCAGCAAGTACAAAATACATTGAGAATAGCATGTCCTTTCTTCTGCGTGTGCCAACAGGACACCAGAGCATGGCAACTATGATCATAACATTTACAGCCCTTCTTCCTTATTCTTTAGGAATAAACAAGGAGATCCAGAAACCTACTCACCCCTCTAGAATCTGATAGAGTTCAGTAATGACTGTCTTCTTTGAATCCTCTAGGACTAATCACACTGTATGATTTATTACTGATTATATCTACTATAAGAACCCCAAATTCCCAGCTCACTATCCATCCTCATTTCTCCCATCCTGCCAAGGTTAATGAACTTCTTGCATTCTAGTCTCAAATTCATGATTACCATCAGTGTAATCTGCTCTTCTTGTACCATTTCTGAAATTTCCCATCACTGTTTTGATCTTGAGGAAAATAGTCTTTGCAGTAAGTCCAAAGTATTTTTTGTACCCTCTCAAGTAGTGGCTTTTGTGTCTCCTTTAACCTTTTACTCCTGGGCTATGAAGAGTTAGGTATCTTTGATCCTCACTTCTGCCTTCAACTACTCCTCTACCCCAACACCCTCCAGCTTTGTATCTCAAGTCATTTTAGTAAATAACTCCCACCCCTCTAATTAGATGTCCGTCACCCCCAGATCCGTTTCCTTCCTGTTCTCAATAATGTTATTTTCTTATTCTTATTCATTTTCTGTCATTATATATATACATTTATATGAATTCTTGGCAATTTTAACATATATGCAAATAATCTTTCAACACTGCAGCCTTTAAATCTTTGCACTCTTCCTATTAGAGATCTTACCATCTGCCCACTCTCAGAAAGCACACCACCCACCTGTGATCTCATTCTTGTGCTTTCCTCTCAGAGCATCATACCTGTTGTACAAGTACATGTTCACCTAGCACTTTTTCCAATCTGCTAAGCCTCCACTCTGTTAACCACTGCACATTTCCATTGTTTCTCATTCCCTGGAAGTCTCCCATTCTTTCCTTCTGTAGATGAAAATCTATGGTTAGTCACTACCATCTTTTGCTTACACAGTGTCACAATTTCCTTGTACCCTTCTCTTACTTTGTTGTGCTTCCATAATAGTGAAAATTCACCATTTTATTTGAAATCAACTCTCTGCCTCACTGTTCTTGGTCTTATTTTTGGCCAATAATCTTATTTTATTATTCAGATTTGAACTCATCCAGTTAACCACATAGGAAACCAATTACTGGTTCCTTTATCCACAAACTTTACTTTCCTTTGTCATACCATAGTTAGGGGTTCTCTACTTTGGCACTGTTGACAGTTCGAATTGTATAATACTTTGTAATGGGAGGTGTAGGATACATAGCCCTATCTCTGAGCACTAGGTATGAAATGCCAGTAGATACCCTCTTTTGGGATGACCATCAGACACATATTCAGGCACTAACAAATATTCCCAAGTATGGGTGAATGGAAGTTTTCCCTTGTTGAGACCACCATCCAGGTGAATTTTCTGTTGTCTCAAGTGAAATCAAATCCATCCTTTGTTCACTCATCTTTTTTTATTTGGCTAAGGACATGCCACAATTAATTTAATCTTCCTTTTATCCCCTGTATCATCTATTTCACTTTCATTTTTATAAGCATGTACATATGCTTATTTCTCTCATAAAAAATAAAATAAAGATTATCTCTATCCCAGTTTCCTCTTCAAAAATTTATCTATTTTCTCCTTCATTTTGAAACTATCAATGAAAAAAAAGAGAAAAGAAACTCAAACAATTACCTACTTGCTTTAGTAAATTATGCATAAATGATCCAAACTATTCAGAATTACCTTAATTCAAAAAAAAAAGTTTGTTCAAAATTGATCAATTCTGTTGTAAAAATATCTGGGTAACTTTTAATAAGGAAAACATACAAATTGTTTCTCTTTTTCATGGTTTATCTTAGAATGAAATACTTACAATATTCTTACTTTTCTTGGAATATAAAGTATATAGAAATGGAAAATCTTTACATGATAATATAGTGTCTAACTTAGTCACAATATCTGAAGTTAAGGGAAAGATGTCAGATTTCTTCCTTAAAAGCAAAAGTTCCTGAAACAGCTGTGTATACATTCTCAATGCATCTGATTCCTGTCCTTTGACTCATTGCAATCTGCCATTTGGTCTCACCTATTAACACAACTGTTTCTTTCTTGGAGTCACAGATGACATCCACATTCCCAAATTCCAATGTTGGTTCTTACTCTGTTACAGCACGTACTAGTACCACTGGATACATCTGATCTTCCACATGGCATCATCTTTACAGTTTCCACTGCACTAAATTCACAAGACTTTTGCTCCTATTTCATTGGCTGTTCTCTGGCACTCACCTATGCAGGCTGTACTTTTGTTCCAATTCCTAAATATTAGAGTACCTCCAGAACTTACTCTAGTTCTTGATATTTTCTATCTATAGTAATTTTGTGCTCAGCCTAATTAATTTAAATTTCAGCTATAGGCCATTAACTTCAAAATGTCTGTGTCTGTGTCTACAACACTCTCTTCCAATCTCCTGATATTAATTCTGGATTTATACCATTTTTTTTGTCATTGTTGTTTTGAGATGATTTTACTATGTTGTTTAGGTTGGTCTCAAACAATTCACCAGCTTCAACCTCCAAGTAACGTTGACTACAGTCATGCACCAGGCACCTTAACATCTCTACTTCACCTTCTGATACATTTCTTGAAGTTCTATAAACTTACCTAAAACACAACTTATTTTTGATCACTTCATGTACAATCTTACCAACTACAGTTAATAGCACTGCTCTTCTACTAGGAAAGAGATTCAGGAAAAACCTGAGTCAAAGTTAACATCTCTTTTTCCAATATATCAGACACTACTCTCAAAATATTTTGATAAACTAAAGATATATTTTGATCGTGACTGCTACCACTTGGTGTGAGCTATAATTATCACTTACCTGAACTGTGTCATTAGTTATTTATTAAATTGTAGTAGATAACATTATCTATAATCATCCATCTACTCAGTGCCCTTTTCTTTGAGAGTATTATTCAATTGCATCCATTTCCATGTAACTTGTTGTAAAGGTCATTTTTATGAGCATGCAATCTTCATTTAGGTTAATGCTCTGCTGATGCCCTCTTGAAATTCCTAATGAATTTACAACAGCGGTTCCTGCATTTTATTTCTGAATTGGGCCTCTCAAATTATGTACTCCACCCCGCTTACAATACTATTCCTTACAGGAAAAGCCATGGCTAAGATAATGCATGAGTTTAACAGGTAGCATTTCTTGTGACAAACTTAATGAGAAATTCTCTATTGTCTCTAGTTCCTCTTTTCTCTGTGACATGATACACACTCCAGATATGAACGTCCCCTTTATCCTAGTTCATAAAATAAAGGAAACCCAGGGAGCAAAGTTGTAGCAGATCTTAGACAACAGCTAATATAACTGAGTGATACATCTTTCTCATAAGCACAGAGATTTAGTATTTTATTATCTTAGTCTATATTAGTGAAAGATGGCATATATAAAATTTTCCATACTTTACTCTTGTTTGAGTAGAATTTAGCCTGACGCAATAGTAATCCTTTTACCTGTAAGGATAAATCATATCACTGCTGTACTTGAATCTATGCAGTAACTGTTCACTCAAATGAAAAGCCAAAAACCTTACAATGGCAAGCATGAGTCTTTCCCACTCCTTGTCTTGACCTCATCTCTTACTATGTTCCCACATTCTCAGCACATCCCCTACATTCTGTCCTCTCTGTTACTCCTTGGCTATGTCAGGCACACTTTAGATCTCCAACTTTTGCTCTACCAGTCATGTTTTTGGAATGTCCTTCCTCCAGATATCTGCCTTCCTACCTCCATCTCCTTCAAACTGTTGCTCAAATCTTACTTTCCTAAAGAGTTATACTATTAACACTCTAAATAACACTGTATGTCTGATTCTTCTTTTGCTTTCTCCTTTTTAAAATGCTTGTCATCTATTAATGGTTTATTATTCATTGTATATTTTTGTTCACACTGTCTCCTTCCATTAAAATGTAAATTTCACAAGGGCAGGGGACTTTGTTTTCACTAATGTTTTCCAAGTATCCCAGAAATACTGCCTGGTAAATAATTATTCTGGTACATTATTTATTAAATAACTGGGAATTCAAAGAAGTCCTTTAATGAACACTAATCATGAACACAATATTTTGTACCCTTATGCTTTTACATCTCTTGTTCATCTCAAATCCCCTCATGCTCCTTGGCAAAATTCCTATGTCTAGTTAAACTCGTTCCATGAATGTTCATTGAGTAACCAGAAGAAATGGATTTGCTAGAGAAAAACAAATGATGATGAGCTGTCTTACTTTAAATTCAGTACTGCAAACCCCTGTTGGCTCTTAATTCTTCCAGGCAGGCATTCTTCATTTCACTATTCCATCCACTCTCCATTTCTCAGATCAAAATTTTTCCATTTTTTTCTTAAATATCTAAACATTTTTCTTTTATTCTTTCTACCATTGTAGTTCCCTACTTTCAAATTCTATTAACAAAACAATTTTTGTAAAAGCTCAACAACTTCCAGCAATAACATATGCAAACACTGTCACATTTTTGCTCACATTCTACACCCTTCCTCCTCCAGTTATATCTAATAAATTCTATGCTCAAAGGCCAACACTTCCAATTATCTGTTGAATATCATCCTTCTTTGTTTTTTTAAGAATATCACTCTGACATCATCCCCTATCTTCTCTCCAATATAATCAGTTTTCAAATCTCTAGAAGGTAATTTTCATTAACATACAAAAACTCTACAATTCTCACATCTTAAAATAAATTGACCTGCATCTCCAGTCAGTGATTATATTAATTCTCTACTTTTCCTTATAGTGAAGATCCTCAGGAAGTTTGTCTATCCTTGCTGGCTCCAGTTCCTCCCAAAGAATAATTTCTCCTTACTACTCTACTATTCTACATTCTTGTTTAATATATACAGCTATACATATGTGTATAATCAGTGAATGAATGATGAAAACATTATATGCTGTAAAGATACCAAGAATCCTCCAAAAAAAATCAATGGATGAAAATATTGTTTATTCTGAGAGTAATAAGCAAGATGGAGTGGTAGGTAGCTGCAAGCCCTGTTCCCACATAAAGCATAAAACATTAAATAAAAATCATACATACTTATTAAAAAACTTTTCCTGACTTCTAGAATTAAGTCAAAATCTGCAGAAATAGAATACTATTGACTATTGAGGAATACTCAATCTAGAAAATTTTGTATTATAAGAAAACTTGGAATCTTTTTACTCACAGTTGCTCCAATTCCTCTTCTGTGCAGGCTAGTGTTGTTTGGAGGATGTGGTTGTTCAGTGCTAAGTTTCTTTCTACTACTAGTGTCTGTATTGTTTAACTAGAAACTTAAGTAACCAACAGGAGCTGAGTTCAGGTTTAGGTAAAGGTTCTTGAGTGCTATAAGAAAGTTTCAGGCTACAGAATCTGGTGTTAAAGATAACTGAATGAGGAATGCAAAAGAACAGCTAAGACTACCTGAGGGATGAGTCTTAGAGAAATTAAGAGACTTAAAAGCACCTGCCTGCATAGGCAATTAGACACAAGCACATGCACACAGGATAGAAACACCTTAACATCAGGCTGATTCTAAGGTTTAGACATGGTAAATACTGAAAGTCTTCTTGTGTACAAAGCCAGTCTGCAAAGATTGGGCAAAGTGGCTTATTTTTAAGTGTCCAATTTTCAACAAAATATCAAAAGTCAGGGCCAGATATGGTGGTCTATGTCTGTAATCCCAGCTACTAAGAAGGCAGAGGTAGGAGGGTAGAAAGTTCAAGGCCAACCTGGGCAAAATTGGTGCAGCCTATATTAAAAACAAAATGCAAACACAAGGGCTGTGAGTGTGGCTGACATAATAGAGCTGTGAGAGGCCCAAAGTTTAATTCCCAGTACCAGAAAAAAATGTAAGTAACTAAATTTTAAAAACCAAAAGGCATAAAAAACTAGAAAATCACAGCTATTCAAAAGAATAATTAAATCTTTAGTGACCATTAGTGATGAAACACAGGCATTAGAATTATTAGACTAAAACTTCTCAATACCTATCTTGAATAAGCTCAGAGAAGTTGAGGAAAGATGCATAAAGAATTATAAATAGAATGGAACTGCCTAAACATAATAAAGCTCATATGAAAACCTTACAGCTAACATCATATTCAATGACAAGAGACTGAAAGCATTTTTCTATGACCAGGAATAAGACAAGAACTCCCACTTTTACCACTTTTATTCACTTTACAACTGGAAATCTCCATCAGAGCAATTAAGAAATAAAATAAAGCTTATTAAAACTCAAAAAGAAGTTACTTTGTAGATAAAAAGATCTTACATATAAAAATCTGTAACAATTCCACAAATACAGAATAAATGCAGCAAATTATAGGTTACAAAAAATTCACTTTCATTTGTATGCAATAAGAATAAACAATCCAAAAAGAAAATTAAGAAAAGAACTCCATTTACAATAGCATCAAAACAATAAAATACCTAGAAATAAACTTAAACAAGGGAACCTAAAACTTGTGTACTGAAAACCAGAAAATATTGCTGAAAGCAATAAAGGCATGAATAAATGGATAATTATCCTGTGTTGCTGGCCAGAAGATTTAGAATAGTTAAGATTTCAGTATTTCCTAAAATGATCCACAGAATAAAATCACTATCAAAATTGTAGCAATTTTGCAGCAGTATGCAGAAATAAAAACTTAATTCTGTAATTGGTATGGCATTTCAAAGTAACTGAATTACTGAAACATTCTTGAAAAAGAACAAACTTGGAGGTGTTATGCTTTCTGATTTCAAATCTTACTAAAAAGCCACCATAATTAGTTTAGTATGGCATAAACACAGACACATATACAAATGGAACAGAATAGAAATATCAGGAAAAAGCTCTTCACATATGTAGTCAAATGACTTGACAAAGGTGCCAACTCTATTCAATATAGAAAAAGTAGTCTTCTTTAACAAATGGTATTGGGAAAACTGTATATCCACATTTTAAAAAATGAACTTGGAGTCTCCCTTCATACTATATGAAAAAATAATTAAAGTGGATAAAAATGTAAATATAGATAAAATTATAAAACTCTTAGGAAAAAAAGAGGGGCAAAGGGAACTATGATGACATTGGACTTGGTAAGCATATATTGGAATGACACCAAAAGCCCATCAACAGAGGTAAAAATGGATAATTTAAATTACATCAACATTTTTAAAATGTGCATAAAAGATATTATCAACGGATTGTAAAAGAAACCCACAGAATAACGTAAAATAATTGGAAGTCATATATAAGATAAAGCACCAATATCCAAGCTATATGAGGCCCTTCTAGGGGGAAAATCCAGATGGCAGATAACTGACAGGCCCTGGGATCTTAACCTGCATGATATCAAACAATTACTCCAGATTTTTATAGCAGCTACGATCAGCTTAAACACAATGCAAAGAACAGCAGAGACCTGCAAGCATCTGAGAGTATTTGGACCCGCCATAATATGTGTAGACACAGAACTCCCATAATATGTGTCAACTGCCACCCACCTGTGCAGCTCTCTTTCTGCCTTAGTGGGTCTACAACCTTGCCAACAGTAATGCAACACAGAGAATCACAGAAAGAGAGCGTCTTCAAGCATCTGGGAAGACCAGGACATGCCAAACACAAGCAGAAACAAAACCTCTGTCTGCCACCTGCCTGCACTACCTTGTAGATGATCCATTTTCAACCAAGCATATTTGCTAACCCACCATAAGCACAGAACAACATAAAAGCATGGGAAGAAGGTGGCCAGGAACTCCTACCCACAAAAGACCAACAATTCAATAGAGGACTTAGTGGGAAATGAAGAAAATGAATATCCAGTTACGGACACCAACACAACAATGATAAATATTAACAATGAGCTCTGCAATATCCACAAAAAATCAGAGAGGACATTATGGAAAAGGTCACTCAGAAACTCATGGAGAAGATACAAGACACAGTTAACAAAAAGTACAAGACTCACACAAGAAATACCAAGACAACACAAATAAAAAAACCTGAGAAGATACAGAAACAACTAAATAAACTCGGAGGACTTTGACAAACTCCAAAGTGAAACAAAGGGTACTATAAAAAAAAAAGAGATATATAAAATAAGGATGACAATACAAGATATGAAAGAGGAATTTAACAAAGATATGGAAAACCTTAGATAAAGAATCAAACAGAAACCTAGGAAATAAACAGTTCCTTAAATCAAATTAAAAATACAGGGGAAAGTCACTCCAGCAGACTAGAAGTGGAAGACAGACTCTCAAGACTTGAAGATAAAATAGAGATTAAAGAAAAAGCAGAAGACCTCTTAGACAAAAGACTCAAAAGCTGTGAAAGGAATATGCAAGAACTCAGCAGCTCCATCAGAAAACCAAACCTGTGAGTCATGGGCATAGAATAAGAGGTGTGAGCCAAAGGGATACTTAATATAGTCAACATAATTGCAGAAATTTTCCCAAATCTAGAGAAAGAGTCATCCATTCAGGTACAGGAAGCCTCCAGGACACAAGCAGACTTTAACATAATAGAACCTCTCCATGGCATATTATTGTTAAAGCTAGTATGGAGGACAGAGAAAGAATATTGAAGGCTGTAAGAGAAAAAATAAATAACATACATAGGTAAACTCGTCAAAATAACAGCAGACTTCTTAACTGAAACCTAGAAGCATGGAGTGCTTTTCCATGCTGAAACCTAAAGGGCATGGATTGAAGTATTTCAAACATGGAAAGAAAAGAATTTCAGCCCTAGGATACTCTACCCAGAAAAACTATTATTTAAAATTGATGGAGGAATAAAAGTATTTCATGATAAATAGAAACTAAAACAATATATGACCACCAAGCTAGCACTACAGAAGATTCTGAAAGGAATCCTACACAAAGACAAAAATAAACATAACCATGACATGATGGGAAGTATTAAACCTCATGAGAAGAACAGACAAGAACTCAGAGAGAAGCATGGATTGGCTGCACACACTCAAAAACTTAAGCAAATACAACTACATGGCAGGAATCACCACATACCTTTCAATACTAACACTGAATGTTAATGGACTCAACTCCCCCTTAGAAAGAGACTGCTTGGCAAACTAGATTTAAAAGGAAGACCCGACAATCCATTGTTTACAAGAGACCCACCTTATTGACAGAAACAAACCCTGGCTTGGGGTAAAAGGCTGGAAGACAATTTACCAAGCTGATGGCCCCCAAAACAGGCAGAAGTAGCAATACTTACATCAGATAAAGTGGAGTTCAAGCTTAAATTACTCAAAGGAGATAAAGAAGGTCACTTCATACTAATAAAAGGAACAATGTATCAAAAGGAAATAGCAATTAACAATTACAAACATATGCACCCAATGTCAGTGCACCCAATATCATTAAACATACACTACAGTACTTAAAACCACATACAGACCCCAACAAGGAGGTGATGGGAGACTTTAATACTCTTCTATCAATGATAGGTCATGCAGACAAAAAAAAACGAAATCCAAGAACTAAATGACAAGATACAGAGTATTTATAGAAGATACAGAGTATTTATAGTATGTATAGCAGTACAATATACATTATTCTCAGCAGCCCATGAAACTTTCCCCCAAATAAATCATATCTCCGACACAAAAATATTTGTAACTTTATACTTGTTATATCAACAAATGTAAGGGTAATTAAAAAATAACCCCCTGCATACTATTTAATCACAATACAGAAACACTAGAACTCAACAACAAAAGCAGAAGTAGAAAATACTCAATTGGAGGTTGAACAGCACATTGCTCAGTGGGTCATAGAAGAAATAAAGGGGGAAATCAAAAAGTTTCTGGAATTTAATGAAAAAGAAAACAACCTATCAGAAACTATGGGACAGAGCAAAGACAGTCCTAAGAGGGAATATTATGGACATATATTAAAAACACAGAAAGATTTCAAATAAACCTAATTGTATATTTCAAACTCCTAGGAAAGAATAAGCTAAACCCAAAACAAGTAGGAAAGAAATAATAAAAATATAGGGCCAAAATCAATGAACTAGAGACCTCCCCTAAAAAAATACAAAGAATCAATGAAACAAAAGCTGATTCTTTGAAAAAATAAAGATTGACAAGCCCCTAGAAAATTTGACTAAAATGAAGAGAGGAACAGACCCAAATTAATACAATTAGAAACAAAAAGAGGATATAACAACAAAAACTAAGGAAATCATCAGGGACTACTTTGAGAACATATATTCAAATTGAAAAATCTAGAAAAAATAGATACATGTGCCCGTTCAAAACTGAATGACAGAAACATGTGTCTAAATGAATTTTAAAAAATGACAAACCAAATCCAACAACATAATCAGAAAGATCATTCACCATGATGAAATTGGCTTCATCCCAGGGATGCAGGGATGGTTCAACATATGTAAATCAATAAATGTAATACAGCATATTTACAGAAGCAAAGACAAAAACCACCTGATCATCTCAATAGATACAGAAAAAGCCTTTGATAAAATTTAACACCATTTCAAGATAAAAGCTCTAATGAAACTAGGAATAGAAGAATGTACATCAATATAATAAAGGCTATATATGAAAAACCTATAGCCATCATCATACTTAATGATGAAAAACTGAAAGCATTTCCCCTAAAGTCAAGAATGAGACAAGGGTGCCCACTCTATTCAACATAGTCCTGGAATTCCAAGCCAGAGAAATAAGGCAGGACGAAGAAATAAAAGGAATACAAACAGGTAAAGGAGAAGTCAAACAATCACTGTTTGCAGATGATATGCCCTTATACCTAAGAGATTAGGAAAAACACCAAAAAAATCATAAACAGCTTCAGCAATGTAGCATGATACAAAATCAACTTACAAAAATTAGTAGTCTTTCTATACACCAACAACGAACAGATTCAGAAAGAATATAGGAAAACAATCCCATTTACTATAGACACCCCCCAAAAAAATTGGATACCTAGGAATCACCTTAACAAAGGATGTAAATGACCTCTGCAAGGAAAACTACAAACCATTGAAGAGATCGAAGAAGACTACAGAAGATGGAGAGATATCCTATGCTCATAGATTGGTAGAAACATAGTAAAAATGGCTATACTACCAAAAGTAATCTACATGACCAATGCAATTCCCATAAAAATCCCAATGGCATTCATCTCTGAGATTGAAAAATCAACCCTAAAATTCATTTGGAAACACAAAAGACCATGAATATCCAAGGCAATACTAAGCAAAAAAAGCAGTGCTGGAGGTATCACAATACTCAACTTCAAACTATACTACAGAGCTATAGCAATAAAAAACAGCATGGTACTGACACAGAAATAGATATGAAGACCAGTGGAACAGAATAGAGGACCTGGATATGAATCCACATAGCTACATCCACCTAATTTTTGACAATGGTGCCAAAAACATATGATGGAGAAAAGACAGCCTCTTCAACATTTTTTTCTGGGAAAAATGCATATCTGTCTGCAGAAGACTGAAACTAGATCCATGTTTGTCATCCTGTAATAGTATCAACTCAAAGTGGATTACAGACCTTAATATCAGACCTGAAACCTTGAAGCTAGCACTGGAAAAAGCAGGAAATACACTGGAAGTGAAAGCCAAAGGCAAGGACTTCCTCAGTAGAACTTAAGTGGATTAGTAACTAAGATACTAGATTGACAAATGGGATTATGTAAAATTAAATAACTTCTGCACAACAAAGGAAATGGACTCTAAATTGAAGAGGCCACTCACAGAATGAGAGAAAAACTTTCCTAGCTATACACCAGACAAGGGACTGATAACCAGAGCACACAGGGACCTCAAAAAATTAAACTCCTCCAAAATGACCCAATAAAGAAATGGGCAACTGAACATAACTTTCAAAGGAAGAAGTCCAAATGGCTAAAAAACACAGGAAAAAAATGGTCACCATCCCTGGTCATAAAGGAAATGCAAATGAAAACCACACTAAGATTCCATCTCTGTCCCATTAGAAAAGCTACCATAAAGAACACCACACCAACAACAAATGCTGGCAAGGATGCAAGGAAAAAGGAATGCTCATACACTGGTGGTATGAATATAAACTTTACAACCAGTATGGAAAACAGTATGGAGTTTCCTTTAAAAAACTAGAAATAGATCTATCATATGATCCAGTAATACCGCCCCTGGGTATATACTCCAAAGAATGTGAATCAGTTTAAAACAAAGGCACCTGCATGCCCATGTTTATTCCAGCATTATTCACAATAGCTAAGCTATAGAAACAGCTAAGATGTCCCACTACTGACAAATGGATTAAGAAAATGTGATATTTATACATAATGTAATTTCATCACCCATGAAGAATGAAATTTTTTCATTTATAGATAAATGGATGGAATTGTAGAATATCATCTTAAGTGAAGTTAGCCTTTCTCAGAAGGCCAAAAGCTGCATGTTCTCCCTCATGTTGTTGCCCTAAAACAAATGCAACAATATTATGGAACACAGGTCACACTAACGGGAGGCTATGCAAGGGAGGGATAGGACAAAAGAAGGAAACCAAAACCTTGAATGAGGTTGATGTGTTCACTGTACAGGAATGAACATAGAAAATTAAAAGTGGCCAGGGCCACCATTAGAAGTGGAGAAGAGAGGAGTGAAGAGGAGTGGAAGAGGTGAATCAATTGGAGTTGTAATACACATATGCATGAAAACAACACAAGGAAACTCCCTTTATGTCAAACTAGCAAAACGTCATGTTTCTTATTTTAGCTTTTTTTTTCTTCTACAAAATCGGAGAACAGGAGGGCAGAACCTGTTCTGATTTTATAGAGGGTGTGGTTGGCAACAGTGGGAGTGGTGGAGGTGGTGAGGAAATGGGTAGGAGGATGAATATGGTGCAAACGTACATTCAAGTATGATGTATTTGATACATTGTAAGAACCTTTGTAAATGCTACAATGTACCCCTACCCAGCAAAACCACAACAAAATTTTTTTTAAACCCTCTGTTGGGAGCCATGAGCTGCAATCTGACAAGGTCGTTGCAGCTTAGCAGGATCCTGACAAAGGTCAGGGATTGCAAGTGCACAATGTCTCTCCCTGAAGTTTTGAGGAAACATGGAGTGGCTCCCTTTGTCTGGAGAAAAGAAACATTAACCTGAAGGTATTTGTTTATGAAAGGTCAGAAACAGGGCACAGGCCCTTTGCAACCAGGCCCTAGTCCCATGTATGTGAAACCAAGCGAAGCTAGATGAAAACAGGGAAGTCTGGGTGTCATCACTGAAACTAGAAGGGTCTGAGTTTCGCTTGTGTAACCTAGAAGATTGGAATGAGAACATTGTTTTTCAGGTAGAGAACATTGTTGCACAGGAATAGAAGTTCTGCTTGCATTGTATAACTTCCTGCTTTATACTGCTTAAAAACCCTGATGCAAAAATAAAAATTTGTCAGTTAGTTCACCAGCCTTCTGGTCATCTTGTCTTGTCATTCCCTTCCTGAGTGAGTCCTTTCGTGTGTCTCATGTCTTCAGTCCTTCCTTAGGTCTATCCGGGTCAGGGACCCTCGAGATCCTGGCAACCCTCCTAGTATTCAACAATCAAAAAATTAAAAAGTCCCATTAGAGAATGGACAGAAGACTGAACAACTATTTTACCAAAGCTATTGGTGGCAAAAACAATGATCATATGACGATATGTTCAATATCAGTAATCACTAGTGAAGTGCAAATAAATACTATAAGAAATTACTTCACATCCACTAGGATGACTACTTTGAATTAATAAATGAGGAAATATAATGTTGGTGAGAATGTGGAGAAATTGCATCCCTTATGCATTGGTCGTGAAAACAAAATATAAAAGGTTTCAACATCTATGGAAACAATATGGTAGATTCTCAAAAAGCCAAAAATAAATAATCCATCATTTCGACCTTGCAGTACCTACTCAAAATAATTAAAAGAAGAGACTCAAGGAGATAGTTTTATACCACGTCACAACATTATTCACGTAAAAGTAACCCAAGTGATAGCTGAGGTAAGAATGGCTAAATCAAATGTGGTATTTACATACTGAATGTTATTTTACTTTTAAAAAGGAGGGAAATTCTGACATGCTATGACAGAGGTGGACCTTGTAAACATTCTGCTAAGTGAAATAATTCAGTCACTAAATGAAATACTATATTATTCCATTTATATGAGATACCTAGGGTCATCTAATCTTTATAATTTTGAATCTTTTATCTAAGAGAAGATGATCAACTTGCTAAAGTGAACACAGCTAGTGCATAGAATCCATCACCCACTTCAGACTAGACTTTATTTCCTGGACAGTGTTCGTTGATTCTCTAAACTTGAGTTGGAGACCTCTAGTGTATTATCCTATATATAATATCATTTTCCTTTTCACCCAGTATGTAACTACTTATTTAATAAAAAATATAGTACTCAAGGGCAAAGATAGTATCTTTACTTATTTCACAACTAAATTCCCAGACTTTATTAAAAATTTTTCTTTCACCAGAGATACTCCTATTTCTTCAGTTCTACCTCCATTATTCATAACAACTGCCTTTTATTTATCGGTATTAGCCTGGTTCTGTGATGGTCTTCTTGTATATTGAATCTTTTATACTGCTTAACATATTTTGTACAGTAGCTAGTACAATTCTCATTTTACAATAAGCCTATCCTTTACTTCAAACCATTGTTTCTTACATTCCCTAATGAGTGTTACCAGAATGTTCTTGTTATTCATGATGAAATAATCATGCTTTATCTCCCCTCACCCTGTTAGCTTTAGTATCATTTCTTCAAGTAGACTATAATGGCCAGGTACCTAAAAATCAATATTTCTAGAACAGCAGCAGCTAGCATCCTTTTAATACCTTCAGGAGAAGTTGAAAACAGTGTTTTACTCTTCCCCTAGAGATACTGACAAATATTCACTCTTTTCCAGTTTTTCTTCTTTGAGAGAATGTTTATCTCTTCCATTCCCTTTTCTGTCTCCTTTATTCCTCAGAGTGACTTCTTTCTGAAGAACAAGCATACTATGAGTTGATAGTGTAAAAATATGTTCTGTAAATGAATATAGTATTCCCTTCCTTTTAATTTTGATTCAGAGATAAAAAAGAAGGGGGTTAGGCATTACATTTTTGTTAAAATTAATAAAAATATAGAAGATCTACACAAAAAGATAATTATATAATTGTAGGAAGAAATACCAGCATAAAATTGAAGTTGATTCCCCCAAATTTGAAACACATATCTGTTATTTCTTTTACTTTTTTTTAAACACACTGTGGAATTTATACTTTCTCAATTTAATATACAACATAATAGTCTGAGATTAGATGCAAGCTTTAAGCTGTATTTCTAAGTATTTGGAATATTTATTGAATATAAGTATGATATGAGAAAGAATTAATATTTCTACATTTTGCTTAGTTTCTTTTCTTCCTCCAGGAAGCAGTAATCTAAAATACTAAAAACATACATTTATATATGATAATATGTATATACACACATAAACATATCTCATTTTCTGTGAATAATATTACCTAGATGTCAGTATGAGCATTTTTTTTTCTATTAAGGAAGAAAAGACACAAGCACTTTCATATAGCAAAACTCTTTCTAAATTCTTTAGCACAGTCAGAGATTCCTGCTCAGTCAGCTGTTAACTGGCATTTGGACGCTTATACTTAGAGTGCTATGGACTTCAGTGGCTTATTTGATTTTGCAACTATTGCTGCTGACCCAGAAATATTTACTTACATGATTTCTTATGAACTGTTCAAATTGCACTGAGTAGGGCCTGGAAATAGATTACCATGGAGTACAGTGTTTCATAGTTGAGTATAGGACATGACATACCACAATTTAAATGAAAACAGGTGAATTAGACTTTATGAGATTGTTTTATTTAATGTTGGCATAATGTAGGATTTCAGAATTAAGGGGGGTCAAGGAATCTTTCAACAGACCTCCTTATATTACAGATGTAGATTCTGCAACCACTGGAAGAAATTATTTTACTAGCATCCCACTACTAGTTGGGACTTCTCTAAGAATCTGTGTTACCTGGTGCTTAGCCTAGACATGTATTCTTGCCATGAAGCAACCACAGCCCCTACCTAAGGATGATTTGGGCATCCATTTTGGCTCTTATAATTATTAGGCCTTGGAAATTGTGCCCTCAGTTTTTGAATCCATAAATTGTGTTAAAACTTAAGTAGCCTCTGGTAAGATGTGAATGAAATAATGCTTATAAGTACTTGGCACAGTGCCTGATCCATAGTAAACACATGGTAAATACTCAAAACATGTTCTTATGCCAGTGAACTTTATGGGTTTTATTTGCTCAATAAGGATTTTACTTTTATTTATCCAATTTGCCATTGTCTAAACCCAGAAGCATTAAGGGCAGAAGAAGATATATTTAAGAAGTTAAAAGGTACATAGCTTTAGTTAGTTTAATTACATAACAAACAGCACTACTGTATTTTTACATTCACCTGCTTTTGGATTAAAAGAACAGAGGAATTTCTTTTATACCATAGTCAAGGAGAAGTGAAAAAAGATTTTAAGCTTATTATTCAATGAATATATAAAAAGTGATATTGAATGCTAGGTTTTAAATACTAAAGAGATAGGTGTAGCTTTTGAAAAACTGATGGTGGGAACTTGAACAGTGGAAAAAATTAATAAATCTTAGGCATGCTTTTTTGCACTCTTAGGTTATAAGAAAAAAGAAATCTGTAATGAACTTTTACAGTTTCTGACCCTGATAGTGATATTGAACTGACAATTACAAAAGGCAGCTTGAGGGGATGGAATGATGCATTGGCATTGAAAGTAGGGCATCTGTTCTGCTTCTAGTACTCATACTGTTTAAGCAAATATCAAGGGTCTAACAGCTTGATATGCATTCATGGCCCAGAACCCTCCAATTATACCATGTGTCATGACATTGATGCAAATGCTATCTTCAATTGGTTGAGAGAAAAAAGTTAAAATACACTACTGTGTCAGTGCATTAACCTGCTCTCAACTGCTCAGCAAGAGACAATATAAGTGTGTGTCAGTTAAGGATGACACAAACCTTTGCCTTTGAGCTAAAAGGGCTATTAAGTTAAACACAGTACTTATAAAAAGGTATTTATTGTTGGCTTGAAGACTATTACTATGCCATTAAATTCTGTTAATGAATTTTGTTATTTTAATAATGACTTGGGAATGTAGACAGTGTGGAATTTGTTTCTACAGGTTCTGAACTTAGAGCAACCGATCAGACTTGCAGTTTCCTCAGTGTATTCTGATTCATCTAGGTTTACACCTTATCACAATAAAATGTCTCTATTTGGGAGATCTTGGATTGAGCAAAGGCCTGTTCAAAGGTCATAACCAGAATAAAACTTACTGTTCTTCTGTGGATGTCAGCTTGCTGAAACTGTGCCTTTCTCTCAACTTCTAGGTTCACCATTATGTTCCATAAAACTCTTTAAGATATAAACTCTGGAAAATCAATGAAAATTTTCATAAAACAGCTGTGCCCTAATAGAAGACTGATTAATTTCTGATTCTCTTTATCATAGCTAAGTAGCACAACTTGGCTCAATTTCAGCTGAAAATGCATTTCTTCTAACACTATGTTGGCATTTATCTAATGACTGTAATGAAGGCAAATGTTGCATGTTAATATTTCTGTAAAACTGCAAAGAGCTTGAGAATATCAAAGGAACATTTTATTTGATTTGGTAGAAATGAAATTGTTCTGAAAGCTTCCACAGAGCTGTAAGATGATTCAAACCCACTGTCTGTGATTTACCACCATGGTAGCTTGTAGGAGTAACTCATTTTAATAGAACAAAGACAGAGGGGAGTTGTCAGATTGTAAAGGGCCATTGTCCCATCTGGTCTGATGTTCTGCCTGTAGCCAACTAATTTTCTTTTACATCAAGTCTACATTACAATCACATGACTTTGTTGGGTTTAAAGTCCCTATGATACAATATCCACTCACAGGTGGTAGTAGGAAAAGTGGTTTGTGCCACTCAAAATAAAAGTTTTTGTTTAGCAATCCTGGGCTGTAAAAGAAATGAATAGCTATAGGCTGGGTGCACAAAATCAGATTTCTTTCATGCATAATTATTTTCTTCAATGTTTTATATTATTCATATTATTTAGAATTTTGAGGATATGTAAAATGATATTGTAGGACTCTAAAGTTGTATGATGTTCAGTACTGTGGTGGTTTTCCAGATAATTATAGCTAGCCTAACTCACAGGAACATTGAATTTTCATGTTAATGTTTACATAGAATCCACTTGTTCAGAGAGCTGGGATGGTATGTTAGTTGCTAGTTCCTTGGTTATCACTGATACAGTATCTACTTTTAACACTTCCCCCACAAAATACCCAATTCAAATTCATAATTTTGTGAAAACTGTTACTACATGAATTTTAGCTTTATTAAAGATTTTTCTAATTTTAAAATGTTATATTGTCTGCAATGAATGTTTCCCCAGGTCATTTTAGGTGACCTTATGTAAAAACCACATAATTGGAATATATTTTTAGAAAGATAACAATTATAAACTTGAAGATCTTTGTGTCTATGATTCCCTAGCCTTTAATTTTCTCATTTGTACCTGAGTAAACTGGAGCAGACAGTTTTTAACATCATTATACAGAAAGTCCTTGAACTATGTCTTCTCCCTATTATCATCAGTATGAAATTATGATTGGTGGTTGAGAGAAATCAAAATCATAGCAAAGAATTACTTTTCCTGTGTCACAGACTAAAATATATTTATTTCTTTTAGTAGCTCAGATTTTAGTTTGATACTAAACATAGATTACAGAATTTGAGACTCTCCTATATAATTGAGTTAGTTTTAACAAAATACTAGAAAATATTGATCATCTTTAACTCTCATCCTACTTAACCAAGCAAATAAAAAATCTTGGTATTAATATTTTAGTTTTTCACACAGAAACATTGTTATGTCCCTGGTGAGTATTGCACTTGCTTTGTAAATTGCCCCTTGTAGTACCATATTTGTTGCCATTTCACATTTTACTGATCTTTCCAAGCAGAGCCTGCAGCATTGCATGAGTGTAACAGTGTTCTATCATCTAGAAGTTCAGTCACTTGAGGTTGCATCCTTATCACCATCATATCCTGTGCCTGTACAAGTAAGATCAGCCAACTGAAAACAGTACTCAGCATACTTGAGTTATTTTTCTGGCTCTCCTATTACCTAAGTCTTTGACATTGAACAATTTACTTTCCCCTCAAAGCCTCAGTTTCTCATGTAAAAATGAGAAATGCATAATATACAGTATAATATAAAATATGATAGTGAGTATGTGATATTGGGTACAGTGACTGCTTAATATATAGACATTCATATGTGAGCATTATTTTTACTACCAAACATAGTCTTGCATATTTCCTAATATAAATTTCCCATTTGAAAGGATTTTTAAAAACCTGACATAGTTATATTTGCTAGGCTTAGAAACTGGTTTTCAAGCACCTAAGTCTATAAATCTTGAATCTGTGTTACTCATCCTAGATGGTTTGCGGGACATTTAATGTGTAATATCTCAATTTACTTCAACTGATAAACTGAATACACATTTTGTGAATGAATGCATTTCTCTTTTCTGTTCTCTTAAGCCTTTCTGCATATATACCTTATATTGCTATTTACCAAAAATATGACTCAAAAATGCAAATATATGGACCCTCAAAGATAAATTTCACTGAACATTTATAAGTCTTACATAGCAGAGCTGCTGTACTTGAAGTAACTTATCTGTGTGTCTTTGTCTATCCAACCACTTATTTTTAATTTTTGCATTCTAGTCCTTAGTGAATTAAGTTACTGCTGTTGTCATCCTTGGAATCTCCATGGCATATCAACCCCCACTGGTAAGTTTTCATCAACACAATTCAGATTTGATTTATTGTAAATCTTTTCTGACTACTGTAACCTCTGATGACTCCATCTTTTTTCTGTGAACAGTCAATAGCTATGATGTGATTGTTTTGTCTGATAATTAAATATGATGCTTTTCATATACTTTTAATTTTCATTGATCTCTTGTATGGCTATTTAAGTTTTTAAATATTTAGTTCTGTTTTTGATAGACAAGAAATTCATTAAAAAAAAGAAGAAGAAAGCTCCCAAGTGAGACAGAGAAGGTTCCTGGGTGGGGTGCCTGCGAATTTTGGGTGTAGGGTTTTTTATCATGTCTGCTCCTGGGGATAGCTAATTTTCTATGATAATTAGGTTTGTGGAAAGCAGTATTCTGGTTGCTTGTGCCTGCAACCTTCTGATCAGACCATGGTCTCACCAGTTTTCATTTAAGTACTTCCTACCTTCCCCCTTTCCAACCCACCTGAGTTCTGGGGGATATGGGGTTTTCTAGGGAAGTGGAGTTATTAAGGGGAATGGCAGTATGTCTCCATCTGTCAGAAGTTCAGGTTGTAATGGAAGTTTCTGGGGGGCCCTTGGTCCTAACTACATTTGCCTGATTTCAGCTAATTACCTCACCTGTTCTCTCACTTTGTGGTCAGAAGACTGACAATATAGCCCACTCAGTCCACAAAAACTGCAAACACTATATGGAATCAGAACACTTCAATCCTTATAGAGTCAATGATTGAAAAGAAAGAAAAGTAGGGTTCAAATGGTACAGCAACTGCCTAGCAGCATGAAGCCCTGAGTTCAAACCCTAGTACAACCAAATTAAAGCAAAACAAAAAATAGAAGAGTCAGGGGAGCAGCAGGTCACTGGGCATCAGTTCTTTTGGGGCTTTCCATTTCTTCCATCCATACTCTCTCTCCTTCCCTTGTCATCAGCATTCACCTGTTAAGCAAAATGGAAATTAAAAAAAAAAATCAAGGAAGACACCAGGTGTTTCTTTTGGCCAAATGGATGATGGTACCATTCAATCAGGAATATTGTCCCTCTTCCTATTGCTGTCTCTGGGAACTTAATCAGATGATGTCCATTATCTGAATCTTTGTCCAGCCTGATCAAGATTGTTCATGGAATCTTATCCACCTCAGGAGACTGACAGCCTTGTTGCATCATGATTTGGATTCTAGAGGACTTCATTTCTCCTTGCAGACTTTGCCACATGTTAGTGGTGGGATACAGTCTGATCAGAAGACTTTCAAATTCTTTGTGTTCTACCTGGAAGAATCTATGGCTGGACACATGGATATGAATGTTATTTATTAAAAATTAGGGAAGGGAAATATAAAAGGAAGCATGGTGGGGCCCAGGTGGAATCTGGAGGCAGAGAGCTTATGTTTAATTCTTATGTCTATATCTTAAAGTGTTAAAACATCACAAGTTATGATTTATGCTTCTTTGTATTCTTTGACTTGCAGAACCACAATAATCATCTGTTGACTAGTAAGCTAAGAAGCAAAGGCTACTTATATAGACACATCCATTATTGTTAGCTGAAATCACTAATATTTTTAAAAGAAAAAACTTAATTGAAATAGGGATTTAACTTCTGGAACTTTGACTCCCCAGTTTTTGATTGGTCAGTGAATGCCAGTTTTTATTTACTCGTAGATCAGGACAAATAAAAAAAATCTCTGGCCTAAGCCTGACATGACAAAATGTGAGATTTAACATTACTAGAAAACTTTATTTCAAGAAAAAAGTATCTATGGACTGTTTGAATCACTATTCAAGCACTAGTGACTATTCTTGAAACATGTTTTGAATCATAAACACTGAACATTTCTCCTGGCTTGAATTTGATTTTGCAAGTGGTACCTCACTTCTCTCTACCTATATTTTTCTGCAGCTACTGAAATCTCTAAGGAATCTGTCTCCATGGAGACAGAGCCAGACGGCCCAAGTCTCTTCTCTGTTCTTGAGTTCCTGTTTTCGAGTAATGATTCGGATAAACTGGAGATCAGTTTCCTTTCCTGCAACTCTGGCAGCTGAAATTAATTCTCCAAAGACTTCTCTTTGGAAGCAAGCAGATGGTACACATGCACGTGTTTTAGTTTTGATTGTGCAAGTTCTGAATAATTTAAAGTTCCAAATCTCTATAAAACTACTGTATTCCCATTTCCCAGTACAATTTTTTTCTTTTGCCTCAGAAATTTCTTCCTTATATTTTGACATTTGGCTGAAACTTCGTTCATTTTGTACTGGCTTCATTGTCACATACCTCCTGCTGTTCTTTGTTACAATTTTAGATAAGTATGGCTTTAGAAAACTAAGATGCTTTTAGAAACTATTCTGCTGGTGATTTTCCCCTTACCATTTGCAAAGCATTTTGTATACATAAACAGCACATTAGCCAAATGATGTTGTTATCACAGTTCCTGTTGGTCTGCACTTGGCTCTCGCTTTAGAATTACCCCAAATAGGTTTGTAGAGTTTTATAGTTGCATTATGAGGCACTCAATAATATGCCTGAACTTAGCCATTTTTTTCCTGCCATTCTGTTTGAGAAACAGCCAGTCCTATCTGTGTTGAAGATTCACTGCTGCTCCACGTAGAATACAATAAGCAGGTATATTCTGAACAATTTTCAAGTGACTTTGAATGTTTTTACCCAAATGTGAGGTTTTTCCAACATTAAATTGAGAAGACTGGCCAATGATAGTTCAAAATATTCGGTGAGATTTAGTGATTTGTGAACATGTGTTTGTAGACTTATACACGTACATGTGCCTCTACAATTACCAAACTCAACTGGAAAGTTCGTTGTCATAGGCACTAAAGCAATTTCAATTCTAGATGAGATCCACTGAGTTTAATTGCCATTGCCTTCTTCCTTGTCTATGACTGAGACACAGGAAAACTATGTGAGTGTGCTATATTACCACAAGTCATCGCTACTAAAGAAAAAAAAGAATTCACACATATAATCAGTGTACAATGAAATAGTAAGCTTCTGTGAACATGGAAAGTGTTATCTGTAATGTATAATTAGCCCTTACTATCTTATTTTTATATTGTTTTGTGGTTTGTCTACTTTTATAAAGAGTGTATCATTTTTGATATTATGAATGCAGAAACTCAGCATACAGATGAAGTAGCTTAAAGGCAGTCAACCATACATAGAAGCAAGGGCTCAAACCCAATCTATGACAATACCAAATTTCTATACATTTTTCCCCACATAAGTGAAACAAAATAAACAGCATATTATTTATAAAATAACCAAATGTATTTTGTGTAGAATACTCTTGTTTTAAATATAAACCATATAGGAAATATAAAACTCATTGGGTTTTTTTGTTGTTTATAAAGTTAGGAAAACAGACAGAACAACTGAACAGAGAGACTCAAATCTCATCTGCTTGGTAGAACACATCCCTGAGGCACCTTAACAATTGCTGTATAGAATCAACAAGTAAACGACTTTCAGTGGTGGTTGTCTTGATTTCAACTATTTTAAGTGATGTGATTTCTACTTCACTCAAGAGATAATTCCATAATCTATGAGGTTTCACTGCCAGGATGGTTTTTATGTATCTTACACAAATACTCTTTCTAACTTCATTCCATTTCTCATAGTTATCCCAGATCTGAGCACATCGCTGAATGATGTCTCATTCTCAATGAGGGTCACATATTTAAACATTTGGCTGACTAGTATTTTCTTTATTTCCTGTTTCCCCAAGAGTTCCATATTTACCTCCAACACACTTCGTTCAGTTAGTCCCTCTCCTGCCTTCATTAATTTCAAGCTGTTGCCTGCATTTCCTTTAAATTTATTTTGTGTGTTGAAGTCAGCCATAGGAAAATTAAGACTGTTCACCATAAAGCTATATTCTAAAATCATTTAAAATATCAGTATTTATGCTTTTCAGTTCAGAGTAAAAATAAGAAATAGAACACAGATCACAAGCAATTAAAATAAATGAAGTAGTTAGTAATCCCACTTTAGGAGTTGCTTTAATTGGATCACTGCTCAAGAAACTGATACAGAAGCAATGTAATAAAAATAGAATTGTACTTTTTTTTGCAGTACTGAGGTTAGAGTTCAAGGCTTACACCTTGAGCCACTCCAGTCCTTTTTTTGTGAGGGTTTTTTTTAAGATAGGATCTTGCGAACTATTTGCCCAGGATGGCTTCTAACAGAGAGCCTTGGATTTCTGTCTCCTGTGTAGCTAGGATTACAGACATGAGCTACTGGTGCCTGGTTGGAATTTTACTTTATTTATGCAGAATATTAAGATAAATTGTACTCAAAAGGATCTGTTATTTCATGCTAAGAGACATAGGATATTTCTACAGCTGCATCAGTGGCAGACAGTGTTAAGATGAAAAGACTAACTCATGAGCTGGCAAAGCACGAAGTGATTGTTATTACTATAGGAACCAAAAGATTGCTGTATAGATTTTAAGTACTATTCCTGGAACCTTGAGAATGTCACAGACTGATGATTATTTTCACCGGTTTTCTCTCCTTCTCCAAACTCTAGTTCCATCTGTGTTTTATTTTTCCATTTTTTCATACATAGGGTTCCCAAATTGTGTCTCAATTTGCTATCTCTATGATTTTTATATTTTAAATACAACTTAAAGTTGAAATGCATATATTGTGACTAATCATGAATAACACATATTACTTTTAGGATACAAGTCAAGTTGTGCCATATTTTATAGATAATTACATATTACAAAACTCAATAAATCTTACTTTGGCACAAAATTGTTTTCACACTTAAAACTAGATGAAAGTTTAATTTGTCCAAAAAGCACTTATTAGATGTTAGATATCTATGATGTTTAGCCAACATGTTATATTCTGGATAATAGCACCTCTTACTCATATCCAGTGTGAAGGGTATATAAATAATTGGATATTTTCAGTCCACACAAGGTACACTGAGGCCTATCAGAAGGACATCAAGTTTATGAGCAGATAGCATGGAGGGAGGATGGGAAAGGCTTTGGGTTATATTTCACCTCAGTGCTCAATTGGAATAGGCTTTTTCCAAACACCTGAAAGCCATTACCAGATTGAAGGAGCAATGTTCAGAAGGTCACAAAGCATAAGTTGAACTGATATATTCAAAGAACTATCAATAGTTTTGTATTTCTGCAGCACAGGATGCAATGGAGATTGGATAAGAAAGACATTCAAGATGAAACTGGAGAATTGCAGAGGGTCAAATGTAGGTCCCAGAAAAGTGTTTGAATTTTAACTTCAGGGTTATGAGCCACTATAGCCCCTGCACCAAATCTACTCTTTCCTGTTTTAAAAGGTTTATTTCCAAACAGACATAGCATTTGTTTGATTATTGCTCTATAAGCAATTTTGTGCTACAAATTCAGGATTAAGTAGTTGTAGCTGACTACACGGCTTTCAAAGCTTAAAAATTTTACTACTTGTGTCATTAGAGTAATGAATTTCTAGCATCTTCTCTAGGTACTATAGAGCCACCCAAAAATTTGAGCCAGGAAATGCCATGGTGTTTTCCTCCCTTTCAGGAAGTTGGGGTTGGTGGCAATACAACAAGAGATTGGAAGTATTATCAAACTTAGCCTGGCTTTATGTCTATTGATTTTGGTTCCTTCCTGTCTCTTTCTGTTCTATTCTAATTTAAACTCCATTGTACACTAATGCCACCGATATCTTATCCTCTTACCCAATATATTAATTCCTAAATATTGTATCTTAGCTTGGGAAGGTTGGAGAAATGATTTACAAGAGCCCTTTCAGGAAGTAATTCAAGATCTGTGATTTGCAAAACCTGAAGGTTCATTCTTGATATTGTACCTTTTCTATTTTCGTATAAAGCCCAGCAGCAGTAGCATTAGATATGAATTGTGCATGCATTATATGGAATGAATTTGTTAATACAAACTTAATATGGTGAGAATTCTTAAAATTGAAGGAAAATTGTAAGTGATAAAATATTCATAAATTATACATTATTCTACCTCAAGCTTTCTCAATCACAGCACTATTGACGTTTTGGGCCAAATAATTCTTTATCATAATGATTGTATTATGTATTGCAAGGCATTCAGCAGCATCCCTGGCCCAAACACAGTAGGTACCAGAAGCACCCGCCTCCCCAAAGTCACAATCCAAAGTCTGTCTAGACATTACTAGATGCTAAACAGTCTCTTGAGAAAAAGGAAACTAGTTAAGACAACCACCAGCTCATATTTTTCCACTCTATGTTCTCACAGAATATATTTGGATAGAAATAAAAAAAGACAAAGCATCCTTTGGTTATATATTTTGTTGATACAGGAAGATTTTTAATCATAAAGTTGAGATCACAAGATAATGGTATGGTGATGATGGATTCAATCTGGACCATGTCTCAGTCTCTTTCTGAAAATTGACTTCATGTTGTGACATTTTCAATTTTTGCAAAATCTTCATCATAAAAATGAGGTATCAGATTTCAATTGTCTCTTTTTTATATTCCCCCGCTGTAGTTTGTTGACCTTTTCAGTATTCTAAGCAAGATTCTGAAAGAGCTGACCATTCCTTTCTCTTCCTATTAAAAAGTACAGTAACCTGTTGCAGGAACTGAAATGACTGGCCAACTGAGATGAAGAATTTTAAAAAGGTCAAAATGGTTCAGCACACCATGTATTTCACAGTGTTTATACAGCGTTTTGAATATGTGCTTTAGCTATTTTTAAAAAATAAAATTTAAACCAATGGTTAAAAAATAGAGCATGGCCTGGTTAACATTCTTCTTAAAATCAGCCTAACATGTTTTTATAGCCTTTGCCTTGTGTTCAACTTAGAGCATTGGAATTTATATAACCCCGTGTCAAAATAACTTTCAGCACTATTAGGGAACTATTTATCATTTTCTTAGCCAGGAATACTTACATCTCTGTGAGTCTGGTCTGCTACACACAGTTTCCAGACAAAAAAACTCATTCAAATAAGAGACACTACATTTTCTGCTTCTTCAGCAACACTGCAAGAATTTTCATTTAACAAAGTGTCAGTATCAGCATTACTATTATCAGTGGACATCTGCTTTTCATTCTCATACACAGGCAGCAAATTTAAGGTCTGGTTTAGCATATTCAGTGAAGTAAATGTATTTGAGAGGGATATTACAGGAGGTGCATAAGCTTCCACACCCTTTTTGAGTCAGAACCAAATTTCAAATTATGCAGCTATCAAAAAGCCAAATGCATTACAACACAAGACTTGTGCTACCATAGGGGTTTTCAAATATAATATTTGTGACATATGTAAATGACATGAATTCTTGGCTTATAACTATCATGTAAAATTGTGTCTATTCTCTTTGTATTTAGTACCTGGAAGTACCAAGGGACACAGCTATTGCCTGAATACTCAACTATACAAATACTGCCTTCACATAGAAGACCAGATTTGGATAGCAAAATGCACTTTCTACTTGTAGCATGTGAAATCAATTTACAGGTGTCATGGGAACTAAGAAAGGGGAGTCGCAAGAAAAATGTAAAGTTTGAAAAATACCTTTGCACAAGTTTAGTTATATGTGCAATAAAGGTGGCTGTGCTTTAAGATACATTTTAAAAAATTAATAATGAGCTGATTTTTGAGTTGAATCTACATAATTACATCTGCTAAGACTGGAACTTATGAGAAGTAAATATGGTCAGTGCATATTTTCTACGGGGGCATGTCCAGAGTTCCATACATGACAGAACTCAAGGTAGTAGTCACAAATCTGGCTTAAGATTTAGATGTATTTGTAGATCATTACTTTACAAATATGTTCTGGCAGATTTTTGTTAGTAACATGGTGTTAATAATAATTCTGTTACTTAAAAGAGAATTGTTGAAAAGGTATATTGAATTAATAGTTTTATCTTTTATACTAAATTGTTGGAGTTATCTAGGGTTACAAATACTAGCAGTATAAAAACTCACTCACTCATTAAAAATGAGCTCTCTAGAAAAATATCTACTACCAAGTCCATGTACTTAATTGAAGGAGGGATGGAAAGTTATACAATAGATCATCTCCACCTTAAGAAACATATGCCTAAAAGAGTGATTAGGACAAAAGAAATGTACTAAAATTTGTACACTTTCTAAAACAATACTCTGGTATGGTCAATTCATTTTTAAGTCTAATTGTGGACTACATCCTCCAGTTAGATAGAAAACACTGAAAAATAATCCTTTTTGAGGCACAAAGACTAACTGGGGTTATACAATTTGGTGTACACACACTTGAAAAGTGGTAGAGATATGACAATGACAATGATAAAGAAGTGACAAGGTACAGGAAGAAAAGACCAATATTGTGCTAACTAATTTCAGATGTAAGAAAATATGTCTTAAGTGGTCATTATTTGTAGTAAAAAACTTGTAGATATAAATTAACATTCAAATATTCTCCTAGAACTCTTTCTTAGAAAATTTTTAAATTAATAAACTTAATTTTTAGAGCAGTTTAGAGTCATAGCAAAAATTGAACAGGATATAAAGTTCTCTCCACTCCACACATGTATGAAATCTCAAGTACCATGCACATCCCACAAAGTGGTACAATTGCTATTAACAGATGAATCTATATTGACATGTCATTATCCAAAGCACATGAAATACATAGTTTATTTACCATTGGATGCATTTTTGGTGTTGTATGTCCTATGGTTTTGGTAGATGTACAATGGAATATATCCAAATTATAGTGTCATACAGGATAGTTTCATTGCTTTATGAAGTGTCTATGCTGTGCTTGTACATTATTCCCTAGCCCCAACAATACCAACCATTTTTTTCCATTCACATAATTTTACTCTTTACAGAATGTTATATCGTTGGAATCATAAAACACTTGGCCTTCTCAATTTGGCTTTCACATAGTAATATGCATTTATATTTCTATGATGTCATTCATGGCTTACTAGCTCATTGCCTGAATGTACTCACCTACTGAAGAACATTTTGATTGCTTCCAACTTTTGATAATTATGAACAAATCTGCTTTGAACACCTGTGTCTAGTTTAGGGAAATACTCAAGGCTGAAGATGTTGAATTGTGTTGTTTGCGTGTGTTTAGTTTTATGGGAAACTGCCAAACTAACTTCCAAACTAACACTATCAATTTATTTTACCATCAGCAATGAATGAGAGTTCTTGTCACTCCACATACTTGCTTATAGTGTTTAGGATTTTGGCTTTTTAATAGGTATATAGTAATATGTTATT
Source organism: Castor canadensis (assembly GCF_047511655.1). Taxonomy (NCBI): domain Eukaryota; kingdom Metazoa; phylum Chordata; class Mammalia; order Rodentia; family Castoridae; genus Castor; species Castor canadensis. The sequence goes on along the minus strand of NC_133392.1, from coordinate 102,237,437 downwards.
TGTGTTTTCATTTGGAAATCTCTAATGACAATTGATAATTTTTTCATATACATACTTGAAATCTGTATATATTCTTTGGTTAGGTGTCTGTTCTTACCTTTTGTCCATTCTTCCATCAGGTGATTTTCTAACTATTGTGTTAAGAAATCTTTGAACATTTTTAATAATAGTCCATTAACACAGGTAAAATGACTTTTGCAAGTATTTTCTCCCAGTCTGTCTCTTGTCTAAGTCACTTGACATTGTCTTTTGTAAAACATATATATATAAATTGTAAGGAGGTTTAGTTTATCAATAGTTTCTTTCATGGACCATGCCTCTGGTGTCATATTTAAAAGTAATCATTAGACAGAGGTCATCTGTTTTTCCTCCTCAGTTATTTCAGACTTTAATAGTTTTGCATCTTTCATTTAAGTTTATAATTTTATTTTGTGAACAGAATTTTTCAGATGTTTATATTCAGTCCTTTTAATTTTCATTTTTTGCATTGGATGTCAAATTGTTCCAACACTACTTGTTGAAAAGATAATATTTTCTCCAAGGTGTTACCTTTGTTCCCTTGTCCTCTTCATTCTGTTCAAAGGATCTGTCTACCCTTTTTCCAATACTGCACATTTTTATTAGTTAAGCCTGTAATAGGTATTAAAGCCATTATAATGCTAGTTCTCCAAATTTGTTCTTCTCTTTAAATATTGGCTTGGGTTTTCTTAATCTTTTGCCTTTCCATGTAAATGCTAGAATCCATTTGCTACTCCTCAACACAAACAAAATTTAACTGGGTGTGTGTTGAATCTATAGAACAAGTTGGGAAAAATTGGCATTTTCAAAATATTGAATTGTCCTCACCACAAGCATGGAATATGTAATTATTTAGTTTTTCTCTGATATGTTTTATCACAGTTTTGTTGTTTTACTTATATAGAACTTTCAATCATGTTATTTAATGCTTTAATCACACTATTCATTGATTATACATTTAACTGAATTAAACATTTTCTTCCCAGCTAAACAAAAGCACTTGAGAATAAGGCTTGTTAACAACTTTTCTTTCTTTTTTTTGGCAGCATTCATGTTAGAACTCGGGATGTCACACTTGCTAGGCAGGTGCTCCACACCACTTGAACCATACACCCAGTACTTTTTGTTTGACTTATATTTTGAATAAGTATCATGTTTATGTCAGTACCATTATGGACCACTATTTTTGTACTCATGCTTCTTCCTTAGCTGAGATGATAGGCGCATGCTACAGCCAGTTTAGTGGTTGAGATGTGGGTCTTGCTAACATTTTGGCCAGGCTGACCTGGGACCATGATCTTCACCATCTCTGCCTCCCAATTAGCTAAGATTTCAGGCATGTTTATGTCAGTACCATTATGGACCACTATTTTTGTACTCATGCTTCTTCCTTAGCTGAGATGATAGGTGCATGCTACAGCCAGTTTAGTAGTTGAGATGTGGGTCTTGCTAACATTTTGGCCAGGCTGACCTGGGACCATGATCTTCACCATCTCTGCCTCCCAATTAGCTAAGATTTCAGGCATGAGACACTGTATCTTATTCTTGTCAACAACTTTTATAAGTTCAATTTTTGTATGAATTTAATATATCAAATTTATCTTTTGTCCTTTCCCTTTTTTCTTTTTTAAAATTAGGAAATATTTGTTGTACAGGGGGCATTCATTGTGACAATTCTGAATAGGCTTACATTGTACATTGGTTAGATTGCCTCCGTCATCTCTCCCCACACACCTTCCTGCTCACTCCCCCATGAAGCAATTGCAAGAGATTTCATTGTTATTTTTTTGTATAAGTACATGAAGTCCCACAACCACATATACTCTTAATCTCCTTTGCTCACCCTCCACAAGTACCCACAGCACACTGTATTTTACAGTCCTCTCTTTCTTTAATAATTTCTAAGTCATTGTTCAAAGGTGTTTCTTGATGTATCCCTGCTGTGAGTATACTTTACTTTGGTCAGTTCAACCCATTCCATTATTATCCCTTACTGCTTCTCTCCTACCACCCATCTTTCAACAACTTTCAATACATATATTTATATCCTTTACCTTCAGATATTATGTATTACTATATTGTTGACATTCTTTTCCTTTCCTTCTTTCCCTGAGTTCCATAGTGCAGTTCCACTATTACAAACATATTCCAAATATACAGTTGTATATGATGTTTGTTTTTTGTGTATATGTTTATCTTTTGTATCTGTCTTCCCCAAATGGAAGGAAACAGGAGGACTTTGTCTTTTCTTTCTCCTTTTATTTTATGGTTTTTACATTTACTTACATGTGTATACATTGTTTGTGCCACCTCCCCTCTCTCCCCTCCCTTGCCTTTGTGTTTCTGAACCTGACTTACTTCACTTAACATGATGTCCTCCAGTTGCATCCATTTACCTTCAAACCACTGACTATCATTCTTCTTTAGGGCCAAGTAAAACTCCATTGTGTGTGTGGGGTGTGCGTGTATCACATTTTCTTGATCTATTCATTCATTGTAGGGCATCTGGGTTGTTTCTATACTTGGTTGTTGTGAACTGTGCTGAAAAAAACACTGGTGTACAAGTGCATCCTGATTTACATTCCTTTGGATACATGCCCAAGAGTGGTATCACTGGATCATGTGGCAGTTCTGTGTTTAGCTTTTGGAAGAATCTCTGTATGTTTTCTATAATGGTGGTACTAATTTGCATTCCCACCAACAGTGTATAGGAGTTCCTGTTTCACTGCATCCTTGCCAGCAGTTGATTAGCTTTTGCTCTTAAGATGGCTATTCTAACTGGGGTGAGATAAAATCTTAGTGTAGTTATGTTTTGCAAAACACCAGTGTGTATCAGGAAACACCTTATGAAGGAGCAAATGTGGCTTCAGTTTTAAGAGTGTTCAGTGGGAATCTTCTTCCAAGTGTGAAAAGTTGAAAGGAGATGACACAGATATGGCAATGAGTGTATTCTGTACCGGAAATCCTGAAAAACTTGAAAAGGAACAGAGCAAACAAGCAGTAGAGGTGAAGAATTAAAAGTTAGAAGTGGAGCAGAAGAGCAGCTCCCAGATTAAAGATGAGACTAATGTGGAAATGGAGTCTGAGGGGGCATGTAGATGACTCTTCTGAGAAAAGGGACTTACTGGACCAAAATAATAGTGAAGATCAAGGTGGAAGACCATCTGGAGTTGATCAAGGTTGATGATACAGAGACTACTGAAGAAGAGGATAACAGCGCCAGAGCCAGTGGTGAGATGACTCTTAAGCACATAATCTTACCCATTATTTCATTACATAGGTGATTGTCCAAGATCAAAATTTTACCAGATCTTCTCCTAGTAACTTTATCACATGCTCAATGTTCTATCCTTCCTGTGTCATTCATTCATAGTTCTCCGTGCCTATTTCCATTTTCACTTCTTTTGATGCACCTAGTAGTTTTTATTGTCTCTCGTTATAATTTTTGCTTTTAATTTATATATATATATATATATATATATATATATATAGTACAATGTGATGCTATAATTCATATAGATCCTATACAGATTTTCTTAGATTGATACCATAGTATCTCATTTTAGGGAGTGCTAACAAGAATGGCAGTGTTTTCACTTTCACATTCCATTTGTTCATTGTTGTTATATAAGAAATTGATCATTTTTGTGCATCAATCTTGTTTTCTGCTGTACAGAACTTTGCTATAATTGCTTATCAGTTTCAGGTGATTTGTCATTTTTTCACATTTTCTATATAGAAAATCATGTCATCTGCAAACAAAGATAGTTTTATTTCCTCCTTCAAGATCTCTATGATGTTTACTTACTTTTGTGTCTTATTTCATTAGTTAGGACATTACAATGACATTGAAAAGCCCTCAATATAGAGGAGATCATATCACTGATCCTAGTGGTAAAGCTTTGAATTTCTCACCACTAACTATGCTGTTAGCTGTATTTGTTTTTGTAGATATTCTTTGCCAATTTTAGGAAGTTGCTCTCAATTCTTAGTATGTTGAGAGTTTTTAATTATGAAACTTGAACGATGTTAGATTTTGTCAAATAACTTCTCTGGATCTATTGATGTGCTCATTGATATCTGTTCTTTAGTGTGTGTTAATGATGGATTACCTGAGTTGATTTTTGAATTTTGAGGAATCTTTGCTTACTTGGGATAAATCACCACAACACAACTGTCAAACTATATTTACAAATAGTTAATGTCTAAGTCAGAAATAAATGACTGTTTAAAAAGACACAATATATAATTAGCATTGAAAAGTAGAACAAGATAATGTTTTAAAAACTAAAACAGATTAACTTGTAGTACAGAATGTGACAGTAAAAAATATTTTTCTCACTTTTCAAGAATATCTGTGCATATGTATCTGTGCATGTGCACTGTATGTATGTACAAGTATGTATGTGCATACAAGTATATGAATATATATCTTTATATCATTCATGATCATAATTATACTATCATGATAGTAATTAAACTGTCTATACTGGTAATCTTGACATGATTTACATATCCATTACTCTTTTCCTGAGAAAACACATATGCATTCAAGGATCTCTTACAATAACCTTAAACTCTCTCATAGCTTAAAAAACACTTTACAATCAATAACACAAAGAATAACTAATTATATCATGGATCATGACTAAAGAAATACACTAATGCATTCTGTCTGATTATTTTGGTAATTTCCATATACAAGCTAAATAATCAACTGGTTGAATGATTTATTTTCTAAGTGAGGGAAGTCTAAAGAGGGTGTGAAATAAGTAAAAATAGCCAGTCCAGTTACCAGGTATATATATGATAAAGTTTTTATAAAAATTTTAATGAGTTCTCGTGGTACATAAACATTTCTACAGGTAGAACTTATGTCTCAGAGTGATGTATAAAAAGCAACAATAGAGTCGTGATTTATACATCAGTCCTCTCTAAAATTCATGTGCCCTGAAATGAGTGGCTTTTATGCTTGGTTATCTCATTTTAAGAAGGAGATTAAATCAAATGATCTCTAAACCAGAGAGATCTTCTATTTCTATTTAATATTCAATGAATTCATGAGTCTCTACAATTATACCCACCCACCCACAAACACCAATTTACCAAAATGATTAAGACCAAGATGTACAGTGTTAATTCTGGGCTCAAATCGCACCATTCATTTTTTAGGAAGATGAATCTTTTGCAGTAGAACATATTTACTAATGTTCTGAATTTATTTCATTTTTACTGTTTTACTCCTATGAAATTCAAATAATCTAAGAAAACTGTCTCCAGGTGTGAAAATCAAAATACCCAAGATAAGCAAAATAAAAGAGGAAAAGTTTATTTTTCCTTATAGTATTGAAGATTTTAGTACACAGTCACTAGGTCAGATTGCATTGGGATCTTTGGTGAAGCAATGGCTCATTGAGGGATGCATAGTGGAGGAAGTTGCTCCTTAATGGCAGCCAGGAAGCAAAAAGAGAGAGAGGAACTGGGAAGTGGCCAATAAGTCTCTCAATAACTAACTTTCAACAACTAGACTGCACCTCTTAAAGGTTCCCCCAACACCCAGTAGTACCATAGGCTAGTGACAAGACTTTGAACACATGAAGATTTGGGGAAATTTTTTGACTTTTTATTAGTATATATCAATTGTTCAAAACTGTAGGTTTCATTGTTTTGGAGGGAATTCAAAGTATTACATAATATTCTGCCCCAGAAGTCTCATGTTCACCTTACAATACAAATGCACTCCATCCATCTCCAAGAGTTCTTAAACTCTTAACACTTCCAGCTTCCTCAAAAGTGGAATTTTGAAGATTCATCTGAAGCATAAGTCATACTCAGTTGTGATCTGCTTTAAAAATCAAACATCAATTTGCATACTTTTAACATACTATGGTGAAAGGGGCGCTGTTTCTCGGCTCCCTCCCTTGCTGGAGCCAGGTTTTTTCTCTCTTGCTCCTTGGTTGTTACTGGACCTAACTACGCTTAACTGAGGATGACTTGAGATTTCAGAAAAGACCCAGGATAGACAGACAGAAAGTTGGGGTCAGGTGTGTTGGGTGTTCAGGTGGAGACACCCAACTCTAATTGCCTCTTTTATCTATCTTAAGGCCTTAGTCCTCACAGTTCTTTAAAACCTTGCTTCTAAAGCCTTCTTTAAAACCTTGCTTAAAACCTCTTTCCTTAGGCTCCACTGTCCCATGTTTGCTATAAGCTTATCTTTAGCTTAATTGCTCTTAAAGTCTTTTGCCTCCAGGCTTGCACTGTCTCATCTCTCTTTAGCTCTCTTAAAGCCTTGTGTTCAAACTTGCAAACAGCCATGCCTACAACCTGCTTATGCATAACGCTTAAAGTCCCAGTCCTTAGACTTGCACTGCACTGTCCCATGTTCTCTTTGGCTTTTCTTTAGCTTTAGCTTTCCTAAGGCCTATGTATGATGTTTTTTCTCAGGTTTGCATTCTGAAAACTCTATTAGTTCTCGGTGCAGACTTTCTATCAACCCCTCTTTAGCATTTTCCTTTCAACAATTCTCCCTTCAGCAATTTTTCCCTTTTCCCTTTAGCATTTTCCCTTCAACAATTCTTTTCCCTTCCAAAAGCTTCCCACACCAAAAGGCCCAAAGTAAAAACTTCTTCCCAATATTCAAAGGCAAAAAGCTCACCAAAGCAAAAAGCCAAGCAAAAATTCCAGAAGCCCAAATGACCAAAGTAAAGCCCCAAAAGGCAAAAGGCCCTCTTGCTCCTTCAGGGGTCTTTTATGGCAGCAAGCAGGGTGGAACCACAGGGAGGGGCATGACATTGCAACAGCAAAAACCTGTGTCCTGGAACTCTGAACACAACTTAGGAGAAACAGCTGTTCTGCCTTTCTGTTTCTCCTGGCCAGGGGCTGTGTCTATCTCGGCCTAAAGGTTAAAGCAATTAACTATATCTAGCCTTGTTAATGTCCAGTTTTCATAGGCTTTAATCTGCTCCCCACACAATGGCACGGGGTAAACATTCCCTTTTATAAGGTGAGAATTGGAAAAAAATATAAAAAATCAATGGAAATCAGAGTAAAGCTAAAGCAAAACACAACAGAGCAAACATTAATCCTAAACTCCTGTGTCTGGCATCCTTGGCAAATGGTGGCTTCAATATAATAGCTTCATGCATCTCCTTGTCAGAGACTCTATACCTTGCACACACTGTCTTGCCCCCAGGCTATCCTTTGTAATTTCAGTGAAAACTCCATGACCCCCAAAATCTTGCATTCTGCATGCTGTAAAATCAGCCTTATGTAAGTGATGCCAAAGTCTGCCATGTGCACAAGTTGTACGAGGATCCATTCAAACCACAGCTGCAGTGGCCAGTGAGTGCCCTACCAATTTATGGGATCTTTGGTTAGAAGGATGCCCCAGGACTCGCTTTTAAAGTTTCTGTACTCAAAAGTGTTTTAAACATATTTTCAGTTTTAGATTATTGAACCTTAAATAGGTAGGATTGTGCTATGCTCTAATATGTCCTCTGGACCTTTTCCATTTCTCTGGTACAATGTACTTGGTTTCTTCTTCCTTCTTTCTTTTCCTTTTCTTTTTTTCCTTAGTTAGTGGGACTGGAGTTTAATCTCAGGGCTTTGGTTTTACAAAGTAGGCCTCTACAGCTTGAAGCACAACTCCAGTCCATTCTACTCTGGTTATTTTGGAGATGGGTTGTTGAAAACTGTTTGCCTGGGCTGGCCTCCAATGGCAATCCTCCTAATCACAGTTTACCAAGTAGCTAGGATTATAGGATTGAGCCACCTGTACCAATTTGGCTTCTTTTTAATGGCATTAATTTCTTTTACAATCATGCCATTCTTGGAACAACAATTAAATATACTCCTTTCCTGGTCAAACTGCAAATTTTTCAAATTTTTCTTCTCTACCCCTCTTTTCTCCAGATTCTCATTGTAAATATGTCTAAAAGCAAACAGTAGTACTCATGTCACATCCTACTGGTCCCATCACCTTTTAGCTTAAATTCCAACACAGTCTTAGGGCATGGACTTAATACAATCAATTTTTCCCATGGTGTAAAGAGGATAGCCTTTATTGCGTTTCCCAAGAGTCCTTATTCCCATCTCAAACATCATTAGCTTACCCTTTATTGTACGCATTCCCAAAGGCATTCTGGTCTTCGGAACCCTCACCACAGCTGTGTATTATGTTTAATTTTTAGTATTCCAGATTTTTTTCTTGTCTGCTTCTCCGAACTTTTTCAAAGTCCTGTAAACCAATTGCAAAGGTTTACAAAGGATCTTCTACATCATCAGGAAGAGTAGTATCAATGATCCCACCTCTCCAAACCAATTTTCTGTGTTTTCCAGCTGTCACTATAACTAAATATGCAAGAGAATCAACTAAAAGGGCAAAATGATTTTTGTCTCATGGTTTTAGAGGTTTCATTTTCATTCCATGGCTGGTTGGTCTTTTGCTTTCTGGCCTGAGATGAGACAGTGCATATGGTGGCAGTGGAGGGCAAGGGAAGCTGTTCATTTCATGGTGGCTGACAATGAGCAGAAGAAGAGGAAGAGGCTAGGGACATGCCCTTGGCAATGACCTACCATCAAAGGGCATGTCCCCAGTGACATAACTTCCTCCAACTAGGTCCCAACTCTTAAAGGTTCAGTTATCTCCCAGTAGTACTGAGGGCTAGCAACGAAGTCTTTAACATGTGAAACTTTAGGGGACATTTAAGCTGCAAACTATAGTACCAGGTCAAACAAAATTTTTGGTAAGCCCATGCAATTAGTATATGTCGATCTTTATACTTCCCTAGAAAAAATTACCACTTATTTTTTCGGGGAGAAAAGAAAGATTTTCTTCTTTTCTTTATCTATGTATGTATTTATGTATGTATGTATGTATCTATCATCTATCATCTATCCATTTATCTATCTATCATCCACCTACTTATGTACTGGTATACCTGTCTACTTACCTAACTACCTATCCCTTCTCATTCTCTCTTAGAGAGAGATCCACTTTTTATTTTTGCTAACAAATTTGATTTCTCTTCCTGCAGCTGAATACAAAATTTCTTCTCTGAATTCAGTCTCTTTCCATTCAACTGTACTCTCAATTATTAAATAACATTTATTTTAATATTTGATTACTTATATATTTATATAAAACTTTATAAGTTTAAAATATATGAAAATTAAATATGGTCTTTCTTATTTTATCTAAAATATTGAACACTGAATAGTTTGTCAGAAAGTTGATTTTTATTATAGTATAATTAGTAAATTTGTTTCTTTCAAGAATATAACTTAATGAGGACTGCAAGTGTCATATTTAAAATGAAATTGAGAAATGATTTAGGCATCAATTAGAATGATGTCACTGTAATCCAATATTAATATAAATTTTTATTAATTTCTGAATTCTCTTTCTAAAAAGCTAATGATTCAGTATTGACATAGTATCTTAATTAACTGAACAATAAAAATTTAAATGACATAGTAATTACCTTGCAAAAGGTTTGCCTAATTGATTATAATATGTAGACAATAATTACTGTGATTTTTTTAAATGATATGAGCCAATTCTTATCATATAATTCCACTAGTCACAGAAAATAATCCATGAAGTTTAGGAGAAATATTATTCCCTACAGACCACAGGGGTGCCATTTAATAAACTGTCACTTCAATGTGCTAAATAAAATACCAATGAGCTTCTGTAGCTCTAACTTACAGTGTGGGAGCAGTTTTCTCCCTGACAAGGTCCTAACTGATGAATCATATTCAGAAATGCCAGCATATTCATGCAAAAATAACTGATAGACAATGAACACTTCAAAAGTGTACACTTTTTTCTTTTTTCACTTCTAAATATTAAGTCTCTGATTCACCAGTGTATGATTTTACAAAAAAGACACCTTAGTAGGGCATAGGGACCTTATATGACATTATAACTCAACAGCTCTTTTCAAATTTTATTATGGGATAAGACTTTTTTTGAATGTCAGTTCAGGTGTTGCCACTTAAGACAAATTAAATTTCTGCCAAGCCATTCTCTTTTAAAACACTCTTGATATTGTCTAAATCCTGTATTTTATACAACTTTTGAATATCTTACAAAATAAAGAAAATATGATAGATTAAAACAGCAATGGAGTTTTATGAAAAATTCTTACAACATATTTTTTAATAAAGACCTTTAGAAATGATTTTAGACTTCACCAAAATGGCGACATGTGTCAGATCATTAACACTGTTCCAGCTCTCTGGAGAAGAAATGCCATTAGTATCAATTTTCTAATGTGCCTGATAAGGTATTTTAATGTATTATTAAATATACTCTTTGACACATTCTTTTGGGACCATTTTAGAAAATGTAAATGAGAGCATCCAATGAAAGTAAAATAAGTAATTTCGGTCAAGGCTGTTTAAAAGTTTGAACTAGTCTAAGGGGACAATTGAGTAAGAAGTGTGCTATTCCAATGGCAATGAAGGGGACGGTTGGAAAGGTAGATGGCAAACTCCATTTGCTTTCATTTAACCTTGCTAAAAATCATGCTTTTAATATATATATATATATATATATATATATATATCCTTAAAATTCTATATATTCAGTATACTATGCCATTGCTAGTGATCAATGGTTATAGAATTTTAAATTTATAAGGGAACTTATAAACAATGTAGTTCTAGTCCCTTCTAATTAAGGATAAAGAAACTAAATCAAAGAGAAGAGAGGAACTTATAAAATATTATACAATGAGATAATAGCAGAGTCAGATTAGAAACATGACCCTTTTCTCCCCTTATGCCAAAGTATCTTTTAAAATAATCAAAATAGCCTAAATATTAGCATAATGTATTTCAGAACATGAGAAAAATGATGATGGAAATCTTTATCTTTTAAGTGAAAAGATTTGGTCATTTTTATTTAAGAAATCTGTAAACCCTATTTAAAGAGTTTCTGGATTCTTCTGCTTTCTTTCATAGTGCTTTTGAAAATAGTGAAGCAATGGAATCTTATGAGCTCATATTAATTTTTTAAAAACTTCTACTGGAAATCATATTTTGGAATGAAAAACTAACATTTTTATTTTGGAGAACATTCAACCTCTATTTGCTTCCTGAAAAAAGTAAGAATAGATAGTTTCACCATTTAATAACTACAACAACAACAAATAAGAAACTACAGAGAATTCAGAATAAGATTTAAAGTAAATACTATTCACAAGTGTGTGGGAAATGTCTCCATTAGTTCTCTGTGACGTATAGAGTAACAATGAAGTAGTTGAGGGAGCTATGTTCAATGCATGCTCTTATTTATGCTCTTTAGGTCCCAGAGTTGGGAAGTACACTAATTTGAGGAGAAGACTGATATCAGGAATAACTTATGATCTATCTATCTTGTATCTATTTATCTATCTATCTCTCTATCAATCTCATGTCTATATGTCATGTTTTGGTTTGGTGACTAGAGAAGAGACTATCATCAGGATAACCATAGGCCTGCCCATATCACTATGGTTGTCAACAACATAGCAATACCACAGAGAAGTGCTTGTTCATGAGCCAGAATTATGCTCTTTGATGCATTCAAGGAATCTAGAACTAGTTTCATGATATGGTGAAGAAATAGGTAGGTAATAAGATAACATATGGACCAGCAAGTGATTATGGTCACAGTAAATAAACTAAACTCTTAACTGATTTATAGCTAGAAGTACATATTCAGGATGACAGTTTGTATACATGGATACCAGGATGACAGTTTGTATACATGGATACCAGCATGGCATTTACAAAGGCCAGTTATCACACTAACCTGTCACCAGTAAAGAGACTACAAAGATGTAAGTATGGGTCCACATGACAATGTGGATACCTTCCTCCACGGCTACTACATAAATACATACCTTATACTTTACCCTTCATCACTCTACAAACGAGGAGGGAGCAGAACTTGGGACATTAAAAAAATACCCAAGAGTTAATATATAGACTGAAAAGAGAAAGTATTTGCATTTAATTTATAATTTTAATTTAAATCATTTGACATTTTTCTTTTAAAAAATAATTTCAATTGTTCTTGGTAGAGTGTAAAGTCATGAAAATATCTGATCATTATAACTGGCTCTGACTAAAGGAAAATATTTTAATAGAAAGAAGAACAAATGAAGAAATAATTATCATAAATGATAAGAAAAATTAATCATCTCATGAGAAACACACAGATAAATCTGTATCTAATGGAATAAACAATAAAATGTAAAAGTAAAACTTTAATACTTCTAGAAAAGAATGTAGGAAATAGATTTTTTACTTCAGGATAGTAAAGGACTAAATGTAAAAGAAAATATTCATAGAACTGACTGCATTAAAATTAAGAAATCATTTTTCAAACTGATGCAAAAAAACAAGTTGTGGAGACAAGTAGAAGGTATTGAATATATTAAGAATTCATAACAATCCATAAGAATAAGATGAGGAGCCTAACATGAAGTAGGCAAAAGTCATAAACAGGCATTTGTTCTGATGAGAAAACAAGATTAGTATTTAAGGACATGTAAAGATATTTATTCTCATCAACAGTACAAGAAAGCAAATTAACTTCATGATAAGATACCATTTTCATAAAATATGTTGACTGAAATCATAAAACTTGGGGTGAGGATGTGAGCTAATGGGAACAGTATGCATTGATATTAAGAGTATAAATGTAAATATTTTCAGAAGCTCTTTGGCTTTTACTTATAAAATTGAATATCTGTATAATCTACAAAAATGTTTTCAGACTCCTGAATATGTCTTTGTTTAATTTTTTCTAGAATATACTCTAAAGCAGGTCAAGGTAAGGATAAAAATAGAAGTCTTTTTTTTTGAGAATTGATTATTGGAAACACCAGTAAGGTAGTGGGAAATTGAAATGAAGAATGGACGAAAGTTAATAAAAGGTACATTATGAAGCAAGTGCCACTATAGGCAATGGAAGCATGATCACCCTAGTGAAGTCCAAGAAGCAGAACAAACTTCAGGCTCATCCCATCTGAGGTGGCAGGAATGTGGCCTGCAGGCATTATTTGTACAACTTCTATTTGTCATGGAGCTTTGCTCCCCAGCATCACTAATTGCCTAAGACTTCTGACCTGCTGAGAAGGTGAACATGCTTCAAAATTCAGAAATCCTTAGGCAAAAGAGTGCCTCAGGTTGTGTGTAATAGCTAGATCCCCATGGATAGAAAAGTTAAAGGTTGAGGTATGCAGAGGGAACATGGACAAAATATATTCCAACAAATACCTTGCACATAAGTGAGAAAATAGCAGAACAGACCCAGGAACATTGTCGGGGTAGTTAGCATACACACAAAATATGGGACTCTCAAACCAAACTCAAAAGAATTAGAATTTTAGCCCAATACTCTGTTTGACTAATAATATCACACATACATTAAATCAAGAAATTAAGATGAAATAGCTTGAAGTCTGGAACATCGGCATTAGTTCTCTAGGTCCTCTATTATTGGATGAATAAAGTCCTATAACATGTGTGAAAGACTATAGGCAGTTTCTACTAGTTAAAAAACAAACATGGCTAGAGGTGTGGCTCAAGTAGTAGAGTGCCTGCCTAGCAAGCGTAAGCTCTGAGTTCAAACCCAAGAACCATAAAAACAAAAAAAGTCAAACAAGCAAAAGGCACACATTGTGTTCTTTTTTTTTTTTCACAGATGGATGCTATCTTTGTGCTTCTGAAAAAAAGCAAACTATAGAGTAACAAAGTCAAGCAAAACTAATATGTAATAATAAAATGATCCATTTCTGTAAAGAACTCGATCAATTAATTCAAGTTCTGATAAAATGAATCTTTGTCTTAACTTTTAAAAGATTAATCAAAGCCAATATGAAGACATATATTCTCATTTTGATTTTTAGTTCAATTAAAAAATTAAACATTAAATTTACATAATTGATAATGCAGGTACTCAAAGACGCTCATATGTATATAAAACTGTTAACTTTGTTCCAATATAAAAAAATGGAAAATGTATATTCACTGATAATTTCCTGACTGCTTCCTCCTAACTTCCTGCTTTTCTATATTTAGGATATAGATAGATGGAAGGGACATAAGTCAGTATTTTGCAAAAAATCACTTCCCATCCGCATCTAAGCTATTTATTGATACAAATAAATCTATCAATAGCATGAAATAACCAGTGTTGTGAACAGGGGTCAGGAGTTTAGTCAAAATTCCAAGGCAATCTATTCGGAAACCATTTCTTCATATACCATAGAAAAATATATTTTATTATCTCTTCTGTAATGACAAAGTATGCTCAAATAAATTTCAACATAAATCGAGTCTGTGATTTCAAAGATGAAGACTAAAAAAAAGAACTCTTTTGTAAATTTATTTTTGAATTTTTATATACAGGAAATAGAAGTCTAATTCTCTGTGCTTCATTACACATTATGTTTCAGTTCCTGTTGCTTTCCTTTAACTGTTTTAGTTTCTTTCATGACTTCCTGACACTGAACATTGCAGTAATCTATACCTGGGGAAGACCCTTCAGAGCAGTGCCATTTCTGCAGAATGAACCACCACATGAAGAAAATTGATTCCAAAGCTGAACTGAACATCCAAACGCAGGCTCATGTCAGGAACTTGCTATTAAAATGAGCCTCCATCTCAGCCACCTCAGGATCACTTTGAGGGGAACTTTCCTGGAGATAATTTATCTCCTCTTTAGGTGACTTATCTGAAAGTGGATGCTTTTATAGTCCCTTTTCTTGGCACAACTTGGTGGCATTCTTTTATTTTAGAACATTCTGTTAACTGAGGAAACTTAAGGAGACTCATTCTCATTTTTGCATAGATAAGACAAATATCTAATTTTGCTCTTGGAAAATTCTGGAAATCATATTTGCCTTTTTCAATCATTGTGGGATAGTAAAATCATTTTTGTAAATTTAGAATGCTTTCTATTGCAGCAAACCAAACTTCCTTGTGGAGGTGAAATGTACTCTTTTATTCATTCATTCTTTCATTTATACTATTCATTTATAGTGAGTACATTTTGGAAAGAAAATCTTACTTATTTCTATCTTCTAAAGGCTAGTCTCACCCCTGTATTGCATATGTTTTTCCTAAACAATTTAAGTCTTTCGTTTATTAAGTTATTTTTCTTTTATTTACTATTCATCATATAGGTTACTGTAATATTAAAGTAATCAGTTCTGATATTTAATATTTTCATATTTGGACATAGCAAAAGTGATTATAAATCTAGTACAGTCAGAAAGTTAAAAAGGCTTTGATCTCATTTATTTTTGTCAGGTGTTTTAAGACATCAAAAATGTCATTCCTCAACTGCCACATCATGCCCATGGATGCTTAATAGTGGTCTTAAGTGAATATAACATTAAAGTACACCTTTTCACTTTTCCTGGGATAGCTGGATTCTTTACCCAGCTCCATATTCAATACTTAGCAAAACATAAAATGGAGTAACCTGTTTCCTTCCATATGATTTCCAATTATAACTCAGAATATTCTCTGGAATCATTATATTGTATAATCCTGCCAATTTGCATTATTTACAGTTTTACTTTCCCTTTGGTAGACACAATTCTTTACAAATTCACACTTCATTTTTTGTTTGTAGAAAACAGCCATACTGCCGGTAGTATTTTCTGTATTCCTTCTGTAAACTGCAACCTAAATATTGGCGTGGCCAAATGTGCATGGCTTTGGGCAAAGTCAAGAAGCACAGTATATAGCCCAGGGCAGAAACACGTCAAAGTTATTGAATGTATTTGTGCATGTCTATAAGGCGCTGACAAATTTGGAGAAAAAAACCTTCAACTCTCATATATGAACTCAAATACACTCTGTATATCTAGAGTAGTTTGATATTTACAGAGATAATAGAAATATCAGATTTAACTTACCAAGAAAACCCAATTAATAAAAATGACAAAATCATAACTATGAGTATAAAATAACACAATTAAATATATCTAATATTTTTCTTGTAACATTACATGCTACAATGCATCTTTTTTATATTTCAAAATTAAATATATGTGGTTATCCAACCACATATATTTAATGAGTAGTAAATAACATTATTAATTTACTAAACATACATACACATGTATTTCTGTATTTTAAGATAAAAATCTAATTAACATTGTACTTGACTGTAAAGAAAAATGTAATGGCTAATGAGTGTTTCAAGTGGTAGAGCACCTGCCTTGCAAGTGTGAGGCCCTTAGTTCAAACTCCAGTCATTGACAAGCAATATATCTAAATATCATTCTAAAATTAGTATTGTAACCATTTGTTTTCAAAATGTAATGTTATCTTATGAAAAGTAAATAAATGAGACAGACATTGAATACTTCCATTTAAATTAGAAGAATGAAGAAAGTTTGAAATTTAGGGTAAGCCTTATCACGTTTCAAGCTAATGGCATTATTTATGCACAGACTTTTATTAGAACATGGATAATTGCCCTTAAGAACATTGCTTTTATTCTTTTTTTATTATTATGCTGGGGGTACATTGTGGCATTTACAAAAGTTCTTACAATATATCAAATATATCATATGTGAATTCATTCCTCTATCATTCTTTTATTCCCTCCTTCCCCATTCCTGTGATAGTTTCACCAGGTATCATTTTTCCATTTACATACATGTGTACATAGTATTTGCATTATATTCACCCTTCCACACCCTTTCCCTACTTTCTCCCGCCTCCCACTAATACCAACCCCCCCAAACAGAATCTATTCCCACTTCCTGTTCTCCAATTTGTAAAAGAAAAAAAATGGCATTTTTGTTTGTTTAAGGTAGCTATACAGGCAGTTTCCTTGTGACATTTCTATGTATATATGTATTATAACTCACATTGGTTCATCTCTTCTATTTTTCTTCTTTCTACCTGAGTCCTCTTCTAATGGTGGTTTCAACAGTTTTAAAAGTTCTAATAATCATTCCTGTATAGAAATCACATCAACCATACTCACCTTCTTAACTTCCTTCTTTTACCCTCCCCCTGTCACTTGTAACCTCCCCTTAGCATGACCTGTTTTTCATAATATTGCTTGTATTTTTATTAGGTCTGTATTCCATATATGAGAGAAAACATGTACTTTTGGCTTTCTGAACCTGGCTAACTTCACTTAATATGATGTTCTCCAGTTCTATCCATTTATCTGCAAATGACAAAATTTCATTTTTCTTTCTGGCTGAATAAAATTCCATTGTAGTAACACTGTTTTAAAGAATTATGTCAAAGTATTCATTTTACAAATCAAAGAATAGATCACAGAATACTGTGTGTACTGCCTTTCTTAGGAATATTGAAAATCTGCATAGTATTTGTCAGGTGGTACCAGAGAGAGAGAGAGAGAGGAAGAGTGAAAGAGAATATAGCCCTTGTATGTAAATAATCTGAAATAAAATAACAATTCATTTGAACATCAGAAAATGCTTAAGAACATACTGATACTAAAATTTAGGATTATGTGATTATATTATTTTAATACATAGAAATTACATAACCATGATTAGATGAAAATTGGCTGCTTCACCATCAAGCAAAGAAGGATAGGTGCTAATTCAATTGTTTTTATACTTGTAACTTTTATACAACAGCATGGAGTCAAGACATTTGAAGTTTTTTAAATAATTCTTTATGTTAGTATAAGCTAAAATTCTACAGTGTCTTTTAAGAAAGGGTAGAAAAGGTACTGATCTTTGAAGTGTTTTGATTCCATCCCAGGTTACAGATACCTCTAGTTTGAAAATTTACCTTGAATTTGTTGTGATTCTAACCTGTTGCAGATGACTGCATTAAGGCAGATATTGATGCAAATTTGTAATATTAAATTGTTTTTTTGAGAATTTGGAATTTTGACCAAATTATTCTCTGTTTCAGTTTATTTTCTATGCTGTAACATCATGCAAACCCAGGAACTAGTGACTCATGTCTGCCTGTAATTCTAGCTACTTGAGAGGTTGAGATCAAGAGGATCAAGGTTCGAGGCCAGTCCAGACAAATAGTTCAAGAGACTCCATCTCCAAAATAACCAGAACAAAATGGACTGGAGATGTGGCTCAAGCAGTAGAAGGCCTATTCTTCAAGCACAAAGCTCTGAGTTCAAACCCAAGTCCCATCAATAAATAAATAAAGATCAATAAATAAAGATCAATAAATAAAGCCAGGGTGGCTCCAGAGGGAGAATGCCTGTATAACAAGTCTGAGGCCTGAGTTCAAATCCCATTTCCACACACAAAAAAAGATGTTAAAATCATGCAATGTTGCTATTACTATAACAATATCAAAGAGCGGGTGAATTTTTTGACAGATTACTTTTGAATTTAATAAAGAGATTGCAATAACCTGTATAAACACTAATTCAAAATGTCTTCTCAAAGCACCATGGAAAACAGTTTCCAATATTTTCACCAAGAGCACCTCTATTATTAAAGACTGACCAAAATGGAATCAGTTTATTTAGGTTTTTAAACCAACAAATCTAAAGCTGCCAATCACAGCTTCTAATTAGCATGAGATAACTAAGTTAAAACCCATAATGTAAGTAAATACAACTTTTAAAAGCTCTGTTTAACTTTTACATTCTAATTGAGGGAATTTATTGGCCCCAGGCTGGTAATCATAGGTCTACATGTCAAATATAAACAAGCAAACAAACAAAGATAAACAAAAACTATCATATAATACATGATCTCACATATTCAAAGGAAGCAACACCTGATTCTCAGGGCATACAATGCAGTGAGGGTACAGACACAGTTATAAATCCCTCACCCACAACAGGGAATGAAAAAAGGGTGGTGGAAGAGTCTTATGTGCTGGACATGGTGGAAAGGACATTTGGAGACTTTGAGGACCTGATAGCATCCAGACCAGGGGATGACATTGTTTATGATGAAGGGGCTTCAAGACTGAAGAGAATATGGGCCAAGACACTTAACCACATACTTACCCAACAGTAAATTGGGTAGAGGGATGTAATCTAGGAAACTAAGACTGGATGATTTATACATAAAACAAATTTCTTCTCATAATTTTAGAAGCTAAGAAGTCCAATATAATATCATCAGCATCTAGTAAGAGCCTTTTTCCTGTGTCCTAGAATGGCAGAGAACATCACATGACAAGGTTGTGGAAGTTAATCAACTCAGATCCCTCTTCCTCTTCTCATGAAGTCACTAATCCCAGCATGGAGATTCCACTTTCTACACTTCATCTAACACTAATGACCAACCTCCAAGAACCATTACCATAAATTTGGAAAATAGATTTCAAACACATGACCTGTGAGGGAGAATGCAAATGATAGCAGGCCTCCTTTGGTAGCTATAACACAATCAATGCAAATTTAAGTGTGAGCAAGCTTGAATATGGGAAGAGGATGAACATTACTAATCTATAGGGAAAACAATAAAGCACACAGAGACACATAAAGGAAAGATAACATTGTAGGCTCATACAGAGGTATGGTGAGAGCATAATTCTTAACAAAATCTCTATAGGATTCATGGCAGTCTTTAAACTCTGATCCAAATGCTGTAGGTCCTGATGATTCAGTCTTTGCCATACTGCAAAATATCAGTTCTTTCCAGTTTAATCTATGGTTTTGCTTAAACTACTAGATTACAAGTAATAACTAGGAACTCATTAAATTTAATTTACTGCAAAAAAAGCCATTTGTAAACTTTATTTAATCATTTGAAATTACAGAAATTAAGATTCTATAAATATGTGATGGTTGTAGGAAATATCTATCATAGACAATAAGTCTGGGCAAAACTTCGATCTGTAAATAAAATAATGGCTGAAATTTTTGGACACTTCCTATAAATCAGAATGTCTTTTTGACATATTTAATATGTAAATACTTTTAACTATATTAAGATAATTAATTTCCAATAATCCTCTGAGTTAGATTTTATTTTTATCGTCATCTTCATTATAATTACTTTATAGATGAAGCGATTCTGATGACTTTTTTGAGGTCAACCAGCAAATAATCTCTACAGTTTCAGCTGAATCCCAAAAGTCACATACCAGAGCCCATATTCTTGACCATATATTGTTGGGTTCAGTATCCTTTAACTGTATACTGCATTAAAATAGTTTATCTAAGAAATATTGGGAGCATTTTTCTATCAAACGGATCCATCTTAGTGGATTTTTTCCCAAAATTTGATTACAGATTTGTCCTTTTTTCCTTGTAATACTGTCCATTTAATATATACATCAATGCTATGAAAATAGGTGTACATAAGTTCAGAATATAACAGGTATGGTAGGTATGCTAGGGAATGATAATAATGTTTTTCACCATTGCATCTTATGTGTCAAACTTTTATTTGAACTTATGTTTTTTTCTTATGTAAGGTTTTAAAGTGGTCCTTTAGTGAAGGTGTATGAATTATTATAAATCAATGTTGGACAATATTTTATTCATTTATTTTTAGAGTATTTTAACATTACTTTTGTTCATGAATGATAATTCAGGCATTAAGATTAAGAGAATAGGGAGTGAACAGTAAAAATACATTGCATCTGTGTACGAAGATATGCAATGAAAGCTGCTGAAGAATAGGGGAGCAGGTTGACAGAGAAAGAGTAAGTAATAGAAGGGGTTAATCTGATTAAGTACGATCTGTGTGAAATACCAAGGTGAAAAACCCTTGAACTATCAGCATACACTTAAAAAATGAAAGTCAAGAAAGTAAAATAGGTCATGTCTGGGGAAAGGTGACAGGAGAGGGTAAATGAGGGTGAATATGATACTTTGTCTATGTGTATGAAAACAGAACAATGAATCCTTTTGAAATTTTTCTAAGAAATGGGGGAGAGGGAATGAGAGAGAATGGTGTAAGGAGTAAATATAATTTAGATATATTGTAAGCATATATGTAAATGTCTCAATGAAACCCTTCTATTATACCTAACATGCTAATAAACTATAGGCTAAAAAGGAGTATCAGAGAATGGAAGAAAAAAGAATTTTCAGTATTAATTTGACATATTCATTGTTACTGATTGGAAGTTGCTACCAATTTAATATTTATTCCTTTTAGGGTCCAGTATATGTACAAAAACACATATGTAGATGTTTGCATTGTCTTTGTTTTCCTGCAATATGTACTTTCACCATTCTAGATATGTATATATGTACATATGTTTGTATGTATATATGAACAATACAAATATATGTTTGCTTCTTGAATATGAAGATTCAAATCTTAAATCAATTCTGGAAATTTCTAAGTTATTCTTTGGAATATTATTTCATCATTTTATCCTTTTGTTAGAATCATTTGGGAAATCTTACACTGTTCTTTATGTGTCCGACACTGGCTAATATATTTTTATATCTTTGTGACACATTGTAGATCATTCCTTACATTTGTTTTCCATATTAGCTATTTTATGTTTTACACATTTTTACCCAGCTATTAAATATTTTATCTCAAAATTTTGTTTTCTTCACAAAAAGTTTTATTTGGATAATTTTTATTGTTTTTCTAATCTTATCTCAAACTATTCCCTCATTTTATTGTGTCCTTTATTTGTTCTGTTTTTTTTTTTTCACTTTTAGAGTACCTTTCATAAAGTTTTCTGGGTCTCTTAAATGACTCTTCATAGTTATATGCTTTTCATTGTTGTTTTTCTACAATTATGAGTGGAAATGATAATCTATGCCCTACATGTTCTAAATTGTGAACATGCTTCTGTGTTATTTCAGCTCACAACAGGTTTATAATAGCTCTAGGCTCTTTCCACAAATTTTGCCTTGATTTTGCCTGTGTTGTTGCTCTGTTTGTGTTGTTGTTATTGTTTGTCCTTTACATTAAATACAATATAAAGGTGTTTCTCAAGACTTCTGGATGAAGTTTATTTTATTATAATCTGTGAAGAAAATAGAAGTCTAATGTACTTGGCTTTGCCTAATGGTTAAACATCTCTCAGCCCATAACTCTAGCTGTGAATATACTGAGGGGTAGCAAAGCACTGGATTTCCAGTACCATTCTCATTTTAATTTACTTCTGAATATTTAACATCCTGTCTTTCTTTTTTCATTCTTTATATTTTTTGCTAGTTAACTATAAAATACTTTGCACATACTTTATCCAGAATTTCTACATCTTAGAGAGGAATTATACTCCATTTATTCCAACCCAGTCCATCATCTGCCAGATGACTCTTTTACCTATTTTGTCTCCAAATTGTTATTGATTTTAATATACTTAAACTGACTACTGAATTTCCTAACTAAGCATGAAATATTGAGTGCTTCTCTTGAATTTTCTCAAAAGTTCTACTACTGCAGATAATATATTTTTCTTTGTAGAAAGTGTCCATTTTGTCTATTGTCATATTAATTTCAATTTAATGAAGATTATGAGTTAAAATAATGATTACAACAGAGACTCTTAATTTTTATTAACATTAAGGACCATTTCATTTTTATATTACTATATTATTATTGTACTGGTAATACATTGTGACATTTATAAAAGTTCTTGTAATATATCATAGTTCAATTTATCCCCTCCATCATTCTTCTTTATACCCCCCTTCATTGCCCCCATTCCTGGAATAGTTTCAACATGTCTCATTTTTCCATTTTCATACATGAGTACACAATATTTCTACTACATTCACCCTCCTACACCCTTTTGTTATATACACCCCCTTCCACTGGTACCAAGCCCCAGACAGAACCTGTTTTACATTCCAGTTCTCTATTTTTGAAAGACCTCATTTTTGTTTATTTAAGATAGTTATACAGAATTTCATTTTGATCTTTCCATGTATATGTATTATTATTTTGCCATTAAATACACTGATGTAACTTTATAATAGAAGTACTATATAGGTGCACTGGTTTTAATATGTGAGGCAAGAGATCTGTTTGTGCCCCTGTTCTTATTTTTTGCTTTTTTGACACTATGGGATTCATAATTAAATTCCTCTTATGTGTCATCTATAATTTGTTTTGTTTTTTATTGTAATCTCAAATTGATTTTAACAATGTGATATTTTCTATATCACTGAGATATTCAAGTGTATTGCTGTTGAATTAATAAATTTTGTGCTTTAAAATTAAGATTAACTTTAAATTGGTCTCCTAAGTGGTATGTGTTAGTTTTGTGGGGACTTTTTTGGAGGGTCTGGTTCATAATTTTCTTAAAAATTTATATCCAATTATCCTATGCTTATTTGTTGTAAATGACATATGTTGTACCCACATTGAAATTCAATTCATCATAGGATTAATTTTAGATTCTCTATTCTGTTCTTCTGGTAAAGCCTTAGACTCTAACAAATTCTTACTTGATATTATAAATTATATTTTTCAGTTTATTAAAATGTATTAACTCCTCCCTCAATCATTATTTTTGTCCCATATATTTCTCTTGAGTATTTGATGTTCTTTCCTAACTTCTTCACTTCAATGATTTTAAGCACTGTTTGCCAATTTTAAGTGCTGTTTTGAAGGACTACTTATATGAATTCTCTCACTTTTGTCTTTTATCTTTATATATATATGTTTTTCTCTTACTTTTATCTCTTTAATAAATAGTAACAATCTGTGTATTTTTGCCTTTTATTCTGTACTTTCCTATGTTTATTATCATAGTTATACAGATATCCTCTTAAATACTGAGCTTATAGTTTTGTTATATTTCACTTTGCAGAATAAAACTTGCTATTTGGAGCTATATAGGGTTTTAAATAACCAATTTTCCAAATATCTTTTCATGGAATTTTTAAGGTTTTTTCCTAAAAATATTAGTTATCAGCCATATATAATTTAAAGTTATAACTGGTCCACAGGAATATTAATCTGTACTGACTCTCAGATGTCTAAATATAACATACAATGTTCCAAGAAAAACCTCCACTTGTATTTTAGACAAATGACATGAGAATTGTCTATAAAAGCCCATAAAACAGAAAGGCAAGTGTTCTGCAGTAGCTCATCTATTTTAAATACAAACATATCTCTGCAGAAATTAAAATAACAACTGCCTTGTTTATGTCACATATCTTGTATAACTTCAGATATGCCCCAGGACTCTAATATACAGTAATAAATCAATCAGTAAAGACATAAGAATTTTGATTTGTGAAGAGATTTATGACCCTTTCCACTTTGCATATAGACCATAACTCATCTAAAAGTACATTTTTGCATATGACTGATGAATATCCATGCATGCCTACAGCAAGAGAAATTTAATTAGAAAAGATTCTAATTTTGATTGAAGAATTGGGTTACTTTCATTTTATTACAACCCCCTTTCCACAAATTTCTATGCATTTTCTTTATAAACTGCATTTAAGTACTTTAATTACAATCAAGGGGAAATCACCTTTAGAACAGGTACAGGTATACCTGTGGATGGACAGCCTAGGCCATTAATGAGAATGGCAAGACAAAGAACCAGTACCTGTAAAATGTTCTACAACGTTCCCTCATGTTGGTTTCATCTTCTTTGCTATTACTTATACTCAAATAATTAACCTTTGGTTTGAAATTAAAAGTTCATCTCCACATCAAAAGTTTCCTTTTATGTGGGTACCTCTTACTTTCCTATGCCAAGTGTCTAAATGTGGACATTGTCTTTTCAAGTCCTCTACTACTCACTAGAGTCTGGTGTTCTGCTTGGGCCCTTAGGCTTTTTTAGCATTTAACTAATTCCTGACTTCACCCTTCAGTGCAAGAATGTTACTATTCTCAGTTACATAATATCTTACATTATTTTTCCTGGGGAAAAGGGATTGAATTGATTGGATATTGAAAAAACTTTCTAGGGGATGAAATTCTTCAAATTCTTATTGTGGATAGATATGTGTGATTGTCAAAGCTCATTAAAACCTACACTTTGAAACGAGCATTTCATTTTATAAAAATTAGACCTTGATTTAGGAAACTACTATAAGTGAAATCAATAAATAAAGGCTATACTTTCTTACTAAAGTAAGTTCATTTTATCTAATACATAAAACATAAAATTTGGCATATTAATTAATCTCATGTTTTGGAATACATATATTACTTAATATTTAATACACATAAAGTATATTGGTTTGTTCAAGCATTTATCATTTCTTTAGGGTGAACATTTTTTCTTGTAGCTTTTTGAAATATGCAGTACCTTATTATCATCAACAGACACTCTACTGAAGGTTGCTTTTTGATGGAAATGCTAATGAACAAGGGCTGGGGGTGTGGCTCAAGTGGTAGTGCACCTACCTAGCAAGTGCAAGATCCTAAGTTCAAACCCTAGTAGTACCACCACCAAAGAAATGTCCTTAGAATAGGACTTTATAATTGGCTCAAATGGTAGAGCACCTGCCAGCAAGTGTAAGTCCTACAGTACTCCCAAAAAGAAAAAATAACAAGGATAGACAATGAGCAATTGATGTGTTCTATAAAATTGTAAGAGATTTATTACTTTTATTGTTTTTAAGGTTGCCAAAATAATAATAATAATTCTGTGCTCTGATGAAATGTTTATAGAGAAAAACATATTGAACATATAGTAGGAGAGTCAGAAAGTAGAGTAACAAGACTCATGTGTAAGAAAAATGGATGGATTGCCTCAAATTGGGAAAGAGGTCATATATTATGACAATGAGAGAGAAAGCACAGGTGCAGACCAGTAAATTACTGTGGTGATAGGAATTTTCAAAGCTTCTTTTTTGGTGGGGGGGCACTACAGTTTGAACTCATGGCTTCATGCTTGCTGGCTAGAGCTGTAACTCTTGAGCCATGCCTGCAGTCCTTTATCCTCTGGTTATTCTGGAGATAGCATCTTACTTTTTGCCTGGGCAGAACGTGAACCATGATCCTCCTATTGTATTTTCCAATATAGCTGGATGATGAGCTATCATGACCCAGCCTTTTCTCTGTGTTTTTGTTTTTGTTTTTCGGTGGCACTGGGGCTTGCCTTAAACCAAAATCCTTCCAGTCTCAGCCTCCAAGTAGCTAGGATTAGGGATGTGATCCATTGGCCTCTGGCTCAGCTTTTCTCTTGAGATGGCCAGGGGTTCTTTTTGTACAGGCTGGCCTTGACTCACTTTCTCCTAATCTCCATCTGTTAGATCCACTTCCTCTTAATCTCCACCTGCTGAGTAGTTAGGATTATAGCCATGAGCAACTGGTGCCCAGCCAAAATTGCTTTCTTATTGCTATTATTTTCTCATTCAGACAGAGAGGAAGATAGAAGTTTGAATAGAAAGAAAAGATAGGAAAATCTGAAGGTACATTTCTACAACAACATTGGCTGGATTCAGCAGTGAGTGTAAGAGGATTAAATAGTGAACCTACCTTAGTGCTTATAGCAGATGCTGCACTGTACCTATTTATTGAATAACCAGAGCAGTGGAAATTTTTTTAGAATTATTTCTCTGTGCATTCATATTTATAATCAAAATCATTGGAAGAGTATTTTTAATGGAATTTTTTCAGCTATTTGTAGAATATAAAACAAGAATTGGGAAATGAAATAGGAAATGGATATGTTTTAAAGTAACAACATAAATTTTAATTCATAAGCTCAAGTGCCTTATGAGGGCTACTGGACAACAGGTTTTAATAGTCATTGTTTCTGAGATACCTCTGGTTTCTAAGTTTTTTCTGATTAGATCTCCTGCTTCTTTTCAATCTTTCCTTTTAATACTCCTCCACACAGAAGTACAATGTTCATCATGTGTGTTCCACTATGGCTTTGAGCACATCTCTCTCATAACACTCATCATATTATAAATATTTGTTCATATTGACAAACTATAGTCTTAATCAGTTTATGGAGAAAAAACAATCTCTACCACACTTCCCTAAGCACGTTATCTATATCTAGATTGAGACTGTGAGCCCAAAATAAGTAACAAAAGTTTATTGCAACAAATTGAATCCTCTAGGTTCTGCTACAGATAAACTCCATTTTACCATGACTAATGAACATAGATTTATCTTCTTTCAAACCTATGTTCTTCCAAAATAAAATAGTAATTCAGCAATAAAACTGGCAAAAATAACAATAGAAGAAGTATTTTGTTGTTAAAAATACTAGTATTCTCTGGTTGTGCCTAAGTTTAGGAACATATTTTCTACTTGTTAATTTAATCATGAATGAAAAATTATGTTTTCTGGTAAAATATATTCAAAACTCAGATATTTATAATATGAATTAATGCTACAAATATAGATAATATCGTAGCATTAGGTATGAATTTAGAGTATTATAAGACATTGGGGGACAAAACTATTTCATACTTTCAAATACACTTTAATGATCTAAGATAGAGTCCAAAAAGCATCAAAGAGGACAAGTACATTCAATTTCAAGTGGCATTATCCAAATAATAGCATTTCTTATTTTACAAAAACATTGGGAGTGGGGGAAGGGAGAGGTGGCCCAAATAATGTATACACATGTAAGTAAATGCAAAAATGATAAAATAAAATTAAAATAACAAGACAGGAGTTTCAAAGGAAATCACCAATATGATTAAAAAGGAAATACAGCCATAAGGAATAATCACATGTACTTGGAGGTAAATGGATGCACTTGAAGGACATCATGTTACGTGAAGTAAACCAGGATCAGAAATACAAAAGCCACATTATTTCTCTCACACATGGAATATAGAACCAAAGATAAACATATATATAAAAACAAGCATGATCAAATACAAACTCAGATGTAGAAAATGTTTGTTAACAGTGGAACCATTCTATAGAATTTGGGGAAAGAGGGAAAGGAAAAGAGAATGATAGAGCATCAGTAATATCACATAACATAAGATGCGAAGATAGAGGATATAAGGATGTATATTGAAAGATGTTGAAAAATGGAGGGTAGGAGGTAAAGGGAGAATAATCGAAGGGTTTGAGCAGACCAAAGTAAAGTGCACTCAGAGTGGGCATATATTGAGACACCACTTTGAACATCAACTTAAATATTAGTAATGAAAGCCAGGATTATAAAATAGGTACAGTGAGTGTGTGTTGGAGGCGGTACTAGTGGAAGGGGGAAGGGCGAAGGAAGGAGATTAAGGTGACAGTATATGAAAGATAGATTTCATATACCCATGTGAAACAGAAACCTCTTGCAATTCCTTTAAGTGGGGTGGGGAGGGAATTAAGGGGGGAGACAATGGGGCAATGTAAATAATATACAATATAAGTCTAATTGGAATTGTCACTATGAATCTTATATCTTAATAAAAATTTATTTAAAAAAAAGAATTAACATGCAAAGGTGCTGTGTGCCACTGACTCACACCTGTAATCCTAGCTACTTGGGAGACTGCGATCAGGAGAATGGCAAGATTCCATCTCCAAAATAATCAGAGCAAAATGAACTGGAGGTGTGGCTCAAATGGTAGAGGTCTATGTTAGGGTGAACAAAAAAGAAGCCTTGTTAGGTTTGGACTCCCACCCTTGCAGGCAGCTTATTGGAAACACCCAACCATCTCCTGGAAGAACCACACCTAGCCTCAAGAAAATGACAAGCATAGGGCCCAGAGCTGAGCAATTTATCTATCAAATTACCTCTCAACTCCCTTAGCTTCCCATACAATCATCAACTCCACTTTGGGGAAAAATTTTCCTTCCCGGCAAAATTTCCCCTCTAAACCCTAAAGTCTATAAATAGCAGGAACGGGTCTGTGTGAGGGGGGAAGGTCCAGCTGTCTTGTTGCAATCTCCCTCCCCAGGGCTTCTTCCAGACTAATAAACCCTGTGCTGATGTTTGAACTGTACTTCTGCTTCTTCTGTGCCTCTTTCATTCCAATAACTTGCTTTGCAAGCATGAAACCCTGAGTTTAAACCTCAGTCCCAAGAAAAAAACAAAACAACAGCAGCAAAAACATACATTAAAATAGAAATTGGTATTAAATGAAAATATGATACATTACTCAAGAAAGGTAACAAAAATATGGCTTATTCGCAGAATAACCAAAATTATTAGGGCTGAGTGCTAAGGAAAAAAATTCTCTTAGAGGAGGTGAATTTTAAAATTACATTTTTTCAGGAGTTATGAATTGAATTTGAACTAAGAGAACAGAAAGATCTGATCTGGGTGAGTTAAATGAAACAAATCCATTATTTTTTGAGATTGAATGCAGGGGATTCCAGAAAGCTTGGGACCTCTAAGTTGCAAAGATTTTAATGCATGCAAGAATCAACCCGATAGCACCCTAAAGAATGGAATATGGGGATAACCTTGATATTCATTTTCAAGCCAAGCAGAAGCCTCAAAACTGAGCAAAAATTTAAAGTATATTATTAAATTTGTATGGCAGGTGTGTCTACCTTGGTTGGGAATTCTCAAAGGCTCTACTTATAAACATTTTTTTTATGCAAGTTTGCTAACTCTGCTGCCAAAAGTTCTATAAGAAACTTATCTAAGTGATCTTTCCTCCAACTATAACGTATTTCCTCAGGTAAATGTTAAAAAGCAGCCTTATAATTGTGAAAGAGAGCCAGCCGAGGTTCAGGGTGTTCCAGGTATGGTGTAGACTTCTTTGATTGCTATCTGTAGTCTGGTAGCACAAATTCCATAATCCCACCTCACAACAGGCTGACAAGGTAATTACTGTGGAAATTACCACTCTTTTCTACACTTCTCTGACTATGTCATGTTTATTATTAGACTGAATCTCAGTTTTCTTCAGTTCTTTTTCTATTTGATCTATCCAGAAAAACTCAAACATAATCATGTTTATTAAATACACTGCTTTACAACCCATTCATTCTTTAAAATATGAAATTTCATTTATTTGAGTCAACAATGATTTTTTATTTGTCCATCTTGATGCACATTTTTTTTCTTTTTTTTGGCAGTGCCAGGGTTGACAGGGACTCATGAATGCTGAGCCTATTCTATACCATACAGACACATCTCCTGGATTGTGTGCCTTTTTGCTTGTTTGTTTACTATCATAACACATGGCGTCCAGTATACAGTATATTCTAAAGAATTTATTAACTCATCAAACTGAACAAAATGCCAAGAAAACAAAAACAGTGAGTAACTACATGGTATAAACATACTTTTGCTTTTTTGTATTAGAGAATTTTTATCTATAAATGTGGATTTAATAACATATTGGCATAGAACAAGGAAACTTGACAAATGCATTTGGTTGTATTAACTCTTTAAAATAGTGAGGGTGTCTTAGAGAGTGAAAAAGTTGGAGAAAGAAAGAGTGGACACTATTTGGAACACTAACTAGAAAAATGGCCTTCTATTTTATGGGTTCCAAGTCTTCCAAATGCATCATGAAGAAATTCATTTTAAAGGTCTTTCAAAATCATTTTGAAAATAAGCGGTAATTAGATGAAGGCAAATCATTATTAGGAAATATGTCTCCATGTGCATTTATAATGTTGTGTGCTTATAACCAAAATTGAATAGATAGTAAATATCTTCTGAATTAAAATTATGTTTTAATGCAAATATACACACCTAGTGTACTCTGTAGCCACTTTGGTGAAATAAATCAAGAAAAATTTTAACCATCTTAATTATTATCGTTATATTTACACTTAAGCTACCCATCATTACTTTCTCTTACTAGATAAAGGCATACTGCATTCATAGTAACCCCATTGCTCATAGATTTTTAAAAATTTAATAAGTATATTTCTCACTGCAATGCATTTAACAATTTTTAAAGGTTCCCAGGACATAACACTTAAATGATCTCATTCTCTCACAAATTAAGACTGACCATACAGATTTTCTTCTTATTATTCTTGCTTATGAAGTTAATCCTCACTGAGCTCTCATAAAGACTTCTTTAAGCCTCCCAGGTGAGGGAGAAGCAGCCCTAATGAGCATGAATCAGTGGCATTTGATCCCCACCATAGTAAAATACCAGCATAGATATAATCTTTTGCTCTTCCAAAGGCTTTTAACTCAGAGAATAAAGAACTGAAAATCTCCAACATCAGCAAGCCTTTAAAACTAGTTTCTTCTACCCAACAGCTCATCCTCCATTATTTTGCAACAATAAAACTACAAGTGTTTTATGGGTTTTATTTGGAGAGAATGTGAGAATTGCAGCAGAAAGAGGACTATATCCCTTTTATTAGAATTTCTTTTTCTTCCATTTGGTCAGGGAAACATTTCATTCCAGAGCTTACTGAGCCAAATTGGTAAACAGAAAGAAATGAGTTTATACCATGTGTCAGTGAAGTGACCACATAAGTGTGGATTTATATGTGAAATATTTTGGATGAATTAAGTGTTCCTTTGGGAAATAATCTGGAAAGTACGCACACAGATGAGCCAAATGGAAACGGAGACCATAAATTGAGCACATTCTCATTACCTTTTCACACCCCCTATTTGAAACAATAACCTTTCCTCCAATGAGCACATAGTCTCAGAGAAAAAGATTAGTGTACCCAAAGGGCAAGGCAAACAGATCTATCTTATGACATGTTCCAACAATCATAAAGCTGTACCTCTGGCAGAGGATGAGTGGGAGTGAATTAGAGAGGTCTAGGTGAATTACAGAGGTGGGAATCTTCCATCAGGGAGGCCCAGCTGTCTGCCTCAAGGTGCTTGACCCTGGCAACAGACAACGGAAACAGTCAAACAAGAAACAGCTGTTGCAGAGGGGAAAAAAATGAAATAAGTCAGAATCTCATAATTGGGGCCTGGCCAAGGGCGGAAGTGTATATTCCACCATCAACTTATAAATTTGAGTTGAGATAATCCAATTCTTAAGATATTTTGGACTGAGTCTATAATTATCTATCTATCTATCTATCTATCATCTATCTATCATCAGTATCCATACAAATATATATCAGTATTACATATGCATGTATATATAATATTATACACACACACAATAATGATCATGTCAATAATAGCTTTTCCCAAGCAAGAATTTCTTTTCTTCCACCTTTTTAAAAATGAAGGTGATTGCTACTCACCTAAGCACAGGTAATTATATGAGAGTATTTCAACAAAACTGAGGATTTCTCGCTGATGCATAATCAGTTCTTGATGTTTCTGTGGATATTCTCATTAAATTTTATACAACAGATAATCTGAACAAAAGGCTGTTCAGTGTTGAGGGACAATGATTCACTTTTGCAAGGAAAAGGAGATTTATGGAGAAAATCACTTGTATCTGACAGTTACTGGCATCAGTCTTTAGTTTATGAAAAGTGACTAGGGCCTGATAAATCATTTTGTGTTCATCATAAAGCTATTGATTTTCTTGTGTCATCAATAAATGGAAAATGAATAATGATTACATTGATGTAGGGGACAACACTATCTTGAAAATAAAGAATTTTTTTAAAAAATTGACAAATGATTAAAGTCACAAGTTAAACACCTGAAAATATTTCATAAAATAACATCCTTTTAAAAATATATTGCTTATTTTAAAACAGATATTAACCACACACATGTAGAAAATTTACTAACAGATTATTCTAGAAAAATTAATAGGCAAATTTGTGAATTTTGGAAAAAATTGGTCACTGATACTTAATTTTAATATTTAAAGCATATGTACAACTCTTAACAACTCATTTAATTTCTCTTTGCTAACAGGTTTTTATGTAGAGGCAGAAACTCTTCCTTGTTGAACTACAGTATTAGAAAAATAGCCTCTCCCAATCCAAATTTCAGTTACCTATGGTCAACCACAGGCTGGAAATATTAATTGGATAACAATATAAGTAATTCATAAGCTTCTTTTTTGTATTATTTTTCAGTACTGGGGCTTGAACTCAGAGCCTACACCTTGAGTCACTCCACCAGCCCTTTTATGTGTTAGGTACTTTTGAGAGAGGGTCTTGCAAACTATTTTCGCTGGCTGGCTTTGAACAGTGATCCTTCTGATCTCTGCCTATTGAGTAGCTAGGATTACAGGTATGAGCCACCAGTGCCCAGCAATTGATGTTTTAAGTAACTTTTCAATAATATATATATATTGTTATAACTGTTCTATCCTATTAATCTTATTAATGTTGTACTGTGACTAATTTATAAATTAAGCTTTCTTTTAAGAATTTTTGTAAAGGAGAAAAAGAGAGTATTAGTAGGGTTCAGTATGCCCTGTGATTCTGAAATACATGTACTGTATACATTTTTTGAAGCAATGAATTATGTTTTCAGTATGAATGTGCAGTTTGACCAGATTAGTAAAGCTCCACATAGTCTCAATGATTTTATTTATTTTAAATGCAATTTTTTTCCAGAAGGCCTGTATTATTACCTAGAATCATATAAAATAGTTTCACATTGGCTGTAATGTGAGAAGTTCATTCACATTTGTTTAGTAGGTGAAATTTATTATAAAGAATCCTATTGGGTGATTTAAAAATTCAATGAAATCTGAAGCACAGGAGCAATGGCT
This sequence comes from Castor canadensis, assembly GCF_047511655.1. NCBI lineage: Eukaryota > Metazoa > Chordata > Mammalia > Rodentia > Castoridae > Castor > Castor canadensis. The sequence goes on along the minus strand of NC_133392.1, from coordinate 102,203,989 downwards.
CTAGCCGGGCCTTTACCATCCAGATTCTCTGGCGAGAGAAGCAATTCTTGATTTAAGATGATACAAGGATTTAGCAGCAAGTCTTGGCTAGAAAAACCTTCTTTTTGAGTGAAAATAAATGGAGTCAGCAATATGGCTCTACGTAGTCTATTGCTATCAGAACCAAGGCTCATTTCCAAGACTAATGCAGGCAGGAGCCTTGACCAATTTTTAATATTCATTTCCAGAGAGAGCAGACTAAAAACCCCAGGAAAGATGGGGCAACACCTCAAAAGAAAATAAGCTGTCATACTGTGCAATCTATAGCAAAAGCACCACAGCAGAAAAACCAAAAAATTTAAAAAAACATGATCAATATATAGAGAGATAAAGGACATAACCATTTGAAAAAGAAAAAAGCAATATTAGCTGGATAAATTAAATATAAAAATATAATTATAAGAAAGAGAACTTAATCGTTAAATGTAAGTAGTAAAATGGATAAAGTCAAATATTAGAAAAAATGAGTAAGATGGTAAGAGTGAAGTTCTCCCGCTGAGGACAACAGGAAATAAATTAAACAAAAACATTTTTTTAAAAATTATGTAAATGTGAGGTAAGAGACAAAATTCAAAATTCTAGAAAATACAAATATCAGGAGAAGAAAACGAAGCTAAAAGGGAGAAATATTTGAGGAACTGTGGTAATAGATTTCCCTGGGTATGAACAAATCAAATTGCTTTAAAAATATTTATAGATTATCAAAGAATAAGGAATAAAACAAATTCTAAAAGCTTAGTGAAATATAAATTACAATAAAATCTAAAGTCTTAATGAATGATTGAACATGAGACTTATCAACAAAATACACTGGAAATAGGGCAGTAGAATGAAATTTAAAGGTTTTGATTTGAAAGTATGCTGAACTTTCATCTAAAAATTGTTCAAGCTAGTTAAATATTATAATGAAGCATTATCACAAATGAAAGTTTCAGATTTGAACCAAGATCTATGCTAAAAATACTTTGCAGAAGTACTCAGATAATTAAAGGAATAAATCTAAAGCTATGATAAGAAGTATGAGAGGAAGAAAGAACAAGTAGCTTGTTAAAGACTGGGATGAGACACAGGAGAAGAAAGAATGTTATAAACTAGGGTTATTGTTATCAACAATGTCAACATAACAAGGAAGAAACAGGCTAGGTTCTTGAAAGGACTTATTACAAGGTAACATTTGCACAAATACATGTTAAGATCGACCTTAGGTTAAAGAATACCAACATAAGAAAAATTAAATAGAACTTTTAAACAATCAGAAGAAATCTCAGTCTTTTCAATTAAAAACAAAAAGAGAAAAGAAAAGGAAATAAAAAGATACAATAGTAGAACATAAATAAATAACATCAAAAGTAGGTTCTATTGTAATAACTTACTATAGAAATGTATGCATGAAAGACCTTAACTGAGATAAAAGTCAACATTTGTAATTAGAGTAATTCACAATAAAACAAAGAAATGTAACTTTAGACCTATTAGATAAAAATAAAAGTGAGATGTCAAGCATCAACAGCAAAAATGGGCCTATCTTATTAAATGCTACACCTAACAGATCTTTCGGTATTCAATAATGACCAAATAAGGTGAAAGTTATGATATAAAAATCCTGCAAAGAAAGGGAGCTTAGTTTTGAAGACACAGAGAGAGCCCAGAAATCTGAAAACAATTTACAAATCAAAGAATTGATAGGAAAACCAGTTTCAATTATTCAACATATTCTATTTTGAAGAATACATAGGAATCAAATAATAGACTAAAATGAAAGCAGAGGTGAAACAGAATGGTTAAAATAAGAAAAGACAGTGTCAACATAAAATGGATTCTTCGTTGAATACAAACTACAAAAAATAAAACCAATGATGATCTACAGAATGTAGATGAGATGTGATTAAGGTGGAAAGGGAATTATGAAAAAAAATGTTTTAAAATGTGATAAAATTGCCAACAATTACTATCATTAAGCATATGAAAAGTCAGTAAGCTACCAAAAATTTAAAAAGAGAAAAACACATAATCAAGTTTAAACACTTGGAAACGTAGCAAATTACAACAAAAACATTCTGCCAGTAGAAGAAATTAAAAAAAGAAGTTAATGTAAAGTACAAAATTGCCCATGAAATAGTCAAAGATTTTTAAAATGATAGGCAAGAGTTTGCTTCATTTTGCAAATGTCCATTATATTAACATAATCCTTATGAATGTAATGTGGTAGTATACTTGAAGAATTTTAATACTTAAATAATTTCATACATTTTTTCTGTAAGTAGTCTATGATAAAATTGCAATCAGATGGAGAAAATTATATACATGTACAAGATGCTTCCTGAAGCATATCCCAGCAATAATCTATTCACGTTATTATGCACTCATTAAAAACACTTTTCAAAGATTATTAAATGGCACTGAAATTTTTCATGATATAATGAAAGTAAAGTTAGAATGTATACATTTTTGTGTTAATCTCATACAGCACTTTTAAAAAATTAATATCTATTTTAATAGACATGTTCATAAAATGGGGGATACAAAGGTGATTATTGCTGTGATAAAATCATACATGATTTATATTTCATCTTTTTAATTTTTGTTATTTTAATATTATCTGAATTGAATTTGTTTTGTTTAATAAGAAAAATCAATTGTACATAAAAAACTGATATGGAATATAGATCAGGATAATAAATAATTTTCTTGAATATGTTCCCCTCCCCTGAAGATAGCCAGAAAATATATCTAAGTGGAACTTTGAAATGTTAACCTGAGTTGTGGAGATCTGCCAGGATCCCCTTTTCAGTAATCTGTATTACAGGTACACAGAACAGAAGGAGAGTGATAATATTGAGAGACTCTTAGAAGAGAACAAAACTTGGTTGTGTAAGCAGCCTGGTGAATCCCAGCATTTAATGCACTATAAAAATAGTAAATATTTTTGGATTTTACTACCAGAATTCATCTATGTTGGCTTTCTTTCACACCAATATATTATAGTTTATCCTTAGAAGTCAGAAATAAGTAAATCTAAATGCTTAAATCAATGAAATAGGGAAAACAGATTCCTCAGATCAGAAATGGAAATGCTTTGTTCAATAGATATCATTAAATTATTCCAGGAGTGGGGGGAGGGTGGATGAAGGACAATGGTGGGGGGGTTGAATTCAAGTATGATATATTTGATATATTGTGAAAACTTTTGTAAATGCTACAATTTACTTCCACCCAGCACAAAAATAAAATAAAATAAAATTTGGTTGAAAAATGAAAAAAAAAAAGGAAATATAATGAATGAGTAATTAAGAATTTGGCAAGATTGCACAGGTTTTCAAAGCATGTAAAACTTTTTATACTGAGATTGAAGGTTGCATCCAGTGTTGGGGGATGAGGTTGAGGTGGTCCAAACGATGTCCATACATGTTAGTAAATGTAAAAACAATAAAATAAAATTAAAAAAAATAATTGCATAGGTTACAAAAAGCATTCATTTATGTAGTGATTATACTTACGAATCCTGATTTTAGTCAGGAGTCATGAGTAATGAATTATCAGTCATCTAGTCCTTACCATAGGCATATGTAACAAGTTGTTAGTGAAATCAACTCAATGAAATTTTGCAACCTAGATTTGTGCCTAAATTTAATTTTATATGCTTCAAACATTTAAAGTCAAATAATTATACACATATGGCACCCTAAACTGTTTATGTTTGGAGAAAGGGAAAATTAGAATGAAAAGAACTGACATTTCTGGAATATATGCTTTCCAAAGAAATTGTGAGATTATCAGCACTGCCTCAATAGTTCACTAAGTTCTTTGCAAGTTTGATACCATTATTGCTTTTATAAATAAAAATGGATATAGTTGATAGAGTTCCTAACAACCAAAGATAACAGAGCTAATAAATGTTGAATTTATTCTAATATTTGACAAGTTTCTAGAAACTAAAAATTTTGTAAAATACCCTGATTCTAAAATGTAATTGAAAATGTGAACTACCTAAAATAGGTAAAACAATTTCAAACAAATAGAAACACAGAGGATTTAAAGTACTTGATTTCAAGGGTTTCTCTGAAATTATAGTAATCAAGAGAGTGATTTTGGCATAGGGAGTGACTTATAGACCAGTCTAACAGAATATAACATTTAAAATAAAATATACAGTCAGTTTCAACGAGGCACACTAACAATTTAAACTAAGAAGTAATTGTTAAACAAATGTTATTGGAACCATTAGACTGCTATTTGGTAAAACTGAACTGCAAACTTTACCTCATGCCACAGATGTAAATAACTTTGAAATGAATAATAGAGGTGAACACAAGAGTTAATCCTATATCATGGAAAAAATATGAGAAAAAATTTATGACCTTAGATGATTCAAACATACTTAGGATATAAGAAGTATGAACCTTTTATAAAAACAATCTAAATTGAGATTTATCAAAAACAAAAACTTTTTTTATTAAAAGAAACTGTTAAATGGGAAAGGTAAGCATTGACTGAGAGAAAATATTTGCAAACCATATATTTGGTAAAGAATTTGTATCAAATATTAAAAAGGAACTCTTACAATTCAATATTTGGAAAATAATCAACCATATTAAAATGGATCAAAAGACTTTAAGACCTACTTCATCAAAGAAAGGCATGTAAGTATGTGAAAAGATACTTAACATCATTTGTTATTAGGATAGTACAAACAAAACACCAATGATAGATAAATAAACATGTACTTCAAACATTAAATTTAAAAGAAAAAAATTACATGTGCTGGCAAGATAGTGGTGTAACTTCAACTTCCACATGTGTCTGGAGGGATGTAAAAGTGCATGTGTACTTGGGAAACAATTTGATGACTTCACAAAAAATATAACTCATACTGTATGACCCAACCCTCCACTCCTAGGTATACACACAAAAAAAGTAAAACACACATGCATGCAATGACTAAAATACAAATGTTAATGTATTTATTCACAATAGTTACAAAGTGGGAATAATGCAAACATCATCAATTCTGCATGATGAAAACTAAATATGGTACATACAAAGAATGGACTTTCTCATCACTGCCAAACAATGAAAAGAAACAAAGTATAGTTCAGATGAAAACATGCATGAATCTTAAAAGTACTTTGCTAAAACAAAATCTTTTGATTCTAAGCACATAAAATTTTAGAAAAGGCAAAACAATTATGATAGAAATTAGATCTTGGGTTCTAAAAACCAGGGCTGGAGGTTACAGATTAATTTTCACATGATATGAAAGAACATTAGGAGGCAGCACGTGTTCTATACATCAATTGTTAAAGTCCTTGTATAAATACACAGTTTGTCAAAAGTTATTGACTTACATGGTTAGAATCAATGAATTATAATCTAGATAAATTTTACCACAATAAAGATGAAATTTTCAAAGGTTATAGTTGGTTAATTCTGAAATCCATCCTGTTAGTATGCTCATAAGATGACATTATTAATTATGTCCAAAATATACAAAAATATTTTTCTTTAATTTTAACTTCTTGGAGTTTATTCTGTTGGCACAATACCTTAGAAAATGAATGGTTAAATGTGCGTTTTGAAACCACAAATGTTTTCGTGATTCTGATCCACCCGGCATGTTTTAAAATAATGTAGCTAATTGTGGTTTAGCACAGTTGCTATTGATCAGCCACAAGTCAGCTTTGAAGTGAAATGAGTCTTGCGATAGTATGGCAAATCTTTCCAACTTCAATTTTGACCATGTAACATATCTGTCTAATTATGAATTAAGCTTTATAAAAACATTATAATTACTTGACTGTGGCTTGTTACTTTGATAATTATCATCACTTTTATCTAAATGACCTGAAAACTCCATCTACTGTAATGAGTGATATCTGGATAAATGTCAAATAATTTAGTAGTATATGATCTCTACTTTTTATATACCATATAAGCATTGAAGAAGAAAACATGGGGAATAATAAACTTTCAAGAATATTTGCAATTGAAGATTCACTTAATAATACACTTAAATTTAATAAATAGAATTCACATTTTAATAAACACATGGGTAACTTTATGTCAATATTATTCATAATAAAGATGATTATTACCTGTTTTAAATACATATAAAATTGTTATTTTGCTGTGCCAGAAGTATAAAAAATAACTAATATTTATTAAGTTTCTATTGTGGGTAAGCTGGTTTAAATTCTTGTCAAGCACATTTATTTTGAGCCCTTACTAATTGCTAGAATCTATGACTATATTAATGGTCAGTAAGACCGAAATTATGTCAATTTCTCCAATTATGTCATCTATTGGACTGAGCATAAACTTAACTATTTACAGAAATAATGGAGCAATAGAGAAAAATATCTGACCTAAAAAGATGAAATAAGATACCAAAAAAGTGTGCATCATAGAAGTTGCTAGATATCACATCATATTCCATCGTCCTTCAAAATTTTTAGTGAGGCCCATTCAAGTACAGAATGAAAACTACATTTATTTATTTATTTATTTTGCGGTATTGGGGCCACGCTGGCTTTGAACTTCAACCCTCCTGATCTCTGTCTTCTCAGTAGTTAGGACTACTGACATGAGTCACTGGTGCCCAGCCTATTTAAATGTTTTTATTCAGGTCAACGATGACCATTTGGCAATGTTTGCTAGAGTGGACCGTAAACCAATTTCTTGGAAATGTCTTCAAAGTGTCCCCTTCTGTGATGACTGGAACAAGAGAAGTGTCTAAATACAAATTCTTTTCCCATTATAGTTCCTTTTAAAGCTCAACTTTGATACTGTACTGTTTTCACATCTGTTGTGATATTCCACATCACTCTCTCAGCTTCTACTCTTGGTTGAGCACCCAGCAGCCTATTACTGCTGAGGATCCCTAAATGTCATGGGCAACCCACTCGGATACATTCTATCAAATGAAATGATAAATTCTGTGGCTTCATATGGAGTGGAGGAAGCACATCACTTGGCCAATATAGATACAAGAATTTCAGACTGCATCATTACTGTCCATCTCCACGCTGAATTTATAGTCATTATGATTTAGACAGATGGCAGTTTCTAAGTTCATATTCACCTCTACTTCAAAAGAATGTATGTCAAATTATCCTAAGCATAATTTTACATACTTTACACTTTTTGTACTTAAATCTGAAGGCACTAAACAGGGAAGTGAGAATCCAGTGAGCTTTTGTTTTTTAAGGTAGAACTGGAATTTGAACTTAGGGCTTCACAATTGTAAAGCAGGAGCTCTATTGCATAAGCCACATCTCCAGTATATTTTGCTCTGGTTATTTTGGATATAGAGTCTCATGAACTATTTTCCAGGCTGGACTCAAATCACAATACTCCTCATCTCAGCCTCTCAGTAATTAGGATAACTGATGGGAGCCACTGGTGCCTGGCAATTGGGCTTTCTTTGTGGACTCCTCAAAACTCTATTTTTTAAAAGTCTGAATAGTGGTATCCTTGAACTCTCCTGTATCTCTACCCAATCTCACATTCAGTGATATTATTATCAGTGTTATATTGAGAAACCTGTCACAGAAATTTGCAAATGCTCTCAGCATTTAAGACTGTTGTTTCCAAGAGATAATGTACCAGTGTGACAATGAGTAGACACACTGAGCAAGAGGATGAAGGATAACCCAGCCCTTTTAATATAAAAGGAAAATCCTATTTCATATCTTCTTACAAATTGTGAACTTAATTACAAATAAAGGGGAAAGGTTTGGTTATTAATTTTTAAAATTAAAAAGAACAGCTGTCAGAAATTTGGAGGTATCATGAAGTAGTATAATAGGAAGATTTATATATGCTCTATACTTTCATTGGGAGTCAAAAGATCATTCTTATGATCCTGGAAAAATGAAAACATGATATAAAAAGCCAAGTTTCATTATAAGTGAAAAGATACAAATATGCTGTAAATATATTTTAAAATATAAATGCAAATTAAGAGGGAGGAGGGAATGATTAAGTAGGGAGAGATAAAGTTTGAGCTATGATTATGAGAAAACAATTGCTAATATCCTTATAAATTCAAGAAATAATTATGTAAGTATATGCAATCATGAAGTCTTCTCTTAGCAAATATAAGTGATTTAAATAGCTTAACTTAATGTCCTTTGTGAAATACCATTGGGTATTGGAGGCTGGAAACTTGTAAGTAGGGTGGAGTTCAGATGATATCATAAACCTATATTATTAGATATCTTAAACGTTATTTAGTTATTTTTGTTTTAGTTTATTTTTGTGCTGTTATAACAAAATGCCTGACTCTGAGAAATTTACAAAGAATGGAAATTTGTTCTCCCACAATTCTGGAGGCTGAGAAGTCCAGGATCAAGGCTTTGATGTGAGCATTTTTGCTGAATTCTCACATGGCGAAATGTGGAAAAGCAAAAAGGAACAAACAAACTCTGTCTTCACATTATAGAAGAACAGAAGAGAGAAAATCCACTCTATAAATCCTTCTTGTAACAGCATTTATCTGACTATAATGGTGAAGTCCTCAGGACCTAAATATCTCCCATCAAGCCCCATCTCTGGACTCTGTTGCACACACACACACACACACACACACACACACACACACACACACACACACATACACACATAGGCACACACATACAATTCTGAGTTTTTCTCCGGTGGTGCTGACATGATTATGACATGAGTCCTAAGAATGTTTTTGAATGGAGTGTTGGCTATGATGGAAAACAGAGAGCTGGAGAGGCAGGAGAGTAAGCTTTGTGGAAAGCAGTAAATAAGTACAGTGGATAAGATCTTCAAATCTCTGGATGAGCATAGCAACACACTGGAAAATAAGAACGTGAAAACAAAGAATGGGGGTTTCAAGTTATTATGTCAAAGGAAAAAGTAACTTTCAGTAAAGACAAAACCAAGGAAGACAAGAATTTATATAGAGGATGAGGACTTCACAAGATTCAGAGGCCAAGCAATTAGAAGTGAAATAAATTGAATGTATACTGAAGACAACTATAGTTGCTGAGATTACATGTGGAGAAGAAAAGCCAAACTGAATAAAAGGATCAAAACTGTTTCAGGGACATTATATATAAAAATGAAAGTAGATGAACAAAGATAAAGGCCAATGATTTGAACTCAGGCTTTATACATAGATAAAAATCAATAGAATGAAAACATGACTAAGAAGCAAGAAGGATAATTGTCTTGGCCACCAACTCTTATCAATACATCCATCTAGTCATTGATTTATTATTTATTTTCTCATGTATTCAACCTTCCTGGTCACTATAAAACTTTCATTCATCACTTACTATGCTCCAGGCTCTGAGAAAATTCTTAAAGCTAAAGAAATACTCTTTGCTTTGAGTTTTCCCAATCTCATAGAAGAAAACGATGTATAGAAAGAGTAAGGGATTATTCTAAGTGCCTTTGCAGAAGTCTTTGCAAAGTGCTCTAGGGAAACAGAAAGAGAAATCCTATGAGTATCAAGAAGACTCACTTAGTAATAAAGAGTGAAGGAGGAGACGGAGGAGTTGCATTTTAAGTGAATGTTTAATTCTGAGGAGAATTTCACCACATAAAGTAGAGACGCCTTAAGGGCATAGAGACAGAACAGAAGAAGAATTCACTTAGAAAATGCCTTTCAGCAAATTCAGGAAGTATGAAAAGCAATAAAGCCATCTTCATAGCATTGAAACGTCATACTAACTTATTGAATAAGCAGACCTTGATTTCCGTAGAATACCATTGCTAGCAATTATTGAAATAGAATATAATAATGCCTCTTGCTGTGTGCATATATATGCTCTTGTAGAGTACAAGTAATGTGCATGTTACTTACCTCAAGATTGTATTTTTTTTCCTTCTTCTGTACTTAAGTGTCTAACTTATTTTGAAGCAAGATGGAGATTCATACATTCTGACCTGATCATGTTTGTGTTTTATGTTCTTTCTACTTAAGATTTAATTAAATACATTTTAAATACATTTCTACTCTTTCATTTTTTATTTCATAAAGGACATTTCTTTAACAAAGGGCTTCAATAATGATGTTGTATTTAGTCATTTCTTTTAGTGATATATGAGATTTTAAACATTCTGTGAAACGTATTTGTTCATTTACAAGAGATAGCGTACTCTTTGCTACTTAACAGAGTAAGTTGTTCTTAGTTTACTTGCCAGTTAAAATGTGAACACAGATATTTTAAAATGTCTTTTAAAACAGAAAACTAAGAGTCAAATTTTAACTTGAACTACTATATTCAAAGATCTTCAAACGGCAGAAGACCAAATTGTAGAGTATACACCAAACTTTCGAACAATTTTGAGGATTTATTTTAAAGATATTTAGTTCACATGCCTGTACTCCCAGCTTCTAAAGAGGTAGAGGCAAGAGGATTGAGAGTTCAAAGCCAGCCAGGGAAAAGACCTTATCTCAAGAACAAAAGAGTTGAGACATGGCTCAAGTAATAGAGCAGTTGCCTATCACTGAAAAGATATCTAGCAAGCAAATAAATTATTTTGAATGTGAAATTTATATATCTTGGAGTTTTCTTCTATATTAAAGGTAAGCTTGCTCTTATAAAATTTTTAGGATAAAATAACAGTAAAGAAAATTTCCTTCTTTCGACCCTTCTCTCCTACTCATTATTCTGTTTTATAACCCAAGCAATGCATAAACCAGTTCACAGATTTGCTAAAAATATTTACTGGTAAAGAAGAGTCACTTAAATAAATGATACTGGAAAAATTGGATATCCACATGCAGAAAAGTAAAGTTAGACCGCTCTCTCCCTAGCTAAAAAGTCAATAAGGACTGGGCGATAACTCAGTAATGAGCACTTGCCTAGCATGCAAAAGGCCCTGACTTCAATAGTAAATACTCAGTAACACACACACACACACACACACACACACACACACACACACACCCCAACTCACAATACATTAAAGAACTGAATGTATGACATTACAGCTATTGGAAGAAAATGCAGAATTTGAGACACTTGAATGAAAAAAACCGCAAATGCACAGGAAACAAATAAATGTAAACAAGTGGAATTTTAAAAAGACAAGATTTCTTTAAAACAAAGGAAGGAATCACTTTGTAAGAATGGTTTTTACAAAAGACAAAGAATAACAAGGTCTTAAAAGGATTGGTAAAACGGGAACCCTTAGACACTGTTGGTGAGAACTTAAACCAGTACACCTATTATGTAGAACAGTAAGGAAGTTCCTCAAAATATTGAAAATAGAATAGAATATGGACTAGCACCTGTGGATATATAGTCAAAGACAATGAAATCTGCATGTCAAAAAAACATCTATACACCTATGTTTATTGCAACACTATTCACAATAACTAGGAAATGGAAAAAAAACTGTGTTCATCAACTGATGGATAAAGAATTGGTGTATATATTTTTTTCAGTAAAATCTGACTTGCTTTTTCAAAAATTTTTACTATTATCTAATAATTTTGTAGAGATGATTTCATAGCAAAAGCCTCGAGTATCTTAAATAACATGCTGGAACTTAATACATGTGTCACTTTTAAGAAAGATGTACAAAGGTATACAAATGACTTTTTGAAGACAAAGTTTTCTTAAAAGCAGCACATGCGTTTAAATACCCAGACACACATAAACACTATTCAACCATAAAAAGATCAAAACTCTGTTAGTTACAAGAATAATTTAAATTTAAAAATCTAAAATAAGTGAATAGTTAAATAAATAGGCCCAAATTATTTATTTCTGTAATTTTTCATTTAATATCTTTGGACCACAGCTGATTGTGATTTAAAGTGAAACTGGTGATAAGTAGAGACTAATGTAAGGTTAGGGTATGAAATGTTTAAGTACTAACATTAGAACAATAACTGGCATATCAACTTTGTGTTAGACAATAGACAAAGCTATTCTAAAAATTACTAAACAAATATTCAATCAACACAATTAAAACCTTTTCTTAAATGGTCGTGTGTCCATAACATTGTTGTGTCATTAGTTATTGTTCATATTCCCATATTTTACTCTTGTATTTTCAATCAAACAGACACCTTTTAGGAAAAGAAGTTTTGCGTCTTAATATGTAATATGTTAAAATTTCTAATCTACCATTTACTTTCTGGTTGTCATGGGATGAGTTACTTTATATAATTGTCTTCTATTTCCTCATCTTGTGTATTTCACTTGATTTTGATATTCACTTATCTGCCCTAGACTGTAAGCTGGTTACTGTAAAGAAAAACACTTGATCAGTTTTGCTGAAGGATGGATGCTCTTCATGTTTGCACAAAGTAGTAATATGCACATTGAATAGAATTTAAATGCAGTGAACAAATAATGGAATGTGAGTGAGTAAAAGCTAAGCTAAGACATTGTCCTTTTTTGTATGAAAAAATATTATTACAAGTTATTCTAGTAGAAAAATTATCTGTAAAGCAGATTGTCTTCAAAAAGCTTTTGATGTGTATATCTTTCTTAAAAATTACATATGTATGTAAGTTTCAGTATGTCATTTAAGGAACTAGGTGTTTTAGTATTTTATCATTCTTATCAAATTATTGATAATAACAAAATTACTAATCAAACAGTTCAACCCATTCTATCAAACTGCATCTTTATTGCAAAGATTTTGGGAAAAAGATTTAAGGTAAGCACTCTCAATATTTCATTTATACCACAATGATATATATTTTATGTTCATTTATTGTATTGATTTGATATATTTTAACATGTAAGCTATTAATTTGAAATGTTACATAAATCATGCTACTAGTTTCCAGGTACACATAGTATACTACAGAAGATGATAATTTGGATTTTAATACGCATATTTAAATTCTCTTTCTGTGAATTTTGAGCGATAGTTGAACAATTTTCTAAGCCATACAACAGAGTCACCATCTTTTGAGTTTTTATCTTATGTTTAAGGTATCATTTTGAATATGTTATGTTAATCTGGTTGTCTGCTCACTTCTCTTAATTCTTGTTCATCATGAATTTTGCTAAATAAGAAGAGAACTTTTGACCTGGTCCAGCTACACATCTGAGCAAAACACTTATCACTCAAATTGTCTGAGAAGATCTCACAATTTCAGCCAGTGTTACAGATTTACCCATTATTCAGAACTCACTCAGAAAACTCATGTAGAGAAGTAATTCAGAAAATCCTTCCTACTTATTTTATAGATTTTTAAAAATAATTAAAGATCATATCATTAAAGAAGGAGGAGGAATGATACATATGGTAAAAGCAACAAAGTTTTTGTCACTCATCTTTCCTCTCTCATATCCTTAAAAATGTGTGTGATACACACACATACACATTTCTTGTTTCCTTAGAATCTCAGCTGACATACAAATGCTAAGGATAATGGATGATAAATGTCACAATATGCAGTATTGCTAAGTGACTAATTGAGTCCTTTAACAGACTTTCTGATTTCTTAACCTATAGTCGATATATATGTATTCATGAACATATATGTAATATATATAATAGAGGGATAACATATAGTGTAACATATTTTGTAACCTGTGCTATGGGAGTTACATCAGTGTGATGACAAAGTCAATATTTCTGACATATCTTTTGCTTGTGTTCTCAGTCATTTGAAAAAAATTGATGGCTCAATGTTGGGAGAAGAATGACATGAAAGTTCTCTGTGAAAGTTTCCTGCATAGTAGAATACAAGTGCATAGGTTTCCCTGTGCCTTCCATTATAGAGAGCATTCGTCAAGAAGTTGAACACAAAAATACACTAGCTGATTAAGAAATTCTTCTCCTACAGTCCTTTTTCTCTTCTCTTCCACATACATACGACCTTTACCTACAAGACATGAAGAAATGAGGACTATAAGGTAACAAAGAAAAGTGAAAGAGTAGAGTATATTCCTAACATTTCCAGTTCTACACTCTGAACAAATTTAGACTCCAAGTTTCCCATGTGAGTGGGAGAAACTATAAGTGGAATCACAAATGGTAAATTTGTTAATTGAATGTATAAAGTTATTATTGACATATAATAAATTGAGTATACTAAGCATATAATTTCGTAAGTGCATTACCAATAAATTATTAACACAGTCAAGATACTGAACCTTTTCTTCTCTTCAGGTTTCATTTTGCCACTTTTCCATCCATTCTTCTGCTTATAATCCACAGGAAACTACTGATGGATTACCACCACAAAGACTATTTAATATTTTTAGAGAATTAAAATTAAATGGAACTGTGCACTTTGTACTCTATGGATGTCTCCTTTTACTTACCATAATAATTTTGAAGCATACTAATAAATATTGCATGCATAAAAACTTTTCAGTTTTTAATGCTGATGAATATGCCATGGCATGAACATGCCACCGTTTATCTACATGTTATTCATGGACTTTTTTAATTTTTAATTTTTATTAGCATAAATTAATTGCACAAAGAATTTCATTGTGATATTTGCATACATGCATATTATGTATCACTCCATCTATATTACTCTTTCTTAACCCCTATCCTCTTACCCAACCATTTTTTTTTCTTTTTCGTTTATTCATATGTGCATACATTGTTTGGGTTATTTCTCCCTCCTGGTCCCTGTCCTCCCTCACCCCCTACTCCCCTCACTTCCAGGCAGAACCTTTTCTACCCTTTTCTCCAATTTTGTTGAAAAGTAGACATAAGCAATAATAAGAAAGACAGTGTTTTTGCTAGTTGAGATAAGGATAGCTATACAGAGAGATTCCTAGCATTGCTTCCATGCACAAGTGTATTAAAAACCAAATTGACTCATCTCTACCAGGCCTCTTCATTACTTCCCGGTCACCTTCCCATATTGACCTCTGTCACTTTAAGGTTACTGTAGCTCCTGTGCAGTGGAGACATCAAACACTTTCAAGTTTTGGGTTTCCCACCAATCCCTATTCCTCCCGTATATGCTCTCCCCTTAGCGTGTGACCCAAGTCCAACAACATTGCTGCATTTGCCCTAAATCTAAAGACCACGTATGAGGGAGAACATATGATTTTTGGTCTTCTCAGCCTGGCTAACCTTGATCAAAATGTTTTCTCCAGTTCCACCCATTTACTTGCAAATGATAAGATTTCATTCTTCTTCATGGCTGAGTAAAATTCCATTGTGTTTAAATACCACATTTTCTTAATCCATTCATCAGTAGTGGGGCATCTTGGCTGTTTGAATCTCTTAGCCATTGTGAATAGTGCTGCAATAAACATGCATGTACAGGTGCCTCTGGAGTAACCTATGTCATATTCCTTTGGGTATACCCCTGGGAGTGGGATTACTGGCTCATATGGCAGATCTATGTTTAGTTTTTTAAGAAGCCTCCTTATAGTTTTCCAGAATGGTTGCAATGCCTTGCATTCCCAGCAGCAATGTATGAGGTTTCCTTTTTCCCCACATCCTCACCAACACCTGTTGTTGATGGTGTTTTTGATGATAGCTATTCTAGCAGGGGTCAGGTGGAATCTTAGTGTGGTTTTGATTTGCATTTCCTTTATGGCCAGAGATAGGATAGATGTGTTTTTGAGTCATTTGAATTTCTTCTTTTGAGAAAACTCTGTTTAGTTCAGTTGCCCATTCCTTCATTGCCTCACTGATTTGGGAGAAGATTAGAATTTGAGCTCCCTGTATATTCTGGTTATCAGTCCGTTGTCTGATGTATAGCTGGCAAATATATTCTCCCACTCTGAGTGTTGTCTTCAGTTTAAAGACCATTTCTTTTGCTGTGTAGAAGCTTTTTAATTTTATGAAGTCCCATTTGTCCATCTTTTCTCTTAGTTGCTGCTGCTGTGATTCTATTGAGGAAGTCTTTGCATATACCTATCACTTCCAGAGTATTCCCTGGTCTTTCCTGTAATGACTTCGGAGTTTCCAGTCTGATATTAAGGTCCTTGATCCATTGTGAGTTGATACTAATACAGGGTGATAAACATGGATCTAATTTCAGTTTTTTGCAGGCAGATAACCACTTTTCCCAGAAACATTTTTTGAACAGGCTGTTTTTTTCTCCATCATATGTTTTTGGTTCCCTTGTCAAAAATAAGGTGGGCATAGCTGTGTGGATTTATATCCAGGTCTTCTATTCTGTTCCACTAGTCATCATGTCTGTGTTTGTGCCAGTACCATGCTGTTTTTATTGCTATAACTCTGTAGTATAGTTTGAAGTCAGGTATTGTGACACCTCCAGCATTGCTCTTTTTGCTGAGTATTGCCTTGGTTACTGGTTGTCTCTTGTGTTTCCAAATGAACTTTAGGGTAGCTTTTTCAATCTTTGAGATGAATGTCATTGGGATTTTGATGAGAATTGCATTAAACATGTAGATTACTTTTGGTCATATAGCCATTTTTACTGTGTTGATTCTACCAATGCATGAGCATGGGAGAGCTTTCCACCTTCTGTAGTCTTTTTTTGTTTTTATTTTTTTATTTTATTTTATTCATATGTGCATACAATATTTGGGTCATTTCTTCCCCCTACCCCCCACCCCCTCCGTTTCCCCCTACACCCTCCCTCTCCCCTCCAAACCCCTTACTACCAGGCAGAAACTATTTTTCCCTTATCTCTAATTTTGTTGAAGAGAGAATATAAGCAGTAATAATAAGGACCAAGGGTTTTTGCTAGTTGAGATAAGGATAGCTATACAGGGCTAGGAATTCCAGGACTATGTTGAATAGGAGTGGGGATAATGGGCATCCTTTTCTTTTTTGTGATTTTAGAGGAAATGGTTTCAGTTTTTTTCCATTAAGTATGATGTTGGTTATAGGTTTGTCATATATAGTTTTACAATGCTGAAGTACATTCCTTCTATGCCTAGTTTTCTTTGAGCTTTTATCATGAGGTGGTGTTGAATCTTATCAAAGGCTTTTTCTGCATCTATTGAGATGATCAAGAGGTTTTTTTCTTTGCTTCTATTAATGTGCTGTATTAAATTTATAGATTTGCATATGTTGAACCACTGCTGCACCCCTGGAATGAAGCCAACTTAGACATGGTGAATGATCTTTCTGATATGTTGTTGGGTTTGGTTTGCCATTATTTTATTGAGGATATAGATTCCTAAAGCAGTCTCTGATGATTCCCCATATTTCCATGGTTTTGTTGTTCTCTCCCCCTTTTCATTTCCAAGTTTACTCATTTGGATTTTTTCTCTCTTCATTTTACTCAGATTTGTCAGGGTTTTGTCAATCTTGTTTATTTATTCAAAAAAACAGCTTCTTATTTCATTGATATTTTGTATGGTTTTTTGTTTGTTTCAGTTTCTTTAATTTTGTCTCTTATTTTTATTATTTCTCTTCTTCTGCTTGTTTGGGTTTTGCTTGTTTTAGGAGTTTGACATGCAGCATTAGGTCATTGATTTGAGATCTTTCTGTCCTTTTAATGTATGCACTCATGGCTGTAAACTTTCCTCTTAGAACTGTCTTTGCTGTGTCCCATAGGTTCTGATAGGCTATGTTTTCATTTTTATTAACTTCCAGGAACCTTTTAATTTCCTCTTTTATTTCTTCAATAACCAACTGATCATTGAGCAATGTGTTGTTCAGCCTCCAATTGTTTGCACATTTTCTGTGGTTGTTTTTGTTGTTGAGTTCTAGTTTTAATGCATTGTGATCAGATAGAATGCAGAGGATTATTTCTATTTTCTTGTATTTGCTGAGGCTACCTTTGCACCCTAAGATATAATCAATTTTGGAGAAAGTTCCTTGGGCTGCTGAGAAGAATGTATATTGTGCAGAAGTTGGATGAAATATTCTGTAGACATCTTTTGATCTATGGTGTGATTCAGTTCTAGAATTTCTTTATTTTTTGTTTGGATGACTTATCTATTGGTGATAGGGGGATGTTAAAGTCTCCCGCTATCACTGTGTTGTAGTCTACATATGCTTTTTGGTCCTTCAGAGTATGTTTGATGAAACTGGGTGCACTGATGTTTGATGCATATAGGTTGATAATTGTTATTTCTTTTTGGTGTATTTCACCTTTTTTTTAGTGTGGAGTGTCTTTCTTTATCTTGTTTGATCAATGTAAATTTGAAATCTACTTGTCCAAGGTAAGTATTGCTACTCCTGCCTGTTTTTAGGGGCCATTAGCTTGGTAAATCTTCTTCCAGCCTTTCAGCCTAAGCCAGTGCGTTTTTCTGTCAATGAGATGGGTCTCTTGTAAACAACAGATTGTTGGAGATTCCTTTTTAATCCAGTTTGACAAACAGTGTCTTTTGATAGGGAGTTAAGTCCATTAACATTCAGTGTTAATATTGGTAGGTATGTGGTGATTCCTGACATTTAGTTGCTTTTGTTGTTTAAGGGTTTGATTGTGTGCAGCTGAATCCGTGTTACTCTCTGATTCCTTGTCTTTTCTCCTCCTGTGGTTTGGTATTGCCTATCCTCTCATGGTTTTGTTTGCTTTCATTTTCTGTGTGCAGAATTCCTTGGAGACTCTTTTGTACTGGTGCCTTGGTGGTCATATATTGTTTTAGTTTCTGCTTATCGTAGAAGACTTTTATTGCTCCATCTATTTTGAATGATAGTATTGCTGGGTAGAGTATCCTATGGTGGAAGTTATTTTCATTCAGTGTCTGGAATACCTCACTCCATACCCTTTTTGCATTTAATGTTTCTGTTGAGAAATCTGCTGTGATTGATGGGTTTACCTTTGTATGTTATTTGTTTTTTTCTCTTTTACAACCTTTAATATTCTTTCTGTATTTGCTGTACTTGTTGTTTTACTGATAATATGTCATGGGGTAGTTCTATTTTGGTTAAGTCTATTTGGTGTCTTGGAGGCTTCCTGTACCTGAATGAGCATAATTTTCTCTAGATTTGGGAAATTTTGTGTTATTATTTTGTTGAATATATTATACATTCCTTTTGCTCCTCTTCTCCTTCTTCAATGCCCATGATTCTCAGGTTTGGTCTTTTGATGGAGTCAGTGAGTTCTTACATTTTCTTTTCACAGGTCTTGAGTTGTTTAACTAGTAGTTCTTCAGTTTTTCCTTTAATTGTCATTGTATCTTTAAGTTCTGAGAAGTTGTCTTCTGCTTGTTTTACTCTACTGGAGTTGCCTTCCATTGTGTTTTGTGTTTCTGTTTCATTCTTTATTCTGAGGTCTTCCATATCATGGGTCACTTCCTCTTAATATTGTCTATTTTCATCTTTAATTCATTTATCTCTCTATTTGTAGTGTTCTCTGTTTCACTTTGGTGTTTATTTAGGGCTTCTATGAGTTGAGTTATTTGTTTCTGTGTCTTCTTTTATTCTTTATTTTTTGGTGCCTTGAAATTTCTTGAGTGCTTCTTGTACATTTTGATTACCCATGACTAGTAACACATCTATGAAATTTTCTGTGATTACTTGCAGAATTTCTCTTTGAGGTTTTTCTTGTGGACATTGTTGGGTTCCTTGGCATCATTTGTCTTTCTTTTGTTGGAGTCTGGAACTGGGTATCTGTTTTCTTCATTTCCCTCTGAATCCTGTATTAAATTATTTTTGAGTGGACAATGGTTTCCATCAGTTTTTCTTCTTCCCATTGCTCCACTTGGTACTGTGTAACTATGTTATTGACATTCTAGTTGGTGGTTTAGTCACCTGTTTTCTCTCCCTTGGTTTGATCTTGATTGTGGCCATATTGGGTTTTTAGCTATGTGTGTGTGTTTGCTGTTTCTGTCCCTGGTCTGGGTGTAACTTACTATTAACTAATTCATAATAATAAAACTAACAACAACAACAATAACAACAACAAAAGAAATCAATGGGGAGAGATGAACAAAAAACACAAACAAACAAGAAACAAAACAAACAAACAGACAAAAAACTCCAGGTTCAGGAACAATAACATTTCAGTCTTAGTTTAAGTTCTGGTTTTACTCATCCAGCATCTAGTCCTGATGTTGGTATTTAAGCAGAAGCTCTGTTGTAGTCTTTCCAGGTGTTTGGGTAGTCTTTTTTTTTTTTTTTTTTTTTCTTTCAGTGGCAGCTCCTTGGTCAGCTCCTTCCTCAGTGAGGTATAGTGGTTTAAGTTTGCATGTTGTCCTCAGGTTCTGGAGATCAGCTTTTTATTCTACCAGCTGTACTGCTTTAGAGTTGGGTTTTTGCTGTGCTTATTTACTGGGGGCTTGTTTCTTTGCCTCTTATCCTTTCTCTTGGGCAAGGTCAGTGATCTGTTTTTCAATTTTGCAAGGCTATTTGACTTTGGGTATTGCCCATCAGCTCAAGGGATGACTTTTGTGGTCTGCTACCTGCCCTACTTCATGCAGAGTCTCATCACCCGCCCACTGTTGGCCTTCCTGCCTTTTCAGCCATTTGTTTACTGATAGTGCATGCAGAGATTAGCTCCTTGCTCTTCCCCCCTTCTCCAGTGTGCTTTCCATGTTTCTGCCCCCTTGGCTGTGTGCTAGTTTTCAGTTCCTTGCTTATTGTTCAGCTTTTTTTTCTTTTTTTTTTTTGCGAGTGTGGGGGGATCAGTCTGCACAGGGAATATGCTGGTTTATCCCAGGGATGGCTGGGGAATACTGTGTGATGCTTGGTGCTCACCTGTTAGGTTTTCCAGATGTCTTCCAAGCCAGTTTGGAGCCTGCAGTGGTGGCAGTGGCAGCTCTCCTGTTTTCTCAGTGTAACGTGGACTGGAGAAGTTTTCTACGGGCTATGGTTTCAGTGTGTCAATGTTTTGATTCCTTTGGTGCTCTATTTCTGTCAAGTGTGGCCCAGTCATCTCAGCAAGTTTTTGATTCATGGAGCTCATGCTATCTGCTTCTGTACCCTAGTCGCCATTTTGCATCCTCTGTTAGTATTTTTCAGTGGAAGGAACATTTACTTTAGCAAAAATAGGACTTATTCTTCTGAATTGAAGAGACACATGTAATTGTCAGCATTTTCAGGTGGGAGAAACATTCTCGTTAGCAAAAATCAGCCATTAGTGTTGAATTGAAGAGACACATGTGTCTGCTAGAAGAATACTATCTAGTCATAGATATTTAACTTAAGATTTATAATTAAACCTGCTATGAACAAACTCAAACATATCTTTTTATAGTCATATGTTTTAGCAAATCATCTAGGAAGATAGTGACTAGTTTTTGTGGCAGATATATGGTTTACTTTGAAAGAAAACAACAAAACTATTTTTTGGCAGTACTAAAGTTTGAAATCAGCGTTTTGTGTTTGCTAGACTGGTGCTCTAATGCTTGAGCTATGCCTCTGGCCCAATGAAACTATTCTTACATGGCTACATCATTTAACATTCCAAGAAATAATGCCTGGGAATTTCTTTCCCATGCTTGTTAGCATTCTATGATGATTATGGTATTTATAGATGGGAACTTTGGAGAGGTTGAGGATTAGATAATGCCCTCAGAATGGAGACCCATTATGGATTATTATATTATATTATTTATTTATTTTTTTGGTACTGGGGTTGAACTAGAGGCCTATGCCTTGAGCAATTCCTCCAGCTCTTTTTTTAGTGTTAGGTATTTTCAAGATAGGGTCTTATGGAATTATTTGCCCAGGTCTGGCTTTGCAGTGTGACCCTCCTGATCTCTGTCTCCTGAGTAGCTAGGATTACAGGCATAAGCCACTGGCACCTGGCTCTATTGTTGTCTTCAGGGAAGATGAAGAGAAAGAGATCAGAGGGCATATATTTACACATGTACTTACTGATGCTAACTCTTTGATGCCCTGCATCACCTTGGTACTTTTCTGGAAAACAGGCCATCACCAGATGTAGGCCAGAATCTTGGATCTGCACAAAGATGAGCCAAAATAAGCTTCTTTTCTTCATGAAGCACCACTCTCAGGTATCTTGTTACAGTAATAAAAAGTGACTAATATACTCACTTTTAATGCGTGAATATCTATTTGATCATGTATCACTTTTAAAAATATTTCTCATGTTAAATTTCTTTGATTCTTTTGTCAAAGATCATTTGGCCATATATTTGTGGGTATATTTAAGAATTCTATCCCTTCCATTTATCTATGTGTATATTCTTAGTCACAGCAAATTTCCTAGACTATCTTTTTTTCAATTTTCTGGTCTTACAATAAATACCAAAATCTGGTGGTAAAATGTCTTCATTTTTATTTTAATATAATGCTTTGGTAAATCTAGATCACTTGCATTTCCATATAAATCTTTAAAATAATAAAAAAGACTTAATTTTCTTTATTCATTTATTCACATGTGCAAACACGGTTTGAGTCATTTCTCCCACCTACCTTACACCCCCACCCTCTTCTCCCCTCCCCCCCTTGCTTCTAGGCAGAACCTGTTCTGCCCTTATCTTTAATTTTGTTGAAGAGAAAACATGAGCAATAACCAGAAAAACAAAGTGTTTTTGCTAGTTGAGTTAAGGATAGCTATACAGACAGAAAGCATTGCTTTCATGTACAAATGTGTTACAACCCAAGTTGATTCATCTCTAACTGATCTTTACACTGGCTCCTGATCCCTTTTTTATGTTGACCTCTGTTGATTTAAGGTTTCTGTATTAGTTCCTCTGAAGTGGGGACATGAAATGCTTTCATGTTTTGGGTTTTCTAACTATCTCCATACCCCCCATATGTGCTCTCCTCTTGTCATGTCACCCAAGTCCAACAAACATTGCTGTATTTTCCCTAGATCTAAAGTCTGCATATGAAGGAGCATACGATTTTTGGTCTTCTGAGTTTGGCTAACCTTGCTCAGAATGATGTTCTCCAGTTCCATCCATTTATGTGAGAATGATAAGATTTCATTCTTCTTTATGGCTGAGTAAAATTTCATTGTCTATAAATACCACATTTTCTTGATCCATTTGTTAGTAGTGGGGCATCTTGGTTGTTTCCATAACTTGGCTATTTTGAACAGTACTGGAATAAACATGGGTGTGCAGATGCCTTTGGAGTAACCTGTGTTGCATTCTTTTGGGTACATTCCCCAGGAGTGAGAATAGTGGATCATATGGCAGATCTATATCTAGATTTTTAAGAAGTCTCCAATTTTCTTTCTGGAGTGGTTGCACCAGCTTTGTTCCCACCAGCAGTGTATGAGGGTTCCTTTTTCCCCACATTCTTGCCAACACCTGTTGTTGGTGGTGTTTTTGATGATGGCTACTCTAACAGGGATCAGGTGGAATCTTAGTGTGGTTTTGATTTTTATTTCCTTTATGGCCAGAGATAGTGAGCATTTTTTCACGTGTTTTTTGGCCATTTGAATTTCTTCTTTTGAGAAAGCTCTGTTTAGTTCAGTTGCCCATTTCTTCATTGGTTCATTGATTCTGGGAGAGTTTAATTTCTTAAGTTCCCTGTATATTCTGGTATTCAGTTGTTTGTCTGATGTATAGCTTGTATAGCTTTCTCACACTCTGTGGGTGGTCTCTTCAGGTTAGAGACCATTTCTTTTGTTGTACAGAAGCTTTTTAATTTTATGAAGTGCCATTTGTTCATTCTTTCTCTTAGTTGCTGGGCTGCTGGGGTTCTGTTGAGGAAGTCCTTGCCTATACCTATGAGTTCCAGAGTGTTTCCTGCTCCTTCCTGTACTAACTTCAGAGTTTTGGGTCTGATACTAAGGTCCTGGATCCATTTTGAGTTGATACTAGTACAGGGTGATAGACATGGATCTAGTTTCAGTTTATTGCAGATAGACAGCCACTTTTCCCAGCAACATTTGTTGAAGAGGCTGTCTTTTCTCCATTGTATATTTTTGGCATCTTTGTAAAAGACTTAATTAAAGAAAATTCCAACTGTGATTATGATTGGGACCTACATAGGTCAATTTGATTAATCAACATACTGATATTTACATATATCCTTCTATTTCCTTAGTTTGACTTTAAAATATCTCAGCAAAGGTATATAGTTAGTTTAGAGGTGTTTTCCATTTTTGTTAGATTTAGTTTTATTCTATATTTTGGGGGGCTACAGTAAATTCAGTTGTCTGTGTGCTTCTATTTTTTTATGTGTTTATTGCTATTATTATGTAAAAGTACAATTTATTTCAGTTTTGTGAAGTTGCTGTATTCATACAAATTTATAAATTTATTTAAACTTATAAATTTATAGTTTGTAAGTTTTAGTTATTTTTTTACATTTTCTTCAATTTTGTATATAAATCACACCTTTTGCAAATAGAGATAGTTCATTTTTTTCAATGTGTATTCCTCTCATTATTTTTTTCACCTTATTTCATGGTCTAGAACTTCTAGTACCATAATCAATAGTGGGAGAAGGGTAATGCAAGCATCATTGACTTTAGTACACTTTACATAGTTGTTTGTTGATATGAACTTCATCTCAATTTTTTCAAGCTCCACAATACATATCAAGAATGTTAAATATGGTGATAGTGGGTTTTATTATCATGGTGAACAAATACCTGACAGAACAACTTAAAAGGAGGAAAGGCTTATTTTGGCATACAGTCCCAAAGGGTTCTATATATCATGGTGAGAAGGGCATGGTGGTGCAGAGAACCTTACATTACGCAGTCAGGAAAGCAAATAAAGAATACAGGAAGAGGCCAAAGCAAGATACAGCTCTAAGGAAACATTTCCAGTGACCCTTTTCTCCCAAAAATGCCATAAATATTTTGATTCCATCAGGGAAGTAATTCATTCATTAGGTCTGGCCCTCAGTATCTTATTGTCTTTTTATGCTCCCTCACAGGCACCCAGAGGTGTTACTATACTGATCTCCTAGGGATTTCTTCATCTAATCAAGTTAACAATCAAAATTAATCACCACAAATATAAAATAATTAACAAAGCAAATGATTAAAATAATGGCAGGAAGAAGGAACACAGACAAAAACTTCAGTGACAGAGAAACAAATTACATAAAGTAGAAATAATTCCATACATATCATTAATTTAATTAAATGTTTCTTGTCTAAATACTCTAATTGACAAAGAATTGGAATGGATAAAAAAAAGAACCAGTTATATACTTCTAAAAATAGACAAACTTTAAACATGAAGAATACTATAACTTGGAAGGAAGGCATGTTAAAATTATTCATGTGCACATAAAAACACCAAAAGGAGACTAGATTGGCTATCTTTATATCAGATAAAAGGAGACTTCAAGATAAGGAGTGTTCCCAAGAGTTAAAATGGAATGTTTAATAGGGCTAATTCATCATTTACCAGATAGTGGAGCTTTAAGGGACACAAACAATCTGAGGTCTTATATAACAAACCAATACTAACTACAATAATATGACTGCTGTATGAAAATAGACACATGTATGAATGAGGTAGAATGGAGACCACAAAATAACCCTGTGTATAGATGGTTAAGTGATCTTTGAACATGTCACCAAGTATATACAATAACAAAAGTATAGTAGTGCTGAAAGAGCTGGATATTCACATGCAAAGAGTGAAATTGAGCCCATGTGTAAATGCAATATGCAAAAATCAACATAAAATGGGTTAAAGGCATAAATATATGACAAAACTCTTTAAAAATTCTACAAGAAGTCAAAAGATACAAGTTTCTTGGTATTGGAAAAGGTAAAGATATTTTGGATATGATACTAAAAGTATATGCAAAATAAACTAAACAATAAGACCAAAAAGTGAGACTACATCAAACTCCAAGCTTCTACACAACAAAGGAAACAATAAACAAACAGAAAAAACAGCATATAGACTGATAGTAAATATATGCAATGAGGATAAGTGGCTATGAATGCATGAATTGATGAACTTCTGGAAAGATAATGGAGTGTTATTCAGCCTTAAATAAGAAGGAAATAGTGCCATTTGTGACACTATGGAAGAACTCGATAAGATCCAACACTGCTTTATGATAAAAGCTCTAACAAAACTAGGAATAGAAGGAAAGTACCTCATACTTAATGTAGAAAAACTGAAATCATTTCCCCTAAAATCAAGAATGAGACAAAGTTGCCCACTATCCCTTCTACTATTCAACATATTCCTAGAATTCCTAGCCAAAGAAATGAGGCAAGAAGAAGAAATAATTTTAATACAAATAGGGAAAGAAACTGTCAAAATATCCCTATTTAAAGATAACATAATCCTATTCCTTAAAGACCCAAAAAACTCTACTCAAAAACTCCTAGACACCATAAACAGCTACAGCAAGGTGGCAGGATACAACATCAACTTATAAAAATTATTAGCTTTTCTATACACCAATAACAAACAAATTGAGAAAGAATATATGGAAACAATTCCATTTACAATAGCCTCAAAAAAAAAATCAAATAGCTAGGAGTGAACTTAACAAAGGATGTGAATGAACTCTACAAGGACAACTACAAACCCCTGAAGAAAGAAATTGAGGAAGAATACAGAAGGTGGAAAGATCTCCTGTGCTCATGGATTGGTAGAATCAACACAGTAAAAATGGCTATACGACCAAAAGCAATCTACGTGTTTACTGCAGTTCCCATAAAAATCCCTTTGACTTTCATCACAGAGATTGAAAAATCTATCCTAAAGTTCATTTGGAAACATAAGAGACTGCAAATAGCTAAGGCAACCCTCAGCAAAAAGAGCAACGCTGGAGGTATCACAATACCTGACTTCAAACTATCTTACAAAGCAATAGCAATAAAAACAGCATGGTAGTGGCACAAAAACAGTCATGATGACCAGTGGAACAGAACACAGGACCGAGATATTAACCTACACAGGTATGTCCACCTTTTTTTTGACAAGGGTGCCAATAACATATGATGGAGAAAAGACAGCCTCTTCAACAAATATTGCTGGGAAAAGTGGTTATCTGTCTGCAAAGAACTGAAACTAGATCCATGTTTATCACCCTGTATTAGTATCAACTCAAAATGGATCAAGGACCTTAATATCAGACCTAAAACTCTGGAGTTAGTACAGGAAAGAGCAGGGAATATTCTGGAAGTAATAGGCATAGGCAAAGACTTCCTCAATAGAACCCCAGCAGCTCAGCAGCTAAGAGAAAGGATGGACAAATGGGATTTCATAAAATTAAAAAGCTTCTGCACAACAAAAGAAATGGTTTCTAACCTGAAGAGACCACCTACAGAGTGGGAGAAAGTATTTGTTAGCTATACATCAGACAAAGGACTGATTACCAGAATATACAGGGAGCTCAAATTCTAAACTTCCCCCCAATCAATGAAGCAATGAAGGAATGGGCAACTGAACTTCTTCTCAAAAGGGGAAATTCAAATGACCAAAAAACACATGAAAAACTGCTTACTATCTCTAGCCATAAAGGAAATGCAATTCAAAACCACATTAAGATTCCACCTCACCCGTGTTAGAATAGCTTTCATCCAAAATACCACCAACAACAGATGGCGAGGATGTAGGGAAAAAGGAATACTCTTACACTGCTGGTGGGAGTGCAAGCTAGTGCAACCATTCTGGAAAACAATATGGAGGCTTCTTAAAAATCTAAACATAGTTCTGCCTTATGATCCAGCAATTCCACTCCTAGGGATATACCCAAAGGAATACGACATAGGTGCACCTGCATACCCTTGTTTATTGCAACGCTATTCACAATAGCCAAGTTATGGAAACAGCCAAGATGCCCCACTACTAGCAAATGGATCAAGAAAATGTGGTACTTATACACAATGGAATTTTACTCAGCCATAAAGAAGAATGAAATCTTATCATTCTCAAGTAAATGGATGGAACTGTAGAACATCATTCTGAGTGAAGTTAGCCAGGCTAAGAAGAACAAAAATCCTATGTTCTCCCTCATATGCAGGTTTTAGAACTAGGGCAAGTACAGCAATGTTGTTGAACTTGGGTCACATGCTAAGGGAAGTGCACATATGGGGGGGTATGGGGATATGATGGAAACCCAAATTATGAAAGTGTTTGATGTCCCCACTGCAGAGGAGTTAATACATAAACCTTAAAGCAACAAAGGTCAATATGGGAAGGTGATCAGGAACTAGTAAGAAGGTCAGGTAGAGATGAATCAATTTGTGTTGTAACACACTTGTGCATGGAAGCAATGTTAGGAATCTCTCTGTATAGCTATCTTAATCATAACTAGCAAAACCACTTTGTCTTTCTTATTATTGCTTATGTTTTCTGTGAACATAATTGGAGAAAAGGGCAGAACAGGTTCTGCCTGGAAGCAAGGGGGGTGGGGGGAAAGGAGGGGGTGGGAGGACAGGGGGGAGATATGGCCCAAACAATGTAGCACATATGAATAAATGAATAAAATTTAAAGACTTGGGAAGATGATTAATATAAATCATACACAGAGATATGTATTCTACATTATCTCATTCATATAGACTCTCAGAACATCAAATTCATAGAGAGATTTGAATAGTGATGACATGAGAATAGGATGTGAGGGAAATGAGATAATATTTTTATTTCCATGCTTAAAATTTCCAAATCATGCTTATTAAATTTTACAGATTCTTTTTATGCCAGATGGAATTTGCTGTTGAAGGATTCCCAGTTCTTTCAGTTCATTTATTGTACATCTTAGTCCTAGAATTAATATTTGGTTCTTTTTTCATTTATATTTCTTAGTTGATCTTCTAACCTTGTTCATATTTGTTTGTTTATGTTATCTTTTAGCTTACTGAACATACTTAAGACTGTATTTAAAATATTTGCTGAGTAATTTCAAGACCTGTGTATCTTTTGCATATATCTAGAGATTTCGTTTGGTTTGTTGAATTGGTTTTGTTTCCATGCTTGTTTTCAAAATGTGCAACATCTTTTGTACATATTTGGGTCATATTTTTATTGATCTGCATAAATTATATTTTGACCTTGTTAGATGTTTTCAAATCCATTTCTCCTCCAATGGTTCTTATTTTCTTGCTAATACTGTCTTTCAATTTGTTGTTATTTTCTATTTCTTTTGTGTGTATTTAAAAAAAATAAGGAACCTGACCAATTTTTCAATTTCCACATATTTACTGACATTTTTTGCATTGTCTGGGGATCAAAACCATGGCCTCGTGTATGCTGGGAAGTACTCCACCACAGTTATATCCCCAGCCCTTAATATTTTCTATATATCATATTCTGAGATTCTATCTTCTGTTTGTTCTATGTATCAATTTCTTTATTCCTGAAATGGACCTCTTTTCAATTTAGCATAAGTTTTTATAGAAGATACTTTCCTATTCTCAAAAGAAATTTCAACTGTACATAGCTATTTTGTTTCTTTTACATGTTGAATATTGGTATATAATTCTGTTATTATTTTATAATAGCTTAAATGATATTTTATTGCTGCTTGGCCTGCAATGTTGATATTCAGTGTTTAGAAGTTTGTTGCAATTTGAAACCATTGAAGGTAACTTGGTTTTCTGTTTACTTTTAACATAGTTGATCTTTTGTACTGAATGTATTCTCATCACATATTTTCTTTATGTCATTCTTGTGATTTTTCAAAATCCCATCCTGTTCATCAGGTTTTCAATTTTTAATTATGTGAATTTGCATCATTTATTGATTTTGGAAAATTTTTAGCTATTTTATATTAAAAAAGGGAAATATACAAATTCCAAATTTAGTTTTTCTAGTAGTCAAACTAGATATATATTGGCTATTCTAAATTTTTTTTCATAATATGATTCCATTTATACTTCTTATATGTTTGCTTTTTGTATGCTATTCAGAAGTAGCTTTCATTTTATTGATTACTTATTTTCTGCTGTGACTAATATGCCGATTCATCATTCCTTGGGCTTTTAAATTTTAATTCCATAATTTAAAAAAAAACTTCATTTTTGGATCATTTTGAACATTTCAAATTGATTGCTTATTGTCTCTTTAGTCTGTCACTCCTTTTATGTGATAAATACAGTAACTGAATATTTTATAGTTTTTATTTTCCCATCTGTCTATAGAAATATATAATATATGTGGATGTATCTATGTATGTAGAAAATATGTGCATATTCTCTATCTGTTCATGGCTAAGGTGAACTAAAAAGTCCTTTCCCAGATCTACTTGACAGATCAATGCTCCTTGGTTAAAAACTAATTCCAGTGTAAGGACAAGGAAACTACCTGATGAAGTTGAAATATAGTTTTGTGTTGGATAGTAATTAATTACTCAGTGTATACAAAGAGCATTTCTGCAGAACATAGCATCTTCTTGACCATTTATGTGGGCGCTTAAGCATCAAAATAAATAATAAAAACAATTAATTATAACTCTAAAGTAATTAACCATGAATGAATGTGCACATAGATCAGTAAATAAAGGAAAGATGCACTTAATATCTCTAAATGCTATTGTGTATGAGTTATGATTCAATAATAGAGAGAGAGATTCACCAAATACAATTTATTCCCAAAACAATTTATCAGACTTTAAAAGATACAAGTACTTCAACAAAGAGCCAAAATTTATTGAATCTCAGAAAGTCACAAGCACAGCTTCCAATCCTATACTGCATGTAGCCTAGTCACTTGTGATAATTGAGGTTGATGTGAATGTGGACTCATTTCTCCCAAGAAAACTGTTCCTCCATTCCTCACCTATTGTTTAGAAAGTTCTCATAAGGTTAAATAATTTCAATGAGCAGGTACAACCTGCTTGTTATCTTATGGGCAAGATAACATTCCACATCCATAAAAATTAAATCATTTCTGAGAACTAATAAAGAAGAAAATTCCAGGTCATATTCCCAGCCCTTCTGGGTTAGTTAACAGTCAGATCACTCTATTTAAGTAAACTCCAGTGTTCTCTCTCTCTCTCTCTCTCTCTCTCTCTCTCTCTCTCTGTGTGTGTGTGTGTGTGTGTGTGTGTGTGTATGTGTGTAGAAAGACAGAGGAAAAGTGAGAAATAGATGATAGAAGATAGGTAGATAGACAGATGATGGAGCAATAAATTGGCTTTTTCTGTTTGGTTGAATTTTGCTGGGAATCATTTTCCTGAGGATTTATATTATGGAATTCTTGAGTCTACAGTTGAAGATGTATCAATCCAAAGAGATTTGATAGTGCTTCCACTTTTGTTAGGTTCTTGGACATATTTAAAATATGGGACTACTTTTTCTTCCTCATCCTCCTTCTTTTTATTCTTCTTTTGTGTTGTGTTAGAAAGAAAACCCAGGGCCACTCCCATCCTAAGAAAACATTGTAGCACTGAACTACATCCTCAACCCTAAATTTGAAATTGACCAGTACTGTCAGTACTGGTCACACATATAACCTACTTCCTTCATAGTGAAAGAAAAGAAACATACTTTCTTTCTTAGGATTGTTTAACCTTTAGTTTTAATGAATTAATATAATTAATCATTATTGCCTATGACCAGGTTATAAGAGTATAAAAATTGTGAATATATGCTTTATTTTTCATAGCTCAGACTTCAACAGTGGAAAGGGATATTCTTAACAAACTTACAGTGTAGCTAATATAAACATTAATGTTAAATTTATTTGAATATACACTTTCAATAGGCCACATTAAAATATATTTGTATACACTGCATCACATATTTCCTTTCTACAAAAATGTATACATTCACATGTGTCTTCATTCAAAATGTTCAAATTAATCTTCTCATGATGTTAATGGGAATGTATATTAGTATAGTGAGTCTAGTAGGATATTTTGTATCAAAAGTTCTTAAAAGGTCTATACACTTTCATTGTGACTTCACATATAAGAATTTGTTCTAAGGAAATAATTATGTCCTAGAAGAATAGCCAGAAGTATTGCACAATTATGTGCAAATGGAAGATAGAACAGAAAATTATCATTATCTTAAATATCAGCTTTAGACAGGAATTATTGTGAATTACTTTTATGTGATACTATGTATTTTATACAAATAATATTTACAAAATGGCAAGATACTTTCTAGGTATATAAATATCATCACTAACATAATAATTATTATTATTTATTTATTCATATGTGCATACATTTTTTGGGCCATTTCTCTCTCCTACCCCCTCCCTCTCTCCCCCCAGCCCCCTCACTTACAGGCAGAACCTGTTCTGCCCTCTTCTCCAATTTTGCTGAAGAGCAGTCATAGTCAATAATAAGAAAGACATAGTGTTTTTGTTAGTTTGAGATAAGGACAGCTATACAGAGAGATTGCAGTGTGCTGCTAGGAAAGCATTTGGAAATTCAGTGTCTCTACTAAAGACTCAAAGAGGTGATCTTCAAGTACATGACTTCAGAAAACATTTGCAGAAAAGAAGGATAAAGAAACTCTTCTTTGTTATACACTTCACCATCATTCTACTGACTGGGGTCACATAATGTCAAGAAGTATAAAAAATTATAGAATTTGCTTTAGTAACATATAAATTGTCTCTGCAAAGAGATTAAGAAATATCTTGTGTAAGACCTCATTTGTTTGTTATTAAAAGAAAAACATTAATATGGACAATAATGTAATTAAGATTTGGTATGTTAAGGCTTGAACCTGAATTGCCCACGTTTCCTATGTTTCTGGCTCCTACCAGCAAAGTGTAAAAAATCCCAAGAATGAACTTGCCCCAGCAGACTCTGAGAGTACACTATTAGCTAGAAATGAAAATTAATTAATGCTAGGAATCTATGTGTAGCTATACTTACTTCAACTAGCAAAAATGCTATGTCTTT
Organism: Castor canadensis; assembly: GCF_047511655.1. Classification (NCBI taxonomy): domain Eukaryota; kingdom Metazoa; phylum Chordata; class Mammalia; order Rodentia; family Castoridae; genus Castor; species Castor canadensis. Next base: position 102,171,388 of record NC_133392.1, on the reverse strand, counting down.
CCTAATATTGCTTGTGTCTTCTCTTCAACAACATTGGAGAAAAGGGCAGAACAGATTCTGCCTCAAAGTGAGGCAGATGGAGCAGGCGGGGAGGAAGCGGGGAGAAATGACTCAAACAATGTATGCACATATGACTATATGAATAAAGAAAAAAATGATTTGAATAAAGAAAAAAACTGATGTGAATGAAGATTATCACTGTGGAGTTAGACTTATATTACAACTCCTAGTGCATTTTGTTTCAGGTATCATTTCATCTTGGAAAGTTAAGAACTTTCCACTAATTTCAGTTCTCAAATAAATATTCATGACAGTGATTTACAATTTATGAAATGTAATCACCAAAACAGAAATCAGTCATGCAGAATTGACTTTCTTTTCTCCTAATCACTGTATCAATTTTATTTTCAAATAGCAATTGTATATAAACCATACACTATTCCCTTTAAACTTCATTCAGAGTTCCACTCAAACATTGTTCTGGAGAAACTGATAATCTCCCTTAGTTCACAAACCTGTAAAGTTCTAATAAAGATGGGTCCACGTAGAAAGCTGTGGTTTCCCACGTTTGCAACTATAAACTCTGCTGTATATGGAACCTAATTTGGAATCTAGTTTGTCAAAGTAAAATAATGAAATGTATAAATGTTAAAATCAAAACAGAAATTTTGGGGGCCAAAGGCAATGTTAATGAAAGTACAGAATCTACATCAATTGAATAAAGTTCACAAATGTTTGTACTTTTTCCAAGGAAGGATGTCTTAATTTGTATCCTATGGAACATCATAGCCACAGTAGAAACTTTCCCTAGGAATATATTGACCAACCTTAGAGACTTGTCCAGACAATTTCCTTAATGTAGACAGTATCAAAAAAGATTAGATACAAGGCAGCAAAATGTTCCTTTCCCTGAACACATACCTATACCAGAGGAATGTGTACATTATACAGCCACACTCTGGTGTGTGCAGCTATTATCCAAATAACATGAAGCCAAATTTTATTTTTCAAAATATTTCAGAATTATAATCAAGTCAAAATTCTCCAACACCATGACATTTGATAAATAACAGAAGGAATATATAAAAGTCATTTATAATTACATTTTTTGCTTCAAATACTATCATCAACAACGTAAATATCTAATCCAGAGAATGTGAGAAAATCCTTGTAAATAATATACATGATAAAGCTTAGTATGCAGAATATTTAGAAAACTAGTACAACTCAACAATACAAAGATTTTTAAGTGTGAAATGGATTTGAATATGCATTTTCCCATGGAAGATACACAAATAAGTGGCAAACACAAGAAAGGATGCTTCATACCATTATCCATTGGTAAAATGCAAATCAAACAATGAGATGTAAATTTATAACTATAGAATAGTCCTAATTTAGAAAGTTGCATAACAGCAAATGTTCCAAAGGATGTGGGAAAATTGGTATCCTGGTGGGAATATATGGAGACAAAGCAGCCTGAAATTAAAAATAATAAATGAAAACAATTGAAAAACAATTTGACAGTTCTACAAACTATCAATGTTTTTTCAAAGTATAGGAGTTTGGGGAGGGTAATTAAAACATTTTTAAGTTAGTCTTATGGCTTCACAGCTCTCTAATTCTACTAAAAGACACTGAAATTCATACATTATGACATCTGAATTATATATCAATAAAGCAATTTAAAAATAGGACGAAAAGAGAGCAAAGACATTTGTTAAAATAATGCTCATGAGTTGTGTACTGGAGCTCAAGCCTGTAATCCTAGCTACTCAGGAGACGGAGATAAGGAGGATCACTATTTGAAGTCAATCAGGGCAAAAAGTTCACAAGACCGTATCTAAAAAAAAAACCCATCACAATTTAAAAAGGGCTGGTGGAGTGGGTCAAGGTGTAGGTCCTAAGTTCAAATCCCAGTACCATAAATAAATAATAAATGCTCATGAATTCATGGCAAATTCATATTGATTTCAGATGAAATATTTATATAACCTAGAATTTTGTTTTATCTTAGATTAATCAGATATGATGGATATTTTGAGGATAAGATAAAGGAACAGATCTAATGTAATTGATCAATCTCCAAGACAGGTTTAAATTTTTTGTACAACAGAAGATTAAATACCAAAGAATTTAGTATTTCAAGGATCCAAAGATTTTGCTTATGATACCCAAATATCCTTAAAGTCTGTTTACAGTCATGGCAGGAATAATTTGACAGAAATCTAAATGGTAAGATGTACATTATAATTTCAGTTTTCTTTAGCTCCAATTCCCCATCCCATTGTTGATATTAAGAATGCAATTTCACCAATTTTTCTGACTGTGTTAGAAATTATTGGAAACTTGTATGATTAAGAAAGACATTATCCCTCTGCAGGTTCTTTCCCATTTTTTGTAGCCATAAACTATACTCACAATCCCGTTTCATTGTTTCAGAACTAGAGATACACTTTAACTATAATCCTCACTACCTCTAGCATTTCTAACAATGTAATACCTAATAACTGACCCTCTACTACTGTTTTGAAATTAAATACATGTTCTCCTGTGTCAACATCTTTTTCCATAATGTTAGTCATGGTGTAACTTGTTTTCTCAATATCTAAAATTTTACTGGAAAAAAGAAAGTTTCAAAAGACTTCTGCCAATTCTCTCATGAGAATATCATGCCCGATGAAAAAAAAAGAATATATATATATATATTATATATATATATGTGTGTGTGATATATGTGTGTGTGTGTGTAAAATATACAAATATATTTCTGGGTTAGTGAAAATTAGGTCTCACCAAGAAACATGTCACATTTTGGTAATTTAATGCATTTGCTTTTTGATAACTAAGGGCATTTAGTATTTTTGAAAAATCAAATAGACATTTTTATTCCCCAAGGGTTCAAACTGAGTTGTATGGGTCACAGACATTGATTCATAAATCTAGACAATGATACATAAATCTAGCTATGACTCCATATTGGATTATGATAGTTTTTCATCTATAATTTTAGCTTGGTTAATTTTTATTCAGATTTTTGCATCAATGCTCATGTCAGGGCATCACTCTTAGGGAACTGTGTACATGAGGCTGGTATAGGCAATTTAATGGTTGCTTTCTAACTTTGGAAATAATAAAATCGTATCCATGTGCTTTTATGAGGTTAGTGATTTGTGTAAAGTGATCATTACTATGTTGAAGTTAACAGCTCTTATCCTTAAAAAAACTATCTCATTTAATGTCATTTAATGAGTCACTAAACATATTCAAGGGTTCATTAGAACCATTTAAAATGTTCTGAAAAACAGAAATTTGAAGTACGCACAGCTGAAGATGGTTCAGCACAGTTCATAGGCGTAAAATGTGGTGTGAGTTACCACTCAATGTGTGCTTTACTCACTAAGGAAATCAAGACATGTGCTTTTTCCTGTTGAGCTCAAGTTTTTCTTAAAATCTCCTTAAAAGAAAAAGCAAATTGTTCCTGCCTTCAGTGGAAGTTGCAACCATTAGGTTGGATCAGATAGCAAGAATAATCATTTTATGTGTAAAACAAATTTCTGTGATTTCCCTTTAAAATATGACAAAAAACCTTCACATTCATCAGTACTACCTGAATTAATGAATCTCCCTAGAAGAGGAACATCAAATTGCATGTAAAATCCTTTCCTTTTTGGCTGAGATCAGTCAGGGACAGGCATTTTCTCAATTTGAACCTGGAGGTATTTTTAACAAAAGAGATACATGTTTGTTTGCTGTTGTCTTAGAAGGAGGGATGAATTTGTTCCAAGAGGAGAATATTACTGTTATTGTCAATTTGAAAGCTCAAAATGTATGTGCCAAGAAAACCCATAAAATGCCATATGCCTTCACCCCTAAAATTATGATAATATAAATGCTAATAATATGACTATTTCACATAATTCAAATGCCTCAATTTCCCTATATGGATGAAACAAGTGGGGAAATTTATCTCATCTCTTAGCCAGGGGCATTGTGAGGAATTAATTTTAGAATATTTCTTTCCTCCTTATGTGAGAGTTGTTAGTTCCATAGTAATAAGAATTATGTTATAAGACAGCCTTTATCTTTCAGACAGGCTGCATTTTGGGAAATTTGTACTCTTTGAATTTTAAGATGATTATTTATGTCAAAACTTCTTCAGTTTCCTTTGATAAGCATCATAAACACAATGAATTACTTCTGCTTTCTTTCTAAAACTAATTTTGAATGTTAAGATAAGTTTGTTAGTCACAATATACTTGTTTCTACTTGCAGGGCATATAGTAATCTAGACTCCAGCTTCCTGCAGGGTCTACTATATCCTGTAGAGCTTCACGCCACCAACATTATAACAGTGCTGCTTGCTACCCACTGCTTGTTTACTTCGTACTCTCCACTCAAGATTGTTCTTCTCTCTCTCCCAAATGTTAGTTGTTATTTGGCCCCTGTGACTTTTTCCACTCTTTTAAATCAGGTCATTTTGGATTTTCAGGTTAAAATAGTAGACAGACAGTGCTTTCCCCAGATTTCAAGTGAAAACACAGAAAGAAAAGTTATAGTAGCAATGGGAACACAGAAAATTTGTTAAAAATTGGACCTTAAGAGGACTTCTAATAACTGAAAGATGATGTTATTAAGACATCAGAACAGGAAATCAGTGGATTAGAGCCTAAGCTAAAATGCTTTTCCCTATCAGTGGTGTGGTGTGGATTACTCACTGATCTGAGTGGTGGTAGCCATACTTCATACCATATTGGATCCACCTTGTGAAGCAGATAGGGGATAAGAATGACTTCATTTTATTTTTACCCATTAGTATTTCTTTTGATATGCATCACTTGTGAAATAAATGTCTCAGCAGTATTATCAAAAGGAGGAGTGGGAAAGCAGTAGAGCACTACATCCTGGGATGTGAATTCAGTAACACAAAATGGGCAAAACAGTGCTCTATTGGAGTGCAGTTTCATTGTATTGTTTTCATGCAAGAAAAGAATTGTATACTGCTTCAAATTGTTTGGAAAAAGTGTCTTCCTCACAAACCAAAGAATAGGAATGGTGAGCAAGCAATCTTTCCTTCTTCCAACAGTGCCATACACCACCTATATCAGACTTATTTCAGAAGTTTATGAAATATATGAACACCCCAGCCTCATTTTGCCATGATAACAACCCACAACCTTAGTGACTACCACAACAAGCAATGGTTTACAGCTCAGGACTGTAAGGACTATATTCCATGTGTTCTTGCTCTTGGATATTTACTGAAGGAATACCCACTCCTCCCAAGGAGGTCCTCTTGACAAAGAGCAGTGTCAAGCAATAGATCAGACCTAACTAATTTTACCTGAAACACATCTATGGATGCTATGTGTTACATAGACTTACATTGTTGCTGTAAACAGGATCTGATATGAATGTACCACAAATCACATAGCAATAGTTGAGAATGATTATCTCTTAAAAGGAAGAACAACAGAAAAAAATGTAAAATTACAAACATTTCCCAGAAAATATTCCTTCAATAGTTCAAGTGATTTGCATTTTATTAGTTCTGCCCTATCAGACAGATACATATCTGTCCTGAGAACCCCTGAGTAATGTGAATAATGGCAACCTTTATTGTTTTCTTACTTGATACAATGTGAGTTATGCTCAATATTTATCCGGAAAACATATTTTATCAAAATTATTTAAGGAAGGCACATTTTTAGAAGCTTCTTTGTATTTATATCATTAGATGTAATTTGCTTAAGTTTTGGTAATAGATAAAATCAAAATACAGAATGCTGATATTAATAGGGAGTTGATTATGAAATAGAATAGGATTTGAAGAAATTTAATAATAGAGATTTAATCTAAATTAGAAGCACTGATGAGCAGAATTGACAATACATAGTAGTACATGTGCAAAAGGGAAGCTGTCTTGAGAAATTAGCCATAAATATAGGGAAATGTATAATGAAGAAGAAATGGATACAGAAAGATGACAGATACAAAACAGAAAATGGAACTTCAATATTTAGATAATTTCTGTCACAAATAACAAGAGAAAATATTTTATGAGAAACACTTTTTAAAAGATACAACTTTCTGGAGAGAAAAAAATTAAATGAACTTGCACATTAAAAAATTGATTGTCAGAAAACTCAAGATGAAATACAGTCCCAGCAATGTCATATATATGTGACATTCAGATTCCATATAATCTGAATTTAAAGAGATGTTTTTCAAGTATCTAAGGAAAAAAAGAAGATACTTTCATTGTTTAATTTATCATTATGGCCTCAGACTATTGCTATACTTTGTGAACTGTAAGTCAACAAAACAATGTCTGCAGATGTTTGAAAAAATGTTTTGAACCTAAGTTGCTATATTTATTCAACTTATCTTACTTATCCAAAGACAATAAAATTACATTCTCATACTTCCAATGCTAAAACAGCATACTACATATATTTCCCCTAATATAGTCCAGATACAAAAGTTTTCTAAATATGCTAAAATGACTTTTATAATCCTGTATAATGAAAAATCAATTGTCAGGATTTTATTTTTAAAAGTAAAAAAATATAATAACAAAAATGTGAAATTTAGGGGTCAAACAGGAAGAAATGATAAAAGGCTTAACTTTTGACAATACAACATGGGATATGTCTTAAAAAACCAGCAATTTATAAATGGAGAAATACAATTAGGGTATATCCAAATGATAGATAATTCAAGAGCACAGTTTTGCAAACTAGTCAACAAACAATATATTTTTCTGTAGTATTTTGCTTAGGTAAATCTTACTAAATGTATTAAATAAATAATACATATCATGTACATGTTGTATATATTTTAATATATATTCAAGAATTACAGAAGATTGTAAAAATGACATACTAGGCCTACTGCCTAAATCTAATATTTTCCGAGCAAAGAAACAAAAAAGAAAAAAACTGATTCTCTTACTAGGGAAGAGAAAGGCCAAGATGAGCCTGCAGCATCTTCTAGTGGAAGAAAAAGTCCTTGTAAACCAAATCAAACCAAACCAAACAAATCACTCTAAGACAAAGGGAATTGCGGCCAACCGAAACAACTCTCAATTGCCAAAGCAGAAGCAATGTAAGCAACCAAGTAAACTAGTGTTTTGTATTATAATCCAAAATAGAATAAATACCCAATACCATTGGTTCATTGTTAAAATCAATTAAGCAATTGACTTTATTGGTGTAGACTTATTTCAATCTGTCTTCATTTTAAATGTTCTCTTTGTGTAGTCAACAAGAGGACAAGTTTAGGTAAGTTCAGCATCAGGGTAAGCCATGCTAGTGCAAATGCATGGTGGAATGAATAAGTAAACAAGAAGGTATAAATTTCCCATACAGAAGAGTTACAAATATTTTACTCAGCTATCATACCCTCAAGAAGACACTGAAAAACTCACCTCTTAAGCATTGCCTGTGCATACTGAATGTCTTCCAAATGGTACAGTATAAAAAGTTGGAGGAAAAGAACAACTTTGTAATGGAGAAATCTGACACAAATTACATTAGTTAGGTCTGTATATCTTCATAATTGTTCTGTAAATCTAAACTTTTCTAAACAATGAAGTTCATTATCTAAGTACTATGATATTCAGTTATTTGTGGATTATATTAGTGCATTGAATTTATACTATTTTTTCAATCAGAAAGTGCTATTAAAAGCTTATTTAAAGAGAAGACAATTATTGTTACTCTATACATAAAGGGTGCACTGAGGAAAAAAGAGGAAGTTAGTAATACATAAGAATAACCTCATGCCTCTAATCTTAGCTGCTTGAGATGCAGAAATATAGAGGATCACAGTTTGAGGCCAGTTTGGGAAAAATGTTTACAAGACCCCCATCTCAATAAAGGTTGAGCATGGTGACTTGTGCCTGTCACTCCAGTTACATGGGGAAGGACAAAAGAAGGATCGTAGTTCAGGCTGACTGAAAATAACCAATTCAAAAAGACTGCCTGAACATCTGAAGTGGTAGGATGCCTGCCTAGCAAGCATGAGAACTTGAGTTCACCTTCCCAGCATTGAAAACAAAATTTCAAAGATATAGCTGTGTATTGACTCACTATTGAGTTCAAATGCCACCTTAGAAAGTTTTGCATTCTGAGAAAGTTGATCTAAAATAAGAATCATATTTTGAGTTGCCAAAGTCTCTAGATATCATGCCTATTTTCACTATATTTTAGACAGTATGTGGTGAAGACAAAGTAGAATGCTCACAGAGTTAATAAGGCATAACTTTTTTTTATCAGCTATCACTCACTCACCCAATCAAAAGAATATGCATTCAAAATCTCCATATTTTGGTAATCCACTAATCCTATCCAAGTTGTCCCACTTCTAGGTTCTTGATCTTTTTCTCCAGTTCCTTTGCCTATGATTATTGATTAAAACCTACTTAGCCTAGGATTCCTTTTCCTTTTTGAAAATATAATATGTCTGGGTGCTACTCAATGCTATGTCTTTAACTATCTTCCATCTTCCCAAATTTCCCAAACATACGCTTCTATATGTATACCCCATTATATATTGGTATATCTGTCTTGACTTTCTTTTTCTTTGTTTGTTTCTTTCCTTCATCTTCTATCTTCATCCATCTGTCTATATCATCTATCTATCGTCTACCTATCTGTCATCTATCTTCCTACCTATCCATCCATTCATATCATCTAAGAGATATATAAAAATTAATGTAGACATCTCCATTTCTTCACTTTTCTAAAAGTTGTTCCTTCCCCTGCTTCTGTATCTCAGCATATCACCCATTTATTTAAGAAAAAAAATCTCAAGGCCATAATTGATTTTTCTTTAGTTCTAAATCTACCAGATCTAATCCTTTGTCACTCCCATCGTGTTGTATTCCATAAACCTCGTGACACTTCTGGATTTACCTTATGAATCAAAGTTATTACCATCTCTCCTCTAGAATTCTGCAATAATCTTATCTTCTTTGCTTAGTTTTGAAGTCCCAAATCCATTTTGTCAGAAGCCAAAGTGATTTTTTTAAAAAACGAATCAGATAATTTTCTCCTTATTTTTCTGCATCACCTACTACTGACTTTATACTGTATTCTTAAATATTGCCTTTCTTCACTCTCTTAATGCATTTCAAATTCATACGTATCTTGAATCCTTACCTTAGAAAATTTGACACCATGTTCATTTATTGATAGTCAATTTTATATTCTCATATATCACCTCAGTGTAGCTGTCACAAATCACTAATTCTAAAACGGCCACTTGTTGTATATTATCACATCATGCAACTCTCATAACTGCAGAAGGTAACACTTCTCAATATATAAAATATGTTTAAATATATAAATAAATAAAATCCAATTTTCAGAGCAGTAAGGATTCCTGTCCTAATTACTGAATCTTCAATTTCTAGATTATCTAGCATATAGTATGCATTAATGAATGTATCTATGAATGAATGAATGGGTAGGAGCTATAACAATAAATCCATGCTTTGCTCTTATTGCTTGCTTCTTTGGGAAACACATTCTACCCATAGTACCTCTTCATATTCCCTTATTTAATAATTATAAAATAATCTACTGTTAGTATTTTTGAAGACATATGATTATATCTTAGCATAAAAATATTCCTTGAAAACTTAGAGACACTAAAATTTAATGAAAGGAAAGAATTAGAATTTAATTTGACATTCCATTGGTGTTTGAGAAGTGCTAATTTTCATCATCTTCTTTCCCAGTTTTTATCATTTTACCCAGAGAAGACATAGGTAAAATATAATATATACTTTAAATGTTGTTATCATACCTGAGTACATTTTCCTCATTTGACAAATGAAAATATAAGTAAATTGCATAAAATGTGAATGTTATTAACTGATCCAACTTATCTTATATTGAATACTCATCAGGCAGAGAATCTATTAATGGTAAAATATGTAGGTTCTCTAGACAGGTATCAATTTCTTTCTTCAATATTTTAGGATTTTCACTGTAAAATTCTTTACCTCCTCATTTAGGTTTATTCTTAGGTATTTAATTTTTCTAAGACTGTTTTCTTTGAAACTTTCTTTTTCATAATGTTCATTAAAGGTAAATAGAAAACCTACTTATTTTTCTTGGTTGATTTTGTATCTACTACTTTCCTAAACGTGTTTTTTCAGATCAAAGAAAATTCTTGGCAGTGTCATTAGTTTTTGAAGAAAATTTCATGATTGTTGTTTAGTTTCTCTTATGTACAGGTTCATATCATTACAGATAATTTGCCCTCTTCTTTTCTTATTTGTATCACTTTCATTTTTTTCTACTGCTTAATGCTGTAGATGATAATTTAGGCAATAATCTAAATAAGAGTGGAGAGATTGAACACTCTTATCTCATTCTTGATTTTAAATGGAATAGTTTCAGTTTTTCCTGTTTTAATAGGCTGTTGGTAACACACTTGTCATTTACAACCTTTGTTATGTGGAGGTGTAATCTTTCTTGTCTACTTTTTGCGGGGCTTTTATTATGAAGGAATGTTGAATTTTGTCACCAATGTTTTCTGAATGTATTGAGATCAGCATATAACTTTTGTCATTAACTCTAATTTGGGCTATATTTCATTTATTAATTTGCCTATGTTGAACCATATTTGTATCCTTGGAACAAAACTTGTTCATAATGCATGAACATTTTAGGGTTTTTAAAAATTCAGTTTGCACATATTTTACTGAAATTTTTTGTCTATGTTCATCAAGGAAATTGTTCTATAAAATTCATTTTTATTGTTTTTCCCTCATCCAGTTTTGGTATCAGGGTAATATTGGTTTCAAAAATTGAGTTTCATAGCATTACTTTCTTTTCTATTCTATGGAAGGAATATTTTGGAGAACATTGATGTTAGTTCATCTTTAAAAGTTTGGTAGAACTCAGGAGAAAATCCATTTCATTCTGGAATTTTCCTTGATGGGCAACTCTTATCAATGCTTAAATCTCATTGTTCAATATATATATATATGTTTGGTTAATCTGTTTATGTCATATTGGTGTTATTTTGGTAGATTTTATGTATCTAGAAATTTATCTATTTCTCCTCCACTATTCAATTTGTTGGGATATGAGCTTTCAAAATATTCCCTAGACATTCAATTAATTTAATGGGTAGCTTTTGTACTATTGCATTTTCATATGTAATTTCATTAATTTTGGTCTTCTCCCTTTTTCTTTTGGTCAGTTGGCTAAGAGATTGTCGATCTTGTTTATCCCCTCAAAGCACAAACTCATTGTTTGATTGGTTCTTTTTATTGTTCTGTCAGTCTCTGTTTCACTAATTTCTCCCCTAATCCTCAATATTTTTCTTTCTGTCTACAGATATGAGCATTAACATATTCTTATTTTTCTAAAAATTTGAGGTGCATGGTTAGGTTATTTATTTGACATCTCTCTGAACTTTTAATGTAGGCATTCATAAACTTTCTTCTTAGCACTGCCTTTGCTGCATCCCACAGATTCTGGTAAATTATTTTTCCATTATTTATTTATTTATTTTAATTTTTTTTTAATTTTTTAAATTTTTTTGTTGTTTTATTATTCATATGTGCATACAAGGCTTGGGTCATTTCTCCCCCCTGCCCCCACACCCTCCCTTACCACCCACTCTATCCCCTCCCTCTCCCCCAACTCAATACCCAGCAGAAACTATTTTGCCCTTATCTCTAATTTTGTTGAAGAGAGAGTATAAGCAATAATAGGAAGGAGCAAGTCTTTTTGCTGGTTGAGATAAGGATAGCTATACAGGGAATTGACTCACATTAATTTCCTGTGCATGTGTGTTACCTTCTAGGTTAATTCTTTTGGATCTAACCTTTTCTCTAGTTCCTGGTCCCCTTTTCCTATTGGCCTTAGTTGCTTTTAAGGTATCTGCTTTAGTTTCTCTGCATTAAGGGCAACAAAATGCTAGCTAGTTTTTTAGGTGTCTTACCTATCCTCACCCCTCCTTTGTGTGCTTATGTTTCCATTTTGAGTTGAGTCCAGTAATTCTTAAATTTCTTTCCTGATTTCTTCAATTACCCACTGGTCTTTCAAAAATATAGTACTTAATCTCCATTTGTATAGTTTCTGTTGCTATTATTTCTAAGTTTCCTCAACTGTAGACTGACAGGACATCAGAAATTATTTTACTTTTATGATTTACTTAATGACCTAAAATGTGCTCTATTTTGGACAAATTTATCTGGGCTGCTAGGAAATATGACTATTCTCCTTCTATTGGATGGAGTACTCTATTGATGTCTGTTAAATCCATTTGATCTATTGTGCTGTTTTAATCTTTGTTGATTTTTTTTGCCTGGATGATCTATCTATTAATGATAGAAGGGTGTCGAGGTCACAGACTATTATTGTATCTTGACCTATATGTCCCTTTATATCTGTTAGTGTTAATTTCATGAAATTGGTTAAAGTGGCTTGTGGTGTGTATACACACACACACACACACACACACACACACATTTATATAATTGTTACGTCATCTTGATGAATTATTCCTTTTATCGATTTGGAGTGTTCTTGCTTATCCCTTCTAAATAATTTTGGATTGAAGTCAATTTTGTCAAATATGGTTATAACTACTCCTGATGGTTAGATTTCTCAAAAAACTACATACGTTGCTGATACAGAACTTTTTTCATCAAAAATACATTGCCTTGGCTGGTGGAGTGGCTCAAGTGTGAGGTCCTGAGTTCAAACCCCAGTGCCACCAAAAAAAAAAAAAAGAGAGAGAGAAAATGCCCACCCAACTTTAGGATAATTATGAAAAATGTTAAGAAATCTTGAAATTATATCCATGGTCATTAGATAATTTTTCTCTACAGTAGAGAAGGTAGTGCTATGGTCCAGAACATAATGCCCCAAATTATGGCACATTGACATCCTCAGTACTTTGAACTGAAATATACTTAACATGTGTAATGGTCTAGGTCTATTTTATACTCTCCCATTTTCCTCTCCCCAAGGCTTCTTTCTCCTCTGAAGTGAGGCATACAAACCCAAATCATTCTTCGCCAAAATGAGTCATAAAAACTAGAACTCTTGTCTCCCAAAGCAAACCTTTGAAAAGTCACTCTTTCCCATCTACCTCATTCCAGAAGAGTCTCGTTCCATATGGTGGGTCAGAATGATACACAGAGGGATTAAGAAAAATCCAAGCCTTCAGTGTATTATAATTCAGTCATAAGCTTTTGTCCTACCACTTTTCTTTATGGCTGTTCATTCTTCAAGGAACATAACTACACAATTAAAAAGTTATCTCTGGGCTCTTGTGTGTTTATTTCTGAAGTCTTCAGTGCCACCTAACTTCAACTAAGTAGATTATTATGATTTTCTCTTATTAATTTGTCTTTTGATACAAGAGTGTCAGCCATGAGTGTCACAGTTCTCTGCCCCTACAACAGGAATAAAATTAATAAGTAAAAACTTCTAAAAGGCCATTTTTCAGGAATAGTAAGAAATCATTAAGATCTCACATATTATACCATGTTTTTTTAACCTATGAGACAAGAGTGTTTGTAATTAGAGAGTTAGGAACTCACTTAGAAAACATAAATTTGATTCCTACTCAGAGAGAAAAAAAGAGCATTTTTAAGGCAAGGTAACTGTACCCTTCTTTCCATCTATTCCCACTTTCTCCTAGGTCTGTGTTTTTGATACTCAATCCCCTTTTCCTCCTTTTCCTATTTCTCCAACTCCAAGTGTGAAAAACGATAACTATAGAGTATCAGATAGCTTTTCTTAGTGCAAGTGCTCTCTTCCATAGAAGTCATGAGCAAAGTCCAGTCCTAATAACATGTGGAATAAATTTATGAAGGGTAGACTAATCCTGACAAATATCTGATTATGTGGCTACAAACTGTTCATGGAAGCTGAGAGGAGCAGAATCGTGAGTGGATCACATATCCTGAGTTTAAAAGGTAGAAAATACCAGGAAAAAATATTATTAGATCCCTATTCCTAGATTACTTCAGTCAGACCCACTATTAAGCCTTCTTGTATTGATAACCTCTAGTTGTCACTGATGTTCTTCGATGAAAACATTTTTGCTTTCTACCATCCAAATAAACTTCTAAGATCTTTCTGTGTGAGTGGAAGAATATAAATAATTTCAGTCAATTAATTGTGAACGGAAAAAACTCATGTAATATTTCACCAGAATACTTAGTTTCTTATCTGAGACTTTCACAAGCTTTCTTTCTCTCTGATAGTTGTATTGTTAATACTTCAGAATGTGGCTCTTCTATCAACCTAGGCTTGAAGTAAAAATAAATTTTAGCAGAGTGCCTACCTAGTCTGTAAAAATACCTTGTCCAAATATGTATAGCAAGTGTGAATATAGATATGCATAAAAGATGTTAGAAGAAAATTTATCAAATGGAACTACTACTAATTGTTGAGCTGGGAAATTGTTTTCTCTTGATTTGCTGCTCTGAATTTTACAGATTGAATTTAATTGGTATTACATCATTTTCATTAGAAATTTTAGTTTAAATGTGTATGTATATGCACTTGCTTAATGTGTTTGAAACTGCAGGAGCTTGATAAATTAAATTTTAAAATTCTGTATTTGACATCCATTTATACATTGTGTGCCCTTTTGGGTTTTTTCCTTTGGAACTATCCCTTTTTTACTTCAAGTAATTTGATGGACCTTCAATGAAGCAGTTTCAGCTCCACTACAATAGGTAGTTTATTGGAGTCCTTCCAAGAAACAGAAACAATACTCTATGTGTGTATGTGTGTGTGTGTGTGTGTGTGTACGCACAGAAGGAGAGGGGGAGAGAGAGAGAGAGGAGAGAAGAGACAAATGGCTTACATGACTATGAAGGTCTGGAAGTCCATAATCTGTAGGATATGCCCAGGGGAAGAGATGATGTTGCAATTGAAGTACAAAAGCTGTCTACTAGCAGAATTCTCTCTTGCTCAGGGAAGGTCAGTCTGTTCTGTTAAGGTCTTTAATTGGTTAGATGAATGGATGCAGCCCACCCACATTATGGAGATCAATGTACACAATGTCCACTAATGTAAATGTTAATTTCATCTTTAAATCTGCATATATGCCATTGTATATTTCTTACAGGAAGAACATTGTCTTAGATAACCACAATACAATTATCAAAATATGGAAGAAATAATATTTATATAATTCCCCAACCTATACCATTGTCTATATTTACATTTCACAATTGTCCCCAAAATGTCCTGTATAACCATATATTTTGTCTCACTCCAGGATTCAACCCAGATTTACACCTTTCATTTCATTGTCACGTATAATTGGTGTTCTCTTTTTTGGAGTAGCTTTTAAGCCTTTTAAAAATCTTTTGTAACTATGACATTTTGATTTAAAATATATTTTATAGTGTATATTTAAAGCATAACATATCATTAGATGCACACATACAATAATATTTAATGATACAGAAGTAAAGTACATAGCTATTCATTTTTTTGTATAAGAGAAACTAAAATCAACTAGCTCAAAATGAATTCCAAATATAGTTCCATTTTATTACTTATATTGCTCACTTGTACATTAGGTCTCTAGACTTGTTCATCCTATATATCCTCTACTTTGTTACCTCTAAAATGTATTTCCCCATTTCCTTGTGATTTCTTGCAATAACCACTTTTATTCTTTATGTTTGCATGTTTGATATGTTTTAAAATTCAACATATATATGGACCAGTGGTATAGTTTAAGAGAGCTGAAAAGTAAATCCAAGTACAATTTTTGACAAATTCAATAAGAATACACAATGGAACTAGTCTCTTCAATAAATGATACTAAGAAAACTAAACTTCTACATGCAAAAGGATGAAACTGGATTCTTATACCATACATGAAAATTCTCATACCACACTCAAAATATATAAAATACCTACTTCCTTGACCAGCAACTATGAAACTCCTAGAACAGAACATAGTTAAGAGAATTCCCAGACACTGAACTTGGCAGTGATATTTTTTTTTTTTTTTTGGCTAACATACTGAAAGCTAAGACGTTGAAAGGAAAAAATAAATGAATGAGACTTACACCAAACTAAAAAGATTCTGCACCACAAAGGAAAAAATCAACTAGATGAAAGGGCAGCCTATAGATTGGTATCCATATGTTTAATAAGGAGATAATAGCTAAAATTTATAAAGAATTTATACAGCTAAATAAATAACTTAATTAATAAACAACTTGATTAAGAGAAGGGCAAATACTTGACTAGATACTTCTCCAAGGAAGGCATTAAAATGTCAACAGATGTACATATGTATGAAAAGCTCCTCAACGTCATTAATTATAAAGGACTTGCAAATCAAAGCCACTATGGGATCCACCTCATGTTCTATGTGATGACTATATCACAAAGTCAAAAGATAACCAATGGTAATGAGGAATGGAGAAAAGAGAATTCATGTACACTGTTGGTCGAAATGTAGTTTGTTATAGCCATTGTGTAAATCAATGTGGGTTTTCTAAAGAAATTAAAAATGTAATTATCTATGACTCGGCAATCCTTTTGGGCATATGTGGAAAGGAAATGAGACGACATTGTGAACCTATTTCATTTCCATGCTCCTTACAGCATTATTCACAGTAGTCTAGTTAAGGAAACAATCTAAGAACAAACAGAAAAGGAAACTATTCAGTCTTAAGAAAGGGGATATTATCATCTGTCATAATATGGATAAAGACAGAGGACCTTATTAGAAATTAAATAATCCAGAAACAGATAGAAAAATGATATGCTTACATGTGACTCCCCCCTGCAAAAATTATTAAGTTTATATATTAATCTCATAGAAAAACAAATCATTTTTCAGAAAGTTCCAAAAGTATATTTGACCAAAATTTGAGGCAGTCTGGCCTAGTCTAGTGAACACATAAAATTAAAATTCACAAGTAGGTATTAACTGACTATCAAATAGCTCCTATATCCGCTGATAACTGGAGCAGGAATTTATGTCCCTGAAGCAGAGTTACTCTTTGGGAACTAATATGAATGTCAGGAGCTTTTCAAGTGTGAGAGTTCACAAAGTGTATGATTCATCTTTTCCACCTTGCACTGAATGAAATCAATTTTGCATGTTCTATAGATTATTGACGATATTGTTTAAGTAACCACTTAACCACTGAAGTGTTATATCTTTTTGACCAGTGGCATAACCAAGCCATCCTAACAGAGTCCCCTCTTCTTTTTGTAGACATTTTACAGTTGCATTTCTGTCATTTATTATCATCAAAGAAATATAAATAAAGCTTTGACTTATTCTAGCTATATTGCCTTATTAAAGACATGTGATAGGTGTCAGAATCTAGAGTAGTAAATACTAAAAGGATAAAATTTTAGATCCTATTAATAGTGCCATTCCCACACCCTCATTCCATAGTAAAATTAACAGAAATATTATTAGCATTGAAATTCTCATATAATTTTTGGCATCTGCCCTTTGATTCTGTCTGCACAAGTGAAATACCACAGAACATTCCAGTTGAAAATGTAGAGATTTTTAATCCTCTTTACCAGGAGATATTGACATTTCTATGAAAGAACACATTATAAAATTCTTTTACTTTTTGCATTTAACATCTCTGCCTATTATTCCCTGGCAACACGCACATATTCTGTGTCCTCTTAAAATAAATAGCACGGAGGAAATTTTATGTTATGACTAATCTTAGCAACCTGAGTGTAACAGAGCAGCAACCATTGCTACCTGCAGAGTTTGAGAATTAAAACATAATGCACTGGCTGTGTCTGATGATTTAGAAAACAATAGGTCAGCATTTGCCAGTCATTAAAAAATAAGGCTTGTAAAGCACACCACTATGCCAGAACACCATGCAAGAGATTGCTATAAACAAATTGAGACTGGCAGGTTGTAGACTACTGATAATTAAATAGCAATAACTTTAAGATAAACAATAAAGCTTTTTATTATTCATTCCTATTCCATCATATATTATCACATTTGATTCTCACAAAAACTGTTCTATGTAGGTAAAACAAGGATTTGCTATAAAGATTTCTTTTCTCCCTATATAGATCCACATTCCTATGTATATTTTGGAAAAATGTTCCATCCTTACACTACAAGGAATTCTTAATAATTGATGCTGCTGTCTCAACTCAACCATTGGGTTACTTCTCCTTTATTTCTAGCTCTATAATAGAACATCTATTTTGTACTTGTTATCAAGACTTTCACTTGCTCCTATTTCCTTCATGACTAAAAAGATAATGAAGAAACCTCAGGCCTAAAAGTACAGCTTGGAACTCTGCCTAATGCCATGATATTACTGTTTTCTTGCTTAAAGGACCAAACTCCAGATCTCCATGCAGGTCCTGCTATCTGCAGTCAAATTATTGATGCCCACAGAATAATGGTGTGAAGCATGGAGTATAGAGTACTAATAAAGCTGATTGGATGTTAGACAGGTCAATCCTCTGTGCATGCATTACCTCAATTTACCCATACCTACTTTCTTTTCCTTCTCTTGTTTTGTTTCTCCTTTTTAAAATTATTGTTGTGCTGGGTGGGGGTACATTGTGGCATTTACAAAGGTTCAATGTATAAATATATCAATCATACTTGAATTCACCCACTGTTCCCCTTCAAACCTCTTTCCATGATTCCTGGAACAGTTTCATCAAGTACCATTTTTGCTTTACATACAAGTGTATACATTATTTGCACCATATTGATCCTCCTACCCCCTTCCTTCCAATCCTCCCTTCCCACCGGTGCCCTACAGAACCTGTTCTCTCCTGTTCTCCGGTTTCCCACAACTGTTTTCAAGGAGATAATACTCCTCTCCTATTTTGCTGAGCACAATGCTTGATATGAAATAATGACTCTGTGATAGCAACAGTTCCTTATTTCAAAGCTTTGTGTAATGGAAGTTCAGTTTATTTCTTATGCCAACAATTACAGTGCCTGGATTGTATATGTTAGTTTGTATTTTGTCTTAATGAATTGGCTTGCATTTATATTGTTAGGTTCTACATTAACTGGATCCAGTGGTATGACATTTTAACTTCTTTGGATTATTCAACTGCCTACTTCAGATAGACACTCTATAGGAAATATAATAAGAAGTTATAAGAGGGTTTAATATACACATGTACACTTAAATAGATCAGGACATTGCAGTAACAGAATTATTTTACCTGTATCATTCACTTTTCATGCTTCTTAAAATGCAAATCACAAGAAGTTAAAAACTGTTTTTAATTACCTTTGGTATATTTTATAGCAAGCAACAAAGTTACAATTTGCAATGTGATACTTTCTAAAATCTACTTAGAAATAATTTATTCTTTAGAAACAATACAGTTATAAAAGCTTATTTACTTCCTTCTGTAAACTCAAATCACTTTGCTATTTTAATTTACTTATATAGAATATTTAGTTAAATGAAAAATGTATAAGTAGAATGAAGATTTTGTAGACATTTTCTATGGTCAATAAAACAATGTAACAGGAAAATCATTAAATTATTTAGTGAACTTTTAAACATGCTTTATGAAAGCTTTGTTATAATCTTCTGTGAGTTCTCCTTCCATAAGAAGCTACTATACTCCCACATTTGTAAAGGATTGTCAAAAAATAAGTTGATTATTATAAATTGTATCTCACTAAAAACAGTATTTTTCAAATAATTAATGTTCCAAAAAGATGTTATTTTCATGTTTTGTCATCATCCTTTATGGAAATCTTCCTAAAGTATATGTTAAAATTGTTGATCTCAAAAATAATATCTAGTAAAATTATCATAACCTTCTTGAATTAGAAAGAAGATTTTTAAGCATTTGGACTGAATCATTTATACAAAATTCATCAATAATTTCTAAGCTTATGAAACAGATAATAATTCTTCCATTGGTCTAGATTTTTAATTGTTACATAATATAGGTCAAAGATACATGTGATTCACAAACGAGCATAGAAAGTTATTAATCCTGATGAATAAACTCAGAGTTGAAGGATGCTGTTTACTGATAACCCTTTAACTTTTGAAATAGACGAGTCCCCTTTCCTTCATTCTTCTTGTAGTAGCTGGCACATTTCTTATATGAGTTCTTGGTTCTATAGCCAACATTCTGGGATTTACACCAGGACATCTACAACTTCACCACTTATTATCCAATTGCTATGTTTGGTGGCATCCACAAAAATGGCATATGTGGTGAACTGAAGAGATAGAGAGAAGAAAATATTTATTAGTGGTTGTAAGTGAGATATGTTGTGGAAAATTAATTAGGCCAGAAATACTGTTTTTCCTGTGTATAGTAATAGAAGTTCTGAAGTGCTCAGTTGATTCCTGCCATTTACCCAAAGTTAAGGAAGAGCATATAAAAGTACAACTATAATTTTTTTTACAGTGTTGGAGTGTGAACTCAGGGCTTCATGCTGCTAGGCAGGTGTTCTACTGCTTGAGCCATGACTATGGTATTCAAGTGGAATTTCTTAAGAAATATGTGAAGACCAACTAAGGACTATAATTACAGGCAACAGATCATATAGACAATATAATGATACTGTGCCCTCTACTTTAAAAGAAATCTATGTATGGTAGGAAGTAAACTCATTTCATAATTTGTCACCATCACTAAGATATTTTTGGTACATTTGAGCATATTTTAGATATTAAATAAAGGCTGATGTAGTTCAAACTGTGTTTAAATTAAGAAAAGTATAGTTGCTCTCAGTTTGGGGCACCTATCATTGTTTTTTGATCTGTACTGCTTTCTCTTTTGTTTAGCAGATGTTAATTATATAATGTATTGGGTTTCATTGTGATGTTTTCTAAATGAATATAATATGTTTTTATCATATCCACTCCCTCTTACCTGTCTTCCTAATACACATCTCCTACTTTATCATTATTGCAATTGTTAAATGAGTTTCATTATGGACTTTTAATATGTGCATATTTTTTTTATTACATTCTCCCTTTCCCTTTCCTTTTTTTCCATCCACTTCCCACTGGCTCTCCCCCACCCCCATAAAAAGCCCCTTGTCCCCTTTCTATGTTCATGTCTGTTTTTTTTTTTCCTTTGGATCTAGATTCTGCTTATGAGGAAAACATGGTGCATTTGTCTTTCTCACTCTAGCTTACTTTGCCTAACATTATGATCTCCACTTCCAACCATTTTCCTGCAAGTAACATAATTTCATTCTTCTTCAAGGATGTGTAATGCTACACAGTGTATATATACCACATTTTCTTGATCTATTCATCTGTTTATAGGCACCAATTCTGATTCCATTATTTGGCCATTGTAAATAGTGCTGTGATAAACATGGATGCAATTTTTATGCAGGCTGGTACAGAAATTTTCTTTGAAGCTGTACATCCAAAATTACTGATTATTACATGCAATATTTTCAACAAACTAGGTTAAAATATGGAAATAAAATATTCCATAATAATAAATACATATGCTAGCACTGTATAAGAAGATTTTATCTCTCAGAAGTTTTTCTTGTGGCCTGGGAGAGCTCATGGATACTACTCAGCTAGAATTTGCTATGCCTTGTGGTAGGCTACTCCAGAGGTAACAAAAGTTTCTCATCAGATAACCTCTGTGGATTAACTCTGTCAACTCCTGTGATGGTTAGTTTTTATTTATTTGTTTATTCATTTATTTAGTAGTAATGGTGTTTGAACTCAGAGCCTCATGCTTGTGAGGCTTGTGCTCTTCCACTTGAGCCACACTCCCAACCTTTTATTTGCTTCAGTTAGTTTTCAATGGGATCTTCCATTTTTACCCAGACTAGTCTTGGATCATCATCCTCCTAACTATACCTTCCACATAGCTGGAACAGACATACCACCGTTGCTTGGCTTATTTGCTGGGATAGGATCTCCCTAATTTTTTGCCTGATCTGGCCTTGAACCATGATTCTCCTGATTTCTACTTCCTGAAAAAGTACAATTAGAGGAGTAAGCCACTATGTTTCAGTGCCTATGGTATCCAATTTTGGTGCGACATCAATCTAGATTTTGTTTTCTTAGATATGATTTATGTTTAAATCAGTAGGTTTTACTAAAATAGATAATTTTGTATAATCTAGATGGGCCTTAATACCTGTGTAAGTCATTTTTTGTTGCTATGAGAAAATATCTGAGTAAATCATCTTAACAGTAGAAAGATTCATTTTATCCTATGGTTTTAGAAGTTTCATTTCGTGGTTGTCTGGCTCCATTGTTTCTGGGGTTGTGGTGAGGCAGTATAAGAAGTAAAGACATGGTGGAGTAAAGCTGTTCCCTACAGAGAAGTCAATAAGCAGAGAGAGTGTGAGGAGGAATCCAGAGAGAAGATAAACCCTTCAAAGTACACCACACTGACCGATTTTTTTAAAAGTAGTCTCTACCTCCTCATAGCCTCGTCACTTATGAATTCATCAATGCATTCATCCATCACTGATGTTAGCACCTCCATGACTGAATTCCTTCTCAGCAGTGTCACCAGCTAGGGACCAAGCCTTCAGCAGATGTAACTCTGGAAAATTTCAGAATCAAACCATAACAAGACCTTCAAAGCAGGTTTTTTATTAGCATAACTATACAAGGTTATACATTGTGATGTTTGCATACATATTTACAATATATCTTAGTTAGATTTAATCCATTTATCATAGAAAGAAGAAAAATAGAGAAGATGAACTAAATCGAAATACAATACATATATATATATGGAAGTGCCACAAAGAAACTCTGTGTAAGCATCTTAAAGCAAAAATGTCATTTTTTTTCCTTTTTCCTCATACAAAATCAGAGAACATGAGGCTGGCACAGGTCCTGCCTGGGGGTGGGGGAGGAGCTGGTACCAGGAGCAGGTGGGAGGAGGTGGGAAAAGGGTGTGGGAGGGTGAATGTGGTGCAAATACTGAGCACACATGTATGTAAATGGAAAAATGATACCTGTTGAAACTATTCCAGGAATGGAGGGGAGATGAAAGAGAATGGTGGAGGGGATGAATTAAAGTATGATATATTTGATATATTGTAAAACTTTTCTAAGTGCCACAATGTATTCCCACCCAGGGCAAGAATTAAAATAAAAGGATTGTTACTAAAGTTGTATTTGAAGTAGTGGTGAATGGAGGTGATGGTGGTCATGGTGGTGGTAGCTGCAAAGTGGCATTTAGAATGCATGTGTAAATGCAAAAATGATACCTACTGAAACCATTCCACGAATGGGGGAGAAAGAAGACAAAGGAAATCAGTGGAAGGAGTGAATTTGAGTATGATATATTTAATACTTTGTTAGAACTTTTTTAAATGCCACAAAATACCCCTCCCAATATAACAATAAAAACAAAGAAGAATGCATGTGGACTCTCAAAGTACAAATGAATCTTCCAAAAATAAATTTTTTATAAGAAATTGTGCATTTTCTATAGTAGAGCATATTTACTGGTGATCAAAAAATAGGAATTTAATAGAGATCTAATATATTTTGGTCACATTAAAGGGAAAATAATCATTGAGTATTCTAATTAATCTGATATTTCTAAATACCCTCAAACCATTTCCAAGTGGTCATAAAGATTGTAGAATTACACATGCTAGTTTTAAACTATGCTAACATTCACATGCAAAAAAAATCCAATCATATAATGTGTAGTGTGTAAAATACAATAAAAAAGGAAATTAAATGAGGCCTCATAGTCGTGATTTACATTGTCTATTAACATTGAAGTTAAAATTAAATTATTTGGTTTGCAAGTAAGGTGGTTTTTATTACATACTATAAAACTTATGATAATGCTTCTTTTTTCTGGTAATATATGAAAAAGGAGAAATAGTATAGCTATGAAGTTCTGAGTTGACACGGCATTGATGTTTAACATATCATTTGACTTTATTTTGTTCTGAATTTAAGAAGTGACATCTGAAATTTCTCAGTCGGCAAAGTGTTCTGTATCTTTCTATATTTTTACCAATATGTTATTGACTGTATATAAGTATACTTACTATAAGTATTTCAAAAATCAAAGACTGGGTGGAAACTAACTTGTTGAAATTCTTCGTGTGATTTAGCTACTCGAAGTCTACATATTATTTTAGAGAAAACCACTAAATAAATACTTCTTTGCAAATATTGTAAATATTTCAACCTTATACCATTCCTACAAATATACTACAATATTTTGCACTATATCTTCAACTTCATTTTTCTACTGTTTCCTGATTGCATTCTGTTTGACTGCTCTTCAAATTCATTTTTATTTTAGGATATAAGGAAATGACAAAATGTTATTTTTATCTAGACAGATATTATGCTGGTTTTTTTAAGTTATCAAATTCCTGATAAGGATGTATAATGAAAATATTTGTCCATCCAGGCATGGTAGTGAGCACCTGTGATCCCAGGCAGAAAATTCCAAGTTTGAGAGACCCTATTTCAAAAACATAATACATAGATCTTGGTTTCAATCCTCAATACTGCCAAAAGAAAAAAAAAGAAAAAAATGTCAGGGAGAGATAAAATGAATGCAACTAAAGTGAGAATACAGTTTTGCATTTTATCATCTTTAGGGAAAAATGATCATAGAGTAAAATTAAAGATATTTCAACCCCAAACACTTAGATTTCAATTTATTTTCTGTACTTTATAAGAAATATTAAAACGTGGATATTATTTAAGGATCTTATCCCAAGCTTTACTAGGCATTATCACTATTATTATTATTATTATTATTATTATTACAAGGTATGAGAAAGAATGATTTTGTAATATTTTTAAATCTAATTTTAGTCTCTAAGTTATTAAATCAAGTAGAAAAAATAAGCTCTATTTTAGCTGTCAAGGCAGATGCTTAAATACATTTTTATGGCTTATTAAGTCAATAGTGGATTAGTTGTAAAATTTCTAATTTTTGGCACTTATTCTTCAAAGTCCTGAATAGGAAGGAAGAAAGCCTTGCTTCACAATGTGCGTTAAAAAAAAAAAAAAGCGTAGTAAGAACAATGATCTGCATCTGATCTCCTTATTGAGATTCCAAGCAATTCTTCAGTCCTCTGTTTAAAGCTGCACAGACTACAGGGCTGCAGATGTTTGCAAGGAAGGGCATTTGCTTTCACCAGCATTTCCTTGACCACAGGGGATTCCCAGTTGGCTCTGGACAAAAGCAACCAAGGCTTTATGTCATTCCAGGTGTCATGCAGCTAACCTTTGGAGATGCTGGGCTTTTAAAGTAGTCTGACTATTGCTGAACCGCCTTTCCCATGAGCAGGTTTCTTTAGTGTGTTCAGACAGTTTGCAGAGCATGGCAATAAAATGCTTAAGTTAACATTATTAAGAAAATGTAAACAGTGTTTTGATAGATGTCATGATTCCACTCAAAGTACAGACTCAGTTGCAATGGCACAGCTGGCTACTCACTGATTTTAAAAGAGCAGAGAAACTGAATGTACTGTCTTTTATCTCCTTTCTCCAATAGAATCTGGAAATATCCCTAGAGTAATTGTGCAGACACTTGCTTGGATAAAAGGAGAATCTATTATGTGATTAATAGATATTTAGAGCTCAAACACAAGTTCTGCATCAGTAAAGTCTGTATATGTTAGGTGACTTTGATCCCTTGTCCTTCATCTACTTTATTGATAAAAATAATTATTTACAAATTCAATAACTTTTATGTGAAATTTCATCATTATGCTAATATCTAGCTCCATGCTTTGCTCATGAAGTTTTTTGAATTTTATTTATCCTCAAAAGACTGCTTTTATTTTTTAGACATTATTATATTTGCTCTTATGGTTGAGCGGTCCTATTCTCTTTGAGAATCTGCTTTTGGTGGCGTATAAATTTCCCACTGGAAGGTCTTATCCTAGATGTGATTCCTTTTTGAAATTTTCTTTAAAAACCTATTCATTAGCTTTTGAAAATCAGATGCTAAAATCAGTGATGGGTAAATGGAATTCTTAATTTCCTGAAGAGCATGCCCACTGGCACTGTCTTGTTTTTTGATTAGTGCTGACTCTCTAGGGCCAATATTCATGCTAGTAGATATTTGGCTTTCCTTCCTACTCACAATAGCTAACAGAAGGTAGAAAGCTTACCAGTATTCTGTGCTCTGTTTTCTGAAACTCAAACAATAAGCAGTCCATAAGCTTTGCCTGAACATAAGTTCTTCTTTTCATTAGTCAAAAACAGACAAAAAAAACCAATCCAAGCCTCCATAAGACTCACGAAAAGGTTACTTTTCACTAGGCTTTTGCGAAATCTTCATTCTTCCCTTTTTTTGGTTATCTACCATTATCTTCAAATACTACTCTCTTCATAGATAATTTGTTGGCTAGTGCTACAAACCTTATGAGGCCCTTTGAGAATTCAATGCTGTCCAGACCAAGGAAATCCATTATATAAAATATACCTACTTAATTTTCCATTGAGAAACCCCGATCATCCAGAAACAGCAGAAACCATCTTGACAGTCTCTCATGGATATACCTCTTTGTACAGTTAGAAAGTCAGAAAATGGAATGATAGCTCTGTATCCACAACTTATCCTTGATGAAGTGCCCTCAATGTACCTGATGTAGTCTGAAGTACAAAGTTCTCCAAGCAATAAAATATGCTTTTCACATGGCCAGAGTCTTTTCTCTAGAGCTGAAACAAATGAACCATGAAGGCAGTGCTAAGACATCTGTGATTAGCCCTCAACTTGCACCCTTTGTTAAGATTACTTTCCCAGCCATTTCTTGTCAAGATGGATTTTCTTATTTATTTTTTAATTGTTGAGTTGCACATGATTCTTTTTTATCTTACACAAAAAATATTGCTAAAATACTAAGGCTTTAGAAGATATGAGTTTATATTAGGTTATAAACACATAATGATGGAGTTATCAGTATACTGTAAAAATACTTAGAGAGAAAATAAGATCCTATGAAACTAGCGTTCAGGAATACTGCTTGATTATAAACCTACTATTTTGCTATTCACCTTTTTCATAAAAGATAAAAACACGTATTTGCCTAGGTCATATGGCTTGTTCTATTGTTTGAAAGTATCCCCTACAAAATTCATGTGCTGCCAATGTGATAGGATTGAGAGGCAAGGTCTTTAAAGAGTGATTATGCCATAATCCTCTTACTCCAGGAATTATATTAATGTCTTTTTAGAAGAGAATTAAAACGTCACTGGGATAGCTTGCCCTTCAACCTTCCAAAATGTGAGGACAAAGTATATCTCCACTGCAGAAGATACAGCAAGAAAACAACCCTCACTAAGCAACTAAATATTCTAGCTTCTTGATTGTAGAGTGTTCAGCCTTTAGAAATGTTAGAAAATTCACTTGTGTTCTTCATAAATTGCCCAGTATTAAGTATTCTGTTGTAGAGGCACAAATAGACTGAAAGCTTGTTATCGCCAACGTTCATATTTACCTTAGAATGGCTAGTTCTGAGCTTCACTGTATGGATCTCTACCTGTGTTTAGTGTTACCTAAGATCGTGGATTTCCAGAATAATGATAATGCAGTGAAAAATCATGAAAACAGCACTGCCACCATCACATCCAACATCATCATAAATAATGTACCTGTTGAAAAATATTTCTGTACACTAGACACATTTTTATCACAATTAGTAATTGCAAGAAAGATCTTGTTTTCATTATAACAACTACATTTTAACAATGTGCCCCATAGTATGAACAAGGCTAACTTTTGAGATCTTGGAAAAATCATAACCCCTCTAAGAATGATTAGATTTCTTTGAACATAGGAGGTTCAGTCAGGTATTTGCTAACATTTCTTTCCAGCTTTCAGATTCTGTGGCTCTAGGATTTATAGACTATAATTGGGAATATTCTTTAAAATGTTCGTAGGTTTTATTTGGGCAATATTTATCTTACACAGATATACTTAAGACAAATATAAAATCTACAAAGGAACCTAAAAATTGAGAAAAAAAATAACATGACCTTACCATAGAATTTTGAAAGGCAGAACATATTTAAAGATCATAATATAGCTATATATATAACTTATGCTAATCTCTGGAGAGTTGTCAGATTTAGATTTTAATTGAAAATTGAAGTTTGAACCATATTTCCTCTTCAATAAACTATAGCATGACCACAGACATTTACATTTTTGCCAGATCAGCACTATAAACATTGAACAGGCTGGAATAACCTATTGAAACTTTAATTTTTATGTATTGGAGTTCATCTTGCAGACACACAGTTGACACACTCCTAATATCCAAAATTTCAGTAAAAAATGCAAACCAGTATTTTTGTTATTATATTATTCATTGGGAAGGAACAATTTCTTTTATTTCTTGACATGGTAAAAATCAAATGTTAAAAATAAAATCTTACTCTCCATGTATGTTTTTAAAACCTATATCCACATGTATATATTTCTATATAAATATAACTATGTATAAAATATGCTGTATAACTATATACTTTTTACTTTCTCTGTCATTCATGTGATAGATATAGGTAGTTTTGGGAGTCAGCTTAGAAATAATATGCCAAGTGGTAGAAACATTCACTTCCTAAATTCCCAGCTAATTATTTTTCAAGATATTTTGCCATCTAATACAGAATGTACCTTGAACAACTGTTAACATTAGTATATGGATTGTTCCATGCATGAACTCCACATTGTAATATCAAAATATAGAAATCAGTACAATAGAAAACAATTCAAGTGGATATGTTCATATTAACCCTGGAAAAATAGTTTCTCCCCTATTTCAGGGTTAGTGATAGATTGCACAGATATCCCCACACTATTATGCTTCAAAAATTCAGTATGATAAAAAATCAGATCCTTTCAACCTTATTATAAAAGTATGAAATAGATGATAAACTCAAAATAGCAGATTTGAAAAATAAATTAAAGATAAAATGGATAAACAAACAGTCACTCTGATACTTACTGCATGCTTGATTGGGTCTTTTAGAAATGGCTATTGCTGCTGACCTCATTGGTGACCTTATGAAAGTGCCTCCTCCAGATGAAGATGACAGTGCTATGACTGATAGGTACACACAGAACCAAACTGGGGAAGATAAGTTACAAAATTCTATGGAGGTGCTCTGCATGAAACACCTTTCAGAAATAAAATTTGTACCAAACAAATACACACTGAAGAAGGCGCTTCATAAAATAAAAGCTGAATTAAGAGTTATGAATGTCTGAAATGCCTATTTGATGTCCTATTCTCTGTAATTTATATTTATCTCTCAGAAAGGAATATGAGTTTATTGTTTCATATTCTTTCTAAATGCAGATCCACAGAAGGCAATGGGTAAAGAACTTTGTAAAATTTAACAATGTAACTTAAAATTTGTGGTCTTAAAAACAACAACATTCACAAATCGATGCCTTGTTCTTTTTTCATTTCCTAATAACCTTCGTGCTCACTATGTATCCTTTGGTAAGTGAGAGAGGGAAGTTCAGAAAGTTCTAGGCATTACTTCAGGTAAGATAGCTGATAAGATTTCTGATTCCAAATATTGTCTCTCTTTCTGGTTTTGTTTATCATTTTGTTTATTTTTTTATCCAGCTTTACTTAGCTGGATAAAAAGGGATGAAGGGATAAAAAGGTTGAAGGGATGAATACAAGAAGTGACATTCCTTTGGAGAATGGGGGAAATCTACTTTATAAAGAAACTACTTCTGCTTATGTATTTTGGAATAAATAGTGAGTAGCCATCACCCAGATGCTCTTCTAAAAAAAAAAAGAAAAAAGAGGGAGAATTCCTCATTTTGTCCCTTCTGTTCTGTTGCTCAAATATATGTTTAGAGGTATGGAAGCCAGCTGTCAAATGGTAGATCACCAGATGTCCCAATCTAAGTGGTGGCTGAGGGCACAATGTTTAATTCCTGAGCTTGAATTTGTCAATATGTGAACTACAATTGACATTACGAGGGAGCATCACCTTGCTCAGGTTTCTTTTACTGTTCCAGAGGGAGCAGTAATGCTCATGGAAACACACACAGGACTCATGCTGTATTGTTGCAATTTATGCAAACATGGGTTAAAAAGCTTTGGTTAAAAAGTAGATTCATGTGCGTAACAGCAACATGGAATTTTCATTCCAGAGCAGCCAGTTTCCAAGAAGGTTAAAATATAGAATGAAGTAGATATACCTCATGATCCTAGTTCTGTAGAAAATTTAAAGACATGATTCAGTCACTGTTAGTACTTCCATTAATGTCTCCATTAAGACAAGATATCATATAATATGTGCTTTATATTATTTTATATTTTTTTAAAAAAATATAATGTGGAATAACACAAGTTAGGTGAATTATTTATTGTGCCTGTTTATACACTAGGCCAAATAATCAAGACTTTATTATTTTTTTGATGGTATTGAAGATTGAACTCATGGCATTGCACTTGCTAGACAGGTACTCTTCTACTCAAGCCACTTGCCAGCCCTTTTAGTGTTGGTTATGTTTGAGATAGGGACTCATCCTGTGCCTGGGCCAGCCTGAACAGTGGTCCTCTTTGTGCTTCTTCATATAGCTGGGATGACAGGCAGAGACCGCCACGTCCAGCCATTAGTTGAGATGAAGTCTCCTGAACTTGTGCTGGTCTTGAGTGTTGATTGCTACTTCTTACCTTTTAAGTAGGAAGGATTAAAGACAGCGTGCATGGCCTGGGACTTTCAATTTCATGGTGTTTTCATGATAGCACAATTTCCTATGCTCTCTTGAGAGTTATATCCTAATATATGGGGAGACTCTCACCTTCAGCAGAGATGAAATAACAACTATGAACAAAAACAATATGAAATAGTGAGTAGCAAATCCTGCGGGTTTACCCTGCTGATGGTACAGGGTCACATTTGCAATGATGTGATTAAAACTGTCTGAGTACTGGAACGTGACCTATATCCAGGGAGACTGTTAGGATTCTAGAGTATTTTCTTTATTTTTTTTTGTCTGAGTGCTCATTTGTGTGTGGGTTTGGAAGCTATTACGTTTAGGCAAGCAATGCCATAAATTACCAGAATGAAAAAAAAAATGAAGAGCACACACAGGGCGAAAATACTTTGTGTTCTTGTCAGACAGACAGGAAAGAATTCCTAATACATGGGAGATGAGGTAGTATCCTCATAAAAATATTGTCACCAAAGGTTATTTTCTGTAGAGGTGAAGGAAGATAAGCCCTAAGTAAAGGCTACCTAGCAACTCTCCTAAGAAAACTTAAACAGAGCTGGACATGGTGGTGCACATCTGAAATCCCAGCTACTCAGAGGGCAGAGATCAGCAGGATCATGGTACAAGGACAGACTGGGCAAAAAGTTAGCAACACATTAAGTCAGAAGTGGTAATGGACACCTGTAATCCCAGTTATGTGAGAGGCATAGGTAGGAGGATCACATTCTGAGGCCATCTGGGCAAAAATGTGAGATCTTATCCAAAAAATAACTAAAGGCACAAAAGGGCTGTGGGCATCATTCAAGCCGTAGAGCACCTGTTTAGCAAGCAGGGGATCCTGAACTCAAGTCATAGTCCTGCAAACAAACAAATAAATAAATACGTAAAAAGAAATTTCCAACTGATTCAAGATAGCACATTGCTAACAGCTCCGAACCCCAGAGTTCCCACAAACCTGAAGGAACGTGGAAACTGAGGACAATAGAAAGCATATAGCAGGCTCCACAGGCCTTGAGAAGCAAAACTGCTTAAACCTAAAACCAGTGAAGTGATAAAATGCACAGAGAAACTTTTGCAGGTTTGCATTTCCCATGTCATGGGCACTGGGCAGAACACTGGTTCCTTCAGCGGGGCTGGGAGAGCTGAAACCTTACTCACAAGAACTGCACGACCTTTGTTGCCCAACCAACAAAAGCATCCAGTGGGCAGTATGCTGAAGAAAATTGTGGGGACCTGTGAGAAGATGCTGAACCACTGTACAGCAGCCAGGAACAAAGCCATCTCTGGAACCTGTGGCAATCTTCACAAAAATGCATGGGACCATCTCCCCTTGAGCCCATGCAACTCCCACTGCTGCAAATTAGACCTCCACTGGAGCTTGCAGGACCACAGTCAGAGAACGTGAGGGCCTGTGAGAGAGGAAAAGCTATCTACCTGGGAAAACTTACTGAGACCCAGCGGTAGGCCACAGAGTCTGAGGGAATGGGCACAGTGTGGCAGCACTACCAACACTGAGCCATACCTCCAACCCCATCAAAAATTGGATGGCAGCAGGAAAAAACCCTGCACTTGTTGCATAAATACAGTCTGTAAGTTCTGGGGATCTTGAGGGAGGGAACAGAGCAAATGTGAATGGTGTGAGCCTGGCAAGTTGTCAGTATAAATTCCAGAGATCTTAACTTAGATCTACAAACACATCCCTTTCCCCAGCACCAGTCACCAATCAAGAGGTGGGTATCTAATTTAGCTTAATATCCAGTAAGACTCAGACACAGAGGGGCAGAGGAAGAGATACAGCAATACAGAATTCCAAATTTTTACGTAAAATTTAAGTCTGTCGCTGCTGAAACTGTGCTGTACATCTTTTACTGTTTCACTTGTAGCTATTTTGTTGTTGCAGTACATTCAACAGCATTTTTGCATTTCCACTCCCCAATTCTCTCTTTAGACCTATATCCCTCCCTCTACTCTCATTGTAATCACCTTACAAGAACACCATAAACCACCTTTAAGGTTGCAACCCTAAACCATTTCTTCTCTTCCCCTTTTTTCCATCCTCCCCAATTTATACTTTTGACCTGTCAAGCACCAGAGCAATTCCCTAGTTCCCAATCTCCTTTCTCTCTGTCTACACACCCAGAATCCTCCTTCAATATCAATACTTCCAATAAAGGCACTTCTAGATTTTCTCTTTTTTTAAATTTTTCAATTTTGCAGAGTTTATATTTGTCTGTTCAATTTTCTCTCCATTTTTCTCTTCCCTTTAGATCCTATTTTATTACTTACCTAATCTTTTCTGTCTATCCCAGTCTGCCTCTTAATTAACACCTTACATTAGCTCAGCCACCTCCCTCTCCTACACCATAAGCATTTTACGTCATAGTACCACTAGAGCTTTCCATCTGTCTCCACCCCCATCACAACCATTACAACCTTTAGCCTTCCAGGGCCATGAAGATTCAACTTTGCTCCAATAGAAAGCTGAACATATTGGAAAAGAAACAAACTGATCATCATTAGGGATTACTGTGACTTCAAGACTACAGTTTAATATCTGAGACAGCTTTAATAACTAAGCCTCCTTGCCCTATGTAGAATAGGGAGGTAGAATTCAGAATCTTGAGAATAAGAAGCTGAAAGGATTAATATTGAGGCACAACTTCCCCACCTTGAGAAAAGAAAACAGAACTCAACTACCACCCAGTCCTGAATACAATCTTCCATAAAACCCCAATTGAAAGGGTGCAGGGGATTAGAAACTTGAACCAAAAAATAATCTCAGATGCATAAATCTCATGAAGCAGCAAGGTAATACCTCCCATTCAAAATCCAATTCCACCATTAAAGATCTAAACAACAGTGAAGAGGAGGTAATATCAAATATCAAATTTCAAAAAAAATAGTAAGAATAATTAATGATCTCAAAGAAGAGACATGTAAGCTAGTATCTGAACTTAAAGAGGACATGAAAAAAACAACTAAAAGACCTCAAAGAGAATTCAAATAAACAGATGAATGAAATTAAGACCATGTAGAATATAAAAGAGGAAATTCCCTCATATGTGGACATTAGATCAAGGGCAAACACAACAAGGGGATTGGACTATGAGCACATGATAAAAGCGAGAGCACACAAGGGAGGGGTGAGGATAGGTAAGACACCTAAAAAACTAGCTAGCATTTGTTGCCCTTAACGCAGAGAAACTAAAGCAGATACCTTAGAGCAACTGAGGCCAATAGGAAAAGGGGACCAGGAACTAGAGAAAAGGTTAGATCAAAAAGAATTAACCTAGAAGGTAACACCCACACACAGGAAATCAATGTGAGTCAATGCCCTGTATAGCTATCCTTATCTCAACCAGCAAAACCCCTTGTTCCTTCCTATTATTGCTTATACTCTCTCTACAACAAAATTAGAGATAAGGGCAAAATAGTTTCTGCTGGGTATTGAGGGGGGGAGCGGGAGGGGGTGGAGTGGGTGGTAAGGGAGGGGGTGGGGGCAGGGGGGAGAAATGAACCAAGCCTTGTATGCACATATGAATAATAAAAGAAAAATGAAAAAAAAATAAAAAATAAAAAATAAATATTTCATATAAAAAAAAAAAAAAGAGGAAATCAATAAAGTTACAGAAATCCTGAAAAATAGCCAATCTGAAATGAACAGCTCAATATCACAAATTAAAATCTAAATTGAAAGCTTGGCCAACAGAGCAGAGCAGGTTGAAGATAGAGACAAGAGCAAAAAGTAAAGTAGGAGAATTAGAACAAATAGTTAAATACCATGAAAAAATGATAAAAACATATGAATGGATCATGCAAGAAGTATGTGACACCATCAAAAGCCTGAATCTATAAGTCATAAGTGTAGAAAAATGAGATATACATTAGTGGCATAGGTAGCTTATTCAATAACCTAATAGATGAAAACTTCCCCAACCTTAAGAAAGGGAGAGACATCCATGTTCAGTAGGCTAAAAGAACACCAAACCATAAGGACCATAGAAGAAACACCCCAGACAAATTATAATCAAACCATGCAATAAACAGGAGATTCCAAGATGGTGGCTACAGGGAAGAAGCAGAAAGCGAGCCTCCTATAGTGGAACCTTGGAGAGACGCTGGAGACACATTTTGCAGGCAAAATCACTGAGAAGAGGCAAAACTTTGACCCTTCCACACCTCCAGCCGGTGCAGAGAATCTCCACTTCACGTTAAACGGAGAAACAAGGAAGGCCCCTGGGCCGCCAGTCGCCCGCGCCCAGACGGCTTGGGAAGACACAAACAAGGTGAGCTTCACAGTACCGTGTTACTCCCACAGACAAGCCTGGGCCAGAGCAGAGTAGTCCCTGGACAGAACGACCCCTACCCGGGGAAAAAAGAGAAACTGAGTAATAAGCAATAAGAACAATAAAAACACACGGGAAAGAGGGTGGGGTGCACTGAGCACTGAAGATTGGGGGAAGGGAATCCTTCCCAGGACTGTAAATAAACAAGCCAGGCAGGCCGGAGAGGCTCTGGTGGGAGCAGGGGCGCACGCCCAGCAACCAGGAGTGGGAAAGCTTGCGAGAGTGGTGGAGGGAGGAAAACTCCACAGGAGAGGAGGGAAACCCACTTCCCACGTAAGCTGTAAACAAACATGGTGGCTGGCAGGAGCAGCAGCACCGCCCAGGAATCAGGAGCAGGAAAGCCTATAAAAGTGAAGGTGGAAGGAAAACTGCACAAGAGAGAGGGGAAGACCCACTTTCCACATGAACTGTAAATAAACATGCAGGCCTGAGAACGCGGGTGCAGTGTCACCATTCCCAGTGCTTGGAAAGGGGAAAGCTTGTAGCAGAGGCTCACAGGAAAACTCTGAGTAAACAATGCCTGCAGGGCCAGGTGAGTGCTAAGCTCACCCCAGAGATCTGCATAAATAATGCCTCCAGCAACAGCAGGCTGACAGCAGTGGGCAGGCAAGCCACAGCTGCAGATACCATTCTCAGAACTGTCTCCAGACACTTTTTTTTTCGTTTTTTCTCTTTATCTCCCTACCTTTGATGAGAGAACAACTGAATTAACACTGCATGCTGAAAAACTTACTGAAACTGTATTGCATTTGAACTTGGGACACTTGGTGAGGTTTCT
The DNA here is from genome assembly GCF_047511655.1 of Castor canadensis. Taxonomy (NCBI): domain Eukaryota; kingdom Metazoa; phylum Chordata; class Mammalia; order Rodentia; family Castoridae; genus Castor; species Castor canadensis. Next base: position 102,135,578 of record NC_133392.1, on the reverse strand, counting down.
GTGAGTGTGTGTGTAGTTTTGTTCTACTTTATGTGTGCCCTTTGATGAGACAACTACAGAACAACATCTGAGGCACCAACTCCAGGATTGGAGACTGAGATGGACACCCAAATTATTAAGACTGAAACTTCATTGCATTTGAACTTAGAGGTTTTTGGGTTTTTTGTTTTTTTGTTTTTTTTTTTATTTTTCTATTTTTCATCTTACTTTAATTCATTTTTATATATAGACATTTCTTTCATTTACTTATTTTTTATTTTTATTCTTATCTTTATTTTTTTATTTTTTATTTTCAATTCTCACTGGCTCTCTAATGTCTGTTCAGCTTACTGTCCATTATTACACTAACGCTCCCTGTTTATACCTTTGAAACTTTCTTATCTGATACCTTGTTCTGTTTTCTCCTTCTTGTCTGTGTATTTGTTTTCACCCTTTCTTTACCTTCTTGCTTTCCATCTCAGCTCACCCTCCATTCTAAATATTACCATTGCTATTATTACAAGCTAGAAAATGCTTAATTGTACACAGTACAGGGACAGTAACAGCACCAAAGACAATGACGGGAAGACAGAAAAAACAGGAAAACCAGTTTCCCCACAGCAAAAAATTAGCACAGGAACCAGAGGGGAATGAAGAAGACAGATATTCATATCCAGACTCCAACAAAATGAAAATAAACTATGCCAAAGGACCCAATGAAGCCAACAAGAATAATTTAAAAGAATATATACTACAGGTACTCAAAGAGAATTTTGTAGAGATTATACTGGATATGGTCAACCAAAATGTACAGGAGACACTCAAGAAATTCCAAGACAACAAAAATAGAGAATTTGAAAAAGCAAAAGAAGAAATAAAGGAAACCATAGAAGCACTGTATAAACACCAAAGTGAAACAGAGAACATGATGAATAAATGGATAAATGAACTCAGGACAAAAATCAATGAAATTAAAGAGGAAACCACCCAGGATATGGAACATCTTAGAAAAAAAGAATGAAAGAGAACTGCAAAGCAAAACGGAAGGCCAATACAGCAGAATAGAACAAACAGAAGACAGAATCTCAGAACTTGAAGATGAAATGGTAACTAAAGGAAAAGCCAAAGAACTATTCATTAAACAACTCAAGACCTGTGAAAAGAAAATGCAAGAACTCACCGACTCCATCAAAAGACCAAACTTGAGAATCGTGGGCATCAAAGAAGGAGAAGAGGTGCAAGCAAAGCGAATGTGTAATATATTCAACAAAATAATAACAGAAAATTTCCCAAATCTAGACAACGATATTCCCATACAGATGCAAGAGGCCTCCAGGACACCAAACAGACCAGATCATAATAGAACTACCCCACGACATATCATCATTAAAACAACAAGTTCAGAAACTAAGGAAAGAATATTGAAGGCTGTAAGAGAGAAAAAACAAGTAACATACAAAGGTACACCCATCAAAATCACAGCAGACTTCTCAACAGAAACATTAAAAGCAAGAAGAGCATGGGGTGAGATCTTCTGGGCACTGAATGAAAATAACTTCAACCCCAAGATACTTTACCCAGAAAAACCATCATTCAAAATAGATGGAGCAATAAAAGTCTTCCATGATAAGCAGAAACTAAAACAATATGTGACCACAAAGCCACCACTACAAAAGATTCTTCAAGGGATTCTGCACACAGAATGTGAAACCCAACATAACCATGAAAAGACAGGCAACACCAAACCACAGGAAAAGAAAAAGCCAGACAGTAGAGAGTAACCTCAACTTAGGTACACACAATCAAGCCTTCAAACAACTAAGACAACTAAATGACAGGAATCACCACATACCTATCAATACTAACACTTAATGTTAACAGGCTTAATTCACCCATCAAAAGGCACCACTGTTGAAATGGATTAAAAAGGAAGATCCAACAATTTGTTGCTTACAGGAGACCCATCTCACCGACAGAAATAACCGTAGGCTAAGGATGAAAGGCTGGAAGAAGTTTTACCAAGCCATTGGCCCCCGAAAACAGGCAGGACTAGCAATACTTATCTCTGACAAAGTAGACTTCAAACCTACATTGATCAAATGAGATAAAAAAGGACATTCCATACTAATAAAAGGCGAAATAGACCAAAAGGAAATAATAATTACCAACCTGTGTGCACCCAATGTCAATGCACCCAATTTCATCAAACATACCCTGAAAGACCTAAAAGCATATATAAACGCCAACACAGTGGTTGTGGGAGACTTTAACTCCCCATTATCATCAATATATAGGTCATCCAAACAAAAAATCAGTAAAGAAATCCAAGATCTAAAATATACAATAGATCAAATGGACCTAATTGATATCTACAGAACATTTCATCCAACCTCTACACAATATATATTTTTCTCAGCAGCCCATAGAACCTTCTCCAAAATAGATCATATCCTAGGGCACAAAGCAAGTCTCAAAAAATATGAGAAAATAGAAATTATACCGTGCATACTATCTGATCACAATTCAGTAAAAGTAGAACTCAACAACAAAAGTAAAGACAACATGCAAAGAGCTGGAAACTAAATAACTCATTACTTAATGAAGAATGGATCATTGATGAAATAAAAGGGGAAATTAATAAGTTTCTGGAAGTCAATGAAAATGAAAACACATCCTACCAGAACCCCTGGGACACAGCTAAGGCAGTCCTGAGAGGAAAGTTTATAGCCATGAGTGCATATATTAAAAAGATTGAAAGATCCCAAATCAATGACCTAATGACACATCTCAAACTCCTAGAAAAACAAGAACAAGCAAATCCAAAAAAAAAAAAAAATAGGAGAGAAATAAAAAAAAATAAGAGCTGAAATCAATGAAATAGAAACCAAAACAACCATACAAAGAATTAATGAAACAAAAAGTTGGTTCTTTGAAAAAATAAACAAGATTGATAGACCCCCGGCAAACCTGACTAAAATGAGGAGAGAAAAAAACCAAATTAGTAGAATCAGGAATGCAAAAGGGGAGATAACAACAAACACCATGGAAGTCCATGAAATCATCAGAGACTACTTTGAGAACCTATATTCAAATAAATTTGAAAATCTAAAAGAAATGGACAGATTTCTACATACATTTGATCATCCAAAACTGAACCAAGAGGAAATTAATCACCTGAATAGACCTATAACACAAAATGAAATTGAAGCAGCAATCAAGAGTCTCCCCAAAAAGAAAAGTCCAGGACCTGATGGATTCTCTGTTGAATTCTATCAGACCTTTAAAGAAGAACTGATACAAACCCTCCTTAAACTGTTCCACGAAATAGAAAGGGAAGGAAAACTGCCGAACACATTTTATGAAGCCAGTATTACACTTATCCCAAAACCAGGCAAAGACACCTCCAAAAAGGAGAACTATAGGTCAATCTCCTTAATGAACATTGATGCAAAAATCCTCAACAAAATAATGGCAAACGGAATTAAACAACACATCAAAAAGATTATTCACCACGACCAAGTAGGCTTCATCCCAGGGATGCAGGGGTGGTTCAACATATGAAAATCAATAAATGTAATAAACCACATTAACAGAAGCAAAGACAAAAACCACTTGATCATCTGAATAGATGCAGAAAAAGCCTTTGATAAGATCCAACATCATTTCATGATAAAAGAAAACTAGGAATAGAAGGAAAGTACCTCAACATTATAAAAGCTATATATGACAAACCTACAGCCAGCATTATACTTAATGGAGAAAGCCTGAAACCATTCCCTCTAAAATCAGGAACCAGACAAGGATGCCCACTATCTCCATTCCTATTCAACATAGTACTGGAATTCCTAGCCAGAGCAATTAGGCAAGAAGAATGAATAAAAGGAATACAAATACATAAAGAAACTGTCAAAATATCCCTATTTGCAGATGACATGATCCTATACCTTAAAGACCAAAAAAACTCTACTCAGAAGATTCTAGACATCATCAATACCTATAACAAAGTAGCAGGATACAAAATCAACATACAAAAATCATTAGCATTACTATACACTAGCAATGAGCAAACTAAAAAGAATGCATGAAAACAATTCCATTTACAATAGACTCAAAAAAAATCAAACACCTAGGTGTAAACCTAACAAAAGATGTGAAAGACCTCTACAAGGAAAACTATAAACTTCTGAAGAAAGAGATTGAGGAAGACTATAGAAAGTGGAGAGATATCCCATACTCATGGATTGGTAGAATTAACATAGTAAAAATGACGTTACTCCCAAAAGTAATCTACATGTTTAATGCAATTCCCATCAAAATTCCAATGACATTCATTAAAGAGATTGAAAAGTCTACCATTAAATTTATATGGAAACACAAGAGGCCATGAATGGCCAAGGCAATACTCAGTCAAAAGAAGAATGCAGGGGCTATCACAATACCTGACTTCAAAATATATTACAAAGCAATAACAATAAAAACAGCATGGTACCTGCACAAAAACAGACATGAAGACCAGTGGAACAGAATAGAAGACCCAGATATGAAGCCACACAACTATAACCAACTTGTCTTTGACAAAGGAGCTAAAAATATACGATGGAGAAATAGCAGCCTCTTCAACAAAAACTGCTGGGAAAACTGGTTAGCAGTCTGCAAAAAACTGAAACTAGATCCATGTATATCACCCTGTACCAAGATTAACTCAAAATGGATCAAGGATCTTAATCAGACCACAAACTCTATAAAGTTTGTGGAAAGAGTAGGAAGTACTCTGGAGTTAGGAGGTATAGGTAAGAACTTTCTCAACGAAACCCCAGCAGCACAGCAACTAAGAGATAGCATAGATAAATGGGACCTCATAAAACTAAAAAGCTTCTGTTCATCAAAAGAAATTGTCTCTAAACTGAAGAGAACACCCACAGAGTGGGAGAAAATATTTGCCAGCTAAACATCAGACAAAGGACTGATACCCAGAATATATAGGGAACTTAAAAAACTAAATTCTCCCAAAACTAATGAACCAATTAAAGAAATGGGCAAGTGAACTTAACAGAACTTTCTCAAAAGAAGAAATTCAAATGGCCAAAAAACACATGAAAATATGCTCACCATCTTTACCAATAAAGGAAATGCAAATTAAAACCACACTAAGATTCCACCTCACCCCTGTTAGAATATCCATTATTAGCAACACGACCACCAACAGGTGTTGGTGACGATGTGGGGAAAAAGGAACCCTCTTACACTGTTGGTGGGAATATAAACTAGTACAACCACTCTGGAAAAAGATTTGGAGGCTACTTTAAAAGCTAGACATTGATCTACCATTTGATCCAGCAATACCACTCTTGGGGATATACCCAAAAGACTGTGACACAGGTTACTCCAGAGGCACCTGCACACCCACGTTTATTGCGGCACTATTCACAATAGCCAAGTTATGGAAACAGCCAGGATGCCCCACCACCGATGAATGGATTAAGAAAATGTGGTATCTGTACACAATGGAATTTTATGCAGCCATGAAGAAGAACGAAATGCTATCATTTGCTAGTAAATGGATGGAATTAGAGAACATCATTCTGAGTGAGGTTAGCCTGGCCCAAAAGACCAAAAATCGTATGTTCTCCCTCATATGTGGACATTAGATCAAGGGCAAAGACAACAAGGGGATTGGACTTTGAGCACATGATAAAAGCTTTAGCACCCAAGGGAGGGGTAAGGATAGGTAAGACACCTAAAAAATTAGCTAGCATTTGTTGCCCTTAATGCAGAGAAACTAAAGCAGGTACCTTAAAAGCAACCGAGGCCAATAGGAAAAGGGGACCAGGAACTAGAGAAAAGTTGAGATCAAAAAGAATTAACCTAGAAGGTAACAGACACGCACAGGAAATTAATGTGAGTCAACTCCCTGTACAGCTATCCTTATCTCAACCAGCAAAACCCTTGTTCCTTCCTATTATGGCTATACTTTCTTTACAACAAAATTAGAAATAAGGGCAAAATAGTTTCTGCTGGGTATTGAGGGGGTGGGGGAGTGAGGGAGGGGGTAGAATGGGTGGTAAGGGAGGGTGTGGGGGCAGGGGGGAGAAATGACCCAAGCTTGTATGCACATATGAATAGTAAAATAAATAAATAAATAAATAAATAAATAAATAAAAAACATGCAATTAACAGAACAAAGAAGTAATACTGAAAACTGGAATAAAAGAAAAGATAGGTCACATACAAAGGCAACCCCCTTAGAATAACAACAGATTTATCAAAACAAACTATAAACGCAAAAAGGTAATGGAAAGACATTTTTCAGACCGTAACAGAAAAAAGCAGTCAATCTAGACTTATTTAGGCAGTAAAAACTATCCTTCCTAATTGAAGAAAAAATTAAAACCCTCCACAACAAACAAAAGCTAAGTAATTCATGACCATCAAACCAGCACTGCAGAAAATGCTTAAAGGACTCTTACACACAATAGAAGAAACTAGACAGGAAGATGCAAGAATGAATAAGCCATTTTGACCAAGTAGACTAGTAAACAAGTAGTAGGGGAAAAGTAAATATCAAGGGAATAAAAATGACTGGAAATACCAAACACCTCTAAGTACTAACACTGAATGACAATGGTCTCAATGTCCTAATCAAAAGACAGAAGAGCAAATTGGCTTCAAAAACAAGACCCAACCATAAGCTGTTTGCAAAAGACTAATCTCACTGAAAAAAAAGAAAATACTTCCCTATAGTCTAACGGTAAAAAAAGATTTCCCAAGCCTATGGACTCCATACACAGGCAGGAGTAGCTATATTCGTATCTAACAAAGTATAGTTCAGACTAAAATCACTCAGAACAGGTAATGAAGTTCACTATAACTAAAGGAAAATTTATTAAGTGGAAATATAAATTCTTAACATATAAACATAGGGAAACCCAACAACTTCTAAAAAACACTAATGGACTAAATAACACAGATAGACCCCAACACAGTAATATTCGGAGACTTGACTACACCACTGTCTCCAACAGATTGGTCATATAGGCAAAAAATCAACAAAGAAACTTGAAAACAATACACACATTAGATCAAGTGGATATAATAGACATCTACAGGTGGTTTGCTTCAACCAACCACCATTCTTCTCAACATTCTTTTCAGAAGCTCAAAGAACTTTCACCAAAATAGACCATACTTTAGGACACAAAGCAAGTCTCAACAAATTTAAGAAAAATAAATTAATCCAAACATATGGAGATGGAAGAACACACTGCTGAATGACTAGTTGGTCATTGAAAAAATCAAAAAGCTCCTAGAATCTAATGAAAATTTAAACTGTAACCTACCAGAATCTATGGAACACAGCAAAGGCTGTGCTAAGAGGATAGTTTATAGCTATAACTACTTACATTAAAAAAATAGACTTCTCAAATAAACAACCTAATGATATACCTTAAGCTTCTAGAGAAACAAGAACAAACCAAACTCCAAACTAGCAAATGGAGAAAAATAACAAAGATCAGGACCAAGATCAATGAGATAGAGACCAAAAAACTATACAAGGAATCAATGAAACAAAAAGTTGTTTCTTTGAAAAGATTAACAAAATTGGCAAACCCTTAGCCAATATGACAATGTGGAGAAGCGAAATGGCCCAAATTAATAAAATCATAGATGCAAAAGGAGTCATAACCACAAATACTAATGGAATTCACAGGATGATTAAGGAATACTTTGAAAACTCATATTTAAGTAAACTGGAAAATCTAGAAAAAATGGATAAATTTCTATATGTATATAATTAATCAAAATTCAACTAAAATATATCAACCACCTAAATAGGCCAATAATAAGCAATGAGACTGAAGCAGTAATAAAGAGTTCCCCTACAAAAAGAGACCAGAACACAGTGAATTCATGACTGAATTCTACTAGACCTTTAAAGAAGAACTAATGCCAATATTCCTCAAAATTTCCAGGAAATAGGGAAGGAACACTACCAGACTTATTTTATGAAGCCAGTATTACACTCATGCCAAAACCCAACAACGATGTAACAAAAAACCAACAGAATTATAGACTAATGTCTTTAATGAATGTAGACACAAAATTGTCAACAAATTATTGGAAAACAGAATTCAACAATACATCAAAAAGTTTATGTACCATGACCAAGTTGGAGGCATTCCAGGAATGCAAGTATTGTTCAATATATGCAAACTATAAATGTAATACAGCATATAAACAGAAGCAAGGACAGAAATGACATGATCCTCTCAAGACATACAAAAAAAGCCTTTGAAAAAATTCAGCACCCTTTCATGATAAATGCTATGAAGAAACTAAGAATGGAAGGAAAGTTCCCCATCATAATAAATGCTATATACGGGAAACCTAGAGCCAATGTTAAACTAAATGGAGAACAACTAAAACCATTCCTGATAAAGTAGGAAATGAGAAAGGGATGCCCACTTTCCTCACCCTTATTCAATATAGTTTTGGGATTCTTAACAAGAGCAATAAGACAAGAGCAATAAATAAATAAGATTCAAATGGGGAAGGAAGAAATCAAACTGGGGAAGGAAGAAATCAAACTATCTCTATCTATAGACTATATGATCCTATACATAAAAGACCCTACAAACTCCACTAAATAAGGCTTAGAAATCATAAACTCTTTTGCCAAAGTAGCAGGATACAAAATTAATATACAGAAATCAGTAGCTTTCCTGTATACCAACAATGAACAGATTGAGGAAGAAATCAGAGAAACAATCCCATTTATAATAACCTTTAAAAATAACTAGAAACAAATATAGTGAATGTAGCCAAAGGCCTTTTCAATGAAAACTACAAACCACTGAAGAAAAAAATTGAAGAAAACATCAGAAGACAGAAAGACCTTCCATGCTTGTGGATTGGCAGAATCAACATTGTGAAATGGTAATAGTTTCAAATGCAATCTACATACTCAATGCAGTCCCTATCAAAATCCCAATAACATTCTTCACAGAGCTAGAAAAATCAATACTAAAAGTCATATGGAAACACAAAATAGTCAAGCAGTTCTCAGCAAAATGTCCAATGCAGGAAGTATCACAATTTCCGACTTCAAATTGTACTACAGAGCCATAATGATCACAACAGCATGGTATTGGTACAAAAACAGACATGAAGACCAATAGATTAAAATAGAAGATCCAGACATTAACCCACATAGGTACAGTCAACTGATTTTCAACAAAGGAGACCAAAGCACATGATGGAGAAAAGACAATCTTTTCAACTAATGTTGCTGGAAAAACGACATCCACATGCAGAAGACTAAAACTACATCCCTATCTCTCACCCTGTTCCAATCTCAACTCAAAGTGGATCAAAGACCTTAATATAAGGTCTGATACTTTGAAACAACTACAGGAAGTAGCTAGAAATTTACTGTAACATACAGGCACAGGCAATGACTTCTTAATAGAATTCCAGTGGTTCGGTACCTAAGAGAAAGAATGAATAAATGGGATTGAATCAAACTAAAAAGTTTCTGCACATCAAAAGAAATAATCACTAGATTTAGCAGACTGCCCACAGAATGGGAGAAAAATCTTTGGCAGCTATTCATCTAATAAGGGACTAATACCCAGAATCTATAGAGAATTTAAAACCTCAACACTTAAAGAATCAACCATCCCATTCAAGAAATGGGCATATGAATTGCATAGGGTATTTTCAAAAGAAGAGGTGCATATGGCCAATAAGTACTTGAAGAAGTGTTCAACTTCTTCAAGGAAGTTTATACAGGGAAGTGTTCTTCCCTATGTAAAAGAAATGCAAATCAAAACTACAGTAAGATTTCATCTCATCCCAGTTAGAATGACCATGTTCAAGTGCAAAAATAACAAATGCTGGTGAGGATGCACTGAAACAGGAACCCTATACAATGTTGGTGGGAATGAAAATTAATACAATCATTATGGAAAGCAGTATGAAGATTTATCAAAAAGCTAAAAGCAGAAATGCCATATAATCCAGTGATGGCATTCCTGGGCATATATCCAAAGGATACGACAGAGACACTTACATACCAATGCTTATTACAGTACTGTTCACAGTAGCCAAGCTATGAAAACAACTCAGATGCATTACAACTAATGAACGGATTAAGAATATAATGTGATATAAATGTAGTTTTATAAACTAGATATAAAACTAGTTTATAGATTATGTAGATTATATAAAGAATATAATGTGATATAAATGTAGTTTTATTCAGTTTTAAGGAATGACAGCATGTGGTTTGAAGGTAAATGTGTACAATTGAAAGACTACATGTTAAGTGAAATAAGTCACGTTCAGAAGGATAAAGGCTGCATGTTTTCTCTCATATGTGGAAGATAGATTCAAAAGATAAACATATACACAAAAATAAACATGATCATATACAAATGTATACATAGAACATATTTGTAATAGTAGAATTATGTTATAGAACTTGGGAAAGGACAGAAAGGAAAAGGGAATTGTACAGTGTCAACAAAATCATAATACATAATATCTGTTTAGGTAGGATATAAGGATATGTATTGAAACCTGTTGAAAAGTCAGAGGTGGGAAGTAAGGGGCAAGGGAGAGTAATATAAGGGGTTGAAGAGCACAAATAAAGTATATTCACAAGGGATATATTGAGAAACCCCTTTGAAGATCAACTTAGATATTAATAATGAAAGAAGGACTGTAAAATTTAAACAGTGTTGAGTGGTATATGTGGGAGAGAGGGTAAATGAAGGAAATTAAGATGAGGGAATATGGTTGATGGACTTCATATATTTGTACAAAATAGAACAAAGAAACTTCTTGCAATTGCTTTAAGTGGGGTAGGGAGGGGGGGTGGAGGGCAAGAGACTGTGGGGTTGACCTAATGAATGTACAATCTAAGCCTATATGGAATTGTCACAATGAACTGGCCTTGTACAATGAATATATCCTAATTTTAAAATTAATAAAAATTTGCTAAATGAAAAAGGAAGTTTCAGAGGTAGTAAACATAATAACAACTACATGACAGATGAACACAATGCTAAGAATCTGTCTGTATAGCTATCCTTATCTCAACTAGCAAAAAAGCTTTGTCTTTCTTATTATTGCTATGTCTATTCAACAAAATTGGAGAAAAGGGCAGAACAAGTTCTGCCTGGAAGCGAGGGGGTGAGGGGGAGAGACAGGGGATGGGGGGATAGAAATGGCCCAAGCAATGTATGCACATGTGAATAAATGAATAAAGAAAAAAAATAATAAAACAGAAACAAAGAAAAATCCCACTATACTTAAAGGGATGAAATAGACTCCAGCATTCAACAAAGTGAGTAACTTGACATCCAATTAAAAATCACTAAAACATTAAAAAAGAAAATGTATAGCTAGGAGAAAGATGAATCAATAGAAAGACACCCCCAAATTACACAAAATTAAATGAATAAATAAGAACATTAAAATTGCCATTTTAAGTATTTTGTATGTTAAGAAAGTGAAAAAAAAATGCATGAACATAAGGGTGATGTGGAAAATTAACAGCAGTTAGGTAAAATATTAGGGAGTTTATACAATAATAGACTGTATCATAAATATTTTTAAAAAAGAAAAACACTAGAAAATATAAACAGACCTTCATTGATCTTTAGGACATTACTAATTAACCTTGTGTGTGAGTGTGTGTGTGTGTGTGTGTGTGAATTGTGGTCCCATTTGAGAGAAAAGGAAAGTATTAGAAATTGGAAATATTAGAAATAAGGAAAGTACAGTGCTATGGTAAACCCACAGATCCAAGGCATTCAAGGAGTTTTGATCTGAAGAAATATAAAGACTAGCATACCAAAGTGTATTGTAATTAAATGTCCATAATGCTTTGGTGACAAATCATCATAAAAGTAATCAGATAAGCAATGACAAGATATGTAGATGAGGAAAAAAGAGCAACAATTAACTTCCTTGAAGACCTGCATAGCACAGACAGCCAAATTCATCTAATTGGTATGTATATAATACATCGTACAACCATTGACAAAGACATTGTTTTCTAGTACATATGGACAATTCATACTGAAACTTTCTAAATCATGAAAAAATTCCTTACAAATATAGAATATGTGAAATCATGCAAAATGTGTTCCTGAGGTCCAACAAAAGTAAAGTGTACACAAATAACATATCAGAAACATCACCTCAACTTTTTAGAAATATTTCTTTAAAAATCTTTTATGTTACTCCTGGGTCAAATACAATATCAGAAAAGAAAGTAGAAACTATTGCTTGCTTAAAAAAATAAAATAAAATTGCAAAATTTGTTGGGTTAAATCAAAGAGGTCTGAGGGAAATGTAAATTTTAAATTTATTGAATAAATATAAAATTTTCATATGAACAATATTAACTATCTGAAGAGACTAGAAATGTCAGACAAAACAAATACAAAGATGTAAAGAAAGTAATAAATATGAGCTTAAATCAATAAAAGAGAACACAAAATACACCAGTAAAGAAAATCAATGTGAAAAAAAATTAAAAGAAAGTCTATCAATCATGTAAAGAGAGACAGAGAGAGAAAGAGAGAGAAGGAAATAGTATCAATGTAACTTGGGGATATTTAGAGTTAATATCACTACAAATGTACTTGAATATTAAAACAACAATAAAAGAATATCACAAACATATTTCTTCAAATAAATTTAACAACTTAGATGATATAGACAAATTCTACTAAGAATACAAGCAAAAGTATGTTAAGGACAAAACAAATAGCCTAAATAGTTTTGAACTTATTCAATAAATTCACATTAAAAAGCCTGTCAAACTTCAAGATCAGATGGCATCACTGATGAATTATAATCACTATAACAAATGTTAACAATAAGAAACAAAAACTATTAATAATTCTACACTAAAAGAGGACCAAATGCAGTAAATTTAAATTCTTCTTATGGATGATCTATTGCCATTCAAAGAAGACAACCATATTAAGAAAAAACAGATCAATAACCCACAAGGAAATATATTTAAAAATCAAATTCTAGCAAATTAATCCAGCAATATTTAAGATTGATTGTACATTTTGACATTGATATTTATTCCAAGAATTCAAAATTGGTTTAGCTTTGGGAAAAATCTCAATGTAATTCACTCTATCAAAAATTTTAAAGGAATGTCATGATTCTCTCAATAGATGCAACAAAATATATGACTAAATTGAACATATACTGTGTTCTTAACACTATATGTTAAGGATACAAGGACATGTCAACATTGTGGAGAATCTACCGAAATACAAACTAAAAGGATGCATTCTTCTGTGTCATAGGGTTTGGGTTAAAATAAAGGCTGATTACTTTCAAGGTTCTTTTCAGACATTAATACAGATCAAAACCTGTAACCTGTGTGATAAGGCAAGGAAAAGCAATTAAACATGTATATTAGTAAAAATGACTAAAATTATATTCATGGTCAACATGTTCATTTAAGTAGACGATCATATGGAAGTAACCCAAGGAGAAAATTCCTAGAGGTAAAAAGTGGCATTAGCAATGTTTCAAAATAAAGGTTTTAATATGGTTAATGTGTTCCCCAAAGGATCTTGTGTTGGGAATTTGGTTTTCAGTGTTGTGACTTTTTGAGAAGGAAATTTTAAGAGGTGTAACCCAGTGGGAGGTCCATAGGTTGAAAGAGATTAAGATATTCCTTTGGAGACCTCAGATAGTCCTCAGGATACTCTGAACACATCCAATTTCTCATGCCCTGTTTGCAATGTGACCACTTGCTCCCGCAGACAAATCTACTATTATAATCTACTGTAAGTCAATACAGCCAAGGAGAGGCCCTTGTCAGGATCTCTGCCCTTTCAATCTCTAAAATAATGAAGTAAATAAAACTCTTTCTTCATAAGTAGCCTGCTTCAGGTATTTTGTTATGATACTGGAAAACTGACTAATAAAATGACCAATTTTATTATATGTGAAATTTTTAAAATTTCAGTTTAAATAAATTCAAAATAAGAAATACTTAGAAAAATCATAACAAAATATATTCAAGACCTATATACTTAAAACTATGAAATATTGTTGAGAAAAACTAAAGAATACATAAATAAAAAGGTCATACTGAAGGATCAAAAGAGTAAACATAATTTCATTGCAAATTATTGCTTATATATGATACAACCCCAGTCAAATTATAATCATATTTTTCTTATAGAAATAGGATGATTCTAAAATTGAAAATTTCACATTGAAGTGATGAAAAATTGAAAAAAGACACATTTTCACATTGAAAAATGATAATATGAAGTATTTACCCTACCTGATTTTGAAAGTTACCATAAAACTAAACCATTCAAGAGAATATGGTCTGAGCATAAAGGTAAATATACATAAATGTCACAAAGGAAAATGTCCCCAAATAGGCAAACACACATATGGCCAACTTGTTTTCAAGATAAGTGCAAAAGTAATTCAGTAAAGAAATGATACTCATTTCAACAAATGGTACTGATAAAACGGACATTCATATGCCATAAAGTGAATTTTGACACACACTTCATTATATATACAACAACTTCAAATGCAAAATAGACTGAAATAGAGGTGCTACAATTATAAGAAAATATAGAGAAGGACATCTTAGTGGTCTTGGGTCAGTTGATGATTTATTTAATGGTCCCAAAGACATGTTAGAAAGGAAAATTTGGTGAATTGATCTTCTGCAAATTAAAATATTTTCTTTATAATCAGAATAATTAAGGAAAATCAAAGGGCAAGCTACAACTAAAAGTTATTTCCTTGATAAGTTCATATTCTCTAAAGAATTAGGGTACAAAATAAATAACTACTAAAATTTAATTTAGGGAGGCCACAGTGGCGCATGCCTGGAATCCCTTCTACTCGGGAGGCTAAAACAGGAGGATAGTGACATTGCGGTCATCCTGAGCATATAATGAGACTCTCACCTTAAATATACATATGCAACTAATTACTTAAAAGCTTAAAAGACATGAATAAACAATTCCTTTAAAAACACAAATAAGTGGTAGATGGTAATGACTGGAACCATCACCATTAACCCTTAGGAAAATGCAAGTAGTAAATACATTCTGGCATCTGTTCACAACCATAATAACGCCCCTAACTGAAAAGACAGACATGTCTGGTATTCAGTGAATGCAGTGCAACTGGAATTCTCATATATTTCTTGTGGGAATGCAAAATGCTACAGAAACTTTGGAAGATAATTTGGCAGTT
The DNA here is from genome assembly GCF_047511655.1 of Castor canadensis. Lineage (NCBI taxonomy): Eukaryota > Metazoa > Chordata > Mammalia > Rodentia > Castoridae > Castor > Castor canadensis. The sequence goes on along the minus strand of NC_133392.1, from coordinate 102,120,329 downwards.
CTTGTAAAATTAAATCTATCACATTCCCCAGCAATTTCATTCATAGATATTGGAGAAATGAAAACACACATAGGCACAAATAATTTTATGTTAATATTTGCTACATATTGATTAATAATAACTCAAACTAGAAATAACTAAAATTATACACTGACTTGTGAATGTAAGAGAAAGAAATGAATCATTAATATGGTCAACCACATGAATAATCTCAAAAGCTTTATACTAAGTGAAAGTATCCAGTCATAAAAGACTATACAATGTGTGGTTTCATTTGTATTATGTTAAGTAGAAAATGCAAACTGATTGTTACAAAATACACATCAGTAGTTAACAGACCAGAAATTGAAGGGAGGAAATTGACTGAAAATTTTCATAAGGACTCTTTAGGGAGTGGGTGATAGAAATATATCGTATCATGATTACAACAGTTGTTATAAAGCTCTATATACTTTCTGAGACTCATCAAAGTGTGCAGTTAAAATTGATTAATTTTTCTGTATGTCATCAAAGGTGACAAAATTCAATTTCGGGAAAAATCTAATTGACTATAGATCTGATGCTCCCAAACAAATCCTACTAATAAATAAATTTAGGTGTGAAGTCTTACACAATGTTATTCATTACCTTATCTATGGTCTAAAGCTTATTTTGCTTGTATTACCAATTTATTCTACCAAAGATCAATAAGCTTTCTTAAATAGTATTTTATACTTGTGTTTTATGTAATCTTTGTGGCAATACCTTAAGTCAGCTATGAAAGGAGCCATGAGTAAATGGGTCTAGTTTTGTCCAATAAAAACTTGTTTATAAAAACAAGTATAGTGGTATAGTTTCCTAACCCCTGCAGAGACTGTCAGCAATTGAAGATGTCCTCAGTCGAGTTATTCTAATAAAAGCACTTTATACCCTGACATTTGATATGCTTGTTTTGAGTTGTACAACCACATATATGTATATATTAGAAGCTTTTCATATATATGTAATTCCTAGTACTATTGAATACTTTTAGAGTTTTGTCTTCACAATATATATCTTCTAACTCCACAGAGTTCTTTGTTCCTACAGAGATTACTTTTAAAAAGCCAGCATTGTTGGAAGAATTTCCTTTGACATTAGTAAATATTGTTTTATATCCACTATGACTATGTTTTTGGGTTGGGACTTTGTTTCAGTAACTCATTCATTCAACAAATACTCAAACATACATGTATGCATATATATACATTAGTGAATTGTAAAGTATGTTGGAATAGTAAGTCTAATGGGAAAGAGGACATAAGGAGATATGGTGTGGTGTGTATGTTCATGGTGGAAATGTGCAGACCGCAATTTTAAAGGTAATGGTCTCTTGAGGAACCACTGTACTTATATCCCTGATGACTGGACTATCATCCAGCTATGCCACTCCTGGATGTATAGCTGAAGGAATCAAAGTCATTCTACAGTAAAGATATCCACACACCCAACACTGTCTATAATAGGCAAGCTAGGGAATCAGCCTAGGAGCTGATCAAACTGATGAATGGATAAAAAAAATGTGCTTATACACAGTGGAGTATTTTTCAGCCATATCAGTATACAAGAAATGGATAGACTTGTACATCATAACGTTAGGTAAAATAAGCTAAACTGTAAAAGACAAATATCACATCTTTTGTTTCATATGCAAATTGTAGTTTTCTTTAAAGCATGAAAGTTGAAGGGGACTATTTTTGAAGAAGGGGACCAGTGGGAGAGGAGGGAGGAGAGATAAGCGAGAGTAATGGCGGTGTGTATGATGAAATTACATTACATAAATATATGAAAATATTATAATAAATCCATTGTTTTGTACAAGTAACATACACTAATAAAATAAAGAAAAAGAAAGTGGATGGTCAGTGTTGCAGTATAGACAGAGTCCGTAGAGTATCTGGGAAAGAACTATACGTACGGAAGTAACAGCCACTATTCAGACATAAGGTGGTATCAGGCAATTGAGTTGGAAAGCCATTGAGGGAATTTACATGTGAGATTCTGGAGATTCTGAAGATTATGTAGTGGTAAAGACGGTACAAATATTCATCTTCTAAAGCGAAATGAACATAGGACCACAAGAGTTCTTGATATATTAGTCATGTTTTTAAAGGCAAAATATAATAATAACTTTGAAGAGTCAATTGCTTGTATAGTTAATATTTAAATGTCAATTTTTTGACATGGTTGACAGTTTTAAAAGTGAGCAATGTATAAATAATTATTAGCACACAGAAAATATTTAATGGTTTTCACCTGGAGTAAACGATTTCACTAAAAAGTTCCCTTGGAAAAGAGAATGACGCTGTTTCTATAACATGTTTTTTCTGATTTCTGTGCTCCCATAGCAGTTCTCACCATGCACGTGGTAGCGCTTGCTACATCTTGACTCAATGTATATTTTTGCATGTCTATCTTCCATTATAGTTTATCAGTTCCATCATATGAGGACAAAAGTATTATTAGATATGTGTTAAGCATATGAATCACATAGTTTGTTACATAGCGATGATTTGATAAATACCTGTCCAATTATTAGATAAATTTTATTTAATGTCAATTGAACATTTGCTGAGTTTCTAAGCCTTTTACTAGTGGTTTATGTGCACTATCACATTTTATTCTCAGAAAAGAAAAATCATACAGAGCTGCTCCATCATCAGCCATTCTTAGGGATGAGTTATGGGAGCCTTAGAAGCATTCCAGATACTCTCCAAGTCAGATAGGCAGTGAGTGTGAATGGTAAGAAGTGAATACTTCTCCCACCCTCAATAACTATATAATAATTCTACACCATATGAATGAACTGAGTTACATTCACAAATGAAAACCAAGTTTTGAGGTTTGAAGGGCAGTGTGATTTTTTTTAAATCACTCTTTTTATAGGTTGAGAGAGATTTCACTTTATTCTTTGGATAACTATTTCATGGTTGCACTACTTTTGTTTCAGGCACACTATATTAATTACCAATTTTATATAATATGCTTTATAATTAATGGACACTAACAGTGAACAAAATACGCAGTGTGCATGTCTTATGGAATGTTCAACTTGGACTAAGAAGTCAGGCAACAATTGTATAGATCGATAATACCTGTGATCAACTTGCATACATTTTCATGACCTTTCTCAATGTGCCTACTCTGTATAAAAGGTCAACCTGTTTGTGCCTATTTTATATTCTGTTTTTCTGAACTGCAATTTTTACTCTATTGTTTTGAGATGGGAAGAGATGTTTGAGGGATTTGGAGCTGGTCAGGAAAAAAGATGTGACTGCTGGAGGCAATAACACATAAGAGGATTTATTTTGGTGGTTTGGGGACTGGTTTGAATGAAGAGGAAAGTCCCCCTCAACAGGAGTCTGCCTAGAGGCAACAAAGCTTGGGTCACTATTCAGAAGAGAAAGAGGTCAAGGGAACTCCTGGGATGGAGAAGGATCAATCAGAGGCAGGGAACACATGTCTAGGTCATGTTTTTCTACATCCCTGGTGGGGAATCTCTGGGTCACAGAGTTCCACTACAGTTTGAGGTGTTGTAAGCATAAGGTCCTATCTTACCAATATGTTAATGGATGCTGGCTGAGTTTTATGAGTAGCAAAGCAGGCAGTCTAAACAGCTAAACATTTGGTCTATTTATAGATACATACAAAGTTGAGTTTGGTGAGAGTGGGCTTTTAACCTATAATAAGTCTCTGTCTATAGAAAAGATATTAACAACCTAGAGGCTACTATCCTTTGGATATATGTGTGTGTGTGTGTGTGTGTGTGTGTGTATGTATAAATATATATATATATAATATATTTATATCTTATTCATTTTCCACTAACATAACTAGAATATAAGCCAAACAATGTTTTTTGTTGCTCTTTGCATTGTACACAACTCAATTTTCACATTTCAATATTTCACAACTCAATTTTCATATTTCAATATTTTTCTATGTACCCAGAAAATGCTTAATAAATGTAAGTTGTTGCATTAATTAATTAATCTTATCAATATGCAACATAACTCATCCTTTGACACTACAAGGGCAGACAGTGTGTCACATAATCAAAAAAGCCACATAAATAGACACTCATTTAAAATTATGGACATTTAGAATAAAATTTTAATTAAGACTTATAAATGTACATTTAGTTTTTCAGATTTTGTAATATTGGAATAAGGTTTTCCTTTGAGAATGTTAACTGCAGTTCCACATTGTGTATTGCATTAATCATGACTTCATAGATGAGATACTTGGGTGTGGGTAATATCCTAAATGTACAAGTGAAAATATGTGACGATCATCTAATTACTTTATATGCTCCCATTCTTTGATAATTACTTTTTATACAAATGACAAAACAATTGTTTTAATCATTTGTTTCTATCTAAGCTTTTAAAATATTTAACTTGGTTTTCATAAAAAGTAATTATTTCTTATAATACATTCTTACATAATTAGAAGCTGAAGTTAGAATCACAAACATGCTCAACATAAACATGCTCGGGACAAAAAAAGAAAAAACCCCAGGTGTTTGTGAAGCTAAGTTCAACTTGTGAGGGCAGCAGTACTCCCAAACCTCACCTACTGGTCTGTCTCCCACTCTGAGTGTTCATCTGTCTCCCACTCTGACTACCAAAATGTAATGGTCACAGGACTTACCCTCCCACTATAAACAAATGAAAAACTGGACAAAGGATGTAAAAAACTCTTTCAGAAACTGAACTACAAGAAGTACAAGGTGAAGATCCTCAGTGAAGAAATACAAAAGAAGCTACTACTAAGACCACCAGCTTTGTGCAGGTAATCAGTAGGATCCACATGGAGGGCACACCCACCACATTGAGTTGAAGAGACAGAGATTAGAATTTAAGGAGATTGATTGGGCTGGAGCTTTTGGGATAGGGTGAGAGATGAAATAGTTGTAGGGAAAATGAGCTCCAGAAAGTCATACAATGTGTCCACATGTTCAGTCAAATCCTTAAGTGTTTATCTCTCAGAAAAGACACCCCAGGCATGGCAGAGACCAGGTACAGAAAGAAGAAAAGCTACTTAGGAGATGACAGTTGAGCAAATCAAGGGTTCACACATTTGGTTTCTGACTAGGCAGAATAGAACTCTCACGGAAACTTTGAGGCAGTTGGTAATGATCTCAAGAGCACAGAGTCTTCAACTTAGAGGAGATGAATCCTCTATAGGGGGCTTAGATATCATTTGGGTTGTCACAATTAGGGGAGCACTACTGGCATCTAGTAGGTAGAGGATAGTCATGATGCTAAATATCCTACAATCCAGAGAACAGCTTTCTCCAACAAAGAACTTTACAACAAAGTAAAGACCCAGCTTTACAAAATATATCTATAAAAGAATAGGCAGCACTTGCCTCCAATTAACTGTCTGTCAAAGAAATCTCAACATTATTTATAGGTTTATTTATTGCTTTCTAATATGAATGGAAAGCAATGTAATAATCACAATGTTGATAACCGAATAAAATTAAAATTGGTATAGGGAAAAGTAAGAAAATGTCACTCATAACAGTGGGGAGAGGAAGGCAGGAGGGGCAAGTTTAGTAGAAACAGACTCAGAGTTTACAGTTTTGATTGAATGAGCAAAGACTAAAAACACTGTTACATGTGTTCAAAACTATAAAAAAAGTAGGCATTAATGGCCCATACCTGCAATCCTGACTGCATGAGAGACTGAGATTGGGAGGATCACAATTCAAGACCAGCCTAGGGGAATAGTTCACAAGCCCCCATCTCCAAAATAATCAAGGCAAAGTGGGCTGGAGGTCTGGCTCAAGTGGTAGAGTGCCTCCTTTGCAAGCATGAAGCACTGAGTTCAAACCCCAATCCCACCACAAAAAAAAAAAAGAGAGAGAGAAAAAAAAATTGAAACCTATAAACTTATAATAAGGTAAAATGAAAGGGATAAAAGGCCATCATTAGAAACACCACCAACAACAGGTGTTGGCAAGGATGTGGGGAAAAAGGAACACTTGTACACTGCTTGTGGGAATGCAAGCTAGTGAAACCACTCTGTAAAAAAATTTGGAGGCTTCTGAAAAATCTAAACATAGATCTGCCATATGATCCAATCCCACTCCTGGGAATACACCCAAAGGAATGTGACACAGGTTACTCCAGAGGCACCTGTATACCCATTTTTATTGCAACACTATTCACAACAGCCAAGCTATAGAAATAGTTGAGATGCCCCACTACTGATGAATAGATTAAGAAAATGTGGTATTTATACACAATGGAATTCTATTCAGCCATGAAGAAGAATGAAATCTCATCATTCGCAAGTAAATGGATGGAACTGGAGAACATCATTCTGAGTGAGGTTAGCCAGGCTCAGAAGACCAAAAATCATGTGTTCTCCCTCATATGCGGACTTTAGATCTAGGGCAAACACAGCAATGTGGTTGGACTTTGGTCACATGATAAGGCTAGAGCATACATGGGAGGTATGGGGATGGGTAAGAAACCCAAAAAACATGATAGTATTTGATGTCCTCAATGCAGAGGAACTAATGCAGAAACTTTAAAGCAACAGAGGCCAATAGGAGAAGGGGATCAAGAACTAGTGAAAAGGTCAGTTCGAGAAGAATCAGTTTAGAATGTAACACATTTATACATGGAAGCAATGCTAGGGATCTTTCTGTATAGCTATCCTTATCTCAACTAGCAAAAATGCTTTGTCTTTCCTATTATTGTTTACACTCCCTCTTCAGCAAAACTAGAGATAAGGGAGGAACAGTTTCTGCCTGGAAGTGAGAGGGTGGGAGGGAGAGGGAGAGAGTGGGGGATAGGGGGGAGAAATGACCCAAATGTTGCATGCACATATGAATAAATGAGAAAAAAAAACAAGAAAAAAAGTGAATTACTAAAATTTAAAAATGTGATATTTGAAATTTTAAATAAAGTAGGTGGGACAGACTACTGACAGAATAATGTTTAATCTCAAACATTAATTTTTTTTCTTTTTTAAAATAATTCATTTATTCACATATGCATACATTGTTTGGATCATTTCCCCCTCTTGCCCCCACCTCCACTCTCTCCCCCTCTCCCCCCTCAAACATAATTCTTCTGAAGTTAAAAAAAATTCAACATGCAAAACCAAGAATTAAAACAATTTGTTGGGAGATAAACAGCAACATGATATGAGGAAAATTTCTCAGACCAATGGCATAGTCTTTACATTATTAGGATGATATTCACACAAATGAGCATGTTGTTCAAAAATCAATGAACACTACACTGAAAATGGATGCATTTTACTACTAGTAAATCATTCCTATGTTTTAGAAAAAAGATGAAGAGAGAGATCTTCCACACCTTCTTCATAAAATGCTTGCTAGTGTAGAATGACAATGTGTGACAGTCAACTAAAATAACACACTGTGAAGTAGTACAATTGATTATTTGGGCTCAGAAAGTGATACCCCTAAATATGGCACTTTGATGTGCTGAGATGGGAAAACAATTTCAGCATGAAAGTATCTCTAATTTACCGTTGCTTCCTTCCACAAGCACAGGAGGGGCTCACTTATTGTCTGAAGTTCCTTTAACTGACTTAAGGAAGCTCTTCAAAAAAAAATGTCTTGAACCTCCTCCTTGAAATCTCATTGATGAGGAAGATTTAACTCCAATGGTAGAAATGAAGACTGAGGATTGTCACCGCACTGAGACAATTAGTCTCTGCCATAAGGTTTGGCTCTTTCTGATCTTCAGTTTTCATGCAGGATCATTCACAAACTGCTATCTATTCTTTTGAGCAGCTCAATTTCCCTAAAAATAATCATTTATTACCCTGTTTTTTCCCCTTCATCTTCCCATATCTCTCTGCCCTATGAAGTGGGTATTTAAGCCTCAACCACCTGGCCTTCCTTTTACTTTTGTGTTCTGCATATATGACTCCTGTGCTATTCACTTTCATAGATTTATTACTTTTCTTCTGCTATCCTATTTTGAGTTTTTTTCATATAACTTAGAAGAAATTGCCCTTGCCCCTACATTGATATCTTTATAGCAACCTCTGTGAAACACATTACTAATTTTCATTAATGTACTTCCAAAAGCTAAATCATAGAAAAATAAAATGTACAAATAAGCAAACTACCTTGAATATAATCAAGTTTTAAAAATAAATGTTTGAACTTGAACAATCGTGGACAATGGGCATCCCTACTGCTAATTATACCTTCACTTAAAGTTTTTAGATCTCTTGAAATTTGAAATGGTTGTCTGGCCACATCCTGTTTGTGCGTGTGTGTGTGTGTGTGTGTGTGTGTGTGTGTGTGTGTGTATTTCTGCCCGCTTGTTAGCACACTTATAAGTTTTCTTTGGCATAAGTTTATCATCATGTCATTATCAGCTTTTGTGCCATGTGTTTCATATTTGTCAGCCATGGTGATGTCTTTAAAGCAAAGATATTGTGTAGGCATCAATTGAGCTTATAAAGCAGTCCCAGAAGAAGTTCATTTGAATAGAATTTGCATTGCCACTCTTGTCAATAACCAAACATAAGCCTATTCAATAGACACATGTGGGGCCAAACTACAGGAAAAGAAAGTTAGCTTATTTTAGGTTCCATAAGAGAGACAAGCATACGATACTGGGAAGAAAGGAAAAAGTAGAAAAGTCGAGTCTAAGCAATGTTTTCAATATCTTCAATATTTCAGAGTGGTAACCATATTTTATAAGTGTATTTTTATTCTCCTCTTTCAAATCTTCACCAAGCCTTTGAGAAGCATGGAAAATTTGAATTATAAAAGTATTTGTTCACATATCTGGGAAGCAAAGCATCCTTTCTAAACTTTGAAAATTAATCATTAAAATCAGTTTATCAAAAGTTGGCACGTAATATTTTCAAAAATTTGGCAACACCTGCACCTATTTATTTTTCAATTTAACTGATTTTATATTCTTTAAGGAGATATCTTCTACATATGCCATAGACTTGTGCAAAATATCTGAACTCAGTTTCAGAAACCTAGTAACTTCTTCTTTGCCTTAATATTTAGAATAGGAAAGCAAAATTTATCCCTCGAGAATAAATTCTAAAGTTTTCCTTAAAGCATTTGAAAGTTGTTTACCTTCCGAATGGAAATCAGAATGCTTACAAACACTGCAGATGCGGTATGAGTACTAGACATGGATTTTGTTCTCCTACAGCCCTATAAACTACCAACTCTGACATCAGCATTTTATACACTCTCAGCATACTTGTGTTTCCTATTAAAGCTTTGCAAATTTGTATATATATTGAAATAGAATACGACACTCATGAGCTTAGAGCCTCATTAGGTTATTGCCATCCAAAGTGAAAATACAATGACATTATTTTCCCTATGAATGATTATTGTCTTATTTTATGTCAATAGTGTCAAACCAGACATTTTCCTTCTGTATATTTCCTCTACATATATGTCATCTGCTAGGGTAAGGGCCAAGCTCACAGTGCCTGCCAAATTCTTTCTTTTGTTTTGACCAGGGAAATGAATTGAACTGATTGCTCTCTGAAAATAAAATCAGAGCTGTGAGACACCATCATTCCTCTACTCCAGAATGTCAGCTGCTCTAAGGTGAAGGCCGTAGCTTAGATATTCACATCCTATGAGGTAGCATGTGGCTTGTACCATAGGAAATGCTGATACTTATAGTAATTGGCAAGTTAATAAGTGAATTAGTAAATAGGTCTAGTGTACTCTATTTATTTTGTAAACACGAGAAATACACCAAGGCATTTCAATGACTTGTTAACCATTTAGCCATTTAGTGAAAAATGATTCATAACAAAAATTGTTTAACATGTTTCTTTCTTTCTTCTTAAAGTTACATTAAAATATGAGAGGTATACTAAAGAGTGTATAGAATAATTTTTAATTAACCCCATACATTTTTATTACAAACTAAGTAAGATTATGAAGTAGAAAAGGAGATAAACATTGTTCCATTCCTCTGAAAATATCTCCTCCTTTACAGGCACTTTCCTGAATGTGTGGCCATCATTTTCTTGCTTGCTGCCTCACATTTTCATGAAGTATATGTAATCCTAAATAATACTTTTAAGTTTCACCTCACTTTGAAATGCATATAAATGGAATCATATTTAATTTTCTAAATTTGTTGGCATACTGATATTGACTTATGATTACTTCCAGTATTTAGCCAATATAAGCATTAATGTTGCAAATTCTTATACAAATTTCTAGGAACACATGTACAAAAATTTCTCAAGAAAAATTAAAAATGGAACTTCCTTAGCATTGGCAAGGTAAAACTGTATTATTTGTCACTTACATTTTGATTTAACTTTGACTGGATTAAGATTTTTACCAATGACATATAGAAGTTACTGCAAATGCTTTGCTTAACATGAAAACCTAAGTTGGACATGGATTGGATTTTCAGGAATTTTAATTTAATTCTCATAAATCTCAAGATCATTGCTCAAGAATAATGTTTATAAATGTTTTACTGCTTTTCTAGACATATATACTTTATTTTACCTGAATATATGTATATATTAATATATATTATATATATAATGTTAATCTGTAAACAACATAATAGTAGGTAAATTACTAACTTAATTTGACTGGTCCAAATTTAATTTGTCTATCTTATGATCAGAAACTATCATCTTTACTGAGAAACGTACTAAAGTAATGCCTGACATAAACTCTCATTACATAAAGTACTTAGAATGTGCAAATTCAAATTAATGGAGGAATGAAATATTTGCTAATTAATTATGTTGTTCTTTGGTCCAAAGTCAAGTGAGATAGAATCTGGCTATGCTTTTACCATTATATGAGTTGCATTCTGTTCTTCCTTTATCATCATTTTATGTCTCTGTGTAGTTAAATTTGAAAAATGTCTGGGTGTCTCAAATAATTGTAAAATATTTTTGAAATTCATAAAGATATACATATATTTAACTTAATAGACAATATCAAGCATTTTTGGTGTATTAACACATTCACATACCTGTAGAGAACATATGAAAGTCTCTATTGCTTCACATCTTGCAAACATTTAATATCATCAGACTCCTTATATTTTTTCATGATGGGGATTAAGAACTAATATTTCAAACTTTAACTTGCATTTCTCTAATGATGATTGAGAGCAAGCATTTTCTTTTGTTTATTGGACACCAAAATTTTCTTTTCTATGTAATGTTTATTCAGTATATTGTCAGGCTTTCCACAAAGGTAAAGAATGTAGTTGCAACTATAGATTATCAAACTAAACATCCGCATTCAAAATTTGGCTGTGCAGTAAACTATTTTGAGGATGAGGTAAAATAAAAAAAAATTTCTGGTTAATATATTACCTCTGAAATAAGAATACCATAATACCTAACTGATGGATAACTCATTTTTAAAAAGTTTCCTCATATAATTAACACTTATAAGAGTTCACCATTATTTCTTCACATACTTGAGTCCCTTTCTTGTTTGTAACATAGTTTGAAGATTTATTATTTATTTATTTTTAATTTTAGAATTTCAATATTGTTCTTTTTCAAATCTGGTTATTCAGGGTGATGGTGTCATGTGTGTTATTTTAACATTACCCTACATTTATTTTAAAATGTAATTTTATACTCTGCATCTAAAAAGTTAATGTCTGGATTTGATTTTGGCCCACTTATAGTTTCTTGTTGTTTTTTTGACAACTTCCAATGATCTCTAAGCTTTATTTATATATATTTTTCTGATTTTTCAATGGTAACTCCACTTCCTTTGAAAATTTGTGGAAGATTCTTTGAACCGAGGTTTGAAATTATCCTTTTCCAGAGATGATTCTTCAAGTGCTTAATTATTGCTGTGGTCATCATAATTTGGATCCACTTTCTTGGATCCATTTTCATGTTTAATATTTAGGGATTTCCACTTCTTTTTATCGATGTTTCTAGGTGGTTTAAATCATGTTGGTTCAATTTTAGTAGCTAAAAGGCACCAAGAAATATGTCCATTTTTCTGAATTTTCCAGTTAATTTTTATATGGATTTCCAAAGTATTCCCTTATGAGCCTCTGGACTTCACTAGTATCTGTTGTGATCCCCTTTTCCATTTCTAATTTTATTAATTTGTGTCCTTTACATCCTTGTTCTAGTCAGATTGGCTAAAGGTTTACCAATCTTAGTTATCTTTTCAAAGAATTAACTTTTTGTTTCATTAATTCTTTGCATCAATTTTGTCCCCATTTATTTAATTTCTACCTATTTTTATTCCTTTTTTGTTTGAAGCAGTAATAAAGAGTCTTCCAGAAAGGCAAAGCCCATGAACTGATGAATTCACTGATGGATTCTGTCAAACTTTTACAGAACTAATCCAACACTCTTCAAATTTCTAAATTTTAAAGTAACACAACCAAATTCATTCTATAAGTCAGAACAATTCTTAATAAAATACTGTAAACTGAATTCAACAACATGTCAAAAAAGATTATACCCATGATCAAGTTGGTTTGATTCCAGGGATACAAGTATTGTTCCACTTACATAAATAAATGTAACACATCATATAAACAGAATCAAAGACAAAAATCACATGATCATCTGAATTGATGCAGAAAGACCCTTTGACAAAATTCAACATCTTTTTATGGTAAAAGCTCTGAAGAAAGTAGGAATAGAAGGAATATATCTCAACATAACAGAGAACCTATTTATAACATCATACTAAATGGGGAAAAATTAAAACCATTTTTTCTAAAGTCAGGAATAAGACAAGGGTGTCCACTCTCCCCAATCTTATTCAATGTAGCAGTGAAATTCCTAGACAGAGCAATAAAGCAAGAAAAGGTATAAAAGGGATTCAAATGGGGAAGGAATAAATCAAATTGTCCCTATTTGTACATGATATGATCGTATACTTAACAGAGCCTAAAGATTCCACTCAAAATGTAGATCTGATATACACTTTCAGCAATGTTTCTACATATATATAAACTCAACATACAAAAATCAGTAGCTTTTTTATATAACAAGAATGAACAAGCTGATAAAGAAATCAAGAAAACAATTCCATTAGTAAAGTTCTCAAAAACAGAAAACTACCAATAACTTAACCAAGGAGTTGAAGACCTCTATAATGAAAACTACAAAACCTTGAAGATAGAAATTGAAATAGACACCAGAAGATGAAGGGACTTCCCATGTTCATGGAATGACAGAATTCATATAACGAAAATGGCTATGCTACTGAAAGAAATCTATAGATTCAATGCAATGCCCATCAAAATTCTAATGTCATTCTCTACAGAAATTGAAAATTCAAGTGTAAATGTCATACAGAAACATAAAAGACTGTGAATATCAAAAATAATTCTGAGCAAAAAGAGCAAGCTTTGATGTTTCATAATATCAGATTTCAAATTAGAGACATAATCACCAAAACAGCATGTACTGGCACGAAAACAGACTTGCAGGTCAGCAGAATAGAATAAAACCTCAGAAATAAAACCACACAGCTATAGCCATTTGATCTGTGATAAGGAGTTAAAAACATACTGAGGAGAAAATAAACCATGTTCAACAAATGGTCTTGGGAAAATTGGTTTAAAAAAACAAAACAAAAAAAATGGAACTAGACTTCTATCTGTGAGTCCACAAAAAAAAATCAATGCAAAATGAATCAAAGACTTTAATGTAAGACCTGAAAAATTTGAAACTACTACTGGAAAAAATAAGAAAACCTCTGGCATATATAGGCATTGGTGATTATTTTCCTAATAGGGTTCCAACTGCCCAGGAAATAAGAGGAATTTACAAATGGGACTTCATCAACTTAAAAAGTTTCTATACATCAACAAAAAACAATTACCAGAATAAAAAGACAGCTCACAGAATGGGAGAAAATCTTTGCTAGATATTCAATAGATAAAGGATTAATAGTCAGAATATACAAAAAGCTCAAATAACTAAACAGCATTATGACAAATAATCCAATGGGCAAATGAAATGAACAAACATCTCTCAGAAGAAATACAAATGGTTGATAAATACATGTAGAAATGTTCAACATTCATAGTCATAAAGGAAATAAAATTCAAAACTATACTGACATTTCATGTCTCCAGTCAGATTGGCAATCATCAAGAAAACAAACAAGAAATACTGGAGAGGATGTGTGGAAAAACAAGGACCCTTCATACACTGTTGAGGAAATGTAAATTAGTTTAATTACTGTAGAAATCAGTATGGAGGTTCACCAAAAAGCAACAAGTAGACTTACTCTGTGACCCTGCTATACCACTCTTGGTGATCTACCCAAATAATATCATGCACATCCATGATCATCCAGCACCAGATGTAAAAGTTAAGCTGTGTAATCAGCCTAGGAGACCAACAAAAGATCAAGGACAAAGGATACGCAGTTTATAAGCACAGTGGGGGTAAAGGTCAGTCATATATAAAGAGGAACAAAATTATATCATTTTCAGGAAAATGAACAGAACTAGATGTGATCATTTTGAGCAATATAAGCCACATTTAAAAAATCTAAACATGATATGTTTTTGCTCCTATGTGGAACTTAGGTATAAAATTACAATAATAATAATGAAAACGGGACATGAACGTAAAAGGGGGGTGACAGGAAGGGGTTGAATCAGTAAGAGAGAGGAGGAAGATAAGAAAAGGAACCCAGAGGTGAAGAGGTCAAATTATATTACATGAAGATGTATGAACACAGCATAATGAAACACACCAAACTCTGTTCGTAAAGGGGGGGAGTAATATAATGAGGGGGTGAACTTGTTCAGAGTACATGGTACACATGTATGAAAATTTCACAATGCAACTCCTTGAACTGTTAATGATCAATAAAATTTAATAATTAGGTATTCTGAAGAGATATTCAAAGGTAAGGTGATTGCAGATTTGTGCTTAGATTTTAAAGACAATAGAAATAAACTAGCTTGAATCCCTAAATTCTTTTTCTCTCAGAATTTCATTTTTTAAAATATCTTCCTCTGAGGTTTCCTTCTTTAAGGATGATTTGGAAGACGTAGGAGGCTGGAGAACTCACCTGCTTCATCCTCTGGCTTGTCTCACATTCTAGCACACTTAATCCATTGTAAACCAACAGCCACCAGACTAGCAATTATTGACATGCTTTTTTACTTTCTTGTTATCATGTACTTTAACTTCTTATTACTTCTGGTTTCCAAAGAATTCACTAAATTTTGTCTTTGCCAGCCATGCTTTCAATATAAATCTTTGTATTTTATCCAACATTAAAAGTTTTCTGTAGCTGGGCACTGGTGGCTCACACCTCTAATCCTAGCTACTCAGGAGACAGAGGTCAGGAGGATTGCAGTTCAGAGCTAGCCCAGGCAAATTTTCTGTGAGACCCTATCTCAAAAAAAAAAACTATCAGAAAAAAAGGACTGGTGGAGTGGCTCAAAGCATAGGCCCTGAGTTCAAACAACCATACCACAAAATAAATAAATAAAAAGTTTACTGTATCTGGCACAGTTTTTTTAAGCATTTAATTTTCAATTGTTCATTTAATCTTCAGTGACCATACTGTATATTTTCTCACTAGGCAAATTTAATTTTCTAAAATTTTATGGATGTCAACAATTAAAATTTGCTCACTCAGTTTTTCTGTTAAATCCTATTTGAACAGTTCAAGCACATAGTTCATATCTGAACTAAATGCTAGACAATAGAGTCCATCAAAAGTAGGCCATAGTTTAAGCTTCCTAGCAGATCAAAATGTAGGAAAGAACAGAGAAGTTAGTTAGAGAAAATGATATGACTGTGTAAATACTTTCCCCCATATTTATGATGAATAAGGTTTTTAAGATTGGGATGATGATTGGAAGAAAATAAACTATAGTAATGCTTGCCCAACTCAAATAATCATACATAAAGTTGCTCTTCTAAGAAATAACTGATTCATTAATAATAATGAAAACAATAGGGCCAGTATATCTGAGTTTTCCAATAATAGAATCAAATAGCTCTTTATGTTCAAGATGAGAAATAAAGATGCTTTAGCTGTGCAAAAACCGGAATCTTTATAAGGAAATTTCAGAGATGAATAATGTGAGTATGGATATTTCTGATGTTCAATTTCCCTTTATATGTCCAATTAACCTTTATTAACTTAGAAAACAGCATTCTAATTTGATTGGTAGCAACAAAGCCTGCGCTAGTAGCAGGAGTTGAGAAACTCTGTGGGAAAATCATGGTTTATTAATACATCATTAAGTACTTTAAATTGATTCCAATGGTGTATGTCTAAAGAAGGAAATAATTCAGCATTTGTTAGTTACTGACAGAGTGCAGAATTGAAATTTACATTATGAGTCTTATGTTAAAAATCCTAATGTGCCAGAAATTGAATTACATATCACAAAATGACAGTGTGTGTCATCTGCCTCTTTACCAAAGAGAACCATAATGTTAATGATTATATACTTTTATCTAGATGAAACATGTTATCATCCAGTAATATGATCTAAAAAACATATGAGTACAAATAAAATAAAAAATTGATTTATGTGCAATATACATGTAATAGGGTTTAGTCTACTTATGATCTGAAGCTAAATAATAACATATGCAGTTGAAGTATGCAATTCAAACTGTATTTTGCTTTCAATGAGCAAACAGTAAGAAACTATGATTTTAAACACAAACATATCTTTTCTATATGTTAACAATGTAAATAATATTGAGAGAAAAAAATAGGGTTTGAGTTTAGAAAATAGGGGCATATTTATTTTGTTTTATAATATCAGCCTAAACCATAAACATTAATTTATTTCTAACATTTATCTTTAAATGTACTAACAATCTAAGAAAAATGTTTTTACATGTTTCTGATTAATTTATGCTAACATAAAACAAAATTATTTTGTTGAAAATATTTGATGTTTTCAACTCTTGTACAGTTTTATAATTTTGACTAAACTGAAGTATTTCAATACAAATGGGTATAGATTTAATAAAAATTTTATTGCATTAAAATTACATGAATATGACACTATTCTGGCTCTCCCTTAGTATAACCTAACAGTCAACTTTTCTTTAATCTTTGTATATAGATATTTTTGATATATGTGACTGGTGTACCAAGAACAACTATAATAATTAAGGGAATTTGACTATGTTGAGTAAATTATTTGATTAAAATTAAATTATATATAATATAATGCAATATAATATAGAGAGATATTTTAAAAGGTAGATCTCTGAGAAATTTCACAGAATAAATTCAGCATAGGAAATTTGAGATTGCATATAAGAAAGTAATATATATTGCTCCTTTATGCCATATAACCACCATTTATTTCTCTTCTTTCTAGCAACAATTTCCCTTCTTTCTCTCTAAACACAACATAGATTATGACATGAGACTACACGTCACACATTACCACTGTTCATGGCTATGCTCTATTTCCCCTAACTCAAGTAAGAAGCTGATCATTAAGGAAACAAGCACTTTTTTCCCCTTTATTGTTGTGCTGGGTGGGGGTACCTTGTGGTATTAAGACAGGCTCTTATAGTGTATCAAATATATCATACATGAATTTGCTCCTCTACCATTCTCCTTCATCTTCCCTCCCATTATTCCTGCAGTAGTTTTTAAGAGGTATAATTTTTGCATCTACATACATGTGTACAGATTTTTTGCACCATAGCCACCCTCCTACCCTCTTTCCCCATCACATCTTCCCTCCCACTGGTGCCAGCCCTGCCCCCTGGGCAGAACTCATTCTGCCCTCCAGCTCTCCAATTTTGTGAGAGAAAAGATAGGACGAAAAACATGACATTTTAGATTGTTTGAGATAAAGGTAACGACAGAGGGAGTTTCCTTGTGACATTTCCATGTATATATTGTTATGACCACAATTGGTTTATCTCCTCTAATTTTCTTTTTTTGGTTTTTGCAGTATTAGGGCTTGAACTCAGGGCCTTCACCTTAAACTACTCCACCAGCCATATTTTTGTGGTTGTTTGTTTTGGAATCTCATGAAGTATTTCCCCTGGCTGGCTTGAAACTGCTATCCTCCTGATTTCTGCCTCCTGAATAACTAGGATTACAGGTGTAAGCCACTGGCACCCAACTCCTCTAATTTTCTTCATTCTACCTTAGTTTCTCTTCTGGTAGTTTCAGTCTGTTTAAGATGTCTATATTCATTCTTGTACAGAGAGTATAACAGCACTATTCTAGTTCTTAGTTTTCCTTCCCCTCCTGTGAGTGTGTGACCAGTGTTTCATAATATTGCTGCATTTGTGTTAGGTCTATATTCCACATATTAGAAAGAACATGCAGCTTTTGGCCTTCTGAAACTGGCTAACTTCCCTTAAGATGATGTTCTTCAATTCCAACCTTTTACCTGCAAATGACAAAATTTCATTCTTCTTTGTGGCTGCGTAAAATTCCATTGTGTATAAATACCACATTTTCTTAAACCATTCATCAGAAGTGGGGCATCTTGGCTGTTTCCATAGCTTACCAACTGTGAACAGTGTGCAGGTGCCTTTGTTGTAAGCTGACTCACATTCCTTTGGGTACATTCCTAGGAGTGGTATTTCTGGATAATATGGCAGCTCTACTTTTAGCTTTTAAAGGAGCCTCCATACTGTTTTCCATAGTGGTATTACTGGCTTACATTCTCAACAGCAGTATATGAGGGTTCCTTCTCTCCCTCATACTTGCCAACATTTGTTGAAGTTTGTGTTCCTGATAGTACCTATTCTAACAGGAGTAAGGTGGAATCTTAATGTGGTTTTGATTTGCATTTCCTTTATGGCAAGTGATGGTGAGAATTTTTCATGTGATTTGTAGTCATTTAGACTTCTTCCTTTGAAAAGGCTTTGTTCAGTTCTTTTGTTCATTTTTTCATTGGGTAATTGATTTCTTGGGAGTTTAGTTTTTTGAGCTTCTTGTACAATCTAGTTATCAACCCCTTGTCTGATGTGTAGCTGGCAAATATTATCTCCCATTCTGTGGATGGCCTCTTCAATTTAAGGACTATTTCTTTTGTTATTCAGAAACTTTTTAATTTCATGTAGGCTCAGTTGTCTGTTCTTTCTCTTAGTTGCTGAGCTGTGTGAGTTATACTAAAGAAGTCATTTCTTATGCCTATTTCTTCTGGTGTATTCCCTGCTCATTCCTGTACTAGCTTCAAGGTTTCAGAGCTTATAATAAGGTCTTTAATCTACTTTGACTTGATTCTTATGCAGGATGATAAACATGGATTTAGTTTCAGTGTTCTGCAAGCAGATATCCAGTTTTCCCAGCAACATTTGTTGATGAAGCTGTCTTTTCTACATTGTATGTTTTTGACACCTTTGTCAAAAATTAAGTGGGCATAGTTATGTGGATTCATATCTGGATCCTCTATTCTGTTCTCCTGGTTTTCATATCTGTTTCTGTGCCAGTACCATACTGTTTTTATTGCTATGGCTCTGTAGTATAGTTTGAAGTTGAGTATTGTGATACCTCCATCATTACTATTTTTCTCAATATTGCCTTGGCTGTTCTGGTCTTTTGAACAATCCCTTTCAAGGGAAGTTTCAATTAACTATGTGGGCATGGAGCAAGGTGACTAGGTGTAAAGGCAGAGATGATCATAGCCTTTTTTGCAGATAGAGATGATGGGTGCCTTTGCAGTTGGCACAGGTAAGGTTAGAGACATGGAATTTGCTTTGCATTGTTTTTCTAATATTTTGAAAGGTAGTCCCCAAAGAAGACATAGTGTGAAATACCATGTTTGAAAATGGGTGGCCATACCTATATGCCCAACTGCATGGGAGACAAAAGCAGAATTGTGAGTTCTGGGATAATCCAGAACATAGTGGTGAGACCCTTTTGCAAAAACAGACAAAACAAAACAAGTCCAAGGGCTGGGCAAATAGCTCAAGTGGTAGAGCATCTTGTCTTGGGTTCAATTCCCAACACAGAAAAAACTTCTGTCTTTTCCTTTTGTTTCCTTTTATATAATGAGACGCTAGTTTCAAAATACCGCAAATTAGTCAATTTTGTCAATTTTGAAAATACCATATTTTATCCACAATCAGGTTTCCCAGCATAAATTTGAGATTGCTTTGGCTTTTAGTCATGTGTTATTATATAGCTTCCTTAAAAAATATTTTATTTATCTTTCTTGACTACAAATATAAAGAAGTAAGCATATCATTATACAGTATGATTAATACATTGATAAAATTCACAAAGTTTTCTTTAAGTATTTTTTGTGTTGCTGGACTCAAACCCAGGACCTTTGGCATACTAAGCAACTGCTCTACTGAGCTATATCTTTAGCCCTTAGTGTTTTCAGATAGGTTACACTGTGAAGCTCCAGATGGCTCAAAACTGTTTTCCCTGCCCCTGCTCCTAAATGCTGGGATTGCAGGCAGGCATGTGCTCAGCGTTTAGGACTTTATAGTTGAAAATTGATGTAGTCAATTGATGAAAATTGATGAAATCAGTTATGTTGATTTCCACATTTAGAATAGCTTTGTAAGTAAAGGCTGTCAAATGGATCCACAAGTACTTATCCTGAATATCTACACTTTCTCTCCTCTATATAATCCTTGCTCAAAACATTTTACATATGGAAAATGAATTGTAGTGTGCCTGTAAGTGATCTTTTATTGTCATGTGTATTTAAAGTAAGTCAGTACACAGCAATCAAGATCGTAAATTAATAAATGTGAAAATTTCAACAAACAATAATGAAGAAATCAGGAATATTAAGTTGGTTCTTTTAAAGGAGTGGAACCCTATTACACATATAGAAAACAATGAGTTATTTCCTTCTCACACATTCTGCATTAGTCAGTGGCTTAGTATTAGTAGACTTTGTGATGTCTAAGGAAAAATAATTTTAAAGAAAGGCTATTTCTGAAACAGTGGAGAATCATGTAACTATGTAAACTTTTTGACATAACTTCAGTTTATGAAAATAATTATATAAACATTTTTCCTAGGAAGGAATGCAGAGAAGAAAAATAACTATAATTGAATTCATAGTTTAGATAGGAGTAACATTGTAAGTCAAGTAGAAAAATGATTAAGGAGAAGGAAGCCAAGAGCAACAAATACACTGCTCTTTATAAATAAAAGTAAAGGAAAACAAAACCAAATGTAGATAGAGATGATACTTGAATATAGACTGTGATAAGAAAAACTAGAATCATAAACTAAAAATCATCTTTATATATTGAACTTTTGTTAGAAGCTATGGGAAGGGCATTGGGAAATCAGAATGAAACCTAAAGGACATACAAATGAGTGTTAAAGTATGAAATCATTTTATCCAGTTTAATTAAATGAGTATTTGCAAGTGGCTGTGTTTTTTGATATTCTCTTGGGATTCTTTTTAATCAGTTACCTGCATTAGACCCAAATGCACTTTCTCACCCACGTTCAACTTGAACTTGTTTTGAGTTGATAGAAGATAGAACTAAACTGCCATGTTGTATTTGTTCATTGCTGCTGGGATTTGAACTCAAGGCCTTGTACTTGCTAGTCAGGTGTTTTACCACTTAAGTGGTGTCTCCAGCATGCCATGTGACTTTTTAATATCAAAATATTAATGAATGATTTTGATGGTTTGTTTTGCTTCTTTTTTGTGTGTTTAGAATGAAATTAATGAGTAAAAAGGAAAGAAAAGAAACAAAAAGAAAAATGAAAAGGGAGCAATAAGGAAAATTAGAAGCATCACAATAGTTTTTAGTTTTGCAGATTTTCTGAGACTCCATACTGTTTCCTATTATATATATCTAAGTGTAGCTGTTTAGCTGTCAAATACTTGAAAGTTAATCATATTTTGGTTCATGGTAAAGCCAATGGGTGACCACCTTATAAAAACAGAGCAGCAAAGTAAATACTGTGAATTGCCATATATTTGTGGGTTTGTCATATTTTGATGAACACCATACTACGGATAAAAAAGGATGAATCAAAAACTTGAAGACGTTGTAACAGCAATTTAATTACTTAAAGGGTACAGAAATAGCAAGAGAATCCATTGAAATTTCCTAAACAAGGAAACAATGACAGCAACGACAGATAAAACTAGTGAAAGTGAATGTATTATTTGTTCATTTGTTTTTCCAAATAATTTAGAAAGAGATAGAAAGAGAGGGAACAAAGGTAGGAAGGAAGGAAGGGAAGAAAGGAGGGAAGGAAGGAAGGAAGAGAGGGAGGGAGGGAGGAAATTTTCCAGAAAAGCAGATATTAATGTAAATAACAAGCCAGAATGAAATAAGGACCATGCCTTTTAAAAATCAGGAGGATGTTTTACAAAAGGCTAAACTTCAACAGACAGAAAGAGACAATGTATAGTTTCATCAAAAGAGAAATATATGCTCCAAAGATCAAAGAGACATTTTGGATTATAGCAACAAATAAAAATGGAAAGAAAATAGATGATAAGCTACTGTCTCAGGCAAAATGAAAAAACCCAGATTTTGAAGTACATATGCAGATAAGAAAACCTGCAAAAGCACTAAGGCATTAATCATGGAATTATAATACACTGATGCCAACATGGGTGACAATAGGAGGGTGTCTCTGAAAGGTGGCACTTGGAGAAAACTGGATGGATAATGCACAGATAATATTTATAAAGAAAATGTATCCCTATGTACCTTGGGGTTAGATTTTGAAAACAGTCTTGTAGAAATGATAAATGTGGTTGACACAAAAAGAACCAATAGAAAATGAAAAAATATAATAGAGGATAATGCACAGTGATTAAATACCAAGACAATTTCATGTAGTTCAACATAAGAGATTATGCCATTCAGTAGATTTAGTGAACAGCTAATGTGGCTAAAACACAGAATTTTTTTACAGATGAACATAAAAGTGAATAAGTCATACTCCCCAACCTCAAAAACCCCAGTTTAAATTTTGGAATATTTACCAATGTTTACTGGATTTACCAAATCTTTAAATTATAATAGTCAATAGGCAGTTGAGTTGAAAACCATGTACTTGTTTTTGCTCCTCTTATGTTCTGAGTAGCATCACTCCACATAGATTAGTTGCATGGATACAAAAAGTCTTAGGTTGTGTGCAAAAGTGGGCAAATTGCAACAAAGGCCACACAAGAAGCTGAATCCTACTTGTGAAA
Organism: Castor canadensis; assembly: GCF_047511655.1. Classification (NCBI taxonomy): domain Eukaryota; kingdom Metazoa; phylum Chordata; class Mammalia; order Rodentia; family Castoridae; genus Castor; species Castor canadensis. The sequence continues at coordinate 102,097,185 of NC_133392.1, read as the reverse complement.
AACTAAAACAAAATTTAAAAAACTAAGCAGGGGCCTTACTGTGTGGCTCATCTTCTAGTGTCTTATTATTTCTGTATGGTTTAATAAAGAAACATTTTAACCCTGTGTCCTTGTGGGCACTGGTTAGCTGGATATGAATTCTTCTATCACACTTACTGTATAGGAGTTTTCAGACAAATGAGTTAATAATTTAGTGTCTGTTCTTCAGTTTGTTTGTTGTTCTTCAGTTTTAAAATGGGAGTAAGCAAATCTGTCCTACAGATTATCTTCACCACAGAAATAAAATGACAAAATGTATGCAAATAATATAAAATAGTATCTAGCACAGCGTAAGGGCTAAATAACTGCCCATTTTCTTCATTTGAAATGTTCTGCCTTTTAGCTTGTGAGTTTTTGTTTAATATAACCTTCAGTTTTAGCAATATGCCAAAATTAAATTGCAATGTTTAAATCACACATTGAAATTTCAAAAAGAAGCCAGTGTTACAAAGTAAATAATAGTGGTTGTTGAAGACCTAGTATTTAATGAGAATACAAATTCAGATCATTTTTCACCTGACAATAACCTATCCCTCAGATTTAATATTTTACCAAAATTTTATATCTTATTCCACAGTCAAGGTCGTGCCAACCATCTCAGTTCACCTTACAAAGTTAGCATAGTTTTAAGACAATTTCATTAAAATAATGCATTCAAATGCAAGTGCACAGACCCACAAATACACTGTCACACAACAAAGTTTACAAAAATTTAACATTTTAATAAAAGTATATGATATTATAATAAAGGTGATGGTTTTGTAATGTGGCAACCTGACTATGCTAAAATTCATTTCACAGACCTCCCTGTCTCCTGTTTGTATTTTATCAGCTACATTGTTATACGTGTGGATAATTCTTAGCACAATGTGGCAGTTGGACAGACAAATCCTTTGCCTTCATTTGGTTCCGTTTTAGTCCTCTGACTCCCAGGTGTATGCATTTCCTACTTGTTATAAAAGTCCCAGCTTCTTCAGGATAATCTCATCACAAGATGAGAGGAAATAAAAAAAGGACATGAATTTCAGCCCATTCTCATGGGATTCCATTTTATGCTTCTAAGATCCAGTCTGCTTGTAATTTTGCCTCTCTGGCTGCCTTCCCTGTGAACTTCATGCTCCAGCATTAGAAGTGGAGACAACAATTTTATAGAATGTTATAATGTCTTCGTATAAGTCACCCACCAATAATAAATTTTTAAGTATATGCAATATATCTTACTCAAGTATACATTATAAATTATATATAGGCACCTCTGTGTGGTATGCGAGCTAGTTCTGAGGATTTTGGAGCTGGTTCTCTAATCTTAATTGATATGAAGGCAATAAGGACTCTATCTAGTGTATAAAAAACACTGGTAGCATATAGGATGACACAGAAAAAGTGTTATGGAAATTATCACATTTAGATAACTGTAATCCAGTACCTACAGAAGGCAGTGCTCTGGGTGATCAAATATTTGCTACTACCTTAAAATATCTTAATTAAAATAAACACATAGTGTAATTTGTTAGATGTTTCTAGTTGTGCTGAAAATTTTTAAAAAGAAGAGTTGATAGCTTTAAGAATTTAAATTCCCAGCCCAACAGCTACATTAAAACCTAAAGCCTTCTAACTGCTCAAAAGAAACCTCTGTCTTCTGTAGCTGCAAGGTCAAGATTTCTCAGAAAATAAAATAAAATCCAAGTTCAAATTTCAAAAGTGATTTAATTACAATGCAAATTGCATTTCCAAACTTGCAAGGTCACCTTATCAAAGTTAGGCATTGATTGAGGACTAATGGGAGTCCTGAACTGGATCATGAAAACAGGGAAGGATAGACATGGGTAGATTCTGGTGAAGCTGGGGAACCAGAAAAATTCTAAAAGTGGAAAGATTTAGAAGATTTTTACCCCAAAATTCTGAGTCTCTTTTGTCAGTAAAAGCAGCCCTCCTACCCTACCTAGTGATTAGTTCTCCTATGCCTGAAGAACCTGTAATGTCCACCCTATCTTACTACTGATTCTCCTCAGGGCCATGATCTCTCTTATCTTCCAGATCCACAATTACATTTAAGTGCTAGTGGCCCCAAAGGGTAAAGGACAGAGTGTTGTAACCAATGAGAAAGATGCAAAAATTTGGAATGAGGACATAGTCTTGGTGAATTTGGACTGCTATAAAAAATATTATACATTGATTATCTTATTAGCTATGAAATTGGTTGCTTAGAGTTCTAGAGACTCAGGAAATCAAAATCAAAGTGCTGTTAGATGTGGTGACAGGTGGGTGAGGACTCACTTCCTGTCTCACAGATGCTTTCAAACTGCAGTTGGTTCACCTGTCTTCTTGGCCTGCAACAAGACAATGAATTAGGATAAGATTGTGTGGTAGAGGAAGTCCTCATCTATGGATGGAAACAAAAGGGAGCAGGAGAAAGAGGAGTAGACTAGGGCTTCATTATCACCTTTGAGAATATGCTCCCTATGACCTTCCCAGTAAGCCCTACTTCTTAATGGTTTTGCCACCTCTCAATAGTGCTGTGGATCCAGGACCAAGCCTTTAACACACTGGTGTTTGGGGCAAACTCTGGACCTAACCACAGCAGGCTCTTTCTTGGTGTTGCTGGAAATGGCAAATAAACTCTGTTGGGGCCATTTTTATAAAAACACTAATTTCAGTCATGGGCACACTACCCGTATGAGGTAATTGCCTCCCTATCAGTGTCAGCTACTAATACCATCATCTTCGGGTTAGGATTTCAGCAATGTATTGAGGGGTTATAAACATTCACGTCTTAGCAAAATAAAGACAAAGATACCACTGAGACTGAGGATGTTTAACCTCTAAATTCTGTTGGACTCTCTGAGTATATGCAGCTCTGTCTTTATTGAACATTAGCCCCACTTTGTCTAAGAAATTTGTAGTATTTTCCCTCAGTGTAGTAGTTTGGAGATATTGCTGACTGTTCTTAGGACCTGTTCTACCCAATCCTCTTTGATTCTAGACCTCAATCCAGATTCAAGATAAGCAAGCCCCAAAAGGCAAAGTAAAAATGTGTGACCCACAGTATTATGCAATACACACTGAAACACACTAGAATATCTGAAGCTTTTATGACTTAAATAAATAAAAACCCTGAGAAATATACATACTTATGTTTATATATGTAAATAGTATAAGACAAGGTAAAAAAGATGTAAAGTTGGATCAGGTTGAATTTATTAATATGGCCCCACCAAGCAGAGATTCTGGATTCAGTGCTGCCAATCAAGGTGTTAGGAAGGGCTCTAAAAAGTTGCTTGATTGGCAGTCTGAAACATGGATCAAAGGTTTCCAACACTAAACAGCGTTAAATATCTCATTCCATACCTTCACTTTTACTCCATTAGAAGTGAAAGCTGTTTCTTGTAATCAGTACATAATTGAGTCTTGAGACATTTTTATCCACTTAATTGGAGAATTTAACCCATTTATATTTAAAGTAATGGTCCGACACTCCGGTTTCTCTTCATATCGCATAAATCTTTCGCCTTTTAAAGTAATGGTCCAAAGATATGGTCTTACAAAAGCTATTGGGCTCAGGGCCTTATACTTACTAGGGAACTCTCCACTACTTGAGACATTTCCCAGGCCCCTTTTGATTTTAATTATTTTTCCAGGTAAGTTCTCATTTTTTGGCCTGGGTGGCCTCAGACCATGATCCTTCTACCTATGGCCTTCTGCATAGTTGAGATACCAGATGTGTGTTATCATGCTCAGATTATTTGTTGAGGTGGGGGTCTTGCTAGCTTTTCATAGAGACTGGTCTTGAGCCCCATTTCTCCCTCTCAGCCTCCCATGTAGCTGGGATTACAGGTATGAGTCATTATAGCCAGTTTGGAACATGTTTCCTAATTTCATTGTAATTCATTTCTTTCTTTCTGACTATCTTACTTTTCCTTTGTAGTTAAATGATTTAGTTTAGTAGTTTATTTTAATTCTTTAATTAATATTTTGGATTATCCATTGTAGATTTTTGCCTTGATTTTGCCTAAGACTTACAAAAATCTTTTGATTATAATATCTTTCAAAATGATGGCAACTTAAGATAATCATAAAAATAAGAAAATGAAAAAAAAAATAGTAGGAGAAAATTCTACACATGTACTCCATTCCTCCCCAAAATTGAATTTTCCATACCTGTTTTACATCTTTACATATTGTCTATCTCTTAGTATTTTAATGTAATTATTTTTTTTTTAGTTTTCATGCTAAAGATATGAAATATTTATGTAACAAGTTTACAATATTAGAGCATTATGAAATTTTCTGGGAAGTTAATCTTACCTGTAACTTTCATACTTGATGCTTTCTTCTTTCTCATAAAAATCTCTTTCTTCAGTTTGAAGGAACAAATTCTCTGAAATTCATTTGTCTAGAATTGTCTTTACCTCTCCTTTATTTCTAAAAGGCATCTTTTCTGGGTATACTCTGCTTGACTGACAGTTTTTCTCCTTCAGTGCTGTAAAATTCTCATAGCACTTTCTTCCTTGCTTGCAAGGTTCCTGCTGAGAAGTATGTTGTCATGAGAATTGGGACAGAGTTGTGTCATTTTTTTTCCTCTTGTTGCCTTTGTTGCAGGAACAATGAGGGAAACAAAGTCACTGAGACCATTTTTACAGGAAGCAGAGAATTTATTATGCTAGTGGACTCAGGGGAAATAATTTCTCAAAGCACTGAGCCCTGATCTGTATCAGGGGCTTGGTTAAATACTTACAAAGTTTCCCCTTTATCCCCCCTTACTACCCACCCCTCTTTTAGTATGTGGTTACAGTTGCCAGAAACTTTGCAAGGCTAGCAGCTGTCTGCAGTGCTGCAGAGCTGGCAGAAAGCTCTCATAGACTCAGGGTGGGGAAACCAGACACAGTTAATCCCAGGGAAATAGCCAAGGTGGCCCCAACACCTTGAGGATGTCTTTTTATCTTTCAGTTTGGAGAACTTGATTACAGTCTCCTGGTAGACTTGGTTGAGTTGTACTTCACTGGTGACCTTTGACCTTCCTATACTTGGGTAGTTATATCCTGTTTTATCTACATTTGAGACTTTCCTCTTAGGATCTCTAATTAACCTTTCCACCCATTTGGCATTCTCAAGTCCATCTTATTTTCCTTTTTCTTTTTAGTGATGGGGATCAAATGCAGGGCCTCCAACATGGTAAGCAAGTGCTTATACCACTGAACTACATTCCCAGACTTTGGCCTTTTTAGACAGGGTCTGACTATGAAGTTCGGGCTGTCCTTCAACTTGCTGTGTCGTCCAAGCTGCCCTCAAACTCGTAATTGTTCTGCCTCTGACTCCCAAGTACTTGAATTATAGAAGTGCACAACCATACCTGAGTCTCAAGTCCCTCTTGAACACAAGTATCCAGAATACCTATCCTTTACATGATTCTCCAAAGTTCCTGTAGACTTCCTTCATTCCTCTTTGTTCTATTTTTCTCCCACTGTGCATTTTCATATAACATTTTTGAACTCACATTTTAATGCTTGATCTAGTCTACTATTGATTTCTTCTATTGTGTTGTTGTGTTTTTAACAACACTTACTGTACTTATTTATTAGCTCAAGGATAAGTTCTAATTTAATTACCTCCAATTGAAGAAAAAAAATTAAATGGATCACTCACATATACACATACACACACATAAAAGGACATTGTGGGCAATGGCATTCTTAGTTTAAAAAATTCACAGATAGATAGATCTATAGATCGATAGATAGATAGATATAAGTAGATAGAGATAGATAGATATAGAGAGATAGCTAGCTAGCTAGCGATAGATGGATAGATAGATTGATATACTTTATTGGTGTGTCCATGAGGTAAAGACCACAATCAGGAACAAGTTTTGCAGTTATTAATGAATCAATCTTTGTCTTTTTAATCACCCCTTGCATCACTCTCTCTCTCTCTGGCCCCATTCTTCAGCTTTACATGTTCTTTTCTTTTTTTCAGTTCATTGAAAGCACTATGTTGTCTCCTACCTCAGGTCCTTGGCACACACTCATACTTTACTTCTTCAGGGAAACCTTATCAGATGCTTGCAACTATATCATCTTCATTATGACCACTTCTACTGACTAAAAGGAAAATTTACAAAGAGGAACATGCTTTATTTTGCTTTGAATCTCTAGCACTTTGGATGTCTCCAGGTTCATGGTGAAAGTTCAAAAAACTTTGGTTGAATTAATGAATGAATGACCATCCTTTGAGTGTCTATAGACAATTGCAACCAGCAATTTTTGAATGTATGCAAAGGATTAAAATTTTTCTAAACAACACTGGTCTATAAAATCAAATGTTTTAAAAGCATATTTAGGTATGTTAACTTATTTGGAAATTCATCTCATGCCATCATTACTAATATACTTTAACTTTAATTACTTATTCTATAAAATATCAAGTCAGATAATATATAAAAACTGTATTTCATTTCACCCTCTGTCTTATCTCTTTTTTACAACTTGTCTGTTCCTATATCAGTAAAATAAATTGAACATATGGACAGTTAATGATTTTTGTTTGTAAGGATAGCTTTTGTTGTTCTTATGCTACCCAACTTTTTGTTTTCTTCTTTTACATGTGCTGTTTTCTTATTCTTCAAAAATATTCAAACATTTTTGCCAAATAATTAAATGGCATTTATAAAAACTAAAAAGTGGACTGACATTGTTTCCCAAATAATACAACATGACAAACAATCACATAGCATTTACATTTTTTACCTTGTATTGGGCATTATAAGTAATGCAGAGGTGATTTAAAGTATGTGGGGAGATGCATAGGTTATACAAATACAGCAGCATGTTGTGTAAGGGAGTTGAATACCTGTGGATTTTGGTGTCTCACAGGGTTCCAGAACCAGTCCACATAGCTATTGAGGAACAAGTGTAGTATCCCATTGTGTGGACGTCTCATGCTTTATTTGTTCATCAGTTGTTGGACAAATGTTTTATTTCTACTTTTTTTGGCTATTATGAACAAATGCTGCTGTGAATATTCATATACAAGTTTTGTGTATATATGTATTTTCATTTTGAGTATATATTTGTAATAAAATTGTTGGGTCATTTGGCAAAAAAAAAGTGGACTGATTGGTGTATTAAAAGACATTTCTTAATAATTTCAATTTATTTCTTATTTGAAAATTGTGTAAATTATAAAGAACACTCTAAGGTCATTTTACCCTGAGCACGCATGATCTCATCTGAAGTGCAAAGTACTTCAGATAAGTTGATTGATATATGAACTTCACAGGTAAAATATAACCATGTTATATGCTTTAAGGTGAATTACTGCTGAGTTTCAAAAGTTGCAACACTCCACAGATATTTAGTTCCTGGGTGTCAGCCAGCAATGGGACCATGCCTGTGTGATTTGGCATCTGGGCTTGTGAGAAAGCTCCAAGGAACTGAGACAAAAGTCTCAGGACCAGACTGTGCCTGTGTGATCTGATATCTGGCCTTGTGAAAAAGCCAGACATCCAAAAAAAACCAGTATTCAAGGTTCCCGGGTGGCTTCATGTCCTTCAGATGTAAACAAGAAAGTTATGCTGACCATGTGCTTCTCCTGCTTCTCTGTTCCTGTTTTAAAAGAGACATAGCAAAGAATTAATTTTAACTGTGCTTCCTTGTACTCATGTAACCTTGACATGTAATATTTGACATGCTTTGTCTGACCAAATGCTCTCTCTGTAAAAGGAGTTGATAAAAACAGAGGCATGGTTCATTAAAGTGGCTATTGAGCAAGACTCAATAGCCCCCATTCTTTTACAGCTTCGGTTACCCAGGTCTATCCAGCAAATGGCCACCCCACTAAAATATATTTTAGGTATTGAGAATTAAAATTAATTTGACTTTGATATATTCATGCCCATAAAATATCTCCAATGTTTGTAAAAAGAATCAGTTGTATATTTTCTAGTAAATAAGAAACAACATTTAGCCTATAAAAAACAGATAAGAGCTCTCATTCTCTTTTTTTAGTAGCCATGCATCTTCTTATTACACTAACATTGTCTCCTTGCAATCCTAATTATTGTCAGTAAAAAACCTTTATTAAGGCATCAATCCTGTACCATAATGTATGTGGTTACTATGGTCTCAGAAAATCCATGTCCATCCATTTCCAGTGAATGGAAGAGAGTTTGAACTCAGGGCACTGTACTTGTTAAGCAAGTTCTCTATCTCTTGAGCCATGCAACAAGCTCTTTGTTGCTTTAGTTATTTTTTAGATAGGAACTTGCATGTTTTTGACCAGGCTGGCCTTGGACTGTGATCCTCTTAACTATTCCTTCTGTGTAGCTGGAACCACAGGCATGCACCACTGTTCTTAGCTTATTAGCTGAGACTCTCTCTGACTTTTTGAATGGGCTGGCCTTGAACCATGATCATCCTAACTCTACTTCCCAAGTAGGTAGGATTACTGGTGTGAGCCTCCACACCAGCCTCTTTGAGTTGGATTCTTAAATGAGAAAAAAATTCCCCTTTGCTTTTAGATGATTTAAAACTGTCAGCATATTCCAATGACCAATTAAAATTGAGACTTACTAAAAACAGAAATAAACATGTAAATATATTTTGTTTGAGCTGTCAATTTTTCCATAAGTGATAGTACATATTTTCTTAAATTTATTATAGCCATAGCACTATTCTGCCTCTGGTGTCTTGGCATGCTTGCAGCTTCTTTTTTATTGTTCGCTGGAATCTTCCTATATTTATGTAAGAGAGCTTATGTGTTCCTTCTGCCATTTTATGATATTTAGTTCATGCTAGGTGCATATCATTTTCACTAAAAATAATGTCCATTTTCTACTATTTCTTTATTCTTTTTCCTTCTTTTCCTCTTCTCTGGTAATTTTCTCTTCTAATTTGCACACTCTGTAGCTTGCATTAAAAAAATTTTTTGTCTTCTAAATTTGCGAAGTTTTCTTTTCAAATGGAAAGGATGATCCTGATAGCCAAAGATTCTAACTTGTTTCATGTGCTTAGCAAAATATATTATGTATTTTCCAATTTTATAAAACAAAAGTTTTAGCTTTAAATTCAAAGCAGAGTAAAAGTCAATGGCAAGATAATGATTAATAGAAAATGATAATTATGTTGAATGCTGCATAGAAACTTCTGAAACATCTGTCTCTCCTACTATTTCTGTTTGGATATATAAGTAGTTGATTCCCAATGATGACTGAAACATTCTGTTACATAAGAACAGCAGGTGGATACCTGAGACAATGGTTGATTCTTAAATATTACTCATGATGGGATTCCATAATCTAACATAGGATAGAGTAGAACAGTGATGTATTTTTATGAGTCCTGACTATAGATTATAATTTTTGTCACAATGAGAAAAATAAAATATTTAGTCTAACTTCAATTTCTCTACTGTAGTATAAACTTAAGAATTCCCACTCCTTATGGTTATTGCAAGAAGGGATCAAAAATTTACTGAATTGCTAATGTATTCAAAAGGCTGGATACCTTTCGGTTTGTTTTCGTCTTTCTAACTTTTCCATTGTCTCCTTCACCTGTTTTCCTCATCATTCTCCTTAACTTTTTTCCTCATTATTCTTTTTTTATAAGATTGAATATATCATTTAGTTACATCAGCAGTGTTCTTAGATACAAATCCATCACAGTTGTCATAGTTCATTATTGTAGCATCTTTAATATTGAGCCTGAATTCTTTATGCCTTCTAGTACTGAAATAAAATCTTACAGCAATGTTTCATCTGCCCATACTTCTTATGATATGTGTAAGTTTCTTTCTTAGAAGAATAAATGTCATTCTTGTATAACACTCTTTCTCATACCCTCTTGTAGGGTTTCCAAAATGCAATATACATATATATATATGTATATATTTATATATATATATAATATGTGCATAATACATACATATATGTATAATGTGTTCATTAATATACAAATGTATCATATATATATATAAATGATCATATTAGAATGCAGGACTGACAAAAATAGACACAATGTCTTTTAAAAGAAAGTCCTCAGCTAATCTTTCCCACCTAAATTTGCTATGTTAAGAGACTTTGTTATGATAGCACATTACCAACTAATCTTAAAAAATGAAGTTGTGTTCCATAGGTTTGTACCCCAAATGTAAAGTCTGCAGGCAATCATGACAAGCCATGGCTGTGGACTCAGTGAAAAACTTCACTTTTTTAATGGAAAGAAAACCTTGCTTTAATTTTAATATACAAAGGACTTCCCTTTATTTCAGCTTCAACACAAGACTACGAGAGGAGAAAATGAAAACAAGGGGGGAACAATGAGATGTGACAGCATTACACTGTCGGAGATGTCCGTATATTTTCTGAGTTACTGAATCTCACACTTAAGCGGTTTCAGATGTGAATGCAGTGAGCATATTATGAGTCTGGATGATCTGCTGGGACACCTGAGAAATCATTCTTGAGGAACACTAAGGAGTGGGAAGCTGCAGACATCAACTTGGATGAATGAAAATTCCCTGAGATCAAGACTCAAACTGCTTCTTCACACAAAAACTCAGTGTTAGTGGTTTTCCTTACATCTACAGGGTTGCTCATATTAGAGTAAATTAAGAGAAATTCAGGAACATATATTGAGATACTTTTCTTGTTTTATATAATTCTTTTAAATTCTTATTTATTTTTTTGCTGCTGAATTATTGACTGACTGTTTTCCCCATGGTTGAATAATGAATGAAAATATAAGAAAAACCTTTTACCATCATGAAATGACCACAGGATCAGACCTTCCAAAGCATTGAAAATTGTCTTCTGTGCCCCTATTCCTCATCTGTCATTCTTGATGCATTCAGATTTGTCTTCAGACTTTGTACTCATCTCTTATTTTTCATAGTTAATGATGCATAAAAATTGTGCAATAAAACTCATCACAGTTGTCATTTATCTATGTTCAACTCTCATTGTTATCCATGAGAAATTGTCATTTTCACTCCATTTCTATATAAATATCTCCTCAATACTTACTCTTGTTTTGCATTTACCTTTTTTCCTTTGCTTGTTCATTCCTTCCTTTCTTATCCCTCATCTTCAAGATTTCCTTTTGTAGTCTTTCTATAAGATATCCTTTAGTCACCGACATTCATTTACTGAATTTTCAGGTGCTACTCATAATATAGTCCTTATATCAATCTTAAAGCACATTCTTTAGAAAGGATGAGTAGTCTGAAATCATCTTCTTTATAGTGATGGATTTCATTTTAAAGGGGTACTGTGTGTAACTGACAAATAAGATACTGAGTACCCACTAAAGAGATTTACAAGGCTCTCATCTTTATAAAATTAAATCAAACAAGGGAAAATTGGGCACCAAATAAGCAGTCTCAAAGAAAAGAAAGCACATACCAGGTAAAAGTGTTGTTACTATGTTATTTACAAAGAAACATAAAAGGCAATACTGTTTTGAAAAAGCTCTGAAAAAAATGAGAGACAGAGAGACAGAGACAGAGACAGAGAACATAACTTAGGGAATTGAGATAATCATCCAGAAAATATAGGCCCAAGAATGATTTTATTGTAAATTCAGTAATAAGGCAAAATATGTTATGTGTGTTTTTACTCTTGTTGTTCTTATGTGAACATTTCTTTTATATGTGTTTTCCTTATTATCAAAATAGGCACAGAAGAAATATTTAAAGTACATTTTCTTGTAAACTAGGTGAACATTTATAGAGCTCAAATTTGGCTTAGGTGCATTTCTGTTGCCCTAATAAGGAAAGTAGTTTGCAACCTTTGATTTTTCTGCCTCCTAAGTTCTTAGTTAATATTATTTCTCCAGGGAGAGAGAATTTTTAACCACAAATAAGGGTCTTGAATTAACTTTGTATGTTTCAAAGTGCTCACCACTTTTCCTGGATTTAATTATAATTATGTCGATTTGTTATATTTACTCTGTAATTACAATAAGTGCTCTGCATTTATTTTTAGTACAGTTCAGAGAGAATTTGAACAGGTTGTGTATACTGTATGTTAACGACACTATAAGAGCACATGGAATCAATATATATTTTCTCAGTGGAATTACAAATTAAGAAATCGCTCAGGTATGGAAACAAAGGTAAGAAATGTGTTTCTAAACTTGAATTACAATATCAAATATGAGTATTGCATATCATGAGAGAAAATATGATTTGCAATATATAGGAGACACTTATCTCACTTTGGAAGACTCTTTCTTAGAATATAGTGTGCCCTCTCTTACCATTATTTTAGCGATAATTAGCTGAACAGCATTTAGTGCTTTGCTTCTTGGAAACAAAGGTATGGCAATATGGTCTGATATAATGGTTGTCAGCATTATTAGCATGTTGGTCATATGGAGAACAAAGGCCTAAGAAAAAATATTGAATTCACTTGCCTATCTTTCCAAAGTGCTAAAAAGCATTAATGGCCTTTAGATATGCTAAATCTAGGAGAAATGCCATAATTCTTCTAACACAGGGTGGTCTTTTGGGTAAATAGAGTAAGAAAAGTGTGTATAATTTAGCAGGTAAAATTTAATTTCCCATTGATTTGTTTATGTGTGATGTTTTATATGTCATTTGACTTTCCTGGACTTTGATTTTCTTACCTATAATGTAGTCACAACACAAATTGTGACAAAGATTTTATGTCAATGTACATGCAAGTAGTTCATCACATATTTTATGAACACTGTGAAGATGCATTGCTGAAATATTTTCTTAGTTGTTATTAAAGTATGTATCATGAGAGCACTTATCTCATTCTTTAATAATAGAATTTCCCTTATGTGCTACAGTAACGATAAGCTCTATTTTTGAAGCTTAACCACTAATGGCTTTTAAGGGAAACCTTTCTCTTCCTTTTACTTGACAAGAAAACAAGCTGATAAAACTGCACAATACTTCTTGCCTTGATGTTGGTGATATGTTCAAGCACACTTCCTATATGTCAAAGCAACTCTCCCCTAGCCCTACTTTCTATCTAGAATTAAAACACAAACCATCCTTCCCCTTTGTTCTTTCTTGTTTTACTATAGACCAAATTTTAACTCTTCTCCTTAGAAGTCATTTAGATAGTCAATATATGAGTAATAAACTTTTTTCATATACATTCATTCCAACATAAATTTCTGAGATGGAGCTGAGGACGGATTTTGGGTAGGGAGTTGTCCAACACCATGAAAGGCACTAGGTGACAAAATAAAATATGTCTGCCATCTAGACCATATAATAGGTAGATTACTATAATGCTCTCCAGAGTTTTTGGAAAATGTAAAGATCATTGCTTAATGGGTACATACAGTGAAGTGATCAAAACATTCTGAAATGAAAAATAATATCGGTTTTTATCTTTTCTTAAAATGGTTTCACTGTTCTAAAAAGATGGATGTAAGAGGTAAAAATACTTTGTTTTCCTACTCCAGAGAGTTGCTAGAAAGTTTCTATTTGAATATTCCCTGTGCAACAGGGCTCAATAGCACCTGTTCTTCAGAAATGGGAGCTACCTGCTGTGATTTGATAATATTAATGCTAGGCTAGATATTATGCTTAGCTGTGGAGCACATAATGGTAAGAAGACTAAAATCTATACTTCTAAGGTCCATGTTGTCTGACAGGTAAGCTAAATAACAAGTAATTAAAATAGTGAACCTCGCGTTATTATAGGATTATTATGGTGCACTTTGAAAAACCATGTTATGAACAACACACAGTCTAGAAATGGTAAATTGGTGTGGAAATATGTGAAGAATAAAACAAGATGGTAAAACCAGAAGCACTTGTATAGTCTATTAGAGAAAACAGGGTTTATAAATACCTTAAAGCAAAAAAACCACAGAATTACAATATTTCCAGACTTGATCAGGATTTCCAGTTGTTGAGCTGATGTGATTATTAATGGTGTCCCCAGTGACTCTCAAGTGTGTCTTGGATTTGGTATAAAGCTACCCTAGCAGGTGAATTGGAGAGAGTAAGTATCTTAGCATGAATTTAGCATAAATTTTGACTTAATAGACATAACTCCTTCTAGCCATTCTATTTTTATGCATTATTCTTAGAATAAAGGAAATCTTGGATGTTCTAGTCAAATTAAAATCAAGATTCCTAACAAAAATTAGTAAAAAACTGCATGACAAATTTCTTTTAAGCATAGATAATTTTCTTTCTTTATGATAAACAACTAAGCTCCTTAGTTTTCATGTTTCCCTGTGTTCCTTTCATATTTGTCTCATTAAATAAGTATCTTCCTTGACATTTTGAGTCTGCATGATGTTTGTAAATCTTATTGAAAAGAATCTTGTTTAATAATTTTTAGCTTATTGGAAAAAAAGGAAAATGAAAAATCATCACAAAAGCTGTTAGAATATTTCACTATGTGCCTGGTGTCTAGGAAAATTAATTCAAAAGTTTCCCTTTAATTTCTACATTTCTAATGAAGTCACAATTGTTGGGAATTATTTTTCTGTCTCTTAACACTGAGCTAGTTCTACATTACAGAAGTCCAAGCTGGAGAAACTTACTTCTTGGGAGAATATTCAATTTGGAGAATATTCAGTTCAACAGTGGAAAAGTGCTAGCTGTTCCCATGTAATATGTAATCTTTGGCTTACTTTCCTTCTTAATCAGAAGGATGATACATGGAGTTCATTAACTGACATATGTAAATATATTTCTAAGAATATATAAATGGTCTCATAATACATATTTTGTAACACTTTAATATCTTAGAGATTATACACAAGCTATGGCAATAATATTGGATGAGAGAAATAATTCTTCTTAAACATGTCTATACACAGTTTAAAATCCTTTTATAAATTGCTGGAAAATCAGGGTGAAATGGATAAGCAATGCTGTCAAAATGATATGGCATTAGCCACTACAGTGATGCTAATAAAAAAGACGATTAGGGACACATTAGAAAACTAACTCACAAAGAAAGTAATGAAATGATTTCTGTAAAAGACTATTTCGAATATTGGCTATTTTTTCATGTTTATGTTTCATGGATGAATATGGATTTGATTGAATGTGATTGATGGTTTTTATGAGAGACTGTAGGGATTTTAAAGTCAAAATATTTGGAGGGCTGTATTTAGAAGCAAGTGAAAAGAAAGCCAGGTGGTCAAAGAATAACATGACATGGACAGTAGTTTATGAAAAACTGAAAGAAATCTTTTTTATTTTTTTCTTTTCATTTTCATTTTCCATGCTCAAAAGCATAGTAATCAATGTTACAGCAAAATATTTAGAAAATTAGCAAATTAAAATGGATGGAGAACCTATTCTACGTTATTTATCTTGCATACACTCATTCTGTTTAGGTCCCAGAGTAATCTCACAAGGAGGGTCAAACATCTCACAATGGTAGTTTTGGTTAATATGTCTTACAAACGTTTTTGACTTGTCAAGAAGAATGTTTTAACATCTTTTGGAGACTTAGTCTTTTGGTTGAAGCATTCTCTCTTCATTTAACCACAGACAACCTCCAGTTTTGACACCTTTTGCCATAAAATTTGACTTGTCTCAAAAGGCCTTCATTATAAAAGATATTAGTATTTTAATATAAAAGAAGCAGAAACTGAGGATCAGATAATTAAAATGGCTTTCTCAAATTTAAACAGGTAGCATGCCGCATAGAAGAAATCCAGCAAAATAAATAAAGTTCCTTCTATGTCCCCTTCCTTTTTCCTATGTATTGTCATCCCTGGTACTATGATAGGAAGTACAATGGCCCTCCAAAGAAGTCCCTATCTGAATCACTGGAAAATGTGACCATGCTACTGTACATTCAGGTTGTAGATGGAATTAACATTAACCTTAACACAAAGAAATTCCTGCATTAACTAAGCAAAACCAAATGAAGAATATGAATCCTTAAATGTAGAGACCTTTCCTGTTGGGTCAGAGAGATGAAGCATAAGAAGATGGTGGACAGATTAGTGTCAAAGGAACTAGACCTGCACTTGCTGTCACTGAAGACAGTGGGAGAGACCATGAGACAAGATTCCTTATCTCTGTGAGTTGTCTTCCCAGCAAGAAAACAAGGATCTTGGTCATATACCTTCCAACTACTAAATCCCTCTAACTACTCAAATGGGTAGTAAGTAGATTCTCCCCAGATCCTCCATACAGGAGTGGAGCACTGCTGATCTTTAATTTTAGTATGGTGAGACCTATGTTAGACTTTTTGCTTAAAGAACTGAAAATTTATATTGTTTAAAAACTGCAAAAATTTGTATTCTTTAAGCCAATAAAAATGTAAATGATTTGTTTTGGCAATAATCACAAACAAATGCAATCACAACAGAAAAAGTGTGTTAACCTGATTTCAAGATACCAGTTAGACCACAGCCACTACTAAATGTCATTGCTGCATTAAATTAGAATCATTTACTCTTTCTTTACCAGAGTCATAGGGAAATTCTCCCTACAGCTGTTTTGATCTGCTTCTCGGTTTGTGCTCTTAGATGCACTATAGCTGTAGCTGCCACCTGTGGGGTCAGTGATAAGTAAACATTTATCTTTTCTCATTCTGGGGAGTGGTGTTTGTGTGTGTGCGTGTGTTTGTGTGTCCTCTCAGAAACACTAGATGGGTCATGGTGTAGGGAGAAAGTTAGGTTGTTCATGAGAGCTTAAGTTCCTTAAGTTCTATTAAATAAACTCTAGAAATCAGAGTATACCTAAATATGAAATTCCTAATGTGACTAATAATAAATGCTATGTGACTAATAAAAAAATCTGTTATATGTGACGTGATTTCTTTAAATCTGAAATTATTGGTTGTGTTCACCTTAGCTGTGGAACCTTTTGGTTACCTTGTCTAACCCATTGAAAAACACATCTCTTCCCTGATTCTATTCTAAGTTTTCACATATTTAAACTTAGCTGTTTCTTGGCCCAAGCCATGTTGATTTTATAATGCAAAGTTACCTAGCCCACAACCTGATCCTCATTGCAAATTAACAAGTTGAATAATTACTATCATAGAAAAATTCCTTGAATGTAATAGGGGTATTGTTGAAATATATGAGCTTCCATAGAGACGTAAAAAATATAGAGCATAAAAGAGGATTTATTTCTAAGCTCTGCTGACATGGTGAGAACACTCGTTAGCCTTAAGAAGAAAACAACTAAATCACACTTTCTAATAAAAATGCATTCTGAATTTAGTTTATAGTGACTATCCCAAAGCAAGTACCATTTTCTAATAATAAAAACCAATTAACAGTTTAACCTTAATATAATCTCATTCTAAGTGGTTTTGTTGCTACAGGCAAAATTTCTACTATAGTGAACACTGCAAAGATAAAGGGAATCTGGCAAGGTCATAGTGCCATTTTCTCTACCCTTTTAAGATATGAAATTTTGCACTAGAAACGGAAGTTCTCCCTTTTATTTGGGATGTAGTTCTAGAAGACCCTAAGGCTAGTTAGTGAAGAAAAGATGGCCTCTCTGGTGAAGTCACTGGGAAGAAAAGGACAATGTTTGCCTCCTACTGAGCTATTATTTCTGCCTGAAGGACGAGTGGCTTTCCAAACTACTTTATATTCTATGCTCCATTTTAAAATATACTGGTTGAAATAGAAGTTCAGTTAGTAAAACACAACTACCCATTACAAATACTACTAAACTCAGACAAATTTGACAATGATACCGAAGTCATCCTTTTCTTAAGGAGGCATCTCCTTCATGAACATTCTTGACTTCTTGAGCCTGTAACCTCATCTATTAGTTAACTCTGAGCTAGAAAATTAGGATTTCATTATCATTTTTCTGATAATGTTTCAGAAGTACTTAAGTATACTCAGTATTTTCTAACAAATTTTATCAAGAATACATAAATATTCCTACTATGTGTCATGGAATAAAACTGTTTTTCACATTTCTACTTTGTTCTTCTTACCAATCCAGTATTGTAGGCACTATATCATTCACACTGAGAACCAGTGAAGAGACAAGATGACTTTCAACATCTTGTAAGTAGTAAATGGTAGTATGAGTTTCTAACCCAGGAAAATGATATAATTATAATATTTACAAAGAAGTAAATCTCTTTGCAGATCTGTATGTGTGATTTGTTCTTTTTTCCTTTATTTGTGCTTAACTTTCAATGGATTAGCCTTCTGTATTGGAGATAGATACAGTTGCCTATGTAGAATTATTTGGACAAAATATCCAAAATATTTTCTCTAATATAACTTAAATAGAAATTAAACACCACAATGATAGTTTTCAGTTTTTGAAAGAATGTCTCTCCTTACTAATTGAGTTGTCTCTTGTCTGTGTTGGGACAGTGTATAAATTTCCCCATTAAAGTGTTATTCCTCTGTGGGGCTGAAAGATCTTATAGACACAAACCCTGTTTTTTTTTTTTAAATAATAAGAAATATTATATGGTTAAAAGTGTTTTGTTGAAAGATGAATTTGGTTGCAGTAATGCAAGGCCCTTATCTAGTATGAATTTTTTCTCTTTTTTAAATTATATTTTTAAATTATATTAAACTAATTATATTATACATAATATAATTATACTGGGGATAATTTGTGACATCTACAAAAGTTCTTATATCATTGTTGACTTCATTCCCTCCATCATTCTCCTTTATTTCCCCACCCCCATTCCTGGAATACTTTCAATGTGTCTCATTTTTCATTTTCATACATGAGTGTATAATATTTCCACATATTTTTAATATTTCTCAGTAATGAAGGACCCAAAGGATATAATATCAAACCTATGAAATAAAATGGATCTAGTTTCTATCTCCTATCTTTGTTTTTCTAATGTTAAGGTGTATGAGTCTTGAGAAAAAGGAGAACATTGTGCACCCCATCTCTGAAATATCCTCTCTATTCCAAAGGAACAAGCCAAGTCATGGGGGTAATGGAAGTTATCAGGATAGTCATGACTGAAGTGTTTAGATAAGTATTTTTTAAAGGATCCTGGGAATTGAGTAAACTAGTGCTACCTAGTACAGAACCTGCTTACCAGGACCTATAGTGAAGTTATCTGTTTCTTTGAATACTTGTCATAAAAAGCATTCTAATGATATAATCTATTTTATAAAACCTCCCTTTATAAGCAGTGGTGTACACAGCAATGTAGAGGATAAGTGCTCTTTGTCAGCTGGCTGCCACTGGAACTTCTGAGTAGTATTGTTGAAACCACATTTCTTGTGGATCATCCCTGTTAATAAGTTTTAATAAAGCTTATTTTTCACACACCACTTCCAGGTCTTTTTTTATTCTTTTGTTAACCTATTCTACTGCCCAACCCTAAGTGTGCTGTGGACACTACACTAGGTAAGGTCTTTATCTAATTGTTCTCTACATTGCAACGATATCTCTATGGATATGCAAAGTTTTTTATTTTATGCAAATTTTATTTTATTTTTAATAAAATTTAACAAAAATTTTATTTTATGCAAATTCAAAATGCTTAAGGAGAGGTAGGAATTATCAAGACCTTTTCTTATTAATACATGAAAGTAGTTGTCACTTCCTCCGAATATTTTTGAAGCCTTTGTTAATACTATGCCTGTAGAGATATAGATATATTTTCTATTTCTCTATTCCTGGTAACCCTGTCCACACTTCTCAAAAAACAAACAAGCAAGCAAAACTCTTCTGTCTTTCTCTTGCTTCCCCCCACACAAAATGATTTACTTGTTTCTTAATCAGTGTAACAATTATTATAGTTGTAAAAGATTGGATAAGAGAGACTGGATTGTTGTTCTTAAAATTATTCATAAACATTGCTGATATATAGGAAAAAAGAGGATAAAATGAATGAACATTTAAGGGAGAGGAGGAAGAGGATAAAGCAAAGGAAAAAGAAAAATGCCATGTCTCTTAAATATACTCACAAGTCTGTAAAAGACCAATGTAGTAATAGTTTAAAGTAGGTACTGGCATAAAAAAGGACATGAGGACCAGTCGAACAGAATAGAAGATCCAAATATGAATCCACACAACTATACCCACCTCATTTTTGACAAAGGTGTCAGAAACATATGATGGAGAAAAGACAGCATCTTCAACAAATGTTGCTGGGAAAAGTGGTTAACCATCTGCAAAAAATTGAAACTAGATCCATGTCTATCACCTTGTACTAGTATCAACTCAAAATGGATCAAGGACCTAAATATCAGACCTGAAACTCTGAAGTTACTACAGAAAGGAGCCGGAAACACTCAGGAGCTAATAGTTATAGGTATGGACTTCCTCAATACAACCCCAGCAGCCCAGCAACTAAGAGAAAGGATGGACAAATGGGACTTCATAAAATTAAAAAAACTTCTGCACAACAAAAGAAATGGTCTCTAAACTGAAGAGATCACCCACAGAGTGGGAGAAAATATTCACAAGCTATACATCAGACAAGGGACTGATAACCAGAATGTACAGGGAACTTAAGAAACTAAAGTCTTCTAAAAATGGTTAACTGAACTTAATAGAACTTTCGCAAAAGAAGAAATTCAAATGGCAAAAAAAGCACATGAAAAAATGCTCACCATCTCTAGCCATAAAGGAAATGCAAATCAAAACCACACTAAGATTCCACCTCACCCCTGTTAGAATAGCCATCATCAAAAAACACCTGCCATGTGATCCAGCAATCCCACTCTTGGGGAAATACCCAAAAGACTGTGACACAGGTTACTCCAGAGGCACCTGCACACCCATGTTTATTGCGGCACTATTCACAATAGCCAAGTTATGGAAACAGCCAAGATGCCCCACTACTGACGAATGGATTAAGAAAATGTGGTATTTATACACAATGGAATTTTATGCAGCCATGAAGAAGAACAAAATGTTATCATTCGCTGGTAAATGGATGCAATTGGAGAACATCATTCTGAGTGAGGTTAACTATATGTTCTCCCTCATATGCAGACATTAGATCAAGGGCAAACATAACAAGGGGATTGGACCTTGATCACATGATAAAGCAAGAGCACATAAGGGAGGTATGAGGATAGGTAAAACATCTAAAAAACTAGATAGCATTTGTTGCCCTCAACACAGAGAAACTAAGGCAGATTCTTTAAAGCAACTGAGGCCAATAGGAGAAGAGGATCAGAAATGAGAAAAAAGGTTAGTTCAAGAAGAATTAACTTAGAAGGTAACACACATGCACAGGAAAGCAATATGAGTAAACTCCCTGTATAGCTATCCTTATCTCAACTAGCAAAAACCCTTGGTCCTTCCTACTATTGCTTATACTATCTCTTCAAGAAAATTAGAGATAAGGCCAAAATAGTTTCTGTCTGGTAGTGAGGGAGTGGGGGGGGAGAAGGGGAGGTGGGGGAAAAGGAAGTGGGTTGGGGGAAGGGGAGAGAAATGACCCAAGCATTATTTGATAGAAAACATAAACAGAGTAAATAAGTAGCTGATTTACAACTTGCTTTAGATAACATCTTCAATTATTATAATAATTAGTGAAATTGAATTCAAGATAAAAAAATCCTCAGCTTAATTTTAAGTTGTCCTTGAAGCTACTTTCTGACCCATTTTAATATATTACCTGTTGAAATATTCATAAGAAAAGAGAATTCTTAGGCTTTGTGTTTAAGGTAATATTTTTTTTCAGCTACCTTCCATTTTATTTTTAGATCCCTTCTCTCTTATTTTCCTTTCCCTAGATAAAAAGTGCTTGAACATATCAATAAAAATTAGTTTCATTCATTTTCTTTGAGAGTCCGTGTCCTTTAGCAAAAGATTTGCAAGACTTCCGTGTTTCTCTGTTTTTTTTTTTTTTTCTTTTTGGACTCTTCTTCAATATGAGATGTTTTATAATTCATCATCATTATTTTGTGACTTTTTGAAGAAAAATAAACATTGGAATATATCCATTTCAAGATTATATAATATGGCTTGCTTTGAAATATGAATAGCACTCCATATAAGAGAAAGGACTATGAACATTAAAGTAAATATGATTATCATCTGAAATGCTTATCAAATTGCTACTGACTCATAAAATTACCTTTGATCATTAATGTAGGGTTTTATATAATGGGAATACATACTGCTTTATACTATAAACATGTACATTGGTAGTGGATATTATTACTCCTGTTTATGAAAGACAATTTAACATAATTTTACCAGTTCAAAGGAAAGGACAAACATGATTCATCTTGCATTGTTTTTCTCTAATAACATCATGTTTTTCTCTAGAAAAAATTCTTAAGACATACATGAGTTTCTTTCATTACCAGAAACTTATTATGAACCAAAACATTCTTTTGGTAAAATATGTTAAGTATAGAATAGTACTTAAAATTTATAAGCCTAAGTATATGGGCTTAAGTGAGCAGGCACAGCTACTAGTTTTGTGTTAGCCACACTTACATATTTCATTTTAGTTAATTTTTCAAGTAAAAAGAATGTTTTGTATGATAAAATGAAAGAAAATGGAAAGTGAATCTTTTTTGTCCTGTTTTTTTTGTTTTTTTTTTTTTGAGTCCCTACTTCTTTGGTTCAATGACTTACAACTTTAAGGAGCTGCGGTTTTCTGAATTCCTGGTGGAATATCAGATTTCTTAGGTATTTATGCCAAAGGCAGACTCAATTTGGGTTGTATTGTCTTCTCTAAGAATCTAACTTACAATGGTTAGATTTTTGGAACAATGGTTCCAAAAGCATCCTTTCACCTCAGAAGGTCCTTATAATGAAGGTCCATGATATACACATGGTTAGTATAGTTTGAATTGTACTTTTATCTGAACAAAAATCACTGTAACAGACAGTTTTTTTCTTCCTTCTTGCCAAAATAGTACATAGCATGACTAGATGTAATTGTTTCACAATGTAAATAACTTAGGCAAGAAATCTCATCACTTTGGTGATGGAGCCTTTGTTTCCATCTGTTCAACACCTTGCAGAAATCCTTATGTTCATATTAATATTGAATTGATTGATGTGCCGCAGGAACATGTAAATTACCTTGCAAAATTATCTTTGCTTTATTGTATCCCTGAGTGAATATAATGAAATCCCAAAAGGCAATTATGAAAAAACAAGTTATTTTCTTAATAGAACTATCAGGTCAGGCTTATCCAAGACTCTTATAGACTTACATCCAAAAATTTTCTAAAATATCCAAACTTCTAAAATATCTGTGTTTTTAACTCAGCAATATCTACAGGATATATGAAGCAAAGTAGGCAAGCGAGAGAACATTCTGGCATTCAGGAACTATAACAGCACTTTAAAATTTAAATATAAGTCAATTTAACATATTTATTAGGCCTCTCTGCTTCAAATTCTAGGCCAGAATCAGGGTGTAAATACCTATTTAGGAAACAATCCTCATATTCCCAAAACTCAGTCTGATAGAGTAAACATATAAATAAATTTTATTACAGATAAAACAAAGACAATAACACAAACTGTGACATGGAACCTAATTTTTATCCAAATGAGGTCTGTTTTAAGTGTAGAAATTATTTCAAGAAATTATATTAAATCACCTCATATTTATTGATCATAAAGTAAGCAAAGCTTTTCTTCTTTGAATAGCAGTATTTCTCTTAGCTTACTATGAAGCCTTTATAAAGAATCTACTTAACCAGGGCAAGCACACTAGCTAATTAATTGAAGATCACTGGCCCCTTACCAAGCCTGGATCTCTTGTGGCTTTATTTTCCCTTTCTAAAAATTTTGACACATTTTTCTGACTTAACTCTTAGTCCATAATCTTGCAAACAACTTTGTTGTTCTAAGTAAGCTCCTTGTGCTTTACTTTCAAATCCAACCATTTCTGCTCTCTCCTGTAGATATTGCAGAATACATGGGAAGAAGCAATAGTTTTGTGGGTGTGTTGCTATAATTTAAATAGCCAACTCTGGGACAAACAGGCAGACAAACAACCAGAATTGCAGCACTTGTGTATTCCCAAATGCACAAGGAAGAATGTAAGTAAGTGTAAGAATTTTCACTATGATCTATATTGAGTTGTCTGTATGATGGCATTAAACATGATGTTGGGAAGCTTTTGGGTCTCCAGAACCAGAAGAAGCTAGGTCTAGCATTTATCTGAATATTCCCCTCTTGATAAAATTATGATATGGTACTTAGATACTAAGTATATGACTGAAGACAAAGAATTTGTAATGAATAGTGAAAATTAAAGAGTATTTTCTTAGAATTAAAAAAAAAATCAGCAAAGTAATGTGCAGTAACAGCAGCTCCTGGGCAATAGAAGGTAACTTTAAAACAGGCCATTTTTCCAGAAAACACATGAAAAAATGCTCACCATCTCTAGCAATAAAGGAAATGCAAATTAAAACCACACTAAGATTCCACCTCACCCCTGTTAGAATAGCCATCATCAGCAACACCACCAACAACAGGTGTGGTGAGGATGCGGGGAAAAAGGAACCCTCTTACACTGTTGGTGGGAATGTAGACTAGTACAATCACTCTGGAAAAAAATTTGGAGGCTACTTAAAAAGCTGGACATCGATCTACCATTTGATCCAGCAATACCACTCTTGGGGATATACCCAAAAGACTGTTACTCCAGAGGCACCTGCACATCCATGTTTATTGCAGCACTATTCACAATAGCCAAGTTATGGAAACAGCCAAGATGCCCCACCACTGATGAATGGATTAAGAAATTGTGGTATCTATACACAATGGAATTTTATGCAGCCATGAAGAAGAACGAAATGTTATCATTTGCTGGTAAATGGATGGAATTGGAGAACATCATTCTGAGTGAGGTTAGCTTGGCCCAAAAGACCAAAAATCGTATGTTCTCCCTCATATGTGGACATTAGATCAAGGGCAAACACAACAAGGGGATTGGACTATGAGCACATGATAAAAGCTAGAGCACACAAGGGAGGGGTGAGGATAGGTAAGACACCTAAAAAACTAGCTAGCATTTGTTGCCCTTAACGCAGAGAAACTAAAGCAGATACCTTAAAGCAACTGAGGCCAATAGGAAAAGGGGAACAAGTACTAGAGAAAAGGTTAGATCAAAAAGAATTAACCTAGAAGGTAACACCCATGCACAGGAAATCAATGTGAGTCAATGCCCTGTATAGCTATCCTTATCTCAACCAGCAAAAACCTTTGTTCTTTCCTATTATTGCTTATACTCTCTCTACAACAAAATTAGAAATAAGGGCAAAATAGTTTCTGCTGGGTATTGAGGGGGGGAGAGGGAGGGGGAGGAGTGGGTGGTAAGGGAGGGGGTGGGGGCAGGGGGGAGAAATGAACCAAGCCTTGTATGCACATATGAATAATAAAAGAAAAAAAAAGGACATTTTTATTTCACCTGATGAATACTGAATGGAATTGTTACTCTCGTTCATGCAGGCTCTATGTGAGCCTGCCAACCATTCACCAATATCTCTTTTTATTCTTCATCAAAGTACAGATAATCTTAGAGTAACTACGGACTCCATCTTAATAAACCCAACACAAGCTGAAAGTATCTCAAGTCAAAAATTCATTTAATATACCTTAGCCTAAAAACACAGTATATTGTAGAGTATTAGCCTTGTGATCATATGGCTGATAGGGAACTGTGGCTCCATGTTGCCACCCAACATGGGGAAATAGAGAGAAAGACAGAGAGACAAAGAAAGAGAGATAGAGAAAGAGAAGGGGGTGGGGGGGTGACTATCAGCTTACATGTAGGTAACCCTCAAAAAAAGTCAAAATTCTAAGGATATTTTCCATTGAATATATATTGCCTCTACACTATCATAAAGTCAAAACCATTAAGCAAAATCATCATAAGTTGAAAACTTCCTGCACTCAAAATGATGCCACTTTCAGTTCTCCTAAATTTAAGTGTGTCTATGTATAACTCTTAGTCAAATTAAATGTGAATAGAAGGGACTGACATGTCATATTTGAAAAGGAGGATTGAAGGACAAGTATTCCACGAATTTCCCTGCTGTGGGGATTGTATGAGAGTGCCATGAAAAATCGGAATGTCATGTGGGGTGCAGCACCCACGTAAGAAGGTTCTGGACATGCAGAGTACAAGTTTGCCTAGAGAAAAACAAATTTTTATAATGTTAGGTCAATGATATTTTGTGTATGTATTACCTCACTTAACCTTGCCTGTCCTAGTTGAATGATGACGATAATAACAATTATAATAGTTATAGTAATAATGTATGTACCTAAGGTCAGCAATAGTGCTGGAATGATGGCTTTGATTCTATAGTACAAGTTCATCCTTCAAGGAATTTCCTTAATTAATTTGTTAAACCTTAAAGTAAAGGGTTCTCTGTACACATCAAGTGATTCTCCATTATTTCCCTCAGGAAGCTGGAGAATTGGAGGTGTGGGAGGGCAAATTTTTTTAAATAGAATTTTCATATGGAAAGATTATAGATGATTCTTATTCTACTGCATAGGTAACATCTGACTTTTCCTAGTTTGGAAAATACTTCAGTTAGGATTGTACACATGTTCATTCTTTAAATTCTTATCATATAATAAACTAGCTATTAAAACCTCAGATTGATAGTATTTTTATTAAAAATACAGGTAAAACCTATATCCTGTTGGCATTAGAAGTATAAATTAAAATAAGTATTGAAATATTTTTCTAAATATTTTCAGAATATAAAAGCTATAATTAAAATAAATTATTTTTAATTTCTTCATCAAGTCTCTTTTTTAAAAATATTTGAGTCATGTAATCTCACAGTTTTAACCTTTATACAAGGAGTTAGTAATCATCAATCTATGCTGCACTGGGGCTTGTACTTGCATACTTTAAATTTCCCATTAATAATTATCTCTTTTCATTGTAACACAGCCCTGTAAATTGATTTGCAAAAGTCATTCACAATTAATTGATGAGAAAATTGAGATTCAGAAATACTACCTGGATGCCCAAAGGTCACTATACTATATCCAAGGTTTCTTGCTTCTTAGTTCATTGTTCTTTCTACTAATTCCTTGGTGGCCACAGAGTAATGCTCAGAAAAATTAAGTATGGATCTATGAAGCATTATTCATGCTTAAATGTAAGAATATATTGTGTACAGCAGCAATGAACTCTCAACAAAAATACCATCCATATTGCCTTGAGTCGCTTGAACATCAGAGTCAAAAAACAATGGAATAGGTAGGCCTATCTTGCTTTAATGGCAAAAAATGTCTCATTTTTTTGGGATGGCTTTTTTTTTTAGCTTTTCTACAAAGGATCAACTATAGGCTGCAAAGTCTTTATGTCAATATTTGGTGGTGTTCAGGTTTCTCATTTCTGAATGTTTTGCATACTTGGTAGGTATAGATTGTGACAATTTGGTGCCAGGGAGACATTTCAATATATTTTTCCTTGTCTGAACTGGGATTAAATATATACACACAGACACATATATATTATGTGTATCTATAATTTTAATATAGTCATGCACCATTTAATGAGAAGGATATTCTGAGACATTAGTCATTAGGTGATTTCATCATTATGCAAATATCACAAACTGTACTTACACAAACTAAGCTACTTTGTCATTAGATAATATTATGGCACTACCATCATATATGTTTTTTCATGCCAAGCATGAACAAAATTGTGAAGTGATGACTGCAAAGCCTGGCATGATAAGATTGGGGAATTTTTCCAAACTCAGCTCAAGTGCCATCTTTTCTGTGAGAGCCACTGATTCACTCTCTATTAAGAATGGAAAGTGCAGCCTTCTTTCTGCCATACAGTGCCTCACACACACAGCTGAAGAGGCACATTACACCATGCACTCAAATTGTCTCTGTAATTGCCATCCTTCTCAATTATTTTTCAGTGCCTTCTGAGACAAGGAAGGTATATAATTTTTAATCACCATCTAATAACTGTCCTTGGCTCACAGTGGTATCAATGTCCATTTTAAAAAGAGAGTCCACACCCAAAATAGGATCAAGGTGAATAGTACTCACAAACTAAATATCTCTTCCCTGTTTCATGCCCACCCTGGCTACTTATATTTCACATCCTATGTGTGTCTTATAAACCATGTTGCTTATGAAAGCTTACAAACCTTTACTTGCCAGGGTGGCTTTATCAGTCAAAATGCAGTTTCATAAAGATGGGGTTCATCCCTACACCCAGGAAACATTTAACATGATATTTGAGTAGCTTGACATTGCACAGCCAGATATTTTCCTATATAGCCCAAGTGATGCCATAGAGAATACTGTCAAAGTAAGGAAATTTCCTTCCCTGATGAGCACAATATCATAGTGAAATGAAATAAATGTAAAGGCTATTTGAATGAATTTGAATTATTTCATGAAAATACCTGGTGAATGAGAACATTTGAGTATTTGATGAGATGATGTTTCCTGAGGAAGAAATGTAAAAATTTATGCTCTATTAGGATGCCTTCTCAACAGGATGAAAATAGTAAGGTACGAAGAGAACTATCATTTCAAAGTTCAGTTTACTTTTAGTTCAATATGTTGTCCTCTTGTCTAAATTCATATCACAATATTATCATTTTTTTCCTTTGGGGCCCAGGAAATAAAATATAAATGATGGTTCTTCTACCTTTAGGCAGGAACTTACCTAAAGATAAAATAGTGCTAGTCAAGGTAATATACTTTATAAGGTGTTGCAATATACTCCTGTTAAACATTCCTTCTTTTGTCCATGTATATAAGCAAAGAAAATTACTGTAGTGATTAGCTTGCTGAGATGACTAGCTAGAGAATTCTAGGTCATAGTTATAATGATTTAGTAAACAGATGTCTTTCCCAAGAACTCAAATTTATTTTGATCTTTACAAACCCTTTCTAAGAAAGTCTATACCTCTTTTCAATTTAGGTGTCTATGGTCATTTTTACAAATGCTTGCACATCTCTTCAACACAGAGTAAGTTGCTGTGTACCCCAGTACAAAGATAATATGATAATAAAAAATTAATCACATTAAAAGACAAAACAAAACAAAATAAAAAAAGAGTTTATAGTTTATAGCCAAGAGGTGACTTTTACTGGACTCTAAGCCTACTATTTTGTTTTAGATGACTTTCTATAGCATTATCACAATGAAAACCCCAGCACTAATAATATATTCTAATATATATATATAGTAAAAATTGGCTTTAGAAACAACTGTCTCAAAATGCAAATGAATAGGACCCTAGTTGGAAATAAGCAGAGGACCCTAGTTGGAAATAACAGAGCTATGAGATTCCTGGTCTCCTTGTTCTTGCAGAAGAAATAATTAACATAGTCTTGGGCCTCTGTTGTGGTACACATTAGATATGGAGAGTTGCCCACTGATCGGCAACAACCCTGAGATACAATGAGAGGTCAAATCATGGAATTTTAAGATAATAGTTTAAATAGTTCAAGTTCTATAATTCTTGTGGCATTATCTTTTCTTTACTTGATTTGTTTACATGGTCTTTTAACAAATTACATTCATAACGATTGTCTCCAATGTTACTTGACTTGGTGTTCAGTAAGAGTGCACAAAAAGTAAATAGACAAATTTTGGGAATTATTAAGATTTGTCTAAGGAAGAAGAAGATGTGTATTTGCTAGGGTGAAGTGATAATGTGAAAGCCAAAGGAAGTAACTTTATTTTGATAATGTTTTCCAAACACTCACATATGTACACTCCAGTGCTGTTGATAGCAGAACAAAGTTTTTATTATAGAAGTTTCCTCATCATTATTTCACTATTGTTTGCAAAAACTGTTTGAAACAAAACCTGGGAGAGAAACTGAAATAGCCCCCACATCGATATTTTAAATGAATGCAAGTTTAACAATAACTTCAGAAAAAGTAATAAGATTATAATTAAGCCCTTATCAGGGTTTACTAGGAAAGACTGTATCCCTAGCACGCATGGAGGTCACCATTTGAATATAGCTGGCCAGGCCACTCTTCATGCCCTTTTTTTTGTACTGTGTAGACACAAACTCATTGCAAAATGAAATCAATGATTTAACTTTCTTGCACATTCTCATGTCTCCTTTCTTTCATTCTCTCAGCAAAGATAACCATTAATGATAAAAAAATAAGGAGCCCTGTATTCAGATAATCATATAGCTCAATACATAGATAAACATGATTTTAAGAGCAAGTTCATGAACCAAAATACCTTACAAAGTCTTTTTAGAGTTAAGTATAATGATAAGACACATAGCTTCATTCACAAACATGGAATTATAAGTACATGATAAGTGATATGATGGGATAAGGTGGAAGTAAAACAGTGGAGTGATTAAACAGGCAGATTGATTATGGAATAAGGAATAGGTCTGTGCAATAAATTGAATAATGTTTATGGAAGGGAAGATACAGTAGTAGCTTAGTGGCCCATGAACTTTATAGATTGTACTACTATATGGGCTTAAAATTTCAACCCAAAAATATTACTTCAGAAAGTCTGGTTCCTCATACCAGAGGCAATTTAAACAACAAAAAAAAATGAACTCCTAGGGTTATTAAATTGAAAATGAAGGAAGGAGAGATATTATATCCTAAAATACTCATTATCAGTTTTATCTGTTCCATATAATATTTGTGTTCCCAATGGAACAATCATTGAAAAGAATGCACGCTGCCTATTCTCAAGATACTTTAAAGAAAATTTTGTATTTTCCAGGTTGCAGGAATGGGAGACAGGAGTGACAGATATGTACATTGTTTGCATTGGGTTATTAAAGTGGCAATAATTCTTATCTCCAAATATTCAGTGTTATATCAAATATGAAAAGACAGTGTATTTAAATTATGTTGTTAGTTGAATTAGATTGGTTTGCTTACTAAAAGTTATGCATTATTTGATGTCCTGGGAAAGAAGGAATATGGTCTTCCCTAACATTTAGTATAATTTTTAAACATAAATTTTTCCCACTGCCTAATGTAATAACCTAATACACCCTTGTAGATTTTTCTTTTTCCTTTCCATTATCTTAAAGTTGAATAATAATATTTGAACTAACTTCTTATAGCTTAATATTAAATACATTACAAAAGGTCAACTGAAAACATGAAAAAATACATTTAATATGCTTAAAAAATAATTTATGGATAGTGATTTAGTCATAGGTACTATTCACCAAGTAGGAAGAGAGATTTTCTTTTTAAAAAGAGTTATTTCTCATATTCTTCCTTTTTCTGGTGTTTTGTTTCACTAAATTCTTACTGGGCTTTCCCTGAGTCTTTGTACATTTTGTCCTTGCCTTAAATATTTCCAGATCTGATAATTATACTTAGTAGAACTTTACCAAAAAAGCTAATGTGAGAGCTTAAATCTTTTTTAAAAGGAAATGCTTATTAGAGGTGAACAAAATGCTGTGTTGTTACTGTGAAGTTGAGCATTTGCCATCCCCTGTCTGTGATTCCATGCCTGCTCTACTATGTATCATTTAAGTTATTGTGCCTTCTATTCTTATGCTGATGCTCCAAAAAGTGACAGTACAGATTGACAACACCCGAAGATTCTCCATTTGCAATTATCAAACTGTACAGAAGATTTTCCCCTTATTTAATCACATATGTTCCAGTTTTTACTCCTAGGGAAAGATGTACATCTGAAGGGAGAGATAGACAGCAGTACAATAATAGTAGGGGACTTCAATACGTTACTTTCAACAACAAAGAGTTAATTCAGACAGGAAAGCAATGGAGAGACATGAAACATAAATTATACTCTCAGCCAAATACATCAAATGTTCTACCTGGCAGCAGGAAAATATATATGATTGTCAAGTACACAAAGATTATTATCTAGAAGAGATCATATGTTAAGTCATAAAAATGGTACTAACAAATTTAACATTGAAATTTTACAAAGTATCTTTTTCTGACCAGGATTATATGACTCTAGACATCAATAACAGAATAATTGGAAAATTACAGTAATTCTAGAAAATTCATAAGTGTGTGGAAAGTTAACCACATGCTCCTAAAGAACCAATGAGTCAAAAAAAATGAAAATGAATAAGAAGTTAAATAAGTTTATACAAACAAAAATCAAAACACACATAAGAACTCAAATAAATATCTTAATGTTACATTTCAAGGAACTAGAAAAATAATAATAAACTCAGTTAGTTTATAGTTAATAATAAACTAAGTTGGTTATTATTAAGAACACTAATCAAAGTAGGAAGAAGAAAACAACAAATATAAAAGCTGAAGCTGAACTGGAGACAAGAATGACAATAGAAAAGATCAGTGACAATAAATTAGTTCATTGAGAAGACAATCAAAATCAACAAATCTTTAGGTCAACTAAGAAAAGAATAGAAATTTGATTAATATAATAAAAGTTTTCAGAGAAACTGTTGTAGAGTATGCTAAAGAAATACAAAAGTGTGGAAGATGTTATTTAAACAATAACATGCCAAAATTATGATGACTTGGATGAAATGAAAAAAAATCTCAAAAGCATATCATATTCCAAGACTGAATCACAAAAAAGTACAAAATCTGAACAGGCCAATTACAAGTAAGTAGACTGAATCACTAATTAGAAAACCCCAAAATGGAAAAGCCCAGGACTAATGGTTTCATGGATGAATTTCATCACACATTTAAAAGATATTGAAATCACATACTTAAAAACATAACTATTACCAAAATTTCTCAAAATCTTCCAAAAGTTGCAAGTGAGGAAGTAACTTCCAAATTTGTTTCATAATACTAACATTACTCTGATATCAATGCAGGACAGGGACACAGCGATTTTTAAAAAAGTACAAGCCAATCTATATTCTTGCTGAACATTGATGCCAAACCTCAGTAAAATATTAGCAAAACCTCAGTAAAATACTAGCAAACCCAACTCAACAGTGTACTAAACGTATCATTCACTGCAATCAGTGGGAATTTCTGGAGTGCAGAGTTTGACATACCCAAATCAATACAGGTGATACACATTAGCAGAATAAATGGCTCAAACCATATGAACATCTCAGTAGATGCAAAGAAGGAAACAAAACCACTACAACAAAAAAACCCTCAAACACTTGAAAAAAAATCAACATCCTTTCATAATAAAACCTCTCAACAGATTAGGTACAAAAGGCATGCAACAACAGTAAAAGTCATCTATCACAAACCCAGCTAACATTTTACTCAATGGTGAAAAATTGAAACTTTGCTTCTAAGTTCAGTAAAAAGACAAGGATGCCACTTTTCTCACTTCCATTCATGATAGTAGTAGGCATTTGGCCAGAGTACTTTTGCAAGAAAAAGAAGTAAATGGCACAGAAATCAGAAAGTACAAAGTAAATTGGTCTCAGTTTATAGATGGAAATTTTTTTTTCTATTTTTATTTGCATATACTAATTGTACAAGGAATTTCACTGCAATACTTCCATATATCCACTTAATATACTTCCATAAAATTCACAACTTCTAGTATTCTTTCTTATCCCCTCCCCTTTTTCAAACAATTTTAACAGGTTTCATTATTATGTATTCATACATGCTTATCAAATACTTCAATCATATTCAGCCCCCTTCACCCTCTCCTTTTACCTTTTTCCCTCTGATTGCTACCCTCAAACAGATCTTATTTTATATGCATGTCTTTTTCAAGGTCTAGATTCCACATACAAGAAAGAAATTATAATTTATGACTAATTCTTGCTTATTTTACTTAACAAGATCATCTCCAGTTACATGCACTTTCTTCATGATAACATTCTTTTTATGGCTGAATACACATATATGTGATACATATGATATATACACATATGTATAAATATATGTATATCGTAATACATATGTATATATGTATCACATTTTCTTTATCCACCCATCATTTGATCGGTACCTAGGCTGAAGCACAATCTTACCTGTACAAACCCTAAGGATTCCACCAAAAAGTCTGTTAGAAATAATAAATTCAGTAATATTGCAGTATCTAAAATCAAGACCAAAATACAACCTAACAAAATACTATTTCAAGAACAGATCAAGAAAATTTTTATAATAACATAAAAACAAGCCAGTAGGAATAAATTTAGTAACAGAGATGTAAGATTTGTAAGCTGAAAATATAAAACACATTAAAGAAATAGAGTAACACACAGTTAAACAAAAAATCTCACTGTTTATGACTAAGAAGAATTAATCTTGTCAAAATGTCCATACTACCAAAACATCTAGAGATTCACTAAAATCTTCATCAAAATTCCAATGCCTTGTTTTTACAGAAATAGAAAAGAATCCTAATATTTACATGGAACCACAAAAGATACTGAAGAGCTAAAGAGATCGTGAACAGAAAGAATAAAACTGGAAACATTACCTTAGCTGCTCTTAAAATATACTACAAAGCTATAATAACCTAAAGAATATGAAATTCAAGCTCAAGAGAGCTATTATTCAAAATGATGGTTGTCGTTAATAACAAGTATCGTATAATTAAATTTCCAAACAGCACAGATTTTTAAGTGCTTTCACTTAAAGTGAAAAAGTGGTGAGATTATATATGCATGTTGACTAGCTAGTTTAGTCAATATGCAATGTATACATATTTTGAATACATTGTAAAACATAAATGTATACCCTTTTTATTTTTCAATTTAAAGATAAGAAAATAAAACAAAGTAATTTTGCTGAAAAAAAGCTGACATAAACAAACAAGCAAACAGAAAACAAACAAAATAGCCCAGAAATAGATCCATGCTTTTAAAGTCAACTTATACAAAGTACCAAGAACACACAATGGAGAAGGGTAAGTCTCCTCAATAAAGAGTGTTAGGAAAGCCAGACATCCACATGCAGAAAAATTCAATTGCATCCTTTTCTGACAGCATATACAAAAATCAGCAGAAATGGACTTAACAGTAGGGGTGGAAGCTACAAATGGTTAAAGAGAAAATATAAGAAAAAGTTTCTTGACATTATCCTCAACAAAAATTTTTTAGAGATAACCTAAAAAACACAAGTAACAAAAATAAGAATAGACAAGTGATATTGCATCAAACTAAAAAGCTTCTGCACAAGAAAAGAAACAATCAGAGAGTGAGGACAACCTAGGAAATGGGAAAACTGTTCAAAAAGCTAATATCCAACATATATACTTAAATCAAACAACTCAGCAAAATTTAATTTTAAAAATGGTTATCCAGGAATGATGGTGCATAACTGTATTTTCAAATCCTCAAGAGAAGGAGGCAGGAGAATCTTGAATTTGAAGATAGCCTAAGCCAGACTCTCAAAAACAAAATGCAAAACAAAGGCCTGGGGGCATATCTCAAGTAGAAGAGCACTTGTATAGCATGGGATAGACTCTGGGTTCAATTTCCAGAACCACAAAACAATAAAACAAAACCAAGAAAACAAAACCCAAATACCCTGAATAGACATTTATCAGTAAATGACATATGATTGGAGCTGTGGCTTATTCTGTAATCTGAGATCAGGAGGATCACAGTTCAAAGCCAGCCCTGGACAAATAGTTCAAGAGACCCCATCTCGAGAACACCCAACACAAAAAAGGGCTCGCAGAGTTGGCACAAGCAGTAGAGCTCCTATCTAGCAAGCATGAAACCCTGAGATCAAACCCCAATACCACCACCACCAAAAAAAAAAAAAAAAAAAACTAGGTATGTGAAAACATGTTCAACATCACTAATCATCAAGGAAATGCAAACCAAACCCCCAATGAATATCACCTCATCCCATTTAGAGGAAACCTTATATAAAACCAAAAGATAAGTGCTGATAACAGTGTGGAGAAATACGGGCACTCTATACTAGTGGTGAGTATGGGAGGTGATACAGCCATTTTGGAAAACAGTATGAAAATTCCCCCAAAATATGACTAGCATACACTCCAGCATTCCTGCTTCTGGGAAATGCAAATGTTTGTCAAAAGAATATTGGCAATCCTATGACCAGTGCAACACTATTCACAATTGATAAAATATGGAATTAACCTAAGTGCCCATTGTCAAATGAATGGAAAAAGAAAATGTGGAATATATCCACATATTTGCATATTCATGCATATTGTGGAATATATTCAGCCTTAGAAAGGAAGATGATCTCATTATTTGAGACAACATGGCAAACCTTAAGGATATTATACTTACACAAAATAAGGCAGGCACAGACTAACAAATACTGCATGAGCCTATGGGAATCTAAACAAGCTGAACTCTTAGAAGAAGAATAGAATGGTGGCCATTTGGATCTGGATAGAAATGAGGATGCATTAGTCAAAAGGCACAGAGTTTCAGTTTGACAGGTAGAACAAACTCTCCATGTCTTTTTACATCTAATAATAATGTGATGTGTGCTTGAAAAGTGCCGACAATAGTTCTTAGATATTCTCACTTACAAAAAGTGGTGTGTTAGGTGATAAATATATTTACCAAATTTATTTAAGCACTGTGCAATGTATATAAATATCAGGACATTCTGCTTTATACAATAAATACATGCAAAGTTTTATTTGTCAATTAAAACTTAATAATAAAACCTGGTTTCTACTTCATATTATTATACTAAACTCCTTGTTCATATGACCAATTTCTTTCCTTCTTTATTTCACTTACTGTTTTTAACCATATGTGAAAACTTAGAAATAACTTTATAATATTTTAGCATCCATACATATACATATCTTAAAACATATCACCAAAATTCTCTTGTGCCTATGTTTTTTCTCTGGGCCAATGTATTTTTAGTCAAATAATTACTACAAGGAAGAAAAGTTATCTTCTCATTTCATATGAAATATTCATACATCTTGGTTCTTAATAGTAAGAAATATCTTAAAGAATTAAAAAGAAGAATATTCATTTATATAATGATATAATATGAAGCTTCTAAAATAAGGAATTTTCACTGCCCTCATAAAAAGTGTGTGTTAGGAGCCTCAGCCCAGGTATCTATGAAGAAGTGTGACTAAAAGCCTGTTTTTTCTGATAAGTTAAGGATCAAAGAAATAAAAAGTCCTGAAAGTGAATTGTGAGAAGCTAGGAGATCATTTTGTGTGAAGAAAACAAGATTCATAAAAATTGTGTCTACAAGTGCACACTGGGAAATTTCAAAGTAGAGAGAAAATAATTGTCAAAAAAAATTAAAATCCATGCTGAGACCTAGAGCTGAATAGAGCAAAAGCTACTATGACACTCCAGTGAGTCATATGAAAAGGGGCATGACAGTAATAAAATCCTTTTTTGAATATATGTTTTCACTTAGTTGTCTCCATTTTAGCCTTTGGTTTTAATTTATTATGAAACAAGGTGGAATTTATGTGCTTGCCCCTTTCAGACATCCTTTCTCAATTCTTCAATAGGGTAAATGGTGACTTTTAATAGATAAATGCATATACAACTTGAAAAATGACATGCATTTCTTGTCTTCAAATAATTTATGCACGAATAAGGATATCTAACTTTTCCTTTAAAGCTGGATGAATTCATAGTATAAATTGAGCAGGTAAGGAAGTGTAGTATATGGTTAATAAAATTATACCAAACAACACTTCTGTAAAGTTACAGACTGCAAAAATAGGGATCTTTTGTTTCTGTTTTGCCACCTCTCTTACTTCTCTTTCAATTACTGAATTGTCGAACTAACTTTTGAATTATTTTTATTTAGGAGATATTGTAGATATGTTTGATTAACATCGATACTTTTAAAATATTTTTTAAATGACTAAACTGAACAAAAAAAAAAGGAAAGAAAGGATAAGAAAATGTGTGTTGCAGATAGTCTTTGCAAACAGCTGCTCAGTACATAAATAACATGTCTTCAATCGGAGCTAATATTGTTTGCCTAAGTACAGACTGCTGATGGGGCCAGTACCTTACCTGATTATGGAAGGGAACATTGCTGTTCTGGTATAACAGAGCAAGACATCTGTGGGCGGTACTGGAATATGAGCATTTCTGCTGGATTGAGAATCAGGAGGCATGAGCTATGGCTCCAATTTCACAGACAAACTCTTTCTTAGGTTTTAGACGACTCAGAGAAATGAGGGATACTATACTGATTGCTTTTACAGCATGAATGTGAGGAACCAGTGAACATATCAATTTGAAATATTTTATCTATCAACGTAAGCCCACCACCTATCATAGTAAATGGAACATTACAATCAAATTTTGTTTAATGTACAAATGAAATGTTAAATGTCCTAGAAATTCCAACTTTGTGTTATCCAAAGATCACCAACATTTTTTCTCACACCTTAAATGGCATACAGTCAGTCCTCCATATCCAGGGAGGAGATCCAAATTCATAGCTCCAGTCAAACTGATTATTTTTTTAAATTGTGTTTGTACTGAACATGTACAGCCAGTTTCTTTGTATCATTATTCTCTAAGCAATGCAGCATAAAATCATTTATGCAACATTCACATTATATTAGCCATTATAAGGGATCTAAATGATCTGTGGATATAAATGTACCTCCAAGGACCTTTTACACCAATCCTTTTCCTTCCTCAACCCTAGGGAATTCACTGTAAACCAGCTGGCTATTTCTCTCTGGGTCACAAACAAGACCACCTCAGCCCAGGGTTTGCTAATTCTCTCCTACTGTTTCAATGGACAATTTAGTTCTTTCTAACAGATTCTGGGAATAAGATTCATATTTACAGTTATTCCTGTTAACCAGACCAGAAAATATCGGAGCTGTGTTGCTGGGTGTGGAAATTGCAAACATACATGGCACCTACTCCACCCATTGTTGCTACACTTGGCACCTCCTGCTCCACCACACAGCATTTCCCTGATGATGGCCACTCCTGCACAGTAAAAGAAGCTTGTAGTAGTTGTGATTTCTTGGGCTTTTTGATGGGGAAGCTCTAAGGTTGCCTGTGCCTGAGTGCATCTGAAAGATAGAATCAAAGAACCATTTTATCATGTTAGTGTTACAATGTTGTTTGTACAGTAGCATTTTCCATTGTTCTTTGACAAATCTTGTTTACTCTTAAGAAAATAACAGTCTACCATTCATAGGTCTCAGGAATAAGTCTAATAGGTATTGAATATCAATGAAATTCCTACAAACCAATTCCATACTCTGCCTGGAGCCATCTGTTTATGATTAGGACAATAAAATTAATAGTTTTACATCTTGTTCACTTAGTCTAAAATTTATTTTCTCCTAAGCAGCTAATTCTTTTCCCTGATAATGGACTTCTCTTGAATAGTCTTACCAGTTTTCTACATAGAACCACAATGTTTAAATTTCCCAAATGGACAAAGTTTATGTTCTCCTTCATAAGAAAACAGATTTCAACCAGGAATTTCTATTACAACTTACCAGATGTCTTTAGATATTCCATCACTTAGGATTAAGTCAAGTGCAGGCTAAAGCTGACATCAGTGTTATCCTTCAAACAAAAACCACTCAGAGAGAAAAACAAAATTTACTGGTAAAATCTATCATAAGCTAATAAGCTGATTTTTCTTCTCCTGTAGAGTTGTACATGAGTTTTGATTTCCTTTCTATCCTTTGCTTTCTGCTTTCTGTACTTTCCAGGAGAATTACAATGAAGATACATGAGACTAAAGTAAAAGAAAAGTTTTAAAATCACATTCTACCTGATTTCCACAAGAATGGTAAAATAACCCAGTCTGCTAATTCCAGTCCTAAGAGAAACTTCTTTTAAAATGCCAGAGAAATTGCAGAGGGAAGACTTAAAGAGAAAGAAAAAAAAGAAAGAAAGAAAGAAATTGCAGGTAATGGGTGGCCATTTTAAATCTGCTGTGTGAGGGACAGGAGTGAGGCAAACTAGGTTAGGGTTAGTCTGGGACTGCTCCCCTTCTTGGGTCAAGGACTCCTCCTCCTAGCCCACAAGGTAAGAGGAGCCAGGTGATGACATAATGTCTCCCCACCTCCTTCTTCAAGATAGTATAAAAATGACCTACCAAGAGACCACAGCCTTTCTTCTTCCCTCTCCTCACCAGGCAGAATGGGTGATTCCCCTTCTCTCCCACCATTCTACCTCACCCCACCATTTATTCTACTTGGTTTCTTCCATTTGGAACAAGGACCAAGATCTTCTGAAAATACCATTTGCCCATAACAGGAGGAGAACAAGACCAATTGTAAGAAAACTTAGGAGGTGTGGGAAACTGTAGAGTTCTGTGTTTGCTCTTCCGCTATGGCTTTGGGGAATTTTTTTGCCCCCATAGTTGTGATATTTGGCCTCTGGCATAATGCCTTCAAACAATAAACAGAATAGCAAAGAAGAACGTTGGTTCTGTTTATGATGCTTTTAGGATTAAGTAAATGCTCACCTTTATTACCTCAACCATTTAGGAATGCCTTTTCCTTAGCCTCAGTGCATACTGAGTATGAGACTGATCATCTGAAGAACTGCTGTATAGACTGGAATATTCCGATACCATGCTCCATATCAAGCCTTAATCCTTCCTCAGTTCCTGAAGTCACAGGGTATGGTTTTAGACTGAAGGCTGACCTTGCTCACACAGTGTCCACAGAGCAGGCTGGAAGCTGCTCCTTTAAAATAGTCTACTTATTCATTTGACCCTTGGCTGGTATCTGGGATTACGCCTTCTGAAACAGTCTTAAATTATATGTTTGCATCCCTGAGTCTATACTGTTTATATAAATAATGTAATTTGTGGTGAAAACATACTTTTCTTCTGAAAGTTTGAGATTTTCTAGCTGTTAGAGTACATATGTGATCATCTCTAGTAAAAACCCTCAATTGTGAGTCTCAAAGAGGCTTACATGGGCAGTAGTGTCACACAACTGTCACTGCATATTTGCTGCTAGAGAGTGGGCGTGTTCTTTATGACCACTTCCAGGAAAGAATGCATAGGAAATCTGCTCATGAATACCTCTAGACTCTGCCTGTTCTATTTACTTATTGATCCTTACTTTATTTGTGTAATACAACCATATGACAAATCCCTGAGTCCTTTTAGTGTATCCCCAAGTGTGTGGGCAGTCTTGGGACACAGGAAACTATAGCCATGTAACTAATAACCCCTGGTTAATAGGAGGTCCAAGACCAAAATTACAATATCCTTTAGGAACCCAGTTTTCACTAAAGAAAAACCAGTGTTGGATTACTATTTTAATCACAAGAAAATGTTAGAACAGATGGACCAAGAAATAAACACCGACTTTACTAACATTCTAAGAGGCATTAGAGAATATTTTGACAATAAGGAAAATGAAGGGCAGCATGAGGTAACTAACCTGTTCTTAGTCAATCTGCCTGCTGAAGTATAACTCACTGTTGTCTAAATATTTTCACAGGTTTTTATCCATCCTGGGTTTGAATTTTATTTAATGTCTACATTTTCTTCCTTTTCATATATTTGTAGGAAAATCAGAGTGATATAGTTTGATTTTTGTTGTTGTTAAGAAAGCAATTTAATTATTCCTACAATTAAATAGGAACAAGAAGTTCTGGTATGCTATGGCACAACAGGGTGAATATAGATAACCACACTTTAATGCATATTTCGAAAAAAGAGAAGACATAATTTTGAAAATTTTTACCATAAAGAAATGATAACCATTTGAGACCATATGTTTAACCTAACTTAAACATTACACAGTGGATATATTTCTAGAACATCTTATGGTATCTCGTTCATATGCACATTTTTATGTTTATATGTATCCATTTTAAAATAAATAAAATGAAGAAAATTTGAAAAGAAATTTAATTGTCCCTTCCTTTCAAATGTTTTCCAGCTTCACCACATTTTTCATAAGTCTAGGTCATAATCTTCCTTCAGACCTAGTTTAAATTTCACAATCTCTGCAAAGCCCTATTACCATTAAATTATTTATTACTAATTCTGTGCTACATGAACTACAATACTTTAATTCATAGAGTTATTTTTAAAGATCTTATAGCATATTACTTTTTTTGGAGATACTGGGGTTTGAACTCTAGGCTTTGCACTTGCAAGACAGGTGCTGTACCACTTGAGCCATTCCTCCAGCACCTTATATTATCTTGAATTGGTATATATCTGACCTACTTAAATATATTTTAGCTAATAGAGATGATGTCTTATTCAGATAACCTATAGTACTCTGTAGGAATGAATTGAATGCTGTTGCAATAGCAAAACATAAGTCAGGCAATAAAAACAATAATTGCATGGCTAGCATTTATTGAACGCTTACTATGTATCATTAACTCTTCAATGTTCTACTTTTATTAACTCATTTAAGTCTCAAAACAGAGGATTCCAAGATGGCAGCTAGAGGGAGGAAGCAGAAAGCGAGCCTCCTATAGTGAAATCTTGGAGAGACGCTGGAGACACACTTTGCAGGCATAATCACTGAGAAAAGGCATAACTTTGACCCCTCCACACCTCCAACCAGTGC
This sequence comes from Castor canadensis, assembly GCF_047511655.1. NCBI lineage: Eukaryota > Metazoa > Chordata > Mammalia > Rodentia > Castoridae > Castor > Castor canadensis. The sequence goes on along the minus strand of NC_133392.1, from coordinate 102,054,827 downwards.
AGAGAATCTCCAGGAGGGGACCCGGGCTGCCAGTCACCGGAGCCCAGAAGGCTTGGGAAGACATGAACCAGGTGAGCTTTGTGGTACCACGGTACTCCACAGACAAGCCTAGGCCAGAGCAGCATAGCCCCCTGGACAGACTTTTTTCCTCCACCTGGGGAAAAAGGAGAAACTGAGTAATAAGCAATAAGAATGATAAAGACACTCATGAAACAGGGTGGGGCGCCCTGAGCGCTGAAGATTGGGGGAAGGGAATCCTTCCCAGAACTGTAAATAAACAAGCCGTCTGGTCGGAGAGCCTCTGGTGGGAGCAGGGGAGGGGCACGCACCCAGCAACCAGGAGCGGGAAAGCTTGTGAGAGTGGCGGAGGGAGGAAAACTCCACAGGAGAGGAGGGAAGACCCACTTCCCACGTGAGCTGTAAACAAACATGGCAGCTGCCAGGAGCAGTAGCACTACTCAGTAATCAGGAGCAGGAAAGCTTGTGAAAGTGGCAGTGGGAGGAAAACTGCACAGGAGAGGGGGAAAGACCCACTTCCCAAATGAACTCTAAATAAACATGCAGGCCTGAGAACGTGGGTGCAGTGTCACCTTTCCCAGTGCTTGGAAAGGGGAAAGCAAGTAGCAGAGGCTCCCGCACAGGAGAACTCTGAGCAAACAAAGCCTGCAGGGCCAAGTGAGTGCTAAGCTCACCTCTGAGATCTGCATAAATAACGCCTCCAGCAACCGCACGCTGACAGCAGCAGGCAGGCAAGCCACAGCTGCAGATACCATTCTCAGAACTGTCTCCAGACTCTTTTTTTTTTTCTTTGTCTCCCTACCTTTCATGAGAGAACAACCGAATTACACCTGCAAGCTGAAAAACTTACTGAAACTGTATTGCAGATTTGAACTTGGGACACTGGTGGGGTTTTTTTGTGTGCATGTGTGTGTAGTTTTGTTCTACTTTATGCGTCCCCTTTGATGAGACAACTACAGAACAACATCTGAGGCACCATCTCAGGATTGGAGACTGAGACGGACACCCAAATTATTAAGACTGAAACTTCATTGCATTTGAACTTGGAGGTCTTTTGGTTTTTTGGTTTTTTAAAATTTTCTATTTTTTTATTTTATTTTAATACATTTTTATATATAGATTTTACTTTCATATACTTACTTTTTATTTTTATTCTTATCTTTTTTTTTTGATTTTCAGTCCTCTCTCTGTCTCTCTAATGTCTGTTCAGCTTACTGTCAATTAGTACGCTAACGCTCCCATTTATACCTATGAAACCTTCTTGTCTGATATCTTGTTCTGTTTTCTCCCTCCAGTCTGTGTATTTGTTTTTCCCATTTCTTTAACTTCTTGCTTTCCATCTCAGCTCACCCTTCCATTCTAAATATTATCATTGTTATTATTACAAGCTAGAAAATACTTAATTGCACACAGTACAGGGACAGTAACAACACCAAAGACAATGACTGGAAGACAGAAAAAACAGGAAAACCAGTTTCCCCACAGCAAAAAATTAGTACAGGAACCAGAGGGGAATGAAGAAAACAGGTATTCAGATCCAGACTCCAACAAAATGAAGATAAACTATGCCAAAGGACCCAATGAAGCCCACAAGAATAATTTAAAAGAAGACATATTACAGGTACTGAATGAGAATTTTATAGAGATGATACTGGATAGGGTCAACCAAAATGTACAGGAGACACTTAAGAAATTCCAAGACAACAAAAATAGAGAATTTGAAAAGGCAAAGGAAGAAATAAAGGAAACCATAGAAGCACTGTATAAACACCAAAGTGAAAGAGAGAACATGACGAATAAACAGATAAATGAACTCAGGACAAAAATAGACAACATTAAAGAGTAAACCAGCCAGGATATGGAAAACCTCAGAAAAAAGAACGAAACAGAACTGCAAAACAAAACGGAAGGCCAATCCAGCAGAATAGAGCAAACAGAAGACAGAATCTCAGAACTTGAAGATGCAATTGTAATTAAAGGAGAAACCAAAGAACTGTTAATTAAACAACTCAAGACCTGTGAAAAGAAAATGCAAGAACTCACTGACTCTATCAAAAGACCAAGCTTGAGAATCATGGGCATTGAAGAAGGAGAAGAGGTGCAAGCGAAGGGAATGCGTAATATATTTAACAATATAGACTCAAAAAAAATCAAATACCTAGGTGTAAACCTAACAAAAGATGTGAAAGACCTCTACAAGGAAAACTGTATACTTCTGAAGAAAAAGATTGAGGAAAACTGTAGAAAGTGGAGAGATCTCCCATGCTCATGGATTGGTAGAATCAACATAGTAAAAATGTCAATACTCCCAAAAGTAATCTTCATGTTTAATGCAATTCCCATCAAAATTCCAATGACATTCATTAAAGAGATTGAAAAATCTACCGTGAAATTTATCTGGAAACACAGGAAGCCACAAATAGCCAAGGCAATACTCAGTCAAAAGAACAATGCAGGAGGTATCACAATACCTGACTTCAAACTATATTACAAAGCAATAACAATAAAAACAGCATGGTACTGGCACAAAAACAGACATGAAGACCAGTGGAACAGAATAGAAGACCCAGATATGAAGCTACAAAAGTTTACCAACTTGTCTTTGACAAAGGAGCTAAAAATATATGATGGAGAAATAGCAGCCTTTTCAACAAAAACTGCTGGGAAAACTGGTTAGCAGTCTGCAAAAAACTGAAACTAGATCCATTTATATCACCCTATACCAAGATTAACTCAAAATGGATCAAGGATCTTAATATCAGACCACAAGCTCTAAAGTTCATACAGGAAAGAGTAGGAAATACTCTGGAGTTAGTAGGTATAGGTAAGAACTTTCTCAATGAAACCCCAGCAGCACAGCAACTAAGAGATAGCATAGATAAATGGGACCTCATAAAGCTAAAAAGCTTCTGTTCATCAAAAGAAATGGTCTCTAAACTGAAGAGAACACCCACAGAGTGGGAGAAAATATTTGCCAGCTATACATCAGACAAAGTACTGATAACCAGAATATATAGGGAACTTAAAAAACTAAATTTTCCCCAAACTAATGAACTAATAAAGAAATAGGCAAGTGAACTAAACAGAACTTTCTCAAAAGAAGAAATTCAAATGGCCAAAAAGCACATGAAAAAATGCTCACCATCTCTAGCAATAAAGGAAATGCAAATTAAAACCACACTAAGATTCCACCTCACCCCTGTTAGAATAGCCATCATTAGCAACACCACAAACAACAGGTGTTGGCAAGGATGTGGGGAAAAAAGGAACCCTCTTACCCTGTTGGTGGGAATGTAAACTAGTACAACCACTCTGGAAAAAAATTTGGAAGCTACTTAAAAAGCTAGACATTGATCTACCATTTGATCCAGCAATACCACTCTTGGGGATATACCCAAAAGACTGTGACACAGGTTACTCCAGAGGCACCTGCACACCCATGTTTATTGCGGCACTATTCACAATAGCCAAGTTATGGAAACAGCCAAGATGCCCCACCACTGACGAATGGATTAAGAAAATGTGGTATCTGTACACAATGGAATTTTATGCAGCCATGAAGAAGAATGAAATGTTATCATTCACTGGTAAGTGGATGGAATTGGAGAACATCATTCTGAGTGAGGTTAGCCTGGCCCAAAAGACCAAAAATCGTATGTTCTCCTCATATGTGGCATTAGATCAAGGGCAAACACAACAATGGGATTGGACTTTGAGCACATGATAAAAGCGAGAGCACACAAGGGAGGGGTGAGGATAGGTAAGACACCTAAAAAATTAGTTAGCATTTGTTGCCCTTGTCGCAGAGAAACTAAAGCAGATACCTTAAAAGCAACTGAGGCCAATAGGAAAAGGGGAGCAGGAACTAGAGAAAAGGTTAGATCAAAAAGAATTAACCTAGAAGGTAACACCCACGCACAGGAAATCAATGTGAGTCAATGCCCTGTATAGCTATCCTTATCTCAACCAGCAAAAACCCTTGTTCCTTCCTATTATGGTTTATACTCTCTCTACAACAACATTAGAAATAAGGGCAAAATAGTTTCTGCTGGGTATTGGGGGGGGGAGAGGGAGGGGACGGAGTGGGTGGTAAGGGAGGCTGTGGTGGCAGGGGGAGAAATGACCCAAGCCTTGTATGCACATATGAATAATAAAAAATAATTTGTCTCAAAACAGCTTATGAGTGAAGACCTCATATTTTTCCAATTTTATACATGAAGTAAGTGGACTATATAGAGATTAAATAACTTCCCTAATGCTAAACTGCTACTAAGTAGAAAAGCTAAGCTTTGGATCAGTGCTGTCCAATTTGAGAAGCAGAACTATTTAAATACTATATGAAACTGCTCTCATAATAGATGAGTAATGTTAGAGTTGCTTGATTTAGAAAAATGCAGACAAACAAAATACCAGAATACCAGTTAAATTTTAATTTTAGATAAACACAAATAATCTCTCTTTGTAAGTATGTGTCAAAATATGCATGGGTATATTTGTACTAAAATTTACTTGCTCTGTATTTGGAATTCAAATTTAACTGGGTATCACATTTTATCTGATATGCTTTCTAATATGAGCAATGATATTCATGTAAACAGAAGTATGACAACTGTGTTACACAGATACAACCCAGTTAAGGTACTTTCAAGAAGAGGAGTACAGAGTAAGCTGAAGAGCCTATACTTTTCAACCTTTCAAGGCCTACATGATTTCTAAGGAGTTGTTGCTATGGTTTAAATGTGTCACCAGAATTCATGTGCTGGAAACTTAATCCCTAAAGCAACAGTGTTCAGATTTAGGACCTTTAAGAGGTGATTAGTTCACTTAATGGACTGATGGAACAGAATAATGTTAATGCTCTAGTGGATTATTTGTAAAAACGCATTTGTTCTCGTTTGTTCTCTTACATATACTCTCTTGTCCTGTATTCTTCCACGGTATGACACAAGAAAGCACTCACCAGATGCCAGTATCTTAAGATTGAACTTTGCATCTTCCAGAGCCATGAGACAAATCGATTTCTTTTCTTCATACATTATCCAGTGTCAGTATGTTGTTATACCAACAGAAAGTGAATGTAGACAGCTCACAGACTGCTTTACTAGGCAATACTCATTTAGCTCTTGCAGTTTCTCCAAGGCATTTTGGGTCTACAATACAATTTTCCTTCCTCCTTTGTCAATTCTACCTACTTCCTCTTCCTTTTACATATGATAATCATTTATAAATATCTTTTACCACAAACTTTGTGTTATTTCCTGCTTCCAGTGAACCTAACCAGCAATAACTACATACATGTATAGTAAAGTAACAGGATAAGAGAAATCCCCCATTTTCCCCTAAAAATGACTTTTGTTAATAGGAAATAATTTTAATTGTAGCCTCTTTTGTTGAAATTTGAACAATGCACTTGCATCAGTCATGGTTTGTGCAGAAAACAGGCACACATTCATATAAAATATTTTAATGAAGACACTGTTTACTAAGTTGTTAATAAGAATAACTTGCTACCAAGAACAAAATTTTCCATGGAAGGTATAAAATCTAACAATGCAGGAAGTCATCAGCAGTCCTAGGCTTGAAAGGATAAGGGTAAGAAATGGTTAGGAAAGCCCAACAAAATGTGTAGCTAGCCAGGAATCAGTGGCTCTTGCCTATTATTCTAGCTATTTGGGAGAATGAGTTCAGGAGGATTGCAAATCAAGGCCAGGCAATGAAAATAATTTGTGAGACCCCATCTCCAAAATAAGCAGAGCACAATGGACTGGAGGTATGGCTAAATTGGGAGAGTTCCTGCTTTGCAAGCGCAAAGCCCTGAGTTCAAACTTCAGTCCCATCAGGAAAAAAAAATGTGTAGCTATAATTGGGACAGAGTATCTCTTGACAGACTCTGGAAAAATGTAGGTATGAACCGAGCGTTATGTAACTCAAAGGGACCTAAGTAACACAAGTATGAATCTCTCATTATACAAAGTATCCCAAACCATTCCTCGTGTTTCCATTGCCTCAGCCACCCAGAAGTCAGACAGCCAGTTAGAAGGCAGTGGATCTGGCAGATAAATGGAGAATAACCAAACATACCAGTGCTCATGGTCAAGAATAGCCAAACTCATGAAGTAAAGTAAGAGAGGAAAAGAACAGAATACTGTATCAGAAATTGAAAGGCTAAGCCAGGTGCCAGTGGCTCACACTTGTAGCTACTCAGGAGGTAGATAGAAATCAGGAGGATCACTGTTTGAATCTGGGCAAATAGTTCATGAGACTCCATCTTGAAAAAACCCATCACAATAAAAAAGGGCTGGTGGAGTGCCTCAAGGTATAGGCCCTGAGTTCAAACCCCAGTACCACAAAAAAAGAAAGAAATTGAAAGGCAACAATTATATTCTATTAATATTTCTAAATAATTTTATATATATTGTAGGAAAATTATTTGAGGTCTCTGGGCTTATTTTGTCTTCTTTGAAAAGAGTTCCATGAACTCTCAGGTTTCTTTGAGGTTAACTATCCATAATTATCATAATTATAGTTCCTATACAAAGTACATGAAGAGATGACTTTAGGAAATGAGATTCAGAATTATTTAAGACAGCAGGACAATTATCAGATAGCAATCATCTGCTTAAAAAAATTAAGAGAGCAGCAGGAATGGTCATCTGTAGGGTTTGCAAGAATAATTGATTTTTAAGAACAGCAAAAGTGGGGAAGGGAGATGATGCAAAAATAAAATAAAACCCAGATGAATTAATGAATTTTTAAAAGTAAGCCGAGTTTACTCAGATCTAATTCAAATTTAACAGACTGAAGAAATAAAACACACACACACCTAAACACACACATATACATATATTTCATTTGAAAATAATTACAATATGAGTTGATGAAACAAACAGGTAAATTTAAGATGAAAGATTATGAGTTCAAGTTTTCATGTAGTACTTATGGAGAATAACTAAAATGTTTATTGAAAGTGCTTTGAAAGCTCTAAATTGCCACTCAAATATTGTTGACCTTTTTGTGAAGATCAATCTGTTGATATCTTAATGGATTTTTTTAATAAATAGAAAAGTACTTGGATGTTTCAAATACATTTTTAAAATAGGAATCAAGGGTCATGGCAAAAATATGACATGGATAAAATACGGCTCATTAGTATGATGTATTATGTTACTCTTTAGTAAAAGTTCTGATTCCTGTCCCTGTAGTGTTTCTGTGAGAGATTGGTGCCCTGTTGAACTAGGAAGTGGCCTTAAGACGTGTTTTCACTGGTGAAATATAGATAGAAGACTCATGTGTTACTTTGGAACAGGAGGTCAAGAGAGCTTGGCTCTTTTCCCTCTGCCACAATGAGTAGCAATGTAGTTTGTAGTAACTGTTCTATGGGCCTGTGTTTCTCAGTGACTATGACTTGAAAAAAGTCACAATCAAACCAAGATATACATATATTGTTAAATAGAAATAAGCCTTTGTTGTTTTAAGTGACTGGGCTAAATGAACTGGTATTTACTGCAACATAATAGACTACATTGACTGATAAAATTAGTTTTCCATTATGTTTACATTGTTTTCTTGGTGGAGCAGCTATTTGGGACCTATTTTCTGTTTTGAAAATTAAGCTATAGTTCAGGGTACATATTTTGAAAGGGAATACACTTGCTGCAGCTTTGGCTTGATAGACTCAGATTATAAAAACCTTTCCTGTTTCCTTCACTCTCAAGTGGATACTGGACAGGCACTGGAGAACTATGGTTTGAGACCTTAGAAAAGATAGAGAGCACTCATCTGTAATTCCCAAGCCTCAGGCACTCTGGATTTTTCTTCTCAAGGCAAATCTGGGTGTTTTTATTTCTGTTACTGATACATTTGTTTATGATTCATCATTGAAATTATTTCTTTCATTTCTTTCTTTGAACTTTTTTATTCATCATGCTCAAATTTAATGTTTTCATCTAACACTGTAGTAAAGTTTCACTGGATGTTTGTTAAAGTTGACGTTAAAATATAATGTTGTGTTAGTCACTTTTCATCACTGTGACAGAGTACCTCAGAAAATAACTTAGAGTTAGGATTTTCTTTTGGTTCATCATTTCAGAGGTTTCAGTCCATTGTCACAAGGTTCTGTTGTTTCTGGGCAGTAAGTTCAGTAAGTCAGAACAACACAGATCATAGAAGACAGAAACTGGTAGAGTAAAGTGGCTCTCATCATGGTAGCCAGAAGGAAGAGAGAGAGAGAGAGAGAGAGCTAGTACAATCAGGCCTCTCCTCCTAAGAGCCCATCAATTAAAACTCATCAATGGATTAACTGATGAATTTATCCAATCAGCTCGCAAAAACACCACCAGCTGGTGACCAAGCCTTCAACACATCAGACTTTTGGAAGGACACTTCATATTTAAACCATAGCACTGTTCATTCTGTGCAATTAAAATAAAGTCATTCAACAGAGGGTGTACATTCACAGAGATCACAGTGTGCACAAATATGTATATTCCTGTATTCCTAACCATAGTTAATGCCCTAACTGTATATAGAGGAGAGATATGAAAAGTGATGAGATGAGCTGAGATAAAACAAGCAGAGAGAAGTGTCATAAAAAATAGAAATAAATTGCAGAGGTAGTTCATGGCAGGAAGAGATTATATGTTCTTCAGAGAAAAAGTAGCAATCAACCTGTAATTTGAAGGTGGTATGAAAATCAGATAGATCATATGTGTTTAAGACATAAGTGTTATGTGAGTGTTAGTTTGTTATTAAGTGAATGAAGCTTGTCATTAAGTATCAATCCTCTGGTTTGCACTAAATCTTATAAAATCCTGGGTGAAGTAGGTTTAGCAAAATAATATGACCACACCTAAAAACTTTCCATAATGCATTTAAAAATGCTCAGAAAACTGTTTTTTCTTCTTACCCTGACTTCCCTTTGTCACTGTTCTTGTGTCACATAAAGCTGTGCAATTTTGGAAATGGAATCTGGTTAGAGGCAGGTTGAACTGGCAACAATTTTATTTTGAATTATGTGGCTCATAGTCACTTCTGACAAATTTATTAATAACTTAATGATATCCAAATATATTCTAGGAACATATCCTTTTGACCTTAATGTACAGAGGACATATTTGACATTATGACATCAAAGTGCAGGGTCATTTGATGTATCACTACTTGTCCTTCCTTAGCTCTGTGCACTGCAGAATGTGACCAGTGTAGGAAAAATTGAATATGGAGTAAAAGGATAGGCTGTGGGAATTTTTTCAATACATCAAACAGTCATGGAAAGCTGCTACTGGAAGGTTGTAGTTTATATTAATACAGTCAAAATAGATGTTACCTAATCAGAAATGTAGATGGTAATATAGTTATACAGTGATGAAAAAGACCATGTTTTTTTTACTTTCAATGGGATACAAACAAAATGAACATTTTTAGAATTACTCTATTTGAAGGATCAAAATTCCAGCAGCATTATAACCAAAAATACATCAATATGTGGCATGGTATATATTTGCATCTCAACTTTTAATAATTAAAAAATTGGGGCCTGCTATTATTGCTCTTTAGAGGAATCCCATTTACTCAGGGGGGATCAGGTGGATCACAATTCAAAGCCAGCCCAGGTAAAACGTTAGCAAGATCCCCGTCTGAACAAAGCAAGCTAGATGCTCTGGATCACAATTGTGGTCCCAGCTATATGAGAGACCCTAGATAGGAGAATCATAGTACACGCCAACCCTGACAAAAACAAGAGGCCCTATCAGAAAAATAACCAAAACAAAAAGAACTAGGAGTGTGGCTCAATTGTATGGCACCTATCTAGCAACCTAGAGACCTTGAGTTCAAACTCCAGTACTACCGAAAATAAATTCCAGTCATTCTAAAAGAAAAATTGAATTAAGATTTCAATTTTTCTAAAGAGGATGATATCACAACATTATTGTCGTGTGAAAAAATGATCAGTGAATGTATATTAGGTATAATAAAATATATATGTCCCATAATTAATAAAAATGCAATGCAATATTTTAATTTGTGATGTGTATAGAATTTACCAGCTTTAAAAATTTATAATATACCACGTTTCTAAAAATACCAATACCCATAACTAATTTTATGTTCTTTGACTTTATATTATTTAGTTTTAAAAATGGGCTGCAGGCAATATAAGTTGGAGGTTCCAAATAAACCTTAATCTTGACATATTGGTAACTGTTAGAGGAGATTATATGTAGATTACATGAATATTACAGTATAGGAAAGGTGTGAAACACCATATTTTATAGAATATATGGGCTAGGATACCACAAGAATACATGAAATGGTTTTAGAGTCATTGACTATCATTTAAATAATTTGAGTAATCCTTGAAAGCTTTTATTGGATTTATACACATGTCTTTAGTTAACTATATAAATTCTGATAGTATTGATGATTAAGGGAAATTATGATGAAGATTCCTATTAACAGACATTTAAGTAAAGGTGTAAAGGTGATAGGAGGTGATATGTAAACATGTATTAAATAAAAAATATGTAAAATTATCAAGAGAGGAATCATTACTCCACATGACAATAAAGAATAAAGGTAAACACAAATTATTGAAATGCTTTCTAGGCATTTCACAGTGCCTAGAAAGACTATAATGATAATAATGTATACTAAGAATAAGTTTTAAAAGAACTTATGTTGGCAGAAAGCTCTACCTTGGGTACATGTTTGGGGGGAGGGTAAGTCACTTTGTCTCATTTCTCATTTACAGATCAGCTTCTAGGAAAAGTTGTCAGTATACCAGCCTCTAGTTCTTGGATTATGAACCACTTTCCCCCTACTCAAATATGGATTCCAATTCCTACCTTCCCCTGAAACTACTCGCTCAATGATACCAGCATTTTTCAATATTTATAAAGATCATTAGATATTTCCCAGCCCTTACTATATTAAATATCTCATCAGTATTTGAAAATTATTAATACTTCTTATTAAAACAAAATTTTCACCTTAACATTCTTGTTTTTTCTCCCCAGGTTCTGACTACTTTCTATGTCTATGTTGTAGGTCCATCTACCTCTTCATAAGTCTTCAATGTCAAGGGTCCTAGAAATCAATTTTAGATCTTCTCTTTTTTCACTTTATAATCTTTTTCTGGAAGACATCATTCAAAACTTCAATTACTATATCTTGGCTTATCTAATATATACCTATGGTTCACAAATCTATATGAGCAGTCCAAACCATTTGTCAGCACTCTGTACTCTAGAATATATATGAACATACAGAGGGATATATATTTGGGTATACATAACATACATTTACAGTATTTGCAAGCACCATAAAAACTCTTAGTATAAAATTATATTGAGAATTTTAAAATCTTATGTATTTTTCTTTTGTTCCTAAGAAAACTATTGGATTTACCACTTATCCATTGGAATATCACATGATCTTTATTTAAGTCTTCATAAAGCAGGTTCACAAAATATAAACAAAAATATCAGACCAATAGTTCTTGTAGAAGATGCAGCAAATATCAGCAAAAAAAGGAAGTTGTCCCTGAAAGTTATCCAATAAAATACTAAAGTGAGTATTACAGAGAACAAGTTTCTCTGTAAGAAAATCCATGCAATTTTTGAAAACCACTCGGCACTGAATCAATAGGGAATTGATACGTACACACCAAATTCTGCAAGCCATTGGCTGGCTAAGGTCTGTTCTTGAGAGATATGTCTTTGTTGGTACTCCTGGCATGTAGCAAGAATTGACTTTCATAATTACAAAATAAGAAAAGAAAAAATTAAACCTGTCCATCACCATAATGCAGAAATTTAAAATTGAAAGTAATTTGACTGAAAGAAAAATGGTAAGATCAAGGGACTTATGCAGCGGTCTCCCAGTGACTGTTGCAATCACACTTTGGATCGCGGATTCATTTCTCTTCCTATCTAAATCTTACCACATTCTGTCACTGTTTATTCATGGTATTTAAAAAATTAAAAGGAGTTATGATAGAAACATAGTGGGACATGTCATATTAGTAGTACAAGTTGCTGCAGTTAGTCTTAAGAACGCAACTATTGTTCATTGTCACCCTCCTCTACCATACATCAAATGTCTCTTCACCTGAAGTTTATTTCTGAGGTTGTGAAGCTGAAGTTAACATCATCAGCTCATAGTTATAGTAATTATCCATTTAGTTTATACTTGATATCAAAGATACAAGAAATGACACAGTGAATCACCTGGAGTCCAGATAATTCCTCCCTGCCACATTATGTAGTACCAATCTCAAGACCTAATGATAATGATGATAAATTAATGTGGTGAACTTCTCTCCCTGCCAGTGAATGCTCCCTGCCTGTAAACCTGATACAACTAATACAGACATTAATTTTATGTTTAATAGAATTCTTATTATCTAAAGATAAATGTATGCCTTTTAAGTTTTATACTAAGTGAAGATAAAAACACATAAGTACCTGTATTCTAAAGAAGCATAATTTGAAGGTGACAAAAAGCACAACTTTCTCTAACAGAACACTGAGAGTAATGTTAAGAAGAGGCATTCCTCAGTTGCTTTAAGGTATCTGCTTTAGGAAAAGGGGAACAGGTACTAGAGAAAAGGTGAGATCAAAAAGAATTAACCTAGAAGGTAACACCCACGCACAGGAAATCAATGTGAGTCAATGCCCTGTATAGCTATCCTTATCTCAACCAGCAAAAACCCTTGTTCCTTCCTATTATTGCTTATACTCTCTCTACAACAAAATTAGAAATAAGGGCAAAATAGTTTCTTCTGGGTATTGAGGTGGGGGGAGAGGGAGGGGCGGAGTGGGTGGTAAGGGAGGGGGTGGGGGCAGGGGGGAGAAATGAACCAAGCCTTGTATGCACATATGAATAATAAAAGAAAAATGAAAAAGAAAAAAAAGAAGAGGCATTCCTTTTCTTATTTTTTGGTTGTTACACTAAGGAAGAAACATATAATAAAATGTCACATAATACCCACTAGTTTAGAGGAAATGACACTACAGTGTCCCAACTCTATAAAATGCATTTCCCATATTAAATAGCTGTGCTTTTAAAATACAACCTCAACATTCTATAACAATAGTCACTCATGGATTATGGAGTAATTGGCAGGATCACTTAATTCCATGGTTATGTGTCCATGGTCACATATTTTTAACTCTATAGTGGTTGTCTTTGTATTATTATTTGGTATTCCATAATGATACATCATTATTTGATTCCTGGAATAGTGGGCCTGGCCAGGAATACGCAGAGATTAACCTGCCTCTTTCAGGATGGAGGGATTCAATGAAATCAACTTTTCTATGCAGGTTCACAGTTTCCTTGAGGGATGACAGAGTATCTAGACTTTTGTGTTAGTCATTGTCATTGAAAACTGATGCATTGAATGCCATTACCTAGATCAGCTTATAAGAATAGACCAGTGATTTTAAACTCATACATAATCTTCATCCTATACTCAGAGTTAACATGCTAACAATACTAAATAATAAGGTGTGCAGAATAGCTCTTTCTGTAGAGCTCAGATTTTATTCTTTGCCACCACAGTGCCACACCGGATGGACTAACTCATAATTATAGGGATAAATGATCCTCGTACTTCATGGCCACTACCATTATAAATCTTCAGATATCTTTGATTCTAATCATCTAACTATATTCTTTCCACATCCTCAACTAACCAGCTAGTCATATTATTGATCAGAAAACCTTTCCTTACATGAAACTCTTTCTTCTTTCAGACTAAGTTGACGATCACTCAAAACTCTGTCCATTGTGAAATTTTTACCTATCTTTCAAGGCTACCTGTAAGTGAAGTAAAATGTAGCAACATTTTTATTTTTCATTAATGCATCTAACCCATCATTTATCAATCAATTTACCCATCATGATCTGGGCCTTATGTTTATGTAAATTACAGGTGTCCTGTATTCTTGTTCTCACTTTTTCATGGATGATTTTTTCCATTATATGATGGATTTTTACTGGACGATATAGAAATGCCCAATTTGTGAAAGACAGCTCAAAGAAAATTGATTCCTAGAGTTACAGTCAGCCTCTACTAGGGATTACTAGCATGCTAAAAGCAACTTTTCAAATTCTTAAGTTTGCTGCTATAACCATATTTTGTTGCTCTAGCACCCTAGAATTTTCACTGAGTTTTTCTTATCAGAGATTCCCAAATACACCACATGGCAAGCTTATCTGCTACAAATGTCTCTAGCCACAAGGGATCACTTGAGTCATATGACAGAAGCAACAGGTCTGTTTCACTGTGACTACCGTGGCCTTTCTTGGTCTGGCTTCTTTTCAAAATTAGCAGTTTCTGACTCAACAGATAAACTGGAAGCAACATTACTCCTAAATGGCATGCTGCCTTCATAACATGAAGAAGCCTACAAGGCTTATGCTTGTTTTTTCTTAACATCTGCAATAGAACAGGTATTCTTTATCTTGGAGAGATATCTCAGAATTCTTCACTCTGATAGATCTTTAAAAATGTCACTGATGTGGCAGGCATTAGGCATTTTAGCTTTAAAATTTCATACTCTGATTCATATGGGCCTCATTAAGGTATTTAGAGTATTATCTATTTTTCCTTCCATGATTAATTAACAGAATATTATCAATGTATTAGAACAATATTGCATTCTATAGAATGCTCTACCAAAATCATATTTGGCATAGAATATAAGCAGGGACATGAATATATCTTACTGCTGGTATCATGACTATATTCCACTTTCTTCCTTGGGAATTACCTCAGATTCTTATAATAGAAATTGAAAAGACATATTTGACAGATCAATATTTCTGATGCTTATTATGAAGCTATTGATCTGACAGATGTACTCCCATAAATTCCTGCATAAATTGTCATTGTCTGTTATTCTTCTCATTTGTTATTCTTTATCATAGAAAATTATGCTACATAAATGAGTCTTAACTTTTAAAACATTAACATGGGATATTCTGGAACTAAATGTTTCCACCAAATGTATGTGAAAATTGTTGGCACTCAAAAGTCATACTTCAAGAAATGAATTTGCTCATACAATTAAACATAAGCAATTGAGAGTTAAGCAGACTTCACAGGTTGAGTAAAGTACTCCTAGGACTCACCATGTATAACAAAGCCACTCTCTCACTTGAAAATTCCTGTGATTTAAACACTGTTTCCCAGGAATACTAGAAAAAGGTTAGACAAGTTATGTATTATACAATGGGTGTTTATAATATTGACTGTGTTCCTAGAATTCAAGTTATTGAAAAATCAACTCTCCACAATTTCTGATTGAACAAACTGGCCACAGTCCATGTAGAAACAAAGTATCCCAAAACTATTTCTGGAATAACATAAATAACTACTCAAATATTTATACTATGAAAGACATAAAATTTTGGTGTATATTATAAGTGCTGGAAATAATATTTACTTCCCTCTGCTGTTTTTTTTTTTTGGATAGTGGGTCATAAACAAATGTGGTTTTACATTTATACCTCATAAGTGAAGTATAAAACAGGAATAAGTTTTATCAGAAATGATTTAAGAATATTTTGTTTTTACATGATCCTTAAAAAGTGTGCCACATATTTTACTGTATAATCTTGAGTCCCAAAAATATGAAAGAAAACAGCTGTCTTATACAGTATTTTCTCAGTTTGATATTTGGTTTATTGCCAAAATAATAGATTGCCTATTTAAAGAATCCCTATATTTTGATATGGAAAGATTGTTTGACTAAAATAATTCTGTTTCAATTATATAAGCATTTACTCTCAAAACCAACATATTATTCATTTTGATTCTTTGGTACCAAATCTTTCACAGGTCAACGACATTGAAGGCAGAACAGAAGCATAGCTTGAATTTTACTCCTTCCTGTAAAGAAAACCTCTGTGATATGGGTAATGAAGTTACAGGCATTGTGAGAGTTAAACAAAACAAACTCTCAGTCCCTAAATCTTTATTAGCATGCTAGTTGTCCTTCTGTATTGTTCAACTTTCTAATTATACTCAATCATCATTTTGGATGATCTCAGGACTACTGTCCAACTATGGTAAGCATTCTTTTTGTTTTGAAATTTCTCATATTGCTCTGGGGTTAGAAAAGGAAGAGGAATAAACTAAACTGAAGGCAGGCCGATAACAGCCAGAATGAAACATTGTATTTGTTTTGTTAGAAGTATAATTTTATAAGCCTCTTCTCATCTGCAGAAAGAATGTGGGCCTAATACATTCCTAATGGTATCCTGTTAAAATATTCTTCTCATGTGGTATTCCTCACCATAGAAAATTATGCTACATAAACGAGTCTTAACTTTTAAAGTATTAACATGGGATATTCTGGGACTAAATGCTTCCGTCAAATGTACGTGAATCTTGCTGGCACTCAAGACTCATACTTCAAGAAATGGATTTGCTCATACAATTAAACATAAGCAATTGAGAGTTAAGTAGATTTCTATTGCCTCTTACCAGCCAAACTCCAGTGGGGGTAATGTAGGAAGAGCCTTAACCTTTAAAATCATGGCTTTCTGCCATATCCATATTAAAGTATCCATGGTGCAGGGCCGGGCATACATGATAATGAGAATTTAAATTTCCAAACTAAATATACTGAGGTAAATTGTTGCAGAACCTAATTAGCCATATGCAGCCTAGAGCACTTAGCTTTTAGGAGCAGTGTGAGCACACAGAGTTACTGTGAAGAGGGAGATGGCAGGGTAAAGTATGAATGCTTTGAAGGCTTAAGCAGAATGACCTCATTACCACTGCCTCACCACTGAAGTCTCACAACACTGACTTATCATATTCCAGAAGGTCTTAAACATGTGGCCTGCTTCTGCTACTCTATAGTTGCTTTCCTTTATATTTTTTGGTTGATGCCTGGGTGGGTATGTTTTCTAACATATCATATCAGTTTTCAGTAAACATTTTGAAAAAATGCCTTAAGATGTAGTATTCAGGCAAACCACCATAGAGTACATATCCTTTATACTCAGGCCATTATTTATCTATACATCTTGATCTCAGACGGGGTACAATTGCCTCTATTTGTGTCATAGAAAGATCCAAATACTGAGTGTTATTTATGTGCATCTTTGGGATGAGCAATTGTTTAATCAAGACTTCAATTCTGCATATACTGTTTAATCTTTGCATCTCTGTTCTTGTATAAAGTAAGAGGATGGGGAAAAATTCAAACATCTACAAGTTATTGCATCAAGAGTGAGATGTTAATTTTTTCTCTCTTAATGATCCAAAAGAAATAATTCTTTAGAGCACAACTTCTTTATTTGTTTCATAAAATTGTATATAAAAAATGCTATTTAAAGCATTGTAGTGGTTAGCACTTGCTTCCTAGGTGAGCATTCAACTGCATTGAATTCTTATAGTGTTTATACTATTTTGGCCTACCTAATTAGGTCAAAGATCTATATCCATTAACTGAATTTCGCATTCCTTGTAATTATCTCACCTCTTACTATCTATACCAAAAAAATATTCTAAAACCTCATGGAATTTAACAGGCCTAAGTTACCTTCAAGGTCATCAAGACCCCAAAGCTTTGGACACTGATGAATTAAGTAGCTCTACATCCATGTATTGGAAAGTTTATATAAAGACCTACTTCCTACGCAAATGTAATCTTTCACAAACTGTTTCTCATCTCAAAACTGAATCAAAACAAATAAAATAAAATGAATAAGCACATCCATTTTGCCCACTGTTCTTTATGCCATTAAAACTTTACTTCAAAACCACTAGATGTAAATTTTAAGCTATTAAAAATATAAGCCACATTCTATCTCTAGAGTTTAAAATTAATTATAATTAAGAGAAACAACAATATAATAATAAACATTTGGGAATTCAGAATCCATGAGTGCTGAGGCATATACTACAAGGATGAATGATTGAGAAAATATTCCCAGGGAAAGGAAAATTGACTTTAGTTACAAGAGTATGTTTATGGGTGTGGGTTGGCAGGTGGGTGGGTGAGGGATTGAAGTGATTTAATAGGAAAAAAGATTGTTGAACTTTTTAAAAATAATAAAGTCTAGGGTTCCACTACATTGAAAGTGCCTCATGAATTTTTGCCTTTCTTCTTCTCACTTTTGATCTGTGTTTCCTAGAATACTGACATTCCTTAGGTGATAAATAGTCCAGCAGTAAATAACTTTAGGGAGATTTAATACCACATCTTAATCTTTTGAGTATTAAAGATACATTATACTAAAGGTATTTGCAGTAATGCTTTAAAGAAATTTAGATAATGTTATTCATGTAATGCCTTTCAAAGTTAGGAACTTTTTATTAACAGAAAAAACATGGTATTATAAGAATTGTAGGGTTTTTTGTAGAACACTATTTGAATAATAATGCTTCCAGTGCTAAAGTTTCCTATTCTGACAATCTTATTTTCCTAGCTTGTTTACTCAATTAAATTATTTTGTTTATTCTAAACTTTTAAATATCTTGTATCTGTCTTGTTACAATAATTGATTCTATTACAATCATCTTCTCTGAGTCAAATAATGGCTCATCAGTGAGTAGCAGAAATGCTTTGGTTTTTGCAACCCAAGAGCTTTTTGTGCTGTGGAGGGAAATTTTGTGAATAGTAATAACAGGTCATTCTAAGCATACTTCAATCAACAACAGTAAAATAAAAAGAAAAAGAAAAATTTAAAAAAAAACTTGATTCTTACAGAAAGATAATTAATAATTTTTAAACTTACTTCTGTGAATAAATTCATGGTTTCCTAAGTCTCAGAATATTTCTATGTAATTAAGCTCAAATAAATAGAAAATTTCAATTATATGCATAACTAAATATACATTCAGTATAATTTTTAAATAGCTGAAAATTAGGCTGTACACTAGAACATTTTAACTCTTCTGTTTTACTAAGAATCCTCTGTTCTATATCATTTGCAAGAGCACCAAACTCAAGTCATTGTAAAACTTCAAAATGTGGAGTCATTTTTTTCTTGTGGTCTTATCCTCCTTAACAATGCATCATGTCTTAGTATCTAACATAGGTATGTTAAGTGTATTGATAATGTCCCTTACTAGCAGGTAGGATTAGACAGTTCTAGTAGGAGGTCTGTTGGAAAAATTACATTATTATCGATCAGAAGCCAGTGCAGACCTGAAAATTGCTCTGCTTGTAGTTACCCATTTCCTAATTACATTTTTTTTAATTATAGTGAGTTCGAGCATTACCTTTTGTTTCTCTGGAGGATTATTTTCGAATACAGTATTTTAATGTTATTATGTGGTAGCATAGGTAAGAAAAGCAGGTATATAATTTATCATAGGTTAAAATGAATTGAATAATTTTCATTGAATTGTGTTTAGTTTTTGGGTAATAAGTGATCATAACTAAGCTACCATTTTAATTAACATAAAAGTATATGACTTTTGAATCCAAATGATAAAATACAATATGTCTAGTAACATCATGAAGCAATCTTTTTTTCTTTATTCATTTACTCACAAGTGCATACATTATTTGGGTCATTTCTCCCTCCTGCCTCCAACCCCCATCCTTTCCGCCCCCTACTCCCCTCGCTTCCAGGCAGAACCTGTTCTATCCTCTTCTTTAATTTTGTTGAAGAGAAGACATAAGCAATAATAAGAAAGATATAGCGTTTTTGCTAGTTCTCCAGTTCCATCCATTTACTTGCAAGTGAATAAATTTCATTCTTTGTGGCTGAATAAATTTCATTGTATATAAATGCCCCATTTTCTTCATCCATTCATCAGCAGTGGGGCATCTTGACTGTTTTCATGGCTTAGCTATCATGAATAATGCTGAAATAAACATGGATTGCATGTGCCTTTATTGTAACTTGACTTAACATTCCCTCAGGTATATGTATCCCTAGGAGTAGAATTGTTGGATCATATGGGAGTTCTATTTTTAGTTTTTTTAGGAACCTCCATACTGTTTTCCCTAGTGGTTGTTCTAATTCACATTCCCACCAACAGTATATTGAGGGTTCTTTTTGCCCCACATCCTCACCAACATTTCTTGTTTGTGCTCTTCTTTTTATTCATTTATTCATATGTCCATATATTCTTTGGGCCATTTCTCCTCCCCCACTGCCCTCGCTTCTCGGCAGAACCCGTCTGCCCTTTTCTCTGTTTTTGTTGAAAAGTAGACATAAGCAATAATAAGAAAGACAAAGTGTTTTTGCTAGTTGAGATAAGGATACCTATACGGAGAGATTCCTAGCATTGCTTCCATGAACAAGTGTATTACAACCCAGTTGATTCATCTCTACCTGACCCCTTCACTACTTCACGGTCACCTTCCCATATTGACCTCTTTGATTTTAAGCTACTGTATTAGCTCCTTTGCAGTGGGGACTTCAAACACTTTCAAGTTTTGGGTTTCCCACCTATCCCCATTCCTCCCATATCTGCTCTCCCCTTAGCGTGTGATCCACATCCAATAACATTGCTATATTTGCCATAGATCTAAGTCCACATATGAGGGAGAACATATGATTTTTGGTTTTCTGAGCCTGGCTAACCTCGCTCAGGATGATGTTCTCCAGTTCCATCCATTTACCAGCGAATGATAAGATTTCATTCTTCTTCATGGCTGAGTAAAATTCCATTATGTATAAATACCACATTTTCTTAATCCATTCGTCAATAGTGGGGCATCTCGGCTGTTTCCATAACTTAGCTATTGTGAATAGCACTGTAATAAATGTGGGTGTGCAGGTGCCTGTGGAGTAACCTAAGTCACATTCCCTTGGGTATAGCCCTAGGAATATAATTGCAGGATCATATGGCAGATCTATGTTTAGATTTTTAAGGAGCCCCCATATTGTTTTCCAGAGTGGTTGTAC
The DNA here is from genome assembly GCF_047511655.1 of Castor canadensis. Taxonomy (NCBI): domain Eukaryota; kingdom Metazoa; phylum Chordata; class Mammalia; order Rodentia; family Castoridae; genus Castor; species Castor canadensis. The sequence goes on along the minus strand of NC_133392.1, from coordinate 102,033,923 downwards.
TAGCTTGTGTTCCCACTAGCAGTGTACAAGTGTTCCTTTTCCCCCACATTCTCTCCAACACCTGTTGTTAGTGGTGTTTTTGATAATAGCTATTCTAACAGAGGTGAGGTGGAATCTTAGTAGGGTTTTGATTTACATTTCCTTTATGGCCAGAGATAGTGAGCATTTTTTCATGTGTTTTTTGAACATTTGAATTTCTTCTTTCGAGAAAGTTCTGTTTAGTTCAGATGCCCATTTCTTTATTGGTTCATCGATTTTGGGAGAGTTTAGTTTTTTGAGTTCCCTATATATTCTGGTGATCAGTCCTTTGTCTGATTTATAGCTAGAAAATAATTTCTCATACTTGGTGAGTGGTCTCTTCAGTTTAGAGACCATTTCGTTTGTTGCACAGAAGCTTTTAATTTTATGCACTCCCATTTGTTCATCCTTTCTCTTAGTTGCTGAACTGCTGGGGTTCTATTGAGGAAGTCCTTGCCTATACCTATTACTTCCAGAGGTTTCAGTCTGATATTAAGGTCCTTGATCCATTTTGAGTTGATACTAGTACAGGGTGATAAACATGAATTTAATTTCAGTTTTTTTGCAGGCAGATAACCATTTTTCCCAGCAACATTTGTTGAAAAGGCTGTCTTTTCTTCATCATATGTTTTTGGCACCTTTGTCAAAAATAAGGTGGTCATAGCTATGTGGCTTTATACCCAGGTCCTCTATTCTGTTCCACTGGTCTTCATGTCTGTTTTGTGTCAGTACCATGCTGTTTTCATTGCTATTGCTTTGTAATATAGTTTGAAGTCAGGTATTGTGGTACCTCCATTATTGCTCTTTTTGCTGAGTATTGCTCTGGCTATTTGTAGTCTCTTGTGTTTCCAAATAAACTTTAGGGTAGATTTTTCAATCTCTGCTATGAATGTCATTGGGATTTTGATGGGAATTGCATTAAATATGTAGATTGCTTTTGGTAGTCTAGCCATTTTTACTATGTTGATTCTGCCAATCCATGAACACAGGAGATCTTTCCACCTTCTGTAGACTTCCTTGATCTCTTTCTTCAGGGGTTTGTAGTTCTCCTTGTAGAGGTCATTCACATCCATTTTTAAGTTTACTCTTAGGTATTTGATATTTTTTGAAGCTATTGTAAATGGAATTGTTTCCATATATTTTTTCTCAGTTTGTTCATTGTTGGTGTATAAAAAAGCTAATGATTTCTGTAAGTCGATTTTGTATCCTGCCACCTTGCTGTAGCTTTTTATGGTGTCTAGGAGTTTTTGGGTCTTTAAGATAGAGGACCATGTTGTCTGCAAATAGGGATATTTTGACAATTTATTTTTACTTATTTGTACTCCTTTTATTTCTTCTTGCCTAATTGCTCTGGCTTGGAATTCCAGTACTATGTTGAATAGGAGTGGGGATAGTGGGCACCCTTGTCTTGTTCCTGATTTGGGGGGAAATGGTTTCAGTTTTTCTCTATTAAGTATGATGTTAGCTATAGGTTTGTCATATATAGCCTTTACAATGTTGAGGTACATTTCTTCTATTTCTAGTTTTCTTAGAGATTTTATTATGAAGTGGTGTTGGATCTTATCAAAGGCTTTTTCTGCATCTATTGAGATATTGAAGTGGTTTTTGTCTTTGCTTCTATTGATGTGCTGTATTACATTTCTAGATTTTCATTTTTTCATATTTTGAACCATCCCTGCATCCCTGGGATGAAGCCGACTTGGTCATGGTGAATGATCTTTCTGATATGTTGTTGAATTCAGTTTAACATTATTTTATTAAGGATTTTTGCATCAATGTTCATTAAGGAGGTGAACATCTCCTTTTTGGAGGTGTCTTTGTCTGGTTTGGGGATGAGTGTAAATGTGTTAGGCAATGTTCCTTCCCTTTCTATTTCATGGAAAAATTAAGGAGAGCTGGTATCAGTTCTTCTTTAAAGGTCTGATAGAATTCAGCAGAGAATCCATCACATCCTGAACTTTTCTTTTTGGGAAACTCTTTACTGCTGCTTCAATTTCATTTTGTGTTATAGATCTATTCAGGTGATTAACGTCCTCTGGATTCAATTTAGGATGATCATAATTATCTAGAAATTTGTCCATTTCTTCAAGATTTTCAAATTTATTGGAATATAAATTCTCAAAGTAGCCTTTGATGATTCACTGGATTTCTGTGGTGTTTGTTGCTATCTCCTCTTTTGCATTTCTGATTTTACTGATTTGGGTTTTTTTCTCTCTTCATTTTAATCAGGTTTGCTGGGATCTGTCAATTTGTTTATTTTTTTCAAAGAAACAACTTTTTGTTTCATTGATTCCTTGTACTTCTTTTTGTTTGTTTGTTTCTATTTCATTAATTTCGGCCCTTATTTATATTATTTCTCACCTTCTGCTTGTTTTGGGTTTTGCTCGTTCTTGCTTTTCTAGAGTTTGAAATGTAGCATTAGGTCATTGATTTGAGATCTTTCTGTCATTTTAATATATGCACTCATGGCTATAAACTTTCCTCTTAGGACTGCCTTTGCTGTGTCCCATAGGTTCTGGTAGGTCACGTTTCCATTTTAATTAACTTCTAGGAACCTTTTAATTTCCTCTTTTATTTCATCAATGACCCACTGATCATTGAGCAATGTGCTGTTCAGCTTCCAATTGTTTGCATGTTTTCTACTGTTGTTTTTGTTATTGAGTTCTAGTTTTAATCCATTGTGATTGGATAGAATTTTACCTAATTTGTTCCTTAAAATGACTCCATCTGTTAGGTGTCAAACCTTGCTTATAAATTTAACTCAAATTTATTAAGTCTTATTTTGCTCTATATCATTTGGCATTAAAAGAAGAGCTAAAACCAGAACCTAAATCAGATATCCTAAAATAGAGCATCTATAAGGAAGTATATTTTAATGTTTTCAATATCATTCCTGGATCATCACCAAGGGACATATCAGAGGTTATTAATGCTATCTTTCCTAGGGCCTCTGTGCGATGAATTTTATATGACAACTTGTTTGTGATATAACACCTCTTTGTATATATTTGCATTATTTGGATAGGTCTGCGATGGTATATCTAGGTTAGATTAACTTTGTATCTATAAATAAGTGAAGCAGATGACCTCTTCAATGTGGGTGGGCCTCATCCAATCCATTAAGGGTCTGAGTAGAACAAAAGGTGGAATAAAAGAGAATTTACCCTTTCTGATTGACTGCTTTCTATGTAGGATGTCATTCTTCGGAGATTGGACCACCATTGGTTCTCATGCCTTTGAACTAGAACTGGACCTACACCATGTATTCTCCTGGTATTCCAATGTACAGACAACAGAAAAATGTGGAACTTCTCAGTCTCCATGATCTCTTAAGCCAATTACTTTCTATCAACATATTTGTCTCTCTCTCTCTCTCTCTCTCTCTCTCTCACACACACACACACACACACAAACACACACACACACACACACACACACAATTGATTTTTGTTCTCTGGAGAACTCTGATTACTACTGTGCTACACCAAGACTTAAAACAGCAACAACGTATCCTGCATTGTTCTTTGAAAATCCAGGTAATTGATTTTTATACTGTAGAAAGACTCTCAAGAGAGGAAGAGAATCATTCTTTTCTAATGTAAACAATGAAGAAAAGAAACAAATGACAGTTATTATGCTGTATTATGCAGTTACTTGACCATTCAAGTCCAACATGTCATGAGTTTTGTAAGAGAATAAGAGAAATAAATGTTAGAGATTTTTTTCTGTTTATTCTTTCCTCTGAACTATAATTGCCGGTATTTACAATATTTTGAGAAGGATTATAAATCATTTCTCAATAATTAATAAACCCAAATTTAATAAAACTCATTAGAAGTATGGTTTAAAAAGTTGAAATATAACACACAATTTATTAATGGAATGAATACTTTTATTCTCTAATCTTGGAAACAGACGTGAATTATGGTTTGACTATCAGTGGAATGTGTGAGCTTGGTGGATCTGTTGAATATTGACAAGTACAGTCACATATCTACAAGTAGAAGATTTAGATGAAAAATGCACAGGGTTAAAGAATAGCGAAGGGACTTTATTTTTATATGAAATATTTATTGTTCATGAAAATTTGGTATGTCAGATTATGAAGATATATAAAAGATGTCTTAAAATTCAGTGTGAATTCAGAACAATTAATATTTGAATTTTTTTAATAGAATGAGAGGTCCTAGGTAGATCTTGTCTAGGAGCTGCAGAAAGCAAACTTGCAGAGAATATTAAAGGTTCAGTTAGAGTGTCAGCTAGATAATAGAGGCAAAGAGTTACTGTACATCAGGGATGCATAGCTTTTGTGTGAGACAATGTTCATAATGCCTCAATATTTTCAAAAGCAATGTGGGAAAAGGATTTTGAGAATGACACTAGCTGAAATTCACTGAAAAAACTAGAATAATAAGTACAGCACAAAGAAGTAAAATTAAAACCGCCAAAATTCAATGCATTTCACATTTGAATAACTACTCCTTTAAAAGCATATTGCTTAATTTTGAAGTAATTGGGATTTCTTAGGGAAGTTAAATAAAAAATAAGGTTACTTGTTCTACCATTGTAAATTCACTTAGAATTTTGAACTAGAGTTAAATAGGCATGAGTGCTATGGCTATTCTTTAATATATTCAGAAAGGAATGGCACACATTTCTGATAGACTTATTCATCATTTAATTGACAATATAGCCTTGTAGTTATTTTAAGTTGATTCTTATAACAATCTTGACCATTCCAGAATGGCATACTGTCATTTGCTGAGGAATACACCTATAAGCTGTAAAACATTCCCACATGTTAGATTCCTAGTATTGTCTGCAAATCATTAATGGTTTAATCTTGAGGATTTTATGCTCTCTATGCCACTTTTGGACACTTTCTAACGACTATATATAAAAGTTCCACTAGTATTTGTTTCTCTAGTGAATAATCTTCTTTTAATGAAAATGTAGTTTTCATTTCAGAAAATATGTTTCATTTCTACAAGTTTGATTTGAATTTCTTTTTCACCTTTCATATGTCCCCTTATATTCATATACTTCATTTGGAATTTGTATATTTTTCCTAGTTACATGTGAGATTTCCTTACATTTTTATAGGCTGATGTTTTTTATTGGATGTTGACCATTGTAAAATTTACATTATAGTGCTGCACTTTTCTTTAAGTATTTCTGGCTTTACTATGGGACATGCTTTACGTCCTCCAGACTAGTTTGTTCCTTTGGAGCCTGCTTTTCAACTTTGCTTGGGAATTCCTGGTAGTAAGTCTAGTAGCCCCATCACTAAACTCTAATCAAATTTCTAACAATTTCTCTCTAATAAATTTCTACTCTACTAAGTTTCTAACCACTTCTCTGTGGAGTAAGAATATGTCCTGCTTTTGCTGGTAGGAATATGACTTAGAAGGAATTAATTCTTCCACTCCTTTCTGGTGGTTCTTTCTTGGGCTCAAGGTATTTTCTGCACACATGCAAACTGGTAAATTTTAAGCTGAAGACATAAAGACCTTCTTAAATATCTCCAGAGATTATTCCTCTTGCTGTTTCTTTGCAGTATTTTCCCATGATCTCTATTACTGCCTTCCTAGAATTTGGGATTCTGTCTCCTCACTTCAGCAGAACCATTGACTTCTATTTTGGTTTCCCTCCCCTCTATTACTTTCTTGGCCTCCTCACCACACACTAAGTGAGACAATCATCATCTCACTTGATTGTCTTCTTTTAAGTGTTACTGTCCTCAACTGCCTCTCATCCAGTGTCTGAAAATTGTTTTATATATTTTGTCTGATTTTATATGTGTACAGTGTAGGAGGACAAATTCTGTACTTGCCAGTTCATCATGGCTGGAAAAAGAAGTTCTAGTTTCTTATATTCAGACTATAAACTTACTCAAACTTCATGTCCAGCATTTTATAGAATGTTCAAGTTAATGTGCAGAGGAAGGGGAATAGTAGCTGATGGTCTGGACATGGAGCTATGGACACTAAAACAGACATATGAGTAGAATTTCTGGATCAAGTCATAGCAATGTTAAAATGGAATGTCTGGCAAGCCCAGGGGTATCAAATAAATACTACGATGGAGCACGAGTGAAGGTAAACATTATTGCATAAATAATAGGGAATCAGATCTACTACTTGAGGACATATATTTTTAGAGTTTTACTTAATTCATTATTGACCCAGAATTTAAGAAATATATTTGAATTGTCCAGATAAATATTCTGTCTATTGTAGATCAACCCCAAGGTTACTTTGAGTGTATATTCTTTACTTTTATGAGAGCATAACATTTCAAATAGTTATTTTGCTTTTTCTTACATATACCAACTACCAAAAGCTAAGCATAGGATGACATGATTTCTTTGGGTAAAAGGACAAGAGATGCCAGTATCTCTCTTTGGGTCTAAAACTGTTAGCGTATATTACATACATGGCTTTTACAGTAACTATTTTATATAACAAATTCATGATTGTAGTCACAAACTAATTCAACAAAAATTTATTCAATTTTTTGTGCCAGAGGACTTATGAGAAAGCGAGATATAATAAAGGGGAAAAAAGAGGAAAATCAGACTGGAATAAATAAATTAATTAATTTAATTAAATATGACATATTAGAAACTGCTTATAGCCATAATGGGGCAATTAGAAACAGACTTATCTTTCATATAAAAACTTTTTAAAAAGCTAGAAAAAGGAAAGATGTTGCTATAATTATTGGTAAAATATAAACAAATGAAGTAAGTTCTACAATACCATGACCTTTTCTGCCTGGATGGACTTTGCACACCTCAGTACAGTGTCAGGTTTTCACAAGGGGACAGTAGCCTGGCTGAGTTGATGAGATAGAGGTCTAAGTTCAGGAAAGTAGAGATTGTTGTAGTTTTTGAGAAAGACTACCTGGAAGAATAGGGCTGCGGAGAGAACAAGCTCCAAAAAAACAACATTGGGGTTCACCTTGTAACAGTTGCTGAATCCTAGCTATGCATGTATATTTGGAAACATCATAAGGATACATAAAGTATGACTGGGCTGATTAAGCTAAAAGTTCTAGCATGTACACAAGGTTAAAAGATACTAGAGTTTTAGCCATCAAGAATAGGAAATATTTCTAGAAAAGAAAGATGTAAAAAAAAAAGCACTCAAAAAACGTGCAATTTGTGAATTCACTGCTTGATTTGATAACAGAATTTAAAATATTGCTTAATATATAGGTCATGATACTTAAAATCAAAGAACAGAAAGGATCTGAAGCATAGAATAGTGAAAAAGAGATAAAAACAATTAGAACTTTTGTGAGAAAATGAGACAATATCAAGTTTCTTAATTCTTTTCAAAATTTGTTGGAAAATACAAATTTTGTCTGTCATAGTTCAGTGGAACCCTAGAAGTCAAGGAAAGGAAAAAAATAACAGGAAATACTGAAGATTAAAATAAAACACTGAAGCCAGAGAAAACTACAGACATTTTATAACAAGAAAAACAGGACATATTATGTGCAGAAATACAAAGTGAGAGCACAGTTATCATTACACCCTAGTCCAGAAGAAAATGGAAGAATATTTGGAAAGATCTGAACAAGCAAAAACTGTAAGTCTAAAATTTTGCAATGAGAAAAGTTGTCCTTCCTATATTAAAGTAAAAAAGACTGTTCTCAGGAGAAAAAAATGAGAAAATCATCTCCAGAAATGTTAGCTATGAGAAATGTTAAAACATTTCTCTCAATTAGGGTGGAAATTTAATTTTATACATAAGAATAATACCAACAAATGGCAAATATACAAATATGTAAAAAGTATATTTCTATTTTAAAAATGTTTCTTCAACATATATTGTCTTTTAAAAAATATTAACAATGTTAATGCAATAGTATTTAATGTCATATGATTTTATTTTATACACTCATATACAATCTATATGTAAAATTTTTGACCAAAACAATATAAAGCATGTGAATAAAGATGTTGAACTATACTATAAAGCCAAATCTTGTCTGAGTCTATTTGGGCTCCTCCCTCATGATCTAATCACCTCCAAAAGGCCTCATGTCTTAATTAGGATTTCAACATCTGATTTTTAAAGGACACAAAATTCAGTCAATTTTGACATTGACTGCCAAATATTCATATCGTTCTCATGTAGTACATCTGCTTTACCTCAAAAGCCCCAAAGCCAAAGGATATCAGAGGAGACAGTGCTAATGCCTGGCACCCCTTTACATCACAGAGTCTACTTTGCACTCTTTGGTTAACTTAGGTATGGCTTCCACAGGTGCAGATGCTCTGTGCACTAAACCTTGGATAACTGCAAGGGTATGGCTACCTCCACCTACATTTCAAATAATCCACAGAATGCTATGAGGTCCAGGTAGAGAAGCACCACTAAGCTATTACCCATCACAGCCATGAGCACATTATACTAAGAGCCTTCATATATTGAAGACTTGGTCCCAAGCTTATGGATCCAATTATTGAGAGGTAGTTGGATCATGAGGACTCTACCAATGTATTAATCCACTGATAGTTTTATAATTTGATGGATTTATTGGGAAGTGATGGAATTTTTCAGAAGTGTGTCTTAGTTGAAGGCAATAGTAGAAGTAGTCTGAGTACTCAGAATGGGAAAGCTACCTGTATCTGATGACAGATGAAAAGGGCAACAGGCACATGTACAATACTTGAGAGCTGCAATATGTGGGCAGGACAACCTGGAGCCTTGGATTCCTGTGTTAGTCAGTTTCTCATTATGTGACAGAGTATCTGAGAGAAATAATTTAAAAGGAAAAAGGATGTATTTTGGCTAATGGTTTCCAACATTGAATCCATTATTTTGGGCCTGAGGAGAGGCAGAATATTGTGGCCTCAAAAGCATGTAGCAGAGGAATCTCTACAACTCATGGCAGCCAGGGAGCAGAGAGAAACAGAGACAGAGAGACCTGTGAGACAATAATATACCCCCAGGCACAGTCAACCACTGACCCACCTGCTCCAATTAGACCCAACCTATTTAAGCTTCTGTTACCTCCCACTAATGCAATTAAATTATGAATCCATCAGTGGATTAATCAATTGATTATATCATAATCTCTATGATTCAATCACCTTTCAATAATTGGCTTGGGACAAAGCTTTCAACACATAAGCCTTTTGGAAGGCCAATTCATGGACTGGAGGTGTAACTCAAGCATCGAGTGCCTGGGTTTGCAACCATATAAACCTGAATTCACTAAAAAAATCAAAAAATAACATATAAAAAGTGATAGTTGAGGGCCAATTCACACTAAACCATAAGAATGCCCTATCCTTGCAATGAAAAACTTCAGTGGTGAGATTATGGCAGGACCACAGCCCCACTAAACCTGGATGGAAGACTAATGAGTCAAAGATTATTTCAAGAATTAAGGTTTTACCCAAAACATGAAAGTATTTGATCTCCCCACTGAAGAGGAACTAATACAGAAACCTTAAAGCAACAGAGGTCAATATGAGAAGGGGATCAGGAACCAATGAAAAGATCAGTTACAGATTAATCAATTTGGGTTGTAACACATTTGTACATGAAAGCAATGCTAGGAATCTCTTTGTATATCTATCCTTAACTCAACCAGCAAAATAGCTTTGTCTTTCTTATTATGTTTATGTCTTCTCTTCAACAAAATTAGAGATAAGGGCAGAAAAGGTTCTGCCTGGAAGTGAGGTGTGGGGGAGAAATGACTCAAATAATGTATGCACATGTGAATAAATGAATAAAAAAAGAATTAAGGTTTTAGACTTGGTGAAAATTGTCACATGTCTCTTATTCATTGTTTTCTCTTTCTCTCTTTTGGAATGAGAATGTTATCCTGTGCTGTCCAATCATTATATTTTGGACTTTACAGGAGCATAGCTGGAGAAGAATTTGCCTTAACAATTTGAACCTTCAGTTTGACCCATCTAATTTACAATGTTGAGATGAGACGGGACTTTATACTTTTAAATTGATGATAGTTTTTTTAATTTTTAACTATTTACAAAGAATGGATGTATTTTTTATACTAGGACATGGATTTGGGGAGACCAAGAATATAACACTATAATCTCAATTCTTACATACTCCCTCATACTGCTCAGATTTACCTGTTGAAATTCTAACTTCTTGATCTAGGAGAATCATCATGAGTACAGAATCATTCAGAATGGGATCACTGTCCTTATCAAATAGGACTAAGACTGTTCATGCCCTTCTTCCATTTATATGAGGACAAAATGAGAATACATCACCCATGCCCCAGAAACTCATCTCTCACTCTATACTAAATCTGTGAAAGCCTTACTTTTAGACATTCTTGCCTTTAGAACTGTGAGAAATAATTTGTTGTTTATATGCTACTCCACTTTGCATATATTGTACAGTACTTTGTATAGTATAGCCCAAAGGCACTAAATCCTATGTAAACATTTTCATCTAAGAACTCATGGAATGACCTTTAAAGGTCCATTTATTTCAATGTAGATTTTTCTAGTTTGTACCTCCAAACTCTTACAGTCTCTACCCATTACCCACTTCAAGAGCTACTTCCACAATTTTATGAATTTGACACAGCAGCACCCTCTACTTCCTTGTTACTAAATTATTTGCTTAGGCTGCTGTAACAGAATACCATAATACTGGGTGGCTTATAAATTTCAAAATATGTGTATATAGTTCTAGAGGTGGGAACTTCCTAATTCATCACTTCTTGGTTCATAATATAGTTCTGTTCTCACTGTTTTCTCACATGGCAGAAGATTATGTGAGTTTTCTAAGTAATTTTTAAATGGGATCTAATTCTGGTCATGAGGTATCCATTGCCCCTAACAAAGACCTAAGTAACTGATTCTGTCACTGATGGGGTTAGGATTTCAAATTACGTATTTTGGTGTGACATAAATATTTAGTGCACAGCAAACATACTTGAAGCTGTATAGTGGTATTAGTTTAAACTTGAATAAGTCAACAATGCACAAGTACAAATTAAACAAAAAAATAACTGACATCAAAATATTGCTGGTAATCCAATAAAGGAGATAAACTTGATTCCTTAAAAACACCATATTTAACCAACTAAGGACAAAAGAATGGGGAAAATAAAGAGAAATCAAATACATAAAAATCAAACCATGTAGATATTATTTATAATATGTATTTATCATAAATCATCTACATCCTCCAATTGCAAAGCAGATATTTTCCAATCATGTTAGAAGGTAGATATGAGTTTATCACACAAAATTTCAATTTCAAATATCTCTACCTTTCTCATGACTATATGTGTGTGTTTGTGTGCATGTGTAAAGATAATTAGATTAAAGAAAAAGATTAAACATAATATGCAGACTATTTAATGTTAATCATGAGAGCTGGAGTGATCATTAACCTTCAGAACAAGGAAAATAAAAAATGAGTAATATTTCATAATTATAAAGCTTCCTTTTAATGTTGCTATTGTATCAATATTAAATGTATATGCATATGTGCACAAAATTTGACAAAAGGACAAATTCACAATTATAATTAAAGAAATATGAAGATTTCTCTCAGTCATATTAAAAAGTAGACAGAAATCAGAGGGATTTTTAAAAAGCATCATCAATCAAAGTGTTATAACTGATATTTATACTACACAAAATGGCAATAGAATTTACATTTTTGAAAATGCACGGTACTTTTCTTAAATGGAAAAATATAAACTCTAATTTCTCAGATAATTCATTCTAACACAGAGAGAGGATGCAATTTTCAACATAACACAGCAAATTAGAAACAAATTAGTTATAAACATGGGGAAATTTTTTAAATCAATGACATATTATTAGAAGAAGAAATTGAGAAATAAAAATAGTCTGAACTGGAATAAAAATAAATGTGCAATATATAAAACTCAATGAGATGTGATTATAGACACATTTATACCATTTGTATTACAAAAGGGAATATGCACTGGCATATTTTTTAAAAAGCAAATGAAGTACAAATAATCAGTATAAATGAAAATTTTAAAGATAATAATGAGAGTGAAATAAAATAGGAAATTAACAAAAGATAATTTACTTTGCCTCAAAAAGATTAATGACATGGATAAATTTTTACTAGATCTTTCAAGCAAAAAAGAAAGAAGGTATTAATTACAACTGAAATGTACAATGATCCCTGGAGATCTACAATTCATTATAATAGCAAAGAATCTTAAAAGCAATATTTGCCAATAAATTTGACAACATAGATAATTTTAAAGTCATGAAATTACCAAACATAAGTTAAAATCATTCCTGGAACTTTATAGTTATGTATCTATTAAAACATCCAATTTTTCATTAATAGCTTTCTGCAAAGAGAACTTGAGACCCACTTGCTTCACTGATAAATTCTATTGAACAGCCAATAAAATATTCACGCCAATCTCACCCCAACATTTATAGGTAGCAGAAGAAGAGACAATGCTTAGATAGAAATAGACTGCTTAGCTATTTTCTGGAATTTTTATAAAGGCAATGATGAAACAAAATGAAAATACATAAACCAATATTATTAAAAAGGACAAAATATGTAACAAATTATTAATGTTGAGTACATTCTACATAAAAATTATAGTGCTTTATCTTCAGGTTAATTTATCCTTTAAAAGCAAGGTTACTTTAATATTTGAATATCAACATATTTCACCATATTAAAATGATAAAATAAAGCCATATTTTCATTGTTCACAAAATTCACAACTTGTTCAGCAATATAACTCCTCAAATTGAAGGAGGCTATTACTTTAACTGAGAAAAAGGGCATCTACAAAAAAATAAAATGTACTGCAGCATCATATTTAATGGTAACAGATTTAATGATTTTTTTTTCATAAGATCAAGAAGAAGGCAATGATTGGTCTCAACAACTCTCTTCAGCATTACATTGGAGGGCTTAACTAGTATAATAAAGAAAAATAAACAACTTACTCTTTCCCATAATGCATCCCAACTTCTGGTAAAGAATGCTGACCTTCAACAAACCTAAAATTTTCACTTTCTCACTTAAATTAAGCACATTAACTTTTACCTTGTTGTTTTGGCCACCATTTTCTTTTTAGGAGGCACATGTTCCTAAAATTAAGGCAGGAAAGCACCCAGTCAATCACACAATGATTTAAACACAACTGACAATTGTACGGGACTGACTGAGTGCTTCTCCCCATCAACTGAGGTAGGTATTGTGTGCATAAGGAATTAATTTTTTTTCTGAAATTTTGATTTTTAAAAAATGTATTATTATTTTTTACTGCATTTCATCAACACCACACTTAATACCCATAAATGGTAGGGTTACTGTATAGACAAATGGAATAGAGTATACAAGTCCACACAATGAGAGGAAACCTTTGCCAGCTATACCAAGGGACTGATAACCAAAATATACAGGGAACTCAAAAAACTCTACACCATAAACAATCAATGACCCAATGAAGAAATGGGACAAATGATCTGAACAGAGGTTTTTTTTAAAGGAAGAGGTTCAAATTGCTAAAAAAGTACATAAAGAAATGATCAACATCCCTGGCCATAAAGGAAATGCAAATCAAAACCACATTAAGAGTCCACCTCACTCCTGTTACAATGGCTACCACTAAGAACACAAAAAACAAATGTTGACAAGGATGAAGGAGAAAAAGTAATACGCATACACTGCTGGTGGGAATGTAAATTAGTACAACCACTGTGGAAATCAGTCTAGAGGCTCCTAAAATAACTACAAACAGAAATGCCATATGATCCAGCAATTCCACTCCTAAGGATAAACTTGAAGGTTCCAATAAAGTACCTGTTTATTACAGCATTATTCACAATAGTTAAGCTATGGAAACAGCCAAGATGTGCCACTACTGATGAACAGATTAAGAAAATGTGGTATTTATATATAATGGAATTTTATTCAGACACAAAAAAAAGGAATGAAATTTTGTCATTTGTAGGTAAATGGATGGAATCAGAGAGCATCAACTTCCCCTCCCTTTCCTTTATTGAAATGGTTCGGGGTACATTTTGGCATTTTTGCAGGTTCCTACAATGTACCAAAATATCATGCATGATTTCATCCCCTCAACTATTCTCCTTCTTTCGACCTCCCCTTATTCCTGAAGTAGTTTCAACAGGTATCGTTTTTGCATTCACATACAGGTGTACACATTTTTTGCATGATATTCTCTCTTCTATCCTCTTTCTCAACACCTGTCCCCTCATACTGGTGTCAGCGCTCCCCCTGGGCAAGACTTGTTCGGCCCTCCTGTTCTCCAATTTTTGAGGAGAAAAAAAAAAAGAGAAATGATAAAACTAAAAACACAACATTTTAGCTTGTTTGAGATAAAGGTAGTTACATCTTAAGTCTAATTAGCCAGGTTAATAAAACCAAATGCTGAATGTTTTCTCTCATATGTGGAATATACACCAGATACAAATAAAACAATATTATGGAAGACAGGTCACACTAAGGGGGTAACATGTGGAAGGGGGAAGATAAAAGAAGGAAGTTAAGAAGGAGTATATGAATGATTAATTCAACCATATACAAGAATAAATATAGAATTTTTAAACCTGTTGAAACTTCCATAAGAAGGGGACTACTGGAGAAAGAAGAAAAATAGAGGAGATGAACCAATTTGGGTTATAATACATATCTACATGAAAATGTCATAAGGAAACTCTGTGTAGCTATCTTAAGAAAAAAGGTTATTTTTGTCTTTCTTTTACAAAATCGGAGAACAGGAAGGTAGAACAAGTCTTGCCTGGGTTGGTACCAGTGGGATGGGGGAGGATGTGGAGAAAGAGTGTGGGAGGGTGAATGTAGTGCAAATATGGTATACCCATGCATGCAAATGAAAGAATGATACCTATTGAAACTATTCCAGGAATGCAGGTATAGGGGATAAAAGAGAATAGTGGAGGGAGTGAATTCATGTATGACCTGTTTGAAACATTGTAAGAAATTTTGTAAATGCCACAGTGTACTCCCACCTAGCACAACAAAAAATTAAAAAAAGAAATCTATCCATACATAAATACAAGTAATTTTTGACAAGGGTGCCTTGACTACATAATAGAAAAAGGATAGCTTCTCCTATGAATATCATTGAAAGAACTGAGTATCTGTTGCAAAATAGTGAAATTGGACCCATATAGCACATACAATAATCAACTTAATGTGAATAAGAGACTTACATGTGAATTACACTAATACTCTAAAACTGGAAGAAAACAAATGGAAGTCTTCACAACATTGTCTCATAAGAATTTCTTGGATTTGAAAATTTTGGTAACAAAAGCAAAGAAAAAAAGAGACACTTGTACACAGACGTTCTTCGCAGCACTATTCAC
Source organism: Castor canadensis (assembly GCF_047511655.1). NCBI lineage: Eukaryota > Metazoa > Chordata > Mammalia > Rodentia > Castoridae > Castor > Castor canadensis. Next base: position 102,018,529 of record NC_133392.1, on the reverse strand, counting down.
AATAGTCAAGTTACAGCAACAACCTAGATGCCCTACAACTGATGAATGGATCAGGAAAATGTGGCATATATACACAATGGAGTTTTACTCAGCCATAATGAATAATGACACCATATGGTTTGAAGGTAAATGGAAGTAATTGGCAGACATCATGTTAAGTGAAGTAAGACAGACTCAGAAAGACAAGGGCCATGCTTTCTTTCAAATGTGGAAAATATATCCAAAAGATAAACATATACCCAAGAACAAGCCATTTATGAACTTGTATGTAGAATATGTTTGTAACAGTAGAACTACTCTATAGAACTCGGGGTAGGAGGGAAAGGAAAAGGGAATGACAGAGCATCAACAATATTGTAAAACATAACATCAGTGAAGGTCCAGGATATAAGGATATATATTGAAAGCTGTTGAAAAATGGAACGTGGGAGGTAAAGGGATAAGGAAAAGTAATGGAAGGGATTAAATAGATCAAATTAAAGTATACTTACAGTGGGGATACACTGAGAAACCCCTTTGGATGTTGACTTAGATATTAATAAGGAATGACAGGACTATTGAAAAGGTACAGTGTGTGGCAGGGTACTTGTGGGAGTGGGAGGATGAACAATGAAGATTAAAGTGAGGGAATATTGTTGGTGGACTTCATATACTTATATGAAATAGAACAAATAAACTTCTTGCAAATGCTTTAAGTGGGGGTGGTGAGGGGATTATGGGGCAGAGACAGTGGAAGTGATCAAACCAACATTTAATGTAAGCCTATTTGGAATTGTCATAATGAATCCCCCATGTATATTGAATATATCCTAATAAAAATCTTAATGGAAAAAAAGGCAATAGACAAGCATGATTACAAAAGAGGAAACACTCAACAAAGTAAAAGGTCATCTACATAACGGTAAAAATATTTGCAAACCATACATCTGATGAGGGGTTAATATTCAAAGAATATGAGGAAATCGTTTGCTGGATAACAACAATACACTCAAATAACACAACTCAAAAACTGGCAAAGGACTTAAATAGACATTTCTGCAAAGAAGATGTGCAAATGGCCAATAAATATCAAAAGATGTTTAAAATCAGTAGTTATCAGGAAATGCAAATAAAAACTACAATAAGATATCACCTCACATATGTTAGTATGAGTATTATCCCCCAAAAAATGATGGTAGGGATGTGAAGAAATTGGAAACCTTGTGCACAGTTAATTAGAACATAAAATACAACAGTCATTCTGGAAAACAATATGCAGCTTCCTCCAAAATTTTAAAGACTACCCTACAATTCAGGAGTTCATTTTTCTGGGTATTCAGGAAAAATAGTATCTTGAACAGGTATTTACAATGCCATATTCATTGCAGCTTTATCCACAGTACTCAAGAGGAAGAAATGACCTAAATGTCTATTGACAAATGAGTGGAGAAATAAATTGTAGTGCATACACACGATCAAATATTTTATATCTTTTTTTCCAGTGGCAGCAATGCTATTATTTAAAAACACTTTTCTTTATTGTTGTGCTGTTTGAGCATTTGAAGCATTTACAAAAGTTTTTACAATGTATCAAATATATCATACTTAAATTCATCTCCTCCACCATTCTCTTTTATAAAAATATGACATCTTTGCTTGTTTAACATAGTTGCAAAGGGAGTTTCCCTGTGACATTTCCATGTATATATGTATCTTAAAAAAGAAGGAAATCCTGACCTGTGTTTCAACATGAATTGATTTTGAAGATACTATGTTGAGCAAGAGATAGAGGGCAAATGCTGCATCATTATGTTACTATTAATTCTGTAGTTGCTATGAAGTAGGAAAAGAAGTCAAACTAATAGAAGCAGAAAGCAATGTGGTGATTGACAAGGTCTGGGGAAAGACTGAAACAGAGAATTGGCTTTCAGCATCCATAGAATTTGAGGGATGTAAAATGAAAAGTTCTAGATCTCGACTGTACAGCATTGTTCTTATAATTAACAACACTATACCTATATTATACACTTAAATATGTTTATAAGTAAAGAAGATTTGATGTTAGGAGTTAATTTTTATCACAATAAAAATAAATCAGTCATATAAGAAGAGAACAATAAAGGAGAGTGAGTGGCTGATAGAATAATGACAAAAGAATGTATGGTGTTCAAAAAGAAGATAAATATTAATAGTCAAATACTGATCCACTCACTAAGGTGAGACTCATTAGGTTTAACAATTAGGTTTAAATATAGAATGAGAGCAAAGCCAAGCAGAAGGTCTGACAAAAATAGGAAACTGAAGAAAAAGGTTAAGAATTTGTTCCAATTAAATTCAAAATAATAATGACTCTTTTGGATAGATGGAAAGCTCTGGGAGAGTCCTCTGGAGGACTTCTGGACATCTGGCAAGACTTTGTTTCTAACTTAATATAAACTGATTTGCATGAAAATAATTCTTTTTCTTTTTCTTTTTGGTGGTTCTGAGAATTGAACTCACAGCTTCATGCATGTTTAGCATGTGTATGCTAGCATTGAACTATATACCCAGCCACTAAAATAGTACATTCAGATATACATTCGTGGTCAAGCATTGTAACAAACACCTGTAATCCTAGCTCAAATGCTAGAAAGACCCTATCTACAAAACAAGCTTAACATGGTTCTTTAATCACAGCTATGAGGGAGGAGGAGATAGAAGGATAAAATCTGAGAACAAGATCCTTATCTGAATTTTACTCAGCCATGAAGAAGAATAAAATCTTACCATTCGCAAGTAAATGGATGGAACTGGAGAATCTCATCTTTTTTTTAATTGTCTTAGTACTCAATACCCAGCAGAAACTATTTTGACCTTATTTCTAATTTTGTTGTAGAGAAAATATAAGCAATAATAAGAAGGAACAAGGGTTTTTGCTGGTTGAGATAAGGATACCTATACAGGGCATTGACTCACATTGATTTCCTGTGCGTGTGTGTTACCTTGTAGTTTAATTCTTTTTGATCTAACCTTTTCTCTAGTTCCTGGTCCCCTTTGCCTATTGGCCTCAGTTGCTCTTAAGGTATCTGCTTTAGTTTCTCTGCATTAAAGGCAACAAATGCTAGCTAATTTTTTAGATGTTTTACCTATCCTCACCCCTCCCTTGTGTGCTCTAGCTTTTATCATGTGCTCAAAGTCCAATCCCATTGTTGTGTTTGCCCTTGATCTAATGTCCACATATGAGGGAGAACATACGATTTTTGGTCTTTTGGGCCAGGCTAACCTCACTCAGAATGATGTTCTCCAATTCCATCCATTTATCAGCAAATGATAACATTTCGTTCTTCTTCATGGCTGTATAAAATTCCATTGTGTATAGATACCACATTTTCTTGATCCATTCGTCAGTGGTGGGGCATCTTGGCTGTTTCCATAACTTGGCTATTGTGAATAGTGCCACAATAAACACAGGTGTGCAGGTGCCTCTGGTGTAACCTGTGTCACAGTCTTTTGGGTATATCCCCAAGAGTGGTATTGCTGGATCAAATGGTAGATCAATGTTTAGCTTTTTCAGTAGCCTACAAATTTTTTTCCAGAGTGGTTGTACTAGTTTACATTCCCACCAACAGTGTAAGAGGGGTCCTTTTTCCCCACATCCTCGCCAACACCTGTTGGTGGTGGTGTTGCTAATGATGGCTATTCTAACAGGGGTGAGGTTGAATCTTAGTGTGGTTTTAATTTGCATTTCCTTTATTGCTAAAGAGGGTGAGCATTTTTTCATGTGTTTTTTGGTCACTTGAATTTCTTCTTTTGAGAAAGTTCTGTTTAATTCAATTGCCCTTTTCTTTATTGGTTCATTAGTTTTGGGAGAATTTAGTTTTTTAAGTTCCGTATATATTCTTGTTATCATTTTTTTGCCTGATGTGTAGCTGGCAAATATTTTCTCTCACTCTGTGGGTGTTCTCTTCAGTTTAGAGACCATTTCTTTTTTGTTGTTGTTGTTGTTGTTTTTTCTTTTATTATTCATATGTGCATACAAGGCTTGGTTCATTTCTCCCCCCTGCCCCCACCCCCTCCCTTACCACCCACTCCGCCCCCTCCCTCTCCCTCCCCTCAATACCCAGCAGAAACTATTTTGCCCTTATTTCTAATGTTGTTGTAGAGAGAGTATAAACCATAATAGGAAGGAACAAGGGTTTTTGCTGGTTGAGATAAGGATAGCTATACAGGGCATTGACTCACATTGATTTCCTGTGCGTGGGTGTTACCTTCTAGGTTAATTCTTTTTGATCTAACCTTTTCTCTAGTACTTGTTCCCCTTTTCCTATTGGCCTCAGTTGCTTTAAGGTATCTGCTTTAGTTTCTCTGCGTTAAGGGCAACAAATGCTAGCTAGTTTTTTAGGTGTCTTACCTATCCTCACCCCTCCCTTGTGTGCTCTCACTTTTATCATGTGCCCATAGTCCAATCCCCTTGTTGTGTTTGCCCTTGATCTAATGTCCACATATGAGGGAGAACATATGATTTTTGGTCTTATGGACCAGGCTAACCACACTCAGAATGATGTTCTCCAATTCCATCCATTTACCAGCGAATGATAACATTTCGTTCTTCTTCATGGCTGCATAAAATTCCATTGTGTATAGATACCACAATTTCTTAATCCATTCATCAGTGGTGGGGCATCTTGGCTGTTTCCATAACTTGGCTATTGTGAATAGTGCCACAATAAACATGGATGTGCAAGTGCCTCTGGAGTAACAGTCTTTTGAATATATCCCCAAGAGTGGTATTGCTGGATCAAATGGTAGATCGATGTCCAGCTTTTTAAGTAGCCTCCAAATTTTTTTCCAGAGTGGTTGTACTAGTCTACATTCCCACCAACAGTGTAAGAGGGTTCCTTTTTCCCCGCATCCTTGCCAACACCTGTTGTTGGTGGTGTTGCTGATGATGGCTATTCTAACAGGGGTGAGGTCGAATCTTAGTGTGGTTTTAATTTGCATTTCCTTTATTGCTAGAGATGGTGAGCATTTTTTCATGTGTTTTCTGGCCATTTGAATTTCTTCTTTTGAGAAAATTCTGTTTAGTTCACGTGCCCATTTCTTTATTGGTTCATTAGTTTTGGGAGAATTAATTTTTTAAGTTCCCTGTATATTCTGGTTATCAGTCCTTTGTCTGATGTATAGTTGGCAAATATTTTCTCCCACTCTGTTGGTGTTCTCTTCAGTTAAGACACCATTTCCTTTGATGAACAGAAGCTTTTTAGCTTTATGAGGTCACATTTGTCTATGCTATCTCTTAGTTGCTGTGCTGCTGGGGTTTCATTGAGAAAGTTCTTACCTATATCTACTAACTCCAGAGTATTTCCTACTCTTTCCTGTATCAACTTTAGAGTTTGTGGGCTGATATTAATATCCTTGATTCATTTTGAGTTAATCTTGGTATAGGGTGATATACATGGATCTAGTTTCAGTTTTTTGCAGACTGCTAACCAGTTGTCCCAGCAGTTTTTGTTGAAGAGGCTGCCATTTCTCCATTATACATTTTTAGCTCTTTTATCAAAGACAAATTGGTTATACTCGTGTGGCTTCATATCTGGGTCCTCTATTCTGTTCCACTGGTCTTCATGTCTGTTTTTGTGCCAGTACCATGCTGTTTTTATTGTTATTGCTTTGTAATATAGTTTGAAGTCAGATATTGTGATACCTCCAAAGTTGTTCTTTTGACTGAGTATTGCCTTGGATATTCATGGCCTCTTGTGTTTCCATATAAATTTCACAGTAGGTTTTTCAATCTCTTTAATGAATGTCATTGAAATTTTGATGGGAATTGCATTAAACATGTAGATTACTTTTGGGAGTATAGACATTTTTACTATGTTGATTCTACCAATCCATGAGCATGGGAGATCACTCCATTTTCTATAGTCTTCCTCAATCTCTTTCTTCAGAAGTTTATAGTTTTCCTTGTAGAGGTCATTCACATCTTTTGTTAGGTTTACACCTAGGTATTTGATTTTTTTTGAGGCTATTGTAAATGGAATTGTTTTCATATATTCTTTTTCAGTTTGCTCGTTGTTAGTGTATAGAAATGCTAATGATTTTTCTATGTTCATTTTATATCCTGCTACCTTGCTATAGCTATTGATGATGTCCAGAAGCTTCTGAGTAGAGTTTTTTGGTTCTTTAAGGTATAGGATCATGTCATCAGCAAATAGGGATATTTTGACAGTTTCTTTACCTATTTGTATTCCTTTTATTCCTTCTTCTTGCCTAATTGCTCTGGCTAAGAATTCCAGTACTATGTTGAATAGGAGTGGAGATAGTGGGCATCCTTTTCTGGTTCCTGATTTTAGAGGGAATGGTTTCAGTTTTTCTCCGTTAAGTATAATGCTGGCTGTAGGTTTGTCATATATAGCTTTTATAATGCTGAGGTACTTTCCTTCTATTCCTAGTATTCTTAGAGCTTTTATCATGAAATGGTGTTGGGTGTTATCAAAGGCTTTTTCTGGATCTATTGAGATGATCAAGTGGTTTTTGTCTTTGCTTCTGTTAATGTGGTTTATTACATTGATTGATTTTCATATATTGAACCAACCCTGCATCCCTGGGATGAAGTCTACTTGGTCGTGGTGAATAATCTTTTTGATATGCTGTTGAATTCAGTTTGCCATTATTTTGTTGAGGATTTTTGTGTCAATGTTCATAAAGGAGATTGGCCTATAGTTCTCCTTTTTGGAGGTGTCTTTGCCTGGTTTTGGGATAAGTGTAATACTGGCTTCATAAAATGTGTTTAGCAGTTTCCTTCCCTTTCTATTTCATGGAACAATTTAAGGAGGGTTGGTATCAGTTCTTCTTTAAAGGTGTGATAGAATTCAGCAGAGAACCCATCAGGTCCTGGACTTTTTTTGGGGGGAGACTCTTGATTGCTGCTTCAATTTCATTTTGTGTTATAGAGCTATTCAGGTGATTAATTTTCTTTTGGTTCAGTTTTGGATGATCATATGTATCTAGAAATCTGTCCATTTCTTTAAGATTTTCAAATTTATTTGAGTATAGGTTCTTGAAGTAGTCTCTGATGATTTCCTGGACTTCCTGTTTGTTGTTGACATTGGTCATACAGGTTGATGGTTATTATTTCCTTTTGGTTTATTTCCCCTTTTACTAGTATGGAATGTCCTTCTTTATCTCATTTGATCAATGTAGGTTTGAAGTCTACTTTGCCAGAGATAAGTATTGTTACTCCTGCCTGTTTTCAGTGGCCACTGGCTTGGTAAATCTTCTTCCAGCCTTTCATCCTTACCCTATGCTTATTTCTGTCAGTGAGATGGGTCTCCTGTAAGTAACAAATTGTTGGATCTTCCTTTTTAATCCATTTTGTCAAGCGGTGCCTTTTGATGGGTGAATTAAGTCTGTTAACATTAAGTGTTAGTACTGATAAGTATGTGGTGATTCCTGTCATTTAGTTGTCTTAGTTGTTTGAAGGCTTGATTGTGTGTACCTAAGTTGAGGTTACTCTCTACTGTCTGGCTTTTTCTTTTCCTGTGGTTTTGTGCTGCCTGTCCTTTCATGGTTAAGTTGGTTTTCACTTTCTGTGTGCAGAATCCCTTGAAGAATCTTTTGTAGTGGTGGCTTTGTGGTCACATATTGTTTTAGTTTCTGCTTATCATGGAAGACTTTTATTGCTCCATCTATTTTGAATGATAGTTTTTCTGGGTAGAGTATCTTGGGGTTGAAGTTATTTTCATTTAGTGCCCAGAAGATCTCACCCCACGCTCTTCTTGCTTTTAATGTTTTTGTTGAGAAGTCTGCTGTGATTTTGATGGGCTTACCTTTGTATGTTTCTTGTTTTTTCTCTCTTACACCCTTCAATATTCTTTCCCTAGTTTCTGAACTTGTTGTTTTAATGATGATATGTTGTGGGGTAGTTCTATTTTGATCTGGTGTGTTTGGCGTCCTGGAGGCCTCTTGCATCTGTATGGGAATATCTTTCTCTAGATTTGGGAAATTTTCAATTATTATTTTGTTGAATATATTACGCATTCCCTTCGCTTGCACCTCTTCTCCTTCTTCGATGCCCATGATTCTCAAGTTTGGTCTTTTGATGGAGTCAGTGAGTTCGTGCATTTTCTTTTCACAGGTCTTGAGTTGTTTAATTAATAATTCTTCAGATTTTCCTTTAATTACCATTTCATCTTCAGGTTCTGGATTCTGTCTTCTGATTGTTCTATTCTGCTGGATTGGCCTTCCATTTTGTTTTGCAGTTCTGTTTCATTCTTTTTTCTGAGGTTTTCCGTATGCTAGGTGGTTTCCTGTTTAATGTTGTCTATTTTTGTCCTGAGTTCATTTATCTGTTTATTCATCGTGTTCTCTGTTTCACTTTGGTGTTTATACAGTGCTTCTATGGTTTCCTTTATTTCTTCTTTTGCTTTTTCAAATTCTCTATTTTAGTTGTCTTGGAGTTTCTTGAATGTCTCCTGTACATTTTAGTTGACCCTATCCAGTATCATCTCTATAAAATTCTCATTGAGTACCTTTAGTATGTCTTCTTTTAAATTATTCTTCTGGGCTTCATTGGGTCCTTTGGCATAGTTTATCTTTATTTTTTTGGAGTCAGGATCTGAGTATCTGTTTTCTTCATTCCGCTCTGGTTCCTGTACTAATTTTTTGCTGTGGGGAAACTGGTTTCCCTGTTTTTTCTATCTTCCCATCATTGTCTTGGGTGTTGTTACTGTCCCCGTATGTGTGCAATTAAGTATTTTCTAGCCTGTAATAATAACAATGGTAATATTTAGAATGGAAGGGTGAGTGGAGATGGAAAGCAAGAAATTAAAGAAAAGGGAAAAACAAATAAACAGACAAGAAGGAGAAAACAGAACAAGGAATCAGACAAGAAAGTTTCAAAGATATAAACAGGGAGCATTAGTGTACTAATCGACAATAAGCTGAAGAGGCATTAGAGAGACATAGAGAGGATTGAAAATAAAAAATAAAAACATAAAGACAAGAATAAAAATAAAAAATAAGTAAATGAAAGAGATATATATATAAATAAAATAACATGAAATGAAAATGGAAAATTAAAAAAAAAAACCAAAAAACCAAAAAACCTCCAAGTTCAAATGCAATGAAGTTTCACTCTTAATAATTTGGGTGTCCATCTCAGTCTCCAGTCCTGGAGATGTTGCCTCAGATGTTGTTCTGTAGTTGTCTCATCAAAGGGAACGCATAAAGTAGAACAAAACTACACACACACACACACACACACACACACACACACACAAAAGAAACCCCACCAAGTGTCCCAAGTTCAAATTCAATACAGTTTCAGTAAGTTTTTCAGCATGCAGGTGTAATTCAGTTGTTCTCTCATCAAAGGTTGTGAGGAAAAAAAAAAAGAGTCTGGAGACAGTTCTGAGAATCATATCTGCGGCTGTGGCTTGCCTGTCCGCTGCTGTCAACCTGCTGTTGCTGGAGGCGTTATTTATGTAGATCTCTGGGGTGAGACTCACCTGGCCCTGCAGGCTTTGTTTACTCAGAGTTCTCTTGTGCATGAGCCTCTGCTACAAGCTTTCCCCTTTCCAAGCACACTGGGGAAGGTGACACTGCACCCACTCTCTCAGGCCTGCGTGTTTATTTACAGTTCATGTGGGAAGTGGGTCTTCCCCCCTCTCCTGTGTCATTTTCCTCCCACTGCCATTTTTACAAGCTTTCCTGCTTCTGATTACTGGGAGGTGCTTCTGCTCCTGCCAGCCACCATGTTTGTTTACAGCTCACGTGGGAAGTGGGTCTTAACTCCTCTCCTGTGGAGTTTTCCTCCCTCCACCACTCTCACAAGATTTCCTGCTCCTGGTTGTTGGGTGCGCGCCCCTCCTCCCGCCAGAGCCTCTCCGGCCCACCTGGCTTGTTTATTTACAGTCCTGGGAAGGATTCCCTTCCCCCAATCTTTGGCACTCAGTGTGCCCCACTCTCTTTCCCATGTGTCTTTATTGTTCTTATTGCTTATTAGTCAGTTTCTCTTTTTTCCCCGGGTGGAGGTCAGTCTGTCCAGGGGGCTATGCTGCTCTGACCCAGGGTTGTCTGTGGGAGTACCACAGTACTGCTAAGCTCACCTTGTCCACGTCTTTCCAAGCCATCTGGGTGCAGGCGTCTGGCGGCCCGGGGTCCCTCCTTGTTTCTCCTTTTAACGTGAAGTGGAGATTCTCTGTGCTGGCTAGAGGTGTGGAGGGGTCAAAGTTTTGCCTCTTCTCAGTGATTTTGCCTGCAAAGTGTGTCTCTAGAACATCATCTTAAGTGAAGTTAACCAGGCTCAGAAGGCCAAAAATCTTATGTTCTCCCTAATATGCAGATTATAGACCTCAAACAAATACAGTAATATTATTGGACATGGGTCACACACTGATGGGAATACATGTACAGGAGGAATAGGGAAAGGTAGGGAACCCAAAACTTGAATGTGTTTGATATGTCCACTGTAGAGGAGCTAAAATAGTAACATTAAAACAACAGAGGTCAGTATGGGAAGGTGACTGGGAAGTAGTGAAGAGGTCAGGTAAAGATGAACCAATGTGGGTTGTAATACACGTGTGTGTGAAAGCAATGCTAGGAGTCTTTCTGTATAGCTATCCTTATCTTCAACCAGCAAAAATGCTTTGTCTTTCTTATCATTGCTTATATCTTCTCTTCAACAAAATTGGACAAGAGGCCAGACAGGTTCTGCCTGGAAGTGAGGTGGGTGCAGGGGAGAGGGAGGGAGTGGAGGGCATGGAGGAGAAATGACCCAAACAATGTATCCACAAATGAATAAGTGAATGAAAAAAAACAAAACAAAACAAAAGGGATGCTGGCATGACTGAAGTGGCACAGTGCCTTCTTAACAAGCATGAGTCCCTGAGTTCAAATCCCAATACCACCAAACAAAGAAGAAACTGATGTAAATTTGTAGTATATTTTTGCCATGTTATAGTTAATAACCTATAAGTTTAAACCTTTATAAAATGATAATAAACATAGAAGCAGAAAAGCAAAATTTACAGTTTGAAATTTGAAAAGTAAAGCCTTTACTAGAGAAAGATGGAGGATGGAGAATGTATTTCTACATTAATAAGAAAAATTTAAAGTATGTATTCTAATGGGAATTATCCAATAAAAAGTAAAAGTGATGAAAAATAAGTAAAAATGATTCTAGTGAAATATTGTCTAAAAAATCCTTAGAATCTATTATGCATGTGGAAGAGTTGGCTGATTAGGAGCAATGGCAGTTTGCTTACATTAGGAGTGTGTTTAGAGAATGACAACAAATATAAGCAGGTATAAATGAGGATTTGAACACATAGAAGAGCTGTACTAACTACCATGATCCAGCTTCAAAGGGTATGTGATCATCAAATAAATTTGAGACTTGAAGGAGAGGAGTTGTAGGTTTGATGTGCCTAGAGAAGATGAAAAACCCAAATTTAAGAGAATGGGACAGAAACCAAAGTGAGGAATTGCAATATGAATGCTGACATCATTGATGATCATTTAAGATCAGTGGTTATAATTTCAAAGTGATAACAGTCAGCATATTCGTGGTGTTGTTTTAGAATTGGTTTGACAGATGAATAGTAGCCAAAAGAAGTCAAGAAAACTAAGTTTGTCTGTAAGGAGGTTAGTATAATAATTAATTTTTCTTTAAGCTAGAAAGGAGGTAAGAATACTATGAAAGACTTGAAAGGCATTGAATTAGGGTGTTTGATTTGAAAAAAAACAATGCTGTTAATGTATCTGAAGAGATGAGCTCTTATGAAATTATGGTTAAAATTCAGGTGCTTTGAAAATGAGATTATAGATGAGTTTAAGGTACTTCTATGATATAAAAATAGAAAAGAATTCGATAAGATCAAGAGGTCATGTAACTGAAATATAAATGTACTGGAAATATCGAGAATTATGGCAGGAATGGTTACACAGAGTGATAGTGAGATTGGACTTAGAATCTTCAAGGAGCAGAAGTTGTGGTTAAGAAGTGTGAGAGTGTTTACAAGGTGAAAACTTGAATTTTTATAGAAGAATGAGGAAGAACATCCTAAGAACTAACAGAGAAGAGAAAGAAAAGGACCTATGCCACCCCAGGCTTCATAGTATAACGATCAGAGCACAAAATATGCTGCAGCATATTTATCAGATTTGAAAGGCTGGATATTTACTCCTGACTGATCATGAGCTCCAAAAAGTATGTAAGATAGCTATCTGGGGTGTCAAAACTGAAACAGATTGGGTCAGCACCTTTGAACAATAGGTAACAGGATTTGTAGAACAATTTCATAAACCCTGGCTATATTTTGATGACATTGGCATATAAAGTGATTAAACCATTTACTATGTCTTACAGATGATTTTAAAAGTGGTTTGTTGTGATTGTGTTAGGGACAGGATGCTATGGACCTTGTAAGAAGTTCACAGAATTCTTCAATCCTTTTTCATTTCTTCAGTGTTGGCAAAGAATCTAGAAAAACAGTGATCTTATTCAAAGAATTGGTAAACTAGAAGCTCCCTCCTAGTCCTGGGAGCACAGCTCAGCTTTGGCACTGGAGGCCTGGATGCCCAATGAGAGGTGGTCTTTCCTAGACTACCTGGAATTCTGTAGTACTTTCTGAACTTCTTCCCATGGAAGAATGTAATTCTGCTGAATAAGGAATATATCAGCTACTGGAGGACATTTGTACACACACAAACATAATACACAAAACTCTTTGCTTTTCTTCCTATATATAATTCCAACATTCAACTCCATTAGCTCTGTTTACAAATACAGTTTCCTACTCACATGTCATTAAAGGAACTGATTAAGTTTGCAAATAATAGTAGCAAAAAGAATTTTTTCACATAATTGAGCTTGCATTGACCAGATTCCAATTAGTCTAATAAATTTGTCTTGTATGCTAGAACTTTTGGGTTCTTTTGAAGAGTATTTTTTCATTGTCTAAATATTAAAGTTGAAATTGATAGGCCTGAGACAATGCTTTGTCAATAATCAGGTCACTTCTCTTTTTCCAAAAAGTTTTAGTTTTCTTTTCCTGTACTTTGTTTTACCAGCTTAAAATGATAAAAAGTGAAGAGAATTTTGTTTGAAGGCAATAGTATTTTAGAATAACAATTTCATGCTAGGAAATGAAAACACACTCCCATGGCAACAAAATTATCCTGTAATCTTCAGTCTTTATGCTCATAATCTATGAAGAAAGGTAGATATGAAATTATATTGTAGTTTAGCACATCCAATTCTATCACGCAAGATGTAAATGCCATGTTGAGAGAAATCACATCATTAAAAAATGCCTAATTTACTTATTTTTTTACTAACATTTGCTTACACAGAATTTCAAAGCCCATTATAACTAGTAAGAACACTTGAGTAGTAGAGGTGAAATTAGTCTATCTAAGCTTTTTGTGTAAGCCCTCAAAACACAGAGGATTTAAATATATGCTGAGCAGAAAAGTCCCATAAGATAAGTAGCATTTATTCAATTATATCTACTAAATAATCAGAACTTCAAAATATTATATTGTTTGCTAAAATCTTTGTGTAAATATGGGTTGGTCCAATTCTTTCTCTTTCTGGTGTGGATATTTGTTACCTCCCTTGGATATTATAATAAATGGGAAATGCCTGAGTCATTTGCAATTATAAATTTGCTTCCTAGAAAATAAATTCAAACAAGCTCATAAGTTATTCAATACAGTATTTTTACACATTAGCAAAGTCAATATGGACTTAAAGCATAATATTCTATTAGGAAGTAAGTGAGAAATTTTGTACTGCAAACATCTTCTTGTCCTAATGTGTTTGCCAGTAAAGCAAATTTGTGCTTCTAGTGAAAACTCCATAAAACAGGTGTCATCTGCATCCTGAAATTAAACATTTTCATGTAAAAATTCAGCCTACCAAATGCACTGACATGAAATATAAATACAAAACTCACTTATATGCATATGTTGCCCAAAAAGGGCAAATAACACATTATTTTCATAGCATTTTGCATAGCCTGTATCTTACTATAATATAAAATGCCAACTTTTCAAGGAAGTTTTTGTCCTTATTATCAAAGATGCAAAATGTACAACAAAACTTTAATATACATAGTGTGGTTTGGTCCCTTTAGAAACTAATTTTTGATATTCTGTGTCCAAATGCTCAGACTCAGTTTTAATATGCTCCAAGCATTAATCTTTTTACGTGTCTAAATCAAATCATTATTCATAAATGCAAGCAGAAATGGTACATAATTTCTTGTTATTGGCAAAAAGATTTATTACAATGGTAATTAAGTGAACAACATTGCAAGCTGTTGGGTTTTTTCAAATGCAAAAAAAAACATTGATATTATATGCACTCAGTATAGAATGCCCTGCTACTGAACATTTGGTTATTCTGCTCACCAAATCATGTTTCTATGCATATGATAAAATATTATTATTTTCTCAAAGCATATAAGCACACTGATATGTATGTAACATTTTCCTTAAGAAATTGTCTAGATTCATCACTATTGCAGAATAACTAATGCAGTCTTCTGATCACTGAAACTTAAGTCATTTCTGCATAGTTTATCATTCTGACTTAGCTATTAGCATATAACTCTCTTAAAATGAAACTGTAAAGATCTTTTTCATGTGGACCACATAGGGCTTTCTATGAATGCTAGAATCATTAATTCTGTTTGAAAAAAGAAACAGAAATACAGAATCAATTTGCATATAGGGCTTTCTATGAATGCTAGAATCATCAGTTCTGTTTGAAAAAGAAACAGAAATACCGAACAATTTGCATACTGTTTGATGACAGTTGATGAAACATGGAGAAAGTTTTAGATACTGAGAATTGGGGATATTATCTTGTCAAGTCTTTTTTTTTTGTATTGCTATCAAAAGATTCTTGCAAAAGTGAGAAACATGGGAAAATTCATGGGTTTTGTTCAACTAATACTGATTGAGTGCTTTCTAAATTTCTGAAAACCATGGACTACACTTTTTAAATGCAAGTAAGGCAAGATTTCTACTTCTTAAACCTTAATGTCTACCTAGACAGAGTCACACAAATAAGCAACCATTAGAGGGTTTGAAATATGACTTTGAAAATTGTTGAAAAGACTAATCATAAGCTTAATTTTCAGAAAGAAATAGACTTTGCTCATCGAAATCTTTCACTTTTCTGGTGTATAGATGGTCAGACCAGAAGAACATTCAACTTAAATAAAGATGACCTGTATCATTTTCCCCCACAAGGCTCCATATTAACAATGTTTACATATGATTTAATGTGTTGTAATATCTTTTTGAAGATTCTAGGACTCTAATTTTCTTATAGTGATATATTTCCAAGGCTATAAATTGTCTGATATTTTGAATTTCTAACAAATTTCTATAGGATGCCAATTATGATGGTTCTTCTACCACACTGTTAGTTGCTAAGATGTAGAACAATATTGTTGTTGGCAGTGAGAGGTTGAGTTGGAAAAAGTCAACAAAATAGGGTTTATCTAGCAGGATGTGATAGTCATAAGGTAGTTGTAAATTATTTTCAATGCTTTTACTCACTGTGAAGTGAGGAAGTGCTCTTTGTTCAATGTAGTTGAAAACTACCCTGGCTAAATAAGACAAACAAATAAAAAATGAAATAGAACTAGTACATAATTATTCAAAGAATTATTGGGGAGACTAGAAAGTTTCAGTAAATGTCCAGGACCAAGGAGATTTGCTAAGCCATAAAAATCATAAAGGATTTTATCCCACACACTCATTCTGAAATGGCAATGCTGAATTCAAAGCCACCATTGCTGTAGAAGTTCACTACCTTCACGGGACAGACTACATTCGATGCCCTATTACCTGCACAATACTTCCTTATTAAGAAAATCTGGTTATCTGAATCTAGAACTTGTACTTACTCCCACCCTTGATATCAAAGTATAATGAGAATGAATATTGCTATGGTTTTCCTTTGAATAATAGTCAAAAGTGTTTCATATATTTGGGAGCAAAGCATGAAACAATACCTACTACAACTATTTTCAATCTCAATTCTCATTCATCCTTCACAGTTCTCAGAGTCATCTTTCTAGTGTATACATCCAATGTACTCACTTTGATCCTTAACAGTTTTCACTACCTAACACTGTCACACTTTACCAAGGATGATTTGCTGATAACCAGTAACTTTTTACAATATCCCAGCACCACCAAACTGTATATCATGAGAACAGGTCATGATAAAAATTCAACATTTTTACATTTCCGTTCAACAGGTCACACTAAAAATTCATTGTATTCTATATAAGACATATATTTTAATGACTTTTTTTTGTTCATTTAGACTCCACATCCTCTTGTTCAATTGAAGAAAGAATTATTGCGATCATGTCTTGTTCAAGGTATTTTTTTATATATCACTTTCTCCTGAAACCTTTCCATATTACTTTCCTTCAACATTAAACTACTTACACTGTTTTCTTTGGTTCTAAGCACTCTGCTTATTCTACTAATACAACTGTGTGCTTAATTAATTCTGGATGATGAAATATTTGAAATGATGGGCTGTGTTCAATTTCATTTATTCCCGAGTCAATAAAATATTTATTAATTTCCTGTTCCGTGTCTTTACTTGATAACAGAGTACACAGTAAAGCTCTTTACATCTCTCACTTAAAATAACAACCAACATAGAGTCAGTGTATTTCTAGTAGACATGAATAATGACTAGGCAAGGAAGTTGTTTTGAGATTATTACTTCAAAAGTGATAGGAAATGAGAAATTATTAGTTGTTTCTGCATATTTCCTAATTCTGACTTATATTTGAGAGTTGAGGTTAATTATATGTTGAAACACTTTTATCCACATAAATGGTTCATTTCCACTTTAGGGCAATTTAGCTCATTTCCCCATTATCAACAAAATTATTGGAATAATACATTTGCATAAAATAATTTTTCCAGCTGTAGGAATTATACTGATCTGTGTGGATAGTATTTTTTAAAGATAAGAATTTTTACAGTTTCTGCTTTAAATTTCAAACTGTATATAGGCTGACACCTTTTGCATTCATTTCACACTGCTAAACAAAAGTACTATAGTTTTACAATTCATGTGAGTAATTATTTTTAGTAAAACCAACTATTCAAATCTCAGTAGAAGCCATTTAGTTTTCCCATCAAATCCTCATACTTTAAGTGTTCCTACTAAACTATTCTTAAACTTTTCTGTCACAGTGCAGATAACAATACTGCTTGTGAATGTTCTATGATGGCTTGCTGTCAAGATTGGAAATCCAGTCAAACTCTGACAAATTAATGATGTCAGTGATATCATGCTATTTAATAAGTGTGGAAGCATTTAAGTCACTCTACTTCTAATAGATAAGGATTTATTTCAAGGTAGAAGACTTGGGAATAAAAACTATGTGGAGGGAAGTGTGAAATTTTGAGGACAAATGTGTTTATTTAGAGGTTCTAGTTGTGGGTCTGATGTCTTGCAGCCTGCAGAGTATAAATAGAAAGCTAACCATCTTCTGTTTACTACTATTTCCTGGGTTTTGCTTGTATCCAAGGCAGTGACTTTTGAATCATGGCTCTGGTATCCACGAGTTTCCACGAACTATTTTCTGAGAGTCCCCAAGCTCAAAGATTTTTCTACAGGGTATTTGTCTTTTTTACTCTCCTTCTTACATAATTGTGAAGTTTTTAAATGTCAACATGATGTCTAATCTTTGTAAAGATTAATATAGAAGCAGGTATGAGAATCCAGGTGACTTCTGTGAAATTAGACATTTAAGAGATTAAAAACATGTAACACAGTGACACTCTTTTTTGGTTGGTAAATCATAGCATTTTTCTAAACATTATGTTAATGTTTAATAAGATTTTATAATATTATTTTAAAAATTTTAAAATTTTAATATTTTCTTAGTTTTAATGTTGAATACAAAACAATAAAAAAGTGAGACTTACAGAAAAATATTGAGGGCATCTTTGTGATTGTCAATCATTTTTAGCAATGTAAAGGCATTCTGACATCAAGAAACTTAATAACTGTCACTCAGTGACTGTTACCAGTCACTCAGACCTATAATCCTGGCTCCTAGAACTTCAAATGCTTTGCAGTTTTTTGCTTAGTTAGTGCTACTCATGATGTTATTCATATAAACACTTCTCATTCTGGAAAACAATTTTGTGAAATATTTTTCCACATTATTCGCATTCCCATTACATAACTGACACTGTACTCAGTTTGTATTACCTGTTTCATATTTGCCTCTCCTGTAGCTCAGGTGTTAGACACACTAGTAGAATGAAAAGTAGATCGGGGTACCATAATTCAATTGGGTATTGAAATTCCATTGGGCTGGGGTGTGGTGCAAGAGGTAAAGTGCATATCTAGGAAGCATGAGATCTTGAGTTTGAACCCCAGTAGCACCAAAAACAATGTAAAAATTGTGTTAATTTCTATGTGCTCACTCATATTCACTCACCAACATACCCATATATGCAAATGCACCATCAATAAATAGTCACAGGTTTCTTAATACTCTTTTGCTTAGGATTAATTTTGTTAGAAGTCAAAAGCACAAATTGCATGCAAATTATTTTTTTCTAGCATATAATTTCAAAGCTTCAGACAATAATAAAACTTGTACAAAGGCACAGATGCCGAAAAGGAAGTACAACTGAAGACAGCAACCTGGGTGGGTGGGGCTGTGGAGAGAAAGATCAAAAAAACCAAGATAGCCAGTTGGGAGACTTTGGTACTTCCTGAAGTCTTAAGCCAATGAAATACAAAGATATTATAGGGAATAGTTCTATAATAAGCACAAAGTAGACTGACTCTAGTCAGTGAGGAGTCAGACTTGATAAAGTTTTACTTCTGTATATGAGGAAAATAACAAAGTTAACACCAGACTACAAGAGTTCACTTTTGTCTCAATCAATGTGAAGTTCAATGTTCACCAAACATAAGACTAATATAAATTACCAGAAACCTTTTTTCAACTGCCTAACAGAAAAACAAGGTTAGATCAAATGTAAAATAAAAAATCTGCAAATGGGTACTTACTGCTTAATTGAATTTGTAGAACAAGGTTCATAATGCTTACACATTGAAATTAGGTTAAATCAGCATTTATATAGTGCACACTTCCTTTTGTTTAATTGACAAGCAATTATAGGATGAAATTCTCCCATCCATTCTTGTCACTAAAGTGGATTATAAGAATTTAAAAAAATACAATGGAGACCTTTTTAGAAAGCAGTGTGTCCACTATATATTCACTGTTAATCACGGGGGAGAGATTTGAAGCAAGATTATCTGCCAAGTGCCAAAGAGCTAGCTACCTGGCTTTTTGGTTGTTCTTCTGACTTCCAGAAAAAACAAGAAAAACCTTTCCTGGAAAAAACCAGGCTTTCCTTATTATAGAACAGAAGGCTTGTTTCATGTTTTGCCCCAATGTGCCACTTAAAAAAAAGAAAGAAAAGTGATATTGAATATTAAAAACTTAAGCTTCTAAAGGACCGAAAGGAACAAACCGTATCCTTGTGCCAAGATACAAAATCCAAGTACAAAATTGAACTCCTTCTGTTACCAGTTTTCAGGCACCCTCAAGCTAACCCTTCGAGACATGCCTTCTGTTTTAGTGGCTTTTTACATTCAAATTAGGAAGTTGCACCTTTAAAGGAAACATCAGTAAACATTGAAAAATTATCTATAGATATGTTCCTGGAGGGCTCTATTAGCAACAGAGAAACTGGACTACATAGACAATTCTGAATGCTTTAGGATTCAAATTTCCTGTTTTTGTAAAAGGTTGAAGTAGAAACTCTTTTTGAATAGCACAATTTTTTAAAAGTGCTCAAAGCTCTTCCTTTAACTGTATCCTGTATTCTCAGAGATGAAACACAAAATTTAAGGGAAAAAAGGTGTTTGTTTTTCAGTTTGCAATATCATTCCTGTAGAAGTATTATTCCCTGAAGATTTAAGTGAATTATTAATTTTCAGGGAAGTAGCCAAAACTTATATCTCACCTGGAGCTGACTTTTGATGCTTCTCTTAGAACAGAAAGTCTTCAGAAGTCTTTTTCTTCCATAGGATAATGTATTTTTAATCTTTACTTATTGCTAATCATCAGGATAATCTACATTATCAAATAATTAATCATCACACTACAAACTGTACCTATAAATGGAGGTCTAAGATGGTTTTCATAAGAACTAAACAGCGAGATTGTGGAATTCAAATGATGTAATTATGAACTATTAATTATTCTAGGTATCTATAGCAGTGAGTTGCTGGGTATAGTTTCTACTACCTCACAAGAGTAAATTGGTAAATTTTCAGAAGTTCTGTCATCTTTTTCACATCACATTGGTAGCTCAAATTGGCCATGGCGGAAATATTCACACCACAAAATCCAGTAAATGCTTTAAAACTCTTTCCAAAGTACAAACCAAAAAGCAGGTCATTAAATATTTATGAGGACACCACGATTTACTAGCTAAACATTAGCATCCCCATTTTGTAGTATAGACAAATGTAATTTTTGTAAGGGGAAAATGTCTTTTCAAATAATAAAACTATTTGCATTATATAAAAATGAGATTACTAAGCACTTTTTAGTCAAATCATATGATCAATCATTTTGTTAATTTTTCTGTTTTGGTTCATTTCCTTAGGCTAAATTGATTAAAATAAAGAAAAGCCTCAAATTAAAAAATCAATATTACCTGTAATCTATCTGGTACAGTTAGGCAGTGGGCAAAAATAAGGAGAAAAGTTAAAAGTAGAATAAAATTTTCTGTCTCTTGAGAAACTTGAAGACAAAGCCCTTCTAGAAAAAGCCTGCTATAAATAAAAACACAGTATGTCTAGGAATATTAACTATAATTTATATTTACATGAACCAAGAAGATAAAGAATTTAGGTCTCACCCTCTGAAGAACAGTATTTCTGAGTTTCGTAGTTAGGAATCTGACCAGCTCTTGATCTAAGACTCAAAAGCACCAAGAATAAGTAGAGGTGGATTCGAATTGCAAGTAAACCCCTAACAAGCTCATTCCCTGAATGGATGATATGATGGAAATCTCCTGATATAATCTGGTGAAGGAAAGGATTTAAAATAACATCTGAAGTTTTTGTATTCTTATGTATGAATAAAAAGTTACTAGTTACTATCACGAGGTAAAAAGTTACTAGATTGTTGCATCTCATTAAAATTAAATTGTCTACTCTTTGAAAAATATTGTCAAGAGAATAAAAAGACAGATGTCAGGATGGCTGAATGTTCCAAGGTACCAGACTCAAGAGAATAAAATGATAAGGCATATAATGGAAGAAAATATTTGTTAAAGATACTTGTGATGTAGAAATGGTTAAAACTCAAAAAAATATTAAGAGATTTAATAAGAGGCCCAAATACTTCACTTTCTCTTCAGAACATATAAATCTTTCACCTTAAAACAGACCAAAGATCTTTATATACACCTAACTAAAAAAGATATACCAGTAGCAGCTAAGTACATGAGAAGATGTTCCAAATAGTGTGCTCTTGGAAAAATGTAATTTAACTCAGTAATTAGATACCACCACCCGTTTATCAGAGGTAAACACCCAGACACCCAGAACACTGACAATACCAAATGCTGGTAAAGATGTGGTACAACATACTCTCATTTATTCTTGGGAGGAATGCAAGATGGAATGACTGCTTTGGAAGACATCTTGGCAGTTTCTTACAAAATTAAGCGTTCTCTTACAATGCAATCCAGTAATCATGCTCCTCAGAGGAGCATGATTGAAAATTCATATACACATAAAACATGCATGTGGTTGTTTACAGCAGCCTTATTTATGATTCCCAAAATTTAAAAATAATCATATTGTTCTTGAACAAGTGGAAGGATAAACTATGATGAATTTACACAGTGAAATATTGTTCAGTACTTAAGAGAAGTAAGTTAGAGATAGATAGTAGATAGATGATAGATAGATTGATAGATAACAGGTTTCAAGGTTAACAGAATACATGCAGTAAAAATTAAAGAAAACTCCTACTAAATTAGACTTAAGGAGGAATTAAACTTCTAACCATTAAAAACTAAAACCAAAGAAAGGACATGGAAGAAACAAATGCATATCAGCAAGTGAAAGAAATCCATCCAAAAAAGGGTACCTATTGTCCAATTCTAATTATATGACACTGCGGAAAAGCTATGGACACAGTAAAAAGTTGAGTGTTTTCTGGGATTTAGGGATCAAGGACTGATGAATTAGTGAAGCAGAGAGAAGTGTCAGAAAAGTGAAACTACGGTGTATGATACTAAAATGATGGATGTATTCATTATACATTTGTCCCAACCCATAGAATGTGTGGGAATGAATCCAAATGTAAATTACGGACTTTCAATAATAATAATCTGTCAATTTAGATTCATCAGTTGTTCCAAAGGCAACAGTCTGTTGGGAGATGTTGACATGAGAGAGATTATGCATCTATGAGTGAAAGACATAAGTAAGAAATCTGTACCTTATGCTCAATTTTGCTGGCAATCCAAAACTGCCATAAAATAAAGTTTAAAAAAGTGCAAAGGAGCAGGAAATGTGACAAAAATTGAATAAAATTAATGTTCCAGATATTTAGGAGAAAACATAATATATTCTTTACTTGAAGGCAGGTAAAAGTTTTATATTTCACAGAATATAGTAAAAAGAAAAGTAAAGCTCTGATAAATTAGACAAGGTGGTATTAAACTACTGTTCATTAAAAACCACAAGCTAATGATAACAAATAAATGTGCAATGCACAGACTAGAAGAAAATATTTTCAAAATATGCATAAGAAAAAAGTATGATGCCTATAGCATAAAGCCTATTATAGCCTGATAATAAATTAAACAAACAACCCAATGAAAAACATTGAATGTAGGCTTATAAAACAAGGTGTATTAATGTCCAATAACTTCATGAAAAAATGTTGAAAATTACTAACCATCTAGGAAATGTAAATTAAAAAATAATGAAGGGGCAGAGTGTGGTGGCTCACATATGTAATCCCAGCTACTCAGGAGACAGAAGAGAATTTGCAGTGTGAAGCCACTTGGGCAAAACATTACTGAAACCCCATCTCAACAAAAAGGCAGGCATGCTGGCATGCATCTGTGAGCTCAGCCTATTAGGCATAGGCAGTAGGATTACAATTACAGTCTGAGTTCAACTCTGGGCACAAATGTAATACCCTAACTGAAACTTTTAAAACAACAAAACAAAAAAGAACAAGCAACCAGTAAACAACCACCACAATATTTAATTTAAAAGGAATGACATCACCGAGTGTTTTGCTGTCTTGGAGGAACGTGGTTTGTGAGAATGTAAAACTGTACATCTACTTTGGAAAAAGCCTGACAATTTATTTTGGCTGTAATTGAAATGAGGGGTCTGTTGACAGTGTCTTATAAACATAAAATAATTACCTAAAATCTGCTACATTTACTTCTAGCTAAAGTTTATCAGAAAAAAATGAAAACATATGCTCGTAAAACCAACAATACAAGAATGTTCATAACAGCATAATTATTAATAGATCACAAATATAAACATTAGGGACACCCACCATTAGCATAATAAATAAATTTTCATATATTCATGCAATGGAATGCTATTTCTCAAATATAACAGTGAACTCCCAATACACACAGCAATGCAGATGTATCTCAGATGCATTAATCTAAGGGTGGGCCTATATATATATATGGAGAGAGAGAGAAGAGAGCAGTATGTATAGAGTAGTATATAGAGAGGACTAATGTTTAAAATATTGACATTTATATTAATATAGATATTAATATACCTTCCATATGTTGGTATAATATATTTCTATATGGAGTTAATTTTGAAAATCTGAGAGGAGAAATATGATTTGCACCCAGCATACCAGTCAATATGTTTCTCATATTTTCCTATTAAAATCTGAAAATAGAACATCACTTTTCTATCTGAATTTGTGATCACCAAACAAAATTAAACACTGTTTACCCTCAATATTTTCTATTCCAGATTGTGACATTTATCTTTATATTATAAATTACTCAATTGGATAATTTAATCTTCTGTAAATTGGGATACTTTTAGTTAATTCTTAAATTTACCTTAACCTTAGGAAATGGATAAAAAGAATTTTTTTTGCAATTTAAAAGATAGAAACGCGTAACCAGAGTAAACTAATAAAGACAATTGACATTGTCCTGTTTTACTTTGTGATTTAAGAGATGTCATTTACTCTTATTAATCTATGAAAAACAGAATGATAAAATGTATTCCAAATGTTATGAAAATTAAAGAGGGAGCAATTCATTTAGCCTGCAACTGTGTTCAAACAACCTCTAGTGAATGCAAGAAGCAAGTCTGAGCTATAAAATTTAAGTTGCTCAGAGCTTATACATATATCACACAAAACAATTGCCTCTTTATAAAATGGTGACATTGTAAGTTGAAATGAGAAAATCTTTCTAGGCTTGTTGGTGTTGTTGCATTGCTTGAGAAGTGATTTAAGATCCCGCACAAAGATTACCAGCCTTCTAGCCCCATGTTCTTTACACACCAGATAACCCTTTTGTCAGATTCTGCAATATTCATTGTTAAAACAAAATTCAAACACTGTGCTTGGCACATGTTGCTCAGAAGACATTTCTGCTTGATGACTTCTTCATAATCTTTCCTAACTTTGGATGGCACTTTCTAATTAACACTTCTATTTGTGCTTTTCTATCAAAAGATCATTGCATTTTTCAGAAGAGTAAATGAATTCAAATAACAAGTTGGTTTCAAACTGTGATTCTTCCATTAAATGACATCTCTTTGGGTTAGAACAAAATGAATATAGCAATAGGTTAACAAATTTGTTTTCAAATAGATGGATTATAATTTTTTATCATTGAGGTTTTTTTACTTTCCCAAATTTATTGATGTCTAATTGATAAAAATTATACATACTTATGGTTCATAAAATGATATGATAATGATATATATATGTACTTTGTGAATGATTAAGTCAAGTTTGTTAACCTATCCATTCATCATCCATTTATCAATTTTTATTGAGACTATAAGAGTATGTTTTTATTGAGAATATGTTGTATTCCCTTAGTTATTTTTAAATAGATATTACATTATTATTAGTTGTAATCACCATGCTATCTAACAGATTAAGGGACTTATTCTTTCTGTTGAACTGAACCTTAGTACCCTTTGACTGGCATTTCTGACATCCTCATACCAACCCTGATAACTACCATTCTACTCTGGTTTGATAAGTTCAACTTTTTAGCCACATATAATTTAGCCACATATAAGTGAGAAAATCAAACAATATTTGTTTTTCTGTGCCTGCTTTCTTTCAGTTAACATACTTTGGTGTAGATTCATCCATGTTGTTACAAATGTCAGGATTTTTTTTTCTTTTTTAAGGACTAATTGTATTTATATACATATATATATGTACGTATTCAGAAAATGTATTTTCTTTTTCATTCATCCACTGATGAGCACCTGCTTTTTCCATTTATGGCCATTGTGAATAAGTGCTAATGAACATGAGAGTGACAATATCACTTCAGAATATGATATTCATTCCCTCCGAATACATGCCCATTTGGGGGTATTGTTGGGTCATATGTTTGCATTTTTGTTTGAAGACCCTCCTTAATGTCACCTAATAGTTATATTAATTTAAATTTCAATGGTGTGCAGGGTTCCCTTTTCTCTATACCCTCTCCAACATCTGTTACCCTTTGTCTTTTTGATGATAGCCATTCTATCATGTGGAAGGTGCTATCTTATCCCAGGTTTAAAGTGCATTTTAATGGTGATTAATGACATTGTGAATTTTTTTCAAATACCTATCCCGATACATATGTTTTAACAACTTTATGGTACTTTACCTCACTTATGATATGAAGTGTTTTATAAAATTCAATGTACTTTTATCTATTATTATGAATAATATTCAATGCAAAAATGTATTCTCAAACACAGGGTTTTTCATTTTGAACATGGAATCTTCATCATAAGCAATTATAATTTTCTGTGTCACCTCTTTTGACTACGTTAGATTATAAACTAGTCCACATCCAGTTCTAAAAAAATTAGATTAAAAAACATACACTTCTGAAGCCAATTCTAATTTTTCCAAAATAATACAGTAACCTTTCAAAATTACTAATATTTATAAGTTTTAAGCTTTCAAAATAGTCTTTTTCACAGTATTTGCACAGTTACCAGTGACAATAGGCCAGTACAATGTAAAAACACTGAAGAAGGTTTTTAGCTCCCATATGAGGGCTATGTTTATAATACATGTCAGTCTGGCACAGTAGGAAGATGCGTGAGAATTTCACAAACTGTGAATCTTGGTTTCAACTCAACTTACATTGTTCCTTTTAAAAAATGCTGAAACTTTAAGATCACCCATAGGCCCTTTCTTTTGCAGTTGTTGTTGTGGGTATTAGGGTTTGAACTCAGAGTTTTGCACTTGCTAAACAATCAATCTACTGATTGAGCCATAACTGCAGCCTTTTTTGAGCTGGTTAACTTGGAGACAGGGTTTCATTTTTTGCCCAGGCCGACTTTGACCTCAATCTTCCTATTTAATGCTTCCCTCTGTAGTTAGGATGACAGTTGAGATGGGTTCCTGCAAACTTTTTTGCTCAGGCTGACCTTGAATTATGATCCTTCTGATCTCAGCCTCCTAAGTGCCTAGATTACAGACTTGAGACAATAGCTTCCAGCTCTGTTCTTTAAAATATATGATTAGCATAAGTCCTAGGCAACAAATACCATTAAACTGAAAAGATAAAATATGAAATTGTCTTCCATCTTCTAGTCTTCCTTCTGTTTCATCTGAACCTTTCAATTTCCAGTATCCTTAACATAATTTAGTTAAACTTACTATGTAAGAGTCCAATTTGGTACTTGATATAAACTCAGCTATATGATGGGGGTGGACAAAGAAAAGTAAAATCAATTATTACATTTAAATGTTTTTTTGTTCAGAAAGTAAACATTATTGTGCATATCTTCATTGTCTCACACCAGGATTGACTATGTTTATTTGAGTCTTGGTCCTGTAACTTATACATTCAAAGACACATTTGAATAGATATTGTGGGGAAGGTCAAATCCAGTGACAAACTTGTAAATGTTCCGAACACATTTGTCTTAACAGCAGAAATGAAAATAAGGAATTTATCATCTGGGCAAAATTTAAACATCAAAAGATAACATAAAAATCTTGAGAACAACAAACACTTTCATCCTCTCTGATGAGTAACAAACAACTGGTAGCTTCATAATGAATCTCATGATTTTTATTTATCTCTCTCTCCTTTCTTATCTACTTGCTAAAAACAAGCTTGTCCCGCAAAAAATGACATAGTGCTATGTTCCCACATATAGCCAATTTGCTCCATGATGAAGATTTCACATACTGAAATGAGAGAAGATACAGATCATTTTGAACACATTTTTCTTGACAATTGAAGAAATTGTGAACTCTGTCTTCTTTCTTTAGCTTGTGACATGGAATGATTTTAAATATATTGCTTCCAATCCCTTGCTATATTTTGTCCAAAAAAGATTATGCTTTTCGCTTTATTTTAAATTTGTGTACACAAAACACTCTGTCAAAAACATTTTTACCAATCATCATTTTCCTTTAGGACAACCTAACTTCTACAAATGTCATTATGACATTTTCTAGGTTTATTCTCTTTTGATTTCATAATTCTACTAGTATCCAAAAAATTCAAGATGTTAGCAGAAGTTTCTAAATATAGATAACCTATTTAATTGTGAAGTCTTTGTAAATGTAGTAATTCACCTTGCTTAGCTGCATATTTTTAATTCATTCAACATTTCTGTGCTGAATAATACCAGACTAAATCCTTATTTGAATATATGCAAAAGTAAATTTTCTATAAAATGTCTTCCCTTTTTTATAATACAAAGTAAGTTTTCTTATTAACTATATTGAATTAAGGTTATAATTAATCTTTTTTAAAAACAATCTTTTTCCGCCCTCTCTAAACTATTTCTCGATTAAAGGTTATGAATTTCATCCTTTCTGAATTTTTAGTTTGCTTTGCCTTTTGTATGCTGTATATTGCCATCGACCTAAGAACTGTCTAATATTATGCCAACTGTTTTAATACAAAAAAAGCATTTTAAAATGTGAATAGCATTAGTAAAACCGATATTAAACATAGCTAGTCATTATTAGAAAAAATGTGTGATTTCTCAGCATGAATAATTTCTGATACATACACAGAATGAATTCAACATTATTCATTGAATTTTTAGTTTCAAGTGTTAAGTCTTACCTGCCACTATGTCTCTACATCTTCCCTTAGAGGGGATCTTACATAAATGCAAGGTCATGCACAAATACATTGTTTTATTTGTAAATGAAGGAAAATGTCATTTTCCTTTTGTTATCATAAATAGAAGAAACTTCCATTGGAATGTCATATTGAGAAATCATATCCGAAAGTTATTCTATTCTCAAAATTGCATTTTTAATTAATGGCTATTGAATACAGCATTTTCTCTCTTTTTATTAGTACATATTAATTGTACAAAGTGATATTTCCATGCATACATGTGTACTTTGATCAAATTCACCCCTCTATTATTTTTGCTTATCTCCTTCTTCCCCTTTCTTAAACAATGTGAATGGGTTTCATTATTCTATTTTCATACATATGTATGAACTATTTCAAACATTTTTACCCCATTTTTACCTTCTCCTTTCATGCTCTTCCCTTCCTGTTGGTTTCCACCCCCAAACTGTCTCCTTGTTTTATAGTTGAGTCATTCATTTGTGTGTGGGTGGGGTGTGGGGGCTAGGGTTAGAAAGTCATTCATTTGTGTGTGTGTGTGGGACTAGGATTAGAAAGTCATTCATTTCTGTGTGTGCGGGATTAGGGTTGGAGAGTCATTCATTTGTGTGTGTGTGGGACTAGGGCTAGAAGCAGATGCTCTATCACTGCACATCAATATTTTTTTAAGTCTATATTCTGTATATGAGACAGAACATGTTATATTTGCCTTTTATATAGTCTGACTTATTTCATAACATGATGTTTTCTAGCTCCAACCATTTTCTTGCAAATAATATAATTTCATTCTTCATTATGGCTGAATGAATACAGCATTTTAAAAGGAAATGTATAAACACAAGCTAAGATATCTTCAAAATTGGTAAGAAATCTTGTTGATAGTGTATTGTACAAAAAATTTGCTGAAGTTTTATGTACCTGCATAATTGGACCCTGATACCTGAGTAATCTTTTCTTTCAGTGTCATTAAACTTTCTCCAATAAAATATTTAGTATTTCTAAATAAAAAATTAGAGGACATATAATATTCAAAAATATAAATTATTATCTGGCATATAATATAAAACTAGATTACTGGTGATCTACTATCAATGTTTTAACAAAAATGTCATTCACTTTCTGAAATTCACCATGTTTTCACATGACAAGTTACTCTTAGCTACTAGTTGCTCACATTTGAAAATAACATTTGATGCATTCAATTAACTTTAGTTCGTGGTTTATTAATAGGCACTCATATTTCACTTATATAATTTACTTGGTTATTACACTTTATAACAAATGTGTGAATTATTTTACTTACATTTTATTTGTTTATATATACACACAAATACATCACATGTAGATGTGACTGTATATGCGGATACATGTTATGTATAAGTGTATTTATATATAATGTATGTATATTATAACAAAATTCCAAACTTTTTCTCATCACTAGAGGCTAAACAGTTAACAATGGAGCTTGAAATATGTTTCAGTAATGATCAATAAATTAATTCATCAATGTATAAGAAAAATTGGTGAAAAACAAGGTTCAACTAGTCAAAAATCATTCAACGGCTTTCTAATATTTAAATTTATAGTATAAGAAAATATCAGCGTCAATCTTTAAAATATCTTAGGCAAACATTCTATAATCTCTTTATTTCAGTAATATAGTCATAAAATTGCACAAATAAAACATCAAGATTTGGAGCATATTTTAATCGCTAAAGAAACAAAATTAATATAGAAGAGTTCAACTGAAAATATTGATGTTAATTATATAAGAACATTTTATAAAAATTAGTCAAAGAATTGCTCATCTATTTTAGTGAATTAATAGCTGAATGTTTATTCCAAAACTAATGTCTTATTCTAGAAGTTAAAGTGCATTTAATATACAGTTAAAACAGCATCTTGATGTAAATTTGACTTTCTGTTTCTCAAAACAGAATAGATTTGCAACAAGAAATTGGTTTTCCCTAGCTGTTATGGAATGGGGTAGCAAAAGATGTTATCATTTTTATATTTTTTTCATATAGAAAGCCAGGAGTAATTGACTCGGTTTTGTGGAAGATGATGTATTCACCATCTCTTATTTTGTTATCAATGTTGTCTGATAGTTTGTTTTGTAAAAAAGGCAAAGTGCAGCTGTCTCAAATGTGAATTACAGCATAGAGGTTCACATAAACTTCATTTTGAGTAAAAAATGTATTTAAGAAAGTTGAGTAAGATTTCCTTAGCTTTCCATTTGTTTACGGATACCCAGGCAGATACCTTATTTATAATTCTGAAAAGTTATTCAATATTTTTCAGACAGTAACTCCTATTGTAACAATGCAAAAGGTGTGTATGCTTAAACTGAAATTTTTCAAAATATCAGAATTAACTAATTATGACTTTTGCTTTGTATTAATCCAAGAGGATCAAATATTTTTTAAATTACTTATGCTTCTACACGTTTTGCAGAAAAATCAAATGAAAAGGCGTTAGGGAAATATGAAAATACCCGAAATAAGAATGGGAATAGAGGGTAGTTTTAATTATCTTTTTGATTGAGTGACCTAGTAAAACTTAATTAACCATCATGACCTGTAAATTTCTCCAGAAACTGATACTTGATCATTTCTGTTAATAACATCTTAACCTATATATTTGTGACAAATACCTATAGAGAAATAAATATTATATAGGTTGAAATAATGAACAGTTGTTTGTCACTTAACAGTGGTAAAATGTTCTGAGAAATTCACTGTTAGACTGTTTCATCATCAAGGAGTGAACTTTTTTAAACATAATAAACTGAGCTTATATGAACTACAAGGGCTACAATGTCAGTTGCAGATGTAATCTTTTGGGCTCTCCATCACATGTGTAGCCCATTGTTGACTGAAACATCATTAGGCAGTGCTTGACTTAATAGTATAGTGATTATATGTGCGCAGTAAATATATGTATAAGTAAAAATTTGAAAATGTCAATAATTACTTTGTTACTCTTGTTAAAATATTTTGTAATATCAAAATTATTGTTCTCTCATTAGCAGTAATATTAGCACAGAGACTACATTGTGATCAGTGTCTATATTTCTTAGAGATGCTTTCTGGGAATGTAATATTCTCCCTCCTCCCCAACCCAATATCCTCAGTTCTAGTTCAAGACTTCTTCATGTCAGGATTAATGCTGCAGACACTTTCCCAAAGAATTTTCAAATGAATTCTCTAATGACCATGAATATATCAGATTTGAAAAAGACTACTGTCCGTATTGCAGGCTTTCATTGTTGCATGGTCATTTATAAGACTTAGCTCAGGATCCCTGGAAAAATTACCAAGGTCTTCTAAAATCTTCATCTTTAACAAACATTTTTGATATTTCATATGCTTAGGTGATGAGATTATCTTATGTTATTTTCTATATTATAGTAAAATGAAAATGTAACACACTATTTCATGCTTAGTTTTTGTCATTTAGTCAAAACTTTTTTATGTAATATACATTTCATCATTTTAACCATTTAATAAAATATAATTCAGTCACTTTTAGTACAGTCACAATGTTGGGTGACACTGCCACTATCTAAAAATAACATTTTCACCCCCACTCCCCAAAAAAACCTATGCCCACTAAGAAATTATGCCCCATTTACCTCTTCCCAGGACCTGGCAAACAGTAATATGTTCTCTGTATCTATAGGTTGGTCCATTTTAGATACTGGATATAAATGTTATCAGAAAATACATGACATTTTGAAGCTGGTTTCTTTCACTTAGCATGAGGATTTCCAGGTCACTCTGTGTTGTAGTATATACATATATCCCCTTCTTGTGAAACCACCCTTTAAACCTGTCAATTGTATTTTTAATCATTATGTTATGGTGAAGTTGTATGATTTTTGGTCTAAAATATATCAGAAATTTAAAGATGGAGGTTAATTATTGTCTAAATTTATAATAGATGACAAATACATTCATTTTGAAAATTATATAAATCTAATTTTATTTTATGTATGGAGCATAAAAATGTAACTGCATGTAATTTAAACGTGTGTTTCTAGAATGAAGCAAGAAGACTTGAGTATTTAGGGACTGATTAGATACTCATGAAGGAAAAAGAAGCGATACACACATAGGATTCCTTATAAAACTCTGGTGGGTTACAGTATTTATTTAAGTGACTGACATGATTTTCATAGTGGCTTAAGTAGTTGACAGACAGATAGAAAGTAAAGAAAGAGATTATTTACTCACTGAGGAGGCAAGCTTGCTAAATGACAGGTTAGTCACAATCTATATCTTTAAAATGCCACAAGTCATTTAGTATTTTTCTATATGTGAAACAGTAAGTGAAACTATAAGTTTTTTCTTTTGAATGAAAACAATAAATAGGATACATAAACTTATTTCAAGACGTGTTTGAAATTTGTGTTCACAAGTAATTTAAAAATATAGTCAGATTAAGAATTGTGTCTTTTTTTCAAGAAAAAGAAAATAAATAACTAAAAATATAGCCAGAAATTTTACAAGGCCAAATAATATTGACTACATATAATAGAAAACATGGCCAGGCACAATAGCTCAGTCCTATAATACCAGTTTTGCAGGAGGGAAGATTGTGGGTAGAGGCCAACCTGAAATAATTTAATGAGACCCCATTTCAAAGCATAGCTGGACATGGTGGTAAATACCTTTTATCTCAGCCATTTGAGAAGCATAAATAGGAGGATCACTTGTGAAACCTTATCAAGAAAACAAAAAGAACAAGAATAGACTGGGAGTGCTGCTCAGTTGGTAGAGCTCCTGCCTAGAAAGCATGAGGCACTAATTTCAACCACTTATACCACCTTCCATAAATGAAAACTAAACATGACTTTTCTTATTTGAATTTTAACAGAATGTACACATGGTAAAGCTAATTGTAATAAAGGGTCAGCAAATTTGATTAAATATAACAGAAAGTAAAATTGTATAACATGTAGAAACTGAGACCATAAAATTCTTATGGTCACTCTCCAAACAATAGGGTGCTGCCTTAAGCATTCTCATAAAGAACAAAGAATTTTATTTGAATTTATAAAGCTAGTTTTAGTAGTTCTGCAAGTCTGTTGCTTTCATAGAAATAAACTTTTACTTTTTAGCAATAACAGTATCTGAACTTGAAATATCATTATTGACTCTAATCTATATTACATGTAACTATTTTTAATCTCTAGTATTTGAAGACTATTTTATTTCAAGTAATAAATATCATATGCTTTTAATGAGTAACGTTTTCCGCTGTAATAAATTCTAATTCAGGAAATGTATTTGGTCACTGAAATTAAATGATACTAAGCTAAGTGGAGGAAACAGTCAATTTTAGATTATAGAAAGAGGGGGACAGATTTAAAGAACAAATTTTTGCTAAATTGAAATTTACTTTCTATTAAGGAAAGTTATTGCTCTATTATGGTAATTTAATGATAAATGTAAACATTTCCAAAAATTAAACCCTTCTTATAGTAATTATTATTTCATATTATACAGATTAAGCATTCTGAAAATCTAAATTTCTCCAAATACAAAACTTTCTGAGCATCAACATGGTGCCCAAGTTGGAAAATTTCACACCTAACTTCATTTGATAGGTTAGAGTCAAAACACAGGTGCAATAAAAATGATGCACAAAATTATTTTCAGGTTACAGGCATACAAACAATATGAAACCTAAATGAGTTTTGTGTTTAGACATTGGTCCCATTTTTAAAATATTGCAAACATATGCAAATACCAAAACAAAAAAATCTGGAATCTGAAACTATTATATGTCTATGCACTTTTAAGAAAATATGGAACTTTAAATTCATGTAGCACTAATAATAGGACAATTTACCACTGGCCAAATTGCTTATTAAAAATAAATGTATCATATACTGTTGTATATCTTGATATATTACAATGCAAATTCTTTTTTATAAACATCCTGATATCTTGAGGAGTGACTCAACTATGGTGAATTCTCATACAAAACAGTAGAAATGTTAAACTTTTGATACCCTGGAATGAATAGAGCATCATTGTGCTATTTTAATCTTAAACATAAGTCACAAATTATAACAACAAAATATAAAGTACATTGAAAGCCAAAATCAGGCATGGAGCAATGCACAGAATTCTTTCTTGCAATGAAAATATATTAAACATTTGTCCTGCATCCCTAGGCACAGGTGGCACATAATTTACAAGTTCTTCCATGAGAATTTATAGCTAAAACTGGTTCCTTAAGTATTTCAGAAGTAGCGCTTTCTTTGCTAGAAAATTTAAAATACTATTACTGATTCATTACACCACCCAAAAAGTTGTGAATAAAGATGTTTAAGTTCTCTTTGCTTATCTCCTCAATTGACGTCTTTTATGCAGAAAATTGTCAATCTGAGAGTTATTTTAATGCCATGATATGTCATGCTAATAACAGCATGATTTCATTCCTTCCTCCTTTCATTTATTTTTGTATTTGTTATTGTTTTTTGCTATGCTGTTCTTAAGGTAAATGAATGGCATTACTCAAACATATCCATTTTGGTATAGGCCTAAATTTTGTGATAATAAATGTAGAACTTGGAATGTTTTTCCTTTTGAGTTTCTCTTGATCTTTTTTTCCCCAGTTTTTAGTGAAATAATGCATGAATCTCAAGTATTGGGAAACTTTACATTAAATAGTCCATAAATCTTTACCACAAGAAAGTAACTAGGGCTTGGAGATTTTTCTTATCTTACCTAAAGTTCAGCATTAAGCAGGCAGTTTCTACCTATTACAGCTTGTTTGCTTTGACAAGCCTTAAAACCATCACTATAATTGCCATGTTATATACATACCAGAAAAAAACATCATTATCTATTTAATAATAGGTATAAGTTTTGAGTGCTTATTATGGGACATATGGTCTGCTGAATAATTCTATACACATATAGAGTTATCTATTCTATATTCCTACATAGAACTTTATTCTTAGATAAGTTTTATATATATATATATATGATGCTTTTAACATCTCTCTGAAATATCACTTATTAAAGTCTGTTTGAAGATTAGCAGCCTCAGTCATAAAGGGGATGAATAGTTTCCTAAATATTTTATCTTTTTTTTTCTGATACCAGAGATTGAACTCAGGACCCCTAGCAAGACCTTTATCACTTGAGCCACACCCCAGCCCTTTTACTTTTAGCATGCTCTTCAGGTAGTGTCTCCTGCTTTTACTCAAACTGCAGTCCTCCTACATTTACCTCCCAAGTAGCTGGTATCATAAGGGTGCACCACCATAGCACACTAATGTTAAATTCTCAAGAAGCAGGAAGGAACTTATGGCTATGTTAAACTTTCACATATCTAACCAGGATTTATAATTTTATTAATTTTTGGCCATCTTGTTTAATGGATAACATAGAGGAGTTACTCTATTTAGATCCATTGTTTCTTATAAAATCATGTAAATTCCCTAACATATTGTAGAGGACCCCAAAATGGGCCCAGGTAAGTGTCTGATTTATTCTCTGATCTTTATCATAAATACTCAGCAGAAAGTATGCTGGTGCAATTTCTATCTTGGATAGCAGAGAAATAGTTTTTTTCAAAACCAGGAAGATTTTAACTTTACTTCTAAAAAGAGAAAGGCTAATATCCATTTTACCAGTTTATTAGTACAAGATCCAAGGTATTAGGAGCATATCTTACCTCTCTCCTACTCATTCTCTTTCTATAAAATTAAGAAGTTGAATTATAGGGCCAGTCAAATTTCATTCACAGGAGAACTAAATGTAAACAAACAGAGCAACACAAAAATTATTAAACAAAGACCACTGAGTCATACTTCCTATTTGCAAAATCAGTAATATCTAATTCCCCAATATCTAATAAGCTTTCAGATTTGGAAACAGTGTTTATTGATAACTTCATATTTCACTGTCAGGTATGCAATTTACAGATACAATTAATAAAGTAGTTACTGTTAAACCACTGGTAAGCCCATCAAAATTTTAACTTAGGGTAGGTTACAATATGGAGTCCTTACATTCTATCAAACGGGTATACTATGCCAACATATAGGTAGAATTGGTCCTGTATATAGGAACTCTGTGTCCCAGGGAATAATTTCATTCATGAAAATGCTGCATGAGCTAATAGAATAAGCATAAACTTTAGGGCTAGGAATAGATCTGAAATACCACATAGGAGTTAAATTTAATGAGGCGCTCACATAAACATAATCTCTTCTCTTACCAGGTCCTCAATACACAGGGTTCAGCCTTCTGAATTCTATGTTTCTTCCTCAAGAAATTGGATTCTAATCCTTAGACACACATGAAAGACCTAGTGTTCTCAACATACATGTTTTAATATCAGTACATCAGAAAATAAAATACAATGCACAAAGTTAAATTTGGAGTTGAGATCAATAACTGATACAAATTTCACTTACATATTTGTACCCCATGTATTACTGTGAACATATATGTACTAAAAAGTATCAGTTGTTGAACTAAAATTCAAATTCAACTGCTTTCCTTGTAGTTTTATTTGCTCAATTTAGAAAACCTTAGTATGATACCTAATTTTCAAGAAAGTAAACAACAAAAAGCAGTAATAACCAAAACAAAAGTCAAACATTTCCATGTAAAACTGGAAAAATTGCAAAGGGATTAAGAATGTATACTAGGCTAAACAAATTTTACTTGGTAATACCTTGTCTTTAAAACAAAGAGGAAGAAAGATTCAGCTATTAGTATGAATAATTTATTCAAACCAACAAAACTTTAAACAAATGTTATTTCCTTTGTGAGTGCAGGCACAAGAGAATGATCTTCAAAATATTTAATTTCATGTTCTGAAAATATCTCCATTATCAGCTATACAAGGCATTAAATGCTCAGGTCTAAAAATATTTTAACATTAAAGCTATATATATTAGAAATTATTAAATATTTACATTTTGAGATTTATAATAATTTTTAGTTTGCAATGTGGAAATATTTTATTATGTTTCAACAACTGCTTGCAATTTCAACTTTTAAGCATTCTTAAAGTATTTTTCCATTGAAAAGTATTATTTATTCATAATACAATTGTATTAGATGAGATATTAAAAACTTGTAAAGAAACAGACAATTGGAAGCATCTCCACTTCACATTAAACGGAGAAACCAGGAGGGCTCCCACGCCATCAGTTGCCTGCGCCCAGATGGCTTGGGAACACATGGACAAGGTGAGCTTAGAGGTACCGTGGTACTCCCACAGACAACCCTGGGCCAGAGCAGCATAGCCCCCCGGACTGACTGACCTCCACCTGGGAAAAAAGAGAAACTGAATAATAAGCAATAAAAACAACAAAGACACAGGGGAAAGAGGATGGGGTGCACTGAGCACCAAAGATTGGGGGAAGGGAATCCTTCCCGAAACTGTAAATAAACAAGCTGGGCGGGCTGGAGAGGCTCCAGCGAGAGTGGGGGTGCATGCCCAGCAACCAGGAGTGGGAAAGCTTGTGAGAGTGGTGGAAGGAGGAAAACTCCACAGGAGAGGGGGGAAGACCCACTTCCCACGTGAGCTGTAAACAAACAAGCAGGCCTGAGAAAATGGGTGCAGTGTCACCTCCCCCAGTGTGCTTGGAAAAGGGAAAGCTTGTAGCACAGGTTCGCACACAGGAGAACTCTGAGTAAACAAAGCCTGCAGGGCCAGGTGAGTGCTAAGCTCACCCCTAAGATCTGCATAAATAACGCCTCCAGCAACAGCAGACTGACAGCAGCAGGCAGGCAAGCCACACCCACAGATACCATTCACAGAAATGTCTCCAGACTTTTTTTTTTCTCTCTCCCTACATTTGATGAGAAAACAACTGAACTACACCTGCATGCTGAAAAACTTACTGAAACTGTATTGCATTTGAACTTGGGACACTTTGTGGGTTTTGTGTGTGTGTGTGTGTGTGTGTGCAGTTTTGTTCTACTTTATGCATCCCCTTTGATGAGATAACTACAGAACAAAATATGAGGCACCATCTACAGGATTGGATACTGAGACAGACACCAAAATTATTAAGACTGAAACTTCATTGCATTTGAACTTGGAGGTTTTTTTTATGTTTTTTGTATTTTTTTCTATTTTCATTTTGTTTTATTTTATTTATATATATATATTTCTTTCATTTACTTATTTTTTTATTTTTATTCTTATCCTTATTTTTTTGATTTTTTATGCTCAATCCTCTCTCTGTATCTCTAATGCCTGTTGATCTTATTGACAATTAGTACACTAACACTCTCTGTTTATACCTTTGAAACTTTCTTGTTTGACTCCTTGCTTTGTTTTCTCCTACTTGTCTGTTTATTTGTTTTTCCCTTTTCTGTAACTTCTTGCTTTCCATCTCCTCTCACCTTTCCATTCTAAATATTACCATTGTTATTATTACAAGCTAGAAAATAATTGCACACAGTACAGGGACAGTAACAACACCAAGGAAAATGATGGGAAGACAGAAAAAACAGGGAAACCAGTTTCCCCATAGGAAAAAAATTAGTACAGGAACTAGAAGGGAATGAAGAAAACAGATACTCAGATCCTGACTCAAACAAAATGAAGATAAACTATGCCAAAGAACCCAATAATGCCCACAAGAATAATTCAAAAGAAGACATACTAAAGGTACTCAATGAGAATTTTATAGAGATGATACTGGATAGGGTCAACCAAAATTTACAGGAGACACTCAAGAAATTCCAAGACAACAAAAATAGAGAATTTGAAAAAGCAAAAGAAGAAATAAAGGAAACCATAGAAGCACTGTATAAACACCAAAGTGAAACAGAGAACATGATTAATAAACAGATAAATGAACTCAGGACAAAAATAGACAACATTAAAGAAGAAACAAACTACCCAGGATATGGAAAACCTCAGAATAAAGAAAGAAACAGACACTACTTCGAGAACCTCAATTCAAATAAATTTGAAGATCTTAAAGAAATGGACAGATTTCTAGATACACAGTGGTTGTGGGAGACTTTAACACCCCATTATCATCAATAGATAGGTCATCCAAACAAAAAATCAATAAAGAAATCTAAGATCTAAAATATGCAATAGATCAAATGGACCTAGTAGATGTCTACAGAACATTTCATCCAACCTCTACACAATATACATTCTTCTCAGCAGCCCATGGAACCTTCTCCAAAATAGATCATATCCTAGGGCACAAAGCAAGCCTCAGCAAATATAAGAAAATAGAAAGTATACTGTGCATACTACCTGATCACAATGCAGTAAAAGTAGAACTCAACAACAAAAGTAAAGACAAAAAAATGCAAACAGCTGGAAACTAAATAACTCATTACTTAATGAAGAATGGATCATCGATGCAATAAAAGAGGAAATTAAAAAGTTCCTAGAAGTCAATGAAAATGAAAACACAACCTACCAGAACCTATGGGACACAGCTAAGGCTGTCTTAAGAGGAAAGTTTATAGCCATGAGTGCATATATTAAAAAGATTGAAAGATCCCAAATCAATGACCTAATGATACATCTCAAACTCCTAGAAAAACAAGAACAAGCAAATCCCAAAACAAATAGAAGGAGAGAAATAATAAAAATAAGAGCTGAAATCAATGAAATAGAAACCAAAAAAACCATACAAAGAATTAATGAAACAAAAAGTTGGTTCTTTGAAAAAATAAACAAGATCGATAGACCCCTGGCAAACCTGACTAAAATGAGGAGAGAAAAAAACCCAAATTAGTAGAAGTAGGAATGCAAAAGGGGAGATAACAACAAACACCATGGAAGTCCAGGAAATCATCAGAGACTACTTTGAGAACCTTATTCAAATAAATTTGAAAATCTAAAACAAATGGACAGATTTCTAGATACATGTGATCATCCAAAACTGAACCAAGAGGAAATTAATCACCTGAATAGACCTATAACACAAAATGAAATTGAACCAGCAATCAAGAATCTCCCCAAAAGAAAAGTCCAGGACCTGATGGATTCTCTGCTGAATTCTACCAGACCTTTAAAGAAGAACTGATACCAACCCTCCTTAAACTGTTCCACGAAATAGAAAGGGAAGGAAAACTGCCAAACACATTTTATGAAGCCAGTATTACACTTATCCCCAAACCAGGCAAAGACACCTCCAAAAAGGAGAACTGTAGACCAATCTCCTTAATGAACACTGATGAAAAAATCCTAAACAAAAAAATGGCAAACCGAATTCAACAACATATCAAAAAGATTATTCACCACGACCAAGTAGACTTCATCCCAGGGATGCAGGGGTGGTTCAACATATGAAAATCAATCAACGTAATAAACCACATTAACAGAAGCAAAGACAAAAACCACTTGATCATCTCAATAGATGCAGAAAAAGCCTTTGATAACATCCAACACCATTTCATGGTAAAAGCTCAAAGAAAACTAGGAATAGAAGGAAAGTACCTCAACATTATAAAACTATATATGACAAACCTATAGCCAGCATGATACTTAATGGAGAAAAACTGAAATCATTCCTTCTAAAATCAGGAACCAGACAAGTATGCCCACTATCTCCACTCCTATTCAACATAGTACTGGAATTCCTAGCCAGAGCAATTAGGCAAGAAGAAGGAATAAAAGGAATACAAATAGGTAAAGAAACTGTCAAAATATCTCTATTTGCAGATGACATGATCCTATACCTTAATGACCCAAAAATCTCTACTCAGAAGCTTCTAGAGATCATCAATAGCTACAGCAAGGTAGCAGGATATAAAATCAACATAGAAAAATCATTAGCATTTCTACACACTAACAATGAGCAAACTGAAAAAGAATGTATGAAAACAATTCCATTTACAATAGCCTCAAAAAAAATCAAAATACCTAAGTGTAAACCTAACAAAAGATGTGAATGACCTCTACAAGGAAAACTATACACTTCTGAAGAAAGAGATTGAGATAGACTATAGAAAGTGGAGAGATCTCCCATGCTCATGGATTGGTAGAATCAACATAGTAAAAATGTCTATACTTCCAAAAGTAATCTACATGTTTAATGCAATTCCCATCAAAATTCCAATGACATTCATTAAAGAGATTGAAAAATCTACAGTGAAATTTATATGGAAACACAAGAGGCCACGAATAGCCAAGGCAATACTCAGACAAAAGAACAATGATGGAGGTATCACGATACCTGACTTCAAACTATATTACAAAGCAATAATGATAAAAACAGCATGGTACTGGCACAAAAACAGACATGAAGACCAGTGGAACAGAATAGAGGACCCAGAAATGAGTCCACACCACTATCACCAACTTGTCTTTGACAAAGGAGCTAAAAATAGATGATGGAGAAATAGCAGCCTCTTCAACAAAAACTGCTGGGAAAACTGGTCAGCAGTCTGCAAAAAACTGAAACTAGATCCATGTATATCACCCTATATGAATATTAACTCAAAATGGATCAAGGATCTTAATATCAGACCACAAACTCTAAAGCTGATACAGGAAAGAGTAGGAAATGCTCTGGAGTTAGTGGGTATAGGTAAGAACTTTCTCAATGAAACCCCAGCAGCACAGCAACTAAGAGATAGCACAGATAAATGGGACCTCATTAAACTAAAAAGCTTCTGTTCACCAAAAGAAATGGTCTCTAAACTGAAGAGAACACACACAGAGTGGGAGAAAATATTTGCCAACTACACATCAAACAAAACACTGATAACCAGAATATATAGGGAACTTAAAAAACTAAATTCTCCCAAAACTAATGAACCAATAAAGAAATGGGCAAATGAACTAAACAGAACTTTCTCAAAAGAAGAAATTCAAATGGCCAAAAAACACATGAAAAAATGCCCACCATCTCTAGCAATAAAGGAAATGCAAATTAAAACCACCTCACCCCTGTTAGAATAGCCATAATTAGCAACACCAGGAACAACAGGTGTTGGTGAGGATGCAGAGAAAAAGGAACCCTCTTACACTGTTGGTGGGAATGTAAACTAGTACAACTACTCTGGAAAGAAATTTGGAGGCTACATAAAAGCTAGACATTGATCTACCATTTGATCCAGCAATACCACTCTTGGGGATATACCCAAAAGACTGTGACACAGGTTACTCCAGAGGCACCTGCACACCCATATTTATTGCAGCACTATTCACAATAGCCAAGTTGTGGAAACAGCCAAGATACCCCACCACTTACGAATGGATTAAGAAAATGTGGTATCATACACAATGGAATTTTATGCAGCCATGAAGAAGAACGAAATGTTATCATTTGCTGGTGAATGGATGGAATTGGAGAACATCATTCTGAGTGAGGTTAGCCTGGCCCATAAGACCAAAAATCGTATGTTCTCCTTCATATGTGGACATTAGATCAAGGGCAAACACAACAATGGGATTGGACTTTGAGCACATGATAAAAGCGAGAGCACACAAGGGAGGGGTGAGAATAGGTAAGACACCTAAAAAAATAGCTAGCATTTGTTGCCCTTAACGCAAAGGAAGTAAAGCAAATACCTTAAAAGCAACTGAGGCCAATAGGAGAAGGGGACCAGGAACTAGAGTAAAGGTTAGATAAAAAAGAATTAACCTAGAAAGTAGCACACATGCACAGGAAATTAATGTGAGTCAACTCCCTGTACAGCTATCCTTATCTCAACTGGCAAAAACCCTTGGTCCTTCCTATTATTGCTTATACTCGCTCTTCAACAAAATTAGAGATAAGGGCAAAATAGTTTCTGCTGGGTATTGAGGGAGGGAGAGGGAGGGGGTGGAGTGGGTGGTAAGAGAAGGGGTGGGGGCATGGGGGAGAAATGATCCAAGCCTTGTATGCACATATGAATAGTAAAACAATTAACAAAAAAAGAAACACACAATTGTCTGCAGTAATGCTCACAAATTATTATTGAAAATCAATATTCAAAAGGGAAAACTTGAAGGTTTTTCATGATGTAATTGCGAAAAGAAAACTCGCTTTAAACTTAGGATATGGGATCTCTAGTATTTGTTTCTCATAAATATTAAATAAAATTAGTGTATACTAACATGCTAATGTAAAAAGTTACAAATTATTTTTATTCAAATGATGTGCTATATGTAATTAATATTTTAACTCTACACTTTCACATTCAAAATCTTAAATTGGTAAATGAAATAAAATAATATTTCCAAGTTATGTGATTAATATTCTACAATTAGTTGAATGATAAAATTACTTATATTATTTACTGCATTATTCACGTATTTCATGCTTTCAGCATATTATATCCATCTTGAAAAAAAGATAATGTGCAACAGATATGTTTTACTTCATTTTATGAAGAATGGTTTCTACTGACTTCTGAGTAAAAATATGTCATATTAAATTTATATTGATGAGAAATTTTATATATATATATATATATACTTGTTTTCCTTTTTAAGGGATTCATTACTGCTTGTCAGCTAAGAAAAAAATATGGCAATAAATGAGCTTTCTTTGATGTGTAAACTGCTGCTGTATAAGAAAGTAGATTGATACAAATTTTTCTTTGCACCTGCTTTTGTTTTCATTTTTATTTTTGTGCACTTGTTCCCAACTGATGTTTGAAATGAAAAGTCCAAAATAATGCATGAAACTGCAATGATTTTGGAAAACATAAAATAAATCTTTATGTCTCTTTTTTGTATCTGCTTTATTTTGACCAAATGTTTAAAATTTTGTCTGAGCATTTTATTAAACAATGAGAAATCCATCTCTGTGCTATTTATTTTATTGCTGTGCATTACAC
This sequence comes from Castor canadensis, assembly GCF_047511655.1. NCBI lineage: Eukaryota > Metazoa > Chordata > Mammalia > Rodentia > Castoridae > Castor > Castor canadensis. The sequence goes on along the minus strand of NC_133392.1, from coordinate 101,974,373 downwards.
TGCATTTCAAATTCTACCACTAAATCAAATGAAATTGACTTTTTCAATCTCAAGGTGAAACCTGCTACATGTAGGTTTATATTTTTGCACATACCTGGATTTTACTACCACCTAGGGAGACAATCCACATCTTCCAGGTAATCCACACATGTGGAAACATTCTGGTAGGTGTTTAATCACTTAACATAAGAAGATTTGGATGAATAACTTTAATATTTTTTTATAAAGTGGTTTAATTTTAAAGTTACTTTTGTTTTCAGGAATTTGGCAATAAATCAACATATTCAGTCAGGTGAAATATCAAGAAACATTTTACCAGAGTTTACTTAAGGAATGAAAGTCAATAAACTTTACTTATTTGCCAATTACTTTTCCTTAAGATGCTTTAGAAAACACATTTGTGGAATGTTACCACTATTAACCAATTCTATATACTAGAAAATTTGAAATTGCTGTTTTTTTAAAAAATAAGAATTAGCAAAGTTAATTCTTATTAACATTGTGAATTGTTGGTAATCATTTGGAAATCTACTACCATGGCTCATAGCAGTAAGTACATTTTTCCCTAAATGTCTCATGTAATCCACCCATTGCCACAGTCTTTTCTGCATAGCTATGGCATTTGGTAACAAAACCAGTTTCTGTTCTGAAATTTTTTCAGTCTCTCATTAGTTTCAATTTCTTTCTTTTAAACATTTTTATTAGTATATTACAATTATACAGGAGGTTTCATTGTGACATTTCCATAGATACATACTATTCCCTGGTTTGGTTCATCTCCTCCACTATTTTCCCATTCCCCTTTTTAAAATGTCTTTGCCAGGTTTCAATGTTCTATGTTCATACTTGTGTAGAAAATACTTCAATCATGCTCACCCTCCTTTACCCTATTCATTTACCCTCACCTTCCCACTAGTACTGTCCCCTTATCATGACCTGTCTTAATTTCCTGTCCTACATTGCTTAAATGTCTGTTCTTTGTTCAGTGGGGCTTTGCCTTGGTATTTTACCTATAAATATATTGTCTTTAATCAGTCTAACCTGGGCTATTACTATTTTTCTTCAGCTCTGCAACCAAACCAGGTTTTCTGGTTCTATTATAAAACCTACTTGTATGTTGAGGGGATAAAATATAACACACTTTAAAATGAATATATAAATAAATGTAGAAAACAAGAGGCACCCTGGTATATTGATACAAACATGTAATCATGTTTATAATTTCTCCCAGCTACTTGGGAGGCAGAAGCAGGAGGACAGCTACTTGGAGGCCACCAAGGATAAAGTTAGCTAGGATGAAATTTTACTCAGACACAAAGAAGAATGAAATTTTGTCATTCACAGGTACTGGAGAACCTCATAAGTGAAGTTTGTCAGGCTCAGAAGGCCAAAAGCCACATGTTCTCCATCATGTGTGGATTATAGACCTAATATAAACGCAGCAATATTATGGGACAAAGGTCACACTAAGGGGAGACTATACACAAGAGAAATACTAAAAGTTGAATTTGGTTGATGTACTCTCTGTATAGGATTGAATAGAGAAACTTAACCTGGCTTGGGCTACCAGGGGAAGTGGACTAGGGAGGAGTGAAGAAGACTAGAGAAGATGAACCAATTGGGGTTGTAGTACATATATGCATGAAAACAACACAAGGAAACTTCCGGTGTAGTTATCTCTATCTCAAACTAGCAAAAGCTTCATGTTTTTCTTTTTATCTTTTTTCTTCTACAAAATCAGAGAAGAAGAGGGTGGAACAGGAAGTTAGCCACAGGTGGGAAGGGCAGGTGGCAGCGAAAGGGGTAAGAGGATGAATATGTTGCAAACAATGTGTATACATGTATATAAATGCCAAAATGATACCTGTTGAAACTATTCCAGGAATGGGGGATGGGAGAATGAAGGAGAGCAGTTGGGGGGGAATTCAAGTATGATACATTTGATACATTGTAAGAACCTGTATAAATGCCACAATGTACCCCCCCAGCACAACAATAAAGGAAAAAATGAGAGAAATTTGGGATCCATACTGTTTTCTGTTGCATAAAAAGATGGGATTAACAAACCATGTAGCCTATGGGCCAAATGTGTCCCTCTAACTGTTTTTGTAAATAAAGTTTTATTGAAACACACAAACCCATAAAAAGAAAAAAATAATAAAGTTAGTCATACAGCTAGCTGTTTCAAAACAAAATAAAATCAAAAAGTCTGGACATGAGGATCAAATGTAGAGCATTTGATCAAGTGGAGTCTCAGTATACTTTTTATTTGTACTTCATGATGGTTAAAGATATTTTCATATACTTGTTATTCATTTGTACTTCTATCTCTGAGAAGTCTGTTCTATTGATTGGATTGCCTGTTCTTTTGTTGTTAACTCTGAATTCTTTCTGTACTGTGGATTTTAACCCTCCGTCAGATGCATGGGTGGCTGTCTTCACTCTAATGATTGTTTCCTTCACTATGCGGAAGCCTTCATTTTGGTATCATCCCATTTCCTTTCCTATGCGGAAGCCTTTTAGTTTGATATAATGCCATTTGTCACTTCTTGCTGTTGTCTCCTGAGCTCTAGTTGCTTGTGCCTAGCTTGCACCAGGCCCTGTGTTCAATCCCCAAAACCACAGAAAACCAACCAACCAAGAAACCTCAAGTGGTTACAACCCATTCAACATTATTCTGTGATCGCTTAGCAAATTATTATTTTTTGAAATATTTAAACATTAACACTCAGACATTGATAACAATTTTTTCCTGCACAAAGTATTGGGGTTATACCTTGATAATATATAATACATATATAGATGATGGTACTTGCATGTGAATTCCATACTTCCAGCCCTTGATTATATTTTTTATATTAGCACCCACTCAGGATTATTTTTGTATTTTTGTATTTTTCTTGTCATTAATCATTTCCATAAGCTGAAACATAGCATTGAGACTATTGATCTAAAAAGTAATCATTCTGTATAGAATATATAGGGATATCCTCTGAGACAGGACTTAGAATTTGTAGTTATAACTTTAGAACATGCTTTTTTAATTTAATTTACACTGTTAAAAGCACATTCTTCTGACTTTCATTCAATCTGATGTTAAATAATAATTTTTATCTCAAAAGTCATAATTTAAGAATCAACATCAAATAATATATTTGTAAAAATAAATATTAAATACGAAATAAATTATTCTGTAATTGGTAAGCATTATAAAAACATTCATGACAAAGGAATATACTAGGCAAATAAATACATCTACATATAATTCCACTATAAGAGGAATGTATATTAACATTTTGGTGTACAATCTTGCAGATATTTAGGACTCTGCATGTGTGTGATAATAGTTTATTTACTATTGTTTTTATTTTTTAGGGGTGGTAGTGAGACTAGGGTTTGAACTCTGGGCCTCATGCTTGTTAAGCAGGCCATCTGTCTACCACTTGAGCTACTACCAACCATTAATTTTGTTTTTTTATGTAAGCATTTAAAATATTATGCTCAAAGAGATCGTGGTCAAATAAATAAATAAGGGAGATATGTTGATTTAATGCATTCTGTTTTATCATTGGTGAAAATGCTCAGAAATTTGGGAATTAATTTAAAATTTTAATGTACCATTTATTCAAATAACCTATACATAATAAAATTTTTAAAAACACAAGGAAAAGTTACTCCAATACTTATTACTGAATCATTACTCTATTAAGTTATTTTTGGTACTGGTGTTTGAATTCAGGACTTAGCTCTTTACTAGGCAGGTGCTCTACCACTTGAGCCATGCCTCCAGCCTTCATTTGTTGAATATTAACTGGTTATATATCTGTAAGTCAGGAAATGTACTCGTGTTTCAGAGCACAAAAAAGAAAGACCAGTTAAGACATTATTGCAACCATTTAGGTGAGAGAGGCTGATACAAGAAGCATTGATAATTGATTGACTAATGAATGTGTGCATTTGCCAACACACTCACATTTTAAAGTATAATATACTTTAAAATTATAATGTAGCGCCCAAATACTCAGATTTTGTCCTTTTTTGTTTTGCAGTTTAAAGAGTTTCTTAAGTGTCTACAGTTTTCTTTTTATTTAAGACATTTCTTTTTTTTTTTTTTTTTTTGCAGTGCTGGGGTTTGAACTCAGGGCCTACATCTTGAGCCACTCTATCAGCCTTCTTTTGTGATGGATTTTTTCAAGATAGGGTCTTGTGACCTGTATGCCAGGGATGGCTTCAAAACACTATCCTCCTGATCTCTGCTGCCTGAGAAGCTAGGATTACAGGTGTGAGCCACTGGTGGCCAGGTTGCAGTTTTCTAAAGAATACTCTCATCAAGATACATAAAATCTTCATCACCTAAAAAGATCATTGTAGTCATTCCTTGTGATCAATACTGTCCTCCTGCAGTGTAGAAATGGCAGCTGTCTATAACCATCATGAGCATTTTCTGTCTCCAAACCTTATATAATATGCACTCCTTTGTTTCTGAGTCCAGTAAAACTTCCCTTTTGAGCCGTTTCCAGGTCATTATATGAAACAGTCAACTAACCCTTTTAAAGACATAGTTGTATTCTGTTGTATGAATGTCTGTTCTCCAGGCGATGAACATCTGAAATAGTTGTGCTTTGGTCTATTATTGACAAAATGTCTATGAATTTTGGGTACAAGTGATTGTTGGACATAGGTTTATTTTCATTTCTCTTGGAGTACAATGGCTGGATCATAGAGCATATTTAACCTTATCAGAAAGTACTAAGAAACTTTGCCACATTCCCTGGAAAACAGCCAGGACCACAATGCTGTGCCTCATGCATGCTGTGCAAGTGCTCTAACACTGAGCTACCCCCAGCACTTCATGGTTTTAATTTGTATTTTCTAGAAGTCTAATGATGTTAAGAACACTTTATTTACATTTAGACATTGCTCTGTATTCTTTCTGAAGAGTTCAGTATAGATTTTTGTGCATTTACATTGATTGTTTTCTCTTTTTCACTATTGATTTATAGAGGATGTTCAATATTCTAGATATGAATGCTATGCCAGCTATGAATATGAAAACATTTTCCCCAGGCAATTTTGCCTTGCATTTTCATTTTTAGTGATGATTTTTGATTAAGTAAAAGACATTAACTGTTTTCATGCTCACTTTACATTTATTTCGAACTTCATATTTTGTAATCATTTTATTTTTACATAAAAGTTGTAGGGATAGGCCAAGCTTAGTGGTTCATGGCTATAATTCCAGTGGTTCCAGTGGTTCATGGCTATAATTCAAGCTGGGCATGGTAGAGCACTTCTGTAATCCCAGTGATGCAGGAGGTAGAGATTGGAAGAGTTTGATATAAGGACAGCCCCTGATAAAATGTAAGAAAAACTATTTGAAAATTTTTAAAAAGCAGAAAGTGCTGGTACATGGCTCAAGTGGTAGAGCACCTACCTAGCAAATACAAGACCCTGAGTTCAAATCCAAGTACCCCCAAAAAAATTGCAGGTATAGTAGAGAGTTTCTGGATAAACTTCACACAGTAAGTCTTTAATTTACAGTAATGGATCGTGATTGATAATACCTGCTAAGATAACTCTGCTAATCATGAGGTCACACAGTATTTACTATGCTCGTTCTGGAAGCATTAATATTTTAGCATTTCTATTTAGATTTATTGTACCTGATTTCACTATTATTTATCCTCTAGTCTATTTTTTCATGCAGATATCTCATTGTTACAGCAACATCGGTTGACAAGTGAATTTATGACTTTCCTCTTTCAGTTCTATTCGTTTACATCATGAATTTCGATGACGTATTGTTAGGAACATCCACATTTAGGATTGTGATGAGCTCCAGATTAATTGAACCTGTTATCATCAATAAAAATTTTTGAAAAGAGTTTTATCAAACTTTTCCTTTCTGCAGTCTAAACTAGCAGAACAACTGGGCTTGGCCATGGTTCCTGTTTGCAAGATATATTTTCCCATCCTTTTACTTTCAACTTATCAAAGGTTATTTTAAGAATACAGTATCTGATGTGTTTGTTTGGATCTTGTATTTTTATCTAAACTAATTTTCAAGTGGGAAGTAAGAACATAAAAATTATTTTATATATTAATTAGTACCTTGTGATGTTGGAGTCTCATTTTTATATTCAGCTGACAGACTGTCTTTTAATGAGTGTTTAGATTACTTATCTTTATGACAATTTGTATGCCTAGATTTAAGATAATGTCTTGGTATTTGTTTTGTATTTAAATCATTTGGAGTTTTTTCCTCTTCTTTTGTTCTGCTTTCCCTATGATGAATTGCCAAATATTGTTTGGAAAAATACCTTCCCCCAAATGGGTATTCCTCATTTCTTCCGCAATTCCTTTAATATGAGGGGACAAATCATTGCAGCATTTAGTTTAAATTTGGGTAAGTTTTTGCTACTATTATTTTTACCATAGCACCAACTTCAAATTCTTCCAATGGTGAATTACTGGTCTATTCTAGTTGGTGTAAGGTCAGGAGTGTCCTCTTGTCCATTCTTAGCTTTCTGCACCAGGGGACTTCATCATTGTGTCTTGACCATCCAGCAATAGACTACTGTTGGTTGTGCCTTTGTGAAAAGCTGGTAATCTCTCTCTTCACACTCAGTCTTGAGAATGTCCCTTACACTCAGTGCCCAGAAGTGGGACTTTCAGATCATTTTTGCCACCCCCTCTATGACAACCCAGGGCATCTTGGAGAGGAGCAAGATTTGTCCCCTACCTTGAGGACATCAGGTATTTGCTTTGCTCTAGAGCAGGAGCCCTCCATGAAGTGGCTTTCTGTCCGTTAAAAGCAGATAAATGTAGACCCAAAGTGACCACGTGGAGAGGAGTAACCTGGCCAAGAGATTCTTTATTGCAGGGGGGTGGGGGGGAGAGGCAGGGGCTTAAATACCCCTCAGTGAGAGTTGGCATGATCTGATTGGTTAGGATCTTATGGTTCATGCTGATTGGAGGTTGGGGCAGAAGGAGAATTCAAGCTAGACTTGAGGCAGGACCGTGACCCAGGAAAACAGAAGCTTAAGGGTGAAAAAAGAACCAAAACCTATTGGTGCCATTATTGCCAACATTCCTCCCTTTTTGTTTGTTAAGGAAGTGGGGGCGTTGTGTTCTCTGGCTTCTTTGAGCTGGCAAGGGGCAGTGTAGAGGAAGGGAGGGTTAGTTGGCAAACAATGTTGGGGTGGTGAGCCTCATAATGGCGCACACCCAGGCTCTGAAAATGAAGATTTCCTCTTCCCTGAAGGTGATGAAGGTCCCTTATAGCCATAGGTCAAAAAGAGTCTTGAGCCAATCCTCTGACCTCCACATGGTGGGTATCAGCCAACTATCCTCGCATTTTGGAGAGGTTGGTATCCCTGGAGGTACAAGTGGTTAAACTTTTGGTTAGCAATGGCAGACATGTGTGTGATACAAGGGAGGAAGCTTAAGAATAGGAGAGCAAGAACATAGGCATCAGGATGGGCATTGGCCAGGAGAACCACTGTGCAATGTTGTTCCCCAGACAATTTCAAGAGTCCTCCAACTACAGAGAGAGAAATGGGTGACCATACATTATCTAAGACCCAAATAGAAGGAGGAGCATAAAAAGGTGTCTGTTCAGGGACTACATACCTAGGGATCTAAATTCTGCAAAATCCTATAACTGCCAGGAAAGCTGTAAACTATCTTATGGTGTGGGGGTTGGGAAATGAAAGATTGGGTTGATGCATTTATGACTCAGGGAGTGAGTCTGTCCCTTTAAGGCCACACTTACATAGGTGACCTGTGGGAGGCAGGGGCTGTCAGGATTTAAATGTAACACTCTTGGATAAAAGAGAGCTTTAGTTCATTATTTTATATAAATTGACATTTTTAACCTTTTAAATGTTTGTACCATATTTAAATAAGGTATAACATAACACTGTTACAAGGTGGTCATTTAAGACACATAAGCAAATATGTAAATGAACTCTGGTTTAGTAGTACTTTAAGCTTGACAAGATCAGCAGAAAACACAAATAATTTCTTTGATAAAATCTTTCTCTGTAATTTTTTTTGTAGATGTTACTCAGAGCAGAACAATATTAAGACAACCTTGTTATTTCACAGACACAGAGGATTTGATTTTAGTTTGACATGACCCTAAAGATCTTTTAGGCAACTTTTACATTATATTCAACTTTAACTTTATCACACACCAAAGCTTTTATTATACACTTTTCAAACTTACTCAGACCTTCATACAACATACTAAACTCTTTGATGGTTTGTCCTCATCTTTCCTATTTGAAACAATCTTTAGGACAAACCCTTCTTTACAAAATCCCTTGTCATCCAAAAAACCATTTCTTTTTCCTTTAACTTCTCAAAAAATACATTTATTACCTATCTATATCATTTCCAGTTCTTTACTTTGTAACTTGTATTTTTATATTAACTTTTATAAGAATTTTAAATTTATTATAGGGGCTGGAGCAAATAATTAGTAGCCCTTATTGTTTTGGGGAATAGGCTTAAGGCCTCATCCTCCCTCAGGCTTGAGGGAATATTGTTTTGGGTGTGGAAATTGTGAGGGGTTTTTGAGTTTTATTTGAATAAGGAGGGCTGTCCTGGCTTACCCTACACTCATCAGTCCACACTGTGGAATCTCTTTGTTCCTGAAGGAGGGGGCAGCAGAGATAGCTGTCTGGAAGGGAGAAGAATTTGAGCCTTTAATTGAGATAGTAAATCCCATCTCAGCAGGGTCACTGGTACTATGAGGAAAAAGTGACAGAAGAGGAGGTCTCCCCAAGAGTAGGCCAGAGGCCTGATAAACTAGCACTCTAGGGGCTAGCCAGATTTGCCCCAAATGATAACTTTTGTCATTGGCCTGGGGACCAGGAGAAAAAAGTAAAACAGAGAAATGGGCTCCACTGTCTAGGAGGAACATGACCTTTTGTTTTTCTGCCATTATGTCTCCTCAACATTGATGCCATGAAGTGGAGTGTGGCCAGGAGGCTTGGACCCATCAATCCATAGGAGGAGACACCTTGCCTTCCATCTGGTGATGGGGGCACTTAGGCCTCCAGTGGTTACCTTTGCAGAGGGCAGGGTCCCAGTTGGGGGTGGGGCGGTCTCCCGGGCTGTCCCCCCTTAAGCATTCTCTGCAGAAGTGTCCTTCCTGTCCACCATGGTAGCAGGTTCAGGATACAGGCCCCAGTCGGGTGGGCTCTCCTCTCTGAGAGCAGCAATGAGGCCATGGTGTCTCTTATCTTTTTCTCTCCTGTTAGTAAGGTCCTGGACATACAGACATAGCCATAAATACAGACATGGCTAGCTGTATTACTTGGTTCAATGACTTTTCCCTTCAGCCACAGTCTGAGTTTTTTACGAATATCTGGGGCTGACTGTTAGAAATTTATCTTTGAGGAGAACCTCTCTCACCTGTGACTCTGAGTCCACCGTGGTATGCATTCTGATAGCATCCTTAAGATGCTGTAGAAAAGTAAGAGGATTTTTTTTTTTTAGGTTGTTGCTGTAAAGTAAAGTTGTTACTTTACATTGACACCTGGCACTCTGGAGAGCAGGTCTCTGAACTGTTCTGGGCCTCAGTTTTCTTGCTTGAAGAATGAGGGCTCTGGTCTAGGTTAAACTATGTTTTTCTACTATGAGATGGCTGAAGTGACATTAATGCCACTTATCTTCTTTACCATTTTTTTAATTTTTTTAATTAGTAATGCTGGGCAATTGAACCCAGGGCTTTGCACATGCTGGGCAGACATTCTCCTATTGAGCTACTTCTTCAGCCCCAAATATTACTTTTTTTCCATTGGGCTTTACTGGGCTTGAACTCGGGACTTTATGCTTGTAAAGCGGCACTCTACTGCTTGAGCCATATAATCATTTCCAACCTGAGTGGCCTGGGCCAGAACCCATTGCTTTTCTAATGAGAGAAATTTGTACAGGGGACCTCAGTTTACAATTTTTTACTTTTATAGAAAAGGTCTAATTGGAGTATAGTATTGTAATTTAAGAAATCTTGTGAAGGCCACTTCTCTTGGTCATCCAAGGCATACTGAGGCCAGGCCTCAGTACAAAGCTTCCAACATCTACCAGACAGAAGACTGGAAGGTGCAGATCCCATCTAGAAAGAACAAAACGCTAGGATCCTGTCTTTTAGCTAACAGCAGGCAGCCTCTTTAATAAAGCCTACCTTTTTAACAAAGAAATCATTTGTAAAGTTAGAGAAGGGCATTCAGAGGGCATTTCAGGCCAATAACAGTGCCACATGGGACAACTAGTGTTAATATTTGGAGGGAAAAATTTATGCTGAGTCAAAGGTATAGAAAATTCTAAATGAGAAGTTTAGAGACCACAGTTATGTCCATTTTGTTATTTCTGGAACTATAACCTTGAACTAACAATTGGCTTACAAAGCCTGGATCTGATGCCCTGAGGTGTGAGGTGGGCTAGGAGCAGGACTTGTTAAGGTGCCACTCTCTCCCTCCACACACACCTGGGACAAGTGACCCTGACTGCCTAGGCCTGATCCTGCAGCCTGTCGCCCCTCCCCCCTTCCTGTGTACTCTGTGCATGTTTATTCTAGGGGAAGTGGTGGTGGGCCACAGACATCACCACGTGTGGCTGGCTACCCAGGATGTACTGAGTCCTCTCTATGGGTTTTCTTAGCTATGGCAGGCATTTTTGCTGTGTCCAGAAGCCAACATCCTGTGCACAGGTGTGCCTATTTGCTTTCCCTCCTCCCCTTGTGGGGTCAGAGTTACAGCATGAGCATGGCAGCTGCAGGTTTTTGTAAGCGCTTTTTGTAAAGCAGCTGACTTAAAGTTAGTTTAGACTGAGAGGTCTGGAAAACTAGTTGGAATAGCTTAAGTCATAAGGTACCATGCTACAAGTTTTTCATGGGAGGTAGGGCCCCAGTAAACCCAGGGAGGGGAAGGTAGACAGTGACAAAGGACACGTGGTGAGACCATGGAGGAGGCAGAAAAGGTGAGCTGGTATCTTAGGTGAGGGAGGGAAAGGCAGAGCCTGGAGGCATGACACACGCTTAAGGGATTAGCCATCACCTGTGTCTGTAGGTTGCTCCCATTGATTGGTATTGGCAGGCTTTCAGCAAAACGAAACCTCCACTCTCTGGTCACTAAATAAATCCAGGGCTTGGTCTCAGCCCACAGGAAGGAAGCAAGAGCTCTCCCAGAGCTGGAATTGCCTTGAGGCCAGAAGGCAAGGAGTGGCTTGCTTAACTCCATGAAGGGGAAAGTTTTTCAGGAAGCTAGGAGGAGATAGGCACAGTAAGCAGTGCCAGAAGTCTGTTTACATAGGGAAGGAGGAGGTTTGGGAGAGGAATTGGCTGATTTAGAAACTGGTTTACAGGCTGAAAGAATCTGAGCAGGGGAACAGAAAGTACAGAGGGAGGGTTTGAGGGCAAGAAGCACATGTTTTGGCTTGCAAGTGGTGCAGAGAGCTGGATTTAGGTGGAGGTATGAAAAGGCTTGGACATAATGGAATCTTTCCCCATTGTTCCGATCACTCACAGTAATTATATAGGTCCTGTAAAAGGTTGGGATCTAAAAACCCAAAAAGGGGCCAGTGACTTTGGTTGTCTAAAGGATAAGTGGGCCAAATTTGGGTGCAAAAGCGAATCAAGTTTTTTAGTTTTATGTCCGGGGTCAAACCCAAGGTGTCCAAATTATTGAGGAGGCATCTCAATGGGGAGTCAGACAGCAGAGAAGATGTAGAGGCACCCATTATGAGGGACCCGGTCCCAGAATGGGAGAGGAGGATATTACGTACTGTGGAGCATCCCTGCACAGCACAAATATCCAAGAGAATGCAAAATGCACGAGAATCAGTAGTCACTGAGTTCAGGTGGTTTGCAGGCCAGAGGCTGGTGGCTTGGATTACCTAGGCCTAGGTTTTGTAGGGTCCTGGACCCTTTAAAATCCAAGTCCTGTGGAGAAGGGGATCCCTCTACCTTCTGAGCCACCCAGAGAAAGCCAGATAGGGGAAATGCTTGAAACCCAGAGACATCAGAGGGAGAGACCACAAAGGGATCCCAGAAGGGTATGTGGACTCACCAAAGAATGTCTGGTGTTGGATGTGAGCGAGGGTGATTGGGAGGATGAGTCCTGGCCAGTCACATCCTCAGGGTGGTTGTGGAGGTAAGTGAGTCAGAATAGGGGTCCCACCAGGATTAGTGGGGAGCCCTGATCTGAATCATGGCACCAAATGTAAGGCAAATGTAGGACCAAAGTGTGACCACGCAGAGAGGAGTGACCTGGCCAAGAGATTCTTTATTGCTGGGTGGGAGAGGGAGAGAGCCAAGGGGTGGGGGGGGCAGTTGCTTAAATACCCCTCAGTGAGACTGGGCATGATCTGATTGGTTAGGATCTTATGGTTCATGCTGATTGAAGGTTGGGGCAGAAGGAGAATTCAAGCTAGACTTGAGGCAGGACTGTGACCCTGGAAAACAGAAGCTTAAGGGTGCAGTGAGAACTGAAACCTATCAGCGCCATTATTGCCAACATTTCCTGGTTGCATTACTGTATGACACAGATGCCACTGAAATTTGTCTGGAGAGGGTGACAGGAAAGTGCTTTGTTCCTTTCCCAGACCAAACAACTTTTGCTTCCCCCCACCCCATTACTTTACTGGCAGCTCTTATGATCTTCGGGAGTGGAACACCAGAAGGTTTTGGAATTTTTATGTGTTTGTTTAATTTTTTCCTCTTCCTAAGTGGGGGATACCTTGCACTGCATGTCAGAAACGATTGAGAAGTAAGTTATTTTCATTTCTACCTTTCAGCCACAGGTAAAAAGCACCTGATTGGTTGTTCTGTTGAAGGAATTTTCTTATTCCACTATCTCTGCCTCTAATTTTTGACTCGTGCATACAGTGAAGGCCTGTGGAAAAACACTAGCAAGTCAGAAAAATCTCTTCTTGTCTCATCTGGCATGTTGGCTGACATGCAGATTTCATAATATTCATTTTCATTTCAGATATCTTTCCTTACCACTTTTAGGGTTATCTCATGTTTCTATGCTCTTGTGCAGGTTAAACACCTTATGATACCCATCTCTTATCAAAGAAGCTGGTCATTCTTTGAGATTTTATTCATTTTTTTTTTCCTATAACCTAAATTTTCTGATAGGTTCAACAAAAAGTTAGGACTTGGTATATATTCTGGTTTTGCTTGATAAAAGAAGATCTTAATTGTTAACATCCTAAACAAAAGTGAAATCACATAAAAATTTTTATTTAATTTTCAATTCATATGCTACTTAAAATACAAATGATTATTATTTTTTTTTGGCAGCACTGAGGTGTGAACTCAGGGCCTCACAATTGATAGGCAGGCACGCCTACCACTGAGCCACTCCACCAGCCCAATACAAATGAGTTTTAATTGCACTTCTATTTAGCCACTCTTATGAATTCACTGACCAAATTTAACTCATTGCCAGTCATGTAGGAGCCATAGGTAAATATTTTAATAAAAATTAGAACCTATTTTAGATTCAGTTTTTCAAATATTTCTTTCCCTGCCCTTTTTTGCTGTGATGCAATCAATATTGTACCACATCTCATCAGAATTTTTAAATTTTTTTCAATCTTTTCTTGCTCTGTTCCTGACCTTAAATACTTCATCTTATGCACATAAAATTTGATTATTTCTTCAACTTGGATTTTGCATTTTTCAATTCTGTATTTTATAATTTAATATCTAATTTACTTTTGCATACTTTTACTGAAATACTTAACATAGTTATGCGTTTAATTTAAATTATTTTTCTTAATTAGAACACTTGTATAATCCTTGTGTCTGCTTTTATTGACTATGTTTTTCTCTAGACTGTTTTCTGTCTTCACTCTTCTATTCTTTCTTACTAGATTCTTAAATTACATAGTCCATGTTGTAAATGAAACATTGCTGACTTAGAATTTTGTCACTCTCCTTAATGAATGACAGATTGTGCTCTAGGAGGCAAAATTGACAATGACCCTCACATCAGCCTGAAGCTGTGGAAGCTGTTCTAGATTGTGTTATGCCAAGACTTTTGTTTTTGCTCCTAGCCACAAAGTGTATCACATGACACTGTAGGTGGTTTATTCCTAAAGTTTGTTTTATCTGAAATTTCTTTGGAAGCTCAACATGTCTATCATCTCCTATTATTTAGACTTGATCACCATTTTTTTATTCACACTATATCTTGTATATTCTCTTCTCAGTTTTTAAATCTTATAACCAATACTTATTTCTGCATTCCTTGAAGTCTCTCCTGGTGTATGTGTAGCTTATTATTGAGAAAAATATTTGAGAGCAATGTGTTTTAAGATTCTTCAGCTTCATCATTTGTTAGACTTCATAGACTAGTGAAATGGCTCAAGTGGTAGAGCGCCTGCTTTGCAAGTGTGAAGACCTGAGTTCAAAAGCCCAGTCCTGTCATAAAACAAAACAAAACACAAGAACAACAAAAAAGAAAAACTCTTCAGTATTCAAAAACCACCTCTAAGTATTCTGATTCGCGTACATTAAAAACTTTGACTCCTCATTCCCACACAGTGGGAACTGAGGGGTGATTGGATTCACTGTTTAAATCATTTGTTTTTCATCTTTTAAGTGAGGAAATTGTTATTATCCTAGAGTTATGGGAATAGTTGAATACATGACATCCATAGGGGATAGATGAAATCAACAGCAGTTTATTAGTCATATAACTTAAAATTAGGGAGAAGAGGATACTGCAGGCCATTCAAGAGAAGTTGGAGAAACATTTTATAGCAGAATGAACCAAAGGCTATGAAGTATAAAGAAGTTGGGGTGCCTGCTGGTTCTCAAGGAAGGGTGTGATTGAATAGTTTTGTAGACCAAAAGGGACCTGAAGCCTGCTACCCAGCCAGTAGAGGTATTGTTCTTACTTTCTTTAATGCAGCTCCTGATTTAGATAGAGAGCCTTATGTGTGGAAGCAGAGTTGCGAGGGTAACCATTTGTTAGACCGCTAAGACCTTCCCAATTTTCTCTGACATAGAGACAGCAAATAATTTTGGAACTTATTTTTAGGATTTAAACTACATGGTATATAATCAGAAAAGTGAGTTAAACATGGATCTCACATAATAAGTCACCATGTAGTTCACTGTTATCAGAGGTTACGAAACACTTAGCTTCTGCCTGTTTCTAGTCATTCTTTCATGAGTTTGAGTGTCTTTTAAGTTATAGTTGCTCAAAAATTTGCAATTGTTATTGGAAAGAGATTTGGTCTTCCATCATTTTGGAAAAAGATTTTGCGTCATTGATATGTTATTGTTTGATATTTTAATATAAACATGTTCAAACATAAGAATTTTAAAAATCATGTAAAAGACATGCATACACCAACATCTAGATTTTTAGAGTTTGCATTTTGCTACATTTGTTTCATTACACATCCACTTATCTATTCATCTGTCTTTAATCCATCAAATCTTCTTTATGCCTTCAATGTCAGTCTCAGACCTCAGTGCACTTCATTCTCATGCACATATTCTGAAAGTCAATGCAGCAGTATTAGCTGCTCTATTGGTTGTAAGGTATATAAAAACCTGAAGTCAAAGTTGGTACTACAGTTTTTGACCAAACTATCTGGAAGGAAGACTTGAATACTAAACTTAAAAAGAGCAATTTTTACATGAATGTGAAAAGCATGATTCATGAGTTGTTTAGTTTTAGAACCGATTTAGCCATCCAAGTATTCATTAGATATTCATATTAAGAACACATTCTAAAGACCAAGCTTAAAGCTATATATCTCCATCATTAGCTTTCATCTTCATGTTCTATCTTAAGCCAAAACACAGAGTCTGAGATACAGATGTGTCTGTTAACGTTTATTGGATGAATCAGTGATTTAATAAATGAGAAAAAGTTATTTGAAAATTTTAATTATCATTAACTTTAAAGTAGTGTGGATTTTCATGGAAAAGTTTTATTAGTGTTGGGGAGTTTTCTCAGTTTTCTTACTTCCATGGTTTGAATGTCTCAAAAGGCCCTTGTGTTGAAGAATAGCTGTCAACCTGTGGCTATTGGGAGATGGTAGAAATGATTAAGATGTGTGATGAAGTGTAGGGTTTTAGTTTTGGGGAATGCCCTAGGAAAGTATTGTAGGATGATGCTCTCTTCCTCTCTCTTTTGCATCCTGGACATGAGGTGAATATGTTTATTCCACCAGGCACTCCTGTCATTATGTATAGCCTCTGCACAGGCTCAAAAGCAACAGGGCCAATCAGCCATGGACTGAAACCTCCAAAACTGAAAGTCAAAGTAAGTCTTTCCTATTTCTCAGTAGATTATCTTAAGTATTTTGATATAGTAACAAAATGTTAATTAATACACCTATGATCTACTTAAATTACTTTCAGGGATTTCTATTGATAAGGAAAAGTCATGTTGTTAATGGTTTCTCTTTGTGTTTAGAACAGATGATTAATTTTGGTAATTTTGATTCATAGTTTTATTTTTCCATCATGAAATTGACAGCTTAAAATTTTATTTATTTATTGCCACATAATTACTTTATGTTTGCAAGTATCTGGTTATTGAAAATATAAGCAACTCATAATATAAATTAATGTCTCTTTACTAAGTTTGAGATAAATAATGGAATGTTTCATTTTATTTTCACTTCGTAACTGGATTTCCTAGTTACATTCTTCTAGCATACATGTAAATAAATAATTTAAACTGTGAAAAAGGAATAATATTTCAAATGTGACCAAAGGTTAGTAACTAAAGGATATAACATCTTGTATTAATTTCCATCTGTAAATTTCATGGTGCAAATATGGAACATTACATAAGGTCAGTTTGTTTATCTAGTCCTAGAGGATAAACTTAACCCAAGCTTAACTTACTATTGTTTTAAAATTTATTGTTCAAGGACTCATTATATTCAATGCTTTGAATAGCATTACCCTTCTTTAAAAAGCCACAAAACTATTTTTCATGTTCTAATTAACTTTTTATTATTTATACAATAACTGGAAAATGCTGCTGTAATTACTAGCTGTGTCAATACTTTTGATGGCTCTCCTAATTTTGTACTCAAGGAAAAACAGTATCTGATCCTGTTCCTTTTGCATAATTAATAGCCAAAGTGTTACTAATCATATTTTGACTAGTAGTATATTATGACTAGTAGGCAGTCAATATTCTAATTCTTTCATAATACCTAAACCTTATATTAAAAAGTTTTCAAAAAGACACTGAAACTTTCTCTTTATCTATTTGTTATATTTAGACTATTTTTTCTTATAAAAGTTTTTAACTCTGGTTACAGTAATTATTTTTTGGTATGATAGTAAAGACATCTTAGATTTAAACTGATAACTTTAGCATAAGTCACTTTCCAGTCATTCTTAAACACACTGCAGCACTGATAGTCATCAGGGCTATTTTTCATGATATCTTTTAACATATTTCAAGGTCAGAATATGTTGCTCTGTGACTGATTGCCCCTGCATTAGAAAAATTTAGGAAGACAAGGTTTCCCCGTCTTTTATATTTTAATATCTGGAGTATCTTCCATCTGTCAGTTTTTGTCTGTAATTTAGATTTTCTAAAGGTAGGTTGAAAAGCTTCTTTTATTTTTGCTTCTAACCTATGATTTCATTCAGAAATCTCTTTGTCCATAAAATAACTTCTTTTTAATTGACTTGCACTTCATGATCAATAGTGTCAATATATGTCATAAAGGTAGGTAAAGTTGCAGGATACTCATATCCAGTTCTAGTAACAATGACTTTAGTGCAAATAGTAAAATAAATCCATGTATTTAATTGGATCCCTAACTTGAGCTCCAAAGCATTTTATGGTTTAGGCATGCAGATATGAAACAGAAAGGGAATTTTTTTCACATGTAAAACTAGATTGAAATTAAAGCAAATAGCATTCACTTGTGGGTAATTTTTCAACCTGATAATAGTGAAAAAGAAAGAATTTTTAATTAATAGCACTATATAACTTTAGTGATTTAAATGAATTTCTTTTTATTATTGAAGAAATGTAAACAAATGTTAACGAGAATTACTAAAGTGTTAAGATATTCCATGAGGATTAGAAAGAAGATAAAAGAAAAATACTAGGGATATATTAGTGAAGTGAGAAGGAAAGAATAGAGCAAAGGAAGTTATAAATGTGGGTCAAATAACATGCAGTAAGATATAAATGGAAGCAGGCTAGTGAGCATAATAAACCTAGAAGGTGCATAAACGAGTTGAAGGTGGGTACAAATCTTTCAGCATGGAATCTTCTCTTGCAGTTAACTATGTATAATAAAGGAAGAGCAAGCATTAGAGACTTCTTTGGGAGTATCTGTTATAAATGATATAAGTAAATATGGAAAGCACTTTAAGAACACAGAAATGATACATCCATCAGGATCTTTGAGCCCATGAAACCAACATAAAATAATTATAAATGCATTAGAATATATGATGTCTTACAGTGGTACATAGAAGTGACTTTGTATCAATGAATGTTTTGAGAGTCAATGGAATACTCTATTAGCCACATGTGGTTCTCATGTCTATTGTTTTTATGTGTTTTTGTCTTTTTTTTGTGAGAAAGAACTATGTAAGGTTATATTCTCTGAACACTTTATTACAATATTAAAGGTATGTCTAATTCCTTGCATTGACATTGTTATTTCACACTTACAGTTGCCTCTGTTGGTTTAACATCAGTGACTATAAGCTATCTTTCTCTGACTTCTGGTTTCTCACTGTATCAAAAAAACACTACCTCCAGTATATACTGTTATTATATAACAGAGAGCAATAAATTTGGTCTTCTGTGTGACATTTCTAGAATTTGAACATCATGGATAACAGGAAGAAAGCTAGCAGACAAGCCTGAAGAAAAATCAACTGCTTTGTCCTCAAGAGTTTTTGCCCTTATGAGACAGTCAAAACCAATTTACATATGACCACATTTTTTCTTTGCTAAATCATATTTACTTAAAAATGATTACAATTAACTTAAATTGCTTTCCATCTTTACTTACATCATTTATAATTGATACTCTCAAAGAGCTTTCTCATTCTCATTTTTCCTTTATTATACATTGTTAAATGCAAGAGAAGGTTCCATGCTGAAGGATTTGTACAGTTTCCCTGCACTCACCTTCAACTTGTTTACCATTTTCTACTTTTACTATGCTCAACAACATCCTTTCTTCCATTTATAGCCTACCATATGTTATTTGACTCAAATGTTTAACTCCCTTTATTCTATGTTCTTTTTCTTTTTTCACTTGGCTCAAAGATAATACATCCTTAGTATTTTCCTTCTGTATTATAAGCCCTTTTGCTAATCTCTGTTTGAAGGTTTTTCTGTACCTCCACAATCTCTAAATATGGAAATGCCACAGGGGTAGATACTCATTCTTATTTAATTTTGTTTTGTCTACTCTTAAACCCTTTATATTCATCTCAAATTTTATCTCTAAGTGCTATGCATATAATAAAGGTTCCCAAATGCAGTTCTTAGTGTTCAGAACACAACTCCACACTTTCACGTCAGTGCTGTACAGTAGAACTTCTGTGATGATGTTGATGTTGTGTATCTGTACTCTTCATTGTGTTAACAACTAGTCACATAGGATAATTGTGCATGTGAAATGTAACCTGCTATTGGAACCAAGGAACTGAATTCTTGATTTGTTTAATTTTAATTAATTTGTGTTAAAATTGTCATTGGCTAGTGAATACTACATTAGGCATGGGTAGTGAATACTATATTAAGCAGTATACTTATATATTAATAACTTCTAATTACTAATCCAACCTAATGACTTGGGTGTTTAGTATGAAACATGGTACAACCATTATTCTTCTCCTGTCTCTCAGTCACATCCAATCTTATAAAACTGTTACATTTATTCTAAAATTACATGGAAAATCTGACCATTAAAACCATCTCATCTATAGCTGGGCACTTGTGGCCCAGGCCTGCAATCCTACCTATTCAGGAGACAGAGATCAGTAGGATCACAATTTAAAGCCAGCCAGGGCAAGTAGTTTGGGAGACCCTGTCTGGAAAATACCCTTACCTGGCTAGCAAGTCTGATGCCCTGAGTTCAAACCTCAGTACCACCCCCCTATAAAAAACAAGTCTCAACTGTGATCACCCTTGAAAAATCTATCATCATTTTTAATTCATTTGAAGAGTTGGGAAAGGCAGAGCATTTTTCTATGTGTTGTTCTTAGTAGACTAAGTAGAATACATTCCAAAGAAATAACCAGGCTATCTCACTCTTCTGCTTGGAAGTTTCAAATGTATTCCTGTCTCAATGAGGCAAGGGCCAATTCCTTCACAATGATCTACAAGGTCTTATCATGCCTCTCTAACTTCACTGCTTTCTTCATCCTTGCCTCCTCTAGTTTAGTAAACTTTCCATGAACGTATTCTTATTTCCAGCTAGAAAGTCATTTAAATATCTTTCCCCTATAATCTAGCATCTAGTTACAGATCTTTGAGTAAGCTTATTTTTTTCATAAAACTTGTCCTTAGTAACTTCTTTAAAATGGCAAGCTATCACCCATATCCATGGGTTCTTATAGAACTTATAGAATCTAATCTCTCTTTTCTATGTAATTCCAGACAATTTTCATCACCTCACAAAAAACAAATCTGTAATCATAAGCATTCATTCCTAATATTCTTTTTTTCTCATTTCCCACACAATCTGTGGATACCAAAGACCTTTTAAATGAAAACTATAAACTACTGAAGACATCAGAAGGTGGAAAGATCTGCCATGCTCATGGATTGGTAGAATCAACATTGTGAAAATGGCCAAACTACCCAAAGAAATCTACAAGTTCATTGCAATCCCTATCAAAATCCCAATGACCTTCTTTACATACATAGAAAAAAAAATCAATCCCAAAATTCATATTGAAACACAAAAGACCTTGCATATCCAAAGCAATTCTCAGCAAAAGGTCCAATGCTGGAGATACCACAATTCCCAAATTCAAACCATATTACAGAGCCATAATGATAAAAAGAGCATGGTATTGGCACAAAAACAGATATGACCAATGGATTAGATTAGAAGACCCAGACATAATCCCATGCAGCTATAGCCAATGGATTTGTGACAAAGGAACCCAAATCACATAAAAAAGAAAAGACAGCTTCTTCAACAAATGCTGCTGGAAAAACTGGATCTCCACATGGAGAAGATTGAAACTGATTCCTGTTTCTCATCCTATACCAATATCAACTCAAAGCAAATCAAATATCTTAATATAAGATCTGAAACTTTGAGAAAACTATAGGAAGTAGTAGGAAATACCCTGGAACATATAGGCATAGGAAAAAAATTCCTAAATTGAACTCCAGTGGCTCAGCAACTAAGAAAGAATGAACAAATGGGACTACATCAAACTAAAAACCTTCTGCACAGCAAAAGAAACAATCACTAGACTTAAGAGACTGCCTACAGAATGTGAGAAAATCTTTGCCAGCTATCAATCTAATAAGATACTAATATCAAGAATCTACAGGGTACTCAAATCATCCTCCAAAGAATCAACATTCCAATGAAGAAATGGGCACATGAATTGAATACGGATTTTTCAAAGTAAGAGGTACAAATGTCCTACAAATACATGAAGAACTGTTCAACTTTTCTTCAATGTTAACTTCCTAGGCTATAAAAAGAAATGAAAATCAAAACTACACAAAGATTTCATCTCATCCCAGTTAGAATGGCCATGTTCAATAGCAAAAACAACAACAAATGCTGGCAAGGATGGGATGAAACAGGAACTCTTATACATTGTTGGTGAGAATGCAAATTAGTACAACCACTATGGAAAGCAGTATAGAGAATCCTCAAAAATTAAAGATAAAACTGATATATGATCCAGTGGTACTGCTCCTGAGTGTACATATTTAAAGAAACATAAATCCAGATACGATAAAGATACCATGTACAACAATGTTTATCACAGAACTTTTCACAATAGCCAAGCTATGGACATAACCCAGATGCTCTACAACTGATGAATGGTTCAAGAAAATGTAGTAAGCATATATACATGTAATGTATTTGTATATATACAATGGAGTTTTATTCAGCCATCAGGAAGGATGACACCATGTGGTATGTTGGTAAATGGATGTAATTGGAGAACATCTTGTTAAGTGAACTAAGTCAAGTTTAGAAAGATGAAGGCTGCATGTTTTCTCTCATATGCAGAAGATAGATCCAAAGAATAAACATGTACATGAAAACTAACATGATCATATACAAATATATATGTAGAACATGTTTGTAATAGTATAACAACATTATGGAACTGAGGGAAAGAGAGAAAAGAAAAAGGAATGATAGAGTGTCAACAATACCATAATACACAGCATCTGCTTAGGTAGAGGATATAAGGATATCTATTGAAAGCTGTTGAACAATGGGTGATGGGAGGTAAAGGGGTAAAGGAGAGTAACTGAAGGGGTTGAGATGACAAAATGAAGTATACTCACAGTGGGGATATATTAAGAAATCCCTTCAAAATCAACTTGGATATTAGATTGCAGGCATGAGCCACTGCCACTTGGCCTTCCACTTAATACCTAAGAACAAGAGTTGAGTGATTAAGGTCATTTCAGGAAGCATTGCAAGTGTACAAGGCAGTCTATATTTGTAGGAATGTTTCAGAGCTTTAAGAATCCCTGAATGTACATGTCACCCCCAGATTTTCTCTGCAAAAATTTTTGGTCAACCTCTCCTTCAATTAACTGAAAACACTATAACACACAATTGTAGTATCAGAAAATTTTCATTGATCATTTTTGACAAATTCCCTGAAGATAGAGATATTTGCAACAGAGTGAGCTAAAAGGTCAAATAAGACAAGATGTGAGAATGGGGCTATTCATTCATCTGTCAGTTCAAATAGCGATAATTTTCTAAGAATGAGCCTTTTGGTAAGCTCTAAAGTCCTCTCCTCCCTCCTGTTGACATTTTTAATAGTAACCATATTTGGGAAATTCTTGGTTTTTAGATTATCATGAAGCTGGTGAGAAAGCAATGCAATTGGACCAAATCAAAAAGTCACAAAACTGTTCTTAGCAAGATCATGTTTTTTTATGGAATCAACACTTTTTGGGTTATGAAAATTAATTTACAGCGTTCTGAAAAATTAATTTTGAACATTTTTCCTAGGCCTCATTATTTTTATTGGAAAAGTTATGTTTGAGAGGTTCTTATTGCATCATCATAGTAGTATGAAAACTTTGAGATTATGCTATTATGATTAAATAAATAGTGGATAGTCTCTAAAATTGAAGAAGGGGAATCTACTTTAGCATATCTGAAGGTGATATTTAAAAATTGAGTTCATTAAAGTTTCAATAATTTGAAAAATATTTAGATTCTCATTTTTACAATTATAAATTGGAAAGCATACTTAATGGTTCACACCTATATAGTTTATTTTTATAGATTACTTATTACATACTAATTATCATATAATAAGGTCTTGAAACAAAATAACTTTTTTTTATTCATTTATTTACATGTACATACATTGTTGGGCCATTTTTCCCTCTGCCCCCTGCCCCCTCTAACTCCCCCCCACCCCCCTTCGCATCCAGACAGGACCTGTTCTGCCCTTATCTCTAAATTTGAAGAGAAAACATAAGCAATTATAAGAAAAACAAAGCATTTTTGCTAGTTGAGATAAGAATAGCTATACGGAAAGATTGCTAGCATTGCTTCCATGTACAAATGTGTTACAACCCAAGTTGATTCATCTCTACCTGACCTTTTCACTAGTTCCTGATCCTATTCTCATATTGACCTCTGTTGCTTTAAGGTTTCTGTATAAGTTCCTCTGCAGGGGAGACATCAAACACTTCCTGTTTTGGGTTTCTAATCTATCCCCATACTTCCAGTATGTGCTCTCCCCTTAGCATGTGACCCAAGTCCAACCACATTGCTATATTTGCACTAGATCTAAAGTCTGCATATAAGGGAGAACATATGATTTTTAGTGTTCTGATCCTGGCTAACCTCACTCAGAATGATGTTCTCCAGTTCAATCCATTTACTTGAGAATAGTAAGATTTCATTCTTCTTCATGGCTAAGTAAAATTCTATTGTGTATAAATAATACATTTTTTCTGGTACAACGGCCTTCTCCAGTGTGCTCAGTGTACCCTGCCCTCTCCGCTATGTATTCCTTTTCAGTTCTTTGTTTATTACTCAGTTTTTTTGTTTTTTTGCAGGGCAGGTGTCAGTCTGTCCAGGGTGCTATGCTGCTTTATCCCAGGGGTAGCTGTGGGAATACTGCATGCCACTTATTTGCCACCTGTTGGTCTGTGCCTCCTAAGCAGGTTTAGAGCCAGCATATGGTGGCACAGGAGTCCTCTTGTTTTCTCAGTGTAACATGGCCTTGGAGAGCTTTGTATGGGCTGGGGGGTCAGGGTGTTACAGTTTTGCTTCTTCTTGGTGGTTTTTTTCTGCCAGCGTGGCTCCAGTGTCTCAGCAAAATTTTTGATTTACAGAGCTCACACTGTCTGCTTCCTCCCTCTAGTCGCCATCTTCGATTCCCCCTCAAAATAACTTTTTAAATGTTTACAATAACCACATGAGGAAATAGAAAACACAAGTGAGGCATAAATATTATAGGTACTTGAACAAAATACATATTTCCTGAGGGAGAGGCAAAGATTGAATGGGGAATCTTAGTGTGGAGTGCAGAGACCCGGCTGGCCATCATCTAATTCCATATTCTGAATATAGAGTAGTATTTCTCTGGATATTCCTATAAGGTGCAGAAAGAGGTATTTAGAGGGCCCTGGTCATCTGGATGGGTCTTAACATGAGGAAAACACAGAGATTTTCATAAACGTTGAATTGTATATAACTTTTGCCTTTTCATTATTTTGTCATCATTAAATGTGGTAGAGACTATAGTTCATTGTTCTAAAATTTTAAGTATATACCACTCTAAGATATAGGCATAAAAAATTAAGCTTATTCCTTAACAACAACAAAAATTTCTTATAAGTCTAGTCAGCTAACAGTCAGGACTTCAGTGAATTAAATATTATTATGACTTGAATATGAAATGTCTCTTGAAGACTCATGGATTGAAGGCTTGATTACCAGTTCATGACACTATTTTGAGAGGTGATAGAAATTTTAGGAGGTGGGACCTGGTTGGAGAAAATAGGTTACTAGGTGCATGCCTTTGAAGGATATATTATTTTGGCTTCTTGCTGTCTTTGTACTTGCTGGGTGCCTTGAGATGAGCAGTTTTCCTCTGCCATGAACATATACCATGATAATTTTTGTTGCCATAGGTCTAAGAAACAATGAAGCCAGCTGACCATGGACTGAAACCTCTAAGTCCATAAGGAATCCTCTGATTTCTTCTTTAAATTGTTTCTCTCAGGGTTGGTGGAGTGGTCTAGTGGTAAAGTGCCTGACTAGCAAATGTGAGGTCCTGAGTTCAACTCAGGTACAAATAGTTTCTCTCCAAAGTTTATCATAACAAAGAAAAATCAGACTAACACACTGAGTAATATAGGGCAGAAAGCCTCCTTGGAGTCTTAGCACTTTACCAAATCATTGAAATTTCTCCAAAACAAAATTTCTTGGTAGCTACTATGGTATGCAAAATAAGGTAGGTTAAAAAAAAAGTGCTGACTTACCATTTTATTGAAAATCCAGTATATTATGAATTAACAATTTAATATTTAGGAGCTCCGTGTTCTAGTTCAACTCTAACTCTGGCCCCTTTCTTGAAAAATAATTTCATCATTTCAGTTCTCAAATTCCTTAAATGAAAATGGAAAGTTTAGGTAGATCACCTTTAATATTCATTCCTATCCACATAATCTATGAGGGTCAAATATATGGAAATGAATATTATAAATTGCAAAAATATAGTTTTTCAGTTTCTTTTTATATGTAAATATTTATTAATTATTAAGAATATAAAACCACAGTCCTAGCCTCAAAAATAAATAGCAAACTTATTACAAGTTTAAAATGTTCAGATAAGAATAGATCAATAATAGTTTGGTACAGTTTGAGATTTTATCATTAACCATGTAGACAGTTCTCATAGTTGATGAAAATGCAACTGAAGTGGTGTTTAATTGGAAATTTCTTGATTAGCCACTGCAACTCTAATGAATGCAAATTTCAACACTTTCAAAATTATATCCTACTGTGTGAATCATTTTTATGCAATCAACAACAAAATGGAATACTGATTTACCAAAATGGTGTTAAAAGTTATTATTTCATTGTTAATTTAATCAAATTTCATTTTCTATCATTTAAAAAAGCAAATTTTTCATATGCTTTTGTTTATATAACATAGATTCCTCTGGAATGGTAACTCTAAGCTAGTAAAATGTAAATAAAACAGAAATAAATTGTATTTTAATCTTTTAAAAAAACAAATCAGTAAGAAACAATCTAATTGCATAGGTATCTTGTTTCATTTACCCAAACAACATCTATCAAGCACAGTGTTTAATATCACTAGATATTAAATTAAGATCCAGCACCTTGTCCTTAAAGTTCACAACAATGCATATTATAAAAAAGGAACCATTTACAGAAGCTGAGGGAGGTTTTATGTTTATAAATATTCCAGACCAAACATGGTATGAAAGAGTTGGAAAGTGACTTAAATTCTTCAAATTCAATTTTTTTTATTTTTGATTACTTAAATTAAGAAAATTAACTCCTTCATTTCCTGCAGATGAATTTGTAAAACTCATAACCTGCTGGCAGAGTGATGGACGTGAATTAGTAAAATATTCTACGTAAACTGGTTAAGTGACTTTTTGCTTTTAATAAGAATTTAAAACATAATAAACATTTTGGAATATGCTTAGTTCAGTCCTGAATTTAGATGCAGTATGAGACTAGGCAGAATTTACATATTTTTATTTATTTATTTATATTATTCATTTATTCATATGTGCATACAATGTTTGGGTCATTTCTCCCTCCTGCCCCTGACCCCACTTGCAGGCATGACTGTGCTGCACTTTTCTCCAGTCTGTTGAAGAGCAAAAGAATGTAGATATTTTTAAGTAGAAAAGGTATCATGAGGAAGGACTCATGTTAACGGACTTAAGTTGCTGTCTTGAGGTTCATCAAAGATTTGTATTTATGTCTCAAATGTAATAGTCTTAGCATTAAAATATTTCAATACTTTATCTCTATTTTCTTTTTTTTGAGTGGGACTGGTGTTTACACTCGGGGCTTCATTCTTGCAAAGCAGACACTACCACATACGCCATGCCTACAGTCCTATTTACTCTGGTTATATTAAAGATGGTTTCATGAACTGCTTGCCCAAGCTCACTCTGAATTTATAACCTCCTGATTCTCCAAAGCAGATAGGATTACAGGCATGAGCAACCTTGTGCCCATGCTCTATTTTCTCCTTATTCAAGAATTATTATGTAAGAATTTATCACAGTGGTTTATATGATGCTAACTCAGTTAAACATGGATTTTTAAGGAATTGATATTGTGCATTTCAGTGGCAGGACAGATTACTGAAATACAGGCTTAAAATAAACTCAAATTAAAAATACTGGAGTATGTTAGAGTAAGAAAATATGATATGAATATGTCAGTACAGTTCACATTCATTTCTGGAATTCATCATACACTATGAAAAATCATGAACCAACATGAAAAGAAAACTACACAGGTGTGTTTACCAGAGTGTAAAATCCTTAATGATATTTCAAATCCTTTAACTTACATACACATCTGTGTACATGTACATGTGTAATGTGTGCACATATCCTCATGCATATATTGTTACATAGTATTACATTTACTTCATAGGTATAATAAACATATGTTTGTGTACATTTGTGTCTTAATGTGTACTTCATATGTCACAGAAATAAATATGGTTTTATCTCTCAATATCTATCAAAGACAGTCTTTTTACAGAAATCACTACAAATGAGCACACACATAATGAGGACTATATGTACATATATATACATACATAAACTTTTACTTTCAGCCTACTTGGAAGCTATTACACATATGAATGTGTAGGTAGGTGTTTATATTTAAAATATTCAAAATCTGCTTGCACTCACTAATGAAAGATCTTAGATACAGAAATGTTACTTTTCAAATTTGTGTTTTTCTTTCTTTGTCAATCTTTTACATCTTGAACACTCACGCCCTACGTTTTTCTGAACTTGAAGACACTCTAATTTTAGGCACCTACATTGTAACAGAACCATTTTATTCTTCTACAGGCACCTTTTATTTATAGGCTTTGTCATTTTCTTTTGATGTGGATACTTCCATTGTACACTACAAAGTAACACTTCCTTACCCTTAATTCTCTAGGAAATGCTTCTTTCTCTTTGTTTAGTGTTAACCCAATCAATGAACCTCTTGCTTTACCTGAAGCCATATGTTTTCTGTCTGCCCCTTAAATCTAGAATCAAACAGTGCTTGAAACACAGAAGCCACACAACAGTTGTTTAAGTAAAGGAGATAGACAGTCTGAAGTGATGTAGGGGAAGAGTCATTCCCTAATTGAGTCAGAGGTGAAAGCAGCTCTTTCTTCCAGTAAAAACAACATGATTCCCCTGTGTAAAACTATTTAACATCCTCTAATCCCTGACACAGCAACATATTTTGCCAATTAACCTCTTAAAGTTAGCAGTGAAAATTCACTAGACTTTCTTTTAATTTTTTAAGGGCTCTCAGAAGTATATGTGAAAACATCTTTGGTTCAGTTGGGAAGATTTTGTTTCTATCTAATAATTGAATTTTGCTGAACTTTAAAGGAGTTTGGTAAACTACTGTAGAATTCATAGGAGCGTCTTTTACTTATTTGGCTGGCATTTATTTTATCTGATTCTGTTGTTTGAAATCATTATCTCATTCACTGTTGGCTTAACAAATATTATTAATTATCAAGCATTTTGCTAGTTTCTAAGAATAATATACTATGTGCCCTTAAGTTTACAGTCTAGTAATAGTAGGGATAGCCAAAAGAAGAGAAAATTGCAATATTCATTAGTAAAATAATAGTTTTCTTTCTTCTTTCTCAGCACCGTACAAAATACCTTAAAGTGCCTAATTAATAAAGAGTAGAAATTTATTTCTCACAGTTCTGGAACCTGGCATGTCCACTTATACAGTGTCAATAGAATTAGTGGTTGGCAAGGGCATCTTCTTAGTATTCTCACATGATAGAAGAGGTATAAAGGAAAAAAAGAGATAATCCTGTTTCCTTACAAAGCAGAAGAGGTGCTTGAAAAACTTATTTTATAAGGTTATTAATCCAATTTATGAGTACTCTGGCCTCATTATTTAATCACTTCCCAAAAAGTACACCTCTCAATATTATCATCTTGAGGTTTTTATTCTAACATGAGAATTTGGTGGGGGATATATTCAAATTATAGCATAGGAATAAATTATAGATTTGGGGGGTATGCATCGAATTTTACTTATCCCATCCTGGTGAGAGAGGAGACAGGAATAGCTATCTCAAATAGCATCTAAGCCATGATTTTCGATACACTATATATCTTGTTACTTAGATGATGGATAGAAAACATGTTCCAGTGGGAAAGCATCAAAGATAAAGCCAGACACTACTTTAAGGAATATGGTCAGATTTTAATCAATTATATATTTCTACAATGGGAAAATAGTTTTCTATGTGCTGAATTCAAGTTTGATTTCTACAGAGGTGACTGAGTATTTTAATGGGAGAATGAGAGAATAAGGAGGGTTGTGACTGCAGTCAGGAAGTTAAAAGTGACAGGGAATCCCATCCACATTTGTTAACTTGCACTTCTTGAAATTTAGGCCCCTTTGTTTTCATAGGGGGTGTGACACAGGGACCATATTTTCAAATGTTGATGAGGGAAAAAAAGGCACCAAATTATTTTAATGGTTTTGAGTTTTCTCAGGCAAGCACTTTAGGACAAGCGGTAGTCATTCTAAAGATGCAGTATCGATCAGTTTGAAACTATGGTAATGTTTTGCTGAAGTCTTTATAAGACAGGTGAGGCCTAATTGAAAAGAAGGCTTTGAGTACTGATTGGAGTTGGGATAAGGAGAGAATCTCCATCAAGAATTTTGCCCATATAACAATAAAGATGCATCAAAATATGCTTGTTTTAAGTATTTAAAGCAATTTTATTTGCCAAGATGTACTGATTAAGATGCATTAACAAATTAAGACACCTTAATGATTTGATACATCAGTTTCATTTCTCTCATATACCAAGTTAGCTCTGTATCCCACTGACTTTTATGACAGCTCCCTCCCAAGTGGAAACGCAAAGATATTATGATTCTGTCTTATCAACAATGGCTGCCAGGTGTCTGCAACAAGAAAGGAAAGAACAGGAGGGTCACATAGGATATTTTCATTACCGAAACCTAGAAACTATCATTGTCTTTTAGGCTAATAATTTGTCATACAAAATTAACCACATCATAACATCATTTGAATAAGGTTACCCAGAATGTGGTGATTAAAAATATCTAAATTAATGCACCTAAATTAAATAAACCAAACATGCAAATCTTGGAGAAGGAATTAACCAGAAATATATCTGGGTATGTTCATGACAGAAATTTATGCAACTTTACTTTTTGATACCACTATCAATAAGGCTCATCTCCTTGTATATTTCAATGTTTCTTTGTTTTCAGGTCTCATGTTTCTAACAGAAAGAATCCAATTGTCTCTGATCTGTCTGTTACCTCTTTTTAGATCAAATTGCTTTGGCAACAGAGGTTCTGCCAAAATAGATGGGTATTTCTTCACATCTCAACTCTATTTTACAAGGACCATTCTGAGGGAGAAAATACTATGGAAAATTAGTTGTAGGAGTATTTGTTAGAATACATCATATGACTATTAATGATAATGATAAGGTGAGAGTAGTACAATACCCTATAAGGTAATCATTTGTTTTCAGATGACTACCAAGTATCATACTTTATCTGACAAACAACCTCTTTCAGCCACATGACAGTTGTCCTTCTCTTCAGACAAGAACGAGCAGATGATAAAGGCCATTGAAGATATCAAGTACCAAATATAATATATAAGATTTTAGGAATGACATAGGGAGAAAATACAATAATGTTGAAACTGTCTCTACCTTTTCCTCACCATTATAGAGTTGAAAAGAAATTAGAACTACAAGTAAGGGAAAGTAGGAAAGTTTAGACATAACCTGTTCTCTATCACACATTTTCTAGTCAAAACAGAATTTGTTTTTCAAGGCAGTGGAAAAGGAAAGTCTTGAAAGGCAGAGGTACTCTCCAGGTTGAATCAGGGGAATGGAGGGTATAGATTTACATCTGTTCCTTGCCTGAGACTCTAAAGAAAGACAGTCAAACAAATGCTGTCAATGTTAATGTAGAAATCAGTGGACATGTACTTGAGGTGTATATTAGCAGTTGAGGTATATATTAGCAGTAAAGAGCCAAAAATGGAAAAAAGGAAGGATCTTAAAGATAGAAAATATATGCTCCCAAATTTCTAAAGTGGTGATTGAGTGGAGGAAAACATTCCCATATTCCTCAGGAAGAGAAAGAGCATGTGGTTGAGAATAAGCAATGCCAGTGTCATAAGATGGAGCAGAGTGTGACATATATTATATAAAGTCACCCCGTAGAAGCTTATATGGGGAGATCCCAAGCCAGCATCAAATAAGTGATGCACCAGGAAATCAAAGGATTAACCCCAGCCAAATCCATAATAGAACCTAATCAAAAGCAAAAGACTGAACAGCCTTGCTGAGCAACCACCTTGAACTGTCTGTGCCAAACCTCCAGAGATATATTTTTATCAGTATAAATGCAGAACACTTGTGCCTATCTATAATGGTATTAAACATTCCCTGAATTCCAACATAATCCCATATGAGGTAAGAGGCCAGAGTCTTGATCTGACTAAATACTAAATTAAAGAGACTGGTAAATCACTGGAATTGTGCTAATTTGGTTGAAAGCATCCAGATTAATGTTTTGGTTTCAAACATACTGGTGCTCAGAGTGAGACATTTACATCAGTGCTAGAAATAAAGAACTCACTGGAAACTTGTAACATTATCCTTTTTCAAGTTTCTTAAATTTAAATAAAAAGCAGAAATGTTAGTATGTCACATTTTAAAAGGCATTATGCAAATATACTTTGGGAAATTACATTAATTACATGTTACAATAAAGGGAAGACAAATGGCTATGAAGTTCTCTGCTTTAGACTTTGAAATTAACCATATTAAGCACAGAATATAGGTTTTCTCTATATGGAAAATGGTTGTGAGTGACGGTTTCTTATAACTTCATACGGTCCCAAATGATTGTATCATCAGAATGTAATTTAGTTTACATATATTAATTTATGCATAGGAATATAATGTAAGCTGATAGAAGTGGTTATGATTTACTACTCTGTGCTAATTAAATTAAACAGAATATTTTATCCAACTAGTGCCCCAAATTTAACAATAAAGGGAGAAAAGAACTTACAGATAAATTGGAATTTACTAATTAATTAATCTGATTGTTTCTTCTGAATATAAATGTTCTCATCTCTGGAATGGAAGAATGGCTGAATAAACTAAGTTTTAAGATTCATTCCATCCTCAATATCTTTCAATCTCCTTAAATTGTTATTTCCTGACAGACATTCAAAATTAATTATTTAACCAAAATATTAAATTATTCCCATAATAGTTCAACATACCCAACCATGGAAATAAAGCCTTAAAAACCATAACTTTGCATTTGGAAAGAGTTAGGAAATGAGACCTGTGTCTTTGTCATTGACTCACCCATCAGCTGTTTCTAATTTTCAACATATGGTAAGAATAATGACATGAAATCATATTCTATTTTAAATTCAGGTAAAGTAAACAATTTGAATTCACATGTACATGGAAGTGCCACAAGGAAATTTCCTATCTTAAGCAAGCAAAAATTTCATGTTTGTTCTTTTACAAAATCAGAGAACAGAAGGATGAAACAGGCTGGCTTGGGGCACCTCTTGAAACTATTCCAGGAACAGGGGAGTGGAGAATGGTGGAGGGAGTAAATTCAAGTACGATATATTTGATATATTGTAAGAACTTATAAAACTACCACAATGTAACTCAGCAGAAAAAAAAAAAACAAAAACAGATTTTCAATACTGTTCTCTACACTGGATTTATTGGTATGCTAAATTTATTTTACCATAAAAAAATTGCAAAATATGGTTTATGTAGAACTTCATCCCCTATTATATGTTTCATTTTTTTAATTTAATTTTATTGTTGTTACATTTACTTATATGTATATACATTATTTGCGCCACCTCCCACCCATCTGCCTCTGGGCAAAACATGTTTTTCCATCTTGTTCTCCTATTTGTTGAATAAAAAACATATAAGATGAAAATAGTGTTTTTACTAGTTTGAGATGAAGATAGATATACAGGGAGATTCCTTGTGTCATTTCCATTCATATGTTTATAACAACCCAAATAGGTTCATCTCTACCAGACCTCTTCACTACTTCCTAGTCCCCTTCCCATAGTGGCCTTAGCCAGTTTAAGATTAATATATTCGCTCCTATATAGTGAGCATATCAACCAGATTCAAGATTTTGGTTTCTTTTCATTTCCCTATCCCTCCTGTGCATAGTCTCCCCTTAGTGTATGACTCATATCCAATAATATTACTGCATTTCTTTAAGGTTGATAATATGCAAGTGAGGAAGAGCATGTGTTCTGAGCCTTACTAATTTCACTTCAAGGTGATGTTCTCTAGTTCCATCCATTTACCTTCAAATGACAAAATTTCTTGTTTGTGGCTAAATAAAATTCCATTATGTATAAATAGCATATTTTCTTAATTCACTCGTCAGTAGTGGGATACCTTGGCTGTTTCCATAGCTTGGCTATTGTGAATAGTGCTGCAATAAAAATGGGTTTGCAGGTGCCTTTGTAGTAATCTGAGTCACGTTCCTTCAGGATAACCCTATAAGTGGCATTACTGGATCGAATGGCAGATCTATTTGTAGTTTTTTAAGGAGCTTCCATATTGTTTTCCATAGTGGTTGTACTAGCTTACATTTCTACCACAATGTGTGTGGGTTCCTTTTTCCCCTGCATACACACCAGCATTTGATGTTGGTGGTGTTCTTAATGGTAGCAATTCTAACAGGGTGAGGTGGAATCTTAGTGTGGTTTTGATTTGCATTTCCTTTACGGCCAGGAATGGTAAGCATTTTTTCATGTGTTTTTAGGCCATTTGGGCTTTTTCCTTTGAAAAAGTTCTGTTTAGTTCAGTTGCCCATTTCTTTACTGGTTCATTGATTTTGGGGGAGTTACTTTCTTGAGCTCCCTGTATATTCTGGTTATAAGTACCTTGTGTGATACATAACTAGTGAAGATTTTTTCCCATTCTGTGGGTGGTCCCTTCAATTTAAAGACAATTTCTTTTGTTGTGTAGAAGCTTTTTAGTTTTATGTAGTACTGTTTTTCAATCTTTTCTTTTAGGTGATGAGTCCTTTGAGTTCTACTGAGGTAGTCCTTGCTTATACTTATTGCCTCCAGTGTATTCCCTGCTCTTTCCTGTACTAACTTCAGGGTTATAAGTGTGATATTAAGTTCCTTAGTAGATTCTGAGTTCCTTAACAGGAATGGATCTAGTTTCAGTTTCTTGCAGACAGGTAACCACTTTTCCCAGCAACATTTGTTGAAGAGGCTGTCTTTTCTCCATCATATGTTTTTGTCATCTTTGTAAAAAATTAGGTGGGCGTAGCTGAATGGATTCATATCTTGGTCCTCTGTTCTTTTCCACTGGTCTTCATATCTGTTTTTGTGCCAGTACCATGCTGTTTTTATTGCTATGGCTCTGTAGTATAATTTGAAGTCAGATATTGTGATACCTCCAGTTTGCTATTTTTGCTCAGTATTGCATTGGCTATTCACGGTCTTTTATGCTTCCAAATGAACTTTAAGGTAGATTTTTCAATCTCTGTGATGAATGTCATTGGAATTTTGATGGGAATTGCATTGAACATGTAGATTGGGTAGTATGGACATTTTTACTATCTTGATTCTGCCAATCCATGAGCATGAGAGATCTTTCCACCTTCTTTAGTCTTCTTTGATCTCTTTCTTCAATACTTTATAGTTTTCTTTGTAGAGGTTATTTACATCCTTTTCTAAGTTTATTGTTATGTATTTGATTATGGTTTTTGAGGCTATTGTAAATGGAATTGTTTCCCTATAATCTTTGTCAATCTCTTCATCGTTGGTGTATAGAAAGGCTACTGATTTTTGTAAGTTGATTTTGTACCCTGCTACTTTGCTGAAGCTGTTTATGGTGTCTATGAGTTTTTGGGTTGAGTTTTTTGGGTCATTAAGATATAAGATCATGTCATCTTCAAATAGTGATAATTTTCTAATTCTTTACTTTTTGTATTCCTTTTATTTCTCCTTCTTGCCTTATTGTTCTGGCTAGGAATTCAAGGACTATGTTGTAAAGGAGTAGGGAAAATGGGCACCTTTGTCTTTTTCCTGACTTTAGGGGAAATAGTTTTCAGTATTTCCCCAATAAGTATGATGTTGGCTATAGGTTTGTCATGTACACCCTTTATAATGTTGAGGTACTTTCCTTATCTTCCTAATTTTCTTAGAGCTTTTATCATGAATTGGTGTTAAATCGTATTGAAGACTTTTTCTGCATCAATTGAGATGATCAAGTATTTTTTGTCTTTGCTTACATCAATATGCTGTATTATATTTAATGATTTGCATATGTTGAACCTGCATCCTTGGGATGAAGCCAACCTGGTCATGGTGAATGATCCTTCTGATTTGCTGTGGGATTCAGTTTCCCATTATTTTATTGAGGATTTTTGCAACAATTTTCATTAAAGAGATTGGCCTATAGTTCTCCTTTTTGGATGTGTCCTTTCGGTTTTGGAATGAGTGTAATACTGGTTTCATAGAATGAGTTAAGCAGAATTCCTTCCCTTTCCATTTCATGGAAAAGTTTAAGGAGTGTTGGTATCAGTTCTTCATTAAAGGTATGGTAGTATTCATCAGAGAATCCCTCAGGTCCTGGATATTTCTTTTTTGGGAGACTCTGTATTGATGCTTCAATTTAATTACATGTTATAGATTTGCTTAGGTGGTTAATATCCTCTTAGTTCAGTTTTAGATGGTCATAAATATCTAGAAATTTGTTCATTTCTTCAAGATTTTCCAGTTTATTTAATATAGGTTCTCAAAGTAATCCCTCGTGATTCCCTGGTTTTCTTTGGTATTTGTTATTATCTCCCCTTTCTCATTTCTGATTTTACTGATTTTGGTCTTTTCCCTTCTCATTTTGGTCAGATTTTACAGGGGCTTGTCAATCTTGTTTTTGTTTCAAAGAACCAGCTTTTTGTTTCACTGATTCTTTGTATTTTTTTTTTTTTGGTGTCTATTTCATTAATTTTGGGCCTAATTATAATTATTTCTCTTCTTCTGCTTGTTTTGGTTTTGCTTGTTCTTGTTTTTCCAGGAGTTTGAGATGTAGCATTAGGTCATTTATTTGAGATATTTCTGTCCTCTTAATATATGTATTAATGGCTATAAACTTTCCTCTTAGGACTGCATTTACTGTGTCCCTCAGGTTCTGATAGGTGGTGTTTTCATTTTTATTAAATTCCTGGAACTTTTTGATTTCCTCTCTTATTTCTTCTATGACCCACTGGTAAGTGAGCAATGTGTTGTTCATATTCCAATTGTTTGGATATTTCCTGCTGCTGCTTTTGTTGTTGAGTTCTAATTTTATTGCATTGTGATCAGATAGAATGCAGAGGGTTATTTCAACTTGCTTATATCTGTTGAGGCTTGTTTTGTTCCCTAAGATATGATCTATTTTTGAAGAAGTTCCATGGGTTGCTGAGAAGAATGTATATTGTGCTGTTGCTGGATTAAATATTCTGTAGAAATAAGTTAGGTCCACTTGTTCTATGGTTTCATTTAGGTGTAGGGTTTCTTTGTTGACTTTTTGTTTGAATGATCTAAATCCCCCAAGTACCTCTGCATTTGGGTCTATATGGCTTTTAAGCCCTTTAGTGTTTGTTTGATGAAGTTGGGTGCACTAACATTGGGTGCATTTAGGTTAATAATTGTTATTTCCTTTTGACGTATTGCCCCTTTTATTAGTATGAAGTATCTTTCTTAGTCTCATTTGACCAAGGTAAGTTTGAAGTCTACTTTGTCTGATCGAAGTATTGCTACCCCTGCCTATTTTTGAGGGCTATTAGCTTGGTAAATCTTCTTCCAGCCTAAGCCAGGATTCATTTCTGTCAATGAGGTGGGTTTCTTGTAAACAACAGATTGTGGTATCTCCTGTTTTAATCAAGTTTGCTAAACAGTGTCTTTGGATGGGGAAGTTGAGTCAATTGACATTCAGTGTTAACATTGATAGGTATGTGATGAATCCTGCCATTTAGCTGTTTTTGTTGTTTAAGGATATGAGTGTGTGGAGCCAAATCAATGCTACTCTCTGATTACTTGTCGTTTTTCTCCTGCAGTTGAATACTTCCCATTCTTTTGTGGTTTTGTTTGCTTTTATCTCTATGTGAAGAATTCCTTGTACAATTCTGTAGTGGCAGCTTGGTGGTAATATATTGTTTTAGTTTCTGTTTATCGTGGAAGACTTTTATTCCTCCATCAATTTTGAATGTTAGTTTTGCTGGGTAGAGTATCCTAGTTGCTGCAATTATTCTCATTTTGTGCCTAGAATATCTTGCTCCATGCCCTTCTTGCTTTGAAGGTTTCTGTTTAGAAATTTGCTGTTATTTTGATGGGTTTACCTTTATAGGTTATTTGTTTTTGCTCTCTTACAGCCTTCAATATTCTTTCTCTGTTCTTTCTGTTGTTTATTTTAATGATAATATGTTGTGGAAAAGTTCTATTTTGGTCAAGTTTTTTTTGGTGTCCTGGTAGCTTTCTGGACCTAAATGGGAAAATTTTTCTGAAGTTTTGGGGAATTTCCTGTTATTATTTTATTGAATATATTATGTATTGCTTTGGCTTGTACCTCTTCTCCTTCTCCAATGCCCATTATTCTCACGTTTGGTCTTTTAATGCAATCATTGAGTTTCACATCTCTTGAGTTATTTTACTAAGAGTTCTTCTGCTTTTACCTTTAATTTCTCTTTTATCTTTGAGCTCTGAGATTCTGACTTCTACTTGTTCTAGTCCGCTTGCAAGTTCTTCCACTGTGTTTTTGTTTGACTAAAGGGAATTTTTATTTCCAGGATTTTTGGTTGAATCTTTTTTCTGAGGTTTTCCATGTCTTTGTTCAATTCCTCTTTTATACTTTGTGTTGTCTTCTTTATTTCATATATCTCTCTTCCCATAGTGTCCTTTGTTTCACATTGGTGTTTGTTAAAGTCCTCTCTGACTTCATTTAGTTGTTCCTGTGTCTTTGCAAGTTCTTTATTTGTGGTGTCTTGAAATTTCTTGAGTGCATCTTGTACTTTCTTACTAACAGTGTCTAATATTTCCTCTATGAATTTCTTAGTGACCTCTTCCATGATTTCCTCTTTAAGGGGATTTTTGCAGGTGTCACTGAGCTCATTAGTGGCATTTATCATTGTTTTGTTGGGGTCAGGAACTGGGCATCCATTTTCTTCATTTCCCACTAAATCCTCCATTGAATTGTTTTTTTAAGGAGTGTAGTTTCCTTCCCTTATTCTCTGCATTGCTCCAATTGGTGCTGTGCAACTATGTTTTTGATTGGCTAGTTGGTGGTTTTAATTGAATGTTTTCTTTACCTTTATTGAATTTT
The DNA here is from genome assembly GCF_047511655.1 of Castor canadensis. Classification (NCBI taxonomy): domain Eukaryota; kingdom Metazoa; phylum Chordata; class Mammalia; order Rodentia; family Castoridae; genus Castor; species Castor canadensis. Next base: position 101,935,497 of record NC_133392.1, on the reverse strand, counting down.
TGTGTTGTGATTGACTTAGTTGTTAGCTAGGTTGATGTGCATTTCTGTCCCTGGCCTGGAGGTACCAATATCAAATTCACAGTTTCAATGCCAGACCAGTTTTTTAGCTATTATATACAAACCCCCTTGGTGATAATTTGTATAAACAGTGGGAGTTTGGCTAGAGATTGAAACTTGGGTAAGGGAGGATGGAAAGAGTGGGATGGGTAGAGGAAGAAGCATAGGGGCTGCTGGGTTTTGTGGCCCTTATGTGTATTAGGGCATATTTCTGCTGTTGTAGTTGAAGGTGCTTCTGTCAGGAATTTCAGGGAGCTAGGGGTATGTACAGTTGGTAGGCTAGTCAGTAGGTGGTGAGTGTGTAGGATGAAGGGATAGTGAGGTGACATATTGGGGAAGGAAAGAAGGGGAAGGTGAAGACAGGGGGAGAGAGTGCATGAGAAGGGCAGAAAGAGTAGTTGGGGGGAGAACAGTGGATTGTAGCACAAGAAAATAAGGAAAGTAAAGGGGGGAATAAGAATAGGGATAAGAAAATGTTGATGGTAAATTTAATAATATAGAAAAAAAACCAGGCACAGCAACAACAAAAAGTTCAGTCTGCTTGGTAAAAGTTCTGGATTCATTCCTTTTGTGTCCAATCCTGGTATTGGTGCTTGGTATTCTGGGCTTTGTGTGGAAGGGTGTTGTCCCTCTTGTCAGACAACTTGGGGTTAAGATAGCTGGAGAGTTTTTTTCTTTTTTTTCTACTTTCCTTGGTCTTATGGCCCACCCATTGCAAGCAAGAGCCCTGAAGATGACTCACCAGGTGACTGGCTTCTGAGAAGTGTTTGGTTCCTTCTGTCTGCATGGTAGGTTGCAATTGAGACCTTAAGTAACTCACTGTCAGGTCATGCAAGGTGGTCAGATCTGTTGTTTTAGCCAGGCTGCTGCATTTGCATTGCCCTACAGCTGCAACTCTGTCCAGTTGGCACCTCCCACAGCAAGGTGGGAAAATTTATTTTGAGTACTGCTCAGTCCTGTGAGACAGCTCAGTGATCCAACACAGCCCCACTTTGGGAGGTTGGCTTGTTGCTCTACCCCTGCCCTTTGCCTTTGTTACTTTTCCCATCTTGGTTCATTAACAGTTTGGTTCCTTGCCTCACCCCTGTTCTCCAGTGCAAGTTCAGCATTCTACCCCATCCCCACTGTACATGTTAGATTACAATTTGCTGTTTATGTGTTTCAGTTTTGTTGGAGGGAGTTCAATCTGCCCAAGGACTGTGCTGGATTATGTTTTCATAGGTTGGGTGGGGTAGTTGCATGTGGTGCATGTTACTCACCTGTTGGGTCTGCAGATTTATGCAGGCTGTTTTAAAACCAGCCAGTGGGGAGAAATTGCATGCCGTTTTTTCAAGGCAGACACTTGCTGGGACTGAGTTCAGTGTGGTGGGTGTAGGTGGGCTTTCCATGGGTTGTGGTCCAGGATGTCATAGAGTTCAGTTTTTGTTGATGCTTTATCTTTTGGCGAGCCCTGGGTCATGGTGCTGGCCACTCAGCTGTGCTTTGTTCCTTGGGGTCCCACACCTGGCCCTGCCATGACAGCTTCACTGCCCAGTCATCATTGTGTTTTAATATTTGAGAAATGTATAACAAACTTCAATAAAAATATGATTAAGCAAAGACAGAGTTTATATATGTATATATGTACATATACACTAAATGGTGGCTGCTGTGGAACACAATATAATAGACTGAATCTTATACTCTCTTAAATTCTTCTGCTATATTTTAAGAGTGTTATCAAACCTCAGTGGCACTAAGCAGTTAAAGAAATTTGGAGTGCCATTAGAAAGTTTAAAAGTCAGTTATTTGGTCAAATGAAGATTTTTGTACAACTAACACATGGGGCAGTAAGGAAAACATATTAGAATAAGGGTAAGTAATCAGAAAATAAAAGTACTGTAAAGTCCTTATTTGGAAACAAAGGTGCCATGATTAAACCACTGATTAACATTCATAGGTTCCTATTCACACTTGCAAGGTAAAATTTTAAGGATAAATACTAAAATATGTATCTAAATTGGTTTAGTTCTTTAAAAAAATGAAGACAAATTTAAAAAATATTCAGAGCAAACTTCATTCTATAAAGAAAAGAAAAAAACAGAGAAAAGGAAATTTAAGAAAACTGTGACAACCTAAGTCATGAAGAAAGATGATTTTCAAAAAGCCTATATATTTAGTAATGATAATAAATATTAATGTACTAAACTTATTAGTGGTAAAGAAGAGATTATTTTCAAATATAACAAATAACCATTAAGACATATGCTATGCCATTTATGTAAGAAATATCAGTAATATAAGAACAGACTGTTTAAAGAGTATTGAAAGCTGGATATAAATCAATTTTTAAAACATGGCAGGTATGTATTCAACTCTATAAGGCCATATTAGGTATACTGATATTACACAAAAGACTTCAAACTGGGAAATGTTTCTGAAATAGATATGGTTACAGTAATTGTAAAGTTTGTTATTCAGATAGTTATACTAATTTTAGACTTAAATTCATTTAATACTGTAGTCTTAGAAAATATGAGGAAAAATTTGAGAATTATAAGGAAATAATACACATATTAGTAATATTCAACATGCCTCTCTAAAATATTAACCAATATTTGAAAAAAATGTATAGAACATTTTAACATAATAATTAACACATAATTTATCAGGCAGATATAAAACCTACATATGATTTTAAGAAACATATTTTAAAGCTCATATAAAAGAATTTAAAAAACTCACAAAGCCTTAAATCAAGTGTCAAAAAATTTCAAAGATTGAATGGCAGAAGTATTTTTTATTACAAAATTGTTGTTGGATTCAAATATTAAAAAAGCCTACAAACCATGTTAAACTTCCAGGTAAGTCATAAATCCAATGAAAATTTAAATATACTTAGAATTGAACAACAATGAAGTCACTAAATATCAATGTAAACAATGAAATCACTAAATATCCCAAATTAATATGGGATAAAATGAAATTTACAGTGTTCATTCTTATGTATTTTGATTAAGTGGATAGGTATACAACTTCTGAAATGAAATTAATAAAACATACACTTAAAAACTTATTCTTTATAAAATAAAGCAATATGATTTGAAAGCAGATATTAAAAATTAAGTTTGATTTACTGAAAGGACTACATTAACCTCATTTTTTGGAGTTGGACTAGACATCAAAGCCTGTTTTAAATGTCTCCTAATTATCTTATTATTGAAGTAAGTATTCTACAAATCACGTTTGAGGATGGCTTGAATGTGCAGCACTGACACTATATGGACGTGAGAGAAGTTTATTAATCACATATATTCACACCCCAAGGGAGGATGCAATTCCATACCACACAGAGCCATGTGAGAATTGCACTGAGAAACAAAGCAAATCTCGGAGTTTGGGTGAAGGCTTTTCATTTTATAGAATCCCAAAAAGGGGTGGCATGTTCGCTGATTCCTTAGAGAAGACACAGTTGTCTTGTTTGAAGAAGTCCTCAGGCTATCAGGGAAATAAAATACACTACTGAGAGATAAGCATGAACTACATCTGTTCCTTTTGGAAAAGATGATTGTTTGACAGAAAGTTTACCCATGAAGAAGGAATGAAGAACAGAAAGAAGAAGGGAACTTGTATTTAGATCATTTGAGTATATATTGGTTTAACAGATGTCAAACAGCACATAACATGAACTCTTAATTTCTGTCTTATATTATAAAACCAGTGCAAAAGAGACTATAGGTAAATAAATACATAAATAATAACTTTTATAATATAGTAAAAATTGAGGTCTAGTATTAATATGTGAAATGTTAACTCCATAAATAGTTGAGTATGATTTATAACAGAAACAGTAAATTATTGAAATTTTGGATATATAGTAATTATAAAAATTACAAATAAGTAGAAAATATTATTTTTGCTTAATTTTAGAACAGGAACAGTAAAAATCAGAAGGAAATAAAACAAAAGATAGACAATACATCTACAGAGATAATTATAAAAGTCTTTCATGCCATGGCAGACATTTTAATTAGATCTACCATCATTTTTTGACTTCTAAATAGGCATTTTATTGCATCAATTAAAAAAAACATGAAAATCATGTTTCTCCTATTGCATTGCAGTTTAAGTCTCAGAAGCGATTTAAGTTCTGTTAATCAACTGACCTGGGATTTGAGAGATGTACCCAACTAAACTTGGATTGAATTTGGAACAAAGTTCCAATGGGACTTTGGCAGTATACAGGACATTTGTTTTTGCTATTGGATTTGTAGAAGACTCAATGTAGCACTAGAGCCAATAATTCTGGAAATAGCTTTCTGATCATTGGATAGCAGCTACTGTTCTCCTGAGGCCAACATGCATGGTAGTACCTTTCTGATGAGAAAAAAAATGGCAAATGTGTGGTAATTGTAAAGACAGTGGCTGGGACTGTTGACTTCCTCTGTGCCAAGCTTCTGATTATGGCAAGGGTAGAAATTCATTGGCAACTAGGGTATAGATTTTGTTCAAGAAGTCATTCATGGAGATGCAACTTAAACATTGCTCCTCTAATTCTTTGTGCATTTGTAAGTAATTGAAAATAGTTTGGATGCTTCTGTTCTCTGCAGCTTTACTATTAACATAACAAAGTCATGAATAAAATATCAAAATTTAGTAAGAAAGATGCCCATATGGAGAAGATTCAATATTGCAAGAATATATATAGGTTCTTTTTTTAATAATAAACTCTGTTTCCCCTGAAACTTTATGCTGATTTTAAAATTTATATAAAAAGGGTATTTTATAATATATCAACATATGTGAGGTTTTTGTAGTAAAAATTGGAAATTAAAGTGAAGATAAATGAATTAATGTAATAGAAAATAAAACACCTAGGCCCTCAGAAGTAGATCCTTCTTTATGTTCATTCATACAAAAATATTTAGTTACTATCTAATGCCACTCAAGAACTGTTCACTTAAGTTGTGAAAACATTAAGAGCAAAAGAGAAGTGGTCAGCTCCCATTTATCTTCTATTCTAGAGTGGAGAATAACAAAAAGCACTTTCTAAATAATTTTTAATAAATTTGAAAAGTAATGAGATTATATTTGTGTCTTATGCACAGAATAATTTAAACCATTTAAATTTTTAAAAGGAAATAAAAACAGCTAATTAAAGTAATTTAGAAAAATAATCATTATTTGTAAGTTAAAAAAATTAAAAAATAATTTTGAGTCTCAACTCTGACCATTAAAGGAATAGAAAGTCATCACTCTTTGTATTCTAATTAAAAAAAAAAAAAATAGGTGAACAAACTGAAAACCAATGAGCTTTGTTTTATCCACCAGACAACTGATTCAGGCCAAACTGTTGCACAAAAAACCTAGACATAACCACAGAAATGCATCAATCAAGACTGGTTTAACTAGATCAGGAACACTTAACTGCCAAAGTGCCAAAAGGAGGCTGAATGTGGGCTAGAGTGAACTGTTCTGGGTTACATGCCTAGAGCTATTCTAAAGTATTCAAAGGCATGTGCTCTAGGAATTTATCCAGTGTTTCTGATGAGGTTCTGAAAAAGATATCTCTGTGGCTCTGGCAAGAGATGTGGGAAAGGGTAGCTATTCTGAAATATGCCCCCAGCTATCTGCATAAAAAAAGATGGCTTTCCAGGAGAAAGACCTTGACTAAGCACAATTCTGAAACACAATCCAATCTTTCAAACATTCCTTTCTAACATTAGAGGAAAACAAAGTATGGTCAAAAGGTGAAAGTATGGTCAAAGTATGGTCAAAAGGAAATTGATTCATAATTTTGCATCAAGAAAATAGAATAGGGGGCAGATGAATTAAAGCTATAATGCTTGAGAAATTCTTATGGAGGTCACAAACTGCAAATGTAAGTCACGCTGAGACTGACTTACAACTGAAGAATGTTTGCTTCCCTGCCTCACTCTTCAGCAACAGGGCTAGTATGAGAACATTATATTAACGCTGAAAGAGCTGAAAGTCAGACACTCTGTCTGAAGAGATAAATAGTGAAGACCACATACAAAAGAAGGACACTAGAAGAATTTTAAGCCTCTGGTATGTAGAGTGCCAGCATGCAATAACCAGAAAAACATTAAATCTTCACAGTACAATTATTTTTTTAACTAACTTAGTGTTCTGCCATCCCTGGTTCAACATTTCCAGCTTTTCAAAAAATTATAAGGTATATTTAAAAAGGGAAGATAAAAACATATTCTGATGAATCAAAATAATCAACAAAACCAGAATAAATCACAGTACAAATATGCTGGAATTATCAGGTTAGGGAATTAAAATAGCTAATTAATATATCAATAGTATTAATGAAAAAGCAGATGGTATGTAAGAACAGATGAACAGTATACATAGAAATAGGAATTCTATGACAGAATTAAAAAGAAATATTAGAAATTGAAAATAAAGCAGTGGAATTAAAATGGCTTTGATAGATTGGGCAGTGGGATAGATACAGTCAAAGTAAAAGCAAATAAAATAATAGGATAATAGAAAATTCAGAAATGTAAAGGAAAAAATAAAGAGAAGGAAAAAATTCAAATATATTAGCAAATGTGAGATAATATAAACATGGATAATATATGAATATTTAGAATATTAGAAACAGAAGAAATAGAGAATAAAGCAGAAGAAATAATTATAGCAATAACCGTGCATAAGTTCTCAAAATTGATGGTAAACACAAAACGACACATACAGGAAGCACAGAAAACATTTAGCAGGAAGAAAAATGAAAAGAAAAATTAATTGCACACACATTTTATTCAAACTGCAGAAGATATAAGTAAGAAGCTGAGATCTGCAAAAGGGAAAGGAGTCATGGAAGGAAGAGAGGAAACCAAAGTCAAAACTTACTTCACTGCAATTAATTTATTTAAAATATAAGTCTAAATTAATAATTATAATAATGTACTGGGTGATTTTAGTATATTGATAAGTGAGATGAATAGTAGCAACTTACAAGGAGCTGGAGAGAAGAATTGTAAATACTCATAAAGTGCCAGAACCGAATGTGAAGTGGCCTAGTGCAGTTTAAAGATGGATTTAGATTGTTTAAAATATGTTTTATTCTCGAGAGTAACCCCTTCAAAAAAAAAAGTATAATTGAGAAATTATGAGAGGGCATAAAATGGAATCATAAGGCATGTTCAATAAACTGAGAGAAAGCAGACAAAGAAAGGAAGATATAAATATACCAATTATCACTTGAAATGTGAATGTTCTAAATGTATCGATCAAAACAGACATTTTCATGCTAAACCTAATAAAAAGAATTCTGGCAAAGTATATTAATTTTAGAACAAGGGAGATTACGTGGGACCATAAGTCATTATATAATGATAGAAGGTCAACCTTCATGAAGACATAGCAATCCTGAACATGCTTGTCCATAAAAACATGTCCTGAAAATGTATGACACGAAACTAATAGACTTGAAAGGAGAAATACACAAATACCACTAAAGTACAGCGATTTTAACACATTTCCATCAATTAATATTTCAAATAGGCAGAAAATATTAAATATAAGCATAACTCAAATATAACTGTTAATCAGCCTGAGCTAATTGAAATATACAATGACCACCCTAAATAGAATATATATTCATATCAAGCTCCATGAAACATTTACAACACATATTTTAAATTCAAAAATTTAAATCATGAAAAGTATGTTCTCAGACCTCAAGGGAATTAGTTAGAAATTAATAGCAGAAAGATAATGGATTCTAAAATTTTGCAAGAGTAAACAACACATTTCTAAGAATTCATGGGTGAAACAAAAAGCCTTAAGATACAATTTAAATGTTTTCAGCCAATGGAAAATGAAAATACAACTTCTTGAAATGTGTGAGATGCAGTGAAAGCAGTACTTATCTTATAAAGTCCATACAGTGGAAAAGAAGAACAATCCCAAATTAAAACCTGGACTTCCATTTTCAGAAATAAGAAAAAAGCATGATAAGCCTAAAACATAAAGAAAAACAATGAAAATATTAGGAAAAATGAATATAATCAAATACAGAAATATAAAAAAAACAATCAATTGAACCAAAATTTGTTTTCCTTTAAAGACTAATAAATCCACAAACTGCTAACCAAGCTATCTAACAAAGAAAAAAGAAATTAAATAATAATAATGTCTTAATTATATAGGTATCATCATTATTGATTTTAGGGACACAAAAGGAATATTGAGTAGAATATATGAATAAGTCTTTGTCCTTTGAAATGAAATGAAATGAAACTATTTGTTCAGAAGCTCAAGCTACTTGTATAAGGATAAATTAATAATAAAAATATTTAAATGACTCTTTTAGTTTAATAAAGTAAAATCAGTCTTATAAAGATAATATCAAATCCAGATGGTTAACTGGTTAATTTCATCAAGCATATCCAGAATAAACAACAAAAAAGCTATAGGTCTACTATAAATATAGACACAAAATTTTTTAACAAACGATTAGCAAGTGAAAGATCATAATATATTCATGAACATTTTATACCATAAGCAACTGTTTTGTTTTTACCTATGCATGCAAAGTGGCTTCAGCATTCATAAATAAGTCAATGTAACACACTATATCAATAGCCTGAAGTGAAAAAAACAAGATCTTATCAATCAGTGCCGAAAAGGAATTCACAAAATCTAACATTTATGATTAAAGTTAAGAGGAAACTAGAAATAGAAGAGGACTTACTGAGCTTGTCAAATATTCCAGAAACCTATAGCAGTCCTCAAAATAATGGTGAGAAATTAGATGTTCTCCCTCAAAGATCAGGAATAACTCAAGAATATTCTCTGTTAGAACCCCCGATCATAATCATATTGAAAGTTCTAAGTAGTGCAACAATAAAATTAAAAAATAATATTCATGCATATTGAAAATGAAGAAATATAACCATTCATTCACAGATTGTGCAGATATTGATTTAAGGAATCAATAGCAAAAACATAAAACTTCAAAAAATAATAAGAAAGAAGAATTAACCTAGAAGGTAACACACATGCACAGGAAATCAATGCAAGTCAACTCCCTCTATAGCTATCCTTATCTCAACTAGCAAAAACACTTGGTCCTTCCTATTATTGCTTATACTATCTCTTCAACAAAATTAGAGATAAGGGCAAAATAGTTTCTGCCAGGTAGTGAGGGGGTGGGGGGGAGAGGGATGGCCTGGGGGGGTAAGGGAGGGAGAGGCAGAAGGGGGGAGAAATGACCCAAACATTGTATGCACATATGAATAAAAAAAATAGCTTACTAAGGCCAGAGTTTTAGAGAATGTTTTAGAAAAAAATATTGTCAGGATATTAAATTATGTGGGATAGGGGTGAGGGGTGGGGTTGAGGAGAGGTGGCCCAAACAATGTATACACATGTGACTAAATGTAAAAAAATGATAAAATAAATAAATAAAATAACAAAAAAAGGAAGGAAGATTACATGATTTAAAACTAATATTAAACAGACAATTTCAATCCTACATACTAACAATGAATGCAATTTGAAATTAAGAAAAACAAAACAAAACAAGAAAGTATCATTTACAATATTACCAAAAATATTTTCTTTACCCTAACTGTAAAAATATCTATGCAGGATCCTTGTGTTTAAATATACAAAATGCTTATGAAAGTAATAGCAAAAAAGCCTAAATAAGTGGAAAGATACTCTCTCATTCAAGGATAAGGAGACTCAGTACTGCTAAGATTTTAATTATTTCCAAATTAATCTGTTTGAACCTAGTCACCCCCAAAATCTGAACAAGATATAGAGTAGATATTGAATATTGGTTTCAAAACATATATGGAATGAAAATAATCTCAAGTAACCAATAACACACACTTTATGCCTTATAGAAAAATTAACATAAAATGGATATAGATCTAAACATAAAATGTAAACCCCTAAACTTTAATAAAAAGTATAAGAGAAAATCTATGGCATCTTGAGTATGGTGATAATTCCTCAGACACACTAAAAGCAGAATTAAAAATTTGAATTTGAATATTACTAAAAAGCTTCTGCTGGGTGAAAGTATCACTAACTGAATCAATATACATGCAACAGTTTGGGAACACAAACCATATTTAAAAGTTCTTTATCAAAATATTCAGGTGATACTTGAAACTCAACAGTAAGAGAACAAATCAAAAAATGGAAAAAAGTTCTGCGCAGACACCTCACTGAAGGAAAATCAACATCATTTGTGACAAATAAAATGCAAACTTACACACTTTAATATGCACTAGTATCCATATATTAAAGACTGAATCACAACAAAACATTGAGAATGAGTCCAAGATGGCGGCTAGAGGGAGGAAGCAGAAAGTGAGCATCCTATAGTGAAATCTTGGAGAGACGCTGGAGACACACTTTGCAGGCAAAATCACCAAGAAGAGGCAAAACTTTGACCCCTCCACACCTCCAGCTGGTGCAGATCTCCACTTCACATTAAATGCAGAAACAAGGAGGGCCCCCGGGCCGCCAGTTGCCCGCACTCAGATGGCTTGGGAAGACGCGGACAAGGTGAGCTTCTTCATGGCTGCATAAAATTCCATTGTGTATAGATACCACATTTTCTTAATCCATCGTCAGTGGTGGGGCATCTTGGCTGTTTCCATAACTTGGCTATTCTGAATAGTGTTGCAACAAACATGGGTGTGCAGGTGCCTCTGGAGTAACCTGGTCACAGTCTTTTGGGTATATCCCCAAGAGTGGTATTGCTCGATCAAATGGTAGATCAATGTCTAGCTTTTTAAGTAGCCCTCAAATTTTTTTCCAGAGTGGTTGTACTAGTTCACATTCCCACCAACAGTGTAAGAGGGTTCCTTTTTCCCGCATCCTTGCCAACACCTGTTGTTGGTGGTGTTGCTAATGATGGCTATTCTAACAGGGGTGAGGTCGAATCTTAGTGTGGTTTTAATTTGCATTTCCTTTATTGCTAGAGATGGTGAGCATTTTTTCATGTGTTTTTTGGCCACTTGAATTTCTTCTTTTGAGAAAGTTCTGTTTAGTTCACTTGTCCATTTCTTTATTGGTTCATTAGTTTTGGGAGAATTTAGTTTTTTAAGTTCCCTATATATTCTGGTTATCAGTCCTTTGTCTGATGTATAGTTGGCAAATATTTTCTCCCACTCTGAGGGTATTCTCTTCAGTTAAGACACCATTTCCTTTGATGAACAGAAGCTTTTTAGCTTTATGAGGTCACATTTGTCTATGCTATCTCTTAGTTGCTGTGCTGCTGGGGTTTCATTGAGAAAGTTCTTACCTATAGCTACTAAATCCAGAGTATTTCCTACTCTTTCCTGTATCAACTTTAGAGCCTGTGGCCTGATATTAAGATCCTTGATCCATTTTGAGTTAATCTTGGTATAGGGTGATATACATGGATCTAGTTTCAGTTTTTTGCAGACAGCTAACCAGTTTTCCCAGCAGGTTTTGTTGAAGAGGCTGCTATTTCTCCATCGTATATTTTTAGCTCCTTTGTCAAAGACAAGTTGGTTATAGTTGTGTGGCTTCATATCTGGGTCCTCTATTCTGTTCCACTAGTCTTCATGTCTGTTTTTGTGCCAGTACCATGCTTTTTTATTGTTATTGCTTTGTAATATAGTTTGAAGTCAGGTATCGTGATACCTCCAGCGTTGTTCTTTTGATTTAGTATTGCCTTGGCTATTCGTGGCCTCTTGTGTTTCCATATAAATTTCACAGTAGATTTTTCAATCTCCTTAATGAATGTCATTGGAATTTTGATGGGAATTGCATTAAACATGTAGATTACTTTTGGAAGTATCGACATTTTTACTATGTTGATTCTACCAATCCATGAGCATGGGATATCTCTCCACATTCTATAGTCTTCCTCAATCTCTTTCTTCAGAAGTTTATAGTTTGCCTTGTAGAGGTCATTCACATCTTTTGTTAGGTTTACACCTAGGTGTTTGATTTTTTTTTTTTTTGAGGCTATTGTAAATGGAATTGTTTTCATACATTCTTTTTCAGTTTGCTCATTGTTAGTGTATAGAAAAGCTAATGATTTTTCTATGTTGATTTTATATCCTGCTACCTTGCTATATCTATTGATTATGTCCAGAAGCTTCTGAGTAGAGTATTTTGGGTCTTTAAGGTATAGGATCATGTCATCAGCAAATAGGGATATTTTGACAGTTTCTTTACCTATTTGTATTCCTTTTATTCCTTCTTCTTGCCTAATTGCTCTGGCTAGGAATTCCAGTACTATGTTGAATAGGAGTGGAGATAGTGGGCATCCTTGTCTGGTTCCTGATTTTATAGGGAATGGTTTCAGTTTTTCTCCATTAAGTATCATGCTGGCTATAGGTTTGTCATATATAGTTTTATCATGTTGAGGTACCTTCCTTCTATTCCTAGTTTTCTTAGAGGTTTTATCATGAAATGGTGTTGGATCTTATCAAAGGATTTTTCTGCATCTGTTGAGATGATCAAGTGGTTTTTGTCTTTGCTTCTGTTAATGTGGTTTATTACATTGATTGATTTTCATATGTTGAACCACCCCTGCATCCCTGGGATGAAGCCTACTTTGTTGTGGTGAATAATCTTTTTGATATGTTGTTGAATTCAGTTTGCCATTATTTTGTTGAGGATATTTGCTTCAATAAAGGAGATTGGCCTATAGTTCTCCTTTTTGGAGGTATCTTTGCCTGGTTTTGGGATAAGTGTAATGCTGGCTTCATAAAATGTGTTTGGCAGTTTCCTTCCCTTTCTATTTCCTGGAACAGTTTAAGGAGGGTTGGTATCAGTTCTTCTTTAAAGGTGTGATAGAATTCAGCAGAGAATCCATCAGGTCCTGGACTTTTCTTTTTGGGGAGACTCTTGATTGCTGCTTCAATTTCATTTTGTGTTATAGATCTATTCAGGTGATTAATTTCCTCTTGGTTCAGTTTTGGATGGTCATATGTATCTAGAAATCTGTCCATTTCTTTAAGGTTTTCAAATTTGAATATTGTTTTTCGAAGTAGTCTCTGATGATTTCCTGGACTTCCATGGTGTTTGCTGTTATCTCCCCTTTTGCATTCCTGATTCTACTAATTTGGGTTTTTTCTCTCCTCATTTTAGTCAGGTTTGCCAGGGGTCTATCGATCTTGTTTATTTTTTCAAAGAACCAACTTTTTGTTTCATTAATTCTTTGTATGGTTTTTTTTGGTTTCTATTTTATTGATTTCAGCTCTTGTTTTCATTATTTCTCTCCTTCTATTTGTTTTGGGATTTGCTTGTTCTTGTTTTTCTAGGAGTTTGAGATGTATCATTAGGTCATTGATTTGGGATCTTTCAGTCTTTTTAATATATGCATTCATGGCTATAAACTTTCCTCGCAGGACTGTCTTAGCTGTGTCCCATAGGTTCTGATATTTTGTGTTTTCATTTTCATTGACTTCCAGGAACTTTTTAATCTCCTCTTTTATTTCATCAATGATCCATTCTTCATTAAGTAATGAGTTATTTAGTTTCCAGCTGTTTGCATGTTGTCTTTACTTTTGTTGTTGAGTTCTACTTTTACTGCATTGTGATCAGGTAGTATGCACAGTATACTTTCTATTTTCTTATATTTGCTGAGACTTGCTTTGTGCCCTAGGATATGATCTATTTTGGAGAAGGTTCTATGGGCTGCTGAGAAAAATGTATATTGTGTAGAGGTTGGAAGAAATGTTCTGTAGACATCAATTAGGCCCATTTGATCTATTGTATATTTTAGGTCTTGGATTTCTTTACTGATTTTTTGTTTGGATGACCTATATATTGATGATAATGGGGTGTTAAAGTCTCCCGCAACCACTGTATTGGCATTTATATATGCTTTTAGGTCTTTCAGCGTATGTTTGATGAAATTGAGTTTGTTGACATTGGGTGCATGCAGGTTGATGATTATTATTTCCTTTTGGTCTATTTCCCCTTTTATTAGTATGGAATGTCCTTCTTTCTCTCATTTGATCAATGTAGGTTTGAAGTCTACTTTGTCAGAGATAAATATTGCTACTCCTGCCTGTTTTCAGAGGCCATCGGCTTGGTATATCTTCCAGCCTTTTGCCTATGCTTATTTCTGTCAGTGAGATGGGTCTCCTGTAAGCAACAAATTGTTGGATCTTCCTTTTTAACCCATTTGTCAAGCGGTGCCTTTTGATGGGTGACTGTCATTTAGTTGTCTTAGTTGTTTGAAGGTTTGATTGTGTATACCTAAATTGAGGTTACTCTCTACTGTCTTGCTTTTTCTTTTCCTGTGGTTTGGTGCTGCCTGTCTTTTCATGGTTAAGTTGGGTTTCACTTTCTGTGTGCAGAATCCCTTGAAGAATCTTTTGTAGTGGTGTCTTTGTGGTCACATATTGTTTTAGTTTCTGCTTATCATGTAAGACTTTTATTGCTCCATCTATTTTGAATGATAGTTTTACTGGGTAAAGTATCCTGGGGTTGAAGTTATTTTCATTCAGTGCCCAGATGAGCTCACCCCACACTCTTCTTACTTTTAATGTTTCTGTTGAGAAGTCTGCTGTGATTTTGATGGGTGTACCTTTGTATGTTACTTGTTTTTTCTCTCTTACAGCCTTCAATATTCTTTCCCTAGTTTCTGAACTTGTTGTTTTAATGATGATATGTCATGGGGTAGTTGTATTTTGATCTGGTCTGTTTAGTGTCCTGGAGGCCTCTTGCATCTGTATGGGAATATCTTTCTCTAGATTTGGGAAATTTTCCATTATTATTTTGTTGAATATATTATGCATTTCCTTCGCTTGCACCTTGTCTCCTTCTTCGATGCCCATGATTCTCAAGTTTGGTTTTTTGATGGAGTCAGTGAGTTCGTGCATTTTCTTTTCACAAGTCTTGAGTTGTTTAATTAATACTTCTTTGGTTTTTCCTTTAATTACCATTTACCTTCCAGTTCTGAGATTCTGTCTTCCTTTTGTTCTATTCTGCTGGATTGGCCTTCCGTTTTGTTTTGCAGTTCTGTTTCATTCTTTTTTCTGAAGTTTCCATATCCTGGGTGGTATCCTCTTTAATGTTGTCTATTTTTGTCCTGTTTATTCATCATGTTCTCTGTTTCACTTTGATGTTTATACACTGCTGCTACGGTTTCCGTTATTTCTTCTTTTTCTTTTTCAAATTCTCTATTTTTGTTGTCTTGGAATTTCTTGAGTGTCTCCTGTACATTTTGGTTGACCCTACCCAGTATCAGCTCTATAAAATTCTCATTGAGTACCTTTAGTATGTCTTCTTTTAAATCATTCTTGTGGGCTTCATTGGGTCCTTTGGCATAGTTTATCTTCATTTTGTTGGAGTCTGGATCTGAGTATCTGTTTTCTTCATTCCCCTCTGGTTCCTGTGCTAATTTTTTGCTGTGGGGAAACTGGTTTGCCTGTTTTTTCTGTCTTCCCATCATTGTCTTTGGTGTTGTTACTGTCCCTGTACTGTGTGCAATTAAGTATTTTCTAGCTTCTAATAACAATGATAATATTTAGAATTGAAGGGTGAGTGGAGATGGAAAGCAAGAAGTTAAAGAAAAGGGAAAAACAAATAAACAGACAAGAAGGAGAAAACAGAAAGGAATCAGACAAGAAAGTTTCAAAAGTATAAACAGGGAGCGTTAGTGTACTAATTGACAGTAAGCTGAATAGTCATTAGAGAGACAGAGAGAGGATTGAAAATCAAAAATTAAAAAAAAAGATAAGAATAAAAATAAAAAATAAGTAAATGAAAGAAATATCTACATATAAAAATAAAATAAAATGAAAAATAGAAAATTTTTAAAAAACCCCAAAAAACCATAAAACCTCCAAGTTCAAATGCAATGAAGTTTCAGTCTTAATAATTTGGGTGTCCATCTCAGTCTCCAGTCCTGGAGATGGTGCCTCAGATGTTGTTCTGTAGTTGTCTCATCAAAGGGGATGCATAAAGTAGAACAAAACTACACACACACACATACACACACACACAAAACCCCACCAAGTGTCCCAAGTTCAAATGCAATACAGTTTCAGTAAGTTTTTCAACATGCAGGTGTAATTTGGTTGTTCTCTCATCAAAGTGAGGGAGAAAAAGAAAAAAAAAAGAGTCTGGAGACAGTTCTGAGAATGGTATCAGTGGCTGTGGCTTTCCTGCCCACTGCTGTCAGCCTTCTCTTGTTGGAGGCGTTATTTATGCAGATCTCTGGGGTGAGCTTAGCACTCACCTGGCCCTGCATGCTTTGTTTACTCAGAGTTCTCCTGTGTGTGAGCCTCTGCTACAAGCTTTTCCCTTTCCAAGCACACTGAGAAAGGTGACACTGCATTTGCTTTCTCAGGCCTGCGTGTTTATCTACAGTTCACGTGGGAAGTGGGTCTTCCTCCCTCTCCTGTGCTGTTTTCCTCCCACTGCCACTTTCACAACCTTTCCTGCTCCTGATTACTGGGTGGTGCTGCTGCTCCTGCCAGCCACCATGTTTGTTTACAGTTCACATGAGAAGTGGGTCTTCCCTCCTCTCCTGTGGAGTTTTCCTCCCTTTGCCACTTTCAAAAGCTTTCCCGCTCCTGGTTTCTGGGCACGTGCCCCTGCTCCCGCCAGAGCCTCTCCTGCCTGCCTGGCTTGTTTATTTACAGTTCTGGGAAGGATTCCCTCCTCCCAATCTTTGGTGCTCAGTGAGCCCCACCCTCTTTTTGTGTGTCTTTATTCTTCTTATTGCTTATTAGTCAGTTTCTCTATTTTTTTTCCCCCAGTTGGGTGTCGGTCTGTCCAGGGGGCTATGCTGCTCTGGCCTAGGGTTGTCTGTTGGAATACCGTGGTACCGTGAAGCTCACCTTGTCCGTGTCTTCCCAAGCCATCTGTGCGCGGGTGACTGGCGGCCCTGGGGCCCTTCTTGTTTCTCCATTTAATGTGAAGTGGAGATTCTCTGCACTGGCTGGAGGTGTGGAGGGGTTTAAGTTTTGCCTCTTCTCAGTGATTATGCCTGCAAAGTGTGTCTCCAGCTTCTCTCCAAGACTTCCCTATAGGATGCTCACTTTCTGCTTCCTCCTTCTAGCCACCATCTTGGAATCCCCCTGGAAAGACTCTTAAAAGAACTATCTGGTTCTATCTTGGAACAGAGAATAGACAAGATGATCCTAGAGCCTTTATAAATACCATAAAGGAAGGATGTTTTAAATACCCACAGTGACTGGGGTATTTCAAAGGGACATGGAAGCCAACTGAAAGAGATCCCAATAAATCAAGCTGGAAAATTTTAAGGAATAAAATTAAGTGATATTAAATTATTGACCAAAATATAACATAAATATCCAAGAGTTCATAATAATAAGTGAGTAATAAAATAAATGTGGAAAAAGAGAGAAATAGTCCATGTGGAAGAATTTCAACGGCTTTATGTACATGTTTCTCTTTTAGTGTGAAATACAGAATATGAATTCCTGTCTTTATAGGGAGAAAATCTGATAAACATTATCTCAGCCAGGTGATAAAGGTTAAACATAGAACGAGATATATCATGTTGGTCTTTCATATTCTTGAAGTGAAGGGACATTTTCTCTTTGTTCCTCCACTAACTAAAATGCTGATTATCCTAATTTGATCATGAGATTAAAATTAGATAAATCCCAACTGATGGAAATACTATAAAATTATCTATTCAATACTAATAATTTCCAAAGTGGTTGAAAACAAATGCATGGGATACTGAAACCATAAAGAAAAGCCAAAGAAGGCATGACTAAATGTATTTTGATATATTGGAAGGGATCTTAGAAAGGAGGAAAAAATAGATTAAAAACTGAGGAAAATTGATTTAAGTATATATTTTAGTTAATATGAATATGTCAATATGAATTTATTAATTTTGACAAATGCTTTATATCCTAATTTGCCAATAACAGAATAAACTCACTATGGGATATGTAAAAATTGCACTATCATTTTCAATTTTTTTTAAGTCCAAGGCTATTCTGAACTAGAAAATAAAAACCTAAGAGTTGGAATAAAATTTTAAAAGTATAATAAAGTACTGCACATACAGAATTATAACATTAAGGAAAGATATTCATAATATATAAAAGTGACAAAAAATAGCATACAAATAACAAAGAAATTTTATGAACCTTTAAGTTATTAAGAAGGAATTTGAATGAGTAATTATGACAAAAATAAGCTGTAATACCTAATATACATATAAAAATGCTTGAACTCACTGATAATCCGAGAAATGAAAATTAAAAGTTCCATTACACATATATAGACTTAGTAAATTTAATTGTTAGTAAATATTGGCAGGAATGTGGAAGATGAGTATCAGAAAATTAAATGTGTCTCCACTTTGGACATTTGTCACTAATTAATAAAATTTAAGCTGTATATAACTGTTGCTTCAAAAATGGAAAACCATATCATCTTCTCATTACATTTTATTTAGGAATGGAGTGATTTCTCAAAGCAGAAATTTATCTTAACCTGAAGTAATTTTATTACTGATATTTGGAAATAAATCACTCTTTTATAAAATTCCCAGTTTTGTGTATTCGTACCCAAAACATATTTTCATTGAGATGTTCAGTACTTTTTCAGAGTAGAATGGAATCTTGATACCTAATCAGTTGAGAAGTGATTCTCCAAAGGAATATTTCTATAAGTATACAAAGGATCATTTATCAGAAATTACATAGAATACATGAGAATGGTGGAAAGCTAAATATATCTATCTAGGATTGGTAAATTGTTATATTTTTAATAGAAGTTTTGAAGTATTTCAACACTTAAAATACATGCAGCAATATGAGTGAATAAAATAAAGCATAACAGCAATCAAGTTTATTAAATAAAAGATCATTTAAATTCAAAAAGATATTGCACAAATAAATTTGTATGCCCTTCAAAGATTTTTACTTACAAAAATATATGTGGAAAAGATAATATATTATCTATAGACTATTGATGAATCTGGAGCTGGGTTGAAATATAGGGAATGATTTCACTCAAATTTTAAACACTTTATTATGTTTGAAAAGGAAGAAATAAATTTGACATATGTAAAATTATTTAAATATGATGTTTTCTATTTTGTTGATCTTTCATTACACTTTTTATATTTTGAAATGTTAAAAATGTAAAATTGAGTTTGTGTGTGTGTGAGTGAGACAGAGAAAAAAGCAAGCACAGATAGAAAGAGAAAGATCAACAGAGAAAGAGAAAAAGATATCTTAAAGTTCTTACTTAAAACAGGAAAAAATTTAATAACTTAAGAATTACTATGAAAGTTGCAAAATTGAGAATTCCTAACCGCTTCACCAAAAAGTTCTCATTTGAGAGGGCTTACATTGACCAATGTGGAGTAGCTGGTTCAAAGCAAACTTCTTGCTAAAAAAAAAAAAAAATCAAAAAATCTAAGTAAAGTATTAATAAAAACATATCTGAAAGCTTTGAAAGTTTTCAAGGTAGTAAGGAACTACAGAACTAGCTTTGAAGAATGCACAAAAGCCATAGATGAGTTTGGTGTCTTTTCAACTTCGAGGCATTTTCAGAAAGTATGTTCAATGGTTGAAAAGTTGAAAAGGAAACAAAAGACTTGATGAACTCATGATGAATAAAGAAAGAAAAATTGGATTTTTGTACCTAGTAAAATAAATTCCTTACTAAGAACTGCAAGATATGGATCAGAGCCTTAAATAAATACATTCAAGAAATAAGAGTAAGTAAAACAGGATGGCGCTTGAAGCTCTACTTTGAAAAACTTTAATTCCACATTGATTTTAGGGAATTTTGGATTTGGTTGTGTGCAGTTAAATCCAGGGGGGGAAAAAGGAAAAAATAATCAATTATTAATCAATTATGGGAGAATGTAATCAGCTGGAAATGCAAGAATTCTCTATACATTTCATATAAAATTTCAAGCAATCAAGTAGAAACTGGAATGTGCACATGACAATGTGAGAAGCTAAAAGAAACAATTACCAAAGAAATCTGCATTGAATCTAAGGAATAGTTATCACACAAAAACTTAAAATTTCTACTCTTCATCATACAGTAATAGAAAAGAGGGTAATTTTCAGAGAACTGAAAAACTTTGAATAGAAACTTTAGAACCAAAAATACAATAAAAGTTAAAGGCTCAGTCACTGAATTAAATTGCTTATTAGACATTAATTGTAAGAGGACTAACATATGCTAAATGAATCAATGTAAAACAACATTATAGAGACTAAAGTAAATGAAACAAGAAGAGAAAGAACAAACTGCATTTACAAAGAAAATTTCCAAGGCTGATAAAAGAGATGAAGTAACAGAATATTTAAAAAGTGTAAAACTCTGGGTTGATCAGCTTTTAAAGTAATGAGTCGCTGCAATTTAAAGCATTGACAATCAAGGACAGATCTTAAATGGAGTGAAAATAAAAAAGACATAAAACAAATATATGGATTTAAAAAATCAAAATTGAAATCATCTTCATTCTCCCATAAATAAATGCAACATTACTCTAGCACAATTTTTATGCAAAGAATGTCACTACCCTACATGCTTTATAAAATGGACTTACTTAATTTGCATAACAACACAATGACATAGCTATTAGTTTCATTTTAATGAGAAACCTCAGATGGAGATTTTTAAAAATCTTGCCTTCCACACAGAATTAAAGAGCAGAAAGGTAGTCAAATTAAGGCAGTTTTCTTCAGGATTTTCATTAATTTGCAGGTTATACAGCCAATCTAGAGAGAGATAAGAAACTATAATATACATATACTTATTTCTGAAAGTCTAAAAAGGAAACAACAGAAGTCTTCATATAAATAGTGAGCTGCTCTGATATGAAAGTTTTATGATTAATAAAAGTACAGAGGACTATTTCCCAAGGGTTTTTTTTAATGGAAAGCTTTAGTCACAAAAGAAAATTTCTTTATTGATTTATCATTTTGTAACTCACAAAAGTAGTACCTACAATAATAGAGAAAAAAAATCCATCACATTGAAGAAGACTGTTTTTAACTCTTTACATTGATTTTATAACTTTAGTGATTTTTATTCCAATAAACTATTAATTGCTAAAAATTTGAAAACTATTATTTTGTAGACAATTACTAGTGCTATCTTTTTGTTTATTTGAGATTAAGAGGAAATGGAGAAAATTTTACAATTGACATTTCTAAATAAAAGAACTTTCCAAGTATTACAAATTTGGTTACAGATTAAATTATGCAGTTATTAATTACACAATTCAGACTAGGCCAACATTGAATTAGACTTGCAAGTTTTGAAATTTTTTTGATCTAAAAGACTCATTCTGAAACACCCATTCTGAGTTTAGGATTTCAATATATATTATGGGGAGACACAATTCAACCTTTATTATTGGGGCTCTATGAGCATTGATAAATTAGAAACATTTGGAAAGTGAATAATAGGATTTCCAGGAGCATTTTGTAATATCAAACTGAAAATTTTGATGAAACCATAACAAAGGAATAATAAGTTGCATGCCTAAAGATCTTGGTTTTCTGAATTTGTAGCAAATGCAATTTTTAGCATCTAGCTAGGTTTCCATTATGGTTGATAAGTGTTAAAGTAAGTAAACTTCATCCAAATCTGAGTTTAGGTGACTTCTAATTATTTCTTGGACTAGTTCTTCTTTAATTGATATTTTAAACTATGCTTCAAAGTTCCTTATAAATTATATATTATATTTTAGGTCAAATCTTTAAAGTTAAAACTGAAACAGTAAAATGAGCCTTAGTTCCTTATGTATGGAAAAAAGAAAATAATGATACATTCCCATTTTATCAACTTAGGAGAGGTCAATAAATTTATACATGAGAAAACAGTGAAATAGGAAGTATTCAAGAGAGTTTGAATAATGACTACATTGAACATTTATACATAGTATTATATATATTTACATTTGCTTATAATATATATTTTATAGATAGTTTATATATACTATCACATATATGTGGGCTCCTACTTCTTATATAACAACATTAAGGTAAAAATGCATACATTATACAATTTAAAGAGAACAATCCAGTATTTTTTAGGACTTCCATAAAATTTTGCAACCATCACCCCCTCAACTTTTGACATTTAATTCACTACCCAAAGAAACCCAGTGTTTAGGCATTAATTCCAATCTCTCTTCCTTCCAACCTCCCCAGCCCTGGGAAATTAGTAATCTAATTTATATCTCTTCATGTTTTAATGTTCTGGAAATTTCATCTAAATGGAATCAGATACTGTGTATTCTTTTATGACTGATTTCTTTCACTTATATTCTTTTTCAATGTTTATCCAAGACTTTAGCATATATATGTCAATATGTCATTTTTTGTGGCTGAATAACCTATTTCTATGTAAATTTGCAATATCTCTAAATTCCATTTATTCATTTGTAGATATTTGCCTTATTTTCCACTTTTTGACTAGTATAAACCATGATTCTATATACAAGTTATGTGAGGATATGTTTTCATTTTGCTTGGGTATGTACTTCAGAGTGGAACTTCTAAGCCACTTGGTAAGTCTATGTTTAACTTTCTGATGAACTTCTGGACTATATTCTAAATCAAGTGTGCTTTTTGATATTCATACTAGCTATGCATGACAGGAAATCTCTCCCACATCCTTGTAAAAACTTACCTGTTTTTTAATTATACACAGCATAATGTGTGAAATGTTATTGATTAAGAGTTTTATTTGCATTTTCTAATGGTAAATCCTATTGGAGGTCACATAATATGCTTATTTTTCATCTGTACATTTTATTTACATACATACTTATATAGATGCTTTGGCCATTTTGATTTGGTTTATTTGTCTGTTTATCATTCATTTCATTTTGCTATTTGTATATTCAAGGTAAAAGTCCCATTTGGGACATATGATTGTGAATATATTTCTCTTCTTTTGTGGGATGACCTTTCATTTTTTCAGTGTTATCCTTAGAAACATAAAAGTTTTCATTTTAATACAATGCGCTTATCTCCTTTTTATCATTATGTACATTTAGTGTGATATCTAGATAGACATTACCTAAACCAATGTAGTGACAATTTATCTCTATATTTTCTCTAAATGTTTTCTACTTTTCCGTTTTTGGTGCGACCATGATGTGTTTTGACTTAATTTTGTTTATGATATAAAAAACAAATCTGGTATAGGTTGATTTGAGTCCCCAAGGAGGCTCTATTGAAGTCCTCACATTACCTCAGAGTATGATCTTTGAGAAAGAAGATTATTGCAGATGAAGTTAGTGAAGTTAAAATGAGGTCATACTGGGTTTGCATAAGATCTTAATCTAGTAGATTAGCATCTTTATAAGAAGAGAAAATGTATATGAAAGCTGAGATACAAAGAGAATGACATAAAATGACAGCAATATAGAATTTTTTAAGCTACACATTTAGGTAATCTTCAAATAACAATGGTTTTATCATTTCCTTTGCTATTATTTCATTCTTTTGTTAAATTTTTTATTCATTTATTCACACCTGCATACATTGGTTGGAGCCTTTCTCCCCCCTGCCCCCCGTCTCCCCTCCCTCTCCCTCCTACCCCTCCTCGCTTCCAGGCAGAACCTGTTCTGCCCTTTTCTCCAATTTTGGTGAAGAGAAGACATAAGCAATAATAAGAAAGACAAAGCATTTTTGCCAATTGAGATAAGGGTAGCTATACAGAGAGATTTCTAGTATTGCTTCCATGCACAAGTGTGTTACAACCAGAATTAATTCATCTCTACCTGACCTTTTCACTAGTTCCTGTTCACCTTCCCATATTGACCTCTGTTGCTGTAAGGTTTCTGTAGCTCCTCTCATTATTTTTATGTAATTTACATGGATAAGAATTCAAGGATAATGTGAAATACCAGTGGAAAAAGTAGATTTTCTTGTCTTTTCCTTGTCTAAGGGGAAAAACCCTAACATTTATCCATTATCTATGATATTAGCTGCTTGTTTTCCTATACTCCCTTAACAGACTGAGGAAATTCCATTGGTGCCCGGATTAATTTTTTTTTTTCATGCAAGAGTGTTGGATTTTATCTAATGATTTTTTTGCAGATATTAAGAAGAGTATGTGATTTTTAGTCTCTATTCTACTGATTTGGGTTTATTATTTTATTTTCACAATTAAAAGCAGCACTTATCCATATAATAAATTATACTTATTTATAATTTTAATATGCTGCCATATTTAATTTTGAGGATGTTTCTTTACATATTTAAAAATTGATCTTTAATTTTCTAATCTTGTGATGTCTTTAATTGGTATTGATATAAAGCTAATTGATTATAAAATGATTTATTAGGTCTTCCTTGCAATTCTATTTTTGTAAAGCTTAGGAAGTTTATTAGTATAGATTTTCTTAAAATGTTTTGTAGAATAAACAGTGAAGACATGTGGAAATGTGTTTCTATTTTTCAGAATTAAAAATTAGTTGAATCTTTTTAATTCATTTTTTATTTCCTCATACCAGTCTCTATTGTTTCTGGCTGTCTAGAAAGTTGGCTGTTTCACATACATTGTAATATGTTTGCATAATTTTTTCATAGTGTTATCTTAGAATTTCTAAGGTTGACAGTAATAGTCTTTTTATATTTCTGGATTTTAGTAGTTTTTATATTTTATCATTTTTTTCTTGGTCATCCAACTAAATGCTGTCAATTTTATAGATGCATCAAATTACTCGGTTTTGTAACATTTATTTTCTCTGTTGGTTTACTTTTATATATTTTATTAATTTCGACACAGTTTTAAAATTCTACTGCTTATGTTTAAACTTGTCTTCTTTTACTCTTTTCTTAGGCAAAAGGTGGTTGATCTGAGGTCTTTATCCTTAAATGTTGAAGTTTATAGCTTTAAAATTCTCTGAAATCCTTTGCTGCATCCCTAACTTTTTAGCACAAATTTTTATTTCCCTTGAAAGTATTTTTTGATTCCTCTGTTAAATTATCTTTGATTTGATGATTATCTAGATGTATTTTTAAATTTCCACATATTTGTAATTTTTCTCAAATTTCTTCTATGGATTTTTTCATTTCATAAGAGAATATACTTTGCATGATTTTAGTCTTTACTATTCAGTAACACTTGTTTCATGATCAAACATATGGTCTATTCTGGAGAACCCCCTGGTCACATGAGAGAAAAAAATATTGTGCTGCCCATTGGGTGGATTGTCCATAGTTGTCTGTTAGACCCAGTTGATTTATTGAGTTGCTCAAAATATTCTCTTTTCTTGTGGACCTTCTGATATTCTGTTATTCAAAGTATTGTATTGAAGTCCTTAACTATTATTTTTGAATTGACAGTTTCTTTCCTGTGTCAGTTTTCATTTTAGGTACTATGGAATTCTGATTTTGGGTGCATTAATGGTTATAACTGCCATATTATCATATTCACTGACTTTTATTATTATAAAATGCAACTCTTCATTTATTTTAAATATATTTGTATCATGTTAGTATAGCAATTTCATTTTTCTTATTCTTATTGTTTATATGATATATATTTTTCTTTCCTTTCTGTATTCAACTCTTTTGCATTCTCAATATAAAACTTTTCCTATAGACAGCATACATTGAACTTCAAAAAAAATCTATAGTACCATTTTCTGCTTTTTGATTAGATGGCTAATTCATTACTATTTAACATTAATATTGATATAGTTCTATTTATCATTTTACTTTATTATTTATTTTCTGTTTCCTGTCTTTTAACCTCTATTTTTCCTCACTGTTCTCTTTTGGACAAGCATATTTTTAGATGAATATTTTAATTTCCTTAAGGACTACTTCAATATGTTTTGACATTTTTGAAGTTGTTACTCTAGGATGTGCCAAGTACACATCTACTACTTCAGATTTACTTCAGGTTTACAATAATTTAATTCCAGTGAAATATAGAAATATTATTTCTATTTAACTCTACTTCTTTCTTTTATGCCATTTGAAATAGGCATAGATATGTAGATAAAAATAAATATATAAAACCCAACATTACTACTTTATATAATTTTATAATTGTACCATTTTAAGAAGCTGAGAAAAGAAAACCACTACTCACTTTGTTTGTAAAGCCATTGTCAATTATGAAATGTACATTACATTACTATCTGTCATGAGTCCAATAATGTAATATATGCATATTTTGAACAATGTTTTCTAACATCAGTGAATAGAAGACATATTCACATGCTTATATTTTATAACTACATAATTATTTTGATCAATTTATTTCATAAGTTTTCAAAATTTACTTTGCTTTATCACTATTTTTCAGTCTAAACAACATTCTCTACTATTTATAATAGGACATACTTG
The DNA here is from genome assembly GCF_047511655.1 of Castor canadensis. Classification (NCBI taxonomy): domain Eukaryota; kingdom Metazoa; phylum Chordata; class Mammalia; order Rodentia; family Castoridae; genus Castor; species Castor canadensis. Next base: position 101,909,140 of record NC_133392.1, on the reverse strand, counting down.
CTACAGACAAAATTCTTAATTTTTGTTTATCTTTGTGTTTATTTGCTTCCATTTTGTCTGTTAATATAATAAATACCCTTTGTTGACAATATATTATTAGTCCTTTATGTTATTCCATTATTCATGTCCATTTTTTTTTCCTAATTAAATAGAAATATTATTGGGGTTCCCTTATACATAATAGGTCATTTTGCTGCTGTTGCTCTAAAGACTTTATCTTTTAACATGTTTTCCTATGACTTATGTGGCTGTGAATCCATTTGTATGTACCCAACTTGGTGTTCTCTTAAGCATCTACATGCATATATTAATAGTTTTATAAAATTTAGGAAGATTTCAGCTAGTCTTTCCTCTCCTTTTGATACTTCAGTATACACATGTTGATGCACATAATATTGTTAAATTATTCTTTGAGTCAAGAAAGAATTGCCTTTTCTTTAATTTTGAAGTATAGTTTTCAACCAAAATTCGTGGTTGATTTTTTTTTTCAGCATTTTGAATACATCATCTCATTGCTTCTGGCATTCATTTTCCTTAAGGACAAATCAGTTGTTAATCTTACTAGGATTTTCTTGAATGTGACAAGTCCCTTTTTTTGTAACATAAAAGTTTCCTTTCCTTTACCTGTTAACACTCTTAATTATATGTGACGGGATATGCTTCTCTTTGTTTTTATTTCATTATTTATTTTATACGTTCAACTTCTTAGAAATGTAGTGTTACACATCAAGTTTGGGAATTTTCAGCCATTATTTCTTTGAATGAAATTAACATTCTCTCCTATTTTTAATGCTATTTTACACATATGATACTGCTTCAAATGATACCTGTATTTCTCTGAGTTTTTATTCACCTTATTTCATGTTATTTTCTCTCAATGCAGTGAACTATCTTTCTTGAGTTATCTTCTGGCTTACTGATACTTTTTTTCCATCAATTCAAATCTATTGTGTATCCTTCTATTTTTTTTTTCTCATTTGAACTGTTGTGATTTTTCAATAATAAATTTTCATTGATTTTTTTGAAAAGCAATATCCACTGATATTTTTTATTTGATAGTACATTGTCATCATACAGTCTTTTATTTTTATAAATGTGGTTCTTTTAATTCTGCAAAAAAATTTAGAAAAACTAATTTGACTTCTTTGTCTAAGTCCTGGGTCCCTGCAATAACATTTTCTGTTGCCTACTCCTCCCCCTCTATCTGTCACACTTTCTTTTTTTTTTTGAAGGTCTCAAAATTAGTAGTAGAAAACTAGATTTTTGGATACTACATTGTGTCAACTTTGGATATTGATTTAATACAACATAAATAAAAACAAGGAGAGATTTTTTTTTTTTTTTTTTAAGTTTTATTTTTTTTATTTTTTTTTTTCATTTTTCTTTTATTATTCATATGTGCATACAAGGATTGGTTCATTTCTCCCCCCTGCCCCCACCCCCTCCCTTACCACCCACTCCACCCCCTCCCGCTCCCCCCCTCAATACCCAGCAGAAACTATTTTGCCCTTATCTCTAATTTTGTTGTAGAGAGAGTATAAGCAATAATAGGAAGGAACAAGGGGTTTTGCTGGTTGAGATAAGGATAGCTATACAGGGCATTGACTCACATTGATTTCCTGTGTGTGGGTGTTACCTTCTAGGTTAATTCTTTTTGATCTAACCTTTTCTCTAGTTTCTGGTCCCCTTTTCCTATTGGCCTCAGTTGCTTTAAGGTAAGGAGAGATTTTTGAAAGGTAATGAAAAGTAATTTGTGAATAGGAGGACATTTGCAAATGTGAAATATTTCTGCCTCATTAAATGTGTGTGTTTTGAAAGAGTAAAAGAAGACAAAGCTTTGTAAAAGTAAAATTAGCAGTATGTTCTGCAATGAAGATACCATTGGTTACCAGAGTTATGGCAGCAGTTGATGTTAGTTCACCAGAAGGTATATATCAGGTGAGTGTTTTTATACATCTAGTCAGCTCTTCTAGTGACTTATGTGGCAAGCTTCACCCTGAAAGTCATGAAGAAAGTTCTTGTTATAGTTATATATGTGTACAAAGCTTTCAGAGAGTCATTATAGCAGTTTTTTTATCCTAAGATTTGTGTGAAGTCCCTACCTTCTTAATCTCTTGACCTAACAATCTTGACATTTCCTGTCCTAGGGCTTATGTAATTATTATTAGATTATTTATTTGTTTAGTGACTTACTTGAACTATTTCAGGGATGTCTATTGCCCTGACTTTGGAAGTGCTGGAAGCCTCTGTTACTCCTGTGGTACATATGAGCTTGTGCGCAGTTACTTTGAGATGACGGTGATTATAACAAAGTTCTATCTGATTGATTTTTTCCTTGATCTCTCCAGTAAACTGCCTACATCTATTGGTTTCATACTGAAACTTTAGTCTCCATTAATTACTGGATAATTGCTATATTGCTTATTTAAAGATGTCCTGCAGCATAGATCGCTCCACAATAGAATACCATTAAATTTGGTACTACTTATCTAAGAAATATTGGAGAACTGTCTGTTATGTTTATTTTGACCATAGGAGGTCTCTTAGCTGTGTGTCGTCTGATTTTCTCTGTGAATCTAACTGGTCTACTACTTCCCAAACACTTTAAATGCTAACCATCAAAATCTCAATTGTTTGTAAGAGTGCCCTTAAGCTTAAACATCCCAACCCTATATGCAAAACACAGTCAGGTTTGGAACTCTACTTTAATAGCTTGACTTTTTCCAAAAAGAAAAATGAGGTACTGGTAAGTGCAGTGGTCCACTTGTTTTGGTGTGACACATTTGGCATACAGATGAAGTGCTGGTGAGGTGATATTCTTGCTTGCTTCTTCCTGCATTGATCCTCCAGAAAACAAATTAGCAAAAGCGAAGATAATCAAGGATCTGTTTTTCTAAGCCTCTCAAACTGTCACAGAACCTCTGATATTTGTTTTGTGACAAGGAGGCAAGGGGAAAGATTTTTTTTTCCTTTTTGGCTTCATTCGTCCCGAAGCTAATCTATGAAACTCAGAACCAAGTCATATGAGAAATTTTGGTGACTGACCCTTTTCTGTTAGTGAAACCAGAATCTTCCTGTGAGGTTGGTGTCTGCTACACCAGCTGGATCATAGCTCTTTTAGCTCAGCAGCAAGGGGTTATAATTTATGCCAAATTCATTGTCCCATGAACTTGAAGAATGCTGTTTGTGAAGAAGAGAGGGTGAGTGTACAGACAGAAAGTTTATTAAAAGAAATATCAAAAGTACCATGAGAGAGAGGGAGGGGACTTGATGAGTCACCAGTGAAGTGACTTTGTCTAGAGGTTTTAACCTCTCTGTTCCTTGGTATTTCCCAATCTGTCTGATACTTAGTTGTGTGGAAAACAGCATTCCGTTGGCTGTGCCATCTAAGACCATGGTGTTAGCTGTCCTCATTTCTGTCCTTCTTGCCTTTGTTTTTTCCACCATCATGAGTCCTAGGAAAGTTACTAGAGAAATTAAGTGGAGATGGTGTCAACTTCTACATATTGTCCACAACTCAAGGTAATTCTTTGTGACATTTCCATGTATATATGTATTATAACCCAAATTTGTTCATCCCCTCTCTTTTTCTACTTTCTACCTTAGTCCCTTCCTTATGGTAATTTCAACAGGTTTAAAAATTCTGTATTCATTCTTGTATAGAGAGTACATCAACCTATTCACCTTCTGAACTTCCTTCTTTAGCCCTTCCTTTCTTGTATACGGCCTCCACTTAGCATGACCTGTTTTTCATAATATTACTGTATTTGTATTAGGTCTATATTCCACATATGAGAGAAACATGCAGCATTCTAAATCTGGTTCACTTCACTTAAGATGATGTTCTCCAGTTCCATCCATTTACCTGCAAATGACAAAATTTCATTCTCTTTTATGGCTGAATAAAATTCTGTTGTATAGCAATACCACATTTTCTTAATCCATTCGTCAGTAGTGGGGTATGTTGGCTGTTTATGTTGGCTGTTCCCATAGCTCAGCTATCATGAATAATATAGCAGTAAAAACATGGGTGTGCAGGTGCCTCATTGTAACCTGACATAAATTCCTTTGGGTGTATCTCTTGGACCATACGGAAGTCCTATTTTTAGTTTTCTGAGGAGCTTCCATATAGTGGTTGTATTTATTTACATTCCCACCAACAGTGTATGAGGTTTCCTTTTAATTCCACAACCTCACCAACATTTGTTGTTGCTTGTGTTCTTGACAGCCATTCTAGCAAGAGTGAAGTGGAATCTTAGTGTGATTTTCCTTTGTGTTTCTTTATGGTCAGGTATATTGAACATTTCTTCATGTGTTTTTTGATCATTTGGTTTTCTTCCTTTGAAAAAGTTCTGTTCAGTTCATTTGCCTATTTCTTCATTGGTTCATTGGTTTGGGGGGAGATTAAATTTTTGAGCTCCCTGTATATTCTGTTTATTAATCCTTTGTCAGATGTATAGCTGGGAAAGATGTATAGCCCATTCTGTGGGCTACCTCTTCAGTCTGGTGACCATTTCTTTTGTTGTGTAGAAGCTTTTCAATTTCATGTTGTCCCATTGGTCAATCTTTTCTCTTAGTTGTTGAGCCATTTGAGTTCTATTTAGGCAGACAATTCCTATAGAATTAAAAAAAAATTTAGCAAAATTATTTTACTGTAAAAAATGATAAAATATATACGTTATAATGATATATCCCCTTTTAATCTTGTCTTTAGTGTAAATTAATTTTAAATAACTTACAATATGCTGTTCTTATTACAGATGTACTTTTGGGTGACCAATATCCAATTCTTAATTCTAGAAAACATACTTAGAAAACACAAGGAAGTTTCACATTTAAAGATAGTAACAAATTATCATCACAGCTGCATAGATGTTTAATATAAATTAATTTACCTTTTACCTTTGGAATAAAAATTTAGAATCTTTGGCTAGGTGCATAGCATAACTTTGAGAATTTTGTACAGCATTTAAAGGAAGTTTAGACATATAATCCACACTTTTTTAGTAGGGTGGTAAATGTATTAAAATCACTGAATAGACAGATACTTAAATGAACTGATTTAGTTAGTATTCAGTTTTCTAAATAATCAAAAGCCTGATAAAGTTAGAAGATGACAAGTAACTAATTGTTTTAATAGAATATAAATTTCTCCCATAAGACACTTTTTAGTAAATATCACTAAGAGCAGAATATTTTTAAGACAGAAAATCAGGTGCCAGCTTTACAACAATTTATTAAATTTTGACTTTAGGAAATACCTTGGATAACCTCTTTTTTTTCCTTCTTGGTTTTATTTATTTATTTATTTATTGTTCATTTATTCATATGTGCATACATTGTTTGGGTCATTTCTCCACCCTTCCCCCCCACCCCCCCCCGAGTTTGGATAACCTGTTAATTCTTTAAATTATAGCCATATTAAATCATATACTGGAATTTTTATGAGTTTTATCTTTTATGTACTTAAGATTTATTCATATATTATTACTCTTTTGGCACACTGAGGTTTTGTCCCTATCTTTTTATTTTGGAACAAGCTTTTAGGACAAACCTGACTCAATAAAGTCCTTTTTTTAAAAGTCATTTCTTTTTCCCTTTAACCTTTTGTTTTCTCAAACATATCTCCAGCACCTTTTTATATCTCTCTTGCTTTCCAAGACATTTTAATTTGTATTGAAATGAGACAAAATTGTTTTTTCTCTTAGTAGTCTTACATTTTCATTAAAAACAAGAAAGAAAGCAATCTTAAAGTGTTTCCATGTAAAAAAATCAATTTATAGGAAACATGTTTGTTAATAGACCCATATATTTTAAAAAGGAATTAAATCTCACATTATATTTATGATAGAATGACACAGGTTAAGGTCTTTTATTCCAAAGAACCCAAATTCCAAGATTTTTTTTCTACAAGCTGCCACTTGAGTTTAAAACAGAAAATTTTTTCCTTAGTCTGAACCTGAGAATTAATTCCCAAATGCTTGTGCTTTAGTTAAACCTGATTGAGATAAAATAGGCAATTTTTTTAGAGTGGCAACAGTTTTACATAATAGCTTTAGAATAGTAATTTAAGAACCATTCTACAAATACACACACACACACACACACACACGTTTTAAATTAAAGCTTACAGAAAATGAAAAATCAAAAACAAAACCCTGTAAATCAACTATAGTAACTAATAAGTTCTTTTCTGGAATTTCATAGGCAAAAAACCTTTTTCTTTCTCAATGCTTAATATACTAGTGCACACAGCTATACAATTATATTAATTTAGAGTACTCTTAGACCATCTAGACATACATTAATTCTAATCCTCCCAGGGCATGATATGATAGCACAGAGATGACATGCATCTGCCATCCCACCATCATGGAAAAGATTTTCCCTGTACATTTGGACCACTGAAAGAAGTATGGTGGCTCCATCATGGTCACAGCATTTTCTGGGTCCACATGGTTTTTCCAAAGTATGTTCAAATGGAACATAAAATCATGTTACATATAACATACACATACAGAATAAATGTAAAACACAGAACAAACAAATGGGTAAATTCCCTTTTGTTCTAGTTGGGTCTCCCAGAAGTTAAAAGGGACTTGTTCCAAGTTAAGGGGCTTTCCTAAGCTAGAGGACAGCCTGGGGAGTGAGATAAAATGAATGGAAGACTTCTGAATCAATCAGACTTGACTCTAAACAGTATTCCAAAAAAAATCAGTATGTCTGAGGAGAATAAAATATTTTCCCTTGGGGGCCAGGCTTTTCCATTGCCAGTTTGTATTTGGGGGAGGCTTTCAGGTACAGAAATAAGTTAGACATTTTTTCTTTAAGGGGCTAAGGGTCAATAAGAATTTCAGTTTCTTGGGATACACTAAATACAAGGGTTTCTGTAATATGTTTTTAAAAATAACCTGTTTTCAAAATTAAGGTTGACAAATATAAAGTTAAAATGTAGAATTGGCAGAAACTCTCTAACAGGAATTATTTTTAAAAGAAGAATTCTACTCACAGAACAGGGACCATTCAAACCCAGCTTTCTTCCCAAAGGTTGTGAGCCAATCAAAGTGTCAACTTTGTGACATAGGGTGTGCTATATTTGTGACTCCAATGTGGAATAAACTCATGACATCATTACAGGAGTTTCAGGATGAATGTAGGTAGATGAGAAGTTTTTACAAGTTTCATTAAACAAGTAGAAAAGTAGGAATAAAAAGCACATGTCAATATGCAGGCATAACTGCACACATAAGTATGCAAGTCCTTAGTGTAAGAAATATTTACAAGTCTCGAGCCAGTATAAGGGAGTTAAAATTTTAACTTTCCTCCATAGAAGCATGTTCTTTATGTTTGATACATAGTAGTCCATTTATGAGAGATTTGTGTAGGACTCAAAGCCTCCATTCAACATTGCTAGCTTAAGTGTTACCGTGTTTTAGCCAGAGGGAGTGTCCGCATTCTGTGTTCTTGGTCTCATAAACCTGAAAAATAATTTTCATCAATAAACACAGACACACATACACACACACATCTCTGAATATCATGAGTGTTCCACCCTTACACTCTCCAAGTACCATCAAAGTGGGAATTAAAACTTTGACATATGAATTGTTGGAGAGCAATATGTTCCAGTGGAGGTAGGATAACATAGGTACCCTTGTGTGTGTCTGTGTGTGCCTGTTTCCTCTTCGCTATGTGAGCACACAGCAAGAAAATGGCCATTGGCCATCAAAGAAGAGGCAGAGAAAAAAAGTTCTTGCAAGAACCTGATCCCGTTGACACCCACAACTTAGATCTTCCTGCCTCCAGAACCGTGAGAAATAAAATTGTAAATGTAAATCTCTTTTGATTTAGACTGGACTTCCTAAAATCAAACAAGAATTTCATTAAAAATTACTAGAAACTCAATATCAGTTATAAGTTTTCTATTTAAACACATAAGATATCTGCTAAAGCAAAAATGATCACAGTTACTAAGTTTTTGAGAAATAAGAAAATTAAAAATATAGAGAAGTGAGTCTTAAGTCAGTTATGCCAGAATGTGACTGCAATCCCAACTACTCAGGAGGTGGTAGCAGAAGGATCACTTGAATTCAAGAAGTCAAAATAAGCTTGGAGACACGAGAGAAGTAGAAGTCATGTTTGTTTGTGTATTTACAAATAATAAAACCACCCAAATGAAGAGACCTGAGCAGGACATAGAAGTTCTTCTAAAAATTAACTCAATAAGTTGTAAAAGTCACACAGTGGTGTCACTTGGGTCAACATGTTGTAACATGCAAAAATTTTAATGCAAGTACTTTCATAAAACCAAAATTAAATTTTTTAAAAGAAAATATAATAGAAAATATATATGATCATCTTTTAATCAAATATATCATGGATATTATACTAACAGCATGATCTACAAAAGGAAAAATGGGGAGCTAGAGATGTAGAGCATTTGCCTAGCATACACAAGGCCCTGGATTCAATTCTTTTTATCACAAGGAAAGAACAAGTAAAAATGGATAAATGCAGTTTATCAAAATTGAAACTTATGCTCTTTGAAATACATCATTAAGAGAATAAAATATGAAACAACCCATTGGGATAAAACATATATTAGAAAGATCTGATATTCAAAACACAAAATAACTTTCAAAACTCAGTAAGAAGAAAAGAAAAAAATAATTAAAATAATCAAAATATTTGAGTGAACACTTACCGTAAAGACCTATGGATGGCAAATGAGTCATAAATATATTTGAACATCATTAGTCACTACAGACATACACAAGAAATGATAAGGCACAACACACATATTACAAATGCTAAAATAAAAAATAACTTGACATGAGTGTTAACAACAACATGAAGAAATTGGAAGTCATACAATATTGTGTGAATACGAATTGTGAAACTACCATATTAGAAAGCCAGTTCCTTATATATGACATAAAATGATGATATTTGAAAAGGAAAGTCAGATCATTTTAACATTATGTATTATATTTATCTAAAATTACACATAAAAAAGAATGCAAAGGAGACCCACAAAGTAAATATAAAATATAGGTAATATGTATGCAGATTGGGAATTCATAATCTGTAAATCTAAAATCTGGAATGATTATAAATGCAAGACATTTTAGGCACTGACATAGAACTCAAAAATTTTGGAATTACATGCCATTTTGAATTTCAGATGTTCAGACTATGAAAGTTCATTCATTAAAGTCTAGACAAATACTGCCAACTATGAAAGGTTCCAAAATCTGAAACACTGCTGGTACCAAATATTGAGGATATCCAAATAAGAGAATTTACCATAAAACACATAAAGATTACAAAACAAAAAGTAAAAAAGACAATGGAAGTATAAAAATGTGCATATGATTTATAGTAATTTTATATCAAGGACATCAAAAAAGGGCAAAAAAATGAAAACATTAACTGCTTCCTTAGCCACCATAGACATTCATAACACAATTCTGATATACACCTCCAGATGTCAAGAGTGAGAGGGAAGGAAGCTACCACAACATTTCAATGGCAATGTTGAACACTTAGAACTCGTATAAAGTGCTGATTGGAATTTAAACATTTTACATTTTCTGGGAAAATATTGTTTATATTAAACCTGCACATAACTACTACGTATATATCTACAAATAACATCAACATATGTTCACTGTAAATGTGGCATTAACAATATAGCTCTAGAAGAACCCAAATGTTCAAGAGAAATAGCATTTATAAATGACTTTTGATATATTCAAACAATGGAAAAAATAAGAATGAATGAAAATGAAAATGAATAAATCATTGCTATGCCCAAGTACATGTAAGCATATAATGATAACAATAAACAGTACAAAAAAGGGGAAAAAAAAAGACACAAAAGTGTTTATATCATGTGACTCAAGTGATAAAATATTCAAAATCAGGAATATTAAATATATTGTATCAGGAATTTGACAGTAGAATTCTAAGATAATTTCCAAGTTTTCTGCTTAATGAAGTATATGCACTGTCTAATCCATGCTTCTTGCTGATGTTATTAAGGTCTCTAATCATTGAGTTTGAGTTAATCAGAAGTATTAGGCAAATCACCTAATCAGGTGAGTCATCAAAAAATAATCTAGATATTCCTTATAGAAAAAGACTTGTTAATGAGAATTTCCACCTTGCCTAGAAGAAGCAACAAACCTTCTATTTAATTTCCTAGGAAAGAGATTATGGTACAAAAATTCTAAAAAAAAAGAGGAAGAAAAGAAATGGCTTGTAGATGGTAAAAGCTACCTCAAGCAGAGAGTAACTTCAGTGTTAAAACCACACAAAAGAGAACCTTAAGGCTCAAATGAGATTGCAGCATGACTAAAACCTGGATTGTACTCCTGTGAGACTCTTTAGCAATGAATTCAGCTAAGTCTCTACCAACTCCCAACAGGTGGAGACTGATGTAAGAAATTTGTTTTGTTTAATTCCAATGACTTTATGGTAGTTTTCTATATCAAAATAGAAAATAAAAACAGAAATCTGGGCTAATGGTTTCCTTTGTAAGTGGAAAGGGTGACAGGGAAAGAAAACTTGCAGAGCCTCTAGAATACTGACGTTTTGTTTCTTGATCTGGGTATTGTATAAATGGGTGTGGAATCCATTAAGCTGGGCACTTATCCATGCTCATCGATATGCTCCTCTTTAATGTAAGGTTTACATAGAAAAGAAAAATGGATACACAGACCATCAGTATGCAATGCCTTTTTTTATGCACAAAATAAATTTGATGCAAGTATGGATCAAACTGTATATTCAATAATTCCATAAATTTCATGTTTTACGGTTATTAACTTGGATATATTTCTCAATTAATCATTCCACAGAATATTTTCAGTCCTGTCAAAATCTTTCTTTTTCTTCAGTCTTGTCTTAATTTGCATTCCTTGTTTTTCTTCCGAATATGGGGGGAAGAAAGAAATTAAGTAAAAGAACTTCTGCTAAATTTTGAATAAAACAGTAATGCCCCTCTGTTTTAAAATACACTGTGTATTTTTTAAAGTACAAATTAACGCTAGTGCATTTCCATTTCAATTTTGCCAATGATATTGATGATGTTTGGAAATAGCTTAAAGAGGCTTTATAATCAAAGGAGCTGCATGCATTTTAGCTCTGAATAAATTTTCCCTCATTTATTTTTAAATGACTCACTAATAAGATACATAGTCTTCATTTTCCATGTAAGTGGCTAGCTTTCCTTATGAGTACTCCCATATGTACTAATTTTATATGTATATATAAAAAATAATTAAATTATATATGAAATGTAGCACATTCAGTGGTAGCTCTAATTTTCAAATATTGAGGGTTTTCTTTTCTGTGTTCAGTATCTCAGATAAGTGTACTTTATTCTGAGAATTGGTATTTTCATATTATCTTATAGCTGATCACATATCTAAAAATTGAGTAGACTTGTTTTTAGCCCTGGGCCACATTTACATAATAATGTACATAAGCAATGAACTGTCTACTTGGGCTACGTTGGCTACACCAAAATTAAGATAAAATTAATGGTAGGGAACCTATATAAAAATATGGCTCCTCCTCTACTGATGAATATTTCATCAGTTTTTGCTAACAGATTTGGCGTGGAATTGGAGGAGAATTTTTCAAGGAAAGGCCAAGTTAGAATATGTTCACTAGCAGATTTTCATTTATTGGATTATTGGTGATACCTTGTGACTTGAAGGTATTAGAAGAAAAAGGAGATTAAGTAAGGATGGAAGACTGCTCACACAGATTCATGGGCCAAACTTCATTTCCAAACAAGCAGAAATAATATATAAAATATTTAAACATTTATAAAATCTGAAAATGAGCTTAAAATCAGAAAAGAGGAATAGCAACTCATAAGGAAAGCTGTAGTGTTGAATAGTAATTGAAGATTTGTGGCTGTCACAGAATCAGGTTAAAGCACATATTTAACTGAAATCATTTAGTCTGCACAAGAAGGAGAATTAAGGTAAAATATCTCTCACATAACATCACAGCCAAATTATTTGAATCTAATTATCAATAAAGTATTATCTTAATTGGTAAACAGAATTAACAAAAGCCATAATCCAAATTATGACTCAAAATGAATGAACCACTTGCTATAGCCCAAGTAATTATAACTACCCAAATAAAAAGATTAGAAACTTGTTAGGGAACAGGTTTTGAAAAGAAGTAACTAAGAGAGGAAACAGATTTCAAAAATGAGCAGAATCAAAAAGTATTGAAAATGGATTGGGTGCCAGGTATAGTGATGCATGTCTATAACCCCACCTACTCCAGAGGCAGACAGGAAAATCAAAATTTAAGGGCATCCCCAGGAAAAGTAGTGAAAGGCTATATGAAATCAAAACACAACACAGAAGGGTTGGGGCATGGCTCTTGCCTAGCATTTATGAGGCGATGGATTCAATCCCTAGAACTGCAGAAGAAAAAAAACAAAAACTGGCTTCATGATGGAGGACTATCAATTGGCCAGAAAAATGAATAAAGTAACAATATTAGGCATGCATGTCACCTGGTTAATGTTAACACATTAATATTAGCACTATGAATATTAAGAAATGATATTGGTATACCTGATAATTTCATTTTTAAAGGATTACTTTAACTCTACACTTCTTAACATTTATAGAAATAAATCCCCAAAATGAATAAATAAATTAATAACCTGATATGAGAAACAATATATTTTATTTATGAGTACAAATTAAAATTAGCATTGGAAACCATTTTGGTTTTAGGATAGAATTTGTTTTCTTTAAAAATACATGGAGAAAATATCAAAAGGAAAATTTATTCACTTATTCAAATAATATTTATTAATATACTACTAAGAGAGAGACACAAAACTATACACTGAGAGAAATGTGAGGAAACAAAAACTATCTGCCGACATAAATACATACCATTCAAGAGAAACATTAACAATCACACTACAAAAAAATCTGCATGTAAAGAAAACTAGAAGTAAAATTAAAAGTAAAATTAGCAAAGACTTGAAACTCATAAAGTTGAGTTCAGAAACCAAATAAAATAGGATAATTTTATAGGATTTGGTGATTCTATCTATCTACTATCTATGTATTTATCTACCTATCTCCTCTACCTAGTTATGTTTATCTATGTAACAAAACATATATGTATAAGTATATTCTATTTTAAAAGTCATATGAAGCAGTGTATGGAACATATATTATGTATAGTAATGTAAATCAAAAATATTTGAAATATTTTCATTCACGAATTACGCAAAAATTATGACTTTGATAATGTTATACATGACTAGTATTAAAACTAGTGTTGTTTCCTTGGAGATGTAACTTAGTGTATGGATATTCCAAAGGGCCATTTTCAATAACCAAGTCTAAAAATATCAAATTAACTATTTAAAAACTTACATAATTCAACAAAAGTGTTAACTTTAAATTTTGCATGCATAAAGGATAATGATGGAGGGGGTAAATTCAAGTATGATATATTGTAAGAAATTTTGTAAATGTCACACTGTACTTCCAGCACAACAATAACAAAAAAAGTTTTAAAATTTGCATACACTATAATTCATAAATTCTATTTCTAGCTAAACAACATAGTACATTCACACAGTGTAAGTACTGCAGGCTTGTTTCTTTGTTTCTCCTTTGCATTTGTCATTTTCTTTGATGAGAGCAAGATTGGGGAATACTCATAATATTATACATCAATATGATATAAGTGTGAAATATTTTAAACCTGAGTCCTATTTATAAATTTAAAAGATATAAAATATTCTAAAAAGGCACATAAAATAACTGAGACAAGTTACATATAAATATATTTAGTATACAATCTGAATAAGAACATTAGCAATGTCAATAGAAAATATCATTTGTGGATTCATCTATACTGAAGTAAAATAATAAAACATTTATAAATGTGAAAGGATTGTAGGGAGATGAGAGTAATGTATGGATTTTTAATTAGTTGGGTACAACTAATGTTCCATGGCAAAAAATCATAAGCAGGTACCATGTAATGTAGGCAGAGAGACTCAGACTGCTCTATAAAGTTGCTGATTAAACTAGTAACAAAAACATGTATGTATTTATATAGATATATATGAAATGATAACCAAGTTTTGAATTATGAATAGAACAATTACTTAGTGATATCAGTTTTTAAATGTCTTCTTTAAAAAAATTAACAAATGAAAAAGTAGGTTCTGTTATTATGCATATTAGCACTTTAACCTAAACATAAATTTTAATAATTTCATCCAGTCATATATAACACAAAAAATTGTCAAAGAGATAGAATGAAATTTTTAGTACTTTAAAAACATGATTTCTTTAAAGAAAATGTTGTGGGGGAAAATGGTTATCTATCTGAAAGAAATTGAAACCAGATCCTCGTCTATCAACCTGTACTAGTATCAACTCAAAATGGATCAAGGACCTAAATATCAGACCTGAAACTCTGAAGTTACTATGGGAAGGAGCAGGAAACACTCTGGAACTAATAGGTATAGGCAAGGACTTCCTCAATAGAACCCCAGGAGCCCAGCAACTAAGAGAAAGGATGGACAAATGGGACTTCATAAAATTAAAAAGTTTCTGCACAACAAAAGAAATGGTCTCTAAACTGAAGAGACCACTCACAGAGTGGGAGAAAATATTCACCAGCTATACATCAGACAAGGGACTGATAACCAAAATATACAAGGAACTTAAGAAACTAAACTCTCTTAAAATCAATGAACCAATTAATAAACGGGCAACTGAACTTAATAGAATTTTCTCAAAAGAAGAAATTCAAATGGCAAAAAAGCACATAAATATTGCTCACCATCTCTAGCCGTAAAGGAAATGCAAATCAAAACCACACTAAGATTCCACCTCACCCCTGTTAGAATAGCCATCATCAAAAACACTAACGACAGATGTTGCAGAGGATGCAGGGAAAAAGGAACCCTAATCCACTGCTGCTGGGAATGCAAGCTGGTACAACCACTCTGGAAAAAACTTTTGAGACTTCTTAAAAATCTAAACATAGACCTACCATATGATCCAGCAATACCATTCTTGGGGATATACCCAAAGAAATGCAGCACAGGTTACTCCAGAGGCACCTGCACACCCGTGTTTATTGCAGCACTATTCACAATAGCCAAGTTATGGAAACAACCAAGATGCCCCACTACTGATGAATGGATCAAGAAAATGTGGTACTTGTACACAATGGAATTTTATTCAGCCATGAAGAATGAAATCTTATTATTTGCAGGTAAATGGATAGAACTAGAAAACATCATTCTGAGCGAGGTCAGCCAAGCTCAGAAGACCAAAAATCATATGTTCTCCCTCATATGTGGTCTTTAGATCTAGGGTAAATGCAGCAATGTGCTTGGACTGGGAGCACATGACAAGATGAGAGCACATATGGGTGATATGGAAATAGGTAGAAAACCCAAAACATGAAAACGTTTGATGTCCCCACTCCAGAAGATCTAATATAGAAACCTTAAAGCAACAGAGGTTATCATGAGAAGGGGATCAGTAACCAGGGTAAAGATCAGTTAGAGATGAATCAACGTGGGTCATAACACGTGTATACGAAAGCAATGCTAGGAATATTTCTGTATAGCTATCCTCAACTCAACTAGCAAAAACACTTTGTCTTCCTTATTAGGCCTGTCTCTTTTCTTCAAAAAAACTAGTGATAAAGGCAGAACGGGACCTGTTTGGAACTGAGCGGGGAAGGGAGGAGAAGTCGGGGGGAGGGGGCAGGAGGGAGAAATGACCCAAACAATGTATGCACATGTGAATAAATGAATAATAAAAAATAAAGAAAGAAAGAACAAAAAATATCTAGAATTTGTTCTTAGCATGATTGATTAGGTGTTCTTATTTAACAGAGCTGAGGATTATTCTTCTGTACTATGTATATTTGGGAACGAATGGCAGTAAAGATAAACGCTATGTAAATGGATTAGACACTGAATCTTTCTTAATCAGTGTCATTCAAATGGATCATGCACATCAGAAGACATCAGTGTTTTAAACAACATATTCAGATTTCTTTTTCTAAAAAATGAGAGGACTGAATATTTAACTTTTAAATAATAAATGCAATAATTGACAAATGTAGATTTAGTACTCATTACTTTATATCCTACTCCAAATGCAATATATAACATAATACATTAAAAATAAAGCACACAATCTGAATATTAATCTTTAGCTTAAATTATGTTCAGGTGATCATTGGTATTCAATTGAATTCTTTTGATAAAAGGCTTCTGTAGCCAAATATTTGGGAGAAATACCATAAACTGAATCCACATTTGGGTTAGTTCTGTTTCAAATGAGCATATAATATTTTTAGCTTTGTGACTTCCTTCAGTTAAAAAAAATCAAAACTTTAAAAACATATATGGATTTCATTTTTATCTGTGCACCAATAAAATTCTAAGTGCACTCAAATGTTGTCAATGACACACTTTTGAGTAGAATTGTTTAGACTATTATATTTCAAACCATGTTCTAAAGAACACTAGGACTGTATAAAGCCTTTTTTCATTTTCAGGCAAAAAGTATAATCATTATATTCATGTTTAATTTATATCTAATCTGTCATCTCAGAATATGTCTCAATACTACCATAGAAGCTGAAGTTGTAAAGCGTAAAAAATTCCTCAGCAGGGTCTCCAAATTCCAAAAGTTTAAGAAGCACTGGTGCAGATGAAGAAAGCTAGAAATCTGAGTTCTAATTTCAGCTCTCCCACCGACTGTGCAATCTGACATAGCTAACTTACTTTCCCTGTGATTTTGTATGTTGATAAGGAAGCTAAGAAAAGGACCTTCTGCCACCATCTTATGAATAATGCTTATTGACATTCGTTGCGTAAAATGTGTCTAAAGAAGAAATGTTCACTAATAAATGATTGTAAAACACATAGCAAATGAAAATCACTATATAAACATATAGTAAGTTATTACACAAAATGAAGAAAATGAGCACAGAAGTACTTCATGACAAAGAAAGACAAGTAAATTTCTGAGTTGCTAACGTATTTTGTACTTAAAGAAAAAAAAAGTATGTATTGGCAACTTTACTTAATGCTTGCCTAGGTGAAATATTACACAACCTTCTTTATAGCCCTTCATTGACATAGCTCCTAGATAAAGTATGTTTGGCCTTTTAATGGATAATAATAATGCTAAAAGGTAACCACAGGCTGCATTTGCATACTATATTTATTTTGCTATGCTGGGAGTATTTTCACAACACTGATCTCATTTTTCTTTCAATGACATTCTTGCGAGGTAAGCAGTACATGCAACTCAGTAACAGATATAAAATATATACTGGGGAATAGTGCACAGGATTAAAGAAGAAAGGTATTTACTAAGACAAAAAAGTCTTATACACAGTTATCTTACTTGAAAAATACATGAGGAAAGGCACATTAAATAACTTGCAAAGTAAAGTAATGAGTATTTGTATTATTTTTCTTAGCAGTTATTTCAACTGTTTTATTAGTTTTTGTTCATGCATCATATGCATAATTTATATATTTTCATACATAAATCACATGCCTTATTATATGTTTTCATACATAAATTGCTTTTGCACTTATAATTTCATACTTTATAGTTATATAGAGATTTCTATAATATTGATTGATATTTGAACTTCTCAAGTCTTTATAAGTTCATCTAATTAATCACTTTGATCATGATTGATGTCTGAAGTATACATTATGAATACTCCTCTGACCTAAGCATAGAGCAAAAATAGAGAAAGCAATAGGCTAGTCATATTAAAAAGTCAAGCAAAGAATTTTATGGTATCTACTCCAAGTTTGGAAGCAGAAATGGGGTTCTGATGTTGGCTAGATCCTCCACTCTGCAGGGTTTCTTCCTGATTAAACCCTGTGCTGGCATTTAAAAAAAAATAGAGTTTTTTTGTTTTTTTTTTAGAAAAATAGAGCAGAATATGGGTTGGCACTTGCAGACTTCAGAAGTGTGTGATAGATGGTCATATATACTTTGAGAAGCAAAGAACCTGAGCCAGAATGATTGCCTAAAACTAGAAACTTTATAATATTTCAGTGCTAATAAAAATAAAGAAAACTGTAGTGAAGCAATTTCAGGAGATAGATTTTAATAAAACTTCATGATCAGAAAAACGGGATCAGTGTTTTTGAGCTACCAATTCCAACCATTATTGCATTTGTAATTAATCTAGAATGGTGCAGCAAGTATCTTTGAAAATGAATATTAGAGTATATGACCTGTATGCATGCATGCTTCATTTTGTGATGTTTGTTTTTCTGATATGTACATATATATATATACGTATATATATATGTATATATATATAATTGTAAACCAGATGAAGAAGAGAATGTAAGTGTATTTTTTTTTCTTTTCATTTCTTTATAAAACATTTGAAAGGTAATGAACTAAGTAGCTAAGGTTTTCAGAAAATCTGGGAAAATATGACTTTCTTCTTTGTCATTGGGTCTCTGATGTCAAGATTATCATGGCAGGGTAAGAATACTAATTGCCTCCAGATACACAGTATTGGACTTGGAGCAAGGAGAGCTTCAAGGACAGAGCCTTCACTATGAGAATAGGATGTGAGGAGGTCCTAGTAAAAAACAAAACAAAACAAAAAGCCAGGAAGTTACTGCAATAATTTTTTAAAAAGCTCTCATTCAAAATTAGTCAGTAAGTTAAAATTTAAGTATTCAAGAGAAAAGCCAGAACAAAAAAAATCCAGTAACTAAGATATAAACTTAGCCCAATTCAATTAAAATAATACAAAATATAGAATGACCCTAAAATAAGGATACTCTGGAAGAATGAGCAAAATAATGGAAGAGAGATGCAGACTTTTAATGTGTTTGAAGTAGAGAAACTAGGAGTCTCTTCTCTAGATTGCTCCTTTCAACTGTTTCCACCTACCTCCACCACCCACCCCTCCCAAGGGGGAAGCTTCAAGTCAGCTTAGTGAGATGTAAACCTGGGAGAAAACCAGAAAGTATGACATTCTCAAAAGATTCAGTGTTCAGAAGTGTTTGTAACACTGGGGATCCATGTGAATGAGCTTTGCAGTACTGGGGAGTTTTATATTCCCTTGGCATCCTAGAGTGGAAGAATAAGCTGCGAAGACACATTCACTTTCTAGACTCCATATTAATCAATGACAGGTGAGATGATGCATGCCTGCCATGGTGAGAAGTAGTCTAGTGTAGTCCAGCCTGGAGGAGAAAAGACAGAGCATATTAACCAAAATAACCATAGCAGAAAGGGCTGGAGGCATGGCTTCAGCAGTAGAGCACATTCCTAGTAAGCTTGAAACACTGAGTTCAAACCCCAGTATTGCAAAAAAACAAAACAAAACAAAAAAACAAACAAACCTGGTGATCCAACAAAAAGGGAAATTTTCTCACAGAGAAATGCATAGAAGAAATACAATATAGATATGTAGGTAGTCTTCTACAACCCCAGGAGAGAGGTCTGGAATAGATACTTCGCTCATAGCCCCTAAGAGAAAACAGTTCCACCAACCCTGAATTTGCACTTCTAGCCTCTGGTTTCAAAATTGGTTAACATATCATTAAATAGCTACTAAATATTTCAGAAAATCCATTTCAGCTGTTTAAGCCATCAAACTGAGGTTCTGTTAATACATTATGGATCTTTGTGGTGAATACATGACTGAATGCATTTGACACAGTTCATAAGAATTCTACAGCAAAAATGTGAAATTTACTATATGTGAATAAAGAAGGGAATAAAACATGGCTTGGGAAAAGAATATTCTTATTATCTTAAAAATATGACATTGTAAAATATAAAAAGGATAGGAGCTCAAAACACTTCACAAAGAAGGTATAAAATGAGTAATAAGCACATGAAAAGATATTGAGTGTCATTTGTAATCAGGGAAAGTCTAAGGAAAACTACAAGTAGATATCAATACATGCTCATTATAATGGCAAAGATTTTAAAATTTCACAATGCCAAACTATTGGTGAGGGTGTGAGGATATAGAGTAGTTGAGCTTTCAGATATTGCTTGTGAGAATATAAGCTGGTATAACCAATCTGTAAGAATCTGGCAATTTCTTTAATCTTAAACATATAATTATCATAAAATCTGACACATTCACTGTTGTTGACAAATAACAAAGATAATTTTATTAATCATTTCATATTGCCATTGTGCAATGGCATAAACTCAAAGGCTTATCAACAGAAATTTATTTTTTACAGCTATGGAGATGGAAGTCCAATAGTAGGGTGCCACTTGAGTAGGGTTCTGATGAGGTCCCTCTTTCAGATTGCAAACTACTGGCTTCTTATTCTATCTTTGTGTGGAAGAAGAGATGAGCAAATTATTAGAAATCTCTTTTATAAGGTCACTGATCCCACACATGGCCATTCACCTCCCAATCCCCACCTCCAAATACCCATCACATCAAGGATTAGTTTTGAATATGGGGGAGCACAAAAAATTCAGTCTATAACCAGAATGAAAATATCAGTCCCCACAAGAACCAACAGAATGCTTAGTGACTTTATGCATAATACCTTCAAACTGGAAATAATACAACTGTCTAGCAAAAAAGAGGGTAGATAATAGCTATAGTTAAATCCATATAACGATATACTATTTCAGAAAAAAATGATTAATTACAAATATATGTGATGACATGATTAATCTCAAACCATTATGTTGAATAAAAGAAGCCAAAATAATGGAGAATATGTGATATAATTCCATATGTATACACATGTATATGCATGCATATATATGTGATATCTAAATATATATACACATGAAGCAAAGCAGTGATTGCCTAGAGATGCCTATTGAAGAGTCTGTGGGTGGAAACTTGGGAATGGTGGAAATGTGGGTGGAGACTTTTTATCATAGTGTTAGTTACATAAGTGCATACATGTATGTATTTGCTAATTTCACAATACTATGGGTAGAGTTTATACTATGTAAATTACAGTACTAACTTTTTAATTAAAACTCATGTAAATAAAATAACCTTTCTTCAACTAAAATTCAAATTTGTCAATTTCCTAATTATAATAGAAATTTGCACGTTTCCAATATATAGTAAAAGAAATCACAATGAATAGTGTAGTTTTTAAGGGAATTATTGATCGGCTCCATCCATTTGAGCTATTGTCACATGATAATTAATCAAGTCATTAGATTATCTTGCAAGTGATTTCTGTATGAGGCAGTATTGAGTAGTTAAATACTCAGGCTTAATGTCAGACATAAATTTATTCAAAGTTTACCTCTAAAATGTATCAAAGGGGTTTGGGAAAATTGTCTAACCTTTCCATATCTCTAAACATCATCGTTCCTTTTTTCATAAATGGATTTAATATTCATAAGGTTATTTCATAGAATATTCATAGAGTTATTTATGGTATGTTAACTAATATAGTCAATGTGGTTCACAATACTTGATACATTAGAGCTACATAAGTAATGACTGCATAAATAAGTGAATGAACAAAAAAGAAAATAAACTAATAAGTTGCTCTTATTTATTTAGGTTATACTTAGTTTACACTTATACATAGCAGACTGTGTTAGTTAAACAATATTGGTGGACTAAAATTCCATGATCATAGGAAGACAAGTCACTCAGTGGTAGAGGACCCCAGGGTTATCACATTTATGACTTTAAATACATGGAGTATACATATATATATATATATATATAGTATATATATTCCTTTTCATTTTCCATTGTAATGATGCATGAAATATTATCCCTTGAGCTATGAATTTAAACTTTTATTCACTCCATCTTAACTGGAAAGAGCATTCTACTTATTTGTATTACTCTCTAAGATATGAAATAAGAGACCAGAATAACAAAAATTGTTCTTTTTGTTCACCTGCAAATTCTGATGTGGTAGAGAGTCATACTGCTCTTTTCCACACCTGAGAGACTTAAAAAAAACTCCATATATTCTACCACTATATGTTCACCTGGATAAGTAAAGCTGAAAAGGGCACTTTTGAAACTCCTACCAACAGAACAAAGTAGAAAATTGACTTAAATAAGCCATGTTTAAAATTTTTCATTAATCCTCATAACATAAACATGTGACTAAAGTTATTTCTACAGCTAACAAACATTTCAAAAACTCTACATATATTCACCCTCCTTTACTCTTGATACATGTATGAATATGGATCATTTAAGAATGGGGTGGGGCAGAGGGGATGAACCAAACTGGGGTAGAATATATGTATCTATAGAAATATCACAACAACCCCCCCCGTATGATTATCATATACTAATTAAAACATCAGAAAAATCTACACATTTATTTTTTAAAATGTGTTCCTCATTCAGAAGCAACTATATTAAAATCTTATATATTACTATATTACAGTTATATTATAGTTATATTACTATATAACTATATTACAATCTTATATTAAAATCTTTTTCCATAATCAATGTTTTTGTCAAAAACCATTAAAAGAACTGAAAGAAGACTTTGGCTTTTGGACAACATGATATAAAAGAAAACAATTCACTATCATCTCTAAAAATGTATGTGCTATATGAAAAATATGTTTTTAAGGATATTAAATACCAATAAATGAAAGACATTAATACCTTAGAGAGATGAAAAGAGGTAGGTCCTAGCATTTTCCAACCTGGTTAGAATTTTCATGATGCAATATGGATAATGGGAATAGTACAACTAAGTAGTTTCTCTAAATGGAGGTCAAGATTGTTAAGGTTTGAACAACAAGTTAGCAGAGATATTAGAGCTACAAAGAAGGAGTGAGAGCTATGAGAGAAAGAGAAAATTTAAAAATAAAGTGAAACCATGCTTTGTAAACCCTTTATATCATTCTTAAATACACACACATACATATACTCATCAAAAAACACAGAGTTAAATATATAGTTGCCATAAGATTCACCAATCTTGCTCCTGGAAATGAAAGCATATTTTCATACAAAGGGTTAAAAATCAATGTTCACCATAAATATATTTACAATAAACAAAATTGGATAAAACTGAAATATCCTTGAAAAGATAAATAGGTAAATACACACACACCCATATATATAACAGAATATTCAGAATAACATTGCTCAAAATAAAAATGAACTCTTGATAATGACATAAATTTCAAATTATTATGCTAAGTAAAAGAAGCTAGATAAAAATACACATATTATTTGATTGCATCCCTATAAAATTCTAGAAAATGGGAATTAATCTGAAGGGTGGTAACAAAAAGAAAATATTTGGTTGACCTGAAAATGAGGGCTGGAGGGTGTTGGACACGATTATAAAAACATGAGGAAACTTTTAGTGTTAATGAATAAGTTCATAATCTATTTACATGTTAGTGATGGTTTTGTAGGTGTATACTATGGCAAAATGTGCCCACTTTTACACTTTAAATACGTGCAGTTTATCAGTTCTACTTTAATAGTAGAGCCATGAGTAACAGAAAAAGTAACAATTTTCCCTAAAGGAGCCAAACTATTTTGATACATAAGTTGATATTCACAACAAGTTTCTTATTTAAGGTCAATGTTTATTGCTGTGTTGGTTCATAGTTATGGCTATCAAACGCAAGGGTCAGGTTAAAAATGTCTATCTAACCACTTCATTCAAGCATACACATAGTCAAAAGTGGTCACAGTTCAAATTTGGCTTTGCTATGGACAATGAGTGTTTATTGACAATGAGCTGCTTATCTTGCAATTGAGTCAAAACTAGAAATCATATTCCATTACAGTAATGTAATACTTTTCTTAGTACTTTAATGTATAAAAAATATTATTATAAGAGCTACCTATTAAAGTGGTGTGTCACTATGATGACATAACAATTGAATCAAACAAGAAAAATAGCCAGCTAATTAGGAACTGGTTGAAGAGGAAACTTTTGGATATTTGACAGGGTTTTTCACCCCGTTTTTATTCATTATAAAGCTCCCTGTTATTCAATGATGTGAAAAAGCTCAGTGTACTTAAGTAAGTAAGGAAATCAAAATAACTGCTTTGGATATGCAAACAAATAGAGGAAACCTTTGGATTAGTAATTTTCTCATTGATTTTAAATGTTTTTCTGTGTTCTATTAAAAGTGAATAAATTGGTAATTGACTAGCCAATATGATTGAGTCTTTTGTTTGAATAAGTGAATCATTTGATCTGCATTTAAAAAATTATGATCATAATCCTAAACAATGCTTCCTAAATGTTTATGTACCTATGAATTAGCTAGATATCTTTTAAAATAAAATTTTATTAGGATATATTCATTACACATTAACTAGATATCAAACTTCAGATTCCTATTTAGTCTACTACAGAATGAGGTACTTCATTTTTAAGTAGCTTCAAAATTAGCATACTAGTTTCCTACTGCTGCTGTAACAAATTCTTAACAACACTGTGAATTAGAACAACACAACTTTTATTTTATATTTCTAGAGGCAGGAAATTTAAAAATGTCTCAGTGGGCTAAAAGGAAGTTGACAGTCTGGGAAACTATAATTGTACAGCCCTTCCCTTGCCTTTTCCACCTTCCGTAGGCTGCTAGCCTTTCTTGGCCTAGTAGCCTCATGTCAACCTCTTGAATTCTGCTTCAGTGGTCATAAATTCCTTTCTTCCAACTCTGACCTTCCTCTCTCCCTCTTTCAAGAACTCTTGTGATTAAATTGTGCCCACCAGGATAATCAGAATATCTTCCCATCTCAACAAACTTAATTTTAGGAGTCAGGCAAAGTCCTTTTACCATGTGATATAACTTATTCCTGAATCTGGGAAGTAAGGTATTGATATGTTTATTGCATCATTATTTTGCATACCACACCAGACAATGTGATGCTGCTGGTCTGTAGGTGACACTGTGTTATGACTCTCTAAAGCATTATAGGGGGAGTCTAAGCACACTCACTCTGGTAGATTTGATGGGCAGGGAATTGCAGTGCTTTTTGGGTTTGATGCTTATTCAGATGTAATAGAGTAACTGAACTGACCGTAGAATTTCTGTCCTGCCACTAGAATTGTAAAAACATATGTGTACTCTATTTGAAATATTATGGATTTACAAACAACTTAATGGTATGCTTATAAAAGTATTCTGAAAAAAACATATTGGTATGCATATGGGAGGAGAGTAGAGATAAAGTATTAAGAAATGTAAACTCTGCACAGAATTACACATTCTATTAAACATCTTTTCTACACTTTCACCAAAGTCTATGTCATACTATATAGCTTTATGCAAGTGACCTTATTTACCCTCTGCTTTTACCAGTAAGTAAAATATTCCATGAAGACAGCTTTTCCTTCCTCTCTTCCATTCCTTTCCTTCTTCTTCCACTCCTTTTCCCTTTTTCTCTTTCCCCTTCTTTTTTTCCCTTGCTCTTCCTTTCTCCCTCCTTTCCCACTTCTTCCCTTGTCCTCCATCTCTCCTTCCCTCTCTCCCTTTCTTTTCCCACCCCCTCCCTCCCTCCCTCCCTTCCTTCGCCGATTTTATTCACTAGTGTCTAGATGAATGCCTGCATGTGGTAATTATTCCATTGTTATTTGCTTGCTAAGATTTTAAATAGTAAATGATTATTGAAAAAATATTAAATCATGTTTTTGCCTCCATTGTGATGAGTATATCATTTTACACTATTACTTAATATTCAGTCTTTTATTAATAAATTATTTGTGTAGTTGCCTCACATTACTTGGACAAATTCTAATTTGACTTGTTATATTTTTTGTTTTGCTTTATTTATTTATTTATTTATTTCCATTTATTCACATGTGCATGCATTGTTTGGGTCATTTCTCTAAAGCTATGTTTTGCATTTATTTTTAATTGATACTGTGAACAGAAATATGTGTGCAAAGTAAAACACAGAGTAAAAAGTGACTAAAAAGTGTACCAAGAAAAAAGCCCAGCCTCAGTGATCTGAAGGACAATGTCAAGCAGTTTATACATATGTTTAATAGAAATTCCAAGGAGAGAGAATTATGGAAATAAAAACAAAATTGAAAAAAAATGGTGACTGAAAGAATTTCAAGTGTGTTTAAATCTATAAATCATAAAACTGGGAAGATCAAAAATCATGTTGTCTCTACTGAAGGTGTCCTGGTGTCACTGGGGTGTCTTCACCTGGACGTGGGGGTCAGTGTGACTCAGGGCCTGGTTGAGTTATTGCCTGGCCTCCTGTGCATTTGCGGATAGGTGTGCATTCTGTCAAAGATCTGGGGAAACTCAGTGGATTTCTGCAATTCTTTCTCTGTGTACTACCTTGGTTTTCTCTGACATGCAAAATCTAGCTAGCTCTGACTCTACAAACTCTGATCTGTGTCTCTCAAACCACCAAAATTGCTAGCTACTATTGGCTCCCCCTTTTTGCATCTTATTTTCTTTTCATTTTTTACCAA
This sequence comes from Castor canadensis, assembly GCF_047511655.1. NCBI lineage: Eukaryota > Metazoa > Chordata > Mammalia > Rodentia > Castoridae > Castor > Castor canadensis. The sequence continues at coordinate 101,882,655 of NC_133392.1, read as the reverse complement.
TTCTCTTTTTTTAATTCACTTATTCGTATGTGCATATTGTTGAGGCCATTTCTCCTCCCTACCCCCTGTTCCCTCTCCCCCACAATCCCCTCACTTCCAGGCAATTTTGTTGAAGAGAAGACAGAGGCAATAATAAGAAAGACAGAGTGTTTTTGCAAGTTGAGATAAGGATAGCTATACAGAGAGATTCCTAGCATTGTTTCCATGCACATGTATATTGCAATCAGAATTGATTCATCTCTACCAAGCCTCTTTACTGCTTCCCAGTTACCTTCCTATATAGACCTCTGTTGTTTTAAGTTTACTGAATTAGCTCCTCTGCAATGGGCACATCAAACACTTTTAAATTTTGAGTTTCCTACCTATCCCCATTCCTTCCATATGTGCACTCCCCTTAATGTGTGACCCAAGTCAAACAACATTACTGCATTTGCCCTAGATCTAAAGGCTGCACATAAGGGAGAACATATGATATTTGGTCTTCTGAGTCTGGCTAACCTTACTGAGGATGATGGTCTCAGGTTCCATCCATATACTTACAAATGATAAAATGTTGTTCTTCTTCATGGCTGAGTAATATTCTATTGTATATAAATACCACATTTTCTTAATCCATTCATCAGTAGTAGGCAACCTTTGCTGTTTCCATAACTTGGCTATTGTGACTAGAGCTACAATAAACATGGTGCCTCTGGGGTAACCTGTGTCACATTCCTTTGGGTATATCCCTAGGAGTAGGATTGCTGGATCATATAGCAGATCTATGTTTAATTTTTTAAGAAGCCTCCATACAGTTTTCCAGAGTGGATGCACTAGCTTGCATTCCCACCAGCAGTGTACGAGGGTTCCTTTTTCCCCGAATCCTTACCAACACCTGTTATTGGTGGTGATTTTGATGATGGGTAGTCTAACAGGGGTGAGGTGGAATCTTAGTGTGGTTTTGATTTGCATTTCCTTTATGGCCAGAGATGTTGAGCATTTTTTCATGTGGTTTGTGGCCATTTGAATTTCTTCTTTTGAAAAAGTTCTGCTTAGTTCGGTTGCCCATTTCTTTATTGGTTCATTGATTTTTAGAGTTCAGTTTTTTTGAGCTCCCTATATATTCTGGTTATCAGTCCTTTGTCTAATGTACAGCTGGCAAATATTTTCTCCCAGTCTATGGGTTGTCCCTTCAGTTTAGAGACCATTTCTTTTGTTGTGTAGAAGCTTTTTAATTTTATCTAGTCCCATTTGTCCATCCTTTCTCTTAGTTGCTGAGCAGCTGGGGATCTTTTGTGGAAGTCCTTGCCTTTACCTATTGCTTCCAGGGTATTCCCTGTTCTTTCTTGTACTAACTTCGGAGTTTCAGGTCTGATATTAAGGTCCTTGATCCATTTTGAGTTGATACTAGTCCACGGTGATAAACATGGACGTACTTTTAGTTTTTTACAGACAGATAACCACTTTTCCCAACAACATTTGTTGAAGAGGCTATCATTTCTCCATTGTATGTTTTTGGAAACTTTGTCAAAATTAAGGTGGGTGTTGCTGTGTGTGTCCATACCCAAGTCCTCTATTCTGTTCCACTATTCTTCATAACTGTTTTTGTGCCAGTACCATGCTGTTTTTATTGCTATTGCTTTGAATATAGTTTGAAATCGGGTATTGTGATACCTCCAGCCTTGCTCTTTTTGCTGAGTATTTCCTTGGCTATTTGTGGTCTCTTGTGTTTCCAAATGAACTTTAGGGTAGATTTTTCAATCTCTGTTATGAAAGTCATTGGAATTTTGGTGGGAATTGCAATAAACATGTACATTGTGTTTGGTAGTATAGACATTTTTACTATTTGATTCTACCAATCCATGAGCATGGGAAATCTTTCCACCTTCTGTAGTCTTCCTCGATCTCTTTCTTCATGGGTTTGTAGTTCTCATTGTAGATAGAGCTCATTCACATCTTTTGTTAAGTTTACTGCTAGTTATTTGATTTTTATTTTTTTGAAACTACTGTAAATGGAGTTGTTTCCATATACTCTCTCAATTTGTTCATTGTTGGTGTATAGAAAAGCTAGTGATTTTTGTAAGTTGATTTTGTATCCTATCATCTCGCTGTAGCTGTTTATGATGTCTAGGAGTTTTTCAGTAGAATTTTTTTGGTCTTTAAGATACTGGATTATGTTGTCTGCAAATAGGGATATTTTGACAGTTTCTTTACCTATTTGTATTCTTTTTATTTCTTCTTCTTGCCTAATTGGTCTGGCTAGGAATTCCAGTGAATACTACATTGAATAAGAGTGGAGATAGTGGGCACCCTCGTCTCGTTCCTGATTTTAGGGGAAATGGTTTCAGTTTTTCACCATTGAATATGATGTTGGCTATAGATTTGTCATATATAGTTTTTCAATATTGAGGTACATTCCTTCTATTCCTAGTTTTCTTAGAGCTTTTATCATGAAGTGGTGTTGGATCTTGTCAAAGGCTTTTTCTGCATCTACTGACATGATCAAGTGGTTTTTGTCTTTGGTTTTATTAATGTGCTGTATTACATTTATAATTTTGCATATGTTAAACCACCCCTGCATCCCTGGGATGAAGCCAACTTGATCTTGGTGAATGATCTTTCTGATATGTTGTTGTTTGAAGTTTGCCATTATTTTGTTTGGGATTTTTGCATTGATGTTCATTAAGGAGATTGGCCTATAGTTCGTTTTGGAGGTGTCTTTGTCTGGTTTTGAGATGAGTGTAATACTGGTTTCATAGAATGAGTTAGGCAGTGTTCCTTCCCTTTCTATTTTGTGGAAAAATTTAAGGAACTTTGGTATTAGCTCTTCTTTAAAGGTCTGATAGAATTCAGAAAAGAATCCATCAAGTCCTGGACTTGTCTTTTTTGGGAGACTCTTGATGCTTCAATTTCATTTTGTGTTATAGATCTATTTAGTTGATTAATATCCTCTTGGTTCAGATTTTGATGATCATAAGTATCTAGAAATTTCTATATTTCTTCAAAGTTTTCAAATTTATTGGAATATAGGTTCTCAAAGTAGTTTCTGATGATTCTCTGGATGCCCATGGTGTTTATTGTTATCTCCCCTTTTGCATTTCTGATTTTTTCTCTCCTCATTTCAGTCAGATTTGCCAGGGATATGTTAATCTTGTTTATTTTTTCAAACAACCAGCTTTTTGTTTCATTGATTCTTTGTATGGTCTTGTTTTTGTTTCTATTTCACTAATTTTGGCCTGTATTTTTGTTATTTCTCTTCTTCTCATTGTTTTGGATTTTGCTTATTCTTGTTTTTCTAGTTGTTTGAGATGCAGCATTAGGTCAGTGATTTGTGATCTTTCTGTCCTTTTAATATATGCAGTCATGGCTATAAATTTTCCTCTTAAGACTGCCTTTTCTGTGTCCATATGTTCTGGTAGGTCATATTTTCATGTTTAATTAACTTCTAGGAACCTTTTAATTTCTTCTTTTATTTCATCAATTACCCACTGATCATTGGGCAATGTGTTGTGCAGCTTCCAATTGTTTGCATATTTTCTGCTGTTGATTTTGTTATTGAGTTCTAGTTTTAATGCACTGTGGTCAGATAGAATGCAGGGAATTATTTCTATTTTCTTATTTTTGCTGAGGATTGCTTTATGCTGTAAGATCTGATCAATTTTGGAGAAAGTTCCACAGGCTGCTGAGAAGAATGTATATTGTGTGGAAGTTGGATGAAATATTCTGTAGACATCAGCTAGGTACATTTGATCTATGATGTGGTTTAGTTCTAGAATTTCTTTATTGACTTTTTGTTTGGCTGACCTATCTATTGGTGATGGGGGGTATTAAACTCTCCCATTACCATAGTATTGGAGTCTATAGGTCTTTCAGAGTATGTTTGATGAAATTGCATATATTGATGTTGGGTCCATATAGGTTGATAATTGTTATTTCCTTTTGTTGTATATCTCCTTTTGTTAGTATGGAGTGTAAGGACACTTTACACTGTGTACTGTTTAATCAATGTACACTTGAAGTCTGCATTGTCTCTGATAAGTACTGCTACTCCTGCTTGTTTTCAGGGACCACTGGCTTGGTAAATCTTCTTTGAGCCTTTCACCCTAAGCCAGTGCTTGTTTCTGTCAATGAGATGGGTCTCCTGTAAGCAACAGATTGTTGGTTCTTTTTTTGTAATCCAGTTTGCCAATGGTGTTTTTCGATGGGGAAGTTGAGTCCATTGATAGCAGTGCTAATATTGATAGGTATGTGGTGATTCCAGTCATTTAGTTGTTTTTGTTGTTTAAGGGTTTGATCATGTGCAGCTGAATCAATGTTACTCCCAGATTCCTTGTCTTTCTTCTCCTGTGGTTTGGTACTGCCCTCTTATGGTTTTGTTTGCTTTCATTTTCTGGGTGCAGAATTCCTTGGAGAATCTTTTGTAGTGGTGGCTTGGTGGTCATATATTGTTTTAGTTTCTGCTTATCGTGGAAGACTTTTATTGCTCCATCTATTTTGAATGACAGTTTTGCTGAGTAGAGTATCTGGGGTTGAAGTTATTTTCATTCAGTGCCTGGAATACCTCACTCCATGCCTTTCTTGCTTTTAAGGTTTCTGTTGAGAAATCTGCTGTGATCTTGATGGATTTACCTTTGTATGTTATTTGTTTTTTTCTGTCTTACAGCCTTTAATATTCTTTCTCTATTCTCTGTGCTTATTTTTTAATGATAATATGTCATGGAGGAGTTCTATTTTGGTCAAATCTGTTTGGTGTCCTGGAGGCTTCCTGTACTTGAATGGGCAGAGATTTCTCTAGATTTGGGAAATTTTCTGTTATTATTTTACCAAATATATTTTGAATCCCTTTTGCTTGCACCTCTTCTCCTTCTTCTATGCCCATGATTCTCAAGTTTGGTCTTTTGATAGAGTTGGTGAGTTCTTGCATATTAGTTTCACAGGTCGTGAGTTGTTGGACTAATAGCTCTTCCATTTTTCCTTTAATTTCCATTTTATCTTCAAATTCTGAGATTCTGTCCTCTCCTTGTCCTAATCTGCTGGAGTGGCCTTCAATTGTGTTTTGTGTTTCTGTTTCAGTCTTTTTTCTGAGGTTTTCCATATCATGGGTCGCTTCCTCTTTAATACTGTCTATTTTTGTCTTTAATTCATTTATCTCTCTATGGTATTCTTTGTTTCACTTTGGTATTTATTTAGGGCTCCTATAGGTTCATTTATTTGTTTCTGTGTCTTCTCTTATTCTTTATTTTTGGTGTCTTGAAATTTCTTGAGGGGTCTTGCATTTTGGTTAACCATTTCTAATAAGATCTACATGAAATTCTCAGTATTTCTTCTTTGGGGGTATTCTTGTGGACATCATTTGGTTCCTTGGTGTCATTTATCTTTGTTTTGTTGGAGTCTGGAACTGGGTATCCATCTTCTTCATTTTCCTCTGTATTAAATTATTTTTAGGGGGAAAATGGTTTCCACCCCTTTTTCTTCTTCCCATTGCTCTACTTGGTATTGTGCAATCATGTTCTCGATAGGCTAGTTGGTGGTTTCTGTGCCTGTTTTCTTTCCCTTGGTTTAATTTTGTTTTATGTCTGTATTGGGTTTTTAGGTAAGTGTGGGTGTGCTATTTCTGTCCCTGGTCTGAGTGTAATTTAATATTAACTAATTCACAATAATAAAACGTAATGCAAAAAACACCCAAATAAATCAATTGGGAGAGATGAACAAACAAGAAACAAAACAAAACAAACAAACAAACAAAAAGTCCAGGTTCAAAAACGATAGAATTTTATTCTTAGTTTAAGTTCTGGTGTTACTCCTCCAGCATCCAGTCCTGATTTTGGTATTTAAGCATCAACTCTGTCGTAGTCTTGCCAGGTGGTTGGCCTGTGTGTAGTGTTTTTATTTTTTCTTCTGTCTTTCAGTGGCAGCTGCTTGGTCAGCTCCTCCCTCAGTAAGATGTGGCAGCTTAAGCCTGCATGCTGTCCTCTGGTTCAGGAGATGAGCTCTGCATCAACCAGCTGTCCTGCTTTGGAATTGGATTTTTGCTGTGCTTGTTTACTGGGGGCTTGTTTCTTTGCCTCACTTCTTTTCCCTGGGGTAAGGTCAGTGATCCATGAGCTGGCCCCCACTGTCAGCATGTTGTGATGGTTTGCTGTTTGTTCCTCAACACTGCAGAGCTGTCTGACTTTTGGTGCTGCTCACTGGCCCAGCATATGAACCTTGTGTTCCACCACATGCCCTATTTCAGGCAGCAGCCTATCCCCTGCCCACTGTCAGCCCTCCTACCTTTCCAGCTATTTGTTTACTGAAATTCACATGGAGGTCAGCTGCTTGCCACCCCCCCCCCCACTTCTTCACTTTCAACAACCCTTTCCCCTAGCTAGTTATCAGTTCATTGTTTATTGTTCAGTTTTTTTTTTTCAGGGTTGGGAGGTTAGTCTGCCCATGGGGCTATGCTGGTTTATCCCATGGGTGGCTGGGGGAATACTGTGTGATGCTCAGCACTCACCTGTTTGGTCTGCCAACCATCTCCCAAGCAGGTTTGGAGTCAACAGCTGGCAGCAGCAGCAGCCCATCTGTTCTCTCAGTGTAATGTGGTGTGAAGAAGGCTTCCACAGGCTAGGGGCTCAAGATGTAGAAGTTTTGACTCCCCTTGGCGCTTCACCTCTGCCAAGACTAGCTTCAGCATCTCAGCAAGGTCTTTGATTCACAGAGCTCACGCTGTCTGCCTCTGTGCCCCATTTGCCATCTTGGATCCTTTCCCTTTTTGCATTGTCTGAAGAAATTTCTTCAAGGAAGAACATTGGAAGATTTTTATAACTCTCATCTTTATTTTTGTTTCTTTCAATAATCACAGTCTTATTTTGTCAATTGTCTACTATTTGAAAACTCTTGTTCTCTGTTTAAAATGGGAAGGTAATTCTGAATTATCTTGCTTCCTCAGGGCTAGAAGAGGAAAAATTAAAAAAACAACTCAGTTTCATGAAAAAATTTAGTTTTACTGAAGGAAACTCATTTCTAACTATTGATGTTTTCATTGTATATTATCACCAATAATTAATCAACTGAGTTTTGCTTTTCTGTTTTAAAATAATGAACACAATATCTTGGTTTAATTCTGGGGAATTATTAAAACATTGAGAACCTAAATATGTTTTCTTTAACAGAAAACCATTGGGTGGCAATTAAATTTGTGAACATGTATCTTCAGCTAACACTGAACACATACAATCAAACAGAATCACTATGCATACTTTCTGAAACCAATATATGTAAATACTATCCTGGCCACAAAAACAAGATACACTGAAGATTTAAAAAGTTATAATTTAATATCATTATGTTTTATTGTAAATAATTAAAATAGCAGTAGAAATGTGGGAACTTTTACATGGCATCTGCACTACCTCTTTATTAAAAATTAAAATTTTTATTTTATATACTCTGGGAAATCTGCCTGACATAAAAGTAACATATGATGATGTCTTATTCTTCAAAATAAATATTTCAAATTTACTCAATAACTACACCTTGCATACATCAATACAATTATGTTATTTTTTTAAAACTCTCCTGAAAAGACTTCAAGAAGACACTATTATTGCAGATTTAGAGTGGAATTCTCATTGATGTGTGAGAGTGATCAATGCAGTTTTGGCCCTTCTGTAATCTTCACAAGTTACTGCTGGGTGGTTCTTTCCATGTGTTATCAGTTGCTTTGGAATTAGAAATGTCAAAGAATTGGAAGTCTCAGTGTCACATTAAATACTGTGGAGGAGGGAAGAAATGCACAGTGAAGGTAAGAATTCTTACAAAAATGTCAGCCTTTGGAAATAAAAGCTATTATCAGCATATGTGGTTGGGGGAGAAAAGATGAGACTACTGGGCTTTACTATGTCAGAGGTGTCATTGTAAGTGCTGGATATACATACCCTGCTTATACTTTTGACACCCCTATTAGCAAGACATTATTAGTATCTCCATTTTTCACACTTGAGGAATCTGCAGAACTGAGATATTAAGTAACTCACCAAATATCTCACAGCTGGTATCTGCCAGAGCTGTAAATCGAACCTTACAATTTAATGGCTATGTTCTACTGAAAGTATAATGGGGGTGTTAAAACACTGATGCAACTCAGGGATCTTAAATTTGTTCTGCTAAGCTCTCTGCAATGATATATGGAGATATTTAAGTAACCCAGGACATTCTAAGACTGGTCCTTCCAGCATCTTCAAATAAAAGCCCTGGGCACGGATGAATGTTGCTCTTTCTGAGCAGTTAGAAGACGTGGTCTGGGATCCAAGGCCACACCCTCAGATTAACATTTATTTCCTGGACCCCATCTACTAAGACTCATGTTTCTTCTCCCTTACATTGTTCTCCTGTAGATTTTTTCCTTGAATATTCAGAGATAGTATTCATACTTTCTTTCACAGTAGAAATATATGCATTAAAACCCAAAACCCCTTAGTTGGATGTCATGGCTCAAGTCCACAATCCTAGCTAATTGAGAGACTGATATTGTGATTCCTGCCAGCTTGAAATTTTGCAAGACTATGTCTCTATGTAAAAAGCATTATGGCATTCACCTGTCATCCTAGGAGAACTGCTGATCAGGCCAGCCTCAGAAAATAGCAAGACCCTATCACTAAGATAACCAGAGAGAAAAGGACTGAAGACATGGTTCAAGTAGTAGAGTGCCTCCCTAGAAAGCATAAAGCCGTGAGTTCAACCCTCAGTACTGCCAAAAAGGGGGAAAAACTCACAAAAAAACAAAGCCCCAAACATTAGTAACTGAAAAATAAATTCTACTTCCTCAGCTGATGAATTTGATACAACCAACACTGGAAGTTTAACATGTGAGAGAAAACTTCCCTCCTGAAATTAATTTAGTTCTTTAATGATAAGCTTCACTAAGACAAGAAAACACATTACCTGCTCTGTTCACTAGTGTATCTCCAATGCCTAGACTCTGGAACAGTTATTGTCACATAGTAGTAGATTCTTGAAAAATATTTTTTGAATTTATGAGTGAATGAATGATTGAATAATGCAGGTAATTTAAAAGCAAAAAGACAATACAATTAAATTTCAAGTTAAATGTTCACTTTTCTGGATAGACATGTTATAATTTATGTTTGAGCCCACTTTCTCCTCTTTTCCTTGTGGAAGTCTTTCAGATCCAACTAGTTCCTTGGCTCACTTCTCAATTTATTATTTTGTGTAGAACACTCATAATGAGTTGATTCGTCTTTTATGGTAGCTTTTAGATAATGTTACTGAAAATAAGGACAAAACATCAACATTTTTGATACTACTAAGTTTGAAACAATAAATTATAAATGCTACCTGTTATTGCTAGTAAGCAATAACTTTAAGGGAAAGCAAAGATCTCACCCAGCATCCCCCAACAAACAATCATGACATGAACACAATTCTTTTATTTAAAATTTTGTTATTGTCATATTATTCTTGTACTGGTGGTACATTACGACATTTACAATAGTCATAATGCTTTATGACTTTAAAAGCTTATTTAATACATAGTTTTCAGATTATCTTTGTTTTGCTATGACAGAATATAAACTATGTAATTTATAAACAATTGACGTTTCCTTGGCTCTTGGTTCTGGAATCTGAGAAGTTCAAAAGTATGGTGCTTGTGTCCTGTGAGGGGTTTTAGGTTGCACTAGCCCACTGTGGAAGACAGAAAGTTGGGAGCAAGAGAGAGAGGTTGAGAAGGGACCAAACAAGCTTACTTTATTTTAAACCCATTCATGAAATAGCTAACTCACTCCTGCAATAAGGACATAAATCTATTCAAGAAGTTAGAACCCTCATGACTTAATCATCTTTTATTAAACCCAGTATCTCATCACTGTTAAACTGGATCACAGTTAAGTTAGACTTTCCTCCTAGAATGGTACTAGAAACTAGTAGGTTTCTAGAATATGAACGTGGGGGACACATTTAAACCATAGCATGAAGCATCCACTTGACACTTGTGTAGCCACTTAACTGAAGAATAGTTGTTAAATTTCTTATGACTAAAGGCAGACGAAGCAAAATTGCTAACAGTTATGCTATGTTCACTTTTGAACACTGGATAAGCTTATGGAAGTCCAGTTGATGAACTTTAAGAGTATGCATTCACTAAAAAATAGAACATAAATTCTAGTACCATGATAGGAATATCCATCATATTTTACTTCAATGACACTTTGAAACCTGCAATTTGACATTCTCTTATAGTCTTTTATTCCCGAACCTATAAAATTACTATTCTTTTAGAGTGCCATCTGTATTTTAAACACTGTGCTTTCAGAAAGATATATGGTTAAAAGTTTCCTTACATTTTTCTCTCAAGGAAATTTTTACATTAGAACTTAATATGCTCACTCTGACAATTTGTTAAAAATTGCAAAACTCTACATTATAGAGAAGGACAAATTATGAAGCATCTAAAATATGTTTGTTCTCTTTTAAACCTCTCCTCTTTTTTTCCCTTTCTAAAAATGAAAAGCAAAGCTATTTTCTCCCTAGAAAGCAGGATGACTAAAGCTTAAATTTAAAGGTAACACAAAAGAAGCAATTTGGTCAATGACTAGACATGCTCCTCTGCTGGCAGAAGGTTCTCCATTGGGAAGGCTGCCTTCTTGGCAAGATTAAAGTCTGCATTTGTAGATAATGCAACCATATCTTGTCATAGATGACCTATTAGGATTGAGATGATTCATTGCAATAATATTCTATAATGAGACTATTAACTTTTAATAATCACCAAGGACTATGAACCTAGAAAAGAGGATTGAGGTCCTACATTTAAATAGGGTGCCTCTTTCACTACAAGGAGAGTGAGACCATTAAAATCAGGCTATGTGGAGATTACCATGAAATTAACTACATTACATAAGAAACATAACTCCTGCTTTAACGGTTGTCTTGTTCTTCTCTGCCATTCTGCATGAAAAATGTTGGAGAGTTGCAAGTTATAAGAATGATGTTAAGTTAAAGTACATAGACACAATAGTGCTCTAGCAACAGCCTCATTTTATTTCCTCACAGAGGAAAGCTAGGTGTAGATGTGAAAATTCTTGAACCACTGAGCTATTTAACTGTATAGTAGCGGCACATATTAGAAACACAAAAACATTGCTGAATAATCTTGTAGAAGGAATCATTCTAGTATATTGTGCATCATATCTAATTCACTGAATCTAAGCTTTTGTTTTAAAACTATTTAAACATTAAAACATGTAGCCTTTTACAAACAGTAAGGTACATTAAAATTCTGACTTTAGGCTTGTTAGTTTAAGCTTAGGTATGTTAACTAAAGTAAAAATAACTGGTGTAAACCGTGTATTCTCATAGCATTGAAATTACAAAAGTGGGATGATAAGAGAGGTACAGATGCCAAATACTGATAGCATGATCTCAATATTTGTGCCCTTTGAGAAGTTAAATGTAAGAAATGCTTCATTAGTATGTCCCTGTAGTCATTGTATTAGTTTGCAATCTTTCGATTTGCAGTTATTTGCAAATGTATCAAATGTAATGTGTTCTATTCATTGAGCTATGGTCTTTATTGGTTGCTTCTCTCATGGTCAAGGGCATACTAAATAAGTTCTTGGAATGATTCCTTGTTTTAATCACCATGCCAATAATCATTTAGAATACAAGTGGTTCCTTTTCATTTAGAACAACCAGGTGGCTGAAGGGAGTCAGTTAATAAGCAATCAGCAAAATCAAAAGCAATAATGAAGCTTTTCAAGGTTTTGTGCTGTAATGCCTGATACATAATCTCTATTTTGTAAGTAAATATATGGTATGCCTTGCAGTTGAATGACTTTGCTGATGCCACATTCCTCTCTTTGTGAGTTTATTCATTTTGAAGTTCTCATCCAAGAGATATCTAACATCTGTTTGAAGATGGTACCTTTCAATGTAGAAGACTTGCACAGTTGCAAAGTTGGTTTTTCTACTGATACTACAGTTTTTAGTAGTGACTGTCAATACCTCTTTTCTATGGAGAAAAGTAAGCAAAATGGCAATGATAAAAATGTATATTGAACCTATTCATCTAATTTGGCAAAAAAAAAAAAAACTATGAAATTAGAAAGACTTGATCTAAAAGCTGTGTTGGAACTTCAGATGTTACTGTGTAAGATTTTCTCAGAGTCCAAAAAGATATTACATTCTATATCAATTTTACATAGATTGGAACATTACTTTTCTGATTACATAAGTACATATTTCTTTTTTTCCTTAATATTATTCTCCTTTGTATGACAGATCCAGTGTCAATATGAATAAAATTCAAAGTTTAAATCAGAATGGATTCTCATAAGTAGTGAGACAATCTTCATTCCTGGATTGCATTTTAGATAACTTCAGTTTTATTAGGTTATGATTGTATTCCAAATTTAATAATAGTTAATACTTAATGGAGGGGATAGAAGGGCCAATAAGCCCCAGATAACATTCTGAATAAGGAATATCTGTCACCTACTTTCATCCCTTCATCTTTTTAAGTGCCTACCATCCACTCAACACAGAAGCAACCATTGTCCTCATGTTGACCTTGTAATTTAAGAACCCCAAATTTCTTTGTTTCTGTTAATTCCATTTCATAAAGAAACTTAATTGGTTGTAATTTTCTTAGTAATTATTTAACATCATGGCATAGCATGTGTGAGTGTCCTAGAACATATGCTCCAGAACATATGTCAGAACATCTTAAAAATCAAGAACAGGAGGAAGGTAAGACAAGATTGTATTGATGCACAAAGATATTCCCTATTTCCCAAAAAGATTTTATGGAGTAAGGTAGGAGATGAGCCACTTTTTATACTTGCTTCCCCACTGAGTACGTGACAACATATGTAATGAAAATCCCCAAATCTCCTATATATTCTCATAACTGTGTCCTCTTCATGGTTCATATGAAAATAAGATCTATATTAGACAATTGTTAGCTCTGGCTTGTTTTGATAACAAAAGACAAAACTCATATTTTCTTTGATTTTTAAATATAAGACTCACTTAATTTAATCATTGAGGATCTTTCTAATGCTACAGGTACTCAAAAGCAAATAGTTTTATATTCTTACACCCCAGCTGCATACTAGACAATACTTTAATCTGGACAGGCTACTTTAATTCAATGAATTGTGTTTAAATTCCAATTTCTAGTTCCACTAGCATTTTAGATTATTTAAATATTATTACATAATAAAAAGTATACATATGTATATATACATACATGTGAACAATTGAAAGTCCAGTAAATTTGAACTGGATTTAGCTAATTAAAATCAAATGAGTCTCTTTCCTAAGGGCCTATCTTGGTCATTAAAATATTCCTAAGAATTTTTAATTTCCGAGATAAGGATATATCATGAAACAAATTCCAAACAACCAAAAAATTAATTTCTATAAAAAAATCTTTTATATTTTGTGTCTTCCATAGGATTTATGGAATGCAGAAAAAGAAATTCTCATGTGCAAGAACTTTGGGTCAAAAATTGGAATTTTGTATCAATAATTTTTCTTTTATATTGATAAGCTCATTTTAACAAACAAAAATAAATGGATAAATACCTGTGATATTCCAAAAAAGCTATCAAACAATTTGTATGGCAAAGATCTCAAGTTCTTTAGTATTCTTTTCTTATTCTCTCAGCCATACTTTTTTCTTTTCGATAAGTTATTCTGAAACAAAAGTTTCCTGAAACTAGTTTTATCCAGGTAAACAGAAGTACCTCTGTATTTGTGACTATCATTCCTAGGCAACTGAAGGCATCTGGTCTAGGGAATAGATGAAAAGTTAATCTGATCTAGAAAGAGCAGATTTGGTTTACATATATTATAGTGGTAGTGATTTATTTTGTACTCCACAATGTCAGAACAATGATAAAATTAGTCCAGAATGATGGTATTGAAGATTGGCAACACTATTTTCTTTTGCTTAGTACTTGTGGAAACTGGCAATTTTGTTGTCAGAACTGGAACAGTGATATCAGAGAGCAGAAATTTATGAGTTCCATGTGATAAAGCTAAAAAGGGGTTGCAGGGATTCTGTGCAAATTAAGTTATTTTACCTTTAAATAAGCACATTCAGGTATGAGGTAATCCCTATCCTCAGGTACTATTCCCAGGTGCACTTTGGGATTCAAACCATGCATAGAAACAATTGGCAATTTTCTTAACTTCAAAATATTTTAAAGCAAAGTACTCAACTCTGAAGATTTCAAGAATGAATTTAGCAAAAAGAGATACAGCAGTAATATAATGTTAAAGCAATAATAGTTATTTTGCAAAGATCTTTTGTTAAAATATTCTGTCTCTTATTTTACTGGAAAACAAACAACAACAAAAAAGAAACTATGAGAACATACTGTCGGAGGCAGCAGTGGATCTGTGCCTGTGTGATTTGGCATTTAGCCTTGTAAAAAAGCTCCAAGGAACTGAGACAAAGGTCTCAGGACCAAACCTTATCTGTGTGAAAGCTCCAAGAAACTGAGGCAAGGGCCTCAGAACTAGATGTCCAGAAAAATAACAGTGCTCAAGTTTCCCCAGATGGCTTTGTGTCCTTCAGATGTAAATAAGAAGGTTATTCTGACTGTGTGCTTCTGCTTCTCTGTTCCCATTTTAAAAGAGACATAACAAAGATAGAGTTAATTTTAACTGTGTTTTCTTGAACTAATGTAACCTTGACCTGTAATACTTGGCATGCTTTTTTGGACCAAATGCTCTATGTGAAAAAGGAGTTTATAAAAAACAAAAGTGATCTTCAATAAAGTGGCTGTTGAGCACAACTTCATAGCCACCCCCATCTTTTTCAGTTCTGATTACTCAGGTCCTGCCAATAAATGGCAACAGCTGGCGCCCGAACAGGGACCTGAAGGATAATTTTGAAAGTAACATGGAGACCCTCACAGAAGGAGATAAGTGAGAGTCCAGTCTTTTCTTTCACTTGTACATAATTTTTTGTTATGAGGAGAAGCTTGAGTGTTCAAACAACAGTTAAAGGACTATTTAGACGTAATTTGTAAGTATAATCCTTGGTTTCCTGAGGAAGGTACTTTAGATAAAGAACTTTGGGCATACAGTTGAAAAGGCATACAGACAGGGAGAAAAGATACCTGTTTAATTTTGGATAACATGGGCTGTGGTTAAACCTGTAATTCTCGTACTTGAGGGAGAGAGGAGAGAAGAAAATTTAGAAAAAGATACTATTATATCCCTTCATGAATATGAATTAGATACAGGAGATATGAAAAAAATCACTGAGGAAAGTAAGTGGTGCTTTAGTCATGGTTTTACTATGCTGGAGAAAACCGAAAGTAAACTGTCACCACTTGCAGCCCTGGCAATTACAATGGCTCCTCTGAGAGAGACTGCTGGTCTTTGTCCTCCTCCTCCAGAGGATGAAGATTGGGATGTTCTCTGTTCAAATGATATTGCATTTATTCCAACCAGTGTCCATTTAAACTTTCAACTATTATATATGGCCCTATTTCTAAAGGGACAGTCAGATTGTTGTTGGGCTGAAATAGTTTAACTATAAAAGGGGTGACTATACATACTGGAGGATATGTATGATTATAAAGAGGAATTAAAACATATGGTCTCTGTCTCTACTCCTTGGTCTTTTAAAAAGGGAGAACATATTGCTCAATTGCTGCTGTTGCCTTACATTGGTATTTCTAAATCTTCTAATGTGAGGCATGGGGGGTGTGGCAGTATAATAAACAAATTAATTATTCAGCATTAATACAAGAACAAACTTGACCTTTGTGTACTTTAAAAATTAATGAAAACACCTTTACTGGTTTGTTGGATTCTGGAGCTGATATTTCTATTATTTCTTCAGACCAGTGGCCTCATACTTGCCCCAATAAAGACACTGATTTTTCTATACAAGGATTAGGCACTATATCCACATCACAAATGCAATAAAGTGCACAAAAAATTAAATATAAAGGTCCTGAGGATTTACAGGCCATTCTTCAACCATATATTGCTCCAATTCCTATGAATTTATGGGGCTGAGATCTCTTACAACAATGGAATGCTAAAATTTATATTCCCACTACATATTCTAAACAATCTTTACAAATGATAAAAAGAACGAGCTATGTTCCTGGGAAAGGTTTAGGGAAAAATTTACAAGGACAATCTGATATCATTACACCAAATATAAGTCATGATCACCAGGGACTGGGTTTTTCTTGGAAGCCATTGAGTTTATAAAGCTTGACCCTATTCCCATTCAATGAAAAACAGATTCTCTGATTTGGACTCCTCAGTGGCCCCTAAATAATAAAAAATTACAGGCTTTAAAATAATTGGCTCAAGAACAATTAGAGCACAAATATATAGAACCTTCCTTTTCTCCTTGAAATTCCTCAGTGTTTGTTATTAAGAAAAAATCAAAAAATAAAGACTTCTTATAGATTTAAAAAATTTAAGTACATCTATGGTAACTATGGGAGCTTAAAACCTGGATTGCCTTCTCCTACATGTATTCCTAAAGAATGGCCTTTGATTGTTTTATATTTACAAGATTGCTTTTATACTTTATCTATACATCCCAAAGATAGGGAAAGGTTTGCATTTTCCATTCCTAACTTAAATCAGCAAGAACCTTTACAAAGATATCAATGGACAGTGCTGCCACAGGGTATGACAAATTCCCCCACTATGTGTCAGTATTTTGTAGGAAAAATATTACAACCTATTAGAGTAACATTTCCTGATGCATATATCATCCACTATATGGATGACATTTTAATTTCTCATTCATGTTCTAAACAATCACAAAAAATTTTAAAACCACACAAAAAGCTTTACAAGTAGGAGGATTGGTAATAGCTCTTAAAAAAATACAACCTACTACTTCTTTTCAATATTTAGGTTATACAGTCGAGCTACTAACGATTCATCCTCAAAAATCTGCCATACAAAGAGACCTATTAAAAACCCTAAATGATTTTCAAAAGTTACTAGGAGACATTAAATGGCTTCGTCCTTCTTTAGGTATACAAAATTACAAACTTAATAATTTTTTTTCTATCTTAGAAGGTGATACTGCCCTGGACAGCCCTCAGACTTTAACACCTGCTGCTAAAAATAAATTACAATTTTTTGAGTCATGGTTATGGACTGCCATTCTAACAAGATTTGATCCTTTAAAACCTTTTTCCCTGCTAATATTTCCTACTCCACCTTCTCCTACAGGAATTTTAGCCCAAGAGAAACTCTCCTTTAGAGTGGTTATATTTAAAACATAAAGAAACTAAGGTGGTAACTTCATATATTGATCTTATACCCTCTTTAATTTTACAGGGAAGAACAAGATGCCTACAGATTCTGGGATTTGATTCACAACTCATTATTTTACCCCTTACTAACAAACAGTTTAAAACTGTTACCTCTTAATGATAATTTAAGTAATAATATAAAAAATTATTATAAATATATAAATAATCATTACCCAACAGATAAGTTATGGAATTTTTTAAAACAAACTCCATTTATTATTAACACTATAGTAAAATTAAATCCTTTATCTCATGCTTCAGTTTATTACATAGATGGATCATCAACTGGTAAAGCAGGCATACATGGACCTGATTTACATAAAACTATTCAAACTAATTATTCTTCTACACAACAGGTAAAATTAACAGTTCTGATTTATTTATTACAAACAATTACAGATAAACCATTAAATATTGTCTCAGATTCAGCTTATATAGTAGGACTGTTTCCTGCTACTAAAACTACCCTTATTTCTACTACTCATAAAGTTATAAAAACATTATTATCCACATTACAACAACTAATACAGACCCACACTTATCCCTTATATGTTACTCATATTAGAGCTCATTCTAATCGCCCAGCCCTCTGGTGCAAGGAAATGATATTACAGACAAACTTACATGTACAGTGTTTTCATCCCCTAAAAAAAACCAACATTTACATATTAATGCCAACAAATTATATGTACATTATAAAATTCCTCTTCATACTACTCATGATATCATCAAATCTTGTCCTGTATGTTCTCCTTTGCAATGTAGACCTCACCTGTCCAGTGCTAATCCTCGAGGTCTATGTACTAATAAATTATGACAAATAGATGTGACTCACATAACCTTTTCTCCACAGCAACCATATTTACATATTGTTATTGATACCTATTCTAAATTTATTTGGACTGTTCCTCAACACAATAAAAATGTTTGTACTGTCATTGTCTCTATCTTACAATGCTTTACAATAATGGGAGTGCCCTCTCAACTTAAAACAGACAATGGACCTACATATACAGGTTGTCGATTTAAACAATTTTATAAAAAAAAAAATGAAACATTGTTCACTTCACTGACCTCCCTTACAATCCACAAGGACAAACTATTGTTAAAAGGACACATAAAACCTTAAAAACACAATTGTTAAAGAATAAAAAAGGGGGAACTCCCTGAGATACCTTAGCATTAACACTTTTTACTTTAAATTTCTTAAATTTACCTCAGGGTGATATTTTGACTACAACAGATAAACATTTTGGTGAACCTTCCTCTTTGCCAGACATACACATCCCAATTTGGTATAAATCTTTTAACTCTTGGTTGCCTGGGCTCTTACTTAAAAAGGACAAAGTTTATGCTTGTGTTTCTACAGACGCCCATGGATCCCCCTAAACAGTATGGGTTCCTCTTCGGAGTGTCAGGCCCAGGAAAACCAATGAACATGTCCAACAAAGTAATGACTGCTCCTCAGAGGGAGACTCCTAAAGATGAACAAATGGAACAGGCTACATACAAGATACATGCTCTTACTTTTAAGAAGAAACATTCTCGTCCATATAATGTGAAAAGTTCCATCCCTACTTGGAGACAAATTAAAGCATTATCAACAAAAGGTAAAAATGTCTTAGGATACACTGGAAAACCCATTACTCCAGAGAATCTGGTTTTGGCCATGGTTGCTATCCTTACCTGTACATCTGCAGTGAGTGGACAAGTGTATTGGGCCTTTATACCCCATCCTCCTCTATTAGATTAGAGGAATGGTCTGAAAGGGGACCTGTTGTTTTTACTAATGATTCTGCCCACTTCCCTCCTCCTTGGAAAAGTACTGGACCAAGTCACCCTTCAGAGGAAGGGACTGCTGTGAATATGTCCTTAGGATATAAAATTCTTCCTTTGTGTGTTGGTCATCCAACTCCTTGTCTTCCTGTAAGCATTCAAGCATGGTTTAACATACTGCCTCCTACAAAGGAAAGCCATACAGGAATTGGACTACTTGAGACACTGTTTTTAAATTTTGCAGAAATTAATAATACTAACATGGGAAAACCTAATCTCCCAAAATGAGAGACTATATCTTATAAACACTGGAAATATTCCTTCCTCATTGGAGCAATTGTCATGCCAGCACTGGAAAGTTACTTGTATCCACTCATAATTTCTCTTTTACTGATTGCTACCCTCATGGATGCTTTGTACACAATTGTCCTAAAGATTAGAATAGAATGATCTGTGATTATATGAAGAAAATTGTTTGACAAAATAGTCTATTACATAGAGAACATCATATAAAAGGACTAATGACATGACATGATGGGGGAAGATCATCTCTAAGGCCCTGATTGCTAATACAAAATATTAGTTATCCAGAGCAACCTAAAATCTAAAAATTGGTAACCACCTCTGCACTGATGACCTATTAGAAAGGAAACTTTTCCAGAAGTAAATATTCCTGGTATGATTATAGCTTTGATTATAGTACATCTTTTTATACAAAAGAATGTGTCAGCTTACCATATATTTTAGCTCTTGGAATTTTTCAATTTAATTTTACTTTAAAAAGTGTTGACTGCTTTGATTGCAAATTATACACCTGTGTTAACAATTCTTTGTCTATTAATTGGCCCTCTCAAGTATTGTTTATATTAAAGACAAGAAGAGATGTTTGGTTGCCTGTAAACTTAACAAGAGAATAGCAACACTCTCCCTTAGAAGGTTTAATGACTAAAGCAGTGTCTAAATTATTGATATGATTAAAAAGATTTCTCAAATGGGTTATTCTTGCTATAGTTGGCTTGATTGCCATTGCTATTATGGCTGCCATGGCAGGAGTAGCATTACAGACTTTCATTCAAACACATGAGTTTGTTACACAATGGCAAAATCAATCACATATACTATGGACTATCCAATCTAAAATCAATGAAGAGATAGAAAACAAAATATGAGACATAAAACAAGTTGTATCATGGCTTGGAGGTCAGATAGTTAACATATAATACCAATTAATGCTTTCTTGTGACTGGAATGTTACTATGTATTGTGTTACTCCAACAAAATACAATGCTTCCTAATATAATTGGGAACAAATAAAATCATTTACAAAATCTCAGAGGTAACATCACCTTAGATGTGGAAGAATTAAAACGGGACATTTTTAACACATTTGAAAGTAAATTGCCTGGCATTTCTTATGAAAACTTGGCAAAAGCCATTGCAGATGCTTTACAAGGTGTGGATCCTGGGTCTTGGCTTCAAAGCATTATGCATAGTGTATTAGGAGCCAACATTACTTTTACTGTTTGTCTTGTCATTTTTTGTATAGGATACTCCTGTCTCCAATGACAATTAAAATCTTACAAAACTTCTAAAGCCATGGTCACACTGGGATTGCTACGTTTAAAAAATTAAAAAGGGGAAATTGTTGGAGCCAGCAGTAGGTCCGTGCCTGTGTGATTTGGCATTTGGACTTGTGAGATAGCTCCAAGAAACTGAGGCAAAGGCCTCAGAACTAGATGTCCAGAAAAATAACAGTGCTCAAGTTTCCCCAGATGGCTTTGTGTCCTTCAGATGTATATAAGAAGGTCATGCTGACCGTGTGCTTCTCCTGCTTCTCTGCTCCCATTTTAATAGAGACATAACAAAGGTAGAGTTCATTTTAACTGCACTTTCTTGTACTAATGTAACCTTGATGTGTAATACTTGGCATGCTTTTTCTAACCAAATGCTTTCTGTGAAAAAGGAGTTTATAAAAAGCAAAAGTGATTTTCAATGAAGTGGCTATTGAGCACAACTTGATAGACCCCCCACATCTTTTTCAGTTCCGATCACCCAGGTCCTGCCAATAAACAGCAACAACCTACCACATGCTTCTGCCAGCAGATTCACTGGACTAACTGCAGATCCATGCCACATTCTCATGTCTCTGTAGTATTTCAATATGGGAAGCATTTGCCTCATTTGTAAAAACCACACTCTCTATTTGTGTGTAAATCCTATTCCCTGGTCCTTTTTGAGAGAAGCTCTTCAGTATTTTCTTTCTTTTTCCTACATTGTTAGTTTTCTCCCCTTCTTCTGTATTATTTCCATCAGCAAATGGGCATGATATAATAGCTTCCATCCAAAACTTTAAAAAAATCCCTTAATCTCACACAATCTACCATCTCTTTTTAAGCATTTTGATCAGCTCTGTAGGAGAAAAATGTCTTCAAGAATGCTAACTCTATTTGTCATCATTGGATTATTTTCTTCCATACCATTTCACAACGCTACTTTTGTTAAAAATCACCATTAATCACCTCAGTGGTATTTTAATATCAGATCTGAGGCTTCAGCTAACTTGATTTTTTTATGAGATTTGACACAATTTATCATTGCTCTGTCTCTAAAACAATTTCACCAATTGGCTTTCATCACATTCTGCAATCTATATCCTTATCTCATAGTCACTCCACACTATGATCTTTGCTGAAAATCTCTCATCTTTCTCTCCAACAAAATTTGTAGTATTCTAGGAAATAGTCCTCAAACCTGCACTTCTCTTTATTCTCACTGATTATACAAGTAATTTAATCAAATGCTATAGATTTATAGCAATCTTTGTACTATTTCCCAATAACATTTTTAGTTTTAATTTTAATGAGTCTAAAATAGCATTGATAAATGACATATTCATAAATTTGTTTTTTTGAAATTTAAAACTTTTGTTTCTTGAGAGATACCTTTAAAATAATGGAAAGACAAACCACAAAAAGGAAAGCTGCTTCATATCTAACAATGCAATTTATTCTTAATATATAATATTCTACATATATATAAGACTCTCAAACAAAACTCAATATTAGAGGAAAGGAATCAATATATGATAGGCAAAGTATTTAAATAGATATTTCAACAAATAACTTGTATGGATTGATAATAAGCATATGAAATACATTCAAAATTAATTATTATGGAAAATCATACTAAAACCATTAGAAAATATTACAATACACCTATTGCAACAGCAAATAAATACAAAATAAAACAAAAATATTACATCACTAATTTCTAGAAAGAATGTTAAGCAGCTAGTGTCCTTAGACCTTCCTAGCGGGACTATAAAATGGCATAGCTCTGTGGAAAAGTTGGCTATTTCTTATAAAGTTGAAGGTATACATCACTACTTAACTCAGAAATCTCCCTCTCATTTACCCATGAGAAATAAACACTTGGGTTTATAGAAAGTCCAGCATGCAACTATTTATACCAGTTTGTTCATGATCAACAAAAATTGGAAACATTTTATAAGAAAACTGAAAGCCACACAATTAAAGCTTCCATGCCTCTGATTAGCATCCTTGAAGTTGTTATTGATACTTACTTTTCTTGGTCATTGCACATTCAACTCCTATAGCGAATGCTGCTGTTTAACTTTCAGAATACATTCAGGCCTTTCTCACCATAGCTAATTTATGCCACTTTCATTTCTCATTTGGACTATGGCAATTGATCTTATTTTGAAATTTTGTGGACTGAGGGTAAGAGTACAAATACAAGGCCACGTAACATACATCTAAATGTTTAAAAATTTTAAAACATTCTAAAAATAGTTAAAGTGCAGCCGGAAAGGAAGACACAGATTGTTGCCCTTGACTCTCAATTTATAGCCTGCATACAGCACTTTCTACCTATTGTCCATACCACAATAGCACATATACAAGGACTGTTATGCAAATACATACACCCAAGCTTGCATATTCAAGTTGTGTTCATATCCTCTGAAAACAACTATCTTGCCCACCTCAGTGAACTGAGCAAGCATACCCCATGGGGGTTAAGTAATTTGCGGGACCCAGTGCATATCAAAACTCAGGCCTACTTCTTCAAATAGCCCAGGAAAAAAGATACCTTTAAAGTTACTAAACATAAAGCATTTTCATTTCTTCTGCAATCTCTTTCCTTGACATTGTCTTATTTTCTATTTGCTATCATCTTGTGAGAATAACAAAAGTAAGTAGACTAAATGAAAAAAAAACCTAGAATTCTTTGATTTTGAGGCATTATGGACTTTCCATGAGAGTAAGTGGCAAGAAATGATTAATCTGAATTTTGCGTTTTTCTTCCCTGCCTATTCATAATGTTCTCTGGACTTCATTAACAAAGCATAAATTCAAAGATAAAAATCATCAAGAATTCCAAAACAGTGATAGGAAGGCATTAACCTAAGCGGGGAGACTTCGGAGGATGCATGCTATAAAACCAGCTCAGTATATACAAGTGGAACACTCTGTCTTTGGACAAAGGCAAACTGAGAAATGAGTCATGAAAGATTCAGACAGATTTCCAGTATTCCAGCGAATGGAGGTTGAGATACAGAAACTGAGTTGATGGGAGAGCATCCACTTTACTTCAAAAGCACTGAGATAAGGACAGATTGAGGGCAGGAATCTCCTTTCTACATTTAAGGAAAACAGTCTTGTAACTGGTTCTATTTTTTATTATATTTAACCCTACTGTCTTTTATCCACATGCAATCAAGAATAGTCTTCTTTAAATATGTCAAGCTAAGACAGTCCTCTACACCAAACCATCAATCACATTCCATCTTACACTTGATCTTAGCCAAAAAGTTAAGAAGCAATAACATTTCATCTTAGAATTGAGGCCAAAGTCATTATAACTGTTAATGTTTCCCTAGATGACCTGTTCCTGCCCAATATCTATCCTGAACTTATGTCATACTATTTATTATACCCTCATTACCTCTACTATAGTTACATTTGCTTCTTTTCTATTCTATAAATGCGTAACTAAATTTGTGTTAACTCTATCATTGTTGACAGTAGTCTCTGGTCTCCCAGTTCACATGTGTTACCCAATCATCTAATATCTATATTGCAAAGTAGTCTTAAAGTCACAAACTTGAGCTAACAGTAAGACTGATTCAATGTTTTTGATGGCTTTTTAATAACTATAGCATAAATATATTCATAATTGTTGAATATCTGCCATATAATGTCTTAAATAAGCAACTGCTCTTGTTATTGAGGAAATATCTGATGAACCAAATACTCTCAACTTTCATCTTTCCATTTTAAAAACAAATAGAGCTTCCACTAATCTCAAATAGCACTGTCTTTCATCCTATCTGTCTTATGTCCTTTCCTTCTTTCTTCTCTTTGATTTCCTTCCCTTTCTCAAAGTCTCATTATGGCTCACTCCCATCTTTACCCACTTAGTGACACTTGCTCAAAAACAGTTTAATAGAAATGCTTCATAAATCTGGTAGACAGTAGTTTTAGTGAGTAATAAGTATAATCAATAATAATGGGTGTGTTGAAATTGAAGGAGCTGATAATCAGCAATGAAAATTAAGAGACCTGAGGTCTCTGGGTATGAAAATAATTGAGTTAGTGATAAAAAACAATATGATGGTAAAGTAAGCTATCACTAAGAAGCACAGAAATGCTAATCTGGACAGTTAAAACCACACCTTTTTGATAATTATTACTTTCTGATGCCTAATGCTTTGAGTTTTCCTACTGTATGGGATTGTAATAGTAAATAAGTTACTGTAACTAAAATTATGTTCCTTTCTTATTAGACATTATATTTTTAAGTTTGCATTTATTGTATTCCACAAATTTTGAAGTTAAAGCTGCATAGTAACTGAAAAGTGTTTTTATCATATTTGATCATCATTTTTGAGCAGAAGTGTCAAAAATACCTGTTCATTTGAAGTTCATGCTAGACAGGTTTTCTAAGTCACTTAACACTGTAAATAATATCAAAAGATTATCTCAACTTCAAGTTTTTTCAACTGTCAAATTTTTTAAATGAAGATTTATTTTGATAAATTCCCTTGCTTAGTAAATAGATTACCATGTGCTATGTGTAAGAGAACAGCTTGTTCCTTTGGATTAAATTTTTATTGTAAAATGCAAATAATTTTCCATTTCTTATAATTTATGATATTATTACCATACCCTCTTACATAAAATGACAATGAGCAAAAATACTCCTTTTTTTGCTCAATCTGTGCTGAAAAACTTCCTCAAAATATATTGTCTCCACTCCTAACCATAACTGAAGCTATAGGAAGTAGGAATTTTCTCACAGTAGTTGATGCTATTAACTTGTTATAATAGGCAGTAAAAATATAATATGTGTTTTATAAGCTCAAATTATAAACAGCCAAAGCTCTCTGAGTAAGAATCATATGCTTTTAAGACCCATTTCTAGTTGTGGGCTTTCATAGTTTGTCATTATTGGCATTTATTTGCAAGTTATAAACAAATAAATTCGATAAGAATCAATGTACCCAGTAATCAACATGATACATAATACAAGTCATGTTATAAATGTGTGCAGCTTGCTCACCATCACTTTATGATTTTGAGAAATACATCTACTGGAAAGGAAATGGAGTTTTAAGGAGTGCAAATAACCCACAAGCTCAGTGCTTCTTTAGACTTTAGAAGCTTATGACCTAGTGAATAGTTTACATTGTCAAAAGACAAACTCATAACAGATTTAGCTTAAAAACATAACTGGTTTTTATTAGCAATTCTAAAGATGGGCAACAACCCATTCGACAAAACAGAATGAGTGTTCCTATGAGCTGAGGAGAGGAAAAAGGCTGAAGAAAGCAGAAACAGAACAAAAATCAGAAGGGTCATTCAGGGTTACTTTTAATGTAGGTTTTAAACAAAGGGGACTTTGCATGTTGACTTGGGTAAACTATGCCTTTTCTGACAAATTACTGTGAATGTCTTAGTGTTTTTTGGAAAACTGGTACATTTCAAAGTTTAGTTTGATTGTGTGGCACCTAGTACAACTGACTATATTCTGGATTGATCTGCTCTAATGGGGCCTAGTATAGGAGTCTCTTCAAAAAAAAATAAGGCCTTTTGTAAATTTTGTGTAACAATTCCCCTTTCAGCATCAGGACTATTCTCCATGAACACCAAGCTGAATTTTTGCTCTCAACTTCATTCTCTGGCTAGGGAGACACTATTTTCAGAATCAGCAATGTCAGGTCCAATACTTTTCTTATCATATCACTCTCTCTAGGGCCTGAAAAGTTTCTCTGTCCCTAGGAATGTATGTATTTAGATTGAGTCCACATAGAAAATTCAGAATAATATTCTAAATCAAGTTCCTTAAGTTTAATTGTGTTTGTGAAATCCCTCCCATCCCAGTAATTAGATTCCATGGAAGTATTTAGGAGACCGTTATTCTGTCTCCCACAGAGGGAACAATGCCTTAATGCTGATGGAGATTAAAACAGTCAGGACATTGGCGTGAGACCTGACCATAACACCCCAGTGCATTGCCCAGGCTGGAAACTAGTAGCAAGTAAAATAATCAAGCCAGGGGTGTGTCCTCTCTGGCAAGGGTAGGATTTGTAAGACGTTTAATCCATAGGGTGCAGTGACAGTGCTGCTATTTCCTTTACTAGAAGATTTTTTTTTTGTACATAATTAGTGACTTTGCCCCCTGTGCAAACCTAGTGCTGTAGTCAAGATGATAATATATACTAACTACACTTTAACTCCAAATTATCAGTCTATAAGATAGGAACCTGTTTTATTGTCTTTGGAATGCTACACCCTCATGGGACAGACATGACACTTCATGTCAGTATCCCTTAGTGAGGGTACATTTGGCATATTATATGGGATAATTTTTTTTAATGTTTAGTAGTACTAGTGTTTGAACTCAGAGCCTTGTGCTTACTAGGCAGGTATTCTAGCAGTTGAGCCACGCTCATAGCTCATTTACTTTTACTTATTTTTCAAGTAGGGTCTCCTGTTTTTGGCTGGCACTAGGCTCAGACTATGATCATCTTACCTATGACCTCTTGCATAGTTGGGGTCACAAGCATGTGACACTAATGCCTGGATTATTGTTGATATGGGGTCTCTTTTTCTACCTAAACATCCCAATCTCCATTTCCTGAGTGTCTAGGGTTACAGGTATGAGCACCGAATTCAGCTGGGTAACCTTTTATTGTGCAGGATTTTGTACACACTATAGGATTTGTATTGTCCTTAACCTCTATATGTTTAGTCCCCAGTCATGGGACATCCTAAAAGAACTGCACACATTTAGAATTATTCCTGGGTAGGCTACATTGACATTGATTTAGGTCTATTGTTGTAAGTACTGAATGAATGTTTGAAACAAGAGGCAAAGTTAAGTCTGACATTAATGATATATAGTTTCCATGCGTTCATTTCTTTGCTCATTTTTTAACTAACATATGTTGAGAAACTCAAAATATTGAGAATGCTTAGCATTCTTCATACATGCTTTTGTTTGCTTCTCAAATTAGAGAAGCAAGTAGCACCATTACTCAGATTTAGGACACCAATCTAGCCCCAAGAATCATTGTGCTCTGAAAGAGGATTGATGACCATTTGTACCTCTTTTACATGTGATCCTCTCTTGCTAATTGTATCTTTTATGCTTTTGGTCCTCTGGATAACCTCTTTTTCATCTTCAACTCAAATATGTCAACTGACACACTCCCTTCAAGTGATGAATGTGTAGCAAATTGAAAGGAAAATGGAAAGACTTTGCTTGCATGTTTTGCCTGCATGACCCTCGAGTTTAATTTGCATGTTCTCATGGAACATTACAAAAATTACTACACTGATAAAAGAACATTTTAGGCTACTTCTATTTCTTATTTTTCATTTGTTTGTGTGCCTAAATTCCTTGGAGAATCCACATGAACCAAACTTCAGGTGAACCAAAATTTTAATTGCTTCTAATAGTATGATTCTCCTCACCCTTACTAATAATGTAAAAATATATCATGGTTTGCATTACTTTTTTTCTCTTTGGTGCTGATGATCAAAACTAGGGTTCTAACACTACATGTATCAGATTTGAGTAAATACAAATTATAGAACGAAGCCAGAAAGTGCTTGAGGCCAGTCTCTGGGGAAGGCATATCTTCTAAGGGAGACCAAGACTTGGTGGAACAGGGTAGAGTTTCTTCAAGCCTTGACAATCAAAAAAATAAATAGTATGTTGGAAAAAAGTATTATATTGAAGCAAGTTAATGTCAAAGGATTCTAAGAAAGTTCAAAGAATGGAGAAAATTCCATTTATTTCTAAAAATGCTGATATCATCAAAGCCCTCTTTTTTTCTTCTATTTTTAAAGTTTTACTCTGTTTGTCATCTCATGGGTTTCTTCTGCAGTAGCAGTCATAGTTATATGAAAGAACCTGAATATGCACAGATATGTTTTGAAACCTGGAAAATGTAACCTAAAATGTCTTTTAGCTTTGGAGTGCCCTTGGGGGTAGAACTGAATTACTCAGGAGATGAATAATGGGATTCATTACTATGACCAGTTGAATTCTAACATAACCCAAGGTATTCACTTACTGCTGAGCAGCTTAGAAATTGTGGAAAGTAATGCATCCTCACTTGAGTGATTTCTTATTCTACCTCCAAGGTCATCATCAAAGGAGAATTTTCTCTCCACATGGATTACATGAGTTTATCTCCCATAATAAATCTCTCCCATGATATATAGGGGACAGAGAAATGTTCTTTGCATATTCTAATGAACAAGTTTTATCTCTTTAGTTCTTATGATACACAAAGTTGTTTAGCATGTTTGCTGTAAAATTTGACTTGATCCATAGTCTATGAGTGTAAAGGACTACCTATGTGCACATTTTGCTTTTGTTAATATGTACAAATAGTCATAGAAATGTTCTTAGATCATTAATAGACTTTTTTGTGTTTTTACTCTATTATACATGCAAGACAAATCCTTCTTTATAAAATATAAATTTAACACTGTAAGGCCACATTTTTTATAGTATAAAAACTTCAGAGCCAGATTGCTTCTACAGCAGCTTTTCCCAAACATTGAAAAAAGTTATTATAATATTACATAAACTTTTCCAAAGTATAGTAAAAGAGAGTCTGCATGACATTTTTTAGTGAAACCAGCATAACACTCATACAAATATCTAACCAGTATGGAGGAAAAAGAAAAAAATATTGGAATAATCTTATTGAATATTTGCAAAATGGAATATGGCTCAAGAGTGATTATTTAAGAAGCTCTGATAAGAGACAACCTCCATGGTTAATAAAAACAAACATTGTAACCTCAGAATATTAACATGACTTGTCCAAGCCTTACTTATTGTTAAAGTCTGAATCAGAACTCATATATGCCAATGTGTAATCCACCCTTTTTAAGTAAGGCACCTATTCTCATTCTATGACTGGATCAGATAGTACAATTATCTGCTGCTACCTCAAAACAACTCACAAGCTCATTAATTTCACAGAACTAAAGTTTCTTTGTTGTGTTCCTCAACTGATGCAGATGAATAGTGACAGCCTTCCACCTGAGGATTGAATCCCATTGGCACCTTCCATCAGCTGGCTCTGCCATTCTCTAGGGGTTTTTCTTTGTCCTCTTCATGCAGCTGGCACAAAGAGGAAGAGAGGCAAGAAAGCTCATTTTCTTAACTATCTTAGCAATTGAGACACTAATTAGTGCACTCATATTTCATTACTGAGAAGTAGTCGGATAATTTCATGAGGCCCAGAAAAGGTCTAGGGAGTGCAGTCTCTAACTAACATTGTTTGTAGTGATGTCCTAGCCATGTCTCTATAGGAACCATTCAGCATTCCAGGTTATGCCCGCTGTCCTATTTAAATCTATTATTCAATCTAAGTCACATACGTAAAGCTGAATTTCCCATAAATGTCCTGTTTTGAGTGATGAGTTATGTGATCACCCTATGCTTTACACAATGCTCTTTGACATCTGCCAAAGATTATGCTTATTGTTGTTTAGTTTGGTTTGTTTTTAATATATAAAAGTGAAATGAATATGCTAACTATGTAGTATTTTACAATAGATATCATTCTTTTTTATTGTTTTACTGGGTGGGGGTACATTGTGGCATTTACAATAATTCTTACAGTGTAGGAAACGTATCATGCTTCAATTTACCCCTTCCACTGCTGATCTTTATCGCCCCCCTCATTATCATTCAACATACTGTTTAAGGTACTTAGTCTGTATATCATCTCTAATACCTCTGATAATCCAAAATGATGTGACTTTCTTTGGAATATTTTTCTAGTCACATTTAAAAATAAAAATTTTCAAGTAAACATTGTACATTAAAAAATTATTCAAAATTGCCTACAAAATACAGATTTGAACAAATTTAAATATGGATTATTGAAACACAGCCAGATGTTCCAGTGACTTAATATGTAATATATCAGGGAATATTTTACGAACAAAGGAAAATTTAAATATTCAGCAATAGTAGCCTTAAAAGGAGTTAGACATCTAAGTCTCTCTGCTGCCTGAAGGTGAAGGAATTGGCATATATCATCTCTTATAGTCTCTTAGTAGCATAATAAACTCCCCTGCAAAGTGTCTTAAATGATATGTTAAAGCAAATGAAAATGTAGTAATAGACTCTTTAAGCAATATTATGCACTGTCCCCTGAACACGAGCATTCTGTAATATCATGTAAAACTTGCTTATGAAATCTATCTGAAAAACAAAACTTAACATGATGAAATTTTGAGTTCCCAAGATAAACCCTATATTCTATTTCTTGAAATATAATGAAAACTATACTCCATTAAAGTGCAATTATCAGCTTGAGGGAACAATACAGCTTTGTGATGTTGAAATAACACAAACAAATAGAACAAAACATGAATTTAGAAAAGGATTAAACCCTGGGACAGTAGCATGTATTTTTAATAAGATGTCTTCTACCATGACTTTTTCAGAACGGAAAATTATTGAATATCAACATGGTAGATACGACCTGTTCAATTTATTTTCTTCCAATCTGTCCACCATCCCCACTCCAAAAGTAGAATAAAAAGAGCAATCAGATGTCAATGTCCAGTAATGATAGTATAAAATCTTAAATGTTTTGAACTCCAAAATAATAGCATGACCATTGCATTCTGAGCTGAAACCTCATAAATTCTTAAATGTACTGTTCAATGGTTCTGAAACCTTCCAAATAATAAGTCATGCCACAAAAAGGAAAGCAAGAAAAAAATGGATGTCTTCACTCTTTTAAAAGAAAATGTCAAACTTTTTCTTTATTTCTAATGTCTTTGTGAACTGAATGATCTGTCATTTTTTTAATGTTCTTGAACTTCACATTTCCAAAGTTTTATGCATTATCTTTTGTAGACTTTTTCTGTTATATACATCTACATTCACTGAAAAGTCACTTATCATCTTCATAATCTGAGAATGTTAATTAAAAATTATGTTTTTATTTGAATATAGTTCATTCCATATAAAGAAATACAACTAGAATTATCCTTGCAATTTATTTAATTGAAGTATTACAAGTAAAGTTTATAGAAGTGGGATTAAACATTATCATTCTAACTATCAGTTAATCAGCTCAAGTAAAACACAAGAAGATTAACAACTTCTCCAAAAGAATCCAAAATTTGGTGCTAGAGCTTTAGCTGGTATTGCATCCTTCATGTATTTCTAGCTTATTATGTATCCAGCACTTTGAATATTTTATTTGATTTTATCCTCACACCAAATCTGGAAAAACATTAAATGGTTAAGATTTCCATTTGGCACATAAGAAGTCTGAAAGATTGACTTAAGTAAGCAATCTGATCATTTTGGAACAATAGTGATATATATATATATATATTATAAATGATGGAAATTATTTGTTATAATGGACTATTACATTGGCAAGAAGATTTCCTCCAAATTTCTAAATGTTCTTATTACCTCACTGTGCAATCCTGCACAAAGGCAGGTTGTTTTGCTCAAAGACAAGCAGGGTACCATATAGCACCTTCATATAACTAGCCTGAAATTTTAAACATGTTTCTGTGAGACATAATTTGTAAATAAGTGACACATTTAAGGCGCTTTTGCTACTCATGCAGATGTACTCATGAAAATGATGCAATGCTAATGAAAGGGATGTATCTATAATACCCAGAACCCAAGTTAGCATAAAAAGCCCAATCTGTCACCAAATACCTGCAAACAACATCCATCTTCCTGAGTATCTTTTGAGTGTTCTGAGCTGTCCACAAATCATTTTACATAGATCCAATGATTACTTTGACCTCCTTGTTCTCCTTAGAGTAAAGGACACCTCTGAGAAAAAGATCGATAGACATTTTGGCTTGGAGCAAATGACAGCTGAAAACAGAGAGAGCAAATGACTGACCAAAGTCTAAGAATAAGCTAATGCCTTCTTTTCTTTGTCCTCAGATGCTTACCTAATAACATGATCCAGTAGTTCTTAAACTTGAGCAAGCATCAGAATCACCTGGAGAGTTTGTTGAAACACTGTCTGTTCCCAATTATAGGTTTTCTGATATTGTAAATGGGACCTAGGAATTTCTTGCTTTTAGGTTTCTAGGAGAAGTCAATGATGTCCCTTTAATAGCCATCCTTTCAGAAGCCCTGGCTTTATTCTTTATGTGTTTAATCTAATTGTTGAATAAGATGTAATGTGTGTTTAGCAAGCAATGTTTCCCCAGTTTTCTTAGTAGCCTCTTCTGAATAACTTTTTGGAAAATGTGTATTAAAATTCTAGAAGCTAGGTACAGTGGCTCAAGACTGTAATCCTAGCAATTTGGGAAGCAGAGATCAAGAGGATCATGGTTCAAAACCAGCCCATGCAAAAAATTTGCAAGACCCCATCTCAATCAATAGCTGGGATGGTGGTGCATCCCTGTCACCCCCAGCTACTTGGGGAAGCAGAAATAGGAGGACTGTGGTCCAGAACAGCCCTGGCATGAAAGGAGACTTTATCTAAACAAACAGCCAATGTGAAAGGGACTAGCATAGTGCCTTAATTGGCAGAACTCCTCCTAGCAAGTGCAGGGTGTTGAGTTCAACCTCCATGCACCTCCAAAAAATATAATAAATAAATTTCTGAATTTTAAATCTAATCTCAAAGTTTACCCTTAAATAATAATTTTTTGGATAAAATTAAAACAAATCATACTCTGGTAAATTAAAGATGCGAATCTCAGTCTCTATGACTATAAAACTTCTGTGTTTTTCCATCATCCAAAATGCTATGTTTGAGAAACAGAGTAAGCTCTTTAGAACTCAGGTCAACATTGAGCAGTAAATCTGTTTTGTAAAAGAATACTATGTTAAACTTTACAAATAATTAATTGTTTGAGAACTAAAGGATTTTTATGAACAGTAAAAATAAAATAAAATCTAAAAATAAACCTTGAGTTCCAAAACCTGGGAGTTATATTATATGGGTTAAGCAAGATAAAAATGATGTAAACCAAAATTCATACTGGTGTTTTTAGATAGCAGGAATCAAGATTTACAATCACACACAAAAATTGACAGGCAAATATTAAGAAAATGAATAGAATCCAATATTTTCTATACCACCTGCAGGAAATACTCCTTAGAAATCAACTATAGATTCCTCCAACTCCTCTTAGAAGGAACATAGAATAATCTTACCTTGCAGGAAAATGTCTCCAATTGCCAGATAAAATTCTCGCAGCACTGAGTTTATTTCTTGTGCATTCAATGTTTTCATCAGTATCATAGTAACTATTAAGTTGCAGTTATTGTGCTACATGCTATACATATGTATACTAAATACTCATAGTCAACTTTATGAAGAAGGAGCCACCATGATAACTATCCCT
Organism: Castor canadensis; assembly: GCF_047511655.1. Taxonomy (NCBI): domain Eukaryota; kingdom Metazoa; phylum Chordata; class Mammalia; order Rodentia; family Castoridae; genus Castor; species Castor canadensis. The sequence goes on along the minus strand of NC_133392.1, from coordinate 101,848,679 downwards.
ATTTTATAGATGAAGTACCTGAAGAACCGTAAAATTAATTTGATTGCAGATGGTTACAGAGTAAGTGATAGAAATACATTTAAAACCCAAGGAGAGACACTCCAGCATTCCAGTACTTTTTGAATCTTAACTGCATGTTCAAAAGGACATACAGGAGACCGTTACAACTAGAAAAAAGTTAACAAAAATAAGTAATATCATTAGAGGAAACAGAGAAAACAAGCCATGGAGAGGAAAATGGGTAAGTCCTGAGGACTTTAGAAGTCATCATTTGCTCTTTAGCTTTAAATATGAGAAAGAAAAGAAACCCCTAAAAAGTTTTAAGTAGAGAACATGATCTGACATATTTAAAATACCCATTTACAATGGTGTTTGATGAAAGTAGGCAATTCCTTTTAGGAAGTGGCAAATGAAGCTGCTTGCAATGATTAAACTTTTAACAGGGCTTAGATGATCAGCTCTGTGGAAAGGAATAATGGCGAAATGGAAAATGAATATGGAGCTTTATTGACACTGGCTGGAACGTTTATCCACAAGTACTCATTATTTAAGAGACACTTCTCTGTACCTCTGCTATTTGTCCCTTCCTTCTACTTCAAAGATGTTCTGCACAATTTGGCAAATTTAGCACTCATTGAGTACCATTTTGTTCTTGAAATTCTCTTGCTTAAAATCTTTCAACAACTTCCACTCCTTCCAGAATAACTGCTATTTGTTTGGCGTTACTGTAATTTTTATTAAAAAAAACATTTAAAATTCAACTATAATTACTTTTCAGTATGTTTTAGAATTATGATACACAGGTAAGTGCATCAATCACAAATGTATTTATTGATGAATTTTCACAAAATGAACAAATGCAAATTAACCCTTAGATCAAGACATGACTAGCAACACACCAGCCTCTCTCATGTTCCTTTTTCAACCACCACCACTTCAACCCTTGCAAAAAAGGGTCAATGCTGCCCTGAATTCTAACACCATAGATGAGTAATGAATGCCTTTTTTTAAACAAGTAAAAAGACAAATATAGGTACAGATGCAAATATACTTAAAATATAAATGGATATAAATACATGGACAATTTATATTCTCTTGTATCATGTGGAGGATATATATGTAAGTATATAAATATATTAAAAATGCTTTAGTTTATGGCATAAAATTGTAATTTCTTTGGGGTGTAATCTATATAGTTGTATGTCATTATAGTTGTTTGTCATTGTTTGCTTTATTTATGCTAATGAGTATATTGTTACATAGCAGTTTTGAGACATTATAAATAGTGGTGCTATAAACTTCCTTGAATATGACTTTTGGTGAGCATGTGTATGTGTTGCTGTGAAAGCTTACCCTAAGAGTAAAATTGCCAGGTTACATAAATTCAACCTTTCTTTCGTGTGGGTGGTACTGGGAGTTAAAGTCAAGGTCTTGTAGTTACTAGGAAGGCATTCTAACACTTGTAGCATGACCACAGTCCTTTTGATTTGACTCATTTAATTTTTTATAATTTTGAATTAGCATACATTAATCATATGAGAGGATTTTATTGTGAGAGTTCCCCACATGAGTACAGTGCACTTTGCACAAGTTCATCTCCTCCATCATATTTACACTCCCCCTGCCCCCCCTCCACACTTTTTCAAACAATGGGTTTCATTATGCTGTCTTCATATGTATATATGAAGCATACCTCCTGCTTTTGGTGGCAGTCTACCATCAAGACACTGTGGTTCTGAGATCTGGAACTCTCCAGGCTGCAATCTTTTAAATCCCTAGAATTGCTCAGTTTCAAAGCTCACTGATTGTTGTTGTTTGCAGTCAAGCATCTGCTCTAAATTGAGTTCTCAGTCAGTGTAAGCTCAGTGTCATGTTTTTTAAATTGACCTTATTCAATGGAGCTGCTCTGGTGGGATTGAGTGGATGCACTGACCTCTGCATTTTTGTGGTTTTCATGGTACCTGTCAGGAACCCTCCTATTGCCCAATCTTATCTTCTCCCTCACTGAGTTTGCCTCTCATGACAGATTCTCATGTCAATATTGTGGCTAGGAGTCCCAGAACTATATGGGATGTGATTTTTCAAAACCCCTGAATTGCTCAGTCTAAAAGTTCACCTGCCTGCAAGGAACTTCAGGTATCTGAGCTCTCTACCAGGGAAGGCTAAGTACTTTGGGAAATTTTCCACTGTCAGTTATGTGGGGTCAGCAGTTTCCTAAGCCTGCACTCTTTAACTTCTCAGTTTACTGCAAGAGAAAGCCTCTCTGTGGCTAGGTGTCTCAAAATACCCTGAGCAGTGATTGCTAGTTCTTTTTTGGGCTCCCAACTAACTCAGAATCTATCAGGAGGCCCTCTCCCAAGATTGCACCTTGCCACAGCTCTCTGAGATATGGGGAATTTCAGTTATATCATATCCCTGCACTGGGATTAGGGTTAATAGGTGGTATAGTAATTGTCCCAAAGCTAGGTATACCAGTAGGTCATGGCAACTGCCTGGCTTACCTTGAAGTAGATGTTTTAGCTGCCCTCCCTACTAAGAGAGTTGGAATTGGAGTCCTGGCTAGAGCTGCAAGCTATTTCTGGATTAATTCTGTTGTCATTTTGATTTTCATATTTTTCAGATATTCTGTCACTCTTGCACTTCCTATGCTCTTCCTCTCTCTGGAAAAAAAATTTTTTTTGTCCCTCTTTGGTTTATTTCACTTGACGCAATGATTAGTTCCATCCACATTGGTGCAAATAATAGTATTTCACTCTGTTTAAGGTGGAATAATACTCCATTGTGTGTATATATATATATCATATTTTCTTTATCCATTCATCTACCAAAGGACATATTAAGTGATTCTGTATTGTAGCTACAGTGAACAGTGCTGCAATAAATAGCAATATTAAATTCTCTCTATTCTTATTGCACCTTCTTTCTGAAGGTGTGATATTCATCCTCAGGACAGGGCAATCTTACCTTCACTTTGAACTCTTTCTTGAACAATAGCTGTCTTTGGCACTTCTTTATATAATTTCTTCTTTTTTATTTACAGGGTATGATTGAGAAAACTATTCCTCCACCTTCTTGTTCCCCTCTCTCATACGTGTACCTTCTTGTCAAGTGTATACCTTCATCTCACAAGCATTATTTTCATCTTTGAGATGATAGAAATTTTGTTCTTCTTTATATATTTATCCACTATGAATCCATATTTAAACAATATAGCTTGCTACTGCCTTTCTGGACTGTAATATATAATGGCTCTCTTTAATATTTAATTTCCTAATTTATTGTAAAATGTTTTGTTGGATGTAATACACATACTTAAAGAGTACAGATCTCTGGTATATAGTTCAAATGAATTACAAATGAGCACACTCCCTTAAGAAGTACCCCAATCACCATGCAGAAATTATACCATATAGGGACATTTCTCTTATCCACCTCCCATTTCCCAGACATTTAACTTCCAATAAGCATAAACAGTATTCTGACTTATTTTACAACAAAAACATTTTTGCCTACTTTAAAATTTACTACATTACCTGTGCTCTTTTGCATCAGATTTTCCAATTTTATATCTGTTGCATTCATCCATGTTTTGATAACAGTAGCTTTTTTCATCTTTTAATCGATAGAATTACTAGTACCTATTCAATTGATGGTGTACATTATGGTTGTTTCCAGTTTGGGATTATTAAGATCTATATAATTTTGCATCTGTTTGTGTATTCATCCTGGGCATATAACTAAGAATGAAAATACTAGGTTATAGGTTATATGTATATTCATCTCTGCTAGACATTATTAATAGTTTTACAAACACATTTTTTGTCAAACTACATACCTTTAGCAGTTTGAGTTACTTTCTTTTTCTCACATGTCTTCCAGCATAAGGCTTTAACCAAAAGGTATTGTCAGGACAATACTTTGATGCTATTGCATCAAAGACTGCTTTAGTTGCATTATACAATTTTCTACACAATATTTGCATTATGCTAAAGTTTACTACTTTCTATACTTTTGAATTGCTGAGTTATTTAAAATTTGGCTTCTTAATTTTGAATACATAAAGGATTTTAGTAATCATTTTGTCATTGAGTTGTGCCTAATTGTGTTCTAGTCAGAGAATATTTTCTAATTGACCTCAGAATTTTGGATATCGTCAAATGTATTTATTGTGTCTACCAAGATAGCTAGTTTTTAAATTTTGACACCACAATTTATGTTGCTAATTTTAAAATATTAACTAAGCATTTTATTTTCATACTATACTCCATTTGTTATTGTGTATTATATTGTTACTCAATATTTTATTATTGTTCATTTTCTAAATCTGTGTATTTCTAAATCTGTAGGATAACTAGAGTTGCCCATTTTCATTCACTAATATTGGTAATTCACCAATGCTCTCTTTTCCTAAAAACAAAATCTGACTAGGATGTTATCAAATTTATTTCTTTCTCCACAATTTTTTTGGCTTCATTCATTTTCCTGATTTTTTTATCACACTCATAATGTTTTTATCACACTTCTTCAAAATATTTATTTATTGCTCTTTACCATTTCTGCTTCATTTTAGATTGAGTGTTATTTATTTCTACCTTTCTTTTTTATATTATTGTCTTATCAGTTCTACTCTTTATTTCTGTAGGGTTCTTTCATAGTTTATAGTGCATATTTTTAATTCACCACAAGCAGCTTTTAAGTAATATACCACCTTATATATTACTGAATAGTTTAGGAGTATCTAAAAATTATTTCTCTACTTCTCTTTTTTTGTGCTATTTTGATGCATTTCCTTTTACTGTTTTATGAAATCTATGGTGTGTTTTTATGATTCTGTATTGACAATATGGTACTTTAAAGAGAATTAAATCATGAGAGAAAAAATTTCTACTCCCCACATTCTTACCATTCTGTTATGCTTGTCACTTCTTTGTCTATTTTCAGATTTCTGCCAGGTATACTTTATTTTTTGTACTTCAATGACTACCTCTATTATATTTGTAGTATGAGCTGATGATGAATACTGTAGCATTGGCATATCTGAAAAATTGTTATGTTCTAATTTTATTTTGTTTATATTAAATTATATTTTATAATTATTATACAATTGTTTTAAAATCTATACCCCTATGAGTTTCAAAACATACAAAGATTGTTGTTACTACCACCATAAACATGATAAAAAAACATTTTCTTTGCCTTTTTGCCACAAAATGTGATAATATTTTTACTGGTACAGAATTCTACCCTGAGAAATTTTGTTTACTTATTGGTACATTTGTTTTATTGTTCTCTCAAACATTTTCTACAGCTCTGTTTTGTCTATTTTCAGGTATCTCAGATTATTTTGCAATTTTCTATTTCAAGCATAAAAGCCTGTTAAGATTTTTGGATCTTGAAGCTAACAAACTTACAGAAAAAATGTTACAAATAATCAAAAATCATGATTATAAAACTAAGTACAGAGCTTGCACAATTTTGTAAATGAACTTAATCCCATAAAACTATTAATCATGGTTAAAATGATAAATTTATGTTAAATCTATTTTATTAATAGATTTAATAATTAATAGTAAAATTATTATAAAAAATCAAAAATAAAAAAATATGACAGATACAGGGTATAATAAGAACTAAAGTTTAAGCTTTATTAACTTTATAGAAAATTCACCTCTGTCTTTCAGCATACATTTAGTTTATATGATTCTATGTCAAATGTATCTACTTTTGTCCCCATTTACTGTTCATTGCCAAAACAATCTTTTTTTATTTTTTTACCTTTTTGTGGAATAGATTGAAGACATCTTTATCTTGACTTATGGTGTTCTACTTTGAAATCTCAAGTAAATTTTGTTAGGTTCCTTAAATTAAAAATCTTCTTTAAGCTTTGATTTTAATCCTCTCTCTCTGAGAATTCTTCAACACCAATTTCAAGTTGCCCACAACTGGAAAATTCCCTCAGAGCAAAGCAACTATTTTTGTTATTAAATGTAATTTTTGTTATGTATATTGGAGTTTTATTTTTTCCAGTAGGAACACTTGATCTGAATAATCTAATTATCATAATTCCATTAGTATAGTAATTTTAAAATGATACATTTAGAAAGTGACATGTTTTTATTTCCAAAAATAAAGGGAAAAACAAATCCATCAATAGCCTCCTGTATCCATTACTCAAATATGACATCAGTATCATTTTGGTCATTTTTCCTCCCTGTCTGTCTGTCTGTTTCTCTCTCTCTCTCTCTCTTTCTCAAGTTTTTGTTAATGACAGTTGTTATTGTGTTCTATGTACAATTTCCAAATTAATATTATATGAAGGGATTTCTGCAGAACACCTCCTCATAAATATCATTTTATGTGACTTCTTGACAACAAAGGATATGCCCTTTGCATCTTCCCTGCTGTTGTATACAGATACCTACACCTAACAGATACTTACACCTATTAGATATCCAGTTATGTTTGCTAACTTGAATGAGAATATGAGCCTTTTAAGGAAAAAGCTTTCTTGAATATTTAGTTCTTACCATACCAACTAACATGGTAACTGGCCAAAAGTTGATATTCAACAATCAATTTCTGTATTAAGCAGGTAGAAATTGTACTAATGGTGCTAAGAATCACAATAGAGTAGGGAATATCTTGTGCGTCCATGTGTTCCTGACATACATCAGATTTCTTTTCTTTAGTCTGGGGGAATAAGAAGAATATCAAAAACAGTGGATTTGGTACTTATCATTTGTACTCCACAATATGCAATTTACTTTACTGGACTACCTGCATTTAGGTTTGCCTCTATTGTATGGTGCTTCTTCTGATTTACTCATATTGACTTTACCATTCTTCCTTAAACATACTTTATTCTTCTCTTTTGGGTAGTTGGCATTTCCTATTTTCTCTCCTAGGAAATAGCTTTCCTTGGATTGACTTGTTGAAAACCTTCATTTCTCTGTTTTACTATCACCTCTTTTAAAATGAGTTCCCTCTCTTCAAAGTCACTTCTTGACCCCTTTGCTAGTTCCTTTCTTCCTTAGACCTTACTACTACATGGTATAGTATTAATTTATTTGTCATTTTGATTTGTCTCTCCAAATTAAATCTAAACTTCTTCAGTGTATGCTATATATTTGTTTTCTTCACTAAGGACCCTGGCACCTAGTAGCCACTGTATTTAACTACTTGGTATTTAAAAAGATAGGGATGAATGAATGAATGAACAAATGAATACTAATGTATATGTCAATTAGTTAACATTGTTACTGTGCCATATTTTTCTCTAATGTTTTCATAGTAATATTGACTCCATATTACAGAAAATGAAATCAAGAAGAAAGGAACATTGCCTAAGGCTATACTAAAAATTAATAATAGTCATAATAATTAGCAAATATGAGTCTCACACCAGGATCTTTCTCTTTCAGAAGCTGAAATCTTTTCCTTTGTGTCATGATGAGGTATGAATTGAATGCAAATAATTTAACAATTTTCTAATAATTTACAATATAATTTAATGTTAGCCTCTGCTCTGTATTTGTCAGTAATATAAAAGAACAATCTTATGACTAAAAATCTTGAAAATCACACAATACATCATAGTAGAGATTAGAATTGCCATGTAACTTAATTTGTAATATTGGGATACTAATACTTCCCCGAGATGAAACCATTATACTCTAAGTTTTCAGACCTCGTCCTCGATCCTGGATGGTTAGGACAGCAGGATTCATAGCTAACATGTATACTTTGACACTTGTTTGTAAGGAAATTTTCCCTTCCATAAACATTCACTTTGAATGAATGAGTCAATGTGTATAGTACTAGAATTCATGGGAAGTATCTCAGAAATAAAATTGCTATGTTTAGTGGGCTCAGTTTTCTGTGCTTCACATAGTCTAGGTACATTGATTTTTTTTCTAAAATAAAGCACATAATAAACCTGATTTTAGTACTGGATCCAGTTTATAAATTCTTTGTTTAATCAGTGATTATCGTCTGAAAAAATGGTTATAAAAGATAATAAAATAAGTTGTGTTTTCCTTTTTTAAATTTTATTTTCTTATTGTTGTTTTAGGTGGGGGTACATTGTGGCATTCATAAAAGTTCTTACAATATATTGAATATATCATACTTCTATTCACCCCCTCCACAATCTCCTTTATCTTCCCTCCCCCATTCCTGGAATAGTTTCAACAGGTATCATTTTTCCACTTACATACATGTGTACATAATTTTGTACTATATTCACCCTCGTATCCCCTTTCCCCACCTTCTCCCCTCTGCACAGGTACCAACCCCCACCCTAGGCAGAAACTGTTCTACTTTCTTCTTCTCTGATTTTGTAAATGAAAAAAATTACATTTTTTTTGTTTAAGATAGCTACACAGGAAGTTATCTTTGTGACAGTTCCATGTACATATGTATTATAACCCAAATTGGTTCATTGCCTTCATTTTTCTTCTTTCTACCTTAGTCCCCTTCTCACAGTGGTTTCAACAGGTTTAAAAATTCTATATTCATTCTTGTATAGATAACATCAACAATATTGACCTTCTTAACTTCCTTAAGATGATTATATCACAAATGTCCTGCCTATAAAGCTTTGGATTCATATGAGAGTAGTCTTAGGTTGTTGGTTATCCTACCACATAGATGTTAAATATATATATATATATATATGTTTATATATAAAAAAATATATATATATATATATATATAAATATATATACATATTATATATATATATATATATATATATATATATATATAAAATGCCCAATTTGGCTCAATTTAATTTAATTCAAAAAAGAATAAGTTTCTAATATTTGTCAGATATTTTTCTAGATGGATTTAGTGGTAGTGGAATGGAAGAGAGAGATGTTGAGTCACAGAGAAAACAAAGCAAACCTTAGTCTCATGTGCATTCATATTGAAACCAATGAGAACCAAAACATTAAAGAAAGCTCATTTAAAAAATATCCTTTATTATATGTAATTCTTATATGTGTCCCTGGTAAGTTTTTTAAATATATATCAGTATACATTTATTTTATTTATTCATATGTGCATAAATTGTTTGAGCCATTTCTCCCCCTTGTCCACTATCCACTCCCCACCCCACACTTCCAGGCAGAACCTGTTCTGCCCTCTTCTCCAATTTTAATGAAGAAAAGACATAACCAATAATAAGAAAGATACAGCATTTTTGCTAGCTTGAGGTGAGGATAGCTATACAGATAGATTCCTAGCACTGCTTCCATGCACATGTGTACAACACGAATTGATTCATCTCTACCAGACTTCTTCCTTACTTCCCGGTCACCTTGACCTCTGTAGTTTTAAGGTTACTGCATTAGCTTTTCTGCAGTAGGGACATCAAACACTTTCAAATTTTGGATTTCCTACTTTTCCTATTTCTCCCCTTAGCATGTGACCCATGTCCAATAATATTACTGCATTTGTTTTAGGTCTAAAGTCCACATATGAAGGAGAACATATGATTTTTGGCCTTCTGAGCCTGGCTATCTTCACTTAAGATGATGTTCTCCAGTTGCATCCATTTACTTGTGAATGACAAGATTTAATTCTCCTTCATGCTTCCATTGTGTATAAATACCACATTTTTCTTAATCCATTCGTCAGTAGTGGGGCATCTTGACTGTTTCCATAACTTGGCTGTTGTGAATAGTGCTGCAATAAACATGGGTGTGCAGGGGCCTCTGGAGTAACCTGAGTCTCATTGGTTTGGGTATATCCCTAGGAGTGGAATTGCTGGATCATATGGCAGATCTTTGTTTAGTTTTTTAAGAAGCCTCCATATTGTTTTTCAGAGTAATTGCACTAGCTTGTATTCCCACCAGCAGTGTACGAGGGTTCCTTTTACCCCACATTCTCACCAACATTTGTTGGTGGTGGTGTATTTGATGAAAGTTATTCTAACAGTGGTGAGGTAGAATCTCAGTGTGGTTTTGATTTACATTTTCTTTATAGCCAGAGATGGTGAGGATTTTTTCATGTGTTTTTTTGGCTACTTGCATTTCTTCTTTTGACAAAGTTTTTCTTAGTTCGGTTGCCCATTTCTTTATTCATTGATTTGGGGGTAATTTAGTTTTATGAGCTCCCTGTATATTCTGGATATCAGTCCTTTGTCTCATGTATAGCTAGCAAATATTTTTTTCCAATCTGTGTGTGGTATCTTCAGTTTAGAGACCATTTCTGTTGTTATGCAGAAGCTTTTTAATTTCATGTAGTCCCCTTTGTCCATCCTTTCTCTTAGTTGCTGAGCTGCTGGGGTTCTATTGAGGAAGTCCTTGCCTATACCTATTGCTTCCAGAATATTCCCTGCTCTTTTCTGTACTAGCTTCAGAGTTTCAGGTCTATTATTAAGGTCCTTGATCCATTTTGAGTTGATACTAGTACACGGTGATAAACATGGATCTAATTTCAGTTTTCAGCAGGCAGATAACCACTTTTTCCAGCTATATTTGTTGAAGAAGCTATTTTCCATCATATGTTTTCGGTGCCTTTGTCAAAAATAAGGTGGGCATAGTTGTGTGGATTCATATCTGGGTCCTCTATTCTGTTCCACTGGTCTTCATGTCTGTTTTTGTGCCAGTACCATGCTGTTTTTATTGTTATTGCTTTGAATATAGTTTGAAGTCAGGTATTGTGATACCTCCAGCATTGCTCTTTTTGCTGAATATTGCCTTGCCTTTTCGTGGCTTCTTGTATTTCCAAATGAAGTTTAGGGTAGATTTTTCAATCTCTGGGATGAATAACATTGGAATTTTGATGGGAATTGCATTAAACATGTAGATTGCTTTTGGTAGTATGGTCACTTTCACTATGTGGATTCTACCAGTCAATGAGCATGAAAGACTTTTCCACCTTCTGTAGTCTTCTTCTATCTCTTTCTTCAGAGGTTTGTAGTTCTTCTTGTAGAGGTCATCGTTTGTTAAGTTTACTGCTTGGTATTTGATTTTTTTTTTCATTTTTCTGTTATTATTCATATGTGCATACAAGGCTTGGTTCATTTCTCCCCCCTGCCCCCACCCCCTCCCTTACCACCCACTCCGCCCCCTCCCTCTCCCCCCCCTCAATACCCAGCAGAAACTATTTTGCCCTTATTTCTAATTTTGTTGTAGAGAGAGTTTAAGCAATAATAGGAAGGAACAAGGGTTTTTGCTGGTTGAGATAAGGATAGCTATACAGGGCATTGACTCACATTGATTTCCTGTGCGTGTGTGTTACCTTCTAGGTTAATTCTTTTTGATCTCACCTTTTCTCTAGTACCTCTTCCCCTTTTCCTATTGGCCTCAGTTGCTTTAAAGTATCTGCTTTAGTTTCTCTGCGTTAAGGGCAACAAATGCTAGCTAGTTTTTTAGGTGTCTTACCTATCCTCACCCCTCCCTTGTGTGCTCTCGCTTTTATCATGTGCTCATAGTCCAATCCCCTTGTTGTGTTTGCCCTTGATCTAATGTCCACATATGAGGGAGAACATACGATTTTTGGTTTTTTGAGCCAGGCTAACCTCACTCAGAATGATGTTCTCCAATTCCATCCATTTACCAGCGAATGATAACATTTTGTTCTTCTTCATGGCTGCATAGAATTCCATTGTGTATAGATACCACATTTTCTTAATCCATTCATCAGTGCTGGGGCATCTTGGCTGTTTCCATAACTTGGCTATTGTGAATAGTGCCGCAATAAACTTGATTTTTTTTTTGAGGCTATTGTGAATTGAATGGTTTTCATATGTTTTTTCTCAATTTGTTCATTGATGGTGTATACAAAAGCTGATGATTTTTGTAAGTTGATTTTGTATCCTGCCAACTTGCTGAAGCTGTTTATGGTGTCTAGGAGGTTCTGGGAAGTTTTTTGGGTCTTTGAGGTGTAGGATCATGTCATCTGCAAATTTATTTCTTCTTTTTGTCTTATTTCTCTGGCTAGGAATCCCAGGACTATGTTGAATAGGAGTGGGGATAGTGGGCATCTTTGTCTTGTTCCTAATTTTGGGGGAATGGTTTCAGTTTTTCTCCATAAGTATGATGTTGACTACAGGTTTGTCATACATAACCTTCATAATGTTGAGGTGCATTCCTTCTATTCCTAGTTTTCTTAGAGCTTTTATCATGAAGTTGTGTTGAATCTTATCAAAGGTTTTTTCTACATCTATTGAGATGATCAAGTGGTTTTTGTTTTTGCTTCTATAAATGTGCTTTATTTCATTTATAGATTTGCATATGTTGAACCATCCCTGTATCCCTGGGATGAAGCTGACTTGGTTGTGGTGAATGATCTTTCTTGTATGTTGTTGGATTCAGTTTACCATTATTTTATTGAGGATTTTTGTGTTGATGTTCGTTAAGGACATTGGCTTACAGTTCTCTTTTTTCGGATGTGCCTTTGTCTGGTTTGTGATGATTGTAATACTGGCTTCATAGATTGAGTTAGGCAGTATTCCTTCCCTTTATATTTTGTGGAAAAGTTTAAGGACAGTTGGTATTAATTCCTATTTAAATGTCTGATAGAATTCAGCAGAGAATCCATCATGTCCAGGACATTTCTTTTTTGGGAGACTCTTTATTGTTGTTTCAACTTCATTACGTGTTATAGATCTATTTAGGTACTTAATATTCTCTTAGTTCAATTTTGGATGGTCGTAAGTATCCAGAAATTTGTTCCATTTCTTCAATATTTTCAAATTTATTGGAATATAGGTTCTCAAATTAATCTCTGATGATTCCCTGGATTTCCATGGTTTTTGTTATTATCTCCCCTTTTGCATTTCTGATTTTACTGATTTGTGTTTTTTCCTCTCCTCATTTTAGTCAGGTTTGCCACGGGCTTGTCAATCTTGTTTATTTTTTCAAAGAACCAGCTTTTTGTTTTATTGATTCTCTGTATCATTTTTTTGTTTTCTATTTTATTAGTTTGTCCCTTATTTTTATTATTTATCTCCTTCTGTTTGTTTTGGGTTTTGCTTGTTCTTGTTTTTGTAGGAATTTGAGTTGTAGCATTAGGTCATTTATTTGAGATCTTTCTGTCCTTTTAATATAGGCACCCATGGTTATAAATGTTCCTCTTAGGACTGCCTTTGCTGTGTCTCATAGGTTCTGATAAGTTGTGTTTTCATTTTCATTCACTTCCAGGAACCTTTTCACTTCCTCTTTTATTTCATTAATTACCCACTGATTAGTAAGCAATGTGTTGTTCAGCTTCCAATTGTTTGCATATTTTCTGCTGTTGTTTTTGTTGTTGAGTTCTATTTTTAATGCACTGTGGTCAGAAAGAATGCAGGTGAATATTTCTATTTTCTTATTTTTGCTGAGGATTGCTTTATGCTGTAAGATCTGATCAATTTTGGAAAAGGTTCCATGGGCTGCTGGGGAGAATGTGTATTGCGAGGATGTTGGATGAAATATTCTGTAGACATCAGCTAGGTCCATTTGATCTATGGTGTGATTTAGTTGTAGAATCTGTTTATTGATTTTTTGTTTTGATGACCTATCTGTTGCTGATAGAGGGATATTAAAGTCTCCCAGTACCACTGTATTGGAACCTATATGTGCTTTTAAGTCCTTCAAAGTATGTTTGATGAAATTGGGTGCACTGACATTGGGTGCATATAGGTTGATAATTGTTATTTCCTTTTGGTGTATTTCTCCTTTTATTAGTATGGAGTGTTCTTCTTTATCTCATTTGATCAATGTAAGTTTGAAATCTACTTTTTCTGAGATAAGTATTGCTACTCCTGCCTGTTTTGGGGGGCCATTAGCTTGGTAAATCTTTTTCTAGCCTTTCACTCTAAGCCAGTGTTTGTTTCTGTCAATGAAGTGGGTCTCCTGTAAACAACAGGTTGTTGGATCTTTAAAGAAAGCTCTTGATTACAGTTAGATTCCCCCAGCTTCACCACCATTCATGCTTTTGGAGCTCTAAATTATTATAAAGTCATTAATGTACAGTAACAAGCATATAGTTATCATTAACCTATGGGAATATTCAAAGTTTGGGGAATAAGTAGTGGAATGCCCTGTTCCACTGATGAATTAAAAATTTTAAGGTGTTAAGACTGAAGTTCAAAGTGTCTTTTTTTAGAGTCTGTTATTAAAACCACATATTCTTGAAGTGTTTATCTTTGTACTTAATTTGACTTCTTTTTTTACTGAGATTAGCTTCTTCACTGATTTTTTGCCCTCTGGGGAAGTTTGACATGTAGAATAAGAAACTCAATTATTTCTATGATAAATTCATACTCAATTTGGCATTTACCTTCAATTGGATATTTTCACTAAAGTGGTGATCACACTAACCATCCCTTTTGTTTTGTCTTATTACTTGTGTCTCATATATTCATCTTTTACTGTTTATAAGGCAGTTAAAAAAGTATAAACAACACTTCACAGAAGTATCTTCATAGATAGATAGATAGATAGACAATGCATATATTATTTAGATCATAGTATGAAAAGATTAAAAGTATTATAAGGGTAAGTGTTTTATCAGAAATAAATAATATTATTTAAGATTAAATGTATTCTCCATGGACAGGAAGTAATATTTTAATGTTTACACAACTCTAATAATTAGGTGGCAACATAATTATGGATTTTGAAAATAGACAGTTTTGGTTATTCAGAATTGAAGAATTAATCGATGCTAAAATATCAAGGGTTAGAGGAATGAACTGTGGAAAAGAAAATAATTAACAGAGTCTGCCAAAGAATCATAGGATACAAAATAATTTGCCTAAGGTCACATGCTTTTCATTAATTCATCAATCATCAATCTATCCAAATGTCCATCCATTCACCCAAAAAGCACTTACTTAAACATTAGTAGAACAGTGGTTGATAAAACAGGACCCATGTTTTCAAGGATGTTACGTGATTTAGGAAAAAGCTCTTCCCAGAAAATATGCTTTTTTCAAAATATACCTATTTGATATTAACAAAACAACTGAGGTTCTGAAACATAGCCAAATGAGATAGTACATACAAAAGCTCTCAAGCTCATTAGTAGTGTATATTAAGTATAGTCATTCTAACTAGCTAATCTAGGGTTCCCATTAAGATAATATGATTACATACTTTTCTCTATCTATTAGAGTTTTTCTTTAATGAAAAGCTGACCTTCCCTTCAGTGAATTTGGAAAACCTCAGAATGCACCTGTTTTGTATATTAAACATCTTTTTTAATAATCATGGAGGATACTGTGATTGCATACAAACATTGATAACACATGGCTCTGGCCTCAAAATTTTCAAACTCTAAAAGGGAAAATAAATGTAATACAGAATTGAATAGTCTAATATATGCAGTTTCAGTAACTTAGTAGAAATGAATTCTAGTGGAAAAAGACAGAAAAGACTTCATAGAAGGAGTCCAATTTCTAGAATAGTGTTTCAAATAAACTTTTCTGTTCATTCTGTTTCACTTTTAGTTTGCAATTAATTTGATGGGGCAAGATTGTTTTGTGGCATTTATTCAATAAAAATTGATTGAATATCAACATTAGACAGACTCTGATAATCCCTGAAGGGATTACAAAAGAAAAAAGACTGTGGCTTTAAAAACCTACCAGGGCAACAAAATCAGACAAGAAATAAATTCACTCAATGACCACTATTTGGAGCATGCTGTATGTTCCAGCCTCTGCTGGCAGAGCAGCACAAAAATATAAACAAAAATGCTTATTCTTGTTCAAGAGCTTATATTCTAAATAGGCAAAAAGGTGATGATCAATTCTGAATAAAAACACACTACTTCATATAATATAATGATGGGTCCATTGGGAAAAAATAACAGAATTCATGAGTTGCTAAGAAATTATGGCAGAGTAACTATTGTATTGCTGATGATCAAAGACTCTCTGAGATGACTTTTGAAATCTAAACAATGATTCAGTAATTGCTAAATGAAAAGAGTATGTTGAGTAAGGAGAACAGTTCTTATCTCATTCAATTTTCTCAGAACCAGAGGTTTTAGAAGGAAATTGATAAAGTTCTTGTGCCTTTCATGGAAATCAGGGAAGTAACCAAAAGAACCAGGAAATAACTGAGATGCTGGAGACATACTTGTACATAGTTTTTTCCACGGACTTGCCTGATTCTGAAAGGCCATGGTAGGACTGTAGATATAAGTGCAGCAGTAAAGAGAATCCAAAGCACCAGTATTGCAGTGAATATTAAAGGGCAGAATAGTTACTGATATGACACCTGCTTTAATTACATGATGCCACATACACCTCCTGTAATAGAGATGCTACTTTGGGCAGGTCTTGGGAGAAAATAAGTAAGAGTGTAAATTGACTACCCAGTCAATGAAGTGTGAATAATCTAAAGTTTTTGATATTATACTTGATAAATGTCATATTGTTATTAAGTGAAATACTATTGAAAGAAAGTTTACTTGTGGTATATTTAAAAACAGTGTGCACTTGAGTTTTGTTATTACTAAACTGAAAGTTTCGTACAAGATTAATACTGTTGTGATAAAATGTTTTAAAGTTTACAAAAAATGAGAAATTTTGTAGAAGTACAAAACACTAGCACACATCATGAAATCTAGGCATTTTCAAAAATTTTCAAAGATTTTCACTAACCCTACATACTTTTATATAACATTAAAATATTCATAGCATTAAGAAAAAAGAAAAGGTAAAAGGTATTAAAAGGAATTAAAACATTAACATATAAAGTTCATTCCAAGGAGGTAAGAGTGTTGAAATATTAAAGAATTACCAACATAAATTACAGATTAAGTTTTATGATACTGACACTGTGTATCATAAAACAGAAATTTTATGCATCAGCATAATATATTAGAATGTGTAAAAGAAAAATCACTAATTTACTAGGTGACAAGATGGCATTTGATAGTTAGCATGTCCTTTTGCAATCTTAAAAATTACTATTTTGAATCTTTTTTTCTGAGTAATAAATATGGCATTGCATAAATAAGCTCCAATTTATCTATTCTTGTGGTGAAGAATATTGCTTGATTTTTTTAATTTTACCTTTTGTTCATTATTAATAACAGTGTGTAAGCAATTGGGTACACATTTCTTTGTAGATTTAAATTTTTGTTTCTCTGGGTAGATATCTAAGAGTAGAATTGTGAGGTCATAGATAGGTTATTTATAACTATAAAGGAAATTGTCAGTCATACAAAATGTTTATAACATTTCAATCCCTACCATCAGTGAAAATCTATTGTCCCATATTCTTGTCAATAACTGATAAAATCAGTCTTTTTATTTAGTCATTCCAGGGGTTCCACAATGGTACCATTGTGACTTTTAGGTTGTATTTCTCCAATAATTAAATGTTATCACTTTTTTATTTCTCATTCATCATGATTATATACTCTTCTGTGAAGTATCTTTAAGCTTTTGCTCATTTTAATTTATTATTTTCAGTATGAAATTCACTCAGTTACATCCAATTTTTTTCTGCTTCCTTTTCCCGCTCTTCATTTGCTTAAGTAACACTTTGGAAAAATGTTTGCTTTCTCTGTACCAGGACTCATAACTTAACACTTAATATCAGGAGGTAAGTGTGTTCTTAAATCAGTGACATCAATTGTGTTAGTCACTTTGCATTGCTGTGACACAACACCTGACACAACAACTTAAGGAAGGAAGATTTATTTTGGCTCAAAGTTTCAGGTGTTTCAATTCATAATCAGCTGGCTCCATTACTTTGGGCCTGGATTTAGGAGAAATATCACAGTGTCAGGAACACGATGAAGGAGACTACTAACCTGTTAGCTACCAGGAAACAGAAAGAAGGGGCCAGGAACAGGATATGTCCTTCAAAAGCACACTAGTATTGACCTACCTCCTCTAATTATGCCATAATGCCTCATTCCCACCACCTTCCAATAATGCCATCAAATTGTAAATCCCTCATGAATTCGTTATGTCAGAGCCCTCGTGACCCAATCAATAATCATGACCTCGTGACCTAGCAATAGTCTAACCAGCTGGAGAGCAAGCCTTCAACACATGAGTCTTTCAGAGGGATACTTCACATTCAAACTGCAACATGAATCTCACTAAGTACAGGTTAAGGGTCCTCTTATCTTAGTTTACCTATAAATTCTAGATTTTTTCTGTTATAGCCATCTAATTATGAATCATGGATGCTGTATTTTTCTTTTATTAGCCTACAATAATTGTACACAAAGATTTCATTGTGATATTTCTATACATGAATATAGTGTACTTTGCTCAAATTAACCCCTGCTAATACTTTTTTACCCTCCCTGCACCCTTTTAAACAACTTTTCATGGGTTTCATTATTCTATTTACATACATGCGTATGAAGTACTTTGATAACATTTACCCTCCTTCATCCTCATTTTTACCATACCAGTGGTTCCCATTCCCAAATAAGCCCTCAATTTACATTTATGTTCTGCATTTTTGTTGGAGTCTAGATTCTTTATATGGGAGTGGACATGCAATATTTGTTTTTCTGTCTAGCTTATTGCACTGTACATGATGATTTCAGTATTTTCTGCAAATGATATAATTTCATTCTTCTTATGGATGAGTAATATTCAATTGTTTGTACATACCATTTTTTTAATCTATTCATCAGTTGGTAGACACCTAGATTGAGTCCATTGTTTGACTATTGTGAAAAGTTCTGCAATAACCATGAAGTTGCAGGTATCTATACTATGTTGTCTCACATTCCTGGTTCTATGTCCAGGAGCAGTATACCAGAATTCTATTGTAGGCCTTAGTTTTTGGAAGAACTTCCATCCTTATTTCAATGGTGATTGCACTAATTTACATTCCTATCAACAATATGTAAGGTTTCCTTGTCTCACCAAAACCTCATTAACATTTGTTGTTTTTCTTTATGTTTATTTATTTGTTTGTTTTTGCAATAATGGGGGTTTGAACTCAGCAACTCCTGTTTGCTAGGCATTTGCTCTACTGTTTGCACCATGCTGTCAGCCCTATTTTTTTTTCTTGCTTTACTTTTCAAATAAGGTTGTAAGAAAATAGTTTTTTTACTCACTGTCTTTTCTGTCAAAGCATGTCACCATTTTAAACTACCCTAATTCCAGTTTCTAGTTCCATTTTCACACTGAAATCATTACTTATCTACCCCCAGACTCCAAGTGTAACAGTCAATTGCAACAAGAGTATGAACCCTTACCAGGACCAATCAAGGAAAGGGCATAGTTCCTTCCACGTCAGGGATAAGAACGAGGAAGGATGGTCACTCTGTGTACCTTCCTGCTTGGTCTGAGTGTGCATGTGCACCCTTATGTGCAGAAGCAAATCCCTCTATTGAGATAATACACTCAGATATCCATCAGGTAGTACATTAGGGCGTATGTTAAAATATTGGTGTGATAATCCTCCGACCAAAGACAAAAAGAAGCAATATATAATTAAATAGTGCTGTTTTATCTGCACTCAGGGACCCATCCTCAAACCAGAGTTTTCTGGCTGAAATTGGGGTCAGATGAGGACTGCTTCTGTCAATTATTCATTGAACATGGTAATGACAAAAGTCCAGGTAGCCAGGAAGAGATTGACTACACCTTCCACTGGAGACAGGGGACTGTATATATATTTCCCCAGAAACTGAGAAAAAGAAATAAGGCTGAACAGAAGGGAAAGTCCCCCAAATGGGATCCCCTTTCCTGCCTGCCCCCTCCCTATAATGGGAACTTAACCCAGACAGGAGATGGATCTTAATAAAAATCCCCACCAGGCTTAATCTGAGCCCTCAGATTCCCCCTCAGCCCCACCTCCATACCATGGGCCACCATTTTCAGGGCCCAGGAGGGAATTCCAGCAATATCAAAAAGATATTCAAAACTTTCCCTTTCCTCCCTCACCCCCAGGGCAACCTCAGGCCCTTTATCCACTCAGGATGGACCCAATGGGGGAGTACATTGGCTTTGTCAATGGCCCACTAACTAGCTCTGAAGTCTGAAATTTAAAGAGGGAAATAAAGCCCTTTTGGCAGACCCATATGGGGCTGCTGATCAGCTCAATTAGTTTCTGAGAACACAAATTTTCACCTGGATGGAACTCACATCCGTTCTGGGGATTCTATTCTCAGGGTAAGAAAGAGCTATGATCAAGAGGGCAGCATGGCTGTATTGGAAAGAGAATACTCCCTGGGCTCATATGTCCCAGTCACAGATAGAAAATTTCCCCTCCAAGACCCTCTTTGGAATAATATTTATGCAGCTCAGAGAAGGCAGATGGGAGACTTACAAAATTTAATTATCAAAAGAATCAGGGAGTCAGTTCCTAGATTCCTAAGTGTTGCTAAAGCTTTTGATGTTGCAACTGGGAAAATATGAAGACCCCACTAATTTACTGAATAGACTAAAGGATCAAATGAGAAAGTACTGAAGATTAAATTTAGATGGCTCCTTCGGACAAGGAATGCTCAAACTCCATTTTGTAACTAACAGTTGGCCTGATATTGCCAAGAAATTACAAAAGTTAGAAAACTGGAAAGACAGAAGCTTAGAAGAGTTACTGAGAGAGGTCCAAAAAGTTTATGTCTAGTGGAATGAAAAAAAACAAAAACAAAATGCTAAAATTATGCTGTCCATGAATAGACAAATCATCCAAGAGAAAATTACCCCCATAAAAGCAGGCCAAAGCCTTTCCAGGGGCCCCCAAAGGGAGACCAAGGTCACAGGTCCCAAGGGAAAAAAGAGAAAATAAATGTTAGAGATGCAAGAAGGTGGGCCATTTTAAAAAAGAATGGCCTGGACAGAAAAAAAAAAAAAGAGGAAGGGTGATTCCTCTTAACTTTGACAAAGATTAGGGAAGTAAGGGGCTCTTTTATTTACATGGGTCACACAAAGACCCCTTGATAAATTTAAAAGTGAGACCCAGAGAGGCAGAAATCATTTCCTGGTTGACTCTGGGACAGCCAGATCTTCCTACAGCATCTGCTGCTGGGTTTACTTCTTTCCTCAGGCCAGCTCTTAATCTCCAGAGTAAAGGTGGAAGAATTCAATGTACCCTTTTTAACAAAACACATGTCAGATTCTGGAGTTGAGAGGTCTGGATACATTTTCTTTTTGTACCTGAGGATGAGAACAACCTCTAGGGGAGAGATCTGATGTCTAAACTGGATATAAGGATAAGGATTATTAAACAGAGTCAAGGTTTCATTAAACTTAATAACAGACCAGGCTGAGAACCAGACCCTCCCTGAGGTCTGGACTAAAGATGGAAACCAAGGAAGATTAAAAATCCCCCCTATTCACATTAACCTAAAAGCCTCTGGAGAAACAGTAAGAAGAAAACAGTACCCCATTCCTCTGGAAAGGAGAATAGGTTTAAAACTCATAATTAAGGGACTATTAAAGGATGGCTTCCTGAGGACTTGCTTGTCCCATTTTAACACTCTGATCCTACCAATTAGAAAGTCACACAGATCTTACTGTTAGTGCAGGATCTAAAGGCAATCAACCAGATAATCCAAAGCAGACACCAAGGTATTCCAAATCCCAAATTTGT
Source organism: Castor canadensis (assembly GCF_047511655.1). Taxonomy (NCBI): domain Eukaryota; kingdom Metazoa; phylum Chordata; class Mammalia; order Rodentia; family Castoridae; genus Castor; species Castor canadensis. The sequence continues at coordinate 101,827,161 of NC_133392.1, read as the reverse complement.
TGAAGAAGAAGTCAAATACCTGGGATATTTAATCAGTAAGGGAAAGCACTGATTAGGTTCTGAAGGGATTGAAGGAATTATTGGTATGCCTTTACCAGAGACTAAAAGGGAACTCCAGAAATTTTGGGTATTGGTGGGATATTGCAGGCTTTGAATAGAATACTATGCCCTCAACACAGATTTTTATTCTAAACTTTTAGAAGAGGAACCTGATCCCTTGCCCTGGAGGTCAGAGGAAGTCCAGACGGTAAAAAGCCTTAAGAAATCTCTGGTCACTGCTCCTGTTCTAGCTTTGTCTTCCTTAAAAAAGCCTTTTTTTTTGTTGCCCTCAATGCAGAGAAACTAAAGCAGATATCTTAAAAGCAACTGAGGCCAATAGGAGAAGGGAACAGGCACTAGAGAAAAGGTTAGATCAAAAAAAATTAACCTAGAAGGTAACACACATGCACAGGAAATTAATGTGTGTCAACTCCCTGTATAGCTATCCTTATCTCAACCAGCAAAAACCCTTGGTCCTTCCTATTATTGCTTATACTCTCTCTTCAACAAAATTAGAGATAAGGGCAAAATAGTTTCTGCTGGGTAACGAGGGGGTGGGGGGGAGACAGAGGGGGCAGAGTGGATGGTAAGGGAGTGGGTGGGGGCAGGGGGGAGAAATGACCCAAGCATTGTATGCACATATGAATAATAAAATAATAAATAAATAAATAAAATTAAATTTAAAAAAAAGAGAAGGGAAAAATAATAAACAAATAAAATAAAAAAGCCTTTCCACTTGTTTGTCAATGTAGGCAAAGGGACAGCCCTTGGGATTCTTACTGAGGAACATGGAGGAAAAAAACAACCTGTAGCCTACCTGTCAAAACTTGTTGATCCCATGACTCAGGGGTGGCCAGAATACATCCAATCTGTGGCTGCCACTACTCTACTAACAGAGGAAAGCCAAAAGTTGGCTTTTGGAGGATCCCTAAAAATTAGCACACCCCACCAGGTCAAGACGCCTCTCCAATAAAAGATAGGGAGATGGTTAAATGAATCTAGAATATTAAAATTTGAGGCTATCCTATTAGAGATGACTTAATTCTCATTGAAGAAAGTTACTTAATCCAGCAGAGTTCCTATTAGGAGGAAGGGCTCAAGATCCCATGAAATATCAAGCTGAGACCAGGCCAGACCTTAAAGAAGACCCTTTCCTAGATGGACACAAACTGTTCATGGATGGCTCCTCTGGGGTGGTCCAAGGAAAATGACATAATGGATATTCAGTAGTAGATAGAGACAAACTAGACATTATTGCATCAGGAAGATTGCCCAACAATTGGTCTGCTCAGACCCCCTCCTAACCAAGCCTTAAAACTTTTAAAAGACAAAGAAGGGACAATATGTGCTGATTCTAAGTATGTGTTGTGAGTAGTACATACCTTTGGAAAGATATGGGTTGAGAGGGGCTTAATCAATAGAAAGGGACAAGATTTAATACATTAGATTGTTAGAAAATCTTATGCTGTTTGAAGGGATTATAATAGTCCCAAGGCATCACTGGCACCACTCCCTTGAGGCCTGAGGCAATAATCTGCATGATGAGGTTGCTAAGGAAGCTGCTTTACATCCAGATACCCCAATGTTCCATTTCACTCTTGTCCTTCAGGCTCCTCCTCTGACCACAATTTTTATCCCCCAGGAGGAAGACCAATTCAAGAAGTTGGGCACACCCTGAACCTCAGAAGGAAAATGATTCCCCTCAGATGGGAGAGAAATGCTTTCCAAGCCCATTATAATGAAGATACTAACTCAGCTACACAAGGAAGCCACTGGGATCCCAGGTTACATGTGATGCTGTTCTTAGAATATATGTGTGTCAAGGAATATATACCTTAGCAAACCAAGTTACAGAAAGCTGCTTAATCTGCAGAAAGATCAATAATCAGGCCCTGAGAAAACAACCCTCAGGAGGGAGAACTACAGGCTTAAGACCCTTCCAAAGTATCCAAATAGATTATACGGAGCTGCCTCAGTGGCTGTTTAAAATATTTACAAGTTGTGGTGGATCCCTGAACTAACTGGGTTGAAGCTATACCCTTGCCCAATGCCACTGCCAATGGGGTAGTTAAAGTACTCCTAGAGGATATCATCTCTTGATTTGGGCTTATTGAAAACATAGATTCTGACAATAGGAGTCATTTCATAGCTAACATAATCAAGGAATTAACAAAGGCACTGGACATCAAATGGGAATATCACACCCTCTGGCACCCTTCTTCTTGAGGAAAAGTTGAGAGACTGAATCAAACCTTAAAAACACAGTTAACTAAGTTGCTTTTAGAAACTAGGCTATCTTGAATGAAGTGTCTTCCCTTGACTTTATAAAGAATTAGAATGGCCCCCCATAAAGATATCAGAGTTTCCCTATGAAATGTTGTATGGGCTACCTTATTTAGGCCAGCCCTACAGTCTCCCCTTTTTTGAAACCGAAGATCAGTTTCTCAGAAATTATGTGCTTGGTCTCTCCTCTGCCTTATTGTCTCTCAAACAGCAAAGGTTTGCTGGCTCAAACACTACCACTTGAGTTCCCAGTACACCCTCAGTGACCAGGAGATTACATCCTAGTCAAGACTTGAAGTGGAGAAAAACTCAAACTGGCCTTGGAAGGACCCTACAAAGTACTGCTCACCATTGAGATGGAAGGGGATGGACTCACTATACTCGGAACAAAAATGCCCCACCTGGGGAATAATGTACTGTGTCTTCAGAGCCTGGTGACGTCATAGTAACTTTACAAAAGACTACACTGGACTATTTTCCCTTTTTCACTTGGAAAACTGTGTATTTACCATTGACATCACCCAAACTTCTTCTCCTTTGTTAAGTTTGATGCATGCCTTGTACTCCCTGTGGTGATCTTCAGGCATAACATCAGCTTCGGGGTGAGACTATACATATATGTGTTCATACCTTGGCCCCTGAGATGACTATTTTGATGATTTTGATGAAAACTTAAATGGGACATGTAGGAGTTGGTTAGACATAGGGTGGACTACACAGTGTAAGGGTTAGACTTCAAAAGCCTATGAGAAGGGAAATTGGAAACAATTACAAAATAAGATCCAAATTAGGAGAAATTTTTCTTTCCCCAATTGCCAGCTCTACCAATGTAACCCCCCTTTTTTGGTCATAGATGACCCACCATGACCATGAAGCCTTCCATTTTGAGGCAGTATGGATTGGGAGCCGATGTCTCCAGAAGAGACTCCATAGGCACATTCCTTTTGAGATTAGTTAAAAATACTACAATTATATTGACACCTGGTTATAGGCCCCCATCTCCAACACCACCCCTCAAACATTATAGTGATCAAGCTAAGGTAACTGGAGTGGAGGTTAAGGATTTTAAACAGACTGTGGCTATTGAAAGTGGCTATGCAGAGACTAATGCCTGGTTGGAATAGATCAAATATTCTGTTCACACATTAAATATTCAGGATAGGAAGGCCATAGCCTCAAATTGTCCCCTTCCCTCTGGAATGAGCCTCAGACTCTGCTGGAGTGAAATGCATGATAATGCTCTTTCAAGAGAGGACTAGGACCTAGGGCAATGAGTCTTATACAACCTTGTCACTACTGCTTCCCATGATCAAAAACCCTGAGAGAGGGAGGCTACTCAGGCCGATAAGACCTTTGTCCCAAAACTCTAACTACACCTCTTGCCTCTCATGGTTGGGGGAGATATTAGAGATTCTGGGAAATGTATCTGGGTACAGTGAAGGCTGATCCTTTGCAAAGTTAAAAAATCAGTCTACTCTGACTGTTGCCCAAGCAGATGTCTGGTAGTATTGTAGTAGACTCTTGCTTGAGACTCTACCAACTAACTGGAGTGGAGCCTGTGCTTTAGTCCAATTGGCCATCCATTTCACCCTGGCATTTTGACACCCTGAGTCATCCACAGAGAGTAAAACACAAAAATGAGACCTCATCTCCCAGGGTGGGTCACTCAACCCTCGCATCTATATTGATGCCATTGGAGTCCCTAGGGAGGGTTCCAAATGAATTTAAAGTGAAAAACTAAATAGCTGCAGGATTCAAATCAATTCTATTTTGGTTGCCTCCTATAAATAAAAATGGTGATTGGATTAATTACATTTATTACAATCAATAGAGGTTTCTCAATTACACCAGGGATGAATTAAAAGGAAGAGCCGACTAGCTAGTCCCCACCAGTCAGATGACTTGGGTAAATTTGGTTGCTTGAGACATGATCTTAGCTGAAAAGAAGGAAGTATGCATCATGATTGGAGGCCAATGCTGTGTCTTTATTCATAATAATACTGCCCCAGAGGGAACTATAACTGAAGCCCTCCAAGGTCTGACACCCCTAGCAAATGAATTGGAAAAGAATTTGGGAATAGATGACCCTTTTGCCAACTGAAAAGAGCAGTGGTTTGGAAAATGGAAGGGAGTAATGACCTTCATACTGATGTCTCTTATTATTGTGGTAGGAGCAATGACTTTGGTCAGATGCTATGTCATACCCTGTGTGAAGGGATTGATCCAGAGACTAATAGAAATGGCCCTTACTAAACAAACCTCAGTGTCCCATCAAAATAACCTATTATAACTAAATACTGACGAGGCACTACTGGACATTGCTGAGGCTGAAAGTCAAATAATGCTAACTAAGTTTGAAGAAAAGAATGGAAAATTAAAAAGAAGTGTGTGGAGGAAATTGTAGGAAAATAGTTTTTTTATCCATTCTCTTTTCTGTCAAAGTATGTCACCATTTTAAATTACCGTAGTTCTGGGTTCTTGTTTGCTAAGCTCCATTTTCATGCGGAAATCACTACCTATCCCATCCCCAGACTCCAAGTGTAACATTAGACAATCGTGACAAGAGTGTGAACCCTTACCCTGACCAATCAAGGAAAAGGGGTACTTCCTCCCTCATCAGGGATAAACACCAGGGTGGACTGCCAACTCTGTGTGCCACTTGTTCATTCAGATGCACATGTGACACTTCTGCACAGAAGTAAATCGACTTGTTGATATAATCCACTGTTTTCTTGTCTTTAATTCACTACCCTGGTAGTCTTTGGTAGTTTTATTTCTAATAAGGTCTTGGTAGTTTTTTGCATAGGCTAACCTGAACCATGTTCCTCCTATTTAAGCCTCCTTCTTAGCTAGGATGTCATGCACACACCACCATGCTCAGTTTATTAGCTGAGATGGGTCTTTCTAACTCACTTCCCAGGTCACAGTCAAACTGAAGTACTCCCACTCTCCACCGTCAATGCTTAGAATTACAGGCATGAGCCACGTTGCCCAACTGGCTAATTGTTTTCTTGATGATTGCCATTCTGACTGGGGTAAGAATGAATTTTAAGTATATTTTTGATTTACATTTCTTTTAGAATAAGGATGTTGATCATATTTTCATGTTTTACTGGCCATTGGACTTCTTCTTTTGAGAACTGACTGTTCAATTAATCTGCCCATTTACTAATTGGAGTTTTTGTTCTTTTGGTGCTTAATTTTTGGAGCATTTTATATATTCTGAATATTAATCTTTTATTCGATTAATAGCTGACAAATATTTTCTCCCATTCTATTTGTGTTTTGATTCTGGCCATTGTTTTCTTTATGTAGAGAAACTTTTAATTTAATGCAATCCCATTTAATTCTTGCTCTTATTTTCTGAGCAACTGGAGTCTTATTCAGAAAGACATAGCTTATGCCTGTATCTTCCAGAGTGTTCCCTGAGTTTTTCTACAGTAGTTTTCCTTTCAAAGTTTTAATTTTTACATTTAGATCTTTGATCCATTTTGAATTAGTTTTTTGTACAAGGGTGAGAAACTGGGTTCTAGCTTCAGCATTTGTATGTGGATATTCAGTTTTCTCAACACCATTTGTTGAAGAGATTCTCTTATCCCCCAATGTATGTATTTGGTGTTTTTGTAAAAAAATCAGATGGTTGTAACTATGTGGACTTATTTATGGATGGTCTATTCCACTAGTCCATATGTTTGCTTTTCTGCCTGTACCATGCTATTTTTGTTACTATGGTCTGCATTATAATTTGAAGTCAGGTATTGTGATATTTCCAGCATTGTTCTTTTTGCTCAGGATTGCTTTTACTATTATTTTCTGCATCTGTATGAATTTTAGGACTGATTTATCTATTTCTGTGAAAATATCATTGGAAATTTGATGGGGATTGCATTAAGTCTGAAGATTGCTTTTAGTAGTTTAGCCATTTTCACAATATTGATTCTACTGATCCATGAATATGATAGGTTTTTCCATTGTCTATTGTCTTCTTCAATTTTTTCCTTCAGTGTTTTATTGTTTGCTATGTTTCTTCTTTTTCTAATTTCTTTTTTTATCATGAAGGGATGTCATTTTCATCAAAGCTTTTTTTCTGCATCTATTTTGAAATGTACATATGATTTTTTTCCCTTATTCTGCTTACATCCTATATTACATTTATTGATTTGCATATGATAAGCCACCCTTGTTTCCCTGGAGTGAAACAAATATGATTATGGTACTGATCTTTTTAATGTGTTGCTGAGGTGAATTTACAAGTATCTTATTGAGAAGTTTTCATAATCAAGGAAATTGGTCTACAATTGTCTTCTTTGTTCTTATCTGGTTGTGGTGTCAGGGAATAATGACTTCCTTCCCTTTCTAGTTATTGAATAGTTTGATGAGCATTATTGGTATTAGTTCTTTGTAAAAATATGTTAGAATTCAGCAGTGAATCCATCAGTGCAGGACTTTATCAATTTTAATTTCATTAATTTAGATCTTCTCCCTCTTTCTTTTGGTTATGTTGACCATTGGCTTTTCAATCTTGTTTATCTTTTCAGTGAACCAACTCTTTATTTCATTGGTTCTTTGCATTATTCTTTTAGTCTCCAATTCATTAATTTATTGCCTGGTCTTTATTATTTCTTTCCACCAACTAATTTGGAGGTTGGTTTATTCTTGCTATTCTGAGAACTTTAGGTACATCATTAGGTTACTTATCTCTTTGATTTTTTGATGTAGACCCTCACAGCTATCAACATTCCTCTTAGCATTACCATTTCAGTGTCCTAGTTTCTGGTAAGTTGTTTTCATTTTACTTTACTTCTAGGAATATTTTGATTTCTCCAGTTGTTTATTCTGTGATCATTCAGGAATGAAATATTCAGTGCTCATGTATTTCGATGTTTTCTGTAATTTTTTTGTCATTTATTTTAGTTTATTCCATTGTGCTCTGATAAGGTACAGAAAATTATTTCAGCCTGCTTGGTTTATTAAAACTTGCTTTATTTCCTAAATACAATCTGTTTTGGAGATTGTATATAGGAGATTGTATATTTCCGTGGGCTTCTGAGATAAAGATATATTCTACAGCTATTGAGTGGATTATTCTGTAGATGTCAATTAAGTGTACTGATGCTTAGTCCATACGTGTTTAAAATTATTATTTCTTCCTTATGGGTGGCTCCCATCATCAATATGAAATTACTTTCTTTGTCTTTTCTGACTAATTTTGTCTTGAAGTCTACTTTGTCAAAGGTGAGTGTAGTTACTCTTCCTTATTTTTGACCTCCATTTGCTTGGAAAATCATTTTCCATCCTTTCACTCTAAGTCTATGCTTGTCTTTGCCAGTGAGGTATGTTTTTTGTAGGCAACAAATGATTGCATCCTGTTTTTTAATCCAATCCTATAGTCTGTGTATATTGATTGTAGAATTGAGTCCATGAACATTCAATTATAATTGGAAGGTATGTATTAATTCCTGTCATTTTTTTGGTTTTGCATTTTTCATTTTTATAAAGATATACTCATTTTTCATTTTTATTAAGATATATTCATTGTACAAGGGGCATTCATTGTGACAATTCAGAATAGGCTTACATTGTACATTGGTTAGCTCTCTCCCCTTAACCTCCTCTCTGCCCCACTTAAAGCAATTGCAAGAGGTTTCATTGTTGTATTTCATATATATGGAGTCCATGCTTAATTTTATTCTTACTCCTTATTGTTTATATACTTGCCAAGTGAGATTTATTACTTCTTGAATTTTTGTGATTTGGTTTACTCATGTGTTTAGATTTCATGTAAGTACCTTCATTCCATGAAGGTACTTTTTAAAGTTTCTATTAAGAAATCTGGTGCTATTCTAATGACTTCACCTTTATTGATGACTTGGTGCTTCTGTCTTAAAGCTTTCAATATTTTTTTCTTTTTCTGTATGCCTAATGTTTTACTACAATATGTTCACAGGAGGTTCTTTTTTGTTCTTATCTGTTTGGAGTCCTAAAAGCTTCATGTACCTGGGTGAACATTTCTTTCTCAAGATTTTAGAAGTTTTCTGCTATTATTTTATGTAATGTTTTTCTCTATGCCTTTAGTTCACCTATCTTCTTCATCTTCTATGGCCATGATTCACAGGCTTAGTTTTTTAATGTCACTCCAGAAGTTTTACATGTTCCATCTTCATTATCTAAGACATCTACTTTATCTTCAGACCTTGATCATCTATCATCAATTTGATCCCTTCTACTAGAAAGGCTTTCATCTAACTTCTTTATTTGACTTACTTTGCTTTTCATTTCTAGAACTTCAATTTGATATATTTTTAGATTCTCTATATTATATGAATTCTTCTAATGTCTTGGATTATATTTTTTGTTGTTATTCAGCTTTATACTTGAGTTTTCTTGGAATTAATTTGGGCATTTATTTATGTCCACTTTAATTTCACTGATCATTCTTATAATCATTACTTTAATGCTTTATGTGAGATTTCATCTACTTCATTGTCACTAGTGTTTGTTACTGTGGTGTTTTTGAGTTTTGAAAGAGGCATATTGCATTTTTTCATATTTCTTGTGTTGATTTGTGCATCTGTAGCCTAGTCAGTTGAAATATTCTCAATGTTCAGGCAGGACAGTATACTGGCCAGATTTAGGTGTACTTTCTCACAACTAGCCTGGGGTATAGCTCAGTAGCCAAGCACTTGCCCACATCCTCAGGGCATTAGCCCTGCTCAGTTTGAAGTAAACTAGCTGGAGTCTCTTGGAGAAGGGTCACTTATATTCTTCCAGGATGCTTTCACTAAAGAAGCTACCCTTCTTTGTGTATTGGGAGCTATTATTGGCTGCAGGGAGCTTTACAGTCTGTGAGTCAGTCAGGTTTCTTGCTCAGCAAGCCCAGAGGGAGAAAATATCTAGGCCTCAGTCTGATCCCTGAATATATCAGAGAGTGAGGAAAGAGGGGAAGAGCACTGACTTCTGCTTGTTCTTGAGGAAAAATGAGGTAACTAGCTGCTCTGCTGATTTAAATGCTTACAGACCCTGTCCAGCAGTTCACATACCTGTGGGGGATAGGAGGCTGTGGAAGTCTCATGATTCAGTGGGTCTGGATTTGGGCCTTCAGTCCTGCCTGGCAACAACACACTAGGATGCAGGTCTCAAAAGTTGATCTCAGCTCTTAGGGTCCCAGAAGCAGTTTGTGTTCCTTTGTGGAAAATGAAGTTGTAAAAGTCACATTATTCAGAAGATATTGGCTAGGTGCCCATTAGCTTGGAAGAAAACATATATCAGGATGCAGTTTGTTTTGTGGTGGTGAGCCTTAGTGTTTTCAGACCATACTTGACAGTTTTCCCTAGGGGGTGGGAGGAGAATGTGGATAGCCCTTGATTTGGAGGGTTTGGTTTCAAGACCCTCTGATCTACCTAACAGCCAACATATGCAGCAAGGAGGCTGGCCCTTGAGGATGAACCCTATACCAGCTATAGGCTTGCTGCTATTTTTCTACCACAACCATAAAAGAATGGGATTTGATCCTTACTTAGAAGGGTGGGAATTGTGACCACTGTACCTGTGGGACAATGTAAGACACTTTCCCTGTCCACAATCTTCTCTTGTTTGAATCTTCCACTCAGACACTGTGACAAGGTATCCAAAGACTCCCTCAGCCATGATTGTTGCTTGTTTGCAAGCCCCCAGAGTAACTCATTCTCAAACAATAGACCCTCTTTCAATGTGTGTACTTCTAAAAGTCCTCTAAGACAAAGGAAAACACAAAATAACTTTCTTTACAAAGGTTAGTCTTCTGCCTGAGTGGTCACTGTCTCATCAAATATCCACACTGGTTTAAGGCTTTTGAGAGCTATGAGTTTATCCTACAGTTAGAATTGTCAGTCAGTTATATGGCCAGGTGGTTTACCTTGTGCTTGTCTCATCTTCACCTTTCCATGGCCCTCCTGGTAACCAAGGAAGGCTCAAACTCTTTTGCTTTTATCTATTTATTTTAATTTTTTTATTGGGAAATATTCATTGTACAGGGGGACTCTCAGTGACAATTCCAATTAGGCTTATATTGTACATAAGTTACGTTGCCCACTTTGTCTCTCTCCGTCAACCCTCACATAAAGCTTAAAGCAATTGCAAGAGGTTCCTTTGTTCTATTTCATATAGGTATATGAAATGCATCAATCATATACACTCACTTTAATCTCCTTCATTCACTCTATCCCTTCCCACTAGTACCTCCCCACACACATAGTACCTATTTTACAATCCTGTCTTTTGTCTTAATATTTAAGTCAATGTCAAAGGGGTTTCTCAATGTATGCCCACTGTGAGTATACTTTACTTTGGTCCATTCAATCCCTTCCATTGCTCTCACTTACCTCTTTACCTCCCACACCACATTATTCAACAGTTTTCAATACACATCCTTATACCGTCTTCCTTCATAGATGTAATGTTTTACAATATTAATTATGCTCTGTCATTCTCTTTTCTTTTCCCTTTCCCCAAGTTTCATAGACAAGTTCAAACGTGTTCTACGTATGAGTTTGTATATGACCATGCTTGTTTTTGTATATATGTTTATCTTTTGGATTTATCTTTCCCATATGAGAGTGAACATGTATATTGCTTACCTTTTGCATTTATCTTTCCCTTATGAAAGTGAACATATGTTTCTGAGCCTGGCTTACTTCACTTAACATGATGTCCTCCAATTGCATCCATTTACTTTCAAACCATATGTCATTATTCCTTATGGCTGAATATATAAATTACATTTTCTTGATCCATTTAATAGTTGTAGGGCACATGAGCTATTTCCAAAGCTTGGCTATTGTGAGTGGTGCTGTGATGAACATCAGTGTACAGGTGTCTCTATTGTATTTATTGTCTCTGTTTCTCTGTGCTTTTCTGCTCTCCTGCATTCCTTTTTTTAATGCCTGATGCTCTTCCTCTCTTTCTTTTTTTCTTTTAATTTTTATTTTATTCATATTTGCATACAATGATTAGGTCATTTCTCTCCCCTAATGTCCTTGGAGTTCATTCCTTACCTTCTTAAGTTATTTCTCCTATTTCCTGGAGTTAACAAAATTCAACACCTATTCCTAGTATGGACTCTCAAGAAAGTAGAAATAATCACATCACCAATCTAATAGCTAATTTAAAAAACAATTTGGAAGTTTCATTAAAATCAAAGCTTATATCTAAAATATGATCCAGCATTCTACTACTGGTATTTCCCCAAAGAGAAATGAAAGATATAAATATCCATGCAATATGCCACTTAGCAATAAAATAGATGAACTCTTTTTAGGTGATATAATGTGGAGAAATCTCAAATCAATTAGGTGGAATAAAAGGAGTAAGAAATCCAAAATATATGCTATATTCTTCCATTTACATAAAATTTTCAGAAATATAAACTATTGCTTAGAGAAAGAAAGCATCAATGGGCATTTACTAATAGAGACTGGAATGTGGGGGCATGACAAGAATAAAGTAGGGTTTGCAAGAGGACATGAGGAAACATGGATTTAATTTTATCTAGTATGAATAGTAACTTGGATCACTTTAAACTGTCTGAAATACTGGAAACCAATTTTCAGGCCCCTTTAAAAATCTTTAAGCCACAAATTATATATCAAAAAATAACATTTAGCCCACATACTGAGCTAAAGAAATTCAGAAATTAGATATTAACTATAATCATAAAAACAACATTCTATATTCCAGGCATTGTGATAAGTACTTCATGTATACTATCAAATGCACTCCTTTCATAAAACAGTTGGTATTCCTTTCCCTATACTAATGATTTGGGCTTGATTTTTGAACTCATATATTATGATTATGAGTATGGTATCTCATAGCTTCAATGTTACATGTATTTCAAGGGAGTTACAAAAACATTCTTTTATATGATGCTAATAGGGTGAAAAGTGATTATGAAGCCATGTATTGGTATGCATTTATTATATTATGATTTCTCAGGATTGTTATGTGTAAAGGGTGTTTAAAAATTAGGTAGACTTTTTCCAGGTTGATTCTACAAAGATTTACAAGCAGTAAGAATCAGCACCAATCTCCTTTTAAGAATCAGTCTATATGTACAGCCAATTGAACAATGAAGGCACTTTTATGCAGCTCCCTATTCTCTTGGTTTTGAAGATACTCATCCAGTATAATGCTGCATGAGATTTCATTTGACTAACTTATAGTTTTTCTACATTTGTTCATCTCTGTCATAGCTGGAAGACTGGGGTCTCTCCAAGGGATACTTCATTTGTATATAATGGAGCTTTAACCACCACATGTATTTAAATCTATCTGATACAGTGTATTCCTTTTCAATTTTCTAAGTTAATATGTTTCAACTGAATTCTAGCTCATGTGAGTAAAATAGTTATTGGCTTGCAAGATCCATGCATAGATTCTAATGGAATAAGATAAATTACAATAAGAAAAGAAATAAAACTAGTTCATTTGCAATGCCAAATCAATAGCTTGCTGTTTTATTATATAAGACGATAACATAACTGTTTTGACTGAATAATTCATCTCAAAAGGAATATTCAACTTGTTTTATAGAACACACATTGAAGAACAGTTAAAAGATAAAAGGTTAATGGAAACTGGCTGCCAAGAAAATAGAACATTTCTCCCCTTAGAAAAAAAGAACACTCTTGCACAATTCTTATACATTTTTAATTAATGAGCTATGGAAATAAGTTGGGAAAATATTTCTAGAATTCAGGAAATTAAAAATATAATTAAAAATACACATTATCATGCTGTAGAAAGATAGTGTATCTGTTATCAAAAAGTAATTTGGTTTTTCAAATCTCTACTCATCCATATACAATCAAATAAACTTGTGGAACTGAGGCATAACCTGCCTCAGAAGAGGTATGTATGTACTTTGAGATTTCTATAGTCCAGCACACACACACACACACACACACACTGTCACACAAACACACGTTTTGGTGGTGACACAGGAGAAAAAATAAACTTGATGTTAAAGTTCTCAAGGAATTTTGGTATTCTATTTTAAAATATAGCTAGAAATGATGATAAATTACATACAAAGCACTGGATTTGATAGAGAATACCATAAAAAATATATCTTTTAACAAAACCTTCCAGAGTCAGACATAGTTGACGTTTAGGATCTTGAGTAAAGAGTAAATAGTGTTAGGATAGTGGCTAATTTCAAATCATCCTGTGATAACTTCTGGGCTCTGACTACCTGATTTTAAATTGATATTAGTAGAATTGGGAAGTTGAATTATAATAATTTCTTCCTTTCTTCCTTTTGTGGCTACCACATATATCACTTAGGAGGAAGACTCCCCAAGTTATGCATAAAGAATTGCAAACAATCTGCTTATATCACCAGAAGAGGAGTGTGGCATGTTTGTGCACAAACTGTAATTCCACTAATTACAGTACAGCTTCCACTTCCACCAGTAAGAAGCTTTATATAAGGATCAATCTTAAGCCTCTCAAAAGGGCCAATAACAAATTTTCTATTGACCAATCACAGAATTTTTGCTGAGTCACTGAGAAGGTGCTCCCCCCTCTACCCTGAGCGAGAAGAGGTAGAGTGAGCAGGGTCATCTAGGGTTCACCTGGCTCTTCTTGTCTTAAGGAGGAATCTTCCAAAACCCTGCAAGTTGCCTGAATGGTCATAATTGGAGCAAGGTCTCTTAAAGTAGAAGTTGTGGCTTCAGCAGCATGTGGTTCCAGTGTTTCTTAATCTAGAGTGTAGTTTCCTCAAGGTGTCCATTAAGTGTCCAAAGGAGCCAGGATACCATGATGACTATATGACAGGTCATCAGAAGAGGGGCTACTTGGTTGACAGCTCCCTACTCTAAGCAATCAGGCATAAGAGGAAGACCTGTCAGCTGTCATTTGTCTTCTAGTAGTATATACTCAGTTTTATGAAATGCTTTATTTGATCTGTGATTCCCCAAATACAAAAGCAGACCATAGCCATAATTATTTCTTAAACTAATAGCAATTTTAGCCATGTGTCTTGGGAAAACAAAAGGGCAGTTTATGGTTACATCATAATGTTATAAGAAGGGAATTTATGATTTTGAATTCATTCTCTCTCACTTTCTATATTACCTTGGAATCATTATCAGTTGAGAACATTAAGGTTCTCTTTTTTCTACATTTGTAAAAAACAGAAAGCAACATCAGGGAAGCATGTGGAAATTGAAGCAAGAATAACATGTGGAGAACACTGATTCTGGAAATAAGTTTCAAAAACTAGAATAATAAATTCAAGTGTTCCAGGTGAAACTTAGACAGAAGAGAGCGCTTCTCTTCAAATACCATTCTTCAATAAAAGGAACCAGGGCTCTTTGAATAAACGTCTAGCACTATAACTGAGTCAGGAAATGTACAAGGTAAACTGAGAACATCTTAGGGTGCCTAAATGTAAGAGTCTGCATAAAAACAAACAAACAAAAAACATTACATGAATAGAGCTATGCCACAGACATACAAGAACCAACTGACAAGAGTTCTGACTAGCCAAGGAAGGAACAATTTGAACAATAATAAGTAGTACTGAATTGTGACCTGAAGTGTACAATAAATGTTCATGAATTCATACTGTTATAAATAAGTAAAAGAGTAAATGAAAAATAAAAGAGAGGAGAGAAATTCTGAATTCAGAAGAATTCCAAATAGTTTATCTATGTATTCTACTCTGAAGTTTGTACAGTATAACTTCCCAGTCTCTAAGTGTGACCTGAACATGACTTTTTTGCAAAGAGTACAGTATGGAGTGAAAGAGAGAGAGGTAAATTTACAGCAGAGAAACCCAGTAAATGATGTATAAGCCAGTTGCTCAAGATCATCACTAACAGTAAAATGCCATATTTAAAATGTGTACCTTGGCTGTGATATGGTGAAGTGGTACTTTACCTCTTTGATATACCTCATGAAAACTCATAACTCCAATCTAATTATGAAGTACAGAGCTAAATCAATCTATAAAACATCTCAGCGTCATTCCTCAAACTATAAAGTGTGTAAAAAACATTCAAGAAGCTACTACAACCAAGAAGAGCCTGTGGAGGCATGATGACTAAATGTAAATTATCCTTAATGGGATTCTAGAACACAAAAAGAAGACATTTATTGAAAGAAAATCTGAATCAAGTATAGAATTTAGTTAAAAATAATATGTCAATGTTACTTCATTATTGTCAAAATGTACCACATTAATAAAAGGCATGAATAATGAGATAAAAATAGGTTCAGGGTCTATCAAAACTTTCTTGTTATCTTCAAAATTATTCTTTATATCAGCTACTGCTGTGAAACCATGTTTTTAATTCAAAAAAGCAGAATATAAAGTACAATTCTTGTTCTTACTTCTTAGATATTAAAAGATTTGGACATTCGTTAGATCTTTGTATTACATTTTCCTTATAGATATTTAAGTAAAAAATAAGAGCTCAGTTGTCCAGTTCATTAAATTTTATGAAATTTAAAGGAACTAATTCATGAGAAAATACTTTTGTTATCTTCAAGGTGAAACTACTAGTGCCATATCTACCCAAGGCACCAAAATTCAGATAAGTGATGTGCTGAAAACATAAGTAGTTAAAGTTCTACTTTAGCTAACTACCTTATTACTAGGAAAGAGAAACATCCAACTTTTCAAGAGGAAAAATCATCTGGAGGAAATTAAATTAATACCCATTGTGTTAGACTTTCATAAGTGTGTGAAAAATACCTGAGCAAAATAACTTAAGCAAAGAAAGATTTATTTTGCCTCACAGTTTCAGAGTCTTAAATTCATCATGATTGGTAAGACATGCTGGAGCAGAACAGCTTATGTTATGGAGCTCAGGAAATAGAGAGACAGGAATGCCTGTGCTCATGGACTTTTTCCTCCCCTGACCTTTATTGCACTGGGGCCACTACCCTGTGGGATTGTGTTGTACACATTCCCCTTTTAGTTAAAAATATCTAGAAGTGCCCTCACAAATATACTCAGAGGTATGCTTCACTAATCCAGGTACTTCTCAATCAAATTAACCACTTTGCTTAATCTGAAGCATTACTAAGGAGATAGCAAAGTATAATTCAACAACATAAAATTGAAATTTAAAGTCCTCACTTATTCACATGTCAAATTATGTCTATTAGACATACATAGACATGTAAGTGTGGGGGCTGGAGATGTAGCTCAAGTGGTAGAGCACTTGGATAGCAAGCACAAGGCCTTGAATTCAAACCTCAGTACCACCCCCTTCAAAAAAAAAGAGAAAGGAAATATATGAACACCCACACCCCCACACACAAATTAATGCTCTTAATAATATATTTTAAGGACGAATATATATGACATAGACTTTGACTGTAATAGAGACTGAGTCTCCCTTTGTGAAGGATTCCATCTTAGATGAGGTTGCAAGTTTCTACAGAAGAACTATGTTTATGTATGAATATGTTTGCATACATTCCCTAAAGAAAGAAATCTATTGCTAATATGCATGACTCTTAGTAGGCCTGTATAGCATTCATAAATGTGCCTGAAACCCATAATTGCCAGAATTGGAAGAGTAAGTCTGACAGAGTGTCACAAAGACATTAAATATAGGTTTAGGAAAATGTACTGAGAGGCTAAGTAGGCATATAAAATATTTTTCCTTTATCTAATTATTTTGGAAAAAATAATTGTACATATTATCTTCTATGGTTTGAATATGTTATAAGTATGCCCCAAAGGTTTATGTTCTAGAAGTTTGGCCCCCAGAGTGGAAGTATGGAAGTGGAGGAGACTTTCAGAGGTAAAGCTAGTGGAAGGTAATTAAGTCTTGGGGGCTGTACCCTCACTATGGATTAATTCTGGTCTCGTGGAGTGTAATAGTTTCCAAGAGAGCTGTTATCCAAAGAGTGAGTATGGCCTCTCCCAGGTCTCTAGCTTCTTGTCTCCTCATGTGACTTCTTCTTCCTGTGCTCTTGTCATTGCATGACTATCCTTCATGAAGCCCTCACCACAGTTAAACGAATCCCTGCTCTCAAACCTGAAGCTAAATAATCATTTTTTTTCCTTTATAAAGTAGTACTAGGGGAGTATAACAAACTGGGGAGTTTGTTATAGCAACAGAAAAGCAGACTGAAGTGGTATCATTTAAGAAAAATTCAACTAGATTTGTTGTGGAAGCATATTTCCTCAAATCAAACTTTAAAAAAAAAGGATACTGTGTTTATAATTGGAATTTGCCTAACTCCCATATGGGGAAAAACACTTTTGCAATACACCTATACCTATATGGAATCACACTGCATAAGAATTATTTCTACAATTGTCTTTTCCCTTGGGTCATTTAAATGGTTTAAATTCTATTTAGATATTAGTCCTACAGAAGCACCATAATTACTGAAGATAAATGCCTCATCTACTTTCAAATCTTCATTAAAATTAGCTTTGTTATTTTTGTGATGCCCAATAGCATAGCTATTAGAGTTAAGAGTCTGTCAGCATTTCCATTTACAAACTCTGTTTTTTTAGGGTTCATTATCTTTTCTGTTTTGAATTGCATTAGCCTGAAAATTATCTGTCAGCATGAATATGTATTACATGTATTATATTACCCAAACTCCATGTACACATCAGTTTGCCAATATAGAAGGCAGAGATCAGTAACCTCTTTCCTCTTTCTTCATAAAATTCTAAAGGTGTGTTGACTATTCGATTATCTCATGGTCATGCATGGACTGAGCCTTTTAATCATGAACTTTCCCAGAGAACTGGTCCTAAATTTGACCTAACCATTTTAATATTTTAAAATTTATGAAGAAATCAAATTGAATATTACCATGTACTGTGCTTGCTTTTCAATATACAACACATTTTGAAACTTCTGGACCAAATTATAGTCCCACATAATTAGAGATCTAGGAAAGCTACACTCTGGGAAAAAAAATGTAAGAGATCTGTGATTTGTGCTAATTCAACCAAAGAATAAAAAGCAAAGAAAAATCATAGCAAGTGCTGTTTTGTTCATTTTGTTAGGCCATTTCTTCACTTTCAAGTGGGCAATAGCAAGAGGTGTTCTGGCAATCACAACAGAAGCGCAGCTGCAGGGCATGTGAAATGGCACAAAAAGCTTCTGGAATCCTGGCCAGCAGTGTTTCCTCTGTCCAGAGTAAAAGCTATGAAGGGGGTTCTATGTTTCTCATTCTCCCAACCTTTCTTTAAAAAATTCATTCCTTGTTTACTTAATTCTAGTTTCCCCACCAAAGGTCTTTCAGTCATCAGTTACTGTTTATCACAAAACAGTCCTGATTTCTCATTTTGCCTTTTGTGTTATTTTTGACTTGCAGTTGGGAGAAAGGAAAGTAGCACTGAAAAAACTAGCCATTGTACTATTTTAAAATAGAATATAATGTCTTACATGATGTGTCAGAAATAAATTACAAATCTGCCCCTGAGTACCATGACCACAGGCAACTGATGCTAATACGAGAACAATATTGACTCAGAGGAAATATTGAGTGA
This sequence comes from Castor canadensis, assembly GCF_047511655.1. Lineage (NCBI taxonomy): Eukaryota > Metazoa > Chordata > Mammalia > Rodentia > Castoridae > Castor > Castor canadensis. The sequence goes on along the minus strand of NC_133392.1, from coordinate 101,808,326 downwards.
TAGAGCTATCACCTGACCTATTTGTACAGAAATTGAAAATTAACGTGACAATGAAAGAAGAGGAAAATGAGTATCACACTTATTTTTGCCACAAATATGCCTGTGTCTAGGTTAGTGCTAAAGATAAACAGTGACTAATGCTCACAGAAAAGAAGAAATATGAAAAGCACTATTTAAGATCTATAGACCCAAGAAACCATCAAGTCTGGAGTACTTTTCCCCAACATAGAAGTGATAGCCTGTCTGAAATAAAAATAAAATAAAATATTTTGTGGAATAACAAGGCGTTAGATGGAGACTGACAGAATTCATAGCTAAAGAAACACCATATGCAAATTCTAATAACTTATTAAAATAAAGGATTATATTCTGTCACTTAAATTATTAACCTTCCTGTAGAACTCTGATTCTTTCATAATGGTTACTTCTTGATGCTGGGTGTTAACTAGTTCTCATTATTAGGAATATCTAATCCACGATGAACTTTGAGATCTTCATTATTTTAATTTCCTCTTCTGCATTTGACAGCTACACTTGCAAGATAATCCAAACAATTTGTAATAAACCTTATAGCTTTCCTCAATTTAACTGAACACACTGAAGTTGAAAAACAGTTCAAGTTCATGTACATTATTTATTGAGCCATCAATTCAATACTGATCTCTATGAATCTATGTTCTCAACATTGTACTTTCAAGACCATTGGGTATTAAGGAAGATGCATTTGCTGTCCTAATGCAACAGTAGAGTTATATATATATATATATATATATATATAGAGAGAGAGAGAGAGAGAGAGAGAGAGAATTATAATACATTTCTTTCAAATTAAGTTATATGAATGCACACAAATAAAATATACTTTGGAATATCTCTTATAGAACAGGAGAGATTTTTCTGATAATGCTCATTCTCTATTGTTGAAGGCAAAAGGGAATATTCTTCAGCCCTGTCACATAGTCATAAAATTAATATAGAGCAAAGTAACAATGAAGAGAAGGTTGTAGAATGAGGGTAATCATGAAACATGGCATAGTTCTAAAACATGTTTACTGGATATTAAGAGAGTTAATGATTAGTAATGGCTATCAAAACTAATATTATGCATGATGTAACATGTATTTTAATAAGTAACATACATATAAGAGCTATATTAACATTCTTCCCATTTAACATGTGAAGAAAAGTAAGCAGAGTTTGAGCAGATTACTCAACATTTCCAGGTTCTGAAGGGCACAAACCACATGTTTTCTCTCATTTGTGGAATATAGACCTAATACAAATATGACAATAAGGGGAGGTCAAATACTTGAGGGATAGGGTAAAAGAAGAAAACTAAGTAGGTGAATATGGTTGATATACTCTCTATATAAGAATGAATATAGAATTTTTAAACTAGTTGAAACCACCATAAGAAAGGAACTAAGAGAGAATGAAGAAAAATAAAAGAGATGAATCAATTTGGGTTATAATACATATATACACAGAAATATCACAAAGAAACTCCCTGTGTAGCTATCTTAAGGAAAAATGTTATATTTTTTCTTTCTTTTTTTTCTACAAAATTGCAGAACAGTTCATGCAGAGGAGGGGGTTGTGGTACTAGTGGGAGGGGGGAAGTGGTAGGGAAAGGGAGTAAGAGGCTGAATATGGCATAAATGCTGTGTACACATGTATGTAAATGTAAAAATGATACCTGCAGAAACTATTCCAAGAATGGGGAAAGGAAGAGTAAAGGAAAATGGTAGAGGGATTAAATTCAAGTATAGTATATTTGATATATTGTAAGAACTTCTGTGAAGGCCACAGTGTACGCCTCCCAGCACAACAATTAAAACAACAAAGGCATTGAGCAGAGATTTAAATTCAGTAGTCCATTTCTGAACAGCTTGCTTTACTTATATTTATGAATATTACTTTTATAACAATTACTAATGTTGGATATTAGCACGTTTTTTCAATATCTCTTCTCTAAATTAAACATTTACTTATTATTGATTAAATATGTTGTCAAATATGGAATCATTTTTTACTATTTGTTTCTTCATATGGAAACGTGAGTGAGCTATAATGACCATTTTAGGAGGTGTAGGTTTTCTCTAAAATTTTCTACAAAATTTTGGCAAAAATTACCTAGATTTCTGTGGAAGTAGTCTGAAAGCTCTTCCTAGACTCAGCATGTGAAGGAGAAGTTCATCCCTAGTACTAACTTCCAGGTCTTTCTTTTATAGAAAGGCAGTTAATTTTCATTTAAAAACTGTGTCAAATTATTGTTAAAATATAAAAGGGATCAAAACAATCATATTTTGACTAATAATAAATATCCCTTACTTCTCTTTCTTCATTTCCTATCTTGCACTAACTTTTATATTCGTATTTGTATGTGAATATTTTTGTAATAAATTTTAAATGTAAGAGTCATTCATCTGTTAGGACAGCTGTGCCAAACCCAAAGAGAATGGCAATGCTGAATTGGTAGCTCACAAGGCCATAGTCAAGCATTTTCATACAAAAATTTCAATTCTGTTTCCTGCAGGACAAATGTTACCTGTATGACTTATTTTACTTTTGGTTTTATATTGTGATCTTTGCAGTTCTGAAATAAGATATTGAATTACATATTTATATTCAAGTAACAGTGCTTTTCTAATGAAGGTAGTGTCTAATTCAAATTTAAAGGAGATGAAGAGTATATTTTGTTTATTGAGCTCCTACTCCTATTTAAGTATTTTAAATTAATTCATTAAATTCTTGCAATAAGTTTGTATTGTAGTTATTTATTAGGACTGGAGCTAGGATGAGATGAGGGGCTGAATCATGTAAATACAAGGTAAGACATTATTTGTACATACAATATTGATATTTTGCATTAATTTTAGCATAAAATATTTTATTAAAATATTTATCATCTAGATTAATGTATCTGGTGGAGCCCTTTTAATTTTTACACCAAAGCCAACCCAAATCCCAGCTCTGCATTTTAGTGACTAGAGGTCTGAAGAGATGTGCCCAGAGTCCCTTGGAATTCAAGCGACATCACTCCCTTAAGCATTAGGCTGCATGCACATTTAGGTTACTGAGCTGACTTTATAGTGGATTCACCTTGCATTGTCTCCTTAAAGAAATATTAGTAATTGGTGTTTCTCAAAAGTGTGCTAGAAAAATGCTGTAACAACATTGTTTCTCTACTTTTTATAATATTCTGCCTCCATTCCTCTAGCCCCAAATATTTCCACAGCATATCAAGAGAGAACAGGGGTAAAAAATAAGCTAAAATTTAAGACTTTTAAAAATCATGTTTAAAGGGTCAATATGGTGCAAATATTGTGTACACATGTATGTAAATGGAAAAAATAATACCTGTTGAAACTGTTCCAGGAATGCAGGGAGAGGGATAAAGGAAAATGATGGAGGGGTGAACTCAAGTATGATATATTTGATATATTGTTAGAACTTTTTAAAAACCACAATGTACTCCCCCAGCACAATAATAAAAAATAAAAATTATATTTATTAAGGCCTGGCTTGTTAGCACATACCGTAATCCTAGCAATTTTGAAGACAGATATTGAAAGCACTGAGGTTCAAAGCCAGGCCAGAGAAAATCAAAAGGCCTGGGGACGTGGATCAAGTTGTAGAGCTTGTGCCTAGGAAGGGTGAAGCCCTGGAGTTCAAACCTCAGTGCTGCATGACCCCCTGCCCCAACTGTGTTCCTTAAAAATACATGTAATACAATATTTATGTATATAGAAAACAAACTAATCCTAAAATAATTTAAAATACTGGAAGGAGACAGTAGAGATGAGACACTTGGTCTTATGGTAGTATTAATTCTCTAGATTTCCTTGGAGGATATTACTCTTAAGAGATTAGGAGCTTAGCCTATATACATGTCTCTTGATCTAAGAAATTCTGTTAAAAGGCTGGTTACACCTTGCTGCAAAAAAATTTGTCGTTTGAATTAAGTAGTGCAAGTTGGCTTATCATATTAGCATCTTGGGGCATTATCTAGTATTTGTAGTAAAGACGAGGATGTTTATTTTATTCACTTCATTTCATAAGTCCACAGAAAATTGTATATCAGATTTCCATCAGCTTTCAAAGTCTAATTCAAGTACAACAAACTTAGTGACACTTTTTTGGAACACTCTTCTGCTTCTCTACTCAAACTACAGAATCTTCAAACCCTAATATGATTATAACCCTGGAGTCTACCATGCAGAGTTCGCTTGCCTAATTAGTTTACTTATCTCTTATTACGTGAGTACTCTTGGAGCGTAAGGCATAGACCATCCACTCTTAAAACCCTCCAGCATCAGCACATAATCTCCCTTTCATACTTGCTGGATATTCACTGTCATGTGAAGACTTTGCTTCATGTGATTCCAAAACCAGACTGAGGAAAATTAGTAAAGATTTAAATTTACTTAGCACCTATCTGCTTACTTAGAAAGGGTTGGTCTTCTCTAAAATTTAGGTTTTTTTAGACTTCTGTGCAACCATAGCTCTTCAATGGCTTTAACGGAAAAAAAATATTAATTTTCAGAAGCATTTTTTGGTATTTTTTTTTCAGGGGAGAGCACAAACACAGTCCTCCACTACTACAAATTATGCAGTCGAGTTTCCCACATTTGGGGAAATAGCAGGGGTCAGCGCATCCGGAGTGCAATGGATAAGCCTCGCCCTGGGAAAACCACCTTCGTGATCATGGTATCTCCCCTACCAAGTAAGTATGGTATTTTGTAATTGTTATGGTGAGGTCAGTATCTTTCATGTCTTCCACATGCTCTTTGGTAGAAGAAATTCCCTTAAGCTCTTTTTCTCTAAAAGTCCGAGATCCTCTAATTGTCACAAAAGGACTCTCATGGCTCAGTAGCACCACACAGCTGTTGCAATGATATGACAACATCGTTCTGCTCCCTGAACTGCTCTTCTTTTAATATGCCCATATTGGTGGACATCTCTAGAACACACTTCCACTTAGAGTTCATTTGGTCAACTCTTAATTTGTGATCAATAAGTTAGCATAGAATTCACTTAACCTGCAATATTTTTCCTAATTCCAAAGCCTAAGTTGGATGCTCTCATGTACCTAAACAGTCCCTCTCTTACAATTGATGAAACTGAAATAATTAAATGTTCATTGTTTAAAATAATATAAAAATTATGACTGGCTAAGGATGAAGATGACTACACTTATTATTTTGTCCATATTACTTAATACACTTCTTATATACATTATGTACTCAATGCACATTTATTGAACCAAAACTAGTGTCTAGTAAAAGAGTGGACAAATAGAGTGAGATGTTAGGAAGGAGAAGATCTGGGTTTGGAAGTCACTAGTACATGAATTGAGAGGTCAATTTTAAAAGTTTTTAAAAAACATTTCTTGCCATCTCTGCCATAAAAATAATAACAGTTTAGAATAACTCCAACTCCCAGGTTTCCAAAGCAGGCAGGTTATAGCTTATATGACAAAGTAATACATAATGTTTTGTAGATTGAAGTGCCTGCATCATCTTCTAGAAAGCTACTTTAAAGGATGGCTGAAGAATGCCAATGTGCTTCTTGTGCTTCCTACTTTTAAATCTAGATGTGACAGTTATGTCTGAAGCAGCCATTTCAGAACGTAAAGTGACCTCATGTATTAAGGCCATGCATTGGAGAAAACAGAATAAGTGGAGCAGAACCACCATGGCACTCCTAACCTACCCGAATCTTCTAATGACATGGAAATTTATGTTAGTTTACTTAGTCCAGGATAAACTTATTTCATGATTTTGGGAATCCAACCCAGCACCTGTGTATGCTGGGCAAGCGCTCTACAAATGAGCTGTATCCTCATTTCGTGTTACATTTTCCGTATATTCACTTGATTATTACATAAGTGGAATAGGTGAGATTCTACAGTCAGAGTGTGCTATTTAAATTTTAACTATTTTTAAAAACAGAATTATATAAAAGCATAAGATGCCCATCCAATGAAAAATGAAGAGAATTATTTAAAAATACTTCATTTCAGGCATAGGTGAGAATATTCCCAGTGTGTCTGTTCAGGGGCTTTCCATATTCAGAACCTAATTTTACCTTCTTGTTTTATAACTACAATCACACTGTCCTTTCTGCTATGTGGTTGGTCTCCACCACAAAAGTCTTTGAGAAGTGATGTAAAAATCACTGTTTCAAAACTTCATAGACCAGGCACAATGGTTCATGCTTGTAATTCTAGCTACTTGAGAGGTGGAGTTTGGGAGGATCATAGTTTGAGGCTAACTCAGGAAAGAAGTTAGCAGGATCTCAGCTCCACAAACAAGCCAGGCCTGATAGTGCACATGTATAATTTCAGCTATGTGGGAGGTATACATAATAGCATTGTAGTTCAAGGCCAGCTACAGGAAAAATTGAGACATCTGAAAAAGCACAAAGGGCTGAGGGCATGACTCAAGTAGTAGAGTGCCTGCCTAGCAAGCATGAGACTCTAAGTTCAAACTCTAGTACTGAAAAGCAAACAACCCCCCCAAACTCATAGTATAACACCAACTAAATAGAATGATATCAATACAGAGTAGATTAATGAATTCTTTAAAATTCCTTATTTTTTCCCATAGTAAGTGGTTTTCAGATTAATCCCAAGGTAAATAGAGTAGGAAGACAATTTCCCAAATAACTTTTTCTTAACTCATCCAAGTAACTGAGACCAATCTGCTATGTACAATATAAAACAATCAAAGAGCAATGATATTGCACGTGATTTTACCATCTTAATGCCAATGCTATTCTTCCCATGAGCTATTGATTTCATAGTGTCACCTTATAGAAAGTCTTGCCCAGCAATTCCCTTTAGGTCATATCAATCATCTCACAGATATCCTTCCACTTAGAAATAAAAGCAATGATAATGCACTAAAAGCACCACGATTCCTGAACAAAGGATAGAGAAAGGAGAGGGGACTCAAATAGCATTAACATTATTTAACTGAAATCAATTTTGCACATTTCAATGCTCAGAATTTTTTATTCTCATTCAAATGAAAATTCCTCAAAATGTGCTGTCTCCATTTGCAGAATAAATCATTATGTAGAGAAGTATAAGATATCTATTCATATCTAGCATATATTTTGAATTTTAAGACATGTGTCAGTATGAATGCATTTTATTTCCTTCCTTTTATAAATTATTTTATAATGTTAAATCAAGTTTGAACTATAAGCATCATACAGATGTCTTGTACTGCCTAATAAATTATGCTGCCTGATTTTTTTCTTAAATTATTTTTAATAAGAAAGAAATCTAAATGGAAATGAATCATATGCTTGCACCATTGCTGTCAAAATGAGTTTGCATAAAAATAATATGTATTAATATTGCATAGAAAGACCTTTAGGATAGGTTATAGTATTTCTGAAGAGTAATTTTTTGAGTTAAATTTTAGGAGGAGTAGTACTTTCTTTAAATCATTTACAGTAAATATTATCATATTAAAAATTCCAAAATGAAAATGTTCATATTAAAATATTGTATTAAAAAATATTGTATTTATATCACATTTTGAAGAATATACCAGTCTTTCACACTTTCTTTTTCAACCCTTCCTCATCCTCTTCAAATGGATTAAGTCTAAATTAAGTACTGCTTCTGGTCTTCCTGGCTATTTTCCCAACCTTTTCAGTTCATCCCTACTCCTGACATGGGAGAACTGTGTGCAGTAGCCTAATGAAAGGATAAATGACATGTGAGATCCTGTGAATGATTTTCCCTATTACAATCCTCTCTTAACTTTCTCAAACATTCAGAACTTCAATTTTCTATTATATAAAATCACTTTCAATTATGTCATCTATGAAAACTGGGCTCATTAATACATTGGAAAAGTATATATTTAGGAGATATTAGGGAATCAGACAATTCTGATTAGGCAATTTTGGGGTACCTTTTGCCAGGCTTTTATTGAAAAATTCAATTGAAGCACTGAGGATATAGCTCACTGGTAGAACATTTTTCTAACATGCATGAGACCCTGAGTTCTACCCCCAGACCATAAAAAAGAAAGAAAGAAGGGAGGAAGGGAAGGAAGGGAAAGGAAGGGGAGGGGAGGGGAGAGAAGGGCAGGGGAAGGGAAGAAGAAAACTGGTTAAAAAAAAAGTTCAGTGATAAAAATAAAAATTCTCTTGTCCAATTATCAAAATGTCATATCTAAGTGATGTCACAGAAGATGGCAAATTTTGTACTTTCAGGAAATGGTTCTTCTGTGAGAACAATTACTAACTTCTCAAGCGTTATTAGGATCAAATATTTTGGAACTTTGGAGTCTACTCAAACACTTGCAGTGTTTGGGAGAAAAATTGATAGAGAAAGAAGCTGGAAACATGCAGGGGATTTCAGGGTTTATCTCAAAGCAGCTACCATTCACCAACAATCTCACAGTATTGAAGCAGCTTCTCAAGGAGCATCTGACAAAAGAATTTAAAGAGACAAGACACTTTTTTTTTTTAAATTGGATTCTGACCCTCAAGTAAATTTTTCTCAGGTTATTTGGCTATCATGGTGTTAACAGAATAGAGCTTTCAGTGACCACAAGGAGTGATAACAAGGAACATAGTCATTGCAAAAACAGTTTGGAAAGTCACTAAACATATGGACAACTGCAACCATTAACAAAGGAAAAAAAAAAGAATCTAAGAGAACCTGAGAAAATATGATATAATTTGATATTGAGAGTTAGTGCATTACAATATTCAGAATGCCCAGTTTTCCATAAAATTTATAGAGCATACACTGAAGCAAAAGTGTGAATCTTTCATGAGAAGAAAAGAAAATGATAGCAATCATCCCTGAAAAAGCCCAGACATTGGATTTACTAGAAGAAGACTTTAACTTTCTTAAAAACACAAAGGGTAGAAGACATATATGTTCACATGATAAAACAAATTTGAAATAGAGAAAACAGCTTCACAATATGTTGAATGCCCTGCTACTGAGTAATGCACTTTAAAATACTTAATTACACATTATAAAAAACAAGCCAAAGCAAAACAAAAACAAACAAGAAACTATTACATAGGTCACTAGACAGTAAATATTTATACTCATGCTGAATTAAAAACAACCACACAAGATGGATTGTTTCATAACAGATTAAAAACCAAGCTTATACAAATCAACAAAATGGGACAATGCATGAACAAAAAACAATAAAGTTAGACAACAGTCAATAAGCAAATAAAAGAATCATAAAATGTTACTAATTCAATAAATGCAAAATTGAGTATCAAACTAAATGCCATCACACATTGCTTGTGGGGAAAATTTGTGAAAAAATTTAGAAACTAACTTCAGAAAATATAAGAACCTTCAGAGCATACTTATTAAGGACCTTTGTTTTAGAAATCATTTTCCTGGGTAATCATCCAAAGAAATTACCAGCAGTATGGATGAAACATGCATACAAAGACTCTTAATATTATTATTCATGAGAGAAAAAGTTTATAAGTTGTAGCTTGCAAATGACTTACGAGAATAATTAAATAAATTATGGCCAAATATCTAGCACAATATGAAGTTATTATAACTATGTTTTAAAAGAATATTTATAAAAATAAGAAATGAAGATCTCACGTAAATCGTATGCATATAAAAAACTTGATTTTAAAAATACACCAATATCCATAGTAAATCAGATTTTAGTTGTCTTGTGTACCACACGAGCTTATTCTAGAAACCTAACTGAGGGCAAAGGGAGATGTATAAAAGACAATTGACAGAAGACAAAACATCCATAAAGCTAGGGCTAGGTATGCTGTGTGCATGGAATGGAGACACATCAGCCACCTCCACCTCCAGTGAGTTTATTATATACAGTAGCAACATGAGGTGAAGAGGCAATTCCCTGGGGAGGGGGCATGGCATTGTAATCCTCAGGAACAGGAGAAATCTGTTGCAGCCTTTCTCTGAATGTAAACATCTTAGGAAAACCAGCTGTATTACATCTTGCCTACTTCTCCAGCTGAGGCTGTGCCAATCCAAGCGTGCAATTTACTGGGCATAACTATATTTGCTCCCTTTTGCGGTTTGGGTCTGTGCCAAACTCAAACACGCAGCTTATTCAATACACCTGTCAGCTCCCAAAAGTTATGAACACATATGTTTATGTGCAAATAATGCATAAAATGCATAAAATATCAACAGTGTCCATTTCTAACTAGTGTAAAAAGAGATATTTTATGTTCTCCAATATCACTTTGTTTTCAAATATAGTTTATAATGGCCCTTTATTGCTTTCATGATCAGAAAATAATAGTGACAATATTTTCAAAACAGACTCAAAATAAGTTTCTTGCATCCAATAATGGCAGAGTAGATTTTATTAGAATAACCATCCTAGTAACCGACATTAAAATCTACAGACAAAATATTAAAAACAATTAATTGAAGGCATTGCTGAATGAACAATAGCAGGCAGATACTGGAGGAGATTCAATAGTTGGGTACAGGAAAACTAAGGGGATGAAATTTACATTTACATAGTTTTCTCCTTACCTGAAAATACCCTCTATGCACAGGTACCATAGGATTCAAGCAGAAAACTGGCATTTACTTCTTGTAGGGTGGAGAAATAACTTAGAGCCACAGAAGATACTGGAAGTCAAAAACCACAGAATAAGAACACCAAAATATCTACAGAAATGCCTGTAAAATCCTTCACAAGACTTAAAACTATGCATATGTTTGACAAGGATTGAAGAAATCAGGGGCAAAGCCATGGGTTAAAGTCTAAAAATTCAAGCAGAACTATCAGCAGCTTCCAAACATAGAGGAGAGGGTTTGTAGATTGAGACCTACAAAACCACTGCCTTTCCATTGTAATCGAAGAGGTCACATTTAAGAAGTAAAGATTGTGTCTAAAGACTGAGAAATTCTTCCTATAACAAAAGCCTAATTAAAAATTTGAACACAATAACCAAACCATGAATCCAGAAAACTAAGCAAATACAAATAAATGGTAACTGAAATGAAAATCAGGTGTGGGCATAGCTTTAACTTTAAGTACACTAATAATAACTTAACAATGTATACTGTAATCTCTGGAGCAACAATTAAAAATGAATGATGAGAAGATAATATGTCTACATAGCAAGGAAAATGGCACAGAAAAGTGTGAGAGACACAAATTAAGACAGGGAAAGGAAAACTACAGAAGAAAGATGACAAAAATAATCTAACCCAAATGAAACAAAAAAGTGATGTAAAAGAATTACACACTCAAAATTTAAAGACATATTTTGGAGCTGGTTAAAAATTGGAAGACAAGTAAATGAGGAAAAGTAAGAGGATAGAAAAGGATGGAAACACTAAGCGTGAGCAAGGTAGTTATTACCATTACCATTACCAGTAGTAAAAGGACATTTGTAATGAATACATATATGGGTGAAGAAAACCCAGGAATTTTAAATGTGTAGCAACTAAAATTGAAATTCAAGTGGATAAAAGTTACCATAAATACCAGGAGAAATAGAAAAATTCACACTCATAGTTTTATATTTGTACATTTTTAACATACCATGCCCCTTTTAACAGAAAGAAAAATAGTCAAAAAAGGCAAAACCAAACAAATAATGAATGGAAGATTTGAGCCACACTATTATCTAATGAAACCTAACAAAACTTGAGAACACAGTATCTAATGATCTAATTATAAGAGAATGCACATGGAACATTTTTTATAAATAACATTATGAAAAACAGGCCACACTAAGAGGAGGTCACTAGGGGAGGGAGGGTAAAGGAAGGAAGCTAAGAATGTGAATATGGTTGATGTACTTCCTATACTAGAATGAATAGAGAATTTTTAAACCCGATGAAAGCACAATAAGAAGGGTACTAAGGTAAAAAAGAGAAAACTAGAAGAGATGAACCAATTTGGGTTATAATATCAGAATAATTCATGGAAATGTCACAAGAAAACTCCTTTATAGCTATCTTATACAAACAAAAATGTCATTTTTTTCTTTTACAAAATCAGAGAACAGGAGGACAGAACAGGTCCTGTCTGTGGGTTGGTACCAGTGGGAGGGGGGAGGAGGTAGGGCAAGTATGTAGGAAGGTGAATATGGTGCAAATACTATGTACACATGTATGTAAGTAGAAAAATGAGACTCACTGAAACTGTTCAAGGAATGGGTGTAGGAGAGATATAAGAAAATGATGGAGAGAGTGAATTCAATTATGATATAGCTGATATAGTGTAAGAACTTTTGTAAATGTCACAATGTTCCCCCAGTACAATAATAATAAAAAAACTTTAAAAATTAAAAAAATAAAATTTCCAGAGATATTAAAAAAATCTTATTCTAGATCATAAAATAAGTCTCAAGCTTTTACAGTTTGAAACTTTACAGAACATGCTCTCTACACATAACAGAATCAAATTAGAAATGAACCATGGGGTAGCCATAAAAGTCCTAAATAACCAGAAAATAAGCAACATACTTCTACATAATTCATATTTCAAATAAAATTGCAAAGGAAATTATATGTGTGTACATGCAGGTACTGTATGATTTATAGAATGATAATGAAAGAATTCATCAATATTTGTGGAAGGTAGCCAAAGTAGTGCTTAGGAGCAAAGGTATGGTGCTAAGTGCTTATTTTAAAAAAAGAAGAAAGCCTTAAAATCAATAATCTAAGAAGACATAAATGAATAGACAGTCATAGCATGATTATAGATTGCAAAAGCTGGTTTTAAGATAGCCATTTCACTCAAATTAGTCTATAAATTCAATTTAGTACCAATCAAAGTCTACACACCCTTTTTTTTAAAAAAAAATTAAAAACCTGATTCTGAAATTCATATGGAAGGTCAATGCATCTAGAGTAACCTAAGCAACTTGGAAAACGTGAGGCATATATTCTATCAAACCTACAGGGTCATCATAAATCTACATTAATAAAATATTGTAGTGATTTTATAAGAATAAGCACATAGACAAATGAAAAAAGACTACAGTCTAAAAAAGTTACAAACATATACTGAATAGATTTCATGCAGTTGCAAAGGTAATGATGCAATGGGAAAAGATTAATCCTTTTAACAAATGATGCCTGACATAACATAGTCTGACTCCATTTTTTAATGTTTGACAGCTGAAAACTTTAAAGTTCAGTCTTTTCTCTTTAGCTTGTGCCCTCTACCTGAACAGGATGATAAGAATATCAAGTGTTCCTCCCTCATTTGGTGGTGGCTTACGGTTAAATGCACAATAGCCTTCTCTTGGGCCTAGGAACCAGTATAGAAACTCCAAGCCAGGAACCTTTCCCAGCTTTCTGAAACTATTTTCAAACGAGCTTAGGAAGTTGACCCTATTGTCCCTGAAAGTCCTCAATAAGTGAGTAAAACCTTTATTCTGATTTCTTGGTAGGGATGTGTGGTATCCTGAGTATTTATACCTGAACTAAAGTTTTTGTGGGAGTCTATGCTGCCTCTTTGTGGTGGCTGTAATACTAGACTAATTGGGCAGTCACATAAAAATATAAAATTGAGCAACAACCTCATACAGAATTTGAAAAGAATTTCAGAGTATACTAAAATCCATAACTACAAAGTTTCTAGGATAAAATACAGATATAAGCACAATTTCTTTCAAAATGGAAAACACTATAAAATTAAAAATTTAATAAATTGGATTGGACCAAAACTAAAAATTTTTTAAATGATAGGGAAAAGTATTTGCAATACAGAGAGATCTCACAGAATAGTTAAATTCTACCACTTAACTTTAATAACCATGTAACAACAGTAAAGTTGGGACAAAACTGGACATAAACCTCACAAAGAGGATAAGACAATGACCTATGAGAGAGGGGCAAGTGAATAAAGTCTTCAAAATCATTAGAAGTAAAGTTAATGCATGCTAAAATTGTAAACACTTTTAAACCTGACAGTGTCAAATGCTGAGGATGTAGAATAATTGGAATTTTAATATGACCACTTCAAAAGACAATTTATCCAAAACCTATAAAGTCAAACATGATTCACTCAATGTCCCTACTCCTAGATTATCACAGACAAATAAAAATATTTGTCCACATAGTTGTACACAAATGTTTACAGCAGCATTATTCATGAAAATTAAAAATTGATTTAAGCCATATTTCAGAAATAAAAATGGATAAATATTAAAAATATACTCAGTGCACATACTCTATTTACAGTATGAACTACATGATTTCATTTCCATAAACATCTAAAACTTGCAAAGTAAAGCTTTGATGACAGAAATTAAAAAAGTATTTGCCACTTTGTAAGGGAATATTTGGGGACACCTATTTTAGGGTAGCAGAATGGTGGTGGTTAGGCACTTTCCAGAACATATTTAACTATAATTAAAGTATGTGCATTTTTATGTAAAAGACACTTCAGTTAAAAGATAAGCATTGTCAAAAACACCACACAGGCAAATGAAGAATAAAATTTTAGTAACTGGCTTGAAGAAATAGTTTGTTGACATTTCTACTTAAAATTGCATTGTTAAGCTGGGTGCTGTTGGCTCACATCTGTCATCCTAGCTACTCAGGAGGCAGAAATCGAGGATCATGGAGACAGCCTATAGTTCACAAGACCTTATCTCAAAAAAACCTTTCACATAAAAGAACTTATGGAGTGGTTCAAAGTGTAGGCCCTGAGTTCAAAGCCCAGTACTACCCACCCCAAAAAAGAAATTGCACTGGTAATTTGGTGTTAAGTTCATAAAGTCTGTAGCCAACTAATGAAATCATGGGCCCTATCAGTTGTTTATGCAGAAATCTTTGGCTGTAAATTTATCAGGTGGCAAGAAGGGTTTCCCAGATTATCAAAATCAATACTCTCAGCACTCCATGTAGAATATGTTTCCATCAGATTTTTAGTGTCTCCTGTTTTCATGAAGTACATATTTTATGAAGAAGCAAGCAATCTGGTGGCACACATGGTATAAACATTTGACAAGCATTTTCTGTGACATCTAGGTTTCTTGAAGCTGTACCCATACCACAGAGTGAATGAAATGGAAGGTAAACTTTTAATCCTCCAGTATTCCTAAATTCACTTTAACACAGAAACTCTAATTTTATTTGTATTTTATTGGACTTTCTCAAGAGTTTTTGCCTAAAAAAGTTTGGTGCTAAATAAAAGGTATCTGTCTTATACAAAAAAACACATATGCAGTGGTGTAAACAAAAAGGAAGAAAGAGCAGAAGAGAGCTCTTTTCATTTATCAATGTTCTATGTCTTGATTTTGGTAGTGCCTGTGTAACTAGGTACATTTTTTTTAATTCTCAAAAATGTACACCAAAACAATGGGAAAATTATGTGAATCCAACATTAAGAAATTGTGCTTTCATTAAAGCAGATGCTCTAGATGCTCTAGTCTAAGAAGTTATAAATGGTGTACATGATGTAGGATATTTTAATTTATTTTTATATCCTCTATCAGTCTGGAGAATTAGCATGCTTTGCCCACAGATTTCAGTTAAATGACAGGAAAACATGGTTAGAGTTTGCTCATTAAAAATAAAACACACAACTAAGTAAATAACTATGTAGACAAATAAACAGCAAAAACTTCCTCTTAACATCATACTCTTAAGTTCCCTATCTCTCCCTTATAATTAATAGAAAAAAAGGAGAAAGAATTCTAGAAATTTATTTCTTTCAGTTTATTCTGCTTCACTAGCTACTTTTAATGTATCAAATATGACTATTTGTTTCCACATAAAACATACTACACTAATTCGTCTATGGTGAAGTAATATCCTCTGTATTTATTCAATCATTTTGATGATTTTATCTTTTTTAAGATTTGTATTTATAATGAAGATGTAGATTATAGTTTGTCTTTCTTACTGTTTTATGGGAACTTCAAAAGAACATGAATTCTATTGCAGTTGTTATAGTAGTTCAAAATTGTCTATCAAATAATTTTTAGTAAGAGTGTTCAAGTCTTGCTTATCTTTACTGGTTTTGCTTCGTGTATTTTAAAGCTCTATTGTTTGATGCACTTTCACAGTCTGTCTTTTAATAGATATACCACTTAGATTTAAATTATTAAGTTTTGATATGTTTGGAGTTAGTGCTACTGTTTTCCTTTACTTTTTTTTTAATCACACTTTTTATTTTCCCTTTGTCCTCCATTTTATAGATTATTTTTGATTCTTTGATTTTAGTTTTAGCATAATATTTTATTTACCCTTTGGCTACATCTTCCTATTATTTTTTAGAGCATTATATTGGGAATTACAAATGCATTCCTAATATTTCACAACCTATTAAAAGTTAACACTGTAATATTTCAAGCAAAATATGAGTCTTGCAACCAACAGGTAAGTCCCCTTATCCTCCTGTACTGAAATCCATGGTACATTTATCACATGTTCCATATACTACCAAAACCTCAGTAATGATATCATTTTAAATTCAGGCATTATATATATATGTTAGCATATGCTACTGTTGAGGGAAAACTCCAAATGCTCAAGACTTACAGAGTTCATGCTTCCTGTGGATACTTGATGCACTTTTGCCATTTCCTTCATTTTTGAAGGTTCAAGTTTCCCTGTGGCACTTTTTCCTTTCACCCTAAAACACTTTCTTTAGTGGTTCTTTATGATCAAGTTCAACAAGAGCAAGTGTGGTCATTTCTATGCTTAAGTCTTTGGTTAACTTCGCTATAATATATTAATTTTTTCCTTCAGGTTTCAAAAATTTCTCATTATATTTGGATTTAGCCATTAAATATAATGTATATCTTTGTAGTTGTCAGAATCAAACTAGTTTACTAATCTTTAAATTTTAAATCTAAGGGCCGGGCATGTAGCTCAAGTGGTAAAGTGCCTGGATTCAAACCCTGACTCCCAAAAGAGAAATCTTTATTGTTTGTATGCCAATTTTGGAGTTTTCAGTCAGTATTCAAATATTTTGCTGCAATTATGTCTGTCCTTTTTCTTTCCCGAGCTGCAATAAAAGAATAATTTGACTCTGACATTGTTCCACAGTTCTCTTCGTGTTTGTTCATATTTTTAAATGCATTTTAGCTGACATAATTTATATAGATTTGTCTCAAATTCATTGACTCTTTCCTTTGCCCTTTCCATTCTAATATTGAATACAACCAGTGATTTTTAACAAAAATTCAAACATTGAATATTTTAGTTTTAACACTTAGTCAATTAATTAATTAATTTTTTAGCAGTATTGGTGTTTGAATTCAGGGCTTTGAGCTTGCTAGGAAAATGCTTTATTACTTGACCATACCCCCAGTCTTTCATTTGCACATTTTATATTAGACATTTATGCTGTTAATTTTTTTGTATGTCAAGCGTTTACTTTTACCTTATCAATCAGTTATAATAACTGCTTTGGAATATTTGTATGATAACTTCAATATTCAGATCATCTCAGGGTTAGTATCTGATGATTGTTGTTACATATGAGTATTGTTCACATTGAGATGCTATGAAATTGTGCATCATATCCTATGCACCCTGAATACCATGATTTGCAGACTCCAGATTCTACTATGATCTTATACACTGTGCTGATTTTTTTGCTGGTTTATTTGATCCAAAATCAACCAGATGAATTTCATTTTTCAAGGTCTGCCTTATTTTATTTGAGAAATAATTCTAATTTCAGTTTGCTTTTCAGAGACTGCAAACTGCTCTGCGTCTGTTCCATATGTGCAGCATGCCAGCATTTGTTGGAGACTCAAGGAGAAGTTTACATTTCCATTCAACAACTTTGCTACGATCTCTTGGGACACACATGTGCTGCTCAGAGATAAGCCCAAAATGAGAACTGTGTGGATTTATACACAGAATTAAAGTATCTCATTGTCTAGTCCTTTTTTTTCCTGAGGAGTTCCCAGCAATCCTTGCCCTACAGAGAAGTCCTGTTTTTCTTTTTTTTTTTCCTCATTCCTTCTGGCCAGAAAACTAGTTTCCTTTTAGAATTTTAACAAACAAGGCTATGTGAGAAAAAGAAGGGTGGGGCAAATGAAGAGAAGGAAATCTAATCAACTGACAATTGCTTTTTCAAGTTTGGCAACCCTTTGCAATTTGCATACTTTGAATCACTTATGAGAGTCTTCAGGTAATTTTTATGTACTTTGTTTAGAAACTGTAGTTGTAATCAGCAAGACAGATAGACAATAATGGACTAATTCTTGAGACAAGATCAAAACCTTATAAAATGTCTTTAAGCAGCATGCACATATAACTGATTAAAATAAACAGCCACAAATATATCATCTAATTTGACTTTCTTACAAATACCTTTCAAAAGCAGAAATATAACATAACTATACAAATAATAGAAACTGCATTGTTTAGCAAATCTGTTATGATTATCACGTATGTTATGTATTGGAAAAGAGATCTACATTTATTTTCTATGTTAGATTTATTTTCTCCTCGGGGGTAAATGATAGCCTTTAAAACAGGTTTTTCCAAAGTGTCCTATACATTTTTGCAATTATATTAATGACTTTTCTAAATTCTGAATTAAACAAAAATTTTCAAAAAGAAATATTATCCTGGAACTGCTAGTAATATGCCTCTTTAGGAAGGCATTGTATTTTACCATGTAATCTACTGTATTTTTCCACATAGAATCACAGTATGTACAATTCTACAAAACCACTTTTAAAGCAACTCAAATATCCATTTGTATTAATTGATAGTCTTAATAGAAAATTATTTAATGAAATTACTTAAGAAATTAGTTGTCTCATAGAATTCAGGGAAGCATTGTTCAGAGGAAATAACTCTGCCTTTGTATTAAATTGGAATGAAACCTAGCAGGAGACATTACTTTTACTGTGAAGGGTACAAGAAAAATGAAGAGGTTTATTATATTTACATCAAAGTAATTCTGCATTCAAAGAGTAATAGACAGTCATGTGCAGGAAGAGGAACATCCACTTTGGTTTGGCTGTTATGAAGAGGAAGATAGCCTTGAAACAGGTTTGTAAAACATGGTAAACTGTCAATTAAAAGCTGTAACCTCGGACAGAGCTGTGAGGAATTGCCCATTAGAGCCATGCAAAAGTTTGGGACCAAGATGAAAGGCACCATGCAGAGATAAGCACCCATTCCTGCCTTCCTTTGTCTCCACTTGTAAATAAACTTTCCAAAGCAGTCCTCCCCCGCTGCTCTTATCTAAACCTTAGGTCTCTAACCCACTACTATCCCTACTTTATGGGAGAGCACATTCCTTGTAACCTGATACCCTGCACTGCCTTTTAAATATCCTGTGAATCCTTTGTTCAGGGCTCAGACACTGGTACACGTCTAGGCCCGCTAGCGTAAAAATTAAAATCTGAGTTCTCCACTCCTCCGAGTGTTGCTTGGTTTCTCCTCTGACAATATTGCCACAACAAATGGAGGCCCCAGCGAGATTCCAACCGACTGGCCCCTTGTGCCACCAGCCGGTGGCTGGGCTGCATCGGAGTAGGGAGGGACACAGGACTGAATGAGGTGGCACGCCACCCGATGGTATTCCGGGTTCTCCTTCACCCTGGTGCCCCAACTCTCTGAACAGTCTTGACCCGGCTCGGACTCCAAGGAGAAGTGGACCAACTCATCTGGCAGTCTTGTCCGGACTTGGTAAGCACCACCCCCGGGAAATCAGTCCTAAGTCAGGTCCCGTCCCACTGGACGGAAGGGGAGCTTGATCCACTCCCAGGAACCTCCAAGAGGAGTTCCACAGGTCTGCATTCAGGTCCCGTCCTACTGGATGGAAGGGGAGCTTAATCCACTCCCAGGAACCTCCAAGAGGAGTTCCACAGGTCAGGTGCTTCTCCCAGAGTGGGGGAAGGAAGGTGTTATAACTTTGGTGTGAATGTGTGTGTGTGTGTGTGTGTGTGTGTGTGTGTGTGTGTGTGTATGTGAATTTGTTTAAAGCATGGGCAAAATTTAATTTGCTCCTGGAATTCCAGCTCATTTTATGCGTGCTTAAATTGACAGTTTTTCTGGCATGCTTAATTTATAAAACTTTTTGTGTGTGCATGTAAACATCTTAAAATGGTTCTTAAATTGATACTATAAGGTTAATATGATATTCAAGGAAAAAAAACAGGATATTTGTTTTAAAGATCTTTGTTATAAACTGCTTAGACTTTTACATTTAAATATGTAAACACCTTAAGGACGATTCTTATTGTAGAGTAAACGTAAAAGTTATTACTCTGTTCTACTGCTACCTTAAGAACAACAAAAAAACAAGCTTTCAAACTTATTTCAGTCAGGCATCACTAGGATGCAGACACTCAGGGGTTAACACTCTGGCTTAGCTAGGAAGGAAAAAAAAGAAGCTACAGTCTGCAACAAAGTCTTGGAATTTAGGTAGTTAATATGACCTTAGCCTGTTTCATTCTGTCATAAATAAAATCTGGGATTTAATTCTCTCTTATAATATATGGGTCTATTAACAAATGAGTTTTCTATAAATTGCTTTTATACAAAAAAATAATTTCAGAGTTGCTTTCTTTCTTGTTTTTTTTTCATGCAAATATAAGGCTCTAAGTTAAAAGATTTTATGAGTTATTTTCAACAAGTAACAAAATATATAAAAGGTATTAAGGATATGTTTTTTTTTCAAAATAAATAAAGGGTTAAAAAATACTTTTAGATAAAAAAGAGGATAAAGACCAGCTCCCTAGAGGATACAAAATAAATTGTCACAAAGATACAGAGTAAATTGTCATAAAATGATACAGCTTATAGATGGTATATAACTAGTTAAAGTTAACTAAAATCCAGTTACATTAAAGGTTTTATAACTTCAAAGTTTAATGTACTGATGTTAAACTAAAATTTAATTCTCTAAGTTCATAACAACAAGGCTACCTTAAAAATATTATATTGGTCTAGATAACATTTACAAAAATTGTCTTATAATTGTTTTGTTTTGTCAAGATAACTCAAAAATTTTTGATACTCCAGGTTAATCCATAAATTTGTCAAGATAACAAGAGTTTATTAAAACACAGAGAGACAAGAGGCAGCTGAACACAGGGAGTACTGCTGCACTAATATGAGGGTTAAGACAGATTTACTTATGTAAAGCCAAAGTGCACCTTCCAGATAGGATAAAAATAAATAAATAAATAAGTAAAAACTCCAAGAGGAGCACTACACTGGAAGTCAAGATCTCCAGTTTTTATTAGACATAACAGAGTGGAGATGTTAGTCCTACTCCTTCCACATGGCAGGTGGAGGAAATTTTTCCCTGAGATGACCGATTGGGGCCGTTATTTTAGGGGGGGGTTCCATTGACTGCAGGTGATGGGATTCTACTATATGTCAAGAGCCATCTGTTAATGTCAACAATCTGGGATATGATTTCTTATCAACATCTGAGCCATGGTTCTTGGCCACTATGTTTCCTAACTTCACACTTAGTCCCCATAAATATTTACCTGTGTTCTCTGGTGATTTTTGTCAGGGTTTTAACTACTAAGGTAACTGAGTCATGTTTATTTAAGAGTTGGTTTATGTTGGGGTTAACAATGAAGACAGCCATGTTAGGACTAGACCCCCCCCTTGCAGCTGGCTCACCTTTGTCATCCTGGATATATGCCAGGGACAGCTGGGCAGACAGTGACTTTCCTGGTACTTTTCCACTAGCCCCCTATGTCTAGCCCAAGCCTGTATATGGCAATGTGCTCTTGCTGTCTTGCTGGGGTCCCCCTCCACAAGGCTCCTGCCTAAATAATAAACCCTGTACCAGTGTTTCAGCTGTCTCTGTGCCTATTCCGTGCCTCTTATTTTCTAACAGTTATGTAAAACTTTCTAGATGTCCTCATGGTTAAACAACTGTTGTCTTAGATGATTCTAATACAGTTTGTACCCTATGCTAGTTTGTGACTGGGCTGTTTGGGTTTGCTAAAACTGTTCTTTCCCCCTACAACTGATAAAAATCTAAAGTTTTACTTCAAGAGCAACAACTAAATTAATATGTGTATTAACCTCTATAGAGTTGTGATGCTGTTGCTGGTTCCTGTGTATTAAGTATATTTGTATTTTCAAGTATATCAAGTCTTCTACAATACAAAATGTAGATAAACATGGTAACAAAAAGCTAGTGGTACTGATGTACTGTTCTGTTGGTTGCTAAATTGTCCATCAAAATTTTAACCATGGCTCTTTTAAGTTTTTGTCATTTCAGTTCTGATCCTCCTGGGACATTTATAATCAAGTCCATAAAAATGACTAATGAGTGCCTATGTGTCAACCAAGGTAACTACTTAAACATCTGCTTTTGTTAGATTTTGTTTTGTATTGTCCTTGTCTAAAAGTGCACTGCCTAAGAGCCATTCCTTCTAAGCCTCTTTGTTGCTTAAATTTGGCCAAAAGGGTCTAGTTGGCACTGACTCCCACCTGATCTGCTCATTATTCCCTCCCAATGTGGGACTGAAACCAAACAAACAGAATCCAGGAAAAAGCAGCCAATCAAGAAAGATCTTCAGTCTGCAGCCATACCACCCTGAATGTACCCGATCTTGTCTGATCTTGGAAGCTAAACAGGGTCAGGCCTGGTTAGTACTTGGATGGAAGACAGATCTTCAGAAGAGACTGTTCGGAGACTAACAATTTGGAGACAAAGTGGGGAATGCCATCAAAGTTCCAATGGAGTCATTGGTGCCAGACCTCTCAAAGATAACCAAGGCCAAGAGGATTAAAGAAATGGTTCTTATGCCTGTGTGGCTATCTGACATTAAAGCTTTGCCAGACACAAACTTACATTTTTACACAGGGTCTTCTACTTAAATAGAGACAAAATAACTATTTTTACTGGATCTAAACATGTCCTTTAATACTTAAAGATGGTGTTTTTAACTTTAAAAAAGTTTTCTTGGACATATATACTGACAGTATATTGTTGCCAAGGTAATTCTACTCAGTTAAAAAAAAAAAAAAAGGAGAGATATGATATATAAAAAAATTTAAAAAAAACTACTCCAACCCAGTTGTATGGGTCCCCATCTAGTAATGTTGGCAGCTCTTAGGACTGTTGAAGTTACAGGAGTCACTCCCGGGACTCATCACTCCTGAATAAAAGGACAGGCACCCCTGCAGAGCCCAACGTCTGACAGGCTCTCCATGATTCAACTAATACCCCTCAGATTAAGGTTCCAGAGAACTTCACAACAGCATGCCATCACTGTTGAGATCTCCAGCCCTGCCCCAGCCACATCCCGGAAGCTGGTTGGTCAATGCACGGCAAAAGCCTGAGGATTCATTCACCAGGACACAGATGTATCCTCTTCTCTGTCACCCATACCTTATCCTGCTGATTAGCATTGTGCAATCTGTTTACTCGAGGACTGGCTGTCACTGCTCCCCAAGATTGAAATGTAAGCCAGAGATTACTGCTGGCCTTCTGTTATCTCCTCATAGTAGGAAGCCTTACTGCTGTTTGGTGTGGTCCGCCCAGACTCTAGTCTCAGGCATGAGGTCTCTGATGTGTTATTGCCTTCTGACTCTGCTACATTTTGAGGTTGTCCAATTGGGAGGCTGGGATGACTGCTCGGCCTGCATAAGGCCGCCTTCCTTCCAGGGAAAACTGAGGTATGCCTTCACCTTTTATCAGTATCTGTCACCCGTGTGCAGCATATCAATCTCTGAATGCACCAGGAGAGGGATGATTTACTATAAAGAAAGCTGATAGCCTAACTGGGTTACAAAAAACAAAGACATTATAGGGCATATGGATTGCTGGGAGAAAGACAGGGACACTTTAAAGTCATAAAACAGTGGAGGAAATAAACCTCCTTGGGCCACCCTACCCTTCTACCCCACTCCCATATCAGTTTACTAAAGGGAGAGCCACAGATCTAGAGAGGCCACCCAGAGGTGATTACCTAGGTGGACCTGGGCCAATAAAAGACATTGATCTGCCACCACCATGACCCCCATTAAGGCTTCCTTCTAGGACAGGAAACCTTAACTTGAAATCTCAACTGTACAGCTACCGCCATTCAATGTACAGTTGACAGGCTGTGGTGCACCAGCCTGGGATTCTTCCTTGTCTGAGGAACCCTTGCTTACCAGTACTTGCCAGCTGACTGGAAGGGCATTTGCACATTAGCATTCCTCACCCCAGATAAACATAGTGCCTAACAATCAGACACCCCCACCTTTAATGGCTCATGTGTGGTCAAAGAGAGCTACCCAATTCATACCTTTATTAATGGGACTGGGGATAATGACTGGGAAAGGAACAGGCATAGGAGGGACTGCCTCATCAGCCGCCTACTATAATCAATTATCTGTGGACCTAACAAATGACATAGAACAAGTGGCTAGGTCTATAGTGACCATGCAGGACCAGCTAAACTCTCTAACATCAGTAATCCTCCAAAATGAGAGTGGGTTGGATTTACTCACTGCCAAGAAGAAGGGCTTTGACTTTTCTTAAACACAAAGTGTTGTTTTATGTAAAGCAGATAGAAAGTCAGAGATACAGCTGACTCCATTGTCTGGCCCTCTCCTTATGCTTCCATTGGCACTTATGTTTGGTATGTGCCTTCTAACACTGTAACTAACTTCATTACCTCGCAATTGGAAGTGATAAAGTTACAGCTCCTGGTAACACAATATAGGTCTTTGGGATAAAAAAAAACCTTATTAGATTTCTAAAGTCTAGTGTTGATGCTTGTCCACAAGTGGAAAAAGCATCAAAAGGGGGGAATGAAGAGGAAGATAGCCTTGAAACAGGTTTGTAAAACATGGTAAACTGTCAATTAAAAGCTGTAACCTCAGACAGAGCTGTGAGGAATTGCCCATTAGAGCCATGCAAAAGTTTGGGACCAAGATGAAAGGCACCATGCAGAGATAAGCACCCATTCCTGCCTTCCTTTGTCTCCACTTGTAAATAAACTTTCCAAAGCAGGCCTCCCCCGCTGCTCTTATCTAAACCTTAGGTCTCTAACCCACTACTATCCCTACTTTATGGGAGAGCACATTCCTTGTAACCTGATACCCTGCACTGCCTTTTAAATATCCTGTGAATCCTTTGTTCGGGGCTCAGACACTGGTACACGTCTAGGCCCGCTAGCGTAAAAATTAAAATCTGAGTTCTCCACTCCTCCGAGTGTTGCTTGGTTTCTCCTCTGACAATATTGCCACAGCAGTTATAGTATTGGCTTTATGAAGTAGTGTATTAATAGAGTTTTGTCAGAAAGAGAGATTTAGTGTAAAAAGAGGAGAAAGACAGAGAGAGAGAGTGAGAGAAAGAAGAAGAGAAGGAAGGAGAGAAATTGTGGTAAAACAACTACATTTTAATAGTCAATTTGTTTATTTATTAAAAGAATGAATCCCAAGGACTTTTATTTCTTTCAATACTTTATGGTGGAATTTGGCTTTTTAAAGGTACCCTTGCCAGTTAGTGTGAATTTAGAGTGTCTGCTACTCTTCAGTTGGATACTTAACCATTTTCATTTTCATATTTTGCCAACCATTACTTTCGGTTACTCTAAACAGAGGTAGTCAGCACAAAGAATTATAAATACCAAATAAATGGTACAGATTTGATGATCAAATTCCAAATTTCCTTGTTCAAAACTATAAAACCAAACTAAAAACTACTTTTATGGACTTTGGTATTTAATTATCTAAAAGCACAGAAATATATTATCATCCTGAAAATGTTTTATTATAAAATTTGTACAAGTAATGTATGTTTTCAAATTCCAAAGCTCTCTTCTAATATTGTTTTCATAATGAAATTTATTTAAGTCAAATATAACCATAATGTAGAGTAATCTGTCTTCTGAACCACAAAGTGAATGTGGAGAATAAATTCATTATTTGTTCTTCAACAGATCTCCTTTTCATCTTGGTACTACAGACAGAGTAATTTTTTTTCTCTGACTACATTGATAAAGAATCTGAACTAATTTTCAGTAAAATGAGAAGTCTTTAAAAGTATGGTTTTATCATCTTTTGCAGTCACCTTCATTTCCAAGTGCACCTCCTTAAATCCTACCTTTAATTCTAATAAGGCATTGTTTGCACTCTACTACCAAGCATAAGATGGTATGTGTGCATATTGAAATTATCTAAAGAAAAATATTTTTCAATAATTCCTTGACATATCTTGTTTTCTGGTGTGCTGATTGTTTTTGCGTTTTTTATTTTGTACCTTAGTTTTATAATATATTGAACAAGAGTAGAATTCTGTAAGTAAAAGCTCTTCTTTGGTTAACTTTATACTTCAATGACTTTTCAATGTGATCTTTCTTTTGTAGAACTAGTCTTTTCCAATGGTCTAGAAACTGGGTTGTTTAAAAATAATCCATATGGCAAAATAAGTATCTGTGGAGGAAGTAAATACTTACATATGTTTTAGACAACTGATGCAGAGAAAATCAGCTGCAAACCCAAAATAAAGCAGAGTTTATGTCTCCCAGAATGTTTCTTTATATTTATTTAGCGTTGTAATTTCTTAAGTCCTGTTTTTACAACAATTTGAACATTTTTATTCTGTTTTGTCCTGTCATGCTTTGTTTGTCTTTATCACAAAAATCCTATAATAGGTGATTCCTACTTAAATAGGAAATGAAGATGTGGAGTTTCAAACCTGCCCTCTGAAAAGCGTGTCAGGACTCTTTCTCTCTTAGTTGCATGCAATGACTTTCATGCTCTAGCTGAGACTTCTGCACAGGCCTCATCAGCACAGTTAGTGTGAAATAGGGCAAAATTTCATGTATATTACCAAAGAAAATTTATGTAAGCATAGTACTTCACTTCCTATGTTTCTGAATTATTCAGTAAAATATATATTTAACACAGAAAACTGAATTTAACATAGAAGCAGTTTGGTTTTTATTTTATTTTGTTGGTGGCACAATGGTTTGAACTGAGAGCTTTGCACTTGCTAGACAGGCACTCCATCACTTGAGCCATGCCCCAATTCTTTTTCTTTAATTATTTTTCAGATACAGTCTTACACTTTTTGCACATACTGGCACTGGACCTCACTCCTCCTGCCTACACTTCTGGTAAGGCTGGGATCACAGAGGTGCACCACCATGTACCACATGCTTTTGAGATACAGTCTCACCAACTCTCTTTCCACCTTAGAATGACTTTAAAGCAATATCCCCCTGATCTATACCTCCCAAGTGGCTAGGATTACAGGTGTGAGCCATTATTGAAGACTGATAAATGCACATAATTTCTAAGTAATTTTAGAAGGAAGAAAGTATTTTTATCTTCTTGATCCTTGAGAAAAGTGAAAGCACTTCTTATGGAATAGATACATCACAAAATCAATTGTTAATTTAGGATAACATGCTATTTATGTTTTTAAAAGATGATCTATATCATTGTGAGTGTCAAATGATGAGTATTATACCTGAGTGTCATGGTGAGTGTTATCACAACGAAACTGTTTCAAGGGTTTTGAAAATTATACTCAGTTACGAATTCATACCACATTGAGACACAAAATGTTTTATGAAGACTCCCTGCATTATCTTTAACCTTGTGTGTCTTTTAATATACAGTCCCTTTCCATCCACACAGTTCTGGTGACCATTCATTTCTTTCTCTTCCATAGTTTTATGTGTATCCATTTGTTACCTTTCTATGAACCTTTACAAACAGAATTACACCACATCTGACCTAAGCATAATGCTTTTGAGATGTGTATATTCATTACATTTGTTTGATCAAATACTCAGTTGATATGCATTTGAATAGTTCCCAGTTTTGAATGTTATGAGAAGAGCTGCTGTCAGTTCATCTTTGTCAAAGGAGCAAAGACATTACAATGAGTTAAAAAAAAACAGTTTTTTCATAAATGATATTGGAACAATTGGACAAATGTGCAAAAAGTGAATATACACAGACCCTTCACAAAAATTAAGTCAAAATGGATCATCTTTTAAAAATCTGCTCTGCAAAAGTCAAAACCAAGAGAATGAAAGTTAGTCCAAAATGGGGAGAAAATATTTGCAAACTATATATGTGATAGAACATTGTTCTCTACAATACACAAAGAATTATTAAATCTCAACAATAATTAAATGAACAACTTAAAAAATAGCCAAAGATCTTTACAGATACCTCCTTAAAGAAAATATACAAGGCATGTCTGAAAAAAACTGCAATTTGCTGTCCTTCATTAAGGACTGCAAATTGCAATAATGTGACACATTCACAAACCTATTACTATGTCAAAATCCAGAAAACTAACCATACCAAAAGCCATCCAGGATGTGGAGTTTGTGTCTCACTCATTGCTTATGGGACTGGAAAGTGGTACAACCACTTTGAAAGATAACTTGTGCAAAGATAACTCTTGCAAAGCTAAATATATCCTGACAGTACAATGCAGCAATTGAACTCATACTTTAAAAAGCAATTGAAAACAGGTCTCTGCACAAAAACTTGGACATGGATCTTATTAGAAATTTATTTATAATTGTCCAAAATTCAAAACAATCAAAATGTCCTCAGTAGATAAATGGATAAACTGTGGTACATGCAGACATAGAATATTATTTAATGCTGCAAAGAAATGTACTATCAAGCCATGAATCATCATGGGAAAAATTTAATACAAATGAAAAGAAATGAGAGAGGATCCAAGATGGCGACTAGGGTGCAGAAGCAGAAAGCCTAGGCTCTGTGACTTCAAAACCTCCCTGAGACACTGGAGCCACACTTGCATAACTCTGACTGCTTCTGGCCAAAATAATAATTGCTAAAAACTGGATGCTGGAAAAAATTCAAAGACTGACTCACAAATCAGTCTTTAATTGCACCAAACAGGTTCAACCCACTCCACAGTCAGCAAGGTGGATCCAGCTCAGGGAAACCCTCCTTCTCCATGGTGATTTTTTTTCTTTCCTTCTCTTCTCCTCCTCCATCAAGCAGAAATAAAGCACTAACCAGAATCAAACTTTCAAAACCCTGAACCCTTAGACTAGGGAAAGCTTCTCCACAACTTGTTATACTGAGAAAACCTGAGGACTGCCACTGCCATCAGCTCCAAACCTGCCTGTGAGACATTCAACAGACCAAATAGGTGAGAGCCACACATCACACAAAGTTCCCCCAGTCACCCCCAGGACAAACCAGCCCAAGCCCTAGGCAGACTGACCCCCCGAAAAGAACACCTGAACAACAAATAGTGAACTGTCATCTAGCATAACAGCAGAGGGGGCAGGAATGTTGAAAGTGCACCAGAGATAGGTGGACTGGAAAAGAGCTAATCTCAGCATGAACTATCAGTAAACAAACACTGGAAAGGCAGGAAGGCAGACAGTGTGGGCAATAAGCCACTCCCCCCAAAGCAGGGCAGGTAGCAGATCACAGAGCTCAACTCCTAAGCCAGTGAACAGCTCCCGAAACCAAACTGTCCAGCAAAACTGAAAAACAAAGAGCAAGCCTTCATAACACACTGATGGCAGAGGGGGCTGATGGAACACTGAATCTGCCCAGAGAAAGGGGGATGGGCAAAAAATAAGTCACCACTGCAGAAATCCCAGTAAACAAGCACAGCAAAAACCCACCTCCAAAACAAGGCAGGTAGTGGACTACAGAGCTGGTCTCCTGAACCACAGGGCAGCATTCAAACTTAAATTGCCCCACCTCCACCTCACTGGGGGAGGAGCTGACCAAGCAGCCACAGCTGAAGGGTAACACAGCTATCAGCTGAGGAAATTAATATCTCTGACCGCTCTACTTGATCTGGCAAAGCTACCTCACCTCACAATTTCAATTTAACTGGTAGACAGAACAAAACACTACTCACAAGCCAATCACCTGGTGAGACCACATCAGAGCTTCTGTTTATGTACAAATACCAGGACTGGATGCCAGAGGAGTAACTCCAGAACTTAAACTAAGACTGAAATTTTATTGTTCCTGAACCTGGTGGGGTTTTTTATTTGTTTTGTTTTCTTTTGTTTGTTTGTTTGTTCTGTTTTTGTTTGTTTATTTGTTCATTTTTTCCCATTGATTTCTTTGGGGGCTTTTTGTTTGTTTTGTTATTATGGATTTTCTATTTTTATTTCTATTTCCATTATCTTTTTTTCTTTCTATACTATCAGCTTTACCATTATCATCTTCTCATACCTCCTCTCACTGCCTTCACTCTCCCTCCTTCTCCTGTGCTAAAATCCATTGTTCTCCTCCCCAACAACTCATTCTGCCCCTTCACACCCACTCTGTCCCCCAGCCTTCCCTTCCCCTTCATTCTCCCCCAATCTGCCACCAGACTACCCCTCCCTCCTACACACTCATCACCCACTTACCAACCTACTATATCAACTTTACACAGCCCCAAACCCCTGCAATCCCTAACACAATCACCCTCTACTACAACAGAAATACACCGAAACACACACAAGGACCATGAAAACCAGCAGCTCCCACACTGCTTCCCCCACTCACTCAACCCACTTCCCACCTCCTCCTTTAGTGCCACCCAATCCAACTTCCAAAATTTCTATAGCTACCCTTACAAATGTTAACCCCACAACTCCCACTGCTTGTAGATATTACCACTAAGTGATCTTCTACATAATATATAAAATACTGGTCGAATGTTGAGCCTGTGAATTAGTTATTACTAAATTGCACCCAGAGCAGGGACAGAAATAGCAAACCAACATAGCTAAAAACTCAAGCCAGCCACAAAACAAAAATTAAAGCAAGGGAAAGAAAACAGGTGATTAAAACCAACAACTAGCAAATCAAGAACAGTTACAAATACCAAATAGAGCAATGGGAAACAGAAAAAGGGATGGAAACCACTCTACCCCCCAAAATAATTTAATACAGGATTCAAAATGAAATGAAGAAAATGGATATCCAGCTCCAGATTCCAACAAAACAAAGATAAATGATACCAAGGAACAAAGTGATGTCCACAAAAACATCCTCAAAGAAGAAATCCTGCAAGTAATCACTGAGAATTTCATGGAGATGATAATAGACACGGGTAACCAAAGTGTACAGGATGCACTCAAGAAATTTCAAGGCACCAAAAATAAAGAATATGAGAAGACATAGAAAGAAATAATGGAATTCACAGGAGCCCTAAATGCATAACAAAGTGAAACAGAGAACACTATAAATAGGGAGATAAATTAACTAAGTATGAAAATAGAAAATATTAGAGAGAAAGTGACCCATGATATGAAAAACCTCAGAAAAAAGAATGAAACAGAAACACAAAACACAGTGGAAGGCTACTCCAAGTGGAAGACAGAATATCAGAGCTCAAAAATGAAATAGAAATTA
This sequence comes from Castor canadensis, assembly GCF_047511655.1. NCBI lineage: Eukaryota > Metazoa > Chordata > Mammalia > Rodentia > Castoridae > Castor > Castor canadensis. The sequence continues at coordinate 101,777,029 of NC_133392.1, read as the reverse complement.
AAGGAAAGACTGAAGAACTGTTAGTCAAACAACTCAAGACATGTGAAAGGAATATGCAAGAACTAACAACTCTGTCAAAAGATGAAACCTGAGAATCATGGGCATTGAAGAAGGAGAAGAGGTCTAAGCAAAGAGATTCATAATAAATTCAATAAAATAATAACAGAAAATTTCCCAAATCTAGAGAATGTTAAGCCCTGAATGGTACAGGAGGCCTCCAGGACACCAAACAGACTTGACCAAAGTAGAACTTCCCACAACATATTATCATTAAAACAACAAGCACAGAGAATAGAGAAAGAATATTGAAGGCTGCAAGAGAGAAAAACAAATAACATATAAAGGTAAACCCATAAAAATCACAGCAGCTTTCTCAATGGAAACTTTAAAAGCAAGAAGGGCATGGAGTGAGGTATATTGGACAATGAATGAAAATAACTTCAAACCTAGGATACTCTACCCAGCAAAATTATCACTCAAAATAGATGGAGCAATAAAAGTCTTCTATGATAAGCAGACTCTAAAACAATATATGACCACCAAGCCACCATTACAAAAGATTCTTCAAGGAAATCTGCACACAGAAAATGAAAGCAAACAAAACCACAAAAGGACAGACAGTATCAAACCACAAGAAAAGTAAGGACAGGAATGGGAGAGTAACATTGATTCAGCCAGACAATCAAACTTTTAAGCAACAAAAACAACTACATGACAGAAATCACCACATACCTATCAATATTAACAATGAATGTCAACTGGATTAAAAAGGAAGATCCAACAATCTGTTGTTTACAGGAGACCCATCTCATTGACAGAAACAAACACTGGCTTAGGATAAAAGGCTGGAAGAAGATTAACCAAGACAATAGCCCCTCAAAACAGGCAGGAGTAGGGATACTTATCTCAGACAAAGTAGACTTCAAACCTACATTGATCAAATGAGATAAAGAAGGACACTCCATACTAACAAAAGGGGAAACAGACCAAAATGAAACAACCATCATCAACCTATATGCACCCAATGTCAGTGTACCCAATTTCATCAAACGTAATTTAAAGGATTTAAAAGCACATATAGATTCCAATACAGTGGAAGTGGGAGACTTTAAAACCCCTCTATAACCAATACATAGGTCATCCAAACAAAAAACCAATAAAGAAATTCTAGAACTATATCACAGTATAGGTCAAATGGACCTAGTTGATGTCTACAGAATATTTCATCCAACATCCACACAGTACAGATTCTTCATAGCAGCCTATGGAACTTGCTGCAAACTTGATCATATCTTAAGGCATAAAGCAAGCCTCAGTAAATATAAGAAAATAAAAATAATCCCAGGCAATTTATCTGTTCACAGTGCATTAAAACTAGAACTCAACAACAAAAACAGTAGTAGAAAACATGCAAACAATTGGAAGCTGAACAACACACTACTCAATGACGAATGGGTCATCGATGAAATAAAAAAGGAAGTTAGAAGGTTCTTGGAAGTTAATGAAAATGAAAACACGACCTATCAGAACCATTGGGACTGCAAATACAGTACTAAGAGGAAAGTTTATAGCCATGAGTGCATATATTAAAAGGACAGAAAGATGTCAAATCAATGACCTAATGCTACATCTCAAATTCACAGAAAAACAAGAATATGCAAAATCCAAAACAAGCAAAAGAGAGAAACAATATAATTAAGGGTGGAAATTAATTAAATAGATTCCAAAAAAAAAAAACCATACAAAAGTCAACAAAACAAAAGGTGTGTTCTTTGAAAAAATAAATAAGATTGACAGACCCCTAGCAAATCTAACTAAAATGAGGAAAGAAAAAACCCAAATCAATAAAATCATAAACACAAAAGGGAAGATACAAACAAACACCATAGAAATCCAGGGAATCATCAGAGACTACTTTGAGAACCTATATTACAATAAATTTGAAAATCTTGAAAAAATAAATTTCTAAAGCCTAATGACAATCCAAACTTGAGCCAAAAGGATATTAACCACCTAAATAGATTTATACCACAAAATGAAATTGAAGCAGCAATAGTCTCCCAAAAAAGAAACGTCCAGGACCTGATGGATTCTGTGTTGAATTCTATCAGACTTTTAAAGAACTAATACCAACTCTCCTTAAACTTTTCCAAGAAACAAAAAGGGAAGGAATACTGCCTAAGTCATTCTATGAAGCCAGTATTACACTTATAACAAAACCAGACAAAGACACATCTGAAAAGGAGAACTCCAGGCCAATCTCCTTTATGAACATTGATGTAAACATCCTCAATAAAATAATGGCAAACAGAATCCAACCACATATTGGAAAGATCATTCACCATGACCAAGTTGGATTCATCCCAGGGATCCAGGGGTGGTTCAACATATGCAAATCTATAAATGTAATGCAGTACATTAATGGAAACAAAGACAAAAACCACTTGATCATCTCAACAGATGCTGAAAAAGCCTTTGACAAGATCCAACACCACTTCATGATAAAAGCTCTAAGGAAATTAGAAATAGTATGAAAGTACCTCAACATTATAAAGACTACATATGACAAACCTATAGCTAACATCATAGTTAATGGAGAAAAACTGAAACCATTTCCCATAAAATTGAGAAGGAGATAAGGGTGCCCACTTTCCCCACTCCTATTCAACATAGTCTTGGGATTCCTAGTTAGAGCAATAAGGCAAGAAGACAAAATAAAAGGAATACAAATAAGTAAAGAAAATATCAAAATATTTTGCAGATGACATGATCCTATATCTCAAAGACCCAAGAAATTCTACCCCAAAAGTCCTAGACATCATAAACAGCTATAGCAAGGTGGTAGGATACAAATCAATTTACAAAAATCATCAACTTACTTATACACTAACAATGAACAAATTGAGAAAGAATATATGAAAACAATTCCATTTATAATAGCCTCAAAAAAAATCAAACACCTAGGAGTAAACTTAACAAAGGATGTAAATGACCTCTACAAGGAGAACTACAAACCCCTGAAGAAAGAGATTGAGGAAGTCTACAGAACGTGGAGGGATCTCCCACACTCTTTGATTGGTAGAACCAACATAGTAAATGGCTATACTACCAACAGCAATCTACATGTTTAATGCAATTTCCATCAAAATCCCAATGACATTCATCACAGAGATTGAAAAATCTACCCTAAAGTTCATTTGGAAATACAAGAGACCACGAATAGCCAAGGCAATACTCAGCAAAAAGAGTAATGCTGGAAGTATCACAATACTGAACCTCAAACTATATACAATGCAATAACAATAAAAACAGCACAGTACTGGCACAAAAACAGATATGAAGACCAGTGGAACAGAATAGAGGACACAGCTCTGTCCACTTTACTTTTGACAAAGGCACCAAAAACATATGATAGAAAATCGATAGCCCTTTAACAAATGCTGCTGGAAAAAGTAGTTACCTGCTTGCAGTAAAAGGAAACTAGATCCATGTTTATCACCTTGTACTAATATAAACTCAAAATGGATCAGAGACCAAAACTGTGATGTTAGTACAGAAAAGAGCAGGGAATACTCTGGAAGCAATTAGTATAGTCAAGAACTTCCTCAATAGAACCCCAGCAGCTCAGCAAACTTAGAAAAAGGATAGAGGATGGGCATATGGGACTACATGAAATTAAAAAGCTTCTACACAACAAAAGAAATGGTCCCTAAACTGATGAGACCACCCACAGAGTAGGAAAAAATATTTGCAAGCTATACATCAGACAAAGGACTGATAACCACAATATATAGGAAACAAAAGACTAAATTCTCCCCAAATCAATGAACCAATAAAGAAATGGGCAACTGAACTAAACAGAACTTTTTCAAAAGGAGAAATCCAAATGGTCCAAAACCACATAAAAAAAATGCTGTCCATCTCAGCCATAAAGGAAAGGCAAATCAAAACCACACTAAGATTCCACCTCACACCTGTTAGAATAACTCATCAAAAATATCACCACCAACAAATGTTGGTGAGGATGTGGGGAAAAAGGAACCCTCATACACTGCTGGTGGGAATGAAAACTAGTACAACCACTCTGGAAAACGATATGGAGGCTTCTTAAAAAACTAAACATAGATCTGCCATATGATCCAGCAATACCACTACTAGGGGTATATCCAAAGGAATGCTACTCAGGTTATTCCACAGGCTCCTGCACACCCATGTTTACTGCATCACTATTCATAACAGCCAAGTTATTGAAAGAGCCAAGATGCCCCACTACTGATTAAGAAAACATGGTATTTATATATAATGGAATTTTACTCAGCCATGAAGAATGAAATCTTGTCATTCTCAAGTAAATGGATGGAACTGAAGAACATAATTTTAAGTGAAATTACCCAGGCTCAGAAGGCCAAAAATGGTATGTTTTCCTTCATATGCAGACTTTGACCTAAAACAAATGCAGTAATATTATTGGACATGGATCACATGCTAAGAGGAGAACACATACAGGAGGAATAGGGAAAGGCAGGCAATCCAAAACTTGAAAGTGTTTGATGTGCCCACTGTAGCAGAGCTAATATAATAACCTTAAAATGACAGTGGTCACTATGGGAAGGTGACCAGGAAGTAGTAAAGAGGTCTGGTAGAGATGAACCAATGTGGGTTGTAAAACACATGTGCATGGAAGCAATGCTAAGAATCTTTCTGTACAGGTAGCCTCATCTCTAACAAGCAAAAACACTGCGTCCTTCTTATTATTGTTTATGTCTTCTCTTCAACAAAATTGGAGAAGAGGGCAGAAGAGGTTCTGCCTGGAAGTGAGGGGATGGAGGAGAGAGAGAGGGGTTGGGGGACAGTGGGGAGAAATGGATTAAACAATGTATGCACATATGAATAAATGAATAAATAAACCAAAAAGATGAAAAGAAATGAAAGAAGCTGAGTAGGCAGCTTTATATCATATAATTCAACTGTAAATGGCAAAAACCTGTTGACACAGTAAAAAAGATCAGGTATTTCCAGGAATTATGAAGGAATGAGGGATAAATACACAAAACACAGACCTTGTGCATGAAACTGTAAGGCACTATAAATGTATATTCATGTTATTATTCATTTGTCCAATTAATAGAATATGTAAGAATAAGGCTGTCCTCTGCTTTAACAAAGATTTGTAATTGTAGGTTTCTTGATACTATCGTGGTCAATGTTGATGGGGGGAGGCTTTAAGTGTGGGAAAAGATGGTATAGGGAAAAGAGCTCTCTGTATCTGTCTTTCAATTGAGCTGTGAACCTAAAACTTGTATTCAAAATACTTAAAAAACTTTTTTTTTAATTCTGTTGTTGGCCCAAGTTTACAGGCTGACCTGTCATTTTGGATAAAAAACAGAAATGAGAATGCTTAACTGAATGAGAAGTGTTGCAGTTAACATTTTATTAAACTGCCAACTTTGTATCTGAAATCCCTAACCCGTATGTACTCCCACCAGCAGTGAGAGATTGTTCCAGTTGTTCTATGTCCTCATCAGCATTTGGTATCATCAATCTTTTTAATTCTAGCTGTTCTAGGAGGGCTGTGGTACTATAGCAATGATATGTTACATTGTACTTCCTTAATGACTAATGATATTGAACATCTTTTCACCTTATTAATTGTTACTGCTATACCTTTTTTGTGGAAGATTTTGTTCAAATTTTTATTTTGCTTACTGCTATTTAGTTGTTTGTCTTATTATTGCCTTGTAAGAATTTTCTACGTACTCTAAAAAAGAACTCTGCATCACCATTATGGATTGAACATAAAATGTCTCCTATGAGCTCATGTATTGAATAGCTATTTGGGGAGGTGGTGGAAACTTTTGGGGTTGGGACCCAGATGGAGGAAATAGTTGACCCTGGCCATCTCTTCTTTCTCTGACTCCTGTCCTACATGAGTCGAGTAGCCTCTGCCACTTGATCCCAGTGCCCAGATATTCTGCTTCAACACAGATGCAGAATGAGTAGAACCGGGACCGTGGACTAAGACATCTGAATCTGTGAGCCACAATAAACCCTTGCTCTTTTCTTAAAATGTTAATTGGGGGAGGGTAATGAGGTTTGGATTCAGTGCCTTGTGCTTGTTAGGTAGGTACTCTACCACTCAAACCACAACACTCAAAGCTTGGTGGCTTCATTTATTTTACAGGTAGGGTCTCCTGTTCTGTGCCCAGGGTGACCTTAGACTGAGATCCTCCTATTTATGACATCCCTTGTTCCTGGGTCTACAGGATTCCACCACTAGACTGGGCTCATTGATTGAGATCAGGTCTCATTAACTCTTTACTCTGCTGGCTTCAAGCCACAATTTTCCCAGTCTCTGCTTCTCAAGTAGCTAGGATTACTGGTTTGAACCACCACTCCTGGCACTTCCTCTTCCTTTAAATCGTTTCTCTCTGGTATTTGGTCACGGAGATAAAAGTCTGATAAACACTATCACTTTTGTGTTATACAAGGTAAAGTCTATGTCTTATAATATTAATAATTATGGGTAACATCTTTAAGAACAGGTTTTAATTTTGATGAAATACACTAATTTATCACTTTCCTAAAATAGTTTGTTTTTGTAATTTTATTTAATTTTTTTTTTGCCTAAGCAAGTCATCATTATGAATATATGGCTTATTGTTGACATTTCATAGTTTTAGTTCTTTTGTGCTACAATTCATTTTTTAGTTAATAATTATATACAATTTGGGGCAGGAGTTGAGGTTTGTTATTTTTTTGTTTTTGTTTTTTGCTCTATGTTCATTTTGTCCAGTACCATATGTTGAAAAGACTTTTCTTCTCTCGTTCACACACCCAACTAACTTTTCTGAAGACATATTTACCACATATGTGTGGGTCTATTTCTTGGCTTTCAAATCGGTTATGTTGTTAGATATTTATTTCCCATAAGTCAAAACCATACTGTCTTCACTACCATATATTTACAAGAGTTCAAGAGTCAGGTTATTATAAATGTTCCCTTTTCATTCTTCATATATAACATCTTATTGGCAGAACAATATACTTAAAATATGTCCATTTATAGATATGAAAAAAGAAATAATACCATCAGTTGTATAAATAAATTGGAGACTTAATTAACCAGATAATAATGAACTTAACATTTGATAGATACAAAAAGAAAACACAGCTAAGTCTTACCACACAAATACAGAAGGTGAAGACTTTTGCCAAGATTGAAGGAAATGTCAGTACTACACCAAAAAAAAAAAAAAAAAAAAAACAGCATACAATAAAATGAAGGATGATTTCTGGGACCCTTATCAGGATAATTAATTTAATGCTACACTAAAAACACATAGGGTAAGCACTTCCCACATTAGACTTTTTTTGTATAAACAAGTTCTCACAATATCATGTTGAATGATTTTGTGTACAGGTGACTGGAATCAAACATTGGCTTTACTTATGTGAAGTTTATTTATTACTATCAAATAATGGTGGTTCCTTCATAATATGGGATATGTTCATATTCTTGAAAGGAGGGCTCCCAGGCATTCAAACAAGATGGAATATGGAAAAGAATGCTTCTCAGGTCTTCTTTGAGGAAAAACCCTTCTCCAGATTCTACATTTTTATCTACAAAGAAGCATCATTTCCAGAGTACTCTCCTTTACATCTCATTAGGCCAGACTTATCTTTCTACCTCATTTAAGCCAATCACTAGTAGTTGGACAGAGAATTTGGCAGGTAGTAGATGTGTGATGGTGGTTAGCAGGCAAGCTGTACACTAAAGAGTGCTTTTAGGGTTGTTGTCTATTGAAAAAGGGGAAGTAGGCACAACAGAGTGTAAGTGAGACTGCAATACAGCAGCATGAAAGTCTCCTCTGACACACACAGAGATCTGGGAATAGAATACTCAGTCTTTTCAGCCTTTTCAAGTTAGGGTGAAGGTTCTGGACTTCTATCGGTTCCAACCAATTAAGCCTCGTATTCAGGCTGCTTAGTTAAAATAACTGTCTTGATCCAATACAATCCCAAAGAAGAATGGTAGTTGAGGTGTGACTTTTGGCCATATATCTGATATCCCTGAAAATGGTCCTGGGTTACATATTACCAAAATAAAATAAAAATGAAGTTGTCATTATTTGTCCCAAACTTCCTGTAGTTTTGCAATTCAAGGAAGCAATTTTTACTTGGTAGACTGTTGCAAATGGTGGGTCTCTCTCTCTCTCTCTCTCTCTCTCTCTCTCTCTCTCTCTCTCTCTCTCTCTCCTTAGTCCACCCTGTATCCCTTTCCTTTCATACATTGTTAATACACTAGCAGATATCTGCAACTGTAATATTTCTGTGAAATAAAATCTTAGAATGAGCTCCATAAAGTATTCCAGAATTTTATGATTAATGGTCCCTGGGAAAAAAAACAGCATAAAGAGCCTTCAGTGCCCCTGGCTCTCCATTTACTTCAAGCCAAAAAACAATTAGAAAAAGGGAAACTATATCATGCAACAATAATATTATACAAATGTAGTAATTTTTGTTAGCTTTGGTACAGACAATTGCTGGATGTTTGAACTTTGAGAAATTATTTCACATCTTTGAACCTTAATTTCCTTCCTTTTAATCAGAAAATACAATACCGAAATACCAAGTTGTAGAATTGGGAGGAAATCTATGGTATCTACAATTTCATATATAAATACTAAGAAATTAATAAAATGAATTACCTTGCATTCCATGAATGACCTTAGAAAATGTTTTTCAACTTCTAGTCCTATAATAACCAATTTTTTAAAAAACTTAATAATATAATTTATTCATTGCACATTTATTTGTTCAAAATATCATCCTGCATATGCCTTTTCTTTTTCTCAACTGATATTTCCAGAACCTTCTCCAACATCAAACTAGAGGGCTGGAGGTCTAGAATTCTTTGCATCTCTAAACTCATTATCAACCATCTACCTCTTTCTCTCCCCCTCTCTCTCTGTTTCCCTTTCTCATCCCTCCCTCTTTATGTTTCTGTCTGTCTCTGTCCCTGTCTCTGTCTGTCTCTCTCCCTCTCTCTTTCACACACACATACATACACACATGTGCATATATATATATATGCATATATAAACATATTCTGCCTCTCTCTGATCCTTACTGCTATCATCCTAATTGTGCTAATCTATCTCTTCTTTTCTTCAGCTCTATCCTTCAAATATATATTGAAACAATCTGTTCTAATTCAACCATATCAATTTTAGGACTAATGTTCTTCATTGAATAGTATTGCTTATGTGGTGATGAATAAGTGTGTTAACATTGTTGGCTGGAGTTTTCATTATCTGATCCCTTCATTCTTCATCAGTTTCACTGATATTATGCCTTCATCTTTCACAGTTTAGCTTTCAAAAGAAGTCGTGTAATTACTCACACATGGCATACTCTGTCTTATTATTTTCATTTCTTCATGAACAGCAATCTTATTAAACAGTCATACACTAAATTTCTATCATAAACCATCTGTGCAAATAATTCAATGTTGGGCTTGGCATGGGTGTGAAGATGTTAAAGCACTCTCTGACATCGTTTATTGTTAATATTTGTGGAAGCTCTTGAACTAGTCAAGATACATATTCTTCCCTGTTTATATCTGCATAAGTAATAGAAATAATCATTGATTCTTTGCTTTAGTACTTTAGTTCAAAATCGTTCAGCTTAGACATGGGGACAGACTGGAGAAAATTATGCATAGATCAACTTATTTGAGTTGATGTTAACCTTAATATTTGTAAAAAATTTTTAGTAACTCAGAATAACAGAGGATTATCTCTCTTTTTTATTGTATTAAGATACACAACATGTTTTATATATATACTTACCACAGTCAAGTAATTAACACAGACACTGTCTCAGTTATGTGTGTGATAAGAGCACTTACGTTCAATTTTGACAGCAAATTTTCAGTATGCAATACAGTATTATTAATCATAGTCCTTATATTACCCATGAAATATGAAGACTCATTCATTTAACATAATTGCAACTTTATATTCTTCAACCTAGATCTCCACCTCCCATCCCCTCAACCCCTACTTCTGTTAACCACTGTTTTACTCTCTGCTTCATGTACTTGACGTTTCTTTAGATTTCATATACAAGAGATCTGAATCTTTATATTAATCACAAACATCCTTTACTTATTAATCCTCAAGAGATAGCACAGAGTTTCCAAACTTAAAGCAATTTAGTCCTTTTTGTGCTTAGAATATTACCCATCAAGTTGGATAAGCAAGCAAAAAAACAATTTATGTGCTTTTTAAATGAGTTTAGTTTTCTTTTAAATTTTTCTTATAAAAACATGCGGCATACTGAAATCAAATAAATTACCCATGAGGCAGACTCTATTCTTTCTTTTTCTGTCAACAAAACTACATTCTTTAAGACTCAGAATCACTAAGGTATAGTGTATAGAAAGCCATATGTTGGTAGAAAAAAAGAAAAATATTATTTCCTATATTATAAATCTTATTTTTCTGCCAAATTTCCATTGCAAATAAAGTAACTCACTAAACCTAACTTGTAAAAGGATTATGGTGTGAAATAGTACCAAAGATAACTGAGATTATGGTGTAATTATGAACACTTTCATAGCTAACTTTAGAGGAATTTTAATACTCTATTTAAGATTTAAATTCTTTTCAAATATTGTAGACATCTTTCAGTTAACCATAAAGGTGTTTTTGCTCTCACTTACCAAATTTTCATACTGCAATGACGATAATTGGGAAATAAATATTGGATATGAGATAAAAAAGAAGCACGAGACATTAAACCACTTGACTGATCTCACTTAGAAGGTCAGAGAATGAAAGATTTTCAGACTCTATAATATTAAGACTTACAAAAACACTATTATCAATGCTTTTGGTTTTTGAAGAATTTAATGCCCAGAGTGAATGGCAGGAATTTCCATGCCAATATATGACTGAAATAATGAATGTTCAAAGCCCACTATAGACTTAAAAACAAATGTGTCGATATTTTGGTTTGCAGTTATAGCCTCAACATGGAAAACATGAATTTTATCTGATGCATAGTACACTCAAAAATCCCTGCTAGAGTTGTAAAATTAACACTGATATTTCACTTGACAAAAATAGTATTTCTTTCACAGGAAGATGACATCCATGGCTCCCAAACACATGAAACTTGTTCTTTTTCATTTCTATATTTCCTCTAAACTTTTGTTTCATTCGGAGGTAGTGCACATATACACTTTCTTCAGACATTAAAATCTCAAGGTGAGCTGGAAAAATGCACCTGAATTTTGGCTTTTGTTGGACAGATTTCAAGGGCCTATTGTAAATACTTTTCTTCTCTATCTTATCCCCATCCTTAGTCCCAAGCAGCAAGTCATGAATTTCAAATGGTGTATCCCTTTTTCTCCTCCCAGGGATGGATATGGACAGAAAATAATGGGTGAAATACCTGTCACAGACATGTACTTATTTACTGGCCTCTTTTAGTGGATCGCACAGCTCACTAATAAATCTTATTACATTGTGGAATTAATTAAAGTAAACTTAGGAAAATTAACAAAATTTCTGTCTTTGTGATATTTACTAGTACTATTTTCTGATTCTTATTTAACATGTTTTCAGATAACTTTTGCTTCAAGGAGTATGAAATGGTCCACCTTTAAACTGCCAGTAGAAACAGGAAAGTGACCACAACTTTTCCCACACACCCAACTAAATTGTTGTCATTTTGCAGGTACTGAAACACATCTAAAACTATTCCTGAAAGTTCTAGAAGCAAGGCTGGTAGAAAGTAAGCAATCAGACTCTATACACATAGGCATCACAAAAATATGATTTAAAGGAAAAGCATAATTATAAGCAAATTTTGAATAAAAGCACATGAAAAACTTTAAGAAGACCAAAAAATAATGTGCTGCTAATCTTATGTTCCAGCTGATATGGACCTACTTCCATACTAACTTTAATGGGGAAAATTCATCTGACATTTGTTAATCCCTATATTAGAATGAATATTCAGTGAACGAAATCTTACATTTTCATTTGTAGAATTACCATTCTTCAGCAATGTCAAGTCTCCATTTTCACTCCTGAAAAATGGGGAGATAAATTCAAATTCATGTCTCCTTTGAATCAAGAACAAACACATCTTGACCACTAGGACATTTTCCTTCTCTTTAAACCGGAAACTTGATATATAAGATCACTTCGTCATCTACAATTTGATGATTATATGATTCTTCATCTTTACTCACATTAGTTTATAACTTAAATAACATTTGTAACTTTGTGTTTTTTTCTTTATCTAAAGTAGTTTCAAATATTCACTATTTTTGTTCCTATAAATTCTCACCTGGGATATGTTAGAAAAGTCAGACTCAGAGACTGTGCATATTTTTATGAGTCCCTGGTCACAACCCTAATTTTCCCATCTCCTAGTGACCTTGACTTTGTACTTTTCTTTACTTATATATTACACAGGGAAGCTGGATTAACAATAACAACAAAACAAAAACTTCACCATGATTGAAACACCACCTGATTACAACACAACAATGACCTTGCAATGGAAGAGTTCATTAAGTTCATGCAATTTATTCTCACTTCATTTCTATTTCCAGTTTTTTTAATTAAAGTTTTGAATATAATCATTTTTCTATAGTAAGAATAGAAGTGATATGCTTCTTTCTTCTGCCTCCTGAATTTTCCTCTCAGACAGGCTCATATTTTTGTGCTTTATCTTGAAAGACTTCTTCTCTTGAAATTAATGATCTGTGTATGCCTGCTGATTCCTCTTTACAATTTTTTGTGAGTGAGAAAATACAGAGAAGCAAAGACATACTTTCTTCTTCTCTCATTTGAAGGACTTGCCACTAATTATTTTGAAACATCATATCCACACAAATGTGTGAGTCATGTTAAGTAGAATCTAATGTAATTTTATACACCTCAGAAATATGTTTGAATTATATTCTTCCATCCACTCAATCAATGAATATTATTGAGAATATCCATTTGACAGGCATTTTTTTTTGGATGCTGGAGATATAAAAATGCAATCTTGTACTCAAGTAGTTTACAGGGTGCAAAAAATGTGTAAATGAATCAACAGTATAAAGAATGTTGAATGCTAGCAGAGGTTTGTTGTGTGTAGCATAGGAACAAAGAGATTATCAGAGAGCATCCTTGGAATAGCTGAATAAAGGGTTTCCTCATGCACACACACACATACACACACCACCTATTAATTAGTGTACATTATATATTTAACTAAGCTAATTTTCTGAATTACTTCTGATGTCAGGCTGCCTTGTTAAACACCCTCACTCCTACTGTGTCAATGTTTTCCTCCTACCTTTCTCATCTGTCACATAAGGTAAAAACAAAAATAGTAACAATGTAAAACAGTTACTGAAAATATTAGTGAAAAAGTATGCAATACATGCTTAGAATAGGTCCCACTACATAATAAACAACCAATAAACATTACCTGCATTATTTCTATAATTCTCATTTGGTGATTAAGGTAATATTTGCTGACTTTAGCAACAGTGAGAATGTATGCATAACCAAAATATCTTTAAAATCTAGAATGTCCCCAAAGATAATTACTGTGAACAATATTTATAATTGTCTGCATTTTCATAGTTATACAGAATGTTTTTGTTTATATCTGTATATGCATGTATTCAAAAAATAACAAATACTCAATTATATCATTTTCTTTGAAGATCCAATAACATTTTGTTCAATACGTGTCCTGTGAGATTTAGACAAATCCTCTATGATAGGGGACTTGGGTTGATTCCTTATTTTTCATCATAAAAAAGTGCTATGATGAATAAACTGCAGAATATAAGATTTGAACTGCAAAATGAAACTCTACTATGAAAACAATTCTCAATTTATAACTAAATGGTAGTTATAGATAATTATCTGGAGCTTAAAAAGTGCCAATAAGCAGCTAAAATAGATAAAGTTTTTTGTTTGTTTTTTTATAGTTACCATTCAACTCTACAGAGCCATTAAAAATGCAATAGAAAAAGCATGTGGAAAAACTCTGGAATTTGCAAGGCTCTCTTTCCTTCTCATGTAAAACAAGTGCATTTGTATGAATCCATCTTTCTTCCGTGATTATGCTGTACGTACTTTTTGTACAAAATTTCAATTCAGGCATTCCTATATAGGGGAGGGGTTGTAAAAGGCTTTCCAGAAGTGATGACAGAAGCAAATTTTAGTCCTTTGTAGAAAGTAAGGCCATTTAAAGCCTGTCTTGGTTTCTTTGTTATCTGTTGAAAGCAAAAAAAATGGGGAAAAATTAAGCTTCATTAATTTAATTTCCCTTTTGACACTTTCTCTTCTATATTGAAGGTACTAAACTTTAAAAAATATTTTTAAGATTATATTCTCCTCTTAAGGTGGGTTGTACCTTTTAATTTGTATGGTAACAATGGTATTTGACTTTCACTTATGAATATTTATATGTTCAGGAAGTATCTGAAGAAAAACAATATTTCAAAGCATCTAAACCCAAAATAACAGTTTCTCTCACATGCATGCCTGGCATAAGCAAGTGGGTCAGGCCTTGTTTCCTGATTTTGTATGGCTCTTAGATCTCAATATGGAGATTGGCCTCAGTGACCCCGGTCCAGGGGAACCTTCAGATACCCAGAGCTTCTTCTTTCCCTAAACTGAACACTTGCACTCAACCAGGAGCTACATGCAGTGCTTTAAAGACATCTGTTTTTATTCTCTCAACAGCACCGAGGTTTCAGCATTTTATTTCTATTTTTCCTATGAGCAAAATGAGGATCAGAGACTAGAGCTGGATATCGAAACTTAGCATCTTAAAATAGAAAACCCTGATCTGTCATTTCATCTTGTTGCTTCTCCTTTTCTTCTTTAACCTAATCGTAGACAATTTTTTAGATCTTAGGTAACACATTTCCAATCGAACCCAATGCCATCATGTGACCAGCTTCCGAACTCCTGTGCAATTGACTGACCATGGGACCACCAGTTCTCCTCTGGCATTTTTATAGTTATTTAATTTTTCTATCACACTGAAATCAATAAATATTCTTTGTATTGATTTAATGCAAATTAATTAATATAAGTTAATTACTACAAATTAACTTATGTAGTAAGTTAGGGTTCATGTTTTTTTAGAGATTTCCCCCATTCTGAACATTTTTTGTAATTGAAACTCCCCAGTTCAAAAATCCTTATAGAAAGGTTTGCTTTGTTTTATTTTTGTCTATAAGAAATATACTAAAAAGTGACTCTAAAGAGGCCAGAAATGTTTTAAAAGTATTTCCATACTATGTTCTACCAAAATTGTAGCAATTTGCATTCTTAAAGTGATCTATGAGAGGGTCCAAATTTGTGCATTATTATCAAAATCAAGTATCTTCAATTTGATGGATTTGATGGATAAAAATTATCTCCTTTATTTGTTGTATTTTTGTGTCATATAATTAAACAGATTTTCTTTATATTTGACTACTGACCAACTATATTCCCTCTTTGTGAATAGCTCAGTTACAGTATTTTACACTATTTTCTCTATTTTTTACTTTTAAATGATTTTTAGGAATTCATGCAATGCATAAGAACTATTAAGTGTCCAGTTTTTGTATTTTTTATAACTATATTATCTCAATCTACTGCATAGAAATTAATATACTTTGGGCACATTGGTATGCTTTGGGTTTATTTGTTATGCAGAAGTTCAAATTTGTGCTTATTTCAATCTTTTTAAGATTTTCTGAGATATTTTTCCCACTTAAAATAATTGCTCCCCACGTAGGGAATTCAGGTACTCTACATTTTTCTACTATTTCCAATATTTAATGTTTTACCCTTCAAATGGAGTCAGTAAATGCACTATTCCACTTATAACCATATATAATAATGTAATTGAAATGTGTCTGTGTGATTCAAATACCTTCTATTCAGACTTTGCTATCTTTGGATGCTAGAATACCCCTCAGAGACCATGGGTTAGACTGCAGCTTGTTGCTTTTGGGAGCCTTGGAGCCTTGTGGAAGGTCTTGTGGTCACTGGGGTATGCCCTCAAAGGGAGCATTCTGTTTTCTACTTTCTCTTTTGTTCCCAGCCATGAGGTTCTCTGACATGTCCTCCTGCCATAATGTACTGCCTGGCTGCAGGACTAAAACCAATGGGCTGACCAGTAATGGAAAGAAACCTCTAAAACTGTTAACCAAAGTAAACCTTTCATCTTTTTTAAGTTGATCTTCTTAGTCATTTTGTTACAATAATGGAAAACTGACTACTGCAGTCTGAACACAACTCTTCTGGAAAGTGAATTCTGAGATAAGGCTTTTCTGCCACAGTGTAATTTCTGGTTATTTTTCTCTATAATAATTAATAATAGTGTGAGTCATTGACTCAGTTTGTATAAGTGTCAAGTCATTTCTCCAGTAGCCATATTAAATTTGCATTTAAAATAAACATGATGACAATAAACATACCTTCCTCCTATCTTTATATTATCTTTAGGAAAACTTATTTTAAGAGTTCTTTCATATATAACTTAATCTGTATGTATATTCACCACATTACCACTGATAATTTCTCTTTATCTCTAAGTAAAAATATGCATTTAATGTTTAATTTTAGCTTTTTAATCTCATCTCTGTCCATATATTTTAGCTGTGAGCATTTATGCAAATTTCAGTTCTCTGAAATTCCATCCTATCCCTTTCCATCCTAGGTCATTGTCCTTGACATGTTGTATGAACTTCCTCAGCCATCTTTACTCACTGGCAACTCTCCTAGATACATATGAATATCTTCTTCACAGCACCTGTTTCTTATGTTCCATTGAGCCTGAGTACTTTGTTACTGATCACCCCAGATATTGCTTTCTCTCTTTTCATCCTTTTAGGCTGAATCTCATTAAATATCCTGAATTTTTTAAAATTGGTTTTGGGACCCACAAGAATAGAAGTGTTCCATTCTTCCCTGAAAAGATGACAGCAACATTTTTTTGAACTTTGTTATTCTCTATCACCTGCAATATTTTCTTTTCCTACAGATAAGTAGTCAGGCATGAGGAAGCTGTCACAATTCACTCTCTACCATGATTCTAGAACACAGGAAATGATTTATGATACTATTAGAAACATTTCAAAATAGATACTTTTAGCAAACAACACCAGTATCCCAAAAATATTCAATGAATCACCCAGAGAACAAATAATTCTCAATTTTATGCTATATTTGCACCCCACATGTAGGGGCAAAGGAAAAGGCCTTAGAGAAAATCATCAAGGGAGAAGACTAGATCCTGAATACTACAAGATAACTAAAGGATGATTAAAACCGTGGATGATGATGTTCTGTTCCAGGATTTTTTTTCTGTTAAAGGGTAAACCTCAGTATATTTCACTGAAACAACTCCTAGCATTTATTAAATGGTAATCACATGTTCAATTACAATTTATTTATATCTCCATTTATCATAGTGATAGTCCTAAAGGATAAGTGATACTATCATCTCATATTAAAAGATGATAATATTGACCAATTTAGAAAATTAGGCGATAAAAAATGGAAGTACGGTTTTAAGTGAAGCAATTCTACACTGTTCACAGTATATCAAGTGTTTATTAAAGATTAATTCATGCTTGTAATCCTAGCTACTCAGAAGTCAAAAATCAGGAGAATTGTGGTTCAAAGGCAGCCCAGGCAAATAGTTCCTGAGATCCTACCTGGAAACTACCCTTCACAAAAAAGGGTTAGTGGAGTGGCTCAAGGTGTAGGCCCTGAGTTCAAACCCCAGAACAACAACAACAACAAAAAATTAAAAGACTGATTCACATTAAAAAGCAGAGCAATGATTGGGTGTCTATGTGTGTATGCCGGGTGTGATTTTTAAGGACTGAGTTCTGTATCTGGGTCCTTTATGTAGAAGAACATGAAGTATGCTCTGGACACTAAGGTGATTTGTATTTCATTTCTATTTCTAGAGTCCAAGGCACCACCCTTTCTTGCATGGACTGGATGACTGCATGAAATTTTTTATTGTTTTCTCTATTTTACCCTTATATTTACTTCTTCCATTTAGTATTAGAGTCACAAATTTTAGCTGGGTATGCATTCATACAATTAATTCAAACTGATGAAGTATATACAGAATACTGTGTGCAACTTAAAAAAAAAGAAAAATTGATGACCCTTTCTCTAGGCTGAAATGTGAGCCTGATGCTGATGCTGGTGAACCAGCATCAATGAAAAGAATGGAGATATTATGAAACAATGCAGGTAACAGAAATGACAACACTGCTTCACAAAGAGAGAAAAAAAAATCTGAGTCCTGGGATAAAGCTGTGGAGGGAAAATGTCTACAGTATAGACAACAAGTTTCCTTCTCTACCTGAGAAAGAAAGAAACTTTTGTCTTACATGTTCTTCTGATTTTGAAGGCTCACTTTCACAGAAGTTACTCTTTACCCTAAGGAATGCATGTCCTTACTATTCATTTGCCATAGAGTAGCCAGTATAACCTTTAAAATATGTCTTTTTTTTGTTAAAAAATGGTATAAAATCTCTTATATTGTTTTATTTGAAATATTTCTGAAATAATTTACTGAAAAGCCTGCAAAGCTTTTCAAAATTTGAAAATATTTCCCTTCCTGCCTCATGTCCCTTACCTTCCCACCCTTCCTTCTATTCTGGACAACTGGAAGTTTTGCTTTTCCTTGAACAATTTGTCTCTGCTTTTGGTATGTCATGTTCACTATAGCTAAGGATTTGTTACCCAAATGCTGTTTGTAAATTCAAATACTCATCTTCATTTGATTCTCTTTCGCGAAGCTTTCCATGGAGTTACTACCATCCTTGCTCATTTTCTTAGAGTGCTAAGGTTTATTAATTTTTATAACACTTTTCAATTTATGAAAGTAAAGTGATTATTTATTTAATGGAACTCTCCCTGCAAAATTAGTTACTTAAAGTCAGGAGCCTTATTCTCATATTTAGTTATTTATAGTACTATCCAGAAGAGTGTCTGCCTACTTATAGGCACTTAATAAGTATTTATTGTATCCCTAAATTAAAACAATTCAGAAGATGGCAGAACTGAGAGGTGACCATAGAAAGTTCATTAGTGCTTATCCTCTGCTGTCTACCAACTCTCTACAACTTGGTCATGCATTAAGATCAATATAAGCTATCAAGCAAAGGAAAAAATACAGAGTCAATCCACACACACACACACATTTAAGATACATGGTGAGCCTAGCTGGTAAATGAATTTCAAACCTATATTTTGATTTTACTTTTATGTTCAAACAAATATATGTTTCTGAGGAAAATGACTTTTGCTGATGTAGTTATAATCTTGTAATCTTGTAATTTAGGAACACAGAATCACTTTATTGTTTAGGAAAAGTACAAGAGAGAAAGTTATATGTAAAAACCAGGCTGTAGAATTTTGAGCCATTTGAATTTTTTTTATTGTTCATTCATTTATTCATATATGTATACATTGTTTGGGCCATCTCTCTCCCCTGCTTCCTCCCCCTCTACCCCTGCATCCAGGCAGAATCTGTTCTGCCCTCCTCCAATTTGAAAATTTTTTGAGGTTTAGAAAATACTTATAACTGACATTTAACCCACTCAGTCTTTATTTTTCAAGATTCAACTTCTTGTTGTAAATGCTTGGATGGGAATACTATACTAGACTTAACCCTAGTGCTTTAGAAGAATGGGGGAGTTCTTGGCTTAAACTTATTCAAACAATCAGACTAAAACAATAATAAACAAAATAAGATGGTGAAACAAAGTTCTTACAACCACCCCTCAACTTGAGAGTTGAAAGTCAAAAATTACACATAATATGTACCCTTACATTTCTCATAAAATGATTGTGTAAGGAAAAGATCTACTATGTTGGCAAGATAAATTTCAGTAGGTTTAGTAGGATAGAATATTTAGAAAAGATATTTCTTTTTGTTTTCCTTCCTTATCTTGAGATATAGTAGACTTTTTATACCCTGGTTGACGCTATGGAGAAATGATGACTAATGTTTCATAATTTAAATAGCTGATTTCATTTACCTTTGATGTTTAGATCACATTTTCAAACATTATATTTTTCCTCTCTAATGTCATATTTCTGTCCCTGATAGCACTTAACATGGAGTTTTGCATATAGTAAGTGCTAAAAAACTTTGTTGAATAGATTGTCATGAAGAAACATACCTTACATACAAATTATATTTTCCCAGGATCTGTGTATAAAAGGGAAACCTCTTATCTGTGGGAGATTAAAATCTACAACTCTTCAATCCTTGATCTCCAAATCAACACAGTCTATAATATCTTTTTATGGAAATATGATGTGTGTGTATTTAATATCTTAACTTCATATGACTGTAATTTTTGTGAATTATATTAATCAGAACCAGAAAAGCAACCAAGCTTGAAGCAAATATTATAAATTCACACATCCAATATTTCAAATGTTTAATTAGCAATCCCAGCATGATCCCTTCCAGGTAAAATATTGTTTAATTTACTTGTAATGTACTGCTTTATTCTTTACCCTTTTTAGTGTTATGATTTTTGTTGAAAATATTTGATTCCATTTCTTGCAGGAAACCAAAGAAAGGGTTACGGAAAATCTTTGAACATCTTCCTCAATATTGTAGCAGAAAAATGATGAAATCCACATTTCAATTTTCTTTAAGTCAGAAAGTTTGTGCATAAGACTGCTCTGATATTTCACTTAATGCTAATGTTTTGAGAGATGGCATTTATTGTGTTACTTTTCTGCTCCTTCAAAACAGGTGGGCACATGAACTACTGTATAGTCTCATAAGCTGTATGTCCAATAGATTCATACATTAAATATATCAGTGGCTAGTGGTGGAAAAGAAACCTCAAAAATGTGCCAAAAATGTACTAAAACTGAGCCTGAGAGACTTGAGTGGTACAGGTTGAGGGCTGTGGAATCACAGAGAGCATTGTGTGAGAACATGGTGTGGGAATTCCTATTGTTCTCTGGGCAGGAAAAAAAAGACCTGCTAACATCTACCAGGATAAGATGTAGTACCCTTCAGGAAGCATAAGGAAGAAACTCATACCAAATTCATTTCTAAATGTAAAAGGTCCTGATTTATCCACACAAGTTAAAATAAATAAGAAGAAAATCTGTAAGTGGGAAGTATAGAAAACAAACAAGAAAGAGATAAACTAATTACCTTGGTATTGTTTCCAGTATGGATTTTTTAGGGGTTGATCGTGTCTCTGTGAAAATAATACGTTGAAGTTGTAAGACACAGAGTCTGTAAATGAGACTGATTTTGTGAACATGGTCTTCCCAGATCTAATTTGGTTAAGATGAGAACATTAGGGTGGAACCTCATCCACTAAGACTGACCCCTTACAGGAAGAGGAAAATCTGAACACAGACACAGTTCAACAAACCAGAAAAGCATCGTGTGAGGCTAGAGACAGATTGTAGAGATGTGTCTATAAACCAAAGAGTACTAAGGGTTGATGGGAGTCACCAGAAGGTGGAAGAGGTTCTGAAGGGACCATGGCCTTGGCAACATCTTGATTTCCGTCTTCTAGTCCCTAAAACTAAGAGAGGATAAATTTCTGATATTTAAGCCCCCTAACTTGGGGTACTTTGTTATGTCAGTCCCCAAAACTAAAATAAGTGTATTTTTACATTAAATGGTTCATTAATCTCTATCTAAAATTACCCAAGCAATTCCCATCCCAATTATTTAAAGAAAATAAAGAAGTATTTATTCGAAAAGCCCAGGTTGCTGTTTCTTTCAGTTTTTAGTTCATCGTCCTAACCTGGAAGCTTTTATTGTGCATGTTTTTTGGTAAACTGTTTTGTGGGAGACAAATGTTTATATTTAGAATTGCATGTTAGATTAAAATAATATGGCAGTGATTATATTTTTAGATTATACATGGAAGCAGTACATTATTGTCATATTAATTACTTTTGTGTAGCTGTGGCAAAAATATCTGAGAGAACAACTTAAAGGAGGAATTCTCTGTCTTACTCAAAATTTTGAAGAGTTTGGTTCATGGTCACTTAGCTTCTTAGGTCAATGAGTTCATTGTAAGACAGACAGGTACCTGTGGAGAAGGAAGTTGTACACCTAATGCCAGTGAGGAAGGAGAGAGAGAGAGAGAGAGAGAGAGAGAGAGAGAGACAAAGGGACAAGATATCGCCAAAGGCTCGCCCGCAGTGACCTACTCCTTTCAGTGAGATATCACCTTCTAAAGTTTCCACAACCTTCCGAAAAGGTGTCACTAGCCTGTGGGGGACATATTCAAACCATAGTAGCCAATCATTAGTGCTTTAAATGTTTTCTGTAGTGGCTACTGGATAAAAAAGTAGATTCCTGACCTATGAATTCCTGACCTATGACCCCCATTTAAATATCTGTGGTCATATACTACATTCAAGATTATTTTTGACTGATTCTTAAAATCTGTCTTTTGAATTTTTTGTTCACTTATTCACTTATGCATACATTGTTCAGGTCATTTCTCCCCACTGGCCCCTGCACCCTCCCTCTCTCCCCACCCCCCACACTTCCAGGCAGAACCTGTTCTGTGCTTATCTCTAATTTTGTTGAAGAGAAGACATAAGCAATAAAAAGAAAGATAAAGCATTTTTGATAGTTGTGATAAGGATAGCTATATAGAGAGATTCCTAGCATTGTTTCCATGTACAAATGTGTTACAACCTGCATTGATTCATCTCTGCCTGACCTTTTTACTAGTTCCTGATCCCCTTACCATATTGACCTCTGTCGCTTTAAGGTTTGTGTATTAGCTCCTCTGCAATGGGGACATCTAACACTTTCATATTTTGAGTTTCCTACCTATCCCTGTACGTACCATATGTGCTCTCCCCTTGTCATGTGACCCAAGTCCAACAACATTGCTATATTTTCCCTAGATCTAAAGTCCACATATGAGGTAGAACATACAATTTTTGGTCTTCTGAGCCTGGCTAACCTCGCTCAGAATGATGTTCTCCAGTTCCATCCATTTACTTGAGAATGGTAAGATTTCATTCTTCTTCATGGCTGAGTAAAATTTCATTGTGTATAAATACGAAATTTTCTAAATCCATTCATCAGTAGTGGGACATCTTGGTTGTTTCCCCAACTTGGCTATTGTGAATAGCACTGCAATGGGTGTGTAGGTGCCACTGGAGTAACCTTTGTCGCATTCCTTTGGGTATATCCCCAGGAGTGGGATTGCTGGATCATATGGCAGATCTATGTTTAGATTTTTAAGAAGCCTCCATATTGTTTTCCAGAGTGGTTGTACTAGCTTGCATTCCCTCCAGCAGTGTATGAGGGTTCCTTTTTCCCCACATCCTTGCCAGCACCTGTTGTTGGTGGTGGTTTTGATGATGGCTATTTTAACAGGGGTGAGGTGGAATCTTAGTGTGGTTTTAATTTGCATTTCCTTTACAGCTAGAGATAGTGGGCATTTTTTCATGTGCTTTTTTGCAATTTGAATTTCTTCTTTTGAGAAAGTTCTGTTTAGTTTGTTGCCCATTTGTTTATTGGTTCATTGATTTTGGGAGAGTTTAGTTTAAGTTCCTTAAATATTCTGGTTATCAGTCTTTTGTCTGATGTATAGCTGGAAAATATTTTCTCCCACTCTGTGGGTGGTCTCTTCAGTTTAGAGACCACTTCTGTTGTTGTGCAGAAGCTTTTTAATTTTGTGAAGTCCCATTTGTCCATTCTTTCTCTTAGTTGCTGAGCTGTTGGAGTTCTACTGAGAAGTCCTTGCCTAAACCTATTACTTCCAGAGTATTCTCTATTCTTTCTTGTACTAACTTCAGAGTTTCAGGTCTGATATTAAGATTCTTGATCCATTTTGAGCTGATACTAGTACAGGATAAGAAACATGGATCTAGTTTTAGTTTTTTGCAGATGGATAACCACTTTTCCCAGCAACATTTGTTGAAAAGGCTGTCTTTTCTCCATCATATATTTTTAGCACCTTTGTTAAAAAATAAGGTGGGTATAGCTGTGTGGATTCATATCTGGGTCCTTTATTCTGTTCCACTGGTCTTTATGTCTGTTTTTGTGCCAGTACCATGTTGTTTTTATTGCTATTGCTTTGTAATATAGTTTGAAGTCAGGTGTTGTGATACCTCCAGCATTGTTCTTTTTTCTGAGTGTTGCCTTGGCTATTCACAGTCTCTTGTGTTTCCAAATGAACTTTAGGGTAGACTTTTCATTCTCTGTGATGAATATCATTTGGATTTTGATGGGAATTACATTAAACATGTAAATTGCTTTTGGTAGTAAAACCATTTTTACTATGCTGATTCTACCAATCCATGAGTATGGGAAATCTCTACCTTCTGTAGTCTTTCTTGATCTCCTTCTTCAGGGGTTTGTAGCTCTCTTTGTGGAGGTCATTCATATCCTTTGTTAAGTTTACTCCTAGATATTTGATATTTTTTGAGGCTATTGTAAATGAAATTGTTTCTATATATTCTTTCTCAGTTTGTTTGTTATTGGTGTATAGAAAAGCTAATGATTTCTGTAAGTTGATTTTGTATCCTGGCACCTTGCTGTAGTTGTTTATGCTGTGTAGAAGTTTTTGGGTAGAGTTCTTTAAAGAAATTGGCCTATAGTTATCCTTTTTGGAGATGTCTTTGTCTGGTTTGGGATGAGTGTAATACAGGCTTCATAAAATGAATTAGGTCCTCCTTAAACTGTTCCATGAAATAAAATCTGTCTTCATTAGAGTCCTACTTTCTACCCTGTCTATAATCTAAGATTATCTGTCTTTCTTCCATATCCTAAGGAATCCTGGCTCTACAGTACTAAAATACAATGTTAGAGAAGTAAAAAGGTTATTTTTAATTGCATTATTTTTCATTTCCTTTTTCTCCCTTTCTTTCTCCTATTTGATAATAAGCCCTATCCTCTTTATCAAATTCTAAGTCACAAAACTTAGTTCACATTCAAAATAATGATTTTAATAATATTCAGATAAATCCTCTATAATTACATGAGATATATTTAAATCACATTCATTTCCTAAGTCACTCATCCCAAATTATTTATTATACACCTACTATAAGTCAAATATGATAATAATTGCTAAAGATGAAAAGATAAGTGAAACATACCTCTTTTCTCTAAGAATTCATGGTTTGCTGAAAGAAGTAAATATTCAAATGAATAAATTGCAATTCAATATGCTATATAGCCATACAGGGACAAAAACTATGTCATCAAAAATAAATGAATATTTCTGCCTAAGATATACTGTGGGAATGAAATTTAACTTGCTTGTCATCTCAGCTCACTAACATCTCTGTGGTTTCTCCCTTGACTTGTCTTTCTGGGCTGCATGTCCTGTGCATTCACATCTTGATGAAACCATAAGACCACTTCTCATGAATGAAAGCAAAAAATGACACATACTACTTCCAGGTTTGGACCTGTGAAAAGATTATTCTTCTTTCACCACTTTATTGAATACAGAAGATTCATGTGGATGATTCTGAGACTTTTAAAAATCACCATATTGAGATAAAAGTTACCTGGGCCTCTGACTATCTCTGTCTAAGGCATCCTGCAATATCCAGTCATGTGAAATATATCTGGTTTTTTTTATTGAATATTGGGACGTAGGAGTTATTTGCTGTAATAATTTGCTTACCTTCACTAATGTATTATCCTTTTATGTGCTGTTAATATTTTGAAAACTGGAAGCATGGTGAGAAACTTTCCAACAAAGAGGGGCTGAAGGATAGTCTATGAATAAGAAAGCATGTAGAAACAGAGTCACAAAAGTTAGTGGAATGACCAGGGAAAGGTGGTCATCAATGAAAAGTGTTATCCTGCAGGAATGTAGGTTGGAATCTGAAGGGAGCATCAGGAAATGGGACCATTCTGAATTGGAGAGACTTTAGAGAGAGTGTCAAAGCAAGGAAGAAAACTGAGAACAGAAAGGTTTCTTACAAAGCACAAAGATGTGAATGACAGGATCAGGTCTAGTTTCCTTCTACTGTCCCTTTTCTTCTACCTTTCTCTTTTTTTTTCACTTTACAAGGGGAGGTGACTTCTGATAGTGTTAATAGTCTTAGATAAGAAAGACTTGGTGGCTAGGAAGTCAGTTAGAATACCATCAAAGCAGGTCAAAAGTGATATTACTTGGTCTCTGCATAGTAAGAAACTTGGCCTTGATAAAATCAATTTTCTATTTAAAAGTAGATCATGAAGCTCACTTGAGGCTATATACAGTCTAAAACTTTTTTCACTGCTTGAACCTTAATGGACTTTTTGAAAGTGTCCTATTTTTAACTCAGGAAGAGTATTTTCTAAATGCTCTAGTAAACCAATAGTTCAAGTTCTTAAACTTTATCCTACTTTTCATCTGAATAAAAAAGTCACTTGTACATCTAACTTTAATATACTGAATACTCTGAGTAACAGTCCTCTGCACAACTAAGAAAGAATAAAATGTTTCAGATTTTCAAGAATCAAATATACTGTCATGATCTGAGAAGCTATAATTTTATCTGAGACGACCTCAGGCAGGACAGCAAATAACATATTTGCTATGTGAATTGGGAGACATAAAACAATAAATGTAATTTATGTGATCTTATTGAGTATCAAGGACCTATGATTTCTAAGATCAATATCCTCAACAAAGCATGAGTTCTATTCCACTGTGATAGGATGTCTTTGGAAGAAACTGCAGAGATGTTTGAAACAGGAAGCATGGCCCAAAATCTTAGAAATAATATCAAAGATAACACTTCCTATGAACCTTCCTCTGTTGTAGACATGTTAAAGATATACAGACTTATTTAATCTCAGTACCAACTCAACTAAAGTCTCAATAATTTTCCCATTTATTAGAAAAGAGAACTGAAGCAAAGAATGGTTTTATAATTTACCCAACATCAGACAATTAGTGTATCTCCAGATACACAATCAGTGTTCTCCAGAGAAACAGAACCTAGAGGACATGTAAATATTGATAAAGATTTATTTTATGAAATTAGAGCAGAAATTTATTGGGATTGGCTAATCTAATATCTGTAGACCAGACTGGAGGCCTGTGAAAGAGTTAAGTTTTGCAGCTTTGGTCCTAAAATAGTCTCGAGGCAGATTTTATTCCTACTAGGTAGATCTCAGTGACTTGTCACCTTATAGAAAGTAATATACTTTACTCAAATTCTACATATATAAATGTTAATATCTTAAAAACACATTCATAGTGACATTTAGAATAGTGTTTGACCAAATATCTGGGTCCTGTGGCCAAACCAAGTTGACAAAATCAGTCATTGCAGCTACTAAAGAGTAGTGAAGATATAAACCCAAACAATACTCATTACAATTTTAAAAAGTTCCAACTGAGAAAAAAAGTGAGGAAATTGTGGTAAGGAAAACTATATAGCCCAAAAGAAAATGTATGAAATGGTTGTAGAATGGATTTGACCTCTTCCCTATAATCTATTCTTCAGGAGGATTTCCTTTAATTTTCTTTGTCTTTATTATCAAATTATTTTGTACTGGGAGTACATTGTGCCATTTACAAAGATGCTTACAATTTATATTTATTAAATTCACCACCATCATCATTCACCTTTATTCCTCTTCCCCATTCTTAAAATAGTTTCAATAGGTCTTGTTTTTTCTTTCACAATGAGTACATAGTATTTCCACCATATTCACCCTCCTATGCCCTTTCCTTATAAGCTCTCCACTGGTACCAACCCCAAGACAGGACCTGTTTTACCTTTCTGTCTTCTGTTTTTGGAAAAAACAAAAGTTTCATTATGAACATTTTCATGTATATATGTATTATATGCTGAAACAATTCATTCCCTACATTTTGTTCCTTTCCACTTTAGTTCTCTTCTTTTGGAGATTTCAACAAGTTTAAAAATTCTGTGTTCATTCTTATATAGATAGTACATCAACCATATTGACCTTCTTTACTTTATAAGGCTCTTATTTTTATTTTCTCTCCTGCAGTTAATACTACCTAAGGATTCATTGATAATAGACAAAGACGCAGCATTTCTAAGTGATTAAATATGGTGTATGTCCTTATATATTTATTGAAATCCATCCAGTGAGTAACAAAAGAGTGAATTCTATTGTTGGCCATAGGTTTTGGAGGACTATGGTGTGTCAGTGCAGATTCATCAATCATAATAAATGCACCATTCTGGTGAGAAATGTTGATAAAGGAATAGGCTATGCACGTGTAATTTCTCTGTACCCTTTCTCAATTTTGATGAGAAATAAAAATTGTTGTAAAATATGAAATTGTAAAACATAAATGTTTTAAATGATTTTTTTCATCCTGAAATGGCATGATAGAATAAAAGGCTCATACCAATTTGGAATTTCTATTGTATATTATCTCAGAATTATCTGTATGATATTTAAATGGATAATGATGGTTAGATTCAGACTTTTTAAACTATAAAATAATGTAACAATAATTATCTTAAAATAATTATAACTTTATGTGAAAAGTCAAGTAATGTGCCCAACACGGCACATGCCATAAAATAGACACCCAAATGATTACTTTTATTTCCCTTATAGTATACCAAACTGCCAAAATTATTCCATAACTCAAAGGAAACAGTTTCTGCTGTAATTTATACTGGCAGGAACTGGAGATATTTGTAGAAAAAAGTATCTGCAAAAGCCTTTTCCAGGACACATATTTATCAATCTATGCATCAATTTATTTATCATTTTATTATCAACTTAAAAAAGAAACTATATTTATATAGTACTGATGTCACATATGAGCACCACACAAAGGATCATTTTCTTTGAAAATTCAAAAAATGTTTATTGAAGATTTGCTATATGATAAGCCATGGTTACATGGCTAATGACCTTATATAGTAGATATTTTTCGTCCTCATTTTACAGAAATTTAAAATATTTTATCTATATCCAATAGCTAGGAAATAAAAGATGTTTAGAATTCATGATGATACAATGACAATGACTTCACTTTTCTTTAATGTAACTTCCATTGGCAATAAGACAGTCTGCATAGATCTAATCCTAGAGAACTGACTCCAGGACGTGAATTGTCAGAAATTTTTGCTGGTCGAGTCAGTTCTCATGGACTATTTCTGGGTTTTGCTCTATTGACTTGCTTTCTTCCCTGTGAGTGGTAATAATTATGACACTGCTTAAATTGCCACGGGAGCAAAATCAGTTAAAATCATATTTGAACACAAACTCAGCTCAATTTGAGCATCAGCACTGCTGTGATAAGAGTAAAGATAATTGTTGTTACCTGATGCACTAATTAAATAAACCTCCCAATTGCCCAGCCCATTAATATTGAAGAACTCATCTGTGGACAGATGGATCAGACTTGCATTATTTTCCCACAGCCTTTAAAAAAATATACCCTGACAAGGTTTATACAACACTGCCATATTTCATTTCATCCTGCTTATTTTAGCTAATCAAGTCTTTCAAAAAAATTTAAAGTGTTACTCAGATCTTGAAATGAACAGAATATTTTTGTAGTGCAAATGGCATGAAAGCCAGTGACCATGGGTCTGTACACATGCTTCAGACTGGCATGTCATGCTTCAAACACAAGAAGTAACACGGGTAAAGACAAATTGCTCTCAGTTATGAAGCTTAAGCAAAATAGTAACAATAATAATACCAAGGGAATAACATTTCTTTTTGCACTATGTATTATGAGTGAGGATATAAAAACTGTCCTCATCAAAAGTACTTGAAATTTCTTGCTATTTACATTCAGAGATATAAATACCAGAGTTGGGATAAAAAGGCTTATTTCATTGTTGTTTTTCTGCTAAGGAAATGTCTGAGTTTGAGACATCAAAAATAACTGTTTCTGAAACAGTATCGAAATCTTATTTTCTCCATTGTCACACACACACAGATGCATACATAAACAAATATGACCAAATAATATATATATATGTATATATATATATATAAAGTAAGAAACAAAATAAATATAAGGAATCTTTGATGTTTTATGGGGATTCCTTTAAATTGTCCTCTGGGAACACTCTAAGAATCATTATTCTTTATTGAATGATACAATATACTGTGTATTAGGCAATAATTATAACTATACTATTCCACTTAATCTCTAAGACAACATTGAAATGCTGATATTTTTGTTGTACTACATATTAGGATACTGAAGCTTAGAAAGAGTAATTAACTCACTATGATCAAATTCCTCACAGTGGAGCCTGAATTTGAAATTATTTTGTCTAACTTGAAACTCAGATTTCTTTGCACTAAACCATATTATTTATTATTTTTTTTTCATTTTTCTTTTATTATTCATATGTGCATACAAGGATTGGTTCATTTCTCCCCCCTGCCCCCACCCCCTCCCTTACCACCCACTCCGCCCCCTCCCGCTCCCCCCCCAATACCCAGCAGAAACTATTTTGCCCTTATCTCTAATTTTGTTGTAGAGAGAGTATAAGCAATAATAGGAAGGAACAAGGGGTTTTGCTGGTTGAGATAAGGATAGCTATACAGGGCATTGACTCACATTGATTTCCTGTGCGTGGGTGTTACCTTCTAGGTTAATTCTTTTTGATCTAACCTTTTCTCTAGTTCCTGGTCCCCTTTTCCTATTGGCCTCAGTTGCTTTAAGGTATCTGCTTTAGTTTCTCTGCATTAAGGGCAACAAATGCTAGCTAGTTTTTTAGGTGTCTTACCTATCCTCACCCCTCCCTTGTGTGCTCTCGCTTTTATCATGTACTCATAGTCTAATCCCATTGTTGTGTTTGCCCTTGATCTAATGTCCACATATGAGGGAGAACATACGATTTTTGGTCTTTTGGGCCAGGCTAACCTCACTCAGAATGATGTTCTCCAATTCCATCCATTTACCAGCGAATGATAACATTTCATTCTTCTTCATGGCTGCATAAAATTCCATTGTGTATAGATACCACATTTTCTTAATCCATTCGTCAGTGCTGGGGCATCTTGGCTGTTTCCATAACTTGGCTATTGTGAATAGTGCCGCAATAAACATGGATGTGCAGGTGCCTCTGGAGTAACAGTCTTTTGGGTATATTCCCAAGAGTGGTATTGCTGGATCAAATGGTAGATCGATGTCCAGCTTTTTAAGTAGCCTCCAAATTTTTTTCCAGAGTTAAACCATATTATTTAAACCTCAAATTCATATCCACTAAACCATACTACTGGTATCTATATGGACTGGAGAAATAGAGGGTAGAAATGCATAAGAATTAATGTTTATAATGTTTGAGACTGTCTGTGGAACTGTGGTATATGTTTTATGGATATCATGTGTTATTTAATACATGCAGCTCTATCAGAAAAGTAATGACAGCTCCATTCTGTGGTCAAGAAAGCAAGTTTCGAATGGTTAAGTAATGTATGTTATATAATCTGGTTAATAAGCAATCAGGGCAGATTCGAAAGCCAAATTAGTTTTCCTCTCATGTACTCAAAATGGGCTATACTATCATCAAAACTAAGTCCAATGCTGGAGCTGGTTTTTGACTTTTCCCTTCATCTTATTCTACACAACCATACAATTCCTACATGCTGAAAATTTTAATTTCTGAAGATCATAAACTCCACCTTTCTTTTTCCAAAACTTCAACTAATGCTTCATTTCAGACATTTTTTTGTCTTTGACTAGGCCAATTCCATTTGTCTAGAGGGTTACTCATATCAGTTAAAATTCTTTCTCTTCCATGAGACTGTTGGACCATTGCAAACTTTTATTCTTAAAACCAAGTACACAGGAAAACAATCTTTTGCTCTAGCTTTTCAGTTGACCTCACCACCATAGTACAGTGATGTATCATGTTATGAGACTCTAAGTGTCTTCACATTAACAGCAGAATAAATTCCAAATTCCTTAATGTGCCTAGATGGCCTTTTTAGCCATCCAAATTCAACTTCTGCCACTACCTAATTTTCAGTGTAAATTCTTATAGTACTAACTGTAGTTTTCTGATGGACACCAGAGTTTCCCTCATTTCTTTATTTTTGCATGTGACCAGACATTAACTCTATCTAGAACATATTTCTTACTTTTATTTGCCCTGTTAAATTTTACACATCTCCAGGAGTTACTTAAATATCACTTCCCCTACTTTCTCTACATCAGTCTGAAGTTCAAGTACTTTAAACAATACCATGATAACCTGAAAAAAACCTTAAGACTTTTTATCTACAATGCCCTGAATGTGCTTGTCAAAAAAGCCCTAATCATACTGTGGTTTCTGAATGAGACATTCCACAGTTCTGACTACAGTGAGTCCTCCCTCAGTCTCCAGGGTGAGAGACTGGAATACTAGAAATGAGACCATTAATGACCTATGAAAACAAGGTAAAGAGAATTTACATTCAGAATTACAAATATCAAAGCTGGAAAAAAAAGTTTTATTCCAATGCTGCCTTTCTGCTAAGGAATATGTTGAGTTACAGACTTGTTAAAACTAGCTATTTCCAAAACAGTATAAAATTCTTAACTTTTTTCAGACATGTTTTAATTTTATACCTTTTATACATCTGTTAATTCAATGACATTTGTTAAATACATATGGCAGTGAAAGATTGATTATTAAACTCTAATATTTTTCAAAATTTCAAAATCCTTAACTACTAGTCAAATAGATTCCCACAACTGTATCTTCACAAAAAGATCTCAGAAGGAAATTCAGCATTAAGTGCAATTGTTGCTTGAGAAAGAGAAGCACTTCCAGATGGAAAGACACAGAGATTCTTGTCTTATTCTGTTCCTATTGTTATTGCAAAATACCTTTGACAGGATAATATATACATATCAAATTTATTTCTCATAGATCTGGAGACAGAAAAACCCAAGATCAAAGGACCAGTATATTCTATGTCTGGTGAGAGTTCATTCCTCATAGAGGGGTTTGTCACATGAAAGTAAGGACTTTTTGGTGCCTTAAGCTTATTTTATATGACTGTGTTTACCATGAAGCCTTTATAACTTCATAATTTCTGAAAAGCTTCACTTTTTAATGTTGTAACACTGGATACTAAGTTTCAATACATGAACTTTGAAAGGCACATGATTCAGACTATAGCAGGTGCCATAAACCATATAATATTGGTTCTTGGACTTTTAAAAAAAAGTAGTCAGGATCTGAATATACAAAACCTAAATAGCTGAATGACTTTGTTCCATTAAGAACCCTTTTATAAAGCACTGACACCACTGTTTTTGTTGTTGTTCCAGAAGAGAAACTGTGGACTGGAGGTGTGCTCAAGCAGTAAAGTATCTACCTAGCAAGCACAATGTCCTGGGTTCAACTTCCAGTATTGCTAAAAAACAGAAGAGAAACCGAGTTTATACTGGATTTACCTTTGAGTACCATTGGGACATCAGTACCAGTATTCACTGAGGATATGAAATTTTGAGGAACCTGAAGAAATGGAAGACTGCTAATTAATGAACACATCAGTTATCAGCATATTGATATAATTTGTTTTAATAGCAATTTATAATTTAAAATCATTGAAATAGCTAGTTTTCTTTATAGTTATTGTACTCCATTAGGGTAAAAACTCTTTATCTTTGTGGTTTACCATAGAAGGTAGCCATAAACTTTTGTATACTGAATAAAGGAATAAATTAACAGAGAAAATCATCCATGTTTGCCACCCTTGAAAATTAGAAAATGATGTGTCATATAAAAAGTTTTAGGGAATTTGAAATGGAAGGTGATCATTGGACAAGCCATTAAAAGAAATTCCCATTAATGAGATTATTTAAGTGCTTTTGAATATTTTTGAAAGGACAGTATATTTTTATTTTCACAGTAATAATGAATGTTCAAAGAAATTAATTTAATTCTTTGAACAAATGCCAAAAGGTAAAATTAAAACATCAATTGAATAAAATATGCCACCAAAAGCTTAGGAACTCTCCTGGAAATTACAGTTAGATAAAACAGATGTCAGTAATTACTTATTTATCTGTTTCTCTTCTTTCTAAGTTTTTTAAATCATATTATTGGTGTACTGGGGGTTTATTGTGACATTTACAAAAGTGTTTACAATATTCATAGTTAAATTTACCTCCTCCATAATTCTCCTTTATTTTTCAGCAGATCTCATTTTTATATTTTAATATGTGAATGAGTATATAATATTTCCACCATATTTAGTCTTCTACATCCTTTTCTTATATCCTCTGACTTCTTCTGGTTCCAACCCCCAGACAGGCCTGTTTTAACTTGCTGTTCTCCATTTTTAGAAAAAAAGGGGAGGGGGGGCGGAATTTTTGTTTGTTTAAGATATCTATAAAGAGTTTCATTTTGATATTTTCATGTATATATGAATTGTATCCCTAATTGATTCATCTCCTCCATTTTTCTCTTTTCTTCCTTTGTCCTCTTCTTATGGTGATTTCAACTTATTTGTTCTAAATTAATTCTCCCTTTCATGCAATGCAATGTACGTTTCGTGGAGTATCAAGTGGCAGCACAAATCTCAGATTATAAATTTTTTAGAGATTACTCCTATTGATCAAATTCACAATTTATAAGAAGACATATTCCACCTGCTTTGGGCAGGTAAAAATTTTTCAGCCTGTTTGATTGAGACCTCACTTTAAAAAGTGCCACAATATTAAATACCTTAGATTCACCTGGAACATTTGATGTAGATGAGCTCTCTGAATAAGAATCAAAAGATATTTTACCAGTTGACTACTCCCAACACGTTAGCCTAAGTGTTTCAGAGGACTCAAGGGACATAGTAAAACTGCTGATGAGCTACGGGGTTGGGCAAGTATTTCCTTCAGGGGGTTATTCTAAGAGGAATTCATCTGTGCCACGGGAAGGATGGTTACCTCACTATTCTCTATATAAGAATTTAGAATATAACATTTACTTTAATATTACACAAACCGAAATAATGTGGCTAAAATATATTAATCATTTTGCTGCAATTTTTATTACATTAAAAATTCTTTGAAAATACTTAACATTGGCTCAATATTACATCATGCACCACTAAGTTTTGGCCAGTCAAAAATTATTAGCTATTTGGCCATTTCCGATTCTTTAATACACAAATAATCTTGAAGTATTATACATAAAATTAGCAAATTGATGATATTTTACTGAGAAATCCTAGTCTCAGAGGATATGTATGCTTAAGTCTATTGATATGTATTTCAAATTCTTTTCTGAGGACCTTCACTAAAAACACTGGACTGGATCATATCCTTTAGACTGCATAAGTATACATGGAACTACCTTTCTAAAAACTGTATACATATTGCCCTTCTGACTGAAGAAAAATATACCTTCATTGCTATTTTGAAATGCAGTATATTTTGCTGTGGTGATTTATATTGTATCACGTTTATTGGCATTGTATTGTTTATGTCTAAAATGACATCCCTGTCCATTTTTTAATCAGATTAGCTGTTGTTTTTATTGTTATTATTTCTGAGAGTATTACTGACTTGCAAGACTTTCTCTGTTAGGACTATTATGTGATTAATTAGTTACAAACATTTAACCTTAATTGACTATTTTCATAAGAGCTATTTAACAATATTGAATTTCACCTGAAAAATAAAATGCAAATTTCTAAGAAATGATTCAGACTCTAGCAATTTATCATTATCTTGTTCAGTTAGGTAGCTCTCTGGAAATAGCTTATCCATAAGGTTGAAATACCATGAATTTCCTATGTGGGCACAGGATCATTTTAATTAGTCATCAGCAATGACCACATTAGCTAAGAAAGTACTAGTCTCCACTACAAAGATTTCCATTTAAATATAGGAAAAGTGGCTATAAAACTAAAAATGAAGTTTCAAGGAAAATATTTAGGTCTCAAACTAATTTGGATTCAAATTTTAGAGTTTATTATGGATTTTAACTTGTCTTTATAGCAACATAGTCATAAAATACGTTTGATACTGTTTTTAATGGAGGAAAGGGTCCACCAAGACCAATTAGTCTGGAGTTCACAAAAGCCATAATATGACCTTAGGATAAACAAGCTGTTGCAACCAGAAAGCCTTCAGGCAGAAAGTCATGGACACAAAAAATAGGACATTATAGCATCTGCTATGGGATACTCGCAAGTGTTAAAACATTTTCTCCTCATGAAACACTCATTTTGTGCATTTTGTGGCATTTGCTCCACTATCCATATTTCAAGAGCCTCTTGATAGGCACATATGCACCCTCACAAATGTTTCTAATAAATCTACTCTTCCTCAATTTCAACTTTAAAAGTAATTGCATTTAGAAAGCATCCCCTGATCTTTACATCTGGATTGAATCTAGGTGTTTTTAAAATAGATTTTCCCCTTACTTTGTTTTTTAAAATGTTTCTTTTTGAGACATAACATTTGTACATATTTATGGGGTTTAATATGGTAACTAAATTAATTTGTACAATGTATTATAATCAGGGTTATAATTAGTTCCATCTTTTTAACCATTAATCGCTTTTATGTGTTGGCAATTTTATTCTTTTCAGGTCATTGTGAAATATATCATAGATTGTAAATTTTTTTCTTTTTACAAATAGTTACTCTAATGTGGTAAAGAAGAACCAGAAGTAGTTCCTGAATTCTGTTTTTGTTTGTTTTTTGGTGGTGCGAGGGTTTGAACTCAGTGCGTGTACTTACTAAGAAGAGGCTCTACCACTTGAGCCATGCATCCAGTCTCTGTGTTTTGATCTTCTTTATTAAGCTATTTTAATTCTCCTTTCTCTTTGCCCCTCCCAGTTTCTAATGACCTCGATTCTTCTGCAAAGTTGACTTACTTGTTTCCAGGGCAGAAGAAGTATTTGTCTTTCTGTGTCAGACTTATTTCACTTAATGTAATGACTTCCAGTTCCATCCATGTTGCTGTAAATAAAAGTGTGCAGGTTTTTTAAAAATAAATTTTATTATCATGTATTAACAAATTCTGTGTAATATTTCAAAACATGCATATGGCCTTATTGACCAAATCAGGGTAATTAACATTTCCCACCCTTGTCATTTCTTTATGCTTGGAGCTTTCAAGCTCATCTCTTCTAGATCTTCAAAAGATATATAGCATATTACTGTGAACAACAGTCATTCCTCCTGTGGAATGCCAGAACTTGATCCTTTATATAACTGTACTTTGGTACCACTTATCCTATTTAATTTTACTGCCCCCACACCCTCCTTAATCTCTACTAATCACTATTGTACATTAAAACTGACTTTTCTTTAGATTCCACATGACATAGGACATGAGCTGTTTTTCTGGGTCTAGATTATTTCACTTATCACAATATCCTCCAGTTCCCTCCATTTTGCTACCAGTGACAGGATTTCATTATTCTTTGTGGCTGAATGATATTCCACTGTATATGCATAGCACATTTTTATTACCCATTAAACTATAGGTGGCCAATTATGTTGATTCCATATCTTAACTATTAGTATACAATAAACATTGGAATACAGGAATCTCTTTGATATGCTATAATTTTCTTTGTATTTATACCTAAAATCAAAATAGCTTGATCACCTAATAGAATTATTTTAGTTTTGTTAAGAACTCCCATAATGTTTTCTATAATGGGAATACTAATTTATATTTTCACTAATAAATACATAAGATCCACCATTTGTTAGGTTTCTTTTAAAAACCATTCTAATGAGGGGTAGTTGATATTTCATTGCCATTTTGATGAACTTTGAAATTTCCTTATGTTTTCTCTGTCGCCTGTTTTTCACATTGAGATTTCAATTTTATCTGCATGTCTCTTTTCTATTACACTGTACGTCCTAAGAAGGTACTACCCATTTTTTTGTACATGTGAAACAGAGGTCTGTATTCTCAGAAGTTGTCACATCAGGAAAGGTGACAGACAGAGATGCCCATCTATTTGTCACTTTTCTGCCTCTTCATTCAACAGGACCTTGTGACTTCTGCCTATAAAAAACTAAAATGGATTCAAATCCACCATTCATGGCTTAGCTGTGGATCTCTTGCCATGATGACACCTGCAAGAAGTTTCCCCAGAAGTGGCAGTTGTAACAGGCCTTAACAGGCCTCTTCACAAGACATGTTTTTTTTGTTCAAATATGGTCAGCTTCTTTGATTTCTCACCAAGCATCAACTTTCTTTACATATTTCAGTTATCAACTATTTCTCTGCTTTTCTCATTCATTTTCAGACTTTTACCACTTCAGTTTTCTTATATTTTTCATGTCTAATTCTTATAAAAAAATCTGCCACTCCCGTAATATGTTTAGTACACCTGATTTCACCACCTGTACTCAACCTGAGCTATGGTAACGTTCCAATAAAAAGAGTGGTATTGGACAAACTGGATGATGACAGGACCTGAGGACTGGAATGATAAGTAAGTCATAGAAAACCAAGCTCATCATAGAAATATTAGTTAGATGCTTTCAGTGAGTAAATCTCTGAAAAATTCTTGGAGAACCATTCATGAATGAAAACATCACTTTCGAAATCCACTACTTGCAGTACTGCTCCAATACCAGATTGCAAATATACCTGCAAAAAAAAGCCTTTTAAAAATCTCCAGTATCATCTCTCTGCCTCACTCACAGATATAATACCAGACTCCTCAGAAAAATAAATTAAGAATTGGCAAAAAATGCAAAGGAAAGGTGTTCTTTTTTTTTTTTAAGGAGAGATTAACTTGATTCTTTCTTCTTCCACCATTGCAAACTTCAGTGATTCAAGCTGTCCCAAAGTAGGGACACAGAATACAACTCTAAGAGATGTTCAGAGTTTCTACACTAGACTAAATAACATAACAACTAATCTCTGACCTTTTGTTAACCTAATCAGGATAAGTTTATTTATATCAGGCTAATATTTAATCCAAAATGAAATACTTAGGCTTAGATTAAATATGAAAAAATGCTTCCTACTTGAATCCTATACAATCAGGTACTTCTAATATCATGGTTATAGTTTTTTTATATAAAAACAACAAAAGCACTAAACCTGGCTATCAGCTCTACATGTGCAAAAAGATCATGTTGTTTCTTGAACTATCACAAAAGGTTAGAACATACCAACAAAAAAAACAAACTGCAGAACTCTGTACATATTATATGCCAGGACACAAATAAATGTTAGGGTTGCATTCTAATGAGATTGTAAGCTTATCTTATGTAAAGTGGCAGAGCACTTGTCATCTTACATGGATCTCAAGCCTGTACATCAGCTATGGTACATTTTGTCTTGTTGACATTCTTTGATAAATCTAGCTATTTGCATTCTAGTAAACTTAGCTGCAAAATAAGATAATGTGTGATTTTTACTTTAATAATTATTATGACATTATTAAGCCATTTTTAATTTCTAAAAACACTTGAAAATTTAAATCTGATCATAATTGTACATTTTTAAATCTTTATTTATAATTACTAACAAAATTATATATACTTCAAAGGTTCCATGTAATACTTTAACACGTTTATATGCTGTGAATATTCAAGTAAGGGAAATATATTCTTAAATATCCCTTTAAGTTAATGGAATTTTAAAAAGGATCTTGTGGTAATGGGACCATTCAGTTCCCAGCCCAGAAGTAATCTTTACTTTTACCTGTACACTAATGAATAATACAGAAAGTGAGAAGTGTTGAAAGAGTATAATGTAAATATGCAGAGTGGCATGAAGCTATAACTGAAAATATTGTGATCAATACAGCTGTGCATGGATATTTTGTTATTGTTTTAGACACAATTATATTTAATGGCCATCAATATAATTTGCCAAAGGCATGCATTTTAAAATGAAATACTTCTCTATTTCTTGAAAAAGAAAATGGCTTTCCATTATTAGAAATTCACGGTATGTGAACGGCATCATAACACAAGAAACAAATCTATTTACAACTAAAACATATTATTGTATGCATTAAGAAATAGAACGAGTTTTGTACATAGAAGCTATTAGGCTTAACTTGTAGTTTACTTAGTTACTAGCTATGCTGTTAGTCTAGTCATTTAATCTTTCTATGCATCATGTACTATTAGCAAAACAAAACAAAACAATAGTTAACATATAAGTACAAGTGTTGTAGAATTTTTTAAAAGTCACTCACATAACATTCTGTTCTATTCCCGTTGAGGTACAATGATTTTCTCTATTATACAGATAAGCAAATTAAAGTTTATATAAGCTTAGTGATTTTTCTAAAGCCACACGGAAAGTTAGAGGCAGAATAAAATTTTCTGACCATTATGGTTATTTATCTCTAGGCAAAAACCTCTCATTCCTCTCTATTTCATCTCTTGTGGTTAGTGCACAGTTTAGCATCAATTGTTTTAACTACTAGTATTACAAACATCTGGTACATTTGGGGCTGGGCTACCTACAATAACTCCCTGTGAGCTGATGTTATGATTAGACAGGTCATTCAGCTTGTGCTGTGA
Organism: Castor canadensis; assembly: GCF_047511655.1. NCBI lineage: Eukaryota > Metazoa > Chordata > Mammalia > Rodentia > Castoridae > Castor > Castor canadensis. The sequence goes on along the minus strand of NC_133392.1, from coordinate 101,736,531 downwards.
AACAAGGTTTTTCATGTCACTTCACCAGCATTTCATTCAGAACAAGCTGATATTTAGTGTGAAGGAGAACTATAAGGACCTGAATACTTGGACACTTAGATCATTGGAAGGAATTCTTGGAGTTTAACTATCACACTGACTACAAATTCACTGCATCAAATAGTTTTTGCATAATAATATCTTTCACAATTATTCCAAATTATGGTTGGTAATAAGAAATGTAAACAGTGACTCGCTAGAGCAGAATTTTTATTCATCCACTATACTCCTAGCATATTTTGACCATATGACATGTTTCTAAGAATGTAAAATAAATTTTCTTATTGTGCATTTATCTATACTTCTACTGAAAACAAATTATATGTTTAAAACAGAGTGTGAACACAGACTTCAATGTCAGTTTGAATTCTATAAAAATCTTGACTCTGCCAATTACTAGCTGTAAAACTCTGACACAGAAATGGATAATGTTATAGAAATTCAGTATTAACCACATAGACAATGATAATAAGTTGCATAAGTTAGCCACTTTTCCTGTTAGTTGTAAAAATTAAATAGTATAGTGCATTAATAAAGCTTATTATAAGGTCTTATTATATTAAATATTTGGTAGCTACTTTTATTATATCCAAAAAACAATTAAATATAGAAAATACACATATAAAATTTTAAGTAAAAATTAGTGATTCAAATTTAACTTCATTTTCTTTTTTACTGGAATTTGATTCCTATTTGAAGTCTCCATTATAAAGTGGTTATTTTATCCTCAACAGTTAAAGAAAAGTACAATAAATTTATGTCCTCCCCACCTTTCCCCTCAGGTAGAATCTAAGACTGTAGGTTGGACAAGAATATTTTAGAAAACCCTGAAAATATTAGAGAGTAGAGAAATCTTTCTTAATGTTTTGAAACAGATCCTGAGAAAATGGTCCCTTGCATGTGCCCCACCTGGGTGAAAAATCCTTACTTTTACCAGTTACCTCAGGTTCCCACAGTGATCTGGAGACACCAAATGTTTCCTACATTCCAGGGAGAATTAAGGAAATACCCGAGAGAAAAACCCCCAAAACACAGACCAGGAAAAACTGTGTGTTTAGGTTCACTGTCTTCCAACAATGCTCCTGAAAGATGGCATTTTAGCGATGACAGCGTGGCTATGTGCCTAGAAGCTGGAGGCTTTCCTTCTCTCTATCATGTACCACTCCTAGGGCTATGCAGAACCAAAGATAAAACCACGGGAAACAGCATGGTAGGGTAAGGTGATGAAATGATAGCGATTACAATTCTTTCTTTCATTGGAATAAGATTTCAAAACTTAATTTTCATTCAATTATGGAAGAGTGCAAAATTTTAATATTGAATGCTCACTTAGATTTGTATCAGGTACACATGAACCTGAAAAAAAATGTAATTAAAATTCCCAGTTTTTTAAAAGATCAAGCCATAATTCTTATATCAGATATGATAACCTTTATTATCAGCCTATCATAAAAATCAGTTTAAAGAATCATTCTCATTGTTGAGAATGTACAAAATTTAACAACCTAAATTATTTACATATATGATTTATGACAATCTATATTAAGATTCAATCTCTGTGGTTTTTGTTTTTGAGATGGGTTAAACGAATGATCAGAAAATAAAATGCTAGAATATAGCAACAGAGTGTTAGTTACATAAGTAGAGAACACTTATGCACAGGATATAAAAACTTCTTAGAGCCTACAGAGATTTTCCTGGCAGTTGCTCAAACGCCCATTTTCAAATATGAAGGACAGTGATACACACTTCTAATGAGTTTTCATTTGTCCTATTATGGCATGGGACTTAGGATCTCAAAACAATTGGGCCACTGTGACTTAATATATCATTTTCTCTTGTTTTTCAACTAGCACAGGGTTGCATTTATGTAGTGCTTTGTCAAACTTCATAAATCAGCCTCCAAGAAAGAGGATAAACAGTCACATAACAAAAAGCATGTGGACAAATGCCTGAGCTCACAAGTCACAGCTCACTGATCAGCCTTCCCCAAAGCATCTACCTCAGCTCCTGTCAGCGACTTGCCCAGAACAAGCTGCATTCCACATTTCTGCTTTCACAGACTCTCCCAGGCTGATGACATGCAATCAAACTTTCAGAAACAAATCAATGAGTGCCTTCTCTTCCAAGGTCTTTGTTCTTCCATAGCGATTGGTGACAATGCATCCAGTACCTTAGAAATAGGGTGACATGACAAAGCCACATGTGTTTTTTTTTTGTTTTAATGCTTCACTGAACAGAATATAACATGATTTTTCTAAGACAGTATGATGTGTTCTTTGTTGGAATATTGCATGTTTTTTAGTCACTTTACAATCAGTTTTTAGGAAAAGGCATAAGGAAATGTTGACTTGTTCCTAAAATATAAATTCACCTTTATAACCTTCTGACTTGCTATAGAAAAAGGTCAAATAACACATGTCCTACGTGGAAAGTGGAATGGGATGCTGTTTAACTAGGGCTTCATTGGATGGGTTCATATGCCTCTTTGATGATAAAGATAAATGCAAGTCTGCTTCAATTATAATTCTGGGATTTCAGAAAAGGAAATTGTAGAGGTCTCCTTCTCAATGTACACCATCATCCTCTTTACATTTTTTTAAACCACAATGGGTACTCTCTACCCACTGTCAGCCCTCTTAGGGTTTTGTTAAGACTTAATTTTAAGTTACATATTTTGACTTGAATAGCTTTTCTTGAAAAAACTGGATTTAGCCATACTCCTTACCTATCATTCTTTCTAATAGTGCATCTACATTACTCTGTATTTTTTCATTACAGAGCCTGCAAGTTTAAACGTGGTATAAGTAAAATGAACAATAATAACAGTAATATATAAAAGCACTGATGGCATGCATTAATCTACAGATTAGCAACTTTAATCCATCTCAAAGGGCAGAGTTTTCTGCAGGAGGAGCAGAAACTGTGAAAATACCTTATAGTGAAAAGTTACTTTCTCTTTCTTGGAATTTAATGGTGTAGCACAAAAAAATAGAGAACTTTTTTGAGTATATCTATATGTCAGGTATATTTCTAAGTGGCTTTTTTTCTAAGTGTCATATTTTTAAATTCTCCTTTGTATCATTTGGCACTACTAATGTGTTCACTTTGTAAATAAGGGGATGGAGGTTTAATAAGTCTAAGTTATTTGTCAAAAGTTACATAGAAAGTATAAATAGAGTCAAAATTCAAATTCACGATGCCTGCCTGGTTCTTGAATCTTTAATTTTATGCACTACACTGGCTTAAAGTCAATAACTGATCTTTTTATTTTGTTGTTAAAAAAAAAAAAAACAGCAGAGTAAGAATCAGCTCCTGCAATGGCAAAGGGAAGATTTTGTTAAATTTATTCACTCTCTAAAACAATGGAAATGCAGGCTAAACAACTGGAATCAGCTATTTCATAATTTACTAGCCTTAGCTAAGGCCACAGAACAAATTGAAAAATTGCCTATCCACGAGAATCTACTAAGCTCAATGAGGTGGTGAGGGTCAGGGATGCTTTCCATGTAGGCCATTCCATTTCCTAGCTCTTCCAAGCTTACTGGAGCAGTAAGTGGTCTGTAGTCAGCTGTAGTGCACACAGCAGAGAGATTTGAGTACTTATGGAGCTCCATCAGAACCAGGGATTCAGAGTTGTGCTTAGCTGGGGGCTCAAAGAACTCACCATGTACTAAGTGCAAAGACATAAACATCTAGAACCATCAGAGCTAATCTGACAGAAGTCAAAGACAAAGAAAAACCCTGAAAGCAGCAAGAGGAAAATCATACTATGAGAAATCTTTAAGACTGAAAGCTCACCTCTTCAGATGCCACAGAGGACAGAAGACAGTTGAAGGTCACCTTCTCAGTTAATCACCTAAAGCTAGATTCTTCTTCAAAATAAAGGAAAAATTAATTCTTTCTAGATAAACCAGATCTAGGAAAATTTATTTCTAGCAGACTTACCCTATAAGAAAGGGACTCAAAAAGGACAAACTAAAAAGGAGGCTGAAACATAATTTGAAATCAAATGAAGAAACACACAGCATTTTTAAAGGTATCTATATATGTAAATATAGCAGAACAATATAAAGGTATATTTTTGTGCACTACTTTTCTCTGTTTTAAATGGTAATACACAAAGCAATAAGTATAAACATTCTGATGGAATTATAGGTACAAACGCAATCTGTGTGACAATAATTATTCAAAGAACAGGAAAGGGAATGTGGATTCAAGTTAACTTTAGAATACAAGGATGTATAAGCATGCGACTAACAAGCATATGAAAAGATAGCCATCATTGGTCATTAAAGAACCACAAATCAAAACCAGAAAAACATGTTACTTGATAATTACTAATGTGGTTAAAGCCAGAACGAAAGACAATAATAAATGTTATTTTAAATGTGGAAAAGTCAGGACTTTCATACATTGCTGGTACGAATATAAAATGTGCCATCTTTTTGTTTTACAAAAAAGACAGTTTCTCAAAATACCAAACATAGGGTTTATGACCCAGAAATTTGGCTTCATAGTACATACTTAAGAGAAATTAAAGCATGTCCAAATTAAAAAAAACTTACATATAAAGTTTCATAATTTCACTATTCACCATCACCAGAAGTGCAAACAACCAAAATATCTACTGACAGATGAATAGATGAAGAAATGTGATATGTCCAGTCAATGGAATATTATCTGGTAATAAACAAGAAAGTGAAGTACTAGAACATGCCATGACATGAATGCATCTTGAAGTATGATGCTCCCAAAAGAATCCAGACAGAAAATATGACATATTGTATAATTACATTTAAAGGAAAAGCTAAAAATGTCAAATGTATAGAGATAGGAAATAGATTAATGTTTGCTGACTGCTAGAGAGATTAGATAGAATGAAGGGTGACAAATTAGGGGCTCTGGGTTTCTTTCTGGGTGTTGAAAAGTTTTGAAAATTACATTGTAATGGTGATTCCACAACTCTGTAAATATACTAAAACAGCAGTGAAATGTAGACTTTATATGGATGGAATTTTTGTTACATGAAATATATCTAAATGTATTAAAATATATATATAACATGTACATATACATATATATGCATATACATATATATATGAGAGAGAGAGAGAGAGAAACAGCTATTTGAGGCAAAGGTGTACTGAAGAGGACTTTTTTTGGGTAGCTACTGATCTGTTTGGCTGTTAAACACAATAAATGGCAAAGTAAAAAACCTTAAAATTCTGTAATCTCTGACATTTGTGGAATAACTAGTAGAAACAAACTAGTTAGAATCATTTCTGTAGTCGATGAGTCTGTATTTTAAGTCAAAACATTTGACAAATGCAGATAAAGAACTTCAAAATTCTCCCAAACTATATATGAGCACAATTATAAAGGTATTTTGTTTGTTTTTGTTTTGCCATTTATATGCAGACTGTCTTGAGACCTGGACTATCATGTGCAAAGGAAAAAGAAGTGGGGAGAATGGAAGAATAGTTTTCACTAAGCCAGGGTTGATCGATTTTTTTAAGTATTGTAATGAAAATGATTTTTTTGACTTTTGAACTCAGAGCCTCACACTTTCTGGACAGGCACTCTACCACTTGAGCCATGTCCCCATCCCTGTTTTGCTTTAGTTATTTTTCATATAGGGTCTACTGATTTTGCTAGGGCCAGATGGGATCTCCATCCTCCTACCTACACTTTCTGGGTAGATGGAATCACAGGCATGAGCCATCCTGCCAGGCCCTTAAATGAAATACATTTTTAGAAAACTTAAACATTTCTTGACACAGAGCCAAGTAATAAAAATGACTACAGACAGACATAATTATTATTGTTATTGTTGCTTAAGTAGCTAGCCTTGTACCACAACCACTATTTTGTAGTTTTATTGCTTTTTAGGAAAAAAAATGCAAATGAATTAGTAATTTGGTATAATCCCTTCTAAATTAGAAATTCAAGGATTTTTTATGAATAAAAATCACATGTAGTTGGTCTGTATATGAAAATTACAGCAAAAATGCAGAGTTTTCTCTTTCCTTCATCATCTTTTTTATATTTTCAAATGATGGAACAGGTGCACCAGACTAGCTATAATTTGAACATTATGGTGACATAAAAAGGCTTCGTATTTTCTGAATAAGTGTGTCATATTATATAAGTATACTATATATCACCCAGTACTTTCAAATAAAAACGTACAACAGCAACTAAGAAAATAATAAAGCTTTGATAGTTATAATGAATCCCTGAGTCCTTACTGAATTACAGAGTGGACACAGGCATTTCCATTACCTTTTTCCTCCAAGATGGTACAGAGAGAGCATTCACTCATTAAGTATGAATTATATTCTTAGCACCTACAAATTATTTCTCTATTTTAATGCCAAAAGAACATGTTTCCAAGTCAGTTTTATCAAAACTTTTGACATTTTCTTTTTAAAGATTTTTAAAATAATTTCTACATTTCAATTTGTAATATACAAGTCACTAATTATAAAGATAAGAAATCAATTAATTTTAAAGAGCATCATAAAAGTAACTGCAGAGCAAGCAAGAGATTATATTCAAAGAATGGCTATGAAAATTTTTCCAGAGACAACTGTTTTGTCATTTCTCTTGTTGACCACTAACTTCCTGCCTTTACTATAAATTATGTTCTGGTAATAGCTGTCAGAATACTACCATATTTTTCTCTCTGTTTCTCTATGTGCAAAGTTACCAGACTAAATATTGGTTTTCATAACAGCCCCTTATCATAAGAGGAGAGCATTGCAGAGGTAATATTCATCATGGGTACACTTGCTGGAATCAGGTAGTGTTTCAGAAATAATAAACTAAACTAAAATCTCTTTCCAGATTATTTGATATATCATCCTGTGTAGGATTGATTCCCAATCTTAATATTTCACTTACCACCCATTAATTTACTCACCAAATATTTGTGAAGTCTACAATATGTGCCAAACTCTATAACAGGTACTGAAAATATGACATAAAACAAATAGATATGGCTGTGGCCTTATGAAGTTTAAAATTATGCAATAAATTCAGATATTGATGAAATAACTAAAATTGTGATGGGCAATATGAAATACATCCAGAGAACATTAGGGAATAAAACAATAGTAAGTATGACTCAAGGGATAAAACAAGTGATGTTTGTAACACTGAGGTTAAGAGAAGAAAGTAGAAATATAATTAGGAAACAGGACTGACAAAACTTGTAGGACATTTTTAGAATGGAAATGGTGCAGGAGGGAGAGAAGGTGAAAAAATGTGGATCAAGATGCCATCACCAAAAGCAAATATACTGGCAAATATTATAAATTCATATTTGTATCTGAGGTTCCTGAGGTAGAACATGAGTCTAGACAAAAGGAAGGTACTTGTACATATAGGCCTAAAGCACAGGAGATGTTCTGACTTCAGATAAAATTGTGGAGTTACCATCAAAGACTCTGAAACCATGAGAATAGATGAAGTCACCCAAAATGAGTGAATAGAATGACATGTTCTCAGAAATCAGCAAGATTCAACATAAGGTGTATGCAGAAGAGATTCCACCTGAGAGAACAGAGAACACTAAAGATGCTGAAGTCCTGGACAGCCAGCAAACTATTCTAGGAAGAGGAGAATGGCTGTTTGTGTCACACACTAATAGAAAGTGAGACAGGGAGTAAGTCAGGTTAACTATCCTTGGCTTGTTACCTAAGCCACTAGGGAAACACTGTGGACCTGGGAGGAGGTTGTTTGGGTAAAGTAAGGATGATGCAAGTAGAATTGCTATGGATTATTGAGCAGTTATCAGCAAACAGATTGATCTTTTTGAAATGAATGTTTCATTAATCATTTTTTTTTGCTTTAAAAATGTGGAAGATTTCTCTTAAACAGAAAATAAGTCATCACTCTTTATCATTGCCTTCCAAACTCATACTAAATCACTGCATTGTGCATAAAATGCTTCTCTCACTTCTTATCCTTTTAAAACAAGAAACTCTATTTTGTTAAGTCCTTTGAAAATATTTTTTTCTTTTTGGAAAAAAATGATTTTCACACTTTTACGTAGTTTATCTCCTTCTAGATGTTTAATAGTTCTTTATATTCAATGTCTTAATTACATATCCATAATAGATGCTTTCAGTATTTGCCCAGTGCCTGTATGACATTTTCAAACTACAAACACATTCTGAAATCTTTCAACCACCAACAGAAAAATGAGAGAAAAAAGTTATCTGCCAACCCACAAAACCTGCTTGGTAAGGCAAAGTATTCTTTTAAATATATAAATGAGAACTTTACAAAAACAGCCTTCAACTTCTTGTTAGCTTTCCATCATAATTGGAAGAAAAGTGGTACCTCAGGCTGAAAAGCCCTGATAGTGTAGACTTCCTCTATCTGTGGGAACCTTGTTGGCTCACACTACCCTCATTTGTTCCACTTGAGGCACCCGGTTCTTATTTCTTTTCTCAAACCTTTAAAAACTAATATGCCTTGCTAGCTTTTTATAACTTAAATGATACCTCAAATGATATCTTGATTATTTTTCTCAGAGATTTTATTCACTTTTTCTCCTTATTTTCTTCACACTGTTAGTCTCCCTACCACAAAGAGCATCCATTAGGGCTGAAGCTTAATTTTTTTTCACTGATATTATATTACAAGAACATTGCTCTTGGAATTTGTAATTGTTTCTTGAATGAAAGAATGAATGAATGAACAAATGACAGCATGGACGTGTTGATTAAATGGAAATTTTTTGTAAAGTAGGACAGATTTCAGCATTGTCAGTACATTGGAAAGCAGCCAATATTTGAGGACAGGTTCAATATGTAGAAGAGAAAAAGGAAAATTGGCAGAATAAAAATCCTTGAAAGATTTAAAAGGCAACACTATTCTGTACAGTAACCGACATTTTCTATCTCATATAAGCTACTCATACTTGCTTTAAGATGATAATTTTTCAAGCCCTGTGGTAACAATTTCAAGATAACAATTGCATTTTTGAAATATACCATTCTTGCGAGGAAAAAAACTCAAGAAAAGCCAGTGCTTGAAAATGAAGTCAATAAGTAAGACAATTTCAGAATCCTTCACTTGCACTAATATACATCATTCAGCATGAGGCAAATGGGACCAACACAATACCACAGGAACTTCAGAGAAAATTATTTCTCCAATTTCCAAGAGCTAAAATACATAAGTATATTTCTTCAGTGGACTTCGTGAACTCTCACATCAGGACATTTCAAAAGTCTCTTTATTATGCTATAGCTAAACTGTAATTCTTAAAGAAAACAAAATTACTTTGGGCTGTCTTTAAAAAACACTCACACATACACATATACATATATACCAATGTATATATGTACGCATACCTACACTGTGATTAAATATTATTTCAAATAAATGCAAAGGAATGGGAGAACCTAAAGAAGAGCCTATTTTTAGAAGGTAAAGCAAATGAACAATTAATTTTTATACGTAGAAAATTGCAGATGATCACCTAATTTCAGCCTTATCTAGTCACTCCATAGACCCAGAATTAATCTTCTAATATATAAAATAAATGAATGTAATGAACTGATCTCTGCCTTCTATTGTCTAAAACACTGCATTGATTCAATAGGATTGATTTACAACATTCCCCAAGATTTGGGTCTTCTATTTCCTCTTTTTCAGTTTTATCCAGTCTCCTCATAATCATGCCTTTTATGTTTTAGGCATGTTAAATTACTTACATTATTTGAAATAAACCATGCAACCATGCCTCTGGGTCTTATCACAAGTGATTCCTATTTTCTGAAATCCTATAGTATTATTTTCATGATAATTTTAAATAACTCCTACATTTTTCTAGAATAGTATCTTTAATTCTACCATAACCCAATACTTTACATAGCCTCCTATAGTTCTCCTAAACTATCACACTGAAATCATCTCATTTCACGGTAATTGTTGGTGTACTTCCCTAAAAAGGCAGTTCATTATGATGCATACCACAGTCAGTTTCACTTGAGCAAATTGTATAGATTTTTTCATTCTCCATTTCTTCACTACAATAGTGGGATTAATAATTTCTAAATCATCAATTTGATGCACAATTTGTCACCAAAGGTGACATATAACAAAATATTTCATAATAATTCAGTTCATGCTAGTGTGCTAATGTCTATATCTTTAGTCACTAAAGGTGGCTAGAAAGATTCTAGGGTATAATGACTTTTGTCTGATGTGTTTGTATTTTACTATTTAAAAGTATTGAATCCTAACATATTTCACTAAATGTTACTGGATGGTAAGATTTTAATTGTGATAAATACAACAATGTAGTGAAACAGAAAGTTTTTAGGCTATTGTTGTAGCAGGTTTCAAATTGTATAATTATATTTACTTCATTATATAAACACATTTAGTGTCTCAAAACAGAGATCTCACATTTGTTTACAATAACAAATAAATAATTTTTCTTGTGATTTATTCTGTAGACTAATTTTTTTCTTCTAAAGTACTCAAGTTTAAAGGGCAAATTGTCAAAAAAGCTAAATATCTTTATTTTAAGGCCCATAACTTTCTTCTTATGGGAATGCTATAAATGATATAGAAATTTAATGAAAATATTATATTAGGTACATATATGAAATAAGTATAATGTAATTATCAAATTAAGAGGCCTCTTTCTGGTATCTAGAGTATAAGATAAAGAAAAATGAAGTTACTTAGAAAGAGATTGTTATTCACCTGAAGAGATGATTGTGGGCAGGTTTTGCCACAATTTCTCTACTCTGTGTGTGTGTGTATGTGTTTAACCTAATGAACCAACAGTCTAAATAAAGGAAGTCTACAGAGAAGCATAAGAAACTCATCCATGGTTTATAAGCAGTGGTGGGGCAAAGTTATGTGTGAAGAAAGACCATAAAAATATTTTTTCTTTTTTTCCTACTGCATCTCATCATGTGAAAACACATTAAATCCATAGAGATCCACCCAAATTAAATGTATTATAAGGACAGTTCTATACATTTTCTATACCTCATATAAAAAATGACTGTTGTTTTATATCTCCAAAATTTGTTTTACTCTGCAAATATTTTAAGCCTTTCTTTGGACTTAGTATTTGTCCTTGAATTTCAGTTCCCCTACCTTGGCTCATTTTTTTCTGTTTCAAATATATTCCTTGGATTTTTATTTTTAAAGAGGACTTTTTTTATAAAGTTACAAAGTTTTGTCTACAGGAAATTGTGTATACTGAACCTTTCCTCTTAGAAGATAGTTTAGTGGATGTAGAATTCTGCACTGAATAAGTATTTCAATCTCATCGTAGTGAGTACAGTATTTTTCTGGCTCTTAAAATGAGCTTTATATTTATTTCTTATTCCTGATCAAGTAAACAGTCTATATTCTTATCTTTTTCTTATTCCTGTAAAAATAATCCGTCTATATTTGCCATACTTAGGCAAATATCATATCTTTTTTCTGTCCATTTTTTATACCCTTTGTATTTTGAGTTACAGCAAGTCTCACATTTCTGGTAGACGATATAGCAGAATTGTCCATGTTGTAAATAAATTTCTTCCTTTCCAAGTTAAAGCTCATCTTTTAAAAAAAATATTGTCTCATTGGTTTTGGCAAGGACATTAAATATGGGATTGCTCATGTATAGTATATTTTAACATTTTTATGTAACTATAGATTCACAGGAAGTGGCAAACATATATAGATTAGGTTTAAATACAGATGCAGTAGATGTAGAGGAGTAAGAATGTTTCATGTCTGGTTACTCTGTTCCTCTAATATTATATTTTGTGTGATTAAAAATAATGTTCACCCAACAAATAAAAATTAAAAATATTTTAAAATTTTCTGATGATTTAAAGTTTTACATTCTAATTTTATGTCTTTCTTGTTATACAATAATTTACTTTATATTGGTACATTTCAAATTTTTCTCTAACACATTCTAAAATTGCATTTCTTATTTTTTATTGAGCAAAACATTAACCTTTGAATAAAAGACCATCTTCAAAATTCTTTTGGTTTCTATATTACAATATAAAACTTTGTTCCAATTTACAAAACATACATGCAAACATAATTGTGTCTATTATTTTATATTTGAATGCTATTTAGCTATGGTAAATTATTTTAATAATTTTCTTAAGGACTCTGGTACTCATGTCTTATTTTTTCACCTTATCTATGAGGTTTTTCTTTTCTTTTCTTGTAAAACACACAAATATTTTCTGAAGTATTGCATTGAGAATGTGTGTGGGCGATACCTGACTTCAAACTATATTACAAAGCAATAACAATAAAAACAGCATGGTACTGGCACAAAAACAGACATGAAGACTAGTGGAACAGAATAGAGGACCCAGATATGAATTCACACAACTATAACCAACTTGTCCTTGACAAAGTCACTAAAAATATACGATGGAGAAATAGCAGCCTCTTCCACAAAAACTGCTGGGAAAACTGGTTAGCAATCTGCAAAAACTAGAATCCATGAAACTAGATCCATGCATATCACCATATACAAATATTAACTCAAAATGGATCTTACTATCAGACCCCAAACTCTAAAGTTGGTACAGGAAAGAGTAGGAAATGCTCTGGAATTAGTAGATTTAGGTAAGAACTTTCTCAATGGAACCCCAGCAGCACAGCAACTAAGAGATAGCATAGATAAATGGGACTTCATAAAACTAAAAAGCTTCTGCTCAACAAAAGAAATGGTCTCCAAACTGAAGAGACTACCCAAAGAGTGGGAGAAAATATTTGCCAGCAACACATCAGACAAAAAACTAATAACCAGAATATATAGAGAACTCAAAAAACTAAATTCTTCCAAAATTAATGAACCAATAAAGAAATGGGCGAGTGAACTAAACAGAACTTTCTCAAAAGAAGAAATTCAAATGGCCAAAAAAAACCACATTAAAAAATGCTCATCATCTCTAGCAACAAAGGAAATGCAAATCAAAATCATACTAAGATTCCACCTCACCCCTGTTAGAATAGCCATTATTAGCAACACCACTTACAATAGGTGTTGGCGAGGATGTGGGGGAAAAAGGAACCCTCTTACACTGTTGGTGGGAATGCAAACTAGTACAACCACTCTGGAAAAAAATTTGGAGGCTACTTAAAAATCTATACATAGATCTACTATATGGTCCAGCAATACCACTCTTGGGGATATACCCAAAAGAATGTGACACATGTTACTCCAGAGGCACCTGCACATCCATGTTTATTGCAGCACTATTCACAATAGCCAAGTTATGGAAACAGCCAAGATGCCCCACCACTGACGAATGGATTAAGAAAATGTGGTATCTATACACAATGGAATTTTATGTAGCCATGAAGAAGAACGAAATGTTATCATTCGCTGGTAAATGGATGGAATTGGAGAACATCATTCTGAGTGAGGTTAGCCTGGCTCAAAAGACCAAAAATCGTATGTTCTCCCTCATATGTGGACATTAGATCAAGGGCAAACACAACAAGGGGATTGGACAATGAGCACATGATAAAAGCTAGAGCACACAAGGGAGGGGTGAGGATAGGTAAGACACCTAAAAAACTAGCTAGCATTTGTTGCCCTTAATGCAGAGAAACTAAAGCAGATACCTTAAAGCAACTGAGGCCAATAGGAAAAGGGGACCAGGAACTAGAGAAAAGGTTAGATTAAAAAGAATTAACCTAGAAGGTAACACCCACGCACAGGAAATCAATGTGAGTCAATGCCCTGTATAGCTATCCTTATCTCAACTAGCAAAAACTCTTGTTCCTTCCTATTATTGTTGATGCTCTCTCTTCAACAAAATTAGAGATAAGGGCAAAATAGTTTCTGCCGGGTAGCGAGGGGGTAGGGGGGAAAATGGAGGGAGCAGAGCGGGGTTAAAGGAGTGGGTGGGGGAAGGGGGGAGAAATGACTCAAACATTGTATGCACATATGAATAAAATAAAAATTAACAAATAAAGAGAATGTGTGGGGGGTAATTTCCTTAGTTCTTTTATGCTTTAAACTATGTCAATTTCATTGCCACTTAAGTTCATTTTTGGAGAACCATATTAACAATAATTATTTTCTAGTAACAGCTAATTTTTTAAATGTATTTGTTTATTCAAGTTCTAATTTCAGTGTGTTCTTTACATTTCATCACTTATCATTAAATATTTTGCTTATTTCTCTATGTGCTATTTAATTGGACTCCTATAGATGGTCTTTGAGCTCACTTATTCTTCCATCTACTGTATTTGCTTTACTATTAATCTTAGCTATTATCTGTATTCATTTCAATAGTAACTTACACTTACATTATTTTAACTGATTATTTTTGTTTCATAAATGTCTATCTTATGTTAATGTTATGTAAATTAATTCAGTGTAATATTTTTATTCTTAGTGACATATTTTAATGTACTAAAATATATAGATCTTAAGTACTACCAAAAGAGAAAGCTTGACAAATGTATACTAATATTCATACATATACATACCATCATAAAGTATAATTCCATTACTCCAGAAAATAATCTTATGTCTTATATTTCCACAGGTTCAATGATTTGTTTTTTGACACTAAATTTTGTCTGTTACAGAATGCACGTCCTAAAGGTATGAAGTATATTATTTTTCACAAAAAATAACTTGTTTGGTAGCTACCCATTTCTGATTGTATCATGAAAATACTCATTTTTATTTCTGAGCAACATTTTGACATATAAATATCAAACATATTACAAATATGTTTCAATCAGTTCTGTTCATGGCTATTTAACCTTTTTTACTTACTCACATTAGCATACATTGTCAATTTTCTTTGAACTATATTTAAAAATTACTAGATAGACATATTTCATAGAAAAATAGAGACATTGATTCCATCTGGGACTGATTTATTTTCTTTCCAAATAACAAATGTCTCTTCCTTAGAGCAGATTTACTTACATTGCAGGATAATACAGACAATGTCACTTTCCAAAGAGGAAGATGGGCAGGTTTTCCAGCAGCTTCTGTACAAGATCACAGGTTCCTAATCTCAAGGATTATCTCCTGTAATACATACTCACTGCATGAAAAGGCAACAGCTGGCTCATCATATCACGCTGTGGGAAGTGGCACTCAGAGAACTCGTGTCAAGACATGACATTGGCTAGTGCTATTACTGTGATAAACTATCTTTGTCTCTGGTCTAGAGGGCTCATATCTTCTTTCTAATACCAGTGAAACTGTATAAATGTATTTAAATTGCAAACAGTACAACTCTGACTATAATTCTTGACAATTAAAAATTGAATTCTATGAATAGAACTGGTACAACAAAATTCTTCTTACCAACATATTTTTTGAAAATATTCTTATTTCCCTAGGGAAAACATCTAGTTGACTCATTTCTGGAACTAATACATGTACATGTTTAATTTTATTTAAAACCTTCTCAAACATTCCCAGAGTGGTTACAGAATTTTATATTTTCCTGACAAAGCTGCAAGTGTTCTTTTTATTCTTAATCCTAAATCCCTTTTGGTGTTTTCAGTCCTTTTAGCTTTAGTTATTTAAGTATTTATGTATTAGTTTTTAGGGAGCTACTTTGCAACTTGATGTGGACTATAGTCCCTGTAAACATTCAGTCATGAGTTTTGACATCCATTCTGGATTATGGCTTGACTCAATAATCCTTTTGATGGTTGCTAAATAGTTCTTACTATAACTCCATCATTCTCTATTTATGAAGTGGCACCTGCCTCAAAGGTGAGCTTTGTCTTCTATCTTATTAACTTACTCACTTATTTCTTTAAGTGCAGTTCGATGAACTTCTGTTTTATTCAAAGGAATATGAACTTTCACTATAATTATTTGGATTTTCAAATTTCCAAACTTGACAAGGGGAAAATATTCAAGCTGTCTACTGTGTAATTACCCTCCATTGCTCTTTGCAATATTTTAGTAACAAGATGTTCTAGCATTATTTTTAATTTCCATGTTTCATTCCTCTATTGGCATATGTATCCTAGTTGATTTTAGAGGAAATAGTATTTCAAAACCCAAATCTAGTTCCAGGTCTGTTTATTAACAGATGTATTCTTTTTCTAGGTTCTCTTGGCAGAAAAAAAGATAGATAAATTGATCAATGTGTGGCTCTCTTTCTTACTCACACACTCATAAAAACACATTTATGTACACATATATGCAAATGGATATATACCCATATCTACTCCTAGAGCCAAATGTCTAAATATATTAAAATATTAACTTCACACTCTTTTCAATTACAAGTTAATAGCATAAGGTTTATTCAATGCTTCATTATTTTCTTATTCTTAATTTCAAATAGTGAGAAGCTTGGCTCCCATTGTCTTTGATATATTTACAATTTTGCTTACTTCTAAGTATATAGTTAACTTCTTGACCAGATAGATCATTACTTTAGTCTAATCCAATCATCTATAGACTCATCAGCATATTACTTGGCTCCAGCAAAAGGATTTTGAAATAAAATAAAGATGAAGGAGCATGTAATTTATTTTATTTTTGAAGCTATAGAATATTTTTATTTTGTTTTCAGTACACCATTCTGAATAATGTGTATGTGTGGACACAATCTTGTATAATGCCTACCGCTCACAAAAGTTGGTTTTCATTGTTTGTTATGTAATTTTAGTTGAATATTCATATATAGTGGAAATTTTATTTTTAGCTTTTATTTTTGTTGCTTTGCTTATTTTTTCTTCTCATGTTCATATTTTTATATGTAATGGTGGCAGGCTTGATTTTCAATTTTTTAATAAAAAGGCATATTTTGTGAGGAAAAATAAAAAATGTAAATATTGCAATCTAAAAAGAAGAAATTGTGAAATAAATTTTAATTCAGAGTATAATAAGTGTGTGTTATGAAGTAATCATATGAATATATTAGTATGATGCTATATTGGTATTAGCACTTCATTTGCAGTAATCTAAATATTTGTTGTAAAATATTTAATATCATTCTGTTATTCCCATATAGGTTTTTATTCATTCTTATAATAATTTCTTATTCCAGAAGATGCACATGCACCAAAATGTATTTTAGAAATTTCACAGATATATACATGTGCATATTAGAATTTCTGTTTTTTATTTAATTACATTACATTTAAATCTATATATCCTAATGTTTTAATACACAAAATGGCAAATAGAAAATGATACACTGTTTCAGATTAGCCACATACTTGTATAGAAAGTACATCAACCGTATGGAATACTGAAACCTGCTGAAGTCACATAAGAAAGGAAATGGGGTTGGAGGAAGAATAATGGAGGGATGAGCCACTTTGGGGTATAATACATGTATGTATAGAAATGTCACCATGAAATCTCCTATGTATTACTATCATAAACTAACTACAATGTTCCTTTTTAATAAATAAAGGACATGAAGATAAAATAAATCCTGTACAGAGGCTGGTGCCAGTGAAAGGGGAAGAAGAAATAAGGAAAGTGTGAAGGAGGGCAAATATGGTACAAATATTCTGTATTCAGGTATGAAGCTGTTGAAGTTGTTCTAAGAAGGGGGAATGGAGGAAAAAGGAGGAAGATGGAGGGGGTGAATCTAATTAAAATGTATGTAAGCATTTATGTAAATGCTACAATGTACTTCTGTTTAACTATAATATGCTAATAATAAGACTTCATTAAAATTGGTATTAAAAATGGTTGTAAAAGAAACCAGGCAAGTGGCTTATGTGTGATAAGCTTATATAGAAATGTTCAACTTTATTACTAATAAATGCAATTAAAATCCACTAACAATTCACATAATACAAATTAATACATATAATTCAATATAATAATAAATCCATTGAAATGATCATCATTTATGGAACATTTACTACTTACTAGGTACTAAAGGAGAAGATTTACATAAAATAATCAATTCCATAAACCAACCTTATCTTCCCATATTAAAAGAAGAAAGTATGCTTAGAATTTTCCATGTCTTCCCAACTGCAAATCTTATTAATTTTCCAGCTTTGCAATAGCCAGCATACTAAACTTTTTATAATCAATTACTGCTTTTGCCTATCTAATTAGAAAATGAATAGTTTTTAAATGATATTGTAGTGTGTTTGCTAGTACAATAAACTAATCACTGCCATTAACTGCTGGTTATACATTGATATAGTTTTAGAAACAATTATCCAACCCACAGTAACAGCTATAGAATTATGAAAAGAGTTCCACCAAATGGTTCTTCTTCCAGAAATCTATCCAAACACAAACTCTAAAATACTGAAAAGGATTTATGCAAAAGTATATGCCTCACAGTTCTACTGGCAAAAGCAAAATTTGTATGTGAGTGATCAGATA
Organism: Castor canadensis; assembly: GCF_047511655.1. Lineage (NCBI taxonomy): Eukaryota > Metazoa > Chordata > Mammalia > Rodentia > Castoridae > Castor > Castor canadensis. The sequence goes on along the minus strand of NC_133392.1, from coordinate 101,718,134 downwards.
CTTTGATACAAATATAAAATGCAAATGTAAAAAAACTAATGAATGTTTAATCATATATATATCTACCCCCAATGTAATACGAAATTTAATTCTTTAAAAATAGCCAGTACAGGGACAAACTGCCTTGTGGCCTGATTTAGAGGACCCTGATAGTAGAAAGGGAACATTATGAAAGGAATGGAAGGGAGAGATAATGACTCTCAAAGCAAAACATTCCAGTTTGAATCCAGTTTCCATATAGATAATGGAAAGTTCCAAGAGAAAAGACAATCCTACTACAAAAAAATTACTATCTTAACAGATGATAATGTTTGCTGTGTTTTGTTTTGCCTTATATTATGCTTAGTTCATAAATATGTACATTGTATTTTCATGCTTACATGTGTTTAAATCCATACACATTCATATTAAAAAAAACCCAAATACAGTGAGTAATTATTTCTGGATGAGAGCTTTATGGTTATGTTTATATCGGTTGTTATGCTTATCTGAATTTCTTATGAAATTTTACATTCATTGTGAATTACTTTGTGTGTGTGTGTGTGTGTGTGTGTGATAGAAGTGTTTCAACTCAGGGCTTAGTGTTTGCCGGGAAGCAGTCTAGGACTTGAGTCATACTGCCAGCCCTTTTTGCTCTAGTTGATTTGAGATATTGCCTTGCATTTTGGCCAGAATAGTGCAAATTGCGATCTTCCTATTTTACACTTCCCACCATACTTGGGATGACATTGTGCCTACTTTTTCCATTTATATGGGGTCTCATGAATTTTTTTGCCTAGCTTAACCTGGAACCATGGTCCTCTGGATCTCAGCCTCCCAAATAGTTAGGATTACAGTCTTGAGTCACTGGCATCCAGCTGAATAAGTTTTACTTTAAAAGATAATTTAAAATCGTGACAATACCTAACACAAATGGCTATGTTGAGGATTAAATAAATAGTATAAGTATTCTATCAAAGAACTTAAAATGTTCAATGGGAAACTTAATTTTACAATATTAAATATAAAACAAGAAAATGCTTTAAGGCTAATGTGTATATAGCTCTTTAAGTAGTTACTGCATAGTAAAAAATTAGAATTTGCAGATTTCATTACACTTTTTACTTTCTGCCATCATATGCCTTGCACTTCATGAAGAAAACAAAGATGACGAGATTACATTTAAACCCAGAACAAAATACTACCCACTGCTCTATGATTGCTTAATGTTTTATATTACAAGAGTTCTCAAAAAAAGTGAAAATCAGAGAAACATCATTCAGTTCTGTAGTTTTCTGAAACTATGCAAATTCACGTTTCCATAGAGGATATCAGAAAAAGTTGATGGGGAAGGTAGGAGTGAGACTGAGAAAGGTTATTCAGGTAATTATATTTCTCCTTCCTGCTTTTGAGAATCAGCTGTGTTGATCGCTTCTTTACCATAAACCCTTACTAACAGTATACAGAAACTGTTTCTAGAGGAGTGGAACTGACTGATAGATTATATTTTGCTAAGTTAAGCAGAGCTATAAATTCAGTAGTATCAGAGAAAAGTCTACTGAATATAGATCACTTGTTGATAGCTAATGTTTTAAAAACTGAGTATTTTATTTCTTTTTGACTTCTTGATAATATGTTTGAGAAAAGCAGCATTGACTTAGGAATGGCTCTTACAATATTATTTTTGTGATTTCTCAATCCAAATCAACTCCTGGAAGACTTTTCAGATACAGGCCATTAAGAGTGATAGCACTTAGTTTCTCTCAGCATGATGCAAATATACAGAAAACTGATGCAAAATATTTGGCTTTTTTCTTGTGGTCATCTTGCATTTTGGATAAAGTAAGCCTGCAGGAGCATTCCCTCTCTTGCTCACCTTCCTAGACATCTCATCTATTCCAGTGATACCTTGTAGGTTTCTTAAGGCCTAATTTATTAAAAGGACAAACGTTCTCATGACCTATTTTTGAAGGTACCATACTTCAGGTTGATTCTTCAGATCATAAGCTATAAGAATAAAAAAGCCTGTCTCCAAACTACCACTTATGATAACCTCCTATTATAAAAACATGATGAGCTAGTGTGGCTAGCACAATTAAAAAAGTATTAATTTGATGATTTTACTTTTTCCAAAAGTGTTTACTATATAAAAATATGTGTTGTACTGGTTGAGTGGCTCAAGCTATAAAAGCATCTGCCTAGCAAGCATGAGGCCCTGAGTTCAAATCCCAGTGGCACCAAAAATAGTGTAAAATGCAAAATACTATTCCCAAGTTCATAGTCTATGTTCCATTTCCAATCTTTAGCCACAAATAATCATATATTTTATACTTTTTTAACATCTATTATATTGAATGCACTATCTTAGTTTGTTATTTTGTTTATTTTTAAACTTCTATAGTGTTTATTTGTTTTTTAAAAATATTTTTACAGCATTTTTCCTTTATTGTTGTGTTGGGTGGGGATACACCGTGGCATTTACAAAGGTTCTTACAATGTATCAACTATATCATACTTGAATTAAACCCCTCCACCAGTCCCCTTTATCCCCTCTCTCTCCATTCACAGAATAGTTTCAACAGGTATCATTTTCGCATTTACATGCATGTGTACACATTTTGTACCATATTCACCCTCCTACCCCCTTTCCCCACCTCCTCCCCCCTCCCATTAGTGCCAACCCTTTCCCCTGGGCAGTACCAAGTAAATTAAATTTATTTTTAACTAATGTATACAAATTCAACTATTATATATAGTAATGGGATGTCAAGTGATAATTTGATGTACATATACATTATAAAATGTTTAAATCTGATTAAACATACCAATCTCCTCAATTATTTATTATTTCTCTATGGTGAAACTATTCAGAATCTTTTCAACTTTTGGAAATATACAGTATATAACTATTATCTATAGTAATCCTACTGTGCAGTAGCCCACCAGTACTTCTTACCTCTGTTGCTTAGTAGCCACTGATCAACCTTTCCCCATCCTTCCCCTGACCCACTCTTCCCAGACTATGGCAATCAGCATTCTACTCTGAAGTTCTATGATAGCAGTCTTTTGTAGAATCATGAGTAAGATCATACGGTACTTTTTCGTGCCTGGCTTATTTCACTTGATCTGATTATCTAAAGTTCCAAATGAAAAATATCTGTTTTTTGAGTGGTAGAACATTTTTTGATTGTGTTTATATACCTTACTTTATCCATTCATCAGCTGATGACTACTGGTTTATTTCTATTATACCTTGTGATTACTGCCTCAATAAACATGGTGATACAAATTTCTCTTCAATATACTAATTTCATTTCCTTTTGACTATACACCAGTAGTAGTATTTCAGAATCTTATGATAGCTCTATTTTTTAATTTAAAAAAAATTCTATACTGTTTTCTATAATGACTGTACTAGTTTACATTCCCACCAAGTGTGCATAAATTCTCATTTCTCCATATTCCAATTAGCACTAATTAACTTTTTGTCTTTTTGACAATAGCTATTCTTATTGGAGTGATATGGTATCTCACAATGGTTTTGATTTACATTTCCAATCTTTACATTTTGTTGATTCATCTAAATCATTCCACTTCACCTAGGAGTGAAGAGCATAAGGAAGAAATTGAAGTGGATTTCATGCCCCATTGTACCATGCAAATAGAATTAGAGCAAATCACCTATCATTGTTAAAATTCAAAATGAGAGATCCATATTCAACTATTGGTCCTCTTAAAAGTATTAAAAAAGCAGCATGATAGAATTGTTCCATTAGAAACATGGGGATATCTTCATGAAATAATTCACCCTATAAATTACTTATCAAGTCCTTTATACCAGAACTGCTTATGATGTATGACAAGTGACTTTATGAGGCAAAGACAACACAGGCAGTGAGATTTGCTTTATGACTTTTAAAATTTTAGTCTCACCATTACTTTAGTGTTGTTGCTCCAATTTCTACATTTCAGAAGGTGGAAATTAGCTTGTAATTAAGCTTATTTGGACTTACAGAATTCATAAACTCAGGGAAATTTCCCGGTTCTGGTTGTCACTGTTATGAAGAGGTGGCATTAGCTTCATAGGGAAACCATGTGACACAAGACCTCAATTAAGCCTTTCCCTTTGGTTCCTATCATGTGTATGCCAGCAGAAAGCACAAAAAAGATGTGAGGTAGCCAGTGGAAAGAGGCAGAGACAAATTCAAAAGGAATAGTGAATGCATGGTTAGCCATGAAGTATTATTTAGTGTGAAACACTTAGAGAGAATGACGAATATCAGTCAGTTTAGAATTTACAGTATGAGACCCACATCACTTAGCAGACTTAAAAATACTCTTGTAATCAAAAAGAGGCACATGCATGCAGTCACATAAACACATTGCTGTCTAGTTGAGAATTGGAGAAACACTGTTGTTAACTGAAGAGAGTATTTGAATGGGAGAATAACAGCAGTAATTGCTGGGAGCCTTATAGACAAGCTGTCCTCTGCAATAGGCACTATGGGATAAAGAGAATGACTTCTGCACAGATAGGTCATCTACACTACACTGGTTTTGCCAGGTAGCATTCAAAATAGCAAATCACATAGGACCTTAGTCCCTCCATAGTTTTCTAGACTACCTTGGGTAGAACAGCTTCAGGACATTCTGACAGCTAAACCAAGCAAGTCAGTAGATGTCACTCATTCAACGTTAAGTCCCCGAGCATCCTCTTGAACTTCAGTGTTCTCAACTGACTCACAGAAGGAAAAGAAATACACGTTTTGGATGGGAATAGTGCTGCTTTGAACTGTCCCTGCTAAGATGCTTACGACTTCAAGTAGGTTTCTACTCCTCTCTTGTATTTGAAAGCCACCTAGGGTTTTGTTTGCCTAAACAATGAAGAAGCACAGCTTTAACACACACACACACACACACACACACACACACACACACACATATTGTATTATTATAGTTCTAAGGACCAAAAGTCTGAGAAGGATTCTATGAACTAAATTCAAGTTGTCCTCATACCTTTCCCAGACTTTAGAGAAATGCATTTTCTTGCTTTTCTAGCTGCTCGAGGTGACTTGCATTTCTCTCCAAGGCCCTTCCTCCTCTCAAAGTACATTACTCTAACTTGTTCTTCCATTGTTACATATCTCCACTATGATGCTCCAGCCATTCCTTCTGATGACATTGGGCCCATCCAGATCCTCCAGAATAATCTCAAGATCCTTAAGTTACTAAAATAGACAAAACTACTTTTGCCACCCAAAGTAACAGGTTTCAGAGATTAGGATAAGAATATGGTGGGATAGGAGAGGATGTCTATTTGCCACAAGCTACATATTTATACTCCCTCCAAGAAGGGAGGGATTGTTTCAAGGACATTAGAAAATACAGGAAATTAAGAGACAAACAGAAAGACTGAAAAGGATTCAGCACACCTACAACAATGATGTGCACAAACTATACATGTGGATGCTCTTTGGAAATGAAAGTGATACTATTGTAAATAGCACACATACATTAAAGCTCCCTTCATTTTTGTAACTGAATAAACATATATAACAAATACATCTCTTTAGTTCTCTTTAGTTTTCCTCCTTTTAAGCAAGAAAAATCTGTGTCCATGCACTAAACCTGGTTTACTGGCTGAAATGAGATCTCGGTACACACCCTTGAGTCTTGAGCCCTACTGTAGTCTTATAATATTAGACCACAGTGTTGTAAAAAGTGAAAATTGGGTTAAATACTTAGGATCATATTCAGTTCCACTCAGCAAGTATTCAATAAAGGAATGATAATGGGCATGTACCTGATGGAGTTGCAAAGGACAAAGAGAATATCCTCCTCCTCCTTCTTAAATTCAAGTCCCACCATACACCTATCTCAGTTTCCAGAATAAATTATGTCTCATTCACATTTCTCTGCCTTTGCCCTGAGCCATTCACTCACCCAAAAAACCTCTCTCCTCTTTTCTCTATTAAATTCTACATCATATTTCAATTCTCAGCTCAAAGGCATTCTCTGAGAAATTTACCTTCATCCTCTACAGATGACATTAGTCACTTCTACCCCAGAACTTATACTGTGCTTAAGTGGTACAACATTGTAGTCATCTCAGTGTACTCCACCAGCCATTTGAGTATGTTGCAATGAAAGTGAGTTGAATTCAACTGGACTATTTCATAATGACACCGGCCTTAAAATAAGCTGTAGCCTTCAGAACTATGATGTGAATATATTCATGATAGAGAAAGCACATGCAATGTAATGTTGAGGAAAAAAACATCTATAGATGATGTTTTAATTTCAAAGACTCTTAAATATAATAAAGATCCTATGATATATTTTATATCATTGAGTTTAATAATATCTTACACTCATACACACACATCCCATCCGCATGCATGCATAGACACCAGACATCATTAGGTTATTTAGTATTTAAATTATATTTTTTGTTATTTGTTTATGTTTAGCTAGAATATAGCTTATCGTAGTCCTTCATGGCTCTCTCATGTCTTCCATTCCATAGGGAAGATAATTGGCTCACAATTCAACATACCTGAAGTTACAACATATATTTGATTTTGCATTACATGTGTCACCAAACATTTTTTTCTGCCCACATGAGCTTTTTTTTTGGCAAAATAGTATATGCTATGTTACAGAAAAAACTGATATTTTTAAAGCCAAGATAAATTTGATGACATATTAGCAAAAATGATTTAGTGATCCTATTGTGACTTAGCAATAGTGTATTTAATACAGTTATTCCCTCTGAGTACTCTATCTTTTCTTATATTTATCTAAACCAGGAAAATTTTTACACATCATTAATAATGTAAAAATACTAGAGTGTAAGAGGGTACAGAGTGATTTTGTGAATGGGGAATCATTTTTTAGACTAATTAAGAAATTTTGATAATATAAGATAGTGAAGAACTTGAAATTTTAGAGATGAAATTAAGAATATATTCTCTAGTCATTATGATCCAACAAATTGGTTTTGAGTGGAGAGTGGTTAAGATAATTCCAACATAATTATGAATTATGAAAGGGAAAGGAGGTAATAACATTAATTAAAAAACTGACCCAGATGGTGTAATAAGAATCCATTCAACTGATACAATTAAAATATTACACAATATATATGAAACATACCAAAAATATGGAAAATAAAATAACCAATGACAATGGTCTGTAAGAGATGGCACAATAGCTCAAACCTTTAATCCTACCTACCTACTTTGGAGGCAGAGATTGGGAGGATGGTAGTTCGAGGCCATCCTGGGGAAAAAGTTTACAAGATCCAATCTCAACCAATGACTGCAGGTGTGGGGCTGCATGCTTGTCTTCACAGCTATGAAAGGGTGCAAAAATAGAACAATGATGGTTCAGGCTGTCTTGGATATATCTCAAAAATATAAAAAGAACCTTTGAAGTGGCTCAAGCTCTGAGTTCCAACCCTAATACAGTAGACAGAGAGAGAGAGAGAGAGAGAGAGAGACCAAGATAGAAGATAGTTAACAAACTCTCTATCTCTGAGCTATCACAAACCTGGGAAAAAATTCAGATTCATGGTTGCAAGGATTGAGTAACATGGCTTTTTCACCAAATAAGAAATGGTCAATATATAGGTGTCATATAATATACAATGACTGACCTTTAAATTACCTTATTAAAGCACATAACAGCCCAGAAATACTGGGCACTTCAGACCAACAGCCAGATGCATCACAACTGGCCCGAGAGCCATCTTTCCTATGGTTTCATTCTCTCTTTCTTCTTTTTTTTCCTTTCTTTTTTTTTTTTTTACTTTTGTCCTATCTCCAAAGAGCAAAAACTCAATTCAAAGAACTACAGAATGAATCCCTGTGCTGCTTCCTATAGAACCAGTGAATGTAGCTGCCCCTCCCTGACTGCCTGTGTGTGACCTACACTGCTGACTCCTATAACCACTGAGAGAAAGTGCAACCATTCCGGGTGAGCCTGCCATATCATCTACTCTGGAGAAAACTACAGAGTGCAGCACAGCTTGCAGGCAGATTATATCCCTCCAGAACAAACTGGTGGCCTGATAAATGGAGGGAAATTTTCACCTCTGCCTGGTGGGGGGTGAGGAGGAGTGTTAAGTTGATCCACCATGTGTGGGGGTGGGACAGCCCAGCCACAGCCTGGGGAAAATACAATGTATTCGATCACCTTGGAGAAACTGGTAGTGTGCTGAAACTAACAGTGCTCACTCCCAGAGAAAAGCACTCAATCCCAGCTAACAGTTTTGTCCTGGGGTGGAAGGGGCTAATCTCTGATCACATACCAGCTCCTTTCAGGACCATTTTATGCCACTGGCTGCATGACTAAACTGCTGAACCTGACTGGGAGCAAAGGGGAATGAGAAATAAAGACACATAAACATAAAGACACGAAGCTGGGATCGGGAGACTGCATGTTCCTAATGGGATACGTGAGCATCTACCTGAGGCTGCATGCTTATTTTATAGTTATAGATCAGCAAAAGGAAATGAATCAGGTGACATATACATCAGCAATTCTTTTGGCCTAAGATAAAAGGAATGGAGTCTGGTGGGATATTTTCTTCAGGCTTGTTGAAGCTTAACTACATCTGATCTGGAGATCGTCAGAGCACACAGGATAACTTACCTGTAGCTGTTGATTAATCTGGCATCAGGGAATCTCCAAACAGATCTGATATTTTATCTAGTTTGCATGAGGGAGCTGGTATGGAGACACACACACATACACAGACACCCAACAGTTTATTTTCTTCAAAGAAGATGTGGGAGAAATGGCCAAGACACCAGGTGCCAGGGAAGCATGAAAGTAGGAGAGGTTTGAAAGCTCCTACTTGGAGAGATTGCAATCTCCAATATTTCCCAGCCCAAGGTCTATGACTAGTCCCCAAAAATTTTGGACCTACTCAAATCAGCAGACCCTGACAGCGCAGCCCCATAAAGAAGAGACTGGGCTTAAACAACCAGAGTGGATATTCCCCAAACATACTGGATAGAGAGGGGCACCTTCAACTGCCTCACAGACCAGCAAATCAACCCCAAGAAGGGACACAACCTGGAAAAGAAATTGAAGGAAAGTGTCCAGAGCACTCCTTGAACTTGGAGGAAACCTATTCCTCTCCACAACAAAGATAAATTTGGTATGTATGTATAATATATTATATGTATAATATATTATACATGTATATATGTATAACATATATATAATATGTATATATAATATATATATTATATATACATACCAAATATATATGTTTTATATATATATATAATATTTTAGGATTTTTAAAATTTTTTTCTCTTTTGCTTTATTTTTGTTTTTACTATATCCTTTTTCCACTTTACTGTAATTTTAATTTGCTTAGCCCTCCCTTTTTCCACATTCTTTTCTCTCACAATTTTTAATTATGTTTTTCTTCCTCTTCTTCCCTTCCTTCCCTCCCTCTCATCTTCCCCTCTTTCATCTCTTTCCTCCCCTCCATTGTCCATACTTCCTCCATAACAATCACACAGCAAATAGTCTATTACATCAGCTTTATATATTAGTCCCATCCTTACTATTCCTCTGCAATTCCTTATAGTAGCATTCTCCCCCACAATGGTTGGACTACACATGTACCTACATTAGGGATTTATTACCCTATAGCCCCCACACCTCATACTTCTCCCCCTCATCCCATGTCCCCCTCTCCATCTCCTCTTCTATTGCCATCATTTAAAATATCAATATCTATGCAAACAACTCTTATCTCCTTAATACCTGCTGTATATAGATAATATTACTGTGAGTTTTAAATGCTGTGTAAAAAATTGGTTCAGCATTGAATCTGCAGATTTGTTATTGCTAAGCTATACATACAGCTCATTGAATGTTACAAGAACCTGGCTAACAACTAAGTTAGCCCATGCATAGAAATAAAACCAAGGAAAAGAAAACAGGTTTTTAAAATCCCCAACTAACTAATCAACAACACATATGCAAAGATCAAAATAGAAATATGGGAATAAAAAGAAACCAGGAGGATACACTCTTCAAAAGTCTCACAATCACATAGGAGAGGATGTGGTGGACAGCAAAGGGATGAATCTCCATTTGCTGATGTCAGAAGAATGGTGATAAGAATGTTTAAGGAGCTTAAAGTTGAGCTTAAAGAGGACATACAGAAACAACTCAATGAATTCCAAAAGAATGTGGATGAAAAAATCTCAAGAAAACACAGAAATAACTAAATGAAACCAAGGAAATTATTTTAAAAGACAGAGATAAATGAAGTAAAGAAGAAAGGACAAGATGTGAAAGAAGATATTAACAAAGATATGGAAAGTCTCAAAGAATCAAACAGAAACCTTGTAAATAAAAAGTTCCTGAGTAAAATGAAAGATATAGCTGAAAGCAACTTCAGGACATTAGAACAAGTGGAAGACAGAATTTCAGGACTCGAAGACAAAATAGACATTAAAAAAAGAAGAGAGGAGTACATAGACAAAAGACTGAAGATCTGAAAAAGGAATATGCAAGAACTCTGTGATTACATCAAAAGTCTAAATCTGAGAATAATGGGCATCGAAGAAGGAGATGAGGTACAAGCAAAAGGCATAAAAACATAGTCAACAAAATAAAAGCAGAAAACTTCTCAAATCTCTAGAAAGACATACCCATGAAGGTGCAGGAGGCCTCAGGACACCAAACAGACATGGCCAAATTAGAACCTCTCCATGCCATTTTATAGTTAAAACAGCACAGAGAATAAGAAAGAACATCAAAGGCTGTAAGAAAGAAAAATCAAATAACATATCAAGGTAAACCCATCAAGATAACAGCAGATTTCTCAACAGAAACCTTAAAAGCAAAAAGGGCATGGAATGAGGTATTTCAAGCTCTGAAAAGTATCAATTTTGATCTAAGGATATTCTCCCCAGCAAAGCCATCATTCAAAATAGAAGGAAGAATAAAACATTCCATGATAAACAGAAATTAAAACAATACATGACCACTAAACTGGCACTACAGAAGATTTTGAAAGGAATGCTACACACAGAAGATGAAAATATTCATAATCATGAAAGGAAGGGAATTAATAAATCACAAGAGAAGATGAGACAAATAATTAGAGAGTAGCATAGAATTAGTTGCACACATACAAAACCTTACACAGCAAAAACAACTAAATATCAAGGATTGCTACATAGGTCTCAGTATTAACACTTAATGTTAATGGCCTCAACTCCCCCATCAAAAGGTACCGATTGGAAAACTGATTAAAAAGGAAGACCAAACAATTTGTTGTTTATAATATGAAACCCACCTTACAGACAAAAACAAACAATGCCTAAGGTTGAAAGGGTGGAAAATGATTTATAAAGCTAATGACCCTGAAAATAAGCAGGAGTAGCTGTACTTAGATAAAATAGACTTCCAAGTTCTTTGTCAGAAGAGACAAAGACTGTCACTTCATATAATACATCAAAAAGAAATAACAATTGTTAACTTATATGCACTCAATGTCATTGCATCCAACATCATTAAATGTACAGTACTGGGCTTAAAAACACAAATAGACTCCACCGTAGTGATACTGGGAAACTTCAATACTCATGTATTACTAATAAATATGTCAGTGAGACAAAAAAGTCAACAAAGAAACTATAAAATTAAATGACACCATAGATCAAATGGACCTGACAGACATTTACAGAGTATTCCATCCTGCCACAGCACAATATACAGCCCATGGAACTTTCTCCAAAATAGATTGTATTTTGAATAGTGTCTGCCCACAATGCAATAAAACTATAACTCAACAATAAAAGAAACAGCAAAAATATTCAAACACCTGGAGACTGAACAATACACTGACCCATGATCAGTCAGTCATTGAAGAAATAAGGGAGGAAATCAAAAACTTCCTAGAAATTAATGAAAATCAGCACAACCTATCAGAACCTGTGGGATACAACAAACACAGTGCTAAGGGGAAAGTTTACAGCCATAAATGCAAATATTAAAAACATAGAAAGATCTCAAATACATGGCCTAATACTGCAGCACAAGTTCCTAGAAAAACAAGAACAAGCTAAACCTAAAACTAGTAGAAGGAGAGAAATAATAAAAATAAACACTAAAATCAATGAAATAGAGGCCAAACAAAACCACACAAAGAATCAATGAAAAAAAAAGCTGGTTGTTGGTAAAGATAAATAAGATTGGTACACCCCTAGCAAATCTGACTAAAATGAGGGGAAAAGACCCTAATTAACAAAATCAGAAATGAAAAAGGGGAGATCACAATAAGCAGCAAAGAAATCCAGAGAATCATTTGGGACTATTTTGAAAACCTATATTGAAATAAATTGAAAAATCTAGAAGATGGACAAATTTCTAGACACGTATGATCATCTAAAATTGAAACAAGATGATATTAGTCACTTAAACAACTCTATAAAGATTTGTTAAACAAATCTTTAACAAATTGAAGCAGTGTCTCCCAAAGAAGAAAAGTCCAGGACATGACAGATTCACTGCTGAATTCTACCAGAGCTTTAAAGAAGAATTAATACCAACACTTGTTAAACTTTTCCATGGAATAAAAAAAGGAAGGAACTCTGGAAAGCTCATTCTATGAAGCCAGTATTACACTTATCCCAGAACCAGACAAGGACACAACCAAAAAAGAGAATTACAAGCCAATTCCTTCAATGAACTTTGATGCAAAAATCCTCAGTAAAATACTGGCAAACAAAATTCAACACATATCAAAAAGATCATACATCATCTTCAAGTCACTTTCATGCTAGGGATGCAGAGATAGTTCAACATGAACAAATCATTAAATGTAACACAGCATATTAACAGAAACAAAGACAAAACAGCTCACGATTATCTCAATAGGCACAGAAAAAGCCTTTGACAAAATTCACCATAATTTCATGACAAAAACTCTGATGAAACTAGGTATAGAAGGGAAGTACCTCAACATTATAAAGGCTATATATGACAAGCCTACAGCCAACATCATACTTAATGGGGGAAAACTGAAATCATTTTCTTAAAGTCAAGAAGAAGACAAGAGTGTCCACTCTCAAAAAAAAGACTGCCCACTCTCTCCAATCTTATTGAACATAGTCTTGGAATTCCTAGCCAGAGCAATAAGAAAGGAAGAAGTAATAAAAGGATTCAAATAGGAAAGGAAGAAGTCAAAGTATACCTATTTGTAGACACATGATCTTATACCTAGAAGACCCAAAAAACTGCACCAAAAAATTTGTAGACATCATTAACACCTTCAGCAAAATAGCAGAATGTAAAACCAATTTATAAAAATCAGTAGAATTTTATATAGCAACAATGAGTAGACTGAGAAAGAATGTAGCAAAACAATTCCAATTAAAATAGCTTCAAAAATTAAAATAAAATATCTAGGAATAAACTTAACAAATGAAGTAACCCTCCACCATGAGAACTATAAACCATTGAAGAAAGAAGTCAAAGAAGACTACAGAAGATAGATCTCCAATGCACGTGGATTGGTACAATCATTCTTGTTCAAATGACTATATTACCAGAAGCAATATATATGTTCAATGAAATCTCCATCAAAATTCAATGACATTAATCACACAAATTAAAAAATCAAGCCCTCATGTTCATTTGGAAGCACAAAAGACCACAAATATCCAAAGTAATGCTGAGCAAAAAGAGCAATGCTGCAGGTATCACAATACATGACATCAAGCTATATTATAGAGCTATAGCAATAAAAACAGCATGATACTGGTACAAAACCAAATGAAAACCAATGGAAGAGAAAAGAAGATCCAGATGTGAATCCATGCAGCTATGCTCACCTGATTATTAACAAAGGCACCAAAAACATATAATGGAGAAAAGACAGACTTTTCATGTTGTTGGGAAAACTGGGTATCTGCCTATAGAAAACTGAATCTAGTTCCATGTTTTTCACTTTGTACAAGTATCAACTCAAAGTGGATTAAGGTCCTTAAATAAATCCTGTAACTTTTAAGTTAGTGCAGGAAGAACAGGGAATATGCTGGAATTAATAAGCAAAGAAAATGATTTCCTAAACAGTACTCAAAAGGCTCAGCTCCTAAGAAAAAGGTTGGATAAATGGGACTACATGAAATTAAAAAAACTACTGCACAACAAAAGAAATGAAACCTAAATTGAAGAGGCGGCCCACAGAATGGGAGAAAATCTTTGCCAGTTATATATCTGAAAAGGGATTAATAACCACAATATATAGGGAGCTCAGAAAAATAAACTCCCCAAAATTCAATGATCCAATGAAGAAATGGTCAAGTGAACTGAACAAAGCTTTTTAAAAGGAAGAAGTCCAAATGGCTAAAAAATACATGAAGAAATGCTCAGCATTCCCGGCCATAAAGGAAATGCAAATCAAAATCACATTAAGATCCCACCTCATTCCTGTTAGAATGTCTATCATCAAGAACACAAACAACAATAAATGTTGGCATACATGTGGGGAAGAAGGAACCCCCTTTCACTGATGTTGGGAATGTAAACTAGTACAACCACTATGAAAAGAGTATGGAGGCTCCTCAAAATCTAAAAATTGAATTGCCATATGATCCAGCATTAACACTCCTAGGGAGAATTCCTTCATGTAAGGAAGGAATTTAAGTCAGGTTTCAATAAAAGCACCTGCATACCAATGTTTATTGCAACTTTATTCACAATAGCTAAGCTGTGGAAAGAGCCAAGGTGCTCCACTACTGATGAAATTATTAGTAAAAGTTGCCCTTAATGCAGAGAAACTAAAGCAGATACCTTAAAAGCAACTGAGGCCAATAGGAGAAGAGGACCAGGAACTAGAGAAAAGGTTACATCAAAAAGAATCAACCTAAACGGTAACACACATGCACAGGAAATTAATGTGAGTCAACTCCCTGTATAGCTATCCTTATCTCAACTAGCAAAAACCCTTGTTCTTTCCTATTATTGCTTATACTCTCTCTTCAACAAAATTAGAGATAAGGGCAAAATAGTTTCTGCCAGGTATTGAGGGGGTGGGGGGGAGAGGGAGGGGGCAGAGTGGGTGGTAAGGGAGGGGGTGGGGGCATGGGGGAGAAATGACCCAAGCATTGTATGCACATATGAATAATAAAACAATAAAAAAATGCCACCAAAAAAAAAAAAAGAAAATGTATTTATATACAAAGGAATTTTTCAGACACAAAGAAGAGTAAAAATTTTGTCCATTTGTAAATGGATGGAACCATAGAACATCATCTTAAATGAAGTTAACCAGGCTCAGAAAACCAAAGACCATATGTTTTCTTTCATATATGTAATACAGAACCAATACAAATAGAGGCAATATTATGAAAAACAGGTTACATTATAACAGGTCACATATGAGAAAGCAAGGATAAAAAAGGAAGTTAAGGTAAATATGGTTGATATACTTTGTATATAAGAATGAATACATAATTTTTACAACTGTTGAAATCATCATGAGAAGGGAGCTAAGATGGAAAGGAGAAAAACATGGTATGTACTAGTTTGGGTTGTAATACTTATGTATATAAAGATGTCACAATGAAACTCCCTGTATAGCTATCTTAAACAAACAAAAATACTATATATATATTTTTTGCCAAAACAGAGAACAGGAAGGTAAAACAGGACCTGGCAGGGGTTGAGTACCAATGGGATCAGTGAAAAGAAGGAGAATATAAGGAAAGGGGGTTGGAGGGTGACTACGGTACAAATATTCTGTACACATGTATTTAAATGGAAAAATGAGACCTGTTGATACTATTTCAGGAATGGGAGAAGGGGATAAAGGAGAATGATGGAAGGGGTGGATTCAACTATGATAAAATAAAAGTAATTTTGTAAGTGTCACAATGTACCCCAGTAAAATAATAATAAAAATAAACTACAAAAATTTAAAAACAATAAAAAATAAAATAAAATTTTATCAATTGATAATGCTACTTCCCCCTTAAGCAATTTGCCACAGTGAACATAAGCATAAAGAACAAAGTACAAATACATAGTGCAAAGATTCTGTACACATGTTTGTAACTGGAAAAATGAGACCTGTTGAAACTATTCCAGGAATGGGGGGGAGGAGCATAAAGGAGAATGGTGGAGGGGGTGAATTCAAGTATGACATATTTGACATATTGTAAGAACTTTTGTAAATGCCCCAATTTAACCTCACCCAGCACAATAATAAATAAAATACAATTTTAAAAAAGTGCAAAGCTCATGCAAATGTGCAACATAGCAACTAGCTGTTTTCAACATTTTCACCATTGTTAAGATACAGAATATAAAATGTAAGTGAGGATGTGTTTAACTTGGTATTTGAGACAAGAAGTACATTTAAAACTGTTTAACATATACTCAGTAACACAATGAAAAATAACCTTTTTTTCTTTGGTGGGATTGAGGTTTGAACTTAAGGCTTGGTTCTTGCAAAGCAGATGCTGTACTGTTGAGCCACATTTCCAGTCCATTTTGTTATGGTTATTTTGGAGATGAGGTCTCACAAATGGCCCAGGCTAGCCTTGAACTTCAATCCTCTTAATTTTAGCCTCCCAAGAGGTAGAATTACAAGCATGAACTGCAAAAGACCACTTCTTCATTAATTTTTAATTAATTTTTTTCCTCTGTACTGTAAGTATAACCTCTTCTAAATTCAAACCACTAAATATCAGACTGTAAATGAAGAAATGTAGATTCCAAGGTGGCAACTAGAGTGAGGAAGCAGAAAGCATGCTTCCTAAAGTAAACTCTTGGAGAGACACTGGAAATACACCTGGCAAGAAAAACAACCAAGAAGAGGCAAAACTCCAACAGCTCCACACTCCCAGCCCACGCACAGCATCCCCATACCACGTTAAACAGAGAAACCAGGAGGGCTCCCATGCCACCAGACACCAGCTCCTACCCTAATTGGGAGACCACAAGGTGAGAAAATAAACAGCACATGGTATTCCCTGGGACAAATCAGCATAGCCCCCTGGACAGACTGACCCTCACCCAGGGACAAAAGAAAAAAGAAAAAACAAAAATGAAATAAAATAAAAAACAAGCAGCTGAAAAAAAAAAACAGGTAACAAAGAGGGTGGGGCACCCTGGGCTCTGGAGAGAGGGGAGAGGGCACTCCGTCACTGGAACTGTAAATAAACAAGCTGGCCAGAGAGCGCAGGAATAGCAACCCCTGCCCAACAAACTAGGAGCAGGGAAAGCTTGTAACAGTTGCTGTCATGAGGAAAGCTCCACTGGAGGGAGGGAGGGGCATTCCCTCGCACAAACTCTAAATAAACAAGCCGCCCAGAGAAGGAAGGTGTGTCACCACCTTCCCCAGTGTGCTTGGAGAGGGGAAAGCATCCAAAAGAGACTAAAGTGTGACATGCTCCATGGGAGAGGGGGGAAGGGCACCTCCCCATGCGAACTCTAAATAAAAAAGAACTGCAATTGCAACAGGCTGGTAGGGCTGTATACTCTAGAAAACAAAAGGGGCATGTGTCCAGGAGAACTGTAAATAAACAAAGCCTGCAGGGCTAGGTGAGTGTAAAGCTCATTCATGAGATCTGCAATAAATAAAGCCTGCAGCAGGAGATGGCTGACAGTAGGTGGCAGGTGAGCTGCAGCTTCAGATAGACATTCACAAAGCTGTCTCCAGACTCCATTTTTTTTCCTTTGATAAGACTGAAATTGTATTGCATTTGAATTTGAGACTTTTTTTATCCTCCTTCCATGAGACAACGACAGAACTACTAATCAGACACCAACACCAGGACTGGATGCTGAAGGACTAGCACCAAATTTATTAAGACTGAAATTTTATTGCATTTGAACTTGGGAAATTTTATTTATTTTTATTTATTATTATTATTATTTTATCCTCTCTCTGCCTTTCTAATGCCGGTTTAGTTCACTGATTAGTACACTATGTCTCCCTATTTATTTCTTTGACTCTGTTCTTTGTTTTGTTTTGTTCCCTTTTTCTTTACCTTCTTTGCTTTCCCTCTCTTCTCACCCTTCCATTCCAGATATTATATGTCTAGTTTATTATTATAAACTAGACAATACTGAATTACACACAGTACAAGGATGGTAACAGTAGCAAGGGCAATGATGGGAAGATGGAAAATAGAGGGAAACCATTCCCCCCCACCAATAATAAATTAGTACAGGAACCAGAAGGAAATGAAGAAAACAGATACTTACATCCAGACTCCAACAAAACGAAGATAAACTATGCCAAAGAACCCAAGGAAGCTCACAAGAACACTCTGTAAAAAGAAATCCTGCAAATAATCAATGAGAACCAATAAAGAAATGGGCAAGTGAACTAAACAGAACTTTCTCAAAAGAAGAAATTCAAATGGCCAAAAAATCATGAAAAAATGCTCACCATCTCTAGCAATAAAGGAAATGCAAATCACCACCTCACCCCTGTTAGAATAGCCATCATCAGCAACACCACCAACAACAGGTGTTGGCGAGGATGCGGGGAAAAAGGAGCCCTCTTACACTGTTGGTGGGAATGCAAAGTAGTACAACCACTCTGGAAAAAAATTTGGTGTGTTCTTAAAAATCCAAACATAGATCTGCCATATGATCCAGCAATACCACTCCTGGGGATATACCCAAAGGAATGCAACGCAGGTTACTCCAGAGGCACCTGCACACCCATGTTTATTGCAGCACTATTCACAATAGCCAAGTTATGGAAACAGCCAAGATGCCCCACTATCAATGAATGGATTAAGAAAATAATAATTATTTTTCTTTTCTATATATATGTGTTATATACGATATGTGCAACATGTTTTCTAACAAGGATATAATTGTTAAAAAGAAACAAATTACTTAAAATGATGAGTTTATAAATTACACAATAAAAGTAATTTTAAATACTGAAAAAAAAAGAAAATGTGGTATTTTTACACAATGGAATACTATTCAGCCATGAAGAAGAATGAAATCTTATCATTTGCAAGTAAATGGATGGAACTAGAGAACATCATCCTGAGCGAGGTTAGCCAGGCCCAGAAGACCAAAAATCATGTGTTCTCCCTCATATGCAGACGTTAGTTAGATCTAGGGCAAATACAATAAGGGGATTGGACTTTGATCACATGATGAGGCCAGAGCACACAAGGGAGGTATGAGGATAGGCAAGAAACCCGCCCCCCAAAAAATAAGATAGCATTTGTTGTCCTCAGTGCAAAGGAACTAATGCAGGAACTTTAAAGCAGCTGAGGCCAATAGGAGAAGGGGACCAGGAACTAGAGAAAAGGTTAGTTCAAGAAGAATTAATTTAGAAGGTAACACACATGTACAGGAAATCAATGCGAGTCAACTCCCTGTATAGCTATTCTTATCTCAACTAGCAAAAATCCTTGTTCCTTCCTATTGTTGCTTATACTCACTCTTCAACAAAATTAGAGATAAGGGAAAAACAGTTCCTGTTTGGTAGTGAGGGGGTGTGCAGGAGAGGGAGGGGGCAGAGGAAAGGGAAGGGGTGGGGGAGGGGGGAGAAATGACCCAAACATTGTATGCACATATGATAAAAGAAATTTTTAAAACTGCAAAAAAAAAAAAAAACAGAAGAGATGTTCCCTTCAGCCTTTTAAAAATAAAAATAATGGGAAGTTATTGGTAAAGAACTAAAACAAGATAAAATAAAAAAGGAGTAGAAACACATCCATGATTAAGATCCCGAAAAGAAGATTTAGCTAGGCAGTGCCTGTTTACTTAAAACAAAAACTTTGAAATGTGAAATGTATATTATTTAAGTCATTAATTTTTTGCTAATCTGTTTTGCAGCAGTATAAACTAAGTCTAAACCTAAAATTCCATGTTTCCATGTTAACTTTGTTATATCTGAGAACAAAGTTCAAGGATATTTATAGATATGTAAAAATATTATTCAGTCAAGAAGAGAAAATTCACAGTGTCTGACTACGAGGAAAAATTATCAGACACACAAAGAATAGGAAAATACAACCTGCAACTGAAGAAAAAATTGAGTTGAGAGTCATCCAGATAAAAAACACGTTTTTGAAAAAGCTAGACAAATGCATTAAAGTCTAGTTTTAAACTACACTTAAAGTCTGTATTTCTTGTCCTCAAGAAACTATTTTCCATATAACATGAAAAATGTAAAAGAGATTCAAATCTATTTTTGTAGTAATGTAAACTATACACTATTTGACTATATGGAATTAAACATACTTGACTCACTGTAGAAGAACTTGGGACATAATAAAACATGCTAAATGAATTATACAAACAAATGTAAATAAAGTTCTAAAAAATTCATTGTAAAGAATATCAGTGACCTGCAGGCTAACTTCAAAGGGCCAAACCTAGAGAGTTTCCAAATTCCAAAACAAGATCAGAAAGAACACAATTTGAAGAAATAATTGTGTCATTGTTTTCAAATTTGAGGAAAACTATAAAATCCTAATTCAAAGAAACTTAATTAATCCCAATTATAAGAAATATGAATGTGATGGGCTTGGATTGAATCTGCAGGACCAAAATAAATAAATTTAAGATCAGGTAAAAATGTACAGCAAGAAATATTATTATAAATTGGTTTATAATCAGTGATTTTAAAAGTTTCAAAAAAACCCCAGCAAACAAAAAAGTTTTAAATATCTAGAACAAAAAAAGATGTGTCAAAAAATACAAAAAGAAAATCACAACAGTAAATTTCTAGTAAGAAAATAAGAGAGCAATATTTTCAAAGTCCTGAAAAGAAAGAAGATAAATAAGGATTCCCATAAATTTAGCTGTCTCTATAAAAACAACAACATAACATAACTCTCTCACACATAAAAAGTCTAAAAGAGTTATTCAGAAACAAATTCAAATTATACTAAATGTTAAAGGACGTTGTTTAGTGTTAATGAAAATGACAAATAGAAATTTATTGCCACTTAATTACATTCAGATAATCAGAAATAGTAATGAAATATTAAATATAGCAAAAATATAAAATATTTTCTTATCATTTAATGTCCTTAAATTATTGAAAGTAAAAATAACAGCAATGTATTGAGGGGCTTATCATATATGTGGAAGTAAAATATATGACAATAAGGCAAAGAGAAATTGGAGGAAAAACAGGATGTTTTTATAAGCCCCTTGGTATATATGAAGTTGTGTATTATCATTTGAAGCTACATTGTGATTCATTTTATAAATCCTGAAACAATCAATGTGATAAAAAATTAAACCAAATTTAATAAAAACTCAAATAATCCAAAAATAAGAAAAATAAATTGAAAAAGAAGCACAAAATCCATGGGGGCAAATAAGAAACAATTAATAAGATAATGGACACAATAAATACATATTAATAATAATTATTGTTACATAATAAATATCTAAACACCTTAATTAAATTCAGAGCTTTTTCTGGCTGGATGAACTAACATAACCAAACTGTGTACTGCTTAGGAATGTCCTCTTTAAAGACAGAATTCAGAGCAAAAAGTGTTATCAGGTAAATAAAGGTTAGTTTCTCAAGACAAAGAATGAATTCATCAAAAAGAAATCAGTAATTCTAAACATTTACAGGAGACATAATCAGTAGAGCTATAAAAGATATTAGCAACTCTGTTAGTCAGGTTGAACTAATTCACATTTACAGAATGGTCCACCTAAAATAACCAAACACTAATGCTTTTGAACTTTTCAGTAAGCTTTAACCAAGATATAATATATTCTTGGTTATATAACAAATCAAAAAATGAAAATGATTCAAATCATACAAAGTATGTTCTCTGACTGTATTTGAAAAGATTACTAGAAAAATCATTGAATATTTGAGAATATAAAAACACATTTCTCAACAAATCATTCATAAAGGAGAATTAGGAAAGAAAAAAGTACTGACTGAAAATTGCAGCAAAGCCTAAGAAAATTTGCAGGATGTAGCTAAAGCATTAATAAATTTCTAATTAATTAATTAGTAATATAGGACTAAGCAAGCTATATTAAAAAATAGGAAAACATTCAAATCACTTCAGTTCTAACTTTACATGCTAGTAAATGAAATTGAAAGTAAGCAGAAGGAAAAGCCTACTGAAGATCAGAGTGTAAATCAATGAAACAGAACACATCCAAAATACAATAGAATAGATCAATGAAACTGAGAACAGGACTTTTGAATTTAAGAAAATTTATAAATCTCTAGACTGACTAAGTAGTGAAGATACAAATTGCAATATTAGGATTGAGAGAGGAACTAACACTAAATATTCTACGGATGTTAAAATAATAACAAGGAAATGTTATGAACAATTTTGAACAATAAATTCAATAGCTTAAATATAACGGACAAACTCCTGAACAAAATTCTGAAGCTTTCCCAAGAAGATAGAATTAATCTGAATTATCCTAAATCTACTAAATTAACTCAAATCTGTAGGTTAAAATTCCTATACAAAGCAAACACTACTGAGGAAAATTATAGCTATAAATATGTAGAGAGAGTGCTGTTATGATGTCAGTTCTCCTTGAATTGTTTGATGACTCTGCAATCTCTTTTGCCCTTGGGGGCTTTTATTATAAAGATGGACAACCTGTTTCTCATGGAGTACACAAGGAATGGCAGAAGCTTTAGAATAGTCAGATAACTTTGCAAAACAAAAGGACTTTACATTCTGACTTCAAAGACCATTATAAATCTATGGTAATCAAAGTAATGGGATATAAATGTCTAGTTAAATGAGGGGAACATAATAAAGATTCAGTGCACATGATAAAAGTGAGAGCACACAAGGGAGGAGTGAGGATAGGTAAGACACCTAAAAAACTAGCTAGCATTTGTTTCCCTTAACACAGAGAAACTAAAGCAGATACCTTAAAAGCAACTGAGGCCAATAGGAAAATGGGACCAGGACCTAGAGAAAAGGTTAGATCAAAAAGAATTAACCTAGAAGGTAACACACACGCACAGGAAATCAATGTGAGTCAATGCCCTGTATAGCTATCCTTATCTCAACCAGCAAAAACCCTTGTTCCTTCCTATTATTGCTTATACTCTCTCTACAACAAAATTAGAGATAAGGGAAAAATAGTTTCTGCCGGGTATTGAGGGGGAGGGGGCAGGGGGGAGAGATGACCCAAGCCTTGTATGCACATATGAATAATAAAATTTAAAAAAAATTTAAACAACCCAAAAAATAAATAAATTAAAAAAAATAAACTCAATCTATAAAAAAAAAAAAAAAAGATTCAGTGAATGTATCCACAAACACCACAATCAACAGATGTTCAAAAAAGTAGCAAAGGTTGAGGTGGAAATCAGGACTGTGGTTTGAGGGCAGGCCTAGCAAAAAGTTAGCAAGACTGTCTGAACAAATGAGTTAGTCACGCATGCAAGTAATCCATCTATGCAACAGGCATAGGTAGTAGGATCACAGCTTAAGACCTATTTGAAAAATAACTAAAGCAAAAACAAATTAGGGGGCATGTCTCAAGTGGTAGAGTGCCTACCTAGCAAGTGCAAGACTCTGAGTTCAAATTCCAGTACAAGGGAAGAGGTAGAGACAGAGAGAGAGAGAGAGAGAGAGAGAGAGAGAGAGAGAGAGAGGCGAATGATGGAGGCAACTGCATTGAGTCTTTCATGCAAATTTGGGAATGATAAATATGTTCTTTACTTGCATTACAGTGACAGAGTCACATATATACAATATACCAAAACTTAACTGACTACATGTTTTAAACCAGTGCAGTCTACTGTGTGTTAATTATACCTCTATATAGCTGTTAGTTTAAAAATAATATTTTAAAAAACACATTTTATATTACACTTTAATGTAGAATAATAGCAAGAAGAATGCCAAATTTGATCAATCTTGCTGTTGTTTATATTGTATTTATTTGTAAATTAGGAAATATGCCAGCTTTAATAAAATTTTCCCTCTTGTCTGCTAGAGTTAACAGTGATATTTTAAGCTTAACTTAAAGAATATGAATTTTAAAAACTTCCCAGTGATTCTACCTTCTCTCTGGTAATTTAAAAACCTTTAAAAACAGTAATAATGATTATATTATTTTAAAGCAATACTTTTCCAACATTTTTGAACCTAACACAATTCCAAGACTGGAAAAACATTATTGAAATAAACATGAGGATATAATTAAATGAAATATATACTTGGGTTTCTTTCATTTTTCACCAATGTGTTCTATATAATGCAGGCATTGGTAGAGGAATAGAATGTCTTTTTGAATGTACATAACTGAGGATATTTCTAACCTGAGAACATAGTTGTTTAAAAAAAAAACTCATCAAAAATGTATAATATAAAATCCATAGTAAGAAGAGCACCATGCTCTTTCCTTTTTTTTTTTTAATATATGCCCACTGATACATGTATGTAGATATACAGATATTTAGAAGTCCCTCTAAGTCTTGGTTCTCAGCAATATTTAGCATATATTTTTTCAATAGAATGCACCAATGTGGTGTTTAGTAATGTATTAGCACAAGTTCTTTTCAGGTTATATGAAGTTGCAAAATAGAATGGCTGAGTTAGCCATCAGACATCTAACTAAAGATAAATTTTTTGTGTGTTATGTAGGAATGCTAATTTTCAATTTTACTTCTGAGTGGAAAAGAAAGCACTTTCTTTTTTTTATTCGTTTATTCATATGTGCATACATTTCTTACAACCACTAAACCCATACTTACAGTATGACCCTGCAATCACACTCTTGGATATCCATCTTATATAATTAGAAAACTTCTATTGCACAAACTCTGGTACACAAATATTCCTAGTAGCTTTATTTGTAATAGCACAACACTGGAAGCAACTATGTACTTCAATAGATGGATGTTTGAATGCAGTTTGAATTACAATACAATTGAATACTACTCAGAGATATGAAATAATGAATTGGTGGTACATGAGACAGCATAGATTAATCTCAAGAGTTTAATGAAGAAAAGTCTTGTAAGGTTAAACACTGAATGATCCCATTTGTATAACATTCTTCTTTTTTTTTTTTAAAGTAGTACTGGTGTTTGAATTCAAGTCCATGTACTTGTGAGACGGGTGCTCTACCCTGTGAGCCACTCTTCCAGTTCTTAAGTAACATTCTTGAATGAACAAATTATAATGATGAAGATTAAATCAGTGATTGAGGGACAGGGTTTGAGCGAGGTATTTGATACATGTATAAAGACAGACCTTGAGGTTTTTTTGTGTGTGTGGTGATAAATACTTCTGTATCTTGCAGTCAAATGCTCTACCACTGAGCTATACCCCCCTGCCAAGTTCTGTATCTTGAATGTGATGATGATTACACAAAAAAGTATACCTGGAATAAAAGTGCATAAAATTTCATATACACAGAAATAGATTAATAATTTTTAAAGGTGAAGACTGAATAAGTCCCATTGGTTGGTGAACAGTAATATATCAAGATTAATTTCTTGATTTTGATGTGTACAATAGATTTTGAAGACACTACGATTGGAAAAAGCTGGGTAAAGAGTATAGGAGACCATGTACTATTTTTGAAACTTCCTATGAATTTGTAACTAGTCAAAATTAAACTGGATGTATTTAGTCACAGACTTTCTAGATAGCTGTCTCATACTTTATTTTTAAACATAATGAATGAAACTAAGCAAGTGCAATATTCTTTGCTGATGCTGATTCTTGATTTACAGAGGGTACTGTGTATTGCCGGTATTAAGTCATGGTTCACTGCAGCATCTGAGGACGCTAAATTGTTCCCAGAAATAATGTTCCAATTCTAGTAGATTTCACTTAGATTATGTCTAGTAACTGCTAAATAGCACTTTAAATTCTAGCCATACTGGTTTGTTTATCATCATTCAATACTTGGTTTAAGGGAAACTTGTATAAAATTGTTCCTTAATTTCACCAAAATCCCTACTCAATGCCCCAGCCAACCCATCCCATTTAACTATGTACTGATCAGCACGGGAGTTTTGACCTGCTCCGTTTCCGACCTGGGCCGGTTCACCCCTCCTTAGGCAACCTGGTGGTCCCCCGCTCCCGGGAGGTCACCATATTGATGCCGAACTTAGTGCGGACACCCGATCGGCATAGCGCACTGCAGCCCAGAACTCCTGGACTCAAGCGATCCTCCTGCCTCAGCCTCCTGAGTAGCTAGGACTACAGGCGCGCGCCACCGCGCCTTACATTTAACTATGTAAAACCACCAATTCCTTGTTTTGTGATTCTGTAATACTTCGTATATTTTTCTATCATTGCATGTCATATAAAATTTTTGAATGGATATTTCTTCCTGCCTATTTCATTGACTTGTGTTTGTTTCTTATTTAGAAAATTTTTCATAACTTCAGCTAGTCTGCTTCTCAGTAGTCTTCTGATTTTTGAGCTATCATCCAAGCTAAGAACTTTGGCATTATTTCAGATATTCCATCTCAACCCCATGTATTTTACACAGTCAGATCTTTCAGCTTTCTCTTTTTAAGATCTCCAAAACATTGTTTTTCTTCTTGTGCTTACTCACAGCGCATCATCATTCTCTATGATCAAAATTCTACAGACTATCTCCAGTCCTGGCCTCTCCCACCCACAATTAACACTACCTTTCGGACACATAAGAAATAGTGGGGCCACTTGCTTGCTTTTTGTTAACTTTCCCACTCCCCAGTCTCTTTCTTTGGGTCTGAACTCTCACAAAGGCTTTCATTCTACACCAACAAACTAATTACAGAGAAACCCCTCATCAGAATGAGAATATAATTCACTCTTCCTAAATGTTGTAATAGATAGACAGCGACTACCTGCTACCTGCATGCTTAGAATCTAAAACATATGGATGAATATACCCACACAACAAGGATCGCATTAAAATGTCCTACCTGAGAAGTAGCTGAATGACTAAAGTAAAACCTATTGCTAGAAAAGGGTAAAAAATGTTGATTTGATAGCTAGCATTGTTTTTACCAGTAAAAGTTTTGAATGTTATTAAACAATCTTTCACATTAAGAAGTAGGCTAATAACAAACTTGGAATGAGTACTTTTCCGAAACTATCAAGATTTATTGGGAGGTTCTGACAGCACTATTCAAATAATTAAAACTGGATAGAGTGTTGCATGTTAAAATTGAGATAGGATTTATAGAGAAACATTTTATTAGAGAATAAGAAAGGATGATGGCTGAATGTATATTGAAAATAGAACAGATGGTCCTATAAATGAAGAAATTGAGGAATCAAATTATTTTTCAGTGAAGATAATGATTTTGGTTTCGGAACTTTAAATTTATGATAGTATTTCAGCCAAATATTGATTTTACATGTATTGTTATTTTAAAAACATGGCAAATAATCTTCTAAATTACAATAAAGAACCTGCTTCTTTCAAAACATCTAAGCATGAATTGGTTAAATGATCACCAGTTAAAAAGTTATAGAGATTTGAAATAATCAACTATTTAGAAGGATAAAGAATGATAACTATTATGTGTTTTTTCAACAATATGAAATGACTATATTCTTTCCAATAATGAAGCACTATATTAATCAAATTATTTCCCAAATATGTTCTGATTTGAAACAAGTTTGTCTCTAAGCCATGTTTTTCTATGGCTTTACTTAGAGAGGAATTAACCTTCTGACAATTACGCAAGTTGAGTAATACTTGGGATCTCCAGCAATGAATTTTGAATAATAAGAAGATATTTTATAAGTCAATATCTTCCCCTGTATGAACATAACCTCTTTTCTAAAAAGCTAGAGCCATAACAACAAATCCCAATTTAGCAATGACATTTCTACAGAGAAGCTAAGCTAATGTAAGCAAGTGTATTGCATATGTGATTTAGTTTAATACAGAGATAGAGTTTACTGCACATGTCTTTCTTTTTCAGCTATTAGATTCTCAGCTGAGTGTTTGGCATGTGCTGAAGGTTCAATTTACTTGCAAGTAGTTTGTCAAGAACCTGGAGTGATGGTATTCTGCACTGTTGATGAGAAAGTTATCCGTATGTTTTAGATTCTAAGCATGCAGGTAGCAGGTAGTCGCTGTCTATCTATTACAACATTTAGGAAGAGTGAATTATATTCTCATTCTGATGAGGGGTTTCTCTGTAATTAGTTTGTTGGTGTAGAATGAAAGCCTTTGTGAGAGTTCAGACCCAAAGAAAGAGACTGGGGAGTGGGAAAGTTAACAAAAAGCAAGCAAGTGGCCCCACTATTTCTTATGTGTCCGAAAGGTAGTGTTAATTGTGCGTGGGAGAGGCCAGGACTGGAGATAGTCTGTAGAATTTTGATCATGGAGAATGATGATGCGCTGTGAGTAAGCACAAGAAGAAAAACAATGTTTTGGAGATCTTAAAAAGAGAAAGCTGAAAGATCTGACTGTGTAAAATACATGGAGTTGAGATGGAATAATCTGAAATAATGTCAGTTCTTAGCTTGGATGATAGCTCAAAAATCAGAAGACTACTGAGAAGCAGACTAGCTGAAGTTATGAAAAATTTTCTAAATAAGAAACAAACACAAGTCAATGAAATAGGCAGGAAGAAATATCCATTCAAAAATTTTATATGACATGCAATGATAGAAAAATATACGAAGTATTACAGAATCACAAAACAAGGAATTGGTGGTTTTGCATAGTTAAATGGGATGGGTTGGCTGGGGCATTGAGTAGGGATTTTGGTGAAATTAAGGAACAATTTTATACAAGTTTCCCTTAAACCAAGTATTGAATGATGATAAACAAACCAGTATGGCTAGAATTTAAAGTGCTATTTAGCAGTTACTAGACATAATCTAAGTGAAATCTACTAGAATTGGAACATTATTTCTGAGAACAATTTAGCGTCCTCAGATGCTGCAGTGAACCATGACTTAATCATTTTAAATGTAGAGTATATATATCAATTAAGGGTTCCTCAAAATTTTTAGGTTTAACAAAGAATTTCAATTGAGTAACAATACTAATTCTATTTAGTATAAATTTGACACAGTTTTCATAAAATATATTCATAATGTAATTATTTAATCTGTTACTCTTGCTTTTTTTTTCTTTCACTTAATTGGTATTCAGTAATAACACAATCTGAATGATACTGTGTGAAAAGTATTTCTATTTTTTTGTAATTTAAAAATCTGTGCCCAGTGAAAAATTATCTTGGAGCACAAAAGTAGAAATTCAAATATTTTATATGCAAGATGGATGAACAGCCCTAGTAATTAAAACAATAGGCAAAGAGAATAGTAGGGTCACATAATAGAAAGAAAATGGCTCATGACTGACTTCATTAGTGATTTATTACATGGTTTATTAGATGAATATTATGGTTATAGCAAGATGTAATTTTCAAGTATTTTCATTCATGCATGCAACATGAGTTGAATACTTACAACCTAAAATCTTATAGTTATTATACTGCCTTTATTTATAGAGCCCAAACAGTATAATTTGGTAATTGACCAAAGCAGTTATATTAAGATTAAGAAATAATAAACTCATTTACTTATTAGTAAGCTTAAAATGAGTTTAATATTGTGAAATACATTATCTTATTTCTTACCCTAGATTACTTCAGGAAAAAGCTTCTTAGTTTATCTCTTAAGTATACATTTGATTTCCTTGAAGAGTTCTGAGTAACCCATAATTTTTTTTTCCAATTCTGGGATTTGAATTCAAGGCCTATGCTTGCTAAGCAGGCACTCTACAACTTGAGTCACATCCTCATCCAGCTTTAGTTATTTTCAAATAGGGTCTCACATTTATTGCCCAGGTCAACCTGGACTACAACTCTCATATTTACACTTTCTGATAGCTATAATGACAGATGCACACCACCACACCCAGTTTTATTTGTTGAGATGGGGTCTTGCGAACTACTTACCTGTGCTGGTCTTGAGTCACAATCCTCCTCATCAACACCTTTGAAGTAAATGGGATTACAAATGTGAGCTACTGTGCCTGTCAAGTTGTCACTTTCTACTTTATTTTTTAAATAGGGTCTCCTGTTTTTGCTTGGGGCTGGCCAATGTAGGTGGAACACAGGTGCCCCCTACCATGCCTTTCTTGGCCAGCCTGGAGCCACATCCTTCTGATCTCTACCTCCAGACTAGCTGGGATTACATGCCTGAGTCACCATACCTAGCTGGCAATCCAGAAAAATTTACTTCTACATCTGCTGCAGGGTCGTTCAGTCTCCAGAATCATGTTTAGATCAAATATTCTCTCTGTGGTAGCTCAAACCCCAGTTTTTAAACTCCTTAACAGTGTGACCCTGGGCAGACTAAATATCCACATCTGGGTTTCCATCGCCTTACAAGTAAGATATGAATGTGTATGTTTAGGACTTTTTCTGTACATTTTAATAGTATATAGCTCTATAAATACATGTAAAATATAGATAATAAAACTACTTAAAGTTGTTGAAAGTATTAAATGAAATAAGTAGGCAAGGTGATAAACAGAACACAGGAATGGTAAAATTTAAACAACCGCAAATATTACTGTCCCTTATTTTTAAGTTTCCCTAATTTGTTACCTTATATTTCTTCTATTCTTCAGCATTAGCAGAAGACATTATGTTTTACTTAGCAATAAGTTATAAGTTGATTTGCTTTACATTCTTTTCATATTTAAGCATTAATTGTTAACTTTGACTCGATAGTTAAAATAAAATTGGTAATTTCACTAATATAAGATACCAGAAATGTATCAGTATTAAGCTATGGAATGTTACATTGTGTTTTTAAAAGATAGTCAAATTATTAGCTATATATTACACATAGGTTAATATATTTAACATCTAAAATTAAGATGTTGATATTTCACTTTAAATATAGAATTGAGAAATTGATAAGTAAAATTATCACATGAAACAAGTTTTACCTTTCAATCTGACTTGCAGAAATTGAAGAAAGCACATCTACAGGAGTCAATAAGGATCATTTGTGAGTTATCATACTGATATGATTCTAAAATAAAAACAAAGAAAAGATTTCAAGTTTTGGTTATATTCAAACAATGATCTTGAAACATTAAAGGCTTAATAAAATAAAGGACTATTTTTTACTTGATGTGCATATTTTTACACATATAGTAAAAGAAAGACACTTATTTATTTTGATTTCCAGACTCTTAATAACATTTTCTCACTTTCATCTAAATATACTCTCAGGAATATCTTTTTAATTTTATATTTCAAAAGGATGTTTTCAAGTCATTTTGTGCCAGCATTATGAAAAAAAACATTAGAGACAGTGCCTGAAGAAAAATGAGTGGTTTGGTTTTCATTCATTAATCTGAAAAAAAAAACCAAAAAATTATATGCACTAAAACTGCATAAATGATAATATAGCAATCCTAGCTCTAACTCTTACATGAGCTGTTAAGAACAAACCATATGTTCATAAATGTATTAAATATGCCCAAATGAGCCTCACTTACTTAAGAAGATTTCTAAATTATAATTTTTAGATTATGAATAGAGTGCTGATCAGAACTGGAAACTCAAAATTCCAGAAATATGCATATTCTGCCATATCTTTAGTATTCCAGTGTGAGTAAGCAACAAACAACCAGTTTGTCATGTGCCCTTTATATCTGAAAGGCCACCTGCCAGCTCATTCCCATTTTCCCCTCAATGACTTATCAGATGAATATAAATTAGTACAGTTAGGAGATTTTCAATAAGAGCTGCATTTCCTACTCCATTGTAAAATGGGTCAGATGGCAGCACTTACTCTGACACTGCCAGTCAGATCCAAAGTTGTGAAGTGCAACTTGCATACCATTGTCCCTCAAATGATTATCATACTCAGGCTAAGCGGCATGACAATGATTGAGTGGCAATTAGTCCAGTCCAATGCAACCAGTCCAAATTGTTAGGGATTTTTAGAAACAAAACATGTGTTCCCAATTCCATTTAACACTCAACTGGCAGCAAGTCACCAACAAAATCTGCTGCACAGGGCAAGTTGTTAATGTGTCCTTCTCAAATGTAGCAAGCAGATGTGAAGAGCTGGTCAAGAAAGAGAGCATTCCACATGCTGTCATTTTTAACTCAAACTCTTAATAGGACTGAAAAATATGCACAGAATCTATTCTGAAAGCTACTGGCCAACTTTAAATAATAAGGAAGAATTAGGGTTCCCCTCCTGAAACTGCATGAACAATTAAGAATATTTTTAATTTAAATGTAAGTGTATAAACTTTTTCTTTAATGTCATAAATTCTTGCTCATCATGTCAGAGTCCGTTTTTATTTCTCAGGTAAGAGCATGGACTTAATTTAAAGTTGTGATATTAAAATACTGGCTTAAAAATGAATTAACATTCATTAAATTATTCTCACCCACTTAAAAATTTAAAAAATATTAAGTATTGGTAAAGGTGTAGAGAAATAAGAACTCTAATATTCTATTGAAAGGAATAAAAATTATTATAGTAATTTAGAGTAATGGTTTACTGCTATCATATAAATTGAAAATTTTGAAAACATTAGAATGTAGCAATTCCATTCTGCTATTTGCACCATGAAGCAATGTGTACAGGTAAGAACCAGGAGATATGCACAAAATTTTCAGACCAGAATTAAAAATTCCAAAGCTCATAAAAAAGACAATAAGTAAATAAATAATGTCATATTTGTGCAATAGATATATTTATCCATCACAGAAAGGAAAATATGTTAACTATAGCTACTTATACCAGCATGAGTGAATCTTAAAAACTTACAAAGAGTGACATCAATTTAGGAGGAGACAAGGAGTCACAAAAAAAGAGTTGTTTATGATGAGTTTAGTTCAGCAAACTGTGGCCTGCAGGGATAAAGAGAGTCCAATTCTTGCTTTGTAAACACATTTTGTTGAACACTGTCATATTAGTTTGCATGTATCTGTGACTGCTTTTCCATTTAGGCTTCATCCATATTGCTGCTGCAGTACAGTAGATCCACCTTTTCCTGAGGGCCTGAACAAACAAAGGTGTGAACTAAAAGGCAAGGCTAGTGGAGTCTCACCAAGGAGATGAAGTTTAAATTTAGACTGACCTTCACTGGCTAGACCTGGTTCTGGTCTCCATCATCTAGCCACAGCCTACACAAGAGATTTTTATCTGGCTTGCCTAGTTAACACTACTTTTCTATAAATATTCATCACGGAATTACCCTCTAAAAACAACTTTTGAAATTGAGTTAGGTGTTTATATTACAGTAATTGGGGTAACACTGCCTGCTGTAACAAATAAATCAAAGTTATCCATACACTTAAAACTGTTTTTAAAAATCCTGACTCATTTACAGTAGAATTGAGTCATTGCAACAGATACTACATGGACTATAATGCCTAAAATATTTACTTTCTCTTCCTTCATAGAAGAATTTGTTCATCCCTGGTATATATTCTCAAACACAAAGGAGACATAGAATAGAGAAGAATCTGCTGGAATGAGAACTCCAACTGTGGAAAGGAAAGAAAATGTGAAAGTCTTGTAGTTCATGTATGAAAAACAACCAGCCTTAGGTAATAATAAGTAATGACTTTGATAAAATAAAGCAAGAAGAGGTGATGAAGAACTTTTGAAAACAGAAAACATGAGACCTAGTTTCACTAGATTGCAGAGTACATTGTCATTTATTCTTTTTTTTTTTCCATTTTTCTTTTATTATTCATATGTGCATACAAGGCTTGGGTCATTTCTCCCCCCTGCCCCCACCCACTCCCTTACCACCTACTCTGCCCCCTCCCTCTCCCCCCCCAATACCCAGCAGAAACTATTTTGCCCTTATTTCTAATTTTGTTGTAGAGAGAGTATAAGCACTAATAGGAAGGAACAAGGGTTTTTGCTGGTTGAGATAAGGATAGCTATACAGGGCATTGACTCACATTGATTTCCTGTGCGTGTGTGTTACCTTCTAGGTTAATTCTTTTTGATCTAACCTTTTCTCTAGTTCCTGTCCCCCTTTTCCTATTGGTCTCAGTTGCTTTTAAGGTATCTGCTTTAGTTTCTCTGTGTTAAGGGCAACAAATGCTAGCTAGTTTTTTAGGTGTCTTACCTATCCTCACCCCTTCCTTGTGTGCTCTCGCTTTTATCATGTGCTCATATTCTTGATAAACTTGGAGAATTCCATTAAAAATTGTGATTTAATAATTAACTAACTAATTTTGGTGGGACTGGAGTTTGAACTTGGGGCTTCACACTTGCAAAGCAGGAGCTCTATCACTTGAGCCACACTTCCAGTCCATTTTGCCATGGTTATTTTTGGAGATGGGGATCTCACAAACTGTTTTACCTAGGCTGCCTTCAAACCATGATCCTCCAAATCTCAGGCTCCAAAGTAACCAGGATTACAGGTATGAACCATTGGCATGTGGCTGATGTTAAGGGGTAAACAAATCTAAACCATTAGGTACGGTAATATTCATATTCTAAATTATTTTCTTACTACATTATATGTTGATATCTTAAATGTAATTAAATATGTTGCAATCTTAGATGTAATTAAATTGAACCACATTAAATTACAATATGTTTTTAATTAGTATTACAAATATATTTTGAAGAATTTTACCCAGTATGCTATTTTATTATGTTTGCTTATGGATTGTAAACTATCATGAGACATTGAATTTCATACATTTTGAAGTAAAATTTATATTCTCATAAGTTGATAAGCAATTCATTAATTAAAAAAATAAGAAGAGAACAAAAGTAAAATTAAGGTCAATGAAAATTGCATTGAAAGGGCTTAGTATTACATAATCTGTATTGCATTATTCTGTCCATGACACTTTCATTGAGGGAGATGGATGAAAAGTAGAAGAGTTTCTTTGAGTGGCTACTTAGAATACCAAATTCTTGAAGTTTTCAACTAACTACTAGAACACATCATTTACATGCTTCCTTGGTTGAATTTTCAATGCTTATTCTCAGACAGTATTCTCAGTGACAGAAGAAGTCTTAATAGACAATTTCATAGTTTATTTCCTGCCAATGAACTTTGCCTAGAAACCTGACTTTTTAATATCAGAATAGGATCTTTTTTTCCAATGCCAAAGTGAGAGTTCAAAACCAAGTATAATTTTCCAGCAGCATTTGTCAGTGGGCTAATCCTTCTGCTATATTCATGTGCAAGACTGACAGGACGGCTATAAGAGTGTAACTGATGACAGTCCTAGAAATGAAAATGAGAACTTAAGAGATTCTCCTACTCTACAATCAGGAAGTGAAAACTACTCATTTTCTTCATATATTTTCTTATCAGTTTTGGACAATGACTGACCAGAAAAGAGCACAACTGAAAACAAAGTGTAACAATTTAAAATGTTAAAAGTCTTTGAAATCTAACTTTTACTATTTTGGTTTCTCAGAATTTGTAGCAAATTTTGCATAAGCAAATCAAGTTCACATATATTTCCTGGGATTTGTTAAAAAAGAAAAAAGTTAAATATAATTTGACAAAATTTTGTGCTGAGAGTAAGAACCAATGTGTTCCTACATTATACATGTTAAAACAGTGCTATTATAAAACATTGAAGAGAAGTTCAAAGTGATCAATGGACACGAAAAGGGCATTGAGCAGACCATTGCTGTCTTTCTTTTCTTCTTCTTCCACAAACTAATAATAAGCAGAATTTGGTTATGTTAACCTTTCCTTTCTAACTCATCATTCACCTTTTAATGATGTTTATATTTCTCGAAATTCCCTCCAGTGAATGTATGTTTTTCCTCCATGTTGACATAACCTTTAATGTGCTTCACTTCTGTGTGTATTCTACAATAACTAAGCTATCCCTTGAATGAAATGTTCTGCCTGCATCTAGAATACATTTTTGGAGTTATATTGTTTATAATGTTTAGCATGATCCTAATCACATTGGTTTTAGGTAGTCAGCTCATTCTTCCCTCTCTCGGTAATGTAAGTAGTAAATTAATTAAAGTTATTTATCCCCACATCACTAACTGAGAGGTTTCAATATTACTGCAATGGTTGTGTGAAAATTCTGTCACTTCCTTTTCCCACCATCAGCACACTACCACCACATTACAGCCTATAGCACCACCATAACACTACTAACCCTCACCACTAACACTACTATCATCATCATTCTCACTATCATCTCCTCACTTCGATGACCAGCACCATAATCATAGCCAGAGTCACCTCATCCTCAGTTTCATCTCAGTCCACCACAGTCACAAACACCATGACCATCACCATAGTCAAACCCACCATCAAAATTATAATCACTACCTCTACAAGTTACAGTCACCATCACTGTCACCATCAAAAACACCATAGTCATAAACACAATAACCATCACCATCACAACAGTCATAGCCACCATCACCATGTCCATCACCATAGTCACAAGTACTTCCACCATCACTACCGCCATCATCATTACCAGTCCCACCACTGCAGTATTCCACATAACACCTTACAACAACACATAATGCCTCTCAGGATTTGAAAACTGTGTAGCTCTTGCTTCCACAATCAAGAAAATTAACATCCCTGTCAGTTATCAAATTCTGAAGTATACTAGTCCGTAACACATATAAATACATTTTAG
The DNA here is from genome assembly GCF_047511655.1 of Castor canadensis. NCBI lineage: Eukaryota > Metazoa > Chordata > Mammalia > Rodentia > Castoridae > Castor > Castor canadensis. The sequence goes on along the minus strand of NC_133392.1, from coordinate 101,681,548 downwards.
AACTCAATTCTGTTTAGGGTTTCTATGAAAAATGACCCATAATGCTTAGGTTAGAGATACAGTTCAATTCTCTGACAATAGAGATATAGGATACCTCCAAAATAAAGATTAGTATACCATACTGAAGAGAAAGGTAGTTTTTGTTTTGTTTATTTTGTTCACCAGTTGACAGTGGACTTTGTAAAAGAAGAAAGTATTTTGCACTTTTGTAGAACAGAAAAAGCAAGTGAGAATCCTTATGGAAATATGAGATAGTTCCTCCCAATCTTGGTATTATTTCAAAATCCCTGAAGAGAATTTAAATATGTAAGGATTATTATAGCATATCTTCAGTCTAATAAAAATTCTGATTTGGATAATTTAAAATAAAGATATACTTTAACATATGACTGAGCAATTTCTTAACTTACATTTACCCAAGAAAAAACAGAAGAGTATATGTCCATGAAAAAAAACTAAGCATAAGGTTTACAAGAACTTTTATTCATTAATGTCTACAAATGGGAACAACTCACATCACATGTTTATTATCAGGTAAACAAACTGTGTTATAACTGTATAATGGAATACTACTCAGCAATAGAAAGGAACAACCTATTCATACATTCAATAAAATAGATTAATCTTTAGCATTATTTTTAATGAAATAAATTAAACTATACAGGAAAGGTTATGTTCTGTGTGATGCCATGTATAGAACATTCTACAAAGGCAAACATGTAAGATTGCTGTTAAGATTTAATTTAGAGTTTTTCTTCCCATTTGTAAGAGACAGATTTTAACGTTCTTAAATAAACATTGATAAAAATAGATGCAGGAAACCTTTTCTAAAGAATAATATAACCCATGTATAAACACATATAAATGATCAGCTCATAAGCAGGTAAAGCTGATAACATGCTATTTTTAATAAAGAAACATTTTTAAATATTTACTTGTATTTATTTGGCTTGTGCCAAGCCTCAAATGATTGCTGCTATGGATTGAATTGTTTCTCCCCAAAATCCATATGTTAAAATGAAGCACTAATCGTTAGTGCAAATGTGTTGCTATATTTGAAATAGGACTTTTTAGGAGGTAATTAAGTTTAGAGGTGGGGACCTAATCTGATAGGATTTGTGGTTTTATAGCAAGTAGAAGTTCTTTCTTCTTCTTCTTCTTCTCCTTCTACTCCCCATCTGTCTCTTTCTCCTCTTTTCCTTCTGCTTCTTTCCCTTTTGTCCTTTTCAACCCCCTCTTTCCCTCCCCCCTCAAACTCCTCTCTCTCTGTCCTTCTTCTTTCCTACCAACACACTGAGGAAAGACCATGTGAGCACAGGAAGCACCACAGCAGAAAGTAGACTGAGTGCAACCTAAGAAGACAGTCTCTCCAGAAGGCAAATTAGCCTGTTCCTTTACCTTGGACGTCCAGCCTCCATAACTGTTAGAAATAATTGTCTGATCCTTAAGCTAACCAGTTTATGGTAGATAATTACAGAAATCTGAGGTTCCTAAATTACTGATTAAATTTCTAATTATGAGACACTTAAAAACATGCATCAAAGATCAAACATACCTCATTATCAGTGAACATAAGGTCAAATGAGAGAATGTTATAAATGTGCCATGCTGTGAAAATAAAGATCATGTTACCTCTGAATTTTTTATATTCTCCAAAAGTCAAAACTACTGTGTGATAAAAATGATCATGTCACATAACTTATATACTGTATTGTTAAGTACAAGTTATACAATATTTTTATGTAATACATGTAATATTTTATTGGAAACCTTCAATTACTAAACACAAAATGTCAAAATTACAACATGTTGGTTATAATCTTCACTATGCCCTAGGGATTTTAATATCAATGCATGATTAATTGTTCCTGATTATAATGAGTATAAAATTACTTAAGAAATAGTTTATCATATATCCAAAATTGAAAGAGAATTGTGTTTACCAATCTAAGAAAGAAAAGGTATAGATTTCTTTCATTTGTTTATTTATTTTTCCATTCTTTTATTTTATCATTTTTACATTTATTTTCATGTGTATGCATTGAGACACCTGCCTACTCCTCCAACTCCCCTGTTCTACTCTTGTTCTCCAATTTTGTTGAAGAGAAAACATAAGAGATAATAAGAAAGACAGCATTTTTCTAGTTTGAGGTAAAGATAGCTATACAGAGAGCTTCTTAGTGTTGCTTCCATGCACTTGTGTGTTGCAACCCACATTGGTTCATCACTGCCAGACTTCTTCGCTACTTCCTGGTCGCCTTCTCACAGTGGCCTCTGCCAGTTTAAGATTATTATATTTGCTCCTTTACAGTGAGCACATCAACTACACTCAAATTTTAGGTTTTCTTCCTTTTCCTTGTTCCTCTTGTGGGCATTCTCCCATTAGTGTGTAACCCATGTCCAATAATGTTACTGCATTTGTTTTACGTCTATAACCCACATATGAGGGAGAACATGAGATTTTTGGCCTTCTGAGCCTGGCTAACTTCACTTAAGATGATGTTCTCCAGTTCCATCCATTTACTTGTAAATGGCAAAATTTCATTCTTCTTTGTGGCTAAGTAAATTTCCATTGTGTATAAACACCACATTTTCTTAATCCATTCATCAGTAGTGGTGCATCTTGCCTGTTTCCATACCTTGGCTATTGTGAATAGTTCTGTAAAAAACATGGGTGTGTAGGTGCCTTTGGAGTAACCTGTGTCACATTCCTTGGGGTATATACCTAGGAGTGGATCATATGGCAGATCTATGTTTAGTTTTTAAAGGAGACTTCATATTGTTTTCCATAGTGGTTGTAGTAGCTTGCATTCCCACCAGCAGCATATGAGTGTCACTTTTTCCCCACATCCTTGCCAACATTTGTTGTTCTTCATGCCAACTATTGTAACAAGAATGAGGTGGAATCTTAGTGTGGTTTTGATTTGCATTTCCTTTATTGCCAGGGATGGTGAGCATTTTTTCATGTGTTTTTTGGCCATTTGGACTTCCTCCTTTGAAAAAGATCTGTTTAATTCAGCTGCCCATTTCTTTATTAGGTAATTAATTTGGGGAGAGTTTAGTTTTTTGAGTTCTCTTTATATTCTGTTTATCAGTCCTTGGTCTGATGTATAGCTAGTAAGTATTTTCTACCACTTTGAGGGTGGTCTCTTTGATTTAGAGACCATTTCTTTTGTTGTGCGGAAGCTTTTTAATTTCATGTAGTCCTGTTTGTCCATCCTTTCTCTTAGTTGCTGGGCAACTGTAGTTCTGCTGAGGAAGTGCTTCCTATACCTATTGCTTCCAGAGTATTCCCTGCTCTTTCCTGTGCTAACTGCAAGGTTTTGGGTCTGATATTAAGGTCCTTTATCCACTTTTGAGTTGATAGTAGTACACAGTGACAGGCAGGGCTCTAGTTTCAGTTTTCTGCAGGCAGATAATCACTTTGCCAGCAACATTTGCTGAAAAGGCTGTCTTTTCTCCATTGTATGTTTTTGGTGCCTTTGTCAAATAAGGTGGGCATAACAGTGTGGATTCATATCTGGGTATCCTATTCTGTTCCACTGGTCTTCATGTCTGTTTTTGTGCCAGTACCATGCTGTTTTTATTGCTATGGCTCTGTAGTATAGTTTGAACTTTGGTCCTGTGATACTTCCAGCGTTGTTCTTTTTGCTTGCTGTTACCTTGGCTAGTCATGGTGTTTTGTGTATCCAAATGAAATTTAGGGTAGATTTTTCAATCTTTGTGATGAATGTCATTGGGATTTTGATGGGAATGACCTTGAACATGTAGATTGCTTTCGGTGGTATGGCCATTTTTACAATATTGATTCTGCCAAACCATGATCAGGGATGACTTTTTCACCTTCTGTAGTCTTCTTAGATCTCTTTCTTCATTGTTCAAAGTTCTCCCTGTAGAGGTCATTTACATCCTTAGTTAAGGTTATTTCATGGTATTTAATTTTTTTGAGGCTATTGTATATGGAGTTGTTTTTCTATATTCTTAATTTGTTCATTAATGTGTATAGAAAGGCTATTGATTTTTGTAAGTTGATTTTGTATCTTGTTACATTGCTGAAGCTATTTATGGTGTCTAGGAGTTTTTGGGGTCTTTGAGGCATAGGATCATGTCATCTGCAAAGAGAGATAGTTTGACTATTTCTTAACCTAATTATATTCCTTTTATTTCTTCTTCTTGCCTTATTGCTCTGACTAGGAATTCTAGGACTATGTTGATTTGGAGTGGGGAGAGTGGGCATCCTTGTCTTGTTCCTGATTTTAGGGGAAATGGTTTCAGTTTTTCCTCATTAAGTATGATGTTGGTTATAGGTTTTTCATATATAGCCTTTATAATGTTGAAGTACATTCATTCTATTCTTAGTTTTCTTAGAGCTTTGATCATAAAGAAGTGTTGAATCTTAACAAAGACTTTTTCTGCATCTATTGAAATGATCAAGTGGTTTTTGTCTTTGCTTCTAGTAATGTGCTATATTACATTTATTGAATTGCACATGTTGAACCACCACTGCATCCCTGGGATGAAGCAGCTTGGTCATTTTGAATGATCTTTCTGATATGTTGTTTGATTCAATTTGCCATTATTTTATTGAGGATTTTTAGATCAATGCTCATTAAGGAGATTGGCTCATAGTTCTCCTTTTTGGATGTGTCCTTGTCCTGTTTTGGGATGAGTGTAAAGCTGGCTTCATAGAATGAGTTAGTCAGGTGAGAGGGAGAACAATGGATTGTAGCACAGGAGGAGGGAAAGTGCAAAGGGTAAGAATAGGATAAGAGAATAGTGATGGTGAAATGAGTAATACAGGAATAATAATAATAATAACAATAAAAGCACAATGAAAACACCAGGTTCAGGGACCACAGAAAGTTCAGTCTTTTGGTAAAAGTTCTGAAGCTATTCCTTAGGTGTCTAATCCTGGTATTGGCATACAAGTGGAAGCTCTTGTGTGGTCTCTGCAGGTGACTGGATTATGAGTAGTATTTGGTCCTTCTGTCCACAGAAGGAAGTTGGAATTGTGAGATGAGGTAAGACTGCAAGCTCATGCAGGGTGGTCGGAGCTGTTGTTTTTGCCAGATAACAGCTGTATTGCCCTTCAGCTATAGCTCAGTTTGGTCAGCAACTCCTCCAGCAAGGTAGGGCAATTCAGTTTTGCATGCTGCCCTCTGTCTCCGAGATCAGCTGCAGGATTAACCACATGCCCTGGTTTGGGAGGTTGGACTGTTTCCCACCACTGTTCTCAGCCTTTGTGCTTCTCCTGACATCTGCTGGGCACTAGCAGCTCCTCTGGAAGGTTGGCTTCTTGCCCCACTCCCATTCTCTGGAGTAGGTTCAGTGTTCCAACCCCACCTCCGGTGATGGTTTTAGATTACAGTTTGCTGTTTCAGTTTTTCTGGAGGTGTGGGGGGAGGGAGCATGGGGTGGGTTCAGTCTGCTCAGGGGCTGTTCTGGATTATTTTCCTGAGGGGCAGGTAGAGGATATGCATGTGGTACCTGATGCTCACCTGTTCATTCTGCAGTTTCACATAAGCAGCTTTGGAACTGCTGGCAGAGAGAAATGTGCTGCCACTTTTTTCAATGTGGCATTGTGTAGGGAGGCTTTCCACAGACTTGGGTCTAGAATGTTGCAGAGTTTGATTCTTACTGATGCTCTGTCTTCTGCTTGTAGGGAGAAAAGAAGAAAGTGAAAAAAAAAAAAAAGAGAGAAATGACTTGGGGACTTTTTTCCCCGTGGCCAGAAACACCTTGTTGTTGTGCCATGTGAGATTTTTGTGGCTGTTAGGTGCAATTAAAGGCTATTTTAAGGGTCTTTCTTTTAATTTTATCTGTACCTAATATGATGGTGGTTATTATTTTGGCTAGAAGCAATCAAAATTACCCAAGTGTAGTTCAGATGTCTCAGAGAGGTTTCTGGCATTACAGAGCCTAGGATTTCTGATTCCTTACCCTAGCAACCATCTTTGATCACCCCTTCGATCACTTTTAAATATTTAAATTTTAATTAGGTTTTGATGTCTCTTTAAAATGTGTCATTCAATATAAGGAACTTAAAAAACTATAGTCTCCCAAAACTAATGAACCAATAAAGAAATGGACAAGTGAACTAAACAGAACTTTCTCAAAAGAAGAAATTCAAATGGCCAAAGAACACATGAAAAAATGCTCACCATCTCTAGCAATAAAGGAAATGCAAATTAAAACCACGCTAAGATTCCACCTCACCCCTGTTAGAATAGCCATCATTAGCAACACCACCAACAACATGTGTTGGCGAGGATGCGGAGAAAAAGGAACCCTCTTACACTGTTGGTGGGAATGTAAACTAGTACAACCACTCTGGAAAAAAATTTGGAGGCTACTTAAAAAGCTAAACATTGATCTACCATTTGATCCAGCAATACTGCTCTTGGGGATGTACCCAAAAGACTGTGACACAGGTTACTCCAGAGGCACCTGCACACCCATGTTTATTGCAGCACTATTCACAATAGCCAAGTTATGGAAACAGCCAAGATGCCCCACTACTGATGAATGGATCAAGAAAATGTGGTATCTATACACAATGGAATATTATGCAGCCATGAAGAAGAATGAAATGTTATCATTCACTGGTAAATGGATGGAATTGGAGAACATCATTCTGAGTGAGGTTAGCCTGGCCCAAAAGACCAAAAATCGTATGTTCTCCCTCATATGTGGACATTAGATCAAGGGCAAACACAACAAGGGGATTGAACTTTGATTACAAGGTAAAAGCGAGTGCACACAAGGGAGATATGAGGATAGGTAAGACACCTAAAAAATTAGCTAGCATTTGTTGCCCTCAACGCAGAGAAACTAAAGCAGATACCTTAAAAACAACTGAGACCAATAGGAGAGGGGGACCAGGAACTAGAGAAAAGGTGAGATCAAAAAGAATTAACCTAGAAGACAACACACACGCACAGGAAATTAATGTGAGTCAACTCCCTGTATAGCTGTCCTTATCTCAACCAGCAAAAACCCTTGTTCCTTCCTATTATGGCTTATACTCTCTCTACAACAAAATTAGAGATAAGGGCAAAATAGTTTCTGCCAGGTATCAAGGGGGTGAGGAGGAGAGGGAGGGGGCAGAGTGGGTGGTAAGGGAGGGGGTGGGGGCAGGGGGGAGAAATGACCCAAGCATTGTATGCACATATGAATAATAAAATAATAAAAATTTAAAAATAAATAAATAAATAAAATAAAATGTGTCATTCAGGAGAACTTTTTCCTAATTGTAGATTCATATTTAAAATATCATAGAATTTTACTTATAGCATTTATCTTAAGCAAATTCATTTAATTTTATATTATTTTAGAGAAATTTCTTTTTTAGATGTTTTATATCTAAGTTGTCTAAGGAAATATTAGCTTTAATGGTAATGGTAATAGTTTCTGTTTGCTGAGGATGTATTAGTTTGAGAGCTACTATATATGACATCATTCTGTTCTCATAACTACTTTAGTATAGTCTTTTGCCCCAGCTCACCAATACAACTAGTAACTAAGATTTATTAAATATTTAGTATGCACTAAGCTCTATACTTTACATGAGTTGACACCATTAGTGCCACAGTCACAGCCATGAACTGTGGGCTAACTGCTGGCTGTGACTAAGAGGTAGAATCCATTCCCCTTTTATGGATAAGACAATTCAAACACAGACATATTAAGTAACTTATTCAATATCATGCCACAGCTAGTGTGGGTTATAAAATCATGTTTCATCCCATTGTTGCTTTCTTAATTACTATTCTTTCTGATGTTCTAAGTAAGAAGAAAATTCCTCTTGTCGCTCAAAGTAACAAATCATTAAAAAATGAGTACAAAATTGAAATCTTTCACATACATACTGTTACATAACTGATTATGTATGTATTTACTACAACTCATTTTAATTCAAATATATACTAGATCACATGAAATACAGTCATATATTTAATATATTTTTAATCCCAGCTTTCAAAACATAACATATGAGATATGAGGAAATATATATATATATATATTTCACTTATTCATTGCATTCAATTATTTGATAACAATGTATAAACAAAATTATAGGAAATATTGACACTCATTTGAGATTTTGGTAGGTGGGTTGACATTTGAAATTATTTGAAACCATAATATAATCTCAAAACATATAATGATTATAATTCTGCAAATACTTGGGTTTTACATGGCTTGATTGCTTAGTTATTTCATACCAGATGTGAAATCATGGCTTGAATTATGGACCAAATTTACTGTATCCAGTTGGCCTTTTGTCAAAAAGCTGTGTTGTTTTATGCTTTTTTTGAGATGATCAGATACTGTGTATGATGTAATAGTAGAAGTACTATTATTTTGTTATTAGATATTGTTTGTTTAAACTCCAGGCTTATTAAAATGTGCATCCCTTCTCTTCTAAAAGATTATTGCAAAATATTATAGGATAACACATCTATTTTTATGGTTAAAGTTTCCACCTTTTTGCAAAATTACTAATTGTCATGCATTCATAATTATCATGACATACGTACCCTTTTTGAAATAGTAGAAAATATTAACCTTGAAATAAAATTTAATTTTTCCAAATGTTTAGAACTTTTCTTGAAAGAATTGTATTTTGCAGTTCTGGAGTTTGAACTCAGGGTCTTGTGTTTGCTAGGCAATTGCTCTATCACCTGAGTCACAACCTCATGCTTTTTTGATTTAGTTATTTTATGCATAGGGACTTGCATTTTTGCCCAGGGCTAGGCTTAGACTGCAACTCCTTTCTATGCTTTTGGCATAGCAGGATTGGAAGTATGTATCACCTTAACTAGCTTGTTATTGAGATGGGGCTGTAAATATTTGCCAGGACCAGGCTCAAATCTCGATCCTCAAAAACTCTGCTTCCTGAGTAGCTGGATGACTGGCATAAGCCACCATGCTTGGCCACTTGTTTTTGTTTTATGTTGTTGTGTTAGGGTCCCACTAACTTTGCCAGGGCTGGCCTTGACTTTATGGGTCTCCTGTCATTGTCTTCAGAGTAGCTGTGATTACAGGCATGTGCCAACCTACTGGCTTTCCTTTTTCATTTCTAACATTACTTATTAATTTCTTTTAACCTTGATTATATTTGTGATATTTTTCTATCTTTGAACTTACATAAATGGCAATTCTGGTTTTGTTGATGCTTTTTATTTTGTATGTTTTCTATTTCCTTATTTTCTAACTTTATCATTCTTTTAAATTTATATTTTTGAAATTTATTATTTATGTATTTCATTTATTATTTATTTCTACCAGTTCTTAAATAAGTGTCTTTGTTTATCAATTTCAAGCTATTATTTTTAATCTAAGAATGTAAACATTTAAATAATCTATTGATTTAATAAATTGTTATTATGTTCATTGTGACATGAAAAGAAATACATCTGGTCTTACAATAGAATTGGATTCTCAGAACAAAGTTTTTAAAACTTTTCTAGTTTCCTAAGTGATCCTTGTACTAGGAGCATATTTTGTTTTAATATTTGGTCTTTGACCCAGGTTACTAACACAGCTTCCCTAAATGCCTTCAAACTTTCTTGGTGATAGGAACATATTTTATTCAAATGGTGCCTCAGGGTAACTTCAGAATGAGGGAGGTCCTTTCCCTGGATCTGAAGATTAGGAGTTTCAGCCCCATTCACCAAGCTCCAGAGATGGGAAATTGTAATCTTCTGATATTGCTTATGTGTTGGAGCCACTATAGGAATCACCAAACTACAGGATTCCAAGAGCTTCCAAATTGCTGAAGGTAACCATGTGCTGGGGAGTGAGGTACCTGTGCTCAAAACCCTTCTGGATCTGGCCCTTCCTACATCTTTATTGGCTGTTCACCCTTAAGTTATCTTTATAATCAGTAGCCAGTGTAAGTAAATGCCCTGTGTTTTGTGAACCATTACAATAAGTTATCTAGTCTGAGGAGGTGGCTATGAAAAAATCCAAATTCATGGCCAAAATTGCAGAGGACAGCCTGGCATTCATGATTGGCATCTGAAATGGGTGCAGTATTGTAGAATTCTGTCTATTAACCTGTGGCATCTGCACTAATCTAGGCAGCTAGAGTCAGAATTAAACCTTTGGAATACCAGCAGAAGCTTACACAGAATTGAAGAATTATTCTGTGCAGAAAACTCAAACTTTTCCTACCAGAAATGTTAGGACAGGAAAGTATTATTTTTCCCTTATCCAAATTTTTCAAATCTTATTTTTTTCTAATTTCTATTATGTTATATATCCCTTTTACATGAGTTGTTTAGACAGTGTTTCTTTAAATATCCAAGGTTTGTTCTACTTACTTTTGTTGTTATTTTTCACCTGACTGTAATATAATACTGAGGAATATGGTCTCTGTGAAATCCTCATATGTTGTAAATAGGTTTATGGTTTATTGTGTGGCCTTTTTTCATAAATGTTTTCTATTTTTGAAATTTACATGTATTCTCTAATTTTTGGATGAAATTTTAAATATATTTGTAAAATTGAATATCAAGCAAATTGTTTTATTTGTGCAGGTAAAATTTTCTATATCTCCATTGCTTTTTTTTATTATACTTTTACATAGATTACTAAGAAATATGTAATAAAGTAATTATGATGGTAAAACTTAATTTTTTCCTTATAGATTTCTCAAATATTTCTTTTCTGTGTTTCTCTCTTTCAGAAGTGTATATTTTCTAATTTTTTGGTGATATCTTAGTTTTTTTCACCTGAAAATGCTTCTGTTCAATATAAAAATATGTAGAATTCTAGTTTGATCATTTTGTTTCCCTGTCAAACTTATAATGTATTATTTCATTTGAAATTTTTTCATGTATTTTGAATTTTCCTTATTAAACCTGTCAACTCAGCTTTTAAATAAATGTTTTTTCTCAAAATGTGATTTGTCACTTTTTCTAGATTACCTTGGGTATTTTCCACTGTCGATGCAAGGTGTGTCACCTGGGCACTTCCAGTAGGTGAAAGCTTTGTATATCTGTTTTTCTGTTGATTCCATTTGTTCTTACTCGTGGCTAATATTTTGCTTGTGTGTTGTGTATTTTTTGAGTAGTTCCTCACTTCAGGTATTTTTAAACAGTGAATTTTTTATGCTTTTTATCTGCTAGATAAAAACATGATATTTGGAATGTGGTAACATATTGTTTCAATACATTTATTCATTGTGTGATATTTAAGCCAGATTAAACATATCTCTACATGCATCAATCCTTGAAAATGAAAACACACAGAATGTTTTCCTCCATCTTTTGGAAATGTGTGGTGAATATTACTCTGCAATAGAACATCAGAATTTCTTGCATAATAGTTACTTGGTACCCACTGATTAATATTTCTCCAACCCTCCCACCTGTGTACTTTTTCTAATCACCATTCTACATTTTACTTCCACACAAGCAACATTTTTCGAACTCTAAATGTGAGTTAGATATCTCATTATCTTTCTGTACTTGTCTTATTTCAGATAGCATTATTACCTCCACTTTCATCTATTTTGCCTCAAATGACAAAAACATTCTTTTTAGAGCTGAATAGCATCTCATCATGTATATGTACATGTTTTCATTATTTTCTCAAACATAATGGGCAATAATTTGGTCAGATTCATGTTTTCAAAGAAATTCCTTGGAAAAGGATTTGTGATTTTTCATTCTGCTACTTTTCTGTCAAGCAAGGACCTGAGGAACTTTCTAATAAACTCCCCTGGTTGTTCTTTGTTCATTGGGCTTATTTTCTCTTTAGTCTGTACCAGAGCTAAATTAAGTAAATTTCTTAAATGTCATATTATAAATGTTAGAGCTTATTTCTCATTTTATTCTGCATATAGGTGCACCACTTTTAGGTTTTAGTTTTATGTAATGATTCTACTTTTAGATTCTCCACCTTGGGTTACTCTTCTGCATTGGTTTATATCCTCAGTTCACACTATGTGGGTCTGACAATGTACCTCCTACTTTTTGGTTCTTCAAAAATTTGCATTCGGAGACAAGATTTGAAACACATTTCTTTCCCAGATCCCTTGCTTTCATGCACTTTTGAGAGTTTAAAAATATTCTTATCTTGTGCCAGATCAAGATGATTTGCAGATAATTTTGATAGTTGATTTTCAGTCTGTTTCCTCATAAGGTGAGAAATGAAACAAGAGGCCTTCAAATTTTTTTTTCTACTGATGGATTTTGTATTAAGGTTTGTAAAGATTTAACTTGTGCTAATACTCCATAAATAATAATCAACATCAACATCAACATCAATAATATTCAATATCAGTAATATGAATATCTTGAAAATATCAATTAGATATACTAATTTTATGCTATAAGGAATATCCAATGCAGAGATTCTATCAGAGACCTATAAAGTTTGTTTTCATAAAAATTGTACATATTTTATTTATATTTCTTCAATGAATCAGTCATCATTAAAATAATGACACAAGTAGATATGCTTATAATAACTACTAATTTTGATCTCTTCTGGACTAACTTAATTTCTCATAAGAAATATTTCCTTACCATGTATACTAATTTCTTATCAATAATCTAAGAAGATTTTTTTCTAATATTTCAAAAATGTTGCAAATCAATGTTGAGTTACTCCTGCTTGAACTTGCTATCTATTCATGGATTTACTTAAGTTAAGGCTCAGTGACGGCCAACTAGCCCTGACTTCTAATAGAGGTGACATTCAATTTTTTGTGGCTTGTACTTTTGAACAAAGTAACATATAACTTCCAGAAGCTCCCATCCAATGCATACTTTCATAGTTCTTTTCTCCTTTTTTCCTTTTGTGTCAGTGACTTTTAGATGGGAAAAATACAGTTTTAGCTCTAAGCGTTGCTCTTTTAGCACTTGCAGATTGTAATATATATTTTTTCATGGCATCTACTAAAACATAAAGATGATGTTATTATGACACATAACAAAGAGAGAAAAAAGAATGAGCCGGAGAAATAGGATATATACCTTTACTACTGAAATTTTTAAAATAAAAATACTCTCTTGAGAAGAATGAATATTATTTTTAAATAGGTATGGTGTTCTATTTATTCTATTTTTCTAAGGTTTCAGGATTGCCAGCATTCTATGTAGTAGTCTTGTAAAGCAAAGATAAAGTCTTGTGAACCAAATTCGTCCTTGAATTACATACTACTTAGTGTCTTGTATTTTAAATGTTAGCAAACACTGAATTATTAAAACGCATGCAGGTAATTGTGTTTATTCTTTCAGCATAAATTGCATAGTTGCTTAATTTTATTTACTACTGTAAAATACCTGTAATAGTACTGCAGGTATGGCAAGGAAAGATTCAAATGCACACATTTGATAGATCTCTGAAACAAACAAAAGGTGTGTATCCATGACAACTAACCCACAGAGATCCATTGGTATGTGAATAAGATACTTCTTAGCATTATGCATATTTTTAAAGAAACTGACATGTAGTTACTGGAATAGAATTTATAAATGTGTAGATGTAAGTGCATTATGTGTTGCTGAATTTGTTTATAATTTACTTGACCAAAAACACTGGGAATGTTCATCCCTAAGAATAATAGTGGCTAGAATCAAAATTTCTATTCTTTGTCTTGATTTTCAATTGAAGGAAAGCAGACTTGGGGGGATTTATTTAATTAATTAATTTTCTTTACATTTTTGGTAGTAGAGGGCAGTGAGAGGAAATAAATTACTTGAATAAATTGTAAGTTTTAACTCATGCACTCCTGGTTCTGAGAAGAGGAAAAATTTTGAGGTATACTCTAAGAAATATTTAAACTGCTTTGATGAAAAGCACTGACTCCTTACATAGGGTCAGGAATTAACTGAAAGCAGGAGAAAACCTTGGCATACCTACCTAGTTTTGTATTTGTCTTTGCTCTAAGTCATTCTCTGCATTCACTTTTCAATCATCTTGGATTCCAGAAACTCCAGAACTAATAATATCTTCACGACAAAGGATAGAAAGACCACCTGCCAGGTGACAATGACTCTGGATAAGTGTTTTTCCAGGACCCCTGAAGAGCAAGGACTGAGGAAATGACCAACCAGATCACACCTGTGACTGGGGCTGTTTAAGTATGGCTACCTTTTTAATGCTACCATAATTCTTAGTCAATTTGAAGCTAAAGCTCATGTCTTTACCCTGAAAATGAATGTAAATGGACTGAGTGCTTACTTTGTGTCTTCCCAAGGTGTGTCCTGGGCCCTGTTATAAGTTTTCTTTCTCTGTTCTTCATTATGTCTTGTTATTTGACATATACAGGCAAGTGGTTGAATCTAACAAGTCTAAAACTCTGATTTCAAGATTAACTCTTTTTATACTTTAGTTGTTTCTTCAACTATTGCTTGGGCATCAGTAAAAGATTTTTCATATTTAGTTGGTCTAATATAATTCTAGATCATTGTATGCTAAGTGTGCATACTTACTAATGCCTGTTTTTTCCTCTTCCATATTATTTTTACTAATATTTCTTTTGTCTGTAAATATCTTTGTAATAGTAGAATTCCCTTAACTATTACACACATGCTGCTTATGTTACATTAATTCATGAAGAAATTTGGAGCAGGCTGTGTTTAAAGGTCAAAAAATACTTGCAAGATAATTAAAAATATCGTAAGAGCCCAAAGTACTATGTATCCCACTCTGATGATTCATATAAAATTATTTAACTTATTTGAATGTCAAAAGTGTCATGAAATTATCTGTGTTGCCTACTGCATTTAAGTAGACCAAGCTTGGCTCTACAGCTCAGGGTTATGCACCTAATCACCTCAAACTTCTTTTTCATATTTATCTTCTTATTCCTACACTCATGGCCTATGTTCCATTCAAATTGGATCAGTTATTATGCGTTTACTTGCCAAGTTCAATACACAATGGTGGTAAATACATTGTTAGTGATAAATATTAAGCATGAGAATTTGCATATCTGATAAAAGTCTTATTGTATCAGAGTCAGTTACTATTTTCTAATAGAAAGTTTCCATGTGATTTATTCAATATTTATTTGTAGTACCTCCCAAAGATAAGATAATGATGCATAAGATAATGATGGTTGCCTAAATATAATTTTCTCATTCTCTTCTAACATCCATACATAACAGTGATTTTTGCCTATTTCAAGTAAAATAAACACACAAACTTCAAAATATCTGTAGCTACAAGAATAAATAAAACACCAGAATGACTTTAAATAGAGCATGTATTTCAGGACATGAATGTAGTAAATGAGATGAAAAGAGAGATTGTATGTGTAGGCAAATGTAGGTCCCAAAAGTGATCATGTGGAGAGGAGTGATCTGGCGAAGATATTCTTTATTGCCAGGTGGGAGAGGGAGAGAGAGCTGAGAGAGAGAGAGAGAGAGAGAGAGAGAGAGAGAGGGGCAGGGGCTTAAATACCCCTCAGTGAGACTTGGCATGATCTGATTGGTTACTATCTTATGGTTCATGCTGATTGGAGGTTGGGGCAGAAGGAGAATTCAAGCTAGACTTGAGGCAGGACATGACCCTGTGAAACAGAAGCTTAAGGGTGCAGTAAGAACTGAAACCTATCAGCGCCATTATCCAACATTCCTCCCTTTTTTGTTTATTAAGGAAGGGGGCCATTGTGTTTGCTCTGGCTTCTTCAAGCTGGCAAGGGGCAGCATAGGGGAAGGGAGGGTGAGTTGGCAAACAATGTTGGGGTGGTGAGCCTCATAATGGCACACACCCAGGCTCTGAAAATGAAGATTTCCTCTTCCCTGTAGTTCATGAAGGTCCACTGTAGCCATAGGTCATAAAGAGTCTCAAGCCAATCCTCCGACCTCCGCATGGTGGGTATCAGCAAACTATCCTGGCGTTTTGGAGAGGTTGGTATCCCTGGAGGTACAAGTGGTTAAATTTTTGATTAGCAATAGCAGACATGTGTGTGATACAAGGGAGGAAGCTTAAGAATAGGAGAGCGAGAACACAGGCATTAGGATGGGCATTGGCCAGGAGAACCACTGTGAAATGTTCTTCCCTAGAAAATTCCAAGAGTCCTCCAATTCCCTTCTCCATTTTTCTAATTGTTTCTTGAGAGGTGCTGCCATTGGGGGAACCCATTGAGCTTGATAGCAGTGAGTGTCATGAGAATGACCAGATGAGGGCTGGTCCATAGAGGTCCCAATGGAGAGGGTAGAAGATCCTTTTTGGAGAACAAGATGCACTGGTTTAACAGAAATTATTATAGAGTGGGGCAGGATCTGGTTTGCATGCTCTCTGAGAAGTTCCCTGAGAAGGCAGGTAGTCAGCCAGAGGAGCACAGTCTGTTGGAGGCAAGTTTTCTAAGAGAAATGGGTGGCCATACATTATCTAAGACCCAAATAGGAATATTAGGAGGAACATAAAAAGGTGTCTGTTCAGGGACTACATACCTAGGGATCTAAATTCTGCAAAATCCTATAACTGCCAAGAAAGCTGTAAGCTGTCATATGGTATGTGGGTTGGGAAACAGAAGATTGGGTTGATGCATTTATGACTCAGGGAGTGAGTCTGTCCCTTTAAGGCCACACCTAGGTATGTGACCTGTGGGAGGCAGGGGCTGTCAGTATTTAAATGTAACACTCTTACATAAAACAGAGCTTTAGCTCATTATTTTATATAAATTGACACTTTTAACTTTGTAAATATTTGTACCATATTTAGATAAAGTATAACATAACACTGTTACAAGGTGGTCATTTAAGACACATAAGCAAATATGTAAATGAACTCTGATTTAGTAGTACTTAAAGCTTGACAAGATCAACAGAAAACACAAATAATTTCTTTGATAAAATCTTTCTCTGTAACAGTTTTTTGTAGATGTTACTCAGAACAGAACAATATTAAGATAACCTTGTTATTTCATAGACATAGAGGATTTGATTTTAGTTTGACATGACCCTGGAAATATTTCAGGCAACTCTTAGACTCTTAGATATTATTCAACATTAACTTTATCACACATCAAAGATTTTTTATTATACACTTTAAAAACTTACTCAGACCTTCATACAACATACTAAACCATTTGTTGGTTTGTCCTTATCCTTCCTATTTGAAACATCTTTAGGACAAATTTCTTTACAAAATCCCTTCTCATCCAAAAAAAATTCCTTTTTCCTTTAACTTCTCAAAAAATACATTTATTACCTATCTATATCCTTTCCAGTTGTTTACTTTGTAACTTGTATTTTAAAATTAACTTTCATAAGATTTTAAATTTATTATAGGGCCTGGAGAAACTAATTAGTAGCCCTTATTGTTTTAAGGAGTAAGCATAAAGCCTCATCATTCCTCTGGCTTGAGGGGATATTGTATTAGGTAGGGAAATTGTGAGGGATTTTGAGTTTTATTTGAATAGGGAGGGCCATCCTGGCTCACCCTAACTCATCTCATCAGTCCACACCGTGGAGTCTCTTTGTTCCTGAAGGAGGGGGCAGCAGAGATAGCTGCCTGGGGGAAGGAGAAGTTGAGCTTTTAATTGAGATAGTAAATCCTGTCCCAGCAGGGACACTGGAGTTTTAGGTACTATGAGGAAAGAGTGACAAAAAAGAAGGTCTCCCCAAGAACAGGCCAGAGGCCAGGTAAACTAGCACTCTAGGGGTTGACCAGATTTTCCCCAAATGATAACTTTTGTCATTGGACCGGGGACCAGGAGAAAAAGGTAAAACAGAGAAACAGGCTCCACTGACTAGGAGGAAAATGACCTTTTGTTTTTCTGCCATTATGGCTCCTCAACATTTATGCCAAGAAGTAAAGT
This sequence comes from Castor canadensis, assembly GCF_047511655.1. Lineage (NCBI taxonomy): Eukaryota > Metazoa > Chordata > Mammalia > Rodentia > Castoridae > Castor > Castor canadensis. Next base: position 101,663,760 of record NC_133392.1, on the reverse strand, counting down.
GTGGACAAGAGGCTTGGACCCATCAATCCATAAGAGGAGGCACCTCACCTTCCATCTGGTGATGGAGGCACTTAGACCTCCAGTGGTTACACTTGCAGGGGGTGGGGCTGTCTCCCGGGCTGTCCCCCTTTAAGCATTCTCTGCAAAAGTGCCCCTCTTGTCCACCATGGTAGCAAGTTCAGGATACAGACCCAGTCGGGTGGGGCCCTCTCTGAGAGCAGCAATGAGGCCATGGTGTCTCTTATCTTTTTTCTCTCCTGTTAGTAAGGTCCCAGACATACAGACATAGCTATAGATACAGACATGGCTAGCTGTATTACTTGGCTCAATGACTTTTCCCTTCAGCCACAGTCTGAGTTTTCACGAACATCTGGGGACTGACTGTTAGAAATTTATCTTTGAGGAGAACCTCTCTCACCTGTGACTCTGAGTCCACCGTGGTATGCATTCTGATAGCGTCTTTAAGATGCTGTAGAAAGGTAAGAGGATTTTATTTTTTAGGTTGTTGCTGTAAAGTAAGGTTGTTATTTTACATTGACACCTGGCACTCTGGAGAGCAAGTCTCTGAACTGTTCTGGGCCTCAGTTTCCTTGCTTGAAGAATGAGGGCTCTGGTCTAGGTTGAACTACATTTTTCTACTATGAGATGGCTGAAGTGATATTAATGGCACTTATCTTCTTTACCATTATTTATTTATTTTAGTACTGCTGGGAAATTGAACCCAGGGCTTTGCACATGCTTGGCAGACATTCTCCTATTGAGCTACTTCCTCGGCCCCAAATATTATTATTATTATTATTATTATTATTTACTTTGGCTGTACTGGGCTTGAACTCAGGACTTTATGCTTATAAAGCAGCACTCTACTGCTTGAGCCACATAATCATTTCCAACCTGAGTGGCCTGGGCCCAAATTCATTGCTTTTCTAATGAGATAAGAGTCTGGTCTAGTAGAAGCATAATATCCTTTCATGTCAGTTGAAAGGTTTGGATCACAGAGAAAAAGGCTTGAATGTATTTGTCTGGGCAACAGTACAGCTGTTTACATGTTTTTAAATTTCCTTTAGATCTGATAACTGGAAGGGGACATATGTCTTGCCCTCTTCCTACCATTGCCTGTTGAAGAGGGAAGCACTCGTTAAGAGGTTCTGAGTATTGGGGTGGCTTAGAAGGTAGAAATTTGTATAGGGGACCTCAGTTTACATTTTTACTTCTATAGAAAAGGTCTACTTGGAGTATGGTATTGTAATTTAAGGAACCCTGTGAAGGCCACTTCTCTTGGTCATCCAAGGCATACTGAGGCTGACCTCAGTACAAAGCTTCCAACATCTACCCAGCCAGAAGACTGGAGAATGCAGGTCCTATCTAGAAAGAACAAAACATTAATGTTAGAGAAGGGCATTCAGAGGGCATTTCAGGCCAATAACAGTACCATATGGGACAACTAGTGTTAATATTTGGACTGAAAAATTTATGTTGAGACCAAAGGTATAGAAAATTCTAAATGAGAAGTTTAGAGACCACAGTAATGTCCATTTTGTTATTTCTGGAACTATAACCTTGAGCTAATAATTGGCTTACAAGGGCTGAGTCTGATACCCTGAGGTCTGAGGTGGGGCTAGAAGCAGTACTTGTGCGAGGCCACTCCCTCCACACACACCTGGGACAAATGACCCTGACTGACTAGGCCTGATCCTGCGGCCTGTTGCCCTTTCCCCCTTCCTGTGTACTCTGTGCACATTTTTTCTAGGGGAAGTGGCAGTGGGCCACAGTCATTGCCACATGTGACTGGCGGCCCAGGATTTGCTGGGTCCTCTCTATGGATTTTCTTAGCTATGGCAAGCATTTTTGCAGTGTCCAGAAGCCAGCATCCTGTGCACAGGTGTGCCTGTTTGCTTTCCCTCCTCCCCTTGTGGGGGTGAAGTTATGGCATGAGTGTGGCAGCTGCAGTTTTTTGCAAGTGCTTTTGTAAAGCAGCTGACTTAAAGTTACTTTAGACTGAGAAGCCTGGCAAACTAGTTGGAATAACTTAAGTCACAAGGTACCATGCTACAAGTTTTTTACAGGAGGCAGGGTCCCAGTAAGCCCAAGTAGGGGAAGGCAGACAGAGACAAAGGACATGTGGTGAGACCATGGAGGAGGCTGAAAAGGTGAGCTGAAATCTTAGGTAAGGGAGGGGAAGGCAGAGCCTGGAGGCATGACACAGGCCTATGGGATTAGCCATCACCTGTGTCTCTAGGTTGCTCCCATTGATTGGTACTGGCATTCTTTCAGCAAAATGAAACCTCCAGTCTCTGGTCTGGTCCCAGCTAAATCTGGGGCTCGGGGCTTGGTCTCAGCCCACAAGAAGGGAGCATAAGCTCTTCCAGAGCTGGAATTGCCTTGAGGCCAGAATTGGCAAGGAGTGGCTTGTTTAACTCCATGAAGGGGAAAGTTTTTCAGGAAGATAGGAGAAGATGGGTATGGTAAGCAGTGCAGGAAGTCTGTTTACATGGGGAAGGAGGAGGTTTTGGAGAGGAATTGGCTGATTTAGAAACTGGTTTACAGGCTGATAGAATCTGTGCAGGGGAACAGAAAGTACAGAGGGAGGGTTTGAAGTACATGTTTGGTTTGCAAGTGGTACAGAGGACTGGATTTAGGTGGAGATATGAAAAGCTTGGACATATGGAATCTCTCCCCATCATCCTGATTGCTCACAGTAGTTATATGTCCCGTAAAAGGTTAGGATCTAAAGACCCAAAAAGGGGCCAGTGACTTTGGTTGTCTAAGGATAAGTGGGCCAGATTTGAGTGCAAAAGCAGATCAAATTTTTGGTTTTATATCTGGGGTCAAACCCAAGGTGTCCAAATTATTGAGGAGACCTCTCAGTGGGGAGTCAGATGGCAAAGAAGAGGTGGCCCCCATGGTGGGAGCCGGTTCGAAGGATAGATGGAATTGCGGTGTGTCCCCACGCAGCTCGAATATCCTGAGAACAGTACAAGGTGCACGAGACGCAGTCGTCACTGCGTTCAAGTGGCTTGTAGGGCCCCCAGAGCCCAGAGGCTGTGGGTCACCCTGCACTGGGCTTTTTGACGAGGGGTCTCTGAGACCCACGACAAAATAGACCCAAGCCAAATGGAGGGAAGGGAGCCCTCCTCTACCATCTGAGCCCCAGAGACACTGAAGGGAGAGACCAAGAAGGGTATGTGGCCTCACCATAGAAAGTCCAGTGTTGGATGTGAGCGAGGGTGATCGGAAGGATGAGTCCTTGCCAGTCACGTCATCAGGGTGGTCATGGGGTGAGTTGGAATTGGGGTCCCACCATGATTAGTGGGGAGACCCATCCAAGTCATGGCACCAAATGTAGGCCCCAAAGTGACCACACAGACAGGAGTGATATGGCCAAGAGATTCTTTATTGCCAGGTGGGAGAGGGAGAGAGAGCCGAGAGAGAGAGAAAGAGAGAGGGGCAGGGGCTTAAATACCCTTCAGTGAGACTCAGCATGATCTGATTGGTTAGGATCTTATGGTTCATGCTGATTGGAGGTTGGGGCAGAAGGAGAATTCAAGCTAGACTTGAGGCAGGACTGTGACCCTGGGAAACAGAAGCTTAAGGGTGCAGTAAGAACTGAAACCTATCAGCACCATTATTGCCAACAGTTTGAGAGACTCTACCAAGAGGAAGAGGATCATGGAAACTCAAGGAAAGTTGCATATTCAGTGCAATTGACAAGTATAGAAAAAAGTCAAACAATGCACAATTTTACAACATGTGGCATTTTTTAATTCTTCCTGAGGAGTGTGTTGGAGAATGAATTTCATCCAACTAAGTGAGGAACAGGAGGGAATTTAGCAGAAAGATTATTGGTAAGAATTTAAAATTTAACTGTAATTTGATGGTAGATTGAAACAATGTGTGAAATAGAACTAGCATGGTAATATCTAAATAAAAGTATAAAATACATGTAACATTTCAAGAAAGTACTTTGACTCTTCTTACCCTAAGTATAACAGAAAAATGCTAAAAAATCTTTGACCTCACTACTAGATAGGCTTTGCTTATAGTGGTGTTGGTGCAACACTCTAAAACTGCATCATGCGCATTGTGATATTATAAAACAATTACATTCCTTGATACTGTTGGGTCTAGAGACCTAAGGCAGATGAGTGAGTATCCCATCCCCCATGAAGAGCTATCTTTCCTGCATCCTGAGGAGATAGAGGCCTGCATTCCTGCACCATGAGAGGGAGTTGTAAACTGCATTTCTGCATCCTAAAGAAAGATACAGGGTCTGATAAATCTGCCACAGGGCTGGTGAGCAAAATGCTCTCAATATTGTTTCCCCTCCCCCAATAAAGGTGCTAACCAAACCAGTTCACCTGAGAAAGCCTGCGAATCCATGGCCAATGAGAAAAACCCACCTAACCCAGAGTTAGAATGTCCATAAAAACCCCAGCCTTTACCTGAGCAGCGAGCTAAAAACTTCCAGGCTCCGCTACATTTCTATCTTTCTTTTCTCTCTTATAAATCTTACTTTATATACCAGCTTTGGCCTCACGAGCCAGTTCTCTGGCCTGTGAAGGTAAGGACCCTCGGCACTGGCACATAACAATACCATTAGAAGGTGTAATTCTTATTGTGGGAGAAAAATCATACCAAAATGGAGTGGAAAATTAAAATAATAATTTTTGGGGGGTACTATAATAACAATTGTTAGTAGAAAGTCATGAATTTCAAATACCTTGCTTTGTCTTTTCTTTCAAAAGGCTTGGGAAAATGCATATGATGGGAGCAATGTAAGAGAAGGACCTTTCCTGAAGTAGATTGACTCCACAGATAGAGTCAGAAAATTGCTACTTTAAAAACTTCAAAATTAGAATAGATTCAGACAAGATTCATTATGAAATTCTAAAAGTAAGATAGTCAAAGTTTTATAAGGAGCTTGTATTTATATAATCACAAGGTATATTACACAAATTCCACAGTCAGATAGTCAGCAGTAGGTAGGATAGATAGGTCAGAGAGCCCCTGGAAAACTCCACTAGGATATGGAAAACACTGAGAGTTCTCCATGTGACCTAAACAGCCAGCAGTACATGGAAACAGACTCAATGGCTCATCTTGCAAGACTGCTTTGCACAAGATATCTCAACTGCCTTGTCCAACCTTTGGGAAGGGGAAGGAAGGCAGGATAGACCTGAATGAAGACTACTGAAGACAGTGATTCAGACTGGATAGCTGCTCACACTCTATTAACATTAAGGACACTTGACCTGTAAGGACCTATTTAGCATGAAAATTGAGCAACATCCAGCAGGGAAAAAACTCCTAGACTCTACCACTTCTCTTGCAACCCTCTATTTGTTTCCCCTTTCCATGCAGGAGCCTGTTTTGCTTCAACCTCTTTTGTTTGAATAAACTTCATATCATTATGCTCACTCTTCTTGTACATGAATCAAATTTCATGAGATGAGGACATCCAAAAAAGAACAAAAAATGGTACCAGTAATGCCTTAGCTCCCTACATCTTACTAATAAACTCTTATCTATTTGACCTTTACATGATTTTCACTACAAAGATCATGACGTACCATGTAAAGTACAGTGTAATAGAATGATACAAATAATAATCATCTCTATCAGTTTTCCATGAATTAAGGAATGAGTAGCATGAAATGAATTAGAAAAAGTCATTGGCAACCAGTTTCAAGAAATTTGACTATGAAGGAAAGAGAGATTTGTAACTTCAATGAAAGAATTATTTCTTAAACATGATGTACCATTTCTCAAGCATGTTCACGTACTGAAAGAAAATTTCCCTGGGTGTATTTCAGCCTTTCATGTTTGTATTTCAGTTATGTTTCTATTTTCTTCCTTGTAATTATAATATTTCATATATAATATATAACATATATGTACATATTATATGAATATGTATGTATTTGTGTGCCTATAATGAACATTTTTAAATTTCTGGCAGTTTCACAATCTCTTAAGTCCCTGAATATTTAAAGGAGAAGCAGGACATGGAGATATCATTACTAAAATCCAAATATAATTGGAGGAATTAGCACCTTTAATGCTGAAGGAGAAATGGTGAAAATGACATAAATGGAAAGGGAAATGTATATGTGGATATTGCAAAAGGAAGTAATGTGACTTCACTAATATTCTTAATTAGTTAAAAAAACAAGGGCACAAATTTTTAGTGAGATAAGATTTTAGATTTGATTTATGAGGAAGGAGATGAACCTACACTAACAAATATAAAAGAGTATCATTAAAAATGATCCAGCTAAATCTGGTGCTCATACACACATATATTTTCTTCAAAAAAACCTTCAGCAAATGCAAGTAGGAAATAAGTCAAACAGTTGGATTGATCTAGATTTAGAGGTGAGCTCCACCAGGTAGCTAAAATGGGAAGACTTTGTTTTAGTAGAGCTGAGAGCAATGACACATGTTTTAGTTAGCCAACAACAGTAGTGTTTATATTGTACAAGAAAACATGGCCCAAAGGAGTGATTTAGAACAGGGGTGGAATAATATTATTTTGAATAGAATAATTGTTTGTTTATTCATTCACAAAGGGAAGGCAGCCTGGATAGATGTGTAACTATGTCCCATCTGCTTTCTATTTCAGTAGAGAAGTTCCTCTGCACATTTTTAAGGCCAAGACTTGTTCCCACAATAGTAAGTACCATCTATTTTTATCTTTTCAAGGGCTCTTTCTACAAGTGTTTGGTTTCTGTCTCCTTTTTTTCTTTTTTTTTTAAATTTTTATTCACTTATTCATGGATACATACATTGTTTGGGTCATTTCTCCATCCTGCCCCCCATCCCCTGCCTCTTCTCCAATTTTGTTGAAGAGAAAATATAAGCAATCATAAGAAAGACAAAGGGTTTTTGCTAGTTGAGATAAGGATAGCTATACAGACAGATTCCTAGCATTGCTTCCATGCACAAATGTGTTAGAATCCAAGTTGATTCATCTCTACCTGACCTTTTGGTTTCTTTTACTTCTCAGAAATACCCTCCTTCCAGAATCATACACTGACAAACAAAATGCCCTTTGTCCTAAAAACACTTTTCTAGCTACTTGCTTTTTGCTTTCCCTTTTCCCTGCTTTTCTTCATAGTTAAACACCCTGACTAGTTGCTTGTGTTTAACTACATTTTTCTTGGCCCGCATGTCTTTCTTGATTTATGCTTTTTCATTTTGTTTGTAAACATATGGCTCTTAAGAGAATCATACTATTATGAACAAAGCCGTTATGAACATACATTTGCTTTTTCTTCTGGGACATGCAGGCCAGTGTTTTTTTCTAGGGTTAATATCTAAGAGAGTGGAATTGCTTGGTGACCAAGTATTCATGTGTTCACCTTTTTTAGATAATATCAAATTATCTACCAAAGTGGTTTCCCCAAATACTCTCACCAGTGACATTTAGGAGTTATTATTACTGCAGATTCCCACTAAGAATTGAAATTATTATAAGTTTTGATGTTTTCCTATCTTCTAGGGGTGATATATATATATATATATATATATATATATATATATATATATATATATATATATATATTTCTAGTTTTTATTTTACTTTCCAGTTCCCTGTTATCAATTTTATGTGACATATTTTTATAGTCATAGCCCATTTCACTTTTTGCTCTTGTGAGCAATGGATTTTGCCTATTGTTCTGTCAGGTTTTTTGAATCACAGAAGTTTACAAATTTGTTGTATACTAATTCCTTACCATTCCTTTTTATTCCAAATAAATGCCCCCAATTATTGTTATGTTTTTCCTTTTATGACATCTATTAATAAAGGGAAATTCTTATTTTTAATATGATGGTCTAGTATTCTCGAATATACTCCTAATGGATTACTATTGTACTATCTACTTAATATGATATTATTCTACATTCTATTATTAATTATATAGTTTTGCCTTTTATGTTTAAATGTTCTATTCAGAATTGATAATTTTATATAGTAGTAATGTATAGCAGTAGTAGTAATTCTTCTTAGTTATTAATTATCTATTTTCCCATCAATTAAATTATTAAAAAGAAGTATATTGCATGTCCACAAATGTGTAGATCTGTCACTAGACTCTGAATTCTCTTCCTTTGAATGATTTGCCTATTTTTGAAACAATATACTGACATAATCAATTCTAAAATCATTTTGAAATATATTCTTAAATTGAAATGTATTGCCTTCCATTTTGTCCTTTATCAAGATAACTACAGTTATTTGAAGACTTTTATGGTTCCATATGAATTTTAGGATTGTTAAAAAATACCATTGGGATTTTGGTAGGTATTTTGTTAACTCTTTTGATATCTTGGGTACTAAGGAAATTTTAGCACTATAAATCATACCAATCCATGAACATGGTATGTCTTTTCATTTAGGTTTGCTTCAATTTATTTCACCAATGTTATGCAGTTTTCAGTATGCAAGTCTTTCACTTCCTCCATAAATTTATTCATACTTATTCTGTTTATTTTGCTCCTTTATATATTGTTGTAAACAGAATTTTCTCATTTTCCTTTTCAGATAACTCATTTTACTGTATAGAAATACAAACGACTTTTGTGTTTTTATTTTTACCTATAACTATTGAATTTGTTCATTTTTGTGTATGTGCATGAGCACACACACATACGTTCATAGTCTTTATGAATTTTCATATTGAGATCACATCATCTACATACAGAGGCAAATTTACCTCTTCCTTTCTAATTTAGATTTCTACTACTTTTCTTATGTAATTCCTGTGACTAAAACTTGTAGTACTATGTTGAATAAAAATGGTATAAATGGCATCCTTATCTTTCACCTCTTCTTACAAGAAAAGCTTTCATTTTTCATTAATGATGATAATGTTAACCTGTGGGCATGTCATATATGATCTTTGTCATGTTGAGTTGCATTATGTCTATACATAATTTGTCAAACATTTTTATCATGATAGATGTTGAATTTTGTCAAAAGTTTCTTCTACATCCATTAAGATGATTATATGCTTTTGATCCTTCATTCTGTTAATGTGGTGTATCACCTTTACTGATTTGAGTATGTTCAACTATTCCTGCATTCCAGACACAAATCTTATTTGATCATTTGTATAATCTTTTTCATGTGCTGTTGAATTCTGTTTGCTAGAATTTTGTTGAGTGCTTCTGCATCTACATTCACTAAAATCTCAGCCTGTAACTTTTATTTATTGCAACATCTTTATCTGGATTTGGTATTAAGAAAATGTTGACCTCATAAGGTGATTTTGGAAGTGTTCTTCTCTCTTTAAATTTTTTTTGAACATTTTTAAAGGATTGGTATTCATTGATCTTTAATGTTCGGTAGAATTCACCACTGAAACCATCTGGTCTTGGGAGTTTCATTTTTAACAAGATTGTAATTATTGATTTAATCTATTTATGGATTAATACATTCACATTTTCTCTTTATTTATGATTCAGTCTTGGTAGAATGCATGTTTCCAGAAATTTATCTGTTTTTTCAAGGCTACTCAATTTGTATTACATAAGTATTTTCATCATTCTCACTTACTATCTTGTACTTCTGTGACATCAGTCCTTAATGTCTCTGCTGTCATTTATAATTTTGTTGAGTCTTCTTTCTCTCTTTTTATTTTTATCTATGTAAACGTTTGTCAATTTTGTTTACCTTTGCAAAAATCATTTCATTGTTTTTCTAGTCTTCATTTCATCTAATTCGACTATAATTTTTTGGCAGTATTGGAGATTAAACCCAGGTCTTTCTAGACAAGCATTCTACCAGTTGAGCCATGCCATCAGTCATCTACTATAATTGTTATAAGTTACTTCTTTCTGTTAATCTTGTAGTAGGCTTGTTCTTCTTTTGTCGCTCTTTGAGGTGTAGTGCTAGATTGTTTATTGCAAATTTTCTTCTTTTGCAGTGTAGAATGCGTTGCCATAAATTTGCCTCTTACAACTGTTTTTGCTGTATCCATATGTTTAGGCATGCTCTATTTTCATTTTCATTTATCTCAAAATATTTTTATGTGCTTTTTGACATTTTCTTTGAGTCATTATATAGGGGTGTGTTGTTTAATTTCTATTTTGAATTTTCCAGTTTCATTCCTTTATTGATGTCTAGTTTCATATTAGTGCAGTTGGAAAAAAATAATGGGTTTAATGCAATACTTCTTAATAGGTTAAGACTTATTTTATTGCCTAATGTGTGATCTATTCCAGAGATTCTTCCATATGAGTTTGAATAGAATGTGCATTCCACTGCTGTGAATTAAATGTTTTGTTTATGTTTGTTAGGTCCATTTGGATTACAGTATTGTTCAAGTCAGCTGTTTACTTACTGATTTCCTATCTGAATAATATATCTGTTGTTTAATGTATAGTATTGTTTCCAATTCTTACTGTACTGCTATGGGATGTCTCCAGTTCTGTTAATATTTACTTTCTATAAGTCAATGCTCTGATACAAGATGGCCTTGTGTGTGTGTGTGTGTGTATGTATGTGTATATATATATATATGTAATTTGCATGCATGTCTATAATTCCTGAAGGATTTACATTTTTTGTTGTTTTTTATTTGCATACAATAGTTGCACAGGGGAATACATTGTGACATTTACATATGAACTTTTAATATATCTTAATTAAATTCACCACTTCATCATTTTCCCTCATCTCCTCTCCCTCCCCTTTTTAGAACAATTTCAACAAGTTTTGTTGTTATATTTCAGACATAAATACAAAATTTATCCACCATATCCAATTTCTTTCATCCTCTCTGTTTGCTCTCCCCCCTCCTACTGGTACCCACTTTAGGAAATGACCTGTGTTAACTTCCTTTCCTTCATTTTCAGTTTATATTAACTGTTTAAGGGAGTCTCACCTTGTTATTTCAGACATCTGTATATTGTGCTTTAATCAAATTAACCCCCTCCATTACTTTTCCTTTCTCTATCACACCGCTCCCTTATTATTCAACAGTTTACAGTGCATTACATAATACTATGTTCATATAAAGATGGATTGTGTTTCAATGTTATTTACTGTTGTTCCCTTTTTCTCTCCCACCTCCCTGTAGTACTGTCAGACAGATTCACTAATACAGTCACATCCTCTCTCTCTCTCCATATATGTATATATCTATAAATGGATATAAAATCATACATACATTTATGTATTCTTATCTTTTTTGGTGTAGCTTCCATATATGAGAGAACACATGTGACCTTGGTCCTTCTGAGTCTGAATTATTTTGCTTAACATGGTGTTTTCCAGTTCCATCCACTTACCTGAAAACAATGTAAATTTCAGTCTTTATTACTGGATAATACTCCATTATACATATATATATATATATATGTATACATACACACACAAAATACTCCATTGGTATATATATGTCAAAAATAAAATGGCTACAGTTGTGTGAATTTGTGTCTGGAAATTTCATGCTGTTTTATTGGTCTTTATGTCTGTTTTTGTTTCATTAGCTTGTCATTTTTATTACTTTGGCTCTGTTGTACAGTTTAAGTCAGGTATTTTGATCCCTCTCTCATTGCTCTTTTTGCTCAGGATTATTTACACTCTTCAATGTCTTTTGTGCTTCCAAATGAACTTTAGGACTGATTTTTCTATCCTTTTGAAGTATTGGAATTTTGATGAGCATATATACATTGCTTTCAGTAATATGGCCATTTTCCCAATATTGATTCTGTTGATCCAGGTGCATAGAATATGTTTGCATCTCCTGATGTCTTCTTCAATTTTTTTCTTCAGTTATATAGAGTTTTTGTTGCATAGGTCTTTCACTTTGCTTATTAAAATTATTTCTAGGTATTTTAATTTTATGAAGTTATTGATCATAGAAATGGTACTGATTTCTGTGCATTGAGTTTGTATCCTGCATCTTTGCTGAATGTGTTTATGAGATCTAAGAAGTTTGTTGGTGGAATTTCTAGGGTCTTTTGTGTATAAGATCATGTCTTGTGTAAATAGTGATAATTTGAGTTCTTCCTTCCCTATTTGAATCCCTTTGATTTCTTTCTTTTGTCTTATTGCTTTGGCTAGATATTCCACCATTTTATTGATTAAAAGTAGGGAGTGTACATGCTTGCCTTGCTCCTAATTTTAGAGGTTTCAGTTTTTCCCTATTTAGTCTGAGGTTGGCTTAGGTTTGTCATATATATCCTTTAAGATGTAGAAGAATATTTCCTTTATTACTAGTTTCTTTAGACTTTTTATAATGAAATGATGTTGAATTTTTTTCAAGATTTTTTCTGCATCTATTGAGATGGTAATGTTTTTTGTCCTTGATTTTGTTCATGTGTTATATTATGTTTATTGATTTGTGTATGTTTTGGCATTTTTGCATCCCTAGTTTGAAATCTACTTGATCCTGATGTATGAACTTTTTAATGTGCTGTTGGAATCTGTTAAAAAGTATTTTATCAAGGAATTTTTCATCTAGGTTTGTCAGGGATATGGCCTATAATTTTCTTTTTTTTTGATGCATTTTTTTATTTGACTTTGGTATTAGGGCAATATTGGCTTCTTAAAATGAGTTTGGTAGTATTCTTTCCTTTTGTATCTTATGGACTCATTTGAGGATCTTTGGTGTTAAATCTTCTTTAAAGATTTGGTAGAATTTAACAGTGAATCCATTAGGGCCTGGCATTTTCTTTGTTGGGAAGTTCTTTATAACTATTTTAATTTCCTTGTTGTTACAGACCTGTTTGGATTGTTGGTTTCCTTATAGTTTAATTTTGGTGGGTTATAGTTTATGTTCAAGACATTTTTGTATTTTTTCTTCATTTTCCAATTTTCTGGAGTATAGGTTTTCAAAATATTCCTGTATGATCTTTGAAATTTTATTGGTGTCTGTTATAATAACCCCCTTTTAATTTCTGACATCATTAATTTGTGTCTTCTCCTTCCTTCTTTTGGTTAATTTGACTGAAGTCAAATTTGATCTTGTTTGACTGAAGTCAAAATTTGATCTTGTTATTTTTTCAAAGAACAAAAACAATTTTCTTGTTTCATTGATCTTTTGTATCATTCTTTTCATTTACAATTCATTGATTTCTGCCCTGCTTTTTATGATTTTTGTTTCCTTCTACTACTTTTGGGATGGATTGTTCTTGTTCTAGAAGTTTGAAGTGCATCACCAGATCTCTGAGATCTCTCTAATATTCTGATGTGAGCACTCATGACTGTATATTTTTCTCTTTGCACTGTCCCACACATTCTTGTAGGTGGTATGCCCATTTTCATTTGAATCTAGGAACTTCCTAATATCTTTCCTAATTTGTCAATGACTCATTGATCAATTAAAAGTGTATTGTTCAATCTCAATGAGTTTGAATGCTTTTTGTGGTTTTCCCTGCCACTGACTTCTATTTTTATCCCTTTATGTTCTGCTGGGATGTAGGGGATTATTTCAAATTTTTTATATCTGTTGAGATTTGCTTTATGACCCAGCATGTTAGTTATTTTGGAAAAGTTTCATAGGCTGCTGAGAAAAATGTGTAATCTATTTCTGTAGGTTAGCGTACTCTTTAAATATCTGTTAAGTTCATTTTGTCCTTAGTATTATTTAGCTCTAAAATATCTTTTTTAAGCTTATTGTACAGATAATCTGTCTATTGATGACAGTGGTGTACTGGGATTTTCTACTATTATTGTATCTGTCATATCTATTCTGTTTTGTTCAGAAATGTATGTTTTATGTTTGAATATGGGGGCACTGATTCTCAGTGCTTGTATGTTGAGAATTATTATATCTTAGTGCTGGATTGTTCATTTTTAGTATTTTTTCTTCTGACTAATTTTTCCATAAAATCTGCTTTATCTGATATGAGAATAGCTACTCCTGCTTACTTTCAATTTGCACATACCTGGTGTATTTTCTTAAAATCTTTCCTCATAGTTTATGTGTGTCTTTGGTTGTGAGGTATGGATTTGCTTTTTGATCTAGTCAGACAATCTGTGTCTGTTGATTTGGAGAGTTAGCAATGTTTACTTCTAAGATTGTGATTAAGAAGTATTCTTGTGTTTCTATTGGTTTTGTTTTCCAGGTTGACTTTTATGTTGACTGCTAAAAATAAAGACTTTTAGCATTGTTCATCTTCAGATTTTATTGGCTTGTTGAGTTGATACTTTTCTAGCTCTCCTTGGTTCATGAATTCCCCTTGTGTGTTTTATGCTTTCCTGACCTCTCAGGTTTCTGATTGCTTTTCTTTCTCTTTTGTGTTAATTATTCCCTTGGATATTTTTTGTAATGCAGCCTTGATGGACATAAAACTCCTTTAACTTATCTTTATCCTAGAAGGTCCTGATTTCTCCACTGAGGTTGAAGGACAGCTTTGCTGGATAATATGCTCTTGGTTGGCAGTTATTCTCTCTCTGAGCTTGGATTACATTGTTCCATGCTTTCTTGGCTGTTAGGATTTGTGCTGAGAGGTCTGAGGTGATTCTCATGTATTTACCTTTTTATGTAAGTTGGCATTTTTTTTTTGCAGATTTCAGCATCTTTTCTTTGTTTTGTACCTTAGGTATTTTAATTATGATTTGGTGTGCAGTTGTTCTCTTTTGATCATGTCTATTTATATCTCAAAATGTCTCCCATACATGGTGTCATTATAACTACATAGAAATGGGAAAATTTCTGCTGATTCCATTGCATAGGTTTCTCATGACTTTAGTTTCTATTTCAGCTCTTTCTTCTGTGACAGGAAGGCAGGGAGGGGGAAGAGAGAAGAGAGATAATGAGGGAGATAATGAGAGATAATAAGTGCAACAGTGAAACAAAAAAACAAACAAAAAATGAATTTGCCCTTGTCACCTGGGGCAAGACCAGAGAAGTGTCACCTTTCCCCACAGGATAAAATAGCCAGTGAAATAGTATGTGACCATGTATGGGGCAAGCTGTAACCACCCCACTTCTGTAACCTGCTCTAAATGGCATATAAGGAAAGACACCTTTGTTCTTGGGGCTCAGCCTTTGTACTTGAATCTGCTGAGTTGCTACCAGCCTGCTTAATAATAAACTTGTTTCCTGAAAGCTTTGGTGCCCTGTCTCTCTGTCTAGGCCATCCTACACATCTAGGGGCTTGTCTGGGATTTCGAGGATAGTGTTTTCACCTCATTTTTGCTGACTCAGCATCTGTGGCCCCACCAGGAGGGCCACCTCTGTCAGATACTTTCAGATGTGTTTCTCCAAGGCGCAAGATCCTCTTTCCCTGCAAACCAAAGAGGTGAGTTTCCATCACACAAAGGAACCCAGAAAGGCTTGGGAGCCAACTTGAGAGCCCTGCTCATCAGACTGGTAAGAACCTGGGTTCAAATTCAGAACTGCCCTAGGAGGTAGAGGGGAAGTCTGATCAACGCCCAGAGACACCCAAGTAACCCTCTTTTGGGAGTGAAACCATGTTTCTTAAGTTCAGGGAGTGGAGTGGAAGTACTGTGCTCTGTGAGCGTGTGTGAAAGTGCAAGCCTGAGACGTGACCCTGCTATGAAGTGCAGAGTCCTGATCCATGGGTCCATGACGAACTCATATGGTTTACTTTAAGTCCTAACAGGGCCTCTGATCCAGGCTTTATATGGACTCACTATGGCTAAGAGACTCCTAAATCACCACAAGGGGAACAGCTGAGACAGACGAAATAAGTGGTGTTATTTGTTTTCCTCTGTATGCTGGAGAACAGGACCCCTAACCTCCTCTCCACAACCTTCATCCCTTCTGCTTCTGTCTCTGACTTGACATCTGGTAATAGGAGGAATGTGAGGATGTCCAAGTAACAACAACCCCTTATAGTGCATGCTTAAGAACTTTAATAGAGATTATGGTGTCAACCTGACTCCCAGCAAGCTTAAGACCATCTGTGAAATACACTGGCCTGCTTTTGGTGTAGGGTGGCCCTCAGAGGGGTCATTAGATAAGGTTGTAGTCAATAGAGTTTTTGAAGTGGTTGTAGAGGATCCTGGACACCCAGATCAGTGTCCTTATGTTGACTACTGGCAGGATGCAGTCCTCAGTCAGCCCATGTGGCTATAGCCCCACCTAGAGAAAACATAGGAGCCAAGGTGGCAACAGCTTCCAAGTGCAGGGATAAATGTAAAAGACCAAAGAAACCCATATTAGCAGGAGACACCAAGGAGACCCCAAGCCCTTTTGTGCCACTGTACCTACTGCCTTCTGCCCCTTCAAACCCACCCTCAGAAGGGGAAGCAGCAACAGATATGGCCCCAGAAGCATATATACATACAAGGTCAGACCCAGGAGTCCATGAAACTGCAACAACCCCACCTTCCTCAGGCCCTAGGAACCTCATGTTCCCTCTGAGACTACCAGTCCTCACTCCTCAGCTTCCTGCAAGATTGGCCCCTAGGTTCAACCAGGAATATTTGAACAGTCCCACTATAGGCCTAGCCTCTCCCTGAGGACACACTGTGCTTCATATGACCCTGAGAGAAGTCCAGAGCCCAATATATTATGACCAGCATGGTCAGATACAAGGAGGAAGGTGGACATTCATTACCAGCCTTTTACTACCTCCTAAATTGGAAGCACCATACCTCTTCCTTCATGGAAAAGCCTCAGGCTCTGATTGATCTAATATAGTTCATAAGCCCAACTGGACAGACTGGGGACAGCTTCTTCTGACTCTATTTAATGCTGAGGAGCAATGTTGTCAAATACCTCAGGTTTCATCTGTCCCAAGGACAATGTAGACTGTGCCCCAAGAGGAACAGGCTGCCTGTTCCATTCTGTCCCCCAAGACCTATTGAAAGATTAGAGAATTTCTAGGAGCTGAAGGCTTCTGCTTGATCTAGATACCCACTTACTTTCTCTTGGCAAAACCCTTTTATGAACCCACAAAGTGGGGAGAATGGGAACCCATGGTATAGGGAAAGTAACAAGAAAGGTCTTTAAAGAAATTAAGAGGGCACTCACAAATGCCTGGGCCTGCTCTGGGCCTGTCATATATGATGAAGCCCTTCTTAGTACATGTACATGAGAGACTGTGGACAACTGTAGGAGTCTTAACCCAGCTGGTAGGATCTTGTCACCATCCAGTGGCCTATTTATCAAAGCAAGTTGATACAGTTTCTCAAGGCCAGCCATCCTGTCTGTGTGCCCTGACAGCCACTGCCGTCTTGGTGGCTGAAGCAGAAAAACTTACTTTGGAACAAGAACTAACAGTTCAAGTTCCCCATTCCATTTTGACTCTTATGCAATATAAAGGAAATTGTTAGCTGATAAACTCCCAAATGGTCAGATACAAAGCATGTTATGTGAAAACCCTAGTATCTGACTAGAGGCGATTAATACTCTAAACCCAGCCACCCTGTTGTCAGTTGATTCAGGGCCCTCCAGAGCATGGTTGTTTAGAGGTTATGGATGAGGTGTTCTCCAGATGGCCAGACTTAACTGATCAACTCATCAGTCATCCAGACATTGTGTATTTCACAGCAGCTTTGTCCAGGACAGTACATATTTTGTATGATATGTAGTAGTGACCATGGATGCTGTCACTGAAACACATCTGCTGGCAGTCAGGACCGCTGCACAAAAAAGTTGAGCTCATTACTCTCATGTAGGTGCCCCAGCTCACTGCAAGAGTGCTGGTAAACATCTATACAGACTAGAAATATTCCTTTACTACCATTCATGCCCATGGAGCCCTATATAAAAAAAGAGGGTTCATTAACTTGAGAGGAAAAAGAGTTAAGTATGGACAAGAAATTGTGGAATTGCTAGAAGCTGTATGGGCCCCTAAGCAAGGAGAGTTATGCACTGCTGAGAGCACCAGAAGAGGGAGACAATAGTTATTTGGGAAAAACATTGACAGCTCTCTTGTTCCTGTGCCCTTTACCTGAATGGGCAGTACACACCACAAGAACAGGCTAGGTTTAAGACTAAGGAGAGAAATTTTCTAGCTGGCAAATGATGGAAGTTTGCCAATGGCCGTATTGCAATTCTAGAGTCACTAGCTCCCACATATGTCAAGCAGTTCCATGAAGGAAATCACTCATGGTGAAAGCTCTCAAGACCACCTCGGCCCAGCCTTTTTATGTCCCCAAGCTCTCCAGCATAAATAAGACAGTATCTGTGAGGTGCAGTCTGTGTGCCAAAAACAATCCCCAACAAGAGTCAAGAGAGCCACTCTAAGTGCAAAGTGTTGGAGGAACTCCTTTTGAAAACCTGATTGTGTATTTTAGTGAGATGCCACAGGCCAGAGGATGTAAATATTTGCTAGTGTTTGTCTACACTTTCTCAGGATGGGTGGAAACCTTCTCTACTCAGACTAGATATCCCAGGAAGTGGCCAGGTACCTGTCAAAGGAAATCATCCCTCGGTTCAGAATACCTATGTCTATTGGATTAGACAATGGCCTTTGTGGCTGAGATGTAACACTTGGTGGCGAAGGGTTTAGGAATAATTTTGAAGCAACCCGTGGTTTACCATCCCCAGAGGTCAGGGATTATAGAACATATGAACAGGACTCTAAAATTGCAATGGGGAAAATTATGCCAGGAGACCCTTCTACAATGGGAACAGTTACTGCCCACAGCCTTGTTCAGGATTGGGTCTAGCCCCACCAAACAGACATGTCTCTCCCCTTTTGAAATTCTTTTTGAGTGCCCACCCCCTTTAGTCAAGATTTTGTGAGGAGACCTTAAGGAAATGGGTGATCTCACCCTGAGACAGCAGATGCAGGCCCTTGGATTGACTCTCTTGAAAATCAATGATTGGGAGAGAGACTCCCTGTTAGCCTAACAACTCATATACAACCTTACAAACCAGGGGATGCTGTTTGGGTAAAGGAATGGAATGTTCAACCACTAAAGACCCATTGGAGGGCCCTTTTGTTGTTGTTTTATCCACCCCCACCACAGCCACCACAGTTAAGCAAGCAGAGATTGTTTGCTGTATCTACCACAACTGAGTGAAGCCAGCTTCTCTCAAGTGGGAGTACATCCCTGACCCAGCCTCACCATACAAGATCACACTCTGAAACACCCGTGCTCTTCCCTGGCTGGACTCTGCTTCCCAGGAGACAACAGGAGACCATGAATGAGATGTCATCTCTGCTCTAGTCACTCCAGAATCTGACTGGTCTTGAGGAGTTATCCATTTCACCTTTGAGGATGAGTCCCTCCCATGTTTCTTCTTGCTAATCGTGGTCAGTTCTCTACAGCATGCACACTATTTGAACAGAAAGTGTTGTTACCAAAACTCTGATTTTCCACACTTGTTATTCTTGTTCAGGCACGGTTGTTGGGTCATGCACCCACAAGCATACCACCTACTCAGTGTGCTCTCATGACAGTCAGTACATCTGTTTTAACCCCATCTATCACTCTCAGGAGCAATGGCTAGAGGTGTGAAGCTTCACTAGCACTGGGAAGTATATCATTCAGGCACAGGTTTACAACCCCAAAAGGCCATCTATATACTTTGATGTTTGTGCTGTAATAGCTAAAAACTTCATCTGTCAACCTCAGGGTATTGGAAACACCTGAAGAGGCCTAGCTTGGGAGAAAACTTACATGTCAAATGATAAGTATATGTGCAGAAAAGACAGTTGCTAATTTAATGATGCTGTGAAAATATAAACCCCTAGATTAATATGTTGCTCTTTGACCCAGAGGAGGGTCTGAGCATCAAAGAGGAGAATGTGCCAGGAACACAGAGAGGGGGAAGGTGAATGATGAGAGACAATGAGGGAGATAATGAGAGATAATAAGTACAACAGTGAAACAAAAAGAAAGAGACTTGAGAAGTGTCAAGTAGTACCTCGGACAAGACCAGGTATTTATTTGATTTATTTTGGTTTTCATTTCTAACAATTCCACATGGTTATTTTTCGTAATGTCCATTTCCTTGATGAATTTCTCTTCAATGTTGCTCTCTTTACTGTCTATATCTTGAATTGATTTCCTAACTTCATTTATCAGTTTATTTAAATACACTTTGAGGTCACTGACCAATTTTAACAGTAGGCTTCTAAAGTCACTCTTAGAAATTTCAGGTAATTCATTATCTTTGGATTCAGTTGTTAAGTGGTTAAGGTGGGGTTTTGGAGAGGAAACATTGCCTTGGCTTTTACTTCCTTGCATATGTGAAGAAACAACTGCAGTAACAAAATCAAAAATTCAGCAATAAATCAAGTATTTTCATGATTAAGAAAGAATTAGAACCCTTACCTATTTCCATACCAAAGTTGTATAGGAGCAAAACTCTGATTTCTAGGAGCTAATATTAGTTGAAAGTTATAAGGACTGGAAATTGAATAATATAGGGGATGGACATGGGGAGGGGAGAGGAGTGAGAAGATAGAAAGAAGAAATAGGTATAGGAGCCCTCAGGGAAGTCTTGAGGTGAAGGACCTACCTTGGGGCAAGCTGGGGCTGCAGCAGGAGGAGGAACTACAAACTGTTTCTTGATTTGCTTTGTTGTCTTTCTGTTTCCCATATTTTTTAGCTGTTTTATAACCACATTGTGATTCTCTGTGCTTTTCTTCTCTTTTGCTTTTCTGTGTGGAGTCTCTTCTTTGTTTTCCAGGCTCTTTCATGGGGTCCAAAGGAAGAAGGTTTATTGCTCTGCCATCTTGCCCCTTCCTCACTTTTATCTTTATGTAATGATGTTTTCTTTGTATCTTGTGGTGTCATTCCCTTCCTCATTATAATATAATTGCCTTCAATATTTCATCTACATATCTGCAGAACTAGCTCAGAAAGTTATGTTTTACATCAATTGCCAATTTCTCAGAGAAATATTTTCCCATATAAGCATTTGCCTCATTCGTTCTTCATTCCTGATACTTTAAAATTTCTTGATTTCTTCTTTTATTATTTTCTTTCTGCTTTGGATTATTATTTTTGCTAATCTTTAATAGTAGATGTGCTGATAACAAATTCTCTGACTTTTCCTACATCTGCTGATATATAGCTTCCCCTTCTTGCTGGTGGGTATTTTCAGTGGACATAGAATTTTAGGTGATAGTTCTTTGATTTTAGCTCTTAAAAGATGCTTTTTCCTTCCTGCTGGCTGCTGTGTTTTCTGACAGGAAGTCAGCTATCATCTGAATTGTTTTTCCCTATAGGTAATTCTTTATTTTTTCTCAGAAAGTTCTTAAGACTTTTCTTGGTATTTAGAAGTTTGATTATTATGCACCTTGGCATGTACTTGTGTGAATTATTTTTCTCTTTGTGGCTCAATCAACTTTTTGAATCTGTAGATTATGTCTTTAACCAAATTTGGGAAATAGTCACTTATTACTTGCTCAAATACATTTTAGCAACACCTCCTCCAATTTTCTTTATTATCCTAATACTTCCTCTTCTTATTGGACTCTGGTGACAGAAGAGTTATGCTTTTTTCTAGAGACTCAAATGTTCCAGATTTAGTCTATTTTGGTTTTTTTTTCTTTTTCAGTCTCTTTCTTCTGTGTTGCTCCTGGAAGGTGGAATCTTGGTTTTGGTATGTTTTAATTGCCTTTTCTTATTCAAGTTGTGATGCTCTTGATTTTACTGTGATGAGAACCAGAGACCATAGCTTATTAACATCACCTCCTTTAGTTTGACTCCTCTGAGGCATCTCTGACAGAGGAATGGTCACCATCTCACTATTGCTAGGAGACCATGCTCCCAACTTGGCACACAATGGCACTATGTGGAGAGTGGCCTCCTTACCAGGGAGTGGAAATGATAGTTCTGACTCTTTCCCAGGCTTCCTTTGATATTCTCCCAGTGGTAAAAGAGATTACCTAATAACTGCCTGACTTTCCAAGAATTTTTTACTGACACCATAGAGAATGAGGTTCTCATTAGGATTTCAAGGATAAAGGTCTGGTTTCACATTCAGCTTTTTTGAATACTACACTGGCAGGAGTTTGGAGGTCTCCTTCCTAACTGGCAAAGGGGGATGCCTAGGCCTTTCATTTGAACCTTGCTGAGGTGAATGTGAGTGGAGTCACAGTTTCTCTGGGGTATTTGGCTAGAATAGAGCAGCTATTGTTGAACATTTTTCTGTCTTGCAAGGGTTCCTCATTAATGACCTTCTGGTTAACACAAGCAGGTTCTTCTAGTTTCAGTTTATTGTCTGGACATGCTGACATTCCTGATATCCCTTCTTCTCCAGTACTAAATCTGAATATATGAGGCAAAATTACCTTTCAGTGAACTCACTAAAGTTTTCTTTCTTTTGTTCTAAGGGTCCCTAGCTAAATTTCCTTCACATCTACATCATTTTAAGTCTTATTTGTAATATTCTATTATACATGATAGATATAAAACAATATATTATATTGTGTATTATATATTATAATATAAAATAGATATTAAATATAGATATATAGGTGATATACATTAGTTCTATCTAACAGGAAGAATACAAAAATTATATTTACTCCATCTTTTTCCAGTCAATAGTTTGAGTTTTTATAATACATTTTTCCTGCTTCTTGATAAATGCATACATATAAATCTCTTGCTCAATGTATGATAATATAAGAGTTGCATAAGTCTCACTACCTACATTTGTAAAACTGGCACAATAATATTAATAGCCCAGGATTTCTGTGACTAGCAAATCACATATAGTAATTGAAGACTTTGACATCCTGCCCAGTGTTTAGTAAGTATTCAGTATACTATAGTTATGCAAAGAACAACTGCAATTTCAGAAGATTTTGGTAGAAAAAAGTGGCAGAAAGAATAAGATAAAAACTAGTGTCATAAATAACAATAGAGAGGTGTTTTGACTACCTATTATGTTTTACAGTCTTTGTATGTATTTTATGTTTCATTCTGAATATCATGTTGCAAGGCAGCTCATATTATCATGCCATTTAATAAATGAGAAACCTCAGGAAGAAAGGTAAATACCATAACCCAGCAATCAAAGAAATCAATATGTGATCTTGTATCTCAGACCAAGAAATGTCCCACCAGGGTATGTTCCTCTCTTAATCTGGAATAGATTTCTTTAAATTCTGTTATGGTAAATACATTTATATTATTTTTAAGCCAAATAGACAAAATAACTTAGAGTCTTTTGAAATCCTGATGCAGTGGACTTATATCCAAGCCACAAAAGATACTGTAAAAGACAAAAAATTGATTCAACACTTGCGATAGAACTAAAAATAATGGTTTCATGCTTGGAAGAAAAATTGGTTTGAAAACTAGAAAAATAATCATTCTAACACAAATTAGATAATCTAGCATCTTTCCAAAAGTAAACAAAAACTGCAGACTCACCATTTTTCTAGGTATCCAAACTGAGGAATTAAACTACACTGATGTGTTGTGAGTCTATAAATTTCCTACAACAGTCATGTTAAAGGACAGAGGAGTTGAAATTAGAAATGCCCACCTACTTTAATTCCTTTCAGGTGTGGGCTGTATGATTAACTATTGACATCAATAACTGCATAGAAAAAGCATCTATTAGTGACTTAAACCTCTTTCCATTTCTTTGCTTGCTTTATTAAAGGATTGAGTAGGATGTAAAAGCAAAAAAGAGCTTGAGGAATGCATACAATTCTACTAAAAATGTATGCTTCCTGCCAAGAGCAATATATGCTAAAGTATATTCGTGTCAAACCTACTGAATGAGAAATTCTGAAGGTGGAATTCAGAGATCTGTGTTTCATTGAGTCTTCCATAAACTTTTTGTATATACTAAAATGTGAGGACCATAGCTGTAGAGCTCATATATCAGCTCCTTATTCTCCTCCTCTGCTAATGCCACTAACTTCTAAATGTCAATTAAACAGAACGTAATCCTAAGACCCATCTTGACCAAGATAGAAACATAAGAACTAAACTCTACAACAAATCTCATTGTATGGAGCTGAAATATTATACACTCCATGGGCACTGGACACTAATTTTCGCACTAATTCATTTCATCAATGATCTCAACCCTCACCCTTCTATCTTTGGCTTTGCCAAAGTGTTGAGATATGTCATAGGTTCCTTCATAGGCAGTCAATCTTCTTTTGAACTTTACTTCCTTTATTTCTTGAAACACTATTCCATCCATGAATCCCACCCTAATTGACTAACAGTCTTCTTGGTAATCTGTCTGGAGATAACCAACCATGAAAATTGTGAATAATGCTATCTTTTGTTGATTTCTCACTGTAGTCTAGTCATTGAGATTATGAAGACACATTGAATATTCAAGTTCTATAAATTCAAGTTTTATATGTTCATAATCTAGAGTAGATGACATATGTTGATGTAATTTTAAGTGTAGATGCTTATAATGTGAGTTTATGAAATATTAGAATGTGTGGAATATTGTATCCCAGATTGGAGATTCACCAAAGAAGCTACCTTCATAACATTCATTTAAGTAAAGTCCTAGAGTAGAAAGAACAGAAATTAGGTAGAATTAAGATATGTATGAGAGAACATATGTAAATTTCCTAAGCAAAAAGTGTAAAGTATTCAAGCATCTGAAAGTTTAATTGGAAGAGAATGACACAATGATGAAGTGAGGAAGTAGTTTGTGGGTTACAAACTCAAAGACCTTACAAACCAAGTAAGTAAAGGAGGCTAAACTGAATCCCAAAGAGCATAAGAAAAAGCCATTGAAGTTGAGTGCTATGAGGACATTTCCTACTAAGAGATATTATTCAGATCCCTTCAGATAATGAATTAGAGGAAGACAAAGTAGATGTTAGAAATAGATCAGAGAATATTGATGTCAGGTGAGGGAGAGAAATTGATATAGTGAACTGGAGTTGGAGTTGGAGTGTTACACATGGATTTTAGAAATGATTATTTCTTGAGAGGGATAGTCAAGAATAAAAGCTGTTTGATATTACACAAGGATTAATAATGCAAGTAGTAAACTCTTAATTGAATTTTTGTTCCAATCTCTTTAATTCTAGAGGTATTTTCTAGATGTTTTGTAATACTCAAACTAAAAAAAATTCTCAATATATTTCATTTCATTGTTTCTTCACACAGCAATAAAGCAACAATCCTTGATAAAAAGTTAAAATACTATTGCCTTTTGTATTATAATTTATATTCTCAGTACATAGAAAAGCTTAACATAATGATATTTTAGACTTGAAATGAAATGAAAGTCTTACTTTCTTTAAAATACTGAATGTATCACCATGGTACACTACTAAACAAAATCAATGAAATTGTAAGCAAGTGTTTTGTTAGAATTTTAATATCATGAAAACTTGTTTTTAGTTTTATTATTTAAATCACAAATTCACAAAAGCATCTTATACTTGACCACCAGCTTAAATTGTTGGAAAAGTGTCATTTTAATTATGATGTTAATTCTTTACTGAGAACATTGAAGGTAAGCTTCATGTCCAGTTTTATCTTATCAAAGTAATTACAGCAATGAGTAATTACATTAAAATTTAGTCTATATCAGGATACACTTTTTTTGTTTGTTTCTGTAGGGCTAGAGATCAAATGGAGGACATTGCATATACTAGCAAGTAATCTACCACTGAGCAACATCCCTACTACAAAAAGATATGATGTGGAGTGGACTATGACTTTTTTTCTAGATTTACTTTGATTCACATATAAATTATTCTTTTTGCTGTTATATGTATAGTATTTCATATGTATTGATCCCAAAGCATTTTTACTGTTCCACTTACAAAACAATCACCAACTAATGAAAACTTCTTTTGCAACATGATTTTCAGCTTTAAATCAAAAAGAAAATCATTGAGTTTTACTTCTAGCTTTGAGATGTGCAGGTCCTAAAAAAGGCAGTTTTCATACTTTTAACAAGAATGTAGAATATTGGTTAGGACCCCCAAGACCTATCCACAACTCCCCAGCTCCAAGAGAGGGGGTCCCCACAAGGCAGAGCAGTCATGAGATGGAAGATTTGGGCTAATCCTGAGTCAAATGAGGGTCTAAGTCCTGCTGTAAAAACCTGTCAGCTGCTAGTTAACTAACCTTCCTGGGCCCTTGAGCTTGGGGGAGGAGAGGTGGTCACTGCTTGCAGAGCAGAGAAGCCTGTATCTAGGGTGTTGTTTTTCTCCCTGTTCCTTGTTTTTTCTTTTTTGGAATGTGAATATAAACTTTATGGAAGGGCCTGGTCTGTTCACACCAGGTGCTAATAACCCACAGCTAAAAGCAAAGGTGCAGAGAAAACTGGGAGGTGCACAGTGGGGGTGAGGCCAGGAGTAGGGAAGTGAAGGGGCTGAGGAAGGGGGCCGGGAGGATATTTAATATTGAACTTGCTTTTTTTTTTTAAATGTGGAAACTTTTAGACACAAATCGGCCCTGTGTTTAAGTCATTAAAACATCTTTAAGCAAAAAAAAAAAAAAGAAAGAAAGTAGATAGATGAACAAAAATTTAACATTTTTCTTGGACCTAGTAGAAAATTGACATAGTAGACAGCTAGCATTAGTGTGTGAAGATCCTGCTAGCAGAAGATGGGTTTATCACCCCTTTTATGTTTTAACCTCAGTCACTTCTTGAGAGCTCACAGGTTCATAGGGAAGGAAAGAGGAAACAGAGATAGCATGTTTTGAGATGCTGACTGGCAAGAGAACAGCAAATACCACAGAAGCTCTATTCAAAACCATTTTCTTAACTTCACTAAGGGATAAGAGCTGTAATCTGCAACAGAAAAACCCAAAGACCAAAGCAAACGAAAACAAAATACAAAAATACTCAAATGTGAAATCTGGATACACTGGTAGAAGCCCTCTCCAGTTTGGAGATGAGAACAGGGAAAAATGTAAAGCTCTTCTTTGAGTGAGAAGCAGGAACCCATGCCTACATCAAATTTGTAAGAAGACAGGAGCATTTGTGAATACCACAGCAATGAGACCCAGGTTTCCAGTTTCTCCACAAGCTGTGGTTTAGTCAAAGAACTCCATTCTACTCCCAACTACTACCACCAATACAACAGAAAGCATTAGGTGAAACAACAACAAAATGCAGAGATAGAATGTATTTTTTCATCTGAGAAGCAGTACAAGGGGTGATTTAAAGTTAAGTGACCAGCAGATTCACTAAAGATTTTGAGAGCTGGTTATGATAATGCAATTCTATAATCCCAGCACTCAAGAGTTTGAGGCAGGAAGATTGACAGTTTGAGGCCAGCCTGGACTATCTAGCAGCACCCAGTATAAAAATATAATTTTAAACACATTACTGCCAAATATTTATATATAATTTTAGACTATATATAATATATTCATACATAAATGCATGTTTGTATATAATGCATCTCTCTATATATACATATACATACATATACATATACATACATATATGTATGTATACACAAAGTTCCTGACAAAATATATGAAAATCAAATTCAGCAATATGTATTTTAGATTATTACTAGAATATATTAACTATGCAAAGGTTTTTCATTGTGATATTTCCATTCATGCATATAATATGCTTTGAACAAATTCATCCCCTTCATTGTTCTTCATTTTCTACTTCCCACCTTTTAAATACAATTCTTGGTGGGTTTCATTGCTCTATTTTGTACATGGATATGAAGTACTTTGATCATATTTGCCCTTTTACCCTATCCTTTCTCCACCCTCCCCCACTGGTTTGAACCCATAAACAGTCACTCATTTTACTTTATTTTTAAGTTTAAAATATGTTAATTTGTTATTTATGATTTCCTGTTCCATTCATTTTCCTGCACATGACATAATTTCATACTTCTTTATGGATAAATAATACTTCATTAGGAATACATATCCAAATTTTAATCCAATCATCAGTTGATGGACACCTCTAGGCTGATTACACACTTTGACTATTGTGAATAATGCAACAATAAATATGGATGTGCAGGTATTTTGTTGCATGTTGACTTACATTACTACGAATATATGCCCAAGAGTGGTATAGCAAAGTCAAATGGTAATTCTATTTTAAGATTTTAAAGGAACTTCTATACTGATTTCCATAGTAGCTTAATTAATTTGCACTTCCAAAACCAGTGTATAAGGGTTCCTTTTTCCCATCTCCCCCTATCCTCACCAGCATTTGCTGCTTTGTTTTCTTGATGATAGCTATTCTGACTAGGGTGAGATAGGAATCTCAGTACTGTTTTGATTTGCATTTCCTTTATGGCTAGGGATGTTGAGCATTTCTTCATGAATTTATTAGCCATTTGTATTTCTTTCAATAATTGTCTAATTTATTGGCCCATTTATTAATTAGATTGGTTATTCATTTGGGGTTGAATTTGTAGAGCTCATTATATATTCTTCTTGTTACTAATTTATCTAATGAATACCTGGCAAAGGCTTTCTTTTAGTTTGTGGATTGTCTCTTGATTCTGGTAGTTCTTTCCCCTGCTGTGCAGATACTTTGTAATGATGTAATCTCATTTACCAATTCTTGCTGTTTTTTTGTTTTTTCATAAGATTGGTAAGCAATTAGATTCCTAGTCAAAAAAGGTGCTACCTTTTTGAATGTTACCTTATATGCCTGTAATTTCAAGAGTTTTTGCTATGTTTTCCTC
Source organism: Castor canadensis (assembly GCF_047511655.1). NCBI lineage: Eukaryota > Metazoa > Chordata > Mammalia > Rodentia > Castoridae > Castor > Castor canadensis. Next base: position 101,635,242 of record NC_133392.1, on the reverse strand, counting down.
TAGTAGTTTCAAAGTTTTTGGTCTTATATTTCATTCTTTAATTTTTGTACAGGGTGAGAAATAGGGATCTAGTTTCAATCTTTTCCAAAGTAATTTGTTGAAGAGGATGCCTCTCTTCTCTTTTGTTAAAAATCAAATGGTTGTAGCCATTGGGCTTATTTCTGGATCTTCTATTCCATTCCATTTGTCTACCCCTGTTTTGGGGCCAGTACCATGTTTTTGTTACTAAGGCTCAGAGTGTATTTTGAAGTCAGGCATTGTGATACTATCTGCATTGATCTTTTTTGGCAATATTTATAAAAGAAATAATAATAGAAGGAATTGGGATTCAGAGATAAAGGCTGGTTCAACAATTAAAAATCAAGTCATCTGAATATAGAATACTTAAGCCTGTTGAAATCACCATAAGGAGGGGACAAAGGTAGAAAGGAGAAAAATGGAGGCGATGAACCAACTTAGGATATAGTACATATATAAATTGAAATGTCACAATGAAACTCCCTTTATTGGTATCTTAAACAAACAAAAATGTCTCTTTTTTTTTTTCAAAAAATGGAGGACAGGAAGGTAATACAGATCCTGTCTGGAGGTTAGTACCAGTGTGAAGGGAAAGGATGTATAGAAATAGTATAAGAAGGGTATATGATGGAAATACTATGTACTCATGTATGAAAATGGAAAAGGAGGACCTGTTCAAACTATTCTAAGAACGGGGGAAGGGGAAATAAATGGGACTGATAGGGGCGAATGTAACGAACATATATTATAAGCACTTTTAGTAAATTTCACAGTCTACCCCAATATAACAATAATAAGATAACAAAAAGCTAAAATAATTTAAAAACCAAGACGTGTTATGGGAAGAGCTATGTGTTCAGCAACTGCTGTGTTGAACTTATACACAATTTTCAACTACTTTATAAAGGACTCTACTTCAGAAAATCTAACTAAGGACAGGGTGTCCTGGTAATGAGTAGTTTCATGAACAGGTAAAAAGATCCAATATCACTTTAGATTCTAGGATTAAAATCAAGATAGAAAAATCATGAGCACGAAAAGAGAAAATGATAGATTAGTCTTTGTTAAATTAAATTGTTTCATCTGCAAAATAAGAAAATAAAAATATAAGTTACAGAGTGGGAGAAAGTGTTACCCAGTCATATGTGAAGGAGTTATATAAATATTGAGAATATTTAGAAGTCAATAATGAGAAAGAAAACCAGTCACAAAATAAAATAGGCAAAAGAGCTGATATTTTTACAGAAAGACATAGCATTATTAGCTCTTAGAGAAAAGCAAATTAAGCCTCAATAATAAACACAATACGCCTACTAGAATGATTACACCTATAATCCTAGCTACTGCAGAGGCAGATTTCAAAAGGATCACAGTTCAAAGCCAGACCTAGCAAGTAGTTAGTGAGACCCTATCTTTGAAAATAAAATTAAAAAATTGGCCAGTGGAGTGGCTCAAGGTGTTGGCCCTGAGTTCAAACCCCAGTACCACTAAAAAAAAAAAAAAAAAAGAAGAAGAAGAAAAAAGAAACTATCAGTACAAAGTGATGAAAAAGACACAGATTGGAGTTTCAGGAGCTCTGGGTGAAGTAATAAAGGCTCTTTGGAAAATAGTTTTAGATTTTCTTATACTACACTTGCCAGGCACCCAGTAATTCCTCTATTAGATATTCATCCAAGTAAATAAAAAAATTCTGTCCATCAAAAATTTGCAATTAAAAGCTTATAGCAGTTTTATCAATAATGGCTAAAACCTGGGACTAATAAGATGTCTCCTAACAGGCATATGAGTAAACTATTATACATTCATAAAATGAATTACTATTGAGACCAAAGAAAATGTCTATCAGTTCAAAAAACAACATGAAGCAATCATCAATGCATTTTTTACTTGAAAAAAGCAAGAATCCAAAGGCTATATATTCTCTGATTCCATGTGTATAGAATTCTGGTAGAGATAAACAATGGATTTAGAAGTCTGACCAGCTATTGGAAGACAATACTAAGGACATGGCTGAGATAAGGCGGCCTTGTAAGAGAATTTTTAGATGATAGATCTATTCTGTAGGATACTTCAGTTCTACATCAATGATTCTGAGCATTTTCAAACCCAATGGAACAGTACAACACAAAGAATGAACTGTATGTAAATTATGAGGAAAATCAAACAGGACACCAATCCAAATACAGAATTTAAACTGTGACAAATGAATATTAGCTCTATTACAGATTTATCCACAAGTTCAATAAAATCTGAATGAAGTGTACAAGTTAATACTCTCTTTAGAGAGGGGGGAAGTTGATCTAAGTAACTTTCAAAAATGGTGATTGACTAAATAACAAAGGCTAATGACTAAAACAAACAAAATAACAACTATATATTAACAATATACTCTAGTTGGTAAATTTCTTGTCCATGTGAGTTAATTAGTTAATTTACCAGTTCTGAAATTATATATCATATATCATGTGGCTGTACAAATAGGTAAATAAATTGCTGACAACAGAAACTTTCTTATCATCACAGAAAGAAGTTACTCTTAAATACAAAACTAAGCAAAGAAGACATAAATGAGCTATGTGATGATGGAATATAGTAGGATATGTTAGTTTAAACTAATGCATGTTTTTGAATGCAAACACACAGATATAGAAATAAATATAGACAGGTGTATGTATTTATATTTGGCCATGCCTATATATGTATCTGCACATTTATATTTCTATATATCTCTCTGTATATAGACATAGATATATATATACTAGTTATGACCACAGAGAAGGCCTTCAACATGTGATTCCCCAAGTAAATTCAGTGTGCTTAGAGCAAACACCTTGGATTCTAAATTGCAAACTCTAATTAAATGACCAGAGTTCTGCCAGGCATGGTGGTATATGCTTATAATCCCAGCACTTGGAAGGAATAGGCATGAGGATTACTAGAGTTCAAAACTAACCTGGGCTACATAGTGAGACATTGTCTCAAAAATCCAAAAACAAAAGACCAGAGTTCTTCATAACAATGATTGTCTCTGGGGACTATGATTGAAAAACTACAAAATGAGCTTAGAATTTTATAGTAATGAGAAAAGGAAATGTTTGGAAAAAATGGTCTAAGTACATTTCAAAAGTATACACCAACCAACAAAAGACAGCTTCAAATAACCAAGGCTTGAATATTTGAATGGACATATAAATCATTGTAACACTAGACTACAGACCTTCCCCAAGTCCCTATGGTGCAACTTAATCTTGCACATTATGATAATGAAACATTGAAAGGCATCAAGTAGTAATTGCATTTCAAATTTTGAATTTTGATCTTTCCTTGAATTAGTTGTTTGTGTTAGGATATTCTCTTCCAATTCTGGGCAGTGGCATCAAGTAAGATTTTAAAAGTAAATAATCAATATTCTCAGTTTTGATGATTGGTAGGTTCAGTTTATTGAGTGCATTTTCAATCTAGTTTCAGTTTATACTGAGCTCATCATAAGTCAAGGAACATCACTTTAATTCAAAGAATAAAATAAGTGCCCATGAACGTACTCTGATATACATAAATGATTGAATGAAAAATAAACTTTCTTTACAGATGAATTCCAAATAACAAATGTAGAAGAAATGAGGGAAACAGAAATTCACCATTAGAATACCAGTTGTAATAGCTGCAGGCAAGATCCAATGATGAATGATATAATTAGCAGGCAAATGTTAAGGAGAAAAATAATTTTATTGCCTCAAAGTATCTCCTAGCAAATATGACTTAATTGCTCCAATTTTTTAAACTCATTGCCATAAAGAATTTGATATTTCTCCTTCCCCAAAAAGTTGAAGCCTAATTCCCTTTCTTCTGATGCAGTACAGAATGAATGACTTGATTCTAACAAAGAAAATATGGAAAGGGAAAAACAATAATTTTACAATGGAGAAATCTGTCAGAAACCACCTTAACCATGTGTTCAAGGTGCAACTGATCACCAATAAGTCATGATGATATCATATACAGGTGATGTGATGTAATGAGAAAGACATTTTTCTCTCTAGTAATTTTCAAAATCACTGTTCAAGCATTAGAAATAACAACAACAGAAAAAAACCCAAACCGAATGGCATTCTGAAAAAATACCTGACCCATAATAATTCAAAAAGGCCAATGTTGTGCTTGGATTGTATTCTAAGACATAAAAAAGACACAATTCAAGAAAAAGTATTGAAATCTGAATATGGTATTATACAGTTTAGACAGTAACATTTTTCTGACACTATTTTCCTAGTTTTAATAAACATATTAGTTATGTGAGATGAAAGCTATTGAGTAGAAGTACTCTCTCTACAGTTATCACAAATCCTTAAAATAATTTAAACTTTAAAAATAATTCTTTGAGTACTTTTTCTTTATGATTCTACACATGGCATAGGGATGATTGATACTTCTTTATTAAGACTATAATATATCAGGAATATTACCAGATTAATTTATTTCATCATTGCAAAATTTTTTAGAAAAGAACATTACATTTTTTTCTATCATCTATCTATCTATATCTATCTATCTATCATCTGTCTATAGCCTATATATTTGTACTTTTTATTATTATTATACTGGGGATACATTGTGACATTTACAAAAGTTCTTACAATAGTTGAATTCACCCCTCCATCATTCTCTTTTGTCCTTCCTCCCCTCATTGCTGTAATAGTTTCAATAGGTATCAGTTTTTCATTTACATACATGTGTATACAATATTTGCACCATATTTACCCTCCTACACTCTCTCTCCACATCTTGCCCTCTCTCTCTTGTACCATCCCTCAAACAGGACCTGTTCTTGATATTTGTTTTTATAGATAACTTTAAGTTGACATATCAGTCAGGACACATAAACACTATTAACTTTTCTTTTGTGTTATATGACACTGATAGTATATGATTACCAAGAGTGCCATTTTATACACTAGTTCTGCCAAAATGCCAATTTTATTTTCTCTCTATGCATATTATGTGTCTAGATTTCTAGGACTCTTGGCAATAGTTGTCTTCTATCTATTGATGCTATAAGTGGAGTACAATTTTGAAGGATTCTTGTATAGTTGATATTTATTCTGTATTTATTGCTGAAATTCTTTGTTTTAACAAGAAAATACTGAATTTTAATTTTAGGAGAAAATAAGATAATTCAATTAGCTTATTATAAAGATTATTATGCTTACTTTGAAAACACTTGGCAATCTGCAATGATTTTATATGATTTTTTCAGAAAAGTTCCATAAGAGACACCATACTTTAGATTGCAATAAACTAATCTGTGCTCCAAAACAATATTATACAGAAATTTATTTTTACGCTATTTTAAAAAATAAATTAAACTTTTGGATTTTCTTAGCTAATACACAGATTTGCTTCATGTATTTATTGAGGTCCTATTCACTGTGTTTACAATTTAATTCATTACTACTTTGTTTCTTTAATAAACAACTTTAAAGTTATACACTCATTGTTATAAAATATTGTTTTTTTTAGTATTTTATTGATGTGTATAAACTGTCACCACTTTAAGGTGTTGATGATTTTAAAATACTATCATCATTTCATTGTTTCCAATGGTTAAGAATCCACACAGGCTTGGTTTCATCATTTATTCAGTGTCGCATAGTTTCAATGAAAGTATTAGGTTTCATTCTCATCGGGAGGTAAGATTGAGAGTAATCTATTTCCAAACTCACTAAGGTTGCTTGCAGACTTAATTTTCTTGATACTATATGACCATGGGCTCTAGGCAGAATCTAACTTCATTCTAGCAAAAAGCCTTTTTTCAAAGCATGCTGCCACTTGAACCACACTCCCAGTCCCTTTGTTTTTGGTTTGTCACCGTATAGTCTGTGGCCACAGTGATGTAACAATATCACCTCAAAATGGAAAGTTCATGCATGAACCTGCCAAAGCACACATCAGGTAAATTACATATGTTGAAGACATTTGTACTCATTTAACTTTTTTTTTATTGTTGTGCTGGATGGTGGTACATTGTGGCATTTATAAAAGTTCTTATAATGTATTAAATATATCATACTTGAATTCACCTCCTCCCCTGCTCTCCTTTATTCGCTCCTCTCCCATTCCTGGAATAGTTTCAGCAGGTATCATTTTTGCATTTACATACATGTATACACATTTTTTGCACTGAATTCACCCTCCTACCTTGTTTTCCTGCCACCTTCCCCTTCCCACTGGTTCTACCCTTCCCTGTCCCTTTCTCTACCCTTCCCACCAGGACTGGTTCTGCCCTCCTTCATTTAAAGTTTTACTTAATGTTAGCTTAAAATTTCTTATAAAACATCTATTTATTTTGTGATTATTAATTCAACAAATGTATGTAAAATTATAACTAAATTTAAATTTCTTGTGTATTCATTCAAATCTATTTTTCTCTGAAACCAGAAAAATGCCTATCAGCCTTTTAAAGATGAGGTGGGACCACAAGTGTTTATTACACTGTTCTTTAATATACACCACCACCCAGAGTATAACTCTCTTTTTATAGACTATTATCTTTTAAAATTATAGTCCATGTTATTTTTTCAACATAAAAGTATAGACTTAGGGTATTTCCCTCTACTTTATTATACTATTTTTCTCTTCAATAAATTACTTCTTGGGTAATATTATAGTGAATGTGAAAAAATGAGTCAAAATTATTGTAATAAGCAATGTTTCACTGTCTTCTGGTAAAATATTTTATGTGCAAGGATTAATGCATAACTTTACTACATTATTATTATAGATCTTCGGCTAAGTTGTGAAAATGTATAGGTACAAGTAAGACAAGATCCTAGATTTTCTGACTATTTAAAGCAGGCACTATTAAAGTGTGGCATGGCAACTGTTTGTGTCAAAGATGGATAAGAAGCTATCCCCAAAAAAGAAGGTAAAGTTGGTCATTACTTTGAAGAAGGTTTGGGATAGATGTTTTAACTTGAGTTATAGGAGCAAATGCTGAATAGTACAGAAAGAATATATGACACTTAGGGTTCATTTGATAAAGACTTATTTCCTGTGCTAACTGGTCCATTTCAAATATAGACATTCAGTCAGCTTGTGTGTGTGCTATTGTCTTTAAATTATTTCTTAATTCTGGCCTACAAAGCCCAAGTATGCCACTAAAGCACATAAGGAAATAGATTCAGAAAGCATTAAAAATATAAATGGAGTACTTCGAATGTGGCAATATTACCAGAAAGTGACACATCTCTTTATAGGCCTAGATGAAGCACAAAAGATGGCAATTATAGCCACAGATTTATGAGTGATGTTAGAAGAGTTTCTGGTAGGTTTTTTAGGTATGGTTTTTCATTTTCCTTGAACCAACTATTACTTTAGGTAGTAGAACTTACACAAAACACGGTACTTCATTTCTATAGCTTAATTTTTAAATAGTATAAAAGTATATTCCTTTGAAACACATTTGCTTTATTTGCTGTTTACAGCATTATCAAGACACTGATAACTTCTCTACATCTGCTTAAATCTTATCATATAGAGACTTCTTTACTTATGCCTTTGCTTTGTGTAAATTCAATAGCTATAAATAATAAATCTAACTGTAGCAGAAAGTAAGAAAACTATATATTATTACTATATAATGGATTTATAGTTAAATACATTTCACAGAGGCATAGGTCTTTATTGTTAGCTTTTTTAGCAGTATTTCCCTATGATTAAGTTAGAGATCAGATAACCTTCTTATGCAGTATATGGCCAATAACAACACAAAATTCAATATTGGCTGCATTGTTCTATAGACTTACTCAATTTTAAATACAAAATGAATACAATATAAGTAGATAAACCAAATATAAAATGTAAAACACAAACATTCAAACTTACAAATATGAAGGGAAAGAATAAAATAAAATAAAGCAAACTTGGAAGCCTGGCTTATGATGCATATCTATAATTGAAGCACACTGGAGGCCAAAGCAGAATTATGAGTTCAAGGCTATCCTGGGCTACATAGAGAGACTCTTGTCTCCAAAAACTCCAAATAAACAAAAAATTGAGATGACATTGGAAGACCTTAGCAAATAGATAAATCTTCATTTTTACATTCTTTCTGTAGGTTAAGATGGGATTTGTTTTAGCATTGACTCTTTCAAATGAGACATTTGAGTTGAATAATACTTTTCATTAATATGCATTCCTACTGCAGGTGAGATATTATACTAATTTTTTTCTCTTTTCCAAAAAGTTTTGTACTATTTCTTTCAAACAAAAGCAAATGATTTACTTATTTCATATGACAATGAACTGGTTGTTTGGGCTTTTTACTCTTCTATTACATCAAGGGGTTTCTTTGTAATATTTCCATACATTAATATAATGTATTTTGAACATATTCACCCCTCTATTACTTTTTCTTAACCACCCTTTTTAATGAGTTCTTTATTTTATTTTCATATGTGCATATAATATACTTCAGTCATGTAGATTTCAAAGTGATCAATTGATAATTGAAAAATCAACTCTCCAGTCATGTTAGATGTCATTATTGTCATTGCCAAATTTCAATTACATGTTGACTACTATATTGTGTTAGTGATGGAAGCAGCTATAAATAGTCTTGTGTGTGTTAGTATAAATGATCCAATGGAAATATCACTGAGCTTAGAATATTATTCTATAAAATATACTGAGTCATATATGAGGTAATGTTATAATTTTTAGACAGATAAAACTTTCTAAAAGCTTTATTTTCTGGAATTTTCTTAAGCAATAATCAAATATACACTTGGAAAAATCAGTTTGTCTTACTTTCAGAACATACTTAGTCAAAATTCACATTCAGAATTGCCAAGTTGAAATGTGAAAATTTAAAAATTTCATTTCTTCCCAACCTTTTGTAAATAGACTAAGATGAGTAAATATTCCTGAACATTGCATGCTTTTATCTCTTTTTATAGCTGACTTCTCCCTGTGATCTCTGTACATCGCATTCTTTTCCAGTTTTGACAGCATTCGTTGAATTTATTACAGCTTAATATTCCAATCAAGAACAGTGTGTATCATAACTGTTTCTGGTTATCCTACTTATTCTTGCCAGGTTTGACCCACCCTATAGGAAGTCAGACATTAACCACAGTGTACAGTGTGATTCTCAGAGAAGCCTTTAGGAAAGATCAGTAAATACATACTCTGATACTCTCTCAGCAGATGTAAATTAAGCAATTTGAAAATTAAAAGAATACCAAAACCTCTATTTCATTTTTTGTCCTCATTTTTTTTTCTTTTTTTATTATATTATTATTGTACTGGGGGTACATTGTGACATTTACAAAAGTTCTTACAATATATCATAGTTGAATTCATCCCCTCCATCATTCTCCTTTATCCCCCTCTCCCCATTCCTGGAATGGTTTCAACATGTCTCATTTTTCCATTTTCATACCCAAGTACCTAATATTTCCACACATTCAGCCTCTTTTACCCTTTCCTTATATTTTCTCCCCTTCCCCTTCCCCTGTACCAACCCCTAGACAGGACCTGTTTTCCCTTCCTGTTCTCTGTTTTTGAAAAAAAAAAAAAAACAGCATTTTTGTTTGTTTAAGATAGCTCTATTGGGAGTTTATAGGGCTTTCCATTAAAAAAGATGATATCCACTTGTCCTGAGTACTTTGCTATTTGCCTTCCTGGAAGCACTTGGTAGAGAAATCATTTAGCAAATTTAGTGCTGAGAATTTTTCTGGGTGTTATGTATACAGCTGAGACCCTATCTTTTATTCCACCAAGAAACATACTGCCCAGTAGAAGAGACAAAAAATTCACAATATTTTAAATGCTAAGAGTGGTATAAATGCAAGACATATGAAATAAGTAGGAAATTCTAGCCTATGACATGGAGCCTTATGGGCAGAGCTGAGGAAAACTACTTGGATGGAGCAGTACCTGAACAAAAACAAACAACTGAACTTCAGTTGTAATCTTTTACTTTCACAACAAATTACTGGATTTAAAAGAGATGTAGTGAGTTTTTTTAGTGTAGATATGACCATAATTGGAAATATACAGCTTATGGTGCTTAGGAGGCTCAAATAGGAATTGTAGCAGGTACCCCACCAGGCATGGGAAGGAGCCAAAGATAATTACCTGAAGGATGTGAAAAATTTTGCCACCTTTTTTTTTCCCCTTCTTTTCCTTTCATTGTCTCAGGTTGTCCAGGGCCCAGAGGTACAATTTGGAGAAGTTCCATTGTAGACCAAAGATATCATATGTCTTTGCCACTAAGTGTAATCATTCAGCTCATACTTTCTAGACTAGAACGCTCTAAATGGTGGTGGCCTTAGGGACATCACTAAATAGTGTCACAAAAGTTTGTGTTAGTTGGCTAACAGTACTAACAAATACCTGAGAAAATATTGACTTAAAAGAGAGATTTATTTGTTTTATAGTCTCAAAGCTTTCAGTCCATGGTTGGCTATTTCCATTTCTGTGGGCCCGAGCCCAGGCTAACCATCCTGGTGGGAAGCATGTTGGTGGAGCAAAGTCACTCACCTCATGAGAGCCAGAAAGCAGAAGGAATGCTGGAAAAGACCAGGGACAAGGCAAACTCAAGGACTCAGCCCCAGTGGTTTACTTCCTCCAACCAGGCCCTACCTCTTAAAATTTCCAGTATTTCCCAGGATAACCACATCAGCAAAGGATCATATATTAAACAAATGTGCCAGTGGAGGATTATTTATATTCAAACCATAGCAAAGATGGTAGTCATGAATCAGAAGCACTTGCAGCTCACACCAACCCCCACTACAATGAGTGTTAATATATGGATAGAACAGGAACAACAAAAGAAATAGCAGATAAATCAAAGTGAGTACATGAGGAGGTTGAAAAAGGTGGCCATACATAGCCTACAGGTACGGACTAATTGGCTATCAACTGCTCATTACTTATTATTAAACAACTGAGTTCTAACAGCTGATACAAATGTTGATGCTCCTTGTCTAAATAGTGTTTGAAATAAAGAGCAAGTAACCAAATGACATAAAGTCTGTGAGTAAGGAAGAGGACAAGAGAGAGAGACTATTTGTCATCAGATTCACACTAAACGCATTCCTGAATATTTACAAACCATGAAGGAGCTACACATAATTATCCTGACTTCTACAGCTGAATCTGAATGGAATAATGAAGCAGATGCAAATGGACACTAGGGACAATGAAGGAGGTGACATGCAAATGCTGGACATATAAAAATGTCTCCTAATTTGAAGTTTACTAAGGAAAATAAAGTGCTTCATGGAAGAAAACTACTGCAAGAAAGGAGATACAATAAATATTACCAGGAAATCTAAATGAAAGAAATGGTTAAGAGCAATCTTTAATCTTAAAAATGATAAACTTTAAGACCCCAGTTAACCATACTGGAAAAAATGCTAAAAATAATGGCTTATAGAAATTATAGGTATGGAGAAAGAACAGTACTGAGATAAAGTTGCAAGGAAAGGTCATAATAAAGTAGAAAGTAATAATTCGAGATACCTGAGCTGCAATACTAAATTTAAAGTAATATGTAATTTAATGTAATAATCTTTTGCACATGAGTCAGAATACATTAGAAAGAATACCAGGCCACTGCTGATTAGGAAACTAATGAATCCCTACCCAAACAAAAGAGAAAAAATAAGACAAAAAGAAAGTAATAAAAGTAAAAGAAAGAAGGTAATAAGTAAGGACAAAAAATGTAAATCCACCCTAAGGATTGGTTCCAGAGGAAGAAAATCGAGCAAAAGAAATAAAATCTATTACCTAAAATGTAATCATGGTGATAAAGACAAGGAAAGGGAGAAGATGATGTAATGATAATAATATTTCTAATGTTTATGACCAACTAAGACAGCTCCTAAATACAGGAAAAAATATTCAATACTCAGAAAATGTGGCAGTCATATATACTCTCTGACAGAGCTAAATAAAGAAACAGTCAAGCTCTCTAGACATGGTTATTTAAAAATATGAGAATAATGCAGTTGAAAATTTTTAAATCTGAGAATTATGAGAGTGGAGAACCAGAGAAGAGTATATCAAATTGCCCGTTTCATGTCAATATGAATCAAAAGCTACTATTTCATTTTTGACTTTGGAAACTGCATATAGTTGTTGATTGGATACATTCCCTTTAATAAAGAAAAATAATAGAAAAATTCAAAACAGGATTTCTATCTTCAAAGTCAATGCGAAATCTGATCCACTTTCAGATTCTGAAGGATATAAAAAGCAAATACATGAAAAAGAAATAATCTGAATAATTGTTGTAAACTAAAATGGAATGCAAAACTATTTTTTCCCAGTACTGTAGAATGAGCCCAGGGCCTCACACTTGTTAGGCAGCCATTGTGTCCCTTGAACTACTCTCCCCAGCCTAGGACATTTTATTTAGCTAAAAAGTGGTAGGGTCCTGTTAAAGTACTGCTAAGTATTGCCTTCTTTATTAAAAAAGAAAAGAAAAATATGGAGAATGAAGATAACAAAAAGAAAATTTCACTATCACAGCCCAACTTGAATAGATGTTAGATTCTGATGTAAGCAGATAAAAATGTAAACAGTTACATGTTTCAGGAATAAGGAGCTTCACTAAACAAAGCCCTAAAAAGGAAACAATCCTCAGGGGAGTAGTCATAAACAGTGGCTTAACCTAGAACAGGATGGAAGATGCATTCCTTCCTAAACCAGGATATAGGGGGAAAAAATAAAGGAAAAAAAGTTATGTAAATAGGTATATACACAGATAGATATTTGGGGATTGATGGCTAGATAGATTTATATGTAAAAAGTATTATATCTTATTATGTCATTTTATGTTTATGTAACTTCTCCCAAATTTTGATTGAACAACAAAATATCATAAAGTAGTAGAAAACTTAGTGACACAGATCTTCTATGAGTACATTTGTACACGTAAAGATTTATCTAGCAGAATGTAAAAGGATGTCCTATGGGTAATATCAAACATCTGGATACAATCTACTAGTCCATCAGTAGGAGGCTAATTACATGAATGATAGTGCGTGCATACAATGAAATAGTATAGCCCCTAAAGTACACATGAGTTGGACTTCATTGCACTAAAATATGTGTGATAGAGTGAAAAAAATGAAGTTTCAGAATACAATGGTACATCCCACACAGCATGTTCATAAAGACTACACAAATACATATTTTTATGCACAAACATTTCTGTAGTGAGAATCAGCAGACTATTGACATTACTTTATGTTAGTATGTACAACTGGAGATCTGATACCAATAATTTTTTTTTCTTTTTTTTTCTTTTCTTTGTGGACAATAATTTTTTTTCATTGAATTACTTTTGTACTGATTGAATTTCATGTGGCATGGTTATTTTAATATATCTTTTGGAAGAAACTTTCCTGATGATGAAATTTAAAATAAAAAAATATATAAAATAACTATGAAAATTTCTAACTACAGACATTTTAAACTCATATATCTATCATCTTATACCAGTATTATGAAACATTTCCCTGAAAAAATTAAGGGTAGGCATTGTCAGAATTCGGAAAAGAACTTGAGATTGAGACTTTTTATTTTATATTATAATTAATATTCTTAGTCATAAAAAGCACAATTTTGTTCTTTAAGGGAGAATTCACAACTCAGACTCTACAAAATCAATTAGCCTGGTGAAAGTAATTAGCTAGTTGGAATTTGACTGTGCAGTCACTTGGGGGGATTGAGGTGGGGGAAAGTGGCCAAAAATTGTTAGAGAAGTAGCCATAGATTGCCAGATACTAGAGACCCATTGGAGCACGCCACACACGAAGAGTTGCCCAATGCTAATCCTTTTTGCTTAAATAAAATATTGAATAGAAGATTCATAAAGAATTTGGCCATATACTCTAGATGTATACTAAGTCATGATTTGCCTCCAAAAAAAGTAAGAAATATTTAAGCACCATTTCTTGGTATTTGCCAGAATTTCTGTGGATTTATAAGCCAATGAGAGAAATACCGTCAACTCTATTGTGGAAGAATGCTGACTGGAATCCGAAATTGATTAGTTCCTTCTTCCATAATAATCAAGTTTTAGTGGAGCATGTGACCCAACATACTACCTACCTATTCTTAGTCTCTCTAGCAACTTGTTAAGGACTAATGACTAAGTTCTTACTAGTGGAGTATGAGAAGAAATCATGAGTACTTATGACTCTTGAGATGCTTAAAGGGAAATGATTTCCTGTGGACTCCATTTTTCTCTTTAAGTAGTCTAGACCACAGATGGTACCAAAGAAGTTCCAACTATGTAGATATGAAGAAGTAACCTAGCAGATTTCCTAGCAAAAAAAAAGTAATAATATACCCAGGTCCTGAATTTCTTCCAGAGCAAATATTTTATAGTGACAAATTTATATTACAGTGCTCCTCGGTTACTTTTACAACAACTTATCCACTATCTAACCCAATAACCCTTCATTTTAAAGCAGGATACTCAGCGTCTGATACAGTAACTTGATTAAAGTCAGAGACAGAATCAGTGTTACCTCCAGTGATCCTGATTGCATTTATCCACATTTGTTCTCCATATCTTTCTAACTATATTTTAACTGAAATGCTTTCATGTCTGCTACAATTAGAATAAGTGCTTGCTTCAAGGTTGGTTTTAATTTTTTCCTACTAGTGGTACTATGAAAAGGGCTTTCTAAGAAAATGTTTGAAATTGTACTTTGTCTGAATGATAGAGATCATTTAGGAGGAAAAAAAATAACCATGGCCTGTATGTCTTATATGGTCTGCTGTCTCTGAAATGAGACACTCATCATGTTTTGTTAAAACATAAGAACAGTCACATCATCAGACCTGTAAAACATAAACTAAAATAACATTTCAAAGCACTTAACACAGTTTTAAGCAAGTGGGGAATCTAGTTGCTCCACTGTCAGATAATGCTCAATCTCAAGTCAAATTTTCAATCCAATTAAAAAACATTATATCTATGGTAGAGCACCTGCATTATAAACAAGCATAAATCCCTGAGTTCAAACTCCAGTACCCATCAAAAAATCCCTCAAAATGTTGTATCTCTGTATAAAAATCATTATATCTATTCTGTTTCTTAATGAGAAAAAATGAAATAAAGGCAAAAAACAACAAATACTGTTGAGTTACAGTCCTCTTAAATACAGTGCCTGATTTGCATCAAAAAGTGACACAGTGGGTTTGGGTACTACACGAAATGATATGTAAAATAACAAAGAACTATATAAATACATCTGAACTTGAATATGTATTTCCAATGTCCAGTATTGGAGTTACATATTCAAAATTTATACTCCACTAAAAACCAAGGGTGAAGGGAATGGTTAAATATTATCAAAGTATTTCACGCACATTTGTGAAAATAGAATAACGAAACCTGTTAAAAAGGGTGGGGAGAGAGGATAAGAGTTATAGAGAGCATAAGAATTTCTTTATTTTGGATCAATGTGTAGAAATCCCTTCATATAATTAATATATGCTTATACTGAAAAATAAACCAATTGTAGCTTATTTCTCATACGTGGGTGTTATTTATGATTATATATATGTAAGGGTCTGCTAATAGTTTAAAACACACTAGCAATATTTATGACTAAAATTTGTAAATTATTAATGTAATGATAAAAATAGAATGTTAATATAATGCAGACTGAAATTAATATAATATTGATAGAGTAAAATTCAAGTTATTATCTGCTTTTTAGAGTAAAGAATATTGCCAAATTCCAAGTTGAAGGCAGATTATGCACGGCAGTTAAGAATCTGGTAGATTTGTCTTTTTTCCCCATGTTTCCCACAGGTTTCTTTTTTGAATAAACTGTTCTAATGTGGAAAAAAATTTCTACTCTTTATATACCAAATGAGTTTTTCATTTCCTTATGTGCATTTTTTATTTTAAAATCTCTCACTATTCAAATTTCTCATTCCAACTTATCCAGATAGACTTTCCACCCAGCTGGTACCTCCACTCTACCACTAAGCCTTCCTTGGTCATTTTTCTAGGAATAGACTGCCAATTTCTTGAACACAAATATCTTTGAAATAATGAGTGCAACATGTCATGCACTTGGAACATACTATTATTTTAGGAAGTCTTCTGATGAAGATATTCAATCTAAGAGCTCATTGTTCACAAACCCAGTAAAATGTGAAGCCAAAAATTTAGATCAGACCTTTTAACTTCAAAACATTGTCCAATGTAACATACCATTGACTTTGAAGCAAATGTTTCATGGGTAGAAATCAGAGAAATGATAAGCACATTGAAATCTGTAAAATGGAAACCAGTTATACACTTTCTTATAACTCTACCTATCAATAGCATGGGAAATATATGCTATCTAAATTTGAAGGCTATGACAGTGAAGAGTATTGACAAAGTCTGTGCCATCATGAGACTTTATTCTCATGGGGGCAAAAGCATTTAAAAAGTAGAAGATTTTAAAAAAATGATAAGTTACAGGGAGAGGATAGAACAGTAGTGTGACAGAAAGTAAATGAGATAGTGGATTTTTTTATATTAGGCTGGAGAAGCCCGTCTCAGACCTAAATAATTAGTAAAGTCCATCCACAAAATTATTTTGTGTGTCAGCTTTGCAAGCAGAGGGCACTGCAAGTGCAAATGCTCTGAGCCAAGAGCAAGGTTGGGAAACTTGAGAAATAAGCCTATGCAACTGAAAAGTTCTCCATAAAAGTGAACTAATGTGACAAGAGGTCTGAGAAGAAGGCTGAGCCAAATTACAGAGAGAAGAGCAAGGCATTTGGATTTTATGCTAAACTTAATTAGAAATTAGTAAAAGCCTTTAAGCATAGGATGATAGACAGACATATGTATTTTTATACAAAGATTCTGAGAATGGGTGAAAAATGAATTATGGGAGTCAAGGGGAATGAGAGGGCAAAGGAGAACCTTCAGTGAGGAGGTTACTATTATAGTCCAAATAAAAAGTGATGTTAGCTAGAACCAGGATGGCAAACAAATTGTTGGGGAAGTAGTATCATTATGACTTTCTAGTAGATCAGATGTAGGGAATGAAGAATAGACTGATACGGCATCAATGTTTTTAATCCCCTCCAAATATCATGTTGAAATTTAATCCCCAGTGCAGCAACATTCCAAGGAGTGGGGCCTAATGGGAATTTCCTCTCTCTCTCTCTCTCTCTCTCTCTCTTTCTCTATGTAAGCAATAGTATTTCTCCTCTCTAGAGGATACAGGTTCAAGGCACCATATTGGAAGTGGAGACTATTCCCTCATTAGACACCAAACCTGCCAACACCTTGGTCTTAGGCCTTCCAGCCTCCAGAACAATGAGAAATAAATTTGTGATCTTTATTAATTACCAATCTCAAGTATTGTGTGATACCAGCACACACACTAGACAGAGAGGAAACTAGGAAGACTTATGTTTATATACATTTTTGCCAAATAAGCTTAAAGTCAAATCTAATCTATGGCATCTACTAGCTCTGTGACTTTGATCAGCAATTCAGTTTCCTCTGCAAATTGAGCTAATATCTGCCTTTTGATATAAGTAGGTGAAGTTACCAAAACAAATCATTAACATAGTACTAAATACATACTAACTATTTATTAAGGACAGACATTACCTTTATTTTAAAATGAAAAGCACAAAATTGAATTGAGGTTTCTGTTGCAATCATAATTATCTCAAATTTGTTGAATCGCCTCAAACCTGTTGAAAAAAATGTTCTACCAGAAATCCAATACCATACATTAAATATTGATTGATTTTTACTTACTACAAATAATCAAACAAGGGACTTAAAACCAGAATATACAACTGAACTAAACTCCCAAAATCAATGATGCAATAAAGAAATGTGCAACTGAACTAAACAGAATTGTCTCAAAAGAAGAAATTCAAATGGCCAAAAAACACATGGAAAAATGCTTACCATCTCTAGCCATAAAGGAAATGCAAATCAAAACCACACTAAGATTCCATCTCACCTGTGTTAGAATAGCAATCATCAAAAAGACCACCAACAACAGGTGTTGGCAAGGATGTGGGGAAAAAGTAACCCTCGTACACCGCTGGTAGGAATGCAAGCTAGTGCAACCACTCTGGAAAAAAATATGAAGGCTTCTTAAAAATCTAAATATAGATCTGCCATATGGTTCAGCAATCCCACTCCTGGGGATATACCCAAAGAAATGCGACTCAGGTTACTCCAGAGGCACCTGCACACCCATGTTTATTGCAGCTCTATTCACAATAGCCAAGTTATGGAAACAGTCAAGATGCCCCACTACTGACAAATGGATCAAGAAAATGTGGTACTTATACACAATGGAGTTTTACACAACCATGAAGAAGAATGAAATCTTATCATTTGCAAGTAAATGGATGGAACTGGAGAACATCATTCTGAGCGAGGTTAGCCAAGCTCAGAAGGCCAAAAATTGTATGTTCTCCCTCATATGCAGACATTAGATGTAGGGCAAATGCAGCAATGCTGTTGGACTTGGTCACACGCTAAGGGGAGAGCATATACAGGAGGTATGGGGATAGGTAGGAAACCCAAAACTTGAAAGTGTTTGACGTCCCCACTGCAGAGGAGCTAATACAGAAACTTTAAAGCAACAGAGGTCAATATGGGAAGGTGATCAGGAACTAGTGAAAAGGTCAGGTAGAGATGAATCAATTCCTAGCAATGCTAGGAATCTCTCTGTACAGCTATCCTTATCTCAACTAGCAAAAAAGCTTTGTCTTTCTTATTATTGCTTATGTCTTCTCATCAATAAAATTGGAGAAAAGGGCAGAACAAGTTCTGCCTGGAAGCAGGAGGGGCTGGTGGGATGGAGAGGAAGAGGGGAAGGGGGGACAGGGGAGAGAAATGCCCCAACCAATGTATGCACATGTAAATAAATGAATAAAAATAGAATTATGGAAGGCATATGAAAATTAAAAATAATAGTCCTTGTTTTTGAAGACCCCAAAGGCTAGCAGGGCAAAGATATAGATAAAAGATTACTCAAGCATGAGTTCAATTCAACAATGTTGTGGTACACAAACTATTGCGGTATCACATAGCTAGTTGAAAAAGCATGTGTTTTAGAGTAAACAGAGAAATGTTAGAGAACACTACAAGGAAGAAAATTTTCTGCATAGAATTTTAGAAAATGGGATAAAATGGAGTCAATCTAAATCGAAGGAATAGTATCAGAAAAGAGACTATGAAGAAATGTGCTCAAGAGTAGCCCAGTGTAACTTGACTGAGGAGTGGGAAAGGAGGAGGAATGAGAGCTGAGGTCAGCAGGACAGGGACAGAGAACATGCCTATTTTTGTTTGCTCAGGTCCAGGGTAGACTGAGGCAAGATTGGTGGTGGGTTTTAAAAGCCAGGCTATGGTTAGAAGGTTTATATTCCTATAGTCAATTCAGTGTCAAAGTTATCTGAGAGGTTTAAGCATGATCAAATTTACGTTTTAAAAATATTACTCTTTTGGCTTTTGAGTTCTTTAATCAGAGCAAAAGGTCCTAAAGCAAGAAATAAGTTCAAAAACTGTTCATTTTTTCTTCTTTCTTTTTCTTTTGGGGGGGGTGGGGGTGGGGAGAAGATGAAGTGGTACATACTTGGTAATTGTTAAGAATATGAAATTTTGATTATGTTTTATTTTTCCCTCATAGTCAGTCATGGACAAAGTCAAGGTTAAAAAGAAAAAAAACGCCAGGGACATAAACTCAAGCTACAGCTCTGGATTTTTAGTTCAATACTTTATGCAGCTAAATAATGTGAAAACATGCCTGGATGCTGCCTGATAGAGGGAATGTTCCATTTTTATATGTAAAAATTTCCTTTATATGCACAAAATAAATTATAAACACTGTGCCACTTTAATCAATCTGTATTGCCAGAACTAGGCTCTATAGCTATTAAAAGACTTCTGCTTCCAGACTTCCTCATGCCATGCAGCTTAGTTACGCTTACTTGAGCACATGGAGGCATGAATAAACTTTAAAAGAGAAAGAGGAATATGTCTTCACTGGTTTTGTAGACACAGCAGTGGATCTGTTTGCCCTAAAGGGAGAGATCTGCCACTTTGTAAGTTAAGCCTGAGTGAATTGCGGTGCTTCTAGACAGATAGTCAGAAAACACATTGGCAAAGTTTTAAAATAAACTCATTACCCTCCTCTCGGAGCACAGGATATATAGAGTATCTGGCTATTTGAGAAGAAGGCTGAAAGACTGAAACAGAAAGATATGTGCCTTTTGTGATCATCCAAGTCTGTGGAAGTAGCAGCATTTAAAACATGACTTTTAAGTAAGCAATCAAAACTAAAGTAGTCAGAGTGCCTTGTCCAAGGTTAAACTATTAAGTGAAAAAACTTGGGCTGAAATTCTGGCCTCATGATGGCACCGGCAGTAACTTTCTATGCCATTACTCCACATGTAAGTGAAAGCAAGGGCAGGGTGAAAGATTGCTTATCCGAAATCTGACTGTGAAATTCCCTACATCAAAGAAGTCTCTCTTTACTATGTGATACCCCTTCTTGCTTCCTTCCTATCAAGGAAAAATGTATTCTTTGCAATCTCAATTAAATTTCCTTTTAATGCATCTATTCATTCATTTACCAAACATTTTTAAGCATCTATTAGCTTGTGTTGTGATAAAAATCTCAAAGGAGGTCATAATCAGTAGACACACAAAGAAATAAAGACATCAAATGCATAATCGGCAAAGAGTATGGGAATTATGTGAACTGTTTTTAAAAAACAAGGAGGCATTCATGAAACACAATCACTAACACTTGTTCTTACCCTTCAAATTTCTGAAAACATACTACTTAAGAGTTTTTAATAGGAAATACCAGATGGTACACCCAGACTTATTCTGATTCATTTCCTAACCTTGACATAAATGAAATGAGAAATTCCACAAACTACTTCCTGGTCTGCCAAATTTGAAATTCTTATAATTTGAGACTGCAAGTTATTAGACCAAAAACTCAGCAACACAATTTAAAATGAGTGAATTCCAGTAAAAATTACATCAATTCACTATCAGGATTCATTTGCTTAGATTAAACTTTAGATAGAGCAGACCCTTCAGAGATTCATGAGGAAAAAGGTGACCTCCTTGAGCACTTTTACTATCAGTAGATGTGTCTTCATCCCTCTTCCCTGGCATCTTTATGAGGTGTTCTCAAGAGTTAGCTGCAAAAGAAGCATGACAAAGTGTCTTTGAAATGAATCCGTTTCAAGAAATTGTGCTCTCTCAACAGATAAAAAAAACTATGCGACTATCCTTTCCTTCAAACCACACAAAGACAAATGACCAATAAAATAAACCACTTAAATGTAAAAATCCACTTGCTTTCTAAAATCAGAGTAATGGAATGTCATTTCAATTTTTATGCAAAGAATTCACTCTGGCCTGATATCATGAAACACTGACATTATGAATAAGTTACTTACTCTTTGCCTGTGAAAGAGACTTTACAACAACACAGAGCTTTCGAGTGGTTTTTAATTTTTTTTCTTATTATTTTTGTATTAAAAATGAAGTGAATAGATAATATTTTTATAAGGAAAAACATACTTCTGTTCATTGTAATATTTAATATAGTTAAGGGTATGTATTGAATTAAATTATATTTTTTGTCTGAAAAGTTGAATACTTTTGTTCATTTTTGTGCATGTAACTTTCTTCAAAGTCTACTGTGCTTTAAAATCTCTGCCTTTAGAGTTCAATAAAAAAGTAAGGTATTTTATATTTGAGTTAAAGTTCACTTTTGGTCATTGACAATACAAATTTTCTATAGTTTAGCTGGAGACTTGTTCAAGACTAATGATGAGTGTGTTTCTGATGAGGAATGGACTGAAGCTACCCTAAGTGATAAAATACAGTGGAGACCACAGAGCCTGAGTCCAACCACTGGGCATCAGACACAGACCAGCAAATACCAGTCAATTGTCACTGTCTGGGATAGAGAGGAAAACCAAAAACCAAAAAAGTCCCACTAAGTTGAAACCTCATCCTTCCAATGTGTCCATCTCAGAAGCATCTTTTGATGTACACTTCATGGTCCTATTCATTTCTGTCCTATCTGATGGAACAACTAGTTTAATTACTGACTATTCTAGTGTTGGGAAACATCAATGAAATCAAATAAATTTCACAAAGTTTGACTGACAAGAGATCTGCATCAGAGTCATCTGAGAAAAACTGTGAGCAATGCAGATTACCACACACTTACTATCTGAGTATGGAGCAACAAAATCATTATTTTAAACTAGCACTTTAAGTGATATTTTGTCTAGGATATCTATTCATTTAAAAGATGAGAAATTTTTATTCCAGACCTTGGTATCCAGCCTTGGGCCACAAAATCTGGGCCAATGCTTTGTTAAACTCTCAGTTCAGTGCAGAGGTTCCCTATTCCCTTTTTAAGATGTAGAAATGGCAGAGCTATGAAACAGACAGGCTTTAAAGTAAGGCAAGACTAAGTCCCATTGTTCCTCAATCTCTTTCAGCTATAGAATAGATAAAGAAAAACTACCTCATGGGGTTAGGTTATTATCTGTCTCCTTGAGGATATAAAATGCCAGGAAAACAGTGTCCTAGAATATTTGATTTACTTTACATACTCAACACCTTGGAAAGCAAACGGCATACAGAAGTTGTTCAAAACATTTATTAAAGTTTATTTAATTTGAGGAAATATGTACATAAAATTGTATTGGAACCTGAAAAGTAAATTGAGCTATTAGTATCATTACTGTTGTTGTTATTATTATTTTAAATATGAGACGTTTCCAAATAAGAAAAATTCCTAATAGGTGAATTCTTTTTTAATGTTAGGAAGAAAAATATTGGAAGACCAAACTTTATTCAAAAATTTATATCTCAGTTCAGCAAACTAGAAAGGTGACTCAGATTCAGAAAAGCATTGTCATATAATAAAAGTCATATAATTGGCCTATAACTTTCCTCAGAAATAAATTATTAAGTATATATGAGCTTAGAAATTCCTTCTTTTATGAATACTTTAGATTTAGAAATTCCATAAAATAAATGAGTTATACAAACTAATCTTTTGTTAATAACTTAGAATATTTTTAAAAGCAAGCAAAGGCATTTATACCTTTCCAGATAAATGAATTTGAGCTAAATGTTCCTGCACTGCTAAGAATACTCAAACAGAACCTAGTGGTGTCATTGAAAAAAACTAATTCTACACCCAGTTACCACAAGGTCCACCTACTACTGCCATCCTTTATCATCAACTCTACTCATGCACCTTTGGTGGTCTCTGTATAAACATTGCCTGATTTGGGAAACCATTTCTGGCTTCCTTAGATAAAGATAATAACTCATCCTTCATTTCTTTTGCCTCTTACCTTTGCTAGTTTTTCTCCATAGCATTGATCTCTATCCAGCATTCTAATTTCTTTTTATTGCTTTCTTGTCTCACCAACCAAATATAAAAAGATCCCGGTCAATGTGTCACTTAGACCATATAGAGACTGCTGATCCAAAGTTTAGGAACAATCTTAAAATAGCCAAAATCTGAGCCAAGGTAGGGATGGACAATGAAAGTCAAAATTGCTCTAGACTTATTCATGTGGCTATTTCCAGGTGGATGCTAGTATACTGAAAATCACACAAAAGGAATCTGTTTGAATGACAGAGCCTAAGCCAGCATTGCCAAAATGTGTTTTGTGAAATGCTTTGAATCATAAAATACAGGGGTAAAAAGAGAAAAGGTGGGAAAATAACATTGGAAACTTCCTATAAGCCACATTCTTTCTTCGAGGTAGCATTAAGTATTAGCACACCCAAAACTATAAAAAACCTTAGAATAAGGAAACCTCCTGAAATGAATATCCATGGTTCACCAAATTTAGTCTATCAAGTATTATTTCTTTTTCCTGACATCACATAAATTGACAAGTTTTAAATTAGGAAGTCTAATGAGAATTAGGAATTATGGCAGGTTTAACAATATAGGGAATAAATTAAGCCCCTTGGGAAACCATGAGGAAAAACAATGTAAACAGTAGCCTTGAAGTAGGAAAAAATGCCCTATTCTGTGTCAGTGATTTTGACTGAAGTTCTGGTGACCAAGGGCAGGAGAAGATAAGTATCTCCACACTAGAAGAGAAAGAAAGAGAAGATTTGCCTTTATTCTGTCTTTATGTTAAATCTGGGTCAACAATCTATGGGATAGTGCCCACCAACATGTGATGAAGACTAATCTTCTCTACTGAATCTATGATTCAAATGCCAATCACTTCCAGAAAACATTCCCATAGAAATAACAAGAAATAGTGCTTTGTCAATTACCTGGGTTTCCCAGTACCCAGTTAAGTTGATGCCTAATATAAATCATTATATATATACTGGGTCACTAAAATGAGTGTGTTCATATCACTTATGTTGAAAACAGATCATTTTGATTCATATTTAAGAAAAGAATTGGAAGGGAGCCTAGAAAACCAAATAATGTTTTCCCCATGAATCCCTGTCCAAAAGTCACTTTGGAAAATATCAAATGCAATGACCTCTTCTTCACTAGGTCCTGATGCTGAGAAAAGGAATTGCAAATATTCTAGGAGACAACCAAGTCCAGGCTGGTAAATCTCTGCTGTGTTCCTTCCCAGGTATTTACCGCCAACCTTGATGGCTCTTTGAAGTCAGCACAGGGATGGAAATGGCACCGTGCTGGAAGCATCAGCAACAAGAGCTCCAGATGTTCTGACAGGTGGTCTCCAGGAAGCCTTCACTATCAGAGAAATTAATATGGATGTGACCTTCATCCTGAAATGAGCCAAAGAAGCTTTTTGATATTTCTCCTATTTCAGGCCTGAGACTATTTCACAGCAGTCAAGATCAGATAGAACAAACCTATTAGCCTCTGTGCTTTCAAATATACAGAGTGTGTTGAGAGGAGAGAACATTTATTATGGAGAGTCTAAACCATTTTTAGTTTTTCCCTCTACAAATGACAAGATTATATCTAGAAGTCTCTCTCTATTCCCACCCCTAGTTCATAATGCACACCCATAAAACGTGCAAATATACACATGTAAACATACATGAGGGTTCTGTTGAAGAATACAGGTACATTTGATGTTCTAATAGTATACAGCTCTATTTAGAGTTATATAATACATACCACATTATTCCTTGCCTAATGGAGTTTACACAGAATATATTTGTCCATTTTGACTTGAAATATTCTTCTCATGTATAAGTTTATATTTCAGTGTTACTCTCTCCAAAACTCTTCATTTAACTTCATTTGCCTTAACTGCTTATTTCTCTGGAATTCCTAAGCATGTTAAAATTATCTATGCTTCTTGGAGTCCTTATTATATTTTGCCTTTCCGTTCAATCTAAGTCATCAACCTCTTAGATATTACTCTCCCAACACTGGATGAAGACCCATCCTGCTTACTTGATCCGTTTATCTGAATGTCATTAGTCTCTTCCACAAACACCCTCACAGTTATATCCACAAATAACGCTTTACTAATTACCAGGGCTTCCCTTTGCTGAGTCAAGTTTAACGATTTTTCATATAGCAAGGGTCTGGCCCTATAGTCTGAGAACTAAACACAGTGTCTGGAGCATACTATTTTCTCAATTCTTATAAAATCCATTCTATTCTGAGCCTATGCACACAGTTAAAAGGTATTCTATTCAGTCAAGATGGGTGCAGACCCATCCTGCTTCTAATATGTAAGTGAAAGTATAATGAGTTAATGTCTTAAATCTAATTTTATGTTTATAAAAGACTTCTGATCAACTTACATTTGATTGGTACTTTCAAATAAAAATGGTCATCTTGATCAAATATGGTATTTTTCAAAATTTTAAATGTGGTGTTGGTGGCTCATGCTTATGATCTAACTACTTAGGAGGCTGAAATTGAGAGGACCACAATTTGAGACCCCATCTCAGTCAACAGCTGAGTGTGGTGGTGAACACCTGTCATCCCAGTTATAATGCAAAACAACATAGGAGGATTGGTCCATGATAGCTTAGGGAAGAAGTAAGACCCTATCTCAAAAATGACCAAAAAAGGGTTGGAGTAACCCTAGTCCAACAACAGCAACAAAAAATTAAATGCAATTTATTACCATGGATTGCTGAACTTCAAATTTTTATCTTATGATATAGTAATATTAATTAATATTGCTAACATTACTTAATATTTTTATGTAAAAATGTGATTTTAATTTGAATTAATTATTCTTTTGATCAAGCATTAAACACAAAACATTAAAAAGAAGAATGTAATTTCTCACATGATTTGCCATAGCTTCAAAACATAACTCAATCAAGCATACTTACTATCAACAAAAAAATTAATATTTACAATGGTCTATATTTAGCTTGCAACCACCTACTACAATTTTTTTAATTTCTTTTTTCTTGAAACACCTCCTCTGGTTTTTCTCAGTTGATACAATCATCTTAAAAGAAGGGCACTCCTTTTGAGAAGTGAGATTGTAGGATCATGACAGCTGTCATCTGGATTATGAATTTTTTTATAAAGTACTTTTATTTTCCATTATTGTCACATTTTAAACATCTATTTTTTTCTAGTCCCCAGAAGGACTGATTGAACTGTCACAAAATTAAACATATTTAAATATGTAGCTGAGACTATTTTAAATCACACATATTATATTAGGCTCATCTAAGAAATATTTTCTAAGAGCATACTACCTAATACTCCATCTGGAGTTTCTCAAAAATCCTCCTAAGTATTTACTCACAGTGGCAATTTAATATAATAAACAAACTTTACCAACTTGATACCTATTTCCTCTTGAATATTATTAATAAATACAGCATATAAACCATCTGTGTCTCTATTCTACTGTTGTTAAATAGCCTGAGGTTCTTCTATGTTTCAAAGTTGCTTCAATTGCCCATCATATGGTTGTTAACTATTTCTCTATACATAAACAGTTTCATCTTTTAAGTTCATTGTTCATCACTAGTTACAAAAGAATAACTCATCTGCCTCCCTAAGAGAGCAGCTTTCCACTGTTGAAACAAACATACATTTTTCATCATCACACTAAAACTACTATCATCAACTACTCAGTGTTACAGACCACAAAAGCAACTTCATACTTCTATTATTTCTAGGATCAGGAAGCCATTCATAGAAACAATGTATTCATGAGTTGCTACAATCTTCCCAACTTATTCCTAAAGTGGATCATTTCTTCAATAAACAAGCCAATGGTTTATTATTATTCATATGAGGTGATTTTGCCCTCCATTGCTATTTCATTTATAAGTTTGCCTTTAAACAACAGTTAGCATTAGCTACTTTTTATGAGGCATCTCTCTCTTTTTTTAAGCTTTAAGGTCTTTCTAATTTGCACTTTGAAATAACTTTTACAAAATTTTGAACTTAGACAAAATTATTTCTTTACCTAATAAAATGAAATACTTCATTAGCCTTATATTTCAATATATAAACCAAGGAAGAAAAGTAATCTTAACCTGTTTCTCTATACAACAGAAATTTATAAAAACACATTAGTTAATAAATCCAACTACAAAAGGGAGCTGAATGCAAATTACACATATGACAAAATGAAACAGATTAAGGTTACTCTGCATACAATCCGTTTCTTCAGTCTTAAGGCAGAAGATAATTCTGATTGACATAAGAACTTTGAAAAAATATGGTTTTCTTAAAATGGCATCAGAAAAGGTAAGGAGAGAGAAAACAGAAGCAACAATTCCTTTATATTACTCTGCAGTAAGAATCAATCTAATTAATGATGTTTACATATATACACATGCATATGCCAAAAGTTCTAAATTAGGCATACCATAAATGTTAATTCAAGTGTGCATAGATTCAAGAGCTAAAGAACATGCAAAAATTAAGTGAGTGGTCACAAGTACATTGGTCAGTTATTTCTTAAAATTACAGGAGCAAATTGAGATGTGTACAATGCTGTTCTTTTAGGACTCATTTTGGGAGGCTTGATAGCTGAAGCAAGAGTCAGTTTCCAATAAGAATGTTGTTTTAGCTATCAGAATTTTAGACATTAATAAGTCAGTAGTTGTGGGCATAGATGAATGGAAACATAGAATACACACAATGACACACAAAAACAATTACATCAATCCTAAGCGCACTCTTAGAAATTGTCTTTTTGCCAATTTTTTTCTTTCACTCCTGTTTAGTAAATTAGTCAGTTAGAATTCTTCATAGGAGGCAAGATGGAGTTAGCATCATTTTTAAACTGTGAAAAACTTCATGCTTATACAAATTACAAAACAGATCTCCCATACACCCTGGTGCTCATACCTTGTGTCACTCCTTTACTACTTGGTTCTGCAAGTTTCTCCATCTACAAACACAAACGGCTTAAGTCCAAATAGCCCAAAAGAGCTCAAATGACAGAGGAACAAGACAAAGACAAATTTCTTGTCAAGACAAATGACCTGTATAAATGACAAGAAAAGCAAGATCCAATTGTGCTGCTGAAGAGGCTATCACAGGGTCTCACTAAAAAGGGCAAAAGAAATCTCCAACACCAACACCCTGGGTTCTCTGTTACCTTACATTCCTTCCTTACCAAGGCCCAAACGCCTGAGATTCCATACCCCAAGTCCAGCCAACCCCCGACCCTGACCCAACTCCCCTCCTGCCATGTCATGTAAAGAGGCATAGTAAGGGCAGAGAAAGGAAATTTTTTACATGGCTAGGGATATGCCATGGGAAGAGGCAAAGTAAACACTCAGCTCAACTTTAGCCATGTTCCTCTCCTTTCTTTGCAAGTAAGAAAAAAGATCATAAAATCAAAGGACATACTACAACAAGAATGTTTCATACAAAAACCAAGACTGATGCCATTTTTCCCACAGTGATGACTGTAAGACTTAGAAAAATATTGAAAGAGTTTAAAGCCAAAACCAACCAACCAAACAAACAAAAAAATTGGGCCGGGGTCAGAGGCTTAATTGGAAGCCAGAGATTGGTAGAATCACAGTTTGAGGTTAGTCAGGGCAAAAAGTTCACAAGACCCCATGTCAACCAATGAGTTGGGCTTGCTGGTTGCACCTGTCATGCTAGCTACCAGGCAAGCATAAATAGGAGGAATGTAGTCCACGTCATAGGGTCCCAGGCATAAATGTGAGTTCATATTCAAAAAATAACCTAAATGAAAAAGGGCTGTTGTCATGGTTCAGTAGTCGAGCCTAGCAAGAAAGAGTATCTCAGTTCAAACCCCAGTACCAAAAAACAAAACAAAAGAATAGCCCCAAGCATTGTTTTTATATTTTGTTTTAGAGCAGTACACTTAAAAAATTTGTTTATAAAGCACCAAATCAAAAGTCTTAAGTTTGACTACTCTATCCCTCTCACTGGATTTGTGACATTTGGGAATCCATTTACCTTCTGAATTTATCTTCTTCATATACAATGTGCATGATAGTGATGAACCTATTTACTTTAGCATGACATTAGGCTCAAAGAATGTAAAATATATGAAGAAACTTAATAAGGCACAAAGCACAATACAAAAGTAGTATAATATATCAAACTTTCTAGAAATTGAGTAATGCTAAACAAAGCTGAAAATCAGGACAATATTTTTTTTATGAATAAATAAGAGGAAGCATGATTTTCTTCTCTTCCTGAATGAATGTTAAAGTTAATATTAAAAATCAAGCTAAGTATATTTAAGTTGAAGCATTATTTAATAGGTTGTGGTTATAGCAAAGCTTTGTTCCTCTTTAATAGAAAGAAAGATCAAATAATATTCCCACAAAATAGAATCAAAGAATTTTTCCTAAATAGACTACAGATACTAGTAGTGACACTTTAAAGGGTTTAATGAAGTTGAGGAATAAACTAGAAATTTTGATATGAGTTCTTTAGAAAGTAATCTGTAACTACTTCTATCTCATTGCCTTCAAAGCAGCTGGAGCAAGAGATCACTTATCTACAGGTTCATATCAAGATAAATACTCTAGCACCCTAGCTATGAGGTTGAGTGAATTGTTCCAAAGAGAATGATGGTCTACTGGAGGCTGTCTGTAGTTAAAAGGAAAGCTTTATACACTTCTGAAGGGACACAGTCTACTGAACTACCTTAAATAGTCAAGTCATGGCAATCATTCTGTGAATCATTTCTTTTTATATCCCTTCCCTTGCTTTAGTAAGAATATACGTTGTAAAATAACTGAGATTTGATAAATCATCACCAACAAATTAGACCTCCATCACTAGACAAAAATGTGAAGGGGGACCTTGTCATTTGACATTCAAAATGGGAAAGTTATATTGTTCCAAGATTTAATTATATTTTGTAATACTCTTCTCTTACGCAGTGTTTATTTGCATGTTCTGAACAAGTTTTTATTGTTTTGCTAGCTTTCAGATTAGAACCTAAGACTTAATACTTTCACCTTTAGTTACTCATGTTTAATACTGCATATGCTTCTCCTTGGCCTTCTACATTGCTACATATTGCTGCTTTTGTTTTCCTTCTGAGTTTTAGCATCCTCTTCTGTTTTGACCAAGGGTTGTTTGTTTTGGGGTTTGAACTCATGAACTTGTGTTTATTAAGCGACAGCTCTACCACTTGAGCCACACTTACAGCCTCTTTTACGTTTTTTTTTTAGATAAGATCTCACACTTTTGCTGAGCAGTCTCAGACCTTCTTACCTCTGCCTCCAAGCAGCTGGGATTATGGCATGAACTATCACACCTGCCTATCATTTCCATACTATTTAAGCTGCTTTTTCGATGTTCTAAGGTATTTAAAGTTTAATAGTATGAAACCTTTGTACAGGGGAATAACTTGAAATTTAAGAAAACTAATGTAACGGAGTCTGATAATTGTCTCCATGAAAACAGTGGTATGGAACTTTGCTAACTGGGTTGGAAGATAGTAGTATACTGGATATTCTCAAGCAGAAAACACTACTCATCCTAGAATTTCTGAAAACTTTGGCTCATAATGAAAATACATCAGAAACTACTTTTCTGGAGAGATGAGCCTTACCATAATCCTAGCAAAACTTTGGATCTATGGTATGATATGATATGATATGATACAATGTGATAGATGTTACAAACGTATTATATGATAGAACATTTTCTCAACTATCCATTGATGTAACCATCTACCAATCAATTAATCATTTTGTCTTTTGAGAGTATTTTTTCTCTTCAGAGCATAAAAAATAATCAACTCACATATTAATATTTTTATTGATATTGTTAGATAAAAGTATATATGATAGCCAGTGATATACCTTATTGATACTCACACTAGGGTTTGTTTTTAAATTCAGTGTAGGTCAATTGTTATTCTTGAGATCACCTTCCTTATTTATCTCTCAGTTTGTTCAACACTCTGGACTTTAATAAAAGCAGGAAAAGGAGGAAAAAAAACAAGAAATAGCATTCTACCACAGACTGTAGAAATTTGAATGACAAATGTGTTATACCTTTAACACAAAGGTCATCTGTGAGATGTGAATCTGAAATACTCTCTGGAGGTTATCTCTTCGTGAAAAGCCAAGGAGAGAAAAAAGCTAACACACACACACACACACACACACACACACACACAAAACTCTGTCATGAAATAGGCCCAAAACAAAAAGTAAAGGAGGACAGGCACTCATCATTGTACTATATCTAGTAGAAAGTAAAATCAAAGATTTAATGCCTGGTTCATCTAAGAAGGGCGGTGTATCTACAATTCTTTCTCATGCAATAGAAGATGAAGAAGTAGTAGTACCATCTATCACATTATATCATATCATATCATATCATACCATAGATCCAAAGTTTTGCTAGGATTATGGTAAGGCTCATCTCTCCAGAAAAGTAGTTTCTGATGTATTTTCATTATGAGCCAAAGTTTTCAGAAATTCTAGGATGAGTAGTGTTTTCTGCTTGAGAATATCAAGTATACTACTATCTTCCAACCCAGTTAGCATTCAAAGTTCCATACCACTGTTTTCATGGAGACAATTATCAGACTCCGTTACATTAGTTTTCTTAAATTTCAAGTTATTCACTGTTCAGATCTATTGATTCACAGAATATTTAACACTGGATATTGATGATCTTATCACTTTGCTATTTGAATGTCATCATTTTCCTCTGGCAGATAGCAAAATAATGTCCATTTGTAGTTTTAAATCCCACTGTTGAGCTGTTCTTTTTAATCCTAGCAGTATATACGCACTTGTGACTGTGCCAGCCAAGCTCTTTCTTTCTCCATGGTCAGCACTCCCAACCCCAGCTCCCTTATTTCAGTTAATACTTAGTGTAAAATAGGACACTATATCTCTCTGTACCCTAAACCTATTCCATGTTAGATTTTACCTAAAATATCTTTTTTCTCCTAGAATTTGTAAGGTTCTTTCTTTCCAAATGCATTATGCTGTTGACCTTATAGCAAATAGGCAAATTAAATGTGAGGAAACAAAGGCACTGCCCAATCTGGCCTAAGAGCAAAAGTCCATTTAATTCTACTGCTCTTCCCAAGTAGTTCCCAGGGTCCACACTGAATGGATATAATTTTGTAGCTACTAGTTTTTTAAGGGATTCAAAAGAAGTAACAAGAAAAAATGTATGTGGCCAAAGAAAGACCCTTTTAATGCATTTTGCAATTTATGCAAATCTATACCTACTATAGCTTGCCATTTAGGAAATTACCTTAAACCATTTTCCATTCACCCACCATTAACCTAGCTTGATGAATGTCCACTGACTTCCCTACAGTTAAGGAACTACAAAATCCTATTTATCCCACCAGCTGGATTTTATTTTACTAAAAAGACTCTTGCCTCCCCCAGTGGTCTTCAGTTGCATGCAGAGGCTCCCCACTTTTATTTTAGTAAAAATCTTGAAGACAATACTCAGATGCAATCATTCTGAACTCCTCCTCCATGTCTTATGTGTATCACTAAAAGCAAAGCTCAAAGGTATTTTTCTTTTCCTTATTTCTTTTTTGATGCAATTGTATGTAAAGGGCTGTACAGTTTGAGAACAAACTGATATGAATCATTCCTGATGTGTAAGCATCCCTGAGTGATGCATACGCTGTTATTCGCTGGCATCTTTCTCTCCCTGCTTGAGTTTACCTGTCAACTTTGAAAGAGGCAGTAGCTGATTTTCCAACCAAGTTCATCTGCAAGCAGAGAATCAGAAAGAAACACTGAATTGGAGGGAGGAGGTGTTGGAGAGCTTTCTTTTCATGTGTTGCCTTGTTCCTACGGAAACCATTTTTGTCTTGTTTTTGCACGAACAAACGTGTTTCTGTCATATGAAAAAGTGTATTGTTTGAATTTTTTGTTCTTTTTGGTCCTCAGGCTATCAATGTATATTCTAATTTAATCTAATTAAAGTGGCATTGTTTTATGCATTTTCTGCATGTTTATCTCTTTACTCAGTGAGAGAACTTGAATTTGAACTGAAGCAATTTATTTATATTTGTATATTAATTAATTTATTTATGTCACTATGAATTTCCTTAATATAGAAAGGTAAATATGATTGCATCAGTGTTATGATACATTGGCATGGTATCACAAGTAGATTCAATTATTTAAGGCTTACAAGAATGAAGAAAAATACTCTTTATAAAATGTATAAATTTCTTTCTGCATATTTCAGAAAAAGATATTGATATACATTCATACTTCAACTGCCATTAGTCTGAAGTCATTATTTGTTCCCTATATATTGTACAATGTGAGGATCACTCTGAAAATCAGATTTTCTTGCTCTTAAATTCTTTTTTCTTTTTCCCCTTGAGGAGAAATGGTGTATATTTTTCAATGACTTTCAGCAGACTGTCAGTTATTTTGTTTTCCATCTCCCTGAAATAAGGAAATCAGCTTCAAACTTAACATTATTTCTTCCATCTGATATATGTATGTAAGTGTGTATATTTATATGTTTGTGTGTGTGTGTGTGTGTGTGTATAAAATTTGTGGATCCAGTGTCAAAGTACCTTGGATAATAATAAATGAAATTATTCTTTCTTTGTTTCTGAGATGCATTGCAAAATATAGTGGCTGGCTCTGAGACAACCCTGGAATTATTTTTCTAATTGATTACAAAAATCATTGCAACTAGGTATACAAAAATCATAAAATAATTGTTTGGCAAACTGATGACTTTCCTCCTTTACTGTCCTACTGCCTTTCAATATGCAAGAAATAATTACCTCATTGTTTTATTTATAAACAACGCCTAACAGCCTGAGAAATATGGCTCATTGGATTCTTTCTCAAGACCATGTCTCTGCTAGTGGACAGTCTGGGCACATGGTCAACAAGAGATTTTTTTTCATCATCCCTTTATTGTTGCTACCTCTTGAGTATGGCTATCATTCAACAAAAGTAGTGTATAATTAAAGCACTGTCTTCTCTGAACTGACAGGACAGCCCAAGCTCAGTCAAGTTTCTGTTACAGATTTGGATTTTCCATGTCTGCTCTGACTCTGTTGTTAGTTTTTAATCATCACTCCCACCAGGCATTGTCTGCCTGTTGAGACAGTAGCTAAATGAGTTGAGAATTCTATCAGGTTTACATCTGCAGTGGGCACTGAAGACATTACCAACTCATTAGGAAAAGAAATTAAAAAGAAACAAAACAGAATTTTTTCCTCTCACTTTCAAAAGATTTCAGATACCACTATCTAACAATGACTGCTTGTATTTCCAAAGGTAGAGATGAAAACTATGATACCAAGCTAAACAGACTTGTTATTTTTATTTACACAGTATCATAAATGTTCAATAAAGTGTGCTCCTAGTATTGCAATCTTTATTTCTTTATTAATCTTTATTAATGACTTCAGATGTATATTATGTGTCTGAAAAAAATTGAAATGATTCTATGCAACTAAAATTAACATCATTCTGAAAAACTAAAACAAAAGCACATCACCATAATATATAATAATTTAATACACACAGTCAATTCCAGGAAAGATGAGGATGGAAAATACAGATAAAGGCATACAGAGAACAGAAGCTGCATTCAATACCAAGTTACTGTCTGTTAGGTTAAAAGAATCACTTGATTCTATTGTAGAAAGATTTTTACTGACATATCCACAGCTATTTTTCTATTCAAAATTACCTCCCCTAGCACAATCTTAAAAAAATATGTGTTCTTCTATTGGCACCTAGTATCCTCATTTTGGGACAGCAAACTACCATGTACTTAGACATTTCAAGAGTGAAAATCATCACACAAATCTTGTACTTACTGTAATCATGAAGATGGACTATAAATAGGGATATGTTTAGAGCTGGTGGAATGTTGCAAGTGGTAGAATGCCTGCCCAGCAGAAGTGAGGTCCTGAGTTCAAGTCCCAGAACCACAAAAAAGGAAAATAAAAAAATAAGGACTACGCTCAGAGAAAAAAATTAATGGAGGAGCTGTGTCTATACTTTAGTTTATATCAAATTTTGTCATATTATTCCAAAGTAAACAAAAGTATGCCCACAACTATGGAACAGGTTCTGCCCAGAAGTAGGAGAGGGAGAGGTGACCCAAGAAATGTATACACATGTGAGTAAATGTAGAAATGATAAAATAAATAAATAAAAGAAAATCTTACTCAATATCATAACAATATTATATAAATAACTTGAAAAATGAAGTGAATACATCAATTTGGGTTATAATACATATATGCATGGAAATGTCATCATGAAACGTCCTGTATAGCTATCTTAAACAAACAAATTTCTTCTTTCAAAAATGAAGGACAAGAAGATAAAACAACTTTGTCAGGGGTTGGTACCAGTTAAAGAGGGGAGGGCAAAAATGGTTGAAATATTATGTACTCATGAGTGAAAGTGGAAAAAAGAAAGCTGTTGAAATGATTCCAACAATGGGAAGAGGGTGAATAAAGGAGAGTAATGGAGGAGATGAATTTAAATAAGATGTATTATAAGTACTTTTATAAATGTCACAGTGTACCCCAAGCATAACAATAATATTCTAATGAAAATAAAAAATAAACTAACTTCTCCTGACAACTGTATAAATTAGCAATAAGCATATCATTGGCAATCTTCCTACCTAAACTTCATTACTTCTCTTACCTTAATAATTACGGAAAATAGTTGTCTGTAATAGAACACTCTTATTTAGCATATAGCAGATAACTTCATCTTCTTAAACTGAGATAAAGTTTGTCATTTTGTAAGAAGACAGTGAAAAAAATGAAGTCAGATCTTAAATTTAGGCATCTTACAAAATGACTTAAACTTTATGTCAGTTGCTGACTTGTAAAATTAACTTCATGATAACAGCAACATAATGCTAGATTGTGGTGAAGATTATAAGGGTTCAAAGAATTGAGCATATTGTTGAGTATGTAGTAAGATCTCAATAACTATAAGGTATATTATAAAAAGCAATGATCCTTTCAACAGTTAAATCTTACCATGAAAAGACAATATCAGTATGCTGCTTTTGAAGAAAACTAAAAGTATGTGTGGAAGTTTAGAACAGGATTCCAAGTAAGGAAATTCAAAATTATTTTTTAATTGACTTCATTTTAACAATTCAAATGTATTGATTCTGAAGGTCAGAGTGCCATAATGTTTAAATGTCTGAGTTTTCTTGTCTTTGTGGAAATGTAGCTTTTTTTGTTCACAGAACATGAGTTTAAATGCCTCAAGTCCTGCTACCAAGAATTGCGGATCTGGCATGGAGAGTGAGGATTACATGCAGGTTCCTATGTAGGGGCCAAAGCACTCAAGGTAGAAAACAGTGTTTAGAAAAATCTTAGAGTGAAACATGAGGTAGCATTTTCCAAAACCTTTTTTATTATTAAAAGATGATGCATGATGGTAATTCAAAATGAAAGGCAGGTGATAAGATACAGTTCAAAGAGCATTGCTTAAAAGCTAAAGAGATTAGGTTTGGTTACTGACATAAGTACTTGAATGGATACAATCCTGAGCCAGTTAAAACTGAGATAATTATTCTTCAGTAAAGTAATACTTCTTGGGACTGTTATAATGTAACATGCACGAAACTGTACATAGTGTGTGTGGATCAGGCAAACAGGAATCCTTCATTTTCTAAGCATCACTTGAGCATGCTTAGCTAAGATGGATGTAGTCAGACAATATATGTCTTATTTACAAATGTAAAGAACAAATAAAGATCAAATTTAAAGTATAACAAACCTTAGCTATCACAGGACTAATAAAAGTACACAAAATATTAGCCTTCTTAATTTCAGCCTAAATTATTTTCTTTCATGTGTGTAATCAACAAGAAGATAAAAGGGGCACTTTCCTGTTTTTAGAAAGACAAGAAATATGTAGTGTGCTATAATAAACATCTTGCCACTATTTTAGAGAACATGAATCTGTTAAAATCTCATTGTTCAGGATAATTGAAGAGTTGCTGCAAATTTTCATCTGCTCTTGTGCTTTTATACCATATATCAAAATAAATGTCCATTTTATTTTTTTCTTCTTATTTCAGTAAAAGTTGTCCTTTGTGTTCTTCCTTGAGAACATGAATTTCCTTGTTTTGCTAAGTTCTTTCCATTAATCCTTGAGGACAGGAATATACTTTAGGATTTTAATGTCAAAATTAGTAACAACTTCATCTCAGTGCTGAAGTGCTTGCCCGGAATCTGCAAGACCTTGAGTTTTAACCTCAACACCAAGAAATAAATTTTTAAGAAAAAGCAGCAAATAACCATTCCTGAATAAATGATGGAATGAGATGAGAAAAAGGTACACAGTTATGGTTACCAATTTTCTCACCATACATTTACTCTTTAACTCACTTTATGTTTTTCCCACCACTGAAACTTCTCTGTCTTAAGTTTCAGTAACAGCAGGGTGAACATGCCTAATCAAAATTCAAAATGCTCCAAAATCCAAAGCTCTCTGGGTGCCTGAATGGCACCATAACTGGAGAATTATACACATGACCTCACGTGATGAATCAGTTATAATGCACATGCACTAAAATATTGTATTAAGTTATCTTCAGGCACTATTTAAAAAGTGCATATAAAACATAAATGAATTTCATCTTTAAAATTAAGTCCTATCCCCAAGACATCTCATTATGTAAAGACACATACAAAATTTCTTATTTGGATCTGAAAAAATTGTATCTGAAACATTTCTGGTCTGAAGCATGTTGAATAGGGGTACTAAACTTGTAATTGCAAATTACAATGGGACTTTTATGCTATTATATATGACTTCCATGTAGAATTGACAATTTTGGTCAATTCTTACTCTTTTTTATTTTTGAGTCAGTCTTATTATGTAGGTAAGGATTGTGTATGCAATTCACAATCCTTCTGTCTCTGACTGACTCTCTAGTACTGGAGTTACAGGCATGTACCACCATGCCTGACACAATTTTCTTATTTTTAAACCTTCCAATTCACTCCATTGTCTTTCCCCATTTTTCCAATGTAATATCATCTTTCCTAGATTAACTTCTGAAAACTAGTGACTTTCAGGATTTTGTTTTTCTCAAAATGGCTTAAGGAAAACACATTCAGACGATATTCAAATGATCTGAATTGAATCATTCCTATCAATGTCTGAATAGCTCCATTTAGAGTTTTCACAACCACACTAAACTCAGTAAGTCATGAATGCAAGTCATTATATCAGTACTAAAACTTGATTCTTGTGATACCACATTAATTTTAATAGATGACACTAGTTAAATGCTCAAGCTTGAATAGCCACTCATTTTTATCACCTCTCAAACTCAACTATTTACTAAGTGTTTCTAACTTACACTTCAAACCATTCTTACTATCTGTTCCATATACTCATTCCTAGTGGGGCTTTCACTGTGGATGGTTTTTACTTCTGGGCCAAGTTGCAAGTGACTGTTTACTTCATTCTGGGTGCTTATCATCTATGCTGATGATAAGGGTCTCACTCAGCTTTTTGATCAGGCAATCCCTCTGACTATGAACATTATCCCAAGACACTTAGAAAGAAGATTGGGAAAGACCTGGTGAATATGCATTCACTGTCACTTGCATAGCTTTCCTTTAACTCATAGGGTCCATCCCTGGGGCACCAACTCAGATTCTCATTGCCAAAGTACATGCCACAACATGCTCAGTTTGAAGTTAGTATGCTATAACTCTCATAACTATCATGTGGGGGTAAACCACAGAGACCTGGGAAAAGAAAGCATCATAACAAAGTGATGACTACACTGGAGTAGTGTAATCTCCTACCAACTTATGTCCAGGTCCTCCTATGTACATACCCATTGCCTAGGAACTTTCTCATCATCAATATTTCCATATGATCAGATGTTGACCCACTTTCAGGTCTTCTACCCCAAATCCAGCTAATCTTGATTCAGATCCCTAAATATACTCTCAGTCTTGTACTCTCTTGGAATACCATATCATTGTATGGAATCAGGAGCACCACTGTACTATAAATTTATCCTTTGAGCCCTTTGGGCTTGTCTCAAGACTCAAACATTTGAGTAACAAAAGTGAGAGAAGACAAACACAGGGTAATAGGCACTTAATTGTGTCAACACACCATCTTCAACTGATTTTAAAACTTTCCAGGCAATTCTCTCTCTTCCAACATAAATATCTCAAATGTCTTTATAGCATTTTTAAGATTATAAGATATAGTCCTTGAGTTGCATATAAATTATTTTCTTTTTTCCTAAATGTTTAATGACATTTCATTATATTTTCTATAACCTGATCATGAAGGTCAACAAAATATACCAAAATTTATAAAATATGACAAAATTCACCACTGTGTCTCTGCACATGAGATACTTCCAGACCCATTTGCTTATCAATAAATATTCTTGAACTATTAAATTAGTAAATAAGAGTTCTGTATTGAAGATCAGTATTTTCCTCATTCCCTTCCAAAAAAAAAATCATCATAAAATAATCAAATGGTTAAGAAAATAAATTATATCCTCCAAAGTTGTTGCCTTTTTTTTTTCTGGTCATGGTACATTAATAGGTATATGAATTATCTCCTTTTATAAATAACAAGACAACATAGAGTAAGCTGTTGTGTTCAGGAATTGGAAAACAGAGTACACAGTTATATCTCACAAACTGTAAAACAAAAGAAACGTGGAGTCCCCTCTCCCCCACACATACCACTAGTATGCTGGCTTTCTTACTGGCAGCATTTTCCAAGCCATTCACAGTGAAATGGAGCTCCAGGATCATGGACCTTGCCATTTGGCCAAAATTAATTTAGATTTCAATAATGTTGAGATAAACTTTTCAGGGCATGGTACATAAAAGAGAAAAGGAGAACCAGAAATTCATATAGCTTCACTTAATTCTTACCAAATGCTAATCCTATGTGCTTACTTCCTTTTTTATTTGGATTATGTCCTTCAGACAACAGAAACAAACCCAGCAAGAAGATTGCTGGAAGTATAAGTCATTAATCTGTACACTACACATGTACATGTACATACATAATTAACATAATTAGTGAATGGATGAGGAATCTCAACAGGGAAATACAAAAATAATAATAATAAACAGGTGGAAACTCACTGAAAATTACAGTAACTGAAATGTAATGGTAAATATCCAAATAGGAGTTCAGAAACTTTAAAAAGGCTAAAAAGAAATATAAAGGAATTTCAGTAACTTGAGGCACATTGCCAGTTAGTCTAACAAACACAGAGTTAGAATCTTAGAGAAAGAATGAAATAGAAACAGAATGGGAATGTATTGGCAAAACAAATATTTCAATAAATAATAACCTAAAAATTTATAAATGCATTTAATGCATTTGTGGCTTTTAAGCTGCAAATCCACATTTCCAAGAATCTCAGTGAACCCAAAGTAAGATTAATAGAAAGAAAACTACACATAGGCATGCCATAACCAATTACCAAAAATAAAATTTAAAAACAAAACTTTAAATTGAGGCAAAGAGAAAGACAGATTGTGCACGGTAAAAAAGAAATAACATAGACTATCAGAAGTTATTATGATCAAGAAAGACACTGACCCTGACAAAATGAAAGGAAGTCTTTGCACCATTGAGGTAAAAGGTCAGCTTAGTATTCTTTATGCAGTAAAAATATTTTTCATATATAAAGCCAAAAATAAATACATTTGCATATAATTAAAAGAAAATTAATCACTAGCAGAACAGCACACCAATAAATGTATTATAAAATTTCTTAAGGAAATAGTATCAGAAAGAAATCTGAAAAACTCAGATCAGCATAAAGGAATCTTAGTTTCAAATAGAGTAAATGTAAAAGAAACCTTTTTCCTTATTTGTTAATTTGCTTAACAGAAAATTGACATATGCCTGCAATAAAATGAACTAGGTATACTGCACTTATTCTTGTGTATTTATAAGAATTCAATAAAAAGTTCCATAACAGACTTGATCATTCAGAAAACCAGTGCATTTCAAGATAAGACATTGAAAATTATACAACTGAAAGCACAAAAATGAAAAAAGAATATTGAAAAAAAAGTGAAATACAGAAATCATTGCTCATCATTAAAAGAATCAAAAATTTACATACTAGAAGTCTCATAAGGAAAAGATAGAAAAATGGGCCCAGAAAGCATAAAGAAAATAGATGAAAATTTCTCAAATATGGAGAAAGATTAAAATACCCATGTACAGTAAACTCAGATGATTCCAATACAATTCAACACAGAGAGATGTTCACCAACGCTCATCAAAAACAAAATGCCATAAGCCAAAAACAATGGGGAAAAAAACTTATAAAAGCAGCAGAAGATATACATCACAGTTTCAAGTTAGAGTATGACTATCAGTAAATTTCTCAACAGAAGCCTCACAGGTCAGGGGAAAATGAAACTAAATATCTAAAGTGCTGAAGGGGAAAAAAAAAAAACCTTAAACCTTCTGATTAGAATACTTTACTCAGAAAAAGTATCCTTTCAAAGAGAAAAAATTTCCGAAACAATGAAAAGCTAAAGGACTTCATGGAGTTCATTACCATCATCACTGGCATGGGCCTTATAAGAAATGCTAAATGGAGTTCATTAAACTGCAACAACAAAAAAATAGGTTTTAATGAATAACATAAAACATAGGAACATAATGATAGACCTTATGTTATAACTAACACATAATCCCACTCATAATATGCTAATACCAGAAGAATGGTGAGTAAAGTGATTTTATTTCTACAATGAGAATTAAAGAAAGATCCAAGATGGCAACTACAGAGAGGAAGCAGACAGCGTGAGCTCCATAAATCAAAAATCATACTAAGATGCTGGAGCCACACTTGGCAGAAAAAACCACCAAGAAGAAGCAAAACTTCAACACTGCAAACCCCCAGCCTGCACACAGCTTCTCCACACCATGTTGCACTGAGAAACCAGGAGGGCA
Organism: Castor canadensis; assembly: GCF_047511655.1. Classification (NCBI taxonomy): domain Eukaryota; kingdom Metazoa; phylum Chordata; class Mammalia; order Rodentia; family Castoridae; genus Castor; species Castor canadensis. The sequence goes on along the minus strand of NC_133392.1, from coordinate 101,592,779 downwards.
CCCGAGCCACCAGATGCTGGCTCCAAATCTGTTTGAGAGATGTAGACCAATGGCTGAGCAAATAAGCACAGCCACCCCTGGGATAAACCAGCATAGCCCATGGACAGACCAACCCCGACCCTGGAAAAAAAAAAATTGAACAATAAACAAGGAACTGAAAAGGACACAAAGCAAAGAGGGCAGGGTGACTTGATAGCACCTGAGAAGGGGGTGGAGGCAAGGAGCTGCTCTCCACATGAACTACCAGTAAACAAAACCTGCAAAAGTAGCCAGCAGGCAAGCCCTGTCCCCTGAGAAGGGAGGAGGGGCAGCTCTCACACTAACTTTCAGTAAAGAAAGCCTGCAACACTACCCGGCTGGCAGTAGGCTGCAGATGAGACGCAGCCTGAAATAGAGCAGATAGCAATCCACAAAGCTGTCTCCTGACCCAACTGCCTAGAGAGACTATGACAAAGCTACTGCCTACATACCAACACCAAGACTGGATGCTGAAGGAGTAACACCAGAATTACTAAGACTGAAGTTTCCTTGTTCCTGAATGTAAATTCTTTTTTCTTTTTCATTTTTTCCTTTTTTTCTTCTTTCTTTTTCACTCTAAATGCTTGGCTTGTTCACTGTTGGTTAGTACACCATCTTTCCCTATTGATTTCTTTGGTTTTCTATTTATTTTTTTTCTTTTCTCTCTTTTTCTTCTTTCTCTTTCTTCCTTGGTTTCATAAATTTTACTACTGTAAGATAGCTAATACTAAATTACACATAGAGCAGGGACAGAAGCAGCACTGAGTGGAAGGATGGGAAGACAAAAAAGGGATGGAAACCATTCTCCCACCCAAAAATATTAGTACAGTATCCAGAGGGAAATGAAGAAAATGGATACTCATTCCAGACTCCAACAATACAAAGATAGACTATCCCAAAGAATGCAACAAAGCCCACAAGATCATCCTGAAAGAAGAAATCCTGCAAGAAATCACAGAGAATTTTGTGGAGAGGGTACTAGACAAGGTCAACCAAAACATACAGGAAGCACTCAAGAAATTCCAAGACAATAAAAATAAAGAATATGAGAAGACACAAAAACAAATAAGTGAACTCATGGGAGCCTTAAATAAATATCAAAGTGAAACAGAGAACACCATAAATACAGAGATAAATGAATTAAGGATGACACTTAACAATGTTAAAGAGGAAGTGACCCATGATATGGAAAACCTCAGGAAAAAAAATGAAACAGAAACACAAAACACAATGGAAGGCCAGCCACTCCAGCAGACTAAAACAAGCAGACAGAATCACAGAACTTGAAAGTGAAATGGAAATTAAAGGAAAAACTGAAGAACTATTGCTCAAACAACTCAAAACCTGAGAAAGGAATATGTAAGAACTGACTGACTCCATCAAAAGACCAAACCTGAGAATTGAATCATGGGTATTGAAGAAGGAGAAGAGGTGCAAGAAAAAGGAAATAGTAATATATTCAAAAAAATCATAACAGAAAATTTCCTAACTCTAGAGAAAACTATGCCCATTCAGATAGAGGAAGCCTCCAGGACACCAAAGAGAATTGACCAAAATAGAACTAACCTTCGACATATTATCATTAAAATAACAAACAGAGAATAGAGAAAGAATATTGAAGCCTCTATGAGAGAAAAAACAAATAACAAACACAGGTAAATCCATAAAAATCAGAGCAGATTTCTCAACAGTAACAATAAAAGCAAAGATCATGGAGTGAGGTCTTCTGTGCACTGAATGAAAATAATTTCAACCCTAGGATACTCTATCCAGCAAAACTATCATTCAAAATAGATAGAGCAATAGAAGTCATGATAAGCAGAAGCTGAAAAAATATATGACCACCAAGCCACCACTACAAAAGATTCTCCAAAGAATCCTCATACAGAAAATGAAAGCATACAAACCGCAAAAGGACAGGCAGTACCAAACCAGAGGAGAAGAAAAGGCTATAAAGTAGAGAGTAACATTAATTTACCCACACACAATCAAACCCTTAAATAACAAAGACAACTAAATGACAGAAAAACACCATCTCACTATCAATACTAACACTGAATGTTAACAGACTTAATTCCCCCATCAAAAGACACCATTTAGCAAACTTGATTAAAAAGGAAGATCCAACAATCTGTTGCTTACAGGAAACCAATCTCATCAACAGAAACAAGCACTGGCTTAGGGTGAAAGGCTGGAAGAAGATTTACCAAGCCAATGGCCCCCAAAAACAGGCAGAAGTAGCAATACTTATCTCTGACATTAGGCCTACATTTATCAAATGAGATAAGGAAGGACATATCGTACTAATAAAAGGGGAAATACACCAAAAAGAAATAACAATTATCAACCTATATTCATCCAACATCAATGCACTCAATTTCAACAAACATTCACTGACAGCCCTAAAAACATACATAAACCTCAACACAGTGGTAATGGGTGACTTTAATACCCCCCATCACCAATAGATAGGTCATCCAAACTAAAAATCAGTAAAGAAATCTGAGATCTAAATCACACTATAGATCAAATGGAACTAGCCAATGTCTACAGAATATTTCATTCAACTCCTGCACAATATACAGTTTTCACAGCAACCCATGGAACTTTCTACAAAACTGATCATATCTTAGGGCACAAAGCAAGCCTCAGCAAATATAAGAAAACAGAAATAATACCAGGCATTCTATCTGATCACAATATATCAAAGCTAGAACTCAACAACAAAAACAATAGTAAAAAACCATGCAAACAGTTGGAAGCTGCACAACACATTGCTCAATGATCAATGGGTCATTGATGAAATGAAAGAGGAAATTAAAAGTTTCCTGGAAGTTAATGAAAATGAAAACATGACCTACCTGAACCTATGGGACACAGCAAAGGCTGTCCTAAGAGGAAAGTTTATAGCCAAGAGTGCATATAATAAAAGACAAAAACATCCCAAATCAATGAATTAATGCTACATCTCAAACTCCTAGAAAAACAAGAACAAAGAAATCCTAAAACAAGCAGGAGAGAAATAATAAAAATAAGGGCCAAAATTAATGAAATAGAATGAAAAAAAAATACAAAGAATCAATGAAACAAAAAGTTGCTTCTTTGAAAAAATAAATAAGACTGACAGGTTACTGGCAAACCTAACTAAAATGAGGTGAGAAAAAACCCAAATCAGTAAAATCAGAAGTGCAAAAGAGAAATAACAACAAACACTATGGAAATCCAGGAGATCATCAGAGACTATATTCTAATAAATTTGAAAATCTTGAAGAAATGGACAGATTTCTAGATACTTATGAACATCCAAAATTGAACCAAGAGGACATTATTCACTTAAATAGATTGATAACACAAAATGAATTGAAATAGCAATAAAGTCTCTCAAAAAAGAAACGTCCAGGACCTGATGGATTATCTGCTGAATTCTATCAGAACTAAGGAAGAACTAATACCAACCCTTCTTAAACTGTTCCGTGAAATAGAAAGGGAAGGAACACTGCCTAACACATTTTATGAAGCCAGTATTACAGTCATCCCAAAACCAGACAAAAACACCTCCAAAAAGGAGAACTATAGGCCAAACTCCTTAATGAACATTGATGCAAAAATCCTCAATAAAATAATGGCAAACCAAATCCAACAAAACATCAGAAAGATCATTCACCACAACCAAGTCAGCTTCATCCCAGGGATGCAGGAGTGGGTCAACACACACAAATCTATAAATGTAATACAGCACATTAATAGAAGCAGAGACAAAAACCACTTGTTCATCTCAACAGATGCAGAAAAAGCCTTCGACAACATCCAACACCACTTCATGATGAAAGCTCTAAGAAAACTAGGAATAGATGGAAAGTACCTCAACATTATAAAGACTATATATGACAAACCTATAGCCAACTTCAAACTTAATGGTGAAAAACTGAAACCATTTCCCCCCAAATCAGGAATGAGACAAAGGTGCCCACTATCCCCATTTCTATTCAACATAGTACTGGAATTCCTAGCAGAGCAATTAGGCAAGAAGAAGAAATAAAAAGAAAACAAATAGGCAAAGAAACTTTCAAAATATCCTTATTTGCAGACAATTTGATCCTATACCTTACAGACCCAAAAAACTCTACCCCAAAACTCCTAGACCCATAACCAGCTATAGCAAGGTGACAGGATACAAAAGCAACTTAAAAAATCATTAGCTTTTCTATACACCAATAACAAACAAATGGAGAAAGAATATATGGAAAAATTCCATTTACAATAGCCTGAAAAAAAATCAAATACCAAGGAGTAAACTTAACAAAGGATGTGAATGATCTCTACAAGAAGAATTACAAACCCATAAGAAAGAGATTGAAGCAAACTACAGAGGAGGAGAGAGCTACCCTGCATATGGATTGGTAGAATCAACACAGTAAAAATTTCTATACTACCAAAAGCAATCCAGATGTTTAAAGCAATTCCCATTAAAATCCCAATGACATTCACAAAGATTGAATAATCTACCCTAAAATTCATTTGGAAAAACAAGAGACCACAAATAGTCAAGGCAATACTCAGCAAAAAGAACAATGCTGGAGGTATCACATTACCTAACTTCAAACTATATTATAAAGCAATAGCAATAAAAACAGCATGGTACTGGCACAAAAACAGATATGAAGACCCGTGGAACAGAACAGAGGATCTGGAAAAGAATTCACACAACTATACCCAACTTATTTTTGACAAAGCTGCTAAAAATATACAATGGAGAAAAGACAGCCTCTTCAACAAATGTTGTTGGGAAAAGTGGTTATCTATCTGCAAAAAACTGAAACTAGATCCATGTTAATTACCCTGTACTAGTATCAACTGAAAATGGATCAAGGACCTTAATATCAGACTTGAAACTCTAAAGTTGCTACAAGAGAGAGCAGGAAACACTCTCAAAATAATAAGTATAGGCAAGGACTTCCTCAATAGAGCCCCAGCAGCTCAGCGACTAAGAGAAAGGATGGAAAATGAGACTTTATAAAACTAAAAAGCTTCTGTACAACAAAAGAAATGGTCTCTAAACTGAAGAGACCACCCACAGTGTGGGAGAAAATATTTGCCATCTATACATCAGACAAAGGACTAATAACGTGAATATACAGGGAACTCAAAAATCTAAACTCTCCCCAAATCAATGAGCCAATAAAGAAATGGGCAACTGAAATAAACAGAACTTTCTCAAAAGAAGAATTTCAAATGGCCAAAAAAGACATTAAAAATTGCTCACTATCTCTAGCCATAAAGGAAATGCAAATCAAAACCACACTAATATTCCTCCACCCCCCACCCCCCGTTAGAATTAACACCACTAACAACAGGTATTAGCGAGGGTGTGGGGAAAAAGGAACACTCGTATACTGCTGGTGGGTGTTCAAACTAGTGCAATCACTTTGGGAAAACATTTGGAGGCTTTTTAAAAATCTAAACATAGATCTGCCTTGTGATCCAGCAATCCCACTCCTGGGAATATATCCAAAGGAATGAGACACCAGTTACTCCAGAGGCACTTGGCACACCCATGTTTATTGCAGCACTATTCACAATAGCCAAGTTATGGAAACAGCCAAATGCCCCACTAGCCACAAATGGATTAAGAAAATGTGGTATTTATACACAATGGAATTTTATGCAGCCATGAAGAAGACTGAAATCTTATCATTTGCAAGTGAATGGATGAAACTGGAGAACATCATTCTGAGTGCGGTTAGCCAGGCTCAGAAGACCACAAATTGTAAATTCTCCCTCATATGTACTTTAGATCTAGGGCAAATTCAGCAATGTTGTCAAATTGGGTCATAGATAAGGGGAGAGCACACATGGGAGGTATGGGGCTAGGTAATAAACCCAAAACCTGATAGTATTTGATGTCCTCATGGCAGAGGAACTAATACAGTAACCTTAAAGTGACAGAGGTCAATATGAGAAGGGGATGAGAGACTAGTGAAAAGGTCAATTAGAGATGAATCAACTCGGGATGTAACACATTTGTGCATGGAAGCAATGCTAGGAATCTCTCTGTATAGCTATCCTTATCTCAACTAGCAAAAATGCTTTTTCTTTCTTATTATTGCTTATAGTTTCTCTTCAACAGAATTAGAGATAAGGGCAGAACAGATTTTGCCTGGAAGCTAGGGGGCAGGGAGAGATAGAGGGGGTAGGGGGAAAAATAGCCTAAACAATGTATGCACATTTGAATAAATAGATTTTAAAAAGAGATTTTAAAAAAAGACTATTTCAAAACTATAGGTACAATAGATTGTTAAGGAACACAAATTAGAAAAAGATTAAAATTTGGATATCAATATCATGAAGATTCTGAAAGGTGCACAATAGAGTTTTATATGCAATTATATTAAGTCATTATTAACTAAAAATAGCCTTTTGTAACTATAAGATGTTTTATGTAATCCTCATGATAAATATAAACTTAATCATATAATAGTTACATAAAATATAAAAAGGACTCAAAGCATTCAGCCATTGAATTTATAATAACAGCAATAAGAATTAACATTAAGAAATCATTGATAAAGCACTCAGAAAATAAATTACAAAATAAAAGTAGAAATTCCTTATCTATGAATAATTACCTTGAATGCAGTTGGTTTAATTTCTTAAATCAAATGACTGAATGGAATTAACACACATATACCTGCACACACATGTCCAATTGTATGCTGCCTCTCATTTTCCCAATAAGGTTACTCACAGTTTGAAATGGAAGAGATGGAAAACTATATTCCCATGCAAATTTAAACCAAAGGACACCAGGAGTAGCTGTACAAAATTAAACAAAGATTGTCATTATATGATGAAAAATGACATAACAAATGTAGAAACATATGCACAAAACATCAAAGAACACAAAGATTTAAAACACACATTGAATGACCTGAATTGAGACAGAGTACAATACAAGATTTATGGGGAAATTCAATACTTTATATTCAACAACAGACAGGTCATATAGACATAAATTCAGTAAGAATATATTAAACTTTAATTACATATCCAAACCAAATATATATAGGGTATTACATTCAATAACAGAATACCTGTTTCTCCCAATGATATGTCATATATTAGTTCACAAAAATATTTTTAAAAAATTTAATAAAATTGAGATTATACCAAATATGTTCCATAGTTGTAATAGTATAAAACTTGAAGTCAATGATAGGAGATATCTGAATGTATTTGTAAGCATGTGGAAATTAAACAACATGCTTTCAATCAATGAAATACTGATGACATAAAAATGTCAGTGCAAAAAGTATCTGAGACAAATAAAAATGGAAACATAAAATACTAAAATTTAGGATGCTGGCCACTGGTGCAATGGATTGATAAAACATTTATCTAAAGATCAGAAGATTCCAAACTTATAGAATAGAGCAAAAAAGTCTCAAGAGGGAAAAGTATAGCAGTAAACATCTGTATCAAAACCAAGAATGATTTCAAATTAAAAATCTAAAATAATCTACCAAAATAAGGTATAAAAATAACAAATTGACCAATAAGTGATCAGGAGAAAGGAAATAACAAGCATCAGAGAAGAAATAAATGAAATAGAGACTATCTGGTTATTAATTTTGTCAATTTGATTGAATGAGAAACACTAAGGAAATTAGAAAACTACGCATCTGGGTGCATCTGTGAGGGTGTTTCCACAGGTATTCAGATTATTGGCAGTTTAATCCATTGATAGATTCAACAGTTGAATAAAGTAGTTGAGAAACTGTGGACGGTAGGGCTCACTGGAGGAAACAGATCACTGGAGCTTGTCACTGGGAGCTGTCTTGCTCTGGCCTCTTCCCATTACTGCTTTGCTCTGCTTCCTGTATGTCCTGAGATGAGCTGCTCCACCACACCTTCACCTCCAAGATGAACTGAAACTTCTGAAAATGTGAGAAAAATAAATCTTTCCTCTTCTAAATAATTTCTGTCATGTATTTAGTTACTGTGCTGATAAAATTGGCTAATACAGAGTAGAAACACAGAATTTTGAACATCAATAAAATTGAGTTAGCTTTTTGAAAAGATAAATCTCAATAAACCCTTAGCTTGTATAACTCTGAAAAAAGAAAGAAAATAAATATAATAAAAAATGAGAAGAAGACCTTGCAGATTGGCCCAAGTGGTAGAGCACTTGCATAGCAAGTATGAGGCCCAGAATTCAAACCCCAGTACCACTTAAAAAAAAAAAAAAGAAAGAAAGAAAAAAAAAATGATAACAGCACAAAAGTACAAAGGATCATTAGAAATTACTATGTTGATAAATTGGTTAATCTAAGAAAAATTCATAAATTCCTAGATACTTATAACATACCAAGGTTGAAAAATAAAAAATCTGAGTGGAACAATGAGTAAAGAGACTGAATAATAAGAATTCTCCAACAAAAGAAGTCAGAATTACGTGATTAATGTCCATAATTTATGTCCCAGCTAAATCCTCCCAAACATTTAAAGAATTAATATCAATCATTCTCAAACTCTTTCAAAACACGGAAGTGATTTGAATTAAACTGGTTCCAAACTCGTTTACAAGGTTAGCATTTCCAAAATTCCAAAGATAGACTGGATGCTTACAAAACAATAAAACCCAGTAGTGCAGAACAATATGCTTGATGGACATTGCTATTATTTGGCTGTGGAATGTCCTCCAATGGCCCATGTTGCAATATCTTGGTCTCTAGCACTGCCCTACTGTGAGGTGGGTAAAGATCTGGAACCTAGTGGGAGGTTGTAATGTACTGGAGGCATTTAATTGAGGGTATCATTGGATGTCAGTTTCTTCCTTTCTGTCTTTTTTTGTTTCTTGGTTTGCATGAAGTGAATAGCTTGCTCCACTGTGCTCTGCCTGCCAGACTGCACTGTCTCACAACAGCTGCAATGAGAAATGAGCACTGGAAATGTTGCCAGGTGACCACAGCATGAAACCTCTGAGACCATGAGCTAAAATGAAACTTTCTTGTTCATCAATTGATGATCTTGAGAATTTTGTCAATATTATGGAAGGCTGACTAACACAAACACAGATGTGAAAACCCTCAGAAAAATATTAGCAAATTGGATACAATAGTATGTCAAAGATTATTTACCATGATCAAATGGCAATTACACCCAGGATGCAAAGAATGGTTCTATATACATACAGGTCTATAAATGTGACCCACCACATGAAGCATTGGATAAAACCATATGATCATTTAAATAAGTGCAGTAAAAAAATTTATAAAAATCAACACTTTGTCATCATAAAAACTCTCAAAAGATAGGTTAGAAATGGAACATCCCTCAAAAACATAAAGATCATATATGTAAACCTCACAGCAACTATATATGCAACTATGAAAAGATGAAAGATTTTCGTATAAGTTAGGAGAAGAAAAGGATGTGTAGTCTCATCATTTCTTTTCAACATACTTTTAGACTTCCTACACAGAGCAGTAAGGAAGAGAAAGAAATAAAAGACATCCTAATAGGAAGAAAAGGAAGTGAAATTATCTGTTTTCTGATGACATAATATTTAATATTATACAGAAAGTGCTAAAAACTCCACCAAAAACAGTTATCAACTTTGCTGACAGCCAAATTTTTAGAACAAAATTATTTGAACTTCTATGTACTAATCATTAACTCCAAAGGGAAATTAAAAAATTATCTCAGTTACAATAGAAACTGTCCTAACAAAAATACCCAGGAGTAAATTTAATTAAGGTTACAGGTTTTTATGAAACATATATTCTTATAATGAGGAAAGAAATAGAAGAAAACAAAAATGAATGGAAGCATACATGGAGTTAAAGAATTAATATGACATTGGTCTAGGTAGTGAGTCTTTTATGTACAATCTTGAAAAATCAGATAATAAAAAGAAAAAAGACAAGCTTCAGCACAAAAAACGAATACAGCTTGCAGAATGAAGAGGCAATCCACAGATTTGGAAAAAAATACTTGAAAACAATATGTGACAAGAGGTGAATATCCAAAATATACAAGGAGTGCAAAGAATTCAATAGCAAGCAATCCAGTTAACTGAATAAAAGATCAGTAAAGAACCTTAATATATATTTCTTGAAAGCAGACATACAAATGGTCAGCAGTTATATGAAAAATGTTCCACATCACTATAACAAATGTAAATTAAAATCCATATGAGATAGCAAGTCATATCTGTTAGAATGGCTATCTAAAAAAGATAAAAGATAGCAAGTGTTGGCAAAGATATAGAAGAAATGAAACTTTAGTACAGTGCTGGTGAGTATATAAAATATAGGCATTATGGGAAGCAGTATGGAGATTCCACAAAAAACTAAAATCAGCACTATGGTATGATCCAGAAATTCAACTTTTGAGTATATTTCTACAGTATCTGAAATCAATATGTCAAAAGGACATTTGCACTCACATGTTCATTGAAGTATAACTCACAATACCAAAAAAATATAGAGTAAACTTAGTGTCCATCGGTAGATGGATAAATGACAAATTTTGCTATTTCACAAATACAATAATATTCTATCTTAAAAAAGAAAGAACTCCTATCATTTGTTATTGATGAATCTAAACAGTATTGTGCTAAATGAAATAAGACATACACAAAAAAATGCAAGTACCAAATGATGTCACTTACGTATATATTTGAAATAAGAAAAGGTCAAACCCATAGAAGTAAAGAGTAGATGGTTGATACTAGAACCTGTGAGGGTGGAACTGGGAGTTGTTAGCAGGAACAATGTCTCAGTTAAATAGGAGAAATAAATTTTAAATTCTACTATACAAAGGGCCAACATAAAATAATAATGTAGCATATTATCTCAAAATAACTATGAGGTTAAGTTTAAAATGTCTCAACAGAAAATTATAATTAAAGTGATGGCTTTGTTAATTAGATTGATTTAACCATTCCATGTTATTTATATATATATACATCACAGTGTATTTCATAAACACAATATAATTACAATTTTTCAATTCAAGAGGACAGCAATAAAAAAGTAGAACTCTGGAATTTAAGATGTATAAGAATATAAGACTATAAAACCAATTTTTCATAGGAAATAAAGAGGAAGAAAATACTTCTTGATTCACTTTGTGTCATAAGACTAACACCAAATTATGTAAGAATGTGGCAAGAAAATAATATGTTGAAACAATATCCTTTATTTACATAGACACAAACTCCTAACAAAATGCTGGCAAGTAAATCCCACTCACAAATAAAAAGTGTATAGTAATATGATCAAAGGAAGAATTAACTTATTAACTTATGAAGGCAAGTTTGTCTCATTTAAACATGTTTTATCCTCTCTAAAAATGCATGTTGAAATTGAATACCCATTATGAGCTTTTCAATCATGTAGAAACTTAGATTCTGACTGTGGCATTAGAAGTTGTGACTTTGGGATTTGATTAGGATAAAGCATTAAGGTAGGATTCACATGACTGAATACTGGTGACTTCATAAGAAAATAAAAAAAGATAGAGAAACTTGAAGAAATGGCCACACTGCAAGTTGCCTGTTACTATATGATGCTACCTCAGCACTCTGACAAGAAGACACCATCACCAGAAATGTCGCCAAACCATGTACCACGACTGCAAGTCAAAATAAACCTGTTTCCTTTATAGAGTATCCAGTCTGTAGTACTATTTTATTAGCAAGAGAAAATGTAACAAGCCATCAAGTAACATTATTATAAAAGTATAAATTGTCTCAACAAATGCAGAATATGCATCTACAAATGATACTTACCAAATTTCAGTGAAAAAAAAAAAGACTATCAACAAACCATGAAAAAAAAACCTTTCTCATTGTGCTGGAATGTATGTGTGTGCTTGTGGCTGTTGAAGTATATATGTGCTTGTGCAGGAATACACATGTAGAAACCAAGAATAAATGAAGGGTATCCACTCTTGCTACTTGTTTCCTACATCAGAGGGCTTAACTAGTATGATAAAGCCAAAAAAAAAAGCCTAACATTTGAAAACATGTAAAATGGCATCATTTCACATGCAGAAAATTTCAAAGAATATACACATAATCACTAATTTCTATAGTAATATATCTAGTAAGATAAGTTGGACAGAGGGTCACTACAAAAATCAATATTTTATATTTTTGTAGCAGCAAAGAATTAGAAAAAAATTAAAGATATGTGGCACTAACAATGTACACAACAAATGAATAAACTGAAAAGAAGATGAGAACCATGCCAATGCTGGACAGTAAATAAAGGGAGAGATATACCACATTCATGTATTGGACGAATGTTATTTTTGATTCCAATTCTTTGCAAACTCATCTGTGGGTTCAATCTATGGTGCTCAAGATCTTAGGATATAAAACTTGATCAAAAATAATTAACTAGATCAATGCAAAAAATAAGATATTCAAAAATAACCCCAGCTTTTACTTGCAATTGATTTTTGAAAAAGCAGTAAGAACTGAAAAGCTATGTAGCATAATTAGTCTTCAGAGAAATGTAAATTCTACATATAAATGTAGAATATGTACATATACATGTAAATGCTACAATATACTGCTTTGTGCCTAGAGTAGAGGGAAAAAAAAGTAAAAGCCTGACAGCACCAAATGTTGGCAAAGATATAAATCAATTAAAATTCCCATACTTTGCTAAAGGGAGATAGTATAGCATAACTGCTTTGGAAAACTATGGGTCAATTTTATATAAAATCAAACATACATGTGTCTTAAGTAAAGATATTCCTCTGCTAGTATTTCATCTAAAAGAAACAAAAGTACATCCACAAGAACTTTTATAATAATAATTTTTATTAGGACATATTCGTTATAGAGGGGATGATTCCTAGTGACAATTCTGATTAGGCTCATATTGTACATTATTTACATTGCCCCCCCATAATCTCTCCCCGTCCCTCTGCACCCCACTTAAAGCAATTGCAAGAGGTTCCTTAGTTCTGTTTCATATAGGCATATGAAGTCCATCTGCCATATGCAATTACCTTAATCTCCCTCCTTCACCCTCCCCCCTTCCACTAGTACCCCCCCCAAAACACATTGTACCTATTTTACAGTCATGGTTTTCATTATTAATATTTAAGTTGATGTTCAATGGGGTGTTTCAATGTATACCCACTGTGGGTGTGTTTTACTTTCGTCTGTTGAGCCACTTCCATTACTCTCCCTTACCCCTTTTCCTCCTATCCCGCATTTTTCAACAGCTTTCAATACACATTTTATATTCTCTATCTTCACATCTTGTGTTATGTGATATTACTGATGCTCTATCATTTTATTTTCCTTTCCCTCTTCCTCCAAGTTCCATAGATTAGTTACACTGTTTACAAACATGTTCTAAATCTGAGTTTGTAAGTAATCATGCTTGGCTTTGTGTATATGTTTATCTTTGGATCTATCTTCCACATATGAGAGAAAGCATGTGGTTTTTGTGTTTCTGATCCTGGCTTACTTCACTTAACATGATATCCTCCAATTTCATCCATTTGCCTTCAAACCCCATATCATTATTCCTTATAGCTGAGTAATACTCCATTGTGTGTATATACCTAATTTCTTGATACATTCACCAGTTGTAAGGCACCTGGGCTGTTTCCAGAGCTTGGCTATTGTGAATAGTGTTGCAATGAACATTGATGTACAGGTGTCTCTACTATACCCTGTCTTATGTTCCTTTGGCTAGGTGCCCAGGAGCAATATCACTAGATCTTATGGCAGTTCTATCTCTAGTTTTTTGAGGAGTCGTCATACTGCTTTCCATACTGGTTGTTCTAATTTGCATGCCCACAAGTATTATAAAAGGGTTCCTGTTTGGCCAGCATTTGTTGTTGTTATTAGCATTGATTATGGCCATTTTAACTGGGGTGAGATGAAATGTAGGTATTGTTTTGATTTCTATCTCTTTTATAACCAGAGAAGTTGAATACTTCTTCATGTATTTACTGGCCATTTGTACTTCTTCCCTTGAGAATGTCCTGTTTAATACATGAGCCCATTTCTTCATTGGGTTGTTGATTCTTTGGAGACTGAGTTTTTTGAGTTTCCTGTAGATTCTGGACATTAGTCCCTTGTTAGATCAGTAGCTGGCAAATATTATCTTCCATTCTGTGGGCTGGCTCTTATGTCTGGTGATTATTTCTTTTGCTGTGCAGAAGCTCTTTAGTTTATGCAGTTCCATTTGTTTATTGTTTCTCTTAGATGCTGAGCCTTTTGAGTTCTGTTTAGAAAGTCAATCCCTATACCTATCTGTTCCAGGGTATTTCATACTGCTTCTTGGAGTTGTTTCAAAGTTTCAGGACTTACATTAAGGTCTTTGATCCACTTTGAGTTGATTTTGGTACATGTGAAAGACAGGGGTCTAGTTTCAGTCTTCTACATGTGGATGTCCAATTTTCCCAGTACAATTTGTTGAACAGGCTACATTTTCTCCATCATATGTTTTTGGCTCCTTTGTCAAAGATCAGTTGGCTATAGATGTGTAGGTTTATGTCTGGATTGTCTATTCTGATCTATTGGTCTTCCTGACAGTTTTTGTGCCAATACCATGATGTTTTTATTGTTAAAGCTCTGTAGTATAGTTTGATGTTGAGTATTGTGATGCCTCCAGCATTGGATTTTTTGCTCAGAATTGCTTTGGCTATTCATAGTCTATTGTGTTTACACTTGTATTTCACAATTGCTTTTTCTATTTCTGTGCAGAATGTCATTATAATTTTGATAGGGATTGTGTTTAACATGTAGATTGCTTTTGGTAATATGGCCATTTTCACAGTGTTGGTTCTACCAATCCATGAACATGGAAATTCTTTTCACCTTCTGATGAAGTCTTCGATTTGTCTTTTCAATAGTTTATACTTTTCATTAAAAAGATTTTTGGTTTCTTTCATTAGTTTTATTCCAAGGTACATTACTATTTTTGAGGCTATTGTAATTGGGATTGTTTCCCTAATTTCTTTCTCACCCTATTTGTTGTTGGTATATAAAAAACCTACTGATTCTATATGTTAATTTTGTATCCTGCTACTTTGCCAAAAGAGTTTATGATTTCTAATAGTTTTTTGGTAGAGCTTTTGGGTCTCTTAGGTATGAAATCATGTCATCAGCAAATACGAATAGTTTGATATCTTCCTTTCCTATTTGGATCCCTTTTATTTCTTGCTCTTGTCTTATTGCTCTGGCTAGGAATTCCATTCCTATTGAATAGGAGTGGAGAAAGCAGACATCCCTATCTTGTTCCTGAATTTAATGGTAATGGTTTTAGTTGTTCCCCATTTAGTATGATGTTGGCTCTAGGTTTGTCATATGTAGCCCTTATTATGTTGAGGTACATTTCTTCTATTCCTAGTTTCTTTAGAGCTTTTATCATTAAAGAGTGTTGGATTTTGTCAAAGACTTTTTCTGCATCTATGGAGAGGATCATTGGCTTTTCTCCTTGTTTCTGTTTACATGTTGTATTATGTTTATGGATTTATATAAGTTGAATCATTCTTGCATCCCTGGAATAAAACTGACTTGGTCATGGTGTATTATCTTTTTGACATTGTTGAATTCTGTTTGCCAGTATTTTCTTGAGAATCTTTGCATCTATATTCATTAAAGACATTCATCTATAATTCACATATCTGGTTACATCTTTATTGGGTTTTGGAATAAGTGTAATGTTGGCTTCATAGAATGGATTTGGTAGTGTTCCTTTCTTTTCTATCTCTTGGAAAAGTTTAAGGAGTATTGGTATTAGTTCTTCTTTAAAGGTTTGTTAAAATTGGGCCATAAATCCATCAGGTCCTGGGCTCTTCTTTATAGAGAGACTATTACTGCTTAAATTCCATTGCATGTAATAGAATTATTTAGGTGTTTGATATCTTCTTGGTTCAATTTTGGTTGGTTATATGCATATAGGAATTTATCCATTTCATCTAGATTTTCCAGTTTACTTGAATATAAAATTTCAAAGTACTCTCTAATGATTCTCTGGATTTCATTAGCATTTGTGGTTATTCCCCTTTTTCATCTCTGATTGTATTAAATTTGTGTTTTTCCCTCCCCCATTTTGTCATGTGGTTAAGGGTTTGTCGATCTTGTTAATCTTTTCAAAGAATCAACTTTTTGTTTCACTGATTCTTTGTATAGTTTGTTTGGTTTAGATCTCATTGATCTTGGCCCTGATCTTTATTTCTCTCTATCTGCTGGTTTTGGGTTGGGTTTGCTCTTGTTTTCTAGAAGCTTAAGATGCATCATTAGGTTGTTTATATTAAAAGTCTCTGTTTTTTTTTTTTAAATGTAGGCACTTACAGGTATAACCTTTCTCTAAGCACAACCTTTGCTGTGTCCCACAGATTCTAGTAGATTACATTTCATTTTCCTTGGATTCTAGGAAAATTTTATTCTTCCCTTATTTCTTCAGTCACCCATTGGTTTTTCAGCAGTGTGTTGTTCAGTCTCCATATGTTTCAATATTTCCTGGGGTTTCTCTTGTTGTTGAGGTCTAGTTTTATTCTGTTGTGACCTGATATAATGCAGGGAGTTATCTTGATTTTCTTGAATTTCTAGAGACCTGCTTTGTGTCCTAATATATGGTCTATTTTAGAGAAAGTTCCATGAGCTGCTGAAAAGAATGTGTATTGACTGATTGTTGGGTGAAATACATTGTAGATATCAACCATGTCTATTTGGTCTAATGTGTGGAGTAGCTCTGAAGTTTCTTTGTTGATCTTTTGACTGATGCCCAATCTATTGGTGACAATGGGGTATGCAGGACCCCCACTATCATGTTAGTGTCTATCTGTGCTCTTATGGCCTTTAGAGTTTTTCTTTTTAAATGTACATGGGTGCCCCTGTGTATAGTGCATGTATTTTAAGGATTGATATTTCCTCCTGATGAGTTATTCCATTCATTAATATGAGGTGACCTTCATTGTCTTGTCTGATTGATTTTAGTCTGAAGTCTACTTTGTCAGATATGAGTATCGCTACTCCTGCTTGTTGATGGGGTCCATTTTCTTGGAAAACATTTTTCCATCCTTTGACTCTAAGCCAGTGTTTATTTTTTTCAGTGAGGTGAGTGTCTTGTAAGCAACATGTGGTTGGGTCTTGTTCTTTATCCCACTTTGCTATTTTTTGTCTTTTGATTGGGATACATTAGTGTTAATATTGAGAGATGCCTATTGTTTCCACCAATTTTTATTACCCTGTTGTTTAGTTTTACCTATTTCTTGTTTACTGGTCTTCTTGCCCAAAGTTCATTCTTGAATCTTCCTGTATCACTCTAATTTTTTCTTCTATATGTAAAATCCTTTAAGTATCTTCGGTACTGCTGACTTGGTAGTCATAAATTCCCTTAGTTTTTCCTTGTTCTGGAAGGTTTTAATTTCTCCTTCAATTAGGAAGAAGAGTTTTGCTGGATAGGCTAGTCTAGGTTGGCAGTGTCTTTTTTCAGTTCCTGAATTATGTCATTCCATGATTTTCTTGCATTTAGAGTTTAAGTTGAGAAATCTGCTGTTATTCTAATGAGTTTGTCTTTACATGTGACTTGTCTTTTTCCTTTTGCAGCTTTTAGAATTATTTCTTTGTTCTGTGTGCTGTGTGTTTTGATTATGATGTGTCTGGGAGTGTTTCATTTTTGGTCCTGTAGGTTTCCTGCACCTGAGTGCTTTTCTCTCTCTCTCTCTCTCAAGGTTAGGATAGTCTCCTGCTATTATTCTATTGAATAGGTTGTCAATGCCTTCAGTTTGTATCTCCTCTCTTTCATTTACACCCATGATTCATATGTTTGTTCTTTTCTGTTGTCCCAGATAGCTTGTATGTTCTGTTCATATTTTCTTAGCTTTCTTTCATGATATTTTACTGTTTGGTCTAATTCTTATACTTTGTCTTCCATTCCTGATACTCTATTTTCAACTTGTTCCACTTCATTTGGTGATTTTTATTTGGGATATTGAGTTATTTATTTCAGATTGATTATTTTTCTGGGTTTCCATATCTTTATTGATTTCCTCTTTCATATCCTGGATAGTCTTTTTAATTTCATTCATCTGTTTGTATTCCCTTTGATCTCACTTAATTGTTTATTTTCATCCTCTTTGAGGTAAAAGACTAGCTTTTGTGTTTCTTCTTTGAGGTCATTAATCATGTTACTTTTGTTTTTTCAAATTCATTATTTGATATCTCTTCCTCTAAGCAGGTGTTTAGATCCATAGTGGTACAATTGACTCTTGAGAGAGAGCAAGCTGTCTTGCATTAAAATTTGTACCCCTCTAGTTGGAGATTTGAGGGTTTTTTTTCCCTCTGGAGCTCCAGCAGTTTTCTTCAGAGAGGGGTGTGCTGGAATGTGACCCATTGCAAGGTTCTTGTGGTGCAGCTTTCCTCTTTCCTCCCCTCAGCAAGGGGTTGAAGTTCCTGCTCTTTGATGGAGGTGCAGGGACTTTCCTGCAGTCATGGAGGGGAGTGCTGGGTCTCTGTGCACTGTGGGAGGCAGGCTTCCTAGCAACTGCAGAGTAGCTGATTGCCACTCAGTGCAGAAGTTAGGATTCCACCTCTTGAGCAGGAGATATGGGACTCTCCTAAAGAGAGGCAGGGGCTCCCCAGCTGTCAGGCACAGTGGGGAGTGCTGGGCCTCTTTGCACCTCAGGAGGCTGGCCTTCTGGTGCCACTCACTGAGTAGTAGGTTACAGCTTTTCTCCCCTCCGTGGAGTATCTAGCATTTTTGGTCTGTAACAGGGAAGTGGGAGCTCTCCTGTGTTCGGGAACAGAGGGAAGTTCTGGCCTATTTGTGCCTTTGGGAAGCAGGTCTCCTGACACCCACAGAATGGTAGATTACTACTCAGAGGAAGAGCTGGGTTCCTTCTCTTTGATAGGGCAGTGGGTCTGTCTGGTGAGAGGCCTTGGTGGTTAGCACTGGGCCTCTGTGCTCTGTGGGGAGGCAATCTTCCTGTCACCAGCAGAACAGCAAATCATGGAGCCTGAGTTTCCCTTGTCTGTGTGCCAACAGACTACTGGAACTGAATGGTAAGTTGAGGGTGCTTGTGGAGCATCAAACCTGGCAGGCTTGAGTTATCTTTTGCTGACAGTATAGCAGAGGCCCTGGGGTCTATTTCTGTTGGGTTTGGACTTCCAGAAGTCATAGCAACTGCTGCAGGCATGGGGGATTCAACCCTTGGACAGCAGGACTTCTGAGGCCTGTTAGCCAGGTGCCAGCTTCCAAGAGCCACAGGAACTGTGTGTCATGGGAGAACCAAGTCTTCAGGCAGTGGGAATTCTGGGGTCTGCTCACCAGGCATGGGCTACTAGAAGCCACAGCAGCTGCTTCAAGCACAAGGGTACCAAACCTTTGGGCAGTGGGAGTTCTGGGGCCTGCTTGCCAGTTGCTGGCATCCAGGAGCTACAGGAGCTGCTGCAGTCAAAGGAGAAGAGCCTTTGGGCAGCAGTAGCCCTGGGGACTGCTTGCTGACACAAGCTCCCAGGAGCAAAGTACAGCTGCTGTTGGCATCAGGAACCAAGACTGCTGGCTTGCACCTTCTGTTAGCCATGGAGCACCAGGACCCCCGGATCCTGCTTATACAGGTGTCCTCATTTTCCTGGCATTTCAGGATGAAGGTAACAGATCATGTAGTTGAAGGGAGCATGGAGCCCTGAGCTTCTGTGTGTGCTGGGAAGAAGGACTTACCACCAAATGAACACTGAGTAATGGAGCTTGGAGGCCTGCAGAGACTTCAGGGGCAGGGGATCAGGAGTGTTGAGCTGTGAGTCCTATTCTTCTCGTGGTTAGTTACTTTTCTATTTGTGGATTCGGAGAGGGCTTTGTATCTTGCTGGTTATGGGACCCCATGGGTGCTTTTGGGGGCCCCTAGATATCTTTCTTTGGGGTACCTAGTCAGTGCTGGGATATAGGGATGTCAACAATGTGCCATCTTTCTTCTGTCCACAAGACCTGTTACAAGAATATTTAATCCAACTTTATTATAACAACCTCAAACTGGTAATAACAATATGAATATATGTATGTACAACAATAAAGACTGGTATATTTGAAGAGTATAATGCCAGTTAGCACTACAGTGGAACAAATTACCAATACAAAAAACAACATGGATGAATCATAAAAATGTTCAGTGAAAGGGCAAAGAACATATGTTCTTTTCCACTTACATGAATTTCAAAAACAGACAAAATGAAAAATAATGAATTGTAATAGAAACCTAAAATGTTGTCATTTTTAAAAAGAAGGGCAAGGACATGAGAGAGAATCAAGGAAAGTTTGGGGACATGGAAATATTCTCTTTTTGTGTGTGTGTGTGTGTGTGTGTGTGCGTGTGTGGTACCAGGCTTTCCACTTGCACAGCAGGTACTCTACCATCTGAGCCAAACCTCCAGTCCATTTTGCTTGGTTATTTTGGAGATGGGGTCTTGCAGACTATTTGTCAGCTGGTCTTGAATTGCAATTTTCCTGATCTCAGCCACTCAAATAGCTGGGATTATAGGTGTCAGTTTCTGATGCCTGGTTGAAATATTCACTATCTTTATAAGAAGCATAATTTACATGGGTTTATGTATTTGTGGAAACAAATAAAATGTACACTTCATTCCTGTGCATTTCACTCTAAGCATTTTAGATCCTCAACTATCTAGGTTATTTAAAAGAGAACTTCTTTGTTGGGAGGAATATTGAGTGCCCAAGGGATAATATGTAAGAATTCTCACCTAGCATGGTGATGCACATTTTTAATCCCAGACACCCAAGGCTAAGCGGGAAGATTGAAAATTAAAGGTCAGCCTAAAATACATAGTGACATCATGTCTTAAAAAAAAAGAATTCTCATTTTCATAACTTTTGAAGTGTTTGTATTACTTATAGAAAAATAAAACAAAAATGAGTTAAAATTTCTCTGTCAAAACCACACAAACTTCATGAATGTAAAAATAAAACACTAAATAATACCTATACATGATATGAGCTTCCAGTGAGGCAGGTAAAAAGTGAGAATAAGAAGGCAGACACAACCTTACATAAACATGGTTTCATAAATGGCAACAATAACAGATTTTAGAGAGTACCTAGATTTCCTGAAAGCGAGGGCTACAATTACAATCAATAAAGTAAAACTAGGTTGTCTCACTTACTGTAAAAAGTGCATCAGATTCTGTCACAAAATAAGACATAGCTTTGAGACATACAAATGTCTTACATAAATCCAAAAAAAAGAAAAAGTTTTACAAATAAATAAATGGACTCAGAATGCACAAAGAGCACAGTCTATTATTAGTACTGGATGTGATGAAATTGAGCCCAAAAGATAATTCATTAAAAGTAAAGAATATTAAAATATTAAAAAATGTAACTCAAAATGGGAACATTACATGTTAAGTAAATATTTGAATTTACATAATATAGAAAAAATATTTCCCAAGTTAAAACCACAGAAAATTAAAGTCATGACACTTTTTTTTATTCATTTATTCATATGTGCATACATTGTTTGGGGCATTTCTCCCCCCTCTCCCCTCCTTCCCCCACCCCCTTTGCTTCCAGGCAGAACCAGTTCTGCCCTTTTCTCCAATTCTGTTGAAGAGAAGACAAAAGCAATAATAAGAAAGACAAAGCTTGTTTGCAGTTGAGATAAGGATACCTATACAGAGAGATTCCTAGCATTGCTTCCATGTACAACTGTATTACAACCCGAATTAATTCATCTCTACTTGACCTCTTCACTACTTCTGGTCACCATCCCATATTGACTTCTGTTGTTTTAAGGTTACTGTATTAGCTCCTGTGCAGTGGGGACATCAAACACTTTCAAGTTTGGGGTTTCCTACCTATCCCCATTCCTCCCTTATGTGCTCTGCCCTTAGCCTGTGACCCAAGTCCAACAACATTGCTGCATTTGCCCTACATTTAAAGTCCACAGATGAGGGAGAACATATAATTTTTGGTCTTCTGAGCCTGGCTAACCTCACTCAGGATGATGTTCTCCAGTTCCATCCATTTACTTGCAAATGATAAGATTTCATTCTTCTTCATGGCTGAGTAAAGCTCCATTGTGTATAAGTACCACATTTTCTTGATCCATTTGTCCATAATGGGGCATTTTGGCTATTTCCATAACTTGGCTATTGTGAATAGTGGTGCAATAAACATAGGTGTGCAAGTGCCTCTGGAGTAACCTGAGTCACATTCCTTTGGGTATATCCCTAGGAGTGGGATTGCTGGATCATATGGCAGACCTATATTTAGATTTTTAAGAAGCCTTCATATTGTTTTCCAGAGTGGATGCACTAGCTTGCATTCCACCAGCAGTGTACGAGAGTTCCTTTTTCCCCACATTCTCACCAACACCTGTCTGGCAAATATTTTCTCCCACTCTGTGGGTGGTCTCTTCAGTTTAAAGACCATTTCTTTCATTTTTGAGAGGAGATTAAGGTCTCCCTTAATTCACAACTAAATTCTCCTAATTTTGTACAGACTACAGAAGAAAAAAAATGACTAAAGATACAGAGAATTGAATTACTAATAATTAATAACAAAGACGTAATTATAGAATTCAGAATTCTTAAACATTAGGCCACATGTGAAGAGAAAAAGTGTGCTGTTAAATCTCTTCATTGTCAACCTCAGGAATCAGCTGTCCAAGCTGCTTTAGGAAGTCTTCTCAGATTCACTTTGCCTCAGTGAAGCAGAGGAGGTAAGTTAAGAATCACACTATCGAATCATATTTGTAAGAAGGAGACTGTTTCTGATCCCAAAGCAGTAGAACAACAGTGGAGACTCTCAGACACTAAAACAAACAGATTATGTAAGGAACCTAGGAAAATGGAAAACCCCAGGTGCTAATGCTTTTGGAAGTCAGAAAATAGGATGCCAGTTTCTTTGGTGATCTGCTAATAAATATATGCTTTATTTCTGAGGACTAGGCATCTGATAAAGTTACAAAAGCAAGTGGCATTAGCTTAGATGTGGTGGCTGCTCTACATAGCAAGAGTAGATGGGCTTATATCAAACCCATATTGGACTTCAAAACACTGAAAAGATGGGACAGAACTAGATTTAGGATCTACCCCTGCATTCCCTTCATAAGCAAAACTTATAAAGTCTCTTGAACTTGCTAGATGATGGAGCTTACATAGCCATTATTACATCTTTTTTGTTTGTTTGTTTGTTATTCTGTTGTCTTGCCTTGATACAGATGCTTTGAGCACTTGGGTGGTTTACTAGTTTTCTATTGCTTTGTAAAATTTACTACACACGTAGAAACATAAACAATATTTCTTTATTAGTCCCTAGTTCTATTACGTCAGAAAGCCACCTATAGAATGTTTGGATTCTCTGATTAGTATTTCATGAGACTGAAATCACATTGTGTACAGATTACGTTCTCCTCTGATGTCCCAAAATCTTTTTTTCAAATTCGCTAAGGCTGTTGGCAGAATTAAGTTCTTTGGGGAGATAGGACTGAAGTCCCAATTCTTTTCTTATTTTCAGCAAGGACTCTGCTTTGTTCTTTGAGGGCTCTCTCATTTCCTTGCCACAAGGGCCCCTCCAACTTTTAAGTGAACAGAGAATTTTTCTTGCTCAGAATTGTCCTCATACTCAGCTCTCTGATTTCCTTTTCTATCACTAAATAAACTTCTCTGCTTTTTAAAGGTCTTTGTGATTGGATCAGGCCCAATCACACAATCTCCATATCTTAAAGTAAAATAATTTGCAATCATAATCACATCTTCAAAATTTCTTCAACATTGTTACCTGGATTAATATTTGGCTGCGTAACTGGGAGAAGATGCTGGTATAGTTAGTTTAGAGAATCCTGATGGCAACCTTTCAATTCTTTCTAATATAGATCATGAATAAGTTGAATAGACAGTTATTTCTTGAATTCAACAAAAATAAAATGCATATCCAAGAATACTGTATATATGGCAAGATTATCCAGATTGCACAGTTGAAACAATAACTCAGAAAATATATTTGATTTTCATAGAGGATATCTGGTTTAGGCAGGTGTGTTATCCAATGTCATCTCTAGATTTGACATTCCTGCCTGCCTAGTGGGAGCCATTGGTGCTTGGATTTTAACTGTGGATTATAGAAGTTTAGATAAGAAAGTAGCAATGTTTTCTCCTTTTTCCTGATTTCTTAGCAATGTTGCCACTTCTGAAATTTAGTATTGCAGATTTATTCTTTAGATGTCTCTAGAAAGGAAATCAAAGTCAATTTGCCCTTACTACAGAACTTTGATGAGTTGGACAAACTCTAATAACAATGTAAACTTTTGGAGTGTGTACAATCTGTACAAAGATGACTTTTTGATAATGGCTTCTGCTGAGAAAACTGCTTACAACACTGTATTGAATGCCATATAAACACCACTGACTGAAGATGAATGGACTTTGATAAATGACAAAATCTATGACCCTACCACTTAAGGGAGATATCTGGACTATAACCCAAAAACATTAAAGGCAAATTGTTAATAACTACAGAGGAAGTGCAGTGCT
This sequence comes from Castor canadensis, assembly GCF_047511655.1. Taxonomy (NCBI): domain Eukaryota; kingdom Metazoa; phylum Chordata; class Mammalia; order Rodentia; family Castoridae; genus Castor; species Castor canadensis. The sequence goes on along the minus strand of NC_133392.1, from coordinate 101,568,232 downwards.
TAATTAGTTTCTTTGGGTTTTGGACATAGCACATTTTATAACAGCCTGTATATGGAGTCAACAGATGTTCAATTTTAAGTGGAAACTCTTATAGCATGTAGCATCAAAAGAAGTATATGTAATAGTAAATTAAGTTCAGTCCTAGAATCCTCTATATCTTTTAAACCACAAGGAACAGATAATTGGGAGATTTGTCAAATCTCTACCAGTACTCATCTTCTCTACTCTTATACTTGAGAAACTCTTCCCACTCACAGGTCAATGACCACAGACATTTTAAACAGGCCTTTAATAAAAGCAAAATAAATATATATATATATATATAAAACTTATGATTCCTCATTCAATCTTCTCATACCGCAATGAAACTTCAGATTAAGGGCTAAAAAATTACCTTTAATACCTTATTTACCTGCTCACTTATTAGACATGGAGAAAAACTTGTCTGTTAGTCCCCCAGACTCCTGGCTCATACAGTATCTTTCATGGTACTACTTGATACATCCAAAGACAACAGGGACATAAGTAAAGCAGTCTGCCTCTTAATTGAATAAATTCAATGGGAAAGCATTCATCATTTTTTTTTCTTTCATTTTTCTTTTATTATTCATATGTGCATACAAGGCTTGGGTCATTTCTCCCCCCTGCCCCCACCCCCTCCCTTACCACCCACTCCGCCCCCTCCCTCTCCCCCCCCCCAATACCCAGCAGAAACTATTTTGCCCTTATTTCTAATTTTGTTGTAGAGAGAGTATAAGCAATAATAGGAAGGAACAAGGGTTTTTGCTGGTTGAGATAAGGATAGCTATACAGGGCATTGACTCACATTGATTTCCTGTGCGTGGGTGTTACCTTCTAGGTTAATTCTTTTTGGTCTAACCTTTTCTCTAGTACCTGTTCCCCTTTTCCTATTGGCCTCAGCTGGAAAGCATTCATCATAATTACAAGTAACCATTAGTCTGTGGGATTGGGTACCATGCACAATGATTTAAACTGCTAATGATGTTCCTGGCCATAAACTACATTCTGAGACCAAGTCATGGACCAAACCAATGACTTACTTATACAGTGAAAAAACTAAGTTACAGGGACCATATTGCTGTGAACTTAATTTACTCACGAACTAATCTTTATTTTATGTATATTCCTGCCAATACAATGGTGGACACAACTGGATTTCTGAAGCCCATCAAGCACTCATAGTGACCTTGTGTGCAAGACCCACAAGATCTATTCATAATCTACCTCAATAATGAGAACTACTCTAAATAGCTGGAAGGCATACCAGTGTATTATTTTGGCATATATCATTGCCCTTGTTTTGCAAACTGTTATCTTTGTGAATCATCCCTGTTTCCTCAACAAATACCTTTTTAAAACCAGAAGATTTCACTGTCATTAACTACTTATATGCTTCTAATGGCCATGCTCAACTATGCCTTTGTTAAACTCCTTGAAATTCAGAAGTCAGAGTGTATAAAATGAAAAGTACTTAAAAAATAAATCAAAGTTACCTCTCTTAAGAACAAGCAATTCCTTTCCCCTTTTATTTCTGCTGCAGTCTGTGAAAATTGATGGACTGATCAATTGCTGAAATCAAAAATAGTGATAGCTGGGCTACTGGTGTTCTTCAAGAGGTTTTATGACCACCTTCTCTGCTTTCCATATTTCCCTACGGAACTTATTATTCTTGACACAGTACAGTGTAATTTATCCCACAGGATATGGTGAATGAAGGAGAGGCAGAAGGAATGTGAATAATTCTCTCTCTCTTGCTTGCTCTCTTGCTCTCTCTTACTCTCTCACTCTCTTTCATTCTCATACATATATGGTGGCCACACATTTTCTTCTCCAATTACTTTGGACAATGATTCATAAAGAAAGGTCTTTGTAAGTTTGACATCACTCTCTATTAAGATGCATGGAATCTATATTCAGGTCAAACTCTAGGCAACACTATAAAAATTACCACTGTCACACATTTTCTAGGAAAAAAATGAGGTGATTATATTTAACAAGCTCTAGAATCCAGAGAATGAACTGAACAGAGACAAGTTTGTATGGATCTTGAAGTACCTTTTCTTCCTTCTTTACATACTTTAGAAGAGAGCTGAGTCAGTTGGTCTAATCCAGTCTATGGAAAAACAGGAAGACTTATGGCTGGCTCATGGTCACATTGCTGGTAGGTAAGACTACACTACATCTTTCAATATGCAGACCTTGGCTCTTTTTACTTAGAAAAGCAATATATACCTAGTCCTTCTTAGGCAAGCATGTGAATATATCTTCTGATTAGATAATTTAGAAAATTAATAAGATAAAGCAGAATATATCAGACAGAAGGAATTAGTGAAGTCAAAGAACATATTATTAAGTTAGAAGACAGAAAAATAAAAAATAAAAATAAAGTTACACTTTAAACAAAGCATAGGTAAACTACTAAAAACATAGGTAAGGTAAAGTTAGAACAAATAAAATGGTTATGTGAAGAACTCATCATCAAAAGAGAGGTAATTAAAAGAATAAAAAAATACTTGAACCACTTTTATTTACCACAATGGACAATATATAATTTGCCAAAATTAACTCTAGAGAGTGTAAGTATCTTTGCAAAATGATTACCATAGACCAAATGGAGACAATTAATGTGGTGTGGAGAAAATTAAATTAGTATGGTCATATGTACAATTCTATAAAATCTTTTTAAAAACGAATCTAATGTTCCTTAAACTCTTCTCAGGCAGATTGTACTAATGAATGTTCAAGTTATTATTATAAAATGAGTATACCGTGTCAAAAATTGACAACTACTACCCATGAAGGTATTACAAACCAAGTTTATTTCTGAATCCCTATTAAAATGCCTTAACAAAAAATTTTATCACATAGAATCACAAAGGAAAAGACTATTACGTTGATTTTTAGTAGATTTGGTTACAGAAATGGAGGATAGTTCAGTACAGGGAAAATTATCATTTTAGTTTGGCAAATTAATACTCCAGTCTCTCTTGAATCTATTCCAGTTAAGTATTTACCATCATCATTTCCCTGAAATAGCACTTGTGAATGCTGCCAATAACCGCACAGTCCTAAAACAACAGTTCTCAGTTCCTATATTTCTTAACATTTCAGCAAATCAGCTACATGCGAACCACTACATGCCGAGCTAAGTACAACTCTGATCCAAGTCATTTCTTCCCCAGATTATGGCAATAAGCTTCCTGCATTGCTCCCTGCATTCCCTGTGCTCTTTCAATATAATCTCCATTAAAGAATAGTCTGATCTTTAAAAAAAAGTCAGCTCATCTTACCTTTGTTAAAATTCTCCCTGGCCTCCCATCTCACTGCGCAACATTTTCACAACCTGGTACCTCGTCAAGTATTGATCTTACTTCCTGCTCTTCTCCTCTTGCTCTTTTTTGCTTCAGTCATGTGAGACCCCTTATTTTAAGGAGAAAGTACAAGACAAGCATCAGGAGCAGAGGTGTGGGCAGAAAGATCCCATTCTGGAGTTCTCTCATCCCTCATACTCCAAAGCCTGTCTATCTTGCTCTCGGGTTTTTGGTTCAAAGCTGCTTTTTCCATGAAGCATTCCACAGGGTTTTAGGCACTGATGTATTTTCAGTACCAATATAATGATAAGTATCTGTTGAGTTGATTGAGTTAATAAAAATAAGCATGGCAAAGCCAGGTGTGGTGGCACACACCTGCAGTTCAAACCAATCTGATGGTTGATGTGGGAAGGTCACTTGAGTTCATGAGTCCAAAACAAGCCTGGACAAAATAGGGAAAACCTATCTCAAAAACAGACAAAATACAATGGTTGTACATCAAACATGTGGAACTTGTTAGGGTGAACAAAAAGAAGCCACCTTTGGATTGGACCCTCACCTTTGCAGGTAGTTTGCTGACATCCCTCTACCTAATGGAAGGACTTGACAAGGAAAATTTCTGTCATTTTAATAACTATTTACTTTCAACCTCTGTCTCAAACCTAACATTTCAATGACTATGAAGTCAAATTCTCAGACTGTGTCATTAATCTTAAGAAAACTCTACTGTCTACCAATCACTTACATATAAGCATTAAAAGTTATTTTGAAAATTATAAAATTAAAAGAAGATCAAAGAAGAATTGTGTAGCCTTATTTGCTGAACAAAATAATGGGTTAATATACATTGAAGGAGCTGAGCATGTTTTTAACATATCGTAGGTGCTCAATTTTCTTGCAATGTGAAAACATATCTCTTTCATCACATATCCTTCTGGATAAAATCATAGATGAGTTCTCATTTGGACTTTTTTTTTTATGGGTGACTATTAAAAGAGTAGTATTTTGTGCTTTAGAAAGATCAGTACTATTTTCAGGCTGGCTAATTTTTATCAGAAGAATGACTCTTTTAATAGTCTTCTTTTTAATTTTTAGCATATGTGATAACATTTACATCATATACTATTGATACTTTCAGGTATCATAAATACGATGTATTCATAAATACAAAGAGAGAAGAAACAATTAGATAAATGATGACCAATGTTGTCATGGGTAGGAAATTTTAAACGTAGAACAGCAAAATTCACTTGAGTTTATTTAAGTAAATTTGAATTCCTTTAGAGCTCCTTAAAAATACCCCAACAAGAAAACTTTAATCAGATGACTCTAAATTAATTTGAAAGTGTAGGAAAAAGTTTTATATATACACTACTCAGATATTTTAAAATTTAAGGATAAAAGTGACTGACATTTTGTTGCACTGAATTTTAGAAACATCTTTCATTTGAAAATATTTCCAGACATTTAACAAGTCCAAAATGTGATAGGATTTATCTTTTCCCAATTTAGATGTCTGATTTTACTAATGAGGCAGGGCTTTTCATTTGAAAGTGTTTCCATTTTGGATTTATTTTGGCTTAATCTTCCTTCATTTCAAAGCAAGGACGTAGAGCACTAATCATGACATAACTTTCTTTTTCCTCTTGTCTTGTACTGTGAATTTATTCATTACTTAGATGATTGTGGTCCCTGAGAATACCCATCAGTTGTTGAACTTTTATGTAATTTATTTTAACCACCTGCTTCCTGACTCTTGATGTTCAGTCAGCACCAAGAACAGAAGATATAGTTTTTCTTTTTTCTTTTCATACCCCTAAAGAAAGAAATTTTCTTGATAATATTCATTAGAAGCCAAAAACTAAAAAATAAAAACCTAAAAATGCAGATATCAAATAGTAATCACATTTACCTGTTGTTTGAAAGTAATTGAGTTCTTCTGGGAAACTATGTTCTAACTTTAGTGTGTGTGTGTGTGTGTGTGTGTATGTGTGTGTGTGTGTAATTTTTTTTCTTAGAACCAATAAACTGTAATATTCTGGGCATAAACCAACCATTCTGATAATCTTCCCAATTTCACACCTGCCTTGAGTTGCATTATTTCAACCAATGTAACTTTTGCATAGTCCTATCCCAGATATGATTAGATGATTAGAAATGACAGTTACTTTTAAAAGACCAGTAGAACAGGGTTAGAAGAAGGAATTTATAGAGAAATGCTCACAGCAGGACTAATTGCATTACAATGAAAACCTTCCTCAATTATTTCATAATTATTTAGTTGCCTAAATACAAAGATTTAGAAAAGAAGGAGCAAATTTGAAGGTGAGATACACTGAGCAAGCACATTCATAAAGGAAATTATAGGGTCTGTTGTAAGTGGCTTGTAGCACAAAAGCTAAGTGACCCTAGCCAAAATCCTATTGCCAGTGCTTTTGTGTTTTTCTCAGTGTTTTCTGACAGTGAGCTGGTAGGCAGAAAGATTGACTCTCAGTTCATTGACAGACCTTTATTAAAAGAGACATAGAAAACAATAGCCTATAAGACACATTTCCCCATAATGTAAAGTAATGATAGTAATGGAAGGAAGCCACTTATATTAACATTGAAAAAAAGGAAGTTACATATAGAACATACAAAAAATTCATTATTGAGTTATAAAATGTATTACAAAATCAAGAAATTTCAAAATCAGCTATCAAAGCATGATATTGGAATGTGTAACAACTCCATAATTTGTGGAAGATTAGGTATGTTTTCTTCACAATATATGGTTTACAGCATGTCTGTGATTATTAACTTTTCATTAGAAGACATAATTGAAGGATAATACAGTACTCTATCTCACCCAGAAATATTTAACAATGAGAACAAAGCAAGGTAAATTTTAGCTTTTAGTCTTTTGGCATATATTCATTTTATAGTGGTTTTCCCACTGGGTTTTCTAAGGTACAGTGGGTAACACCATGGCAACGTTTATTCTGTAAGACTTTCTGGCTACCAATTTCATGATTGTCTGCTTGTTTATCACATAACCTAGTGAGGCAGAGCAATCAACAAACAATTCATAAACAGTACATTCTTGTATGGCAAACTGAGATACCAACCATACTTTATTGTATTGGTAAAATAAGGTGTTTGTTTGTTTTCACATGTTGAATTTACTCCTTTAGAGAGCTGCTTTGGTGGAGTGGTGATAGATCACTGGACTCAGACCATAACAACTGGGACTCAAATTGTAGTGACATCTTAAAAGTCATTTCATCTTCTCAAAAATTTCATCCATACTTTTCTCATCTACAAAAAGTGCCTTAGTTTCCTTTCCAATGATAATGTTATGGAACATCTTGTAATGATAGTTAACAAATCTACAAGTAAATTAAATGAGCTGTTTTATGAAAATGTAGTTGTATAAAAAGAATAAAGGCAAATGAGAAAAGGAATGTGTGCACAAAATTGTAAGTGACCTGTTTCTGCTGGTGATCCAATATTACCATAACCATAAGGTGCTTAGCAAGAATCTTAAACCCAGTAGCCATTATAAAATACAAAAATACTTTGAATCAGAGGTTCTCAACACGTCCCAGGAACATAATGACAGCACCACTTGCAGTTGAAAGATGGGGGTCATCTTCTTTCATTCTGGTCTTCCATTCTGTTGCCAGATTCATGAAGTTTTGTGTGTGAAGACTTACTGTAATTTTACTAACCTCTGTTCTTCTAAAGTTTCCCTAATAAGACCTTTTAAATACCAATTAGCATATGTTTCCACTTAGCATGCATACTGATTTAGAAAATATTTCCAAATACGAATATGTCAAATTTTTACCAAACTTTGCATAGCTAGTTTGATAACAAAGTAAGAACTAGCACCCAGTTGGCAAATCAAGTTGTTTATGAGGGATCAATAACAACCACATCAATGTCTTATAGCATATTGAAAGAATGGCCAATAACCCTACACTGTTAAGTCATTCAGATATTTGTGTTTTCTTAAATTCCAATAAGCATAAGAAATCACTGGACTTACAGAGTTTTAAGCTAGAATGGAGTATATATTATATAATTTAATTATACATGCTATGTAATATTCTCTGCACATTTTAATAAATCATCATTTTACATTATAATTTGAAAAAAAAAGCCAGGATATATTCTCTTGGTTTCTGCAGTTTGCTGTTGCCATGTACCAGTTTAATGGATCCCAAAGATAAAGGTGTCTGATATCCCTTCCTCAGAGTCACACTTCTTAAGAGTACTCTGCTACAAATATGTTACTTTCACCTAGTAGAGTGGCCATGATAAAATAAATATAGTTTACTAAGTATTCTTGGGAATTTTTTTTATGGCTAGCAGAAAGAGATACTGACGTTCTTATTTGAGATTATGAAGCTGACTTTTTCAGGGAAGTAGTTGCAAATGGCAGAAGACAATTTTGATAGAAAAGTTTTAACCAGTGTTGACAATATTTATTGACTACTCGTAATATATACTAGAAATTGTTGGGAAATTGTGAAAGTAAAACTTTTAATGAAGAAGAGATGGTAAACAGTAAATGCCTGCCTACCAAAGAGTAAGAATGCTTAATTAAATGAATCAGAGGTATAAATACTGCAAAGACCTTAGTTTTAGTGAACACTAACCCAATACTGCATGATGGCAGAAGGCAGGAGAAGGCAAGGAACATTAAAAGTCCATCTGTACCATGTGGAGCCTCTTCCTTCTGATTCTGTGTCAACAATGCTCCAGAATCCTATAACATGCTGATAGTTACTTTAAGAGACAAAGAAATAGATGATGTCTGAAGATGGAAGGAATAGTCATACAGATTAGGAACTTGCACAAGAAATGTGGACACCAAGGAGATTTTCAGGATTCCTGGTAACAGAGGGCTGAGGAAATAAATGACTTGACCATTGACAAATGTTCCTTACACTTCTATGTTTATAGTAGGAGGCAATTAATAGTTAATCTCAAATACTTCAGCCTCTCAAGTCTTTTATCTGTTAATTAATAACTATGAATTCTTGTCAAGTCACTTAACTTTCCTGAAACTCAATATCCCAATATACAAAGCTGAACAAATGGAATATCCACCTCATAATATTATTGTCAGGATCAAATGAGAAATCCATGTAAAGCAAACAGAACTGTGGTAGGGAAGCAGTTGGGAACTGAGTAAATGCCAGATCATTTTGTTCAGAAGTTATGCACCATGCTCTCCATCTTCCATTCAGTTTTGTTTGATAAAAGTTTTCTGGGTTCAACCTACCTGAGAATAGATGCATGTTTCTATCAGTCTCCTGAAAATAACCTTGGTTTATATTGTTTTAATGTTAGCTTCTTCATCAAGCTCTATTGCTCTAGAAACCATGAATGCATTATTAATTCATTCTAAAGGCATTGCAACCATGACTATGTGTCAGTTGCTGAAATAGACCCACATTGTTTGCAAACACTAAAATCACATTAAGAGCCTGTACTATTAATAGCAATACTTATGCAGCTCCTTTCCTCTTTAAAGCACTTTATAAACATTAACTAATTAGTTTTTGCATTATTTTTAGGTAGGTAAATAATTGTTAGCTCCCAGTTTGAGGAAACCAAGGTTGAGGTTAAGTGCTTTGCTAGCTTAGGGCAAAAGAGTAAGCTAATATTTAATTCTCAAATTAGTGCATTTTAATTTATATTTATTTTGGACACTATATTGCACTTTGATGGTAACTTATTATATTATATTATGCTATTGGTACTTTATAGAAGTTGAAAATATTAAATTCTTTGATGGTTGAATGAAAATAGGTAGGAAAAAACTAGAAATGTTTATCCCCAAAGCTATGGCACCAACTACTTATGGGCCATACAGTCAACTAGAAAGCATTTCAGGCATTTCATTTGGCATCTGCTTTCTATACACACACACACACACACACACACACGTACACACATTATCTTATTTTCCATAATACAATGTTAGGAATCATATGTCATTCACTTTTATGTCTCCCCAAAGTATGTGATAATCAGCTACTAACCCAGGGTGTGATAAAAGTGTTTAAGAAGTAAATCTGTCCAATAACCTCCCAATTGTTATTTCTTCTGCTCTCAACACTCATATTGTCCAACTATATATTGTTAGCCAAATTTTAAGTAATTGCACATGACAAACAAAATCATTTATCTCCCTTGTTCAAAGACACAAATGCCTCCACCTTCTAGGCCTTTGCTTTCCTTTTCTGAGAACTTGTAATGTGGAATTCATTGAAACATGTTTTAACTATAGCAATTAAAACATTGTAATATGATTATGTATATGTTTTGTGATTTTTCTGATAGAATATAAATGATATATATCAAACTAAATGTTGATTCTCCATGCATGAAACAATGTAAGTGCCCTAGAAATATATGGTAAATAAAGAAACAGGAATAGAAATAAAAACAGCAAGCTACCTCTTTCCAAGACAAGTTTTCCTACTGTCGTATTACAAGTGAATTTACTCATGTTTAACTTTGGTGTTCACCAAAGGAAAATCTGTTATTTGTTTACACATAGGCTTTCTAATCTTATCATTTTTTCCTAATACTCATACCATCAAAATCTCTGGCCCTTCTCTTATCTCACTGTAGGCAAATTTCTATGAGAGTGTAGCAGGGAGGAGGGCCAGAAAAGAAGCAGGCAGGTCTGTGTTCTGATAATGTAGCAGAGGGTAGGGGATGGCATAGCAGAGAGATAAAACTTAAAGAAGAATCTAAACGTGAAGAAGGTCATGTAGCATTGGGTGGTGAAGTAGCCAGTAGAGTTGTAAGTGACCATATATGGGTTAAACCTTGCTTTTTGCTTCTGTAACCTGCTTCGAAGGGTATATAAGGAAAGCCCTCTTTGTTCTCAGGACTCAGCCTGTGCACTAGAGTCTGCTGAGTCTGTGCCAACACAATAAAACGTTACTTCCTGCAGATCTCCCTCAGTGTCCCATGTCTCTGTTCGAGAATCCTGCAGCAAGACCAGATATCTATTGCAGGAAGAATTTAATAATAACATTTTAAGTGTAAAGGAATTCTTTTAGTAGAAATTACAGACACAGGATCCATATTATTATTTGTCACTACCTCTGTATGAAGACAAGTAGGTTTTCACTTATTTTACTAGTTACCTTACCTGAAGAAATAATTTCTTAATTTTTGTGTCATTTATTTTTTGGTGGCATTAGGGGTTTGAACTCAAGGCTTTGTACTTCTTAGGAAGGCATTCAATGGCTTGGCCATTCCTCCAGTACTTTTTAATTATTGAATGTCTTAAACCAAGTAACAGGATGCTTTTTTGGTGTTCTAGAAATGGCTATTTGAATTCAAAGCTGGAGAGAAAAAGGTTGTAAGTTTGATGAGGCTGTGTAACAACTGTAGATCAGGGGAAACTTTCAGAGATACCAGTTTCTAGTCTTATGGAGAATTCCAAGCCAAGTAAAATGAGTTCTAGGAGAATTACAGAGACTTATTGATACCAAGAAGTCAAGTAATGGTTACCACCTTTCTTTTATTTTTTTCTTTTATAAAAATATTTTTATTGTTATACTGGATGGGGGTACATTGTGGCATTTACAAAAGATCTAACGATATATAAAATATGTCATACTTGAATGCACCCCTTCCATCATTCTTCTTTTCTCCTTTATCTGTCCCTCCTCCCTTATTCCAGGAATAGTTTCAACAAGTATATTTTTCCATTTACATGTATGTCTATACAGTATTTGTACTATATTCACCCTCCCACACCCTTCTTCCCTCTTTCCCAGTGGTACTAACCCCTAGGCAGTACATATTCTGCCCTCCTGTTCTCTGATTTTGTAAAAGAAAATCAGTGACATTTTGCTTGTTTAAGATAGCTACAAAGGGAGTTTCCATGTAGCACTTTTAAGTATATATGTATTGTAATCTGAATTGGTTTATCACCTCTATTTTTCTTCTTTCTACCTTAGTCCCCTTCTTATGGTGATTTCAACAGGTTTAAAAATTCTGTATTAATTCTTGTATAGAGAGTATATCAATCATATTCCCTTTCTTAACTTCGTTCTTTTATCCTCTCCTTCTCCTGTGTAGCTGCCTTTTATCATGACCTGTTTTTCATAATATTTCTGTATTTGGATCAGGTCTATGTTCCACATATGAGAAAAACCATGCTTTTGGTCTGCTCAACTTGGGTAATTTCATTTCAGATGATATTCTCCAGTTCCATCCTTTTACCTGAAAATGACAAAATTTCATTTTTTTCTTTATGGCTGAATAAAATTCCATTGTATATAAATACCACATTCTCTTAATCCATTCATCAGTAGTGATGCATCTTGGTGGCTTCCAAGATTATGTGTTATGAATAATGCTTCAATAAACTTGGGTGTGCAGGTGACTTTATTATAACCTGACTTACATTCCTTTAGATACATCCCTATGAGTGGATATATCTAGGAGTGGAGTTGTTAGATCATATGGAAGATCTATTTTTAGGTTTTTGAGAAGGCTACGTACACTGTTTTGTATAGTGGTTGTACTAATTTACATTCCTGCCAGCAGTGAACAAGGGTTCCTTTTTTCCCACATCCTTACCAACGTTTGTTATTGTTACTGTTAGGTCCCTGGCATTCTTGGAGCCAGTGGAAGGTCCCGAGGCTAGCACCAAAACCAGACTCCCTGATTTATGACTGCTTGTTTCTTATTGCCTGATTGTTTTGTGGCTTGCAAAACAACTCAGGAACTTCCAGTTACTCAACTAGCCAGGCATGTGGACCTGCTCCATCTGGTGATCGCAGATAATAGGAGACAAGAGACTCTCTCCCTCCCCCATGGCTTGGCCCCTCCTATAAAGCCTACTACCCATTTTCAGCCAAGCCACTCCACTCTGAACCCAAAAAGAGTGGCAGCCCTGTGGTCTGGTTCCAATAAATCTTTCCTTTCCACATGTGGTGTGGTCTTTATTCAGCAGTACCTTACAGTGACAGGAGTGAGATAGAGTCAATGTGATTTTGATTTGCATTTCCATCATGGACAGGAATGTTGAGCATTTCTTCATGTACTTTTTAGCTACTTGGACTTCTTCCTTTGAAAAATGTTTGTACAGTTTAGTTGACTATTTCTTCATTGGGTCATTGATTTTTTTGTGAGTTTAGTTTTTTGAGCTCCCTATATATTCTGGTTATTAATCCCTTGTCACCTGCATATCAGGCAAAGATTTTTCTCCCATTCTGTGGGCAGCCTCTTTAATTTAGGGACCATTTCTTTTGTTATGCAGAAGCTTTTTAATTTCCTGTACTCCCACTGGTCAATCTTTTCTGTTAGTTGCTGAGCCATTTGAGTTCTATTTAGGTAGTCATTGCCTATGCCTATTAATTCCAATGCATTCCTTGCTCCTTCCTTCACTACATGCAGTTTCAGGTCTTATATTAAGGTCCTTAATCTACTTTGAGTTGATACTTGTACAGGATGAAAGATATGGATTTACTTTCAGTTTTCCACATGCAGATATCCAGTTTTCCCAACAACATTTGTGGAAAGAGCTGTCTTTTCTCTATCATATGTTTTTGGTTCCTTCATCAAAGATATGAATCAGGTGTGTAGATTCATATCAGTGTCTTCTATTCTGTTCCACTGGTCTTCATATCTGTTTTTGTGCCAGTACTATGCTGTTTTTATTGCAATAGCTCTGTAGTATAGTTTGAAGTCATGTATTATGGTACCTCTAGTGTTGTTCTTTTTGCTCAATATTACTGTGCTATTCACTGTCATTTGTGCTGCCAGATGAACTTTTGGGTTGGTTTTTCAAGGTCTGTGATGAATGTCATTGGAATTTTGATGGGAATTTCATTGAGCATGTAGATAGCTTTTAGTAATACAGACATTTTCACAATAATGAGTCTACCAATCCATAAGCACGAGAGATCTTCCATCTTCTGTAGTTTTCTTCTGTTTCTTTCTTCAATGGTTTATAGTTTTCCATGTAAATGTTTTTCACATCCTTTATTAAGTTTATTCCTAGGTATTTTTTGAGTCTTTTGTAAATGGAATTATTTCCCTATATTTTTTCTCAGTTAGTTCATCATTGGCATATAGAAAGGCTACTGATTTTGGTTAGTTGATTTTGTATTCTGTTATTTTGCTGAAGTTGTTTATGGTGTCTAGGCACATTTTGTGGAGTTTTCTGGGTCTTTTAGGTATAAGATCATATCATCTGCAAATAAGGATAGTTTGATTACTTCCTTTCCAATTTGTGTTCTTTTTATTTCTTCTGCCTGTCATATTGCTATGGCTAAGAATTTCAAGACTGTGTTGAATAAGAGTGGAAAGAGTTAACATCCTTGTCTCATTCCTGACTTTAGAGAAAATGGTTTCATTATTTTCCCCATTTAATATTATGTTGGCTCTATGCTTGTCATATTAGCATTTATTATGTTGTAGTACACTCCTTCTATTCCTAGTTTCATCAGAGCTTTTATCATGAAAGGATGTTGAATTTTATCTAGACTTTTTCTGCATCTATTGAGATGATCATGTGTTTTTTGCCTTTGCTTCTGTTGATATGCTACATGTTGATATGTTAATAACCGTGCATGCCTGGGATGAAACTGACAAGATCATGGTGTATGAGCTTCTTGATATGCTGTTCAATTCAATTTACCAAGATATTATTCAGGATTTTTTGCTTTTGTGTTCATTAAAAAGATTGGCCTATAATTTTCTTTTTTTGTTGTGTCCTTGTCTGGTATTGGGATGAAGATAATACTGGCTTCATAGAATGAGTTTGGCAGTGTCCCTTCACTTTCTACTTTGTGAGAAAGTTTGAGTGTTGGTATTAATCCTTCTTTAAAGGTTTAGTAGAATTCAGCAGTGAATCTGTCAGGTCCTGGACTTTTCTTTTTTGGGAGACTTTATAGCTGCTTCAATTTCATTGCTGGTTGTAGATCTGTTTAGGTCATTAATATCCTCTTGGTTCAGTTTTGGATAGTCACATGTGTCTACAAATTTGTCTATTTTTTCTAGATTTTCCAATTTATTTGAACATGGGTTTTTAAGGTAGTCCCTAATGATTCCCTGGGTTTTCTCAGTGTTTTTTTCTCTCCTCCACTTTTTCATTTCTAATTTTATTAATTTGGGTCTTTTTCCTCTACTTTTTAATCAGACTTGCCAAGGTTTGTCAGTCTTATTTATCTTTTCAAAGAACCAGCTTTTGTCTAGGCATCAGTGGGTCACACCTGTAATTAGCTACTCAGTAGGCAGAGGTCAAGAGGATCACAGTTCAAAGACACCCCAGGCAAATAGTTCATAAGACCCTATCACAAAAGAACCCTCCAGGAAAAAGAGCTGGTGAAGTGGCTCAAGGTGTAGGCCCTGAGTTCAAACCCCAGAACAGAAAAAAAGAAAATTCAGCTTTTTGCATGATTCTTTGTATGATATTTTTGGTTCCTATTTCATTGATTTTTGTCCTTATTTTTATTGTTTCTCTCCTACTTGTTTTGAGTTTAGCTTGTTCTTGTTTTTTTGGGAGTTTGAGATGCAGCATTAGGTCATTTATTTGAGATCTTTCTGTATTTTTAATATAAGCATTCATTGTTATAAACTTTCCCCTTAAGACTGCCTTTGCTATGTTCCATAGGTTCTAATGGGCTGTGCTATCATTCTCATTAAAGTCCACAAAAGTTTTGATTTTCTCCTTTATTTACTTAAAGACTGATCATGGAGCAATGTGTTGTTCAACTTCTAATTGTTTGAGTGTTTTCTGCTGCTTCTTTTGTTTTTGAGTTCTAGTTTTATTATGTTTTGGTCAGACAGTATGCAGCATATTATTTCATTTTTTTTTTTTATTGTTAAGACTGGCTTTGTTGCCAAAATTATGGTCTATTTTGGGGGCAGTTCCATGTACTGCTGAGAAGAATGTGTATTGTGCTGTTGCAGAATGGAATACTCTTTAGATGTCTATCAGGTCTGTTTGATCTATGGGGCCATTCATTCTAGAGTTTTTTTGTTGATATTTTTTGTCTTTCCTTGTTGATTTTTTGTTTGGCTGGCTTATTTGTTGGGGACAGAAGAGTACTGAAGTCTCTCACTATCACTGTTTTGGGGTCTATCTGAGTTTTTAAGTCCAGTAGCATAAGTTAAATGAGATTGGATGCACAGACATTAGATGCATATAAGTTAGCAATTATTATTTCCTCTTGATATATTGCTCCTTTTATTAGTGTAAATGACATTCTTTGTTCCTTATGACTAATTTCAGTTTATGTGATATAAGAATTCTTACTCTTGCCTGTTTTCAAGGGCCATTAGCTTGATAAATCTTCCACCTTTCACCCTAAGGCAATGATATTTCAGCTTGTAAAATGGCTTTGTTATAAACAACAGATTGTTGCATCCTCCTTTTTAATCCAGTTTGCCAATTGTTGTCTTTTGTTGGTGGAGCTGAGTACATTAACATTCAGTGTTAACATTGAGAGGTATGTGGTGTTACCTGCCATTTAATTGTTTTTGCTGTGTAAGGGTGTGTGTGTGTGTGTGTGTGTGTGTGTGTGTGTGTGTGTGTGTGACTAATTCTATGCTACCTTTTGATTACTTGTCTATTCTTCTCTTGAGGTTTAATAATTCCCATCCTTTCTGGGCTATGTTTGTCTTCATCCTCTGTATGTAGGATTCCTTTCATAATCTTCTGTAGTGGTGGTTTAGTGGTCATGTATTGTTTTAATTTCTGTTTACCATGGATGATTTTTATTTCTCCTTCAGTTTTGAATGACAACTTTGCTGGGTAAAGTATCCCAGGACTGAAATTGTTTTCTTTTAGAGCTCAAAATACCTCACTCCATGCTGTTCTTGATTTTAAATTTCTTGTTGAGAAATCTGCTGTTATTTTGATGAGTTTACCTTTTATGTGTTATTTGATTTTTGTGTCTTATAGCCAGGCTTTTCTTGGAGGGATCATCTATCTGGTGTAGAGGGTTCTGTGAAGTGGTCCTCTGAGAAGGTGATAAGTGAACAGTCACCAGTCCCTATTGCCTGCATGGCAAACCTAAGAGCTAGAATTGAGCTTTCTGGTTGAACTTCTTTTCTTTTGGAAGTTTATCAGTTTCAACTAACTACTCCCACCAGGCAGAGGTTAAATTTTTCATCAGTTTATTTGGCCACCAGTTTTGACCAGGAGGTATGCAATCTGCTGCTTAGCTAGCCTATGTGTTTCCCTCCTGAGTAGATGATGTGTCATGCTCATCCAGTCAGTCACCTCCAAGACGCTCAGGAAGGCAGGAGTCTGAGGTTCTGTGTCCATGAATTACGGTAGCTTTGGGACACTCCAGATGCTTGCAGAACTCCTTCTGTAGTTCTCTACATTTTGCTTTGCTCTTCTAAGAAAAGAGAAAAGATGGCAAAAAAGTCACAAGGAATAGTGACTTTCCAGGGGGCAGACAGGCAGCTGCTAGTTTGTAGCTCCTGGGTTTCCAGGTCTGTTATGTGTTATAATGAGAAGTATTTTTCTGGAATCATGGAGCTCAGGGTTCCAGGGTGTATCAGTTATCCTCCATCTTTTTAAAAGCTATATCATTCCTTTTAAATAGAGAAGTTTATAGCATTCCTTCTGATCTACTTTTTGTGACAGAAGAGAATAGAGAAAAGACATGGGTAGAAGGTAGGGTCCAGAGTGGGAGCACTGTCTGAGACTACGTGAAATGAATGCATAAGTTTCATAGGAGCCATGTAGATACTACCAAGGTAATCATTCCTTATCCATGTTGCAGAAGAGATCATCTAAAAAGACGACTCTAATGGCAAGAGGATATGCAGTAGACTGATAAACTCCAAGGATTTGGAAGTGCTGACTTTTCACAGGACCTGTACAATTAAAAGGTCCATTAAGTGCATCTGAAGAAGCATTTGCTGCTCCTGCCATGTTAGTGAGGCTCTCAAGTGCTGGTGCTGCCAGTTGCTCACTGATACCCAGACAAAGAAGAAGGGAAGTTAGTGAGGAGCACTCTATATCATGGCTTACATAAAGCAGACCCCACACAAATCCGCTGTGGTAGAATACCCAGGAAACAAATGGTACAAAAACCGTTCACAAGAGTACATCCTCTACTGGAGGGATGAAGAAATTTCATCATGTTGGTACTTATTGGTACTTACTGCACTCTGTGAGATTAGATGCTCTGGGAGGCCCACTGAACTCCTGATTACAAGCTCCCCTTCCAACATGATGTGAGAAATGGCTCAGGATCAAAACAGATCTGTACTTTCAGAATGCAAATGTTGATGCTTTGCAGGAGGTCAATGAGGCCTATCTGGTTGGCCTTTTTGAAGTCATTGACCTGTGTGCTGTCACACCAAACCTGTAACAATTATGGCCAAAGGTATCCAGCTAACATGCAGCATAGGTGGAGGACATGCTTTTAAAAGTCACTATGGTGAGAAACATTTTATTCTCAAAAATTATTTTTCTCTTCTTCCTGTTATAATATTAGATATGTTTTCCTTCATGGGGCCAAAATGTATCTAAGTACATGACTGTGAGTGGAAAAATAAGAGACAGAAATCGGGTACTGGCAGTTTTTCCATTTTCATGTGTATGTGAAATTTTATGTAAATGATGCAATGTAGAGCACTAATGCAAGTCCAAATATTTCAGCAAATGAATTTCTAGTACCTCAATTATAGCAATTATAAATCAGCCTGTTAAATTTTTCTGAACAATGCCAGTATTTGGATTTTTAAAAAATATGTGAATTTCTTATTGATGGCAAAAAACAAACAAAAAAAACCCAATACATTTTTAAAAGTTCCCACACAATTTGGTTGCTGGCAATAAAGAAAGCTTGGGTGTTAGAGCAGCAAAATAAAAACACAAGAGAACAGATAGAGTTTTTAATTAATTAAATCCCCATCCATCAGTGAGGAAAAGAATGCAGAACAAAGGAGGGCAGAAAAAAGAAAAGCATGCCATGTCCCATTATAACTGAAGAGGTGGAGTCCTATCAATTACTACAGTTAAGGGGCCACAAGGGTTCATACTCTCAAGTGTTTTCCATTCCATAACAAATTCACCCTTGCTAAGAAGTCCTGCAATTTTTCTTCACTGTGTCCAACCAGAGTAAAGCAGACAGGACTGAAACGGAAATGTATGATATGCGCCTGAAATATCACCAATAGCCTAGAAAGTCAGGTCACGAGAGCATGGATGAAAGCAGTAATTGGAGAAAAATAAAACAAGTGCACATTTATATCCCTACTGAATTTGGACTGTTGAATAAACTGGACTGAATGGTATTTGGTAATGACTCAACATATTATCAACTATTTTTAATATCAAATTCTTGTAACCTTTTAATTGAATAAGAAGCCACTTATCATGCCCCTGAAAAATAATAACCCCTTTTCACTTCCCATCACAGATAGCATGATACTTTTCCTTATAATGACTCTTTAAAATCATTACTTTTGGTAATGTCAAGTGTCTTCCTCAGTGTCCTGCCTATAGTAAATATGTGATTCAACAAAGGAATAAAAATAAATAAGCAAATAAACAAATATATAATTTAATAGTGTGTGATATAAGATTACATTAGAATATATGTATTATTCTTATTTAGTAAATATATATTACTAAATACATATGTATTATGTATTATTTAGTAAATTGTTAACCATTTTTCTATAGTCGCCAATAAAAGGGTACTTTCACATTACCCACATCCAACAATATGGCTTCAAAACCCTTTTATCTTATCCTATTCCTATCTTTATACTTTCAATCTCTGTGCTAAGGATTTCAAGGACACAAGAAAATAAAATCTTATACTATGTCAAGTAGAGTTCTTGAAACCAATGAGTCTGAAAGACAGTCTGTCATGGGTACCCTTGATTGTAAACAGGATATGGTATATCTAATTGCTCATATCTGGTAATAGTTCTGTAATAATTCTATTGCTATTTCCTTTATTGAGTCAAAAATCTGCCTAAAATACCTTTAAGATATTTTCATTTGTTTTGTTGTGCATTTTGAAATTACTGTTACATTTATCAGATACTTATTCCATTATAAAAAGGGAACAATCCAGGCAATGTAGCCAGCTCTCAGGAAGCACAGTAAATTTTCTTCACAATAACTGTGTTCCTCTTAAGTGTGAGGAATACCAAAGGGGCACAGATTTTGATGAAAATAACAGTGATGACTCTTGAATAAATTTAAAAATTATGAGATATGGATAAAAACAAGCCTTTCCAGTAATCAAGCAAAAGCCTTATTATTTAACACCAGAGTGATACAAGTTCAATGCATTCAAGTTTAGAAATATAATTGCAGCAAATTCAAGAAGATCCATATTTTTCTAAGCAATAAATAGAGTCGTTTGTTTTTCCTTCTCTGAAGGACATATGGGTTGGTGTTTAGAAAACAGCTGCAACAACTCCAAAAAGATAGGCTCAATATCTCAGAATACATGTTTTGGGTTTCTCTAAGTGGACTAAATGAACAGCCAGTGCCATTTCTCTGTCCCCAGGAAAAGGATGTGAATGAAGTTTCCTTTCAGACATCTGTGAATATGAATGATTAAAGTGATTCAGACAATAGAAGAATGAAACCTCCATTTGCAGATGTCAACTTCAAAATAAGTGTGGAGTTGACAGCTTTGTTTTTATCTGTTCCACCACCTAAGAATAAGCAAATTGATTTTAAAATAAGGAAGCAATATGTTTATTTTCATGAAAAATACCGAACCAAGTCTGGACTCTGTATTTTTGTTTATTTATCCAGAGTCTGAGACACTACAACAGTATTATTTTCTATCACCATAGTGTTGATTTTATCTTTAGCAGTCAATTGAATGCAGATATGTGAACAAAGAGAGGTCTTGGTAATACTGAGTCTCAATTAATTTCATAGGTTTTAGTATCTCCTCAGGATTATTACTTTAAATTCATTTTTCTGAACTTCAACTTGATTTGGGATACTTTCCTTTTCAGATTGTTCCCACTTCAACTATACCAATATAGCTTTCATCGTTAATAAATATGTAGGATGTTCTGTTTTTACAAACTTCAATTCTTACTATTTCTATGATAGACATCATAAAAATATTATTTTGTAGGTTGGAAAGTGGGATGGTGTAACAAGAGTACTTTCACCTTACTTCTTAAGATATTAGTAAGATTGTCTGGAATCCAGTTCTAGTAAATTCCCAGTGTTTCACTATTTTTACCTCACTTCCATCTCTGGCTTCTGTGGAATTGTCTAAGTTTTATGTCCTACAGCTGTTTTCCTTATCACCATGCCCATACCTCATTTGAAGAGTAGTCAATACCGGCAGCTGTATGTAATAGAATTTTAATGGAAACTAAGGTGCAATAGTTACATGGCAGCAAATAGAACAGAAATTGAAAATTAAACATTAACTCTCCCAATGTTTAAAAAGACACCAGATTTATTTTGACCAATTTGGGCCTCAGCATTCCAAAATACCCCTTGGTTCTCACTTCCACCTCACATCTCTGCCTTTCTACATTCTTCCAAATTTATGCATATTCCTGATGCAGAAATGTTTGGCAATTTCTTCTTTGCCTTTCTCCAAACATACTCTTGAATTCTTACCTTATTTTTCCAGCAAGAGTGATGGATCTATTACCAGAACAAGAACTGTTTTATCTTTAGGAGCAATTTTGATGACATCTGTTAATAAAATAATTTTCCTCACAGCACACTACAAAATAAGCCTCATCCTATGCCATTCCATTCACTCTTCTTATGTATTGACCTTTTCCCTTTCCTGAGGTCACACCAACTTCATTTCCTTCTTAGACTATGCATTTTCAGTGTTTTCCATTTGATCTATTTAGCCAAAGTTATTTTCATGGCTTGCATCATCTTGCAATTTAAATCCTACCTCAGACAATCATTCTTTGACCATTCTATTTAAATAATACTAGTCCATGTTAATATTTTTTATCAGTTAATGCTGTGTTTATAGCACTTATTCTTACATAAAATCATTTTGCTTGTATACTTTTATTCTAATTTATTTTCTGGAGGTAAGGGAGCAAAAAGGGTGTCATCTCTTCCATATACCACAGTCCCTGCCACAGCAAAAGTGACATCAGCGTGTCTCCACTACCACCCACATCCACGCATGGATCCCAGCTACTCCTTCAATCCATATCAGTCATTCCACACTCGAACCCTGTACAGGAGTTTCAGATTCTCTTAGCTGTAAGTCATGGGCCTTCATCTCAGATGAAAGCGTGATAGAATTCTAACGGTGTATGTCTTTCTACTTTAATTTCATAAGAAAATAGCAGGATAGTGCATCACGATAATGAGCTAAATGATAAATATTCAAAATATAACAAAGGGAGCTTAATGTTAGCAACAAAAAATGTAGAAATATCAGCAAAAAAGACTACCATAATTTAATGTGAAACATAAAACATTGGGCCCAAAATTCAAATAACTATGTTATTTGCCTTGAATTTGAAATTTGATATTAGAATTTCCTCTGGCATTAGAGGAGTTAACATAGCAAAATTTCTTTTACAATTGCATTTTAACTAATATTTTACATTTCTAATTTTTTAATTTAAAATGTGCCTGTCACAAATCTAAAGATAGAACTGTTTTATATTTTCAGTCAGTGCAAAGCATGGAATTAGATGTTATTGTGCTTACTTCTTAGCTAAAGCAATATTTAAATGATCTCTACTGTAGTATTGATACTATTCTTGGACATAAAATTATTATTATTTTAATATTTGGATTTTAAAATCAGGGAGTATTTTTCATTAAAAAACTGTTACTTGCTCTGAAGCATCAAGTAAGAAAATGGAACAAAGTCACAGCATTTTACGAATTCAAGACAGTTATTAGATGAAATTAGCCAAAACTATTTCTAGATTAGAAAACCTAGCAATTTGTATATATTATACACTGATGGAATTTGAAGGTTGTAACTATGCAAAAATACTTAGTTCATGATAAGATCCTTGAAACAGACCTATTATTGAAACTCTACCTGAACAGTTCATTTGTATTCATAGAAGTTATAGAAGTAAAAGGGGATAGACAATTACTAGGTACCCCAGCAAGAGTAGGATATTCCCTACATCATTGTTTAGAGGTTTGAGTTCAGTATGTGATCAGGCCCAATTTTTGCCATTTTGTCACAAATCCCTAAACTTACCTTTCATTCCTAAGCTTTGGAAAAGGTGCAAGCAATGCTTATGCATGCACACAAGTAATGATTCTCACTTGAGTCTCCTTGGCTGGTGATTTAATGTATCTGTGCTGCCCTAAGTTATTAGACTGCACTATGTGCATTTGAATAAAGACATCTGGCGTTTCCTTATCATGCCTGGTAACCATTGTGTGCCTTTGAAATGATGAGAAAATGGCTTCATTATTGCAAGTCCATCTTTACTTATGTTACAATAATGACTAACATTTATTGAGCAATTACTCTATGCTGGACATTTTGTGGTTGTTAATATTCATAAGTATTTAATCTTAAAAATAAACTAAGAGGTTGGGATTTTTCTTTCTATTTCAGAATCAAGAAGAAAGAAGTTTAAAAGTGAAACAACTTATTCATGAACATAATGCCAGAAATTTCAGCAGAGCTAAAATTTGGACCTAGGCCTCACTGATTTCCAGAGGACATGTTTGTAACAGTCTATAAAACTGATTTTTTTAAAATAATGTAATAGACATCTGGTCTAAGTTTGGAGTTTCCATTCATTTGGTGCCAAATATTGAGGTCTTTTCTTAAAAATTCATTGTAATGTTAATGAATTTATCAGACATTAGAGAAATCATAAAGGTAATCACAAACAGGCAGTCAGTAAATTTTTGTATGATAAGATCTGTCATACAAAACAAAGACATCCTGCAGCACAGCCTCTATGGCTGCTTCAAACCAGATAGAAGGCAAAAGGAAGTGGCTCTACACTGTGTTGTTATAATCTAACCCCGTTACAAACAGCCTCTATCTTATCAAACCAGTCAAGCAAGATTTCTAGAAGAATCCTTTATATTAGGAAACATAATCATTTTTCTGCCCTCTTTTTTTCAATAATTAAGAAAAAGAACAAAGAAAAGACAGGTTAAGTGGAGCAGCTTCAAAAACATCTCTTTGGCAAAAATCCATAGCTAGATTCCTAATGATGACTACCTATTTAGATACTGCAAGAGGATTGTCTAAGTAGATAGTGACATGATTCACTCACAATGTTTCAGGACATATAACTATATAAATCAGGCCCCTTTATATCTTGCATTTTTTTCTCATCGTAATTTCAGCATTTGCTGTAATTTTGGAGATACGAATTACATATCTTTTTGGTAAAGCACTCTGAATTCCCAGGTATATGAAAGAATTTTTTTTTACTGTATATTTTCATTTTTTTTCTTTATCATTAAAACCATCTACCATACTGGGTGCCAGTGGCTCATGTCCATCATCTTAGTTATTTTGGAGGCAGAGATGAGGAAGATCATGGTTGGAAGCCATCCTGGCCATATAGCGCTCGAGACCCTATCTCAAAAACACCCAACACAAAAGCTGCTCAAGTGGCACCTCCCTAGGAAGTGTGAGGCCCTGAGTTCAAACATCATACTTTTGGAAAAATAATTTGCTTTATTATTACACAGAAGTATTAAGCAATGTCTCTAAACCAGTCTAAGAATGTGCTTAAGGTAGAAAAAATTAGTTTGAAGAACAGCATATTAAAATAGATGTCTATAACTATTATTTTATTTTAATCTTTTCTTGTTGGTATACATGTCCAGTATAAATAACATATTATGGGATATAAATAGAACTTGTAGTGTATTATGAGTATAAAAATAAAAGTATTATTTATAACAAAGTAATGAATAGAAGAAATGTTCACAACTTTTCATGATGATGTACAGCAGTGTAATTATTCAAAGGTCTCTGGTATAAAACATTTGAGAATATGTTAGAAAGTACAGGGTGAGCTCATTGCTATGAAGTAGCAAAAAACTTCACAACTTGGAGAGTTAAAAAGCAATTTCTCAAGGTCTGGGCTCAGTAGAATGTCTCTTATTTGGGGTGTCTTGTGTGATTACAGTTATTTTGGGGGCCAGACTGCAATCACCTAAATACTAACCTAAGCAACACTCTGTGTGTTGACCTCATTCCTAACATGTCTGGTTCCACACCACTCCTTCTTGTAGCTTGTGTCTCCAGTGAGTAACTAGACTTCTTACATGGTTGTTTGGGTCTCCCAGATGCAGGGAACAGAAACTGCTGGGGCTCTTGGAGGCTATACTCAGAAGTAACCTAGCACTCACAGGCCAAGCAGGATTCGAAAAGTGGAGGAAAAATTTCCACCTCTCATTTGGGGAGTTATTCACGTATACTAGGAAGCAAGGGATAGATGGCAACCCTCATTGTAAATAAGCTGCATAGCTTATATTTCTAAATTTTACTACTTTCATAAATCTGTTGTACTTATTTATAGAATGGGCACAAGAACATTTATGACTGTTACCTTTGTTCAAAGAACTAAATGAGGTAGCACATTTATAGTTCCTAGCACTGTGTATGGCACATAAACTTTAGGAATAGTCTATCTATCATCCTGGGACTTCCTTAAGGGCAGATACTGTATGTTTTCATGTGTACATATCAACACAATATAGTCCCTGATAAGCTGAAAACTACTTTTCATTACTTATTTAATTGATATATAATAAATGAATATTCTTTTAAATATTTCTGCTGTATAACACTAGTCTGTTTGCTGGCATCTAGCAGATAAACCTTAGGCAAACTGGGTCCATAATTACATGTTAGGTATTGTGTTTTCTGAATTGACTAATCTTTAATAGAATTGGCTTACCATTGCCTTGTTTCATATTGGTACAGTCTCTGGATGAATGATTAACATATCTTCTCTGCTCAGTGAATAATACTGAAAGATAGAAAACAAATATGTGCACATCACAGACTCACTTGCATTACTTGTGTTGAAGCTGTTTGTCTTACTTAGTAGACTAAGTAAAAGAAAGTACCTTGATGTAAAATTCTTTCACATAAGTTAAATATAGGCTATGTAAATCACTGGGGAGAGCTGAAGAACAAAATCACATGACTATCAAGCAAGAAAGCCTTAAAGTGATTTCTTATTAATTTGTGAAGTGTGAATAACAAACCACATCCATTAAGCAACAGAATACTAGATAGATACAGACAAATTCTCTTACAAAACACTCAGGCCAGAGCTGAGCACAATGGCTCAAGCCTGTAACCCTAGCTACTCAAGAGAGAGAGATTTGGGAGGATTTTGGTTCAAGGTCAGCCCAAGCAAAAAGTTAGTGATACCTCAACTCAACAAATAAGCCAGGCAGTGGTGGTATATATCTATAATTCCAGCTACACTGGAGGTACAGATAAGAGGATTTGGTTCAAGGCTGACCCTGGGGGAAAAAAACAAAACCCTATCTGAAAAAATAAAGCTAAAGGTCTGGAGGCATGGCTTAAGTGGAAGAGAGCTTGCTTAGCAAGCACAGGCCTTGAGGTCAATCCCCAGTACACCGAAATGGTAAATTGCAGACTACTTCTCATTACTTATTTAATTGATATATAATAAATGAATATTCTTTTAAATATTTCTGCTGTATAATACTACAGTCTGTTTGCTGGCATCTAGCAGATAAACCTTAGGCAAACTGGGTTCATAATTACATTAGGTATTGTGTTTTCTGAATTGACTAATCTTTAATAGAACTGGCTTACCGAAATGGGAGGGACAAATTGAGAGGAGCGAAAATACCATCTCTTCTGTCCACAGAGTGTTCTGACACCTATAAGTCTCCATTCCTGAAGCAAAGTTGAGTCTATTGCTATATCCTGGATATAGCCATCAGCTTCCTATACTACCTGGCATCTACTATAATTCCCATGCAGCCACCCCTTACTAGCTCAACTGATCTTTGCCATTGTTTAGTAAATGTCTCAAAACGGAGGACATGATTTCTAAGCTCAGGCAAAGATGGAGTTGCCATGTGGGATAAGTACCATTTTAATATAATTTGGGCTTCTTAAAATTAAAATAAATTGGTGGGGTAGACTATAACAATTATTATACATACCTTGTTGCCATTGGGGAATGTAACCTAAATTTTAATCATTCTTTTTTTCAAACTTGTGTGAGTATGTCTTGAACACTAATACATTTATGTGACACATACATATATATTAAGGTTCAGCAATGCCCTTACTTTTACAGATGAATATTTTCCTTTCAGTAGAGTTATGTCCTTGAATGGCAATAGAGTATATGATCAGACTCCTTTGATTTGAATTTTACCAGGATCACATAATTGTTTTCAGACTTTCAACAAGTTACTTAAAGCTTTATATTCCTCAATTTATTCATGTGTGAAATTATGATAATATCACCCTTATAGGGTTGTTGGTAGGATTTATTGAGCTAATACACTTGAAACTTTCAAGAATGTTTCAAAATGTTAAATAATTGCTTGTATATAAGTTGCCAGAAAATCAGCCTTCGAATATCACTGACTCTCTGGTTAAAGCTAACTATAAAAATGCATTATTTTATGTTCTTTACTATTTTGCTAGAACTGATATATTTGTACCAAAATGATATTGTAGATACCATGGCATATACGTACAAAAACATCAGAATAAATATGTTTTATAACACATTGCCAATGGACATCATTATCTAAGCAAAAGTTTAGTCAAATGACAGTAAAGTTGATATTAAATTCAGGGTAGTGGAAGCATAGCTGGAGTGATGTTTTTAAGAAACTGAAAAGAGACATGGAGTTGAATATTTATGCTTATTATTGTCAGTGAATTGCAATAGGCTATTGTCTTCAGAAATTTTACCTTGTCAAGTCAACAGATCTTTTCTCTTCCAAAATAAAGATAAAGAACAAATTTGCCATTTTACTAATATATAGGTAGTTTTTAGCTTTTAATTAATGGTAATCAGAATCTTTTTCTCCCTAAGAGAAGAGACTTTAAATGTTCCAAGGCTCTAAATCGTGGAATTTCTCAGATTTGGAAGGTTCATACTTATTGTTACACAATCTCACTCTTGAAAAGCCAGGTATTTGGGAGAAGTATTAGTTAGGAGCTTAGGTCATTTGACACACAGACCTATGAAGCAATTTTATTTTGACAATCTATACTTCATTAAGAAGATGCTTTTTCAACTTCGTTTAATTTTTGAAACTCTAAATGTTATGCTTTTCTGCAAGAAAATGGGCTACCATGAGAGCTTCATATCTCCTTTCTGAGGGAGCCACTCTTCTCACTTATACTTGTCACTAAGGGTCAGAGAATCTTCTCAACATGGACTAACCTATCAGTACACATAATTAGAGCCATGAGATGACTCATGTCAAAATTAATCATAGTTTGAATTTAAAACATTTTTTATGAAGTAAGAGATTATGTCTGCTTATTTTGTGATAATTTTGATGGTACAGTTGAGGAATACTAATAACTTCCTCTTCAGAATCAGGTCTCAACCGATTGTGCCCAGAGTAGTGGCATGTGTCTACAATCCCAGCATTCAGGAGGCGGAGGCAGGAGAATGTCAGGATCCATGTGCTATATAGTGAGCTTAAGCCCAGCATGAGCTATACAGTAAGACCCTATCTCAGAAAACCAAGACCTTGGAATGTAACTCAGTGGTTGAGTGCTTGCAAGGTCCTAGATTTGATCCCTAGAGCAGAAAATAACAATGACAATAACAAAAACACAGTTGCACTTGACCAAAAAAAGTAAGTTTATATATATGATTATTACATACATAAAACAGGCCCAAGTCTGAAGGACATTGACTGTAACCTTCTTTACTTGCTTTGAGCCAATGTCCAATTTGAAACGACTTCTTCCTATTAAGTGTAGATTTTTCCTATCAGAAGAAACAGTGTTTTGAAACAGTATTATTTTGAGTGTATTGACAATTAAGAAAGTGATGAATTATTTTGGGATATTGTGATTAGAAATTGAAAATGCCTTTCTTGTTGTAGGCAAGTCACATTGCTGATCATCCATAACATTTAGCCAATGTAATTGCAATGGTATAAAGTTGAGTTTGTTAATAAAGCATAAAATAGCTGCTTAAAAACATATACACATATTTCTCTCCTCCCCCTTAAAATAATAGACTTTATTCTTGTGTCTGAAAGCACTTGTTTCCAGATTTGGCTTCCAGTGCTGTCAAGAAACCATTCTTAGTCTGAGAGTGTGGCTCAAGTGGTAGAGCACTTGGCCAACAAGTGTGAGGCTCTGAGTCAAACCCAGCACTGCCAAAAAACACAAAAACAAAGTTTTTAATAAACCACTTTCATTCTCATTTTGCTATGTATGGAACTGGAGACAGTTCATAGCAACCATGTTTAAGAAGACTACCACAGAAGTTATCATCCATCACTTCTGTTTGCACGTAGATACATGGCTCCATAAAACGTGAAGACTGATGAGAAGATACAGTTTGTGCATTGGGAATTGTGTTTGGCTAAAATCCAAAAGATTCTCTTACCAGTGGATATCAGATACTGAGGCAGAATTTGAAGTTTATTCTTCCTGGAGTATCAAAGGTTTTTGGCTCCAGTCATCCATTCTTCATTCTTCAGTATCATGAATTTCCTATGTGGATCCATGCCTCTTCCACTTTCTCTCTAAAAGATTTAATTTGGTTTTCATTTTCTGATTCTAGCAGTGAAAAATTTTACCCCTTATGTCAGTTAGAATAATTTTATCTTGCTGGCCATAGTGATTGATTCTGGGTGGGTGTTAACCTTACCTGACCCAAATAAATAATCGTTGGTCCTAGCATTCATTCTTTTCTATTTGACATGAATATGAAGTGTGATTGCTGTGAAGCTTTTGGCAGCCATTTAGCCATAACACAGAGCCAGGTCAAAGAGTAAAGACAGACAAGATTTTAACTACCTTCCATGAAATGTGTACCCAGTCTTTCTTTCATATTACCTCTTACATAACATCTGCCCACGTAAGCTAATACAGACCCTTTAAAATTTAATTGACACAAATATTTTAAGAGAGTATGTGAAAAGAGAATTGAACGTTGATAAATTTTATTTTTTTTCTCATTTATTCATATGTGCATGCATTATCTGGACCATTTCTTCCCCCTCCCCTTCCCCTCCCTTTCCCCCTCACCACCTTGATTTCAGGCAGAAACTGTCTGCACTTATCTCTAATTTTGTTGAAGAGAGAGTATAAATAATAGTAAGAAACACAAAGCATTTTTGCTAGTCTAGATAAGGATAGCTATACAGGGAGATTTCTAGCATTGCTTCCATGTATAAATGTGTTGCATTCTAAGTTGATTCATCTCTAACTGACCTTTTCTCTAGTTCTTGATCCCCTTCTCCTATTGCTCTTTCACTTTACAGTTTCTGCATTAGTTCCTCTGCAGTGAGGGCATCAAATACTATCATGTTTTTTGGGTTTCTTACCTATCCCCATACCTCCCATGTGTGCTCTCCCCTCATGAGACCCAAGTCCAATCGCATTGCCGTATTTGCCCTAGATCTAAAGTCCACATATGAGGGAGAACATATGATTTTTGGTCTTCTGAGCCTGGCTAACTTCGCGCAGAATGATGTTCTCCAGTTCCATCTATTTATTTGCAAATGGTAAGATTTTTTGGTCTTTTGGGCCAGGCTACCCTCACTCAGAATGATGTTCTCCAGTTCCATCCATTTACCAGCGAATGATAACATTTCGTTCTTCTTCATGGCTGCATAAAATTCCATTGTTTATAGATACCACATTTTCTTGATCCATTCATCAGTAGTGGGGCATCTTGGCTGTTTCCATGACTTGGCTATTGTGAATAGTGCTGCAATAAACATGGGTGTGCAGGTGCCTCTGGAGTAACCTGTGTCATAGTCTTTTGGGTATATCCCCAATAGTGGTATTGCTGGATTAAATGGTAGATCAATGTTTAGCTTTTTAAGTAGCTTCCAATTTTTTTTCCAGAGTAGTTGTACTAGTTTACATTCCCACCAACAGTGCAAGAGGGTTCCTTTTTCCCTGCATCCTCCCCAACACTTGTTGTTGGTGGTGTTTTTAATGATGGCTATTCTAATGGGTGAGGTAGAATCTTAGTGTGGTTTTGATTTGCATTTCGTTTATGGCTACAGATGGTGAGCATTTTTTCATATGGTTTTTGACCATTTAAATTTCTTCTTTTGAGAAAGTTCTGTTTAGTTCAGCTGCCCATTTCTTAATTGGGTCATTGATTTTAGTAGAGTTTAGTTTCTTAACTTCCCTGAATATTCTGGTTATCAGCCTTTGCCTGATGTATAGCTGGTAAATATTTTCTCCCACTCTGTGGGTGGTTTCTTCAGTTTAGACTATTTTTTTTTGTTGTACAGAAGCTTTTTAGTTTTATAAAGTACCATTTGTCTACACTTTCTCTTAGTTGCTGAGCTACTGGCGTTCTAATGAGGAAGTCCTTGCCTATTCCTATTACTTTCAGTGTGTTTCCTGCTCTTTCTTGTAGCAACTTCAGAGTTTCGGGTCCAATATTAAGGTCCTTTATCCATTTTGAGACGATACTAGTACAGGGTGATAAACATGGATCTAGTTTCAGTTTTTTGCAGTGGATAAACACTTTTCCCAACAACATTTGTTGAAGAGGTTGTCTTTTCTCCATCATATATTTTTAGCAGCTTTGTCAAAAATAAGGTAGGCATAGTTGTGTGGATTCATATCCGGATCCTGTGTTCTGTTCCACTGGTCTTCATGTCTGCTTTTGTGCCAGTACCATGCTGTTTTTATTGCTATTACTTTGTAATATAGTTTGAATCTGGGTATTGTGATACCTCCAGCATTGCTCTTTTTGCTGAGTATTGCCTTGGCTATTCACGGTCTCTTGTGTTTCCAAATGAATTTAGGGTAGATTTTTCAATCTCTGTGATGAAAGTCATTGGGATTTTGATGGGAATTTCATTAAACATGTAGATTGCCTTTGGTAGTATAGCCGTTTTACTATGTTGATACTACCAATCCATGAGCATGGGAGATCTCTTCACCTTCTGTAGTCTTCCTTGATCTCTTTCTTCAGGGGTTTATAGTTCTCCTTGTAGAGGTCATTCACATCCTTTGTTAAGTTTACTCTTAGGAATTTGATTTTTTTTTGAGGCTATTGAAAATGTAATTGTTTTCATATATTCTTTCTCAGTTTGTTTATATTGGTGTACAGAAAAATCTAATGATTTTTGTATGTTGATTTACTGTAAATAGGATAACAATAAGTGTTTACCTTGTGAGCATTTATTACAAATATTCAAAATTTTGCAATGTTTTCATGTGCTATTTTTAGTTCATTTAGACTGCTTTTTCACTGTGGCAGCAGATGTGGAAGGAGCCAGGAAACTCCTTGTGCATGTATTACAAGGGAAATGATCCCATTCCTGATAGTTCATGATCTAATTACCTCTCCATGGTCCCACTACCTAATACTATCACCTCGGGGGTTAGGATTCAACATATAAATTTTGGGGAGACACAAACATTAAGACCATCCCTGAGTTATAAAAACTACTTTAAATGATGACCTTGTTCTACCTTAAATAAACTTGCAATATTGAAATTGCATTTTTTGCCTATGTGCTAAATTAAAATGACTCTGATTTTTCTCCTATTAGTGAGATGATTATTTAAGATAACTCAAGAAGAAAGTAAAACATCTTCCAATAAATTTTCTTGTTTATATACCTTCCTCTCTTCTGTGATCTACATATAATCTTTTCACTGATTTATATTAAAATTACTTGTTTAATTATCTCTCTCCATCATCTCAACCGTGCTTAATACATCTCAAAGTAATAATACACTTTGTACATTATAGAACTCAGTTTTTAATATAGAGTTTATTTTTGAGCAGTTTATGGTTCACAGCAAAATATACAGGGATACTGAATTCTCCACCCTCTTATACCTATAGCCTCACTTACTGTCAATTTCCTGACATTTCCGGAGTAATATATTTGTTACAACTAATGAACCTACATTGATATTATCATCCAAACTTCACACAATATATTAATTAGAGTTCACACTTGTTTTTGTACATTCTATGTTTTGTGACAATAATGTATATCTACCATTTATTTTTTTCTTTTTGCAGTATTAAGGAATTGAATCAAGGGGCTTGCACATACTAAGAAAGCTCTCTAGCACTTGAACTGTACCACCAGCCCTTAGAGAGAGAAAGAGAGAGAGAGAGAGGAGAGGTTTTGTGTGTGTGTGTGTGTGTGTGTGTGTGTGTGTGGTGATGGGCTTTGGGGTTTGAACTCAAGGTCTACACCTTGAGCCATTCCAATAGCCCTTTATTGTAATGGGTTTTTCAAAGTAGAGTCTCACAAACTATTTGCCCAGGCTGGTTTTGAAGAGCAATATTCCTGATCTCTGCTTCTTGAGTAGCTATGACTGCAGGCATGAGCTACCAGCACCCAGCTTTTGTTTTGAGGTAGTCTTACTAACTTGGCCTGGGCTAAACTTATTATAAGCATCACAGAGAATAGTTTCACTCTCCTAAAACCTCTCTGCACTCTGCTGTACCCCTATTGCGCCTTTCCCTAATCCATGGTAGCTGCTCATATTTTTAGACTTTCCATTGCTTCGCCTTTTTCTGAATGTCATATAGTTGGAACCAAACAGGGTGGAGCCCATTTCAGATTGGCTTCTGCTATGATTTGAATGTGTTGCTCAAAGGTTCACATACTGGAAGCTTGGTCCTTAGTGTGGTGGTGTTAGGAGGTGAAATCATTAAGAGGTGAGAGATCATACAAGGTAATTAGTTCCTGTAAACATCACAATTGGATGGAATTGACACTGACCTTACAGAATGACTTAGTTCTGGCAAGTGCAGATTAGTATAAAATGAGTTCTTGCCATGAACTTGACGATTTCTGCACATGAACAATTCCCTTTCCATTTCTCTACCACATTGTAAACCAACCGAGATGAGTCTCATGGGAAGTCAACTGGATGGAGCCTTCTGATTGTGGACGTCCAGCCTACAAAACTGCAAAGTAAGTATAAATCATTTTATAATTATCATATGTTAATTGTACAAAGGGATTTCATTGTGATAGTTACAACACACATATAATGTCTTTTGATTACCATTTTTTATTAAGTACCAGTCTCAGATATTTTATTATAGCAACAGAAAACACACCAATAGCTTCTTTCACTTAATAGTATGTAAGATTCCTCCACATATTTTTGTAGCCTCATAGTTCTGAAGTTTATCTATTTACCTGCTGAAGGGCATTTGGTTTCTTCCAGTTTTTGACAATTATGAATAAAATTGTTGTAAGTATCCCTGGAACTATGGAAAGATTATGTTGGAGTTTGTAGGAAACTGCCAACCTGACTGTGTCCTTCCAAGGTGACTGTTTCCATCCCCAACACCAATACACAGGAGTCCTTGTTGCCCTATGTCTTTGACAGAATTTGGTATTATCAGCATTTCAGATCTGGGTCATTTTAATACT
Organism: Castor canadensis; assembly: GCF_047511655.1. Lineage (NCBI taxonomy): Eukaryota > Metazoa > Chordata > Mammalia > Rodentia > Castoridae > Castor > Castor canadensis. The sequence continues at coordinate 101,534,344 of NC_133392.1, read as the reverse complement.
TGTTGGAAGTATCTCATCGTTGCTTTAATTTATAGACTCCTAATGATGTATGATATTGACAATCTTTTCATGAGTGTTTTGGTCATCTGTGTATCTTCTTTAGTGTGCTGTCTGTTCATATATATTTTATTTAGTATGCTTGTTTTCTTATTGAGATTTAAGTATCTTCTCATTATTTAGACAAGTCCTGTGTTAGCTTTTTTGCAAAGATTTTCTCACAATATATGACTTGTCTTCTTATTCTCTAGATGGCATCTCTCACAGAATTCTTAATTTTAATGAAGTTCCATTTTTTAATTATTTATTTTGTGGAAAGAGGCTTCAGTGTTGTACCTAAAAAGTCATTGGCATACACCTGCCATACAGGTTTTTCCTATGTTACTTTCTAGCAGTTTTATAGTTTAAAAATAAATAAAGCATGTGAAATTATATCAGTCATATATATTTTTAAAAAGCTATAAACAAGTAGCAACTTTATTTGATTTGTAGCATAGTAATATTCCTCAGTCCTCCATTTATAAATAGCACTGTTTCACTAATGAGATATTTAGCTTCTTAGTCAATAGGAAACTCTGATCCCAAAAGTCCTCAACTCTGCCAAGCATATAGCAATGCCAAGAACAGGCACCATAGAGTGGTGGCTTTCTGTTCTACTGTGTTTTTGTGTTCTGTGTGTGGTACTGGGATTTGAACTCAGGAACTTGCACTTGTTAGACAAATATGCTACAACTTCAGCTCCTCTGCCAGCCTTTTCTCCTTGGTTATTTTGGAAATGAGATCTTGCTTTTTGCCAGGGCTGGCTTGTACCCTGATCCTCCTATTTGTGCTTTCTCTCATAGCTAGGGTGACAGCTATTGGTTAATATGTAAACTTTTTGCTCAAGCTGATCTTGATCTTCCCAATCTCCACCTAAAATGTAGCTAGGGTTACAGGTTTAATCCACTTTGCCTTTCATTTTGAATACCAAACTCCTGAAGAAAGAAAAGTGTGAAGAATAGGTTTCAGTAATATTTTAAATCAGGCTATATCACTTTAGAGAATTTAACTCTGAAACTCTTAAGAGGATTTTATTTTTATTATAAGAGGATTTTTTTAAAGTGTTGCTTGTGTGTCTTTTTATGGACTTTTTTTACAGTTTGCTTTTTTGATATATGATATAATAAGAAATGACATATATAAAAATAATGGATTTGGCACACATTTCTTTATTTTGTTTTATAGTGCATACCATTGATGATTTTAAGCCATCAGTTGTTTACATTGCATATGTTGTTTTATTTAGTGACATGAAAGCTATGAGACAGGGATGATAAAAAGAAAAAAGAATGAGCAGTTAAATACTATGGATTTGAGGGCTGACAACTTAAGCTTTCTCTTAAGTTAATGTAAAATAATGTATTTTCCAATTTTTACTCATGGGAAGATGATTAATTTATTAAGAATTGTGTAATGAAAATACTAGATATGAATCCTTTCTCTTTGTATATTGGGACTTTATGTTCAATGTCAGCATATTTCACCTCATTATCTGGAAAATTTCCCCCATCCCTTTCAACCAAAAGGAAATCAGAAGGGATCTTAAAAATAGACAGTGGGAACTGATGATTTGGAATGAAGCCTCTAATAGTTGGATAATCATTCATTAAAAAGAACAATATAGGACAGTTGGTAAGCTCTTACTAAATTTCAGACATTATTTTAAATATGCTCTAGCTGTAAGTGGTTTTTCAATAAATCAGATGGAGGAGTCTGAAAGAGAATTTATTCCTGGGGAAATACAAGAAAAATATTTGAAGGAAAATTTTTTTTTCAGGTTTATTTATTGTTATTTATTTTATTTTTATTATTATTCATTTATTCATATGTGCATACATTGTTTGGGTCATTTCTCCCTCCTGCCCTCTGCCTCTACCCTCTCCTCAACCCCTTCACTTCCAGGCAGAACCGGTTCTGCACTTTTCTCCAGTTCCATTGGAGAGTAAAAATAAGCAATAATAAGAAAGACATAGCATTTTTGCTAATTGAGATAAAGACAGCTATACAGAAAGATTTCTAGCATTGTTTTCATGTACAAATATGTTACAACACAGGTTGATTCATCTCTCACTGATCTTTACACTGGTTCCTGATCCCCTTCTCATGTTGACCTCTGTCTCTTTAAGGTTTCTGTATTAATTCCTCTGGAGTGGGGACATCAAATGCTTTCATGGTTTGGGTTTTCTATCTAACCCCGTACGGAGGAAAGTTTTTTGATAGGGAACTAAAAAGAAATTCAAGTGTACCAGAGAAAACTATAAATGGATATGAGGATGCAAGAAGCATATGAATCAGTTATTTAAATTAAATATTAAATAACACAGAAACTGTATCTTTGTGTATACACACATGCATGCACGAACACAGATTTATTATGAGGATATCAATTTGCTGTATTATCATAAATCAAGTACACAGTTATACATGCTTGAATCAAAGCATTTCCATGATAATTAAAAGAAAGAATTTTAGAAAATATTTCAAAGTAGAAGTAAACATTTTGTGAGAGAATGAATATAGAGGGTAAGGGAAAAATATAATCATTCTGGAGATCCTAATCTCTCAGACTAGACTTTATAGTTATTGAGGAAGTATTTAAGTCAAGTATACTGATGATGCAATACTTTCTTTTGACAAGTTTTAAACCTCTCAAATGTCAGGGTTTTTTTTGTAGACTATATCCAAGTCAGTAGTAATTAGCAATATCACAAGAGCATAAGTTCTTCCTCTTATTTACCCTCTTGAATTGATAGAATAGTTCTCAGTATGTAACTTTATTACTAAACTACAAAATGATCTTATGAGAAAATTTTCATGGAGATCTGTCAACAATTAAATGAGAAGCTTTTTCAAAATACACAAACTCTAAATTGTGTCCAAATACTGTTACAACCCAGAGAGTCCAGAGGTGGGTGGTAATGACTGGCAATGTTTATCTGTGTTTCTTCTCCTCATGTCAGTTGAGAATCATCATGTTATAGACATAGTAAAAAACATAAAGGAAACAGATTCATCTTGTCAAGCACAGATCTGAATGTGTGTTTTAATGATGTAGTCAGCTTCTAAATGAAAAACATATGGTGAAGATAGAAAAGAAGTTCTGACTATGAATTTGCTGATTAGTTGGTACTACGGATGTATTGCTCTGCTCATCTTGGGCAATTGAGAAATGTTTATTTGAAAAATGAAATTGAAAACAATTTCTTTCCAATGTTCCTTTACCACAAGATTACTCATTTTGGTCATAAAGAATGCATACTAATAGTTCAAATAAGAAATTTAATTATGGGAGGAAACAAGTGTTGAAAATTTCATAAGCTTAAAGTCAGATATTTCTGAATTCCAGTACCGGCACTTTTAGAATTAGGTGATCTTGAAAAAATAAGTACTGAAAATCTGAAAGTCACTTTCTCCATTAAAAGTGTTGCTGTAATACTACATCGTTTATTGGGTCATTGGAAAGATTAGATTAGGCAATACAGCTGAACACACCTAAAAAAATGCACCCAATATATACTCTTTAAATATTTACTCCATGATAGTTTAAATTAAAACAAAACATTATGAAAATATGTATCAAAATTAACTCATCAATAATATAGTAATTAATACTGAATATTTAGTATTAACATAATCAGAATGAATCTTTTATGATTATGCTTAAAACAAATGTGGAGACTCTAAACAAAAGCAATAGCAATGACAAAAATCCCAAAACACAGCCACCATCAAAAAAAGGACCTCAGTGGCTTTCATAATCGCAAAAACTTGTTTTTGTGATTTTATTGGATTAAAAATATCAGTAGGAACATATTATGTATTGAATTTCAGTGTACCAATCACCAATGATAATATGCCTTTTTCTCATTTTTTTATTTTGAAATAAGTTTAAACTTGAAGAAAAGTTTAAAAATAGTAGGGAGAAATTCCCTGTATCATGGACACATATTCACGGATTTCTACCTTAAGATGTTTGCTTTATCACTCATATATGCACATACGCATATCACACATACATACACAATGATCTGTTTATGACACTTTTTATGACTATATTTACTTAACCATAGAACTGTTTGAGAGTATACAACCTCATATTACCCATTTATACTTTAATAGGTGTTTCTAAGATATTCTCTTGTATAGTTAAATAAAAAATTTAGCATTGATATGTTTATCTTATTTGTAAACCAAAGTCCAGTTTCATCAATAATTTCTTTACTTTAATTGAAAATAAGTACCCCTGAGACCATGTAAAAGGAACTAGATAAATATATAACTAACTAACTAAATCAATAAATAAATAAGGAAAAATGAAATGTGGAACAATTGTGGAGTTAGAAAATCAGCAGATTGCAAGTGGCATAGTAAAATAAGGTTTCAGGCAAGAGTCAACAATATATACTGTATCAGGAGGAAAACTTGATGATTATTTGGTAAGAGTATCAAGAGAAACTTTTGGTCACTGCGTTGAGGACCTATAGGGGAAAATTCCTATGTTGATGCAACTTCAAGGAGTCTTTCTTTTTTTTAACTAAAACTTTCTGGAGAAAGCTGAACAGATCCAGAAGTATTCCTGTCTGCCATCATTACAATGCAAGCCTAGCATGCCCCAAAGTGTTTCTGTCTGCCTAGTTAACCTTTGATCTAAGCTGTACCAAAAACCTATCAGCCATTTTTCCTTCTAAAATTATGACTTTAAAATGAGTATGCTCAGAAATGTGTTCAACCATAAAATATTTTCTTACATGAACATGTAGAGGTTCAACATATAAAATTCTCATGCTACCTTTGTTTGAGGAGGGCATTGCTCCTTGAACAAAGAAAATGTCTATGCTCTCCTGATCTGATGCAGGTAATAAATCTTCCTCCATGCTTTTATTTTTTTGGCCATGCTTATTTTGTCTTTATACTCACCAATATTCAAAGTCACTGCATTCAGGTACAAAACTTGTAAGCAATTCCTTGACTGGATGGTCAAAATTAACCTTACCAGACAAACACCATGTGTCTCCATATATGATATCCTAAAAAACACACAAGGAAACTATTATGGCATTTTTACCAAAAAAGCCCAACTTTAATCTAATCCTGAAAAAAAAAATGCTGAGCCATTTGTCTTTTTTACATTAGTGTTGTAACAACACTAATTTGATTCTTGTCACCCAATTCTCCATTCCTTCTACGGAGACCCATCTCAGAGGAGAATCTGACTTTTTACTTGCCCTATGAAGACAAACATTCAGCATTACACTGGATGCAGATTATGACTATTGAAGGACAGAAAATATAATTTTTTCTCAGTTTTCATGTTCTTTGTTAAGGCACACTTCTTGTAACAAAGACAGCTTAATAAGGGACAGACAAGCATGTTTATTAATGTGCTCCAGGGACAGGATAGAAAAGAAATCTCAGAGAAAAGCAAGTCATATGCATTAGTAAAGGAACAACACATTATGTGAATTTAAAAGGAAACCATACAAAGTGGTCAAATATATTCTCTCCTTCAGGTAAATCATCTTATATCCACTTGAAATAAGAATATCACTAAAATTAATTAAAAACTAGAAACAGATCTTTTCAAATCAACACTTCTACATTTATGTGACACCTGCCTATTCATCAGATGAGTGAAAACTGTACAATGTAACACTACCACTCCTTTGGGGAATGTCATTGGCAAAGTTACTTTCCTTTTTCCCTTTTGCCCTTCCACAAAGTGTCTTCCCCTCCCTAACCCTTTTTTAAGTATTACATTCCCTCCCTTTTCACCCAGAATTATAATACCACCTGAGTGGTTCAGATAATAACTGCTAGATAATTTTCCTTTGGATTTGCAGAACCCAGAACATCTGGCAACCAAACACCCCCTCCTTACTCTAGTTCTATGCATCAATTAACACAAAGCGTGTAAAGTTAAATTTGCAGAAACGTAGTATATCTATACTAATGAAACACAGGAGGTATTTTAGGAAGTCAAAGGTCAGGTCAATTGCAATGTTCTGGCCAGAGGAAAAATAAAAAGAAGACATACTCAGGGCGATAGCACATAGCCTTCCTGCCCACTGTGTCAGTGTACTTCTTTTCCTTTGCAATAAAAGCACCTTGCTTTTGCACACCTGAGTTTGTAAAGATGAATCCTTGTGGTGACAGCCCCTCCATGTTCTTCAGGGTGGTCTTGGAGTACATCTTATTCTTTGTCAATAGTGCTCATCTCCTGATTATCTTCAGGTGAGCAGACTGGATTTTAACCTGGTAACACTGATATGAATCTTTAAACCAGTTCTATTGCTCATTACTGAATCAGAAAGTCAATTCCAACCAAAATGGCTCTGAAATAATAATCAGGATTATAGTTTCTGAGATTGTCAAATTAGCATCTGCCCACAAACAGTTTATTTTCTTCTTCCCAGTAGAAGCAATGCTCCTTACCTTCTAGCACCTATCATTTACCTCTTACAAGAAATGTTGCTGCATCCTGGATCTTTCTTACTTTTCATACTTCTCATACTTATTATGGCTCTGAAGCATTTAAAAGTGCAAACTAGCCATCAATCTATATTTACAGTGAAAATTACACAGTTGGACCCTTAAAGAACTGCTCATTAGACAACATTACATTCCACTATAATTTGGAGGATCTAAAATGGCCTTCTCATTAGAATTTTAGAATTATATTTTTTTCTTCTGCTTGGACTTCCTTAGGGCATATAATGACAGGCTTGTTCTCTGTTTTTTTTTTTTTCCTATCACTTAAGACTCAACTGACACCTCTAATGCTGAACAGATAACATCAATCTGCGTTCCTTGCCTGAAGCTTATGTGTAGACCTCCTGGCCAGCTCATTTCTGATAGATGAAAATTGCTCACCTGCCATAGCCAATAAGTGAACTTTAAACACAGGCCACTCCCTCCTTACCTCTCCAGCAGCTACCTACTTACATAACTGAAAACAAAAAAATGTCTTTGTAAGACCAAAATGGTGACTGTTACACATTAGGCATAGAACTTCATTGCTTGTAGTTTAGTAACTATGGGAAGACAGTATCCTTATCTGTTTAATTAATGATGTAGGCTTTTAAATTTGGTTTTCATAAGAAATCAGTTGTTGCTTGGTAACAGATTTTCCTGCAGGCTCCCAGAAGAAATTGGGCTTTCTAAGCAAAGCACCCTGTTGTCTTATAAATAGGGCAGCGAAGCTTGCACAGACATGCCTTAGGCATTCGCAGCTCTCTTCGTGTACACTATCTGATTCTGGCTGGGAACTTTTCTTCACCAGAGACACACTCAAATGGAAAAAGAGGATGAAGAAAAATAGCCTGATTTCCATTTTAACCTAATAGTATGAAGGAAGGCTGAAGACCAGAGAGGTATTTGCTATCTTTTCCCATACTGGGAAAATAAACTACTTTAGAAAGTATTAATTAGCTGAAAATAAAAATCAATTATGATTCCTGGACAATTTAGCTTCAGGACAAAAGTAAATCACAGCAGGACAATGGCAAACAATGTAACCAAAACAGACACTGAAAAAAATTCTCCTTGCAGAAACTGACTCTCTAAGCTATGTATTTGTACATGAGAATGGTTTTAAGTTGGGGTCACAGTTCCCTAGGCTTCCATTTTTCACCTGCATAATACATCTCGTATTTATTCTATATAAATGTTTATTTTCTGTAACAACACAAATTCCTGGCAAGAGAATAGGATGCCGGTGTCCTTCCTTCTCAGGGTTTGTAACACCTAGAACAGAATATAACAAAAGTATCTGTCTGATAAACGTTTGCTGCATAAAAGGCAAGAGTACTTCATGTAATCTGTGAGCTCTTTAAAAAGAGGAACAATATAAAATTGTTGTTTTGTAATGCAGATACTTTAAAGCAACAGAGACCAATAGGAGAAGGGGACCAGGAACTAGAGAAAAGGTTAGTTTAAGAAGAATTAACTTAGAAGGTAACACACATGCACAGGAAAGCAATGCAAGTCAACTCCCTGTATAGCTATCCTTATCTCAACTAGCAAAAACCCTTGGTCCTTTCTATTATTACCCTCTCTTCAATAAAATTAGAGATAAGGGCAAAATAGTTTCTGCTGGGTAGTGAGGGGGTAGGGGGGGAGAGGGAAGGGGTGGGGGGGATACAGGAGGTGGCAGGTAGAAGGGGGTAGAAATGACCCAAACATTGTATGCACATACAAATAAAAGAAAAAAGAAAAAAATAAAAATAAAAGGCCCTGAGGCAGGAAGGTGTTGGAGGAGGACAAGGGGGTAAGCTCAAAGACTTGGGCAGGGAAGCCAAGAGAGTCTTAGAGATTAAACCAGGAGTGGGAGAATTCAGGAGGATAGTGACAATATGAAATAAGCTGTACTCATTTCTAATGCTTACCCACAAGTACATATTTATCAAAACAAAACAAAGAAAATTTTGTTTTGGTTTGGGATTTTTGTTTTGTTTGCTTGGATTTTAAATTTTTCATAACACACAGTTGTATTTGAATCAAGTGGATGGATGGATGGATGGATGGATTAGATGAAAGGATGAAAGGATAAATGAAGGCAGAAGAAAGGAATAATGAAACCCCTTTTCCGGTGAAAGATGGAGTTAAAAATTACTAACATAAAAAAGCACCATCTAGTGGTGACTAAATAACTGAATGTAAGGTAGTTCAAAGCAGAGAGGTTCTTGAGAAAGCAGTTTTGGTACAATCACCACAGGTGGATACATGGTGCAATTAAAATTGTTACCATGCATATCCTAAGAATTCATATATCCATTCACTAAAATCTTTAGCAAACAATACTATCTTTTTACCATTTTTAATTTAGCTGTCACTTATTTAATGTCTACTATATCCTAAGCATTTTTTCAAATTATTTGTAATCTTTAACAAATATCAAGTTAGGAACTCACTTTCAAATTAACATTCAAAATCTCCATGTAAATTCAGTAAAAATACCTATGCTGTGCAAAATAAATTGAACAGAAGCTTTTTATACATATACATATTAAAATGATATCAAAAGTCCAAGTAAATTGAGTATTCAGATATTTAGAATTTATCTACATGGAAAATTAAAGATTGGCTAAAAATATCAAATTTTACTTTACTATACTATCCTGGGACATATAGTCAAGAAGGAAGAAAAAGCTAAGCCTAAGAGGGGAGTGGATATGAGAGATTATGGTTCAAAGCCAGCCCAGAAGGGAAAAGAAGTAGCAAGACCATATCTCAATAAACAAGCAGAGCATGTCTGTAATGCCAGTTACACAGGAGGTGGAGGTAGGAGGAACAGGCAAAAAAGTGAGACTGTTTCTGAAAAATAAACTTAAGTGAATAGGACTTGGGACATAGTTCACATGATACACAGCGCTTACAAGAACAAGGCCTGAGTTAAAACCTCAGTATCACCAGAAAAAGGAGGAAGAAAAAAGAAGGAAGAAAAATCTTGTGCAAACTCTACACTAAATTCATACTTTTTTTTGTTGTTTCTATTATCACCAAAGCCTAGTGCATGCTACCTGCACACTTTAGTTAGTTTTCTTTTTATTCTCTCTCTCTCTCTTTTTTTTTTTTTTTCACTTTTAAGATGAAATAGTATCTTTGTACTAATTTTGCTCAGGCTGGCTTCATGAACCTCCTGCCTCTGCTTCCCAAAATGCTGGGAATACAGGCATGTGCCACCACTAGAGAAACTTGAGAAAACTTATTACGCTGGTGTTTTATTTCATGTAAACAAAAAAGAGTTTGATCAATTTTGTGAAAAAATAATAGCAACTCCTGGAGAGAGATAAAATATTAGTTTCAGAGTTATGAGTTTTGGGGATAATAGCAATATTTCAAAACTACTTTGAAGTTCTTCAGCTGTTGCTTGGAGTTTCACAAGTAGTTACTGAAAAGGCAGGGAGCTTTATAAAAACAAATGTCAATCAGACTTTAATGTTTCCAAAGCCAGTTATATAATAGTGATTTATGTTAATGTTACCTGAATATCAAAGGAAATTATACATTCCTTTTCTTTATGAAAGCTTATTTATCAAAGTACTTATATGATTTTCTAAGTTATGCAATTGGTTTTTATTAAAACAGAATTGAATGTAGTAAAAAATTAAAACCCATTGGAGAATATTTTCTCTGTCTTTAAAATAGCCAATTGTATTATACAAATTATTATTGAAACCTGTATGAAACAGCTAAATACAAAATGAATTGCTCATCTTTCTATATGTTTATAATAATTTTCTATTAAAATAGCCATTTTGTTGCATTCTTCATATTGGAAACATATCAACTTAATAGCAGTTCCAGGAAGGGACAGTAAAAATGATGGCAAAGAACTGGTTTTGAAAATATAATGTCACAGTCTGAACCAAGTGGAACAGAGCAACCTAACATATATTATGTAGTATAAATAAAACTATTTTATATGAATTTATTTCTTGAAATTTAGACTCTTAGCTTTGAAGCAAAGCCCATAAAGCCTAAAACTCACTAACTCTAAAATTTTACTTTCTCTTTTTCTACTGAATGGCCCTTTAAAAAGAATAGCATTTCTTATTATTTGGATTCACAAATGGGTTCAATTAAATATATGTCACCCTTAATTAGGTAAATATTTATTCATTTACCAAATAAAAGTTTTCAGCTGCTTAGTGAGATATCTTTGTAATGCTAAAGAAGCGAGCACCACATCATGGTGGCTAAGGAAACAGATTTGAGAATCAGACTGCCTGTATTCTAGCACTTGGTAATTCTGTGATCTTATCATTGCTATTTTGCATTTTAGCAGACTCATAAAATTGAGATAATTAAAGTCCCTATCTTGTAGGATTGCTATAAAGACTAAAAAGGACCAATCATGTTAGGTATTATTAGCTAATTCTCACAGAATCAGTTTAAGTTACTCAAGACTTAGTCTTGTGTGTATTCTTTCTCATCACTGACCCCTGATGTCCAGGACAATGTCTAGAAAACAATAAGAGTTTAACAAACATTTGCTAAATAAGTGGAACATATTAGAAAAAGAGGATAAAGGATTGAGTGAATGGATTAAAAAATGTGAGCATCACTTCATCAGCAATTACACATTGATAATTAAAAAGTTGAACATTCAACCAATAATTATCTTCCTGGTAAACTGTTCTATTGTTGGTATGAAAAAGACAAAACATTCCTTATGGTCTCAGAGCAGAATTGTTTCGCTGGTGCAAGGTAGACAGTTTTCTTCAAAAGAACTTTTCTATGGTCCTATACATCGTTAAGCATTTGGGATGGTACGATAAGTGCAATGGGGATATTTTGGCAAGTTTGGAAAGACTGCTCCTTATATATAGTTCATATTGTGATGCTTGAAATATACACAATGATATCACCTATGAGACCTGTTGTTCTTACCAGGTGGAGGCAATTATACTTTTCAGTATCTAGAGAGGTTTCTCAGTTTGATTTGAAAATAGGGAAGGTGAATTAAGAGAGCTGATTTATCAGGGCAAGGTAGCACCACCACCAACAGGTGTTGGCGAGGATGTGGGGAAAAAGGAACCCTCTTACACTGTTGGTGGCAATGTAAACTAGTACAACCACTCTGGAAAAAAATTTGGAGGCTACTTAAAAAGCTAGACATCGATCTACCATTTGATCCAGCAATACCACTCTTGGGGATATACCCAAAAGACTGTTACACAGTTTACTCCAGAGGCACCTGCACACCCATGTTTATTGCAGCACTATTCACAATAGCCAAGTTATGGAAACAGCCAAGATGCCCCACCACTGACGAATGGATTAAGAAAATGTGGTATCTATACACAATGGAATTTTATGCAGCCATGAAGAAGAACGAAATGTTATCATTCACTGGCAAATGGATGGAATTGGAGAACATCATTCTGAGTGAGGTTAGCCTGGCCCAAAAGAACAAAAATCGTATGTTCTCCCTCATATGTGGACATTAGATCAAGGGCAAACACAGCAATGGGATTAGACTTTGAGCACATGATAAAAGCGAGAGCACACAAGGGAGGGGTGAGGATAGGTAAGACACCTAAAAAATTAGCTAGCAGTTGTTGCCCTTAACGCAGAGAAACTAAAGCAGATACCTTAAAAGCAACTGAGGCCAATGTAGAAGGGGACCAGGAACTAGAGAAAAGGTTAGATCAAAAAGAATTAACCTAGAAGGTAACACCCACGCACAGGAAATCAATGTAAGTCAATGCCCTGTATAGCTATCCTTATCTCAACCAGCAAAAACCCTTGTTCCTTCCTATTATTGCTTAGACTCTCTCTACAACAAAATTAGAAATAAGGGCAAAATAGTTTCTGCTGGGTATTGAGGGGGTGGGGGAGAAGGGAGGGGCGGAGTGGGTGGTAAGGGAGGGGGTGGGGGCAGGGGGGTGAAATAACCCAAGCCTTGTATGCACATATGAATAATAAAAGAAAAAAATCAGGGCAAGGTAGTTATGCCTGTAGTCCTTGCTACTGGGAAGGCAGAGATCAGCAAAATCTGGTTGGAGGCCTACCCTAGCAAAAATTTCTCCATACACCCTCTTAACCAATAGTGAGCTTGGTGACTTGAGCCATCAGGCCAGCGAATGGGGTAAATAGGAAGATCAGGCATAAAGCAAGAATTTATCTCAAAATTAACCAGAGCTGGAGGCTTGCCTCAAGTGGCAGAGTGCCTGCTTAACAAGCGTGAGGCCCTGAATTCAAACCCAAGTATCACCAAAAAAAAAAAAAAAGAATAGTCAAATAACATTCTTTGGAGAATACTATATTTTATGCTCTGCACAGCTTTTTTCTAATAATTTCTATAATTTATCAATAAAATAATTTTGTTTTACAGTTGAGGAATGTGAGTTTCCAGAGAACTTAGAAATTTATTTTTTTCTAAGCAAAACTTCATTTTTAAGGAAAACACAGGATGTTTCTTTCATTTTCTATTTTTGGCCCAAATTTTAATTCTTTCCAGTGGAACCAAAACCTCCTCAACCCCTTTGAGTGTCATCCAATTTCTGGATAAAAATATGTTACAATTAGGCTCTGCAATTCTATTACCCTTTTTTACTTCAAATTTCTCTTGGGCAAAATGAAACAATCCAACATCAGCATTTACTCTCTCATCTTCATCTATGACCATAGCCCCCACATCTGTGAAGTACACTACAGCCTACCCAAGGTCTGGGTATTAGCGCCTAGAAGGAAGATGTAGTCATCTGGTCTGTAGTTTCTGTTGTTGTTGTTATTTGTTTCATTTATTTTATATTTTTGTTTGTTTTGGGTGGATCTGGGGTTTAAACTCAGAGCTTTAGACTTGCAAAACAGAGATTCTACTGCTTAAGCCATGCTTCTAGTACATTTTGCTCTAGTTATTTTGGAAATGGGGTTTTGAGAAGTGCTGGGACTGGCTTTAAACAGCAATTCTCTGAATCTCAGCCTCTCAAGTAGCTAGAATTACATGTGTGCGCCACCAGTGTTTTCTTCATATTCTTCATATTCAAAGATACAGTCTGTTCCTTGTTCTTGGCCTGTGCCCACACACTGAGGTCAGGGCCATTTTGCGTGCTACAGAGCCACAGAGATTGAGCCATGGACTGGGCCTGCTTGCCAAGAGAGCCCAAAGTTGTCTCATCAGAACAGGGCATGGCCCAGGAGACAACAATCTGAGGCAAGAGGCCAGGGAACCAAACAAGAGGGTATGGTGGAAATTGACCTTAAATTAGACATGTGACATGACAAAGGAAGACTCTAAACTCAGATGTTTCACATACTGAAAACCATTCTTTTCCTATAACCGTATCTCATTTTTCTTTTAACTATGTCTGCTGAATCAATCATATCAAAAGATAATGTTTTCAACTGTGTTGCAAGGAATACAAGTAATCCTAGGAGAGATGGTAAGTTAAGGTGTTTCTTTTCAAAGGGAATCTCTATTAATGAATTTGGAAACCACTGCATTTTGAGTTTTACAATGAGTTCTTTTAGTTTTGTATTTTTCATATCAAGTAATGAGATTAACACATTGACAAACAATAAATATTTGTTAAGTAAAGAGAAAAAATAGTTATTCAAATGCATATTGCAGTGGTAGGCAGAAGAAGTGGTAGTAGAAACATTAATATTAGCATTTAAAAATAATTTTGATGCATTATACAGGAAATTACATTATTTAATTTTATCTGAAATTTTGCAAATAAATGTACAGAGCTTTGTAATTTGCTTGGCATGCATACAACCAATTAATAAATAATTTGATTAATTCTCTTTGGTTCTAGACACTAGTAGTTGCATTATGGGTTAAACAGTAAAACACTCATAATTTTGTTTATTTTTTATTATAACTGAAATAGATTTTGTCATAGAATAACTAAAATGGGAGGAGAGGGAGGAGGTGGGGTGGGTGATAAGGGAGGGGGTGGGGGCGGGGGGAGAAATGACCCAAGCATTGTATGCACATATGAATAATATAATAAATAAATAAATAAATAAAAATAAAATAAATAAAATGGGACAGGAAGAGTAAAAACTGCACATGAACTCAGAATATCACATATATCAGAGACAAAACAGATTTCTAATACCTGCTATCAATTTTCTAAATTTTAAATAAAACTTGTATTTTTTATACTAGACCATGCATATTTGTTATAAAATGTATTTCCTCTAAACATATGTATGCCAAAACAATAATAAAATATGGAGTGTCAGACATGATTTTGCATTTTCTAGAACTATCAAATTATAACTTTGATGGTTTATACAAGTTAAACAGAACATTTCAGAAGGAATATTTTATCTAATCCATAGCAATGTCTCTAATCATCTACAGATGTATATTTTCAGAGGTCTCAAATTTTCTTTAGTTATCAGATTCCAGTTTCTAGACAATAGCACCTATTTGCACATATTTAAGCCAGTTTACTTGTGAGACACAGAGAGCTAATGGACCACCAAGATCTAGCCTCTTCTGTAGTGTTGAGTTGTACTTAGGAACATTTGCTGGACCCCTTGGGTAAGGGTGGTGCTATGTACTAAGTATGGCAAGGAAACATGAGTAGAACTGGTGTCAGTACCAGTTAGGATAAGTATAGATGCTTTTCTGATTCTTTTTCTTTTCTGTAGTACTAAGATTTGAACTCAAGACCTCACACTGGCTAGGCAGGTGCTCTACCACTTGAGCTATACCTCCAGTTCTCTTCCTCTGTTTTTGACAAGTTTAAGAACTGTGTTTTACAGGTGGCAGATTCACAAGCAATGGAACCTTACTCTATGAGAGATACCACATGGGAGAGAGTCAAAATATAGAGCCAAAATGACTTGATAGAAACATAAGTGTTGGAATTTACATCAACAAAAATAAAATTTATTGTGTTAAAACCTCCAACTTGAAACTTGCTTCATAAAGAAGATAGTCTACCTGAGTAATAAAGATATCTAAACAATTCAGACTTTAGAGGCAGTTTTCATGATATTTCAAAATTAATTATTAACAAGAAAGTTCTGCTAAGGAACATCATAAAAATAACATGTTCTTTGATTTGAATTTCTCTAGCATCTCTCTTCTTTTGTATGTCAATCTTCATTTCACAAAACTGTTGAGCACTTATTATGCCCTACTCATTAAGTATGTACATTCAGTCTCTACCTTATAGGAGCTCAGAGACATGTCAAAAAGATGGCACTTTGAAATTATTATAAAATATGATGACATCCCATAGAAGTATACACAAAGAGCATAGAAGAACAGAAGAATGGTATTTCAACCTTTTTGGAATATCAGGGAAGTTTTCACCTGATAATTAATTTTTAAGCTAAAAAGTATGAACAAGAGTTTGACAGATGACCAAGAGAAATGGTAGATATTTCAGACCATATGAAAAAATGCCACAAAATTGTTGAAGACATGGCATGGAGACAAGTTCCATAAGCATAAGTTCTGTAGATATGGCGGGTGGTAAGGGGGACGGGATACTGAGAGGTACAGAGCAAAGGTATGGACGTAGATCAGTGGGATAGATTGCACTCAAGGATGTAAAATGACAGCTCTTTCCTGGAAGTTCTCTCCACAGCCTTTAAACAAACTTGTTTTTTAGGTCATATCAGGCTTTTTGGGAACCATTTGGTAAAATTGTCTGTTTCTCTGATATGAGCTTCTTCATGCTAAGGCTCTGAAAAAAGTCACCTTTGTATTTATAATGACATATGTACTGCTCAGTACCTTAAAACTAAGTTAATACCCATTTAATTAAAAATAAATTTGATGAGTCACAATTGGATTTTGATGTTATCCAAAATGATTATAGGAGTTCAGATCAGAGAATACTTTTGAAATATGTGCCAAGATCCTCATTTAAGGAAGGCAAAAGTTAGGTGCCATTGGCTCATGTCTTTAATACTAGCTACCTGGAAGGCTGAGATGGGAGGATTGTGGTTCAAGGCCATCCTAGGCAAAATGTTAGTGAGATCTCATCTCAACAAATAGCTAAGTGCTGTGGCACGTGCCTGCCTTGCCAGCAACGGTGGTAAGCTTAAAATGAAAGGATCGCAGCCTAGACTAGTGAGGCCAAAAAATGTGAGACTCTATCTTCAAAATGACCAGAGCAAAAAGGGATGGAGGTGTGGTTCAAGTGGGGTAGAGTGCCTGTTTCTAGCTTGAGTTCAAACACCAGTACTGCCAAGAAAAAAAAGGAAGGTGTACATGAGCTAAGATGATATAAAGCAGGAGGGAGAACAGTCTTATGAAATACGTTACACTGGATTAGTTATTTTAGAAAAAATATTAAGACGAGATCTCAAAGTGTCAGTAAAATACCACAGGAGAAACTGATTTTTTTTTTAATTGGACTAAGTAATGATAAGAAAAGACAGTATAGATTAAAGGAAGAAGAGGGTAGCCAACTACTATTTGAGAAAGTTAAAAATGAAAAGGGGGCGTACACATTTGTAAAAGGTCACAGGGTAGATGGGGTACTCTAGAAAAAAAATGGTATGGTAAAAGAAATTCCTGTAAATAATTTAAGAATTTCAGAAGATAGAGTGAAAATTATTAGAAGTTATACCAACAAATTTATTACAGCCACATTTCTTGACTTTTAAAGAAGGCATATTTGAGAAAACTATGTAGCATCTTGCATCATTTTACCCTTAAACATTATGAGAACTTAGAGAAGTTAATAGTTGATGAGTTGGGTACATGATCTCCATTGTGTGCATTGATTTGTGTGATTGTAGAGGCAAATGTTTCATTTTATCTCTATGGTTATGCCAACACAGTATTTTACTGCAGTGTGATTACTATGTGCTTACTATTAAACTTACAGTGTCTGCAATGCACGACATGTGTTTTGCTTACTGCTACCTGCATTTAAGACAAAGGATAAAAGCTGCTGCTTTAGAATTACTATTACATAGAATATATGATTGAAAAATAAAAGAATTCATTCACACTTCTTTCAAGTCATCACACTACTATAAAATGGAAAAATAGAAATGTTTTAGGTAATTTTATTGAAATATGAAAAGTACTTGAAATAGTTTCTTTTAGACTGCTCACCCATTTATAAACATATTGTCATTTTCTTCATACTTCATGAAAATTTAGCCAAGTTAATGAAATAATTACCATGAAAGGGAACACCTGCTGCATTTTTTTCTAACATACAGGGAAATGATAAATCAACCATTTAAGTCAATTGACCACTTTTTTGACACCAGAAATGAAGGGTTTATTTTTTCTGGAAGTTAGAAAGATGCCAATAAAAGTATTTATTTCTTTTGAATACCTAAGTCAAGAAATTCTTATCAACTTATGTTATGAATGCTGTATTTTCTTATACTGCATGAGCCTTTAAATTCAAAGTTCTAAATAACATGATTAATAAATTAAGTATGAATCTAGCTATGTCACTTCAGAGTTGACAACTTTGATTCATGAAAATATAATTCTAATGGTTTCACTACACTGTGCGTCAAACAAACAAAAGTTCAATGAAAACATGAACATCATAACCAGTTTCCATGTAATTAATTTATGACATGGCTAAAAGTTTTATGCAAGAATTTGAGACAGGTATAAAATAGCTTAGAAACAATTTGCGGTAGAGTATAATGAAGTTGTATGAAAACAGCTGGCAAAATTATGAAATTCATGCTGTTTTCTTATCAGTAGCAATAGCCATATTTCTAGTCTGTCCCTTACAAAGACCATAATGAGATCATTATGACTAACATCAAACATGCTGAAGTAAATTGTGATGTGACAAACTCTTCATCCAAAAGTGTTTGTTTCTGTCCAAATAGGTCATACCTAGATATCATGAAGTAATAATTAAACCAACAATCTTACTTTTTTCTGAAGCATAAGTAATGTTATGTCACATGACATATTGCCAATAAGTATACACATCTTCTAACTTAAACAATAAAAGTTAAATGACTAACATCTTTATCATTGCACTTTATTTACATTAGCCTTTATAGTGAAGCAATTATGTAGGAGAAATGCTTCTTGCCCCTAAACATGGAGCAATTACAATATAACATCCAAATTAAAATGTGAATCATCAATTTTTGGTAGAGTATAATTTTTTGAAGGTTAGTTTTATTCATTAGCTTTCATTAAATAAATACTTCTGGAGTACCCACCATATATATGATGAATATACATGAGAATAAGACTTTCATGTGTCAACATATTAAAATATGGTACGTTTCACAAAATTTGTGTGCATTTTAGAAACCAAGTTTTTAAAAATAATTTTAATATAGGAAAACAAAGATAAAATGCAGCTGACAATTTTTTTAAATGTTTTTCAAGTTTTAGCATATATCATGTAATATAATCTAAATCAAGGTTTAGAATAAATCTAGCACCTCAAAATATTTTCTGCTATGCCCTGGTGTCTGACTCGTTCATAACCTACCTGCAAAGGAAGCTACTATTCTGACTTATTTTATAATACATTAGTTTTAGTTATTCTTGAATGACATAAAAATGGAAGTATGTGGTATGCAGTCTTTTCTAGCTAGTTTGTTTTGTTCAGCACAATGCCTGTGGGATTCCTTTTGTTGCACATGGTGGTAATTAATTCATCCAGTTGCTCTATAGTGTTCTATTTTATAAATATGTTACACATTTTTATCAATTTTGCTGATATTGGGCATTTGTTATTTGCAACTTGTTCTTAGCTATTATGAAAAATAGTAATGCACATGATGTTGGTGAACATATACATTTATTTCTCAAGGAAATATAACTAGCAGGACAATTTCTGGATCATAGGACAGACTTAAGATTAATTTCATTAAGTACTATGAAGTGATTGTCCAAAATGGTTTTGCCAGTTTACACTCCCAACATTCTTTTGTCATTTTGTGGTAATTAGCCTTTTTAAGTTTAGCTCTTCTGCTAAGTGTGTAGTTAGCATTGACAATTATTTTTATTCAAGAAATTTAAGCGAATGAAACAAACCTCAGAAAAATGACAATTTACATTTTGCTAATATAATAATTGTTCAAAAATATTCCAATGAACATAGCAGGAAAATCATAAAAATATGTGCTACTTATATTTGGATACAAAAACAATGCTTTTTTAAGATTTTAAGAGAACAATAAATAGTATACGTTTTCCACTTCTGAAATGAAACTGTTTGAGAAATAAATTATAATATACAAACTAATGGAAAAGAAATTTCCATCTTTATTACATTGCTAAAGCTGTTTGAATATTATCACTCCAGATCTGCAACCACTGTCTCCAGATTAATTAGACAGTTGTACCCATTGGTGTAGATAACCAAAGATCTCTCTAAGAGACAGAATCTGCTCACCTATGTCAACTCCCTGAAAAGAAGAAAATTAAATGCATTTTTATTGCAGGTTTATCAGGCTTTCAAAGAAAAAAAAAACAGCAGAAAAACAAACTAAGCAAGTTCTTTGTTTCTTCCAAGAATAGTAATTATACAACTTTTGAGAAATCTAGACCACAAAGAGGACAGAAAATTTGTAGGAGATCTGGAATCATTAATTAGTACATGTGAAGTGTCTCTGCATGATTACACAAAGCCAAGGAAACTTCTTGCACCTGTATTTTCAGAAAAGGTCTACTTCTTCATTATACTTCATTTTTAGCAAGACTACTATTTGTATCACCCAATATATCCTTCTGCAAACATTTCTAATAAAGATGAGCCTTTTCATGATAAAGTGCCATTTTTAAATAGGCAGACTGAACACTATATCCACACCTACTCTTACAGAATATAAGAGGTTCACTATTTGAAGAGAGTCAATGACAGAACTTGCTATCAAGGGCACTAGATTCACTGGAGGTAGAGACACAATACTGAAAATAACAGGAGTAAACAAAAGACCACTCGTCCTTGAACCTCACTCGACACATTAGCAACTGAGTCTTCAACCTCTAATACAGGAGAAAGATGGCTCCTATCCAAGAAAATGAATACTCCAAGGTAAAGGCCTACAAACATTTCACGCAAAAGTGAACCCCATGGATCAACAAATCCAATCTACATAAACCAAACTCCCCATTAGATATTTATACTTTCTGATGACCTCTTTTGTATTATTTACATTTAATGCAATTGCTGCTGTAATTGGATTTATGTTTATTGTTTGCTTTGAATTTTGTTCCTTCCTTTTTCCTTTTTTTCTTTTAATTTTCTTTCCTTCCTTCCTTCCTTGCTTCCTTCTTTTCTTCTTTCTCTCTTTCTGTCTCTAATTCTTTCCATTACAATTGCATTATAATTTATCCACCTTTGTAGGATTTTTACTTTACTATTTTCTATACAGATACAATGTGCACCTTTTCATATTTCATTTAGTGTTGATATTGTCCTATTTAATATAAATTATAAGAAATTCATAAATCTTTAGACCCATTACCATCATCAGCAACACCATTTATATTATAGTTTTTATTAATATCACATTTATACCTGTTATAAACTTCAA
The DNA here is from genome assembly GCF_047511655.1 of Castor canadensis. NCBI lineage: Eukaryota > Metazoa > Chordata > Mammalia > Rodentia > Castoridae > Castor > Castor canadensis. The sequence continues at coordinate 101,513,341 of NC_133392.1, read as the reverse complement.
AATACTAATAATTTTTTCAATAAATGCATTTTAAAATTTCCATCTTGTCTCAGACCTATTCAAACTTAAGAATCTCTTTTTCTGGTAGCAATGAATTTTCCTTCTCTCTCTCTCTCTCTCTCTCTCTCTCTCTCTCTCTCTCTGTCTCCTCCTCTCTCTTCTTTGGCAGTACTTGAGTCTGAGCTCAGGGCCTCACATCTGCTGAGCCCTTGCTCTATTAGTTGTCCCCAACCCTCTATTTCTTTAGTTATTTTTCAGATAATCTCTTACATATTTTGCCCAGAACTGGCTTCAGAAACACTAAGACTCCATTGGTATAATATGAAAATTCAATATTGGAAGCAAGATGAGAAAGGAACAATACCTTCAAACTTCTGGGTAGATTTATTTCTTAATTTAAAAGTTCTTAATCCAGTGAGTGTAAGACTGTAAAAAATACATTTTTTAGACTTGCAACTACTCAAAAAATTATTTTTAACATGTTATTTCTAAAGAATCTTTTAAAATATTTCATCCACTAAAATGATAGAGTCAAAAAGAAAGAAAAAGACTTTGACTAGAAAACAGGCTCTCAACTGCAAGTAAAGGGCATCCTGCAGAGGATGGTAAAGAGAGATTACAGGACAGCACATTCATTAGGCAATCGTTCAGACTGTTGTATGAGGGGAGGGAGCACTGTCAGTGATGATTAAAAGAAAAAATACAAAACCCCTGGAGTTCCTGATGGGTGTGAACAACTGAGCCACTAAATATATCACCTGATTCCCTATAATTCCTTCCTAACTCTACCCTTTCCATCTCTCAACATAGTGCCTGCTGTTATCAGAACAAATCCTTTTAAAGCATAGTTTAGATGATACCACTTCTCCACTCAAGTCCTAAGAATTCATTTCCTGCAGAATAAAAATCAAAAACTGAGCAATGACCTTCAAGGCCCCAAATCATTTAGGTCCCAATTTCTAACACCATCACCTATCCCTCACTTCCATACTATATCATTTCTACCACACATTTCTCCTGCACGCTGGAGATGCTTCCATTTTGGATCCTATGTACCTGTTACCTTTTCAAGGAAACCTACCTCAGCTTCTTATTGAATAATGAACCCTGCATTCTACTCATCATAACCTACTTTACCTTTTTGACTCCATTGCATCTAAGGATTCTAACATTATGATGTACTTATTTATTATAATAGTGTTTATTACCTATCTCACTAGCTAGATTGTGAACTCACATAATCAAACAAGATTTTATGGGATACTTTTTATCCCAAGTTCTTAGATCAATCTAGAGACACTTAGTAAATATTTATTGTAGATTTATATTTGTGCCAATTTGAGGAAAATTAAGCAAATGACAATATATTCCATTTATTGATTCCAAGGAAAAACAACATATGTACATGAAATCATAGTCTACTACCTGACCTAAATGTGGAAATAAATTGATGAGGTAAACTTAATAGAAAAAAAGATAAAGGAATAGTATGGGTGTGTATGTGTACTTACTAGATAAATAAAAGAATTAATCCTCCTACTTCACTGTAAAAAATCAAGGTATAGTGAATATCTAACTGAAAAATCAGAGTTATAAAAATTGCAAAAACATTTTATAAAAATAGTGACAAAGGTTTCCTCTAGGGAGTGATAACTGGGAAGCTGGGTCAGGAAAGCATTTTTTCACAATAAGACTCATAAAACCAATTTAAAAACTGCACACAAGTAAACTTGATTCTGAATAAAATAGTAAGCATTTTAAGATACCACTCATTATTTTGTTAACTGTTATTCCCTGTCATGGCCACAAGCTGTGTTTTGCTAATAGCATGCATCAAAATGATTAAATAATTTAAGACCATTTTTATTTACAGGTCCACAGTGATGATAAACTGGCATAGTCAAATTGTATACAAAATTGATCCATTTATTTAACCATAATCTCTCCCTACAACTATATTATAGAGAACTGCAAACAACTAATTTAATGTTTATTGAAACATAATTGCAACCATACATTATCAAACCATGGAAAATTTGCCACAATTATTGTATGTTTAATTCATATGGTTTTGACATGGGACAAGAGGTTTATAGTCCTTTAACTGTGCAGGGAATGATTTACATGTCAGCTCTACATGGTTATAACTTAGATTTGACTTAGAATGAGTTGCAAGTGTTATCTTCCCACTCAATAAGAGAATGAAACATGGGAATCCCAGGAAAACTAAGATTCTAGGATCTTAAAATTTTTTTGAACAGTAAGGAACATGAGGAAAACCCAAAGACAAATATCCATTTGAATGCTGGAATCTTTTTTGCAAGTATTTTCTAAGTGTGTTACGTTTCTTAGCTTCAAAATCAAATCTATGAGGTGAACTGAAGTGAGATAATGAACCTCATTGTTCAAGCTACTGAATGCTGGCTTACAAATTCATCATCTCAGTGCTCAAAATTCTTTAGAATTTTTCAACTGACCTGTGCATAGAGATGAATGTATTAGTTAAGCTAAAGAGTCTTTTTATAATCTTACCTAATTTTATTTTCTCTAAATTTGGTTCGAAGAGAGAAATAATATTTCTCAGTAAACTTTAATCATAAACCAAGATACCCATAAGAAGAAATATGTTCTTTTCACCTAATATTTGAAAGGTCAGCTATCTATTTTATGTCCTTCTCTGACTTGAAGGCAGCATGAAATCGCACAATCTTATTTAGCTTGACTTGATCTATCACTTCTCAGCCATCAGTAGAATGGTGTTTACAGCATGGAGTTTACATCAGCTATTATACATACCTGCCAGGAAAATATTCCAGTTTCTCTTAAAACTTTTGTCTTTTGATGAGAGGAAACTCTTTCATTCCCCATTTGCTTATTTCAGAGGGCACTCCATTTTTAAGTCATTTACTTTTTGTAATATGCATCTAATTGCGGTCATATGTGAGAATTGTCTTTGGTTCATGGTATAGCAAAAATACAATATGTACTCTCCATTTAGCATAATTTTAATGAGCAAACATTGCATGCAAAGCAATTTGGTAGAAGTGAAAGGATATGTATCATATATGAATGAATTCTTGATATAATTAGGAATAACTTTCCCATAGATAAGATGTATCCTCCTTAGAAGTAATTACTTTCCCATCACCAGAATTGTCACACACTGACTAGATGACTAATTTTCATGATCATAGATGATGAATTTTTCTGATTATTAACATATGAGAAAATAATCAATCACAAAGTAAGGTAAGGTAGTATATAGTTGAAAAAAAAAAAGAAAAAAGAAAAATTAACCTGGCCTGGCAAAATGTCTAGAGTTTGTCTTTGGCCCATGGATGTTAATGTTTAAGTCCTTGGAATGTCATGCCTTGTAGGTATGCCTGGGGACCTTGGATATTCTAATAATATGATTTAGGGTGTTAGATAGCCACTGTCTTGGTTTTTGTGAATTTTTCTACAACTACACTATATCATTTGCCACTTGGCTGAATCTTACAAAGAGAAGCTGGAACTCAATGTGTTCTATTTGCCTGAAAATGAATTTAATAAAGGCTACTATAAACACAGCCTCAAGCAGCAGGATGAGGCCAGCCTTTAGTACAGACCTTAAACATGCCTCCCAAATCCCCAGACCTCATCAGCCTAACACACTCCACAAATCATCGACATCTAACTTAAAAGTGCAGGTAGGTTTTTCCTTAAGTTTGTGTATTGATATTTTGTATTAACCTCTTCCCTTTACTTAAACCATCAATCCAGGTACAGCAGAATGTGCTAGCAACTGTTAAGACTTGACTTTGTCTAACAAGGGAGATACACAGTTCAGGTCTATCATCCATAATAAACCCTGATCACTTCAGTTGAAGTCAGGGACAAATTTCCTAACACTTTTTTCTAACCAAAGAAGTCCCAATATATTAATAACTGGCTATAGAATGTACATAAATAGTGAACTTCTGGGAAACTGCCTCAAGTAACCAAGAACAATTTCAATTTTGAGAGATCTTCCTAGTCATCTAAGGGCTACTTGATACATTGGTGGTGTTCTCTGAAATAACTGAAGGTCTATATGATTAGAGCAAAGTGCAAGTCACTGCGTTGTGAGAAGAAGGGAAAGTTAAAGTCTGACTTTCAAATAAGCATTATAGTCTTGGAAATGCATATGGTAATAAAGTGTTGCTTATAGTTGCTGGGATACCCTAAATGGGATGGTATGATTTGGGTGACATATGTTGTCATTTCTTTCAAAATGGCCTCTCAAGCAACTGATATGCCTTAGCTTTTCCAGTTCAGTTTGAATATTTGAGTCTAACTCTTGATTTTGGAACTAATTTTTGAGAAGTTTGTTCAACTTGTCCTGTTTGTCCATGCCACCAGATGAGTAGTTTGTATCTGCCCCATGGAGAAACTCTGAGAAGTCTACTGGAATCAGTGTGGTCCTCACATCCAGAAATATTTTGCTTTTGAGGTTCAGGATCCAGGGCCAATACTGCTATCTCAAGTATACTTGTTAGTAAGGTGAGGAGGAATTAAAATCAAATCATATTTGTGTCAGTCATCTGGGAAGAAGGGGTCAGCAAAAAGCTAAATTTATGGCACTTTCAATAGTTTGAGAGGGCCACACAGGGTATTTTCCTTCATTAGAATGGTTGAAAGCAAAAGAACTGAAAGACAAATGATCATTAATGTTTCTCCCCAAATGCCCTACCACCACAAAAATAAATTTGCTCACTTCCAATAGCTATAACTTTACTCTTTATCCAATAATCCCATATTTATGCTTAGGATTTTTGTCCAAAAGAATCAACTATAAGCAAGGCCAGAATATTTTTATGTGTTTTAATCAGAAGTAAATTAGAGTACTCTGTTCTCCCTTTGACTGGGCTGCCATCAAGAAGATGCATCAGCATACTGGTCTAGTGTTCTTATTTTGGGGAAAAGGACACATCTTACCCAGAAATAGTCTCAATGGATACTAAATTTTCATCATCTTCATAAATGTGTTTTACTTTTAGTATTTTCTTCCAAGACTAGCTAATTGTTTCTAAATATAAGTATCCCTGCCAGAAGTTCTTTCATCCTCTAGACTAACTTAGTTGGTTTTCTATTTCCTTCCATAATATATTTGCCATAATGTGTAAAATTACTTTCCTAGATCCCCAAGTTCCCAACTTTAGCAGCTATTGGCTTGGGTTACATAGTATTCAGTTGTCAATCTGTAGCATTTAGCATAGGGCTGTACATAAAATTGATCTAAATAAAGTAGTAAAAAATAAATTAACAAATCAAAGAAAAAATATTTGAAGAATAATGTCAAATTTTTATTAGAAAAATCCCAAAGGGAAAAGCGACGTCTCATCAATCTTAGTGTTAAATCCAGAAAAAAAATCCATAAATTTTTACATGCAATTGTGTACTTACTGCACCAATCTCTACAATACCAAAAGTAGTAACTAAATGTTTACTAGTGGAATTATTGAATGAAATGAGAAGCATCCTTGTCCTAGAACACAATGTGGTCATGACAAAAATAAATTGGATCTTTATTGAAATAAAGAATCATGTACACATTAAAACAAAGAAAAAGTTATAGGTTATTATGAAGAACATGATCCCATTATTGCTAAAAAACAAAATATTTATTTGTAGATTGGTCAAGAGATGAAAACAGAAAAGGGAGGAGATATATCTGAGCAAATCCAGGGAGACGAAGGATTCTGTCACAGCCTCTGGAGAGGGAACACTTTTGAGGATGAACTTATCTGGAAGGGAAGAACTTTGTTTTGTTGTTGTTTTAATTTTTTCTACTGTTGTGCTAGGTGGGGGTACATTGTAGCATTTACAAAGGTTCTTACAATCTATCAAATATATCATACTTGAAGTCTTCCCCTTTACTGCTCTCCTTTATGCCCCCTCCTGGGAATCCTGGAACAATTTCAACAGGTATCCTTTTTGCATTTACATACATGTGTATGCATTATTTCTGCCTTATTCATCCTCCTACCCCTTTTGCTACCACCTCCCCCCAACACTGTGCAATTCCCCTGCTCCCAGCAGAACCTGTTTTGCCCTCCTATTCTCTAATTTTGTAGAAGAAAAAACATAAAAGATAAAAAGAGAAGCATGGCATTTTTGCTAGTTTGAGGTAAAGATAGCTACACAGGGAGTTTCATTGTGTTGTTTCTACGAATATGTGTATTACAATCCCAACTGATGAAGGCCTTTGTTTGTTTCATCATGCTTCTACCCTACTGCTAAAAATTTGATTGGAAATAGGTAGCATCTTTTCAAATAATTTGAGTGATAAATTGCTAAAAGGAAACCAAACAAGATTTTTTTTTACTTTTTTTATTGTTGTGCTGAGTGGGAGTACATTGTGACATTTACAAAAGTTCTTATAATACATCATACTTGATTTTACCCCCTCCATCATTCTCCTTTGTCCTCCCCACCCCCAACCATTCCTGGAATAGTATCATTTCTCCATTTACATACTTGTGTACACAGCATTTGTACTATATCCACCCCCCATACTCTTTCCCCACCTCCACCCTACACTGCTACCAACTTCTCCCCAGGCAGGACCTGTCTTACCCTCCTGCTCTTCAATTTCCAAACAAAATATTAACTATTATTTTTATAAAATTAAACTAGAGATAATTCATCTTACCACTTATATTCATATTTTTCTCTTCAATAAGCTTACATATTAAACAAAAGTTATATAAGAGCATTTCTTGGCAAAGTCTGGAAATGTATTATGAAGGAAGTTATAATTTTGCATTTAACCACCACCAATGTATTTTTCTAGCACTGGAATAAAATAGACGTAATTAAGGAAATTTGTATACTTTCCTTATAAGTCATTTACAACTATTACTCTAGTTTCTCTGCCATCAAAAGTAGATATAACATTTATATTTTAAGTATGTATTATAATAGTATGAAAACTCATCTTGTTCATTCCCACAGTACTTGGTCTCGTGTTTGGCACATGGAGGTTTAATAAAATGTTTATTGAACATTGTAATTATTGAATAACTATAAAACTAAAAAATCAATTGAAAAGGAAAAAGAAGTTTAATCCCTCAAGGGAGTTTTTTCTGCAACAAAATTTTACAGCCCAAGGGAAATATCCATTTGGAGTTGAACTCTTAATGCTGAAACTGCATGGGGTATGCTGATAAATATGTTTCCTTAAGGTTGTCTTTGTCTAACTGTTAGCAACTCACCAGGTGGCTGCAACTGTGGAAAAATATTTAGTTCTTTAAACATTTCAGTCAGGGCAGTAGTTCTTTAAACAGTGACAAATAGCAAACGTTTCTCCATAGTTTATAGCCTTTTTCTTAATAGGTTTTTCCAGTGGGAGTGGGAGCTCCTATTTAGTCAACATTTAGTTAATGCAGTTTTCTAATTATCCAATATGACTAATTTAAAATGTCTTAACTTTTAATCAAATTATCTTTTCACCACAGCATGACTACTCTTTGAAATACATAGTCTTGTATTTTTCACTCCACTTATCTGTTCAAGAACAACTCTTCTTTTAAATTGTAAATTCAGCCAACAATATTGATTACCATATTCTGGTCTAAATTTGTACTGGAACTACCCTGACTTCTAAAACTATCCAAGTATATAGCTACTAATCCATGCAAATCATGACAATATTTGTATTGGCCAAACTTTTCTGACCTTTGCTTTCATCACTCTCCATCCCATGAAATATCTTAATCTCCACTTGTCAAAATCTACCTATTCTGTAAAGTCCAAATAGCACTTCTCCTTGAAATTTAATTGATTCTCTTTCTTCACAAGTGATTTTTCCTTCTTTTGAAAGTCAATAATATAGTCTTTTATTTACATTTGAATGTGATTTTATATTTTACAATCTTTTGCATAGTTATTTCTTTTGATCCCTCATTTATTTGATGCTTATTAAAGTATTCAATAATCATTAAGTGCATTTTATATTGCAAATACTATTTATAGGCAGTGAAAAAGTCATAGCAAACTGAGACTCTGTCTTTAAGGAGCTTACCATCTGGATTTTGCATTTATTGCTTTCCAACTTAAGCTAAAATTACTCTTGTCTTACAATACTAGGATGAAAGCAACTTTGAAGAAAGAGATTTAGTTATGTCTATTCTTGGATACCCCTTTGCTCATCACAGAATACTCTACATAATAAGCACCCCCATATTATTTAATAAATGGAGACTTGCATTTATGAACTTCATCATTTAAAAAACATCAGATAAGAAAGTGACTCATTGAATTAGTTCACAGCTATGCAAATCTAATACTACTTTTAAAGGATTGAGACTATGACTCATTTTTCTAAATGAATCATAACATTGATGACACTATAATCTCTTGATCTTTGGTCTTCACTTCTCCATCTCATGAGCTAATCCTTAAAACCTACATATGGCCATCCCAAGTTAAATTCCTCATAATTCTTTGCTGGATACCTTACTTTCTGACACTATTTTCTACAAAGGCAATTATAGGTACCCTGATAACTTTAATTGCAGGGCCATAATCCAATCCTCTCCAGATTTTGAGTACCACACAGGCTCACTTTCTGATCTCCAATCCATATGGGTGAATGACATAATAAGAACTAATCTTTTTAAATTCTGAAGATTACTTCCTAAATTATCCTCTGTGCCTCATTCCAGCAGATGTTGTGTTTGCATTGACTCATCGAGTGTCATGTAAGCTTTGTTTTTCCCTTCAAGTGAAATGCTGAAAACAGAAGATTGATAGGATATTTTGAACTACTCATCTTGGCTGCTTTGGTAAAAATATTATATGTGTTGAGATAGACAAGAGTGAGCAGGTTCAAGAAAGTAAGCGGGGACCTGTTAGGGTAGATGATAAGTGGACATGTTTTTTTGATACAAGTATGGCAAAAAGAGAGTAACCAAAAATGAATCTAATAATTTTTGTCCAAGTATACAGAAATTTAGAGTTGTTATTTACTGAACTGGAGAAAATTGCAAAAAAAAAAATTAGCTGTGAAGACCCAAAATGGAATTACACTTTAGGCTTAAGTTTTAGGTGCTTATGATATATCCTAAAGGTGATATTAGTCTAAAGTTAAAGGGAACAATCAAAATCTGTAAATTCAATATACAGATTTAAGAGTCATCACATGGGTTTTAAAGTCATGAGATTTGTTGACTACCCTCTCAAGTGAGGGTAGACAACAAGAGTGAATCTTACTTCTTTGTGGCAGCCCTTAACACCTCTTAGAACAAACCTAAATCAATCTGTGCAGCAGATACAACATAAGCCAGTGCAGTTTTGATATTAATGTTTGCTTGATTTCTACCTACAAATAATTCCTAGAGATAAACAGATGATGGTTGAGTAGATATTTGTGTCATTTACTACATTTGCACATAGGTTCCTACCACAAACCTTATTTCTAAGCAACTAAATCTAAGATAACAATGAAGAAACAGATGGAGACATGTGACACCCAAAACATCTTTCTACTAGAAATACATTTTTCTACACCATTTAAATTATTCAAACTTTCTAGTTTTGAGACAGAATGCAAAAACAATTCTATTCTGCATTCTTTCAGGGTTACCTATATAAATGACTCTGAGACAGTAAATCAACAGTTTTTCTCAAATTTCATGTGCCACTAAAATTTTGTGCAATTTTCCTTTCTTTCCAAGGTAGGCAGCCACTATTATGGGAGTGCATAAATATATGTATCTTCTAAATTATAGCACAATTATTACTTAAAGTGTTCAAAAACATATGTAATGTTTTAAACCTCTGAAGCTTAAAAATGTACTGTGCTATTGTAATAAATATTTATTTAGGTAGACAAAGATTATCTTGTGCCGTCACCCTGCAATGTTATCATTGTTTTTTCTTTCAGTAAATCATGGATGTATATGGTATGTCTGTTTACATGTATGTATTATTGTGACATGTGCCTCGATCTGCTTACAGTGCCACAGAAAACATTGGGCATAGGCTCCTTTTATTGAGGAGAAAGGGAAGAAAGAAGAATAAGTGAAAGGAAAATGAAAGCAGAGCAGGACAAAGAGAACAAAGGTATAGGGAGGAAGTTTGGCTGGAATGAAAGTTATTTAGAAATCTGCCATCTGAGGAAACTGAGGCACAACATCTAACTGGTAGACTTAGAAAATTTTTTTTCTGGATCTAAAAGATTCCTCTGTGGTCAGGAGAATTATAATAATAATGAAACATTTCCCTTAGTAATATTCATTTACCATTTCCTAACTTCTATGAAAGGAAACTAAAAGAGACAGCTAACATCATGAGAAGACTTAGTGTGGACATGGCAATGAGAAGATAGACTGTAGTGCTTTCATTCTGCTACAAATTAGATGTAAAGTTTTAGAACGTCAGTGATTCTGCAGACAAATGGTCTGGCTCTGCTCCTCGTATGGTACTGTGCTGTGGCTGGTGGGTGCTGGCAGCTTTCTTCATTAGTGGTTTTTAGTCTCTGCTCTGATAATGTAAAGGGAAATCTGTTTTTGTCTTCTTAGCCATATATATTAATATTCGTTAACACAAATCTCACCTTTCAATACAATGAAAGCTATTACACCCTTCAGGATTGCTGGTTTCCTTTTGTGTCCTATCTACATTGAACAAACCAATAATCACAATAATCAAGTGCTATTTTAACGATAGTGTAAATTTATTGGCACTCTCCCCCTCAGGTAGGTGAACTCCAAGAGAAGTTCTCAGGCTTCTGTGAGACACCCCACAGTCATCTGCCCATTATTCTTTCTCTTTGTCAGAAGATAAAATAGCAGGCTTTAGAAAATCGCTTTGCATGTTGGTGCTCTGAAGGTGACATATCAAAGAGAACCAACCCTCTTCTAAAGTAAATGTTAGAAGTTTTTGGAAAAGGTCCCAGGTCTTTCAAATTTTTACCTTCTCTAAAAAGGGAGGTAAGGGATGTGAGGAAAAGGCCACCAGCATCCCCCCAGCAATGATGTGTTTCTTTACCAAGAAGTAATGGTTTGCACTGGGATTCCTTACCTTTTAATACTTATGCCATAGGTATCTGAGAATTACAACCTATGAAATCTTACAGAACATGCCCAATATTAGTTATGTAGAGTTTTCAGTCTGGGAATGACTTTAGGGATCTAGAATGACAATCTAGAAAGAAACTTGAAAATTCTTTACTTCCTTTACTTCTAGAACTGACCTAAATAGTCAAGGCCCCTTGACTCCCCCCACCAGCTTTTAATTTTTTTAACTAAAGATACTACTCAGTCCTCTTAATCCTGTAAGAGAAATCAATTAAAAATATTAAACTTGGAGTATAGAGGTGTATTGACAACTTCCATAAACAAGTATCTATGAAAGAAGAAGATAAGGAAAATATAACTAAGATCATGCTGAAGGAAGATTATGCTCAATAGTCTTTACTAATATTTATTGATCCCCTGAAATGTTTTAGGCTCACTAACACCCCACAATTCTGATTTAAGTGGTAATATTTATATCACCTTTTATAGATGTGAAGATAAGAGCAAGAGAGGATAAATAACTGGCCCATAAACACACTGATAAAAAGCAAAGTTTGAATCCAGAAATTGAGGTAAAAATGATCATTTTCCTAAGAAGGAAGACATTTCATTTGAACTTTATCTTTCAACATAAAAATTCATATAGATGTTATGGGTAACATGATCTTTGTGTTTTGATTAAAAGCACCTTATTTCTTACCTCACTTTTTTGGTTAATACAGGTAACATTATTACTGTTTTATGTTTCCAAAATTTAAGAATATAGACACTGCATACCAAAGTTTCTGATCACTGTGCAAATATACAGGAATAAAGTTGTTGAGGAAAATGAAAATCAGCTTTTTATGAAAAAATATGATAAATAAATTCTGTGTTTCTCCACTGTACATTTCTAAAAATTAGGTATGGCCTGTCTTAAAAAACAAAGCAAAATCCTTTTCCCCTTATTAAAAATCATCTGGTATCTTATCTTAAAAGTACTATCTCTACAATGGAAAATTCAGTCTTTCATGATTGACTCCTGACTATTTGTTACCTTTTTGTCTAATCCTAGTTGTCCTCTATTTCATTTCAAGGTCCATCTATTATGTTCCTTAGTTACAATTGTTTGCTAAATTTGTGATCATGTTCTAGGCACTTTTGCACTCCTATTGCTTCATCCTTGGATCCTGAGTTAACATTATCTTCATTGAGACAAATTCATTAATTCTGTAAATCAAAAGTAGCTGCTTATTCTCAGTAGACCAATAGTATCCTACATTTCCTGACCTAGTTCTTGCTTCTTAATGCTATTGTTAACTATTGAGCTGTACCCTTCATCACATTACAAACTCTTTGAGAGCAAGTATAGTGTCCTTTAAGCTTTATTTTATTAATACTTAGCACCCACAGACACACACACACTGAATCTTCAAAAAATGTGTTACATATTGAAGGTCTTTTATCTTTCCTATTGATGAAGACAGCTATGAAGTACACAAAAGTTGAATTACTTATGTCAGTAGTTACAACTTCTTTAACTAAACTAAAACTGACCACACATGACAATGTTTTACCTTACAACAGTGCTCCACAAAATTAAAGCATTCATCATTGTTTGGCCTGTTTGTCAGATTATAGGATTTCCTCACTCTTATCACAAGTTCCTCCTCTGTGGGCAATCCTTGATGCAAAGTAGTACTCCACTGAGTTATGTGAGTTATGTGAGTAAGATAGTAATAGGGCTGGAATCAGGATAATTCCCTATTACTGCTCTCATGAATGTACATTCAGCTGTAGGTGATTTCTCCTATTATACATGAAGAGGATTTTATGAACATATAGAATTTATTTATTTATGTTGTAATTATAGCTAACTGCTATTCTTTTTGGCATTTATGTATCATTTTCTGGACTGGAACTTCCAACTTTCTTGAGGGAAAGAGCAATGTCTATATCCTGGCTCATACTGATTAGTAATTTACTTTTTTTCTTTTTACTTTTTATTATTGTTGTCCTGGGAGTACACTGTGGTATTAGCAGAAATTCTTACAATATATCATAGTTGGATTACCCCTCCATCATTCTCCTTTATGCCCCTCTCCATAGTTTCAACAGGTCTCATTTTTCCATTCTCATACATAATATTGCCACTACATTCAGCCTTCTTCACACTTTCCTTATCTCTTCCACCCTCCCACTGGAACAAACCCCAGACTGGACCTGTTTTACTTTCCTAGTCTCCATTTTGGGTAAAAAAAGGCATTTTTGTTTGTTTAAGATAGCTCTACAGGGAGCTTCCTTGTGACAGTTCCATGTATATACGTATTTTAAGTTGAATTGCTTCATGTTCTCTATATTTCTCTATTATACCTTAGTTCCCTTTTTATGGTCATTTCAACGGGTTTAAAAATTCTGTATTCATTCCTGTATAGAATGTACATCACCCATTTCATCTTCTTAACTTCCTTCTATCACCCTTCCTCTCCTGTTAATGACCTCCCCTTAGTGTAACCATTTTTTATGAAGGAAGAAACCAGCAGAGTTTGATAAGTACTTACTGACTGGACAATTTTCTTGGGAAAAAAACTATTCTTTGGTTTAATTTTTGTAGAAGTGAGAGAAAATGGGATTTGTAAAGAAAAGGTCAATATCTTTCCTGTCATTTTTCTATAACTCAGAGTCATAAAAACAGGTAGATGACACACTTACATTGAGTAATTTGAGAAGAACTTAGTAAATGTACTATTTACAAAAGTGCACATATAATGACAACATAAGGCTAGTGCCTTACTCTAGGGTTAGCAAAAAGAGACATCATAAGGGAGCGATAAAAAGAACCTTCAGACAAATCTATGGAGTGGTCTGAATGAACTTCATCAAAAGACCCAGCCTACTAATTATGTTCAACTGGAAGCCAGTTTTCTCACTCCTCTCTGTTCCTATAGTCTCCAACCAGTTCTGTGGAATAGCTGATTAGAACTAGAATCCAGAGAGAGAACAGAGCTCATCATCTGATGAACCTGTCTCCCAAGACACAGTGAATGTTAGAGAAGGTTAGAGAGGAGATCTGTAGGGCCAAAGAGAAGTTTTGAGGCACAATCTAGTTTCCAGTTCAGCATCCAACCTACTATAGTTATGCAACCTTTGCATCCATCAGAAAAGATCATAATTAGTTTAAACTAACCTGTTGTATACTCAGCTCCACACCATTTTGCTAAAGTTGCTGACTGTACCTCTATGCTAAGAATATTCACCCTATGATTTCTAAGATTGACAGCTCCTGTATATGTATTTTCAAAAGCTTCTCACTGCTTCTCTACCACTACTTTCTCCTTATTATCCAGCTTTCAAAAATTGGAGAAGATGTGTTGTCTTATTTTCTTTTCCCATTTAGAAGTTCTGTTTCATTGGAGTCATAACCCCTCATCCTGTTATCCTGTTATATTTTTCATCACTATGTTATTTCTCTGGGGTGACTGATTTCTAACTTTAACTTTGAATAGATTTAAATAGATTCTAACTTTAACCTCTGGTTGTTAAACTGAAATTTCCATGAGAAAAAGACTTATGTTAGTATATATTTTTTCATGTTTAATTTTCTGTCTCAGTAAGAGGTAAAAAATTCTTTCTAGGCCAGGTGTTGTGGGTCATAACTAGCTTCTCAAGGGGTGGCAATTGAGACGATCATAATTTGAGGCCAGCCCAAGTATCAAATTTCTCAAGACCGCTTTTCAGTCAAAAAAGTAAGCTTGGTGGTATGTGCCACGCTAGGGTGGAAACATAAATAGGAGGATCTCATGGTTCAAGCTGGTCTGGGTATAAATTTAAGCCCCTATTCAGAAAATACCTAAAGCAAAAAGGCTGGGGACATGACTTCATAGCAAGCATGAGGTGTGAGACCCTTAGTTTAATCCCAGTACTGCCAAAAGGCCAAAAAAACAAGAAAAATGAAACAAATTTTAAAAATGCTCCATTTCCCTGCTTCTGATTGCCCCTTTGACAATTAGAAGAATGTATCCTTATTTAATATCTGAATATTTTTCAAGTGTGGTCAGCCATTTTTCACCTCTTTATCAAAGTCTCTATCTTAAAATATTTTCTTAAAAAATATAGGTCACAACAGAGATTTCATATAGAGCCTGATACTTATTGAAAGATGCATTGCCAAGGTACCAAGAGAGAGTGAAGGAAGAAGGTAAGTGGAAAACAGGATGTACAAAGCTTTCCAAAGCTCCACAAGAAAGTGCCAGCATGACTCAGTCATTTAGGACTTTTAAGGTAGGTTGTTCAGAGCCATGTGGTCTTGAAATAGTTGTCCAGGGGAAAAAAATGGAAAAGAATTAATTTACAGTCTTCTTGATTTTGTCTCCTCTTTCTCAGTGGTCAACAATTGACCACAGCATTAACTCCCTAAACTTCCAGGTCGTATCCACCAGACATTCCAGTAAGCTGCTCTGGAAGTCATGCCTAATTCTCTTAAGTATGAGGCTTTATCTAAATTCAAAGCAGTGGAAGAAGCCAAAGATTCCAGAGATTTATATCTACACTGTACTACTGAACTGCAGAAGCTCTTATTATATTGCGGCAAGGGAAGCCACATGAGATTTTGACTTTGGATGAGGAAAATACCAACATCTTAAAGTCACAACCAAAGTCATAACTTTAAACCTCTTTCTTCAGAGTTCTCTTCTCCATGGAATAAAGCCCTAAAATCTGAGTATAATTTTGACCTATTTTTGAACTGGAGTTTGAACATCAACAATATCTGTACTATTTTCAATAGTAAGCTTTAAAGAAGAGATGAATTTGTATTACACTTATTTTAAAGTACATATTCTTGTTACACCAAGAGTAAACAAACAGAAGCTGGGTTCCCATGGCTCCTGCTTGTAATCCTAGCTATTTGGGAGGCTGAGATAGGGAAGATCATAGTTCAAGGTCAGTCTAGGCAAACAGTTCAGAAGACCCCCATCTCCAAAATAATCAGACAAAACAGACTGGACTGGATGTGTGGATCAGTGAAAGAGTGCCTATTTGGAAGCCTGAAGTCCTGAGTTCAAACTCCAGACATACCAAAAAAGAAAGAAAGAAACACTTAGAAACACTTATCTGTGATAAACTCTCAAATGAAAAACATTAAAAATGGAAGAGCATAGGGTAAAGCAGTCGTTGTTAAGTTTCCCCACAAAATTCTTCTAAAATTGCATAAATATTGGCCAATCATGATAATAGTAACATCTTATATTTACAAAGTACTTAACTCTCTGAATAATAGCATCATTAAGGAAATGAGTAGTTTTGACATTTGTTATTTCTTAATAGGGAATATTCTTGATTTTTGAAGAATTCCTTTTGTATAAACTCATCAAGTGTTTTATTTAATATTTTGCACTTTATGCATTAGTATACTAGTTCTACATTTTCAACATATGTAATATGTCATTTCAAACCTCAAGAAAGAGAAGCACCCCACTCTTTCTCATTTTACTGTAATCTTTCATGAAACAAATCCAATTCAAGCCAAATGGAGGTGATTCCATAGCTGCATTAAAATTACTATTATGATAATACCCAGTGTCTTCCACAGCACTCTACTGCAGGTCTCACATCTTATTTGGGAATATTTGACAAAGATGATAGACTTGAACATTCTGTCCTTCAGTACTGGGGTTTGAACTCTGCTTATTGCTTAGTAGGCAGGCACTCTACTTGAGTCATTCTGTCAGCCCCATTTAGTCCTTCTTAAAACATTTTCTTAACATCACTTCTAAGATCCAAGTCTCTATGCAACAATTTTTACTTTAAAAAGCCATTAATTCTCAATCTCATTGACAAGTTCTATTTCTCTTAGATATTTCTAGTATGTATATCAGTTTTTTTGACTTTTTTCTTCCTAAGTCCAAATACCCTAGTATATGCATCAAATCCCATTTATAAAATACTTTCATACTCTGACAATTCTTAAATGCCTATATCTAACCTACATCTTTATCCTGAACTGCACATTCACACCTACTTGCCCTTAAAATCTGCATTTCATATCCAAAGGCATCTCACGCACTATCAGGGCAGGATAGAACTACTTTTCCCCATGTAAACAATTTCTTTCTCAGGTTTTTTTGTCAGTAAGTTGAACCACTTTAAGTCAAGTCAAAAAACTCCAAGACTTTTTTTCTCACAAACTTCTTACTATATAAGTAAATAATAATGTATTAACTTTTATAAATGTATTAACCGTTGTAAATATATCCTCAATCACCTTTTCTTGAAACCCTGTCTTGTTGGTCCACAGCACCATTCTATCTTCTCAGAATATTGCCTAGAGCTTCTAATTTCACACCACTAAGATACATTCTCTATGCAACACTAGTTCAAATTTTCTTTTTCTCCCGCCCCCCCCCATCCATATCATTCCGTATCAGCACAGAACAGAGAATTATAATTCATGCTGCTGGCATGTCTCCTAAGACTTGGCAAGCAAGCAAGTTCTGAGTTTTCTCATACTGCTTGTGTCCTCTTAAATTTTCTGGGTTTTTTTCTATTTTTCTGGTCTTTAATTAACATAGAAGAAAGTTAATTGATAAGTTTGCATTTAAACACATTGCATGACTATGGGTTTAACTGTAAAGCAGTTTCTAATTAGAAATTTTCTCAAAGATGACCACATGTTGTCTTGCTGAACACTGTAAGCACACAGCTAAACTCATTTGGACACTAGTGTTTTGGTCACACTTGATTCATACTGTGAGTCTTCCAGAAAATTTGCATTTTAGTCAAATATGTGTAAATCAATTCAAATCAATGCAGTAGAGAGATCTATTTAAGGAAATTACACAATGAATCCTTTCTAAAGACATCATCTATTAAGTGAATCATCACTCCCTAAAACATCTTATTTTGAATTCCAGATTTTCATTTATTAAGTTTACTTACTATAGGGGCCCCTGCATTTCTGAACTTTGGGGGTTGCTTCTTCTCTTGGGAATAAAGAATTTGATTAGAATATCTTCTTAAATTGGTTTCATAATTGATACATTTCTGTGACTGAATCTTCTTGACGGACAATCCTATTGGTCCTATTTGAGCATTTTCCCAATCATCACAGCATGACAAAATTAGACTAAAAAAATGAAAAAAACAAAAAACAAAAACTTGCCACTGGACACTGGTGGCTCACACTTATAATTCTAGCTATTTGCAAAGCTGAGATAAGGAGGACTGCAGTTCAAAGCCAGCTTGGGCAAATAGTACATGAGACCCCATCTCCAAAATAACGAGAACACTATGGACTGCAATGTGGCTCAAGTAGTGTGATACCTGCTTTTCTAAGCCAGAAGCCCTGAGTTCAAATCCCGGTCCCACCAAAAAACTAAATAAAACTTGCCTCTTCTTAATTTTTATTTAGTTTTGCATTTTATTATGGAATAATTTAGGTATGCATAAATATAAACAAAATAGTTTGTATCTATAACCCATTGTTTCTCTACCTTATTAGTTTAAAACATTTAAGGCAGAGTTATCCTATGTGTGTGTGTGTGAGTGAGAGAAAAAGCACATGCTAATGGAGTTAGGTGATTGCCCTATGCATTTTAGGATACTTAGCAGTATCACCAGACATTTCTAGATGTCCATAGCATGACACCCAGTGTGACAATAAAAATATAACCAGTGCTTGCCATATGTCTTCTCGGAAACAAAATCAACCCAAGTGAAGAACTACTGCAAATTTCATCTGCTTGCCAATTTCCCAGATATGATATTATTTAACTAATAAATTACCAGTTTATCTATCTGGATATATGGCCATCATCTATCTTTCTGACTTATAAATATAAATAATAACCACATCAACAAAGAACAATAATTGCTAAATATTATTGAATAGACAGCCCCTTCTCCAAATTCCAACTATGCCATAATTGTCACATATGTTTCTGTGAATCTTGTCTTTGTGTTCCTCTGCCTCCTATCATTTTTGATCTTTAGGTAGACGGATCTTAAATGATAGAGAGATATAGTCAGATAGAGTTAGAGATGTATATGCATACCTATCTCTGGAGAACCAAGTAAATACATACAGAAAGAAAACTTACATATCTACATGTCAGTGTGTGTATAGGTTGAAGTTAGGTGGGTATATGTGACTAGTTTTAATTAAAGAAAAAATAAGTTAAATATATTATAATAATCTTTAAAACCTTAAAAAATCTAGATAGCATAAACTCCACCATTCTCTCGTTTTTATTAGTAAGATATATGTTGAATAAACTGACTCAATTTTTATTCTTACAAAGTCTGGATTTTCCAGTTGTGTCCCTATAGTATAAGAGAATTTATTGTCTTCCATATTTCCTGGTTGTTATGAAGATTTTTTTTTCATCCAAGTGAACTAACCTGAATTTCCAAGGAAGACAATGCTAAATCCCTTCATGCTACACTCCCACCACATCTCTTTGCTTCTTGACTTATAACTAGGCATAAGTCCCAGTAGCACCCTAAGTGTTAGGTACAAAGTGAGGGCCATGAAGAGAAGTGCTATTCCCAGGAAAACTACTTTGTTTTCTAATTTAAGTAGACACAAATCTAGGCAACAAGTATGGGAATGTATACTAGGGGTGTGACATAATGTTGGAAAGAATCTAAAGTTTATCAGATAAAATTTGCTGATGTGAGCTCAATCAGGAGAAGGCTTCATTTAATAATGTAGCTCAGGTAGTTAGAAAGAGTTCTAATAATTTGGTCTCTTGGCTGAAACGTGGAGCAAAAGATAACCTCCCCCATAAGCAACTTAAAAATACCTAATCTCTTAATCTCCCTTAGTTAAATGTCAATACAAAGAAAGGAGAGAGAGAGAGAGAAGGAAAGAGAGAGAGAGAAGAGAGAAGAGAGAAAGAAAGAAAGAAAAAGAAAAATTCAAACTAAGTAAAATTTATCATTTATGACCTACTTGCCAATGCTAGAAGTGTTCAAGAGACATTGTTTTCATTAATATAGTTATCCCTTGATATCCATGGACATTGATTCTAATATGTGGACACCAAAATCTGTGGATGTTCAAGCCCCTTATGTAGAGGGGTGTCTTATTTTCATATAACCTATGCACATCCTCCCATATACTTAATTTTCTAATTTAAAAATTTTGGGCCATACCAGAGTTTGAACTCAGGGCTTTACACATGCTTGGCAGGCTTTTTACCACCTTAGCCATGCCTCTAACCTTGCTAAATATTTTAAATCATCTCTAGATTACATATAATACCTAACACAATGTAATTGCTATGTAAATAGTAGTTTGTGTATTGTTTAGGAGATGACAACAGTGAAAATCATCAGTTCATGTTTCAGTACAGATGTAATATTTGTACTGAATGTTTTTCTGAATATTTTTAATCCAAGGCTTATTAAAATCAAGAATGCAGAACTTACAGATATGAAGCTGGCAGAGTGGCTCAAGTAGTAAAGTGCCTGCCTAGCAAGTGTGAGACCCTGTGTTCAAATCTCAGTACCACTCACAGGAAATCAATGTGAGTCAACTCCCTGTATAGCTATCCTTATCTCAACCAGCAAAAACCCTTGTCCCTTCCTGTTATTGCTTATACTCTCTCTACAACAAAATTAGAAATAAGGGCAAAATAGTTTCTGCTAGGTATTGAGGGGGTGGGGGGAAGAGGGAGGGAGTGGAGTGGGTGGTAAGGGAGGGGGTGGGGGCAGGGGGGAGAAATGAACCAAGCCTTGTATGCACATATGAATAGTAAAAGAAAAAGAAAAAAAAATCTCAGTACCACCACAGAAAAGAAAGATCTACAGATGATTCTGTATGATATACAGACACCACCAGAAAATGGACAACTGCAGTACTACAGTCTCTCTCTACAGCATTCTTGAAAGGCAATGGTTAAAAGCAACTCCTCCCGCAGAACTTTGAGCAATGCAACTGTCTGTGCAATCTGCTTAGAAAGAGATACAGATACAGTCAGAAGTACAATTATGTATCAATCCGTGGCTGGCTGGATAGTCAGGAACTTCGAAGAAATATGATTGGAAAGGGAATAACAAAAAAATTTTGGAGTGTGTGGTTAGATCTCTTTGAGTGGGCAATAAAACACTAAGAATTAAGTGTTCCTTGTAAGTACTTCCGAAACTGTAACCTCAGGAGAACTGGGCTTTAATGATGACTCTTTCTGTGGATACCCATCAGCCTCTTTCATTGCTCAATGAGTTCATAACTGAAGTGGCTACAGTGAAAGAAGAGGAGATTATGCATACACTCAGAAATGTGAATTTCCACTTACCAAAGCCGACCTGGCTACAGTCCCTTCTGAGTGCCAACAGCAGAGAACATCCCCAATGTGGCAATTCCCTAAGGCAATTGGTCAGCTAACTGATTGCAGTTTACTTATATTGGAATTAGCTGGAATACTTCTATATTTAGAAACTTCCTTCATTGACTGTTAGACTTCCCAGAGGTGGAGATTGTACAGAAAGGACAAAATAAATGCTCCACTTTTTACTTTATTGACTAGTTTTCATGATATCCAGTTTGACTGGAATCCTCCAATGCTGATTTGATAAGTATTATTTCTCCATATTGTTTTTATGCAATCATGCACTTAAATTTATTTGATAATATTACAGTTATTAGGCTTTTTGCTTAAATTTTCATATATTTTTCCTGTTGGAGCTCTTCAAACTGATATCTGAATTCTTTTCACATATCTCAAGAGTCTGAAATTTTTCTTGCCCTCTGATATGATCATATACCCCTGCTCATCTTACATATTCCCAAATCTGGAGTCAGCATTTCTCCAAAAATAGAACAGAAGAACACCAGTGGTTCATACCTGTAATCCTAGCTACTTGGGAGGCTGAGATCAGTAGGATCTCAGTTCAAAGCCAGGGGAGTCAAGTAGTTTGCAAAAATACCCAACAAACACAAAAGGGCTGACAGGCTGGCTCAAGTGGCAGAGTGCCTGCTTAGCAATCACAAAACCTTGCATTCAAACCACAGTACCACCAAAAAATAAATAAATAAAAGAGAATAAGTCTCTTATGGCAAATAAAATAATGGCATGACTATGTATCACATTCTTATCAGATATGCAGAGGTCCTTGACCTATAATGATTTGACTAAAAATTTTTTGATTTTATGACAAATATAAATTCTGTAAAATCTGCACTTAAAATTTTGGAATTTGATATTTTCCTTAGCTAGGTATATAAAGTACAATATTCACAATGATAGGCAGTGGTAATGAGCCTTGACTCCCAGGCAGCCATGCAACCATGAGGAAAAACATCCAATACTCTAAACTGTACTGCTAAGCTATGATGCTCAGTTGGGTAGGACTATGAAATGCATTTTCAATTTACCATAATTTCAGTTTACAATGTGTTTATTGGAACATAAATCCATCATAAGCCAAGTATATCTGTATTTCCTCAGTTTTCTCTAACTGTAAAATACATATGGTATACAAGATTTATGCCAAATATTATTATAAAAATTCTCAAAAATATATTGATGAAAATTAAACATATCAACTATCACTGTAGCATAATTAAAGAGCATAGAGTTTAAAGTACAACACTAGTTTGGAATTCAGCTCCCCTACTTACTAGCTTTGGGAACATGAAAGGAACTTAATCACTTTGAGCTGCTTTTCTCTTTTTCCAAATGGGAAGGTAATATTTTATTTTTTTAAGTATGTGGTTCTAGCTAAATTTATGAGTGCATTTTACCATTCCTTATACCAATATGCTTTCTGGTGCATGGTAATAATTATTTTGGTCATTGTTATTATTAGTCTCTTTTTCTAATTCACCCCCTTCAGTCAGGAAAACCTATCTCCTTCCTCTCACAATCTTAAAGGTTATAGCTATCTTAGTGGTGGATATCTTATTGTCTGTCTGCCCCATGATAACATTTTTTTTCTATAATACAGAAACCACAGATCTCTAAAGTTACTATGGAAAGGATAAAAAGCTGAAATATAAAGAAATGATCAAATCGTTCCTTTTGCTTTTGCTACTAACATCATCTATTATCTTCTTTACCTTGCTTGTACTGCTGGGCACTGAACTGATAGTTTCAATGTTTCCTTTATAATAACTTCCCAAAGACTCTTACTGGTCAGTGTACTGAATAATTCTTTCATTTAGCACCTACTCCCTGGGTTTGATTTCCATCTCCTGGCAAAATGAAGATTCATCTTGAACTCTAGCAGCCATCTGGATTATAAAGCAGATGACTTGTCACAATAATCTTTAGGCTGGAATGGAGTGGTTGTGATTTTTTGAGGCTAAGACTATAATGCCAATTTAAATGGGTGAGATGACTTGCCCTGTATTCTTACTTATTCCATCAACAAGAGCACTTTAAATTTTCTTGCAGGACTGAAAAACACTCTCTGGTTGAGTGACACCTTTAGGAAAACCAATATCTCAGTTCAGAGATTCCATTGCCAAGAAAGAAAGAAAGAAGAAAAAAAGCTTTAAAAAACAAAACAAAACCAACCTAATGCCAGTCTTTATGGG
Source organism: Castor canadensis (assembly GCF_047511655.1). Lineage (NCBI taxonomy): Eukaryota > Metazoa > Chordata > Mammalia > Rodentia > Castoridae > Castor > Castor canadensis. The sequence goes on along the minus strand of NC_133392.1, from coordinate 101,489,782 downwards.
GACTCAGCACATTCCTTGTTCTTAGCCCTGTACAAGCTAAACAGACTTAATTGCCTTTTCATATGTCAAAAACAGCCTGTCCAGAGGGACACAAGAAAAGAAGCTTGTACAGGAACATTTTACTCTGTATCTGTTCCTGGAGCAATGGTGCCTGTGTTTCCAGGGCTGTCAATTAAACATATTTTTTTCCCCAGCACATATTCATTAAGACACAGTTGCCAACCTCATTGCCACTGCACTTTTTTGTTATATATATTAGTTCTGGTTGAAGGACAATTTAGGAATGTTTTCTTGGGGAATAAAGAGGACCTCTGGCTGGTTGTTTTTTTCTATCATTTTTTATATTTTTCTAGCAGAGCAAATGGCTTTGTGCCTCTAATAACACTCTCTTATCTGCATTTAACTTAATCTAACCTTTTGAATATTTTTTGAGTAATATTCTACCACCACAGAACTTGTTAAAAAACACACCAAATGCATATTTATGGTCCTGGCATTGATGACGTGTCACAAAATGATAGACAGTGGAGATGGAAATATACAGTAAATAACCAAAGGGATTTTATAATAAAATATGATAAAAAATGTACTGAAAGAGTCAACCAAGCCACTATGTCTAGATGATTATGGGAATAGTACACAGAGAGAGCCAAAGAAACAGAAAAAGTAACCAAAAAATGGTAGAGCAAATGATGTCTAAAAAAAGAAGAGAAATTACTGAGGATTACTCTGAATGTAACCAATAGATTTGCTTCTAATGCTGTCTTTACAGATTCTGTCCCAATCCTAGGGAAGAAGGGAGAAATATTTCTATTGGGTGAATTGTTACCTAACTTGAGGTAACCTAACTTGTAACCTAAGTTGAGATAGCTTAATCCTAAAACTATTGAGTAAGGATACATAGAGGAAGGGTAAACATGTGCCAGAAATCACAGATGTTTAAAATCAGGGAGGTGTGATTTCCTAGAAGCAAATGAAATGATGAACTCACAAGTTATCACTTACGTCTGGTAGCAATTTGAAAACCCCAGGGAACTATCAGTGGAAAGGAAAGGACACACCAGGATATCTTGGTTTTGAGGATGTGTGAAACATTTCTGCAGCATCTATTATTTTCTCCCTCTTCTTATGACTTTGGAGAGAAGCATACTCCAAGACAGAAGAAAGCATTCAGAAAGTTTATTAATGAGTGTCCTTGGATTCTTTACCTGGAAAAGTGAAAGGAAAGAAACAGGAATGTAAGGAAATGAAGGTGTGATGTAAGATCAACAGAACCTCATCTCATCCTCCACAAGTTAAGATGAGGATAACATGATGCTTTAGAGTTATATGGAGTTGAATTGAGAAGTATGGGCCTTTAAACTTCAAATTAATGAGTCATTTTTTTGTGAGCAGTAAAGGGTTTTAGACTTTGGGTGTAGCAACTCACTTTTACAGTGAGTTGACAGCTGTGTGGCTGATTGCTGGACTACACTCCCAGGAGATGAGGATAGTCAAAGTCCTTCATCATATCTTCCGTAACAGTGGAAATAATGATTGTTTTCTCAAAGTGCTGTTGTAATCATTAAATTTATTCAACCTACTTTTTGAGCATATGGCCAGATCTTAGTAAACAGTATTGAACTCTTTCCTTCTTAGAAAATTTAAGTTAGTGTTTTGAAAATTTTGAAATTTGTAAAGACCCATGTGGAAGCCAATAGTATCTTACATGTTTCGTCTCTTAAGGCTGGATCGAAAGTTCTCAAATAGTAGTTACATTATCCAATATTTACAATAACTTCATGATGTAGACATTATGTACATTTTGTTTTATAGGGGAGGAAAGTGAGACTTAGATTAACTTAGAAATACTTGTGTAAATAAGATCAACTGTAGAGAACCAAAGAATTTATATGCCAACATATTTTTTTTATTATAGAATGACAATAATACTTCTAACCAGAAGATCTAATCTGACCATGAATCTTTCCCCTATAAACTTTATTATTTAGGCAAAATTAATACCTGTGGGTCTCGGACTGGCAAGATGGCTCAAGTGGTAGAGTGCTTGACTAGCAAGCACAAGCCCCAGTACCACAAAAAAGAAAAAAAAAAATCTGGGAGTCTTTATACCTTTGTATATGGATATAGCTTGCATCTCCAGGCAATACTTGCCAGGGATGCTTTCCACTACAAGAGATATATGAAGAGACTTCTTAAGGCTTTTAACTGTTTGAAGATGATAAATCCTCCACAGGCTTATGAGTTGAACTCTTGTTCCCAGCTAGTTGTGCTATTTGGGGAGGTTCTAGAAACTTGAAGAGGTGGGGCATAGTGGGAGGAGTAATCACTGGGGTCATGTACCTGGTGTAAGGTACTGCCAAATTAAGACCACACCAAGTGTGGATAAGAAAGATTTATTAGAAATCCAGATCGCAGGACTGTCACTCTCGGGTTCAGAGTGAAGCGGCTTGGCTGAAATGAGTGGTGGGCTTTATAGGAGGGGCCAAGCCATGGGGGAGGGAGAGAGAGTCTCTGGTCTCTGATTATCTGTGATCACCAGATGGAACAGGTCGACATGCCTGGCTAGTTGAATAACTGGAAGTTTCTGAGTTGTTTTGCAAGCCGAGAAACAAGCAGTCATAAATCAGAGGGTCTGATTATAAGGTATACCCTCAGGTCCTTCTGCCTGCCCCAAGAATGCCAGGGACCTAACTCTTGGAAGCTAAATCTTGTCACCAGCCCCACTCTGCCTTGCTGTCAGTTTCCTGTCCATCAAGAGGAGAGTAGATTCTGCCACACACTAATGTTGCTGTGATGTTCTGGGTCACCACAGGCCGATAAACAAGAAACCAAGTGACCATGGACTAAACTCTGAAATCATAAGCAAAAAAATTCTTTCCTCCTTTAGGTTGCTCTTGCAAGTATTTTAGTCACAGCTATACCAAGTAACTAATAAATAAACATAGCAAGAATGTTGTAGTGGGGAGAAAAAATGGCATATTCAGATATCCAAAACAGCTTAGTTTTTCAGATGATATTTACAGAGGAAGAAAAGGAACTTTAAGTAGAAGTCCTATTCAGAATGCCAGGTAAGAAATATTGAGACTACATTGAATAATAAATGACAGTATATATAAAAGAAGAGTTTAGGTTTAAGAAATAATAAAAGGATAAAGGAAGCATGACTTTAGTAAAACCTCAACATTTATTGATTTATTTAACAAAGTGTTAAGTACTGTTTTTGTGGCAATATCTTCACAGATTCTTAGAGGATTCCCTATGGTTGGATAAGAATAATATGTTTTTATAATTTCTATTAATATTTTTTAGGAAACTGAGAAGCACATTTAGTCAACATCTCTGTTTTCCCTTATTTTTCACTTTGAAAAAAACTCTTGATGCAAAGTATGGTGATGCATGCAATGTAATCCCAACTACTTGAGAGGTTATGGTAGGAAAATCACAAGCTCAAGGCCAGACTGGTCAAAGTTACACATCCTACCTCAGAAAACATAATAAAACCAAAAGGACTGGAGACATAGGTCAAGTGTTAGAGTACTTGCCTAGCATGTGCAAGGCACTGGGTTCAATCTACAATACTGGGAAGAAAAAAAGAGAGAGAGAAAAAGAAAAGAAAAGACCTTAGGAGGTTGTTATAGGACCAGTAGAAATAGTGCAGACCATTTTTCTTCATACCACTTTATTTATGAGTCAATCTCATACCTATAACTAAGCACACACAGCCATATATGAATGCAAATGAGGATAAGAAAAGTCATCAGGATGGTGCAGAAATATAAAGAAGCACATGTTATTTTAAAGAAAAGAAGTGATAATGAACAAGTCTGAGATTATTTTGTATCTGGCCATGGTAGATTACCAAGTACCTAAATTAATTAGTGCCTCAATTTCATTAACTACTATCTCAAATTTTTTTTTGAGGGAGACCCTAAGGGTTTTATAAAAAAGCAGTAGTAGGAACATCAAAAAGTAAGTGCAAGATTTGGCTGATGATAGCTAAAGGTGAATTGAGTTCAGACAATGTTTTCTAAAACAAACAACTTTTTTAGTGGAAGAGAACTCAATCCAGAATCTCTGCAAGTTATTTTTTTTATTCATTTATTCACATGTGCATACATTGTTTGGGCCATTTCACCCCCCTGCCCCCAGCCCCCATCCTCTCCCCGCAACTCCCCTCGTTTCCATGCAGAACCTGTTCTGCCCTTATCTCTAATTTTGTTGAAGAGAAGACATAAGCATAATAAGAAAGACAAAGCATTTTTGCTAGTTAAGTTAAGGGTAGCTATACAGAGAGATTCTTAGCATTGCTTCCATGTACAAATATGTCACAACCCAAGTTGATTATCTCTAACTAATTTTTACACTGGTTCCTGATCCCCATCTCATGTTGACCTCTGTGGCTTTAAGGTTTCTGTATTAGTTCCTCTGGACATCAAACACTTTCATGTTTTGGGTTTTCTACCTATCCTCATACCTCCCATATGTGCTCTCCCCTTTGTCATGTGACCCAACTCCAACAACATTACTGCATTTGCCCTAGATCTAAAGACTAAATATGAGGGAGAACATAGGATTTTTGGTATTCTGAGCCTGGCGGACCTTGCTCAGAATGATGTTCTCTAGTTCCATTCATTTACTTGCAACTGATAGGATTTCATTCTTCATGACTGAGTAAAATTCCCTTGTGCATAAATACCACATTGTCTTGATCCATTCATCACTAGTGGGGCATCTTTGTTGTTTCCATAACTTGGCTATTATGAATAGTGCTGCAATAAACATGGGTGTGCAGGTGCCTTTGGAGTTACCTGTGTCACATTCCTTTGGGTATATCCTTAGGAATAGGATTGCTTGATCATGTGGCATATCTATGTTTAGATTTTTAAGAAGACTCCAAATTTTTTCAAAGGGTAGTTGCACCAGCTTGCATTCCCACCAGCAGTGTACAAGGGTTCCTTTTTCCCTACATCCTCACCAGCACCTGTTGGTAGTTGTGTTTTTATGGATGGCTATTCTAACAGTGGTGATGTGGAATCTTAATGTGGTTTTGATTTTCATTTCCTTTATGGCTAGAGATAGCATTTTTTCACGTGTTTTTTTGGCCATTTGAATTTCTTCTTTTGAGAAAGTTCTATTTAGTTCAGTTGCCCATTTCTTTATTGGTTCATTGATTTTAGGAGAGTTTAGTTTCTTAAGTTCCCTATCAGTCCTTTGTCTGATGTATAGCTGGAAAAAATTTTCTCCCACTCTGTGGGTGGTCTCTTCAGTTTAGAGACCATTTGTTTTGTTGTACAGAAGTTTTTTAATTTTATGAAGTCCAATTTATCCATTCTTTCTCTTATGTGCTGGGCTGCTGGGGTTCTATTGAAGAAATCCTTCCCTATACCTATTACTTCCAGAGTGTTTCCTGTTCCTTCATGTACTAACATCAGAATTTTGGGTCTGATACTAAGGTATTTGATCCATTTTGAGTTGATACTAGTACAAGGTGATAAACATAAATCTATTTTTACTTTCTTGCAGATGGATAACCACTTTTCCCAGTAACATTTTTTGAAGAGACTCTCTTTTCTCCATCATATATTTTTGGCAACTTTGTCAAAAATGAGGTGAATATACTTGTGTGGATTAATATCCATGTCCTCTATTCTGTTCCACTGTTCTTCATATCTGTTTTTGTGCCAGTACCATACTGTTTTTATTGCTATTGCTTTATAATATAGTTGGAAGTTGGTATTGTGATACCTCCAGCATTAATCTTTTTTGCTGAGTATTGCCTTGGCTATTCATGATCTTCTGTGTTTCCAAATGAACTTTAGGGTAGATTTTTCAATCTCTGTGATGAAAGTCATTGGGATTTTGATGGGAATTACATTAAACATGTAGATTGCTTTTGGTAGTATAGCCATTTTTAATATGTTGATTCTACCAATCCATGAGCACAGGATATCTTTCCATATTCTGTAGTTTTCCTTGATCTCTTTCTTCAGGGGTTTGTAGTTCTCCTTGTAGAGGTCATTCACATGCTTTGTTAAGTTTACTCCTGGTATTTGATTTTTTTTTTCATGCTGTTGTAAATGGAATTGTTTCCATATATTCTTTCTCTGTTTGTTTGTTGTTGGTGTACAGAAAACTAATGATTTTTGTAAGTTGATTTTGTATCTTGCCACCTTGCTATAGTTGTTTATGGTTGCTAGGAGTTTTTGGGTAGAGTTTTTTGGGTCTTTAAGATATAGGATCACATCACCTGCAAAATAGGGATATTTTGACCATTTCTTTACCTAGTCATATTCCTTTTATTTCTTCTTCTTGCTTAATTGCTTTGGATAGGAATTCCAGGACTATGTTGAATAGGAGTGGGGATAGTGGGTACCCTTGTCTCATTCCTGACTTAGGGGAAATTGTTTCAGTTCTTCACCTTTAAGTATGATGTTGGCTGTTTACAATGTTGAGGAATATTCCTTCTATTCCTAGTTTTCTTACAGCTTTTATCATGAAGTGGTGTTGGATCTTTTTGAAGCCTTTTTCTGGATATATTGAGATGATGAAGTGGTTTTTGTCTCTGCTTCTATTAATGTGCTGTATTTCATTCATAGATTTGTGTATGTTGAACCACCCCTGCATCCCTGGGATGAAGCCAACTTGGTCACTGTGGATGATCTTTCTGATGCTTTGTTTGATTTGGTTTGCCGTTATTTTATTGAGGATTTTTCTGCAAGTTATTTTTATTTTTATTTATTTATTTATTTATTTATTTATTTATTTATTTTGGTTTAAACAACAAACATTTATCTCAAAGTTTTGTTGACTAGCAAATCCAACATGAAGATACTGGCAGATTCAGTATCTGGGAAGAGCCCAGTTCCTGATTCATAGGCATCTAGCTTTTTCCTGTCTGCATGGAGGGAGGAATGAGCTATCTCATTGAGGCCTTTGAAAATAGCACATGAGGATGCAACCAAAGCCCCCACCTCTTGATACCATCACATTGGAGATAAGGATTTCAACATAAATTTGGGAAGGACACAAATGCTTAGTTCATAACAGTCATTTAAGGACTAAACTTTTCAAAGTCAACACAATGTAGACAGTGAAGAAAAAAACATGCCAGTGACACTAAGTTTTCTACCCTAATTTGGGGACCATTTACTGAGATGACAAACACTGAAAAGAAAAAGTATGTTGGTGGTGATTTTGGCTTCTAACTTGTCAAGTTTGATTTTGTTTGTTAGACAATAGAGCAAAAATGTAGAATTGGAAGTTTGATATATGAGTTAGGTGTTTAGAGGAAAGATAAAAAATGAATATATAAATATAAATATTAAAAAATGAAACCATGCAAGATTACTTGGGAAATGATTGAAAATAGGTAAGGGTTTGAAGCACAAACTTGGGTCAACCAAACATTAAAGAACTTAAAATGATGAGAAAATTTAAGCAAATGATACTATTTTTAAAAGTGCCCAGTTATAATTACATCAATTAGTTATGAAATGGAAAAATGTGACAGATAATCAAAATATCAGTGAATATTAATTGACAAAAATGAACTAGATGTTGGAATTAGCAGAAAATATTTTTTAAAAAGTAAGATAAATATACAAAATGTACTCAAGAAATTTCAAGATACCAAAAATAAAGAACACAAGAAGACACAGAAACAAATAAAAGAATTTAGAGGAGCCCTAAATAAATACCAAAGTGAAATACAAAACACTATAAATAGAGAAATAAATGAATTAAAGATAAAAATAAAAAACATTACAGAGAAAGTGACCCATGATATGGAAAATCTCAGAAAAAAGAATCAAACAGAAGCACAAAATACAGTGGAAGGCTACTCCAGCAGACTAGAACAAGTGGAAAACAGAATTTCAACACTTGAAGATAAAATATAAATTAAAAAAAAAAAAACAGAAGAATGCTTAGTCAAACAGCACAAGAGCTGCGAAAGGAATAAGCAAGAACTCAGCAACTCCATCAAAAGACCAAACCAGAGAATTATGGGCATTGAAGAAGAAGAGGTGCAAACCAAAGGGATACGTAATAAATGCAACTAAATAACAACAGAAAAATTTTCCAAACCTCCAAAAAGTTTTGGTCATTCAGGTACAGGAAGCATCCAACACACCAAAAAGACTTGCCCAAAATAGAACCTCCCCATAGCATATTATCATTAAAACAACATGCACATAGAAGAGAGAATGAATATGAAAGGCTGTAAGAGAGAAAAAAAAAATAACATACAAAGGTAAACCCATCAAAATAACAGCCGATTTCTCAATGGAAAACTTAAAAGCAATAAGGGCATGGATTGAGGTATTTTGGGCACTGAATGAAAATAATTTCAGCCCTTGGATACTCTACCGAGCAAAACTATCATTCAAAAGTGATGAAGTAATAAAAATCTTCCACAATATACAGAAACTAAAACAATATATGACCACCAAGCCACCACTGAGGAAGATTCTACATTGAATTCTACACACAGAAGATGAAAGCAAACAAAACCACAAGAGGACAAGAAGTATCAAACCACAGGAGAAGAAAAGACAAGTAATCAGAGAGTAACATTGATTCAGCTACACACAATCAAATCTTTAAACAAAAACAACTAAATGGCAAGAATCACCACATACTTATCAATATTAATATTGATGTCAATGGACTCAAATTCCCCATTGAAAGACACCATTGGCAAACTGGATTACAGAAAAAGAACCAACAATCTGTTGCTTACAGGAGACCCATCTCATTGACAGAAACAAACACTGGCTTAGTGTGAAAGTCTGGAAAAAGATTTATCAAGCCAATTGCCCCAAAAAACAGGCAGGAGTAGCAATACTTACATCAGACAAAGTAGACTTCAAACTTACATTGATCAAATGAGATAAAGAAAGACACTTCATACTAATAAAAGGGGAAATACACCAAGAGGAAATAATAATTATCAACCTAATTATGCACCCAATTATCAATCTAACTATGCACCCAATCTCAATATGCCCAATTTAATCAAACTTACTTTAAAGGACTTAAAAGCACATACAGGCTCCAACACAGGGTAGTGGGAGACTTTAAACCCCACTATCACCAATAGAGAGGTCACCCAAACAAAAAATCAATAAAGAAATTCTAGAACTAAATTTCACCAAAGATCAATGGAGCTAGTTGATGTCTACAGAATATTTCCACACAACATACATTCTTCTCAGCAGCCCATGGAACTTTCTCTAAAATTGATCACATCTTAGGGCACAAAGCAAGCCTCAGCAAATATAATAGAAATAATCTGCATTCTATCTGATCACAATGCATTAAAACTAGAACTCAACAGCAAAAAGAACAGCAGAAAATATGCAAACAATTGGAAGCTGAACAACACATTGTTCAGTGATCAGTAGGTCATTGATGAAATAAAAGAGGAAATTTAAACATTCCTGAAAGTTAATGAAAATGAAAACCCTACCTACCAATATCTAAGGGACACAGCAAGAGAAGTCCTAAGAGGACAGTTTATAGTGATGAGTGCATATATTAAAAGGACAGAAAGATCTAATGCTACATCTCAAACTCCTAGGAAAACAAGAACAAGCAAAACCCAAATCAAGTAGAAGGAGAGAAATAATAAAAATAAGGGCCTAAATTAATAAAGAGACAAAAAAAAATACAAAGAATCAACAAAACAAAAATCCGGTTCTTTGAAAGAATAAACAAGATTGACAGACCCCTGGCAAACCTGACTAAAATGATGAGGGAAAATACCTAAATCAGTAAAATCAGAAACACAAAAAGGGAGATAAAAACAAACACCAAGGAAATCCAGGGAATCATCAGAGACTACTTTGAGAACCTATATTCCAATAAATTTGAAAATCTTGAAGAAATGGTCAAATTTTTAGATACTTATGACCATTCAAGAGGATATTAAATACCTAAACAGATCTATAACACAAAATGAAATTGAAGCAGCAATAAAGTGTCACCCAAAAAGAAAAGTCTTGGACCTGATGGATTCTATGCTGAGTTGTATCATACCTTTAAAAAAGAACTAATATCAACTCTCCTTAAACTGTTCCATGAAATAGAAAAGGAAAGAATACTGCATAACTCATTCTAAGAAGCCATTATTACACTCATCTCAAAACCAGACAAAGACACCTCCAAAAAGAAGAAATATAAGCCAATCTCCTTAATGATCAATGCAAAAATCCTCATTAAATTAATAAGAAAAATTGAGCAAATCTAATCCAATATCATATCAGAAAGATCATTCACCATGAACAAGTAGGTTTCATCCCAAGGATGAAAGGGTGGTTCAACATATGCAAATCAATAAATGTAATACAGCACATTAGTAGAAGCAAGTACAAAAACCACCTAATCATCTCAATAGATGCAGAAAAAGCCTTTGATAAGATTCAACCCCACTTCATGATAAAAGCCCTAAGAAAACTAGGAATAGAAAAATGTATCTCAACATTATAAAGGAAATATATGACAAACCTACAGCTAACATTATACTTAATGGAGAAAAACTGAAACCATTTCCCCTAAAATCAGGAACAAGACAAGTATGCCCAATATCCCCATTCCTATTCAACATAGACCTTGAATTCCTAACCAGAGAAATAAAGCAAGAAGAAGAAATGAAAGGAATACAAATAAGTAAAGAAACTGTCAAAGTATCCCTATTTGCACGTGACATGATCCTATACCTCAAAGACCCAAAAACTCTACCCAAAAACTCCCAGACACCATAAACAGCTCCAGAAAAGTAGCAGGATACAAAATCAACTTACAAAAATCAGTAGTCTTTTTATACACCAACAATGAACACATTGAGAAAGAATATAGGAAAACAATCCTATTTACATAGCCTCCAAAAAAATAAAGTATCTAGGAGTGAACTTAACAAAGGATGTGAATGACCTCTACAAGGAGAACTACAAACCCCTGACAAAAGAGATTGAGGAAGACTATAGAATTTGGAAAGATCTCCCATGCTCATTGACTGGTAGAATTAACATAGTAATAATGGCTGTACTACCAAAAGGAATCTACATGTTCAAAGCAATTATCATCAAAACCCAAATGACATTAAATCACAGAGATTGAAAAATCTACCCTAAAGTTCATTTAGAAATACAAGAGACTGTGAATAGCCAAGGAAATACTGAGCAAAAAGATCAATGCTGGAGGTATCATAATATACAACTTCTAAACATACTACAGAGCCATAGCAATAAAAACAACATGGTATTGACACAAAAACAGACATGAAGACCAGTGGAACAGAATAGAGGACACAGATATGAATCCATGCAGCTATCCCAACCTAATTTTTGAAAAGGTGTCAAAAACTTACAATGGAGAAAATGTAGCCTCTTCAATAAATGTTGCTGGAAATAGTGGTTATCTGCCTGCAGAAAACTGAAACCAGATCCATGTCTATCACCCTGTACTAGTATCAACTCAAAGTGGGTAAAGACCTTAATATCAGACCTGAAACTCTGAAATTAGTACAGGAAAGAGCAGGGGATACTCTGGAAGAAATAGGTATAGGCAAGGACTTTCTCAAGTGGCCCTCCAGCAGCCCAGCAACTAAAAGAAAGGATGTACAAATGGGACTACATGAAATTGAGAAGCTTCTGCACAACAAAAGAAATGGTCTCTAAACTGAAGCGACAACCTACAGAGTGGGAGAAAATATTTGCTGGCTATACATCAGACAAAGGACTGATAACCAGAATATACAGGGAACTCAAAAAACTAAACTCCTCCAAAATCAATGAACCAAAAAAGAAGTGGACAACTGAACTAAACAGAACTTTTTCTAAGGAAGAAATCCAAATGGGCAGAAAACACATGGAAAAATGCTCATCATCCCTGGCCATAAAGGAAATGCAAATCAAAACCACACTAAAATTACACCTCACTCCTGTTAGAATAGCTATCTTCAAAAACACCACGAACAACAAATGTTGGCAAGGATCCAGTGAAAAAGGAACCCTCATACATTGCTGGTGGGAATGCAAGCTAGTGTAACCACTTTGGAAAACAATATGGAGGCTTCTTTTTTTTTTTTCTTTTTCTTTTATTATTCAGATGTGCATACAAGGCTTGGTTCATTTCTCCCCTCTGCCCCCACCCCCTCCCTTACCACCCACTCCACCCCCTCCCTCTTCCCCCACCTCAATACCCAGCAGAAACTATTTTGCCCTTATTTCTAATTTTGTTGTAGAGAGAGAATAAGCAATAACAGGAAGGGACAAGGGTTTTTGCTGGTTGAGATAAGGATCTCAACATTGATCTGCCATATGACCCAGCAATACCACTCCTAGGGATATACCCAAAGGAATGCAACTCAGGTCATTCCAAAGGCACTTGCACACTCATGTTTATTGCAGCACCATTCACAATAGCTAAGTTATGGAAATAACCAAGATGCCCCACTACCAATGAATGGATTAAGAAAATTTGTTTTTTATACACAATGGAATTTTATTCAGCCACAAAGAAAAATGAAATTTTGTCATTTCAAGTAAAAGGATGGAACTGAGAATATCATCTTAAGTGAAGTTAGCCAGGCTCAGAAGGTCAAAAATCATATGTTCTCCTTCATTTTTTTTTTCATTTTTCTTTTATTATTCATATGTGCATACAAGGCTTGGTTCATTTCTCCCCCCTGCCCCCACCCCCTCCCTTACCACCCACTCCACCCCCTCCCGCTCCCCCCCTCAATACCCAGCAGAAACTATTTTGCCCTTATCTCTAATTTTGTTGTAGAGAGAGTATAAGCAATAATAGGAAGGAACAAGGGATTTTGCTGGTTGAGATAAGGATAGCTATACAGGGCATTGACTCACATTGATTTTCTGTGCATGGGTGTTACCTTCTAGGTTAATTCTTTTTGATCTAACCTTTACTCTAGTTTCTGGTCCCCTTTTCCTATTGGCCTCAGTTGCTTTAAGGTATCTGCTTTAGTTTCTCTGCATTAAGGGCAACAAATGCTAGCTAGATTTTAGGTGTCTTACCTATCTTCACCCCTCCCTTGTGTGCTCTCGCTTTTATCATGTGCTCATAGTCCAATCCCCTTGTTGTGTTTGCCCTTGATCTAATGTCCACATATGAGGGAGAACATACAATTTTTGGTCTTTTGAGCCAGGCTAACCTCACTCAGAATGATGTTCTCCAATTCCATCCATTTACCAGCGAATGATAACATTTCGTTCTTCATGGCTGCATAAAATTCCATTGTGTATAGATACCACATTTTCTTAATCCATTCGTCAGTGCTGGGGCATCTTGGCTGTTTCCATAACTTGGCTATTGTGAATAGTGCCACAATAAACATGGATGTGCAGGTGCCTCTGGAGTAACAGTCTTTTGGGTATATCCCCAAGAGTGGTATTGCTGGATCAAATGGTAGATCGATGTCCAGCTTTTTAAGTAGCCTCCAAATTTTTTTCCAGAGTGGTTGTACTAGTCTACATTCCCACCAACAGTGTAAGAGGGTTCCTTTTTCCCCGCATCCTCGCCAACACCTGTTGTTGGTGGTGTTGCTGATGATGGCTATTCTAACAGGGGTGAGGTGGAATCTTAGTGTGGTTTTAATTTGCATTTCCTTTATTGCTAGAGATGGTGAGCATTTTTTCATGTGTTTTCTGGCCATTTGAATTTCTTCTTTTGAGAAAGTTCTGTTTAGTTCACATGCCCATTTCTTTATTGGTTCATTAGTTTTGGGAGAATTTAGTTTTTTAAGTTCCCTGTATATTCTGGTTATCAGTCCTTTGTCTGATGTATAATTGGCAAATATTTTCTCCCACTCTGTGGGTGTTCTCTTCAGTTTAGAGACCATTTCTTTTGATGAACAGAAGCTTTTTAGTTTTATGAGGTCCCATTTATCTATGCTATTTCTTCGTTGCTGTGCTGCTGGGGTTTCGTTGAGAAAGTTCTTACCTATACCTACTAACTCCAGAGTATTTCCTACTCTTTCCTGTATCAACTTTAGAGTTTGGGGTCTGATATTAAGATCCTTGATCCATTTTGAATTAATCTTGGTATAGGGTGATATACATGGATCTAGTTTCAGTTTTTTGCAGACTGCTAACCAGTTTTCCCAGCAGTTTTTGTTGAAGAGGCTATTTCTCCATCGTATATTTTTAGCTCCTTTGTCAAAGATAAGTTGCTCATAGTTGTGTGGCTTCATATGTGGATCCTCTATTCTGTTCCACTGGTCTTCATGTCTGTTTTTGTGCCAGTACCATGCTGTTTTTATTGTTATTGCTTTGTAATATAGTTTGAAGTCAGGTATTGTGATACCTCCTGCATTGTTCTTTTGACTGAGTATTGCCTTGGCTATTCATGGCCTCTTGTGTTTCCATATAAATTTCACAGTAGATTTTTCAATCTCTTTAATGAATGTCATTGGAATTTTGATGGGAATTGCATTAAACATGTAGATTACTTTGGGGAGTATCGACATTTTTACTATGTTGATTCTACCAATCCATGAGCATGGGAGATCTCTTCACTTTCTATAGTCTTCCTCAATCTCTTTCTTCAGAAGTGTACAGTTTTCCTTGTAGAGGTCTTTCACATCTTTTGTTAGGTTTACACCTAGGTATTTGATTTTTTTTGAGGCTATTGTAAATGGAATTGTTTTCATACATTCTTTTTCCGTTTGCTCATTGTTAGTGTATAGAAATGCTAATGATTTTTCTATGTTGATTTTATATCCTGCTACTTTGCCATAGCTATTGATGATGTCTAGAAGCTTCTGAGTAGAGTTTTTTGGGTCTTTAAGGTATAGGATCATGTCATCTGCAAATAGGGATATTTTGACAGTTTCTTTACCTATTTGTATTCCTTTTATTCCTTCTTCTTGCCTAATTGCTCTGGCTAGGAATTCCAGTACTATGTTGAATAGGAGTGGAGATAGTGGGCATCCTTGTCTGGTTCCTGATTTTAGAGGGAATGGTTTTAATTTTTCTCCGTTAAGTATAACACTGGCTGTAGGTTTGTCATATATAGCTTTTATAATGTTGAGGAACTTTCCTTCTATTCCTAGTTTTCTTAGAGCTTTTATCATGAAATGATGTTGGATCTTATCAAAGGCTTTTTCTGCATCTATTGAGATGATCAAGTGGTTTTTGTCTTTGCTTCTGTTAATGTGGTTTATTACGTTTATTGATTTTCATATGTTGAACCACCCCTGCATCCCTGGGATGAAGCCTACCTGGTTGTGGCGAATAATCTTTTTGATGTGTTGCTGAATTCGATTTGCCATTATTTTGTTGAGGATTTTTGCATCAATGTTCATTAAGGAGATTGGCCTATAGTTCTCCTTTTTGGAGGTGTCTTTGCCTGGTTTTGGGATAAGTGTAATACTGGCTTCATAAAATGTGTTTGGCAGTTTTCCTTCCCTTTCTATTTCATGGAACAATTTAAGGAGGGTTGGTATCAGTTCTTCTTTAAAGGTCTGATAGAATTCAGCAGAGAATCCATCAGGTCCTGGACTTTTCTTTTTGGGGAGACTCTTGATTGCTGCTTCAATTTCATTTTGTGTTATAGGTCTATTCAGGTGATTAATTTCCTCTTGGTTCATTTCCTGGACCTCCATGGTGTTTGTTGTTATCTCCCCTTTTGCATTCCTAATTCTACTAATTTGGGTTTTTTCTCTCCTCATTTTAGTCAGGTTTGCCAGGGGTCTATCGATCTTGTTTATTTTTTCAAAGAACCAACTTTTTGTTTCATTAATTCTTTGTATGGTTTTTTTGGTTTCTATTTCATTGATTTCAGCTCTTATTTTTATTATTTCTCTCCTTCAATTTTTTTGGGATTTGCTTGTTCTTGTTTTTCTAGGAGTTTGAGATGTATCATTAGGTCATTGATTTGGGATCTTTCAATCTTTTTAATATATGCACTCATGGCTATAAACTTTCCTCTCAAGACTGCCTTAGCTGTGTCCCATAGGTTCCGGTAGGTTGTGTTTTCATTTTCATTGACTTCTAGGAACTTTTTAATTTCCTCTTTTATTGCATCGATGATCCATTCTTCATTAAGTAATGAGTTATTTAGTTTCCAGCTGTTTGCATGTTTTTTGTCTTTACTTTTGTTGTTGAGTTCTACTTTTACTGCATTGTGGTCAGATAGTATGCATGGTATTATTTCTATTTTCTTATATTTGCTGAGGCTTGCTTTGTGTCCTAGGATATGATCTATTTTGGAGAAGGTTCCATGGGCTGCTGAGAAGAATGTATATTGTGTAGAGGTTGGATGAAATGTTCTGTAGACATCTACTAGGTCCACTTGATCTATTGCATATTTTAGATCTTGGATTTCTTTATTGAGTTTTTGTTTGGATGACCTATCTATTGATGATAATGGAGTGTTAAAGTCTCCCACAACCACTGTGTTGGCGTTTATATATGCTTTTAGGTCTTTCAGGGTATGTTTGATGAAATTGGGTGCATTGACATTGGGTGCGTACAGATTGATGATTATAATTTCCTTTTGGTCTATTTCCCCTTTTATTAGTATGGAATGTCCTTTATCTCGTTTGATCAATGTAGGTTTGAAGTCTACTTTGTCAGAGATAAATATTGCTACTCCTGCTTGTTTTCAGGGGCCATTGGCTTGGTAAATCTTCTTCCGGCCTTTCATCCTAAGCATATGCTTATTTCTGTCGGTGAGATGATTCTCCTGTAAGCAACAAATTGTTGGATCTTCTTTTTTAATCCATTTTGTCAAACGGTGTCTTTTGATGGGTGAATTAAGTCCATTAACATTAAGTGTTAGTACTGATAGGTATGTGGTGATTCCTGCCATTTAGTTGTCTTAGTTGTTTGAAGGTTTGATTGTGTGTACCTAACTTGATGTTACTCTCTACTGTCTTGCTTTTTCTTATCCTGTGGTTTGGTGCTGCCTGCCTTTTCATGGTTAAGTTGGGTGTCACTTTATGTGTGCAGGATCCCTTGCAGAATCTTTTGTAATGGTGGCTTTGTGGTCACATATTGTTTTAGTTTCTGCTTATCATGGAAGACTTTTATTGCTCCATCTATTTTGAATGATAGCTTTGCTGGGTAGAGTATCCTGGGGTTGAAGTTATTTTCATTCAGTGCCCGGAAGATCTCACCCCACGCTCTTCTTGCTTTTAATGTTTCTGTTGAGAAGTCTGCTGTGATTTTGATGGGTTTACCTTTGTATGTTACTTGTTTTTTCTCTCTTGCAGCCTTCAATATTCTTTCCTTAGTTTCTGAACTTGTTGTTTTAATGATGATATGTCGTGGAGTAGTTCAATTTTGATCTGGTCTGTTTGGTGTCCTGGAGGCCTCTTGCATTTGTATGGGAATATCTTTCTCTAGATTTGGGAAATTTTCCATTATTATTTTGTTGAATATATTACGCATTCCCTTCGCTTGCACCTCTTCTCCTTCTTCGATGCCCATGATTCTCAAGTTTGGTCTTTTGATGGAGTCAGTGAGTTATTGCATTTTCTTTTCACAGGTCTTGAGTTGTTTAATTAATAGTTCTTCAGTTTTTCCTTTAATTACCATTTCATCTTCAAGTTCTGAGATTCTGTCTTCTGTTTGTTCTATTCTGCTGGATTGGCCTTCCGTTTTGTTTTGCAGTTCTGTTTCGTTGTTTTTTCTGAGGTTTTCCATATCCTGGCTGTTTTCCTCTTTATTGTTGTCTATTTTTGTCCTAAGTTCATTTATCCATTTATTCATTGTGTTCTCTCTTTTACTTTGGTGTTTATACAGTGCTTCTATGGTTTCCTTTATTTCTTCTTTTGCTTTTTCAAATTCTCTATTTTTATTGTCTTGGAATTTCTTGAGTGTCTCCTGTACATTTTGGTTGACCCTATCCAGTATCATCTCTATAAAATTCTCATTGAGTACTTGTAGTATGTCTTCTTTTAAATTATTCTTGTAGGCTTCATTGGGTCCTTTGGCATAGTTTATCTTCATTTTGTTGGAGTCTGGCTCTGAGTTTCTGTTCTGTTCATTCCCCTCTGGTTCCTGTACTAATTTTTTGCTGTGGGGAAACTGGTTTCCTTGTTTTTTCTGTCTTCCTGTCATTGTCCTTGGTGTTTTTACTGTCCCTGTACTGTGTGTAATTAAGTATTTTCTAGCTTGTAATAATAACAATGGTAATATTGAGAATGGAAGAGTGAGCTGAGATGGAAAGCAAGAAGTTAAAGAAAAGGGGAAAACAAATATACAGACAAGAGGGAGAAAGCAGAACAAGGTATCAGACAAGAGAGTTTCAAAGGTATAAACAGGGAGTGTTAGTGTACTAATCGACAGTAAGCTGAACAGACAATAGAGTGACAGAGAGAGGATTGAAAATCAAAGATAAAAAAAATAAAAAATAAGTATATGAAAGTAATATCTATTTATAAAAATGAATTAAAATAAAATGGAAAATAGAAAATTAAAAAAAAAAAAAAAAAACAAAAAACTTCCAAGTTTATATGCAATGCAATTTCAGTCTTAATAATTTGGATGTCCGTCTCAATCTCCAGTCCTGGAGTTGGTGCCTCAGATGTTGTTCTGTAGTTGTCTCATCAAAGGGGATGCATAAATTAGAACAAAACTACACTCACACACACACAGAAGAAAAAAAAAAAAAAGCCCCACCAAGTGTCCCCAGTTCAAATGCAATACAGTTTCAGTAAGTTTTTCGGCTTGCAGGTGTAATTCGGTTGTTCTCTCATCAAAGGTAGGGAGAAAAAGAAAAAAAAGCGTCTGGAGGCAGTTCTGAGAGTGGTATCTGCAACTGTGGCTTGCCTGCCTGCTGCTCTCAGCCTGTATTATTTATGCGTTATTTATGCAGATCTCTGGGGTGAGCTAGCACTCACCTGGTCCCACAGGCTTTGTTTGCTCAGAGTTCTCCTGTGCGGGGGGGGGGGGGGGCTCTGCTACAGGCTTTTCCCTTTCCAAGCACTGGGAAAGGTGACACTGCCCTGCGTTGTCAGGCCTGCGTGTTTATTTACAGTTCACGTGGGAAGTGGGTCTTCCCTCCTCTCACAAGCGTCCCCGCTCCTGGTTGCTGGGCACGCGCCCCGCTCCTGCCAGAGCCTCTCCGGCCTGCCCGCTCATTGGCTCGTTTATTTACAGTCCCGGGAAGGATTCCCTTCCCCCAATCTTCAGCGCTCAGGGCGCCCCACCCTCTTTCCAGCATGTCTTAACTGTTCTTATTGCTTAGTACTCAGTTTCTCTTTTTTTCCCAGGTGGAGGTCAGTCTGTCCAGGGGGCTATGCTGCTCTGGCCCAGGCTTGTCTGTGGGGCTACCGCGGTACCGCAAAGCTCACCTGGTCCACGTCTTCCCAAGCCGTATGGGCGCCGGCCACTGGCGGCCCCGGGGGCCCTCCTCGTTTCTCCGTTTAACGTGAAGTGGAGATTCTCTGCGCCGGCTGGAGATGTGGAGGGGTCAAAGTAATGCCTTTTCTCGGTGATTATGCCTGCAAAGTGTGTCTCCAGCGTCTCTCCAAGATTTCACTATAGGAGGCTCGCTTTCTGCTTCCTACCTCTAGCCGCCATCTTGGAATTCTCATATGTTCTCCTTCATATGCGGATTTGAACCTAAAACAAATGCAGTAATGCTATTGGATATGGGTCACACACATGGATGGGTGGAATAGGTAAAAGTAGGAAAACCAAAACTTGAAAGTGATGTGGCACTGTAGAGGAGCTAATAAAGTAACTTAAACTGACAGAGGCCACTGTAGGAAGGTTACACTGTAGGAAGTAGTGAAGAGGTCTGGTGTATGAATGGGTCTCTTCCCATTCACAATACACAGGACCTGGGCTGAAGTGTATATGGGACAGGTTTACTTTACAATCTCTTTCTATACAGTCAGTGTAAGAACACAGCCTGTAGTAAGCACCAGGAGGCCAAGACTGGGGATCGTGGCAGAGAAATAGAAGCTATATATAATCAATATTGTATAGGAGGCAAAGGCAATTGCTCACAGAAATTGACATGATTAGTCTCAGAGAAGATAAGAAGTAGCAAAAGAAAGACATTAACTTGAAGGCAGACCTACAGAAATTATCAAAACTAAAAATATAGAGAACAAAGTTGAAAAGAAAATGAAAGAGACTTAGAGCATGGTGGGGGCATGACTAAATAATCTAAATACATGTACAGTCACACCTTTTATCCATGATATCACCATTTGTGTTTTCAGTTACTTGTAGTCAAAGTAGTCTCAAAGTATTAAGTGGAAAATTTCAGAAATAAATAACTGGTAAATTTCAAAAAGCATTTATAACTGGATGTTTTTATAATTATAATATTTATTATTATCTATAGTTATTAATCTTTTACTCTGCCTGATTTATAATTTAAATTTTATTATAGGTGTTTGTGTATTTTTGTGTGGGAAAAAATTATATGTACATGATTTGGTACTATACATGGTTTCAGCCATCCACTGGGGGCTGAAACATCTCCCCTCAGGATAAGAAGGAGCAACTGTATTAAGAATACCAGGAGAATAAAAGAGAAAGAGTAGAACAGAAAAGCACTTGAAACATTAGTGTCTAAAACCTTCAAAATAGTGAAAGACAGCAAGTAAGATCCCAGAAGCTTAATACATCCAATAGAATACACAGTAAATAAAATTCTAGACAACCTTGTAATTATTTTGCTCTATACTGTGTATCAACATGTACAATCAAAACAATATGTACAAATTTTTCTTTGATCAATTATTTTCTATGTTTTGGTGTACTCATTAATTTTGTATAGATTTACTTGATTTGCTTTTCTATGCAATTTTAGTGTTTAACTATAATTATTATTATTATTATTATTATTATTATTGTCATACTAGGATGAGAACTTAGGCATTCATGCTTGCTAGGCAGGTGTTCTATCACTTGATCAAAGCCTCAAGCCCCTTTTTTCTTTTCTTTTCTTTTTTTTTTTTTTTTTTTACTCTGGTTATTTTGAAGATATAGCCTTACTTTTTGCTGAGGCCAGCCTGGGCTGCAATCCTGATATTTATTCTTCCTGCCATTGCTGACATGACAGATATGCACCACCACACACAGCTTTTTTCCATGGAGGTAGGGTCTTGTAAATTCTCCCTCCAACACACACTGGCCTGCAACTGAGGTCACCTGATAGCCTCTTGTGTAGCTTGAGATGACAGGCACATGCCACCGCACCCAGCTGTTGAGCTGACCTCCTACAATAATCCTCCCAATCTTACCTTCCCAAGTAGCTAGATTACAGGTGTGAGCCACAGGGGCCAATCACTTCATTTTATTTTTAAATATATAAAATATTGACACATTTCAAAAACCAAAGTTCATTTCTATACCACCTCCTCTGCTCGTAAGTTTAAATGGTAACCCAGACTGTATGCACCTCACAACACATAAATTTCAAAAATGCCAAGTAGTTCTGTCACTCAAGGAAACAAGAAATTTGAAATTCTACCTCATAAGATTCATATAATAGCTATATTAAAAGTACATTAAAAAGATAAAGGAATACTGTGAATATATTCTAAATTTGATAATGTACGTGGAATGCACCAATTCCTCTACCAGAGTTCATACAAGGAGAAATAGTCTGAATAGGCCTATATATGTCGAAGATTGAATTAATAACAAATAACTTCAAAACTGAAACTTAGCCTTAGGTGAGACATAAGAACTTTGGTGAATTCTACAAGTATTCATGAAAAAAGATATACAATTCTCCACAACACTTTCCAGGAAGTATAAGCTAGGGGAAAACTTTATTCTATGTGGCTATTACTACCCCAATGCCCAAACCAGACAAAGGCATTCCAAGAAAGGAAAACTACAGATCAGTATCTGTTATGAACACAGATATTACAATTGCTACCAGATTAGGAAATCTAATTCAATAATTTATGAAGAAGAATTTGACATCACAACCAAATAGGATTTTTTTCCAAATATACAAGGCAGTATTCAAAAATCAACTAATGTTATTTATTACATGGAGATGAAAAAAGAAAAAAAATCACATAATTTTATAAGCAAATGTGTAAAGCATTTGGTAAATTCAACATTCATACATGATAGAAATTCCCAGTAAAATGGGAATACAGGGGAACTTCTATGTAATAAACATCTTTTAAAAAAATTCTACATCTTACATCATACTTAATGAGAAATTGCATACTCTTCCACTATGACCAGGAAGTCAAAGATATCTGATCTCACCACATTTGTTCAACATTACACTGTATATTCATGCTAGTACAGTAAGATAAGAAATAAAGAACATGCAGATTGGAATGTAAGAAATAAAACTATCCTTGTTCACAATTTTAAATTATAAAATAAATAAGGTTTAACTATACTATACAAAATATAGGATATATGATATACTATATATTCTTTGTTACATATATAATTATAAAATGAGAATGCAGATCAGCCAGGTGACTTTAGACTTGCCAATTATTTTAGAAACCACACCAAAAACTCAATATATGAAAAAAATATTAATAGGCTAGATAGCACTAAAATAAAAGACTCCTTCTCTGAAATATTCATTGTGAAAAAAATGTAAAGGAGAATCACAGGCTATATGAAAGTATTTGCAAACATATGTCTGATTACTAATACAATATGATATTCAAAAATGTACAAAAATATTTCAATGTTCAACATTAGGAAAATAAACAGTCCAAATAAAAATCAGCAAAAAATGTGCACCAAAGGAAATAAACACATGAAAAATGTGTACACAAAACATGGTCAATAACATGTCATTATGGAATTCCAAATTGAAATAATAAGTTATAACTATATACCTACTTGATGGAAAAAATCTAAAACACTGACAACATCAAATGTTATTGAAACCTACAGTATTCAGAACTTTAATTCACTAGTGCTAGGAATACAAAATGGTAGCACCTTTTTGAAAATTAGTTTGTTTCTTACAAAACTAAACATATTCTTGCCATGTTATTCAGTAATCAGGCTCCTTGTCATGCACCCAAAATATTTGGAAAACTTATTTCATAAAGACCTGTATATTAATATTTACAGAGGTATGTTTGTACTTACCCAAACTTAGAAACAATTAACATGTCCTTCAATAGGTGAGTGCATAAACAAATTGATATGCATTCATATAATAATCTATAGAAATAAAATAAAATAGGCTGCTCATACTCAGAATTAGGAAAATTTTAAAGGCACATTGCTCAATACAAAAAGTCAAAGTAAAAAGGCTACATAATATATAATTCCAACTCTATGGCATTTGGGCACAAACAGAATTATAGAAACAATGAAAACATCAGGGATGGCAGAGTTTCAAGGCTATCAGGAAGGAGTATGGTGAGAAGAGTAGGCAGAGCACAAGAGATTTTTAGGGCAGTGAAATTGATCCTATGACACTATACTTGTGCATATGTGTCAAAATTCATAGACTGCACAACACTAATCAGTGAACCCTTATATAAACTAGGGACTTAGTTAATGATGTATCAATAATGCCTTATTAATTATAACGAAGTTACCACACTATTGCAAGATGCTAATAGTAGGGGAAAATGAGAGGCAGGTAGTGAAGAACTGTATGAGAACTCTGTACTTTCTGCTCAATTTTTCTATAATTGTAAAAGTACTCAAAAAATGAAGGCTATTAATTAACAAAACAGAATTTTGTCTATTTTTAAGCATCTCAGGCTGTAAGTCTCTGTGATGGGTTCTCTAAGTTATAAAATGCTGATCTCTTTTAGTAGAGCTAAATAAACACTTTGTGTTAGCACTACTTTGTACATCTTGGTTATGGTACTTGTTTCTTGTTCTTTGCTTTAATTTTGAGGTCAGTGTTTGGGAACTCAGCCTTCAGAGAGCTCTAGTCTATACATTCAAAGTTTCATATTGGTGAATTGGATATTGTGACTTTCTTTTAATCAGTCCTCTGCTTTATTCTATGAAAAAGAGAATTACTTCTAGAGCTTGGTGTATAGCCTGGAGATTGTCCATCTATGCTTATTCCCTGGTGTTCTGGAAAGACAATCTTACGAGATGACTACAATGGGTATGTGAAAAAAAAACAGCCCAGAGTACAAATGTGGTTGTCAATTCCTTACTTATTTGCCATTATAAGACTTTTTGACAAGAGTGCCAAGATTTCTCAGGGTAGGCAGAAAGGGTGTACTTTGTCAATCACTCAGAAAATATTCTAGGATACTTTGGGGCTTTGATCTCTTTCTCCTACTGGGCTTTTCTAACTTGCCTTTTATGCTACTTTCCTAAAACTGTTGTTCCTGTCAACTTACTCATACTACAAACATGAACATGTTTTTTGTTCCTAAAGTAAAGGAAAAGAAATCACAATATACAGAAAAAATAGATACATCCCCAGAATCATAATCCTGAAATGGATGTGTCCATTATGAAAGAACTAAATATAACTTTTCTTTAGCCACAAGTCTTGGAGAAAAATTGGGGGCTGAATAATTCCTCTTCTGCTTGAGAGAAAGACACTTAATACAAAAGTAGTATAGCTATGTCAGTGGAGTCTGGTGCAATCAATGAAAGAAAAACAATAATTATGTTCTAACTTATGAAACATTTGTTTTGTGATTAAGCACTTTGCATGCCTCATATCACTTAACAATTTACTACATAACCTTGAAATAATGTCTATGATGTTACACATCAGATAATTATGGTTTTATATACTTATGTAACTTGCCTATAGTCACAAACTAATATGAGATGAAGTCAGGATTTGAACCCAAGACATCCTACTTTGAAATGAAAATGGCAAATTAACACTACTTAGCTAAAACAAATACATGAAGTAAATAGCCCTGATAATTTCATATAAAGAATATATACTTTTTAAACTTGTACTTGCAGGCCAAACTCAGATGTTAGCATGAGTTAGGATAGAAAATCTGTCCTACTCCTACGAAAAATGTCATTCAAAAGTTTTCTGATCTATTGCTTAGTGAACCTACATGACAATCCATGGACCACTTGAAAAACCTCTGTTCTAAGCCATCTTTTCCCCTTTTCCTCTTTCTGATTTTATGTTTTAGTTTTCTATTTTCTTGTGTGTTTGCTCTAATCAAAACAAAACAAAATTTCTTGCCACTAACAAAAGATAATTTATTTTCATTCATCACAATAAGATGTGAACAAAGTAAGAATGTTTAATGGTAATTGTAGTCAGGATATCTGATCAGTTTCTCTGCTATCTCCATGAATTACTTACCAATCCAGAGCTACATATTTCTTAGTCCAAATTGCTTATTTTCTGGAGCCCCAGGGAAGAAACCAGGAATTTAAACTCTGCTAATTTGAAAATTCAGGGCATTTAACTTGTTCTTGCAAAATTTTTAGCTGTCAGTCAGACTGGCAACTTCCACTTATAATTTTTTTAAGCATATGACACAATTGATCTTCTAACTAAGCCAGGAGAGGAAGGGGTTACAATTTCAGATCTTGGCTGAACTTCATGACTGTGAAAGATTAGCCTGTGACTGGATTCTGACTGCTTAAAAAGATACAACAAAGACTCCTCTTTTCATATGATAGATTATACACACATGGTTATCATCTGTTCCATTTGAGAGTCCAGTGAAACGATGGCAAAGGGTATAAGAAGCATAACAATCTCAAAGAAAAGGCGGGTAGTGCTATTCCTTAATAGAAAATAGAATACAAAGAATAATATCTGACTTAAGAAACTGGGGGAAAACACTGTATCTACTAATGCAAAGGAAAGATGCTATCACCAAGAGATAAATCTTTTTTCCCTATAGCACCCTAGAAAGTCTCAAAAACGGATATTTCAACTATTTCAAAGAGAGAGGGAGAACAAGGTTTGGGAGGATTGATAGAAGTAAGTGGAAAAGTTATCCCTTCCACATCTTGTCAACTTCTGACTACATAATACACCCATAGGCTATCCTTCAGCAAAGGAAAAAAAAGTCTCTTCTCTAAAGAAAACCATGTTGAGAGATTCTCTGTGAAAAACAATCATTAGCACACAACAACCAAGTCCAGCAGATGTTGGCTCTGCAAGGCTACAACATATGATGTACTGTGACCTGCTCCTCTACTAACAAGGTCAAGTTATCAAATTCACAACTTTATTTACAGATGTGTAGAACAACAGAGGCATTTGGCTGACTCAGTTTAAGGTATGGGACAGTTCATCCAGCCTGAAACATAAATTCCATCATTCAAGAGTAATAGTTAAATTCTCATCATATGCCTGCCACTCTCCTAGGCACTGGAGAAAAAGCAGTGAACATAAGACAGAAAAAAATTCCTTCTCTAGTGAGGATGACAGGAGACGAACAAATAAGAAAATTTGGAAATTGGCCAAGTTTTATAAGCAGTTTAGAGGAACATGAAGAAAAGTAGGAGGAAGTGGGACGGAGAGAGATGGCAATTTTTAATGGTGGTATAATGGGAATTCTCATGTATTTCTGTTAAGACCTGGAGGAGATGTAAGAGAGCAATTGCATAGACACATGTTTTAAAATGTTGAAGTAAGTATGGTAAAGGAAATATATCCTACAGATGAGACCATGCTTGAACACTTTATATCAAATGTGAAAGTATATATATGCCAGGGACTCAATGAATGAATTAAGAAATGAGGTTTGGGTGATTCATGTGAGGCTGCATTTTGTAGGGCCATGTAAGTCAACAAAGTATATGCAATAAAGCACACAAAGTATCCAACTCAATGAACAAATAGTCCTGTACAACCAGAGGCCTGATTAAATAAAGAAATTATCTTCAATCTAAAAAGTTTTTTTCTGCCTCCCTTCACTCACATCCCCCTAACCTGGCAACCAAGATTTTAATTTCTCTCGCTATGTATTGTTTTGTGTATTCTTGAATATGATGCTGGGTCACCCAGCGTACACATTTTGTTGTCTGACTTCTTTGGTTTAATATAGAAGGTGATAAATATGTATAATTGTATCAGCAGTTCATTTCCTTTTTTGCTTAGTAGTAGTCACTGTGTTTAGTTCACAAGTCTTACTTGACAAATTTCTCTTAAGTATACACTTATGAGTAGAATTACTAGTCATAGAATGGATATGTATTTAACTACTCAAGCTATATTATTTATATTAGTGCCAGCATTGTATGAAAGTTACAGTTGTTTTGGATACTTAACAGTACACTATATTATTGACCTTGTCAATTTTACTCACTTACTTATTGCCAATTTTTTTTCATGTGATTAAATTTACATATATCTTCTTCATGAGTATATTTTTAGAATTTTTTGCTATCTCTTTTAATCAGAATGTTTGATATTAATTGCTAATTTGTGGGGATTATTTGTATATTTTTATATTAGTTCCTTTTTAGATCTATATATTTCAAGTACTGTTTTCTAATCTGTGTCATTGTCTTTACTGTTCCCATAAATCTTTGAATTTAGTTTTATGTTGCAGGTCATTTTATTATAAGTAGATCTTGACATTTGTCACAGTTTTCTGCATCTATTCAAATAATCAAAAATTTGCTGAGTTCCTAAATTTTGGATTATATATTTTGTATATTTTGAAATATAATAAGATTTGTGGTTTTGATTCTAATATTTTCAAGTGTAGCTTAAAAATAAATATTTTGCCATTATTTGGTATCAATTATTTCAAATATTGTTAGAATATACAAATCTTCCCAAAGTCAGTAACAATATCAGGAATTCCAATTTTACCATATTTGTTGAGTATTATAGTGGAAATTCTAGCTAGTTTATTAAAACACAAAACAAATTTAAAAAACTCTCTCCTCAAGTGACATGATCATGTACATAAAAACATTACAGAATCTATAAAACAAGTTTGTTAAACTATGCTATTTATTGGTATAAAGAGTGAATAAATAAATAAATCTAAATTGGATTTGTATATACTAACAATAAGTTATTTAGAAATGAAAGTTTTAAAAGTCATCTAAACTAATATTAAAATAAAATATTAATTACCAATTAATATGTTCTATGAAAATATCAAAACACTGATGTAATAAAATAATAATCTAAATAAATGGAAAATAAGATATGTTTATTATTTGGCAGGAAATATTGTTAATATCTCACCCTTGCCTAAACATATGCACAGTTCTAATGCAACTCCAATCAAGATCTCAGCAGAAAATTTTATAGAAATTGGCAAATTTGTTCTACAATTTGTACAGGAATATAAAAGTCATAGAATAGTTAAACCAGTTTTTAAAATAAGAATAAAGTGAAATAAAGACTTATTAAATTTCACAATTTAAGTCCATGCTAATTAAAGCAATAAAGTGTTGGAATAAGGAATTTACACAGACCAATAAAAAAGACTAGAACCCACAAATACATATGTTTATGTTAATTAATTTTCCATTTAGATGTTAAAATAATTCCAACAGTGTTGTGAAACTTAGACTTTATTTGAAAAAAATCAAGTAACTCTTTATTGTGCTCTCACATTGTCACAAAAATTAACTCAAAATGGTTAACAGACATAACTGTAAAAAAAAGAACTGTACAACTTCTAGAGGGCAACACAGGAAAAGAAAATCTTTGGAACTTTGAGGAGGCAAGACTGTGTAAGTAACAAAAATTAGCATAAGAATAAGATGATAAACTGGACTTCATCAAAAACTTCTAATTTTCCAAAGACAGTTTTAAAAATTGTTATTACAAGTCATACACTTGGGAAAATATTCATAATATGACAAAGGTTTTGTATATATAAAATGTAACTAACTCATTAAAAGGATATCTCAATTTAAAAATAGGATAGTATATATGAAAATATGAATAATTAAATGAAGTCATCTAACCAATAGTGAGGATGTAAATAAATTCTAACATTGGATGAATTAAAAAAGTGGCTTAAAGATATTTCTGAACACCACTCGAGAATAAAGAATAGGTTGATCCAAGATGGCAACTAGGATGCAGAAGCAGACAGCGTGAGCTCCATGAATCAAAAATCTTGCTGAGACTCCGGTGCCACACTCAGCAGAAATAAAGCACCAAGGAGAATCAAAACTTTGATACCCTGAGCACGTAGCCTGCAGAAATCTTATCCACACCACATTATATTGAGAAAGCAAGAGGGCTCCCACCACTGCCAAATGCTGGCTCCAAACTTGCTTGGGAGCATTTGGCAGACCAAACAGGTGAGCATCAAGCATCATGCGGTATTCCCCTAGCCACCACTGGGATAAGCCAGCATAGCCCCCTGGGCAGACTGACCCTCTCCCTGCAAAAAAAACCAATACTGAGCAATAAACAATGAACTGAAAACTAGCACACAACAGAGGGTATGGGAACTCTGAAAGCACACCAGAGAAGGGGGAAGGGGCAAGGAGCTAATCTCCACATGAACTTTCAATAAACAAAGCCTGGAAAGGCAGAAGGGCCAACAGCCAGCCAGTGATAAGCTACTGCCTGAAATTGGGCAATTAGCAATCCACAAAGCTCATCTCCTGAGCCAATGAGCAACATCCAAAGTCAAACAACAGTGCAAAATTGAAAAACAATCAGCAAACCATCACAACACCTGACAGCAGGGGGCCAGCTGACAGATCACTGACCTTGCCCCAGAGAAAGGGGGTGAGACAAAGAAACAAGCCCCCAGTAAACCAGCAGTTTACAGTGAAAACAGTGAAAACCAAACTCCAAAGCAGGATGGCTGGTGGGCTACAGAACTGATCTCAGGAACCTGAGGACAACATACAAACTTAAACTTCCACAGCTTACTGAGGAAGGAGCTGACTGAGCATCTGCCACTGAAAGACAGAAGAAAAAAAACACTACCCTACCACCTGGCGAGACTACAACAGAGCTTCTGCTTAAATACTAACACTAGAACAGGATGCTGGAGAGGTTAACACCAGGACTTAAATTAAGACTGAAATTCTATTGATCCCGAACCTGGAGTTTATTTTTGTGTACTTTTTTGTTCATTTGTTTTGTTTCTTCTCTGTTAGTTTGTGTATGTTTGTTTACCTCTCCCTGTTGATTTCTTTGGTTTTTTTTTTTACTTTTTGTTTTGTTTTGTTAGCTTTACTATTGTGAATTAGTTAATACTAAATTACTCCCAGAACAGGGACAGAAATAGCACACACACACTAAGCTAAAAACTCAATCCAGCCACAAATCAAAATTAAACCAAGGGAAAGAAAACAGGTGACTGAAAACACAAACTAGCCTATAAAGAGTATGGTTACACAGTACCAAGTGGAGAGATGGGAAGACAAAAAAAAAGGATAGAAACAATCCTCCACCCAAAAATAATTTATTACAGGATTCAGAAGGAAATGAAAAAAATGAATGCCCAGTTCTGGACTCAAACAAAACAAATTTAAACATCACTAAGGAACACAACGATGCCCACAATTACACTCTCAAAAAAGAAATCCTGCAAGTAATCACTGAGAATTTCATGGAGATGTTACTAGGCATGGTTAACCAAAATATATAAGAGGCACTCAAGAAATTTCAAGACACCAAAAATAAAGAATATGAGAACACACAGAAACAAATAAATGAACTCATAGGAGCCTTAAATAAATACCCATAAAGTGAAACAGAAAACACCATAAATAGAGAGATAAATGAAGTAAGGTTGAAAATTGACAATATTGAAGAGGGAGTGACCCAAGATATGGAAATCCTCAGAAAAAAGAAGTAAACAGAAACACAAACACAAGGAAGGTCACTCCAACAGACTAGAACAAGGGGAAGACAGAATCTTAGAACTACAAGATAAAAAGTAAATTAAAGAAAAAAACTGAAGAGCTATTAGTCAAAGAACTCAAACCTGTAAAAGGAATATGCAAGAACTCACCAACTCCATCAAAAGACCAAACCTGAGAATAATGGGCATTGAAGGAGAAGAGGTCCAAGCAAAAGGAATTCGTAATATATTCAACAAAATAATAACAGAAAATTTCCCAAATCTAGAGAAAACTATGCCCGTTCATGTACAGGAAGCCTCTAGGACACCAAACAGACTTGACCAAAATAGAACTTCCCCTCAACATATTATCATTAAAACAACAAGCACAGAGAATAGAGAAAGAATATTGAAAGTTGTAAGGGAGAAAAAAACAAATAACATACAAAGGTAAACCCATAAAAATCACAGCACATTTCTCAATGGAATCCTTAAAAGCAAGAAGAGCATGGAGTGAGGTATTCCAAGCACTGAATGAAAACAACTTCAAACCTAGGATACTCTAACCAGCAAAACTATCATTCAAAATAAATGGAGCAATAAAAGTTTTCCATGAGAAGCAGACGCTAAAACAATATATGACCACAAAGCCACCACCACAAAAGATTCTGCAAGTAATTCTGCACACAGAAAATGAAAGCAAACAAAACCGTGAAAGACCAGGCAGTACCAAACCACAGGAGAAGAAAAGGCAAGAAAGTAGAGAGTAACATTGATTCAGTTGCACACAACCAAACCATTCAACAACAAAAAGAACTAATGACAGGAATCACCCCATACCTATCAATATTAACGGACTTAACCCCCCCAGCATGAGACACTGTTTGACAAACTGAATTAAAAAGGAAGACCCAACAATCTGTCATTTATAGGAGATCCATCTCATTGACAAAAATAAGCACTGGATTAGGGTGAAAGACTGGAAGAAGATTTACCAAGCCAATGGCCCCCCAAAACAGGCAGGAGTAGCAATACTTATCTCAAAGGAGATTTGAAACTTACATTGATCAAACAAGATAAAGAAGGAAACTCAATACTAATAAAAGATGAAATACACCAAAAGGAAATAACAATTATCAACCTATATGCATCCAATGTTAATGCACCCAATTTCATCATTGATGAAATTGAAGGACCAAAAAGCATATGTAGACTCCAACACAGTGGTAGTGAGAGATTTTAATACCCCCCTATCATGAACGGATAGGTCATCCAAACAAAAAAATCAATAAAGAATTTCTAGAACTAAATCACACCATAGATCAAATGGACCTCCATGTTCCACATTCTTCTCAGAAGCCCATAGAACTTTCTACAAAATTGATCATATCTTAGGGCACAAAGTAAGCCTCAGCAAATATAGGAAGATAGAAATAATCTCATGCATTCTATCTGATCACAATGAACTAAAACTAGAACTACACAACAAAAATAACAGCAGAAAACATTCAAATAATTGGCAGCTGAACAACACATTGCACAATGATCAGTGGGCCATTGATGAAACAAAACAGGAAATTAAAAGTTTCCTGGAGTTAATGAAAATGGAAATAAAACCTACCAGAACCTATGGGACAAAGAAAAGGCAATCCTAAGAGAAAAGTTTATAGCCATGAGTGCATATATATATTAAAAGGACAGATAGATCTGAAATCAATGACTTAATGTTACATCTGAAATTCCTAGAAAAACAAGAGCAATAAAAACCCAAAACAAGCAGGAGAGAAATAATAAAAATAATGGCCAAAATTAATGAAACAGAAACAAAAAAAAAAATACAAAGACTCAATGAAAAAAAATGCTGGTTATTTGAAAAAATAAGCAAGGTTGACAGACCCTTGGCAACCCTGAGTAAAATGAAGAGAGAAAAAACCCCAAATCAGTAATATCAGAAAATCATAAAGGGAGATAACAAAAAATATGACAGAAATACATGGAATCATCAGAGACTACTTTATAAACCTATATTCTAATAAATTTGAAAATCTTGAAGAAATGGACAAATTTCTAGATACTTATGACCATCCAAAATTGAACCAAGAGGATATGAATCACCTGAATAGATCTACAACACAAAATGAAATGGAAGCAGCAATAAAGAGTCTCCCAAAAAAGAAAAGTCCAGGACCTGATGGATTCTCTGCTGAATTCTATCAGACCTTTAAAGAAGAATAAATACCAACTCTCCTTAAACTATTCCACAAAATAGAAAGGGAAAGAATAGTGCCTAACTCATTTTATGAAGCCAGTATTACACTAATCCCAAAACCAGACAAAGACACCTCCAAAAAAGAGAACTATAGGCCAATGTTCTTAATGAATATCAATGCGAAAAGTCTCAATAAAATAATGGCAAACAGAATTCAACAACAGATCAGAAAGATCATCTACCATGACCAAGTTGCTTTCAACCCACAATGCAGGAGTGGTTCAACATACACAAATGTATAAATGTAATACAGCACATTAATAGAAGCAAAGATAAAAGCCACTTGATCATCTCAATAAATGCAGAAAAAGCCTTTGATAAGATTCAACACCACTTCATGATAAAACCTCTAAGAAAACTAGGAATAGAAGGAATGTACCTCAACATTGTAAAGGCTATATATGACAAACCTATAGCCAACCTCATACTTAATGGAGAAAAACTGAAACCATTTCCCCTAAAATCAGGAATGAGCCAAGGGTGCCACTATCCCCACTCCTATTCAACATAGTACTGGAATTCCTAGCCAGAGCAATTAGGCAAGAAGAAGAAGTAAAAGGAACACAAATAGGTAAAGAAACTGTAAAAATATCCCTATTTGTAGATAACATATCCTATATCTTAAAGACCCAAATAACTCTATCCAAAAACTCCTACACACCATAAACAGCTATAGCAAGGTGGCAAGATATAAAATCAACTTAAAAAATCATTAGCTTTTCTATACACTGACAATGAAGAAACTGAGAAAGAATATATGGAAACAATTCCATTTACAATAGCCTGCAAAAAAAATCAAATACCTAGAAATAAACTTTAAAAAGGATGTGAATGACCTCTACTAGGAGAACTATAAACTCCTGAAGAAAGAGATTGAAGAAGACTATAGAAAGTGGAAAGATCTCCCATGCTCATGGATTGGTAGAATCAACATAGTAAAAATGGCTATACTACCAAAAGCAATGTACATGCTTAATGCAATTTCCATCAAAGTCCCAATGGCATTCATCACAGAGATTGAAAAATTTACCCTAAAGTTCAATTGGAAATACAAGAGACTGTGAATAGCCAAGGCAATACTCAGCAAAAAGAGCAATGCTGGAGGTATCACAATACCTGACTTCAAACTATATTACAAAGCAATAGCAATAAACACAGCATGGTACTGGCACAAAAACAGACATGAAGACCAGTGGAACAGAATAGAGGACCCAGATATGAAGCCACACAGTTATGCCCACCTTTTTTTTGACAAAGTTGCCAAAATCATATGATGGAAAAAAGGCAACCTCTTCAAAAAATGTTGCTGGGAAAAGTGGTTATCTGCCTGCAAAAAACTGAAACTAGATTCATGTTTATCACCTGTACTAGTATGAACTCAAAGTGGTCAAGGACCTTAATATCCGACCTGAAACTCTGAAGTTGCTACAAGAAAGAGGAGGGAATACTCTGGAAATAATAGGTATAGGCAAAGACTTCTTCAATAGAACCCCAACAGCCAAATGGCCAAATGGAACTACATAAAATTTAAAAGCTTCTGTACAACAAAGTAAATAGTCTCTACATTGAAGAGACCACCCACAGAGTGGGAGAAATATTTGCCAACTATACATCAGACAATGGACTGATAACCAGAATATACTGGGAGCTCAAAAAACTAAACTCCCCCAAAATCAATGAACCAATAAAGAAATGCGCACCTAAACTAAACAGAACTTTCTCAAAAGAAGAAATTCAAATGGCAAAAAAACACATGAAAAAATGCTCATCATCCCTGGCTATAAAGGAAATGCAAATCAAAATACAATATCAAACTAAAGAAACCCAGTTAAAAAAGAGTCCTATAGGATGACTCCAACTATATGAAAGAGAAGGAAAATCAAAGTGACATTAGATCTAAATGATAGAACGCATATCAATGTTGGCTTGAGCCAGGGGTCAGGCAGTGATTTGCTATAAAAAAAATGAGGAAACATTCAGGAGTGATGGAAATGTACTATATCTTGATTATAGTGGTATTTTCAAGGGTCTGTGATTTTGATTAAACTCATTAAATGGTACTCTTAAAACAGTAGGCTTAATTATTAGTGAAATAAGCCTTATAAAGTTTTTTTATTTAAAAGTCAAATAGTTTCCAACATTAGTCATAATAATACAACATTTTAAACATCAGAATAATCTAACCTTTCTCCATTTATTTAAATATATCAATAACTCTGTTCCCTACATATATAATCAATTTGATATACAGATGTCTTCCTCAAGATTACTCCCAGTACTAAGGAATCTAAACCACAGATATCAGATGGCTTTATGAAGGATGAGCTTGTGATCAAAATAAATATTGACTTAGTATTTTTCACAGAAATCCCTGCCCTGCCAAGAAACTGCGTGCACTATAAATTTTTCTGATATCTGTTCTTCCATAATTAGAAGAATTTTTGCAAGCTGATTCTATAGTTTTTAATGAAATAACGTTAAGAGTCTAGTTTGCTTTAGATATTAATACTCCTATAAAGAAATGTTCAGTGATGGACATATCTAAAATTTAAGAAATTCAACTATCATCTATTCCAAATGTTCTTAGAGACCAAAATTGCCCTCTAGAGATAGGATAATGTATCTACATATTCTATTCTATTTCCATTACCAGGCCTTTCATTGTGGAGACAGTAAACAATATTGCATCTTCATGTAGACTCCAAAACAGGTGTTTCTCTCATTACAAAGGCAGTTAGGAACTAGGAATGGGAATCATGGCTTTGAAAGCATTATACACATTTTCCCATAAATTTGTTTCACAATTTTGTTTACTGTTCATAGTCACCACTACAGGCACTTGACTGACTAAAAGCAGAAAAAGGAACTAGCAGTTTTGTGAGTTACTGCTAATCAAGTTTGAAGAACTGTTGGCCTCAGGAAGAACTGTAAATTATATTAAAGTAAAGAATGCCGGCCATGTTACTGGCTCTACAGCAAGGAAGCAAAGTTCCTTAAAAACCTGTTTGGATCTTACAATGTCCACTATGGCTGAGCAGGAAATTAGCCAAAGAGTATTCCCCAATACAGCCTAACCATATTTAGAGGAGAAATAATAATACATACTGTAATTTCTATTAGTTAGTACCAAGTCAGGTAATGCTTAAACTTTATAAACTGAAGCTCATAGTACAGACTGCATTTTACACAGCAAACTAGTATATACACAATACATATATATATGGTACACACTAAATAATTCACAAAATTTCAGTCATTCTTAATTTTCTATTCTATTCCACTTTAGAATATGCCATTTTTAAGATTGCTTCTGATCCTTCCTAGTGAATATAATTCACAATGTATTTAACCAGTGTGAAAAACTCCACTAAAGACTTAAATCAAATCCAATGGCTACTATAAATTTAAGTTTTTCTTATTTTGGATATAAATTGGAAAATGGTGTATATATTCAGATAAGAATCTGGAAATTATTGAAAGCAATTAATCTTTTTGGATTCCACTGTTGTCCAGATCCTGGAAGAGGTAGTGTAAACATAGGATTTCATTAATATATTTGTTATTGATGCAAAGAAAGAGGAAAGTGGCTGGATCAATAAGGATGATTAAGTGAGGAGTTGTAGGGGGGAGAGGGAAGGGGCAGGGTAGGAGGGGAGAAATGACCCAAACAATGTATGCACATGTGAATAAATGAATAAAAATAAAATAAAATAAAACATTACTTTTGAAAAAAAAAAAAGAAGGATGATTAAACAGCAATCTAAGGCTAAGAATCTGTGTCTGAAAAAAAAAATGTGTTTCTTTGACCACTGCATTGCTTTGTAACAATAGCTGTTAGTAAGAGCACCTATTCTCAATACTAGAATAATACTCAATTCTAGTATTACTGAGACAGGAAGAAAAATGTAGAAAACTTCATCAAAATAATATCTTATGAACAATCCCCAGAGTTTCAACCTCAGCTTCACCAAAAGACTTTTATCCTATTCTTGACTGTTTGAGTCAATCCAAAAGCAATGGATTTGCAAAACAGTTTTGGTAGTGTATGAATTAACAGCCAGACTATTGTTCTTAGAAAAGTAAAGGACCGAACACACAATAATCTTATCTGACCTAGACTTAGGCAATCTAAATAACTATGAAGCTTTTAATAACCACTGTTAGGTAAAGTTAATGAATCAATCCCAGACATATCCAGACATTATCAATAAATGATATCGAGTACTATAAATTTCAATGTTAGAATGTATGCCCTTAAGAGATAATAAAAAGGGGGAATTCCAGAATCATGTTTCCTCTATTATTATATCATCACTCTTTATTTCTATTTCAAGATAATGAATTATTATAGTACAATTTAGTGCAAGTCAACTTACATTCTGATATGTCAATAAAAAATAGAATGTTCTATATGATCTTGCCTATATATTCCTAATATGGAAACACTCTATTCACAACTTACTTTCCTTTGTAATACAGAACGATTATTTTAGAATGGAGTATATTCTGCTTACTTTAAAATAGTAACTGGAAATAAATTCCTAAGAAATGCTGCCAAACATTAAAAATTAAAGCATAAGTGGGTGCTCATCTTTTACCTACTTTCAAATGAATTCAATAATAAATACATTTTAGAAAAATGTACTCAATTCATTGAATGCTAATGGTTTCTGTGGCCCATGTACTAGATTTAGAGCATTAAAAAATAAAACTGTTTCCTTATAATTTATAGTCTAATGGTGGAATTGGAGATAAAAAGAAAAATGTATAGATTGTAAAAAAGTGTAATAATTAGATGAGGATAATTAGTGCTTTGGATAAAATGAAAATAGGAAAAGGAGAAATGTAAGTCCCAGGGGTTTAAAATTTTAAATAGAAAGTATGTGAAGACCTTGTCAACAAGGGAGTGTTTGAATAAATGAGTAAAGGTGCCAGGTGGAGGAAAGACAGTCCTATATAAATGTCTGCTAAGAGTTTTAAGCATTACTTTGGAAATACAAATCACTGTATTTCTAGCAGTTACTTTCAAAAGCTACTTGAGAAATGGGGAAACTAATTTAAAGGATCTGACCTTTAGGCTATATCTTCCTCTTTAACAGTGGAATACCCCCCAAGACAAAGAAAAGAAGTCAGATAACCTGATTTGTCTTCTTGTTACCATGATAACTGGAATTCTGGATATGTAGACTCACCATGTATACTAGGAAGAAGTTACTTACAAAAGAAGTAATCTTAACAGTAAATCCCCATTTGTATTTCAGTTCCAGTAAATATACTTAAAACTTGTGAATTTATAAGTTATGGTTCCCTGGAAAATGTCATTTAGGTTGGGTTATAAAAAAGACTAAACACTTCTTTCTGTGTAAGCTAAGAGCATAAGTTCCTCACTTGGATGTCTTAACCACTTTGAGCCAGAGCACATGTTGATGCCAGGAAGGAAAGATTTGGAATTACCTACTAATCTCCAGAGTCAGAACACACTTCTTCAATCTCTGATCCTTGTAAATTTGATTTTAGAATCCAGTTCTTCTGATTACTTCAAAATGGTATGCAATCTGACATATATTAAATTCCATATTTATAGCACTAATGGAAACAATGCTGAATCACTGATTCCCAAAGAATTGATCTTATTTCATTGGAAGTCAGTATATTGATTTTGTATTATTTGTGCCTGCTAAGGATCTCCTTTCCCTCTATTTACTGTAGTAACGTCATGATTCTTCATGGAGAATAGCACCTTGATTTTCATGAGACAAACATTTTTTTTTTCACTTACCCCTACTGCCTTTCATTTTCAAAGAGCTGTACACAAATCAAGATGAACCAATTGATTCTGTGGAAAGAATTTAAATCTTGAGAAAGTAATATAGGCAGGAAAAATTATTAGAGCCAATGGCAGTGTTCTGAAGGTATTGTTTATTTCACTTTCTTAGAATTCTTAAATTGCTTTCATTCAAGCGGTGACTAATGTGAAAATAATCTGTGCTATTGGTCGGAAGCAGACGCATTTAGTTTAGATCTCAGATATATGACAGGCAACATGTAAAATCAAATTGAAGTTTTCTATTATCTGCAATTTATTATTCATTTATAATCATCTGCATAGAAGACCAACGCATTGCTGCATAGAGTATGCCTTTGTATTTTTTTATACCTTTATTATTTTGATGGGTGGGAGTACATTGTGATATTTACACAGGTTCTTACAATGTATCAAATATTTCATGTATTAATTCACAACCTCTACCATTCTCTTACATCACCCCATTCCCTGATTCCCGGAACAGTTTCAGTAGGTATCATTTTTGCATTTACTTACATGTGTACACATTTTTTGTACCAAATTTACCCTCCTACCCACTTTCCCCGACACGTCTCCCTCCCACTGATATCACCCCTTCCCTCCATTCCCCAGCAGGACTTGTTATGCCCTCCTGTATTCCTATTTTGTAGAAAAAAGGGAAAAGATAAAATGAAAAACATGATTTTTAGCTTGTTTGAGATAAAGGTAGCTACACAGGGAGTTTCCTTGTGATAGTTCCTTTATGTATATATTGTAACCCCAAATGGTTTATCTCCTCTAATTTTCTTCATGCTACCTTAATCCCTTATGGTAGTTTCAGTTGATTTAAGATTTTTATATTCATTCTTGTATAGTGAGTATATCAACCATATTCAAGTTCTTAGTTTCCCTACCCCTCCTGTGCATGATCTCCCCCTAGTGTGACCAGTGTTTCATAATATTGCTGCATTTGTGTAAGGCACATATTCCACATATGAAAGATAAGGATTTATCAGTCCTATTTACATGAACAATTGTGTTTTTTAACAAAGGGTTTCCCAAGGAATGGAAATGGTGGCAGATAATTGAACTACACAAATCCACATTTTTAGCATTACAAAGACAGTACATTTTGATTTTCAAATAGCCTGTAATACAGCATTTATTGTCTCTGGGAATGAAAGATAAGATTATATATGTCAAAGGATGGATTTAAAGACTCCATGTAAAAGAACACAGAGCCTGGCATCGTGGCAAATAATCTATAATCCCAGCATTCAGGATTCTGAAGCAGGAAGATTGCTAGTTCCACTAGTTCCTGTGGTACACAATAAGACCACATCTCAAAAAAGGGAGTGGGGGTGTGTGGAATATTGAATAAAGTACAAATTAAATTACTTCCTGCAAGAGAAATTGAAATGAATGTCAAAATATTAAACACATGGCAAGACTTGATTACAGGAAAACAACTTGAAAGTAGTATAACAAGAAGTTAGGATATTAGGAAATGGTACATCTGGAAAAGAGGTAATATGAAGAGAATGCATATTGCAATGAAGGGCACAAAGGGGAGAAGAAGCTATACAGAAAAGAAAATGAAACAAGACTCAACAATTCACCTCAAACAGACCGCAGCACCATCACTATCCATAACAGACAGTGCACTGAGTGGAACTGTAAAACTAAGAATTTGTTACTGTAAATTAATTTAAATAGAAAGTATATCACATCAATACAAAAAAAGCAGAAATCATGTTAAACTTTTCTTGTTAATTATCTCTCAAAAAATCACAAAGCTAAAAGAAAGTAGTAAAATATCCTAAACTGCTTCACATGTCCTCAAACAAGCATTTAGATATGTGAAAAAAATTTGAACTCAAAATTCAATAATGAGGAAGAGAATTGAGCTAGAAAAGGTGGAAGAAATGAAACAAGAATTAAAATCAGCAAAGTAGAAGAAGAAAAACATGAAGTTATACTAGAAATCTTGGCTAAATTACAAAGCACCAAAGGGAGAATAAACTTAACCAAAACATAGCTAATACTGATGAAGAAAGGAGAGTCCCAAGACCACTAAAATAAGGAGGAAATAAAACTCATTAGAAATAAAATGGAAGCCAGGTATATTGTGGATGCCACAATACTTGGGAAGCAGAAGCAAGAGGATGGTGAGTTTGAGGCCAGCATAGACTACATAAGGGGATTCTGTTACAGAACAATGAAATAAGTAAATAGATAAATAAGAAAAATGGCTAACATGGAATATAAGAAAAGAAGACAAGTCATGTATATAACTAACATGCCTAAAAATACAATCAAAACAATAAAACTCAAATCAGTAAAATCAGAAATGCAAAAGGGTAGATAACAACAAATACCATGGAAATCCAGGAAATCATCAGAGACTACTTCAAAAGCCTATACTCTAACAAATTTGAAAATCTTGATGAAATGGACAGATTTCTAGAAACTTACAAGCACCCAAAACTAAACCAAGAAGGTATTAATCACTTAAATAGATCCATAACAAAAAAAGAAATTGAGGCAGCAATAAAGAGTCTCCCAAAAAAGAAAAGGTCAGGACCTGATGGATTCACTACTGAATTCTATCAGATGTTTAAAGAAGAACTAACACAAACTCTCCTTAAACTATTTCATGAAATAAAAATGGAAAGAACACGGCCTAACTCATTTTAAGAAGCCAATATAACTCTCATTCCAAAACCAGACAAAGACACCTCCAAAAACAGAACTACAGGCCAATTTCCTTAATGAATATTGATACAAAAATCCTTAATAAAATAATG
The DNA here is from genome assembly GCF_047511655.1 of Castor canadensis. Taxonomy (NCBI): domain Eukaryota; kingdom Metazoa; phylum Chordata; class Mammalia; order Rodentia; family Castoridae; genus Castor; species Castor canadensis. Next base: position 101,448,242 of record NC_133392.1, on the reverse strand, counting down.
GCAAACTGAATCCAACAACACATCAGAAAGGTAATCTACCAAGACAAAATCAGCTTCATCCCAGGGATGCAGGGGTGGTTCAACATATGCAACTCTATAAATGTAAAACAGCACATCAATAGAAGCAAAGACAAAAACCACTCGATCATCTCAACAGATGCAGAAAAAGCCTTTGACAAGATCCAACACCACTTCATGATAAAAGCTTTAAGAAAACTAGGAATAGAAGGAATGTACCTCAACATTGCAAAGGCTATATATAACAACCTACAGCCAACACACACTTAATGGTGAAAAGCTGAAACCATTCCCTCTAAAATCAGGAACGAGACAAGAGTGCCCACTATCCTATTCAACATAGTACTGGAATTTCTAGCCAGAGCAATTAGGCAAGAAGAAGAAATAAAAGGAATACAAATAGGTAGAGAAATTGTCAAAAATCCTTATTAGCAGCCAATATGGTCCAATATCTTAAGGACCCAAAAAACTCTACCCAAAAACTCTTAGATACCATAAACAACTACAGTAAGGTGGCAGGATACAAAATCAACTTACAAAAATCATTAGCTTTTCTATACACCAACAACAAACAAACTGAGAAAGAATATATGAAAACAATTCCATTCACAATAGCCCCCCCAAAAATCAAATACCTAGGAGTAAATTTAACAAAGGATGTGAATGACCTCTACAAGGAGAATTACAAATGCCTGAAGGAAGAGATCAAGGAAGACTTATAGAAGATGGAAAGATCTCCCGTGCTTGTGGATCTGAAGAATCAACATAGTAAAAATGGCTGTACTACCAAAAGCAATCGACATGTTTAATGCAATTCCCATCAAAATCCCAATGGCATTCATCACAGAGATTGAAAAATCTACCCTAAAGTTCATTTGGAAACACAAGAGATCATGAATATCCAAGGCAATACTCAGCAAAAAGAGCAATGCTGGAGGTATCACAATACTGACTTCAAACTATATTACAAAGCAATAGCAGTAAAAACAGCATGGTACTGGCACAAAAACCAGTGGAACAGAATAGAAGATCCGGATATGAATCCACACAACTATACCCAACTCATTTTTGACAAAGGTACCAAAAATATATGATGGAGAAAAGAAAGCCTCTTCAACAAATGTTGCAGGGAAAAGTGGTTAATCGTCTGCAAGAAACTGAAACTAGATCCATGTCTATCACCCTGTACTAGTATCAACTCAAAATGGATCAAGGACTTAAATGTCAGACCTGAAACTTTGAAATTACTACAAGAAGGTGCAGGAAACACTGGAACTAATAGGTATAGGGAAGGACTTCCTCAATAGAACCCCAGCAACTCAGCAACTAAGGGAAAGGATGGACAAATGGGACTTCATAAAATTAAAAAGCTTCTGTACAACAAAAGAAATGGTCTCAAAACTGAAGAGACTACCCACAGAGTGGGAGAAAATATTTGCCAGCTATATATCAGACAAGGGACTAATAACCAGAATAAACAGGGAACTTAAGAAACTAAACTCTCCTAAAATCAATGAACCAATTAAGAAATGGGCAACTGAACTAAACAGAACTTTCTCAAAAGAAGAAATTCAAATGACAAAAAACCACATAGAAAAATGTTCACCATATCTAGCCATAAAGGAAATGCAAATCAAAACCACACTAAGATTGCACCTCACCCCAGTTAGAATAGCCATCATCAAAAACACCAACAACAACATGTGTTGGTGAGGATGTGGGGAAAAAGGAACCCTCGTACACTGCTGGTGGGAATACAACCACTCTGGAAAAACAATTTGGAGACTTCTTAAAAATCTAAACATAGACCTGCCATATGCTCCAGCAATCCCACTCCTGGTGATATACCCAAAGTAATGCAATACAGGTTACTCCAGAGGCACCTGCACACCCATATTTATTGCACCGCTAGTGACAATAGCTAAGTTATGGAAACAGCAAAATGCCCCACTACTGATGAATGGATTAAGAAAATGTGGTATTTATACACAATGGAATTTTACTCAGCCATGAAAAAGAATGAAATCTTATCATTTGCAGGTAAATGGATGGAACTAGAGAACATCATTCAGAGTGAGGTCAGCCAGGCTCAAAAGACCAAAAATCCTATGTTCTCCCTCATACGTGGACTTCAGATCTAGGGCAAATGCAGCAATGTGGTTGGACTTGGATCACATGACAAGGGGAGAGCACATATAGGAGATATAGGGATAAGTAGAAAACCCAAAACATGAAAGTGTTTGATGTCCTCACTCCAGAGGAACTAATACAGAAACCTTAAAGTGACAGAGGTTATTATGAGAAGGGGATCAGGAACCAGTGTAAAGATCAGTTAGAGATAAATTAACATGGGTCATAACATGTGTACACTAAAGCAATGCTAAGAATATTTTGTATAGTTATCCTCAACTCAACTAGCAAAAATGCTTTGTCTTCCTTATTATGCTTGTCTTTTCTTCAACAAAATTAGTGATAAAGGCAGAACAGGACCTGCCTGGAACTGAGGGGCTGAAGGGTGGACAGGTTAGGGGAGGGCAGGGTGGGCAGGGGGGAAGAAATGACCCAAACAATGTATGCACATGTGAATAAATAAAAAAAAAATTAAGAAGTAAAAAATGAAAAAACAATGTAACAAAGCTGGCAGCTGAAATTGCTTTTTAAGAAACCAACAAATATAAGTCCTGATCTTACATGTATCTACTTCCCACTGGTTGTTAGCAAAAAATGAACTAGAAAAAGAGTTTTAATCCAAAGCTTAGTAAAATGCTTCTATTCTGTAGATGCTGCTTCCTCTTCGTTTCTTCAGTTTCTTTAGTCATCACATTTCTTCTTTCATTTCTTCAGTTATCTTATTTCATTTGGACCTTGGGCTTTTGATGCTTCAGTCATGCTAGGAGCTTTGTTCTCTATGTTCTGCTAAAAATCCTGAGGATGATCAGATTTAAAAAAATAAAATACAGAAGCAAGAAATGAACTCTGTAAAGGCAAGAGAATTAGATTCCTCAAAGGTAATGTGAAGTAACTGTGCAGAAGCATTTAAAAAAACTAAAGTAAACCATCACAAATTATTTAAACTGACATCTGTGTATCAAGACAATGGAAAAAATAGTATTCAATCACTGCTACTATAGATATTGTGCCCTTCCCTAAAAGTCTGCTAGTGCAGAAGTTAGTAGACTTTTCTCTGAAATGCTTGATTAAATTCTATAGACTTTGAAGTTCATGTGATACCCTTACATTTTCTGCCATTATAATTCTGGAGTATCCTAGACAATACATAAAGAAATTATCATTAATGTGTTTTAATAAAACTTTATTTATAAACACAGGAACAAGACTAAATTTAGCCTTAGTTTCTTCTAATGGATGTGCTTTAGTCTTTATCAAACCATGTGGTGACTGAAAAAAATGTTTCCAAAAGTATAAATGGTGGGTGAATATTTCACTTAATTAAGAACAATCTTAAGGTCATGGATTAAAATACAACAGGTAAACACAGCATACTGCCAAAGCATAAAGGATAAAATGTTTTAAAAGGAAGAAGGGAGAACACAGAATAAGATCACAGACTCTTGAATAGGAAATAAATGGGAGTCAAAAATTTCCATTTACAAATGACATATCACAAAATTGAGGCTTTAAAAAGAGGGCTTTAATTTTCCCTGAAAAAGAGGGATTTGTACTAAAGTAAACACTAGCATATGAATACAAACCTTCCAAAATGGAAAAACAAAATTAAGAAAGAAAGTAGACAGGCAAATACAGAAATTAACACATAAACATAATACACATAGCTTATAAACATAAAATTAAATGGCAGAATTGAATCAAAACATAATTTTAAATTCTGAATAAAGCAGATCCTAATTTTCTGATCTTTATAGGAGATTTACTTAAAGAGCTTTCACTCAAATAGGCTAAGAGTAAAGGGAGGGACAAAGATTAACCAAACAAATAGAAATAATAAGAAAACAGAAGATGAAATCCTAATATTTAACCACAGAAAATCTAATTAAAAACATTAAAGAATTCACAGAATACTTAACAACATTAAAAGCCATGATCCAAAATGAAAAGATAGCAGTTATGAATATCTATACACTAAATGACATGATATATATTTCATATGTATATTTCATCTAATATACAAAATATGTATATTTTATTATATATGAAGTATGTATATTTCATATATATTATATATGAAGTATGTATATTTCATATACATTATATATGAAATATGTATATATATGAAACAAACTTATGGAAGCTAGAGAGAGATGATAAAATGGGAACAAAATAATGATAGTGAGCTTTAGTACACCACTATCAATATGAGACAGTTAAGCAGACCAAAAAAAGAAGACCCAAACATACACTAACTATACTATTCCAGACAGCATATATCTTCCTCTCAATGATGAGACATTCACAAAAAATGACTCACTGTAAAGTAAAAATATTACAATCTTGTAATTATAATGAATAATATTGAAATTTTAAGCATGTTCTTATTCTCTCTCCACAAAACCAAAACAGCACTTCCACCTTTAGCAGTGTTTAAAAAACACTGAAAATAATAATGATATCTGAAAATAATAATGCCTGAAACACTGTATATCAGAATCTTATAAATACATTAAAGCAACTATTACAGAAAAATCCATGGTCCTAAGCATCTGTGTCCATAAAAATTCAAACTGATAAATAAATGCTTAAAATTGCATGTCAAGGGGCTTGAAAATAAAGGGTATTGTAAACAAAAGTAAGTACATAGGATGAAAAGATAAGAATAAAATCATAAAGTAAAGAAGAGGAGAAAAAAACAAGTCCAATATAATAAATCAATATCATGGTACTTTAAAAAATCAATAAAATAAGCAAATAATAAACATGAAAATACAGTAGTAAGTATGACCATTATTTAAAAACCACAACCAATACAATTATAATGCAACACTTTCTGAAATGCAAACCTAAATTTATGCATATAATATTTTCTGAGATTTAAAAGACACCATGATATCTGGCCTTATTCATTCTTCAAGAAATCCACTTAAGGGCTAGCACATAGCTCAGTGGTAGAATGCTTGCCCACAAGGCCCTGGGTGTGATCCTTGGCACCAAAAAACAAAAGATTAAAAAAAATGGGGATTAGAGTTACGACTCATGAGGAAGCGCTCCTGACTAGCAAGTGGAAAGCCCTGAGTTCAAACTCCAATGCCATCAAAAGAAGAAGGAGGAGGAAGAAGGAAGAAGGAAGGAAAAAAGAAGAAGAAGAAGAGGAAGAAGAAGAAGAAGAAAGAAGAAGAAGAAGAAGAAGAAGAAGAAGAAGAAGAAGAAGAAGAAGAAGAAGAAGAAGAAGAAGAAGAAGGGAGAAAAGAAAGAAAGAAAGAAAGAAAGAAAGAAAGAAAGAAAGAAAGAAAGAAAGAAAGAAAGAAAGAAAGAAGGAAGGAAGGAAGGAAGGAAGGAAGGAAGGAAGGAAGGAAGGAAGGAAGGAAGGAAGGAAGGAAGGAAGGAAGAAAGAAAGAAATCCATTTGACACTGCGTTAAGTGTGGCTCCCACCCTTTAAATAACAGAAACTGAACGTGCTAAGCTTGCCCTAGGGCTAGTGTTTTTCAAAAATATCATCTTTCCAGATACATTAGAAATATGAGATTTTTCTATTTTTTTGAAAAATAAAATTCTTTAATAAATTCTCATTCTGAACTTTTAGTTATCTTTTACATGATGTTTTCATTTTGTGCTCATAATGATTCATTTGAATTTTTTGATCGCCTTCCTCAGATTCTGCTTCCTCTTAGCTTCTTCTGCTTGTCAGTCATCATGCTTCCTTTGGACTTTGGACTTCATGGTGTTTCAGCTTACACTCACTAATACTCCACTCTCTCTTTAGGTCTAGTTAAAGTTCTTGAAAACGAGAATTTGGCCTAGATATTCCCTACTCACCTTTAGCTGCCTTGTTCCCACTTACTACAGATACTGCTGGCTTCCCTGATTGAGGAAATAAATTCTGTAAAACATGAACTTTGGCTTTGAGGAAACAGATTTGAGTAATATTCTCACTTTACCATACTACACTAACTGAGCACCTTGAAACTTTCTAATCTAAATTTATTCATTTATAAAAGGAGAATAAAACAATCATGTCACAGTAATGTTGTGAGAATTAAATCAGATCTAGTTCACATATTGGATGTTTTGACTGTTTTGTGGCTGCTATTGTTGTGATAGAGTAGTTAAATCGGGGCAAAGCCCCCCAGATTAAAATAAGGGCCACCAGTGTTAGGCAGGGCCTTATGATCTCCTAGAATTGTCCAAGAGTGAGACTGGGAAAGACTAATAACTATAGCAAAGGTCAAACATTTTCTCTGGCTCAGTATTCAGTATGACTAGTAAAGAAAGGGCAGAATTGCCTGTAATGCTAGCTAGTTAGAAGGTTGAGATTAGGATCATGGTTCTAGGCCAAACTGGGCAAAAAAAAGTAGGTGAGAATCCATCTCAACTGAAAAAATTTGGACATGGTTGTGTATAACTGTCATCTAGTGAAGGCAAGAAAATTAAAATAAGAGGATTATGGTCCAGGCTGCTGTGGCAAAACAGGACTCTCTCTCCAAAATGACCAGGAAAAAATGGCTAGAGGCATAGCTCAAGCCACAGAAAATCAGCCTCTCTGGAATTTAAACTGCAGTAATGTGGCAGCATTACTGGAGAAAGTCTGCTGCATTATATTTTACAAACATTTTACTAATTTATAATTATAGATATGTTGCAAATTGTACTACTGCCAAAGGTATTTTTTTGTTGTTATTGATTTGTTTGTATTTATTTTTGTTCTTAAACTTAACTGTATTTCTGTTCTTCCTCCATTTTCCTTTTATATCCTGTCTTCTGGTTGAGTGCTACAGAGCACAATAAATAAACTACAGAGTAAAATTCAAATTGATGCTAGTACAAGGTGAGAGACTGGGATCTAGTTTCAGTCTTCTGCAGGTGGAAGTCTACTTTTTCCAGCACCATTGTTTGAAAAAGCTGTCTTTTCTCCAGTGCATATTTTGTACACTTTTGTCAAAAATCAGATGACTGTAGTTGTGTGAGTTTGTGTCAAGGTTTTCTATTCTATTTTATTGGTTTTCATGTCTGCTTTTGTGCCAGTATTATGCTGTATTTATTAAGATGGCTCTGTAGTATAGTTTGAAGTCAGGTATTGTGACACCTCCAGTGCTGCTCTTTTAGCTGAGTATTATTTTGGCTATTTGAGATATTTTGTGCTTCCATATGAACTTTAAGATTGACTTCTCTGTTTTGGTGAAGAATGTCATTGGAATTTTGATAGGGATTGCATTGAACATACAGATTGCTTTTGATAGTACAGTCATTTTGCAATATTGTTTGCCAATCCATGAGCATGGGATATATTTTCTTCTTCTATGTCTTTGTTGATTTCTTTCTTAGAGACTTGCAATTTTCATTGTTATAGGTCAGTCACCTCCTTTGTTAAATTTATTCTTAGGTATTTTAATTATTTTGAAGCTATTGCAAATGGTATTATTTGCCTGATTTCCTTCTCAGACAGTTCATTTTTTGTGTATAGAGAGGCTATCTATTTTTGTGTATTGATTTTTTATCCTGCTACTTTGCTGAAAGTGTTAATGAGATCTTTGAGTTTTTAGGGTCTTTCAGGGATAGGATTATGTCAACTGCAAATAGAGACAATTTGACTTCTTCCTTCCCTATTTGAATCCCTTGTATTTCTTTCTCCTGTCTTATTGCTCTGGCTAGGAATTCTAGCACTTTGATGAACACGATAGGGGAGGATAGACACCCTTGCCTGGTACCTGATTTTAAAGGAAATGGTTTCAGTTTTCCCCCACTTAGTATGATGTTGGCTATATGTTTGTCATATATAGCCTTTATAATGTTGAGGAATGTGCTTTCTATTCCTAGTTACTTCTGAGCTTTTATCATGAAAGGATGTTGAATTTTTTTCAAAGGCTTTTTCTGCATCTTTTGATATGATGATATGGTTTTTTGTCTTTGTATTTTGCATTGTATTATGTTCATTGCTTTGTGAATGTTACACCATCCTTGCATCCCTGAACTGTAACCTACTTCATCATAGTATATGAACTTTTAATATTCTGTTGAATTTTGTTAGCAAACCTTTTATTAAAGATTTTTGAGTCTAAATTCATCAGGGATATTGGCCCATAAGCCAATAACTTTCTTTTTTGATGCATCTTTCTCTACCTTTGGATTAGGGTAATTCTGCCTTAGTAGAATGTGTTTGTTCATATTCCTTCTCTTTATAGCTTATGGAATAATTTGGTGCACTAGTGTTAGTTTTTCTCTAAAGGTCTGGTAGAATTCAGTAGTGAATTCTTCAGGATTTTGGCTTTTCTTTGTTGGGAGGTTCTTTGTAACTGTCTGCAAGCTATACATCCTTGTTTCAATTTTGTTGAGTCACATGTATCAAGAAACTTATCTATTTCTAATTTTCCAGTTTGCAGGAGTATAAGTTTTTAAAGTATTTCCTTATGATTTTGTGTGTTATAATATCCCTTTTTTCATCTCTGATTTTATTAATTCAGGTCTTCTCCTTTCTTCTTTTAGTTAAACTGGCTTCAAGAAGTTTTTCAATCTTGTGACCTTGTACTAACATCAATTCAAAATGGATTAAAGATCTTAAGGTAAAATCTGAAGCAGTATAATTAATCCAGAAAAAAATATGGAACACACTAGAGCACATAGGCATAGGTAATAACATTATGAATGGAACTCCAATAGTTTAGCAATTAATAGAAAGTATTCATAAATAGGACTACATGAAACGAAAAAGTTTCTGATCAGGAAGGAAACAGTCACCAAACTGAAGAGAGAATGAGAGAAAATCATTGCCAGCTATATATCTGAAAAGGAATTAGTAAATAGAATATATAGGGAGCTCAACAAACTAACTTCTCAAAGAATCAACAACCCATTGAATAAGTGGTTGAATTAACTGAACAGACAGTTCTCAAAAGATTGACAAATGGCCAATAAGTATATGAAAAAATGCTCAACATCCCTAGCTATAAAGGAAATACAAATCAAGACTACTTTGAGATTCTACCTCACCTCATTCAAAATAAATAACAAGCAACAACATGTGCTGGTGAAGATGTACGGAAAAGGAACATGTCCACACTGTTGGTGAGAATGTAAATTAGTGCAACTGTTATGGAAAGGAACATGGAAGTCCCTCAAAAAACTAAAAATAGAACTACCATTCAGTCTAGCAATACCACTCCTAGGCATATATCTGAAGAAATGTACTCCAAGATATGATAGAGCCACTTTCATATCCATGTTTATTGCAGTGCTATTTATAGTAGCCCAGCTTTGGAAATAGCTCAAATGCCCCACAACTGATGAGTGGATTAAGAAACTGTTGTATACATACACAATGCATTTTTATTCAGCCATAAAGGAAGAAATTGTGATGTTTGCAGGTAAATGGATGGAAGTAGAGAACTTCATGTTAAGCAAGGTAAACCAGGCTCAAAAGCTCAAATGTCACATGTTTTTCCTCATGTGTGGAAGCTAAATAAATAAGTTAAATGTATATAGACACACATATGATCATATATATGTATATAAACATACATATATATAGTGAGACAGAACAAAATTGTCTTAGTGAGTCTGAAGGGCTACATGAGGCAGAAGAGGTAAAGAAAATGTTAGAAAATGAAATATATTGAAACAGCCCATCTATACATGAATATGATACAACATACTATAGAGTAAGATGATGAATATTAGGGGAGCATGGTGCAGAGAATGAATAAGTAATGGTGGGGAGTTAATTTGATTAGAACACAATATATGCAGGCCTGAAGTACCAAGGTGAAAACCCCTTGGAGTATCAATATATATTTTAAAAAATGAAGGGGAATAACGTAAAATAGATCTTTTCTGGAGGTGAGGGAGCATAAGGGAAAAGAATGATGGTGAATATGGTGGATGTATTTGTATCCATATATGAAAATAGAAGAAGAAAACCTGTTGAAATTATTCTAAAAAGGGGCGAGAAGTAAGAGGGAGAACAATGGAATGGGTAAATCTAAATAAGATATATTGTAAGCAGATATGTAATATCACAATGTATTCCTCTGTACAACTACTATATGCTAATAAAAATTTTTAAAAGTAAAATTTGCCCAATTTATATATAATAAGTATTTTTTTCTCCAAGGATATGTGAAAGATAACTTGGAAGTTTAACACATAAGAGAATCTTTTCCTAAAATATGATTATTAGATATCATGAGTTCATATTTTAAATGACACATTTTAGAAAACATTGGTTAAAGACAGATGTGTTGTTCAACATTCTCATCTTCTTTACAACTTAAAAATAAATTTTATAAAATAAAATTTGAAAAAATGTAACTATTGCATGAAGTCTCGAAATGGCATAAAGACAATTGATAATAATGATCCATTATATAGTTTTATATACTTATCTCATTTTCAATATTTTTAATAGGAATAAATTTTGGTCCTCCACTAACCATAAATGTGCAATTTATTAAGTCAGTAATGTGATTCAGGATAAACTACCTATATGGTCCCATTTTCCTATTAAACATTAATTATGGGTAAATTATATGAATTTATTAATGATCATAAAATGACATTGCTTTGTAACCATTTTCTCCATGATTCATAACTATTTCATTAAATCTTCATCAATAGTATAAATTTATAAATCCTTCAAATCAATTAGCTTTTGAAATACACCAAATGTTTCAGAAAAGCATTTAAATACCATTCTAGTACAACAAAGAACAGATTTTTTTTTTCAAGCAGCGTCTTCTCTTATAAAAGAAGATGATAAAAGGGGATATAATCCGGAAACAAATGGTCTTTAAACAAATCTATATGGCTAGACTCCAGTAAATTGAAACAAGTTGAAAAAAATAAAACAATTGTCAAAAATATGAATAGGAATTTCTTAGCAGAGTAAATTTAAATGTTCACTAGAAATATTTAAGTGTTTAAATTCATTGGCAGTCATGGAAATAAAAGTAATATTAAAGAATGTGAAATTATTTTGCTCTGATTAGACTTGCAAAAAATTTGAAAAGAGTTTTAAGAATTATTGCTGGAAAGTATGTGAAGAAATGGACTCTTTCATCAGTCAAGGTGGAAAATGAAGTGTTTACTCATTTGAGGAAGCAGTCTTTCATCTTAGACTAAGTTAACTACACATATCATTCAATAAAGCAATTGTATTTCTGGGAATACATCTCATAGAAACAGCAACTCATGTAAGGATATAGGTAGTAATGTATTTATTGAAACTTTGCTTAGGTGTATAAAAACTAGAAACTAAGTGAATGATCATCTACTGCTGAAGAAAATACAACACAATCATCTCATGAATTGCTAGCTACTTAAAAAGAATGAATTAGAGCTATATCAGATGACTAGGACCTATTATCATTACCTAATATTGAAGAAAAATAAAATTTAAAAAGAGTACGCACTATGATTATAATTTCATTAGCAAAACCAAATTTCAAAAAGCATAATTATACATTTAAACAAACAGGTACATAAACCAGTATGACTTCTGAAGACTATGTGCAAGAAGTGTATAGACTTCTTGTGAAAACCAAGACAAAAGATTCAGAGCAGGAACAGAAAAGCTCAATGCTCATCTAACACCAGAGGCTTTCATTCATCTCCCAAGATAATGAAAATATACCATGGAATTGTAAATGGCAAAGCTTGCACAGTCTTACATGAAGGCTATGCATTGAATAAAGTTCTATGTAGAGTAAAATAAAAAATAACCCACAAATTGGCTTAATAAGAAATGATCCCAAGGCCATTTGATTGTCTGCCATAGCATAACAGACTGAATGATAGTATCTGCTTTAAAATTCATATGTTGAAAACCTTCACCCTCAAAGTGATGATGTCTGGAGAAGCAACTTTATGAAGTAATTAGGTCACAACATGGGATCCTCCTGAAGTAATTAATGCCCTTATAAGAGGAAACACAAGAAAGTTAGCTTGTTCTCTCTACCATGTGAAGAAACAATAAGAAGTGACTGGCTACAAGCCAGGAAGAGATCTTTACCAAAATCAGACCATGCTGGCAGCCAAATCTTGGATGTACCCCGCCTTCAGAACTGTAAGAAATAAATTTTTGTAGTGAAGTATAGCTCATGGCTCTAGTGATAGAGCAAGCAGGAGGCCCTTAGTTCAAAATCCCAGTAATGCAGCACCCAAAATTGTTTTTTAAGTTTTAAGCCATCTAGTTTACTGTATTTTGCTATGGCAACCTGACCAGACTAATAAGCATATCACAGTTTCTTTTAAATCTCTGTTTTAGAATATAATCATCATTTGCTATAATGTTTGTGTGAAAATAAGATCATAATTCAATGTAAAACTAACACAAATTAAGTGTGTCATATTGTGATAAATAATGAGGTGGTAACAGTCTACTATAGAAATAGAGAAGAAACAATGATTTTGAGTAGGACTTAGAAAAGATTTCAAAGAAAGAATGCATTATTAATAGTCTTGGAATATAAATATATTTTCTTTAAAAAGAAGAAAAGTAATGTAATGGGAACAGACAAACCTCAATATGTTCACAGCTACATGTTTTAGTTCAGCAGTCAGCCAGCTACTCTCTGCCTATTTTGGTCATTAACTTTTTTCCTTTCTTTGTTCTTTTCCTACCTCTACCCATTCTGCTATGCTAGGGAATTCAAAATTAACATTCAGCCACTTGCTAGGCTATTATATTGCTTATCTTGAGGGCCACAGGAAGAAGGAAACCCTTGTCAATAGGTCATACAGCTTCAGAGGTTGGCATTTATAAGCCATGAGATAAGCATATCTGAGAGCCCCAAAAGTCCTGGATTTTTAAAAATCCATCCTCCCCCTTGGGAAGGGGATTGCAATTTTTTATACACTACTCTGCTGCATTCCTTTTTTTTTTTGTCTGGCAAATAAATAAACCTTTACCTCCTTTTTCTCCAAAACTCTGGTCTTGTTATTTGTGAATTGGCATTGAGTTCAAAGACTGAGCTTTTGGCATCCATAAGTCATTGGAGAGAAAAGGAAGTATAAGTAACTGTCCATAGATTGGCAGTTTCTTTGAGAAAGAGGAGTAATTTTGATTGAACTAGATTATAGGTGTATAGAGTTTCCAGATAAGTATTTGAATGCAAGTAGTGGACATGTGAGGAACACCACTGAGGACCTAGGGAAATGATCTAGGAAAGGAAATGCAGTCAGTGGGTGGCATTATTAAGCTATCTACCTCAGGGAGTCACTGAGTGGTCACAGCTTACTCTAATGGAGAAGTGGTTTAAAGCACTCACTGCAGGATTATCCCACTCAAAGTGTATGCTAGATTTGCAGAATGGTTTCCTCGGTTCTCAAGTGTTATTATTTGAGGCCTCTTTCTGGAGTAAGAATTCTCTGTGAATATCAATTCTCCAGCTATATCAGTTTGTTGTATACATCATCAAAGTTGCCTTCCATTGTACTAGGGGAAAAAAAAAAAAAAACTAGTTGCATAAAAACCAGTATTAGCAGACAGAGTATTCTACAGCATTTAAGGTCTGATGAATATAGCCAAAGACTAACTGCATGTGATAACATCTTGAGTACTATGCTAAGGAGTTGAGACTTTATTATATATGTTGCAGAAAATAAACAAGTTTTTTTTTCCTTTTAAATAAAGGAAATTTCATGATCTCAAGTATCTTCTGTAAAATAATTGTGGCAACAGTATTGTAATTAAGCTGTTATGTTGGAATCTGTTGATAGATGTTCAGGCGACCATAAACTATTGCTTGAACTCTGACCATGAGAAAAGGAAGAAAGATGGATGAATAGGTAATGACGTACCTTTAGTTAAACTACCCACTTGGGAAATCATTACATGTATGAACCTAGTGACAGAGAATGTCCATAAAGATTAGTAAAATGTATGAACAGAGTGATGGGTTAAATGGTGAGCTTTTTTGAACAGCTAGTTAACACTGAAAATTTTAAGTGTGGTTTGAAATGATTTTACTGACTTGGTAATTTTTTTCTTTTTGTGTTGTTTTGTTGAGATGCTGGGGAGTGAAAGATTTATTAACTTGGACATTCTTCGGGATTATTGTGGTAGGGATGTCCACTAGACAATTAAGGTGGAACTGGAGCTCTAAAAATAAGTAGGTGCTGGAAGAAAAAGAAGTTCAAAGTTTTAGTATTAACAGCAGAAATTGTCTCCCAGAAGATCTCAGTCCCTGTGCTCTGGTGTGGCGGAATCCAAGCAGGATGTGTGGATGTAGTGAGAATTAATAGTTTTATTATAGGAAAAGAGGAAGGGATTACCTGCTTTACCAGGTGAGAGGGTGCTCTGTGCCAGCAGAAAAAGAAAAAGGGCCATGGTTTATTTTAGATCATTTTTATACCACCTTAAATTTGGAGGTGGGGTGAGATTATGTGTCATTACCTGCCTCTATTGACTTTTGAGCCAGGGGGAGGAGCTGGGCATATTCCTGTATAAACCTGTGTTAATTTTCATATCTTCACCCATGAGGGAAGAAGTTCCTGTTCTTTCTAACTTATTGTAATTAAAATGGAACTCTTAAAGTGAGTCAGGGGGTGGCTCTCAGTTAAACTTTCCCCAATCCTAACCTGCCTCATTAGTATTGTGTGAATGAACATATCTCTACCTCTCCATCTTGACGTACTTTGACTCAAAAATTTTGATTCTGATTTCCAACAATTAAATTCTGACTTCTGCTTTCTGAACCTAGTCATTTTGTATTTTCATAGATGCTCCAATATATGGACATGATTGGCTAAATCATTGGTCCCTGGTGATCTATCTTCAGTCTCTCTCCCTGCTGAGGTTGGATCTGAAGTCCCAATTCTCTAATCATAGAAAGAATACAAGGCCTAAAGTTGCAAAACATAGATTTGAATCTAGATCTAGTATTAAATAATTGTAACATTGGAATGATGGAACTTCAAAAAAAAAAACCACTTGGATTTGATAAAAAGGGCCTTTGCTTGCCAGTTTCTCCAGGCCAAGGGAGGGGAAGTAGATATATTTGATTATATCATATTTAGTAAAACAGGATCTCTACAAAGGTATAAGAAAAAAACTAAAATGTGCATTTCAACGTAAACTCTCCACTACTACACAAAATTTCCATGATCATCAGTTTTTTCTGGGGTTTTTTTCCCCTAATACCAAGCAAGGGGTTTTCTAGCAGATACCAGCTACATAGTCTCTAATTCAATTCAACTCTGACACAGTCCACCTGGGGACAGCAACAGATCCTAACTAGTTGAGGGCTCAGTTCCACAAGTCTGCCTCCCACTTCAGATGACCATTGCAAGTAGCGTGTTGTCACCTGCATTTCTGATTGTAAATCAGGGTTTTCCACAATCCCCTCCTTGGATTTAATTAATTTGGTAAAGCAGCTCAAAGTGCTTAGGGAAACAATTCACTATTGTTTGCTTGTTTATAATACAAAATATTACAAAGAATACAAATGAATTACCAGATGGAAAAACGCATGGGGAGAAGTATGGGAGAAGGGCTTTCATCTTCCTCCAGGCACACCATACTCCAGGGCTTTCCATGTGTTCAGCTCTTTAAACATTTTCTAAACAAATTCATTTTGGGTTATAGAAGTTCTATTAGATAAATGTCATTGATTAACTCATCGGCCTTTCATGATCAACTCCATCCTCACTTTTCCCATGAGGTTGAAATGGGAATGAAGTCCCATTTCTGTAACCATTCTCTGGGTTTTCCAGAGAACAGTCCCTGTTGTCATGAATCCAAAAAGGGGACCCACTCACCAGTCATTTCCTTAGCATATAAAAGATTCTTATCACTGATAGGTAGCAGTTAGACATAAGTGGTGGCCATAAGAGGAGACAGGGAAATGATATTATTTTAATAAATATTTGAAGGGTCAGACTCTGACATTGGAACAAAGAGAGAGAGACAGAGAGAGACAGCAGCTAGCCCTCTCCCATCTTTTAGATGCTAAAGCTATTGGAACAGGGAGACAAAGAGGAGCTACCTGCTTCTGCTTTCCTCTGAGATGTTAAAAAGCTACCAGGAAACTTGGATGGGTAGAGAGTAATGAAAGGGAAGTTCTAAAGCACACCAATTGTCTCTGTGACTTGGGTAGGATGTGGGTATAACTGGGTATGATTTGGGAGAGTGACCTTTCCCTGTTTTTCCAGCCATCTCAGGCACCCAAACCATTACCTTTGACCCACTTTTAGTCTGTTGAAAGCTTATTTCTTTTCTTATAAACTTCACCATTACTGTTACTAAAACTTTCTGTCTTGCTTGAATTCTTCTCTAGCCAGATGCAAGAAATTAGGTAACTTTTAGGACCATTTTTACCAGTAACAACTGGAGATTCCGAAGGTTTTAGGAGCTGTATGCCAGAAAACTAGATCAATATATATATTTACTACACAGGTAATATCATTATATATACAAATGAATATGAAGAGTACCAACTTGGCAAATTTACATGAGCAGGGAAAACATATTCTCGGTATCAGGCTTCATGTCATAACTTTAACTAAATTGTTTAAATCTCTGAAAATAAATTGCAAAAGCTAATAAAATGTCACATAGCTTTTAAATTGTGATTCCAAATTTCAGCAAATTTTTGTGATAGAAAGCTATTTGATATTTTATGGTATATGGTACATATATTTTTGAGTGATATGGATTTGGTTCCTATGTTTTATTTCTCAAAAGGAAATTGTCTCTAAGAAATGTAGAGACAGCTTGCAAGGATTTGACATAAATGGAGAACCCTGGACACTACAAATGAAAGAGTTCAGAGCTTTTAAATTGCACTATGTAAACTAAAGAGCCTGGTTAAATAACAACCCATCCTTCTTCTTTTTTTTAAATAAATTGAATAAAAAAATCTTGATTTAGTGAAAATGTTGAAAAAGCATATTTCTTGAAGAAACATGAAATTTAATTATTATTATGTGAGTCTTACAAAGACAATGTGACTATTACTGTTTTACATGAGTGAACAGGATGGTAATTTTGAAAGACAGTAATAAATGTTCAGAAATCAAAAGAGTAGGTTGAAATGCTGTGATGGGTGACTTACCTATGGGACTATTTGTCTATGTCAATTTGATATATAAACAAAGCACAGAAGAAGCACAAATTTACTTACAAGAATTTATCATCAACTGTAGACAGGAATTTACAAAAAAAGTAT
This sequence comes from Castor canadensis, assembly GCF_047511655.1. Classification (NCBI taxonomy): domain Eukaryota; kingdom Metazoa; phylum Chordata; class Mammalia; order Rodentia; family Castoridae; genus Castor; species Castor canadensis. Next base: position 101,430,932 of record NC_133392.1, on the reverse strand, counting down.
GCATTTAAAATTTAAGTTCAAAGGCCCTTTTTACATTGACTGGCATTCATCTCCTATAAGATGTAAACTGCTCAACAGACTTCAACCATGGTTTTACATGGCAGCAATAAAGAACTGCAATTAAAAACATCTTAAATTTGACTTTGTGAACTGTTTAAAGCTTTTCCAGAGAAAATAATGTGTGTCTTTTACAACAGTCCATTCTTCATTCTCCCCTAAATTAGCTGCATAATATGTGAGCAAATTTCCATGCCTAGTTAGAGCTCATTATTCAATGAAGTCTCTGGGAATTAAGATTTTTTAATCAATTTTTTTCCTTGGCCTTTAAGCATCTTTCTAATTTAAACAGTCCCTAAGAACACTGATATCATTGTATCCATTAATTCCTCCTTGTTTTTGATGAAATGGCAAGAAGCATGGATTTTTTTACAGAGACCGTTTATGTGTGTATACATCTTAAATAAATTTTTTATTTAAAAAAGATAATAATGGGGCAATTGCAAAAATTGCAAATATAACATGTGATGAGTATGACTTAGAAAAGATCAAATGAAGTGTAAATAGCCAAAAAGAAAAGAAAATGGCTACATAAAATAAAGTCTTAAATTGTCAGTCTGTTACATATACATTTTAAATTCTTTTCTCTGGGACAATCATTTTTTAGATTTGATTTAAAGATGTTTTCAAACTGTTTGCTGCTGCTGCTTCAATGCTGTTTGCAACCTCAATCTGTATCCATGTCAAATCATAATGTGATACTGTCAAATTCATAAATAGGAGCCTTTTCTCTTGCTCATTTTTATATCCAGGATTTCCAGATGCAGCCCTGACAATTAAGGAATTCATGTGGAGCATATCTGTTTGAACTAAATCCGAGTGTCTGCATATAATTTCATGTTTCCTATTTGTTTGCAAGGTGACTTGTAGCAGGTCAACAACCAAAATTAAAATAATTGTGTTTCAGGAAAAGTAATAGATCTTTTAACCAGATGCAACTAGGATAATGAGATCTGTTCTATCAGGAAAACAATATTTAGACACAGAGATATTTAAAAAGCTGAGGAATCAAGCAAGCAAAATGATCCTAAAAGAATAAGAACAAATTGTTCTAAATATATCTATGAACAATCATTATTAAGCACAATATGAAAAAAGTGAATACATGGTTATGATTTGCTTAGAATACAATCCAGGGAATGCAATTACCAGTTTTTAAGATTTAATCTTTAGAAACTTTAGTCATATCATTAGAAAAATGGTAGTATTGCCTAACACACTAGGTTAATGAAGGATTTAAATTAATTGCATTTGAAAAGTGTTAGTGTATTTAATGGTTTTCTCTTACTAGAGGTCTAAATTCAACATTCAAATTAGTTCTTCAATGTTTGTTATTTTGATAAAATTCAAAAGGCAACTGCTCTGTCTCCAAGAGCATCATCTCATGTGAGCATGTGATCCTTGCTATTGTCTGGGTACTAACTTATAGTTTCAATTCTAATTCCTAAGATGTTTACTTACTTCTTCAAAGAAATAATCTGTTAATTGGGGTACACCTCAACCATATAACAACAGGTACTTTAATATTATTATTAAAATGCCAGAATTTATCTTTAAGATGGTTGTGATGGCTTTCTCCTTCATTTTTAAACAAAGTAATGGGTTTGGAAAGAGATCAAAACATGCTCAGGACTCCATCCATTTCCATCCTGTCCAATGTCATCACTCTTTATGCTAATTCAAGAAAGAAGTAATCCATGGCCAGTGGGTTTTTTGCCCTTCTCCAATTGGGGCTGAATTTTGAGAAGCATTGTCCCTCCAATTGCCTTTACTTTTTTATCACTACATTATTATCAAGCAGTGGTTGCCTTAGCAACTCTAATAGTCTGCAACTCCCAAAACGTGATGCACAGATGACATGTGTAGAAATTTGAGGTGCTCAGAGTTCTTGAGCCTGCTCTGAGAATGAATGCACAGGCAGACTCCAGCAGCAGAGGTCGAAAAGATTGTACTTGTACAGAAGAGAAGAGAAAGACTGCATAGTGGGGAATGCAGGGGGACCCAGAAACTGGTGGTCCCGTGGGTCAGGGTGGGGATTGGGTTTTCATAGCCTTTTTTCATTGCCTGAAGGCAGAGATGTCTCTCAGGTGCAGACAGAGGTTTCCTGGGAAGGAGAGGTGTCTTCTTGTGTCCTTAACCACTTATCATTTTTTGGGACCTCTTAAAGTCGGTCCTTCAATCCCCCCTTTCAGTGGCCACCCTAACTGTTGTTAGGAATAATGAAGTCTATTCAGCAACTGCTTCCTGCTGGCAGGGGGTGATGAAGGGGCCTGCAGCATCAGGGGTGACCATGAGAGGGGACTACTATAGTAGGTCGTTTTCATCTCCATCAGAGGCATTTGTAGTTTGATGGATTCTAGGCAAGAAGAAACAAACTTGACAAGTAATTTTAAAGTATAAAGCCCAAACACAAGCAAGAGAATAATGGCAGCTATAGGCCACAGGAAGGGTAGGAACCAAGTCCTGGAGGTGAGCCAGGATTTTATTTGGTCCCATACTTGTGTAGAAACTGAAGTTTCAAGAGATTGCTCCAAGAGCCACTTACCCTGTTGGAGAATGTAATCTGCATGTTCCTCTACAATGCCTGAAGTGTTTATATATGTGCAATAGGAGGTATTGGAGATGGCACATACCCCTCCTTGTTTAGCCAAAAGAAAATCTAGGGCCAGGCAGTGGTCCATGACCATACAGACAAGGGACAAGAAAGACCTTTGTGTGCCTTTAATGGCAAGGCTTACCTGGTCTGAAGTGTCCTCTATTACTTTGGTTAGGTTTTTTGCAGTTACATCATTGGCAATCACCCCATAGCTGATACCAGCTAGGGCTATAACTAATGCTGTTATTCCTAAAACTATTAAAGTAACCTCTCTTTTATCTTTATGGGAAGCTGTTCCTATTGTTGTTACCATTTTTCTTTCATTTTAGATGGCTGCATGAGCATATTTAGAATCGGTTTTGACAGTCTTAGGGCTTCTGTTAGGGCCACTAATTTTGCCAATTGAGCACTTGATTAGGAGGAAGAGGATCTGATTCAGGTGGACTCCAGCACCAGAGGTTGGAAAGATTTTATTTGTAGAGAAGAAAAGAGAAAGACTGCATAGGGGGAATGCAGAGGGACTCAGAAACCCGTGGTCCCATGGGTCAGGGTGGGGATTGGGCTTTATAGCCTTTTTGTGCATTGCCTGAGGGCAAAGATGCCTTTCAGTTGCAGACTGGCATTTCCTGGGAAGTAGAAGTGTCTCCTTGACCTCCTGCAGTCCATGGTTCACTTGCTTTTTCTGGAGTAAGTCTTCCAAAAGACTTTCTAATGAAACCAACAGCAATTCATAATAAATACGTGAAAACAGAATTTCTGATTAGAAAACAGTTGTGTTGCCAAACTATTTAAAATATTTTACCACATAGGTAGAAGTTACTACACATATTTATCAAAGACTATTTTTTTTTACAAAATGATAAGTGTTACAGAAATTGAAAAATCAACCCTAAAGTTCATTTAGAAACAGAAAAGACTGCAAATAGCCAAGACAATACTGAGCAAAAAAAACAATGCTGGAGGTATCACAATACCCAACTTCAAACTCTGCTACAGAGCCATAGCAATAAAAGCAGCATGGCACTGGCACAAAAACAGATATGAAGACAATGGAACAGAATAAAGGACCCAGCTATGAATTCACACAGCTACACCCACTTAATTTGTGACAAAGGTGCGAAAAACATGTGATGGAAAAAAGACAGCCTCTTCAACAAATGTTACTGGGAAAACTGGATATCTGTCTGCAGAAAACTGAAACTAGATCCATGTTTATCACCCTGTACAAGTATCAAAGTGAATTAAGGACCTTAATATCAGACCTTAAAGACAGTACAGGAAAAACAGGGAATACACTGGAAGTAATAGGCATAGGCAAGGAAAGGACTTCCTCAGTAGAACACAAGCTGCTTAGCAACTAAGAGAAAGAATTGACAAATGGGACTACGTGAAATTAAATAGCTTTTTCACAACAAAAGAAATGGACTCTACATTGAAGAGACCACCCACGGAATGGAAGAAAATCTTTGCTAGCTATACATCAGACAAGGGACTAATAACCAGCATAAACAGGGAACTCAAAAAACTAAAACCCCCCAAATAAGTGACCCAGTAAAAAAAGGGGCAACTTAACTGAACATAACTTTTTCAAAGGAAGAAATCTAAATGGCTAAAAAACACATGAAAAAAATGCTCACCATCCCTATCCATAAAGGAAAAGCAAATCAAAACCACACTAAAATACCATCTTAAGAATAGCTACCATCAAGAACACCATCAACAACAAATGCTGGCAAGGATGCAGGGAAAAAGGAATCCTCACACATTACTGGTATGAATGTAAGCTAGCACAACCACCAAGGAAAACAGTATGGAGGCTCTTTAAAACACTAGAAATACACTCCAACAATACCACTCCTAGGGATATAACAGAAAGAATGTGAGTCAGGTTACAACAAAGTCACCTGTGCGCTCATGCTCGTGTTTATTGCAGTGCTATTATCAATAGTCAAGCTATGGAAACAGCCAAGATGCCCCACTACTTACAAATGGATTAAGAAAATGTGGTATTTATACACAATGGAATTTTACTCAGTCACAAAGAAGAATGAAAGTTTTTCATTCACATGTAAATGGATTGAATTGGAGAATATAATTTTAAGTGAAGTTAACCAGGCTCAGAAGGTCAAACTCTGCATGTTCTCCCTCATATGCAAATTGTAGACCTAAAACAAATGCAGCAATATTATGGGATCTGGGTCACATTAAGGGGAGGCTGTGTGAGGGAGAAATAGGGCAAGGGAAGGAAACCGAAAACTTGAATGTGGTAGATGTGCTCACTGTATGGGAATGAATATAGAAATCTTAAACTGGCCATGACCACGATGGATGGGAAGTGGACTATGGAGGAGTGAGGAGCACTGGAAGAGGATAAGCAATTGGAGCTGTAATACACATATGCATGGTAACAACACAAGGAAACTCCCTGGGTAGCTATCTTTATCTCAAACTAGCAAAACATCATGTTTTCTGTTTTATCTATTATGTTTTTCCTTCTACAAAATTGGAGAATGGGGGGACACTTGGTACCAGTGAGAAAGGAAAGGTGGTGGAGAAAGGGTTAGGAGAATGAATATGGTGCATGTAATGTATATACATGTATATAAATGAGAAATGATACCTGTTGAAACATTCCAGGATTCAGGGGAGGGATGATGAGGGAGAAAAGTGGAGAGGGAATTCAAGTATGTTATATTTGATACATTGTAAGAACCTTTGTAAATGCTACAATGTACCCATACCCAGCACAACAATAAAAAAAATGTAAGTGATAATGATAACATCTATCATTCACTAAGTATTGTATTATGGCATATTGTTTCAAGTTAAGAGATATGCATATGCAGCCTTACGTTTACATTTATCAAATGAGAAAACTGAAGTCTGTAAATGTTAGCTCAGTAACATGCCAGTCCATATTTCATAACTAATAACCAGCTCTCTAAAAGTACATATAAAGGTAAACTTTTTTATAAATATTACTGAAATAATCTTTGTTTTTAATATAATATATTTAATTTAAATTTATATATTCAATTTTTAATAATGACTTTTTTACAATTGTCTTGCACAATTTCTGAATATTAAAAATCAGCACTTGCAATTTATTTATTTATTTATTTATGGATTTTTTTAAATTTTATTATTCATATGTGCATACAAGCCTTGAGTCATTTCTCCTCCCTGCCCCCACCCCCTCTCTTACCACCCACTCCATCCCCTCCCTCTCCCCCCCACCCCCTCAATACCCAGCAGAAGCTATTTTGCCCCTATTTCTAATTTTGTTGTAGAGAGAGTATAAGCCATAGTAGGAAGGAACAAGGGTTTTTGCTAGTTGAGATAAGGATAGCTATACAGGGAGTTGACTCACATTAATTTCCTGTGCTTGTGTGTTACCTTCTAGGTTAATTCTTTTTGATCTCACCTTTTCTCTAGTTCTTGGTCCCCTTTTCCTATTGGCCTCAGTTGCTTTTAAGGTATCTGCTTTAGTTTCTCTGTGTTGAAGGCAACAAATGCTAGCTAATTTTTTAGGTGTCTTACCTATCCTCACCCCTCCCTTGTGTGTGCTCTCCCTTTTATCATCAGCACTTGCAATTTAGACCTAGTTATTGCAATCCTACCACCAGGATAATTACTTGTGCAAGGTCACATCACTACTAAGGGCAGTAATATTTCATTCAGTAAGCTATTTAAGGAGATTCAAAGAAATATGGTTTCAGAACTGACTTAGAAATTTAAAGATGAAGTTTCTTACCAGTATTGACTACTCAAATTTAGCATGTTTCATTCTCCTTCTGATTTCCTTAGAAATTTACTTCTGAAGGCCCAGTACTTACTGTCACTATAACTATCTGGCATAAATATAACCTTAACTTGTTCAGTCTTATCTCATTTCCTAATATACACTTCCACAGTTGGACTAAAATTTCCTCCTCAGGTTTGGCCCTGTTGATGCTTACCTCCCCCTTAGAACCTCTGCTCAGTTTGTCTTGTTCCTCTAGCTATCTTTGCACTGTTTCTGCCATAGTTCTTTTTCTTCAGCTACTACCCCATCACAAAAGCAAGCAGAATATAGGTACTCTTTGAGAGAGAAAAAGAAGTTAGAACATGGGAGTCCTCAAACCCAAGGACAGTTACCAGCACTCCAGTAGCCACTGAAGAACAGCCTTACTGTAAGTGCTTACTGCTAGCAAAGCTATGATGGTAGTGAAACTATTTTTGACACCTCCTTATTACCTTTTCTTTTCTCTCTCTTCAGGTATTGTCCAGTAAGCTGGTTCCTCCTTCTTATTTAATTTCTTCACTCCAAGACTATCCTCTTCCATAACTAGGACCTTGAAGCCTACTCTAATGAACGTATCGCATGAAACTTTCTCCTCTCTCAACCACCTCCATTAATATCAATGCATATGTCTTTGCCCCGCCACATTTTTATCATGCTTTCTCTATAATCAAAACTAAAGTTACATTATCTATTTATAATTGTATTGATATTATAATTAGTTTGATATATATGTATGCTATATATATATACATATATATATATACAACACATATGTATATATATGAAACCCACTAAAAACCTAAAAAGGAGGAAGAAGAGGGAAAAGGGATAAGAAGGAGAAATATAGATGGGATGAATTTGATCAAAGTACATTATATGTATGTACGTGTCACAATGAAATCCCTTTGCATAATTAATTTATATTAATAAAAATTTTAAAATAGGCTCTTTTAAGAGAAATTTATTAAATGATTTGTATGTTCTAGAAACTAAGATATTTACCAACAGAGATAAATGTACCTGAAGATTACTCCTTGGCCTAGAAAGTATGTTTTGGGAAAACAAAGACTGATGACAAAGTGCTACAAGTGCTACAGTGAAAGGCATTGCTTTGAAAGGAGAGTGAATAAGTTTGTTTTTGCTCATCTTCAAATAGCATAACACAAGCACCCATCTAGGTTGATTTTACTAAGCTGATAAATCTTATGATGAGCTAAAATATAATAAACTATAATTCTAGCAACAGAAGATAAAAACCAATCCCACTATTTTTTTAGCTATTTCATTTATTACATGAATGTACCAGTGGCATTATTTCCAAGTACCGAGAGCAAACATAGTATAAAACATCCTATGTGGATTGAAAGTATCCCAAAGAACATTATATTTGGGTTCAACAAACATTTATGGAGCATGTGACAGGAATTAGACCAGAGATTTTCAAAATGACATTTAATCCTTCCTACAACCTTCTATTTTATGGGTGAGAGAAGAAAGTTTTCTTTAAATTAATCTCATAGCTCCTAAGAACTTGACCATGGTAACATGAAAAATAACACAAATGCTAGCATACTATTATATAAGAGAGAACAGAATATGATGCACTAATTCATTGCTCTTGGCCAAATATAGGAAGTCATACATATTCACTAATAATAATTCACTAATGGCTATACAAAATGATTCTCTGGTTGAATCAACATAGGCAACATGTCTTTATTGTTGTTCATGAAGCTTTCTACAGGAGATGATAAATAATTTCTTTTTATTGTTTTTGTTGTTGTTCAGTTGTTTCTTGTTTTTGCAGAATAAGAAGCACAGTGGGCACAGATTGATACAGGTGAAGTCCAAATCATTGCTTTGAATCTTGCATGGCATTCCAATTCAACCTTAAACGTTCATGAAATTCAAAGCAGGAGAATCTAGCATGAGGCAATACTAAGACTAGCCTTCTCTAGTCTTGTAATTGTTTGCTTTTCTTTGCCCTTTGAATTCTTTATGACTCAGAATATCAAAAATGCACGAACAGTTGCAGTAGATAAAAGACCCTCCACCATGTGCAATCCATGGGGAGAATGCCATTGGAGACCAAAGAAACAGTGTGACCTTTCCTGGTGCATTCACTCCATGTAGGAAGTAAGGATTTCATAGTAGTGGTTTCAGTATCATCACAAAGCATCTCATCTCTGAAATACTTGAGGCTTTCCAAGAAAAAAACTTTTGATGAGATTATTTTAAATATCCATCTATATAACTATATATTACTATACACATTAATATATATTATGTATATATTACTTCATATTTGTCTCTTACTTTATTATATATAAGACATGAACCTTACAATCAGAGTAGTCCTTATTCTTTGATTTTGCCTCAGTAGGTCAGAAGGGAATAGACCTGAAGTTTCAATACAGTTTTATCCTCTGCTATTCTTATAAAAAATCTTAAATGCATAGGAATTTATATTTTCAGAATACACTAATATAGAATAAAACAAATCTAGTATATAATATCTTCACACACTCTCATGATATTCTCTGAATATTATAAAGAACTTAGGTAAACTTAACCAACAAACGTGTAAAACAAATGTCTATCATGTAGAGTGTCAACAGAAAAATACCTCTAGAATTACAGCTAACCAAATAGTCTCATAGAGATTTAAAATGTCTAATTATATATGATATCTTGGAGAATTTTGAATTGTAACTTCTATTGGATCTGTAACAGGAAATAAATCTACAAATGTATACCATGCAGAAAAATCAGTTATTTCCTTGGTATTTTGAGTTATTAGGAAAAGACAAGGCAGAATTTTAAAGAATTCTCATATCTTGTGTTCTTAGATTCCATGGTGTTCTTTTAAAGAGATTGGAAAAGACTAGAATTCATTACAAGTCCTTAATTGCTAGTTTCTCTACAAAATAGATGTTTATGTGCAGGCTTCAGAATAGCTACCATTCATTTGAGGGAGATCTTGTACAACCGAAGTTTAAATAAACAGCAATGTTTTACTAAGTTTGCAAAAGCGTAATTAGTCCTAGAGGCACAATATTTTTAAGCATCAAATACTTGTTCTCCAGCTGTACTATTTGGTTCTGTAGTACCAGAAGCAGCTTATTGCCATTTCATTGAAGTCCAAATCTCTTCACGACTGACAGGACTTTCACTTACGTGTGTGCGCACAGAAACTGAACAATACAGTGCCACCACTTTGTTGATAGACACATCTGTTTCTCTTTTTCTCTGTTTTTTATTTTTTAGTTCAGTAGTGTATACAAGCACTTCAAAATGGATTCCATGTGGGCCCAATTCCATTAATTTGTGCTTGTTATGGCCATGCTGCTATATTAGGAGAATTTAAGTAACTGATCAGGAAATTCACAGGTAGGCAGAATGGTAGTTTTAACATATCTTTCCTATCTTAGGGTCTATGGATCATAATATTCATTTCTCTTTTTTATGAACAATATCCTTGTAGTGGCTATTTTGAATTATTTGGAGGTTTTTAAAATAGCAATCGTCTTTCTTTCAAGTATATAAGAAGCAAGAGAACAAGCATTTATTACATATCTTCTCTTTAAGAACTTTGTAAGCAATTCAGCCTTCTTAGTTTAACCACTTCAGTTGATGAAATTTAAGTCACTAGATATAACACAAGGAGTTTACCATGAGTAAATCAGTAGACTATGATCTGTGCCTTGGAAAGTATGTATACTTATAACCATATTTGCTTGAAGCTATATGTATTGTGATTATTCCTACAGAGAATCATTTGATTGAAATCCACTTTAGGAAAATGGACAACTAATAGATAGGAAGATAGATAGATAGATAGATAGATAGATAGAATTCCTTCATATAGAACAATAGGCCATTTGTGCAGTTGTTGGCACTCTTCATCTTGGGATGCCCTCCCCTTCTACAAGAACTATTCAAATCATATTCATATTTAAAGATAAACCAAATATTGTTTCCTTCAAAAAGCTTCCCCTATTTATCCAAATGGAAATAACTTACTTCCTCTCTTCTGAGAAGATATCTTTTTGCAGTTTAATCTTTTACTATCATATATTAATTGTACAAAGGGGTTTCACTGTGATAAGTCCATAAATGCACATGATATCTTTGATGAAATTCTGCCCCTGCATTACTCTTTCTTTCCCCTTCAGAATTTTTACATTTTAATGGGTTTCATTAATCTATTTTCATACATATGTATAAAGTACTTCAATCATATTCACACCGTATCACTCTCTCCAATAAGCTTACCCTATCCTACTGATTCTCCCCAAATAGTCTATCTTTTATGTTCATGTCATTTTTTTTAAATCTAGATTCCATATGAGAGAAAATATATAATATTTATCTTTCTGAGCCTGGCTTACTTTGCTTAGCATGTCAATCTACAATTCCATCCATTTTGCTGCAAATGATAATTTCATACTTCTTTATGTCTGAATAATACTCCACTGTGTGTGTATATATATATATATATATATATATATATATATATATATATAATATCTATATCCTTTCCTTTATCCACTCTTCAGTGATGAGTACATAGACTGTTTCCATAGTTTGGTTATTGTGAACAGTGCAACTATAAGCAACTTCTCTTGACACTGAACTTTTAAGGCATGTGTTTTTATACATGAATCTCTTGTCAAATAGTAGACATTCAAAGACTATGAGCATGACTCAGAATTCTATTCCTATTCAATACTAAGAAAAATAAAAACAAATGGAGATAATCCAAGATCCCACATAGACTAAAATCACAGTTCTTTTATCATGTCCCTATTAAAATAGTTCTCAACATATATTGTAATTTTCTGACGTTAAAGAGAATGATATCATGTGATTTATAACAAATCTCTAAATAATTGTAAAAGAGAAATAAAAACAAAAATACACAACAACTGAGAAAGAAGACAAAAGCAGATATATTTGATGGAAGAGTGGTGGTTGAATAAGCAAAGCCAAAGAAAGTACAGCTAGGAATACAGAAGTCAGGGTTGTGTGTGATGGGAACTAGAGTCAAGGAGATGGCCACATTTTTAATATTACAAATCTGGGGTTTTCTAAAGATGGAGGATACCTGAAGGACTCTGGGACTCTGAGTTCCACAATTTCGGAAAAATGCTTCAGATTCCTTTTTGGCTTCTTTTCTCCTCGCTTGCAAAAATGCAATGCAGAGAACACAATGCTGCCTGCCTGAGCCTTCCTAGAGCTGACCCAATTCCACCAAATGCAAATTCACCCCAGCCAAGTGAGCTGGTCATATAATCTGTTCTGGAGCGAATGACACAGTCCAGCACAGCTGGTGGGCAAATTGCTCCCTGCCTTGGATAAACCTGGTGGCCAAGTAAATGAAGGGAACATTTCACCTCCACCTGGTGGGAGAGGGGCAGAATGCAGAGCTAATCCAGCCAGTATGGAGGCAGGGCAGTCCAGACATAGACTGATGAAAACAAACTTCACCACCACCTTGGAGAAACTAGTAGTGAGCTGAAGCTGACAAACTTCCAAGAGAAAAGCCAAAGACCAAAAACCTCAATTCTAGATCCTAGACTTGCACTGCAGGCAATAGGGGCTGGTGACAATTCATGTACCAGCTCCTGGTGGCAATACTTCTAGACCCTGTCTACACTAGACCCCCATCTCAACAAGGAAAACCTGGGCTCAAACACCCTGAGTTGATTTCCCCCCCAAAGCTGCTCAATAGGGAGGGGCAAGATCAAGTGCCACACAATCCAGCATACCAACCTTAAGAAGTGGCAGAGACAAAGAGAAAGCCCCTGTCAAAAGTGTCAGCATCTGAATTAGAAATCAGAGGAAAAGAGCCAAGAACACACATTGAACTGTAAAGAAACCCATTCCTCTCCATAACATGGAAGAAATTTGGACAATAAATGCACACATATTTTTTTCTTATTTAAGTATTGTTTTGTTTTATTATTATTATTATTTTAATTTTTTTAATTAATTTTTTTTTAATTTTGTTACCTATTTCCCTCTTCCATTCTGTCCAACTATCAATTTACTGAGCCTTCTCTTGTTCCACTTTCCACTCTCTCCCTCCATTTTTTCCTTCTCTTTTCTTCTTTCCACCCTTCCTTCTCTTTATCTTTTCCTCCTCACACTCCCTTTCTCCTCACTGTCCCTACTTTGTACCAGTTTTACACATTATTCTAATCCTTCCTATCCCACTACAATCCCTGACAATAGCACCCTCCCCACCCACAATGACTAAACCACACCTTTGCACACATGAGAGCTTCATTAGCATAGCCTACACACCGCATACCTCTTCTCCACCAAACCCCATCTCCCCTCCTTGCTCCCTCATAAGATGCATTTTAAAAATTACCTATTATCTGTCCCTATGCAAACAACTGTTATCTTCCCAATACCCACTGTTTACAAATAATGTTGCCAAGAGGTTTTTTAGATATTATGTAAATAACTGGTTTGGCATTGAATCTGTTATTCGTAAGTTACACCTCCAGGTCAGGGAACAGAATTTTTTTTTTAGTTTCTTTTTTAAATTTTATTTTATCATTTTTACATTTACTCACATGTGAATTTATTTGGCCCAATGTGCTTACACCCATATCCTTCCCTCACTTCCAAGCAGAACAGAGAACAGAAATATTGTAGCAATCTAGCTAACAATTAAGCTACACAGAGCATAGAAATTAAGTTAAGGGAAAGATAACAGAGGATTAAAAACCCCAACTAACTAATCAACAACACATGAGCAAAGTACAAAATAGAAACATAGGGAGAAAAAGAAGACAGGGGGATACAACTCCTCAAAAGAGTAACAATAACATAATAGAGGATTTGGTGGAAAGTGAAGGGGAGGAATCCCCAGGTGCTGAAATTGGAAGAATAATATGAATGTTCAAAGAGCATAAAGAGGACATATAAAAACAAGTCAATGAATCCCAAGAAAATATGGATTAAAAACACTTGAAAATACATAGAAACAAAAATGAACTCAAGGGGATTTCACCAAACTCTGAAAGGAAACTAATGAAATATAAAAAAGACAAATGGAATAAAAACAAAAAAACATACAAGATATGAAAGAGGAGTTTAACAAAGATAAGAAGGGTCTCAGAAAAAAGAAATCAAACAGAAATACTGGAACTACAAAGTTCTTCGAGACAAATGAAGAACACCATTGAAAGCCACTCCAGCAGACTGGAAAAAAGTGAAAGACAGAATTTCAGGGCTAGAGTAAATTAAATTAAAAACAGAAGAATTCTTACACAAAAGATTGTAGACCTATAAAAGGAATGTGCAAGAACTCTGCAACTCTATCAAAAGACCAAATCTGCAGCCATGAGCATAGAAGAACGAGAAAATATGCAAGCAAAAGTGTAGGCAACCTTAATCCAAAATGGCGACTGGGACACAGATACAGACAGTGTGAACTGTGAATCAGGAACCTTGCTGAGATTCTGGAGACACCCTTGGCTGAAGTAAAGCACCAGGAAGAGCTGAAACTTTGGCACCCTAAACTGGTAGCCCATGGAAAGCTTCTCCATGCCATGATACACTGAAAGAACAGGTGGGCCACTACCCCCATGCTAAAGCCACATGTGTGCCGACCCACTGGCCCATCAGGGCTCTACCCTGCAGGCCCACTGGGCCACAGCCCACAGACCTGCTGGCCAGTCAGCACACCAGCCACCAGACTGCCCACCCACCAACCCACTGGCTACTGCCACCTGCTGACCCACCAGCTGCCAGGTCCAAACATGCTTGGGAGAACTTCAGCAGACCAAACAGAATACTTTCCTGCTGGAGCCACTTGGCAAAAAAAAAAAAAAAAAAAAAATCAAAAGAAGAAACAAAGCTCCTAAACCCTGAACCCCCAGCCTGTAAAAAGTTTCTCCACATATGTTACACTGAGAAACAGGAGGGCTCCAGCACCAACAGATAAAGGCTTCAAACCTGCCTAGGAGATGCAGACAAACAGGACTGGATGCTAAAGGAGTAACACCAGAACTACTAAGACTCAAATTCTACTGTTCCTGAGCAAGGGATGTTTTTTTTTCCATTTCTTTAAGTGTTTGTCTTGTTCACTGTTTGATTGTCCTCCATAATTCCCTGTTGATTTCTTTGGATCTCCTTTTCTTTTCTTTCTTTTTCTTTTTCCTTTTTCTTTCTTGGTTTTGTCAGTTTTACTATTATAAATTAGCTAATATTAAATTGCACATAGACCAGGGACAGAAACAGTGCCAAGTGGAATGATGACAAGACAAAAAAAGGATAGAAACCATTCTCCCCCTAAAAATAAATTAGTACAGGATTCAGAGGGAAATGAAGAAGATGGATACTCAGATCCAGACTCCAACAAAACAAAGATTAAACTATACCAAGGAATCCAATGAAGACAACAAGAATACTCTGAAAGAAGAAATCCTGCAAGAAATATCAGAGTATTTTTCGGAGAGGGTACTAGACAAGGTCAACCAAAACATACAGGAGGCACTAAAGAAATTCCAAGACAATAAAAATAAAGAATATGAGAACACAAAAATAAATAAATGAAATCATCAGAACCCTAAAATAAATACCAAAGTGAAATAGACGACACCATAAATAGAGAGATAAATGAATTCAAGGACAATCTTAAAGAGGAAGTGATGCGTGACATGGAAAACCTCAGAAAAAAAGAATGAAAAAGAAATACAAAACAAAATGGAAGGCCAGTCAAGCAGACTAGAACAATGAGAAGACAGAATCTCAAAACTTGAAGAGAAAGGGAAATTAAAGTAAAAACTAAAGAACTATTAGTCACACAACTCAAGATCTGTGAAAGGAATATGCAAGAACTCAATGAATCCATTAAAGGACCAAACCTGAGAATAATGGGCATTGAAGAAGGAGAATAGGTGCAAGCAAAAGGAATTTGTAATATATTCAACAAAATAATAACAGAAAATTTCCCAAATCTAGAGAAAACATTATCACTAAAACAACAAGCACAGAGAATAGAGAAAGAATATTGAAGGCTGTAGGAGAAAAAACAAATAACATACAAAGGTAAACCCATCAAAATCATAACAGATTTCTCAACAGAAACCTTAAAACAAGAAGAGCATGGAGTGAGGTCTTCCCAGCATGGAATGAAAATAACTTCAATCCTAGAATACTCTACTCAGTAAAACTATCATTCAAAATAGATGGAGCAGTAAAAGTCTTCCATGATAAGCAGAAAGTAAAACAATATGTGACCAACAAGCCACCATTACAAAACATTCTTCAAGGAATTCTGCACACAGAAAGTGAAAGCAAACAAAACCATGAAAGGGAAAGCAGTAACAAACCACAGGAGAAGAAAAGGCAAGAAAGTAGAGACTAACATTGAATCAGCTGCACAAAATAAAACTCTTAAACAAGAAAGACAACTAATGACAGGAATCACCACATACTTATCAATGCGAACACTGAATGTTAACAGATTTAATTTGCTCATGAAAAGACACTGTTTGGCTAACTGGATTAAAAAGAAAGATCCAACAATCTGCTGCCTGCAGGAGCCTCATTGACAGAAACAAGCAGTAGCTGAGGGTGAAAACTGGAAGAAGATCTACCTAGCCAAAGGCCCCTGAAAACAGGCAGGGGTAGAATACTTATCTCAGACAAAGTAGACTTCAAACTTACATTGATCAAATGAGATAAGAAGGACACTCCATACTAATAAAAGGGGAAATACACCAAAAAGAAATAACAATTATCAACCTATATGCACACAACATCAATGCACCCAATTTAATCAAACATACTGTGAAGGACCTAAAAACATATATAACCTTCAACACAGTGATAGTGGGAGACCTTAATCACCAATCACCAATAGATAGGTCACCCAAATAAAAAATCGATAAAGAAATTCTAGAAATTAATCACACAATAGATCAAAAAGACCTAGCTGATATGTACAGAATATTTCATCCAACTTCTGCAAAATACACATTACATTCTTCTCAGCAACTCATGGAACCATCTCCAAAATTTATCAGACAAAGCAAGCCATAGCAAATATAAGAAAATAGAAATAATCCCATGTGTTCTATCTGATCAAAATGCATTAAAACTAGAACTCAACAACAACACCACCAACAAAACCAGAAAAAATACGCAAACAATTGGAAACATAACAACACATTGCTCATTGAGCTTTGAGTCATTGATGAAATAAAAGAGAAAATTAAATTTTCCTGGAAGTTAATGAAAATGAAAACATGACCTGCCTGAACCTATGGGACACAGCAAAGGCAGTCCTAAGAGGAAAGTTTATAGCCATAAGTGCTTATATTAAAAGGTCAGAAAGATCTCAAACCAATATCCTAATGCTACATCTCAAACTCCTAGAAAAACAAGAACAAGCAAATCCCAAAACAAGCAGGAGAGAAATATTAAAAATAAGGGCTGAAATCCATGAAATAGAAACAAACAAAAAAAGCAAAAAACCATCCAAATAATCAATGAAACAAAAAGCTTCTTCTTTGAAAAAATAAATAAGATTGACAGACCCCTGGCAATCCTGACTAAAATGAGAAGAGAAAAAACCCAAAACAGTAAAATCAGAAATGCAAAAGGGGAGATTAAAAAAAAAAACACCATGGAAATCATCAGAGACTACTTCAAGAGCCTATACTCAAACAAATTTGAAAATCTTGATGAAATGGACAGATTTCTAGAAACTTACAACCACCCAAAACTAAACCAAGAAGATATTAATCACCTGAATAGATCTATAACAAAAAAAGAAATTGAGGCAGCAATAAAGAGTCTCCCAAAAAAGAAAAGTCCAGGACCTGATGGATTCCCTGCTGAAGTCTATGAAACCTTTAAAGAAGAAGTAATACCAACCCTCCTTAAACTGTTCCATGAAATAGAAAGGGAAGGAACACTGCCTAAGTCATTTTATGAAGATAATATTACTCTCATCCCAAAACCAGACAAAGACACCTCCAAAAAGAACTATACGCCAGTTTTCTTAATGAACATTGATGCAAAAATCCTCAATAAAATAATGGCAAACCAAATCCAACAACACATCAGAAAGATCATCCACCATGCCCAAGTTGTTTTCAACCCAGAGATGCAAGGGTGGTTCAACATAACACAAATGTATAAATGTAATACAGCACACTATTAGAAGCAAAGACAAATCAAAATCACTTGAACATTTCAATAGATGCAGAAAAAGCCTTTGACAAGATCCAATGCCACTTCATGATAAAAGCTCTAAGTAAACTAGTAATGCAAGGAAAGTACCTCAACACTGTAAAGGCTATACATGACAAACCTACTGCCAACACCATCTTAATGGTGAAAAACTAAAATCATTTCTCCTAAAATCGGGAATGAGACAAGGGTGCCCACTATCCCCACTCCTGTTCAACATAGTATTGGAATTCCTAGCCAGAGCAATTAGACAAGAGAAGAAATAAAAGGTATGTAAACAGGTAAAGAAACTGTCAAAATATTCTTATTTGCAGATGATATGATCCTATACCTTATAGACCCAAAAAACTCTACCCAAAAACTCCTAGAAACCATAAACAGCTATAGAGGTGGCAGGATAAAAAGTCAACTTGCAAAAATCATTATCTTTTCTATACACCAACAATGAACAAACTGAGAAAAAATATATGGCAACAATTCCATTTACAATAGCCTCAAAAAAAATCAAATACCTAGGAATAAACTTAACAAAGGATGTGAATGGCTCTAGAAGGAGAACTACAAACCCCTGGAGAAAGAGATGGAGGAAGACTACAGAAGATGGAAAGATCTTTAATGCTCATGGGTTGGTAGAATCAACATAGTAAAAATGGCTATACTACCAAAAGCAATCTACATGTTTAATGCAAGTACCATCAAAATCCCAATGACTTTCATCACAGAGATTGAAAACTCTATCCTGAAGTTCATTTGGAAACACAAGAGACCACGAATAGATAAGGCAATGCGCAGCAAAAAGAGCATTGCTGGAGGTATCACAATACCTGACTTCAAACTACATTAAAAAACAACAGCAATAAAAACAGCATGGTACTGGCACAAAAACATACTTGATGACCAGTGGAACAGAATAGAGTACCTGGATATGAATCCACACAACAATATCCATCTTGTTTTTGACAAAGGTGCCAAAAATATGTGATGGAGAAAAGATAGCCTTTTCAAAAAACGTAGCTGGGAAAAATAGCTGTCCATCTGCAAGAAACTGAAACTAGGTCCATATTTATCATCCTGTACTAGTATCAACTCAAAATGGATCAAGGACGTTGATATCAGACTAGAAACTCTGAAGTTAGTACAGAAAGGAGCAGGAAACACTCTGAAAGTAATAGGTATAGGCAAGGACTTCCTCAATAGAGCCCCAGCAGCTCAGCAACTAAGAGAAAGAATGAACAAATAGAACTACATAAAATTAAAAAGCTTCTGCACAATAAAAGACATGGTCTCTAAACTGAAGTGATCACTCACAGAGTGAGAGAAAATATTGGCCAGCTATACATCAGACAAAGGACCAATAACCAGAATATACAGGAAACTTAAGAAACTAAACTCTCCTAAAATCAATGAACCAATAATGAAATGGGCAGCTGAACTTAACAGAATTTCTCAAAAGAAGAAATTCAAATGGCCAAAAAACACATGAAAAAATGCTCATTATCTCTAGCCATAAAGGAAATGCAAATCAAAACCACACTAAGATTCCACCTCACCCCTGTTAGAATAGCCATCATCAAAAACACCACCACCAACAGGTGTCAGCAAAGATGTGGGGAAAAAGGAACCCTCATACACTGCTGGTGGGAATGCAACCTAGTGCAACCCCTCTGGAAAAAAAATTTGGAGGTTTCTTAAAAGTCTAAACATAGATCTGCCATATGATCCAGCAATCCTACTCCTGGGGATATACCCAAAGGAATGGGACACAGGTTACTACAGAGGCACTTGTACACTCATGTTTATTGCAGCGCTATTCACAGTAGCCAAGTTATGGAAATAGCCAAGGTGCCCCACTACTGATGAATGGATCAAGAAAATGTGGTATTTATACACAATGGAATTTTACTCAGTCATGAAGAAGAATGAAATCTTATCATTTGAAAGTAAATGGATGGAACTGGAGAACATCATTCTGAGAGAACTTTGCCAGGCTCAGATGACCAAAAATCATATGTTCTCCCTCATATGCGTACTTTAGGTCTAGGGAAAATACAGCAATGTTGCTGGACTTGGGTCACATGACAAGAGGAGAGTACATACGGGAGGTATGGGGGTAATAAACCCAAAACATGAAAGCGTTTGAAGTCCCCACTCCAGAAGAACTAATACAGAAACCTTAAGCCAACAGAGGTCAACACCAGAAGGGGATCAGGAAATAGTGTAAAAATCACTTAGAGATGAATCAACTTGGGTTGTAACATATTTGTACCTGGAAGCAATGCTAGGAATCTCTCTGTGTAGCTATCCTTAACTAGCAAAAACTCTTTGTCTTTCTTATTATGCTTATGTCCTCAACAAAATTAGAGATAAGGGCAGAACAGGTTCTTCCTGGAATGGGGGAGGAGAGAATGAGAGGGGGACCAGGGGGGAGGAATGACCCAAACAATGTATGCACATGTGAATAAATGAATTTAAAAATGTGTAGGCAATATATTCAACAAATAATAGCATAAAATTTTCCATATATTGAGATAGAAATGCTCATTCAGAAAAGGAAGCCTCTAGGACACCAAACAGACAAAACCAAAATATACCCTTTCCATGCCATGTTATATTTAAAACAACTAGCACAGAGAAGAAGGAAAGAGTATTGAAGCCTAAAAGAGTGAAAAATCAAATAACATATAAAGGTAAATCAATCAAAATAATAGCAGATTTCTCAACCCAAACCTTAAAAGGTAGAAGAGAATGGAGTAGTTATTTTGAGTAATGCAAGAAAACAATTTCAGGCCTAGGACACTCTACCCAGCAAAGTTACTCAAAATTGAAGGAGGAATAAAAATCTTCCATAATAAACAGAAACTAAAACAATACATGACAAGTAAACCACCACTACAGAACATTCTGAAAGGAATCCTACTCAGAGAAGATGAAAAGAAACATAGCCATGAAAGGATGGGAATTATTAAACCTGAAGAGAAGAGCAGAAAAGTAATCAGAGAGTAGCACTGATTCGGCTGCACACACACACACGCCCTTACACAGCAAAAACAACTGAATGGCAAGAATCACAACATACCTTTCAATATTAGCAATGAATGTTAATGGATTCAAATCCTCCATCAAAATGTTAAAATCTGTCCTTTACAAGAAACTCACCATAAAAACAGATGCAAACATTGTCCTTGGGTGAAAGGGTAGAAAAATATTTACCATGCCAATGGCCCCATGAAAACAGGCATCAGTAGCAATACTTATATCAGATAAAGAAGACTTCGAACCTAAAGTAGTCATAAAATAAAAAGAAGATCACTTCATACCAATAAAAGGAGCAATACATCAAGAAGAAATTACAATATTAATTTATATGTGTCCAATGTTGGTACACCCAAATTAATTAAACATAAACTACTGGACTTAAAAACACAGGTAGATCCCAACACATTGGTGGTGGGAGATTTCAATACTCCTCTATCACTAGTAGATATGTCATCCAGGCAAAAAATCATCAAAGAAACTCTATTATTGAATGACACCATAGATCAAATGGACATGACAGATGTCTACAGAATACTCCATCCTGCAACAGCACAATATACATTACTCTCAATGCCTATGCAACATTCTCTAAAATAGACCATATTTTAGGTCATAAAGCAAGTCTTAACAAACACAAGGAAACTGAAATAACCCCCTGCATACTGTCTAACCATATTGCAATAAAATAAGAGCTCAACAACAAAAGAAACAGCAGAAAATATTCAAACACGTAGAGACTGAACAACACATTGGCTCATGCTCAGTGGGTAATTAAAGAAATAAGGGAGGAAATCAAAAAATTCCTGAAATTTAATGAAAATCAGCACAATCTATCAGAACCTATGGGACACAACAAAGGTGTGCTAAGAGGAATTATAGTCATGAATGCATATATTGAAAACACAGAAAGATCTCAAACTAATCCTGTATCTGAAAAGCCTACAAAAACAAGAGCAACCTAAACTCAAAACCAGCAGAAGGATTTTTGACAATGAGGTCAAAAATCAATGAAATAGAGACCAAAAAACAGCATACAAAGAATCAATGGAACAAAAAGCTGGTTCTTTGAAAGATAAATAGAATTCACAAACCCATTACAAATCTCACTAAAAATTGGGAGGTAAAAGATACCAATTAAAAAATTGGGAATGAAAAAGGGGAGACAACAAAACACCAAGGAAATTCAAGGAACAATCAGGAACTACTTTGAAAAGCTAAATTCAAATAAATTAGAAAATCTAGAAGAAACAGACAAACTTCTAGACACATATGACCATTCAAAATTCAACCAAGAGACTATTAATCTTTTATACTGATCTATACCAAGCAATGAAATTGAAGCACCAATAGAATCTCCCAAAAAAAAAGTCCAAGATCTGACAGATTCACTGCTGAATTATACCAAACATTTAAAGAAGAACTAATACCAACTCTCCTCAAACTTTTTCATGACATACAGAAGGAAGGAACACTGCCAAACACATTCTGTGAAGCCAGTGTTACACTCATCACAAAACTAGACAAGGACACAACAAAAAAGGATAATTGCAGGCAAATATTTTTAATGAACATACATGTCAAAATCCTCAATAAAACATTGGCAAACTGAATTCAACAGCATATCAAAGAGATCATACACCATGACCAAGACAGTTTCATCCTAGGGATGCAGGGATCATTCAACATATGCAAATCATTAAATGTAATGCAGCTTATTAAGGGAAACAAGGACAGAAACCACTTAATCATCTCAAAAGATGTAGAAAAAACCTTCAACAAAATTCAACATCCTTTCATGATAAAAGCTCTGATGAAACTAGGAATAGAAGGAGCATACCTCACCATAATAAAGGCTACATTATGCTAAATGGGGAAAAAACTGGAACTGTTTCCTCTGAAGTAGGAATAAGACAAGGGTGTCCACTCTCTCTACTTTTATTCAATATAGTCTTGTAATTCCTAGTTAGATCAATAGGACAGGAAGAAGAAATAAAGGAATACAAATTGGAAAGGTAGTAGTTAAACTATACATATTTGCAGATGACATGGTCTTATACATAAAAGACCTGAAAAACTCCACCAAAGAACTCCTGACATCGTAACCAGCTTCAGTAAAGTAGCAGGATGAAGAATCAATTTAAAAAATCAGTAGCTTTTCTATACACCAACAATGAACAAACTGAGAAAGAATATAGGAAAATAATTTCATTTACAATTGTCTCAAAAATAGAATACCTGGGAATAAACTTAACAAAGATGTGAAAGACCTGTACAAGGAAAGCTATAAACCATTGGAGAAACAAATTGAAGAAGACTACAGAAGATAGAAAGATCTCCCATGCTCATGGATTGGTAGAATCAATACTATGAAAAATGGCTATGTTACCAAAAGCAATCTACATGTTTATGCAATTCCCATCAAAATCCCAGTGACATTCGTCACAGAGATTGAAAAAATGAACCTAAAAGTTCATCTGGAAGCACAGAAGACCACGAATAGCCAAGGCAATACTGAGCAAAAAGAACAATACTGGAGGTATCACAACACCTGACTTCAAACTATACTACAGAGCCATAGCAATAAAACAGCATGGTATTGGCATAAAAACAGATATGAAGACCAATGCACTAGCGTAAAAGACCCAGATATGAATCCACTCAGCTATGCCCATCTGATTTTTTACAAAATGTTTCTGTCCAAAACATATGATGCAGAAAACACAGCCTCTTCAACAATTGTTGCTGGGAAAACTGGACAGCTGCCTGAAGAAAACTGAAACTAGATGATTGTCTTTCACCCTGTACAACTCATCAATGAAACAAGATCATTATCAAATCAAATTGGATTAATGACCTTAAAATAAGTCCTAAAATTTTGAAGGTAATGCAGGAAAGAGCAAGGAATACACTGGAAACAATAGGCATAGGCAGTGACTTCCTAAATAGAACACAAGTGGCTCAGCAACTAAGAGAAAGGATTGATGAATGGGACTCCATGAAGTTAAAAGCTGCAGCACAACAAAAGAAATAATCTATAAATTGAAGAGGCTGCCCACAGAATGGTAGAATATCTTTGCCAGCTATACATCTGATTAATAACAAGAATATACAGGTAGCTTAAAAAAACTGAACTCCTAAAAAAACCAATGAATCCATGGGAGAAATTATTTTCTAGCTATACATCAGACAAAGGACTGATAACCAGAATATATAGGGAGCTCAAAAAACTAAACTTCCCTAAATCAATCAATGAACCAATAAAGAAGTGGGCAACTGAACTAAACAGAAATTTTTCAAAGGAAGAAATCCAAATGGCCACAAAACACATGAAAAAATGCTCACTATCCCTGGCCATGAAGGAAATGCAAATCAAAACCACACTAAGATTCTACCTCACCCCTTTTAGAATGGTTATCATCAAGAATGCCAACAACAACAGAAAGGCTGTTGGGAAAAAAGAACCCTCATACACTGCTGGTGGGAATGCAAGCTAGTATAACCATTTGGAAAACAATATAGAGGCTTCTTAAAAAACTAAACATAGATCTGCCATATAATCCAGCAATCCCACTCCTAGGGCTATACTCAGGTTATTCTAAAGGCACCTGCACACCCATATTTATTGCACCATTATTCACAATAGCTAAGCTGTGGAAACAGCCAAGATGGCACACTATTGATGAATGGATTTAAAAAATGTGATATTTTATACAATGTAATTTTATTCAGGCACAAAGTATGAAATTTCGTTGTTTGCAGGTAAATGGATATCACTTTGAATATCAGTGAAAGATATTTTACTGACAAGACTGCATAATTAAAATTTTCTATGACCATTAAGTATTATTGTTTATATGTCAAAATAGAAATATGTTAGCAATTAATAATTAATGGAAATATGAGTTTTAATAAACTGCATGCTGTATTGTTGCAGATTTTTGTAAAAGCTTCATGTGCCTATAAATACATACAGGTTGTGTATATCGGGGCTCAGTAGAGATCTTTTGAGAAACGTGCTCCAGAAAATTTAAGGGAATAGTTTGAGCTAAGCAGTCTCACTGAATAGGTCACCCATTCACATGGGATGTACTAATAATGAATCGACAAGGAACTCAACATTTTTTTTCAGTGAAATAATTAAATTATTATTGAGAATTTTACCGAAAAATATTAATAATCATGTTCTCTATGTGTTTCGGTAGCACATATCGTTTGGACAAACCCTCTTGTACTGGACAATGCTTTCTGTTGGCTTGGTTTCAAATATACTATTCTTCTCTCAACTAGAGTTGCTGTTCATAGTTAACAGAAAACATGTCAAACTTTGCTCCCTCCCATCTTCATTTGGCACAGCTCTAAGCACAGGGTGGAGCTCAGCACACTTAACATCTTGATTAGTAATATGCATTCATACTTTACAAGAGGAGAATGTAGCTATAATTTATTTACTTTTTAAGTAAACTTTTTAAATTTTATCATTTTTACATTTATTCACATGTGTAGTAGTTATAATTTTATGACTTCCAGAGTAGTTTCCCCATCTAGTAATAATATAAGTCTTATACCAGTCCATGTACACACACAAAGTCTCACTACATTAGAAAGCCCTGTGACTGGTGAAATTTCAGTTTCTCACAGTAAAGCATGAACTACAATTTACTGTAAATCAATGGGAGTAAATAATGCTGCCACTCCAGCATTACACTTTCTTTTCTTTTAAAACTCAATTCCATCTGTACTCTTAAAGAGTGAATGGAAGTAGCCCAACACTATTTAGAAAGACATAAAAGTCTCAAAATGCATATTTCAATAAAAGAAAGACTTAATCATCAAACCAAGGTCCTATTTTTATAATAATTAATGTTGATTTTAATGCACTAGGAAATTAGCTAGGGGTATTTCTATGTATTACTTAAAAATATCTTTCCAAATAATTTGAGAGAACTCTCATTTCACAAATAAATAAATTAGAGTTCAAAGATTTTAATAACACAAGACACAGCAAACAACTGGATTAAGGTTCAAATTCACTTCTGTCTAGCATTAAAATATATGTGTCTTAAATACTAAACCCCATTAAGTTTTCTAATAACTTTTTTCCCAAAGAGGCTTCTATATCAAATTTTTAAGCACTTTCTGTATGCTAGCTATTTTTCTAGGTACTGTGAAGAGAAAGATAAGTCAAAATTATTTTATAATCTCACTTTCTAACCATTTATTCTCGATAGATCTTTTTATTCCCTTTCCATATTGCTAAGATAATATCACTAAATAAATGAAACAACTTTTTATACAGAAATGACTGAATAGATGTAGGGCGCTCGAGTTCACCAGACAGAAGAATTCTATTAAATTAAGCTATTGTGATTATTGTGAATTGCTGTAAAAACGCTGTGGCTCATTTTGTCATGTACTTGATATATTTGATATATTGTAAGAACTTTTGTAAATGTCACAATGTACACCCACCCAGCACAACAATAAAAAAATAACCTTCCATTTCTCAATTTTGATAACTCTTCCAACTTGTTTGCTTTTTAAAGGGGAATTAAATACATAGATTACCAGTTCATTTAGGCTTAAATTAAATGAGCTCATGCATAAAGGCTTGTGAGACTTGGAAGGGACAGATGAGCCATTATCACCAAAGGACTTGTACACAAAGAGACAGCATTGCAGTACTGACCTGCACAGTTGTAATTCTGGATATATTCTCATCTTGGCAAGAGAGCATATTCTATCTTGGAACACAGCATTGAGAAACAAGGAATCCATGTGGATCAATTGTGACTCTTTATAGTTTAATATGCAATATTTTGCCCTCGGGGAAAGTTCATGAAAATGCTAAATGGCAGGGACGCACACTGATTTATAAAAGAGTACTTAAAGATAAAAGCAAAGGCAAACCACTTATGCTAAAATACTGTTGAGATTCATTCTTTATTAGTTCTTTTCTAGAAAGATTAAAGCACAGTAACTTTTCTTTCATATATAAAAAAATTTCTAAGTCTTTGTATATCTCCCATTCATCCCCATTTCCTTGGTATTTATGCTCACACCCTAAGCTTTCTTTAGAAATTTTCATGTATACTTTGTACTCATATGTTATGCTGGCATGATAAATTATCAGTAGATAACCCAGAATACTGAGACTTCAGAAGGCCTTGCACTTGTGTCCATGATGGTGACACACATTTGGGACATTTAGTAAGAGGGATTATAAATCCAAGGCCAGCCTGGGCTACAGAGTGAGACTCTGTCAAAAAAAGTTTTGTACTTGGGAAACTGTTTAGAGTTCTGTTTGTCAGAGTTTTCCTCAAATTTAGACACACAATTCTTTGCCATTTATAACTAATTTAGGTAAGTCAGCACCAACTCATTATAAATGACTTGATGAAATATCAAGTCCTTTTGGTTACTCATATGCATAGAATCCCACATATGCCTGTCATATAAAAATGCTCAGTAAGTACTTTTTGAATAATAAAATGAAAAAAAGATGTAGAAGAAAAAATGATGGAAGCTGTGAACATAGATTATTTTTAAATTATTACCTTTGAAGTATACATCATAAGATTGTTTGGTGGGATTAAATGAATTAATGTATTTAACATGCTTAAAACACCATTTAGAAATTTGTAAATTCTCTAATAGCTATGATTACAATTTATTCACGGAGAAGGTATAATTTAGGAACACCTGGGTTGGGAACAAACTGGCTCTTATAATGGTTAAGTTGGGTTTAGAAGATAAATGCTTTTCTAAAAAGGATCGGAAAAATCCATGTGCATTCCAGAAGGCATTGCTGTCTGAAATGGAAGAATGTCACAGGAACTATGTGCCTAGGAATGGACAGTGTTTCTCATGACTCTCGCCTTGAGAGTCAGTCTCCATAATTGTAAATGATGTTTTCAGTAAGGACTTTAGTACATGGGAAAATATAAGCTAAATCAAGTACATAAAGAACAACAGAGTCACAAGAGCATGGTGTTGACCTCTAAGGACCTACAATTAGAACAGCCATCACTGTAAAACCAGCAGAGAAAGTATCACCTCATAGCCTTGTACAGTACTGTACTGGCTGCCTCTTCTTATCACCCTGATGAGGTCATCCCTACCATCAAACACCTAAGCTTCGCAGAGAAGGCGGAGGGTTAGGCCTCTTATCTCTTTCTATGTATGCCGGCTGAAATACTTGCACAGCATCCAGGTCTGCTGAGTTCTAGAAGAGAAGGAATAGCTGTACTGAAAAAGTATTGTTCCAGGGTTCATTTGCTGTACTTACTTGGATGCAAGCCTGCATTTCAGTGACCTACTCTTATGGGTTCTTAGGTTTTATTGTTACTTCAAGGTCCTGAATTTTTCTTTTCCAATCTAGTTGTCTTTGCTTGCCATGGTCAGTTTTGGTGGACATGATTGGTCCTAGGAGATTATTTCTGTCTCTACTACCTTGCTGGAGGCTGAAGAAAACAATGACATCGCAGGGCATCTCTTCCGGTCCTAGCCGAGGGTGCTGTTTATCAGCAGTGGAAGAAATGAACATAACTTTTATGAGTGTATTCATCATCTTTCAACTGTCCTGTACTCTACTTGTTTCCAGCCCTCCAATTCAGGGAAAATATCATGAATTGATTTTTGTAGCTTTTGGATTCTTTCCTATCACACTTTAATTTCCTTAAAGAGACATACATATTTTCTCTTGACCTCCTTTAAAGAAGTTCTTTAAAAATAACTCTTCTTCCAATATTTTTTTCAATGATGAGAAACTGTCTTTTTTACTTTTTTGTAAAAATACACAGTACTTTGATCAATTAATGGAACATTTTCAGGGTAACAGTTTCTATTTTAATCACAAGAGAGAATGAATTAATACATTGTTGCTATTACTTTTATGCTATGTAAGTAGCGAGGACAGACAGACATATTGACTCCTACAGGTATTACATATCATTTTTATTTTTAGAAATAATATTTGGGAATGGTTTGATATATGTAATAAGCACATTGAAGTAAGCTGATGATAAGCTTTATTTTCTATTTACTTTTAATGGATCTATTAATAAAACCATATTTCTTCCAAATAATCATAAACCAAAATATTTATCCATGATCCCAATGGGAGTAAAACCCCTCAATGTACTTTTAAGAATATCTAACACTTTTGCTCCTTATATTAAATTTAATTTTTAATTATATGCTGTTAACACTTATGCATTATCATAATCATATGACTCCAAATGTAGATAGCATAATAATTGGAATTTAAAAGGAAAAGCATAATAGTATTTAACAAATAGAGATGTCTATTGCAACCTCAGAGAAGATGGTAGATTACATTGGAACGTTAAAATTTTTACATCACTCTATTAACATTTGTTCATAAAAATAAGCCAATGATAGGGAAGAAATATTTGCAACATGTAAAACTTGGTAAGTATTAGTATCTACAAAGGACACAAAAAAAGGAAAAATCATTTAGTAAAGTTACAAAACAGATTGAAGTGAGCATCAAATATAAAAGGAAACATTAATAGCCAGTAAAAGTCTCCAAAGGGGCTCTATTCTTTGAGAAACAAGAAAATAAAGTTAAAACTGCAATAAGATACCTACTATACCTATGAGATTAGTAAATAACTTTGACAAAATCATATATTGTTAAGACTAAAGGAGAACACTGCTGGTAACAGTGTACAGATTGTTTACACAACTGTGAAGATACTTTGATACAATTTGTTACTATGTATAACCAGGATTACCCTTCTAGACATATTGTCTAGAGAAATTTTTTAGTTTTGAACTAGTAGGCATGCACTGGAATGTTTGCAAAAGCATTTTTTAAAACAGCAAAATTTTAGAAACATCACATATACCCATCAAAAGGAAATTGAGTAGATAGATACATTAGGATATGACATATAATAAAAAAATCTATAGAAATGAATAATTAATGAGCCATAATTCATGAATAAATTTTGGTAGGTGATCATGTTGAGATAATAAAAAGCACATCGTGGGGGGGGGTTGGGACATGGGGGGGAAGTAGCACAAACAATGTATGCACATGTAAGTAAATGTAAAAATGATAAAATAAAATGAGAAAAAAAGGCTGTACTTGAGATACCATTTTGATGAATTTCAAAGCAATAATAAGAAGATGCTTTCAGTATTAGTAAAACAAATATATATATAGTCAATACTGAAAAATAATACTGTTTAGTTATATCCTAATATGATATTAAAATCTATAAGCAGTAACATGATAAACTAAAAGTTCAGAATAAGGATTTTTTAGGTATGGGGGAGAAAAGCATTGAAGGAGGACTATGTATGAAGCATAAAAAACATTAGTTTGTCCTAGCCCTTAAGTAGAAAGTTATTCTCTTGTGGGCTTGTTTTCTGTATGCTTTATTACTCACGTGTACATTTTCTGTGTATATATGCATAAGTCATCATATAATCATTTTTATAGTTATATGAATATACCAAATTCCTATTCCATTTATCTATCTATCTATAAAATGTTGCACTGTAATCATTTGTTTTTTCTTTAAAGAGTTTCAGCTTACTTAAGAGAATTGTTTACATAGGTTCTGAACATGGGTAAATTAATCCAGCATTTAATTAACCAAAAAATAGCCAAAATATGATCTATTAAGAAATATTGAGCTTGCAAACAACAAAAACTCTTAAAGATTGGGAAAAAAATTATTTCTTTTTGGACAATGAAGTGATAGAACTGACTAAGTCCACCAGCTTTTCTAGAGTTTCCTTTGGTAAACAACATCGTGCTAGTCTTTGGACCAGAGGAGTTAGGGGTGGGAAGAGATGTCATATGACATGTGTACAGAAGTCAATAATATGGATTCTAATATCATAATTACTCAAACTAAATCATGACTCCTTTTGATGGATCAAGTCAATAAATCTCTGTAATGACCAACAGAAAATATTATAGTACAGTTCCTGAGTGGATCACGCACACAATCATCAAATAGCTAGAGCGGGTTTGGATCTGGAGTATCATTGTCATAGCTAAATCCCCTTCTAGTCTCAGAAAGTACTAGCTGTAGTGCTGGTACTTTGTTTCTTTGGGGCTTGGTTATGTATCCCACCTAATTTTCGCATATATTTTTAAAGGAAATGCTTATTATTTGAGATCAAAATATTCTAAGACATGATTTTGTTGTAATCACATCAATATCCACAATAATTATTTGCAATATATAAGGACATTTAATCTAGCTTCTTTCTCTAGTGTGTGTGTAGATGTTACCATAACTTCCTGCCAATCTCATGGGTTAAATTATTCTTTTAAATCATATGAAACTGCCATTTTCATCTTCAGAAATGATGAAATATTATCAGTTCGCATTTTCTTACTCTTTGAGTGGGGTACTGGATGTGGACTTCGGTAGCTTTTGCCACATTCCACGTGACTCATCATACTCATGTAGGTCACTTCCCCCAGACCCCTGCCTGACCACCACTGTCACTCATCTTTCTACCGGACCTCTAAAGAACTGAAAGTCACTGTTACTAATTAATTCAACTTCTTACACCTCTATTTTCTTTAGGTTTGGTTGAAACACTGCAGCAAAATTGAAAAATAAATGCACAAAATCAATAGAAATTTCTAAATGTAAAAGTTAGCACTCTGATTTTACCCAGCCATTCCATTCTAGTGGAGTTCACATTTCCTTGGGTCCTTTACAGATCTATTTCCATTCTTCACTACTGGCAAACATTACCACACTAGGCATGCTTTTATTCTTTGGAAAGCCTCTGTGAACAGCATTATCTACTCCATATCTTGTCTAACAAATACAATAAGAAAATCTCTCTTAGAATTTTTTACCATAAGAAAATATGTATAATTCTGAAATAAGTACTTTTTATACAATGCAATTGAAAAGGTATACTTCTTATCTTTGCATAAGGATTTTGAGCTACTGCTTTGCCCTTTTGCTTTGGATAGGAAGAGGTCAAAGCTAGAAGTGGAACTTAATGAAACTTAAATTAATCTAAAAATCCCTAACTTCAGCTCTAACCTCAACCATAAATCTAACTCAAATATGTTTTATTCTATAACTAGATTTAAAATTGAAATTTCTTTATTGATATTTTAATATAGCTATTATTTAAAGGAACTTCAAATCTTTTCTAAGGAAGAACTAAAATTTAAAAAAGCAAAAATAAATATTGAACTCCTACCCTAGCTAATTTAGAGTTATTCCATAGAAGTTATAAATTAATAAATTTTTTTGAAATAGTGTATGGCTCTATATCTTGATTTCATTTGAAAAATAAATTAACATTGTATCGAATGCATAAAATAGCTGAAATTAAGACAATAGAATTTTTAAATGAAACTGACTGAAAAGAATATGATATGAATAGATTTCACTTTGTATCACAGAACTTGAATTCTTACCTTGTAATTATATGAAATTCTTTCTTCTTTAAACATTTTTTGTGATTTGAGAATAGGAAGTGGATTTTTATAACTCTATTGAGATACAAATGACAACAAAAATTATATGTATTTAAAACATACAGATTAAATTTGATATACATACACATTGTAAAATGACTATTTGAATTAAGCTAATTAACACATCCATTTTCTTATAGTTATCACTTTTTGTGTATTATGAGAACACTTAAAATATAGTAATCTTGGCAAATTTCAACTACACAATACAGTATTGTTAACTATAGTCACCATGCTACACATAAGATCCCCAGAATTTATTCATCTTATTACTAACAATTTTTACACTTTGAAAAATAGCTCCTCATTTCTTCCATACCCCAAACACTCGGAAACATCATTCTACTCTACATCTACAAGTTCAACTTTTTTGGATTCTACATATAAGTGAAATCATTTTTAATTTCCCTTTCTGTGTCACTTAGCATAATGTTCTCCAAGTTAATCTATGCTGTTGTAAATGATAGGTTTCCTTTTTAATGGTCAAATAATATTCTATTACATGTGTGTGTATATATATGTGTGTGTGTGAGTGAGTGTGAGTGTGTGTGTGTGTGAGTGTGTGTGTGTGTATTTAATCTGTTATTTCCTGGAAAATACTTAGGTTGTTCCCACAACTTGATTAGTGTGAATCCATGAACATTTATGAAGCATAAAAATAGTATGTTATTATCCATGACAAAATATTTTTTCCAACACTAATCTTTTGTTAAACACAGTTTTTTGCCTTTAAAAGGTAAACCCCTGCCCAATATCTAATTAAATGCATACACATTCAAAAATAGAATACTTTAACTTACATAGTTTAATGCATTTGAGAAAGTTTTAACTAACACAAAATTCTTTCAAAACTTTTTTTTTGGTTTTCTTTTTTCTTTTTTCTTTCTTTATTTTTTATTGTTTTATTATTCATATGTGCATACAATGCTTGGGTCATTTCGCCCCCCTGCCCCCACCCCCTCCCTTACCACCCACACTGCCCACTCCCTCTCCCCCCCCACCCCCTCAATACCCAGCAGAAGCTATTTTGCCCCTATTTCTAATTTTGTTGTAGAGAGAGTATAAGCCATAGTAGGAAGGAACAAGGGTTTTTTTCTAGTTGAGATAAGAATAGCTATACAGGGAGTTGACTCACATTAATTTCCTGTGCGTGTGTGTTACCTTCTCAGTTAATTAAGATTTATAATTGAAATGCATGCAGAAGGTTCTGTATACAAAATAACAACAGAAATAACAACTAAGGTACATGCGTGTATCAATAAGTAAACTTAATAGAAACTATTTTATGTACCTAAGACATAACACATATCTGTATTATGTATTTAACTTATCTACACCTATATCTATTTATCCTTCTCCCTATAAATATATATGTATATCTCTCTATATATATGTGTGTATATATGACGTCCTTTTCCTTTCTTGCTTACAAAAGGAATGACCACTGGCCACAGAGTTATAGCCTCACTCCCAGCTTATTATCTATCAGGGTTCATGATGTATACCGTATGACACACTATATCCCTGAATGTGTCAGAGGGAGAACATGGAATCTCATTAGGTACACTGGCAAGTACCCTTGTATTTATGAACTGACATTCTCAATTCCCACTAGAAGTAAGTAAAGGCATCTGTTACCACAGTCTGTTCAAGGGAAGGCATGTGTTCTGCACAGAATTCCAAAATCAAATGTAGTCTGCAACCCCATGTTTTGGAAGCTAATTTTTCTCTAATGTAATTTAAGTGTCAAAGTACATATGCTGCATGTGATATCATCAATTATTTCAAACATAGACTAATTCAACTTACCCAACAATTTTTGTATGTTGACTCAGAGAGAATCAACATACTAGATCAATTTACATTTACTATACCATTTATTTGATAGGTAAATACATTGTTTTTCATCAATTTTGTGTTTTGGGAAAGTAAGGAAAAAGACCTACTTCTTTACATTGTTTTAAACGAGCGTGTTAATTACTTCCCATTAAAGTAATCAACAACACGATTGTTACATCGTTATCATAGGGAGGTAAATAACTTGGGGAGTATGGGGAAAATTTGGGGATTAAAGAAGGGGAAAAACAGGGATTTTGAAAAAGGATAAGCCAAGTCAGGTGTGGTGGCCCATATCTATAATACCAACATTAGAGAGACTGAGGTTGGAGGCCTCAATTAAAAGTCAACCTGCACAGGCTACATAGCCAGACCTTGACTCAAAAAGAGAAAAGAAAAGGGGTAATCCAAGGAAGAAGATTCTCCCAATTAAACAGTACAATGGATTGCCTGGGCTGCAGGTGGAGAGAGAGATCTCTGAGTCCTGGATGAATCTCAGGGCTTTGCAATACCCTGAGAAGAAAAGCTATGTAGGGTATTCAGGGGACAAACTTCTACATATCATGAGAATCAGACTTTGCAAAAGATTTCTCTGCTGTGATCATAATAAAATGTCAAAGAGACTCTAGGTCAGAAAAGATCATATCAGAGACAATGGATGCTTCAATAGAAATCTGGGACAGGTGACTGATGACTAAAAGCCTCCCTCTTCTCAAATCCTGACAAGGTACAAGCTCCTAGAATTTGAATTTTAGAAGAATGAGAAAGTCTACAAATGACAGTCATAGACCTACAGCTGAACGAAGACTCTGAGCAATAGATATATACTTCTTGCACACTTGATAATTGTGAACAGAAATTCAAATTTGTTCCAAATGCCTAAGTTGTACTTATTATGTGCACAGTATCTGCTGTTATTATATTTTAGTTAAAATTAAAATAAAAAAATAAAAGAAGGTTTGAGACCATGGTTAAAGTGGTAGAGCACTTTTTAGCAGCCATGAGACCCTAAGTTCAAAGCCCAGGGCCAAAAATAAATTTAAAAAAAAACAAATAAAGGAACTATGGTGCTCTGACAGGGATCCTCCTCTCAAATTTCTCAGTTTCCTATATTTTAGAGAATATATAAGGAATGCATTCAAACAAATAAATAAAAATTACTTTGCTACTAACATTCCAACACTCCATTCCATAAGAACCTATTTATAGAACTAAGAAAAGTAAACATTATATACCAGTAACCTAACTTCTTTTCCACATGTTTCCCAGACTTGAGTAATTCTGAGCCCATAAGATTCCAGATCAGTTTGCTATTTTGCCTCCTGTTTAAATAGAAATTCATAACTGAAATTATCTGGTATCTAATATGAATCAGAGAAAGGACATTAATATAAAAACTGGTGGAACTTGAATAAAATCCATCTTAATTCATAGTCATGTAACTACATTGCGGTCTTAGTATAGATAAGTATAACACAATAATATAAGCTGAATCTGGATGAGAAGTATGCAGCAATTATGTGTGTAATATTGTAACTTTTCTGTGAATTAAAGATTAATACAAAAAGTCTGTTTTCTAAAACAACAAAATGAGACAAGCACCTTTTTACTTGAAGTGTTTCATGACAGAAGGATTAAGTTGAGCCTGACATGTACCCAATCAACCTGATATTGTAAGCACCCTGGCTATTTATCTCAGTACTCTTTTTAAACTCAGTTTGAAAATGAATTGGAAAAGTGTATACAATCAGCAAATATTTATTGAGTACCTACGCTATATAGTGAACTTAAGATACACTACAACTTAAGTATAGACTTAAATCTACCTCTTATAAGAGAAAAATACATACATAAATAATTATTATTCATTAAAAGGAGTTATGTTTCTAATGAGAAGAATTTAGAACGCTACTAGAATTTGTAGGCAAGAAAAATATATTTTCTCAAATGTCGGATCAAGGGAAATTTTAAGAAGAAAATGCCATTTGAGATGGATATTGAATGATCATTTGTTTTTGGAAGCATATTGATTAAGGCAAGCTACACAAAGTCAACAGGATATAGTAGAAAATAAAGACAAAAAGTTATGTATCCTGAATTTTTTCAAGTACTTTGAAAACCAAGTTATTGTGTTATAGTCAGTTTTGTAGGGTTTTCACTTAGAAAGTAATGTCATAACACTAATTTAGAAATATTACACTATTCTAGAAAAAAATCTCATTTTAAAACAGAATCAAAAATGATTAAATAACCTTTTCATTTAGTAGGATGAATGAGACAACCTCCACCCTCAGGAGGCAGATCCTGGAAAAGAGAGCAAACCACCAGCTGGGAAAGTTCAAAGTGAAAGCAGATAGTTCATCAAAAGGAAATGTTGACATATGTCAAGTGGTGACAAGGGAAATTAGTTATTTCCAAGGACAGAAAGTAACAGATTTCCCTATAGGACAACAGAATGCAAAGATACAGGAACCAGGGCAGGAAAACTGTGTAGAAATAAAACATAGTCAACATAAGGAAAACAGATATTAGAGGTCAGGCTATCATACTAATATTTTGGTCAGGAATCCAAATTTGCAAAGACAGTAGACTGATAGGACCAGCACATAGCCCTTGCCTAGAGGATGATGTAGAAAGTTTGAAGAAATGGATCACTGTCCAAATTCCGGGACAGCTTTAGTCATACCCTGACATATTAGAGGAGCTACTAGTCCACACCCTGACTATGTAAGATTCATGAGATGTCAGGAGACCCTTATGCTATGCAATTTAAAGGGCACTTAAAGTATGGTTGAGTGGCTCAAGTTGTAGAGCACCTGCCTAGCAAGCCTGAGGCCCAGAGGTCAAACCCAAGTACCACCAAAAAAAAAAAAAATTCCATAGTAATTTGTAATTGGTACCATGAGTAGAGTACCAGGGAGAAAAGCAAGGATCCTTTGACTAAGCAATGTTGGATGGTACCAAAAGTAAAACCAAAATCACAAGGATGTCCAGTAGCAGACATTTTAAAACAAGTTAAACTAATCCACACAAGGGTGCCTATATGCATGAGAAAAGTGCAGAGAGGAAAAGGAATTCAGGGTTCTACTTTTTCTGCTTCCCAAACATGGACTAGTTAAATATTTCCCTAGGTATGTACTATCTAGATAAAACAAACCTTCTTCTGTTGATGACAGATGGTTCTAATGGAAAAGCCATTATAAATCCCTAAGCTCTAGCCAGTTTCGTTCTGAGTTATATCAGATACTATGACCTTTGGGGATGGCCTTGGGGACAGGAGTTGCTGCCTGTAGAATAATAACAAACACAGAGCTTGGGTATTGGGGATGGCATGTACTCTTATGAAAATCAAATTATACATCTGATACTGAGTCCTTTAACAAGCCCAGACACAAGTTTTCAAATGGTTAAACACCTTTCCATCTTTTCAGACTGTATTTCAAATCTAATATGACAACTATGTTCCAAATTTAACCACTGTTCGCATAATTTATCTAGTGAAAAATTGCCAAAATTATATATTCCTTATATAATGTACATGAATGTTAGCATTTTAAAATTTATATTATCTATCAGAAATCAAGATGAATAAATAAGCTCATTGGCAAGTTATATTTAAGCAGAATAATCTTTTCTATAACTAAAGCCATATAATGAATATGAAAAACATGGACTTCATCACAGGACAAACTGCACTTAAATACTTCTATTATAAAATATATATTGGGTTTTTTTTAACAGAGTATGGTATTATCATTTCTTAAAAGTCATCTATTGTCTTCCTATGAATTGAGTTTTCTCTCATTGATACTCAATTCTCCATCCTATTTAGACATTCTGCATCTATTTCTAGGGTAACTGTTTTCCCTGTTCAAAGCACTTATTTTGTCATCATTAAGTATGTCATTAAAAGAAGTTAAATGTACTTATCTCCAATAATATTCAAACTGGTCATTTACAGGTTTTTTTATAGATATTAAAATTTATGGGAAAGTTAGAAAATTAGAAGGAATGACAAAATAAAATTAAGATAATAAACATTTAAGATTTATTTTTCAGAAATCAATAAAACAGATACATTATTGTTAACCAAGACATATATCAATGAGCCATCTTGGTGCAATTTGATAATATAGAAGTAATATTTTTTGTCTTAAAAAGAAAATAAACTTGCTGATTGTTTTCCCTGAATGTGTTATGATAAGAAAAGATCCCTATTTGTAGATCCTGGAAATTTATGAGAGGCTGTTAATGCTATCTTGGCAGTAAAAGTTCTTTCTGAGAAGCAGAGAAAGAAAAAACTCTGATTTACAGAAAATAAATGGATTCTTTCATTGTGATGCTATGTCAAATTAACTTAATGTGTAATTTTTAAAAATACATATAGGAAATAAAAGAACAGAGTAAAGTGTTTGCTTTACATTCTAAGAAGTGTATGGATTTTTATGTACCAGAATTTCAGATAGA
Organism: Castor canadensis; assembly: GCF_047511655.1. Classification (NCBI taxonomy): domain Eukaryota; kingdom Metazoa; phylum Chordata; class Mammalia; order Rodentia; family Castoridae; genus Castor; species Castor canadensis. The sequence continues at coordinate 101,392,445 of NC_133392.1, read as the reverse complement.
AGTCACAATAGGTTAAGAAAGACCCCAAGCAGCATGGCCAATATTAGGCAAAGATTAACAGCTATGAACTAAAAGACTCACAAAGAAATATGATTAGGCTCTAGAGATCTGAATTCCTAAAGTGTCCCTTCTGCTTTCTTGTTTCAAATGTAATATGAAATAAGCACATGTGACTACTGAATACTCTACTGGGCAATGTCAGGCTTGATAATTAATTCTTTCTATAGTTTTCCTTGGATGAAACCCATTATCACACTGAATCTTATAATTTCCAAGAGCTAAAACCACATATACAAATATATATACACACACAAATCTATACATATATATGCACATATATATACATACATGTATATGTATGAAATGCATCTAATTTTACCATCATCTTTCTACAACCACCATTTATGTTTCTAAATCTGTTATCAGTTTTATATATCACAGTCAGTGTGATGGCTAATTTTATGTGTCAACTTGACTGGGCCATGGGGTGCTCAGATTCTATGAGGATGTTTTGGATGAGATTAACATTTAAATTGGTAAACACAGCAAAGAAGATTGCCTTCTTTAATGTGGATGGGCTTCACAAAATTTCAACAGAGAGAATTACTCTTTTCTGACAGTAGTTGACTGGGACATCAGCTTTATTCCTGCTTTCTGACTCAAATGGGAAGATTGGCTTTCTTGGGTGTCCTACTTGCTGACTTATCCTGAAGATTTTGGGACTTTTTAGCCTCCATAATTATGTGCTTCTACTCAAATTCCTTATTATAAGTTTTCTTTCTTTCTTTCTTTCTTTCTTTCTTTCTTTCTTTCTTTCTTTCTTTCTTTCTTTCTTTCTTTCTTTCTTTCTCTCTCTCTCTCTCTCTCTCTCTCATCCATCCATCCCTGCTTCCTTCCTTCCCTCCCTCCTTCCCTCCTTCCCTTCCTTCCTTCCTTCCTTCCTTCCTTCCTTCCTTCCTTCCTTCCTCCCTCCCTCCCTCCCTTCCCTTCTTTCTTCCTTTCACACTTCCCTCCTCTCTATATACAGATAGATATGGATGTATGATAGAGCTACAGATGTACACATAAGTACAATATAGATATGGATATATAGATAACTACAAACACACATCCCATTTCTCTGGAACAGTATGATTAATGTAATCAGTCATTGAATTTACTCTCTTGAGCTCCTCGCTTCTATCTTCAATCATATTCTCAACCTTGTATCTAATTTTCTTAATTCTCAGCATCTGTTCTTTGAAATTGAATATACAAGGGAAAAAGATACAATCAGAATTACTGGACTTACTTTGGACCCATGGCCACAAAACTCAGTGCTACCAGAAAAACATTTTTAACATTATCCATTTATCCTATCACTCTTCTAAATAAATATTTATATCCATCTTTTATTTCCTTACATTCTGATATTCCCTTCCCCATCCTAACTCTCAGGTAAGCATTTTACTTAGATTTTCACTGGGAAATCTTACTGAATTTCCTCAGACACACTTTAGGACACTACACTCCTATCACAATTGTCACTCATATGTGCTGCCTCTTTATCCTAGACTTTACATAGGACCATGCTCCTATACATTATTGGCTCCTAGGAGTCAGTGATTCCTTTTTGTCCCCAAAGCCCAACATTTGATCCTTCTCTTTACTTTTCTTCTACCTTAGCATGAAAGAAGATGAAGCAAACTACTTAAGAGATCAAGGCAGAGGTTACTAAGGCTACAGAGGCTCTTCTCTTTAAAGAATATTCCTCTAAACCAGAAAGAAAAATACGGGTTTCTTGAGGGTTATAACTCCTAAAAAAAAGCATAACTGTTATTTTTCATAGAATTTATCAGAGATCACTTAGCTAGAGTGAAATACCTGTGTAGTGGATTTTACAAACCTTCAAACTTACTCGAACATCCATCCCCAGTATTGGTATGGACACTTTGAAGTTTTCTCTTTGAAATATATTGCATGATCTGAGAAAATAAGTATCTTAGGACAAGCTATGAGGAGCTGAAAAGGAATGATTCTTTTCTCATGTTCTGGTCACCTTGTACGTCCTTGGATTTCTACATAACTGTAGGAAAAAGGAGGGACCACTCCAAGTACAAGTTTGATATTATCACTGTCTTGATAAGTATAATTCCACAGTCAGGTTTAATTTGATTTAGGAAAAAATAAACCAATGTGACATTCAGATTTCAGATATGATGACTGAAAATTTATAAATGGAATATGTATGGGAAAATTCCTAGGATTATTAAAAATTTTCATGCATCAGATAGTGACAACTCAGAAAGACTAAAAACCTTATAATTGAAGGTAACCAATTTTTAAAAATAGCCATAACATAAGATAGCTCTAATACATCAAAGCAAATATGAAAAAATTACAGGTAACTTGGTTTGAATATATGAGAATATGTCAAAATGCTTTAAAAACCCTTGAGAAGACATGAGATTCAAGGGAACAAATTTTCAAAGATGCAAAGAGTTGGAATGGTTCCTTGTTACAATCATTTGAGATTAATTTCTGTGCTATTCCCTATAAACCAAAGAGCTTAAAAGTGATCTTTCACTCTCCTGGTTCATATTATGGATCTAAATAATGTGAACCTTCTCCTACGTGAGAAGGTTTTCCTTAGTGTTGACTCATTGTAGTGTAAAAAAATGCTCCTGTTTTCCTATTTCTGGACTAAATACCAAATCTGGGTGTTGGTAGGGAAAGTCACTTTTGCCTATTGAAAAAATTACTAATTACAACCAATTAGGGCTGTGGTTTAGGAGTAAAGTGGCTGCAAAGGCAGAAGAGTAAATTAAATTATTAAGTGGTACATTCTGTGGTGTTGCTACAGCAATTGTTATTCTTTGGGTTAGGAAATGATAAAAACTTCTACAATATCCACTTTTTCCAAACTTTGTGGTATTTCAGCTAGAATTAAAAATACATCATTGACTGTTGCTGAACATCTGAGTGTATTGAAACTGGTTTCTAGATTTTGTAAAAGTGAGCAATATTTCAGACAAATATCCAGCTCAATATGTTTTTCCTTGGAGAATTTCTCAATAGTATGCTTGTAGGATTGGAGGCTGAACAACACATTGCTCAACTATCAGTGGGTCATATAAGAAATAAGGAAGGAAATCAAAAAGTTCCTGGAATTTAACAAAAATGAAAATACAACCTATCAGAATCTATGGCTCACAGAAAGGGCAGTCCTAAGGGGAAAGTTTATAACCATGAGTGCATATATTAAAAACACAGAAAGAGCTTTTGCACACCAAATGAAACAGTCACCAGACTCAAGAGGTAGCCCACAGTATGGGAGAAAATCTTTGCCAGCTACTCATCTGATAAGGGACTAATTTCCAATAGGGGACTCATCCAATACAAGGAACTCAAAAAACTCAGCCCCTAAAAGAATCAATACCCCAATGAAGAAATAGGAACATGAATTAAGCAGGACATTCTCAAAGGAAGAAGTACAAATGATCAGTAAATTCATGAAGTTGTGTTCAACTTTCCTGGATGTAAAAGATATGCAAATATAAACAACACTTGCATTTTATCTCACCCCAGTTAGAATGGCCAGAATCAAGGGAAATAACAACAAATGCTGGTGAGGACGTGATGAAACAGGAACACTTACACACTGCTGGTGGGAATGCAAATTAGCACAACCACTATGGAAAGTAGTATGGAGATTCCTCAAAAAACTAGAGATAGAACTGTCATATGATCCAGTGATACTGCTCTTGTGCATCTACCCAAAAGAATGTGAGACAGAATACAGTAGAGACACCTGTACACTGATGTTCATCACAGCAATATTCACAATAGCTAAGCTCTGGAAACAACCCAGATACCCTATAACTGATAAATGGATCATGAAATTGTGGTATATGTACACAAAGGAATATTACTCAGCCACAAGGAATAATGACATGGGGTTTGAAAGTAAATGGATGCAATTGGAGGATATCATGTTAATTGAAGTTAGCCAGGATCAGAAGCACAAAAGATGCATGTTTTCTCTTATATGTGGAAGATAAATCCAAAGATAAACATGTACAAAAAAACCAAGCAAGATCATATACAAACTCAGATCTAGAACACATTTGTAACAGTGGAACTATTCTATGGAACTCAGAGAAAGAGGGAAAGGAAAAGAGAATGACAGAGCAACAGTAATATTTCATAACATAAGATGTGAATGTAGAGGATATAAGGATGCATACTGAACGCTGTTGAAAAATGCAGGGTGGGAGGTAAAGGGGTAAGGGAGAGTAATGGAAGGGGTTGGATGGACCAAAGTAAAGCACACCCACAGTGGGCATACATTGAGACACCTCTTTGAACATCAAATTAAATATTAATAATGAAAATTAAGACTGTAAAATACACACAGTGTATGGGGGGGTTAGTGGTGGGGGGAGGGTGAAGAAAGATTAAGGTGATGGTATATGGTAGATGGACTGCATATATGTATATGAAACAGAACCAAAAAACCTCTTGCAATTGCTTTATGTGGGGGTGGGAAGGGAACTGAGGGGGAGAGATGGTGGTGGAATTGTAAATAATGTACAATATCAGTTTAATCAGAATTGTTACTCTGAATCCCCCCATAATGAATATATCTTAATAAAAAATTTAAAATAAAAAAACAGAAATATTTCAAGTAAATTACCTAATGCTACATCTCAAAATTCAAGAAAAACAAGAACAAGCTAAATCCAAAACAAGCAGAAGGAGAGAAATAATAAAAATAAGGGCTGAAATCAACAAAATAATGAGCCAAGAAACCACACAAAGAATCAATGAAACAAAAAGCTGGTTCTTTGAAAAAAAAGACAATTAACAAGCCCCTGGAAAATCTGATTTAAATGAGGGAAAAGACCCAAATTAATACAATCAGAAACAAAAAAGGAGATAACAACAAACACCAAGGAAATCACCAGGGACTACTTTAAAACCTATATTCAAATAAATTGGAAAATCTAGAAGAAATGGACAAATTTCTAGATACATATTACCTTCCAAAACTGAACCAAGAGGATAATAATCACCTAAACAGATCTGTAACACAAAATGAAATTGAAGCAGCAATAAAGAGTCTCCCAAAAAAGGAAAGTCCAGGAACTGACATATTCTCCACTGAATTCTACCAGACCTTTAAAGAAGAATTGATACCAACATTCCTTAAACTTTTCCATGAAGTTAGAAAGGGAAGGAGCACTGCCAAATTCATTTTATGAAGCCAGCATTGCACTCATCTACAAACTGGACAAGGACACATCCAAAAAAAGAAGTACAGGCCAATCTCCTTCATGAGCATTGATGCAAAAATCCTCGATAAAAATAATGGCAAACCAAATCCAACAACATATGGGAAAGATCATACATCATGACAAAGTCAGATTCATCACAAGGATGAAGGGGTAGTTCAACACACACAAATTATTAAATGTAATACAACACATTAACAGAAGCAAAGACAGAAACCACTTAACCATCTCAATAGTAGCAGAAAAAGCCCTTGATAAAATTCAACAACATTTCATGAAAAAAGCTCTGATGAAACTAGGAATAAAAGGAATGTACCTCAACATAACAAAGGCTATATATGACAAACCTATAGCCAATATCATACTTAATAGGGAAAAACTGAAACCATTTCCCCTAAAATCAGGAATGGGACAAGGGTGCCCACTTTCCACACTCCTATTCAACATAGTCTTGGAATTCCTAGCCAGAGCAATAAGGCAGGAAGAAGAAATAAAATAAAATAAATACAAATAGGTAAAGAAGAAGTCAAACTATTTGGAGATGACGTGATCTTATACCTAAAAGACCCAAAAAATTCTACCAAAAAACTCCTAAGCACCATAAACAGCTTCAGCAAAGTAGCAGGTTACAAAATCAGCTACAAAAACCAGTCACTTTTCTACACACCAACAATGAACAGATTGAAAAAGAATATAGGGAAACAATTCCATTTACAATAGCTTCAAAAAAATCAAATACCTAGGAATAAACTCAACAAAGGATGTAAATGAACCCTATAAGGAAAACTACAAACCACTGAAGAAAGAAATTGATGAAGACTACAGAAGGTGGAAAGATTTCCCATGCTCATGGATTGACAGAATCAATATAGAAAAAAATGGCTCTACTACCAAAAGCAATCTACATGTTCAATGCAGTTCCTATAAAATTTACAGTGATGTTCATCACAGAGACTAAAAAAATCAACCCTAGAGTTCATTTGGAAACACAAAAGGCCAGGAGTAGTCAAGGCAATACTGAGCAAAAAACAAGGCTGCAGGTATCACAATACCTTATTTAAAACTATTCTACAGAGCCATAGCAATAAAAACTGCATGGTATTGACACAAAAACAGTGGAACAGAGTAGAGGACCCAGATATGAATCCATTATGCTATCCCCATCTAATTTTGGATAAAAGTGTCAAAAACCTATGATGGAGAAAAAAACAGCCTCTTCAACAAATGTTGCTGGGAAAACTGGATATCTGCCTGCTGAAAACTGAAACTTGATCCATGTCTTTCACCCTGTGCATGTATCAACTCAAAGTGCATTAAGGACCATAATATCAAACATGAAACCTTGAAGCTAGTACAGCAAAGAGCAGGGAATACAATGAAAACAATAGGCAAAGCCTTTCTCAGTAGAACTAAAGCAGTTCAGCAACTAAGAGAAAGGATTGACAAATGGGACTACATGAAATTAAAAAGCCTTTGCACAACAAAAGAAATGTTCTAAATTGAGGAGACCACCCACAGAATGGGAGAAAATCTTTGCTAGCTATACATCAAATAAAGGACACAGAACCAGAATATACAGGGAGCTCAAAAAACTAAACTCCTCCACAAATCAATGACCCAATAAGGAAATGGGCAACCAAACTAAACAGAACTTTTGCAAAGGAAAAAGTCCAAATGGCTAAAAAACACAATTCCTGGCCACAAAGAAAATGCAAATCAAAACCACACTAAGATTCCACCTCACCCCTGTTAGAATAGTCATCATTAGCAACACCACAAACAACAGGTGTTAACAAGGATGTGGGGAAAAAGGAACCCTCTTACACTGCTGGTGGGAATGTAAACTAGTACAACCACTCTGGAAAAAAATTTGGAGGCTACTTAAAAATCTAAACATTGAGCTACCATATGATCTAGCAATACCACTCTTGGGGATATACCCAAAAGAATGTGACACAGATTACTCCAGAGGCACCTGCATATCCATGTTTATTGCAGCACTATTCATAATAGCCAAGTTATGGAAACAGCCGAGATGATCCACTACTGACAAATGCATTAAGAAACTGAGGATTTTCTTAATCTCCTTTGGAATTAATAATACACAATAATATACAATGGAATTCTATTCAGCCATGAAGAAGAATGAAATCTTATCATTTGCAAATAAATGGATGGAACATCATTCTGAGTGAGGTTAGTCAGGCTCAGAAGACCAAAAATCGTATGTTCTCCCTCATATGCGGACTTTATATCTAGGGCAAATACAACAAGGGGATTGGACTTTGATCACATGATAAAGGGAGAGCACACAAGGGAGGTATGAGGATAGGTAAAATGCCTAAAAAACTAGACAGCATTTGTTGCCCTCAACACAGAGAAACTAAAGCAGATACTTTAAAGCTACTGAGGCCAATAGGAGAAGGGGACCAGGAACTAGAGAAAAGTTTAGATCAAAAAGAATTAACCTAGAAGGTAACACACATGCACAGGAAAGCAATGTGAGTCAACTCCTTGTATAGCTATCCTTATCTCAACTAGCAAAAACCCTTGGTCCTTCCTATTATTGCTTATACTCTCTCTTCAACAAAATTAGAGATAAGGGCAAAATAGTTTCTGCCGGGGGCAGGAGCGGGGGGGGCAGAGAGGGGGCAGGGAGGAAGGGGGGAGAAATGACCCAGACATTGCATGCATATATGAATAAAATAAAAATTAAAAAAAAACACATTAAGATTCCACCTTACTCCTGTTGGAATAGTTACCATCAAGAACACCAAGGAACAAAAAATGTTGGTGAAGATATGAGGAAAAAGGAACCCTAATATACTGCTGTAGGAATGTAAGCTATCATAACCAGTATAGAAAACCATATAGAGGTTCCTTAAAAAGCTAAAAATAGATCTGCCATATGATCCAGCAATACCAATTCTAGGGATACACCGAAAGGGATGTGAGTCAAGTTATTACAAAGGCACCTGCACACCCATGTTTATTGCAACACTATTCACAATAGTCAAGCTATGGAACCAGCCAACATGCCCCACTACTGATGAATGGATTAAGAAAATGTGGTATTTATACACAATGGAATGTAACTCAGCCATAAAGAAGAAAGAAATTTTGTCATTCACAGGTAAATGGATGGAACTGGAGAACATCAACTTAAGTGTAGTTAGTTAGCCTCAGAATGCCAAAAGCCCTCATATGTGAATTACATACCTAAAACAAATGCAGCAATATTATGTGATACAGGTCACACAAAAGAGAGGCCTATGCATGGGAGGGATAAGGCAAGGGAAGGAAACCAAAAACTTGAATGTGGTTGATGTGCTGGAAATCTTAAACTGGCTCAGGCCACCATGGGAAGTGGACTAGGGAGGAGTGAAGAGAACTGGAAGAGGTGAACCAATTGGGATTGTAGTACATATATGCATGGAAACAACACAAAAAAGCTCCCTGTGCAGCTATCTTTATCTCAAATTAGCAAAAAGTTACGGTTCTCTTTTTATCTTTTGTTTTTTTCTCCTACAAAATCAGAGAACAGGGGGCAGAACAGGTTCTGTGGTGTGGGGGTTGGGGTATTGGAACCAGTGGGAGGGGAGAGGAGGCAGGGAAAGTGGTAGGAGGATGAATATGGTGCAAATAATTTACATACATGTATATAAATAAAAATGGTACCTATTGAAACTGTTCCAGGAATTGGTGGGAGGGGATGAAGGAGAGCAGTGGAGGGGCTGAATTCAAATATGATATATTTGAAACATTGTAAGAACCTTTGTAAATACTACAAGGTACCTCCACCCAGCACAATAATAAAAAACATTGTGACTTAAAACAACAGAATAAAATTCAGCCCACAAAAAAGAAAAAAAAAGTCAATATAAAAGTATGCTCAATGCTTATTTAGATATCAGACAGCATTACATGCTGCTCTAAACTTCTTCCTAACACTAAAGATGTTTTTAAAAAGGAAAAGGAGCAGAAGAGGAAGATAAGAAGAGAAAGTGATTGCCTCCACAATGAGGGCAATCATACACAAATAGATTAATTTTGGTGTTACGAGCCCAGGTTTTGACACATGATCTCTTATTATAACAGTTCAAGCTAAACTTAACTACTTGTCATACTTGTCAAGCTTTTAAAGGCCAAGTAATATCATCTTTCTATATACTTCCCAAAATATTGTTCCAATTATCACCCATTATTCAGTAGCGTTAGCACTGTTGGGAGATTGCTAGAGATGCAGTATCTCTAAGACTAACCAAAATGTATAGGATCAGCATCTATATTTTAACAATATGTCTAGTAATTCATGTGTGCATTAAGATTTGTGAAGCAATGGACTGAAATACACCTTTGGTGTAGGAATACCTGCATATGATCCCCAATATTAAAGAACATCAACCATTTATGGATATTACTGCTTAGTGTTCAAGGGAATTACAGGAGGGGAATAGAGTAGCTAGTAAGACTGCCCAAATACAAAGTGCGAATGTCAGCATTTGCCAGGGTAGTTTTTGGTTACTCTATGGTAATAAACAAACTCAGAAATCTCAATGACTCCAGACAATAGAAGTTATTGTTTTTGGATTTTTGTTTGTTCTTACACATATTAGAACTCAGTATAAGCCAGGTGATCTCACATATTATAGCATTACCTACAAAAAAAAAATCACCATCCAAGGCCACTGAGATAGGAAAAGAAAATAGAAGTAACTCACCAGCTCTTTGTAACCTTAGTGTAGAAACAATAGATTTCACTCTTGTTTATGAACCATTGTTTAGAAGTTGAAAAGTGGAGTACATGAATATGTAGTAAGCTCTGCTCCAATCTCCCTAAATGACTGATTTTTATTTGGTACGCATTTTCATGTTTCTCCTATGGCAAGTCAGATTCATTGGAGACCACATGCTTGGGGTGTTCTTTTCATTCTTTCCCCAACTGGATAACTGCTCAATGACCTGTTATTTCCATATTTTCTGCTTTATTGGACTGCGGCCCAGCTTGTATGGGCCTCCAATGGATTACATAAGTGCAGGTGTTTTTCCTTGTGAGTTGGTAAGTATAAGTGATCAAGATGTCCTTCTCTAGCTACCTGCAAATGCTAAGTTTTCAGCTCTTTCCAATACTCCCTGACTAAGAAAGTTAAACTGACCTCATATTTTCTTAATTTACCATTAGGACTAAAAACATGAATATGCTAATATCCACCTCCCATCACCATTCCAGATAATTCAGATTTCCCTAGGCCAGGCTATCTGTACAGTCTTCCATGTCCCCATGCTCACTGTATGGGTCTTGAATGCTGTCCTCCAGGATCTTTATCTCTTGGGAAATAAATTCCAGAGGGATTTCTAGCTGGAACAAGACAGAGACTGGCCCCACTTGCATTGTCTCCTGGATGCCAGCTGCTTGGCAACATAGCAGTCTTCAGACATACTAGACATCAAGGAGGCATCTGAACAATGATTTATATTCAGTTTCTTTTGCACTAAGTCAATTAGATAGCAAAATGTTAAGCAGGGATTAGAACCCACGTTAGCTGCTTCTAACTCCTAAACAAACAGTTTCTAACAGGCTCTAGTGAGTTACTTCAATTTCAGTATCAAGAACAGGCTCATGGAAGAGGGTAAAAGTTGGCATCATGAAAGAAAGTGAACCACATCAATATATAAAGCACCATAGGGCAGAGATAGAGGAGGAGGGTGTGAGAAGGGTGAAGGGAGGTCCAACCATATGGATAATCGGAGGCATGACTATGATTTCATATTTGTCTATTGCCTACTTCAAACCTTAGACCACAGGGTTATATGGATGGGGGTAAGATTTATTCCTGTTGAGTTTCTGGAAGGGCTAATTGAAAGGGTCAAGAGGTCCTGCAGGAGGGATAGGTCAGGAGACCCAATGCCTCAATTCTTCTAGAAGTCTGCCTAGATCTCCCCACACACATGAACACCTCTACTTCTACCCAGGCCATAGCTATCCTAAAAATTTCATTCAGACAAGAAGGGTACCACTCCATCCATATACCAAGAAAAATGTAAGAGAAGCCTTGGAACAACTGATGTTCCATTCAATCTGGAAATACTGACTGAGCCAACATTTATCACAAAACTAGTCATATTCTGGATCCAGACATACAGCCTGGCAAGGATACACCATCTCATTCAAATACATTGAAGAGAATAGCCATTGTGGTTAAGAGGTTGATCTAGTTACTCAGATTCTTACTGAATACTGACCAGCTCAGCAAACCTTAATGCACACTCGTAGTGCAGTTCAGAGTCATTACTCACCCCAGATCTGTGACCATTTAAAATCAGTGACCTCCAACAGAGTGTTTAAACACATTACAACACCATCTTTGGCCTGCAGACACTACCCCTTTTCCAACCCCTCTTCTGTAACCGAAGAAACCATCTGCTTATACTCTTTTGGCAGCTTTTGGTTTAAGTAGAGGGCAGAGAAGACATAAATTACTCAGAAATTCCAGTTCAATAACAGACTTTTCAGTTTGTTGTGGTTTATCTATAAATACTTCAGGCCACACCACAAATGCATCTTGTTAGAACAACTCTAAATCTTGATAAGAACATGTGGCAGGACTATAGTGAATATTTTGAGATTCTATTGACTACTTAAGGTAGTGCCCACCTTTGAGCTTACCAAAGAGAAAGATATTAGAACAACTTTTTTAGACATTCTCTAACCTGTCTTGATCTACATCAAATATATGCTGCTTTCTCAAGAGTATAACCACTGAATTGATTCTGTGCTGCACTTGAATTTCTTATATAAAAATGGGAAAAATATACTAATATATTAGTTAAAATTATCATTTATAACAGTGCTTAATTTACATATATGGTACTGTGTGAAGACTGTTCAATTTATAATCTGAAGTATGAGAGGAATAAAGAGGGAGAAAAATACTAAGAGACAAAACTCTTGGTATGAATATAGTTTCAACAAAAAAGAAACAAAGTTTTTCCAAATAATAAATACTTACACTGTTAATTAAATCTTTCATAAATATTAAATTTCCTTTTGCTCTCCTCATGCTAAGTTAACACTGAGAATGTAGTAGTGGACAGTAGAATATAAAGACACCGAAGAAGTAGAAAATAGAATGAGTGAGGCAGGAGAGAGCAGGGCTGCAGAGCTTGGCAAAAGCCAGTTTGAGAACTTTATCCACTGTGTTGAATGCTTTTGGAGGAAGTGATATTTAAACTTAGGGACTTGCACTTGCTAGATCAGCATTCTACCTGGAGCTTCACCCCCAGTCCTTGACCTCTTAATTGGCATTCAGTAGATACTTTTCATTTGATTATATTTCTGGTAGATGGTGAAAATTATGTGATGACATGGGCAAGGAAGAATATGAAGAGAATGAAACAGAAAAGTTAGAAGCAAATCCATTTTTCTAGTGTTTCATTGCAGGTGATATAGAAATATGAGAATAGAGTCCTAAACATGGAAGGATATTATGAATTCTTAATAGTCAATTCAGATAAAAATATATTTCTAAAGTTATATTCCTTGAGAGCTATTATAAACAGGCAACTAAATGAATCGGTTCATGTTTAACAAATACATATCTTGAAAAAATACAGATTTCATTTTTAACTTGGCAAAGCAGTTTTGCAGATGTCAATGAATAACTCAGAAAAATCTCACCAACAAAAGAACCATTACACAGAAAAGAGAAATTCCAGAGGAATAATGGAAGGAGCACTTAGTAAAAAAAATAACAATTTTCAGTATATTTAAATACATATTTAGACTCCTCAGCTGCATTTTTGTCTGCATAAATGAAATGACTGAATTGAAGATTCCCATAAGAGTTTATGTAGACTCTTAGTATTAAATAAGTAAGAAGAGATAAACTACTTTGCTGCTGTTCTCAATGAACAAAGTAAGCCAAAAAATCCAAGTCACAATCATTTCTAATCATCTGAAATTTATGGGAAATAACATTTTTCAAGGTTGTACTCATACCTGACAATTGTAATCACTAAATTGCAAGATCTTTGGAAAGAGACTAAATGCTTTTCCTCAGTCTACGACATAGCCATTAATATCATAGATTCTGCAGGCATATTGCTAAGGCTTAAAATCTGATACTTCCATTTACCAACCATTGCCCCACTTTGTGACTCAATTTCTTATCTATGAAATAGGGGAGAAGTACTAATCACAGCACCTACATTCTATGGTGTGAAGGATGACGTAGGTATACTGGGCACTGCTTACAAACTTGTCTAACACTGGTGAGAACACACACACCCTAAATTATGTAAAGCAGGTCTGATATTCCAGATAAGAAGCAAGGGACAACAGAGGCCTAAGATTTATTGTAAGCTGATTCTCCCCAAGTTTCAAGAAAGCTGTGCAGGGCAGACAGAGCTTCACTTGCACATCCTCTATGTGTATCAAAACTGAAGGACTGCAGAAAGCAGCATGCCCTGAGGTTTTTTTCCTCAAAGTGCCATGTGACTTATTGGCCTAAAGTTCTGAAAGACATCTCTTTAAAGGGAAAACTAGAACAAGACCGGGGCTGCTCAAAGCAGTCCTCTGTGTCTCAGCACAGCATCTTCCAAGCATCTTCTACAGTTATTTTCTAGAAATATAACCAAGAAACAGTTGAGAGCTGGTCAGTCCAACATTACTGGGAGAACTGTCCTGCAGATTATTGGAAGGAGTAAATGTGCTTAGCACATTATCAAAGTTATTAGATAAGAGTAACCCTCATCTCTGGAGAGCATTGGTGATCATTAAAATAGAAATAACAAGTGAAAAATGGGAATTCTAAAGGGAAATGAGATAAAAATGAAGACAGGATAAGGGAAAAAGGAGATGGTAGCATTTAGGTTTATGTGTGTGAAATAAGGAAAAAAGAAAATGGTAATACCCCTTCTAGGAAAGAAAAAAGTGATTGGAGTAACAATGATATAACACATTCATTTTATTCTCTGGTCCTTTCTGTTGGAATTCATATGGGCACACTATGATTACCTACCATTTTAGAAATAATGCTCTAATTAAGATAAAATTTAATAAAGTTATTGCACTAAATGCATAACACAATTCATTATGTAACTGACCACTAACATTACAGTATGAGTTAAATCATTCCATCCCCTGTAAGTCAGGGCACCTATTTAACAGTAATTACTAGACAACAATCAATATAAAGGAAAGATATTGTTTCTGAACTGTATCACACATCTTGGAAGCGTCTTCATTTATTTTTATCTTCATTGCTACTCAAGATAGTGGTTAGAAATCAGTTCATGTTGCAAAAGTCCACAGGGATAAAGGTCAGATCATGAAATTCCATCACCAGAGGTCTTCATTGACAGCTGAGGCACCAAGAGAAAAATCATGCATTAAAGAAGAAATATTATTGGAGGTTGGGAGTGGAAATTAGGATGGATCTGGTTATTTCATTTGTCAGTTCTACGGTATAATAAGGATGGTCTGGATATTTGTACTTTTACTGACGCTGAGATCTATCAATGATGACAAAGAATGACTAGAAGCTTCAGCTCAAGATCTGTTATTTCTTTTGGTAATCCAAAATTAAGTTCTGAGTGCCTTTCAGTGTGTTGAGTTTTGTCTTCTTATCATCTGACTCTCTGCAGTTTCTACATTCCATAGGGAAAAAAACATTCAGGCGTCCATTCCTCTTAATATTAATGAAAACCCTGTTCTTCATAACATTATCACCACCTTACTTGGAAAAACATCTTAACACATATATATATATTTATATATATAAAAAATTTTATATGGTACTCTTGGTGTCCATGGTCTTGAGACAACTGCTGATACTCCAAGAAGTAGAGCGCTGACATATGAAGATCAAGCTGATTTAAACCAGTCAACAATTGAAGAAATTATCAAGGTTCTTCAAATGATAATGCTTTAAGTTTTAAGGCATAAAAAATGATTGGGAAAAACTGCTTGAAACTATAGAATACTTTGTAAAATTGATATTTTTCATGATGCTACTGCAAAAGTCAAAGTTTAATTTAGAACATCATGTGATTCTATCATACTTCTATTTGGTCTTAGTGTAGTACATATATATTTATACATAATGCTTAAAGCATTGTTTTAAGAACTAATAATTAATGCAACTTGTAACCCAGATTTTTAAAATGTAAGATAAAATTACTTTTAGGATTAGTTTTATTTTTCAGGATAAAATTCAATTACAAACTCTCCCCTATAGCATTTACTATGAAAATTTGTCTTTATTTTAAGGGATTCACTTTTGCCTATATTTTATGCTAAGTTACATTGTACAACAAGACTTTGTATATATGTATGAGTGTATATATCATGATGTATTATACTACAAATGCTGGTTATAATTTTTGCTGTATCTACTTTCCTGATTGTGTGCTACATTTAATTATGACTACAAGACAATTTTTTGCAATTTCTAGAGAGATTCAGAAATAATTCAGTCAACTAGAGACTATCTAGTATTTACCTTTCAAGAAGATATAATGATAATTTAAGATAAAACACAAAGAAACTTTCGATATCTTATATCAGAACAAAAGTCATCCAGTACTAAAGAAATGTGTATTCCTAAAACATAACTTTCTGCTTTAAGCCTCCTAAGTTGAAAAGAATACCACAAAACCAATCAAAGTAGGTAATGTTGATACAGTGCATCTTGGAGTTAGTGGAGAACACATGGAATTTCTGAGGGTCACTATATCAACACTAGGCTATTTAAATAGTAAGTATCAACCATACTCTTAGAGATCACTGCATATATGCGGGTGCTTAAGTTCATGTTCAAGTGTGAGTCTAAGATGACAGAGGAATTTTGGGTAAGTTACTGCAACTAAACAAAAAATGATGTATTAGTAGCCATTTCCATAGCTGTCTTACTTATGTTCTAGCTTTCTATTTGGAATTGAAAGGTTAGAAATTGGTTCTTTTGATCCCTGATGTGATGATAAACTCTGACATATCTTTTTTAAAGATCTGCCTTATAATGTTATTTTTCACATTAAGGTTGTTCCTCAGTACATCAATATCTTTTGTTTTGTTTTTTTCTGAGTAGAATTGCTTCATCTCAGTATTCCATGTTTGGAAAGTTTGTGCAGAGCCCTGCTGTAGCTGATAAACTCACCCTTCCATCTACTACTGTTTGTTCAACACCAGAACAGATAAAATGACTTCAAAGTGTTCTCAAAGCCCTAACAGCTTAAGACCATACTGCCAACTCTGTCATCTCTTTAGAGAACTCATTGTCTTTTAGGCTTGGCTTAAAAACCTTAATAATTTGTCAGAATTTTGAAACTGACTGAGAGTTAATGCACATTTAAGATAGCTTGACTAGTGTTGTGTCAAGTACTTTGCAACCTACACAGCTACAGCGGGGAAACAAATAGACAATCAAACGGGGTAAGTTGTAAGGCACAACAATGAACAGTAAATAAATTGTATCTACTCTTTCAATTCAGTGTAAGAATTAGTTTTCAAAGCACATCCAATAGCAATTTAATAAACTCTTCTTTCCCAAAATAGCAATAAGGACAGTGGGGAGAAAAAGAGAATGTGAAGAGGGACGTACTTAAAAACGGAAAGGCCACTTTGTTAGCTGTTTTTGTGCCTAGAGAATTGTGGGCAAATTGTGGATGAACAATTAAATTGTATTTTATATCAGTTAAAACCTTTGGCAGGCAGCTGATGTCTGCTGACTAAAGGTACCTATAGTGATATACTGTGGGCTATAACAAATAATGAAAGGAAATTCTTTTTAAAATCAGCCCAAATAGATGATGAAACATAGCTACAGGTTTTGAAATCAAGAATTTATGAGTGGTCTCTTTGGGTCTCCATCAGCAGGATCAACTAGCTCCAATCTTGCTTAGTTTTTATTTCATAGCTCAGAAGTCATATTTTAAGGTGAGAAAACAGGTGGTTTAACATGGATTGTGGTCCCTTTTCATCAACTAGGGTAGACCAATGGGTTAACAGCCACCTTGCATCCTATCCAATGGAATAGAGTCATGAAAAAAACCACCTCCCTCTGATCAGTGGGAACAATAGATATTGAATATTCAACCAAGCAAATGTCCACAATAGTTCAAACTGAGACAAATAGAAAAAAATTAAGCAAACTTGGACAATTTAAAAATTTAGCCTCAATTGAAGCAAGAGTATTCTCTTGGTAAGAAAAAGAGAATAGAAAAGAAATAATTTCACTGATTACTTAGTGAGAACAAATTGCAAAATTCATTTTCAAACAATTCTGATTAGCTTCATAAAGTCAGGTTGTGAAGGATCTTCTGAGGCATTTAACAAACAATTCCTGAACTTGGTGGGTACCACTGGCTACTGCAATCAAAATTCTGATGCCCAACACAGATAAACCAGGCAAACAAGATCACTTATAGCATCTTGCTCTGTCTTGACTTCTTTCTGCTTGTTTGGGTTACCTGTGATTTGTTCAATTGTGCTCACAGCAGCACTGTGACCCAAAGGAAGATGAAAGAGCTCTCCTATTACTCAAGTAGTATTGGAAGAACTAGGGCATGAACCCTCATGTTTTCTGTCTCCAACTCCAATTGTTCCACTAAAAGAAAAGGGTCTCTTCTAGTACATATAAAGAAGAAAGTTATATGATCATAGAATAAACTCAAATGAAAGAAATCTACCAGTAATTTCCACTGACAAATAGGAGAAGAAATTAGAGGACATGCTTGACAAACAGAGTAGGGAACCAAAGTAGGAAAATAGCAAAGTCTTGTCTCTGTTTTTGCAAACTGAATCCTAGCAACATCTTTTAAACTGTATATTAATCACAGTTTGTGACACCATCAAAGAAGACATTATATCTTAAATAGTGTTACTTGAGGAGTAGGTTGATCATACGAAATTGCTTTTTTAGCGTAAGGCTAATTTTAGTTTTCTACAAAATATACTATTTCTCATCTTTTAATGTTGTGATCTTTTCAATACTATAACACTATAATGACAGTGTTTTAACTATACCCGTATTTCCATAGTTCCACCATAGGAGACACAATGTTGGACAAGAGAGTGACCTTTAGGGTCAGGTAGAGGTTGTTCTTTCCTTGCTCTGTCACTCATGCTTGTTGTGACTTCAGGCATGTCACTTAACTTCATTCAGTTCCTCATCTGGAAAACTGGAACAATAAGCGTGCATGAGTATGTAATAAAATGCTTAAGACAGTATCTGAAACATGTTAAGCATCACAAAATATTGGTTATAAGTTTATGAAGCTGTTTCAGGAGTCATTATTTTACTTATGAATCACAAATAGTACTCTATATTTTCAATGCTATAGCAATTTGGGGGCCTAATTAGATAACATATGCAAAACTCTTTTGGAAAATTTTGTCATTTTGATTATGAAACCTTAATAGTAAACAAAAACACTGACCTTGATCTTACCTAAATTTATCTTCTCTCTAACAAAGACACATGTAAGAAAAACAAAGAGTAAGAGAGATATACACCAAAAAGGTTGTTTCTCTGCACTCCTTGTCTACTGAGTAAGATCCTCATCAAGTCAGACTACTGTGATCTATAATATTATTCATAACCTCTTCCAAGGGAGAAGACAAGGACGTGGATAGGCATTTAAGCATTTGAGAGCATATTCAGATGAAAAATGCCTAGAAGCAAGAGGGGGTGGAGAAAGAGAGTGAAGGCGGGGGCAGGGGGAAGAAATGACCCAAACAATGTATGCACATGTGAATAATTAAATTAAAAAAAAGAAAGAAAATTGTCCTATGATTTAAAGGTCTGCTATGTTGGAAACTTAAGCCCCAGTAGTTGTGTTGAGATATGTAGCCTAACAGGATGTATTTAGGTTATAAGAACTCTATCTTCATGAATAGATTAATGCCATTATGAAAAAGTGTCTATGAAATGGGTCTTCTCTCTTGCATGTTTCCCTACAACCTTCCTCCATGTGATGATGCACCAAGAAGGCCCTGAACACATGCTGTCATATTGATCTTGGATTTCACAGCCTCTAGAGTTGTAAACCAAGATATTTCTGTTAATTATAAATGTCCAAGTCTGTGGTATTTTGTTATAGTACCACAAATGCCTAAGATAAGCCCCTTCCCAAAACTTATGTTCAAAAACCAAGTCATTTTTTAGAAAAGCCTGAAACCACAGGGCTACATATGTTCTAAATAGAATGTATGTCATAGTGATATAAATGGAATATTTTCTGAATCCAAATAAGAATGAATATCTCTAAAATCAACATAAAACACAATAACTTGTACAATATAGCAATGATACACGAAGTACAAAAAGTCGATGTCAAAAGATAAGGAGCAGTTTGTGTCAACCCACAAACATTGTACGTAGTGACCATGTTGCTGGCTGTCTCAGTTGTTGCATCAAATTTCTCTAGGCAGGTGGAAAGAACCCTTCACAGTGTAGAATTGTCTTTTAACATTGTCTTTTCGTAATAATTGGATGTATGTGTCTATCAGAAATAACCAGTAGAGTTACTTAGACAAATACTGCTTAAACGCCAAATTAGTCTATTGGTGTCCTAATTTCCATGTCATATGTAGGTAGCTTTAATCAGTGTATTAGTGATCAATTAACATCTCATTATGACTAATAAAAACGATTCACACCTGTGAGATGCTACCTGAAGTAGCCTATTGCTTCTTCCTACATTTGTTTCCTTGCGGCAGTATCTTAGTTCAACTAGGATCCTCATTTTATAGATTAAAAGACAAGTGGTAGCAAAGATAAATAAAGCAGAGATCTTTAGCCTGTACTTTCAATTTACACCATTACATAAACATCAGAAACAAAATAAAATGGAGGGAAAGGAAGGAAAAGAAAAAATGAAGGAAGAGAAGAGACTTTTAGCC
Organism: Castor canadensis; assembly: GCF_047511655.1. NCBI lineage: Eukaryota > Metazoa > Chordata > Mammalia > Rodentia > Castoridae > Castor > Castor canadensis. Next base: position 101,372,270 of record NC_133392.1, on the reverse strand, counting down.
TTATACATTCTCAATAAAATATTTTCCCTCAGGTCTTACTAAGATAAAGAACAAAGAGCTGAAACCTCTATGGTCAGAACACTCATAATTTCTGTGCCTCTTTGGCTTTTATTTCAGTGTTCTTGATTGAAGCCAGAAGATTCTCCACATATTAACTTCAGAGCAAATTCTATTGTCCTCTAGACCTGAAAGTGACCACTAAGAGTGATCGCATTCTGTCACTCAGGCCAGTGATTTAACTGATTATATGGGCAAAAGGCAGTTTAAGCATAGCAATGAGATTTGGACCAAGTCTAAACAGGCTGTATGAATTCAAACATATATTACGAGTTTAATACTTTCCATCTCTAACCTGCAAAACAACCAGTCACAGAAGAATAAAAGAAAACTGTGTATCCTGTAAATATCTTTTTCCACAAGTAAGAAAAAAATTGCAATCACTTTAAGGCTTAACATTCTTAGTTTAGTCAGGTAAAATTGCTTAGCATATCTCAGCACTAATTATAGTAATTTAGTCTCTCTCATATAAGTAGGTTTCAGGGGAACTTTAATCAAAGGAGAGTGAAGCTGTACAAATACTTTGATTTTTACTGTTTGTATCTTTTTTTCAGTACTTCATATCCATTTCCATTTCTTTTAGTTCAAGAATGGCTAAGTTTTAACCACTGCAATGAGTACCCATTATCAGTATAAGTCAAAAGAGGATTACTCTACAATAATAAATGCTATAAAGAACAAGCTATTCCCAGTTGAAATTTTCTCTTTGTGGGACTAATAAAATCACAATTTTCTATCAGTTGAAATTGCATAGCATAGAGGGTAGAGTGGTATAAATATCAAAGTTCTGTCCCAGGGTGGAAAAATTCATTTTAATAGCCACATAAGAGAATTGTAAGTGAGAGTTTAATATACTGTACTTTTAGCCAAAGTTATGTGCATACATATGTACATATACATATGTGTGCTCATTTATGTTAATATATGTAGGTACATATATATGTATGTGTGTATACACACAAATTATATATAAATATTACATGCAGTAATTTGTATATATACATAAATTTGGTCTGCCTGGTTTGGATTGGTAATATGAAAAAATCCTGCCACAGCATCCTAGTAGAAATTGAAATCTTCCACTGTGTCTTGCAGTTTTCTGCTCTAAATGCACACTGAACATTTCTACCCCAGGAAACAGTCTCTTGGGTGAAGAGATCATGAGCTCCATTCTCTGCTTCCTTTATAGATCTTTAGTAATTCTGAAAACCACAGAAAGAATATCATATCCATATGATCAATCTTAAACCAGAAAGAGAAAACATTGTTAGAGTGCACAGAACTGCTCCTGAACTTACACCAGTGTAAAATTAACATGTCAAATCTTCAGCTGCTCAGACCCACTATGAAAACAAAGAAAATATTCTTAGTTGCTCCTCTTAGTGAAATTTACTTAGGGTCAAGTTTTTGCATATTTTCAATGAAAACTTTCAGCCAAATGTTGCTTTGTAATTATTCATAAAGATAATGAAATTAGTGAGTATGCAGAATTTAAAATACATATCAGTGGAGTCAATGTATATTCATTTATTGTATAAACTTGAAGTTCTCATTTCTGGCTATATTCCCACAATCATAAATGACAAAGCAATGCATTTTCTATGTACTTCAAAAGTAAAACTATAACAATCCACCAAACAAGAATTTGTAAGAATAGAATTTATAAACACAATACATACAACTGTATTCATGCAGATCTTTAGAATAAACCTTCAAAACCTTAGAAAATATTAATCATCTATCATAAACATTGAAGATAAGTATAATGAAATTAATATAAAAGCATGTAAAATTAAGTCAATTTATATGGCTCACATTTACCAGAAAATAAAAGATTTTCATCATAGAAAATTCATAATGACTTCCATAAATATTGGGAAACAATTGGTAATGTTTTTTTAAAGTAATCTTTATTTTTAGCATATATTTTGAATTTTTCCCAAATATATCTCATATAATTTTCTAAAATAATCAATAAAGAGGAATTTGTACTGAGAGGTTTATACCAAAACAAAAAGGAATATGTCATTGGGTTATATCATGTTTATATTAAAACAGAGGTTTCTAACAGACCCAAAGTACCCAGAATACATGTTCATTAACAAAAGGACATTATCACATTCTTTTAGTGTTACAGAAAATCTTATATATTTTTGCTTTTTATCTCTCCTCTTCCAGCAATATATATATATATATATATATATATATATATATCCAAAGGTAATCTATGTTCGGGCACACACTCTCAGTCATGTTTCAAAGATAACTTCGGGTTAACCACACAATTCTCTTTGTGAGTCTCTGAACATATCTTTTATTGATGTTCCTCTGGACTGAGTTTATCTCTGCCTTTCCTCATCTTGGAACACTTTCCAAATACCCCTGTTTCCTCCATCCCAATGTGGTCTTTATAAATGCTGTCCAATCTCCAAAATCTAACTGTTGATGTCTGCAGTCATCATGAGCAGAAGTTAATCACAATGTCCTTGAGGTCCTTAACATTGTATTTATTCTTCACTTTTGACACCTGTCACTTCCTGCATTTTGTTAGGGTAATTTTGGAACACATTTTTCTTCTGCCTATGTGGTGAAACTATTTATATCAGGAATAACACGTTAGTAAACAGTGACTAAATTTAATTCTCTGCACAAAATGGATAGAGCATGTGAAAATACGTGCTTGTCTTTTATTGTTAAATGTATTCCTCCCCAATATCACAATTATTCCCCAGGAGTAAATGAATTCTGAAGTACAGTTCATGAACCTGTGTGCTTAATATTTTTTCTTATGAACTTTCCTTTTGAAATTGCCAGCAAAAGCACTGGAGTCAAATTTGTGTTCCTTTTCTAGAGTACACTTAGAAAGCCACAGAGTAGATTATTTCTCTTCCTCCCTCTACTAAATTGTTAAGTAAATTAAAATTTTATAAACTTATCTAGATGAATAATCAACTTTCTTGACAAATTGTAATCTGTTTTCAATATGAAGAATACTTGGAATCTCCACATCACTATTTTGTTTGCTGCTGTATACACTTAGCGCTTAGAACAACGCCCAACTCACGGAGTTCCAGATCACTGCCCAACTCACGGAGTTCTAGATCACTGCCTCTGAATCTCTACTCAAACATTTCTTAGATTTCATTGAAAGCTTGCCTTTGTTTAACTACCTCTTGTTTATTTTCCTTTCCCTTAAAGAGCAGTGCTCTTATTTCCCTGTTCTCTTAGATTATGTTTTGTGGTTCATCATTCTATTTCTCCCTTGCATATGTCCTCAATTCACTCCACTTTATAAACCAGGCTAAACTCAACCCTTCATAAACCCAATTCTCTTCCTGTTGCACTCCTGCTTCTGAGCATGTGGGAATGACTGGAGAACACACCTGTGTGTCATACTGAGTTCTTCCATTTTTAAATCCATAATCTTGAATCACTAGTAGAACACAGTGCCAAAAATGAGCAGTCCTGCTCTGACATATTTTCCTTTTATTTTGCACTTGTTCCCCTTCAAACGGGAGCTATATTTTACCCTACCCTCTGAATACCCCGTTACATTGGAAAAACTGCTTACCTGTCTATGGCCTATTACACAAGAAAAATAGAAACAGAAAGCCTTGGGAGGTTGTCTGTCATCGTCTGGCATTTGAGTCAAGTAACTGTAATCCTCAAAATTAATACTTATTTGCTTGGGTGGCAAAATAATACATAGCATTAGAAGACAATTGTTAGATGGGCTTGGGTTTAAACCATGACACCATTTTTTTAATAATTGCCCAAACATTTTCATATTATCTAAATCTTTAAAGCCTGAATTTTCTCATCATAAAATGGAGATAATAATATTTGAGTCATAAATAATTATCAAGATATTAATGAGTAATTATAAAATAGCCCATGTCAGTGCACTTGTCTTAGTCTCATACTGCTTTGCATTTCCCACAGAGAAAAACATGACAAAAACTCTGTAATTATGAGCTAGCACACCAAAAAAAGAAACAAATAATGAAACAAATTTACTGAAGCATTCAAACTGTGTTCACATTATCTCATTTTGAAATTTTAACTTTATTGGAAACTACTCTACAGTGCAATCTGAGAAGTAACTATAAACTATAAATCAGTAAAATTTAAATAGTACATAAAACATGTGATAGCAATTATGTACCATGTGGTATCTTGATACATGTATACATTGTATGAACCTTAAATTAAGTTAGACACATCTTTCTCCTCAAATAGTTACAATTTCTTTTTTTGTTGTTCATTTATTCACATGTGCATACATTGTTTGGGTCATTTCTCCACCCTGTACCCCGCCCCAACCCTTCTCTCCCCGCCCTCCACCCCCAGTTCCAGGCAGGTCCCGTTCTGCCCTTATCACTGATTTTGTTGAAGAAAAGACATAAGCATAATAAAGAAGACAAAGCATTTTTGCTAGTTGAGCTAAGGATAGCTATACAGAGAGATTCCTACTATTGCTTTCGTGTACCCATGTGTTATGATGCATGTTGATTTAACTCTAAAAGATCTTCATGTTGGTTCCTGATCCCCTGCTCATGATAACCTATCATTTCAAGGTTTCTGTATTAGTTCCTCTGTAGTGGGGACATCAAACCTTTCATGTTTTGGGTTTTCTACCTATTCCTATATCTCCCGTATGTGCTCTCCCCTTGTCTTGTTATCCAAGTCTTCTGAGCCTGGCTGACCTCGCTCAGAATGATGTTCTTCAGTTTCATCCATTTATCTGCAAATGATAAGATTTCATTTTTCTTCATGGCTGAATAAAATTCCATTGTGTATAAATACATTTTTTTGATCTATTCATCAGTAGTGGGGCATCTTGGTTGTTTCTATAACTTGGCTATTGTAAATAGTGCTGCAATAAACATGAGTGTGCAGGTGCCCCTGGAGTAACCTGTGTTGCATTTCTTTGGGTATATCCCCAGGAGTGGTATTGCTGGATCATATGGCAAGTCTATGTTTAGACTTTGAAGAAGTCTCCAATTTTCTTTCCAAAGTAGTTGCACCTGCTTACATTCCCACCAGCAGTGAATTAGGGTTCCTTTTTTCCTATATCCTCTCCAATACATGTTGATGGTGGTGTTTTTGATGATGGCTATTCTAGCAGGGGTGAGGTGGAATCTTAGTTTGGTTTTGATTTGCATTTCCTTTATGGCCAGAGATGGTGAGCATTTTCGAAGTGTTTTTTGGCTACTTGAATTTCTTCTTTTGAAAAAGTTCTGTTTAGTTCAGTTGCCCATTTCTTTATTGGTTCATTCATTTTAGAAGAGTTTAGTTTCTTAAGTTCCCTGTATATTCTGGTTATCAGTACCTTGCCTGATATATACCTGGCAAATATTTTTTCCCACTCTGTAGGTGGTCTCTTCAGTTTAGAGACCATTTCTTTTGTTTTGCAGAAGCTTTTTAATTTTATAAAGTCCCATTTATTCATCTTTTCTCTTAGTTGCTGAGCTGCTGGGGTTCTATTGAAGAAGTCTTTGCCTATCCCTATTTGTTCAAAAGTGTTTCCTACTCTTTCCTATAGTAATTTCAGAGTTTCAGGTCTGATATTTAGGTCCTTGATCCATTTTGAGTTGATACTAGTACAAGGTGATAGACATGGATCTATTTTTACTTTCTTGCAGACCACTTTTCCCAGCAACATTTGTTGAAGAGGCTGTTTTTTCTCCATCCTATATTTTTGGCATCTTTGTCAAAAATGATGTGGGTATAGTTGTGTGGATTCATATCTGGGTCCTCTATTCTGTTCCACTGGTCTTCATGTCTGTTTTTGTGCCAGTACCATGCTTTTTTATTGCTATTGCTTTGTAATATAGTTTGAAGTCAGGTATTGTGATACCTCCAGCATTGCTGTTTTTGCTGAGTATTGCTTTGGCTATTCATGGTCTCTTGTGTTTCCAAATGAATTTTAGGGTAGATTTTTCAATCTCTGTGATGAAAGTCATTGGGATTTTGATGGGAATTGCATTAAACATGTAGATTGCTTTTGGTAGTATAGCCATTTTTACTATGTTGATTCTACCGATCCATGAGCACGGGAGATCTTTCCATCTTCTGTAGTCTTCCTCGTTCTCTTTCTTCAGGAGTTTGTAATTCGGCTTGTAGAGGTCATTCACATCCTTTGTTAAATTTACTCCTAGGTATTTGATTTTTTTTGAGGCTACTGTGAATGGAAATTTTTCTATGTATTCTTTCTCAGTTTGTTCATTGTTGGTGTATAGAAAAGCTAGTGATTTTTGTAGGTTAATTTTGTATCCTGTCACCTTACTGTAGCTGTTTATGGTGTCTAAGAGTTTTTGGGTAGAGTTTTTTGGGTCTGTAAGGTATAGGATCATATCATCTGCAAATAAGGATATTTTGACAGTTTCTTTACCTATTTGTATTCCTTTTATTTATTCTTCTTGCCTAATTGCTCTGGCTAGCAATTCCAGCACTGAAATTGAAGCTGCCATCAACAGCCTCCCAAAAACAAAAAGTCCAGGACCTGATGGATTCACTGCTGAATTCTATCAGACATTTAAAGAACTAATACCAACTCTCCTTAAACTGTTCCATGAAATATAAAGGGAAGGAACACTGCCTAACTTATTTTATGAAGCCAATATTGCTCTCATTCCAAAACCAGACAAAGACACATCAAAAAGGAGAACTACAGACCAATTTCCCTAATGAATATTGATGCAAAAATCCTCAATAAAATAATGGCAAACCTAATCCAACAACACATGAGAAAGATCATTCACCATGACCAAGTTGGCTTCATCCCAGGGATGCAGGTGTGGTTCAACATATGCAAATCTATAAATGTAATACAGCACATCAATAGAAGCAAAGACAAAAACCACTTAATCATCTGAATAGATGCAGAGAAAGCCTTTGACAAGATCAAACACCCCTTTATGATAAAAGCTCTAAGAAAACTAGGAATAGAAGGAATGTACCTCAATATTGTAAAAGCTATATATGACAAACCTATAGCCAACATCATACTTAATGGTGAAAAACTGAAACCATTTCTCCTAAAATCAGGAATGAGACAAGGGTGCCCACTATCCCCACTCTTATCATTTCTTTATGGTGAAAATATTAACACTTCCTTCTTATAAATCAGTTAATTTTGAGAGGGCCAGAGAGATAAGGAAGAGTGCAGCAATTGCCCCATTATACAGAACCTGGAATTTCTCTACATCGCTGTCAGTTACTGTTCCATATACTACTATTGTCTTACAATAGGGTGTGTCTAGTGTATATTGCACTTTTCTTACCTAACTATATAGTATGGGTAACAAAGCAGTCTATTATTTCCTTCCCGGTCAGTAATTACCCAGGATAGATGCTTCTAATAATGGCAAGATGAAAGATGGGCACAAAGGCCCCCTTCAGTGACTCTTGAAAACTTGGTCACTTAGAAAATGTTATCAATGAGGAGATTTGGAGGCCATCATTCAAATCCTGGTGTCTAATGTTACCATATTGTGAGAGGCAACTTTAAAAGAGAGAATAAATCTTCTGAGCTACTATTCCTTCTGCAAGTTGCAGGTTTATTTCTTTCTCAAATTACAGCCTTCACTTTTGCTTAATTTTCATTGTCCTAATAATTCATCACAGTAGGTTTCATCTCCCCATGTGACAGCAAAAAAAATGGAACCTTTGCTGGTACTCAACAAATTCATATTTGAGGGAAGAATTTATTCAGAATAAATGTTAACAAAATGCAAGCACAGATTGCTAGATAATGTCACAATATAGCTATATATAGATAATCAAAGAAGGCTGCTTCAGATAAAATCTGATTTTATTTATGATTAGTATTTAATTTTTCAATCCCAGATAATTTACCAGTACTAAAATGGCTATGATTGAAGCTGACCTCAATGTCTCTCTAACTCTAATAAGATCACAAGTAAATATATAATTGAGAAATCCAAATACTATAATCTTATTGATAGAAGCTAAAAGTTAATGGATGATTACACTGAAAAGCACTACTTTAAAAAATGAGCACATCCAGTCTGTATTTGAAGTACCTAATGTTAAATGAGAGTGTGAAAGCTAAGGATTTTATGTAAAGAAAATTTGATGATTTCAACAGGTTTAAAAATTCTATATTCATTCTTGTATAGGAAGTACATCAACCATATTCACATTCTTAACTTCCTTCTTCTGTCCTCCCTCTTCCCTTTAGTGTGAAATATTTTTATAATATTGCTTATATTTTTATTAGGTCTATATTCCACATATGAATGAAAACATGTGGTCTTTGGCTTTCTGAACCTGGCTAACTTCAATTAAGATGATATTCTCCACGTCTAGCCATTTATCTGCACACAACAATATTTCATTCTTCTTCATGGCTGAAAAAAAATTCATTGCATATAAATACATTTTCTTAATCCATTCATGGTAATGGGACTATATCCATAGCTTAGGTTTTGTGAATAATGCTGCAATAAACATGGGTGTTCAAGTTCCTTTATTGTAACTTGACTTACATTCCTTTGGTTATATTTCTGAGAGTGGTATTGCTTGCTGGATCATAACCTGTTTAGATCACCATAAGAAGGGGACTAAGACAGAAAGGAGAAAAATAGAGGGAATGAACCAATTCAGAGTATTTTACATATATATATATATATATATATATATATAGTGTGTGTGTGTGTGTGTGTCACATAAAACTCCCCTTATATCTACTTAATACATAAAAGTGTTTTTTTTACAAAAATGCAGAATAGTAGGGCAAAATAGTTTGGTACCAGTGGGAGGATGTGGGAAGAGTATGTAGAAAGATGAATATGTTGCAAATATTGTGTGTTTATGTATGTAAATGAAAAATGAGACCTGTCACACTGTTCTTGCAACAGGAGGAAGAGGGGATAAAGGAAAATGATGGAGGGGGTGAATTCCACTATGATATATAGTAAGAAATTTTATAAATGTCACAATTTATCCCCAGTACAACAATAATAAAAAATAAATTAAAAAAACAAAATTGGGGGTAGTAATTTAAACTCAACTTTTATTAATACATCTTCCTCTAACTCAAAAAATAGCTCTATTTATGAAAACAAAACAAAGTTGAAATGAGGAAGGAAAAATGCAAGTAGAAAACTTGTGTTACTTCCTTTGACACTGTCATACCTTATAAATGCTTTGTGTAGAACTCTAAGTGCAGAAATGTTCCCAAAATAAAATCTTTGCTATACTAGAGAGAAGGGACCCTAAAAACTGTACATTTCTAATTTTAATTAATAATAATTATAAACATTATGTAAAAGTTTTGGGTTCTATTTGTCTAATGCAAAGGAAGTACATTCACATAATTTAAGGTGCCAAATGGAAGATGTAAATGTAGGATCCACACAATGGTCACCTTTATAAATAAGAGAGAGTATAAGTATTTAAATTTAAAAAAAATACCTTAAACACTTCAGTCATTGTTATGAAGAAACAAAAGTAAAACCAATATTTTTTTAACTGTGTCCTGGAGATTCTCTCCCTATTACTTTTTGAATGGGTCAATCAAAAGTAGATAAAGAAAATGTAAAGCCACGGAGTGTTTCAATTACATATAACTTTATTGAGTACTTAGGTTCCAAGCAGGGTATGTATGGCAACAAATACTGAAAGGTATATAAAAATGTATGAGGGCATAATGACATAAATAAATGCTCAAAAAATAAATGAATGAAGGATATCAACACATTTCCTATTTAAAAAAATTCCAAACAACTTGCAGAGGCTTCTTACTTCCTCATGAGGAAGTAGAACATAACTGACTTCTTTCCAAAGAGTATAGCAGGGAAAGGAGGATAAAAGAATAACTTTACCATGTAAAAACCAGAGAAACTCTACCTTAGCCAGCTGGTCATGGCAAATTCAACAATGAAAAGTCATGTCTATGGCTTCTCTCCCGAATGTTTTTGATGAACGTGGTGCTCTGTACCTTGGTCTTCCTCCTAAGCATAAATAATACCACTCAAGTTATGAGAAAATAATCACAAAAATCTCAACTGAGGAACATGTTTAATGTATCTGAAGAGTGCATATCAGAACTTTCAAGATCATCAAAAATAAGGGAAGTATGAGAAATGGTCACAGCTGTGACAGCAGTAGTTATTGATCACGTATAAATATTTGTTTAGCAATTGTGACAAATGTTCGAACTTAATAATAATGTAAACTAGTATGGGGCATACAGGAAGTTTGAAATGCTTTCATAATTTTTTGTAAATATAATAATTGCTCTAAAATGTTTTACTTAAAAATACTTGATTATTGCTTCCAATCAATGGTAATGGTAATTTTAATGGTAAAATTTAAAAAGGAAGGGCACTGTATATGTTGTCACATACTGATAATCCCAGCTACTCAGGAGGCAGAGAGCAGGAGGATTGTGGTACAAGACCTATCTGAAAAATAACTAAAGAAAACAAAAGGGTTGGGAGTATGTCTTAAGTGGTAGAGGACCTGCTTAGCAAAACCCAAGGTCCCAAGTTCAAATTCTAGCACTGGCAAAAAAGAGGGAAGTCATTAGAGAGAAATGTCTTCTTGTTGCCCAGATAAACTGATCTCATTATAATAATGCTTATGGGAAGCATAATATTATAATACAACCAATGTAGTATTTAAAAATCTGATAAAGCTGCTCATCTGACTAGATATCATGTCATGCTTCTGCTTACTCCTAGAGGTAAATGTTGATTTAAATTGTGAATTTCTCTTCTATCTCATACCAAGTCAACTTCAACTCTGCATCTTCCCAAGCTATGAGTTCAATTAAGATAATAAAAACTTGAAATACCATAATTTATTTGGGGTGATTGCATCATATGCTTAAATTTGTTCCTGGGAATTTCTGTTTGCTTCAATGACGTCAATTCATTAGTTTAAGTTGTCATAACAAGGAAAGTCTTTAAATCCAAATGAGAAGAAAAAAGAATACATTCTTCCTCCATTTATTTCCCCACATTGGATTTAATAATAAATTCTTGTAAAAAGCTAAGAAATTTCTGTAATTAAAAAGGCTGTTTTAGCGACTCTTAGGTAACCAGGAAATGATGCTGCAACTTCATTGTCTCTGAGGCACGACAGCTACATTCTCTAATAGTTTGTATGCTTTGGGTTTCATTTTGAGCTCTGAAAGATGCTATTCCTAATTCTTGGTCTCTATAATGGAAAATAAGATATGAGCTCTGTGACATTAATATATTGATATCATCTTTTGTCATATAACAAATTTCTTTAAAATTTAGCAGCTTAAATCAAGAATCATTTATTATCTCACAGTTGCTGTGAGTCAGGAATTCAGAAACCGTGCAGCTGAGTGATTCTGGTTCAGAGTCTCTCACAAGGTAATAATCAAGTTTTCAACCAGGGCTGCATTCCATCTTAAAGCTCAACTGGGAGCAATCTATTTCCAAACTCACTTGTATGGCTGTTGGAAGGACTCAGAAGATCACTTCCATACTACTCAGGTGGGAAGGATATGTCACATAACAATATTGCAACTGGCTTCCCTGAGTGACTGAGTGATGTGTATGCATACCTGTGGGGTGTGTGTGTGTGTGTGTGTGTGTGTGTGTGTGTGTGGACAGAGAGAGAGAGAGAGAGAGAGAGAGAAACAGAGAAGATGCATGATGGAGACATAATTTTTATATAATGTAATCTGGAAATGATTCAGCACTCTCTTTGTGAAAAGCATTTGTAATCCCTAGGAGGCAGAATCACAGATTCAAAACCAATAGAGTGTACACAGTGAGCCCCTATGTCGAAGACAGCAAGAAAAGAAGGAGGAGGAAGAGGAGGAAGAGGAGGGAGAGGAGGAGAAAAAAAGCAAGTAAGTTTGGTTTACACTCAAGAGAACAGGATCACAGAAGGGAATAAATACCAGGATGCAGGGATCATTGGGTATCACTTTAGACAGCTAGTATCTTTTCCTTCTGTGTTAGAAAAGTGATTTTTTAAAAAAAAGACTACAAACAAATTAGAACCAAACAAAATACTGCAACTTCTATTTTCCATGAAACTGGAAATCATACAAAATTTGGATTTTCCAGAGTAACCAAAAAAGCTATGAAAATCCTACTATGGTATTCCAAAACTTGTGAGACAGGAAGTAGAAATAAGTAAAGAAATGGAATATAGAAGTTGCAGCAACACTTAGGATGAGCATGTAAATTACCACCCAAACCGGACCAAAGAGCATAATTTATGAAAAATTCAAGTTTTTCTTTTTGTTTGTATTTTGTTTCTTGGTACAAGGGTTTGAACTCAAGATTCCACTTACTAAGGTAGGTGCTGCACCACTAAAGTCACACCTAAGTCTTTTTTTTTTTTTTGCTTTAGCTATTTTTCAGATAGGATCTTTTGTTTTTTGCTCAGGTGGCTTCAGGCCAAGATCCTTCTATCTACAGCCTCCCACATAGCTAGATTACAGGCAAATGTGAACATACCTGACTTATTGATTGATATAGTAGTTACACTTTTTGCCCAGGTTGACTTGAACAGCTATCCTCATGATCTCTACCTCCCTACAAGCTAGGATTACTTGTGTGAGCTACCAAGCATGACCTGAGAAATTCAAGTTTAAAGAACATTTAGAGACTATCATTCATTTTGACAAAAATATCTAAAGTTTCAAAACTAGCATTTTCACACAGCATTGGTTGGAGTTCAAATTGGTACCAGCCCTCTGATAGTGCAATAGCTATCAAAATTATAAACATATACATGCTCTCTGATTCTCTAACTCTAACATATGGAAATCTTACATATATCATGTTATTTATTGCAGCATTATCCATAATAGCAAAAGTTTGGAAATAATATCAATATCCATCAATAGATAGCTGACTAATAGATACCAAAAACAAAATTTTATGAAGCTATTAAACAGAAAGAGAAGAAAAAGAATTAGAATGCTAGCTATATATGAATATGGGAAGATCTTCAAGTTGCATGTCCAAGTAAAAGGCAAGGTACAGATCAACATTTATGGCAAGTTATGTCTGCAAGAAAGAGGGATTCATTATCTTTCTATTGTTTCCATAAGAAATTATCACTAAATTTTGGCAGTTTAATACAGCACAAGTGAATTATCTTATAGTGCTGTAAGCCATATTTAATGCTGTCTCACTAGACTAAAATCAAGGTCTCAGCTGGTCTCTAATCTTTTTTGGAGATGCTAGAGGAGGATACTTTTCTTACTCTTTCACATTGTTGGCAGAATTCATTTTTGCATTTGTAGAACATTTTCCTTCCTGTCTGTTCTTGTAAGTCCATTCCCAGTTTTTAGAGGGTATGGCATTTTTTAGGTAATACTCTATTCCTCCATTTTCAAAGAAAGCAATGGTGTGTCCAATCCCTGACATGTTTTGAATCTCTGCTTCCTCTTCCTCCTGGTTGCATCTCTGTCTGGCTCTTGCCTTTGCTTTTGTTTCTAAGGCTTCATGCAATTACATTGAGTCTACCAGAATAATTCAGGATAACTGTTTTTTTTAAAGGTTAACTTCTATCTTCAGTGTCTTTTTGGCCATGGAATGTAAAAAAACTCACATGTAAAAAAGTCAAGGAATTGAAGTGTAGAAACTTTGGAGGAGCACAGAAAATATACTAAAATATTCAAATTTGTTTTTTATACACATGACAATAATCTGGAAAAATACTTAAGAAACTAAGAACTGTAGTTTCATGCTAAGAATTGGGCAGATGGGATGATAAAAAAAAAAGTAAGGAAAAAATTTATACAATGTATCTTTTTATATATATTTTTAAAACCATGTGACTATATTACCCATTTAAAAACTAAAGAAAGAAAAAGGATAAAGTTCTAATAAATTATGAGTAAATATGTAAGCACACATTTACTTAAGTGTTTCCATCTCCTTTCTCTAACTTTATGTAATCACATTCTCATTCTAGTCCCATTAGTCTTGAATGTTCTGATTTGTAGTTTGCTTTACAGATAATGGCAAGGAGTCACATGATTTCAATAATTCCTTCATCTGATGTCAGAAAGGGACAGCCTCCCTGTTTTTATACAATGTATCTTATTTCTCTTTTAAATTATTTAAAAATATTTTTACAATTGGATTTCCTAATTTAAATTCCACAGGTTGACTTTTTTGATTATCTAGAAAACGTTCTGCCACTAAATTTTGTTAGCGAGTTTAATTTACTGACCTCTGGAATTCAGGTAAAATATGAACTGTCTTGGGGATTAATTCTCATTTTATAATTTGCCTTTGATTTGAAGCTCTTTAAATTGAATTCTTTTCCAACATTACACTGTGATTTAGATTGCATTTGATTGCTATATCCATAACCAGCTGGGTTCAAACATTTTAGTTGCTATAAAACTGTTAGTGACTGAAATATACTTTTAGCCTATTGTACAAGGCAGTAGTTTAAAATGCTCTTTCTTCTTCAAAAAGCCCAAATTTGCTCTAATGTGTTTCTGACACTCTTTCTACTGACCAGTTCCATCATCCATCACTTTGATCAATTCCAGGATTCCTTATGTAAAATACTGTGAAAATGCCATGTGTCAGTACTCTAGTCTGTTGGGTTTTCTGGATAGTTTGAGGCTGGAATGGTAGTGAGAGTCACAACATATGCATCTATGCATGAATCACTGTGAGGTTCTGCCATTCAACATAAACTGATCATATTTGAACTGTGAATTTGAGGGAGTCTTCTAAATACTACTGAACTCAGTGCAAATGATAGTTCTATCTCATTTTTATGTTGCCATTTTCCTAGGACAATGACAATACTTTGCTATATTTTAAGGCTCTGGAGAACACTTAGCATATACCAACACACACACACACACACACACACACACACACCTGCAATATAAAACAAACACACATACATACACACACACACACAGTGTGCATTATCAGTTTTGTATGTAAGCCAGTGAAGACAAAACACAGACAACAGTATGCATAAATTGAAAGGCTGTTACACAACACATTTGAAAATGTTACACTGACATGGCAATCAGTTTATTATATTTACATGAACATCTGGAGCAAGTTCACTAAAATCTTAAAAACAGATGGACATGAAGAAAGAACTAGTAATTAACAAAGCTACATGTTGATTAAATCAGCATGTGGTTAATTTTAATGATTGCTGATCTTTATTAATGATGGTGAGACTTTTCAAGATCAAATCTCTTTCACTGACATGTCATTGACCAAGGAAGAAGTGATAACACTTTGGTTATTAACACGCTATTTCATGAGATATAACAGCATTCGGAGTGCACAAAGCACATTCATAGAAGTAAAATTCAAAAACCAAGATTATGTTGCCTCTGAAATCCTCCAGTTCTTATTATAGCAACAGAGGGGAGTTGAGAACCAGCTTTATTATCTCTGGAGAATAATCACATACAGAGATGTATATTACTTGAATATTGTTTCCATGTTCTGATTCATTTCACCGACTCAGTGAATCCTGCTGCCCTTCATCCATCCTGAAGTCACATTGTGTACTTCTCTGAGCTCTTCAAATAGGCACCCTCTGGTTGCCAAGCAACCACAGATTTTCGACAAGTGCTAGTGCCATGTGTACTTAAACTGTAGTTGGCCTTTTTTTCTTCAACTTTTCAAAGTTTAGAAAAATAAATATATGTCAGACAGGTAGAGCTTTGTATGTTTTAAAGGAAGGTACTGGGAAAACTCAGAAACCACTAAAAGAGCAAAACCTCTTTTGAGATATTGTGCCCAGATACATTCCTTTTTAAAAAGCCTTTTAAAATATATATGCTAAGAAAGTAACTAATTCATCAATTAAGTGAAATAACAATATCCATTTTTCCTAAGATTGCAGATATGCCACATCCAACATCAAGTGGTATCTTGCTATTCTTATGATTTTCTACCAGGTTCAATGGCTTTGATTTCCTGAGCTAAGTATGGAAAACATGCTCACTAGTGCTTTTAACACATATTTTCAAAGAAAGGATAAATTTTAGAGAACAGATAGTCATGTCTGCTTCAGAGAAAGAGACTTGTGAAAAGATTAAAGAAAAAAAACTAAGGATTTATTCAACAGTCAAGAAACAATATGCCTTCTGGGTGCAGTGGCTTGTACCTATAATCCCAACTACTTAGGTGGCAGAGATAGGAGGATCACAGTTCAATGCAAGCCTGGGCAAAAAGTTAGCAAGACAGCATCTCAAAGAACTATTCAGGCATGTTGGCTAATAACTGTAATTCCAGCTATGTGGGAAGCAGAGGTAGGAGGATCACAGTATGACCTCAGCTCCAGGAAAACCCATGAGACCTTATCTGAAAAATAAAGTAAAAACAGAGGGGGTGTAGCTTAAGTGGTGGAGTACTTGCTTAGCTAATGCAAGGTCCTGAGTTCAAACCTCAGAACTGACAAAAAATGATTATATCATTTTAAAATCAAATTTATTTATGTATTTTCATGTTTGTAAACTTTTTATATTTTCAGGACAAATAAGGCAATTTTGTTCTTATCACAATACATGTCCCTGTATCACACTTCCTCTAGGTGTGACGGAAGAATAGTGGGATTGATATTTGTTGCCAAGAAATTTGGAGTCTTAAATAGGATTTTTTTTTCAGGAAGCCAAATTTCACTTAGCAACCTGTGAATTAAAGAGAAGAAATTTGTTTTTATCAGTCATGATATGAAGAGTTTATTATGTAACCTAAGATTAGCTAGACTCTGGATTCATATGACCTTTTTCAAATTCTTAACTCCACTGCATACTAATCAAGTAATTTTAATGAAAACTCCTTGGTATCCCTAAATTTTAACATTGGTACAATGGAGATAATAATAGTACCTATCTCTCAGATGCTGTCAAGATTAAATGAACAACAAACGTAGAGTGAATAGTACCTGATATATTGAGAGCAGCATATATCAAAAATTATTTAAACAAGTGAGTAGAATTCTCTGATCTGTCTTTTATCAGGAAATTTGCAGGACATTGGCAATCATCAAGAAAACAAACAACAACAACAAATGGTGGTCAGGATGTGGGGGGAGAAAGGAATCCTTACTCACTGTTAGTGGGAATATAAACCAGTGCTACCACTGTGGAAATCAGTGTGGAGGGTGCTCAAAAATCTGAAAACAGACCTACCTTATGACCCTATTATCCTCCCTTGGAAGGTGTGTAAATGAATACAAAGAGTGATACCTGTATATTCATGTTTATTGCAGCTCTGTTCACTACAGCTAAACTGTAGGATCAACCAAATTGCTCCCAAAATAGGAAAGAATAAAGAAAATTATCTATCTATCTACCTATCTACCTATCTATCTATCATCTATCTTTCTATCAAAATATTCTCAGCCATACAGAAAAATGAAATTATGTCATTTACAGAAAAATGGTTGGAACTAGAGATGATCTTATTGAGTAAGATAAGTCAAGCTCAAAAAGCCAATTATCACATGTTCTCACTCATTTGTGGAACCTAGACAGAAAATGATGATGTGAATGATGATAATAATAATAGGGGATGAATGTGAAAGTTGGATGGTCTTGTGGAGATCAACAGCAGGGGGAGGGGGAAAGGAAAGAATACTGAGGGGTAAAGAGGAAAAAAGTAGGCTACATACGTGTGTGTGTGTGTGTGTGTGTGTGTGTGTGAAGATAACATAATGAAACCACCTAAACACTGTTTGAAAAGGTAGCAGGAGGGAAGGGGAATGGAAATATAATGGAGGAGGTGAACTTATTCAAAGTAGTAGTACACAAGTATGGAATTGCCACAATGAAATCCTTATTATTATTAATATACACTAATTCAAAAATGCAATAAACAATTTTTAAAAGAAAAGAATTATATATTTCCCATTTATAGATTAGCATATTCTTGTTACCACATTCAGAATATATATAAAAAGAAAAATTATACTATGTATATAAATATCAAAATCTAAATATAATATTCAATAATATAACAAATAAAAATAATAATACAAAGAAGCTATTTAATAGTTAACAATTACTGAGGAATAAATGTAATTGAGGATACCTAAGATTATTGCAGAGAAAAACTAAATTTAATGAAAAAGGAAGATCTAAATAGATGAGTACCTATGATATCCTCATTCATTAAAGACACAATATTAGAGAAAACTCAATTACTGTAGCATCAAATACCATTCAAACTAAATGTAGTACCAGTCATTAGAGTCAAACTAAATATAATACCAACAAATATTCCAACAGAATGTTTGGGGAACTCAGTATATTAATTTTAATATTTATGTGTAAAGCAAAGTGTTAAGAATAGTCATGGTACTGCTGAAGAAGAATAGTATGGAAGATATTTACAAGGTTTGAAGATTCGTTTTAAAGTTATTATAAGTTATGGTGTCAGCACAGTAATAATAAATAGACTAATACACTGAGAGAGCTAACTCAGAAACAGACCCAAACATGTACAGAAATTTGATAAATGAAGCTTAAAGAACACAAAAAGACCAAAAGCTATTTTCTAATGAGAAATTCCAAAATTCATGTGAATGATAAAAGAATAAAGACATAACCAAATAAATGACAGTTAGCAAACTGATCAAGATAAGCACGTTTAAGCTGTGGATTATCTTTTTTGGCTGTATGAATATCAATTCAATAAACCAGGTAAACTGAATCTCCACTTGACTTTTTGCTGTGTAAATGAAGTCTGAAAGACATTTTAAAGAAAGAGGGATGTTGTGAGTAATTGACCTTTTCTCTGGGAAGGAAGTAGTGATATTTTCAAGCACTATAGTAACATCAAACAGGTCACACAGAAGGAAGGTCACTTTTTATTGAAAACAGAGGGGAAAAAAAGACCACGAAGAAATTCATTTTTTGTCTAGATAATTGAAAATCTTGCACAGAAAACAAAAGGCACAAAGCTTTTAAGGGGACTATTATGCTTTCTTACCCAAGCTTCAGTATTCTATCACATCAAATTAGCATAGCACTATGTGGAAAAATACATCTATCATCACTGACATTTTGGACTGTGAGCCTCTCTACCTTAATACAAGGTCACCTGAACTTCCAAGAGTGATTCCCTTGGATCAAGTTCAGCCACAACCTGTCAGTTTCCAGTATTATGAACCTCATCATCAGTTTTAAAAGGCAAAGCTGTATCTTCTGGCAGTCTATACTAACAAAAAAAAGTGATTTTTCTGAATATCTTAAGCATGGTCTTGTCAAGGAATGAACATGCAAAACTGACCTTATCATAGAGGTGAAATACAGCTCTAATTAAAATTGCACTCGGGAGGGAGTGTTGGGGCTGATCTCAAACTCAAAATGTACACTTTACAGATAAGGAATGCTGCCATATGTTCCAGCTTCTTTATTCTCATTCAGCTATTTCAGGGATCAACAAAACATTGTTAGAAATCATTTCAGTTAGCATGAGTGCTACAATTCAGATTAGATTAATTAAACTGATAAGTCCCAAGCATGGATCAAAAATACCTAGTAGCATGAAAAAGTCAAAATATGAATGATGCAGTATTGCCAAATTTTTCTCAAAGCTCCCATCACCCTAGTATAATTAGAAAATCTACAATTTTATTTTAAAAAATGCAAATGTGTACCAATGCTTGTGACTGAAGCTTACTTCATGGGATTCTACCCAAAAGGCCAGTCTCTTCAGAGGGATGAAAGTCCAGGGCACATGTGCCACTACTAAAATTAAGGTGTATTTTGATTGTTAATGGTACATTATATGCAAGGACACCTTAGTTCACATTGAGTTAGAAATTGAGAACCTAGAGGTACCTTTATTTTATTTAAAAATAATTTACATACCGTACCTTGATTGTGACATAATTTGCAGAGTCTGAAATGTGGAACACAGTTGTTCAAACATTAATCAACACTGGTCCTTGAGAAGAGTTCTAATAAAACTGGATTGCATATTTCCAACTACTTTGAACAAAAAGTTTAATAAATGTTTAAATGTTTAGCTAAAAAAAAAGAATATATACAATTTTAAAGGAAAAGACAAACAAAAACTAGACCAAATGGAAGGTCCATATAAACTTGTAGTTCTGTCATTTGTCAGAAATGTAGCAGTGGAAACAAGAAAAGCTTGAGTTCAAAGCATGATGTACAATATTAGGCAGTTTCACTATACTATCCAACCTAACAACAAATGATGTTATGTTTTAATGGCCAGGTCTTTGTGCCTTTTTAATTTAAGAGCTTATGTCAGTAATTTATCATGTACTTAGAGCAATGGACCTAGTGGTCTGGAGAGAAGAAGTATAAAATTAGGTCTGCACCTAAGAAAAAAAATTCACATTTTTATGCAGTAAAGAATAAACATTGAAAATACACTAGAAATCCTAAAAAAAAAAACTAGAATTTTAATATTTTTCTAAATCTTAACAAAATAAAGAAATACAGAAATATAGCTGCTGACTGGAATTAAAGAAAGAAAGGAAGGATGGAAGAAAAGGGTGAGGCAATACGATGGAGAAAGGAGAAAAAGAATAGGGTGATGTTCTATAACCATAGCACCCAGTAGAGTACCCAAATCCCATGAAGCAGATGTGTAATTTTAAAGAGATCCTTCAGCTTACTTACTTTTTATTTTATTTTACTTTTTGCACTGTTGGAGAATCAAACACAGAATCTTAAGCACACTAGGAAGTGCTCTACCACTGGGCTACATCCCCAACCCAAGCCTTCAATTTTATAAAAGTTAAAATTAATTCAAGAATCTGTTCACTTCATCTCAACATCTTAGTTTGGGCAAATTGAGAATAAGCCATAAAATTGTGGCTTTTCAGAGCCAGAGAGAACAAAATATTCCAAGGTCTCTGTCTATGGAAACACTGTTCACTCTGAGTTGATGTTACATGTATTTTAGTTACCAAGTTCTTTCAAATACTGGAGAACAATCACAAAAGTAGCAAACTGGTCCTTATATATGATACAGTCACCTCTCCAGAAATCAGTTTTCTCACTTTATCTATTATTGATTCTAACCTTGAGAAAGGCTTCCTATTATCCTTCAAGCACTGCTAAAAATGAGGTACTTGGGGTCAAGAAAGAAATACCCACTAGCAATGTTCAGATTTCAGAAATAAATGATCTCCAGGATGCAATTAGCCAAGTAAGAGTCCTTTATCCAGGAGATGGCAAAACTAAGAGCAAAGAAAAAAGTACCTAGACTCAAATGATGACTATTAGAATAATTTTCTGTTCTGTCCACATTTTACCTTAATGACCAAGCTAATCTTGTCTTGATTAGCATGACCATGAAAATAATTATCATTTATATGTAATTTTAAATCTTAAAAGACTGTTAAAAATGTCCATTTCTGCTACAGGTTATGCAATATTGACTAGAGTAATGAATTCATTATGGTGCTTCTAATTTTTCTCCTGAAGTCTATAAATATAGTCCTTATAACATACTTAAGAGCTAATATTAGCACATGGACTCTGGATTGAGTCTTTAATGTGTCTTTCTGATAATTAATAGTTAAAATTTTTAACTATGTGTTTTTGGTATGAGATATAAGTAGACATTTCTGTTATTTATTTATATAAAACTTATATAGAAAACTGACATTTTCTACCTCCATTATTCCATTGTTTATATCATTCCTTAGTGTCAAAAACTCAGAATTCACTTAAATTTGAGTACTTGCTAACATTTTTGACTTGAAGATATTAAGAAATGTGTTTATTCTCAACAAATTATTGTGAATAAATTTGTTTCCATTTTCTAAATAAATAGACAGATTAATGTCTTGGTATTATACATGGTTTTAGAAATACTGAAAGTATAAGCAGATTTTAATGTCAAAATATATGCACCGAAATATAGAACACATTGCTTCAATGAGAGCACGGTATTATTTTTATTAGCATATGTAAGTTGTACAGGGGAATTTCATTGTGACATTTACATATGTGTTTACAATATATCTTAATTAGATTCACCCCCTCCATCATTCTCCCTCATCACTCCCACATTTTCTTAGAACAATTTCACTAGGTTTCATAGTTCCATTATCATACATGTATGCAAAGAACATAAATCATATTTGCCCTCCTTCACCCTCTGTTTACTGTAGATATCATTCTATAAAGTTTTATATTCCAAAATTTCTCCTTTGTGAAATTTCAAAAATAAAACTATGTATGGGGAGGTCAACTGATAACATCCTGTGTCTTAATGAAGATTTAAGATAGCTTCCAGATCTGCAAATATGAACCTTCTTCTTGACTATAACTACCTAGGAATTTGTGAAAAGTTCATTAGTTACCATGATAAGGATGAGTATAAAGGAAGTACTTTTGGGCTCAGGAGAATGATATCCAAAAAGTATAGAATTTTTTGGCCTGATGAGCAATTCAATGTTGGGCTAGTGCGTAATTACACAAAGATTACCTCCATGCTTGCACTAAATTTGTGTGTCTTTCCCCCAGTTAATCTGTCTGTCAGTTTATTCCACTGAATATTTCAAGGATAGGAAATCTTTCCTTATAATATTCACATGTTTTGTCTAAATAATACAACTTTATGAAACTGTATGGGAAATGATGTACAAAATAACTGTTTCTTCATATGCTAAATTGTTTTTATCAATTTATTTTTCTTGAGTTTTGGAAACATAACAAAATAACTTTTTGTAGAATATTGTTCTAAGATACACAATGATAAGTTTATTAAATATGCATTTCATTAATAAAAAAGGCAAAGTACTTTTATGACTCACAGGAGAGAGAAGTAGTTGTGATGCCCAAATTGGGTAGACTCATTTGAGGTCTGCTGAGGAAGCATTGTTTCTACCACCCTATACCAGAGGTTTTTGTTGAAAAGTTTTTGGGATGGAGTCTGGGAAATTATTTTCATCAAGTACCCCTGGTATTTTAGTATAAGAACCTATTGACCTTCAGTAGGTTGTAAGGTTGAAAAATGGTGATGTTTAAATTCGGTGACATAAAATGTGAGCCTTAATTAAACAATTTCCTATATACATTAATATAGAGATGTCACTGTGACCCTATGAGCCTCAAATTCCTTTCTTTGTAATATAAGTATGTTGAGAATCAAATGAGACAATAATACAAAAGCATAGTAAGTAGAAAGACATGGAATAATTACTAATTCTAATTAAACATCTTCCTAAAACATTGTAGGCTAAAATTATTCCAAATGTTTAACAGTAAAGTTGTTAAGATATGTATGTGAACAAAACTATTGATATATCACTTACTTAGGGATCTTTTACACCACGGGTATTGTGTGGTAACTAAAAGCTCAATCTTGCCTCACACAAACTAGGCCTCCCACTTGCAGCCTCTCACTTCCTATTTTATATTAGAATAACAGTTTACTTTCAATGCCTTAGTTTCTTCATATGTAAAATAAGAATGCTAATAATATTTTACACCATAAGAATATTGTGGAGAGTTGTAACTTTGATAGTTACAATTTTGATAGCATTACAGTAGAAAAACTACAGAAAGTTGTGAGATTTCACAAAAGATATAATTTGACCTAGTTTTAGGTCTATATGGAGCAAGAGGCTGGGACTTCTCTGAGGTTCTGATATTTTAACAAGGATGAGAAGGAATTACATAAAAAAGGTAAGTGAATCAAAAAATTTTTGTAAATGAGAGAAGGCAGTGGATAAAACAATCATGACCAGCAGTAAAGGCTAGAGATTATGTAACAAAAGATAAAACCCTATGACTAACTGTGGAAACAGAATGGAGGATTAATATAAAACTGTACAACTCACTAGAAGAAAAAATATGCAAACTCTTGAGGATCTTTGGGGATATATAAAAATATTGTGAAAAGAAAATCTAGACAAGACTTACAATAAAGGGCTAAGAATATAGCTTAGCGGCAGAACACTTGCCTACCATGTGCAACTCTGGGTTCCATCCCCAGAACTACAAAAAATAGAAAGAAGAAAGGAATTCACAAAATAAGAATTAAATAACATAGGGAGAATACATGTGGGAAGTAGCAGTAAAATAGGAAGATATAACAATTCTCAGTCAGTATAGATTCAAAACAATAAATATAAGGCAAATATAATCAGAAAAATACAATCTAGAAGCATAATGCACTTCTCAAAAACAGATGAAAATATTAGGTGCTCAGAGAAAGTCTGATAAAATAAGCAGATAGCAAATTTGATCTTATTAACATATACAGAAAAATGTTGCCAAAATAAAAGAAATATACAATACTTTAAAGAATAAATAAACATTAACAAAATTTATCATGTGTGAGAAAATAAAGCTGTAATGAAATTCAAAAGGCTCTCTAATCAGTGATACTAACCCAGAAGTCCATACCCAAAACTTACTAGAAAGCAACACAATTCTAAATAACATGAGTCAATGATGTCAGAGGAAATTTATTATTTAATTGAAAAATAACATACAAAACTTTCAAAGATATAATAAATCTTTATATAGTAGTCTAAAATTCATACATTTATAAGTATCCAGTGCCAATTAAGGAAATTAGAAAAACAAAAGCAAATTAAGCCCCAAAAAATAGAATAATTGAAGTAATAAGAAAAATATCAGAAATTAATAAAGTAAAAATATAAATTATACAACAGGGAAGATCAATTTAAAAGTTGTGTAAGATATTAAGTCACATGCCAGTTGATGAAATAAAAGATACAAGTTAACAATTTCAGAAATAAAAATTATGTTACTACAGAACCTACAGATTAGCAAAAAATAATTGTATTCCATGTTCAATTTTGTAAACTTGAAATGTTAATAAGATGGACAGATTCTACAAAAGCACAACTTTCCAAAACTGAAATAAGAAATCAAAAATTTAACTAATCATACATTTATGAGCAAGAGAAAGAGAGAGAGGCTACAAACATATCAAGATTTAGAGAAGATATGGAAGATAGTCATTCTAATACATTGTAGCAAAGAGTACAAATTTTTTTCTTTGTTGGGAAAGCTATTTGAGAATATTCAAAAAATGTAACATATGTGCCCTATGATCTATAAATTCACCCTTGTATTTATGCACAAAACTTATGTAACTCTGTATGCCAGAAGCTATGTAAAAGAATTTAAAGTAGTATGTAAGAGTCCCGCCCAAACTAAACATAACCCAAAGTATTCATGTACAATAGAATAGAAATTTATTTTACAATATTCATGAAATATAAACATTTAAGTGCTCAGTAATAAGTGCTCCCAGGTATATATTTAACAAAAATAGGTACATGAACTCATTGTAAGATATGTGCAAGAATATATATAAGAATTTAATACTAACATTTATCAGCTCCAAACTAGATATAACTCAATATGTCCATTAATGGTAGAATAAATAAATATCTTGTGGTTTATTTATGCAAAGAAAACTACACAGCAAATCAGATGAAAAATTATCACAGTCATTACAAATAGATCCTAAAACATAATGGCCACAATCAAGCACAGGCTCTATGATCCCTTTTACATATAAAGACATAAGCATTCAAACTAAAGTATGACTTTAGAAAGCAAAATATGTCTATGGACATACCACCTGAACGCACCAGGTCTCATCTGATCTCGGAAGCTAGGCAGGGTCTGGCTTGGTTAGTACTTGGATGAGAGAAAGAAGGATACTGATTCCTTTTGGGCAATGTAGTGCTTTGGTTTCTAAACTATAAGATGCTGAGGATGTTCTATTTTTTTATCTTCTTGTCAGTTACATTGATATATTCACTCTGAAAATTTTCTGAGTTTATTATCTATGCTTTATTCTGTATATAAAAAGAGGGAAAGAAAAAAAAGATAAGAGAGAAAGAAATGTGCTAAAATACCAAAGACTGAGTAAGATAGTTACAGATGTAGGAAGCTACAAAGTTATTATTTTTTGTTTCTGAATATATTTTCTGTAGTGATCCATATCAAGTGGATTCAGCAATAAAAGGACATGCTATCTTTCAAAGATAGTCCTTAAGTATATTTAGTATGTTAGTTGATAGATTTGTTTCATTATTCTATCATTTAGGGTCCCTAATGGAAAATAAATCATTCTAGGTCTTTCAAGAGAAATTGGTTTAAGAATGATAGAAAAACTAAGAAACTGAGGATGGTGAGAGAACACAGAGATTAGAAATATTTGAAAATAGCTATCAGCCTTGGGGACAAAAGCACAATGGAAGGAGATGGAGTTGGAGTTGTCATAGCCAGGCTGTTTAGTTTGTATTGGAACCCTGGAGTTGACAAATTTACTGTCATAAGAAACCCAGAGGGAAAGGGAAAAAAATACTCAATTTCTAAGCCTAGTGGTTACCCTCTCTCAATCCTCTGCCATAGCCTTATTGAAAATCAAAGGGAATAATTTGAATTGCAAATGTAGCCTCTATTAATCTCAAGGTATGCAGTGAAAGGGTAGGTCATGAATCTGAAAAGAAATGAGGAGTTAAGTAATATAATAATTCAAATATATATATATATTTAATATATATATATTAAATATATATATATAATATATATATATTAAATATATATATATAATATATATATATATTTAATGCTAGGATTGAACCCAGGGCATTGACTATGCTAAGTACAAAGTCTGCCAAAGACCTAAAGCAACAAATGTATTGAAGACTGAATGATATCTTGATCAAAGGATGCCTACTATTGGCAGGAGGAGGTCAAGAAATACTTCATTAGGAAGTATTTCCTCAGGTTGAAAGAGCCAAGAAACACTTCCATAAAACCATTAATGATTTGATTAAGAGGTAGGATAGTAACAGCACAGGTTTTAAGTTTCTACTCTGGCTCTGTCACTTCCAAGTTATAAACACTCTCAAAACTTTAAATTCTTAATCTCTAAATTATGCTTACTAATATTCACCTTACTGAGTATATGCAAATAAAGATTTCTGAATGTAAAAGGTTGGCACACTTTCTAAAATGATAGAAATAATGATGGCTTATAATATCATTGGAAATTAAAACCAATAAAAGGACTAGTTTAAACTTGCCTTAATCTTTTTTCAATATTTAACAGTATAATTGTATTGTAATTCATTAAAGCTAAAGACTACCTAATTTAAGATATTTTTCTTCTTCTTTTTTTTTTTTTTTGTGGTACTGGAGTTTAACCTCAGGGCCTCATACATGCTAGGCATGTGCTTTACCACTTTGGTCACAACCCAGCTCAACAGATTATTATTTTTATGAATCTCTAAGAAAGAAAAATAATTAAATTATGACAAGACAATATTTCTTTTGTTTCTCTTGCTCTCATTTGAATTGCATGCCACTGGTTAAAGTCAACAGGATATTTCCAAAAATAATTGATAATGCATGATACAAACCTTTTGCTATCTTGAAATTTTTCATTGTTCATTCCCCTTACTTTCTATTGCTTTACTTAATATATGCTACATAATTCTCATGCATGAATCTCAGTTACAAAATTTAACACAGCCTTTCCTGTTTATGATTATTTTTTGAGTACTGGAAAACATTTGTGAATTACTTTGAAAAAAATGTGTACAATTGCAGTCATTTTTCTAAAAGCAAATATTTCCTTCAACCATATCAAGCCAACGAGTCAGTGACTTCTTTCTGGAAACTTCAGTATACAAAGTAACTTTTTGCTAAAATGCTAGATTGTAGTGTAAACTTCTTAAGATTTTTTTTTTTGTGTGTGTGGTACTGGGGTTTGAACTCAGGGCCTTGAGCCACTCCACCAGCCCAATTTTTGTCAAGGGTTTTTTCAAGATAGGATCTCAGGAACTGTTTGCTGTGGCAGGTTTTGAACCATGATCCTCTGGATCTCTGCCACCTGAGTAGCTAGGATTACAAGCATCAGCCACCAGCACCCAGTTAAGATTATTTTAAATGATAACTAAATTTCAAACAATTTATATTTTTTAATGTCCAAACTCAACTTATGCACTGACAGTCTAACAAATATAAATTAAGCTGACACACTATGCCATGCCTGTCATAAGATCAGCGATCAGCAGCAGTAGATTACAGAATGGCAGAGGTTGCAAAATGACTACCAATGTTAGGTGGGATTCTCAGCTTTATAACACATCTATTCAGATACCAAGTAAAATTATGGGAAAAATAGAAGAAGAAAAATTAAAGAAACGATGTCTCAAGTACAGAAATTGCCAGGGACAAATGTCTTTTTTAATAGAAAATAATGGCACATATTCCAGTGTTTATCTGAATCTAGAAGAATTTTAGTATGTAACTACTATATCTTTACAATTTATACCTGACCAGAGAAACACTTATTTTTATTTAAAGAATGACAAACAGAAATTTGGTTCTTTTTTCTAAAATAAACAATTCATCTGTGTCAAAAATTTGGTAAAAATTTGCGCTTTACAGCATAGCCTTTCTTTAAAGAAAATGGAACAGAACATATGATCACTATTTGCTCAGGAGCAATAAATAGTCATATAGATTCTAAAATTGAACTTATGTGGGCATGAAAAAAATATCATTATTGAGGCAAAAAATATCCCAGCTGTGTGGAGGAATGTGATGACTCATGGAATTAGTAATATGTTGCTAACAGCACCTAATATAGCATCGAATTACATTTTTTATGTCCTTTATAGTCCTAGTTAAACCACTCAATACCCCTGAGAAATGAATCAATGCATTTATCTCTAGCTTATACCGGAAGAAAAACTCAGTAATTAGCTATTTTCTGAGAACCACAGATATACACTGGTAGAGATAAAATTTTAAAAGAAGCTTGTGGCTTGTGTCTGAATTTGATTCATCCTGATCCAGGGTGACTTTAATCTGAAGTTCTTATAGGTCCACTGTAAGCAGTTGTAGCCACAGTCTGACAGATAGTAATTGAGGAAGATAAATTAAGTCAACCTGAAAAAAAGAAGGAGCATTTGAGTTAAGATTCACAAAGAAAAGGAAATTGTCAATGGAGGTTACAGAGGGAAGGGATGTTAGCAGAGGCCCCAGAGTAGTAGTTAAAGCCATTTAGGAACATAACAATCTGATGAGGATGGATATTAAATTCTTTGTGAATTTTTAGTTGTATCTAAGGAGATAACAAGGTTTTTATTAACTAAAAAGCTATAGTTGCATTTGCCTAATAAGGATGCTTTTATAGGATAGTGTTCTTACTCATAACAGAATTGATTGGTCTAGAGAGAAAAATATAATCTCCTTATAGTAGACCATATTAAAATATCTAGACCTGAATCCCCTCCAGATTTTCCAAAACTGATTTTCCAAAATCTCCATCAGTTTGCGTCACTGTGTCCACTTCTAACTTATTTCATTCATGCACCATCTTATATAAATTTTGAGCTGGAACACATAGTTAAGTAATGTGTAAAATGTATGTGCTTTATTTAACACAGAAATATTTGCATCCCAATTAACTCTATAGTGATTTTAAAGATGACTGCCATAAAGTCTTGTAAGACAACAAAAGTGAACACAGGTAGGAAATCTGTCTCAGAAGGGGTCTAGAAACCAGTGAAGAACTTGTACCTATAAGTGTCTATTCATAATAAAAGCAGAATAGAGTAAGTGCTAAATAGGTGTAGAAATACTGTACTGTGGCAATCAGAGAGGGAATGACTAATTGCAGTTGGAGAGACCAGTGTCAGTGACACCCTCTTTGAGAAGATGGCATTTAAATCTCTTTGAAGGATTTGAATAAATAATGTAGGGAAGATGATTTCAAGCTGAAAGCCTTGTGTGGGTAAAAGCAAGAAAGCTTGAAAGCTATGGAAAATGAAGAGGCATAAGTTTTCCACTCAGAATATAGGTTACAAGGAAGAATATTATGCTTTAAATTGTTTGAACTTCTGATGTGTTGATTGGTTATTTTCAATTGACTTTATGATATATATTCTGCTTACATGTCTAAATGTATATTGTGGTTGAATTTACTTGACATTTGCCAAAATTTATTCTCTACTTTTTTTTCCTAATGACAGTTACAAAAACATATTCAGTTCTACATTCTATTCTACAGTGTGAAATAGCTTCAAGCTACTGGTGGAGTCTGGTTTCTCAACCCTGTACCCAGTCTGGCCAAATTTCTTGCTTATAACTAGGAATCCTGCAAGAGTTATGTCAAATGACTTCTGATATTGAAACAGAAAGGATCATGTATTTTCTGCCTGATTCTCTTGCTATTCCCTCAATAGCGTGCAGCTAGAAACACATGCTATGTGGAATATGCATGTAGGTGCTCCAGGCAACAGTACCATGAGATCCTGGCCTGAGTCATCCTATCTTAGGTACCAGGACTGTAGCTTAAGAAGTCATTTTGGAGCTAGATCTTCTAGTACCAACTGTTTCAGCCTTCCACTTAGTCTTCCAAGTCTTACACATTGTAGAGCAGAAGATGGTTTTTCCTGCTTCGTCCTTTTGGTTTTAATGAACTAGAAAATCTGAGAGCATTCTAAAATTGCTATTGTGGCTCTATGTCACAAAAATTAGAGTACATAATTATGAAGCAATAATAACTGAAAAACTTTTCTTTCATGAATAAGGAAATTATAGCTACTACACAGATGCCCATAAATCTATATTCTACAGCCTCCCTTGTGACTTAATAGGGACATGATACAAGACACTTGGCAAAGACATATGAACTAAAATGATGAGTGAACTTTCAGGACTGTCCCATTACAGATTGCAGTGAATTATGATAAACTCATAGATATTCCTTTGACCCAATTAAAAATAATATGAAATAATAATTACAGGCTCACACTGTAATCCTAGCTACTTGGGAGGTTGAAATCAGGAGGATCAGGGCTCAAGTCCAACATGGACAAAAGTTTGTGAGACCCCAACTGAATCAATAACAGGGCAGGGTGGGGTATACCTTTCACCACAAGATGTGAGCTCTAGAGTCTCAAGATTCTAGGCCAGACTTATGCAAAAGAGGTTTACAGACCCCAATCCCAACAGGAAAAAGTAGATGTGATAGCACACTTCTGTCATCCCAGTGACAGTGTGAAGCATAAAAGATCACAATCCAGGCTGAACAACAAGTGAGACCCTGTCTTTAAAATAATCAAAACAAAAAGGGCTAGAGGCATGGCTAAACCAGTAGAGCACCTGCCCAGTAAGTACAAAATCCTGAGTTCAGCCCCTTAGTACCAACAATTTAAAAACAAACAAAAAAGAATACGGCTAGCAGAGTGGGCCAAGTGTTAGAAAGGGTACCTAGCAAGCGTGAAGACCCCTAGATAAGATCAAATCCCAGTGCCACCAAAAAAAAAAAAAAAAAAAAACAAGCAGGAAAGAATAATGCTCTTCAAGACAACAAAGAATCAAGTCATCAGGACCTTAAAAATAAGAAAGACATACTTCATTATTAAGGGCATAATATTCTACTTAGAATATGAATAAAATTAAATCAATTATTTCAGGAGCTATTTGGAATAGCAACTAAAGATGACATTAATAGTGACATATGTGTTAAAAGATTCCTTTTAATTTCTCTTGCAAAATAGAGACTTAAAGGCAATGAACGCTATAACATAGAATTGTGAGATAACTGGTTATAGCAACCTTGTTTTGGGCATTGTATCTCAGTATTGTTTCAAAAGATGACAACAAGGGCAAAGGGTTGTAGAATTTATATGTGAAACCCAATTCTCTTAAGCAAAGCCTTGATTTAACCTCAACCAATGTTTTAAAATAAAAGCAGTCAAAAACATGGTGCAAGGATTTTTATTTCCAGTAATATTAAGAGCTTGCACCCCATTTTCAATGTCAAAATAATAGAGTAAAAATTATTCTCTTCACTCTTTCTACCTAAGGTGAAGACAAACAGAAGCAAAAACAAATAATAAAAATAGAAACATTTGTGAAATCTGAAACACAATTTATAAAGGTTGAAAAGTAAGGATTGTTAAATAGTTCTCAAAGGAAAGAAAAGTAAAGCCTATGTAAATTGAGCTGTAGTGCCAGAGGGTGGAAAGGGGAACCTATCTTCAACTAGAAGCAAGGCAACTGGAAATCATGAAAAAATTGGGAAACTGGAAGAAATAGCATCACAAAAATGGAGATGATGACAGGATGGAAATAGGAGCATGATCGGAAAATTTTTAATGGAAAACTAACTCTTTGGACTCTATCCTGAACTCTGGCAATTAAAGGGACTATCCACCCTTGAGTACACTGTAGACATTACAGCAAGACTCTGGACTCTAGCTACTGCATCATCAGCTCCTCTTCCCATTATTTCCAGAAATGCTAGCAGTCAGATCCATAATTCCAGAAAGAATGTTAGATATACCAGCAGCCAGGTAGAATATGATAGATGGTGAGGATGAAATTTGGGAAAGTTGAAACCGTATCAAGTCAAGAGAGGAAACAAAACAGGCAACAGAAGAGAAAAGAGAAGAAAATTCCTACAATGAAAGCGGAGGGAAGATTCAGAAAGAGTGCTGAAAACAATCTTTTCTGATTGAAGCAAAAGGCCAGAGGGCTCCAGGAAGAAGAGCTGCAGGGCAAAATATTAATTAATCAATTACATAACTGTTCTGACCATATGTATGAAAGTAATTCATTGAACTGGGAATAAACATAGGAAGTATTGATCAGATGTTTAAAGAATAATAAACAAACAAAAGTGATTATTAAACCTTGAAAAAATATGCTGAAAAGAAATATAATTAGAGTACCTATCTTGATGTAGTAGTAATGAATATTTGCATGACCTTAATTAAAATGCTAATATGTATTTAAAATTTGAACCATGAATACATTAGGACAATGTGAAAAGACAAACAGACTCATGGTTGAGGTGCACAAGAAAGTGGCTTTATTTTTAACTCTTAAATTCTTTTTAAAGACCTAGAGGATTTTTAAAAATTATTTTATATTTCAATTACTTATGTCTAATCTTTCAATTAAAAATTTGACAATTAAACTTTACAGGGTGGGATAAGATTGTGGACCAGAAACATTCACTGTTTAGACTCTGTGATTGAAAAGAGTCAGGTAACAAAAAGATTATATCATGAAGAAAGAGAGAAAGAGCATCCACAATCATGAAAGAAGTGGCAGGAAAGAGCTGGAAAACATGGAGAAACAGACAAAAGGCAAAACAGTTTCAAGCTCCATCCCAGCTCCCTGAGCAGGGGTGGAGGGAAGCCAAAAATATGATCCCAAGGTAATCCAAATGGCCTTGAGAAAGACTGGCAATTCTAGCTGTAGCATAAGGCCCATACTTCCCACAAGACTTAAACCCAGTGCAGGATCTGGTGAAAATATGACTGTTCCAGTGTGGAAGGCTAGTCTCTGTGCAAAAAAGACACTTTGTGGGTTCTCTTTATCTTGGACACTTATAGCAAGACACTTTATGATTCCCCTCATCTTGGGTGCCTATAACCATCTTGAGAATGTGTTTATTGAGACTGAGGTACTCAGAGTAGTTTAAAACAAGCAACAAGAAAGGCTCAGGGAGCCTGAGGACACCCTGTTACAGCATCTAGGTGAGAAATGGCCATGAAAGGAGGTCAGAGAGAGGGAACACATCTGATGTTTTCCTGCTAGGAAAGCTAAACAGCAGGGAGCTTGGGCAGCAAAACCATGGTGGAATAAGTCCCATTGTTTGAGGGTAATAGTGGAAACAAAATACCCAGCCCAAAGCTGGCATCGTTTTAGCCTCTAAAACCTGCCTCTCTGGACATGTGTGGCTTCTGGATAGGTCTGAAAGCACTGAGTACAGATCCCTGAAATCCCATGTTCCTTCACAGAGGGACGTGAACTGCTGAGTGGGATGTGAAAGCACTGAGACCTGCATCCTGTAATGTGTTTGCTACCAGGTGGACTGGAATCCCAAAGCACAGATTCTGTAAGCCACATGATTCCAATACCTCCTCACCCACAGGGAGAGGAACTGCCAGATAGAATCTGAAAGCACCGAGACCTGCCTCTTGAAACTATATCACAGTAAGGAAAGCTACCAGGTAGTATTAAGAAAATTGAGCTCAGACCATGTGAGTTTCATAGCCTCCCCCAACCTCCACTGCCTTTGGAGAAGCTTGGAAGATTGATGTCCCAGCAACAAAAGTAAGAGCGCTTTTGGAACAAGTGGGAACCTGCTCAGCCCATAATCTATAAAGCTCCCTACAGCCAACAGTGGCTCTTAGAACACAAAAGAAGAAAAGTTTCTAAAGTGAAAACAGCCCAGATGCAGACACCTAACTCTTCTACAAGAGACTCTTAATAGTTTATCTCAATTGGATTAGGGCTAGATATTGGGCTCAGTGCCCTGAGGATGAGGGCAAATATTTGGCTATTGGACCGTATTCCAGCCCAACAGTGAGAAATAACAGATCAACCTTCATACTACTGCCCTGCCCAGACATTGAGAATACAGATGATTAAAAATTCTAACCAACAACTTGGTCTTAGATGTATGAATCTCAATGCAGAAACAAAAACTATATGGAAATACAAGGCAACATGACTGCCAATCAGTAACTAATTAGTAACAATACCATAGCAAAATTGGTGAAATCTCAGTCAAAATTTTTTAAATGATTATAAGAATGAGAAAAAAAACTTAAACACTACACAAATAAATGCCCAAATGAACAGAAAGAACACAAATAAAGATTGAAATGAAGTGACAGTACGGGGCATGAAAGCATAATTCACTTTTTAGAAAAGAATGAATATAAGATTTTTAGCTGGCAGAGTGGCTCAAGTGGTAGAGTGCCCACTATATACTGCCTAGCTACATAGTCAGGGACTGGAGGTATAGAGCACATGCTTAGTATAAACAAGGTCCTGGGTTCAATCCTCAGCACTGGAAAAAAAAAAAAAGAAAAGCCATATTTATTCTTGATCCATTAGACAGTGGTGGGGAATCTTGGTTGTTTCCATAACTTGGCTATTGTGAATAGCGCTGCAATAAACATGGGTGTGCAGGGGAAAAAAAAAAAAACAAAAAAAAGATTTTTAAACCTCTTGAAATCACCATAAGAAAGTGACTATGATTAAAAGTAGAAAGGTAGAGGGGATGAACGAAATTGGGTTCCAATACATACATACATGAAAATGTTACAATGAAACTCCCTGTCTAGCTATCTTAAACAAACAAAAATGACTTTTTTTAAAAAATGAAGAACAGGAAAAACAAGCTTTGTGTGGGGAGTTGGTAGTGGTGGGGAGAGAGGATAATGTAAAGAAAGGGTGTAGGAGGGTGAATGTAGTGGAAAAATTATATACTCATTATGAAAATGGAAATGAGATGTTGAAACTATTCCAGGAATGAGAGGTGGGGGAGTTAAAGGAGAATGATGGAGGGGGGGAATTCAACTATAATATATTTTAAGAACTTTTGTGTCACAATGTGCCTCAAGTACAATAATAATATGATAATAAAAATTAAAAAATTAAAAATGAAGAATAATTCAGTAACGGTATAAGGAATTCTGGAAAAAAATCAAATTGAAATTTTGAAAATGGAAAGCTCAATGAGTCAAAAGAAAAAACTGAGTTGAAAGTGTTTTCAGTAGACTGGATCAAAGTGTGGACAGAAAATCAGGGCTTGAAGTCAACATAGATATACCAGAACATTTAGATGAAGATAAAGAAAAAAATGAAGGGTGAGCAGAACTTGCAAGACCTCTGGAAAACCCGATAAATCTGTGAATGATGGGCAGAGAATAAGAGGTACAAATACAGCATAGTAATAAAGTAATAGCAACAACATTCCCAAATCTTAAGAGATGGTCATCGGGGTACAGAAGACTTTTAGGACACCAAACAGAAAAGATCAGAAAAGAAACTCTGAAGCCATATCATATATAAAACATTGAGTACACAGTATAAGGAAAGAACATTGAAAGCTGCAAGAGAAGCACCAAGTCACCTATAAATGTAAATCATCAAAATAAGAGCAGATTGCCAACCTAAATTACTGTACCTGGCAAAGCTATCCTTCACAATTCAAGGAGAAATAAAAAACTTCCAAGATAAACAAAAAATGAAAGTATTCATGACCTCTAATCCAGTGCTACAGAGGATACTTAAATCCTGTGAACAGAAGAGGAAGATAAAAGTAACCATGAAAATATAAGAAAGAATAAATCTAACTAAAAGAGTAGATATGCAAATGAGGAATAGACAAGAACCAAACACTACAAGATACCTTTCAATAATTTTGAATGTTAATGGCACAGGTTTACAGTGAGAGATGAGATGAAATTTTCCAAGCAAATGGAGTCCAAAAGCAAGCAGGAGTAGCAATATAATTGTATTACAAGGCAGACTTCAAAAGAGACAAAGAAAGTCACTTCATATTAATAAAGGAAATAATCCATCAAGAGAATATGACAATTGCATATATACACAGAATACCAGAATACCCAATTTCATAAACTCTTCTGGACATAAAAACACAAATAGATTACAATATAATAATAATTTTGGTGAATTTAATACCACATTCTCATAAACAGATAAATCATCCAGACAAAAAAGCAAACAGGAAACTTCAGAATTAAATCACACAATAGGTAAAATGTATTTAACAGACTTCTACAGAGTATTCTACCCAACAGTCACAGATTACATATTCTTCTCAGCAAAGAATACATATTCTTTCTCCAAAGAAGATATTTTAGGACAGGAAGCACATTATAACAAATGCAAGAATATAGAAAACATCCCGTATTTTATCAGATCACAGTGGACTAAAACTAGAAATCAACAGTAAAAGAAACTACACAAAATATTCAAACATTGAGATGAAACAATTCGCTTTTGAATGATCACTGAGTCATCAAAGAAATAAAGTGAAAAATAAAAGAAATTCACAGAATAATGTGAAAATAAAACAAAACTTACTAGAACTTTTGGGACACAATTTATGATGTGCTAAGAAGAAAATTTACTGCCATGAATATCTACGTTAAAAAATCAGAGCTATCTCAGAGAAAAAAAACCTAATGATGCACCTCAAGCTTCTAAAATAACAAGAACAAGTCAAACCTAAAAACAGTAGATGGAAAGAAACAAAAATCAGGGCAGAAATTAATGAAATGAAGTCTAAAAGAACAACACTGAGAACCAAAGAAACAATGAATTGGTTCTTTAAAGATAAACATAATTGAAAAATCCTTAACCAAACTAACCAAAGGATTGAGAACATCCAAAATCACAAAAACAGAGATAAGAAAGGGGATATCACAATAAATAACAATGAAATTAGTGTCATTAAAAAATACTTCAAAAACCTGTAGTCCAATTACCTGGAAAATTTACAAGAAATGTATAAATTTCTAGATGCATATGACCTAACAAAACTGAACCAAGAGAATATAAACCACCTAAATACATCTATAACAAACAATGAAATTGAAGCAGTAATAAAGAATTTCCAACAGGAACAAAAACCCCAGGACAAGATTGGTTCACTGCTGAATTTTACCACATTTTAAAAGAAATAACACCAATGTTTCTTAAATTATTCCATAAAATAAAAAGTGAAGGAATGCTACCAAACTCAATCTATGAAACCAATACTACTTTGCTATGAAAAAGAAGATAAAGATACAACAAAAAAAAATTATAGATCAATTTCCTTGATAAGCATAGACACAATTCTCAATAATAAAAAGAAAAGCCTGGGAAACCCAAATCAAGAACACATTAAAACACATGAATAAGTTGGTGTCATTCTAGGCATGTAAGAATGGTTCATATGCATAAATCAATGTAATAGAGAACATACACAGAAGCAGGAGCAAAAATCACATGATCACGTCAATAGATGCAGAAAAAGCTTTTGACAAAATTCAACATCCCTTCATGATAAAATCACTGAAGGAACTAGGAATAGAATGAATGTGCCTCCACATAATAAAGACTATTTGTAAGAAACTTAAAGCCATACTGTAACAAATAGGAGAAAACAGAAACCATTTCCTCTAAAGTCAGGAATGAGGTAAGGGTGTTCACTCTCTAAACTCTTCTTCAATAAAGTGCTTGAAATGCTAGCCAGAGCAATAAAGAAAAAGAGAAAAAAAGAAAGAAAAGTGATACAAATAAGAAAGGAAGAAGTAAAACTATCCCTATTTTCAGATGATATGATGTTATACTTAAAAACTCCACCAAAAAAACCCTGTTTTGTTTCATAAACACATTTGGCAAAGTAACAGCATACAAAATAAACATTCAAAAATCAGTTATGTTTTCTATATAACAATGACAACAGTCTGAGAAAGAAATAAGCAAAACAATCCTAATCACAATAGCCTCAAAAAATTAAATACCTAGGAATAAACCTAACTAAGGAGGCAAACAATTTTACAATAAAAATTATAAAACTCTGAAGTCAGAAATTGAAGAAGACAATAGAAGATGGAAAGAATGGCCATGTCTATGAATTGCTGGAATTAATATTGTGAAAATGGTTATGCTATCAAATCCTTTTATGGTTTTATTGTAATCTCATCAAAATCCTAGGTCAGTTTTTACAGGATAGAAAAAATCAATCCTAAAATTCATATGGAAACAAAAATAAACCAAAGAGCCCACACAATCCTAAGTAATAGAACAATGCTGGATATCTGATAATATCTGAATTTATATTATATTGCAAAGGCATAGTAACAAAAATATCATATTACTGGTGCAAAAAAAGACATGTACATCAATGAGACAGAATAGAAGGTCTAGAAATAAGCCCACACATCTACAGCTATCTGACTTTTGCAAAAGCTCCAAAAATCTATTTTAGAGAAAAAGAAAGTCTCTTCAACAAATAGTGTTGGCAAAACTAAATATCCACAAGTAGAAGATTTAAACTATGCCCCTAACTCATATTCTATTAAAAAGTTCACTCAAAATAGATCAAGGCCTAAATGTCAACCTGAAACTGTGAAATTTCTAGAGCAAAATATAGGGAAAACCCTTGAGGATATTGGCATATGTAACACCTTTCTGAATAGGACTCTGGTTGCTTTGGAACTAAAAACAAGAATTGACAAATGAGATTGCTTCAAATTATAAAACTTCTGCCCAGCAAAGGAAGCAGTCATTAGAATCAAGAGAAAACCCACAGACTGGGAGATAATTTTTGTCAGCTGTTCCTTGGATAAAGGACTAAATTCAGAATATATAAAGAGCTCAAAAACTTAAACAAAAAGAAAAATAATCCAATTAATAAACAGCAAATGAATTAAGCAGAAAATTCTCAAAGAAATAAGTACAAATGGCCAATAAATACATGAAGAAATTTCAACATTCTTAGTCAAAAGGAAATGCAAATCAAAATGACATTGAGATTCTGTCTCATTCCAGTCAAAATGGCTACCATCAAGAAAACAACAAGAAAAGCTGGAGAGGATGTTGGGAAAAGAAACCCTTATACATTCTTGGTAGGAATGTAAATTATTGCAGCCCCTTTGGAAATCAGTATGGAGGTTCCTCCAAAATCTAAACATAGAACTACCATATGATCCTGCTATATCACTCCTGGCCATAAATCCATAGGAATGTAAGTCATCATTCAATAGAGATACCAATACATCCAGGTTTAAAGCAGCCCTATTCACAGTAACCAAATTATGGAATCAGGATATGGGACCATCAGCCAATGAATAGGCAAAGAAAGCATGGTGTATATATGCAGCAGTATATTATTTAGCCATAAAGAAGAATATAATTATGTATCTTTTAGGAAAGTAGATGGAATTGGAGAACATTATGTTAAATGAAAAAAAAAGAAGAGCCATAATGAAAGGCAAATATCAATGTTTCCCTCATATGCAGAATCTAGACCAAAAACAAAGAATAAAAAAAAATGATGTGAGTGTGAAATAGAGACTGTTTGAGGAGGAAAAGGGCGGGAGGGGGAAAGGTAAAAGGAGAAGGTGATGGGGAGATGGTTATGACTGAAGTACTTTATATGAATGTATGAAAGTAGAATAATGAAACCCATAAAAAACTGGTCAAAAACAGAAGAGGTGGGACAAGAAAGAACAATTGAATGAGTGAATTTGATCAAAGTACATTATATGTATGTATGGAAATATCACAATGAAACCCCTTTCTGCAATTAATTATATGCTAATAAAAATTAAAATTTATTTAAAAATAGTTACTTAAAACATCTATGAAAAAGACATTTTCCAAAGCTCCTCCATCCCCAAATCCAAATCTTCAATGAATTTGGATTTATCACAGGCACACACACTGCAGCATGCAAGGATCAAGAAGTAGATTGCATTACTGAAAAGTTTCTGCAAGTTGTAAAATTTGTAGATACTATACTAGCAGCAATGGCTTCTATGTTTTGAAGCACCTCTTGTAATTGATATCAAATTCCCCACCTCTTGAATTGGGACTAATCTTATAACTTGCTTTTGCAGGTCAGATATCATGTAAATAATGCTATTTTAGGAAAGAAGAGATGAAATGAGGAAGGAAGAGGTGTGTGAAGGGAGGGCAGAAGTGAAGGAAAGAGAAAAATATGACATGAAAAGAAAAGAAAGGCAAATAATATAATCTATTAGATAATTAGAAATGGTTTAATAAAGAGCTGTACTAATGGTCAATTAACATATGAAGAAATGCTCAACATCCTTGGCTATAAAAGAAATGCAAATCAAAACTACACTGATATTCTACCTCACTCCTGTCAAAAAGGCTATCATCAATAACACAAAGCAACAACAAGTGCTGGTAAGAAGTTGGGGAAAAAGGAACCCTTCTACACTGTTGATGGGAATGTAAATTAATGCAAATGCTATGGAAAGCAATATGAAGGTCCCTGAAAAACCTAAGAAAGGAATTACCTCACGGTCTAGCAATAGCACTCCTAGGTGTGCATCCAAAAGAATGTACTCTAGGATATGATAGAGTCACTTTCACACCCATGTTTATTGCAATTATTTACAATAGTCAATCTTTGGAAGCAGCCCAGAAATACAACAACTTATGGATTAAGATCCACAACAAGTGGATTAAGAAAATGTAGTATATATACACTATGGATTTTTATTCAGCCATAAAAAAGGATGAAATTATGTTATTTGCAGGTAAATTGGTGGAACCAGAGAATTTCGCATTAAACAAAGTAAGCCAAGCTCAAAAACTCAAAGGTCACATGTTTTCTCTCATATGTGGAAGCTAGACCTATAAGTAAAATATATATATGGAACATATATGATCATATATGTGTGTGTATACATACATATATATATACATATATATAGTGATAGAACAAAATTGTTTTAGTGAGTCCATCTGAGGGGGTTATGGGAGGGAGGTGGGTGAAAAACAGAAAATGTTTGAGAATGAAATATATTGAAGCAATCCATCTACATATGAATGTAATGTAATGAACGGTACAGTAAGCTGGTGACAGAAAATGACTAAGTGACAGAGTGGAGAGGTTTAATTTGATAAAAACATGATGTATACAGACCTGAAGTACCAAGATAACCTTGCCTTGGACTATCAATATACACTTAATCAAGAAACATGTAGGGCAAAGGGGAAAATTAAATATTTTCTGAGGGAGATGTACAGTGGGACAAAGGTGCATGAGGAAAGGGGGAATGAGGGTGACTATGGTGGCTGTATTTTGTATCCATATATGAAAATAGAAAACTGAAACCTGTTGAAATTGTTTTAAGAAGGGGGAAGAGAGGAAAAGAGGGAGAATGAAGGAGGGGACAAATCCAATTAAGATGTATTTTAAACACATATGTAAATAACACAATGTATCCCCCTGTACAACTATTATATGCTACTAAAATCATTTTTAAAAAAAGATATGTACTACATGCAAGGATGTCCATTATATAGTTGAGAGGTTAAAACTAATCCACAGGTGGATGTAGTGATGCTAGTGTTGCTCACTTCTAATCCTAGCACCTTGGAGGCTGAGACAGAAGCCTCAAGTTCAAGGCTAGCCTTGGCTATATAGTGAGACACAGTTCCCCAATATCCATGAATTAATAATATGCACAATAAAAATACATTCAACAGTAGTCTTACGTGATTTAAAATAACCTTCAGTTTTATGTTTATAGTTCCCTAATTTCCTAAGCCCAAGATCAAAAAGAATTTTTGACTTAATAATTATTAATAGGAGGGGCAAGAAATACCATATAAAAGGCATAAAAAGTCTTTTGCTGAATGAAATAGCATCAATCCACAGATTTAAGTATTGTTACAATATTCATTTTTAAGAAAAAGTCAAATCTTTGAATCTAATTCAGTTTCTACTCATTCCTCTGAATTACCTTGAACCATCAGAAATTACATACAGAGATATATAAATTTTTCATAAACTCTTCTCACAAAATGAACTTTTTGCAAATTTAAAGTTAATATTTTAATTTCAAAGTCTATCAAGAAAATTAGGTTTATTTAAAACAACCTGTAGCTATTATATCTTAAATCATATTTTATGTGATGACAATTTAAATATTTACTCTTAAAATTTTGCACTGACTATGTGAATAAAAAGCCTTTGGACAAATACTTATGCCTCAAACTAATAGTGGCTACTTTCTGAAAGAATAAAAGTAGAATAAGGCCAGAAGGTTGATAAGGTTTTCACTTTTATAATGTAAATTTTACATTGATATTGCTATAAACTTTTAATATATCATATTTTATGTTATTTTAATAAATTTTCATAATACACTAGGAATATTTTATTTATAATTTCCTCATGAACTTAAGTTATTAAATAAAAAGAAATATTCCACATAAGGAAATCAAAAAAAGAAAATTCATTTGGTATGGGCATAGACAATGAGAAAATAAACATCCCTAAAAAAACTTAAAATGGAAGAAGTGGGTAAATGAATTTTGACATAGTAACTCCTAAGATGCTAACCAAATCCACCACTACATCTTTTATGTAATAAAATGTATCAGTTTAAACAATTAAAAGACTAGACTACAAACATCAGTATGTAGAAATACAGTGTAAGAAATTGAAAGAACATGGGACAAAAGCAGGCACTATACATCTGTCCTCGTATGGCAATGAAATTGTGGAGTTAATATGCTGAAAAGTTGTAATACCCATTTTCAAGAATAACTTACAATTCTTTTCTTTCTCACCCCTAAATTTATTTAGGGAAAACAAAGCACAGGATAGTTTTCCTAACATGCCCTCCTACACTGTGGTTTGTTAAACTAGATCCTCCAGCTTTTCTTTTCACAAAAATTGGAAAACAATGGGAGTGATGCACTGGGAGCCATGCCTGGATCTGGTTCCCCTTTGATTTGCCAGGCCTCAGTTCAATGGCCATGTCTAGCTACAAGGGAGTGAGGAAACAGGGTTTAGTTTGAATCCAAGAAAAGGATAACACAGATAGGGGTAAGCAATGAAAGGCTTTATTAAAATAATCATGAGGATATGGCCCAACAGTCTGATAACAGTACCTTTCATGAGAGGGAAGGTTTTCCTCTTTTGGGTTTCTTAGTCAATTTTATGTTATGACTGGAATATCAATTAAATAATATGCCAAACCATAATCAACTTTACTCATTTACCTTCAAGAGAATCATCTTGCATAAGGATCATTATATTAGGGATTTATGTAGCAAGTTACAAGTAGCACACAAATATATTCTCAAGACCTTACTATAGTTTTTTTAATGACAGATATGATTGTGCTATAGATCACAGACTATATTCTGCATATATAGTGATTTATAAAGTACCTCTCTCGATACAGGAAAATACAGAGTTTATATATCCTCATCCTATACACTAGCATTATAAAAGTATTTAGCAATAAATTGATACAAGTACTATACCAGGAACAAAGGAACAAAATTTTTAGAACATATCATTTATTACATCATTTTGATCATATT
The DNA here is from genome assembly GCF_047511655.1 of Castor canadensis. Lineage (NCBI taxonomy): Eukaryota > Metazoa > Chordata > Mammalia > Rodentia > Castoridae > Castor > Castor canadensis. Next base: position 101,328,328 of record NC_133392.1, on the reverse strand, counting down.
TGGCTTAAAATGAAGTTAGGAAATACAGATAAAAAGCAATAGTAGTAGGAAAGGATATCCTCAATTAGGGCTGAAATTAATGTATATGCCTTTCATTTTAGCTTTTCAATTTTTCAGTGTTGTTTTTCCCAATGACAAATTACATACATTCATATAATTATAATACACATATAAGCATGCATATATATACTTATAAGTATATATACATACAAGAATATATTTACATATCCTCATGTACCTATCTAATATATAGAGATAAATATGAGAGTTAGTGTTTCTTCTCTTATTTTGGATGTGAGAATGTCCATATGAATGTTATAGCTCTATTGCTCAGCCTGGGAATAATATTTTAAAATATGATGAACCATGTTCTTTACAGTAGCTGTCAAAACAGAAATATGAAAGAAAAGCAGAGTTGAGGCTTGTTATTTGATTCCCAAATAAGGTTTAACAAAAGACTTGAAAAACCAATTTTTGTTGAAATCTAAATTACTTTTGTCACCTTCTTTTAGCATGCCAAAAGAGCACATCAAACTAATGACATAGTTTTACACAAACGTAGTTGCATCATGCAGATAGACTGAATTATAGGAGGTAGACAAAGAAAACATGTGAAAGGAATCAGATGGTACAGCTATTTCCCCCAACCTATTTATTAGAGAAACTGCTGGGGGGAGAATGCTGACAGAGGGCTTTGGCTGTGATTCCCCCTGGGAACTCCAGGAGGATGGTGTCTCTAGCTAAGTCTGCAATAGGATCTATGTAAGTAAAGAGCATGGTGCATCACTGTTAGGCATATGGAGGTTCTGAGCCCAGTTTTCCTGGTTCCTATGACGAATGAATAGAATTCAGAATTTCATGAACACCTCAAATTCTCATGCCAAAATTAAGCATGAAAATTTGCAGTTGACTGGGGGTTCACAGAAATGACTATGGCAAGACAGAAGTAAAGGCCTTGAGAGACAGTTTGTATCAAAAACATATGTACATTACAACCAGAATCTTTGAAGGACCAAAACACCTGCCAAGGCGGCAGGAGAACATTTGCATTTTTAAATCTGTCCAAGAGATACCAATGGACAGCTAAAGTTAAAAATCACTGACTTTGGAAAAACTTGCTAGCAGTCATCAAGGTCTTCAACTTCAAAAGCATTGTGCATTATGCTTTCATATGCAATATATTTACTTTTCTTAATAATCCTTAGGGTAGGAAGCATTAGCATTGTGTCACTAATGGTAAACTTGAACCTTAAAGTAAACAACTTGTCCAGATCAACTTGGATAGCAGTGATGGAGTTCAAAATGACTCCTCACATGAAATTGAACTTTTTCTCATTTAGTATGGCCTAATATGCTTATTGTTTCTTGTGTTGTCATCTTTTTATCCTTCTGTAGGCTGCATAATATATGGAGTGGTTTATTTGGTTAGTCTCTTTGTAAAGGAATTTACAAAGTGCCTTCTGTCCATTCTGGTGGCACTTCTCCTTCCAGAGTTAAAAGTTAAATATGTAGTTGACAGCATGAAATAAGTTCGGAGTTACTTAAGATCCCAAGTTCTCAAACCCTCAACTGCCCTAGTGCAGAATCATAAACAACTTCAATATCATACTTAAGGATCTGCTAAGGCAAAGTGGTTACAGGACTTAACAAGAGATTCTTCCTCTGACAGATTAGTTTTGTTTTTTTTAATTTTTACCACCACCATTACCTAAAAGATAATGTAATCTGGAAGGAATAAGACATAATTAAGTTAAACCAAGATTTATAGAGATACTGCCATATGCAACATGACATTCCTGACATCATGCAGTGCATAGTCTTATAGAAAAGCCAAGCACAACCATGAACATAAATCACGATGTGTCAGACACTGTGCCAGACATTTTACATAAAAAGTTCAATTAACCCACAGAGCAAAGTTAAAGTTAAGGGCCAATAAATATATTTTACAAATGAGGAAACTGAGGAAAGAGAAGTTAAATCACTTGCCTGTAATCACAGAGCTAATAAATTGCAAAGCCTGACCAAAACATGATTCATGTCAAGATAGAAGCAATAGAGTCAGACACGTTTATCTCTTACTTAAAGCAAAGGATAACTAAAGCTCCCCAAAAAAGTTGACATCTGAGCAGGTGTCATTTGAAGTTTAAATAAGAATTTGACAGACAAATCAAAGAACATATAAAATGTGGCAATACATAATGTATCTTGCCCATCAGACACAATTTTCTTTCTATTTATTAATCCTACTATTCATCCTCAAGATCAACTGTTTTTTCATTTAGATGTCAAGGTAGAATCAAGAAAATACTTGACACATTAGTACAATTTTTTAACAGGGTACATTTTGTTTTCAGTGAACGTGAGAAAGGTAAAGATATCCATAGAAGGCAGCATCACGCATCTTTTAAAAACAATTTCTCAGTAAAAAAACTTGGGTGCCAGGGATGAATTTGTGAGGCACTGCAATCCCACGGAAGGTCCAGGGTTCCTATTAGCAGTTCAGATTTCCAGTTCTCATTCCTGGAAAAGGAACAGCATGGTGAGGCCAACTTAGATGATAAGTTGGTTTCAAACATACACCTCTTCCAACTCACACTGCCTATCTATTTCATAGATAGAATGTACCACACGATATTGTACTTAATCATTTGTTTAACCATTTTTCTGTATACTGTAAACATCTACAAGGGAAGAAATAGTATTCCACAATAACTGTACTGCTTCTGGTATATAATAGATACTCACTATGTGACAGTTGAACTAACAAGAAACAACTCTACTTTCTAATAACCAACATCATCATTACAAACCAAAATGATGGCTTATTAACCTAACTCAAAATGTCAACTCACCCTCTCATTCCAGAATACCTGGTCACATTTCCATAATGACTAGAACCAGAATGTGCTGGTAGATGCCAAAAGGGCCAGATGCATTTCTTTAACCATTTTCCTTAGGCTTCTTTAGGCCATATGGCTCTCACCAGTCCTATAATGAAATTTTAGGTTTAAGATTCTGAAGTCCATCACTTGCAGAATTCATACTCAGACAGAATCCAGGCTATTTTTTCCCAAGTTGATTTGGCTCTGGATCATGGTGTGATGAATTCATTATATACAGCAGCAGGCATGGTGCTTTCCAAAGCATAGTGCCAGAAACAGAAGCCCATTGATTAAAAAAAAAAGTGAAAAACATTGCCAATTTTTTCCAAATACCATCAAAGTAAATTATCATCAAATATAAGTTGCTTTCTCTATAAATAACAGCATGGAGCATAGCTATTGCATTGTTTGCTCTTTGAAAAATACTAAAAAATAACCTGAGAAAAATGATCTAACTATCCTGCATAAATATAACAACATGTGAACATTAGAGTACAGTATTGTCTTATTGAACAGCTAATGTTAAGAACTTTTAACAGAACTTTTTAAGAGTGTGTGAACAAATAATGATGGAATCAAAATGTACTAATCATTTAAATATATTTTGAAACTCATACAGCCTTACAAATGACAACTGCATTGCATTGTATAGGTATGTTTCTAATATAAAGGAATTTTGCCTACAAGCTTTTTATCATAATGCATCATAAACTCAAGTGATCTTCTTCCATGAAATGTGAAAACACATTTGCTAAATTTCCTGAAATTGCATCTTTGATTACTGCAGAAATATCTCCACCACCTATCATACTGTTGTAAATCAAGTTATATTATCATTTTCCAGTTTGCACAGGAAACACTAATATTGAAAGTCCAATTTTATTGACAATGAACATACAGGTGATAAATACACACAATTCCTTTGAGTATGAATATGCTATATATAAAGCAAAAATGAAAAGCATTGTAACTAGTTGCTTGTTTCATTTAAAAATGCTATTAAATCGGCATTCTGGAACCACTTGCTTTATTCTGACATTGATGATATTCAGCCCTTGACCAATAAAGTTCAGGAAATTTAACAATGAAACCAAAGTACGTACTTTCATGTGACCCATTGAGAGTAAATACATAATCTGTAACCATGTATGAAATCCAAACCCATGATATGTCATTAAATTTACCACAGTTTAGCTTTTCCTTCCCTCAGTCATTTGTAGGAAAATGATGGAACTGGAGATCATCATGTTAGGTGAAATAAGACAGTCTCAAAAAGACAAATATGCGTTTTTTCTCTCATATGTGGAATTTAAGACAAAAGACAGGAAAATAAAAAGTGGATGATAGATGATGTGGAAGGGGAAATGGGGGAGTGGGAGAGAGAGCATGAAAGGGTAATAGAGTAAATATGATCAAAGTATGTTATATACATGGAGGCATGTGTCATAATGAAACCCATTACTTTGTATAATTAATATACCCTAATTTTAAAAAGATATATATTTTGTTGACTTGAAAGCATTGTTTACTTTGTGATAGAGAAAGAAAGCTAAACTTTTAAGGTCAAAACACTTCACTGCACTTGGCTAACTTTTTGTCTAATATTTCTAGAAAATTGTAATTTAGAAACTACTTTCTCTTCATTGAGAACATGCACCCTCTTTAATCACCAAGTTCAAAGAGTTCAACAATTTATCAATGAAGAAATTTCATAAAATGTTTTATTTTGCATTTTAAAAAATCTCTGATTTCAAGTGGCTGAGTTTATTCAATGAATGTGCATCAAGTCTTTGTAAGTCACTGAATGAGAGTGAAAGCATTCTAAAGATTTAAGGATATTTTTGCCTCAAGTTGTCTCACAGAAAAAGTTTAGAGAAAATATGTAACCAACTATAATACAATGGAAAAATATCATAAAAGCTATTATTAAGATTGAAAGTATAATGAATTTTCAAATGAGAAAAAATTATATATGGGTAAGTGAATCTGAAATGTCGTTACATAGTAGATGGAATTTGGATAAGAAGGATTTGGCAGGTAGTCAATGGAAGGGCAATGACTATTATGCAAGGAAGGACCAGTGTAAGCAAGTAGCTTGATTTTATCAGAGTTAATTGTGAGTGACATCTGTAAAGAGATGAGACTGCAAAGGAGTAAAAAGTGCAGTGGAACTCAGCCTCAAAAGCTGGACTTCATTGTAAGGTACTGCTGAATAAAGACCATGCCATGTGTGAAAAAGAAAGATTTATTAAGATACAGACCACATGGCTGCACCCCACCCCCAGGTCAGGGAGCAGCAGCTTGGGTGAAATGAGTGGTGTGTTTTATAGGAGGGTCTAAGCCATGGAGGAGGGAGAGAGTTTCTGTTCTGATTATTTGTGACCACTAGATAGAACAGGTCGACATGCCTGGCTAGTTGAGTAACTGGAAGTTCCTGAGTTGTTTTGCAAGACTAGAAACAATTAGGCAGGGAGAAACAAGCGGTCATAAATCAGGGGTTCTGGTTTTGGTGCTAGCCTTCTGCCTGTCCCAAGAATGCCAGGGACCTAACATTCCAGCCATTTGTTGGTATTAGGGGAACCGATAGATCTAACTGCTTTGTGCTGAGTGGGGGCATCATTAAAGGGGGTTTGGCTGGGATTTTGAAACTTGTGAGGTCCCCAGGAGTGGAGGCTGATGGTTTGTCCCAGGCTTCATTTGCAGACAAGGCCAGTTGTTGGGAGAAGGTTGTAGTAGCATCTGGTGGGAAGTCTGTCTGCTGAGTTCCCTGAATGATCCTGGAAGCATCTAGGGTTAAAGAGCATTTTCCTGGCTTAAGGCTTTGTATTTCCATAGCATCAGTACACGCGCAGCTGTTTTTCTTTCTATATTCGCCTCTATAATGGACCTAACAGATCGTACAACCAAGGGAAGGAAGCAGGGAAGTATTGGGCATCTTAGGAACAATACTGCCTCCCTGCACAATGGGTAGGCATGGATCACAGGAGGAGGAATTCTGGGCCGTGAAAGGAAAGCAGATAGAGAGCCAGATGAGGACTAATCACTTATGTAGGAGAGGAAGAGGCAGAGAGTTTGCGGGAGAGGCGTAGGCGCGTGGGGCCCAGCGGTATGCAAGAGTACTCATCTTTTGCTGTAGTGGAAGAGTCTGAGGTTAGTGGACAATGTTTTATCCCTGAAAGGTGCTGCCACTGGGGGGGTCCCATTGAGCTTGACAGTGGTGTGCATTGTGAGGATGACCAGATGAGGGCTAGTCCATGGAGGTCCCAACAGAAAGGGTTGAAAGTCCTTTAGGAGAGCAAGATCCCCTGATTTAATTGAAATTGTTATAGGGTAGGGCAGGATCTGGTCTGCTTGCTGTCTGAGAAATTCCCGGAGGAGGTTAAGATAAGGTAGATAGTTAGACAGAAGAGCAGAGTCTGTTAGAGGCCATACATGTGGGTGGCCATACATTATTTAACACCCAAACAGGAATATTAGGAGGAGCATAAAAAGGTGTCTGCTAAAGGCTGTATATTTAGGGATCCAGATTCTGTGAAATCCTGTAACTCCCAAGAAAGTTTTAAGCTGCTTTTATGGTAGGGGGGGGTGGGAAATGGAGGATTGGGTTGATTTACTCATGACACAGGGAGTGAGTCTGTCCCTTTAAGAACACACCTAGGTAGGTGACCTGAGGGAGACATAATTGAGCCTTCTCCTTAGAGATTTTGTATCCCTGGAGGCCAGAAAGTTTTAAAAATGACTTAGTTGCCCTGCAGGTAAGGGGCTCTGTGGCTCTGCACAGAAGTACGTCATGAAGAAGGGTGGCCTCTAGGTAGTGTCAACATAATGAGTCTCTGGTTAGGGCCTGTCCAAAAAGATGAAGGCTGTCTTTAAACTCTTGTGGTAAAACTGTCCAGGTTAGTTGCTGTGAAGGGTTTATGGAATCTTTAAAGGCAAACAGGGTCTGACTGTCAGAATGTAGGTTAACTGTAACACTTTTAGATAACAGAGAGCTTTAGCTCATTATTTTATATAAATCTACATTTTTAATTTTGTAAAAAATTGTACCATATTTAGAGAAAGTATAGACACAGAACACAGTTGCAAGGTGGTCATTTTAAGGCACATGAGTAAATATGTAAATGAACTCTGATTTAGTAGTACTTAAAGCTTGACAAGATTAGCAGAAATAATTTCTTTGATAAAATGTTTTCCTGTAACAGCTTTTTTTGTATATGTTATTTAGAGCAGAACAATATTAAGATAACCTTGTTATTTTATAGACATAGAGAATTTGATTTTAGTTTGACATGACCTTAAAAAATCTTTTAAGGAACTTTAAATTTTAGTCAACTTTAACTTTGTTATACATTGAAGTTTACCTATTTATACCCTTTTCAGTAGTTTAGTTTATAACTTATATTTTAAAATTAACTTTTATAAGAATTTTAATTTGATAAAACTGTCTTTTTTTTTTTTGGCTGGTGGAGGAGACCATACACCCCCACCATGGAGATCTGTGAAGGATAAAGCTTACCTGAGAAGTCAGGTAGCACCAAGTAGGTGATTGAGGCCTACCTGCTACTTGGATGGCTACCCTGGGCTCCTCTGAGGTGATCTTCAAGGGGGCCGAGGTCCCAGGGCTGCATCAGTCTTCTGCCACCAGGCCCAAGATGTCCGTGAGGCCTTCACTCTGTTGAGAATGGGAGTAGGAGACCGACCTACCTTGCAGAGACAAAGAGGGGCAGTCATCCTTCCAGTGTCCATTCTGGCCACATGGTCCTGGTGGTGGGTGAGATGAAGGGCAGTTTTTTGCCCAGTGTCCTGTCTGGTTGCACTTGAAGCAAGCCCCTAGATGTGTGCATTGTTGTTCAGCCAGTCCTGAAGTTGGAGGAGGTGACCTCAGGGCAGCCTCCAAGAGCTGGGCTTTTTACTGGTCTCAAGCCTCATCTCGGTTATTAAATACCAAAAATGCCATTTTCACAAGATCTCCCTGGGGGGTTTCCCTGCCTGTTTAAGTTTTTTTTTTTTTTTTGAATATCAGGGAAGGATTGGGAAATAAAATGAGAGTTGAGAATAATTGGGCTAGGTATTTAAATTCTTTAATATAGGAGCCTGAGTTATTAGAGAAGGAGTTAAGTAGCAGGTGGGGAGGAGAAGGGTGAGGGTGTAGCAGGGGCTGAGGTCAAGGCTGGCAGTGTTGATTCCTGAGGAGCCAATGGCTCAGGGTCAATTATGACCACTGTAGAAGGGGAGTAGGGTGGTGGCTGTTTGGGAGAGCCAGTAGGGGTGGAAGAATGGGGATCTGAGTCATGGGAGGATGAGGTGGGAGAAGAGATTGATGTACAGGACTGGCAAGAGGAGTTGGGAGGTGGGCAGACAGAGCCCATGAGGTCACAAGTAAGAGAGTTTAGTGGGAGGGAGAGACACAGACTTTGAAGTGGGATTTGTTGCTGGCAAGGAGGATTTGAACAGCATTACACGATTGGAGCAGGGAGGGTTGAGAGCAGAAAGAAAGGAAAGCTTGGATGAATGGAATTTCAGATCACTTGCCATTGCAATGGCAGAAATTGTCAAGACCTAGAAGTGTGTGAAAATCAGAATTACCATTTTCAGGCTGTTGTGAATGATTGTCTAGCTTGTACTGAGGCCAAACAGTGTTGCAGTCATAGATCAGTTGCTTAGGTTTTATATTGTCTTAGAGACCAAGGGGGAGGGTGCGGAGAAGGCATCCCAGTGGATGCATCTAATGTAGAGTAGGAGATGCCCATAATGTAGAAGGAAAGTGAGAGAGGAGAGAGAGAGAGAGAGAGGCTGAGAAAGAGAGAGAGAGAGAGAGAGAGAGGGAGAGAGAGAGAGAGCAAGGCAGGTGCCTTGGTGAGTTTACCCTTCAGGTCAATATAGATCTAGGTCAAGAGCTAGCCTCCCTTACTTGACTCAGGCAAGGAGAGCAGAATCAACTGGTTGCTGTTTGGTCATAGTAAGCTGGAGGGGCTGTCGAGTTCTCACTTTGGGAAGAGGAAAGGAAAACAGGGAGGGAGAGCAAGAGAGAGAGAGAAAGGGAAGGAGAGTGTGAGTGTCACCCGAACGGGTTCCCAAGGGCGGGCTTCCCCAGCCTGGGTTGCCATCCATAGAGAGAATGCCTCAAACGGTTAGCCAGGCATCCCCATGCTAAGCGGTGGGTGCCCCAAACGGGGGTAGGAAGTGTGCCTGGTGTGGCACCTGTGACTTCCAAGACCAGAGAGAGAGAGAGAACAGGCAACCTCAAGGAGGGGGTGACACTTACTGAGTCTGAGGAGTAGGTCAGGTGGAGAGCATTGGAAGAGAATGGCTAATGTGGAGAGCATTGGAAGAGAATGGCTAATGTGGATGGAAAAAGCCGGCAAGGCAGTAAGGTCAGAAATCCACAGTCTGGAGGCACGTGGGGTCAGTTCAGCAGTCTGGGTTCAGGAGAGGGCAGGACACGAAGACCAAGAGAGCAGCACCAGGCCAGAGCATCCTGATAACCTCTCCAGGGTTTCGGCACCAGATATAAGGTACTGCTGAATAAAGACCATGCCACGTGTGGAAAGATTTATTAAGATCCAGACCAGGAGCTCCCTGATCTCCCAGGTCAGGGAGCAGCGGCTTGGGTGAAATGAGTGGTGTGTTTTATAGGAGGGTCCAAGCTATGGGAGAGGGAGAGAGTTTCTGTTCTGATTATTTGTGACCACTAGTTAGAACAGGTCGACGTGCCTGGCTAGTTGAGTAACTGGAAGTTCCTGAGTTGTTTTGCAAGCCTAGAAACAATCAGGCAGGGAGAAACAAGTGGTCACAAATCAGGGGGTCTGATTTTGGTGCTAGCCTTCAGCCCACCCCAAGAATGCCAGGGACCTAACATCCATTATTTATATTTGTTTCTGTTAGCAAAGAGGTATATTGAAAATCACAGGATTTAAAATATGCTCACCCTAAATATAATACCTTTGCATATTGAATATTTGAAAGAAACATATTTGAGAAATAGCAGATACAGAAAGGGATTTCTGATCTTTCTCCTGAATTCAAGTTATGCCCTCTAAAGGAAAGAAGTATCTTCATCCTCCAAGAGGAATCTGAACTAATAGGCCTTGCCAAGACTTACCTTGCTTGCTATACTTAGCTCATACCCTTTGTCCTAGCATATTTTCTCACTACTTTTGACACTTCTTCATACCAAGTGCAAAAATGCTCAGATGTAACCATTTGTTGAGGTCTTCATTTCCTTATGAAGGTGCCCAATCCACGTAAAATTTGCAATAAATACCTTTGTATGGTTTTTGTTTGATAAGTGAAATTTATTTGGTTAAAATCAGATACATTTTCTAATGAAAAAAGTTCAAAACAGATGAACATCTTAAACCATAAATATATGAAAATGAAGAATTTTAATGTCTTGATCACAACCAATTATATATGAAAATCTGAGTTTTAATTATTTGGTGTGTCACTTTACTTTAGAGGTTGTGATTGAATGATTACATTCTAGTAGTGTTATAGGAAATAATAAAGGGACAAACAAAGAAATATAGATATATAAAGATTATTATTATGCCATTATTCAATGTACAGAAAAGTACAGTCAATATAAATATATAACAAATTGAGAACAGACCAAATTATTTTTCAAATTATTTAACATGGGAAAATACATAATATTGGTAAGGAAAAAATATAACTTAAAAATCTTATAAGGGAAACATTGGTAAAAAAAAAACTCAAGTTAACAGAAGTTATAATTGAATAATGAAAGTATAAATAATTTAATTTTGCTCTTTGTCCTTTTAAATACTTTTGTAATAAAAGACACATCTTCAAAGCTCTAAAATCTTCCTAAGTCTGAAGGAATCCCAATAAAATTGCTTTCTTCTTCTACAAAGGTATCATTTTATCTAAACTGCTCTAATTTAGATATATCCATACCTTTCTTTGTAGGAAGGAATTCCAGAGTTTCCTACATTTTCTAAGTATTTCAGAAAGAATCAATTCACCTTCCATGTATTACGAAACATACATGTATCTCATGGGCCATGTAGGAATAAAGATGTAACCCTGGTCCCTAGGGTGAACTTCTGACTCTGAGAAAATGAGGGGAAAAAAGAAGGACCTGAGAATTTCTATATTCATTGGAATTTTACTCTGAAAGAGTAAAATCAAAATAGTTAAAAATAGTCATTTGAGTCTTACAAGGTAATAAAACCTGTGCCAAGTATCATAGTTTACAAGAGAGACCATGCAGAGAGGTCTGTATGTCTCCTTCATTTCCAAAAAAATCAAGATACATCTGATAAGCTTCAATTATATGTCTGACATAGACACAAGGGGAAAACATCATTCACTTGCCTAAAATTATTACGAGTAACTACACTGTAATTGTAATTATGTAGATGCAACTGTGAGAAGTAAGGGCTGAGGGAGAAATTCAAAAAATTAAACACAAATAAGCAATTTTTTAATCTTCTTCCTCTGACAATAAATAGCCCAACAGAATATAAACTGTGGATATCCTCATGCCCCTAGGGAGGTTTTCTGTCATATTCAAAAGTCCCAAAGCCTTATGAATCTGTTTGGTTCTATCCAATTTTAACTAAGCTAGCCTGGAGCTGTTACTAATCTAATTGTGTGTGTGACCTGGCTAGAGTGGACAGCATAATAGAGCTGTAACTGTTTTGAAAATGTCATTTCCCCAACAGGTTCCAGCTATGCATTTCCATCTATGATTTAAATGCAGAATTCTCCATGATTTGGTAATAATTTATTCTGTCTTATGATGCCAAGGGAATAAAAGATATCAAGATCCTTTTCTGCTCATAGCTATACTTTATACACTCTTTATCACTCTCAGACACATATATTCCTCTTCAACCAAGTCCTGAGAATGTTTCTTGAAGAATAGAGAAATTTCAATTCAAATAACATAGGAATCACACATAGAAGAAACATTTTTTTAAAAAATGTACTCCAACCCAACTCTTCAAATAACTGAGGCGCAATACCACATTTCTGTTTCATCAGAACTGCTGAGCCTAACATAATGTGCTTTCATGCTCTAGCCCTTCCTAAATTTATAATCAAATATCTTGCCACATTTCACCTTGCGGTTTATGCTTCAGCCACACTAAGCTTGCAATTCTTCACATTCACATGATCATTTGAAATACTGCTACCCTCACTTCCTTTCTGAATAAGCATGATCTTTGCTGTACTTCATCTCCCCCACTCTTAACCCCAAACTTCCTCTTAGTAATTCCTACTTACCCCCCAACACTCTGCTTATAAAGCAGAATAAATAAGTGTCCCCATTCAAATGGAAAATTTGGATCTGCCCTAAGGCCCTTAATGTTATGGTTTCTTAGACAATTTTCAAAGTTGAGTGACTTTTATATGTGTTAATAATTCAAAACCAAAGCACAACAACATCAACATCTAGTATTGACCAGAGAAAAACTACCTGGGACTAGTTACTCATAGGGTCACAAGTACAAGGCAATTTGACATGTGCTAAATTATAGAAGCAATATAAAAAGAACATTTTCTTTTTCTTTTACTTTTTTTTTCCCCCTGAGACAGTGTATCACTTTGTGGCTGAGGCTATTCTCAAACTTGCTATATGTCCCAGGCTGGCATCAAACTCACTATCCTTTCGCCTAAGTTGCAAGAGTGCTGAATTACAGTTGTTCATCGTCATACCTAACTCAAGAAATTTTTCATCTTCCTACTTCTGTTACTCATATTGAGCAAAAATTTTGCAGGAAAATTTTTATCCACTTCTATTAATCACCTCCATAATGGTAATGTGATACATGGACTGCACGATCCAGCTCTCCAGTGAAACTAACATAATTGGTGGAAATTATATTTTGAAAAAACAACTATTTAAAGTCTCTGACAACTTTCCCAAACACACACTACACCATGTGTTCAAGAAAATCCACTAAATCTGAGAAAGTATACCAGAAGTCAAATGCACTTGATTTGTTACCTGCTTCCTCCTTCCCCTGCCACAGTCATCATGGTAGCAGCTCCTCTACAGGAAATTATGACCAATGAGATATTCTCCCTTTTCCTTAAGATCATAAAATGGGCAGGCCACCGGTGTATCATACACTCCCCAGCATCAACTAACTGAGGTGAGAATCCAGGTAAGTATAGCCTAAGGATTAAAGGATTCCTTTCTCTACCTAGTACTACTCTTCATGAGGAAAAGTCTGGACTTCATGTTGTTGTAGAGTACAGGGGGGCTGCTCCAGGGTTCTTGTCTTCACTGGGCCTAGGAGTAAGCTCACAAGAAATGAATAGTGCACACAGAGGTAGATTTATTAGAAAAAGAAAAGGCTGCAGCTAGGGCAGTGCAGTGGAGCCAGGAAACAGTGCCTCCCTGCTGAGGTGAAGGCTGGGGTTTTTTATGGATGCTTTTACTCTGAATTAGAGTAAGGGTTAGGTGGGTTCTTTCCATTGGTCATGGATTCTCTCATGTGGGCTCTCTTCAATGAGCTGGTTTGTTTGCTCCTAATGATGGCAGGGGGAACAACCTTGAGAGCATCCTATCTTTCAGCTCCATGGCCAATTTATGAGACCATGTATCTCCTTCTCAGGATGCAGCACTCATAATATTCTCCATGTGAGATGAGATACAGACTCATTCATCTGTCCCTTAGGTTCCCAGACCCAACAATGTGTGTCAGAAGGAAGATACCAGCATCCCATTCAATGCCAGGAGAAGCAAACCAAGAAAACTCAAGGCTATTACCTTTTCCATCAGTGCCTCTCATAAAACAGCGCTGTCATCCTGAAAAGAGCAGGACACTGTACCACCTTCAGCTCTAAAGTAGTGACTCAGAAATTTTTCTTGGAGAAAGACAGACCATCAGAAGAGTGAATTCTGAAGTCCCCAAAGAGCTAACTATTTGAGCACTGTTGGAAATTCTCAACCTCAGAGTACTTTGAAAAACCATATTAGTTTTAGAGTTAAGCAATTAAGAGGGGATCTCACCCCTGAGAAGTCACAGGGCAGCCAGTGTACCAGAGAGGACCAAGAAAAGAGGGAAGTAAGGAGAGTTTTCTGAAATCATAACTGACCTCAGATACTGTTCTTAAAAAGTAAACTTGTGGAAGAGCCTGAACTTAATTGGATCAGACTCTGAAGGAATTTATGTCTCAAGACATCATAAAAAAAATACAACAATCTGATAATGAGTGCAACCTAATACTGAGCTTAATATCAACAGAGGCAACCATCTTGACAGTGATCAGAAAAAAGAATCAAAGAAAGCTCTGATAAAGAACCATCATGCCAGCGTTACTGTGCATATTTACAAGGCTTCTCCCTTGGAGGAATGATGTGACACTAGGAAAACTGATAGCCTAGCTAAGTCTCTAAGCAAATGAACTAGCAAACAAGGAAGCAAGGAAGTTAACAACAGGGAAAGTAAGTACAAAAATCATCACAATAGGCACAGCATATTAATAATATAGAAAATCTGAGCTGGGCATGGTAGTGCACATATGTAATCTAGCTGCTCAGGAGGTGGAGACTGGGAGGATTGTCATTCAAAATCTGGTCAAAAAAGTTAGTGAGACCCCATCTCAATCAACATGAAAGGCACACTGGTGTGCCTATGTAATTCAAGCTACACAGGATGCATATGTGGGAGTATTGCCATCTGTGCCCAGCCCTAGACAAAAACTAAAACATAAAAGGTCTGGGTGATGTGGCTCAAGTAGTGGAGTATTGGACAAAGGCCTGAGTTTAACCACAGTACTGTCAAAAAATATATATATACAAGGACAAAGGAGAGAAAAGACAAAGGTAGAATCTTAAAAGCTGCTAGACACAACAGATTTGTCATGTACAAGGGAATTCCAAAAGAATTAAGAGCTTACTTCTCATCAGTACCCTAGAAGCCAAAAGGCAATGGGATGGCATATTTAAAGTCCTGTAAAAATGTTGACAAAGAATCTTATATTCATCAAAGGTATTTTTAAAGACAAAGGCAAAATTAAGGACAAACAAAAAGTGAGGGGATTTATCTTAGAACACATGCCATAGAATAAATACTAAAGAAAGTGCTTAAAGCTGACAATCAGTGACCCAAGGAATAATTTCAATACACATACAAACATAGACACACATAATTAATTATTATTAATTAATTAATATTATTAACTATCATTATTACTTAATTATTAACTATAATGTATATGCATTTCTAAGCTATTCTTCTTTTAAGATATTTATTTATTTTATAAAAGAATATGCATCTAACTATACTGTTGGGATTATAGTGCAGAAATATAGAATGCATTTGATAATAACAGCAAAAAGGATTTTCAAGAGAACAAAGCTACATAGAAGTAAGGAAATTAAATGAGCCAATAATGTGAATTCACAGAAAAAAAGAAAAACAGAAGTGATGAATAAAAAACAATATAATATAAAATATATACTTGCCATCCTTTTTTTTTCAACTTCCTTAAAAATTATATAAACTAATGATTATAAAGTACTTTCAGGTTTGAAACATGAATATGTGTAAAATATACAGCAATAATATCTCAGGAATGAGGAAGAAGGAATGGAACACCATAGAAATGAGTTTCTCTGTCACATAGGAATTATTGTAATTCAAAAGTAGATTCTCATAAGCAAGTTTTGTACATCTAGTCCTAGAGCAATTAGTAATACAATAAATAAAATAAAAAAGACGATAAATAAAACATTTCAAAGTAATTAAAATGTTATTCAGTAGCAAATGTTCACAAAATACAAAAAAATAAAGGAAGAAAAGAAGAATGAAAAAGACATGAGCTATATTGAAAGCAGAAACATAATGGCAGATGTAAATTCAACTGCATCCATAATAGCATTTAATGAAAATGGTTTTCAAAAGCTACCCAAAAAACAGTAGTTGTCAGATTGGATTAAAAGTAAGATCCGCCAGTCCACCAATATATGCTCCACACTTCAAATTCACAGACAGAAATAAGTGAGGAGTAAAGGAATGAGAAAACATATATCATGCAATGAACATTCATAAGAAAACTGGTTTTACTGTACAAATATCAGGAAAAGAAGACTTTAAATGTTAATAAACACAAGAAGGAAAACACAAAAGGACAAATGTGAAAAAATCCACCAGGAAATTATAATAATTATAAAAATATATACCCCCAATGTATATAAAAGAAAAACTGACAAAACAGGAAGGAAAATAGACAACTTTTGTAATTCAAGATCACTGTACTAAATTCAAATAAAAGCTAGAACTAAGCAGAAGAGGTAAATGAAAATAAAAGACAAAAATAATACTATCCATTTAGATGTAAGAAGCATCTATAGAACATTCCACTTGAAAATAAAAATAAATTTTTCTTTTGTGCACATAAAATACTCTCTGAGGTAGATTATATGTTCACAATAAAGCAAGCCCCAACACTTTTAAAAGGATCAATATCACACCGTCTGATTTCTGGCTACAATGGAATGAAACGGAAATTAAGAATAGGAAATTGTTAAAAATCACAAATGTATGATAATTAAGCAACATGATCCTAAGTAACCAATGAATAAGATAAAAATCAATAGAAATTATAAAATTCCTCAAGGAGAAGGAAAATGAAGATGCAAAATTCCAAGCATTCTGCAGTACAGCTAAAACAATGCATGGATGGAAAATTATAGCCATAAATGGCTACATTAAAAAAGAAGAAACATGACAAATGGATAAATATAACTTCTCACCTTCTAACACTGGAAGAAAAGAATAGGTTATACTTAATAAAAAGAAGAAATATGCAAATACTAAAATTATAGCAGACAATAGTGAAAAAGATATTATAAATATAATAGAGAAAAATCAGTGAATCCAAATTTTTTTTCTTTTCAAAAAATCAATAAGATTGAAAATTGTTGAGTAGCTTCAGAGAGAGAGAGAGAGAGAAACTCAAGTATCTAAAATCAGGACTGAAAGTGAGGATTTTTTTTTATTGTTTGCTGGGTAGGGGTACATTGTGGTATTTACAAAAGTTCTTATAATACATCAAATATATCATAGTTGAATTCTTCTTCTCCACCATTCTCATTTGTCCCCCTCACCCACTCCTGGAACAGTTTCAACAGGTCTCATGCATCCATTTCCATGCATGTGCACCCAGTATTTGCACCATAGTCACTCATGCCAATTCCTCACCTCCTACCCCTCCCAGTGGTACCAATACCCCCAGGAAGGACCTGTTCAACAACTTTACACACATAAAAGTAATTATAAGGTATATGAACAATTTTATAACAACAAATCAGAGAACTTAGAAGGAATCGACAAACTTTTAGAAAGTATAAAAATAAATCTGGATAGATCTATAACAAGTAACTTTCTCAAAACACTTCAGGTTCAGATGGGCTCACAAATGAATTCTACCAAAGATTTTAAGAATATTTAGTAAAAATTTTTCACACACTCTTAAAAAACTTAAAAAGGAGGATTCACTAACCAACTCATTTTATGAGGCCAGTACCCATAATGTATTCTATGTCTAATACCAGACATAGACATAGACATGACAATAAAACCATAAAGCAATATCTCCCATGTATACATGCAAAAGACCTCAACAAAATATTAGCAAATAGAAGACACCATTGCACATTAAGATCAAGTCACATTTATGCCAGAAATGCAATGTCAATTTAGCACTTCCAATTCAACTAATAAAATTTATCAATATAAAAAAGTAAAGACTACATAATCATCTCAATAGTCATAAAAATTGTCATCCATGTACTAGTAGCTGTAAACTTGTTAATTGGACCAGAAAACTCAATAACTCAATTAAAGACCTCTAGATTGGAATAGAAGAAGTAAATCTATTTCTATTTTTAGAGTGTGCATTACATAAAAAATGTCCTAAATACAGCACACACACACACACACACACACACACACGCACATGCACACGCACACACACACACACACAGCTATCAGAACTCATAACATTAACAAACTTGGAGACTACAAGATTGATATAATTATATTTCTATGCAAAAATGGACAACCTGAAAATTATAGTAGGAAAATAAGTCCATTTATCAAGCTAGCATAAAAAAATTACTTATGAATAAATTATTTAAAATGCATACTGTAGAAATTATAAAAATAGTTGAAAGAAATCAAGAAAGACCTAAACAGAAATTATGTTATAGTAACATCTCCATGAAATTCTCAGTGACTTCTTGAAGGATTTCTTCTTTCAGGGTGTTCTTTTGGGCTTTCTTGGGTTCCTTGGGATAGTCTATCTTTGTTTTGTTGGAGTCTGGAAATGGGTATCTGTTTTCTTCATTTCCCTATGAAACCTGTACTAATTTATTTTTAGAGGGAGAATGGTTTCCATCTCTTTTTGTCTTCTCATCATTCCCCTTGGTGCTGTTGCTCTCCCTATTCTGTGTGTAATTTAGTATTAGCTCACTTACAATAGTAAAACTAGTGAAACCAAGAAAGAGAAAAAAGGAAAAGAAAGAAAATTTAAAAAATTAAAAAAAGATCCAAAGAAATCAACAGGGAGAGATGGTAGACTAACAAACAGTGATCAAGACAAACACTTAGAGAGAAAGAAAAAGAAAATCCAGGTTCAGGGACAACAATAGAATTTCAGTCTTAGTAGTTGTGTTGTTACTCCTTCAACATCAAGTCCTGGTGTTGGTATTTAAGCAGTAGCTCTATCATAGTCTCGCTAGTGGTTGGGCCGGGAGACAAGTTCAGCAGCTAAGAGAAAGTATGGACAAATAGGACTTCATAAAACTAAAAATCTTCTGCACAAAAGAAATGGTCTCTAAACTGAAAAGACCACCTACAGAATGGGAGAAAATTTTTGCAAGCTATACATCAGACAAAGGACTGATAACCAAAATATATGGGAAACTTAAAAAACTAAACTCTCCCAAAATCGATCAACCAGTAAAGAAATGGGCACTGAACTAAACAGAACTTTCTCAAAAGAAGAAATTCAAATGGCCAAAAAACACATGAAAAAATGCTCACCATCTCTAGCAATAAAGGAAATGCAAATCAAAACCACACTAAGATTCCACCTCACCCCTGTTAGAATAGCCATC
Organism: Castor canadensis; assembly: GCF_047511655.1. Taxonomy (NCBI): domain Eukaryota; kingdom Metazoa; phylum Chordata; class Mammalia; order Rodentia; family Castoridae; genus Castor; species Castor canadensis. The sequence continues at coordinate 101,309,338 of NC_133392.1, read as the reverse complement.
ATCAAAAACACCACTAACAACAGGTGTGTTCAAGGATGGGGGGAAAAAGAAACCCTCGCACACTGCTGGTGGGTATGCAAGCTGGTGCAACCCCTCTGGAAAAAAATTTGAGGCTTCTTAAAAGTCTAAACATAGATCTGCCATATGATCCAGCAATCCGACTCCTGGGGATATACCCCAGGAAATGCAACACAGGTTACTCCAAAGCTACCTTTACATCCATGTTTATTGCAGCACTATTCACAATAGCCAGATCAAGAAAATGTGGTATTTATACACAATGGAGTTTTACTCAGCCATGAAGAAGAATGAAATCTTATCATTTGCAAGTAAATGATGGAACTGGAGAAAATCATTCTGAGTGAGGTTAGCCAGGCTCAGAAGACCAAAAATCATATGTTCTTCTTTATATGCAGACTTTAGATCTAAGGAAAACACAGCAATGTCATTGGACTTGGGTCACCTGACAGGGGGAGAGCACATACTAGAGGTATGGGGATAGGTAGTAAACCCAAAACATGAGAGCGTTTGATGTCCCCACTCCAGAAGAACTAATACAGAAACCTTAAAGCAACAGAGGTTAACACGAGAAAGGGGATCAGGAACCAGTGTAAAGATCAGTTAGAGATGAATCAACTTGGGTTGTAACATATTTGTACATGGAAGTAATGCTAGGAACCTCTCTGTATAGCTATCTGTATCTCAAGCAGAAAAAACGCTTTGTCTTTCTTATTATTGCTTATGTTTTCTCTTCAACAAAATTAGAGAACAGGTTCTGCCTGGAAGCAAGGGGAGTTGGGGGGGAGAGAGAGGAGGCCGGGGGTAGGGGGGAGAAATGGACCAAACAATGTATGCACATGTGAATAAATGAACTTTTTAAAAAGAATGTAAAATGAAGCAATTACTTAGAATTCAGCCTCCCATTTTCTCAAAAATTTAAGCTGAGATATTTACCTTAAGAAATGAAACTTTTATGCATATAAAAGCTTTACCCAAATATTCACTACAGCATTTAATGACAAAAAATAGAAACAATTCAATCTCCATCAACTGATGAATGGGTAAGTACAAAGTGTTATATATTTGCAAATAATTATTCACCAAAAAGAAGAATGAAGTACTTCTTCACACTAAAGGAAGCAATCAACAGAATGAAGAAAATGTGGAATGGGAGAAAATACTTGCAAATCATACATCTGATAAGGGACTAATCTCTAAAATACAGAAGAAACTCAATAGCAAGAAAACAAATAGCTCAATTTTTTAAATGGACAGCCAGGTGTAAAAGTTTAATTGAATCTGTAAACCTAGCTACTTGAAAAGTGGAGATTAATCAGGAGGATCATGGTTCAAAGGCCAACCCAGGTAAAAAGTTTGGACACATGTCTGTCTTCCCAACTATAAGGGGAAGCACAAATAGGAGGATCATAGTTCAGGCCCACCTGACCATAAAGCAAAACCCTATCATAAAAGTGCCCAATGCAAAAATGGCTCCAGTGTTGATCAAGTGTTAGAGTACCTGTGTAGCAAGCTCAAAGCCCTAAATTTAACCCCAGAACCATCAAAAAGAAAAAATGGAGAAAGGACCTAAACAAACATTCCTTAAAGGAGGACATACGAATGGCCAACAGGTATACAAAAAATAAATAAATAAAAAACTCTGTATCACTATCAGGGAAACACAAATCAATGTGATGATTAAGAGTTAAGCATGGTGGCTCACACTGTAATCCCAGCTATGTGAGAGGCAGAGGTAGGAGGATTACAATTTTAGACTGGCCTCCCGCAAAAGTGTAAAACCTTATCTGAAAAATAAAGTAAAGCTTAAAGGTCTAGAGGCATGACCCAAGTGACAGAGAGCTTGCCTAAGAGGCATAAGGCCCTCAGTTCAAACCAATGTGGCCAAAAAAAACCCCAAATATGATGAAATATTACTTACACCTGTTGGAATGGTGACTAAAAGATAACAAATGTTGGTAAGGATATGGAGAAAAGGAAACACTTATACACTGTCAGTGAAAATGTAAATTAGTACAGCCATTGTAGACATATAGTATAGAAGTACTTCAAAGAATTAAATATATAAGTCCTAGTTTCAACTAGAGTACTTCCTCTTATCCTCAAAATATGTTTTGTGATCTCAGCCTACAAAGGAGAAAATCCTGTTATTTGGACAACATGGATGAACCTGGAGGAAATTATGCTAAGTGAAGTAAGCTAGACACAGAAAGGCAAGCATCTCTATGTGATCTAGCTTGATAGAAAGGAGGTTAGTGTTTGTTTAGGAATGGGAATAGGGCACTGGGGGAAATAGCAAGTGATTGCTAGAGGGCACTGCATTTCTTTCTGGAGTGCTAAAAAGACATTAAATTTGATAACCATGGTGATTGAACAATATGAAAATATACTGGAGGTCATTGAATTCACCAACCTTAAGGGCTTGGATTGTGTGATATGTGAATTTTAGCTCAATAAAGCTATTCTAGTTTTGTAAACCACTGTTATTTCCTTATGGACATATAAAAAATAAAAATATTATCTTCCAGCATTTTAATAGTCAAAACCACAGAGCTAATTGAGATGATTGAGGAAGAGCCTCAGGAAACAGGATTTGACATTGTTTTTTCTTCAATGTGCATGGAACAATATTGTTACAGTGGGCTTTTCTAATAAGCAATTTTGTCTGTTGGAAATTTACACTGGATATTTTGACAGAAAGACTAAGAATCAATTTCTGAATTACAGAACATTTTGTGGAGGAGTGCTTTTTTTCATTATAGCTTAATTACTAGCAATTAGTGAGAGGTCTGGGAGATGAGCTCCAAGAGCTTCCACAGATGTCCTTTCATTACAAATGTTTTGTATTTGTTGAATTACCTTTTGTTTTACATATTGATTCTCCTAGCTGAATATGTACTCATAAAATTAATTGAAGAGTATTTGGAAGAAAAAGAGATTCATAAGTTTGCAATAAAAATAGAATCTCAGTAGAATTCATAAGCTACTGAAAAATTGTTCACTCAGAAGTATCGTTTCTGAAAAAAGGTATAGTTTGAGTGTAAACTCAATTAATTTATTCAGTTATTAGATTTTTGTGACTATACCAAAAACACTTAAATAAAAAACTAATATAATAATCTATACAAAAGTTGAATTATTACTTTTCAAAAGCAGATAAGAAAAACTATTAAAAAGATATATCCATTTTAATTACAGAAAAACTGGAGGATCAAGATGGCATCTAGGTAGGGAATCAGAAATCCTAAGCTCTGAGACTCCAGAAACCACATCAAAATGTTGGAACTACACTTGGAAGAAGAGCATCAATCAGAATCCAACTCTGTGACACCTGGACCCCTAAAGCATGGAAAGCCTCAATATATCACGCCATTTCTCCCTGAGAGCTTGCTCCAAAGCCATTGTGTGATTCCGCAGAATGAACAAGATTCAGTGGGAAATGAAGAAAATAGATATCCAGTTCCTGACCTCAACAAAACACTATTAAATGTCACTAAGGAGCTCAGTGACACAGCAAAGGCAGTTCTAAGAGGAAAATTTAGAGCCATGAGTGCATATATTAAATGGACAGAAAGATCTCATATGACCTAACGCTACATCTCAAATGCCTAGAAAAACAAAAACAAGCAAAACCCAAAACTAGCAGAATCAGAGAAATAATAAAAATAAGGGCCAAAATTAATGAAATGGAGACCCAAAAACCAAAGAATCAATGAGACAAAAATATGGTTCATTGGAAAAAATAAACAAGATTGACAAGCCCCCAGGCAAATCTGACTAAAATGAGGAGAGAAAAGACCCAAATTAGTAAAATCAGAAACAAAAAAGTGGAGATAACAACAAACACCAAGGTAATTCAAGGAATCAGCAGAGAATACTTTGAGCATCTGTATTTTAAATTGGAAAATCTTGAAGAAATGGCTAAATTTCTAGACACTTATGACAATTCAAAACTGAGCAATGCTGGAAGTAGCACAATATCCCACTTCAAACTATACTACACAGCCATAGAAATAAAAACAGCATGATATTGGTACAAAAACAAATATGAAGACCAGTGGAACAGAATAGAGGACCCAAATATGAATCCACACAACTATGCCCACCTTATTTTTGACAAAGTTGCCAATAACATACTATGGAGAAAAGACAGCCTCTTCAAAAAATGTTGGTGCGAAAAGTGGTTATCTGCCTGCAGAAACCCAAAATTAGATCTATGCCAATCACCCTGTACTAGTATCAAGTCAAGTGGATTAAGGGCCTAAATATCAGACCTAAAACCTTGTAGTTCGTACAGAAAAGATCAGGGAATACTCTGGAAGCAATAGGTATAGGCAAGGACTACCTCAGTAGAACTCAAGCAACCCATCAACTAAGAGAAAGTATGGACAAATGGGAGTACATGAAATTAAAAAACTTCTGCACAACAAAAGTAATGGTCTCTAAATTGAAGAGACCACCCACAGAGTGGCAGAAAATTTTTACTAGCTATAAATCAAAGGACTGATAATCAGAATATACAGGGAGCTCAAAAAACTAAACTCCCTAAAAATCAATGAGTGAATAAAGATGTGGGCAACTGAACCAAACAGAAATTTTTCAAAGGAAGAAGTCCAAATGGCCAAAATCACATGAAAAAATGCTCACCATCCCTGGACATAAAGGAAATGCAAATCAAAACCACACTAAGATTCCACCTTAATCCTATTAGAATACCCATCAAGAACACCACCAATGTTGGCAAGGATATGGGGGAAAATGGAACCCTCATACACTGCTGGTGGGAATATAAACTAGTACAACCACTTTGGAAAACAGTAAGGAGGCACCTTAAAAAAACAAGCATAGATCTGCCATAAGATCCAGCAATACTACTTCTAGGGATACACCTGAAGGAATGTGACTCATGTTATTACAAAGGTACTGCACACACATGTTTATTACAGCACTATTAACAATAGCTAAGCTATGGAAACAGCCAAGATGTCCCCCAGTACTGATGAATGGATTAAAAAATGTGACATTTATACACAATGGAATTTTATTCAGCTACAAAGAGGAATGAAATTTTGTCATTCAGAAGTAAATGGGTGGAACTGGAGAAAACAATCTTAAGCAAAGTTAATCAGACTCAGAAAGCAAAAATCACATGTTCTCCTTTTTATGCAGATTATAGTCCCAAAACAAATGCAGTAATATTATTGGACATGGGTCACACACTAAGGGGAGAATGCACACAGGAGGAATAGGCAAAGGGAAGGAAATCTAAAACTTGAATGTGGTTGATGTGCTCACTGTATAGGACTGAATATAGTGATCTTAAACTGGCAAAAGTCACTATGGGAATGGGAGTAGGAAGTAGTGAATAAATCTGGCAGTGATGAACCAATGTAGGTTGCAATACACACATGCAGGGAAGCAATGCTAGGAATCTCTCTGTATAGCTATCTTTATCTCAAACTAACAAAAATGCTATGTCTTATTATCTCTTATGTGTTCTTTTCAACAATATCAGAGAATAAGAGGGTGGAACAGGTTCTTCCCAGAAGCTAGGGGGTACGGGGAGGAGGAGATGGCCCAAATAATGTATGCTCATGGAGTAATTGTAAAAACAATAAAATAAAGACAAACTGACCATAAGTAATATCCCTTTAAAACAACTAAAACCACATATGCTAGTGTTCTTCTACTTCATATCTCCTTGTGTAATTTAATTGACATTTAAGAAAAAAATCTACTAATATGAGATTTTTGGTGTCTTTGAAGGTAGTTTTTGCAGAAAATAAATGATAGTCTGTATTCATACCATTAATATTTTACTTAGTTTACAAATTTAAAAATCTAATTTCCCTTATACTTGTAATTTAAATAGACAAACTATGTTTTATTATGTTATAAATCAACAGGTTGAATAGTTGGTATTTATTGGTTTTTGGCAGTACTGGGGGTTGAACAATACTAGAAAGGCACTCTAATATTTGAGCCCCTCCAATAGCTCTTTTTGTGTTGGCTACTTTTGAGTTAGGGTTTCCCCTTTATGCTCTGACTGGACTGGACTGTGATGCTTCTATTTGTGCTTCCCCATATAGCAGAGGAACCTATTATTATCCTAAAGAATAATTAGTCATTGATAAACTTTAAATTGTAACAACAAGAAAATCTATTGGGAATTTTTGTATTTTTATGTATTTATATTTGTATCATGTTTTATCACCATTATTAACATATATTAATTGTATAAAGTAATGTGATTCACTGCGATAGTTCCATACCTGTATACATTGTGCATTGATCATGTCCATCCACTCTTCTTTTACCCTTACTTCCTTGATCTGATACCTATCCCCCGAAGTCTTCCCATTCCCTACTATTCCATCTTCTACTTTCAGATGGATTTTTTTTCAGTTTCCACATATGAGAAACATGCAATACTTCTTTTTTGTATCTAGCTTATTTTTTCATAAGATGATGTCCTCCATTTCCTTTCATTTTCCTGCAAAATACAGGGTTCATTCTTATTTATGGCTGAAAAATACTGCATTGTGCATATACACCATATTTTCCTTATCAAAAGTCATTTGTTGACAGGCACCTAGGATGATTCCATATTATCACTATTATGAATAGTGCCAAAATAAGCATGGGCATCCAGGTATCTCCTTTGTATACCGAATTCATTTCCTTTGGATATAAAGCCAGGAATAAGATTGCTAGATCATGTGGACATTCTCTTTTCAGTTTTTTGAGCAATTTCCATGCTGTCTTCATTTATGTTTAATTTATCTTTCCAGCAGTGTATAACGGTCCTTTTTATCCATATCTTCACCAGCATTTGTTATACTTTTGAATTTTTATAATACCTATTCTAAATAGAGTAAGATGTTATCTCATTATAATTTTGATTTTCATTTTCTTGATTATTAATGACATTGAGAACTTTTCATATATTTAATGTATTTCCTCTCTTGGGAAGTATCTATTCAGATCATTTGCCCATTTTTATTTATTTTTTTTTCTTTCATTATTCATATGTGCATACAAGGCTTGGGTCATTTCTGCCCCCTGCCCCCACCCCATCCCTCTCCCCCCCACCCCCTCAATACCCAGCAGAAGCTATTTTGCCCTTACTTCTAATTTTGTTGTAGAGAGAGTATAAGCAATAATAGGAAGGAACAAGGGTTTTTGCTGGTTGAGATAAGGATAGCTATACAGAGAGTTGACTCACATTAATTTCCTGTGCGTGTGTGTTACCTTCTAGATTAATTCTTTTTGATCTAACCTTTTCTCTAGTTCCTGGTCCCCTTTTCCTATTGGCCTCAGTTGCTTTTAAGGTATCTGCTTTAGTTTCTCTACGTTAAGGGCAAGAAATGCTAGCTAATTTTTTAGGTGTCTTACCTATCCTCACCCCTCCCTTGTGTGCTCTCGCATTTATCATGTGCTCAAAGTCTAAGCCCCTTGTTGTGTTTGCCCTTGATCTAATGTCCACATATGAGGGAGAACATACAATTTTTGGTCTTTTGGGCCAGGCTAACCTCACTCAGAATGATGTTCTCCAATTCCATCCATTTACCAGCGAATGATAACATTTCATTCTTCTTCATGGCTGCATAAAATTCCATTGTGTATAGATACCACATTTTCTTAATCCATTCGTCAGTGGTGGGGCATCTTGGCTGTTTCCATAACTTGGCTATTGTGAATAGTGCCGCAATAAATATGGGTGTCATTTGCCCATTTTTAATTGGATTATTTTGGTGTTTGTTAAATTTTTGAGATTTTGTATATTCTGAATGTTAATGAAGAATTAACAATTTTCCCCCATTCTTAGGTTTCCTCTTCACTTTTTTGATGGTTTCCATTGCTGTGCAGAAACGTTTTGTTTGATATAATCCCATTGTTAATTTTTGCTGTACTTTAGTGGGTTTTTGGAGTCCCATCCAGAAAATTATTACATGTACCAATATCTTGCAGTGTTTTCCCTGTATTTTTCTCTACTAATTCCACAGACTTAGGTCTTATATTAAAGTCTTTGATACACTTTGAGTTGCTCTTACACAGAGTGAGAGGTTGCATCAAGTTTCAGTCTTCCTCATATACATAACCAAGTTTCTCAGGACTACTTGTTAAAGAGGCTGTTCTTCCAGTGTAGGATTTTGGCACCCTTTTGAAGAATCTACTGGCTGTAAATGTTTGGACTTACTTCTGAGTTTTATACTCTCTTCCATTGGGCTTTGTGTCTATTTTTATACTAATCCCATGCTGGCATTTTTACTATGGCTCTGAGGTATGTCTTGAAATCAAGTCTTTTTATACCTCCAGCATTGCTTTTTTTGATTGGCATTGCTTTGGTTATCTGTAGTCTTTTCGTGCAAGTTTTAGGATTGTTTTCTAATTTTGTAATAATATTGTTGGTATTTTGATAGGATTATGTTGAATTTGTACATTGATTCTTTTCGATCCATGATCATGGGAGGTCTTTCCATTAGTTGGGGTCCTCTTCATTTTCTTTCTATACTGTTTCATAATTATTGTTATACAGGTATATCACCTCCTTAGTTAAGTTTATTCCCATCTTTTTTATATTTTTGTGGCTATTATGAACAAATTTACTTTCATGATTTCTTTTCTGGTGAATTCATTTATATATGAAATCTACTGGTTTTTCTGTGCTAATATACTACCTTACCACATTACTGTATTTGTTTATCAGTTATAATTTTCCTTTTGTGGAGTTTTAGGTTTTCCATATATGCCTTTTGTTTCTTTCTTTTGCACAATTGCTCTAGTTAAAATATCTAGTACAATGTTGGCATTGAGGCAGAGATCAGGAGGATTATGGTTTGAAGCCAGCCAGGCAAATAGTTCTGCAAGACCCCCATCTTAAAAAAATACCCATCACTAAAAAGGTCTAGTGGAGTAGCTCAAGGTGTAGACCCTGAGTTCAAACCCCAACACTGTGCAAAAGAAAAAAAAAGAATGATTTCAGTTTTTCCATATTCAATATGATGTTGGCTCTGTGTTTTTTATATGTAGATTTTACTATTTTGAGATGGGTGTGGTCCTTCTATATCTAAATTGTTCAGGTCTTTTATCATGAAGGAATGTTGAATTTCATCAAAAGCTTTTCTGTAACAATTGAGATGATCATGTGATTTTCATTTATTCTACCTATGGGGTGTAGTACATTTATTGATTCGCATATGTTGAAACATCCTTGTATCCCTGAAGTGGAACCAACTTGATCATGGTAAATGATCTTTTTATGGGTGTTGTTGAATATGGTTTTCCTTTGTTTTATGAAGATTTTTGTTTCTATGGTCATCAGGCATGTTAGCTTATTGTTTTGTTTTTCTTCTTACCAAGTTTGGCTTTACAGTTTGAGTTTAGAAACATTCCTTCCTTTTCAACTATGTGGAGTATTTTGAGAAGCATTGGTAATGGTCTTTTTAAAACTTTGGTAAAATTCAGTAGCAAATCCATCCAGTTCTAGGCTTTTCTTTGCTGGATGACTTTTTATTACTGAATCAAACTGATTATTTGTTATCAGTCTATTTAAGTTTTTTAAGTACTCCATTCAATTATGATAGGTCACATATATACACATGCACATATACATATATATATATATTCACACACATACTTATATATATATATGTATACATTTCCAGAAACTTGTCCATTTTTTCCAAACATTCCCTAGTGATCATTTGAATTTCCTTACTACCAGTTGTAATATCTCCTTTTTCACCTTTAATTTTATTTATTTGGGTATATCTCTCTGTCTCTTTGTCTGCCTCTCTGTCTCCCTCTGTGTGTCTCTGTCTGTCTCTCACTCCCTCTCATTCTTTCTCATTTTCTCCTGCTTTCTGTCTCATTAGTTTAACTAGCGGTTCTTCAATTTTGTTTATCTGTTCAAAGAACCAAATTTTTCTTTCATTAACACTAGTTCTTTTACACTCAACTTCATTTATTTTATATCTGATATTTATTATTTATTTCCTTCTACTAATTTTGTGTATGACTTGTTTTTTCCTAAGATTTCTTGATGCATCATTATATTGTTTATTTAAGATCTTTTCATTAATATATGTAGGTACTCAGTGCTATAATGAGCCCTCTTAATACTGCTTTTGCTGTATCCCACAGGTTTTCCCATGGTGTGTTTCTGTTTTTAATTACTTCAAGGATTTTTTTTTTAATTTCCCTTCCAACATCTTAAAGTACCCACAATTAATGCAAAAGTGTGTTTTTCAGTCTTTGTATGTTTTAATGATTTCTGAAGTTTCTCTTGTTATTTATTTCTAGTTTCATTCCATTGTTACCTGAAAATATAAGATATGACTTAATTTTTTTCAATTTGTGAAGATTTGTTTTGTGGTCTAATATATGGTCTATTTTAGAAAAATGTCCATGTGTTGATTAAAAAAATGTTTATTTTGTAATTATTGGATGAAACACTCTGTAAATACCCATTAAGTCCATTTGACCTATAGTGAAGTTAACTCCCACGTTTCTTTGTTGATTGTTTTGTTTAGATGGTCTATTTATTAGTGAGACTGGGATTTTGACATCCCCCACTATTGTAGCATTGGAACCTATCATGTCCTGCAGGTCTAACAGTGAACTATTTGCTATAAATTTGGATGTTTCAATATTAGGAGTGTATCAGTATATATTCTTGATAATTTTATTCCTCAATAATTACATAAATATAATTATATATATTTAATATATATTTATAAAATACATATATAGTTAGCTTCTTTGTCTCCTCTTACTATTTCTGTCTTAGTGCCTATTTTGTCAGATATAACTATAAATATTCCATTCTGCTTTCAGATTCCACTGGAATATCCTTGTCCATATTTTCGCTTTCAGTCTGGAAGTGTCCTTATTGGTAAGATGCGTTTCTTGTAGGCAAGATATTGTTGAATCTTGCTTTTTTTTTTTTTAATCCTTTCAGCCAGTCTGAATCTTTTGATTAGAGAATTAAAAACCATTTACATTCAGAATTATTAATCAAAGCTATGTCATTCTGTCAATTTTCTTCCAGTCACTTTGAATATTTTTGTTCATTTCTTCTTCTCTTATTCATCTTTGTGGTTTGATAGTTTGTGTGTCAATGATGTTTGATTCATTTCTATTCCTCATTGTGTATATTCTCTTATAATGCTATTTGAATTTTCACTTGCTATCATGGAGGTAATTATTTTTTTTCCACTTCTGGGAAAAGAACTGTTTTGCTTATATGGATGATCTGGTGTTCATAAATAACCATGTAATTTTGCTTGATTACTGAAGGATAGCTTTGTGGGTATAATAACATTATTGGCTGTTATTTACTTTCAAGTTTTAAATAAACCATCCCATGCCTTCTTTTCAATAGTGGCATTTGCTGATAAATGTTTGTCTAATGAGGATGCCATACATGTGAGTTGTTCTTTTCTTTTGAGGATACTTTTACTAGCATATATTATTTGTAGAGGGAGATTTCATTGTGATATTTGCATATATGCTTACATGCATCTTAACTAGATTCACCATCTCCATCATTCTCCCTCATCCCTCTTATCTCCCTTCTTAAAACAATTTCAACATTTCATTGTTCTAGTTTCATACAAGTATACAAAGTACATTGACCATATTCACCCTCCTTTATTCTTTCCATTAATCTCCCAAACATATGCACACACAAACTAATATCCAAACCCAGACAGGACCATTTTACTTACCTGTCCCTCATTTTTTAAATGTATGTTGGTTGATCAAGTGGATTCATGTTGGTATTTCACACATGTATATATTGTACTTTAATTAGATTATTAATGTCAAAGATGCACAGATTACTTTCAAATATAATACAAAACTATGAATACTATGGATTTTATTTATTTTATCATTTAAAATCTCATTTAAAAATTTCCCAAAATTAGACAATATGGAGACACAATTATGGGTTTTAAGCTATTTTGGTTTATCTTCCAATATAATTTGGGGTTCCTACCTAACAAGCTGGAGATTCACTTTTCAACTAACTGAAAAATCATGTCAATACAAGATTAGATTGAATATATTAGTTGGTACAGATGTTCAAGACTTTTTTTTAAACCAGAGAAAGAAATAAATATGTCCTTCTTCTAGTTTCACTAGAGAATACATTAGTCTTGCCACAGTGAGACTAGTGAGAACCTTTACATGAGGTAGTCTCACAAGCCACATCACTGGAGTAAACGTACATTATCTAATCTTCACACAGGATTTAAATTCTTAACTCACTGCATAGTTCCATTTCCTGATTGGATCCCATCAATATACTTGCTACTTGATCCTTATCTAAGTTATTTTTACCAACTGCTGTCCTGAAAAAGACAGAAATCTTTATACACATGTAAGTAATATCTGATATGATTCTGAATCTTTCATGGTCTGTCTACATTTACAGTTGTAGAATATCAAGGTAGTAACAATGGAGATTTTCTTCCTTTTCCATGTTATTTTGTAAACTTATTCATCCATTTAATAAATATGAAAGAAGAATCTACTAAGTCCTAATCAATCATTACATTGTGCTCCAATTATATATTTACATGTTAGTCTCTAGCATAACCACCAGGTTTTAGTCAGTTTGGAAGCAGCACAATAGTAGGCACTGAATCATGGAGGAAGTAATAATCACATGTTATACATGGCAAGCACTTTTCTTTTCTTCCTTTTTCACTCCTTTCTTTCAACAACTAAGGGACTCAATAAGCTCAGTAACAGCACAACTTTATGTATTTTATTTATCCTAGCCATTTTATTAAAAAACATAACGTGTTATTACTTTGTATTTTTGGTTCACTTTTTAAAATTTATTTTTAAATTTGGCAAAATACACATGAATTAATTTTTACCATCTTTACCACTGTAAGTATACAATTTTCAGTGATAATAAATACATGCACAGTAGACAACCATCACCAACATATGTCTCTGAACACTTCTTATTTTATAAATTTGAAAATCTACACTCATTAAAAAATAAATATCCAAATCCCATCTCTACTTCTGATTCCTAGAAACTATCATTCTACTTTCTGTCTCTATGATTTTCACTACTCTTAGAACCTCATATAAATAGAATCATGAAGTATTTGTCTTTTAGTGACTGACTGAAATCACTTAGCCTAAATTCCTTATTGTTTATCTATATTGCAGTATATGACAGAATTTCCTTCTTTTGGAGTGTTGAATAATATGCTGAAAGTATATATATTCCATATTTTGTATCTGTCAATGAACAGTGAAATGCTTATTTTGAGTTGTCACTTTGTCTGGCTTTAGAAATACCTAGAAAATTGGTAAAGCACACTTCTCTGTAACTGTGGGAATGTTTCCAGAGTTAATTGGCAGAAGGGTTAAGGAACAGAGTAGAGAAGGTCCACCCTGAATGTCAGTAGCACCATCCAATAGGTTGGAGACACAGATGGAACAAAAAATTAAGGGGAAGCAGTTGCTCATGTACACATGTTAGATTCTTTATGAGATGGTGTGCTTTTTGCTGATGTCATTGCCTGCAGATGTAAGACTGATTCTTCCTCTTGGGACACCTTTGACTGGAGCTGCATCATTGGTCATTCTTGTTAGGAGGCTTCTAGTTCTTGAACTGAAGAGACTTATTTCCTTGGTTCTTCTGTCTGCAGATGACCATGGTAGGGCTGTTTATTTAGCCTATGACCTTGTGGGCCAACCTAATAACTCTTCTCATATAAATATATATGTTATTGGTCTATTTATTTGAAGACCTATGGTTAATACAGACATGTTTCTTATGCATTTTAGTGGATGAAGTAAGTAATGTTATGATGTGCATGGGTATACAAACATCTCTTTAAGATCCTGCTATGAAATCTTTTGAGTTTTTACTCAGAAATGGAATAATCAGATTGTAAGGTAATTATATTTTCAATATTTTGAGGAACCACTGTATGGTTTTTCACAGTGACTTTGCCATTTTACAATCCCAGTAAAAGTGCATAAGGACTCCAATTTTTCTACATCCTCACCAACATTTATTATTTTCTGTTTATTTAATAGCTGTTATCCTAGTAGATATTAGATTGTATCTCATTGTAGTTTTTAATTTGTGCTACTCAAGTGATTACTGATGTGCATTTTTTCATGTACTTACTGGTTATTTATATATCTTATTTGGAGAAATATCTATTTAAATCTTTTGCCCATTTTTGTATTGTGTATTTGTTTTTTTGTTTTTGAGTTTTAAGAATTTTCTACATACTCTGGTTGTCAATATGTTATAGAAAGTATGATTTGCAAATATTTTCTGCTATTCTGTGATCTGTCTTTTTACTCCATTCATAGTGCATTTTGATGTACATTTTCTTCAATTTTCATGAAGTTGAATTTGTCTATTTTTTATTTTGTTGCCTGTGTCTTTCAAGCCATGTGAAAGGAATAATTGCCACATTCAAAAAACTGAAGTTCATGCTCTATAATCTCTTTTTTAGGATTTTATAGTTTAAGGACTTACATTTAGACATTTGATCCATTTAGAGTTAATTTTTGTATATGGTGCTAAGTGAGTCTATTAAGCAGGATTTCCATTTCTATAACAAAATACCAGAGATAAATCAGCTTAAAGAGAGGAAAAGTTTATTTGGCTTACAGTTTGGGAGGGTTTAGTCCATGAACAGTTGTTTCTGTTGCTTTGCACCTGTGGTATCACAGTACATCATGGTGAATGTGTGTCACAGTGAAAGATATTCATCTCATGATCAGGAAAAAAAAGAAATAAACTGGGATAACCACTGCTACCTCAGGGCAAATCCAATGAACTAAGACCTCCCATGAGTCCCCAATTCTTAAAGGAGCCACAACCTCTTAAGAGCACCAATCTGGAGACTGAGCCTTTAACAGATTGGCCTGAGGGAACATTCTAGATCCATATATTTCAGTGTATTTAATTTTATTAATTTTCATGCAGATGTCTACTTTTCTAGTACTATCTTTTGAAAAAACCCAAAGCTGTCCTTTCCCTATAGAATTGTGCACTTGTCAAAAATCTTTGACAACATATTTGAGAGTTTATTTCCTGGGTCTATATTCTGTCCTATTGGCATATATATCTTTATTCTAATACCACACTTTTTAGATTACTATAACTTTAGAGTAAGTCTTAAAATCAGGAAGAGTGATTTCTTCCACTATATTCTTCTTTCTCAAGGTTGGTTTCAATATTCAGTGCTCCTTGAGATTCCATATGAATTTTACTGCCAAAACAAGCATCTTTGGGGTTTTGAAATGCATTGAATGAAGATCACTTCATTGACAGTGTTATTGACATCCTAACAATATTAAGTCTTTCAACCCATGAACATAGGCTGTGTTTCTATTTATATATGTCTACTTCAGCAATGGTTTTTAGTTTTCATGTTATGAATTTAACTTTGGTTAAATTAAGTCTTAAGTATCTCCTTTTTTATACAACTGTAGATGGAAATCATTGGAAGACCAAATTCCAGGAATTAAAAGGTAAACCAGTCCACATTGGCTGAGCTTAAAGCTTCAATGTTTAGGAATTATGTGATGTTAAGACAAGACACTGAGCCAATTTCTACCTCTGCTTGCATCTTCTCAATAACAACAGTAACTGTTCCTATCTCACAGAGTTGCAGTGAGGTTTATATTTATAAATAGTGCTTACAGCAGATGAGGTACTTAAAGACAGCTAGTTTGAGAGTAGATATAAGAAAAATAGAACAAAACAGTCATTATTTAAAGTAGTTTTTAGTCTTAAACAAATTGATGCAGAATTTCTGAAAATTCATTCAATTTCAGCCGCTGAATTTCTACACTATTCATGATACTATGGATCCAAAGATTAATTAACTTTTTACTTCAAGAGGTTTTCAATCTCCCTGCTCAGAAATCCTTGTTATTTCCCCAAAGCCTACAGTTTAATTTCAAATCTCAAAATAAGAATAAGTAAATAGGATAGAACACTTATCTACAAGATGATACTCCACAAATCTCCCATATAAGCTATTCAATGTTGTCTAAATCTGCCACACAATTATTAGTTTATGAACATGGCTCATACTGGCTTCTCTACCTTGAATGCTGTTCTATCTCCTCCAATTTACATCACATAAACTTGAATAAAATGCAACTTAAAATTTTATCTCCTCCTGATTTAATATATTCCCTCCTTTCTCTGACTCTGTCTCCATTAGTACTGTACATCTCCCAGAACAGCACTTAATTAACTCCAACTTGTGTTATGCTTATTTGCTCCACTGTGGTTGCTCTCTACTTGGCCTTATTTTTTGTGTTTTACTCATTTCTGTACTCTTCAAAAGACCTCTCCCCCATGATACCTTGAATGCCGTGATACTCAGTAAATATCTTTAAATCAATGCTCTTAATTTCCTCTTTGGAGCAAACTTCTTGATGTATCAGTTAAATCTATTAGTCAACTTAATGAAAACTAGTTATAACAAAAGTAATTACTTTAGTGTACATTTCTTTGGCCTCTTAGGATCACATCAGTGAGATAAGGCAAGAAAGATAGAGAGCAAGATTTTTGAGCACCTACTATATGCAAAACATACTGCTTTACACTTTACTCAGAAAAACCTTTGTTTTACAGATAAAAATAAAATAAAAAGGCTAAGTAACCTAACCAACACCACATGGCTAACAGATAAGTCAGCAAATGACACAGTTCTACTTGCTCAAAGCCCATGTGTTTTGCTTGTATTTTGCTTCCTCCTCCTTCTACTTCTGTTCTTTTTACTTCCCCTTCTTCTTTTCTTCCTTCAAGAGGACTCTTGCCTTCAAATATGCCAATGTGCATAGTTGAACCAAAATGCAATATATAAAATTGACAGAGCATTTAGGAATTATTCAGAAAGGTAAAAAAAAATGTAATTAATAATTTTCAAATAGAAACAAGTGCAACCAAATCTCTGCTTCATTTCTATTTTCACTTCTATTGATTTCAACACAATGAACTTACAAATGGGAAAAACATAGAGAGATGAGTATTGTTATGTTTTGTGTGTGTGTGTGTGGTGCTGGAGTTTGAACTCAGGGCCTCTAACTTAAGCCACCCCACCAGCCCTTTTTTGTGATGGATTTTTTTGAGATAAGGTCTCTGCCTCCTGAGTAGTTAGGATTACAGGACTGAGCCACCAGTGCCCAGCTGAGAGATGAGTATTTTTAACCAGAATTATTGTTGGTTGACTTAATGTTAGCTCCTAGATATAAGTACTTCGTAGTTCTTTTACTGTTCAAATAAAAATAAATTTTACTAACGTGAAGAGCAAAGAGGAATAAAACACTGAACACAACCTAAATTATCAGCACCAGAAAGTTAACTGAATATACACTGAAAACCCTGAGAAGGTGGTACCCTATTGGGTCCTAAAATATAAAATACACTTATGTCCCCTTTTCCATAAAATGGTTAAAAGGTAGAGTGTGGGTAATGTAACTATAACAACAACAACGAAAAAAAACAGGGCTTGATCCATTTTCTTAAGTGGCATGCTTTCTGACAATTACTCTCTGAAGCCCTTTCAGGAATATTTCCTGTAAGGAAAAACATTATGCATTCATTTGATGAGTCCAGAATATTGATTTAAGTCAACTTAGAGCTGAAGGGACTACAATGAATATACACAGAGAGAAAGGCATGTGAAATGTCAACACTAGGTGAAAATGCATTATTTTAGACTAAGTGGTGTAACATTCAAATTCCCAAATCCTCTGACACCAATGCTCTTGTGCTCCACTCCAAGCACTAGGACTTAAGAATGTGCATCCCTCAGGCACAGACTGACTCACCAGAGATGGAACTGTGTTGAGTCTTCACTTGAGGTTATTCTACATCTCTTGTATACTTTTTTCCTTGAGTCAACAAAGCAGAAGGCTAGTTAAAAAAGTAAAGTAACAAACATTTGAGTTTTGATAAAAACAATGCCATCTTTATGCTTCAAACTTACTCCAGAAATCCCTCATAGCTCAATGTGTTTAAAATGGAATAGAGACTAAACAGGCAGCTGGTGTAAATTGCTCAATACATGACATAAACTCTTTGTGATTTCCAGTGAGGCAGCTGTTCTCTGATTCCACGAGAGTTCTAAACCAAATTAAAGAAAAAAGAAAGCCTAAATGATCAACACATGGAACAAATATGTAAAATAATAAAACTATTAAAAATAAATGTAGAAAGTTTAGAAAATATCCTCAGAATGTAGAAGAAGAGGCAGAAAAAATATGCAATACAACAAAAAGTTATGGTAAACATGATTTTGGTGTATGTTTGCTTATAATGGAATGTCTGTCTTTTTCTCAATAATTTGTTTCTAGTCCCTAGCCCCATAACTTAAATTTAATAAATGCTCAATAAAGATTGAGTGACTATTACACAACAGAGTGTTTGGACATTATTTTTGGGCTATTCTCAAATTTGTATGACTCAAATTATATAAATACAATGCAAGCCAATATATTTTTATGTCTTTTAAGTGATATTTTGAGTATAGCTTATTTGAAATCTATGTGACAAGAGAATTATACCTTGAAAAGATTTTCTTAGTTTATGAACTTATTCACAAAAAAGTATATCCCCAAAGAATTTTCTAAATGAAGGAGGGATACATAATGATGACTAATTTTGTATTATGTATTTTGTATGTATATTCTATTTAATCCATAATATTTTCTATATGCTATATATGATTATTACTGAAAGAGAGAACTGAGACCTAGAGAAATTAAGTAACTGGCACAAGATAAAATCCATTTGAGCTTTAAAATTCATTGTGTATGCTTCCTGAACATATGTCCTTACCATTACATCATATACTATAGAGATATCATCTTATATGATAAGATATACCACTTCAAATCATGAGCAACTGCTTCTGGTAACCAAGTGTTAAGATAAAATTACTTTGGATTTTCCCTATTTTAAAGTAACAACATATAGAGGGTGATTTATGAATCATTACAAAACTAGTGAGTATATTAAGATATTTACATTGTATTATTCTCCAGCCAGTACAAATTAAATGTTAGATCTTATCCAGTTTTCATTTGAGACTATGTAGTCAGAATATATTTTTCATATGTGATCACACAAAGATTACATAAATAGATAGATAGGTATACATAGATAATTAATTCATAGACAAGGAATAAAGATATCCCACCAACTATGCTCTTCCTACAATGCAATGTTGATACATTCCAGTAAGAAAGGGACCTATTGCTTCTGCTTAAATATTAGATCTGTGCTACATCTTCAACTGAGAAAACATGATCAACACAATGATGTGAAACCTCCAAATTAGGTTAAAAGTGGGAATATAGCCATTATCTTGTTTTCTTGGGATGTTTATCTGAACCTGCCATCTCTTATGAAAACACTCAGGCCTTATGGAGAGGCTCCACATAGATATGCTAAGCAACCACTTTTGTCCTCGTAGTCAGCAAAAATCAATAGCCAAATTTGTGAGAAGAGTCTCTTCAGAAGATTCTAGCTTCCAGGCTTCAACTCTTCTGGCTGGTGCTCTTGATACCATAGATGTGGACATGTTGTCCTTACTGATTCAGAAACTGTTAGAGATAAGTGATTATTGCTATTTTAAACAACTAAAGGTTTGTTATGTAAACCTTCAGAAGAGAAATGAAGTTTCTCTTTAAGTTTAAATTTCTATGAATATTATCTGATCATGACATATTAGGTATTCAAATGTTCCTAAAATGTTTCTGGATAAATTAACCAAATCTACATTTCTACTTGGATGAACAATGGTTGTCACAGAACCAAACTATGGTATGGGAATGTGTAAGCATTTCACTGAGGAAAAAATAATGGACTCTTTGGTCATATTATTTAGTTTCAAGTCCTAACTGCATTCCTAACTGGCTGTGTGACCTTGAAAATTTTTTCTTCACTTCTATATGCATCTTATTTTTTCACCTATTAAGTGGGTACACTAGTAGTCTTCCACTTACTGTGCTAGTTCAAAACTTTCATCACTGCTACAAATCACTTCTACCTGATACATTTTAGTTTTCAAAGTGCCACACAGCTCTGGAAAGTAAAATAAACAATATGAGAATGCACCTTAATTTGAGAATGACTACATTTTCTGTATTCTCATACCATAGCAACTTTTCTTAACTTACAGCTAAACGTTTGACAAAAATCAGTTTTGTGAAGATAACTCAGTTCAAAAGCAATTAGCAAAATTGTCTGTTTAAACACTGTAGAGAGAACACATGCACTTATTTAGACATATTATTGAAATTCCATTAAAAGGACAGCAAAAAAAAATACACGGACACATGTCACAAAGTTAGAGAGAATGGGAGAGTAGCTATGAGTGGCCGTGAAAATGTGCCTCTTGGATTTCTTACTGTGAGGAGCATAAATGAACAACAACTCAGCTGCTTCACTCTGAAATCTATCACTGTTTTCATCTGGAAGCCACATTTCCCACAAGCTGTTCAGCTGCTTCTGGCCAAGGAGTGATCTTTGCAGAAATTCTGAGGTAAGTGAGAGCCTGAGAGATGTTATACTCTCCCTGAGGGATGACTTTTGATAGATCAATTCCATCAAGTTTGCTGAACTTTTACTGTCTAATACTCTTTCACTCAATCTTCCTTCCCTCTCCCTTTGGAAAGTATCAGACCACAATGTGGTCTGATAGCGCTCCTAGCCTCCTTTAAGTTTGTCCTCATTTTTCCACAAAGTCATTTTCTATGAGGAATGATGTATTTCTGATATATCTAAGTCCATCTTGTCTTCTGCTGAGATGACCTCAAATTAATGTAAGCAGCAGGAAAGGTCAGAAAATATTATAGGACAGAAGGAACTAGAGTATTGTCTCACATATCAAAGTTAAAAAAGTGAAAATACCAAGGTCTTCACACGAATGACAAAAAGAAACCAGATCAAGGCACATAATCAGAGACATGTATACAAGTTAGAGGCATGGAGGATGGGATGAAGCAGCAGCACTGACTGAAAGAATAAATGAAAGGGACTTTAGACAATCAGGTAGCAAAGGAATACTGCTTCTTCTTCCCAGAAAAGAGAATGTGGGAGGAGGTACTAAATTGAAAATGAAGGGGTGCAGATATTTTAGAAATCATCTTTATTCAATCTTCCCAAACTGAATAACAACTTTGGTACAGACTAAGTATTTGTGACATCTCCTCTCAAAATAAATACATTGAAATCACTATTGTGACAATAATAAGAGATGGAGCCATTTGGGGTAGTTAGGCTCTTTATGGCCTAACTAATGAGCTCTTATAAGAAGAGCTCTTATAAGAAGAGCTCATTCTAACTGACTTTCTCCCACAGTGGTCATGGGCCATGTGAGGATGCAAAGAGAAGGAGTCACTTGCAAACCAAGAAGAGAGATCTCACCAGACTTCATATCTGCCAGCATCTTGATCTTGGACTTTTAGATTCAGAACAGAATAAATTTCTGTTGTTCAATCTACTTAGTCTATTTTACTCTGCTATAGAAGCTCAAGCAGACTAAAAACTAATTTCCAGATAGGAAAGAGGGGAAGTGGAGGAAGAAAGCGAGGAAGGAAGAGAGAAACAAGAGAAGAAGAAAGGATCACTTAGAAACTAGAAATGGCAGATTTAAGAAATAAAAATACAAGATACTCACTCAAATTTAAATAGTATGTTTCATGAAATATTTGGGACTTACTTCAGCTAAGTTATTTATTTAGTTTGTTCTTTATCTGAAATTCAAATTTAATTCACAGGTTTTTTTTTTTCCAACTGGTCTCTGTAACTCAGAGTTCTATATTGCAACCTTATGAAGTGCCCCATTGAAATTTTTACACTGAACAAGATGAACAAAATTTAGAAGAACTGGGGATAAGAAGAACATCTGGCTTTCCAAAATAAAACCCAAAAGAGATGAGAAAATTGAATAATATCTTAAAAGTGCTGTGGGAAATAATTCATTATATGAGTCTATGCTCTGGCAAATTGAGTTAGGATAGATGTTTTCAGACATGTTAACTCTCAATCTTTACCTCTTGAGCCATAATGAAGCAATTTGAATATTGATCTAAGCAAAATTATAAGACAAACATATTTAGATAAGTAAGAAATTGAAGAAGGCAGGAAGTTCAAAGAGGGTCGAAAAGTGTGATATTTGACTCTAACATCCTACCTCCATCCATGAACTCCCATAATCCTGCTGGGATTGCACTCAAGTTTGTCTTGACAATAGGCTAGGGCAGAAATGATTGAATATCTCATCCAAGATTAGGCTATATTAAGTCACAGTATCTCTTATAACTTTACAGCACCACATGTATGCTCTCTGGGGATCACTAGTTGCAATGCCCCATGGACACTCAGTGTCCTACAATGTGGTCCATGTGGCGAGAAACTGAAGCTTCTTGCCCAGAGACCCATGATTGAGTTTTCTTATAATCAGATCACCCAGCTCAGCCAAAGCTTCAAATGTTAGAGCCCCAGGTCCACTTCAGCTTCATGACAGACCCTCAGCCAAAACCAAACAGTGAGGCCGTTCCCAGCAGCTTGAGTATTGAAAACAGTGAGTAAGCATTTGTTTTTTATCTTAAGCTACTAACTTTACTAACTTTGGGGGCATTTTTTTTTTTTTTGCAAAATAATGTCTTCCTAACATAAAAACAGAGAAAAATTGTAGTCTTTGATAATAGACTGTCAAAATAAGTAGTATATACTTTGTTTTTTAATTTTTAAAAAATTGTAATGGAAACATCTTAAAGATCACAAAGACTCCAAATTTGTGTAAGGAGGAGGCAATGGTTAGGAATTTTATTATAATTCTATTTTATAACCCTAATTATAATATTTTAAAACTCTAATTTTTAAAATGAATACTATGTATGTGGTACAACAGTAATTGGATATATTCGTTTACTACTGAAATGAGGTTGTTCCACAAAATTACTGTGTTTAAAATTTAATTTTGATAAATTTTGCTGGCCTTTACTGTTAAAACTAACAAGAAATTCATACACAAGCAATAATGAAGTGTAATTAAAATAATCATATTTCTTTTCTAACTATGTATCTAACACAAAGTAGTGTCAATGATTGTTAAGTGCTATATGTCTTTCCCATTAATATTATACATTTTGTATTTTACATAGTGAAACTATACTCCCCATCCATCTTGGTAGCTGAATTCTGAAAAAACTGAATGTAGGACAATTTTTAAAATTTAATTTCAAAGATTATCTCTGCATTGTCAAGCAATTTATTTAATTATTTGTTTTCAGTTTTGGATCAGTTAGGTCATTTTTCCCCTTCATCAGCATAGATAATTGAGCTGACTTCATGTTTGATTGAACCAAGCAATAGGAACCAAACAGAATGAAGGATTATCTTTTTCTCTGGACACTTGCCAAAACAATGAGTGGGTCCCCTGCCTTCCTACTGAACAGTGCATTTCTGAGTCTGTATTGGAAAATGAAACAAAAATTTCATAATTCCTTTTTAGAAGTGACACTCCTAATAGTATTTTAATACTGAAACAATATACATTTAAGTACCTTAGCTAGAATGTTACATTCCCAAGTCATTTTATAGAAGGATCTCAGAGATAAACTATATTTTTTTTTACCTGTAGTATAATTTAAAAACACCAAGTAGATACTTCTGTTCATACTGTTTCCTCTCAGACCTATCAGTATCTCCCACATTTTGTCATTAAAAATATACTGACAGGGAGAATTATCCAAAACCTTTTCATAAATGCACATATTCCTAGGAAAGATAATACTTTAAGACAGGAGTCCTCAAACCCCAAAATTGAATGGTCACTGACAAAGGCAGAAGATACTAATGGTAAAATCATTGAATTAACTTTAATTGAAAATATCTGGGGACCAGAGACTCTTTTCAAAGTATAGATAACTAACCATCACCCCATGTTGTATTCTAATGTAGTAGACATGGGCTAGCCATCATTTCCTCTTCCTTACATAAAGTTTTACACTTAATATAATTGTATAGTCACAATTAGATAATGCAAAAAAATCTGACATCATTGAAAGATCAAGATCAACAGAATGAAGATCTAGGAAAAAACACAAACATAAAAATTAATATCATGACATTGTAAAGAGGCTTATCCTCATACCGTGCACAGCCTTTACCTAATAAATCCTACTTTTTAAGTGCCACACTGCTTTGGAAGGTAAACAAAAAAAATCCAAGAAAATTTTATAAGTTTGGAATACCTATATTTTTGTTCTTCCTGAAGTGACTTTCCTTAACTTGAAATTAATAGTGCTGAAAGTCCATTGCTCAAAATGCTACAAGTCACCCTTGCAGGATAAGACCATCATGGCTTATCTCCTCTACCTCCAAAGGCATATTAAGGTAATGGGTCAAGATCAGAAGTGTCATTCTGTCATCTCTCTGGGATCTTTCTCCCTTGTTCCTACAGCGTAGATGTATAAGGATTATTCTGCTTAACACATTTGAGAAAAATAAGTGCCACCACCAGATTTCAGACTTATCCTCAAACTCCTGAGAGGGTCTTTTTTCTTTCCTTTCTTTATCTGAGAATCACCTAAGCAAGAAGATGGGGGGGAATACTTGTTCTTACCTAGAAATTCTGTAGTGCTCTTCCTTCCTCTCCTCTCTATACCTCCTTAAATAGTTAAGGGGCAGGATTGGATGTTAAAATGTATCCACTTTTAAATCTCTAGGTTGGTACTTCATATCTCCTTCAGAAAGAACCTCAGAAATCTGAGAAGGATGCTTAGAGTACAGAAGCTAACAAATTGATTGACTGTGAATAAGCTACTTAACTTTCTAAAACCCAGTTTCCATATCATTAAAAGTCAAAAATTTAACAATCACAAGCAACTGTATTAATTCCCCAGATATTTTTTGTTCTAAAATTCAACTGAGTCTCTGTCTATGTCATATCTATGTTGTGTCTTTTCCAGGGTATGTTTTGCAATCTGAAGCCAAAGGAAGTACAGTTCAATGGATCAAACACATGGTTATGTTTCAGAAGATAGTTTAGCCATTAAAAGAACTACCCTCTTGGATGTCAATATTCAATAAGTCTTAGTGAAAATTATTAGTTTATATTTATAATTATTGATATCTCATGTTCCTCCTTAGAAATTTATCTTTCCCAAGGTCTTTATTCTCCTTCCTATTCCTTTTTTTCACACTTCTTTTCCCTTTTTTTGTTGCTATTGTTATATATGGTGAGGCTATACATGCTGCTGTTGGTTTATTTGCTATCGTGTACATCACTATAGCTACATAACAAACTACTTCACACTCAGAAACTTAGTGCAACAACCACTCAGTTTTACTCAAGACCCTACGGATTGACTTTGCAATTCTGCTAGTCTTAGAAGTGCTCACTCATGAGTCAACAAGGAAAGACAGATAGCTCTACTATGTTAGCTGGGCTCTCTGACAGGTTTAGCCTACCTGGCTTCTTTTAATGACTGTTGCAAGGATTTAAAAAGCAACAAAATTAGAGATAAGGGCAGAATAGTTTCTGCCTGGTAGCGAGGGGTAAGAGGGGGTAAGAGAGGGAGCAGGGGGGGAAGGGAGGCAGCAAGGGGAAGGGGGGAGAAATTACCCAAACAATGTATGCACATATGAATAAAATAAAATTTTTTTAAAAAATAAAAATAAAGCTATACATGTATAAAAAAATAATAAAATAAAATAAAATAAAAAGCAAGTAGAATCATGCAATTCTTTTAAAGGCTTAATATCAGAATTTACCCTTCATTGTATTGTCCAAAGCAAAAGTCTCAAGGCAACCCAGTTTCCAGAGGTGAGCAACTGGACTCTCCCTTCTAGTGGGAAGAACGTCAAACTCACATTGTAAGAGACATGAATACAGAGAGACAAAAATTGAGACCATTTTGCAATCGATCTTTCATAGTTCTCTGATTTCCTTTTAAAAGTATTTAAATGCCAAAAAATCTTATCATAAAGAAAAAGTAGGAATTGACCAACAACCTAGGTCTAACATTATCATTTCTCTATCTTCCCAGTGCCAGAAGTTTTCCCCAGCCCAAAATAACTGTCATCGTATACTACATTCATCATTCCCTTCCTTTTGCTTTTACATATTTTCATTGCACATGTAATAGTTACTTTCGGGTTGTTTTTAAATATTTTTAGCTTTACCATGTACTACTTAATCTTTTAGAACTTTTTCACTTACTATCATGTTGCTAGTATTTATTTATTTGTACCTACTATAATTCATTTTAACTGGTATATAATAATCCAATGTGTAATTTCATTTCATTTTTGTACTTTTTTAACATGGATGCCCTAAAATCATCATTAGTAACTGTAAATAACCTTTGGTAACTTCAGTGCTTCAATCTGAAATACTTTTTTGGATAAGATCTTTCACCCAAATATTACCTGATTTCTCAACAATTATGTTGGCAAGACCCACTTCTTCACTCTCCGCAAATATGTTCCAGCAGAAACTCGATAGAAAGATGTTAGTTGTATCACTCTTTTATTTAAAACATCAAAAGAAAAAGCAAATCAGCTCTAAGCTGTTCAGTGATTTCAATATTGGGTTGCCTTTTGTTAGAGAAAAATAGATTCCTTTTACAGTTACTATTTTCTGATATTTTGCTTCAGGCTTAAATAGCTGGTATTTTTTAATGAATTCCACTGTATGGAATCCTTATAATTTATAGGCACTGTACTAGCTTTCTGGTCTTGAATGTGCTAATTCCTGAGTTATTTCTTGACCAGTTCCAGAATGTTATATGTGTCCGTGGGCAGTATGACTTAGTGGCTTGAATGCACAGGATTCTAGGTCTCTAATGCTGAAGAAATAATCCTGGATACAGGGCAAGTTTCCACCATACTCTTTGATAAAATTGATGAGCGTTTCTCTCTGCCTCATCATTTTAATTGAGATTTTACAGGCTATCATATTAGCTATCATAATTTAAAGCAAGACACAGCCTGCTTTTCTTTGTCCCATTTTACTCCATCAAATGATCCTATTTATGGAAACATAACATAAGGATATCCCTCTTCACATACCTTTTACTGAACCAAGTGTAATGGTAAAAGGTACTACTATTTCTCTAATTATAATTGTATAACACTAACTAATGACATTCTATGTACTGTGAGAAGGAGGAGGGAAGAAAAGGGGTTTGGGACATTTAAGAAGCAGCCGAGTAAACAGTATAGAATTAAATAAGCTCATAGTTTTATTAGTATTAGTTCCCCAGAGAAACAGACCCAATAGGATGTATGTAGATACATATAGGAGGGAATTCATTTATCATGGCAATTGGTTCACATGATTATGAAAGCCACCCATTTGCCATGTGCAAGATACAGAACCAAAAAGTCTGGCGAAATAATTGATTTTGAGCTAAAAGGTGATGCCCAGCTCAAGATGAGAGGGAAACAGCCCCTTCCATCCTTTTGTTCTGCTTGAAAAGAATATTGAAAAATATGGACCTTACTCCATCTACTGATTCAACTGCTAATCTCTTCTAGAAATATCCTCAAAATCACAGTCAGGAACAAAAGACTACCAGTGATCTGTGCATCTCTTAGTCCCGTTAAGTCGGCACATAAAATTAACTATCACAATAGTACAGGGTCTTATAATTCTGAGCTGTGGAGATCTCATTTAGTGGCTAGCTATGTGAGTACCAGCAAGGCACTTATCACTAGGTCTCACTTTATTTTCCTTTTCCTTTTTATTTTTATACAAAGGTTTGAACTCAGGGTCTTGCACTTGCTAGGAAGATGTTTTACCAGTTGAGCCATGCCTCCAGTCCCACATAAGTCTCACTTTATTTAATGGCATATCTGCAATAAATGAGATTGGGTTCGTATTATTTTTTTTCTTCCCAATTTTTGGAGACACTGTGGCTATAACTTAATTGGCCTTCCTTCAGACTCATGAACATGAAATGCTCAAGGCTCACCTTCACATGTTTTAAGTGATTCTGCTTCATCTAATTGATACTTTCCCTAAATCTCATTTCCCATTTCCTTACTCAGTCATTCTCATAGTTAATCCCTATTTCAAAACCACTTCCTCAGGAAGATTTCCTTACCAATTTTAGCCATATGCACCCATGGTGCTTTAGCCTTTACCATAATGAGACTTGTAGTTAAATAAACACTTGATTTAGCTAAAACTTAAGCTGAGTGCAGTGGCCACATCTGTCCATATTTACCTTTCTGTCTTATACATAATAATAATGCAGTAGTGTTCACAAAAGAAAATAGAAGATATACATAATATATAACATTTTACAGAAAACATCAGGAGATTTACAAAATTCCTAGCATCTGTACACTTTTTAATAAGAATTCTGATGATCATTAAATTCATTTTCAGCTAGAAACAAATGACTATTTAATGCACTGGAAACTTAAAAAGGGATTTCAGAAAAGATCAAAGAACATGAAAATGTAAAAGAAAAAAGGAAAATGTAAAAAAATTGCAAGGAGACCCTTGGAAAATTGCTAGAAGTTGTACGAGTATGCCAATGTAGACTTCAATTACTTTTAGCAGAGAAGATACTAATTAGTGGAATAATCTTTGTTTCCCAGTTTGAAAGATTACTGTGATGGCTTTCCTCCAGTGCCATGCCAGGCCTTAATGGTTTTAAAGATTAATTGACAGCATGTGAAAGCCAACTAGCCAATTAATGGCTGTATGTCACCTAAGTGCCATGAAAAATGTATGTCACATAGTTTAGGTAGTTAGATCTGTTGCATTAGTTTATACTCATTTTGTGCATTGCCGTGCACTTTCTGCATATCTTTCTGATTACATACACTGCTGAACAGTAGCAGTGCTCCTCATAGTTAATTTGTAAAATAATGTACTCAATTTTATGTTCAGTACTGAGAGTCTTATCTATACCAATCAAAATTCCTACCACTTCAATAATTATTATAAAATTTACCTTACATATGATACTCATTTTTTTGCCTGTCTAAATTTTACTTTATGGTAGATTAATAAAAGGAAGACTAATTATGTGAAACACACATATTCAGAAACATCTATGAAATGGGACAAAACGTGATTTTGTTTAGAGCAATTTGTTTGCTAAAGACTATAAACCCTACCTACTAATCATGTATTCTTTTATCATGGTTATAAGGAGCTGAAAATTAAAATTACATTTCTAATCTATTAAATTTATAATACTAGTAAATATTTTTAGAGATTGATTCAGACTGTCTTTAGTTTGACACCTTCATTTTGTTTATGATCCAATTTGTTATTTTATTATCTTCTAATGAATTTATCTCTGGAATCTGTCTAAAGCCCTTTGGAGAAAAACTGAAATGAAAAATAAATAAACAAGTAAAAAATAACTTGCAAATAGAAAATGGTTTGCTATAAGTTTATGTGCTCATTCTATAGTGGAAAGCCCTAAAATACAGGGCAAACTCATCTCTTTCCTAAATCCTATTTCTTCTGGTTTCCAATGTTGTGCAGGGAATATTCTGTGCTTTAAAAAAGGTCCCAGGACACGACATAGTCATATGCAAATAACCATTGTAGTTGTTAATTTCAATCTGTCAAAATATTAGATTTACATCTCTCTGTGGATATTAGTATTTTAAAAAGAGAAATGACATCCCTGATTTCATTCTATTAAGGCATTTAAAGTAAGCAGCCCCACACTGCTTTCTAATCACTCAGCAGAAAAGAGGGGTTAGCTAAGCAGCATAGGCTGAAATCCCCTGTTCCTCTTCCTGAAATGCATTGCAAATAGAAATATTGGGCAAGCCCAGCATTGTCAGCTACTACAAGCCTCTTTGAGAGATTTGATGTTTCTTCATGCAACTAAGGAAACTCCATCTCAAACTCTATTTCCATGGTGCTTTTATCTGAGAACTGCCCATGCTAGCATTAAATCTTTCTGATCCACATTGGTTATCCTGTTGCTATTCCCTATGGAGCAATGTGTCTTGGCTGATTAGAATAACAAAACTCCTTTGTTTCTAAGAATTAACTTGTCTCTGTGATGTCACTGTAGTCAAGGCCATGTAACATATACTCTGACATGGGTCCCCAGAACACAATGGGGCCCATAAGATTGTTAATGGGGATAAAGGAAGGAACATCTGGACTCTAACTGGTTCTACTTCTGGCCATGATCATCAGGCTGTAGTTTGGGTTCTCCAGGTGTAGTGCCCTTACCTGTTACATAACAGAGCTCTTCTACTCAAGGAGTCAGTTATCTTTAAGGTGCATATAAATGCCCTAGGAATTTTGTTAAAATGCAGTTCTGGATTCAGTAACTCTGGGAAAGTGTTCAAAAATTATGCATCCCTAACAATTATCTGAGATAATGCTGATGTTGCTAATTTGAATAGTAAGGGAGAGAATCATTATGGCTTTATTTCATTAATTCATCTAATTTAAAAATGACTTATATAAATAAAATTATTTCTTTTGATATCACTGTTTTTTATTTATGACATGAATTGTGATACTTAATCAAACCTAGTCCTAAACTGTTTTCCCCTTTCTTTTGAAATTTCTTTGTCCTTAAAAAAGAATAAAACTAATGTGTCATTCTAGCATATTCTATAGATGATGAAATTGTTTTTAGTCACATGGCAAAGCTGGTTTCAAACTCAAGATTTTTTAACAGAGAAATCTCTTGAGTACTCTGTCCAAAAGAATGAACTAGGGTACTCCCCAGTGCTGTTTTCATCTCAACCCCAAAGTGTCACTGCTATTTTGAAGAACTAGAACAGCCACCTTAATGGATTTAGCTGGGTGTGCTGGTGCATGCCTGTAATCGTCAGTTGGAGGAAACATGGACCATTAGGGAGATCCTATGCCAATAGCAAAAATTTGAAAATGAAAAGGCTGAGGATTGAATGCCTGCCCAGCATGTGCAAGGCCCTTGGTTTAGTTCTCAGTACCACAAATTAAATGAGTGAATGAATAAATAAATAAATACAAGAGCAAAAATCCCATCTAGTTGCTTGTGAATCTTGGAAAGCATTTCAGAGGTGATTGCTAGTGCAGTCTCTCTATCACCTACGTAATTAGCTCTTACCCATTTTAAATGACCATACAAGATCTTATTTCTAACCAGGCAGGTGGCTCAAGTCTATAATTCTAACTCCTTGGGAGGCAGAAATCAGGAGAACTGTGATTCAAGGCCAGCCCATTCAAAAAACTCGTGAGGTCCCATCTTAACCAAGGGCTGGCACAATGGTGTGCACCTGTCATTTCAGCTACATAGAGGATTGCAGCATAGGCTGGCACTGGAACAAAATGAGACCATATCTAAAAAATAACCAACACAAAAGGTGCTGGTGGAATGGCTCAAGTAGTAGAGTACCTGCCTACCAAGTATGAGGCCCTGAGTTCAACCCCCAGTACCACTAAAAGAAGGCCCTAATTTCCATAAATATTATTTTTTTAAAAAATGGAAGTTTTTAATCATGGTTTTCTTGATAAATTAGCAGTCCTTATTTTAAAATTAGATACATTCCTAAATTTCTTCTACCTTAATGGGAGCTGAAACTATAAAAGCATTTAATGAATTATTCATAAAGTCTATTTAAGTGTAAACCTGCCATCTGATGTAAAACTCCAGGACTTTTCTGGCATTATTCTTGGGTAGTCACTACTTGTTCATCTAGGTATTATTCTAACCCTATTTGCTAACAGCCTTGCCTGCTTAAATGATTTCTTTCAAATTTCTGAGGCCTAGGTAAAGTACAGGAGAAGAGAAATCCCTTTTCTTCTGTTCTTTCAATTATTCATGTAACAAATACTTTATGAGCATAGATTACACACCAGGCATTGTGTTAGGTACTAGAATAATATCTTGCCTTTCATTGCTCACCAAGTGTTGTGACTTGCATCTCATTTTCTCCTCATATATACTCATGGTATGGATGCAAATATACACATTTGGGAGATGTGGTATGGGTTTGGGAAGGAAAGATTTTTTTTTTAATTCATAGTGGCAGGGTGTGAAGTATTACAATATCTTCTGTGCCATACCTTTTCTCTTAAGATGTATATTCTGTCTACATCACACTTAATTTCCTAATTTGATAGAATTATGGCATAAATGACAACGCTGCCGAAAACACTTCCCTCTGTTACTTATGGAGGTACAACAGGAAAGTGTCTGAGAACCCAGGCAGCATGTATGCACTACTTGCAGTCTGAAGCAATCAACCTTTTCTTGGAGCTGTGCAGCCTGCGCCAAGTCCAGGGACTTTATACACTCTTTATTCTGCATAAAACCTACAGAAATGCATTCCAGATAAGACAGCATCTGCTCTTTGGAGCATATTAACATCTTTGTTAGCAAATTCCACTCTGGCTTATGATTCTCATCTCTCTTTCATGAATATTCTGTTTAGAAATGTGCGGAACAAACCTGTAGAAGTTGCCTAGCCCATTTCTGAGAACTTTCAGAAAATATTGCATAGTTGTGTACTAAGATAAATTGCACAGCTTTAAAAATCTGCTTCTAGCATTATGAATCTAATTCTCTTCCTTTCACTCTTTACAGAACAGCCTAGCACAGGAAGACCTGCCTTCTAATGAGCCAAGTGAACTTCCATTGTTTGTGTCACTCTGGCACAATCAGCTGCAAAGGAGGTGAAATGTACTCTCTTCAAGTGAAAATGACCTTGCCTATTGACTATAAAGCATTGGTCAAATTGATTTAATGTCATGTAATGCCAACATAGTCAATATTTAGCTGATTTTTCTTTTATTCTTTAAAATATTACTTTGATATTATACCTGCTGTAAATCTCAGTAGTTCAAAACTTCAGTGAATAGTCACTGAATGCCTACTGTCAGGAAATTTGCTAGGCTCAATGAGAACAAAAAAGGTCATAACCACAAACGAAATCATAGAAATAACTAAATGAAACAGAAGATAAGAAAACACTTTGTAAATGACAAAGGAATGAAAATATAGGAAGCGGTTTCTGTAAAAGCTTTATTTTCTTAAGCCTGAATGGAACTACAATTTTAGCATATTCACATATAACTTATTCTAGAGAAAATATGTCTCAAGTCTCATAAAACAAAGGCATATTACCTACAATTATGACCTACTTGGAGTCAGTATTATTTTAAGTAATATTTTGAAGAAAAACTCATCTGGCATATGCTATAATATTTTGTAGAATCTAATCTCTGCATTCAGTAGCAGCACTCAATATGACAAAGTGAATGCAAACTGGGTCTAACAGCTAAAGACTTTTTGACTTTTTAAGATGCTCAATTGAACATTTAAAAGGTTTAGTCTCATATCAGTTCTAGAGAGACCCCCTGGGGCAGGCTTAAGTAACTATGCCATTAGGCACTCAGCTGCAAATTGCCTATTAAGTCTGACTGAAACTGTAAAATTGCTTTTCACAATGCAAATTAATGTAAATAAGAACAATTGGTTACACATATCACAGGCTATCAAATTATGGACAGATGATGCATACTCCCCCCCTTTGAATTAGCATTACTTTAAAGTTCTATGTTTAGTAGGTCTTAACAGTCTTGGATGTCATTGTGATAAATTTTGCAAATTTATTATAAGCAGTATACATGTGTCCTATGTATGTTATCTATTGTATGAAATATAAACTTTTTATCTATGTCTGAAGGCATTTACATGCAGGTTCAGTGGATATACCACACAAAACAAATCCATTTAGCTTTAGTTCTTAATTTACACTAGTATTATTTAGTTACTAAGTATTATTAAAATCATTTATCCTTTTTCAACAAATGCATTATAAAAATAAAAAAATTTAGTATATCATTATAAAAATGGTGTGTCTTTTTTCATACTATACACAGAGAAACTTTATTGCTCTCATATATATGATTAAAATTTGGGAAATTTGAAAGATACCTAAATTTTTAAACTTGCAGTTTCCATATCTGTCCATATCTGGAAATGAGGGAGGCTTGGTTAAGGATAGTCTGGGACTGCTCCCTGTCTTGGCTCAAGGGCCCCTCCCCTTTGCCTACAGGTGAGCAGAACCAGGTGATGACACAATGTCTCCCTACCTCCAAGTTCAAGGTGGTATAAAAATGACCTACCAAGAGAACCCCGCCCTTCTTCTTCCTTTCCTCACCTGGCAGAAAAGGTGACTAACCTTCCCTTAATAAAGCTATTCTCCCTTACCCCACCCGTATGTTCTGCTTGGATTCTTCCATTTGGAATACAAGGACCAAGAGCTTCTGAAAACACCCTTTTCTCCTAACATTTGTGGTGACACCAACCAGGAGCAATGGAGGGATGAAATCCCAATATGCTATCTCTGCTGATTCTTTTTATTTCAACCATCTTACTCTGGCCTCTGGCCTCAGCCTCACCGCCTGATGCTTCAGAACCAAACACCACTCAGGGCTTGTATGGTATGGGACCCTCATGTTGGGATATCCATCCAATGATTAAGAGTCACTCAGAGCCTTGTGGCAGATGGGCCATACCCTGATTGGCAGGATGCAACATTAGCCTACAGGACTCAAGAGCTCCTCCTAGCACCTAAAGGCACAGGGTTCTTGACCAAGTTCTCTGGTCCTGCCCCAGGGGTTGGACCACATTAAAGCTAGCTGCCCCTTCCCTAACCTTACCTTCCCTAACCCTTAATCCCCTCCCCTGTCCTTTTCTTTGCAGCACTGTGGGAGATCATACTCCAAGGTCTCCAACCCACCCACGTGGCTGGAGACAGTTAGAAATGCTCCCACCATTGGAGCTGGGTTTCTTCCCAACCCCACTGCTCTTCTCTTCTTTCTCTCTCTCCCTAACTAGCGGTTTTAAGAGAACAAATGGGAAGCACAACTCACTCACCCTATCTGGCCACAGGTTTGTTTTTTTTTTTAAAGAAGAAAAGAAACTGATTCGGGAGAAAGAAATAACACGAATGCCTGCCCTGGGAAAACATGGCTGCTCAGAAATATAGGGAAGGGAGTGTGCAAATAGGGAGCAAATACACAGCTACCTGCGGGCTGGGAGACTTGTGAGCCCTTTGCAGTAGCACCCACGGGGCATAAGGCACTCAAATGGTAAAGGGAACGGAGGCTTACTGCCTGTTTTCAGTTGCCAGGTCCCTACTGCCGCCAACACCTGGGGATGCACACGCACTTTTGTTTTCCCAGCCTGTCTCTCAGGGCCACCGCAAGTGGCTTCCACTACGCCCCTCAGGGCAGATAAACACGTTTTCTTGGCCTGCCCCTTGGAGCAGACAGAAGTTCCACCTCCAGAGGATGGAAGTTCTGCCTCTGGGGGAAAAAGTTCCAGCCTGAAAGATCTGAGTAGGTTGCCTCTTAGACTGGACCTTCAGCCCCTCCCTTCAGGCCCACCCACAGCACAGGCTGTGGGCCCGCTTCTCAGCAGGGGCTGGAAGCCCCACCTGATCAGTCACATGGTAATGATGCACAGTATTTATGCGCAGTGACTGGGACCACTGAGGCAGTGGTTGCAGCAGCATTTGTGCTGCAATAGTTACAGCCACGACTACACCATGCAAAAGGGAATACAGGCCTGCATGCTTGCGCGTGCGCATGCTTGGGCCTCCTGCACTTGCCAGCAGCCTTTGCCCAGCAGGCTCCAGCTGGAAGGCGCCCTTTGCCTTGAGCTGGCTAAAAGAGGGACAAAGGCACGGCAGCTCCACCACTAATGGGGAAGCCAAGGAGGTTTGGGGCACTGGGGACAAGGTGGGTGATGGCCCGGCAACCCAACGGGACCATGCGTGTTCTCCCCAGCTGCGCCTTGTGTGGCTTTCCAGTCCCATGGCAATGGTGGTGACGGGAGGGGGCTACATGCCACCATGACCTGGGTCCACAGCCCTTGCTCTGGGAACCAAAAAAAAAAAAAGGGTGCCACTTCTAATGACCAATGTCCCATGCCTGGCCAAATCATCTTCTTTCTATCTACAACCTTCTCTGTCTTTCTCCTCTTACCCACTCCCTTGCCCGCCTACCTGCCATGCCCCTTTGACCTAAACACCCCATTCTAACTCTCCCTGCTGCCCTGTGGCCTACAGGAGTTGCAGAAACACGCACCCTAAGGTCACATTCCCTTGTCCAAGGGCTAACAAGGACTTGTCTGCCTATCATAGCCAAAGATTCAAAAATTCCTTTCAAAGGTAAAAATCTAAATTAACATATAGGTTACAACTGTGTAGCTCTGATGTTGATTTTTGCTGTCTTTAAATATTAAATGTATTTAAATTCTCTTATCTGTCATAAAAACATTGTAACTTATTTATTGTATTAATAAGATGTCATCTTTTTACACTAAAATATAGTACTAATTAATGCTGTCCATCATAATTATTATTCTAAAATGCAATATACAATAAGCATTCTAGACTTTAACTGTTCTCTGCTGATAAAATTAGGCTTACTTATGGCCAAAAAGTAAAAGGAATGGGTCCTTACAGGTGGGTATTTTAAATAGGCAATTTAACTAGAGGTTTTATTCTTCACAATTAACTATTTTTGTTTTAAAAGTTAATAAAACTTTGTTCTCTATAGCTCAATGTAGTATGTTAGATTCTAAACTTGTTTAAGGTCCTTTCCAAACTGTAGATCTGTAAATGGCTGGGTTCTACAGCTTTTGCATTCTTGACTTTCTAGATAATAATAAAGTACCTTTATAAGGAAATCCAGGATTTAATTATAAATACCTGGAGTAAACTGGACACTAAAACAGCCCCTCAAATCTCAGAGGTTTACTGCCATTTTCTCTAGCCCTAGTAATCCTAAATTCAAATAAGCTTTCAAAAGTTAAAAATAGGACATTATATTAAAAGAGAAAAAGTTCTGCAACCTATGACTAATTCTCCAAAACTATCAAGTGATGTTATATCCAAGTAGACTAACAAAATCTTTTAAATCCCACCTTAGCTTACTTCAATTTGGTCTTTTCATTAGCATGCCTAACTTATAGGGACACTTGTTTCTCAGGAGGAGATATCTTTTACTCCTATAACACATTTCTATTTTGAGCCTATATGTTGCATGTAAAATGTCTTTGTGTTTCATTTGAGACACCCTTTGGAGAGACCATGTGGTCACAAGAAATGCTGCCACCATGATGAAGCCACCATGTGTTCAACACCATCTTGCTACTCCTAGGAATGGGTGATGCCATCTTGCCATCCTCTAGGAAAATTACAATTAACTTGTGGTTAAAATTCCCCAGATTAATATAGTTTCTATACACGTTGTTTTTACTGCATTGGTCTGTTAAGGATCGAAGGGTATAGTGTTTATATTGGAGATCTCTTATAAACTACTCAGGAATCTAGCTGACTAATCTACTAATGATAATGACAAAAAATGGTTTGTTTAATGAGTGTACTCTAAATTAATGTGGTTGCTTTTTATGTCATCGTGTTTTCTGAGTATGTCTTTGTCTCCGACCAATTGTGGCCAGCTAATTTTTACTTTTATTGAGCTCATTATGAACATTTATATTCTTTGACATGCCTAGGTTATAAAGTCTCTGTGTGTCTGTGTGTGTGTGTGTGTGTGTGTGTGTAGATGTCTTTATGATGGTTCTTAAGCTACTTTTATAAAGTTAATATGAATAACTGTCTCCAAAGTTCTCTAAAATTGTAATCTCACCCAGGTCTAACTATTCTCTGCCTTAGGACACAAATGTTTGGACAATAATCTCAGAGATAAAGTTGGTAAGAGTTTTGTTAAAACAATATTATCTAAATTCAGTTTTTTACAAAGGTTGTTTTAAGATACAAATTAAAGTCTTAAAGCTTATAAATTTATATGTGTGATTGGGTTGGTTATAGTTTGTCTAAAAGTTTTCTAAGGTCAAATTTTAATTTTAATTTTCTGTTTTATTAAAATAACTATCAAGATCTTTTGGTACTATAGGGTGATACAAATTTTACCAAAACCAACCAAAGCTTACCCTCCAGGTGGGATAATAAAACCTTAAGATTTTTAGAAGTCTACAAAAATGATGATTAATCCTAAAACACTAAATTATGCACCTCCAACTTATGCATTTAACTGTATCCTTAAGTACTGGGAGCTGCTTTGATCCTACTAGCCAAAAATAAGATGACTAGTTCTCTTCATGGCCCATTTAAAATTATTTACTATCCTTTACATTCTGCCTGAACCCTAAGGCATTTTTCTAATAACACCAAAAAAAAAAAAAAAGTGCTAGTGTCTTGTATCTAAATACTACAAAATCATATATAGAGTTAAAAATGTATACAGCTATAGTTTATTTATTTAAGGTACATTCTATCTAATAAGGTCTTTAACATTACTGCTTTTTATAACAAATGCTAAAAGTTCTGCTATTTAGGCCTGACATCTGTTTGTCAGCAAACATTGGTTTACCTGACATCTGTTCATCATATAAACATTGGTTTATCTGACATTGGCTAGATAAACATTGTTTTATATATATGATGTAAAATTGAGCATCAAAACAGGGGCTATTTAAAATTACTGTCACCACTTTCCGCTAACCATTGGAAGACTTAGAGTTTTCAATTGTATTGACTGTACTGACAACCACTAACTCATTACTTTACTGAACCAATACTCAAGGTTTAAACTGTAATTAACCATGGTTATTTTAAGTTTTGTCATTACAGTTCTAATCCTTCAGGAATATTTTATAGATAAGCCTATAAAAAATGACTCTCACAATTCTTACTACCCAGAACAGACATTCTTAAGTATTAGAGTCATTTTGAATTTTCTTTATAAAAGCTTTATAACTGTTACCTGCTGACACTTTACAATAATTTAAAGGTGTTGGTACATTCCCTATGGAATGAAGAATTAAATTAATTAAGTCCAACCTAAGAACCATTTTTTAAATAAGTCTCTTTGTTGCTCAATTTGGCCAAATGTTGAATTGGCACTGACTTCTGAGCTGTCTGATGTGTTACTCCCCTTCCTTTGTGGGACAAGATACAACTTTCTGGAGTTTCTGGGTGAAACACTCCCACACTGAGGGACAAATCTGCCAAATTGACAAAATCTTTAGAGATGACTGCTCAAGAAAACAATTTAAGAGGATGCAACCCCCAAGCGGTCACCATCCCCCAAGTTCTCAGAGAAACAAGTGGTGTTCAGCCACATGAGACATTTCAAAAGGACTAAAAAATGAGGGGATTTGTCCAGATCCAGATGGAGTCAATTATGCAAGACCTCTAAAAGTTACAAAAGTCGAGAGATTTTTTTAAAAAGAGGGGGCTCTTATGCATGTGCTCTAATATTTATGCATTCTAGGTTCTGGCAAAAGGCAAACTCATGTCTTTGGCCAAGGCCTTCTGTTTAAACAAAGGCAATATAACTTTCAGTGATATCTAACTTCTGCCTGGGGACACTGTGAGTTTCCTTACTGTACAGACTGACTCATTGATGTTTACCCTCTAATTGAACTAACACCTGCCCCCGGTACACCTGGCCCCTAATGTAATCAGCCTTTAACTTCCCACTAAAATGACATTCCAAAATAGAGGGCCATCTTAGAGTTAAAATAGCTACAGATATAAACATTTGTAAGCAAAGTAATCATAAGATTCTTTGTCACTTTTCACAATTACTTTATTCTTTCTGCCACACCTGGCAGGGCCCCTTCTGATGTTCCTATTATGAATCCTCAGTTCATGCCTTGTAAACCAGATTTGTCTCTCTCAGGATAAAAGTCTTTAAAACCCAAACCATGACACTACAGGGCCATCAACTTCCAGAGGTGGACAAGATATCCATGAGTAATCTTGATCGGGTTGGACAAAGATTCAGATAATGACATCACTGTTTAAGTCCTAGGGACAATATTCCTGATAGGGAGGTCTACAGCCCATTGTCAGCTCAAAGTAGCTACCGAAGATGGAAAATCCCCCTTCAGCAACCCCAAAAGTGAATTTTTGGAATATTGTCCCTCAGGGAGATATTATCATGCTAGGTTAGGGTTAGTCTGGGACTGCTCCCCCTCTTGGCTCAAGGACTCCTCCTTCTAGCCCTCAGGTGAGAGGAGCCTGGTGATGATGCAATGTTTCCCCACCTCCAAGTTCAAGGTGGTATAAAAATGACCTACCAAGAGACCCTGGCCCTTCTTCTTCCCTCTCCTCATCTGGCAGAACAGGTGACTACCCTTCCGTAAATAAAGCTATTCTCCCTCACCCTGTCCACATGTTCTGCTTGGATTCCAAGGACCAAGATCTTCTGAAAACATCATTTGCTGATAACAGTAATAATTTGTAAGAAACAGGAATTATTAAGGGACTGAATTAATTATAGTGTTATAGTGTATTGGTGCTTGAAGTTTTTTATGAACAATTCTCTTTTTTTTTTTTTTTTCTTAGCCTAAGTACAGAACAAATTAAGATTCTGGCAAACAGTTAAAAATAGTACTGCTAAAAGGCAAAAATTAAAACAAATCTGTTTTTGCATATCTTAATTGGTTTTAATTGTGATTCTAGAATCGGGAAACACTTTGTTCCCCCCATAAATGATTCAGAATGTTCTACTCCACTGTGGTAGCTCTGGAAGCCAGCTTTTACCAGAGTGAAGACAAAGAAAATGCATTTGATTGGTTTAGAACTTAAAGATCCTAGCCAGAGGTCACTTGATAGTCTCTGATTTGTACATTTTCTACTTTCCACTTGCTATTTACATTGGCTTTCATTTGTTCCTGTGGGAATTTAAAGGGACAGAGCCACCCATTCTAATAGCCTCCCAATTAGATTGTTTTTAAACAGTAGCTTTATTTATGAAAAAGCTATAGATAAGACTACAGCTTGCTAATAATCCCAGAACTAAACTGCATTGTTAACAGTCTTATATAGTGGCTTCTTTGTAAGGGCAGAAACTTCTCCCATTCAGTTTACCATTTGGTCAGGAGCTTGTAAGAATTTATCTCCTTTTCTTCACCTCACCTGAAGGAGTACTAATGACAGGGTTGGAACAGGAGGCCAGAAATTTTCTAGTGAAGCTCCCTTCACAAGAAAACAAGAACTGAAATGAGGAAGTTCCTCCAAAAGATGCTTGTAATGCACAGTGCTCAGTGTCTGGAAGGAATTATCCATGTAGCTATTGTGGCTATTATTTATTTGTTTATTATGATTTTTCTGACAAGTCTGGGGAGTAAGGCTGAAAAACATAATTTGACAATAGTGGAATAGAGAGGTGGAAGCCTAGCCTACATCTATACATTCCCATACACATTTCCTTTTCTTTTTAAACTTTTTATTAATATATAATAGTTGAATAAGGGGTTTTGTTGTGGCATTTTTATATATGCATACAATGTATGCCCATTTGGTTCATTCCTTCATTATTCTCCCCTTTCCCCCTCTGTCTTCTTAAAATGGCTTTCACCAGTTTTAATATTCCATATTCATACACAAGTAGAAAATGCATCAACCATATTCAACTTCCTTTACCCTCTTCATTTACTCTTCCCTTCCTACTGGTGTCCTCCCTTTAACATGACCTGTTTTACATTCCTGTTGTTCATTGTTTAAGTGTCTATTCATTGTTCCTAGCTCTTACCCATTTTCCCATTACCCTGTATACAACATATTTTTTTTCTTTAGGCAGGGTCTTGCAGTGTAGTGTCAGTTGGCCTTGAGCTTATAATATTCCTACCTTTGACCTCTGAATACTAGGATTATAACTGTGCACCACCATGTTCAAGTACCATTTTTTATACTCTTAGGCTGTTTCTACATTTCCAAACAGAATTACCAGTGAGTCCCAAGTAACCAAAGATAAGCCTTAGCAAATTGGCACCGCAGGGAATGTATTTCCAACCTATCCCAATATCCCAATCTGATGTTTTAGTTTTCCTATTTATTTATTTTGGTACTACAGATTGAGCTCAGGACCTCCAGCTACGTAAGCATTCTACCACTTGAGCCACACCCCAAGTCTGTTTTCCCTGGCTAAGATATTGGAGAAATTTCATAGTATAACTGCAAAGTGGACTGAGTGAAACTTGAAGGATGCCACCAGGAAAAGACATATTTTTAGCTACTACTCCCCATTAAAAGATAATTTCTGACACATTAGTGGTTTTCACCATTTCCTAATGCTAGTTCTGAAAAGATCGACTAGTATCTCACTAAAGAATTTAGAAAAGCTTGTTAGTATTTTTTTCCTCACCATGTCTCAGCCAAAAAATGAGGCAAAAATTTTTAATTTAAATATCTGTAGCCATACCTATAAGCCAGTCAATTAATCAGCAGTTATGTTTAAGCTCCTTTTCTCAAGAGGCATAAGATAAATATGAGAGAGAGAGAGCTCAACTTCATTTCAAAAGATAAGGTATGAAAACAGAGCACAGGAATAGTGACTACTCTATAGCACATGCTTGTACATACCATCTACAAAGTAGAATGTAGTTAAACTGTTTAAAGGTTACCTTCTTTTCAAGTCATTAATCTTTATAACAATCTTACAAGGAAAATACTTGGTTCTTTCTGTTATTAAATTATGGCTCAGAGAGGACAAATGTCTTGCTGCACCATCATGTATTTATAAGTAACATTGCTGACAACTGAACCTTCTTTTGGACCCAATACCATATGACTAGGGTACAGGATTACTGCTCAAATGTGTGTTAGAAAACTCAGGTAGATAGGATATCTGTAGTATTGTAGAGATGTTTTAAGATATATGCAAATGTTTACTGAGATCAAAATTTATTTTTAATTGGTCTATATTAAATTGGATATAGTAAGAGATTTCATCATTACATTTGCATGCATGTGTACTAAGCATGTTCATCACTCTCTTACACTTACCTTCTCCTCCAATCCCTTTATTTCTTCTCCTTTACTTCCCTAGTAGCCCACTTTTACTGTCATGACCTTGGATATTTTCTTGTTTTAGAGCTGAGGATGTATTTCAGTGATAGAACACTTACATAGTATGCTTAAGGCATATATTCTATCATGGCTATTAGAGTAAGTTTTTTCTTTGTTATTAGAGGAAAGCCTCAATGTACCTTACTGATTTCATTAAGATTATCAGACACCATGTTTTCTGTAGACACAGAGAAGGGAATTATATAATGTAGTTCCTTACTGACCTTAAAAATATTTTTTAAGATTCTGATACAGTGACTTGCACTTAAAAGGAAAACAGATAAAATTGGGCGTTGGTTACTTTGACTAATCTGAAGAATAGTTTGAGGACATGGAACTGGGTTAAAATTAAAATATCAATTTGTAGAACAGAGGAGAAAAAACTATATTTAGGTAGCTTCACATCAGGGCATCACAATTGTGTCTTTCCCCTTTGCTGTTCTTTGCTGAAGAGGGTACTCTCTGAAGACCAGAGATCTGTGTTATAATTTATAGCATGACAAGTCCCTTAATCTTCTGAATACATATTTCTTTATCTATAAATCACTGATCTTGAAGCTTTTCTTTGAAGGCTTATGCATAACTCATCTAAATACCTAGTATGTATCAAGCAGTCAGCAAATGGCAAAAATATCAATACAGCAAAATAATCTCTTAAAACATAAATCTTTAACTTTTTGCCTTTTGTTTAACTGTTACCCTCCTTCTAATCAGAAATTCTTTCACATCACCTAGTTGAAAATTATAACTATTTGGAAATAAAAGAAAAAGAAAACATGTATAAAAAGAGTCAAATTTTTAAGCTTCTAAATGAGAATATTAGGAACGTGTATGATGACTAAGAAGTCAAGAATAGATCTGATGTCATAACAACAAAAGACTGGGTTGAGACTCAAAGCAAATTCTAGCTTCATGCCACTATTGTACTTAGTTGAAAGGCTGTTTTGCTTACTATATTCTGGGAGTACAATTGTCAATAGCTATCTGGTATTGTCTCTGAACCATTCAGAAGATACAATAGTGACTGTGTCCAAGATTTTCTGTGTCTCACCAGATGAACTAAGTCTAAAATAATTTCTGCCTACCATTGTCAAAACTAAAGTCTACCCATGGCAGGAAAAACCCCTGAAAGGTCCAAAAGGTCAGATCAGTGGCAATCTACTTGCCGCCTTTTATTGGTTGTGTAGGAAGTGCTTCCCAAAAGGCTAATCTATTTAAGGTTTGGACCCAG
Source organism: Castor canadensis (assembly GCF_047511655.1). Lineage (NCBI taxonomy): Eukaryota > Metazoa > Chordata > Mammalia > Rodentia > Castoridae > Castor > Castor canadensis. The sequence continues at coordinate 101,265,176 of NC_133392.1, read as the reverse complement.
CTGGAGGATCAAACCATTGATAGGTGATTGGATCATGACAGTGCTAACTTTATCAATGGATTAGTCCATCAATGACTTGATACTAAATAGGGTATTAGGAGGTCAGGCCTGTTTGGAGGAAGTAGGCACTGGGGGCATGCCCCTGATCCCTTCCTCTCTCTCTCTCTCTCTCTCTCTGTTTCTCAGATACCATGATGTGAGCACTCTGCTCTATCATAACCACTCCACCATGTCTGTCTATTTCAGGCCCAAAGCAATAAAGTCACCCAAAAACTCTGAAACCATGAACCAAAATGAATCTCCACACCTTTTAAATTATTTCTCTCAGTTATTTGTCCCAGACACAGAAAAGTAGCTAACACATCACCAGTGTCACCCACACAACTGTTATTACATATTTATTACTGTGCTTCCAAAGGTACTATAGTATGTGTCTCTTGCTTTATCCATAGTTTTACATTCTGTAGTTTCAACTACCTATAGTCAACACAGATCCAAAAATATTATGTGAAGAATTCTATAAATAATATGTAAATTTTAAATTGTGTACCATTATGAGTACATTAAAAAAATGTCATGCTATTCTACTCTGTCACATTCAGGATATAAATCACCACATTATCCATATGTTCACATGCTACCTAATAGCTATCTCAATTATCAAATCTACTGTGTGGCATGTGATATAAGGCTGTCACAATGCCTATGTCATTCATCTCTCTTTATTTTCTGTCATTTAGCTCTCTTTATGTTATTACATAAGCATTGTATCATACCAGATCAGAACAATAAGACATTTGAGAGACCACATTCACATAACATTTATTAAAATATATTGATACTCTTTCCTATTAGCTATTGTAGTTCATCCCTTACTGTGCCTAAACTTTTAAATTTTATCATGGGTATGTATGTATAAGAAAACAGTATACATAGACATACACACACACACACATACATAAAGACACGTGTATATTAGTGTATACATGTGTATATATTAATATATATACTATTATTATATTACTGTATATATTAATATATATACTAATATTAATATTAATATTAGTATATATATTGCTACTATTCTCAGTTTTTGGCATCCACAGGTGGTCTTGGAACATAACCCCTGCAAATAGAGGGAGCTACTGTAGTCTTCATATTAAATGGGGTTTGCCTTTCATTCCCTATTCTAGATAAAAAACTCTATTACTCTATTGTTAGAATCTTCACACAAAAGCTTTACCCAATACCAAATAACTAATTTGAATATAATTTTCATTTTTAAGCCAAATGTTTTGTGTCATATGTAAATCTGACAGTTCCTGCAGATGTTTCTAATGATATTTTAAAGTATTTCTTATTACACATTTAATCTAATTTTCCTTCTCTTTGACATTTTAATATTAAAGATATATTCTATTAGTTTCTCTGCTGTTTCTGGGAATATTTTATTTTCAGTTCTAGAGATTTTGCATTAGTCTCTTTTTATCAAAAGAGGTTGTATTCTCCCCTGATAAATTTGTCTTCAAAAGAACATAAAATTTACCAATGTAATAATGGCAATTTCAAGCAATTTTTCTTCATATGTCCATCCTGTAGGTAAGGAAAAATAATTGACCCCTACTTTCTAAACTCTCAGCTGGGACCCCTGTAACAAAAGCCAGATTAACAATAGAAAAATAAGCAGAGGTTTATTAACATGTATATTTCATATAAACACAGGAGAAAACTCAGAGAAAGAATAACTCTTAAAGGAGCATACAATTTTGTCTTATATAGCATTTTTAACAAAGAAAAATATATTTATAGAAAAAATAAAAGGATGATAAAGGACATTTAGATACTTTGAGCAGCAAATTAGTAATTAGTAATTACTAATTAGCATTAGTAATGCTGTTTATGTAGATTCTTCCGGTGGTTTCTCCAGAGTAATAAGGCTTTAAAGTCATCTCCACCTATCAGGTTTTGTCCTAGTAGAGAAGAGAGGAAGGAGACCTTTGTAAATGTCTTGCTTTTGCACAAAGAGGAAGAACTCTTCTTGATGTGTTTCTTCTCAATTGCCTTCAATTTGAAATATTCCTTTTGCCAAATTGCATATTTGGGAGAAGCATATTACACCACCCTTCAGCCCCTAAAAGAACATAGACACTTGCATTAAGAGTAAAATAAATAGTGACTTTCAGCAAATCAGAGGTTAGCATCAAAACCTGTGACAATTTACCAATAGGTTAGCACAAAATTATTTTAATAATAATTAGTGCTGGGCTGGGCATGTAACTTAGCAGTAGAGTGCTCCCAGCTTAAAAAAAAAGTAGGTGCAAAAAAATTTACATCCATTTTAATATAAGAATTTAAAGTGGTACTATGTCTTTTAATGTTAGTTTTTCAGGAAATTTCCCACTGCTGGCTGTCATTCTGAAAAAAAATTAAATGCTGTTTTCACTCATTACTAACTAAACAGCAGCTTGGAAGTTTTACCATGCAGCCATCTCTTATTTTTAAGGATTTGATTTGTTACTCTTTGTTGTTATAGTCTTCATGTGACTCCTTGGGTTTAACTAATGACATCTGTTTTACCCCAGATATTTAATTATTCCTTATGTAATTAGCTTAAACATAAATTGTACATTTTTTGTAGAAAACATAATGAAAAGATAGAAAAAATATTTATCGTTGGTAATACTAATATCCAAAGAAAACCAATGTCAATTAATAGTATTTAGATACTATAAAATGTATGTCTTTAAATATGAATATATGTATGCATATATGTATATACCAAAAGTAAGATTAAAATTCGCATGTTATTTTCTCCTCTTTTAAAACCTCATTTTTATAACCTATAAAGAGTATTGTAACTTCTGAAGCAATAGAAATTCACCCAAACTTAATGCTTTCATTTGACTGCAATAACATTATGCTTTATTAAGTATAAGCATCTTCATATAATATATTGCTATGTAATGATAGTAAATAGTTTTAAAAAATGTGAAGATATAAATTAAAGATATTAGTGAGTATCTGGAGAGGTACTCATTTAATTTTATTTGCAAGGAAAGCCTTTTGAGAAATTCTGTTTCAATGCATGATCTTGTCTTGTGTGGTAGAGATTTCATTGACCTTCTCATTCTTCTCCCACCTTTAGAAAAATCAGTTTTCATACTTACCTCCAAATTGTTTGTCTTTATACAAATTTCAGTTCTTTCTATTTCCCCATTATCTGGCTACAATATTCAGCCTAATTTTTCAAATTTTTCCCTCCTACTTGACTCAATGTCACTGAGAAATAAGACCTTACTGCCTAGAACTTTGTCAGGATTCTTTCCTTCTAGCTGACCCTTTTCTTCAGGATGGGAACCCTGTGAGCTGAAGTTCAGTAATCTAGCTAATGGCCTCACCACTGCAGCAGACCATGTTTAGACTGATTTCTCCCCGAAAAAACCATTTTTCTGGGCACTAAGAAGGTTCAGTGAAATGCTTGAATCATGAAAGTCATCATGTAACAGATTCAAGATTGAGGACTACAATGACAGCGTGAACCTGCCAGCTAGAGAACTTGAAGGAACTCAGTATCCAGGCTGCACAACTGAAAGATTACCCTCTATCGAAGTCCCAGAATTTACTTGACTGACTGTCTTTGAAGCTCATTGCCTAGTTCTTTATTAACTCAATCTTTTGATGTTAATGTTTCTAAATTTAGGTATTCCTCTTTTAAGATGACTGAAATCCCTAAAATAATGGATTTTAATGTTACCTCTCAATAAGCAGCTCAACTAATTTTACAGAAACAACTCCAGTCAATAGTCCAGTGACTGTTTTCTAGACTTTTTCACCCAGAAGTTTTCAAATCACCCGAGTCAACAATACATGATATTTGCATGGAATGAAAAAAAAAGTGACAACATTGACCTTTATCTGAGCTCAACACTCCAAGAAAAAAGGAACTCTTTGGTACTATCCATGCTCAGTGCTTTTGTATGCCTGGAAATACTAACAGGCTCAACAGCAAACCCACTAACTGCAAAAGGTTACCTTGCCCTTGAGGAGTCTCACATAAGATTCATTGTTACCTTTCCTTAATTACTCAGATAAGACCTGTTCCATCTTTCCTCAAGATTCCTTTGTTTATTTCCATAAGACCTTCATCCTTCCTTTTCTTTGAGAAAAGAAAGATTCTCCACAATATGAAAATTATTGTTTTTATACAAGCCTGAATAAAACCATCTCTTTAGTGGTTTATTCTGTATGACTGTGATCAGCGGGTCAAGGTTAAAATCTAGTTGTACACACTGGTAATAAGATTCATAAGGTACGTTAGGTGCCTAGTGCAAAAAATGTTCCTCAGATATATTGTTTTCTTTCTTTAACACACTTTCCCTGTAATCTGTTCCATGCTAATGTGCTTTTCTTGTCCAATGGATTACTGTCAATTAGCTGATCCTCTGGCAATTTAGTTCTTAATTTTAAGTAATAGCCACCATTTCTTCAAGGTGTGTTAAATTCCAAATATTTTAGACTATTTTGTACTTTATTCTCCTTTTTAAAAATAGGCATTAATATCTGCTTTTTATAAAATTGAAAAAACTACGTTTTTTTTTTAACACTTCTATCTCTTCTAAAAATCTAACAGGAGCATCAGGGTTTTGGGGTATTATTTTTCCCCCTTTAGTTTTATTGTTTTACTTAGTTTTCTCTTAATTAGACCAAGTTTATAACAAAGCTGATTAAGAAAGGCAATTGACATTAAGTCTCAAGCTAGGGAAAAGACCAAGTCATTTTTTGTAAATGACCCAAAGAATTTTTTTTTAATGTAACAGTGTACAGGCAACAAGCAAAAAGATGAATTTTGGCAAAATCAAAGATAAAATTATCTTGCGTATGAGCTAGCTTTAAATATTATAAGGGTTTGAAATAGTCTCAATTTTATCTTCATACAAAGCCTGCACAGATTGAAAGTAAATGGAAATAAAGTGGAACAAAGCAAACAACAGATATGCTAGAAGAGCAGAACACAGAAACTAAAAAGGAGGAGCAAGAGGAACTCAAATGAATTAAGCAACTCTGGGATATAGTAAGGGTGGGACAAAGCTTCAAGACAGACTCACCAGGAGCAGAGATGAAAAAGTGAATAGACAAGTAAAGCCATTTTGGAAGCCTAAATTCTTAAAAGATCATTGTGAACAGAAAGATACACACCAAGCCAGAGAGAAGACTGTTCTGTGTATTATTCCAGATTTCTTGTTTGTGCATTGCCACTAACGCTACTCCCTTCCAGCATTTTGTGTTAGTAGAAGATTTTCAATACATGTATGTCTGCCCCAAAAACACATTTATATTTTTTCTTGGTTCTTTCTTTCTTTATTTTTTATTACATCTTGCTGTTTGCCATTGGTAAACTCTGTCTTTTGCCTCAAGAAGCTAAAAGTCCCTAAATAACCTGGCTTTAGTTAAGAATATGGGAATTCAGTGATCAGCTAAGTTAAACCAGCAGGATAAATTCTATTAGTTCTCTTTTGAAAAGTGCCCTGCAGTCCTTGAGACGCACATTTCACAGAGCAGTTTTCCGCACGGAAGCTTGTGATATGTCAGCCTCTGGTTTTTTATTTACAGTCGTATTTCCTTGCTAAGGTAAAAGGTAAGCAAGGAATGAAAGCAATTATCACAGCTTTTTTTCCACTAGGCTGTCAATGCAATGTGCCCCTGTGACATGCCTGACACTTTTAATGAATTCCCAGGGTTATGCCACAATACTACAAACACCCACATCTGTCACTCGGAGATAGGGGTTTTCCTTTCTTTCTTGAGCTTGGATGCTAACATTCTTTGTCCCAGTTAATGAGGATCTGACTTTTTATTCGGGAATAGGGCACTTTAATAATGCATCTCCACAGATCACAATGAACAAGCCCTAAAGTGTGATTCAGTCAGAGCTGATTGCAAACACAAAGTTTAATAAAATTCAGTGGAACATGTTTGGAAGCTTTTCTTTTCTTTTTTTTTTTTTTCCGTTCTGTAGATATAGCTGCATATATTGAGGAGTCAAAAGGACCACAGTTAAATTTACTACTTTCTTTTCACAACTACACTGCTTTGCTGTAAGTCCATTCCTATTTGTGTACCTGTTCACCTCCTTACTGATAGGGATTTCTGAAAAATTGGTTTTTTGACCTCTGGAAGAAATGTATGACTGCCCAGGATTATTTAACTGTTATGGTAGAGGCAAGCCAGCCTCTAGTAGTCATAAGTTCTTGGCCCCCTACTCAAATCTGATTTTAAAGGGTCTTTACTCTCCCTGTTTTGTCATAAAAGACAAAAAAAAAAGTAACAAGCAGGATACAAAGGAATGAGAAAACTGGAAAACAAATTTCTGGAACTACAGCATTAGTGTAGCTATGACAGAGACTCACACATGAGTTATTATAGAGTTTTAGCAATCTAGGAAAGAAAAGTACAAGTTGAGGAAGGGCGCTCCCCACAAGGTTGCCCCTGGAGGAGCAATAGAAGCCAAAGACATTGAGTGACGTCATGAGAGGTGTGGTGGATGTAGCTTAGCATGGAAGCATGCAGGTCAGAAGATGCATTACAATAGGCGAACCGTGTCAGGGAAAGACCAAATAGTGGGTGACATTATCATCAGATGTGCAGCCCTGGCTACATTTCAAATTCTCAATTGCTTCAGATCAGGAGAGTGGCCAAAAGCTAGAGAACTCAGGATCCAGCTAGAAAAAGACCTGGAAGTTGTCCAACTCCAGCAAGTAGTCTGAGGGAGAGAAAGGGGCCTTATAACAATGGAAAATTTGGGTACCACATTCTGGATCCATACCAGAAACCCAGCGAGGACACCTTTATGAAGAGGAAGAACTAGACAAAAAATGGTAAGAGATTGGAAAAATGGGATAAAATCTAAATAAACTTCTCATTAAACAAATTGATCAGTAAGCAAACAGGTGTGAGGTTAAATGATTTTGGCAAGGCAGACTTTTTCCCAGGTGCAGAAAGAGACAAAGGACAGGCTGCAATTTGAAGAGCATACAGGTACCTGGGACAGATTCAGGTCAAAGGCAATAAATTAGTTCCAAATCCCACAGGTTGAGGTGCCAATGATCTTAATAGATAGCTTTCCAAGATCAATGTTGTTCAGAAGCACAAGGTCCAGGTGGAAGACATTAGTGGACATAGTGGAGAACGGCTGGAAGAAAGGAAGGACTGATCAGCAAATGAAGTCATCATATGCGATTTATAAATAAACTATAGTAAATTAGTTCAGCTTAAGGTAGACATTTTAAACACACAGGCCATGGTGCCACTGCCTTTGGTATGTATGCCTTTACTTTTCACTTGAGTAAATTAACAAACAGAAAATATTTGGGACTTCTTGAATCTAAAGATCCTACAGAAAAGCCATAATTTAACATAGGTATCTTCACTGCTGAAGATCAGCCTTCTAGCTCTTAAAATAAACAAACAAAAGGTGAATGGTAGAAGGGGTGAATTCAATTATGATATATTGTAAGAACTTTTGTAAATATCACAATGTACCCCCAGTACAACAATAATAATACTCAAAAGGGAAAATAGAAAGCATAATGTGAAATCTTCCCATACAACACAGTGAACAAAATGATAGTTGTAATTTCTGCCCCTACCCCACTCCCTTTCCACTCCTAAATCCCCCATTTCCTGCATATTTAATTGGGTTCTGGTTAAGGACACTTTATCCTGGAAGGTCTGGAAGGTCATAGTTGTAGTTCAAAATTCTAGGAAAAGATTGGCCTATTAGTCAATGCGAGATTTTTATATCACTGAATAGGTATAATTTGTACTTCTAGGATGCTGAAGTGTGGGCATAGGACACATACTCACATAGAAGTATTTCCTCTCCCCTTTCTTGTACTAACACTATCATAAGAACTCATGTGATGGCAGAATTTTGCCATTGAAAGTCTTTAGCCATGGAACTGACAACACTGTGCTTACATCCTCATTTACCTAAGTAGCTGGGAGCATCATTTATACTCTCAAACCTCAGTTTCCCTACCCTTGCTACACATGTAATTTAGCTTAGCTCAAACCATTAGTGGAAAGATCAAATGAGACATTATAAAATATCTTTCCTCTAATTATTAGTAGGTAGGTATTTCATTAATGTGAATTCCATTTCTTTTCCTGACCCTTTTATGAAAATTAGTTGAGACTTTGGTAGCATGTAGAAAGCAGGGAAATTATCAGAAACCAGAAGCTCAATGCAAATATTCAAGCTAGGATCACCCTCTAAAGGATGGATTTTCTGAGAAGAGCTTCTTTCCACTTAGGACTGCCCCATATGGTTGTACAGTTTGTGTCTTGCAGATGACACCACATCTGAAAGGGAGCTATTCATACCATAGACCTCATGCATTTGTTTATTTATGAAAACAATTTCCTGGCAGATGGCAGAGCCTTGTTCTAGAAAAACCAGTGTATAATATCAATTTTCCAACAGATGGAAATTCTTGAGGAATGGATGTTTTTCATGTCCAAAGGAGCTGTCTATGCTAACAGAGGCTTTAGACTTTGTTTTGTCCGAATGTTTCTCATTTCCTTCTCCATTCTGCCTGAAATTCAAGAAACCAGAGATTCCTTTGTATTATAATATTTCAAATTATATATAAATACATATTTATTAAAACTATTCAAAATTATTACCACCAACTCATTTATTGCTTTGATTTTAGGCTTTATGCCTAGTATCCCGGGATACTTCTGGGAAGTTATTTTCCTAACTCTCTCTGGAGAGATATACTATCTCTAGCTTCCAAAGCTGTTTGCTATTCAAACAAGGCTCAGACTGTGAAGAAATGTGAGAAATCAAAGGACATTATCTCTCAGGATTGTCTATCTTTAACTCATGCCTTGTAATAATACTTTTAAAAGAGAGTAAATAATTGGAACCAATAATTCAATTTACCTCACCTATGTAATGTCTTCATTAGGGTTAAATCAGAATGCTAAATCATAATATGAATATGTATATGAGTCCATGCTTTGTAAATTTTAAAGTCCAAATATATAACATGTTCTAACTTACTATTTGTCAAATTCATTATAAACTACAAGGTAGCTAAACTATCCATAAAACTGTATGATGTTATTATGATCACAATGTCAAAAGCATAATTAAGATAAGTTAACTGTACTTCTGTGAAGTATACAGTGCTTTTTGAGATGGACTTATATTACTTGTAAATATGTATTGTAAACTTTATAGAGAAATGATACAATATTTTAAAAGAAATTTCATGAATATGCTGACAGATTAGAAAAAATATAATCAAAATACCCGACTAAAACCAGAGAAAGTAAAAAGTATGGATATTAAAGAAGAAACAAAGAAAAATTACAAATAAAATACTGTTATAAATAAGACAGATATTAAATCAATTATATCAATAATCACTTTAAATGTGTATGGTCTGAATATACCAATTAAAAATCAGAGACTGTGTTCCTGCAAAATGATTTAAATTAACTGAAAATTTATGACCACATAAAACCTGAACACAAAATTTTACATTAGCTTTACATATAATTGTCAAAAACTGAAATTAGCCAAGATGTCCTTCAGTAGATGTATGATAACTACGGTTATCCTGACAGGTGGATTATTATTCAGTGTGAAAAAGAAATGAGCTATCAAGCCATAAAAGAAGTCTCTCGAAACTTCATTTTTCCAACTGTATGACACTCTGGAAAAGGTAAAGTAAGATACAATAAAAAAGATTGGTGATTATCAAGTTTTTGATGTTATTTGGGGAAATGATTAATAAGTAGACAAGACAGAGAAATTATTCTATATGAAACTATAATGTTGGAAACATGACATTATGTATAGGATGTGATGGAAAGTGTGCTCTAATGTAAACTATAGGCTTTAGTTAATAAGGATGCATCAATATTGATTCATTAATTATAACAAATGTACCATGCTAATACAAGATTTTAGTAATAGGGAAAATTCTGAGAAAAGGGGAGGAAGGGTGTATGGGATGGCTGTAATTTCTGAACATTTTTTTCTATAAACCTAAAACTATCCTATACATAAGCTCTACTTGAAAATACTAACAAAGTTAATATTTTAAAAAGTGTTTTTCTTCCTTTTGAGACTATAACTTTCATAAAAGTCAGAACTCAATAATAGCTGCTGTTGAGTATATTAATAAAATCTAAAATCTAATATCAATATATTTTACCCTATTCTAAAATCCTAAGAGTTTATAAAATATTACTTTCACTATATTGAGTAATATAGTGAATAATATAGGTAATATATTTATGTATACTATGTTCTGAATGTTTGTGTCAACCAAGAATTCCAATGCACTAGCATTAAGAGGTAGGGCCTTTAGGAGGTGATTAGGTGTTAAAGGACTCCACCCTTATGAATGGGATTAATGCCCTTACAAAAGAGGCTGAGAGAACTTGTCTGCCCCTTCATTTTTAGCAAGAAGATACCATTTTTGAAGCAGAGTGAATCTTCTCCAGATAATCTCCTGGTCCCTGATATTGGACTTCCCAGCATCCAGAACTGTGAGCAATACATTTCTGTTGTTTGTAAATTACTCAAAGACAATTAGGATGCTCACCCTTACTTAACATTTTTGAGCCCTCCTGCTAATATTTGACACAAACAAAGATACAATCTTCTCAAACTTGCTAAGTCTTTCCTTAAGGTAAACAACAAAGATGCTTAACAGAAAATTATATGTAATGACCATTAAGTCAGAAACATACAGAAGCTTAAAAATTCATAAATTACTAAGCTTCAATTTTATTTCTCTTATATTTGATGGCTAAAGAGATGTGAATCCTTGTAGTTTAGCTTGTATGTTAGGCTTTGCTGAGAGCAGTCTAACATATCTGTGAAAATTTCCTCTAAATCTTGGATTCAAACCATCCTGAACTAATCATCAAGTGTGTGCTCAATTCTGAATAAGATCCCAGTTATGCTACACACACACACACACACACATAGCTTTAGAAAAGGAAAAAGTTGAAAAACTACAACTCCAGAAGCACCTGAATACCCATGTTTATTGCAGCACTATTCACAATAGCCAAGTTATGGAAACAGCCAAGATGCCCCACTACTGACAAATGGATTAAGAAAATGTGGTATTTATACACACTGGAATTTTTTGCAGCCATGAAGAAGAATGAAATGTTATCATTCGCTGGTAAATGGATGGAATTGGAGAACATCATTCTGAGTGAGGTTAGCCTGGCCCAAAAGACCAAAAATCATATGTTCTCCCTCATATGTGGACATTAGATCAAGGGCAAACACAACAAGGGTACTGGACTTTGATCACATGATAAAGCAAGAACACACAAGGGAGGTAGGAGGATAGGTAAGACACCTAAAAAACTAGATAGCATTTGTTGCCCTCAATGCAGAGAAACTAAAGCAGATACTTTAAAGCAACTGAGGCCAATCAGAGAAGGGGACCAGGAACTAGAGAAAAGGTTAGATCAAGAAGAATTAACCTAGAAGGTATTTGCACAGGAAATCAATGTAAGTCAACTCCTTGTATAGCTATCCTTATCTCAACTAGTAAAAACCCTTGTTCCTTCCTATTATTGCTTATACTCTCTCTTCAACAAAATTAGAGATAAGGGCAAAATAGTTTCTGCCAGGTAGTGAGGGGGGTGTACTCTATTTTAAGCACTTATAAAAAATAAAAAAAGAAAAGAAAAACTACAGATTCTTTCTCCCTCTTTGGCTTTCTTTTCTGCTCCACAAATATCCTGCTCTTTCTATTAACAGTTCTTGAATTGTTTGGACTTGTTTATTATTAATATAATTATTATTTTATTTTGTCCACTTGGAGGATTTTCTACCATAATGAAGCACTTCCACTCCATGTCTAACAGCATCTTGCCCTCAGTGTTTGAGAGGAGTCAAGCCAGAATAATCTCAAATCAATTGTTTTAGATCTACTTCCATATGTGCTACATTTATGTTTTATATACACACGTGAATACTCACAAATCAGAAAAATCTTATGTTCATTGCCACTTTTCCTGAGGGATTTCAAGTGGAAGTAAGAGTCCCTTGAATCTTTTAATTTCTTGTACTCAAGCTTAGCAACAATTGGAAATTGTGCTCTGGCATGATGCCATTTTCTGAGTAGGGGAGAGCTAAGTCCCACACTGGTGCAGTTTGCGTTTTAGTGTATTTTGTAAATAAATTCTTAACAGATGGACAGAGCAGCAGGAAGCCAACACCAGGGAGTCAGCAGGTGGACAGGAAAGCCAGAAATGGACTGGCACTGATCAGATTAACAAAATTTAAATATCTTGGGATTCACACATGCTGCCCACAGAATAAGTTGGCACTGACCAGATAGGCAAACTCAAATCAACCCTGAACATGGAAAATTTTCATTACTCTGTTGTCTATGCGATACCAAGTTCCCTCCCAGCTGGTGACGCCAAAATTATAAATCCTTCAGAGTTCAGTCTGTCTTCTTCTTTCTTCCTTTGAAGTTGATATGCAGTAATAAGGTGAGATAAAATGTAATTAGAAGGAGTATCAAACTGTTCTTTATATATTTGTACTTGCCACAAAAATAAGGAGGCATGGAGAGAGATACTATCACTGAACCGTACAAATTACTGCTCCAATTCCCAAAGGACTTGAAAGATTTCATTGCCACTACAGGCATACTCCCATCTACTCTCCATCCATGGAATTGTTCCCATAATGCACAACTCTAATAGGTTATTTTTATTGTCTAATGCCTTGATCACATAAAGATATTACTAACAGTAAATGACTCTATCCCACACCAAAATATGTCTGCCTAATGATCTTTGCCCTCTGTCTTGCATCATAGGTGTTTTCCAGTGAGCTAATGGCTGGCAGAGTAAGCATAGAGCTGGCAGGACACATAAGATTGGGGCACAGGGCACTTGTCCTGGTCAGACCCAGGGGGTTCTAAATTTGTCAAGCTTTCCCAAATCTCCATGAACTCACAACTTAATTTGAAAATCCATAAATGCTTAATCACATGGCTTAAATTTTTATGAGTTTTATAATAAATGTAGTAAATCCTTGGCTTTAAGATGGACTCACATTTAAATTCTGACTTTGCCGTTGCCTGGCTATTTGATCATGGAAAGGTTTCCTGGGATCACTAAACCTATGTTTCCTCAGTTCTGAAATCAGGATTGTGAGAATTAACCAAGAACATATGTGGAAAGAATGAGCTGAGCAACTCTCATACAGTAACAAATGCTATAATCTGCCACTATCTTTCACCATTATCATCATTATCATTTTCATTGTTATCAGAACTTGAAGTAGAGATAGGGCGAATGTTAGGAATCATTTATATACCTGGAACAGGAGATTTTAATACCAATCATTATGTTTCATGGTGAGGCTTCATAGGGATGGGAACATGTAGGAATAAAGTTAAAGAAAATTAGAATTGGGGGTTCAACAGACCATGAAAAGAACCATGAAATCTACATGGTTTTGAGAAATAAGGTGAACTCCACTTTAATCTAAACATGGAATGATATCCAACTTGGCTAAACTAATATTCTAAGTTTAGTACAAACTGGGCAGACTTGAAAAACTGTCCAGATAACAAAGATAATCCTATTTAGATCACCAGGCAGTGACTACTGACCAGTGACAATACCTAACTGGTCCGCAATTTCCATAATAAAAGCCAGCATAGTATATTTTAAGACCTAAAATTTCATTTGCTGCCTTTCCATTGTTGAGCCTCACAGGGAAGAAGACCTCTCTGTGAGTTCCTCTACTTTCACAGATACAGCCTCCACAGAGTAGAAATGTCCTGTCAGATGGATCAGTTACACTCAACCTCAACCTCACAGCTTTCACTTCCCCACTGGCCAGAAAGAAGAAAACAAAACAAACAATATCATCTTCCCATAGGATCCAAAGATCACCCCGAACTCATTACCATCAAGCCTTTTTCCCACAACCCATGCTTGTTCACTGTGTTCTCAAATGCAGCCCCTGTGTGGCCCTGCATCAAGTGGTCCCTACTTCCCTGGGCATAGATTACTAATAAATTTCTGTCTATCTCATGTGTACATTGGGCCATATTCCTAATCTTATGATGGGAAAATCTCGCTCATCAATGACAAAGAGGAATAAAACATCTACCATAGTCAAGATTGGATAGAGAATAGCTTTTTCTTTCTGTTTCACAGTGAAAGTTTGAAGTATAGGCTGCAATGTAGGTTCAAGGCTACAAGGACAAGAAAGCTAATGCCAGACCCATTCTCTGGAGGGCATAATCCTTTTGATGTCCTACTACACATGCAGCAGAGACAATAGCTTTCAAGGTCTTCTTTGTACTTAACCCCAACCAATACTAGACTCTCAGAGCTTCAAGTCAGTAGCATACCTAGATAAACTTACTACTCTAAAAAGGAGAGGAAAGCTCAATTTTATTACCTATTTGCTATTCCCATAAAATAATGAATAGAAAAAAGATAATTAAGGAAAAAATTTTAGAATGTTATTGTTTTTATTTGCCATACACAAAGTTTCCCCTTCCTGTTCTTAGGAGGGTCATGACAGAATACTTATGACAACCTATTGGGTGACTTACAGTTACCTTTCCACATATCTATATAGAACCACTGAAGTACAGAATGGAGAGTGGAAGTGCAGACTGAGTCTCTGACCCTTTAGCTATGTTTTGTACTGGTTATTCACTACATTCTATTTGTAAATGACACTTTGAGTTATCAGAAGCACCAGATACATGTTAACTTTAATTAAAAAGTCAAATAACAACTTTTTAGATTTCTGTATACATTCCTTAAACAACATGTAGCTGTAACAGATTTAGCCATGGTGACTCTTTTCATCCCATACTTATCTAAATCTATGAAAAGAGCAGGATGAGAGCTTCAACTCTTTCTTGACAAGTATACTAAAACTTTCCCTTAAAAGCTTTGTAACATCCTAGAAATATTATAAGGATTAGGCTCCAACAATTCCTGGATGACATGGCTGTATTATAGGTGATAGCTAAAATGCTTAATTATTGATTTGGATAACTCTATTATCATTATGAAAATTAAACAATAAGAAGATTAGGATTTAGAAGCAGCAAGAATTTTATAGAAAAAGCTATTTTATGTGAAGGATATTTGGGCACTGGATTTTTAGTAATAATATACCAATTAGGAGATTTGGTTTGGGTTAGTGTTATTTTTAACCAAACCCATACTTTTTTCTTATTTAATCGATAACTTCATTAAGGGCTTAATTGAATTCTCCTGACATAGATGAGGACTGGAGCAAGTAGTTCATTGGAGAGACAATCTCAGGGAACATTAATGGAGAGTGAGACAGGGAAGAGAAGAAAGCCAAAAAGGCTGTAGGATCAAGCAGGTTACTACTGCGGCTAGAATCTGTGGACTCTTTACTTTGAAAATGTCAAAAAGAAAGGTAAAGAATTGCTTTCCAAGATGACTTCAGTGCAGCCCAAACTGGCATAGTAGGGTGAATCATGCGCCCTCTCAAGGTCTCTTCCAATCTTGTGATTATATGATTGCTCATTATCAAAAATTGGACGGTAATTGGCTTGACTCAGAGAGGTCAGGATGTGAAGGGGACTGCACAACCTTCTGATTTTATGGTAAAGAATAACGCCTCTTTCCCAGTCAAGTGTTATAAGGATCCTTTTTAAAATTTCATAAATGTGTCATGATAATCTTCATGATTGCTAATTAAAGGAGATCACATAGGAGTGGGCTATAATTTTGACAGGTAGAGATGGGGGTTTTAGTAATGATGGCAATGAAAAGCTCCCATGACACAGCTTGTACATGCATGTATGGTACTGCTGTTTTTAAATACCTGCATTGCTGATATATAATCAGGTATTGGTTTTGGAAACTACTTAAGATGAAAAAATTATTCTTCACTACTTGCTTTTAATTAGGAAAATCATCTTTTTATAAACAAATGGTTATCAGATTTAAATTATGTGACTTTTGAACATAATTTCACATAAATTAGTCACCTAGAATGCATATTTTAAATGGACTAGCTATAGCTAATTGGCCAACAGTGAATTTTCAAAGTGATCAGTCTAATTGCTGCTTGCCAAGATATAGAGATCAAACATAGTCTTCTCTTTTTTTTCTAAGATTTGTAGAAATAGAAGATTTATCCTCAGAATAATTTCCTGCAAGGAATCACATATAATGAAATCAAGATCTCATTTTAACTGGAATGAGGGAAAGAACATTAAAAATTATCTGAAAAAAGTAAAATCTTATTCATTTAATTATTGATTTATATCTGTTGTGTTGGATCCTTGGATTTAAAACCCACAGCAAAATAAAAATCTGGGAAAATTTTTCCATGCCTATACTAGTCCAATCTTTTCATCTTGTAGAAGAGATGACTAATGCTGAAATGGTTCCATGAGAAGTTTGGTGCTTCAACCAATTTTGTGGAGCTAAATACTCTGACTTAGAGCTACTTATTTGTTTATTTTTATTGTATGTATTTAACACTGAGCTACATCCCCAGCTGCATGGTGTTCTGATATATATAATGAAATGATTACAATAGTCAAGTACATTAACATACCTTTCATTCTACATAGTTGCCACTTTTTTGTGTTGTATGAACACCTAAAATCAACTCTTTTAGAAAATTTCTGGTATAATAATGTAATATTATTATGCTAGTCCTCATTTTGTAACCACTCCTTTATTCTTTCTGTATTTGAATTTTTAGAATTTGAACTCAGGTTTCCTATCTGTTAATATACTTTCTACAGTTCTGCCCAGTGAAACAGAACTATATATTAAACTATTTCAGAAACTTGTTATAACCTATCTCAATTTAAAAATGAGAATCTGCAGTAACATATGGTAAAAAAATAACATTTTTATGTCCTACTCTGCCTTTGCCTATAAACATCATTCTGTGAATCTACAGTAGGTATGCTTTAAGAAAGAAAAAAATCAAGATCAGGATGCTCATTGTTAAACCTAAGAGCTGTCCCTTTGAGTTCCACATAAGAATAATATTGTTCTAGGAATCTGACTCAAGATTGCCTAAGAAATAGGTTAAATATTAGTAATTATGATAAAGGAAAGGAAATGTTTGCAATACCACAGATGTGAATAGTTTTTCCACTATCTGGGATTGATTATTCCTGGTATCTTGTCCCAGTGAAGAGAGCCCTACAAGTATTAAACTTTACTTCAAAAAGAGATAATTAAGAAAGGAAAGGAAAAGAAGGAACTATCAAGTCTTTCACAGAAATCTGGAGAATAAGCCGTAAAAACCACTAACTCATCTTGGAGCAAAAATGACCTCCTTTCACCATTTCCTGGAAAGAATAAAGGACTGGAACCTATGATTTTGTTTGTATTTTCCTTGTCATAACTGACTATACTTCTGTGAGGCTATGAGCTGCTTGAGAGTGCTGGCTGTATCTTATTAATCTTTTTTCTTTAGTGTCAAACTTAATGTCTGTGTAAAAGATAATAAATGTCTGATAAGTAAATGAGTGAGAAACTGAAATAGCTGGCAGTTATAATAAAATCCATGACCACTGCAAAAGGGTAAAAAGGACAGATCCAGATATTAAGGGGATGGAAGAGAAAAGCAATATTAGGCATGAAAGTTATGAGAATATATTACAAATAACCAGAAAACAACCCAGAACTTCCTGAGATCTAATGTAAAAAGATTTACTCAATAGATAATGGGGACTTAGCATTTAAATAAGGGGAAATAATATCTACTAAAGTAATATTTTAAAATTTCATTAGAAAGTTAAACAATTAAATTCAATAAATATCATTATGCACCCACTTTTTTTGTGGTATTGGAGTTTGAACTCAGGGCCTACACCTTGAGTCACTATACCAGCCCTTTTTTGTAATGGGTTTTTTCAAGATAGGATCTCATGAACTATTTGTCAGGGACTGGCTTAGAACCTTGATCCTCCCGTTCTCTACCTCTTGAGCAGTTAGGATTATAGGCTTGAGCCACTAGCACCCAGCTTACCCACTACTTTTAAGACATTCCATTAGACAGTATGGGGCTTACAAACATTATGCAATTGATGACAGAATGAACACATACGGGAGCATAAGAAATAGGAGAAAGAAGTCATACATGATTGCAGGACAGTCATGGCAGTGTTCTTCAAAGAAGTTTTGTTTGAGAAGGGTTCTGACATTTAGACAGGTTTTTTGAGAATTGTACACACGAGAGTTAAGGAAAGACTTTCATACAGCATGTGTTAAAGTACCCACTTAAGAGAGTATGTTTCTTGCTCTTAGGGAAGTGAGCAGTCCTTGTAATACAAGTTTAGCTCTAACAAAGGTTTTATGTCAGGAAGTAATAAGAGATAAAACTGATTTAGTACTTGTAATACTAGTAGAAATCCAGTACCTCCTGAAGAGAAGTAATTTCACACGAATCAAATTCAGCATCCTTATCTTGATTCAAAGCCCATTTTTAATTTCCACTCAGGTTTGAATTCTTTGGCATATCTAATTTTAATTATTAAAAGACTCTTTGGACTACACAGCATCCAGCATCCTTTTATAATTCATGAACTTGGAAAAGTTTTAATATTGTATGGATATGAATGAGCTTACTAAAACAGGCTAACAAGCCATCTGCTTCATGTCACGCACTTCCATAAATGTCATGAAACTTTATGTTACCATAAAATGTGGCAACAAGGAAGAACCTTTCTGTGAAAGAGAAGTTCTCTAACAGGCATTTGTAGGATACTCTGGTCTTCACTTGATCTGCCACAGTGTAGCTATAACAATAAATGCCCCTAATAGAAGCAGAAGAAAAATTGACCATAAACTTTCACAGGAGAAAATCTGATACTTTGACCATAGTTTCTATATTTCTCTCTAGAAACAAATGTCATTACTATATGAGTATCCTTGCTATTTAGAAGGGTCCACAGGTCTTAAATCCTCTTGTTTGGAAGACTAAGATACTAAGCCTCAGAAGAGGTTCATGTATTTTTATTTTTTAGTAATGCTCAAATAGTGAATGTTTACCAATCTCACTCAGGATAAACACAAGTTTTCATGTAACTTTCTAAGGCCTTTTATTGGATGAGCTGTCCTGGTTAAGCTACCTTCTGAGTTAAACCAGTTCCCAAGGCTGAGATATTTTATTTCCTACTTACAGAAAGGAGCTCTCCACTGAAGTCCCCTTACAATATAGTGACATATTCATCAAAACCACTTAATGAGGATGTAGCCTACTTTAGATCTTGCAATCAGCCGTGTCTTTAGAATAAATTACAATTCTGTGGTTGCCAAGGGGTTGCCACAGCTAGTCCCCATTACATGTAATTTATTCTGACTAAAAACAAATTGCAGACTCCAGAAGTCTGTGAATTCATTTCTATGTGGGTCCAATATCTTCCTTATTTACACACGCACACAAGAGAGAAGTAACCAGTAAACCACAAATATGCCATAGAAAAGCAATTCTGCAATGATTCAGGTTATATGTTCTAATAATACTCAAACCCCAGCATCCAGGATTCAGTGTACTGTATCAGCAATAATGAGTAGAACTACTGAAACTCATTAAGGAACTTACTAATCAGTACGTTAATTGAAGCTATCTGCTTCCCATTACATAGAGACAAATTAAGCAGGTTACAATGGTTTCCAGAAAACATCTGTGAAAGCATGTCAAAACTAATGATAAATAAAATAGAGTTCCCTTTGTGGTTGATTTTTCACCCAGCTGCATCTATAAAAATGCTATAAAAAAATTCATTATTTTTCAAATCAGAATGAAATTCCTAACCCATTAGTAGAATTTTTCTTATAACCTTTTAATTAGAGGTGATAAGACCTTACAATAGCCACCTACTTGTACCACATAGTGTGAGCTGGATGAAATGGTCCTGTGTAAAGAAATTACCAAGTCTATGTGAAATATATAAAAATAAATCATAACTTCCAAAATAATGTGCCTTACAACATAAATCAAAAATTGTTTTTCCAAGAAAGAATTGACTACTTTATTAGGAATATTATTTTCAATAAAGTTCTTCTCTTTGGTGAAGCACAGAAGACAATCAGAGCAACATAGTGGAAGACAGATGGAATAATAGAAGAGCAAAGT
The DNA here is from genome assembly GCF_047511655.1 of Castor canadensis. Classification (NCBI taxonomy): domain Eukaryota; kingdom Metazoa; phylum Chordata; class Mammalia; order Rodentia; family Castoridae; genus Castor; species Castor canadensis. The sequence continues at coordinate 101,245,000 of NC_133392.1, read as the reverse complement.
AAGAGGAAATTCAAGCTGTTTTTGTTTATGTATGTGCGTGAGTGTAGATGAGGTGTATGTGTGTGTGAAAAATGACACCATGAAATCAACCAGCCCCCCTTGCTTTGTAACTGGTGCTTAAAATCTACTTTTGCTGAGAAGCACTGACTCCTTACTTGGGCCCATGAACTAACTAAAAGCAGAGCAGTTAGACAAGTGTGATGCCCTTTACCACAGAAATGAAGGAACAAATTGACAGTGGGGAAAATAAAATATAATCAAGAAGAAAAAAGGGAAAAACTTTTGGTTGTAGTCAACTTGTGTGCTGGCCAATTTATTCTGCTTGTTAGTCAAACTGACATTTGTCCCCTTTTGTCTGTAAGCTGGAGAGCCTTCAAGGTAAACACCCTTTTCTCTTCAGTTAAACCAAGAGGTCTTTTAACACTGATCTCTCTCTGACCACCACAGAGGTAATCCTGTCAGCTAAGACATACAGCTTTAGAAATGTGGTGCCAGGGTATCTGGAGAACCAAGGGTAGCATATATTCTGGGACATACATTTTATCTTGTACTGAAACTGAGCCCTGAACACCCCTTTAAAAAGTAAACATTTTCTCTCAGAAGACGGACAAAGAGCTTTGAGAGGTTGACTGTCCCTATCCTCATCTTCATCTGACAAATAATAAAATAATAAACTTTATTTCCTTTTCCTCAAAAACCCTGCTCTCATTATTTGTAAATTATCATTGAGGCCAGCAGACCAACTTTCCAGTAACAGTATGAATACCATATGACATACTGTCAAGTCATGTCAACCTCCTGCTTAGAGAAGGTTTCTCTTGACATATAGTTTTAAATTCTTGAGAGCTTGTTTGGAGGTTCTAGCAGGGGAGCGCAGCTACTCGTATACCCTTGACCGAAGAACGGTCCTCCTCTATTGGGGATGGTCGTCCTCTTCGACCAAGGGCGCAGCTTCGGGAGGGACGCACATGGAGCGGTGAGGGAGGAAGGGGACACCCGCCTAGCCAGCCAGATCAGCCGAATCAACCCTGGCGATCAATGGGGTGACAGATGTCGCAGCCAGATCGCCCTCACATCCTAGTTTTAAATTCTTGATAGAAGACTCAAAGTCCTGCATAAATTAGCCTTGACCAGGTTAATCTTCCCCAATTCTCTCATTTTCTTTCCTTTACATTTCCTCTTAGAATACAAGTTCCTCATATGTGCTATACCTTCTTTCCACTGTTGCCCTTACCCTCCACAACTGGATGATCGTCACTCTAATTATGAAACTATATGTCATTTTCCTCTATGAACTCTAGAATGCAAATTAGATTTCCCCATAATACATTTTTATTGTCCCCTCTGCGTCTTATATAAACTTTTTACATAACCTTGGATGGATTCAATGGATGGATGCTCAGCAGCAAAACTGATAGGAATTAGAGTTTGGTATGTAAGAAGACTTAAGGCAGAAGAATATGATGTGTGGATTTCTAGAGTGAACAACTGCATGAAGGATGGTTCCATTCACAAGGACAGGGAAGAAAATTATGATATCAAAATAAAGAAGAAAGGAGGTAATAAAATGAATTTTGGGGAAGTTTAGACTTCAGTGTTTCAAAAATGGAGATGTCTAACTCAGTGGTAAATAAGGTGGGAGCAAAGTATAAGATAAAGGTTGGATTCAGCTTTGAAAGATCTCACTCCTAGATTATAAATTAGTCATGAAAATGATTTAGAGCTCTCCAAAAGTCTTTGTAGAGAAGAGGAAGACAAGAGAGCATATAGTATAAACCTAAAACTAGAATTTAAGGACTATATTTAGGAAAAGAAATGAAAATGAGAAGCAGGAGCCACTCTTCAAGAACAGGTAGATCCACAGGACCAAATGTGGCTAAAAAGTCCAGAAAGAAATGCACTAAAACCATTTATATTTATCAATAATGACAACCTTGGCCCAAACAGTCACATTAAAGTACTAAGAGGAATAAATGAAAAGGAAACAGAAAAGACACAATAGTCTGTATCAAGAACTTTGTGAATGAAAGAATTACTACAGAATCTAGAGGAGATATGAGGTAAAGAAGTTTGGTTTTGCCAGTGTATGTGTGCTTTATTGTGCAGTAACAGAAAAACAAACAATTGTTAAGGAACAGAAAAGGCAAGGAAACAGAGGTGAGGCTAGGTGAGAAAGGAAAAGAAATCAGTAAATCATGTCTTTCCCAAGTTGTAAAATTGGAGAGAAAAATTAGAAAAACATGGTTAGGAAATCATGGAAAGGTCGAAAATCAGTTTTAAATGCACCATGATACCAAACTATACCATTCTGTGAATTCTTTAGCTGTTTTTGTTAAGTTCCTCAAATGTAAAGGCAAGATTATTAGATCAAGATGTTTTTCCGTTGCAAATTCAACAGTAAAATAGGTTAACTGAGCTGGAAATATTGCTAAGAAAGTCATGAAAGTAATGATAACTTGAAGTCCAATATAAGTAAAATATAAAGATAGCCATGAGGTGAGGAAACTGGTAGAGGGAAAATAGATGGAACAACACATTAGATAAACAAAGAGGATGATCATCAGAATGTTTAGATTTGAGAGTTTTGAAAGGATAACATTTCCAGATGATAAGAAGGCTGAGTGTGATCATATGAAAGAGTGCACGAAATGTCACAGAAGTAATTATGCCTAAAAATGAGGATGTCGGGGACCAAGAGCTCAGACTGCTCTAGAGCTGGCTTTATTCCAAGCATATCCAAGTCATCCAAGACAATTACAGGACATATAAACATATAAATTAGGTGATGATGTCTTCTAGACAAATGCCCTGGGCCTCAAAGAAATGTGGAAGTAATGGTATAAACTTACCATTAATGAAGGAAAGAACACACATCCAAACTTACAACCCTAAAATAAAGAGAATAAGATGTTAGTGTCCATCCCATCCATCTTTCTCCATGCCAAGGCCAAACTATATTTCCAAAAGGAATCAGTAAACTTCCAATGAGGGTTGAGATCAGTGGATGTGGATGGATAGCCTGCAGTCTAAATAAGATTCAAAAATGTGTTCTGTTTTGTTTGCTCAGTTTTTGTAAAAATAGAATTTAATAATTTTCAGTCAAGACACTTGCTTTTTGTTCTGCTGTTGCTCTGACCACTCAGCATTTTTTGATGCACTTAATTTCCACATGCAAATTACCTGCTTCCTCCTATACACATTTAATATTCAACACCTGCTCAAGATTCCCCCCTCCCCAGGATAAAGAAATAGGAAAATTTTCTGTTCACATATTCTCAGTGCTCTAGGATGTTCCAAAAATGGTCATTAATGACCAATAAAGCTTGAAGATGTTGGTGGGATAAACAGTGAATTCTCTGTTAATGAAAAATGACACTAAGTAAGGTCACATAGCACTCTAAGTTTATGGCAAATTTGATATCAACTGATATGGATTCTCTGAACTGAGAATCAACAGAAGTTAAACAAGAAATAGGCTAAATAGTTGTGCAGTTACATACAGGACTATAAAAGGAAGAGGTGTGGCATTCCTATGTAAAATAACTTGCAACTGTTTTTCCCAGGACATTATACACTAGGAAGAACAGGGAATTCGTCATGATAAGTAGGGAGGAGCACTAAGTTGTCTTTGCCAGATAAGTTATTAAGCATACAGGAATTGTGTGTGTGTGTATGTGTGTGTGTGTGTGCGTGTGTGTGTGTGTGTGTGTGTGTGTGTGTGTGTGTATGAACCCATGGCCTTTTGCTGAGCTATGCTTCCAGTTCTTTTGTTTTTGAGCCAGGGTCATACCTTTATCTTTGTCCAGGATGGTCTTAAACTTGGGATCTTCCTACCTCTGCTTCAGGGTAAATAGAATCACAGTCATGAGCCACCACACCCAGCACAAATAGGAATATTGATCAATATTTAGTGGCTTAATCATGGCATACACATACAAAAGTAATAAGAATAGAGATAAGCTTAGCACCTGAAGAAATATGAGAAAATCATATCTTCCTCAGGCACAAATTACATTGCCAATGACCAGTAAATGAAAAAGAAGAACCTTTTTTTAAGTAAAAATAATCATAAGAATAACAAAATTTTAGAGGTAAAAGAAAGAGCTAAAAGTAAGAGGCTAGCAAGCTGTCAGAAAATTCTGATAAATGATTAAAAGAAGAGATCTACAGCATTCATTCATTTTTTCCTTTATTGTTATGCTGGGTGGGGTACATTGTGGCATTTACAAAGGTTCTTACAATGTATCAAGTATATCATATTGAATTCATTCCCTCTACCTCTCTCCCTTATCCCCCATCCTCTAATTCCTGGAATAGTTTCAACAGGTATCATTTTTGCATTTACATACATGTGTATACATTTTTTATGTCATATTCACCCTCCTACCCTTTTTCCCCCACCTCCTCTCCTCTCCCACTGGCACCAACCCTCTTCCCTCACAGGACTTTTTCCATCCTCCTGTTCTCCAATTTTTTATAAGAAAAAAGAAAAACAGAGGAAAAAAAATGAGATTTTTGCTTGTTTGAGATAAAGGTAGCTACAAAGAGCGTCTCCTTGTGGTATTTCTGTGTATATATTATATGTATCATAACCCCAAATGATTTATCTCCTCTAACTTTCTTCATTCTACCTTAGTCCCTTTCTTATGCTGGTTTCAGCCAATTTAAGATTTATATATTCATTCTTGTACAGAGAGTATATCAACCACATCCAACTTCTTAGTTTCCTTCTTTTACTCTACCCCTCTCACATGTGACCTCTCCTTAGTGTGACCAGTTTTTCATAATACTGCTGCATTTGTATTAGGTCTATATTCTACATATGATCGAGAAAATGTGGCTTTTGGCCTTCTGAACCTGGCTAACTTCATTTAAGATGATGTTCTCCAGTTCCATCTATTTACCTGTAAATGACAAAATCTAATTCTTCTTTGTGGCTGACTAAATTTCCATTGTAGATGAATACCACACTTTCTTAATCCATTCATCAGTAGTGGGGAATTTTGGCTATTTCCATAGGTTAACTATTGTGAATAGTGCTGCAATAAACATGGGTGTGCAGGTGTCTTTGTTGTAACCTGACTCACATTCCTTCTGGTATATGTTTAGGAGTAGTATTGCTGAATCATAAGGCAGTTCTATTTTTAACTTTTTAAGAAGCCCCTATACTGCTTTCCATAGTTGTTGTACTATGAGCAGTGTATGAGGGTTCCTTTTTCCTCTCATCCACACCAACATTTGTTGCTGTTTGTGTTCTTAATGGTACCCGTTTCAACAGGGGTGAGGTGTAATATTAATGTGGTTTTAATTACCATTTCCTTTATAGCCAGGGATGATGAGCATTTTTTTCATGTGATTTTTTTTTAGCCATCTGGACTTTTTCCTTTGAAAAGGCTCTGTTCAGTTCATTTTTCCATTTATTCATTGGGTCAGTGATTTTTTGGGGGAGTTTAGTTTTTTGAGCTCTCTGAATATTCTGGCTATAAAACCCTTGTCAGATGTATAGCTGGCAAAGATTTTCTCACATTCTGTGGGTAGCCTCTTCAATTTAGAGACCATTTCTTTTGTTGTACAGAATTTTTTTAATTTCATGTAGTCCCATTGGTCCATCCTTTCTCTTTCTGAACCACTTGAGTTCTACTGAGGAAGTGCTTGTCTATGCCTATTGCTTCCAGTATATTCCCTGCTCTTTCCTATTCTAGTTTCAAGTGTCAGGTCTTATATTCAGGTCTTTAATCCACTTTGATTTGATACTTGTAAAATTTTTATTCAATAAATATTTGCTTAGCATTATGCTAAACTCAGCAGTATGCTAAATAATGAGACCTGAGAGCAAGATGGAAGCTCTGGCTCTCATTGAACTTATGCTACAGCTGGGTACTCCAAGTAATATCTCCAGCAATCTGACTCTTTTACCACCTAAAAGTTAGATAGCAGCAATAGTTGAATGAGGGAAAATATACAGTACAAACTCATAAAAATATGCAGAGTAGAATTATCAATGTGTTATATGGTTCGTGTTCTTCAAAGACCTAACCTAGCAATAATATGCATTCTGTCAAACAAATAGATGAATAGACTGATTTAGTTTTGAAACCTAGAAAACAGAATTCTACTTTTGCAATGTAAAACATTTTATAAATATTACTCCAGTAAGGCAATGACAAAAATTGTGAACAAGTATCATTATGAATAGAAAAGTGTGATGTAGGGGGAGAGTTCAGAATGGAAAATGGGCCAACACTGCACTTCTAATCATTACATGCTACATTTAATTGAGAAGGCTTTGGTACAATTTGTGAAAGCTACAATAGGGTCTAGAGAAATAATGTCTTCTGGCTCCCTACAGAGCTTCTAGCAGGTTCATAGATAGAGAAAAATGACCTTGTGTCGGGCCTGGTGATGATCAGCCTTTTGAGAAGACAAAAAGGTCCTTCCAAAATTAGAGACTGGCCATTTTTCCCCACTTCCTCCTTCTGATCTGGCTGCATTATTTTTCCAGTTATATAGATGGTACATGGCAAAAGGCCCAGCCTGTTCATGTTCTTGATGGTCTACTAAATTGTTCACTAATATTTTTTATGCTGGCTCTATGCAGTTGTCATGGTTGTCATTTCTGTTATAGAATCACTCCTTGCACAGCATCCCCTTTGACAGTGAGTAGCATAAAAAGACATTGAAATCAAGACTCACAAACCCCTTCTGCCAAGGATAAAGGAACTTCCTGGGGGTACTTCAAGCACTTGGTTATACAGCTGAATGAGATGAAACAAAGAAAATCCTGTTGATGGTGATTCAGAAGCTGCCAGACCACACTGCTGTGTGCCTTCCCTGTAGATCGCCAATTTACCATTATTGTTTAATTTTCACAGAGCACAGACAGCATGCAGTGTAGTGTACATGGCCCCCTGAGCAGTCAAAGCTTTTGTGAAGAGCTGGTATGCAAGAGAGATATGTAACAGAGGAGCCCTTCCTGAGAAGTAGATTCATATTTGCCCAACTATTTTATTATTGGTTAGATTTATTTTATTAGTGAAGAACTATGGAGAAAACAATTATTGCCATTTGAGGAACACCAGCACTCCACAAACTGAATCATTCATCAGAAGTGTAGGCTTATTATAAAGACAAGACTTATGAATAAACGATGATGTGAGCAAATATTTCTTTAAATCAACTGCTTGTAATGTAGACCACTACATTAGATGTAATGGTACATTACTATTTTTGATACTTAATTCTTGACAGAGTTTGAGCCCCACAAGTCTCCCTTTCCCTTATTCCCCACATCTGGGCAAACTGGTAAGAAATCAGGTGCCTCTTCCTTTGGCACTGGTTGAAAGTTGGAACTATGTAAGCTCCAGCTTATTAAAGGGAATTCTCATCTGAGGTCCACCCTTTAACCACCATACAAATTCAAGTAAGTTGGTAGTCCCACTCTATGAAGCATTTTCAAACTTGCTTTGAGCCTTTCCTAATTTTCCTAGATAGCATCATTTATTTGACCATGTTTGTACCATGTTGTATAAACATCAGTCTCAATTTTGACAAAATTTAGGGTAGGAGTTCCATCTCAAAACTACACAGTGAACACAGCATAAAAAATGTTAAGATGAGCTCCAGTGACTCATGCCTATAATTCTAGCTACATGGGATGCTGAAATTAGGAGGATCATGGTTTGAGACCATCCTGGGCAAATATTTCACAAGACCTCCCATCTCCAAAATAACCAAAGCAAAATGGACTGGAAGTTTGCCTCAAATAGTACAATGCCTGATTTGTGAAAGCACAAAGCCCTGAGCATAAAGCCTTGAGTTAAAACTTCAGTCTCACCAAAATATACATATAACATATATTCTATATAATATGTAACTCTGTATTATACAAAAATATATAACTATATATTATGTAATATATAGATATATGTCAAGACAATTATATTAATTCTAATATGGTCCAATAGTAATTCTAATATTGTTGGCATCTATGTTTCTTCACTTCTAAAACATGACCTGTATTGTTCTAGATATTTCCATAACAAAGAGGAAGAGAGTATGGAATAAGGCCCCATTTCTCCACTGGTTTATGAGACAATTGAAGACTTGCGAATTGTAAGCTGAGATTTCTCTGGGAAACTGTTGTCTCAGTTTCTTCTTTGAATTTTCATAGAGAAAGCTAAAAGGTTATTAATAACAAAGGATATCAATGACTCAACATAATTTTGCCCTTAGGGAGAAAATTCCATAAACATCTAAAGAAACAAAATATAGGTAATAGTTGAGTGAAATTCTCTTCAGATTGTTTGGTGATTGTCATTCTGTGTTTGGATAAGAAACAATCCAGCTCTCTTCCAAAAAATACGGTCTTTAGATCCCCAGAACACTGACTATTCCAAGTAGGAATAAGACAGTTTTCAGTTTCAGCTCTGTCCATGGCCAGAGTGACGGCTTTCCCTCCCTCATTCTGTCTGTCTTTGGCAATTTATTTAACACTACTTCAGTTTTTTTTTTCTTTCTTGTAAAATGGAAGTGATGGTTTTGGGCTGGCTACCTCACAATTATTTTTGAGTATCAAAATTGTACAATATAGAAGTTCCTCAGAAAGTATCACATGGCAGGAAAACATAGTTCATTGTTGTAGTTCATTGTCTTACTCTTTTTGAACTTCTGCAGCAAAATACAATAAACTTGGTTTATAAATAACAGATATTTATTTTTCACAGTTCTAGGGGATGCAAAGGGCTAAGATCATTCATGAGAGTTCTGCCCTCATGATTTGATTACCTCCTAATACTATCATATTGGTTATTTGGTTTTCCTAAGCAACACAACACTTCATACCATAGCACCCATACATTATAACCCTGATAATATCCTTACTCAACATACTTTGCATCTTATACAGATACTATTAACTTTGACTTAAAAGCAAATATAACAAACTTGGTAGTCTGATTTTGAACCTTTTACATTTTAAAGGCAAATTGGAATAAGGAAAAGCTATTGGCTTTTCCTTAACATTTACAACTCCTAGTATTATTCAGTGCTTACTATGTACTTTGAATGCAGCATTATTTTACACAAGCACAGGGACAATAAGGGAAAGAGGCAGTAAACAGCCTGACAGCAGATGAGGAAACAAGAATTCAAAAAGTCCATATTGCTGAGAAATGGGTGCTATACATCTTGTTTGGCCTTGGTTAATCATAGCACAATGTAAACAACCCTAGATAAATAGCAAAGTGTTTAGATGTTGAGTGTATTTACTAAAGTTTCCAAACTATCCTGGACTACATGTCAGCCCAAGTCAGCCGGGGCTACTTCTCTTTCTCTTCCTCTAGTTCTCTCTCTCTCTTACTCTCGCCACACAAATTTCCATAGAAAGAAATATCTGTTTTACGCATATAAGAACAAGCTGGGAGCTGAATTTTGTTGCAGATACTCTCTGTGACGTCTTTATAAGGATGAATATGAGGTAACCAGATAGGTAGAGAAAGGGAAATTCTATGACTAAGACTCTTAATAAGCCCTGGATACCTATTCACACATGTGGTATTATCACTTCACTAATTGCCTGGAAATTGGCTCGTCTTTATACAGCAAGACAACCCTGGACTTGGCTATTTGTACTTGCAACATCAGTTTGCCTAGCAAACTTGACATTAGCTAAAACTGGATGCGTAAGAGGAAAAGAGCAAAAACGAAAAAAAAAATGTGTGTGTGTCTTTTATCTGAAACTAAGACACAATGCTTTTTTTTTTTTAAATTCAGCTGTAGATCCATTTCCCTAGTTACAAAAACAATAGGGACATTTCATTCTGTAGTAGGTTTCTATCCACCTTATTCTGTCTCTGCAGAGCTCTCTCCTGACTATCTTTGCTCATGTTTGGGGGATGTTAACCCCTTTCACCCTCTATGCTATAAGGGACTGAAGTCTTTTCTGAGATGTTTCTTAGAATTATAGGGAAATATGAGTGTTCTTTTTCATTTTTTCTTAAGTGTGCTATCTTGCCACTTTGTGGAATCTTTCTGAGTCAGCATAGGGCAAGTGAAGTCAATATTTGTAGAAAGACTGATTCTTGACAACAGAATTGAGCATTATCTCTTTTTGAAGATGAGCATGGACTATTAGTTTTATGAAGCTATTGAGTTCCTTTGATTATTAAGCCTATTTGAGTGGGATTGTGGTCACTTGAATCAAAAGACTCTCTTTAATGTCTTTGTTTTCATGTTTCCCTTTATACTACGAATACTTCAAAGCCAACAATTGTGACATAACGACAATTCTATATTCCATATCCACCATAGTATTCAATAAATGCTAATAAGCATGGGAAAACTATGGACAAATTACTAGGAACTTGATGCTGTTAAGAAACTAATGTAGCAGAAAAATATATTTCATACTGTTTTGAATTTTTAAAAATTCGAGTTGAAAATTTCAGATATGTAATTAAATTATTATGGAATTCAATAACACCATTAATGATTTCATGAATATGAAATTATCAAAATTTCTCACTTTCATTTCTTTCCTTTCCATCTTTTTCTTTTCTTATCCCCTTTCCTTTCATTTCCTATCCCCTTTCTTTTCCTTTCCTTTCCTTTCCTCTCCTCTTTTCTTTCCTTTCCTTTCCTCTTCTTTCCTGTCCTTTCTCCCGTCTCCTTTCTCTCCTTTCTTCTTTCTCTCCTTTCTCCAGTCTTTTTCTCCTTTCTCCTCTCCTCTCTTCTCCTCTCCTCCCCTCCCCTCACTCCCCTCTTCTTGCCTTTTCTTTCTTCTTCCTTTTCTTCTCTTTAACCTTCCTCTTTGAAAAGTGTACAGAAGTATTTTAATCATTATTATATTTCTTACACTAAAACCCAGTGCTAAATCAATTAATTTGGAAAATATGTAGGCTAACCAAATGTAATTTGGTAAGATATTACAATTTATTTAGAGAATATTATCCATATAGAATAAATTATACACAAAATTAAAAACTAAAGAAACAAACCACTCAACAATATTTATTGAAAATTCATTACCAAAGTTCGTTTACACATTTCTTTTTTTCTATTGAAAACCAAACACTAGTGAGGGAGGAAATCAAGCCATTTTGGAACATTTTCTTCATAGCCACACAGTCAAAATGATCTAAATTTTAGCAGATGTCACAGCTAGTTAAAAAAAAAACTACAAATATACTCAATAACATATGAAAATGAGTTAAAAAATAAAATATATTTATGTAAATTTGTTTATCTTTCTGTATACATATTGTATTTTTCTTTGGCCATTTTTATGCCAATATACAACTTCCTTACAGTTCTCATAGTTAAGTCTAGACATAAGTCTAGATCTTTTCAGAGGCTATGGGTCTGAGAATTTCTGCTAAAAGGGAAGAAGTGGAAAGTACAGATATAAGATCTTTTTAGTGCAGGGAACTATGTAACTAAACCATAATTCTACCAAATTGTTTCCCTTTACATTCTCTGACTCTAGTAGCGAGAGAAGATGACACTTATTAAATCATTTGCTTGTTATTTCTCCCTACAAAACATATGTTCATGACTATTGCTGTGTCATCTCTCCATTATATCTCAGTAGAGAGTAATGAATGTATATATAGTAGCATAAAAATGAGGTCTAGGAGCTTCTGTGGAAAATAATTTTATAATTTATTTTATGAGAAAGTATAGTCATTGGGTTAATATTTTCAATAGATTATGAATGGTCAACTTTTGCAAGTAGGTATAAACAATATGTACTCATTGAAATGCCAGAAAGTTATGCAGTATTTAATGTAGCTAAGCAATGAACCTTTAAAACATAAAATTTATATGAGTAAATTTTAAATTAAGGTAGGGGGAAGAGGTAATTCATGTTCCTTTTCTTTCACTATTTCTTTTTTTTACCTTCCTTCCTTCCTTTCTTTCTTTCCTTTTTGGGACTATTTGGCATAACTGCAAATTGCCATCTTCTATAGAGTTGGCAATTCTTTTTTTAATTTTTATTTTTTTTATTGTTGTGCTAGGGTACATTGTGGCATTTACAAAAGTTTTTCAACATATCAAATATAACATGGCTCAATTCACTCCCTCCATCATTCTCCTTTATACACTCTCCCCCCATTCTTGGAATAGTGTCAACAGGTCTCATTTTTCCATTTGCACACATATGTACACAGCATTTGCACCCTCCTCCACCCTTTCACTATATTGGGTATTGATACCTCCAGCATTGCTCTTTTTCTCAGTATTGTCTGAGCTATTTGCAGTCTTTTGTGCTTCCAGGTGAACTTTAGGGTTGACTTTCAATCTCCTTGATGAGTGTCATTGGGATTTTGATGGAAATTGCATGAACATGTAGATGGGCTTTTGGTAACATAGCAATTTTTCACAGTATTGATTCTACCAATCCATGAGCATGGGAGATCTTTCCATTTTCTGTAGTCTTATTCAATTTCTTTCTTCAGTGGTTTATAGCTTTCCTTGTAGAGGTCTTTCACATCTTTGTTAAGTTTATTCCTAGGTATTTTTTTTTTGAGGTTCTTGTAAATGGAAATATTTTTCTATATATTCTTACTCAGTCTGTTCATTGTTGCTGTATAAAAAGATGACTGATTTTGCAAATTGATTTTGTAACCTGCTACTTTGCTGAAGCTATTTATGGTTTCTTTGGTGGAGTTTTTCAGGTCTTTTATGTATAGGATCATGTCATCTGCAAATAGGGATAGTTTGACTTCTTCCTTTCCAATTTGCATTCCTTTTATTTCTTTTTCCTGTTTTATTGCTTGGGTTAGGAATTCCAAGACTATGTTGAATAAGAGTGCAGAAAGTCCACACTCTTGTCTTATTCCTGATCTTAGAGGAAATGGTTTCAATTTGTTTTCCATTAAGTATGATGTTGGCTATAGGCCAAAATATATAGCCTTTATTTTTTTGAGGTACATTCCTATGTTTTGTCTGCATCTATTGACATGATCAAGTGATTTTTGTCTTTGTTATTTATCAGCTGCATTACATTAAGTGATTTGAATATCTGAACCATCCCTGTACCCCTGGGATGAAACCAACTTGATCATGCTGTATGATCTTTTTCATATGTTCTTGAATTCAGTTTGCCAATATTTTATTGAGAATTTTTGTGTCTCAGTTCATTAAAGAAATAGGCCTGTAATTCTCTCTTTTTGGTTGTGTCTTTGTCTGGTTTGGGGATGAGTGTAATACTGGCTTCAGAGAATGAGTTTGGCAGTGTTTCTTCCATCTCTATTTCATGGAAAAGTTTGAGGAGTGTTGGTATTAGTTGTCCTTTAAAGGTCTGGCAGAATTCAGCAGTGAAGCTATCAGATCCTGGTCTATCGCTTTTTGGGTGACTCTTTATTGATGCTTCAATTTCATTACTTGTTATAGATTAGTTTAGGTGATTAATATCCTCTTGTTCAATTTCAAATGGTCACATGTCTAGAAATTTCCATTTCTTTTAAATCTTCCAATTTATTTGAATATAGGTTTTCAATGGAATCCCTAATGATTCCCTGGATTTCCTTGGTATTTGTTGTGATCAACCCTTTTTCATTTCTAATTTTATTAATTTGGGTCTTTTCCCTCCTCATTTTAGTCAGATTTGCCAGGGAGTTGTCAATCTCTTTTATCTTTTCAAAGAACCAGCTTTTGGTTTCACTGATTCCTTGCATGTATTTGTTTCTTGGGTTATTTTTTTGTCTCTATTTCATTGATTTTGGCCTTTATGTTTCATTATTAGTCTCCTTTTGCTAGCTTTGGGTTTAGCTTGTTCTTATTTTTCTAGGAGTTAGAGATGCAGTAGTAGGTCAGTTATTTGGGATCTTTTTGTGTTTTTAATATATGCAGTTATGGGTATAAATGGTCCCCTGAGTGCTGCTTTTACTGTGTCCCATAGGTTCTAATAGGCTGTAGTTTCATCTCATGAAATTCCAGGAACTTTTTTATTTCCTCACCTATTTCATTGATGACCAACTGATCATGGAGCAATGCTCTGTTCAGTCTCCAGGTATTTTAGTATTTTCTACTGTTCTTTTTGTTGTTGAATTCTAGTTTTATTGCACTGTGGTCAGACAGTATGCAGGATGTTATTTCAATTTTCTTATATTTGTTAAGACAGTATGCAGGGTGTTTTTTCAATTTTCTTATATTTGTTAAGACCTAAAATATAGTCCTTGTTGAAGAAAGATCCCTGGGCTGCTTAGAAGAATGTATATTGTGCTGTTGCAGGATGGAATACTCTGTAGATATCTGGAAGTCCATTTGATCTATGATGTCTCTCAATTCTAAAGTCTCTTTATTGATTTTTTTGTCTGGATGACCTATTTGGTGACAGAGGAGTAATGAGGTCTCTCATCACTGTGTTGACATCTATCTGTGGTTTTAAGTCCAGTAGTATACGTTTAATGAAGTTGAGTACATTTACATTAGGCACATATAAGTTAACAATTGTTATTTCCTCTTGAAGTATGACTCCTTTTATTAGAATGGAGTGACCTTTTTTGTCTCTTCAGACTACTCTAGTTTGAATTATCCTTTATCTGATGTAAGTATTGTTACTATGACTGTTTTGCGGGGGCATTAGCCCTCCACATAAATCTTTTTCCACACATTTACTCCAAGGCAATGTTTGTATTTGTCTCTAAAGTGGGTTTCTTATAAATAACAAATCATCAGATCTTCAGTTTTAATCCAGTTTGTCAACAGGTGTCTTTTGATGGGGGAGTTGAGGCCACTATCAATTTTAATATTGAGAGGTATGTAGTGATTCCTGCCATTCAGTTGTTTTTGTTGTGTAAGGGTTTGTGTGTGTACAACTAATTCTATGCCAATCTCTAGTTACTTGTCTGTCCTTCTGTAGAGATTTAATTATTCCCACCCATTCATGGCTATATTTGTTTTCATCTTCTGTGTGTAGGATTCCTTTTAGAATCTTCTGTACTACTGGCCATATATTGCTTTCACTTTTATTTATCATGAAAGGTTTTTATTCTACCTCCTACTTTGAATGATTGCTTTGCTAAGTAGAGAATGCTAGGACTGAAATTGTTTTCTTTCAGTGCTCAAAATACCTCACTCCATTCCCTTCTTGCTTTTAAGGTTTCTGTTGAGAAATATGATGTTATTTTGAGGGTTTTACCTTTATATGTCATTTGAGTTTTCACTTTTACAGCCTTCAATATCCTTTCTTTGTTCTCTGTGCTAACTATTTTTGAACAATACTATGCTGTAGAAGTGCTAATTTGGTCATGTCTATTTGGTGTCCTGGAGGCTTCTATACCTGTTTCTTAGACTTGAGAAGTTTTCTGCTATTATTTTATGAATATGTTTCTAAACCTTTGGCTTGAACCTCTTCTTCTATAATGCCATGATTTGCAGGTTTGGTCTTTTGATGGAGTCACAGATTTCTTGCATATTCCTTTCACTGCTCTTCAGTCTTTTGTCTAAAAATATATCTGTTTTTTCCTTTGATGTCTATTTTGTCTTCAGCCCTGAAATACTGTCTTCCATTGTGCTAGTCTGTCAGGGTGGCTTTCAACTATATTTTTTATTCAATCTAAGTAACTTTTTATTTCCAGAATTTCTGTTTGATTCTTTTTTCTAATATTTTCCTTATCTTTCATCTTCTGCTGTCTTCTTTATTTTATATATCCCTATTTTTATACTCTCCTAAGTTTTATTTTCAAATTTGTTATGATCCTCTTTGAGTTTAGTTGTTTCTGTGACTTCTCGAGTTTTTATTTATTTATTTATTTATTTATTTATTTATTTATTTATGTTCATTGGGATTCCTTGAGTTGTTTTCATATGTCCACTTTCAGCCTGTTGAATACTCTTATCATCATTCTTCTGAGGTCAGAGATAGCAGATTCATCCCCTTCACTTTCCACCAAACCCTCTATTGTGTAATTGTTAGCCTTTTGAGGAGTCGTGTTACTCTGCTTTCTTTTTTCCCTATGTTTCTGTTTCGTGCCTTGCTTATGCTTTGTTGATTAGTTTGTTGAGGGTTTTAATCACCTGTTACCTTTCCCTTAATTTCTATGTTCTGACTAGCTCAGTTGTTATCTAGGTCGTTGTATTATTTCTGTTCACTGATCTGGAGATTTAACTTAGCAATAACAAATTCACAGATTTAATGCCAAATCAGTCATTTACATAATATGTAAAAAACCATTGGCAATACTATCTATAAACAGTGGGTATGGGGAGATAGCAATTGTTTGCATAGAGATTGCAACTTACATAATTCAAATGATTGCATTAGAAGAAGAGGCAGGAAAGAAGGATTGGGTAAGGTGGAGAAGAGGTTTGAGGTATGGGGGGGGCTACAGGGTAATAATTCCTAATGTGTATGAAGATGTGGTTCAGTCATTGTGGAGGAGAGTGCTCAGGGATTGAAAAGGGATAGCAAGGACAGGAGTGATGTGTAAATTTTGTATAATAGACTATCCAGTGAATGGAACTAACACATTATGGAGGAGGTAGGGACAGTGGGGAGAAAAAGAGGGAGAGTAGAGGAAGATAAGGAAAAGAAAGGAAGAGAGACAAGAAGAAAGAAAAAGAACAAAAATTAAAAATAGGGAAAGAAAGGAAAGTAGAAGAAGAGAAATTGAAATTTGGACAGAATTGAAAAAGGTGATAGGTAATAACAAACCTTTCAGAAAATGAAGAAAAGGAAAAAATTTAAAATAATTTTAAAAATTAAGAATATGTGTATATATTTATTTTCCTAGTTTCTTCCTTGTTATGGGGAACAGTGAGTTTCCTCTCAGTTCAATGAGTATTCTGATCTCTTTTCTCTGATTTCTGATCCAGGTGCGATCCTTCCAACAGGGGCTTTCTCTGTGTTCCTATCCCTTTTTAAGGTTGATATGCTGGACTGTGTGGCAATGGATGGTGCACCTCCCTATTGGACAGCTTTGAGGGAGATGCACCCAGGGTGTTTGAACCCAGGCTCTTACTGGGGGTATGGGCATTCTGGTTCAGCACGTTATTTTATAGGCAGGTTCTTAGAAGTGATCCTGTGAGAAGCTGGTATGTGAATACTTACCAGCCCCTTCTGCCCTCAGGGTAAGCCTGGGAGCTAGAATTGAGCAGATGATCTGGCACGTTCACCTGGCAGAGTTGCAGTTTCACTTGGTGGTATCTGGGGTCAGTTCTGGGAAGGTATAAGCAGAGAGCAGTCAGAGGTTCTGTGTCCCCAAATTACAGCAGGTCCAGGACATCCCTGATGCTTGCAGAACTTGTTCTGCAGTTCTTTGTGTTGTGTTTTTTGCTCTTTGGAGAGAGGAGAAAAGAAAGGAAAGGCAAAAAAGGATAAATGGCTTTTCAGCACATGGGCCAACAGGTACCGGTTCACAGCACCTGGGCTTCCAGGGCTATTACATACTATAAAAAGCTAATTGTAAAGTCAGTCTTTGTACATTATGTATCCCCTATATATCTGTGATATCTTAGTTGGTGAAAAAGCCAAGTTACCCAATCTTTGCGACCATGACTCTGAAGTATTCTTTCAGACTCATGAGAACTTAGAGTTCCAACATCTGTTGGCTATCTGCCATCTTGGTCTCTGGAGTTGGAAATTCTTGTGTACAAAATTCCATACACAATGTCAGCTTTCTGTACTTCACATGTGTTAAGGAAATTTAAGATGTAAAGAGAATAGGACTCTGTAAATAAAATCTAATAATGTCAAAGTTAAATATCCCCCAATATTGCATAAAAAAATGAAATGCCTAAGATAACATCCTATTTATGTACTGAGATTTTCTGGTAAGGAAGCTAACTGGGCCCCTGACAAACATTATGAAATATATGAGATGTTTTTTGCATTTACCACTGAATCTGCTTGGTAACTCAACAACTCAAGAAGCAGCATTTTCCTCTCTGTACACAAAAAAGAGAGTGAAGATCAATCAAAGAACAAGAAAACAACTTTCCAAAACTCACAAAGATAGGAGACAACTAACTAGAGACATAAACCCAATTGTGCCAAAGTTACCCATTAAGGGATTTGCCTTTTGGTTGACTGGTTTTTCAAGAAGATAATGAAAATTCTATCTCTATGTGGCAGAAATTTGAACTCTGCTATCAGAAACCACTTCCAAATGCAAAATGACATCATTCTTCTACGTAATTTATCTAATGATATATAATTATATATTCATATGTACAACAATATAATGCTGATACAAAATTTAAATGTTTCTATGTGTCCTTTATTCACTTCACTATATCTCTAAGTTTTCCAGTAACGATACTAATAATAATTGTTATTATTATTTTCTAGTTCTCTGTTTTAACCACAAAAATAACTAACAGTTTGGGTTGCAAATCATCAAATATTATTTAAGTGCATATGAGGCTCTCAGGAAAAATTTTGGGTACTTTGAGAATTGAAAACCAATCCTCCAAACTAGTTCTTGTTTTATGTATCAGCACAGAAATTACTAAAATGCGCAGTGTATAATCAAGTGATAAAGTGTGTGCTATGAATTATAAAATCATTAGGAACTTAAAAGGGAAATTGTGGAATAAACTTTATCAGTCTTAATAAAGATAAAGAGGTGGAGCATCTCTTAGTTGTCTGAGTTTTGTAGTATAAAAATTATTCTTTTCAAGCACACACCAGAGTTTCTCTTTGTAAGGAAAGCAAAATTTTCAACAAGGAGCGAATTAGAAGAGAATATTGTTGGGATGACACAAATAAAATAAACAGGAAGTCATAAATTGGGAGTATAGAAACCACCAATTTCCTTTATTAGAATTTTTTAGAAAGCAATACCTCTGTTAGTATCCTGTGCTCACACTGTATCAAATCTTGCAAGACCACCATATGAAAAATAGCACAGCATACTTAATTACTTTCCTTAATTACTCACAGATCAGCAACAGCAAAAGTAGCTCACACTGGTCCATTTTATTTCTGCTTCAAAATCCAGAGGGCAACCAGGATTTTGTTAATAGGAAACAAGCAGAACTGTAAACAACAGTCACTGACAAACCACAAAAGATCAGTTCTAAGGCCCAATGCCTTATTTCCAGAGGGATTATTCTTTTAGAAAAGCGAGTTCTAGACTTATATGTCCATAAGAAGTTCTCCTCCAAATTCCTAGAATTAATTGCATGTGTGTTTTACAAAAAGCTAGAGAGTTTCTTCTATATTATTCTATTTGTACTCCACAGATCAAGGGGATAGACATATACCATGTAACCTCAAATGCTGTAGCTAGTTGGTACTACAGATAAATTAATTACAATCCCTGAAACAATGTGGCATTTCATTTTGCAATCATGAATCATTCTCTGTCTGGTCTAGTCTCCTGAGATTCATTTTCATAGCAAACTAATCTTTAGAGTGTCAGACTGTGATTAGCGACAGTGACACATTTTACAGATTGGGTCCTCGGAGCTGTGCCTACCCAGTTGCTATAGAAAGTTTTGTAGAAATTCTTGACAATTATAATCTTGACATTAGGAAAATTGGCTTAAAATTTAAATATAGGTCTCCTTACAAAAAAGATTTGACCAAGATTTCATGTCTAGAGGACTTGAGTTGTTGGAACAACTTATATGATTATATGGATTGTACTATGTGGGGCTTATAGCCTTGTAAGGAAGAAGACTGTCTTTGCCTAACAGGTTACCTTATATTTGCATGTTTATCAATTAATCACTTTTACAGTTTAGAGTAGTATTTGAAAGGTCAGACAGTAAGAAGAGTTTCTTGTTCTATTAGGCTTAAATATCAAATGCTCTGAATGTGTTTAAAATGTCCTTAACCTTAAAAAATTGCAACACATTTCCTAAGGAAACTATTTACCAAAAAGTATTATGGATAAAAGAAGATTGTAAGGAAGAATTTGGAAGCCCTAAGAAGTTATGAAGATTTTGAGCTCCCTGTATATTCTGGTTATTAATTCCTTGTTAGATGTATACCTCACAAAGATTTTCTCCCATTCTGTAGACTAACTCTTCAATCTCCTGACTGTTTCTTTTGCTGTGCAGAAGTCTTATTTTGTTGTAGTCTCACTTATTAATCCTTTCTTTTAATTCCTGAGCTATTGAAGTTCTATTCATAAAGTTATATATGCCCTATTCTTTCCCGTAATAGTTCCACAGTTTCAGATCTTACCTTAAGATTTTTGACTCACTTTTAATTGAACTGGACAATTCTCAAAAGAAAAAGCACAAATGGTCAACAAATACATGAAGAAATGCTTGACATCTTCAACCATAAATTAAATGTAAATCAAAACAACTTTGAGATTTCACCTCACTACAGTAAGAATGGCTATCATCAATAGCACACATGTCAACAAATGTTGGCCAGATTGTGGGGAAAAACTGGTGGTGTGAAAGTAAATTAGTGCAACTGCTGTGGAAAACAGTATGGAGGCCCCTCAAAGAACTAAAAATAGAGCTACCATATAATCTATTAATATGCCTCCTGGGCATATACTTGAAGAAATGTAAGCCAGTATACAATAGAGCCATTTGCACACTCATAGTTATTGCAGCATTGGTCACAATAGCCACACTTTGGAAATAGTCCAGATATCCTACAACTGATGAATGGGTTAAGAAAATGTGATGTGATATGTGTGTATGTGTGTGTGTGTGTGTGTGTACACAGTGGAGTATTATTCATCCATAAAGAAGAATGAAATTATGTTGTTCACAGATAAATGGATAGAAATGGAAATCAATGTTAAGTAAGGCATGTCCACAAGGACAAAGGTCATACGTTTTCCCTTATATGTGGAAATTAAACCTATGAGATAAATGTATACCTAAACACATACAAGATCTCATTTACATGCACATCTATCATACATATATGATAAGTATAGATATATATAGAGAGAGAGAAAGAAGGAGAGAGAGAGAGAGAGAGAAATCATGATTATATTAGTGGGTCTGTGGTGTAGTCCTTGTAGTGGGACTACAAGGAAGTGGGGGAGAAAAAGGGAATGAAGACAAAGATTGAATAATATTGAAATGCAAGGCATCGGTGTAGAAAGACATTGGAACGTAATGCACTACTAGCATTGAGTACTAGGGGTGTGGGGCAATAGAGAAAGAGTAAGTAATAGAGAGGGGTAATCTGATTAAAGCTCAATATATACATGTGAGAAGTACATGTATGTGAAGTGAAGACCTCTTGAACAGTCAATATATCTACATACAAAATGAAGGACAAGAAGATAAAACAGGTCTTTTCTGAGGGTGAATACCAGAGGGAGGGAAGAGGGTAAACAGAGAGGGTGAAAGGGTAAATATGGTAGATATATTTTGCATACGTATATGAAAATAGAACAAAGAAAACTGTTGTATGAAGGAGAGAGGAGGGATGAGGGAGAATGATGGAGGAAGTGAATCTGATTAAGATGCATTGTAAGCACATAAGGTAAACGTTACAATACATCCTCCTTGTGAAAATAGTATATGCTAATTTTTTTTAAAAAGATGTCATGAAGGATACAGGTTAAGCCAAGGCAAGTGACATTATAAATCACTTTGTACTTCTTAAGAATGTCTGTGGCTTGTAAGATTGACATGTATACTGAGCCACAATTTAGTAGAAGGGTATTTAGATTTGACTATGCTAGTATAAACAACAAGCTATTGGACTGGATCTTCCTGAAAAAAAATGAGACCTTCAAGTAACCACTGAGAAACACTTGAAAGGGGCTCCTCTTACTCCATCTTTCTTCAAACAAAAACACATAGTTATGGGATAAGGGAGTTTACTCTCAAATCTATGGTGAGGGTAATGAGTGTTTAAAAAGTGTGGGTGGAAGGCTGAGGGAACAAAGTAGTTGTAATAACTTCAGTTTCCTAATGTGTGTTATTAGGAAGAAGCACATTGTCAAAATTGTCTATGATATTTTGTATTAAAAATGAAAATTCTTATTCCTTTCCATTCATCTTTATGCACAGAACTTAGAAGAAAATCAGCTGTGCATGATGAAGACTCAGATTTGCAATCTATGGTTTAACCACTTAAGTCTCTTGCAAGGCATTGACATTTAAAATATAAAACAAAGATAATAGCACATGATCATTGAAGGAAAACTGTCATTTTGAAGAGGACTGTGGCTTTGTGTACCGCTGCCTAAATGATGTGCAAAAGAAGTCAGTCTCCTGTTGCTGACACCAATCTTCTGCAAAACCTGCAGATATAAAATTTGAGGAGTAAATTATAGCACTAATAAAGTTAACCTGGTAGAGTCCAAAATGGCATATGCACCCGAGGAAAAAAGCAAACAGAAACAGTTCATGCTGTTATAATTGCTACAATTTCATTGGCAATTTAAACAAAATAATTCAAATTGCTGCAATTAACACACACATAGAATTCAAAGGATGGTATGTGACCTCACACAAAACACACTGTGGAATCAGCCTTCCTCCAAAGAATTAACCTTCATAAATCATTTTCATGCAGGGACACCTGGCTTCACGCTCTGCAAATATTATCAGAAGAAGAAAAAGGAAGGCCCCTACACTGCTTCCTGATTTATTTCATTCTTATGAATGCACAGACATTGGCTGTGTTACATTCCCAAACTCCCTGATGGTGGGATTTTGCTTTGTCTGCCTGGGTGCTCCTACCTGGCTTAGAAGGAACTATTGGGAAGGACTGAAGTCTGTTGTGTTGCTGAGAAGTGAGTCTGATTCACAAAGATTGCACTTTTACTTGACTGCAGGGCACAAAACCATCTTGTTTGCAGTTTAGGTATGGACAAAGTGCTCTCTTCTCCAATGTAGCCATAAGTTATTATATGTGATGCAGGGGAAATATGTTTGATGCTTCTCCAGTCACCTGAAACCAAATTTTAGACACATAATCTGGGACACATTTGAAACCCTTGCCCTTTTTGGGTGAGACTTATGTAAGCACAGAACTGACAGTATCAAGAAGGACAAGTTGTGGTCAAAAATAAAAAAGTAACAGTTGGATGAGTCTAATATGAGTGATGGATGACCTCTACCACATCTTGTTCTGAGATCAAGGTTTTAGGAGATAGGAAACTACTTGAACAGTTGCCTGACAGGAAGGGTTTAAAAGCATGTTTATCATCTAGAATGTGTACCATTTTAACCCCTTAAAAAAGAATCTAGACTCTGAGTGATCTATTTCAAGAGCATAATTCTCTCTACCATTTTCAAGTATACATGTAGATGCTTTATAATGCAAAAGCATAGGAAGTATTGATTGAATTACTACTTGCTACTCATATCTGCCCTTAAAATTGTTTTCCTACTAGTTCTGTGTTTGTGGTAATTTACATTGATGTGTTGCTTGGTGGAAATCATATTTAAAGTAAGTTCCATGCTAAATTTAATGTGTGTAATGTTATTATATCATTAGCAAAGGTAGGATAGAATAGTTAACAATGAGAACAACTGACAGAGAAAGTACAATTGTCAGCTGTAGAAATGATTATTGTAGGTTGGAAGGGAACTGTATCTCTTTGAAAATTATTCATGAAAGTGATAGTCTCTCAAATGGTCATAGAAATAAACAAAGTATCTATTTAAATTAGCATATTCTCTTCAAAGAGTATAGGAATCAGCCTATCGGGGAAAATCTGTGAGTGTCCACAGCTAGCTCCAGAAGTCTTTATGGTGCAAAATAAAAACCAAAGACAGTAGAAGCACATAACTTGCTTATAAAAAGTGCAAATACAAGTAGTTAGGGGAAAAGTAGTGGCAAACTAAAAGAACACAAACTATTCAAAACTAAAACAGAATCAGAATTATTGAATACAAAACATTTGTATGCAAATCAGTAGAAATTAAAGCATGTTCATTTTTAAATAAGTACTCCTTAAAAAGACTGACAAAATCAAATTCTTACATGGTTATCTGTACATTAGTTGAAATGGCTTAAATGGTGCACGCTCGGGAATAACAAATTTTAGTAATTTATTCCCAAGGTGACCTTTTCCAGGCTATAATAAATCATCCCCATGTAGTGTCTTTTTCCATGAACCTTCCACTTAAAACAGGCAAAAATGAAAGTACTGCTGAGAGTGTGAGGCAGTCACTGACTCTAATAAGAAAACTGAGTTAGAGCATGTAAGCAAAAAGTCTTACTTCCTGAATGAAATTCATCTTTGAAGAAAGTGTGTGTCTTAACCTATAACCATTCCTTCCTTTTGCTCCATATTTGTTCCATATCTTGGCTAGTCAGGAAAGGTAGCCATTTCTCTTACTCTTAGCATTCCAGTGTTAAGTAAAAAAGGAGACTGAAAAGAAATGAAGAAAATGATTATTGACCATCTGTATAATTGAAACAAAAGCTAAGGGGTCTTTACAATTGTTATGATGAGATTACCATGTTATTAACTGTACAAATTAATGGGATTCACTGTGATATTTCCATGCATGCATAAACTTACATCATCTCTGATCATGTTATCCACCCCTCTTCTGTCCTCAACCCTCCATCACCCTTTCCAGTCCCTAGAACTCCCCATTCGAATTTGAGTTTTGAGGCTAGATATTCAGAATTACTCAAATGAAAATCAAGTGTTTAAAAATGAAAGCTTTAACAGTGACAATGATAAAGATGTCTTTTCCTTCTTCAAACCCCTTGGTTCATTATGCCCCTCTTCTGTAGCCTAGTAGCCCCAAGTTCCATCTAAATTCAAAGCTCCTTTATTTATCTATCTATCTGTGTGTGTGTGTGTGTGTGTGTGTGTGTATACACACATTTATTTATTTTTGAGACAGTATGTATGGCATCACACTTGCTGTTACCCTGGGGTAGCCTTGAACTCACAATCCTCTTCCTTTATCCCTTTGATTGTTGAGATTACAAGCAGGCATCACCACTCCCAGGTAGGCTGAAATTTTAAAGAAACTTTGGAAAAATATGGACCCTTATTATAGCATTCCCTGCAGTTTATTCAGCATTATTGTACATTATTTCCAAATTATGTGATCTTCATCTAAATTTATACAAGTGAATCATCTGTCTATAGGTCAAGAACAAAGATAGAAGTGGGACAGTTATATACTTGAGCTAAATTTTTATTTTAAAATTTGGGTCACAAAAATATGCAAATAATATACAAGTAGTCATATAATTAGATACAGTTACAGAGGAAAGAAGAAAGATAAAGTATAGCAATATAATTATTATCATAGCTAAAATAAACAAAAAATAAACCCACATTTCACAATTTTTATAAATGAATGAATTTTAAATTCCCAATGAACAATATTTAAAATTCCCAGGATGGAAATAGCCACTCTTTATCATAATTCTATAACTATCAAACAGAGAATTCCACTAAGTAAATGAGGATCAAAATTTTTTATAGTTTATAGCATCATAAGTATACAGACAAGTTAATGTTATGCACTACATTAAAAATCTGAAGATATTCTAGAGTCTAAACAAATAGAGTTTAAACACCTTTGAAGAGTATTTTGCTAAAGGAATAGTGAACACAAAACACCTAAAATAACAGCAAATTAGTAAATATGTCAAAAATAGTAAAAACTCTTGAACTGAAATATGGATTAGAACTAGCTTCATAATACAATGTGGATTAAAACTATCCTGTAGGAAGAAGTGTCCAGATCACAAAATATTGCAGAACCTGGGGCAGCCAACAGTTAGCAATTTTATTAGCATATATTTCTCTGATAGCAAACAGTATTGGAAAGGAAAGAATGTGCTATGTTCCATGCCTCTTAGTAGAAGTGAATTTTTGGCTTGATTAGACATATTGTATGCAGTCAACCAAAGCAGCAAAATAGTTCTCAAAATGCATTTATGACAAGTTGAATATAGAGCCAAAGGAAGGAAATCTGAGATTCTGTATGAACTAGGTACACTGGGAAAAACAGAAGGTGAAAAGGACATTTCTCAATTTGACCAGTAGAACTACTGTTCAGAGAAAATGGTGAAGAATGCTAGAAGAACAAAGGTGTCAAAGTGGTTAAAAAAAATAACCTTTAAGTAGATCTGGAGAGAAATATCAGAGGTTTTAGAATCAATGTCCAGTAACCCACTATATTTCTTGTGAATATTTTATTTTCTTTAAGGAATATAATTCAGAAATCCCTTCCATGAAATGAAAAAAAGTAGTTCTGCTCTTTTTGAACAATGAATCTCTCAAAGCATTATTTATGAATTATTTAATCTTTCCTTATTTGTTCATATAGTGAATAATGATTAGGGAATAACTTAAAAGGAAAATTAGAGTTCAATAAATTGTTCCATGCTTCATATATTAATGTACATCTAAAAAACAAATAGCTAAATTCAATTCAAAAAATAATGAGACATGGATATCAAACCAGCAAGATTTTATTCCTGTATAAGAACTGTACTTGCAGTGCCAAATTACCTTAATCTGACCATTTTAATCTGATTCCTTTTAATTTGGGTAAGAAACAAAATCTTTTTTATGCAAATGATCAGGCAAACATTGTGATGGAAAGTCTGCAACTTCTGTTGGAATCTAGTAAAATGTTTACTAACTTGATTTTAGATGGCTGATAATTCCAAGTGAATTGCTATTCCTCATTTCCTCTACTTTCCCTAATGGGTATCTGGGATTGATAATAATCAAGCTTTATGATTATGAAACATTTATACTGTATAATGTGTCTAATTTTTAAATAATCTTATCTAAGGCATTTATCGCTATAAGATGGAAAAGATGAAAGAAGTAAAAGTGAAAAGGAAAGAAAAATGGACAATCCCAGTTATCATGAAGAGGGGAGTGGGATTGCTAAAAGTAGAACACAAAACAGTTGATTCTCAGACAATTACTGAATCCACTCTAGGCCAAGGACACGAAATTTCACTAGCTAATGGGAAGGTAGGATTGTTCATTGCACAAGACAATAATCAACCGAATATATACACCCTTGGGTATTAAGTAGTGGGAAACTCTATGTCAGTGACCTAGGAAGAAATGAGAATGGAGATAAGAGTGAGACAAACACAAAGTACAAGGTTGTATGAATTTTTAACTGTTGTAAATTGTGAAGCAAGAAATGCCTACTTACATACAATCATGTTGGGGAAATAGCGACCACACATCTACTGACAATGACTTGGTTTGCTTCTTTGTTGTAATGTGAACCAAACAGGAATAATACCTTCATATCTCGTATTATTTGTGCTTGTTGTTTGTTGTGCTGGGGGTTTAACCCAGGACCTTGCGCGCACTATGCAAGCACTCTACTGCTGAGCTATATCCGTAGCCTTA
This sequence comes from Castor canadensis, assembly GCF_047511655.1. Classification (NCBI taxonomy): domain Eukaryota; kingdom Metazoa; phylum Chordata; class Mammalia; order Rodentia; family Castoridae; genus Castor; species Castor canadensis. The sequence continues at coordinate 101,217,755 of NC_133392.1, read as the reverse complement.
CTGGCTTTTTTTAAGGGTGGAAATACAATGTCTATCCATTGTATTATTATTCTCTTCACTGAAGTTTGTGATCCTCAAGACCATAGATTTATCAGTGGGTTTTATACCTAGTGTTATTTTGCCAATAAACAACCAAGTTTCAATAGCTTTCTGTTTGTCTACAAGTTTAGAAATCCCATATTGTCTATCCATTTCTCACCATCTCTGCAGCTTACACCAGCGGACAATATTGTCAATGTTCACCTAGACTTTTTCAATTCTTTACTTACTGGGCCCCTGGAATATTCTCTACAATCTTTCTATTTATCCTCCACACTGTAACTAGAGTTAACTTTATCAAATCTAATTCTGATTGTGTCACACACACCCAAGAAAATACCAATCAAAACCATTCAATAGCTGTCTGCTGTTCATATAATTAACCTGTTCTACAACCCTGTCTATTTTTCTGCTCTATCATTTAGGTCACAACTTGTAATACTATTACATTTCACATTCCAGGCACACTAATCTTTATTCAATTCTTTGAATATGTTTGGCTTTTTCTCACTACTAAGCTTTTGCACAGTTTCTTCCTCAGTCCAGAGATGCTCATTCTATTGTTCCCACTCTCTACTGGGTTACATATTTCTTACCCTCCCTTCAAAGTTCAATTCAATTACTTCTTCTAGTTGTTAAGTTCTGTCATGGATTGATTTACTTTTGTTTCAAAGCACCAAACTCAAAATATATTTATATGGGCTTTAGTATGAGCTTTTAAATTTTTGTTCATGAAATATAAAACAACACAAAAAATACACAACACAAAAATGAATATCTCTTGTCAGGTGTCGTGATACATATTTTAATTCCAGCTACTCAAGAGGTACAGGCAGGAGGATTACTAGTTTGAGACCAGCCCTGGTAAAGGTCAAGATCCTATCTCAAGAATAAAACAAAAACAAAAGAGCTGTGGAGCATGGCTCAAATGGTAGTGGATTTTCCCAGCATATGTGAGACTCTGGGTTCAATACCTAGTACAAAAAAAAAAAAACAATCATTCACTATGCATGAAGCATAATGATGCATAAAACAACGCATGCTGGTACCCAGTTACTACCCATATCTCTTCTATTTTAAAGGTTTGTAGTCATTCTATGCTGTTTCCCTTGATAGATTATAAGCCTCAGGAAAACAGGCTCTATATCTGTTATTTCAGTCACCATTTAGTCTCCATATGCAAAATGTGTTCAATAAATATGTTGATTTACCAACATTCTTCTGGGAAGCCCTCTCAATACATCTTTCCTTAATCCTCCTTACTCTACTTTTACTATCTGTCTTCTTTGCTTCTCTCTTCTGTATTTAAATGTATCATTGACTGTTGCACTGAAATCACAGTTCTAATTTCAAATACACACCTGTGGGTGTATGCAGTTATAACATAGGGGATATCAAATTTATTGATACCAGACTGGATTGTTGTTCCCTGAATTTGTGTCCTGGCACAGTTGATGATTGAAGGTACTAGACAAGGAGTCAAGAGTTAAAACAAATTTATGCCACACATCAGAAGTGAAGAGTAAAGCAAGCACAAAGTTTATTGAAAGGATAGGAAAGCACCCTTACTGATGGGACTTGGTGAAAGAGCTAAATTAAAGGATGGCTGAAGTTCATGAGATTAAATAGGGGCTGACTTTAGGTATCCTTTCCCACTCTACTTTGAAGCTGTGCTATAATTGGCTGTTTGATTAACTTCTTACTGAACCCGACCATCTGGCTGCCCACCCCAATCCATATCAGGCTGAACATTACAAAAGGGTCCATCCTGTCTTTGAGGCTTATCACCTACATTTTAAGACTAATACTCATTGTTCAGGTGAGACCTCTTTTTTGTTTATTTTGGGAAAGTTTGTTATGTTACTTTCCTTTTAGGAATCTATATTTCATCCTTTTAGATGTTTGCCCTTAGGAATATTTTATCTTGTTTTTCTTATCTAGGAAAAGAAACTACTGTGCTTTAGCACCTGTGTGCAAAGCTGGTTTCTCAATCTCCCTAAATGTTTTGCTTTTAAGTATGCCTTCCTATCTCCTTTATCCAAACAAAGTTACTTCTGCCATCCATCTCTTTACATCCCCAGGGTTATTTCTGTCATTTATTCCTAGGGACATTGTTGCCATTTTATTTCCCCTCACACTTGTCCCCTTACACTATGAAAGGGATGTGACCCAATCTCCAGGGGTGTTTTGGTAGATATTTTAAAAATACAGTTAAGCAAAACAACTAAGTATTTGAAATATTTTTGTCTAGAATAAACACAGTGGAGTAGAGCAATGGTTGTCAAGGTGGTCTTAAGGGCCTGTGGATGCAGTACAGCCATCTCTGGAGAGACTGAGGGTGCCTACACGCAGGTATTTTATATATTAACTCTCAACTTTGAATTTAAGTTCCTTTTGAAAAAGTTTAGTTAAAAAAGGGAGGTTGAAAACTTCTAGAGTAGAATTCACACTGCATTTTTTTTTAAAATAAAAAAAATTTTAAACACCAAGTATTCAGATTATATTACCAGGTTCCCATTCTCTCTTAATTAGAGATACTTCAAAAGCATATTTTCTACTATAATCCAGATTTTTACATCTACAAGATTTCCAACTTTCGATCAAATAACTTCTGCTCTTCATCGGCTTTATATTCCCAGAGCCTAGCATAGTTAAAATTTGAAAAACTATAAGTAACAAATGGATGAATACATAAATAATACATGTCATAGTCATTTTAATCTTCCAGATCACATTGAATGGCAGCACACATGCTGGAAAGAAAAAGCCACTAAATAAAGTTAATGAAAGGATATGAAACCATTATCCATAAAAGGTAAGCGCTTCTGACACTGTTTCAGCAATGTTAGTAAAACTAAACTAAAACAACTGGCATCCTATATAATCATTTGAGTTAATATATTCACAACAGCACATTTTGCATCTATTTGTTTATCTCTGCATAAACAGCAGTGAAAGATCTGTTTGCTAGCTGCTTAACTTTTGTGAGTGTAGCATAATTATAAGTGAATTGATAAGTAATGAAAACATTAAGTGTTGTGTAAAGATTATGACTCCAGTGCCTAGTAGGACAATTAAATTTGATGTTTGTTACTCTGTCTCACAGTGAATAATGATATGGTTTCCCCTGTGATTATGTAAATAGCTGATTGATAACAATAGAGAAGTGGTTATGAAGGCAAATTCTACTCATTACTAAATGTGTGACTAAGCAATTCATTTTACAATTAAGGTGATTGGTAACAAACACGGTAATATGATACAGATGAGATCAATGTTGAACCCTAATGAGTGCAGCATGCTAAATACTTTTTTTAAATCTATTGAACTGTGAGAGGAATAAGAAATAAGCATCAGTATTTGTAGATTGTGACTTAACTATGAATATATTTTGCTGAGACCAACAAGTAAATAATAATGTAAAATATAGCCATATTTTTGAAAAACTGAAAATGAATAAAATCCAATACATTGTACATCATATGGATATCATATGGATTAAATTAATACAGATTATTAAATTATTTTCCTTCTTTCATTTGTTTGTTATTTTCTTAACTTTCCTTGTATCAACATATAGTTTGGTTAATGAATAGTCCTCTTAAGATGAGACATTTTAAAATTGAATATCTGCTTTTATTTTTATATTTGATTCCAGAATGAAAAAATAATAATAATAAATAGCAAGTCTAATATTGAAGCAAATGATAATGAAAAGTCAGAGGATCTTTGGAGCACATCTGCATTGCTCAATAGGCAGGCCTGATATCTGCCAAGAAAATAAACAAGTAGAACTCCAAATTAGTTTTGAAAAGATTTTATGTGTTGTAAAAGTCATAAAATTAGTTATAATAAGAAATAGCAAAACTGTGTTGGACTATCCTGATCTTATTTGAAGATTTTTTTTGTATTGCTTTTTTAAAATTATATCAGGCTGGGTAGAGGCTAGAAGGAACATAAATTATTGAGTACCTAAGAGTCTTAGTAAGTCCCTGCTTGTAACTAATGACAATGAACTGTCTTAGATTTAAAAGAATAAACTAAACTTTACACATGATAATGATGAAATAGTACCTGAATTACACAATCTTTTTCACAAGTTTCTTTTTTTTTATTCACTTATTCACATGTGCATACATTGTTTGGGTCATTTCTCTCCCCTGGCCTCCTCCCTCACTGTCTCCTTGTCTCCCCACCTCACTTCCAGACAGAACCTGTTCTGCCCTTATCTCTAATTTTGTTGAAGAAAGGACATAAGCATAATAAGGAAAAGAAAGCGTTTTTTGCTAGTTGAGTTAAGGATAGCCATATAGAGAGATTCCTAGCATTGCTTTCATGTACAAATGTGTAACAACCCAAGTTGATTAATCTCTAACTGATCTTTACACTGGTTCCTGTTCCCCTTCTCGTATTAACCTCTGTCACTATAAGGTTTCTGTATTAGTTCCTCTGGAGTGGGGACATCAAAGGCTTTCATGTTTTGGGTTTTCTACCTATTTCTATCTCCCATATGTCTCTCCCCTTGACAAGTGATCCAAGTCTAACCACATTGCTGCATTTGCCCTATATCTAAAGTCCACATATGAGGGAGAATATACGATTTTTGGTCTTCTGAGCCTGGCTAACCTCACTCAGAATGATGTTCTCCAGTTCCATCCATTAACCTGCAAATGATAAGATTTCACTCTTCTTCATGGCTGAGTAAAATTTCATTGTATATAAATAGCATATTTTCTTAATCCATTCGTCAGTAGTGGGGCAACTTGGTTGTTTCCTTAACTTGGCTATTGTGAATAGCGCTGCAATAAACATGGGTGTGCAGGTGCCTCTGGAGTAACCTGCGTTGCATTCCATTGAGTATATACCCAGGAGTGGGATTGCTAGATCATATGACAGGTCTATGTTTAGATTTTTAAGAAGCCTTCAAATTTTTTTCCAGAGTGGTTGTACCAGCTTGGGTTCCAACCAGTAGTGTATGAGAGTTCCTTTTCCCCCACATCCTCACTAACACATGTTGTTGGTGGTATTTTTGATGATGGCTATGCTAACAGGGATGAGGTGGAATCTTAGTGTGCTTTTAATTTGCATTTCCATTATTAAAGATGGTGAGCATTTTTTTCATCTGTTTTTTGACCATTTGAATTTCTCCTTTTGAGAAAGTTCTGTTTAGTTCAATTGCCCATTTCTTAATTGGTTCACTGATTTTAGTTTCTTAAGTTCCCTGTATATTCTGGTTATCAGTCCCTTGTCTAATGTTTAGCCAGTGAATATTTTCTCCCCCTCTGTGGGTGGTCTCTTCAGTTTAGAGACCATTTCTTTCGTTGTCCAAAAGATTTTTAATTTTATGAATTTCCATTTGTCCATCCTTTCTCTTAGTTGCTGGGCTGCTGGGGTTCTATTGAGGAAGTCCTTGCCTATACCTATTAGTTCCAGAGTGTTTGCTGCTCCTCCCTGAAACTCCTCAGAGTTTCAGTTCTAATATTTAGGTCCTTGATCCATTTGAGTTGATATTAGTACAAGGCGATAGACATGGATCTAGTTTCAGTTTCTTGCAGACAGGTAACCACCTTTCCCAGCAACATTTGTTGACGAGACTGTCTTTTCTCCATCCTATATTTTTGGCAGCTTTGTCAAAAATGATGTGGGTATAGTTGTATGGATTCATATCTGGGTCCTCTATTCTGTTCCACTGGTCTTAATGTCTGTTTTTGTGCCAGTACCATGCTTTGTTTTATTGCTATTGCTTTGTAATATAGTTTGAAGTCAGGTATTGTGATACCTACAACATTGCTCTTTTTGCTGAGTATTGCCTTGGCTATTTATGGTCTCTTGTGTTTCCAAATGAACTTAAGGGTAGATTTTTCAATCACTGTGATGAAAGTCATTGGGATTTTGGTGGGAATTGTATTAAACATGTAGATTGTTTTTGGTAGTATAGCCATTTTTACTATGTTGATTCTACCAATCCATGAGCATGGGAGATCTTTCCATCTTCTGTAGTCTTCCTCGATTTCTTTCTTCAGGAGTTTGTAATTCTCTTCACAGAGGTCATTGACATCTTTTGTTAAATTTACTCCTAGGTATTTGATTTTTCTTCATGGTATTGCAAATGGAATTGTTTCCATATATTCCTTCTCATTTTGTTCATTGTTGGTGTATAGAAAAGCAAATGATTTTTGTAAGTTGATTCTGTATCCTGCCACCTTGCTGTAGCTGTTGATGGTGTCCAAGAGTTTTTGGTAGAGTTTTTTGGGTCTTTAAGGTATAAGATCATATCATCTGCAAATAAGGATATTTTGACAGTGTCTTTACCTATTTGTATTCTTTTTATTTCTTCTTCTTGCCTAATTGCTTTGGTTAGAAATTCCAGTACTATGTTGAATAGGAGTGGGGATAATAAGCACCCTTGTCTCATTCCTGATTATAGAGGGAATGGTTTAAGTTTTTCAGCATTAAGTATGATGTTCGCTGAGGGTTTGTCATATATAGCCTTTACAATGTTAAGGTGCATTCCTTCTATTCCTAGTTTTCTTAGAGCTTTTATCATGAAGTGGTGTTGGATCTTGTTGAAGGTTTTATCTGCATCTATTGAGATGATCAAGTGGTTTTTATCTTTGCTTCTACTGATGTGATGTATTACATTTATAGATTTGTGTATGTTGAACCACCTCTGCATTTTGGGGGATGAGAGTAATATTTTTGGGGATGAGCATAATATTGGCTTCATAAAATGAGTTAGGCAGTGTTCCTTCCCTTTGTATTTAGTGGAACAGATTAAGGAGGGTTGGTATTACTTCTTTAAATGTCTGATAAAATTCAGCAGTGAATCCATCAGGTCCTGGACTTTTCTTTTTTGGGAGACTCTTGATTGCTGCTTCAGTTTCACTTTGTGTTATAGATCTATTCAGGTGATTAATATCCTCTTGGTTCGGTTTTGGGTGGTTGTAACTTTCTAGAAATCTGTCCATTTCTTCAAAATTTTCAAAGTAGTCTCTGATGACTTCCTGGGTTTCCATGGTATTTGTTGTTATCTCCTCTTTTGCATTTCTGATTTTACTGATTTGGGTTTTTTCTCTCCTCATTTTAATCAGATTTCCCAGGGTTCTGTCAATCTTATTTATTGTTTCAAAGAACCAACTTTTTGTTTCATTGATTCTTTGTATGGTTTTTTGTTTGTTTGTTTGTTTGTTTGTTTCTATTTCATTGATTTCAGTCCTTATTTCCTTCTGCTTGTTTTGGGATTTGCTTGTTCTTGTTTTTCTAGGAGTTTGAGCTATAGTATTAGGTCATTGATTTGCAATCTTTCTGTCATTTTAATATATGCACTCATGACTATTAACTTTCCTTTTAGGACTACCTTTGCTGTGTTCCATATGTTCTGATAGGTTGTGTTTTAATTTCCATTGACTTCCAAGAACCTTTTAATTTCCTCCTTTATTTTATCAATGACCCATTGATCATTGAACAATGTGTTGTTCAGCTTCCAATTGTTTGCATGTTTTTTACTACTGTTTTTGTTGTTGATTTCTAGTTTTAATGCATTGTGGTCAGATAGAAAGCAAGAGATTATTTCTATTTTATTATATTTGCTGAGGCTTGCTTTGTGCCTTAAGATATGATCAATTTTGGAGAACATTATATGGGCTGCAGAGAAGACTATACATTGTGAAGAAGTTGGATGAAATATTCTGTAGACATCAGCTAGGTCCATTTGATCTATAGTGTGATTTAGTTCTAGGATTTCTTTATTGATTTTTTGTTTGGAAGGCCTATCTATTGGTGTAGGGGGGTATTAAGTTCTCCCACTACCACTGTGTGGGAGCTCATATGTGTTTTTAGGGCCTTCAGAGTATGTTTGATGAAATTGGGTGCATTGACATTGGGTGCATATACATTGATAATTGTTATTTCCTTTTGGTGTATTTCCCCATTTATTAGTATGGAGTGTCCTTCTTTATCTCATTTGATCAACGTAAATTTGAAGTCTACTTTGTCCAAGATAAGTATTGCTACTCCTGCCTGTTTTGGGGGACCATTGCATTGGTAAATCTTCTTCCAGCCTTTCACTCTCAGCCAGTGCTTATTTCTGTCGATGAGGTTGGTTTCCTGTAGGCAGCAGATTGTTGGATCTTCTTTTCTAATCCCGTTTGTCAATTGATGTCTTTTGATGGGGGAATTCAGTCCATTAACATTCAGTGTTAGTATTGATAAATACGTGGTGATCCCTGTCATGTAGCTGTCTTTGTTAATTAAGGGTTTGATTATGTGTAGCTGAATCAGTGTTACTCTTTACTTTCTTGCCTTTTCTTCTCCTGTGGTTTGGTATCACCTGCCCTTTCACTGTTTTGTTTGCTTTCATTTTCTGTGTGCGGAATTCCTTGGAGAATCTTTTGTAGTGGTGGCTTGGTGGTCATTTATTGTTTTAGTTGCAGCTTATCATGGAAGACTTTTATTGCTCCATCTATTTTGAATGATAGTTTTGCCTGGTAGAGTATCCTAGAATTGAAATTATTTTCATTCAGTGCCTGGAAGACCTCACTTCATGCTCTTCTTGCTTTTAAGGTTTCTTTTGAGAAATCTACTGTAATTTTGATGGTTTACCTTTATATATTATTTGGTTTTTTTCTCTCTTACAGCCTTCAATACTTTTCACTAGTCTCAGTACTTGTTGTTTTAATGATAATATGTCATGGGGTATTATATTTTGGCCAGATCTGTTTGGTATTCTGGAGGCTTCCTGTACCTGAATGGGCATAGTTTTCTCTAGATTTGGGAAGTTTTCTGTTATAATTTTCTTTAATATATTATGCATTCCTTTTGCTTGTACCTCTTCTCCTTCTTCAATGCCCATGATTCTCAGGTTTGGTCTTTTGATGGAGTTCTTGCATTTTCTTTCCACAGGTCTTGAGTTGTTTAACTAATAGTTCTTCAGTTTTTCCTTTAATTGCCATTTAATCTTCAAGTTCTGAGGTTCTGTCTTCTGTTTGTTCTGTTCTGCTGGAATGGCCTTCCATTTTGTTTTGTATTTCTGTTTCTTTATTTATTCTGAGGTTTTTCCAAATCATGGGTTACTTCCTCTTTAATTTTGTCAGTTTTCACCCTTAATTCATTTATCTCTGTGTTTATGGTGATCTGTTTAAGTTTGGTGTTTATTTAGGGCTCCTATGATTTCATTTATTTGTTTCTGTGTTTTCTCATATTCTTTATTTTTGTTGTCTTGAAATTTCTTGAGTGCCTCCTGTATGTTTTGGTTGATGATGTCTGGTAACATCTCTATGAAATCCTCATTAATTACTTTGTAGGATTTCTTCTTTCAGACTGTTCTTGTGGGCTTTGTTGGGTTCCTTCGTATAGTTTATCTTTGTTTTGTTGGAGTCTAGATCTGGGTATCTGTTTTCTTTATTTCACTCTAAATCCTGTACTATTTTATTTTTGGGGGGAGAATGATTTCCATCCCTTTTTCGTCTACTCATATTTCCACTAGGTACCATTTCTGTCCCCGGTCGATGTGTAATTTAGTATTAGCTGGGTTACAATATTAATACTAACAAAACCAAGAGAGAAGGAGAAAAAAGAGAAAGAGAAGAAAAGGTAAAAGAATGAAAGAAGAGAAAAAAAAGTGAAAAAAATAGGAGAGATTGTGGGTGATCAAACAGCAAACCAGACAGCCAACCTCTTAAAGAAGGGAAAAAAAAAATCACCAGTTCTGGAATAGTAGAATTACAGTCTTAGTTGTTCTGATGTTACTCCTTTAGCATGCAGTCCTGTCTGTCTGTGTCTCTTAGGCTGGTTTGGAGCCCTCCTGTGGTGGCCTGAGCAAGAGGCTGGTGGAGTGGTTATCTGGCAAGCCTGTAGAGCTTGGGCCCAGCACCACCCAAGAGGCGGGGATCCTGGCAGGGCCTGAAGAGCGGGGATCCCAGTGGAGTGTGGATCCCATGCAAGGCTGGGACCTGGTGTGGACTGTGACATGGGGATGTTGGTGGGGTGGGAGATGTGGTTTTTTCAAACAGAGCTGGTGCCCAGCAGGCCTGAGGTAAGGGAATCCCAGCGGAGTGGCAATCCGGCAATCACACATGGAGCTGGGGTCCAGCAGAGCCCAAAGGGTGGGGGTCCTGGTGGGATGGGGATGCAGCTGTCTCACGTGGAGCTGATGCCTGACGGGGGCAAGAGGTGTGGATCCCAGCAGGGTGTGGATCCAGTTGTTCCATGTGGAGCTGGGGCCCTGCACAGCCAGAGGGGCAGAGAGCCCGTCAGAGTGGAGCAGTGGCTCTGCAGACCTATGGGATGGGTGCTTGGTGGGCTGGCTGTTCTTTTAGTAGATTGTGGCTTGGAGAAGCTTTCCATGATCTAGGGGTTTAGAGTACTGTACTTTCAGCTCTCCCTTGTGCTTTACCTCAGCCAAACATGTCTCCAGCATCTCAGCAAAGTCCCTAGTTCAAGGAGCTCACGCAGTCTACAGCTGTGTCCCAGTCACCATCTTGGATATCCCCCCACAAATTTCTTAATATTGCTTATTGAGATTTGGACAAACACTTCCTCCATCTTAAAGCCTGAGACTTTGTAAAAAGTAAAGAATAGACACGATTGTGTAGTTGTCTGATAGTTCTTATTATATAGCCCTGGTACTCAGAACAAAATGTGGTCCAATATAATAAAGAAAACACATTGTTTTAAATTATATCACATGGGTTATTTTACATTTTACACTTCCTGAATCATCATCATATTTCCATATTTTTAGAACAACTTTCTTAAAGTTAGAAATTCTCAGGTTTCCAAAGTTGCAAGGTGAAAATTATCATTGTAAAAGGTAAATTAGTAATTCTGGAAAATGTTTTACTATCAAAAGACAATATTTATAATAACTGCAAATCCTTTTTTCCTTGCCACAATTAGCCATCTGGCAAATGAGATATAATTAGGTCATCATTTGCCAATGTGATTTTAATACACAGAAAGAATATTAATAACACAATAAGCCAAGTTCTGTATTTAATATAATTCATTATCATTTATCTTGCCCTTCAGTTTTGTTTTAAATGACTCTCCTTGTTAATCCTTCAATATCTCTTTGGTGAAGATGAATACTAGAACACATTCCTAATTGACAGACATAGAAACTGAAAATAAATGCCAAGTAGTTTATCTTTAGTCATACTGCCAATTCATAAAAGGACCATATTATTTATAGACTCTCTGATACCATCTGACACAACAAACACTGACTGGATTCCTAGCATGTATCAGCACTGTATTGGCCATTGTTAGCCATGAAGACAACATAGGCTCTTACATAAATGAGTTTAGAAAAAGATGTATGAAAAAATTATGAAAGCAAGCAAAACTTCAACATCATCTAATTTTCTGAATAGGAGAAGCCAAAAAGTTCTTCATTTGTATTTAAAGAATTTTACTGAGACAACTGGATTTGAAATTCAAGAAAAAATGGTCTAAATTGTTTTATTTTCCTAACTAAATTAGAATGACATTATGGGTGTAGCTTTAACTAGTATAGCCAACTAATGAGGATTAAGAGGCTGGGGAGCGAAATCAGTGAGTTCAACTCATTAATGAATTTGAGTCTTGATGGCACTTTCAACTATAAAGATCAATAATTTGATGTGTGAATTATGGAAATATTTATTAAGACATGATTTAGATAAATGAAATAATAGGAATTTCTTTTAAAGCTGGCCAGAGAAATTTTGTTGAGCAAGAATAGACTTGGCTAAGAATGGAGTTCTATAGCAAAATTTACATCTAAATAATGAGAAGGCAAGAGGCTAGGCTTAGAAAATAGTATTTTTTTATGTTGTGCTGGGTGGGGGTACATTTTATATATCATAGTTGAATTCACCCCTTCCATCATTTTTCCTTGTCCTCTCCCACCATTACTGGAATAGTTTCAGCAAGTATCATTTTTCCATTTACATACATGTATATACAGTATTTACACTATATTCATCTTCCTACACCATTGAAACTAGTATCTTAAGTAGGAAAGGACAAAAATATAAAGGGAAGTAGGACACAGAATCTTAGAACCCAAAGTAATAATAAAAACAAAGGAAATTTGAATAGTTTTATTTTTCTGCACTGATACTATATATATATCAAAATCACAGAATACCAATGTTTACAACAAAGTAAACACTTTAATTTTCTTGCATAATGGTCTATGGGTCAGCAAGAACAGGCCTGCTTCATGCTTTGGGCAAGTTAGGCTTAGCTTCTGTTGCAGGTTGCATGGAACCTCCGTGTAACACCTTATTCTCCCCAGATCAACCTAATTGGGAATTTTCTCCTCATGAGACATGGGGGGAAAAATCAACAGCACAGAAAGTCAAATTGTTTTGAAAAGACCTGGTGTATGAGGTCTGTAGTTTTCTCCCTTTATATGTCTCACCCCTGCCAAAGATGGAAGTTGAATGACTGAAGAGACAGATAGATCCAGGATTGCATGAAGTACAATTTATTAGAGACTTCTAGGTAGAAGCATGTCTTGGATGGCAGCTAGACTGTGACATCCTCACATATTAAGACAAAAAGAAGGGCTTTATTTAGTAGACCAACCAGAACACACCTGACCTTTTCCCAAAACTATTAATAGGCTGAATGTCTATTAGGGAACAGTCCAGAGTGTCAGTGGCTGGCATGAAAAGCACTGTTGAAGGGTTTAACATGCACACGAGGGTCACCAACAGGTAAGATGGTATTTATGACCAGGGTCTCTATAGCCATGTTTTAAAGTCCTTTTGTTATCTTATGTCCACTAACTATTCTATTAGCCAAAGCAACTCACGTATCAAAGATCAGAAGAATCTACTCCTCCTTGTCTAGTAATGGAAGTTTTGCAAGGGCATTTGGGAAGGGACATGGAATTATAATTCTATAATATGGGCAAAGTGAAGAATTATAACCCAATTGGTAAGAAAAAAATGTGGTTAACTGTGACAGATCAAGTAGGAGAAGCACTAAATGAAGGAGAATTTGCTGTTTGCCTAAATACTGATGTGCTTCCAAGTACAAAAATTTGGGGAAAAATGAAAATTTTTCTACTGTAAAGATTTTGTACCCTATTTTGTGTGTAGAGAAATATCAGAATAACTTTTTTAAATGCCTACACATAAAAACCAAATCAATTAAGTCACAATTTCTGAGACTTAAGTACAGATTTTATCTTTCTTTTTTCCTATTGTTTTATAGCTCTGTGTAATTCTAATGAACAGGAATGGTTTCACAGAAGTAAACACTCTCTACTTTGCAGACGATGTTAAAGAAAAATATGAGTAACTCCAATGTCATTACAGTATAGTTCCAATTCTCTCTCTCTCTCTCTCTCTATATATATATATATACATATATATGTATGTATATATACATACATATAGTAGCATACATATATGATACACACACATATATAGATACATACATACATACATAAAATGAAAGTGTCCTGGACACACATATCATAGTCATTTCGGGGGACAATGGGACCTCAAATGCTTTTTATTTTATTCTTTATACTCTTTATTTCTAAATTTTTAAAAGTATAACATGCTACTCTTAAAATCTGCATTAATAAGTACATATTACTAAATAGAAATTCAAACTAAAGCACATAAAGAAATTCAGACTAAAGCATAAGGTGGGAACTAAAACTATGAAAGATTTACAAAAAGGAAGCTAGTCTTTTGTAAAGAAGGTAAAAATTGTATGCTTTGGGAATCTAAAAAAAAAGAGAGAGAGAGAAACTGAGACCCAATTATCTTTGTAAGTGGTCAGCATGTTCTAAAAGTTCATAATGTAGGCTAAAATATAGTGATGTACTTTACTTTGTGTCTAAATGATTTCAACCTGGAATTTTGTCATAAGGATCTGACTATACTCTGAAATATCAGGTGAAAACAAGATTGAGAATAGGGTAGTGAGTTCAGTGTCCAATACACATTTATTTCCTCTGCCTTTTGTGAAACTTGATGTGTTAAAATTGATCCTTTCATACTATGAAATGAGATAAATTTTCATCTTAGTGTGAGCTTATCAAGTGTCCTATGTCTCTTCACTCGATGACACAAATAAAACATACCACTCCAATAGAAAAAAAATAAGAAAAGTGGAGTAAAACAGAAAAGAGAAAAAAAGAAGCAATTGCCAAAGTTTGGATATATAAATATGCAAATGTAATATATCCCAGGCTTTAACTCTGTTGATTTGTTGGGCCTTCACAAAAGATATGAGCAAATTTATGGCCCATTTCCCCCTGTCTTTCTTAAAAATTATTTTGTTTCTGAGCACTGAAAGGAGAAGACTCTCTGCATCCTTGTAAATAAATGTGCCCATGGATTGTGAGATCTAGGCACATATGTTCCAAGCATAAATGTTTTCTACTGGGAACTCTATAGAAAACCTATTATCGAGAATTAGATGATTTCATGCCTCATAAGTTTAATACTAACTGGCAGAAGTCAAAAGGATTTAACTTTTTTGCAACTGTGTCACAACTCCAAACATTGTGCCAAACATCCCAGTTTTCCAAAACTGACTGTGTAGAATTGTCCATGTGTAGTTAACACATGTGCTGAAATCCCGAGCATTCTTGTTGTTGCTTTTATTATTGCTATAATTATTGTTCTTCTTATTATTAAATATGAACCAAATATATTCCCTCTGACTACAAAAGATAAAGTAAACTTTCAAAATTACTCTAGTGCCTTAACATAAATCTAGTGTTGCAACAATGACTTCTTTACTACTATACTCACATCTATGTAAATCTTAACATTACTAAAGAAAATAGAAAGGCTATAATCACTAAAGAAACATTTTTGAAAATGCAAACTCTATGTGTGTACAGTCTAATTAAGCAAAGTTCAGTGGCTGACCTAATCATATTAATGGCAGAAATGAAGTACTATCTGAAATTCAGTCTTTTGTTCTGACCACCTATGTAAATTCTATATCGTCCCTCTATCTACCAACAGAGCCACATGAATGCATCCTGTGATTCTGCCTTAGGACCATTGCTTAGTAGAGGTAATGATTTTTCCCTTAAACATAGCTCAACAGCCTGAAGACATTCAATGACCTCCATGCCTAAACTGAGGTTTAAGTTCTGCCCATGAGCTCTTCCGCCACCATTGACCTCAAGAGAGAGAATGGTAGCAAATGTGCTCAGCATGCAGTAATGCTGCATCAGCCATGAAGCAGGAGAAACTGCACTTCTCCCCATTGAAAACTCAAAGGGAGGCCAAGCTCTTGTTCTATTAGTATAAACAGAGCACTGGCATAGGGCTGCACCACTCACTGAACAAGGGGTAATAAAGTTTTCACAACCCCAGGAACATAGGGACCAAGTTCATTCTCACTCTTAAGGAGCAATAAACTTGTAAAGAGTTGTGCCCTTTAGCATAGGGGGACTTACTTACCATTGCTTTAGATTAGTAGCACCTATTGAGCCAGGTTATTTTTATTTTTACTCAGGGTACAAGGCTACCATTAGATTTTACTTTCTAGAAAAAGAGTAAACAACAAAGATCAGTAATCAAATTCAGAATAAAGTAGTGTCTGTGTGCTTTGCTGAGTATGAAGAAAACAAGACAATTTCAAGCATTTGAATATGATTTCCAACAATTGAATGGCTTTTTCCCTTTATGGTGCCCAGAGGAACTGCTTTTCCTCATTAAGCATACTAGGAAAGATCAATTGCAACCTGTCGCTTTGATAGAGGAAGTAACTGTTCATTGCACTCAAGTAAGTGATCTCCTTTTTAAAAAAACTCTGAATAGATAATGCCACAAACATATATGGCATTTAAAATACTGTATTTTTAATACATTGATTTTAAGAATAGCTATTTAATGACATCTAATGAATTGTAATCATTATCATAGATATAATCTTATAAAATAGCATCTGTTTTGGGCTTTGGAGTAGAAGGGAGTGTTTATGCAAACATTTTTTCCCTATAATTGAAATGTTATTTACCTCTTCCTAACAGAGCAAGCTATCTGTATGGAATGGTATTTAAAGGTAATGCTGGATTTTTGTCTGCTCTATTCTGGCTGTATATTTCCTGATGCCCTCCACTTTTTTTCTTAGATGTCACAAAAGGGCAAATTCAAATATCCAATGTTTTCATATAAAATATCACTCATTACATGACTTTACATCCATGTGCTTATTAAAAATCATTATTGGAAGAGGTCTAAAAAAGAAAACATGAAGAATAACTCATTTGTGGCATAAAGTCTAAAAGAAACCTAACATGTAATCTACATGGAGAGAGGCATGGCTTGTGCAAAGCACGATTTACAATATTTAATTCATTTTTCTCTTTCTCTAAATTTGTGCTTAGATTTTTAAATGACTTTGAATGTTTACTTTTAAAAATCTATTCCTTTAAATTTCCATGGTGAAAAACTATTGATAGCTTTCCATGAGGTGATAGATCGTGTTTGGAAAGAACAATTTGATGCTAGCCATTTGATCTCTGAGTGGCATATACTCCAGAAGGAGGTTTAATTATACATCTGACTCCCACTCACCCATTTGGCAGAGTTTCATTTGATTTTTATTAAATATAAGACTTGAAAACATGAGATAGAGCATTATCTTTCATTCTTTTTTATCCTCTAAGAAAGTGGAGCTTGAAAGCTAAAGTTAAAATTCTTACTGTTATAATTTCTTGTTACTTCTTACATTAAATCTGATTTCTACATTCCAAAAAGGGAAAACATTTTTCATATGAATACTTTGGATTGGTAACTTTGAAATGGGTCTCTTCTCCCCCATTCCATACTTTCATTATTCAGTGGGAACAGAGATAGATAAATGACTTTTTCCCTAATAAGAACACTCCCAACATTCTCCATTAATTGCACAATCAACTCTTAGAAAGTGGAAACCTTGGGTTTAGAGATACATAGGGATAAGACCTATAATCCATGGTCAAATTCACTTCCACCTTCAGAATTGAATCATTCATTCAATAAGGACTTGAATACAGCAAAGTGGCACCCCTCTAAAACTTTCAAATGCTTGAAATCTGGTGCCGATCTGGTCACCCTGTATATCTATGACATTAGGGATATCACTCAAATTGCTTAATCTCCAGTTTTCTTAACTTTAAAATGGATGTCATAATAGTAATATTTTTTCCCAAGAAAGAATGGAATGAAAAAATGCATGTAAAGTACTGCCCAGTGCCAAACTCACAGTAAAAGAAGGATAGTGTTTACAATGATGTGTATATTATACCTCTCTCTAGGAATTCCTGAATAAACTATTTGATGCTCTAAAATTTCATAGTCCATAAAGATACACAGTGTGAAAGTGAAGGAGGACAAGCAGATTGCCATGAGACTACAGACAAGGCAGAAAACTCCAATCCAGAAAAGAAGAGAAAGGCAACAGAACACATTTAAACAGATGCTAAAATTTCGGAGGATGTGGTTAAATTCTTCAAAGAAAAAGGGATGCGAAAAGCAAAAGATAGAAAGGGATTCATGTGACCTAATGTTCCCCAAGAATCCCTACTTATTCACAAGCCCCTGGCAGGCTACTATGGGTAGAAGCAGTGGTCAGACTTTGACTCCTTCCTGAACCAAGCACAAAGATTCCTAAAGAGTATCCAATAAGAGGGAAAGGTAACAATTGTATTATTTTTGCATAATATATTGATGATAAAATTATTAATTATATTACTACTCACTGTCAATAAATAAGTTATGATAGATTTACTTGCAAAACTATTAGTTTATAGCTATAAAAATATTCTTAAACATTCATAGTGTTCAAAATTAACCCATCACCATGAAGTATTTGTGGTACCATTTGTCTGTTTAAAGGCTTTATATTTAATTTATTCCACAAGTCAGTAGCCCACATTAACCTCACTCAACACTTAGGAAACCTTTGGACAGTCTTGGAATGTATTTGTTGTGATATGTTACCTATGCATTGTCTCTCTTCCTCTCATCAGTGACAAACACTTTATTAGTAGCAGTTCATTCTTCATTCAAGGTTTTAGTACCTTAGACATTATCAAAAGGATTCATCTCTTCTTTTAGGAAGTATAGCCATGACTTGACTAGTCATTTGGTCATTTGGATCAAGTCTATGTGGTATATTTTCCATTAGAAATTGCTGTTCATATCCTTGTTTAGCCTACAACTACCACTTACTTGTAAAAAAATGTATACATTCAAAACCAAATTACCCCCACTATTTCTCACACCTGTAACATCCACAATTTATATAGATACATTAGAATAAATAAAATGAATTATCCCAAAATTCAATTAAACTATAAATCCATGTGATTCAAAGTACTTTTTATGTTTTATGTGGGTTTTATAACCACAAATTATATGCACAGAAATAAAAATTAAATTACATACCAAAGTTTTTCAAAACAGTCTTAGAAATACTGTAATGAGAAAATATTATCATGGAATTGCCTTTCCTAAAACATCTTATAGTCACTCTTACTTCCAGTTATAAAGAGCCTTTAAGTTATTTTGTCCTATTAACTTCTACAGAAACTTCCAATTTAATTCAAATCTCTCCATTTTGAACTCCCCAGGTATTACAGCTAACAACATTTGCTAATGTTAACACCTTGACAATTGTACGATTTCCTTCACTTTGCAGAACCACAAGCAACTCTCTAAACTCAAAACGAGTTTATCTCAGTATAAAAGGGCTGTTAGTAATTCTCAAGTCTACATTGAATAAAAACAGTTATGAATAAAAGGAACGTCAAGAGTCATTTTATTTAGCAACTAGTCCCTGATTCATATCAATCACATTCACCCATTTGTTCATCAACCATTTACAGGGGAACTAGGGATACATCTGTGAGAAAATGAATACCTCTCCTCTCTTCATCCTTATGTTCTAGTGGAGGTAAAATGTAACAAATGACAAAAATATGTAATATGTTAGATTGGAAGGAGATTAAGATGTTGAGAAAGTCATCTCATTATAGAGGGGACATAAGATCAAAGAGCTGAAGGAGATGAATAGGAACTAGAGGAAGAGTTTTCTATGTTTAGGTAACAATTAATGCTGAGGAAATGAGTGAAGGAAGGATACAAGGAGAGATAAAAAGGATAAGGATTAAATTAATGAGTATGCAAAAGCCTCTGAAAGTACATATACTCCGAGATGAGAAACTGCTGGGGCTTGAATGTTTGCCCTCTCCACTCATGTGTAAAAGTATTTGCCCTTGGAACAATGTTAAGGGGTGGGTTCTTCAAGAGTCTTCCCTCTTGAATGAACTAAAGTGCTTATTTCAGATGTAGGTTCATTATCTAAGGGATTCATTCCTTCTTGTTCTCTCTCTCTCTCTCTCACTTCTTCCACTATGTGATGTCTTCTGTCATGTGATAAAACAGCAACAAGGCCCTTGCCAGATGAGGCCCTTTGATCTTGGATTTCCCAACCTTCTAAAGTGTGAGCCAATAAATTTCTGCTCATTATAAAATATTCAGTCTATGGTATATTGTTAAACATCACAAAACAGATTAAGACAGAGGCCAACTGAAGTGTTTTGAGTAGAGGTCACACAATCTTACAGCTCAATGAAACCACTCTGCCTACTCTGAATATGATGAATGTAATAAGAATTTATAATGGCCTATAATTGTAATAGTCTGTAATGCACTTACACTTAGAGCCAAGATGCCACCAAAGACTTAGTGTAGATAGAAAAAGGTCAGTATCTGAACATTGCAATGTAAAAAGGACAAAGGGATGAAAAGTAGCAAAGAAGACTAAGAAAAAAATGGCAATGAGGTACAAGAAAAAACAGCAGATAATATGTAAGTGTTGTGTGTGTATATATGTATGTGTGTGTATGTGTGTGTGTGTCTGTGTGTGTGTGTGTGTGTGTGTGTGTGTGTGTATGTTTCTGGAAACCATGAGAGAGAAAGGGTTGATAAGCTGTGCCAAGTATGCTAATGAGTCAAATAAGATGTGAACTAGGAACTGGCCATTGGATTTCAAAATGTGGAGATACTTGGTGAACTTTTCAGGAGTAATTTCATGGGCAAAAGCCTCATCAAAGGGCTTGAGGGATAATATGGGAGAAAGAGTGTGTGCAAACTCTTATGACCAATTTTATAAAGGGAAGGAGAGAAAGGAGGAAGCACTTGGAGATTAAAATGAGGGTCAAATGAGAGAATTTTTAATATTGGAAAAATAAGACTTTTCATGCATATAAGAAAATAAGAAACAACAAAGGGTAGAAAGGAAAGTGAGAAAGAATGAATATTCAAGAGAAAGGGAAAGTATGTAAGAAATATCTTTAACTAAAACAGAGGGAATAAGAAGAAATCTACTTTATAGGTGGAGGAGTTGGTATTTTCTCAAATCATAGCTCAGTCATAGTAATACAAGATTTATAAGATATGGAAGGTTAGAGGTAGTGAGTGGTAGGAGGTTTTGAAGTTCTCTTCTAATTGATTAATTTAAGTAGTGAAACAGGAATAAAGATGTTATGCTAAGATTGAGGATTAAGTAGGTATATGTTAAAATTTTGAAAACATGGGAAATTATATGGGTAAATTTCTGAAAACCAAAGTATAAATGAAGTAGATAAACATAGTATAATTGTAAGGTAGAATTAAAGGCTCACTTTAGGTTAGTAATCTTGAATTTAAAGTAAAACCATTCAATTTGGCTATATGTTTCTCTGTTGCAAAATTCTGTTACAGCGTAGCAGTTTGCAATTAAGGAAGGTTATAATTTTGATAAGTGAATATGATGAAACAAGAAAGGGGGAAGTGATTTAGAAGAAAATGCAAAGGAATGATTATAGTAATTATTGATAATATTTAAATTTGAAGTGGGATCCAGATATAATGGTATAAGGGACAGAGAAAAGATGATAAAAATCAATGAATTATATAAGTCCTGGTGACAAAAAATGATAGTTTGAGTTGGAGTATCAGAAAGACTTAGTTGGAAATATAAAAGATGAACAAGGAATGAGATTGCATAAAATTAACCTCATGTTCTGATAAGATCTAGGTTCTGTTCATGAAAACAAATACTTAAGGTGGATGGAAACTAAGATAATTGGAAGAGAATGGTTATAGAAATGAAAGTCCAATGTACTGGAGGAATAATCTACAAAAATAAGGATATACCCCAAATTATAACAGTAATAGTGTTGCAAAAAGTTACTGTGAGCCTGTGGACAATGTGGTCTAGGAAGGGTGATAAAAATTGAGTACAACAAGGAGGTATTTTGGTTGGTATGGTTTTATGGACTGAGATTCAAAGGTGGGGACTTAGGTAAGAGGAAGGAAAAATAAATTAGAAACAGCTGGAGAGAAAGGAGGACAACTATACTGTTTGTATAACTCCAACCCAAGTGATACAAAAATAATGGTAAAGGAAACTGCTACCACTTGAAATGGCTTCACGGGAAGCACTGTCCTTAGGTGAGAGGTAGAATAAGATGGTAAGGGCAGAAAATATTTCTCTGAAGATATTTGTGAGTTTCAGAGGGCACAGCATGATACTTCCAGGAGTTGGAAAGAAGTAGAGTCGGAAATAGTTGTGACATTATTTGATAAATTGAGATCTAGAGGAAAATAGAGAATGACAGATTTGATCTTCTTGTGCTAACAAAATTCAAAAAGCCATATAAACTGGAGTTACGTCAATCATATTCTTAAAGGAAATGGATTCAACAGTTCAGGTATCAGACTCTGGGAAAGGAAATTTGGCCTTTGGGCTCTGAGGTTTTAAAGATTTGTATTTGGGAATAAGTCAGTTCTGCTTCAGTCATGGTCAGGAGCTGGTATCCAAACCTTATAGTTACAGCAGTTTGTGACAGGGAAGAATCTTGACTTTCCACTCTACCCTGCTACCTACACTAATTATTGAGTGAGAAGCAACCCTGTCCCTGATATTTAAAGGGATATAGAGATTCTTCTTCAACAACAGAGAAATTATATTGCTGTGAGCCACATAGAAACTACCCATGACTTCCAGCTTTACTCAGCCATCTCTACACCAAAAGAGATTTGATTGTTTCACCTCTTGTCTTTACAAAAGGTCATCTTTATCTATGGGAGGCCACACCAAGAGGATCAGTCTCGTACACAATTACCCTGACTTCTCAGGCCACATTCATGATCCCAAAATATAACCTCTACACATTATATCCCATTCTCTCATCCAGTAATACATTTTGTTTGTCAGTTAAGCCTATACCACTGGTCACTGATTTTGCTTAGAAGAGCCTTGAGGACAAATAAGTCACTTAATAGGGGAAGGAATTTTGTTACTAATGCTTATGATTCTCTATGGTCCAGAAGCTAGGAGAATCCAGACATGCACAACAGAAGGGATCCCAAGTTGTCTTAGATAATCATTTTGCCACATATAAGGTATTATTTGATCTTTTTTATTACTGACAGTGATCCTTACATAGGGTGGATATAGAGTTGTTCAAATCATGCCATATCTAAGAATCAAAGGAAGTGCTTACTTAGAATTATACTCTTGTTCAGTATGCATAAGGAAGAAAGAAGGGATGGTCATTCTCCTTAAATATGACATGTATTCTCAGAAAGTACACTACCCTATGGATGGCCTGGAGATGATTGAGCTAGCTATTAATTATCCATTGAGATGATTAAAAAGCAATTTAATTGTCTGAAATTAATCCTGAGCAAGCTCATATGTTCTTTGGCTATTTAATCTAGAAGATGGCAGATTTTCTTTTATTGACTTCTTACCTTCTACTCAAGAATGAGTCTACAAGCAATGTTGTGCAGTTCTGTTCTCCATACAGATCTTGCAGTCTACAGATTGACCAAGGATCCCATGGAAGCAGACTCTAGAGAACTTTGAAAGGCAAGGGCCATTGCCCCTAGGACTTAGCTCTTGTGGATCTGAAGCCGGCAGGGGAAGCTATTTGTACATAAAGGTGGATCAGCTAGTAAGAGGTCTATGTAGAAGGGATCAATTAGAAATTGCTCTTTCCACAGGTGTTGCATATAGTTGAGCAACATTGCTATTTGCAGTTGTAGTGAACTATAGTACTGCTTTGTGAATGAGGAATATCTAGTTAAGTGAATGGGACAAAGGAGGGATGGATCAATACCAGGAAGGTGAAGTTACTATACCTAGGTCTTAAAAGGTACATTGAAAATTTGTGAATATATGAGATAAGAAAATAGGAGGCATTGTAGGCAGAAGGAACAAAATGTGTAAAGGTACACAGGGAACAACATGAAATTTCAGAAAACAACTAATTCAATATGTCAGTCAATCATAGTGGTTGCTACCATTTATTGAGTCTCTGTGAGAATAACTGTATTAAATTGCTTTTATTTATTTTTTATAATTCAACATATTCTAGTCTGTAAACACATTCTTTTCTAAGAAATAACATTCTGTGGAATTTTTAAGAGTGCTGCAGATCTTTTTTTTAGACTTCTTTAAAAAGTAGCATGAGATTTAGATAGCACTTTATAGAGGAAACATTTTATAAACCCTTTAGTGTTTCCCTCTCTCATCCCCAAAGCCTCCAAAAGTTATTTAAGTCCTTCTTATTCTCTTGCCTCTATTGTCTCATGGCTATGTTGTCACTATCTGAGTCATTCTAGACACAGAATGTCCTGAAAGAAGATGGCTACCTGGACTCAATTCTTCCCCCATCTGCTAATGAGACCTTCTAAAAGCACCACAGGACCTTATCAACCCACAGAACCTGTGGAGGACCCATTCTACTTGCTGAAACAAGCTGAGTCTTTGGAAATGAGGTTTCATTTCTTATTCTGCTCTACAAAAGGAATCAGTCCATTATCTAAATTCTGTACAGCAAGAATGAGCTCCTGAGTGCATATAACATGCAGAAGGCGTATTCCTTTGAAAAAGGCATAGAGGTGGGAGAAGGGAGAGAGATTGTAATTACTTGGGCATCAATATTTTTATTTCTATTATAATAAGTTATAACGGTGATAAAGACAGATTACATCTATTGAGCTGTATGTATTAGGCATTCTTCCCAGGGCTTTGCTTCTGTTAGTTAACTCAGTTCTGGGCTGGGGTATGACTGAAGAGGTGGATCATTTGCTTAGCAAGTACAAATCCCTGAGTTCAAACCCTAGTACCTCAAAAATATAAAAACCACAAAACACATTAAAGCCCCATAATTAAATTCTAAGAATGATCCTGAGTTAAGTTCTGCCCCCTCTTACACATGAACAAACAGCAAAGTTAAGTAACTTCATACCACACATGTGGCAAGTGAGAGTAAGACCAATGCAGCCTTGGTCCAGAGTCCTTACTGTTAAATATTTACCTACTTTGCTTAACCTTTAAGACAATTCCAGGTGGTTAATACTATCATTTTCATTTTAATAATTAGAAAACTGAAGCATATTCATAAGTAGAGTCAACACAGGTAGTGAATTACAGAGGAAGGATTCAAGGCCATAATTTTCCTTTTCCAAATTCCATGCTATGGAATAAATGTTTAGGTCCAACAAAACTTCATATATTGAAATCTAACCCAGTGGGATAGCATTGAGGAGTGAAAGAAACATGTAGGGGCTAGTTAGGTTATGAGTTTGGAGCCCTCATGAATGGGAACAGTGACTTGTGAGAAGTAGTCAGAGAGATAGACTGTTGTCTTCTTGTCTTATAAGGATACAGGAAGCCAGTAGTCTAACAGTCAGAATAGTGTCCTCACCAATATTCCCTGGCACCATAATCTTGGACTTTCAGCCTCTAGAAATGTGAGATATAAGTTTCTGTTGTTTTTAAACTACCCAGCCCAAGGTACTTTGTTATATCAGCCTGAACTAAGATGCTATGCATCCCTGATCAGACTGATGGTATAAACTAATGATCTGTGAACCATGCTGAATTTAGGCTCAGTGAGGAGTGGAATTGCTATTATCAAAGTTTTCCAGGCATTGTGGATATAAAATAGCAATCATAATGCCCTCCATACTCTATTAAGACTAGGTGCACCATGATGAGAGAAGAATGTGAAGAAATAGGTAAGTTTCAGATTTTCAAGCATCTTGTCCATCATGCTAAGGAGTTTTGGTTTAATCTAAATCTAACAGGGAGATGTTAAAATCATTTAATCTGGAAAATAAAATGATCAGGCTGTGTTTTGGATAAATCTCACAAAAGAAGGATAAAACTACTGGGGTTGGTTCATGCTGACTCTTTGCTTTTGCATCCATGGAGTGGATATACTACCTGTTACCTAATTTAAATAGCCTCAATGATTCCTGATATGAAATAATTTGAGATTTTATCAGTTGCTTTTTTGTGTGTGGTTCTGGCTGTGGCCTCATGCATGCTAGGCAAGCACTTTACCACTGGGTTACACCCCAGTCCCAATGTGGGACTTTGCTGAAGCAAGAACTTGAATCCTATACCATATTGGAAGCAACCAGTGAGAAAGTTTGTATTCTTTTAGTAAATATGGTCTAACTCTGTATCTTGCATCAAGGATCTGTCTCCAGTATTAGAATCTTCACAAATCACATCACAATTGTGATAACACAATATATTTTGCTTACGTTTTCTTAGATCTGATTGATTTTTGAGTTCATCAGCCTTCTCATAACTGTATGTAATTTAAATAAGGCTTTACATTTTCATTGCACCTCATCATTTTTAAATTTATATTTTCATCATTAATTTTTTCCCCAAAACAGTCCTGAATTAGGCAATAATAGTACACAGGTCTTAAAAGTTTGGAAAAGTAAAGCAACCAATGGGAAAACAAATGGCTCAGAAATCATAAAGCCAAAATAAGAATCCTTAGGGTGGGGGAGGCAAGGTGATAAAACAGAAATGTTGTATATCTTTATTGTAATGACAGTTTTACATTTGTGAAAATTCACTAAATTGAAACTTTAAATGGATTCACTCCATCCAATGTAAACTATATTTTAATAAATTTTATTTTTAAAAAGACATCATGGTTCATAAGCTTAATATGGAGATATTTGTTTAAAGTCTAATCTACTTTATTTTGGACTTTACCAAAAGTGGAGCAAAATAAAAATTGCTTTTTGAAAATTCTAGATTTTTACATTAATTTAAATTCCAAAATTCTTCACAATGCAGTCTTATATTACTTTTTCAGCCTAACTCTCACTCTTCTACCCATTTCTCTTTTTATTAACCCCTACATAAACTTTCTGCTACATCTGAGCTACTTCACCAGATATTCTCTGAATCAGAAGTATGGCCCTGTGCTTTGGCTTATGTCCAATTCTGCCTGCAGAGCCCATGTACCATTCTTCATACATACCAAAATTCTTTATATCCTCCTTTCTCATTCCTGTCTTCAAGACTCTTCTGATAGTTTTGCCATGAGAACTTTTCCTTTAATTTGTATAATGTATTGATTTTTGTTAATCAAACACTTAATGCTTTCCTCAATCACACCTCTTGAGTGCCTTCTATATGCTAGGGATTTTGTAAACATGTGTTTGCAATGCCTTTTCTTGTCAAACTATGCAAATTACAAATTCTTTGGTCTTATGAACAATTATATTCTTAATATTTCAAGTCTACATTAAATAATGGGGATCCACTAAAGACTATATGATATGGTTCAGAGAGCCCTGAAAAGGCTGTCTGTGTGCAGGACTCAAACTCACTAGATGAGAAAGTTGGAGCACAATTAACTTTTCTTAACTTTAATCTACATTTGAAGTGGGAAATATATATTAATTATGCTATTCAATTCTGAGAATCTAACAAAGCAGTGTGTAAGTGCATTAGAAATTATTTCTGCAATTAGGGTATAATCCTGTGCTGATCTTCTCCTCAACTATTACTGCTTCTTTAGGTGTTCAACAAGTTAGTCCTGTATTAAATAGTGTACCATTACATTAATTCATACATAATTCATCACATAGAAAAGCTGATGTTCTATTGTATACAATAATTTATACAGTAAACCTCATCTCATGCATTCCAGATGATTTAATAGAACTGGCCGAGCTAAAAAGAATTTTAAAGGCTAGAACAAAATTTGGATGATTGACAACTTTTGTTTTTCAGCATTAAAACTGAAATCTTGATCAAGGAATTTACCCTGGGCAGAGCTCAGGGTGTGATTCAAGAAGTAGAGTGCCTGCTTAGCCAGTAGGAGCAGCTGAGTTCAAACCCAGCAAACTTCCCAAAATGCATTTACCCTGGCTGGCTAAAGATTTTGTAATACAACTATCTGTGCATAATTAAACTGTTGACAGAGATTTTTGTTAACCTGTTTTTGTAGATTAATACTAGGTAATGGAACAAATATAATCAAAAGTTTATAAATTATACTATACGTACTTTTAACTTTTGGGCTTAAAACTACTCTCTTCTAATTTAGTTTTATAAATATAAAGTATATTGTAGAGTTGACTAATGTGTACTAATTCTCAGGATACTTCAGGAGCTTGGTATTTTGTTTTCTAGTTTATGCTTTTAAGCTATTTGTGCTAATTTTATCTTTTAAAATAGATAATTCATATTTGAACTTACTAGGTGTTTCACTAGCTATGCTATTGCTTACCAGATATTACTTACATAGTGCTCCAAGCTTAAGCTTAGCATGTTCTTCAGCAAATTCTCTCCATTAATTAATGAGCCATTTAACTCAGTCAAATGAAAGATCTAAATTCTGCATATGAGAGAAAATATGTGGTATTTGGCTTTATGAGTCTGTTAAATTTTGCTTAATATGTTGGTCTACAGTTCCACCCATTTTCCTACAAATGGCAAAATTTCAGTCTTCCTTATGGCTGACTAGTAGTGCAGTATCTATTCATCAGTTAATGAGCACCTAGGGTGATTCCAAAATCTATACCTTTTAACAGTGGGAACATGTTACCCAGGCAGAACAATGAGAAAGAAGATTCTCCCTCAGATCAGGTACAAGATGATTCATTCTGCCTAATAAATCTGTACGAGTATGAGATTCCTTTCTGGACATGAGGATGTCCTGAATTTGTAAAGGAACTTTGAAAGAATAAGAACACTACTGTACCTTCCAAGAGACCCCACTTAAGTCCTCATATGGCTGTTGACCATTAGTGAGAACATAAGCAGTCCATTTTTCTGTTTTTCTCGCTTACAACTAGGAATAGTAATATTTATCCTTCTCATCACAAAGGACTGCTCTGATGATCAAAATGGATCATATGCATGTTAAAAAGTATAAAATACTTTATAGACATGAAAATCATAGTTTTCTGCTTCTATCTCCTCAAGAAAAGTAAAGAATGATATTGAGGACAAAGGATATGAAAGAGTAGCTGAGGTTATGATTCCT
This sequence comes from Castor canadensis, assembly GCF_047511655.1. Lineage (NCBI taxonomy): Eukaryota > Metazoa > Chordata > Mammalia > Rodentia > Castoridae > Castor > Castor canadensis. The sequence goes on along the minus strand of NC_133392.1, from coordinate 101,189,395 downwards.
TAGATGGGATTTTTAGAGAATATAGATTTAAAATATTATTATCACTCCATTTAAATTTAATAAACATTTATTAAGAACCTATAATATGCACAGAACACTATGATGGCTCCTCAGAGAATACTAGGTTATTTAGTATGCCTCCTTTATGAAAGAAGCTTAAAAACTAAATGAAAGAAATACTGTGCAATTGGAAAAATGTAAGTAAATTCTTGGAAATAGAGGCATAAGTGTGGAGACATTTTGATCCGAGTCAGAAGGATAAGAGCTGAGTAGAGAAAGAACAATGGTAACAATCATACCAGTTAAGGTTACTAAGGAAAGAGTTTTGAAGTATGAATGGATACATTGGAGGATGAACAGGAGAAATACAAGAGGGGATATAATGAGAAATTAAGGACATTAGGGCAAGAATAGATGCCCCCGACTACTTTGTTGTGTACTTTTGCCAATCACCCTAGCAAAATGCTAATACTTGGGTCTTAATATTTGAATTTTCAAGTCCATTCTCATTTCATTAGGCCCGTTCCATCAAACTTTACAATTCAGCGTCTCTGAGGATGTCTGGCGCCTCTCTACTGCCTAGAAAATGTTCAGAGCAATGGCATCTAAATTAGATGTTACTTTGATCAACTGGCTCTGAGCTCAATAAAATGTTTCCTTCATGCTCTGTCATCCCACAAAACAAATATATATCAACAAAAAATTACTCGTGAAGAGAATATTAAAGAAGTGAAGCTGAAAACAATTTCTAAAATCATATTGCCTAAAAGCTATTGAAGGATTTCTTGGAAATTTTTTGAGAGGGATGTGTATCTATACGCTTGTGATTGAATTCATGTACATGCTGAAGTTTGAGAATGAGATAAGCAGTTGAAATGCAAAATCAAAATGTTTGTGTTCTCTATCAAATAGTTTATGGGAGTCTTTCCACCTTTCATTGATGTGGATAAGCAATTATGGAACCTTCCTAGGAGAGAGTTTAGTTCAATCCTCTAAAACCAAAATATGGATAAATGCCATTGTACTTACAATTGGTGCCACTTTCACTAAAATGTTATTTTGTTTAGGATTCCATAATTAAATAATTTGGACTTAAATTATTCAAAACAATGCCTTCACAGTTCACCTAAAATCTTGCTACTGAAGCAGTGTTGCAGTATCAGTCAGGATAGGTCATGCTGCAGTAACAAGTCACCCCCAGGTTTCAGTGGCTACAGCTACAAAGAGTTTTGCACTGCTATGACAAGTGCACTAAAAGTCAGCTGCAGCTTTGCTTCACATCAACCTCACCTGGGCTTACAGAATGACCACCATTCACTATTGTAGAAAACAGAAGCAGAGGTAGAAACTTTCTCTTTTGGACCTAAATATTTGCCCTGAAACAAAAATACGTTTCATTGTTGGAGTAAGTTCAGCTTACGGTCATATCATATATTTTTTCAGACATCTGACCAATTTTATTAATAAAAAATTTCAGATTTTTAGCAGCCTCATGAAATAATTTTTTACCAAACTTTTGAAACAATAAGATTATACTTACTTTTAAAAGGTCTTTTTTATTTGCTCTTTTTTTTTATTACTGTGCTGGGTGGGTACATTTGAGTATTCACATAAGTTCTTAAAATGTATCGAATATATCATACTTGAATTCACTACCTCACTGTTCCCTTTCATCCTACCTCCCCTGATTCCTGGAACAGTTTCAACAGGTATCATTTTTGCATTTACTTACATGTGTATCATTATTTGCATCACTTCTCCCCGTGTCACCTCCCCCTTCCCTGCCTCCTGACAGAAACAGTTCTGCCCTCCAGTTCTCCGATTTTGTAGAAGAAAAACCATAAAAGATAATTAGAGAAACATGGCTTTTTTGCTAGTTTGAGATAAAGATAGCTATACAGGGAGATTCTTTGTGTTGTTTCCATGCATGCATATATGTATTGCAAGGCACATTGGTTCGTCTCTACCAGGGCTCTTCACTACTCCCTAGTCCCCTTTCCATAGAGGCCTCATCCAGTTTAAGATTATTATATTTGTTCCTATACAGTGTGCACACCAACTACATTCAAGTTTTTGTTTCCTTCCCTTGCCCTATCCCTTTCGTGGGCAGTCTCTCCTTAGTGTGACCCATGTCCAATAATATTGCTGCATTTGTTTTAGGTCTATAATCTGCATATGAGGGAGAACATGCAACTTTTGGTCTTCTGGGCCTGACTAACTTAGCTTAAGATGATGTTCTCCAGTTCCATTCATTTACCAGCATATGACAAAATTTCATTCTTCTTTGTGGCTGAGTAAACTTTCATTGTGCATAAATACTACATTTTCTTAATCCATTCATCAGTAGTGGGGCATCTTGGCTATTTCCATAACTTGGCTATTGTGAATAGTGCTGCAATAAACATGGGTGTGCAGATGCCTTTAGAATAACCTGAGTTGCATTCCTTTGGGTAGATCCATAGGAGTGGTATCGCTGGATCATATGGCAGATATATTTTTAGTTTTTTAAGAAGCCTCCATATTGTTTTCCAAAGTGGTTGTACTACTTTACATTCCCACCAGCAATGTGTGAAGGTTCCTTTTCCCTGCATCCTTGCCAACATTTGCTCTTTTTTTTGCAACACTGATTTAGCCTACAAAACACATTAACTATCATATGACCTATATTTTCAGCTTTGGGTCATGTTCTTACTTGCATTAATTTGTATACAAGAGGTGCATTTCTTCAATCTTGCTAGAAAATAAATTTTTCTTTGGAGCTAAATCAGTTCACAGCTTCTTCCAAGCTTCAAAGCCAACACTTCAATCACTTTAATCTCAGTTCTAAGCTCCAGTATCATCTTCTTCATGATTAGTCTCAAGATGCCAAGATTTTCTAAAATCGCTAAGTATACAACTAAGACTTGAACTTTCTCCATAGATTAGATTAAGGTAATTAAGAGGTTTAATATAGATTCTAAATCTTATAAGACCAAAATGAGCACAGTTATAGAACAGATATAAATAGGGAAATGTTAGTAAAATAGGAATTCCATAGTGATGAGCTGAGTTAGTGGTCAAGTGGATATGATTAGTAGGAAATAAAAAGTCAATTTAATCTGAAAATATTTTCTCTGATTCCAACATACTCCAATCTTTTAGAAAAGTTATTAAGCATTTTCTTTAGCATCAGGCTCTTGGGATAGAGAAAAAACATAAAATAAGTCCACTTTTAAAGAATAGATTGCCAGTATGGGATGAGTGGCAGATACATCAAGGGACATATTTAGCCATGGTCAGAGGTGATGAGACAGAAGTGTGCTTCAGCTAGTTGGGCCAGAAACCTAACAGTCAATTCTTCCTGAGTAGAGAGGGCAAGTTTCAGAGAAAGGCAATAAAAAAAGTTTCAAAAGAAGAACAGAGGTTCTCTGATAGCAGAACACAATGGACTACCAATCATCATGTACTTGTTTACATTTGGCTTACATAATAATAATGGAATTCCATAAGGATCTCTGTTCTTGAATATTTCACTGACTCACACTTCAACATTTAGTTTTTGATACTTTACTACTCCCTGAACTATTCACTTTAGATCCTACCTGTGGATACTCAGGGTGAATGCATTCATTGCCCCAAGGAAAGCAGACTTGAGGTGGCATAACTGACCCTAAAGGAGATGGCCAGGAGTGGAGAAAGTAATAGTAAGGAATTTAAACTAAAATCATACAGAGAAAAGAAACAAGCTAGAAAGTCACAAGCAGTCAAGGAGTCCAAAGGGTAGCCTGAGTCTCAAAGGAATAGACTAAGACAATGGTGAATCACCAGAGTAATAAGAAAGAACATAATCATCATTCTTAACAGCCTTGAATGGAACTGAAATTCCTCAACACCATGTTTAAAGAATCTAGCAAACCAGTTTAAGTTAGGAAATTTGGTTGCACAACTTTCTAAATCATTTATTAAACTATTAAATATTATTATTTTAAGAAAAATACCTGACATATAAGCAAAAAGAATGTATTATAAGAATACTGAAGAAGCTAGCATAATCAAAGGAAGTGCTGAATGAGCAACTTGTGATAAAGAGGAAGCAGACAGACCCAGAGACCATGATGGCAAGGATTTGTGGGTCATTGTTCTACAGTACTACATTTCCTTAGTATAACTGTGTGGGTCGAATGTCTTCCTCTGATTAATAAACTGTGGTTAGTAAATCAGGTTCATACAACTGAAAAGTAGAATTAGTGTAGATTAAATAAGGCAAGCAGTAGTTGTTATGCTTTCTAACAGTTAGTGATCAAATACAAATGTGAAAGTAATATTTTGTTGTAGGCAATAGCTACATCCAAGCTCAAAACTAAAGCAAATAAAGTGCCTAGTATGTCAGCCAAGAACCTCTTGGATGACTGAAATGAACAGAGTAGATTTCACTTATTCTCTTGCATTTTTGAGGTCAGTATTTGCTTCAAAAACTCACTGAAGAAAGGCAGTTTATGGCATAAGTTTAAACTATCCAGTTACTTTATGGGGTGGGACAATGGCATTGATAGATACCTGGTTTCTCTATGTTTCAAATACTTGAAAAAGTACTGCATACAGAGGATTTTATAAGTATTACTTAGTTAATTTGAAAAATAAATAAGTAAGTAACTCATAATTGGCAGAGATTTCTAGAACAAAGCAGCCTCTCTTACAGGACAACTTTCAAAATGGTTGGCATAAGATGAAATAAACCTCATGATTATGTACAGGAAGTTACATGGTCCTGTATTAGGAAGCATATAAGGGGAAGTCAGGGTATCTTCTAAGATATAACAGGTCCCCTCAATCAGAGGCTAAAATGCTGATGTACAGAGCAAGCAATCATTGTAAAGTCAGTTGCATGACAGATTATTCCTTATTATTACATTTTCATTTGCCTAGGGTTTTATTCTACAAAAAGTTCTTGTTGAAAATCCAATAAGATTATTTAGTTAGTTAACATCCTTTACATGGCTGTAGTATATATTTGACTCTGTTTCTATAGTTTATCAGCTGCTGGGTCTCAGGCACAAGAACTTTTGCAACACAACACAATAAATAATGGCCAAAATAAGCTAGATCAAACTTAATAAGCTAAAATGTTCAGGTTTTGCTTCTATACAACCTCTTATGACTTTGGAGTTTAATTCTCAACACATCTTAAAGAGAGACCAATTTTCATTATTCTCACAGTAAGTTTATTAGAGATGCAAAGAATCTAAAGAAATTAAGCCATTTTCCCTGCAGTATGAGACTAGTAGGGCTGAAATCAAAGAGAATCCTACTCAGAATTCAAAGGTTGTGCAAATCAACACTACCTTTAAACTTTGTCCTCCATCAGGGTCAAATTTTTCCATCTGTGGGAACCCTTCTTACTAAACTTCTTACAAAATTCAGCTAAAGTAATGGAATATAACTATAGAGAGATCCTTTCATTTCATGCACTGCAGTAAAGTCAGTCATCATTTGTATAAATTGTTTCCTTGACCTCACCATTGCTTTTGTAAGTACCCTCAAAGTTGGTTCTCCCATAAGACACAGGAATCTCAATAACTACTAAACAACAAGGAATATTTGCCCCATGAAATATTTCTCAAAAGAGTTTCATGATCCTCTTTATAGTATGGGAATTTTAGAAACTTGGAAATTGAAATGGATTATAAGTATTGAATAAAGAAACTCATTTAACTCTTTGTCAAAGGTATTGATCACAAAATCCTTTCATATAGAATATATTTTGATAAACAAACTTCACGCTTTGAATAATGTCATCGTGGAGGAGTAGTAACGCAGATGGTGCAGTAACTGGAAGATATTGGTTATGAAGTGATTAGGAAGACACATTTTAAGGATGATACACTTGAAGTGAGTCTCCCTGTACCACCAACAATAAAGCTCCCCCACATACCAGACCTATTGGCCCATTATGTCTCAGAGTGAAGCAGAATCTCAGCTGAGCTGGTGTGGGTTCAAGTGAAACTAAACAATCTCTATAGCCTTTCTCAGAGCCTAAGACATAGAATGCATATGTTGCTAGCAGCGCTACTGTAGAACAGACTTGTATGATTTTCCTATTGAGAAAATAAAAGAGAAGTTCAACAGGATATCTGATCAATGATTTCAGTACTGTGTCCCACAGTCGGAAGCCACAACTGTAGTTTGTCAGCAACTTAACAGAGAGAATGACTTAGAAAAAGAAGAAAAGGAGAGGAAGAAAAGGAAAAGGGGATATGGAGGAGTTTAAGAAAAAGTAAAGGAAAAAGAAAAATCTTAAAACAAGACCTTCAAGAAAACTTTCATCATCTTGATCTTAGAAATAAGTATAGATGTTTTGGTTGAACAGTTGGAACATTAAAAAATAGTCTTCCCAACATTGCTATGGGTCCGTTCACCCCAGGAAAGCTCAGACAGGAAGTTTATTAACACTGTTGAGGTTTTGGTGCACTACTAAGGCTGAAGAAAACACTTCCACCCTGTAGTGATAATTGTTTAGTTAAGAGGTTAATTTATAAGTGAGATCACACTAACACAGATAGCTTGAAGAAGGGCTTTTAGTCAGAGTTACATATGTCTAATAAGCAATGTACTCATCTTGTGGGTTACTCATCTTTAGAGACAGGTGTCCCATTCTACCATATAACAGCTGTGTAACACCAAAGCATTACATAGCTATTCTAGATTCGTACAGCCATGAGGTAAATAGGTAAAAGGATATATTTGGAGTCAAATAATACAGCATATGATCTAGGTGACTTACACCATACTCCTGACCTTGCCTTTAAAAACCTTGGGTTGACTTCATGGCAGACATGAGACACCAGTACATTAGCTGTTAGATTCCAGCATGGTTACTCTGTCAGTGTTAAAAGAATGTCTTTTTCATGACCATAGTCTATATTGTGCCCATGATTTCTTTGAATTATTCACTCAATTCATTAGAAATTTCTATTTTTGTCTTTAGAATGAAATGGGCACAGAATGCCATGATTGTCTTATATAGTCCTCATTGCTACATCTCTCACCCAAGTCATCATCAGCTTTCTCCTGGATTTCTTCAGTAACTTCTTAAGAATTTCTCTCATTTCATGTTTCTTGTCATTTTTACCCTCACAGTCCATTTTCTACAAAACAAAACCAAATCAAGTTTTTAATATTAACTCATGTCTCTTTGTTTTCATTAGCTTCCTATTAAAGTAAAACTCATTGGTATATCCTAGAATCTCACACTATCTTTCTGCCGGTTTGAGTACAACTCCTACACTGTCACACATGTCCGCTGCATTCTAGCCACCCTGGCCTTCATTGTGTGCCTGTGACACACTACGTTGAATTTTCTCCAAATTTCTACCCTACTTCCTAAATTACGCTTATGTGAAAGTCTCCTAATCTTTTAGCCCTATCTTTTTCTTCTTATCATTTAGATCCTCTTCAAAATTTATCTCCTCAGAGAACTTTCTTCTAATCAACACTACATTCATCCCTATCTGTAACTCTTCCCATGTTTATATTCTTTGTTTGTAGTAATACTACCCAATGGAAAAAAGACAAAAGACTTCATGAGTACAGGTACCTTGTCTGCTTATCCAGCAATGTATTTCAGTTTCTAGAAAGTGATATACACAAAGTAGGCATTCATAAAATGTTTTGTACATAAATAAATAAATAAATAAATAAAATATTATTCATTGTAATGCTCGTTTTGTCCCAATCTTGCAGCAACAGGAATTCTATAATTGCCATGTACTTCTAACAGGACTGTGCTATAGTCTCTGTTGTCCCCTCCTTGCATATGAGTGGCAGATACTCAGCAGAATCTAAAACTCCATGGTCTTCAATTATATGGTCCTGGGATTCAAGTGAAGTACCTATTTCTGGAATCAAAAGAGGTACATTGAGAAGGCATTTACAGAAGGGCTCCCCAAAACTCTTTTGATAATGCATAGATTTAGACTCTCTATTCCATTGTAGTGAATCATACACTTTTCACTTTTCACTTTGCAGGTAGAAAACATTCATCACAACTTTAACTAATACCCTTCCCTGGGAATTTGTGCAAATATCATTACTTCTACTATGCCCATTATTTATTGACTACTCTGTGTGAGATACTTGCCAGCAATATCATGTATACATTTTATTTAATCCTCACAACCTTATAAGATAGGCATTAATTCACATTTTACAGATGAGGAGACTCTGAGACTTAAGTAATCTGTCTAAGTTCATGTAGTTTAGGAATCAAATCCAGGTCTTCTTGATTCTAGAAAATATTTCAATTGTTATACTCATTTCTTCTATAATAAAAAATACAGTCTCAAGGGTTCTTTGGATCAAGACTAGAGACAAAAAAAGAAAAAAATAAGATTTTATGGGACTGGATCTTATCTTCCTTCTGATACTTGGCTACTTGATGAATATCAAGAGACAAATTGTAATGGTTCTTCTGTCAAGTTACCCTTAAAGTGTAAGACCTATACACAAAAAAGCACTGTACAATGTGTACATGATATAATACTGGTGACATGCCTACCTTCCAAATTAAAGGAGCCCAGATAAAAATAAGGTTTGGGGCATAACTGATACCTGAGCTATTTTCAAGGTTAATCTGTCTTTTCATTCCAAGGCAAATATATCCTAAATGGTGAACCAGTTTCACATTAGTGAAAGTTAAAGGGAGTATAGCACATCTGGACTCTGTTACTAAAATCCCAATCATTTAGCATGCAATGGCAAACATCTCAAATCCCCATTAAACAACTTTTAGAAGGCCATACTCTCTTCAAAATATCTTTAAAATAATGGGGGTCTTGCATGTTCAACTTCCAGCTCAGAATTTCTGCTTTCTTCCTTTTTCTACTTTCTTTCTTGAGAATAATTTTTATTTTAGTTCTGACATCTGACAAAGCCTGAGAATGTTTGCCATGTTCTCATCTTTCCCTTCTACTCATCAACACAAAACAAACTTTTTGCAGCAGATATAAGTTTGCAGCATGATTTTTACTGAAAGCACATGAATTACACACAGAAAATAAATTAAATTATATACAGCTGATTCTCATAATTCACAGTAGTTATGTTCTATAAAGTTTGCAGAAACATTAAATTATCAGTTCTGAACCATTGCTCCTAGAGGATAAAAAATGTTATATCCCTATGACCCACTAGTTACAACATTTCATCATCCAATTAATATATAACCTTGTTTTATGTGTGTTTCTGTTTAAAGACATCTTACTTAACATATAGTTGATTCATTAGCATTGCACTCACAGTTAACAGCACTATAACTAATGACTGATTTAAACTTATCCAAGTCATATATTTTCTTTTTAAGTCATATTACAGTCATTTTGTGCTTAGGAACACTAGTCAGCAATTTATCACTATGCTTGGGGACCATTTTAAATATCAAAATACAAGTGAAAAGTTACAGCACTAAATATTCTGTAAGAAAAGGATACTTATTTACAGCATGAAGTTTGAAACAAGAAGGGAAAGTAGCACCTTGTTCATTGAACTCAAGGTGGGACTGTACCATCCAATGACTTTCTCTTCTTTTTGCCACTCTGTACATATCTATAAATGACAAGAAAAGCAGCAGTAGTGTTGATTTAGAAGTTATAAATCTTAAGATGTAGGTAAAATCATGAATGGTGAATTCCCCTCTTGCAAAAAGGTCACCCATATTACACACTTCCTTACTTAAAATTACCAATGGCACTCTCTTGATGGCTTCCCTCATTCCCATAGCAAACTATCTTACCATCTTTCCATCTTATTTTCTTATTTCCCCAGATTGCCATCTGATCCAGTCTACTATGAGAACATGTCCAAGACATCATCAAGATATTCATCTAACAAATGATTACATGGTGCCAGCATTGACTCGTTTACTTTCCTATAACATATGGCATTAGTTTTCTAATGCAATACAAGCTACCACAAACTTAGAGATTTAGAACAGCACAGATTTGTTGACCTATAAGTCTGAATGCTGGAAATCAAAATCACATTCCCTCTAAAAAAGAAAAGAGTGGTCTAAAAGACCACACTCCCTCTAAAACCTATAGAAAATAATGCTTCCTATCATATTCCTAGCTGTATTGGTGCTTTTCTGGGAATCCTTGTCATTACTTAGCTTGAAATTGTAGCATTTATATCTCTGCCTTCACTGTCACATGGCACTCTCTTTCCATGTGTGTTTGCACCTTTGTGTTGTTTGTCTTTGTATAAGGACATCTCATATTGGATTAAAGGGTCAACCTGCTCTAGTGTGTCCTCATCACAAGTACTTATATCTGCTACAACCTTATTTCTAAATGAAGGTACATTTTAAGGGACTGGGGATTAGAAATTCAACATATCTTTTGGAGGCCACAATTCAACACACAATACCTATTTTACTGCCTTCAGTAGCAGCAACAATAATAATAAAACTATGCAACTACTTCCAGTCTATAAAATGCATGCTAGTATAGTCATAATAACAACTTTGCAATGTGATCATGGGTAATCTATTAAATCTTTTAAAATTGTAATCACTATATCTTCAAAACTTGCTTTAAATATCACATGAGATAATATATATGTAATACATAGAATAATACCTTGCATTTAGTGAGGGCTAAAATATATTATATTGCTTTTGGTGGAACTGGGGTTTGAACTTAGGGTTTTATGCTTGCAAAAGAAGCTCTCTACCACTTGAGCCACACTGTCAGTTCATTTTGCTCTTGTTATTTTGGAGATGGGATCTCATGAACTATTTGCCAGGTTTGGCTCAAACTGTGATCCTCCTGATCTCAACATCCCAGGTAGCTAGAATTACAGGCATGGGCCACTGCACCCAGCTAGTAAATATTACCTTTAATGATGTAACTTAAATTTACATGTATAAGTATTCTTGTGTCAATGTGTATATAAATGTACATATACATTTTCATTAGTATTTACCTAAAAATTTTGAAAAAAAAAAACTAATCAGAATACAAGGCAAAAAAGTAGACACACTCTTTCACAATTTAAGAAAATCACCTATATCACATCCTCATTTATATTTAAAGTTATTGTTCATGTTTGTGTGCAAATAATTCAAAAGAAGTTTGGAAGTTTTGTCTTTTTGCCAAGATGAAACTGAAAGGAAAGAAGGAAACTCCTGCCCCTCCCAGGGTTAAAGCCAAATTTGACTTCTTTTTTCTTTTTTCTTTTTTTTTTTCTTGGGGTGCTGGGAATCAGACTAAGGGCCTTGAATGTACTAGGCAAGTGCTCCACCAATGAGCTACATCCCAAACCCAAAACTAAGGCTTTGAAAACCAAGAAGACAATGCTGAAAGAGATATACATATTATTCTCCTTCAAGTACCCAGAGACAATGTGGCTCTGGAGGATGCCTAAAGACCCTCAGAACAGACTCCCACTTGCCCCTATAGAAACAAACTTGACCACTATGCCACCATCAAGTTCCCGTGCATTGAGTCTGCCATGAAGAAGATAGAACTCAACACACTTGTGGATTCATTGTGGATGTTAAGGCCAATAAGCACCAGATCAAGCAGAGCGTAAAGAAGCTCTATGACATTAATGTGACCAAAGTCAATAGCCAGATCAGACCTGATGGGAAGAAGAAGGCTCCTGAATATAATGTTTTATACATTGCCAACAAAATTGGGCTCATCTAAACTGAGTCCAGTTGCTAATTTTAAATACAAAATATTTTACCATAATAAAAATAAGTCAAGAAATTTGGCTTTTCATTGACTATTTAAAATATGAAATATTGATTATCCAATTATTAATAATTGGCTTTGATTCATTTATCAAAGGAAGACTGTGGCTGGCAAGCATCCAAGATGTTGTTTGAGACACTATAGTAGGAGGGTGAATATGGTGTAAATACTGTGTATTCATGTGTGCAATTGGGAAAACGATACCTGTTGAAGCTATTCCAGGAATGGGAGGAGATGGGGTATAAAAGAACATGGTGGAGGGGGTGAATCCAAGTATGATATATTTGATATATTGTGAGAACTTTTGTAAATGCCACATAGTACCCCTACCTAGCACAACAATAAAAAAAAGTGAAACATAAACTTGAAAAAGAAATCATGACACAGGTTACTCCAGAGGCACCTGTACACCCATGTTTTATTCACAATAGCCAAGTTATGGAAACAGCCAAGATGCCCCACCACTGATGAATGGATTAAGAAAATGTGGTATCTATACACAATGGAATTTTATGCAGCCATGAAGAAGAACGAAATGTTATCATTCGCTGGCAAATGGATGGAATTGGAGAACATCATTCTGAGTGAGGTTAGCCTGGCCCAAAAGACCAAAAATTGTATGTTCTCCCTCATATGTGGACATTAGATCAAGGGCAAACACAACAATGGGATTGGACTTTGAGCACATGATAAAAGCAAGAGCACACAAGGGAGGGGTGAGGATAGGTAAGACACCTAAAAAATTTGCTAGCATTTGTTGCCCTTAATGCAGAGAAACTAAAGCAGATACCTTAGGAGAAGGGGACCAGGAACTAGAGAAAAGTGAGATCAAAAAGAATTAACCTAGAAGGTAACACACACACACAGGAAATTAATGTGAGTCAACTCCCTGTATAGCTATCCTTATCTCAACCAGCAAAAACCCTTGTTCCTTTCTATTATTGCTTATACTCTCTCTACAACAAAATTAGAAATAAGGGCAAAATAGTTTCTGCTGGGTATTGAGGGGGTGGAGAGGGAGGGGGTGGAGTGGGTGGTAAGGGAGGGGGTAGGGGCAGGGGGGAGAAATGACCCAAGCCTTGTATGCACATATGAATAATAAAAAAAAAGAAAAAAAAGAAATCAGAGAACAGAAGGGTGGAACAGGCTCTGTGGCTGGGGAGAGGGCTGGTAGCAGTGGGAGTGGGGAGGATGTGGGGAAATGGTGTAGAAGGGTTATTATAGTGTAAATACTGTATACACATGTAAGCAAATGGAAAAATGAGACCTGTTGAAACTATTCCAAGAATTGGGGGAGCGGGAATTAAAGGAGAATGGGGAAAGGTGTGAATTCAAGTATGATATATTAGATATATTGTAAGAACTTTTGTGAAAGCCCCAATGTACCCCCAGCACAGCAATAAAAAAATAAATATAAATATTTAAAAAAAGATAGTGGCTACCTTGGAGCTGCCAATTCATGTCTCCTTCCTTTTGATGCCTCAAGCATGCTTCCTCTTCCATGAGATGTACCTGTGTTCAGATTAACAAGCACCTCCTTCCCACTTTTTTTATATTAGGTTATTTCTGCTTTTGCAACTAACAAGGCTTCAATGGGATAAAACTCAGTTAGGCCTTTCTGTTTGTTAGTCTCCTGAATAAGAAAGTAGAGCTACTTCCATGAGGCTGGAAGGATAGCTTTTCTTTGGTGCCCTTTAAAATTTCTCTGACAAAGACATGTTTTCTCTTATATGCAAAATCTAGACTTTGAAAACAAGGACATTAAGTAGAAGTGGAACTATTTAGGAAGAAAAAGGGGAGAAGAAGGAGACCAGTGGGAAGAGGGGGGTAAAGAAGCAAGCCTAGTGGGCAGGAAATATGATCAAAGTACATTATATACATGCACGAAAATGTCATGATGAAATTGTTTCTTAAAAATGTACAAAAATTTACTTAACTCGCAGAGATGATGCACACATGACTGAACAATCATATTTTAATCATGTGAGATATAAGATTACTCCTGATTACAAATGATTGATCTGAGTGGAGCGCCTTTCCACATCTCCAAATTTAATGAAAATATATACTCTTTTAAAAGAGCATTAATAAGCCTAGGTTAATCCTTTATTTCAGTACAACACAAGTAAAACTGCTTCCTGTGTGCTTCTGTTATATTTCTGTGTTCTTTCCCATGGTCTGCCTACTTGCTTCTACTTTCTGCTAGAGGCTAAAATACCTTAAAAACCTCCACAAAAAACCAACCCAAGTTCTCTCACTTTATGCTGACATAAGAGTAATGAGTTTTGGTTGTCATCACATTCTTGTTAAAATATAAACCTTATATTCTGTTTATCACTGTTATTTTCAGTGACATTTTTAAGGTTTCCTAAAATTTTATGTCAGATCTGACATACTTGCCTGGAGAATTTTATCTTCATAATGGTCAGGACTTGGTGTCTAAAATGCTGAGATCATGTTCCACTACAGATACATTTTCATTCAGTCATTTATACTTCACACATGTGTAGAAAATTTTCTGGAAGCAATGTTTGTGAGGGGCACTATCCCTTCCATGAAGAGCCCTGAAACTTAGTAGGGAAGATAAAATATGTACACATACTAATCATATTATGCTGGAAAGCAAAAGTACCTTAAAAGGGAGCATTCAGAGAATCAAGATATGGTTGCTTCTAAGTAAGGAAATTAGGAGGTATTTTGAGAAAAGATGAATAAGAATCTGTTAAACTAAATAACTATATTCATTCTTATATAGAGAGTATATCAACCACATCCATCTTCTTAGTTTCCTACTTTTACCTTACCCCTGTCGTTTGTGATCTCCCCCTAGTGTGACCAGTTTTTCATAAAATTGGTGTATTTGTATTAGGTTTATTCCACTTATGAGAGAGAACATGAGACATTTGGTCTTCTAAGCCTGGCTAACTTGAAACCACCATAAGAATAAGACTAAGGTAAACTGTTGCCTATTTTCATATGTACTACTCATGAATAGCACCCAGTGAATACATCTCCATTCTGAATCAAAATATTCTTTCAGCAGAAGCACTCACAAAAGAAAGGCTTGTCTTTAATTGAAGGAAATTTTTTTATACAAGAAGTACTAAGTGGGAAAAAAAATACGTTTAAGCACCAGCAAGCATTCATCAAGTCTGTCATTTCAGGTACATATTGTTTTCAAGTAATAAAAATATTCCACTAGATATTTTACAAATTTGCATTGAATACAAGCAAGATCTACAAGGTGGAAGATGGATAAGTCCCCACATTTATGTTATGCGAAATTAAATGTCTTTTGCCTCATGAAATCTGTGACATTTGAGAGCAATCAGAGGAATGGGTAGTTCCCTCCAAGCTGAAGCAAATTCTGGTGTATAAACTCATACAATAGCTAGGGTAGAATTAAATGAATCAATTTTTTATCCAAATAAGAGAAATATGGGAAGCTAATATTTACTCCACATTTTTTGTTTCTTCTGTCATCCTGTTTGAAAGAAAAACATCATACATATAGATGTACTCTTTTTGTTAGCTAGAGTCTTTCCTTATAAACACTTAATCCCTATTCTTCCTATTTGAGGCAGAAATATAGAACAGCTTCCCTCACCATTATGCTCTTCTACTGCTGGAAGTCAACAAACTAGACATGTAGAATCGAAAAGAGAATGAATTTGTTCAACTGAAGAAAGCAAGTATTTTTTTTTCCCTCTGGAAAATATCACCCTAACATTAGCAGGCCAGTTCACTCACCCTTGTGTGCATGCAACATGGATGTCTAGAGTGTTAGCTGGACTATGATCCAGGCTTGCAAATGTTGCTTACCACACAAAGGCACCCAGCTAAAGGACAAGAGGGGTTGACATCCATCCCATGAGTCAGATGCCAACACCTGCTTTTGGAATAAGGAACAGAACACTGTTTTTTTCCATACAAAAGCATAGTCCTCTCATAAATCCTGGGCCTGCAAGACTATATCCTCTTCAGCACATTTTTTCATTAACTTCTACAAAGGCACAGTGTGAGATAATGTTGACCTATAAACACGCACCAAAGAAAATTATTCAACATTATGTAAGTTGCAAAAAAACAGTAAGTCAACAGAGGACAAAGTCAGGATTGGAACCTTAGTCCCCACATTTACCCATGATACACCCAAACCTGAGGTGCACCTTAGAATCTTGATGATTTGACCTCTTCTCAGAATTGCAGCTGTGGGTATTGTCAGTCATCCTATTTGTGACAAAACTATAGCCAGAATAAATTGTCTTGGGTTTCCCATTTATTCTACAATGGTCCTTTCCAATTTCTAATCTTCTGAGCTATTAATCTATAAAGAATATTCTCCCCTTTCTATATTACTTAGCAGCATTTGTTATCTAGCCTTCAAATCTTAACACAGATGTCATATTTTTTGGAAAACTTCCATTTCCCTCAGGTAAGAAGCCCCTTTATCACCACCCTTGACTAGGTATTTTTAGAATAAAATAACAGCAACCATTGCATGTTTACTTATCCTCCTGCCTCAATTTAAGCATGTGTTGTTTAAATTCAGGGATATGTGGCTCATCGCTGTATATGTAGTACCTAACACAGTGCCTGGCACATAGTTGGGTTTTTATATGTATTTGTTGAAAGAATTCAGGAAGGAAGATACTCCAGGAGGAGTATTAATTAATGTTTTCTAGAGATAGGAAAATCATGTGTCATCAATAGATTATGAACTGAAAGAATGCCATGCTGGTTTCACAACATACTACTATATATATATCTAAGTTCTAGATCTTAAAGGCTTACCATGTTTCATGACCAATTGACAATCATCTTTTCAAAGTATATTTTTATCACCCCATGATTAATATTTTTAAAATTTTAAGAGAAACATGCTGGAAAATGAGCTAAAATTCTCAGAGAATAATTTTTATATAGTAAGCATTTTAACATTTCAATTTCACTACATGAATCACATTATTTCAGACCTTGCTAATTAATAAAGCATAATTATTCAGTCATAGACCAGGTGAAATTTACCTTGTGAGTTTCAAATATTAAAAAGCCAAGTTTTCAAAGCCAAAGAAGAGCATGAAAAGGGATTGCAAGGGAAATATTTATCTGATTTAAAATAATTATTTAAGCTCTAAGAACCATTTTTCTACATGAAAGTAATCAATAGTATAATTGTAATTCATTACCTTCTTCTTCTTAAAGCAGTTTCCTTAGCAGATTCTCTATGCAATTCTTTGTTAGCCTAGATTGGGTACCTGAAAGTAATGAATTTCATTTTTAAAAGGTATAATTTAGCTTTTAATTATTTCAAGCTATCCTTCAACATATTGTAAGTAGTTCTCAGTCTTTTCTCTGCAATCTGCATGAAAAATAATCATCTATCGGGTCACTCACTTATTTACTCAATGAACACTTATTGAAAGCCTACTATTTTCTAAATCCTATTCTAAACTCTATGAATACAGCAAAGGCCAAATAGACATAATCCATCTTTTCATAGAGCATATATTCCACTGTAGACAAAGCAAATAAACAGAGCAAAATGAAGGAGCTGGATGCACTATGATGAAAATGAGAGTGTAATGGGACGTGGAGTTAATTCAGGTTGAATAATCAGAAGTCATTTTTCTGAAGTCAAACTAAGACTGAGTATTAAGATTTACCCCACCATTCAAAAATCTAGGAAAAGCATTCAATTAGTTATGGAAAATAGTTAGTTCAAGGGTCTAGGTAGTGAGTACAGCAGAGAATATAATGAGATGGTAAGGTCAGAGATAGCAAAGCTTGATCATGTAAAGCTTTGTAAGCTAAGAGTTTGGGTTTTATTCTAAAGGTGATTGTGTGTTATTGGAGATTTTTAAGGAAGTGAGTGATGAAATGTGATTCCAAAGTTTCCTATGTGTACTGCATAGATACTGATCGAGCAGGGGCACAGGCAGGGAGAGAGGAAAAGAATGGAAACACTGAAATCAGTTAAGAAGCCATTTGAGATATCAAGGTCTGACTCGAAGGGAGCATTATTGATGAAACGATAAGACAGTTTTAGGTGATTTTGAAGAAAAAACCTGCACAATTTAGTGACAATCTATAGGTAATGATCGAGGCTATGAACTCATGTTTTGAGGTTGAGCTATTAAATACTTAACATTCACATAGATGGGAAAGACAAAGTAACAAATACATTGGGATGTCATTTTACTTGTTTACATGCAGATAAAATAAAGACCATCTTATATACATTATTTGAAATATTTTAGTTTATTATTAAGATAAAAGTCTAAAAGGTTAAAAAATGCCTTTAGGGAACAGGACTGATAAGTGTAAATGAGAAACTAGGAAAGTTTGTGATTAATTATGTACACTGAAAAAAATTCTGCTATAAATTGGATCATGAGAAGCATGCATGAAAATGCATGCTTCTTCAATTCCATAAATTGCAAAAATCTTGAGTGGTTCTAATAAAGTACTAGACACTTGGAAAAAAAGGATTCTGTTTTGAATACTTCAAAATTGAGGCATTAATTCCAGATAAGCCACATACAGCTTCGTCCAAAAGTTTAGACTGCAGATAAAAATTGAGAAGAAAATAATAGTCTTAGGATTCACCAGCAGAGAGATTGAATTCAAATGCATAAAACTGGATGGAATTATTTAAGACAAAAGAATAGATTTTGTAATTTAAAAATTCCTGGAAATAAGTTCCAAACTAGAGGTTTAGCGAAGGCGAAGGGAAGCACAGCAGAAGCAACGACGCAGGGAAATGAAAGCCAAAAGAATTTGGTACTGTGGAAGACAGA
Organism: Castor canadensis; assembly: GCF_047511655.1. Taxonomy (NCBI): domain Eukaryota; kingdom Metazoa; phylum Chordata; class Mammalia; order Rodentia; family Castoridae; genus Castor; species Castor canadensis. The sequence continues at coordinate 101,170,866 of NC_133392.1, read as the reverse complement.
AATAAAAACAGTTTCAAAAAGGAGAGTCATCCAGTCTATCAAATGTTATTTTAATCTAACAAAATGAGGAGTTGGAAGATATACTATTGACTTTGGGAAAATACTGGTTATTAGAGATCATGCTATTTATAGTTTTAGTAAAGCAATAACCATGAAAGTTCAATTAAAGCAACTTGAGGTAAGGAAGAAAAGTGAAGGCCTAGAAAGGACCTATATGGGACACTCCACAAATTTTGTTGTAAAGAATGAGCAGCAAAATGAGGATACAGGTGAGTGTGACATGACTTCAAAGAAGGGAAATTTTAAGGTTAGTAATATTAAGGTATGTTTGAATGCCAATGAAAATGTTCCAATTAGTACCAGCATTGGCAACACAGGAAAAAGTGGTTGAAGACTGAAACTTTTGAAAAGGATGAAAAGCAACAGGATCCATAGCACAAGGGGAAGGGATGACCTGTGATTGGAGCAGGATTTCTTTATCCATTGTTCAGAAGGGAAGGGATTACAAAGCAGATACTGACCAATAAACTAGTAAGATTAATACCAAGAATGATAGAGTATTCTCTCCTGATGGCTTCTATTGCTTTTTTTTTCTCCATGAAAAATGAGACAGAGACATCCATTAAGACTGAGAGTAGAGTAAGGGTGTGGGATATTTGAAGGAAAAGCTGAAGATAGTCACCTAGAGACAGGAAAAGAGAATTCATTAGGGCTGCCATGAAATATTAGGAGTCTATTTGAGTTTTGTGAACATGAATTTAAAAGGTTTTTCCCTCTTTTTTTGTTTTTCTTTCTTTTTTGCTATATTTATTTCTCTTTTCAATCAAGTTCAACTCCTCCAGAGAAGGCACCAAGCAGACAGGTGATTTGCTTGGACTGGGCTTTGCTGTATAAGAAGGCCAAGGAGAAACAGTAGTTGTAAAGGTGTGTCATTTTCGGAAGGTCAATATAACATATAAAAAATTTCCACTAGCAAGAGAGTATATATATATTTCTTTATTTACTTCTTTTCTTTCTTTCTTTCTTTTTTCTTTCCTTCCTTTCTCTTTCTTCCTTTTTTATCATTTTGTAACTCACAGAGGTACTTTTTAAAGTAGAGATTTGTTGAAGGATAACCAAAAATTTCCAACTATTATCATCATTTTATGCTTCAAATAAAGATCAAAGAGTGAGAAGTACCCAATCTCAGAATAAAAAGAAGCCCTGCAAATTGAATTGAATAGAATTGAATTCAATAGAGTTTTGGAAAACTCAAAATATTTTCTTCTTTTATTATTGGCAAGCAAAAAATTATTCATGTACAGCACAGTGTCACTAACAAGCATCTGGTGGTCACTGTTACACAGCATGGACAGCCAGCCATGTGCCCATGGAATATTGGGGAAATTGCATGATTGAGTACCTCTGAAAAATGAGATGCTCATCCATACATTGCAACAATAATCACTACCTCACACAGTTTCCATGAACATGGAATTTGATCACAGATATAAAACATGTTATATAGTGCTTGGAATATAAAACATTCTCTTATTATATTTGTTATCTTTTTTATTATCCTTTTATACCTTCTGTAAAGCTACTATTACAGAATCTTTTCATCCTTGTCTTTGGTATCTTTTGTAAAACGAATCAGGCTAAAAATGTCATTATGGTATTTAGCAATTCTGATGAAACAGGACAACTTTCTTGGCACTAAGATAAAAAACTTATATAACATAGCATACTTAACTAATTTACATTTGGTTCCAAATGGATCAGGGATATGTTTAATATTCAATTCAAAATTCTGGTTATATCATTACCTTATAATTGGTTTTAGTCATATAATTATTTCTAAAAACAAAATAGTGTAAGAAAAATAATATTTGCTTCTTATTATAGCTCAATTTTAATTTATGGCTATTTCCAAGAATTCCAAAGATTATTAGATAATCAAAGAACTTCTTGTTCAGATATCAGTCAGAAATCTAGTTAGTCTATGGTTGAGTATTGATATTCTCTTGAGTAAAAAAATCCTCAGAACCTTACAAAGTTAATCAACAAAATACAAAAAAAAACCCCAAATAATTATAAATTTATTTATTTATTTGTTTCTGAGTGGAGATTGGGACTTTTTATGTTGCCTTAAAATTGCAACTAAAACCTCAAAGTTTACTTAAGAAAGTCATCACAAACATGTCCTTAGGATTTAGTCAACTACCACCCCTACACAACTATTCTATCCTACCTATTCAAATAGAACCTTAGAGATAATTTGAGGAATTTCTTCAAATAGATGTCATCCATTTCTAGAAGGAATGCAGTATAGAGGAGGATTTCCACAGACAGCCAAGGTGATATTCCAACAGAACCCACTCCCAGAGATGGGTTGCCAACATGTTTGTGTTTTAAAATTTTTGGTATTTTCCAGCACCAACCAATTTTCCAACATTAACTGAGCATCAGCAACCCAGTTCAATTCTTATACTACCCAGAATGAGACAACAGCATACAGTTTAAGGGTTTAATTCCACAAGATTGTCCCTTCCTCAGATGCCAGCTGCAGATGAGATACCTAGGTTATCCATGTCTCTACCCAGTCAACTACAAGCTACTTTGTAGTTACCCACAATTTGTAGTTTGTAGTTATTGCAACTAGTTTGTAGCTGAGGTACCCACAGCTCCTTCTTCAAGCTCAGTGATTCACTATAACAACTTAGAGAACTCAGGGGAACGTTTTATTTATGATTATCACTTTACTGTAGAGGATACAACCAGGAGCACCCAAATGGAAGAAATTTACAGGATAAGGTATGGAAAGTACAGAGGAATGATGCCGAATTTCTGTGGCCTTTCTGGACACAACACTCTGCAACACATAACAATGTGTTTTCACTAAATCTGGAAGCCCTCTGACTCCATGATTCATAATAAATGGAGGTCATATAGTTTCTTAAGCATAATGAGTTAAGTCATTGGTCATTGTACACCGAACTCAATCTCCACCCTTTTTCCATATCCAAAGTTGAAGAAGGGGCAGGGATGAAAGCCGTAAACCTTTAGTGTCATTGTTGATTTACTGGAGACAAGCACATATTCTGAAGATACATGGATGATTCCCCCACCCAAAGAAGCTGCTTCATCAGCATCAGAAGACATTTTGCAAAAGTTTTAGGGTTTTCATACCAAGAACTAGCGACAGAGACCAAATGATTTTCTTTTTTATTATTATATCACACTGAAAGAAAGGGGAGCTGGCACCTTCCTCCCTTCGGATATTTGCTATGCAGTGACCTGATGATTGGTCCTCAGGCCACTTCCTGGAAGTGGCAGCTTTTGGCAAAACACACACATACATTGAGCTTTTCTTTTGTAATACTTACAAGATACTTTCTTAAGGGAATGGAAAGCTGCTAATGTAGCTCATTTGAGGACAGTGAATAAAGTTTATTCTTCAATAAATTGGTTATTTATTCAATCAATATGCAATTTTCTAATGCTTATCAAGACAAATACTGTTTTAGTTGTTTTGAATACAACTGCAAACAGAACAAAGTCTTTGCTCTGTTTGTGCAGTGTGCATTATAATGGTGAAGATAGTAAGGACATACATGTCAGTTTCAAAGGTAAATACCATAATGGCGGGGGGAGACAGAATAAGGGAGTAGGGTATTGAGATGCAGGGTTGGGCTCTTTCAGCAAAGCTTTCACTTGGAGCTTATATTTCAGTAGAGTTTTCAGTGAAATGTGAAAATAAGATGCAAATCCAGTGTACCTATTTTGCTATTTCTCAAAATAAGAATGAATACAGGGACTTTAAAATAAATAAAGAAGGAATTCAGGTTACAGTAATGATAGTAAAAAAAGTAGACAAGGAGAAACACAGAAAAGCAGTTTGGATAGTCTAATTATCCGATAAGGAGATCTTTTAACATTTTTCCAGCAACCTTTCTTTCTGTAGCAATCCAAACAAAAATGAAGAAAACTCATTCAATTTTCTAACTTTCACACAGGCTAATGGTTTATAAGAAGTTATTTTTTTTAAATCATGTAAACTATATGTCGTCTTCTAATCAATATGTGGAAATCAATGAACCAATGATGTCTAATGAAATTTGAGGGATGTAATGCTTCTCCTAGTTCTTTAAATGAGAAAGTTTGAATTACACGGATCAATAGACAACGATCCAAACTGCCCTTTCTGGCAGGCAGCCTGGCTAGGCAGCAGGAAACATGCAACTAAAGAGCTAGGTTATGCAGGCACTTGGTGGAATTGCTTTCTCCTTTAAAACCCGCAAAACGGTTTGCTCATCTATCTGTTATGACATTTCTCCTATTTGACTTGTAGTCAATTTTGGACTTGACTTTTGGCCATTACAGTACTGCCTGCTATTTTAGAACAAGAGTAGCACTTTAATCACTGTTTTGCTCCCTGCCCAGCAGGAAACTGCATATGTTAGTAATAAATAAGCATTTGTCTCACTTAATCTTTCTCAAATTCAAGTTTTAATAGATAGCATGTGTCTTTCTATACTATTATTTAAAGAGAACACCTTTATACCTTTTATGGTAGCTACATAAAAAGTAGCTAATAATTGGGGGACAAGGGCTACATATGGAGCTCAGTGGTAGAGTGCTTACTTAAGATGCACAAGGTGCTAGGTTTATTGCACACCACCACAAAATAATCATAATAATAATTTTGTGCTTTGCACTAGACAGAATTCTAAGATGACCACCAATGACCCATGCTCTATGCAACTCCCTAGCTTTTGAGTAAGGGAGGAACTTGTGATGTTGATGGAATATCACTGCCCTGATTAAGTTACCTTATATGGCACAGTTTACCTTACAAAAGAGATTATCCTAGGTGGGCCTGATTTAATCAGGTGAGCACTTAAAAGAGACTGAGCTCTTCCTGAAGAAACTGATTCTAAACAGGAGATCTTCCATAGTTCATTTTGAAGATGGAGGGAGACATATGATAAGGAATGTGAATAACTTTTAGTTGCTGAAAGGTATTGCCAGCTTATAGCCTGCAAGAAAATAGACACTTTGGGCTTATTATTACACAAGACTGAATTCTGCCATCAAAGTGAAGGAGCTTGGATGAGGACCCAAGCTCCAGATGCTAATACAACCCTGTTGACATACAGGTATCAATCTCTGACACCTGAGCAGAGGTCCCAGTTATACTACACCTAAATTTCTACTCTTCAAAAACTTTTTGCATAATTTTGAGTCATTAAGCATGTGGTAATTGTTACATGGCTCTTATTTTTTTCTTTTTGCATTTTTCTAGATATCTTTCCTTACTTAATTTTTTATTCTTTCATACAAACTTTTTAGAATCAATTTTTATAATTCCAAGAAACTAAAATGTGTGTTATGAATGAATTAACACAGGGACAACTGGTATCATTTTTTTATTTTGAGCATTTCTAGTTCAAGAACATGCTAATTTATTCTGCGTTTTATATCTACATTTATTGGACAGAGGAAAATATTTGTTGAGATAAATTGGAGTACCTATCATTTAGCATAGGTTTCTTTCTAAGAGACAGATGAGTTGTGAACACCACACAACTCATGGGTAGAAGTGCCATGTTCTTCCAGTGAAGCCTGACTCATGTCCTGTTTTATGTGCGTGGAACAGAACAAGGGGAAAAAAATAGAGGAGTAGGAGAAAGAAGAGAGTAGAAGGGTAAAGAATCCAGTTATTTCTCAGTAGCTGTCTCTAAGCACTAAAAGTGAAGCTCGTACCAGCTGCAGATGCTATGGAGGAATTCCTTGGTGCCATCCAGCTGAGGGGAACCTTGGGACACAGGGACTAAGGCACACCCATAATTTCAAAAGACATATGTAAAGGGTGACAGACCACCCTACCACCTTACCACATGCAAGTTTTCTTGGGCCTTGTATTAATTTTCCAGGGTTTTCTTAAAGTACTACAATCTGAGTACTACAAAAGCAACAACAAGTCTTTGTCTTACATTTCTGGAGGTTAGAAGTTCAATCAATGGGAACAAGTTTATTTTCTTCTGAGGACTAAGAGTAAATTTGTTCCCTCCTGTCTTCTGGCTGCCTGCAGGGGGCGGGGAGGTGGGAGGGGTAGAATGGGGTGCTTTGTTGGTAACTGGTATTCTCCTTTTGTCTTCTCTCATTGCATACCTGTCTCTGGGTCCAAATTCCACCCCCCATCTAATATTCCATCTAATACAGTCATATTAGATAGAGTACGTTCTCTGTTTCTAAGGTCACATTCACAGGTATTGGTTGTTACCAGTTCAGTGTCTTTCAGTGGCACACAGTGCAGTCCACAGTAGGCCTCCCCTGTGGTTTTTACAAAGATAAAAACATCGAGTAATATAAAAAATTATTTTCTAACTCTACTGCTTAATAACTAAGTCCTATGAGATTTTTTAAAAGAGGATATAAAAAATAATACAAAGTTAAACTTCCTTAAGCCTCAGGCTCTTTACAATGCTTACAAGAGAAGTTCAGCTTAAAAATGTAGAGGGCCATATTTACTTTTAAAAAAAGGGAAACAAAATAAAACAAACTCTGACTCATCAAATTCTTAGGAAGCAAAACCAAATATACAAGCTAAAATCCAAAGCTGCCAACTACCAAGATACTGAAAATAAAAGGCTTACTTTTATATTATTTGCAATACTTGAAGTTTGGATAGTATTTCAGAGTGAAGGTAGACTTGAATTTTTATGAGTCCTTTAGCATTTTTTTTATGAGTTTTCTTTCTTAAGTAAACCTTTACTGGTAGAAATTAAGATCTTACAAGATTTTAAATGGAACAAAAACAAAATCAAAAGCTAGTGATAGGATGGTTATAACCCTAGACATTAATGCTTAATTATTTGTTACCATATGCTAGTGATCCATTTATACCTCTTGTTCAGCTTTTTGAGAACAAACTTATCTCATTTGAAAATAATCAATTACTTTCCTGTCATGGTCCTCTTACATGTTGTTGGAAGAATTAAGTTTCCTGCAGGTATAGGACTGAGACCCACTTATTTTCCTGGCCATTGCCAAGCAACATTGTCTCTTACTTCTTCAAAGCAAGCAGTTTTAAATAATACAACCTAATTGTCTCAATCCATTTTTGTTGCTATAAATGAATAGCACTGACTGAGCCATTTATAAAGACAAAAGGTTTACTCACTTCAGTTATGGGGGCTTAGACATTCATTACTGGGCACCCACATCGGGTCCCTCTTCCTGATGGGGACACTCTGAAGATACATTGCCTATGTATTACTTAACATTCCAGCTCGGCTCTCTCCTTTTCTTATAAAGCCCTTGTGGCCCATTTTCTTATTATATCTTAATTACAAATTCCTAGAAAACAACTCAGCTGCTTCCAAATTATAATAGTTAGCATAAAAGTTACGGAAAAACCCATGCAACATAGAAAGAAAAAGGATGTCACTGTTCTTAAGCGATTCTGAAATCTAGGAAGGCCAACTCCATATGTTTTTCAGAGCTGAGAATAATCCTCTGTGACTTTACATTTACATCTAGATCAGCAGCTCCTGTTTCCTGCCTTTAGAATTTTGGGAGTCCAATCACCTTATTTCATTGCTTCTCTGCTACCCCTTTAGAAAAAAACTAGCAATGCTTTTTCTAATATAAACATTCTCAAAAACCTTGAGACATCTGTGCAAGTTATGAGAATTCACTGCATTAGGCAAGATGTTTCTGTTCAGATCTTTGGATTATTTTACCTCTGTTCCTGCATGATCCATGAGTCACACAACTAATCTCCAGGAATCCTCTTTGTGACTGAATAATATGACCTTCTGTTTCTCTTGAAATGCTGGCCAGATAGGCTCTTAGTTTTCTTCAGAACACACTTTTCTGACAGTGAGTCTCCAGATTTTAGAATCTTTTGCAATCTGGATAAGCTGAGAATTTCCAAAACCATCAACTAATGAAGTCTTGCTTTTGCTTAGTACTTCTTTCCTCAGGTTTTCTTTCTCTTGCTTTTTTTTTGGCAGTACTATAGTCTGAAATTAGGATGTCATGTTTACTAGGCAGGTGCTCTACTTCTAGAGTCATGACCCCAGCCCTCTTTGCTTTAGTTATTTTTCAGGTAGGGTCTTATCCTTTTGCATGTGGCCAACTTCAACCTATGATCTTCCTACCTATTCTTCCCCTTAGTTGGGATGACAGGTATATACTGCCATGCCCAGCTTGCTGATTGAGATGGGGTTTGGCTAACCTTTTGCCTGGACTGGCCTCTAACTGCAGTCCTCCTGATCACAACCTCCTGACCAGCTAGAATTACAGAAATGTGTCACTAAGCCTATCCCTTCATTTCACATTTTATTCTAAGCAGCGAGAAGAAACCAAGCCTTACTTTCAATGGTTTTCTTGGAAATCCCAACTATACACCAGAGTTCATCACTTACAAGGGTAGAACTCAATGTCAGTAAGTTTGCTGTCACATATAGTAATGATTTCCTTCCCTCTAGCTTCAAACACTATGTTATTTTATAGGATTTAAGGTTTCCTTTGAAACCAGGTGTGGTGATCATGCTTGTGATTCAAGTTACTGAGCAGGCAGAGATCAGGAGGATTGTAGTTTGAGGCCAGCCTGGGGGGGAAAAACTAGTGAGATAGCATCTCAACCAATAAGCTGGGGATAGTTGTGCAGGCTTGGAATCCTAGCTAATATAGGAAGCATAAATAGGGGGAACATGGTTCAGATCAGCCTAGGCAAAATGTGAGACCTATCAGAAAAATAACCAAAGGCAAAAGGTCTGGGGATATGTCTCAAGTGGTAGAGCAGTTGCCTAGTTGCCCTGAGTTCAGATACCAAAATCACCAAAAAAAAAAAAAAAAAAAAAAAGGATTCTTTTGCTTTTGAGATAGACTGATACTTAGGCAGATGATGGGCAGAATTTTCTGTTATTTATGGCTCCAAACAACAGAAGGCTGAAGATGGAGCCACATGGTAGTTGCAACTGGGGACAAGGGACCAACAAGCCATTGCTTTAGAGGGAAATTTATGTATAGCAAGTGGGGAGGAGCCTGCTAAGTTCGTGAACTACTTCCTATGAATGTCTATTTGAATAATTTCTTAGGTTCAGGGGAACAGGGACTGCTCCTAGTTGGCTCTGCATGATTAAGATTGATGCTTAGTGACACAGAGTTTAAGAGACTGTAAGTATGATTGGAGGGTAAAATTTAATCAGCTCCCAGGGGAAACTTACTGGCCTCAAGACAGGCCTCGAAACCACGCAAAGATAGCGAAAGAGAAGAGAGAGAAAGGAAGGAAGAGGAGGAGACCTCATGTTATCTGTGTTCATCATGTCTTTAACCCCTCAAAGTCTATTCAAGACAATCTAGAGTTTTGTTTTTTCTGTTTTGCTTCTTAAAAATTCTACCGGACTCCATTCATATGCTATTCTTAAGCTATTTCCAAACACAAGTGCATTCTAAACTAGATTTTTCTCCACTTAATCTACAATAGAAACCTATGTTAGATTTTTTTGTTGCTGTGACAAATACCTGAGGGAAACAACCCAAGGCAGAAAGGATTAATTTTGGCTCATAGTTGCATAGGCTTCAGTCTATGGTCAGCTATTGTCATTGTTATTAGGCCTGTGGTGAAGGAGAGCATTATCGTAGAGAGGGCATGGTAAAACAGCCTTTCTCACTCATCTGGCTGGGAAGCAGACAGAGAGGGAGAAGGGACCTGGGACAAGATATGTCTCCCAAGAACATGCAGGCAGTAAACACTTTTTCAAGTAGGCCCCATCTCTGGAAGAGATTAACATCTCCCAATAATGCGATCAAATTATGAATCCATCAATAGATTAATCCATGGTTAGGTCAGAGGTCTCACGATCCAATTGCCTCTCGATGATTGGATCCACCAGCTGTGGAGTAAATGTTCAGTACACGAGCCTTTGTGAGGACACTTCATATCCAAATGATAATGATGTGTCACCATAACCGTGGTATAGGCTAGCCCATTGTTGTTCATATTCCATTAATAGCTGCATCCTCGTTACCATTTCTTACTGAAATGTACTTAGGTATTTATGTTTTTCACTATTCTACATCATGCTGAAATTGACTTTTTCTTTTTCTTTTCTTGCTTCATTTATTTTTCTTAAAGATGGGGTTTTGCTATGTTGCTGCCCTGGATGACTTGAACTCCTGGGCTCAAATGATTCTCTTCCCAAGTAGCCCATACAGGCATACTAGTAGCATACTCCATACCCAGCTTATAACTGACAGTTTACTTATTTATTTTCCCTAAACCCTACATGATTTTGATTGATTAAGTCACAGAATTCAGGAAAATCTTTTCTGTAAGTATCTTTTTATGTTCTTTAATATAGTTTAAAGTTTTTCCCCAAACCATGTATATAACTTATTAGATTTGGGTTTAGATAGTTTAGAATTTTTGTTGTTCATTGAAAATAGTATTTTACCATTTGTTTTTCCAGTTGTTTCTCACCAGTCTAGTGGAATAACTATTTCTATACATTAATTTTTTTAAATTTTTTATTGTGCTGCAGGTACATTGTAGCATTAAATATATCATAGTTGAATTCACCCCTCCACCACTCTCCTTTACATTAATTTTATATCCAGTAATCATGACAACTCTTTTGTTAGTGCCAATAGTTTGTTGAATTCTATGGATTTCCATACAAATTATTACATTTTGTGAAAGTAGTAACAACTAAATTTCCTCCTTCTACAGTAGATGTTACTCAGTGTGCCTGTTCCTTACCAGAAGGTGCCTAAGAATTATACCCTCTCCCTCCAAGGGTGACCCATATCTAATGACTAATGTTCCCTTGCATAAAGATAGGATGAACTTCAATACAATGTGTACTCTAAGCACTTCCCAGGGTCTGTGTGACTAAACGTCTAATATAGTCTTTCTTAGCCCTCTTTTAAATTATTGTTACCTGAAGACTTTTTATAGAGAACTTCTTTTCTTAATAATCTACCACTAAGAATTTTTGGCACAACAGGAAGATTATCTATTTATGTACTGTGATCCTTTGAAAAGCTAAACACAATTATAATTTTCACCTCTCTCAACGATCAGTTTTTACTCCCTTGAAGGTAATAGTTCCCCATTGAAAATACACAATCTAAACTTCATTCTTGTCTAATTTCTTTCCTTTTTCTGTTCTGCTTCCCTCCCTCCCTGAGCACTATCAGTATATCCATTGCACAGGAACACTCATCTCAATCTCTCACTGTAGACAACATCACTTCATCTAAATCCTGTGCAGTTGTTGTAATGTACATTGCATGTTTTCCTTTTAATTGTATTTGTTGATTATTTATTTTTTGCCATATGTGGTTTTGAACTAGGGGGCTTTGTGCAGGTACAGCAGGTGCTCTCCATTTTAGTCATGCCCTGACCCTTTTTAGCTTTAGTTAGGTTTTGCATAGGAGCTGTCAGATTTTTGCCTGGCCAGCCTGGACTGCAATTGTCCTACTTATTCCTTCCATCTAGCTGGAATCACAGACTTGTACATCATGCCTGGCTTATTGATTGAGATGAGGTCTCATTAACTTTCCTGCCCATGCTGCCCACAGACCCCACACCTTCTGACTTCTGCCTCCAAAGTAGCTGGGATTACAGGTGATCACCATACCCAGCCTTATTTCTTAGTGCTATTGTGAAGAATTCTAAAATAATTTTATCAAAATAAAAAGCTCCTTATTGAAATTTGATTTTAATATTGCATTAATCCTACAATAAATCCTTGCACAAACTGACATTTTAACAATATTCAATGTTCTCATCCAGAAATATGGAACACTGCTTCATTTATTCAAGCTTTCTTTTGTGTCCCTCATTAAAATATCTCATGCATTCATTTTAAAGTTATTTCTATTTGCTGGTAAATGGATGGAATTGGAGAACATCATTCTGAGTGAGGTTAGCCTGGCCCAAAAGACCAAAAATCGTATGTTCTCCCTCATATGCTGACATTAAATCAAGGGCAAACACAACAAGAAAAAAAAGTTATTCCTAAATGTTTTACATTGTTTATTAATATGAAATGATATTAAAATATTATTTTTTCTGATTGTTTATTGTTCTTAGGAAAGTGATAGACATTTATCTTTATATATTTTTTCTGGGATATAATTAAGAGTAAAACCAGTACATTTTCAGATGATATGAAGACAAGTAGAATTGTTAACATTTTAAGAACAACTAAAGAATTCAAAGTTAACCAAGGCAGATGGAAATAAATAAAGATCAAAACTCAAGTATGCACCTAATAATTTCTTTAAATGAGAGAATAAGAGGAAAAACAAAAGAAGACAGAGTTGACATGAGATCATAGTGGTTCATAAGGTAAGCAGATGTGTAAGCTGTATAATGCTCACTAAGAACAAACAAGCTATGGTCAAGACATTAGTTTATGTTAAAAAATAAAAGGTCAAGGAAGGGCCTGTAAATAATCATCTTTCTTTATTCAGCACTAACTGGGCCCTATTATATATAATACCGACTTAACTGCACGCCAGTGTTTCTACTAATAATAATTTTTATAACATTTTATTTTCTTGTATTAAATGCTTTAAAATAATCAAACCATAAATGGTTGGAGCTGGTTAATAACTCATAAAATTCTTAGTTTGCATTCCTCATTTAAAAAATAAAGAAGTCCAGTTCCAATTAGGCTAAGCGAAGCTCCAACTAGGTAAAATTATTTCTTTTATTTTTTCAATTAGAGATATAAGAATTCATTCAATCCAAGGATCTGGGTTATTTTATAATTGCTTTTCTTCTTTTTATCCCATATCCAATCAGCGATCTCAGTGCTATTGTTTTTCATGTTCTATTTATCCTATTAGACCCCAGACACTGAGGGAGCTCAGTGATCACTGCCCTCATGCATTCATTCCCCAATATTTCCATGCAACTTCTATCAGATACTGACTGCACTAGCTTCATCAGAATAAATAGTTGTGAAATTCTGTTGTGTCTGCTACATGGAGTTCCTACTTGCTCCTTATTTGGATCCATCTCCAATTCATTTATTGGAATTGTTTTACAAAACAGAAATCCTATTATGATTTCTTTTGCTTAAAATTCCTCATTATCTTTCCATTATCCTGTGAGATTAACATTAACTTTTCTCTGTGTGTTCTCTCCTTACATTACAGGCCCCTTTCTTACTCATGTACCTTTTAAATCCAGTATCCCAATGATCCTGTGCTATAGTCACATAGAAATATTATTTCTAATGTGCACATAATGGGCATTTCATTCTGTAGCCATGAACTATTAGTCTCCTTTTCTCTAGCATATGCGCAGGAATGTGTAGATGTCATATGTGCCAGATTGCATGGTTGTCTCCTAGGCTGTGTTGTTATATGAAACATGAAGTCCCCTGCTGCTTTCAGCTCTAACTCTGGTTATCGTTTACTTTGAAGGGTGCAACCTGATGCCCCAGGTTGTGTCCAGCAAATGTATGCTCCTCTATATATCATGCTATTGCACTGCTAGCTATAAGAGAGGGTGATTTGGGATGGCCATTCTTTCCTTTATAAAACTGACCTTCAGTCACTGTAAATCACTACAAAAGATCTTAAGTTCCAGTTTACTGTAGCCTTGATAATTAGGATTAAAATAAATGTGAAACAAATCTAGACACTGGATAGATTTGTTCCTAGTATCCAAGAAAAATAAAATCCTTGGTTGTTCCTAGTCTTACTGTCCCATCCTGAAAGACTTTTCTCCCTCTTTTCAATACTTTCCACAGTGAGTACTCGCTTCACACTACTGCCTCCTCACTCTTCCCTCCCAGGAGACTCTAACTCATCACTAACAATTAAGTTGCTCTAGCCTTAGAAACATCAGTAGACTTCTGCATTAGAATCCTGGCTGTGATTCCATACAGGGCTGTGAGAAACTTTGGGGTATGCTTTAACACAGGATGTATATTTGTTTTTAAGATCTCAGTAACAGCCCAGAACTGTGGCTCATGCCTGTAATCCCAGCTACTTGGGAGGCAGAGATTAGAGAAATCATGGTCCAAGGCCAACCTGAACAAAAAGACCCCAACACAACCAACATGCCAGGCATGGTGGCTGTGTGCCTGTAAGGAGGTGTGCCTCAAGTGGTAGCGCTCTAGCCTTGAAAGTGCAAGACCTTGAGCTCAAATTGCAGTACCACCAAAAAAAGATCTCAATGACAGAATGAGATACCTAATTCTTCTGGTAGTTTTAGGGTGAGTAACTACTGAAACACACAGGTAGGGGATGTAGTTCAGTCGAAGAGCTCCTGCCAGGTATGTTCAATGCCCAGGTTTTGATCCCCAGCCCTGACACCCCTCCCACTACTCTTTATAATGGCATTAGAAATTAACATTCTAATTGCATAAAACCTCCTAAAAGCAACTTTTTTCTATGCAAAAAACCTGCGCTATTTTCTCTGGCCACAACATACAGAGAGCTGAGTATTTTAATGAAAAGCAAATTTACTTTCTCTTTTTCAGTCCCACTTAATACCCAGAAGATTATTGGATTTTTAAAAAGTGGGTCATTAAGATAACCTGACAAACATCGGAACCATGGTCCTATCTAGACGGTTAAATCACAAGAGTTGGACAGACGAGTGTTAATGAGATAAGAAAAGAGATTTTCCTTTTACTTAACATATTTTATATGTTCTTTCTCCTGCTAAAAATGCTGTCTCTTCATCCTCTACTGCCCTATGCAGTTACCCTATTGTCTCTCCTACATTTCTCATAATATCCCACACTTGCCTCTACTATAACTCATCACATTTCGTCACGCTTATTTCCATCTGTCCGTCTCTCCATGCAGCCTGTGGACTCCTATGAGGGTAAGAACTATATTGTATTCATCTTTGTCTTCTAGTACTTAGTCACAGTAGGTGTTTAATACATGTCTTGTAAATGAGAGAAGGAATAAATTCCTGAAGTTATATAAATTAACCACAAAGTACATAGAAAAAATTCAGAACTTATGATGCCAAGTCTAGTATTTTCCTCAATCATTACATAATTTAGTTTCCAAGTAGCAGTTAATTTCCAAATTACAGGCTTGACTTCTAAGCAATTTAATGAATTTTTCAAGATCATACCAATAATGTCAGAAATGCCATTATTTCAGTCTATGTTATGGTGCAGTTATGAGCTCAAAATTCCAATAAAACAACAAATATTTGTTTGTTGCTCCTGCTACAGGTGCACCATAAGTAAGGAGGGGAAGTGAAAGTTTCAACAACTTGACACTGTGGAAGTAGAGACTCCAGTGTCAGGAGAGTTTCTTATCTCTCTAACACACTTTCTCATGTCCTTGCCACTCAATTTCCTCCATTGTCAAGTTAACCACACTTCTTTGTTACTTCCTCTGTACTCCAAGAGAATACTACCACGGAATCTACATCAGATGATTTCTTAGGTAAAAACATTCTAGGGTCCACATCTCTTTGAATTCAGTCTTGTACCTCTAGAATACAATGCTATTCCAGGCACAGAGTAATTATTCTATAAAGATTTGAGTAAATGGACTTAAAGCCCTCTCCACTACTTCTGGGTTTTATTTCACAGGCATACATACTTGTGTACTTGGGAAAGTATGTTAATCTATAAGAAGCTTATAGCACATGCCTTACAAATTTGGTAAATGGATTGAATGAGAAAATATATTAAATGTTTATAAATAAAGGTTTCCCAGACCGTTATTATCTACCTGAAACCACAGCCCCTTCTTAAATAGTATATGAGAGACAGCTTCTTTTCAAAATTTCACATATTCTTACTTTGAAATATTCCTTCATTCTATAAGTCCTGATTTTTTTCAAGTAAGAAAGGGATAAACAAGTCATCACTGTACATCTGGAAAGATGGGGTGATTTATCTTTCTAAACTTTAAAAAATATATTTGTACCCTGAAAAGCAACAGTAAGAACATGACAAGTATAATGCACATGTATTCATTTACATAATGAGTATTTATTAACCATCTACTTTTGCTTATTAATCTAAATTATTTAGGGAAAAAAAACATTTTTCTCAACTTGCCTGGATTACTGTAGAATGCTGTGCTCTGGATATGCAGTATAATACTTGAGGAGCACATTTTAAGGATAGACATGTGGACCCTTTAAAGACCAGATCCCATACCTACCATCATTAAAATTCTCAATAAATGCCTATGGAATAAATGTAACAATACCTACCAAAAAATCACTTTCTATCCCTTATTTAGACATTTTATGCAGGATGATGTTAAATTTGGTGCAAAGCTGTGATTCTGTAAAATAGCAATTTTAAAAAGAAATCTTCCTTTCTTTTTGTTCCCAAGAAATAGCTTACGACCAAGAACAACCTTCCCCATTAACTTTTTCAGGACCCCAGCATGTTCTCCTTGTTTACTTATGACAAGGTCAGACAAAACCCTCCAAATCTCCATTCTTTGCCTCCTTAAGAGTTGGATGTATTGCTTGTCTCCACCGTTCAGTGAGAACAAAATGCTTATTAATCAAATTTTGGTTAAACTTTTCTCATTCTCTTAGGCCCCCTAACTTTGAAATACTTTCAGGGTGAGCGGTATATTACCCCTTCACAGCACCTCCTGAAAACAGGCTAGCCTCAGGGTAAAATACTAAGATTTGCTGTTCAAACTATTGCCAGCTTTCATTCTCCTTCTTCACTCTTGGTATTTTCTAGATTTGTTTATATGTCCCTATAAAAAGAAAGCTCTTTTGTTGAATCTTCAAATGCTGACAGACATTACAGTTCATTACAATTATTCCTCCACCCCCATTAGAGTAATCCGTGCTTCCTTTACAAAATTCCTTTTGAATACTCTTTACCTAATTGCATATCTCTCTTTTATTTGGTACTTTAATAGAGAATTAATCTCCCTCACACATACACAACAAAAAATGTAAACTAATCATTAATATAGCCTTAACTTTAATTTTTTCATTAGCCTTTATTTGGGATGTTTTTCTGATTTGCTGAAATGGAAATATTTGTTAATATCCAAGTTGAATAAGGAAAGATATTTAGAACTCTTACCAAATAAAGGTGCTTTGCAAATGAGAATTCCATGACTCTGTCAAGGGGTTTGGGGAGGACTTCCGAGACACTAGGAAAGTTAGGGGCTACTCATTTTTAATTACACACTCTCTTCCCCTAAGATTGAATATGTACTGCCATCTACTGGTACACACTGCAACCTCAAATTAAAAACAAACTGCACTTCTACACAATATGTAAACACATTTGTTGAAAAGATGGTCTTTTCAAATAACAGACCCAACAACAAATGTGTATGCTCTATATGCATAATTTATTTATTAACCTACCATGTTTAACTATTCCTGTCTTACATTTTTACAAACATATTTTTAGTTGCTAAAATAATTTAACTGTTTAAGGGTTAAATATCCAAATAAATCTTATGATTTTACCATATTGAATGGATAGTAGAACTCAGTATAGCATAGAATTTTGATGCACAAAGTATAGTCTGCCAGCCCACAATATTAGTATCATTTGGGAGCTTGTGGGAAATGTAGAATTTCAGGCCTCTTTGCAGATTCGCTTATAAAGAATCTGCACTTTGACAAAATCATAAGTGAAAGGAATTCATTTTATATGAGAAACACTAGTACAAAATATCACATTGTGTTATATAGGTTAAAAATTCTTTCAGAAGAATTAAAAACCAAAACAAAAACAAAGAACAAAGACAATTGTTTTCATGGTCCCAGAATCTTTTTTATTTTTCAATCTTCAAATGGAATTCATCATGAAATTAAAATATTTTGAATTCTTGTAAGATAAATTGAAGCAGTTATGAAACAAATTGTATCTCTGTTAAGGAAAAAAGACAATTAAGAACAATACCCTCAAGCTATATGTTAATATTATACATTTGTGCACATTGGGATTCATTTTTCTGTTTCCTATCATTGATGAGGCTTTCCATAAGATTAATGACTGAGACAGTATGCCAGCAGCCTCTGAAGAAAGTTATGGGATAGCCAAGGGGAAAACTGAAGACTAAGAACCTGGAGTTGAGAGTAAGGTCAGTTTGGAACAGTAAGTCATATGCTCACACATACATAGACATACACATACACGCTCACATGGTCTCTGATAATAATCCCTCAACATTTGCACAATAAAGAGAATATTCTATTTTTATTAAATATACATAATACTATTTTCTTCAAAACATGTTGATACTTTTATTATGAATAGCACACAACTTATTTTTAATGCTTCAAGTGTGCTTTAGAATGTACATTTTCTAGTTATTAGGTACTAAATAGATAAATCAAGCATGTTAATTGTTAATTACATTGCTCATATCTTCTATATGGTTATTATTCATTTATTCTCCAGATCAATTAATTACTAAAAATACATTAGTATCCCCCCATTATAATGATGACTTAAGTTTCTTTCTTATTTCAGTAGTTTTTGCTTCCTACATTTTAAGGCTATTTTACTAAACTGTTTATATTGTCATGAGAAATTTATGATTTTATATTAGTATTGCTGTCCTCTTCATTCTTACTAATGCTTTTTACCTCAAATTCTATATGATTTAATTCTACCCATGGTAGGCTAAACTTTGTAGGTTAAGGGTAGGCTAAACTTTGTAGGTTAAGGGTCAAGAGTTTCCAAGGCTGTACTCCATAAAGTTCTGACCAGCTAGCAACAAAATAACATTCTCTCAACCACCCACAGGCTCCATAATTCAATGGAAAGATTCACAGTACTCAGTGGAAAAAAATGCTAAATGTAGAATTACAGTTTCATTATAGCAAAAGGGCACAAATTATCAGAGATGCATATGGTGAAGAGATGGAAAGAGTAAAGTCCAAGATGGTTCTGAACAGAGAACTTTCACCATCTTTCTAGTATTAAAGTGTGACAGTATTCAGAGAATTGCCAAACAGGGAAGCTTCAATGTTTAGAGTTTTTGTTGAGGTTTCATGATATAAGCTCGATTGATTGAATTATTAGGCACCTGATTTAATCTCCAAGTGCTCCTCCTTTTGCAGGGGTGAGGCTGATATCAAAATAGATGGTTTGTTTTTCTGTATGGCCAAATCCAACCATAGTCTGTATGGCCAAATCCAATCCAGACAAAGACAATTACTTCAAAAATTTTAGAGATTAGAATCTATCTCCCATGAAGCAGGAGGAAGACTAGGCTTCTTTTAGGTAAAGTTAATTCTTTACTTCACAAATGCTAGTATTGTACCTAACTTTCTTTGAATTATGGTTTTCTCACAATGAATAAAATCAGATGATAAAAATAACCAACTATTTCTCTAATCACAATAAGTATAAATATATGAAATTTATATTATGTATTAAAATTTGTCATATTGGCTAAAATAATTCATGTATTTGCTATTTATAAAAGACAGACCTAAATTTGACAGACATGGACCTATAATCAAATAAGCTCAAATTAAAATCTCAATTACATGACACTATTCAAACAAAAGGCAAAATTAAAAAGACTAATAGTAATTAGAGTGTTAATTGAGGCACAACTTGAGCATTGCTAGTGAGGGTGTAAATAACTTCTGGAAAATGTCTGCAATATGTACTTAAGTTAGATATATGTATAACTCATGCTTAAAACATTCTGCTTATGAGTACATACTCAGCAAAAGCATTTATTAAAGAATATATAATAATATTCATAGCAGCAAAATCTGAAAATAATTCAATGATCATCAAGAGTTCAAATAGTTATTTTTCACAACAATGAGAAAAGACAGACTGAGATGCAATAATATGGCTGAATCTTATAAAAATAATTCTTAAGAAATAAAGACACCAAACAGTCAATCTTATATGATTCTAGTTAATGTAAAATTCAACTAAAGGTAAAAATAAATCTATAGTAATAAAATCCAAAGTGGTGGTTAGCCATGGAGGAGAATACAAATTGGTAGAGCATGAGGAAGTTCTCTGGGTTACTGGTCATGTTGACACGGTCTTTAGTTACCCTAGAGTAATCATTCGTATGTAATATAAATACATGTAAGTTATTCACTCTGTAAACTCAAGATATGTGCATCTTTTTATATTATTCATATCTCCATAAAACAATTAAATTACAAAGATACAAAAAAATACTCACTTTCAGAAAAGCCTTGGCTTCCAGTTTCACATAGCAATCTATGTCTAGATAGTTTCAAGACATCCAGAAGTAGAACTGTAAGGAAGGTATTTTGGGTAGGAGTGGTGAGGGGAATAATCTTAGAACAAAATCAACATAAGTTAAGGTGGTTGAGCAAAGGCATATCAGTGTCTAGACATTTATGATTAATTGTTGAAATGATCGCTAGCTGCCCTAAGAAGAGAATACACAGGTGATTTAGACAGGCTAAGAGAGAGGAATGAGAAAAGGGAAAAGGCATGTAAGAAGGAAGTAATGTTAAGTGCGGAGTCCTAAAAGAAAGAGTTAAAAGAGCCATTATGCTTCTGCCTCTAAATCCTGAGCATAACTAGATATTTAATAAGCTTTATTCCCATATCTCAGTGAAGTAATATGAGAAGGACACTTTTAGCACTTATCTCATATGGTTAGAGTAGTGTAGTTACTAGGAAATATTTTCCTATGGAATATCAGATGGTTTTCCTTTCCTGAAGTTTTCCAAACTCTAGTAGTCTCTTCTCTGTCCAGTTGAAGTGTTTCTTTTTCTAGTTATATTATTTTTCTAAGTCCTCCACAATAAAGTGTCATAATCTGAATGATTTGTGTAAAAGAAAAGTTTTGTCTCATAGTTGTGGAACCCAGAAATCCAAAATTAGGTGTAAGCAAAGCCAAGCCTCTTCTGAAGGCTAGAAAAGATCTGATTAAATCCTCTCTCAAGCATCTGGCAGTTCCTTAGTTTGTGGCAGCATTATTACAATGTTCACATGGTGATATTCCCTATACACATTGTCCTTGTGTCCAAATTTTCATTTTCATTAAGACAGTCATATTGAATTAGGGCCCATCCCAGTAACCTCATCTTAAACTGTTAATCTGCCAAAACCCTATTTACAAAGAAGGTCACATTCACAGATACTGAGAGTAAGAACTTCAATACTTTTTGGAGAGATGTAATTCAACCCATAGCACTAGTCACCCATATATTAATAACTGTAATGTCCATTATCTTTTATTTTAATTAAATGTCCAAGACCAAGTCCTCTTTCCTAGGATCTCCTTTGTGCTACATTTTATGGCCTGATTGAAATTAAATCATTCATATCCCCCAATAAATCACCTGTCTATTCTCCTGTTAGGGCAGCTAGCAATCATTTCAACAATTAATCATAAATGTCTAGCAAAGCATCACTTTCTAATACTAAAGATCCCATGGAACCTAGATGTCTAGGCATTCTGTCACAGTATAGATCTAGGTAAAACCTCTGTTAAATGCACTAACAGAGGTAGAGATGTAGAAATTGGAATGCTGATGTCTCTTAAACTATTGACTTCCTTCATCCCTGTTTCCATGACCTAATTTAAACCTCACCATCTTCCACCTGGATTATTTTAATAAGTTCCTAAAGGGCCTCCTCCTCCAATCTTCCTTTTCTTAAATGCGTTCTCTACATTGGACCCAGAATGATCTTTCTAAGTCACCACTCCCCTCCTTAAAACCCTATATTAACTCACAACTGCTGTCAGGATTAAAGTCCTGTATTTTGATAATGCCTTTCAAGCCCTTATTTTAATGAATTTCAGCTTTTAAAATTCATCTTGTTCTCTTTGTCCTTCAAGATATTGTTCCTCTTCCCATGTCATCCCTCATTTCACCTGGCTAACTCCCTTGAGTTAATCCCTCCCAATGAGCTTTTCCAGAATCTCCAAAGGCTAGACTATGTGCTACTTTCTACTACCATTAAGTACTGCCATAGAACTCAGCACTTAGCTCTTATTATTGCTTTCATCACTGTATTACAATTACCTGTGCATCCTTGTGTTCCCCTTCTATTTTCTAAGTTCCTCTGAGGCCAATATCATATGTTATCTTCTTCACTGTTCTATTCAGAATGGCTAGCATTGTCCCCTTCACATAATATCCAGTAAAGCTTTTCTGAATGGATAATTTAGTAAAGTAACCAAATTATTAAAAAAAAGAAATTTGTTTTATTACTATCAATATTTTTGTTTCTTTATAGAACTATCCCCAAACTCATCTGTAAAGAATAAGTTTCACTATCTGTAATACAATGGGATATTGTGCTAAAGTTATTAGATACAAAAAAGTAAGATGTAGGATAAGATTTGTATTTTATCACATTCCAATAAGGTTAGTTACTAATGTTCCCCAAACACATCATTATAAGGTAAATAGATTTAAAAGATTTAAATATCAAAAAATGTGTGACTAAAGATGTCTCTCTCAGGGGCAATCTTTCCTCACACAAAAGTGTTCCATACTTTGCTGTAGAACACACAAATGTATGACACACAAGGAAAAGATATGAAATATAACAGATATTTTGAGATATTAAAATATAGAAGTGAAGCATTTGTTCACCAAATACAGCTGTCTTCCAAATATACACACACATGCACACACACACACATTCACACACTCATACACACACACACACACACACACACACACACACAAGTCTAAAAAATTTTTAAAGGAAAAAAATACTCCAATTAAAGGATCTTATTTTCCTACCTTGCAAAACAGGAATCATGAAACTGCATATCTCTCCAGGACACTTTATGTCACTTTCAAGACTAAAACATAAGTAATACTGAGAATGATACTCAGTGGTACAGAACTTTCCTAGCATGTATAAGGCCCTGTGTTCAATCCTTAGCACCACAATAAAAAGATAAAAAAGAATTATAAAAAACTAACATATATTTTTAAAACAAAGAAGCACAGAAATGACAATTGCTTTGTTTTTACAAAGTACCCACGTTGAAGGCTTCAGAGAAATAAAACATTATTATGAGCTAATACGTTACTCAGTGTAGCTATATGCCAAGACACCTATCAAAAACATGTCCAGTCAAGAGGTTGACATAGTTTCAAATGGAGGCCATTAATCTGGTGACAGCACTCTATTAAACTAACTCTGCAAATCACTTTGTTGGAGGAGAGAACTGTTGAAGGGAGAGTGGGACCCTTGCTTACTGTCATTATTGACTAATTACAACATGATTGCTTAGGGACAAGCCAATTGTTTGCCTAATGTGGAAAGCCAACAAAGAAATTCCTTTTGGAGGAATTCTGCTGTCTAAGGGGATTCATTTCTTTTATTTACTTTCCCCTATAAATAGAGAGAAAAAGATTCCTCTTCTTCAATTTTTGGTGGAGAGAGGGAAATTTCATTTAAGGAAATGTAATTAATATAACATACTTACATTTTATGACAAAGCTATGCAAATTTCAGTAGACTTCAGAATACTTTATCATTTATTATCTCTACTTTACACCCTTCTAAAGTTAAAATATTAGTGATAAAAAAGAATTAAGTTTCTTACATTTTGGTTTTCACTTTAGAGATACAAGGACCGCCAGAAAAATATTGACCTAACTGAATCGAATATCTCTGTGGATGCATTTATCAGCTTTTTAATTTAACTGAGTTTGCCATTAGGAAAACTCATGAGATTTATTTGGAATTGTTCTCCCAGATGTATACTCAATTCTTGATTACTTAAGAGATCATAGCATAGGATATAATAAAGATAACTAACTCTTCAAATCTTTCCCTTATCTAAAACCTCTTCTAACAATTTTCAGAAGCAAGTTCACCTCAAGTTGATGTGCTAATAAGTAGGAAAAAACAAAAAATGAAAAGAATGCAAATAAAGACTTCAGAAAATATGTTAGCTGCATTATTGAATCTCACAATACTCCTTCATGAAGAAGGAAGGGTTTGGAATATGGCAAATAGATTATTCCATTGAACAAATCTCAAGTCAATTTGTCCTTTCTGGGTATAGGTCTTACAAACACAGAGGTCTAATACATTATAAGATATAAACAAAGAATACATGAACAAGGAATACACACCTTACAGGGCAGTGAAATAAAAATTTTAGTTTCTATAACTATGAAGACATCAGTAATTGATTAAACATTTTCAGGTATTTGTAAAATATCCCCCAAGTGCCTTCAGGTATTATGCATGCTGCAGGAATAATGGTCAGTAAAACAAGTATAATTACTGCTTTCTAAAACCTATTAGAAAAAGAGAATTAAACAAATGAGTAAAACTAATTAATTAATTGATGAACACTGAAAATATATGAAGAAATAAAGGGTGCTAGGAAAACACAAACCAAGAAACTTAGAATCTAAGAAGGATTTGTTCTCTGGGGAAGTGCAATTTACAGGTCATGAGGGGGCAAGTCAGGTTAACAAACATTTATTGAACATATATTTTATATAAGGTACCATCTAATACTTTATATATTCTTTGGGATGGGTGTACAATACAACACTTTTTGATTACAAGACTTGCTCATACAGTGAAGGTATGTTAAGTCATTCATAATAACTACTATGGGAAATAGAAAAAAGTTATTGCCTAAGGGAAGTCCTGACAAGTTTTAGCAATATCAGAAGAAAAGTAATTGCTATTGCATCATTTTCTTTATTAGAATAGTTTAAATATTTGAAAATAGACACCAGTCAGATTATCAGTATAATAATGCTAAAAGTTTTACATCTAAATGGCTTGCACAAGGAGAAAAGGATGATAAAATGCTGTATGAACTACTTGTATCCTGTATATAATAATACCTGAGAGTGTTTTCACAATACATCTTTTAGGACAAGATCCTACAGTGAAATAAAACAATTTTCCCAGGGATATTTTAGAGGTTAGTGGGCCATAGGTGATTACAGGAATATTAATTTGGGAGTATGAAGCTCTAGTTCTACTGGTTCCAATAGCTTCCATTTTATGCCTCTTTATTTAATAGGCTAAATTGTATCACCTTTAGGGTATGGTTTTTATTTAGAAAAAAAAAACCTATCAAGATTTTTATTAGCCTTTAAATGAATAGAAATTCTGAGCTCCATAAACCCAGTAATATTACGTGTGAGGATAGCACTTCAATGAATAGATTATCTGGTAAAAGGTATCCAGGTAAAGTACTATCTGTAATTGGTCAATTGAATTTCAATGACTAGGTTTCTGTTTGATCATTTCTTTTAAGAAGAAATTTAAGGATTCTTATACATAGAGGATGATCACTAAATAGAGGATGACCACTATTCTTGTCATGATAATGTCTACTACCACTTATTAGGTACTGTTTGGCAGACGTTGAGTAAAACATTCAATATACATTATCTCACTTAACTCTCCCAACAAATATATGAGGAATGCAACAGTCAACTTACAAATGAGGAAGCTTGTTCACTTACTGACATGCAAAAACATCTTAAACCAAGAACATCTTCTATACTTTGTGTTCAGAAAGGTTGTCAGAAAATGCTGGAGGTTATACTCAGCAATTGGTAGACCAGGACTTGAGTTAATAACCATATGTACTGTGCTATTATTCTCCAGCATCTTCACTGCTTGAAATTAAATTTTACTTTTAGTTAAATTCTGAGCAGCAGAGTTCAGAGAGCAGGGATCAAAAAAGGTATGTCAAGGAGGAATATTTATGTTGTTTTCCAAATTACATCCCTTACATCTGTCAAGAACCTTATCTACTACTTCTATTCATCACCTACCCCCCGTGAAGAACATATCCAATAAATGCTATTATCTGCATGCCTTGTTTTAATCTTACTTCTTACAGGATGTTTAAATGACTAATTATTGAAAGTCAAATTAGAGCATTTTTGAAGTGCTTTTTAACTTGCTCATGTGATTTAGTTGATAATTTTTTATATTTTCATTAAGATGGTTATTCTTAACTGTCAGATAGATTGGATTAAGAAAGCTTACCTCTGGGTGTATATTTGAGGGTATGTCCAGAGACAAACAGATTAGATAATGAAGACTCTGACCTATTCAATGATTTAACCCACTGATGGATTCAGACTTTGAATGGACTATTGGGAGGTGGTGGAACTATGCAAGGTGGGACCTTGTTGGAGGATGTAGATCCCTGAGGGCATACCTCTGAGGGTTGTATCTTCTTCCTGCCCTCTTCTGTTTGCTCATCTCTGATTCATGGCTGACAGGAGATGAACAGGATCTGACATATGCTCCAGCTGTTATGATACTCTGATTCTGCTCAGGCCCAAAGTGATGTATCTAGCTGACTTTGGACTGAAATCTTTGAAACCATGAGCCTAAATAAATCTTTCACCCTTTAAGTTGTTTTTCTCAGGTATTTGGTCATAGTGACATAAAGTAAAAATACAATATTCATATTGTATTTCTCTTGTATGACCTACTAACCTATCAGTTCAATGATGACCTGCTGAGGTTTATATAAACCAACTATAACTCAAAATACTAGAAATGAATGAAACAGAACCTTTGATATATGTTCATATTTAGTCACTTAATGAAGGAACAAAAATATATTCTAGGACTGGGAATTGTGGCTCAAATCTGTAATCCCAGCTACTCAGGAAGCAGA
Source organism: Castor canadensis (assembly GCF_047511655.1). Classification (NCBI taxonomy): domain Eukaryota; kingdom Metazoa; phylum Chordata; class Mammalia; order Rodentia; family Castoridae; genus Castor; species Castor canadensis. Next base: position 101,144,277 of record NC_133392.1, on the reverse strand, counting down.
GAATGAGCAGATAGCAGATTAAGGTCACCCTAGGCAAAAATTAGTGAGAACCTATCTCAGCCAATAGCTGGGTATGGAGGTACATGCCTATCATCTCAAATAAAGGAATCATAAATAGGAGGATTGCAGTCCAGGCCAGCCTGGGCAAAAATGAGAGATCCTATCCAAAAATAATTAAAACAAAAAGGACTAGGGGTATACATTAAGTAGTAGAGCCATGAGTTCAACCCTGATATTGCCAAAATTATATACAAACACACACACACATCTATATAGTCTGTGGATGATAGAAATATAAATATATTCCTATATGTAAATAAATACACACATATGTATATAGGTTCTTTGGATGATATAATATATTATACTAGTGACTAATCTTATATTTAGTCAGTCTTAAGATCAATGATTGTTGATTCCCATCTTTTTCTTTCTGTAGTTTTCACAAGTTTCAAGCAATTCATTTCTTTGTTCATAGAAAACTTTTTTCACATCAGTAAAATTGAAAAAAAATCTTAAACCTGTATTTCATTGAGCTCTTATTCTTATAATTTAGATATGCATTGATATTTTCTCTTGGAATTCTAGGCTAATGCTCTGTGAGATATTTGGCTAATTATGCCAAATACTAAAGAGAGTTGAACTGCACTGAATGATTCCGTTTTAAAGACAGTGGAGAGAAACCAATTGATCAGAAAACAGGGCACTACCTAAGTGTTACAGATTTACTTTAACAGTTATATTGTTGATTTTTTTAAACGGTAGTACAGTTTATTGCTATATCCTTCTAAAATTGACACTTTCTATACATACTTTTACAATTTGAAGTAGGACAAGGTCATCTTGAAAATGTCCCTGTAATAATTCCTAGCCTACCCACTTAGCTAAAGTTAAAAATGAATAATACAAGTTATTTTTGTATTATTCAAGTGCTGCCTTTTAACCCTTGAATTGATATAATTTACTTTACATTAATTACCTGTTTTAACTATTTTTCATATTTGGACAATTCATTTCAAATACAGAAAATGCCTTACTCTCTCCATTTTTTTCATTAATTACACCTAGGGAAACTTATAACTGGTAAGAGGCAGAAATTGATACAGTTGCCACTGTTACCATTCATCAATTGTCAACTGTTAACTTACACTTAATTTTTTCTTATGTACTGGGCTTTCTCTTCATTTTATGGATTGTTTCCTTTGTTCTACAGAAGCCATTTAGTCTGATGTAATCCTATTTGTCAGTTTTGCTTTTGTTTCCTGTGTTTTATGTGTTTATCAAAAAAAGAAAAATTCTTGCCTGCTTTACTGCCCTGAAGTATTTCCCTTGCATTTTCTTCTAGTAGTTTCATGGGTTCCAGTCTTACATTTAGCTTTTAATTTATTTTGAGTTGACATTTGAATCTGGTAAGAGGTAGTGATCTAGTTTCATTCTTCTACATGTGAATATTCAATTTTCCATTTATTGAAAAGACTGTCCTTTCTCCAGTACATGCCTTTAGCACTTTTGTTGAAAATCAATTGGCTATAGGTGCATGGGTTTTCTTTGAAACTTGTTATTCTATTACTTTGGTCTGTGCATCTGTCTTTATGCCAATAGCAGGGGTTTTTTGTTTTGTTTAGGTGGGACTGGAGTTTGAACACAGGCCTTTGTGCTTGCCAAGAAGACACTGTACCACTTGAGCCATATCTTCAGCCCAGTGCAACACTGTTTTGATTACAGCTGTGGAGTATATAGTGATATGCCTCTTGCATTATTATTTTTGTTCAAGATGGCTTTGGGTATTTGTGAGTTTTTGTGTGTCCATATATGTTTTGAGATTTTTTTTGGGGGGGGTGGGTTGGACTGTGGTTTGAATTCAGGTGTTCCCACTTGCAAAGCAGGCACTCTGCTGCTTGGTCTACACCTCCAGTCCATTTTGATCTGGTTATTGGGGATGGGGTCTTTCAAACTGTGTGCCCAGGCTGGCCTCAAACTGCCATCCTCTCTATTTTGGTCTCCCAAGTAGCTAGGCTTACAGGTGTGAGCCACCAGTGCTCAGTGTGGGATTGTTTTTCATCTAGTTCTTTGAGTAATGTCATTAGTATTTTGATAGGGATTGTATTGAATTTGTAGACCAGTTTAGCTGAATTCATATATTAGTTCTATTATTTTCTTGGGTTTCCTTCACATTTGGTTTCCTATACATAAGATCATGTCATCTGCAAACAGCAGTAATTTGACTTCTTTCTTTTTAATTTGGATGTCTTTCTTTCCTTTACCTGATTACTCTGGCTAGAACACTTAGTATTGTGCTTATTAAAAGGATGAAAGAGGGTATTCTTGTCTCTTGTCAGATCTTAGAGGGAAAAGTTAGTTTTATTCCATTCAGAATATTAGATAGGGGCTTGTTATATATGTCCTTTATTATGTTGAAATTCTTTTCTTTCATAACTAATTTGTTCATAATTATCATGGAAGGATGTTGCATTTTGTTGAATGCTTTTTCTGTATCTAATTAATACAACCATATGCTTTTGCCCATTCTGTTGATGTGGTGGTATATCATGCTTATTCTTTTTTTCACATATTGAAGCAGACTTGCTTTTCTGGGATAAATCTCACTTGATGATGGTGAATAAACTTTTTAATGTCTTGTTGCATTTATATTGCTAGTATCTTAATTATGATGATGAGTAATCCAAAACAAGTAGGTGGTAAGGGCACAACACCCCAGGCAAAGAGAACACCCTGTTCAAAGTGGCTCTGTGTGACTGCAGCCCAGTGGAGAATGTCAGGTAGAGATGAGGCTAAAGACAAAGGAGGAATTAAGTTTTATAGGGCTTTCTGTTTCATGCTTTATTGCCCCAATTTTAAGCTGAAAGCAATGTGGAGATTTTAAAAGTTTACTTTTTTAGGAGAGTTGCAATCTCACATTTGTATTATAGAAAGATCAACGTGTCTGAAGTTTGGAAACAGTAAAGCTTGAAAGAGAGTTAAGAGACTGTTTTACGGCATATCCAAGTGAAATGAATAGGATCTGAACTAATTATAGCAAAGAAAAACCCTTGGTTTAAGAAAAAAGTTTTAAATTTTTTAAGTAAAAATAGGCTACAGATTGTTTAGTTGGAGGGCAAAGGAACAGTGGGATGCCTCAGTGGTCAGATGGTGACACCTTTGAGAACAATGATGTTGGGGTAGAAGAAAAGATGAGGGTGCATTTGGTTACAGATTGAGGTGTACACCAAACTCAAATGAAGATATATTTGTGATTAGATTGGGATGTATCATGTGTTCTCCTTTACTGTCATTGCAATTCCATGTGCATTTTTAATGTGACCATTTCTTTCATTTTTAAATCCTTGAGAGATTTATCACAGGCTAAGATTCAATAGATTGTCCTTAATTTATATTGAGTAAAGGTGGATAATGTTCACTTAAGAGGGCATCAAAGAAGTTTCATGTGTTAAGAGTGGAAGCACAGCAGCACAGTGTATATATGGAAAACCTTTGGTATAAATACTTTAATATATACCCTTATTTCATGACATTTCTGAAACTATTTATATAGTTTTGAGAACAAAAACTATATCTTATTTTAACACATGTTTTATCCCTACCTACTTTCATGGCATAACACATAGTAGGTATTCAATAAATATGCTATGAAAAGTGGTATGAACCTCAATCTGTAGGTCATAGTCTATGTACCAAATTAAATTGTGAAAGTCCATATTCAATAACAGCTACATGAAATAATAGCTGGAATTTATGTACTTTTTACTGTCCAATAATCACAAAGCATTTTTGTTTGCTATCCTTGTGATATATTTGTAGTTGGAGTCTGTCCCTTTATATCTGAGCAATTCTGCTTCCATCTGCTAGTGATGCCAGATGGAGGAGAGGCAGGGAGACCAAGAGATTAATGAAGCAGCTCATCAAGTTGTTTGAAAGGCAAAAATATCTAAGAAAATCAAATCTGTTGAAATGCCCTTTCCAAAGAGCAATGGTTGCATATTGTATAAGTATAGAGTTTCAGAGACAAGAAAAAAACAAAAGAAAGAAAGAAAAACTAAGAAAACTTCTAGGAGATAAAATCGTTAATGACTTGTAAGATGTCCATTTTGGAAAACACGAGGTATCATCTTCTCCCCAGTATCTGTGTTAACACCCTGTTGGCAAAGGACATTAACTCTTTCTGACCACAAAGGTGAAATTAACTGCACTGGGGATTATAGAGTCCATTAGTAGAAATGGTTCCCCAAGGCTCTTATTTGGTGATGGGTTCAGACACCATGAAATAAGGGTGCAAGTTAGTCTTTTCAAAGAAAAGTCAATATTTGGGAACAAAAGGATATTTTCTGTAATTTATAGGAAGAAGAGAAAAGTGAAATCAAGTGAACTCTGCTGGATCTTGTAATTCTTTGTAAATCAACATGGAAAATTGAGGGAGGAAAACATGCAACATTTTAGGAGAGTGACAGATCATAGCTAGTGAAAGGTAAAAGATAAAAGTTCTTCAAATCATGTTTGAGTGAAATAAGCTATATTATCTAAATCACCATTGTAAAATAAATTCAGGTAGAAATAATTTTTTTTAATGTAGATAGCCCATAAAGTTACATGACAAAGAAATAATACTGATAATATTATGAATAACTATAGAATAAGAAAATATATTTGAAAAACTAGCAAGGTAGTGAATAAATCTGTAAATCACCCAAAACAAATGTCAATAAAATAATTATAGAAGCTTACTAATTAGAAATAGATAATTCCCCTTTGTAAAGAAAATTTTAGATTACTGGAGTCAAGAAAATGTAAGCAATTTTTAAATTGCTATATGTTCAGTTCTCTTGCTCAGCTCCTTCTGAGGAAAGTACTACATAGATCTATTTTTCAGGGGCCTAACCTTACTTTTCTTTATATTTAATTTAAGCTGGATTTTTTTTGTTATTTGTTTAAAAATATATCAGTCCTGGAATCCTCATATACTGTAGGTCATAATTTAAATCAGTATAACCACTATGGAAAGCATTATGAAGTTTCCTCAAAAAACCAAAAAATAGAACTGTCTTATGATCCAGCAATACCACTCCTATGAATATATCAAAAGGGATGTAAGTCAGGTTACAATAAAGAGACCTGCACCATGTATATTGTACATGGTCACAGCAGTCAAGCTATGGGGACAGCCAAGATGTTCCACAAATAGTGACTGGATTAAGAATATGTGGTATTTATATACAATGGAATTTTATTTAGTCATAAAGAAGAATGAAATTTTTCATTTGCAGGTAAATTGGTGGAACTGGAGAACATCATCTTAAGTGGAGTTAGCCAGGTTCAGAAAGTCAAAGGCCACATGTTTTCTCTCATATGTGGAATATAGGCCCTAAACAAATAAAAGGAGTATTATAAATGCATAGAAACATATATAGACCATGTATCCAAAAGCAGAACTGGTAGAGAAGACTAAGGGAGGAGGAAAAGAAGAAAAGAAAGACAGCAAATAATAATGAAGTACATCATATCTATTTAAGAACAATACACAAGAAAACATGTTAAAACTATTAAACAACACAGGATGGAGAAAAAGGGTGGGAAGTGTGGTGGTAGGGTTACACTGACCTAAGTACAGTGCATGCACAGGTATAATACCAAGGCAAAAATCCCGTGAACAATGAACAGACACTTAAACAACAAAGGACAAGAATGAAAAACAGTCACACTAAGAGGAGGCCATTAACAGGGGAGAGAGAGCAAAAGAAGGATGTAAAGAAGGTGACCTTGGTTGATGCACTTTACATATAAAAATGGATATATAATTTTTAAACTTGTTGAAATCACAGGGGTCTAAGGTAGAAAGAAGAAAAATGGAGTGTATGAAGCAATTTGGGTTATAATACATATACATGGAAATGTCATAATGAAACTCCCTGCATAGCTATTTTAGACAAACGTGGTTTTTTTTTCAAAAATATAGAACAGCAAGGTAAAACAGGTCCTGTCTGGGGGTTGGTACCAGTGAGAAGGGGGAAGATATAAAGGTTTAGGAGGATGAATATGGTGAAAATATTATGTTCTCATATATGAAAATGGAAACATGAGATTTGTTTATTCTAAGAATGGGGGAGGGGAGATGAAGGAGAACGATGGAAGGGGTGAATTTAGCTAAGATATATTGTAATCACTTTTGTAAATATCACAATGTGACCCCAGTACAACAATAGTGTGATAATTAAAAAATAAAGGAGCTGGGTGCTGGTGGCTCATGCCTGTAAACCTAGCTACTCAGGAGTCAGAGATCAGGAGGATCAAGGTTGGAAGCCATTCCAGGCAAATAGTTCATTGAGACCCTATCTTGAAGAAACCCATCATAGAAAAGTGCTGGTGGTGTGGCTCAAGATGTAGGTACTGAGTTCAAACCCCAGTACTGCAAATTAATTAATTAATTAAAATAAAAGGAAAAAATATCAGTCCCAATAAGACTTTGGAGTTCAAATTCTTGGCTAAACATTGCTCATCAAACAGATTACAAGACTTTTGAAATGAAGTCATTTTATTTAGTAAGAACCACAAGTAGTCATATCTAAAAAGAGATATAGAAAATAAAGCACATGGTTGAGTTATACTGCTACAGCTTTCTTTCTGGCTACTTTAGGGACACTTGTCTTTTTATACATCTTAAAGGATGTTTTCTACTCATTTATTCATTCCTTCATTTACTCATTTGTTCAAGAAACATTCTGAAATGCTCACTCTATTTCAATTACTGTACTGATTATTAAATATAGATGGCATAGAACTTAACTTTAAATATATGCACACACAAGATATACACACACATACATATATGTGTGTGGGAATGTATGTATGTGTAATATAAGTTTTCTTGTGATGTTTGGCCAAAGAAAATGCCTGAATTTTCTTTGATGTTTGCTATACTAGAAGTTAGTTCAGATGCATATGCACCTCGGATCCCTTAATCTAATCCCTACCATTTCCCAGAGACTTTGTGTTAGGTGACGCCTTGTGAAAACTAAGTTCTGGTCAAAGTGCTTTGAGTAGACTTGACATCATTTTGGGACCAAGGCTATAAAAGTCCATTGGGCCATCTCCTTTCTACCATGCCTTCTTTCCTGGCCACAGCAACACCACAGTGTAAAACAGACACTGAAGCTGTGGAACAGTGACCACTTTCTCAGTTATACTGGGTATATAATGTCAGTGAAATGAATTACATTGGGATAAGATTCAAGTTTCTGTTACAGTAACCTGGCCTTTTCAGGCAGTTAGGCATAATGGAATTATCATGAAAGGACAGAGGAGGTAGTGATATGAAATGCAGGTGTTATAGTGTACCACTTCAAACATTTCTTGACTTCTAGAAACTGTTTGTCAATTCAGAAATATTGTGTAAAATATAAATATATCCCTTCAGCTCTTGCCTGGTTAGTGACAACCTTTATTTATGAGAAAATGAAAGAAGGTCCTGCAGCTCTTACAAATCATTTTCCCATAAATGACTTTTTCCTCTTTAAAAGATTTCCAGGTTTTTAGGGTATATAGACAGATTTATAGCAAAGACAATGAGGCTTAAGTTTCAGTACTCATCATTTTATGGGCCCCTTTTTGGGTCCTCTACATAACTTCATAATTTGTAATTTCATGTAATTTTTCTAAAATAGGATACTCCCAAGTTGAACAAGTTTCAGGCTCTGTAAAAAAATTGATCTGGCACTGTGTCTCATCTGACACTAGGTCTTACTTTTCTGTTTTTATCAGTTATTTTTCTCACTCTCCAAAGGTAAACTACAAAATGCACTTTCTTGTGGCATGAGATATGATCATGAATATTTTTCAACCTTAGGTTACTAGGCCCAAGATATGTATCATATGCCTGAGTGTTTAAGCCACTGGCTTTGTTAGCTTCAGTCATTTTCAGCTCTCATTTGCATATGCACACTAGTATCTGTACATTAACATAAATATGAAAAGACTTGCACACAGAGACTTATAAGCATACATAGAAGGAATATTTTATGATGCATATTTTTTTCAGCTAGTAAGATGACTCTAGTAGAGACCTTCACCACACATTGACATTAGCAGAACAAGGCCAGTGACTACAGATTTCAGACTCACAGTTTAGCCATTTTCATGAGGTCCAGATCAGCTCAAAGGCCACACATTGTATTTTAGGCAAATTAGCTGAACCACTTTAACATGTGCTAATGAATTTTTTTTTTTTGAGCTAAAGCTCAAATGCAAGAAAACCAATGTCTGTATGATTAGCAGGTGACTTTTCTCTTTTCCAGAATACTTTACTTTGTGAGTCATGAGGTAGTGACAGAGAGGGTTCCTGACTGCACTGTGCATTCTAGCCAGAAGGATGGCAGCTGGGGGGAAAGAGGAGACCAGGAAACGTATGGTTAACAATTATGCATGCAGGTAGTGTGTGAGGAATGCTTTCAAACCTATGATAAAGTACTTCATTCTTTATTTAACTATCATAATCACTCTTCTTCTTTATCTGAAGAACCACATTTTTAGAAGTAAAATTCTTTAAAAAAAATTCCCTCTGCTTTCAAGTTTGTTTTTTTCCCTCTAAGTGTGAGAAAAGGAAGAGTAGGTGGTTTCTGAAATTATTATAAATGAGGCTTTTAACCTAAAAGTTGATTTCTCCATAGTTGAGGTATAGCTGATATGGTTAATTCAAATAATAAGGTAGAACAGGGTTTTCTTCATGAAATTTTAGTGCAGTGAATGCTTATATGTCAGTTGTATAAATCTGTAAAATATGTTCATCAATCTGTTCCCTCTACACAGGACATAAACTTTTAATAAAAAACAAGTAAATATTTTAAAGGGTAATTCTTCAAGGGTTAAGTAATGTCACTAAATAAAATGAAATATTCCTCTTTCTTATTAAGTACTGGGGATTCAAAAGTAAAATACAGGGAAGTCGCAGTCAAAGGTGCAGGAAAAGTACAATCACGTTGTAATACCATGTATTTAGCACTACCTTGGAAGCATTGTGAGATAATGTGTACGGAACACATTCCTGGATCCTGGGTCAATCAGAAGTTCCTGAGCATGTAAAAGAATAAGGACACTTGAGATCATGGAGTCCAAAACTCTGAGTAGTGTTTTAGCTGGAATATTAGGCTTGAGAGTGATGATAGCAAAAGAATCTGAAAAACAGGGAGTGCCAAAATCATTGAGTTTTTTTTTTCTTCTGAGTGAAAAGGGTTTTGATTTTATCCTACATCAATGGGGATACAAACAGAGTACATTTGCATTTTAGAAGGATATTCTTTTGAGTAAAGAAATAACAAATGTTAAAGTAGATATTTTCATTGGAGCTTCGGAGTAGAAAGGTTTGGGAAGGAATGAGATAGGGGATGGATCAGATATTGCTATACAAGAAAAAAAAAGGAGAAAGGGAAGTTAAGTGTTACCCACAAGGTAGGTTCTGAAAGAAAAATTCATAATTGTAGTTTGTAGCATTTGAGTTTGAGTGCTGAGTGAATGTGTGTGTGTATTTTTAGAAATGTATGGAGCTCAGAGGAGATGTAGTTTAGACCTGTTACTACACATAGAGTGTCAGACAATATGGCCCTGCATGCTAGGAACCTGGAAACATGGATAGACTGAGAACTAAGCTATATGTAGAAGAATGATATAACAATCTGCTCAGGTTTCTATAACAAAAACACCATTCACTTGGTGACAGATAAACAACAGAAACTTATTTCTCACAGTTTTGAAGTCAAGAAGTCCAAAACCAAGGTGCTGATAAATTTGATGTCTGTCAGAAGAACCTGCTTCCTAGTTCATAGATAGCTATCATGTTGCTATATCTTCACGTGGCAAAAGAATGAAGAAACTCCTTCAGACTTCTTTTTTATAAGGGCATTAATCTCATTTATGAGGTTTCTTCCCTCCTGACCTAACCACCTCTCGAAGACCCTCTCTAAATAATATCACATTGGAGATTAGTATTCATCATGGATTTTTGGAAGGTGGATGAAGAGACACAAACATTTATTCTATAGACATAATACTACCAACATTTACGGGGAAAAACAATAGAAGCCAAAAAAATATCAGACAGGTAAGGAAGGATATAAAGAAAAGCATGTGATCTCACAGAAACTGAGGTGGAAAATTGAAAGTTCAAATGCTCCTGAAAAGTCCAAAAATAGGGGCAAGAGATGTTGACTTTGTTTAGCAAACAGGAAGTTATTATTGGTTTTGTTGAAGATGTTTTTATTGCAGTGTCAAAAGAGAGATTAGAAGTCTGATTTTATGGGCTTGATAGGTAAAACATAAGTCAGAATGTTTATAAGTAAGGTTTGAATGACATGAGAAAGTATAGATTTAGCAGAGAGGGAATATGTAAAAGAATCAAGAACAACCCGTATAGAAAGCTATACCAAAGAAGGAATATTCAGAGAAGGAATATTAAACCATTTCAGTTCACATATTTATCAAAAAAAAAAAAAATATATATATATATATATATATATATATATATATAAACAGTTTTTCTGGGATTTTTTGTATGTAGGCTCTAAGTCTTCCAACTTAGTTATTAATTAACTCATAACAAAGGAAGGTATCACAGTATGATCAGTGAGAACCATCGTACTGTGCAGGACACTGCCAGATGGGCTGTGAAGAGAAAAAGAATAGTATATGTTTCCTGACCACAAGGATTTTATAGCCTAATGGATGTGATTAAACAAATAGACAGCTGTCCAGAAGAAAAGACAGGGTAAGAGGAGTACCATATGGCTGTATACTCCAAAGTATAATGACTGACCTTCAATTTAATGAGACTTTAGATTAGCAGTATCTGATACATTCTCTTCCAAATTTTCCTACAGTAGAACTCGGGGCATGTAAAATGATTAATAATAACAAAGACTTACCTAGTCTTTAATGGTGCTGTTGCACAGTTACAACATTTATTATATTCACTAATATTTAAAATCTTTATGATACATATGTATTGTTATATACATTTGGTAAATGATAAAGACAAAAAGCCTGCTGTGTCAACTGAGAAAAATCATTTACATAAGCTGGGAGCTGGTGGCTCACGCCTGTAATCCTAGTGACTCAGAGACAGAGATAGGATGATGGCAGTTCAAAGCCAGCCCAGGGAAACAGTTCTGTGAGACCCTGTCTTAAAAAAAACCCTTCACAAAAGAGGAAGGCTGGTGGAGTGACTCAAGGTATAGGACCTGAATTTAAGCCCCAGTAACACACAAAAAAATCATTTACATATGAGATGTAAGATTTACTGAGATGAATAAAATATTTTAACATTCTTATTGTCACATGCATCTGAGACGATTGCTAGTGAGAGCAATGAAGACATAGTAGTCCCTTCCCCTTATCTATGGGAAATGCATTGTAAGACCCCAGTATGTGCCTGAAATCAAGGAAATAACTGAATCATATTGATACTATAACTTTACTGATATATATCTATATTTATATAATTTATAAATTAGGAACAGTAAGAGATTAAAAATAACAAGTAATAACAAAATAAAGTTATAACAATACATTACAATGAAATTTATGTGAATGTGATCTTTGTGTCTCTCAAAATATCTTATTGTACTTTCATATTTTCACTTAAAGGAATCACTTCACAGCTTCTTTTTGGCACATCTGAAATGTTAGCATTACTACTTTCATGCTTTGAGATCATTTTATTTATTTATTTATTTATTTAGAGACAAAGTCTATGTGGTCTAGGCCATCCTAGAACTTGTGATCCTGCCGTCTGTGTTTCCTGAGCTCTGGGATTACAGGCATGTACTACCTTGCCTAGTTTGAGGCCATTCTAAAGTAATAGTTACTTGAGAACAATCTTTCCCACACTGAAATCAATAAAAGTTAATCTAATAATTGACATGGCTACTGAGTGGTCAATGGGTGAGTAGTATATAAAGCATGGATAAACTGACAAAGGGATTATTCACAGTCCTGGCAGGGCATAGCAGGTAAAAACACAAGTTTTTATCATGCTACTCAAAAATGTACACAATTTAAAATGTATAAGTTGTTTAGATTTTTACATCTAATATTTTATACTACGGTTGACCATAGGCAACTGAAACACCAGACAGCAAAAAATTAAGGGGAACTCCTGTACTCACTAAAAGGATAGTTGGTAACTCATGAGTCAAAAAGAAGAAATCTGGAGACCAAGTTCATAATATATGCAGCTACAAAAGGTTAGGTAGCAGCCCAGGCTGGATGATTCCACAGTAATGGCTGCGTTTTGGATTGGTATCAATCCAAAATTTGCTACTGCCACCATTGGACTCAAAACCATGGTGGATGATTTAATTGTCTTGGAATTAAAAGTGATTCCACATACCAGAAATTTGCAAGAAAATTAGTTGATCCTTCTAACTTTTTGTTAGCACATTGTCCAACACTTTGCCAAAGATATTTCTCCAATAAAGGACATTCAGATGACTTAGAGAAAAGAAAGAAATTACAAGACAGAAAGAAACTGAACAACATCATCCTTCCACTAATACAAATACCACTCATTTCTCCTAAATGGTGCCTCAACTCTAACATAAATATTCTTTACATAACCAATAAAAAGTATGTCTACTTTCCTGAGGGAAATAATTCAAAGTCTTGTTAGTTACTACAACCAACTGGAAGCCCGGGATCACTGAACGATGTTCATTACTCTTTTGTTCTTTTATAGTATTACAATAAAATTATATAGTTAAGAAACAAGGAAATTGTAGAGGAAGGCACAAAGATTTTAAACTATATAAATACAATGGTGACACAACATGAAGGAAATATGAGTAGAAATTATAAATTTTATTACAATATGTATAAAGGCTGCCATAGTTTAAAAGGCTTTTTTACTTCATAAGTTTAGCCAAACAATTTTTTTCTGAGAAACACAAACTCTCACTTGTGGAGTGTTGCAGCAGTTTTCTGTTCACTTTAGCCCTAGATCCACAAGTACATGAAGGTGTTCAAAGGGATAGCTGTGGCTCTATCCATCCTCCTGCATGCAACTATTGCATAGCAACTACTTTATTTCCTTGATTCTCAGAAACTAATTGGAAAAGAGGAAGACTGCAAATTCCCAGCTTAATGTATGAGCAGGAAATTGGAGAACTCAGGAAATATGATATAAAGTGAGACTATTCTACAGGAAAAGTCTGGTAAGAACTTCTGTTGCACCTATTATAGGAAATCAGTAGGGGTTGCCTCTGGAATATTAGTGCTGCAGTGACAGTGAATAGTTTATTAATTCTCCATGTATAAGCAATAGTGCTTTAAAACTGAAAGTCTTGAGCAAGAAAAAGCAATTGAGCAAGTGCCTTCACACTAACTAACAGAATAAGGAAAGAGAATATGACACATTTAGTCCCCAGCAGGGAAGAAAATTATCTTTCTTCCTTAAAAGCCCACACAGTCTACCAGTATCACATGAAATGGAGAAACTCCATTTGCCTAGAATAAGGTAAGATGGTAGATTAATTCTTTCCTGATGCTGCATCTGAACCAGGGTTCAAATTCAGAATTTAAACTAAGTAGAAACGGGTTATCTCCTTCTCAATATTCGTGTGCTTATGCTAGCTAGAATTCTGTGTTACTTTGTACTTGTTCATCTATTATAATGTGTTAATTACAATGAAATTATCAGTCTGAAAAGGTATTTGCTTGGATATACAGGGTAGTATCAATCTTACCCTTGCTAGTTTTATGTTAGTCCTACCATAGGATTTGGGGTGGAGCAAAAATTAGGAAGAACCCCCATAGCAGTTGTTTAAGTATCGATAACACAGAAAGAGACAGAGTGGCTTAGAGAAGTGAAATGAGTAAACAGGACAACACACACACACACACATCCCTAAATATGAAAAGAAAGACCTCAAATACTAGCAGTGGTTATCTATAAACCATAGAATTTTCAATACTATTCATTTCCTTTTCACAATTTTAATATATTTTTCTACTTTTCAAACATCATATTGATTTTGTAATTGAAATACAATACTTTAAACATTGACTCAGAAGAATGTGTAGGATACATCTAATTGTAAGGATTAGACAAGCTTTTTAAATTTTTATTACAATATACTCATTATACAGGAAGGGATTCACAATGACAATTCCAATTAGTCTGATTTTGTACATTAGTTACGTTGGCCCCATCATCTGTGCCCTCAATCCCCTCCCTGCTCCACTTAAAATACTTGTAAGAGGATTCTTTATTCTATTTCATGTAGGTATATAAAGTCCTTTAATCATATAGCCTTAATCTCCTTCATTCACCACCTCCCCTCCCATTTGTACCTCCCCCACCCACTCTACCTTTTTTATAGTCCTGTTTTTCATTAATAATTAATTTGATGTTCAGAGGGGTTTCTCAACGTATCCCCATGGTGAGGTTGCTTTACTTTGGTCCATTCAACCCCTCCCATTACTCTCCCTTACCCCTTTACCTCCTTCCCACCATTTTTCAACAGCTTTCAATACACATCCTTATGTTCTCTACCTTCACAGATGTTATGTTTTATAATATTACTGATGCGCTACCATTCTCTTTTCCTTTCCTTCTTTCCCTATGTTCCATAGAGTAGTTTCACTGTTACAAACATGTTCTACATATGAGTTTGTATATGATCATACTTATTTTTGTGTGTATGATTGTCTTTTGGATCTATCTTCCACAAATGAGAAAAAACATGTAGCCTTTGTCTTTCTGAGCCTGGCTTACTTTACTTCACTTAACATTATGTACTCCAATTGCATCCATTTATTTTCAAACCACATCATTATTCCTTATGGCTGAGTAAAACTCCATTGTGTTTATATATATATATATATATATGTAATCATATTTTATTGATCCATTCATCCGTTGTAGGGCACCTGGGTTGTTTCCAAAGTTTGGCTATTGTGAATAGTACTGTGATGAACATTGGTGTACAGAGGTCTCTACTGTATCCTGTCTTATGTTCCTTTGGGTAGGTGCCCAGGAGTGGTGTCACTGGATCATATGGTAGTTCTACCTTTAGCTTTTTGAGGAATCTCCATACTGCTTTCCATATTGGTTGTACTAATTTGCATTCCAACCAACAGTGTATAGGGTTCCTGTTTCACCACATCCTCGCCAGCATTTGTTGTTGTTATTGCCCTTGAATATGGCCATTCTAGCTGGGTTGAGATGAAATCTGTGCTGTTTTGATTTGCATTTCTTTTTATAACCAGGGAAGTTGAACACTTTTTCATGTATTTACCTCTTCTTTTGAGAATGTCCTGTTTAATTTATGTGCCTGTTTCTTCATTGGGGTATCGATTCTTTGGGGGTTGAGTTTTTGAGTTCCCTACAGATCCTAGAGATTAAGCAAGTTTTTATGAGTCACATTATTAGAGTACAAGATTTCTTTTAAAATTATGAAGGAGAGGGCTGGTGTCATGGCCCAAGAGGTAAAGTATTTGCCTAACAAATGCAAGGCCCTGAGTTCTCAAAGTACAGCAAAAAAAAAAATAGTAGGAAACATTTTTAGCATGCCAGATGGAAGAAAGAAATACTGGAGAAGGGAAGTGCAAAGATAATCATGATGTTTTTGAGAATCATTAATATTATAGAATACTAGTAGAAAGGTTGTTCAACAAAATAATAATGGAAAACTTCTCAAACCTAGAGAATAATAATATATAGGTACATGAGGTCATAGATCACCAGTCAGATTTAACTTAACTAAATCTACCCCTAAAGCATAATCAAGCTCTCAAAGGTGAAAGATAAAGATTACCAAAGCAGTAAGATAAATAATGCAGAAGGATGTAGGAATCTGCCTGACTGTGGACTTCTCAGTAGAGCCCTGACAAGAAAGGAGAATGACATGAGATTTTGATAATATGAGGAAAAAAAAAAACCCAAAAAACTCAAAACCAAAACAAACAAACAAATAAAAAAAACCTGAACCCTAACCACAAGTGTTGTTCTGACCAAAGCTATCCTTTTACAAATAAACGAGAGAGATTTTCCCAAACAGAAACTATATCTCCACCAGACCTGACCTATAAGAAATGGTAAAAGGAGTTCTTAAAACTGAAAGATATGCTAATAGGTATGAAGAAAATATTTGAAGGCATAAACTTATATTTAAAAATATGTATGCAGACATGGGAATAGTGTCTTATACCTGTAATACCAGCTACTTGCAGGGCAGAAATAGAAGGATCACAGCATGAAGTCAATCTAGGCAAAATTTGTTAGCAAGACCTTATCTCAAAAAACAAGTCAGGTGTGGCTGGATGTGTTTTCAATATCAGCTACTTGAGAGGTCTAGGAAGATCACAGCCTGAGACTTGCTATAGGCAAAAATGCAAGACTCTGTATAAAAAACAACTAAGGCAAGAAAGGGATGGGGGCATGGCTCAAAGGGTAGAGCACCTGCCTAGCAAGTGGGAGTCCCAGAGTTCAAACTCCAGTACCACCAATAAATGTATTTCAAATTGTTTTGTGGCATTCCATATTACCTACCCTAGAGAATGTTCCATAGTCTACTGAGAAGAATTTTCATTCTTTGGCTGTTGGATGGAATATGCTGTTAATGGCTTGTATGTCCTATGATTCATAATGAATTATATAGAATATCTTTTTAAATTACAATCCATAAAACTAGAAGTCAAGAAGAAAAATCTTAGAAATTTTACAAATACATGAAAATTAAAAAACTAAGATCTGAAGAACAAATGGATTAAGGAAGATATGAAGAAGGAAAAATTTAAATTTCTTGAAACAAATAAAAATGGAAATACAACTTATCAAAACATATGGGATACAGACAAACCAGAAACAAGAGGAAAATTCATAGCAATAAATGCCATATCAAAAAAAAAAAAGCAGAATGATTTCAAATAAAAACCTATCATTGTACCTGAAGGATCTAGAAAAGGAAGAACCAGCAGAAGAAATAACAAAGAGCAAAGCAAAAATAAATGAAATACAGAGTAAAACACAATAGAAAGATCAATGAAACAAAAAGCCTGTTTTTTGAAGAGATAAACAAAATGTACAAAAACTAGACTTAGCTAGATTATAACAAAGGGAGCAGACTGAAATTAACAAATTAATTTGGAGATGAAAAAGGAAATATCACAACTGACAACAAAAAGGATAATCAGAGATCCTTGTTGACTACTATATGTAATAAGTTTGATAACTAAAAGAAATAGAAAAATTCCTGCAAACATATACTTTACCAAAATTGGCTTGTTACTAAATATGAATCTTAAACAAACCAATAACAAGACTAAGTCCTAATAAAAAGTTTCCCAGCAAAAGAAAACCAGATGGCTTTACTGCTGAATTCTAAAAACATTTAAAGAACTAATACCAATTCTTCACAAATTATCCCAAAAATATGAAATGGAAGAAATGTATATAAACACATTCTGAGATCTTCGTTTTCCTTATACTAAAAACAGACAAGGACACAACTACAAAAGAAAGTAAAAGCAAATATCCTTGATGACCATAGCAAAAAAACTTTAGATCACCAAATGAAATCCAATAGCATGTTACAGATCATTCTTGCTGGGGTTATGGCTCAAGTGGGAGAGTGCTTGGTAGCATGTATAAGTTCCTGGGATCAATATCTAGTACTACAAAAAATTTTAAAAAGATAATGCACCATGATCATATGGGATTCATCCTAGGAATTCAGAGATAGTTTGACATATGCAAATCAATACAATCATATAATATACCAACAAATGAGAACAAAAACCATATGATACTTTCATCTCAGTTGACACAGATAAGGCATTTAATAAAATGTCCTTATTGTCATTTCATGACAAAAATGTTGAATCAGTCAGTTATGAAAGGAACATATCTCAACATAATAAAGTCATATATACCAAGCCTGTAGGTATTATCATTCTAAATGAACATCATTCTAATATCATTCTCTTAAAATCTGGAACAAGGCAAGGCTGCCCACTTTCCTGACTTTTATTAAACACAGTACCTAAAATCATAATCAACACAATTAGGCAAGAGAAAGAAATAAAGAATCCAAATTGGATGTAAGGAAGTCAAGTTGTCACTATTTGTAGATGGCATAATCTTATATATAGAACACTTCAAAGAGTCCACCAAAAAAACTAACAGAATAAACAAATTTAGCAAAGTTGGGGGTTAGAAAATAAACATACAAGAGGCTGGCGGTATATCTCAGTGGTAGAGTGATTGCTTAGCAGGCATGAGATTCTGGGTTTAATCCCCAGAACTGGAAGGAAAGAAAGAAGAAAGGAAGGGAGGGAGGGAGGGAGGGAATGAAAGAGTGATGGAAGGAGGGAAGGAAGGAAGGAAGGAATGAAGGGAAGGAGAGAGGAGGAAGGAGGACAGGAAAGAAGGGAAGGAGAGAAGAATGGAGGGAGGAAGAGAATGAGAGAGGGAAGGAGGGAAAGGGAGAAAAGGAAGTGAATAAGGGAAGGAGAGAAGGATGGAGGGGGAAGAGAAGGAGAGAAGGAATGAGGGAAGGAGAGAAAATAAAGTGAAAAAAGAAAAAGCACATCAACATACAAAATCAAAATCAGTAGTACTGCTACATATTAATAGTGAATTATCTGAAATATAAATCAAGAAAGCAATTCCATTTAAAATAGCTACAAAATATAAAGTAAAATAAGATACCTAGGAATAAACTTAACCAAAGAGGTAAAAAACCTCCATAATAAAAACAACATAAAATATTAATGAAAGAAATTAAAAGAGGACACACAAAAAATGGAAAGACATTCCATTCTAGTGGGTTAGATGAATAAATATTGTTAAAGTGTCCATACTATGGAATCTAAAGATTCAGTGCAATCCTTCTCAAAACACCAATGACATTTTTTCACAGAATTAAAACAAAAAATTCCACAATTTACATGACACCAAAGAAAAACGCAACTACCAAAGGAGCCCCAAGCAAAATGAATACAACAGAAAGTGTTAGGCTAATGGACTTCAAATCTGTAGTAATCCAAACAGTATAGTATTGGCATGAAAACAGAGAGCCATAGACCAACAAAATAGAATAGTGTACAGAAGTAAACCCATGCACTTTAAAGTCAACTAAACTTTAACAAAAAATACTAAGAACATGCATTGAGAAAGGACAGTGTTTTCAACAGATGGTGCTTGAGAAATTGGATAGTCACATGTAAAAGAATGAAATTAGAGCACTCTCTCTCACCATATACAA
The DNA here is from genome assembly GCF_047511655.1 of Castor canadensis. NCBI lineage: Eukaryota > Metazoa > Chordata > Mammalia > Rodentia > Castoridae > Castor > Castor canadensis. The sequence continues at coordinate 101,125,015 of NC_133392.1, read as the reverse complement.
ATGCAAACTCAAAAGTGATTAATGGTCTAAATGTCAGACCTGAAACTATAAAAATACTTGAAGAAAACACAGGGGAAATGCTTCAGAACACTGGAATAAGTAAGGATTTTTGTGGTAATGACACAAAAGCATAGGAAACAAAAGAAAAAACAAATAAATGGGATTATATCAAACTAAAAAGGTTCTGTACATAAAGAAAATAGAGTCAAGAAACGACAGACCAAATGGGAGAAATTATTTGCCAACTATATATCATCAAGGGCTTAATATCCAGAATATCTAAGAAATTCAAATAATGCAGCAGCAAAAATAATCCAATTGAAAAATGGGCAATAGATCTAAACAGACATTTCTCAGAAGAAAATGTACAAATGGCCAAAAGATAAATGAAAACATATTCAACATACTAATTATCAGGGAAATGCAAATCAAAATTTGCAAAATACTACCTCATCCCCTAAGGGTAGTTACCTAAGGAACACATTGTTATCTTTCATGATTCCAAGACTAACTCTTGGTGTCAGATACACTCTCTTCCAAAAAACTAAGGAGACACCAAGTGAACTTCAATAGAAAGTGTATTTCTCAAGTTTGTGAACTTTCTACCACCTTTGCATCTAAATGTTTCTAGCATGAACTAAATGCTTATCATGACATACTAATATGAAACACTTTACACAATTATCTCATACAAATGTACAAATGAAGAAGCTGTAATTTTTATACAGCAAAATAGCAAAGATACAAACCCAGGTCTTTCCAATTCCAAAACTTAAGATTTTAACCATTGTTTTCTATTGCTGTACAACCACACCACATCATTCACACTAGAAGACTGATCACTGGACAAAAAAAATATGTTTATCCTTGGTTCAAAGGAAAGAAAAAGAAGAGAAGGTTGATAATTAACCTCTTTTGGTTTCCTTCTGAGGTGAACTGCCACTGCTGTAATCTCTGGATGCTGATTTAGGACTGCAGTGGCCACTGTTTCTCATAGGGACACTCTAGGATGAAATAAAAAGGGAGTGTTCCTTTCACCAGTATGTCACTCTTCAAAGAAGAGGTCACAAGATGTCATCTCTCTACCTCTAATCTTTTTTTCAATCATTTTTTTTTTTTTTTTGTAACCTGCTACTATTTCTTTGTTGACTTTGACTTTAGCATTGCATTTTCTTTCATAAGCTAATTTTGTTCAGGTATTTATATACTCTTTTCATGGAGATTTATGATACTTCAGTATTGTGTGTACAAAAATTATATTAATTTACAATTAATTTGGTAATGTAAAGAAGGTTATATCAGGTATTTATCTGAGAAATTTGTATAAGATTTGTATTAGTTTACAAGAGAGAAGCAAGCACCCTTTCATTAATAAGGCCTAAAACTTGCTAGCCTAAATATCTATGCAAAGGGTCAGAAATAATGACTCATGGGTCAAATCTGACTTCATGTTTTGTAAATAAATTTTTCTTACAACATAGTCACACTCATTTGTTTACCTCTTATGAGTGCATTTGTGGTACATCAGCACATCAGCAGAGTTGAGTAGCTACAACAGAGGCTATGTGGTCCACAAAGCCTAAAATATTTACTATCTGGTCCTTAGAGAAAGCTTTGCTTACCTTTGGACTACACTAGCAGTAGGCCTGGTTTTCCTTATTTTAATCTTCAGTATTGCTTTCCTTACTATGCTGGAAAGCCAGCATCACATATGTTGAATTGTAGTGATGGCAGTATCTTTATTTTTGGTAGCAAGATCTCTATTGATCCAAGCAATTATATTAGATGCTGCCCTAATGTAATTGATGAAGTTTCACAGCCCCTAATAAACCAGAGTTTTGGACTCAAGTCCTCAAATTCTGAGATTCCATATGCCAGATCTAGCCAACTGCCCCTGGATGCCAAATAGAGAGGCATGGTGAAGGCCTCTTTATTATTTTATTTATACAGGAGATTATTACACAGCTCAGAACATGCTGTGGGGAGAGGTAGAGTAAGCACTCAGCTCATGTTCAGTCATTTTCAGAGTACAGACATGAGCTATAAGTTTTAGTAGACAAAAGAACCAGGGGCAGAGGGCAAAGGAATGCATAAACAGTCCAAGTTACAGGTGTGTTCTGGTTGGTCATTATCTCAGTCCTTGTTCTGGGAAAGGTTCTAGAGTGTTAATTGGAGCCAGTCAGGTGGTCCATCCAAAGGAAGGTCTACTGTTGGGTGCAGTTTTTGTGCCTTGACATGAAGATGTTATCTGTCTTTCCTGGAATCCAAGCTAATTGCAAAGTGACTCCAAAGAGAATGGCTTAGAGCAAAGACAGATACAAAATGGAGGCAGGGACTCCAGGCTTCTCCTGTTTTTAGTTAATTTGTGAGCCCAGTATAGAGTCAGTGATTTTAGCATAAGCAATTTAAGCACCTTTAACTAATTGAATTTTATTTTGGATCATGTAAAATACAAAACAAGTATCTTGTTCATACTCCAAGCAATGATCCAGGAGCCTAGATTCTTTTCACCTAGTGGCTGAGTGAGCTTTAATTTTCCAAATCGGCCAAAGTAGAGGAAGGATTATGGAGGATAGTACATGAGATACTCTTAGAAGGTCTGTCCATCACTGTTACATACATCCCATTGCTTAGAACTCAATCATGTGATTCAATAAACAGCAAGGCAGGTTGGGAAACAGAGACTAGTTGTGCCTTGAAAAAAGAGAAAATGCAATACTAGCCAGTGTCTACCATAAGGATCTTCTGTTAATGGAATTAGTAAGCCAACATAGTTAATCAAATGTGATGTGGCAAGAGAAGGGAGTCAAAGATATAGCCTAAACTTTTAATATGGGGAACCATGTATCTGTGAGTTTGGAGATGCATAGGAGAAGTAAGAGGTGGGAGGGAAAGACAGTAATAACATACAAATTAATTCCATTTTAATGTTTGACTTTAAAAATATTTCAGGCCTTTAAAGTAAAAGTGTCTAGTGTGCATTCTGGAAATATAGGAGATATATAATAACTGGAGATATAACCTAAATATACAGATTTTGAATTCTTCAAAACATAAACAGTAAGGGACAGTAAATGCCATGAGATTGACTTAGGATAGTATATAAATAAGAGCTGTAAACAGCTTCACTATGCTGTAAAAGCATAGTGTATATTTAACAAATCTGTTTTAGTACAAAGTAACAGAGACACACAGATGCATAAAGTATTTTTTGCCTTCAAAAAGCTCACATTTGAGTGGTGATAGTCAAGAAAATTGTTAATTACATGTAGTGTGATAAAAGCTACAAAATATTCATAGAATGGAGTAGGAAAACAGAAGGAGGACAAACATTCACTCAACATGTTGACTGACTGAATGACTTATTCCACATATATCACACAAATAAGCTTACTATTCTTTGGAAGTTCCTCTGAAATTTCACACAAATAATAAATAAATCCTCTTATAACTACAAAGAGAAAAAGATTGCTACCTTCACTAGCACAAACTTACCTTTATTTTGTGGAAAATACTGTGTTGCTTTATTCATGTTTTCTTGTTCTACAAGTGTCATAATAACACTATCTTACATGGATTGTTACTTTCATTAAACCCCTAAAACATATGTATTATTTCCAAAAACAATACAGAAAAGTGGAGTAACAGAGATTAGTTAAGTTGCTATGGAAAACTTATGTATGTCATACTTTCTACCACCCCAAGGTATTTTGTTTTTTCTTTTTCCAGAATAATAGTAAATGCCAATATCACTTGCTCATTAGTTATCTACTAATTAACAAGAAAGCGAAAGCTGGTGCCATGGAAAAACAGACAGCTATTATTTTACAGAAAATTTGGAAAATATTACAGTATTTGATAGCAGTCCAGTAAAGAAAAACAAATGAATAATCGCTATTATAAAATACTTAACTTTTAGAAATTTATGATAGCTTGATGAACTAGAGAATTTTAAAGTACAAAGCTTTAGAAAGTATATGTATGTAGCTGGAGAGTGACAGAGATGATTATTTTTGGTGGTTCTAGGGTTTGAATCAGGACTTTGCATTTACTAAGGAGGCACTTTACTATTTGAACCATGAGCCCAGCCTGAGATAAATTCTGAATGGCACTATTTATATTGTATCAAGTGGATGATGTTACAACTATAATAATACATTTATCTTCCTAGATAAGCAAACACTATTGAAAAAGTGATACACATTTTACAAAGGATTTTTACATTTTAAAAATATTTTTCTTTACTTTTCAAATTTTCTACCATAAATATTAGACTTAAAATGAATACATTAAATTCTGTATGCTTTATGATCATCATTACATAATTGAATAGTCTCTCTTATTTCTTTTTTTCTCTCTCCTCTCTGCCTCCACATAGCTGCAAAAAAGGAAAATATCCCAAAAATACACAAAAAAACAATCTACAAGAACTTTATAATCCATGTAAAATAGTATTTTTATGACACTTAAATATGAAGAAAACATAAGAATGTTTAATTTACTTTTCATAATTTGTATTTTCTAAATTTTTGTAATAGCATGAATCATTGATACAATAGTTAAACTTTTATTTTGAAAACAGAAATTCAGAAAATGTTTTAATAAATTAATGGAAAATATAATTAAATATATGAAAGCAGGTCATGAAAATAACCAAAGTACACTATATCTTAATAAAAGTCTGCAAGAAGGGCAGAAATTACTATGCTTAAGGTTGTCAGAGAAATGGAAAGTAGTTTACAAATTACAATACTCAGAAAAGATATGAAAAAGAAAATAAAGCAGTGCCTTGGCAATATTGCTTACAGTAAATGATATCCTTTTTAATTATTCCTGGTCCATATGTGTATATATAAGAAACCTTTTGTGGGTGCTGATTCAACTTTATTTAATTTATGAGGAATACACAAAAAAGTTAAACTACTTTTTGGATTTTAGAATATTTCTATAGAAATACATCTTGTAGAGTATTTCTTTCAGAATATTAATTCAAAGTTCTTCAAATAAAAATTATGGCCACAATTTAAAATGATCATAGCATGTTTTCTGACATTGGGTCATTTTGTTCATCCTTTGGTAAGTTTAAAGATGTAGTCTGCTTTACAATTGCAACAATTGCTTTAGCATCTTGAAGTCTTTCACAGGCTTTCTGAAAAGTAATCATATCAAGAACAAACTTTTCTTCACAGTGTTTTTTATGTATTTCTTGAGCCCTAAGAAGAAGTAAGAAAGGTGATAAATAGTTTGATTACTAAAATGATAGCAATTAGATCATCACTAATAATAATTAGATGTCTCCAAAATAGTCATATACAAATGGAAAAAAATCAGTGTTCCATTTATAGAAATTTTATTTTATTAAATAATACTCATATTGGACTATATTTATAAGACTTCTCTTGCCTAAAACTAGGAATGTTCATAAACCATTGCTTAGATTCCCCAAAAGGAATCTAAATTAGCTTATGCCATGAATTGTAAAACTTCTACTTAAGCATCACTAAATCCAAGCTTCTTTTAGGACTCTGTTAGAGACAGAAAGTATTCTCTCAAAATTCATATGTTAAAATCCTAGCCCCTGTATTTTAGAATGTAACTGCATTTGGATATACAAATGTGAGGCCCCTGAGTTCAAAAAAAAAAAAAAAAAAACAAGGTTGAAATGAAGTCATATGGATAGGTTTTAATCCAATATGGTAAGAAGAGGAAAAAACAGTATTGGTGTAATTCACAAAAGAAAGGGCATGTGAAACCACATTAAGTTGTTGGTCACCTAAAAACCAAGCAGCAAAGCCTCAGGGGAAGCTAAACCTGCCCAAACTTTGATTATGAAGTTCTCATCTCCAGAACTGTAAGAAGACAAATTTCAGTTGTTTAAACCATCCAATCTGTGGTATTTTGTTACAGCAGCTCTAGTAGATTAATATAGACTCTAAGTATACCATATAACTCTGCCAAGCATGGGAAATGTCACAGGCTTTAAGAGAATTCATTTGTTCACACTCAGTCATTCAGAGGTTATGTTTGTAAAGCTTAACATTATATCTAGATGCTAAGTATATACAGATAAATATAAAGATATGTCATAAAGGTGACTATGAGAAGCTTTTATAAATTTAAGTGAAATAAAAATACATATTTATAAAAATGAAGTATTAGAGTAATACATAATGAAATAATATAGCAGTATATAATGAAAGTGTATTATGTAACTGGACAGAGTTAAATAAAAATTGAGGTTAAAACTGGAAAATAAAACCTGGAGAACAAGGAGAGATTAGAAAAGGCAGGTTTCAGAGTTGAAATAGTCCTTGAACTGAGCTGTGAAAGATATATATTTCCCAGTCAGTAATGAGAGGAACATGATTTCTTCAAGCTATTTGGTATAGCATGAACAGCCAAAACTGAGGCAGAAAGAGTAGTAGAGTGTGGCATGGTATTTAGTAAAGGACTGAGTTAATACAGTAAAAATTCTTAGAGAAATGCTTGACATATAAGTCCTTCTGTTGGATGGATAATAGTGGCAGTTATCAGAATAGGAACCAGATTGGAGAAATATTACAGTTCTGTTTTGGAAATGTTGACCTTCAAGGTCATGTGGTAATGCCCTTGAATATAGAGAAGCAGTCAGTGTCTTTTTACTAATAGTACAGAGAGTAAAGGGTTTAAAATCCATCTCTGAAACTTAAGGCTTGTGTGATTTTGGATGAATTATTTAAGCTCTTCCTGCCCATTTTTTCATCTTTATGAAGATGAAAACCCAACTAATAGGGTTGGAAAAAAAGTGAAAATACTGGGCTGGTGATGTAGCTCAGTAATAAGGTACCTGACTAGCATGTGCAAGGCCTTGGGTTCAATCCCCAGAAGTAGAAAAAAAGAAAGCAAATGAGCTAATATATTTAAAATCCTTAAAGAAGTGCATGCCATTTAATAATCAGTCATGAAAATTAGCTACTACTATTATGAGTCTAGACCTCAAGGCAGAAGTCATGTCTGGCAATGTAGTAGAAGAGAAATCATGGCAAAAAATCTTTACAATACAAGTAAGGACACTGTATAAATCTAAAAGGTATATTGAAATAAGTTTCTTAGCATAAAAATTATAACTGTGGACAGGTTTAAAGAAAAGAATTATTTGAAAGAATTGAAGTGAAAAAATATAATTAATCAATTGTATTTATATGTACAAGCATCAAATAATGAGAAAATGAAATAAAAACAATTCTACTAAGAATATAAAAAGCATATGAATACTTACACATAAGTTTAATAAAAGCTATGCAGGAGTGTCCCTAAAAATAATAAAATATTGCTGATGGAAAGCCTAAATTATCAGAGAATCTTGCCATGTTCAAGGATTGGAAGACAATATAATCTCTCAATCTCATATATATTCAACGTAAGCCCAATTTGTAGACTAAGAACATCTTTAGTAGAAATCAACATGTAAATTTGTTTTAAATATATCAGATTTAATTTATTTTGAATGCATTACATTTAAATGTTTTGAATTTATTTAACTTTAAATTTATATAGAAAAGCAAAAGTCCCAAAACCACCAAAGCAATTTTGAAAAAGAACAAAGTTGGAAACTCTATTTTCCATCCTGTGTAATAAACTGCCATAAATGTGTTGACTTATATTATCTTATAGTTTCCATGAGTCAGAAGTCTGGGTGTGGCATTACTCAGTAGGGTTCTAGCTTAGGTTCTCACAAAGATGAACTTAAGATGTCAGCCAAGGCTGTGGCTTTCCTTCAGGTCTTGTGGTCCTCTTTCAAGATCACTTGGTTATTATCAAAATTCCTTTTGTTCTCATGCTTTTTATATGCTTCCTCCAACTTCAAGTCAAAACATCATGTCAAATTCATTTAATACTTTGACACTGTCTTTGGTCTCTGCATTTAAAAGTTAGTGGGATAATATTGGGCCCACCTGAACAATCCAGGATAATCTATTTTAATGTGGACTAATTAATATTCTTAATTATATGTGTGGAGTCCCTTTTACCAGCACATTCAGAGGTGTGGTATTTCAAAATATTCATAGTCTTAAAAGAATAGAGCATGGCATCTATTTTTTTGGGCGCCATTATTTTAACACAAAGTTCTTAATGGCATTAAGTAGGTAGATGATTAACTTTTAATAGGAAAATGGAAAACTAATCCTGAAATAGCAGAAAAGGAAGTTAGATAAATCCATTATATCCAGAATTTTATTGATGTGGATACTAAGTTGAATGAATTCAACATTGAAGGCCTAAAATTTCCTTGGTAATTAGATAAAGTGGCTTGCTGAGAAAGAGTGGTCATAGTGGTGCTTGCATAGAAGCTTTACAGTTGGTGAAGTTTTAAAATTGCTTTTGTAGTTAGGTGGATAAGGAACAAACAAGTGAGGTATTACCTAAAGTTGGAGATCGTAAAATAATGTCATAAAAAACTATAGGTCAGTGATTTCACCTAATTACTTTAACTTTAATCCAAGAAGTGAAGCTAGATAATTGGGTTGTTCCAAGGTAGGAATTGGTAGTGAAGGGCAATTAGCATTATGGAGGCAATAAAAGGAATGGATTTCAAAGACAGTAGACAAAAAGAATAAAAGAATATTTGAAGAACACTGGAGCCTACACTAGGAAGGAAAAGAAGTATATTATGGAAGTTATGCCAAGGATGAATGGTCATCATATATTTGAAGAATGCATGTGGTGAAAGTAAAGGAAGAAAAGAGTTGAAAAGATAGATTTTAGCCACAAATACATAGACAAGAGATAAAGATTTAAAGATGGAGCAGTTCAAAGTGATGGGAAGGTCATTATGTATTGATAGGAATGAGTTCATTAATATTATACATGATAAAGTTTGTTGGAATTTAAAAATTCTGATGTTAGGTAATTGGGATGATCATTCTGGGAATTTAAGTTAACTATGATTGTAGCAGAGGTTGGTTGGAGAAAAGTTTTATAACGAGGATGCGGGGAAAAAGGAACCCTCTTACACTGTTGGTGGGAATGTAGACTAGTACAACCACTCTGGAAAAAAATTTGGAGGCTACTTAAAAAGCTGGACATCGATCTACCATTTGATCCAGCAATACCACTCTTGGGGATATACCCAAAAGACTGTTACTCCAGAGGCACCTGCACATCCATGTTTATTGCGGCACTATTCACAATAGCCAAGTTATGGAAACAGCCAAGATGCCCCACCACTGACGAATGGATTAAGAAAATGTGGTATCTATACACAATGGAATTTTATGCAGCCATGAGAAGAACGAAATGTTATCATTCGCTGGTAAATGGATGGAATTGGAGAACATCATTCTGAGTGAGGTTAGCCTGGCTCAAAAAACCAAAAATCGTATGTTCTCCCTCATATGTGGACATTAGATCAAGGGCAAACACAACAATGGGATTGGACTATGAGCACATGATAAAAGCGAGAGCACACAAGGGAGGGGTGAGGATAGGTAAGACACCTAAAAAACTAGCTAGCATTTGTTGCCCTTAATGCAGAGAAACTAAAGCAGATACCTTAAAGCAACTGAGGCCAATAGGAAAAGGGGACCAGGTACTAGAGAAAAGGTTAGATCAAAAAGAATTAACCTAGAAGGTAACACCCACGCACAGGAAATCAATGTGAGTCAATGCCCTGTATAGCTATCTTTATCTCAACCAGCAAAACCCCTTGTTCCTTCCTATTATTGCTTATACTCTCTCCACAACAAAATTAGAGATAAGGGCAAAATAGTTTCTGCTGGGTATTGAGGGGGGGAGCGGGAGGGGGTGGAGTGGGTGGTAAGGGAGGGGGTGGGGGCAGGGGGGAGAAATAAACCAAGCCTTGTATGCACATATGAATAATAAAAGAAAAATGAAAAAAAAAAAAAAGATATAAAGATCATAGTGAATAAAGGTGATATAAGAGGTCAATTGGTGACCAAATAAGGACAAGTAGAAAATAATATAAGTGGACAGCCATCTTTTTTTTTTTTTAGATCTTTCATGCTAACTGATGTCTTAGTTCAAAATGGAAAGCCTGTTGTTCCACCCTGAATTGTATCATCACTTTCTCAGAGTATGTAAAAGATTATCTTGGGAAACTACACAACCAGCTTTTATCTGACATACAGATTCTTTCATTTCAAATCCTCTTTTTAATTCATGCTTAAGTATGCCAGAGGATAGCTTAGCAACTTCCTAAATTAGAGCTATCTGCCATCCCACCCTTACTCTTTTGCTCCCCTCATAATACATAACAGACGCAGGAGCTATATTCTCTGTAATGATTTCACTAATTACTAAGATTCATCAGAATGTTTTTAGGTCAAGTGATTGATAATGAAGAACGGGCAGAAAAAAATAATAAAATCAAAAAGCCTTTAAAGTCTCCAGACAGAGCTGACTTTTTTGGGCTGCATTTACTTCCTGTTTATCAATATACAGTCTTTATTTTAAAAATTGAGCATGGAACTCAGTAATATCTTTTGGGACATAACTCTGACATAACCAGCATATTGCCTTATTCCCATGTACTTTCAAAAATAGTGTCTTTGCAGCAGTTTGCAAGAGAAAATAATTCTGTTAAAAATCACTGGAAAATTCACTTAACTTTATCCTCTACAAATCAACCTTGGTGGTCATATATTGTTTTAGTAAAATTTTAAAAATATTTTTCATTCTTAAGAATATAAAATTGCTTATAACTATCAAAAGCCAAATGTTTTCTTTTTATTTAAAACATCTTAGAACAAACTGTTTCTAATTGGAGTATTTAAAAATTTAAAAGAAGTAAGATGCTATAAAGATTTCTAAGTATTTTTATGTAAGCCTTAATATAGGCACATTCATAGTTTGCCACATAGAATATCAATGGAGTAAAACTATAGATAATAAGCTTCAATATATCAGGAAAAAGTGTGTGAAATATTTTGAAAGAGTAAAAATAAATTATTGCTGTTTTTTTCTATGGTACCCTTCAGCACAATCTGGGCCTTTCAATATCTTTGAGCTATTCTACAAGTGTGCATATTGAGGAAAACTGAGCAATGCAAATGATTCTTGTTTATAGAAATGTAAATAAATTTTTTCCAGTGATGATATAATTGATTATTTTCCAGTGGATATTGACTAGTTTTCCATATATTTATAAGCTTTATTTTGGCATTCCCAATTGCCTATGATAATGCATGTTCTTTAAATTCTCCCTTGAACTCAAAATTTTATTTCCTGCTGGGTTAAATAAAATTGTTGGCATGTAATCATTTTACATTTGTATGAGTCATAGGTTTATATTCTTAAAAGATATCCTTTCATGTGAATGAAATTTAATTAATATATTAAGATAGTTGAGTAAATATTAATTCTCAGAGTTCCTACCTCATTATTTAGTTTAAAAGCAAAAACTCTTCATCATGCATGAGGACCTGGTTTTGATTTCCAAGACCTCAAAAAAAGTCTTCATCATAAAATAATTTGAAATTTCCTGCATTTATTTGTGACAGCTTTGTCTAAAGTTTATTCTGGGAATTCTTTTCTGATCTATTTTTTTTTTTTATTGCTACACATGTTCACTGACTACAGTATTTTCAAGGTATATCATATATATCAGTGTATGATATATATACCAATATATTAAGGTTGTATCTTTTCTAAGCTCTGGATCACCACTGTCCAGCCCATATTTTTCATGGCATTCTTTTCCTAGTATGCTTTCAAGATCCTTTTATGTGCATTTGAAAAATGAATATGATTTTGTATGTATTCATTAGGAGTCACTGCCAGAGGCCTTTTCGTTTGATTTTTCTTCTGAACTTCAAAGGTAGTGGCTCATTATGAAGTAGAAAAAAGCTAACAAAGACCTTATTCTGAACCTTCTATGGGTAAATAAGAGACTTCTGAACAGTAATCTCTATCAAAATGCTTGCCCATCAGTGTAACAGGGAGTTGGAGTTGAATTCAGGCAGCAGAACCTGGGGAGATTACAGAAAGTAAGTGGAGGAATTTTGACGTCTGTATTCTTTTGCCCAGGAGACTTAAAAAGAGAAGATCCATGCTTTGCATTCTATCCCCAAGACTGAGGGACTGATCTATTTTTTAAAAAGAAAGTTTTGTGGTAAAATATTTATTTATAATGCAATTTTTATTTCTGCTAGGGTTATGGTCTTTACCAAGAGTGAGGTAGTGGCCTTTTCTAATGGATTCATGTCTCTCAAGCAACTGTACCTTCAACTTCTCGTCTTCGAAAACCTGCTATAGGTAGTCTGTCCTGAAGGACAGACTGCAGGAGGTCCCAAAAGGTGATAATTGGTCAACAAGACACCTCCTTCCCAGGAAAAGTCTGTCTGCACCTGAGAGACATCTCCACCCTCGGGCAACACACAAAAAAGGCTATAAAACCCAATCTCCAACCTGACCCATGAGACCACTGGTTTCTGGGTTCCTTGCATGCCCCCATGCAGCCTTTCTCCTCTGGACAAATAAAATCTTTCTGACCTCTGCTGCTGGAGTCTGCTTGTGCTTTCATTCTGAGAGTGGATCCAAGAACCCTGAACACCTGAAATTTCCTGTGCGTGTCATCTGTGCAGCACTTCTTTCCTCACTTTCCTCTTTTATTTACTTGAAATTTCCAAATTTGTTCATTCTCCTCTCCCTCCTCTAATGATCTCCCCTCTCCCTCTGCTTTGCCAAATTATAAACAGTAATAGAACTTTTTCTGGTCCTTTTTATAAGAATTCAATTGTATGTTTTTGTTTGTCACTGGACTAGGTACTCTTAGAGGAAAAAGAATGTTTTATTCCTCTCCATAAGGCAGGGGAGAAGAGAAATAAATACTTTGATATTTAGTTAAGGCTTGTTTGCATAAATTTTGATGAGCAGAAAATGCTACCCCAAAATATGGAACCTTAACATGTTGAGTGTTTTAATCTAAGGAAACTGAGAAAATTGTAGAAGCAGAGAGATTGCTCTGATGTTCTCCTGTCCCCTCTCTTTCAGAGATGCTAATGTGACAGATATCCTGCCCTGAACATGGAGGGAAAAAATATTACACAAAGAGGCCAAGAAAAATATGAACAAAAAGCCATCGCTCCCCTCTCCCCAAGTTTATTACCATAAACTAGGCAGGTCATACCCCATTTTTTGTCCAGTTTTCCCAGATCTCTGGTTTTTCATTTCTGAAAGCTCCTATGTCATGTAAAATTTCTAATTACATAAACTCTTTTTTTTTTTTTACTCTATTTAACCTGTCTTTTGTCATATGAGTGTCAGGCATTAGCCCTGTGATAAGTGAGGGTTGAAATCATTTCTTTCTTCTAGTTTCCTGTGTTACTCTCACCAGAAATTTTAATTGTCTTCAAATAACTGTTTGTTATTGCTTGCATTATTATTTAACTCTAATATTCTTATTGCCTTTGCCTTGTCTCACACCTAGATTTTTAGTTTTTTCAAACAAATGGTCTTTACTTCCCCACATCACCTATCATATGAATGTTTAGTAGCAGAAACTGATTTACTCCTGAAATAATTTGAATCAATGATAAATAGTCCTTGGGACAAATTACCAATGATCACTGAGAGGGGAAATGTATGAGCAAACATATTGCCATGAAGTAAGTACCTGTGCTATCATGGATATCTATTCCAATTATTAATGAAGTTATTTGCTATGTTTTGGTTAATTATATTTTGACTATTCATTTAATACTCCTGGCTAGGGGTGCAACCATTTGCCTAGTGTACATGAGACCCTGGGTTTGATACCTTGCACTGAAGAAATAAATCCTGAATATATATGTTCATTATACAAACATTTGGAAACTATATGCACTGTTTCTTATTTGAAGGGCTTAAGTCTTGGGAACAAATGTAAAAAAAAAAAAACACTCTCATTTATACCCAGGAATTTATAATTTACATTCTGGTGATTATGATTTTAAGTGGATTTGAAAAAAACTACTATTGGGACTAATACTTATGTTCTTCAATAAATATTTAATGAATAAATTTGTTAAGTAAGTACCATACTAGATACTGAAATTGAAGATGGAGCAAACTAATTTATAAAGAACTTCAGAAGCTAACTATGGTACAAGATGTCTTGTGACAACTGCGAGAATTAAGATTCAAATAACATGTTACGGAATCACGAAAAATTAAAAGGACTAATTCAGCTGGGAAGAAATTAAAAGTGAAAATGCCATTTGAGCTGACTACTAAAAGGTAGATAATGAAAGCATGAATCTTACCACTGGTTTTGCTGTTCATGCATTATATGATGGGGAGCATAAGGGTGAAACACAGCCACACAGTCAAGCATCAGCCACTTGTATTTCTCTGTAGTAAAGAGTGTCTTCCTTCACATACAAACACCACCTCATCAGCAATTTGAACACCTCAAAGCATTTAGATTTGCACAATAATGTATAGACAACCTTAACATTGTGGGCTTATCGTGCCTTAGCAGCACACACATTTAAGGAAAGGGGATAGTATCAGTAAAATCATAGGGATAAGAAAGTACAATATTGGGTAAGGAGGGGAAAATAACTTAGCCTGTCTAGAACAAAGATTACTGTTAGGGGAAGAGTGTGGAAGCTATAGTAAAAAAAATTAGTGTGAGATTACTCTACAGAGAGCATGTGTTTGAAATGCCATTTGGAGGAGATTAAATTTCATTCTGTGAGCAATAACAAGTTATCAACATGTATAATAGGAACTTTATTTTAAAAGCAATTGGAGTTTATAGGTTAGAGAGGGAGATGTCAATTGGAAGGACAATGTGAATTCTTAAAAAGAATACGAGTACTCGAATTAGTAGACAAGAGGTGGTTCTTAAAATGAAGTATTTTGAGACTTCTTTTAAAAATATGATGAATAGGAAAATACATTAGATGTGGTAGTGAGGAAAATGGAGTTGTAAAAGACAGTTTCCAGCACTAGTCAAGAGACTGATGATAATGCTATTTATGACAATAAGAACAACTATAAATTAAGCAAGTGTTATTGCATGAGTTTGAAAGGTGGAGGAAGAGCTACTTTTATTGTTTAATCTTTTGTAATAATGTATTAACATGCAAGTCATCTTTTTTTGTTTGTTTTCCAAAGTAGTTTCATGCTATAAACAAAATACTATTTATTAGAATTCACCATTTGCATATAATATTCACATTTAATACTCAAAACTATTATATTTAACCTGCACCTACCTAATTTTCTTCATTTCTTTAAGTAAATCCTGGCGATACTTTTCTTCTCTTATCTTTTGCTGAGTCATCAGATATCTCTGTTTAAGGATAGCCTCATTCTTCTTCAATCTGTCAGCTTTAGTCATTTCTCTGGACAGAAAAGTGTGCTCATTATTTAACTTTTGAACTAATAAACGGTCTGCAGCCTTTTGTTTTTTTTCTGCTAGAAACAGGGTTCTTCTCTCTCTAACTTTTTTAAGGTAGTTCAGTCTGTCCTGCCACACTTGTTGTAAAGCTTTCTGAATTTTCTCGTTATCTCTTGCCATTAGTTTTTGTACGGTGTATTTTTTATTATCGAAGTGTTCTTGGACATGTACTCTCACTCTCTGTTGGGCAATTTGTGCCATGGCTTCAGCTGTTGCTTTTTCTTTATAATGCTCCTTCTTTTGTTCTGTGAAATATTCATCAATATCTTTAAATGTATGGAGTTTTACACCAGCTCTCTGTGTTGTAAGAAACTCTCTTCTGATATCCCTCTCTAGTTGTGTACCTTTTTTAATTATTGGTTTTGGATGAGTGGTAGAAAGTGGCTGGGCATATGCAGGTAAATAATCTTGTTTTTTTTGTTTCAATACTGCAGCATATGTCAATGAACCTAATGCATGTATGGGTAGTTTGAATGATGATATCCTAAAACTGGCATCAAATTCTTCCTCCTCAGTTTCATCTCCAGACTCTTTTGGACCTACAGCATATAGCAAACAAACATACCACAGCTAAGTTTATTTTCTGTCCAAATTGTTTAAGAGGCTACATTAATAAAGCTGATAACAACCTTATATTTACTTTGATCAGAAGCATTTCTCTATTGTGGTTTTTGGACAGGAAAATCACTATTAAAACATATTAACATGGAAATGAAGTAAATCTGATTTCTATGATTTTCTGTATTATCTCTCACAATTATTTTACTTGCATTGACTCAATAACAGCATCTTATACTTAGTACTTACATATATTATTTTTCCACATAGTTTTCTAAAAGAAAAACTTTAAATAAATTAAATAGACACTGGCCCACCAGGCCTCTGCCCCACAGGTCTGCTGGGCCTCTACCCTGCAGAACAGCCAGGCTGCCACTCGCCAGCCCACCAGGCCACTGCTCACCCACGGGCCCACCAGCACATTGGCCACCACCCACCACAGGAGGGCTCCAACACCACCAGAAGCCAGCTTCAAACCTGATTAAGAGATGTAGACAAAAAGGACTGGATGCTAAAGGGGTAACACCAGAACTACTGAGACTGAAATTCTACTATTCCTGAACCAGGAATTTTTTTTCTTTTTTCTCTTTTCTTTAAGTGTTCATTTGTCTTGTTCGCTGTCTGATTGTCTACCATATCTCCCTATTGATTTCTTTGGTTCAACTTTTTTTTCCTTTTTCCTCATTTTCTTTTTCTTTTTTTATTCTTCTTTCTTGGTTTTGTTAGTTTTACCATTGTAAATTAGCTAACACTAAATTACACATAGACCAGGGACAAAAACAATACCAAGTGGAATGCTGGGAAGATAAAAAAGGATGAAAAGCATTACATCCCCCTCAAAAAAATAAATTAGTACAGGATTCAGAGGGAAATGAAGAAAATGGATACCCAGACCCAGACTCCAACAACACAAAGAAAAACCATTCCATGGAACCCAATGAAGGCCACAAGAACACTCTGCAAGAAGAAACCCTGCAAGTAATTAATGAGAATTTCATAGAGATGATACTAAAAACATGGTCAACCAAAATGTATAGGAGGCACTCAAGAAATTTCAAGACAACAAAAATAAGGAATATGAGAAAACACAAAAACAAATAAATGAAATCATAGGAGCTCTAAATAAACATGAAAATGGAAGAGAGAAGACCATAAATAAAGAGATAAATGAGTTAAGGGTGAAAATTGACAATATTAAAGAGGAAGTGACCCATGATAAGGAAAACCTCAGAAAAAAGAATGAAACAGAAATACAAAATAATTTGGGAGACCACTCCAGCAGACTAGAACAAGCAGAAGACAGAATATCAGAACTTGAAGATGAAATGGTAATTAGAGGAAAAACTGAAGAACTATTAGTCAGACAACTCAAGACCTGTGAAAGGAATATGCAAGAATTCACCAACTCCATCAAAAGACCAAATCTGAGAATCATGGCCATTGAAGAAGGAGAAGAGGTGCAAGCAAAAGGAATGTGTAATATAGTCAACAAAATAATAACAAAAAATTTCCCAAATCTAGAGAAAACTATGCCCATTCAGGTACAGGAAGCCTCCAGAACACCGAACAGACCTGACCAAAATAGAATACCGCGCAACATATTATCATTAAAACAACAAGCACAGAGACTACAGAAAGAATATTGAAGACTGTAAGAGAGAAAAAAAATAACATAAAAGGTAAACCCATCAAAATCACAGCAGATTTAACAATGGAAACATTAAAAGCAAGAAGAGCATGCAGTGATGTCTTCTGGGCACTGAATGAAAACAACCTCAACCCTAGGATACTCTACCCAGCAAAACTATCATTCAAAATAGATGGAGCAATAAAAGTGTTCCATGATAAGCAGAAACTAAAACAATATATGACCACCAAGCCACCACTATAAAAGACTCTTCAAGGAATTGTCCACACAGAAAGTGAAAACAAACAAAACCATGAAAGGGCAGGCAGTACCAAACCAGAAGAAAAGACAAGAAAGTAGAGAGTAACATTGATGCAGCTGAACACAATCAAACCCTTAAAAACAAAGACAATTTAATGACAGGAATCACTACCTAACAATCAATACTAACACTGAATGTTAGCGGACTTAATTCCCCCATCAAGCGACACTGTTTGGCAAACTGGATTAAACAGGAAGCTCCAACAATCTGCTACCTACAGGAGACCTACCTCATAGAAAGAAACAAGCACTGGCTGAGGGTGAAAGGCTGGAAAAAGATCTACCAAGCTAATAGCCCCCAAAAACAGGCAGGGGTAGCAATACTTATCTCAGACAAAGGGGACTTCAAACTTACATTGATCAAACGAGATAAAGAAGGACACTCCATACTAATAAAAGGGGAAATACACCAAAAGAAATAACAATTATCAACTTATATGACCTAAAGTCAATGCACCCAATTTCATCAAACATACTCAGAAGGACATGAAAACATATATAGATTCCAACACAGTTGTAGTGGGAGATCATAATACCCCCCATCACCAATAGATATGCCATACAAACAAAAAATTCAATAAAGAAATTCTAGAACTAAATCACACCATAGATCAAATATACCTAGGTGATGTCTACAGAATATTTCAATCAACTTCTGCACAATATACATTCTTCTCAACAGCTCATGGAATGTTCTCCAAAACTGATCATTTCTTAGGGCACAAAGCAAGCCTCAACAATATAAGAAAATAGAAATAATCCCATGCATTCCATCTGAACACAATGCATTAAAACTAGCAATCAACAACAAAGAGGCAGTAAAAACATGCAAACAATTGGAAGTTGAACAGCACATTGCTCAATGATCAATGTGTCACTGATGAAATAAAAGAGGAAATTAAAAGTTTACTGGAGGTTAATGAAAATGAAAACACAACCTACCACAACCTATGATACACATCAAAGGCAGTCCTAACAGGAAAGTTTGTAGCCATGAGTGCATATATTAAAAGGTCAGAAAAATCTTAAATCAATGATCTAATGCTACATCTCAAACTCCTAGAAAAACAAGAACAAGCAAATCCCAAAACAAGCAGGAGAGAAATAATAAAAAAATAAGGGCTGACATCAATGAAATAGAAACAAACAAACAAAAAAATACAAAAAAATCAATGAAACAAAAAGTTGGTTCTTTAAAAAAATAAAAAAGATTGACAGACCCCCTGGCAAACCTGACTAAAATGAGGAGAGAAAAGACTCAAATCAGTAAAATCAGAAATGGAAAAGGGGAGATAACAACAAACACCATGGAAATCGAGGAAATCATCAGAGACTACTTTGAGAACCTATATTCTAATAAATTTGAAAATCTTGAAGAAATGGACAAATTTCTAGATACTTACGACCATCCAAAACTGAACCAAGAGAATATTAATCACCTGAATAGATCTATAACACAAAATGAAATTGAAGAAGCAATCAAGAGTCTCCCAAAAAAGAAAAGTCCAGGACCTGATGGATTCACTGCTGAATTCTGCCCGACGTTTAAAGAAGAACTAAAACCAACCCTCCTTAAACTGTTTCATGAAATAGAAAGGGAAGGAACACTGCTTAACTCATTTTATGAAGCCAATATTACTCTCATCCCAAAACCAGACAAAGACATCTCTGAAAAGGAGAACTATAGGCCAGTTTCCTTATTGAACATCGATTCAAAAATCCTCAATAAAATAATGGCAAACCAAATCCAACAACACATCAGAAAGATCATACACCATAACCAAGTTGGCTTCATCCCAGAGATGCAGGGGTGGTTCAACATACACAAATCTATAAATGTAACAGCACATTAATAGAAGCAAACACAAAAACCACTTGATCATCTCAATAGATGCAGAAAAAAAGTCTTTGACAAGATCCAATAACATTGATTCAAAAATCCTCAATAAAATAATGGCAAACCAAATCCAACAACACATCAGAAAGATCATACACCATAACCAAGTTGGCTTCATCCCAGAGATGCAGGGGTGGTTCAACATACACAAATCTATAAATGTAACAGCACATTAATAGAAGCAAACACAAAAACCACTTGATCATCTCAATAGATGCAGAAAAAAAGTCTTTGACAAGATCCAATACCACTTCATGATAAAAGTTCTAAGAAAACTAGGAGTAGAAGGAATGTACCTCAACATTACAAAGGCTATATATGAAAACCTATAGCCAACATCATACTTAATGGAGAAAAACTGAAACCATTTCCCCTAAAATCAGGAATGAGACAAAGGTGCCCACTCTCCTACTCTCATTCAACATAGTCCTGAAATTCTTAGCCAGAGCAATTAGGCAAGAAGAAGAAATAAAAGGAATACAAATAGGTAAAGTAACTGTCAAAATATCCCTATTTGCAATGAAATGATCCTATATCTTAAAGACCAAAATAACTCCACCAAAAACTCTTAGACACCAAATGGGACTTCATAAAATTTAAAAGCCTCTGCACAACAAAAGAAATGGTCTCTAAACTGAGGAGACCACCCACATAGTGGGAGAAAATATTTGCCAGCTATACATCAAAGGACTGATAACCAGAATATATAGGGAAATTAAGAACTAAACTCTTCAAAAATCAATGAACTAATAAAGAAATGGGCAATTGAACTAAACAGAAATTTCTCAAAATAAAAAATTCAAATGACCAAAAAACTCATGAAAAAATTCTCACCATCTCTAGCCTTGAAGGAAATGCAAATCAAAACCACACTGATTCCACCTCACCCGTTAGAATAGAAAACATCAAAAAACACCACCACCAACAAGTGTTGACAAGGATGTGGGGAAAAAGGAACCCTCGTACACTGCTGGTGGGAAATCAAGTAGAAAAAAAAACTTGGAGGCTTCTTCAAAATCTAAACATAGATCTGCCATATGATACAGCAATCCCACTCCTGGGGATACACCCAAAGGAATGCTCTTCCAAAGGCACCTGCACACACATGTTTATTGCAGTGCTATTCACAATAGCCAAGTTATGGAAACAACCAAGATGCCCCACTACTGATGAATGGATTAAGAAAATGTGGTATTTATACACAATGGAATTTTACTCAGCCATGAGGAATGAAATCTTATTATTCTCAAGTAAATGGATGAAACTAGAGGACATCATTCTGAGTGAGGTTAACCAGGCTCAGAAGACCAAAAATCGTATGTTCTCCCTCATATGTGGACTTCCGATCTAGGGCAAATACAACAATGTGGTTGGACTTGGGTCACATGCTAAGGAGTGAGCACATACGGGAGGTACGGGGATAAGTAGAAAACCCAAACCATGAAAGTGTTTGATGTCTCCATTCCAGAGGAGCTAATACAGAAACCTTAAAGTGACAGAGGTTAACAGGAGAAGGGGATCAGGAATCAGTGTAAAGATCAGTTAGAGATGATTCAACTTGGGTTGTAACACATTTGTATTTGGATGCAAAGCTGGAATCTTTCTGTATAGCTGTCCTTAAGTCAACTGGCAAAAATACTTTGTCTTTCTTATTGTGCTTATATCTTCTCTTGAACAAAATTAGAGATAAGGGCAGCACAGGTTCTGCCTGGAAGCAAAAGGGTGTGTGGGAGGACAGGGAGGGGGCGGGGGCAGGGGAGGGAAATGACCCAAAAAATGTATACACATGTGAATAAATGAATAAAAGAATTAAGAATTAATTAAATTGAACAGAGTTTAAGCAGGAAACAATTTATGAATTGGCGGCACTCATAGTCAGTGGAGGTTCAAAGCATTCCTCTCTACAACATGAGCAGGAAGTATTTGTAAACAGAAACAGCTAATTGATCATAGTTCAATGTTTGCCTTATTGGACACAGATTATTTGGCAGTATATATACTGAAGCTCACAATGACTTAATTATTTATTTCAAAATTATTCTCCTATTTAGACTTTTAATTTGTTACATACTTAGTTAAGCTGCTTGGTATATAAGGACAAAGATATAGAAGGAGCTTTAGGTCAAATGTGATTTAATTTAATAAGATACTCCTATCACATACTTGCGAAGACCACTGTAATGAGTTTTATCTTATTTCTCTTCACTCTAGTAGAAAGCAATAGCTTCTATCCCCTTCTTTGGACAGAGAAAGAAACAACTTCCTTTGCTACTGTGTGTGACCATGAGCTAAGCCCTTTACAGTGGAGTACAAATAAAAGGCAATGCATCATTTCTTATCTGAGGCTTTTAAGAAACAAACCTGCCTTCGCTGTACTGTCTTTTTTTTTCTTCGGACTACCATACAAATATGAGCATAAGACCTTATATGATGATGAAACAACAAGTTGGAAGAAGCCTGGGTCCCTTAATCACTGGTTGAAAATCTAATCACAAATCAGGATTATCCAACTTGCACTCTTTTGGAGTCTGAAACAAATGACAATTATGTTTGAGTCAGGATATATTCCTGGGTCTATTTGTTACCATAGTGAGCCTAATACAATAATTTTAATCATATTGTTCATATGTTTATGTTTTGAAAATCCTATGATGAATTCCACATCAGCTGGCAAATATAGGTATAAAAAGTATGTTTGTTAATCTTAAAAAAAATGTTTCCTATGTTAGACTGTTTTTTTCCACCATCAAGATAACTTCTTGTTATCATCTATAGAAGATTCCCTAATGTCTTTATATGTTAAAATGCCAAATCTGATGGTGGTAGTCTTATGCAAGTGAAGGTGACTATGAAAAAGGGCAGGATCTTTGGTATAAAAAGGCAATAGGAAGGAAAGAAGTAGACAAGATTTTAATGATGGGCAAAGGAATACTCATAATAGAAAAGAAAGCAGTGTATAGAGCTAAGTAGAAAATTATCAAAAAAAAAGGCAATTCAAGAAGATTCACAGGTTGTATCCAGAAATAAATATTAAAAATTTGATTCCAAATTAAGCCACTGAAAACACAGAAGGTAAAATATCAGTAATGGCATTATGTCAGCAGTCCCAACAACACACCTTAACCTAAGTGATATTTACAGAACTTAATATCTTATAACTGCACAATGCACAGTATTTTTAATAATGTACTAATAAAAATATTCCCTTCTAAGGTCATGTGCTAGAGTATAAGAAAAATCTCAATAAATGTGAAAGAACTGAAATCCTACAGTATGCTGCCTGACCCCAACAGAATTCCATCAAAAACCAGTATGATATCTAAGAAAATCCTGAATATTTGGAAATTAAACATATTCTACATAATCCCTGAGTTAAAGAAAACAAAATCCTAAGAGAAATTTCAAAGTATTTAAAATTAAATTATAAAATGCCTCATAACTAGGGAGATGAAGCTAAAAGAGTCATCATATCCTCAAATGCTTATATAAATCAAGTAAGTTGCCCAAATTCTTCTTGTAGAGAATAGAAGGCAAAAATCTCTGATCCATATCAAGCTCCATTTGACCACATTATTTATCTCTTGTTCTGTCTCTATAATTCTAAATTAAAATCTTCCTTTTTTTAATAAACTTCCTGCTATCATTTATATGTTAAGGATTGAATGTTTATGCTTTCCTAAATTTCTGCACCAATTTACATTTCCACAGAGTGTTGAAGGGTTGTGTTTTCTCCACACTCTCACCTACACTTGTTGTCAATTGTCTTCTTGATAATAATCATGCTAATATATGTAAGATGTCTCCTTATGGTTTTAATTTGCACCTGATGTTTATCACGTTTTCATGTATCTGCTGGGCATTTGTATACTACTTTGGGAAAAATGTCCATGTAGGTCCCTTCTCCATTTTTTAGTTATTTGATTTTCTGCTATTGAATTGTATGGGTTCCTTATATATTTTGGATAATTATCTTCATATGATTTATAAGTAATTTCTCCCATTCTATAAGTTGTGCTCTCATTTTGTCAATTATTTTCTTTATTATGGAAAAAATTTTTAGTTCAATGTAAACTTGCCAGTTTATTTTTGATTTTGTTTCCTGTGTTTTGGTGTCAAATTTTAAAAAATTATTGGTAAGATCAGTACCAATGTGTTTTCTCTAGAAATTTTATGGTTTCAGGTCTTATGTTTAAGTCCTTAATCAATTTTGAATTGATTTTTGAGCATATTGTAAGGTAAGAGTACTTTTGTTTTGCATGTGGATATTCAATTTTCATAGCATCACTTATTAAAAATCCTGTTCCTTCTCCAGTGTTTATTTTTGGTATCTTTTTCATTAGTTGACCACATATATGTGAATTTATTTCTGGAGTTTTTACTGTGTCACATTGGTTTGTTTCTGTTTTCATGACAATAGAGTTTTAAAAATGCATGCTGTGCTTCCAGATACAATACTTTTTCTCAAAGATAATATGTATTTTAGAAAGAGGGTCAGAAGTCTTACTGTGAGATTTAGGTATAGCAAGTTGAAACTATAAATAAAAAACTATTTAGGAATATATTTACCCAACATTGCAAAAATATTTCTACAATAAAAATAATAAAACATTGATGAAAACAATTTGAAATATCTGGTATGTACTTCTTTCTTCATTTCATTTACTGATTCTTCCTTCTGACAGCTTTATTTTTCCCATTATGTTTTGCTTTGCCTTGCCTATATCTTAATCCTGTCAATTGCATCAGAGTTTTTATTAGATTCTGTTGAGAGCATTAAGGACTAAACCAGTGATTTTGTTAGTCAAAGAAGTTGCAATGTGAATTTTCAATACAAGCAATTACAAGGTCTACATGCATAAGAGCTTTCTGTTTGTATTTTCTTCTACATTATATGTAAGTCAAAAATAATCACAAAAATAATGCACATACAAGTTTAAACCTATGATGTAATTTGGTAATCTTATATATAATAAGATTATATGTATGATCTGGAATGGCTCTATATCCAATAAAATTTTCAATAACAATAGGTCTCAAACTGATATTTTTATTTTTGAATTAAGGAATTTACAATGAAAATAATTCAAGTGAAATGGGCTAAAATCACCTGTCTATATATACAACAAGGCAAACAATACTATCAGTGGCATCACCTTTGGATATGAAGGGCATTGACATAAAATAATGCAAACTGTCATGTCACGGTACAAATTGAAAGGGAAAAAAGTGACATGAGGTTATTTTGGTATTGCATTTCTGGCCCATGCTTACTGTAGGAAAATGTCTAGAAATACAATGATGCATATTTTCCAAACTTTGCCTGACACTGCTATTGAAATATTCCTTTATCTCACTTACTGAGTCATATGAGAAAATGACTTATATAAGTCTATTTCACATTCTTCTTTCATATAGCAATTTTTATAATTGTCAGAAAAAATAGACTTGGAAATCTAAAATGCAGGCTTAGAAATAATAATTACATTACCATTGATTTAAGAGTAGTTTATGCTGGCCGCCAGTGGCTCATGTCTATAGTCCTAGCTACTCAGGAGGCAGAGATCAGGAGGATCATGGTTTGAAGCCAACCCCATGCAACTAGTTCTTGAGACCCTATCTCAAAAAAACCCATCACAAAAAAAGGGGGCTGATGGAATGGCTCAAGGCATAGGTCCTGAGCCCCCATACCACAAAAATTTAAAAAAAAAAAGTGTAGATTGAATGTATGAAAATCAGATAGTAAAGTAACTTCTATTTGCATATGTAGGATGAAAGATCACAGTAGGTTACAAAGTCATGATGGAAAATTGGGTACACACATAGTATTCTCAGAAATCCTTGGTTAAAATCTTAATATACCAGCAGATCCAAACACTCACCATCAAATCAATGATTCTTCTTTCCTCCTGGGTATTAAAAACAGTTAATATATTATAACTGTTAAATAATATAAGAAATAGAATCCCTCCCCAATGCAAAAGTCAAGACTTGTTTTTAATGTTCATACCAAAAATAGAAAGAGATCTTCCCATTAAACTCAAGTAAATAATGGAGCCATGAATAGATGTCATGACTGTCAATGAGTTCTGTGCCAAATATGTTATGAAATGGCCTGAAGTCTTCCACACTTGGAGAAAGAAGCACCATTACAAGGAAATATTTCATACCATACCACATTCTCTTGGCCCTAAAAAAAAATGGCAAGACACAAATATGTTCAGAGGATTTTCTGTTTCCTTGGTTTCCTTTTGCATTTCCTGTGTCTTAAGAAGAGGGTTGAAAATACCATAAAAACAAATGATGAAATATACTTTGATACTCTTTTGGTGGATAAGAAAAGGACATTAAAATAACCACTGATAGGTCTCTGTTTCAGGGTCTTAAAATCTGTAACTCAATACTTATTTTAAAAGTACAAAGCTAGGCTTAGCTTACAAAATACACCCCTCCCTCTTGAATCTAACAACTGACTAAAATGCAGTTAATAAAAGTTAATGATAAGGACAGAACAAGACTTGCCTGGAACTGAGGGGGATGAGGGGGGAGGGAAGGGGGCAGGGTGGAGAAATGACCCAAACAAATGTATGCACAAGTGAATGAATAAAAAAATGAAATAAAATGCAGTTAATGATGAGAGATATATTTCTTCACTCCTTATTTTCACCCTCACTTTCTTTTGTATTTGCCTATTCAACTGAAATATCAGAAAATAAGAGATACTATGAAAAGTTTCAGTTTCAGCAGTTGGAATGACCTGAATAGCTATAATCTATTTATAAATAATATTTAGAAAATCATATCTGAACCCAATTTTATGACAAGCCCCAATACAAGTTCTAAAGTGGAAATAAATATAAGTATCAGAAGCCTCTTAGAACTTTCAGACTATATATAGTCAATTATAAAATAGATATCTAGGATTCTTAATTGCTATATATAACCATATTAGAGTTCATTTTTCTCACTTCTAAATTATTTATTTCTATTTCATTTCAAGTGCAATTCAGCCTGATGTATTAATGATTCTTCTACTTTACTTTCTTTTTAGTTAATGTGCCTACTATATTCAAAACTATATGAGCATTTATCCTGTCTTGGGTCTCAAATCTCAATTTCAGTGTTTTATTAATGTAAAAGACACCAATTTCTCCCTATGGCAGCTACTTAAAATTACACATGATCTCAATGAAGAACCAGATAGCATCTAGTTTCCTAAGATCATTTCAATTCATTCATCTATTAGTTTCTCTATCTATCTTTCCAGTCATGCATTCATATTTTAGTAGCTTGCAAATTCTTCAGTTGACACTCACAGATCACAAATATGGAAGTTCTTATTCAAACTCTTACCAACTGTTAAGTTTTTCCTGTAAACTTTTTCTTTTGGTGTGAGAATTATTTTGTTTTAATACACATTACCCAATCCCTCTTTAATTAAAAATTATTTCTTTAATACAGCAATTAGATGAAAATATACATATGCAAAATGTGCATATACCAAATTTAATATCTGCTGTCTTTAAGTCACTTTTCTAGACAAGGGAGATGAAGTTCTAACTGAAAAAAGCACATTAACAAATCTCAAGAAACTTTTGTTGCAGTGGAAGGAGACAAATAAAAAACTCATAAACAGAACGTCAAATAGAGGTAAGTGCTCTGATGAATATCAAAAAGGGTTAAATGACAGTGAGAAGGCCTAGTAATTTTATTGTGTGGACAGGAAAGAATCAGATCAGAATTGGAAAGTCAACAAGGACTAAGAAGTGAGAAAATCAGGGAAAAGAATATTACAAAAGAAAAGAGAATCTACTTAAAGGCAGAACTCTGGAACACTTTGAGCCTGGTAGGGATAGAGAAGAAGCCATCTGGAACCCAGTGAGTAAGAATTAGGTGGTGTTAGATGCAGTTAGAGAGGTAACGCTGGAGCAAGACACTGTGTGGCATTGTAGGTCACAGAAAAAAAAAAGTTGCTATTTGGAGCCATTTAAGTAGAGAAGTCATATATGTGATTCTACCATGAAGAGAAAGTATTTGAGTGTGGACCATAAGAAAATAAAGACTAGTTAAGAGATTCTATAGTGGTTCAGAGAAAATACAATGATAGGTAAGTCCCAGGGAAAGGCAGTGAAGTTCAGAGTTGTAGAAATATTTGGGATAGATTTTACAGATAAAGTTAATAGAACTTGCTGATGAACCATTTTATTTTGGTTGAGGAAATAGGTGGATGGTGATGCCATTTGTTGAAAAAGAGGAAAAGTATATTTGGTGAAGTAGAGTAAATGTTTAAAGGTATTGTATTGTAGTACATAGTTTCCATATTCAAACACGTAAACTAATATTTCACTAAGTCAGTGTCATATGTAAATTATTTATACTCTAAAATAATTTTATATTTTAATAATACAATATTATTTCAATATGTTTTATTGTTAAAATAAGAATATTATTATGAACTAATACGATTTGCTTCCATTTACAGGATTACTAATAATACTCAGGTAAAATTAAGGAAATTGAAACATTTGTATACTTTTTGCTAGTAATACCACATAAAATATGAGGTACAATTTCTCATTTGTCCACCCATAATTTGTACAAAATGAATTTGACACAAAGACAGTTCAATGATTTATTTTGAATACAGCCTGCCTATGTGAAAGAAATGTTTGTTGAAAAGAAAGTATGCTTATATTTGTACTATATATGTACTTCACTGAGAGCAAAGTAAGATTACATTGCAGTTTATTCGTTTTCAGTTTTCTCAACAATACTTTTAACTCTTGCATGGATCTTTCAGAACCCACAGGAGCATAGTAGCATATATTATGGTCAACAGAGCTTATTTACTTCTTCTAAATACATTACAGATTTATGAACCATCTGTGAAGATCCAAATGGTCTAAGCCAATTTAAAATTAGTATATGATCTGAATGTTCACAAATGGGAGTGAAACAGTTGCTGTCAGCAGCAAACCTGACATCTTAGCACAAGTGGATAGCCTTTTGTGGCATATAGACTTTAAGGTGCTTTGAGTATAAGCAAAGAAAAGAATGGTGAAGGAGAGGAAATATTAAGAAAGAAAGCAGTGGCATTAATTTCTATCATGTACTGAGGTTTTTCAGATTGTTAGATGTAAATTGTTTCATTTACAAAAGTGCTCACAATATATCTTAGTTAAATTTACTCTCCATCATTTTCCTTTATGCCCCCCCCTTCCCTTCTTAGAATGGTTTGAACAAGTCTCATTTTTCCATTTTTATACATGAGTACATAGTATATCCACAATATTCACCCTACCTCGTCCTTTCCTTATATCCCTCACACCCCCATCTCTTACTGGTACCAATTGTTTTACCTCCCGGTCCTTTGTTATTGAAGAAACACATTTTTGTTTATTTAGGATAGCTATACAGGGAATTTCATTATGAAATTTCTATGTATGTATGTATAATAGGATACAAAGTTACTGGGTTACAAAGAAATTATCTCCTCCATTCAATATCATTAATCTTTTTCTAAAAAATAGACATTCTATTAAAAAATTCTGCCCTGGAGCTTATTTGTCTATATTCTACCTGGTAATGCATGACACCATATCAATTTCCAGAATTAAAAAGAAAGCATAGAACTCATTAAAATAGTAAAATACTGAAAGAAACAATTTAAGTATCTTTTATATTAATGTGCAAATTGCTTAAATCATTTGGCTCTTAGTAATCAAGTAATAAGGTTGTTTACAAATAATTGTTTTCATTCCAATGGTAAGATTCCTATTGATGACAGCCAAACCTCAAATAAACTTCCCACTGTTGGCATCCAGTATGCTTTAGAACTATCTACTTGTGAGTTTTTTCAATATCCTCATTAAGATACACTTTATCTATCATAAAATTAACCATTAAACTACTAAAATGTATAATGTAATGGTTCTAATACATTAAAGAGAGTTGTGCAAACCATAATTACCACCACAATCTAGGTTTAGGAAAATCTTCGTCATCCCAAACAGAAATCTCATGCAAACCTTCCTCTGTTTCCCACCAGTTCCCTACATAACCTCATGGCTCTGGAGGCTGCCAAGTCCAAGATTCTGGGCCACATCTGGTAAAGGACTTCATGTAGAGCTGTCCCATTAGGGAAGGCAGAAGGGCAAGAGGGAATGCAGGGGTGAGGGACAGAAACTTTTCTGCTTATTTTGTTCTACCTGTGTTCCCAGCTGATTGGATGGTGTCCACTCATATTGAGGGAAAATCTCCCCCTACTCAGTTCATCAGCTAATAAACTAATTCCCTCTAGAAACACACTCAAAGGTACACCAGTACTGTAAGTATTCCTCAATTCCAGTGACCCATACAATTAACCATCACACTGAGTATGGAATGAAGTCTCCTTAATTTCATTCACCAGGATTCTCCTGGTGGTCAAAGATGTTGGGCATCTTTCTATGTGCATATTGGGCCATTTGTGTATCTTCTTTGGATAAATTCTTATGAAAACACTTACATTTTATAATTTGGATATTTTTCTATGCATTTTTGAGTTGTAAGTGTTCTTTATGTATTCTGGATGCAACCTCTCAGCAGATACTTGAATGGAAAGCAAGTGAGCTGTTGTTTCACTTTTGTTATGATATTCTTTGAAGTGCAAAGGTTTTTTTTTTTTTGATGTAGTTTAATGCTTCCCCTATTCTGCTTACTACTTTTATTTTCCTTACCTTCCTATTTTATTGGCTTATTCTTTTGGTGTCATAATGAAGAAGCCATTGTGAGGAAGAGTTTTTTTCTAAAAGATGTATAGTATAATTTAATACTTAAATTTAAATAATTTAATAATTTAGGATTATAATCCATTTACACTCAATTCTTGCATATAATATGAGATGAGTAGAAGTCCAACATCATTCTTTTGGAAGTATGTATCTAATTATCTCATCTGATTTTAGGCCTCCCACTAAATTAGGGTTTCAGTACCAAAAAGGAAAGAAACTTATTTCTAAGTAGGTTTTTTTTTTTGGTATTATAAATGAAATTGTATTCTTAAACTCTTTTCATATTATTTCACATAATATATAGAAATACAATTGATTTTGAATACCAGTATTGTATCTTGAACATTTACTGGAGTTATTTTATTTTTTTTAATGTTTTTTTTTGGTCATGCATATTTCTTTCCATTTGTTTTTTAGACCATAAAGTGTTTTAGTGGATACTTCACATTTTATATGTAGAACATTCTGTCTTCTGCAAATAAAGAGAATTTTACTTCCTCCTTCACATTTAGCATATTTTTTTTTCTTTTTCTTATGTAAGTGCACTACCTATAACCTCTAGCAAAGTGGTGAACAGAAGCAGAATAAATGAGTATTCCATTCATGTCACTAATCTTAGGAAATATTTGACCTTTAGATATTAAATATAATATTAGATGTAGGTTTTTTTGTAAATGGTATCAAATTAAATCACTTTTTTTATGAAAGGGATTTGGAATTTACCAACTAGTTTTTTTCTATCAAGATGTTTGTGTAGTTTTGTCCTTTATCACTTAATATGGCATGTGCATTAATTAATATTACACTTTAAAAAACCTTGCACTCCTAGAATAAATTCAACTTGGTCATAATTCATAATATTTTACTCCAGGATTCAGGTTACCTAAATTTTTAAAAATTTTTATATCTATGTTCATAAAGAATATTAGTCATTAGATTTCTTTTGTTGTCTAATTTGAGTATTAACGTAATATTGGTTTCAGAACAAGTTGCAAAGTACTCCTTCCTCATTCCCCACATCCTTGTTTTTTTAAAGAGCTTGTAAAGAATTGGTATAATTCTTCTTTAAATGTTTGGTATAATTCATCAGTTAGGTAATCTGTAGTTGATTGAATGATGGTCCCTAAAACATCAGGTTCTAATCATTAGAACCTGTAAATGTTACCTTATTAGGAAGCAAGGTTTTTGCAAATGTAATAGCTAATGATTCTGAGCTAACATAATACTGAATTATCTGGAAGTGCTTGAAAATCCATCATAAAGAGGAACAGGAGTCCAGGAACAACACATGCCTGTAATCACAGCTCCTTGGGAGGTAAATATAGGAGGATCACAATTTGAGGTCAGTCTCTATCTCAAAGAACAAGCTTGGCATGGCAGTACATGCCTGTAATCCTAGATACATGGAAGGTACAGGGAGGTAGATTATGGTCTGAAGCCAGCCTTGGCAAAAGCATGAAACCCTATCTGAAAAGATAAGTAAGGCAAAAGTGTAGAGGGGTATGTCTCATGTGGTATAGTGGTTGCCTAGGAAGCCATGAAGCCCTGAGTTCAAACCCCACTATCACAAAAAGAAAAATGGGAAAAAAAAATCAGGAGAGGAACTTTAAATATACATACAGAAGAGAAGAAGGTAGTATGAAGATGTAGGCAGAGAAAGAGGTGATAAAGTCACAAGCACAGGGATGATGGCAGCTATCAGAAAATGCAAAAAGCAAGGAACACTCTTACAAGGTCTTCTGGAGGGGATGATGGCCATGTGGACATCCTTATTTCAGCCCAGGGAAAGTAATATTGAATTTATGTCTCCAGAAAGGTCAGAGAATAATTTTCTGTTGTTTGAATCCACTAAGTTTGTGGTAAATTTTACAGCAGTTACAGAAAACCTAAATATGATGATGTAAGGCTGTTTTTCATTTATAGAAAAATATTTAAATTATAAATTCAATTCACTTATTTGTTTTGTGGTTGTTCAAATTTTCTGTTTCTTCAGTCACAATTGGTAGAATATTTCATCTAACATGTAATTGGTTGGCATATGGATTGTCTTCCATTTTAATCTATTCTATTTCTATAAACTTAGTAGTAATGCCCATTCTTTTCTGAGAATTATTTGAGCTCTCTCTCTCAAACACACATGCACACACACACACACACATATATACAGATATATAATAGACAATATAAAGATCTGTCAATTTTATTAAACTTTAAACTTCTGGCCATGTTGATTTTGTATATATTTTTTATTTACTCCTTCATTTATTTCTGCCTAATCTGCATTATGTGCTCTCTCCTTTTATTATGTTTAGATTTTTCTACTTTTACTAGTCTTAGGGTAGCATATAAGGTTATTTACTTGAAATATTTCTTAATTTTTAATATAGGTATTTACAGATATAATTTTCCTTCTGAGCACTGCTTTAGCTGAAGCCCAAATGGTTTTTTTGTTTCCACTTGTTAGTTATATATGAGTTCTTCTTTTAATTATTAATTAAGGTGTTGGTAATTTCCACATATTTGGGAATTTCCAAATTTCCCTTTAGTTACTGGTTTCTAATTTAACTGCACTGTGGTTAGAGAACATGATTTATATGATACATCTTTTTAAAAATCCACAGTTTGTTTCATACTCATCAATCCTGGAAAATGTTTTATGTATGTTTGAGATAATATATAGCCTGTTGCTGTTCAGTAGCTTGTTAGGCCTGGCAGTTTTAAGGTGTTGATTAATTCTTCCAGTTCCTTTTAAATCTTTGACCTACTTGTTCTATCCTTTATTGAAAGTAGAGTGAGGCAATCTCCAATTATTAGGTTATGTTGTCTGTTTTTCCCTTTGATTCTGTCAGGTTTTGCTTTCCATCATTTTGGATTTTGAAAACTTATTTATATTTGTTATATATTCCTAAGGCACCAACTCTTTTTGTTATCAGAAAATGTCCTTTATTTCTAGCAAAATTTTGTTTTGAAATTTGACTGATATTAATATTGCTCTTACGATTGCTGTTTGCATGGTATTTTGTCCAGTCATTTTACTTTTAATTTATATAAAACTTTAAACCTCAAGTGTGTTCACTTTTGAAATTATACTGTTGGGTATTTGGTTTTTGAAATTTTATTTTTATGTGGACTTATTCTGCCATTTTGTTTTTATCTCCTACTTGTCTCATGTATTTCCCCACTTCTTTTTCTTCTTATTTTACATTAAGTGAATATTTTCTATGGCACCATTTTAATTCCATAAATAATTATTTAACAAATTAATAATATTTAAAGAATGACAGTATGTTTGATATTTCTCAAAAGTATTCTCTAAGGCTTGTAATGAATACACATGCTAAGTTGACAAAATTAATTTCAGATTTATACTAACATAATACTAGCTAAATATAGAAGCTTCACGCCATTACCCCCTTTTGTGCATGTAGAGACAAACACTTTTAGATGTCTGCATGCATTAGTATGTATATACAGACATACAGTTTTCTATGTTTATATATGTTAAGAACCAAATGATATATTTTGTAATCATTACTTATATAATATTTTTAGAAATCTTATTAAAGAAAAGCAAGTAAGTTTGCTATACTGGTATTTTATTTAGTATTTTAGATTCTCTTTCTTTCTGTAGATTTGAGTTATCATCTCATATCCGTTCCTCACTGCAATATAGCCTCATTGCATCTTCGTCCTTTGTGATATTTTTATCATCTATACTAATTTCTATATAGTATTATAGAAATATATAATACAGTTATGCATACATGTTGTTTTATTCAACCACTTTTCAAATCAGGTAAAAGAAGACATTGGAAGAAATATGCAAGTATACTGTCTTTTATAATTACTAAGTCTAGTACTTTTACTGCTATGTCTTTTTTGTGAATTTAAAAAACTGTTTGATGTCATTTGTTTTGAGTCTATATTATTTCCTCTCATATTTCTTCTAAGGCAAATATTTTTGCAATGATATCTCTCAGCTTTCATTTATCTGAGAAGTTCTTTATTTCATATTCACTTTTGAAAAATAGGTTTTTTGAGTTTAAGATTCTCAATTGACAGTTTTCTTTTCTTGTTTCAGCACACTGAGCAGATGGTTCCACTGCTTTTTGACTTCCATTATTTCTGAGGAGCAGTCACTTATACATCTGACAGAGGGCTGGATATGATAAGTTATTTTTCTCTGACTGATTTCAATATTATTTTGCTTAAAATGTATTTACTTTTGGAAATATGAATACAATTTCTTCTTACATGAATATGGATGATTATATATTTAAAGAAATCATCAATGTGTATGAATAGAAAAGAGTTACACAGCATAGCCTTGACTCTGATGTGTAAATTGCTTTAGTTTACAAGTTTCTTCCTGTTTATCCAAATTTGTCATTCTTCACCCACTGAATTCCAGGTTCATAGGACTTTTTATTCCTCATAAAATATGTGAAGCTTATTCAAAATTATGGCCATTTTGTTTCCTTTGCCTAGGAACTTTTTCCCTACAATACTTATAAGGATCATTTCTTTTTATCATAGAACGAATACTCTTTCTTTAGATATGCCCTTATGTATTTGAAGTTGACAGACAGCCCTATATAAAGAAATCTATATTATTTAAAGTACCCCATTATTCTTCCTTATAGTTCATTACATTTCTATGGTTTATGTATGGGACATACTATCACTTAAAATTACTTTGTTCATTTGTTTGTTTCCTATTTCTGCTTTGGAATGTAAATCCCATAAAAGCAGTGAATGTGATTCTGTATTCAGAGCACCTACACCATCAGTAGTCAACTTCTTAGTTGTAGGATACCTGAACACTTATTGAGTAACTCAAAGAACTTTTCTTGTGTTTGTGAATTATATCTGTTGACATATAGCACATTAAAAATTAAAACTATTTTTTTTAATTTTATTTTGTCATTTTTGCATTTACTTACATGTGTATACATTATTTAGGCCACCCTCCTAGTTCTGGGCAGAACCTGTTCTGCCCTCTTGTTCCCTGATTTTGTTGAAGAGAAAACCTAAAAGATAATAAGAGAAACATAGTGTTTTTGCTAGTTTTAAATAAAAATAGCTATATAGAGAGATTCCTTGTGTTGTTTCCATGCATATATGTATTTCAACCCATACTGGTTCGTCTCTGCCAGACCTCAAATGTGTATCTACTTAGAATAAGTACCACTCATTAAGTGTTAAAATGAGAGTGATGGCTTCATCACATATTATTTAACCTCTGCAAAACTCTGCTTTATACCTGTGAGAGAAAAGGGGTATAAATTACCTTAGCCCAAATAACACACTTACTTTGAGTCACGATCTATTGACAAGAACTAAATTATGTGGCCCAAACCAAATTTAAGGAAAGCTTGGAAATGCAGATTTAAAGAAGTAAAATATTCTGTAAAATCACTGCCACAGGTCACCAAGGATCTTTTGTTCTCTTTTCCCAAAAATAGCATATTTCTGGATGAAGACAACTGAAATTTCATCAGACCAGAATCTCTAGATGTGCGGAATATTTCTCAATTAGGTCTGAATAAGATTTTAGTGTAGAGACATAAATTAAAAAAACAAGTCCCACCCATCTAAATAAATATTAAAATGGGCAGAGCAGTAGAAACATAGGCTGTGAAGCTCTACATCTAGTGCAAGTGATTCCTATACTCTCTAACACTCTGAGTAGCTGTTTTGTTCATTAGAGGTTCTTTTTTCATTTTCTTCCTCAGCTATATCTCAAGTGGGAGATTAGAATATTGCTAACTTGGAAGCTATAAAATCTTTGTCTCTGTACTTCCTAGTGCTGAAGATTAGAAATTTAAGTGTGTATTTAAGTCTTGAATAGTCAAAGGTATGTTAGATTAAGATCTCTTGACTACCCTTCCCTTATAACTGTGTCTATATTTTTCAATTCTCTGCTGGTTCCTTATGCCAGTAATCACACCCCAAATTCTTGTAGAGTCATAAATAGAGCTCATATCTTTTTTACTTCTTCTTCTTTGTATTTTCTTTCCATAACTTGCTCTCTAGTAATGTAATAGAAGTTACTTCTGGATAGAAGTTTCTATACAGAAAAGTAGTAGGGTGGAAGTCCACACACATTCAGGCCTATGTCAACATTTTCAGTTAAGAGATTTAGGCCTTTTTCTCAAAGCTTTGTTAAATTTAATGCTTTACTATTTGGGATTAGAAGCAAACCAGCTTTTCCAAATGATTTTGGAATTCTCTATTCTCTTTTATTTTGCCTTGCAAAACAGCTAGTTTCCTAAGCTCTTCTTTATTTCTTAAGGTAACTTTCCAAATACAGTCAAATACAAACAACATACAGAATCAATATTCTGTCTTTCAACTTCTGCTCTTAAAGTTACAAACTAGTTGGCACATACTTTGTTTTCCAAGTTATCAAGGAAAATATTTGTTACTCAAAAGTACGGAAATGCCATCTTGTCAGCCTCTGATATCAGTTTTCTAGCTTCCTACAACTGATTACATAGATTTACCATATTTTAGGGTTTTGATATTGCACTAATTTCTGTATTTATCAGCAAAATTAATCCTAACTTCCATCAAAGATAAACCCTAAAATCTAAATAGTTTAGCCCACAGAAGATTTATCTAATTTCTGGTGTATGAGCCAATGGGGATCAGGGGGGCCTTTAGCTATGTTAATAGAGCACATAATCTCAAAGATGGACAAAGCAGAAACACGGAATGATTCTTTTAATTGCTTTCACTCTGGAGTGATAAACTTTACTTTTGCTCACAGTCAGGTGGAGAGACTACTCACATAATTACTATCTGACTGCATGGGCTGGGAATACATGGAATATATGGCATTGACGGTTAAAATTACAAAATAATTACAAATATATCTACTTTGAATTTTATCTTCTCTTTGTTCTAGCTAGTAATAAGATTATAATTAAAGCAATTTGAAAAATTATATAGATATGAAAACAAAATATAATTTTCTTTTTCATTTTAAATCTCATAGCAAAGGTTTCTAGTTTTGTATGCATGTCTGCTTTAATTGTTCATCTGAAGTAATTTAGTTGATCCTATTCTATATCCTGGACTAAAATTAAGTAATAGTAATTTCAGAAAAGAATTTAGAAGAATGGAAAAAGAAAAAGCACTGCTACAATTGCATAAAGATAAATGGGTTGAAATCATCAAATGATAAATTGGATGAATTTGGAAGAGAAATGTTGGAGGCAGAAAATGTAATGTGTTTTGGTGTAAACCATAAAATCTTCTTTCGAGTCTTCATCTTAAAGTTGTAAGTGAATTTTGAGCAAGATAAAATATGTAATGGAGAAAAATAACTAAAGATTGCATAAATCTGATCACAGACACTTTGATATAATGACCCTCAAATAATTAACCCTTTGATCTTATATTCTTAATAGGAAATGTTCTGAGAAATGTCTTTTATGTAACAGCTGGCACTTTCTGTAAAAGATCCAAATTTACTTCTTCAAAACTGTATATGAAACATAATGGAATCCTAAAATACTGTAAAAATTTGACCAAGTCAGGGATTGGAAAAAAGGTTACTATAACAAATATTTTTAGGGTTCTGTCAGAGTGGGCTGCCCCATCCTTTTAGTATAAATCAAGAAATATGTATGTTTTCAATGTCTAATACTATAAAAATCTCTCTTTATAAGATAGAATGGGCATCATGTAGTAAAATATTACTTTAAAACCTCTGACCCTCAGTAACACATCATTTTCAAAAAAGAAAACCTAAATCATTTGATTGGGCAATATAAAATAGAAACCAGAATGAGTGATAGTACTAGCTTATGTAAGAGAAGATAAAAGCGTATATTTGTTACTAGCTAACTAAATAGTAAAATGGGCATTTGGGGTACTACTACAACAAAAACAATTAGCATCTAAGATGTAACATATAATTCAACTAAGTGATTTATTCAATAATGCGAGTGAGCAATCTTATTTTAAAATTACAAATAATAGGTGTATTGGGAAATTTTTTTTTGCTTCATATTCTTGTAGTAGTTCCACTGAGACTATAGTTTCATCTTTACACAAATATATAAAAATATATAGGTAGAGAGTTTTATGCCCTATTTTACTGTTGGATTTTGATTGCTTAGAGCTGATAAAAATAGCTTTAAAAGTCATAAGAAGAAATCTAAGTATAATAAAGTACTCTTCAAACTGCAAAATCTGTTTGATTGGTGGTAGGAAAGATTTGTAGTATCTAACCCTTGATCTATTCATTTTGTTTATAAGGTGGATGTCCCTGGGGAAAGGAAAGCAGGCAAGTGATCTAATTTCCATATCATCTAAAATTCCAGAAAAAATATACAGATGATATATTCCAGGAGGAACAGATCTTATCTACTAAATATCTTTATTAGGATAGTCCTTGCCTAAAGGATTGCTTATGTTTAATAAACTCAGAGTCTAAGAGGTACATTCCCTAGTGAACGTCATATAAGCTAACTGACTTTCTAGAATATGTAATAGAAATATTTCAAAATGTAAACATTTACCTCTGTGTGAGGCAAACAAATAAACTTCACTAGAGATTTTATTTGTTTTTCTGGGCCAGAGGCGAATGAAAGAACCTGGAGAGCCACCTTAAAGTTCCAGTTCTCCACCTGCCTCATTTGCCTATTAATTGAATTTGTGATATTATTAGTAAAATTTGATATTCGGGTAAGATCTCTACTTGTTATGTATACTTTGATAATTCAATCAGGTTAAATTGGCCTATGGAGAAGAAATAATGAATATGTCACATAATATATGTTACCATATAATATATCATTCTAACTGGGATATGTTCAAGATTGAACAACACTTTTACAGGCACTAAGAGACTTTCAAGAGTAAAACTGGACCATAGTCATGGTACAAATAGGCATTAGTTATTCACTTATTAGTGTATTTGTTTATCAGATAAAGGTTTGAAATTTCTGCCAACTTTGAATGCTCAGTTGAGAAAATGAACGGGAAAATATGGTTCCATGGAGGAATTGCAATACTCAGCAATATACGAATAATTATGAAGGATGTAAGGGTTACGAAAATGTAAGCTAACATAATTATGTATTGCTTCTAAGTAAGCATTAGCAAACCATATATTACCATTATGGATAGTTTGCTGATCCCTATTATGTTTATCCACATAAATATTAGTATTTAGGTATAATAGTTTAGAGTTAGAATTATGGTAACAGATGCTATGTACAGAACTCAAAGAGTAATTTATATGCTGTTGGAACCATTGTGCATCTCATATGTTTTACGTGAATCTTGTATAATGTCTACTTTCTACAAGTTACTTAAGGTATAAATATATAAAAATACACAAGATGTATAATTGATTATATCAGTTTTAATAGAATGATAATTTCATCTGATTCTTAAATTTCTTCCTACTTGGATTTGTGATCAATCAAAGAAGGAAAAAATTTAAGAATCAGTACCCAAGAGGAATAGTATCTAGAGAATAGGACCAATGGGAGATCACCCTTATTTTGAGGCAATAATTGCTCATATCCATGCTCTAATTAATGAAGAGATTTCTGGCCTTGTTCAAAATAGGTTCCTATTATAAGACTATTCTATTTTTAAAAGTATTAACTCATAGTTATCCCCTCAAATTCCATTTACCTTAGAAAAAGAGAAGAGTAATTGCCTGACCAACAATTTTTACCTGACTTCCCCTTTCTTTTTTAACAATATATACATTATAAACTTTAGGACATCCAAGGTAAATTTTATTTATCTATTTACTTATTTTGGCAGTACTGGGATTTGAACTCAGGGCCTCATGCTTGCTAGGCAGGCACTCTACTACTTGAGTCACTCAGCTAGACTTTTTTTGTGTTAGGTTAGTTATTTTCAAGGTAGGGTCTTGTGTACTGTTTGCTCAGGCTGGCTTTGAACCACGATCCTACTGATCTCTGCCTCCCAAGTAGCTAAGATTATACACATGAGGCACTGGTATCTGGCTCAGGATGAATTTTAGGTACAATGTTTTTATTATCCAAGAATTCTTCTCATAACTTTTCTGTTTTATATATAATCACAACAAATCATAGCAGAGTCTCAAAGAGATATTTTTACACCCATGTTCAAAGAAATATTAGTTATAATAGCCAAAACTTGGAAGTAATCAAAGTGTCAGTTAATGAGCAAACAAGCAAAATATGGCATATATATTTATCAGAATATTATTTGACTTTAAAAAGGAAAAGTAGTTTGATACATGCTATAGCATATACCAACCCTTAAGACACAATGCTAAGTGAAATAAATCATACCCAAAGACAAATTTTATAAGATCATGCATATTACCCAGAGTAATCAAATTAGAGACACAGAAAGTAGAATGGTAGTTTTCAGGAGCTGAGGTTATAGGAGAAGGTAGGAGTTATTATAAAATGGGCATAGCGTTTCAGCTGAGGAAGATGAAAAAAAGTTTTTGAGATGGGTGATTGCGATGGTTGTAAAACAATGTGAATGTATTTAATGTTACAGAACTGTAGAGTTAAATTGGTTAAACATTAATGAATGTATGTTTCATGCAAAAATAATTTAAGAAAAACACCCAGAATTTAGGGGAGAATTTTTTTTCACATTGAGAAGGCACAATAAATTGAATGTAGATAAAAAACAACAAATCACACAAAAATTGTGAGACAAATCATTATGAAATTATAGACCACTGATATAATTTTAAAAATG
Organism: Castor canadensis; assembly: GCF_047511655.1. NCBI lineage: Eukaryota > Metazoa > Chordata > Mammalia > Rodentia > Castoridae > Castor > Castor canadensis. Next base: position 101,083,724 of record NC_133392.1, on the reverse strand, counting down.
CTAACTTTCCACTAAGAGGAGAAAAACAACAAACAGAAGATCAAGCACATTAGATCAAGCACATTAGATCAAGAGTGGCAATAAACACGAGAAGTTAGTTTATTGTTTGAAAACAATAAATTAGTACAAAAAACAGAAAAAACTCTTGCATTTAGTTATGTCATCAGCCAACTATGTGGAGAATAAGGACATGTTAAGCTTTCAAGTTTAAAAGCATTAAACTCCTATATACTATTTCTCAGCAACCTAGTAGAAAAGTAGTCACTCCATTAATATAAGAAACAAACCAAAAAATAACAAGGTACAGAATCTGGAAACAAGGGTTCCAACACAGCAGATAGACAGGTAAATGTTCAGGGTCACAGTTGAAGAGAAGTGCCAACTTAACAGCTGTCAGAGAAAGTAAAACAGTTAAATTAAAATAGCAAAATGAAGGACTTCAGCAGGATGATCTGTTTTTAAAATATGAGTGTTTGACATTAGCAGTGGTTTGAATGGCATGAGAGATTTCCAAATAAATTTTAAGAAACAAACAGTATAAGAAATCAAACGTATTCCTAATCTTTCATGTCTCAGTTGTGATCAGTATTGACACAGTCATAATAATAAAAACAGTATATATTAATTAACCTCCAAATAAAAGTAATAACATTATACTGGGAGAAGACAAGAAGAGATATGAAAGTGTATGAATTAGAGAGGATTTATAAGAGAATTGAATTTCCAGCTTTCACAGTAGAAATTTATAGACAATACCTAAATTTGAAAAGGAAAGTTTAACAAAATAAGCTTAACATTTGGTAATATAAAATTAAGTAACAAAAGAGTAAGTTAAAATTGTTGCATTAAATTTCCTTGGAGTAGTAAGAGAATAAATTGTGGAGATATGGATCATGGTTCTACTATTTTCTACTATTTTTGCTTTATTCCATTTGGTATATAAGCCTAGGAGTTTGAAAGCTGAATAAAAATAAAATAACATTCCAATAAAAGATATGGAGCTTTATGAAGTACATGAAAATAATGAAAAAGTTCCACACAATGTCACTAACAAATCAGGACCTCTCAATTCAACCAGTTCATGAGCAAAGAAAAGAAAATCAGCAAGAATAAGGACACCCCCATGGGTTTCAACAACAGAAATACTTGCCTTTGGTTGTGATGGTGGGTGAGAGTGGTGGTAAAGGGATACTGGAATTTGAACTCAGGGCTTCATGCTTGCTATGCAGGCACTCTATCATTTGAGCCATGCCTCCAGCCCCAAAATATTTAAATATTTTAAAATTAGAAGAATCCCTTAAGAAGATCTTCACATGATTTTATAGAAATGAATTAACAATTTTTCTGTGAAAGGCTGAGTTAAAGAAAGGAATGTTTACCTCATTGTAGCATAACACTTTAGCAGAAAAAAAATCTTTCCTTTATATAGAAAAGAAAAGCAAGTATATATTGATAAGCAAAATTTTATAACAATAAAATAATAAAATATTATTCATTAATTGAACAAAATAGTTATAGTAAAAACTGAAATTTAATCACCTTCTAATCTAAATAATTTATGATTAATCTAATGCTGCACAGATTTCTTGAAAGATAAATAATATTGAAGCCATACAAAACTCTTCAGTTCAGTATATTCTTGCTAATACCAGTTTCTCCTAATTCCCAATTTCTACCCTAAATCAGATTCTTAATATTCAGAAAAAGCTTTCTGAATATACATATTTAGAAAATATTGAATGAGATATGAATATATTATCTAAAGTCTCAACATATTTCATGAACTCATATTTATAGTTCAAAATCATTATGCACAATTTCTAATTCCTTTATTCTTAATCAAAATATATCTTTAAATACTATTAAAATGTATTTAACTAACCTTTCTGAATGAGCTGTCTTGATTTTTTTGATTTCTTAAAAGTATCTTTTGTTTTTAACTCATTTACAAGAGGAGAACCAGGTTTTCTGTGTTCATTAGAATGTTTTAAATCAACAGGAGAGTATATATTCTGTGAAAATAAAATAAAAGTATTGACAGGATCTTTATATTTTAGAGTTATCAAAGAGCTCTCACAATCATTATACAGTATTGTGATTGACTATAATTTAAGAAAAAAACATGGTGGAAATATTCTGTATACAAGTATGTAAATGGAACAATGAGACCTGTTGAAACTATTCCAGGAATGTAGGGAGGGGAAATAAAGGACAGCAATGATATCAACTATGATAAAGTGTAGGAAATTTTGCAAATGTCACCATGTACCCCCAATATAAGAATAAAAATAAAATACAAAAAGAATAAAATAAAATAAAAATGACCAAAAAATCTGTGACATAAAGTTAAGAAATATGAAAAAGCATGCATTACATATAATTTGATAAATTTACTAACAATCAATGATGTCCTTTGGAAAATGCTAAAAAGGAGATGGAAGGAAAAGGCAATCTGCCAGGAGGTATAATAGGGAATATATAGAGAGGCACAAGATAGTGTTTGCCAGAAAGCCTGAAGGAAGACTCAGAATAAGAAAGGGAGGGACAAAATTATTTCACAGAACACTAAAAGACAGTAACAGAGAGGGGGAGAAGGAAGGACAGAAACATAAGAAACAAGGAAGAGATAAATGGGACCTGAGAAAATTACAAGTCTTAAAAGTACAAATGGACCAGGTATGCACGGGGGAATAACAAGTAGAATACTGAAGGGGAGCTTCATGGGGGATGGGGGCTATGTCGTATGTACACTATATAATGTCTGTATTGGTAATGATTTAAAAACACTGCTTCATCTCTTTCTCCTTAACAGTTTAACCAACACTATTAGAGGTTTCACCAGGTCATCAGGAACTCAGGCTTATCATCTCTATCTTACTGCATCTGCATGGCTTCTATCATAAAAATTTTCCCATGAGTCACAACAGCTAGTAGGGCTCCAAAGTATTTTGTTCCTTACATTTCTGTCGGGAAGATGGAGGAAGAGGAAATGACAAAAAGGTACATTTTATGTATCTTATGGAGCTTTCCCAGAGGTTCGTCTAATAACTTCTTCTAAGATCACTTTGGCCACCAATAAGAACAGGAGAGTGAGTAATTAATACAGTCTTTTTTGTTGTTTTTTTTTTTTTTTCCGGCTAGGAAAAGGGGGGAGTTACTAAAGTAAAGCTGGTTGCCTGTTAGCAAGAAAGAAAAAGGACGGAGAAAAGGGGTAGAGACAATTAATAGTCTCTACCATAAGGGAAAAAATTCAGAATCTTATAAGGGGGTACATGTTTATATATTTTCAATATGTAAATATATATAATATTTATATTATATTTTCCTGGATAAAAAACACTGAATTCTAAAGAATATTAAATATTTTCCCTCAGATAGATCTTTTTGAGATATTTGCTTTCACAGATTTGTTTATGAAAAACTTATATAGCATCTAGCATTCACTATACAGCTATTAACTCATTTAATCCTCAAAAAACAAAAAGAATTATGCTCTTTCACTCTGGAAGAGGTCACAGACTTCTTTATTAAGAGATAGTCATCTTTCCTCCAAATCACTTAGTACTTATTCCTAGTTTTTGTGAATGGTGCCACCTTCATCCAAAAACAAAAGTCAAAGTTTCTTATATGTCACAGCTGATAGAATTGTGAGATAGAGAATTCATCCTCACATTTCCATCACTACTTTGACTTGTTCACTTATTCTTTCTTTATTCTACAATTTTAAAAAGACACTTGTCTATTTGCTCTGGTCCCCCATTTTTGCAATTTTCTGCCAAAATCCCTATACTACGTAATGCAGATATATTTAATTAAATATTTAAGACTTTATGTCATGTAAATTTTAATGAGATATTCCCTGGTTTATTTATTAAAAACCATTTGTCTCTTAACAGTGTTTCACAGTAGTTTTACTGTTCATTACAAGTATCAAGTACTTATGGATCTCAGTTTTCATTCTTCAGTGAAAGGTCTTTCACTCATCAACTCCTAGACAATTTTTTCAGTCTTCATATGACAAAAAAATAACTATTTTTATTAGCAATACAACTAAATATGATACATTTGAGCTCATATATTTTACTTAGAAAATTTTCTTAAGATCACTAAGAATAATTTATAGCTCATATCAAAACATTAACAAAAGATGACATGATTTTAAATAATGTTTTACTGTCACTTAAATAAATTATTTCTATTAAACAAAATTGCCAAAAATAGTGACTAGTATTTTGCAATTAAATCTGTAACAGTCAAGTACAAGTACTTTTTTACACTCAAATTCTTTTATAAAGTTTCATCAAGTTATAGCATAAATTCTCATGTCTTCCTACTTCTAGGAATTCTGCTCTATTTTGATAAGTTCTTCTGTCTGTCCATCCTAACAATGCAATTCACCACTTGTTTAAACTACCCTCAAATTCCATCTGAACCATAGAAATGGATTCTGTTTTTCCTTGTAGGTATCATCACAGTTTCATCCTGCCCATAAGAAAATGATGGGTGTCCTCAAGGATCCTGTTTCTACTAGTATTTATTCCTTCACATTCCCCTAAAAGTATAAGCAAACAAAAATATGTCTGTCAAATCTGAGATATTTAATTTCTATCACAAGTTATATTAATTTAGGGAATCATGAAATTTAAAAGCCCAGACATTAATAAGGTAGTGATAAGCTCCATTCTGAAATATCTTTTCTTTAGTTCTTCCATTTACCCACTTTCATGAATCTGCCTGTCATTTTCATTTTAAATACTTTTTTTCTTTTTTTTATAAAAGAAAATTCCACAACAAAAAGTTCATATGTTACAGTAGAATAAATCTTTAGAAGATTATCAAAGAGTCTAAATCGCCAAATAAACTAAGGTTTTCACAAGCTACCAAGGTTAAGGAAAATAGGCTTTTCTGCTATGTACAATTGAGGAAAAAAAGGATATGATCACTTACTGATTAATCTTTGAGATTATAAAGAAGGAAAAGTTGTCAAAATACTGGAAATGAAAAATTAAAAAGACTGGGAGTGATTTAATAAAGATCTTGTTTTTGATAACACAATATATATATTCTATTGTTTATAGCACCTTAAGCCTAAAACTGGTTGTCAATAATTTCAGAAAATTCATTAAGTATATTTGGTAGTATTTGAGCAAGGAACATTGTAAGTTGACAACAAACTAATTACATCAGATACAATTTCATTTTTAACAGGGTCAAAGCTAATTTGGGTTCAAATGTTTAGAATATGATAAATCTGCATTCAGAAATAGGTTTGATATTATCATTCATTACTTATAAAATGACAATACGATAAGGTAGAGATCAGAGAGGCTCAGAAACCACATGGAAAGGAATGGGGACTAATAAAACGGTTTCATTCTAAAGGAAGGGCTTTCATATCCCAATAAATCATCTCTTCACAGCCTGATGTTTATCAATATTCATGTGCATAATTTGAACCAAAATATAAAAGAAATATTAGTCAAATTTTCAGATGAATGGTTAAGGAACAAAATATTTAACACGAAACAGAAATCTAAAATATTGTCAATAGCCTGAAGCAGTTGAGTAAATTAAATAGATGAAGTTAATAGAAGTAAATATTGCAGTTAGGGAAAATATTTTAAATCACTTGACTATATAATGTGATTCTTAAAATGAGTGCTAAAAGACAAAATCATTTAATTTAAAAGTAAATTAGATGAAAATTCATTGTATGATGTGACTCTAAGGTTTGTTAGCATTTCATTCAAAGTTAGTTCTGGACTATGTATACCATATTCACTTCAGGTCAGAACGATATTTGAAGAACTATGTCAGACCACGGAGGCATATTTTCAGATGATTCCACATAAAAGAAACAGGAACAGAAAGCAGACTACCTCTGAATTATTGTAAAAGTAAGCCCCTACATAAGATATGCAATATTTAAGACAGATTCAGACTCGCACTTTCTCCAACATCCATCTTCCTCATTTGAGAATATCATTCTCTTTTTCAAACCAGACAAAACTTAGAATTTATTCTCTAGCCCTTTCCTGAAACTCTACCTCTAAGCCATTTGCAAATTTTGTTAACTCTGCCTCCAAAATAATTTCAAATCTTACCACTTTTCTCCATTTTGACTACTATTTCTAGTTTATAACTATAATTGTCTCTTCTTGGTCAAGCACATATACTGTTTTTGTGTATTTAAATTATACTTTGGCTCTTACAAGATCCATTTACACTGGCCAACATGTAAGTCTTCTCATTTCTTTTCAGTTTTTAAATATTCTGATGGCTGGTTGTTTAAGCTGCTCAATCTTTGGATGACTGCAAAAACAAACAAACAAATAAACAAACCAAAAACTCAGAAAAAATAGCCTCTAACCATATAGCCAAACTCATCTCATACTACTCTTGACTTTTGTTCACTATATTCCTGCCACACTTCAGTCCTTTGAACATATTCCAAACAAAATGAGCTACTTCATGCTTAGGTCCTGTGCAAGTTCTTCCCTCTACTGGGAATGCTTTTCTTCCTGTAGTTGTAGAGCAAACACATAACCTTTCCAGTCTTAACTATAAATAATATCTCCTCAGAAAAACCTTCTGTAACATCTTTTTAAGCATTCTCTTTATTATTATTAGTCTCTACTCAACACCCTCCAAACATTATTTATAACATTTATTATAATTTTATTTATTGGAGTCACAATTTGTTTTTGCTTTATTTAGTTTCATTTTGTTCTTATTACCTAGAATCTACTCCACAAGGGCAACAAATATTTGTAGTGCTTACTCAGTGCTGCAAGTGGTCTCTGGCACTCAACAGATGTTCAATTTAATTTGTTAAACATTGAATGAATAGTACCAAGGAGCAATACAATCAGGCATATGAGTGGAGGTTTAGGGACAGTGATTTGATACAATCTAAAAATGAAGCTACATTCTTTGGAGGAAATCCAATAGCTATAAATAAATTTAAAAGAAATTATAGCTTATTATGTTATAGAACTTAAAATCTTCAAAATTCTGTTCATTTATTTCTGAATTCTTTTGTACCTTATAATTACTTCAAATCTTTTCACTTAGAAACTCTTCATAATGTCACATTTCCTTCTTCTAAGCTTTGTATCATATATATCAATTTAAACTCTGAATTTTCTAGGATCTGTGCCACTTTACCAATTCTTGAATTTGTCACATTCATACAAAGCATAAATATAGCTATCTGTTAGGAATAATTATATCTTTACCCAGACACATATCTCTACCCATTCTGTTGTTGATTGTATATAATAATAAGCCAGAGAACCAAAATAGTAATGAAAAAGATCTTCTTACATGGTTTAGAGTGGAGACGCTAAGAAAAAAATCTAAAAAGATGTGGCAGTGGGAGAGACATCTATATATTGATAAATCTCATCCAATCATAATAAGAAAACAATTTCAAGGCATTAATACAAATTTGAATAAATTTACTAAGGATTGGTAGAGCTCTTATAATTGACAAATTAGGTATGTGGTTATTAAAAAAAGAAAAAAATAACTGCCTGTAATCCTAGCTACTGGGGAGACAGAGATCAAGAAGACTGTGGTTCAAAGCCAGCCCAGGCAAATAGTTTCTGACACCCTATCTTGAAAATAATCAACATTAAAAAGAGACGCAGCCCTGAGTTCAAATACTGCCAAAAAAGGTGGGGGAAGGTGGCAGAATGTCTCAAGTGGTAAAGTGGTAGAGCACCTGCCTAGTGTGTGAACCTGAGTTCAAATCTCAGTACCACACGCCCCCCCCAAAAAAAGAAAAGCAAAATAGATGATTATACTAACTAAGGGATATGACTTATTATTTAAAAAGTGAGGAGTGGGTGACATTGTAAAGAAAACTCCTCTCTTCTTTCTAGATCAAGAGTATAAATATTTTATACTGAAAAGGTCTGTCTCTGAAACTCAAGGTACCTTTTCATGATTTGTTTTCCAATTTATGCTGGTTAGTGTTCCTTAAGATTGGGATTTGGTTTTCACATTTTCTATTATGCAAATCAGAATCTTTCTACTCTGAAGGAAACTACAAGTTTTCTGATCAATGTAGTTGATAAAAAACAATGGTTATACTATCTATTTTTATAATATCTACATTTCTCAATGCCTAAATAAGCATTCATTTTGACAACTTTAGATATTGTCCATTTGAGACAGATTAAAGGTAATCACCTCTCCCTGAGCAATGGAGCAAGAGTTAAATATGGCTAGAATGTTGTTAAATACTGTTAAATCACATTAATGTCAATAAAAAGTCTTTATTGTAAGCACCCCTTTTAATATTTATTTTTTCCTTTAAATAAGCTACAATGTTAGGTGCCAGGCAATTTTCTTCCTAATTGACAGCTGTTAGATCTTCTTCTCTGGTTCACCAGCTGCCTCAAGCTAAGGACTAACAGCCAAGCAGCCAGCTAGACAATCCTCATGCCATCCTGGCTACTTTGAACACTCCAGACACCTTGAGGAAGCCACATTGCAACCACAGCTGCTTATTACTAAAGTACAACTCCAGCTTCAGAAGGCACTGTCCCAGCCACAACTGTTTCAAACTGCTTGCACTGGACTTGTTATCACAAGTTTTGGTGAATTCTAGATGACCCTGCAGACATTTTCACCTATGCAGAAGGGAAGTACATCCCAGCAAAGAACTGAAACTGAAATAGAGTCCCATCATTTGCATGAGGGACTACTGTGACTGGTGCAAGCATGGTCCTTCATCTGCACGAAGGGCTGCAGTGATCTATGCAAATACCTTTGCCATACTCCCTTTCTGGCTACGCAGGCCATTTGGCTCACTTTCTATGTCAGCCAAGATACACTCTCTTATTTTTCCCCATGGTTTTGCTACATAAGGCCCAATAAAAAGCTTTTTGGAGAGGTCTTTTCTTGGTAACGCCTGATTTACTTATATATTTATTTTTAGATAGGGTCTCACTTTTTGCCTGGGACTAGTCTCAGACTATGATCATCCTACCTATTATCTCCCTGATAGTTGGGATTAAATGTGTATAGCACCATGCTTAGCTTATTTGTTGAAAAGGGGTCCAATTAATTTTCCCTGGGCTGGTCTTGAACCACAGTTCTCCTCAGTTCCACCACTCAAGTACCTGAGATTATACATGTAAACCACAGTGCCCAGCCTACTTTTGTTCTTTACCATTAGTAGCTCTGAGTGAACTGGTAGCATGAACAGAGGATGGTAGAAGCAATAGCAGAGTGGTAGCAGTGGCAAAGATACCAGGAGAGGCAGCATTGATTGCTACCCTGGTTGTGACAGTGTCAGAGGCAACAAAGAGGGCTGCTGAAGAGCTACAGAGAGTGGATAGAGTAGAAATGACAGGTAACAGAGGTAATAGGGGCAACAGAGACCACAAGGGCTATGAAGAGCTAAAGATGAGAAACTGCCAGCCTAGTCACTGAGAGTTCGAGAGACGTGCCAAGCCTTAAGAGTCAAAAGTCTCAGACAGCTTGTACCTGAGAGCTCTCACACTAGCCACTGTCAAAGGCTTGGAATCCTAACACCCTGGACACAAATGCCTTAACACTTGTAGATGTCAAAGGACCCTATGCTCTAGGCCTAAGAGCTGTAACATCTGTCACTGTAGAAGTGAGGATCCAAGCACCCAGGCCTGTTTGAGGGCAAGGGCAACAATAGAAGGTACTTGATAGTTGGTATCTGCTACTGCTACCCACTGCTACTGGAAGTCAAGGATCATAACAGCTGCCAAGTGCCAGGGTCACTGGTGGTTTAAGCTCAGAGCAACAAGCTTCCAAATTGAGTGACTACAGCCACAAGTCTTTGGCTTCTAAAGCCTGAAGCAATTGGCCCCTAACTCTCAAAAGTTTGGAGGTGTAAGCCTCTAGGTCTGTTAGTCTGGTCACTATGACTTGGGCACTCAAGGGCCCTGGAAGAGCTGCTCCTCACCTATCCACAATTCTTATCTGGGAAGAGCAAAGGAACCTAGCCAACTTGTTGGTAACATATTTAAAACAGGTTCTCTGTTTCGAGAATCACTTGAGAAACCACATTAGAATCATAGCAAGTCAGCAGATCCTTGGTATCCTATCTCCTGTTTTGATTTCTCTTTGTAATTTCCAGCCAAGTCAGCATTCTGGTTCCACTGAGTTACTCTAGATTGTAGACTTTCCAGATAATATTCAAAAGTGACTTCAGGAATATACTAAAACACAAAGTAAAATAATTTCTCTTATTTGTGTGAATGATAAAATATTGTTTGTTCTTTTTTCTATTGTATTGCTTTTATATGTACTTATATGTGTATACATTGTTTTGGCTACCTCCCCCCTGCCTCCTCTCCCACCCCCTGCCACTTCTGGGCAGAACCTATTCTGCACTTTTGTTCTCCAATTTTGTTGAAGAGAAAACTTAAGAGATAATAAGAAAGACACAGTATTTTGCTAGTTTGCAATAAAAAAGCTATACAGAAAGATTCTTAGTGTTGTTTCCCTGCACATGTGTATTGCAACCCACATTGGTTCATCACTACCAGACTTACTCACTACTTCCTAGTCCCCTTCCCAGAGTGGCCTCTGCTAGTTTAAGGTTACTATATTTCCTCCTCTACAGTGTGTACATCGAACACATTCAAGTTTTAGGTTTCCTTCCCTTTCCCTGTTCCTCCCATGCATGTTCTCCCCTTAATGTATGACCCATGACCAGTATTATTACTGCATTTGTTTTAGGTCTATAATACGCTTATGAGGGAGAACATGGAGATTTTTGGCCTTCTAAACCTGGCTAACTTTGCTTAAGATGATGTTCTCCAGTTCCACCCACCTACTTGCGAATGACAAAATTTCATTCTCTATTTTGGCTGAATAAAATTCCATTGTATATAAATACCACATTTTCTTTTTTTCCTTCTTTTATTTTATTGTTTTTACATTTACTTATATGTGTATACAGTGTTTGGGCCACCTTCCCCACCCACTGCCCCAACTCCCCTAGCCCCCCAACCCCCCACCCACTTCCAGGAGGAACCTATTTCACCCTCCTCTTCTCTGATTTTGTTGAAGAGAAAACATAAGACATAATAAGAAAGATGTATTGTTTTGTTAGTTTGGGATAAAGATAGCTACACAGAGAGATTCCTAGCATTGCTTCCATGCTCTTGTGTATTGCAACTCACATTGGTTTGTTTCTACCAGACCTCTTCACTACTTTTTGGTTCCCTTCCCATAGTGGCCTCTGCCAATTTAAGATTACTTTATTCACTTCTCAAAGGGAGCACATCAATGACATTCAAGCTTTGGTTTTCTTTCCTTTCCCAATTACTCGCATGTGCATTCTCCCCTTAGTGTGTGACCCATGTCCAGTACTATTACTGCATTTGTTTTGGGTCTATAATCTGCATATGAGGCAGAACATAAAATTTTTGGCCTTCTTAGCCTGGCTAACTTACCTTAAGATGATATTCTCTAGTTCAATCCATTTATGTGTGAATGAAAAAATTTTATTCTGCTTTGTGACTGAGTAAAATTCCATTGTCTATAAATACCACATTGTCTTGATCCATTCGTCAGTTATGAGGCATCTTGGCAATTTCCACAGTTTGGCTATTGTAAATAGTGCTGCAATAAATATGGGTGTGAAGGTGCTTTTATAATAAATTGAGTTGCATTCCTTTGGGACTATCCCTAGGGATGGTATTTATAATAACTTGAGTTGCATTCCTTTGGGAATATCCCTAGGAGTGGTATTGCTGGATTATATGGCAGATCTATATTTAGTTTTGTAAGGAGTTGTTTTCCAAAGTGGTTATACTAGCTTACATTCCCACCAGTAGTATATGAGGGTTCCTTTTCCCCCGCATCCTCATCAGCATTTGTTGTTTTTGTTAATAGCTATTCTAACAGGGGTGAGGTGGAATCCAAATATGGTTTTGATTTACATTTCCTTTATGGCCAGGGATGGTGAGCATTATTTCACGTGCTTTTTGGCCATTTGGATTTCTTCCTTAGAAGAAGTCCTGTTTAGTTCAGTTGCCCACTTCTTTATTGAATATTCATTGATTTGGGGGAAGTTCAGTTTTTTGAGCTCTCTGTATATTCCGCTTATCAGTCCTTTTAGATTTTCTCCCATTCTGTGGGTGGTCTCTTCAATTTAGAGACAATTTCTTTTGTTGTGCATTAGCTTTTTAATTTCATGTACTCCCATTTGTCCATCCTTTCTCTTAATTGCTGGGATGCTGGAGTTCTACTGAGGAAGTCCTTGTCTATACTTATTTTGTCCAGGGTATTCTCTGCTCTTTTGTGTACAAACAACAAGGTTTTGTGTCTGATATTAAGGTCCTTAATCCACATTGAGTTGATACTAGTACATGGTAACAGGCATGGATCTAGTTTCAGTTTTCTGCAGGCAGTAGCCACTTTTTGCTTTTATTTTGAGCAACATTTGTTGAAGAAGCTATCTTTTCTCCATTGTATGTTTTTGGCACCTTTGTCAAAAATAAGGTGAGCATAGCTGTGTGTGTTATCTGGGTCCTCTATTCTGATCTTCTGGTCTTCATATCTCTTTTTGGGCCAATACCATGCTGTCCTTATTGCTATGGTTCTGTAGCATATTTTGAAGTCAGGTATTATGATACCTCCAGCATTGCTCTTTTTGCTCAGTATTGCCTTGGCTAGTCATGGTCTTTTGTGTTTCAAAGGTAATACAAATAAAAAAGTAGATTTTTCAATCTTTGTCATGAATGTCATTGGAATTTTGATGGGTATTGCATTGAACATGTAGATTGTTATTGGTGGTATAGACATTTTTATTATATTGATTCTATCAATCCATGAGCATGGGAGATCTTTCCATCTTCTGTAGTTTCTTCCCTTTCTGTCTCATGGAAATGTTTAAGGAGTGTTGGTATTAGTTCTTCTTCAAATGTGTGGTACAATTCCATGGAGCATCTGTCAGGTCCCAGACTCTTCTTTTTTGGGAGACTCTTTATTGTTGCTTCAGTTTCATTACATGAAATAGACCTGTTTAGGTGTTAATATCCTATTGGTTCACATTTGGATGGTCATAAGTATCTAGAAATTTGTCCATTTCTTCAATATTTTCCAATTTATTGGAATATTGCTTTTCAAAGTAGTCTTTGATGATTCTGTGGATTTCCTTGGTGTTTCTTGTCTCCTCTTTTTGATTTCTGTTTTTACTAACTTGGGTCTTTTCCGTCCTCATTTTAGTCTGATTTGCCAGAGGACTGTCAAGCTTGTTTATTTTTTTAAAGAACCGGCTTTTTGTTTCATTGATTCTTTGTATTTTTTTTTTTGGTCTCTATTTCATTAATTTCTATCCTTATTGTTATTCTTTCTCTCCTTCTGCTTGTTTTGGATTTTGTTTGCTCTTATTGTTCTAGGAGCTTGACATGTTGCATTAGGTCATTTATTTGAGATCTTTCTATCCTTTTAATATATGCACTCATGACTATAAACTTTCTTCTTAGGACTACCTTTGCTGCATCCCATAGGTTCTGGTAGGTTGTGTTTTCATTTTCATTAATTTCCAGGAACCTATGGATTTCCTCTTATTTCTTCTATGATCCACTGATCATTGAGCATGTTATTTACCTTCCAATTATTTGTGTATTTTCTGTTGTTGTTTTTGTTGTTAAGTTTAAGTTTTAATGCTTCATGACAAGATAGAATGCAGGGGGTTATTTCTATTTTCTTACATTTTCTGAGGCTTTCTTTATGCCCTACGATATATTTTGGAGAAAGTTCCTAATGCATTGTGGTAAGATAGAATGCAGGGGGTTATTTCTGTTTCCTTGTACTTTCTCAGGCTTGCTTTATACCCTAAAATATATGGAGACAGTTCCATGGACTGCTGAGAAGAATGTATATTGTTCTGTTGTCAAATGAAATATTCTGTAGACCTCAGTTAGGTCCTTTTGATATATAGTATCATTTGTTCTAGTATTTCTTTGTTTATTTTTTGTTTGTATGACCTATCTGTTGGTGATAGAGGGGAAATAAAGTCTCCAACTGCCACTGTGTTGGAGTCTATATGTGCTTTTAAGTCCTTTAGTGTATGTTTGATGAAATTTGATGCACTGACATTGGGTGCATATAGGTTAATAATTGTTATTTCCTTTTTTTCTTTTAAGAGAGCATCCATGCCTTTATTTATTTATTTTTAAATTTTTATTTTATTCATATGTACTTACAATGTTTGGGTCATTTCTCCCCCTTTCCTCCACACCCTCCCTTACCCCCCCCCCACCATCTCCCTCTCCCCCCCTACCCCCTCGCTACCTGGAAAAAACTATTCTGCCCTTATCTCTAATTTTGTTGAAGAGAGAGTATAAGCAATAATAGGGAGGACCAAGGGTTTTTGCCAGTTGAGATAAGGATAGATATACAGGCAGTTGACTCGTATTGATTTCCTGTGCATGTGTATTAATGTCTAATGTAATTCTTCTTTTATTTTTAAATTTTTATTGGTTTATTATTCATATGTGCATACAAGGCTTGGGTCATTTCTCCCCCCTGCCCCCACTCCCTCCTTTACCACCCACTCCACCCCCTCCCTCTCCCCCACCCCCTTGATACCCAGCAGAAACTATTTTGCCCTTATCTCTAATTTTGTTGAAGAGAGAGTATAAACAATAATAGGAAGTAACAAGGGTTTTTGCTAGTGGAGATAAGGATAGCTATACAGGGAGTTAACTCACTTAATTTCCTGTGCATGTGTGTTACCTTCTAGGTTAATTCTTTTTGATCTAACCTTTTCTCTAGTTCCTGGTCCCCTTCTCCAATTGGCCTCAGTTGCTGTTAAGGTATCTGCTTTAGTTTCTCTGCATTGGGGCAACAAATGCTAGATATTTTTTAGGTATCTTACCTATCCTCACACCTCCTTTGTGTGCTCTATCTTTTATCATGTGCTCAAAGTCCAATCCCCTTGTTGTGTTTGCCCTTGATCTAATGTCCGCATATGAGGGAGAACATACGATTTTTGGTCTTTTGGGCCAGGCTAACCTCACTCAGAATGATGTTCTCCTATTCCATCCATTTACCAGCAAATGATAACATTTCATTCTTCTTCATGGCTGCATAAAATTTCATTGTGTATAGATACCATATTTTCTTGATCCATTGGTCAGTAGTGGGGCATCTTGGCTGTTTCCGTAACTTGCCTATTGTGAATAGTGCTGCAATAAACATGGGTGTGCAGGTGCCTCTGGAGTAACCTGTGTCACAGTCTTTTGGGGATATCCCCAAGAGTGTATTGCTGGATCAAAAGGTAGATCAATATTTAGCTTTTTAAGTAGCCTCCAAATTTTTTTCCAGAGTGGTTGTACTAGATTACGTTCCCAACAAAAGTGTAAGAGGGTTCCTTTTTCCCCGCATCCTCGCCAACAACTGTTGTTGGTGGTGTTGCTAATGATGGCTATTCTAACAGGGGTAAGGTGGAATCTTAGTGTGGTTTTAATTTGCATTTCCTTTATGGCTAGAGATAGTGAGCATTTTTTCATGTGTTTTTTGGCCATTAGAATTTCTTCTTTTGAGAAAGTTCTGTTTAGTTCACTTGCGCATGGTGTTTGTTGTTATCTCCCTTTTAGCATTCCTGATTCTACTAATTTGGGTTTTTTCTCTCTTCATTTTAGTCAGGTTTGGCAGGGGCATGTTGATCTTGTTTATTTTTTCAAAGAACCAACTTTTTGTTTCATTAACTCTTTGTATGGATTTTTTGGTTTCTATTTCATTGATTTCAGCTCTTATTTTTATTATTTCTTTCCATCTATTTGTTTTGGGATTTGCTTGTTCTTGTTTTTCTAGGAGTTTGAGATGTATCATTAGGTCATTGATTTGGGATCTTTCAGTGTTTTTAATATATGCACTCATGGCTATAAAATTTTCTCTCAGAACTGCCTTTGCTGTGTTCCATAGGTTCCGGTAGGTTGTGTTTTCATTTTCATTGACTCCCAGGAACTTTTTAACTTCCTCTTTTATTTCCTCAATGACCCATTGTTCATTAAGTAATGAGTTATTCAGTTTCCAGCTGTTTGCAAGTTTTTGTCTTTACTTTTGTTGTTGAGTTCTAGTTTTATTGCATTGTGATCAGATAGTATGCACAGTATAATTTCTATTTTCTTATATTTGCTGAGGCTTGCTTTGTGCCCTAAGATATGATCTATTTTGGAGAAGGTTCCATGGGCTGCTGAGAAGAATGTATATTGTGTAGAAGTTGGATGAAATGTTCTGTAGACATCAAGTAGGCCCATTTGATCTATTGTATATTTTAGATCTTGGACTTCTTTATTGATTTTTTGTTTGGATGACCTATCTATTGATGATAATGGGGTGTTAAAGTCTCCCACGACCACTGTGTTGGAGTTAATATATGCTTTTAGGTTTTCAGGGTATGTTTGATGAAATTGGGTGCATTGACATTGGGTGCATATAGGTTGATAATTGTTATTTCCTTTAGTCTATTTCCTCTTTTATTAGTGGAATGTCCTTCTTTATCTCATTTGATCAATGTAGGTTTAAAGTCTACTTTGTCAGAGATAAGTATTGCTACTCCTGCCTGTTTTGGGGGGCCATTGGCTTGGTAAATCTTCTTCCAGCCTTTCATCCTAAGCCTATGCTTATTTCTGTCAGTGAGCTGGGTCTCCTGTAAGCAACAAATTGTTGGATCTTCCTTTTTAATCCAATTTTTCGGTTTTTCCTTTAATTACCATTTCATCTTCAAGTTCTGAGATTCTGTCTTCTGTTTGTTCTATTCTGCTGGATTGGCCTTCCGTTTTGTTTTGCAATTCTGGTTCGATCTTTTCTCTGTGGTTTTCCATATCATGGGTTGTTTCCTCTGTAATGTTGTCTATTTTTGTCCTGAGTTCATTTATCTGTTTATTAATTTGTTCTCTGTTTCACTTTGGTGTTTAAAGAGTGCTTCTATGGTTTCCTTGGTTTCTTCTTTTGCTTTTTCAAATTCTCTATTTTTATTGTCTTGGAATTTCTTGAGTGTCTCCTGTACATTTTGGTTCACCATATCCAGCATCATCTCTATAAATTTCTCATTGAGTACCTGTAGTATGTCTTCTTTTAAAGTATTCTTGTGGGCTTCATTGGGTTCTTTGGCATAGTTTATCTTCATTTTGTTAGAGTCTAGATCTGAGTATCTTTTTTCTTCATTTCCCTCTGGTTCCTGTACTAATTTTTTGCTGTGGGTAAACTGGTTTCCCTGTTTTTTCTGTCTTCCCATCATTGCCCTTGATATTGTTATTATCCCTGCACTGTGTGCAATTAAGTATTTTCTGGCTTGTAATAATGCACTAGTGATATTTAGAATTGAAGAGTGAGAGGGGATGGAAAGTAAAGAAGTTAAAGGAAAAGGGAAAAACAAATAATCAAGTAGAACAAAAAAGAAAACAAAGAAACAAACAAAAAAGTTTCAAAGATATAAACAGGGAGAGACAGTGTACTAATCAACTGTAAGCTGAAAAGGCATTAGACAGGCAGAGAGAGGATTGAAAATAAAAAATAAAAAGAGTAAAGATAAGAATAAGAATAAAAATAAGTAAATGAAAGAATATATATATATATAAAATAAAATAAAACAAAATAAAAAGTAAAACCTCCAAGTTCAAATGCAATGAAATTTCAGTCTTAATAATTTTCATGTCTCAGTCTCCAGTCCTAGAGATGGTGCCTCAGATGTTGCTCTGTAGTTGTCTCATCAAAGGGGAGACATAAAGTAGACAAACCTGCACAAAAATAAATAAAATAAAATAAAAAATGCCCACCAAGTGTCCCAAGTTCAAATGCAATACAGTTTCAGTAAGTTTTTCAGCATGCATGTGTAGTTCAGTTGTTTTCTCATCAAAGGTAGGGAGAGAGAAAAAAAAGAGTCTGGAGACAGGTCTGTGAATGGCTATCTGCGGCTGTGGCTTGCCTGCCCACTGCTGTCAGCCTGCTGTTGCTGGAGGTGTTATTTATGCAGACCTCAGGGGTGAGCTTAACACTCCCCTGGTCCTTCAGGCTTTGTTTACTCAGAGTCCTGTGCACGAGGCGCTGCTACAAGCTTTCCTCTTTCCAAGCACACTGGGGGAGGTGACACTGCACCAGCTTTCTCAGGCCTGTGTTTATTTACAGTTCACGTGGGAAGTGGGTCTTCCCCCCTCTCCTGTGGAGTTTTCCTCCCTCCACCACTCTCACAAGCTTTCCCACTCCTGGTTGCTGGGCACGCACCCCCCTCCCACCAGAGCCTCTCCAGCCAGGCCCAGCTTGTTTATTTACAGTTCCAGGAAGGATTTTCCTGCCCCCCTCTTTGGAGCTCAGGGTACCCCACCCTCTTTGCCACATGTGTTTATTGTTTTTATTGCTTATTACTCAGTTTCTCATTTTTACCCGGGTGGGGATCGGTCTGTCCAGGGGGCTATGCTGATTTGGCCCAGGGTTGTCTGTGGGAGTACCACATACCGCTTAGCTCACCTTGTCCATGCCTTCCCAAGCTGTCTGGGCACGGATGACTGGAGGTCCAGAGGCCCTCCTGGTTTCTCCATTTAACGTGAAGTGGAGATGCTCTGTGCAGGCTGGTGGTTTGGAGGGGTCAAAGTTTTGCCTCTTCCCAGTGGCCTTGCCTGCAAGATGTGTCTCCCGCGTTTCTCCAAGATTTCACTGTAGGAGGCACATTTTCTGCTTCCTCCCTCTAGCTGCCATCTTGGAATCCCTTCTAATTCTTCTTGAATTAACCTGTTCTCTAGTACCTGGTCCCCCTCCTTTTGATGTATTGTCTCTTTTATTAGTATGAAGTGTCCTTCTTCATCTTGTTTGAAATATATAAGTTTGAAGTCTACTTTGTCTGATATAAGTATTGCTAGTCCTACCTGTTTTGGGGGGCCATTGGCTTAAAAATCTTCTTCTAGACTTTCACCCTGAGCCATTGTTTATTTCTGTCAATAAGACAGATCTCTTGTGAACAACAGATTGTCAGATTTTCCTTTTTAATCCAGTTTGCCAAATGGTTTCTTTTGATGTGGTAGGTTGAGTCCATTGACATTCAGTGTTAATATTGACAGGTATGCGGTGATTCCCACCATTTACTTGTTTTTGCTATTTAAGGATTTGATGTGTGCTGCCAAATCAATGCTACCCTCTGATTATTTCTATTTTCTTCTGTGGTTTGATACTTCTCATCCTCTCATGGTTTTGTTTGCTTTTATCTTCTGTGTGCAGAATTTCTTGTAGAATCTTCTGTAGTCATGGCTGGGTGGTCATATATTGTTTTAGTTTCTGTTTATTGTAGAAGATTTTTATCACTCCATCCATTTTGAATGATAGTTTTGCTGGGTAGAGTATCCTAGGCCTGAAATTATTTTCATTGAGTGCCTGAAACACCTCACTCCATACCCCTCTTGCTTTTAAGGTTTCTGTTGAGAAATCTGCTGTTATTTTGATGGGTTTACCTTTATATGTTATTTGGTCTTTTTCTCTCTTACAGCCTTCAATATTCTTGCTTGGTTCTCTGTGCTTGTTGTTTTGATGATAATATTCTGTGGGAGTTTTTATTTTGGTCAAGTCTGATGTCCTGAAGGCTTCCTCTACCTGAATGGGCAAAACTTTCTCGAGATTTGGGAATTTTTCTGTTATTATTTAATTGAATATATTATATATCTCTTTGGCTTGTACCTTTCTCCTTCTTTAATGCCCATAATTCTCAGGTTTGGTCTTTTGATGGAGTCAGTGAGTTCTTGCATATCCCTTTCACAGCTCTTGAGTTGTTTGACTAAGATTTCCTCTGGTTTTTTTTTCTTTAATTTCTATTTTATCTTTGTGCTCTGAGATTCTGTCTTCCACTTGTTCTAGATTGCTATAGTGGCCTTCACTTCATTTTTGACCAAAGGGACTTTTTATTTCCAAGATTTCTGTTTGATTTTTTTTCTGACTTTTCCATATCTTTGTTCAACTTCTCTCTTATATTTTGTGTTGTCATCTTTAATTCATATAGCTCTCTTTTTATAGTGTCTTTGTTTCACTTTGTTGTTTGTTGAAGTCCTCTCTGAGTTCATTTATTTGTTTCTGTGTCTTCTAATGTTCTTTATTTTTGGTGTTTTGAAATTTCTTGAGTGCATCTTGTACATTCTGGTTAACCATGTCTGGTATCTTCTCCATGATTTTCTCAGTAATTTCTTCAAAGATTTCTTCTTTGAGGGTTTTTGTGTTGAGGGGGTATCACTGTGCTCTTTAGTGACATTTATCATTGTTTTGTTGGGGTCATGAACTGGGTATCCATTTTCTTCCATTTTCAGAAATGGTTTTCCATTTTCTGAATCCTGTATTGAATTATTTTTTTGAGGAGAGTGGTTTCTATCCCTTCTTCTTCTTCCACTTGGTGCTGTGCAACTGTGTTCTTGATAGGTTGGTTTTAATTGCCCATTTTCTTTCCCTTGATTTAATTTTTGTGTTGTGACTGACTTATTTGTTAGCTAGGTTGATGTGCTCTTTCTGTCCCTGGCCTGGAGATTAGCAACAATAAATTCACAGGTTCAATGTCAGACCAGTTGTTTACATATCCTATAGAAAAGCTCTTGATGATAATATCTATAAACAGTGGTAGTTTAGGAGGGTAATGGTGATTAGGGTAGATATAGAAATTTTGGAAGTTGGTAATGGTGGCACTAAAAGGGGGTGTGGGAAAAAGGGGTGAGTGGATGGGGGAAGAGTTATGTGGGCTACTGGGTTTTGTGGCCGTTGTGTGTGTTTGGGTGTATTTCTGCTGTTGTAGTGGAATGTGATTATGTCAGAGACTCCAGGGGCTGAGGGTTTTGTATAGTTGGTACAGTAGGCTAGTCAGCAGGTGGTGAGTGTGTAGGAGGGAGGGTTAGTGTGGTGACAGGTTGGGGGGACAGGAAGGAGAGGTGAAGACAGGGGAAGAGAGTGGATGAGAAGGGGCAGAAAGAGAAGTTGGGAGGGAGAACAATGGATTTTAGCAAAGGGAAAGTGAGGGAGTAAGAACAGCGACAGGAAAATAGTGATAGTGAAGTTAATAATACAGAAAAAAACACAACAAAAAAATCAGGTACAGGAACAACAAAAAGTTCAGTCTATTATTAAAAGTGCTGGAGTTATTTCTTAGGTGTCCAATCCTCATATTAGTGTACAAGCAGAAGCTCTGATTTGGACTCACCAGGTGAATGGCTTTTGAGTAGCATATGGTTCCCTCTGTCCACAGGGTTAATTGCAATTGGGAAGTGATGTAAGTCTGCCAGTTCGTGCAGGGAGGTCAGAGCTGTTGTTGTTTTCACCAGGCAGCAGCTGCAGCTCTGTTTGTTCAGCTCCTCCCCCAGCAAGGTGGGGTACCCTGTGTCCCACGAGATCAGCTCCAGGATTCACCACTTGCCCTGCTGTGGGAGGTTGACCTGTTGACCTGTTGTCCCACCCCCCACTCTCAGACTTTGTGCCTCTCATGACCGCTGCTCAGTGCTGGTTTGCCTCCTCTTGGAGGTTGGCTTATCACAACACCCCCACTCTCAGCTTTTGTTGCTTGACCTGTGTTTGCTCATGGAGAATTTGGCACTGAGTGTTTGGCTTCTTGTCCCACCCCTGTTCTGAAGGGTAGGTTCAGCTTTCCACCCCCATGTCTGCTGTTGGTGTTAGATTACATGTTGCTGTTTATGCTATTCAGTTTTGTTGGGGGAGTTCAGTCTGTCCAGGAGCTGCACTGGATTATGTTCCCAGGGGGTGGGTAGTGGAGTCATGCATGGTAAGTGATGCTCACCTGTTTGTTATGCAGATTCATGCAGCAGGGAGAAATTGTGCCACTTTTTTCAGTGTGCCATGGCTTAAGAAGGCTTTCCATGGGCTTGGTGTCCAGGATGTTGCAGAGTTTGATTCTGATTGATGCTCTGTCTTCTACTTTTTGGGAGAAAAAAGAGAGACAGAAACAGCCGGGGAGGGGGGCGCTTTTATCCCAGGGTGGGACATGCTTTGCTGACTGTGTTGCATGGGATTTTCATGGCTGTTAGGTGCAACTAAAGGCTGATTTAAGAGTCAGTCTTTGAATTTTATGTGCACCTATTGCATGGGGATTATTATTTTGGCTAGAAGCAATCAGAATTATCCAAGTGTAGCTCCAATGTCTCAAGGTAGATTCTGGAGTCATGAAGCTTAGGATTTCTGATCCCCTACCCTAGCTGCCATCTTGGATCTTGGCTCAGCTCTATTGTTTGGATCCATAACCTCTTATTAAATTTGTCAGCAAAGATTTCAACACAAGGTAGGCTAATGTATAGTGATCTTTGTAAGTCAAGTAGATAACTCTAGGGTGGTATTTGGATCTTACTTTCAAGAATAACTGCAGGTTAGCAGGAAAATACAGAGAAAGGCACATAGTTTCAAATACAGTTTCATGAGAAATAGTTTTTTTTAAGATATTTTGCTTTAAGCTACTGACCATTTTAACTGCTACATGAAAAAAATGAAACTAACATGCATTTGATCCCAATCTTACTTTATCTTAACAAAGAGGACTTGAAGGGATAATACCCTTAATACATGGGGAAGAGAATTCATAAAGTATGGCCTAGATATACATAGGAGATATAGATACAGAAAGAAATGTGACACTTCTATTTAAAAAGTATTCAAGGAAAATGAGCACACTCAAATATGTTTTCTGAAAGTGTTCAATTAAAGAGGACATGAGGAAAAACACAGCATAGAAAGTTTGTATTCCTCAGTTCACAAATGTATACAACCTAAGGTCCATCATTGCCTTAGGTTAGCAGTACCTAATTCGTTAGCAGTACCAATGAGTAAGTGACTGAGGCCTATGCTTTGCTATATAGCAGCCACTTTGTAGTAGTGGTTGTAGAACCTAGTTTTAAAAAGTGATGCTGAAAACTTCCATGAAATTTCAAGTTAAGAAAAACATTGCTGAAGGATTCCAAGATGGTGAATAACTGAGGGACACCAAAACCCTGGGCTCCATGATATCAGAAAAATACTTCAGAGTCATGGTACCTAGACTCAGGTAATTCCGATTTTTTTAGCTAATTAAATTACTGCTAATGCACAGGATGCACATAAAGTTCAATTACCAATCCTTAAAAGACCTTTTAATTGTACATAATAGCTGGTGAAGTCTCAGTGTAGGACCAGTACAAATGCTGGTCTGCCTGGGAGAAAGCTCTCCCCCTCCCACCCCTTTCTTTTTTCTTTTTCTTCTCTCTCTATCTTCTCTCTTCCACTTTTCCATTTGGATAAAGCAGAGTACTGCAGAACAGGCTGAGACAGATTCAGTGAGGTCCTGGACCCATACTACATGGACACAGCCTACCTGCACTCTGCCATACCTGACCCAATTCTGATGGAGCAAAGGAATGAATCTGCAATATTGTCACATGAGAGTGATGGATCACTTGCCCTGAAGGGAATCACATAGTCCATCACAGCAGCAACAAAACTGGTCACCCCAGACAGAAAGCATAATACATGTCAGCCTGGTGAGGGTGGGGTAAAAGGCTGAGCTGATCTCCCAGAGTGGGGCTGGGGTGGAACACTGAGCTTAACTCTTGGGAGTAAGGGGAGTTCACAAAGGAGACCTGATACAGCTTGTTAGGGGAGCAGCTGAGCTGCCAGCATCTAAGCAGCAGTGGAGTGACACAGCTGCTCCCTGGTGAAATCAGAAACAAATTTGACCACCTTGGAGAATCTGGTAGTGAGATGAAAAGTGAGTGAACATAAAGCTCAATTGCAATTTGCCCTGTGGGCAGAATGGACCAGTAACTGCTGAGAAACCAACTCCTGGTGGGACTACTTCAGAGAACCTGCCTGAACCAATGGCCCATCACACCAAGGAAAAACTTGAGTCAACCTCCCCCAAAGCTGTACAATTAGGAGAAGCAACCTCCATTGGCACACAGCTCAGCATACAAACCTTGAGAAGAGACAGAGACACTGAGAAAGCCCCTGTCAAAAGCATTAACACCTAGATTTGAGGTCAGAGGAAAAATTCCAGAACTTTCAATGAAGTGAATTTTTTCCCTTTTTTAATTAGTATTTTTTATTTTTATTACTATTATTATCTTTATTTTTACTTTATTTTCTCTCCTTTTTTTTGTGCAGCAATCTAGTGTTACCTATCTCCCTCTTCTTCTCTATCCAAATATCAGTCTCTTAGCACTCTCATCCCCTGCTTTCCTTCCTTTCCCCCAACTATTTTTTCCTCCCCTTTTCTTCCATTCTCTCCTTCCTACATCTTCCCTTCCTCACCTCCTCCTACCTTTAAACCTATTGCTCCTACCTCCTCTACACTCACCATTCATGAATAGTCTACTATACCAAATTTATACATTACCCAATCTTTCCTATCGCTCTGCAATCTCTGGCAAAATCACCCTCCCTCCACAAGAACTGAATGACACACCTTAACACACAGTAGGGCCTCATTACCTTATAACACCCACATCTCACACCCCTTCCAACCCTCACCCCATCCCCTTTCTGCCCTCTCCTCTACCTAAGTATCTATCTCTATCCAAACAAAATTTATTCCCCCAATACCAATGTTTATAGATAATATCACCAAGGGATTTTCTATATATTATAGAAATGATCTGGCATTAAATCTGTGAATTTGTTATTGCTAAATTATATCTCAAGGTCAGGGAACAGAAATAGTACAGCAACCTAGCTAATGACTAAACCAGTCACAGCATAGTAATTAAGTCAAGGGAAAGATAACAAGGCATTAAAGACCCTGACTAGCTAATCAACAACATAGGAGCAAAGCACAAAATAGAAACATGGGAAGAAGAAGGCAGGGGAATACAACCCCTCAAAAGACCAACTATAATTCAATAGAGGATTTAGTGGAAAGTGAAGGAAATGAACCCCCCAGTTGCTGACCCCAGTAGAATGATGATAAAAATGTCCAATGAGCTTAAACAGGTGCTCAAAGAGGATCTCAAAGAGGAACTGAAAGAGGAGCTGAAAGAGAAAACATACAAAAACAACACAAATAACAGCAAGAGAAGAGAGATAAAAAAAAAAACCTCAAGAAGACACAGAAACAACTACATGAAATCAGAGAGGACTTCAACAAACTCCAAAGCTAAGGAGATTATAAAAAAAGAGATATATGAAATAAAGAAGACAACAGAAGAAATGAAAGAGGAGTTTAATAAAGGTCTGAAAATCTCAGAAAAAAAGAATCAAACAGAAATCATGGAAATAAAAAGTTCCATAAATCAAATAAAAAATACAGTTGAAAGCCACTTATGCAGACTAGAATAAGTAGAAGACAGAATTTCCGAGCTCAAAGACAAAATAGATATTAAAGAAAAAAGCAGAAGAATTCTTAGACAAAAGACACAAGCTGCAAAAGGAATACTCAAGAACTCAGTGATTCCATCAAAAAGACCAAACTTGGGAAGCATGGGCATTGAAGAAGAAGAAGTATTTCGTATACCAAAGGTATACAAAATACATTCAGTGAAATAATAGCAGAAAAGTTCCCAAATCGTGAGAAAGAGATGCCCATTCAGGTACAGGAAATCTCCAGGACACCAAACAGACATGATCAAAATGGGACCACTCCATGGCATATTATACTTAAAACAACAAGCACAGAGAACAAGGCTGTAAGAGAAAAAAAATCAAATAACCTATAAACGTAAACCCATCAAAATAACAGCAGATTTCTCAACAGAAATATTAAACCACAAAAGAAGAACAGACAAGTTCCCAGAGAGTACAACAGAATTGGCAATACACACAAAAATCCTTAAACAACAAAAACAACCAAATGGCAGAAATCACCACATATCTCTCAATATTAACACTGAATGCAAATGGACTCAACTCCCTCATCAAAAGACATCAATTGGCAAAATGGATTAAAAAGGTAGACCTGACAATCTGTTGTTTATAAGAAAACCACCTTATTGATAGAAACAATGTCTTAGGGTGAAAGGGTAGTAGAAGATTTACCATGTTAATGAGCCCCAAAAAAGGCAGAAGTGCACTACTTATATCAGATAAAGTAGAATTCAAACCTAAAACAGAAGAGACAAAGAAAGTCACTTCATAGTAACAAAAGGAGCAATAAATCAAGAGGAAATGACTATTAACTAATATGCACCCAAATTCACTAAACATACACAAATGGACTTAAAAAACACAGACACCAAGACCATGGTGGTGGGAGTATTTAATACTCCTCTATGCCCAAAAGATAGGTCATTCATACAAAAAATCAACAAAGAAATTCTAACATTGAATGACACCACAGATTGAATGGATCTAACAGACATCTACAGAGTATTCCAAACTGAAAAAGCACAACATACATTGTTCTCAGGAGCCTATGTAACATTCTCCAAAATAGACCATACCTTGGGTCACAAAACAAGTCTCAACAAACATAAGAAAACTGAAATAACCCCCTGCATACTTTTTGACCACAATGCAATATAATGAACTTGGCAACAAAAGAAGCAGCAGAAAATACACAAACAATTAGAGGCTGAATGTTGCTCGATGTCACTCAATGATCAGAGGATCATAATAGAAATAAGGGAGGACATCACACAGAGTTCCTGGAATTTAATGAAAATGAAAACACAACCTACAAGAACCTATGAGACACAGCAAAGGCAGCCTAAGAAGAAAGTTTGCAGTCATAAGTGTATATATCAAAAATACAGAAAGATCTCAAGTAAATTACCTAATGCTGCATCTCTAACTTCTAGAAAAACAAGAGCAAGCTACACCTGAAACAAACAGAAAGAGAAAAATTATAAAAATAAGGGTGGAAATCAACAAAATAGAGATCAAAAAGACAATACAAACAACCAAAAAAACTAAAATAAAAAAGCTTCTTTGGAAAATAATAAACAAAATGAACAAACCTTTGGCAAATCTGACTGAAATGAGGAGGGTTAAAGATGCAAATTAATAAAGTTAGAGAAGAAAAAGAAAGGAAATCCAAGGAATCACCAGGGATTACTTTGAAAATCTATATTTAAATAAATTGGAAAACCTACAACAAATAGACAAATTTCTAGATGTGTATGACCATCCAAAATTGAATCAAGGGAATATTAATCACCTAAACAGATCCATAACATTCAATGAAACTGAAGGACCAATAAAGAGTCTCTTAGAAAAGTCCAGGACCTAATGGATTCTTTCTGGAGTTCTACCAGACCTTTAAATAAAAACTGATACCAACACTACTTAAACTTTTCCATGAAACAGAAAGGGAAGAAACACTGCCTAATTCATTCTATAATGCCATTATTATACTCAACCCAAAACTGGACAAGGACACATCCAAAAAGGAGAATTACAGACCAATCACCTTAATGAACATTGATGCAAAAATCCTCAAAAAATAATGGCAAACTGAATACAACAATGATCAGAAAGATTATTCACTATGACCAAGTCAACTTCATCCCAGGAATGCAGGGATGGTTCAGCATATGGAAATTATTAAATGTAATACAGAATATTAACAGAAGCAAAGAAAAAAAACACTTGATCATCTCAATAGATACACAAAAAGCCTTACATAAAACTGAACATGCTTTCATGAAAAAGTTCTGAGGAAACTAAGAAGAGAAGGAATGTTCCTCAATAAAATAAAGGCTATATATGACAAACCTATAGTCAAGATCATAATAAATGGGGAAAAATTGAAACCATTTCCTCTGAAGTCAGGAACTAGACAAGGGTGTCTCCTCTCTCCACTCTGATTCAACATAGTCTTGGAATTCCTGGCCAGAGCAAGAAGACAGGAAGAAAAACTAAAAGGAATATAAATAGGAAAGGAAGAAGTCAAACTATCCCTATTGATGGATGACATGATCTTATACCTAAAAGACCCGAAAAACTCCATCAAGTAACTCCTACACACCATAAGCAGCTTCAGCCAAGTAGCAGAATACAAAATTAATTTATAAAAATCATTATAATAAGAAAGAAAGTAGGAACACAATTCCATTTATAACAGCTTCAAAAAAATCAAATACATAGGAATAAAATTAACAAGGATGTGAAAGACCTCTACAAGGAAAACTATAAACCACTGAAGAAAGAAACTGAAGATAGAAAGATTCTCCATGCTTATGAATTGGTAGAATCAGTATGATGAAAATTGGCTATATTACCAAAAGCAATCTACATGTTCAACACAATTCTCATTAAAATTCCAATGACATTTGTCTTAGAGATTGAAAACTCAACCCTAAAGTTCGTTTGGAAGCACAAAAGACCATGAATAGTCAAGGCAATACTGAGCAAAAAGAGCAATTTTGGAGGTATCCTAATACCTAATTTCAAACTATACTACAGAGCTATAGCAGTTAAAACAGCATGGTACTGGCACAAAAACAGATATGAAGACCAGTGGAACATAATAGAAGACCCAGATATAAATCCATGCAGCTATATCCACTTGATTTTTGACAGAGGCACCCAAAATATATGATGGAGAAAAGATAACCTCATCAACAAATGTTGCTGGGAAAACTGGACATCTGCTTTCAGAAAATTGAGACTAAATCCATGTCTTTGACCCTGTACAAGTATCAACTCAAAGTGAATTAAGCACCTTAATATAAGACCTAAAACATTGAATCTAGTGCAGCAAAAGAGCATGGAATACACTGGCAGCAATAGGCATAGGAAATGACTTCCTCTGTAGAACTCAATGGCTTGGCAACTAAGAGAAAGAATTGACAGATGGGACTACATGAAATTAAAAAGCTTCTGCACACCAAAAAGTGGTTTCTAAATTGAAGAGGCTGCCCACAGAATTGGAGGATATTTTTGCCAGCTATACATCAGAGATTGATAACCAGAATATACAGGGAGCTCAAAAAACTAAACTATCCAAAAATCAGTGACTCAATGAAGAGATGGGCAAATGAACTGAACAGAATTTTTTCAAAGGAAGAAGTTTAAATAGCTAAAAGCACATGCAAAAATGCTCACCATCCCTGGCCATAAAAGAAACACAAATCAAAACCATACTAAGATTCTGCCTCACTCCTGTTAGAATACCTATCATCAAAAACACCCCCCAAAGGTTGTGGGGGAAAAAGGAACCCTCATACACTGCTGATAGGAATGTAAATTAATATAACAACTATGGAAAACTGTATGGAGGCTTCTCAAAATACTAAAACTAGAACTACCATATGATCCAGCAATAGCACTGCTAGGGATACACATGAAGGAATGTAAGGCAACTGCATGCTCATGTTTATTGTGGCATTATTCACAATAGCTAAGTGATGGAAAAAGCCAAGATGCCCACTACTGATGAATGGATTAAAAAATGTGGTACTTATATACAATGGAATTTTATTCAGCCAGGAAGAAGAATGAAATCTTATCATTCACAAATAAATGGATAGAATTGGAGAACATCATCTTAAATGAAGTTATAGCCAGGCTTAGAAGGCCAAAAGCCACATGTTCTTTCTCATATGTGGAATATAGACCTAATACAATATTATGAAAAACAGGTCACACTAAGGGAAGTTCACATAAGAGAGGGGTAGGATAAAAGAAAGAAACTAAGAAGGTAAATATGGTTGATGAACTCTCTATATATGAATGAATATAGAATTTTTAAACTGGCTGAAACCATCATAAGAAAGGGACTAAGGTAAAATGAAGAAAAATAGAGGAGATGAACTAATTGTGGTTTTATATATATATACATATATATATGACAAGGAAACTCCTATGTAGCTACCTTTATCTTAAACAAGAAAAATGTCATTTTTTTTCTTTTTTCTTCTACAAAATTGAAGAACAGGAGGGTAGAACTGATCTTGCTGGTGGGGGTTATGTTGGTACAAGTGGGAGGGGGTGAGGTGATGTGGAAAGGTTGAAGAAGGGTGAATAAGGTGCAGCTACTGTGTACACATGTATGTAATACAAGCATGACACCTGTTGAAACTATTCCAGGAATGGGGTAGAGAAGTGGAAGAAGTAAATTCACGTATGATATATTTGACATATAGTAAGAACTTTTGTAAATGCCACAATGTCACCCCACCCAGCCCAGCATAACAGTTAAAGAAAAGGAAAGAAAAAACAATGCCAGTTTGTAAATAGTCTTGACTGATACTAGGTAGAATCAGCAGAGAAATTTGTGCTGAAACATGGGGGCTATTGAAATGCTGATTTTTATCAGGAACCTTTTTGGCAGTTAGCCTATTATATCTGCAACATTTTTCTCACTTTCAAGGCCTATATCTTGCATCTTATGTTTTTCACATCTACATGGAAAATTAGGGTGATGGGGGTCAATATGAGCAAAGTATATTATAGGCACATATGAAAATAGAATAATGAAATACATTAAAATCGTTAAAAAAACAGAGGGGACAAGGAAAATGAGAAAGTAGTAAAAGAACAAATATGATCAAAGTACATTATATCTATGTACGAAAATATAACAATGAAATGCCTTTGTACAATTAATATATACTAATGAAAAATTTAAATTATGAACTACTTGAGAGCAACGAAATTTAAATATTCATGAAATATAACTTTGTCCCTATGTCTTAACATTGTGCCACATATATTATTGCATTTGATATATCTGTTGAATATGCTGATCAAATTTATTTTCCTTTGAGTTGGTAAACCTAATCATTTAGATATGAAAGAAATTTTATGTATGTGAAATATGAGTCAATATTGCTTACTAATCTTCAAGTAAGAAATGCTTATAGGATGATATAAAATTTAATGATGGATCATTAAACAAATGGTTCACGTGGAGAAAAAGCCTGTTTTCCTAACAACAAAATATATAGCTCAAGAATCCATATTTTTGAGTAAATTGAACAATGTCACTTTTTGAAAGTAGAAGAAAAGAGCAACAGGTAGAGACTTTTGCTGACGGTTAGGTTATTTTTCTTTAGCCTGAACACCTTAGATCAACCCAGCATTTTAGAGTTTATATATTTTTAAATAGAGCTTTAATCTGAGAAGGGGTCTATATTTTCCATAAGGAAAATATCTCAATAAATTAACCAGGTAGTCATATACATAATTACATTTCTAAAGTAAAGCATGTTACAGCCTACTTGAAAATGCTTTATTATTGAATATCAATAAACTACCAACTCCCAAGAATTATTTCACCAATAGGTTTTAGACTTCTGCAACTGGGAATATGATTATTTTGGGAGTTCAGAATGTTTGCAAATGTTGCTCCATAGAGCTTTTATTACAATACTAAGGATTATAAAGACTGTTTCAAATGCAATGTGATTGTGCTTCTTCCCATAAATTGCACATATATCCCAGGATATCAGGGACTCTTGGTCAAAATATACATTATATAAAAAGTGAAAATAAAGCTGGGCGCCAGTGGCTCATGCCTGTAATCCTAGCTACTCAGGAAGCACAGAACAGGAGGATTGCAGTTCAAAGCCAGTCCTGGCAAATAGTTCAGGAGATCCTATCTTGAAAAAAGCCACCACAAAAAGGGCTGGCAGAGTGGCTCAAGGTGAAGGCCCTAAATTCAAGCTCCAGTACTGCAAAAAAAAAAAAAAAGTGAAAACAAATACATGTAGACATACACATATGCATATATGTATGTATAGGTATATCTATATAGCTATAGCTATAGCTGTGTACCATAAGTTTCTTGAGGATCCATACAGTGGTACAACTGACTCCACATAAGTAGATTATAAATTCTACAGCCTCAGGGCAAATCTCAGTCTGTCCAACATCACAGTGTGTTCATCACAGCTTCCTTAGCAAACTTAAGCCTGCCATTCACATCAGAAATATTTCAGACAATACCAAGATGCTATTTAGAGGAAGTCCAATATTCCTGTGACTGAATAAAATGAATCAACACTCTAATTGAAGATAAAATGAGCTAAGTAAGATAGTCTCCAAATTGACATACCAAAGTGATCAAGTATACTCATACTAAACTCCCTCACAAGAGCTATGATACCAGGTGAGAGATCTTTGGACCTGAACTGAGTATCACAAAAAGACTCTTGAAAAAGGCAGGAGGAAATAAGTTGCCTGCCTTATCCCTAAACAATAATATAAACAACCAATGAAATTCAATGAATTAGATATCTAATGATTTAAAAAAAATAAACTAAAAAAATCTTTTAATAAAGAAAAAGAGAGAGAAGACTGAAATAAAGTCAGAAATTGAAAAGGAGACATTACAACAGATGCCACAGGGGAAAAAAGAAAGAATCATTAGAGATTTTTAGGAACAAATGTATGACAACAAATTTGATAACCCAGAAGAAATGGAAAAATTCATGGGCACATACAAAGACTGATTATGAATAAATCAAAAACCCAAACTACCCAATAGCATTTTAAAAGACTGAATCAATAATGAAAACTACCCCATCAAAGAAAATACCAGGACCAGATGGCTTCACTGCTGAATTCTGGCAAAAGTTTGAAGATCCAATGCCCAATCATTTTTAAGTTATTCCAAAATATAGAAAAGGACAGAATTCTTCCAAATACATTCTATAAAGCTAGAATTACTCAGATATTTAACCTAGATAGGAACACAACCAAAACCAGAAAACTACAAGCCAATATCATAAAAGAATATACATACAAAAACCTTTTCAAAATGCTAGTAAATTGATACCAACAATAAATTAAAAAGATCATTCATAATGATCAAGTCAATTCAATCCAGGGACACAATGATCATTCAGTATATGCAAGTCAATAAACAGGATATACCACACATCAACCAAATGACAGAGAAAAATCATATAATCATCTAAATAGATGCAGAAAAGGCATTTGATATCATTCTACATCCTTCATGGTAAAAACAAATTAGGTACAAAAGGGTTCTACCTCAACATAATAAAGGTCATTTTTTTCTATTCAGGCTAGAGCTTGAACTCAAGGCCTTGTACTTGGTAGGAAAGTGCTCTACCACTTGTGCAATGTCCCCAGTATATATAATAAGTGAAAATCTAGAATTCTACACAGAGTGGAAGAGCTGAAGGATTTGTCTATAATGTCTGGAGGAAGACAATAATGCTACTTTCTCTGCTTTTATTCAACATAGTTCTTAAAGACCTAGTCAGAGAAATCTGGCTGGAGAGACAAAGAAAGGGCATCCAAATAGGAAAATAGGGATTCGATTTGTCACTGCTTCCAGATGACATGATTTTATATAACAAAAATCTCAAATACTCTACCAAGAAACTATTACAACTAAAAGGTTAACTCAGTAAAGTTAGAAGATACAAAATTAACATACCAAAACCAGTAGCATTGCTATATACCAATAATAAATTCTCTGAAATAGAAATCAAGAGAGAAATCCCATTTAAATAACTATAAAATAAAATAGCTATAAGTAAATTTAAGCAAAGAGATTAAGTATCAAATTAATAAAAATTATAAAATATTGATTAAAGATACTTGCCAGGTGTGGTGACTCATGACTATAATTTTAGCTATTCAGGAGGCAGAGATAGAGAGAATGGCAGTACAGGGCCAGTTAGGCAAAAAATTTTTGTGACACCCCATCCCAACCACAAAAAATTTGGCATGGTGGCATAAGCCTGTTATTCCTAGGTATGTGGGAAGCCTAAATAGAAGAAACGCAATCCAGGCCGGCCTGGATATGAAAGTGAGACACTATCTGAAAAGTAACTAACACAAATAGGACTGGCATAGTGGCTCAAGTAGTTGAGCATCTGCCTAGCAAGCACAATGATTGGAGTTCAAGCCCCAGTACTACCAAAATAAGGGCTCTCATATTCATCATCTAGAATAATCAACATTGTGAAAATTGTGAAAGCAATCTATAGGTTCAATACGATCCATATCAAAATACCAGTAATATTCTTACAAGGACTAGAAAAAAACCAAAAATTTATATGAAACAATATGTAAAAATCATAAATATACAAAGCTATCTGGAGCAAAAGAACAAAACAGCAGTTCAAATTATACTAGAAAACTATAATCATCAAAACAGCATAGTATTGGCATGAAAACTGAAAACAGATGAGTGGAACCAAATAGAGAGTCTAGAAAAAAATTCATACATTAACAGCTGACAGACTTTTGACAGAGATACTAACAACACACATTGGAGAAAGGTCAGTTCTTTTCAATAAATCGTGATGGGAAAATTGGATATCTACATGCAGAAGAATGAAACTAGTCCTCTATTTCACTAAGGTTACAAAAAATCATCTCAAAATGCATTAAAGTCTTATATGTAAGACATGAAAGGGGGAAGCGGAGGGCCAGAGGGCAAGGGGGAGAGATGGCCCAAACAATATATATACATATGAATAAATGTATAAGCAATTTTTTTAAATGACATGAAACTATTTGATGAAAACAGGGAAAATGGCTCATAATTGACATGGGCAAAGAACTTCTTGGAGAATACCCCAAAACACGATAAATAAAAGTGGAAGGAAACCAATGGATTACACCAAGTTAAAAAGCTTCTGAAAAGTGAACAAAGCAACCAAAAGGGAAGAGTCACCCTTTAGAATGAGAGAAAATATATAAAAACTGCATATCTGATGATCATTGATATGCAGAATATACAAAGAACTCAAAAAACTGCAGTGAAAAAGCCTGATTAAAAATGGGCAGTAGACAGTAACAGATAGTTCTTAAAAGAAGACACACAAATGGCCAATACCTATCTGTAAAATGTTGACATCACTAATTATTAGGGTAAAACCACAATGAGGTAACATTTTGCTCCAATAAGAATAGCTATTTTCAAAAAGGCTAAACAAAACAAGTGCTGATAAGCATGGTGTAGAAAAGGAATGTGTGCATATTGTTTATGGGAATGCATACTAGTACAGCCATTATAGAAAACATTATGGAGGTTCCTCAAAAAAATTAAAAACAGAACTATCATACTATCTGGTAATCTGACTCATGGATATATATCCAAAAGAAATTAAATCAGTATGTCAAAGAGACATCTATAATTCTATGTTCCTTGCAGCATTATTCAAAGACTGAGAGTTTTCTAAATCTGATCCCATTGGTATATAGCCAGGAATATTCCCCAGGCCTAGTACTTTGTTGTTGGTTGGTTGGTTTGCTGGGTAGTTGTTTGGTTTTTGAGACAAGGTCTCACAATGTAGCCCAGACTGGCCTCTAAGTCACAATCCTCCTGCCTCCACCTCCCAAGTGCTAGAATTATAGGTTTGCACAACCCAGCATGCCTGACCTTGCAGTACTATCATGAGCCAAGAAATGGAAAAAACATAAGTGTCCTTCAACTGATGAATGGATAAAGAAAATGAGGTACATATATAATAAAACACTGCTTACTCATTCATAAAAAATGATATACTCATTTGTGACAACATGGATGGAACTGGAGATCATTATGTTAAGTGAAATAAAGTTGGTATAGAAAGACAAGTACTATGTACAGCATGTTCTCATCCATATGTGAAATGTAAAATAGTTGATATCATACAAGTTGTGGTTACCCTGAGCTGAGGTGAGTGGATAGGAGTAAAACTATGGAGAAAGGTTGATTGATGGGAACTAAGATGTAATTGGATAGACACAAAAAGTTCTGTTGTGGTATCGCACAGTGAGATAATGAAACTCAAAAAAACTAAACTCCCCAAAAGCCAATGATCCAATAAAGAAATGGGCAACTGAACTATATGGAACTTTTTCAAAGGAAGAAGTCCAAATGGCTACAAACCACATGAAAAAACACTACTATCCCTGACCATAAAGGAAATGCAAATCAAAATCACACTAAGATTTCACCTCACTCCTATTAGAATAGCTACCATCAAGAACACCTACAACAACAAATGTTGGCTAGGATGTGGGGAAAAAGAAACCCTCATACACTGCTGGTGGGAATGTAAGCTAGTACAACCACTTTGGAAAACAATATGGAGGCTCCTTAAAAACTAAAAATAGATCTGCCATATGATTCAGCAATACCACTCCTAGGAATATACCTGAAGGAATGTTGAGTCAGTTTACTCCAAAAGCACCTGCACACCCATGTTTATTGCAGCACTATTCACAATAGCCAAACTATGGAAACAGTCAAGATGCTCCACTACCAACGAATGGATTAAGAAAATGTGGTATTTATACACAATGGAACTTTATTCAGCCACAAAGAAGAATGCAATTTTGTCATTTGCAGGCAAATAGGTAGAACTGGAGAATATCATCTTAAGTGAAGTTAGTCGGGCCCAGAAGGCCAAAAATCACACTCACCCTCATGTGCAGACTATACACTTAAAACAAATGCAGTAATATTATTGTACGTGGATCACATTAAGGGGACACTGTGCATGGAAGGTATAGGGCAAGGGAAGGAAACAAAAAACTTGAATGTGCCTGATGTGCTAACTGTATGGGAACAAATACAGTAACGTTAAACTGGTCAAGGCCACCATGTGAATGGGACTAGGAAGTAGTGAAGAGGTCTGGCAGATTATGAACCAATTTGGGTTGTAATCCATATATGCACGGAAACAATATAAGGAATCTCCCTGTATAGTTACCTTTATCTCAAACTAGCAAAAATGCCATGTTTTTCTTACCATCTTCTATATTTTTTCTTCTATAAAATTGGAGAACAAGAGGGCAGAACATATTCTGCCCTGAGAGGGGGAGGAGATGACCCAAATAATGTGTGCATATGTAAGGAAATGCAAAAATGATAAAAAAGTAAATAAAATAAAAAATTTTTTAAAAGATGACTATGGATAACAGTAATGTACTGTACATTTCAAAAAGGTAAAAAACATTTTGAATGTTTTCATCATAAAGAAATAATGTGTTTGAAAATGTAAATATATTTTGCTGATTTAAACATTATGAAATGTATACAGGTATCAAGCATCATATGGGCTCTCTTAATATGTATAATTTTTATGTTTTTGTACCAGTTAAAATAAACTCAATTATTTAAAATAAACCATAGTTGCCAAACTTGCAAAGATACAAACAGGCCTATTTTACATTTTCAAGCTAATGAAGTCAGCATTGTCAAAATCACGTACATTTTATTAATCAGAGGCTTAAATATAACAAAATGGTAGCTATTCACTGTGAGTTTCTCCCAGACTTTCTAGATGAATATTGTTAACAAAGTTCATGCTTAGGTTAAATATCTTGAAAACTATCTCAAATAAACAATAGAACCGCAGCAATATAATTCAACAGTTAATATTTTCATTCTAAACATACTGCCTACATTTGCTTTGATAAAATTCAGTGAAGTTGATGCATAGATGATTCATGAAAAAGAACTTATCATTCAACACTTTGACTGATACGGAAATCCACTGAAGTCACCAATCTCTTTTACCATGAACAAATAAAACTTCCTTCTAAACGAGTGATAAGGAATGACCATTTTATTTATTTTGTTATCTTCTTTAATAGGATAGGATGGTCAGCTTAAAAAGTTTTGCATTAGCAGTCTTTGCAAAGGAGTATGTTTACGATGATACTTTTCATTCAATCTAAGAAAGGTGTTATTAATTTTCTTGTATGAAGAAGTAAATTATTTCATGAACATTTTAGTGCAGGTTTCAATTTGTTAATATATGCTGCTTTGCATGTGCTAGATTACTAAGTATATTTCTCTTTTCAACTTTACACTTATCTTTGTGTACAGCTGATATCCCTAGTGTCCAATCAGAGGTAGGTTTTCATCATGTTGTCCAGGCATTGATGTGCACACTTCCTTTTGACACTGACGAAAGGTGAATACACACATCCAGCCCACTTCAGTGAAAATTGACCCATAATTTTTTTTTACCCTGAAGAAAAATACAGTAATAAAGTTTAAAGATGAAAAAATACAGTTAAACTCTTCAGGTGTACCAGTAGTTAATGATAGTCTGTAAACCTTATATTTTGCCTTGAGGATCTTGAGCTCAAGATTTGTTTTCAGGATTTTATGAATCTTATTTCTCATGGCTTAATAAATGATACCAAGAAATCTAAAATACAAATTTAACATTTCAATGAGATCAAAAGTTAAATTCAAAAAGAAAAGCATGCTTTTATATTGTTTTCTTCCATCTATACTGCATACTAATATTTTTTCCTGGGAAATGAGTATTAACATTCACGTTCTCTATAAATATTTAGTAGTTGAACATATATACTTATCTCCTACATAAAGACTATGCACCAAATTTTAAAAAGTTATTTTGTAAGACCTTAGTGGTGTATCTGAACTGGTATTTTCAAGATAATACCTTAGTACTGAGGGGAAAATGACTTGGGATGCTGAGTCAGTCAATTGGTCTGATACCAGGTATCATACTTACAATAGAAGTAAAAAGGAACATGACATGAAAAGTTAGTTATTTGTTAAAAGATTGTTATTTTCTCTATAAGTCTGAACATTCTACTGTTCATTAATTCAAATAGACAATTCATTTATGATCTATTAATATCACCAGGCTATGCAATTTTCATAAATAATAATTAAATAATTTTTCATTTTTATTATGATGATTATGGTATATAGTGAACCCTTCACCTACTCTGTCTTTATAGGTTATCCTAAATGTCAGCATAACAGGACAGGTAAGGAAATTGGTTTTCATAATGGAGCTCATAACTGTATGTCTTATTTTTTTACCTGCATTTCATAATTTTAATCTACTTTCAGGAATGCCCTTCGTTGTTCCTATCCAATATAAAGATTTCAATGATAAGAAGATGCTCTTAAAAACTACTTTCATAGTGGAACAGTGTACCAACATTTTCAGAAAATATACAAAAATGATTCTGAGTTATAAATTATAACCTAAAATTATATAAATACAATTTGGATTATGCTTCTTTTAAATGCAATAGATAGAATGTTAAATATTTGTTGAGTACCTCCTATGCATGTATCACTGTGCTAGGTAAAGGGTGGCAAAAACAAATAAAATATAACCTGCCATCAAGTGACTTGTATTCTTAAAGACATCCACATAATACATTTGCTTTGGAAGGAGATAAGATTTAAATAAATTTAAAAGAGATGCACATTGTATAAATCTGAACGATATTCAAATTAAATCAGAGAAACTAATTTCTCCTAAAAGTAAGGAGGCTTTATTAAAACAGAGCATTGTTCTGGATTTCATCAGGGACCATGTCCTTTTATTTGATGTTGCAAGTTGAAGTGAGGAGCGAAACAGATAAAGATGGATAATCTGAGAATATTCTCATTCTTAAATAAATGAAGTAAAGAATAGGCACTAGGAAGGTTTTGGCCTTAGAGCCAAGAACTTAATTTAAAGTGAACAAACAAAGGCATTTTAGTGCCTTTTTAAAAATGGAGACCGTTTGAAAATCATAACTGTAAAAAAAAAATACGGTAATGTACTGGAATGGACACACAGTGTTGTTTCTATATTAAGCCTATCTATGAGAAATAAGAACTTTTGTTCTAATACTTGATTGAGTCCCAGGAGCTAAGGTCAAATATTGTTAATTCTAACAAACTTAATTCTAATACTGAAATCTCTTACAGTGTGTAGCTATGTCCCTCTTCTGAGGGAAACAGGCTGATAGAAATAGCTGTCCTTCTGAATCAACCTCTTACTCCTTGGAGTTACTAAATCTCCAATATGCACACTCTACTCTCTTAATTCTAAAACTGATGCAGGAGACAACAAAACCTCTCTATACCAATACTTAGAACTTGCTATTAATTTATTTTTGCTCATAACCTAGCAAATAATGCTGGCAATTGCATTTTTACCTCATTCTGAATCTTCATCCTTCTCATTCTTTGCAATGTTTCCAGGTTTCTTCTAATTTGACATCTGTCTTGAGCTATTTTTCAAGCCTCCATTCTAATAATCCAGTCTTAAATCCAAGTTTTCTTTTCAAGACAGTCTTCTAGCATAGTGTCAGGACTTTGCTACTTGATGACAAACTCATTAACACAGTTTCCTGTCTTAGCTTGAGACTGTGTTACTAAACCTTTCAAGTTGCTAAGCTTTTCCAGTTGGTTTGCTGTTTCCAGTTACATGGACAGTGACTAGATTACAGTACTCATTGGATACGAAGCTGCCTACCAGACCAACTTTCCTTTCCGGAATCCTAATGCAATAACATTCCTGTCTGTTGTACTATCCTGGATAAGTCTACATTCTCTCTTTGCCTAACCTATTTTGCTTTAATAATACTCCATTACCTATGAAACCCAAAATAAAGTGTATGTTTAAGTCCCAATTTGAGTACTATGCTCTAAAATCTACCAGAAGTTTAAGCCAATCAGAAAGCATCTTGAAAATCTGGGACATGAGTTAGGCAGGTATGAAAAAGTAGATAGGGCTTATTTTGCTTAAGGAAAATATGAGGGCAACACGTAAGAATAAACAAGAGACTAAAGAGAATAGTGAAAAGAATGTATGAAGCATAATATACTGTTTGTAACAGAATTATAAGCAAATAACATTGAAATGGTCAAAACTTAAAAAGGAGCATAGACTACTAAATCCAAGAGCCCCCCATTAGGCTCTATCATCTAGACTATAGGACCTTTCCTACATTTTCTTATAAACTGTGACATTTTGTTACCTAGAAAACTTTAGACTCATGGGTACATAATTTCTCTCTTTACAGTTTCCTTAATATCATAATTAATACAATTAAGAAAGAACACTAACATTTGGTGGCCTATGTAACAATTTTACTAACAAATATAACTTGTTAATTCTAAGTATTTTGATAGGTTATCATCCATATAACTGCACATATGGCATTAAGATATTTAGAGAGAACTTTTCTTGCCAAATAGTCATTTGAATGTTCATGTTAAAATTAAAATTTCATTAACAACCCTATCCAACTCGCTTCTACATTTTCTCTCATAAATCTCTTATTTAATTATGAAAGTTTTCATTTCACTGATGCATTTGCAAGTTAATTCTCACCTCCACATCATTGGTCATTTAGTTTTCTTAGTGTTTTCACTTCTGTGTCATATTTATAGTTTTTATTTGTTTCATTCATGATCTGTTTTCTTGCCCTCCAATTTTTCAACTACACATTTGTTGCTCAATTATATATATAGATATATGGGTTATTTTAATATCGCATTTAAAATACAATTGTCTGAAGAGGAAAAATATGCACTTTTCTTGATTTTTTCAATAGCACAATGAAGTGGAAAGAACACTGAAGTTCAAGCACAGAATTTAAAATTTTAAACCAAGTTTTAGCACAAAAAGTAAAATGACAAGAAAAATAGAGATAAGTCAAAGTTAGCTAAAATTAAAAAGTTTGTGCTTCAAAGAATACCATCAAGAAAGTGAAAAGACAGCTCACATAGTAGAACAATTGTTTGCTAGTCAAATATGTGACAAAATATTTGTACTATAATACAAAAAGAATTCTTATAACCCAATAATGAAGAGACTATATATTATAAAGTGATTAAAGAACTTTAATAGATAGCTCTCCAAAGAAGATATACAAATGATGAATAAAGATGTGAGAAGTTGTTTGTCATCATCAGTCATCACTAGGGAAATGAAAACTGTAATGAGATCTGACTTCATACATACCAAAAATAATGTAACTACAACAGACAATAGCAAGGGCTGAGAAGGATGTCCAGAAGTATCTCTTGCTCAGTGTATACACATGTAAAATGGTGTATCTTTGAGGAAAAACAGTTTTCTTGGCATCCAAAAAGTTAATTTAAATTACTATACACTCCAATAATTCAAATACTAAATGTATACCCAAGAAAAATGAAAACATGGCCACATAGAAATCTGTACTTGGAAGATTAGAGCACATTATTAATAATGGCAGATAAGGAGGAAGCCTAACTAACAATGTAGCATGCCCATGGAAGAAAATGTTATTAAGTAATAAAAATGAAGGGAGTGCTCATACATGATGTTACAATATGGATGGCTCTTGAAAACACTGGATTAAAGAAGCCAGATAAATAATGCATATTTTATTATTCCATACTAAATGTCAAAAATGAACAAATCCATAAAGATGGAAAATAGACTAATATTTCCACAGGCTGTTAGAAGTACTGATAGTTGGTATGAGGCTCTTTTAGAGTTTATAAAAATGCTCAATATTAGATGGTGGTGACAGTCACACAAATTTATGAATATGTTAATAATTACTGAACTATATATTTAAAGTGTGAATTTTTGGCAGGAATATTACATCTCAGGTGATATTATTTTTTTGGTATTAATGAAAAAGTTTAAGTAAGTTTTCCAGATTTAAAATGGAATGTTAAAAATGTGAAATACCAAAGATAATTAATATAATGAAAAGATACCTGAGAAAAATCGCTAAAAATTTTAAAGTAATTTAGGATTCAAGTTTTCAAAAACTACAATAATTTTTAGTTTTCTAATGATAATTCATCAATGTAAACAAGAAGTCATCATGTATACATGTATTTACTAAACTATTTTAATGTCTGATAAAACTCAAGCAGAAAAATGTATAAGGAAAAAAACATTTATCACTAATTATTAACTGTAACATCTCCATACCTTTCATTTGAGCTTATTAGTAAGATTTCAGTTATGTTTCCTCCTTTTTTGAGTGCAAATATAAATTATTTAGTAGCATCTATGAAGTCAAATAAACAGGTTTCAAGCCACATTTCTTAGATGGTAGTACCTAAAAGAACTAAAAAAATATAACTGAGGCCATGGATAGTGGCACAAGTGTGTAGTATCAGCTACTAAGGCAGTAGAAAACAGGAGAATGACAGTTCGAGGACAAAAAAGTTAGCATGACCACATCTGGAGCAATAAGATATGCATAATAGTATGTAATTCCAGCTACACAGGAAAAATAGGTAAGTGGATTGCAGTTCAAGGTGAGCCCTGTGCAAAAAAAACAAAACAGAAGAAGTCACAAGACCACATCCAAAAAAATTAGCTAAAGCAAAAAAAAAGCTGGGGGATGGGGTATAAGCAGTAGAACACCTGCCTAACAAGCATGAGACAGAACACCAGTAATGCCAAATAAATAAGAAAAAAAATAAAAATATAACTGAGAAAATATATTTTTATCACTCACCTGATACAGAAGAGTACTGATAATTGGTAGACTCATAGTTGCCAAAGTTCAGATTCTTTACTGATTCAAATCCAAAGAAACAATGGACAACATATAGTCTATTATTAGTAGTGGTAGGAAGAAGGGACAATCAGGAGGTAACATTAAAATTTAAAAATGAATAAGGAAATCAGCACAGAATAAATCAGATATGAAATTTAAATATCAAAATAAGAGGATGGGAGTCCAGTAAAAAAGAAACCTATACCAGAGTTATATATTTAGAGAAAGGAGATTTGGAAAATAGAGGCATCCATTCTCAGGATTGATAAAACATAATTTTGGAAAAATTCTCAAATTTTAATAAGTTGGGTAAAAGAATTTTTAAATTCATTGGAAAATGAGAAAACAGCTATCACAATGATTAGTATTTATCAGTACAAAAATTAAGACAAGGCAATATTCTACAGAGGTAAATTCACATATGCTATGGTTCTCAGAGTATTTGTAGATCTGGAAACAACTTATGAACTGAAATTTAACACTGGTAGTCAAAACTCAAATCAAAATAATATTAAAAAAATTTAAGTCATCTCAGACAACCATGAAAAAAACCTACAAATCAACAATATTAAGAAGAATTAAAAGTATCAAATACATGGAAATTAAATTCCATGCTCATAAATTACTAATAGGTAACTGATGAAATTAAAAGTGAAATAAAAAAATTCTAGAAATAAATGAAAATCACAATACAACATAAAAAAATCTATGTGATGTAATAGAACCAGTACTGAGAGGAAAAATTATAGCAAGAAATGCACATACCAAAATCGCTGAAAGATCTCAAATAAACAGTCTAAAAACTCACTTCAAAGATGTTTAAGCAAGGACAAAACAAATCCAATATTTGAAGGAAAGAAATAATAAAGATCAGCTCATGGAACCTTCTCAAAATTGATCATATCTTAGGGCACAAAGCAAGCCTCAGCAAATATAAGAAAACAGACATAATCCCATGCATTATAGCTGACCACAATGCATTAAAACTAGAAATCAACAACAAAAACAATAGTAAAAAAATGCAAACAATTGGAAGCTGACAACACATTGCTCAATGATCAATGAGTCATTGATGAGATAAAAGAGGAAATTAAAAGGTTCCTGGAAGCTAATGAAAATGAAAACACAACCTACCAGAACCTATGGGACAGAGCAAGTTTATAGCCACGAATGCATATATTAAAAGGTCAGAAAGATCTCAAATCAATGATCTAATACTACAGCTCAAACTCCTACAAAAACAAGAACAAGCAAACCCCAAAACAAGCAGAAGGAGAGAAATAATTAAAATAAGGGCTGAAATTAATGAAATAGAAACAAAAAAATCATCCAAAGAATCAATGAAACAAAAGTTGGTTCTTTGAAAAAATAAAAAAGATTGACAGACCCCTGGCAAACCTGACTAAAAAGAGCAGAGAAAAAACCCAAATCAGTAAAATAAGAAATGCAAAAGGAGAGATAACAACAAACGCCACAAAAATCCAGGCAATCATCAAAGACTACTTTGAGAGCCTATACTCTGATAAATTTGAAAATTATGAAGAAATGACAGATTTCTAGATACTTATGACCATCCAAAACTGAACCAAGAGGATATTAATCACCTGA
This sequence comes from Castor canadensis, assembly GCF_047511655.1. NCBI lineage: Eukaryota > Metazoa > Chordata > Mammalia > Rodentia > Castoridae > Castor > Castor canadensis. The sequence goes on along the minus strand of NC_133392.1, from coordinate 101,038,982 downwards.
ATAGATCTATAACACAAAACGAAATTGAAGCAGCAATTAAGAGTCTCCCAAAAAAGAAAAGTCCAGCACCTGATGGATTCACTGCTGAATTCTATCAGATGTTTAAAGAACTAATACCAACCCTCCTTAAACTGATCCATGAAATAGAAAGGGAAGGAACACTGCCTAACTCATTTTATGAAGCTAATATTACTCTCATCCCAAAACCAGACAAACACACCTCCATAAAGGAGAACTATAGGCCAATTTCTTTAATGAACATTGATGCAAAAATTCTCAATAAAATAATGGCAAACCAAATCCAACAACACATCAGAAAGATCATACACCATGAACAAGTTGCATTCATCCCAGAGATGCAGGGGTGGTTCAACATATGCAAATCTATAAATGTAATACAGCACTTTAATAGAAGCAAAGACAAAAAAACACTAGATCATCTCAATAGATGCAGAAAAAGTCTTTATCACTTCATTATAAAAACTCTAAGAAAACTAGGAATAGAAGGAATGTACTTCAGCATTGTAAAGGCTATATATGGCAAACCTATAGCCAACATCATACTTACCAGTGAAAAACTGAAACCATTCCCCCTAAAATCAGGAATAAGACAAGGATGCCCACTATCCCCACTCCTATTCAACATAGTACTGGAAATTCCAGCCAGAGCAATTAGATAGGAAGTAGAAATAAAAGGAATAAAAGGAATGTTAAAATATCCCTATTGCAGATGATATGATCCTATACATAAAGACCCAAAAAATTCTACCCCAAAACTCTTAGACACCATAAACAGCTCTAGCAAGATGGCAGGATACAAAATCAACTTACAAAAATCATTAGCTTTTCTATATACCAACAATGAACAAAATGAGAAGGAATATATGGAAACAATTCCATTTACAATACCCTCAAAAAAATAAAATACCTAGGAGTAAACTTAACAAAGGATGTGAATGACCTCTACTAGGAGAATTACAAACCCCTGAAGAAAGAGATCGAGGAAGACTACAGAAGGTGGAAAGATCTCCTGTGCTCATGGATTGGTAGAATCAACATAGTAAAAATGGCTATACTACCAAAAGCAATCTACATGTTTAAGGCAATTCCCATCAAAATCCCAATGACTTTCAACACAGAGATTGAAAAATCTCCCCTTAAGTTCATTTGGAAACACAAGAGACTGCAAATAGCCAAGGCAATACTTAGCAAAAAGAGCAATGCTGGAGGTATCACAATACCAGATTTCAAACTATATTATGAAGCAACAGCAATAAAAACAGCATGGTACTGGCACAAAAACAGACATGAAGATCAGTAGAACAGAATAGAGGACCCAGATACGAATACACACAACTATACTCACCTCATTTTTGGCAAAGGTGCCAACAACTCTTCAACAAATGTTGCTGGGAAAAGTGTTTATCCATCTGCAAGAAACTGAAACTACATCCATGTCTAATCACCCTATACTAGCATCAACTCAAAATGGATCAAGGACCTAAATATCAGACCTGAAGCTCTGAAGTCACTATAGGAAGGAGCAGGAAACTTCATAAAATTAAAAAGCTTCTGCACAACAAAAGAAATGGTCTCTAAACTGAACAGACCACCCACACAGTGGGAGAAATTATTTGCCAGCTATATATCAGACAAAGGACTGATAACCAGACTATACAGGGAATTTAAGAAACTAAACTCTCCTAAAATGAATGCACCAATTAAGAAATGCACAACTGAACTAAACAGAAATTTCTCAAATGGAAAAATTCAAATGGCCAAAAAACACATGAAAAACTACTCACCATCTCTAGCCATAAAGGAAATGCAAATCCAAACCACACTAAGATTCCACCTCAACCCTGTTAGAATAGCCATCATCAAAAACACTAATAACAACAGGTGTTGGCAAGAAATGGGGAAAAGGAACCCTCGTACATTGTTGGTGGGAATGCATGCTGCTGCAACCACTCTGGAAAAAATTTGGAGACTTTTTAACAATCTAAACATAGTTCTGCCATATGATCCAGTAATCCCACTCCTGGGGATATACCCAAAGGAATGCGACACAGGTTACTCCAGAGGCACCTGCACACCCATGTTTATTGCAGCACTATTCACAATAGCTAAGTTACGAAAACAGCCAAGATGCCCCACTACTGATGAATGGATCAAGAAAATGTGGCATTTATGCACAATGGAATTCTACTCAGCCATGAAGAAGAATAAAATCTTATCATTTGCAAGTGAATGTATGGAACAGGAGAACATCATTTTGAGCAAGGTTAGCCAGGCTCAGAAAACCAACATATGTGGACTTTATATCTAGGGCAAATACAGCAATGTGTTTGGACTTTGATCACATGACAACAGGAGAGCACATACAGGAGATATGGGAATAGGTAGAAAACCCAAAACATGAAAGTGTTTGATGCCCCCACTCCAGAGGAACTAATACAGAAACCTTAAAGCGACAGAGGTCAACATGAGAAGGGGATCAGGAACCAGTGTAAAGATCAGTTAGAGATGAATCAACATGGATTGTTACACATTTGTACATGGAACCAATGCTAGGAATCTCTCTGTATAGCTATCCTTAACTCAAGTAGTAAAAACACTTTGTCCTCCTTATTATGCTTATGTCTTCTCTTCAACAAAGTTAGAGATAAGGGCCAAACAGGTTCTGCCTGGAAGTGAAGTGGGGGGAGAGGATGGGGCAGGGAGGCAGGGTGTAGAAATCTACACACAGTGAATAAGTGAATAATAAAAATAAATAAATAAAAGTGGGCAAAACTGTAAAAAAAAGAATTAACAAAGATCACAGTAGAAATCAATAAAATTGAAATTTAAAAAATACAAAATAAGAGTGAAACAGCATTGTTTTTGGAAATGATAAACAAAATTGACAAATATTTAGCCAAACTAACCCAAAAAAAACAGAAAATACCAAAATAAATAAAATCAAAGATGATAAAGTAGACATTATAATTGATATCACAGAAATACAAAAGATCATAAGAAACTACCATGAAAAATTATATGCTCAAAATCTGAAAACCAAGAAGAAATGGATAAATTCCTGAATACATACAATCTACCCAAACTGATTCAAGAAGAAATGGATAATCAGATTGAAGCAGTAACTAAAATCTCTCTTCTAAAAAAAGGGCCAGTACCCAAAGGCGTTACAGATGAATTCTACAAAATGCTAAAAGAATTAATTCCAATTCTTTGTAAATACCCCAAACTATAGAGATGGGAAGAATTCTGCCAAACACTTTTTATGAGGCTAATAATACTCTTAAAGCCAGGCAGAGCCATGACAAAAAAAAGAAAAAAAGAGGCAACTTCATATCCATATCCCTGATGAACACAGATGCAAAAGTTTTCAATAAAATACTAGCAAACTGAATTCAACTGCACACCCAAAAGATCAAATGCTGCGTTCAGAAGAAGTCATCCCAGGAGTGCAAAGATGGCTCACTATAAGCAAAACAATAAACGTGATACAAAATAGCAGTAGAATGAAAGACAAATATCATATGAACATTTTAATCAATACAAAAAAAGATTCAATAACATTCCTTCATATATGCCAACAATTGTTTTTTTCCTCTTAATAGATTTTTCCCTTTATTAATATGAAGTGACCTTCTTTGATTCTTCTGAGTATTTTTATTTTAAGTCCACTTTATTAGATGTAAGTATAGCTACTCCTGCCTACTTTGGGAGTTCATTTGCTTGGAAGACCTTTTTCTACCCTTTTACCTCAAGTCAATGTTTGTTTTTTTCAGTGAGATGCATTTCTTGTAGGAAACAAATGGTTGGGAATGCTTTTGATCATACCTCCCATTCTAAGACTTTTGGTTAGAGAATTGAGACCATTAACATTCAGTGTTAATATTGAAAGGCATGGAGTAATTCCTGGTATTTTGTTGTTTTTGTAGTGTTTCATTCTTTCCTACTCTTCATTTGCTTATCTATTCCTCTGGTGAGGCTTATTTTTTCCCGTATTTTCATGATTACATTTATCTTCCTCTTTCCTGTGTAGGATTCCTTTCAGTATCTTCTGCAACAATGGTTTGGTGGACATAAATTACTTTAGTTTTTGTTTATCATGGAAGGTTTTTATTTAGCAAGTTATGAATAATAGTTTTGCTGGGTAGAGTAACCTAGGCTGGCAGTTATTTCCACTCAGTGCTTAAAATATACCATTTCATACCTTCCTTGTTTTTAAGGTTTATGTTGAGAAATCTGCTGTTATTCTGATGTTTTTGCATTTGCACATGACTTGCTCTTTCTTCTTGCAGCTTTCAATATTTTTTCCTAACAATTTAAATCTGGTTCTTCTTTGGTCTCATCTGCTGGGTGTCTTTAAAGTCTCTGGTGTCTGAATGGCTGCCTCTTTCTCATTTTTGGGAAATTTTCTCCTGTGGCCTTTATTGATTGGTTTGATCTTTCATTAGTGTTCCAGAGGTCTTGCATGTTCCATTTATACTTCTTTTTCTACATACCAACATTAGACAGGTTGATAAGTCAGGAAAACAATCCCATTCACAATAGCTTCAAAGAAATAAAACACCTAGGTTTAAACTTAACCAAGAAAGTGAAAGGCCTCTACAATGAAATCTATAAAATCTTGAAGAAAGAAACTGAAGCCACCAGAAGATGGAATGACATCCCATGTTAATGGATTGGCAGAAACATTATCATAAAATGGCTGTACTACTAAAATCAATCTACAAATTCAATGCAATGACCATCAAATTCAATTGTCATTCTTCACAGAAATAGATAAATCATTCCTAAAATTCATATGGAAGCCTTTATGACCCTGAATAGCAAAAGTAATCCTGAGTAAAAAGAGCAACATTGGAGGTATCACAATATCAGACTTTGAATTATACTACAGAGCCATATTAACAAAAAAACCCAGCCTGGAACTGGCATGAAAGCAGACACATGGATCTCAGAACAGAATACAGAACCCAGAAGTTAATCCACATTAATGTTAACTGATTTTTAACAAAGATCCTAAGAACATACAGTGAAGAAGATAGTCTCTTCAATAAATGTTGTTGGCAAAATTGCATATATATATATATATATATATATATATGTGTGTGTATATATATATATGCAAAAGAACAAAATTATATTTCTTCTTCCCACCCTACATAAAAATCAACACAAAGTGGATCATAGACCTAAATGTTAACCACAAAACTATGAAAACACTATAACAACTTAGGGCTTCACACTTGCTGTGCAGGTGCTCCATCAATTGAGTCACAATTCCACCCAGGAAATACTTCAAAGCACTGGTGTAGATAATGATTTTTTAAATGGAATGCAAAGGCACAGGTAACAAAAGTAGAAATAGACAAATGGGATTATATAAAACTAATGAGTTTGTGCACAGTAAAGGAAATACTTAACAACACAATTAAGAAATAACCCATAAAGTGGGAGAAAAATACTTGCAACATTCTTGATAGGTTGCAACCTATCAATCCATGAAAAGGAATGGAGGAAACTTAAAATGCATATTGCTAAGTGAAAGGAGACAATGTTAAAAGGCTTTGTATGGTATGCTTACAATTATGTGATATTTTGGAAAAGGTAAAACTGTGGACACAATAAAAAGGCCAGTGGTTGCCAGGGATTAGGTACAGGGAGAAGGATGAAAAGTCATTGTACAGGGGTTAGGTACAGAGCACAAAGGATTTTTAGGGCAGTGGAAAAACTATGCATGACACTACAATGGTGGACACACATCATCACACATTTATAAAAACCCAGAAGATTTATAACATCAAGTGTGAGCCCCAATGTAGTCCACAGATTTGAGTGGCAATGATATTTAATTGTAGGTTCATTAACCTTAACAAATATACCATAGTATGTCCATATGGGGGAGGGGGTATAAAAGTATAAAACACCATAGAGGTAAAAACTCTGTAGAAAACGTATATGAGAACTCTATATTTTCCTCTGAATTTTTCTAAAACTGATCTAAGATATCAGGCTCATTAATTTAAAAGAGAATTAATGGTGTGGCATATGCTATAAAGCAGAAAAAGGTAGTGGCTCTATTTTTATGATATTAAAAAACAAGTAAATCCAGGTGTTGCAGCTAATGTCTGTATTCCCAACTAGTCATGAGGCAGAAATCAGGAGGATCACATTTTGAGGCTAGCTTGATCAAAAGAGTTAGGGAGGTCTCTTAATCCATAGGCAGGGTGTGGTGACAAATGCTTATAGTCCCAGGCTGTAAATAGGTGGATCGTGATATAGGCACAGCCTGAGCTAAAATTAACCTAAAGAGCAAAAAAGGGCCAGAGGCATGGTTCAGGTGGCACAGCACTTACTTAACAAGCACAAGGCCCTGAATTCAAACCCAAGTACCATCAAACAAATTAAGTAAAATATTTTCATCTGCAATGAAAAATCATTTTTATTTTGTAAATGAAAATTGATATTTGGTTTTTATAAAGGAATATATAAACTGTGAGAAAGAAAGCAATAATCACCTAAAAATTATCACTTTAATAACCACTATTAACATCTTAATAAGAATGCTTTAACATATTTTAGGCATATGTGGTATAACTGAAAATTAATTTGTATTTTATTAAAACATGAATAGCTCCTCAGGTTTAAAAAAGTAAATACAAACATATAAACCTTTAGTAGACTACATCTAATAATAATTAAAGGATAGAGTTCATAGGGAGGATTATATTTCAAAACATTTTATTTTGTTTAACACAAATGGCATTCAACATGCCATTATATAGTCCCGTCAGTCTTAACTGTGGGATAAATTAATCTTCGGAAACAAAACAAAACTCAATGAAAGTATTCTAGAGTGAAATCAAATCAGCAATTCTAAAACAAATTTTATTGTACCATGGTTAAATGCCTCATTAGATTATCTCAGGTGTTCCCAAAAGCCATGAAGTGGTACAAGATGTAAGCATTCAATAAGTAGTTCTTCATAAGAGTTCATTCCAGAAAAGTTCGATTATCCTAGAGATCATTTTTCTCTTTTTGTTAATAACTATGGAAAACCAATTACTCTCTCCAGAAGGTAAGTCAAGAAAAAGGGTGTGAAATTCCAATCTTGATGAGTTAATGAAGGAGAGTATTATTCAAGTTCTAAGAAAAAGACTAAAACTGTGATTACAGGAGGACTGTCAAAGAAATCTGTAACATTTAGACTTGTTGTATCTTTTCTTTCCAAGAGGTTGAAAAAATAAAATTTCCTGGCTATTGCTATCTTGACTCACAGATGGTTTCTCTCCTTTTTATGGAGACTAAACCATCTCAAGGAAGCTTCTGATTTGGGGAAACAGTGAAAAGAGGAGAGTCATGTTATGTTTTATGTCAATATGTGGCAAAATGATCTCTACCTTCCTCCCTGCTGAATCTCTTTCCTTTTGACTCCAGTGGGTGTGACTTTATCTCACACTACATCCCTTCTAAAATTCATATTTGAATTGCAGGTAATAAATGAAAAATCCATTCATATCAACAAAGTATAAGTCATGGAGAAATTATCTCATAATCAAGCCTATGTTACTATAATTTTATAAGGAACGTGAAGTCAAAACCATGTTTGCTATTACTCCCTATGTGTGTGTGTGTGTGTGTGTTGTGTGTGTGTGTGTGTGTGTGTGTGTGTGTGTATGTATGTATTTACCTCAGTAACTTGTGAGGAAAAAGATTAGAATGTACCAAAGCAGATTTTAAATATTCTTAGGTGCCCCAGAAAACTCCATAACAACAACAACAATAATAATAATAATAATAATAATAATACCCAGATTTCCCTAAAATCTATTATAATAGTATCCAGAATTCCCTAATACTTGATATAACTGAACCACAATAATCCTTCATTTATTTCAGTTTAATCTGCACACAGCAACCACTCTTTGACTAATATCTGTAAACCATGTTTAAATAGTGTGCAATTGTTTCACATTTGCTTCAATTCTGACACAGGTTTCGTTATTATTGTTAGAGACTTTACTCAGTGCTCCTGAATTTTGGTTCTGTACATCATTTACTATTGATTCTTGCTGCATAAACTCTGCATGTTTATTTGGACATCTTACCTTGCCTAAGTGAACATAACTTGAACATGCTTCTCTGGCTCTTTCCCCTTTATGTCATTGTGTGTAGGAGAAATTCTAAGCCTATTTACTCAACAAATTTTTACCCCAAACAGGACACTAATTATATCATCTAACTACTGAATCCTGAATGTCATTCCTGCTTAACATTTTCTATTGCTTTGCTCACAAGATTATTTTCTGAATTTCAAGTAGTAGATGCTGATGTTTCCCACTATCCACTTCTTTTCCTACTTCCTAGCCCTTTCATTGTTCCTCAGATCCTAGGTACTCTTAGCACCCTTTAGCATCAGTTGTTCTTACTATAGTTTCTAATAAACCAAGCTGTAAGGCACAAGAAGTGAGGTAAGTGAGTGGTAAAATAGTAAGAGAATACTATATCAACTAAGTGAACTGAAGAGGAGACTACAAATGAATCTGGAAGAAGATTGAAAGCCAATTTTAAGTAGAAAAAAAGGAATAACTCACTGAAAACTGAATCTTACAATTAAAACTGATTTCAAATACTTTAAGAAATCAAGGTGAAGACAACTTCTATAATATACTATAAATAGTGACTATAAACATGAAAAGCACAGACGCACATATTTATAGATTATGAAAGAATAGCTATTAAAAAGTGACATTAATAGAGATGTTTAGCAAAATTATTAATACAAAAGAGTAATATATAAAGAAACTGCTTTATATTTTACCAAAAATTTTATAACATTCAAAATTCTTGCAAAGCCCAGATAATGTTATAGCCTTTGTAACTAAACAGATGTCAAAAAATCATTGAAAATGAGTATTTCATTCTTATTTGTGCACATATGATAATCACTTGCTATAAGTTGATATATACATACAAATTTAAACACATTTATATTGGTTTTTGTTCTGCTTTTTGGTGGGACTGGGGTTTGAACTCAGGGCTTTGCACTTACAAAGCAGGCACTCTACAACTTAGGCCACACTTCCAAACCACATACTGTTTTTTAGTGTATCCAAATTACTTATCAGTATATATAAATTAGTCATAGATGTGAAACATCTACTGAAAAAGTCTCTGTATAAAGCACACAGAAGTAGGCCACTAGCGCTGGAGGCATGGCTTAGGGTGTAGAGTGCACTGAGTTCTAGCCCCTTGTACTGCCAAAAAGAAAAAAATAGCAGGCAATATTCTCAAATGACTCTTTATTCTACACAAAGAGTCAAAAGAAACTCCACATAGATTTTCTAATTTCACACACACACTATTATCTGGAGCAAATTAATACAGTTGACACTGAGTATTGATAAGGAAAAAAGTTTTAAGTAGGTTAGATTTGCCTTATAAACCTCTGTCTTTATTCAAGGGATCATTTTGTGAAATTTGAGGACTTGTGGATGTTCTTGTACTATATCTAGAATATGGGTTCTCACTTACATTGAAATAAAAATAATGACAGTCTGGACCTTTTGTAATCCCTTCTAACCATGTTACAGTATCAAACATTCATAGCTAGGCTATTCTGGAACAGGTCCACTTATGAAGGAGTTTATTACAAATACAGTACTTTAGAAATTATAAAAAGTTATGCCATAGCTATTTCCACCATAATGCTGTCTTCATTACTACTATTATTTAGTGTCCAATACAAACAAAACCCTAAAGATAGAAAAAACCAGACCCTGCAGTCAGAAGACTTGAAGCCAAAAGTTGGCTATGTCATTTAACTGTGTGGCTTTTGGTAAGTGAGTTAACATTTCTAAGTCTTAGTTTCCCTATGCAACCTTATGGTATTGTAAAGAATAAATTACAAACCACAAGCAAAATACCCAGCACAGTGCCTAGTACATAGTAGGCATTCAATTTATGTAAGTAGATTTCTCTCTGTTTCCATTGAGTCCTCAAAACAATGTGTGATATATCAAAAAAACTGAATTACTCTCATACATAAAATTATCAGTCTTTAGTAAAGTAAATATTTCTTTTGTTCTCAACCATCAGTAAGTTTTATATCACTATTACTACTTGAACAATTAATTAAAATACTATATATATACAATGCATGAATTATAAAGTGATTGTGATAACTTATTAATGTACTATGATTAATGTACTAATGATTATATGACTTTCTGTCATCAAGAAAATCGAAAGCAGAAGAGAGATTGAAGAAATTCTTACTAATGCTACATAAATTATAAGTGCAGTATCTTAAATAAAAGTACTTCAAAGTAGTAAACTAATCATACTTACATATTTCCAATGTGCAAGCTTTCTTTTTATGTTAGTTTCAGGCTTGAAAAGGATATCCTTAAAGACATTGTCTTCATATTCTCTTGCTACATAAAACCATTTTGCTTCAAATGCTCTAGATAATTTTCCTTGGTGTTTTTTACACAAAAATGAAAAGCTAAATATAGGGAGAAGAAAAACTATCATCAGGTTTTCTTCAAAAGAAAATGAAAACCATACATGAATTTACTATACATTAGAAAATATGGTGATAAATTTAACAGAGCATTTGGTTTTGCCTTATTGTTATGTCATACTATGCAGGGACTCAGGTTTATTCACCAGCATCCATTGAGAGATGAATGAGTGCTGAGAAATGAATTCTGCTATGAATTCACAAACAATTCTGTACTTAAACTGAATTACTTAAAATAATTCAATCTTGCTAAGCATTAAAACATAATGGCAGGGAGAACATGACTAAATTTTCAACAGAAATATTAGAAAACCAGTGTAAAGTCATTTTTCCTCCTCAATGAAGAAGTGATGTATTATTGTGCTTTGAGTAACTAATGTACCACAAAAATTATAATATACTAAAACACAATATTAGGGAAAGTATCTTGATCAGTACTGCTCAACAGAAATAAGCCACAAAATAATTTTAAATTACCTATTAGCTACAATAAAATAGCCAATAATAAATAGGTGATATAAACTTTAAAAATAGGCTTTTTAACTGCAATAATCTTCAAAATATTACCTGATGAATGGCATCCACAAGCTAATATCATATTTAGTAACAAGATACTAAATGTCTTCCCCTCTAATAAAACAACAAAAGAGAGATGTCCCCTCTCTCTAAACCTATTCAACATTCAACATTGTACTACAACTCCTGCATTGTTCTGTAAAGCAATTTTTAAAAATAGACCAATCTTACCACTGAATACAGATACAAAAATTCTAAATGTAACAAAAAGAATCTATCAGTATAAGCAGAGAATAATAATGCTATGATCCTGTTTGCAAAATTCATGATGTGTTAACAAATTACTGGAAGAAAAATGTGAGTTAATATAAAATGATGCAGAAAAGGCATTAGGAAATTCAGCCGACAATTTCTATTTAGCAACCTTTATAAGACAGATCAAAACAAACCACACCAATATCAGGGAAACAACTTATTGAAATTCAATAACATACATTCTATGTATGACAAAATAGCAAAAATCATTTGAATTAAAATGAAATAGGTAGGATACTTATTGTTGCCAACATTATTTAAATAGAAGAAGTAAAACGAAATAATCCAAACATTCCTTCTTCTCAAGTGTCTTAAGTTAGCCCTATTTATTCCTTTATTCCAAATATTTTTGGTGACCTACAAATTAGAGTAAGATATAGTAAGAAAGGTTAGCCTGGCTCAAAAGACCAAAAATCGTATGTTCTCCCTCATATGTGGACATTAGATCAAGGGCAAACACAACAAGGGGATTGGACTATGAGCACATGATAAAAGCGAGAGCACACAAGGGAGGGGTGAGGATAGGTAAGACACCTAAAATCTAGCTAGCATTTGTTGCCCTTAACGCAGAGAAACTAAAGCAGATACCTTAAAGCAACTGAGGCCAATAGGAAAAGGGGACCAGGAACTAGAGAAAAGGTTAGATTAAAAAGAATTAACCTAGAAGGTAACACCCACGCACAGGAAATCAATGTGAGTCAATGCCCTGTATAGCTATCCTTATCTCAACCAGCAAAACCCCTTGTTCCTTCCTATTATTGCTTATACTCTCTCTACAACAAAATTAGAGATAAGGGCAAAATAGTTTCTGCTGGGTATTGAGGGGGGGAGCGGGAGGGGGTGGAGTGGGTGGTAAGGGAGGGGGTGGGGGCAGGGGGGAGAAATAAACCAAGCCTTGTATGCACATATGAATAATAAAAGAAAAATGAAAAAAAAAAAAGAAAAATCAATAATGATTTAAACAAAATAGAGGTTTACTTGTCTGTCACAGGGTAGCTCAGCTCCAAAAAGTAACTGAATCTTGTTTCACCATACATACCCAGACACTGCTATTAACCCATATGCTGGATGTGTCTCAGCCTATGGAAAAGTGAATACATGAAAAGAAGTGGAGCACAATAACCATTTGAGCATGTAAAGCACTTATGCTTTTTACTTATGCTCACTTTCAAATGTAGCAAAAAATAGTCAGACAAACATACTTTGCCAGGAAATAAACTTTTTTTTCAACACTGGGGATTGAACCCAGAGCTTCATGCATGATAGGCAAGTGTTCTACCAACTGAGCTATACCTTAACCCCTTTGTTTTTGTATTTTGTTTTGATGTATGGTCTCACTAAATTTTCCCAGGAGATCCTCCTTTCTGGAATTACAGGCATGTGCCACCATTTCTGGCTTAAGAAATTCTCAGTCTCTAGTGGTAGACACAGTAATTTTTCACTAAGAAAGAACACCCATATATTTAGCATGATTTCAAAGTAACTAAAAAATATTATTTGTAAAGAGCTTTAAATTTATATATTAATGAAAATCAATGAAATTTATAAGTATACATGAATTATAAGAATTCATAAGCATAGAAAGCTAAAATCCATAGAATTCAGATATTATTTTAAATAAGTACAGTTGTCCTGCTCTGTGCTTAATGTTTAGTTATCATTAGTTAAAAATATAGTAGCACCTTACAGTTCTTTACTCTTATAAAACAAAATGTCCTATCATTGTTAAAAAATAATCATTACAATCAGTAATGCAAAGATTATTACATCTTTAGAACATTTGTAACTCAAAGATTTCAAGTAGTTTAAAATAAAAACAATAAAAGATGATAATTTTCCAAGTAACTTTGATAGAAGTTGACAGTAGGAATACAGACAGATGTAAAATGTTTTAATATAATTGCAAACATAGACTTTCATGCTACCTTCAAACAAATTCACACATATGGCTCAGTCTATTAAAAATGACATCTTGGAGGATGCCTGTAATCTCACCTACTCAGAGATAGAGACAAAAGGATCATAAGTTTGAGGCCGGCCCTGGCAAAGTTAGGGAGATTCTGTCTCAAAAACAAAATATAAACAAAAGGACTGGGGACTAGGCTCAACTGGTAACAGCACTTGCAAAGCATGTGTGAGGTCAGTGGGCTCCATTCCCAGTCAAAGAAAAAAAAAAAAAACACATGTCTAATCTAAAATGTATGAAAATAGTAAAGTTTTCATAAGAGTTTATTACATTATATGTATTAATAATAGTACTATTACTAGCAGAAATAATAAAAATATGTCTTCATGATATTAACAATACATGGCATAATTGACAGTTACTAGTATCAGAAACACAATAATAAAAACATAATTCCATATACCTATTGACCTGGCAATTCAAATTCTAGGAACTCTTTCTAAAGGCATAAAAAGACATGCATAAATATGTAAACTTAAGGGATTTTTTTCTTTTCTTTTTTTGGAAAAACAGAAAAAATATCCATGTCCAATAAGAAGGGAAAGCTTATTGAAATACAATATACCACTCAAAAAGTACATGTAGTTATTAAAAATTACTATGTGAAATATTTCATAATACAGCAACAGAAACAAATCTATTAGAAAACAGCAGGAAAAATATTTTTTTCAAAATTCATACACACATGTATATGTACACATGTACATTTTAAATACATGTATGTATGCATACATACATGTATTTAAAATGTATGCACACAATCATCAATCATTACAAACCCCTCTTCTTATAGAACATTGCTCAGCTGCCCATGCAAATGTTGAGTCCTATATTTTCCCTTGTCCTTATGTACATAATTTTTTTACTTTGTATAAACATGGAAGTTTGTCAATTTCATTTCTTTATAACCTGATTTTCTAACTTACTACATTAATGAATCAATCTCTCAAGTTAAATAAATTTTCAAACTAATTGTCTTTTAATTGCATAATAGTTCACACTATCTTTTCGTATCAAATTGTCAATGTACACAAATTTTTGAAGGTTTTCACCACCAAAGATAACGCCATTGTTTCTCTCTCTCTCTCTAAAACACACACACACACACACTCACTTTATTTTTATAGTATAAGTTTCAAGAAGTGTTATAATCATCCTTTAAATTTTTTATATAATTTATTCAGGTAAAAAGATATCTAATGTTTTAATTTGCATATGCTGACTATTAATAAGGTTAAAGATATTTTCATATATACATTGGTAGTATTGTATTTCTTCTGCGAATTGCCTATTCATATATCTGTACATTTTTTCTATTTACATTGTATTTTTTGCTTGGTTACTTTATATAAGCTTTTGTATATTAACATCTTCTGATTTGTATTAACAGATTCTTTTTAAGGTAAATAAATATATCTTCTCCAGTTATAGCTTACTTACAAAAGATCTCACATCAAGTTTAGAAAAATATTCAACTGAATTATCTTCTAAACTTTTATATTTAATGCTTTAACCTTTAGGAAATATACATTTTTCCTTTTGTTTTGGTGGTACTGGAATTTGAACTCAAGAGCCTCACTCTACCTCTTGAGTCGCACCCCAACCCTTTTTGCTTTAGTTTGTTTTTAGGTAAGGTCTCATGCTTCTGCTCTGGCAGCGTCAGACCACAACTCTCCTACTTCAGCCTCCCAAGTAGCTGGGGTTACAGGCATGCACCACCATACCTAGCCCTCTGAAATACATTTTTTGTATTTGGATGTAAAACAAAACCAATAATTATATTCAGAAAAATAAGCACTACCACTAATTAGTAGATAAACATCCTTTCCCATAAAATTAAAGTATTACTCCTATGATATTCTGATATGCCCTCACATACACAAATACTTCTAGAGACCCTTTGTCTGTTCATTTGATTTCTCTATGCCTGTGTCAAAAGGACCAAATATGAATTATAGTGGCTTAAAAGTAATTGTTAATATTTGGACAGCCATTTGTTTTGTTTATTGTTGTTTCTAAACTATTCTATGGCATTTTCCTTCTTCAGGAACTTAAAAGTTTATCTCCCAGTAGTTGTACAAAACCAAAATCTAATTATAAGTAATTCAAGTTAATATACAAAACTTGGGAAGGATTATTTAGTGTAACACTGAAATCTCACTCAGAAATATAGTATTTATATATATTCAGGACTTATTTTTGATAAAAAAAAGTTAACATTTTTTACACATGTACTTTAACTTCCATATGTTTTTCATAAATATTTTCCAAATTAACACTAAATAGGAATTTTTACCCATATCTATGCAATTTGAATTTTATTAGTATAGAAAAAACTGCTCATTTTTATAAATGAGAATGTTGTATCCAGCCACCAAATTTGGCTGTATCCTGATGAACAAATTTATTAATTCTACTAATCTCTTTCTTTTACCATGCATATAAGCACATCATATACAAATATGATTTCTTTCTTATTTTCTAAATTGTGGCAAGATTTATTATTTCATGCATTCAACTTGAAATTCCAATATAAATTTTAACATTTTGGTGCTTTTATTATTATATGTATGCTTCAAATTTTAATGTGATTGTATTCAGTAACTAGCTTAGACTTACTATATAATTACTTTTATTAGAAATGGCTGATAATTTTATTAGTTACTTTTTAGGCACTTCTAAATATGATTCCAATTTTTCCTCTAATGTATTGGAAATAATTAATAATAATAATTGTGTTAGAAATGCTCACATATATCATCCCTTCATTTCTGGAATAAACCCTATTGGCCATGATTTAATAAACTACTTATGTATTTCTGGACCTTATGATTCATTAAGGCTTAAATTTTGCATCTACACATACTACTTATACTAGGAAATAATTTTCAGTTTTATGGCAGTACTCAGGGCCTCACACTTGCTAGGCAGTGACTCTACCACTTGAGCCACTCAGCCAGCACAATAATTTTCACTTTTATCCTTATTATGTGTTATAATTGAAGTTACATAACTCATAAAATAAGCTAGTGTTTTAAAACATTTTCCTTGGAATGAGAATTGTTCAAGCACTATCATAAACTTCTTCATTCAAATTCAGCCATAAAACCACCTAGAAGACATGTCTCTTATTCAACAATAACTCTTTATTCTTTTGTTTGCTTATGGGACTTGAGTCAATTTTAGGTTTGTATTTACATAATTATTATTCTTGTTTTAATAGGAAAAATTTTATAACAAAAATAAAATGATGTTTTAATTTATGAGTGAAAACAAAACAACTTGTATCTGGAAGTGACAGGTCAAAAACTTTTAGGAACTATGGCTATCTCAGGCCTGTCCTGAGCTTACTCCTAGCCAGGAATATCAATATGGCACAATCAAGTGGTTAGAGGTTTTATTCTAGATTTCAAAATTTCATATAGTTTCACATATTAGGTATTTATATGAATTTAAGCTGTTTGTAACTATAGTTATAGATCACTTATTATTAATTTTCTCATATAATTTCACTGATCTGCACCAGTCTGTATCATTAGTATTTGCAGACAATAAGTAGTTACTGCTCCAAATAAAAGATAGATATTTTCATATTAGATTAAAAATAATGGAAACAAGTTCTGTGTTGAGCAACATACAAGAGACACTTTAAAGACAAAAATAGGTTGAAATAAAAGAAAGGAGAAAAATAGTCTATGAAAAGTATAACTATATGGAAGGTAGAGTGGCTATACTAATATCAGGCAAAGTAGATTTTAAAACACAGACATTACTAGAAACAAAGAGGGAAGAGCAAATTCATCAGATACACATGATGATTCTAAGCATATATGCACCTAACAAAAATGCCCCAAAATACATGATATAATAACTGACATAACTGACTGAAGTAAGAAATAGACAATTCAAAATTAGTTGTGGAATTAAATGTCACACTCTCAATAGTAGATGGTATGCCTCCCAGTAAATTAGCAAACACACAGAATTTTACAAAAAATGTTCTTCCTTATTTATAGAACACTCTACCCAACAACAGAAAAAAAGGATCTCTTCTCAATTGAATGAGACATTAAGTCTCAATAAATTTAAATGAATTGATTAACAACAAACTATGTTCTCTGACAATGGTTAAATTAAATTAAAAATCAAAACCTAAGGAAATTTGGAAAATTTAAATGAATTTGGAAATAAGATTAGTATAAGGTAGCTAGAAAATGTTTGACTTAGATGATAACATATCAAAATTTATGAGCTATCATTAATTAAAACAATGCTTAGACGAAGACATAACTAGAAATGCTTATGTTTGAAAAAGATCTTGCATCAATCATCTAAGCTTCTATTTAAGAACCTGGTGAGGTAAAAAACAGAGTAAACAAATCCTGGCAAGCAGAATAAAAGGAATAAAGATAGAGGAAATTAATGGTACACTAGAGGAACAACAGAGAAAAATGAATGAAAAAATAAACAAAATGGTTAAGCCACCAATTAAGCTGGCCAGGAAAAAAAGAGAAGTCATAAATTACTAAAGTCAAACTTAAGAGAAAAAAATTACCAATAACCTAACAGAAATTAAAAATATCACAAGAAAATACAAAGGAATTTTTTAAAGTATTATGCCAAGAAGTTTTAAAATTTAGATGAAATGGAGAAATTTCTCAAAAGAAATTTATTAAGACTATCATAGGATGAAATGGAAAATGGAAATTCATCTTTAACAAGAAAAGAAACTCAATTTATGATTTCAAATATTTCTGTAAAGAAAAGCTTCAGTCAAGGTAACTTCACTGGTAAATTTTACTAAATATTAAGGTAGAAAAAAATAGCAATTTTTCACGTTGTCCTCAAGGAGTAGAGAAAGGAACATTCCTCAATTCACTTTGTAAGGCCGTGTTTTGCCAGACTGTCAGATCATGGCTTTACTGTGTTTCAGAAGCACAGTTAAATTCTAAGAACCATGTTGGGAAGCTTGTCCTGAGTCATTATTTTTCCGAATTGTATGCAGAACTCCCTTATTTTCTCATTCTTTTCCCTCTTCATTCCTATTCCGCAAAAATTGTCAACGTTGAAGGGTAAAAGCTCTTTGTTAATTTTCATCCTGTAACCCAACCCAAAAACAGTTGGATAGTAAACATTTAGAGTTGGGGTTTGAACTCAAGGTCTAGTGCTTCCTAGGCAGGCACCCTACCACTTGAGTCACTTCCTTAGCCCTTTGGCTCTAGTTATTTCTCAGGTAGATCTCATGTTTTTTGCCTGGTGCAAGCCTCAGGCCATGAACCTCTTACTTATGCCTCCATACATAGATGGGATAATAGGTGCACATCACCACACCTGCCTTGTGTTTTGAGATGGGCTCGCAGTAACTTTTTGCCCAGGCTGGCCCTGAACCGTGATCTTTCTGACCTCCATCTCCTGAGTAGCTTGGGATTCCAGGCCATTTAAAGTCTTATTTTTTTTAAATCATCCTGATTCCTTACTTCTCTCCTCTTTATGCACTGAAGTTTATTGTTTCCCTGTTGTTTATTAAAAATATCTTAGTTTTTAAAACTGTTTTATGTAATATTAATGTGTTTCTTTCATTCACAATTGCTTTTATTTTAAACTGAGAGCTCCTTAGGAGTTAAGAGTAGGAAAATGCTCATATATACCCAGTTAAAATGTGCTTCAGTTTCTTAAGAGTACAACATTATCAAATAAAAATACACATAAAAACTAGAAATAATCATAGCTAAATGCCAACACTGGAAGCATATATAAAATAAGATTTAAGTTAATCTTTTACACCACAGTATAACTATGGATTTGTTAAGGAAAAAATTCAGTGTGCCTCCATTTCCATTGCCATGAAAATGGTAGTCAGAATATGGGTGCTTAGATATGCTAGGGTTTCTTCCACAAATTTTTAAATCTCCAAATGTAATGCTTTGAACATACCAGTGAAAACATTAATTCATCTAGGAATTTTTTTGAGCACCTAGTTTTTAAGATGCAGTTCATTTAGCCTCATATTTTCTATTTATATAAATATTTATAATTATATATTTGGTTTGATTAAAAAATTAATTTTTATAAAATTTTCATACCTTGTTTATCCAAACTTATGAACTATATAAAAAGAAAATCTCAAATAATATTAATCTTTTGTACAAAATGCTGGGTACAATTTGTTGTTTTCTGAAAAATAAATTTTGCCTAGTCTACTACCATTTTCTATTATTAAAAATAAGCAGGTTATAAACTCAAAAGCAATTTCATCACTTAATCATGGGAAGGCTAATGAGAAAATTACTGCTTCTTCCCCCAAAGAATTATCTTTTCTATCTGAGGCTGAATAATATTCCATTGTTTGTATATCACATAACTGCTTTTCCCATGTCCCCATGAATGTGAAAACACATTCATTTGTGTTTTCTATTTTTGCTATCATGAATTGTGCTGCAATGAATATGGGTAAAAGATATTTTTATGAGGTGTTGACTATATTTCCTTTGAGTATACACCTAAATGAGGGACTGTTTAATTTCTTGGTTGCATCCTATGTTACTTTTTACTGTATTATTTTTTACAATGTCTACATTCCCACTATAACTGTGTTGTCAAAGCTTCTACTGTACTAAATAAAACAATTTCTCAAATTCCTAGTTACTCTATCAAATAAGATAATGAAAACCACATATTCCTCAGGAATTATTACAGCTGTACTTTAGGTATGATCTCCTCCTAAATGTTTGCCTACCTTCCACAAGCAAAATTAAGTACACCCACATCCAGTCAACCCCAAGCAAGGACATGGTACAATGTTATGTGACTTTTGAACTTTGTAAAAGTAAAGTAAGTAGCCAAATTGTCTTTTTAAAGTAGCTAGCCACAACACATATATAGGTCACAGATACAAAGCTGGTTGCTAATGCAACTTAAAATGTTCTATGTGATTTCACTTGAGTTGTGTATTTTTTAAAAAGATGCTTTTTTCTGTATCCACCATAAACATTTTGTTAAGAGTCAGCACTGTATTGATCTGAATCTGTGAGAGGAGGAAAAGAAGATCCTGTTGTGACAGTATAAATCATCAAGGCATACACCAAGGCCATCCACTAGTTTGCACCTCCTGAAATTTTCTGGTGGGTGGGCTGTTCTTGCTCTAAGTGGAAGCAGACCAACAGGATATGGGACTGAGTCCATCTACCTGTCTATGCTACCAATGTGCCATTGAGTCTAATGAGGACAAGCAGACAGTGATAAAAGCTTACTTGTGAATGTATTTAGAAACCCAATTTTGAAAGAAAGCAAACATACAAAATACTCTGCTTCTAGTACCACTTCCATAACTGCAAAGTTACTTTCTAAGAAACCTAATATAGAAGTCTAGTTAGTTTCTGTTGTTGCAGTTACTGTTTTAGGCTTGAACTCAGGACTACCTGCTTGCTAGGCAAGTGCTCTACTGCATAAACCACAACTCAAGCCCCTTTTGCTCTGGTTATTTTGGAGATAGGGTCTGGCTTTTGGACCATGATCCTTCTATTGTATGCTTCCCTCTGTAGCTGGGATGACAGGCACATGCTACCACATCTACCATTTTTCCACTTATATGTGGTCTCACAAACTTTTTTACCTGAGCTGGCATGGAATTGGGATCTTCCTGAGTAGCTAGAATTATAAGCATGAACAGTACCCAGCTTAGAAATTTAGATTTTAAATTCTGAACTTCAATAGATTCAAAGCACCTTGTAAAGTATTAATATAATTAAAATTATTTAAGGTAAACATAAATAAAATGAAGGAATCATTCAATCTAACTTCCATGACTTAAGTATAGTTATTATGTAACTAGGTAAGATGAACATAAGACCCCAAGCACATTCTTCTTTACTGATAATATTAAAATATGAAAATTATTTATTCAATCACAAAATATTCTTGATACTGGGTAATATTTTAATATGACTTTTGTTTAGCAAATAGCAAAAGAAAGCACATCTGTGTTCCAAGACAGCATTAAATTAAGTAAAATCCCTTTTAAAGCTGAAAATTTGAGAAAGCATTGGCTTGAATCTATGTTGCTTTTATTGATTATGATCAATAATCTCCACCACATGCAAAACTACGTATTAGTTTGAATCTTTGCCCATACCTCTCATATTTTAATTTTTTTATATTGCATATTTATTTTAGGATTTACTTTAAAAATGCACACTACTGTATATTTCCTTATGCCTAGTTAACTTAATCTTCATTAGATGTAAGTAATGTAGATACTGCTAAACAAACTCAGCATTCAGAATTTAGTACTTTGTTATGACAAAATAAGACAGTATAATAGCTTTTAACCTCACAGTTCTAAAAGGTCTCAAAAAGTATTCTGCAAGTAGTAGAACAATAGATATATTACTTAAAAAGTTGTTAATAATGCTTCCATGTTAGCAAACAATGTTAAATGCATATAAATGTATTATACTGAAAGTAAGTCTTTAATTTGAATAATTTTAAAAAACAGTAATCATTTCCTGATTCCTATAAATTGCATTTCCATGTTCAGTACCAACTTAGGAATCATAAGCCTTTAAAATCTATTGAAACATTAATGATGTATGTAAACGGAATGCAATAATAGATGTTAGTGCTTAAAGATTTGATTTCTCAATTATGATTCATTTATTCTTTATTCCTTTTGGGGCCCCTTCAATTGGTGTCACATTTATTTTCTTTTCTCCTTACAAAGGTGCCCTTAAATTTGACGCACTAGTAATTTTATCTACTTCCTTCCTGATCTTGATGTAAATTCCCTAGAGTAAATTCAATGGCTCATCATTTGACAGGGAGCTTTATTTACAAAAATAATTGGCATTCTCCTAGGATGTTCATATATCAAATCCTGCCCAAATAATAGACAGTGCAGAAGTTATCATTTGAAAATTTGACTTAGAACAAATTTCTATAGCCATGCTAAAAATGATGCTCTTCTATACTTTCCAAACATTGTATAGTTGAGGAAATAAAATTGATATTTTTCTGTCAACATACAAATCAGAGAAAAAAACTTTTGCTTTCTCGAAGTCTTAAGCAATCCTCAGATCCAACTCAGAGACTTTTAATTATATGTAACAAAAAGTAGCATAAGTAATTATCCAGCGCATAATACATTCAATTAAGTTAGAAATTTTCTCCTTATCTTCATTTTAACTTCTGTCTCAAGGATCAACAAAGTGTAAAAAGCAAGATAGTAAATATTTTAGGCTTCATAGTATTCATTTGTTAAATAATCTTCTTTAAAATGGTTAAAAACAAAAACCATCCTCATGTACAGGACATGTCAGACTTTGTCCACAGTACCAGTTTGCTTTAATACATGCACATGTTTACACATACACACATGTTTTTCTCCATCCTGCCTTATAGACTTTGGGGGAGAATGGAAAATAAATGCATGTATACATGCATGTGTCAGTCAGATTTTTGTCATTGTGAGAAAATGAACTCAAAAAAGAATAGAGTTTTTTGGCTAATAGTTTTAGAGATTTCTTTCCATTGCTAGCTGACCATTACTTAGGGCCTGGAGTGAGGCAAAACACCATTTGGTAGAGGGAGTGTATGGTGGAACACACTGTGCACCTTATTGTGTCCAAACAGTAAGTCAAAGGGGCAAGGATCCCAATATCCCCTTCAAAAGAATGCTCCTGGTGAATAACTTCCTCCAAATAGTCCCTACCTACTTAATACTCTACCACTGAGCTATAGCATTAGCCTTTATTCATCTTTTTTATAATCAACTTTTTTATGAATCCTCATTTTTTTGTCTATTAAAATATCTGTGAAGTAATTATATCTAACTCACAGAGGTACTGTTAGAATTGAGTGAGCTAATAAATTTAATAGAACATTTAAAAATTTAAACATAAAAAAGTATATTTCAGTATGGATTATCTATTAAGAATAACATAATAAATTATTTTATAATACAAAGTAATATACAAAGTGTACAATTTATGTGTCCCATTATATCGCATTATGTATGTGAAGATAATTCCATTAACTTCCATGAGGGCCGTGACGTGACCCTGAATGGTTTTTTTCACTGTTGTATGTTAAGACCTAAAAAGTGCTGAGCCCATAGTAGGCATTCAATAAATATTTGTGGAATGAAATAATTAGTGAAAATTAGTAATTGTATATCCTACTTTATGTCATCATTCATATAAGACAGATAGGTGGGATATTTGACACAAAAGTTTCAAAGATAAATATTATTTTTCCAAGAACTAGCAGCAAAGAGATAGCAGGATAAGAAAAATGTTTCATTTGTCTGTGATTCATAAGACACAGACCCAAGCTCTTTATCTACAACTCAGACTTGGTAACCTTAGAAAGGCTATTTATAAGATTGTTTATGGGATCAAATGAGGTAGATTGCATAAAATTCCTGGCACATAATACTAAGCCAGAAATTGACTATATGTCTTCTGATTCTAATCCACTGACAACTTTGTATAAAAAAAAATTCACAATACTTAAGGATATTTGATTATACCCAAATAGCATTATGTAATTTTTTAATAAATGAAAAATGGTAAGCAGGAATCTTTATTAAGAATTGCTATGACTAGTAAAAAATTAAAAACCAATTTTTATTTGGTACATTTAATTTCTATAGCTATCTTGTCTTCTCACTACTTAGTAAGAAAATTCTTAAAAATACATACGGGAAATGAATTTTTTTCTTTAAATATATTTTCTTTGAGCAAAGATCAAAGATACTAAGGTGACTAGTTATGAATAAAAAGTTCTAAGGTATTAGTCAAACCCACATAATTTGATATTTGATAATAACAGACTATTACTATGACAATCATAGAGAATAATCATTTTATGTTAAAATGCTAATCATTTTAGGAAAGCTTTTCAATATCCAAAATAATATTGAGACAAGTGTTCAAAATCTGTTGTTAGTTTAATTTAAAATATATGCATTATTGATTAAAAAGTTAAATATATTGGAAACATCTTTAACAAAATAAGCATTGTGTTTATAAACAAATGAATTACATAAATGTCTTTGCCAGGAAAAAACCTACTCAAATTTACACAATAGTTGCTACCTTCATTTTATTTTTAATGTTTCAATACTTCTGAAATTAATTAATTAGTGATTAATGAATTAATTAGTGATAATAGCCATTGTCATTCTTCACTAATTAAGGTATCATAGAAGGAGCAATGTACTCTTTGACATAGGCCTTAAAGACAAAAAATGATAAAATTCTCTATGAAAGAAGTGTCCTTAAAACATTCTGTTAATTTTCCATTAAGTATGACTGAATTAAGTACTTACAGATAATTTGCATGCTACTTAATAATTCAGCAAATATATTTCTATTAAGTTAATTTATCAATCAGTAACTTTTTATTGTAAGAAAGAAAGAATCTTCTATTTTAGTTAGCTTACAAAGAAATGAGAATTTACTGACTCCCAAAAATGAAAACTTCAGAGTAATTCAAACTCTAGACTTGGTCAACCCCATATCTTTAAAAACATCTTGGCTCACCCTTCTTCCATTTGTCATTTATTCTCATAGAGAAGCATCTCCTACCTTTATGTTGGAAAAATGTGTACAGCAATCATCCAGAAGAAAGAAAATAGATAATACACAGTGGCAAAAAAGAAAAGAAGGCCTGCTATATCATGTTCATATAGACCAAATTCAAACTGATCTCTGTAACAAGGGAACCAATATGGGCTGGCTGGCATAGGCTTGTCACTCTCTGAGATGAGTTTACTCTGACTGGCTCAGAACAATCAGTTTCCATCTCTGTGTCTGAGTGCTCGGTTTATCCATTTCTTCATGATTAAGAGTGAAATTAATGCTAGAGGTATCTGCAAAATTTCTGCCACTATAACAAAAGCCTTTACATAATTAACTTTTTATATATAACAAGTTTATTTTAGCTTACGTTTTGTAAGTTGCAGTCCATGATTAATTAGCCTCATTGTTTTGAGCCCATTAGTCATCATACCAGGTAGGAACACATGATGGAACAAAACCACCCATCTCTT
This sequence comes from Castor canadensis, assembly GCF_047511655.1. NCBI lineage: Eukaryota > Metazoa > Chordata > Mammalia > Rodentia > Castoridae > Castor > Castor canadensis. Next base: position 101,013,596 of record NC_133392.1, on the reverse strand, counting down.
GGCCAGGAAGCAAAGAGAAGAAAAAGAACCTGTAGTCCCACAATCCTCTTTGGGATTCCAGTAAGCCCCACCTCTTATTGGTTGCACCACTTGGAATAATGAAGATACTCACATTCCTTCTCATGTCTTTCTAGTGACTCACTTTGCAGCTGTTGAGCACCCTGCTCTCCCTCAATTCTGGACCTTGTAATCCAACCAGTAGAGAGGCCTGATGCAACAATGAGACAGTACACTGTATATAAAATAGGGTTCAGACAGTGTGGTTCTTTCATACCCAACTGTACCCACATCTGCTCCATTTCTCTCCCCGGCTTTTTATCTGTATGCTTTAAGTAGATTAAAGAGACCACATGACTTAAGCATGGTGGGTAAAGGCTTTCAAATCTGTTACCTAACCCTCCTTGTAGCATATTTGGATATTATCATAATATTTAGGTAATTTTCTCACCAGAACAGCTGTTGATGATAATGAGATGCACAGAAAAAGACATTTTAATGAAATTATTAAATAAACAAGATCATATTTTAGAAATGATCTTTTAAATCAGGCAATATGTCAGAGCTCGAACCCAAGAGAACTACTAAATCTTGTCCATAAGCCAGAAGCTATCTGGGATGCTGGGACAGTAGGATCCCCAAATGAGACAAGTACAGGAAAAAAAGTTCATGAGACTCCTCTCAACCAATAGCTGAGCATGGTAGCATGTGCCTGTCATCACAGCTGTGCAGGAGGCTGAGATCTGGAGGACTGCCCAGGAAACCAAGTTCAGGAGACTCCACCTCAAAGAAAAAAACTGGGTGTAGTGGCCATGCTTGTCATCTCAGCTATGGTTACAGTGGAAAACATAAAATAGGAGGATTGCAGTCCAGGTCAGCCTGGGCAAAAAAAGAGACCCTATCTCAAAACTAACCAGACCAAAAAGGGCTAGAACCACAACACTACTGGTAAAACACCTGCCTAACAAGCACAAATCCCTGGGTTTAAACCCCAGTATCATTAAAAAAAAAAAATCCATAATATAAGGTAGAAAATAAATCAATCAGGAGATTAGAAAATACAGTAGAAGTTTGAACATTTACAATAAGGGATGGAATCAATGGAAAAAAAACCCTGAAACATAGGTTTTACCAGATATAGACATATTAACTTGGAAACATGTCCATATAATCACTGATTAATATACTTACTGCCCAACATTTCAAAAAGTTAATTTCTCATCATAATGGAAATGAGGAATAAATTTAAAATATTTTAGAGAGATTATCAATAACAATGACTAGAAATTATCCAGAATTGATAAAGGAAAAACTAATTCTTCAAAGCACAATACACATCAAGTCTCTAGTTGGACAATAAGAAAAAAATCCACTTATATAATGGAGTATTCAGCCATAAAGAAGAATGAAATTTATTATTTGCAGGAAAATGGATGAAACTAGACATCATCATGGTAGGTGAGATAAGCCAAACTCCAAAAGAAAATGATTATATGTTTTTGCTAATGTGTGAAAATGATACCTAAAAAAATAATAATAAAATTACATGATTTACAAGGTCCATTGTCGGGGTGGGGAGGGACCAGAAAGAGAAAGAAGGGGAAAAGAGAGGGTGAGGGGGAGAATATGATCCAAGTATATGATATAAATGTGTATCAGTAGCATAATTAAATCTACTAAAAGCTATTTAGAAGGGGAAGAAAAGAGGATTAAGAAAGCAAATTTGATCAAAGAAGATTATATACACATATAGAAAGAACACAATGAAATTCCTTTGTATAATTAATTTATGCTAAAAAATGAAATCCATTCCTAGACTCGTCAAAATAAACATCCACAGAAAATAAACAGAAACAATTAAAAATTTTAAGGTAATAACAGAGAGAAGGAAGATCATTTGTGAAGGAACAATTACATTGATAGTTTACTTTTCAACAACAATGTAAACCAAAAAACAGTGAAAAACATATTCAATGAATAACTAAATATCTGGCCCAATGATATTACAAGTCCAAAAAATAAATTTCAAGCCAGAGAGAGAGATAGGGAGGGAAGAGAGAGAGCAAGTGAGAGAGACCCTCTAACATGTCTCCATTTCACCTGCATTCCTTTATTTTGTTTGTACAATTTGTAATTTTCAAGTCATCAATATTTGTTAATCCTTGGCTTTCCTCTCATCTTTAAAACAAAACACAAGCATAAGTATCTCCACGTCCTTAAATGATGATTAACAACAAAGCTTTTCTGGAGGGTGATCTGACTTCTGCTTCACTGGGAGATTCCCACTGTCAAGATTTTTGTCTTGAGGTGGCAATCTCTCCAGGAAGGAATAATGTAATTTCCAGACTAAAGGGTAAAAGTCTTATTACTTGGAAGAAAAGTTTCTGAGAATCATGAAATTTCAGCAAATTTAATAATTTCCCTCATTTTCGTTAACAATGAGGTATCTCTGGTCCTGAGTATAAGAACTTTGGAGTTAAATTTCTTTAGAGAATGGAATGTGGAAGGGGGAATAGGTGGGAAAAAAAGATGTCAACTACCCAGCATTTCAGGATATTGCAAGAAGGATTAACTGATTCTTTTAACAGAGCCAATAAATATTCCTATTTATAGCAGCACCTATATCCCTACTTATAGAGGTTCTAACACCTTCACTTTCTAATCATCCCTAGGTTCCACAGTACAAATCAGTTTTGCTTTTGGGCTTCTGATACTATCAGGATATGCTATGCAGCAGTTGGACAATTATTTTCTCAATTGGACTGATAGTAAATATTTTGGCTCCCTGGGCACTATAGTCTCAACTACTCAACTCTACTATTGTACTTTGAAAGCACACATAACCAACGTAGAAAAGAATGGATGTGATTGGGCTTTAATAAAATTTATTTATAAAAGTAGGTAGCCATCCTACAGGCCATAGTTGGCTGATCCCTAGGCTATAGGTTTCTAAGGTTTTGAAAAGTAGAAACATCCATCCTCTGCTTTCTGTTCCCAAAATTTTGTTGATTTTTTTCTCCTTTGTCCTTTGTCTTCCATCTTTCTAAGTTCTTTAGCTATCTGTTTAGCAAGGTACCAAGAATAAGTAGAGAAAACGTGAAGCTCATACATCATTTTTTAAATTATATATTATTCAACGAAAAACTCCTATAGTTTTGATTAGTAACATATCACTATAGAGATTAACTACATTGATTCATCTATTACCATGAAGATAACATTCCCTGTGTTTTTGTTCTATCAGTAATGTTTGGTAGTTTTCTTTTTAGAAGAAAGCAAGTCTTTCTTATTGTGTACTCTAAGTTTGTGGTATAAGGTAGCAATGGAAGCACACTGCTCAAATTTCCTTTTAGAACCCCTGTGAGAAGCATAACAGACTGACTGCCCAGCTACTACTCTTTTGGAACCACCTACCACTATGTTTGTACCAAGGCTTTCCCAGACAATCCATGAGCACTGAAGCTCATTTATACCTGGTATAGGATTTCTATAATATAGAACTTTGTGCAGGGATACCCAATTGGCCTGCACAAGAATTTTTCAGAATTGTTTTGCTGTGTGAGGCTCTTCCAATTCAATCCTGTTCTCTCTCCCTACACAAGCATCAGATTTGAATGAGAGCCTGAAGGCTCTCCCTATCTATTCCTGCCCTTTTGCTTTTGTTTATCAAACGCATTTCCTCAATATGTTTTTGTACATTTTTTTTGGTTTCATCATGACATTTTCACATGGATATAATGTACTTTGATCATATTCATCCCATTACCATCAGTAGTCCCCCCACCCCTTTCCACTTATGCCCTCCCTCTTCCCAAATTTCCTCCTTCTACATCATGTCTTTCTTTAAAGTCTGAATTATATGCATTTAAGAGAAATATGTGATTTTTATCTTTCTGAGTTTGGATTAGTTCATTTAATATGATGATCTCTAGTTCTACCCAGTTTTTTGCAAATGACATGATTTTGTTCTTCTCTATGGCTGAATAAATTAACATTGTGTATATATGCCACATTTTCTTTGTCAATTCATTTGTTGATAGACACTTTCATTTTTCTTAAATACCACTGAGTTTTCTTTTATGACTTTCCAGCTTGGACACTCACAATCATGATATCAGTAAGTAAGTACTATTTTCTTTCCTACTTTCTAACACTTCAACCAATTCTTAAGTTTCTTAGTTCTACTGACTCATGTCCACACAGAATTAAAGAACAATGTTTACAGTTAACATTCGTGCTTGGTTCTTCATCTCAGGGAGAATAATTTCAGTATTTCAATATTGTTGATAAATGTACTAAAAGATATACTGTTAATTCTAAACTGTTAAACTTTATTTTGATCTTTAATAGGTATTGAATTTTATTAACTGTATTTTGTGCTGACATTGAGATTGTATTCTTGTAGTCCTCACTTCATAAGGCACTGTTTTACTAAGGCCTTATGTGCCAAACTGAGGTATTTATCAGCGCTATTTTTTCAGTAACATACTTGCTTACTTTCATGGTTTCTTTATGGCCTCCAGCCCTAACTACCTGAGATCAAGCTGTCTCCTAACATTTGTTCACACTAGAACTATATCCTCATTTTGCAAAGTTCTACAGAATATTCTTCTTTTTGTGCTAAAATAAAATCCACAAACTTACTGGCTATTCTGGTCTCTTATCTGGAGGCTCAGGGGAGAAATTTATGTCCTAGCTGATTCTAATTGTTGGCAAAAATCCAGTTATTTGCTTAAGACTGAGTTTTTCTGTACTTTGTTCAAGAGTCACTACCAACTCAACCAGTTCATCAAAATCACTCTCAGGTCAGCTGATCTTCTCCATGACTGAGATACCAGCAACAGATCAAATCTTTCTTATGCTTCAAATTATCTGATGTTGTGTTCCACCAATACCCAGAGCACACTCTATGTTTTTTTTCTTTTTTTTAAGTCTTTGCACGGTGAGGTTAGTCCCACTCAGATAATCTAATTTAATGTTAACTAGTAAATAAGTAACCTTAATTACATCCAAACAACATCATTTGCCCAATAGAATAACATAAATGTAGGAGTAACATCAGTGAGTAAAGGTCATATAGGTCACCTTGGAATTCTGCCTATCCTATATGAGATAAGATCAACCATGGAAACAACAACAAAAGGATGCAATATGGTCACAATTTGTACTAGTTTCAGTCAACACTGTGATAGGCAAGTTGAAGAAGGCTGGTGGTGTTTTTCTTCCCTTTTTATTCTGTTAAACATGGTTTATCTATTCTTAAACTTACCTTGTATTCCTGACAGAAACAGATCATTTAGAGTATTATCCTTTCTACATGTTTCTGGATCTGATTTTTAAATGTCTTATTGAAGATAGTTACATCTATATTCATGAGACTGACCAACAGTTTTCTGTTTTTTAATGTGCTTGCCCAGATTTGATATCAAGGAATTGTTGATCTCTACAATCAATGGGGAGAGCATCTTCTTTTGCTCTGTGGAAAATTTATGTAAATAGGTGTTACAAGGGCTTTCTTAACTATACAGAATAATTCATGATTAATGTCATGTAAGCCTGAAGTCTCCTTGTGGATATGATTTCTATGATAGATTCAATTTCTTTGATATATGAAGACTATTCAGTATTTTAATTTCTTCTTTTCCCAGTTTGAAAATTGTTTCTTCAAGAAATATGTCCATTTTACTTAAACATTGTCAGATTGTAATAAAGTTGTTCACTGTACTATCTTTAATATCTATGAACCTGAGCCTTTTTTAGCTTGGCAATTTTTATTTTTTCCTCTTTTTGTTTGCTTTATTAGTGTTATAGGAGCTTTATCAGTTATGGTTTTTTGTCTTTTGTAAAGAACCAACATCTGGCTTTATTGATTTTTCTCACATACATCTTCTCTGTCCCATATTTGTCTTTTATTTCACCAATTTCTTGTATTAATAATCTTATTACCTGACTTTTACAATTATTCATAAGTATAATTTCTAGTTTTTTGTTTTCATGTGATAGTCACTTAATCTTTGCTATTCCAGCTTTTTCCTTTTTTCATGGATACATTTATATATGCTATGCAATAAGTATGGTTTTGTCTTTTCTTTCAAATATCCTGGGACAGAAACTAGTAGACATTATCCAGTTCCCTTTGTTCCTTTTAGCCTTAGTAACAAAAGCCAAATTTCATATAGGTAGCAAAGCAGCCAGACAAAAGATCCAATTTCTTAGCATCCCTTGCTGCCAATGTATCCATACAACCAAATTCTAGCAAAGAAAATTTAGAAAAGGAGAAATGCAGTATTACTAATAAGGCTGACTAATGTTGCTATTTTAGTGGGGAGACATGTCCTTTCTGCCATTCAGTATTGCCTGAGTTTTCCAGCAGGCAATCAGATGTAATGATTGGAAATTTGGCAGCCATTTTGGATGACAAGCGACTTTGAGAATAAAATACACAACACAGAAAGATAACATAAAAAGTTAAGGGAAGTCTAAGTCCTTGATTGTGTGCAGAGTTATAGATCTAGACATCTTGAATTATAGACTTTTCTGTTTTAAAAACAAAGCAAAAGCAAAAAAAAATAACACCTTGCCTAGTTTAAATCACATTAGGATGTGTCTATTACATAAAACTCAATCAAATAAATAACCAACATATGAATATATTGTTTTTACTTTTAAAAAATAAATATTATCAAGTTGGCTAAGTTTTCAGGAAATGGTAATATGCTAGTGATGACTATCATTCTCCTATTTTGCTCCTGGTCTCAATATGATCATTTATTATTTTCCTACTATATTCTAATAGATACGCAAGCATATTTAGTCATATTTACTTGGAAGTAGAGTCTAAATATCTTAAACTTTATAAATAAAATCTGACCTATGATAAAATCTAATATATTAAAAACTTACCATTCAGAAGGCTTTTATTTTAATATACTCGGTCAACAGAATTTACAAAAATATAATTCATACAACTAGCAACCATATAGTTAGAATTTTTATAGAAAAACAAGTTGAAATTGCCTTTCTGAAACGTCCATCTGCTATACCTGACTCTTCTTTTCGATTTTTTATACAAGATATATTCAACTATTTGAAGTCAAGTATTCGAATTACCCTAAATTAACTCTCTTGATACTTAAATGTTTCCCTAAACATTCCTCTTACAATATGACTACAGGATATTTAGGTATGAAAAGGTATCTTCTGAAAATACAAAATGTGAATGGATGTGGAAAATCCACTGACACCTGTAAGGCCACGGCATTGTTAGCAATTATTGCTGGAATACACAGATGGAAGCGTTGCGGCATCTGATGAGTAGAAATAAAACAAAAAGTTAGAATCGCCCTGAAAATCTTGGAAAGCCAATTCAGGAACAGAAAGCAAATAGTTAAAGGTTTTTTTACTTATTTCAATAGTGTGTGACTACAAGAGAGTAAGGATCTGTAGCATTGTAGAACTATGAAACCATAAAATTAACCAGCCAAATCTCAATTCTAGGCCAAAGTCCAAAACTCAAAGGACATTCCTTTTGAGTGGCACAAAGGAATAAAGATCAGGAGGGTGTCCACATTGAAGGGGATAGTAGGAACCAATGTTAGAGATCCCAGAAAGTAAGCCATAGACTTTTTGAATACTATACAAAAACAACGTAAGAAACAGTTTTGAAATTTGAAGTAAAAAAACTTCTTCATAAATTTCTGATAAAAAAATTTCTCATAAGAGGATCCCCCATTTAATCTCACACAGAGGTATAATAATGTAGAAAGAGAAAAAGAAGAATATCACTATAGACAATGAAGGAGAACTACCTGGAAAAAGAAAAAGAAACCTATAACATACTTTTTAAAAATGAACTAAAAGATAGCAAGAAAATCACATAAGACAAGTGTAGGAATAGTGAAAGTATGCAAAAAAAATCAGTGTTTTAACACTCATTTTTAGACAGACTAAACTAGAAGGAGCATACTTACAAATTAACATGACAGGAAGACAGGCATGGTGGTCCATGCCTGTAACCCCAGCATCCACGAGGTTAAGACAAGAGGATCATTAATTTGAGGGCAGCCTGTACTATACAGCTAGACCCTGTCTAAATAAATAAATAAATAAACAACATGACAGAAAATGATCTAAGGAAAATACATTAAAATAAGTAGTATGTCTTCAACTATGATTTATTTTAAGAACTTTTGCAAATGTCACAATGAACCCCAGCACAATAGTAATAATAAAAATAATAATAAATTAAAAATGTTATTTCAACTATATACATATAAATGGAATAAAAATAAAGTAAAATGAAATAGAATCATTAAACAAGGAACTAATATCACTCATAAATAAATCAGATAACTATTCAACAAAGTATTTAAATTATATATCACAGATATAAAGGTAAAAAATCCCGTAACAAATCTGTAACTTTATTAAATATATTGTTCACAGCGGTATGTATACAATAATTCTGAAACTATTTTGCATACATTGTAGGATTGAACTAATTATAAGATTATTGATAATGTTGATTACCAGAATCTCCTGGGGAAGTGTAATGCTGAATGAAGGCAGTAAAGAGCCCTCTATGTGAAATGATGTAAAAAATAATCTATTGTATATTCTGTCTGCTGAAATGACCTAGAGGCTATGACACTCTTTTTTTTTTTTTTTTTTTTTTGCAGTACTGGGGCTTGAAATCAGGGCCTACACCTTGAACCACTCCTCCAAGGTAGAATGTGTGTAGGGGGCGGGGTGTAGATTTGAGATAGGGTCTTGCAGAACTATTTGCCAGGGCTGGCTTCAAGCCACGATCCTCCTGATCTCTGCCTTCTGAGTAACTAGGATTACAGGCGTGAACCACTGGCACCAGGCACTGTGACACTCTTGTAGGAATCGACATATCTAGTTACAAGATTTTATTTTTCCAAGCACAATTTCATACTAAAAGGATTAAAACTCTTTGAAATAGCTGATTATAGGATTGTGAAAAGAAAAAGGCACACAGAATTTGAAATACATGATTTAACATGCACAGTTTCTTCATAACTGACCACAAATGACCAACACAAAATAACTGACATTCAATATATGTCTTAATCTCTCCACCAAGTTTAAATGCTTAATGGCTTTACTTGTAAAACAGCAAATATAAGACAAACTCAAAGTTTCTACTGATTACGTGATATAAAGTGGATTAACATGGTTCTTTACACAAACTACACATTTGGCAAAATTTGTTTCTTATTTTGTTTTCCATTTTTTAACAATCCATGAATCCAGTAATGTTCCATATGACCCAATCTATCTGCCAATTAGGTTTAGGAGGTGCCAATTTGACTACAATATTTCATGCTAAGTGAAAGTGTGATTCCCTTTCATTGGTGATGCATACCAGAAATACAACTTCTCTAAAAGATAATAGCATTAATCATAATGATAAATTTAGGCTGTATACAATATTTCAATGCATTATATGACAGTTCAATCAGTTTAAGGGAAATTTTTCAGGCAAGATACAAAGTATTTGAGTGTGAAAAGACATTTCTTATGACTGGAAACAGACCTAAGAGGACTTAATCACTTGAAATCCATAGGTTGTTGGAGTCTACAGGTACCTCTTGGGGCAATTTTTTGGGTTTCTCAGTTCTTTCACATTCCCATAGATGAATCCAGAAATACTTTTCTGATTCTAACTTCAAAATCTCTTGTTCATTTATGTATTCACTGATTCACCAAACAGTTTTGAGCACTCAACATGTTATATGCTAGAGATACAGATTAGTCTCTGTACCTCACAGAGCTTACACTACATCCAGTGATACTTACTATTATATAAACAACTACAATACAGTACAGTATTTGTGATAACAGAAGTATTTAATGCAAACATTTGTTCCTAAATAAATTGGAAGCTGTTGGAGGACTTAAAATTGATTAGATCTCTAATTACTTTACTCTGTTCATGCTGTGGATAATATAATTGAAAGGGGGCAAGAAGGCCAAGGAAAGTTTCCCACAGAGAACAATGCAGACATAGCCAGGTACAATAACAATATTCTAAAAACATCATGTAATATCCACTTTTTCTAGGTCTCAGTTCCCACAGTCAGATACTACTATTACCCTGTGGTCTTTATGGTTCTATACATGAGTAAATTCAGGATCAGAGTAGTTAAGTAATGTGCCTAGTGGAACACAGCTTTAAAGAAAGAAATTATTCAAGTCAGTCTGCTTTGAAACACTGACATATATTATTATTATTATTATTATTATTATTATTATTGATATCTTTCCCCCACAAATCTCGAACTCTATTCACACATACTGAGTTTTCAGAGATTGTTCCCATGAACAAAGTCTTTATCTCATGTTACATATGAATCAGAAAGAATAATTCTAAGAAAGAAAACTCAATCCTAGGGGCATAAATTAAAGATAATTCCCTTTAATTAAATGCCTATTTCATACTAACTTTAACTGGAATATGAGACTGAAGTATTTTAAATAAATATGTTCTTGCCCAATCATTTTCTACATCGTCTATTCCAAATGCTGACACATATCCCTACTGTGAGCTCATTCTTTCTCAAGCTTTTGCCTTACTTTGAAACATATATAGAACCACTTCCTCAGAAGTTGCAGACATTGTATTGCAGTCAGTTTTGTTACTTGTCCCTAATTCTGAGCTCTCTTTATCAGGAATAATTTAGCATATACAAGCTTTAAAGAAGGACATTCTCTCTGCTTTGCCACAGAATTTTGCCTCTCATTTTGGTGAAACTTCTTAATCTTGTTTTGTCAAGAAATAGCCACTGTCCTATTCTATATTTTAATCTATCCTATATGTCAGAGCCAAGTTTCATTTCTATTTTTCTGAAGATACAAATCATTTAGCAAATGAGAATAAGATACATGAAAATGTACACTTATTTTTCATAAGCTTCATCTTTGGCATTGTTAATAGCATATAAATTCACGGCTCAGTATTGTATCTTATATCCCCAAGTACAATGTATTGAGAGGTTCCAGCGAGAAAGTTTTCCCCTTTTTGCCAAAGTTAGCTATCAAAAACGAATATGAGAGACAAGAAGGAAGAATGGAAAGGTAACTAACGAATAGCTATAAACTGATATGGTAGCAAATATCTCAGCAAAATTATCTTCAGATCCAAGCAAAATATAAAATCCTCATAATATATTCATCAAGAGTTTATATATATATTTTATCTTATTATATAGCTCATGACTTCTATTTCTATTATATTCCATTACATTAGAGAATTTTAATATGTGGTTTTGATTTATATTTTTAAATTTAATAAGAAATACTATCTGAATTACTAAAATATTAATAAAAAACTATTGACTAGCCATACTAAAGAAAAAATTAAAGTATAAAATCTTGATCATGATAAATATTATAAAATATATCACTATAGAGTCTGTGATATTTTCCTTAAAAATAGATCAAACAATCTACAATTATTTTTAGGAGAGCGGACATAAAAATACAAATTATTAGGGAATTGATTTTGTACCATTGATTTTTTTTCATATCATTTGATTTCATTTGAAATCATTGATTTCATCCTCATAGGTTGTTCCCTGTATGAAGAGGTTTTATTAAATTTTTTATCTCTCATTAAAGTGTCTTGAAAATATATTTTAAACTTGGTAATCTAATGATCTAAATCAACTGATAAAACGTGTATGTGTCTTATAAGCATAACAGTTAAATAATAAATACATTTTCATATCAATTTTGTTAGAGTACAATATCAAGAATTAGTAGCATAAAATGATTTCAGTTCTTTTCACAAAATACAAGAGTCTTAATAACTTATTCCATTTAAGATTCTTCTCTCAATCTGATAACATATATGTAAAAGTTTTCACTATAATAACACTGATTCTATACTGTAATAATATAATATACATACTATATTAATTCTGAAAAGTAATGTCATGATCTTGTGTCTAACAAAACTCTTAGTCTACACATCAGCATAAAGTAAACTGGCATATATTGAATTTATAAAATAATTTGCAGTATTTCAAAACTTTATTGAAGCTTAACAAGAGTATTGGACACTTTTATTGGAATATAGCAAATTCCCTTGGGGAAAATATCTCATATTACCTTTAAGGAAGAACTCTTTTCCTTAAAGTCTTTAGATTTGGGATCATAGACTCACTATACCTCATTGATCATTTGACTGTTAGAAATAGACCACTTTCACTTATGTTTTTAATGCATTAAAATATGACATTTACATTTACATTGGTATACGGGACCTATCCTGAAGATTGCCAACCCTATAACATTCAAAATATACACCTTTTTCCTCCTATACATTGCATCAGCTATGTAGTGCTGGGAAGCAAAAAAAAAAAAATCACAAAGCATTGTAGATTACTGGTACTTCAGATTTTTATTTTCAAACATTCATTACTGACTAGCAAGTTCTTTAATATGTGCTATTTTCAGAATATGCATTCAAAAACACAGATCTGATCATACAGAATCCTTGCTTCATATAATTGTTTGACACCACTGAAAGATGGATCACAAATTTCTTAACTTGGCATACAATGTCCTTTAGGATCTAGTCATTTCCTACTTACTCAATCTCATCTCCCTTTACCCTGCATATAATACCTTCCACTTTGACAATATCTGACTATTCAAACTCCTGAAAAATGCCTGTTAATGAAACCTCAAATTTTTTTTACAGAAATCATTTCATTTACTCAAACTAGCGTATCAATTGTTTGTCTCACTTATCTTTTGGAGACTCAGTTCCTTCCTCCAAGAAATTTTTGATATAGACCACAAAACTCTATCTTCCTAAATTATTATCTTATTGTAACCCACATCACACTTGATAATGATGAATTTTACCTGAACCCTATACTCATGAAAAATAGTAAAAATTAAGAAATCTTATCCCCTTGTTTTGGGACATAACCTAATGCAAAAAATATGTTTCCAATCACCCATTAATGTTTAGCTGAACTGTTTTGTTCTATTCTATTGGAAAAACATGCTTATGAGCCAAACTGTAGTTAAGAGTCTTTCCTTTCTCCATACCTATGAACTTTGGGTCATACTCAGCCTGAACCAACATACAGCCTCCTCAGAGCCCCTCTTGAGAACAGGATAGTCTCAGAGTCATTCTCTGACCTGTCAGATCATGCCACTTCCCTTTATCTCACTTCCTTTTACCAAGTTCTTTCCAGCCTTGTTACTTCTCCCTGTAAAAGCAAAACCTTTTTTCCTAACCCTTAAGACTTTTGCAGATCTTATGTTTATGTTCTACAGTAACAGTCCCATTCTGCCTATGGCAATAGCCCCTTTCTCTAACTTACAATAATGCTTTCAAATAAAGTCATCTTTATCAAATCCTAATTTAATTTACCTTTATAATTTGACAAGTTATACCATAAGGCAATCATTGTTCTATCATCAATGTCTTATGTCTTATGTCTATAAGTTCACCAAGTTTAAGAACTCTTTATTCCTATTTATCTAGGATTAAGGAAGTCTTCTGGTTCTAATCAGTTTATTTTTATCAAATAAATATCTCTTCAATCTCCTTCTTATATTCTGTATACCCTCTACCAATTTACTAAACCAGTCCTTACAAGCTAAGGCACAAGAGACTTCTCTATAATAACCCACCACTCTGCCACAAAAAAATTCTAATTCAGTAGCCATTGGATTACAATGGTTCTGGCACTTTAAATTACCATGTGAGCAAACCAAAGTCCAATCTAAACAATGAAATGAAACTAGAAGCTGCACTAATAAGAAGTCATCATCTATCCTTTAGGGACTTTCCACTCTTCTCAATCAAAACTGTTTTCTTTTGGTGGGGGTGTAGCCAAGTACTGAGGTTTTGAACCTAAGGCCTCATGTTTGCTAGACAGGCATTCTACCACTTCAGCTAAATCCAAGCACTTCTTGTTTTATGTATTTTTTTTAACAGGGTATAGTATTTTTTTCTTGGGCCAGACTTGACTTGACTCTCCTATTTATACTTCCCCTGTAGATGAGATGACAGGCAGGCACCACCCTGTCTAGCATATTGGTTGAAATAGGATCTTGCTAAATTTTTGCCCTCTGGCTATCCTCCATTCACAATCCTCTTGATCTCTACTTACAGAGTCCATAGAATTACAGATTTAAGCTACCCAGCTAGGCCTAAAATTGTTTTGTCTTGCTTCTGCAATCATATTATAAAAGTTTCTTCTCTTGCTCCCCTGCTTAGAGTGCTAGCTGCTTGTGGTCTGATACCACTCTGATTCATGAATCAGGGAATGTCATTTAAACTCTTTAAAATTTAAATGTGCTTAATTTTTTCTATTGTCAACTCAATTTCCTTCCACTCCAAAATTACAGAATAGAGGGTGATTTTTCTAGAACAAAAATCAGGTCATGTAAAAGCTTTAACTATTTCCCTAAGATCTTGCAAGATATAATCCTACTTCCTTAGGTTTACATTTAGTATTTTAATCCTGGTTTTGTCTCCAACATCATTTGACATGTTTATGCCCTCTAAACTCCAAGAACACTAAACTATGATTTTATCACTTGAATTTGTCAATCTCTACCAATACCTCAAAGTCTTTGCAAATGCTTTCCATTCTGTCACACGTGCTCAGCACTCATGCCAACACCTCTATTTGCCTAGAGATTTCTTACATCAAAAAACTCACCTGAAGTATAAATACTTATGTTTTCTCTTTTCTTTTCTTTTCTTTTCTTTTGTTTTGTTTTTCTGACTACAGAACTTAACATTAAAGATTTTTAAAGAAAATATATGCAGCTGTTTCATGGATTTTGCCCAGTAATAAAGATTCATAACATTTTTCTACTATTTCTTTAATTATTGCTTTTCCTTTTGGATTAATTTTCTTATTGTAACTTTTATTCATGTATCAGATATCCTGGATCTGAACTCTATATCTTATTATTCTTCTCTCATTAATTTCACATATTTCTTGTCAGATTGGTAAAGTCATTCTATCAAAGACCAGCCTTCTCCAATTGAGTTTTCTATCAAACTTGTCAACTATTGCATTTATACAACTGAATCTAAGCTCTTTTCTGTAGCACCTGACTGTCCTTTCACAGATGAGTCCTGTGCATACCAATTTGCTACTTACTCAGGCCTCTTCATAAAACTTACAATGTAATTTGTAGCAATGGATTCTATCTGTCACTTGGACCATCAGTAAACTCAATAAATAGGAGAATTGGCAGGATTTCTTCTAGTTACTAGCAATTTATTATGTTTATCAGGAAAAGTCACTTTTAGTCACACTTCTCTAATTTCTTCTTTTGATTCAGTCCTTTTTTAGTCCATTCAGGCTGCTATTACAAAATATCAGAAACTGCATAGCTAATAAACAACAGAAATTTATTTTTTAAAGTTCTAAAGGCTTGGAAGTTCAAGATAAAAACAACAGCAGATTCAGTGTCTGTCTGGTGAAGGCCCCCTTTCTGGCTTACAAATGATACTTTACCATTGTGCCCTCAACAGAAGAAAGAAGGAACCTATCATGGGCAAGGCCCTGGGTTTGATTCCTCCCACCACAAAAATATTTTAAAAGGAAGGGATCTCTCAACACTCCTTTTTAAAGGTACTAATCCTACCCTTATGGTCTATTTACCTCTCAAAGCCCTTACCTTCAAATACCATCATATTGGGAGTTAAGTTTCGACATACAAATATTAAGGGAGGCATATAAATTTTCCAGGGGAGCAAGGTAAACCAAATCTCATCTTCATTATTTCAATAAATCTTATACTAATACTATGTTTAATCTTTTACTATGCTACAAAGTAATCTAAGAAATAATCTTTTTGAAAATATATTATCATTTGATGATCTCTACTAAAGATGTGATTTCTACAAATGTTGATGTTTCTTTGATTGCCACACTTGGGCTCATGGCATTTATGTGTGGCTTAGGGAAAGAGGGAGAGAGGGTTGAGTACACAAAAGCACATAAGGGAGAAAGAGGGAAGAGTAAGGAGAAAGAATACAAGAGGAAATTTAGATGACTAAGGTTCCTGGTCAGAAATACTTTACAGCAAAGAACTATTAAAATTAAGCTCACACTTAATTTTAGAGCAAAGAGTCCTACTTCCCACAGGTCATAAAAAAGTCCTTCTCTTTAAAGAGATATGCAAAGTAACCATCAGTTGTAGTCAATGTTTATGTCCTCTCTAGAGAATAAGTAACTTCTAGAAAACACAAGCTTTCTGATGTCCTAAAACAATTAGCTTGCAAAATGAGAATAAAGATTTCACTACAAACTTATACAAATGTCATAAGTCATTAGATATGTGAGGGTAAATGGAAGTATCTTGTATCTAAGGAAAAGTAATTCATTTCCTCCATTCAATAAGTGATGACTCTGAATAAAAACTACCTATGCTAAATCCTAGATCTACTTCTTACAAGGTGTATAATCTGGTATAAATAACCCATCTACCCATGTTTTCACCATTGTAAAGTGGAGATAAAAGTGGTGCTATCCCATTGCTTGTTTTAAGGTAGTATTTATAAAGCATTTAGAACAGTAGCCAAAACATTTCAAGCATCCAACCAATGCTATCTAGCAGAAATTTTATAGAAATGCTCAAAATGATAGTATATTAGCTTTCAAAGAACTTCAAATACATTATCATATTCGATACCCAAAAACTTACAGTAAGAAAGGACCTATATGAGAGAGATCCAAGATGGCAACTGGGACAGAGCTGCAGACTTCATGAGCTCCGTGCACCAGGGACTTTGCTGAGATGCTGGAGACGCACTTGGCTGAGGTAAAGCACCAAGGAGAGCTGAAAGTAGGGCACTGTAAACCCCTAGATTGTGGAAAGCTTCTCCATACCATGATCTACTAAAAGAACAGCCAGACTGCAAAGTCCCTGCTCCATAAGTCTGCAGAGCCACTGCTCCACATTGCCTGACTCTTCACCCATCAGGCCATGCTGGGACCCAGCTCTGTGCTGGATCCATGCTCTGCTGGGATCTCTGCACCTCAGGCCCCACTGGATCCTCACCCTGCCAGGATCCAAACCCCTCGGGCTGTGCCAGGCCCCAGCTCCACAAGCTTGCCAGATAAGTGCTCCACTAGAGTCCTATTCAGGCTGCCACAGAAGGGCTCCAAACCTGCCTAAGAAACACAGACAAACAGGACTGGATGCTAACGGAGTAACATCAGAACAACACAGTAATTCTACTGTTCCAGAACTGGTGATTTTTGTTGTTGTTGTTTTTTCCCTTTTTAAGGGTTTGGCTGCCTGGTTTGCTGTTTGATCACCCACCATCTCTCACTTTTTTTTTACCCTTCTATCTTTTTTTTTTCCTTCCTTCTCTTTCTCTTTTTTCTCCTTCTCTCTTGGTTTTGTTAGTATTAATATTGTAACACAGCTAATACTAAATTACACATAGTCCAGGGAGAGAAATGGTACCTAGTGGAGGATGGGAAGAAGAAAAAGGGATGGAAACCATTCTCCCCCAAAAAATAAAGTAGTACAGGATTTAGACTGAAATGAAGAAAACAGATACCCAGATCCAGACTCCAACAAAACAAAGATAAGCTATACCAAGGAACCCAATGAAGCCCACAAGAACCCCTTGAAAGAAGAAATCCTACAAGTAATTAATGAGAATTTCATAGAGATATTACTAGACATAGTCAACCAAAACGTACAGGAGCCACTCAAGAAATTCCAAGACAACAAAAATAAAGAATATGAGAAAACACAGAAACAAATAAATAAAATCATAGGAGCCCTAAATAAACACCAAATTGAAAGAGAGATCACCATAAACACAGACATAAATGAATTAAGGGTGAAAATTGACAATATTACAGAAGAAGTAACCCACAATATGGAAAACCTCAGAAAAAAAGAAAGAAACAGAAAAACAAAACAAAACAGAAGGCCAATCCAGCAGAACAGAACAAGCAGAAGACAGAATTTCAGAACCTGAAGATGAAACGGAAATTAAAGGAAAAATTGAAGAACTATTAGCTAAACAACTCAAGACCTGTGAAAAGAAAATGCAAGAACTCACTGACTCTATAAAAGACCAAACCTGAGACTCATGGGCATTGAAGAAGAAGAGGTGCAAGCAAAAGGAATGAGCAAAATATTCAACAAAATATAACAGAAAATTTCCCAAATCAAGAGAAAACTATGCCCATTCACATACACCTGACCAAAATAGAATTACCCCACAACATATCACTAAAACAAGTACAGAGACCAGAGAAAGAATATGGAAGGCTGTAAGAGAGAAAAAAAACAAATAACATACAAAGGTAAAACCATCAAAATCACAGCAGATTTGTCAATGGAAACTTTAAAAGCAAGAAGAGCATGGAGTGAGGTCTTCCAGGCACTGAATGAAAATAATTTCAATTCTAGGATACTCTACCCAGCAAAACTCATTCAAAATAGATGGAAAAATAAAAGTCTTCCATGATAACCAGCAGCTAAAACAATATATGACCACCAAGCCACCACTACAAAAGATTCTCCAAGGAATTCTGCACAGAGAAAATGAAAGCAAACAAAACCATGAAAGGGCAGGCAATACTAAACCACAGGAGAAGAAAAGGCAAGAAAGTAGAGAGTAACACTGATTCAGCTACACACAATCAAACTCTTAATCAACAAAGACAATTACATGGCAGGGATTACCATGTACTTATCAATACTAACACTGAATTTAATGAACTAAATTTCCCCATCAAAAGACACAGATTGGCAAGCTGGATTAAAAAGGAAGATCCAACAATCTGTTGCTTACAGGAGACCCACCTCATCAACAGAAATAAGCACTGGCTGTGAGTGAAAGGCTGGAAGATTTACCAACCCAATGGTCCCTGAAAACAGGCAGAGGTAGCAATACTTATCTCAGCCAAAGTAGACTTCAAACTCACTTTGATCAAATGAGATAAAGAAGAACACTCCATACTTAAAAGGGGAAATACACCAAAAGGAAATAACAATTATCAACCTATATGCACCCAATGTCAATGCACCCAATTTCACCAATCATACTCTGAAGGGCCTAAAAGCACACATAGACCCCAACACAGTGGTAGTGGGAGACCTTGATACCCCCATATCACCAATAGAAACGTCATCCAAACAAACAATCAATAAAGAAATCCTAGAACTAAATCATACCATAGATCAAGTGCACCTAGCTGGTGTCTACAGAATATTTCACCCAACTTCTTCACAATATACATTCTTTTCAGCAGCCCATGGAACCTTCTCAAAATTGGTCATATCTTAGGGCACAAAGCAAGCCTCAGCAAATATAAGAAAATAGAAATAATTCCATGCATTTTATCTGACCACAATGCATTAAAACTAGAAATCAACAACAAAAACAGCAGTAAAAAATATGCAAACAATTGAAAGCTGAACAACGCATTGCTCAATGATCAATGGGTCACTGATGAAATAAAAGAGGAAATTAAAAGATTCCTGGAAGTTAACGAAAATGAAGACATTACCTACCAGAACCTATGGGACACAGCAAAGGCAGTTCTAAGAGGAGAGTTTATAGCCATGAGTGCATATATTAAAAGGACAGAAAGATCTCAAATCAATGACCTAATACTACAGCTCAAACTCCTAGAAAAACAAGAACAAGAAAGTCCCAAAATAAGCAGAAGGAAACAAATAATTAAAGTAAGAGCTGAAATCAATGAAATTGAAACAAACAAACAAAAAACAGAGAATCAATGAAACAAAAAGCTCATTCTTTGAAAAAATAAATAAGATTGACAGACGCCCAGCAAATCTGACTAAAATGAGGAAAGAAAAAAACCAAACCAGTAAAATCAGAAATGCAAAAGGAGAGAGAACAACAAACACCACAGAAATCCAGGAATTCATCAGAGACTACTTTGACAGCCTATATTTTGAGGAAATGAAGAGTTCTAGAAACTTACAACCACCCAAAACTAAACCAAGAGGATATTAATCATCAAAATAAATCAGTAACACAAAAAGAAATGGAAGCAGCAATCAAGAGTCTCCCAAAAAAGAAAAGTCTAGGACCTGATGGATTCACTGGTGAATTTTATCAGACATTTAAGGAAGAAGTAATATCAACCCTTCTAAAACTGTTCCATGAAATAGAAAGGGAAGGAAATCTGTCTAACTCATTTTATGAAGCCGATATTACTCACATCCCAAAACTGGACAAAGACACCTCCAAAAAGGAGAACTACAGACCAATTTCCCTAATGAATATTGATGCAAAAATCCTTAATAAAATAATGGCAAACCAAATCCAACAACACATGAGAAAGATCATACACCACAACCAAGTCAGCTTCATCCCAGGGATGCAGGGGTGGTTCAACATATGCAAATCTATAAATGTAATACAGCACATCAATAGAAGAAAAGAAAAAAACCACTTGATCATCTCAATAGATGCAGATAAAACCTTCAACAACATCCAACATCACTTCATGATAAAAGCTCTAAGAAAACTAGGAGTAGAAGGAATGTACCTCAACATTGTAAAGGCTATATATGACGAACATTCAGCCAACATCATACTTAATGGTGAAAAACTTAAACCATTTCCTCTGAAATCAGGAATGAGACAAGGGTGCTGATTATCCCCACTCCTATTCAACATAGTCCTGGAATTTCTAACCAGAACAACTGGGCAAGAAGAAGAAATAAAAAGAATACAAATAGGTAAAGAAACTGTCAAAATAACCTTATTTGCAGATGACATGAACCTATACCTTAAAGACTCAAAAAACTCTACCTAAAAATTCTTAGCATCAATAGCTTTGGTAAGGTGGCAGGATACAAAATCAACTTACAAAAATCATTAGCTTTTCTATACACCAACAACGAACAAAATGAGAAGGAATATATGTAAACAATTCCATTTACAATAGCCCCCCCAAAAAAATCAAATACCTAGGAGTAAATTTAACAAAAGATGTCAATGACCTCTATGAAGAGAATTACAAATTCCTGAAGAAAGAGATCGAGGAAGACTACAGAAGTTGAAAGATCTCCCATGCTCATGGATTGGTAGAATCAATACAGTAAAAATGGCTATACTACCAAAAGCAATCTACATGTTCAATGCAATTCCCATCAAAATCCCAATGACTTTCATCACAGTGATTGAAAAATCTACCCTTAAGTTCATTTGGAAACACAAGAGACTGTGAATAGCCAAGGCAATACTCAACAAAAGAGCAATACTGGACGTATCACAATACCCAACTTCAAACAATATTACAAAGTCACAGCAATAAAAACAGCATGGTACTGGCATAAAAACAGACATGAAGACCAGTAGAACAGAATAGATGACCCACCTCACACAACTATACCCACCTCATTTTTGACAAAGGGGCCAAAAATATACAATGGAGAAAAGATAGCCTCTTCTACAAATTTTGCTGAGAAAAGTAGTTATCCATCTGCAAGAAACTGAAACTAGATCCATGTTTATAACCCTGTACTAGTATCAACTCAAAATGGATCAAGGACCTAACTGTCAGACCTGAAACTCTGAAGTTAGTACAGGAAGGAGCAGGAAACACCCTGGATCTAATAATAGTGATAGGCATTGACTTCCTCAATGAACCCCAGCAGCTCAGCAACTAAGAGAAAGGATGGACAAATGGGACTTCATAAAATTAAGCTTCTGCAAAACAAATGAAATGGTCTCTAAACTGAAGAGACCACCCACAGAGTGGGAGAAAATATTTGCCAGCTATACATCAGACAAGGGACTGATAACCAGAATATACAGAGAACTTAAGAAACTAAACTCTCCTAAAATCAATGAACCAATTAAGAAATGAGCCACTGAACTAAACAGAAATTTCTCAAAAGAAGAAATTCAAATGGCCAAAAAACACATGAAAAAATGCTTACCATCTCTAGCCATAAATGAAATGCAAATCCAAACCACACTAAGATTCTACCTCACCCCCGTTAGAATAGCTATCATCAAAAACACCACCAACAACAGGTGTTGGCCAGGATGTGGGTGAAAAGGAACCCTGGTACACTGCTGGTGGGAATGCAAACTGGTGCAACCACACTGGAAAAAAATTTGGAGGCTTCTTAAAAATCTGAACATAGACCTGCCATATGATACATCAATTCCACTCCTGGGGATACACCCAAAGGAATGGGACACAGGTTACTCCAGAGGCACCTGCACACCCATGTTTATTGCAGCACTATTCACAATAGCCAAGTTATGGAAACAGCCAAGATGCCCCACTACTGACGAATGGATCAAGAAAATGTGGTACTTGTATACAATGAAATTTTACTCAGCCGTGAAGAATAATGAAATCTTATCGTTTGCAAGTAAATGGATGGAACTGGAGAACATCATTTGAGCAAGTTTAGCCAGGCTCAGATGACCAAAAATCATATGTTCTCCCTCATATGTGGACTTTAGATCTAGGCCAAATGCAGCAATATGGTTGGACTTGGATCACAAGACAAGGGGAGAGCACATACAGGAGATATAGGAATAGGTAGAAAACCCAAAACATGAGAGCATTTGATGTCCCCACTCCAGAGGAATTAATACAGAAACCTTAAAGCGACAGAGGTTAGCATGAGAAGGGGATCAGTAACCAGTGTAAAGATCAGTTAGAGATAAATCAATTTGGGTTGTAACACATGGGTACACGAAAACAATGCTAGGAATATTTCTGTATAGCTATCCTTAACTCAACTAGCAAAAACACTTTGTCTTCCTTATTATGTTTGTGTCTTCTCTTCAACAAAATTAGAGATAAGGGAAGAATAGATTATTTCTGGAAGTGATGGGAGGAGAGGGGGGAGGGGGGCAGGGGGAGATATGACCTAAACAATGTATGCACATGTGAATAAATGAATATTTTTTTAAAAAGAAAGAACATATATTAGGCAAGCTAACAATGTAAAAATATTTGTATACAGAGATGTCACCAATTTTTATGTTGATTAGTATTCCACATTATTAAATTCACTTATTAATTTCAATAGTTTTTTGGTGAAATCTTTGCATTTTTCTACAGGAAGATTATGGCATCTGAAAACAGTGACAATTTGACATCCTCTTTTCCAGTTTGAGTGCCCTTTCTTTCTTTTGTTTGAGTGTTCTGGCTAGGACTACCAATATTGTGCTGAATGGAGGAGCTGGAAGTGGAAATCTATGCCTTCTACCAAGTCTTAGAGGAAATGTTTTTAGTTTCTTACCACTGATTATGATGTTAACTATGAATTCTTAATAAATTGCCTTTATCACATTGAAACACTGTCCTTCTATATCTACACTGTTGAGTGGTTTTATCAAGTGTAAATGGTGAACGTTATTGAATCCTATTTCTGGCCAAATGAAATAATCACTTGGCTTGGTCATTCAGTCAGTTATACAGTTAACAGTGTTATGCATCACATTGATTGATTTGCACATTTTAAACCAACCATGCATACTAGCGATAAATCCCACTTGACCATGATGTATAAACTTTTTGATTGTTCATCAGTTTGCAAATATTTTATGGACTGTTTCTTCAGAGATATTGAACTGAACTTTTCCTTTCTTTTGATATCAAGGTGATATTGGCCTCTTAAAATGCGTTAGCAGATATTCCCTCCATCTCTATTTTTTGGAAGAGTGTAATTAAAGTTTTGTAATTAAGGTGATATTGGCCTCTTAAAATGCGTCAGCAGATATTCCCTCCATCTCTATTTTTTGGAAGAGTGTAATTAATTCTTTTTTGAAAATTTGCTCCTAATTCAATCTTGATAGGTGTATTTTTCTAAAAATTTATACACATCCTCTACATTACCAGGTTTTTTGGCATATAATTATTCATAACACTCCCTTATGTACAGTTTTATATCTGGGGATTCTGTTGTAATATCTGTACTTTGATTTCTGATTTTATGTTTGAGATTTTATTTATTCTTTTCAAAGACAAACTCAGCTGTACTGACTTTTTCTATGGTGTTTCTCTTCTCTATTATTGTTCTCATCTTTGCTATTTCCTTACTTTTTCTAACTTTGTCTTTAGTTTGTTCTTTATCTAGCTCCCTTTATCTAGTGTCATATTAGGCAATTTATTTAAGAGTTTCCTCATTTTTTACATGGACATTTATTGCTCTCACAAATGATTTTTCTGCATTCTGTAGGTTTTGGTGTGCTGTCTTTCTATTGTCATCTGTCTCAAGATAACTTGTTAACTGGGCATGGTGATCACACCTGCAATCCCTGCTTTCTGGGAAGTAAAGACAGGAAGATTGAGTATTTGAGGCCAGCCTGGGCCACATGGTGAGACCTTGTCTCAAAGAAATATTTTGTATAAATTTTCCTTTTGATTTCTCCTTTGCCCCGCTTGTTGTTCAGAAACATACCATGTAACTTACTGCACATTTGTGAATTTTCAAAATTGCTCATTATTTATTTCTATTTTATAGCAGAAAAGATTTTTCAAATGACTTAAAACTTTTAAACTTTCTTGAGAATGTAGAACTTTCATTCTTCCCTTCTCAACCTCCCAACTACTGGGTAGGGTCACATGTCTCTGTGACTCTTGCTCTGTGGCATTTGTGAAATGTCTTTTGTGTCCTTTTTAATTTTATTCATGACTTTTTCTTCTTGGCAGCACTGGAGTTTGAACTCAGGGCTTAACGCTTGCTAGGCAGTCACTCTACCACCTGAGCCATTCCACCAGCAAATGTGACCCTTTTATTCAGTCAAGCTAAGAATTAATCAATTTTGTCTTTTAGAAATCCAACTCAGTTTTACTGATTTTTCTGTTCTTCACTTCATTATTTCTACTCTGATTATTATTTCCTTCCTTCTGCTAACTTTGGGCTTGATGTGTTCTTTTTCTAGTTCATTCAGATGTAAGGTTAGGTTTTTATTTGAGATCTTTCTTTTATCTAAGTATAGGTGTTTATCAATCTAAACTTCGCTTTTAGTGGTACTTCCACTGTATTCCACAAGTTTTGCCAGGTTGTGTTTTTGTTTTCAGTTGTCACAAAATGTTTTCTAGTTTTTCTTCTTACTTCTTCTTTGACACAATGCTTATTCAAGAGTTTGAGTTTAATTTCTATGTATTTTTGAGTGTTCATGATTTCCTTTTGCTACTGATTTCTAATGCCATTCTATTGTGTTTGGAAAATATAGCTGGAATGGTTTTATTCTAAAATTTGCTACAATTTGTTTCAAGACATAGCATATGATCAATTCTAAAGAATGTTTTGTGTGTGCTTTTAAAGAGTATGTATTCATTGGTACTTAGTGAAATATTCTGTATGTGTCTGTTAGGTATATTTATTCCATAGTGTAGTTCAATTCTAATTTTCCTTATTGATTTTCTGTCTGCATGATTTACTATAGTTGAAAATGGAGTTTTGAAGTTTTCTAATTATTGTATTGTTTATTTTCTTATAAACTTTTAGATACTTTGAGGTTGGATTATTATTGTTTTTCTGTTGACCCTTTATCTTTACTTGACCTTGTCTCTCATAAGAGTTTTTAAGCTAAAGTCTATTTTGTCTGATTAAAAGCCACCTCTACTCTTTTTTTGTTGTTTTTGTTACACTTTGCAAGGAATATGTTTTCCCATACTTTTTTTGAAAGCTTATAATTGGGTCTTATTTTTTTTAATCCATTCAGCTAATCCATATCATTTTATTGCTGACTTTAATCCATTTACATTTAAAATAACTGTCAATAGTAAGGGGTTACTGTTTCCCTTTTGTTGTTTTTTAACTCATAGTTTTATTGTTTCTCTCCTTTCTTGATGTGTTTCTTTATGGTTTGATGGTTTTTGTTGTGATATTTATTGATTCTTTCCTCTTTATTGTTTGTGCATTTACTATTTTTTTTCTTTGTGGTTACCATGAGGTTTGCATCAAACCTCATATAAATATCCATTTAAAAAATGGATTTTTTTAAAAAGCTGATAACAAATTAACTCCAATTGCATATGAAATCTCTACATTTTTCCTGTCCTCACTCTTACTGTATGTTATTGAAGTCATACTTTACTTTCAATTTACATGTACATTAACAAATTTTGCAAATATATTTTCTTATATTACAATATTTGTTTCACCATAAGAAGCTCCTATCAACACTCTTTTAAGGCAGGACTAGTGCTTGCAAACTCTCAGTTTTTATTTATCTGGGAATATCTTTATCTCCCATTTAGCAATTTTAAGTATGTAGATATTTACATATTTGTTTATTTCTTTATTTGAGACAATTGTCCAGACTGGCCTTAGAATGCTGGGCTCAAGTGAACTTTCTGCCTCAGATTCCCAAACAGTAGGGACTACAGACACAAGCAATTGCACCCAGCTTTCTCCTTCATTCTTGAAGAACAGAATAATCATAGAATACTATGATTATTAATCATAGTGTGTTTGATTGTGTTATTTTCATTCAGTACTTGACAGGTATCATTCCACTTTCTCCTACTCTGCAAGTTTTCTCCTGAGAAGTCTGATAATAGCTTTTTGAGGATATGCTTGTACTTGATGAAAAGTTTTTTCTATTGTGACTTTCAAAACTCTCTTTGATTTTGGACAATTTAATTATAGGACCTTATTGTATTCAATCTATTTTCAGATCTTAAGGCATCATAAATCAAGTTGCCCATTTCTTCCTCAGATTTGGGCAATTTCAACCATTAGGATTTTTGTTGTTGTTGCACCCTGTTCTCTTAGCTTCTTGAATCTGTGAAATAATCTCTTATAAGATATGGGATGATTTCAGCCATTAATTCATATTCAAGTACTTCTTCGGCCCTGTGCTCAATCTTCTTTTTTATACCCTGATGAGACAAATGTTAGACTTTTTGTTTTGCATCTCTGGAGCTCTGTTGCTTCATTTTTACTGTATTTTCTCTGTTGTTTATATTGTCAGGTTGGGAGTTATAGCTCCCATGTGGGCTTTCTTGTTAACAGATTGGGGATGCTTTGTTTCCAGTGGACAAAGGTAAAAGTCCTGATCTCCATTAGGTCTCATTTGACACCATCTCAGTGAAGAAGCCACTGAGTAGCTGTACTATTGTTGGATAAAGTAAGACTTATTACTGACCAAGAGGGAAGAAAGTCCAGGTTCTCTATTAGGTATTCTCTGACACAGTTGAGCCTCAAAAAGATAAAAGTCTAAGCTTTCCTCTCAGCTTTTGTTGACATTGATGAGATATGGACCACAGTGTTTTTCTGAAGCCTAGGATCAACTAGAGTAGCTATTGTGTAAGAATTGTCCATCTTCCTAGGTTGGCCCTTTCCCTAACTTGTATAAAGCGAGCGGGCTTCTGTTTGTTTGTTTAGTCCATTGTTTGTTTTAAAACCTTTGTCATTTCATGCTCATGCACTTTTTCAGCTTCAGATCTCAGATGCAGAAATGACAAAGCCATTGAAACAGGGGACACACCACTGCATCATACCTCAGAGTCCAGTTGTCCCAGCCAGTCTATCTGTTCTTTGTCTTTCAAAGCCTTCCAGTGTTTTTGAGGGGGGTGTTGTATTTAATGTCAGGGAATTTATATAGTGTACTATATATATATATATTATATATATATATATATATATATATATATATATATATATAATATGTTATATGTAAGATATATAATGTATTACTATGTAATTATATAATGTATATACTGTCCGAGGAATTTACTCATTCTTAGCTAAAGGAATATCTGCTACATCCTCCTACAGGTAAGAGGACTGCTTAGATTTTTTTTGGTTTTTTTGGTAGTACTGGGGTATAAACACATGGCCTCATATAACCCCAGACCTTTTCTCCTTTTTTTATAGATATGACCTCACACTTTTTGCCCAGGGCCAACCTGGGGCTGCAATCCTTCTACCTATGCCTTTTGAGTTTCTGGGAGTATGGGTATGTACCACCAGGCACAGCCCATATATATTTATAACAACATAATTTATTGAGATAAAATATATGTTCTCCCTCTCATAATTTTACTAACAATTTATGCTTATATTCACAAAAGTATTCCTAGTATATTTTCTGCACAATACTATTTTTATGTTGATGGTCAGAATTAAAATACCTTCACTTTGACTACTGCCTTTCACATCAGTTGAGATCCTCTTTATTCCATTGATTGCTTTGCATGCAGAATTCCACATTGTTTGAGGCTTCTGTTTTATTTTACTTCATAAATACTTGTTTAGTATTTTACATTTACTTTTTATGCATTAATTTTGGACTTGGACTCAATTTTGTTAATAATTATCTTGATTTTGGCTTTAATAGTAACTTATAATAAATTAATGTATTTACTTTCACAATTTAAATTACATCTACATTTTACATTTGGAAAATTATAATAATTTTTATAAACATATTCTAACTTTTGACAGTTTTTCTTATTTTTTGTGTGTTTCATATAGACTACATTTTTAATCTCTATTTGGGAAAAATAAAAACATTCAAAATTTTAAAATATTATTCAATGCACATTAAATTATTAAGGTGATTATGAATTCACATCTACATATTTTTATTTAGGCCAGCCAAACTGGCACACACCTATAATCCCAGCTATTGGAGAGACTAAATCATGAGGATCAGTTGAGTCTAAATTAGGGACCAGCTTGGGCAACCTAGCAAAACTAGTCTCAAAAATAAAACCCCTAACAATTTACTGGGTAACTTATATATGCATTCTTACATTTATTTTGACATTTACATTGAAAATAAGGAAAAAGGGATATCAAGTACTTGAATTACATTCCCTGTATTGCATTATCAATTTTTTTCATTGAAAAAAATGAACTGCCTTCAATGAACTCATATCCTTTCTTGATACTGGCTTTGTTTAAGAAGTAATGTCTTCAATTAAAAATACTGACCACAACAGGATTCACTGTGTGTATTGGTAACCATGTGAGTCACTTATACTAGTAGAAACCCATTAGATAAAAGATTTGCAAGAGCTATCATTTTCTTAATACAAAATAGACAGGCTTAGCTGACATGTGGTTTTTGATCCCATAATTCCACCTCATACTGCCCTAAGCATATGCCTTTTGTAAAGAAGCTTTTCTTTGTCATAGTAGCCATTCTAACAGGAATGAAGTGGAATCTTAATTTGGTTTTGATTTGCATTTCCTTTATGGCCAGGGATGCTGGGCATTTCTTCATTTTTTTTTTTAGCCATTTGGACTTCTTCCATTGAAAAAGCTCTGTTCAGATGATTTGCCCATTTCTTCATTGGGTTATTGATTTTTGGGAAGTTTAGTTTTATAAGCTCCCTGTATATTCTGGTAATTAATCCCTTGTCCCATTCTGTAAGCAGCCTCTTCAATTTAGAGACCATTTCTTTTGTTACGCAGAAGCATTTTAATTTCATGTAGTCCCATCTGTTAATCCTTTCTTAGTTGCTGAGCCTTCTGAGTTCTATTTAGGAAGTCATTGCCTATGCCTATTAATTCCAATGTATCCTTGTTCTTTCCAGTATGAACTTCAAAGTTTCAGGTCTTATATTAATGTCTTTAATCCACTTTGAGTTGATACTTGTACAGTATCAATTGTTGTAGAGGCTGTCTTTCTCCATCATATGTATTGGGTGCCTTTGTCAAAAATCAGGTGGGCATAGCTGCATAGATTCATATCTGGGTCTTCTACTCTCTCCCACTGCTCTTCATATCTGTTTTTTGTGCTGGTATCATGCTATTTTTATTGGTATGGCTCTGTAGTATAGTTTAAAGTCAGGTATTGTGATACCTCCAGTGTTGTTCTTTTTTGCTTAATTTTGCCTTGGCTATTTTGCAACCTTTGTGCTTCCAAATGAACTCTAGTGGTGATTTTTCAATCTCTGTGATGAATGTCTTTGGGATTTTGATGGGAATTACATTGAACATATAGATTGCTTTTGGTAATATAGCCATTTTCATGATATCGATTCCACCAATCCATGAGCATGGGAGATCTTTCCATCTTTGGTACACTTTTTCAATTTCTTTCTTCAATGGTTTATAGTTTCCATTGTAGAGATTTTTCACATCCTTTGTTTAGTTTATTCTTAGGCATTTCATTTTGTTTATGAGGCAATTATAAATGGAATTATTTCCCTATATTATTTCTCAGTCTGTTCATTGTTAATGTATAGAACGGCTACTGATTTTTGTAAAGTGATTTTGTATCCTGCTGCTTTACTGAAGCTGATTATGGTGTGTAGGAGTTTTTGGTGGAGTTTTTCAAGTCTTTTAGGAATAAGATGAGAAAACAAACAAAAACAAATGTTAGCATGGAGGTGGAGAAAAAAGGTACCCTCATACATTGGTGGTGGGAATGTAAATTAATCCAACCACTAAGGAAAACAGTTTGCAGGTTCCTCAAAAAACTAAAAGTAGAACTGCCATATGAGCCAGCATTTCCACTCCTAGGGATATACCCAAAGGAATGTAAGTCAGGTTATAATAAAGGCACCTGCACACCCATGTTCACTGCAAGGCTATTCACAATAGCCAAGCTATGGAAACAGCCAAGATGCCCCACTACTGATGAATGGATTAAGAAAATGCGGTATTTACATACAATGGAATTTTACTCAGCCACAAAGAAGAATGAAATTTTGTCATCGCAGGTAAATGGGATGGTACTGAAGAACATCATCTTAAGTGAAGTTAGCCAGGTTCAGAAGGCCAAAAGTCAAGTGCTTTCTCTCATATGTGGAATATAGACCTGTTAAAGGGAGGTCACATATGGGGCGGGGTGGGGGGGGGAGGTTAAAGAAGGAAGTTAGAAAGGTAAATATGGTTGATATACTCTCTATACAAGAATTAATACAGAATTGTTAAACCTGTTGAAACAACCATAAGAAGGAGAGTAAGGTAGAATGATGAAAAATAGAGATGAACCAATTTAGACTATATATATATATGGAAATGTCACAAGGAAACTCCCTGTGTAGCGTGTAGCAGTATCAGTGGGGAGAAGGTGGGGAAAAGGTGTGGGAGGGTGAATATAGTGCCAATACTGTGTACACATGTATGTAAATGGAAAAATGTAAATGGAGGATAAAGAAGAATGGGGGAAGGGGTGAATTCAAGTATGATATATTTGAAATAAGAACTTTTGTAAATGCCACAATGTATCCGAAGTACTGTCTATCTCTGAAATTTCTGTTATACAATGAAAATAAAATCTTTGATTAGTTGCTGTTTTTCACATGTAAACTAATGCAATTCCATCTGATAACATTGCTCCTTGCCAGATCACCTACATATTTACAAAGATTACACAGACAATCAGGACACCATGGCTCATGCCCGTAATTCTAGCTATTCAGGAGGCAGAGATTAGGAGGATTATGGTTCGAAGGCAGTCCCATGCAAATAGTTCACAAGACCCTATCTCAAAAAATCTCACAGGTGGAGTGGCTCAAGTGTTAGAGCACCTGCCTAGCAAGTATGAGGCTCTAGTTCAATCCCCATTATAAGCTTATAGATAAATAAGCGCTTCAAATTTCTAAAATTACTTGATTTCATATAATAAAGTAGAACCCATTTTTTTCTTTTCTCACAAAATGTCTATAAATCATTTTTGTCACCATGGAGGACAAAAAAAGATCCTTCTGGATATTTTTACTGTGTGGTAGGGCACAGACTTTCATTACACTACTAGATTTATTTCTTTTAGAATAAACATATAATTTTTTCATTTCTATATCTATACTCTCTTAATAAAAATGATAATACTTAAAGTAATAATTTTTTGTATTTTTATAAGGTTCACTATTATTTTCAGTTTTCATAATGTTCTTAAGCTCATTAATAACAATAAAATATTCTGAAATATATTTCAAATATTAGTAAATCAATATTTATCCCCACAGATTCACATTTATTCCTGTTCAAGAGTTTGATCATCTGGGCATGGTGTTGTACACCTGTAAAGCCAGATACATGGTAGGCAGAGAAGGGAGAATCATGATTTGAGTCCAGCCTGGAGAAAAGGTTAGTAAGACCCTATATATACTAAAAAGTAAACCAGGTATGCTGGTTCGTGTCTATAATTCCAACTACTTGTGAAGCAGAGGTAGAAGGACAGCAGTCTGAGGCCAGCATAGGCAAAAGCTTAAGACTCAACCTGAAAAACAAACAAAAAGCAGGACAGAGGGTGTGGTGCAAGTGGTGGAGTGCTTGCCTAGTAGCACAAAGCCCTGAGTTCAATCCCCAGCAGCCCAGCACTGCAAAAAAAAAAAAAAAAAAAAAAATCCTTCAATTATCAAAGAATATTTTCACAGCAATAGCAACAAATCAAAATTTACAGGTAAATTAAAAAATGTTACTCAAATAGACATCCTTAAATCTCTATTCATAAAATTTCTCTCAGCATTTGGTGTAATTTTATCTCTTCAAGGCTAACTCTGTGTGATCTTCCATTATACCTTCTCCACAATGCTCTTCTTCAATTATTCACATATTTCTGAAATTTTCAGTCCATTTTGTTTTTATTACTTAGTAGCCAGGCACTCTACCACTTGAGCCAAGCCTCTAGCCCTTTTCTGCTTTAGTTATTTTTCAGATAGAGTCTTGCATTTTTTGCACAGATGGGCCTATGACTGCAATCCTCCTACCTATAGCCTCCCTTGGAGCTAGAATTAAAGTCTTTGAAAACCATGATGGAATTATTTATTTTGATGTGATTTCACTAGCTTTTTGCCCAAACTGGCTTTTAAGTCAAGTCTTCCCAATTTCTCCCTCCAGAGTAGCTGGGATTAAAAGCATGTACCACCACATCTGACTTTTTTGCTTTTAAATCAAAATTGCTTCCTCTGCTTAAAAAGTATATTGTTAGTTATCATTCATTTAAAAAAATTCTTTCATTTGTTCTATTTCCTACAATTAAGACTTTATCTTTCCTCTTTCCAAGATATTCTGAGAAAATGTTCTATAATTGACAATCACATGCTATCCCATTACAATTTATATTCAGCACCTGGAAGCTTTTGAAATTCCAAGATGAAATGAAGCTTCACCACCAAAAAGCCTTTCAATATACTTTTGTCTCAGTGCTAATTTTCTTTGACCCTTTAGAAACCATCTTCATCTTTAGTCACTTTTTTCCTCTTAACCTAAGTGATAATAATAGCCATGGCTTTGTTTTTCCTCCCACTTCCCAGGATCAATTCCTTTTTACCCTTGTTGGCTCCAATGCTTTCTACACACAAAAATGGGACTATGCCTTAAGGGTCTGTCCTTAGCACTCAGTTTTTATTAACGCCTGTACTTTTCTAAGAGAGTTTGTCTTCAACTTTGACTTCGAACAAATGATTGCTGGATTTACACCTCAAGCCAGAATACTACTTTTTAATTTACTTCTTCATTCCAATGCCTAGTTCAATATTAAAAGAGTAGGACCACATTCATATTTCTACTAAAACCTGTTAAATGTTTCCCTTTCCACTAAGTTACATTTTTGTGCCAGTTACCCAGGTTCAAAATATTAGAGGTATATTTTCTTACTTATTATTTTCCTCTTTCCACATTCAATCAATTTACAATATCACATTAGATCTTTGCACTGTCATTTGTGATAGAATGTTGATTGAAGGACCATGAAACTCAAAGTTGTTGAAGTCTGAGCTTCATGACTCACTGTTTGTCTAATATTGGATTAGTTCGTAAACTTCATTGTGCTTTATTTTCTTCTGTGAAGTGAGAGTAATGTGTTTCCATATCAAAGGAGATAAGAGTATATAAGTTTTTCAGAAAGGCCTTCCCCATACACCCAACCTAATATAGTCCAAAATCTCCACCCCTTTCAACCTGTGGTAGTGCCTTCTTTTCTTTTGTTATTATCTGAAATTCTATGGCTATTTTGTTTTTTGTTTTATCTTTTTCAGCCTATCTACTTATATCCTGTGCCTTTCCACTGATCTTAGATGAGGGTAGAAAATTTGTTCATATTATCTACTACTAAGTCTCCAAAAATCCAGAAACATTTCATTTACATATTAAGTGAAAAAGCTGCTGGTGGAGTAGCTCAAGTGGTAGAGCACCTACCTACCAAGCATGAGTTCCTGAGTTCAAATCCCAGTACTGCCAAAAAAACCAAAATGGGTCAGAAAAAGCATGTATTTGGTGAAAGAATGAAGAAATAAACCATATAAAGTGCTTACTGCAATGGCTTTTACTGACTATGTGTCTGTCCTCTACTTTTTACAGTCTTCTTTGACTACTGCCTGCCTGTACAATCACATCATTTCTGGTCTCCAGCAATTGATCTTTCTTGTTCTCATTTGTCTTTCTTCCTCCCCGCTTCAACTGCTGGCAAAATATTTAACCAATTTTTTTTGAAAAACTTTAGTAATATCATCTGTAATATCATAAAGCACATAGGATGACATACTCAAATATTTCCTACACAAATAACTTCAACTGATCTTCATTGAAATCATTAAGAAAAGTAAACTCTCTGTACATCACTCACACTGCTTCCCAATTCTTTACTTTTTCCCAACTCTTCATTACTTCCATAAATGAGCACCTATTCCTCAGCCATTTTATTGTCATTAAAGAGATCACTTAGGTTTCCACCTTTGATTACACCATATCTTGCCAGTGGAATACCTAAATGAAATTTTTTTAGGGTTCAGGTTAAGACACTAGACTTAAACACTGTCTTTTTTATTTTTAAACCATAATTACCAAAAATGAAAAAATTTTAAACTGATCCTACGAAATCATTAATGTAGTAATGATTAACATCCTTATGAAAAGTAAAAAAATTAAATAATTTTAATATAGCAAAAATATATTTCTCTACAACTTAATGGGTTTTGACTCAACATTTTTTTATAAAAGAGACACAGAAGCATTTATAATTTTTTAGGTATAAAGCCATTACTAAAATATTAACTGATTCATAGTATTTTATATACAGAATGCAAACCTATTAAACAATTTCTATAATTAAGTATAAAATTTAGAAGCTAAAATTTTGCTACTATAAATTTATTTTAAATAAAACCCCAAAGATGCAAATTACCTTTCTCAATGCAGGACAGAAATTAAAGAAAAGTCGGTGGTTATATGTTGCGAATCGTTCAGGAAGATGCCAGTTCTGCACTATTTCTTCATCAGAAATCACATGATGATCTAGTGCTTTGAGAGGCCATATACTGTTAACCAGAACGTGTCTATATCCTGTTTTAAGGCTTACTGGACAATCAAACACAGTGAGGGCAATGAGGTTTGGACAGGCAGATAATACACACATATTCTTTAACTTTGAAAACCCATTGTCATGAAGATAGAGGAGTTTTAGATTCTTTAGTCCACTCCAAAATTTGGCATCTGGTAGACTCTTTATCTGAAATATTAGAAATATTTTACCATAAATATTACTTTTATGCAAATTTCATGGAAAATAGTAAAACATAAACACCTCCTAAAACTCAGTATCTCCCAAATGGAAACTTCTTAATTAATAATCACAAAGACTGTTTCCAATTATCCAAATCATGAATGGGAGAAAAACCTACTACACTGGACATTTGGAATAAGCTATTATTAGTAGTATAATGAAATGCATAAACATGTATATTTTGCTTAATGAAATTCTGTGATAATAGGCTAACTCTTAAACTTTACTAAAAATCTTTCCTTACATAAAAAAGAATTAAGGAGCAAGGAGCGTAGTAGCTCAATGGTAGGGTGATTGCCTGCCAAACACAGCCCTGAGTTCAAAGCACAATACTGAGATAAATGAATAAATTAAGGAGTCAAGAAGTATTATTAATCCAGACTGTGGACTTGCAAAGTAAAATATAGCAAATCAGGCTTTTTCTATGTATTTTTATTTTAATTTTTTTGTTTACTTTTTTAATTGTTGTGCTGACTGTGGATACATTGCAGTACTTACAAATGTTCTTACAGTGTATCAAATATATTTTGTTTATTCACATTTTACATTTTAGTTCATTTTTAACTTTTGTTTATACAATAGACAAAAGACTATCTGGGAATAATAATTGGATAGGTGTTTATTATATATAAATTTAATTTATATTCAACAATGGTTATTGCTTACCTGATTTCCATGGAGATCAAGTTTGACTAATTTTAAACAACTTTGAAGTGGATAAATATCTGTGATGAAATTGTTTGAGAAAATGCATACTCTAAGAGAGATGCAAGATTGCAAATTTTCCATAGATTTTAAGTGAAGTCCATTGAATTTCACAAAAACAAAATCTTTTTGATCTTCTTTTGTATTTTCATTGTAGTGACTCCATTCTTCATGACTAGTTAGCTCTTTTATGATTGTGCCATGAAACATCTAGCAAAGAGGGAAAATTGTTTGTAAATTTTTTCAACTTATATAAAACAAAATATTTGCTAAGAGATAGTGAAATGAGTAGAAAATTAAAATTAAAAAAGGAATACCTTAATTCCCACAGAATCTTTCATTGCTAAAATATCTTAGTATCTAACATTTATACAACTACTATTAAAAAATGTATCACAAAAAAAATGTATCACTACCCTCATCAATAAACTATTCATCGAGAGGAAGAAAAATCTTCCTTTTCTCATAGGATAGAAAACATGAAATTCATAAAGATATAACTTCTAGACAAGATAACTAACAACAAATCAAGAAACAAAAAGAAAACTATACTTCAACATAGTATAAATTTTAGTATAAAGATACTGTTAAGTATTTTAAAATACACTAAATAATTAATAAGTTAGGAGAATGATAATCCTAGTGGAAGAGGATGAAAAATGCAGCCTTGCAAAGTTCAGATGAAATACAGGCCTTCATTTGGTGTAATATTTCTCTCTCTTCTTTTTTTGCTTTTTGGCAGTACTGGTATTTGAACTCAGGACCTGCCACTTGCTTGGTAGGTGCTCTGCAACTTGAGCCCCATCCCTAGACTTTAAATTTATTTTACAGATAAGATTTTCCTTTTTCCTGGGGCTGAACTGAGACTGCAATCCTTCTATCTATGCCTTCCATGTAATATGCCCAGTCTGAATTTGTTCTTAAAGAGACAATTTGCCATCACATTATCCATTTTTATGCTCCATTCAATTAGGCAATTAAGACTTAGAATTGTTAATGCTTCTAAGTTTGACTACTTACTCTAAAATTTTTAGATCAATGCTTTATTTATAATTTTATGTAGCATCTCCCAAATATATGTGTGTGTGTGTGTGTGTGTGTATAAATTTTTTCCTTATGTTGGGTAACTTGTTTTCATAAAAGCAAGTCAGTTACTGATAGTTTAGAAGAGAATGTATAAGCATAAATGGTCTATCTGGTGGTTTCCTGCAAGATTAACTACCTTCCGCATTGAAAGAATCAATTTCTATGTTGTGCAGATAAATTAAATCAACAAAATTCAAATGAGAATAAAGGTGAAAATCCAGATAAACTCGTAAAATGTTAAGACATTGGCTACTTTTTTATAGTCTAGCCAAGACTAAATGATGAATAAAGTTGTTGCAAGCATTTGTGTACATTAGTGTGTACATTAGTTTTCAATTTATTTTGGTAAATATCAAGGAGCCTTGGATCATGTACTATGATTTATTTTGTGAGAAATTGCCACACTGTCTTCTAAAGTGGTGGCACCATTTTTCATTTTCATCAGCAATAAATACCAGGGATCATGGCTCACATACTCACCAGTATTGGATAAGTGTCAGTATTTTGGATTCTGGCCATACTAATAGATGGATAATGGTATCTCATTGTTTTAATTTGCAATCTCTAATGACATTCAATGTTGAACATCTTTCTATAGCCTTACTTGCCATATGTATATCTTTGGTCAGGTGTCTGCTCAGATCTTTTGTCTATTTTGTAATGGAGTTGCTTTTTTATTGTTGAGTTTGAGTATCTCACACAATTTTGGATATCATTCCATTATCAGCTATGTGTTAAGCAAATATTTTTGACCAGGCTGACGTGCCTTTTCAATTTCTTAATTTTCCTTTTTTTTCAACTTGTAAATTCCTAACAAAACCTTTGGAAAATCAACACCCATCCACACAGAGCATGAGAGATTCCACACTTGAAAGTGACTTTATAATTTTTATCACTACATCAGTATTCAAATTACATATATGTATATGTAAAATTACACAACTATATTCATATAACTACATATGTCTGTTATTTCAAAGCATTTTCCTTAGACTGATTATTCCATCTTAGTCTATTTTGAAATACATTTGTAAAAGATACAATCCAAGCATCAACTTCTAGTCATTCTAAACAGTGCTATTAATTAAGTATAGTTATTAATGTCTGTAGATTCATCAATCAGAAATCAATGATATTTTAAATTTTATTTTATCCCAAATGGCTTGTGTGTGGTTTTATATTGTTAATATTGCAGCATAGCAATTAATACAATTTTCATCAATTCACTAAATTTTATGGATTAATGATATCTGTATGTCATCTGAATAATTCAATGATCTGCTACTAGTATTCAAAAATGCAATTTTTTTTATATTTCCTTCCTGATCTCATACAATTTTACAAAACAAAGTTCTGTACTTATGTGAAACATTCAAATGTAGAAATTAAATGACTAACCTTGTTGTCCTTGTAAAGTTTAACTGATACTGTTTTAATCCATCTCATAATATTGTACTCTCTCTCTATCATATAGAAATATGTTCAATTTTTCTATATAAAACAAGCTAATATATCGTAAGGAAATTAACTTTATTGGCATTCTTGCCTCATTTAAAAGCTTCTTTCCATTAAGACATAAAGTCTGAGGAAGAAAAGAAGTATCAAGTCATACAAATACAAATTTAAGGAAATTTTCATGTTAATACTTAATTCAATGTCTATATTTGCATCTTGTACAACCATTTTTCAGCTTGAATAAAAACATGCTATAATAGGCCAAAAATTTTGTAAAAACCTTATTCTTACAAAATTTTTGGCCTATTATTAAATCTAAATTTGAGATAATCTTCATATTACTTAATTCAGTGCTCTTTCTTTCCATTTTGTACAGCTACCTACTTTTTAGATTTAACCAAAACATGTCTATTATGAGGAAAAAATGTATAAGAAATAAATACAACAGTGATTAAGGAGACTTACATGTCCTGACAAATTAAAGTTTTAAAAAAAGAAAATCTCTAAGTTACCCAATTCTTAAAAATGTTTTATAGTGATTTTCATGGAAAAAACTGAATTGTTGGTAAGGAAAAATAGGCAGTACTGAAATAGCAATTTTTATTTAGTTCAGTAATTAAAATTCTTAAAGTTAACAATGTTGATGCTTAATGAAAGGTGCTAAATTCCTCTCTCAGAATGTCACATTTTTCTCTCTTGATGTAACTTTCCTCAAACCAATAAATCATAAATAAGGTTAATATAAAAGTAAAGAGATTTTTACTTGAGTGCAGAATAGATTTGCAAATTGGGAACACAGGTTCAGTTAGACCAAACCAGTATTAAATGGAAAGAAAATTGGATTGGCCTTTTATCAAGTCCAATAACTGGAAACTGATATAGGTTATAAATTTTCTAAATATATTGTAATGTCCAAGGTCAAGAGGCAAACTAAACAACCTGATATTTCTCAAACTTTTCAAGACACTGTTATATTCTAAAAAACTGTGGTTCCTTCTTATGAATTTGTTCCTAACAATGTCTATGTGGAAATTCACCTCTGTCAACAAAATTCTCTAAGGCTCAGAAAAGGATTTTTGTTCTTTTTTGATCATCTCCAGCCATTTTAATTTTATGTTATTACGGTCTGGCAAATCATTGCCTAGCTGAGGCTTACTCATTACTTACATTTCTGTGCCATGCACAAATCTTCAATTTAATTAATTTAAAGGTCCTTTTTCCCACTAAACTATATGTACCCTGAGGAGAGGAAACTGCTTTATCTTAAAGTTATTTTGTTTTCAAATTTCAACATCAAACCTACAACTAAGTCAGATTTCAATAACCATCAGTTTCCTGGATGTATCTTACAGTTTTTCTCTTTCCTCAGAGAAACAGAAAATTTGGAAGAAGGACCATATAAAGAACTTCTAAGTACAAATTACAAGTTTCTTTCACTTAGAAATTCCTTGAGTTTCTTCATTTGGAATTCTCCAAAACCAATATTCAATTTCTTAAAAAACATGGTGCATTGTCAGCTATTTAAGCCATGTAACAAATCACTCTAAAATCCGCTGACTCGAAACAACCACCATTTTACAATCTCTCAAAATTCTATGGTTACACTCAGTTGAGGTGAGATCTTCTGATGTTGGCTGAAGATTCAGCCTCATGAACCTCAACTGAACTGGCACATCTAAAGTGGTTCATTGACATGTTTGATACTCTGTCAAGGACACCTAGGAGGTAAGGTGTAGCTGTGATGCTAGAGTGAATAAGCCTTTCCTCCATGCTATCTTAGGACCTCTCCCTCTTGTCCTGGACTCCATATCATCTATGTATGTGTGTGTCTATAATAAGGTAGCCAGATTTTCTACATGCTTGACTCATAAAAACTAGAATAACACGGGCCCCACAGCATACCTCTGAATCATACTGCTGCAACTATGGGTCAAGGTGATTCTACTGCAAACCGTGGAAGACTGAAAACCATTGCAATGATATTTTCTCCTCTGCCTAGTTAAAAACCTGCTTACCAAGTACTGCCAATTTTATAAATGGCCAGTAAAGAGGAGTCCATTTAGATGTAGAAAGTTTAACAATTAAGTCTGTGAAATACACATGCAAGTATTTAAATTATCAAGTTCAACTAATTATACATGAGGTTCAAAAGGCAAATTTAGTTTAACATGTCACAAAAAGCATTAGATCTCTAAATACAGCTTCAAATATGTTCAATTTAAAAAAGAGAGAATTGTTTAAACTATTGAGTTTAAAGTTATGCATCATATCACACTATTATAAATTATGTCCTATAAAGTACAAAGTACATCAAATGTCAGACTTATCTTTGCCCCAAATATTCCATTTAAAAAATTTTGTGAAATGCACATGAAGTGGAACTACAAAAGGTTAAAAATAGCAAATATCTAAATTACATATTGAAAAATACTTATTCTACATATTTATTTCTTTTCAAAATGTGATACATAGTAAGTATTAAAAAGACATTTTCAAAGAAATGCGTTCTTGATTATGTCAATTATCTACAGACTTAATATTTATTCACAAGAATTTTTAGGTAATAGGAATATGAACACATTGTTATTTTAAGTAAAAAAATACATTGAATATAGTATTATATTTGATGATCTCTGTGGAAGTAACTTATTTTATAAGCATTGCCCATGGTATTGCTAAATAAATGAAATTCTGTATACTGGACTCCAGAATTATCAAAGCAGCAACTAAGGTATTTGCATGTAAAGTATCAAAAAGTGAAAAATTTTTTGAGTTTAGGACGTCTGCAACATATTTAACCCCACCTATATTAGAAAAATAAAGCAATTATATATTTAAGATTCTTTTTATTTGGACAGAAAATATATTTAGTCAATCTTTTTTTGATGAAGGACTGCCATGATTTCATACCACAGACAAAAAAAAATCTTTTGTTTATTTTTGTGGTGCTGTGATGTTCAGGACATCAGATACATCAGGGAAGCATTCTACCACAGAGCTATATCCATCAAAAGGTTTTATAAAAATTAAAGAAAGGAGGTTTTAGTATAAGAGTCAGAACTATAGATGTGTCTGGCAAATAACCATTAATATAATAGGTTTTGTAAGTTAACATAAATAACCCTGATAGTTTGAAATATTACACTCTTATGGCAAATTTCTCCACATTTTCAAATGACATAAAAAGTCATTTGGAGGAAGGAATCAGGATTCATTTATATTCTTGACATATTTCTTTTGCTTTAAATGTATTTGCTTTTTAAAATTTAGAAGGCAGCTAAATCATATTCAGAAAAAAATGCTTTCATGAGACACCATTTTTCAGCTTTATGTTTATTTCACACTTGTAGACTTCAAAAGCATAACTCCCCCCAAAATTAAAAGGTGGTGAGCCAGAAGGTAGATATAAAACAATCAAAACTAATCAAAATATCCACATAAAAACATCTACATGGAAATCACAACTTTTTAATAAGGAAAGTTTAGCACAGCAAATATTTTTCTCTTCTAGACCAAATGGTCTTGGGTCAACAGTCATACAACATATTTTTGATCCTCTAAAGCTGGACCACAAATATGTTTCTATTAAAAGTAAAAAACATTGAGCTAAACTAATAAAATACTGCTTTACTAACTGATATTCTTCAACCACTTCCATTAACCATCCCCTCCATAAAAACTCATGCTAATATCTAGAAAGTAGTTTATGATTATACTACCAGGATATTCTATTTTTTTTAAAAGTAGCAAAAATAGGTAGAATAGAAGTCTGGAGGCAGGGAATGAGTGAAGTATTTTCCCTACATTACAGAAATGAAGGGGGAGTGAGAACAGGGTACAGTGAGAAAAAAATGTTTAAGAAGGCAGTTGAGAGCTGGGTATTATAATACATGCCTATAATACAAGCTTCTCAGG
This sequence comes from Castor canadensis, assembly GCF_047511655.1. Lineage (NCBI taxonomy): Eukaryota > Metazoa > Chordata > Mammalia > Rodentia > Castoridae > Castor > Castor canadensis. The sequence goes on along the minus strand of NC_133392.1, from coordinate 100,970,977 downwards.
AAGCAGAGATCAGAGTAGGATGATATTAGTCTAAGGCCAGCCTGAGACAAAAATCAAGACCCTATCTGAAAAATACCTAACGGATTGCCTAGTGATCATGAAGCCCTGAGTTGAAACCACAGTACTACCAATACAGAAAAAAAACAAAGAAAGAAATTGAGTACAAGCTATCTGAGTAAAAGAATTCAAATAAAAGTAATTGTAAATAGAGAATATGAGTTTTTGGCACATGTCAGGAAGATAAGGAGGAGGAAGCAATGAAACATATATAAAGAAAAACCCTATCCCTAGCATGGTTTGGCCATGTTTTGCACCATGAAGTCCATGTCATAATGTATGGTCCTTCATTTGATTTCAACTTTATATGAAGAAGAAGATAAAAATTAAACTGTACTTCTCTAAAACTTTTACACAGCAGTCATACTATGGCTATACCAATCTGGTTAAAAAAAACAAGCTAATTGGCATTAGCTGTACATGGGAAGAAGGCATCTTACTGTGGTAGGATGGAAACTCAGCTATGGATTGTGGCAATGGCAGCATAGTAACTTACTGAAAACCATTAAATTGTTCATATAAAGCAGGTGAAATTAATGGCATAAAAGTTTAACTCAATAAAGCTGTTTTGAAAAATCTCTCACTCTTCTCTTTTGACAATTCTTCAGCTACTCTCCTCTCTTCCAAGAGGGAATAACCCAAATGCCTTCACAGAATGTTGTTTTTTCAAGTTATTATGATTTGCTCAATGTCCTTTTTAAAGTATGGAATAGAAGACTCACATTTCTACTGTTTGATTTTTCAGAATTAATGGGCTTACCACTTAGCTGGATTGGTACATTTTATTTTTTAAAATACTACTATAGCAAATAACTAGTAAATTCTCTGTGGCAAATGCTCCAGTAAAATAATAATATTCTGGTAGCTTCGGAATGTTTAAACAATCATATCTCCTTGCTTTATAGTACACGGAACATAAACTAAAAATTCCTAGACATTTCGCATGATAACTGCCAAGAAAATTTACCACCACTCAGACAGTATGCAGTATAATTATAAATTTTTACATAAAAATTAATGAAAATTTGAGAAAAAAGAAAAATGGTATAACAAAAATCATAGCTGAAATGTGGGATATTTACTTCTAGCATATTTTATGTGAGCAATGTAGCCATATTGGGAAAAAATAATACACATTTCAATGGCCACCCTTCATAGATCCAAGAAATGCTCTATTTAAATTTCTGTGTAACAGTCTATTATATCACCCTTACAGTTCTTTACACTATATGACCTTTTTTTATTCGTTATTTGCCTTCTTAGAATGCTCTATACCCAAACATACAGGCCCTATTGACCTTTATTCCTCTGAGATCTCCACCTATCTCCATAGTTTAAAATTAATCCTATCAATATGCCAAGAGCTCCAAAACTGCATTTTTAGTCAGATCTCTCTCCATAACTCCATAGTTACACATAAATGCATACACACACAAGTTTCCACTACATACACATCCATACTTATTTTACATGTTCAAAACCAATTCTCCCTATTACCCTACTAAGCTTCTCCATCACTAGCTTTCATCTCATTTGATGCCCCCTCCATTCTCAGGCAGTCAACTTTGACTCCTCCTTTTCTCTAACACTCCACAGCCATTCGATCAACAAATGTTACTAATTTTGCCTCCCAAATGTCCAGAATCTGAGCAATTTCTCACCACCACCACTGACATCATCTCAGCCAAACCTTTACCAACTCTTGCAATAGCCTACAAACAAGTCTTTCTGTTTCTGTCCTTGCCCTTTCCTCCACTATAAATGTATTCTCAAATTTCTGAGTGATCCTTTTAAACATGAGGCATGTTAGATCAAAATCCTAGGATGGCTTTGTTTCACTCTAGTAAAAAACCAAAATCCTTTCTAAGATTCCTTTTTCCTCTGACTTCTCTTCCTACTTTCTCTTTTGTTCACTCTCACTTCAGTCAAATCTGTATTTTATAAATATTCACAGGGATATATTTTAACAAAAAAGTTTTAAGTGATAAAACTGTGAAACAGTAATCTGCCTTTTTAGCAAATGGTTTCACAGGATTAAATTCCAAGGTCAAGACTTAAATGAAAAAAAACTACGTTTACTTACAAGCCTAGTAAAAGTCTATAGGACCTTGACTGCCTATGTTCTTGATTAAGACTTTAAAAGTCTTAATCAAGATACTTAAGATACTTTTCAAATAAATCAAACCATATGTCCTGGCAGAACGAGTTCTGAGTGGGATTGAAACATGTTCCATACATCTTCAGTTACTTACTAATTGTCATCCTTTTCTAAATCATTACTCTCTCTGATTCAGATGTCTTAAACTGAAATTGTGTGAAGATGAGAATAATCTGTATAGCTCACTAAAAACATGTTGCTCAACAAGAGAAGCGCTTATAATTAGCTAATAAAAAGTACATTTGATATGGCTGAGTTTTCCCCAAGAATAATACTGAGTGTTCTAGATTAATCTGTATATATGAAATAATGTCAGGATATTCAGACTTCATATCTTGTGACAAGAAGTTCGTGGGAACTTCTATTCGTGTGACCTCCTGTCACAGCGAATCTCCTTTGGGGAGAAAGCTGACACCGAGGCTGTGGTTTCATCTTCTCAGTGGGCTAGTTCAGACACCTGCTCACCCAACCTCAACCACTCACCGGGTCAACAAGGCTGCAAAGCCTTATGAGCTGTAAAAAGCAGCCCAGAACCTGCACACTTCGACAGATCTCTAGGTGGCCATCTGCTATAGAGTCCGTTGCCTGGGAAACGGTGCAAGGGCCTGGCTCAACCCATCACGACTTTCCCTGTGCCCACAAAGCCTTTCGGGAGCGTGCTTACGTGAGTGACGCACGGAAGGGGCGGGGCGGAGGGGGTCGGGTTGAGAAACGCGCCGCTTTCGGCGCGCATGCGCGTTGCGCTGCGCAGGGTCCCCGAGCGATGGCAGCCGCCACGGCCCCTTCAGGTGTATCCCTGCAAGAAGCCACTCAGCGAAAATTGCGGAGGTTTTCACAACTAAGAGGTACCAAAGGAGGAACCCAGGTCTCCTGGGCAGTGGAGAGGGAGGGAGCCTCACGTGCCTGGAGATTTGCTGCACTGTCACTTCCTGTCTGCTATTATCTGCAGGCCTGAGACACTGACCCAGACAGAGCCAATGTTTCTTTTGAGTTTTGTGTTCTGACACTGTCTCCTTCAAAACAAAGAAGGAAGAAAATTATTAGTCTAACCAGTGACGCTGTAAGTCTAAGTTCTGCATTGGTTAGCTCATTAATGGAAGTTATTTTAAATAAATTTAAAACGATCTGAACATCGCTTTTTGACCCTTGCAAATCATTCTGATAACTGCCTTTTCCCCAACCCTTTACCTAGCTCACAAACTTTGTAATGTAAAGTTACTGAGGGGTGGAAGTTTGATAGTTATAAAAAGAATAAGATACGTCACTTGCACTCCCTGTACAATTTTATTGATTATGTAATCAATATTGATTATATTGCCTAGAAAATTCAGAGACCCATATTTGGAAAAGAGTAAAATATTCTGAACTATTAGATCCTAGATATCAAGTCTCATTTTTTGAATAATTAATACCTTCATTCGTCTTCTTTATTGATAAGAGATTCCAACTGCTTACCAAAAGTGCAATCGGTCTTTTAATGAGTTCATCAGGGAATTGGGACATTTTCTGTGATCCAGAATTTTGTCATATTCTACTAGCTTATGTAACCTTCGATGGCTCATCTTAAGGTAAAAAATAATGAAGTACTAACATTTTTAAACAGAAACATAGAATGAATGGATCGTTGGGTTGAATTTCTCTTAACCAACAAACACTAAATAGTCCTGATAAATGAAAATTGATTTTGCGAGTTGGAGATTTGAGTATTTGTTTCTTTTTATCCTCTTCTTATTTAAAAATTGGCAAGATAAAAGGAACTCAATCAAGAAATGCTACATCTTTTAAATTTCCAAGTAAATGGGATTGTAGACCATAAAAAAAGGAAAAAACAAAAAACTTGTGAGCAGTCCTCATTAGAACTATTTTGAATCATACCAGTAAGCCACTAATAAGCTAATTTTCAAAAGCAGAAGATCCATTTAAGATGATGATAAGTGTTAACATGCTGTCCCTTCTTTTGAAATAGGCAAACTTTTAATAGCTAGAGAGTTATGATAAATTTTTTTTTATCATTTTCTTGCTTTTTCCAAATAGGCAAACCTGTGGCAGCTGGAGAATTCTGGGATGTAGTTGTAATAACAGCAGCTGATGAAAAGCAGGAACTTGCTTATAGGCAACAGCTGTCAGAAAAGCTGAAAAGAAAGGAATTACCCCTTGGAGTTCAATATCATGTTTTTGTTGATCCTGCTGGAGCCAAAATTGGTATGCATTTTATGGACAGGTTTATAACATAGATTCTGGGCAGAATAATAATTAAAGAAAATCTTTTCTGTGCTTTACAGACTTTCGCTTTACACCCATCACTTACACACTTTAAAATTTGAATGTAAATTGACTCTTTTTTTAGAAAGATAAAGGCAAAACAACTGTTCTTGGCCATTGTGACTTACAGTGAAAAACTTCCAGAATGTTATTTAAAAGAGAATTTTATAAGTTTTAATAACATTTACTGAGGTGGTGAATATTCCTTTGGATCTTATCAGTAGGTCTCTTCAACCCTATAGGTTCTTCAGAAATTTACATTAAGAAAACCAATCAGGAAAATATAGATAGATAGATAGATATCTTAGAACCCCAAGCAATATGCAAAAGAACCTGGCCCAAGAACTTAAGTATCATAAAATATGCATTTTAAAACTCTTGTTTATGTCAGCTTGGTCCTTTGACCTTCTATTGTAAAAACAATAAATAAATACTACTTTCCTGAAGGCTATACTTAAACCTGAGCACCTGATACCAAGGATAGGATATATGCATATGACATTAGCATTGTTATGATTAGCCAGTGTTGTCTTACTCCTCACAATAATGAGGTCAGTACTTGTATTATTTCCATTGTATGGATGAGAATCTGAGATGCAGAGAGTTAAATATCTTGTGTAGTGTTATAACTAGTGTGGTATAAGAATTTTTAAATGAAAACCAGGTTCTAAAAATGTTCTTAAAAAGAAAGTGTAAGTTTTATAGTATGATAGTAGCATATGGGAGACTTATTGAATTGGGTTTTATAATTTATAACTCCATATGAATGTCTGTACTTAACAGTTTTGTGTTACAGATCAATTAAGTTATTCTTTTGTTACTCTTTTGAAAAAATATTAGCTAATTTATTACTGAGGGAGGTTGTCTGTGCTTACTAGTTATTCATTTATGAGATGTATTAATTTTATTCTTTTGCCAATACATTTGCTGTCTACCTACTTAATTGTAAACAAAAGCCATATCCTTAAAATTATTACACCTAAATTTACTATCATTACAAAATTTTAGCAGGTTTCTATGAAACAAATTGTGGTTTTTAACTTATTTTTAAGGAAATGGAGGATCGACACTTTGTGCTCTTCGATGCTTGGAAAAGCTATATGGAGATAAATGGAATTCTTTTATTATCCTATTAATTCACTCTGGTAAAGTTATACTTTATTAATTTTTATTGTCTTTGAAGTATCCTATCTCTCATATCCTAGGGACTTTTTTCTCCCTTACAAATAATTTCCTCTATATTTTAGAAAAATTCCTTGAAGTTGTTTTGCTTTGGAAACAAATATTTCATGGTTTTCTTGCTATTTTTAGGTGATAAGTAGTTTAATGAATTTCCTTAAAATTGTAAATCACATACATCATCAACTTTTTGTGAATATTGTTTTATCTTTGGTATGCATATTGAAAATTATTTTTCCCAAGACTGAAATCATCAAAATCTGAGCACTTCTCAAGAATGCTTTACAGAGGATTCTTGCTATGAGGAGAGGCTGGTTGGGAACTATTTCTTACTAGAGTTTTGCCAAAACTTCTGTCTTGGATTTTTATATGATTATTGGTAGTCAAAGTCTGCAATCTTTAACAGAGTTTGAAAAACAAAACAAAAAGTGATAAGACATAGTGTTGATAATAAATATATAAATGGAAAACACAAAGTAGGACACTTTAAAATGGAAGAGTTGGAAGGATATAATTTCAGATTAAAAGACAGTTTTTTTAAATCAAATACATCTTGTTATATGAAAATTTTGGTTACATGAAAACTTCTGTTGGTTTTTTTTTTTTTTCTGTGTGCTAGGGGCCTAATGAAAACTTTGTTATGGACTTGAGCTGGTCTGGGAACATGTATTTTAAAGCCACTTATCTACATGGTTCCTAGGGCCCTTTTCAATCCTTATAATTCATATATACTACCATGATTCCTTCTAAAGATGATGTCAACATAATGCAACCAAGTTCTGGTTTCAAGTCTAACTAAAAATGCAAAACAATCAATGTATTATTTTACTCCAGAAAATCTCTTATTAACAATTAAGTAAAAAATTAAATTAGACACCAGAAAATATATTATTAAAAATACAGTGGGCACTTTATATCCATGGATTCCACATCCTCATTCCCAACTAACTATAAATTAAAAAAATATATGAGAAAAAAGTGAGTTTGTATTAAATATGTACAGGCATTTTTCTTATCATTGTTCCCTAAACAACTATTTAGATAGCATGACATTGCATTGGGTATTATAAGTAGTCTAGAGATGATTTAAATATTCAGGAGGATATGTGGAGACTACATGAAAATTCTGTGCCCTTGTGTATAAAAAGCTTAAGCATCCTCAGATTTGGGTATCTGCCTGGGGAACTAAACCAATCTCTGTAGATACTGAGGACTAGATAATTCTTTTAATGACAAACTTTACCATTGGCTACTCTTTGAAAAGGGAAAAATAGAAATTTATTATTAGCTGTCATATATTGAACAATGTACTATGTGCCTAGAACTTTTTATGTACTGTTGAGCTCATAAAACATAATAAAGCAGGTATTATTCCACATTTGCTGATTTAGAGTAAGTTCAGAGGTAAATGGCTAAAGAGTGGTGAACTAGGTATGAACTTATTTTTATCTGTGTCTTAATATAATATAAATCTGGCCTTTTGCTTTAATTTTTATTTATATAAAAATGAGGCAAGATGTTTAATGTATTTAAGAGAATACACTTTTCAAGTAATGAAAAAGTTATGTTCATCTTAGAAGGAAAAAAGCCTGTTTAAATGAAAAAGAATAAATTTTTAAATGTTCTTAAATAAATTTAGTTTTGCATGTATATAATCGTTTGAAGAAGTAAGTTTTAATGGGAATTATATTTTGAAATTGTTATATTGTATTAGTATTTTGTAACTTCTTTCCTATGAAATAAATTTTTAATGTTTAAGTATAAACATGGTTAAAATTTATTGTTTAAAATGTAGATAGATGACCCAAGTTTCAGCCCATGCTTCTTTTTACTTATTATACAATTGATAAAAACAGGCCACCACTCTGTAGTTTATTAGGATCTTTAAAACTGCATTTTTATATCAAATTGCTATAGGAGATTTACTCTTGAATTTTTAATCTGGATTTCATTATTCTTTCCTGAACTTCCCTAACGCATGGTAAATATTAAATATTAAATGTTTTGGATTATAACTGACACCCCCAGATTTTAAAAATCATATAAACACCACATTTAAAATTTTTTTGTTTTGTTTTGTTTTGCTTTTAATAGGTGGCTACAGTCAACGCCTTCCAAATGCAAGTGCTCTGGGGAAAATTTTCACTGCTTTACCACTTGGTAATCCCATTTATCAGATGCTGGAATTAAAACTAGCCATGTACATTGATTTCCCCTCACATATGAATCCTGGGATTTTGGTTACCTGTGCAGATGATATTGAACTTTATAGTATTAGAGAGTTTGAGTGTATTAGGTTTGACAAACCTGGCTTTACTGCTTTAGCTCATCCTTCGAGTTTGACTGTGGGTACCACACATGGAGTATTTGTCTTAGATTCTTTTAGTCACTTAAAACATAGAGACCTGGAATACAGATGTTGCCATCGTTTCCTTCACAAGCCCAGCATAGAAAAGATGCATCAGTTTAATGCTGTGTGTAGACCTGGAAATTTCAGGGAACAGGACTTCAGTAGGGGTGACACTGCTTATCTTCAGTTAGACTCTGAATATGTCTATACAGATAGCCTATTTTATATGGATCATAAATCAGCAAGAAAGTTACTTGCTTTTTATGAAAAAATAGGCACACTGAGCTGTGAAATAGATGCATATGGTGACTTTCTGCAGGCATTGGGACCTGGAGCAACTGAGGAGTACACCAGAAATACATCAAATGTTACTAAAGAAGAATCAGAGTTGGTAGATATGAGGCAGAAACTATTTCATCTTCTTAAAGGAACACCACTAAATGTTGTTGTTCTTAATAACTCCAAATTTTATCACATTGGAACAACTGAAGAATATTTATTTCATTTTACTTCAAATAGCAGTTTAAAATCAGAGCTTCGCTTACAATCCATAGCTTTCAGCATCCTTCCAGATATTCCACAGTGGTCTGGTAAAACATCCTGTATCATTCAAAGTATACTGAATTCAAGATGCTCTGTGGCACCTGGCTCAGTTATAGAGTATTCCAGATTGGGGCCTGATGTGTCCATTGGGGAAAACTGCATTGTTAGCAATTCTAATATCATAACAAAAACTGTCCTACCTGCATATTCTTTTGTGTGTTCCTTAAGCTTAAAGGTAAATGGACACTTAAAGTATTCAACTATGGCATTTGGAGTGCAAGACAACTTGAAAAGCAATGTTAAGACATTGTTAGATATAAACTTACTTCAATTCTTTGGAGTCTGTTTCCTGTCATGCTTAGATATTTGGAATCTGAAAGTTACAGAGGAACTATTCTGGGGAAGTAAGACAGGTCTGAGTTTGTGGACAGCTCGCATTTTTCCAGTTTGTTCTTCTTTGAGTGAGTCAGTTACAGCATCCCTAAATATGTTAAATGCTGTGAAGAACAATTCACCATTCAGTCTGAGTAGCTTTAAGCTGTTGTCCATTGAAGAAATGCTTGCTTACAAAGATGTAGAAGACATGATAGCTTATAGGGAGCAAATTTTTCTAGACATTAGTTTAAATAAAAAACAATCTTATTATTCAGAGATATCTTAAATACTATATTCTTTGCCTTTCTTTGAACAAGATTGCAGATATCAGAGTTTTCTGTATACTTTGTTTTACTATAGTGAAATACTGAAAATTGTATTGCTATAGCATAATAATAACAAAAATACAAATAAACTTTGATGGAAGAATATTCCAAGACTAAGTTCAAAAAGAGAGATTCTTTGGGATGTTTTTCACCATTTTTAAAAGATGGGTTTCTACAGCACTGATTTATTCACATAATACTCTACTAGTTTTGAAGGTGATTTTCTACCTTTAAAATTTTTCCATCTTGTTTAAACTGTGATTTCAATAAACTTTTAAGGATTATGGGCAATTCTCTTTCCAAATGTAGTCCTGTTTTTATAAGCTAATAAAATGGCATTTTACAGAGACTTTGAGTACTGCAAGGATAACATAAAAATCTATTTTTGGAAACCCATAGCTGACAAATTCATACTAAATACATCATGATTATTTTAGTTGCAAATAACTATGTGCAAAGAACTATAAAATTGTAGCTCATTTTTTATCTTATCAAAATAAAGTATATATGTATTATTTACATACTCTTGAACATGTGTTGGCATAGCTTAGAAATTTTCTCTGAAGTTCCCTACCACAGGAACACCCCACACACACATATGTATATATATAAAATTTCAGTTAACTGTAGGAAATGTGGTAGGAATAATTATTGTGATTTTACTGCTAATCATGTAATTTCACCATGGACATTACTTTCAGGGGATGAATTCAAGTATATTTGCTACATTGTAAGAACCTTTGTAAATGTCATGATGTACCCCCACCCAGCACAACAAAAAAAGAATAAAAAATCCCTCTAACACAATAGTTAAATTGCCAGGGCTGATTTTCCTTTCCATTTCTTATATTTTTGCCCACATACCAGTTGCAGTGCTGAGGCCAAAAAGTGGACAGCAGGAGTGAGGCAGAAAAATATAAAAACTGAGATAATGCAAAGATGATAAATAGCTTTAAGGAAATAAAAATTAGGCTGCAATCACAGGTTATGTGTTCCCATTTTGGAATAAGCACATAAGTGAATTGTCTTCATATCAAAGTCTAATTAGAGACAAGATTTGCCAGACTTTTGTGTTTTAAATTAAATTGGAAAAAGAACTGGTCTTTGCCAATTTTGTTTGTATATTGACATAAAAAATAACTGATAAGCTAGAACTGAGATATCTAAAACCCTCATTTATGTGCATTTTTTTCCTTTTTCCCCAAGGAAAAATAAAATATGATGTAGTTATTGTTTAACATTTATTAATTTTCTTACAGAGGGTTCAGAGGATGTTATATGTTGGTGTTCATAAATGTTCAAGACTAATTTTACCTAAAGTGCTATTAATTATAAAAATCACTATTTTATGTTTTAAGAAGAAAATACTATGAATAAAGTATGACACATTGCTTTGTTAGTTACATGAAACTGTATTTTTTGGATATCTCTTAGTTACATTTAAACGTAGATGTTTGTCATGTAACTTTGCATATACACATAAAGAAACAAAACAGTGAAATATCAACATATCCTTAGGACATTGCTGCAGCTTTACGGTCAGTCAAACTCTTCTGCAGTGCTTTCAACTCAGAATTGTTGATATCTGTATGTCCACCCAGTATCATGTTCTGTTCTCTCCATGTAACTGGGAAAGCTACATTTCCCAGAAGGCTGCATTTTCTTTTTTTTATAAATTTATTTTTATTTTTAATTGACATAACTGCACATATTTATGGGGCAGCGGTACATTTTAGTGCATGTATACAATGTATAATGCTCAGGTCAGGGTAACTAGCATTTCTGTCACCTCAGACATTTGACATTTCTTTGTGTTGTAAAACATTTAAAATCCTCTCTGCTAACAATTTTAAAATAGTTTTTTGTCAACCATAGTTATCTGTCCTATAGAACATTGGAAGTTATTCCTTCCATCTGACTCCCATTACAGGAATTAATCTACAAAATTAGCATCCTTATGCAGACACAACATGCCTTCAAAGTTTTTGTCACTGGAGATAACCTAAAATTCTAAATTCCATGACTATTTTACCCCTATCATTTCATAACTGCCCTTTTGTATTGGAAATTACAATGGTTTAGCTTGTAGAATATATTATCATTACTTGGCATTTGATGGTATCCTAATGGTATCTTGAAAGTTTGTTTATTCACAAACACCAGTTTTGGGGGGGTGGGGGGAAGGGAAGATGGGTTGTAGTTAAAGATTATACTAGTGATCTTCAAGCTTTTAAAAAATGAGATTTCTAGGCCCTGGATTTACAGACCTGGCTCTTATTCTGGATTTTACCAACTATAATTTCAGGGCAAGGTACTTAAACCTGCTTGTCTGGGTTTCACTAAAGTTAAATGAGAATAGTAATATTATTCCACTCATAGGGCTGTAGAAATAAAGTTATACATGAAATCATAATTACTTGAATGCATACAAAATGTTTGACAAGCATTTAAGATGTCATCAAAAACATACCAGATATAATAACATTAAATAGTATAAATTTTCTAGGAAATACTAACAAAAGACATTTATGGAGAAAATTATAAAACTTTATTAAAAGACATTTCAAAGGCCTAATTAAGTGGAGAGCTATAACATGTTCATGGACTGGAAGACCTAACATTATAAAGGTTACATGGGTCAAAAAATTAATCCTTAATTTCAATACAAATCAAATCAAAATTCCAGCATGCCTTACTTGATTTACAACTTGTCAGTCTACTTCTATAAATTGTATGGATGAGCAAATGACTAAAATTGCCAAGACACTCCTGAAGAAGAAAAATTTGGTAGTGACATTGGAGGTGTGATAGGATAACATCAAAATTTAGAGACAGCTTTGTTTTCACTAAGACCTTTTTTTTTTTTTTTTTTGGAACTACTGGGGTTTTAACTCAGGGCTTCACACCTGTAGGGCAGGCAGTCTACCAGTCTACCACTTGAGTCACAACCCAGCCCCTTATAAAGACCTTTGGAAAAATTGTAATAATTAAGATTGTATAGTAGTGTCACAAATTTAGCAGTGAGTCAGAAAAAAAACAGCCACAGTTACAAAGTGGACTAACAAAAGAATGTTAACAGATCAATGAGAAAAAAAGATGAGCTCTTCAGTAAATTTATAAGATGAACTTACACATAAGGAAAAATTCTTACAGTGAATTTCTACCTCAATTTTCATGAAAATCAGTTCAGGACAGCCTAGAGACAAATGTGAAAGGCAAAACTATAATCTTTTACAAGACAGTAAAGAATATCTTTGTACTTTGGGTAAAAAGTGATGCCCCTCCTCACAAGTCAACTTATCTCTAGCATTGTAAGATAATTTTCAGAAGCAGTTATTTCCAGTAGGACATGGGCAATGACTTACATTTTACAACTTACAAACTCCCCTTTCCAAAAAAGTCACTGTAAAGGTGAACAAAATCTTTATGGTTGCTTCAAACAGGAAAAGTTTACAGAAGGGATGGACATGTCACATAATGCATACAAAAGCTTTTCACAGGCCAACTCTGGAAGAAATGAACTAACAACTGCAGGATTCTCAACAGGATGATCCACAAACTATAAGCAGGAACCTTAGCTCTTTTGCACAACACCAACTTGTTATCACCATAAGAAAGCCTGAGTATCCTTACCTGACACATTTAGTTTCAGGGGTCCCAAGGCCACACTAAGACTGCTGGCTTAAACATAGTCACATTTACGCTGATGGCATCAGGGAAAGAGAAGACAAGATTTTTACTTCCCCACACTGTAAAGCCTCTGTGCCAAAGTGGCTAACGTGTGACATCAGAGAATATTTCCTGGGAACAAAGAACAATCTTCAGACTGATCAAGATGGCAACTGGGACATAGCCACAGACCACGTGAGCTCCATGAACCAGGGACTTTGCTAAGACGCTGGAGACACACATGGCTGAGGTAAAGCACCAGGGAGAGCTAAAACATCAGCACTCTGAACCCCTAGCTTGTGGAAGTCTTCTCCACACCATGATTTACTAAAAGAACAGCCTGTGCTGTCAGGAATGAGACAAGGGTGCCCACTATCCCCACTCCTTTTCAACATAGTACTGGAATTTCCTACCAGAGCAATTAGACAAGAAGAAGAAATAAAAGGAATACAAATAGATAAAGAAACTGTCAAAATATCCCTATTTGCAGATGATATGATCTACACCTTAAAGACCCAAAAAACTCTATCCAAAAACTATTAGACACCATAAACAGCTATAGCAAGGTGGAAGGATACAAAATCAACTTACAAAAATCAGTAGATTTTCTACACACCAACAATAAACAAACTGATATGGAATATATGGAAATAATTCCACTTACAATAGCCTCAAAAATAATCAAATACCTAGAAGTAAACTTAACAAAAGATGTCAATGACCTCTACAAGGAGAATTACAAACCCCTGAAGAAAGAGATTGAGGAAGACTACAGAAGATAGAAAGATCTCCCATGCTCATGGACTGGAAGAATCAACATAGTAAAAATGGCCATACTACCAAAAGCAATCTACATGTTTAATGCAATTCTCATCAAAATCTCAATGACTTTCATCACAGTGATTGAAAAATCTACCTTGAAGTTCATTTGAAAACACAAGAGACCACGAATAGCCAAGGCAATACTCAGCAAAAAGAGCAATGCTGGTGGTTTCATAATACCCAACTTCAAACTATATTACAAAGCAATAACAATAAAAACAGCATGGTACTGGCACAAAAACAGACATGATGACCAGTGGAACAGAATAGAGGACCTGGATATGAATCCACACAACAATATCCACCTTATTTTTGACAAAGGGACCAAAAATATACGATGGAGAAAAGACAGTTTCTTCAACAAATGCTGCTGAGAAAAACGGTTATCCATCTTCAAGAAACTAGAACTAGATCATGTCTATCACCCTATACTATTATCAACTCAAAATGGATTAAGGACCTTAATATCAAACCTGAAACTCTGTAGTACAGGAAAGAGCAGGAAACACTCTGGAACTAATAGGTATGGGCAAGGACTTCCTCAATAGAACTCCAGCAGCTCTGAAACTAAGAGAAAGAATGGACAAATGGGACTTCAGAAAATTAAAAAGTTTCCACGCAACAAAAAAATGGCCTCTAAACTAAAGAGAACACCCACAAGAGTGGGAGAAAATATATGCTAGCTATACATCAGAGAAAGGACTGATAACCAGAATATGCAGGGAACTTAAGACACTAAACTCTCCCAAAATCAATGAACCAATTAAAAAATGGGCAACAGAACTAAACAGAACTTTCTCAAAAGAAGAAATTCAAATGCTGAAAAAATGCACACCTCACCATCTCTAGCCATAAAGGAAATGCAAATCAAAACCACAATAAGATTCTACCTCACCCCTGTTAGAATAGCCACCATCAAAAACACCAACAATGTGTTGGCAAGGATGTGGGGAAAAAGGAACCCTCATACAGTGCTGGTGGGAATTCAAGCTGGTGCAACCACTTTGGAAAAAAATTTGGAGGCTTCTTAAAAATCTAAACATAGATCTACCATATGATCCAGCAATCCCACTCCTGGGGATATACCCAAAGTAATGTGACACAGGTTACTCCAAATGCACCTGCACACCCATGTTTATTTCAGCACTATTCACAATAGCCAAGTTATAGAAAAAACCAAGATGCCCCATTACTGATGAATGGATGAAGAAAATGTGGTACTTGTACACAATGGAATTTTACTCAGCCATGAAGAAAAATGAAATCTTATCATTTGCAAGTTAATGGATGGAACTGGAAAACATCATTCTGAGTGAGGTTAGCCTGGCTCAGAAGACCCAAAGTCATATGTTCTCCCTCAGATGTGATCTTTAGATCTAGGGCAAATACAGCAATGTTGTATGACTTGGGTTACATGACAAGGGGAGAACATATGTACGAGGTTAGATAGAAAACCCAAAACATGGAAGCATTTGATGTCCCCACTCCAGAGGAATTAATACAGAAGCCCTAAAGTGACAGAGGTCAGCACAAGAAGGGGATCAGGAGCCAGTGTAAAGATCATAGATGAATCACTCTGGGTTGTAACACATTTGTACATGGAAGCAATGCTAGGAATATCTCTGTATAGCTGTCCTTATCTCAACTAGAAGAAAATGCTATGTCTTTCTTATTATTGCTTATTTATACTCTTCAATGGAACTGGAGAAAAGCATGAGGAACAGATTCTGCCTGGAAGGGAGAGGGGAGGAGAGAGTGGGGGCAGGGACAAGAGGGAGAAATGACCCAAACAATGTATGCACATGTTAATAAATGAATTTTTTTTTAAAATCTTCAAAAACCGGCAATTCAAAAAGCTTTTTTGAGTCAGCTTCTGAGACATACTCTATTAGTGGTATTTTCCCTTTTCACAAAAGACAACAACAAAGAGTCCTGTATACTAACAACATAAAAACTAAAAACTTAAAAAAAAAAGAATCAAAATTCTACATCTTTATAAAACTTGTTTTAAAACCACAACAGTATTTCTAATAGTAGAATCACTAACAATACAGAGCTATCAAAAATGTACACTTCACTTGGCATCCCCAGGGCCTTCCTCTTTCTGTGACTGGACTGTGGAGGCATCTCAACTCTTTGCAAGGTTGTTTTCACCCTTGCCAGCATCTGCTTTGCCCTTTCTCCCTTTGGGCAGCTTCTCTCCCTTCTCTGCAAGGGACTTTTTAGGCTGGGCTCTGGTTTGGTGGGGGGCAACTTTAGCAGACAACCATGCTGATGTTCTCTGTGGCTCATCCTTAACCTTGGCTTTATCAACTTTAGCATTTCCCTTTGCCTCTCTCTTCAGCCTGGTGGTAGCAGTGCTTGGCAGGTGGCTTGCCAGTCCACCAGATGCTTCAGTCTTTCTCACACAGCTCCTGGAAAGAGTTCAGCTGGGCAAAGATGTTTGTAATACATATAACTCTGCATTTTCTATGTATGTTCAACCATAATACTGTCTGTGTTTTCTTCCAAGCTGCATACACTTTGTATTACACCTGTTCTGTAAGTTCTATTGCTAATGTTTTTCCTATTTGACAAAATCATTTTTACTTTGGCCTCAGTTTAATCATGTCCCTAAAAGATAGGTGGCTCAAACCTAAAGTCAGTGTGAGGTTTCTGATAAATTGATGACATATTATGTCAGTATGAAAATAATTGGTTATCTGTAAATCACTTTTCTGTTTAAGTTGTATTTGTGTGTGTGTGTTATTGTTTCTTTTTTCAATGTTCATCCAAGGAGAAAGTAAAACTATGTAGTATCCACATACTAAAAACTGGAGTATTTAGCATTTACTAATTTACTTGCAGAACTTTCAGAGGATGTTATGTGTTTTCATTCATTAAATGTTCAATATTGTATTTACCTAATCTTAATTTTCATCATAATCCTGCATAATGCATGGATTCTGGTTGAAAGTTTATCTGTTCAAAACATTTGTCATTGTCTTTTGCCTTGAGACATATTGCCTGGTGTATAATATCAGTACCACACATGTATGATCAACAGTGCTCCTAACTCAACTGAAGTCATAATCACATGCACAACTATGATCAAGTTCACATATGAGCAAGTAATAACTTCCTAAACTGTTGCTACATGGCTAATACTTGTTACAAAGCATTATCACTTGCAAGACATTCTATTTTCAGAGATGTGGAAATGTAGAAAAAGATGAATTAGGAAATTATTTTAACTGAAGCATTTTATTTAAATGACTGAGAAAAACAAAAACAAGCCACTCTCAACTTTGACCCCTCCAGTGTAGTGTACATGATGATAAGAGGGAAAAATGTTTTCATAGGAAGTGAGTAAGTTTTGTGAGATTGACAAGTTTTAGACTTTTCATTTAGCCTCTCCACAAAACGATTCATACTTTTTTCTTTCCTAAATTTTATCAGCAATAAAAAGGCCTGCATGTATAAATACAAAACATTTCTTCTTGATTAATAATTTTTATTTTATAAAATCAGAGCTCTTAAATCATATACCCTGAGATTTATAAGGGACTTCTATTACTTGTAAGTAATCATATTCCATAAACATTGGTGACCTAATGATTAACAATGACTCTAGAAGGGTGTGAGAATAATGCATCATTTGCTAATCTACTTTCAGCATTTATTCTCTAAACAAAACAGAGTATGTATCAGTGTATACTGAGGTGAAAAGAAGCTGTAGAAATCTAAGTGATACACTGAAAATGGCAGAGATTTGATGGCACAAATCCAGAATTAACTCCTGCAACCTGTGAACTGTTCATCTTCTGTAACTACTATTTCCAATTGTATATTAGGATTACCAACTTTAGCAACAAAGCCCAAATCAGAATTTTTCTTGCTGTAATTTGTATGCCTGGCTGCCTCATGCAACGATTAAGTATGTCACATAAAATCAGAGACAGTATTCACATGT
The DNA here is from genome assembly GCF_047511655.1 of Castor canadensis. Lineage (NCBI taxonomy): Eukaryota > Metazoa > Chordata > Mammalia > Rodentia > Castoridae > Castor > Castor canadensis. The sequence goes on along the minus strand of NC_133392.1, from coordinate 100,953,284 downwards.
ACACCATGGCACCCTCTGCCCTCAAGCAATTTGTAAGCCCAGAATTAAAGCATTTCATACTTGTCTAGCAGAATTAAGGTAGAACACAAAGGAAAAATAAACACATTAAAATGTTATTCATATGCTTAAAGCTATCCAATTACAGATGTTTTTGTTGTTCAGTTAAAACTAAGTGTTCATCTAAGCCAAGAACTAAATTATTCTTACCAAAGAAAGATCTTTTAAGTTTACTTAGTATAAGAGAAATAATTGGAACAACCATTATCTGCTTCAGTTAACTTGAATTTCTATACTTCTAAAATTTTGTTCAGGCAAAGTTAATTTCTATTGAGGTTGAAGAGCACAACTTCTATTTTTTACACTTAGTGAAATTATATTATTAATATTCCTTGTATTGAACTTCATAGTGGTTATTTTGCATTTTCTTTCTCCATCGATGTGCTAAGACCTGTGTAACATACTAATGTTCATATTCCCATTTGTGCATATGCAAAAAAATTTCTAATTACATTTTTATATATAGTGAAAGGCAAGATACAGCACTCTGGTTGGAGAGTAACTCTTCTGTCCTTAGCAGAGTTATGTGTATGAGCTATGGTAAACCTTACTTGCCAAGTTGTTCAAATGTGGCATTTTGACTGTATTGCCATAAAGTAAAAAATTTTAAACCAGAGTAAAAGTTAAGATAAAGGAATAGACAAAACAGTCCAGATTCCTTACTGTATTGATATATGGAAGATTAGAGATAAAGGAAGAAGATACTTGTGAATAATATCTTATCGTCTATCTGTAGAGCGACATGATTGCTGACACATGTGTCTAAAGATTCTCCTCTCAAGGACTTTACTATCCATGCAAGTAAGCAATTGAAGCTAACAGAGTTAATATTTCCTTCTGAGCTGGTTGGGCCACTAGTCTATCTTTGAAGCCTCTGGGTATAAGGATCTCTTAGCTATCCAAAGTATAAATTTCAACCATTCAAACAGAGAAATTCATTTCTGATTGCCACAGACTAGTGCAATCCACCTGCTAGTGTCATTTCCCAGCTATCTGTGCCATAACATATCCTTAAATTGTGCTTTGATGCATTGCTGAAACAATCTAAACTAATGTCTGTATTCTTTGGGACACTATTTGATGATGTGTTACTGATCTTCTTGTTAAATTCCCAGTTGCCTTAAAGGCCTTTAAAGTCTTTGCTATATAACCAACACTTTGTGACTAAGTAATCTGCACATGTGAATGGCTTTTTTCTTTTTATTCACCTGTATCCTCTCTTTTCTCTCTGCATAGCATTTGGATGGTTCAAGCTAGTTTTAATTTACTACCTCCTTTTAGGAGGCAGTCACATTACCCAGGAAAGAATTAAAGCATTTACATCTTGAGGCAAAAAGTCTTTTAAAACACAACTCTGTTGAAATCAAGTAAGTGCTCATTTCATTTGGAGTTTGAGAAACGTCGCATGGCTCAATGAAGTTTTACATGATTGGTTTCTTTCCTATTATTTTTAGCCTTGGGGTTTGAGAAAGTAAATTATAACCACCAATATGCTTTTCTTCAGAGAAGTTTCAAACATTCGTAGTAAAAACTAGACCTTGAGAACTAAGACTACAAAAAATAATGACTACAATGAGTGGCCCAAGTCCAAATTTTAAATGTACAGGCACACTGACAAGGACATAATTTAACTTATAAATACACTAATTATGTTTCACTGGAATCGATTTTAATGAAATTTAGAAAGAAATATCATCAGTCATTATAATTGGCTAAAGTTCATAGAACTTCTAGTTAACTATTATCCAGTCAAATCAAGAACCATTTATGGAACCTGGTCTGTGAGAGGGAGGGAGAAAGCAGATTTTCAGCAAAACTTTTTTTAATTCTTACAATTGCTAATGTTTAAACACAAAAGAAATATTTGCCATGATTTGCAGAAGAGAACTAACCCAACTTGTGAGATTATCCATATTTCTTCAATCTTATCTGTAAGTCTTTCTAGACTATAAACATGCTGTAATTTCCCATAATATAAAAATAAATAAGCAACAACAAAAACTAGCTACCTTTAGTCATATTATTTCATCAGAATACAATTTATTTTATGTATTTCATTGACAACATTTTTTAAGTTGTCTGTATTAACTGTCATAATATAGCCAACATTGAATTCTAGATTTGGACACTTACTTGCCTGCCTCCCTCACTGGAAAATCTTAAATAGGCATTTGCATTTAGAGAACTCTCATCTTCACCTTATCAATCCTCATGATCTTTGCTGTCTAGGCAAATTACCCAGCCATCTTCCACATTACTCAAGCCATAAACCTAGAAATCATATGACTGCTCAAATACTTCCCCATATGTACTTCATCCAATTTTACAGCAAGTGTAGTCTGTATGTGGAAAACACAACCAAAATCAAATGTTTTCTCAACTATAACTGAGCTACTACTGTTACCTGAAGTAATGCAAAATATATAGAGTAAAAATAACGAACTATTATTTGACTTTTATAATTTTGCATGGAGGCATAGAGATTACAAATGAAAGATATTTAAAAAAATTGACACTGAGTTGTGTTGAGAGGAAAAGGAATATTGGGGCCCTCTCAACCTAGCCTCATTGACTGAATCTGCCTTTTAGGATTCGTGCTACTTTCTAACATTCTACAATTTCTTTATTCTGTGAAGTTTTGCCTGGTGAAAGTCTGTAATCTCTTTGCTATACAATGGGCTTTTGCCATTTTCATATTGACTATGTATAATAATGTGTTCACTGGAATTTGTTTCCTTTTTAGATATAATAAACATGATTTGACATCCATAGATGTCAAAAACTTCTCCCAAATATCTGTGAAATTCCTGGAGATTATATATCTTCACAATCACCTTTAGTTGTAAGCTTCCATTTCTAGTGAGTTACTTCTTTGGTGGCTTACATTTAATTTTCTCACAATTCTATGAGTTGAATACTTGTTTTTTTTATGTGAGTCTCAAACTTTTTCTCTTTCCCAAACCTACTGTATCACATTATCTTCACAAGAAAAAAAGATCCTTCTCATACAAATTATGTGTGCAGCAAATTTCTCTGTACAGTTGAGGCTATGGAAAAATGTGGTAGGAGAGATAAGAAGGATATATACATGAGAAATGAAGACACAACATTGAATAATAATTGTTCTTAGAAATCAATCCTTTGCCAACCTCATCACCAAGAATTTATTCGTTGCCTATTTTATTGCAATCCTAAATCATCTCTTTGACAACTCTTTTTCTCTTCCCTTGATTAACCCCTCCTCCTCACTAACAAGGAACATTTTGTCTAGAATATCTCTAAGAATTTGCATTGTTCTCATAGTGAGAGATTTCCCAATTTGCTCTCTCAAGACACTATTACCAACACCAGGCTGATCTTCATTTATCCAGACATATCAAGGCACTCAACAGAATAAAAGAACTTTTCATTTCCAAGATCCACCTTCTTTTAGCTACCTATTGCATAACTCTTTTCTTTAACTTTGAAAGCTGAGTGTAAGGGTGACTAGTGCAACAAAAGTATTCCTGCTAGTAGTGGTTATCTTGTCACATATCACTATTACAACTCTTTTATAGATAATAGCCTCTATTGTTTATTATTGGATGAAAATTTCCATGGTGATAGGATGATTTTAAGCTGAACTTAAAGGTACTATGAATATGAACAGGATCATACAAAGAGAATTTTAGACTACAAAAACTGTGAAAGTTTACTCTTATCAACTGAGTTTTAGGCAGTTTATTGCCTATCCCTATAATGCTAGAAATGCCATAAGGCTCTGTATTCTTTTCTCTGTTCTTTGCTACAGGGCAGGGATTGGATGAGACTTACTACTGAAATTACTTGTAGTTATGATCACGTAACTCCTGAGTTTGCTTATTCTCCAATGTGAAGTATATTTTTTTAATTTTCCAAAACACCATAATTTAACAGTAATTTCCAAAATTTGTGATAATTTCTTTGTTACATTCCATACTTAGGAAAAGGATACCATGTCAGCAATTCTCTATTCTTTCTCATGTATCTTTGCTTTCTGCCTCTACAAAATAATTCTTATCAGGGCACAAATATTCTAGTATTTATGACTTCCTCAATAGAGCACAAGTGGCTCAGCAACTAAGAGAAAAGATTGACAAATGAGACTACATGAAGTTAAAAAGCTTCTGCACAAGAAAAGAAATGGTCTGTAACTTGAAGAAACTGCCCACAGAGTGGGAGAAAATCTTTGCCAGTATACAGCTGACAAGGGACTGATAACCAGAACATACAGGAAGTTCAAAAACTGAATTCCCCAAAATTCAATGACCCAATGAAGAAATGGGCAAAAGAACTTGAACAGAGCTTACTCAAAGAAAGAAGTCCAAATGGCTAAAAAACACATGAAGAAATGCTCAACATCTCTGGCCATAAAGTAAATGCAAATCAAAACCACATTAAGATCCACCTCATTGCTGTTACCATCCAGAACACTACCAACAACAAATGCTGGAGAGAGTGTGGAGAAAAAGGAAACCTCATACACTGCTGGCGGGAATGTAAATTAGTAAAACCACTATGGAAAACAGTATAGAAACTCCTCAAAAAACTAAAAATAGAACTTTCATATGATCTAGCAATTCCACTCTTAGGGATATACCCAAAGGATTGTAAGTCAGGTTATAACAAAGGCATCTGCACATCCATGTTTATTGCAACACTATTCACAACAGCTAAGCTTTGGAAACAAACAGCCAAGATGCCTACTACTTACAAATAGATTAAGAAAATGGGGTACTTATATACAATCGAATTCTATTCAGCCACAAAGAAGAATGAAATTTTGTCTTTTGCAGGTAAATAGATGGAACTGGAGAACATCATCTTGCATAAAGTTAACCAGGTTCAGAAGGCCAAAAGTCAAATGTTTTCTCTCATATGTGGAATATAGACCTAATATAAATACAGCAATATTGTGAAAAATAGGTCACGTTAAGGGGAGGTCACATACGAGAAGGGGAGGGTTAAAGAAGAAAGTTAAGAAGGTGAATAAGGTTGACGTACTCTATACAAGAGTGAGATAGAATTTTTAAATTGTTTGAAACAATTTAAAATAAGAAAAAGAAAGGAACTAAAGTAGAAAGAAGAAGAAAGAAAAATAGAGGACAAGAACCAAATCAGGCTATAATACATATATATGTGGAAGTGCTACAAGGAAATTCCCTGTATGGAAATTCTTAAACAAGCAAAAATGTCATTTCTTTTTCCTTTCTTTTCCAAAATCAGGGAACAGGAGGGAAGAACAGACACTGCCTGGTTGAGGGTGGGGTGGTTGATACCAGTAGGAGAAGAGAGGAGGTTGGAAAAAGGTGTATGAGGGTAAATATGGTGCAAATACTGCATACACATCAATATAAACTGAAAAAAAGATACCTGTTGAAACTATTTCTTGAGTAGGGGGAGGGAAGGATAAAAGAGAATGGTGGAAAGGGCGAATTCAAGCATGATATATTTGATATATTGTAAGAACCTTTGTAAATGCTACAATGTACCCCTACCCAGCACAATAAAATAAAGTAAAAAATAAAAAAGACCACCCTCAAATATTCTATTTTTTCAACTAACCACCAACAAAGATTTTTCCTTATTCTACTTCCTTCAGCACTATTTCTTTTATTTATCTGCTCCCTTTATAGTAAAACTCCTGGAATAAATTATCTGTACTCCCTCATTCACTCTTCAACCCATTCTAGACTATTAGTCCCTCTTCATCACCATCATCTGAAGATTCTCAGTACTCACCATCTTACTAAGTATTCACTATTCACATTGACATCTTCATGTCTTTTCAGAAGCATTTGTCATTATTAGTTACTACTCTGAGACATAAATTCTTAGTTGACTTCAAGTTATTCCATGCTACTTAACTTATTGGTTACTATGTTTAAGTCTCTTTATCTGATTCTTCCTCACCATTCTTCTTCATGTCACTGAAAGGGAATAGGTCTTTGTATTTAGATTTCTGTATCATTGTTCATTTCTGTCATAGCACCCATGTACTATCATTCCTCAAATCTATATTTCTAATTGTCAATGTACAACTTTAAAGTTTAAAAATACAATTTTATAACTTATGTGCAAATGCCAAATTTTATTTAATTAATTCATAAGGAAAACGGTAGGGTAATGAAGTTGTTCCAGATCTTATGAGGGAGAAATTTTTTATTAAGTTTTACAAGAAATTTGTTCAATAAAACAGTAGGTTGCCTTGTGAGATTATAAGCTTCTTAATACCAAGAGAGACTAGAAAGGGGCTTAATACCAGGAATGACTGAAGCAATGTGACTGGAAAACAATTTACCAATACTTTTCCTAACAAGCTTTTCTTTTCGGTCAGAAATAGGATTACATAATGACTATAAGTCAGATCTACTGAAAGTAGAATCTAAGATGGAGTTTTTAAATATTAGAATGCAGCATAGTTCTCAAGGATTAATACTTGTCATTGGGATTAATACTACACAAGGAAGATGCTGTGCAGAATTGAACAAAAGAGAAGTCAAGCTGAGATGCAAACCTAATGACAGCCTTAATTGACTAATCTCAAGAGGAAAACTTGTGCTAGAATCACACTTTAATATCGAACCTGAATGGCCAGGATTTATGTGGCACATTCATATTTGATATGGTCACTAAGAAAGGAGTAACTTCGATAAGTTAGCTGTTTGTGACTGAGGCAATCTTGGAATGGGGCTGGAAGCTTGCAATAGCTAAGGTAGCAAGCCCTTCATTGAAGGAGGATCTGGACCCATATCACAGTGTCCACCATGGCAACATGTAAAGTTCAATGCAACACCAAGATTTTCCTTTTACAAGAAACTATTTTAATAAAGCATGTTCTATTTCAAGATGAATTATGATGACTTTCAAACTAATCATGCAATATTGTAAATACTTAAAAGTTGACTCAATCCATAATAAAAGAAAGAAACTATATTTTAGTAGATGTGTCAATCATTGATTTACAGAAGAAAATTTTTATAATACTGTTACAAATCTACATGATAATCTCTAGTGCCAGATTTTACTGTTGACTAGCTAAAAAGCTAAAATATTCATAAATTCACATGAAGCCAGATGGCTTCCCTCTGAATATGCATTTGAATGATTTCTGTACATTATTTATTCCAAGAAGTGAACAAAATATACTATCATCATAGCACAGACTACTAATAAGTTTGTTTAAGGAATCAAGGAATAACAGGTGTACAATGCTAACTATATTTTGCATTGAACCTTGATTCCATGTATATTTTAGAATTTCAGCAAAATCAAAATAGTGCTTTATTAGTCTCTGAAATATCCAGAAATGAGGAGATGTTTGAGAAAAAATAGAGTTTAACTTTGAAGACATGGTTTTTAATTAATTTCTACCCAAAATTTTAATAGTTAAAATTTTAATTTTTATCTGGCAAAGTGGCTCAAATGGTAGAGTGCCTGCTTTGTAAGTGTGAGGGCCTAAGCTCAAACCCTGTATTTGAATATGTATACAAATTTTCTTAGGTCTCTAAAAATTCAAATGTATAACACTTAAAGTATTATCCATTTTTATTAAGTTGTTATTTTTGAAAATGTGTGTGTATATATATATATATATATTTTTTTTTTTTCTTTTCCAGGTGGAAATCACAGATGTCAATTTAAAATAAAAACATAGTTTAGTCACTGAAAGTATTTTCATGAAGATATGTGGGGATAGATGAAATGATAATTTCTAATTTAATTTTTTTTAATTCATAGAGGTTTCCTTTCATTTACATCTGCTATGTCCCTTCTTACATTTTCTCATTCTCTGGAAATATATTTACATTGGTAACTATCTTCTAAACCGGTGTTTTCTAAACTACAACTGGTAATTCCATCACCTGAAGTTCACTTGGGCCTGTTTTTGATGCTTATTTTTCAGCCCATGTTGCCAAACTTTCTTGAATGTCTGATTATCTTTACTTATTGGTCATTGTCCTTGGTAAATCAGCTTCTAGAGCTTGATGGCCTGAAATGAACGCACTATCCTACAGAGGCTTCACATTTGCTTCCGTTAGGAAACTACAGAGACCTGCCAGACTCTTTATAACCGAAAGGCAAATCTGTAATGAGCATGTTTACCGCCAAGTTTCTCAAGAACAGTATTTGGCTATTTTTTCTTCTGCTCTGCTCAACACAACATAGATTGCTCAACAATTTGCATTGTTGGGGATAAAGGATGACAGATTTACTCCTAGTTGATCCTTATCTGAAAGCATATTTTTAGGGAGTTTCAGCTGAATAAGTAATTTTCCTCCCTAAAAATCCTCAACCTGAAAGAACCCTGGACCACCCTCTGAGGAGATTCTAATTCCAAATATGTGCTTTTGGCAAATGCCTTAGGGCAAAAACTTACTCCACTTATTTTTCTGAGTTGAAGTTTTCTCCTAAAATTATTTATATATGCAACTTTATTGCTTTTAGATCATTGATGTTTGGTAGTTAATATAATTTTTATATTTTTGGCACTTAAAATCAGTCCATGATTCTCATTCATATGAAACATTAACTATAATTCTGTACTATTTTATTGACTTATTATCCAGCCTTTTCCTTAGTAGTGATATATTTTATTATTAGAGGAGGAGGTATATTAGTGAAGGGAATAGTACTAGTAAATGATATGTTATTACAATGGATGTTATGGCCGTAGAACATAATGAACATGAAAACGCTAAATTTATGAAGAGAGAAAAGAATAAAAGAAATAAGGTAAACATCTGGACCCTAAACCCTTTGAGTCCATGCCAAACAAACTACTTGATAAACAGCCCAGAATCTACCACAATACCAAGTATAGAGATGATAAATCACAATAAGTATTTTCCAGAAGAAATTAGAGTTATCATAAATAGGAAAAATATGATCAGTGTATATTTTGTAAAATAGGATATGAATCTATATAAGTCCTTCAAAAGTAAGATCAACATTTGGAATAGATAAATAATATTGTACCCTCTGTGACTTAAAATAATCACATCAAATCTTAATTATGTGTCAGTTTTTGATAGACATGGGAGCTATTTCAGTGTTCTTCCTTATTGGCTGATGATGAGACAGAAAAACTGGCATTACTTTGTGACTAGAGCTATATTAAAGAGAGTATATAGGGTATTATTGGAGCAGTAAGCTCCTGACAGAAGCTTCCTGATTGAAAAAAGATTTCCCTGGAAGTGGCCTTTCCCCTGAAACTTAAAGGAAGAATACGAATTGGCCTATTTTTGTTTGTTGTAGGAAACTGGAGAAGAGAGAATGAGAAGTAGAGTGTATTTTGTTAGTAAGAGTAGCATTTATGAAGATTGGAAGGAGAGAATGCCTGATGCATTGTAAGGCTATGAAGAACATTGTTGGAAATTATACCCCTAACTAAATTAAGATCAAAAATCTCTTTCAGAGTGATGGGAGTAGCAGTCTCAGTGTTTAGTGAATGTTAAGGAATAGGGAAGCAATAAAAAAATCTCCAAAAACCCAGTCTCCCCACAGATCATTTCCCGGTAAAACACTATTAAGGAAAAACTATTAAGGATAGCTTTGCTAAACCATAAGCTGTGCATATTTCACTACATAGAACTGAATCAAATCTAGAAAACAGAAATTTCACAAGAGAGTTAACATGGTACAAATATTAAGCAGAAACTTACTGTGAACCTGATAATAAAGTTGGATCAGATTTCAAAACTTTAGTATTTAATATTCTATTTTAAACACATATTGCTAGAAAATGTTTTTGTTTAGATGTGAATAGTTATAATTTATCTTTACTAGAGTTTATCATCTATACTGAACTGTAAATTTCATATGCAAGTGGCTTTTTTAATGATATGAAAATGACACCATGTATTATATTATTTTATCGACCTGATTTAAAAGGCTAGACAAATGTGTTTATGTACTTAGCTATACAGCATAACCCTTTTTCTTTCTAACATCAGCAATAACTAGACTACTTACATAAATGCACATTGGATGACCCATGGTCTCACATTAGTCAGCCATTAGCTAAAACAATAAAACAACCTGCCAAGGTTTTTCAGTGAATGAAAACAAACTATAATTTTCTAGTGACGTATAAAGCTCAACAAAGGACAATACATAAAAATTTGACATTATTTTTGCTGTGATCACTGTGATCTGCGTAATGCCAAAGTCAAAATAGACAAACACCATGTACACTAGGCAATGTGAATCTCAAGTGGTTTGATACAAGTTATTAGAAAATTTTTCAAAATTGAAAGAAAGATAAGAAAAATCTTGCAAATTGGTGAACATATGCTGCCTATCAATTAGGATATCTAGGAAAGTTTAATGAAATTATTAAAAGGGCATTTAGGGAATATGGACAATTGTTCTTTGTACCCAGAACAAATATATTTCCTAATCCATTTCTTTATTTGCAAGAAAAGATTTCTTCCTTTGAGCTTTCTTTCAGGATAATGAAGGAGGTGTCTAGATTACATCTCCAATGTAATCTCAATAGATGTTCAACAAGACACACGTGATGTTCTTCTTTATAAAATGGTGGCCTCTGTTTAAATCAGTCACTTTCCTAAGTGCACCATGAATTTACATATAGTTCACATGTTCGTCTCACTCACAAAACGCAGGTTTATGCTAGTCCCCACGTTGCTCTCTCTTCCCAATAATTATGGTCTTAACTTTTCTAAGCTCTCTTAGTTTAACTGTTTTTTCCTTGAGAAACTTTTTTCTTTACTGTTCATATTTTATACCACTGCTGCCACTTTATGTATAATTTCTCTGTCATTTGGTATTTATGACTTTGCCTAACTTAGCCTCATCAATATTTAGTCTAAAGAAATCCAGAATGAAATTTAAATTACTTTGGAGCCATCAGTTTTGTTTAATTTGTTTTACTGCGCAGAGCAATAATAGAGATTTTAATGAACATCATCTTAATAATTTCTCTGAATCCTCTGAAGTGATATAATGATCTAAACTGTGTCCAAGTTCTCAATTTATCATATGCTGGAGAGTAAGTAGTTATTTCTTTGTCCTCTGACAAAAATTTTAAAAGCTTCACAAGTAGCAAGAACTATTTCAAGTCATTCCACATTCAAAAATCCTTCTATAGCCAGCCCATTTTTACCCTCTCCTCTTCTTAACTTATATAGCATGCTTTGGGCAACAATCAATTTACATGCATCAAAACTATTTTATAGAGTAAGTTAGATTATCAAATACTAAATTAGGTTATAGAGTCTGCAGTCAGGGTCTCTGGAGTACTGTGTACAGCCTGCTTATTTTATGGACAAGCTACATATAGATTACTTCTTTTAGAACTTGGATTTTTAAAATTCTCATTCAAGGGCCTAACACCAGCAGATTATGATTTAATAGATAATGAGTAGATTCCAGTAATTGTAGTTTTAAAAGTTTCCTGAAAAGTCTGTTTTGTAAACAATTATTAGGATATTAAATACTTTTTGTAAATAACTGGTACCATTAATCCACACTTCAAACAGCTTTTAAGGAGTACGTAAATGTTTAAGATGAAGATGAGAAAAATGAAAAGATTTAAAATTCTTTGGAATTTAGTCTGCAGAACTGGCAACAAATACATTTATATTCACTTCACCTCTTTTTCAGACCTTAGCAATATTTCTCTTACTGAAGGGATTGAATTTATTCAATTCAATTGATTCAATCCAATTCAGTTTGGTTAGATTTACTTTGATTCAATTCAATCAAAAACAATAAAATTTATATCAATATCTGTCACGCATTGTACTAGGCTGTTTTGAATGCAAAGATCCTTGCTTTCAAGCAGCTCACAGACTAGTAGGAAAGATAAAACATCAATCCTATCTTCAGCAGTAAGTAGTTTAATAGAAGTTAGTGTTATAGTCAGAGAATTTACTTAGAGCATGCCTTAGAAGTGTTGTTTAACTTTCTTCCCTGTTCCTTTTATGTGTATAGTCTATACATAGTTTGTATCCATAAAATGTATGCAGATGTATGGGTATATAATGTACACATACATAAATGTATATGTTTGTATACACACATATATACATACATATGTGGGTGTTTGTGTGTGTGTGTGTGTCCAAGGAGGATTTCAGAAATATAATGATGGAGTTAATTTTTGAAAACCTCATGTGACAACATGCACTCATCTCTCACTCTGATATACCTAAAACCCACACAAATTTCAAATACCTTAAATCACATTATATAAATTCCATCACTCTTCTCTAGATGCATATGTGAACTTGAAGAATATGGGGAATAGTTTTGGGTAACTATTCATATAATCAGACCTAGACCCAAATTTAGGAAATTCTGGGTAGTCATTAGAAAGAAAATGATAGCATATAGTGAGCTAGTTTCAAGAATCAGGCTCAAGATTTGGAATTCAAATCCACTCTACTGTGACTTTAAAAAACTAGGTATCAGGTACACCCATATGGGAAGTGACTTTTCATCATTTGCTTAGGACATCAAGAAGTGATCTTAAATGTCATGTTTAGTGTTATGGGATACCTGGGATCCTTGAGGAATGTGTAGGCATTTCTAATTCTTTTGGATGTGCAATGTCCTCCACTCTATAACTCCAAACTTCTTCACTAGTCATTGTTAAAGTTTTTTAGACAGAGCATGAATCCATTAATTCATATCTTTTCTTTCCCATTAATGAGCCAATTAATTAACAATGGTGGGCTCAAGGGACAAAGCAGGGAAGAAGATACAATAGGATCAACAAGCAGAAAGTGGTCATAAATGGTTTGTGAAGTTAGTAAAGACTCCTTAGAGGTGCTAATATCTAAATTGAGTCCTGAAGTAGGAATATGACTTACCTTGAGATAAGAGAAAATACAGTAGAGGCAGTTACTCCTCACCTTATCAGACTGGAAAAAAACAATAAAGGCTTGTTTCCAAATTCAGCGGTAGTTTATGAAAACAGCTTACCATAAAAATAAAGGGTTCTGAAATTTACAATGATTATTATTTACTCTACATAATCCATACTAAAGAAAGTAAGTAAAGTTGAAAGGAAAACATAATGTAACTTTCACATATTCTAGTTGAAAATGTAAATTACTTGCTATAACAAATCTTCTAAATTTTTTTATATTTTATTTTTATTATTGTTGTACTAGGAGTATATTGAGATATTTATAAAACTTCTTATAATATATCAAAGTTAAATTCATCCCCTTCATTATTCTTCTTTATCCCCCTCACCACATTCCTGAAATAGTATCAACAGATCTCATTTTTCCATTAACATACATGTGTACTGAATATTTTCATAATATTCATTCTCTAATCTGGTTTCCTTATATGTACTCAATCCCCCAGAAAGGATCTGTTTTCCTGTTTTGCCTTCCCATTCTCAGCTTTTGCAAAAAAATAAAAATTAAAAAATGGTACTTTTGTTTGTTTAAGATAGCTATAAAGGTTATTTCATTGTAACATTTCCATGTACATATGTGTTGAAACCCAGTTTGGCTGATCCCCTCGATTTTTCTCCTTTCTACCTTAGTACCCTTCTCATGGTAGTTTCAGCAGGTTTAATAATTCTATATTCATTCTTGTACAGGAAGTACATCAATCATATTCAACTTCTTAACTACCTTCTTTTACATGCCCTCTCTCATATGTGACCTCCCCTTAGGGTAACCTGTTTTTCATAATACTGCTTGTATTAATAGTGGGTCAATATTCTGCATATAAGAGAAAACATAACTTTGGGTTTTTTGAGCCTGATTAACTTCACTTAAGATGTTCTTCAGTTCCATCCATCTACTGCAAATGACAAAATTTCATTCTTCTTTAAGGCTGAATAAAATTTCATTGTATAAATACCACATTTTCTTAATCCATTCATCAGTAGTGAGACATCTTGACTGTTTCCATAGCTTAGTTATTGTGAATAATGCTGCAATAAACATGGGTGTGCGGGTGCCTTAATTATAACTTGATTTTTAGGTGTGGTATTTGTGGATCATATGGCAGTTCTATTTTTAGTTTTTTGAGAAGCCTCCATACTGTTTTACCTAGTGGTTATGCTAATTTATATTCCCACCAAGAGTGTATGAGTGTTCCTTTTTCCCCTCATCCTCATTAGCATTTGCTATTGCTTGTGTTCTTGATAATAGTCATTCTAACAGGAGTGAGGAGGAATCTTGGTTTTGATTTTCAGTTCTTTTATGGCTAGAGATGTTGAGCATTTCTTCATGTGTTTTTTTGGCCATTTGGACTTCTTCCTTTGAACTAGCTATTCAGTTCATTTGCCCATTTTTTTATTGGGTCACTGATTCTTTGGAAATTTAGTTTTTTGAGCTCCCTGTATATTCTGGTTATCCCTTGTCGGATACAGAGCTAGAGAAAGATTTTCTCCCACTCTGTGGACTGCCTCTTCAATGTGCTGACCATTTCATTTGTTGTAAAGAGGCTTTTCAATTTCATTTACTCACCTTTGTCAATCATTTCTCTTAGTTGCTTAGTCTTTTGAATTCTGTTTAGAAAGTCATTGCTTATGCCTATTTATTTCAGTGTATGCCCTGCTCTTTCCCACTCTAGCTTCAGTTTCAGGTCTAATATATGTTAAGGTCTTTAATCCACTTTGAGTTGATACTTGTTCAGGGTGAAAGACATGGATCTAGTTTCAGTGTTCTGCATGCAGAAACCAGTTTTCCAAGCAACATTTGTTAAAGAGGCTAACTTTTCTCCATCATATGTTTTGGGTACCTTTGTCAAAAATCAGGTGGGCATAGCTGCGTGGATTCATATCTGGATCTTCTACTCTGTACCACTGACTTTCGTGTCTGTTTTGTCCCATACCATGCTGTTTTTCTTGCTGTGGCTCTGTCGTACAGTTTGAAATCAGGTATAGTGAAACCACCAGAGTTGCTCTTTTTTTTTTCAGCATTGCCTTAGTTATTCAGAGTCTTTTTTTTTTTATTCATATGTGCATACAAGGCTTGGGTCATTTCTCCTCCCTGCCCCCTCCTTCTCCCCCCTACCCCTTCAATACCCAACAGAAACTATTTTGCCCTTATTTCTAATTTTGCTGTAGAGAGAGTATAAGCAATAATAGGAAGGAACAAGGGTTTTTGCTGGTTGAGATAAGAATAGCTATACAGGGAGTTGACTCACATTAATTTCCTGTGCATGTGTGTTACCTTCTAGGTTAATTCTTTTTGATCTAACCTTTTCTCTAGTTCCTAGTCCCCTTTTCCTATGGCCTCAGTTGCTTTTAAGGTATCTGCTTTAGTTTCTCTGCATTAAGGGCAACAAATGCTAGCTAATTTTTTAGGTGTCTTACCTATCCTCACTCTTCCCTTGTGTGCTCTCACTTTTATCATGTGCTCAAAGTTCAATCCCATTGTTGTGTTTGCCCTTGATCTAATGTCCACATATGAGGGAGAACATACGATTTTTGGTCTTTTGGGCCAGGCTAACCTCACTCAGAATGATGTTCTCCAATTCCATCCATTTACCAGCGAATGATAACATTTCGTTCTTCTTCATGGCTGCATAAAATTCCATTGTGTATAGATACCACATTTTCTTAACCCATTCATCAGTGGTGGGGCATCTGGCTGTTTCCATAACTTGGCTATTGTGAATAGTGCCGCAATAAACATGGGTGTGCAGGTGCCTCTGGAGTAATCTGTGTCACAGTCTTTTGGGTATATCCCCAAGAGTGGTATTGCTGGATCAAATGGTAGATCAATGTCTAGCTTTTTAAGTAGCCTCCAAATTTTTTTCCAGAGTGGTTGTACTAGTTTACATTCCCACCAACAGTGTAAGAGGGTTCCTTTTTCCCTGCATCCTTGCCAACACCTGTTGTTGGTGGTGTTGCTAATGATGGCTATTCTAACAGGGGTGAGGTGGAATCTTGGTGTGGTTTTAATTTGCATTTCCTTTATTGCTAGAGATGGTGAGCATTTTTTCATGTGTTTTCTGGCCATTTGAATTTCTTCTTTTGAGAAAGTTCTGTTTAGTTCACTTGCCCATTTCTTTATTGGTTCATTAGTTTTGGGAGAATTTAGTTTTTCAAGTTCCCTATATATTCTGGTTATCAGTCCTTTGCCTTATGTGTAGCTGGCAAATATTTTCTCCCACTCTGTGGGTGTTCTCTTCAGTTTAGAGACCATTTCTTTTGATGAACAGAAGCTTTTTAGTTTTATGAGATCCCATTTACCTATGCTATCTCTTAGTTGCTTTGCTGCTGGGGTTTCATTGAGAAAGTTCTTACCTATACCTACTAACTCCAGAATAGTTCCTACTCTTTCCTGTATCAACTTTAGAGTTTGTGGTCTGATATTAAGATCTTTGATCCATTTTGAGTTAATATTGGTATAGGGTGATATACATGGATCTAGTTTCAGTTTTTTGCAGACTGCTAACCTGTTTTCCCAGCAGTTTTTGTTGAAGAGGCTGCTATTTCTCCATCTTGTATTTTTAGCTCCTTTGTCAAAGACAAGTTGGTTATAGTTGTGTGGTTTCATATCTGGGTCCTCTATTCTGTTCCACTGGTCTTCATGTCTGTTTTTGTGCCAGTACCATGCTGTTTTTATTGTTATTGCTTTGTAATATAGTTTGAAGTCAGTTATTGTGATACATCCTGCATTGTTCTTTTGACTGAGTATTCATTCCCTTGGTTATTCATGGCCTCTTGTGTTTCCATATAAATTTCAATTAAAGAAATTTTCAATCTCTTTAATGAATGTCATTGGAATTTTGATGGGAATTGCATGAAACATGTAGATTACTTTTGTGAGTATCGACATTTTTACTATGTTGATTCTACCAATCCATGAGCATGGGAGATCTCTCTACTTTCTATAGTCTTCCTCAATCTCTTTCTCCAGAAGTTTATAGTTTTCCTTGTAGAGGTCATTCACATCTTTTGTTAGGTTTACACCTAGGTATTTGATTTTTTTTGAGGCTATTGTAAATGGAATTGTTTGCATACATTCTTTTTCAGTTTGCTCATTGTTAGGGTATAGAAATGCTAATGATTTTTCTATGTTGATTTTATATCCTGCTACCTTGCTATAGCTATTGATGATGTCTAGAAGCCCCTGAGTAGAGTTTTTTGGGTCTTTAAGTTATAGGATCATGTCATCTGCAAATAGGGATATTTTGACAGTTTCTTTACCTATTTGTATTCCTTTTATTCCTTCTTCTTGCCTAATTGCTCTGGCTAGGAATTCCAGTACTATGTTGAATAGGTGTGGAGATAGTGGGCATCCTTGTCTGGTTCCTGATTTTAGAGGGAATGGTTTCAGTTTTTCTCCATTAAGTATAATGCTGGCTGTAGGTTTGTCATATATAGCTTTTATAATGTTGAGGTACATTCCTTCTATTCCTAGTTTTCTTAGAGCTTTTATCATGAAATGGTGTTGGATCTTATCAAAGGCTTTTTCTGCATCTATTGAGATGATCAAGTGGTTTTTGTCCTTGCTTCTTTTAATGTGGTTTATTGCATTTATTGATTTTCGTATGTTGAACCACCCCGTTATTCCTGGGATGAAGCCTGCTTGGTCGTGGTGAATAATCTTTTTGATGTGTTGTTGAATTCGGTTTGCCATTACTTGTTGAGGATTTTTGCGTCAATGTTCATTAAGGAGATTGGCCTATAGTTCTCCTTTTGGAGGTGTCTTTGCCTGATTTTGGAATAAGTGTAATAATGGCTTCATAAAATGTGTTTGGCAGTTTTCCTTCCCTTTCTATTTCGTGGAACAGTTTAAGGAGGGTTGGTATCATTTCTTCTTTAAACTTCTGATAGAATTCAGCAGAGAATCCATCAGGTCCTGGACTTTTCTTTTTGGGGAGACTCTTGATTGCTGCTTCAATTTCATTTTGTGTTATAGATCTATTCAGGTGATTAATTTCCTCTTGGTTCAGTTTTGGATGATCATATGTATCTAGAAATCTGTCCATTTCTTTAAGACTTTCAAATTTATTTGAATATAGGTTCTCGAAGTAGTCTCTGATGATTTCCTGGACTTCCATGGTGTTTGTTGTTATCTCCCCTTTTGCATTCCTGATTCTACTAATTTGGGTTTTTTCTCTCCTCATTTTAGTCAGGTTTGCCAGGGGTCTATCGATCTTGTTTGTTTTTTCAAAGAACTGACTTTTTGTTTCATTAATTCTTTGTATGGTTTTTTTGGTTTCTATTTCGTTGATTTCAGCTCTTATTTTTATTATTTCTCTCCTTGTATTTGTTTTGGGATTTGCTTGTTCTTGTTTTTCTAGGAGTTTGAGATGTATCATTAGGTCATTGATTTGGTATCTTTCAATCTTTTTAATATATGCACACATGGCTATAAACTTTCCTCTAAGGACTGCCTTAACTGCCTTAGCTGTGTCATAGGTTGTGTTTTCATTTTCATTTACTTCCAGGAACTTTTTAATTTCCTCTTTTATTTCATTGATGATCCATTGTTCATTAAGTAATGAGCTATTTAGTTTCCAGCTGTTTGCATGTTTTTTGTCTTTACTTTTGTTGTTGAGTTCTAGTTTTACTGCATTGTGATCAGATAGTGTGCACAGTATAATTTCTATTTTCTTCTATTTGCTTAGGCTTGCTTTGTGCCCTAGGATATGATCTATTTTGGAGAAGGTTCCATGGGCTGCTGAGAAGAATGTATATTGTGTAGTAGTTGGATGAAATGTTCTGTAGACATCAACTAGGTCCATTTGATCTATTGTATATTTTAGATCTTGGATTTATTCATATTTTGTTTGGATGACCTATCTATTGATGATAATGGGGTGTTAAAGTCTCCCACAACCACTGTGTTGGCGTTAATATATGCTTTTAGGTCTTTCAGGTTATGTTTGATGAAATTGGGTGCATTGACATTGGGTGCATACAGGTTGATGATTATTATTTCCTTTTGGTCTATTTCCCCTTTTATTAGTATGGAATGTCCTTCTTTATCTCGTTTGATCAATGTAGGTTTGAAGTCTACTTTGTCAGAGATAAGTATTGCTACTCCTGCTTCTTTTCAGGGGCCATTGGCTTGTTAAATCTTCTTCCAGCCTTTCATCCTAAGCCTATGCTTATTTCTGTTGGTGAGATGGGTCTCCTGTAAGCAACAAATTGTTGGATCTTCCTTTTTAATCCATTTTGTCAAGCGGAGCCTTTTGATGAGTGAATTAAGTCCGTTAACATTAAGTGTTAGTACTGATAGGTATGTGGTGATTCCTGTCATTTAGTTGTCTTAGTTGTTTGAAGGTTTGATTGTGTACCTAAGTTGAGGTTACACTCTACTGTCTTGCTTTTTCTTTTCCTGTGGTTTGGTGCTGCCTGTCTTTTCATGGTTAAGTTGGGTTTCACTTTCTGTGTGCAGAATCCCTTGAAGAATCTTTTGTAGTGGTGGTTTTGTGGTCACATATTGTTTTAGTTTCTGCTTATCATGGAAGACTTTTATTGCTTCATCTATTTTGAATGATAGTTTTGCTGGGTAGAGTATCCTGGGGTTGAAGTTATTTTCATTCAGTGCCAGGAAGATCTCACCCCACGCTCTTCTTGCTTTTAATGTTTCTGTTCAGAAGTCTGCTGTGATTTTGATGGGTTCATCTTTGTATGTTACGTGTTTTTTCTCTCTTACAGCCTTCAATACTCTTTCCCTAGTTTCTGAACTTGTTGTTTTAATGATGACACATCATGGGGTAGTTCTATTTTGATCTTGTCTGTTTGGTGTCCTGGAGGCCTCTTGCATCTGTATGGGAATATCTTTCTCTAGATTTGGGAAATTTTCCATTATTATTTAGTTGAATATATTACACATTCCCTTCGCTTGCACCTCTTCTCCTTCTTCGATACCCATGATTCTCAAGTTTGGTCTTTTGATGGAGTTGGTGAGTTCTTGCATTTTCTTTTCACAGGTCTTGAGTTGTTTAGTTAATAGTTCTTCAGTTTTTCCTTTAATTACCATTTCATC
Organism: Castor canadensis; assembly: GCF_047511655.1. NCBI lineage: Eukaryota > Metazoa > Chordata > Mammalia > Rodentia > Castoridae > Castor > Castor canadensis. The sequence continues at coordinate 100,933,260 of NC_133392.1, read as the reverse complement.
TTCAAGTTCTGAGATTCTGTCTTCTGTTTGTTCTATTCTGCTGGAATGGCCTTCCGTTTTGTTTTGCAGTTCTGTTTCGTTCTTTTTTCTGAGGTTTTCCATATCCTGGGTGGCTTCCTCTTTGATGTTGTCTATTTTTGTCCTGAGTTCATTTATCTGTTTATTCATCGTGTTCTCTCTTTCACTTTGGTGTTTATACAGTGCTTCTATGGTTTCCTTTACTTCTTCTTTTGCTTTTTCAAATTCTCTATTTTTGTTGTCTTGGAATTTCTTGAGTGTCTCCTGTACATTTTGGTTGACCATATCCAGTATTATGTCTATAAAATTCTCATTTTGTACCTGTAGAATGTCTTCTTTTAAATTATTCTTGTGGGCTTCACTGGGTCCTTTGGCATACTTTATCTTCATTTTGTTGAAGTCTGGATCTGAGTATCTGTTTTTCATTCCTCTCTGGTTCCTGTACTAATTTTTTGCTGTGGGGAAACTGGTTTCCCTGGTTTTTCTGTCATTGTCTTTGGTGTTGTTACTGTCCCTGTACAGTGTGCAATTAAGTGTTTTCTAGCTTGTAATAAAAACAATGGTAATATTTAGAATGAAAGGGTGAGAGGAGATGGAAAGCAAGAAGTTAAAGAAAAGGGAAAAACAAACAGACAAGAAGGAGAAAGCAGAACAAGGTATCAGACAAGAGAGTTTCAAAGGTATAAACAGGGAGTGTTAGTGTACTAATCGACAGTAAGCTGAACAGACATTAGAGAGACAGAGAGAGGATTGAAAATCAAAGATAAAAAAATAAAAAATAAGTAAATGAAAGAAATATCTATATATAAAAATGAATTAAAATAAAATGGAAAATAGAAAATTAAAAAAAAAAAAACAAAAAAAACCAAAAATCCTCCAAGTTCAAATGCTATGAAGTTTCCGTCTTAATAATTTGGGTGTCCATCTCAGTCTCCAATCTTGGAGATGGTGCCTCAGATGTTGTTCTGTAGTTGTCTCTTCAAAGGGGACGCATAAAGTAGAACAAAACTACACACACACACACACACAAAAACCCCACCAAGTGTCCCAAGTTCAAATGCAACACAGTTCCAGTAAGTTTTTCAGCATGCAGGTGCTATTCAGTTGTTCTCTCATCAAAGGTAGGGAGAAAAAGAAAAAAAAAAAGAGTCTGGAGACAGTTCTGTGAATGGTATCTGCGACTATGGCTTGCCTGCCCACTGCTGTCAGCCTGCTGTTGCTGGAGGCGTTATTTATGCAGATCTCTGGGGTGAGCTTAGCACTCACCTGGCCCTGCAGGCTTTGTTTACTTAGAGTTTTCCTGTGCCTCTGCTACAAGCTTTCCCCTTTCCAAGCACACTGGGGAAGGTGACACTTCACCCGCTTTCTCAGGCCTGCATGTTTATTTACAGTTCATGTTGGAACTGGGTCTTCCCCCTTCTCCTGTGGAGTTTTCCTCCCTCTGCCATTCTCACAAGCTTTCCTGCTCCTGGTTAGTGGGCATGCCCCCGCTCCCGGAGCCTCTCTGCCCACCCGGCTTGTTTATTTACAGTTCCGGGAAGGATTCCCTTCTCCCAATCTTTGGCACTCAGTGCACCCCACCCTCTTTCCCACATGTCTTTTTGTTCTTATTGCTTATTAGTCAGTTTCTCTTTTTTCCCTGGGTGGAGGCCAGTCTGTCCAGGGGGCTATGCTGCTCTGGCCCAGGGTTGTCTGTGGGAGTACTACAGTACCAAGAAGCTCACCTTGTCCGCGTCTTCCCAAGCTGTCTGGGCGTGGGCAACTGGCAGCCCGGGGGCCCTCCTTGTTTCTCTGTTTAACGTGAAGTGGAGATTCTCTGCGCCAGCTGGAGGTGTGGAGGAGTCAAAGTTTTGCTTCTTCTTGGTGGTTTTGCCTGCAAAGTGTGTCTCCAGCATCTCTCCAAGATTTCACTATAGGAGGCTCGCTTTCTGCTTCCTCCCTCTAGCCGCCATCTTGGAATCCCCATTCATAGTCTTTTGTGTTTCCAAAATAACTTTAGGGTTGATTTTTTAAGCTCCATGATGAATGTCATTGGAATTTTGTTGGGAATTGCATTGAACATGTCCATTGTTTTTGGTGATATAGCCATTTTCACAATATTGATTCTGCCAATCCATGAGTGTGGGAGAGCTTTCCATCTTCCGTAGTCATCTTTGATTTCTTTCTTCAATGATTTATACTTTTCATTGTAGAGGTCTTTCATTTACTTTTTTTTATTCCTAGATTTTTTTTAAGCAATTGTCAATGAATTTTATTACTTATATTCTTTGTCAGTCTATTCATTGTTGGTATTTGGAAAGGCAACTGATTATTGTAAGTTGATTTTGTATCCTGCTTCTTCACTGAAGGTGTTTATGATGTCTGAGAGTACTTTGGTGGAGTGTTTTGTGTCTTTTATGTATAAGATTTTATCATCTGCAAATTGGGATAGTTTGACTTCTTCTTTTCATTTTTGGATTCCTTTTATTTCTTTTTCCTTTCTTATTGATCTAGCTAGGAATTCCAAGACTATGTTGAGTAAGAGTGGAGAGAGTGAACACTCTTGTCTTATTCCTGACTTTAGAGGAAATGCTTTCAGTTTTTTCCCATTTAGTATGATGTTGACTTGTATGTTTGTCATATGTAGCCTTTATTATGTTGAGGTACATTCCTTCTATTCCTAGTTTCATCAGAGCTTTTATCATGAAAGGTTGTTGAATTTTCAAAGGCTCTTTCTGCATCTATTGAGATGATCATGTGGTTTTTGTCTTTGTTTCTGTTAATATGATATATTACATTTAATGATTTGTGTATGCTGAACCATCCCTGCATCCCTGGGAAGAAAATGACTTGATGGTGGCTTAAAATCTTTTTGATATATTGTTTAATATGATTTGTCAGTATTTAATTGAGAATTTTTGCATCTAAGTTTATTAAAGAAATTGCTCTTAATTCTCTTCTTTTGTTGTGTCCTTGTCTTGTTTTAGTAATACTGGATTCCTAGAATGAGTTTGACAGTATTCTTTCCCTCTGTAGTTCATGGCAAAGTTTGAGGAGTATTGGTCTTAGTTCTTCTTTAAAGGTCTGGGAGAATTCAGCAGCGAATTCTTTTCTTTTTTGGGAGACTCTTTATTTGTGCCTCAATTTCACGGCTTGTTGTAGATCATTTTAGGTGATTTGTATCCTCTTGGTTCAATTTTGAATGATCATATGTGCCTAGAAGTTTGTCCATTTCTTCTAGATTACTTGCACATAGGTTTTCAAAGTAGTCCCTAAAGATTCCCTAGATTTCCCTGGTGTTTGTTGTGATCTCCCCTTTTTCACTTCTGATTTTGTGAATTTGGGTCTTGTCCTTCCCAATTATTTATTTCTTTATAGACAATAGTCTTTGCTAAAAGACATTAGACACTCTGTGACCCAATATCCAAGTTATGGAAACAGCCAAGATGCCCCACTACTGAAGAATGGATTAAGAAAATGTGGTATTTATACACAATTGAATTTTATGCAGCTATGAAGAAGAACAAAATGTTATCATTAGCAAGTAAATGGATGGAATTGGAGAACATCATTCTGAGTGAGGTTAGTCTGGCCCAAAAGACCAAAAATTGTACGTTCTCCCTCATATGCAGACATTAGATCAAGGGCAAACACAACAAGGGGATTGTACTTTGATCACATGATAAAGAGAGAGCACACAAGGGAGGGATGAGCATAGGTAAGACACCTAAAAAACTAGATAGCATTTGTTGCCCTCAATGCAGAGAAACTAAAGAAGATACTTTAAAGCAACTGAGGCCAATAGGAGAAGGGGACCAGGAACTAGAGAAAAAGTTAGTTCAAGAAGAATTAACTTAGAAGGTAACACACATGCACAGGAAATTAATGTGAGTCAACTCCTTGTATAGCTACCCTTATCTCAACTAGCAAAAACCCTTGTTCCTTCTTATTATTGCTTATACTCTCTCTTCAACAAAATTAGAGATAAGGGCAAAATAGTTTTTTCTGAGTAGCAAGGGGGCAGGGGGGAGAGGGAGTGGGGAGAAATGACCCAAACATTGTATGCACATATGAATAAAATAAAAATTAAAAAAAAGAAAGAAACTCTGTGATCCAACACACTATGACTTTCTCTTGAGTCACTTAACCAAATGTAGTGCCCCATTAATGGGGTTATGGATAAAGGTTGACATTTTTATACTTGGTCCTGTTAAAATAACTCCTCACATTACTTTTAATTTTTATTCAGGATACCCAAGATTATATGTGTAAAATTTTCCATTAAGGGGGATGGCCTCGTTCCACAACTAAAGTATAAAATGGTCAAAAACAATGTGTTATTGAGTCAACGTTATCTCTGGTTAGCGGAGGGCAGAGCTGCATGCACAGTGTGAATGGAAGGGAGATCTTTACCTTTGAGTACATGAGTAATGCAGATGCCACTTCTGCATCTACAGGATGACCAGAAGGAATAGAAATACATGTAGAATGATATCCATTCTGCTGCTGAGAAGATTTAAGACAAGCTGTGACAAAAATAATTGTAACTGTGCTTAAAAAGACTGCTTACTAGACTGCCTCTTCTGGAAGGAGCTAAGCAAGGAACTGGTCATAGCGAACACTGAGCAGGCTAACTCAAGACCAGGCATAAAACCTGAGACATGGGGCTTTGATAATGCTCTTCTTTTCCAGGGCCTTCAACATTTGAAAAGTAGGCATGGGTCTTTCCCCCAAAGTAAAAGGACTGCCATGGCTGAGTTCTCAATCTTTTGGGGCCCACAGGATATTTCAGCAGATCTAGCACCGTGCAACACAAGAGTCTGCCATGTGAAGCAACATGGAAACAGTCACTGAATCAGCAAGGTGTGGGCCTCACAAAATCTGTTCATTTAAATAAAATAATTAGCTGCATAAAAGTTAGCTACATGTTTGTGGATTCTCTAACAATCACATATTATGTAGTCCCACTTTTGGAACCTTGGAATAATTTGTCCCTCCTACATCAAATTAGGTTTCTTTTAACTTTGAGGGATAGCCTCAGATGAATATTTGGTAATTGAAAAGAAAACTAGCTCAATAAAAGTAGAACTAATTAATTTTGTTTCTATCTTCCACCTGTTTTTGTTGTTGTTGTTGTTCTGTGAATGAGGAACCTCAGGCATGAAAATGTTATTTGCCTAAAAGAATACTTAGTTATTTATTGAACTATAATTGTAGCTGTTTCCTTAGTAAGTCAACCCATAGGAGGAAAAATGGAAATATGAAAGAGGAATGGAATTGGCCTAAGTCACAGAGTTTAGATTATTCTAAATGTTTAATGCTTCAAAGGAACTTCTTTTGATTAGACTCTAGGCTTTATTAGATGCACCTTCTTGTTACCAATCATATATATATGTACATATATACATACATACATATATATATATATATATATATATATATATATATATATATATATATATTATATATTTCTCTATCATAGGACAAGGATTGTCTATCCTGGCCCCCTTAAGCTCTTTGGAATAATTGGTACAATACATGCTTGTTGAGTGGATAAATGAATCAATCATTCAATGAGCTGCAACTGAAAAAGTCATTCAACATAAAAAAGAAAGTTTTAGCAAATGATAAGATGTGACTCTTTATCCTGTTGAGATTATATTTTTTAATAAACTTTACTTCATGCTCACCTACCAACAAAGCAGGACACACAAAAGTTTAAATTTTATGATTTGCCATTGTATTATATAAGAAACAACAATAGTAATGTTGTTTTTCCTTTAATATACTCTCACAGAGATACTGCAAATACCTGTTTAAATTACACTAGTAGTGATTTCTTCACATTTATTTTCATTATGATAGATTCCCAAGTTCCATTTATTTTTGAGGATTAATCTGAATACTTCTTCAGTGATATTCAGATTCATGCTGGCAATTTATAGCTCCATCCATCACACTATAAATTTAGATATTCTAGTTGAAAAGAAAGGAAATATGTTTGCCAAATATGTATTTTATGAATTATGCTTGTCTAAATGCAGAAACATATTACTTAAAAACAAATTAATTAAATTATTTTGAAAACTTGAATAGTATAGGTATCTTAGGCAACGGTCAATTTCTGTTTTAAATGATTTTGTTACAATATAAATCATTTAAAGCTTATCAAAAAGAAAGAGAAAAAAATTAAATATAAACAATAGTGACTTTAATTTCTTGTGTTTCAAGCAATGATTATCATAGTTGCTTGTCAACCAGATAAAGCATATTGAAAATATAGGTCTCTGTAATACTTGTAATATATAAATATGAATGAAAGAATGATCTACATTTTAAATTTAAATTAAATCATGCCATAAATGTGATAAGAATTGTTTCAGGCACATCAGTTTGATTACATGGAATACAAGTTCTTTATAATTTTTCTGTTGTAAAGAAAGGTAGACTGTGTCAAGGTTAATTTTTGTCTTTTCATCTTGAAAGCATTCTTTTCAATATTTATGAAGAAACCTGTATAAAATATAAATAGCAGATGCATAAGGGCAGGTTGGAATAAATAAATCATATGAACTCAAAATAAAGAAATTCAAAAAGAATGTAAATATGATGATTGAAAGAGTGTTAGAACATATTATTTCTGTGCAGAGGTAGCCTGATAAATAACTTGAGAAGATGGATGCATTAATGCTGGATTCAGTTAATTCAGTAGAACATGAAGTTGAGTCAAAAAGGAATCATTGAAGAAGTAATGTATTAACTAAATCCACACTGACATTTTTGAATGGAAAAAGCAAGCAAATATAAAAGAAAAGTGAAATACTACTATTAATCATAAACTCTTTGGACTTTTCTTTATAAATCATGAACTTTCCTTGAAAAGCTCAAATGATCTAACTAAGAAATTATAATTTTCTTTCATTTTTTTAATTTTTAAAATTAATAGATGTTTTCTATTAAGTTTTTCAGAAAAAAATGGAACATCAAGTACAAATTCCTATATAGTCCCTTTACTACCCCAGTCTTTTTTTTTTTAACCCTGATGAAGGTGGCAGAATTACTCCACTTTCCTTAGCCCATTACCTATACTTACGTTCTTAGAAGGGGCTTATAAAGATTGCTCCATTAGAACTAGAAAATTGTAGTTTAATAATGATCAATATTGCAATAATTATTGACATTTTCACTTCCTATATTTCTTATTTTGCTATTTTCCTTTTTTTCAATAACATTTGTTGCCTCAGAACATGGGAGAATTCAATTTAGTTGCTGACTTATTTTCATACTTATAGCAGAAATAATAGTTTTCAATGCCAAAGCTTTAATTTATTAGTTCCAGACTTTGGGGAGAATAAGGTTATTTTTGAAAATCCTAAGTAGTGTCTCAGATTTATATCCCAAGCAGGAAATTGGAAAAAATGTAAGCAAGAGCTAGTTTTTTTCTCAAATGTGAGGAAATAAACATACACAAGAATACACTCTGATGAAATATTTGAAATGAAAGAGAAGTAAGAAAAAAGATCAAGGAAAATAGATTTAGATGTTTTCTTAAAGGCCTAGATCTCTGTTCCTACCCCTATTTCTGCAGACTCAAGGTATACAAATCATGGGTTGTTTTAGGGAAATCTGAGAGAAGAGAGAGCTAGTACATTGCTTTCCAAGATGTAGCTCTGCGAGTGTGCAAGCCTCTTAAAGAAGACTATCCCGTATAGTCAACATAGAGAAACATTAAGGAGGTCTAGTTCCTGGGTTAATGGACTTGATAAAAGCAAAGAATTTCCAAAGTGATGAAATGAGAGTCACACAGAACTGAGAGAAAGGTGATGGGACTGAAAGTATCTGGCCTTCAAGCAAGGAGAATGAAAATATATAGGCTGAAGTGACCAGAAGCTCCTGCAACAGAGCAGCTATCAACAGCCTTGACAGGCAGGTGCTAAATGAGGAGAGACGAGAAGGTTATAACCAAGCAAGACATGGATGTCTATGAAACCAATACTGACTTCTTCAACTATACCTTACCAGTATGGAAGCCCATTCCATTGGAACTTCGATAACCTTTGCTGAGAAGAAGGTGTGAGGAATCAGGAATTTATCTAAGCATTTGATTAAAGAAGGGAGAATTATTGGAATATCCAACTATAGTAACTATGAAATCCATACTTATTAAAGTTATAGCTTCTGGGGGTGAATTTCAAGATCAAAATGTATACCTTCTAGGTATAATAAGATTATCTGGGAGAAGTTAACTGTTTAAAATCTGTTAACTTTCTTGCTGGATTTTTCATATACTCTATAATACTCAGGATTTATTTATATCAGTAGAAATATGCATATATAAAGAGATGAGAATACCAATAATAATATCTATCTTGGATGTTAAAGTCAAATAATCTCAGAACTAATTTCAGATTCTACTACCTGCAAGCAACTCTTGATTTTCTCATCTATAATATGTGAATAATATCTGCCTTGCAAGATTGTATCAAGTAATAGTGACAAAATAGTTGTAAAGCCCTTAGGCTAGTGTCTATATTATGACAAACATTTAATCTTTTTATCCTTAACCTTATTGTTCTTATTATTTTGTCAAACTCAGTGTCTTAGATTCTTATCTATGATTTTTATGACAGAATAATCCACTGGAATAATCATGGTCTATGTTAAGAACTTCTTTCTACAAATATAATTTTGAAGCTCATACTTAAGCAAAACCACATTCATTTCTTTTTGTTACATGATAAATGTATAAGTTTCCATTATTCTTTGATACAGACAAATTCTATAACCAATCATACTTGTCCAACTGCCATTATTTTGACAAAGGAGAAAAAGATCCTGAAAGAAGATGTAGGTAGTTTCAACAGCTTTTAGTGATGATCACATTCTACGGAATCACTTTTTAATCTATTAAATAGCCTGTAGAGATATGTAGGGATAGGTAATCAAATGATGAAAGCAAATAATCTTATTGAAGCATTTATTATATTTTATGCAGTTCTTTTAAATAAACTGATTCGTTCCCTTTATGTGTTCACTCTTGAAAGCACACACTATTTCATTGGTTGTCATTGTTGCATGACATTCCATTTGGTGGTTGGCTTATTTTTAGCCAGACTATCAAAGAATTTTTCAACTGCACTGTCTCTACACTTGAACTTGGAATCTTGTAACCTGAAGAACTGCACTGGAGAAAAAGCAAAAACTACTAACAAATGGGAAATTATAAATCTAGACCAACCCAAACATGTACTGATAATTATTCTTACTTCCTTAAAAGTAACATGTTTCAATTACAGTTACAAATAACTAATAACTCACTGGGGTATGTGTTAATTTGTATACATAGAATATCAAATATTTGGGATGTTATCTGAATTATTTTTCTCAGAAAGATTTTTATAAAACAGAAAATTTCTTTAAAAACATTGTTTTAGTTCTTTGCTATAATGTTATAGAAAAATTTGGGGTACTGCTGGATATACAGATTTTAGAATTATATATTAAGTATTTAGTATTTAAAAACCTAAAAATGCTGTCTAGCAACTTGAGATTGCTGTAATTAAAATGCAATAAAATCAAATGAAATAAGTCAAATATATTCTTGTATGTAAATATATTATGGAATATAAAATGGGTTCTTAATTACTACATTCAATAAGATTGCATTTTAAGTATAAACATCTGCATTTAAACTCACAATCAGTAATTTAAATTAAGTATTGTAGAATCAAGAATAAAAAACAGAGTTTTGATTACTTGTGTGTTGTTATCTGTGTCGACATTTTGTGAAACACAGCTATGAATCAATCCCATTTGTTTTTCTTTGCTAGATGAATGGAAGAAGAAAGTGAAACTTATGTTATTATAGTAGGAAGATTAGAAGATGATCTGCAGACCAAGGAAAAAGAATTTACAGAACTAAGGCATATATTTGGGTAAGGTTGACAAAATTATTACTTCTTTGTTTAAGTGTCTTCATTATTCATTTTGTTTTTAGCTGTACATGTTTATGTGAATATATATATATATATATATATATGACTTGCATTCTCCTCCAACTAAAGTTTAAAAAGAGAGAAAGCTAAGGACTAGCCTTTGAATGCTAGCTGTTATTGGAATAATATTCTCTGGAATTAGGTCATTCTTGTAATCTATGCCAGCAACAAATAGCAAGATTGCTCTTCCCACACTGTGGTGGTAGATTGGTCACAATGTTCTCTTTGGGTTACTAGGGTAAACCCAATTTTAACAAACCCTCTGTTCTCTTGACATTGAAAGTTTGTCCCTTAAGGGAAATGAGTATCATTTTTCACCTGAATAATCCTATAACATGATATTGGTTTCAGGCATTTAATGGGTTTTTTTCTTCATAACAAGAGAATAATGATCTGGCATAGTGTCACAACCTCGGAAGACACATATTCAGAAAAAAGGCGCTGGATCCTTATATTTACAAACAACCTTCTGGAGAAATTGAATCTGGCATTGAGAAATTAGATGCAGTTTGTTGAAGATAGCTGTCTGACTGAGGAAACATTAGACGTAAGCCAATTTGTCATGTCTAATTTTAGGGTGTTGTTTCATGTAATGCACTCATGGGTGTGTGTATGGTGAGGGGTGAAGAATTCCCTCCATTTTACTTAGAAAACAAATGGAAAGAAATGACCAAATGACATTATATTTTTCAAAATAAATTTCAGGTACAGTAAATATATAAATCTCATATAACTAGCTAATAAAATCATTCACATATCATATAGTTTATCTGAACTTTATCAACAGAACTGATAGGACCTTCACAAGTATTCAGTTTATGGTTTGGGAAACAGTTGATTCTCTCCATTTGGCCCAAAATGATACATTTGTCATAAAATACCATTGGGATACCACTTTTCCAAGTAACATCATGTTATACTCAGACACAGGAAAATATTTGAAATTCTGATAAGAGATGTGACTGACATTTTGGTATAGAAGATTTATAAATGCATATTTATTTTGTTGGAAGTAATATGAGTGTAGAATTTAATCACAAACATTCTAACTCTTTGTGAATCAAATAAATATGCTGAATGGAATGGGATCAAATTGAAGAAATGTTCCTCAACTTCATAAAGCCAAAGCATCATTTATTTATTCTTACTTTTTATTTAGGCAGCATTAGGAAAATATGTCAGTTACCTGAAATTACTCACATACTTTTAAGGATTAGGCTTAACAATGGACTTCAGATGTAGGTTTTTCTTATACCACATCAACTACTAGTTGTTTTATTTGAACTAGGGATTGAATCCAGGGCCTCACATGTGATAGGTAAGAGCTCTACCATTAAGAACCATGCCCCTAGAACACTTTGATTTGTATTTTGTTTTTGAGATATAGTCACTAAATTTTGCCTAGGCTGGCCTCAAACTCACAGTCTTCCACATTTCCAAATAGCTGGGTTATAGGTATACTCCACTACACTTAGCTAACTAACAAGTGTTTTAACAACACATGCTACACCTGACTTTTCTTAAATTCCCACAAAATGCAACAAATATGATCTTTTTGATAATTTGATTGGGGCTGAGGGACAGAAATCAATGTCAGTTATATAGCTTACAGTCCAGAATTTGAAAACCAGTATGTTCAAGGAGCTATTGTTCTAGAAACATCATATATCAAATATAATTTAATCCTTATCATAATACTATATGGTATATAATATTAATTTTTATGGATAATAAACAAGTCATTGAGACTTGTCAAGAATATATGGCCAGGTAAATGCTAGAATATGATATGTAAGATCTTTTGACTTCTTACTATACCCTACTTCTTGGTCCAGGAATTCACAATTTGGTTGGGTGGAAACTCCCATACATAAATAACTCCAGCAGAAGACTGGCTATGACAAGTGCTAAATAGAAGAAAAAAGATGGTTTTCAAATACAAAAAGAAGATTTAGGTCATGATTTATTATGAATTTTGATAAAAGGCACAATGAAGTCAACATATCTAACAAAAATGGATGGGTGTCGTGGAAAGTCCAGGAAAGACAAGAAAATGTGTTGACCAAATTATCTGAGTTGAATAGAAAGTTCTGCTAGTCAGTTTAAGAGTTTTGGAGTGATATAAACATGGTTTTAGAAGACTCCATATTTCTTCTCCTGCTGAATGTCCTTAGATATGTTTCTTAACCTCTTTGAGCCTCATTTGCTTTACAAAATGAGGTGAGTAGTAGATACCTATGATGTGAAATAAATGCTAAGTACAAGGTCCAAATACAATTGAATAATTGCAGTCTCTATTTGTGACTGAGAGACTAAATAAGAACAGCATGAAAGAGGACTTTTTTTATGGAGTGGGAATAACAAACACTTCATTTAGAAAATGAAAAAGTGAGGATAAAATGTTTTCATATGAAAAGAATATTTTTAAATTAAAAATGTAAAATTTTGCAATGATTAAGGGTGGTACTAAACCCTGAAATATAGCTTTTAAAGATTCTGACTGGCATCTGAAAAATGTTGAGACTAGAGTATTAGAAATCTCATCAAAATGGATGGTAAATTTCATGAGTATAATTGTGATTGTGGGAAGAAAGCAGTAACATGGTGCTAGAAGCTATGGAAATGTCCTATTATCCAAATAGAGGATAATAAAACTGAAGAGAGGATTTTCCATTCTCTAGAGTCATGTTTCTTAGGAGCGAGTAGTTCGATGAAAGGAAATCTGCAGTACCTGCTAAAATCACAGATTTCATGGTCCATCTCATATCAGATGAATCAGATGCTATGGGGATGATTTCCAAGAATCTGAATTTTTAACATATTCCTCACGTAATCTTATATATGGTAAAATACTTATACATACTTTTAGCAAAGTTTTAAAACTATACTTCTAAAAAGATCTCCAAGTTGCATTGAGAAGTCTTTGCCTGAGGTGATATTGGTTAAGGAATGAGGACATAGGAGCAGAAAGTAAGTCATCGGTATGGTCTATAGAGAAGAAAGCAAAACAAACAAACAGACAAACAGAAAAATAACATCCTGTGCTTTGTCTGAGTCCATCAATGGAGTCAGCATCGCCTAGAAAGAAGCCAATTATTTCTATGGCAGAGTTCTGAGAATTTTTTTTTCTGAATTAAAATGATGGATGGCAAATAAATAAAAGGCTAATATGCCAAGAATATAAATGGCCTTATCTTTGGATCACCAAAAATTTAAAGGTTGCTGGCTAAATTAACCATAATATTTGAGTATCTAGATGATGCATAAGGATAAGAATTTCTTTATTTCTCATCCTTAGTCATGGCTTACATAACATAAAGAGTATTTCTAAGACAACAAATTGTGTTATGTTATCTGACATAAATCTTTCTCTAAGATTATAGATAGTAAGAAAATTTTACCAATGTCCAAAAAGAATTACAGGTGGCAAAACAAGGTTTGTTTGTTTTTATATGTTCATTCACTGACAAATTTATTGATTACATTTTTGGTAAATACTAATTTCATTCATTAAAAGAGATTGTCTCCTACATAATGCACCCTTGCTCTGTTATCTCCAATAGGCAATCTCCCTGGTGTAGGTTTTACCCACAATATAATTAAGAGCAATGTAGTACTAAACCTAATGCAGACAAAAGGAGCTACATCATTATCTTGCTTAGACCAATTTATAGCAACTTTGGAATGAGAACTTGATGTGAGAAAGGAAGGGAATGAAATGAAATATACTTTCATCTACTACAAAGTTGCACTCACTCATAACTTTGAACATTTTGTTGAAGTAATGAGCAGAAAAGAAGACAAAATGAAATGGAAAGACAGAAGTACTGTGTTAAAGTACAATTGTCTGATTATTCCCTTCTCTCTGTTGCCTCTGATCTTTGTGGTTATCAGTATAAGAGCACTTAACTTCATGATGTTTTCTTTAACTATTTATAAGTCTGTCTCCAAACTAGCATATGTGTTCACAAAAGGTGCTTCTTTGTATTCATTTGTAATACTATTTGTATAATACTTGAAAGGAAAACAAACTAGCAATTTACTGCCTACCATATACCAGACATGCTGCAAACTAGTTTTATGTGCATTAGATCATATAATCCAGACAGCATATAAGTGAATTATTTTAGCATGGTGTCTGGCATCATAGTGAATATTCAAAAATGTTCATTAAAAACTAACCACTATTGTTTATGTTAACAATCCTCTGATGTAGATATTGCAATTGCCATTCTATACCTGAAGGAAATGAGGCTAATCAAATTAAATTGGCTTGAATTAGGTTATGTAATCTGTTTACTTGAGCTGTAATTGTATCCATCCTTATTGGATTTCAAAATACATGATATTCAAGATTTCGAATCTCAAGCTGGGAGGAGAGAATAGAAATAGGTGAAAATTATCTTCGAAATTTTTTCACTTTCCTCATGTCACTTCACAATTTTGCTCTGGGTTGTATATTAGAATTTTGCATAGGGGTGGGAGTAGAAAAATATACTTTTAAGAAGCCACTCCCCAGGCAATACCTATTAGTTTTCCATAGTTTTTGAAAACCATCATGGTCCTTCACTTGCTGGTTTTAAAAGGCTTCCTCTTAAATTATTTTGTTTCCACATATTTTAAGTTACAAGAAATTTTAGAACTGTGTTTGCCAATTTCATTGTCAAGCCTACTTTTTTCCTGTTTAACCCTTAATTGAAATGTGAAATTTTATAAGTAGATTTCAGATGAGTTATAATTTTGTAGTGCTATGACTTACCATCCATCTAAAAGTAATCTTTTTTCTTACTTTTAACATAGTTTTGGTATTAAATAAATATACTGTGGTCAATAATGATAATATCATACTTTGAAATTGATTACATATATTAAGTGTACAAAAATGATCAAACATGCATTTTTCTATAAGAAAGCAGTCACAATAATTAGAGGAAAATTTAATTTTCTCCCTGAAAAGTTTCTCTGGGCCCAGCTGAATTCCACCATATTCATCTAAATGAATCATCATCTAAAGATTATTTTCAGAACTACAGCCAATTACGCAATTTAGACATTACATAATGGAGAGCTCCAAAGATATTTCAGGATGAGTTTATTTGAGAAGAGTAGAAACTTTCTGTCAAGCTACTAAGTAGGACATTAAGAGAGGAAATGTCATCTTATAATTAAAATAGACTGAAAGTATTATTTAGCATGTTTGAGTGGTATATTGTGCCAATCAGCAACAAAATAGAATGAAAAAAATAATAGGCCTTATCTACAATTAGGCCCTCAAACCAAAGGAAATAAATCTGCTTCTCTAATTCTTTTCTTATTTGTCCAAGTGAAATATAATCATATGATCTCTCTCTCTCTCTCTCTCTCTCTCTCTCTCTCTCTCTCTCTCTCTCTCTCATTTGATGTAAGCTGTTATCTTACTAGCTCTTATTACACTCTCCTTTCCTCTTACCACCCATTTTTGTTCCTCCCAGTTCTTGCCCTCCATCATCCCTATCTCTCTTCTCAAAAGCAAAACAAAAAATGAAAATTATGGTAGCAGCAAATTATTTATAAAAGTCTCACAAGACCTAACCTATTTAAACCTCACAAAAACCTTATAATAAAAGTTGTTTTCTAATTTCATATTTAGCTATTCCTACTATTATTATATGTCAGTCATTATTATATGAATTAATATTGTTTACTGTATGAATGAATAAATACACTTTACATTATAAATTGGCAGATTTGATCAGTGAAATATTGAACAAATATGTTTTTGGATATTTTCGTGCATTCATATCGGGAAGAGAGCTGATTGTTAATTTTTCTCTTTTGGGCAAAATCTACAAAGAGTTTTTTGATACACAGGAAGTATCAACCTGTCATTTGAAACCTAAGTGATAAATTTGAGATATTAGACTATCCATGACAAATTTTTGACTCTCATTTTACCCCTTTTGGACTTTTCTTAAATTTCAGTAATCCTGAACTAATTTTTCAAAATAATTTTTAAATCTACATCTCTGAACACTTTATAGATAATAATATGTTATTTTTTGACCAACTGTTCAAATGTTACATTGTAATAAGTTCCCATTGTGGTCATGTCAGATGTCTTCTTGAAAGGTCAAGGTCATGGGAAAGAAGTTTAATTGCATCACAAAATTCCACAATTTTCTGGGTAAAAGGTAAAGGCTAAGGAAAAGAGTTCATTATGCTACAGGAAAGAAAGTAACCTTTGAGTACAGAACTACAATTTTTAATCATTAAGGACAGAATTTACTATTAGGAATATATTCAAAATAGTGACTTCATTTTAATTAGGAATTTTATCCATACTCCAACAAGCACTATAAACTCTTTAGGATATGTTAGGTTAGTGTATGGCATGGCAGGTAATGAAAAATGCAAAGGGAAATTAAAAAATAAATTGAGCCTGAGGTATTAGAATACATAAGTGATGTTCAATTGGCAGTGAATTTGACATACACAGCTACTTTAAAAGTGGCAGTAGAAGAGAAAATGAAAATTTCTCAGAATGATTGCTTTAAAATCTTGAATATTTTAATTGCATATATCAAAACAGAAACATTTGACTAAAAGTTGAAGGGAAATGAGAATTAGGATTCACATTTAGGAAGTAACCCTTTTAAAAAAATTTACATCCTAGTTATTGAAGTTGAACTAAAAATTGTGCTATTAAAATCACATTTGAGTCTCAAATATTGCAGTAGTCTATTCCTTGTTGATTTTTTTTTCTTTTTTTTTTTTTGAGATCAATAGAAGTTGCATGAGTTCAATGAGGTCCCATTCAAGAGGAAAACAAAAGCAACAAGAGGAGTACTGAGCAGCAGCTAAGTTTTAAGCAAGGAAATCTTTAGGACTCTATACTGAGTCAATTATGGATAACCAACTGTTGAATTAAAAATTGCTAATCTAATCATGTTTTGAATTTTATTTATATAAACCGTAGACACTCACTTAGATTTTGTAAAAATAAACAAATGAATTTTGGCATTTTGTATTTTCTGTTCACTCAATGCTCACTTTTCACAAAGCTGGTCATGACTAATTCTAGAAAGAGTGGCAGAATTTTGTCTAGCATGTATATGCCTAGAACTGATGCAATTAAAAAGTCCAGGAATTTGTTAGTAGTTTATATCAGAGACTTGAAAACAGTCTGAAATGAGCATTAAAAGCTAAGGTGAGCCACGTAGCAAGTGTTTAAGAGGTGAGGTGTCAGATCTATTGAGTGGATCATCAAAGTTAGATCATGGGTTAAGAAAGCAATTCATTGCAGTTTCTCATACACAATAACTTTCATTTCACTCTCTTTATTTTTCCCACTTTGGAGTTTTTGTTCTTTGAATATCTGCAGTGTTGAAAATACTTATAAGTGTAATGGTAACTTTGGACTGATATTACAACACTGTGATTCCAATAGCTGCTCCTAAATTACTGACAGGTGCTAGAATAACAATAGTGAACTTGGTGGCTATTGTTAAAATATGTGAAGTCAAGATCAGAGGTGTTTTTGGTTTTTTTTTTAGGATCCTAAGTATCACTGTGAACGTAAACTACTTTCAGAACTGATTGTGAAAAATCAGGACATTTTACAAGTTGTCAAATGCGAAAGTTCAAGGCAGGTCCAATTGGTGTGAAAAACTGTGCTAAAACTCTCCCAACATTTATACTTACAAAAAAATTTTACATTCACAGCAAAGTTGGTAATACAAGTAATAACAATACAATAATCACGATAAATGATGAATTTGGTCACATACCATGTGCCAGGCAATAAAGTAAGCACTTAACTTTATTTATTCCTCACAACAACATATTTTATATAATTTTATTCATTTTTATAATTGAAGAAATTGAGACTTTGAGAGGTTAAACAACTTGCCAAAAGCAGAATCAGGATAAAATTTGAATCCCAAAGCAACTGTGAGGACCTAGCTTTTAAGAATTACCTACACCACTGAAACAACTTTTTTCACTTTGAAAACATCAAACCATGGTAGATATTGCTGTATAATAGTGGAGATACACTATTTTCCCTTACACAGAGGCCCCAAAGCTTTTTGTTCTTGCAGTATTTACCATTACGTTTATTATGGTTAGCTCAAAGGAATCCATCCTTCTCTGTTTTGCTCTTAGGCTGAAGGTTGGTTACATTGTTCTTTACATAAGCAGAGGTCTGTCTCTCTCTCCTTCCCCACCCCAACACTTTGTTTCCTGTCTTGTGATCTTATTGTGTATTTTATTTGCTGTGTAATAGAAGGACCAAGGAAGAAATGCCAAAACAGCTCAGGGCTTATGAATCATTGTCCATCACCATCTTCAGTTGCCAGTTTTTAATTTATGGACACTGATTTCTTACAAATGATGAGGAAAGAAAATGCACTCTACCTTGCTCAAATATCATAGTTCAGTTCTGCAGAACGCATGTACTATTTGAAGTCATAACTACAGTCCTCTGTGAACAGAATTTATTTCTAGTGTGGTCAACTGAGTGCACTTTGTTTAGTGGAGGAGTATTCCCATCTCTATGAGAATAAACCTCAGGCCTTGCCATTGCTAATTGAAGCATTTCACTGAGGCTCTTCAAATGTCCCTAGATTTAGAGGTTTCCTCTTTTTAGCAGCACTCTAGAGAATAACATTTTTTCTTTTACTATTTTAAAATTCCAATAGTTTTTGATGTTCTTAACTGAGTGCCTTGATGATAATGTTCTGAATTTACAGAACCTTTCAAGTATAAGTACTTTACAAATGATATGAGTCCTTGGCTCACTCACCAAAGACTGCTATCTCTCTAAAGCTGCTGCAATTTAAATAGGCAGGAGGCAGCTTGAAATTGACCTAGGAGGCCAAGGATATGATCTCATTTCTATTGAAAAATATCCTTGGAGTACCAAGAACCTCAAGAGGTCAAGAATTTCAGCTTTACATTCCTTTTGAAAGGCTACCAGTGGCTCTCTAGGGCCCTCCTGGGGCAATGGTCTTTGTTCAGACAAAGGCAAGGAATTCATTAATCCAATCACTCCTCTTCTCACCTGGGTCTGTATCACAGTGCCTTACCAGAGTTCAAACCTTCTTTATCTGTGGAATCTGACCCAGTCAGAGTACAGGGAAACTTTGCTTCAGGCAGAAATTGTAATACATTTGAATTACATTCCTTTCTCCAACCTTTTAGTAAATATTGTAGTACCTTTTCTTTTCATCATTCTTTTTCTCCCTCCCTCCCTCTCTCCCGCTCTCCCTGCTTTCCTTCCTCCATTATTCTCTTCTTTCCTTTATTCTTCCTTCCTTTCACTCAAGGTTTTCCTAATTTGTCCACAAATATAATGTGAAATTTTAAGTGTGAGAGAAATGAGCTTACTTTCATTTATGTATGTTTTCTTTTTACACATAATTTTTGTTTATCATGGTACTTTGGGAAGTTCAAATTTTATGTAGAACACAGAGTGGGCATGAGAGTCTTTAATTTAAACTCGATCTCTTGAACTTTTAATATCATCTTTATTCAATTTTAATTCTTCCTATAAAAGATTCAAAATTCTTTCTCTAGGTGCAAAAGAATTCTAGAAAAATATATTCCTGAATTTATAATAACAAGATTCTCTTCCATAAATACAGATGATACACCAAAAGACAAAACTTGTAACCATCTATAACATAATTTTCCAGCTCTGATGAAGCCTTCAGTAAAGTCAACTTGAATTACCGCACTGAAAACGGTCTGTCTCTTCTGCATTTATGCTGCATTTGTGGAGGTAGGTACTTGAAACTTGATACCTCTTAAAGTGGTTATGTGTACATATGATCACCAATTTGAGTGCTCAGTAGTTTACAAGAAAACTCTGTTCATACTCAGTTTTTTCTCTTTGCTTTGCCTCCACTAAGCCTGATGACTTTCAGTGGAAGCAGTAAGCACCAGGCAGATATTCCCTATCATTTGTCTCTGAGTTTCAGTTTCATGTGTTCCTACCCTAAACCAAGTCACTTAGTTTGCTTGGAAATGAAAAAAGCACTATTAAATGAGCCAGTTAGGGGTAAGGTTAAATTCACAGTCACTTGAAGTGTTCCCCACAATATTCATCAGTTGCTTAACAAGAGGCAGCAAGAGTACATAGTGAGTCATATATGCCAAAGACAAAAACCGAAAGTGATGATTAAGAGTTTAATTTGGCTCATATTTTGTTTTGTTTATTAATGTATCCTAAGTGTCGAGAATGGCGCCTGGCATATGGTAATCACTCAATAAATTACTGAATTAACGAATGAATACTTAATATTTATTTTATTAATCAAGCTGAATCAGTTGGGCTGAATCAGTTGGGCTGAATCAGTTGTTAGTATATTATTATATACTAACAGCATAGTATTATTATATAAGTATCAACTCTCACCATATTCTTTAGCCATTCTAAGCAAACTAAACAGTCTTTCCTTAATGGGTTATCCTCCTATTTAAACATACCTACCCAAACTTGGTTATAGTCTCCATATTTATTTCATCTAAGTAAGCTCCACTGCTAATGATGTTCTGAGGAATCCTCTACAACTCAGGGCTTCCCACTGCAAAGCAGGTGCTTTACCACTTAAGCCACACCTCCAGTCCCTACAACTAGATTTTCATCTTACCTTTTCCACTAAGACTTTATTAATATAAATTTATTCAGGTTATATGTTTGCAAACCATTTCATGATGAGAGCTCTAAATAAAACATTCAAGACAAATGCATCCATATACACAGACTTAATACAAAGTTTTATAAGTGTAATAAAATGTTCACTTTTAAGTAAAGCTATCAATTAATAGAAAACCTTACAAACTGCCTATGAACATCAGCCTGACAGGTTCTGATTTTCAAGCATCAGAATGACATTTATCATTAAATCAAAGAGAGATTTTAAAGTTATTTCGTCCACCCCCACAATGATTTAGCCTTCGCTTTTCTCTCTAAGGTAACAAGTCACATATTCGAACCCTTATGTTAAAAGGACTTCGCCTATCTAGACTGACAAGAAATGGATTTACAGCATTGCATTTAGCAGTTTACATGGTATGACATTTTATTTCCCTAAATACTGTATTAAAACCAAGGGTGGTGTGTATCTTTAGACTCTCATTTTGGGGGTGATGGCAGAGCAATAAGTAATCAAGAAGAATTTTCAGAGTGACCAGACACATTGAATTACAGGAAGGACTTCTTTCTCTTTAATGATCAAGTATCTTCTATATACCAGACACATGTAAGATTTTCTGGGTTGAACTCATTTAATTATCACAAGAACCCTTTAAGTAAATACAATTATTACTCCCAAGGTTAGTAGTTAGCCAGTGTTTAGCCATGATTTGAGACCAGTCTAGTCTATTACTTTGCCAAATATCCTCACCAGGACACCAACCTGCCTCTGTATAGAAAGGAACTTCCTTTTGAAGTTTTCCTTAATAAAATATCTCTAGAGTTCTCTTCATTTTCCTTCTTTTATGTCCACCTTTGCTTTAGTTGTCTGTTTCCTTTCACTGGGCCCTGGTTCTGACCAAATCTCAATACCAGATAGAATCAACATAAAAGTAGATCAAACAAACTGGGATATTCACTGTTGGAATTGACCCTTGAGATCATCAATTATATAAATTTATATAATATGCAAATTACATAATACAAATCCCTCATTCTCTAATTATAACAAGTTTCTACTTACTCTGTGCTTATTCTGAACTAAATGCCATACTAAGTTTAATGTACATTATTTCTTTATGTATTAAAATAGCTAGACACCAGTGGTTCATGCCTGTAATGCTAGCTAAGTGGTTGAGATAAGGAGGATAAGATTTGGAGGCCAACCCCAACAAACAGTGAGATTACATCTCAACCAATAACTAGCAGTGGTAGCATGCACCTGTCATCCCAAACTACATGAGAGGCTGAAATTGGTAGAATTGAGCTTCTAGGCCAGCTCAGGCAAAAAAAGTTTGCAATACCCAATCTCAATGGAAAAAAAAAACAACAACTGGGCATGATGGTGCATGTCTGTCATCCCAGTGACAGTGGGAAGCATAGGAGAATTGTAGCTCAGACTGACCTGAGCAAAAAGTGAGACCATATCTCCAAAATAGTCAGAACAAACAGACAGGGTCAGAGGTGTGGCTCAAGTGATAAAGTGCCCGCCTAGCAAGTAGGAAGCCCTGAGTTCAAACTCTAGTACAATCAAAATCATTAAATTAAATTAAAAAAAAAACTTTGTAAGATGCATATTAGAGTTTATTTTGTAGAAGATTAGTTAAATATCTAGTTCATAGTAGAACAATGATTAAATCTAGTATGGTTTAATACTGTATACTTTGTTCTTATTTTCATGTAAATCTGACAGAATTTATTTCAGCTTTGTGTGTACAGGTGTAGGAGGGGGCAGCTGTTTGCTTATATCCAGATTCTTCTGCACTGCATTCCTTCTCCAATCTCTTAAGAGTTTATATTGTAGGGGAAGATTCCTGTATTTGTATGATTCATAGTGCAACACTCTGAAGCTGATCTCTTTTCATACCCAGTCAACGCCTAGTCAATCCTGATTTCTTATGGGAGAAAGCTACAGTGAAGTGCTAAATTGTCTTTAATATCTGCTAATCAAGCTAAACTCAAATGGAAGCTGAGTTCAAGATGCAACAAATAATATCTGATGCTGGCTTCTCTACCAAAAGGCAGAAAGCAAAAGTAAAAGAGCTCCAAGAAATAGGAAACTAGTGATGAGTAGCTAAGGCAGTATGGGAGACCATAAATTCTGAGTCTGTTTGGGAGATTCTCTCTGTATTTGTTCATTTTATTTAGTTTTAGCATGGTACCTGCATGCCATGAGTTCTGAATTATTTAGTGCTACAATCTTTAGAGAATGTATTCCTTCTGAATCTGTTTCTCAAAACTAAATTTCCATTATTTAGAGTTCCCTTTGCTCTATTTCATATTTTTTTATCTTTTACAAAAGGTTGGGCAGACTATATCATTTTCAGAGGAAGTTTAAATGAATTTAGATTATTGGGAAACAAAGTAGGCAAACATTCATAAAAGACCATAATAGAATATCTGATTACTCTGCGTATTCCTTAATATATATAAAAAACTTAAAGTTACCATTGAGCTTTAAACAGAAATCTAATACAAAATAGTTATTCACACTATCAGTTTTAATTGTTCCTCAGCTGACCTCCTGAAATAAGTGTCTAATTTTAGACTCCAGTTCTTTTCACACATAAATTTCTAATAATTTAAAAAATATTATTACAAATTTAAATGTTATAATAAGCTACTGTATACACTTTACCCCAGAGTCACTAATTATTTGCATTTTATCACATTTCCATTATTATTCTATTTTTTTGAGTCATTTTGAAACTAAATTGCAAATAACATGCACTACTGCCACTAAAGACTTTTAAGTTTTATTTTCTGAGAACAAGAAGTTCACTTTTACATAACTCCAGTGCAAGTATACAATCAGAAAAATTAGCATCAATGTGACAATATTCACATAGCATCATAAAATCAAAATTTGACCAATTTTTTATTGTACAATTAATAAAATTTTTTCAAGCTTAGAATTCAATCCAGAATCATGCATTTTTAGCATTCTTATTTCTATAATCTCCTTTAATCTGCAGGAGCTTCTCAGCCTATCCTCCCCTTTCTTTGTTGTAATATTTTTTATGCTTACAGTATAATTATTTCTACATATATTTAGATTTTTAAAAATATCACAATTGAAATTTATTTTGTTCAGAATACTTGAAGTAAATAATGTAACTGTCACATATCTTTATTGGCCACATTAGTAGTTCTTTCAGTTGTACACCTTGGCATATTTGTCCTGTCTTTTGACTAGGTGTTTTCCACCAATGACATCATCCTCTGATCAAATTAGTAAGAACAGATCAGATATTTTGTTTTTTTAATGCCATGTGTATGGTTAATCTTAATTCTTCTTGCTTTGCTTTGGTTTGGTAGACATTTTTATACTGGTGTTAGGTTTATTAAGGCATAGAATTTGCACAATGAAATGCATAGTTTTAATACAAAAATGGTAAATATACAAATGGTATATGCTCCTACAGCCATCATCGCATGCATGGTTTTCGATAGTTTTATAATACCACATTGGAAAACCACGAAGTTTCTTCATTCCCCTTAGTGGTCCTCTCTATTTTCCTTCAAGTTTTTGAACCTATTTCAGTGATTACTTCAAATGCCCTATCTGTTGTTTTCACATCTGGATTAGGTCAGTGTTTGTTTCTGCTGAATGCTTTTTTGTGTTGACTGCTTCTTTGTGTATGTATTAAATTTTTTTTTGCAAGTTACACATTTCTACTCTATGTTACAAGAAATATTCATCACATATTCCTTTAAAGGGCTTTGAATTTCTTTTCTTCTTTTTTGCTTTTTGGTTTTGGTATGCATTTTAGTGAATATATTTGAGCTAGTCAGTATTGATGATTTATTTTATTAGAATGAGTCTATTTTTGTTTTTAACTCAGTCTCTTGGAATACTTTTTTTCATTCTTAAAGGATTTATTAGAGTACTTGGTATAAATCAGCCACTTTCCTATGTCCTGAAGAAACAATGAACAAAATTAAGTTTTCATTGAGCCATATTTCTATGCTTCTATTGTCCCACAGTATCAGCTGAAGACTGATTCCAGGACACCAAAACCCATGGATGCTCAAGTATCCCATATAAAAAGGAATAGTAAATAAAGTAAAAAATAAATATAAAATGGCACAACATTTGCATTTAACCTACTCATACTGTCCCGTATACTTTAACTCTCTCTAGATTATTTATAATACCCATTACAATATTAATGCTGTGGAAATAGCTATTAGATTGTATTGTTTAAGGAAAATGTCTGCACTTGTTCTGGACAGACTCAATTCTTTTTAGAATATGTTTATTCCATGGTGCATTTACTCCACCAATGTGAAAGCAACAGATATAGAAGACCAATTTTATACAGCAGGGATAAGTTGACATACTTCTTATTCCAAGATATGATCTTCATTTTTGGCCATGGTCCTTACTCTTAATACATGGTTTGTGGTATCTCACCTGAATGTCCAAACTACTCAGTGAAGCCTCTCCATTCTGGCTTGCTAGAACCCCCAAATTTCCCAGTACTATATGACCTCCACTATTCTCACCATTCATCAAGAAAGTTTTTCTCTTTGCCTGTGTGGTCCAACTTAAGCACCTATGGCAATCTCCAAGAACATTTCTGCAGTCATCTCTCTATGCAGCTTCATCTTCTCAGCTACTCTGCACTACAAATTATTACCACTTCATAATATCAGAACTGTATTCACTACTCTTAACTGTATTCTTTTGACTGTCCGTCCGTCTTATGCCCTGTGTCAGAAAAGTATTTCAATGGAAAGACAAGGCAATCATGGGATATTGTGGGACCCTCTTTGTATCTTTAGTTTCTCCTAAAGGTTACAGCTCTTCATTTGTGTTCTTCACTAGCCAAGAACAGTTATGTCATATATATTATTCCATTCTATCAATTTTACTTGTCAGTAAGAAAAGTCTATATAAGATGTACTGTTATGCCCTCATTTATTTTTACATTGCTTCCCAAATGATGTGTATAAAACACAAATCTATGATGTCAGTGCTGTGCTTAAAACTTTGATTGTCTCCCCACTGACTATGTAATAAAATTTAAATTTCTAAATAAGAGATTTAAGATCGCTTTTAATTCACACTTTTGCTAGAATCACTTTTAAGACTCTTTTCCTTCAATCCCTGCCCCCCAACCATAATGTTTTTCAATTTAATGTGCATGAGAATCATATAGTAACTATGTGTCTAAAATGCTTATTTCCTCTGCTTAATGATCTAATTTGGAACATTTATTGTGTTCTGGGAATCTAAATATTAAACAATCGATGTAGATAACTTTAATGTAAGCACTCTAATATTACATGTTAATGATCACTGTTCAAATGTTACAACTCAAACTAGGGTCAGAGGATCAGCAGAATTTACCTCATCTGAAAGATTTTTGCAAATGTAGTTTCTCATTCCCTCTCTCAGCCCAAATCAACCATACTATTAATCATGGTTTTCCAGAGAAACTTAACTGGTAGGATCTATCTGTCTGTCTATCTATCTATCTATCTATCTATCTATCTATCTATCTATTTATCTATCTGTCTATCTATCGTTCTATCTATCATTCTATCATCTGTCTATCTATCATCTATCTGAGACAGATTTTTATAAGACCTGGCTCACATGATTATTATCTCCCTTGTATATGGTGGAGAAGCAGTAAAGCTGGTAGAATGATTCAATCCAACTTCAAAAAGTTGAAAACCAGGGAAACTAATAGTGCAATTTTCAATCTGAATTGAATCATCTGAGAACCAGGAGCAACACCAATATCTGTGGGCAAATGATGGTTGTCCAACTCAAAATAGAAGCAAATTTATCCTTCCTCTACCCTTTTCGTTGTGTTTGGACCTCGGCAGATTGGATAAGACCCATCCACATTAATATACCAATACAAATGCTAATCTCTCTCAGAAAGGTCTTCATAGACACACCCAGAAATAATGGTTTAACAGTGATCTGAGTATATCTTAGCTCAGTGAGGTTGACATATAATATTAACCATCACAACCAGAATAAACTTTTTTTTTTAATCCCAGTTTATGGATTTTCAGGTTAAAGTTTGGAGAGCACTGTTTTAAATTAATTCAGTCTTTAGGCCAAGAACTTTCACACTTTTTGTTTTTGTTCTTGTAATTTCTTCTGCTAAAAGAATTTGCATTTCCTTTTTTGTGATACAAATTATAATTTATTTGAAAGGAATTTGAGTCTTCTTAAATCTTCGTGAACACCCAGATTTTATTGCACTCTACTTGCAAGTTTAAATTATCTTTTTTTCTCTTTTTTTCTGTGTTTTTTTAAATTATATTATTGTTGTACTGGGGGTACATTGTGACATTTACAAAAGCTCTTACAATATATCATAGTTGAATTCACCCCCTTCATCATCTCCTTTATCACCCCACTCTCCATTCATGGAATAGTTTTGACATATCTCATTTTTCTGTTTTCATACATAAGTACATAGTGTTTCCACCACATTCAGCTTTACTAACCCTTTCCTTATAGCCTGTTCCTCCCACTGGTGCCATCCCCCAGCAGGACCTCTTTTATATTCTTATTCTCTGTTTTTAGAAAAAGGTACTTTGTTTGCTTAAGATCTCTCCACAGGGAGTTGCTCATCTTTTACCATAGCACTTACAATTATTTGTGTGTTTACATGATTCACATGTTGGTTTGTGAACTTCAGGCATTGAGACCAAGTGTTTTTATTTGAGTCCTTATTATGAAGTATTGATGAAAGATCTTTGTTGAATACTCTTTAGGAAATTAATAAATATCCAAACATTAATGAAAACAATATATGATATTTATTTATGTAAATAGCTTTAAAAAGGCTGTCAGCTTGAAACCAGAGTTTTGGATTCCAGATCCAAATTCTTAGGCTTCCATGTGTTGGGTTTGGTCACTTGCCTCTATAGTCCAAATAAAGAGACATGGTGAAGGGCAGAGAAAGGTGACTTCATTACACGGCCTGGGACATGCTGTGGGAGAAATAAAGTAAGCATTCAGTCTACCTTCAGACTTCTTCAGGGTACAGACATGAGGAGGTATACACAGTTAAATAGTCTCAGTCACAGATGTGGCCTGGTTGGACTTTATCTCAGTCCTTGTTCTTAGAGGATCCTGGAGAAGTTGTTATCACTGTCATTACATGAGTTAAGCAATCTGGCTCACAAGACATGATTATTCCTGCTCCAGGGTGCAGCCTCCTTATTACAGGTAATTGTCCTCATTTGGAGGGGTGGTCTGTCTTGTAAGGCTCTGTTGTTCCTTAAGAGTAGTTTCAGTCCCTTGTCACAAAGATATTATTGATTGTCATTGTCCTTTCTTGATTCCAAGATGGCAGCAGGAGAGAATGGCTTAGAGCAAAGGATAACAGGTACAAAATGGAGACAGAAATGTCAAGCTTTCCTCCTGTTCTTAGTTAATTTATGGGCTCAAGTATGGAGTTAGTGCTTTTCAACACAAGCAGTTTAAGCACCTCTTACAAGCTTAAAAGCTAAGCTACTTGTGTTCATGTCTCAGTTTTGAGACTCATATTGATCTTTCTCTTTGCCTGCCTCTGAAATGGAGCAAATAGAATTATATTGGGTAATTTAGAGTTTTAAAAAGGACAAAGCTTTTCTGTACCAGAGGGAGGGAGAAAGATATAGGGAGGAGTGAAGGAGAGTGAATATGATGGAAATATTATGTACTCATGTATGAAAATGGAAAAATGAGATGTGTTGAAGCTAATTTAAGAAGGGGTGAAGGAGAATAAAGGGGAATGATGAAGAGGGTGAATATATTGTGTGCACCTTTGTGAATGTTACAGTGTACCCCCAATAAAACAATAGTATAATAATAAAAATAAAATTTTTTTTAAAGGACAAAGCATATGTAGTACTTAGTAAAGTACCTATTACATAGTATATACTAAATAAAAATTAATTATTGTGATTGTTGAACTTCAGTGTTAGGAAAAATTATTGAAAACTATAATGTCAGCAATTTTACACAAGATAAAAAAGAAATGGGCTATGTCTTCTGGATTAATACATTCTAAGGAGATGGGAATAAGTAATCCTAACATCATCAAACTAGCATCAAAGAATTGGAGGCTATAATTAGATCAGTTGGCTCCTGTACTTTTTATGAAATTAGCACCCCAAAATGCAAATATTTATTCATTAATTCCTTATTTGAACAAAAATTATCAACTAATAGCTCAAGGTAAAGCATGATTTTTTAAAATAAATCCGTATTTCAAATGTACTTTTCTATACTATTTAAATATTTTGACAACTCATGATAAGATTTAATTGAAAATTTGTCCTACAAAAAAATCCCCGTAGCATGGAACAAAGAAAAGTGTCATGTCCTTGGGAGTGGTGGCACATAGCTACAATCCCAGTACTCTGGAGGTTGGAGCAGAAGAATCATGGGCCATGAGTTCTTCCAGCAAGGCCTTGCATCAAAAAGAGAGAAAGGTTTCTTGTGGTTAAAATTATGTATTTCAATATATAGCCCTGAGCTTCGCCCACACAAGCTACAATACCTCTACATGTCCTAAAAGCTGAAAAAAAGAAGTATGAGGTTACTCTCAGCAATTTTCCATTTAAATTCCAAGTATGTGTTTGTTGTAGTCTGAGTACTGAGGTCTCACAGGACTTCAGGAGAAAATATTGAGGCTCTTAATATACTTTGGAAGTCTTAAATGAGAATGCCAATCAAAAAGCCTGCATTAGATCATCTAATTTAACTTCACACTTACTGCTCATTCGATACACATCCAAACCAGTTAATGAAATTTCTTTAGTGAATAAAAAGTAGCATTGTATTCAACTTTAAGCATTTCATATAAGAGCAGATATTGAATGATGTTGATCATTTATTCAATTCTACCAAGGTCTCATTCCAGTCATTCAGCAGAAGTCATTTTATGTATTTATTACAAAGGAGAAGGGCATGGAAAGAGAAAAAAATCTAATTCAAACCTACATCTGCCTGGCTCACTAGACCTAGGCTCTTTTTCTACAAAACCATTCCTATCAGAAAACTGTTTTCCATTAATGGCAGTTCATGGACTGCAATCCATTGTATTCTTTTTTCCTGATTTTTTTCCTCCTTAGCACATGTATTTGATTGCAAAGTTGAGGGATTTGGTTTTTTTTTTTTTTCTAGCTTTCCTAAAATCCAGGACCCAGATCAAATATCTCATAGTTTCTAAATGTTTTGTTTGGACCAAAATTCTTCAGCCTTGGCACTATTGACATTTTGGATTGGGTAACTTGCTCTGAGGGGCTGTAAGATGTTTTGCAGCATCTCTAGCTTGTTTTCTATAAGATGACGCTAGCTACTACCCTCATTTCCAGTTGTGGCAGCCAAAAATTTTCTCAGTCATTGCCCTGGGAGGCAAAATCAACCCCAGTTGAAAACTACTAATTTAGAGGGAAGATTAAAACATTCATTATCTGAATTTTTTAAAATCCAAATTACCTTTTTATTTGTACAAATAGTTTCTTGATTAAAAACTGCATTTTCCTGAGTGAGAATTTGTCAAGAGAGTAATAAGAAATTCCTCAAAGAAAAAAAAAAAACCTAATCTAAAAATTCCCAGTTTTTGCATACTTAACTAACTTTTAGTTTTTAAACTGTGTTTAATAGTAGGTCCTTACTTTAAGAAACTAAAGAACATAATATCCACAAATTAGAGTGGCCAGTTATGTATATATATAATACATGTACACTTGTGGATAGATAGGTAGATAGATGATTGGATAGATGATGGATACATACATACATACATACATACGTAGATTTTTTTGTGGAGGGTTATTAGGAAATGTCTCAATGTATAGCCCTGGTTGGCCTGAAGCTTTTGATCTTCCTGCCCCAACCTCCCAAGTGCTGGGAGTACAGGCATGTGTCACCACTCCCAGTGTAAGATACAGTTTTTTTTAATACTTACATTTCTTCTTGGTAAAAAAACTTTGTAATTTCTTTCTAAAGTAGCATGCTCTCAATAAAAAGTTAGTGATATGCTAACTGAAGAGGTTAATTTATTCTTCAATTCTTACAGTAAACAGCACTATTTCCTGGAAATAGAAGTAAACAGAAGTTTCCTGGAGAAACTTCTCTAGCCCCTCTCAAGTCTAGGTCGGGCATTTCTCCAATCTACTCTTTTAATACTCAATCTTACATTATCACCCTGTGCATAATGCTGTACTTTATTCATCTTTGCTATTGTGCTGAATAAGTTCAATTGACCAAGAAAAACATTACTAAAGTGTTTGTATATCTGTACTTTCACATCCAGAAACTCAGTCTTCTTTCTCTGCCTTGGGTTTGATGTAGCACTTTAGGGAAAATTGAAAGTGGATAGAATATTTCAGAAAATGATTTAACCCAACTCTGAAACCATACAAATGAAGAAATAAAGGTATCTGATTAAAAATATCTTGGGTAAAATAGATTGAGACATAAGGTAAATATTCTTATAGTTAGGTCAGTCTTGGGGTTGATACATTTAATAACACTCCTGAGGATCTTGAGTTTACAATTTTGCACACACTCTGTATCATTTGATCTCCATTAGGACTTTATAAGAAGGTGTGGCAGGTATTAGAAGCCTTCTCAGTCCCATCTCCTTCCCTGCACGCCCCCCACATGTGAGGAATACCTGGCTAGAGCTTAAACATGAAAGTTAAGCAATTGGAGTGAAGGATTAGGGATAATGTGATATTTAAGAAAGTCATGGTATTCAAATTCAGTAGATCTAAGTTCAAATCCCAGACCTGATTCAATTTAAATTTATATTAAAGAAAAGCTTAGGATACAGAATGCCAGTTGGGTTCACTAAAAGCACTCTCAGAGGAGAATTTAAATGTGCAAGAAAATTACTTGGAATTGACACCTGCTGAAGGAAAAAGGAAGAAAGCAAGCCTGCTCAGAAGTAACTGTCAGATCACAATGCAGACATATAAAATCCATGCTGGCCCAAGGGAGTGCTCTAGTTGGGTAGAGATCATCAGCAGGCCCATTAAATCTTGCTTAGTTGTTGACTGGGTGCTGTTGTAAGATGAGAGTGGCCATTGCTCTAATGTCATAGTGGCTCTTGGAAGAGCTAGTTGACAGCGGGTCATTCTAGATCTGAGTGGCATGACTCTGCCATATCTAGTGAAATGCTCATCATCTTACAATAAATAAAAGAGGGGGGATTTCTCGACTCTGTGAGGTATAATAGCCATTAAAGAATAATAATTGGTAATAAAAATTATGCGTCAATTATTGTACTAAATAAATAGCAGCATTATTTGATTTACTCTTCACAACAGTCCCATGAAATTGATCCTATTATTATCTTTTATAGACAAAAAAAACACAGTTCAAGAGATTGAGAAACATGTCCCAATTGTTGGATATGGTCACTGTAATGCAAACACAGGTTTACATTGCTGTACTATTTTGTGCTCTCTATTTAGTTGTATGAATGTACAAATACATAGGACAAAATGTAGAGGGAAAAAACATACACATCAGTGATAATAGTGATTATAAGATAGTATTAAAGGTTATTAAATTGTTATTTATCCCTTTACTTTCTACATTTTCTACCGTGAAGAGTTCTGGTTATCTATTGAGATATAACAAACTACTCCAAACTTAGTCTTTAATACATCAGCCACTTTTTTATTTTTATAGAGTCTTACTTCAAACCTCCCATACAACTAATATATGCTAATAAAATGTTTAAAACATTACATAGTAATAAAATAAATAAACAAATAAATAAATACTAGTAAAAACAATTCAGGCAGGATACAATGGGATGACTTGGTTCTGTTCCATAGTGTTGAGAGACTCCACTGAGGAGGTGGGATTGACTGATGACTCTTCCATCAGTGAGGGAATCAGGATTCTCTGTAGGATTTCAATGCTGGTGCCTGGGCTGAGGTGGCTTCAAGGCTGGTGTGTTAGTGAGGTCAGTTGATTGGAAAGGTGCCTCCTGGTATAGTCTGGGCTTCCTTATGGCAGGGCTGTTTCAGAGTAGTTGGGCTCCAAGAGCAAAATTTTAGCAAACGAAAAGAAAGCTATGTGGCATTCTATGACCTACTCTCAGAGGAAACATAGTTCACAGTGCTACACACTATTGATGACAACCCACCCAGATTCAAGGGGAAGGGACTCACCTCTTAATGAGAAGAGTATAAATGGTGCTTGCCATGTTCTGAAACCACCAGATGTATTATTTACACAATTAGGAGAAAGTGAAATTTTAGACATCAGAAAAACAGTTTTTTTTTTTTATTTTGAAATAGAATTTATAAAAACTTCTTAATTTTTTTAATGGCAGTGGAGTAGCTGAGCTCTGTGATATGGAGGCTACTTATCTTGGCTTTATTCACAATAGCAATCACAAAGCTTACAAGAAGCACTATATTAGACTGTTCTAGAGTTTTGTAGGCAGTAAAAAGTTGGAGTTGCTACCACTACAAAATATTTTCTTAAAAGGTCCTAAGTTCAAACCCCAGTACTGCCACACAAAATAAGATAAAATAAAACGGCATGGAAAAAAAATTCTTAAATTAGAGATTTATTCTGTCCCAAATCCTATTTCTTCAAGGAGATATTTGGACTACTTTTTTGTGTATGGCTTATTCTTCCATACATGGATTTTCTTCTGTTTAAAAACAATGCATACATGACTGCACTACAGAAGGCTCATGTAGCCCACACTTTAGAATGCTTCTGGATGCATTAATGAAAAATAATACTGTAAATTTAACCAGAGACTGCATAAAGAAAGTGCCAGCTCTCCAGAAGACTATTCCCTATGCAAATCTTAAGAGTGTATCTTCTTTTTAAAAATTGCCATCAGGTACTTTTTATATGACATAAAATACAAGAAATAAATAAGATCAGCTATATAATATTAAAAATTTGCCTGAAGTTTGCATTTTATATGAAAGTTATTTCCAGTAGATATGGACTATATTGTTGACTTTAAAAATTTTTTTATTATGGCAAGATATTTCTGTGAAATATCTTGGAGAGAAACGTTTGAGAACTCACCATTTGAATATAACCAAAGTACATCCTCTCAAGATTTTCCTTGAGACTGGAATCAAGGGAAGATCAGCTTAACTACAATGGAAAGTCAGAAGTGAAGTGTGTCTTAGCTCCAACACTTAACAATCCATTAAGAGTCAACAAGTACTTTAAATTCCTGGAGCCTGAATACAATCAGCTATAAAATAGGGACAGTAATATTTTTTTCTCATACATAAGACATGAAGCTTCTATGAGATGATGTTGATAAGCCATTTTACATGGGACTTGGCTTATAGTAGATAATTTATAAATAGTCATGATTGTTTTGTTGTTATTCTCTTTAGCATAGTTTGGTAAGGTAATAGTTCTATCATGACAGTATTCAGTGATTTAGTATTTATATCAATTAAAGGTCAAGCTGAGAAATTCACCAAGATATGGAAGGATAATTTATTACTTTTAACTGAAACCATCTGCCTATTCTGAAAGAATCATAACATACCTGTTCTTGAATTCTACAAATGTTGACTAAATAAAGAGAAATTATAAAGGCATTTGAGGGAAGGATCAATGTATTTTCTAGACTCTACATGATAGATAAATATTTCATATACTGCATGGTTTACATGTGATTTATTTTAATTTATCCTAGCATGGAGCTTGTCATAAGGTTTATGTTCATTAATAAATATTTGTGTAATGAGAGGATATTTATCTTCCTATTGATTATGAGCTCTTTATATGTTAAATATACAAACCACTTGTCACTTTTACATGTGACTATTTTTATAATTTGTCACCTGTCATAAAAATGTTGTGTTTTAACACCTAAATTACTAAAATATAAAATATTTCCATCTATTTTAAAAAATATGACAATGCTTAAAAAGACCTTTCCCACTTTTCTATTTTGGTGGTACTGGGATTTAAACTCAGGGCCTCACACTTGCTAAGCAGGCAGCTACCACATGACACCCCCCTACCCCCCACCCTCTGCTTTTCGCTTTTCTGTATTTAAATTTCTACCAATCTGTAGGGAACAATGTTTTGAGGCAATGTCTTTGACATTTATCTCAATGAGTATGCATGTTGTTAGTCCCCACCATTCAAAATTAAAGGTTATTAGGTGAAATTGGAGTTAACTCCTGTGAGCTGTTTATTCTGGAGAAAGAATTTTTAGGCCCTGGCAGGCTGTTTACAGTAAACTAGTTAACATTATCTAATTTCCAGTACTAGTGCAGAGCCCTTTTCATGTTTTAGTCCTTTGGTTGCTCAATGGCAAACTAATAAAGCAGAGGAAGTGCAGTTATGGAAAAGAGGCAGATGGAGAGGAGGCAAAGGGAAAGAGAAGATGGGTGATGGAATCAAATGACTACCTTATTTGGAAATTTCCACTGAAGACTAAATTCCTACATCCAATAGTGATGAGTTCTGTAGAGTATTATTGTGTCAGGTACCTTTTAAGTGATTTAGATGTATTATCACAGCAGTTGTAAAGTAAAATACAGTTACTCCCTCCTTTTTATACATCCAAGGAAGGTGGTGAAAAGGGGTTAGAGAATTTACCCAAGTTCACCCAGTTTAGCAGAGCTTGGATTCTAAGATGAGTAATCACATATTGCATTATATCCACCACAAATTTTTCATATGAAAATAAAACATTTTACTTCTTCCTAATTCTTCCCTATCTCTATATAATTTCATTTCCCTGCTATATATTACACTTGGAAATACCAAATAACCCATATCATGGCTTAAAAGGCCTTACAAGTTCAGACATCTTTGACTTTATCTTTTTCCTTCTTGTTTTTAACCATCTACTAAACATTAGCCTTGTTTCCAGACACACTAGCCTTATTTCCATCTTAGAACTTTTCAATAGTTTTTAATGCTCATCCTTGAAATTATAGTTAGGATTTCTCCATTTTGGCATTTACTACTTATCTCAAAGGGCACCTTGGTGAAGCTTTCCCTGATGATTCAATTTAAAGTAGCTACCTAATCCTTTCTGCTTGCTTTGTCTTACAGAAATTGGTACATTTTGCTGCTGTAAATATTTTATTATTTATTTTCTGCCTCTCCATTCACATATAACCAGTAAAATATAAGCTCTGTGAGAGCAGGGATTTGATGGTCTTATTCACTGCAGGGTCTCCAGTGCTTATCAGTGTTTTATATGGCATACATGCTTAGTAAATATGTGTTTGGAACATAAAAGATTTATTGGAAAGGGGAATGATGTCATCAAAAACAGAAATTTATCTGACAGCAGTGTGGAGAATGGACTGCACTGAGAAAATGATTCACTCAAGAGACTAATTCGGAAGCTACTTAGTATGGAGAATGATTTTAGAAATAAGAAAGTTGAGATGTATAAAGGAGTTAAAAGTATAAGAATTCTGAAACTGATTAAGTTGAATGGTCTCTAGGACATTTGGAAGAAGAAAGTACCATTGATATAAATAAGAAATATTGGAAAATGACAGTTCATATTGGAAAAACTATAAATGGTACTCAGAAGAGCAATGTAGAATTTTAGATGCTATTGATAGGCAAAAACCTATGGAAATCAGACTTAGCAAAGAAATCAGAACCAAAGACAAAGTCTTCAGATTGTATAGGAGTTATAATTAGAATAAGAAAGAGGCTTAGTGCAAAACTCCTACACAATTTTAGGAGACAAAAACACAGTAAAAAGGAACCTAGTAATGTATGTTTTTAAGAAAGCAAAAGAGAGGACTTCAAGAGGAAAGAGATGGTTAAATAATAGAGAGGAATAGAGTGATTATAAGGAAAGAAATTGAATGTGATAAATGGTTTACTCTCTGAAACTGAGAAAGTGATTTCTGGAAGAATGGTGAGGTTTCTAGCACTTCAGGTAGAAGAAGCAGTCATAATGATTTCTTTTGATAATGAAAGGCAAAAAAAAAAAAAGGAAGAAATCTGTCTTAGGAGTATTGTGAGAAAAGCAAGATTTAGCATATAAGGAGTGAGTTGAATTCAGTTGAGTGAGACTTGGTATCTACCTAACTAAAGCAATACTTGGATATACTTCACTAAAAATTACTACAGAAATGAGTCCAGAACTGTCAGCACTATCTATAACTTTTTATAGAAGGTTAGAAAATAAAAGTGAAGATGGAGATAAAATTAACTTGGCTTCAGTGGGAAAACAAGTGTATGCTTTTTTTTGTAGAATGGTGAAAATAAGTTTTTATTCTGAGCAATAGGAGACAATGCAATAGTAAGGGTTGAAGATACAATCTTAACTTTCTTGGTAGAGCAGGTAGTTTGAAGGGAAGATTTAGAAACTCTAACATCAACTTTCTATTTGAAGCTCTTTATCAAAGTTCATTTTAAAACATTTTTAAAATTCTTTCAGCCTTCATGTATGTATTCAACAACACTAAGAAATCAGTCTTGGTTTTTCATTGGACAATTTTCTTACATTTTGAAATAATATTATATAATTTAAAAATACAGTGATCTATCTCATAAATATTTTACTTTTTTTTTTTGGTGGTACTGGGGTTTGAACATGGTGTCTCATGCTTGCTAGTCTAGTGCCCTAACACTTGAGGTATGTCTCCAGCCCTTTTTACTTCAGCTATTTTTCAGGTAGTGTCTTGCACTTGGACCACATCTGACCTTGGACCACAATCCTCTTCCCTATACCTTCCACATAGCTGGTATTATAGCATGGACAACCCAGCTTGTTTGTTGATATGGGTCTTGCTATCCTTTTTGCCCAGGCTGTCCTCAAACTGTGATCCTCCCTATCTCTGTTTCTCAAGTGACTGAGATTATAGGCACAAGTCACACACCCAGCCAAAGATTACTTTTAAATACTTGTGTTTATGCATCAAGTATTTCAAAAGTTGTAAATTATATTCTTACTTTGACAGAAATTTAAACACGGAGAGCTTTGCATTCCCATCCAAATCTGCAGTTTTGTGAATACATGACCTACCTCATCACCCTTTTGAGTGTTCGGACTAGTAAAAATCAGTCAAGTTAGGAAAGACACAACTAATTAATTATGTATAGGTCCCATTATCCTGTTATAACTAAGCAATTGCTAAACCAACATAAAATAGTTCAGTAAACAGCAGTTTCTTCGATACTTAGTTTATATTCTCTTCTTAGAAAGAATATTTCATCTTCATCTCTCAGAGGAAAAACAATTAAATCTTTACAGTATTTAATTCTTGACCTCTTTGGGGGTTAGTTTTAATTGCTGGAGAAAGCATATCTATGGGGTGACCTACATGTAAGAGTAACTTTAGTTTTTAAGAGCCTCACTATAGATAAATGTCTTTTGTGCCTTTCATGGTCAAGTGGTAGAAGATTGATTGGTACTGAACAGTACTGTCATATGGTCCTACATTTCAACTATTGGATAGCCATTCTGCTATCTAATGTGCTCTTTAGCCAGAAATTACACTTAGGTTTTCTTTGAGCACCTAAACCAACTGACAGTCAGGGAATCAATACATCCGTTGCACAGCTTTCATACCTGCTGTTAGTAGAAAAGTAACACTAAAGATGCATTTCCTTACAGGATAGTGCAGAATTGATCACTTCCCTGCTTCACAGTGGAGCGGATATACAACAGGTTGGGTATGGTGGCCTCACTGCCCTCCACATTGCTGCAATAGCTGGCCACCTAGAGGTAAGTCATGCTTCTGTCACCTGTGAAAACAAACGTTACCTACCTTTTTGAATTTCTCTCTTTTCTCACAACATTTTTTATTAGCATATATTAATTGTACGAAGAGGTTTCATTATGATATTTTCATACATGCATATGATGTACCTTTATCACAATGCTGGTCTTTGAGATTCTAGTAACTGGTTTATTTTTTAACCACTAACCACACTTATTTCTTTTGGAAGTAAAATTTAGTTACATAAATGTGCTTTTGATTGTCAATTCAGTACATTTTTATAGCAATATAACTGGATATCAATTAATATAAAAATGACTTGAATGTAGAAGAGACTTTACAGCAGTGATTAAG
Source organism: Castor canadensis (assembly GCF_047511655.1). Taxonomy (NCBI): domain Eukaryota; kingdom Metazoa; phylum Chordata; class Mammalia; order Rodentia; family Castoridae; genus Castor; species Castor canadensis. The sequence continues at coordinate 100,894,554 of NC_133392.1, read as the reverse complement.
GGCAAACATTTTGGAATCAAACTGCTCAGAGTCCAAAATTTTCTATCCTAACTTTGGGGAAGTTATTTAATCCATAACATCTGAATTTTTCATTGGGGAAATAGTAATAGTGGGGCTACAGTTCACAGGTAGAGATGTGAGGTCCAGAGTCAGATCCCTAGAAAATAGTAGTGGGCTTATTACAATGATTAATCATCCATAGAAAGCACTGTGAAATTTGCTTCATTCAGAAAAAAGAATGAATGAAAGCTCACTCATCTGTCCTCATTTATTAAACACTAGTTATGCATCAGATACTGTTCTAAGTGCTGAGGTGGCAATAGTGAAAACAACAGGCAGTCTCCAAATTTTCACGGAGTTTAGTCGTAAGGAAAAGCATAGACAAGAAACAAAAGAAAATATTATATAATGATAATTAGTAATGAGTGCTATAAAAATAATAAATGGAGTAAAATGAAAACATGTGGAGAAATAGGCACCGTTTCACATAAGCTATATAGTGAAGGTTCCAAAAGAAGGTAATGTTGAAACAGAGATCTGAATGAAATGAGAACACCAACCATGAAAACAGAGAGAAGAATATTTTAGATTTAAGTGATAGCACATGCAAAGGCCCTGAGGACTAAAAAAGCAGGGGCATTCGGAGACATGAGTGAGGCAAAGTTATTAGAGTGGAATGAGCTGGAGGTAGAGTGGTATTGATAAATCAGTAGATGATTACAACTCAGATCATCAAGAGTTTTAAAAGCATGACAAAGTCTCTGGATCTGTCTTAACTTTATTTGTCAAAGTATTAATTTTATATATAGTACTATGAAATTATTTGGTTAACTTCACAAATCTTCCTGAGGTAGATTTTATTGTCACTGTTATGATAACTATAAAATTAAGACTCTTGTGTACTTGTCATTATAATTGCAAAGTTGTTGAGAAAAAGAGCCATGCCTCGAATCCTAGTGATTTTACTAAAAATCCCATCCTTTTCAGTCTATCAATTGTGGTAACAATGTGTAGCTCTACAAGGTAATAAATGAGAATTCTTATATCCTTATCATTAAGTAGTTATCTTTGTAAATTGTCATATTATAAATTAAATTTTACCTTTTCACTAACATATAAAAACACATACCAACAATGAACAAATAAAACTGCAAACAAAAACATGTATAAAACCTGTGAAAAATGTTTGATCCACCTCTTTTAACAATATCACTTCAAAGGGCTTGACATTCAATAAATATTAAAATATCTCATCAAGCACAAAATAGTTTCCTTTATGTTATGTCTGCTCCTTACTATTTATTCACTAGAAAAATAAATGTTTTCAGTGAGATTCATTGTAAATTTAAGGAAGTTTGCAATACTTATGAGGAAAGGGAGAATCTCATTAGGTTCACTTAAATAAAAGAGTATCCCCCTCCAAAAACAAAATACGGAGGCCAGTAATAAAGTAATTGATGTATTAAATGTTAAGAAATCTGGGTGAAAGAATTGATGAAGTAGACATTAAGTTCCACTCAAAAATTGTTAACTTTTAATACCAGGAAAATGAGACAATATGTTTTCAAAACACAATACTTTTTTCTTTCTAATGCTGAGCTGATTATGTATCTGAGAGACAGAATTACGAAGATGTTAACAGCAAGTAGTTAAAGGTCATCAAAGATCTCCTCTTCAAATAGCTCTGTTTTCTTGCTTTGTAAATCATAAGACAGAAGGAAATATCTTGCTGATTGTACTAACCTCAAAGCCAACTTTATTAAATTAATTTCAAATAGGTCTCTAGTATTTCTCCGTAGGTGTGCCCAACTTCCCTCATTAGCTGAGGTAAGACATGTAATGACTTCTATAGTCAATCACCAACAGTGCATAAAACAGGTTTAGACACATTGTTTTTTATTCTCTTCTCACATAGTGGACTAATAAAATTACTGATCAGATAAAAAGGGTATGTTTTATCTAAAAAACTACCTAAAATCATCATATTCAAAATGCAGATTGTCTTGGAGTCTTCTTTCAAAATTATTAGTTATGATAAGTATTTTCAATATGTTACTTGTCTTAGTCCACATTGAGAAAAATATCAATTATCTCCAGATATGTTGGTTTTCTGATCACAAATATTCAAGTGGAAATGTTTATTTATTGTGTATTGATTTCCCCTTATGTGTGGTTTCCTTCCTGAGGTTTCAGTTACCCACGGTAAACTGTGGTCTGATAATATATGGAAAATTCTAGAAATAAAACTTTGATAATATTGAAATAAATTTTGTTCCAGAATATTGCTATAATTGCTTGATTTTTATCAGTTATTGCTAGCTATTGTTTTCAATCTCTTACTGTGCCTAATTTATAAAATAAACTTCATCATAGTTATATATGAATAGGAAAAAACAGCACACATGTTCAGTGCTATCCTTGTTCTCAGGCATCCATTGGGTGTTTTGGAACTTTTACTCTGTGGATAAGTAGTACTACATACAAGTGGCATTTTGTGGAGAAGTTTGGATTTGTCATAAGTTTTTGGAATTTCAAACCACAACAATAGCTGAAAGTAATATATTAGCAATAATGGATGGCCCAAGGGCTGAGCCTAAGAATATCTACAGAGATTGGGAAGTGTTGAATTGCCGTTGAATAAAAGGAAGAAAAATACATCAGAGTCGTAAGAAGAAAACAAGTATATTAAAGTATCACAACAATTGGGAAAGTTGTAAGAGTAACATGGTGCTGGATATCAAATGGGGCAGAATAGTTGAGTACAGTGGATAAAATAAACATATTGGTATTTTTTACATGCTAATATTTCCTTTCTAAGACAAAAATTTAGGCACTTATTCCACACTGTTTTTTACTGTCTTAGTTAAGAGGAATAATGCCAGTAGATCAGTGGGAGTTTCCTTTCATTAGTAGTCACTGTCTTTTATTGCCCACCTTTCTCTGTGATACAATAGGTGGTGCTATGTCTGACAGGCTTCTTTGTCTGCACATATCAAATTCAGACCCTCCATTAGTGTCTCAAGTGTGTTTGTCCTCCCATAATTGTAAATTCTATTAAACAATTTTACAATAAAATTTACATTGACTAGGCAGCTGTCTTCTTCAATAATAGAAGAGAACATGTGCTGCAGTTCCTAGATGTACTGAATACAATTTGAGACTCAGATTTAAATTTACTGTGCTTTGAAAAGAAGGAAAATATCGGTTGCCTCAGGCCCCAATACTTCTCTCTGACTTATCTACCTATTAATACATATGCATATATTGCTGTGTACAAGGGCAAAGATTTATTCAGTAATCAATAAACATGCATCAAACCCTCTTCTCCTTGTTGGGTTCACTGGTAGACATGCACCACATACTCTCTCAGGCATAGAAAATTAAATAATAGCTGAAATTTGGCAGTATTTCTTTCACATACCTATGTCATTTGGTTTTTCTGTGAGATAGTTTGTCAGTGAGGAAACTAAGGATTAGGAAATTAAATGACTACCGTAGGGACATTCAGAAAATATTTAGATGTGTGGGATGAGACCCAAACCTGGTCATCTTTCTTCAAATCTGCAGTTTTGTGCATAAAAGAACAATTACTCCCTAGTGATTCTTGTATTTACTAATAAACCAGGGGTTTATACTCACAACACACATACACAGAGACACAGACACAGACACACACACACACACACTGTATTCAGAAAGTCAAAATGAAACTGGATATTTTACTATCTAAAGTTCAGGCATTAGTATATATACAACTGAAGCAACATTAATTAATTCAAAAATAACTTTACTTGGTTCTGGGTGCCAGAACCCAAGGATATATAGTGTATGTATGTGTGCACACATCATACACACAGATGCCAAGTGTAAAATACTTTATGCTTAATCACATAACTCAATAAAAAGTTGTAAACTGACTTTTCATGAAATAGTTTCTATAGTTATCAGGAGACAAATCAATTATCTGTAGCTATTGACAGCTGTTTCAGCAGCAAACAAAAAAAAGTAAATAGATAACCCAAAATAAAATTTGCAGAGGTGATAGAGTGTTTTATTTTTAATAGAAGGCATAGATATACCCTGTGGAAGGAAAAATATTATTTCCATAGTTAAATTTATCCTATTTTACCTCATCCCATTTTCAGATTGCAAATACTTATCCAAGTACTGCTTCAGAAATGCTTCCCAGTTATTTTGGAATTTATTTTTGATTTCAAGGAAATGCAATTGATATTTCAGTTCATTCTTAACTAAACCATCTAAATGTTTCAGTAGAGAGTTTTGTTTACCAAGAAGCCTCTGACTCTCTCTACATTATTTCTTTTATAATGGCTTTAGTTTTCTCCCCAAAGGCATAAACAGAAGAATGTTTAGAATTATAAAATGTGTTCTCCTCTTCTCTTCTCTGTTTCTCTCTCTCTCTCTCTCTCAAGGTACTTATAGGTTTCATAGATAAAAGTTACCAAATCTACCTTTAATCATGTGAAATGTGAAAATGCAATAGTCTTTTGTGAACTTCATTTGAAATCCAAACGAATAGTAAAAAAAGATAATACTTAACCTTATACCAAACAAATTAATTGACTTGGTTTTCATTCAAGAATTTCTCTTCCTTTTCCTAAGATGAGAAAAACTAAAGCATGGAGAAATTAAGTACCTTGTTCTTCTTACTATTTAATTGATAGAGCCTGTGTTCACACGCCATACAACCTCAGAGCCACTTGTGTACTTCCTCTCTGCCAGTCTAAACAATAACTTCTCATATTTGACAGGAATTTAAGCTTTGGACATTGTGGATAGAAGCTTAAGTGTCATGAAAACATTTCATGTACTTCAATCTGAATTGTCTCAAAGACCAACAGCTTTGAGACGTTTTGGTGCCTCTTTGAATGGACCCAATTCTTTAAGGCTCTGTTCCTTATCTCTATTATTTCTACTTACATTTTTAACAACTTTGTTGAGAGAAAGCTTACCACATAATTAATTCATTTACAACATGGAATTCAATGGTTTTTTAGTAAGCTCAAAAAGTTGGGCAATCACCACCACAATCTAATTTTAGAACATTTTTGCACCCTGAAAAGAAACTCCATACCCATTACCAGCCTGTCACATCCACCTACCTACCTCTCACAAGCAAAAACTGGACAACCACTAATCCGCTTTCCATTATTATGGATTTGGCTATTCTCAGACATAAATGGAATCATGCAACATGTGGTCTTTTGTAACTGACTTCTTTCATTTGGGGTAATGTGTTCAAGGTTCACAAATGCTCAGTAGAGTTAGTTTGTATCACAATCATGTTTTAGTTATACTACTTCATTTAGCAGGAGAACAAAATCTATATATTCAACTGATAGTGTAATTGTACTTCTTTTTTTTAACTATTCCCTTATTTTCCTTATAAATTGATGTTGGAAGGAAACCTGCAACTAAAACTTGAAGTCCTTATGATATTTGTAATCATAAGCACATGCCTACTGAATTGTTAGACTAGGAGTACCCCTACTAAAGAAAGTGGCTAGGGCTCTCTCTCCAAGTATAAAAAATATAAAACAAGAAGAAAGTTTAAAATATAAAACACAATATTTACAAATTAATAATATAAGCCAATTAAAATGAGCAAAAGATTCAACTTGACATTTCTTCAAAGATACACAATCTTTAATAGCCACTCTCTTCATCAAGGAGTATGCCACTTTGAACACAAACACTGGGCAAAGCCCCTCTCAAGGAGATCAGTCCCTTGCCTGTCTTAGGCTAACTCTTCAGATTCTTAAGCAGTTAGAAATATTAAGACACCACTGTAAAAATGCAATAGCTCTTTATATTTAAAAGATAGTCAGTTCATTAAAGTCTTGGCTAGATGAAGCATGACCCATTGACCAACAAAGTAAGGTCACCAGTGAATGTTTTAGAAAGGAGAATCTGGGGTCCTACCTTGGTACCTTCCTAAAATCAGTATTTGAATAAAATTCCCCAGTGACTCATATAATATTCAAATTTATGAGGCACTGCCCTTAAGGCTCTTGAGATAAATTAGATTTAAGAGATATCTGAGAGAAGGGCAGCTAAGAAACAAAGAATGAATAAATGATTAGAAGGAGGCACCTTTCATTTGCCTTATAGTTTTGCTTTTGGCTGACTTTGATACGCATGTTTTAGTAACTATTAAGGGAGCATTCAGGGCTCATTCTGGAGCCCAGGATCATAATCACTCTAGCGATGCGTAGTATATATGCCCACTACCTGACACATAGAAGGCACTCTATGCATTCTACCTCTCTTTGTTTCTGAGGTATAAAATTTCATAAGCATAGTATTTAAAATAAGAAGAAAGTTTAAGCTGGGCACAGTGGATCATACTTGTAATCCTAGCTATGTGGAAGGTACTGATAGGAAGATCACTGTCTCAGGCCAGCTCAAATTGTGTGAAGTCCTGTCAGAAAAATAAAGCAAAAAGGGCTGGGCACATGACTCAAGTTGCCCCTGAATTCAAATCCCAGTACTTCTCCCTCCTGCAAATAAAAAACAATATAAAACAAGAAGAAAGCTTAAAATCTAATGGAGCTGCAACATAATATTTACAAATTAATATAAGCCAATTAAAATAAGCAAAAGATCCAAATTGGCATTTTTCCAAAGATACATAGACAGTAAACACATGAAAATATGTTCATCATTAGAGAAATGCAAACCAAAACCACAATGAGATATCACTTCACTTCTAGTAGAACACAACAAAGAAGAGATAACAGGAAAGGTTGATGAGAATTTGGCAAACTGGGGATCCTCATATACGTTCCGAATAGAAATGTAAAATGATGTAGCTACTTTTAGAAAGCAGCTTGGTGGTTGAAAATGTAAATAGAGGACCATTGCAAAACCCAATGCATTTCCATTCTCAGACACAAAAACTGGTACATAAATGCTCAAAGCAACATTATTCATAATAACCAAACAGTGGAAACACATATTGACCAACTGATGAATGAATACATTTTTGAATGGCTTTCCTGTGAAATATTATTCAACAATAAAAAGAAGTAACGCTCTGATCTATGCTATGATGTGAACTTTAAAAAGGGCATTGACTAATGAATGCTGCTATGATAGCAGAAGTGCAATTGAATTATCTATTTTTGAACATCTACGAGCATTCATGCTTCATATATATAGTTAGGCTGAAAGTTATGTGAATTTTACATTTTTGATAATTATTACATTACCAAACAAGCTGCCGACAAATGAGTTTATTTACACTCTTACCATATGTGTACCTATTTCTCTTTATATAAAACATTAATCTTTATTGACATTACTAATTTAATCTTATCGTTATGATGGAAAATGAGCCTTTTATTTAAACACTACATATTATTGATCTTTGGTATTCCTTATGATATAGATTGTCTTTTGGCTTATTTTGATATTAAATTTTCTAACTGACTTACAAGAGATTTTTGTATATTGAGGAATTAGGCTTTTAGCTATTTATTATACCTTATATTATGGTTTTTCTTTCCCTTTTTTAGTAGTTCTTATAATTATTTTCAATTTTATCTGGCCAGATATGTGAAGTTTTTATTTTGCTTTGTGATCTATGCTCAGAAAACACTGCTCCTTTCAAGATATCTAAAAGAAGGAAAAAAAACTACAAATACTTATTTCAAGTACATTTAATTTTGTACCCCCACCCCTGTTTGTAGATTATATCTGAAGTGTCTTTTTGTATAAGGTTGAGATGGAAGTCTGTCTTTATTTTTCTCTCCAGAGGTAATCCAGTTGTTCAAACAGTATTTACTGAATATCTCACATTCTCCCTACTGTGTTCTATTTAGGTTTACCTGTGTATTCCTATGCTAATACCAAACATAACTCTTTTATTTGTTATATATTTAGGTACTGATTCATGACTTTTTCTTCTCAGAATGTTTCTGGAAGTTCTTCCATTTTCTATATGAATTTCATTCCATGGAAAGGCACTTGAGCACAGTAGCAAAGAACATGAACTGAAGCTAGACTCTGTATTTAATCTATAAATCTGTAATTATCTATCATTTACTAGTTATATGCCTTAAGAAAGTAGTTTATCCTCTTTGGGCCTCAGTTTTCTAATTTTAGATAGTAGTTTATATTATTATCTACCTTACTGTGTGGTTGCATGTACTAAATAACTTAACATATGCCGTGCTTAGGCACTGCTTAATGCACTATAAAATGCTAAGAGGGTTAGCTGTCATGAATTGTATTTGTTCTGTTTTGGTTTTGATTTTATTATCTTTTCCTAAAGAAAATATGCAATATCACGATGAGGGTAAATCTTAATTTGTAAGTTAACTTGGGGATTTTATCCCTATCACACTGGATCTTCCTATTTCAGAATAAGATATTTCTTTCTACTTATTCAAGTTTCTTTATAAATGTTTCAGCTGATCAGTCTACTCATGGTTTGATAAAGCTTATTCTTAGGCATTTTATCCTTTTTATGTTAATTTGAATGACACTGTATTTTCTAATTTGTTATAGTCTGTATATGGAAAACTTACTGAGTTCCAATTTTTAATTTTATAAACTATACAATTTACTGATTAGATTTTTTACAGGAGTCTTTTTGACATTCTTTGCATACAGTGAGCTCCTTATAGATAATAATAATTTTGTCTTTTTCCAGTAATTAATTGTTTTGCTTTTGGCTTTCCTGATTGCATTGACTGATATTTCTAGAACAATTGTTGTTTTCAAATGAATCACCATTGTACTCTTGGAGGGAAGCACAACTGGCAACAGTACATTTTTCTCTTAGCTTGTTGCTACAGTTGCATGGTTAATATTCATAAGTGAGGTTAGTCTATTTTATTATGATGGTGATATTAGTTTTCTAGAACTTTCACAATAAAATACCACAGACCTGGTGGTTTAAACAGCAGGAATTACTTTCTCACAGTTCTGGAGGCTAGATGTCCAAAATCAAGTGTTGGCAAGCTTGTTTTCTTTTGGGCCCTGTTATTTGGTTTGCATATGGCGACTTCCTCAGTGTATTCATAGGGTCATATCTCTCTCAGTGCCTCTGAAATCTCTGTCTCTCTCTGTCCTAATCTCCTCTTAAAAGGATAATAGTCTTATTGGATTAAAGTACACTTTAATAATCCTGTTTTAACTAAATTACTTCTTTCAAGACACAATCCCTAAGTATGGTCACATTCTTAGGTTTGGGGGATTAAGATGTCAACATACCAACTTGAAGAAGATACATTTCAGCCCATAATATTTATTTTGCTAGATTATGGGATAAATGTTACATTGGATGTGTATCTCTGTCTCTGTCTCTGTCTCTCTCTCTCTTTCTCTGAGTCTGCTATATAATTTAATGTTATTATTTCACAATAAGCATTATTCTTACCATGTCCCTGACAAATCTCTCAAAATTTTGTAGACTGTGAAACACCTGAAATTGTTAGAGGAATAGCAATATGAACATCTTGGACTATCATAGTTCAGAGAAAAATAGCCAAACATGGGCCAAATTTGCTAGTCAGTTCACATCATAATAAATTTCTGCTTAAATATCCCCCAAATGAGTCTAATTAATGATCAGTAGGTATTCAAATTATCATTCATTGGTATCAGCTTCATAGATGTCTATAATTGCTTTGAATAGTCATTCACAGTTCCATGATGCCAAATTTTGATCAACCACCACATCAAATTGTTAAGTTTCTGAAAGTAAATCTGTATTGTACACTTACTCTCAAATAGCTAAGACCCAAGCTAGGAATTAGTATATATTCTGTGACATTAAAAGTGATTTTCTCATAAGTTGAAACTAGAAACTCTGTGCCCCAATTACTGAACGTACTCCAAGTTCAGTTTATGCTTATTAAAGGTAAGGAAGCTGATTCTTACTGTAAAGGATTTTGGTATGGAGATCAAGACAAAATAATAGATCATACTTTATGATCATTTACTTTATAGTCTCAGAGGCAATGTATTAATTGTAAAAAGTGATAGAAGATGACACTAGCTTACATGTTAGTTTTTTTTTTTTTTCACTGAGGTCTTTGCCATAGACTGTGTTAGCAATTATTAAACATTAAATGTTGCTTTGGGAGTGAGACAGAAGGTCAAAAGCAGGAAAAACTTTAAGGCTAATAAAAATGTAAATGAGATGTTTGTCAGCTTGTTACCGTGGAAAATGATGAAAGAAACATTACCTGAGAAATTAGATTTCAAGATTATTATTAATCAAATCAACCAAAAATGAGAAATCCCTTTGTAACTTTTCAATGCTTTGTGTGAATTTGCCTCTCTATGCTAACACTTCTATGTGCTGAGCTTGATTCCAACATCATAGATCCTCTGCACATTCGTATATATGTAAATATATTTATAAGTACATAAATATACATATGTATATTATGCAATGTATCAGCTAAGCAGAAATAATTTCTGTTGTATATTTGTAGCAGTTCATGTGAAAAGCTATATACTATAATGCATTTACACTTAAATTTCTTTTCCCACATCATACTTCCTGCTAGGAATTTGATGTTTAAGTTATAAATCAAGGTTTCTATAGTTTGCTCAAGTCACATCCTTAGAATTTCAGAGCTTCCAGGTTCTCTATGTTTCATAAGGTCAGGGAATTATTACTCTCCTTCCCCTCAATTAGGAAGTCATTTGAAAATCAATATTCTCTACTTGACCTTTGAGTACAGTAGTGAAGTAGACAATGGGCACTATCTACTTTCTCTTAGGGATAATACATTCTGGTATGATATTTAGGGAATAAATAATTAAATACTATGATTATCTCCTATGAGCATTGTGTGAATTGTTTTCCTTGATAGCTTCCTTTCGTGGATCTGAAAAAACCCTTGAGAAACTTCCCGAGGTTGGAGTAGAGAGAGGGGGAGACTAGAGCTCCCATTACTGACTGTCCACTCTCACTGCAACTCTCTTCTGAGATTTTCCTTAAAAACACTTGCAATTTTGCTTCTTATTATTTGTTCTTCCACATTTGTATATCAGACCAGTCTAGCTATTATAAGTCATTGGCCTTTTAAAGAAGGCACGCAAAGCATTTCAGAGTTATTCTGAGAAACAATTAAGTGCAACCCCTTGTAGTATCTTTAAACTTTCTGCCCTTTATATTTTTTTGTGCTCTGCTGCAGATCATAGGCTACTAATTCTCTTAGCTCTGGCCTCAGCTGCCCAGTAATTACTATCGGTCTACACCTGTGCTTGTCCTGCTAGGAGTTCAACAGTTGTTCACACAATTTCCTCCTGGAAGAGTATATATTAAGCTGTCCAGGAGATTTGGAAAAAGTTTCAAATTAGAATAAAGGGAAATAGGTAGAAATATTTGTTCAGATGAGTCAAGGATACTCATTTTCTCTGGATTCATACTATTGTTTTCGTCCTAAACTTTGCAGTTTATGTAGGAATCATTTATAGTCTACTTTATCCTAAAAACTCCTCAAAATTTACTGGGCTTGGTAAAGCCTGACTTTGGTAAAGAAACTTGTCTGACCAACAGCCTTGCTGGCTTCAAAATACCCATATCAAAATATCTTTGCAGCGAGGAGTCTTTAGCTTTTCATTTTGAAAACATGCTGTAAATTAAATTAATTGCTCCCATTCAAATGCCCTATGTTGTTGTCACATTATAGTCTCTTTATGGTTTGCCTGTTCCACTATCCTCAAGCCCAGCTAAAAAGTTACCCATATCAAACTACCGAATTCCACTAGCCTGAAGTATTTTCATCTTCTAAACAACCAAAACATTTTAGCTGCCCCTTTATCAGCATTTAACACTGACTATTTTATAAGCATGGTTTTATTTGATCATTTTATTACATGTTTCTTATGTATAGGAACTGCATGTTAAAAATCTTCATAGTCTTCACAAGTTCCAGAAGTGTTCTTTTGCATGTAGTAGTTTTTGTTTTGTTTTTTTCCTTTTAAGACAGGATCTAGCTATGTAGCCCAGGCTGTCCTTGACTTGTCATCCTTGTGCCTCAGCCTCCCAAATGCTGGAATTGCAGGTAAGTACCACCACAGCCCACCTAGTAGTAGAATTTTACTGGATTTTGTTGAATGAATAAACTTGTGGTTATTTTCAAGTGTTCAGGAAATTACAAAGGATAAGGAAAATTATTTCTCCTTTTCTTAAAGGCATACAAGATTATAATGATACTTTTCATGAAGAAAGTAACAAAAAAAATCAAAGCAATTTTCATGAATATCTTCATACAAACTAGTCTTATAAAACCTATAATAATGAAAGTAAGTGTCATAGTTTATACAAAAAAATGTTCAAGTGATATTCAAGATGGTAAGAGTTTCGAGTGCTCATTGCCTCACAGAAATACCAACTTGAACACATGAAAAATACTTTCACAAGACCTGAGAATTCCAGAAGGGAGTTTATAGACCTGAGTGGAGCACAGAAATAAAAAAAAAAAAAAGATACACTGAAGAAGTTAGGAAGAAGATACATACCTGCATTCCACCTGCCCAAGCAGTGCAATGTAGAGAGAGATAGCTTTCTTGTGGAAAAAGAGAATGAATAGAGCCCCCAACTTTATCACTGACACTAGTACCAGGTCTGCTCCTGTGATCTATAGCATCAGGCTTACCCCTGTGGTTCCAATTTCCAGTAGAACCCTATTGCCATGTGGGTCTATCCAGGTTCTAGGCTCCAGGTCCAACAACGAAAGACCAAAGCTTCAGACACATCCCAGTTCCTATTTCCCATCCTACCCCTATATTTCCACATTGTAGTCCAACCCTACTGTCAGGCTGTCCCCTGTAAACCCATGTTCTAGGTTTCTAACCCCACCCCAGAGCTTAAGTCTTGTGCTATAGACTCCATCTCAGCCCCTGAAGATCCAAATTGCAAACTATCCTTTGTAGATTCAGTCATCAGGCCTTCTCAGGTAGACCCAAGCCCTAAGCCTACTCCAGGGGATCTAGGCTCCAGACCTGGCCCTCAAAGAAAGACACAGGTCTACTGCCTGGAGACCCAGACCATTCACCCATTGACCTAAGAAGGCCAGCCTTTCTGAAAGCTCTAGCAGCAAGCCTGTTTATGAACTCATCAGATAAGCATGACAGAATCTCTAGACAGGTAAAGGAATTTATGTACTACAATCAATCTGTAAAGATCAGAAAAGCTGTTTTTCTTCAAATACTCAAGTACCAATAAAAGGTACAATAATTACAAATGAATATGACATTACTAAAGCAATAAAATAAAGCACTAGTATCTAATATAAAGAAATGAGCAATTTCAAACTGCCTGACAAGAATTAAAAATAACCACCTTAAAGAAACTCAGAGAGATATATGAAAAGAAAGATACATAATCAAACAAAATCATGAAAATAATAAACAAAATTAGAAACTCAAAAGAAACCACAAACAAGAGCCAAAGAGAAATATATAAACTAAAGAACACAATGACTGAACTAAGCATTTTCATGGAGAGCTTCAATAGCAGACTGGATCAAGCAGAAGAAAGAATCTATAAGTTTGAAGAAAAGCCATTTGAAATGGCCCAGACAGAGGAAAATAGAAATGGAAATGATTGAAGAAAACCTATGGCTTGGAAGAACACTAAAAAAAAAACTGTGTAATCATTATGGGACTCCAAGAAGAAATAGGGGGAGATAAGAAGAAGAAAACTTTATTTATAAAAAAAAATGACTCAAAACTTCCTAAATCTAGAGAAAATTAACATTGAAATCCATGAAACACAAAGAATCCCATATAGGGCAAAAGGAGAGGGTAAAGGGAGGGGTGAATATGATCAAAGCACTTCATACACATGTATGAAAACAGAATAACAGAATAACAAAACTCATTAGAATTGTTTAAAAAGAGGAAGGAAAAGAATAAGGAAGTAATAGAGGGGGTGAATTTGATCAAAATACATTATATACATGTATAGAAATATTACAGTGAAACCCTGTTGTACAATTAATACATGCTAATAAAAAGGAAAAAATCCTAGAACACATTATAAACTATGTTCAAAAGTCAAAAGACAGGATGTTTAAAGCAGCAACAGAAAAACAACTTATCACATACAGGGGAACTTTTATAAGATAATATTTAGTTTTCTTTTAAAACCAAAGGTGCCAAGACTATACAATAGGGAAAGGATAGTTCTGTCAATACATGAAATTGAGGAAAATGCAAAAGGATGAAATTGGATCCTTAAAAAACTTCAAATTGAAAATAAAACAACTCAACAGAGTAAGGAATTAAACATGAAGACCTGACACTATAAAATTACTAGAAGGATACATATACAAAAAAACTTTCCATTTTTCTTTCATGGTACTGGGAATTGAACTAGGGCCTTGAACATGCTAGGCAAACAGTCTACCACTTGGGCCACACTTCCAGTCCTCTTTGTTTGTGTTTTGTTCATGAAGTAGTGTCTCCACCTTTGCCTGAGCACCTCTCAAACTTGATATCCTCCTGCCTCCACCTACAGAGTAGCTGGATTACAGGTGTAAGCTTCCTTGCCCAGCTGACAAAAATCTTTCCAATATTGATATGGATAATGACTTTTTAATGTAACTCCAAAGCTTAAGAAATGAAAGGAAAATAGAAAAATTAGATTATATAAAATTAAAAAGCTGCTGAACAGCAGAGGAAACAATCAACAGAGTGAAGGGAGAAGATATTTTCAAACCATATATCTGATAAGAGATTAATATCTAAACTAGGTAAGGAACTCAAGTAACTCAAGCAAAAGTTGATAGCCCAATTTAAAAATAAGCAAAGGACACCAATAGATATTTTTCAAAAAGAAAAACAAATGACCAACAGATATGTGAGAAAAATGGTACATATTATTAAAAATCAGAGAAATGCAAATCAAAACCACAAATTGTAATATTTTCCTCACAGTTGTTAGAATGGTTGTTATGTTAGTTAATTTTCTTGTGGCTGTGACAGAATGACACACTTAAATAACTTAAGAGAAGAAGGATTTATTTTAGCTCTCAGATTCAGAGGGTTCAGTCCACAATTGGTTGGACCCACGCACTTGGGCAGAACACCACAGGAATGGAAGTGTGTGGCAGAGAATCTTCTCCATGGTGACAGGTGATAAAAAGAGGGGTACAGGAATAAGCCAGGGCAAGATGTAGTCCTAGGGGCAGAACCTCAGTAACCTACTTCCTATAAGTATGCCTTAGCTCCTACTACTCACCACCTCTTAAATTGGTGCTCACCAGGTGAGGACAAAGCATTTAAACATATGAGCCTGTGAGGGACATTTCATATTCAAATAATAACTGTTGTTATCAAATGATAAAAGATAGAAAGTGTTGGCAAGGATGTTGAGAAATGGAAACCCTTATTCATTGCTGGTGGAGATGTCAATTGGTAAACCCACTATGGAAAATAGAATGGTGTTTTGCCCAAAAATTCAAAATAGGAGTGCCATAAGGTCCAGAAACATACTTCTGGATATATGTCCAAAGGAAATTAGAGCAACATGCCAAAGAAACCTCAACACCTCTGTGTTAATTGCAACATTATTCACAATAGTCAAGATATAGAATCAAACTATTTATTGATGAATGTATAAAGGAAAATATCTGAATATATGCACAATGAAATATTATTCAGTATTACAATGAAGAAAATCCTGTCATCTACAGCAACGAGGATGAATCTGGAAGTTATTATGCTAGATGAAATAAGCCCAGCACAAAAAAGACAAATACTGCATGAAATCACCTATATGTGGAATCTAGCAAAGATGGATTTACAGAAGCAGAATAGAATGGTTGGGAGGTTGTTGCAGATAGGAAAATGGGGAGTTTTAATCAAAGGATACAGTTCCAGTTCTGCAAAATGAATGTTACAAAGATCTAGTGTACAACTTGGTGACTATAATTACTGTTACATTTCATATTTAAAATTTTCTGAGAGAATAGATCTGGAATCTCCTTACTAGAAAAATTTAACTGTGAGATGATAATATGAAAAATAACTTAATTATAATAATTTCACAATGTATGTATATATAAACAATATTACATACAATAAATAAGTACACATAATTTTTGTTTGTGAATTATTCCTCAATAAAGCTGGAAAAATAAATTTTAAAAAACTGAATATAGGGCAAACTAGAAGTTATATATGAAAAAATGGGGAAAGGATATATGTGTGAGTGGAGAAGCATATAAGAAGATTACATCTTCATCTTCTACATAAGATGTTTAGACAGAAAAACAGATCAATACATTTTAAAAATAATTTATTTTATCAATATGGATATAACCCCCCAAAAGAAGCAACCAAAATAGTTAAAGTGGTTATCTTTGGAGATAATAAACAGAAATAAAAAGGAACCAGAAAACTGTTTTTCACAATTGACTTTGTAGAACCATTTAACAATATGGCTGTGGGCTGCTTTGAGAATCAGTAACAAATAAATTGAACTATGATGATCAAGTTTTGTTTTTAAATTTTCCTTTTGAAAAGTACCGCTTTTCCTCTCATCATTTAATCTACCTTTGACATATTAAAATATAAAGGAAGAATTTGGACTTAATCAAATGAGAAAGTTTAATTATAAAAAAGAGAGAAATAGGGTTTAAATTTATTCCAGTCCACAAAATAAGAAGCCCTAAACACCCATAGTGAGCACCATTAGTATTTTAGGTATGCATGTAGCTCGCTACGACCTGGCTGAATTTCTCTAATCTCCTTTCTAACCCATAAAGTTTCCAATCTAACATGAAAATTGTGCTCTTGGCATAAAATCAGTTATTGACACAGCCCTATGCTGTCACACAGACTTGACATTGATAGCCCATGATCCATTTACGAACTGTCAGAATAAAGCTCTTCAGATTACTTATACTTGCTTCCTTCCCAACCCACTAACTTCATACTTTAAGAATTACTTTAAATCTAGTCCATCTCCAAGTTGATTTTAGCTAAATAGGTCTACGCAACTGAATCCACAATTTTCATACTGATGATACTTAGAAGAGTTTAAATGTGTTATTTCAGTATGGAACAGTCACTTGATTTAGCAGGGCTACTCCATATGCAAGTATTATATAGTTCCTTGAAATCCTGTTTACCAACTCTGAAATTATAATAATTTATAATAAAAAGCCACTGGGTTTTTGTATCTTGACATCTTATTTTTTTCTATTAGTTATTTAAAACTTTACTGGCATCCCCAGAAAAGTAGAAATCACCTGTGAATCAAGAAAGTTTAGTAATTTCCAGCTAAGCAAGTACTCTGTATCTACTACATATGTGAGGTACAGGAAGGTATTGGGTGCATTATTTGCTTAATATATTTTTGCCATTTTATATTTCTTTTCTTTTTGCAAGACATAAGGGCTGAGCCCTCATTGGAGTTTATGCAATTATTGGAATATTGTCTAATTTAGTTAACTTAGTCTTTTAAACCTATCTGACCTTACATTAACAGTTGCAATTGAACAAAACCCACTACCATTATATGAATAATACATTTACTTTTGAAGTATTACTGTTAAAATTATGATGAATACTGTCTGCATTTTAGATCTTACATCTTTGCATACTTTTTGACCCAGAAAATTCACCTTTAGTAATTTATATTATGGAAATATGACATTGACTTTCTGGGATGTCCATGAAAAATAAGTAAATAAAACAATTTAAATGTTCAGCATTAGATATAGATTAAATCAAAACATAACATGGATACAGCTAGGTACTAAGAAGTCGTTAAATATGACATTATAAAAGATTACATGTTGACATAGAAAGAGGCTTATGAGGATCTTGTGAAACACATGTGTTATTTAAATTTTGTCACACTAGAGCTCTTTGTTTTTAAAGTTTGTTTTATTACCAGAGTGAATAAATTTTCTTAAATATTCAGCTTTCTAGGGCTGAGGATATGGCTCAAATGGTAGAGTGCTTGCCTCGCAATTGCAAGGCCTTAAGTTCAATCCCCAGTATAGCCAAAAAGAAAAAAAATCAACTTTTCAAAATTGGCTGCACAACTAAGAGTGACATGCCTCTTCTGATTCATTCTTAGCCAAATGTGACTGCTGCTTATATTTTATTGGATATATTTCTAGATTTACATACATGTGTATATATATATATATAATTTCAAAAATGGGATCATAGCAAATGCTACTGTAGTATCCTTTTCTTATTCAAAAATACTTCAGGCAGCTTTCTTGTATGCAGCACATTCTTTTTTCTTTTATTCAGAAATATACCATGCATAATATATACATACATACATTTGTAATCTTTATATTTTAGTGAGAGATTTTAAAAATATCTGTGAATACCCATGCAACTACCACCTAGTTTCTCAGAGGATCATCATGTGACTGTCTTGTTTCTTTTTTTCTTTTTCTTTTTTTTTTTTGTGGGACTGGGGTATTTCTAGTTCCTTATCTATCTTTTCCTAGAGTAATTCTCTTTGTCTCTCTCCTCTCTCTCTCTCTCTCTCTCTCTCTCTCTCTCTCTCTCATCACTCTTGTCTCTCTCTTGACATAGGATAAGTATTTCCTAACTGTCCTAGATACTATGCATATGTACGTGTCTGTATGTCTGTGTGTGTAACTTCTGTGTCTATCATTAATTACATATTTTAAAACTTTTTCTGTTCTTGAACATTATATAAATGAAGCCAAACATTTTTACTTGTTTGTTGATATTGTGTATTCTGAGTTGTTTGTGATTGATTGCTTATGAGGTTGAAAATTTTTCATATTCAAGTGACTGTTATAGTTTCCTATTTTGTGAACTGCTTGTTCTAATTTCAATAGATTTTACTATTCATTTATTAGTCAATGTTAATTGAGTTGTGGGGATTATGTTTATTAGTACTATGAATAAAAATACTAATAATTGATAGCAATATATTTTTATATAGGGATAATCAAATCATGTACCAGGAGAGATTCTAAGCACATTATACAAATTATCTTGTTTTATATAGGGGTTTTTTATTGTCATTAGTCTTATTCTACAAACTGAACCGCAGAAAGGTTAAATAACTTGACATAAGTCTAACAGCTGGTTAGTAGTATTGATGATAATCTATCCTTGGTTGTTGATTTCCCAGTCTATGATCTTTGCCATTATTCCAACCTGCCTTTCCTTTATGGTTTAGTATGTTACAAATAGCTTCTGCAAATTTATGGCTAATGTTTTCATATGTTAAGAATCTTCCCAGACCCAATTTCATGATGACATTTTTTTGTTTTGTCTTCTTAAAATTTGATGGTTTGCCTTCAATGTTTATGTGTTGTACTCATTTAAAATTGAGTCTAGCTTATGATACAAAGTACAGGCTCAACACAATTTTTTCATTTTTAATTATCTCAGCACTTTTCATTGAAACCCCGTGTTTTCTTTATTGATACTTAACAAAACCAACTCTGTCATCGATTAAATGTCCATTTCATTGTGAATCTGTTTCTAGATCTATTTTATTTAATTGATCTGTTTATTCATGCAGCATTACCATTCTTAGAATTATTAGATATTCTGTCTTGATATTCAAACTTAACATATAAAGTTGCTCATAATACTTTCAATTTTCCACAGCATTAATAGTGGTATTTTTTCATTTCTGATATTTTGGTCTTTCTCTTGTTAGTCTTATGAAAAGCTTAGCAATTTTAGTGTTTGCAGAGAACCAATTTTTGGATTTCTTTATTTTCTCTATTCATGTATGTTTTATTTATCATGAATTACTTATCCTATTTTTTCTTACTTTCAAGCTTTATTTATATTGTCTATTTCTTCCTAATTTCTTAAGATGGGTGCACAGATTATAATGGTCATTGACTTTTTAGCCTTTTTTTCTAATAGAAAATGTATAAACCACACATTTCTAAAGTTTATCTTTTATATGTTCAGGTTTGATATGCTGCATTTTGTTATCATTCAGTTCAAAATTTTTTCTTGCATTTACTTTTTTTTGGTGGGACTGGGATTTGAACTTAGGTTTTTATGCTTGCTAAGCAGATGCTCTGCTGCTTGAGCATGCCTCCAGTCCATTTTGCTCTGGCTATTTTGGACCTAGGGGGGGGTCTCAGAAACTATTTGACCAGGTTGACCTCCCAGTCTCAGCCTCCCAAGTAACTAAGATTACAGGCATGAATCCCTGGTGCCCACAAGTTACTTATAAGTAGAATTTCAACAGTACAAACAGAGTGATTTTTAATTACCCTTTTCTTATGAATTTTTAAGTTTGCTGTCCTGTAATTATAAGACTCTGGATGTAAAGATCAATGAGTATTGCTGTACAGGTCAGTAAATGGTTGAATTTGCAAATGTTACATATGTTCTTAAAATGGATATGCATTCAACAGTTATTTGATACGTGTTTTATATGTGCTGTTTGTTCAAATGCTTAAATGTGTTCTTCATATCTCTTGTATCCTAATTGCTCTTCTTCCAAGTATGTTTTAAAATCTACCATCATGATTGAGGACATGATATGCAAAAATATTAGAACATATTTATGCTAATATCTTTCCTGCATTCTCTCTCTCTCTCTCTCTCTCTCTCTCTGTCTCTCTCTTTCTCTGTACTTCAGTGTAGAGTAACTTTGTCCAATAGAAATTTCTGTGATAATGGAAACTCTGCACTGTTCAATTTGTAGGCATTTTCTCATGTTGAGCACTTTAAGCACAGCTAGTGCACTATGGACTGAGTGAATACTAAAATCCTTATATTGAATCCCTATTCCACAGTGCAATAGTATTTGGAGTTGGGACCTTTGGAAACTAATTAGGTCACGAGGGTGGATCTCTTATGATGGAATTAATGCCCTGGAAGAGGTAGGACAAAAATTTGCTTCCTTCATCTCTTTCTCTGTTATATGAGGACACCAGGAAGAAGGCCCTCATCAGATTTTGACCATGCTGGCACATTGACCTTAGACTCCTTCCCAGCTCTGTGTGTGTGTGTGTGTGTGTGTGTGTGTGTGTGTGTGTGTGTGTGTCTGTGTGTGTGTGTGTGTGAATTGATCACATTTTCTTTACCTGTTAACCTTTGGATGAACACTTACTTTTTCCCTGTACTGGCCATTGTAAACATGGAGGTACAGAGATATCTTTCTCAAATATTACTTTTCTTTATTCTGGTTTTGGTTTTCTCATAGAATATCAGGGTGGTCTATTTCTTATAAATTGCCTCATGGCTATAAGTCTTTGTGTTTCAATAAGTAAGTTAGAAGCTTCCTGGCCATTTTTGACCTAGCCTTGAAGGTCACATAATTTCACTTCCACTAAACTCTATTAGTCAAACAATCATAAGCCCACCAGTCTCAAAGGGAGGAGAAATTTACTCTACTTCTCACTGGGTAAGGGTCAAAGAACTTGTCATTGTATTTTAAAGTACATAATCTGCTATTTGACTATAAGTGATTTACTTTAATCCCATCTGCAAAATATTCTCATCCCTTACAATCCCCCCAAGCCTTATTCTATTGCCATATCATGATGAGATTCCAGTGTGTTGTTACATAAATTAGTCCAAGTAAAGTTGAAGATCCTTGAGTTGACTTTTTCCACTATGGCTTATCTCAGTCATATTCTCTATTAACTAAATAGACAAGTTAATGTGGTGTGTGGTGACCCACACCTATAATCCCAGCTACTCAGGAGGTAGAGATCAGCCTGGGGAAAATGTTAGTGAAACTCCATTTCAATAGATACTCCAGGTATTGTGGAATGTGTCTGCAATCCCAGCTATTGGAAAGCAAAGGTAAGAGGATAACAGTCTGAGATTGGTCCTTGGTAAAAACAAAGTCCCTATCTTGAAATAGCTAAATCACAAAAGGGCTGGGGACATGACTAAAGTGGTAGAGTGCTGCTTAACAAGCACAGGGCCAATCTCTAGTACCATAAAAAAAAAAAAAGGCCAAACTTCCTCTTAACTCAGTCCTGCTTCCTCCCCTTCCCTCAAGTGTGCTGATCTAAAAGCATTTCTCATTAAATTTCCCTGTCCTTCTGTCTATATGGATTGACTTACAGTGAGATCCCCAGTAGGCTTCTGTGATACTTCACTTTAATGTGGCACTTATTTGCAGCCTGCACACTACCCACAGATGTATCCCCCACCTTCTTTCCATTCCTTTTCCACTTGCAATTCACCTCTTCCTGCCTCCTTTTTCTACCATAAACCTACAAGTAGAGATATATTTTCTACTTCAGTTTATTGTAACTGTTATTATGTTTCATTAGCAGATGATTACAATTAGTATCTTTAACAGTGTAACACTAGTTGCTACAATAAATAGACTATAAATTTATGACTCAAATCTGGTAGAAGTAATGTTTCTTTCTCAATTACCAATAATCAGTGGATAAACAGGTTGTCATGGTAACCAACCATCTAGTCATTTAAAAGTCTCTGCTATTGTTGCTAAATGGTGTTCAAGATTTCTCTGAGAGCAGGCTTCATTCTGGTAAACCAAAGAAGAAAATATATAGAGAATAGATATATAGATTTCTGGAAATGGTGCACCTTTCTTTCATTGTTTTCTTTTCATAAACCACACTGTGAGACAGGGAAGTAAAAAACAGCATAGATTTTGGTGAGCTTCTGCGTCATACTGGGGTCAACCAAAGACTTATCTCCCAAGACACAAGTAAATCAAGTCTCTGCAATTTAGTCCCTTTTGGGGATGACTAACCTATGAATTTGAACCTTACTTCTACAATGTCCTCTGTGCGTATTTAACATGAGTGTTGCTATTGATCTTTTTTCTGTTCTTATCTTTCCTACAATTATCTGTAGATAATTTATGTATTATGTTATTCGCACAGACAAGAGGAATGTTCATCTCTCAGATGTATCCAAGATACATCTTGGATGTATCCATCTTTTCTCAGCACATTTATGCTTAATAAAGGAAACAAAATTCTGTAGATAATGTTAGTTGTGGTGCTAGTCTTTTTAGTTACATTTATTCCTTACCACAAAATTAAAAGTAAATTTTGTTAGTAGATTAATGTTAGAGAAAAAGAAATTTAGGGAACTAAGGATTTAACTCAATGGTAAAGTGCTTGTAAGGAATGTGCAAAGCCCTGGATTTGATACCTAGCACTGCAAAAAAAGAAAAAGGAAGAAAATAGTGAAGAAGGAAGAGGAGGAGGTGGAGAAGGAGGAAGAAAAAGTTAAGGTTAGAGATAAAGCAACCACTTCATCTTGATGCTAGGCCAGCTAGATAGCAAACAAAAGTGGGAATTAGATCTAAGTTTGCTTGCTTCCAGAACACATCTACACTTTTAACCAATAGATACTCTGCATCATGACTGGTATATATGAAACAAATACAAACCAAATACAAATTTCATAAATTCACTGATAGAAACCAGGACAGGAATTGCAAATAATCGTGCTCAATTATATTTTGTAATATCTTAGTGGGAGAATGGTCTTTGCTATGCTCACAACACCAAAACTTTGTGGTTTTTTTTCCTCCTTTTATTTTACAATTTACATTTACTTACATGTGTAAACATTGTTGTGTCAACTCCCCCTCCTCCCCCCTACCTTGCTTCCAGGCAGAACCTGTTCCACCCTCTTCTCCAATTTTGTTGAAGAGAAAACATAAGAAATAATAAGGAAGACATAGCATTTTTGCTAATTTGGGATAAAAATAGCTATACAGAGAGAGTCCTAGCATTGATTCCATGCACTATGTATTGCAACCCATGTTGGTTTATTTCTACCACTTTTACCACTTCCTTGTCCCCTTCCCATAGTGATCTCTGCCAATTTAAGATTACTTTATTCACTCCTCAACAGGGAGCACATCAATCGCGTTCGAGTTTTAGGTTTCCTTTCCTTTCCCAGTTTGTCCTGTGCAGATTCTCCCCTTAGTGTGTGACCCATGTCCAATAATATTGCTGCACTTGTTTTAGGTCTATAATCCTCTTATAAGGGAGAACACGTGATTTTTGGCCTTCTGAGCCTGGTTAACTTTGCTTAAGACGATGTTCTCCAGTTCTATCTGTTTACTGCTAATGGCAAAATTTCATTCTTTTTTTGGCTGAGTAAAACTCCATTGTGTATAAACACCACATTTTCTTGATCCATTTGTTTGTTGTGAGGCATCTTGGCTGTTTCCATAGCTTGGCTATTTTAAATAGTGCTGCAATAAACATGGGTGTGCAGGTGCTTTTGTAATAACTTGAGTTGCGTTCCCCTCTGGTATATCCCCAGAAGTGCTATTGATGGATCATATGGAAGATCTATGTTTAGTTTTTTAAGGAACCTTCTTATTGTTTTCCAAAGTGGTTGTTCTAGCTTGCATTCCCACCAGCAGTGTATGAAGGTTCTTTTTTCCCGCAACCTTGCCAGCATTAGTTGTTGATGGTGTTCTTGAGGCTAGCCATTCTAACAGGGGTGAGGTGGAATCTTTAGTGTGATTTTGATTTGCATTTCCTTTACGGCCAGGGATAGTGAGCATTTTTTCATGTGTTTTTGGCCATTTGGACTTCTTCCTTAGAAAAGTTTTGTTTAAAACATTTGCCCACTTCTTCATTGCTTCATTGATTTGGGGGCAGTATAGTTTTTTGAGCTTTCTGTACATTCTGGTTTTCAGTCCTTTATCTGATGTGTAGCTAGCAAATATTTTCTCCCACTCTGTGGATGATCTCTTTAATTTACAGACCATTTCTTTTGTTGTTCAGAAGCTTTTTAATTTCATGAAATCCCATTTGTCCATCCTTTCTCTTAGTTGCTGGGCTGCTGGGGTTCTATTGAGGAGTTATTCCTTAGGTGTCCAATCCTGATATTGGTGTTCAAGCAGAAGTTCTGATGTGTTCTCACCAGGTGACTGGCTTGTGAGTGGTATTTGGACCTTCTGTCCACAAGGTTTGTTGGAGTTGTGAGGTGCAGTAAGATTGCCAGCTCATGCAGGGTGGTCAGAGCTGTTTTCACAGGCAGCAGCTGTGTTCTTCAGTTGCAGCTGTGTTTGCTCAGCTCCTCCCCTAGCAAGGTGGGGCAATTCAGTTTTGAATGCTGCCCTCTGTCCTGGAGATCGGCTCTGGGATCCACCTCCTGCTTTGCTTTGGGAGGTTAGTTTGTTACTCATTCCTTCTTTCAGCCTTTATGCCTGTCCCAATCTCTGCTGGGTGCTGGTGGCTCCCCTGGGTGGTTGGCTTGTCAGCCTGCTCCTGCTCTCGGCCTTTGCTGCTTTGTGGAGTGTCACTGATAGTTCAGCACTGAGAGCTCAGTTCCTTGTCACACCCCAGGCAGTTCAGCAGTGAGAGATCAACTCTTTGCCCCTTCCCCATTTTCCAGGGTGGATTCAGTGTTCCAGTCCCCCCCTCCAATGTTGGTGTTAGATTACAGTTTACTGTTTATGGCTTTCAGTTTTGCTGGTGGGTGGGTTCAGTCTGCCCAGGGGCTACACTGGATTATTTTCCCATGGTGGGGGGATGGGTAGGGGAGCCTCACATGGTGTGAGATGCTCACCTGTATCTTCTGCAGTTTCATTCAGGCAGCTTTGGAGCCAGCTGGCAGGTCGAAATGGCGCTGTTGTTTTCAGTTTGAGCACCAAAAATTTGGACTGAAGAACCAAGTGTCCTATGTTCCTCTTCAGGCTTCCTCTTAACTTATATTTTGCCTTGTGATAAATGATTTATGTGCTTCACTCTTTAGTTTTACACTGAAATGTTAATTCTGTAATTCTACTCAAAGGGTTTTCTCAGAAAGACTAACTAACATTGGCTGGAGTCAGGTATAAATTGTGTTTAAAGTAAACTCAGAGAAAGCTGCAATTCTGATACAGTAATTTAAATAAATTGTGAAATACATGACTTGGTGAGACCTATGACGGTGAGATAAATGTTTGAGTTTGTCTGAAGTCATGTTCTCATATAATAAAACAATTCTCGTAGTCCATAAACTCAATCTAATGCATCTCTGGCCAGGAAAAAGTCTTTTCAGAAATAATTACATTTCTTACAAGGACTCTAGTTGACCAATGTGTTGCTTACATTTCTGCTTCTTGAAAGTTGTGATGGATTCCATTTACTCTCATCCATGAACTGGATAGAACAAGAAGATAGTTCTATAGTAAAAAGAGAAAAGTCAAAATGGAAGCAATATGTAGCATTCCAAGTTATACCATCAGCTAGAAATTGTAGAAAACTTTGAATGTCAAAGAAAAAGATTGAAATTTTAACTTGTATGCCATTTGTTTTTCTTTAACTTGGGAATGCTTATTGATATGAAAATATCAGCAAATTAAGTTGATTTTCAGCTAATCTAACAAACACTGGCTTTCTACTTCATAAGATGGCAGATGAGTGTCTCTGTAGGAAATGACTCTCAGCATCATCTCTCCACACTCCGTTAAGTAAAACTCAAATTCCAGCCACAGAAAACTGTTTGTATGTCTCCATCTGCACCATGATGCTTCTTGCCTATTTTGATTTGCCTATTTTCTTTACCTTGAATGTGCCTTCATCCAATAGGGTGCCTTTGTTTCCTCATCTATAAAATAAGGATATTACCAACAATCTTGTATAGTTATTTTGAGAAAATAAAGGAATAATCAACGTGAAGTACTTATAAAATGCCAGGCAATTGACAACATTCAATAAAAGTTGTTTTCAAAGGTAGGTAGCTTAATCTGTGTTGTATTTTTCTTCACCGTCGTTTAGCCAATGATAAGCTGCTGGTACGGAAATGTGTTCTATCAAATTAATGCCTTTCAAGATTGCTAAAGTCTACTTATTTGATACCTGCTTGCAAAATTTTGAGCTCACACAAATAACATGATAAAATAACAAGACAAACATGATTTCACACATGTATTTTGATAAATTGCCTAAATAAAAATAAACCTCAACATTCTGTCATAAAGATGCCAAAGCTAGTTACTGTGGGCATCCATGCAGTCATCACCAGTCAGCACATCCCAGGTTAAAGACTGCAATGTTTATAGTAGCAAATAATTTGACATATTTCATGAAATCTATGATTCATGCAGTTTTTTATTTCTGCATTTCTTCCTATGAAGAACAGGACCTCACTGTGTCCCTTTCCACTGCTGATATAATTCAGAAAGAATAATAGCAAGTCTTAATTTAAAATGAGTGATGTAGTACAGAGTTTTAGACCATATATCTCTTCAAAGCTGTCAATTTCCTTTCACCACTCTTCCTATATTCCAAAGCAAATTTAAATTAAACATAGATCAACAATAAATCTGTCAATTGATCTCCTATTTATGGTACTGTGAGAAGAGACATTGATGTGCTTTTATAAACCAAGGTGGACACTTTCTGATTTCCTCAAATTAAAATTAAAACAACTCAAATAGCAAATGGACTCATTAGGTTTTTTTTTTTATGTGTTCCCCATACAAGGTGCAGGGAATCATGTTCCACATAAGATGTAAAAGAAAGGCCTCAGTTTTTGTGGCGCAATCTTGATAAGCATGAAAGTATGAAGTGATGTGAGGATTTAGAAAAAAAGAAAAATGCAAAAAAGATGATTTAGTCAGATGCCCAAGACCTGGTCTATTCCAGATTTATGATACCTATTAAAATTTAGAGATTTAACTCCCAAAGTTCAATGATCAAAAATTAGCATAATGTACAGCATGATAAAAAATTTAATCAATTTGCCATTGTACAAACATATATTCTCATATGCAACATGCACAGATACATATATTCATATATATTTTAGTAATTTTGTAAAAGTGATCAAAAGACAACACACTGCAATCATTCATTACTACTTCCACTATCTGACTGTTTTCAGAGTTTGAGTCTTTGTGATAGCAGTATCAGGTTACTTGCCATGTGCTACCATTTCCTATTTTTTGAATAAGCATGTCAATTTTGATTATTTGTGCCTTTGCCACCTTATAAGATGGGTTTGTAAGAGATATATAACTTGCATTTGTGTGTGTGTGTATGATTCTAGGGTTTGAACTCAGGGCCTTGGTCTTGTTAGGCAGGTGCTTTATCACTTGAGCCATACTCCCAGCCCTTTTTAACTTTAATTATTTTTCAGATAGGATCTCTAGTTTTTACCTAGGACTGGCCTCAAATCACAATGTTCCTATCTGTGCCTCCCAATAACTGGGATTACAACATAAAGTCATCTTGCTGGGCCTCAAGACTGGACTTTTTCTATCTACAGAATAATGAGACATTGGATTCTGCTTACTCCCTGAGAAGGTCACATGATTTTTGACACAGCAGCTCTCTTCTGCCATGGGAAGTCTGCAGAAAGGGCAGACAGTTGTTCCTTCACAAGTGCTCCAGAACCTTGTACAACACATTTGTCAAACACTACAAAGATTCTTATTCCAGGTTATCAGAACCCAGATGTAGATATTTAGTTATTAAAAAAATAGAGAACTCATAAATGCATATCATAGCTTAATTTTTTTTTTGACAGTACTACAGTTTGAATTCAGGGCCTTGTGCTTGCTAGGCAGCTCCTTCTACCTCTTGAGTGATGCCACCAGCCCAGTTTTTTTTTTTTAATTTAGCATAGATATACAAATTTATTTGTCATGGAGTTAAAGCTTTTTCTTAAATGCAAGTTCCCAGATGGGTGGGTATTCTTTTTTTTTTTTTTTTGCTTAAATAACATTCATAATGAATCAGTTACAATTCATTGTGTTAGTATTTTTTTCTCTTTTTTGAATGAATTGATAAATTAACAAATGCAAAGCAATCCAACTAGACAATCTTGGTAAATAGTTTCTAAATTTGTTTTCCATCATATATGATTCCCTTTTTTAACAAAATTTAAGAGAAAAAGCTACCACTTTTATCTGCTTAAATTTCTTTATTTTTCATTAATGACATAAATAAAATCACAAGCATAACTAGCATTATCAGATTTGGAAAGGAATATGACTGGTCTTTAGAAAGCATAGGATGCAAATAAGAGGAAGTGGAATTCTAGAAAGATGCCTACCGTCTGCAACTATTTGTACCAAGCACAGACCAGTCTCTCTTTTACTAAACAAGTAGCAAGACATTTTGAGACTAAATGAGCTCCCACTGCAGCTCTTACTGTGCTGATTCCGACTAGCTTCTAAGGAGATTGATGACTGCATATAGCATCATGGAAAATCAGTTGCTTCCTTTGGATCTACATGGACCTGCATTCCTCCTATTTGAATCTTGTGATGTGATATTTCAGCTTCATTGAAGGTATACCTCTTTCTATATGGAACAGTACAGCACAGTAACCTCCACCACCTTATAGTCTTTTTTCTTTTGGCACAGGGCTAACTTTTAGATGACTCTAAGTCACTTGGTCCTTGGTCAAACATCACTTCTTTTCAGGGTAAAGATACCAAATTGTAAATCAAGCTTATTGTTGGATTAATTCATTCTTATTTTTTCACAATTAATCTCCAGGTGCAAGGATCATTGCCTTTGAACTATTCTACATGCTAAATTTAGAGATGCTTCTCATCTGAAAACATAACTTTTAATCATTATTCTGCTTTCACCAATGTAGAGCAATTTAGGAGTCAGAGTGAGTTATACTAATAAGTTTTCCATTCTCATAACCAGATAAATTAATTCAGAACTTGTCAGCTTCTAGCTGTTGGGGGACAAAATCTGTTATATACTATGGATGTTTTTTAAAAAATTATTATTGCTTAATTAGTTTCTTCATTATTGAAAAAAGTCATTAGTCCAATTATAAGTTCCTTGGTTCTACTGAACTCAGATTAGATATATTGCACTCTACTTTTTCAGTGAAAATAGATAGAAATATATTAACATAGAATAATATAATACTTAAAATTTTACAAAACTAGATGTGAGCCCTCCATTCCACAATTAACTCCCAGGCACATTTTATGATATTATAAGGAACAGAAAGTTGTTTTTAGTATAATTAGGAAATGTCTGCTATCTAGACCAAATATGAGGTTTCCTTGTTCTTGAGGACATTTTATCATGTAATTAGGAAAGAGTCTTGTCATGGGTCTGAAAGGGAAATTTCCATCTCTTTGTTTGAATTCTGAGATTTTGTACAAAAAAATTCCTTGTTTATTGTATAAAATATCTTTGCTAAATGATTGCCCCCATATATTTTGTGTAAGTATCTATTGTGAAGGAACTAACAAAATTCCCAGCATTTTGTCTTAATCATGAGCAATTAACATGTGAAGTATGAATTTTTATGTCATACTCTCTACCATTAAAAAATTAATAGCCTTTAATGTGGTAAGCTTTGTGACTTCTATGTCATCCTGAATGTATTTGGAGTCTCTGCAGTCCTTGTTCCCTTACTCTTTAAAAAGATAAACAGTTTTTCTGGGGATATCTGGTTGTTATTATCCTTCTTTTGCTGAAAATTAAATGTTTATGCATTTATTTATTTTTAAAAGTTATGAAGCATATAGCCATAGAAAGAAAGTGAGGAAGAAGCAGCAAATGCACAAAACTTGTGTAACCTCATTCCTTAAGATTATTGAAAATAGGATAAATAACCATGAGTCTCACTTGTGTTATGCCAAAGAGGCCAGTGGCTGAAAGTTCTGGCTTCTGAGTGATCCTCTGTCTTGTGACATGTCCAACATTGTTTGGCATGGCTAGTTTGGATCCATGGCCATGAATTTGTATAAGATACAGAGCATATCACAGAGTGTATTCATGGGATTGCAAATGAGTTAGGGACAAACTAAACAAGGGGGAAAAATGGAGAGCTTTTAAACAGGGGTTATTTAAGACTGATCTTGCTTTTACAGTCTTATGGAAGATGGTGAGGACTTGTACACTTTCAATCCAAATAAACATAACACAGAAAGAAATTGAAATTATATAAAGAGAAGAGAATAGAACAAGAGTTTGATTCCTGATTATACTGGACTATTTTCTAATTGGCAAGATTTCTAAGCTAACTTTAACAAAAAGGTCCTTTGGGTGCATTCATCACCACCTTTATAAGAAGGTTAGGAAAAGAAGAAACCTTGCCATTTAGCCTTTTCACAAGATATTGATTAAAAATTCTACATAGAGAAAGGGGAAATCTTAAAATGAGAATTAGCAATTATTTTTATATTTTCTATAACCTTACTACTGTTTCCTCTATTATTGTCCCCCATTCCTTTGCTCCAATTTCTTAACTTTTACCATCCTACTACCACTTATTTGACCACTTGACCTCCTGGGAAAGGTCAGGTCTCCTTTAGGACCAATATGAAATGAAGCAGTCACTATTTCAATAGCCACAGCCACATTTTACCAGTGTCTTCCAAAAAAATTGAGTATGTTTCATTGTTTTGGATTCCAGAGCCTGAGATTCCTCCAGTTTTTATATGCATGGAACTTTTCTAGACTTTCTTCTGGATACCTTCTTGAATCTTTCCAAGCAATATTGGATACAGGCATTATTTAATTTGGGAACTGATTCACACCTGCTCGCTCAGATTCTTCTTTGCCTCATAACACCAACTTTATCTCTGGCATACTTGAGACACTATGTTGATGTCAAATAAATATTTATCTCTCACCCTAAACATAAAACTCATTAAATCCAGGACCATGCTTCTCAATCTCCTTTGCTTGGGACAGATAAGGTATTCATTAAGCACTTGTAAATAAATGACTGACTAGCCAGGTCTAAAGTTACCCTGGACTCCAAATTCCTCACACCAATTCCTACATCTGACTTTCTAGTTCCTCCTAAGCATGGAGTCCTGGCTTCTGGAACATCATTAAGGTTTGACACATTGTCCAGAGGATAATCATCCATTTGTCTGAGGGCTTCCTTCAGCCCTCAGAGTTGCCCCATCAGAGCAAGAATTGCTTTGCCTTTAAATGTGATGTTGGGCATGATTTGAATTCTCTGCCATGCTCTATGCAGGTAAGAAGTACCCTGTGTTGATGCTCTAACCCTGTAATGGAAGAATGACCATTTATGAAGGATTTACTTTATCAGGTCTCTTGCTTATTTTATTATTATGCCATCTCATTTAATCCTTACATAATTTTATTGAGGGGGAAATTGAACTCAAAGAGATTAACTAATTTATAGCAAAGTATATATCAGTTAAGTAACAGAGTCTACATCCTAAACCAGGGTATCTCCTGAAAAGTCTGAACTCTTAACCAGCATTACCAGCAGCCCAAGAGACTAAAAGATGTAAAGATGACCTCAGAGTAGCTAATGAAAAGAAGTCCATTGCTTATATATGTTCTTAAGCATAGTAACCTGTCTGCAGGCCCTTCATCGAAACCAAATCCAGTGATGCTCAAGTTTCATATAATAATGCATGATGTTTGCATATAACCTACACTTACACACCTGTCAACTTTAAATTATCCATTGGTTATATTTGATACCTAATAAAATGCAAATGCCATGCAAATATTTACATTATTTGGGAATAATGACAATGAAAACAAGTCTATGCATGTTTGGTGTAGAGGCAACTTCCATTTTCCAAATATTTTTGATCCTTGGTTAGTTGAATTTACAGATGTAGAAGCCACATATGTAGAAGGCCAATTGTATTTCCAAGTTTTTAAATATGGCCTATTAGGAAATTTGTTCCCAAGAGTCCCAAGGTTTTTATGAATACATTTTCTGCTAACTTATTTTCATGTGTTCTTGGTGAAAATCTAGAGTGTTAAATTAAGGGTATTATTTCAGAGGAATTAGAAAAGCAAAAAATGAAAAAAACTTGCTTTTCAAAACTTTACAGATAAGTGTTTCCTTGATTAAGTCTTATTAGAAATGGAAGTATTTTTTTAAAAAGTCAACATCAAAAACAATTTTAGTAAAATGTTTGCAACAGAGTAGATGTATTTCTTTGTCATTTATTTTTATTTTACTTGTTTTTATATCATTTGCTTCAGCTGCTATCTTGGGATCTGAATATTTATGATTGTACTAATTGCTTTCTAATTCCTTCAGAAATTTTTATATTATTGCTCTGCTTAATAGTGATCTGGTCAATTTTTTTTATTTGGACTGGTTATTTGATTTTCAGGCATTGATGGGAAAAAGTGGAGATACTCATTGTATAGCAAGCTCAAGCTCAGGGCCCTTCTGAGAATGGAATCTGGTACAGTTCATAGTGTGTACACCATAGCATCACAGATGATCTCATGAATACTGAAAAAATGCTCTCAGCAGAAAGATAATCAAAAATATAAGGATAATTAAAATATATAAATGGACAATGCAGAAATAAATATATATTGTATATTATATATTATGCATATATATATATACAAATTATTTTTCTAATCCCTAATTTGGCTATGCCTTTGGGAGAAGGGTATATTCATTTTATTATTATTTTGCAATAGTGAAGGCCATACTTTTGAGGAGGATCAAGCAAAAAATTAAGATTAAGCACACTCCTTTCATTTATAATCTACCCCTTTCCCTGATTTATTTTTCTTATTAACATTTTTATTATCTCAAATAATATTTTAAATCATTTTTGCAGTAATGGAATTTGAACTCAGGGCCTCGCACTTGCTAGGCAAGTGCTCTACCACTTAAGCCACCTTGCCAGCCCTTTTTTGTGTTGGGTATTTTCCAGACAGGGTCTCAAGAACTATTTGCCCAAGCTGGTTTCAAACTGTGATCCTCCTGATCGCTGCTTCTTGAGTAGCTAGGATTAGAGGTGTTAGCTACTGGTGCCTGGCCATTTTAAAAGTATTTGAACAACTTTTAATGTGTTTCATTGCTTTATTTTCATACATGCATGTAATGTACTTCAGTAATATTCACCCACTCATAATCCTCTCCTTTTACTTTCTCTGCCCTATTAGTTTCCCCCAAACTGTCTGCCTTTTACATTCATGTCCTTATTTTTGTTTTGTTTTTATTTTTAAGGTCTATATTCCACATATGAATATAGCTTTGCTTAACATGATGACCTAGAGCACCATCCATTCCCTAAAAGTGACATAATTTCCTTCCCCATTGCAGAATAATACTCCATAGCATATATGTGCTATATTTTCTTTATCATTTCATCAGTTGATGGATACCTATGCTGATTCCATGTTTTTCTTTTGTGAATAGTGCTGCAATAAGCACAGGTGTGCAGGAATCACTGATGTATGCTGTCTTGCATTCTTTCAGCTAAATGCCCCAGGGAGGAATAACAGAATCATATGGTACTTCTATTTTTAATTCTTTGAGGAATTTCCATACTGATTTCCGTAGTAGCTTTACTAGTTTACATTCCCACTAACAGTGCATGAGGGCTCCTTTTCTCCTCTTCATCCTCACCAGCATTTATTTGTTTTCTTGATGAGAGCTATTCTGACTGGGTCTTCTACTCTATTTCACTGATTTTTTGTGTCTGTTTTTAAGCCAATACCATCCTGTTTTTGTTACAATGTTGTATAATTGGAAGTCAGGTATTGTGACATGCTCATTTTGCTCTTTTTGCTCAAAAAGTGTATTGACAGTAATCATAGTGATAATACTCTATGTTTTCTTAAGCTATATGCTGTATTTTGGCAGAATTTAGGAAAATTATTTGGATCATTCACAGTTTATATTTGAGAATTGGGTATAAGGAAGAATAGCAATTTGAAAAAAAAAATTAAGTCTATCCTGTAGGCAATGTAGGCCCCAAAGTGACTATGTGGAGAGGAGTGATCTGGCCAAGAGATTCTTTATTGCTGGGTGGGAGAGGGAGAGAGCTAAGAGAGGGAGGGAGAGAGAGAGAGAGAGAGAGAGTGGCAGGGGCTTAAATACCCCGCAGTGGGACTCAGCATAATCTGATTGGTTAGGATCTTATGGTTCATGCTGATTGGAGGTTGGGGCAGAAGGAGAATTCAAGCTAGACTTGAGGCAGGACCATGACCCTGGGAAACAGAAGCTTAAGGGTGCAGTAAGAACCGAAACCTATTGGTGCCATTATTGCCAACATTCCTCCCTTTTTGTTTGTTAAGGAAGGGGGGTGTTGTGTTTGCTCTGGCTTCTTCGAGCTGGCAAGGGGCAGCATAGGGGAAGGGAGGGTTAGTTGGCAAACAATGTTGGGGTGCTGAGCCTCATAATGGCGCACACCCAGGCTCTGAAAATGAAGATTTCCTCTTCCCTGAAGTTGATGAAGTTCCCTTGTGGCCATAGGTCATAAAGAGTCTTGAGCCAATCCTCCGACTTCTGCATGGTGGGTATCAGCCAACTATCCTCACGTTTTGGAGAGGTTGATATCTCTGGAGGTACAAGTGGTTAAACTTTTGATTAGCAATAGCAGACATGTGTGTGACACAAGGGAGGGAGCTTAAGAATAGGAGAGCAAGAACATGGGCATTAGGATGGGCATTGGCCAGGAGAACCACTGTGAAATGTTGTTCCCTAGAGGATTCCAAGAGTCCTCCAATTCCCTTCTCCATTTTTCTAATTGTTTCTTGAGAGGTGCCGCCATTGGGGATCCCATTGAGCTTGACAGCAGTGGGTGTCATGAGAATGACCAGATGAGGGCTGGTCCATAGAGGTCCCAATGGAGAGGGTAGATGATCCTTTTTGGAGAACAAGATGCCCTGGTTTAACAGAAATTGTTATAGGGTGGGGCAGGATCTGGTTTGCATGCTCTCTGAGAAGTTCCCTGAGAAGGCAGGTAGTCAGCCAGAGGAGCAGAGTCTGTTGGAGGCAAGTTTTCTAAGAGAAATGGGTGGTCATACATTGTCTAAGACCCAAATAGGAATATTAGGAGGAGCATAAAAAGGTGTCTGTTCAGGGACTGCATACCTAGGGATCTAAATTCTGCAAAATCCTATAACTGCCAGGAAAGCTGTAAGCTATCTTATGGTATGGGGGTTGGGAAAAGGAAGATTGAGTTGATGCATTTATGACTCAGGGAGTGAGTCTGTCCCTTTAAGGCCACACCTAGGTAGGTGACCTGTGGGAGGCAGGGACTGTCAGGATTTAAATGTAACACTCTTGGATAAAAGAGAGCTTTAGCTCATTATTTTGTATAAATTGATACTTTTAACTTGTAAATGTTTGTACCATATTTAGATAAAGTATAACATAACACTGTTACAAGGTGGTCATTTAAGACACATAAGCAAATATGTAAATGAACTCTGATTTAGTAGTACTTAAAGCTTGACAAGATCAGCAGAAAACACAAATAATTTCTTTGATAAAATCTTTCTCTGTAATGGTTTTTTTGTAGATGTTACTCAGAGCAGAACAATATTAAGATAACCTTGTTATTTCATAGACATAGAGGATTTGATTTTAGTTTGACATGACCCTAAAAATCTTTTAGGCAACTCTTAGATTATATTCAACTTTAACTTTATCACACACTGAAGCTTTTATTATAAACTTTTCAAACTTACTCAGACCTTCATACAACATACTAAACCCTTTGATGGTTTGTCCTTATCCTTCCTATTTGAAACAATCTTTAGGACAAATCCTTCTTTACAAAATCTCTTCTCATCCAAAACACCATTCCTTTTTCCTTTAACTTCTCAAAAAACACATTTATTACCTATCTATATCCTTTCCAGTTGTTTACTTTGTAACTTGTGTTTTAAAATTAACTTTTATAAGAATTTTAAATTTATTATAGGGGATGGAGCAACTAATTAGTAGCCCTTATTGTTTTTAGGAATAGGCTTAAGGCCTCATCCTCCCTCAGTCTTGAGGGAATATTGTTTTAGGTGTGGAAACTGTGAGGGATTTTGAGTTTTATTTGAATAGAGAAGGTCATCCTGGCTCACCCTACACTCATCTCATCAGTCCACACTGTGGAATCTCTTTGTTCCTGAAGGAGGAGGCAGCAGAGATAGCTGCCAGGGGGGAAGAGAATTTGAGCTTTTAATTGAGATAGTAAATCCTGTCCCAGCAGGGACACTGGAGTTTCAAGTACTATGAGGAAAGAGTGACAGAAGAGGAGGTCTCCCACAGAGTAGGCCAGAGGCCAGATAAACTAGTGCTCTAGGGGCTGGCCAGATTTCTCCCAAATGATAACTTTTTTCATTGGACCAGGGACCAGGAGAAAAAGGTAAAATAGAGAAATGGGCTCTACTGTCTAGAAGGAAAATAACCTATTGTTTTTCTGCCTACTGTCTAGAAGGAAAATAACCTATTGTTTTTCTGCCATATGGCTCCTCAACATTGATGCCAAGAAGTGGAGTGTGGCCAGGAGGCTTGGACCCATCAATCCATAGGAGGAGGTAGCTTGCCTTCCATCTGATGATGGGGGCACTTAGACCTCCAGTGGTTACCCTTGCAGAGGGCAGGGTCCCAGTTGGGGGCGGGGCTGTCTCCCGGACTGTCCCCCCTTAAGCATTCTCTGCAGAAGTGCCCCTCCTGTCCACCATGGTAGCAGGTTCAGGATATAGGCCCCAGTCAGGTGGGGCCCTCTCTGAGAGCAGCAATGAGGCCATGGTGTCTCTTATCTTTTTCTCTCCTGTTAGTAAGGTCCCGGACATACAGACATAGCCATAAATACAGACATGGCTAGCTGTACTACTTGGTTCAATGACTTTTCCCTTCAGCCACAGTCTGAGTTTTTTACGAATATCTGGGGCTGTTAGAAATTTATCTTTGAGGAGAACCTCTCTCACCTGTGACTCTGAGTCCACCGTGGTATGCATTCTGATAGCGTCCTTAAGATGCTGTAGAAAGGTAAGAGGATTTTTTTTTTTTAGGTTGTTGCTGTAAAGTAAACTTGTTATTTTACATTGACACCTGACACTCTGGAGACCAAGTCTCTGAACTGTTCTGGGCCTCAGTTTACTCACTTGAAGAATGAGGGCTCTGGTCTAGGTTAAACTACGTTTTTCTACAATGAGATGGCTGAAGTGACATTAATGCCACTTATCTTCTTTACCATTTTTTATTTTTTTTAGTAATGCTGGGGAATTGAACCCAGGGCTTTTCACATGCTGGGCAGACATTCTCCCATTGAGCTACTTCCTCAGCCCCAAACATTATTATTATTATTATTTTTTTTTTTTTTACTTTGGCTGTACTGGGCTTGAACTCAGGACTTTATGCTTGTAAAGCAGCACTCCACTGCTTGAGCCATGTAATCATTTCCAACCTGAGTGGCCTGGGCCAGAACCCATTGCTTTTCTAATGAGATAAGAGTCTGGTCTAGTAGAAGCATAATATCCTTTCATGTCAGTTGAAAGGTTTGGATCACAGAGAAAAAGGCTTGAATGTATTTGTCTGGGCATGAGTACAGCTGTTTACATGTTTTTAAATTTCCCTTAGATCTGATAACTGGAAGGGGACATATGACTTGCCCTTTTCCTACCATTGCCTGTTGAAGAGGGTAGCACTCATTAAGAGGTTCTGAGTATTGGAGAGGCTTAGAAGGTAGAAATTTGAATAGGGGACCTCAGTTTACTTTTTTTACTTTTATAGAAAAAGTCTAATTGGAGTATGGCATTGTAATTTAAGAAACCCTGTGAAAGCCACTTCTCTTGGTCACCCAAGGCATACTGAGGCCGACCTCAGTACAAAGCTTCCAACATCTACCAGCCAAAGACTGGAAGATGCAGGTCCCATCTAGAAAGAACAAAACATTAAAGTTAGAGAAGGGCATTCAGAGGGCATTTCAGGCCAATAACAGTACCATACGGGACAACTAGTGTTAATATTTGGAGGGAAAAACTTATGTTGAGACCAAAGGTATAGAAAATTCTAAATGAGAAGCTTAGAATGTCCATTTTGTTATTTCTGGAACTATAACCTTGAGCTAATAATTGGCTTACAAGGGCTGGGTCTGATGCCCTGAGGTCTGAGGTGGGGCTAGGAGCAGGACTTGTGCAAGGCACCACTCCATCCACACACACCTGGGACAAATGATCCTGACTGCCTAGGCCTGATCCTGTGGCCTGTCACCCTCCCCCCTTTCCTGTGTACTCTGCACACATTTATTCTAGGGGAAGTGGCAGTGGGCTGCAGCCATCGCCATGTGTGGCTGGTGGCCCAGGATGTGCTGGGTCCTGTCTATGGATTCTCTTTGCTATGGCAGGCATTTTTACTGTATCCAGAAGCCAGCATCCTGTGCACAGGTGCCCCTGTTTACTTTCCCTCCTCCCCTTGTGGGGGCGGAGTTAGAGCGTAAGCATGGCAGCCGCAGTTTTTTGCAAGTGCTTTTGTAAAGCAGCTGATTTAAAGTTACTTTAGACTGAGAGGTCTGGCAAACTAGTTGGAATAACTTAAGTCATAAGGTACCGTGCTACAGGTTTTTCATGAGAGGCAGAGTCCCAGTAAGCCCAGGGAGGGGAAGGCAGACAGAGACAAGGGACATGTGGTGAGACTGTGGAGGAGGCAGAAAAGGTGTGCTGACATCTTAGGTAAGGGAGGGGAAGGCAGAGCCTGGAGGCATGAACAGGCCTGAGGGATTAGCCATCACCTGTGTC
Organism: Castor canadensis; assembly: GCF_047511655.1. Lineage (NCBI taxonomy): Eukaryota > Metazoa > Chordata > Mammalia > Rodentia > Castoridae > Castor > Castor canadensis. The sequence goes on along the minus strand of NC_133392.1, from coordinate 100,855,159 downwards.
TCTAGGTTACCCTCATTGATTGGTACTGGCAGGCTTTCAGGAAATGAAACCTCTACTCTCCAGTCACCGAATAAATCCAAGGCTTGGTCTCAGCCCATAGGAAGGGAGCATGAGCTCTCCCAGAGCTGGAACAGCCTTGAGGCCAGAATTGGAAAGGAGTGGCTTACTTAACACCATGACAAGGAAAGTTTTTCAAGAAGATAGGAGGAGATAGGTATGGTAAGCAGTGCAAGAAGTCTGCTTACATGGGGAAGGAGGAGGTTTGGGAGAGGATTTGGCTGATTTAGAAACTGTTTTACAGGCTAATAGAATCTGCGCAGGGGAACAGAAAGTACAGAGGAGGGTTCAAGGGCAAGAAGCACATGTTTTGGCTTCCAAGTGGTGCAGAGGGCTGGATTTAGGTGGAGGTATGAAAAGGCTTGGACATAATGGAATCTCTCCCCATTGTCCTGATTGCTCACAGTAGTTATATAGGTCCTGTAAAAGGTTGGGATCAAAGACCCAAAAAGGGGCCAGTGACTTTGATTGTCTAAAGGATAAGTGGGCCAGATTTGAGTGCAAAAATGGATCAAATTTTTGGTTTTATATCTGGAGTCAAACCCAAGGTGTCTAAGTTACTGAGGAGACATCTCAGTGGGAAGTCAGACAGCAAAGAGGAGGTGGCCCCCATGGTGGGAACCAGTTGAAAGGGTATATGGAATCACAGGGCATCCCCATGCAGCTCGAATATCCTGAGAATGATACAAGGTGCATGAGAAGCAGTCAAGTGGCTTGTAGGGCCCCTGGGGCCCGGAGGCTGTGGGTCACCTGGCGCCGGGCTTTGCAGATGGGCGGTCTCCGGGACCGATGACAAAAATAGACCCAAGCCGAATGGAGGGAAGAGAACTCCCCTCTACTGTCTGAGTCCCAGAGATGGCCGAAAAGGGGGAATGTTTAAACCCCAGAGACACTGAAGGGAGAACCCACAAGGGGAGCCCAATAAGGGTATGTGGACTCACCAAAGGATGCCTGGTGTTGGATACGAGCAAGGGCTATCGGGAGGATGAGTCCTGGCCAGTCACGTCCTCAGGGTGGTCGTGGGGTGAGTTGGAATCCAGGTGCCACCAGGATTAGTGGGGAAACCCAATCCGAGTCAAGGCACCAAATGTAGGCAAATGTAGGCCCCAAAGTGACTATGCAGAGAGGAGTGATCTGGCTAAGAGATTCTTTATTGCCAAGTGAGAGAGGGAGAGAGCCAAGAGAGAGAGAGAGAGAGAGAGTGGCAGGGGCTTAAATATCCCTCAGTGGGACTCAGCATGATCTGATTGGTTAGGATCTTATGGTTCATGCTGATTGGAGGTTGGGGCAGAAGGAGAATTCAAGCTAGACTTGAGGCAGGACCATGACCCTGGGAAACAGAAGCTTAAGGGTGCAGTAAGAACCGAAACCTATCAGTGCCATTATTGCCGACATATCCCACTTGCTGTGTGTTTTATCATGAAAGATCCACAAAATGCCTCGTATTAAATTTACATGAAAATTACCAAAATATAAGGATATTACTGGAAAACAGACAACAACTCATTGGCACCTCTCTGCTGTGTAAATATTCTACCCCTGCCTTATTTGCATACAAATCACTCATGGAAAAGCCTTAGAGATAGTTTTGACTTAGTAATGGGAATTTGTCACTTAGTAAAAGAAAGCTCCTACTGGAAAATTTTTATTAAAGGTATCTTTAGGAGAGAAAATGTAATCAGAAACAATGAGGACCCCATTATTGGTAGTTTAAATACTATTTCTAAGACTAGTATGAAAAAGTGCTTCAAACTTTCAGCCAGCAAAGAGCCACTAGGAGAATAAAACATTTAATGCATATTTAAAATTTATCAAGTGTTGCTGAGCAATGAAATGTATAATTATTGTTATTATGTATTATTATTTCAGACAATCAATTAATGACAATGTTTGTATAGAACAATACCAAGGAGCTAGTAAACTAGATTGAGCTTTGATTTGGTAAATTCTGTAAGTTTGGTTCTTTCCATATGTTTATGACAAATGTAAAAGTTTTAGGTTTTTCTTTTAATTGCATTTGTAAGAAAACAAGATAGCTTACTTCATTATTATTGCTCTCCAAGAGGCACTTTTGCAGCTGTGATTATAGATAAACTTCTATCATCAAGTCTTATTTTCAAAAAGATGGGGGAAATCCATTACAGGTTCTCCCGTGGGTGAGTTCATAGTTTCGGGCAATACATAAAACTCACAAGCTCATGCTCCCTGTTTAAACTTTATAAAACTTATCTTAACATTTTGGAAGTTTTCTTTTGTCTTCCAGATTTTTCTTCAAGGAAATTTATACTGTAGAAGATATAAAAAGTGATTAGGAGCAGGCAATCAAGTCAGGAAACATTTATTGAGCACATATACTCAAGGACATAGGGGAGTTGTGGTGGAAATTGGAAGAAGTATAAAACATAGATTTAAATGTCATCTAGATTACTATTCATTAAAGAAACAAGAGTTAGAATATTACATTCACTCTTTCTTTCATATAATTATTAAACAAATGTCTATGGAACAACTAATAAGTTTGAAGATCTTGTGTTTAATGCTGGTAATTTAATGGTTGGATAAAATTATATATGAGTTCTGTCCTCACAGAACTTATGGTCTAGTGGAAAAGAGAGACTTCTCTTTAGCCTGCTTTGACATCGTAGCCAGGGCGAGACTTACTATGCTTTACATCTTGTTACTCTGCTACTCCAAAGGGTTCCCCTATTATCCAGAGAACAGTTACTCATGTCCTTTCTCACCTTAACTTCTACCCTTTTCTTATTTTTTCCTCTTCAATTTCAACATCTTCAAACATGCCAGGCAGGTTCAGGACTATTTGCTCTGTTCTTTTCTCAGTTATGATGGCTCTTTCTCAGTCACTGAATGTCATACTCCCAACCTTCAGATCCTGATGTAATTTTGTCAATGTAGCCTTCCCAGATTGTCCTATTTTATTTTGAATCATCAAATCTCTGTTATTTTTAATCTCTTCCCTCCCTTTTTGCTCCAGTTCTTATCATTATAACAGGGTATGTTCCTAGGCACATAGTAGGCACTATGTGCTAAATGAATATATCTGTAATCACAGATGTTGGAATAGAATCTCTGAGAAATTGGTCATTTGGCTTAGAACTCAAGAACCTAAATAGCTATTAGTCAGGTGAAGAGGAAGAAGCTATAGCAGTAGAGATAGTAGTAATAATTACCTTTAGCACTTACTGTGTGTTAAGCAGCTTGCATATATTAGCTCTTAATTCTTAGAACAACCCTTCCAGATAGATGCAGTTATTATCTCCACTTTACAGAAAAGCTCAGAGGTTTCCAAGAGAGGAAATAGTGTGTGTAAAATATTTCTGGCTGGAGGAAATATTGAGGAGATAGTAAAAGCTACTTTGCAGCTGGAGCTTTGAGAGCTGGGGAAGTTGTTGAAGAGACCAGAGAGAAAGGTTAGGGCTCAGGTGATCAGGAGACATACTTGTAGAATGACATCCTGATTTCTGATTCTTCAATATAGTTCTGGTTTAGGACTGTTGTTCTGGGATAGTTAAGCAAACCCTCCTTTACTCTCAAACTTTTTCAGGTTAGATGATAAAGGGTGCTAAAAAGTTCTGCCTGTCTTCCATGGGCTATGAGGAGACATTGAGAAGTGGTGATGTGATCAGAGTTCCCTTCATAGAAAGTAACTCTGACTACAGTATTAAAAATAAACTGAATGGGAGTAATGTATGTGGGGAGCTGTATTAGGAGGTAGTAATCTATAATGGTTTCCTAGGCTTGGGTCGAAGTAACAGAGATGCAAAGACAAAATAGATTTGTAAAATATTTAGAGGATAAATTAAATTAATGTGGTAATGGGTTACATATGAGAGGAGTGTAGGAGAAGAAAGTGTTACAAAACTCCTAAGTTTCTGGTTTTAGTAAATACATAAAGGATTTTTTTCAGCTCACTATGAAAGGGAACAATGGAAGAAGGCCATGTATGTATGCATGTGTAGAAGGTGGGAGTGGAGGGTTTAAAATCAAAAATTGTGAAAAATTTGAATAGAATGATACATGATAAATTATCAGATGAGATATTTAGTCTACAAGCAGTATTGTAATGTTTAGCTTTGTCCAAGGTCTTACCAATCCACTAGCTGATTTGGATTACTTCTCAATTTTACTAATCATAAATAAAACTGTAATGAAGATTTTCATACAAGTATGTGCATGGAGATATGATTTTATCTTTTGTGGGCAAAAATCTAAGAGTAAAATAGCTGGACAATGTGGTAGGTTTATGTGCAATTTATTAAGAAATTGACAAACTGTATGTGAGGTGATTTTTCTGCTTCACATTCCCATCAACAGTGTATGAGAGTTCATTACTCCATTTCCTCATCAAAACTTGGTATGTTCAATCTTAATTTTATCCATTGTAACAGGGGTTCCATGATATCTCATTGTAGTTTTAATAGCCAGTGACTTATGCATCTTTCCATGTACTTATTTGCTATTCATATCTCTTTGTTTATCTGCTATGTTGGAATGTCTCTTCAATTCCTTTGATCATAATATTATTTGATTTTAAAATGTTATTTCATTATTAAGCTTAGAAGATTATTTCACAAGATCTAGAATTTTAAATTGTGGATTTTTTTCTTGTATTACTTTAAAGCCATTAATTTCCTGTCTTATTACTTGCATTATTTCTGACAAGAATTTTGCTGTCCTCATTATTTTTGTCCTTCAAGACACAATGTGCATTTTTATTCTGACAACTTTTAAGACTTTTCTTTTTACCACCAACTTTGAGTAATTTAATAATGATGTATTAATGACATGTAGTTTTCTTCATATTCAGGGCTTCTTGAATTTCTTGAGTTTACATTTTTTCATTAATTTTTTTTAAAAACTTTCCCCTTTATTTCTTTAAATATATATATAATTTTTCCATTGCTATATGCATTCTATATAAAACATGTAATAAGTATATGCTTTATCATTATATTCATATCATTAGGCTTTTTAGTGCTGTACAAAGTTTCAATGATATTATTTACTGTAAATAAAATACCTTTTGGGGCACAATTCAATTTAAATAGTATGCATTGATATGTTTTCAAGTTTACTAATTCTTTCTTCTATGATATATACCATACTACTAATCTTATCTAATATGTTTTTAAAGTTGTATATTGTAACTTTCATCTTGAGAAATTTAATCTTAGTCTTTATTATATGTCCATGCATCTACTTAAATTTCTAACCATATAATATATAGTTTAAATAACTATTTTATTAACTTACTGAAAAATTTGAACATCTATATGAGTTCTGAGTAAGCTTTGATTGCTTGTTCTCATTATACATCATACTTTCCTGCCTCTTTGCATTCCCAGTAATTTCTAATTAGATTTCAAACATTGTGAATTTTACATTGTTGGGTGCTGAGTATTTTTAAATTCCTATAAAAATTTATCTATAAATATTCTTAGTCAATACTTGTCCTCACTCCTACTGAGATAGTTAACTTTATTGGAAATTATTGGGTCCTTTTGGGTCTTGCTTTTAATATTTATTTGGTGAGGCTAAAGCATTGTTTGGGGAAGAACTAATAACTTAACAAGAAGTCTCTTATGAGTACTTTACCCAGTGCCCCAGTGTCATGAGTACTTTTATTCTGAATGGCAGAATAAACATTATTCCTGGACCTATGTCAACACTGGGTAATAGTATCATTATTCCTCTCTGTTGCTTCTTTTCCCAGTTAGTGGTAGTTTTCTTATATGCATAGAACAATAAATGCTCAGCTGAATCTTCCAAGGGGATCCTCTGCATGTCTTTGAAGTTCTTTCTTTGTGAAGCATTCTCAACTTTGGTACTCTGTCTTATGAACTCTAGCCCTCTAACATTGGCTTCTCCAGACTCAACCATGTGTTCTCAACTGAGGGAATCTACCAGTGTCCATCTGAGTTTCCCCTCCTGTATAATGACCTGGAAATTCGTAACAGTAAACTTGATCAATGATAGGGCTCATAATGTCTAGTCCCATCTCTAGGGACCATTGTCCTTCATTGTCTGATGTCCAACTTAATTTGTTAAACCCCCTTGATCTATCAAAATACACTTAAAAAAATGAAGGACAGAAAGGAAAAACAGGTCCTGTTCTGGAGTGAGTACCAGTGGAAGGGGAGAGAGCATAATGAAAGGTGAAGGAGGATGAATATGGTGCATGTATTTTGTATCCATATATGAAAACAGAATAATGAAACTTGTTGAGATTATTCTAAGAAGGGAGGTAAAATTAGGGAGAATGATGGAAGGGTGAACTTAATTAAGATGTATTTTAAGCACATATGTAAATATCATAATGTATCCCTCCCTGTAGAAACTATTATATGCTAATAAAATATATCTATAATTCATTAAAATATTATTGCATATATTTTGTCTGTTTCTAAATTATTTCACACAAGAATAATCTAGATCATTTACTCTACGTTGATGCAGGAAGAAGTCTCTAAGACCTTGTTTTAAATGCAAATGTGTGCAATTATGTGGTATCTTGAGGATTTTGATGCAGAATCCCAAGGAAGGCTATCTATAATGAATGACTTTGATGAGACTATTATCTTATCAAAATTTGAATCACTTGTTGTTTTAGTCCATTTTCTGTTATTGTGTATGAATACTACGTACTGAGCAGTTTATAAAGAAGAAGTTTATAAAGAAGAAGGTTTGTTTAGCTCATGGTCCTGGAGACTAGGAAGTCCAATATCAAGGTGCTGACATACTGTGGGGGCCTCACTGCTGCAACCTACAATAGTGAAGAGCATCAGAGAAAATAAGTAAGGGTCTCTCTCTCTTTTTTATAAAGCCACTAATGGCGTCATGGGAACCCACCTTCATAACCTCATTTTACCCTAATTATGGCCCAAAGGCACCATCTCCAAATGCCATTATAACTTTGGGGATTAAGCTTCCAACACATGAATTACAGGGGAAATGCCCATACCAATTATCTAGATAATTAGTTTAATACATAGTTGTCTTAAAAAGTTTCAGGAGAATTGACTTTGAATTATATTTCAAGAAATGAAGGAGTTTGGCAAGGATACGCTCTGTTTCAAGTAGAAATGGATAAGCTGAATATGTTTGATTGCTCTTCCCTTATCTACTTAAAAAACTCCTACTTCAAGTTTCAGGCTTACATGCCTTCTATAGTTTTCCCTGTATTCCCCACACAGAATTTAGAATTTACATATTATTTTCTTTCTTATAATAGCCCATACATCATTACCATCAAATCCATAAACACATTGTATCATAGTTGTTTTGTTTTGCTTCTTCTGCTAACATGTATATTGTTTTGAGCAACTAATTTATCATTGATCTCAAAACCCAGCACAGTGCTTAGAATACCAAGGTATTCAAATACATTTGTTGATTTGTACTGTTGCTCCTCTTTTTAATATTAAAAAATGTGAAGTTGGCAACAGGTTTAATAAAAAAGTCAGTTCTGACCTGTTTTCAACAATGAAATGAGAAGCAAAATAGTATCTATTGCTATCTATTGCTATGTTAAGAATTGCAACTAGCCAGATGTATACTGTAATACCAGCACTTGGGAAGTATAGGCAGGAGGATTATGAGTTTGAAGCCAGGATGGACAACATAGAAAGACCCTGTTGAAAAAAAGAAAGGAAGGAAGGAAGGAAGGATGAAGGAAGGGAGGAAGGAAGGAAGGAAATAAGAAAGGAAGAAAAGAAGGAGGAAAAGTTTGCACCAAAATTTTGTAGATTATGAAACAGCATTTATTATCTTGCACTATTTATAGGTCAAGAATATCATGGTGACTTAGCTGAGTCCCTTGGCTCACGTTGTCTCACAAGGCTGCAGTCAAAGCAACAGGTAGAACTGTAGCCATCTCAGTGACTAATCCACTACCACACAAAGTCACGTAGATGTTGGCAGACTTTAGGTCCTCTGGCCATTAGCCAGAGGATAACATGCGTAGTGCCATGTGGCCTGATCCATAAGACAGCTCACAACAAAGTATATGACTTCTCTTAGAGAGAAAGAGGGAGAAATCAAGAAAGTGCAAGTAAGATGATATCATAATATTTTTATCCTAATATTATAAGTGATGGTCCATAACTTTTGCCACATTTTAGTCTTTAGAAATGAGTCATTACATCAATCCCTACTCAAAATACAATGAATAGCCCAAACCATGCACTTATTATTTATCAAAGATACTATCAAATATATACAAAGATGGATTCATTGAAAAATTGTGTGTTGGGTCTAGAAGATAGGTGATCTGCTACCCCAAGGAATTTAGCATGATACATGATACGTATGTTTTGATCTTACCTGTCCTATGAGCCAGGAAGACCTACAAGTAGATGTGGCAGCAATTTTAATCCTCAGATACTGACAACTCTCTTTATTGAAACAGTGATTTCCTATATGCATCCTCTAGATATCTAGGGCTCTTATGTCTTGGATAATGTAGAGTGCAAGGAAGTCATGCTAGTCTTTCACACTCTACCACCAGGTGCAACCCAATCCAATTCTGTCAGAGTACTTATGCTGAGTTCTGATTGGATAATGTTGATTGGATAAATGTTTTAAAAGTGATTTGAAATGTTTGAAAAGCTAGGATCCTAGAGCAGTTTTTTTTTAAGTATATGAGTGTATTTTAGAATAGTGTTTAGGCATGAGGATTCTGAATCAAGTCTGCCAAGGTTTGTTTGTGTCCGGATTCTACCATTTTCTAGCCATGTGATGGGATTTAGAAGACTGGGATTGAGTCCCACCCACAATTATATTTTGTTTTTTCTGTTCCTAAAGCCAAAACTGCTTAGCTAAATTGGCACTGTGCTTATTTTTGTTATCATTAAAGACTTTTGTTATATTTACCTGTATTTATCTTTAGTCAAGATAAATGGAATGTTTAATACATTTGCCATCATTATGCCTACTGTTTTCCATCCTGATAATAGGTTTCTTACCAAATGACATAAACTTTTCATTTTAACAAACTATTTTTCTAAAGAGAAAGTAATCTATAAGTGATTTCTATACTTCTCAAAGCATACTGTTTATAATCAGCTAAAACATTTTTCCAACTGTGGATGTACCAATTTCACTGTATCACTTATTCTTAAAATTTTGAAGACCATCACTTTCAATTTTATTGCTAAATAAAGACCCTGGAAGGTACAATTGATTCCCCACATCTGTTGTCTTTTAGTGAATTAAGGGAGCATCTTATAGTTCATCAAATACACAAATAGACAGTTTTCTGGCTTTAATTAACAAGGAAGAGCAAAAAAGGGAGCGCTAAATATTCTACACATGTATTTCTAACAGTACTAACTCTTGAACCTGAGACTTAATTGTTCCTGTTGTCTTTTTTTGTTTGTTTGTTTTAAAACTCTAGCGGCTGAAAATTCATTAATCATTGATATAATTACTTAGCCTTGTCTAAGAGGCAGGATCTTTACATATTTCTTATATTCCATTAGTTGAGTCCACTTCAGCTTCAGAATGTAGTTTTGAAACTGACTTTTCAAATGGAGGCAAATCATATTTTTTTTTTCCAGAATGGCTTGGCAAAAAAGCTTCTGTAAAGAAAATAGAGGAACAGCTTACTTGGGTTGAAAAAGGAAAGTTGTGAGAACACATTCAGGTGCTTCTTCAATTATTTGCTATTGTGATGTTCAGGCTGTGTGCAGTGTGGGGAAGAATGTCAGTAGAAAGAAGTACAACTTTTACTCCAATTTTCAAGTCTTAACAATTGCAATACAGTGAAAAATGTGGGGCCTGTACCAAGCTATATAAATAAATCTCATAAGAAAAGATTGTGGCTTTTGAAATGCATAGAACATTATGTGTTCATAACAGTGAACACTGTAAGCCTGTGTTCTCAGCCAGGGATCTTAAAATAAGACTTTCACATAAGGAAATGATGGGAAAAGTATATATCCAAGGAAGCAAATAACACAGAAAGATGGTGATTAACTGGAAGTCTCAGAAAACGTTGCCCTTCTTAAAAATATTTCTCCTGTGTGTTTTCTGGCTAGGCATTCCTTTGGTCTCTTCTTCCTTTTTAACTGATTCTTCTCTTTCTTTTTCTGGCTCCCTACCTCCCTACCTTTTAATCATGAATATCCCATAAATACCTCTTATTACTTTAGTATAATTGTATTATTTAATGATTTCAAATATTACCTCTATAATATATTACTTGAATCTTCAGTTTCTCCTCATCTATCAGTTTTTCTCCTTGCATTCTCATCATCTCCTGAGAAATTATTATAAATGTAAATAATCAATGGAACTTTTTAATGGAAAAATACACACACATGCACACAAATAGATTTCTAACATTTCACACTTTAAGGCTATGGTGCTTCTCTTTAATTTCTTTGATAATATTATCTGTGGAATCATCTTCTGAGTAGTCTTGTGAGTAGTTTTAAGACCAAATTTAATTTCATTTTAACCTGAGATAAAGATCATATGAGAGAACCTCATTTTGTGACAGCCTGAAGAAACTATTTTCCAATGGGTTTTTGTACTCAAATACTTAATTAGAGCAATGTCAGGTTAAAAAAAAAGTTATTATAAAAATATTCATCCAAACTTGTAAGTGAAAAACTCTGTAACTACGTGATATAGAGAGTTCTCACCCAATATTCATAATGAATGTCAAGGAGTGTGTGTGTGTGTGTGTGTGTGTGTGTGGGTGGGTGGGTGTGCACGCGCACTAAAGTCTACAGAAAATAGAGTTCAAAGTCAAAAGTAGAGCTTAGTAACTCTAAAGTGAACACTACCATTTAAAATTGATGGTCTCATCAATGATTTGATATCTCTAATTGACAGCTTTTTGTTCATTAGTTGGAAAGCTTGAGAAATACATTCAAATCTTGATTGGTGCTTGTTCTCAATAGAAATGGTTTGTGGTGTTAGATAAATGCTCAGTGAACTGCCCAAGAGGAATGGGAAGAAACTAGCGATCCTAGTGATTAATTGAAGAGACTAGATTATAGATGATGTTCCTCATTTCATAAATTTATGAAGTAGGCAAAGTCTTTTCTTCATGCTCATCAATCCTTATGGGCTTCCTTGTTGCAATCATTTGTTAATAACTTCTCCTCACCTTTCCCACCACCCATCCTATCATGTGCTGTCATTATGCTCCTATCATCTTAAAATTTCTAAAATCCATTCCTTATTTCCAAGTCATTACTACCACATCAGCTCATTTTATTAGTATTTCCACATGAGAGCAGCTATAAACCCTAGTTCTGTCTTGGAAGGGATTCAGAGATTTGGCTATGGGTATTTACAATGTTCTTTTCACAAAATACTTCTATATCTTTGCAGATACCCTCAGTGTCTGACCCAAGATCAGATTTCCATCTCACAGAAAATTTGTTCATATATTTTTCTTTTTTTTCTTTATTCATTTCTTCATATGTGCATACATTGTATGAACTTGTTCATCTTGGCAGACCACTTTGAGTTCTTATGTGCACTTTATTTCTACAAGATAGCCACTCTCTGACTAGGAAAGATATTGTATTCTGTGTATCAATCAGATAAAACTCTGCGGAAGCAACTTAACAAAACACTTGAAACAGCAGTAGCAGTTTATAACTTACAGATCCAAGAAGGAAGAGGATAGTAATTGTCAAAGGACCAAAGGGAGGTGGGGAGCTGTCCAGGACACTCAAGTTCAACCAGAGAATGCAGAGTGAGGAAGGAGTGGACAGGAACCCATGCTTAAAGCCTTTACTGCATTCCTTGGAGTTACTCAAGTAACTTCCCTGAGGGAATGTCTTGATGCATTTAGAGCAAGCAGGCACTGTGGAGTCATGCTGTGACAGAAGTGGTTGTTGCTGCACATTTGCTGCTCAGTACATGTGAGGCAAGACAAGTAGGTATTATCTTGCTATGTTGTTAGCTATCTAGTTGCAGGGAAGAGGTCACTAGATATCTGGATTGGCCTCCTTGAAGAACTAGGGGGAGTCAGAGAATTTGAAACTGTGTCAAGGGTGACTAAATTCTGCTTCTGGTACGATGAAGTCCAACTTATATTCAAAATGGATTCCAAGACAACATAAAATTACAAATATTTCCTACAGAACAAAAAGTATCCTTTGGTCATCTTCCAGAGAAATTTCTTCAGAGTGGTGAGACCTGAAGTTAGATTGCAGTGGACAGAGGAATGAAAAAGCAGTGGGGAAATGTGGACAAAAAATTCAAGCAACTCTTAAAAGAAGATTGTGCTTAAAGAGGAAATAAAGCAATAGCTTGAAGTGACAACAACTGAAAATTTGTTACTAATGTTAGAACTGGAAAAATATCAAATTAAAATTCACTTCTATAGTAATGTCTTTGGAATCATTCTGTAATGATGAGACATGGACTTTGGACAATAACTTCTCATCAGAGCTTTCCTGATATAGAATTTTCACTAAAAGGAAATGAGTATCATCTAGTAAGTATCACTGTTCTTCTCTTTATATATCTTAATAATAAAGGTCAGGTAATGTCTACAGGACATTGTCACTTTTAAATAAACTGTAAATCTTAAGGAAAACATTGACACAAGCATGCATTTGAAGAAGACTCCAAAGAAGTAATAGGAAATTAAATAGCACTTAAGTAAAGAAAAATTTAATTTCAAAGTGCAGATTGTTATTGAAAGTCTGCCAGGTATAAGACACTATATTTGATTTGGACAATTTCAGCTGAGATTGATGCCACTGTATTAGATCTAGAATTTACCTTGTTCTATTTTCTCTTCCATAGGATATTTAGTTTGTCTTTATGCAATCATTCTTTTCTCTTTAATTCCTGCCCAATGATTTCTATAAGGTAAAAGAAAAAAAAATGGTGGCTAAATAGAACCAAGTCAAATAAGTTAAAATCATACATACTGTAGGAAAAATATTTGACAAGTACAAACAATGAGGGCATTTGCTCTTATAGCTATTGCTTTTAGCATCTCGGAGATTGTGACTAATAAACTCAAGCTACCTTACTTTGAAGGATTAAATTCCAGTGCTTCCATTGAAAAACAAAACCTTTTAGATAGAGATAAAACTTCTTATACTTTGTTGAGATAACCACAGAATATTAAGAAAATTAAATTTTTACATCACAGTGGTTTATCTATAGTGATTACAAATGGAAAGATTATGTTGTGAGGGTAGTTTATACAGACATTCAGAGAAAGAAGTGATCTTTAAAATGAAATAGGTGCAGAAAGTTTTCATGGACAAGATGAGAATTGAACTTGTCCTTAAGACTGCATATGTAGCAAGCATGAAGAGAAAAGGAAAAACATTCTAGGAAGAAAAAGCAGAATGGGCAAATGAGTGTTTAAATCACAACCTGGAAATTTAAGAGAATTCTTGGATCTTTTCAGGAGTCAACTAGTAAATAAAAGTATCTGTAAAGGAAATTTATATAGCAATTTCCATACTATCAAAATAAAGAGCTCTGAACTACTTTCTGTGTTCATAAAGCACCTACTTAATGGGGGGCACTTTATGGTACTTCTCCTTCTTTCAGTAAAAGGTATTGTTACCAGTCCACTTTTGAATCTTGGTTCTTAAACAATAATGATGTTTCTGTTGGTGATACAAATCTAAGAATGATACAGTTCATGTTCTTAGGATTTTTAAACATATAAAGATGTCCTCTATGTGACAAGTCTTAACTTCCTGTTCATAGTTTTACCAGAAATTTTCTTATGTTTTCTTTTTGAGAAAAAATTAAGACCATATATTCTCTTAAAAAATTGAAACAACAAAACATATGCCCTCCAAAAATCTTAACGAAATAATAGATTTAAAATCTAGTCACAGTTTCTGGCATGATGTAAGCACTTGGGAATTACTGAAGGCTAATTTTAAATAATTGTTCAATAGATGCTTGTTGAATTGAATTATTTAAAATTCCTATCATATAATTTGGACATAATTATTTATGTCTATATTCCTTTATACCTGAGGGTGAATATATCTTCCAAAGTTTCACTTTCAGTATATTGTCCACTTGAACAAGTATTATATGACTATCAAATACCAACCATGGCAGTAAGTGAAATGGACTCAGTCTGTGGACTTCAAGGAGCTTCCCCCTTGAGAAAAGAGTATAATGTTGTTTTAACTTTTTCAATACCTGAGTAGCGGGAGCATGGGTAAATGATTTAATAGATATTTATTTAAATGTTTATATAAGTGCACTTGTCTTATCCTGCATGACAGGCATATGTAAATCAAACACACTGTATTCCCATAAATATACTGGGATAGACTCTCCCCATAATGGCTCTAAAAATCATACAAATGAATAAATACACTCTACTCATATTAAATACATTGCTCTTAATGGTTAAATATTTCCTTGAATTTTAAAATAAACCATAAAAAGCCTACAGTTCAATAATGACTCTGTGTGGTTTCATTAAAACTTACATTTTGACAGATTCTCAGAAGGCCAATACTTCATAATTAATGGATGTTCAGCCAAAAGGTTGACCTTCTGAATGACTGGATAAGTCCAAACTTAGTAGGAAAAAAATTTGCTTTTGACTACATATTGAAGCCTAAGAGTCGTTATCTTTTAGAATGAAAGTAAGCTATGGAACCATGCCTAAGAAATTAGCTCTGTATGTTAACATTTAACAGTTCTTTATACAATAAAAATTTAAGCTATCTACTTTGTTTTGTGCTATATTTAAATTTTTAAAAATTGCAAAAAGCTTCATCTACCTTGGTCATTAGTGGCCTTCTTTCAAAGTTCCTGATTAAACTCTCAGTCAGGTGAAGCCTTGGATATCAGACAGTTGACAAAAATAACTCTGGAATTCATTTCCAAGCTGAATCTACAGAACCCCTCCAGACAGATGGCATCCGCCTATCTGGTATTGAGTCAGCTGGTTCATTTACTTAAAGGTTGGTGTTAATGAGATCATGCTCACAAAAGAGGCCTGATACAAACAAACTTTGAAGTCAAACAGACATGGATTTGAATTCCAGTTCTCTCTCTTTTTAGCTAGTTGACCTCAAATTTGTTACCTGGCCACCTTGAGGCTCAGGTACCTCTAAAATGGTAGAATATCTTTCTGTCTTTTGTCATGATAGAGAGTAGACACTAAGAACCATTAATATGCTTACATCAGTGCCTGAGACATAATATTCCCTCAATAAATATTGTTTCAATGTTTATTAGGAAAACAACTCACTGTGCACATTATATATTTTATTGATCATTAGTCAGCAATATCTAGATGTAAGCAAAACCATTGTTCTGAAAATGTATAGAAGCCTATATACCTGTTTATAGTTTGGGTCCAACCAACAATTTTTAGGTATTCCAAAACAGTTTCTTATACTTTCTGTATGACATTTATAATAATTTCTAATGCTATCCTACTGACTGAATAAATTATGAGAATATTCATATAAAATAATAGTTTTAGCTCATACATGATCAAGAAATTATGTTCAGTGGATGAATAAATACATTATAGAATGAGTTATGTGAAATTATGATATACTCAAACAAAGCTTGAAGCAAGACACTGAAGATTTACTTCCCTGGTGACATTGGCATTCCTAATCCCTCTGATTCTCAATGTCTTCCACTTTAAAATATAAAGATGTGATATGTAATGCTATGGTTCCTCTTCTACAGTTGCTCTCTCTATGGTTTTCCATGAAGACAGTTGGGCACCAGTTTCTAATAGTGTTTTTTACTTGCTCATTTCTCCATTGACTTATTAAACAGGTGTTTCTTCATTACTATTGCATAGCAACATGGTAGAGTTATATTATGAAGATGAATCTCATATATACTTTGTCCTTACAGAAATTGCTGTTTATTTGGAATGACAAGATACATACATAGAAACATGTTCTAAAGTTCCTGAACGGAAGTTATATGAGATTTATGAGGACAGAAGGTTTAATTTCAGCCAACTAGATACAATGAAGGGAGGGAAATTGCCATTTCAGAGAAGATGATATGTTAACTGGGGTTTAAACATCCATACATGGGCAGGAGGGACTTCCTCCCTGAGAAAACAATGTGAATAAAACCTGATGAAATAGGAAACTGAATGCAGATTGACTGTACAATTAGGTTTATTAAAAAGAATAATGGAAATATGTGTAAAAGGATACCATTAGACTAAGGGAGCTTTAATTGTTATATAAAAGGGTTTGCAAAGCAAAAGCAAGACACTGGAAGTTTTGGGGAAGGGAGGTAGAAGAAAGTTGTATTTCGAATATGACTCCCAATCAAGTGTTCGATACTGTGGCTGTAAACTCAATTTTGATTTGTAGATGCTCCAAACAAGGTCTCTAAGCAGGATCTTTTTTTTTAATTAATTAATTTATTTTTTATTTTTCTTTTTCTTTTATTCATATGTGCATAATCCAGGCGGCTGATGTGTTACTGACACACGGAGCTAATATCAGTGTTCAAGATGCAGTCTTTTTCACTCCATTGCACATTGCCTCATACTGTGGACACGAGCAAGTAAGTTTGGCAGTAGGAGTTCCAAAAGCTGGGGGACTGTTAAAGTGTACTAGGCCTTTGTCATAGTCTTTGAATATTCTTTCCATATTCTCATAGCTCCACTGAGGAGCTGTAGATCCACATCAACATTACTGCTGTCTTGTGATTCCTTTTTATTGACTAAGTGCAAAAGGAATTATCAGAGTGCATGGGTAAGTGTAAAGCCACAGGAATCAGTCAGCCTGAATTTGAAAAACCCTTACCTAGTTTTATAATCATGTGTAAATTATATAATCCCTCCTGATCTTCATTTCTTCATCAATAAAATAGAAAAATTATCAATAGTACCTACTTCACAGGTGTGATATTATGAGATAGAAATTGTTTGGCAAATGCTCAGTTATATGTCACTATGCCCTTCCAAAAGCTCTTTGAAAAAAAGTGTCTTTCAGAAACTCTATCTCTTCTTTTATACTCTCATGGGATGTTGTATGTGAAAAAATGTACACATTCTAATTTCTGGAACCTGTGAATGTTACCTTAAAAAGAACTTTGCAGATGTGATAAGGATTTTGAGATGGGAGATTATTTTAGATAATCTGTTAGGTTTGATGGTTTACAGAAGTCCTTAGAAGAGGAAGAAGGAGATTAGAGTATAAAAATGGAAAGAAGAGGCTAAAGTGATACAAGAAAGAGGCCATGAACTAAGGAATGAGGCAGTTTATAGAAGCTGAGAAAAAAAGAGTATAGCAGCCTTCAGAGGAAATGTACCCTTTATCATTGGTAGTATTTTCTAAATTTTTCACAACCTTGAAATTAGCTAATATTTTCCTCTTGTTACCAATGATACATATGAGGCTCAGGCAGGTGAGGAAGCATGCCAGAGTTATATGACAAATAAGCAGATTGGTGAAATATGTACTCAGATCTGTCTAATCCTCAAACCCATATTCATTTTCTTTTGCCAAGTACCCCCCTTCTTACTTAATTTCAATCAATAAGACAAATTGCAAAATCCAAGCAGTTTTTCTAAGTGGTAAAGTTAGATTTCAAAACAATGTGCTCTTACATCAAGTTCCATTGATTTACAGCCATACATATTGAAAGACAAATTTTTTATGTATTACTTTGAAACACTACTTTCAAATACTATTCTTTAGCTATTCTCAAGAAACTGAAAACAACCAAATAAACCAGAAATGCAAATAAAATTGGACAACAACTCAACTATTCTTTGGACATATTTTTATTCTTCCTCCTTTTATCTCTCTTTGTTCATTCAACAATGGAGGATTATGCCTTTTTAACTTCCTAGAAGTCATGCCACAATACTGCTCGAGGGTTCCAAGTTGAAAACTAAATTTTCTTGTGTCCCTGTGCTGCTCTAGGGGCCATGCCTTTATTTCAATACTACCTAGCATATACTAGGGCACTCTCAAGCCTGTGAAGTGTGACCTATAGCTAAGAAAGACTGTTCATTTCATTGATGTGCTTCTCAGAGTACACTGGAGTACACTGGAGAGCAAGGCACTAAAAGTGGGTTTGAAAGTGCAGGATCCAAAAGCCATAGATAATGGAAAAATTCCATACTTTTTGACTTCAGGAATGGACAGGATATATCCAATGCATGCTGCTTGTAAAGTCATCTTCTTTGGTGATTAACCTCATATCCCAGCAGAAAGGTAAAGAGCCTCAATGCATGTTGGGTAGAGAGCTAAATTTGTTTACTTTCCCTGAAAATATAGTCACAGTCTTATAAAATTATGCTGAAATGCAGATGGCCCTTTTATGTTATGAGACTCACTTTCTGTGTGTAAAGGCAGTACATAAGTAATTTATGGAGGCTATTGTCATTTGCTAAAGTATGCTGACAAGGAGAATGGCACATTCGATATATAAATGTGCTTAATGTGCCATGTGCCTTGCCATTTGTTTATTTATTTATTTTTAAGTGGAAGAATAGATGTTTCTACCAAGAACAATATTTCCTAGGTATGTGATAATAGTGCTTAATAGACAATCAATTTTAGAGATAGTTTAAATCTGTCCATTATAAAGTCACATAATCAGAATTTATAGAGTCTGTGTAAGTAGAAATATATGCTTAGGAGTGCAAAGATCTTGAGACTAAACTTCTGCTGTCCTGATGTCTCCTGAATTAAGTCTTGATCTGTCTATTAGCCAACGAAAGGATAAAATATACTTGTTCCTCATCGGTGTTACCACTTTTATTGAAGTTACTGAATGCTAGGCACTTTTTTAAATGCTTTGAATATAATAATTTATTTAATCTTTACAACAACTGTATGTAGTAGGACTACTATCATTTCCATTTTAACAATGAAGAAACTGTAGTATCAAATGACTAAATAATCTTTTCAAGGTGACAGAGCTATTAAGTAGAAGCCAGATCTTAGCACTCTTGCTCTTTCCTGATATGCTCAATAGGAAATCATTCTCCCTGTATCTCCCTCAGCTAAAATTTGCCTAGAATTTCTATCAAATGTCTATTATATTTTTTAGAAGTTTCTACCCAAGGCTTGTTTATTTGCTGCTGAACAAGAAAACCCAAATCGTTCTAGAGCTTGAATTTTCTTTTGCACTGGCACCTTAGGACAATTGACAGGCATTCCCCTAACTGTTTACTTTAATGATACATATGTCCTAACTTACCTCTTAGATCACTTAAGTGGCTTTTGAAGTGCTCAGGGGAGGTAATGTTAGGTTTACAAAAAGTATTTGGAAGTTCCTAAGCATATATGTAAATGACTCAAAGAATCTCATAACTTATTACGACCACCACCAGGAAAAATGCTAAGTACTTCCACTTAATTGGGGCAGACGCCAAGGCTGCTGTGGCCCTTCCATTACTCACACATCCAGCAAAGAACTTAGAACTCCGATAGCCAGATGAGCAGCTGTGGTCTATGCATTGAGCTGTGATAAAAATCAAGAATAAAGTAAAACTGCTGTTGATTCTGGCTAGACAATTAATGTGAAAAAGATTTTTCAGAGAAGACTACGGGTGATTTTAGAGAAAATTTATATACAGTGAGTACTTACATTATGAAATCGACAAGAGTTAATACAAAACAAGAAAATGGCAAAAAGTCGGTTTTCAAAGCCAAAAATGTAATGAGTTTTCTTTTTGGTTTACTTTTTTGGAGTTTCCTCATAATCTGATCCAGTCCTCACAATAATTCTGAAACATGAATGGCAAACAATTCAATACTGAATTCAGCAGTAAAAATAAAATAATAATTCTGAACAAATACAATATGTCAGGCATTGTATAGGAATGTTAAACAAATTGATCCTCCCAACCCATGAGTTAAGTCTTATCATTTCCATTTTCCCTATGAAGACACTTAGGATGAGGTTATTTAGCTAACTTTCTCAAGGTCGCAAAGCTAGTAAAAATTAAATTCTAATTCTAGGCTTTACCTCTTAATGCAGTATACCTCTCAAATTAAAAAAATCGTTAGTGTAATAGAGTCAATAGTAGGCACTGGTGGTTGCCAACTATTACCACCCCTTGCCACAAATGTTTCATTGTTTGTACACTCAAGACCTTTTTCTACTGTTCAGTTTTGTCTTACAAGTTGTGTTTAGAGAAGCTGTTCTAATTCCCCCAGCTACTTTGTGTTGCATTTTTTTTCTGTGTTATATCTTAATTACACCAAACCACTTACAGTAAATCTTTCCTTTGCCTAGGGATTCATCTAGAATGTTATAAATTACCTAGACTAGGTCAAGGAAATACAGAGCATGATTTCTGGGGAGTTTTTAAAGGAAGATCCTTGATATAAAAAAGAGTGATAAAGTAGTCCCTTATTCTAAGATGGACTTGGGAGGTTTTGCTCCCATGAGCATTCATATCCCTTAGCATGGTGAAAGGAATGATAGGACAGGGTTATGTTCTGCCAATGTTATGAAGCTACTGCATTAATCAACCCAGGAAAGTTTTATACTTCTTTTTAGGATATATAATAATAAAATCCCTATTGTTCAAGTACTTTGACTTAGGATTTTCATGTGAACATGAAAATAATCTAAGAGAATGCCTTAGTGATATGTGTTCTATATTGTCAAAAACTTTGCATTATTGTTTGACTTTATGATTCTAATTTCACATGAATGGATCTTCTAGGTAACCCGCCTTCTTTTGAAATTTGGTGCTGATGTAAATGTAAGTGGTGAAGTTGGAGATAGGCCTCTCCACCTAGCATCTGCGAAAGGATTCTTTAATATTGCAAAACTCCTAATGGAAGAAGGGAACAAAGCAGATGGTAAGATTATATATTTAGAAATCCTTTGCTATCTTTTACTTTATATATACTTTTTACTTGTATTTGCCTTACTAAAAAATAATCTTGAAATTGACTATACCTATAGTCATGTGTTAATTTGTACCACAAAGCATAATTAATGTTTTAAAACATACCTACAGGAGAATCCCTGTTTACACATTTCAGCTCAATTCTTAACATATTAAGTGACCTGGTGAAAGTAAGTTTTCCCACATAAATTAGTCCTATTTATTATTATTCATTGATTTTCTTTTAATTGAGATATAATTTACATACAGAAAATCCTTAAATCTTAAGTGTGCATCCTGTTGACTATTTGCTCCTGTGTACATCCATGAAAAAATCACCCAGGTCAAGATACATAATATTTCTTCACGCTGAATGTTCTCTCCTTCCTCTATCTCAGTAAATAGCCTTTACTACCAAAAGTAATTGATATTCTGGCTTTTATTGCCAGATTAGTTTTGTCTGTTATTGAAGTTCATACAATTTTATAACTGGTTTCTTTCATTAAACAAGTTAAATTTGACAGTTAACCATATTATTTGTATGAATCATAGTTTTCTCTTTTATATTGCTAAAAATTGCATGAATACGTCACAATTTATATATCCAGTCTCCTCCTAATTGCATTTTAATATTTCTAGTGTTTTGTTATTATGAATGCAGCATTCTTATACAAGTTCCTTTGTGAACTATGCATTTATCTCTTTTGAGTACATACATAGGAATAGAATTGCTAGACCAAAGAATATATATATGTTTAACCTTTTAGGACAAATGTCCAAAGTGTTTACACTATTTTTAACAGTACAACAATATATCAGAGTTCCAGTTGCTCCCCACAGCCTCCCCAGTATTTGATATTATATTACTATAATTTTTAATAGAGATAGAGTTTGAGTATGACCAGCTTGAAAAAATATTTAGGATATATGAAAGGATTTTAGATTCAAACACTAGAATAGAATTTATCTTACCTTTTTATTTTTAAAATTATAAAATGAATTTCAGAAAATTGATTAAAGGTAGAGTTACTGAAAACATCCTCATAAACTTTTATTTTTTGACACAAATTCACTGAGAGTTACATCTTGCCATTATATTCTCTCAGGCATAGCCAACATTTTTCCATTGACACCCCCTAGAGACCTAATTAAAAGCTCAGCTGTAAGAGCTGCTGGCCTTTGTGGTAGGAATGGTACACATTTCCAAAAGGACATGGTTGTCAAACCTGCAGAACTGCTAGTTCCTTGACCCAAAATTCAGATTGGTATTTGGTTAATAAAGCTAATCAATGTTTTCATCCTCTTATAAGGAAAGCAAAAAACAGACAAGATGCAACTGAGTCAAGAGGATAGAGAACTTTCCAGTTTCCATGTCAGAAACAGGGATCACCTTATTTTCAAAATCTGAAGAAGCATTGTTTGCATTGTTTTCTACAACACATTATGCAATAACTCAGATGTCCACTTTATACCATTGTTATAAACAATATGTGCTATTGGAACAAAAGGAAAGCATTCCTTGGACCTTATTTAGGCATTTTCTTTCATTCTGTTAGTTTAGAACAGGCAGAGGTACAGTTGTGTGAACCTCTCAACACATAATTGTGTTTTTGAAACTGCCTCGCTCTTCCAAGGGGTCAAGAACTGCATCACTCTTTCCTTTTATTATCCATGCCAACCTCAGCTTTTTATTCTTCTGCACAACTCCAAAGCTCAGTAGTGTCAAAATGAGTGTCATTTATGATCAGCATGTCTCCAGGATCAAAGAACTCTTCTGCAAAAGGCATTGAATGTGTACTGCACCCACACTCCCCTTACATACCAGAATGACACAATATAATTTTTAACATTTGCTTTCTGACTTACATGAGTACTACATGCCTCCTACTCAATCATTTAAAAAATCAAGAGACAGCATGACTCAGGCTTTTAAGTATTTTTATTTCCTTCTAGTGCACACTTGATATTTAAGCCCCTTTTGCACTTCAACCAATTTTTAAAAATAATAAGCTATAAGATCCACTATGCTTTGAAAGCTGTGCAGGACTTATTATCAGTTAGTTCACTTATTCTTAAAAGTATCTAGTCCCCAAAATGATTTATTTAAAATCTAGACTTTTTTCCATTGGTAAATAGACATAAGAAGAAGATTAAATGAGTGACCCCAAAAGGAGTACAATTTGAAATCTGGTATTTACAGTATGTTTCCATGGTAACAGAATGTCACAAATGAGAATAAATTCAGGTTACATAATTGGCCAAAATGTAATTCTGAAAGTAGGCTCTTCAGTTCAGCATACTTAAAAGGCTGACCTATTCAGTCAGGAATGTTGTAAGTCTCTGATCTGCTTCCTTGTATCTCTTAGGACAAAGAAAAAGAAATGTAATGCCTATTGAATGAAATTGAAAAGGCCAAAATATTGCTGGACTCCATAAGAAAAAATTAATGATACAATCCTCAAAATTCATCATTTTCATAAAGTTGAAAATACAAAAATTTAAATTCAAAATTTATTAATATTTATCATCTCAATGATAAACACTGAAGTTCTTTTATATAACACAATCCTTTAATATGGATTCAGCTACTATAAAAATCTATTAAAAGATTGTTAGATCTTGCTCAGTAAAAAGAATACTTGATTTTTAAGAATGCATCTTGTTAAAATCTACTGCATAGAATTATTTAAGACAGATTTGAGATGTATTTTAAAGAGTTTCCACAATTGGCAGACATTACTAGGTTAATGTATAAATTTTTATTTTATCTTTAAGGAAATAATCAGAAATAAAGAAGAAACAGCTTTCATACACCCACCCATTCAAAGAATCTTTCTTTCAAAAGACATTGCTGAACACTTTCTCTTGTCAAAGTGAAGGACAGTCACTAAAATTTTCCTAATAATGACTTACATATATTCCTTTGTATGAAAATCTCCTCAATCTAAGTCTCAGTAAGATACTAAGCTTATGCTAGAGCAAATAAAATGTCAGTCATACATTCAATTTTCCTCAGATAAGGTAAAATAATACTTGCATATATAGTTTTTATAAATTAATACAAGAAAAAACAAGAAGATCCCAATGTCTGAAGTCAAACACAGATGTATATACATAAATTCTGGGTCTGATCCCATATTTCTCCTGGATTGATCCTTCACTTGGTACTTACATCTCCTTTGATGGGAAGAACATCTAGGCCATTGCAGGTAAGTCTCTAAGTGGATAACCTACTTTGATGTTTATTTATTCAATTGTAGAAAAATAATATTTCTTGGCAACTTATAAATTACGAAAATTATTAAAATACAAGGCAAATTATAAATTAATAGAAGATAGCACTGCATTCTACTCTACAATTTTCCTTCTGGACCTCAAGAACTCTTACCTGACTTTCCAGATGACCTGGGCTCCAAACTGTTCTAGAGCATTGACTCACACCATTGATCTTGCTAGCTCTCAATAGCATGTGCAAAAAAAAAAAGAAAAAAAAAAAGGAAAGGAAAGTATCATAAGAGGAAGATAATCAAAAGATCAAGGGACATGCTTCTGAAGGAACAGCCTTGGAAGAAAAAGCCCAGACACTTTGTTAAAGATTTTTGCTTTGGTTTGAGATCTTGCAGAACAATAAAATTAGGAATGTTGTCAACAAATTTAAGCAGCTAGAAGGTGTAATAAGTGTTTTAAATTAATGACTGTATCACCAATAGTATTAAACAACACAAATATTTTTTAAAGTTACTATTACTAGCTTACCCTTTTTGTTCATCATCATTTAATTTTTTTTCTTTTCTTTTAATTCTTTTGGTTCTACAAACAGAATAATCAGATAACAAATGCATTTGGCTAGGTCTGATGGCACATGCCTATAATCCCAGTTACAGGGAGGCATGGGTATGAGGATTGGAGTTTAAGGCTGGCCCCAGACAAAAAGCAGGAGACTATATCTGAAAAATAGCTAAAGCAAAAGAGGACTGGGGGTATGACTCAAATGGTACAGTGCCTGCTTAGGGAGCATAAGGCCCTGAGTTCAAATCCCAGCTCTGCCAAAAATAAAAATGGATTTGGACAAAATATATAATAAAAGAAATGGTTATAGAACAAGTCATTCAATTATTTTAGTTGTAAAATTTTGAGTTAAAGTCAGACACATAATTGAGCAGTTTGGTGTTCAGTCATTGTTTTTCAACTCTGTAATTATTGACTATACAACTAGACTATAAGTTACTTGAGGTTATATACTCTATGTGTTTTAGTATATTTGTTTTAGCACTCATAAAATTTCTAAGAGGGAAATTAGGAAATAGATAATATTATATCAAATGTCCATATGTGACACATATTATACTAGATGCCTTGCAATCATGAGTATCTTTAATCCTTTCAGCATACTGCTGAAAGACATTGGTACTTTACTGATAAGACATTAGTACCTCTAAAAGCTAGTGTAATGACCAAGGTATAGTGACCATTTAATACTTGGGGAATGAGCACTAACAGTCAACTTTCTGAAGCCTCTTAAGCTAATTATTTCTAATTTAAGCATGAAATGAATTTATTATACTGTATCAAGTAACACATAGAATCTTTACCAGAACAAGGTAGAAAACTAGGCTTAGAATAGTCACAGTAAGGGACAACATCCAAAGTTATGCCCCCAAACTGATCTTGTGAAGACAGAATACTACCCCTGATAGACACACACCAACCTGAGGCCTCTGGAACCAACAATGCAAGATCCTGAAGCTGTGGGTAGACCTGGGACCACAAGAAACTGTACAGAGCTAGTGCCACCACTACCACATTGCCGGGGTTGATTAGGCCCTGATTTTTTGTGTCATCAGCTCTAAAGTAAGTTTGATATGATGTGTTGATTAGAGACTATAGAGAGATGTCTTAACTAGGGGACCTGTTGAAAGTAAAAATGTCACTAATAAGAATTATACAAGAACTAAGGTAGAAAGAAGAAAAACAGAGGGGATGAGCCAAAGCAGGCTATAATACATATATACATGGACGTGCCATAAGGAAACTCCCTGTATAACTATCTTTAACAAGCAAAAATGTCTAAAAAAAGAGAATTACCCCAGGACAACAAGCCTCTGTATGGTCACCCTATGATGATTTTGTCTCCTAAGTCCTAAAAAGTCTTGGAAAGCAGATTTTTATCTTCCATAATAGAGCATAGTCTTGACTTCTCATTGATACTCTATAGGGAATTCTTCTAATATCCTAAGATTTGGGTGGTCCAAACAAAAGAGCAAAGACCCACCACTAAGGGAACAACTGAATTGTACACCTGTCTAAAGTAACATGACTAATGAGATCTGCCTCCAAGGAAGTGCTTCTCCTTTTCATTATGCTATGTTTTGTATACTGTAGTATGGCAAGTTTCAGCCAAGGGTTCATCAGAACTTCGTAAACAGTGTCCTAAACATATATACTGCCAGGTTTCTCCCTAACCTACTGAGCCCAGATCTCTAAGTTTTGAGCTCTGGACAGGACCTGCAATTTTTTTTTTAACATACTTCAGAGGAAAATAATCAATTTGAAAGGAAATACTTGTGGAAATATGTACACAAGTACCTTTTGGATACTGATTAGTTTCCTGAACCATTCCATTGTACAAGGTAGATTTGATGAGATGCATTTCCGAGCATTTATGGGAGCCAAAAGAAAGCTTGGTGATGTAGTAATAGGCAATATGATAGAATAAAACTTTTTAAATTGGTTACACTTAATTTCTTGTATTATTATCATTAACTGACAATTTCCAGGGGTCCCTCATGCACTTAGGGAAAGTCCTTAGCACTATACATATCAAGGCTAAGAAACAACCAATTCCAGATCACAAATTTTGCTTTCTTGCTCTGACAGTGAATGCTCAGGATAGTGAAGACCATGTCCCTCTCCGCTTCTGTTCTCGCTTTGGACACCATGACATAGTGAATTACCTGCTCCAAAGTGATTTGGAAGTTCAGCCTCATGTTGTTAATATCTATGGAGACACCCCTTTGCACCTGTAAGTATTACATAAAGTTCCATAGGACCTATAAATGCACTACATGTACCCTCTTACTAAAAAAAAAAAAAACCATTTTCTTCACATCTAGGGCATGCTACAATGGCAAATTTGAAGTTGCTAAAGAAATCATACGAATAACAAGAACTGAAAGTCTGACTAAGGAAAACATCTTCAGCGAAACAGCTTTTCACAGGTAAAATAATATTTATATGCACTAGCCACTAAACTTAGCTGACATCCTATAGCATCGGGAGTTGTGTACATAAAGCAATAACAAATAGTGGCAGATGCTGCAATCACAGAGTAATAGCAGAAGTAGGGCAGAGGACAAGGAGTCCCTGCTAGATGCACTGAGGAAAAGGAGGAGGCAGATGCTGCAGTCAGCACAACAGATGGGACTGAAGCCAGATGCTGTGTTTCTGACTGCAGCAACAAAGGCAGGGATGGATGTTGCCAAGGCAACAGGCAAATCAACATCTGTAAGCATATTGCTTCTATTCCTCTTCACTCTGTGGAAAGCTGCCAAAAGGGGCTGTGCCTATAATCCTCCTCCAACAAGATTCTCATTACCAGAATTCATCAGCATCAAATATGACACCTTTTTCCTTACTACTTAAACCTCATGTGCAAATGTGTCTACCTATCTAAGACATCCATCTGTCAGCCTATAAAAGCCTAGTCAGGTTGGCCATGTGATATCTGGTGATCCACTAGAGCCTTTACAATGTGTGCTCTAGAAAAAGCACAGCAGAGGATCTGAAACAGTGCAACCAAAAATAAGAAGATAAATGAAATTAAGGGTTGATAGTCTCTCAGAGTTCTAGTGTCTCTAAAATGTCCAAAAAGAAGGTGGATGTTTTATAAAAATTAAAGTACTTGTTTATAATGGGTTGCTATTTTGCTATAAAAGTGAATGTGTAGTAATTTGAATTTAATAAATCTTGAGTAAAAGATCATTTACCAACACATTACATATTTCTTAGCTAATTTTGCAAAAACCTCTGAAAAAGGTATTTGTTTATATAATTTGTTGTTTATATGATTTCTTTTTTTGGCACTGGTGAATGATAGAAAAAAGAAAACTCCTTTTTTCATATTAAACCAAAATTAAGCTTGTGCTTCTGCATCAGGAATCAACCCATCAAATTTCACGTGGTGTTTACAGGGACTTTTTTAATCAACCAAGGAAGTTTTCCAAAAGGGAAGTTAAGAAAACTACTATTTGTGAAGTAGTGATTGTATGTCAGATGATTTGAATTCATTATTTCATTTAATCTTCATAATCGTTTTTTTTTTAAATGGAGAAATTAAAGCTCAGGAAAACTAAAAAATTTGCCAAAATTTCTTATGGTTAGAAAATAAAGTAGTAAATGTCTGCCTAACTCCAAATCCTGTGCTTTTTACATATCTTCACGTTCTAGTACCAAAATATATTGTCTGTTTTCTTCACACTCAGAAACACAAGTGCAAGAACTCTTCAGGCCATACCTTCAATCAGAATGGATCTGTGGGATCTGTGCCTGAAGGGGAAAATTGGCAGAAATGACATAGACTCCCCATTAAGTCATGCATATTGTAGCTGACACCTCACACTAGTGTTCAAACCATTTTGCTACTCCATACACACGAATTGGAACCAACTGTGATCAGAGGGTGATTGTCACCTACAGGAGGTTGTCTGAATGAGATTTGTGAAGTGAGTTAAAAGTATGAACCCAACTGTTTTATTTTGTATAAGCATGTGGCTACTAGGAATAATGGATTAATATTTTTATTATATTTATTTTAAGCACATACTTATAAAAGAAACTTGTTTTACATGAGGAGTAAATTTTTATTTTTACAAGTCACAGTGCTTTGCACATAGCTAGCACTCCATACATTTGTTATTATTTTTTATATGAATAGATATCCAAATATATATGTGCAAACATATACTCACCTATATACATACATGTATATATGTGTGTGTATATACACATATAAATATACATGTATATGTGTATATTCACAGCTTATAATTTTCTTGCTTTGAAAAAGAAAAATAAAGCAATTTAGACAATGGAGTATTAAGTGAGTAGTATTATGGATGGTATTTATAATGTAAACAGTTAATGGTGATAGCATATGTCACCATCTCAGAGGTGATATGGTGGTTTTTATTCACTTAGTCAAGGAAAACTTATTAAGGACCTGCTTTATGTGGTTGATGTTGGTAGGAACATTAGGATGACAAGGTCCTTCCCTCCTCAAAGGAGCTCTAATATAAGTTATGAAGGCAAACAGAAGTGTATCTGTCACCATATACAATGTGACAAATGTCAAAAGACTGAAATGACAATGAAGCAGAGGAGACAGAAATTAATTCTGCCTTTGGTTTATGAGAGGACTTCACAGAGGGAGCAAGAGTTCATCTGTACTAAGGTTGTGTGGTATTTCAGTAAAGAATTACTTGGTTGAAACTGTCTCAGAAAGAGGAAATAGTAAAACCCAGTGAACTACGTCTTCTAGAACCAAGTCCCTGCATCCTTCGTTTAGCCATGATTTAGATGGGGCTCTACCCAGTGCTAGCTTCCTCCAGCCAACCTTGACAAACCTATAGTTCTCCAAATGCCCAAACTAAAATTCAATGTCAAGGAACTTATCCCAGATTCTCTGCCTAGTGTGTGGAAGACCTCTGGATTTTGAATCCACATCCAATGTTCCATAACATTGAGACCTTCTTCTTTGGTCAAGGAATTCTTCAGAAAGATAAGGGATGAGTTTTTCAGGGAATAATTTCACAGTTTTGGACTTGACGAAAGCTCTCAGGGACCCACCTAAATTCTGCATTTGATTGTCTTGCAGAATAATTCTTAGGTTAAAAATGAATTAATATCATAGGAAATACTTGATAAAACATACTGTAACTGTTATTTGCCTCCTTTGTTTCACTCCAGATGTAAAAATGTTCAGCATTTTATCACTGTGTGTGAATATTTTTTATTTACCCTTGTTAGACAATTCTCCCTTGTTTTCCATCACTTCTTTCTTCTCTCTCCTTCTCCCTTACCTGTCTCTTTGGCACTTTTATATGCATATCACTATCAAAATGTGCCTGAGTTTATCAAGGCTGCATTAGTTTGGTAGAGCTGCCATAATAAAATACCTGTGATGAGTTATGTGGCTTAAACAACAGAAACTTATTGTCTCATAGCTGTAGAAGCTACAAATACAAGATCAAAGTGGTGGCAAGTTTGTCCTCTGAGGCCTCTCCTCTTGGCTTGAAGCTGTTCACCTTCTCACTGTGTCTTTATGTTGTTATCCCTCTGTCTGTGTCATCTGGGTCCTACTCTCCTCCACAATGAAAACACCAATCTTATTGGATCAGAATCCACCCTAGTGATCCTATTATAACTTGACTTCCTCTTTAATACAGTATCCCTAAATGCAGTCACTACCTGAGATTATGGGAATTAGAGCATTAACAAGAATTTGGGAGGGAACATGACTCAGCCCATAACAAGGGCCTTTTATTTCTCTTATTTTGTGCTTTTGCAGTGTGTGTATCTATGGCAAGGACATTGATCTGGTTAAATTTCTTCTTGGCCAAAATGTTGTAAACATCAATCACCAAGGAAGAGATGGGCACACAGGTAAGACTGTGGCAAGAACATAACTAGTTCCAGATGCTTATCCGTTCCCAGGACATTGTTGTGCCAGTGGGTAAAGGAAATTGGGAGTGGTCAACCCCAAGGGGAAGGGTATCTTATCAAATGACATCATTTAGAATTGATAGTAAATAAAAAGCACACTGGAAATTTGGTCAGTTTTACTGTTTTTCTAAATATTACAGTCCATGCATTCTCTTATGACTTGTACCAGGGACAGACTGACCACCCCATACTGTCTTTGGTTTGGTGTTCAAGAAAATAGTGGTTGGATCTTCATTCTTATTCCTCATGTGAAGAAGACAGTAGCATTTGTTCCTGATAATTCCTGTAAATATAAAAGTGCTAGAGGTTGTACTGATCAAAAGACAGTATACATAGAAGACTAACAGAATATTTTTTTTGCTAAAAGTATTGTCTTATTTTTTCAATAATAAAATCAATTTATTATCTTACATATCAATCATCACTTTATATCTGGAAATAATGCTGTTATATGGATATTACTGTCCTTTGAAAATCAAAGGACAGTTTTCTTCTTTTCTCCTTTCATCCTTTTATTCTTGTCTATTACAGGATTACACTCTGCTTGCTACCACAGTCACATTCGCCTAGTTCAGTTCTTACTGGATAATGGAGCTGATATGAATCTAGTAGCTTGTGATCCCAGCTGGTCTAGTGGTGAAAAAGATGAGCAGACATGCTTGATGTGGGCTTATGAAAAAGGTAGATTTTTAATCATTGCATCTCTATAGGACACACTGAACTATGCATAAATTATGCCATTGCATATTCCTTTGCTTCCATAATTTGCACACTTTCACTTCCCCTATAGATGGTATTTGTGTCTCTAAGGACTTAGATCAAAGTGTCCAATAGAACATCATTAGAGAAAGCAGCTCCTGGCTGCAGATGACATGAAGGCATTCTCAGTATTAACAGGCTGAAAAGGGTGTTGTGTTTCTAAGTACAAGAGAAACAAATTTATGATAGGTAATGGTAAAGTGTGTACTTTACAGCTAGTGTTTATCTCTTTTATATAGGAATTTGGATGAATATTAAAATTTTTATAAATAAATAAATATAAAAAGTCATATTTGAGAAATCAGATCTGCCAAGAATGCCTACACTGGAAAAAATGTAGTTGAGCCAGTGATTAGTGTTTTAAGCACAAACATAACTGAATACAGAATGGTGAGAGCTTAAGGTTTGGTGTAAGAACTCCTTTGTTTAAGTCAAATTCTTTGACTTTATACAAGTTATTTACTCCTGCTAAGCTCTGGTTTCTTTATCTGAAAAATTCAGATAACAACAGCTTCCACTTTACAAGATCATAAAGATTAAGTAAGATAATATCTGTACATTGCTTAGTGGCATGAAATAAGTACTTCATAACTGATGTTTTGGTAGTGATAGTAGTAGTAGGTGGGAGTAAAGATGATTGATAAGTTCTTCATTTCAAGGGAGAGTTGACTAGAGACTTTCAGAGGTTAAACCATGTCTTTAACATGGTATTAAGATATTATGCCTCATAACTGAGTTCTGTATATTCATATAAGCTCCTAAGAAGTTTAGATTTTCCAGGTGAGATGGAACAGTACACATTGTCACTGAAATTGCAGTTATATACTGTAGACGTCTAAGAAACATATAATTGTTATTTTAATTTTTGATGAATGAACTTTTTTTAGGGTGTTTAAAATTGTAAAAAAACTATTTTTCTCTTTTTTAAATACAAGAATCCTGAAAGACCATATTGAAAAGTACAATTACTAACATATAAGATTTCTCTGTTTACCAAGTTGATCTAAATGGTTATCTGCCTGAAGCAGGTTATGAAAGTTAACCTAATGAAAGGAGAGATGAAGTTTGATAAATTAAAACAGAGAGCTATTGCAAGACAAGAAGAAGGAAAAACTTGCGTGTCTGAAGATTGCTGGTGAAAAAATAATATGGAAGTTACTTTAATAAAAATTAAGTGAATAGACATAAAGCACTGACATTTGCCTTTATACATATCATATCGGTACAACTTTGATTTTTTACAAACTAAACCTTTCCAGTGCTCAGATGATGAACCTGAACATGACCAGCACCTTGGAAGTCCCACTTATAATCTCTTCCAATCTGTCTCCCAAGGAAGGTACCACTGCCTTCTTCTGCCATAGTCTTGTTTCTTTCTATACTTTATATAAATATAATTCTGTGATATAAATTAC
Organism: Castor canadensis; assembly: GCF_047511655.1. Taxonomy (NCBI): domain Eukaryota; kingdom Metazoa; phylum Chordata; class Mammalia; order Rodentia; family Castoridae; genus Castor; species Castor canadensis. The sequence continues at coordinate 100,822,378 of NC_133392.1, read as the reverse complement.
TTTGTGTTTGGCTTCTTTTTTCTTTTGGCAGCACTGGGGTTTGAACTCAGGGACTCATGATTGCTAGGCAGGTGCTCTACCACTTGAGCCACTCCATAAGTCTCCATGTCTGGTTTCTTGTGGCTAATGACTTGTGAGATTCGTCCATACTGTTGCAGGCAGTCATAGATTGTTCATTCTTATTGTTGTATATTTTAACGTTGTGTGACTACATCACAATTTGTTCATTCACGCTACTATTCACGGACATTGGATAATTTTTAATTTAAGGCTATTAAGAACACTGTGGCATGAGCATTCAAATACGCATGTATGGTGTGTCTTTTGATGGATTCACAAATACATTTTTGTTAGGTATAATGGGCTTCTACTTTGTATTTTAAGAACTCTAGGTAGTTCTATATTTAAGTATAAGTTGGAAAATCTTAACTATTCTAAAGCCTTGGGAGATACCCTACTAAGCTGTACTTACTCAATACATTGCATTTATTCCAGTGATTCTCAGACAGCACCTCTCAAGAAATGTGAGTTTCAGAGTAAAACTGTTTACAAAGCATTAGTCTTCCGGAAGGCAGCTCAGAAATTGCTGCTGCAGCTATCTCTTCACAGAGATTGACTTTATTTGTTTTTAGCTGATTGAGAGTGATAGTTGAAAACTGGCCTTACTTTTTTTTTTTTTGTATGTGTGGAATTCCATACCTTACAAAACAATGAATCATTGTATAAGCTCCTGGTACTCCCTACCAAATGTGAAAAAAATCCTTCAGTTTAAAGGACTTTCTCAAGGATATCTGTAACATATGTCATACTTGTCACCTTTGTTTGTTCAACTACTTTGCTGGGCATCAGTGTTGGGTTCCATAATTACTGTGAATTTTAACAAATTAAATGTTAGTACCCAGGAGACAGATGGATATTTTGCATATGTTCTAGGGCAAAGAAAGTCAAACCAACAAAATGAAATTGTTGCTATTTTCTCTTGCTAGAGAAATATATTGTTTTCATATGTTCAGAGAGAATTGAAATGGCCTTGTTAATACTGTCAACAGTGCACAGTTTGTGTTTCCTTTGTGTGAATAACTGCTTCCCTTTCTCCCTTGGAGGGGAAGGTCACAAAATTAATTGATAGGGCATACTAAAAATTTTCCTGAGCAATTTGGAGATGAAGCTGGGGAAGCACTAGAAGAACTCCATTTAGAGATCCCATGTGACAGAACAAAGAGGTAGGAATGGCTCCACCACGGTATATAATGTACTCTATCCTGTCCCAGGAGAGAAAAACAAGAGGAGAGCCTCACAAACAGGGTCTGTTTGAAAAGGAGTACTTTGGGATACACTCATTTTTTTAAATATTTTTAAACACTTTTATTGGCATTCATTAATTGTACAGGAGGTTTCATTGTAATAGCTCCATATATGCTTACATTGTTTGTTTGTTTGCAATACTGGGGCTTGAACTCAGACTTCAATTTGAACCACTCCATCAGTCCTATTTTTGTGAAGAGTTTGTTGAGATAGGGTCCCAAGAACTATTTGCCTATGCTGGCTTCAAACCATGATCCTCCTGATCTCTGCCTCTTGAGTAGCTAGGATTACAGGCATGAGCCACTGGTGCCCAGCTCAATATAGGCTTATGTTGTACCTTGGTTAGGTTCATCCCTACCATAACACTCTCTCGTTCCCCTTACCAATACTTAAAATGATATTGACAGTTATCATTGTTCTATTTTCATACAACTATATCAATCATTACCATATTCATCCTCCTTTAACTTCTCCATTCATCCTCCCCTCCCACATTTCCAACTCCTAAAAAGGACACTTCTGGCCTTTATTTTTTAAGTGTATAATTCATTGTTCAAAGGGGTTTTACCATAGTATTTCACCTGTGCATATGTTGTACTTTGATCAGATTAACTCCCTCTGTTACTCTTCCTTACTCTTTCCCTCATCCCCTATTAGTGCATTTTGTTATGCCGTCTTCCTATACAGTTGCAATGTATTTAAATATTAGTCCTTTTTCCTCTATTATTCTCTTTCCACTCCCTCCTCCCTCAGTCTCCTCCAGCAATTCCACTATTGCTAACATGTTGTATAAATAGATGATAGATGATAGATAAATAGATAGATGATCATGTTTGTATTTGTATATACATTTATCTTTTGGATCTATCTTACATATATGACAGAAAATATGTGACTTTTGTCTTTCTGAGCCTGGATTACTTCTCTAAACATGTCCCATCCATTTACCTGCAAATGATATAATTTCTATCTTCATCACTGAATCGTATTCCATTGTATGCATACACACATGCACACATATTTATCACATTTTCTTAATCTATTCAGCATCCTGTTGTAGGGCACCTGGGCTATTTCCATAGCTTGGCCATTGTGAATATCACTGCAATAAATATGGGTTTGCAAGTGACTTTATTTGGGATATGCTCAATTTAAATAGCTCATTCTAGACTACTATCTTCTTAACAAAAAACTGGAAATCTTTCCAACAGCATGTGTCTCCAAATGGTTCTAAGCCAAGTTTTTTAATATTTTTTTTTACCTCACCCAAACTAAAATTTAACTAACCTCTGCTCTGCTATCCCGATACAGTACATTCAGGGGTACTTTAAGAGTTCTGAAAAGTTATTTACTCTATTTTTAAAAATTCTTTCAGAAAAGAATTTACTGAAATTCTGTGGAATCAGATATAATGAATGCCTATTCTATTTACATAGTCCTTTTAACCTAAAGAGATAAAAAATCAACCCTAGCAAAACTTTTCTTGGTGACCTTAATTCTACACAGAAGTCTACTGGATACATTTTAATATTTCTCCTTAGTCTGCTTAGAACTCCAATTTTACAGTATTTAGACTGCTTCTCTTCCTCCAGGCTCTCTCTTTCTTCTTTTCTACTATTCCATCTGAAAGTGTACCAATAGCTCTCTCACTCAGTTGGATTTGGTCTGCCCTTTCCCTGGGATATAAACGACTTGTATGAATCAATTTAAATTGTCCAGAAGAAATAGCCAGCAGCCTGCTTCTGTTCAAATCCTCTGCCCTAATCACCATTATGGAAAACCCATTGAAAAGATCTACACATAATCTTACATCCATTGCATTAAAGATGAACCTGCCGAATTGAAAAGATCTCAGCCAATTAGAATTGAACACATAGCTCAATAGTGTGTCTGGCAGTTAGATTTGAAAAGGCTGTCTTTGACAAAGAAAAGCGTTCCTTTATGTCAGACTGTTTAGGGTCAGAAAATAACCCAAACTAGAAACAGAACTAAAAAGTTCTTATTTGCTTCAGTACTGACACCAGTTAAAGTAATTTACAGAGGCTCCTATCCCAATATCTAATTATCCAGAATACAATATTTGTATACAGCACAAGCACTCTAATTCACAGTGACAGGGAGCTGGAGTTGGAGAATTAGTGAGTAAGTGAGCACAAACAATAAAAAAGCAAGGCTCCTGTACCATGATATACACTTTGTTCATTCCTTTTGACAAGTGTGGTATGGTGTGAATTATTAGTAAATGTAGTGTAGTGTGTTCTCTAAAAGTAATGAAATCTTACAGTCATGAGTTTCTATAGTGTTTAGCCAGTAAAAAAATAAGTGAGAGATTTAGGCAAGGGAGGAATAGAAGTAAGAAGAGGTGGATTCATTAAATCATTCGATGAATTTTCACCATGGATTACAAGTTCTCAGTCTGCTTCTGTATACATTCTTATCTCTGTGGAGTTTAGTGTTTAGTTATATAGTTCTGTGAACCTAATTTAGTGTGCTAGAGTAGATTGGCAGTGAGGTAGATGAGGGTTTAAAACCAAAGATTTAGATAGTATTTTAAAATCCATATGTGATTTTTTTGTACTAACAACCTTTCTACATATTTAGTTACTGTCTTAAATATAAGTAAAAATACCAAAAAAAGTACCATCATTAGAATGCGAAAAAATTGTTATTGTAGAGTGATAACTCGCAAAGAATTTTTTAAAATGTGATAACTATATGAGTCCACATACTTAAATTGGAAAGAAGAAACTTACATTCTAAATACCTATTACATATGCAATATGTATATTATTAATTTATTAAAATAACCATTTAAATTATCTTCTAAAGAGTTTCTATTAGGAAGAGTTTGAGGCTTAGAACTGTTAAGTCACACTTACCCAAGCCACATAGCTATTAGTGGAGAGCTGCTACCAACAGAAGTCTGTCATATTTCAAAGTTCAAGCTTTTATCACCACATTCTAAAATCAGACAGATCTGAACCTAAATCCCATCCTTATTACTTAATGACCTTGAGCAAGTTATTTAACCTCTCTCAGCCTTCATTCTCAAATTTAAAATGAGGAAATTAGCAACCACTTCACAGAATTCTGATGAGGGGTGAGGATAAGAAAAATGTAAATGCTTGGAACATAACAGATTCTGAATGAAAGTGGTAATGGCCATTACTGTGAAGTACAGAACAGACCTTTATTCATATCCACACTAAGTCCCAAATCCCATGGTCTTTCCTAATTTACAGTGTGCTTTAGTGCTAGTATATTTAATTTACAATATTTAATATATTTAAATAATACTTTTAATTATTAATGAGAAATAATAATATATTTGGATAATGGGCATCCTTTATAAACCCACTAACCAGACAAGATTGACATGAGAAAATCATTTATTATTTCATTATGTTGATATTTCTTACATAGGGCTAGTTATACTACAAATTTTAAAGACTTGAGATTGAAGCCAAATCAAGGAGGTTTTAAAAATTTACTCTTCAAAATATTGTGAAAATAATTCAAAACCATTCTCATATGCATAGTAGTATACAAATATATAAAGCAATACTTTATTTTAAAACTTCAGCACAAATTTGCAAACCTCTTTACAATGGCAGGGCTTCAGGGCTTATGGTAAAGGAAGAACATCAAAGAGTCAGTGACCATGATTTCAGATCATCACAACCACTGACTATTAGGTTCTTTTACTTGGATATCTAAGGACCATGTACAATTTTAAATTGAACTTATTGGTTTTGTGCTTATCAGTTTGTTTCTTCTGTGTATCCTTTACTTGCTCCTTCATTTAATGGTATTAGCATTCACTTTGTCATCTAATTCAGAAATCTGAAATGACGTTTGACTAGTTTTTCTCACTCAACTTCTCTCCTACCCCCACATGTCTATACCCATCCAAACAAAAAGTCTCCTTTGTTTCACTTTCATAGGTGTATTTTCAATCAATCCTTTATTCTTTATTTTTACTACCACTGTTTTAGTTCAAACTCTTATCATCTTTCTTCTGACTCACTTTTATAGCCTAAAAACGCTCTCTCGTTTTTTGTGTTCAGGTTATTTTGGACATATTTTTCCAATTGTAGTTCAAGATATATAATATTCAAGGTAGAAATAAAAACATATCATTCCCAAGCTAAAACCCTTATAATAGCATTTGAAAACTTTCATGCCCTGTGTATGTACTTCCTGCCTCTCAATCATCATTCAGTCAGTATTGTCACATGAGTGACCCCACATGCCACAACCATCAACATATTCACTAGATCACCAGTGTTCACTCAGTAGTCACTTTGGCCATGTATGTTATAAACATTAACTCACCAGTCAATCACCTTATAAGTCAGCATCCATTAATCTGACAATAATTTTTAAAAAAGCTTTCAATCCTACACATAATTATTTATTCCATCTTTCCAGGCCTTTTGTCCTGCAGTCTTCTCTGCCACCATACTCTCCCTTCTCTCCACGTGAGTTTACTCTTTAAATTTCTGATTTCCACCAAACCTTCAAGGTGAAGTTTATGGATCCTCTCTACCAGAAAGTCTTCACTGACATTTCAGCTTATTATACACCCTTTCTTTATGTTTATTATATCACATGTACATCCTTATCTCTGTGTTTATTATTTCATCCTGAAATACTCTATCCCTTAGATAGAGTAAACTTTTGGAGAATAAGCATTTAGGCTAATAATCATTGTATTCCAAAAACTTAAATTCAGTAGATGACTCCTAATAGATGTTCAATACATGCCTGTTGAAATGAAATATAGAAAGAAGAGGGGGCCATTTTAGACATTACGTTCTACTGCATGTTCCACTAGCTGACATCTGGTGAGTTAATGTTCTCAGAAATACTAATTGTTGCTAATCTGTTGTCTTTGTAGCTATGTCTGTAAATAGCATAGGTTTCTTAACTATTCAACCTTAATATTCAAATAAATGGGAAGAAGATTTTAAAGAATGTCCTAAATGTCCTAAATTTGGAATGGCAAGTTTTAACTCTGGCCTGAGTGGTTTTTTTTCCTCTCTTTTTGCTTAATCCATTCATCCTCATCTTTCAGACTCATCGTAAAAGTATTCCCTGGCCCTCAGAACTGTAAGATATCACCATTAGGCATGTTCACAGCATCTTCTACCTTTTTTCTTTGAACTTTACTACATAGCATTTGAATGAATATTTAGATAGTTATTTTTTCTTTGCCACAAGATAACATTCATTATCAGAATAAGTAACATTTCTATCCCAATACTATCTCTTTCACACCTACTACTATTCATTCATAAAACAAAATTTTTTGCCAACCTAATATGTGATAGACACTGTGGTAGGAACTGAGGTGAAACAGTGAACAAGACAGACAATATTGCCCTGGTTTTAGGAAGTTCACATTTCTAGAGGGAAGAGACAGGCCACAAGTGAGAAAATAAATAGGAAATACCATACACCAATAAGTGCTCTAAAGTAAAATAAAAATGACATTCAATGGTGAGTAAAATTTTCAAGGACTCTATCTAAAATTGAGTCATCATGGAAGGTTTCCCTAGGAAGAAGTTGTTGAAGGTGGCCTTCAGTAGGTACAAAATAAATATATAAGAAGGATAGGAAAGGGGAAAAGAAAGTAGAATGGGAAAGAGAGAAGAAAGGAAAGATAATGAAATAACATAGTTTTATGCTATGTTAGCTTGGCAAAGCATTGATGCTTGTCAATTCTTGTCTTAAGGTGAAGGACTGGTAACATTTGGCTTGGGCTTGATGATTAAGGAACAGAAATAATGGGTCAAAGAGCATGTTAGCCTCGTCTGTGTTACATAAAGTAAAGATACTTCTCATATTTAAGTCGGAATGAGATATAGCAAGTTAGGAATTTTTGTCACCTCTGATCCAATTAACAGTGTGTGGGACCAGGACTGTTAGGAAGAAGATGAGCCGCAGAAGGCAAACACAAGAAGTACCTTCTGATCCCACTTTTCAGTACATCTGGAATGTGAGTTTTCAACATGATAGGAAGTAGAGATATTGAAATAAAAGGTGTATATATTATTACACACACACACACAAAATATCATTGCTTTGACAGTTTGTTCCTTTGAGTTGGGTATAAAGCAGACACCCAGGCTACTCCTTCAGTGATCTGGGCATGTGAGGCTTCTGAGGTTAGTAAGAATTCCCTGGTTTCTACAACCAAGACCAATCCCCTTGTTCTCTACTCAACCTGGAACCAAAGGATCTCCAAGTCATAAAGAAAGAGAGAAAAATCTTAGTACTGGTGTCATTTGTCATTATTCTAAGGTCTAGGTCATAAAATAATTCTCATAGCAGAGGATGAGAATCAGTAGCTATTGTTTCTAAGTTGAAATGAGGAGGATGAAAGGAAAATGTTAGAGGGAAATAATAAAACTGTACTTCTTCTTCCTAAATAATTATGAAGACTCTGTTGTGTACATGACTATGATGTAATATTAAACTGCCTTTACAGTCTAAAAAAACCCTAGATTTTGAAATAACTCTTCAGCAAAGTGAAAGTTAAGAGGTTTGAGAGGGGTGGAGCATCAAACCGATGTAAGCAGGAAAAGAACAGTACAAGACAAGTTAAAGGGAAAGTGTGGACTTTAAGAAATACACACAGCAGAGCAGAAAATGAAATAAATTTCAGACTGGCAAGGGAGTCACATTTGCGAAAACCCTCAGGTGCACCAATAAATAACACTCTGAAAATGCAAATTATTATTATAACTGCATTAGCCTAATAACATAGCAACCTTCTATTTGGGTAAAATACTTGGATGTAGATAGCAAATTCTTAGATATAGGAAAACATTTTTATTTAATTAGTAGAAGTTTGATTATCTCTGGACGTGTTCCATTAGTGTGCCTAGTGTGCCTTAGTTATCTAAGTGTATCCATTATCAGAAGTTTGACTTAACGAGTCCATTTATTGAGCTCCATCAAGGTATTTTTCTCCTTAACTCCTTGTGGCCAAGTGCTGGGGAGCTGGGCCTCAGTGGTTTTCACATTCCTTTGCATACACTTTAGTGACTTGTCAGAGCACTTCTAGCTATGGAGCATTTCCCACACTTGGGTGCCTTAACCCACTGTTAGCAGGAGGTGGAAAATCAAGCGGAGATGCCTTCCAGAGCTGTAGAAGCCTCTTGGCATTTCCCTGGCAGCCTCATGCTTATCATCAGCCAGAACCCAGGCACTCATTAGGCTCTTGATGAAAAGCATCCCAAAGAACATGCCAGCAAATTGTGCCACTGTGCTGGCTGGAAATTAAAACTGCTCAGAGCAAGTGGAGCCAAGAGAGCTGTTGAAATGAAAGGTAATATCAAGGGTGTGATCACTGAATCACACAGGCGTTCAGGATTTAGGATGCAGCTTTCTGCTTCACTGGGGAGAGCAGAGGCTCTCTCGTCTGTCTGCCTGAATCAGTTCAGCAGAGGGGCCGATCAGGTGGAGGGAGAAAGGCTTTGTGAATCTGTGGGTAAATACTCGGAGTTAAGGTTGCTTTCTTTACCCAGAAGGAGTCTCTCTTAGGAAAAATAGAAATTTTAAAAAAGGTTTTTGTTTTTGTTTTTCTGACTCCAAACACCTAAAAACCAAATTAAGTAAAGGAAAGATTCCAAAGGTACTGTAAGGTGGTGGATTCAGACAGAGTGGGGCATGGCATATAAAGCCCAGAATCTATGAATCTAGCAAGGGATAAGTGAAGAGACACTTTAACTCTAATGCGAATTTTTTGTTGGTGTTGCTACTTATATCATGAGGATAAATTAGCACCAGAGGATGAAAAGGAAGATACTCAACAGAAGGTGGCCCAACACATGAGCAAGGCATAGCTAAATCTTCATTAAACTGAATGTGGTAGGCAAAGTAATGCCCCCTCCCCCAGATGTCCAAGACCTATTCCTGGAACCTGTGAAAATGCTGCTTTGCAAAGGAAAATTGAAGTTGTTAATTAACTGAGACAATTAGTTAGCTATTTATTTAATTAACTAGCTAATTAAGAGAAGATATTATCCTGGTTTATCCCCTGGCCCACTGAAGTGACAGAGATCCTTAAAGGAGGCAGAAGTAGAGGTCACAGTGACATGAATAAGACTGAGCTAACCATTGCTGGCTTTGCGGCTATAGCAATGGGGCTACAAACCAAGGAATGTGGGTGGCCTCTAAAAGTAAAAAATGTCAAAGAAACAGATTCACCCTTGGGCTTCCGGAAAGGAATGAGGTTCTGCTGACACTTTGATATTAGCCCACAGAGAATTATGCTGGACTTCTGATCTTTAAGTTTGTGATAATTAATAAAAGTGGTGGTAAAAAGTGAATAGACTGGTATTTAGAAGATTTATTTGAAGTTCTAAAAAGGAGTTTTCAAGTTCAGTTATAATTTTCGGTACAGAAAAGTAACTCAAGAAAGCAGTGTAAAGACCAAAAAGTTCATTTAAATATTAGAGCTATAAGACACATCACATATATTATTTTACTTAGTCTTAACAATATTATGAGGATGTATCATTTCTAATCTATAGATATGGATCTTTAAAAAAATTAAAACAAATTATGTCCTTCAATTAAATGAAATCCTCCAATGGTTCTCCATATCACCTAAGCTAAAATCCAAGTGACTTATCCTAATCTATGAAGCTTTACATCTTTACATCAGTAGAACTTAAAACGTGGGCTGTTTAACATCATCACCAGGGACCTTGTTAGAAAAGCAACTTTTAAGATCTCCTCCAGACTTTTTCAATCACAATCTCTGGGAATAGGACTCGGAAATCTGTGTTGAACTTGTGTTCCAAGTGATTCCTACACACATTTAAAAAAAGGTTGAAAAGTACACTTCATATAATGTCTACTTACCTACCTTTCTAACTAAGTCATACACCTTCATCCTTGCCCCCTGAGTCAGCCACATTGCACATGGGCCTTCTTGCATTTCCTGAACTTGTCATGCTTGCTCCTATCTTAGGACTTTTTTTTTTTTAACAGTCACTGTTATCTCTGCCTAATCATCCTTTTCCCTTAGAAATGTGCTATTTGGCTAAGGTCATTCAGGTTTTGAGGTCTTTCTGGTTATGAGCACATAAGAATCCAAACAGTAGTAATAGCACTTGTTCAATTGCTTCATGATACTCTAAGTCTATCATTTAAGAAAAGGAGATATCTATGAGTCATGAATAGAAAGCTAATGATGATAAATTAGTTACTATGTAGAGAGTTAATATGTAAGTTTTGCTACAAGTTTTATCTATTGTATTCAATGGTTTTTGTTTTTATTTCTTAAAGAATCTCGTATTGAGATGTTACCTTTGGAAAAACTTTTGGTCCTAGTAAATAAGTTAATTTCCCATCCCATGAACTTGCATACGTTTAAAAATTTTTTAAAGGGAGAGCTGGAGAAGCAAGCACTACTAGCAGCATGTACTTTGCACTTTAGCTAGGTGTATGCTGAGCCAGTGTTAACTAGGATCCTTTGTGATAGAAAAACACTTATGATTTGTCAATTCTAAACTTTGCCATTTTTACAATGGGTTCTTTTGCATTTCACAAGTCTCAGTAAGGTCTTTAAGGTTGACTGTTTTGCTCTTGTATAAGCTAGCTTAGGAAAACTATTTTTGTAGTGAAAGCATCATAGTATCAAAGTTTATTTCTATTGAAAATCAATGGCTTACTTAGTGCAGCATTTAACATTTTTTGTCTTTCACAGTAAGTCCCTACTATAATTAATAAACTCCAGAACATTGGTGTTATTATAAAACAGAAATATACTTCTTACTCATGTAACATTCCAGCCTGAGCAGTTCTGGTCAGTGGATGGCTTTCTCTCAACCTGTAGGGTTTCAGTAAATGGGTAGAGAGGCTCATCTGTTTCTTAAAACTCAGATCTGAAAGTGAAATGATTTTATATTTTGTTGGTGAAGAATATACAACAAGGTCACAAGTTAGATGCCAGGTGTATAGGGAAATGATATCCCTGGGTGGGCAGTGTTTCCAATGACAAAATCTCTGTATAAATGTCTATGGGCAGCCAGCTGTGTCCACCACAAAAACCTACATAATTTATCCTAGTGTTGTATTATACGGCAAATGACAAACAAATAAATGCTTAGTTACAACAAATACATCCCCCTTTCCTGGTTAGCATATGTGCTTTTTCTTCCTTTTAATTATGCCCCAATTTTATACTTTCTTAGCACTTGATATTTCCTCATTCAGAAATTCTCATCTTTTTGGGGGCTGAAGCTGTAGCTCAAGTGGAAAAGCATCTGCTTAGTAAGTGCAAGGCCCTGAGTTCAAACCCCAATACCACAAAAAGTAGAAATCCTCATCATTCTTAGTATTAAATTTTATAATTATTTGTTCAACTATATTCCAAGGTAGTTTTGAAATACATTTCTTTATGGCCAGGGATGTTGAGCATTTCTTCATGTGTTTTTTAGCCATTTGGACTTCTTCCTTTGAAAAAGTTCAATTCTTTTGCCCATTTCTTCATCAGGTGATATTTTTCGGAAGCTTTGTATTTTGGGCTCCCTATATATTCTGGTTATTAATGTCTTGTCAGTTGTATAGCTAGCAAAGATTTTTCTCCCATTCTGTGGGTGCTGTCTTCAATTTAGAGACCATTTCTTTTGTCGTGCAGAAGCCTTTTAATTTTATGTAGTCCCATTTGTCCATCCTTTCTCTTAGATGCTGAGCCAATTGAGTTCTACTGCAGAAGTCATTACCTATGCCTATTGCTTCCAGTGTATTCCCTGCTCTTTACTACACTACTTCAAAATTTCAACTCATATATTAAGGTCCTTAATCCACTTTGGGTTGAAATTTGTACAGGGTTACACATATGGATCTAGGTTCAGTTTTCTGCATGCAGATATTCAGTTTTCCCAGAAACATTTGTTGAAGAGGCTGTCTTTTCTCTGTCGAATGTTTTTGTTGCTTTTGTCAAAAATCAGGTGGGCATAGCTGTGTGGATTCATATCTGGTCTTATATTCTGTTCCACTGGTCTTCATATCTGTTTTTGTGCCAGTACCATGCTTTTTAAATTATTATTACTGTAGCTCTGTAGTATAGTTTCAGGTCAGGTATTGTGATACCTCCAGCATTGCTGTTTTTACTCAGTTTGCCTTTGCTACTCAGTCTTTTGTGCTTTTTTTATTATTATTATTATTAGTCATATGTGCATACAAGGCTTGGGTCATTTCTCTCCCTTGCCCCCACCCCCTCCCTTACCACCCACTCCACCCCCCCTCTCTCCCCCACCCCCTCAATACCCAGCAGGAACTATTTTGCCCTTATTTCTAATTTTGTTGTAGAGAGAGTATAAGCAATAATAGGAAGGAACAGTGTTTTTGCTGGTTGAGATTAGGATAGCTATACAGGGAGTTGACTCACATTAGTTTCCTGTGCCTGTGTGTTACCTTCTAGGTTAATTCTTTTTGATCTAACCTTTTCTCTAGTTCCTGGTCCCCTTTTCCTATTGGCCTCAGTTGCTTTTAAGGTATCTGCTTTAGTTTCTCTGCATTAAGGGCAACAAATGCTAGCTAATTTTTTAGGTGTCTTACCTATCCTTATCCCTCCCTTGTGTGCTCTCGCTTTTATCATGTGCTCAAAGTCCAATCCCATTGTTGTGTTTGCCCTTGATCTAATGTCCACATATAAGGGAGAACATACGATTTTTGGTCTTTTGGGCCAGGCTACCCTCACTCAGAATGATGTTCTCCAATTCCATCCATTTACCAGCAAATGATAACATTTCGTTCTTCTTCATGGCTGCATAAAATTCCATTGTGTATAGATACCACATTTTCTTTTTTTTTTTTTTTTTTATTTTTGATAATTTATTTGTCATCTATTTATTTTTTTTTCTTTTATTATTCATATGTGCATACAAGGCTTGGTTCATTTCTCCCCCCTGCCCCCACCCCCTCCCTTACCACCCACTCCACCCCCTCCCGCTCCCCCCCCCAATACCCAGCAGAAACTATTTTGCCCTTATCTCTAATTTTGTTGTAGAGAGAGTATAAGCAATAATAGGAAGGAACAAGGGGTTTTGCTGGTTGAGATAAGGATAGCTATACAGGGCATTGACTCACATTGATTTCCTGTGCGTGGGTGTTACCTTCTAGGTTAATTCTTTTTGATCTAACCTTTTCTCTAGTTCCTGGTCCCCTTTTCCTATTGGCCTCAGTTGCTTTAAGGTATCTGCTTTAGTTTCTCTGCATTAAGGGCAACAAATGCTAGCTAGTTTTTTAGGTGTCTTACCTATCCTCACCCCTCCCTTGTGTGCTCTCGCTTTTATCATGTGCTCATAGTCCAATCCCCTTGTTGTGTTTGCCCTTGATCTAATGTCCACATATGAGGGAGAACATACAATTTTTGGTCTTTTGGGCCAGGCTAACCTCACTCAGAATGATGTTCTCCAATTCCATCCATTTACCAGCGAATGATAACATTTCGTTCTTCTTCATGGCTGCATAAAATTCCATTGTGTATAAATACCACATTTTCTTAATCCATTCGTCAGTGCTGGGGCATCTTGGCTGTTTCCATAACTTGGCTATTGTGAATAGTGCTGCAATAAACATGGGTGTGCAGGTGCCTCTGGAGTAACCTGTGTCACAGTCTTTTGGGTATATCCCCAAGAGTGGTATTGCTGGATCAAATGGTAGATCGATGTCTAGCTTTTTAAGTAGCCTCCAAATTTTTTTCCAGAGTGGTTGTACTAGTTTACATTCCCCCCAACAGTGTAAGAGGGTTCCTTTTTCCCCCCACATCCTCAACAACACCTGTTGTTGGTTGGTGGTGTTGCTAATGATGGCTATTCTAACAGGGGTGAGGTGGAATCTTAGTGTGGTTTTAATTTGCATTTCCTTTATTGCTAGAGATGGTGAGCATTTTTTCAGGTGTTTTTTGGCCATTTGAATTTCTTCTTTTGAGAAAATTCTGTTTAGTTCACTTGCCCATTTCTTTATTGGTTCATTAGTTTTGGGAGAATTTAGTTTTTCAAGTTCCCTATATATTCTGGTTATCAGTCCTTTGCCTGATGTGTAGCTGGCAAATATTTTCTCCCACTCTGTTGGTGTTCTCTTCAGTTTAGAGACCATTTCTTTTGATGAACAGAAGCTTTTTAGTTTTATGAGGTCCCATTTATCTATGCTATCTCTTAGTTGCTGTGCTGCAGGGGTTTCATTGAGAAAGTTCTTACCTATACCTACTACCTCCAGAATAGTTCCTACTCTTTCCTGTATCAACTTTAGAGTTTGAGGTCTGATATTAAGAGCCTTGATCCATTTTGACTTAATATTGGTATAGGGTGATATACATGGATCTAGTTTCAGTTTTTTGCAGACTGCTAACTAGTTTTCCCAGCAGTTTTTGTTGAAGAGGCTGCTATTTCTCCATCGTATATTTTTAGCTCCTTTGTCAAAGACAAGTTGGTTATAGTTGTGTGGCTTCATATCTGGGTCCTCTATTCTGTTCCACTGGTCTTCATATCTGTTTTTGTGCCAGTACCATGCTGATTTTATTGTTATTGCTTTGTACTATAGTTTGAAGTCAGGTATCGTGATACCTCCAGCATTGTTCTTTTGACTGAGTATTGCCTTGGCTATTCCTGGCCTCTTGTGTTTCCATATAAATTTCATGGTAGATTTTTCAATCTCTTTAATGAATGTCATTGGAATTTTGATGGGAATTGCATTAAACATGTAGATTACTTTTGGGAATATAGACATTTTTACTATGTTGATTCTACCAATCCATGAGCATGGGAGATCTCTCTACTTTCTATAGTCTTCCTCAATCTCTTTCTTCATAAGTTTATAGTTTTCCTTGTAGAGTTCTTTCACATCTTTTGTTAGGTTTGCACCTAGGTATTTGATTTTTTTTGAGGCTATTGTAAATGGAATTGTTTTCATACATTCTTTTTCAGTTTGCTCATTGTTAGGGTATAGAAATGCTAATCATTTTTCTATGTTGATTTTATATCCTGCTACCTTGCTATAGCTATTGATGATGTCTAGAAGCTTCTGAGTAGAGTTTTTGGGTCTTTAAGGTATCGGATCATGTCATCTGCAAACAGGGATATTTTGACAGTTTCTTTACTTATTTATATTCCTTTTATTCCTTCTTCTTGCCTAATTGCTCTGGCTAGGAATTCCAGTACTATGTTGAATAGGAGTGGAGATAGTGGTCATCCTTGTCTGGTTCCTGATTTTAGAGGGAATGGTTTCAGTTTTTCTCCATTAAGTATAATGCTGGCTGTAGATTTGTCATATATAGCTTTTATAATGTTGAGGTACTTTCCTTCTAGTCCTAGTTTTCTTAGAGCTTTTATCATGAAATGGTGTTGGATCTTATCAAAGGCTTTTTCTGCATCTATTGAGATGATCAAGTGGTTTTTGTCTTTGCTTCTGCTAATGTGGTTTATTATGTTTATTGATTTTCGTATGTTGAACCACCCCTGCATCCCTGGGATGAAGCCTACTTGGTCGTGGTGAATAATCTTTTTGGTTTGCCATTATTTTGTTGAGGATTTTTGCGTCGATGTTCATTAAGGAGATTGGCCTATAGTTCTCCTTTTTGGAGGTGTCTTTGCCTGGTTTTGGGATAAGTGTAATACTGGCTTCATAAAATGTATTTGGCAGTTTTCCTTCGCTTTCTATTTCATGGAACAGTTTAAGGAGGGTTGGTATCATTTCTTCTTTAAAGGTCTGATAGAATTCAGTAGAGAATCCATCAGGTCCTGGACTTTTCTTTTTGGGGAGACTCTTAATTGCTGCTTCAATTTCATTTTGTGTTATAGATCTATTCAGGTGATTAATTTCCTCTTGGTTCAGTTTTGGATGATCATATGTATCTGGAAATCTGTCCATTTCTTTAAGATTTTCAAATTTATTTGAATATAGGTTCTCGAAGTAGTCTCTGATGATTTCCTGGACTTCCATGGTGTTTGTTGTTATCTCCCCTTTTGCATTCCTGATTCTACTAATTTGGGTTTTTTCTCTCCTCATTTGAGTCAGGTTGGCCAGGGGTCTATCGATCTTGTCTATTTTTTCAAAGAACCAACTTTTTGTTTCATTAATTCTTTGCGTGGTTTTTTTGGGGTTCTATTTCGTTGATTTCAGCTCTTATTTTTATATTTTCTCTCCTATTTGTTTTGGGATTTGCTTGTTCTTGTTTTTCTAGGAGTTTGAGATGTATCATTAGGTCATTGATTTGGGATCTTTCAGTGTTCTTAATATATGCACTCATGGCTATAAATTTTCCACTCAGGACTGCCTTAGCTGTGTTCCGGTAGGTTGTGTTTTCATTTTCATTGACTTCCAGGAACTTTTTAATTTCCTCTTTTATTTCATCGATGATCCATTTTTCATTAAGTAATGAGTTATTTAGTTTCCAGCTGTTTGCATGTTTTTTCTCGTTACTTTTTTTGTTGAGTTCTAGTTTTACTGCATTGTGATCAGATAGTATGCACGGTATAATTTCTGTTTTCTTATATTTGCTGAGGCTTGCTCTGTGCCCTAGGATATGATCTATTTTGGAGAAGGTTCCATGGGCTGCTGAGAAGAATGTATATTGTGTAGAAGCTGGATGAAATGTTCTGTAGACATCAACTAGGTCCATTCTTTTGTGCTTCTAAATAAACTTTAGGGTTGATTTGTCAATCTTTGTCATGAGTGCCATTGGAATTTTGATAGGAATTGCATTGAACATGTAGATTGCTTTTGGTGGTATGGCCATTTTTACTATGTTGATTCTACCAATCCATAAGCATAGGAGGTCTTTCCATCTTATGTAGTTTTTTTATTTCTTTCTTTAGTAGTTTATCATTTTCTTTATAGAGATCTTTTACACCCTTTGTTAAGTTTATTCCCAGGTATTTTATTTTTTGTAAGACTGTTGTAAATGGAATTATTTTCCTATATTCTTTCTCAATCTGTTCATTATTGGTGTATAGAAAGGCCACTGATTTTTGTAAATTGATTTTGTATCCTGCTAGATTTCTGAAGCTGTTAATAGTGTCTAGGAGTGTTTTTGTGGAGTTTTTTGGGTCTTAGGTATAAGATCATGTCATCTGAAAATAGGGATAGTTGACTACTTTCTTTCCAATTTGTATTCCTTTTATTTCTTCCTCATTGCTCTGGCTAGGGATCCCAAGACTATGTTGAATAGGAGTGGAGAGGTTAGACACCCTTGTCTCATTCTTGACATTAGAGGAAATGGTTTCAGTTTTTCACCATTTAGTATAATGTTGGTTATAGGCTTGTCATATATAGCCTTTATTATGTTGAGGTACAGTCCTCTATTCCTAGTTTTATCATGAAGGGATGTTGAATTTTATTTTTATCAAAGGTTTTTTCTGCATCTATTGAGATGATCATGAGGTTTTTGCCTTTGATTCTGTTAATATGCTGCATTATGTTTAATGATTTGTGTATGTCGAACCATCCCTGCATCCCTGGGATGAAATCTCCTTGATCATGGTGTATTATCTTTTTGATATGCTGTTGAATTTGTTTTGCTAATATTTTATGGAAGATTTTTTTCAAAACCATGTTAAGATTTCACCCACTTCTGTTAGAATGGCTACCATCAAGAACACACACAACAACACATTTTGGCAAAAATGGGAAAAAGCCATTCTCATAAGCAGTTGGTGGGAATGTAAATTAGTACCACCATTATGGAAAAAAAAGTATGAAGACTCCTCAAAAAACTAAAAGTAGAACTATCTTATGATCCAGTAATTCCACTTCTAGAGATATACCCAAAGAATGTAAGTTGGTTTACAACAAAGGCATCTGCACACCCATGTTTATTGCAGCACTATTCACAATCAGTAAGCTATAGAAACAGCCAAAATATACCAGTACTGATGACTGGATTAAGAAAATGTGGTACTTATATACAATGGAATATTACTCAGCCACAAAGAAGAATGAATTTTTTTCATTTTCAGGTAAATGGGTGGGACTGGAGAAGGACCACAGTCACCTTCTTCATTATAACACCAATACCTACAGCTAAAATAGAGCCTCACATATAGTCAAGTTTTAATAAATTACTTTGAATGAATGAATGAAAGTATCTCTGAAGAAATGGTCTATGTTGTAAGCACCTCCAGTAAGTTATTTTTAGATTGAAAGTTCACTGAGCAAATCAAACTTAAATTAAGACTCGTTATTTTTGTCTTCTCATAAAGGACATGATGCTATTGTCACACTCCTGAAGCATTACAAGAGACCCCAGGATGAATTGTCTTGCAATGAATATTCTCAACCTGGAGGAGGTATCTCCCTCTTTTAAATTTAGTTTTCATTGCTGTGTAATATTGCATCTAAAGGTAAACCTGTGCTTTTGTTACTCTCATTTAGGGGCAAAGGAGAAGGAAATGACCTATGTTAGTTTAGCCTTATTTTCAGAAAATCTATACCTGCATGAGGATGAACATAAAAATGTCTCCATTTAGATTTAGCTCATCAATCTGTCATTCCTCCAAAGTAAGTAGTCCCTAGACTGAATGGGCTGGAGGTTTGTGTAAGACTAGGAAGGCCTGGGTAAACTGAGAATAGTCATTTTTCATTTCAGTGATCTGCTAAGGTAGGGCTGAGAATACTCATAGTCAGACACAAATTGAATCTGCTGGAGTCTGCTACAAATTGGATTTTTTTAAAAAAGTCTTTTTATGTACTTTCTAGATAAACATTTATAGTACATTTTCAGTATCCCAAGAAGGATCTTAGCTTTAAACTATAGTTATCCTTGATTTCATCGCTTGTTTCTTTTTATAAGGTTGAACTTTTAAGAAGGAAAAAAATTATTGCTTCTTTCAACTCTCTTGTATAATTTGATTTCTAGATGGCTCCTATGTGTCTGTGCCATCCCCCTTGGGGAAGATTAAAAGCATGACAAAAGGTACATAAAAATGGGATGATTGTTATGTTTTATTATTAAGTATAATTATTATCTGAATATGATAACTTTCTATTTTGTCTTGTTTATTACAAATGATGACTATTTTATAAGCATAGACAGTATTACCAATAAACCATCTTTCTCATAAGTTATATAACATTATATACCCTTTCAGTTAATTAAGATATAACAGTGAAAATTTGATGAGTATTAAAGAAAGATCACATTCTTATAGTGCTATCTAGATATTCTTATTTTAAAATAAAATATAAATTACAAATATTAATATTTCCTTTAGAGAAATTAGAAGTGGAATTACCTTAGAAAATATTCAAAAACATAAATTATTTTTCAAATTTCTCAAGTAATACTTTGGGAACTTTTTTGAATGTTTCTTGCATGCTGAAATTACTATCACTGGAACAAGAAAGTACAAAATATGATTCCATGGTAAATTTCTATTTAACTATTTGAAATTAAAAGGCTTTTAAAAGGATCTACTTGTTTTGGGAGTGTTTTCTCAAATATTTTGCATGCTTATTTCCCACATCCCATAGAAGTTTAGTTTATCAATATATATTTGACATAGCCAATTGATATAGACTGAAGGGATTGACCAGATAAGAGCCTTTATCATGCTGTGACATAAATTATACTTGAGGATCTTAATGTCACAAAAGCAAGGTGGTTGGTGTTCAGATCAGTAATAAACTGACAGCCCTGATAACAAAGGTGGAGCAAAGGTGTGCAGGAAACTAATAAGCTTCCAATGCCAGGGGCAGGCATAATTTGTGATAAGGTTTTAGTATCTCCAACTAGCCAATTACATTCAAAAACATCACAGAAAAACAATGTTTTGGGTTAAGTGTATGTTTACATGTGAGTGTACACTTCCACGTGTGTTCTTCTTATCTTAAAAACTAAAATTACAATTCCTGTTTGCAGAGAAGGCAGATGTTCTCCTCCTAAGGGCTGGATTGCCCTCACATTTCCATCTTCAGCTCTCAGAAATTGAGTTCCATGAGGTTATCGGCTCAGGTAATCTAAGATAATATAGGTCTGCTTTACTTTAACAAAATCAAGATAATATGTTGTTTATTATTTCTCTTAATTTTAGGTTCTTTCGGGAAAGTATATAAAGGACGATGTAGAAACAAAATTGTGGCTATAAAACGGTAAGCGAGCAAATGAAAAAGTTTAGCATATGGATGGGAGCTGTGACCTTTGAGAAGCATCTGTATGGCCAGTCCCTCATATGCATACAGCTATGAGAATTTCCTATTGCCACCATTTCTAGTTATCGAGCCAACACCTACTGCTCCAAGTCAGATGTGGATATGTTTTGCCGAGAGGTGTCCATTCTCTGCCAGCTCAACCATCCCTGTGTAATTCAGTTTGTGGGTGCTTGTTTGAATGATCCCAGCCAGTTTGCCATGGTCACTCAGTACATATCTGGAGGTTCTCTGTTCTCGCTCCTTCATGAACAAAAGAGGTACGGTCCCTTGTTCTGACAGATACTTGTACATGTCACTGGAACTCCCCTTGTAGCACTTCTGAGGCTTTTTGTTGTTGTTATTTGTTTGTTTTAGTGGTACTGGGGTTTGAACTCAAGACGTCAGCTTGCTAGGCAGACACTCTATCACTGAAGCCACTCCACCATATTTATTTTGTGTTGGGCTCTTTTGAGAGAGGGTCTCATGAACTGTTTGCTGGGCTGCCTTCGAACCACAATCATCCTGATCTCTGCCTCCTGACTAGCTAGGATTATAGGCATGAGCACCCAGCATTAATTGTCTAATTATTTTATTTTAAGGAATAGAAATTGTTCTATAATTTCTTAACAGGAAGTCAGTTAAAGTTAACAAATTCAAAGAATTTAAATTGGTAACTGAAGCTTATAATAATAAGGCTAAATTTGACATACCAATAAAGTAAATATGTCAGCTCAAAATAATGCAACCACCAAGGCACAATATGTACAAAAGAAAGGGGGTTTTTTTTTGAATTTTTTAAAAAGAATGATCTTGCACAAGTCTAATTTGGATCCTTTTCTTAGATCAATGCACAAAATAATCAGAACGTAGTTTCATTCAGTGACTAAATGATTCCAGTTTTACATAATTACAAAGAATTTCAATATAGTATTAAAAATAAATTGGAAAATCAAATATAATATTTTTAAATGTGTTATATATCTGAATTGACCTATAATTATTTTCTGATATAGAAAGCTATTATTTAAGATTTGTTGAATTTTTAGCTTAATCTGCAATAAAGAAATATGGGGTAAAATTATACAGAATAGCAAACACATGTACCATTTAATTTCTTTTAAAAGATATGGTATTCATTTTAACCATTCCATCTCTATTAAATCTATTTTTAATTCCAGGATTCTTGACTTGCAGTCTAAATTAATCATCGCAGTAGATGTTGCCAAAGGTATGGAGTACCTTCACAACCTGACACAGCCGATTGCACACCGTGATTTGAAAAGGTATTTTTTTCTAAATGAACTTAGAATTGTATAACTGACTAGGACTTTTAAGACAGATTCATTGAAGATGCAGTTTGTTTGTGAAGAATGGATAACTTTGGGAGAACATCCGAGGCTTAAGGAAGACATTAATCAAATAGAAATCAGAAAGTTAAAGTTCTATATAGAAACTATAATTAATTTCATTTTAGTGTACAAAATGTATAAATGTATGTATTATGTATAGTATATGAAGCTGACCATTGAGAAAGAAGTACAGAAAACTGGAACAAGAACCCAGAAATCAGTGCATGCTGGAATAAAGTAGTTTAGATGTTGTCCCATAAGCAATAAGGGGGTACTGAGGATGTCTGAGTTGAATACCAACCATTTGAAGCTGCAATATAGAAAGAGTCATGTAGCATCTCATAAAAGATCAACGTGAAGGGAAAGTCAAGAACTTGGTGAGGCAGTTGCAGCAGTAAATGAGACAGAAGTAATGAAAAGCAGAATTTCTCTAGTGGAAAGTACAAAATGAAAGGAGCAGACAGATATGAAAGATAGGAAAGATAAAATGAACCAAATCTGACATGAGTGGTGGCATATTAGATATTGGAAGTAAATAATATTGGATTCAATCTACTGATTTACTGGTTTTCAAATAAGTCATTTTTTCATTGTTAGCTATTCTTTATTCTCTTTCAAAACAAACATTTATGTTAACAAACATACTTTTTCTTTGAGTTTCAGTAACAACATTTAGGAAGCAGGTTTAGAGGATAAATTAGCATAATGCAAACTGGTGATTGTGAGTTTGTAGATTACTATTTGCCATTCCAGCCATCTTTGTACATGATATTGAATCGAATGCATGATCACTACAAGTTTTCTCTAGCTGTGACTCTACATTGGTGGGGCAATCAAATATATACTCTGTTACCCTGCAAGTAAGTGCAAGTTGTTACCATCAGTTATATAACAGGACCAAAATTATAAATGTTGATTAAAAATTAAAATGCTTATCATTTAAAAAATATAGGTCTACCATTTTGCTGCCTCTAATCTAACATAAATGGTTAAATTGCATGCAAAATTTCTCAAGTGTTATGCAACATAAGTACCTTTGTTATAATAAAATCTCAACAATTGCAGCTATTACTTGTGGTTCATTTTCTACCGATCTTCCATCAGGGCACAATAAAATATTCTGTTTTACAAATCAATGTAGACACAGTGTTGTACATGGCTCAAAACAGCATGCTTCCTACTCCTCAGAGGGCTTACTGCAATTTGGTTGAGTATATAGACCATATATCCAGGAAACAACTAAGTTTCCACATTAGATTGGAAATGATTAAGGCCCAAAATGATAAAATAGGAACTTTCAAGGTATTTCAAGTAAGTAAAGGATCAAAATGGAGTGGAATGCTTCCTAGAAGACAAAGGACTAAAACTAGATTTTGAAGAATCAGGATGAATCTTTCCTCAGTCTTCACAGCATGTTAACCAGTACTTTTCCACAGTGCTTTCCAAGTCCCACTGAAAGAGGTAGAGGGAAAAGCACACATCAGAGTGAGGATTCAGACGACGTTTGTCTTTGCATCACCATTACTTCAGACAAGGCAGGGTTTCAAGTTCAGACACCCTCATCTCTTATCTTATATTTTCAGAAACTGAGCACACTGTCTGCATATTTAAGATGCTCAATCAATGCACTTAGCTGAACTAAATTCTTGGGTCATTCTAGGGATATCATTTACCCAAAGCCTTTACATTTTAAAGAAAAGATACTATTGGAGCTTATTGAGAAAGTGTCCCCAGAGAAAGGGGACACTTCTGTATTTGGTTTGGGGTTGTTGATATTATTTGAGTAAAAAGAAAGAGCCCTACTTTTCCCCTGGCAAGGACTTCTTCGAGGAGTCTGCTCCTCCTGCTCCTCCTCCTTCTTCCTTTCTTTCCTTTTTTGTCAATACTGGGGTCTTGAACTCAGAGTCTTGTGCTTGCTGGGTAGGTACTCTACCACTTGAGACACACCTTCAGCCTCTTTTTAGTTATTTTTCAGATAGGATCTTGCACTTTTGCCTGGGCTGGCTCCAGATTGCAGTCCTCTTACCTGTGCCTTCTACATAGGGGCCTCATAGGCATGTACCACCATGCCTGGTTTGTTGGTCAAGTGTCCCTAATTTTTTACCTGGACGGACCTTGAACCATTATCCTCCCAATCTCTGCCTCCTGAGTAGCTGTGACTACAAGCATGTGACACCTTGTCCAGCCTCTCTGAGGTTTCTTAACATGCAATCCGGAAAGTTAATTTTGATCTTTAGTATATACTAAGAAGAAATTAAGAGAATGGGTAAGGAAATCATTCCAGTAATTGTGAGAATGATGGCAATGCCTAGAATTTATTTAGCACTTATAGTGTGAAAGTAGCTCTGCCAAGATTTCATCATGTTCTCATCTAATCTCACAACTCTTATCATATAATCCCATCCTTATGTCCATTGAATAGATAAGGAAACTGACTAAAGAGACTAGTTTGGGCCACACCTGTGTAGTGTTCTTAACACTGTAGTACTTACGTTGCAACAAAACTGTGTCCAAGGAAAAAACTAGGAAGTTATTGATCTTGGGTGGGCATCAATAATATTTATCAGTCTTGCTCTCTGTATTTCAGTCTCTAATAGGCTCAGTTCCTGTGACCCAAACCATTTTTCATCTCATCTCCTTATGTTTCTGTGTTCTACTCTATTTCTTCTTTCATATCTCATGTTCTGCTGGTGTGGAGCAGAGGTTACATATGAACATGCACACATGTTTTGTTTAGCACAGAGTTTCTATCTTTCTAAAATGTTCATATTTTATGCACAAATGTTCTAATTCTTTATGGAAATCCACCCAATTTACACCTTTGCTCGATTTACATATTCATCTTATGACACTAGAACTTGCAGGTCATAGTTTACAGCTAAGGCTTGCAAGCTTTTTAATTAATACTAGTAGTTGTCTGTGTTTTCCTGGAAGAGCACATTTTCCAAATTGTTTGACATTGGAACAGAAACATCACTGCAAACATAGTGCTATTGGAGAAAGGAAATAGTCAAGGAGAATTTTCTCCAATAAGGGAGAAAGGGAAAATTTCTTTGACTTAGCTTCCCAATTTCTGTTACCAGAGGAAGGAAAGGATGAAGCAGTCCTTGGAACTTGGGATCCACAGAGAAAAGCATTTCAAGGGGTCATGCAAAAAAGAGTTTCACAAGGTAGATCTTTAGCAAGGATTTATTTTAACAAAACAAGATTCAGTGGGGGGGGGGGAGAAATAGAAACATTAGAGAGAAATATTCATGCAGGAAATGGGAGTAAAGAAGACTCAAAATGGTGCTTGTTATCTGGGGGTTTTTATATTTTCCAAATTGGGAGAATATATCCCATTCATGTCATCTAGCAACCCCTAATTATTAGAGACAATGGGTTCAGAGTGGGCTTATTACTCACTCTAATTATTATTGTAAAACATGAATGGATATGTTGACTAGGTTTACCCAAAACACAGAGACAACTGGTTCTGAGTTTCAGGATATCCCTTTGCCAGACATGCCCTTTAATTTTCTGTCTCGCTCTATCAAAAGAGTTTGCCGTTTCTTAGCAGCTAAAAGGGGAAGACAGGTATAAATATCCCCTTTATGTCTCCCTATTCTTGTAGCATAACATTTAAAAGGAGAAGGTGATAGGAGGGGAGCTTGCTGCTCTGATTTCTTTCAGTTTTGACAAGTGGTAGTTTTTCAAAGGTTAGTTGCAATGTGGAATTTCACTCTTATCAATGACATGTGTGTGTGTGTGTGTGTGTGTGTGTGTGTGTGTGTGTGTGGTACTCAAACTCAGAACTTTGTACTTGCTAGTCAAGTATTCTACCAGTGAGCTGAACTCCCAGCCCCTGATTTTTCAGTTTTTACTTTTTGCTTGTGTTTTAATTTCTGAGTCTGGACTTTTTAATATTTATTATTTTTAATTTCCCTGTTGTTTGATCTTTATCTAGCCTGCCTCAATATATGGATCAAATGGATGGTCTTCTCCCTGTAGAAGTCTATGTATAACAACATCATAAGAATAAAATAGTGATCCTTCCTTCATAGAGTGGCCATATATATTTCATATATATGTGAAAATATTTTATATACTGTGAGGCACTATACAAATGTTATTTTCATTGTTCTTAATCCCTCATTTGTTCCTGTACCTAGTGAGGGAGTTATAAAAACACTCCACAGTTTACTCATATATACAGACATTTCTTATTATAAAATACAACTAATTAATTTGGAGTCTAGATATGAAAAGGACTCACTGCTGATTTTTGAGTGTCGGCTTACTCTGGTAAGTATAAAAGAAAATAATTAGTGATAATTTAGAAACAGCAAACTTTTCAATGATGAATGACAGATAATTTAAAAAGACAAACCTGGCAAGGGCTAAAAGAATCTTCATTTTGAAGATGACATTTAACTAAATTAGTGAGGGTTTTAAGAAGCATCAAAGAAAAAAACTGATAGAAAATGGTAACAGTTGTTTTTAAGTTGACATATGCATTTGCCTTTCAATTGAATACAAAATGTGAAATTTATGCACTTAAAGAAACACAACAATCAAGCAAAATAAGTCACTTATTGTTTTTCTAATTTTCCATTAGGTACAATTATAGCTCTCCCTTTGCATAGATTATAGAGGCCTACTCTCAAATATTCCTTTCACTTGTGACTTTTCTTTTTCTTTTTTTTTTTTTTTTTTTGCAGTACTGGGGATTGAACTCAGGGCCTTCACCTTGAGCCACTCAAGGTTTTTTCGAGACAGGGTCTCACAAACTATTCGCCAAGGCTGGCTTCAAACTGTGATCCTCTTGATCTTTGCCTCCTGAGTAGCTAGGATTATAGGCGTGAACCACCTGTGCTGGCTGACTCTTCTAAGTGGTTGTTCAGAAAGAAGTTAGTACCCACTGGCAAATACTATCTTGAAGAGACTTCTTCTGAATATGCAAATGCAAACCCATTAGCTGATTATATTACAACACCTTTAGATATCCTGCAAGGGAACCCATTGAAACTTTTGTGAAGTCTTTTGAAATCCTGTTTTTATGGATCTTTACTATAAAAAACAATTATCATAAGTGACATTTTAAAATTTGCAAACAATTATATTTGTTCATTTACATTTTAAAAGAAAGTAGACTAATTTCTTAATATAAAATACTTGTTAAATACTTGATATGATCCAGTGTTTATACTGTGATCTGGGATACAGCTGAAAATGATAGACCATAACACTTTCCTAGCAGAGCTTAGCACCTAATAAAATGCTCTCCAAACTTTCCTGGTCATAAGAATTGAAAAAAAAAAAAACCAGATTGAACGACCTCATCAGTTGAATGGACTGATTCTGGATGTCTTAGGTTAGGCTTCAGACTCTTTAGTTCTAAGTAGAACTGCCAATTAGTTTTTATGATCAAGCAAATAGGGGAAATATTGTAATTCTGTGATTCTCAACTGTGGTATACAGTATCTTGATGAGATTCTGTAGGTGTGAAGCCTGAGATAAAGCAGGTGAATTACCAGGTGATTCCAATACACAAGCAATGTTGAACACTACCATCTCCCATACAGGTACTAATCAGGCTCAACCCTGCTTAGCTTCCAAGATCAGATGTGTTCAGGGTAGTATGGCCATAGAGAACCACCTTCTAACCATGTGTCATACAATTTCATCTTTCTCTGCTGCCATAGTATAGTAGGAATATTTGGGGATCGAGTCACAATTTAACTCCAAGTGTCCTGAATATTATTTCTCTAAACAAAGCATAATTATTCACCCATTTAACAATTAATGCAAAAGTTGGAGATCCATAGATCCACAGTACTTGTGGCACAAAGGAAGCAAAGACGCATCAGTTTCCATCAGAGCTGGGTTATCTATATATTCTAGGCCCCTCTGAAACATCTAGCTCATAATTCTTGAGTTATACTCAAAAGTTCCCAGGAGTGTAGCACCTTCACAGGGAACCAAGCAGAAAGAAAAGTTTCAATATCAAACAACTGCAGATCACAATTCCTATGGGTATTCAAGACTATAAACTCTAGAAAAATACAGAATTTTATGAACAGGTTGAGGATTCCTTATCCAAATTCTTTGGATAAGAAGTATTTCAGATTTCAGATATTTCCAGATTTCAGAAGAGTTGCATAGAATTTACCAGCTAAAAAAACCCTTAACCCAATAACTGAAACCCTAAATCCTCCAAAATCCAAAACTTTTTGAGCATCCTTGCAGCATTCAAAAAGTTTTGGATTTTAGAGCATTTTAGATTTAAGATTTCTGGATTATGGATGCTCAGTTTGTAATAGATACACATATATATGTATGCATGCATTTATTATATATCAGTTCACACATAAACACACAAGCTTCCACATATTTTTGTGGTACTTCTAGTTTCCCAAAACTATAGTCCTACAGGAATTAAACTCAACAGAAAGTAAGCCGAAAGATGGGTTCCAATTCTTCCAAGACTGTGAAATAGTTATTACTATTTGGAATGCATCAGAGTGAAGTTAGTTCATTATGTACAGTGGATGCTTTAGATATTGGGGCCTCAGAGCTTGAGCACTGTCCACAGTTGTGAAAGGTTTATGTCCAAAATTACAACCCGACTTCATATTTCAAAGTTAATAATTTTTTAAAGTGTAGTAAGATATAATCACTGTCAATTTCATTATTGTTTTGAGTAATATTGGGGTAGCTCCTATCTGTGAGGTCACTCAGGACCCATCTTTAATATATGTCTTCTAGAGTATCCTGGGAGTCATCTCCATCAAACTGAGTGTAGATGGGACAAGAAAATGTAAGTTGCACATATGTTTTTTGGGCCAGGCAGTAGATTGGCACATATCTGTTGCAGTCATATCCCATTACGAGAGCTCAACCACATGAGCATCTCTAAATTTATGAAATCCTGTGAAGTGTAAGCTAGATGCATGCCTGGAAGAAGAAATGAGTTTTGGCAGGCATCCAGCAGTCTGTGCTACATAGACTCTATTTAAACTGGTGAGAACTGGTGGCAAATATTTGGGCAATAGTAACAATTGAGAAGGCCTGTCTAGATTTACATGAATAAGTTGCACAAGTATGATGTTAGATGCATACTAAATATTTTTATGATAGTTTTAAAAAACACACTTTCACAATTTATAAACTAATACCCTTATTTGGGAAATGAATCAAAAACTACTTAATGAAGCATATTATATATGAATTAATTTCAAAATAAATCTCATTCATGTTTGTTAGTTAAATTAAAAAAATAAGAGGGATTGTGTATTTTGGAGTATAGGACTTATGTCCCTGAATGAAAATATGGCTCAGAAAGAAAAACATGTAACTATATGAGTCAAATAATGTGAACTAGGCTATATAAATTCGAAAGCATGAATCACATATTGCCGTGCACTCAATGAAAACACAAACACATACTTTTTCTTTAAGAGTAGAAAGACTGATTATTGTGTTCACTGGACCTTGTGGTACTACCTCCAGCAGAAGGGGCTGTTTAACCATTGCTGTTATCTATTCCTGTATATGAGCTTCACTCAATTTTTGATGTTTAGCCTCAGTTTCTGTCCTCACTTCTGACATGCTCAATTTCCATTTGAAGTTAATCCATTTTTTCTCAGGTTCTGGAACTTCTAGAAGAAACAGCGAGTTTCCTCTGATTCTGAAGTTCCTACCCATTATTTACAGAAATTTGCCATCCTACTCATCCTGATTTTCTGAGTGGCTTCACTCTTGTCTCCTTACTTAATTCTTACCATTTCCAGAGGGCCAGTTTTGTTGCAAACTTTCCATCATATTTCATTTTAGTTAAGTTTTCTCAACCTGAGCTAAATTTGCAGGCCCCGCTCATTTCCCTGCTCCACTACCGTACTGTCCTATAGTCCTGAGTTGTTCTTTCTCTGTACTACTACAAAAATAGCAAAAGTTTCCTCCCAGGGCCAGTTACATGTTCGTCCTCTCTCAGCTGGCCCCATTAGAGCTTCTCATTTAAAGTTGACTACATTAACTAATTCTAAAAATAGTACTCTTACTTGACACCCTACTTAGTAAATTCCCTTAGACGCACACTTCCTTTACATTTTTTAAAAAGGTATTGGAAAAATCATTCATTTTGCTCACACTATCATATTTGTTTGCACAGACTTGCTAAAATCTATTCTCTCTCATAGTAGCTTCAGTCAGAATCTTTGCCTCCGTCATCCAAATCAGACAAGTCCTTGAATCTCACATCTTAGAACTGGATTATAAGCAACCATGGGACATTAGAAATACTAATATGTGTATACAAATAAACACATCAGTGTTGATAACAGAACAGAAAGTCAAATACTAATTTGGTCAAAACCAGGAATTCTGTGTTACCAAAATTCCCTTTTTATTTGACATAAAAATCCGGTAGATTTTGTGGTAAACTGGTTCATTCTGCTGCCACTTTTCTTAATATACTGCAGTTATACCTGAGGATTACCAAGCCAGGGTAGAAGAAGTGCCTTTCCTGTAAGTGTTTCTTTCTCACCCAGGGGCTGAGTGTGCGGGAGTAGAAACAATGTCCCCCCTTGTCCCCTAAAGCCTTTCCAATTGCTTCCCTGCAATGGGTAGTAAACTTACTGGCCTGAGATATTTTGGAGTTACTGGTTCCTTACATTGCCACTTTCCATTCTTCAGGGATATGGCCTATATGAAGCTAGCTTTTGAAAATGTCAACAAAGGCTTTTCTCTATCTGGCCTCATTTCTTTCTGTTCTCATTTCTTGGGAGGCACCCTGAATTGCCCTCTTGGCAACTTGTCGATTTCCTGAGCGGCTAACCTTTCAATAACGATATTAATGCCGCCTTGTAGTATCTGAACATTTCTCACTTCATCATTTTAAACTCTTGCTTGCTAAGATTCGTTAATGTTATTGTATTGTTAAAAACATGAAGTTTCAGTACAATATGAGAGTCAAAATTAATAGCAAATCAATGAGGAGTAATCATAATAGCTTGACATTTCTTTCATGTTGTTTCAATTTCCCATAGCTGTATCTTGAATTTGATCCACAAAAATAGATAATTGTAACTTTCTTATATTGTTAACTATTTTCTGTTCTTAAATCCTCCCTATCAGTCTTGGGAGAAAGCAACTTTCAAAATGTGTTAGTTTTTTCTGGTTTGATTTGCAACATGAACATATCTGAGGGGTCTGTGTTGGCATGGGATACTGCCCTATTGAAAGACCAGAATACATACGAATTGAGAGCACAAGGTCTGGAGCAAGACAATGCATGTATGCATCCCAGCTCCACCACATCTTACCATGTCCTTGGGAAATTAGTTTAATGCAATGTTTATGGTAATGTTTATATTGGATTTAAGTGAGAAAATACATTAACCATTTATAGCATTATTTTTCTGAGAGAATATTGCATTACTTACTATTCTTGGATTAAATTTTATATACTGAATTAAATGCTTCTAAGGGCTTGATACTCCTTTTGATTATATTTCTACAGTTTTCCTCATAATATTTCATATGAAGAGTAAGTTCTTATCAGAAAGGTCTGAGAGATAACTACATTGTTTGACTGTAGACCTTTTTCTATGAAGAAAAGCAAGAGGATTTGAATCATATTATTCCCTTCATTAAGACCACAAATCCCTTCATAATTCAACATTGCATTAGGAATTCAGTCTGACACTTCCATTAGATAGATGCAGATTTGTAACAGAATTTGAATACAATATAGCTATGGGTATGCAAGGTTTTTTTGATTATTTAAGATCCTTATTAGTGAATCTTCTTGTGGTTCATCTACAAAACTTAAGTGTAAACAACAGTCCTTCAGGTATGCAACAAACACTTGTTGTCAAATTTAATGGTAGAGAAGTAGAAGTATAATCCAAAGCACATTCTAGAATTCAGAAAATCCAAATGGGAAAGGCCTTATTTTTGCAAGGGTATGTGGGGCATCTGTGCTGTTAGACAGCTTTTCTTTTTGATGCCTAACCAGCTTATCAGCAACTCAACTCAGCAATTGTCTTTCTCACTATAAAGAGCAGGGGAGATGCTTTCCAAATAAACATTGAGATTACCCCCTGCCTTTCCTTCAGTAGTAAGAGAAAGGAATAATCCATCCCATCACACTGTCTTGGTTCCTAAAAGACAATCATTTTTGTTTTTATATCCCTTTTTTACTGCATCACTATTATGTCATTCTACTTCTTTCTGACTCAGATTCCTCATTTGCAAAATGAAGCTGATGATGTCTTTGTCTACTTGCTCACAGAAATACCTTTATGATTAACAGCGGTGTAAAGTCAACAATAAATGGAGGACTTTAGAGAAAGAGTCTATAAAGAAATTTATATATGCTTTGTATTAATTGCAAGCTGCAAAAAATTTCAGGCTTAGATTCAATTTGTCTCCAGCTGCTGGGGCAGTACTATTCTCACAGAGTCCTCTGGATTATCTTCTTCCAACTGAAGGTGAAAGGTTTTGTGGTGACTAAATGGTGTAGGGAACAACATCCTCCTCTTCTGAAAGTCTTACTATTACCTTGAGCAGGATGGAGAAAAGAGCATGCCAGCCCCACAGAACGATTAGAACTTTTTAATCCTGGAGGGATGGTCTTTGTATCAATTACATTTCAAGCCTTGTACTTGAAGAACTGTATTCTCAGACACTAAGCCTTCATTTAATGATTTTAACAACCTACAGAAAGTTAGTGAAAAGCATGCTTGGTGCCACAGATGAAACAGCTCAGGACACTGATGATGTCTCCCTTCTTTTCTATTGGGAGGGAAATCTCTCTTCCAAATTCTTAAAATAGCAATTGGCTTTCATTAATCCATTCAGAGTTCAGAGTCAAGGACCTTGGGTGACCCCTTTGTTTGGGAATGGAGCACATTTTAATAGGCTTTTTCCTGTCTGTGGGCTCTGAAAGATTTAGCCTCAGGCAGCCTTCTGAATTGCTGGGGTTTCTCAAGGAAAGGATTGATTACAGACTTCTAACTCTTTCTCTTTCTTTAATTTCTTTTTTCTCATTTCATACAAACAATGAGAAAGACATTCCCAAGTGCCTGTTGAGACATATAGACATTTAGCATTGAACTTCTATTAACCTTCTCATCTGGGCTTAACAAAGTTTCTTTTGCTTCCTAGATATGAGGCTAAATTGCTGCTAATTGCCTGGCTTGTTCTTCAGTACTGCAAGCAGTTGAAGGAAAACAAGAATTTTGTAGTTGCTGTATTTTTTTTTTTTTAGCTTTTAAACTTGAACTGCATATATATCCTCTATTTGAAAGAATACCTTTAGTGTAGGCCTCAACACATTCTATTCCCTCCTGACTAATGCTTCCCTGCATGTTCCCTCCAACATGTTCCCATAGCCCGCACACTCTTGTTTATCTCAGGATAACACATCTCATTCTGTTAAAATTGCTCATGTACTTGCCTATATTCACTGGTAGACACTATAGTTACTCAGGACTGAAGCTTTGGATCTTGTACCATTTTAACTCCTAATTCTGAGCACATTACGGCCCTACTAAAAATTCAATTAACATTTGTCATCATAAAGGAGTTAATTTTGAGAACTATAACGTATAAAGGCTGAGGCTCACATAGCTCAAGTGATGGAATGCCTACCTAGCAAGTTTGATGCCCTGAGTTCAAAACCCTAGTACCATAAAAAAAAAAAAAAAGAATAGCATATTAATGTATCTTTGTGCCAGGGATTGAATTCAATAGATACTGTCTAATTAAATTCTCATAACTCTGTATGGTGGCATTTTTAAACAGAAAATGACAGAAAGGCTTAAAGAGCCATTCCACCAGCACTTTTTTGTGTGTTTTTTCAAGATAGGGTCTCGTGGAACTATTTGCCCGGGCTGGCTACAAACCATGATCCTCCTGATCTCTGCCTTCTGAGTAGCTAGAATTACAGATGTGAGCCACAGCACCTGGCAAACAGCTTTAACTGAATAACAACACAATGTATTTTTTAGGTTGCCTTACCTTACTTCATGGAGTTCATGACAGGAATAAGAAGGTAGTTCTCACTTAATGTTGAACAATTTCATGGCATTTTATAGTATAAAAATCATTCTTTCACTTAATTAACTACTATTCCACAAGTCACTAGCCTTGGTTATTTTATACTATAGGTAATTATTTGCATACCAGTCACTAAAACCTATTTTTAAAATATGTAAAAAGAAATCAGAAAACAGTGAGAAAAGAAAGAAAAAACAATAAGCGGTTTGACTGATCTGATTTTCTAATTTAGTCAGGTGAAAAAGTTAGCCAAACAAACTGATTTTGTAATATAGACAAAAAATTCAGCCCCCAGAAATTCTAGTGATTTTTAGTCACTACTGACCGCATAGATTTGAACTAATACTTGCTTTTTCTAAACCAACTGATTTCCTTTCTCGCAGGCAACATTTTTATTTTCTAACCTGAAGCATTTCTATGCCTGACTAGAATATTTTTGCATGTGATTAATGTTTTCATTTGACTTTCAATGAGGTCTCAAAACAGTTTGGCTTGTCACAGTCAAATTATTTAAATATTCCTCTGAAAAGAGTATGCAGGAACTAAAATCAGATTCATGTGAACCTGAAAAAAACGATGGCAGCATTTCCTGAACTTGTGATGTTTTTAATGTCTAAATTAATCATTTCAGAATTTTGCTTTATGTTGATGTTCATCTTAAACACAGTGATTGCTGAATGCCTTAGTGGAAAGGTTTTAATTTTTACTGCCACAGAGGTTCCTTTTTAACAAGGATTTTTGTTCCTTTTTAAAAAAAAAAAATTCTTTGTGGTTTCAACAGCATAAATATATCTTATAGTTATAGCAATAAAATTTTGCTTTAGTTTCTTTTACACAAATATCTAAGCCATCCTCTTCATTTCTCCATTACCCTTCATTCTTCCCAATTGATGAGAATTATCCTAATTATAGATTCAAGTATGGTCAGAATTCTCTGTTGACATTCAACTTATATCATGTGAGAAAAAGCATACATAAAAGAATCCATATTATATTATTCCATATTATTCTATTTGTATAATTTTGTCGTGGTTCTAGGGACCAAGTCTAGGGCCTCACACATACTAAGTCAGCACTCTAATACTGAACTACACCCACAGCTCCAATAAATACAATTTAAAACATGCAAACTAACATACAGTGTGGACAAGATTAATGGTTCCTGGGGCTGGCAGCTAGGAGAGAGGTGGACTGTAAGACAGATAAGGAATCCCTTGGGACTGAAAGAAATGTCTTGTATGTGTTGAGGTGGTAGTTTCACAAGGTATAGATCTGCTAAAATTTATCAAGCAATAGTCTTTAAATAGATGTGATTCTTCCTTATAACACGAATAGAAATAAATTGCCTAAAATAAGTGGTAAGTACAAAAAAAAAAAGAAAAATCCTTAGAAAGAAATAGGCAAATCAATATGAATTGATATCTTTGTAATCAAGAACAAAAGGTATTTTTCTGCTTTAAAACCTTAAAGAGAAATAATCCTTTGCCATATATTCTCACTAATATCAAAACTGATTCCAGCTAAAGGAGAAGAATCAACATAACTGAGCTGGAAGAAGAAAGGTTTACTCAGATGCTATAAATGAATACAAATCTTTCTCACACCAAGGTCAAGGTAGCTGTCTGCAAATGTTAGCATTCAAAGGACCATAGATATTGACAGGAAGGGAGATGAGAGAGCTTCTTTGAGACAAACATTTACTCTGTATCCATTCTTGCAGGTTCTGGTCTAATACAAAAGCTATTTTGGACCTGTTTCTGTTCTTTATCCAAATATGAAACAGCAAAGAAAAGGCCCAGAGTGCTTACACATCATCAAAAACCTGGTGGATTAAAGACATTAGACCTCATAAATACCGTATCTAGTAGATACAGTATCTGAAAAGAAAAAAAAATCTATTCCCAAAGCGTTCAGCTTATTAAAAAAGTGATGTATTGTTAGATATGCAGCATTAAAATGTGGACCATGGGAATGCAGTTAGAATAGCTCTTCCCTTTTACAGAATATTCTTTATGAGAGGAGAAATCTGTGAGATCTACTGGAAACTGATTTATGACACAGACAAGATATAGCAAATTAATTTACAATCAAGATCATGAAAGTAAGCTTACATAAACAACGTAACTCATGTGCAAGAAACAAAATCAGACTTTCCTTCAAAATTAGAATTGTGAGGCACCTTACATAATCTCAAAAGTGAAAAAGTATAGTTCAAATAACTGGTCTGTGAGAAACATTCTGATTTGCACAGTTATCTGAAGTCCATTTAGGTCCAATTCAGACAGTTGGATTGGGCAATTGAAAATTAGTTGGCAGAAGGAAATTGGCAATGTAAAGCTCCAAAATAAACAGTTGTGACAAAATGAAGCGTCCCTTGTTGACTATAAATGCCTCAGAAAGATATAGGTCAGAAGATTCTCATTTGGGCAGTAGTTCATTTACTATGCTAAACTTACCTGGTTGTTGAGCCCCCTTACTCATTGTCAAGAGTAGGACTCTTCAGCCAAGTCAGAGAGCCATTTGTTTACTTGAAAAATGTTAAGACTTCTTTGGAAAGGCTACACAGTATGTATTATCTATACGCAGTCTTTTGATTTGACAAATATATTTATCAGATACATTTTGCTGCCATAACAAGCATTGAAAAAAAGATGAAATTGTGTAACTCTACACTCTTTGTTCAGATGTCTTAACAATTAGCGATTATAAACATCTCACGTTATATGTGTTGTCTATTTTGCTTCAGAGTTTTCAGAATATTTTAAGGAAAAGTATGTTTTAAAATACTTAATATATACCACAGTGAGAACCAAGGGACTGTACTCTAGGTTAAAGAAACAAAATAATGAAGAATAAGGAAAAAATTTAAATTCTTATTTTCAGTGTTTGATTAGAGAAGTGCTGTGAAAGTCATAGTTTAGTTCAACGCTCATATACCCAACTAAATTATATAACTTTATAAACAAGAAGTTTCTGCTCTGGAGACTAGGATTCAGTGCTGAAATTTGTTCATAAAGGGAAACTGGGACTTCTCAAATGGAACCCTTCACTCAGAAGTTGAGCTTGACTGCTCCACAAAAGCTTTCAGTATCATTTTTTACAAAGGAAGTTACCATGAGTTTTGGCCGACATTACAAAGGCCGTGAACCACAACAGAAATTTTTTTTTTTTGAGTAATGATTTTTTAAATTTTCTTTCTCATGTTATCATTGTCCCAGGGGTTTTATGTTTACAAAAATGATTACAATATATCTTAGTTAAATTCACCCCCTCCATCATTCTCCTTTATCCCTCCTCTCCTGCTTCTTAGAATAGTTTCAGCAGGTCTCTTTTTTCCATTTTCACAAATTAGTACATAGTATTTCCATCATATTCACCCTCCTATACCCATTCCTTATGTCCTCGACCCTCCCACTGTTACCATCCACCAGACAGAGTACTGGTAAAATAAAACATAACCTGTAACCAAGATATGGCAGAAAGACTATGCCCTTTGAAGTCAGGGAGATTGAGACTAAATGACAGTTTTGCTGTATCCTAACACTGAAGTGATTGACAAGATATTTCTAACCACCAGTTTCTTCATTTACAAAATAGGACATCCACTTCACAATGTTGTTTATAAATAGTCCTTAGTGTCTACTACATAGTAAATCTGAGGTAAATGTTAGTTCTTGATCTGAGGTAAATGTTAGTTACTCAGAAAGAGTAAAGGATGTCCAAAATGTTTCCAAAACTAACAAGAATGAGTTTAAGGAGAATGTAGAATATGATCACTGTAAATCACTAGATTCTTAAATTCAATATTTTTCTAAAGGGTGTTCTCTGGATTCTATTCAAATAAGATATGCCATGGAAAAAGACTTTCTGATAAAAGAGGATAGGTGAGGTAGAATGTTACTTCCTAATTTTAGAGATTCATAAAACCACTAGAAGTTCTGTAGTGATTACTCAATTTCAATGAAGCATTTCACAAGGGCAATTTACAACTTACCTGTTAGCATACCAGAGAAAATAATACCCCTTGGAATAAATTTGAGATATGCTGCTTTGATTGTGTGACTGCAAACAGATTTTTCTCTCTAACTATAAAAGATGTACAAGTGGATACTGTCAGTGTTTAAAGTCTCTTGGCTCAGGTGGTTCTTTTGAAATGATATGTCTTTGAGTCCCATCAAAATGCATCTTATAGCAGTGATAATATTACATGTTGACATTCCTTTATTCTGCCTACATTTACTATCAACCAGACACTGTGCTCAGTACTGATGATACAGGGTTAAATAAGACATCAAGGTTCCCATCTCTCATGAAGCACACAGATCAGAAGTGGGTTAGGAGGAAGTTAAAATAGCCCAGACTAGAAGTAATGAGAGTCTGTACTGAGACAATAGCAATGAGAAAGAGGGTGGGGGGAGACAGTGAAACAAACATGCAAGTTAATCTAAGACAATCCTACGTGCCATAGAATGTGTAGATGTAATAGTTGTTGGAGGTGGAGAGACTAATTTCAATAATTGGACATAGAAGTTCTTCCTGAGAACATGATGTATGAACTGAGATCTGAATAATACAGAGGAGCCCCAGACATATAAAGCTATGGATGTGTAATGATTCCAGAGAAACAATAAGGCTGCAAGTGAAAAGCCCCTAAGCTGAAATTTTATTTCATAAATATATATATATATACCACATATATATTATAGTATATATGTATATATTAAGTATGTAATATATACAATATATCACATATAATTATATATGCTATATCACATATATATTTTATAATATATATATTACCCCACCCACAGGAAGAATACCAAAGTAACTGAAACATACTGAATAGTGAAGGACAAATGGCAGTCAAAAGAGTATAGCACAAATCATATCATGTGCTGTCTTAGGGGCCACTTACTAATAGCAATATTACTTTAAAAATGATAGCAAACCAGTTAAATATTTAAGCAAGACAGAAACATGATCGGATTTATTCATTCAACAAATATTTGAATGAATATATACCATGTTCCAACTCTTTTTTTCTCCATTCTTTTTTTTTTTTGGCAACTGGAGGTACTGTAGCTACCCAAAAAGATCCTGCCTTTATGGGGATTACATTTTTGTAGATTAACATTTAACAATGAAATATGAATAGTGGATTAATATTGGGGAAAAATTGGAATCTGTGTTGGTATTCTACATGGGTGATGAGAGGGACTTACACTAGAATGACGACAGTGGCAGGACATGAAAAGAAATCAACAGATCTGGTATTTTTTCTCCAGGTAGAGTCTACCAGGTTGCTGATGGATACATATAGTAGATGAAGGAAAGAGAATTTGGCAGATACAAATGTCATTTTTGAAATATTAGTTGGGAAAGAACTTTTTGGAAACAGAACCCAAAAGGTTTTTTTGTGGCCATTTTAAATTTGGAGTGTCTATTAGACACTTAAGAGACCTCAAGAAGGCTGTTGGAAAGGCAAGCTTAGAGGTCAGGAAGAGATCACCATGTGAGACATATATTTGAAAGTCTCAGCAAAGAGCTGCTTTTTAAAAAGCTATGGAGTGGAAGAGGTCATCTGTGGAGAGAAAAGAAAGTAAAGAGGAACTAAGAAAGGAGTCAGTACTGTCAGAGAAGACTGCAAAACCTGGCAAAGATGTGGAAGGCAAGCCAGGGGGAGAGTCATGGAAGCTGAGAAGAACATGTTTCAGTTAGTAGAAGTTGCCTACTATGCTGAATACAATAAGGACAAAATAGTGCCACTGTACTTGTCAAGATGGGAGGCACTAGATACTTCAAACTAGAACAGTTCCTAATGAGTAGCAAGGATGAATAATAACAAATGCTGCTACTTACATTGTGTTTACTATGCATCAGCTGCCACCTGTGTGCTTCATAAATTTAACACTTAATCATAATTAGCAACTCTGTGAATTAAATGTAATTATGATTCCATTTTACTTCTTAGGAAACTGAGGTACAGAGCCACTGAATAGCCTGCTTTATATATACTAAGCGATAGTGCTAATATGTGAAACTTGGCAGGCTGACTCTAGCAGCTGTCTTTACTATGCTACTATACTATGTTTTTACAACCCAATAAAAGTAGCTGGGTGGGCGGGGCAGATGAAACGTTTCAAAAAATTTGGGAGTTATGGGAAACTGAGAAATTGGGTTGTAACTGAAGGGGGCTGAAGATCAGGAAGGGATTTTAAGGATGGAAATACTATAACATGCATGCATGCCGAAATAATCTGGTACACAGGAGAAACTGATGTTGCAGGATAGAAGGATCTAATTGTGTAAGCAAAGTCCTTACCCTTAGCTTGGGGTCTGGCAAAGGTAGGGGCTACTGATTGACAATAAATTACTTAAACACAGGAAGTGGCAGAACTGGGATCTAATTCCTGTTCTCTGACTTCTGGTTTAGTTCTCAGGTCAGTAGACCGTGCTTTCTCATAGCTCTTAGCCCAGACTACGCCTCAACTAAAAGGTCATTTCTCCCAGGTTCTATCAGTAGCCCCACTGCTTCAAATGCAGAAGCCCCTTATTCAATTTCTTGCTGGAATGGATTCTTCACAAATAAGGATAATCCTTCATTTCATGTTTACTCACTCGGTTGGCTTCCTGTTTTCCACATTCTTCCCACAACAGGCTTTGCAGTTTCTATTTTCTGAGACTTTCAAATAAATGTGAGTTGATATTGTGACCGAGTGCCTCCTGAAATACATAATTTTCTCCCTTTATCATTTTTAAACAAATGGATGAATTGCAAAGGAGCTACATTAATGAAATGTTTAATTTGAGGTTTTAATTTTGCAAATGTTGGGAAGCATAATTAAGACCCAGGAAGTACAAAAGTGTCTTCTGGAATGCAAAATCAACTGTTTTTGCATCTAAAGTTTTGGGAACATTTTCTGTTTAAACACAGACTTTTATAAATATTCTCCTGTGTTCCACAAGCACCCTGCACACTGTAAAAACACAAAACACATAGTCCTTATAAAAGTGGCAATAAATAATCAACATAGCTCTCACTGTAACAATTAACAGAAAACAATGCTAGGAAGGAGTGAAGATGTAGGTGAAAGGGAGTAGGCACTGGTTTCATACATCTTTTATTCTCATAATTGCAGGGCAATTTTCTTCAATTTCATTCTAGATGATGTCTCAGATAATTAAAACAGTAAGAAGAGAAAGGAATAATGAGTTAGATGGGGATAGAGATAGGATGGTAAATGTTTCTGGACAAAAGGTGAGGACAGAGAGGATTTAAAAGCTTAAATTAAAAATCCAGCTATTTACAAGCATTTTCTCAGCATCAGGATACAATATAATTTTTAAAAAGAAAAGAAAAGAATTTACACAGACAGACCTGGTACATTCATTAAGTTGGAAGAGGAAAAGAAAGTAACCTTACTTTAGATGGTGAATACTTGTGTTTATGCATCTGAAATGACTACTTCTTTAGCATACCATAAATTACCTAGGTTTGTAAATTTCTATCTCTTAGGCTATGTCTAAACAGAAAAGCTAACTTTTAGTTTAAAAAAAATGAGTCAAGGGACAAATGCTCACAAAATTCCTATCTCTACTTCTTTTAATAGTATTTTACAATTACAGGAAAAAATAACTTAATAAAAAAACCCCATAGATTCATCGGTTGATTCAATAATACTTACTGGCTTCTATTAGGTTGAACCATATAGAATCGTCTTTGGTCAAATATGGCCTATGGTCAAATATTTGTCAATATGGCTACAAATCAACAGCATCATATGGTTCAAGGTAACATTACCTTGAAGCTAACGGAGAAACTTCTTTCATGATTGAAATAATCAGTATCTTGAATTATTTTCTCTATATTTTTGTCTAGTAGTTTCAAAGTTTCAGGACTTACGTTTAGGGCTTTGATCCATTTTGATTTGGTTTGTATATGTGTTGAAATATCTTTCAAGAGAAGTTTCAGTCTTCTGCATGTGGCTATGCAGTTTTCCCAGCATTGTTTATTAAAGATGTTATCCTTTCTCCAATATATAGTTTGGGTGCCTTTGGCAAGAATCAGTTGGGTATGGATACCTGGGATTATTTCTCCAATCTGTATTCTGTTCCATTGGCCTATATATATCTATTTTTACGCCATGGAATTACTACTGTAGCTCTGTAGTATGTCTTGAAATGAAAAATTGTAGTGTCTCCAGCTTTGGTGATTTTGTTCAAGATTGCTTTGGCTATTCAGGGTCTTTTTGTGTTTCCATAGGAATTTTAGGATTTTTTTTCTGGTTGTGTGAAGAATGCCATTGGTATTTTGATAGAGATTGCA
The DNA here is from genome assembly GCF_047511655.1 of Castor canadensis. Lineage (NCBI taxonomy): Eukaryota > Metazoa > Chordata > Mammalia > Rodentia > Castoridae > Castor > Castor canadensis. The sequence continues at coordinate 100,780,207 of NC_133392.1, read as the reverse complement.
TTGAATCTGAAGATTGCTTTGGGTAGTGTGGACATTTAAATAGTATTACTTCTTCCAATCCATGAATATGGAAGGTCTTCCCATGTTTTTTGTGTCTTCTTCAATTTCTTTCATTAGTAGTTTGTAATCCTCATTGTAATGATCTTTCACTTTCTTCGTTGGGTTTATTCATTGGTGTTTCATTTATTTTTGTAGCTTTTTTTATTGCTGTCATGATTTCTAGGAGTACAGAAAAGCTACTAATGTTTTTTATGTTGATTTTTGTATCCTGGTATTTTGCAGAATTTATTATCAGTTCTATTTTATTTTCGCAAAATCTTTAGGATTTTCTTTGGCAAACAGGGATAATTTGGCTTCTTCTCTACCTTTGTTTCTCTTGCTTAATTGCTCTAGTTAAAACTTCTAGAACTATATTGAATAAGAGTGGTGGTCCTGATCTTGGAAGTACATTCAGGTTTTCCCCACTTAGCTGGCTCTGGGTCTATGATATATAGCCTTTATTAGTACAACTATTATGAAGGAAAGTATAGAGGGCCCTCAGAAAATTAAAAATAGATCTACCATATGATCCAGCTATCTCATATCGGGGTGTATATGTGATGGAAAGAAAATTAGAGTACCAAAGAGATACCAGCATACCAATGTTTATTACAGCACTGTTAACAATAGCTAAGCTACTAAATCAGCCCAGGTACTCATCAACATTCATCAACAGATAAATGGATTAAGAAAAAAAACATGGTACATATACATAATGGAGTATTATTCAATCATGATGAAGAATGAAATCCTGTCATTTGCAGAAAAATGTATGAAACTAGAGATTATTATATTAAGCTAAATCAGCCAAACACAGAAAGACAAATACTGCATGTTCTCTCTCATATGTGGAAGTTAAAAAATATTTGACCTGAAAGTATACTAGTGATTACCAGAGCTTTGGAAGGATGCAGGGGAGGTGTGTAGAAAAGATGTCAATTTGATTAGTGTCTATTGTATGAATGTATGAAAGTATCAGACTGAACTTCACTAGCATGTGCTATTAGTATGTGCTAATAATTTTTTTAAAAATACATCAATATATATTTATTGAACATGGATATAGATTCAGGACTTCACCAGATGTTCCAAATCAGTGGTAGCAATAATTGTGATTATGACAGTGCTTTTAGTATTAAAATGTAGCCAGACCTCAAGGGAAACACGTGTTTTAGAGTGCATCAGATAAGAGAATGCACAACCACACTGGTTTAAATGCAACAATCCTTTGTAAATATTTTTCCTATATTTTATTCAGTATAGTAGTAGTTCATATATTGAAAAATAGCAGTATATATACATATGGAGCACATATATATTTAAACAGGTGGGTCATAATGCAAATATGTATGATTCAAATGTATTACATGATCATTTAAGTTGTAAATAGAACACTCATTTAAACTGGCTTTTGCAAAACAAAAAAGCAGTTTTCACTTGCATAAACTCAAAAATTCAGAAGCGGATATCACTTAAGCATACAGATATATTTAGGATTTCAAATAATATGGTCGAAACTAACTCTCTCCTCTCTCAGATTTTTTGTTCTTACTTAATTTATTAAGATTGGTTTTATTCCTTTTATTTTTATTTTTTTGGCAATATTGGGGTTTGAACTCAGTGCCTTGTGCTGCAGTGCTCTACCACTTAAACCACACTCCCAGTCCTTTCAGCTTTAGTTATTTTTCAAATAGAGTTTTGCATCTTTGCCTCAGGCCAGCCTCATACTGCAATCCTCCAATTTAAGCCTCTGCATAGCTGGCACCACAGGTGCACACCACCACACTCAGAGGCTTTATTCTTAAATTCCACATGGTAGCCACTCTTAACAATAGAAAGACGTCTTCTATTTCCACAGTACCAATGCATATCCTGACGTTATATAGCTTTGTCTCTTTTTGCCCAAGATTTTGCTCCCTATTTATTCCTAAAACAGCCATTAGAGAGGAAAACGTCATGTTCTGATCACTCAGACAATTCATGAGCCACTCCTAGAATCTTAGAGTAACATGAATCTTATGAGCTACAGGTGAGGAGGGAGAATATTTAAGAAAAAATGTCAAAAACTATGAGTAAGTGCTAAACAGACAAAAATAACATCTTGCCAAATGTGAAGTCCTACTGCAGTAACTCTACGCCACCTAAGACACCATGGCACAGGGGCTGCTCGTCACTGCAGTGACACAATGAAAGAAATATATCCTTACCTTTTTTTTTTTTATGTCATCCATGCTGGCCTTGAAATTGTGATCCTCCTGTCTCAAGCTTCTGAGAGCTGGGATGATAGGTATGTGCTACCGTGCCTGACTACTTACCTGTTTCTTGGTATAAACCTGGTAGTTTATTCACGTGTTCAGTAAGATTTTTTTTTTTTTTTTTTTTGGTGCATCTGGATTTGAACTCAAGGATTCACACTTGCAAAGCAAAAAAAAATTTTTAAGAGGTACTGGGGTGAAAGTTCATGGTCTTTTGCTTCCTAAAAAAGTACTCTATCACTTGAGCCACGCTCCCAGTCTCCATAATAATTGATTTCGAATGTACTCCACATTATATTACTAGAAGATTCAGTTTGATTAACACACAGGTTTTTTTTTTTTTAAGAAGGAGTCTTATGAAATTTTATTCAATTTCAAGAGTACAGGCAAGAAGCAAGCTCCACAGTTAAGCATAGACAATACAGTAATATTACTGGCTTGGATGGCTGTACATTGTGTTGTTCAGAGTGCCAAGAACTACCTGGTATACCAGCTATCCAGTTTTTACCAATCAACTGTTTGCCTTGCCAGGCTCCATTGCTCCTAACTACAATGGAAGTGAGGTGTGTTTACAAAGAAAATCTTTTATTCTTAAATAAGACACAGTTATTTTCCATAAGGAGCTCTATACCTAATAAAAGACAAAATTGGTCAATAATGAACCAAGGGTTGTGAAAATGAAACCAAATTTGCACAGAGAAAAGGAAAGGATATACAGGAAAATGATACCTGAGCTGAGACCTAAAGAATAGGAATTTCCAGGTAAAATAAAATATCAGTGACTGAAATAAACCAGACCAATTTCATACTGAAGTGGGATACCTAAAGTCTTATTACTGTTTGAATTGAGAGAAGGCATATTAGGGTCAGGACAGGAAATTTTGAGTGCTCACAAATACCACAAACACAAACACCACTGAGGTGAGGAAGGTCGGAGTTCAAAGCAATATGGGGATTTAGAGAAAAATCCTATACAACATTTCAAACCATTATTTGATCATGCAACTTTTCTCAGGAGCTATTTATCAAGAGATAAGTCAATTAAAAAGGAGTGAAAAAAGATTCACTAATGCCTTTTGGTGAGAGAGAGAAGAATGGGAAGAAATTCATTTTATTGCAGCAAAGTCTTTGGGAGCAGAGAACTGAAGCATTTCAATCTCTTAGGTTATAAAGAAAGAAGAAAAAGAAACATCAGAAAATTTTGAGTGGTTTTACAATCTAAGAGGAAGCTGACCTTGGTAGCACTTAGAAAAATCATGTCAAGAACATTGGAAAGTTTTAAAGTCTTAAATTCAAGATTCAATTTTTTATTCTTCCAAGTTGACAATGAACCTAATACTAAAAGGCAGTGTTTAAGCAGCTCTTCTGTTCTGACACATGGATTGAGTAAGTGAGCATAGCCTATATGGGAATTCTTCTTGATATAAATATAACCTTGATAGAACCATAAACAGTCCAATACATATATATACAGCACACCACATGTCATATTTGCTTGATTTTTCAGGTCATAATAATTCCTGTACTTTGTACTGTCCTTTTTGATAAGATTTTAAAAAGATATTTTTAATGCACTCACAGCAGAAAGATTTTTTTAAAAACTTTTTATTTATTGGTTACAATACTTAACTATATAATTCAGGTCATTGTTATTCACAAGTTATATTGAAGCTTTAATAGCACTATCAATGACAAGGCATATACCTGTCTTCATTTTGTAACAAAAAGGAAAATATATAAATAGATTCCCATTGTCTGGTAGCTTCTATGGTACAGTTATAGAGATGCTAAACAATCCATACTCCATGTGAACAAGTTAGAAAAAAACATTTAATGAGCTACAGAGGGAAGTATTTTCAGAGTGCTGTACTCATTTTCATAAATGTTTCTGGAGAGGCAATTGCTCAAATATAATTCTCCCATTAGGAGGTTAAGAGAGATAATAACAGCTTACAACAGAGAAAATAACAAAAGAAATAAGATGTCAAATATGATCAGATTTGTCTTTGCCATGTACATTCAAACAATAAAATTGCTATATAATTATTTCAAAACTCTGCTTATTTTATTTTTCAGTATTAAGTTGTTCAAGAAAAGGTTTGCCATTACAGCCAAGCTTTAGATCACTCATTCACTCATAGTATTTACATCTGGAGGGGAGCTCATTGAGAAGGAATATTACTGTCATCCTAAATGATATTTATAGAAATAGTATGCAGTTTAGGTTTGCGTATTTGAACATTGAGTGGTAAACTTAAGTTGGAATAATCTGAGGGCTCTCTTTCTTCATATTAGTGTATTTCTTTGTTTTTTAATAGCTAAGGTTTATCCTATCATAAAGAAGTGCCCACATGTAGGTAAATGAAAACACCACTAAGTTAAAATGATATGACTTCTTATATCAACTCTGGCACCAATCATATGACTTTTGAGAACATTTTTGTGACTTCACATAGATTTTTTTTCAAAAGATATTTTGTACAATTCCTCTCAGAAGGAGGTGTTATCTATAATTACCAAAAGTGGAATTCTCAAGGCACATCCTCTTTTAGCTGATTTTAACTTGTCAACATCAAGTTTCTGGTTCAACTCAATGTAGCAAATTGAGTTTTATTGTGTTCTGAATTTTCTTAGTTCTGAAGTAACATTTGTTTCTCTTCTCTTCTGTGTTACTGCCAAGCTTTGAGTATCTCATTACTAATTTAATTAGACATTGCTGAATATAATGTAAATCCAATAGATATTTTTCTCCAAATTCAAACCAATGCCATGTTATCAGAGAGGTAAAAGAACACTGCCACTGACTGTAGCTACCAAAACATGTACATGAAAAATGAAAATAAATCAGTGGCTTTGTTTATACAGTGCTAAATATTTGTACTTGGAATAGCACCTAGATAATTGACTGGGTTTTCATTATTGTTTGAATCTTTGAAAACATGTATCTAGCCCCATGGAAATTCTGCTCCTTGTTAAGAATTCTGGTGCATAGTAAATGACAAACATCATTGGGAGACTTGGTTGAAGTCCATGATAGTCACATTACCATGGATAATGAAGAGTAAGATGAGGATTTGTTTTTAAAGTGCTGTTTCTCATGCTTCATTTTACCTACATCCTATTCTCATTACCACCATTTGAGTAAGGAACTGAAACTTCATCTTCTTTACATACTATCTGTTTAGTAATGTGAGGAAGTTAAGAGCTGAGTTCTAACTCCAATGTCCTTATGTTTGAGCTATACTATGAAATTAGGAGACTTTGATATGAGTTGTAGTAAGAAAATTCACCACACCTAGGAACAAAAGATAATGCATGCCTGAATTACTTACAAAGCTTTCAGAATCCACATCTTCCTCAAACCCTATACTTATTTAGACCCACAACCATAAATGATATTGGTTCAATATTCCAGTGCTATTTGCTTTTCTTTTGCTGTATCTATTATTCTATCTCTCCATGATGTTCATTCTATTTTTTTTTAATAGTGCATATTCACTATTATAGAAGGAGACCCTTCTTCCCAGGAACTTGATCCCTCAGTCTCTCAGATATTTTCTCTGCTTACTAGCATTTAAGTCACCATTTAAACCTCTTGGCCTATGCCAGTGGCTCTCATACTTTAGCATGTATCAAAACCATCTGAAGATATTGTTAAAGCACTCATTTCTGCACTCCATTCTGGAGATTAAGTGAATCTGAGTTAAGGCCAGAACTTTGCATTTCTAACAAGTTCCCAGGTAAGATGTATGCTGCTGGTTTGGGAATCACATTTTGAGACCCGTTGGTCTAAGCTGATTTCCTAGACCTCATACTTAAGTTAAGGTCCTTGTAGCTTATTCCATCAATGAATCTCCTGTGTTTGGGTGATGATTCTTATCTGGATTTATATCCATTATGCCTCAAGTGACTAAACTCCTGTTTGTTACTCTGACTTTCTCAATCCTAAAAATCAACTAGAATTCTATTAACAGATTTGATTGATTCATTGATTAATTCCTTCATTATTTCATTATTCAGCATATATTATTTAATGCCTAGTATGTGGCAGTCATTGGTTATATAACACTTTTTAAATATTTATTATTAAAAAGATTGAATTTTAAAAGAGGAATCATTGAGTAAACTGACATGGTCAATACAATCCAATAAATTTGATAATAGTGTTAAGCATTGGATTCTTCAGAAATACAGAAATGAAAGAACTAACCCTGACTACAAAATAGCAAAGACAGCTTATGCTGAGAAAATATCTTAAGTTCAGTACTGAGGGATAAACTGGACTAAGTCAGTTCCTGAATAAGGACAAAGCATCCAGAAAGGATGAAACATATACAAAAATCTATAAAAAACTCAAAATATCATACTGGGATTTGGACAAAGACTAATAGATATGAACTGAAAAAATAAGCTGTTTATAAAGAAGTGTCAAGATATTCAAAGGGCTTTAAAAAAGAAATGAATTTGGAAATACTGGGAGTCATTGAAGGATTTTAGTCAGGTATATGATAGGAGTCTGTATATTTTTAGAGTCAGAAATCTATAAATAATACTAATCTTAGATTACAAGCAATGATCCAAGTGAATGGTAATGAGGGAATAAACCAAGTTGTAAAAAAAATGATAATGAAGAAAACTAGAGAGATTTTGAAGAACTGTGAAATAGAACTTATACACCTCCATAACGTAAAGTAAATCACCAAGGACAAACTCATCACTTTTATAGGAGAACCACCTGGCATACCAGAAGGAGAGACTAAAGAGGTTAGACAAGAAAAGGAAGGTTAAAAAAAGTTTTCTACAAATAGAAAGAAGTAAACATAATTGCCTGTGATAAAGTCCTATTACGTATAAACACCTTTTAGTAATGTTAGATAAGTAAGCCAAATGAGGTAGCATTATGTTCTCATGATTTTCAAGCTAAACTAAAATTTTTACATCTAAACATTGCACCTTGCATATATAAGCATCTTCACCTTTAATTATTAATTTCTTATTGTTTCTGTAAAGAATTACAACAAATTTAACATCTTAGAAAAACATACATTTATTGTCTCACAGCTCTCTCTATAAAAAAACTTGGATTGCCTATGTTGATTACTTTTTCTAGGTTTTTATAAGATAAAAATTAAAGTGTGGGTTAGCTAAGCTGTAATTGGGAGATTCAATCAAATCCCAAACTTATTCAGTTTTATGGTAAAATTATTTCCTGTGCTTGTAAAACCAAAGCACTTTGCTGTGGTTCAGATGTTGAATATCACCCACAAGCCATTGTGTTAAAAGTTTGGTCCTCAGGGTAGTGCCCTTGGAAAGTGGACCTGGTGAGGCCTGCTTAGAGGCCTTTAGGTAACTAAGGCATGCCTCCATAAGGATTTGGGGGGTGCACCTGGCCCCCCTCTCTCTGCTTTGGTTGAGAGTATAAGTATTTTTCTCTCACACACTCTCCCTAATATTGCCATCTGCTGCCTTACCAGAACTGATCAATTTAGGCATGATACCTTTGAACCACCAAAACTGAGCTAAACAAACCTTTTCTCTTTATAGTTTAGTTGCCTCACATATTTCATTATAGTAACATGAAGCTGACTAATACACCTCTGTTTCCCTGCTGTATAACAGCTAGAAGATACTGATACTCTGTATAGTTCTCTCAGTCCTTACATGTGGAGTCCTACATCCTAGAACCAATGAAGCACTTTGAACCTTTCTTATGCTCATAAGCTCTGTGACTTTTTCTGCCATATCTTTTCTCCCTCTGGCTCAAGGACATTTTGTACTTTTAAGGGCCCTGGTGATTCAATTGTGCCCTCCTAGTTTAAGTCTCGTGCCCTTAACCACATCTGCAAAGCTTTTTTATTTATTTTGGTTTTCAATATATGGTTAACATACTCATAGGTTCCAGATGTTAAAAAGCAGTAGCCATTCTGACTACCACATTCATAGTAAGGATTTTCAGGTGCTACAATAAACAGAAACCATAGAAAGGCTGAGTATAGCCTGTCCCATCTACCACTGACATTACATACAGAATGTCTCTACTTCTGCTCTAAGATTGCACAAAGAACCCCCAGAAACAGCCTACATTAGACCCTGTTTTTTCTTTCTCTTCCTCGATTTGCTCAATTTATGAAAGTTAGGATCTTTCTTATCAGTGAAAAGGCATTTCTAGTAATACCTTGCAATAATAAATCGTCAATTTTGACTTGTTTTGAGTGAATGAACATACAAGATTAACACACCTATTTGAAGGCACGATGTTCATTGAAAGCCAGTTAGTGTGAAAGCCAGTTAGTGGGAGAATTGAGTAAGATTGCTCTGTTCATGCTTTCATCCTCTCCCCACTGAAAATCAACACTATATGAAAAATAATTCAACTATTGATGATATCATTAATATGCACTAAAAGCCTACCAGGGGCTTTTAGTAAGACAGAGAAATATGCTGTTAACTCAGAACTCCCTGGAAGACTGCATAAAGTATTGTATAAAGTTCTTTATTGCAGTTATTATGCTGCTCTGCTTCCTAGCAGGGATTTCTGTCATATTGCTTACACAGAAATGTGATTCTGATACCTAATGTGTAACTGAAACATTATGATGACTATCAACAAAAATTAATGTTAAGTTTTTCAAAAATTTTGTTCAGGGAACCATTTTTTTAGGTCTTATGATTTAAACATTTGCAGTTTTGTATGGGGCAGAATTGCAGATTTTGTTGTCTTGTTTATCTAAAAATACATATCAGAGTAGAATTCAGGCTTCAGTCTTTTAGTTTCCTCCAGATTTATACACTTTCTTCACTTTAAAGGACACAGATTGTCGTGTGTTATTTTCTCTTTGTGTCAGAGAAAAAAAATGGAAGCATAGGCCATAATTCATGATAACTTGGAACAATTCAGCAAGGCAAAATTTCTCTTATTTTGTTGGTCTTCATTTCACTTACTTGATTTCTGGAAAAGAAGAAGAAATTCTCCCTGTAAGCCCAGACTCTGTTGTGTCAGAGACTGAGAGAAATATTTAAGATGTCAAGGGATTAAAAAAAAAAGCACTATGCTCTCAGTATGGAAGTGAAGATGATTCCTTTTGATACTTGACAGCTTCTGATACCTGGCTTGCAGTGAGGAGAGGTTACCTGGCCTCTCACCTCCATTCCCTTTCTGTACTATGAATTGTACAGGATGATACAAAATAGAGTGACTTTCTAGGTCCTAGCCAGAGAACATGATGTGACATGTGGCTTCCTACAAACTAATGTAAGGAGACACTGTTTATGACACCTAAACAAGAATACCATAAAACTTTAACATTATAATAGCCATCAATTTCTTCTACAGGCCCTGCAGCTATGTCCCTGTGGTTATCACCAAGTTTTCTCTCTGAGATTCATGAAGTCACTCAAGCTTATATATCACACTCATAAATTCACCCTCGTGCTTCAGCCACTGATTGTAATAACACTACAACTATCTTTCTCTGAGAAATTCTTAGACTCCTAGAAAAATCTCCTCTACCACTTGAGAAACACGATATTTTCATCAAAACATCAAGACATATATAGTGGCTAGATATGAGAGCCTTATACCTCATAAAAACTATTTCCTTGCTTCATACCACAAAGTTGTACAGGTTATGGGTGGGACCTCTAACCTCTAATGCAGCTAATGGAAATTTTCAAGTAGGGTAGCCTGCCTTATGTAGTATTGGCTTTAGAAAGGAACTTAATGATAACTGAAATTCACTTACCCATGCCACTGATTAGCTCATGGACTTGATCAGGCCATTCTATTTTGTTTATTCTTTCTGTCTTTTATAAAAACAAAACTAATATGGCTGCCTTTACAGCATTCCTATGAATAATAAATGCCAGATGTGTAACAGATATGTAACAAATGTTACTTTTCTTCCCACAATTCTCTCTTTCTTGATTTTGTCAGGTTTACATTCTGTTTTCTCAACCAATCTCTCTGAGAAATCTAAGTCTACGTGACACATTTCATCCTCTTACAAATCAAGTTCCAAAAAGATAAACACCTTAACTCTATTGCTTATTGATCATCAATTATACAAATTAGTCACAAGTCATAATCCTACATTGTTAAATCCTTTTTTAGTATGTGTTTAAAAAAAAAAATCTAAACTCCCAGCTTCAAATCCAAATACATGTATTTTTTTAAGTCTTTCAGATGCAAGTGATAGTTTGACATTCAGCTTGATAGTTCAATGTCTCAGGTCTGTAAAATATATGTCGTGGAGATGAACAATAAGTTATAGTTAATTCCCAGGGCGGGAGAAGAGTATGGAGGAAGCTTCTTTGCTTTCTCCCAAGTCCAGTCTGGGTTTCTCAATTTGCAGAGCTGGGCTGAGAGAAAGGGGAAGATGGTTCGTCCAAGTCCCCTTGGCCTTCAGCTTCCCACTGGGGTGTGACTCACGCGAATGTATAGGTTGAGGATGGAGAAGTTTCCTCTTGGGGTTGCCATAGCAAGAAGAATGTGAGACAAAGGAAGAAATCAGGTTCAGTGAAAAGCATGCAGCAGAGATGGCATTTTGAAATACTGGGGCTTACCTCCTGGTTATCTCCTGGCTAAATTTGCCAAAATGTTACAGTGGATGGTCTCTGAAAACTCTAATCAGAAGATTTCTAGGCACTCGTCCTGAGAGAGAATTCAGGCAGGAAATGAAAATGTAGTGAAAATGATGGTAAAGTTTATTAAAGGCAAAGGAGAGGCACAAAAGAAAACAGTGGGCTGTGGCCAGGTGGCAGAGACACCCTGGTCTCTCTTGTAAAGGACCTTTATAAATTAAAGTCAAATGGTAGGAAAAATCTGGGCAGCCTTTGCAGGATGTCTAGGGTGATTGATGGATTTGATTGACAAGGTCTTTGTTAGACTGAAAGAAGCACAAAATAGATAGGTGGTAGATAGCTCAAATGCCATCAGGGTTTATTTGGGAAGAAGAGGATCTAGCAGACACCAGAACCTGACTACCACTTACAGACTTGGAGTAGATATAGGAGGTTAGTGGGAGACATCCCAGGAAGGTTACTGGGCAGGAAAATCCTCAATAGGCCCTTTGACTCTCCTGAGATAACAGCTTAAAGGCAGGTCATTCTTCAAGACCAGGAGGGGAGTTTCTAGTAAATAGCTGAAGGTGGATGTTTGCTATTCTTTAGGGTCAGATGGAGAGTTTCCAGTAAGCCACCTTTGAGGGGGAGGGCATCCAGTTCTAATATGACTGCCCTATGTTCACGCTAAGAGTCTTGTCATAGAGTATGGGGCACAGTGCACATGCACTTATGTTAGCTCTCAGATACTTTAATTGCATGCATGAAGTGTGACCAATATTTATGTTTTAAGCAGAGGATTTTTACCTGAGAGGTAGTCAAGGGTATAATTCCCCCAAGAAAGGATTTATAATTGAAGAGCATTCTACAACTGTTAAAAATTTACAATTAAGAAGAAATTTACAACTATATAGAATGGCATTGGACTGAGACAGGAATGTAGCATGAAATGCACTAAAAAGAGTTTCATAGCAAGAGAGTCTCATGGTGATTTTTCCTTTCCCTACTGCTAGCCTGTATCAATAGTACTGTGCTTTTCATAGAAAACCTATTTAAACTCATCACACATATCTCTGTAAAAGTCTTCAAGGGAGATGACACTCATGTAATGCCTCCATATATCCAAAATCAAAAGATATTCTTAGTACATAAGCTAGCTGGTCCATCAAATAAAATTACTTTGGCATAGCAACCTGCAAATAGTTTTCTATCCATTATTCAGTTAACCCTCTCAGTAGTCTTGTAAGATAGTCAGGAAAGACACATTTACCTCTGATTTACACAGGAGGAAATTGAGGCCAACAAAAATCAGGTCTATTTCCCAATGTCATGTAACTAACCGTTCATGAGACAGTATTCAAACCCAAGAACCCAAGTCTGACTAAAGATAGAGCCTAAGCTCCTTACTACTAGGACATGGAGCCACCCAAATCTTCTCATTCAGTGTTCAACTCTTTTTGATAATCTGTGTTGCTACTTTTTAACCCCTAATTTTAAATATGAAGAAGATTTCTTCATTGCTTTAGTTTTGCTTGAAGTTCCATACACAACACTCTAAACTATGTATCCTGCAATATGTGACCTATTTTATTTTATATTTCTGATTACATTTGTGCATATCTCAAATTTGAGTGCAAATTTTCATACAGAGATTTTACATTTTTTGCAAAGTTTTCTTTTATTGGTATTTGGATAGTTTAGTGACTTCTCTGCCAAAACAATAACAGAGATTATACCAAGATTCCAACTGATTTAATTATTACTCTTAGAAATTCTAAGAAATACATAGAAAAATGTTTGAACCCTTGCTAAACAGGCTAAGGCAAAAAAGTAGTTGTTGAACAGGAATAATTTAAAGAATAAATGAGAATAATTTTGTTTCAAAATAATTCTTGACTGATGAATATAGTAATGGGATTTTACAAGAAGAATTAATTCTGATAAAATATACAAGAGGGCTCACAGCTCCTAATAAAGGCAGTTGCTACTTTTCAATTTCATATTTCCATTTATAGAATCTTACTTCAAAATATAAAGTTTAAATTACTGTTAACTTTCAATTTCTTATTTTCAAAATGTGGAGCTTATGCTTTCCCAGAGAGATGATATTAATTTTCCTCAAATCAGACAGCTAGTTAATGGTAAACTGAGAAGAAAACTCATGTTGCCTAACTCAGACTCATAGCCCAGTGTTCTTTACACTACTGCTGACTTCCTTAACCTATGAAGCTCAAAATTGGAGGAGAAAATACGTGTTGTCTCTTGAGAAATAGACAAGTATATTTAAATCTTAATAGAATAAGAAAATTCTAATTTTTAATCTGCAGTTCACAATTTACCTCAAGTTATACTTCAGTTCTTTTATTGACCTGGTTTCAGCCCTTGACTAGTGTTTTTCTAAGAGCTTACCAGCTGCAAAATTAAACCATGAAAGACCAGAAATAAACTTGGCATCTAAAAAGAGAATTAAAAAAAAAAAATCTTGCCATTCCTTCTAAGATACAGTAATATAATAGCCATGATGATAAGATAACTGTCAGAAGCCAATGGGGATCTTGAATTGAGATTTATTCTTTGAAGGCCTAACTATGCTCTTATGGTGCCCTAAAAATCAGTAGTGTCTTATGAGTGATCACAGCCTGAGACTGGCTTTGAATGATCTCACCAAGAGTTTCAAACAGACTGATTTCTTTTAGTGTTCACTCATGTCCTGTGGTGATTAAGAGATTATTGCAAAGAAAAGGTTTCTCTCCTTGACAAATGGTGGGCTATTGTGGAAAGAATTTTTTTTTGTCTTTGTGTAGTTGTACCTTATACTATACATTGCATGCTAAGTTTCAGGGCCAGAATCATGCTAAAGGTCTTCTTTAGCATGTTTCAATTTCATATCATAAAATTGAAGTCGTTGTCAAAATGCATAGCATCACTAACTCTATCAACTCCTAGGCTTTTATGATCTCTATATACCATAGACTTTCTATTTGAATATTTTTCAATAAAGGATAATAGCATGACCATCCCATTAGATAATAAGCATGGCTATATGGCCCCTGAATAGGCAAGGTTCTATTTAAATGCTAATTATCATCATTATGAACCATTTGAGATGCAACTAAGTGTGGATAACCTGAGATAAAACCTTTTTATCTAAAAGAGAGGATAATAACTTTGGGTGAAATTCCTTAGCTCTTTAGGTAACAACCTGATAGAATCCTCAATTAGAAATTCTTAGCACTAATTTAGCCAAAACATGTCTAATGAGTAGATTACATAGAGAACAAACTGTATAGTATGCATCATAGAATTATTCCCCCACCTGAACACCTCTTGTCCAGAAATAATAGTCTCAAAGACATGTGACTGCTATATGAAATTCTGCCAGTGCTTTTATTTACTTAACTTTCCTTGATTGCCTATTATGTATCTTGCACTGAGGGAATAGAAATATTGATAAAAGAACAATCACTTCTCTCCAGAAGTTAGCAAGTAGGTATAGAATGGAAGCAAATAATTATTCAAAAGAAAGAAGAGAAAGCATAAAAGATACCAATAAAGTAGGTAAATATTAACAAGTAATGTTGAGGAGTGAGCATTAGGGAAGAAGAATTTGAATATTCCCTTGCAGGATGGGTGGGATTAAAGATTTGCATCATCACAGCCAGCTCTTCAAATAACTCTTAACTATACTATTCAATGACGGCAAGTGACTTAGGTTAATTTACTGGATAAAACAACAACACATGAATCAAGGAGAGCTGATGTTGTCTACATCTTTTTCTTTTCAAGTTTCTGCCCGTGAGTGTTTTTAAATGTTCAAATTTTTCTTGTCTTTAAAGGATAAGTAAATAAAAGTTTTTAAAAGCACATTAATTCCATTTTCCCCAAAGATATCACAGTAAGTCTCTGGCTCACAGGAAAATTCTGGCAGAAGTTTGAAATACTGGGCTGTCTCAATGTCTTCCCTCCTCATTCATTTACCAATCACAAGTTCTACCTTGTTTATCCAGAGCATTGAATCTTACAAGGTGCTCTTATTTAATTTAATTATGATCTCAAATTTTTAACTTTGTCACAATCCTCTTTTCTGAGCTCTAGACCTAAATATCCAACTACTTGTTTGAAATTTTTGCTCAAATGTGTAAAAAGCATCTCTAATTCAAAATACCCAGTATCAAAAGAGAACAGCTTTGTTCTCCTCTAGTGCTTCTCCTCTTACAACTGGTACCACCATTCATCCCAGTGCATATACTCAGTCATCCTGAAAGTTTTTCTCTCTTATTCTCATACTCAATAATACCAAGACCTTTGGTTTTAATTCACAAACAGCTTTCAAATTTACCCTTTACCTCCATCCCATTGTCATAGTCTTTGTTCAAGCTCTCAACATTACTTCCTTGGTGACTGAAATAGTCTGTGAATCATCCTCTTCATGTTTTCTCTCTTCTCAGGTAATCAGTTCTCTATTGTGCATCCAGAGAAACATTTCTGGGATACATAATTGATTACATTACCCTTTATAGACATATTGAGCCTCACCTCTCACCCAATCAATCATGCCTCCTGGCTGTCCATGCCTATATAAGGTCTGTTCACACCCTGACTCAGAACTTGAGCAAGAAACTAAATTTGGTCAAAGAGCTATCAGCAGACCAGAGGGGCAGAGGCTCACACCTGTAATCCTAGCTTCTCAGGAGGCAAAGATCAGGAGGATCGCAGTTTGAAGCCAGCCTGGCAAATAGTTCACAGACCCTATCTCAAAAATACCCTTCACTAAAAGGGCTGGTGGAGTGGCTCAAAGTGAAGGCCTTGAGTTCAAGCCACAGTACCACAAAAAAAAAAGAAAAAAAATAACAGCTATCAGCATAAAGGACACAAGAGACGTTTAGTAAGTACTTGTTCATTAAAATTACCCACTGCAGTACTGTTACCATATAAACAATCCCAAGGTAAGGGTAAAGAGGAGAAAGTAGAAGCAGACAGTGTAAGAGGATATTAAAGATTTCTTATATTAATGTTCTTACTAAATACTGTCTCACCTTGACTCAGTAACAGCACAATGCATCATTTTATACTATTTCTTTGGTCACACTCAATTCCAGTCCTCTATTCTCCCAAAATACAACATGAGTTCTCAGTAAGCCAGGTAAGAAAATGTAGGTGACTGAAGGAAAAATAGTCATTATGGATAGAAAAAAAATTCAATGCATGTGTTATAACAGTGATGCCAGTTTAACAATACCACCTTGATTGATAGGTCATAACATATTCGTCCATCTATCTTTTTTCTTCCATATAGCAACCGTTTATTTAAATATTTACTAAAATTTGATCTGTGCCAGAACCGTTAAGGGCACAAAAAGGAATAAGACAGGTCTTCCAAGATGGAGGGGGTGAATTCAACTATGATATATTGTAAGGATTTTTGTAAATGTCGCAATGTACCCCCAGTACACAATAATAATAAAAAAGCCCATAAATAACCAATGGATATATTGGTTACATTTATAATTGTCTGAAATACAGGGAAAGGTCTTGATCTTAGTATACAAGACTCACTAGATGTGATTTAATTTTTCTAGCCTTTTTCCAATACAGATACCTAATACATTTCACAATATAAAATCTATTTCATACCTCATCCTAAACAATTCCAAGCCATATTAAGGAAGTTATCATTTTTGAAATAATGTTAATAAATAAAGAAGTGGTTATATAATGAAGCCATATTTTCTTCCTGAATTTTAAGGATATTATAAAATCTGATTTATTAATGTTCAAAAATTAACTGACCCATCTCATGAAATATCTTTAAATATATGTCATTTCATTTATTAAAATTATAAAAATCAACTGTCAATGAAGTTAATTGTAGGCTCATCTCTGTATAAAAAACATTGAAATTCTGCCTAATTTGAATGCAATCAAGTGCCAAATATTATGTTTAAACTAGGTTCCTATATTTCATTTGTTTTAGTGTACATCCAAATTATTTTACTATTTAGTGTTATGTCCCCAAACTGCTCAGGATATCATCAAAGAAAACAGAAAGGACTGTGTAAAGTTAAAACAAAATATAGATTTCAGTGAGACCAGTGCTGTGTGATTGCAAGTTTGTATACTTAGTTGCATTTAGAATCTTAAAAATACATGGTATGCATCAGATTTCATAACAATGAGCTCATCCTTTCTAGTGGCTCTCTGCTGTGTGATGGTAGAATGGGAGCATTCTACAACTTAATGCCTCATCAAACTCCACTAAGAAAAATTAATGGATCATCAAGTGCATAGAGAGTAATGATTTTATAATTGAGCTGTTGTGCTTATTAGTGTTGTACTTGTGACAACTGAATTAATCACATATTTAAAGTCCTTTGAAATTTGTACTTGAAAATGTTTTGACCATATACAATAGCCTATTCTGGGTATTTTACAACAATTTTGATTTGCAATAAGAAATGTATTTTCTTTAAAATTTATATTTTGACATTGTAATGTAAGAACATAATAACACTTCATTTAAAAATAGGATGCATGTGGAATTTTGTATGAAAAAAACATTACAATAAAAGAAACATAGGGCTATTTTGTCTAGCATGCTAATCTTAGCCTTTATTCCAGTTCATGAATTATGTCACAGAATGGGCTGATAACTTTTGAGTGGTGTTGCATGCATTATACATTGTTCTGCTTCTAATACAATTCTACAATACTCATTTCTCATACACATACATTAACCTATAAATTAAACCTACATAAAAATATTGATTGTTATCAGGCAAATGCAATTCTGGTACAAAGAATCTAAGCTGAATAATACACTTGTTTTGTCATCATAGAACTCAGAAGCTCATAAGGAAGACAAACAAGCAAGTCAATGACTATAAAAGATATCTAACCAATCTGTTGAATACATGTACAAAAGTAGAACATTTCTCACCATATCCACTACTACCAGCTTGATCCAAACCATTCTTATCTTTTATCTCCTTGTTTCTTTCTTTTTTGTTTTGATCCTTCCAAACCTTCATTTTAATCTCATCAAAGCAATAAAAGTCATTTTTTTAAAAGCTAGATTATGTTACTCCTCTACTCAAAACCTTCCAGTGACTTCCTAAATCATCACTTGCAGTAAAAGTCAAAACATGATTGTTTAAAAGCTCTACATCATCTGGGTTTTGTTAATGCTCTGACATGGAAGGCTACAGACACCCCTATCTGCAGTGACCTCTTTTCTGTTCCTGAACACTCAACGAGCCCAAGTCTTTGTAATTGCCGTTTCGTCTATTCTCCTCCACCCCTCATGACTATCTTCTTCATTTATGCCCATGTTCAGATGGATGTCACCTTACGAGAGAAGTCCTACTCCTTGTAGGTTATGTAACAACCCTGATCCTCCTATTGCATATACTGTTTCCCTTTCATTCTGCTGCATTTTTCTATGCATGCCTTATAACTCTCTGACTTATCATTCATTTACTTGTTAAATGCTAATTATTTTGTCACATTCAATGCAAACATGTATACATGTTTGTGCTTTGTTGACTGCTAAAGGTATAACTTGAAATGCATACACATTTTTTTATCACCCCTGCTTTCATTGTTTTTGACTGTTATGTTCATCTGGTAAATCTTTGCTTACATTTTTAAAAAACTTTTCTGTAAAAATCTTTGTCTTTCAATATTGGTCTTTAGTACAATCACTGTTATTGTCATAACCATTATATGTCTTACTAATATCTGATTTTATACATTTTATACATTTTCTAATGTACCTCTTATACTTCCTCACTACTTCTTTATTACATCTTTTGAACATATACTAATTTCTTTTTTATTTTCTTTAGCCCATGATGTGAAGAATATGTATCCTATTTTTGGTCTAGATTATGGTCATTTTTATATTCTCATAAACTATTACTAAACATATTTTCTTTATTTAGTAAGAAGGAGATGAGAGCCCTAGATTTTGACTGAGCTATGGCTACTACTAGTGTTCAGTCATTGGGGTTTACCTGTTACCTGTCAGAAGAGAATATGCTTTAGATAGTTGCCATGTGTTTTATGAATAGAAAATGCACAATAAATAATAAATAAATAAATAGATAGACAGATCCATAAATAAATCAGTTTGGGAAAGAAGGTTTACTAGGGTGGCCCTGTCTCAGACTGGTCCCAGGCTCTGCCTCAGAGTTTCAGTTTTGAGATCTTAAGAGGAAAGCATTATACATGACAGGCAGATTCTTTTCACAACAATATTTTTGGTTCTTTAGTGTCCAAATGTGGCACCTAACTGGGGAGAGGAAATTTTTCCTGCTTTGTCATGAAGCATAGCACAGTATTGGATTTCAAAAATCTTAAGAATTCAAAACTCAGAGTCAATTGTTCAATTGATGAATTTGCAACATCCTCTGATGTTGATACCTTTGGATTTCATAGTGCATACTATCAAAAGAGACCCTAATATGCCACTCTCAAAGCGTTGTACTAGTAACAGAGAAGAATGAACATACCTAAAGCAAGATCTGTGGAACTGGCATAAGGAAAATGCTAGCATGTGTAACATAGTTTTGGGTACCTAGAAATTATTGAAGTAGATTTTTCCAAGAGGCAGACCTTATATTAGTAGGTAATGTATGGAAATGTAGCTTATGTAGTCAAACATAAGAGCCATGTTGTAACTTTGGACTCCCCTGATTGAAAGCAAGGACTTCAATATGTTATTTCCTCTACCCATCCCATTCTTTCTTTTTTCTGTGATTGAAATTAAATAAATAGATTTTAATTAACCTTTTTTCTTATTCTACATTAACTGTTGTTCTCTTTTACAAATAGTTTTTTTTTTTTTCCTCTAACAACTTAATTTTGTTATATTCACCACAATCATTTAGGAAAAATGTTTTGCTGGTAGTAATGCTCTCTGGAAAATTTTTATACTATCATTTGTCCATCTCTGTCTTTTTACTTTCTGGTTATTTCTTATAAGATATCTCTGTGTATAACTGTATGATGTGTGTATAGCACAGGCTTTTGAATATGTGATAATTTAAATGAACAAAGGCCTTCAATAGATCTTTACTCTTACATCAAATGCAGAAGCTTATATCTAACTTCCTATTGGTCACCTCTATTTTAATGTTTAAAAGAGATTTCAAAGTATATCACACAATGTAACTGGTTCAAGGAGAAATTTCAGGACCTAATAATGTGTTTGGTTATGTAGGAAAACATTCTTGTTCTTAGGATGCACATAATGGAGTATTAGATATTGCAACAACTATGTGATGTACTCTTTAGATCTGTGAAGGGGAGAAAATTTGACTTTGCTTGTTGTTATTCTTGAAGTACCCCATGTTAAAACCAAGAACACATTTCATGTGTTTCTCATAGCCAGTTACTGTGTACAGTGGGTGTAGTAATTCAGGCTCATGCCCATAAGAGGCAAGACTTCATTAAAAGGTGACTTTTCAAGGACCTCCCATTGCCCTGGCCAAAACATGCTTAGAAATATACTCATTCTTCTTCCCCAAACCTCTTTCTTTCTCCTTCTCATTTTCTTTTATAGGAGATGCAAGTTATCAATCTACCTTCTCCTTCCTACTTCCCTGTGTTCCTCATCTTTCCATTACTGTAACAATCATCTGAGATAAGTTAACTTATAAAGAGAAGGTTATAATGGTTCACAGTTTTGAAGATTGCATAGCTAAGTAGACAAATTCCTTTCAGACGTCTGGTGGGGAGGGGAGTTGTTAGTACCTCACAGCAGGAGCATGGTACATGAAAGAGAAGGAGGAAGAGGAAGAGACTTGGGCTCCATGATCTCAAGAGCACATCCCCAGTGACCTAGATTGTGCCACTAGGCCCACGGCTTAAAGGTTCCACTGTGAGACTCATCTAAATTAGGTCTTTTCTGTCAAAAAGCTAGCTCAGTTGGTAGAACATAAGACTCTTAATCTTAGGGTCCTGGGTTTGACCCCTTCTTCCCACAGGTATCGCACTATGGAATATGTCTGCTATTATGTAGATATTAACTAATTTCCCCAGTTTTTTGTATGCTCAGTGGCATGTCGACTGCCTGTAAAGTTTCTGCTTTTAAGCAGAGAATTGTTTATCATCTGATGTCTTAAAACTCAAACTACAAGTCTTAGGCTAATAATTGTCCAGAGGAATCTCTGCTTCAAGGTCCCCTTGGCCCACAGGTTACACCTGTCAGGTCCTGCCCTGTGGGAATTTAAATAATTATATACTTGGTGCTGCTAGTCCAGGTCAAACAGTCACTTCAGGCCTCAGTTTCCCAGAATCCTAGAAATTCCCACCTTATGGGTCACCTCTTTGTCTTTGAGTACACCAATCAAATTAAGTCTGTCCACACTCTCCAGACATGTCTTCTTTTCCCCTATACCCTCCTCTCAACCTCAACTTTAGTCAATCTTTAAGACTGTAAACCTGAGCTCTCTCTTTAGAGCAAAGGGGGAGTCCTGCATTAGGGATAAAACAGAGGTAGTTCCCTGCCCCCCTGTGTGTGTGTGCTGGCTTGCCTGGCTTGTCAAAAACACACACACAACTTTCTGCAGAAGTAAATTTTGACATGCCCGTCAGCTTTTGAGCATGTGTCTGATTTGTGATCATGGCAGTGACACAATATTTCCAACACCATCCCCCTCCGATAGGTGCTGCATCAGAGACCAAGCCTTTACTGCTTGGGCCTTTATCTACAACCTAGATATTCAGTGGGCCTTTATCTACAACCTAGATATTCAGTACATGTGTGAGATGATATCATTATTGTGTTTCAGGTAGAAGTTTTCTCCCAGTTTTCTACTCAGAAAAATTTGATAACCTACATAGGATATTATTAAAATAGCATAACAAAAGAAAATGAATGAGGAAAAGCTAAATGTTGTTTCATTTACTCTTTACGTATACATTTCTGGAATGAATTCTATGGGCCAGGCACCATGCTAAGTATGGAGATAATTAAAACACATATATTGTTCTCAAAAATTTCATATCTTAGGAAAGTATGACATAGTAAATAGCTATACTTCAAAATAGAAAATAAGTATCGAAAGAATAAAATCAAGTTGCATGAGACTCAGGAAGAGAGATAAAAGAAAAAAATAGAATACATGTGCACTTTAATCCTTTAAAGAGAGGAAATAAATGAGCAAATAAGTTAATATATATTTTTGTGTATATAAAACTATTAGAAATCTAAGTAGGTAAAAATCAACACTTACGTAGAATAAATCCTGATTTATTTGTAGGCATGCTCTTTCAGGTAAATAGCTTGCTAGGTTTAAATTTAAACATATGAAAACTATTTGAAAATAAACATGGTCAATTTCACATAATTCATGCTATACACATAATTGCTCAAACAAAAAGAGGAAAAGAACACTATAGGATTCTGTAAAGACAGTCATGGGTAGGTGCTGGAAGTTCCTTCCTTGTAGTGTATTCCTTGACATTCACTTTGCCTTTGAGGACAGCCACAGGGCTTGAGAAATACTTCAAAGAGGTTTTCTGGCCAGTTATGTTCTGCCATGCTCTCAGAGCTTTCTTAAAGCTTTCAAAATTATCAAATACCAGCATACATCTCCCACATGATTACTTTATCAGGAAAGGACACTGCAAGCAGTATCACAACCTTCAGAATTCTTTATCATGTCACAAAGCAACTGTATTCAGACTGCAGTGGCTCCACTCAAGCCACAACAAGGCAGCATCAGCATTAAGATGCAATGTTCTGCAGATGCCAGTTTTAGCAATAGCTGCAATAAGTGTCAGAGAGAACAGTATCACATGGTAGCACTTTCAAGTTGGGAATGTGTCTTCTACCAATCTCTACAAAGAATTTGTTGACTTCAAATTTATATATTACCTTAAAAGGAAAACAAATTACTTGTTTTTACTAGTATTTTCAGGAATTTTAATTAGTTTTGTTCTTTTTCTTATTTTGAACAAATTTTATCTCTACCCATAGTTAGAATCAGTTACCTATCTGCTTCTAGGTAGAAGAGCAATTATTGAGATTTTCTTAAGGGTTTTTATGAAACTTAAAGGTGTATCTTGGAATTTGACAACCCCCACAATGCTGTCAGCATGGATAATATTTACTGCATGACAGTGTGCACAAACCAAGACTAAAATACAATCAACTGCTAATCCCTGAAGACTTAAAAACATAAAAAGGATGATTCACACTATTAAGGTGCTTACAGCCAAGTATACATGTTGGTGGAGGAGATAGTGAAGAAGTACACATAAGTGATGAACAATTTATATAGTGTTTTGCAAATTACCAAGTTCTTACAGACTTATAATTCAACCCTTGCAATAACCTGACAAGATGTCTCTTAGAGACAAGAAAAATTGTGGTAAGATATTAGGAGATAAGCAATTTAAGGTAAAATATTTCATTTAAGAAAGACTTTACTGGCAGAGCTGAGCTACAGCCTAAAACTTTGTTTTCTAAATTCACTGTCCTTTCTAATGCACTGGGGTGGTAAGAGCCCTAAGTGTTTAAACAACATAGAAAGATGATTACAAAATGAGAGTTGAGACTTCGCAAGAAGTGGCTTGATCTCACTAGTGAGTGGAGGAGGGCTGACATCTCCGGAAAAGCTGGCAGGAGTAGAGACATAGGCCATGTGGTAGAAGTGACTTTTCAAGCCATTGTGTAGCTTACTACCCTAAACACTCTTACACAGAAAGCCTCTGGATCACCAAACTCTGTTGATCAGCATTCTAAATGTTTTTTCCAAGTTGAGCAAAATCTTAAAAAGTAAGAGTTACATTAAAGTCAGGAAATGAATAAGAACCTTGGTTTGCTGTGCTTTTTTATTTATTCAGTGCAATACCTCCTCCTTAGGAAACTACGTCTTTTAAAAAAGAGATTTTTAAATTGGAAAGGGTGGGGGGCTAAATAAACCCTTTTGAGAAATCACTGAAATCTTCGGAACCATAAAGTATTAACACACCTTCTACATGACCCAATGCCTTAACTGATTTCACCCTAAGGCTATTTACTCTTTTATTCACTATTTAAGGCTGTTCATAATCCCCCTTTCTGTGTAGTAAAATGTATATGTATTTTTTTTATTATTCCATGAGGAATGTCTCATTTGTTTGCTTGACTTCCATTCTTGGCCTATCTTTTGAGAAACCAACCAATTAATTGCCTGATGCTAGCATTTCATTTCATTATTTCTTTATTGAGAAAACACCATGTGTCATTCTTATGATAGATGAATTTTTGTTCTTAAAATACAGGTATTATTTCATTTAATCTTTACTAAAAAAGAAACCTCACAATGCTAATAAGAGAGATTTGAAGTCCAGCTAAAAGACAGAGCTGACATTTAAACCTAAGTGCTCCAGTTTCCAGTCCTATATCCATTCCGCATTCCATGAAGGGGCACTCCAACTCACCATCTCCTGGAGATCTCTAACTGATGTCTTCATTTGTCTCCTGGACTATACAGAGTATATGGATAAACTTTACAGAGTATTATTTCCATTAGCATGGAATTAAATAGAAGCACCATACACAAATCAAAATTAAAACCAAAAGGAATAAAAGAGGAAAAAAAGACCATCAAATTCTTCAGGAACAAAATGTTCTGCAGTGCTGGGTAAGTGCTGAATGCAAAGTATCCACAACCTGCTGGATAGCCTGTAGACTTCTTTAGAATACTAATCATTTGTCACTTTGTGATGCATGCAAAGCCTCTGTAGCTGTTGGTAAACGTCCATAAAATCACTGGGTATCTTTTGGCTTTGTTTCAGCTTGTAGATTCATGAGCAACCTGGCTGTATAAAGAAATCATCAGGAAAGATGCATATGGTTGAACTATTTAGTCACATATCACATTTTCTATTAACACATTCTCGCTAGATTTTCTCAACACTATCAAGGCAATTCATCCTTTCACACTTAACTTAGCTCCTTCAATCAGATCCCATAGGTCCCTTCTATCATCACTACCTCAAGCCTTGCCCTCTGACTCCCACCCCCCCCAACAGGAATCTCCCTTTCATTTGTCCTTTTTTTCTTTTCCCCTTCTTTAGGCACCATTTTTAAGATCTTTTGTTGCATTTTCCTTAATTTTTAGATTTAATTATTTTAACATCCTCTTTGTTTCCACTAAAAACAATGTTCAAAACTAATATTCCCAAGTTAATATAACAGATTAGATATTTAAGCTATACTGTCTAATATAACTTTACTTAAAATCATTCTCTATGACTCTGTGAGAGCAAGTGCAAAGGACAGTAAATGGATTTGGAAGCCAACTAAATGTGGATTCTAATCACAACTCTGACACTTTTACCAAATGTGCAGCCTTAAGAAATTATTTTAAGCTTTCAGCCTCAATTCTGCAGCTGTCAAGATGAAATATTAGTGCCACTATATAAGATTACTGTAGAGTCTAAATGAAATGTGGAATTCAAAGTAGCTTGCTGTGCTACTCTAAGGAAGTTACTTCATCTTTCTGTGATTTAATTTCTTTACGTTTCAAATGTTGAAAGTATTCCTACCTCATTGGGTGAGTGACAATGACATTGGTTAATATTTATTGCTTGGAACTAGGCCTGTTAATAGTAGTATATAAGTGTTACTTATTTAATATCTTATATTCAAGACCATGCCTACCATTGAATAGAAATCTCTTACAGTATCTCTTTTCTACAAATGAGTTACTAATAGACAGATTCTTAGATTATTGACTTGTCAAGGGGAATAAGTGCTTGTCCTTGAATTGAATAATGCCCCTAAAGCATAATGGACATATTATGTAAATAAAATTTGTAGGACATGGAGACATCTTACGAGGAGGTTTAAGAAGAAGGAGGAATCAAGGATGGTCCCTTGATTTTATTTGAGTGACTTGATTCATGGTGAAGTCCTGCACCAAGACAACAAAAGCAAACTTTGATCAAGAAGAAAGAGAACTCAAAATGTTCTATGATAAAAAAGACTGTAAAATACTTCATGTGATTTAGTAACATAGTGATTCACATTGGAAAGAAGGTTGAGGGGGTAACAGACAAAAAAGTGAGACTGTAGTGTATTAAGAAGGGATAGTACAGAAAGAAGTAAAATTAGAAAATCTTTTAAGAGTATTGAGTATTATAAGGAACAGAGAAATAGAATTTAGATCAGATGTATCCTTGGAAAAGAGGTGAGAAGTCAATGGCTATATTCAATATTCAAAACCATTATGTTTCTTGAGCTGTAATTTGCTTTTTCATAGGAGATGAAAGACAAAAAAGTAGTTTAAGAATGGTTTGTGCTTGGCTATGATAGCCCACACCTGTAATCCTAGCTACTTGTAAAGTGGAAATAGGAAGATCACAGTCCTCCAAAGTCAGCCCAGACTCAGAGAAACTAAAGCCAAAAAAGGATGGGGCTGTGGCTCAAGTGGTAGAGCCCTTGCCTAGGTGGAGCCTTGCTTAGGGTTTTCTGAATTAAAAACCCAGTGTGCAAAAACATGAAAAATGCTTTCTAATCTACCTGAAGAAATAGAACATATATATATATATATATATATATATAATATATATATATATAGAGAGAGAGAGAGAGAGAAATGTTAATAAAAGAGAACTTATACTGAGTACCAAATATATTGATATATGAATTCTGTCTTGGCATTGGTGTGAGCTAGAATACTTGGGTAAATTTTCAAAAAGCAGACCAGTCCTAAGCTTGTTCTTAACTCAGGGTTAGGAATTAGTTGGTCAGGAAAGGCATGAAGGATTAAATGGTATGAACAGAGTTTGAGGCAGAGGAGCCTGGCTTATGCATGGCAGTTGATGATTAGAGTGGTAGAGTAAGGAATGTTTATTTAGCTAATTTCCTTATCTTTCATGAAAAGGTGAACTTATTGGAAAGCTGTGTCCTGCATAATACCCAGCAATATAATAAAAGCCAAATAAATATTACTCAAATATTTGTTGGAGAAATGTTGACCACATAGAAAACATGCAGATAAGAACTTGCCTAGAATAAGACTACAAAGGAAAAATCAAGGTTTTTCAGTCCAAGAGAGATGGAATCACAAGTTCAATTATTTGCAGAAAATCTGAAACAACGATTTTGTCTTAGGAAAAGTTGCCACTGAATGCAACCTCATCATAAAATTGTGCTACCCATCCTTTACTCCTCCAATATCAAGAAACTTTAATTCAATAAGAGTTTGTTGCTGGCCAATTATTTCCCTGGTTCGTGGTTCTTGCTGCAAGGGTGGGAAACTTTTATAATCATATTATGCTATGTGAAAGAACAAGTTCTGTGAAAGCCAGGAAGAGAAGAAATTACTGAGTAGGATACTGAAAAATGGGAACATTCATTTAAAAGAAAAGTTAAAAGGGAATTCAAACTTGGAGAAGGCAACATGAACAAAGGGAAGGAAAGACACTAGGAAGAGCCGAGGGTGTTCTAAGGACAGTCACACTGCATTAACAAAAAGTAAGAGCTAAAATAGCCCTCAACCGTCATGGTTGATAACTTACATTCCTGTGATTGATACTTCTACTCACAGGAATAGACCATCTAGTGTCTGGGAAAAAAATCAACAGCTCCTCTTCTCAGCAACTGAAATGATGCTGAGTGGTTCAGTGAGTTTTTTAAAACTACATTTGTTCATTTCTTTTGAATTTTCAAAGTGCCCTTGATGGAAAGTATGTGGGACTAAGTACATTTTTAACCTGTCCTTTTGCAAAGACATGAACATTTAGCCTCCCTGTGTTCACTAGGGGGGATAGAGGTATCATAGCAAAAGCAATAAATTCAGATTAGTCCAGTAGGTAAGAGATTTTCTTTCCTGAAATACCTACTAATCCCTGCTTCCCAACAAGCCACATACGAATTCCCCTGAAGCCATACTTTTTTAAGTCCATTTTTGTGCCTCTTTATGAGACCTCCTTAATGGTCAAGCCCTACAGGGACAAAGCTCTGCTCCGCAGAGATAGAGCTGCCTTCCCTACTCTCTTGGAGTTAGTTGTCCAAGACCAAGGCTGCTTTACTTAATACAGAAAACCTTATTTGTTGATAAAACCCAGTTTTCCTCCTAACTGTTATTTTTAAGCTCAGCGTGTTTACCTACTTCAGGGTCTTTTAACAGGATACTTGATACACAAAATGTCAATGATATCTACCATGCCAAACTCCCACAGTTTTCCTTCTTTTGTCTTTCATACATTTCTTCAATTATTCCCTCCTCTCTCTGGCCATGTTTCAATTTCCTCCTCCTCACTTCCCTACTAATGCCTGGGGTTTAATTTTAACATGCAGAGATACAGGATATGAGCAGATCTTTTATGCTTGAGTGTTAAGTGAGTGCTCATAAGGTCTCTGGAAAGTTGCCAAGGAGTTAATCTTGGCTCTGGTTTCTGAAATGTGGGTAAGAAGAATCTTGTGACAAGTGGGTACCCTATAGTTGGTTCCTAAGCATCTGTATCTCCACACTTAATAAGGGTTGGAGACATGCTTAAATGCACAGGGTTCAGGGAAAATGCAACAGGTGATTCAGCAGGAAAAAGGACAATTACTCAAAAGCTCTGTTAGGTGTCTCTTCAAAATTTTCCTTTACAGAATAAGAGATCATTTAACAGTCTTTAATATCTGTAACTCTAAAATACTATTTGATTATATATATATATGTGTGTGTGTGTGTATTTGTAAAATTTGTCTAAGTCTCCCAAATTTCTTCTACACACACTTTCATTTTCCTGACTATCTTTGGTTTAGGTACACTTGTGTTCTCTCTGGACAGATAATGTCCAGTACATTTCAGTACTTACCTCCAGAGTGGGGTTGCCTGGTTACATTATTATCTTTAGTATTTCCAAGACTGAATATTTAGAAAAAGTGGTTAGGAAGCTATGTTTACATGACAGCAACAGACAAAAATTTGAAATTTTTCTTGTTTTGGTGTGATGACTTTATTTAAGAAAACAGACTAGCTAATTATTACTTTTAAATTCATGGATGTCACACATCTTTTACCATTTTCTTCATTCTTCAAAATTTTGATTATGCAATTTGTGGGACTATCTTCTCCCACAATGACTTACAGTGACCCCAAAATCTAGGTTTCACAAGTGACAGTCTGAAATCAGAGGCCTCTGCTCATCCATGGTCCCAATGCACTAGAAAAATGCTAGACCCTATGAAGAAATAGTTTGATGTTTTACAATACCGTTCCTCCCTTTCTCAATTAAAAATTGAAACACATCATATATAATGAATTCACAGCTGTCATCTTCTGTAACATAATCTTGATTGTCACTTCAGCATTAAAACTACATTTCGTAGTTTACATACCTAAAATTCCTCCGAAGATAATACCCTGCTAAGATGGGTAAGAAATAATTGTAGTCATATACTGAAATGGAAATGATACCTCCTTGTTGATTCTCGGGTCCTTTCTTATAGAAACTGCACAATCAATAGCATGTGTTTGTGCTTTGATTTATTCAGTTATTATCATTTCTTTCACTTGCATTTCATGTGCCGCGCCAATATTAAGTGAAGAGTATTAGTTTTTTCACATTACCCTCAATAAGAGGGTTTAACCACAAAACAAATCTTATAATCTTCATCTTCAATCCTATTGGCAATGGGACAAATCCACTAGCTTTAGAGGTAAGCTTTCAAATATACTTCAACTGACAGACTGAAGTTTGTTTTAGGAAAAGTCAAGGCTCTGCAATCCATTGCATTTATTGGAATTTTCTGTTTCCATGGTTTCCAAGAGTTCACTGAAATTAGGCTTTCAGTGTTTAGAAGTTCATGATATGGGGCTTTAGCAAGCTTCTCTCTTACCTAGATTATGCTCAAATGTGGATATGCCCATTGCTGGATGAGTTTAAGGGGCATTCATGCTGTCAACATGTCTTTTCCTCTGCAAATCTTTTCTAAAGAACCAAAGATAAATAAGCAATGTATCTCAAGTTTGTCTGTCTAGGATCAAACTAGGGTGAGTTTCTGGCATTAATAAACATAAAAGTACAGTTTTAACTTTCATTGAAGAACTGTCTTCAAAGGGATTATTAGGGAAACCTAGGCTTGGTGTTGTCTTTCTTTTGACAAGAAGGAACTGCCATGATGAAATGAAATCTAAAGATGTCCAGAGGCTTCACTTACCTTGCAAAAGAACAACAGAAAGTCTTTTGGACATGGTAGGAGTCTTGTAGTAGTTTCTGTTGAGACCCAAGGATCAAACAAGGAGGTTTCAAGAAGGCAGCAAGAAGCTCTGTTTAGCTATGAGCAAAACATATGATTTCTTATATTATCATGTAATTGTTGTATCACGTTTTTATGATTAGTCCAAGTTTGAGGGAATCTTAAGAAGTTCCTGAGGGTCCAAAAACCACACACATTCATGAATAATTTGCTGTCAGTAATGGCCCTGAGCACAAATGTACTTCTCTTATCCTGGGGCCCAATCTGAGGACCTCCAGCAGGTATCCCCCATGGAAATAATGACTTTTGAATCAGAAGTTACTCCCTGAATTTGTAAGAAGCAGAGATGATAGAGAGAAAGATAGATAGATAGATAGATGATAGATAGACAGACTCAGAGGCAGAAAGAGACTGCCACTACCAGGAGTTAATTGAATTAACTCTGAAATAAATTTAGGAAAGTGTACAAAACTCCAAAGTAAGTACATTGTGAATTGTACTCACTTCAAGGATCTCGTAAACAGCTGTACTACATTGGGAAGGCATTGGAAGTAGTTCAGGATATTGTGATCCCATACTGGGACCCCATTGAGTTTGACAGTGGCAAAGATTCAGGAGGGAACAGTGTAACTGCCTGAGCTGAAGGTCACCATGGTGGGACTCCTCAGTGAGAGAGCTGTGGTAGGAAGGGAGTCCTGAGCCTTCAGATAGCTCCACAGGCAAAATATGGCAGCCGGCAGATCCAGGACTCCTCAGCTTCGGGTCTGAATGATTGCTTGTCAGGCAGATGTGTTTGTAAACTAATGACTTTCACAGTGTGATGAGATTGAAAAAGAACCCTAATTGCTTCCACTGATTTAACCCTTGGAATGCTTCCAGGCATGCCGATAGCCATGTGTCTTTAATCATGTGAGTTAATCACCTTCAGGGATACATCAAAAAACAGTGGCTTGTAGCAAGTCTGGGAAACACGACGGTTGTGTTATTAGGTTTACATTTCTGGGGCTGTCATCTCTTCAAATAAGGACACTGAGAGGTTGGCTATGGTGCCCTTAAACTAGTGTTTGTTAGTAGCAACTGACACAGGCAATTACATAGCCCTATAATTCAAAAAAATGAATTAAAATTTATGCATTTTTAATGATTTAACAAACTTCTAATGGTAGTGGAGTGAGAGTACCAAGTCACCTTGAGTCTTCTAAGGCCACCATGAACTTTAGTCCATCTCTGGAAGAAAATCAGAATTGGAAAATGGTCTAATAATCAGGCCAGTCTGATTAATAGTGACAATTAGTATTGGACTACAGTGCATAACCAACTGATTATGAATCATTTTAGCACTTTAGGTAAATTTTCAATACAGGCAATTAAAATAAAAAGACTCATGATCCTTACATAATGGCTTCATTAAATTAATTCAGCTCTGAGGTTGGAGAAAAAATTCTTTTATGGTAAGAAACCAGCAGAATTTAACTTCCATTCACTTTTAGTTAAAAGAATGCTGGAGAAAACACTTAAAAGATTTAGCACAGACACACACACACACACACACACACTACAATGCAAGCAGCTTATTCTTTTCTGAAAGTGAACTGTGTTACCGAGGAAGAAAGAAGTGAAGGTCAGAGCTTGGATCTATTCGCATGTCTTATTTGAATGAAGTAAATCTTGGCCTCAGTTATATTCTGTATTCTGCTAAGTGCATGCATTGCTAAGGTTAAAAGAACTGTATTGTGGAGCAATCTGTAAGGAAAAAGACACTTCAAAGAGATAAATACTTACTTCTGTGACATAAACAATTGTCTCAAATCATTTGTTTCATGATAAAAGACAAAGCTGGAGCCAAGTCCAAATACTGTGGTACAAATGTAGTCACAAGAATAAAGATTCCTTTAGGTGAAATGCAGTCATTCAATCAAAGCAGCATAGTTTTGTAAAATTAGACAATGGGAATGGAAGGAGAAGAGGCTCTCTAAGAGTAAGGGAGAGTTGAAATATTCCACAGTAAAATCAGTTTCTGTTACAGCTTTTGAGTCAGGGAGTCACTTTACTTCCAAGACTCCTCACTTAATACCTAACACATATTCAGCTTTCTAGTTTACCAGAGGCATTTGTATTTAAGTTGTGTAAATATTCGGTAAGCTACAATTTATGTGATTTAATAACAGCCAATACTTAATTATCAATTGAGAATTTACAAAAAACCCAAATATTATTTCTAATTTCTTTTTTTCCTATCGCAATTCTTAAAGATGAGAAGGGATGTCTCACACAGTTAGCATATTAAATTTTTCTAGAATCACAGGGCTAGTAACAACTAGTTAAAGCTAGGTGTTGAGCTTTGTCCTCTGACTCTGGGTTCTTGTTCTTTATACTATCACCTGTCCCTCTCTTAAAATTATTTCCTTTACATGCTTAATGATCTTTTTCATAATTAATCCTTTCATCTACTCTGTTCTTTTCTAGGTGTCTCAAAGTGAAAACCACTTTAAATTCTAGATTATGTATGATGATCTTTCTTCCCTCTGGTTTACATTTTATTCCCAGAATGAAGTCTCTTTCTCTGAAGACATGTACTGCATTACTAGTTCAGAACTTAACCTTCACAGCAGAGAGCGAAAACTGAGCCAGTAGTTGAACTCCTTTGGTAACTACAGCCTGACATAATTCTTGGATACCAGTCTCTCTGCTTTTAGAGCATTATACCCTATGCAAAAAAACCTGTGCTAGTTCCTTCTTACCTTCTGTATCAAGTCTAGAATTCCTCCCTGGCTTTCAAATTCTCTTAAAATCCAATACCACTTCCACTCAAATAGCCCATTACTTTCTAACACATTCTCCAATTTAGTATGTAGACTCTTACAATTCCTCTTACACACACACATAGCTCTTTCCCTTTACCAAAATCTTCCCCCCAACCTGGAATTCTGCTCTTCTTTGTCTTCTCCTCCCTTACTTCACTGCAATATAAGCCTAGTCTTTGCCTGTTTGGCTCACCACTGTGTCCCTATGTATAAAGAAATTCCCTGGCACACAACAAAGTCTTAGCATATATTTATAGACTTAATGATTGACTGCCCTTCAAAGCCCACTTCAGAGCTAATCCCTTTCTTAGCCTATGCTATTTTCTCTGAAAACATTCATCTTTGTTTTCACTAGGAGATTATAAATTCCTTGAAAATGGAGTCATGACTTATATGACTTTGCATCTCCCAAAGTGGTATGATAACATAAGGAAAGTAAATATCATTCTTTGGGGAAAAATACATAGGTATGGATCATAAAATATAGATTCATTGATCACATACTATTTGTCAGGAACTGTTCTAACATCTGAGATGATAACCTAGATGAACTGAACTTGAGCCCCACACTGCTACTACCTATATAGCTTGAGTTGATTCATTTAAATTCCCTGAGCTTTGGGCTCTTTCTCTAGGAACTAAGAGGGTTAGACTACATTAGCCTTATTGCATTTTCCAGCTTTGTGTTCTCTGAAATTTAACTATTTATTTATAGATTAATGAGTGGTGCTCAATGAATACTTAATTATCCAATGATAGAATCTTTACTCTCCTAAGCCCTGATTATTAATTAAAATAGTGAGATCTATTTTCAATTTCTTTTCATGTATTTATTTGTTCAACAAATATTTATTGGATATTATACATGAGAAGCAGTGTAGTAAAAATGCTAGAGAGGGCTGGGCATTGGTGCTTCATGCCCGTAATCCTAGCTACTTGGGAGGGAGAGATCAGGAGGATCGTGGTTCAAGGCCAGCCTTGAAAATACCCAACACACACAGACACAGACACACACAGACACAAACACACACACACAAAGTGGGCTGGCAGAGTGGCTCAAGTGGTAGAGCACCTGCCTAGCAAGTCTGAGTCCCTGAGTCTGTAATCTTAGCTACTTAGACGCAGAGGCAGTATGATTCCTAGTTTGAGCTAGCCTGAGCAAAGTTAGTGAGACCCTATCTCACAATCAAACTAAAGGACTGTGGGTGTGGCGCAAAAAGATAGTATTTTCTATGTTTAGGTCATGAGGCAAAGAACACTTGCAATTTATATGAAATAAATATAGTATAGCCTCTGTATTGGAGGAAATCTAGTGATGATCTCTAAAGGCTGAAATGACTCATTTATAATCTAAACATAAATCATGCATCACCATATATTTTCTTGTCCATAGGATATTCCACAACTTGGTTCACTAGTATATGAGAGGAATGACCTCTCCCTAGCTTTGATTTACTTCATGAAAAGGGCCCTTCTTACCCAGTTTTATAGAGACATAATTGACAAACAAAAATTGTATATATTTATAACATACAGTGTGATGCTGTAATATATACGTATATATATATACACACACATACATGTAGACATATATATTGAAATGATTATCACAGTCAAACTAACACATTGATTCTCCTCACTTACTCACCTTTTGTCATGTGGTGAGGACATTTAAGATCTACTCTAACACTCTTCC
Organism: Castor canadensis; assembly: GCF_047511655.1. Classification (NCBI taxonomy): domain Eukaryota; kingdom Metazoa; phylum Chordata; class Mammalia; order Rodentia; family Castoridae; genus Castor; species Castor canadensis. The sequence goes on along the minus strand of NC_133392.1, from coordinate 100,745,662 downwards.
TAATCTTTTTAAATTCTGGATTGGAAGAGAGACTTTGGCCTTTATACCTTTTCATCCTCAAAATGTGTTTTACTTGGCATCATTTCCTAGGCTTTAGAAACACTCTTCTGTCTTGGGTTTAATCTAGAATGTTTTTCAGGACATTTTCCACAAAGAATCCTTTCATATTCATTGCAGGCTCTGCCTTGAATGATATTTGCGTCTCAGGTTCCAGAAAGCTGGTTCTCCTGCTCCAACTCTAACTTGCTTGCAATGCCTTTTACTCTTTCTCTACAGCCATAGTTGTGTTAGCAGATGTGCCTCAATGAGCTGAAAGACTGGTTTTTGGTTAATGTGTCTTTTTGAAAAGTTTGGAGAATGTATCTACAGTAGGAATTCTTCATACATTCAATGTTAGCTAGAACATGATCACATTTTGTAAATATCTTTTTTGAATTAGCAAAACTAAGAAAATCAAGGGTAGCCTTGTGTTGGGCATATTTATTCTCTGTAGTAAAGAAATGATGACTACCGTCCTCTTCTTAAATAGTAGATTGGATTAACAAATAATACAACTTACCTAAATCTGCTTTTTTTCCAGTCACAATATTCTTCTCTATGAGGATGGGCATGCTGTGGTGGCAGACTTTGGAAGTGAGGTTTCCAAAAATAGTACCCCATCCCAAATGACTTCCATTTCTTCATTCCTTCTTGGTGTCCCAATACTGTACAATAAATCTGAAAACAGATTTCATACTGACAGATACATTTCTGTAAGTCGTTCAAATTTCAATTACCCTGAATTTTGAAAATGTATTATTTGTTTTTTAGTTTTTCCCCTTTTTGACTGATATCTCCAGTCAGCAGAAAGGAAGTGAGAATTTGAGTAAGACAAAGGCCTTTTGAGATTTAAGAATTTTAGCTGTGATCATTGACTTGGTTTTGAGATATTGCCTCTGACATGAATTTGTTTTCTCTTTCTTTCAGAATCAAGATTTCTACAGTCTTTGGATGAAGACAACATGACAAAACAACCTGGGGTTTGCTGCTGCTTTTGTTCTCTATAATTATAAAACAATTAAAATGTGTAAACTCAGCAGGAGAGAAAGGAAGAAGAAAGATTGCAGCTTAACTGGAAGAGATTCCATTGTCTCAGTGGCAGGATAATGTTTTTATGGTTTTATTTTCAGTAAGCCCCAAAATAACTATTTACAGGCTCTTCAGAGAAATAGATAAGTATATACTTGGAAAATTTTATAGATAAAATAATACAGAATTTGTTTAAACATACCTGAAAAGCTGGGCATGGTGGCTCATGCCTATAATCCTAGCTACTTAGGAGGCAGGGGTCAGGAGGATTACGATTACTGTTCGAAGCCATCCCAAGCAAATAGTTCATAGATCCTATCTTGAAAATACCTAACACAAAAAGGGCTGGTTGAGTGGCTCAAGGTGTCAGTCCTAAGTTCAAGCCCCGGTTAAACAAATATACCTGAAAAGCACATGGTAGGCATGGGTTATTGGATTTCATATGTAGATTAGCATATTGAGTGATAGAGCTAACATTTAAGAGTTAACTAATTCTAAAATTATGGTTCACAAGCATCTGTTAACCATTCACAGTTCTCTACTTTAAGGTAGTAGGTGGTATAATCAAGCACTAATGTTTAAGCAAAATATAAATTATAACTTTTGATGCAAAGAAAATTGTACTCTAATGTCTACAATTAAATTCGTTACTTGCCTCTCCTTCACTCCTCTTGCCTCTCTCCCCCAAATAACTACAATTCTCTTTTTGACTACCTGTGATCTCTAACTACTTAAGCCTTGAGTAAGATATCATTCCTTCCCATTACTGTTTCTACTTACACTTAGTCGCTTGTAGTTGTTTCTCTCTTTTTTCTAAGTTTTAAGTTTTTTTTTTCCCCTCAAACTTCTTATTTCCCTTTACTTCAGTTCAAATCCTCTACATCTCTTTTCTGATCTATTGTGAGAAGCTTCTAACTCCAGTTCTCTCTTCCCATTCATTCTTTGCCACATCTGCTAAGTGTTGCTGTTTTGACTGTTCTACTCTGCTATAAAGTCTCAACAATATTCCACTCCCAACAGGCTAAAATTCAAGTCTCTTTGCTGGAATTTTTCTGCTCTCTCTTTTCTGGTTTTAGGGTTCCTCTGTCATCTCCTTTTCTACCACAAATTATGTTAAGCCTCCTCTGCCCCAGTATAAAACCCATCTGGACATTCCCTAAACATGTCATATACTTTCACATCCCCGTGACTACCAGTATGATACCCTCTGCCTGGAAAGTCCTTCACTGTACCCAACCTGAATGAAGACTACTCATCTTATGTCCTTTTTACCAATACTAAGCACATTCCCTTCCATAATCTGCCTCCCACCTTTTCTGTCTGTGCTTTTGGTCCACGTTCACCTCGTGTTAGTACTCCAATTCGTTCAACAAACATTTATTAGGGACCTACCATGTGTCAACAATTGTTCAGAAGACCAAGAATGCATAATCCAAATAAAATCTTAGTTCTTGATCTCAAGGAGCTCATTTTCTAGTGGAAAAAAACACAACAATGAGAAGATTTAAAGCAGTATGGATGTTCAGTGATAAAGGTTTTATATAGTACCACAAAAGCTCAGGCAGAATGAATGAGAGTTAACCAGATGAAGGAAAGGATGGAAGAAATTGCCAGGCAGAATAAACAACCTGAGCAAGGGCACAAGGAGCACAAAAGACCAAGGTTTCTGTGAGAACGTCAAACATCTTGTTATTATTGGCATGTTCAGTGTGAAAAGAGAGAGATAAGTTCAAGAAGTAAGGCACGAACCATATCATGGGCCATGTTGTGTTGTAAGTGAAGCTATACATACTAATTTCCCTGGTGTAAGCTTTTCATTGCTACAGCAAAACACTAAGTCTGGACACTTCATAAAGAAAAGAGGGTTTATTTAACTCAGAGTTTTGGGGGCTGAAAGCCCAATCAGAATGGTATCAGCTATGGTAAATGTTCCCCTGATTGTATCACATCATTGTGGGAGCACATGTGTGAAGGAGAACTAAACACTGAACAAATGAACAAAACATATATTAAGCAGGAATGAATACTATGAAGAAAAAAATAAAAGCAAGTAAGTGAATAAGTGATGGAGATGCCATTTAAATAGGGTGCACATGAACTGTAACATTTTATAAAAGACCTTACAGGAAGGTCATCCACATGGGGCAGAAGGGCATTGCAGGCTGGGAGAAGAACAAGTGGGTATAAAGGGTCTGAAACAGAAGAGTTTGTGCTCTGTTCATGGCTAGAGTGGCTGGAGTGGCAAGGAGGAAAGAGATGTAAGGGAGGCAGGAAGAGTACACCCACTTTTTTAGCACACACAAACTTCATGCAAGACCTTGGACACAGAGGCAGCTAAATTTTGGATCAGAACCTTGACTGTACATGCAAATCTATTTAGAAACCTTTTTTAAAAATTATGTATATAAAATATGTAATTATGTATTTTACACATATGCATATACATATATATATACGAAATGTCTGAATCAACTAGAATTATGATTTCATTGGTCTGGTTGATCATGGGTCCCTGTGTCTTTTCACATTTCCACTGAGTGATTCTAAAAGACAGCCAGTAAAGAGACTTTCTGACTAAATAAATTTTTCTTGAGTGGAATTAAATTGAATTTCACCAACAGCAAGTAATAGTAATTATTTAATCTTAGCAGCATAATCTTTAAGCACAACACTACTCTGGATTTATTTTGGAGGCTATTTTATTTCTTACTAGTTATGTGGCCTTATTCAAGTTTCCCAATCATTCAATCAGGTCCCCATGCAAAAAATGGCCATACTATATGCCTACTCCCACATATGCAATGTTGTGACACAATGCATAATGTACTCTGTAAGTGGAGGCTATTTGGAATTTGAAAACTGGCGTGGGAGAATTGCATGTGAGCAACATCAGAATAAAGATATTCTTAGAAAGCTATAATTATGTATGATTTCAAGATAAGGCTGATATTTCAAAAGGATTAGCAGCAGCCAGCGCTATACACAAGATTTCAGTAAGAGTAATAAAAGACTACTGGTTTCCTTCAATGGAAATACAAAGGTGCTTGGAAAAGTTCATTGATAGGATATAGGGTCATAAGATTTTAAAGCAGAGAGCACTTGACTTACCTGTTTTGTCCTTTTAGGAATCTGAATTCCAAGAAAGATAAGGTATTTGTCCAGAGCTGCTCTGCTACAGCCAGAACCCAATTTTCATCTCCTATCTCAGAATCTACTGTTCTTTTTCCTAGTTTGCAAATTAACCAAATTTATGTTTTTGCACCCCAAAATGGGAACATATTTTTTAAACTGAAAAAAAGTAATTACAAATAAAAAGAATGTAAACAATGCCATTAAAACAGATAAAGCCAGAACTTTGTACAGAGAAATATTTGCAACATTTTATAGGTTTTTCTATCTGAAGCATTGCACAAACAGAATTCAGAAATAGTAGATATAAAAATCTACTTCATAGGATTATTCTGAGCCCTTTCTCTCCTGGACCATCAGAACACTATTTATGGGCCTAATTTAGTGACTTTTTCAGTTAAAACCTGAAGACCTAAGTGGGGAGAAGTTGCCTCCTACAGTGTGTGAGACACTCCCAGCATCCTAGGATTCCATGGCTGGGTATTCTAGAGCTTGTAAGGAGAAAGATGGTCATAGAGTTTAAAAAGGAGGAAGAAAAATGAGAATAAAAGAAATGTTACTGTTGTGATAATCACTTTATAAGGCAGTTACTTGATGATTAACATTGGAGATATTTTTGGAAGAATTATGACTTTTATGGTTTTCTAATGGTTTAAAAAAGTACCTTTTGAATAACAGATGCCACAGAAAATATGCTGTATATCTATACTCACACCAACTTTTTGCACACACTGAAAGTGGTTTTGGTGCTATTTTCCATTTTTTATCCTTTTAAAGCATCAGGAGAACCCTAAACAAGCCTTCACTAAGAACTAAGCACCTGTTAATGGCTTGTGAACATTTTTCTGCACAGAACCTCCACTGGATGGCTCCTGAGGTGTTCACACAGTGCACTCGGTACACCATCAAAGCCGATGTCTTCAGCTATGCTCTATGTCTCTGGGAACTTCTTACCGGGGAAATTCCATTCACTCATCTCAAGCCAGGTAAGACTTGCTGCACTAAAGTGTGCCTGTCTTCAGATATTCAGTGCATTTTCACAACTTGAAGAAGCGCTTTTCCCCCAAAATGATTATTCTTAGTGGGAAGGCAAAGCCTAAGAAGGTAAGTGAACAATCTTAAATTATTTTTAGATTTATGCCCAATCCAGAAAACTTAATGACTTAATTCTGTGAATTAAGACATAGGCACACATAAGTATTGGAATATTTTATTAAAGTTTAGGGTTTTGATTTATCTGTTTTTAATGCAGCAAGAAAATAACTATGTCCATGTGGCTTATGAGATAAGTAATATGGACAATGCTGAATTTACTTTTTGAGATTTGATTTTAGAAGTGCCCTTTCAATAGGTATATAGGGGGTGAGAAAGTAGTAACACAAAAATAACCTATCAAGACAAAATTACTCCTCCTAATTTGTATTACATATTGGCTACATTCTAAAAATAGGGCTTTTAAAATCAATTTTCATTGATGATATGCTTTGTACTCAGCTTACATGTAGAAAGTAGAGATAAGGAGTCTAATCAGCAGCAAAATGTACATATAATTTATGCTCAAGGTAAATTGCATTTACATCGGTCTTTCAGTTTGTGATGCTATTCTCTCTTGTCACACTGACTGGAAACTCCTTAAGGCCTATGCATCCCTAAAGCCTAGCATGCTTAAAAAGCAGTTGTCAAGTGAAATCATGCACTCATTTTAAAAGAATTATATTATAAGTTCCTGATGGGCACCTTATTTATAAAACCAGAAGGATAAAGTTAAAAAGCGATATTAGTTAAACATCTCTTTTTTAACAAGTTACCAAAATTATCATATTTATTAGCACTGATGTCCAGCTGAAAGGTCCACATATTCTTTTCAAGGTATTTCCCCACAGTGTCTGCGTATTATTCACGAATTCTATACCCTATGCATAATGTGTTGAGTACGTTGATGATGTAATCATCCTAATCTTTATATATTTCTCATAGTTTTAAGTGATGGGATTTAGCTCTTATTTTAGTATGGAAGCAATGACCCACACTAAATGTTGGTTTAGTATTGGACCAACATCACCATTTACAAGGTGATTTGCTACTGTCTCTCTGCCTCTCAGCATTCTGATAAGACAGCTGAATATATAACAAATCAGTTATAATTCTAAATGTATCATGATATATTTTTATAAGAAAGAGAGAGATCATCTTCCTTCTCCTTACCCCTTGCGTCAATCCATGTACTCCGTTCTGTTGATTTTATTTCCTAACACATCGTGGAATTATCTACCACTTACCATCACCAACCACCTTCCCAGTTCAACCCACAAACTTTCATTTAAGCTATTGCAACAGTATTTTTTTTTAAATCAAGTTTGTTGAAGTATAGCACACAGAGAAAAAAAATTACCTTCTTGGATGAATAGTTCAATGAGTTTTAGTATATATATATATATATATATATATATATATATATAGTTGAATAACTACAATTTCAATCAAGATATAAAATGTTTCCCTTAGTGCCTTTTTGAAGTCAAGCCACTTCTATCTTTAACCCATGTCAATCACTGATTTGATTCCTATAGGTTTTCCTTTTCCAGAATGTCATAAATGGAACCATGTTGTCACATTTATTAGATTCATTGTTTTTCATTTCTGTGTAAATATGTCTCAATTTTTTATGCATAGACATGTTGATGTCATTTGGGTTACTTCATTTTGGGGGCTATTATGATTTAAATGACTAGTTATTCAAGTCTTTGTGTGATTGTTTTCATTTCTCTCGGATAATACATGAGATAGGTTGCTAGATCTTATAAGAGTTTTTTCAAAATGTCTATACCATTTGGATTCTCACCAGTAGTTTATGAGAATTTCTATTTAAATATATAAATATATTAGCCATTTGAGTTGGGGTACACTTACATATAATTGTAGCATTATTTTTCATTTCTCTAGTAACTAATAGTGTTGCTAACCTTTTGTTATTCATATCTCTTTCTTCAGTGAAGTGTTTATTCAAATTCTCTTTACTATTTACCTGTGAGTGTTCTTAGATTCTAGGTAGAAGTCCTTCATCTCACATGTGGTTTAAAAGGATTTCCTTTAGTCTATGACTTGCCTTTTCATGTTCTTAGCAATGACTTTCAAACAGTAAAGATTTCATTTCAATTTAAAATCATTTTTGTATCATGTCCAAAATATTCTTGCCTCACTAAGACCACAAAGACTTCCTCCTTTTATACAACCTTTTATATAAAAGTCTTGTATGTTTATATTTTAAATATATATAAGATCTATTTTACATTTTTTATGGTACACAGTAAGGGATGTATTTGTTATTCTTCTGTTTCTTTTTAAATATTGATGTCCAATGATTTTAAAATAATTTGTTGAAAACATTTTCCCACTAAATTATTTTGGTGCCTTGTCAAAACTCACTTGGCACTATGTGTGTCTACATATTTCTAACTCTTCTATTTCATTGACCTGTATATCTACACATATATCAATAACACAGTATCCTGACAGCTGAAGTAACTCTTGAAATTAGTTAATGTGAATCCCATCTTTGTTATTCTTTGTCAAAATTGACTTAGCTATTTAGTTTTTTTTAATTTGATAGCATAAATTTTAGACATAGCTTGTCTTTTATTTTTATTTTTTAAAGCTTTTCTAATTGGTTTCTTTTTTATCTCTTATTGTGCTGGGTGGGGGATACATTGTGGCATTTACAAAGGTTCTCCCAATATATCAAATATATCATATCTATTTCTATTTTAAAAACTTTTTGGAATAAGGCAATATGCTGAAAACTGTTAAACAGCACGGGTTAGGAGAAAGGGCAAAGGAAGTACAGTGGAAGGAGGCTGCATTGACTTAAGCACAATGCATGTATAGATAAAATACCAAGGTAAAAATCCTAAACAATGAAGGAAAAGAATGAAAATCAGGCCACACTAAGAGAGAGCACTAACAAGAGGAGGAGGCTAAAAGAAGGAAGTAAAGAAGGGGAAAATGGATGATGTACATCTATTCAAGGATGAATACAGAATTTCTAAAGCTGTTGAAATCACCATAAGAAGAAGACTGACAAAGATGAAAGACAGAAAGGAGAAAAATGGAAGGGATGGAAATGTCATAATGAAACTCTCTGTATAGCTAGCTATCTTAAACAAACAAAAATGTCTTTTTTAAAAAAACAGAGTACAGGAAGGTAAAAGAGGCCCTGTCTGAGTTTGGTACTAGTGGGAGGGGGAAGAATATAAGGAGAGTGTAAAGCAGGGGGTGAATATGGTTGAAATATTATATATTCACATATGAAAATAGAAAATTACACCTGCTGAAATTGTTCTAATAATGGTGGTAGAGGGATAAAGGAGAATGATGGAAGGTGTGAATTTAGTTAAGATAGATTGGAAGCCCATTTGTAAGTGTCACAGTATACCCCCAGTACCATAATAAAATGATAATTTTAAAAATGTGTTGGAATTTGAATTATATTACATTGAAACTATAGATCAACTGGGGAAGAATTGACATTTTAAGTATTATTTGTTCTTCTCAACAAATATGGTATATATCTTCTTCACTTAGGTCTGCTTCAATTTATATTAATGTATTTTTAGTGTTTATTTTACAAACCTCACCCATATTTTTAGATTTATTTCTACTTGTTTCTTCTTGCTATTATAAATGCTAATTTTTAAATTTTTAACGTATAATGGTTCTTTGCTTGCTTATGGTAGCATAATTTTTAAAACAACAATCTAGTACCCTATAAACTTGTTAAATTCACTTATATCCATTCTAGTAGCTTTTTTTGTACATTCTTTGGGATTTCTGCATAGGTGATTGTCACTTGTGAATGAAAAATTATGTTTATTTATCATGTGTCTGTCTTTTATATCATTTTCTTGTATCTGTGCACAAGCAATGGCCTCTACTACAAAGTTTAATAGAAGTGGTAAGATATATACTTCAAATCTATCTGTTTCTCATGGTTCCATCAAGTACTACCTTAGTTCAAACCATTAGCTTTATCACTTGAACCACTAAAATGACATTGACTGATCTCCCTTTGTTGATTATTGGTTCCCTTCCTCTAAAATCTCTGTACATCCACAAGAATGAAATTTAAAAATATAAACCTAGTTATATCATCATTGTTTAAAAAATTGTATGTCTTCCCAAATTCTTCAGATTAAATTTTTTAAAAATCTTAATATCTTCTGCAAGAATCTACCAGATCATTTGTCTCTGACCTTATTTGTTCCTTTTCACCCCGTGAAAATACTCCAGCCAATCCAGCCTTGTTTTAATTCCTTCATTCTAGCCTTCTGCATTCCAGTCTTTCTGTGCTCCAACCACTATGGCCTTCTTTTACTGCTTTCACTGCATTGCATTTTATCTGGCCTCTAGGCCTTTTACATGCTCAGTTTCCTCAATGGACAATTACCTCAAAATGCTGTGAAGTTCCAATGAGACATTTTGTAAATTTACAACTTTTTGTAGCTGTAAGGTGAAAGATCAGAGTTACATGAAATGCAGGTTCAGGGCCTTCTTTAATTCTGTATGTAAGTACCATTTAACTCTCCAGGAAGACTATGTATGAACCCCAATTCATACATAGTCTTCATCCTCTTCTCTTTCCTTCTTATCTTTCTTTCCTCCCCCTTTCCCTCCTTGCTTTCTTTCTTTTTTTTTATTTTCAATCCTACTTCCTAAATTATTTCAAATCCAACCACTTATTCCATTTCCACTACTTCTTCCTCATTTCACATGTAGTATATGACACAATATATTATTGTCCTCCAGTGCAAAATACTGCCCGCTATCTTAAATGATATCCTTGTCTTCAATTTTGCTCACCATCTTTGTTTCCACCAATTGCTTGTTTTAACTTTCTAAAATTTCTTATTTAGTCATAGAGCTTAAAATCCCTGAGGATTTTTCTTTGCTCTTAAACTAAAAACAAAATTTCTTAAAACAATCTTCACAAATGGCCAAAAAATATATGAGAAAAGTCCCCAATATCATTAGCCATCAAGGAAATGTAAATCAAAACTACAATAGAACATAATATGACTCCAGCTTTCTCACCTTTGGGTATATATCCAAAGGAAATGAAACCAGCATACTGAAGAGATATCTTCACTCCCATGTTTACTGTGGCACTAGTCAAAATAGCCTAGGTGACCATCAACAGATGAATGGAAAAGGAAAATGGGGTATATAAACCAAAGATTATTCAGCCATAAGCATTGAAATTCATTCATTTACAACAAAATGGGTGGAACTGGAATGTTAAGTCCAATAAGCCAGACACAAGATAAAAAGCACTGTATGTTCTCTATCATATGCAGAATCTAAAAGAATGTCAACCTGAATGTGGAATAGGGATTACCAGAGGCTGGAAAGAGAGGGAGATAAAAGGAAGTTGGATAATGGGTATAAAAATAGATAGAAGGATAAGTTCTGGTGTTGTGAGCACACCTGATTGCTATAATTCACAATGATTTATTATATATCTTATGAAAATATAAAAGAGAGGAGCTTGAATTCACCATATAGGGAAAAATGTTAAGGAGAGGGAACCGATTTGATCACTGTTCACTATATGCATATATTTTCAGCTACACTCTATTAATACGTACAATTAATACTCACAAACAGAAAATAAAATAAGGTGAAATAAGATAAATAATCTACAGTTTCTCATAACTGTAACTCAGCTTTCCTCCCCATGCAAACTCTCGTCTGTATTCCAACCACAGGCAATGTCTTCATTTCCCTTGAATGTTTCCTTCAGGCCTTTGCACGTGTTAGTCTCTTTGTCAGAAACACTCTTCCCCACTTTCCATCATACTAACTCCAGTTTACTTTTAGGTCTTAGCTTAAACACAGCTTCTTCCCAAAACATTTTCCTTAATTCTCCAATAGCATATTAAATGCAGTTTCTTACACATCCCAAGTCATCACTTATCATGATATTTATCATATTTTACTCACACAATTTTATAATTTTTCCTATTCCATTATACTTTGCTATTCTATAATGGCTATTTCAAGGAGAAAAAGAAGCCATCTCTAATGGGAACCCCTCAGAAATATTACTCCTTTTAAGGAGAGAATGTTGTTTAATTTAAAAAGATAGAAATCTTGCTTAAGGATAAATGCTTCCAGTATTCTGAATATTCAAGTTTACAGTACTTTATTAGAAAGAGAATCTGTTTATAATAGGTAAATTTTTAAAAAAATTTTAAGACAGGATTTCACTAATGTAGTCCACTATCCTGCTTCAGCCTCTTGAAAGCTGGTGTTACACATGTGCACCCCAATGCCCAGCTATGTTGAAATTTTTAAAGTTGGGCAGTGTCCATCAAGAAACAAAACTGCTAATATTGTGGTGGTTTGGCAATATAGCATATTCTCAACAACAAATTATGTGAAGCATCAGAGTCACTATTAGCCATGTACAATAAGCAACAAATCCATTATGGTAATAACAGTACTACACAGGTCTCATCCTTCTAGATTTAACACCATGATATCTCCTGGGGAAAATATAACAGTAGAACACCATTATTAGCATTGACTCCTATACACATGATAGATATACAGTCAGAACTTGAAGTTAGGGTCTTTTTCAATAGCACATGTTCAAATTAACTTTTAATCTTGGGTCATTCACCACCTCAAGGATCACAAGATTGAATGCCCACAAGGCTGAGAGAAGCATGCAGATGCTCAAAGCGCAATAGTGTGATGAATAAAAATCACAGGCTACGATGCAAGGGGACAGCTGCTTCCCAGCTGCAGCCAAATGGTGTTGAGTGGGAACAGAGGTATGCCTGCTCACTGTCATCATCAACTAATTTCTGATTGTTTGTTTAGAAATCTAAAACAAATGTTGACAATTAAGTCAGCATTTCTTTGTTTAATTAACTAATTTTGATTTTTTTGAAACAAGGTCTTGCTACATAACCCAGGCTAGCCTAAAACTCACTGTGTAGCCAGGCTGGCCTCAAACTCCTAGGTACTGGGATTATAGTAAGCATGCGTAATCATTCAATTTTTTTAAAAGAAAACATTTTCAGGCTAATACTACAGTGGCTAGACAGAATTGGCTTAACATATAAGAACATGAGTCTAGTGATCTTGTGCAAGTTATTAAATCTAACTATATTTCAGTTTATTTTTTAAATGGGGATCATAATAGAATGTAGTTCAAAGGGTTGGAACAGTGGTTGGCAATAGTAAGCTCTCGATGAATGTTAGCTATGTTATTTTTGAGTGCTTCCTATGGGCCAGAAACTATGCTAAAGTAAGAATAAAAGAATAAAGATTAGAGCATTGCCCACACTTTCAAACTACTCATAATTCAGAGACAGAATGAGAAAAGTATAATAGAGTAAGTACAGTTAGAGAGAAGCAGAGAGGGCTAAAGATGCTTCCTGTGAGGCCTCCTGCCCAGACTGAAGGTGGGAAAAAGACATTAGGGAAGGTTTCTTAGAGCAAATGACACCTGAACTGAATCTTTAAAATGCTAATTAAATAAATAAACAGTGGGGATGTGGGGAAGGTGTTCCAGTAGAAAGCAGTACCTGCAAGGTCCAGAGACATGGGAAATTCATAAATAATTCGGTAGGTTGAATCAGATGATACAAGGGCACTGGTTGCAATACATATACTATAAATGTAAAACTGAACCCAGATGGTGAAGGTCCTTGTGTAAGTCAGGTTCTTCAGAGAAACAGAACCAACAGGATATATATAATATATCTATATCTATCTATATAGATATATTATATATATATTCTATTCCAAGAAGGCCTACAATATGCCATTTGCAAACTAGAGAACCAGTAAAGCCAGTGGTGTAATTCAATCTGAGTCCAAAGTCTTGAGAACCAGGAAGGCTATTGGTATAAGTTCCAGAGTATAAAAGCCCAAAACACCTGAAGTTCTGATGTCCAAGGGCAGAAGATGGGTGTTTCAGCTCCAGAAGAGAAAGCTAATTGGCCTACTCTTCCCCTGCCTCTGTACTTTATTGAGAACTTCAGCAGACTGAATGATGCCTGCCCAAATTTATGAGTGGATCTTCTTTACTCAGCCTACTTCCTCAAATGCAAGACTCTTCCAAAAACACTCTAACTGACACAAAATATTATTTTACCATCTCTCTGGTTATCCCTTGAGCCAGTTAAATTAATACATAAATTGATCATCATAAACCTTGTGTGCACGAGCAATGGAAGTCATTGTAAGATTTTTAAGCACTGATATAATTCAATTTTTATACATATTTTAGAATGTTCTTTCCTTGTTGCAAAGCAAAGGTTGGATTGGAGTTCAAAACAAGAGGTAAGGAGACCAGTTCTTCTAAAAGAAATGTTTAAGACTTTACCTGGGGTATTGGCACAGGAACAGAAAGGAGAGGTTAGTTTGGGAAGATTTGAATAGGGCTTCCTAACAGATTGAAGTGGAAATACAGAGGAGGTAGAGGAATCAAAAGTGACTTGCAGGCTTCTAGTTTAGCCATGAGGATGATGGTGGATACAGGAAAATGAGCTGATTTGTGAAAGAAATTATAAAATTGGGACGAGAAGGAGCCCAGGAGTAAAGAAGAGAGAATAAACAGTCAAGATGCAAAAGGAGCTGGTACAACAAGGGAAGTGAGAACTGTCCTGGATACATTTCAGAGAAAGAAATCTGTTTCCCAGATCTTGTTTCCCTCCTGGGCTTGTTTCCTCTAATACACCATGAGAAACTATAGAAGAAAATCAGGATGAATTCATCCATCAGTATATACTTTATCTAATCCCATTGCTTTTAAACCAAGTACCCAATGTTTTGGATTACTTTCAGATCATAGTTTGAGGCCAAAGAAGATGCTCTTGTTTTCTTTTCTTTTCCTCCTGTATGGTGCCAGCTGCTTTACAAGAAGACTCAACTCTGTGTCGTGGGATTCCTTAATGCCAAAATCTAACTAAGTCTGAGATGTGGCAGCAAATTAAGAGCATCTGCCAATTTATTATAGCCAGATTTTGGTGAGATTTCATATTGAGACTTTAATTCAAAGTTGCAAACTCAAAATCCAGGAACCAAACATGGCTTGTAGACTTTTTGGGTCTAACATATGGTTTTTAAATATATGAATTATAATTCATTTAAAGACAAAGTTATTGCACAAGTTTTGTACTTGTAGTCATCTGTGTTTCACCTCTCCTTAAATAATAGTTGACTATGTATGTTCTTCTCCATACATGATTGGAATACTAAAGCATCTTTAATATAATAATCTCAATGTTATTGAGCACTCTGATGTTGTAGACAAGTGGGGGGAAAATAGGAGTGAGCTAAACCCCATGTTTGTTTTACTAATTTTTATCAGTTTGTACTTAAAAGTGGAGAGCCAATGAATCACTGCACAGATCACTGGAAAGATCAGATGGGTCCAATAGATGGTGATATTTCTACAAATATCATTAACATTCTGATACTTCATTGCACTGACAAGATTGCAATGAGAATAGACAACGGTGCAAATTAATCTATTCTTCTGACAGTATGTAATGAGAATGGGATGTGGTTTAAAAAATTAAGCCATTCTTAGTACAATCTCAAGATTACAATCTCATGGTATCTTTCAGATGCTACACACTCTGGTGATACATCACTGAAAAGTGTCAGTTTAACAAAAAATGTGTCTTAGTTCCTGCTGGGATGGTAGAACACACTTAGTTTGTCTCACCATAGCCCAGCTGATTAAAAACAATGGAGTACAATCAAATTGGGCTTTTTAGAAAACATATTCATAACCAAAATGAATAAAAAATTCTGGAAATGTTATCTTGATCAATACTAAAAATTATTTTACTTTATTGCTTCTCTTTTTTCTCATCACTATCTGTGTTTAATTATAAAAAACAGAAGACAATGAGGGATCACTTTAGGAATTCGGAATCTAATACCAATTTATCCATAAACATGAACTAGATAATTGAGTTCATCATGGAGAGCTACTTAGTTATCCTCTTAACAATGGTCATATTGCATTATCAGCTGGACCTGATGGTAGATAGATAGATCAAAGTCTTGAAATTTGCAGTAACTTAATGTAAATTTTTTTTTTTGACATTCATACCCAAAGAGAACATGAAAAGGAACTGAATTTCTGGTGATTTAAATAGAACAGAAAATGTACAATGATGTTTTTGACATCTAGTTCTATAGGTTCAGATAAACAGGATCAGTATGACCCTTAGATTATAGACAATGATAACAACAGTAACAGCACAGCTAACACTTATTAGGAGTCGACAACATGCTGTGTTTTCTATACATGTTGTATCAGTCAGTCCTAACAACTGTTAGGATAAGACACATGCTCAGTAACAGATGCTAGTAAGAAGTATAGTCAAGGTATCCCTACCCCAAAGCCTATGCCCATCACCATTACACTAGGTCTTCCCTGCTGCATTTTACATTTAGCAAAATTATTACTCACAGAGGCAAATTGGCTTAATAGGTTCTCCCAGAGAGTTTAGGGCAAAGCCAGACTGGAAATTAGGCCTCCAAATTCCCCTGTAAAAAGTATTTCTTAAAATGTCATACTGCTTCAGTTTATTGAAGCCTCTTACCAAATGTTTTGAATGGAAGATAAGCTTATTGTCTAAATTTGCCACAAGATCTCAATAATTTTTCTGACTATGTTGTAATTTAATATGAAGCTAAGCATTAATATTCATTCTATAGTGTTTCTTAAAGGTTAGGCATTGTGCTTTGTTCTGAAAAGAAACCAATGCGTAAGATATTCATTGCCATTAATTTGTTATTTTCATTCATTCATTCAATCATTCATTCAGTAAATGTCTACTGAGTTCAATATAACAGAACCTGTATTATTTTCCAGATAAATAATATTTTGAAGTGTCACATTTACTTATTCATTCAGTGTATGTCTTTTGAATATCTATTGATTGCCAGTTACTCTGTCAGGCATAGGAGATACAGTCACGAAAAGACGATTTGGTTCATGACTTCAAGGCACTTATGATCCACATGCAGAAGCAAGCAAGAAAGTAGGCAGTCAAGTAAAATGCTTGAGATACTGTGACAGCACAGCAGCGTGCATGGAAGCATGTGGGAAGGGTACTGAAAGAGTCAACCAATCCAAGACAACAGTGGTGTGAAGGAAAAGGGAGTAAGGAAGAGCATTTCAGGCAAAAGAGTCATGTTTCAGAATTTACAATGGAGCCATAAAAACCATAGAAAAATCCAGTCATGCACTTATTAATTACCTGTTCATTTACCAAATTTTATTAAAAATAATAACACTAGATTTTTAAATTTAGCCTGTTATTACTTATTTAGAATATTCAATACATTTTGATTTTCAAATTAATGGATGAAGGTTGTTACATATTGTATTAGGTGCCTGTTCTGTGGCTCTTTGGTCTGTCTCTTTTGAGAGACAACACTACCAGTCTCCATTTCTATCTTTTCTTTTCTTGATAAACAATGGAGAACTTGAATCCACAAATTGATTCCATGTTATGTAAACCCTAGGCTGACTCATAAAATTGTGTTTAACTCAATTCTCATTATTCAGAGTAATGGGAGTAGGAGAAAACTGTTTTCTAAAATTGTTCTGTTCAACCATGGCTATTTAAATTTAAATTTATATTAATTGAAATTAGCCAAATTAAAAAATTCAGTTTCTCAGTGACACTGCCCACATATTAAGTGCTCAAAAGCTTTATGCTAGCATATTGAGCAATGCAGAAAAACATTTCATTGCTGCAGAAAGTTCTATGATATAGTTCTACTCTAGAAGCTAGTTTTTAATAAAGTATAATTATTTCAGGGCAGTGTTAAAAATAAAATTGCTCAATAAATAGCTACTTATAAAATTAGCTATGTAACCATATCTAATGTAACACAATGTAACCATATCTAATGGTTACAAGCTATAGAGTACAGTTAGAGTATCAGTGATATTTAGTGTTAGTTTACTGGTTTGCTTACTGATTCACCTAATTGTAGAAGGAATTAAAAATAGTCAAGAGTAACCAATGAAAGGAATCCAATATGTCTAATATTTTTGTGACGCAAAAGACACATTTGTTAAGTAAGAACACAATCTAAACAACAATCAATGAATTTATTTGCCCCTCAAATTATTAAAATCTTTTTCTGGTGCACACTTGCTACTTATTGAGTGTATAAATTAATAAAACTGTTTGGAAAACTTCATCAGTATGTACCAAAGTCTTTAAAGTAAATACATCCTCTGACATTGTTTTCACCACTCACTATATCATAAATATATAATCTATGAAATAGGGAAACTCACATGGAAAAGATATTCTTTGAAGTGTTTGGAACATCTTAAAATTAGGAAGTGATTAGGTAAATCACACTAAGTGCAAAGTCATCAGAAGTATGTTAACATAGAGTTTAAATAACATTAAAAGTGTTTAATGCTTAAATTAATCCTTTAATTTAGAAAAAAATAATTACATATTACTCAATGAAATAAAGAATAGGTAGGATATTCTCCCAATACTTTAACAATGGTTTCCTCTGAATGATAACATTTTATTCTTTCTAATTCCCTTAATTTTCTCAACTTCTACAAAGAGCAAGTATTAATTTTACAGTTGGCAAAAAATAGGTATTAATTCAGAAAAATCCATAAGGCAAAATTTTTTAAAGTTACATTTCACTAGATCTACTGCAAGTAGGTTGATAAACAGAATTGAATGGAAATAAATTTTGGTAGGGGATAGATAGTGGTTTTTGTTGGTTTCTCAAAAGTCATTAAAATATCGACAGATCTTTATAACACTACAAACTAAAAGTCAGGAAGCAGCAATATCCTAGAACTTTATCCTGCCACTGGTGAAGAGCAGTTTTTCTAAGGAAAAAACAAAGCATAATGTGCTGTTTACAAAGTATTTTCACCGTGATGTGTGCTGAAGAGAATGAACTTTGGAATAAAAGGTTACACCAACTGCTAGTTAAAGTGTTTATAAATTAAAAAACTAGTCACATATAATAATATCTACTTTGCATGGTTGTTAAGAGGATTCGAGGAGTTTTGCATACATCTGCCATGATGTCTGATATATAAAAACATATTCAATAAAAGTAGCTATAAGCTTGGTTCCCATGGAGGCATAGAAATCACTGATTGCAGAACAGATAACTATTGATTAATCAGGAATCTACAAGATGAAGTCCCAAGAACGACAACATAGTGATGCAGAGTTTGAAATGAGCAATATTCAGAAAACTGTGCAGACAGGCACTATCAGGGAATTCAGTGAGTGATAATTCAGTGAGTAAGTAGTATTAGTTGAAAAAATCAATTTGAAATGTGCTAACAGTCTTTAACAAACACTAACTAGTCTACACACATTAAAAATTAAAGCCCAGCACTGGTGGCTCATGCTTGTAATTCTAGCTACTCAGGAGGCAGAGATCAGGAGGATTGTGGTTCCAAGCCAGCCCCGGCAGATAGTTCCGGGAGACTCATCTCGAAAAAACTCCTTCACATAAAACGATTGGTGGAGTTGCTTAAGGTATAGGCTCTGAGTTCCAGCCCCAGTAATGCAAAAAAAAATTAAAATCTCAATGTCATTGTACTAGTAATATTTAAGCTTAAAAACTTAATTTTTCCAAAGTGATACAAGTGTCTTCGGAAGTACAACGTCCAGTTGTGTTCCATGTCTTGCAAAACACAGTATAAGCTTGGATTTTTGATATTGTACAGTTTTTTCCAACCTCCTTTCAGTCTTCCTATAACATCATATTCATACTCTATACTTCAGACACCCTATATTACTTGCTTCTCTCATGCCCCTTCACTCCTTTATAAATTCCTTTTGCTAGCTATTTAATGAATCCATAGCCTAACTTTAACTTACAGCATGAAATTATCCACATTTTTGTTTAAAACATATATGAAAAAGATAGCCTGGAGAACACATTGAATCTCTGTTGATGTTTTAGATTGATTTTTGGTGACTTTTTTCTTGTCTCTGCATACATTTCTTGAAATAAACACGAATTTCAAATGTTTGGTTTGCAGCGGCTGCAGCAGCAGACATGGCTTACCACCACATCAGGCCTCCCATTGGTTATTCCATTCCTAAGCCCATATCATCTCTGCTGATGCGAGGGTGGAATGCGTGTCCTGAAGTGAGTAATTTTTATTTCCTCTTATAAAACGTGTCATGGTCAAAATCTGTCACAAATAGTGTAACTCCAAAGTCTATTTTCAGCGTGTATTTTAAGACTGTCAAGGCGGGAAGACTGATTTGCCTTCTGCTCTTTAGTCTCTAATTGCTTCGAGAAGACTGAGTATCTCATTTTTCTTTGCTTCTGCTCTGATTTTGAAATGTTTCTCACAACTGATTAGTAAAAAAGGGATCAGAGTATGACAGATGACTTAAGAGTCTCATCTCAGCTTCAATTGTATTAACTATGATTGAGCCACACTTACTCATTTTTGAAGAAAGAACTTTGGCACAAGGTGGACTTGTGTTGGCTGTTAACATTACACTGGTTTTGGGGAAGAGATCCCAGGGGAAGAGGTCTTCAGAGTACTGGCTCTGGCATGAGTCAGAACACCGAGTTCTCATTCTCCTCTAACTTTGACTGACTATGTAAAAATGTGAACTATAGTTCAAATGAAGAGATCAATGTAATGGAAGAAATAAGTAAAGAAGTAAAAAAGGATAGGGAAGCAGTGAAAAAAACACTTTAAGTACAGTCATAGATCTAAGAGAGGAGAGTGGGAGCAGTCATATAATTTCTAACCATCGGTTTCTAAGAAATGATTTTTCTTACATGTGCCAGAGCAGTTGATGTGTACTCTCTTCTCCAAGTTCAAGTAAAGGGAGCATGTACAGATTCACTGGGAGAAAATAGACAAGAAACTTGGTAGTTATTGGAACATTGTAGCCACTGAGGAGTTAGATCTCTATACCAGGCATCATTTGAAACAAGTTTTTTAGATCTGAGACACTCACACCATCCTGTCCCATTCATTATTTTCTAGGTTATCAACTTCGCCAATCATTCTTTCATATCTATCTTTCCCTCACTTTTTGAACTTGGAGCACAGTATTTTCTCCTCTGTGTATCTTCTTAGTCGAGACTCAAACACAGCACATAGAAGGCAATGGGATACCAGTGAAGGAAGAAAGTTGTTGGAAAACAATGAGAGGTGGAAAAAAGTCCTGACAGATATAATCAGATTATGGAAACTAGAATAGGAAATCTGGACATGAAACTATTAATGATTTTATTTTTTATTGCTAAAGCAGTAAAGAGATATAATAAAAGTATTTTTTGGGAAAATTTATTTAAGTTGGGTCTGAAGAATTTCTCATTCACTTTCTTAAAAAAATTATATGTAGTTTCTAGAAGCAAACACTGAATTATCTTCTAGTGTTCATTGGAATAGCTCAGTGGGCTGTACTATGTGCTCCACGTTATTCTGGGATGCTCATTGAAACAAAGATTTTAGAGCCCAATCTTAAATCTACTGAATAAAAATCTCTGGGACTGAGCCTAAAACAGCATTTTAACGAACACCCTAGAAATAAATGGCCAATAAAAGTGGGGAACTAGTGGATTGAAACTGAAGCAAAAGACACAAAGTCAGATCAGCCAGCTGGGCTGCTGTTACTGTTAATCTACTTGATTGTAACACAGACAATGGTTACCATGGGGATTCAGGGGCAAGGGTACTTCAAAGAAAGCATAAGAAGTGAAAGACTGGGTTTTTTAAATGGAAGAGAGGAAAGTGTCCAGGAGAATTGTCATCGCAGCCTTCTGAGGGTCAGCTGGTGACCAAGAATAAGCATTAAGCCCTCACAGATCCTGGATATTGTTGACAGTGAGAAAGGGAACAGAACTGAGGACTCTACCAGAAAGCAACAGTGCTTTAAAAGGAAAAAAAATAGAAAAAGTAAAGGGAAAGATAGCTACAGAGACAAAGTAAAAAAGTAACCTGATATACAAAGATATGCAAGATGTTGATATAGATGCTCTTCTACCCTTAAAGGTATTTAACCAAATAGAATGGAATCAGGAGAGGAAGACAGATAGCATAGGAGTTCAGCTAAGGCAGGAGGCCAAATAAAAATAGAGGGGTCAGGAATTAAAGTTTAAAGAGAGTTCAGAATTTGGTGAGAAAAAAAGGAAGAAGAATAGGACTTTCAAAATGAGAAAGTTATACCATTTACAGGCAATTCTGAATATTAAAGGGAAAAGAAGATAGGAAGGACATACAAGCAGTATTTACATTGTCCTAGTTATCCTTTAAGCTGTATTTTACAAGTATTGATATAAATATGCAGAGACCTATTCAGATACAGAGATGGGAAACGAGGAAGATTGTTTCCTTTTTAACCTTTCCCTCTCTCTAAGAAATATGAAATATTATAACATTATACTGTGAAGATATGCTTTAAATATTTCACTGGGGTATCAATATTAAAATTTTTGAGTATATCTAGACTTTTAAAATAAATGTGACTTTGGGTTAAAGATGTTTATTCTGTCATTGCTTTAAACCCACTTTTTATAAGCACATTTAATTCCTCTGCACAAGAAGGAGTACTCCACACCAAACAGTAGCAGCATGCTAAACTCAAGAGATCAAACCCTGAAAGCTACATGCTAATGGGTTAGTTTTCAAAATCTTATATTAATAACAATTGGCAATAAAGCTTGTTAAATTTCCTTTTGTTCATGTTCCATTGTGTTGATCTTGAATCCCTGCATGTTCTGAAATGATTGCAGCTGAGATCTCCACCTAGTGGATTTTCAGGATTTTGCAGATTTTACAGAACCATGCTGCTACCCCTGAAAAATCCTTAATTTTTTTTTCTCTTCTAAGAGAACATGTTTTAAAGAATTCTACTTAAGATCTAGGATAATTATCAACAGAAAAATTGCAAATGGATAAAACACACCAACATGCATATCAGCTTTACTACAGTTAACAAACCAAGCTACTAAATTTTTATTTTCATACCATAATTAGGAAAACAGATCAGACACAAAGATGAACATATAATCGTCTGTAGAAAGCACTATTGTAATACCACTAATTGAGACACGTATACCAATTTCCATAAAATAAGCATCAAACATGAAGTGCTTTTTTCACATTTTAGTCTTTCATATTTAGTCTTTCATTTGTTTGAGCTCTTTTTTTTTAATTTGGTTGCTTTTTCATGAGTAAACAGAGCTTTTTTTATTTTCCCATTCCTTGAAGAAGTACGCTTAGTTAATTGTATCAAATATATCCTGTCACTCCATCTTTTATTTTTGTGTTAGATTTAACTGTGAACCTCTATTTTATTGATAATGAAGAATTATTGAGGATTTCCTTCTCCATATAATGTATTTTAAATGCATGCAAAGACTAGGACATGTTTGTGGGAACTTTTGATGAGAACTAAAGTAGAAAATGATTATTATTTGAGTTTCACTATTCACTCTACTCTGCTTCTAAAGGTGCTGTATTAGCATATTCAACAGATGGTAGATGCAGTAGAGAGCTTGAAACAGTTTTCGGCTTCATATGTTTTGCTAAGAATTAGAGGCACCTTGTTTTCTGCCTTAAATCTAATGTCTTTTAACTCTGTTAAAAGGGAGAACACTTCACTTGCCCCTTGTCTATGTGCAGTGTTATATTTATTTTGTTGGATACCTCAAACCGTGCAATACATTTTTTTTTTCACTTTTCCTATTTTCCTACATTTGTTGCCCTTTGTGATGTTTTTCAAGGTCATTTGTATGGCTCAAATCAATGTACTAAATTTATCTTGCTTTCATCAGTGTATTTTTCTCTTCTTTCCCTACTAGTTTTATCTCCAGTGCTTCATTGCTGTCTTTTATGGGCAATGAATTTGTGCTGTTGATTTCTCTTTCACTGCTGTTGGTGAGATGCCAAATAGCTTGACTACTAAGAGAAGTATTGATATCTTTGGGAAGCTCTGTTCTATTTTGGTATGGAATAGAATTTGTCATCATAAATGGTAGGTTGTTCTTGGGTTGTGTCCAGGGAATGAGAGAGGAATCTAAGTTTCTGTGTTAGGAAGATTTTTTCCTACATCATTGCCTTCCTTGTTCACAATACAATATTCTACAATTTGATGTGATGATTTGGATTCTCTCCTTAATGTTTTTTCTTCATTTCGAAGTTGTTCATGACTTGAGTTTTGTTCTTCATGCTGTAAAGCTTGATTCTGATCTAAAGTACATTCCTTGTTGTAGGTGTCAGTCAAGTGGATACCTATAAGATGTGTTTCTCTCCTCAAGGACAAAGAAAATTGGTTTCGCTCATTGGTTTTTTGCTTGTTCTGATCCATGTGCTCAGTGGGCTCTGTTGCCCCTTGGTCAGTAACCCCCATGGGATGTTGAGATGGTAAAACACTATTTCCTGTATTTTCCCAAGTGGCTGGTAAATTACCAGGAAATTCCCGTTTGAGCTGAGCTGCATCTTGCACTTGCTCAGTTGAGAACTGAAAGTGTGAGTGTCTGTGCTTAGCTTCCCTGGGTGTAGGCTGAAGCAATACTGATGAATTTCCATTAGGGATATGACCAGCAGGGCAACACTTGCTCTTTACAGAGCTGTGTACAGACAAGTTGTTAGCACTGAGGAGAGGGGCATTTTCAGTATTTTTGTAATATTTGGTCTGCTTTGGGGCATGTTTGAGAGCAAACCTTTTTGAAGTGAGCTTTATACGGTTGTTACTCTCTAGTTGTTGAGGAAAATCTGCAGAAGACACGAGCTTTATTTTGTTTTTTTCCTTAGATGCTTTAGGTAACTTCTTAGAAGGTAAAAGTATTTGTTTATGCTTCTTTTGAAGTTCTGGCAAAGATTGTTCTGGATGAACTCTGACTTTTCTAAAAGGGTGTAAATTTAATTTTATCCTTAAATTGCGTCCTTTAAATTTCCCTTTGAGATCAGATTGCCTAATTCTCTTCTTTTTCAGAATCTGTGAATCGGTAAACCATTTTCTTCCTTCCTTTTTGACATCCAAAGTGGTCAGTTGGTTACTTTGATTTTTCTGCTGTTTCAGGTGGGTTGATGTTTTGGGTGGTACCACACTCTTTTTTGCTGCTAAATCAGGGTCATGGAAGCTGGCCCTCTTTGTAAAATATGTTTTCTTGATTTTTGTTGATAATCTTGATAAATCTATGTTATCCTCACTCATAAGGAATTTTTCTATTGCAGTGTTAATTTGGATTTGCTCTTTCTTAGACTTTGGATGCTCTCTACCATTTGGTTTATTTTTTTTCATATAATCTTGAAATTGGTCACACAGCATATATTTACAGATAAGGGAGTGGTTTGGCTGAATATATCTAGGCTTGCTCCATTTTAACAGTCCACAAGGATCATCATATTTTGATCTATGTTTGTATAAGATCTTTTGTACATAGGGCTCTTCAGGTTCACAAGGCTTGGATGATGAGCTTATAATAAAATATCTCTGCTTGTGAGGTTGTAGGCCATTGTCTTCTTTTTCTATTGGAAGCTGCCATGATTCATTTGTTAAATGCCTTTCAAGACTTTCTCTTGCCAAGGCTGAAGTGGATGTTGCATATCTTCTTCTAAATGTGTCACTGCTGATATCTGCTGAACAATAAATACAGGAATTTAGCACTGGGCAGAGTTTTACTACCCCAACCAAACAGATGCTTAGGTACTTTATGAAAAGTGCAAACAATGACACCTCTGATTATGGCAATTTTTGGATAGTTCCTAATTTTTGGCCAAACCCACAAAGAACATTTGACAGTTTGGTATGCTTATCATGGCACTCTATGTGGCCACATTTCAGTCAGCTGTAATGCTAATTTAGAAGTTGTAGGATTAGAAATATTAATGCTATTCATCTTTTGTCATACTGAAATTAGGTATTGGTTGTACATATTGAGGTTAGGTGTTAGCTTTAAAGATGGATAATATCTGGATCCTTTTCAAATGACAGCAATTTTTCTGCATTCATTTCCTATTTGCACCTCAAATGTTGGGAAGAACATGAGTGCAGTACTAAGTAATGCTCATGTCTCAAACACAGAATAATCTAGACAACAAAAAAGAAATATTTGTTGACTCACTGAAAGCAGAAGTGCATTATTTTATTTCCTATAACTTAATAAAATATTAATTAAATATTTGTTTAATGAGTAGGCTCATTTGTTTAATGAGACTTTTAAATGGTATAGATAAATATATTGACACATTTTGATTAATATTAATGAAAATAATAATTTCATTAATTGTGTACATAGAGGTAGACATTGTGCTAAATATTAATACTTTCACTATCTAATTTGCAACTTATAAGAAAAGTACTACTATCTTATAACTTTTACAGATGAAGAAACAAGTTTAGAGGGGTTGATCTTTTCTTCAGTTACACATCAGCTAAGTGATATGATTGGAACTTCAACCTAGGGCTGTTTGACATTAAATTATATCCTCTTAACCACAATGAATATTACATTAAAAATTATATTTAATCAGTGCACTTCCTCCTGTTTCATGAAATTATTTTATTCAGAGGAAGAAGGAAGTATTTCTATTCAGTGGAAAAAAGAAGGGGTGAACTAAGCCCCAGACTAGCATCTACATAAAATCTAAGATCTGCCACTAACTTTGTGGGTGACCTTGGAGAAACTACTTATTCTTTGGATATTGGACATCTGAATTAGATGGAAACTCTATGTGAGTATTCAAATTATACTAGGGAAAGAATTTGTGGCCTTTATCAGATTCTCAGAGAGTTCTGCAACTCTAAGATAAAAAATAAGAATGATTAGATTAGAGCATTTCTAGAGTCCTCTCTCTACTCTGAAAGTCTACAATTCTGTATTTCCAAGTTACAAGGCATAAATACAGTGACACTGCCTCCTTACTGACATCTCTACTGGAGCAAGTACGGCCTTGACTGTTTTCTCCTCAAGTACCTGCCTTGTCCAGCTCTATAGTACAACGCTAAACATGTTGCAGAATTTCAAATGTTTCTTAAAAGTACTGATCTGACAAACCAATATTCTCTGTGCAAAACAGGGGACTGGTTTGTAAATGGTTAAGAAACCACATTCTCTTTAGAAGTTTCCCATGGAGAAGTTAAACCTTTGGACAAAGTTAAAAACTAAAATGAAACTGAAAGGCTAAGTGCTTTTTTTTTTTCCATAAAATAAAACCAATCTTATCTGGTTTCTATGGCAGATGTTTCTTTCCTTGGCCATCTCTCGCTCTTGAGTCAAATCATCAGCCCCCAGAAACTGTCAAGAACTGAAGTATGAGGAATGTAGTCAAATAAACTCACATCCTACCTTATACCACACATGAAATAATACAGTTTTCATTCTTAACCAGTTGTTCCCAAATCCATTCTTATTGCCAGATCCCCCATGATAGGAATTGACTGCACCAATTGTTTGTTGTAAGCCAATTCAAATAAGTGACAGGAACCTCTTTACAGAGCAGCTGTCAAAACTTTTCACTGCAGAGCCTAAAACCATCGCCTCAGTGTTCAGGAAGAAAAAGGAAGACATTTAATTCATTGCCTTCACCTAAATAATGACATTGCCTATGTACAGTGGTTAGATGTCATGGCCAGATTCACTTGGCTCTCAACATGGGACAATGAATTAAGTCCTGACTTTCCCTGAACTGGGAAGTTATCATCCTTGACGGCTCAGCAAGCAAAGTATGTTTCTTGACATCATTCCTGAAATCAATCACTAGCAATAGAAGGCCCATTCTTCTAATATGTCATGCTCTGAGAAGGTTGCTTACTGCAGAATTGGCATTCATGCTCAAAAGATGTTCGAATGAAAGCTGAGACCCTCCCATAAATCCTAACAACAATATTGCTATTTAAAAGGCTTCTTTCCTTTAAAAAAAAATTGTTAGGTGTTCCCTTTCAGTAGACAGGAAATGTACTCTGAATTCATGGGATGCACCATCTACACTTCATTCCAAACATACACACACACACATGCAAAGAAAGATAGTAAGAGAAAAAGGTCCAGTATCTAGATCATTAGAGGAGGGATACACTGCTGCTACAGTGATTTTTATAGCACTTCTCTGTTGAGGAAATTAAAAGTGGTTCCCTCCTTCCAAGGCAATTAAACAGATTGGAATTTTCTAGAACAAGATGAACTCACCTATCGTTCTTGTTACATGCAGTGGTAGAGTTTGAGACTGTACTTCTAAAGGCTTGAGATTCCTTAGCTTTTCACCTCTCTTTGGACAATGTTTTGTAACTGATCCTGCATCATTAAAAGCTGCCCTATTCCTGGGAGTCTCTGAGCATCCTGACTGCAGCAATCTACCATCTAGGCAAAAGAAAGTGCTGTCTGCCCCATGGTCCTTCCCTTTCAGGTTTCTAAATGATCCGTCAAGGTCTGTGGACTCAGAGGCCAATGTTGCTTGATGGCTGCTTTCCTGTAAAAGTGGCATTTCCTTTCTGGACCCCACAATGGACATGACCTTTATCTCGTTTTCCTGAGTTAAGTGGCAGTTACAGTATCCCATGGTGTGGTAATTTCTTGCCTCATGAGCACACAGGGATTCATCGAAAGTTCTGCAACAAAGGTTTTCTGATGTGTGTTCATTTGCTTTGCCTTGTTGGAGTTTCCAGTTAAATACAACTAAACCTAGGCAAGTGAGACCAACAGCTCCTGTGACAAATAGAGAGACCATTAAAAGATAACATCATAGAAAGGAACATATAAATCACCAAATGTGCAACCCACAAATATAAAGGTTAATGGCTTAAAGGGCATCAGAATGAGTGGGAAGTCCATCACCATTTCGGAAAATATCAGGCCAGACAGAAGCTATTTTAATTGACATTGTTCTGCTTTCCAATTTGGAGCTCTCTTTATATATATTAAAAATTATAACAACACCATTTGGGATTTCTTTAGTAGAGAAAGAAATAGACTGCAGTTCATTCAAAATAAAATAATTCCTGGTTAAAATTATTTTTCTGCCTATGAAAAAACAGTTTAATTCTTAATTTCCTGCTTTTTATTTTCACAGTTAATAAAAAAATAGCCTAGACACCCTGAAAGCCTCATATACCCTTACCTCTTCCCCCTAAAATTTATATTATCCTATATCTTGTTGCCATATTTTAATCATCCGTAAAGATTTGCCACCTGCCCAGCTCATTGACTTCTCATTAGCAAAAAAGGCCAAACTCTATGGCGTTCAAGATTCAGCACAATCTTGCCATTGCCTCCCTTCCTAGCCTTATTTTTCATTATTGCCCACATTTGAGAATTTCAAACTGTTTAATTCATTTAGCTTGAAACATACTTTTAGCCTTTGCATATGGTCATAATGATGCTTTTAACACCTTCTCCTGTCTCTGATTATTTGTATTTTATCCTTTAAAGTCTAAATCAGTACCTCCAAATTTCTGGATGCTTTTGCTGTTTTTCCCCCATATTGCAATGATCACTCCCTGTTATGAACGGTCATGATAAAATGAATGACATCTAATTTCAGATGTCCTGGTACTATCATTTCAGGTACTATGTAGGCATAGCTTGTCCTCTGAGTAAAACCATAAGGGGTAGTGTTTCTTAAACCAAAGTGCACATTCTCCTCCTCTTATACCTCATTTTCCCTAACTTGAATAATAGCATCTGCAACCATATAAAAGTTCAAGTCAAAGTCTTAGTCATATCCCAAGCACTTATCTATCACAGTTATCTTCTTTGTTTCTTAATATTTATAACAGTATAAGATTGTGTTTACTCATTCATTTTTCCTGATCTCTGTCTGTCTTCCCCTGCTAGAACTAAGCACCATGAGGAAACAGACCTTTTCAGATCTGTTTGTTTAATCTTCCATCCCTAGTGCCCATAACTCTGGTACAAAGAAGGTACTCCAGAAATGTTTGTTACATATTCATAAATAAATAAATGAATTCAGTTTCTGAGTTCTGATAATGAAAGTGCTGGTTTGTCTAACCTTAAAAATCACCAAAATGGCAACCATGAAGATACGGCGTCAATACAGATTGAGCAAGAAGGTCTGCGTTTAAAGTCCACGTCTGCCTGTACTTGCTGTGATTTGGGGCAATTCAGTTCCCTCTTCTGAAGATAAGGACAGTGAGTGGGATAATCCTGGAATACTAGACTCATCAATTGACTGCATCATGCCTGGTTCTCTCTATTAGTGACAAGAAAACATGATACGTTTGAATGTGAAAGAAAATAGAGGGTACAAGGCACAATCATTTCACTTTTTTCTATTACAGATGAAGATTAAGCAAAGAGAACAGCAGTTTTTGGTAAAATTCTCCAACCATTGTATAATTCACCAGATCTTGAAATATTATAAACCTATTTTAATTTATTTAATAACACACTCTCAGAAAGTGCTATAACATATTGAAATAACTTAATCTTTATTAAAGGTACAGATTTTCTTAAACTTGTAGCAAAAATGAGATAATAACCATTTTGTTGCCAGTACTTAGAGTATAGGTTATTTCAAACAAGAATTATGTTTTAATATGCTAAAACTATACAAAATAATAACATTTTTAAACATTCTATATTTCTTCTTTTTTTTTTTTCTGGCAGCACTGATAACTTAGCCTCACGCTTGCTAGGCAAGTACTCTTACTACGTGAGCCATTCCGCAAGCCCTCCATATTTCTTATATGGAACAAGAAAACTCAGCACTCAAATTCTGTACAGACACTTTTCTTGGATGTGTTCTAATATCTCTGAATCTTTTTTCTCCTCCTTTCTTAAAAAGGTATAATTAATACTATTCAGCATTAAGTGATATAATATGGATGATATGCTTACTATAGTGCTTTGACATCGTAGAGTTCAATAAATGGTCATTGTATTGCTTATGATTACTATTTTTGTTAGTCAGCTTTCTGTAGCTGTGACAAAATACCTCAGAAAATCAACTTATATGGAGAAAAAGCTTATTTTGGTTCACAGTTTCAATCCATGATTGGTTGTTTCTATAGGTTTTGGGTCTGTGGCAAGGCAGTACATTATGGCAGGGAATGTATGTAGAGCAAAGCTGGCCACTTCATGGCAGCAAATAAACAAAGAGTAAGAACAAGACTAAGGTCCCATATCCCATTAAAAGGCATGCCCCCAGTGATCTAACTTCTTTTCTCTAGGCTCTACTTCCTAAAGGTTCCAACCCTACCCAATGGCACCATGGGCCCCTGACCAAGCGTTTAGCATATGAGCCTTGAGGGTACATTTGAGATCCAATCCATAACACTGCTGTTGCTATGGTTTAGATTTTGTACTGCTATATTGGTCCTGGAAGACTCAACTAGTAGGAAAAAAATAAATTCCCAAATAAATCATTAAGAGAATATTTTGTATGACATACAGTTGCTAAAGCAAATAAAAAAGTCCTAAATTTTCTTAAAGACACGTATCAGTCAGTGACAGGAGAGTAAGCGAAATCTGATCATAGGATAGACTTTCTCCTCTAATTGTGTCTAATGGTCAGGATGCACTTGCTTCTTACTGCTGATGTTTGAGATTTAGCTACACCCCATTACCACTCAGGTGTGGTCACTTTTCTTTAGGGCAGAAAGCAAAAGAAATTTGCAAGTAGGCTAAACAGGATCTTAAAATGTTTGTGTTTTCATTACCATGACATTGTTTCTACTTTTGAAAAAGTATTGTAACAATCTTTTGAGTTGGGAAAAAATAGATGCAAAAAAAAATGATAATTTCTCACGGAAGCATTAGAAAAATATTCAGCTTCATGGAAGCTTTTCATTTGCCAGGTCACAGAATAGGAAGAGGTGCTAAATAACTACTGATTAGTTTCAAATTCACCAAATATGATTATTTACTTCCTTAGAATTGTGATGACTTAGCTATAGATGAAAAATAAAGTGGACTCATAGACAAAATTATGGTTATATGTCTTTTTCTACAACCTAGAGGTACAAAAATCTCACGATATTTTCACTTCAAAAGGAAGAGCAAATTGATAAAAAAAACTCTACTTTTTTTGATGAAAGATACATTAGTATAGAAATTTTACACTAAAACTCAATCATATTCATAATCATATTAATAATTTATCAGAATATGTCCATATATATTAACTTTTTATAACTTTGACAAAAATCTTTGGAATGTTCCAGAATTTGATTTTATCTCTATACTAGCAAAGAGCTGTTAACTTAGCAAAATATATTTCTGAATATTATATATATATGTTAAAATACAAATAAAAGACATTATATTGAAATATTTCCAAAATAGTATCCAATAGAACACTAATTCAATAAAGTAGTGTATAAGAAAAAAGGAGGGGTGTTCAGGGTTAAATAAGCTTTAGAAATATTCCATATTATATAATCCTTCTAAAGATTCAGAATGTCCATTAGAAAATGCAAGGCTTTCAGAAATGCTGCAGCAAATAAGTCCATTCCACATCACTTAACCTAGCATTGCCCAAACCTATTTGAGTCCATAACTCATCACTTGTCTGTGCATCTGTGCGTATTTTGCTGGAATACTTATTAATTATCCACCAGAACTAGTATTCTAAGAAGCACATTTAAGTAAAAACTGCTTGCTGCCATATCACTTTTGTCATTTATGGCAAATTATTTCTTAGCACATATAATTACTGACATGGTTACATGGCTTTTAAAACAATTTACCTTTCTGGGAAGATTTGGTTTCCCTTTCAAGTGAGTTTGATTACTGATGGTGGTTGTTCTATTGTCTAGACCTGATGCTGGTCTCTATCTATCTTGATTAAAAGTATAACTGTCAGAAATTATAAAGCTCATGTCCAATTAATTCACTGAAAACCTGTTATTGAATAATTATTTATAGCTTGTATTCCAAACACATTTCTTTAGTCCTGGGTGCCATTTGTGGGTCTCTAGTCTTCCAGCTTTGGAGTACTACACACACACACACACACACACACACACACACAAAACTCATTACCCTCCTTACTCACAGGCAGATTTTCACCATTCACTTGAGAACATGGTGAAGCACATACATCAAGTTACTTAACTCAAGAAAACTCAAAGACTTTTGGTCTTCAGCTATTGCCATCACTTTTATCAAGTAAGATGTAATGACAGGCAATGCACTGTTTAAATTTTTTAAATTATTATTTAAAGATTGGAGGGTTGGATATTAAAAATAAACAATATTTCCTTAGTCGACCTGGGTAGGTGTTGGCCAAGCTTATGAAAGAGTTGAATTAACAGAAGTCCTCCAAAATCCTCAAACAAAGGTACATAGAGGTGAAATAACTTTCCCCAGATCACATAGAAAGTAAGAACCAGGATTCAGACCTGGGCAATTTAACTGCAGAACTCATGAACTCCCCTACTGCCCTATTGAAGCCCTATAGATTAAGATGCTTGTGATTGTCATCATCATATCTTCTCATGGCCCTGCAAAGCCTTCTCACTGCTACTGCACCACAGAAAGGCACATATGTGTGAGTGGCTTGAAGAAAAAGTCAATGTTTCATCAGATTTGTAAGCTGTCTCCACGTAGCATAATAAATGCTCCAGTACTCTTTGGTAAATGACTGATGAAATATACATAGATATTATTCCTGCATTACAGAAAGGAAAACTGAAGTCTAAAGGTACCTTACTCATGATTATAATGCTACTTATACCAGTTCTTGAATTCCAGGGCCTTGTCTTCTGTGTTAGATGGCTTTTCTGAAAAAAGGAAATTCTTATGTCCTGTGCCAATTCAGCTAACACCTTTCCACAAAGACTGGCAATCTCTCCCTTCCATAATCTCAGAAAATCTCCCCAGTTTCCTACAAGAGCATCATTTAGTACACTTTGAAAATATGGACAAGAGAAGGGAAAAGAGGCAGGCACTTTTCTTCTTGGCATACCTGCAAAACCAAGGACTGTTATCAGGGCCACATCCTGTCCAGGGAGAGGGGGACGTCCATCCTTTAGAACCAGAGTGAGGTTGGGAGCCTTGGAGTCACAATTGGTCTCAGACAGCCTCAGCATACTCTTCACAGTGGCCATAGCCGGGGTGGACAACTGACAATTTAGATCCTTGGCATTCCTGAGCATGTGAGCAGAAGACTTAATGTAGTTTCTTAAAAAGTGGGCCAGGGAGTGGAGATCGCAAGCGCAGCTCCACTGGTTCTTCTCTAAGCTTAGAAAGCTTAGCTGCTTCAGTGGAGTGAAAACATCCGGCATATGGCCCAACTTGTTCCAGGAAAGGTCCACTTCCTGCAATTGAGGGAGGGGCCGGAAGACATCTTTCTCAATGTAGGAAATAAAATTGTTAGATAAGTCCAGATGCCTGAGACTGTGGAGATCAGTGCCTCCAAAAGAACTGTCTGTGAGGTTAGTGATCTGATTGCCGTCCAGCTGGAGCCAGATCAGGCCCCTGGTATTGTGGAACCAGGCCCCTCTCAAAGTGTGGAGAGCATTATTGCTCAACACCAGCACCTGCAGGCTGTACAGCCTGCTGAAGGTATGATCAGCCAGAGAAGAATTGGAAATGTGGTTGTGCTCTAGCAACAGTGTCTGCAACTTTGTAAGGCCAAACAGGGCATTTTCCTGAACACCCTTGGTACCATTTCTGCTCAGGGAGAGCAGGGAAAGATTAAATAAGAGAGACAGATTTGTGCTCTCTACAGAGGAGAGGTATCCATCGGTGACAATCAGAACCCTGGTGGTCACAGGGGATGCTGTGGGAAAGAAAAGCACAGACTATAGAAGCAGGATAGAAGAGGAGCACAGTGGAAAATGTGGGGAATCAATATTGTCTGAACAATCTCATCATCTGATTAGGAACAATACACAAAATGAAAATGATTCCCTAACATCTAAATTTAAGAGGAAGCTGGCTATTTATCAGAATGATGGATTTTTATATTCTCCCTCACTCTGACATGTTTGTTTGGGAAGCATAAAACCATCTGTTCCTTAAGTTGTCAAATTTAATTCAGAGTTTGGGATTATCCTCATTGATACGATTTTGAAGGTGGGTTTTTTGGGCTTCCTCCCTCTGAGGCTATGTCCTGACCTGTTCCAGCTTTGCTGCTCCATGCAGATTCACATAAGCACCAAGCTTGAATCTGAGCTTCATAAGCAGTTTTCCACTGGCAATGGCAATGTATATTTATGCTGTAAAGTCAATCATCTTTTCTCTCAAACATAAAGGTGTGGGGTGGAGTGGGGAGTGAGAAAGAGCGTTGGTTTCTGCTTTTTTGCTCTAGGCTAAAAGTTGGCAACTTGGTAAGGATCTATATTCTCTCCAGACAACCCGAGGATCTGTCAGTGGGGTTCTCATTACAGTCTGGGCCATCTTGGCCTCCTGTCTTGTATCTGTTCCCTCCAATGAAGTCCATCATGGGATGACAGGTGGTACTAAGGGCTTCCAACTGTTAAATTCCTTCACTATAATCACCTCAGAGCTATCACTGCGCTGTCATTAGAAATCAAAGCGTTTTAACTCAATAAAGATGTATTATAATCAGGAGTTATTGTAACACATCTTTATCATGCTAAAATTGTTTTGACTGCAAATGACAGTGTCATAAGAATGAAGGAGTCCATTGTCCCTGGGAGGTCTACAGGTGATATTAGAACAGTCAGCCATAGGGGAAGCAAATCACAATTCCCTTTGGAAATTCAGACTGCAAAGCTGAAACAAAGAGATAAAAAAATGTAAGAGACAAAGGATTCTCAGAGTGCCTTCTTTTGGAAGAATTGCTTCTCTCCCTACAGCACAAGCAAGCTTACATCAGGATAGTTTTTTTGTTTTTTTTGGCATTTGTTAAAGATTATTTGAATTTTATTAATTCTGGCCAGTTTGGCATTTTGTTCCTTTCATCATTGTTTTTGATAAGAGATGGAGAAATTTTGTTTTCATGGGTCCTTAGTCCTTTTGGGATTTGTCAACTCTGAATGAGCAAGCTATTGTTTCTGTCAATTATTTCTTGTCTGGAAGAAGACAGAAACTACTCACAAGTCATCCATTTGCCTTTCTGTGTTTATGAAATCTAACTTCACACATGTGACATTCTGTGAATGAGGAATATGTAGAGGTATAGCAATGAAGATGAGAAATTTTTGTTCCTTACAGACATCAACTATCTTTGATCACACACAGGCAAAAAAAAATGTAGTGAAGTCAAGAAATCCATTTTAGAGGGTGGGAATTTAGTGTGTTTAAGTGTTTTCAATACTGACTGTGAATATACACACCAATGATCCCTGAAACTTTCTATCTCCTGTCAGAGATGATGATAATGTCTACCTCCTAATTCTCACAGAGTCTTGAGAATTTAGAAATGAAGGAAATTATCTTTGTCCATTCTATCATAACTCAGACTTGTTTCTGAAATTTTACCATTGGCAGAACTTATAGCTTGTTTATCTCTTCTTGTATATCAGGATGTAAATCACATTCTCCTCAAATTTGTTAATAAGGTGTCTTATTAAATTGTTGACTTAGGCAACCAATATGTAATGAATACAGGCAGTGTTTCTTGTTAGCATTTCTACAGCTCATTTACCACCAATAAAAAAAGACCAGACTTTCAAAATGAGATGCACTTTGATAATAATCTGTTTCACTGGTACATCACTTTATCTTACTAATGCTGAACAATTGCAGTTCAGAGCTCTGATTCATTTATATTTCAGCTGGTGGAAGTGTTCAAATCTAAACAAAATATGGGCAAAAATAAAATTAAAGTAATCTAAATTTTCATTTTTTGATGTAGCTAGCCTGAAATGGTCCCCAAAAATATTGACAATAAAAATACATGTTACTTCTGAAGGTCTTAAAAACATACTGGTTGAGACCACCAGGAATAGGAAAATAAAATAATGTTAACAGTCTCTGGTCACTGTAAAAAGAGAAAAAAGGCTGCTTTTTTTTTAAAGGTTGCATTTTTCAGGCTGAGTTCAGAAAACAGTCCATACAATAAAAGGTATGGCAATGAATTTTCCAGGTACACTGAACACTGCCTTTTAGAGTAATTAATTTTATTACCTACTATATAGGTTAGCTGGTGACAGAGGGTTACATCTTTGGCACACACCATACAGGACGCAGGGCAAGCTGCCACCAACCGCAGCACGGTGGCAAAGAGTACAAGCCGTCCACCTGAAAAGAAAGCAGAGGGCAATGCACATCGTAATGCCAGCATTTATTATTCATGGTTGCAGTACATACAGCTCCTGAGGCATTTTTATGATTTCTGCTTTTTAATGAGCACCTTGGTGTTCTCACAAGATGCCAGTTAAATGGCTAGAATCCTTGTTTTATACAGAATTTAGAATGAAATGTTAAAGCATTTGATCATAAATTCAGAGAGCTCACAACTATGTTAGTACAGATTACTAAACAAATTAAGTGACTTTGCAAAACACTTTACAGTTTGTAAGCTTTGACAAATCATTACACTTAGACCTCTTAATTCTACAACCCAATTTAAGGCTAAGCAAACTGAAGTTCAGACTGATTACTAGTCATTCAAAGCCACATAGCTGGTGGTATTTAACTGAGTCTTTTAACTTCAATGTTGGATTCTGTCTGCTATGCAGAAGCTAATATCTAAGGTTCTGTAATCTACATAATTACTGTTGAATTATTTTACTCTTTACAGATTTAAATGCCACACTTAGGAAGAGGGTGTAAAGGAAGATTAAGATCATACCTTTATTTTGTTTTGAATTCAGCTATGTTATTTACTGGCTATAGTGTCTTTGAGAAATTATTTCATTTTTCTTATTTTCTACCTTTTCATGTGTAATAATAAATAAAAATAATAAATCACTACAGTACAGAGTATTGTAAGAGTTAAATGAGATGCTCTATGAATTCAGCAAAGGTTAAATTTTAGCATTATTTTTGTTTTATCAACTCCTCTCACAAAATATTAATACCATTTTAATTTTTGACCAAAGGACCATTAATTTATAATGTATTCCTTGGTTGTTTTTTTTTTTTTTTTTTTGACACTACTGGTGTTTGAACTCAGGACCTTGTGCTTGCAAGGCAGGTACTCTACCACTTGAGTTATACCTGCAGTTCTTTCTGCTTTAGTTATTTTTCAGATAGGGTCTTGAGCTTTTACCTGGGAATAGTCTCAGACTATGGTCCTCTCACCTTGGTCTCCAACATGACTGGGATTACAGGCATGATCCACCATACCTGGTGAAGTTAATTTTTTTAAGCAAAAATATATGAAATAGATTGTAATAAAGCACCCTACCTACGCAGTACGGTAGTCTGCAAACAAAATAAAATGTCAGAAAACATAGAATTATTAATTCTATCATTAGTTCAAAAGTATTCTAAAGCACCTTCAGGATGTAAGGCCCTGCTCATGGAACATAGAGCTATGGACGTAAGTCACTGCCCTCATGGCGTATATATTCATTCTATGGAGAGACATAAATTGTAAATATTATGAACACAGATATTAAGTCATTTGATTCTATGGCATAAAAGAAAGAACAAGAGCTAGCATTAGCTTGGAGGTTCTTAATATGGTAGACCAGGAGGGATTCTCTGATGAATGACCATTGAAGTAGACCTACAGAAGGCAAAGTTCAGTAAGCCTTGGTGGAGAGAATAAATAGCAAGCACAAAGTCCCTGAGGATGTGTTTGGCTCAGCTGGTGTGGCCAGGCTGGAGTGTGCAAGAGGAAAAGTAGTTTAGAGGATTGCAGGGATTGGTTTCTTGTGCCTTAAGAAAGAATACAAGAACTTTGGTTTTTTTATTCAAATGAGATACGAAGTAATTTTTGTGAGTGGCATTACTTGATCTGAAGTACATGCTTAAATGATCACCTTAACTATTGTATTGGGAACATAATTTTAAATAAACAAAGAAGCAGCAAAAAATAGTTATAGTTAGAAGGCAATTGTAGCAATGACATGGTTTTGACCAAGGATGACAGGTAGACAGATTCTAGATTTATTTTATTTTTAAAACATTTTTATTAGTATATGATAGTTTTACAGTCTTCTCTCACTCCCCTTCCTGAAATGGCTTCAACAGGTTTCAATGTTCCATAGTCACACATGAATAGAAAGTACCTCAACCATATTCACCCTCCTTTACCTTTTGTCATTTATCCTCCCCTTCCCCTTAGTACCTTCCCCTTAATATGACCTGTATTACATTCCTGTCATTCATTGCTTATGTGTCTGTTCATTGTTCTGTGTTGCCTTGGTATTTCACCTGCAAATGTATTGTACTTTAATCAGTCAAACCCTCTATTACTCTCTCCCTCCCTCTTTTCCCTTACCCTATATTATCCAACAGTTTTCTGTGTGTTTCATTGTGTCTTGTTTCTACACAGATGTGATATACGTCAATATTTTTCACTCTCTATCATTCTTTTCTTTTTTTCTTCCTTTCTTAGCCTCCTCTAATAGTTCCACTTTTGGAAGCAGGATATATATACATATATGTATATATACATATTGCTTGTATTTCTATTTATATCCGTCTTCCACAAATGAGAGAAAAAATGTGATCTTTCTTTCTGAAACTTACTTCACTTAACATGATGTTCTCTAGCTCCATCCATTTCCTGTGAATGATGAAATTTCATTCTCCTTTATGGCTGAATAATATTCCATTGTATATATGTACCACATTTTCTTAATCCATTTAACCATTCTAGGGCATCTGGGCTGTTTCTATAACTTGGCTATTTTGAATAAAGCTATAATAAACAGCTTTATAATAAACATGGGTGTGTAAGTACCTTTAGTATATGCTGTCTTACATTCCTTTGGATATATGACTAGGAGTAAAGATGAGGGGAAAAGGAACCATTATACATTGTTGGTGGGAATGTAAATAGTTCAACTACAATGAAAGCAGTACAGAGGCTCCTTAAAAAACTAAAAATGGATTTTTTTAAACTTTTAATGCTGCAATTTAATTTAACAAGCCTGAGCTCAAATAACCTGTCTGCTGGCCTATTATAGGTCAACATTTGTAAATAAGCCAATACTTACTCTCAAAACACTTTCTAGCTAATGGTATAGATATGTAAATACCTAGTTATAATCCAAGGAAGAATGTAGTAAGTCTAAAGATGAAAAATTATTTTGTGCAAATACTTCAAGGCTTTAAGATGGATGTGACTAACGAGTTGATTTTACAGAGTACAGTGAATTTCATAAATGGAGAGTAAAAGTTGGATACTTCTAGTCTGAAAAAAAATGGTAAGAACAATGCTTTACTTGGGGGCAGCAAATGCAATCTTAATTCATCTGTTTTAGCCCTACCTACGCTGCTGAGAGTATGCCCCATTCATGTGTTCTGTGGTTAACCAAAGATTTAGGGAGAGTTTACACACAGATTTCAGGGCTTCTTCCTCCAGGATCCACCTCACTCTCTAGTGTCTGTATATGAGAGGCAGGATTTTCAGATGCTGCTAGGATTCCTGTCCCCTGGTATACACACATGCCTAATCTTCTCCTATGCAACCTGTGATTATGACGAGATATTACTTCCATGAGTCTATCATCACATGGCAAAAGAAGAGTGTCCTAGGTAAAGTTGACCTAATCAGGTGAGCCTTTATCTAGAGAGAATGTTCTCCAGCTGGTCACAGAGGAAATAGTCTGAGACACACACACTCTTGCTAGCAGGAAAACAATAAACAGCCATGTTGTGAACTGCCTATGGGAGGGTGCATATGGCAAGGAACTGTGGTCATCCTCTAAAAGTTGAGGGTGATCTTTAGATAAAACTTAGCAAGAAAACACGTACATGAGTCATACAATCACAAGAAAATGAGTTCTGCCAACAATCAGTGGTCTTGAAAGAGACCCTTGAACCTCAAATGAGAGTCACAGTGCCAGCTGACACCTTGATTTTGGGGTGATGAGACTTTGAGCAGAGGACTCAGCTAATCTTTAGTGGATTCCTGACCCACAGAAACTGTAAGATGAAAAAAGGCATTATCATAAACCATGAAATTGGGGGTCATTTTTTATACAACACTAGCTATTATACTCTGGTTGTCCTGAATTCTGTCCTCTATTTCTTCAGGCAAGCAAACTATCAGAATTTTAATTATTTCCTAAGAAGTGGTCTATTCTTAGACTAAATGCTATTTAGAAAAAAAAATGGGAAACTTACTCCATGTCTTTTCTTTTTTCTAAGTTATTCCCCTCCAAAATCCACCTAATTTATTCACTCTCCAGTGTCTTTCACATATTGTCCAGAGTTTACAGGTGTTATCTGTGAGAGAGTTGATATAAGCTACTCAACCATTTGGACTCTGGATACATTTTGAAGATAAGATCAATGTGATTTGCTGGTGGTGATGAAAATATGGTAAAGAGAGAAGTCAAAACATCATTCTATGCTTTGGGGTCTCTGTTAATAGAAGGATACACTTGCTGTTTATTGAAATAGGAAAGACTGTAAATGCGTTTGATTGTATGTGTGTTTAGAGTTCAGGAGTACCAGTCAAAAGTCAGAAATCTGAGAGCTGATTTTTAAAGGCATGAGGCTGAATTAATTCCTCAACAAATTAATTCTTGATAAGAGTAAAGAGACTCTGATACTAAGTCCTGGGACAATTCAAAATTTAAGGAGGAGAGATGGAACCAAAAGTTGAGGCTAAGAAGCCAAACAGAGAGGAAAAAAAAAAAAAAAAACACTGAGAAAATGATGGCCTTAAAGACAATTAGAAAAAGAATAAACTGTTTCAGTTACAGAGGAATGATTGCTTATTTAATGCTATCCCAAGTGAGATGGGCATATAAACTAAACATTAAATTTAGTAATGATGAGGTCTTTGGACCTGTAATAAGAAAAGTTTTGCAGAATGTTGTAGGAGAAAGCTTGTTTGGGTAGAGGGATTGGGAAGAAGGGAATTAGAGACAGCAAATTTAGGAAACTCTATAGAGCACTTTTGGGATAAAGGTAACGGAGAAGTGGAGTAGTATGTTCAATGTTGAGAAAGAGTCCACACACAAGTTCTATTTTGTTGTTTGTTTTTAAAATGAGAGACTATATAGTATTTCTGTATGGTAGTCAGAATTAAGCAGTAGAGAGAAAATATCATCTATGCAAAAATAGAAGGGAGAACTATTGCCGGGGTACACAGCAATATGAGTTGATCTCATATAGAAGCAGACAAAGTTCATCTGTAGGAACAAAAGGGAAGTCAGATTATGTATGTTTAGACACAGGTAAGGTGGTAAGTGTAGCAGTAGAAGCTAGAGGTTTGAGGAGAGATGACAAGGTACAAAATAGACATCTGGGTTATAGGCAAGTGAGTGGGTTGAAAATATGTAATAGGCTCTCTGGGCAATACCAAAGGCCCATTTAGGGTGATAGGGTGATGATTTTTAAGTAAAACTAACTAAGACCAATTTAATCAAGTTTGGAGTTTTTTCAGTAGTGTATAAAATTTAAGAGAGGGCCAGGGAGTTTAGATTGTATAGAAAGGAGAGATAATGGGAAATAATTGCCAATGAAATCTAAAGTAGGTAACTGGAAAGTGAGATGACAGTAAAAACTTGATGAGATGAGTAATAGAGGGAATGAGGGATTACATAGGTAGGTAGGTAAGTAGGTAGATAGAAAGATGATCGCTAGATAGATACAGATAGATGATAGATAGATAGATAGATAGATAGATAGATAGATAGATAGATAGATAGATAGAAAGAAAGAATATCTTAGGGCAGATTTGAAAGTATTCACAATAGAAAGTTTCTCTTCTTTTTTTAAGTGGTAAAATGGACTTGGATGTACCACTGTGGTACACAGTTGTTGGAGTCAAGTTTCTAAACATGAGCTGGAAAGGAAGGAGTCAGAGCCCATAGTGTCTGATAGAGACTAGGAAGGGGGAGAACATGAGGGCTCTGCAGGCCTTGGTAGTGACTGAGTAGTGACTTTGTAGGGACTAGGATACAACTCCAGAACTGAGTGCTACATGAGGAAGGAAGACACACTCATTGGAGAAGAATGGCAAAAGAACCCAAGGATCATTCTATTGCATGAATAATAAAAGCACAGAATAGTCTGAGAGACCATGACAGTGAGCCAGTTGTTAAAACTTTCAAAGAATGAGGGACAGTATCTCAGTGGAATATGCTGACAAGGGGAAAAACCATCTGGAAGTAGCAGTAACAGCAAGGAAGGCACAGTCCCTTGCTTACCCCACCTCCATCCCCAACAACTGAGAGGTGCAAGGAGTATGCCAGAGAAAACATCTTCCATTTAAGAAGGCTCTGGGGAGAAGCATTGTCCTCAGGGAGGGCTAGATATTAAGCGGGAAAACATCCTACTAAGAATCTAAATTAATTGGATACAGTGTCTGAATGTTAAATTGGGTTCACTGCCTCCTGGCAGTGAAAATTTGACAAAGGAAGACAAAGAAGAGATATAATTTCTTCAAAAGAAAACAACATTTTCTAAAATTCCAAGAAGTTTTCCTGCAGAGACATAACTTTTATATCCCTTGCAACTGGAGCAGAACTTGAAATATAATCAGAATACAATAAATGTTTAACCAAACATCTATGGTACTGAGGTTCATACTGGCCAATATCTTTAATTGCAGTTTATGAAGATAAAAACTCTAAAACAAGGCATCATCATGCAGTTTCTATCTTGATCTTGGTTTTAAATCTGAGATGTCTAATTATGAAGCTAATTGTAAAATTACTTTTAGCAATTCTTTTCCTGCAGACACATGTGCAGTATAAGGCACTGAAATAGTTAATAGTTTTTAGTATTCACTTTTATTATTTCATTTCAAAGAAGAAAACCTGCAAAGCTAATTAAAGCTTTCCCACTATTTCATTATCTGAATGTAGTTGCAAATTCTGACTTAAAACTCTTATCAGAAGAAGACTCAGCTCCCGCCATGAAGAGCAAATGAACATTCAATTAACACTTCAATACAAGTGTATTTTAAATAAAAAATATACTTTATTGTTAATCTCATTCTTTACAAATGCAAATACCCAAACTTTAAAATCCAAAGCGTTTCTTCCCTTTTATTCTTAATGGGGGTAAAAAATCTTTTCTTTATTTACAGAGAAGACCAGAGTTTTCTGAAGTTGTTACAAAGTTGGAGGAGTGTCTCTGCAACATTGAGGTAAGAGCTTTACCTTTTGAAATATGTCTGTTATATAACTGCGAATATCCAATGATGTCAAGGAATGCAGGTGAGATGGCACTTATGAAAAGTTACTGTGAACCCCATAACTCCATTAGTTCTTACTCTATTCATTAAACCCCCATAGCAGAACAGCACTGACTCCCTCCATAGGGGTAAATTCAGAGTGAATTTAGCTGGTTCCAATAATCAGACAAGCAAATACTTGCAGTCATGCTCGACTTAAAAAGTGATATGTAAAAATTTGAAAGTATAACAAATACATTAGATTTTACTCCACTGTCCATTTCTTTTGAACAAGAAAGAGAAAACTACCACTAAATAATGCATTTCTTTCACACCACACATATGTTACATAAAGTGGTCTATCAGGCTAATGGAATTTGCATCTCTTAATATCAAGGAGCTATTTGCTTTCATTTTCTCTATAATTGCCTTAATTTGCTATACATCTGGTCAGGGTATAGCATTTGAAAATAGGCAAAGGAACACTAATTTAAAAACAGTACGTTCTTAAATGAGCAAGAGGAAGGGGATAAGACATCACACATACACCTACATCTGAAGGGAAGAGACAAACATGGGGGAAAGAGGATCAGCCTGAGATTATACAAAAAAAATCTCAAAGTGGAACCACCCAGAAAAGTTCTCCTTCCTTAAAGGAGAACTCAGCTTGGTCATTGGAATCTGGCTTAGTAGGAAAGAGGTACAGGTCTGCAGGTATAGCTTGCAGTGAGTGTCTGTTTCATGACTCCACTGAAACTTCTAAAGAGGAAGCCTTTCTGGTAGAAGGAGGCTTCAGTCCTCATACATAAAACCTCTCTGCCCTTCTCTTTGGTTCTGAAACATAGGAAAGGGGAAGAACAGTAGTAGATTGGATGAGTCTTCAGCAGCCCCATATGGACAGAACATCTTCCAGAGGTCTTGGATGCTAAGAGATAATCTTCAATCCTTGAGTTCCAAGTATCCTCTCATTTGAATTTTTGTGTTTAACTAGATAAGG
Source organism: Castor canadensis (assembly GCF_047511655.1). NCBI lineage: Eukaryota > Metazoa > Chordata > Mammalia > Rodentia > Castoridae > Castor > Castor canadensis. The sequence continues at coordinate 100,701,266 of NC_133392.1, read as the reverse complement.
CTGCTCGAAGCCTGGGAGCAAGCTGGGACATATCCCGTAAGATGGGAGGAGACAGGTAATTCTAGAAACAGAGAGAAGATCACTAAGATCTGTTAGACTAGCTTATCTTGTTATATTGATCATGCCTCTTGGTAAACTCTTCCCCCCAGGAGATATGAAGAGGCTATGTGCAAGGAAAGTTTTCAGGACTGGGTAGCACAAATTAATGGACCAGAGTCGACAGAAAGGGTCTTGAGTTGTGGCGTTCCCTAAGACTTGGTCCTCTCCACTCTTCAACTTTTCCGTCAGTGGCTTATACGAAGGTCAATAGAAAACTGAACATCGTATTTGCAAATATAATGAAGACAAAAGGGACAAATAATATTTGAAAGCAGGACTCTAGAAAATCTTGGAGGATGAATTAACAGGGCATGTCTCATGAGAATAAATTTCACAAGAATAATTCTGCCCCAGACCCAGAGAAACAATAAAAGTATGAAATGGGAGCAGTGTATTTTAGGAGCACCATGAATGTTAGTAGGGAGTTAGAATATGAAGTGGCCATCCTGCCACAGAATAAAGGATATGATCATTCTTATTCTGAGTTGACCAAACAAGATGGTATCCTATTGCATCCTTAATCTTTTCAAAGATGAAAAGAAGGACACACATTTTAGTGGAAAGAGATCAGAATAGTGAAGTTGAAAAATCATGTAATATGAGAACCAATTAAGAGAATCAGGGATACTTATCACAGAGAAGAGAACAGCTGTTTTTAAACCTCTGAATAACTATCATTTGGAAAAGAGCTTGGTCTGGTTCTCTTTGGGAAAACACTAGCCAGTCATTACAGCATCCTTCACCTCATAAAATGGATGTATTATTGGAAAAATGTGTAAGTCCATTTTATGTCAAGGGAATAATTTTAGCTACAATTGAAAGGCATTCTATCATGAATCTTATTGCCATAGTAAAGATTGTGGAGAATCTTTTGATTATTGAATAATAACCTTCTAAATATTTATTTGATGAGTCTGATTTTGGCCTACCATGTTTTTGGAAAGATGGAGATATGTTTAATAACCATCTCTCAAAATAGAACTGGGTCAAAATGTAAGTGAAGCTAGCCAAGTGTCGCCATCAGAAACTGAAAAGAAAAGCCAGAAGCAAGCTGGGGTGAATAGAAATTAAAATATGAGAAATTCTGGAATAGAAAACTAAAATCAAATCCATATTCTATTTGATGCTTTTATGCCTGTTAGATTTATTAAATGATGTAGTAAGCATTTCCTTTGCTCAGCTGATGTTTACAACATCAAGTAATAGCAGTGGATCACCCTCACCTTCCTCTTCTTCTGATTGCCTGGTGGGCCGTGGAGGGCCAGGCCGGAGCCACGTGGCAGCGTTAAGGAGTCGTTTTGAGTTGGAATATGCTCTAAATTCAAGGTCTTATGCTTCCTGGCCCCAAAGGTAAGTGGTAATCTACGCAACAGTCTCATGGCTGAGTTAGATTTCAGAATCTCATCAAGAGAGTCACCTGATTTGATTATTGTCAACAGGGGATTGACCACTCCACTGGAAAACATTAGAGAGGAGTTTTGAGTTCATTTTTGTTGCAATATCATGACCAAAATTAGAAATTCTATACTTTGTTGTCTTGGATTCTCTAACTTGCATGTAATAGCAACTAAGTCTAGCATAAGAAATTGCTATTTTAAAGCACCAAAGGCGTTTATAGAATGTATTCCAGGATGATCTTATGGAATCTGAAGAATTCTTATGTGAGGGCCAGGAATCACTTTGGGGATAGGATCATCAAAAGTTCAGAGTTGTAAGAACTATTATAACCCAGCTGTTCATCTCAAAGGAATATACCCAAAAAATTGAAAACAGGTATAAAAACAAGTTACATATATTCAAATGTTTACAGTAACATTATTCACAATAGCTAAAAGTGGAAACAACTCAAATTTCTATCTAAGGAAGAAGAGATAAACAAAATATGATATTCATACAGTGAAATATCATTCAGTCCCGAAAAGGAAATAAGTACTAATTTATGCAACATGGATGAACCTTAAAAATACGCAAGCAAAACCAGACACAAAGGTCATATATTATGGGATCCTATTTACATGAGTATCCAGAATAGAATAGATGTGTAAGTCAATTTGGCCTTCCACAAAAAATACCATAGAATGGGTGGCTTAAATAGCAGAAATGCATTTTCTCTCAGTTCTGGAAGTAGGAGTCTGAGATCAAAGTGCCAGCATATTGGGTTCTGGTAGCAGCTCTTTTTCTGGCTTACAGAAGCATGCCTTCTCTCTGTTTTCACATGGGAGCAAAAAGTCTCTGGTATATCTTCATTTGAATCACTGACTCAAGGCTCTACCCTTATAATCCTGTCTAACCTTAGTTACCTCCCTAAAAACCCTTTTTCCATGCAATCACATGATATGTTTGGCGTTTCAATATATAAATTTGAGCAGAGGTACATTCAGTTCATGGTAATCAGTAGAACTATAAAAACAAAGAAAATAGATATTGCCAGAGGTTGAGGGGAGGGACAAATTGATGGAATTTTTTAATGGATATTGGGTTTTATTTTTGATGATGAAAATGTTTGGGAATTAGATAGCTGCAAAACGTTATAAATGCACTAAATGCCACTGAATTTATGTTATGCAAATTTTACCTATCCATTGCTTTCATTTTCATTATTAAAAGCAAAAACAAAGCAAAGGGGTAACTCAGATAAAGAGAAAATATAGTTCAGCATTTCACCATTGTGACCCCTTCCATTTATATGCCCCAGCTCCCCATAGGCAGTCTTTTTGTTCTCTCAACTTAATTGTAAACTTTCAAGGAAAGCAATGTCAGTGATCTATTGCCACAATTCTGTATAATAGCTCATCCCCAAACTCAGGGATATATAGCTATAAACATTGATTTCCAGCTCATGTGTCTGTGGGCTGATTTGGGGTGAGCTTAGATCTGAGCAGCAGACTGTTCCTAGGTCTGATCCACATGTCTCTCACTCTCCCTGGATAAACACGTATAAGAACATACTACCTGTACCATGTTCTTCTCACAGAAAGGCCAGGAATTTCATATGGACTTTTAAAAGCCTTTACTCAGGTTTCATCCTCTGACATTTCATTGGCAATTCACATTTAAGTCTCAAATGTCAATAAGGAGAAAAAATACACTTGATCTCTAGTGAAAAGGTCTTAAAGTCACACAGTAAAGTGCATAGATACAGGAATCATATAATAATAGATATAAGAATAACATAAGAGCTGGGGATGTAGCTCAGTGGTTAAGTGTTTGCCTAGCATGCACAAGACCATGGGTTGTATCCCCTGTACCACAAAAACTACAATTATTAATGGATAAAAGGATGAGCTAATATTTCATAGTGAATGAAATGCTATCTATAATGAAAGAGAATGTGACTGACCCTTTATGGATTATTCATCCCCAAATCCATCTCTGGTCTAAGTATATGTGATTGTAGTCACATTTCATGAATATAACCAAGGCTGTTAAGGGCCCCTGTTCTAGATTGGCATCTGAGAAGGCAATAAGTATGAGCTTGGTGGAGAGCCTAGAATGGGTATCCAGCAACCCCTGGCTGACCAAACTCCTCTCCTTCTACATGAGTTTCAGAGCATTTACGTGTGGTCCCATTACACATGTGCACTTACACACATCCTTGCTCTTTCTCGCACCCCATTATCAGAATAAAGCTTCTTACTCTGTTCAAGCTGGGGAAAGATTATCTGGAATTTGTAAGCATCTTCTACTATCTACAAATTGCAGGTACAGCTATGAAGAAATGGGGATCTGAATCACGAAAGCTGTAATTTATAGAATGTCATGAGATTAAGTTTCAGTAGGTTTGATTGATAACCAAGCAAACTGGACACATTCTTTATTGGATTTCAGCCTCCAACATAATTTCATAAGGGGCCCATAGGCCAAGATTAGATTAGCTTTGGTCTTCTAGTCCCATTTGTTCTTCTTATTCTCTACTTGTGATTTTTATAATTCTCTGAACAGTCAGATCTTTATTTTAAAGCACAGTCACCTGAGGTTTGTCCACTTGAGACAGAAGATGAGAGGATGAGCTGTGGAACAGACAGATCTGAGGTTCAGTCTTTGCTGTGCCATTTACCAGTTCAGTGACTTTGGTCAAGCCATTCAAGTCCCATTTGTAAAGTACAGATAATAATACTAGTTCTTAGGATTTTTATAAAGGAGAGGCACTATTGTCAGTGTAGTGACAGTGAGTGATTGAAAGATATAAGCAGACTCAAGCAATGAATACAGTTCTGCTTTTGCAGATGAATCACAAAGTTTTCCATACATAGATAGCTACACAGAATGGGAAGTGCCATAGCACTCCCAGTTGGTTGAGTTGTAGGTGGGTAGAGGCAACACAGTTTCTCTGGCCTTCAAGAACCTACAGAGATATACCACCACTAATAAAAGTGCCTGAACTGAGTGCAAACCCCCTCGTATTTTTTGAGCTGCTCCCTTTGATATTCTCACAAGTTTTTATAGCTTTCTGGCCTTCATGATTGTTACTGAACTCTGGTAACTGTCTGTGTGCTACATGCAGGTTTCTCTGAATAACCTAGCACATCTCTGGAGTAGGTGCTCTGAGGGTGAATTGAAGGTTAGTTTGTTGGTGGTACCATCCATCTAGCAAGCTCAGCCTTTGAGTTCTTTGAAATCAATAACAAGAATAGGTATTTAACTAAACTATAAAATGGATCAAGATAGGAATCATGTCTTTTTTATTCATTATTAAATTCAAGTATCTAGCAGTGTGATTGGCATAAGGTCAATAAGTAATAAATATTTGTATAAATATATAAAGAACAAAGATTTGGATAAGCTGCCTGAATATAAGATAATTATTAGTATGTAGCATAGTTAGTGAACAGGTTTTAAACTATTTTCTCAATTTTTACCATTTAAATAGCTGTTATTACTGAACATCTACTACATGCTAGGCACTATTTTAAATACATTGACTAGTCATCTAATTAAGCTTTAAAAGGAAGATTATCCAATTTTTATAGATGAAGAAACAGGCTCAGAAAAGGTAAGTGACCAAGTAGTAGGCAGAGCTGGAGTCTTACCCAGGACTCCTCTGTGGCTTATGAATTTCTGTAACACAGGAGGTGACATGTTCTAGAAACTTGGTATATATCTTGCCAGTACTTGTACTTGCTGGCTTTCTTCCACTTTGTTCTGGAAGCTGATCAAGGAATGAATTCAGCTATTCCTTGCTAGCCTGCCTTTCGGCCAGTATATATGAAGGCAGAGGAAGTAAAAGCAGCAATCAAAACGCCAAGGGATACAGGAATTGATGGACAAAGTCCAGCCAGGCCAAGAGTTGAAAAGTCTATGAGACAATGTTTCTAAACCTTGACTGCATGTTAGAATCACCTGGGGATCTTTTACAAGTACCTGTACGCAGTACCAATTAGACCAAAGACTGGGGGAGAGAGGAGCACCAAGGCATCAGAAAGTTTTAAAGTTACCCAAGTGATTGAAATATACAACCAGGTCTGAGAAGTATAGTACAATGTTGGCCTGGAGCCACTCTGTGGGAAGGAAATGCAACTGATGGGAAAAATGGAGGAGAAAAATCAGAGCACAGGAGAAACAGCAGCAGTGACCAAAGAGGTTATCATGGTCTCTCCCATAAGTCCTTGCAATGTACAGGTTAATTCTGATCATTGGGCTTCCTAACTAACTCATTCAGATGACACAATAAAGTATAATTTTTGTACGCCATTAGGACTTTTAAAAATGGGTGCAAAGTTTGATCTGTAGTCCTACTAATGTACGGACCTTTATTTATTTCTCAATTTCTGGTTAAGTTTACAGCACGTAGACTGGAATTTTGTAACATTTGAGTTGATGAGCGTTTTAGTTGTGTGTTTGCATATTTGTTTCAAATGATCATTATTTTCCTTCATAAAATGAATTTCAGGGTGGGAAACTGTGCCAGATAGTGAGTAGAAATTCACTAATTCTGACTGAAATCACAAATTGATAAAATCTGAGATTGAAGAAGGCATTCTTGATGTTCCATCTCTTAAAATATTTCAAGTCTTTAGATATTGTTGGAAAATGAAGCATGTGGCACTGGCTTCTCCCACAGGGTATGAAAGCTCCCGTCTTGTACATGGATTACATCATGTAAATTTAGAAATGACAAAGTGATACATAACCTTTCAGATGCGAGAACCAATTAGTGTTTATGTGGAACTGGGCTCTAAGAATAGAATTATGACCTAGTTAGCCGTCCAGGAGAAGAAAACGAGGAATCCAGAGTTTGGAACTGTAAAACAGATACATTTGGAATTAATGGTTCACACTATAAAAGGGTCTATCAAAGGGTTCCTTTAAATAGAAAACTCGCCTAGTGCACTTAAAATGCATTTCAGTTTATAAAAATTGAATATAACTTATAAAATCTGAATTCACACGTAGTTTTTCTGGAGCATAGCAGTTGTATAAGATGAGAGTTCCATGAAACTGATGTACCTAGAAATAATGAAGAAATGAGAATGGGAAGGTGCACTTGCTGTTGGCGTTCAGGATGTTTATTACCAAACAGTGTTCAAGTTTCCTTCTCATCACAAGTCAAGTTCTCTCCTCTTTAATCTATACCACCTCTCCTGAATGCTTCTTTGTACTGAAACTTCCCTCAGGATCCTCAACTATTTCTTTGTTTTCCACTTTCTTCACCTCCAATTTCTTCCCTATGTTATTCTCCTCCAATCAACATTTTCAACACCATGCTCATGACCTCCTTAAATTCTCTCACCTTGTTTTTCTCTTCTCCATGGGTTTCCTTATGATTTTATGCAGTTTTCTGGGTCCAATCCCCCACTCTCACTCATACACACATACACACAGTTTACCAGCAGCCCATATTTCCAAACTTGATGTCTGCTTCTGCTTTTTCAGCATAATGTCTTTAACATCTCTCCTGTTCCAGCTTCTCCATGCCTTCTCCTATTTAACCCCTGCAGCCAGCATATTCTTCCTTATGTAGAACCCCATTATTCTCTGCATTAAAATCTTTAATAATTCTCCATTGCCTTCAAGTTGGAGTGACTTATCTCATCCTGGAGTCTAACGACATCAATAATTCACATTTCCATCATGTTCCAGTGTTCTGAACAGAGTGACACTGTCACTGTCACTCTCCCTTTTCTCAAAAAAGCATTCTAGGTTTAGGGAACTGTATCAGGTGTTTTTGAGTAGTCCTGATGACTAAAGAGGTGCTATTGACATTTAGTGGAATAGGGCCTTGATACTGAACTTTCTGCAATGTTTTGGACAATCTTACAAAATACAAAATGTCCGTGTCATTCCTGGAGATGCACACCATGAACAAAGTTGAAGGTCCTCTATATCCCACAGAAATGGCTTGTTTAGCCTACTGTCAATCTGTCACCTTACTCTGTGTTTTAACCTTGACTGTCCCCCCAATCTTGTCATTTGTCTGTTTCTTTGCTTGCTTTAGTTATTTTTCAGAGGCATTGCCTAAGGCCAGCTTCCTACAATCTTCCCAATCTCTATCTGCTGAGTATTTGGAATTATAGACCTGAGACACCATATTCAGTTTCTTGTCAAATAGTACTCAGCCTTCAATAAATATCTCCATCAGAGGATGCCTTTTCTGAGACTGTCTCATTCTCACATGTGGTTTACCAATGGTCCCAAGAGCTTGGAATCTTTATGAATTTACATTATTTCATCTTACAATTATGTGCTTATTTCCCATTGGCTCATAAATAATTTAAAGAGAGAAATTTTCTTTGCTTCTTGTTTAGGTGCCTTCAATAGTTCATTTATAATTTAACTGTACGTGATGAATATTAAATATTTTTATTTATAGTAAATTAGAGGAATCATTAGACTACAAATACAATGCTTTGTATTTCTTCAATATAGGTGAGTAAAACTCTGGCATTCGAAATTTTTGACCTATACATTCTAGTGACATTTAAATGTGTTCTTGTCCAAAAATTAATGAACCACTATATATTGAAACATTTTTCTACCTTACACCCTCCTTTTAGAGCATTAATGCCCACTTATTTCCTTTTAATAAAGGATGTGTTACAGAAAAAGTGTCTGCCATATTCACTCCATTTTGTTTTTTGCTATTTCTTTTTTTTAAAATTGCTTAGAATTGAGGAAGTTAAGAAAGGTTTCACTGAAGAGTTAGGATGATGGTGATAAGTCCGAGTATAAAAAGAAGAGAATGCAATCTTGAAATAATAATTATGAGATCATCTTTGTTTTCTTTTTCCCTTGCTTCCTAAAAAGATCTGTGATGAGAATTCTTTCATATATTAAGGATCTAGATGTGGGTAAGTCTGCTTTTTGGTTCCTTCTGTTCCATTAAGATATTTGTCTATCTCTGTGTTGATGGTCAATAATGTTCATTACTATATCATTATTAAAAGTCATGATTTCTGATAAAATATCTAATTTTTGTTACTCTTGATAATTCTTGACTCCTTACTCTTCCATATAAATTTTATAATCAATATGAATTTTCCATAGACAAAAATAAGATTTTGATTATAGAAAAATGAACTTATAGATCAATATGGAAAGATCTGACATCTTTATGATATCGAGTCATTTTTAGCATTAGCATAGTACATTTTTGCATTTATTTAGTTGTTCCTTAATATCTTTTATTAAAAGTTTATGATTTTTTTTGGCTGCACTACTTTCAAAAGAAACAAACTTCTTAGACCATTGTGGTTACAAATCATTCTCTCCTAAATTATATAAAATTTCTATATTTTATTTTTCAAGATTTTAGTTTCATCATGATTTTTAAATTCACATTTAGTTATTATTTATTGTTCTATAAAGCTGTGGTTTCTTTAGGCTTACCCAAACTTCGTGATTCATTGATCATTGTGCTTACATTTCAGACCTTTCTCCTCTGATGATTTTCCTTTTCCTCAAGTCCACCTTAAAATTGGTTCAGTATTATTCTGTTAAAAGAAAACATATGAGAATGCTTTTATTTTCCTTCTTTCTTGAAAGATAGTTAGTGAATAGAGGATGTTAGGTTTTCCTTATTTTTTCATATATCTTCAAAATGCTCTCCACATGTTTCTGACTTTCCTTGTTTCTTTTAAAGTTTCATCTATTAATCTTTTTGTCATTTCTCTTGTTTTCAGTCTTCCCTTTCTAACTGCTTTTAAAACTTCTTGTCTTTGGAGAAGATGTTTAGCAACACTGTGTATATCCATACATTTATTATTATTTATCTCATTGGGAATTTGTTGGGCTTCCAGAAACTAAGGATTTTCATCTTTCACAAATTCTGGTTAAATCTCAACCACTATTTCTGCTAATATTTCTTTACTTCTTCTTTATTCTCTCTTTCAAAAATCTACTTAGATATATTTTAAAGCTCCTCACTGTATTTTCCACATTTTTCAATCACAGCGTGTGTGTGTATGTGTGTGTGTATATGAGTGTGTGTGAATCAGGAGGAATATTTGCAACCACAGTTTTCTAACATATTTGTTTAATTTGAGAGTGAAACAAATATTATATATATAATATATTATATATATATTACATATGCAAATATATATTTCTACCTTTTGTCTTTTCTGCTTTCTGGTCAATTTTTTTAGATCTATCTTCACTTACTTTCACAGTAACTGAATCTGATGTTCATTGCATTTTGAATTCATTTCCAATTTCTTTCCATTCTAGAAGTTGTTTCCTTTTAATTTTTTTTTATCATAGTATGGTTGTACTGGGGACACAGTTAACATTTATAAAAGTTCTTGCAATATAACATAGTTAAATTCACCCCTTCATTAGAAGTTGTATTTTTTTCCAATTTAGTTAGTAGGCTTTGAAAAATTTGTGATCCTTCTATGTACTTTTATATCTTTTCTTTGTTTAAACACATTTATTTTATATTCTATACCTATGTTCTAATCTGCAGTCTATATAAGTCTAATTATGTAGCTTTTGCTTCTGTGGACTTTTGTTCCTGGTGCCTGACTCAGTCATGCATTTAGAATTTTTGCTTCTATTATGATCTCCTATTCCTTGGGCCTTTATCTCTATTTTTTCTTTTAGCCCTTATTATGTGCAGGCTGGCTTAAAGATGATCTGCTTTTTCTCTTGTTGATCATAAAGGAATGCTAATTCCCAAGATCACGGTAACAATTCAATTTAGATTTTTCAATTAAAAATGTACAATAATTCTGTTTTAAATTTGCTTGTGGATTGGACTTCTCAAGGCTATATTTCTTTTGTTAAACTTTTTAATTTTTTTCTCTTTTTTCCTGTTTATTCATATATTCATATGTACATACTTTGTTTGGGTATTTCTCCCAAACATTTCTCCCCCCTGCCCCTTCCCCGTTCCCTCCCTCTCTCCCTTGTCACAAATTTTGTTGAAGTGAAGACATAGGCAATAAGAAGAAAGACAAAGCATTTTTGCTAGTTGAGAGAAGGATAGCTATACAGAGAGATTCCTAGCATTGCTTCCATGCACAAGTGTATTACAACCCGAACTGATTCATCTCTACCTGACCTCTTCACTACTTCCCAGTCACCTTCCCATATTGATCTCTATCACTTTAAGGTTACTGTATTAGCTCCTCTGCAGTGGGGACATCAAACACTTTCAAATTTTGGGTTTCCTACCTATCCCCATTCCTTCTGTATGTGCTCTCCCTTTAGCGTGTGACCCAAATCCAACCACATTACTGCATTTGCCCTAGATCTAAAGTCTGCATATTAGGGAGAACATACGATTTTTGGTCTTCTGAGCTTGTCTAACCTCGCTCAGGATGATGTTTTCGAGTTCCATCCGTTTACTTGCGAATGATAAGATTTCATTCTTCATTAATTTAGAAGGTAACATACAAGTACAGGAAATCAATGCGAGTCAACTCCCTGTATAGCTATCCTTATCTCAACTAGCAAAAACCCTTGGCCCTTCCTATTATTGCTTATACTCTCTCTTCAACAAATAGTTTCTGCTGGGTAACGACAGGGTGGGGGGAAGAGGGAGGGAGGAGGGTGAGGGAAGGGGTGGGGGAAGGGGGGAGAAATGACCCAAACATTGTATGCACATATGAACAAAATAAAAATTTTTTAAAAAAAGATTTCATTCTTCTTCATGGCTAAGTAAAATTCCATTGTGTGTAAATACCACATTTTCTTAATCCATTGGTCAGTAGTGGGGCATCTTGGCTGTTTCCATAACTTGGCTACTGTGAATAGTGCTGAAATAAACATGAATATGCAGGTGCCTCTGGAGTAACCTGAGTCTCATTTCTTGGGGTATATTCCCAGGAGTGGGATTGCTGGATTGTATGGCAGATCAATGTTTAATTTTTTAAGAAGCCTCCATATTGTTTTCCAGAGTGGTTGCACTAGCTTTCATTCCCACCAGCAGTGTATGAGGGTTCCTTTTTCCCCACATCCTCACCAACACCTGTTGTTGGTGGTGTTTTTGATGATGGCTATTCTAACAGGGGTGAGGTGGAATCTTAGTGTTGTTTTGATTTGCACTTCATGGCCAGAGATGGTGAACATTTTATTCATGTGTTTTTTGGCCATTTAAATTTCTTCTTTTGATAAAGTTCTGTTTAGTTCTTTATTGGTTCATTGATTTTGGGAGAGTTTAGTTTTTTTGAGTTCCCTGTATATTCTGGTTATCAGCCCTTTGTCTGATGTATAGTTGGCAAATATTTTCTCCCACTCTGTGGGTGGTCTCTTCAGTTTAGAGACCATTTCTTTTCTTGTGCAGAAGCTTTTTAATTTTATGAAGTTCCATTTGTCCATTTTTTCCCTTAGTTGCTGGGCTGCTGAGGTTCTATCGAGGAAGTCCTTGCCTGCCTATACCTATTACTTCCAGAGTGTTCCCTGCTCCTTCCTATACTAACTTCAGAGTTTCAGGTCTGATATTAAGGTCTTAATCCATTTGGAGTTGATACTAGTACAGGGTGATAAGCATGGATCTAGTTTCAGTTTTTTGCAGGCAGATAACCACTTTTCCCAACAACATTTGTTGAAGAGGCTCTCTTTTCTCCATCGTATGTCTTTGGCACCTTTGTCAAAAATAAGGTGGGCATAGTTGTATGGGTTCATATCCAGGTCCTCTATTCTGTCCACTGGTCTTCATGTCTGTTTTTGTGCCAGTACCATGCTGTTTTTATTGTTACTGCTTTGTAATATAGTTTGAAGTCGGGTATTGTGATACCGCCAGTATTGCTCTTTTTGCTGAATATTGCCTTGGCTATTCACAGTCTCTTGTGTTTCCAAATGAACTTTAAGGTAGATTTTTCATTCTCTGTCATGAATGCCATTGGGATTTTGATGGGAATTGCATTAAACATGTAAATTGCTTTTGGTAGTATAGCTATTTTTACTATGTTGATTCTACTAATCCATGAGCATGGGAGATCTTTCCACCTTCTGTAGTCTTCCTCAGTCTTTTTCTTCAGTGATTTGTAGTTCTTGTAGAGGTCATTCACATCCTTTGTTAAGTTTACTCCTAGGTATTTGATTTTTTTTCTAGGCTACTGTAAATGGAATTGTTTCCATATATTCTTTCTCAATTTGTTCATTGTTAGTGTATAGAAAAGCTAATGATTTTTTTAAGTTGATTTTGTATCCTGCCACCTTGCTATAGCTGTTTATGGTGTCTAGGAGTTTTTGGATAGAGTTTTTTGGGTCTTTAAGATATAGAATCATGTCATCTGCAAATAGTGATATTTTGACAGGTTCTTCACCTATTTGTATTCTTTTTATTTCTTCTACTTGCCTAATTGCTTTGGCTAGGAATTCCAGGACTATGTTGAATAGGAGTGGGGATAGTGGGCACCCTTGTCTCATCCTGATTGTAGGGGAAATTGTTTCAGTTTTTCACCATTAAGTATGATGTGAGCTATAGATTTGTCATATATAGCCTTTACAATGTTGAGGTACTTTCCTTCTATTCTTAGTTTTCTTAGAGCTTTTATCATGAAGTGATGTTGGATCTTATCGAAGGCTTTTTCTGCATCTATTGAGAGGATCAAGTGGTTTTTGTCTTCACTTCTGTTAATGTGCTGTATAACATTTATAGATTTCCATATGTTGAACCACCCCTGCATCCCTGGGATGAAGCCAACTTGGTCATGGTGAATGATCTTTCTGATATGTTGTTGGATTCCATTTGTCAAGGCTATATTTCATTTTTTTCTCACTTTACCTTAAGCCAAGTATGAAATAAATCACTTATCCTCTGCATTTCCCTGTCTTTAGACCATTTTATTTTATTTTTCCAGGTTTACCTAATCTTGGTTTTCCCTTGATGATTTTGGCTTTTAAAAAATATTTCTTATTTGACTCCCACACCTTCCTTGGGCCTATGTTGTATCTCACTCATACGGTCCACTAAAATTCAGGCTTTAGCTCAACAAGAATTTGCATGAGAGTTTCATTGCACTTATATGCACCTGGAATAATAGTCTCAGTCGGTCATATACTTCTTATTGGTATTTACACTAGATTGTAAACATCATATATGTATGTAAACAACTTCTCTCCTTTTCACTGTTGTGTCTGAAGTACTTAGAACACTGTCTAGTACATGGTAGGTGCTAAATACCTATTTGTATATAATTCTAACAATCTTGTGAAGTGGTTTTCCTTTTTCAATTAACAAAACACTGAGATTCAAATAAATTTAAGTAATGAGTATGAAACGATCATAGTGTTTCCACTACATCCTGCACATTTGTCTCTGAAGACTAAATTTGGCCAACATGTTTGAGTTACTCTATTTTTTTTATTGTTGTTCTGGGTGGGGGTACATTATGGAACTTACAAAAGTTCTCACGATATATTAAATATATCATACTTGAATACACCCCCTTCATCATTCTTCTTTATCCCCCCTACCCCCATTCCTAGAATAGTTTCAGCATGTATCATTTTTCTATTTACATACATGTACTCACCCTCCCACACCCTTTCCCTACCCCATACCCCCTCCCACTGATACCAACCCTCCCAGGCTGGACCTTTTCTGCTATCCCATTCTCCAATTTTTTAAAAGAAAACAATATGACATTTTTGCTTGTTTAAGATAGCTACACAGGGGAGTTTCCTTGTGACAATTCCATGTATATATGTATTATATAGTCTAAATTGGTTCATTTCCTCTGTTTTTCTTCTTTCTACCTTAGTCCCTTTCTTATGGTGGTTTCAACAGGTTTAAAAATTCTATATTCATTCTTGTATAGAGAGTACATCAACTATATTCACTTTCTTAACTTTCTTCTTTTACCTTCCTCCTCTTGTATGTGACCTCTCTTTAGTGTGACCTATTTTTCATAATATTGCTATATTTGTATTAGGTCTACATCCCATAAATGAGAGAAAACATGTGGCTTTTTGCCTTCTGAACCTGGTTGACTTCACTTAAAATGATGTTCTGCAGTTCCATCCATTCACCTGAAAATGACAAAATTTAATTCCTCTTTGTGGCTGAATAAAATTCCATTGGATATGAATACCACATTTTCTTAATCCATACATCAGTAGTGGGGCATCTTGGCTGTTTCCATAGCTTAGTTATTATAAATAATGCTGCAGTAAACATGGGTGTGCAGGTACCTTTACTATAACCTGATTTGCATTCCTTCAGGTACATCCCTAGGAGTGGTATTACTGGATCATACAGCAAATATATTTTTAGTTTTTTGAAGCACCTCCATACTGTTTTCCATAGGTGTTGTACTAATTTACATTCCCACCATCAGTGTCTGAGGATTCTTTTTTCCCCACATGCTCGCCAGCATTTGTTGTTGTTTGTGTCCTTGATGGTAGCTATTTTAACAGGAGTGAGGTTGAATCTTTACTTTTTAAAAATTTTATCATTTTTACATTTACTTACATGTATATACATTATTTAAGCCACTGCCCTCACCCCACCCCACCCCCTGCCTCTAGGCAGAACTCGTTCTCTATTTTGTTGAAGAAAAAACATGTAAGATAAAAAGAAAAACATAGCATTTTTGCTAGTATGAGATGGCGATAGCTGTACAGGGAGAGTCCTTGTGTTGTTCCCATGCATATGTGTATTACAATCCAAACTGGTTCATCTCCACCAGAGTGAGATCTAAACTTAACGCCATCATTTTGATTTGCATTTCCTTTATGGCCAGGATGTTGAGCATTCTTTAAGAACCAGAAAATTGTAATCTGCAGTTTGGGCTCAGTAGATTGCTATCCATGGTGCTAAAACTACCTCTTCCAAAGCCTGTGAAACACAAAGTACTCTAAGTCTATGGCCAACACAGCCTTTGATTGCTGGGGAGATTCCCTTCTTACTCTATCTCTGATATTAGCTACTTTGCCTCAGTTTATGCCTTCGCATGAAAAATTATAATCAGCTGCCTGCAGACCCAAAGTGAGCAGAGCTGCTCATCAGTTGCCTCATTCACCTGCATGTCATGGACTAACCCTGCCATCTCTATTTTCTTCCATTACATCCCTTAAAATCAGTGAGTCCCTGTTCACATTTCTGAAAGCAACAATAAGTCAGAATATATAAGGGATGAACTTCCTTCTAGGAATTTTCTAACTGACAGGACACTTGTAGACCAGTTTTGAGGATGACTCTGTTTTGGTATGCATCTTTATACTAGAAAGATTGTACTAATAAGATTTATTCATACTAGAAACGATTCTAAAATTTACAAATTCAGAAAATAATAAAAAGGTAGCAACCTTGGCTTTCCAAATTATTTATTTATTCAAAGATTATTGTTTTAAAATATATCTAATAGAATTTTCAACTGAGATAAACACCTATTGGAGCATGATATAATTATCTAACCCTTACTTCAGCCATGCTTTCTAAACTTATAGAAAGAGTTGCTTGGTCATGTGACCCTTGCTCACAGTGTTTGTATAAGAAGAATAAGATGTTGCTTGCCAAAATATAGGGACAAGACAATTTTTTTTCAGGATATTTGTCATCTCTGGGATATATAATTTTTATGACACTCACTTGCTGAAGGTCAGTTATCAAGCTCATTAAAGGTCTGCAGCAGAAAAATATAAAAATCAAAGGAAAGAAGCTGGAATCTAAGCAAGTGTCATGGTGTTTATCAGTTGCCTTTTATCTCCTTCCTTTAAAACTCAAAACTTCTTGGGATGTCTATCAATTTCCCTAGTTAATAAAAGTAGAAATATCTCTTCATATCATGGGGTATGGGACTTAGAAGGGAAATATATAGGCTATGTACCTTGATGTGGAGTTATGAAAGTACTTACTATTTCTCCTCGTCATGTCCTTGAATGTCATATAGTATAGAGGGAAAATTTTAAAAAGTGGGAAAATGTCTTGTAGAAAATTAATTATTTCCATGAAGGCCAAAAATATAAGCACATTCATCTATACAATAAACATAGTTATTTTTTATTTTCATAACATCTTTTACCGCACCCCTAGGTGCCATACTCACAAAGCACTAGACTGAAATGCACAATTCCCATGTACTCAAAAAGTGAAATTATGATTATAAATTGATTGCTTCTGCCCTCTGCTATTGTACAAATCATTCTTCTGCTGTCTTAGAAATCTACAGAATTAGACATTCTCTGTGTTGAAATGTGATAGGGCTCTGTGAAAAACTCCCTTTGAGCTAATGTGTACCAAAAGCAACCATGTCTGCTGCTCTATTTGAATTGACTTGCTCTCTAGCACCATCTAGCAATCAACTGACTAACCTTGAGTGGGGCTCCAGCCCTGTACTATACTGAGGGTAGAAGCTTGGAGATTTCACAAGGAACAAAGGCATTCAGCCTCAAAGTTAAGGAGCAAGTGAAAAATGTCAATCCCTTCCTTGACTTTTAAAACCACCCCAAGTTTGAAACAACCTTTCTCCATGAAAAATGTCAAAGAAAGAACATCAAACAAAATATTCTGTTCAAAAGAGGAAGTGATGAAAAATGGGGAATTAATAAAAGTGAAGCCATGAGAAGAGACCTATGTGTGTAAAATTGGCACCTTTTTAAAAATAAGCTTTCAGGACATGAATTTATTGTCACACATAAAAGATTTGCATGAAAAGAGCGAGCAAGTGACATATTTAGGTTACAGCACTTCCACTTGAGAGAGAGGATGAGACACAGCCCTCGCCAGCTATTCTGATGCTGTAATTTCGTGTTCTTTTCTATCCTTCAGCAGTGCTTGTTAGCAACCTAAAAGGAGCTTCCTCCTAACCCAAAGGGCGAGCCAGAGTACATTTTCCTCTTCACGCATTTTGTAATACTAATTAACTAATTCCCAGCCACATGAAGGGAACCTGCAAAGATTCGCCAGAGGCAAACTGCTAAATAAATGGTGACAGATTTCTCAGTTTTCAATTAGATGAAATGACATATTGCGACAACTTGAGTGGCCTGACTTTCTAATGATGAACATTTTATGAGTTTTTTTTATTCCTGGAAAGGAAGAGAAACCCTGGCCATTTCTCCATGCAGACAGAAAAGAAGGATCTGGGCCCATTCTTGTGTACATCAAAGCAAGATCCTGCTTTTGATTATATTTGTGTAGGACTGAAAGTAAGATTTGGCCCAAAAATGCTGCCTTTGAGACTGTTTCTACACTACTGAAATGTCTGACAGGACACAGCACAGGGACCAAAGAGAACAACCAGACTAATTAAATCTATACAGGTGGCACTGTGCTCTGCTCAACAGCCCTGACTCCAGCTCAGCCCCACCCAGCTCCCTCTAGACTCCAGTGTTTGTGTTGCAAATCTCTTGCTAGCATGGCAACTGTTGCTATGTTTGCAGTAATAAGAAGTGGGTGATGCTTGAGTCTCAGTAATGATTCAGATACAAGAGCGATGATTTCTAAGTAGATTTCTGAAGAAGCCTCACAGTGGCACTGCACAGTTTAATGGTTTTAATTTTTCATAATTCCCCTTTTTCTTCTTTTTACTTCGGATCTTTCCATATGGACTATGCAAAAGTGTCACCATTCTTCCTTTTGCTTACTAGTATTTGACACAGGACTTTTGTTACTTAAAATAGCATTTCACAAGTCATTATTTCTTCATCTCCTTAAAACCTATGAGATTCAATTTTTCTTGGTATTTGGGTAATGGCAATTAAGGCAACCAGAAAAAAATCATAGATCCAGGAAGAAAATAGTTCCTTTACTAACCAAAAAAGAATTTTTAAATATCTGTCATGAATATTTGTGATATTGGCTGAGCATTTTCCATTAATGAACAGCTGTTTTAAAGGCCTCATTGCAAACAAGTATGAAAATTCTCTGGTGGATATGTTTACCATGCTATACATCTTTCAAAGAGACAGTGAAAAAAAACAAATTTTTTTATTTTCTTAGCCATAATCAAACATTGATGCCATTGAGTGTTAACTGTGCTGCTGTCACTGCATGCTAGTACAGGCTAAGTCCTAAGGAATATGACATAAGTAGTATTGCCTTGTGCCATCAACCTGGCCAAAGAATGAAAAGAGAAGTTATATTTCATGTTTTGGTCATTTACTAGATTTTAGACATTATTGTGATTTTTTTTTTTGTAGGTGAATCATAACATTTAGTTATCACAGTTCTTCTCAAGGTAAGAGTTATTTATCAGAAGTCTACAAATGAGAAAGCTGAAGCACAGGGAGGATAAATGATCTGACCAAGGCTCTGCAGCTAGTAAACAACAGGGCAAAGATTTGATCCTAGATCAGCTGGATTCTAGAGCCAAAGATCTATTCTTTTTTTGCTGAGCTGTTACAATGACAGACAAGAGACCTGGCCCCCTACTAATCACCTGTGTAACATGAGCAAATTCCTTCCTTCTCTGAGCTTTAAGATTCTCATCCATAATAAAGCACAGGAACTGGATGCTTGTTCCTCAAGGTGTGGCCCTCAGACAGGGGCTTCAACATCATCCATGACATTATTAGAAAAATAGGTTCCACACAAAACCTATTGAATCACAAGCTGCATTGAAACAGAATTTTTAGCAGGTGACCTATGATGGTACATTAAAATTTAAGAGGCGTAGGACTTGCCAATCTCTATGAACCCTTCTAGCTCTAATGGATTTAGAATGAGCTCCCTCTTCTCTTTCTACATTCTACCTTTCCTCCAAGGTTTTCTTACCTCTCCTTACAAGCCTTCTTAATCCCATCCTATATTTGATTGAAAGAAATTTTCTTAGAAAAGATATATGTGTGTTTATATATATAACTTTTTTTCTTAGTGAAATGTCTATGCTGCTTAAGCTCTTTGAGGGAGGGGTTCCATAATTTTATATCTACAATACTAACAGAACAGTATATTACACTAAGGAAAATATAAAGAAAAGAAGGTTGAATGAGTCTTTGCCTTAATTTTTGTGCAGATATCATACATTGTACTGACTACAAAATCCCCATATTAATCCATTATGAATATTTCAAGACAAGTGCAATCCAAATGTTCTTTAAGTATAGGTTCAAAAAAGCTTATAAATAGAACACTTAAAAGAGTTCTCAAATTTCTTCACCCTTTACCAATTTAGCCCACAAATACATGAAGGATTTGATTAATACCAGTTGAACCCCCAAACCTCCTCTTTTAAGGAAGTGTTCATGAATAAACTCAACTGCCTGGGTGCCCATCATATTTGTGGTTGTCACAGCTAGTGCGTAGACCATCAGAGCCCAAAAGCCATATTGCAATCATTGGTGTATTTGTATGTCAGCTGCCCCCTACACACACACACACACACACACACACACAGAGAGAGAGAGAGAGAGAGAGAGAGAGAGAGAGAGAGAGAGAGAGAAAGAGAGAGTACTATACTTCTTGGGATTGGGAACTGTGTCCTTCATCTTTGCATTCTTAACATTTATCACAATGCTTGGCACATAGGGTAGTAAATACATGTGTATTGAATGAAGGAATGAATGCATAGATATTTAAGTGGATCAATGGCTCAATCAATGCAGATCTTTCTGCTTTCAAAGTTTCTTCTTTGTTTTCATGTGCTTCTTGCTCTCCTTTGCATTAGGGTGGTCCATTGACATGAAAACATGGAGCAGCACAGTTCTATGGTGAGATTTCAAAAGTTTTCATTGAAGTCTTGCTGGTATTTTCTACCAATGTGGCACTTTTATTCAGTGTTACATGAGTTAGTCAAGGAAACTGCATTGCCTTTGGGATAACCAAGGTTGAAAATCAAAGCAATGTTTATTTTCTTCTCTCAGTCAGTTATGTATTTATTCAACAAACATTTACAGTATGCTTACATTTTACCAGGGACTGAAGATGTCAAGAAGAGTACATAGTCCTTTCAACCTATAAGTAATTATCATGGAAAGTGGACCCCCAATTTATTTGTAATACAAGTTGATGCATACACTTAATAGGAACAGGACACTAGGCTCATGAAAATCCAGAGGAAGGCCTTACTCAGAGTGAGGAGAGGCAGTGATCACAGCACATGATCCTGCAAAAGGACATTTTGGCAAAGAGACAAAGATGGAATTACCAACTATAAGACCCTACCCCTATGGAGTTCTTATTCTGTACTAGATAACAGGCTGTTGTAGCTTAAATGAGGAGTAAACAATCCTCATAACAATGAGAAAGGTATTATCATTTTCTCCATTTTAAAGATGAAACACTGAAGCACAAGAAAATGCAGGTGGTAAATTCCTGAGGCAGGAATTGAATCTAACTATAGTGGTTCTGGAACTAGTTAGTCTGAGTCCTAAGTACTACAAAAGACAGAGAGAAGAGTATCAAAAAAAGAAAAAGCAAGGAAAAAAAAATAGCCCAAAAGCCTAAAGGCAGACTGCTTTTGAAGGATAACTGGTAACTCTGTCTCGCATAGCAGGGTGTGGGAGGTTGCAGATAGGCTGGAAACACTGACAGTGAGCTAGGGGTCTGATTCTGGCCCAGGGCAGATGTCTGGAAGAAGACAAGCTCAGGAGCAAGAGCATACTTTCATGACAGCAGAAGTTCAAGTTGATGTGCGTGCTGGAAAAGGGCAGGCATCTTGGTGTCATAGATAGCTGTGTTTGAATTCTACTTCCACCTCCTAAGAACAGCGTCAATTTGAACTTTGGTTTACTAAAATAGGAATCATGACATACCTTGATTTATTTTTGAAGACCTGGAGAAAATACATATAAAACACTTAATATTATCTCTGAGAAGCTTGTGTTGTTTTGCTTTGTTTTAAGGACAAACGTGTCCTATTTCATAGTTTTACTCAGAAGTAGATTAATACCTTTCTGAGGCTGAGGAAAGAAAGTCTGTGTCTGCCTCAGACGCAGGACTTTGACTCTGGCATTTGCTTCTCTTCATCACTTATTCTCTTTGAAATAATAGGACACTCCATATTTCTCATTAAATAGTAGCCTTACCCACACACTTCTCGTAGTAGTACTTCCTCACTCACTGACACTATCTGATTGTTAAATTCCACAATGATGACCACTCATCAGTCAGGTTCCCATCTGGTTTAATGTAAGGGCTTCTGGATGTTTCTATACACTAGCTACTTGCACGAGAGCATGAGAGTCACAGAAATTGGGGAAATTACTTTTGAGGACTTCAAATTTTCTCTGTAATTCCTAAAAAGAAAACTGTAAATATGCCTGCTAAAAGCTAGAGTACTACATAAAAAGTGGAAAAGATTTCAAATGCTTGAGAAATAACAAATATAAATATGGTGGCTTCACACCAATGAACATTTTTTGTTGTATTAAAAATTGTTTTTATTATTCCTGGAAAGATGAATCTTATACTCTTTTCTTCAATAACATGTGATCAGATCAACATAGAGAAAAATAAATTATAGGACCTTGACATAAATAAGCAAAAATTGATGACAAAATCAATGGTAAGATTTTCATTGCTGGTTTAACATATCACACATGTTAAGGAATATAAAATGTATGACTATGAAAGGTACCTATGAGCTACTTTCTGGTATAAATGAGTTTTTTGTGGCATGTACATTCTTTGGCTATTTTTCTTTATAAAGTGTGGGCAGTTCTGAGTTTAAAGACTACTTAACAAAAGTTTAACTGCATTATTCTCTTATTTTTATTTCCTGAAATATTTAAAACTAAGGGCAATTAATTCCCACCTTTCTTTTTTAAATCTAGATAGGAAGATAAAAAAGAAATCACTGAAAAACTATGAAAGTTCTTGGATTTCTTTTCATTTACTGGCCTTTAGATTAGCCCAACACCTTGCAATATAATTTGCTCAAAACTGTAGAGATCCATGTGCTACATTTGTTTAAATAAATGATGTCTTTCCTTAAGGAAGTGTGTGTGTGTGTGTGTGTGTGTGTGTGTGTGTGTGTGTGTGTGTAGGAGCTTAAACAGTATACAAAGTTTAACTGTGGCCAGAGTTTAAAAACTTATAGAATTAATCAACTAAGACAAATATCAATTTAGCTCCTACCAAACACACAGTACAGTATCTAATATTTTGATGGTTAGTCTTATATAAACACTTTTGGCAAATTAAACACATTATCTTTTTTTCTTTCATTCTCTTAATATTGATCATATTTTCTTCATTTAAAGAATCAAATATATTACTTATAGATGAAGATAGAAAAATATATGTGTAGTTTTGTAGTTTTCCCTTGTTACTCCAAACCCTTCATTTTCTTGATTCCATTTCTCCTTCTTTAGGTTGTTTCAGCGGGTAGGTTTTCATTCACCTAACATGTATTAAGCCTTCACTATAGGTCATAGCCTTCAATAGACCTTGGAAACAAAATGTTGGATTAGATATCTCCCAATCCCTAGGGAGTAATTCACAGTCTAGTTATAAGGAAGAAGGAGCAGAAGGACAATGGCAGGGAGATAGGGATCTGTGTGACATCTGAGGAACAGCAGAGTTGAGTGTGGCTAGAGTAAAAGATATGGAGGGGATTTTAAATGAACAGAAGGATAAATAAGAGGTGAACACAGAGATGAGCAAGTTAAGTATCCAAGAAAAACTGGAAGGAAGAAAACAGCATTCCTCTATGCCACTTGCCTTTCATCACTGAGCCTTAGTCCCTTCATCCTAGTGGTAAGTATCCAATAATCTGGATGGAAGTAAATAAGGTAGCAAGTAGCTCATGTTGAAATTGCACTGGGGCATGACTTAAAACTTTGAGTGATTCTCATGATTTCTGCAGATGGATTTAGAATGGTCATCAAAGGACTCAGTAGACTTCAAGGTAGAGAAAATGTGGCAATGCAGATGAGACCCAAGTGACATACACACAGCAGAGATCCACCTTGAACCAAAGTTTGGTCTCTGGAACTGTGCAAACCAGGCAACATTGCAGAGGTTGCCTTGGTTCTCAATCCATCTGGTATTGATGACACCACACATATGATCAGAAGTTTATGATTCTTTTAGGAAAGGGCAATAAAAAACCCAGGAATCATCATTAAAAAAAAGAAAAATTACTGAAAGGTTTCACATATTGTAATTTGTTAATCTCTACAGTGAAAGCTGAATGATGAAACTGAGATCTGCTAAATTACTTTCCCAGCTCCTCAGTCATTTTCTTAATTCTTCTTTATCTGCTCTCTACTCCCACACCAGCCCCATCTGCCTTCATCCTTTAGTGCTTAGAAGAATGCCTATCACATGGTAGTCACTCACAAAAAGTTCACTGACTGAGACAATGAATGAGCACCTACCACGGATAGGTCCCATCTATACTTTTCTGTCCTTCAACATGGGTACCCTCTACAGCATGCTTTACCCACATGGAAAACTTCCCTATTAACAAGCTTAGTGGTGAAACAGATTGTGTTAGGACCCAAAGCAGGCCTTTTCTGCCTCATGACCAGGTAAATGGTTCACCATGGAAAAATCACACATGCCTTTTGCCAGCTCATTAGTATTTCTCAGGACAAGATATTTGAAGAAGAAAAACTTAGCTCTTTAAAGTTGATGCTGATTTTGGACTCTTCACAGAGCCTCTGTTAAAAGACTTTGTTGTTAGAATCAGCTAAGCATAGTTGCCCAGTAAGTACTGTTGCACTGGTCTGCCATCACAGAAAAGGTACCTGAGATGAGGAATTGATTGTGAACACATTCACAATCAATTGATTTTTCTGGTTCATTCACTCTGCCAACTTTATTGAGCAGTTATATTGAGCTTTGGGCATGTACTGGACCCACATCTCATCTGTCTATGAGCAAATCACTGTAATCCAGTGCACTAAGTTCTCTTATAGGAGTGAGCCCAGGGAAAGGCATAGACAGGGACACTGGTAGCAAATGAAAGCCAGATGGTGATTCTCTTCCGTGTTCCCTCTGGAGGAAAGGTTTGTCAGGTAGGTTCATCTTCACATTCCTCCTCTTCTGCAAAGAGCTATGCATTCTCACTGCAAGAGCAGCAATTTGTCCTTTCTTCTTTCTCCTCTCTCTCCTGCTTTCCCTTCTCTAAGCTAAACCTAAGTAAGGCTGCAGTATCCAGAGGCAGCTGGTACTCATTGTGGGAGGGTTAAATGTTTAACATCTTCTCACTTACATAACTGATGGAGTCGTCCTTTTTGTTTCAGAATTTCATGTTTAGAGGTTGAAAAACTAGATTGATGAGCACTACCAGAGAGAAATATTTTTTGAAAAGTAAGTGAAGCTGATGACACATTACTTTACAGTTTAGTGAAGTTCAGCAAATCTAATTCTATTATCCTGTCAAAGTTTCACAGAAAGACGACCTGAAAGCATATTTTAGATGAATCTTTAAAGATTTCAGAAGCCACAACCACATCTGCAAAAATCAGATGCATCTGGTACTGACAGACCATTGTTTTACTAAAGGACTAAATAGTCTTCCAAAAACTAATTAAGTAAAGTTATCTTTGTTGCTGCCTGCCTGCCTGTCCCTTGAAAAGATTGCCAGGCTGTAAATGATAACCATGTTTTTCAATTTGAAGGCTTGTCAAAGTTTACATGGGAAAATTTACCCAGGCACACCAAAATAGAAGCTTTCTTTATGAATCATAGAACAGAGTACTGAAATGCAGATTTTATAGAGCATTTAAGGCTAGGTCATTTATGCCCTTGTTTATTTTTACAATCAAGTATGAGATACAATCTAATAAATGCATTCTGACCAAAATGCCAAGGGCAATTGTTTTAAAGTATTTTTGTACAACCTTACGCATTTGTCAGAGGCTCACAAGCTGACAAACAGAAAGGGCTTTATAGTGCTTTCAGAAATTGGTGTGACTGTCTATACTTGTACTGAAATGTTCATTATTAAGAGGAAGCATTTAAATATAAGAGGAACACTGATGGAAAGATTCATTTTAATGGAAATTACTTTTCTCCCTGCTAGCTAACAATCATTCATTAAAGAAGGAAATGCTCAATAGAACTTAGAATTTGCTGTGTACTAGCGTGTGTGTGTGTGTATGTGTGTGTGTGTAATTAAATATTCCCAACTACCTGCCAGATACATACTATCTCCTTGGTGAAGGCTGGGAAAACTGGTCTAGGCAGTTAGTAAATATCCCCTGAGGTAGTAAGTAGGTAAGCTGGGGTTGACCCCATTCTATCTAAACTTAAAATCTATATGTACTCATTTCAGTACAGCATAAGATACTCTGTTTGGTACTCATGGCAAAAGTTATGGTAGAACTGTGTAGGAATGTATGGATTGAATTATGTTCCCCCAAAAGTTGAAGTCCTAAACACTAGTATCTGAAAACGAGACCTTGTTTGGAAACAGAGTTGTTGCAGGTGTAGCAAGCTAGTGGGAGGTAATACTGGAATAGAGCAGGCCTTAATTCAAGGCTGGCATCGTCAGCCTTGTTTTATTGGAAAATCACTTCCATCACTTTGCTGAGGATTGCCTAGAAGAGGGTAAGGACTGCCTGGTTACTCTTGCTATGACATTATAAGGATAGGAGAGAAGCACACAGGAGAAGGCCATGTGAAGACAGTGGAGCCAGAGACTACAGTGATGCATCTATGAACCAAAGAAGGTCAATGGTTGTTGGCCATCACTGGAAACATGGAAGAAATTGTTCCTCAGAGGCTTTGAAAGGAACCAACCTTGCTGACATCTTAATTTTGGAGAATAAGTTTCTGTTTTTTTAAGTTGCCCAGTTCCAGAAACTTTGTTATAACTGCCCCAGATAACTACTTCAAGGGGATATTAGAGTTTTACAGAGCCTCAGTAGAAAGCTTGAAAGATTTTTGTTCTGTAATTTCCATTAGCAGAAAAACACATTGACTAATTAAGTAAAGTTATCTTTGTTACTGCAGTGCCTGCTTCTCTCTCCCTTGAAAAGATTGTTAGGCTATAAATGATAACCATGTTGATGACTAGTTAGTAAATGTTGCCATCCATTCATTTGTTCACTTGCAGCACAATCATTATTTGCTTGATTGGGAGAGATTTCCTAATTTACAAAAATAAGACCAGTTTCTGCTTTAAGATGATAGTAGTCTGGACAAGAAGGAACACATCATCAAATCCATACATTACAATGTGCTAAGGGTCACAGTAGAAAAAGCCAATTCATCTACTGTGGGGCTTCGTATGTGGGGGAAACTAAGAAAAGAGCCACCTATATGACACAGGGAGTAATGGGTAGTAAGGCTGGAGAGGTTGAACCAAGTCTGCTTCTGCTGCTGCCCTGGGACTTCAGCAGTGGCTGGCATCATCAGCCTTGTTCTATTGGAAAATCACTTCCATCACTTTGCTGAGGATTGCCTAGAAGAGGGTAAGGACTGCCTGGTTACTCTTGCTATATTTAAAACAAGAATCATGAATAATAGGGAGAATTACATGTTAGGAATGATAACATAATATCTACTTCATATCCAAAGATGACACTTTATATTCCACATCACTAATTCAAACATTTTATTTCTGTAGTAGTAATAATGGATGTACCTTCACATAGCCCCTTTTTTTCCCTAACCCTTATTATGACAAGTCAAGGCAGCTTACTTTTAGAACTTTTCAGTGTTAATAATAGTCTAGATGAAATGACCTTGTTGCCAATTCCCCAAAATGATATCAGCAATTGTTAACCATACAATATTTTCTCTGGCAACTTCTGTCCAAATGTGACATTAGTCTAAAAGAAATATTTATAGCCTGTGTTTTCATGAGCAGAATTACAAGGAAACACTGATAACAATTCAAAACAAAACAAAAACATCATTGTCTCCAGCTCAGATTATTTATAGCTTGTGCTCTATTTAGCAGATGTTATTCATTATTATGTGTCACAGGAATCATTCTCAACACCTGTGGGTACTGTTTATGTGTAATATATCTTTAGGGGTAATTCTTTTAATGAAGGTTAATAAAATTAATCCCATTTTACAGATGGGAGTAAAAGACAACTGGTTTATCACATTTTCTTGGGTCAGATAGTAAATCAATGCCTCATTAACATTCATTAAAATTTTCACTTCATCCAATTTCAAGCCAAGCTCCTTCCCTAAGGCACTTAATTACCATCAAGAATTTTCTGGCATTCACTCCTCTCTGATTTCTATGTCAAGTAGTTGAGCCCATTTATGAGTAAAGTATGCTGGTGGGACAAGACCCACTTAGGAAGTGGTAAGTGGGTCAGCCAAACCAGCCTGTGGAAAACGGCTTAGGTTCAATACAGGGGCAGCCTTTCTTAACCATAGTTAGTGATGGTATTTGGTGAGGGCTCTGTATATGTAGACTTTGTGGTGAACCTTAGGTATGCTCTGTATTTCAACTCACAGTAGCAACCTCAATAAGGCCCCACTTAAAAGATGGGGGAACAAGCCTTATGATACAACAAGGAAGCAGAAAGAGGCTTTGAAACTAGGTCATCTGAAGCCAGAGTTCATGGTCTCGATCACAAAACCAGCAGTTTTCAAAATTTAGAAGACATCAGGATCACCTGGAAGGCCTCTTAAGGCACAGGTTGCTGGGCCCACTTCCTGAATTTCTGACTCAGAAGGTGCTATGCAGGGTGGAAATTTTGCATTTTTAATCAGCTCTGGGATACTTAGGCTGATGATCAAAGGACCACACTTTGAAAACCACTGCTCAGTGCTATGCTTAATGTTATAATCCTCAACTGGTCAGCACAGTTTTTGAGTAACTGATGATCCAGCCAGGGTAATACTTTTAGGAGATGAATCTGGCAGCTGTGTGTAGGGTACTAGAGGACATGTGACAGTCCACAAGGTACCCAAACAAGGCAAGTAGAACCAAAAGGGTAGAAATAGATGCTGTGCAATATTGGCCTGGTGGAGTAAATAGAGTTAATGATATATTGAGATAGAGGAAGTAATCAGATGTGACAGTCTTCTTTTTGGTCTGTGTGGATAGAAGAATTATTAGGATATTAATTGAGAGAAGAATTAGGATATAATTGAGAGAAGTTCTGTCTTATTGTGTATTTCCACATGGCCTCCTACCATTATTTTCAGTTTTGATTTAGGAGATTTCCACAGCACTTTTTCTATTGGGACAAATGTATCTAATGGGCACATAGAAACTCTTATTCTTTTCTGAGAAGTTGCTCTTTCCTTGAGGAACTCTGATTCTTTCATTACCTCCTTTGTTGACATCCTGCTCATGATGGAGTCAACCCATCATGACTAAGTTTATGGTTTCTATGTTTTACCTGAAGTCTATCTCAGGTATTTTCAGTGAAAGAGGCTTCATCATCATCTTAAAAGGTGTTCAAAATAATAAGTGGTTTTTAATTTTAAAATTATTGGTCTAACATTTTGCTTTTGTATAGTATTTTTCCCATATATAATGGATACAGTTTTTTGAGACAGGGTCTCACTATGTAGTTCAGACTGCCCTTGAGCTAACACTCCTCCTGCCCTATTCTCCTGAGGGCTGGGATTACAGGTGTGCACCAACATGTCTGGCAAAGGGCACATTTTTAAAAGCACCACTTACAAATATGTACCCTTTAGGAAATATTTAGACTTCAATTTAAAATTAGAGCCCATAATTTTTTCTAAATTAAAACAATAGAAAAGCTAGGACAATAATTAAAGAATATTTCTAAGAATTTCATTGTAAAATAAATGGTTTTATGAAATAATCTCACAGAATGCATCTTTCTAAAAGAAAATTAGATTTTATCCATGGAATTTTTCTAATGCAAAGTCTGTGTAATGAGGATATATTATAGCTAAAATAAAAGATCAATATTTACAATGTTTGCCATTTTATTGTGGAATGTTTGGTGTCTATGACATGGATTATAAGCAACCCTATTTTTTTCAAAAACATTGAATGAATCAGTCAATTTTCAGTGTGAATCTTTTATTTTAATATACTTACATGATTCAAGCAAACCAGGCCCTACTTTTCTGAAAAAATCGAAGCCATCTCTCATTACCACCACCAATTTTCTTCTTCAGTCCTTCTACTCTTTCTTCATTTATTATTATCTCTTGACCTTCAGATAGAGAAATCATACCTCCTTCTCCCAGAAAGGAAAGAATCACCCTATCCTTCCATGCATGCCTCTGTTATCTCCTTTGTCTCCGACACCTCCTACAAAAGTCCTTGCTTGTCTCCTTTGAACTTCTCTCTTGTTCCTTTCCTCTGACACCAAAATTAAAATCTCATGACTCAAAACATGAAAATGGAAACTTTATTATTCTGCCTCCATTTGGAAATATTATGTACTCACGTATCAATATGGAAAAATGAGACCTGTTGAAACCGTTCCAGCAATGGGGGGATAAAGAATGATGCAGGGGAGTGAACTCAACTATGATATGCTGTAAGAACTTCAATAAATGTTGCAGTGTACCCCCAGTACAATAATAATAATAAAGAGACACTAGTGTCACAGGGAAGGAAGAAGGAAGGGAGGCTTACAGCAGTGACTTGTCCCACAAGAAAGGATAAACAGGTAGGCAGTCCACTCTGATGTATAACTGGTCTGTGCAGGTAGGGTTGGGTACTTGAAGGCAGTGAAGCCGCTCCCTAAACCCAGACCTAGATGTTATAAAGGGGACTGATCCACCTTGGGGTGGTTTGCTTGGGCTTTAATTCATTCGGTTATGAGTGACAGTGACATGAAAGCATAGGTAAAAATTCTACTAAATAGTTCCCAGGGTTCCAGTGGCTGTACACAGCAGGAGTCCCATCTGTGAGAGCACAGACTCATCGACCCTATACTCTGGCTGCCCTGATCTGACTAAATGTGCTAACAGACATTTGTCCTTTGGGCAGCAGCTCAAACCTCACCCTCAGCCTCTTAGGTTGATCAGAACCTTGCTCAAGAATGTCCTCTCTCCATCACCTTAAAGGTTTACAGAGGGGAAATTGGGATCTATGTGGAAATCATTTAGTTATGAGTAAGGGTAGTCTTCCAATCAAACTATCAGGTTTTCTTGAAGTGATCTTGGCCAAGCTAATTTATCTCTTTCTATTCATCTCCTCATCAATAAAATAAGGAAAAATGAGAGAAATAGTACTTACTTCATATTATTGTGAAGATTAAATGAAACAATCTATATAATTCACTTGAAACAATGTTTGGCGCATGGTTACTGTTCAATAAATGCTAGCTATCTTATGAAATATGTATTATAGAACAGTAAATCCTTAGTTTGTCATACACATCCATATTATGGGTGTATGTTTCATATATATATATATCAAATGCTACTATTTTCATAAGTCCTTTTTCATTTCCTTTTTCCCTTCCTTTGCCTATAATGATTGCTAAAATCCCACTGTATTCCAGGCATAGAGACACAGTCCCTGTCCTCACAGAGGTGGTGAACAGCCCACTTCAACAAAGCTTGGTAAATTTTATACTAAGAGAGGCAAGGCTCTAATGAATGAATATATGATGAATAAATGGGTGAATGAATATTTCTAGCTATTTCTACTTAAATGTTAAGTGTTTTAATCCCTGAGACTAAGTCAGAATTTTTTTTAATCTGTGCTAGTCTAATTTCTGTTACAAATTATAACTTCTCCAAAGCCCAGAGTGATTTTGGGTCTGTGTCCAACTGTTGTTAATCTTCTCAGGAGGTAGCTGAGACTCTGCTAGAGCAAAAGAAATCCGAATAAGAGAGATATGTTTATCAAGATCCTGCCAATGATCGGTGGCAGGAAATAATTACTATGTGTCTTATTTCCTACCCCTTTCACTTGTCCAATGCTCCTGTGCTGAGATTCACTGGCCAAGCTTGCTCTTTAAAAAAAAAAATCTGTTTCAGGCTCTATTTGAAACTCAATATAGCAGGCAAAGCATTCAAGCCCATGATGAATCAGGGCCAGACACAAATAGAAGGCTGTGGACTCAAGGGCTTCAAAGAGAGACAGTTAGGGCAGTTCTGCTCTTGGATCTGCTTCCTTAGCTTGCTAAGAACCAGAATCCAAAGGAGGCAGCTGCTGCAAATGTGCATAAATAAAGGAAGCAGTGCCTAGTGTTCCTATGGGAACCTGCAGCAGCTCAGATTGGCCATTCCCCAGACACAATTTCCTTTCAGCTCAGTGTCTCGCATTAAGATAGACCAAGAGGTACACTTCCAGAGTGGTGCTTGGGGGATATTTGCAGTAAGAGTTGTGTGACTAATTCTCCCAACACAGAAAAGAAGACTGCATCCTGAGGGTATTATGCATTTAAAAAGTAGCATGAGGGTATTATGCATTTAAAAAGTAGCATGAAAAAGAGGGAATCTGTCTTTTATTCCACACATTCTAAAAATGTGGGTAGTTGTTTTTTTCAGTCCCAAAATGTACATGTGAGTGGGGTGTGTGTGTGTGTCTGTGTGTGTGTGTGTGTGTATAATATACAAGGAAGCAATCCAGGTAATACTATGCCATTCTGACTGGAACATTGATGCTGTGACTCAATCTAGATTAAAATTATTGTATTTCTTAGATTCAATATCTGTTATCTTTTTACATTAACCCCTCTCTGGCCTTAAGGGAAGCCTTCCCTGTAGAAGGAATTCAAGATGAAATTGGGAAAACATAAAACCCAACACTGCATGATCCAAAGATTCAACAGGTTCATGACCAGAAGCTCAGATGTCTAACTGTAAGCCCAGCTGTCCACTAGAAGTTGAAAATCCAAATTTACTAGTGAGAAGGAAGAACCCCTGCAGCAGATCACAAGGTTTTCTATAATTCAGAAAAACCATGGTGCAGTAAAACAATGGGTCACAGTATGGATTCTATCTGATCTTTCTCTTCCCTCCCATTAGCTCAGTGACCTCAGGCAAATTTCCTGACCTGTCGGTCCTTCAGTTTCCTCATGGAAAAAAATTAATAATGCCATCTAGTTGCTGGGATGATTAAATAAGGAATTGCATATGAAATCAATGTTGTGATTTCAAAAAAGCTTTTATAGACATTATCTCAATTAATATTTTCATGAAGATTGTTATGTGTATATAAAGGCATGTTTCATCAAATTGTGAATGTGATATTTGTCTTTTTCTATATTCTCTAGCCACATACCTAAGAGTACAAGGCAGTTCTACAAGCTACAATTCATTGCAAAGGCATGGGTGAATGTGTAGTTATTGCTTTTGCCAAAGAAATGTTTTTTCAAAGCAATGGCATTTAGCAACAAGCTAACTGTGGCCAGCCACTTATTCAGTCAAGAGGTTTCTGTGGCAGTGTCCAGTGAATTTTTCTATGTGAGAAGTCTTTAACACAAAACCACTCAATAATTGAGAAGAGTCTGTTTCATATTTTAACAGCCTGATGTCTGTTCCAGTCCTCTGGCTATGGAGACATGCAGAGAGGATGCCTCTGGGCACCTCCCAGGGGGTGGTGGGGGGGTAGAATTGAACCTTTCAATATCAAGGTGAAGGCTCCCTGCACCTTATGCTATGGACTCCATGGCCGCTTTCTATTCCCAACCAGCTATGCTGTGTTAGGGCTAACTATGGGACCTCTACATAACCTTTTTCTATTAAAAAAATGTACAGGAAAAGCATTAGCAAACGATCACATAAATCTCTTCTGGAATGAAGCTTATAACAGATTTTCCATTTTTCTCAGTTCTGAGACTATGGACATTTTTAAATCTATTCACTTATTTAGCAAGCATTTATCCAGTACAGTAGCAAATTAACAAAAATGATTGCTTCCCTCCTGGAGCTTTTATTCTAGTGTCAGATGAAGTGACATAATTATTTTAAAAATAAATTATGGAGTGTTGGGGATGTAGCTCAGTGATGGAGCACTTGCCTAGTATTCACAAGGCCCAGGAATTGATTCCCCATGTCATGGGAAAAATAATAAAATAAATTATATAGTACATTGATGCGTGGGTAAGGGCAGGTAGAGAGTATCCAAAGGGATGTGGTTTGCAGTTTTAAATAGGATGGGTCAGGAAAGCCTCACCCAGAAGACAGCATTTAAGCAAATATGTGAACAAGGTGAGCAAGAGAACTACAGCCTCCCAGGGAAGAGCGTTCCAGGTCCTGGGAACACAAATGCTAATTTCCTGAGTTGGAATCTTGTCTGTGACTTCAGAACATATAGCTAGGAGACCAAATGGAGCAAAGTGATTATGGAAAAGAGGACATGAGGTAGAGAGGAAAGGGGTCTGATCATGAAGTCGATGTCGTCTGTTGGCATGGCAAGAGTGCTAACTGGTACTGACATGCACTTGCAGAGGTTTGGGCAGAAAAGTAACATGATTAGGCTCTTTTCTAAAAGGATCACTGTGGCTGAGGTACTTTGTGCCTGGGAGGAAAGGTAATCAATTAATTGGCTTTTTAAAGCTTATTTTCTGTTTATTTGATTATCTGGTGAATATTTTATTTGGCATGGGCTATGAGCTAGGTACTAGAAAAGGGAGACACATAAAGAAATAATGATAAAGCAATGTGATAAAGAACCGACTAAAGAGGATAACTAGCCATGTATTGCAGAGGAGGGAATCTGAGGCCTCAAAGTTGTGTAGCAGTAGAATTATCTATTGTAATATTGGATACCTATCTCCTATTGGAAAAGGAGAAGAAAAATTGCAGGCAGAATTTGTAGTCAAGATGAGAATAACAGCAGTGATAACAAAATGACAGATTTATTGAGCACCTACTTTGTGTTAAACATTCTTCTAAGTTCTTTGCATGTATTTCACCTCCTATGGTCCTCTCAAAGATAGGTACTATTATTGTCCTTGGGGTTCAGAAAAGGTAAGTGAGACACAGGAAGGTGAAGTACCTAGCAAGGGGAACAGGTAGAAAGTGGAGGTGCTGGGACTGGAAACCTGGCTCAGTCTGACCGTGACCCACAGTCCTAATCCCTTGGCAGGCCTGCACAGAGCACTGAAACTGAGAGATGAGGCTAGAGAAATGATCAGGAACTCAGCCTAACCAAAATCATTTTTAAAATATGTCGGCTTAGTGCCAGGGCCCAAATGCCAAGACTATAGAGGTAAATAACAAAGCATGGGTCCTATTCTGAAGGAGTGTTCTTTCAGGTGTGCCGTATATCAAGACTTAATAAATATCAACATAAAAATGATTACAGAGGTCTAGCTGTGCAGAAGGTCATAGAGCTCTTCTTACAGAATTCAAGCATATTTCTCCCAACACAGAAGGCAGGAGCAGTGATTAGCTCAACAGGAAATGTCAAACCCTGGGTTGCTTCAGAAATCAAAGAAGCATCACACTCTTTGCACCAGAGTGGGGTAAGAGCCCTACATTATTGGCAGAAGAGCTCTTCCATTAGAACTAGACACCTGGCAACATCATGCCATTTTGTTATTCAGGGTTTGACAGCATAGAATACACAGAGGAGGGAGGGAAGCTTTGGTGGTGTGTGATGAAGCAAAAGGTCCCAGAGGTTTGGTATACATCCACTTGAAACAAAAGCAAAACAAAACAAAAATAACATTGCTTGTAATTTTGTTATTTCCTTAGGGCATTTCAGATGGTTTGTGAAGATCAATGTTCTGCATGTTCAAAGAGTTTAGGGAGTTTTAAACCCTTCCAATTCAGACTGGCCTGTCATGAAGAACAAAGGAACATGGAATTTCTTGTAGGGATCTGAATTCACACAAAGGAACCCAGAGATCTAACATCAAGAAAGATGGCCTTTGAACTTTCCTCAATCCAAAAAGGGAAAAGAATATGTATTCTTCTGAAGGCTCCTATCCAGTTTCTACTCTTATCTTCCATTAATAAATAAAACTGATTTTGTGATTTTTATTTATGTTACCAACCAGTGGCCATTAGCTATAAAGAAATAGTTAAAAGCGTGGGCTTAAATGGACCTGAGTTCAAATTCAAGTTCTACCACTTATAAATAACATGACCTAGGGCAAGTTAGTTAAGCTGTCCAAATCTTAAATTTCTCATGTAGGAGGAAAACAAAAATCTCATCCTCTTCAAAGGATTTCAACAAGTGTCAAGTGAGAATACAATGTGGATGCATGTCTAATATACAGTAAACACTAAATAAGTATAAACTGTGCATTTTTTTTTCTGTTGTGACATTAGTTTGTGTTTTTAACATACTCTTCCATAAGAAACCAGGAAGATGGAAGGGGAGTGGATATCGTTTTTTCACTGAGATTGTCATTGCTTGGCCCAAAATTGGATGACTGCTTAGGAGAGCAACACGTAGAATTTATCTGTTGCTATACATGAGAAGTTGGTAAACTATGTTCCATAGGCTAAAGTTTTATTGGAATAGGTCCCTACTTATTTTTTAGGTCCCTGCCTAAAGTTTTATCAGAATACAATCACATTCTCTATTTCCATATGGTATAGGTCTGCTTTTCCACTACAACAGCAGTGGTTGCACTACAAATCACATGGTTAAAAAGCCTAAAATATTTACTATCTGGCCCTTCACAGGAAGAGTTTGTTGACCCTTGCTCCAGAAATACAAAAATGCACATTTTTTCAAAGTTGCATATCCCTGAAACTGTATAGATTGGAAATTCATATCCCCATAGAAAAATGCAAAGACTCCTTCAAGTCAGTGACAGGTGCTATGTGAGGTACCAGGTGTAGAAAGATTCCTAAGACAGGTTCTTCCCTATGGATTCACAGCACACTTGTGAAAACAGGTGAATATAATGTGGTGAAACCTGAACATAGGATAGTGAAGATGGTATATGTGTAGGTAGGCAGTAACAGGTCAGAACCTGATAAGAGTGTATAGGGACACAGCTCACTGTTGGATCCCAAGGTAGGTAAGGAGGGTACTCACTTGGAGCAAGCAGGCAAGGAATAGGCCAGTTGGTGCCACAACACAAGTGGGTTAGTAAGGCATCTACATGGGGTGTGGGATATTGGAGCCTAAGTGGAGTAAAGGAGAGTGTGGGGGAAGAGTTTTTGGGGGGTATTATAAGGGGAGGAGAAGTGTACAAAAGCAATGGAAGACTCAAAAGATTTGTGCATTCAGGAGCATTGATCAAAAGATAATGTGAGCCATGTTTCTCACTGTCAAAGAAGAGTGTTATAAATATGGAAAGGGAGAAAACTAGAATGAACCTTGTGGTACTGGATGGGAACTGGAGATGTAAGTATGAACTTAGATTTGACAAAAAGAAGAAAATTTTAAATGTGTTTACACATACATGTATACTCAGGCAAGTTCTGTACCTTTGCCTGCTCAATGAGAGGGCCTGGAATCAGCAACACTTCAACAGCAAGAAGCATATCCAGCATCTCCATCTTGGGTTTTACATACTGTAAAACAAAGGAAACAAAGCACTTGGAGAATGAGTAGATTTCAGGGCTGGGACAAGGAATGTAGAAATTAGGGAGAAAAGCCTAGAATTTCATGTGCCAGGAAATAGAGGCTCAAAGAAAGATGGTAACATGTCAGAGGGACAGCTTGAAGGTGCTTCTGTGGACCAACTTGAGATAATTTGAGGATCAGAATAAATCACAGTAACATTATAATCCACTGGAAAAAATAGTAACTGTAAATACATGTAGATATAAATGGATGAAGAAACTGAAATTTGGTTAAGGATATTTATACACTCCCCAAGAACCTCCCCACAAAATACTTATTAATTACAGAAAAAAGAGTAATTTTTATATGGAGAAGCCTGTCAGACACCACCTTAATCAAGCAATCAAAATTAACAACTCAATAATGGTACAAATCAAAATGTGATGAGATACAATGAAAAGAACATAGCATCTCTTATGTGATACTTCCCATCAAAGATACATAATTTGAATCTAATCATTAGGAAACCTCAGAAAAAAAAATTGAAGGGCATTCTGCAAAATTACTGACTTGTCATCTTCAAAAATCTCGACATTTATGAAATTCTAGTAGAGACTGAGAAATTGTTCCAGATTGTAAGAGATTAAAGAAACATGACAACTAAATGCAATGTGCAATTCCAAATCAGATCTTTTTGCTATAAAGAATATTATTAAGGCAATTGGCAAACTCAAATAGGGTCTGAAAGTACATGGCTGTATTTTGGCTTTGACAGCAACTGCCTTTATTTTAGGAAACCTGAATACTAAAGTACTTGGGACTCGGTGGACATTCATTTGGCAACTTAATCTCAAATATTTGTTATAAGATGGTTTCAAAATGAAAAGGTAATACATTTTATATGTCCACTGTAAGCATTTGATTTCCCTGGTCTTTCCACATACCCCCACCCTGACCTGTCCCCAGATGTATGCTCCCCTTGTCAACACTTGCTTGTCCATCATTTCCTCTGTGAACCTTCTTCTCTTCTGTTGAAGTTTACATGTGCATGTCTGCATTTCTATTTCTCCCAGATGGTAGATTCTATTTTCATCACCCTCATATCTGTACCTAGTACATGGCATGTCTTCTGACATTGTACTTGAAAATAATCATGGAAAGAGTAAGAGAGAAAGGTTATAGGAATATATCTGGGAACTGTTTCCAGGACTTATAGGAATAAATGGGAATAGGAGGATATTTGGATACTATCTGGCCTAACTCCAAATTATATTTGTGTGATCTTGGACAAGACTTAGACTCTGTGGGCTTCAGTTTCCACATATGTAAAATTTATTAAAGTTTGTAAAGAATCATGTAGTGCCTCTGGCCCTTAGCAAGTATATAACAAACTTTAGTTTTCCCTTTGTACTTAAAATGAGAATAAATGCCATCCAAAAGGACTAGAAGTTTAGAATTCAGGTTATACTCCTGACTTCACCATAACCTTGATATATGAACATAGATAGGTAATTTCATTTCTCAAAGCCTCAGTTTCCTTTTTGGTAAAATGAGAGGTGGAAAATGGGGCAATGAGGAGTGGGCTTTTGACTATTAGGCTACCAAGATCTCTTGGTTACAAAATTTTGATTCTTTTCTCATTTTTTTTCTTAGATGATAGTGAGTACAGAGGTGAAGGATATGAAAGATTTTGTTATACTTAAAGGATATTGTTCAATTTTAGCAGGAGGCATGCAAAGTCTACCTCCTACTGGTTTATACCACTGACTCATTTATACTTGCTTAAATTAGTGGGTAAATTGAGAGGTGATGTTGTTAGGTTACTGTTGAGCACATTAATAATTTATGAGCCATCAAGGAATTAGCACACACTTTAAGTCCTCTCTGCATTTCTCCTTATTCATAATTCTTTGCCTAATTGCTTTATCCTTTAAAAATGGGGGAGCTGAGACCTTGGATATTTGCCTAATAGCTCAGATAGAGGTATGACCTGGTTGCCAAGTCTTTCAGTCCTTTTATCACCTAGGGACAATAGCTATTGAAAGAAAAGTGATGGTTTTGATTTTCCTGAGATATTTTGCACTGACCTCTGGCCCCATTAAATGCTTTGGTCATAGCCATTTCAGTAGTGAGCAGTAAGTTTAATTTAGGACTTTGTCAAGTAGGGAATATTGACAAAAACAAAATAATGTTTTGAAAAAATAGCCAGGATGAAGTCATGAATAAGTAACTATGTTGAACTTAGTGGATAAGTTAACAAATGCTTATTCATTATAGTATAATTGGACTATTTCACAGTTAGGCCAAATGTGTTCCTTTTTCTGATAGAATTACTCTTTAGACCAGAGAAAAGGTGGACTGCAAAGAAAGACACTGCAGATCACAGCGAAGTATTTATCCCTTCTGACAGATCTGTTTTAAGTAGATCTATTTGTTTTCAGCTAAATGCCAAAAGGATCAGCCAGACCATTCTAGTAGCCTTTTATCTGACAAGGCATTTATTTTCATATGGTAAACACCTTTATTAGGCACTTCAGCAAGCTGTTTCCTTGCCTTTTCTTTGTGTTAGCTCCTTAGATTGGTGTTGAGTAACTGAAATTCTAGTTAGATGTTGTCTGTATACGTTTCCTTTTGCGTAAAAGAAATGATTCTCATCTTGGATGTGTTCCTGTTGAAGAAATGCAGAGGGTACGTATCCTGTGTTGATACTCTTGCATAGGTGACGTCATTATGACAGGTGGTAAAAAGATCCAACAAACCACAAAGCATATTTGTGCAAAGCTGTGAGATCTTGGGTGGTGTTCCTTATGCTAAGTCTAAATGTCTAAATCTTCTAGGATTCAGGTTGCCTGTAGGCATTGTTAGCTACATAGAAACTAATAGGAGCAATTTTAATGGAAGAAAATTTTGCCTGAAGTCTTTAAAAACACTACTAACCTAATGGTTTTCTGTTCAATATAACCATGGCTGTGTTTAGGAAGATGAATTCATGCATACAGCTTAGAAAACCTTACACAGGATTTAAGGGTTGAGGAGAGTCATAAACATCTCATTTAGAAACATCAGCATATATGTATCCCATGTTTTAACATCACTGCAAGGAGACAGGCAAGCAATTGATGAGCAGAAGAAAGTATAATTTTTCAAAGATCAAACAAAGCAAGATAGGAGAATTTTGGTTTTGTTATGATGACAAGGAATGTTTATGAGGCAATTAATGTTCATTTTTTTTTTTTTTTGCAAAGAATCCAAAACTCTGCAACTTGCGATTAGTTCACTGATAACAGAACAATAGTTTGACATGTGCTGCTATTAAAT
Organism: Castor canadensis; assembly: GCF_047511655.1. Taxonomy (NCBI): domain Eukaryota; kingdom Metazoa; phylum Chordata; class Mammalia; order Rodentia; family Castoridae; genus Castor; species Castor canadensis. The sequence continues at coordinate 100,661,235 of NC_133392.1, read as the reverse complement.
GCAAGGTGTTTTAGTAGAAAGAACATGGGCTAAAACTCTGAAGACCTTTGTTCAAGTCCTGGCTCTGCCTCTTGCTAGCTCTGAAACTTTATGTGAGTCACTAATTTTCTGAGCCTGACTTTCCATTCCCATAGAGTAGAAGTAAAATTAGTAGCTTCCTAGACCCTTCATGGGGTTTTGTAAAAATGTCATAACTAATCTACAGAAAAGTGCAAGCTATTCATTTGTTTTAATTTCACTCTTACTTTCAACTTTATAGAATAGTGTCTGCTATAATTCACCAAATCAAAGTCCCCAAATCTGCAAAAGCCACATTGGGAAGACTGATAAATACTTATGCCCATCTAAAAGTCTTCTTTGGAATGTAATACAGTCAGAAGCAATATGGCATCAGCAAATATTCTGAGAATTCATGTAATTCCACAGCCAAAACCGTGATGCATTGCTCCAATACCAAAAGCATTTGGCAGGCTTTTGTTTGGAAACCACACACTGTCTGATTTTGAGGTTCTAAATGGGGCCATTTGGATTCACTGTGACACTGGCTGATCCTACTACTCTGGAGAGATGGCACCAGAGTTTCCAAGTCTATTCAGACAAAATTTTCCTTATTCTTATTTACCTTCTTCTTGGACTTTGCTTAACAATATATCCTTCTGGATAAAGAGGTATCATACTGTTGATGTTAGGGGATTCCCCTACCTCTCAAGCATTGTAACATGAATATTCTACAAATGTATCTTATATAAAAACCTTTGTGAAAAAGCTGTCATTCAAGTCTTTAATGCTGGTCTTTTGTGAAAGAGCTTTTTATACACCCTGCTTCATCTTAGATGGCCGTATGGTTCTTCTTTCTGAAATGGAGAACTAAAGAAAATGGTTCCTTCAGGCAAATAGCACAGTTCAGTTACTATTTCAAATGAAATGTATCTAGGCAAAAAGCTGCAAACACCTCAGTAGTAGCAATGATGCAGAGCTAGGTACACTGTAGTATATGTGAAAATCAGCATTCATCCCTGGCCAAATGTCAGTCAATTCCAATAAGGAAGATAAAACATCTTCTGCTTAAGTGGGAACTGTGTAATCTCACAAAGCCTTTCTAGTATGCCAGGTTCTCAAAGTCTATACGATTCATGAAATCCTTCTAAAGAATAACAGAATATTAAAAAATGGATAGACCGGGGATGTCACATCGTGTGACTTCCCTGTGAATGCTCAAAATCCTTCTACTGCCACTGGACCAAGTGCTGCTCCAGGGTGGACTTAGCACAGTAACCCCTTCTGGAACAACTTAGTTTATTTCCAGACAATTCTAACCTTAGGAAAAGTGGTATCTTATTTTAATCATTCCCAGTGTCTAAGACTCAACCTAATCTTGAGGGGATTGCATCTATGTCGGCCAATCCAGACCTCAAGTCAGTTCTGGATACTCAACCATTAACAAGTCAATCTAACCACTTCTTATTTGGCATGGATTTATCTTTCTTACTCACAAGGCAGTCAGGAGAAACTCTGTCTGGCACTCCTTGGAATCCAGATATGTATTCTAGTCTGTGAATTTCCCCTTTATCTTCACCAATAATAAGAAAGCATAAGCATGCCCATAAAAATTGTCTTTTATTAGTGAGTCCATGGTAACTTCTAGTAATCAGAACTATTTTTAAGAGTGCAGAAACCATCTGTTTTTGTCATTCTTTTCTGGAACTTTGCCTACAATGTACTTTAACCCATAAGTTTAGTTCATAGACTGTCTTATTCTCACTTGAAGAAGTTGAGGCTATGTTTGGGTGTGTTCCGTGTTCTAGTGCTCTTTCTGTTCTTCATAGTTCTGTAACCTTACATACATCTTGATTGATTTTCTCCATGTTTAGTGTGCCTGTCATACATATCATTATCTCGGCATTTATTTTAGTCAACAAGCCTCACCTTGTCCTTAGTTTTGAATTTTTTAGTTGCTATCTTTTCCCAGGGTACATGACTCCATTCACACACAGTGTTTGTATACAGGCTAGTTCTGTGGATATCGATGTAAACTAACTTAGTCTACTAGGAAATCTATACCCACATAAGCATGGATAAAGAAGAAGAAATTTTTTTAAAACTTTGGTTCCGTTCTCCATTTTGGATTGCATTTCCTGGAGCAACTTCATAAGAGACAGTGGCTGATGAATATATTTACCTTCACACATGCATTACATGAATCTTTTAGTTTAAACTGAAAAACTTTTCAGCACTAAAATATGATATATCATATAATGTAGTAATATGCAAAAACCAACTTAAAGACTATCTTATTCTCCTCTTATAAGAGAAATTTCATCCTATACAGCAAATATGTACATGAAATTGCTGCTATAGTATTATAAATTATTCTTACATATGCTTATCTATGATGTATATCATCCCTTTAACTTAAAGGCCACATAGCCAACTAGCAATGTTGAAACAGTCCAAATTGAGTGCTTTCCTTACCTGCCATTAGCTCACATTTACTTTCACATAGTTCATGGGGCTGCTGCATCACTGAAAGTGCCCTGTTTCCACTGACCACAACTTCGGCAGAGTCCTGACGTGTCTCTTAAACTCCAAGCTTCAGTGAAATCCTTGCTGAAGGCTGGATGCACATGGGTAGAGAACAACTGGTTCCATTGATCAGGGTCTGGTTTCTTCTGCTTTGTTTAACCTGAGCATGCTTATTTTCCATCTGTTTGTCATCCTAGAACAGTGTCTGGTGCCAGCTTATGTGACATCTCTTCGGGAAAAAGGTTATGTCCCCTGGCATGAACTGCATTCGGCAAGTGAACAAACAGGCCAGCATAGAGATGGATTTTTATTCATAGGAAACCAGAAAGCCATTTTGCTGATAAAATATTTATTTCCTATTATTGTCTTGTTGCCAAGACTACTGCATATAGCACATTATTTAAAAGGAGCTAGAATGTGAAAAAGGTGACATTTTTCAAAATTTTGTTTTTAAAAGTATAATGAATGAAAGGCTATTGACCAGAATTGAGTATGATTTGCCATTTTAATATTGATTGAGATCACAACATGTCACTCTTTAAGTCAATATTTTCCTTCTTTTTAACCATTCAGTTCCTCAAAGGAATAGCATTGTTCTTTATAGCTTAAGGAAGTGAGACTGAAGATGCAGGTATTTTAGGGCAGCTAAGTGAATTAATCAGCATGAAATGATGTAGATTTCAGGAAAAAAATATGACTTCTCTAAATGAACATTTTGAAATAACTTAACTGTTTGATTTAACACACTTTTAACTATTTATAAAGTACTTACTGAGCCCAGTGTGGATCCAATGACGTTAGACAGGGTCCCTGATCTTTGGGAGCTCTCTATGTAATAGGGTTCACTAGCACACAAGTACAGGTATTCCTACAATAATGCAGACTCAAATTAACACTGTTAGGAGGGCAGAGGGCTGGAGGTGTGTGAAAGAGGAAGATGTTAATTCTGACTGGGAATTTTCACAAGGGTACCAAAGAGTATGCTGATTTTGAGTCAGATCATAAGGGATAATAAATTCAGGTAACTCTTATTGTTCACCAAGTTCCAGCACTGTTCGAAGCACTTTAAACTTCTTGACTCATTTAAATATCATGATTAATCTCTCAAGTTAATTCTTATCACAATTCACATTTTTTAGTTGCATAACTGAGGTACAGGACAATTAGCTAATTGCTAAAGCTCAGAGAATAGTAAATGATGGACTCAGGATGCAGACTCAAGGAGTCTGGCACTAGATGGCTCATTCTTAGACATAACATCATACAGCTTCCTGTCAGGGATAAATAAGATGTCAGAAATCAGATTTAAGCAGTAGTAGCAGCTCAGTCACAAGCATGGAGAACAGAAAATTCAGTAATGTTTGAAAAATCTGAAGACAATTAGTGTGGATGAATTTTGGGAGAAAGGAAGGTACTGAGGAATTATAGAACATATGATATACATCAAACACAAGTAAGGATGGATGGCAGAAGGCTTGGACCACTAACCTGAGGAATTGTAGGATAAGCAGAGGAGTGCTGTGGTAAGATTTTTGTTACAACAATATCTTGTAGGGGAGGATTGAGTGACTGGAAGGGAGGACATCATTTAGGGATTAATTAATTAAATCCTTGAGAGCTATTTGTTAAGTTTCTCTTATGTGCCAACCACTGTTCTGAGTGTTAAGGATACAGCAAGGAATAAGAAATAATTTCTCACCCTTATTTTGTAGAAAAATATAGACAGTAATAATTGAATAGATAAATAAGCAAAATAATTTTAGATCATTCTGAAAGAAAAAACTAGGGTAATGTGATGTGATACAGAATGACCATGGCAGAGGAGTGGTGACTACAGAATGACAGTCAGGGAGGGCATCCCTAAGAAAGCAGCATTTGAATTGAGACCTGAATGATGAAGGAGCCAGTCACAGGTAAAGGCAAGTGAAGAGTTTAACAAAATGATATTTGGGTTCATGAAGCACATTTCTGAGAGAGTTAATAAATATGAAGACTCTGAGTTGGGAAAGACCTTGTTTAGAGGGCTCAAAGGGCAGAGCAAATGTCTGAGAGAAATTCATGGGAGAAGGGCATGGGTTGAGGCTGGAAAAGGAGGCAGGATCAGGCTCTTGTTAGGAGAATAAGACATTTGCATTTTATTTCAAATGAACTGGGAAGCTGTTGGAGGATTTTAACTAGGCAGATGGTTTAAACTATTTTATATTTTGAAAAGATCACTCTGGATAATATTCAGACAATGGATTTTATGAGGAAAGGAATAAAAGCAGGAAGACCAATTAGGAAACAAGAAAAAAATTATGTGACCTTGAACTTGAAGGAAGAGTTACATAGATGAGTTAGGATTATATTTTGGAGACAGAGCTAACAAGATGTGAATTGAATTAGGGATAATGAAAGAAAGGAAGTTCCAATGAGAATGAGACAGAATTTTGGTTTACGTAACTGAATGATGTGACGCCAGTAACCGAAATGGAGAGAACTGGCTTGGAGATTGGTGAGAGTAAGAGTTCTGCTAGGGACATAGTGAGGACAGTTGGAGGTAACTGCTTTGGGAATGGCAAAGGATGAAAGAATTCACGAGAGACTATGGATGTATAATTAACTGACAGATGTGATCAGACATGAGAGTGAGGGTTTTGATAACTTCAGGTTTTGAGTCTCATGAACTAGAAAGGAAGTGACTCCTTAACCAAAATGATGATAAAGTAGAAGCTGAAGAAAGAGAAAGATCAATGAATAGCAGGAAGAAATACATATGTGAGTAATGACAAGCTTTGGAATCAAAAAGTCTTGGGTTTGAGTCCTAGACAAACCCTTTACCAAATCTGTGTAACAAGTTACTTTAAGTGTTTCAGACTCAGGTTTCTTAATTATAAAATAAGATAAATAATTTGACAGTGGTAAGATAGTGATGAGGGTTAAATGAAATGATTATAAACACCTCACATATAGGAATCATGCAATAAACATTACCACTATATCTCAGAATTATTGTTATAATAGCAATAATATAGTAAGACTTGGGATGTGTTTCATTTATATTAACTGGTTACTAAGATGATAATGTTCTTGTTCTTATCTCCTTTTAAGAAAGGGTTACAAGTGCATAGAGTCAGATTTGCATTTAATGTTCCTTCTTATTTACATTGAATCATTTAAACAAACTGGAAATTATGTTTTTTTCTCATTGTACATATAAATAAGGTGAGCTCAGCAAACCTATGTCCAAGATCGTACTGCTGGAAACTGTAACATAATTTGCTTACCCAAATAATTCTATACTCTTCCCCAACTGAACATTTAAAAAATAAAACACCTTTGTATCACTTTGCCATTTTTCTGGGAGCTATACTGAGTGAATAAATTCTGTTTTACTAAAAAGAATTCATTAGCAAATTACCACAATGTGAAGCTGTGTTTCATTAATTTTCCAGTGCTGGGTCATGTTTCCCTCAAAGTTTGTCTCTGGAAGAGATGAAGAGGGGTCTCCAATACTCACCCATTGACAAATACGGTAAGTAGACAGAGTCACTAAATTTATCAAGAAAATCACCCCTAAAAAGATGTTAGCTGCTTGTTTGATAGCAAGGAAGAAAGGTCTGTATTTTGTAATATCTAGCAATGATAGATACTTTAAAAATATTATAAAAATTCAAATTCTAGGTCTGTTGGAGTAGCTTAAGTGACAAGAGCACCTGCAAGTGTAAGACCCTAAGTACAAACCCCAGTGCCACATACAAAACAAAATTCAAATTCTGATCTTTATGTCTTTTATAACTCTACACTTACCTTTAAGCTTAAAAATGTACATGGGTATGTGTGTGAAGGTATGGATGAGTGTGTAATGTACTTTTTAAAGATTACAACTCTTTTTATGAAAATAATCTCTGGCCTCTTGTGACATTCCAAATATTTTGCCATCATTTCACTGAGTCCACTGCCACTAAGGTCCATATCATGGTTGTGTAGGAAGGCGAAAAAAACCAAGGCATGAGTTTCCACAATTGCATTATATACTAGGAGAGCTCTTCCCTGTTAGCCAAACACCAAAGTGTGAAATATAAAGCCATTCATTCCCTCAAATATCTGGAGAGGAGGCAAGAGGTGACCTGACGGAATCCATTCCACATAGGACTGTTCACATGAATTAGCAAGGCTCTTTGAAATAACTTACAGAGTTCCTCTTCAGGCCTCTGGAAGCCAGAGGATGCCTTTATCATAAGTTACCATGTTAATGTAGTAGGGCTCGATGTCCTTTTTCCAGACTTTAAGACTAAGAGGCTCTATATTTAATTGAAATTTTAGTAAAATGGGTCCATTTATTCATGGCAACTACCTTTGACCACAAGAAAAACTAAAAAAGTAGTCTGTCAGCTAAAGAGATCACATTTATTGCAAGATCTGTATTTAGGAAGAGCTAATTGGATGATATGTGCCTGCGTCTCAGATATAAATGGAAAAATACCTTGGAGACCTTGGACTGTGGGATTCTCACCATGCACCCGGTCTACAGAGTGTCATTACTTGTGGCATTAGAAACCTTTCAAGAAACAAAGGGGAATAAATTGCTTGGGATAGATATAGACAAACTACTTTGGTACATTTAAAAAGGAAAACTTTGTGCTTCTTGCTCTGGACACATGTGAGAAGACAACTGAGTGCATTTTATCACCAGCTTTATGGCATAATTGGCCAGTCTGGGAATAAATAGATCCTTTTGAGGGGAAAATGTCCTCCAGTAATCACAACATTGCATTTTAATAGATACAATATTGTTTTCTCAAACCTTTACAGATGTAACTTCACAACCACAAAATACAGAGCACCCTTTGAAATATGTACTTTGACCTCATGTCAAATGTGTGCTTTTTTTATGGTGGGATTTCAAGATGAACCATCTCTTTAACTTAAAGATCAGTTTCTTGCAGAAATAGAGCATTGAGAGTTCCCCAAGATGGAGAAGTAAGACTAAATTTATAATATGAAAGTCGGATTTTCCTACACATCTCTTTATCATCTTCTGTGGAAGAAAACATTAGGGCAATTGGATGGAGTGAGAATTCCTATACAGAAGCCAGATATATTTCAATTTTCCTACTAGGAATGTAACATCATAGAAGAAATTGCTTCCATCTAATTGCTGTTCCATTTTCATTTCATAATCCAATTGTGATGTAATAGCAACCTTTTGAACGGTTTATTCTTTTTTTTTTCACCCTAAAGGACAGAGCTGTAGAATGAAGGTAAAATTAAATACGTAGTTTTTTTTACTCTCAACTTAAAGCCTTTCTCCCTAAAATAACAAAACATGTAAACCTGGTTCAGCCTTTTCCTGGAGTATATGTTCAAATTTCAGAATCGTTAAGCCGAGTAGCAACCCAACTCCAACATATCTGCCTTCATACTCTAGCAATGAGGGCATCTATATTACATGACAACCTCAGTGCCCTGCTGATTTTGTCTCCTGTCCGTGAAGAAGAGTCCACCCACACTAGTGGTGTGTATGCTCACAATCAGATTTTCATTGCATTCCTGCAGGGCGAGAGACTCTGGAACATCACAGGTCAATAAAATTAAATGTGATACATTAGAAGGTTTAGTATAGTAATAAAGGGATTACCAGCTTATTAAAACATCAATCTATGCCTGGAATAAAGTAGAAATTTTAGGCTGGGAAAAAGGAAATATTTTTTGCCCTAGGATGCAGATTTTGTTTTAGTTCACCTGGAGTTAAGATTCAGTGATGCACATAGGCTTCCCCTTGTCTTGTCCTCCCCATACCACAACCTTCCTCATCTCTGACCAGGGTCAGTCCCACAAGAGGTGAGTGAGAGAGACCCGGAGACAGATCCATCAGTCTCAGCAGCATTTCCTCACAGCAGGGTTTATTGCAGCACAGCCTAAGAGATTTTGACAGAGAACTTTCTTATAAAAATAAATATGCCTGCCCAACTGCAAAGATAGCTTAATGGAAATGCAGAGGTCTGGGTTGGTCCTGAAAACCAAGCCATCAAAGGGTAGCAAAAGCAGCAGTAGTTATTGACAAATGTGCCCATTTTCACAGAAGTGATGAACAACTTCCTTACTTCAGAGTAGAAAGGCAACTGTTTCTCTGCACATGCCCTTATGTTTGCTTGATCAGTTGGCCTGATCCCAAGCTTGTAGGACTGTTGTCTGGATATATGCAGGGCTGGTGCTTCAAAGGGCATCAAATTATTTAGACTGAGGCATTTATATATGCTTAAAACTTGGGCCACCAGAGAGGAAAACAAACAAATCTACCCTATTGTAGAGAAAGACTCTTCTTTTTCCCTGACTGCTATTTCCACTTCCCTGTTTGGCATCATTAGACTGCTAATTGTCTTATGTACATTGCCAACCTTAATAAGTAAGTACTATTATTTCTCCCATTTACAGATGAAAAAACTGAGGCTTAGCAAGATTAAGTTGACAAAAGTCACAGAGCCAGCAAGTGATGGAGACAGGACTTAAACATAAATTTGCCTGATATGAGAGCCTGTGCTCTTTGCCAACATGATAGACCACCTTCTGGAATTTCCTTCTTTCTTCCAAATCTCAAATGCCACCTGGCCAGCACAGGTCCAAAGCAGACATCCATCATTTATGTTCATCTGGTATCAGCTCTCTGTTTTCATTGTAAATTTGGATTTTGCTTTACAGCTGCTCACCAACAACTTTTGTTCAGACTGTTCACAGGATCTGGAGAGCTGCCTGGCAGCTGTGTACTACACTGGGTCAGTATGGTTAAGAAAAAATTGGGAGATGTACTGGAAGGCCAATAAGTAACAACTGAACTTCTTTTCTGATGCAGGCTACGTGTCTGATCCCATGAGCCCGATGCATTTTCATTCTTGCTGGAATAGTGGCAGCTTTGAGGACAGCAGCTGACAGCATTTGGCATATACCTAAGGAGAGTTTTCCCCCAAACTGACAGCAATGATTCCAACCATGGCAGGCTTGCTTCCAATTATAATACTTTACCCTCTAAGGTCTCCTTAAATTGGCTTGTTTATACTGGTCCTACTTAATTCCCTACTACAAGTTGAGCTTTGGGTTTGTGACTAAAGAATGAAATGCATAAGAACCAAGACAGAATGTATATGAAGAATCTGTTTTAATTTTGTAAAATAAAAACCAAACAAATTTACCTTGTTACTTGGAGATGGGGCTTAATTCTATAGTGGGCACTTAATGATTATTAGGCTTTCCTTGACTGAATTATGTAGACTTGTGCAATGAGAGCCATTGGTTTGATTTCTTAAAATATTGTTCATTTTCTTATCTCATTAAGCTACTTCTGTTGTTGAACTATGTGATTAAAGCTTCTTTAGTGGCCTAGAAAATTAATTCTAAAGTGTATTTTATTCCACCAGGATTTCTACTGAGTATACCTTCTTTCAGATGTATTGGTAAAGAGGAGTAATGACCTGCACATCAAGAAGCTTGCAAAAATAAAGCATTTAATTATTTAGCCTTCTTTCCATGTCATGGAAATGCTCTGTGCTTTACTCAAACAACTTGTTACTGTCAGTACCAAAATGTCATAAATGCTATTGGGTCAGTTCTGAAACTAGCCCACTAATGCAAAGCTACAGTTTATACCAGAATCTGGCACAGACCTAAAGTGTCTGCTACCTTCAAGAAATGAGAAATCTGCACAGGTCCTGGAACCAGTCCTCTGTAGATACTGAGGTCTATCTATCATCTATCTTTCATCTCAATCCTATTGGCCATGTTTCTCTGGGGGACCCCCAACAAATATACTCCCTCCACAAATCATGACAACCAAAAATGTTTTCCAGCCAGGCATGGTAGCACATAACTATAATCCCAGAACATGGGAATGAGAAAGGAGGATCACAAGTTCAAGGCCAGCCTTGGCTACATAGCAAGTACCAAAAAAAGAAAGAGAGAAGAAAAGAAAGAAAAAAGAAAAGAAAATATCTTCAGACATAACTAAATGTGCTCTTGGTTTAGAATCCTGGTTCTCAACCATACAACTAGAACCTGCCACTGGCTGGCTGCATTTAGGTACATCTACTTTCTCCTCCTCCTGAAGTAATAGGGACTCATACAAATGCATTGGGTAGTAATAAGTGCTAATTGTCCCTTGGATGTCTATGCAAGCTCCTCCTTCCTGCCAATTAGAAAAAATGTTTTAGATATCAATTTCCATCAGGAAAACAGCAGCCCCACCTCCAAAATCCCTTTGAGCCTCTTCTTATGACCTATGGTTGTAGTCACCAGTCTCCACAGGTTCTGATTAGCTTGTGCACGCCTGGTGTGGGTCCATATATAGATTAAAACCCATGGTACTTTCATCTAAACTTATCCCTTTTAAACCTCCAGCCTTTTCATTTCCCTATCCAATTATTCCAAAATTACAGGTACTCTATCCCAACAAGCAAGTTCCCAAAGGTCTTTATAATAAGTAGAACCAAGAAACCTGAGGTGACTGCTCCAGTATAAACTGTTCTGGCAAAGACACAGAAGGAAAAAGGGGAGCTGGTTAAAGAACACCTGTCTCCATGACTCCCCTTCTGTGGTTTTGCTTGATAGCTACTCTAGAGAATGATCCAATACTCAGTGCAAGCTACGTTGAGGCTTCTCTGTTAATGAGATAAGTTGAAAGGAGTACCTTAGAAAGTTGAGAGGGGAGAGAGAATTCCTAATGCCAATGGTGTTGTAAAATCAGGACTGTGAACAGTACTGGGGTCAACCATGGGTCCTCCCAGGTCCCACTGGAAGAAGTCAGATCCAGAGAGAGGATTGTTTCTCTGAAATGCCCCTCCTTTGGGAGGGAGTTTTCTAGAACAGATTTGTCAAGTTCCATTTCTTTGTTTCCTCTAATTAGCCACCTCCTCTCTCCACACTGCATTTCCTTATGTTGCTGCTTCCCTCTGGGCTCTTGTCTTGTCAAGTATCTGCAAATAATGAGACTAATGTGTCTTGATTCCTGAGAAGGGGAACCTTTTCACAGATGCCAACCTGTAGCTCACAAACCCTTTTCATTACTGCACTCTTAATGGGGCCCAGGGATCATCTTAGAGCTTGTCTGAAGACCATGAGATTTTTAAGATTTTTTTTCCTTCCTCCTGAAAAATGTCTCACTAATTGCTTTCTTCTTCTGCTGGTAAAAATGAACTTCTAAGATCATGTTTTTGCATGCTTAGCACATTAAATTTTTTTCTATGTGCATGCAGCACTGAGCACACACCAAAGATGTTCAATTAATTATAATTGTAAGCCAAATTACAGCAGCACCTGAAGAGAGTTATTCCAACAGCGTGATTATTTGGGTTAAATTATTTCCAACACTGACATTTTTCCTAGGAAAGAGAAAAATATGTGCTTGTGGTAGGAGAAAAGGTTAATGCTAGAGAATTCATCTAAAATAAAGGTTCTGTATTTCTTTCCTAACTTCCTTTCTTCCTTCCTTCCTTCCTTAATTCCTTCCTCTCTTCCTTTGGAGTCAGTTCAACCTTCCCTATTACTTGTGTAACCTAGGGCAAGTCATTTTACCTTCCTTTACTCCAGTTTATTACCTGTACAATAATGATAACAAAATGTATCTTGTAGAGCTGCTCTAAGGATTTCAAATGATATAAATTGTGTAATTTAGTTCCTAGAACACAGTAGAGGATGCTGTTGTTTGTTGTTACTGTTACACGCTTCCATAGAGCGATACTATAAAAGGAGAGCATGAGAAAGGTGGAGGTTTCCTCCCCCTTGTAGAAATTACTATCAACATCCCTTTAACAATTCCATCATCACAAAGAGCAAACTACTGAGCTTTTGTCTCTGTGGCACATTGAGCCAAGATCTAGTAGACCTTAGGTAGTAATGTCTGATTTTTATAACTGAAAAAAAGAGAGAAACTCAGTCCTTTCAGGCAAACACAAGAACCTAAGAGAATTCCCCAATTAATATTAAGTACAAGTAGAGAATACATTTATAGAATCCCTGCTATGTGGCAGGAAGTTTTAGATTATTTAAAATGTATTATTTGATTAAATTTTTTGCAGAACCCCTGGAAAGAATTACTTTTCTAAAATTTATTTTTCAAGTTATGAATTCATGTTTAAAGAGGCAAAGTAACAAATGAAAGCTACTATAGAATAGAACCAGATATAAAAGCTGGTTTTCTCTTGCTCTAGTGCCCCTAATTTCTTCACTACACTATGTTGCCCCCACTGTGGTGGAGGAAAAGGTAGAACAAAGCACATGTTCATAGTCTAAAATTGTCGTAAAATTGAACATATCTGCAGTTTGGAAGTCCTGAGGAAAATTTGGGAACTATCATAAGAAAAGTTTCATGAATCAGAAAAACAAACCTTTCCTGATTGCTGTGGCTCATTATTGGAAATTAACACACACACACAAAATAATAATTTTCTCTGTTATAATTTTGAAAGAGAAGGAAATGGAATAATCTCAAGGCTCAACAAACATGCATTGTTATTTTCTAGCCAGAAAGAACCAGAAGTAATGATTGACAGAAACAATACTCTCACCATGATAAGCCAGAACAAAAAAGTTATGAGGGCAAAATACAGCAATTAGGGAAGCCAAGGAGATTCACATTTTCCTTTCCTCATTAGCACTCTGGGTGGAGAAAGTGAGGAGGGATGGTGTAGCCTTTACCAGGAGGATTTGAATACCTTATTTCTTCCTAGATTTGTGCTGTTGCAGTTACTCAAGCATGCAGACTGAAGAGTTCTCCCTGATCAATTCCCTTCTGTATCTCAAGAGCCACAAGGGCAAAGATGAGCCATTTGACATTTGCAATCCCTTCGTTGGGTATCAGCTCAAGACTTGACTGCAGCAATAACAGACTGTGGTCCAAGACTGTCAGCTCAATTAGCACTGTATGCAAAACATGATGGAGGAGCAAAGTTCCTCTCTCTCTTTAGACATCCTACCTTTTATGAGGCTAACTAAAAATAAAAAGAGCAGGGGTTGCACATTTTTCCCTGGGCCAGAGATCCAAGGCAGCACAGCAACTGACCCAATGGCAGGGTGCTAATTAAATTAGGCTTCTTGAATTAAAACACTGCCATGGGTTCTGGGCCCTGCTGATGAGGACACATATCTAAAGCACTCCCAGCCTAGCTTTATGTGTAATTAGTGGGATAGAAAGAATATTATCTTAAGTTTCCATCTTTTAAGCAATGGGCTTATATGTAGAACAGCATCTTCCCCATCATTAAAGGAGGTTTTTAAACTCAGTAATTTCACTGATCTTCATCTTTTTTTTTTAATGTCAACTAATCAGGGAAGGATAAGATTAAAACAACTACCAGGAGAGGGTGAGATTTACCACCAAATGTAAAAAACATATTTTGAATATTGGTTTTTCTTTCAGTTTTTTATTCAAAAATTTCATGGCCTACTTAACTGAAAATTAGTACATGGTGGAGAATATTAGGTTCTTTCAAATATTTTTCCTTTTCTAGAAACTGAAATTAGTGCAAGGAAAAAGAATCAATGTCAATATGGCAGAAACTGGAGGTAATCATAATAAAAATGAAAGGAATATTGAGTGATACACATTTACTCTATCTGAAGTAGAAAACTAAAAGCTGAAGAACAGAGAGCAGTTCTTGCACTTTGGCCTGCATCTGAACAACAAGAGGATAAAACACAGATTTCAGGGGCGAGGGCCCCTGCTCTGGAGCAGGGCCCAAGAATTTCCTGGGACCACAGTTAGAAAGCACTAGCACAGTCATCGACTTGAGGGCACAAGCTTTAGAGTTTGACTGGGATGAACATCAAGCCAACTTCCACCTCCATCACTGTGTGACCTAGTTTTCCATGGAAAAGTTACTTAGTCTCTCTGATCCTCACATTCCCTATCTGAAAAACAGAGATTATGATTCTTACCTCATAGAGAGGATTAGGTGAAATAGTGCATGCAAATCACTTTTACAGTGCCAGGCACACGGTAAATGTTCTGTAACAATTGGCTATGCTTGACTGAAAGAGGAGTCAACCAAGCACCAAGGGCTAATCATTTATTTTCTGGATGCTAATGAAAGCATCATAGCTTGAGAAACTCTAAGTGTTTCTAACATAGCCTTAAATTAGCATCATGCAATCGAGGATATATAACACAAAGCATATAACAAAAGCACAATTTTATCTGGATACAATCATAATCAGATTTGCAATGCAGTTGCACAATTAATTACTAATATCTAATTGCTAATGTCTCTAAGAAAGTATCTATTAGTCACCTGTTAGGTGCCACCTCAGATCTTCTTGCCATCATACTATGCATTTGATCATCCACCATCACAACCTGTCTATACTTCACACTTTCCTCAGACCAGGTCTCTATCACCTCTTACCCTTTGACATAAAGGATTCCTATTTCCCTGAGAGTTGTCTGAGGTTTTCTCAGCCTTTGAAATTCAAGGTGGCAGTTAACATGTATGGCCCAGAAGAATGAACCTTTGCTCAAAGAGAGACAAGGCTAGCTAATAGATTCCTCCCTCTTCTCCATAGCAGTCTGTTATCCTGAGGGTGCTGTGGAGTCATTCTTAAAGCATCAGAAGACAATTTGGTGAGTCTGAGAATGAGCTACCCTGGCTCCCTAAGGGCATTCAACTCAAGGACCCACTAAGACTTCTCTCTTGTGTCTTTTTTCCTGGGACTTTCTCACTCAGGCTTCCATAGCACTGCACTCCTTGGAGAAGTAGCAGTATGTGAGATTTTGCCTCAGGCCCTGCTTTCTTGGTGAGACCAAACTAGGAGAGACAATATGCGAATGAATTGAATTTTGACTATTAATTCCTTTTTAGTAAAATGTGGTTTGTGGAATAAGTACATCAATACTCCAGTGATACTAGAATGAATTAACAAATGAATGCATAGGTTCAACAGGCAGCTGGCTGAGACTATAAATTTAGCCTTGTTTCTTCAGTCCTTATTGAGTCTCCCATTTTTTGTTTCACTGCTTCAGTCTCTTAAGGGTGCCATGTTGCACTCAGCACTACATTGTTTTATTATGTTGTTTGCGAGTTCCACTATCATCAGCAAAACTAGGGTGTGTTAGTAGGGATTTGTTGCCTTTGCTCTACATTTCCATAAACTGAGGTTTTTTTTTTTTTTCTGTTTTTGTTATATCTGTCATTCAACTAATCTACTTACTACCTATTCTATTTTATTAGAATATTAATATTTAGCCTTAACATTGTTACTGGTATCCCTTTTCCTTTCTTCAAGGTAGAAAGGACTTTTTACCTGCCCCTCGGAAAGTTTCTCAATTTGCATGAAAATAAGTGGCTTCCTGGCATGACCAGGAAAGTATTAACCACCCCTGCTCCAAACATGGTATCTCTATTGTGCTGCTTGTTCATGCATTTTAAGCTTCACTCACACCCTTGGAAGGCAAAGAATGAAATGTTCTTTCATTACATTTGCTTTTAACTCTTTAATATTCGTTAAACATGGAATGCATGCAATTTTTTTTAACACCAGCTCAGAAGAATAAGACAGGAAACACTCGAGTAGGGCCTTACCTACCACATTTTCCTTTCTTTTTAGTGACTACCTGCTAATCTTTAAAGCCATAGATCCGCAAAAAAGAGAACAAGGAAGCTGAATAAAAACAACTGGAAAGGACTGCTGGTAAAACACCAAATTACAGGTAAACACTGTAATGAGAAGTAATGAAATAGCGGTACAGGATTGTGATTCTGCTGATCAACAGAACCCCAACTGTCTGACAGATTTCGGCACCCACATATTCACTACAACCTTCCATCTCTTGGACTACAAAGTCAATGTATTCTTTGGACAAGTTCAGCCAGTCAACTCTATGCAAAGCAAGCACATTTCTAAAAATTCTGGTAATTAAAATAATTGGCCAGCTACGAATGGACTGTCCGAGTTAATTGGCCTCTACTAAAGAAACATTAAGCTTTAGGGAAAAATGCATGTTTAATAGAAGTAATAAGTTATTAATACAAATGGAAATTCTGCAAAATGTAAAATCATAGGTAGTAAAAACTGCTCAAGTTGCTGTGAAAGCTAAATTAGTTTGTTACTTTTCCCCACTCTATCCATTAAGCTGTTAATTGATTTAAAATATTAATACAGCTCAAGGATCATAGAGGCTCCTCCTTATTTGCAATTTTCTGTCAAATATTAGTACTGTATTGAAAATGATTAATTAATCATTATATGAGCATATATTGTAATTAATCAAAGCCACATTGCACAACAAGCAGGAGTGTTTACAAATGTTTACAAGTGTTCTTAACCTAGTTAAAACATAGATCCTTCTTTATCCTCTTATACTTTTAAGTGATGTGCCTTAACAGTCATGTTTCCTCTTACTTTTGTAGACTCCATAGAGTTCATTTTTCTCATGGTGCTAATTTATAGTGTTTGTTTGTAAAACATGACATTAATGACACTATCAAAATAACACTATATGTTTAAAAGTAGTTCTTGGTTGTGTCTTTAAGGAGAAGATGACTAATTGTCTGCACATTCATACAGCTGCCTGCTATCCTGCCACATCACTTAGGGATTTTATTCCACAGTACACAGCAGGTAAATGGATGTTTGTTATCATTTGTTAGTGCTTTGGCCTACAATGCCTCTAAAGAACTCGACAACCATGCGTGTACCACAAAGATCCCTTTTTCCCATTTCGTTAAGACCTAGTCAGAGACAAGTGCAACATTGTCCTTCATATCAAACTTCCTCTAGATGTTACTCTAGTTTGCACTCTGATTTTTTTTTTAGCTTTTTATCAAATAGTGACCAGTTCACAGGAATTTGTAAAATAATAATAAGTCTTTGTATTTTTCATCAATTTTCCCATTATATCTATATTACTTAGTTTTCCTGTTGCTATGACAAAATCTCTGACATAAACAACTTAAAAGAGGAAGGATTTATTTTGGCTCACAGTTTCAGTGGGTTTAGTCCATGATTTCTTGGCCCCATACTTGGGCAGAACATCATTGTGGTGGAAGTGTGTGGTAGAGGCTGTTCACCTCATGGTGCATAAGAAGCAAAGAGACATTGAGAGGAGTCCAAGATGGCAACTAGAGGGGGGAAGCAGAAAGTGTGCTTCCTAAAGTTAAATCTTGGACAGACGCTTGAGATACACCTTCCGGGAAAAACCACTGAGAAGAGGCAAAACTCTGACTCCTCTGACTCCTCCACAGCCCCAGCCCATGCATAGCATCCCCACTCCATGTTAAATGGAGAAACCAGGAGGGCTCCCGCTCCACCAGACGCCAGCTCCTACCAGCTCGACCACAAGGTGAGCTAAGCAGCACACGGTACTCCCACAAACAACCCTGGGCCAGATCAGCATAGTCCCCTGGACAGACTGACCCTCACCCAGGGAAAAAAGAGAAAAAACCCAAACTGAATAATAAACAAAAACAAAAAAAGACATGTAGTAAAGAGGGCGGGGCATCCTGAGTGCCTAAGTGAGGGGGAGGGGTAAACAAGCTGGCCAGAGAAGGCAGGAGTGGTAGCACCCACCCAGCAACCAAGAGCAGGAAAGCTTGTAAAAGAGGAGGTGTGAGGAAAGCCCCACTGGAGAGGGGGGAAGGGACACTTCCCACATGAGCTGTAAATAAACACGCTGGCCAGAGAAGGTGGGTGTAGCGCCACCTCCTCCAGTGTACTTGGAGAGGGGAAAACTTGTAACAGTGGAGGTCGCACCCAGGAGAACTCTAAGTAAACAAAACCTGAGGGGCCAGGTGAGTGTTAAGCTCACTCCTGAGATCTGCATAAATAAAGCCTCCAGCAACAGCAGGCTGACAGCAGCGGGCAGGTGAGCCACAGCCTCAGATAGACATTCACAGAACTATCTCCAGACTCTTTATTTCTTTTTTCCTTTTCTCTTCCTTTGATGAGATGACTGAACTACAACCTCATTCTGAAAGACTTACTGAACCTGTACTGCATTTGAACTTGGGATAATTTGTTGTGTTTTCTTTTTTTGTTTGTTTTGTTTTGTTGAGTTTTTTCCCCTTTGATGAGGCAATGAAAGAACTACTTCTGAGACACCATCTCCAGGATTGGAGGCTGAGGGACTAACACCAAAATTATTAAGACTGAAACTTTATTGCATTTGAACTAGGGGATTTTTTTTAAGCCTCTCCCTGTCTCTCTAATGCCTGTTTATTTTACTGTTGATTA
Source organism: Castor canadensis (assembly GCF_047511655.1). NCBI lineage: Eukaryota > Metazoa > Chordata > Mammalia > Rodentia > Castoridae > Castor > Castor canadensis. The sequence goes on along the minus strand of NC_133392.1, from coordinate 100,642,518 downwards.
GTACACTATCTCTCCCTGTTTATTTCTTCGACACTGTTTTTTTTTTGATGTTGTTTGTTTGTTTTTTTTTTTACTTGTTTGTTTTTCCCTTTTTCTTTAACTTCTTTGGCTTTCCCTTTCTCACTCTTCCATTCTATATATCACCATTGTTATTGTTACAAGCTAGAAAATACTTAATTGCACACAATACAGGGACAGTAACAATAGCAAGGGCAATGACGGAAGATGGAAAAAAGAGGGAAACCAGTTTTCCCACAGCAATAAATTAGTACAGGAACCAGAGGGAAATAAAGAAGACAGATACTCAGATCCAGACTCCAACAAAACGAAGATAAACTATGCCAAAGAATACAATGAAGCCCACAAGAACGACCTGAAAGAACAAATCTTACAAGTAATCAATGAGAATTTTATAGAGCTGATACTGGATATGGTCAACCAAAATATACAAGAGACACTCAAGAAATTCCAAGACAACAAAAATAGAGAATTAGAAAAAGCACAAGAACAAATAAAAGAAATAATAGAAGCACTGTATAAACACCAAAGTGAAACAAGCAACATGATTAATAAAGAGATAAATGAACTCAGGACAAAAACAGACAATATTAAAGAGGAAGGGACTCAGGATATGAAAACCTCAGAAAAAAAGAATGAAACAGAAATGCAAAACAAAATGGAATGCCAATCCACCAGAATAGAACAAGCAGGAGACAGAATCTCAGAACTTGAAGATGAAATGGTAACTAAAGGAAAAACCAAAGAACTATTAGTAAAACAACTCAAGACCTATGAAAAGAAAATGCAAGAACTCACTGACTCCATCAAAAGACCAAACATGAGAATCATGGGCATCGAAGAAGAAGAGGTGCAAGGAAAGGGAATGCATAATATATTCAACAAAATAATTACAGAAAATTTCCCAAATCTAGAGAAATCTATGCCCATACAGGTGCAAGAGGCCTCCAGAACACCAAACAGACTTGACCAAAATAGAACTACCCCACAGCATATTATCATTAAAACAAGTACAGAGACTCAAGAAAGAATATTGAAGGCTGTAAGAGAGAAAAAACAAATAACATACAAAGGTAAACCCATCAAAATCACAGCAGACTTGCGGCCCAACAGAAACATTAAAAACAAGAAGAGCTTGGGGTGAGATCTTCTGGGCACTGAATGAAAATAACTTCAACCCTAGAATACTCTACCCAGTAAAACTATCATTCAAAATAGATGGAGCAATAAAAGTCTTCCATGATAAACAGAAACTAAAACAATATGTGACCACAAAGCCACCACTACAAAAGATTCTTCAAGGGATTCCATACACAGAAAGTGAAACCAACTTAACCATGAAAAGGCAGGCAGTACCAAACTACAGGAAAGAAAAAGCAAGAAAGTAGAGAATAACATCGATTTATGTACACACAATCAAACCTTCAAACAACTAAGACAACTAAATGACAGGAATCACCACATACCTATCAATACTAACACTTAATGTTAATGGACTTAATTTCCCCATCAAAAGGCACTGTTTGAAGAACTGGATTAAAAAGGAATATCAAACAATTTGTTGCTTACAGGAGACCCAGCTCGCCAACAGATATAAGCATAGGCTTAGGATGAAAGACTGGAAGAAGATTTACCAAGCCAATGGCCTCCGAAAACAGGCAAGAGTAGCAATACTTATCTCTGACAAAGTAGAATTCAAACCTACATTGATCAAACGTGATAAAAAAGGACATTCCATACTAATAAAAGGGGAAATAGACCAAAAGGAAATAACAATTATCAACCTATATGCACCCAATGCCAACACACCCAATTTCATCAAACATACACTGAAAGACCTAAAAGCATATATTAACTCCAACACAGTGGTCGTGGGAGACTTTAACACCCCATTATCATCAATAGATAGGTCATCCAAACAAAAAATCAATAAAGAAATCCTAAATCTAAAATATACCATAGATCAAATGGACCTAGTTGATGTCTACAGAACATTTCATCCAACTTCTACACAATATACATTCTTCTCAGCAGCCCACAGAACCTTCTCCAAAATAAATCATATCCTAGGGCACAAAGCAAGCCTCAGAAAATATAAGAAAATAGAAATTATACCATGCATTCTATCTGATCACAATGCAATAAAACTGGAACTCAACAACAAAAATAAAGGCAAAAAAACATGCAAATAGCTGGAAACTGAGTAGCTGCTCATTGCTTAATGAACAATGGGTCATTGATGAAATAAAAGAGGAAATTAAAAAGTTCCTGGAAGTCAATGAAAAAGAAAACAAAACCTACCAGAACCTATGGGACACAGAAAAGGTAGTCCTGAGAGGAAAGTTTATAGCCATGAGTGCATATATTAAGACTGAAAGATCTCAAATCAATGACCTAATGAAATACCTCAAACTCCCAGAAAAACAAAAACAAGCAAATCCCAAAACAAATAGAAGGAGCGAAATAATAAAAATAAGAGCTGAAATCAATGAACTAGAAACCAAAAAAAATACAAAGAATTAATGAAACAAACAAACAAACAAAAGCTTGTTCTTTGAAAAAATAAACAAGATCAATAGACCCCTGATAAATCTGACTAAAATGAGGAAAGAAAAAACCCAAATTAGTAGAATCAGGAATGCAAAAGGGGAGATAACAACAAACACCATGAAGTCCAGGAAATCATCAGAGACTTCTTTGAGAAACTATATTCAAATAAATTTAAAAATCTTAAAGTAATGGACAGATTTCTAGATAGTTATGATCATCCAAAACCAAATCAAGATGACATTAATCACCTGAATAGATCTATAATACAAAATGAAATTGAAGCAGCAATCAAGAGTCTCCCTAGAAAGAAAAGCCCAGGACCTGATGGATTCTCTGCTGAGTTCTATCAGACCTTTAAAGAAGAACTGATACCAACCCTTCTTAAACTGTTCCATGAAATAGAAAAGGAAAGAAAACTGCCTAACAAATTTTATGAAGCCAGTATTACACTTATCCCAAAACCAGGCAAAGACACCTCCAAAAAGGAGAACTATAGGCCAATCTCCTTAATGAACATTGATGCAAAAATCCTCAACAAAATAATGGCAAGCCGAATTCAACAACACATCAAAAAGATTATTCACCACGATCAAGTAGGCTTCATCCCAGGGGTGGTTCAACATATGAAAATCAATAAACGTAATAAATCACATTAACAGAAGCAAAGACAAAAACCATTTGATCATCTCAATAGATGCAGAAAAAGCCTTTGATAAGATACAACACCATTTCATGATAAAAGCTCTGAGAAAACCAGGAATAGAAGGAAAGTACCTCAACATTATAAAAGCTATATATGAGAAACCTACAGCCAGCATTACACTTAATGGTGAAAAACTGAAACCATTCCCTCTAAAATCATGAATGAGACAAGGATGCCCACTATCTCTACTCCTATTCAACACAGTACTGGAATTCTAAGCCAGAGAAATTAGGCAAGAAGAAGGAATAAAAGGAATACAAATAGGTAAAGAAACTGTCAAAATATCCCTGTTTGCAAACGACATGATCCTATACCTTAAGGACCCAAAAAACTCTACTCAAAAGCTCCTAGACACCATCAATAGCTATAGCAAGGTAGCAGGATGTAAAATCAACATAGAAAAATCATTAGCATTTCTATACACTAATAATGAACAAACTGAGAAAGAATATATGAAAATAATTCCATTTACAATGGCCTCAAAAAAAATCAAATACCTATGTGTAAACTTAACAAAGGATGTGAACGACCTCTACAAGGAAAACTATAAACATCTGAAGAAAGAGATTGAGGAAGACTATAGAAAATGGAGAGATCTCCCATGCTCATGGATTGGTAGAATCAACATTGTAAAAATGTCTATACTCCCAAAAGTAATCTACATGTTTAATGCAATTCCCATCACAATCCCAATGACATTCATCAAAGAGATTGAAAAATCTACTGTTAAATTTATATGGAAACACAAGAGGCCACAAATAGCCAAGGCAATACTCAGTCAAAAGAACAATGCTAGAGGTATCACAATATCTGACTTCAAACTCTGTTTCAAAGCAATAACAATAAAAACAGCATGGTACTGGCACAAAAATAGACATAAAAACCAGTGGAACAGAATAGAGGACCCAGATATGAAGCCACACAACTATAACCAACTTGTCTTTGACAAAGGTGCTAAAAATATACAATGGAGAAAAGACAGCCTCTTCAACAAAAACTGCTAGGAAAACTGGTTAGCAGTCTGTAAAAAACTGAAACTAGATCCATGTTTATCACCCTATACCAATATTAACTCAAAATGGATCAAGGATCTTAATATCAGACCCCAAACTCTAAAGTTGATACAGGGAAGAGTAGGAAATACCTTGAAATTAATAGGTATAAGCAAGAACTTTCTCAATGGAACCCCAGCAGCTCAGCAACTAAGAGATAGCATAGATAAATGGGACTTCATAAAACTAAAAAGCTTCTGCTCAACAAAAGAAATGGTCTCTAAACTGAAGAGACCACCCACAGAGTGGGAGAAAATATTTGCCAGCTACACATTAAATGACTGATAACTAGAATAGATAGGGAACTCAAAAAACTAAATTCTCCGAAAATTAATGAACCAATAAAGAAATGGGCAAGTGAACTAAACAGAACTTTCTCAAAAGAAGAAATTCAAATGGCCAAAAAACACATGAAAAAATGCTCACCATCTCTAGCAATAAAGGAAATGCAAATTAAAACCACACTAAGATTCCACCTCACCCCTGTTAGAATAGCCATCATTAACAACACCACTAACAACAGGTATTGTTGGCGAGGATGTAGGGAAAAAGGAACCCTCTCACACTGCTAGTGGGAATGTAAACTAGTACAACCACTCTGGAAAAAAATTTGGAGGCTTCTTAAAAATCTAAACATTGATCTACCATGTGATCCAGCAATACCACTCTTGGGAATATACCCAAAAGACTGTGACATAGCCTACTCCAGAGGCACCTGCACCCCCATGTTTATTGTAGCACTATTCACAATAGCCAAGTTATGGAAATAGCCAAGATGCCCCACTACTGACAAATGGATTAAGAAAATGTGGTATTTATGCACAATGGAATTTTATGCAGCCATGAAGCAGAATGAAATGTTATCATTCGCAGGTAAATGGATGGAACTGGAGAACATCATTCTGAGTGAGGTTAGCCTGGCCCAAAAGACCAAAAATAGTATGTTCTCCCTCATATGCGGACATTAGATCAAGGGCAAACACAACAAGAGGATTGGACTTTGATCACATGATAAAGGGAGAACACACAAGGAAGGTATGATGATAGGTAATAGTAGAAGGGGACCAGGAACTGGAGAAAAGGTTAATTCGAGAAGAATTAACCTAGAAGGTAACACACATGCACAGGAAATCAATGCAAGTCAACTCCCTGTATAGCTATCCTTATTTCAACTAGCAAAAACCCTTGGTTCTTCCTATTATTGCTTATACTCTCTCTTCAACAAAACTAGAGATAAGGGCAAAATCGTTTCTGCCTGGTAGCGAGGGATCAAGGGGGTAAGGGAGGGAGTGGTGGAGGGGTAAGGGATTGGGCCGTGGGAAGGGGGAGAAATGACCCAAACATTGCATACACATATGAATATAATAAAAAAAGAAAAGAAGCAGAGAGAGGGGAAGAGACCAGGTATAACCTTAAAATCACACTCCCAGTAACCTACTTCCTTCAGGTACACCCCATCTTCTAAGATTTCAACCATCTCCCAAAATAACACCACCAGCTATGTACTAAGTGTTCAACACATAAGTCTATGAGTGACATTACATATTCATACCCTACCATTCTTCTCCCTAGCCCCCAAAGTCTCCTGACTATGTCATAAAATGCATTTAGTACCTCTTCAAGAGTTCCCCAAAATCTAAATGGTTTCAACATTGTTTAAAAGTCTAAGTCCAGGGCTTGTGGAATGGCTCAAGTGGTAGAGTACCTGCATAGCAAGCATGAAGCCCAGAGTTCAAACCCCAGTACCATCAAAAACAAACAAACAAGCAAAAGTCTAAGTCCAGAGAATTGAAACTCTAGGCAATTTCTTAACTGTGAGCCTTTGTAAAATCAAAAAGAAAGTTATGTAATTCCAAGATACAGAATGAACATGTCCATTACAAAATGCTGGAAGAGGGAAATAGCAAGGCAGAATGGAACCAAAGCAAGACCTAAAACCAACAGAGTAAACACTAAACTCTTTAGTTCTATGTTCAGGAATTAAGGTACATGGTGTGTGAGCTCTGATGGGCTTGGGCAGTCCTCCTCTGATGACCTTACTTTTTGCAGGCCACATGTCCTTTCTCCTGAACTGGTTTCACTCAGTGCCTATGACTTTCCTCACCAGATGTGTGTCCCATGTTCCTGGCCCCTCCAATATCCTGGAATCACCATTGTAGCCTCATTTGTCACTATCTCAGGGGCTTCCCTGAAGGGATTCTAACCCTGCTGCATGTTGCCTGGCCTCCCAGGCTTTCCTTTGACATTTTGATGGAAGCCTCCATGATACCATGGTTCTTGCATTCTTCATGTCTGCAAACCCAGCATAGGGTGCAATACACCAAGGTCTGCCACTAACTTAAGCAGTTCCTGGGCACCCTGGGACCATGGTTGCAGTGGCTTCTAAGTGCCTGAGTAACCAAGCATGGTGAATGAATCCTGGGGAAAAAACATTTTTAGGTGGCTTAGTGTAAGCTGGGCACCCTGAAGACACTTCTTATAAAGGGAAAGTCTTTTCAATGAGTTTACTCTTTCATACTCTTGAGCCTGCCATGAGGGGGTCTGGCCAGTTCCTGAGATTCCTTCAAGGCGTCTTTCCTATTGTCCCAGTGCAAATTGCTGGGATTCTTCTGTTTTTGTATTTTCTTTTGTTCTGAGCCAGGATCTCACTATGTATCCCAGGCTAGTCTGAAACTTGAGATCCTTCTGCCTCAGCCTCCTATGTGCTGAGGCTACCAGTGTGTGCCACCATTCTCAGCTTAGCTTCTTTCAAATGGTGCTAGTCTCCTCAGAAACCATGCCTTCCTTAGTCCTAATTTTACACTGGCTTTTCTGAAAAGTCTACATGTTTTTAAATCTTTCTCCTCTTTTTTGCTCCCAGTTCTCACTATAAACCTGGCTAAAAGCAGTCAGTAAAATTTAAGCCATACTTCATTGCTATACTCTCTTTAAATTTTCTCTGTCTAATTAGTTAATCCATTACTTTTAAATTCAGCCTTCCTCAAAGTCTCACCACATGGACAAAATGTACAGAAATTCTTTGCCAGAATATAACATGAATGGCCTCTAGTCCAAGTCCCATAAGAGTCCTCATTTCTACCTGAATCCTTATGAGAACAATCTTTTCTATCAGCATTCTGGTCTCCTGAGCTTCCACCAAAATTGCTCATTAAACTCTGCTTCCAGCATTTTTGCTGTGTTGCTTCTCCAAATTCTTCCAAATTCCTCTTATAAACCAGTTCCAAAAGCTTAAGAGTCACATTGTAGGATTTAGTCACAACAATGACCCCACTTCTCTAGTACAAATGTTCTGTATTAGTTATATTTCTTGTTGCTGTGACAAAATCCCTGACATTAATTTTAAAAAGAAAGACACATTAGGCTTATAGTTTCAAAGGGTTCAGTCCATGGTGACTTGGTCCCATGTGCTTGGGCAAAACATCATGGAGGCAGGAGAATGTGGAGGAAGCTGTTCACCTCACAGTTGACAGGAAGCAGAGAGAGAGGAAGGGACCAGGAACCAGGTATATCCTTCAAAGTCATGCCTCCAGTGACCTATTTCCTCCAGCTAAGCTGTATCTCCCAAAGTCTCTACCACTTTCCAAAATAGCACCACCAACTGAGGATTAAGACTGAGCACATGAATCTATGGGGTACATTACATATTCGACCATAACAGGTGCATCTTGAATAACTGTAGTTCAGTATCAAAGTCAGGAATTTCATATTGTCTCATACTATGATTTCAATAAATACGTCTCTCCAAAATTCACGTGTTGGAATTTAACCCCTAAAGCTAAGAGGCTGGTCCCTTGGGAGGTGATTAAGCCATAAGAATTCTATCCTTACTATGAAATTAATTCCCTTACAAACAAGGCATGGGAGCTCTGTTTCCTCCCTTCCCCCAAAACCCCATGTGCACATGCACAAGCGTGCACACACACACATGCAACTTTCTGCCATACAAGGAGACCTCAACTGTACCATCTGTAACGAATGAGTTTTCACCAGATACCAAATATGCTGGTGCCTTGGTCTTGTACTTCCAAGTCTCTAGAATTGAGAAAAAAAATTCTGTTGTTTATAAATTAACAAGTCTCACATATTTTATTATAACAGCACAAAGACAGCCTATTCCCCTTCTTAAAGGGGCCTGTTGCTCACCACTAAGTACTAAGAGTCTTTAAGGTTATCTTATTTAACAGTTGCAGTAGACCAGACAGAATAAAGCAGAAAAGAAAGGAAGAAAGAAAGAAGGAAGGAAGGAAGCAAGCAAGCAAGCAAAATGGGTACTCAGAGGTTAGAGTACTTAATTTTTTTTTCTCTGAAATTTCATGCAACCTAGTTGTTTCCTTGACCCATCTATGAACCCCTCCTTGGAGTTGAAATAAGGGAAGAAATATCACTAACAAGAGCATTACAATTTTAAATGCCACTAAAAAAGAGTATTACAATGTTAAATGCCAATAACAAAAGCATTGCATTTTTAAAATCTTTTCACAACCATTTAAAGACAATTGTGTTAAACCATCATTTAAGCTTCAGTTGTGGAAAAAGAAATAGTCTCTTCATACTCTAGCCAAACCCTATTTTTGGAAAACATGAACTTATAAATATAATTTTACTTACAAATACTTGAAAAAATATACAGTTCTTTTATTTTTTGATTAAATGATAAAATAATTTTAATGATTATATTAAAAATCAGCCATTTATAATGTAAGAACGCAATACTTTGAAGGGCCTTCCCATTGCAATACAAGTAGAACCTCCATAAAACTTAAAATTTTTTATTGGTAAATTTGCTGAAATGAGAAAACTCTTAACATTAAAAAAGAGAGAGAGCTAAAACTAGCAGTGATCTGGCTAAGCACAAAGGAAAATCAAGTTTGCCCAGAAGACGATAGAATATTAGCATTGAAATTGCCTTGAGCCCATAATGAGAGAAAGGTTTACTAAGAATTGGCACATTGAATGGATTCTAAAAGGATTATCCACAAATTAACTCAATACACACATACGAATGAGAAAAAATTCACCATGAATGAAAGTCAGCAGAAACAACAAACTTGAAAACCATATAACTAAAGATTCTTGATAATAGAAGAAGTTTCATAATGGAGAATAAATATATGTATTACATAACTGCAATATTTTAATTTTTTAAAATGTTATAAGTAAGAAAATTTGGAAGCAGCATGTGACCATTAGAAATGAACAGGTAGATTTGGATTAAAGTCTGCATAAATCTTTAAGACATGAAAAAATAAAATTCTTGAAAGTACAAGTTTAGTGGATTGAAAACAAATTAGATAGATTATTTTTTAAGAAGAGGATTGGCAGATACTACTCAAGATTTTACATAGAATGTAACCAAAGCAAGACCTAAAACCAACAGAGTAAACACTGACTTTAATTCCTATTAAAATATCTATCTCTTGTTTGCTATTAGATTCTGCTTTATGAGAACAATACAAGATATATATGATCATAACTTATAAGTGGAAAGCACTATTATTTTAAAATATGTATAAGTGGTGAGACTGCCTTGGCCCCTTCATAATTCTTTTTTCTTTAGGCTCCTCTCATCCAATTAATTTCTTTCTTCAAGACCATTCTTATTTATAAGACCCAGACTTTCCCTGAAGACACATGTGAATACCTACTGTGATATGGCCCTTGCCCAATTCTTTGGGTTCAGTTGAGGAAGGTGCTTTAGAGATGTAGAGTGGAAAAGCATAAAGTTTCTTATCACTCTTACAGATGCTCTCTTGAAAGGAGATTCTTTGACGTAAGTAGTCCAGTGTGCATGAGCACTTAACACTAAGCCTTGGGAGTCACAGGGGTTGATGCAAGTGATTTCCATAAACATGGGTTCACCTATGGAGAAGCAGCACTTTCACAGGATGGCTACCCAGAAGCTAAGTCAACCACCAATCTACCAAGATTCAGCTTCTCAAATCTTACTGTTTGAAAATGGCAGTTAGGATTTGAAAACAACAGATCTAATTATCATGGGAAAAGCATTATACTCCAGAACAAGTTCCAATATTCAGTCTCATCTTGCAGGCTAATAGTATACTATTGAAATACTGTCTGCTGGGTAACAGAACAGTGACCCCAACATTATTCTTGTAATTGTAGTAGTACTGTGCTAGGGGAGCCTCCTCTCAGTAGCATGGAGGAGAGGTACAATGTCATGGTTAATAGAGTGACCCTAAAGCAGCAGTCCTTTCTCACAGCTGCAGGGAGCTCTATAAAAACTACTGATGTCTGTCCTTACCCCAGACATGCTAAAGGTCTGGCATGCATACAGGTTGGCATCAGGATTTTTAAAGCTTTCCAAGACACTCAAATGTGCAACCCAATATGAGAACCACTGATAGTGGGGACTCTCAAACTTAACTATGCATTAATATATCACCTTGTGGACTTTGAAAGACACAGTTTGGACTCTAGATTCTGTCTGGTCTGAGTTCCAGCAGCATCAGCCTCCTACTGGAACTTGTCAGAAATACACATATTCAGTTGTCTTGTAGCCCTAAGTAATCAGAAACTCCAGGGTGGGCCCCCCAAATTCTATCTTAATAAGCCCTTCAGTGTTAGGCAAGCTAACCTATGAGAACTTCTTTAGAAGGAACCTTTTTGCCTGGACTGACTCCAGGTTGTAAAACTTCCTAGCTCTGTGTCTTCAGTTCTCTGTGCTTCCATTTCATCATCTATAAAATAGGACAAACAGTACCTTCTTCACAACATTGTGAAGTTTAATGAGTAAAGAAGTAAAAAATAGAAAATAAAGAATAACATGAGTAAAATAGTAAAAGCATAATATCTTAAAGTGTGCTATAGCGATTCAAATTGGCTTCTGAAATCACATTTGCAGTGTACCCTTTAAAAAAAATTTTTATTACGATATATTCATTGTACAGGGGGGATTCATTGTGACAATTCAAAATAGGCTTTTATCATACATTGATTAGATCACTCCCACTGTCTCTCCCCTTTGGCCTTCTATCTGTCCCACTTAGAGCAATTGCAAGAGATTTCATAATTCTATTTCATATATGAAGTTCATCAACCATATTCCCTATCTTAATTTCCTTCATTCACCCCTCCCCTACAGTCTACCTTTTAATCCCAGTAGCTGTTCAGACTTCTATTCAGTGATAAGAAGCCTTGACCTCACAGGAATCACTTGGGGATTTTATTTTTAAGTCCTGATGCCCACTTCCCATCTCCAGCGATTTAAAAAACCTCAGGAGAATTCTAATGTGCAGTCAAGGTTAAGATCCATTGATTTGGATTTGAATTTGTTAAGACAATTTATATGTGCTTAGATAGGTTTGTGATCAGTTAAATTTTGGAGAGTTCTGTGTTTACTTCAGTGGCTAGAGTTTCCATTTATTCTCAGAGATCTGATCTTTAATCAATGTCAGGTATGCATGTGTGTATGTATAAAATGATACTATGTAGGATTTCTGCTGTCTCTATGAATCTTGGCAGTCTCAGTGGGAATAATAAATGGGTAATGACAAACCTCAGAGACTTCTATAATCCAGATAACCAAAATGTTTCACCCTACACTGCATTTGAAAACTTGCATTTCAGTGTTTGCAAGGAAAGAACTGTTAGCTGTTCTAAAAGACCACTGAGTTTTAAGAGAGTGAATTTAATTAGAAATTATGTTGTATTACTGAAAAGAAATTTTTACTAATGAAGAACAACGTTGCGGGGCTGGGGATGGTAGCTAAAAATGGTGTATCCCCACCTCGTTGGGAGGCAGAGATCTGGAGGATCACAGTTCTTACAAGGCCAGCTCAGGCAAAAAAAAAAAAAAGTTGGCAAGACCTCATCTCAATCAATAAGCCTGGCATGGTGGCACACATCTGTGATCCCAGCTATGCAGGAATCACAGATAGGAGATCCTGGTCCAGGCCAGCCCAGACAAAAAATGTGAGACCCTCTTTGAAAAGTAACTAAAGCAAAAAGGGCTGCAGGTGTGGCTCAGTTGCCTACACGGCAAGCAAAATGGCCTGAATTCAAACCCCAGTACAGCCAAAACAAACAAACAACATTGTGAAGTCAAACTCCAGACAAGAATGAGATAACAATCCTGCTTTTGTCCCTAACCAATGTGTGATATGTCCTCAGATCCTCTGAGCCTCCGCTGTCTCCACGTGATACAATAAGAGGGACAGGTGAAATTGTGATTCCTAGTGTCCCCACCAACTCTAACATCTTATAAAAAATAATGATTATTCTCTTGACACTCCCTGTATCCTCTCAACATCAATCAAATCTGAACTGAAAATTGTTCAGAACAACATATAACAATACCACCCCCAGCTGCATTTTCATTCATGTTCTTGGGCATTTACTAGCAATTTGAGCACACGCCAGGTGCCAGACACTGTTCTTGGCCCAGGGGATTGCAAAGGACCAGATCATGGCACTTCTCTCACAGAGCTAATGTTCTACTGTAAAAAGACAGCCTGTGCTACAGTTCTCTTTCCTTCTTCACAACGTCTCACAATTTGCACTCTAAGAGATGTAACAGAGAGGCTGGGGAAGGAGGGGAAGAAAGGCATGAAAATCTAAGATGAAGCTTTTCAATCTTCGTGTTAAAAAGAGAGAAAGATGCTAAAAAGTCATTCATTCTACGATGTGATTAAAAGTCAATCATTTTCTATGGTAGCCATTTCCAAACCGTTATATTTAAGGTATATATACTATATATAGTATAGTACTGGGATTTGAAATCAGGGCCTATACTTTGAGTCACTCCTCTAGTCCATTTTATTTTTTGTGATAGGTTTTTTTCAAGATAGGGTCTCATGAACTATTTGCCCAGGCTGGCTTCGAACTGTGATCCTCCTGATTTTTGGCTCCTGGGTAGCTAGGATTACAGACGTGAGCTACCAGTGCTCAGTAAAGACATATTTTTGAATACTGAAATTCCTGTGATGTTTTGAGGAGTGGGTATTAACCTACATAGCCACAGAACTTTCTACTTGAAAAGTTTTTAACAGAGGTTGGCAAACTATAGTCCTCAACCCAAAGCTGACATTTTGTTTTAAAAAAAAAGTAGTTTTATTGGAGCAGAACCACAACTCATTTACCTATTCTCTATGGTTACTTTTGCCTTAAAATCTCAATCTAATCACGCCAATTCATTTAAGTATTGTCTATGGCTGCTTTGACCCTAAAATGTTGGGTTTGACAGTTGCAACTATATATTTCACAAAACCTAAAATATTTACAATCTATTCCTTTAGAAAAAATGTTTGCTGACCCCTACTCTTTAGCACTGAGTTGCTGTTTGAGTACAAGTTCACATGAACACACTGGAGGGTCATAGTCCCTTCCCTACAACCATCCTAACACTGAACTAGGACTCTTCTTCTTTATAGCAACACCAACCTTCATGACCCACTTAATTTGCTGACAGGCATCACTTTAATAGTATGTAGGCAAAACACATTTTACAAATTAATCAAAATTTTAGCAATTAACTTGTGAAAACTGCCATGCCAACTAGCTTTAGAAACACACAGGCCTACACTATTTACTTGGTTCTTTTTACTAGTGCTCTTTATTTTTGTTCACTTATCTCTGAAAGAGTTATGAAAAACTGTCAGTACTCCCTCACACATTTTTCATTGACATCTAAAACTGTTCAAAAGTTTAAATAGTAATCACAGATTAATTTTTAGCCTGTATAAAATAGGACATTTTAAGACAAAATGGTTACATCTTTTTTCTACGTGTGTCCTCTGGACTTAAAATGCCATAATAAGTTGATATGACCTCCATCTTCACAGTGAGTGCTGTGGGATGCCACCTTGATATCCCCTTCACAATGGATACATTCATTCCCCAGCTGCCTAGCATGGGGTACATCATCTTAGTTTCTCCATAGGAGCTGTTTTTGACTGAAGGGAACACCTAGCCCGAGACTGTGCTCCCTCTTGAGGAGGCAGACATCATCTAGAGATTGGTCTCTTGTGGGGACTTAGTGTCCAGGTCCCTCACTTCCATCCCAGCCCTGGAACTCCCATGGGTGGGCTTCATCCTCTCTGTTAGCTACACCACAGTTTATCTCTTCTTCAGCCACTTTCTGCTCCTGACTCCCCCACAGTGTTGTTCCCAAGGTATGCCCCAGTAAACCTTCTGCAGTCCATTCTCTGTTCCATGGCATTTCTTAGACATCCATTTTCAAAAGTACATGACTAAGCTCTTCTTTAGCATCAGAAAAATCTCATGTTATTTCTTTCTTAAAATTATAGTTCCATTCCACTTCACCCACAGATTTTTATGCTACTATAGATCTTTTATTGCTCATCCTGTTCTAATTCTCTGCCCCTAATTTTATAAATTAAGATTTAATTTTAAAAATTTCCTATGACTATAAGGCTTAACGTATTTAATTTCTTCTGGAGTGAGCTATCATTGGAGTTATTAGCAATATACATTTGATCAAGACAATATACATACATTATAAATTTTGATAAGCATTACACATAAAAATAAAAAAGTACCCCTGAAGATAGTGATTTCTATTTTTAGTTTGTGTAACTGTGAATAAATATAATTTACTGCTAGAATGACAGTGTTCAACATCCGCTTTATGTTTTTTTGTGTTCATAGATGTGGAAATATACTGTTCCTGCATAAGAGTGGATGGGAATGGGAATAGTTTGCTATGTTGTAAATCAGTGCTCTTCTTTGAACTCTTTGTGAGAAATTCACTAAAATTCACAGAACAATAAAATACCAAAAATATTTTAATGGCTTATCAGCTGAAAATTCAATTCTCATTTAGTTTTGTTGAAAACAAAGAACTGGACACCTCTTGGCTTTGCAACCCCTACATCATATTTCAAAGTCTTCCTTCGTCTCATTTGTGTCATTTTAGGGTCATTGAACCACAGTAAAGTTGGAAAATAGATGGAGAGAGGGTGGGGGACTGACAACAAGGAAGACCTTGATTACAGGTTAGTTATGAAGTCCCTTTTATGACAAAATGCTTTTGGAGGTTGGGAAGCTGCAAAGTAGCATTGCCGGTAAATCCATGAAAAGTTTCATCTTCCCTCTCTGGGATCCATCCTCACACCAGTTTAAATGTCCCTGTGTCACATTAGTAGTCAAGCTCCTGAAAAACAGTGAGATTTCTCCCATACTTTGAGTCCTTAATATATTCTTTAGTTATAAATAAGTGTATAATAAAGACCAAGAAACATTTGCAGAGGAGGCAGACTTTTCCACCGACTTATCAGCCCCATGAATCTTTTATGTACCTCATTTTCCCTAATAAAATGTTGATTTGCAGTGTTCTTAAATATTGTTAGGGTTGCATGGTGACTAAACAGTCTGAGACTTCTGGAAGGAATTACAAAAGGTAAGTACATTTTCAACTAGCCAGCATTTTCTCTTATTGAGTGAGTTTCTAGCTATTTTGAGAAGCATAGTTTTTATGACACTGGACATGATATTAGAAGGAAAGAAAAAAAACGAACAATAGAAAAAAAGAAAGGTGAACTTGAGAGTGACTTTTAAAGAACTCTAGCTATATTTATTCCTGTTCTCTTGTACCTCTTGTGCTAACCATGGTAACAGAATTTTTTTTTTTAACGACACAATTGAGTGGTACAGACGCCTAAAAAGAAATATTACCCAAGGTCAGAAGTATCCTCCTCACGGCCGTCCTTAAGCCCACTGGAATATTTCACTCACTAGTTGAACTTTCTCTTAAGGTTTTCTCTTTTTTGTTCAAACAATCATTTTCCAAGGGTGATAATTGTGGCAAAATTATTGATTTAGAAAGATTAAGGACCTCAACTATACTTTACATTTACAACACAATAGTTTATAAAGCCATAGAAAAGGCTTAACTCGAGAAACTCAAGGGAGAACCCTAATTCCTCCTATCTCCTTGTGTATTTTTCTCTTGAATTATTTAAATAATCTTTTGTCTTTCATTTAACACTGGCTAGAAATAGAACTCCTTTCTCACTATTTTAGCATATATTAATGAGTTTTTTTGCCCTTTTTAGAAGTAAATGTAGAAATTTGTATTTAGTATCTTAGTATCAAAGATATCTCTTCCTAAAAGCAGTGTATATTATTAAAAAAAAAAATCACACTTGGAGTTAGATGACCTGAGATTGACCATCATTTTTGACAAGTAACTTAACTATATTGAGCTTTTGTTCACTTATGTATAAAATAGCAGGAATAATTTCCTCTCTGACATTCCATGTATGTGAAAGATGTTTATGAATGTAGACACTTAGTATAAACACATAAATTCAAAGTATAGCCCAACAAAACTGGTTCTCTTTTCTCTCTGCTCTTGTAGTTCAAATTCTTGTAAGGAAAGAACACAAAAGAATTTATGAGTCTAGTCTTATTTACAAAGAATAATTAACATGTCATATCTGTAAACAAATTATTTATTTGTTTTTAATAATGAAGAAGCTAGGAAAAGATCAGTTGGTTGAATTTATTAATAATTGTATCAATGTAGTATTTGCGAGAAAGAATTCACTTAATCATAACATTACAACACTGAATTTCACAGTTAAACCTACACATAAACTGTAGAATTGTTGCAGAATATTTTCATGAAATGTGTTAAATATCAAAATAATCTAATGCAATTTCCATATAGCACATTGTACAAAATTCATTTTTCAATGTGATTAACAAGTTTACAAACTTTCTGATAAGGTGCTATAAATTCAAAGTGTTCGAACATTGAGGTTGAAACCAGGTAACGAATACTGTACAACTTCTCAGTAATGTAGCTCAGAGCTAAAATGAAAACTTGGCATAAATTAGATGAGATATACTTATAAAATATAAGATAAATGAAAGTGATAATATGTGCAGTATTATTCATCCTTCAGTAGGGAGTGGGCAGAGGTAATTCATATACACGTCAATAAAATCATAATAAAAATGAGCTTAAAGTTGAATTCACCACTTTCATAGTGATTACTGTTTCCCCAAGAGAGATGGAAAAAGAGGAAAGAGAAAGGAACACAGAAAAGAGAGAGAAAGAACTATGGCAATGTTCTGCAATCCATTTTCCAACTGAGACAAATCCTCAACACAACCAATAGTCCATGAGAACAGTTTGCAGACTTGTTATGCACCAGAATTCCCTGGAAGACTCCTTAAACACCAGTTTCTAGCCTCCACCTACAGTTTCGAATTTAGGTATGAGAATAAGGAGGCAATAGCAAAGGACCAATCCATTATCCGGCCCTTATGTCTGGTCTAGTACATCTTTGATTATTGAATGGCTCAATCATTCATTAAAATAAAAAACACCTATAAATATATAATGCCTTGTCTCTAGGGACATAGAGTGAAAGGCAGCCAGCATGGATTGTATGGGGATTTGAGACAGTGATTGTCAACTTTGGCTACATAAAAGATTTAAGTGAAATGTTAAAAAAAACCCAAAAACCCTGATGCATAGATTCATCTAAAACAATTGAGTCATTTATAAATGTGCCCCAAGAAAGACTAATGTATAGTCTGGCTAGAGAACTGCTACTTTTAAACTTCTGACCTTCTCACATAGAGAAAAGGTAGTCAAACATGTGCCCTTTGGGGCACTGGAATGTAGATGTCTTCAAAGAAATCAAAATCCCTGGAAGGTATGCTAATGTTCAACCTGAAAATAATAGCAGAGGGTGATTTAGAAAGTGGTTATAACTGTTGATTTATCATGGACTGCAAACTTAGCTCACAGGTATAAAATAGCAGAACTCAGGACGATGAGGTGCTGCTAATTTAATCCAAGTTTCTTTTCCATTAAATGACATCAACTAAAGAGTCTAGTATGTTGGCATATGTGCTGAAGGGCTCTGTCTACCTGCTATAATCATTGTACTCATTCCACTTACCTAAATTATTCACTACTTTTATTTAAATTTGAGTTACCTAAATTATTCATTACTTTTATTTAAATTTGAGTGACCCAATACATAAGGTCCCAGGGACAAAATATTGCAAGCTAACATTTTTCTAGTCTACCTGAGAAAGCAAAACTTCAAAAACATACACAAAAACAAAGACCATTTTGAAATAACATTTCTACTTTAAATTACTCTCCTGGCATGAGAATGAATAATTCCAAGTCTAAGTGAATTTCCATGCCATGGAATCCATTTTTTTTTTGAAGGATTTAAAAGCTTGGAGCAATCTTTAGTGTTGAGTGTACATGGAAGGACCGTCAGAGTTGCAAAGTCCAAGTCATTAAAGTACCAAGCTATAGATTTTAAATACATCCCCCATGGATGAAACTCCGACTAATATTTGACTATAAAATAAAAAGGGATTTAAACAAATCCCAGACATCAGGACTTGGTCTTTAAGTGATATTTGGTAAAAGTCAAACATTTGAAAACCATGACACTGATTCAAATAGAGACATATTAGCAGTGTAGAATGCATAAGAGCCCACAGTTTTCCGTTTGGATGCACTGCTCCTAGGGAAGGCTGGCAGATCTGCTTGAGCTCTTCTCACACTGATTACCAAGCTACTGATGGATTCTGAGGGATTGAGAACCAACTCGGACAAGCACAGTGGTTAAATAAAAGATAAAATCTAAAGTCCTGATGAGCTGCTTGTGTGAATCTTTCTCCAGTCTTTATGTCTTCCGGAAGACACTTTTTAAATATCCTGAAAAATAATAGAAAGCATAGTAATACTACAGATATTATCACTTAAAATAATAGAAAATGGGTGCTAAGGCTGTGAGGGCATCAAGCAGATACTAGCTTATGCAATAAAGTAAAGTAAGTTCCACTCTTCAATTGGTATTTAAACCAATACTCTAAGTAAATATGTAGTTATATTGTATATATGTGAAATTCATATGTACTTATATTAAACATTATAACATTGTGAAATAAAGGCATGATGCCTATTAAAAGACAAATGATCACTGACAACCTATGTCCCATTCTTTAAAACACTAAAATGGAAACAATTCTAGAACCTCATCCTTTACTTCGGTGTTCTGTACCTTGTGGAAACTTCTTCTCTATATTTGACCTTACTACTTCAGGGAGCTGTGTTTACCAAGACAGAGTATGACTTAAGAATCACAAAGGGAACTGACAAGTAAGTTCCTGTGTGTGCTTAAGCCCCTTCTCCATCTTCCCCGGCCCCTCTGTTGCTGGCTTGGGACTAGGCAATGCAAAGTTGATGGCTGAGTTCATATGTATGCACAATGGATATCAATAAAGAGAGAAGCCAGTACCAAGGATAGGAGACCCACCCCAGGGTTTCTATTCTGCCTTGCACACAGATCAGACTTAAACTCACCATCTGCCATGGAATCTTGTAGTAGTCCTTAGTCATTCAGGGAAATATCTGCATTCTCACTTTCTCCTTGTACCATATGCTCCTGCTTTTCTTGGATTCCAGAGAAATCAGGCTTTGCAGGGCATGCTGCCACTGCCTCTAGACTCTCTCTGTTCAGCTCTGACTTGGGTGATGATCCTTGTCTGAATTCTTCAGCTCCTCCTGGCTCATGCTTCTTATGAGGGCTCCCTGTCTCTGCTTCCTTTCCCACTGATCCTGCATGCTGAGTGGCCTCCACTACCTCTCCCTCTTGATCCTGTCCTAGTTCTGGGGCCTGGCCTTTCAGATCATCAGCTTCTGGTAGAGCTCCCACCCCTGTCTCTGCTGCTGATGTCACTGTCACCTCCTCCACCACTGGCACCTCCTTGCTGCTCAGTGCTGTTTCCTCTGCCACCACCCTCTCCACAGCTGCTGTTTTCCCTAGTGCCTTTTTCTCTTGGTGCCAAGTTTTCTCCCCAGCAACATCTGAAAAGGAGGAGGCTTTATTTGCTACTGTTTTTCTATCAGCTGTCTTTGAATCTGCCAACACTTCTCTCTGCTCTGCAACTGCTTCTGCCACTCCTCCTTGATGCAGATCTTCCTCAGTCTCAACTGCTACTCCTCCAATAACTTTGTCTCCCTCAGTATTGCTGTCCTTCCTCACTCTTGTCCCCAGAGTACACTCTGTATCCCTGTCCTTCTCTGGCTCCTTATCCACTGCTTCTTCACCAACCTTTCCTGCCATCATGGGATTTCCCTTAGGAATATCTTCCTGGGTCATTATCATGACCCTCATGCCTTCTTGTCCCTTCAGAGGTCCTTCATCCCGCTCCAGCCTTGCAAGGCTCCAGTCCTTGGCCGCACACTCCTCATCCTCCCCTGTGGCTGTGATGGTCACCTCAGGTTCCTGTGCCTTGCCAGCTGACTCATTTCCAGAAGCTCTTGATGCACCTTCTTCATCATGGGGGGGCTCGATCCCCTGCTCCAAGGGAGTCACGTTCTCCTGGCCTAGCAGCTCTGTCCTGCCTTTGTGCTCTGTGTCACTGGCTTCATTCAGTCTTTCCCCTCCTTCTTCCCTCATAGGTGCTACCTGTTCCAGTGACTTTTCACATTCACTTGTTGCTTCAGACATGGCAACCATTCTTTCTTCCAGCAGATCTTCTAGAAGCCCTTTATCTTCAGTCAACTCAGTTGTCTCTATGGGCTCTGCATCCTCAGCATCTGATACTGTTTCATTTTGAGGGGTTTTTGTCTCTTCCTCAAGTCTTATTTCCTTCACTGGTTCCCCATCTTCCCCTTTAAGTTTTTGCTCTTCTAAAGTGTCTTCATCCTTACATGCATTTGCCCATGTCACCTCTTCTCTCTCAGATCCAGTTTCCCACAGAGGAGTATTAGTCCTCTCAGCTTTCCTCCTTTCTACATTTAATTCCTCAGGTAACATTTCTTTCCTATCACCTTCCCTATGTGATTCTTTCCCAAGCACAAGCTCCTGCCTTGCCTCAGCTTTCTCACAAAGTTCTTCAGGGCTGCCCTTTGGAGCCTCTATCTGGCATGCTTCTGCCTCTCCTGCAGAGGAACTCAAGGGTCTTTCTGTTTCCAGAACTTTCTTCCTCTTTTGGGCTAGTTCCTCTTCTGGTTTTGCTTCTTCAGAACCATTCTCTCTCTCTGATCCTGCATCCTCCACAGATCCCATGTCCTCTTTAATTTCATCCACATCTGGCTTTTTGGATCCTGTCTCACTCTCAGCCTCCCCTCTCTCCATCTCTCTCATCTCTGGAGTCACTGGCTGTCTTAGGGACCTTGCCTCTGGAAAAAGCTCTGAGCTCAATGCTGAGTTGTTTATAAGCACTGACTTCTTCCAGCCCCATGTCCCTTTAGAAGCTGCCTTCTCTGTCTCCAGCACTACCTGCATCAGGGCCTGCTCTTTAGGAACCTCATCTTCACTCAGACCAACAGAGTCTCTTGCTCCTACTTTTGCTGCGTTTAGCTCCTCTGTACTTGATCTTCCATCCCCTTCTGCTTCTGTCTCTGCCCTACTTGCTGTGCCCAGAGGGAGCTCTCTTTGCTCTTTACACTGTTCTGCTAATGCTGGCTGCTCTGCTGTGAAGATCTGCTCTGCTAAGGAATCCTCAGTGAGCCCTGCTTTCTCTTGCAGTGCTGTATCCCTCTTTTCCTCAACTGTACCAGCATCCTCAGGTTGGGGAGCTTCATCTTCCCCCACTGCTTCCTTCTTTTCCAGTGTGTACCTTTCTTGTGAGACTTGCTGAGATGCCTTGTTTGACTTGACTGCTTCCCTTTCCTCCATTACTAAATTTCTGCTTGGTACTATAAAAATAAGGTCAGAAAACAAAGTGGATAAAGAAGATATATCTTAAATATATTTGTAATATATTTATATGCCCTCATGGGGTCATTGTTATTTTCTATAAAATACTTCCTCAGTTGGTTCTATGATGTCATTGATTATAACATAAACCATGATATAATAACGCCTCTCATTATGGATAGAAATGCTTTCAAACTTAAGAACACCTTGATATTTTTAAAAATTTGAACATCAGGAATATTAAAAATGAGCAAACAAAAAAACTCTCATGTTTCTATGTAAAACATAGAAACATAAAATCAATAAATTCTCTCTCTCCTCACACACACACACACGTAACCCTACTATCACTTGAAATACTGACTCACAGAAAAAAAATGCAATAAGAAAAATAGCATTTAATTTTCTTAAAAATTAAATCACCATTATTCCCTACAGCACCATGATCATTTTCTGTGTTTCTGCTACTTAAGTGGGCATTTAGCAACGCAATCAGAACACAGAGATGTAATTATATCACATTGCTCTTATACTTTAAAGCTAATATGTCTAGATTTAGTCATCAAAAATCTTTATAGCTCAAGGTAACACTTTTACTAAAGACACCAATTTGTATTAAAGGTCAGGATACCTGCCATCTACATTCAGAAACTAACATGTCTTTGGCAAAATAGGATCACAGAGCAAGACAAGATTTTGTAATCTGGGACAATTTTCAACAAAAATAATGTTCCTGAGGTACTTAGAAATTCTCATCCATGATTCCCTAGCAAATCTCAGGGTATTAGCTATCACATTTCAATAAATATGGGTTTATTGTGTTTTTAAAGGCTTCAGCAAAGTTATATATATTTTTGAATGATATATGCAAAACAAGTCACACATGTCATTCAAAATAGCCAAAGCTGTAAAATTTTCCAACTGAAGAATACTACTTAGGAAAATAAGAGCTTCAAAAATGTTCATCTTAATAATTTTGTGGTATCTTATCTTTTTCATTTATAAAAGACACTGAGCTAGATGCTATAATAAGTTATCATACCAGTTTAAATTATGTAAATTTATGAAGCAAGCACCTGTCTTCCTCATTTTTTTTAATTTGCCTGACTTTTCTATAATCCTTATTTTTTTTATACATGGTCTTGGTAAATAACCCAAGCTGCCCTCCAAATGCAGGAATTTCAGGCATGTGACACTATACTCACCCTTGGCTGGCAATCTTACCCACAGTACTTTCACTGACAACCTACAGAGATGTAAGCCCTGTTCTTAGTTCCCTAGTCTTCCAACCATTCAGGACTGCTCCCATTCCATTACTTCTCCTAACACAAAACATGACTACCTTTGTTGCTTTCCCTCAGTCTCTTGCCAGCTATTACAATAAATCATTTTGAGGTAAGGCAATAAGAGCTGATATGACATTTCCCTTAAAACACATATTTGGAAGGTAACTTTTGATGTCTTTTTTCACAGGTTTAAAAGTAAAAATTTCAAGTCCATTGGTGGGGCTGAGGTTGACTTTTATAGGTGGTCCTCCATGTATCACAGCAATTACTTCCTAAATTGTGCCTAAAAATTCCAGAAAGGGAAATGTAGAACCAAACTATTTTCTCAGAAAACATGTAGCCAATTCACCTAAAAGAATATAGTACATTTTATTTCATTAGAGCTTATTACATTGAAACAGTTAAAAAACAATGTATGTTAAGTCTCTTTAATTATATTTGTTGCTATTAATATTCCTATATGAAAGTATTATTAAAAAGTCATTTATGACAAACATTTAAATAAAGTCCTTCATTTTCTAACTTGGCTTCTAAATTTATGGATTAATTAAAGAGCATTCAGGAAAACAGGAAAATAAAATTGCCTAGTCACCATGTAATGATATACTACGTCTAAATTGTAGGAGAGAAAGTGCTGTTCGCATCCTGCTGAGCTCTACACACTACAGGGAAGTGGGGCATGACATTCCTGAGGAAGGGACAAAGAGAAATTGAAGTCTTTCTGAGAAAGATCACTATAAAAAATTATATATGTTGTTTTGACAGTAGTCTCATGAACTTTTGAAATAGAAGAAAGTAATATTCACAAATGAGGCAATTTGATTTAGTAAACGCATGTGTACTAGGAGGTCAGACAGACCTGGGTAGAATGTCGGCTCTGCTACTTTCTGGTTTTATGAACATGGGAAATAATGTCTTTCTAAGCCTTCAAATGGAAATAGCCACACGACTCACAAAATTCTTGTGATAGTAAATGAGATAGCGTATGTAAAATGGTTAGTATAGTCCCTAGCATACAGAAAATCAAAACAAATATTCTTTCCACACTCTCTCCCCCACTGCATACAATTAACTGGATTTTCTTGCTTAAATTAGATTTCAATAATAAGTACAATGACTGCATTGCAAAACGAAGTTTGGGAGAAGTACCCTAGAATTCTTCTAGTGGAATGTACACTACTAAGTGCAAGGTATCTTTCTTGTAACTCAGTCCACTACTTATTTTAGTGTCATCTGTCCCTCTTCATATTGCCCAAGGAGAATGGAGTTCATCTAGTCTTCTACCAGCATCCATGAAAGTGTAGCTGGCTAATTAGAACTTGACCAGATGTGTATGATTCATGGTCTGCTGAATCAATCTCTAATTGGAAATCCTGAAGATGAAATACACATCACCAAGGACCAGTTCATATTTTGATGGCAATGAATTATGTCCTAATTAACAAAAGGAGTAAGACCTTACATCAACCATTGTGAAATGTGAGGTGCCTTAGTGCTTGATGTTTCCACCTGGCTCAATTAAAGCAAATTCATCTACCTAGTCAAAGAACTGGAAGGAATGCTATGAAATAAGACTGATCTGAAAACCTCCACCAGTATTTTAGAATCCAAATATACCCCTTATTTTTATCTGTGGCATTAATGTATCCATAAAAGACTAATAACATTTGTAGCTGATGTCAGTTTTAAACATTTCCTTCAGCCACTTCCTACTATCTTATTCGTGAGATGAGAAGTAAAGAAGGGTGGCAGTAGAAAAAAATGTTAGGAAGACGAAAGATAGAACTGAGCTGTCTTTTGAGGAGCATTTCTGAAGGTCTTTCCTCAGTAATGATGCGTCCTTACCTCTACCTGTGTCAGTCTCCGGCATCTTCGTGGGTTTCTCCCCCTCATCTGTGCTGCTAACAGACTCAGTGTCAGAATGGCAGTAGCATCCTGGTACCAATGCTTCACTTATTATCTGTCCAACTGATTGAAGACCATACAAAATATCAAAAGGTACAAAACAGTCATGGGAACATTGCTGAGCTATTTCACATCATTTAAGCAAGTGGAGTCAATTTAAATACACTCACATTAAAATCAACTGTGCTTCTAAAATCTTTGAAGATTAAACAACTATGACTTCAAAATATAGAAACATAAACAGCTATAATTTCAAAAAGAAAACCCAACACACAAAAGATCATGAGATAAAAAGATGCATGCAAAGAAATACTTGTATAAAAAAAAGACAACAGTGAGAAGCAGTGACAGTTTGCCAAACGCACATGCAATGAATGATTGAAAAAGCAGCTTAGTTGTCTTTTACTTTCTAGAAACATGTGTTCTGGCTTTTATGACACCAATCACACTGCTCTTTTAAATTGCTAAATCTACCAGAGCCAACTACACTCTGAGCATTTCATCCATTTTTTGATTTTACTGATTTGACCTCAATACTCAACTCCATATGGACAAAAGCAAAAAAAAAAAAAAAGGCTATTACACAATTCCTATAAATTTAGCAGTAGAAACTGTTGTACAAATTCCTGTTATATGTAGCTGAGGATCACAGAGACCTAAGTTCAAGTCCCATATTCTGTACTAACTGAATCACCTTAGACAAGTGTTCTTTGGCCTAAGTCTAAGCCTCAGTTTACCAGTCAAAAAGAGAGGGAGAATCAATAGTTTTTGGAAAGATCAAATGATATAATGTAATAGAACATGCTTTTCTTCCACTAATGAGCAATTACCTATGCACTTAGTATAATGGCTCTGATGATGATGGTGATGATGATGATGGTTGGGGCAGGTGATGTGGACGGTAATGAGTATTTTTTTGAGTAAGTTTAATGAGTAAGTTTTGTCACCCAATGTCATATGATTCTAGGCAAAACTATAAAGTCAAGTAAGTTGCTCTTTGGTTTCTGACAAACCCCTGTGTACCTCCCTTGCTTGTCATTGTGTCTCTAAATTCCTGATACCTCCTGCCATGCTACACTTTGGTTAGTAAAGCTAACTCATTAATACTAGACCTAGATCTTCCTTCCAGAGTGAAAACACCCAATTTCTAAAACTCCTTCCTGCCTGATTTCTTCTTTCCCCATTTTCTGTCCTTCATTTTTCTTCCACCCTGGATAGTCTGATTCAGTTAGTCCAAGGACTAGAATGAGAAAAGCAGAAACAGAATGCCACCTCTTGGTGACTTTAAAGTGAATTGCTAAGAGGTAACTGTGTATGAATCCCTCTGTATTTGGAAGCAAATAGTGAGATATCTGCTTCATGTGTCTTAGAGGGAAAATGATGACTTGACTATATTAATCTTAAGAAGACAAACATAGAAATGAAAGGAGCATCATATAGTTCAAATATATTTTCTTTAGACATATTTGGACATTAGCTTCCCTCCTTCATCCAATATATAAACCAGAAAACTTTCTTACAATACTACAGTTTAGAGATAACAACTAATGACAGCTACAAAATGGCTGGATTTGCTATCAAATCAATTTTTAGTTTAGGAAGTATATACACATAGTACATATAATTAAATATAATTTTATCTACTGTGATAATGTTAATACAGTATATTTACAGAGTTTAAATAAGAATGTCTTTGTTCTTTATATATAAATTTCTTCAGCTAACTGAGAAATGGAAACCACAATGATGGTAGGATAGGAGATGGGATGGGAGTTTGACTTAGTAGCAATTACATGAAGCTGTATTTCGTCTATGCCAACAAGAGATAAAAGTTTATTTTGAGTAGTCTACAGATATAGAGAATTATGAATTATAATCATTATCCTCATAAACAATAATGAAACAATTAGCAGCTATTGGATCAAAAGACTATGCTAAGAAGCTGAATAGTACTGGCATAATCTGAAAATTACAACTCAGTTGCAATCAAGAGTAAAACTTGTCATCTCTGTCAGGACTGTAATCTCCTCTTCCCACATCTGCTGGTTTGGCCCTGAAAGTGCAGGCTTTGGAAGTTGATGAGAGCCCGTGTAGTTAGGCATTGCCTATTTCAGTTCAGCAACAGTGGGACTCTGGCCTAAGTATTAAGGACTCACACTAGGTGTGAGACCAGAAAAGAACTCACTTGGACATTATTTCTCAGATGTTCTTCTGAAACTGAAACTTAAAAGCAAGAACTTGGCCAACGTCTACCCTTGACTCTTTTCCACCCACAGTAATAGAAGACTGTGCATGCTGAGACTCCTGTGTCAGCAATGTGACATATCACTTTGTTCTATTTAGCTCTTCATCCCTTAAGGCTCCTGTCCTTTACCTGTCTATAAAGGTGACCACTAAAGGCAATGGTTGCTGTCAGTTCTCACAGCATTAATAGCAAAATGGAATAATCTCACTGAAAGAGTATCTTAGAAAGTCACCTTTTTTTCACTCAAATTATAGAAGATACCTTACAATACTGTTCAACATTCTAAAATACTTTCATATTACGTTAGCTTTCTATTATAAAATAAATACATTTTTAAATAATATATAATGAACTCTCTCTAAAGCTCAAAATGATTTTCAAAAGTATGAAGAAGAAAATAACCATGTACAGTGTTGCAATTCAGAGAAAATTATTAACACTTTGGTGGATTTCAAAGAAATTTTTATTGTTATGATAGATTGCATCCTGCTTCTACTTTATCTGTTTAGCAATAAACTCTATTTCTTCATATCATTAAATAAAAGTAATTCTTCATTCCAACACAGTCTTACTTATATTTAGTTAGCTAATTGTCTGCTATGGGAGACTGAGTTATTTTCAGTTTTGTGATTATAAAACTATTTAAAAACCACTTTAAATCATTTTTGTTCATATTTCTGACCACCTTTAGGATAAATTCCTAGAATTAGAATTGTTGGATCAAAAAGCTTGAATGTTTTAGAAACTTTTGATACATGTTTCTAAGTGCTCTTTTAAAAACGAAACGTCCGTGAATAATTTCCCATATATTGACTGAATGTCTTTTGCCCCTGAATCGTTGCCAACAATGCTACACTTTTACTAATCCTTTCTATAACTGATAATTTAGTAATTAAAAAGTGATAGCAAAGATGGACAATTCAAAACTAGCAGGCAAGATTTTATGAATTTCCTGCTATATACTTTGCATCCTTCTGGTACGGTGGTTGCCTTTTTCTTATTAATTTTAGGAACTCTATATATTATGAATATCAACCTTTGGTCATATACATATTGTACATTGTTCTTTAAAGTTTGTTTTCATTTCAGTACTTATTTAGTGCTTTGTTGTTGCTGCTGCTGTGAAGAATTTCATATTAGTTGGTACTATTGCTTCTCGATTTTTTCAAATCCCAAAATATTATCTTTATGATTTGAAAGCATTCTACATTAAATTTAAATTTTAATCTGGAAAAATCATCAGAATCTTTATATTTAGTTTTCTATTCAAATAGCTAGAGTGGTTTCATACTCATTCCAATTTCTTACTCAGTCCATACATGTTATGCTTTCCATTCTCAGACATTCCTGGAGCTATGATCATAGGTATTGCTCATTTGTTGCATATTACTAAGTATACATTTTATTGTTTGAATGAAGTTTTTGTCTGAGGTTATAGTTTGAAATTGGTCACCTTACAAAAAACCACTTGTCAGTTCTAATAATTGCACAAATAATTAGAGGATTGAATTTTTTCACTGATGCAAAAATTATTTAGAGTACTGCTTATACATTCCTAATTTTTAAATGAGCACTAATTATACTTTGTGAATAACTCTAGTTTTATTGCACTGTTATCATATGATGTGGATTCAGAAACTTCTGTCTGTGCTTCTAGGGAATGATATCTAATAAACCAACCTTTAAAATTATGTTAATCTTTTTATGTCTTTATCTACTGAAAAGGAACAATAGTTTTGTTATATATATAAATGAGATTTGCTGTTCTTGTATTTTTCTTTAAAAGAGTATGGTTTGCTTCTTGAACACCCTTAAATTCCAGTTGGATGCACATTTCTCAGAAGCATTAAACTGCAGTAGTGACCAATTCCAATTCAGTGACCCAAGAGGTAGATGGAAAAGGTAGAACTCTGAGCCATCTTAGCAGAAATGTGTTAATGATCCTATCCTTGAAGAGGTTGCCAGGATTGGTCAGAGTCTCACTCTTTGCACTGCCATCTTTGCAAAGGAAGAGTCCCACTATTTAACAGAAAAGACCTTCTGCTGAGCAGCTGACTTTCTGTTTGGTGTTGCCTCTAACTTTTTCCTACAGGTTGGCAACCGTAGGAATTCTGAGCAATTAAAGATTTGTCTCAAAACCATCTTTCTGCTTTCCCTACAGCTGTAACCTCTACTTTCTAATCCTTAAAGTCTAGGATTATCTCTTCTTTAATTTCCATGAGACCTCTCTTTCTCATTTTTCTCTAATATGCCCTCATATAACAAATCCATTAAATTTTTTGACATCTGGGTCTTACCTACCCTAAATTCAAGAGCAAAATTTTAAACTTTTTTTAAACTTTTAAACTTTCTTCCTCATTTCAGATAGAACAGAGGGAGGAAGACATCAGGTACAAGATCCCTTACCACCAAGTTTGCTGGTATTTCTCAGAATTTTATGATTATCATTCTCCTTAAAATGATAATCTCCTTTAAAAGACTTGCAGAGGATGTAGAGAAAGAGTATAGGAGGTGAATATAGTGCAAATACTGTGTACACAAGTATGTAAACGGAAAATGATACCCATTGAAACTACTCCAGGAATGGGGAGATAGGAGAATGATGGAGAGGGTGAATTTAAATATGATATATCTGATATATTTTAAGAACTTTTGTAAATGTCACAGTGTACTCCCAGCACAATAAAATAAATAAAATTGTTTTAAAAGTTGACTTGCCACTATGTCAATGGAGAAACTTAGAAACACAATACAATAATTTGTTTATTTTTATTTACATATTTAAAATTTGCCTCACCTATTTTCTTTTTTTATTATTATTATTGTTATGCTAGGTAGGGATACATTATAGCATTTACAAAAGTTTTTACAATGTATCAAATAAATCATACTTGAATTTATCCCCTCCACTGCTCTCTTTCATCCCCTTATTCCTGGGACAGTTTCAACAGGTATCATTTTGCGATGCAATAATTTAAATGCCTTGGTGGAAACAAATCACTATATTTTAAAATCCAGGCTATCATATGTAGGATATAAAACTTGACTCCTTACTATCTACAAGTCAAGCTGCAAATGGGTTAGTAATAAATATTTACTACATTTGAAAACACTTTTGATCATTTTTGAAGCACTGTTTATTTGTTGTTTAAATGGGTAATTTGGAAACTTTTAGACATTCTTTACCATAAACTTTGATTTTAAGAAAAATAAAACATTCAGAATCATGATAATGTTATAATTTTGCAGGCTAGACACAGTTTGAGGCTAGCACCCTCACTTTTCCAATTTTTTAAAATAATTTCTCTATGTTGATTGTGTTCCTTTCTTTTCCTTTCTCTCCCATGGTTTTATATACCCTATAGGACATTTTTGTCCTTTAAAATAATGCAAAAAGGGGCAGAAGAAAGCCACAGAATTTCCTTCCTGTAACTACTTGTTCTCTATAAAGCTTCAGATGTCATTATTACCTAGCTCAGGTGAAAAGAAAACTACGCATAGGAATAAGCGCATTCAAGAAATCATCCAAGATCTTCCACTTATTATATATTATGAGAATTTTAGAGTTTTTATTTATTTGTTTCCTTTTTTAGACTACCAAGTTTTCCTAGTCAACAGTGTCCATGGAGAAGTTTGGACAATAAAATAGGTGATGGGAAGTAAAATCACTTTAGTCTAGATAAATTTTAAAATTATTTAATCAAAAATGCTAGTGTATTTCATTTCATACTTACTTTAATTCTTATTATCATTTCTTTTTTCTAAGTCTCCAAATGTCAACACACAAGTATCCTAATTTGGAAAACATTACATCATTTATAATCACTTTTCTGTTTTCTCAATATTAGCCAAGTCATTCCCTTCCTCTGCTAGTTTTGAAACAAAACAAGTTGATTGCATCTTAAAACATGCTAAGAATCCTGAGTAACTCAATAACAAAAGAAATTTTTTCCAAGAAAGTTATCTTAATTCTAAGAATTAAGAAACATAAAAGCAGAATAATGATGTACTCAATTTCATTCTAAGTTCCTGGTCACCTTGAAAAGTATCCCTGTGCTTTTATCATTATTTGTATAGCCAATCAATTACCTTCTCAAAAAACAACATCTTCCTACACAGTAAAGATGTTTCTGTGTTACCTTTGACATTGAAACATGACCCACAAAACTCAGGATTAATTATAAACTCAAGGCCACAGCTGTTCAAAGACAAATTATATCTTTATATAGTAGCCAGAATAATCTTTTCACAATTTCCAGAACATGCCATTTGCCTGCTAAGATCATTACAGTAGAAAGAGTTCCTATCGCAGAATAAGTTTTTCCCCATGGCCAAAACTTTGCCCCTCTGGCCTCATCTTGAACCACTTTCTCTCTTATCTACTCCTCTCCCACTGGCCTCCTTTTCAAGTCCTCCATTCAACAAGTATGTTTCCAATTTAGGGCCTTCGCTCTTGTTATACTATGTTTTGTCTGCTCTTTGTTCAGATCTCTGCTCAAATGTCTCACCAGTTGAGAGGCCATCTCTCACCCCTTCCTTAAACCATCACTCCTTCGTATCCTGCTTTTTCCTCCCAGTATATTCCCAGATACTCCACTTCATTTGTTAGACATGTTTCCATCCCAGAATATAAGCTTCATGTAGACCGTGACTTCGTAATATCCACATGGAGAACAGTGTGTGACACAAAGTGTATGCCCAACAAATATTCATTGGCAAAAGTAATGTACTGGAACAAACAACTACATGCTTCCACAAAATTCATTCAGAAATTATACTTAGACCTCAAGTCATATCACAAGATTTTCTTATTCATTGGTCAGGACTGTTTTATTCTACCTACATGATGATAAAGTTGCATTTTACTTCAGTCATAACATTTTTTGGGTTTAAAAACTGTTAACTACAGTAGTGTCTGAGAAAAAGAAATTTGGCAAGGAAATCTCACTTTCACTTTGTTTTTTTTCTATTCTGTATTATTTACACTTTTAAACCAGTTGTTTGTGAGAAAAAATGATTATCAAGATTGGGAAAATATCTATTACTTTTGATGCAGAAATTACACTTCCCAGAACAATCATTAAAAATTTATAAACTTGAAATAATCTAGGTAATAAAATACTAACTAAAGTAGTACTAATAATAGTGAAAATAGGAAAAAACATAATATATAAAAAACAAAATATATTAAAAAATCATAAATATACAACAATAAGGAAATAGTTAAATTATGAGAAAACAACAGGATAGAATATAAAGACATTAAACATGTTCATAAAGGTAACATGGTAACATGGAAAATGACTGTGGCATAACATTAAGATAAAACAGTATATATTTTATAAACATATGGCAATATAACTTTGTAAACTATAGACTTATAAATTAAAAACCTGAACAAATGTTAAAAGTGATTTTTGGGTGTGTGTGTGTGTGTGTGTGTGTGTGTGATAAACCTATGGGTAATTTTTTCAGTACTACATTTCTCTATTTTCTAAGTGTTATTCCAAATGTAGTCATTAGATGTTAATGAAAACTGAGCATTAATAAATAGATTTAGCGCGTATATTAGACCTTAACAAATATATTAGTCTCAAACCTTGCCACCTAGTGCTAAACAAACTTTAATAAATATATTTTAAAATTAAAGATGTTATCAAGTCAAGAACATAGGTTTTCTGGTGTACTTGGGTAAAATAAAAAAATTATATATACTTATCATTTCATGAATCCAAGGGGAAAAATGTCTATTCTATCTGGTATGATCATAGTCCATCTCTATTATTCTATCCATTGCCTAATTACAACCTACATTATAAATTATAATACATTATAGTAACCCTACTTTACAAAAAAAGATGTTTACTTACAT
The DNA here is from genome assembly GCF_047511655.1 of Castor canadensis. Classification (NCBI taxonomy): domain Eukaryota; kingdom Metazoa; phylum Chordata; class Mammalia; order Rodentia; family Castoridae; genus Castor; species Castor canadensis. The sequence goes on along the minus strand of NC_133392.1, from coordinate 100,609,221 downwards.
AAATCCAGGTGAACAATCTAGTTTCTGAAGTAGAAAAAATAATAATAATGTCAGTGTTACTATGAACTATAACATATTTACTTGGGCTTGTTTCTTGTTTTTTGCAGTGTTGCAGAATGAAACGAGGGTCTTGTGCATTTTAGGCAAGTGTTATAGCACTGAGCTACATTCCTAGCCTTTTTAATTAGTAGTTTGCAAAATTATGCAGGTTTTCTCAGTTATATGTTATATGTACCAGAATTTAATGATCAAGTCCAAGATCAAAGATTTAAATTATTTTATCAAAGAGTTTTAAATATATTTTAATAGAATTTTGATGCACATATGTCAAAATTGTCTAACAAAGCACAAGACCCTGAGTTCAAATCCCAGTGCTGCCAAAAATAATTAATAATTCTAAGGCTTAGGTTGAGAACCTTTTCAATAAAGGCCTTATAGTAAATTTCTGGATCTGTGAAGGCCACTTAAAAAAATAAAAACCATATTCTTTATTTTTTGTCACTATCTGAATGCTTTCGTTGTCTTGCATCCGACCTTTAAAATTGTATCTAACTTTAAAGTTCTTCTCAAGTATGTTCATCATAAAAACTTTCCAAAGTGACTTAACCAAATGGAATTTCTCTTCCTTTGAAGCCTTATAGCATTTCATACCTCCTTTGGTTTTCCCATGCAACCGTAGTTATTGGTCTGACAAGCCTTCATGGCATTTTATGGGAGGAACCCTCTTCTCACACATTTCCTCCTTACTGGGGTGCCTTGCACCCAGTACAAGATTATATTAATGGCTAAATGGAAAAGTAACTATTCAACACCTCCATTCCCAGATGTAGACTTAATAATAGCTTTAGGGCTTAAAAATAGATAATGGTTTTTTTTAAAAACACAGCTAGATTTTCATATTATTAAAATGTAAGACAGATTTTATCTTGGAATCCAGAAGACTGCCCACTGCATTGGCAGAGTAGACAAATGAGAGCTATCAGGGAAAAAACCAAGGAACATGTGACAAGGTACAGGATACTGCTCGGTGAGAACCAGGTGTCTGGCAGGCACAACCCAGCTGTCCACAGGATGCAACTCAATCCTTTCACTGTCCTCCAATGGCAAGAAAAACATCAGACCTTAAATGTGTCTATGATTCTGGGGTCTGGTTGTTTGACACCTCTTAGGTTTTCCAAGTCAAATAGAATATTTTATTCAAATCTGTTTATCTAAATCTAAATCACAATTATGCAGACACAATAGGAAATCTTTAGATATTAGAACATTCTGCTTGAATCCAAATACTGGGAAGGCCCCTTATTAGCTGTAGAATTCTTAGAAATGTGCTTAGTCTCCTCAAGCCACAGCTTTTCCATCTATGAAGAACAGATGGTATGATAACAGGATCTAACTCATGGGAAGATGAAATAAGATGAGTTTATATATGTTTTTAGAACCACACATGGAACATAGTAAGCACCTATGAAGTGAGCTATGCATATATAATTAAGAAGAAATAGCAATGCTAGTATTAACATCTAAAAAGAACACATATCCTTCCCTTCAGACATGTATCATGCTTTATTTGATTCTTGAGGTAGAGTTATCATAAGAAGGAATTTACAGAAAATAGGAAACAGGCTATATAAGAATTAGCAAGTGACTTTTAAATGCAATAGAAAGAAAACAGCAAGCTGAAAATTCATATATGATTATGTGACAAGGAGAGAAGGGAAACATTGAATCCCTATCACAATAGTGATTCTCAAGCTTTCACAGTATGCAATGGCCAAAATCAGCTTCCATGCATGGGGACAATGGCAAGTCAACTCAGTGGCCATACTTACCACTTTCCTCCACCCCAGGGAAACCTGCCCCTTTGTCCTTCACCTTAGCAGTGCTTTCTTCCCAAAGCTTACTCTTATCTTTTTCCTTTTCTTCCTCAGAAGCATGTTTCCTGGACTTCTCAGATAAATTCTCTACAATCCCTTGGGTTTCATTCTCCATTTCTTTTTCAAGATCATTCTCATAGCTTTTCTCTGCTGACAGATGCTTGGTCTCCATTTTTACTTTTGTTATTTCTTGGTCTTCAATTTCAACTTCAAAAGAGTGCTCAATTGAAAGGTGGGATTTTCCTGGCTCATCATTTTCACTCAGCTCCTGAGAAGATGAACTTCTAACACTTTCATCTGTACTGTTTTCAGTGTGGGCTCCACTGTCTCCCTCTGCAGATTCATCTTCACTGTCGCTAGAATAGGGGTGACTTCTAGATGAGGCTGATGAAGCACTTTTAATATCTACAAAATTATAATGGTGATGTCATCATTGTTCCATAAAATAATTGTCAAAACTATGCTAGTAATTCCTAATACTAAAATTTTTTAAAGATATTCTTTAGTAGATTTTATTCCTCTTTCTCATATGTTCCACATTATTGGCATAATAAAGAAAAGTCTATCTGATTTATGAACTAGAAAAGATTTTAATAGATCACATTTAATTGAAAAACATCCTGATTTTTGGATTTGGGAAGCCTTTATAAGTATCTACTTTGTTATAGAAAAAAATTGAATAATTCTTTGCTTTTACAGCAAAAGCACACATTTCCTTATTATTTTCTTGCGTAGTCACAGTATTCTCTTTGCATGAAACAAATTGTTTTATCTACTGCAGAATCTACCATTCTAGGACACGTTGGTATGTGCATATGGTAAGATTATACATTTACACAGTACATACATATTTAATAAATGTTTTTAGGTGATGCTGGTGTGTGTTTGGGTGTGTGTATATACATATACATGTGTGTGCATGCATGTGTGTGTGTAGGAGATATTGTCTTATTCTGAGTTCCCCAGAAGCAAGGTTCTGAGATGAAGCTTCATGTGAAGGTGATATGTTAAGGACATGTTCCTGGAGAAACTCTTAATGGAGTGAAGGAAGCCAGGCAAGGAAGTGAAGCAGTCAATCAAGGAGCTGTTTCAAACAACAATCAAACCTCAGCCAAATTCCATGGGGACCTCAGAAGTGTAAGTTAGATTAGAAGAGTATAATTAAATTAAAATGGAGCCAGGTTTTCATACTTTAAACCAGTAAGATGTTGGCTATGGGCCACCCTAGGGGAACAGAAACTCCCTGGAATTTCCATGCTTTTTGTGCCTGAGGGTGAAACATCTCTAGTATCCCAGGGCAGTCCTCTGAAGGAGGAAACGGTGTGGGAACTAGGAGATGGGCACAGAGAACTGGAAGAGTTTCAAGCCATACAATGAGATGGTGCCACAGATACACTGTCCAGAAACTTACACTAGTAAAGACAGTTTGCATACTACTCCGAAACTTTAAACAACCTACAAGAATGTAACATACACACTGAATCTCCATAAGGAAGACACACAGCATAAAAGTAACTGCATATATACTGCTGTGGACCAGAGAAATATGAACTTGCATTTGTTTTTTAAACCACTGGATCTGTGTTTGTAATTGTTTTTATAGAACATATTTTCAAATGGAAAAGCCTACACTTCAATGCTGCCTTTCTTGTTTTTTTCTTCCCTGTGTTCCTTACTCACTTTTCTGCTTCTTTTATTTCTGCATGACAGCTACACAGATCTCTATAGCAGCTAATGCCTGTCTTTATCTTTATCTTCTCCCCTCTGTCCCTCCAGCCCTGCCAGCTTTCTATGACAGTTCTTAGCATTTTAAATATAGTCACAGAGACATATCAGCATTTCCACAAAAATTTGAGAGGTGCTACATAGCAGTTAGAAACAAACCAGAAAAAAAAAAAAAAAACCCTTTAAGCAGCAGAGCCCCTTAAGCACAATTCCATTTGTTCTCATCTCCCAATGCTTTGACAAGCACCAGATGACCACTACTCTTCAAAGAAATCACATACTTCAGCCATTCATTCTTTATACTCCATTTTATAAAATCTAAATGTGCTGTCTCTCCACAGGGAACAGGTCAGATCAAGGAGACTTTTTCTCTATTTTATTTCTATCAGTTCAGAAATTTTAGGGTCCATGCTCTCTTCCTCTTTAAGCATTTTACATTTTTTTTAAAGAAACAATACTTATTTATTAGTAGTTTAATTGATGTTTTTCATTAATGCAGTTAGCTAGGACACAATGTTACACTTGTTCTGACCTTGCAAAAATATATCTACCACTAAATATTGGCTGAATGACTCCTATTTTTAGCTCTGAATTGTTCATAAAATAAAAAAAATGGTCAACCTTCTAACTTTCTTTAGTAGCTTCTATTAATTTTATTATTTTATTTCATAAGGCTGACATGTGCTGCCCTGGTTTAATTTTGAGTCAGTCCTTTAGCCAAGAAAGCTCAGGAGAATGAATAGTCTCAAAGTGACAAGGGCTCCTGACCGCCCATAAAAACTCATTTCAGTTTTCAAAGTCCTCTCTAACCTCATGGTATAATTTAGTTTCACTATCATTTCTTGATCTCATTTTCATGCGGACACTGGGATAAGACTATGCTTACCAAAAAAAAAAAAAAAATACCCCAAAAGCTTCAGGGCCATGAAATGGGTCTTTCACAATGAAATTTTATTTATTCTTTTAGAAATAAAACAATTTTATACAAAAACTTTCATGTAAAGGGACTTTAAGGGCATATATATATAATTTTTTTGTCATTAGGAGGGAAAACTATATTGGAGGCATATAAGAAAACAACTCTGACTCCTACCCAGCTTCCTGTTTACCTCAGGTTTTCCTCTAGGTACTGATGCTGAAGGACCTACTGCTGGTCCTTAGGCAGTGAGAAGATGTGCATTCAGTCCTGGGGCCTTGGCCAAAGCCAGCGAGGTTGGTCCCTTGGTTCCATGTCCTAAGAAGAGTCTCAGACTTCTGTCTCCATATTCAATCAATCCCCATATCCTTTTTCCCTTTTCAATGACATTGATAACTGTTCATAGATAATTATTCCATTTTTCTGCATCACTGCAATTGAAATCTTATTTCAAAAAACATGGAATTGAGCTCATGATGTCCTCATCATGACTCAGCTACTTAATAGCTTTGAGTTCATTCAAGCTTACCTTCCCTAAAGCCTCTGTTTTCTTAGCTATAAAATGGGGATGACTGTATTTGTTCCTCATAAGTCATTGTAAAAATTACATGAGAAAAAAATGTAACCTGATCAAATTAAGTGTTTATTTCTTAGGGCTAGAGGTATGGCTCAAGTAGCAGAGCACCTGCCTAACAAGTGTAAGACCCTGAGTTCAAACACCAGTACCACAAAAAAATAACTAAATAAAAATCACTTCTTTATAACTCGCAATCTTTTTCTATCATACATGTATTCTGATGAATTATTTGTTGTGAGTCCAGCCTGATACATTATGTTGAGTGATATCACAGCTGTCATTTATTGAGAAGAAAACAAAATGTGATTATGATTATGTACTTACTGTATACCAAATGGTGAGGTAAACATTTTATAAACATCTCATTAATTCTGTAGACTGGTTATTATTTTCTTATTGTAGACCAATAAAGGGATTCCCAAAGAGGTTAAATAAAATTCAACCTCCATTAGCTATAAAGCAGCAAGTTTTGTAAAATACTTCTTTTATAATGATACAGTATAATAAAACCAAAACCCTCTATCTGCTAAAAGGCCTTCAAATAGGAAGTAATGACTGTTATGGACCCACCATTGGTCCTCCTGCCTAATTCTCCATGGTTACCTCTCACGGAAGACAAATGGGAACCAGTTCTCTCCAAAAGATTAGAACTCCTGAGATACAGAGACTTTTCAAACTCCAGTGGTCACTCTTCATTTTGTGCATTCCAGAGCTCAGAGCACATTTAAGACATTCTGAGGCAATATGAATGCACAGCAAAAGACAGCAGTCAAAACCTTCCTGGGTTTTGTTATAACATTGACTGTGATGCTATTTATTCCATTTATGTGAAATATATATGCCATATTTATGAAACACTGTGAACATTCACAGAAAAGGTGTGCATGTGCGTGTGTACATATGTGTGCTTGTGGGCCAGTAATCCCCAATGTTTTACAGTATTGCCTGATTGACAGTTTGGTATACATCCTATCATCCTATCAGTGGCACTAACCACATACGTATCTATGGTCAATAGCAGTCCAATGTATTCAAGGTGAGCCCTGCTCTTCCTCCTCATAACTGAGGTTCTGAGTTGCCCTCCACATCCCTACCCACTTATATCTATTCATGCATATTGAGAATATCTTCTGTGCCAGGTGATGTTCTACAAGAAAAGGAAGTCCAGGACCCCATAGATTACATACTCTAGAAATGGACAGTAACTAGTTATTTTCCCCTTTGTGCATGAGCATAGTAGATCACCTGTACTTGTTCATTAAGATGTTAATTCATTTTCTTAACAATGACTATAGAAAAAGCTTTAGAAGCTGTAACTATATTGCTGCCAAATTATCTGTCTTAAACCTATGACAAGTGCTGACCCTAGTTTTCAATCATTTCCTCATCCTTCTAGCATGGAGCATGGTTTAAATTCACTATTTTCTCAATGATATCCTGGTTTAACTTTGTTCTTGGTTTACTAGCAAAAAGCCCAGATAGCTACCATAGTTTTGTTGCATAAAGTCAAATGAATAAATTGCATTGAAAACTTAGATCAACCCAGTGATGTACTGTGGATCCCAACCCAGTAGCTCATACTCTTCTATCTTAAATTCTAACACCAATCAAATCTCTTTCTTATTCCTTAGTCTAAGACTCCAGCAAAATCTACATAAATGATACTCATATTTTCTTCAAATTATCCATGATACATAACTTATAAATCTTACTACTACTTACATGGGTAGTTCTGTCTTAGTTATTTTCATGAGTTCATAAAAATTTGTGTATATTTTATATCAGATACTGGGGTTCAGTCAATATCTTCATGTACAACAATATCTAATTAGATAAGTAGTTTGTACTCAATAACTACTGCAGAATGAATATGTGCTTAATGAAAATAAAAATAGAAATCATTAAATTCCATGTGTGAACAGTAGTTGATTAAGAGAGAGCATATATCTTCATATAGATAATTATCATGAATTGAAGTGTCTCAATTCATGGAAACAAATATATATGTTACTTTATAAGGATACATATATCCACAGATAAACACTGCTATAGCAGGAAGAAAAGAAAAACCATGAAGTTTCATTTATATTTACCTTTAATTGTACCTTCTAAACATTAAAATGAATAGTTAAATATTAAGATTAGAATCAAATCACATGTCATATGGTGCTCCAGAAATCTTTATACATTTGTTTATTAATCTAGTCAATCATCCCTTCACAAGAGTTTATTGTCTAGATAATATCATTGCTACATATAGGACAGATTCAAAAGTAGAAAAATAACTCATATAAAAGTATTTCATGTAAACTAAGGAATGGGGCAACACTTAAGTATCCTACTTAAAGATGTGACTTCCTGCTTCATTAATCTAAAGGTGACAATGGATTGAGAAATTTTTACCATTAAGAAAAATTTTTAGAAAATGAAAAATTAAGATCTGACTAACCATGCAAACAATCACACAGAAAGATTCTGTCCAGAAGCTGCTTACAATCGTCCCATAATCTTTCCTGATCCAAGGAAAAGCTACACTAACATCCTCAGGGTATAGTTTCACAGCACATACAATTTCAACACAGAAGGAGAAGGCTTCACTATGTTTCTCTTTAAGCCCATAGTCAGCCCACCCTCCCTCCCCAAAATAGTGAATTCTTGAAATCAGTAAGTCAAGTAAACAGAATGTTTCGTGACTCTGGAATCTTAAGTCTATGAGGTCTACTTCTTCAATATACTGAAAAGCAACACAAATGAAATCATTATCTTTCTTACTAGGAAAAGAATGCTTCATGTCTGGGAAAACATTCTCTGCCTTTATCTACATCTCTGTCTTTTTCTTGCTCTGTCTTGTCTGCTTCTCTCTATCTTCTGTCTCATAATATTTAGTCTTTACCTCTACTCTTAAAGCACTATTATCCAAACTGTCCTTAAAAGTATAAAAGTATATTCCTGGCAACAAGATACTTTTCCCCTCAACCTTATAACATTCATCTATGACAATATATTTTCAGCTGGTAAATTAGTGCCTGGGGTTTCCAACACAAATGCAGAGAAAGGAAGCTGTCATTCTTTTTAAATGATAGGAAGTCTCACACATCATTCCTAAACCAGGGACCTCTCTTAGTCAGCTTTCGGTCTGTAGCACTCTATCACTCTCCGGCTGCTCAGCACAGTGTTATTCATCAAGGAGGGCCAGCGCAATTGTTAGCTGGCAGTTTAAATGGAGCCGACTTGTCACAAGAGTGACAGCCTGGGCAATTGTTTGCCCTCTGGGAACAGGTGCAGGCAGGTTCAAATGAAACACATCCAAATACTAACAGTGAGATTCTTAATCATGTCAATAAAAAGGATGTACTGGTGTCTGGAATTCAGTGGTCACAATATGCCTCTTACACTTTTGAAGATGAAATGCTGTCCTGCTTTTCAACAGAGTGTTTCAAGGAATCTATCATGTCATTACCATTTTTAATACATGCTACTTATTTGCTGAATGAAATCTCTAATTCTGATACTTCACATGCTAAAAGACATGTTTTTGAGTAACACAAAAGCAGGCTATTAAAACAGAGGGACAGAAAATTAGAGCCTTGAGGTGAAGGAAAGAAATAGTAATAAGCAATAAGATTTTATTTCAGAATAGTAGCAATGTTTTAATATAGATACCCAGGATGCAAAAGGGCCCTTTAAAAGCATAAGTCAGTAATGTCATTATTGAAATGACAAAAAAAATTAGGTGGCCAATTTCATTTCTGGCTCTTTAATTTCCCAACATTTGTAGACTGGATGTATGTTCTTATAGTTTTCAATGCATAACTAAACTACTATATGTTCTATACCTATACAATGCTACTAGCTATACATTTTTTATAAAAATTCCAATAATCATCATATAACATAAATGTAACTAAATTATCATGACAATAACCAAAGAATCTTAGAATTCTTGGTGTTAATAATCAAGCAAATTTCTTAAATATTTACAAAATGTTTAGGAAGTCAGCTCTGTGATGAATTACAGAGCAATCTTAGCTTTCATAGTAAAATTAATTAATGTAATTAGTTTAAGGGACAAAATTTAACACACATGAAATGAATGAAAAATGCACTACTGAATGGCAGGGCTTCATAAAATAAAGAGCTTAGTGAAGCTGCTGAGGAAGAATAGAGTCATGAGAGAGGAGGGGGATGAGCCAGAACTTTGCAAAAGACAGGAAAGTCCATCCAGGGAGGAGAAAGGGCATTATAGGTAAAATTAGAAACTGTCTATTTTTATTTCCTCTTTTAAAAAACAAAACAGAGTAAACACACACACACAATACACACACAAAAGAAAGAGTGGCCTGATCACAGGACATGATAATGAGCTCAAAATAAATGCCTCTGAAATGTGTATCCTTAAGGAGACAAAGTCCTTTTATTGAAAGGATTTCCTTTAATTTTAGGTAATTTTCTGGTTTGGAAAAATATGTTTTTTTCCTCCAAAATGCAGGCTTTGAAATTGGGTAATATTTGCATCTTGGTTCCACTATTTTCTGGCTTGTGACTTTGGGAGTTATTTAATTTCACCATTTCCAAGCTTAATTATTTGTAAAATGTAGATACAAAAGAAAAAGTAACTGTTTTTTAAGGTTATTTAAGGTAAATAATTCATGTGAAATATTTAGCACAGGACTTAGCACATAGTAAAGTCATTATGTGGCCTATTGCATTATCAATTATAGGATATCTTGCGAAACACAGGATTCCAGTTAGTTATACGCAAGCAGTATTCAATGTTAAAGCCTACCTATCATTATCAGTTATTCAACAATTGCAGGTCTAAATGATTAAAACTTTCCCTCTAAGAAAAAACCAAGTACAGTCCACATCCTTCTTAGTTTGAACAGTTATTATTCTGTCTTAGAAAAGCCCATATGATTCTCAGAAAGAAAGGTGATTGTTCAGCACAAAAATTATTCCCAGACAGCTAGGTATTCAGAGTTTACAGAATCTATGAAATCAACAACTTGTTAATTTTACACCATTATAATAGAAATAAAAAATTGAGAGGCCTTTGTGTTTTGAACCAGCTATGTTTATATTTGAACATATTTTCAATTACCTGCCAAGTTCAAATGACCTGGATAATTTCTTTTAAATTATCAACTCAGGTGACATCATTTTGCTATTGAATTCTTTATGTCACATTGGCATATAAACTTAACTCCAATATTCACATTCAAACAGAGAAAAAAGCTTATTCATTAGGCAGACCTAGTGTAAAAAATGTTAAGTATTAACAGAAATTATAGAAAAGTAGTTTTAAGTGATTAAAAATACTGAAATTACCATTAATTGTACGTAGTTCTTTCAACTATAAAAAAGAATGTAAATCTCATTTTCAAATTTACCAATAGTTAATATTTCATTTTTTTCAAATTGTGCTCCACACTTTACCTTCACTATCAGAAAGCCCAGGATTAAAATTTTTGTTTACCTAGCAATGTAAACAATCTCTGGTTCCTAGCAAAGTTGTTTTTTCTTTTATTGTAAATAATTTCTGTATTGATTTTTTATTGCCTCGTATATTTGTTCATGAAATTTTGAATAGATTTGCTTGAATTTTTTTTGAAGAGAGTAGAAATACAAACCAAATATTTGATCTTATGATAATCTGATTACTTAATTTTCTTTTACATTTTTCTAACGTACTTCTTGAATTTAAATTTTTGATGTATTATACAGAAAAATTTGGGAGTTGAAAAGAATGCAGAAAAACAGGCAGTAACTTAAAGAGTCATAATAAGACTTTGTTCTGTAGTTACTAATTGCAAAGACATACACATATTAGATATGGGAGAGGGTCATTGTTACTACTGGTAAAAGCTTAAGAGGAACCAACAGAAATCTTTGATTAACTAAAAAACTACACTGTCTTGGCCAAACCAATTCTTTCATCAAACACAATTTAGGTGAACTAAAATCTTCATAAAGGTCTTAAAATTTAAATATGCCTCAGATAATGATGAAATTTAAGTATTTCTCATTCTCTACCTAAAAAGGTCTGTACTTTCCCTGTGAACATGCACAGTCATTTTAGGCTGAAAGATTACAAGAAAGCCACAAACTCTTCCAAGAAACTAATATACCAGCATTCTGTGTTTAAGGTAAGTTTTTAAAAAAGAAAAGAAAACCAAAGAACCTAAGGCTCAAATTTTCAGCTTTCCATTTTAGTTAGTAGGAACTACTTTTCATTTTTCAAAAGCCACAAAATGGTGTGTGTGTGAGAGGGAGAGAAAAGTGTGTGTGTGTGTGTGTGTGTGTGTGTGTGTGTGTAGAGAGAGAGAGAGAGAGAGAGAGAGAATATATGAGTGTCCTAAAGAGAATACTTTGGGCTAAACAAATTTTTTAACCAAACAGAAAACATGTCACTACAAGCTTTACCTAACATCCTGCTGAAAGATCCCAAGAAACTAAAGAAAGAGAAAGATTAAGAATTGGTTCTGTTATTTGGAGATACATATATACAATTGATTGGCTAGCTTCCTCTGGTTAGGTAACCATGCTACAAACATCTTTCTTAAAAGATGATCATCTTATTAAATATAGAATAAAGAAAAGGAACAGCACACTGACTACGCAGGTCTGTCATGTGATCCTCTAAACAACTCGCCTTGTTTATCCTCTTCCCCTTCACTCCCGGAGAATCCATCACCCTCATCTTGCACATTGTCACCAGCATCTGGTGCCTTCTGCGACGAGATCTCACTCTCTGTTATAGGGCCTAAATTACCCTTTTCATCCTCTGTGGGTGACTTTGATATTCCATTTATTTGATCATCACCCTGTCCTTCTTCATTAGCTTCTTTATCTTGTTTCTCTTCATCTGCTTCAAAATCTTCTTCATATTCTGAAAAAGAAAATCTCCACTATAAGAATGAAAATAGAATCCCTGATATTTAGCTTATTTCACTTTAATGAGAACTTTGACTCCATTATCCTTTCTTCTCTGGGCTTTTCTTTGTGCTTCTGTTTTACACAATTAGTGAACATGGAAAACGAACAGTACAGGATCAAAGATTGCAATCAGATACATGGACAAGAGGACAGAAGGAATGAAGCTCCAAATGGCAAGGCTGAAACCTAATAAAAGTTCATTTACAAATGGACATCATCATCCACGATGACCAAAATGCAAAGGGAAGAACTGGATAGAGCACAATAAATTAGAAGTAAATTAAAAATGAAGAGAACAGCATAATAATAATGAAAGTTAATTTGGAGACCCAGTGAGATCATATTTCATAGGAAGAATGCTCAAAATATTTGGATATCAAGTTAATGAATAGTGAAGTGGAAAAAATTCAATTAATCAGGACTGAAGGACCTGCAAAGTTACACTGTAAACAGGGTATTCTTTGAGAACCAAATGTGCACTAAGAAAAAAAGCATTATGAAGGATTTTATAGCTAGGCTAGAAGTCAAATCATATACATTATTCATTCCTACAACAAATGAAATAATTTCAATGTAAGTATAAAAAAAACAAACAAAATAAGAGTATTCCTGTCACAGCCACAAATTTGCTTCATTTTCATTCCCTAAAGAAGTACAACAAATCTGTAGCAGGAAAAGGAAACTGTCACATCAGATATACTCCAGCTGTCCCTTGTGGTTATAATTCTTCACCTTTCATATTTAATTGTTCCCCTTTTTTTCTACCAAAAACTAAAAATCTTGAAGTGACAGCATGCCAAAGAAAAAGAGCAGAAGTATCTCGTGCAGAACTAATTAAGCAAATAAACAATTATTGATAAAACAAAAATTATAGGGAAAATAGTTTCCCAAATTTGTGTGTTTTAGTCATTAGACATTCTTGCTCCTCTTCTAGTAGTGGGGACTCTTGGGTAATTTACTTGAGAGCTGTCCACCCACTGAAATAAAAGAAACTTAATTTAGAAATGTATGCCCTGCACATGTAAAGAAAGCCCTGTTAATACAGAGAACAAGTGAGGGAACTGTAAGAGGAAAGGTGAAATAAAAACTAATAGTGAAGGGAGCAAACAAAGAGAATTCATAAAACGTTGTCACAAAGGAGACTTAATGCAATTAAACTAGAAATGTGAACATCGGTGAAAGAAAATTGTACAATAAGCAAGATTATGAAGAATTTGGTTCATATTGCATGACACAAAAAGGAAATACTAATGAAACAAATAAACATTGTAACCCAAATATTGCTGGTCAACTTATAGTAGAGTTCTTTACTTGGCCCAGTTAACTATCAATTAATAAGACTTTACTAAGAATCTTCTATGAGCAAAAAGATAAAATTGCAAGATAAATACATTATAATAAGACAACCCAATCATCCATTTTTTGTTGAAGAAATAAGATGTAGGCACACTAGAGAGAGTATACTTATTTTTCAGTAGTTTTTTTTAATAGGGACCTCAGCAATGTTACCTTCAACACTATTGAGGTCAACAGCTGAGGGTTTTTATATAGGACTCATGATTAACTGCATGAAACAGAATCGAATGCAGTAGTCCCTCTCTCATCTGTGGTTTTACATTCTGTACCTTCATCCACCCATGGACAGCCATAGTTTTATACAGTTATGTTTGTATAATATTAAATGGAAAATTCTAGAAACTAGATAAGTCTTAAGTTTGAAATAACTTTTATTACAGTATATATTGTTTTATATATATGTAATTATATATATACAGGATATTTCATATATATACTTATATATAATATTTTTGTGGTGTTGGGGATCATTTGAACAGAACCTTGCAATGATAGAAAAGCCCTCTACCACTGAGCTACATTCCCAGTTCTACAGTATATTCTTATAACTCTTTTATTTTATTAGTTATTGTTGTTAAGCTCTTACTGAACTTAATTTATAAACTAAACTTTGTTATAGATAAGTATGTGTAGGAAAACCATAATACACATAGGGTTCAGTACAATTCACAGTTTCAGGCACCTTCAGGACATATTGGAACATACTTCCAGAGATAAAGGGGGACTACCATAAATGGAATGGAACTGGAGGAAGACAAAAAGTAATTTTACATAATTGTGGAGGACTTAATAAGAAGGTAGTTGCAGTTTGCAGCGGAATACACAAAGGTGTTATTTTACAGGTATTTGCTCTTGTCACAACATAATCAGGGACCCAGACAGAACATGAGTGGGTTACTGAAAATTCCATCCACAGTATTACATAGTAGTGAAATCTGAGGGTCTTGTAATCAGGTAGTCATGTGTCCACCATCCAGTTAAAACATTTCCTAGGTATGTGGCCTTGAGGAATTTGTTTGACATCTTTAAGCTTCAGTTTCTTCATCTATAATCTGATTAGTACAAAGCTGTGACATTATTAAAAACAATAATCTTTAACTCAACACCATGAACTGCAGGTGCTTAATAAATATTAGGAATTAGTAGTAAAGTGTTTAGGACTAGGTGGTGGAGGAAGCTGGTCATTGAACAGAAATCACATGTAATATGCATTCCTTTGACAGTCATACACTTCAGTGGAAGCATGTGATTAAAATCTGAGCCACACAAGTATCCACTATTAGAACATAATTACTGTTATATTACTAAAATTGAGTATAAAATTGAAGGAACACATAGTGAAACTCAGGAACAGTCCTGCATCCTATTTTCCAGAAACTTCTGTGTTTTCTCTGAAAATACAAAACTCAGCACTGCCTGGGTTTGTTCTATCCCTACCATCACCACATGTAAAGATCAGCCTTCCAGTGTTGCTGTAGTAAATGATATACCACCTTTGTATCACCTGCTCATGGTTGTGGGGTGAATGAACTAGTGGCATGGTTTCTGGCATCCTTCCTTTTCACAATTTCTTCTGTTCCCCCATTGCTTTTTCTTTTAGAGAATTAATGAGGACCTCTATCACTTGAGCTTCTGTTTCCCAGCCTGCAAAATGGAAGAACTAATACCTACCACATCAAACGGTAAGAATAAATTGAGATAGTACCTAGTCCAGTGCTCAGTACTGGGCAATTTTATTATTACTGTTGCTACTACCTTAAGTTTTCTACGTACACGCATGTGTGCATGTCTATATGTATAAATATGCATGAATGTGTGTGTGGTGGCGGGAAGAGTATAATAAAGAGAGGACAGAGACAAAGAAAGAAAAAAAGCAGGTGGACAGGCAATAGGAAGGCAAGCCTACATCAACTACTTTTAGCTTTTAGTTGTAGAATTGTTTCCCACCAAGTAATCATATAGATTACACCTACCTAAAGCCAAAGCAATTCATCAATTTCATCCAAGCAAGTATAGTCAAAAACTAAACATATAGGTAAAATCACGTATTTCGTTAAAATGGTCTCTTCAGAAATCAGTAGGGCCACTGACTGGTTCACAGAGACAAACTTCCCTTTCTTCCTGCCTTGTCCCCACAAGTACCTTTAGCCCTGTGGGATTAGGTCTGCTCTCCTCTAAGGTAGATGACCAAGTACTCCATAATTTTGTATGGAATATGGAGGAGGAGGTGTATGGAGTATCAGAGGAGGACTGGGTATAGTGGAACATGCCTATAATACTGGCTCCTTGGGAGGTAAGAGATAAGAGGATTGCAATTTAAGGCCAACCCAGGTCAAAATGTTAGAGAGACCCTATCTAAAGAACAAGCTGGGCATTGTAGTTTGCACCAGTAGTTCCTAAGCAATTGGGAAGCAGTGATAGGAGGAGTATGGTCTGAGATCAGCCATGGGCAAAAGCAAGACCCTACCTGAAAAATAAGCTAAAGCAAAAAGGGCCAGAGGTATAGCTCAAGGGGTTGAGCATCTGCCTAGCAAGTTTAAGAAAGCAGCAAAGATTGCTCCCAAGAAACAGAGTTGCCAAGATCACAACTGAGTAACAACATTTAATGGATATTTTTGAAACTTTTGACAATAATAGTTTAAAGGCTTAAGTAAAACAATAGCAGCAACAAAAGAGCTCTATGCTATTGATTACCATATTTAAAAGTCTTTTCCTGGTTGTCTTCCCAAACATCCTGTTCTAGTTTTCCTTTCTGTTCAATTTCTTCCACTGCAGTTCTCACTTCTCTGATCCCTGGTTGTATTTCTTGAGCTGAAAAAATGTCTGAGACTGAGGTTTTCTTCCCTTCAATCTCACTTCTTTTTGATATCATGTTCTCTCTTTCCTTCCACCGTCTTTCCTCACCCCTCCTCTGTTCCTCTCTCTTCTCAGCGCTCTTTTCTTTCCTATATTTCGTTGAAGTTATTTTTTTGTCAAGACCCATTGCGATAATGCACCTATGAAAAACACCAACATAAAGTGTTTATTGACCCTTAAATGTAGCTCAGTGGAACCTCAGCGCTTTTTAAATCATGTACCTCTTATTCTAGTATGAAATGATATGAGAATTACTTTCATTACTACACACAAACGTTAATTAGAAATAAACTGTTTTCTTTTTATTGATACTAAAACCTTAATATGAGCATAACAAATTCTTAATAACAGCTTTATCCACAAAAAATAGAAAGGAGAGGAAAATAACTCATTAACCAAGAACTATAGTGTCAAATTAAAGTTGTGCCTTAAAGCATATTTTTGGCCTTACAACATTATATAGTCATTATATAGGTAACTGTATATAGATGTTAACATACTATGATGATAGAAAGATAGATAGATAGATAGATAGATAGATAGATAATAAATAGAACAATAGTCAAATCATTATGGTCCTTAAATAAGAATTATGTAAATAAAAGAACATTCAGGCTTATAAACATAGGAAAGCTGAGATAAAAAAAATAATCAAAAGAAAGACATCACTGCATCTTTGCTAATTCATTATTCTAACACATAGCAACAGTGAAAGACTTATATACAAGGTTGACTCTAAATAATGATTTATTTTTTAAGAAACATGTACAGTCAAATGCCTTTTAAGTAAATAACTCAGAATTCTGCACAATTATTTTAGTAGAACTGCAATCACTGCTTTTAGAAGAGCCTTTTGAAGCCTGTATTTCAGGTTTCTGATGATTTTGCTCCAATAAGCTTTTGTTTCTCAAAACTAGCAACAATTTGTAGAAGTCATAAAGTCATTTCAAGTCAGATCTGGTATACCACCCAAATGATCTAAATGTATTATAAAAGTAACATGAGTGCATTGTCTTATATAATTATTTTTTCCACCTCATGAGTTAACATCAAAGTAAGAATTCCAATAACAATAGCATATGCATTAATAAAAATCATGATTATGTTGATAGATTATTGAACACTCCCTCTGTGCCAAGCTCTTTGTTGGGTACTCTTTATACATTATTTTAAGGGATTCTTTATCATAACAGACCAATAAATTAATTTCCACCTCTGTACATGTGAGGAAACTGAGGTTTAAAGGGTCCCATGACCTGCTCAAGGTCACCCAGCAAGTTAGTGATGGAGCTGGATTTCATCCCAGTACTATTAAACTCCATCAATTCACACTGGACCACAACCATAGTGTTCTATTACAGGTGTAACCCCTAAAATGACTAGTGACACAGACAAATGTCACACTGCTGGGCATACCACCACCGAAAGTACTCAAACATGCTCACCAGAAACTAAAACACTCTAGAGAAGTTTCTACAAAGACCTAGAGATCATGACTTAAATAGGTGTGTCTGGCAGTCATCAATCTCCACCTTACTTCTTCTCATGAACTATGCATGGCCCTTCTCCCCATGCTACACAACTCTAGGGAATGGAATCATTTAAAGTAGGCATGTGGAAATGGATCAGAATATAGTCAAGGTTTATCAGTCCAGGAAAAACAGAACAATCTGCAAATTGCCTTCACCTGGGTCAAATGCAGTGGCAATTTCTTTTTTTTCCTTTTTTTATTATTAATTTATTCACATGTGTGTATATTGTTTGGGTCATTTCTCACCCTTGCCCCCACCCTCATCCTCTCCCCTCCTCTCCCCTCGCTTTCAGGCAGAACCTGTTCTGTGCTTTTCTCCAGTTCCATTGAGGAGTAGAAATAAGCAATAATAAGAAAGACATAGTGTTTTTGCTAGGTGAGATAAGGACAGCTATACAGAGAGATTCCTAGCATTGCTTTCATGTACAAATATGTTACAACCCAGGTTGATTCATCTCTAACTGATCGTTACACTGGTTCCTGATCCCCTTCTCATGTTGACCTCTGTTGCTTTAAGGTTTCTGTATTAATTCCTCTGCAGTGGGGGCATCAAATGCTTTTATGTTTGGGGTTTTCTACCTGTCCCCATACCTCCCGTATGTGTTCTCCCCTTGTCATGTGACCCAAGTCCAACAACATTGCTGTATTTGCAGTGGCAACTTCTTAAACTGAAAATTTCACTGAATTTCAGCTGTCTTTGGTCTTGGTGTAGCATAGGAATTGATCTTCATAAATTCTCCCAAAAAACAAACATGAGAACTATGTTACATCACTTAACATTTCAGTATCTTCCCATAAGATAAAGCAAACAGGATTTGTATTCAGTATAACTACTAGGCTGTGAAACATGAGCTAATCAGCATTTTCTTACCTCACCCATATTAAGCATGATTAATGTTTCTTGACTATAATGATGATGCACTTAGCACACAGCTCTCCTTGGAATAAAGGTGTCATGATCTTCACAGAATATGATTACTAGCATTGCCTTCTGTTCAAGATGCTCTTTCCTTATCAATGGCAACACCAAATCTATTGATTTGGACTCTGATATGCTGTTACTTTTAATTTATGTTGTGACTGTGTAAAGGCTTTCATGCCTCCCTACTGCATGCACAGACTTTTTATTGTCCATCTGCTGAAGGGAATTGGACAGACAAAGTGAGTAACAGCTGTGCTCCCCTCGTTGCTGACTACCTATTTGACTTTTGAGTATAATTTGAGGTGTTGATTCTGATTACTAAAGCTCAATGCAATCTCCCTTCTACTTGCCTAGGCAATTTATCTGATTTTTCACTCTAGCAATTGAAAATAACTGCTGTGCCTCTTCAAACCATTTGAGTGGTGAGTCCAGTTGTGGAACCTGAACATCTGGAAGTGACCACTGTTCAACTTTTATGGTTTTCTGAGGACCTTAATTAGGTAATTCCTGATCATTTTTAGAAACAGAACTCCCAAATGCTTTATTTTACCATGCCTCTCTTTTTTCTCATTGTAAAAGCTCCAGGGACCAGTACTTTTTAATGAATTAAAATCAATTTCATTTTGAACGATATGGAAGAATTAATATATTACTCCTCAAAATAACTAAAAGTATCATTATAGGAATGACCTATAATGATACTTTTATAATAAAACAAAGGTAATACTACATAGTAAGTGATACCAATCTCCTCAGGTATAGTTCTAAACTCTTGTAGGAGTTCTGCAATCGGTATCTCTGGGATAACCAGAGGTGTCTCAGGTGGGGCAGGAGCAAGGTAAGCGGGACTCTCTACTGATCCACCCAGTCCTACCCAATTTACATCAGTCTGACTCAACTTTTACCTGATCTGCAATGGGGAGACATAAAACAACACTTCTTCAAGCACTCACAGATTTCATTCAAAGAAATGTTTTGAAGTTAGCAACAAAACATAGTTGAAAATCATTCTTCTATAAGAACTGTACCTTTTAGCTGAGAGTAATATCCCTCATTCTTGAGTATCACAAACATATTTATATTATTTGAGAGGAGGGAAGAAAGAAGGTAGAGGGGACAAAATGAGGAAACCATAGAAAAAATTGTACAGAGAATAGAGGGTGTTGAAAAGTAGAGCAGATGTCATTGGTCAGATTTTGGTACTGATTATTAAACCTCCACAGAAAGTACACAGGGCTAAAAATTTATAGCTTCATTTTGTACAGCAACTCCCAAAGAATGAACTGTGTTTGCACATAGATGATCATAGATAAGCTCATTAGTTTTCCTGGGAGTTAAATAGAAATGTGTTAAATGACTTGTCCACAAATAAGGTGATAGCATATCTGACTTGGAGCTGGAAGGCAATTCAGGTGTGCATTAAGTACAGGTGGGCACTGCTCTGTTGCCCCAGGCCATTCATTTCCCACTCTCTGCATGATTTTGTTCACACCTCTTCTCTCCCCTCAAACCTCCAACCTTTCCTCCTTAACCTCAGTTGATAAAATTATTTCTTATTTTAGAAAATAGAAACAACCAGCAGAGAGTTTCTAGTCTTAGCACAGCCACCATCTTAACTCTTTCCTCCCACATGTTGGTATCTTTCCTCTCCTTACTATAGAAGAACATTCCTCTTTTTTAAAAAGGTTGAACCCTGGATTGCATCTTCTCTAGTTTACTTAAGCACTGAGCTCAATTTCCTCCTTATGTCATGCTTCGCCAATTCTTTTCTTCTCTACAGTGTCAATACTACCTATTAGCATAAAAACATAACATAATATCCCACCTTAAAACTTAAAAAGCTCAATTGAGACCTATATTCTCCATCTTGAATATCACTCAACTACCATTTTTAAAAACAAGGCTCTTTTTAAAAAGTTGTCTATAAAGTCTGCCCTTACTTCTCCAATTATTCTGTAAACACCCCAATCAAGTTTACATCCCTACCATTTTACTATGATTTACTTCTCTCAAGTTCACTAAACACCAACACATCACCAAATCAATGTTCAACTCCTATTCTTCATTTTACCTAAGCTATTCAAACATTTGAAGCTATGAAACATGCCCTCATTCTTCAAACATTTTGTTCATATCTAGGATATCATTCTTTATGGGTTCTCTTTCTAAATAATGGCTTTCCTTCTCAGGCTGGCTTCAGAAACACTTGCCCTTACCTCTGGAATAGAGCAACATAATGCTCATTGCTTAGATGTTTTCCTTGTCAGTGTTCAATTCTTAAGCAATCTCATTCTATTCTATGATTTTAAATGCCATCTATATACAAACCATTCTTAAACTTTTATCTCCAGTCTAGATCTCTCATTTGATCCCAGATTCACATATCCAACTGCCTACTCAACAGTGCTATTTGCATTATCTCACAGATTCTCAAACCTAATATTTCTAAAGCCCAAACCCTCAATTTCACCTCCCAAACTTGATTCTTACACAATCTCCTCATAAGTACTTGTTAACTGCACAACTTTCCAGTTGTGAAAGCCACGAACTTTTGAGAAATCGTTGACTCTGTTTTTTAAATCATGCCTTGGATCTATGTGTCAGTAAACCTTGTAAGCTCTACATTAAAAATACACATTGAACTCAATCACTTTGAATTCTTTTCCACTTTTATCTTGTTCCCCAGATCGGAGCAGTTTCTACTCTTCTCTCCACTCCCCTCATTAATTTTTCCTGAAGGAGTTACAATGAGGTCATGAAAAATCATTGCTCAAAACTTACCTGAGAAGTTTCCTATCCTTCTCAGGATAAAAGTCAAAATAATTGCAACAACCTTCGCATTTCTACATGGATTTCCCCTGTTGCCTCTCTGACTTCATCCCTCAGCATTGTTCCATTAAGCCATTCCCTCCCACCCTATTGATAATATCTTCTCCTACCTGAAAAGCTATTTGGAGGAAGAGACCATTTCTTTTTGGTTTCTGCTTAAAAGAACTCTTATCAGAGAGGTGTTTTCTGCTTATCTTGTATAAAATAACACCTCCTCAGACCCTTGACCCACCCCTTCACTCCTGACAACTCCTTTACCCTGTTTTGTGTTTATTGTACTTGTTACCATCTGACATATATTAACAGCTTTTTTGGTATGTTATTTGCCCTCTCCCTATTAGAATAAGCTGTGATGATGTATATTTTGATTGCATTAACACTTTGTATCTTCACTTGGCATTTAGTCAATACTCCATGAATACCTTCAGAAAAAATGAAAGAAAGCCTGCAGCCAAGACTCCTGTTTTCAGACTGAATGTCCAGCATGAAAGGTAATAAGCAATGGTCAAAACTGACCTCTTAGCTACATTTTGTTATGTCTGAGATTGAAACAAAGGCACTGAGAATGAAAACTAGGTTACCCTATAATGCAGCCAACACCTCTAACATGCATAAGCTGTAATATTCAACCACACAAAATAGGTGATAGGCACACACCACATGTTTAGGATTTAGCCCCAAACCAGTTACTAAGGGCAATGAAAAAAACCAAAAACAAAACAACAAAACTCTCCCCTCTTTCCTTTAGAAACATGATTTAAGGCAGTATGAGGAAAAGGAGAGAAGGTGAGATAGAGTTTGAACTGCTACCCATCAGCTTTTATCTCAATTATACACAGGACATTTGGAAATCTGACTTATAGCTTATAATTTGAAATACACTCGAAGTTGTAGCAAATAACCTTTACCTTAGATGTTTTAGGCTCTTATACTCTGATTTTTCCTAATAAATTGTGCAGAGAAATGCATTAGTAAAATATAGAGAAAACGTGGCAAAATTTGCCATCTACCAAAGAACATTTGTTTCCATACTTGTAGCAAGGAGATGATTTCTCCACACACACAAACCCGAAGTAGCCTCTTTTGCCTCCAAGTCTGGATCCGTTCCGATGCTTGTATTCACAACAGGAGCTTAACCTGTTCACCTGCATCCCATTCAAGAAAAAGGTGAGGCTGAAGGGAAACCCATGATGTCGTTTGGAAACAAACTGAAAGGTTTCTGAAATTATAAAAAATGAAATCAATTAGTGACAGCAGCTGATTTTGGACTAACATCTTCTAAACCACATTTTTCTATTAGAAAAATACAATATTATGCTGAAGATTATATTTTACTTGAGCACAATTTTAACCATAAAAACAGATTGTATTCCTTTTATATATAATATGTATTCCAAGTCTTTATAAAAGGCTGATTTGTAATAACTATCTAACATTATATTAGCACTTATTATGTTCAGGCACTATGCCTGATTATCTTAGGTATGTTATTCCTAAGCAATCACATAAGTTGGAAGTATTTCCACTGCTGGTTTCTCAATGAGAAAACTATGGCTTGGAGGAGATCAGTAATTTACCCAATGTCATACAGTAAGTAAGAGAGGTAGTAGTTGAGCACTAACATCACTCTAAATTCCATGCCTCTATCTTGGTATGCTATCTATTAATAAAGCACATAATGACAAAAGGCTACTGTGAGATCAGTATGCCTTTAAAAAAAAAAACTCTTTGAGTTGTGACAGAAAATATCATAATGCATATGTGAATGAGGCAGAATTATTCCATCTTCAAGTCATACTCAATTCTGTTTGGAATAAGATTCTCTTCCCACCCCAACACATACCCAAACATCCTACCAATCAAGTCAGAATCAATGCTTGCAACTGATAGTTTTTAATCATTTCAAGTCTTTATAATTTTCATTGACAGTCTTACTCAAGAGATCCCCTACAGAATGACTCAGAATTCCACTTCTTATAAACACTTCTACTTCTGCTTCTACCAATACTACATTTGTCAAGTGTCACCTGTGTACTATGCACACATTTCCTATTATTGCTGTTATTGCAATGTATTAAAATGTGTGTACACCAGAGGTTTTAAAACTTTAATGTGCGTCAGAATCACTTGGAAAGCTGAGCTTCACCCTAGAGTTTCCAATTCAGCAGGTCTGGGTAGGACTAAGAAAGAACTCTGAGAAAGATTTTAAATTTCTAAAGACTTTACAGGTGATGGTGATGCTACATATAGATAATTCTTAATCTAGATAATTGCTGAATGTTAATGAAATCCATAGGAGCTGAAGTTGGTCTTAGTCATCTTGGTTTCTCCAGGTCAGAGAACAATGGCAAAGGAGCCCCACTAAAATAATTAGTGATCGTTATTTTAGCTTATTTCCTTCACAGTTATCTAGAAATATTATGAGTATACAACATTGTGCCCCACCCCCAATTTTCTGTCTTAAAGAATTAAATCTACTAAAAGGTAATTTTGTCATTTACACCTTTGTATTTATGATATGAAATTAAACAATATAGGAAAAAAACACTGAAAAAGTTTTTCAGTGTCTGGGGAAATTAAGACATGATAAGTTAAAAGTTAACTTGTTTTAATGATAGACTCTGAGTAGTGGCTAGAAAACAAGGACTTTTTTGGAGGGAGTACTGGGGATTGAACCTATGGCTTCACATGCTAAGCAAGTGCTCTACTACCTGAGCTTCACCCCAGCCCTTTTGGGTATATTTTGTTGTGAAGCAGGGTCTTGCTAACTTTGCCCAGGCTAGCCTCAAACTTGCAATCCTCCTGCCTCTGCCTCCAGAGTAACTGGTATTACAGGTGTAAGCAACCATGCCTGACATTAAAAAGTAAGTTTGATCACTTTTCTTATAGAATCCTGGGTCCTATGTTTATATAATATAATCCATTCTGCTACAGCATGTTCCTCATATCTCCCTAAGTACCCCAGATCAAAAAGAAAGTACACTCAAGAAATTATGGAGCAAGGGCACAAGGAATCAACTTCTATATATGACTACCCTTCCATTCAATGCCATATAGCTAGACTGCATGCCCAGCTCCTATTTCATTTTGCTTTTCTGTTTGTTTTCAACCTTGTTGAACAAGATTTGAAACCCTCTGCCTTTACTCCTTTATTCTTTATTTTATAATTTTGAATTTTAAAATATGACATCTTTCAACCCTGACTTGGTGGTTTCTTCATGGAGTAGTAGGAAGAATATATTCCAGAAATTAGAAAGTTTTGGTCAATGTCCCACTTCCTCACTTATTAGTTATATGTACCTTGGTAAATCATTCAACTTTGGTTCACTTCAGAATTTTAATCTATCAAATGAGAATATCTGGGTCAGGGAAGTTCCAGTCCATCCATATAACAGAACAGTTTTAAAATAATAATTATATAATATACAATATTAGAAAGCACTCTATACTTGTAGACCATAGTAATTCATTATTCACTGACAGTGGGGACACTCTTTTAGTCACTAAAGGAAAACAAAAATACTAAAAAAAAAATAACAAATGATGTCTCTTATTATAACTAAAGAAGTTACAATTCAATAGGAAAGGGAAAATTAATGGACCAGAGTTCTAAAGCAAAATCACCAAGTCCTCTCCCCTTAAAAATTTCTCTCTAGGGCTGAGGATTTTCGTTCAGTGGCAGAGCACTTGCCTAGAATGTGTAGCATGAGACCCTGAGTACAATTCCCAGAATTGCCCAAAATAAATAAATAAAAGAAAGAAATACTCTCTGGAAATGAACCAAAGACTTAAAACAAAGTGAGTGAAACTTATTCGTGAAAAATTACTGAACTTTAGGCAAAAGCACTGAGAATCTGCAACATTCCTGACTGGGGCTACTCTCCTTCCCACACCTGCCACTGTTTCATCACTGTAGTTCTAATTGGGTAGGGCGGGACATAAATAACCAGCAGCTTCCCTGGCAGTGGGAGCTGACTTGATTTAGAGCAAAAGACAAAAACCCCTTGGCCTCTGGCATTACCAATAATAAGTAGCAATCTCAGAAGCAAGCTAACAGGGAGGGTCAAAAGAGGTTCCTTGAGACTGTAGTTCTAATTAGGAAAAGCAACAGGCCAGTGGACTAATCAGAAATTTAACAGGATGATAAGGCAATCAGGAAGTGACTGTGGCATTCAAAAGCTCTCTACATACCCCCAGCTGACTAGAAGCTCCATTGTTCAGAGTTGGGTGTCACCTAGTCATACATTCTAGCCTAAATGGAGCTTCACGTAGGCAAAAAATAAACAAGAGAGCCCAGTGGCAAACCAAAGTAGGAGCAGCCCAAACTTTGAATGGACTTCTGAAAGTACTGAAATTCAAGAACACTCAGAACCTCATAATGGGACCTTATTTGGAAATAGGGTCTTCATGGACACAATTGAGAAGGATCAAGATGAGATTATCTGGATTTAAGTTTGGCTCCCAGTCAACTGCCTGATGTCCTTACAGAAAGAAAAGAGAACACAGAGAGACACACAAAGAAGAATGCCATGTGAAGGCAAGAAACAGAAATTAGAGTTATGAATCTGAAAGCAAATGAATGTACAGGGCTATCAGATTTTGGAAAAGTCAAGAAGTATTCTCCTCTAGAGTTTTTCTGGGACTGTGGCCCTGACAATACCTTTCTATAGGATTTTTGGATTCCAAACTTATATCACTGCCTGTATACCAAGGTGATAGTCTCTAAATTTCATAGATTTCATCTAGATAAGTTGTTAAACAAATGAACAGCAACAACAACAAATCCCCTCTCAAGAAAACCCAGCAACAATAACCTTTAATCTGAGAAAGTGAGAATGTGTATATGTGTGCATATACATAAAACACATTAAGTTTTAAAAGTCTCAAACTGGAAACAATATAAGTGTCAATCAACTGAGGAATGGATAAATATATCCTATATCCACGTAGTGATATATATTCAACAACATAAGGAAAGTAACTATTGATATATAAAGATTTAGTTTTCCTTATCCTAAATGCTTGGAACAAGAAGTGTTTCAGATTTCAGAGGGTTTTTTTTTTTTTTTGGAGGGGGTTGGGAATATTGATATAGAGTTTAAAGTACTAAGCACCACTAATCCAAAAATCTGAAATCAGAAATGCTCTAAAATCTGAAAATTCTTGATGATAATATTGGTGTACTACAAATGCATGACTCTCAAAAATATTAAGTGAAAGAGACAAGACACAGAACACTACTCATTGTAAGACTGTATTTTAGTAAAATGCCCAGAAACTATGTTAAGAAAAGAAAATCATAGAGAAAGAAAGGGAATGCTGCACACACAGAAACTTTTTGGCGTGAGGGGGATGTTCTAAACCTGGTTTGTATCACTGCCTATAAAATATACAATTCCTAAAAATCATTGAATTACATACTTAGAATAGATGAATTTTCATATTAAATTTTACCTCAATAAATCTATTTTAAAACTAAAAATCAATATATGATAAACAAAGGAAAAAGAGTTAATATAAGTCAGAGTATAATGGCACACTTCAGTTTTGAGTGCAAACTAAGTGCTATTGGACCATTAGGATAAAATGGAATAGAAGTCAATTGAGAAAGCTGCAAAGCTTTAGTCTGAGTCTTCAAAGGAAAGGAAGACTTGAATTTAAAAAACAAAGAGAGAGCATTACATCCAAAACTGTGTTTGGGAGGAAGCAATGAGGAGTGCCCAAATGAGTTTAGCAAGATCAGGTTATGGAAATACAAGAAAATATGCACAAAGGATGAGGCTATGAGAGGGTCAGAAAAAAAAATGTACTCATTCAGTGAATCCATGAAGCCAAGGATTTTTTGGAGGTTTTTTGTATTATTTGAAAGGAAAGTGTGGCAAATAAAAATGCCTGTGAAGAAACTGTACTCTTTATAAGAAACAAAAATATTCAGGGACTTCATAGGTGTATATAATAAGTAATCCCATTGTGACTTGGAGTCTAAAATCTAACTACTTTGGGAATAAAAGATGTACTTGCCACATTCTTAAGTATTTATTGTTATTTTTAATAAAAAGCCAAGAACAATGAACAAATGCCACATTTTAATGAGTTTACTACTCCATTCCAGATTATTTTAAAGGATTTTTTTAAGAAACAGAAATCTTCTAAAAAACCTATTCACATGTCAGTGTATCATGCACAATTTGATTTATTAAAAGAGCAGATTCTTTTCAACGCAGCTAAATTGCTAAGATTGCTGAGGTTAGCCTGGCTCAAAAGACCAAAAATCGTATGTTCTCCCTCATATGTGGACA
The DNA here is from genome assembly GCF_047511655.1 of Castor canadensis. Classification (NCBI taxonomy): domain Eukaryota; kingdom Metazoa; phylum Chordata; class Mammalia; order Rodentia; family Castoridae; genus Castor; species Castor canadensis. Next base: position 100,581,400 of record NC_133392.1, on the reverse strand, counting down.
TTAGATCAAGGGCAAACACAGCAAGGGGATTGGACTATGAGCACATGATAAAAGCGAGAGCACACAAGGGAGGGGTGAGGATAGGTAAGACACCTAAAAAACTAGCTAGCATTTGTTGCCCTTAATGCAGAGAAACTAAAGCAGATACCTTAAAGCAACTGAGGCCAATAGGAAAAGGGGACCAGGAACTAGAGAAAAGGTTAGATTAAAAAGAATTAACCTAGAAGGTAACACCCACGCACAGGAAATCAATGTGAGTCAATGCCCTGTATAGCTATCCTTATCTCAACCAGCAAAACCCCTTGTTCCTTCCTATTATTGCTTATACTCTCTCTACAACAAAATTAGAGATAAGGGCAAAATAGTTTCTGCTGGGTATTGAGGGGGGGAGCGGGAGGGGGTGGAGTGGGTGGTAAGGGAGGGGGTGGGGGCAGGGGGGAGAAATAAACCAAGCCTTGTATGCACATATGAATAATAAAAGAAAAATGAAAAAAAAAAAATTAAGCCAAAAAAAAAGATAACTCCAAGTCACCTAACTTTTCACTTTTGAACAATTACTTTTCTGAAAATTAAGAAGAAGTGAAAACAAAATTATTGCATGGACAGGATTCGGTTATTTAAGTCTCCATCCCATCCTATCATTTAAGACAAAAGTCCGAGGATCAGCATGTATACAAATAACACTGAGCCAAGCTTTGGTTTTGCACCCTTGCCATACAGTGTATTTCCAACCAGAAAATCATTCAGCTAATACCCATTCTTTTTCCATTTGTATCTACCACATTTTCACCAAATATTATTTATATATCTTATCAAATAAAGTATGATCTAGGTTGCAGTAAAACTTCATGTTAATTACAAATTTAGATTATAGTTACTTTTAGTAATTCCCCTAAATTTATAGATGAGAGTTATATTTTGAAAATAAAATGTATGTAACTATGCCACTTCAGGATACATACGAGCATATCTCTATACCACTGTCTGTGTTAAACTCATTAGGAATTTCATCCCCTCATATTAAGAAAATGTAGAAAACTCTAGTTCTGAAAACAGCTAACTGGAATTGAGCCAGCCCTACACCTAGTCAGGAGCCAGGCTCAGCTCTTGACTCTGCCCAGAGTTAGACAGTAACTTTGAGGAGCACTCCAACTCAGGATTCCTGTCATTTTCCTCATCTACAAAATGGAAGGGACAAACTCTGGAATACTATGGCAAGATGAGACAGAGTAAATTACATTTTCACCAAATACATAAAATGGGAAAGTAGTTTCTAGGATGATTGAGCATCATATTATGCTTCATTTTAACTTAAAACACTCAAGGATTTACTCTTGCTTGGGTTGAGAAGTTTAAAATATGTATTCCTAAATGTACAGTTGTATTTTTATTTTTAAGGGCTTGAATTTTTTTCATGAATAGTCACTCTTTTTAATTAACAAGATAAATCAGACAGGCCACTGAAGAAACTGTTAAGAAAGTAATACTAGTTTTATCAACTAAAAGAAATATTTACATTTGAGAAATCTTGACATGGACTTGGAAATTAAGAGAATAGTTGCTTAAGTTAAGACACAACAAATGTAATCCTATAACACACTTCCTTTTCATTACTACTCCAGTAAACTAAAGAAGAAAAACACTGTAGTACAATATGTGAAAACATATATTGGATATAAAAATTATCTTATGCTGACAAACATGGATTTATGATCAAATAGAAGCAGAAATGTACTAAAATGTTTTTTTAGCCAAAGTTTGCATCATGTTTTATTTAGGTGTGAGTCACCTTGGAGTTTATTGGATTTGCGATTTTATCAAAACATACCTCTAAAGAACAAATTGCCAATCTGTTATTTTTCTCTTAGAATAACATATGATATAATTCACTATGGCAAGCCAGATAGTTAACTTGTAGTTTGAGGGACAGCTTATTTGAACAACATTTTAATGATCATATATCTCTACCCCAAATTAATCTGTTACTGAGTTAAATCACTCTAAATTCCTTCTTCCGCAATCTGTAAGAGTAATTGCTGCTTCAGTTTCAATCATTGAACAGTAAATCTAGATATACTTTTAGGCAGCTGGCTTATAAGTCCCCGGATATGCATAATTCCATAAAGTGATAGAAGTCACTTTGATATTATATCAACAACAACTTATCTATAACATCGACCCCAAGCAATTAAAAAAAATTCACAATTTATGTGTACCTTTTTCAAGTAGTTTGCCTTTGTAGACACATAGGTTTTCCCCACCACAGTGCTGTTGATAAACTATTATTTCATCTCGGAAGTCTGTGTCTTCATAAGATAGGTGCACATTTTTCCCCAAATAGATCATTGTAATAGCTGCATTACTATGCAGTGATGTTTTATGAATCCTTCCTGAATCCTAGAATAAACAAAAAAGAGGCTCATTAACTAATTACCTTCTAATCAGAGTTCATTATTCTCAAATGACATTATAATGAGAATAGAAAAGGCTAATTTTACGTACTTACTAACAAAACCTTTATAAATTATCAGTTTACACAGTTCATAAAAAGTCAAGATCATTACAAATAAGTCCCACTGAACTACTGCATATACATTTTGGTTTCATATTTTGTAAATGATGGGGATTTGGACAAAGTTTGTCATTTTTCCATTTTAGGTCTGCATGTGTATTTTACATATAGCAAAAATGTCAGTAACACTAGGAGGAAATGACTTTGGGTTCTTTAGCTACTTCTCAAATAAAAATTCAAACAATTTAAATAAATGTGTGCCATCATTTTGTTCTAATCCAAATTGACATTGAATATGATTTAGCAATAGTTTTTGTAATTGACTGCTTTATCTTTACAAGTAAGCATTGACAGGCAGCACATCCTCCTCTGAGTTCTTTCTATCTATGAAGAGCACTTGCATGCTGAGTCCTTCTGTGGTCATGCTGAGGACGAGGGATTACATCTGTCATGGACCTGGGATTATCCAGTTTCATAAAAGGCAACAGTTCAATGAAAAACAATACTGTTCAAAGCAATATACCCAACAAGCTTTTTAAAATTACCTCATAAACCTATTTGATATTCTGTGGCATTGCTCAATTTAAATTATTTGTAAAAGAGGCAATAAATGTATATGCCAGATTTTAAAAGAAATGTCCTAGACACAGCCTCCTAATTTATATTCTGAAATGTTTTCACCTACCTGGAGAAGGAAGGAAAGGAAAAGGAAGACTAGAGTGGATACGAGGGTTGAGTAAGAGGCCTTAGTAAGAATATTGTAGGCCTCTAGAACTGTGTGAAGGCCGGGCTTTGCTTGTAATCTCCTTCACTTTTCTAAAAATAACTTTTTAAGTAAGTGAAATATGTAGAGAGACAAACTTTCAGTGGATGCAAGGCAGTTATTTTGGGCTTGAGTTCATCAAATTATGGTTACACGGAAAGCATTCATTTAAAAAAAAAACTAAGCTACAACAAAAATTTTCTGAAGGAACTACTAAAATATTTCCATCTCCACTCTCACCACCTCCATCTCAGATTTGTTTTTATTTAATTGTACTTCTTTGAAACAAAAGCCAGAGGAAAAAATCTGATGAAATGAAATTCTACAAACAATAATCTGAACTGTATAAACAGTGGGGGCAAGTCCAGGATTTAAAATTATTTGAGCAAATTGTCATGCCTGTGAAGAAACCGAGCTTTCAAACAGAAAGAGAATCAACAGAGATACTTTACAGACATCAAGAGTCCTGAAGGCAAAGTGGGAGCTGAATAAAGCCTTGCAGATTAGAAGCATCACCCAGAGTTACAGTGGAACGAAAAGGCAGGATGGCAGCCTGGCTCCTGCTTGCAAAATCATAACCTTGTGTCCTGCCTGGACAGTTGTGGGGCTGCGACGTGCACATGTGCAGCACACTACACCCTTGGCATGCTCCAAGCAACTCCAGCTCCCAGCTCATGCTACAATAATAAATGAACTGACTAAATAAACACATCTCTTTTTCTGTTAAGCAATACTTTCTGAAATGGCATGGATTTAGAGGTATCCCTCTAAGCTTCTGGGAGATAAGCACTCTGTAAATACAAGGTTATAGTGGGATTAGCGTGAGGGAAAGGCCAGCCTCTTACGTATTAAGTAAGAAACTGGGGGGAGAAAGTTTTTAAAATAACATAAATGACAATCATTCACCCTTTACATTTCTTATAGTTTTTGTGCTAAAGCATATTTATGATAGTAACATCTCTTTTCTCTCAAATCATCACTTCATTCTCATTTTTTAAAAAATTCCCCAATTATTTCCACCAAATAAACTTTTCTGAATCCTAACAGGAGGCCTGACAGCCCATGATTAAATACATGTGCTAAGAAACAAACCATTGTTGTTTTTTAACTGACTAAATCAACTCTATACTTACCATCTTCCAAGATTATAATGACCCAGACTGATGAAACTTTAACAAAATTTCATAGCTCTTTCTGCTGCCCTCAAGCAAGTATCAAAACTTTCCTATGAACATTCAGCTCGATTTCAAGGCTACATGGCCCTGCACAACCAAGCCTTCTTCCTTCACCAGTTGTTTATGACTTCCCTTCTACTTCTTTTCAGATTCTGGACACAAGTACAATGTGCTAAATATAGCCCATGGAGTGGTTCATCAGTCAGGCATTATATATTTGCAATAATTAGCACTTGATATACTCTGTTTTTACTGGGATATCTTTTATTCCTGCCCAGGCCTATCTAAGGGGTGCATTTGAGATTGAATAGTTGTCAAAGCACCAGTTCTTACTGGTAGTGTTAGACAACTTCTTTGCTTTCAGTTAATCAAATCCTGGTGAACATGGAATATTACAAGGTCTTACCCTCAAATGAAACAAAACAAAACACCCTGTCTTTTAAATGTGATGGCCTCCTGATCTATAGGTCTCACCGCTCATAAAATAAAACAAAGACTGGGGAAGTGGCTCAAGTGGTCAAGTGGTCAAGTGGTAGAGTGCTTGCCTAGCAAGAGCAAGGCTCTGAGTTCAATCCTTAGTACTTCAAAAAATAAATGAATAAACAAATGAATGCACAAACAAATAGCCAGGCAGAAGAATTTAGTGCTTTCATCAGGTAAAGGATGGCTAAAGAAGATTGTAAACAAGGGAGAAATGTGGTGGGAGTTACTCTACAAGGTCTAACAACAGCATAGAGAATCTAATAAACTGAGATAAATTTTACTTATTTTTTTCTCCTTCCTAACTTTCATCCTTTCATTCTGTCTGCCACCTTCCTACCTCACTGATCAAAGCCCATTTCAAATGCTCTTTTCTCTGAGGCATTCTCCAGTCTTACTCAGAACTAATATTTCCTTCCTTGATGTTCGCACTGTACCTTATTTTTATCACAATGATGGCATTCATCACAATGTATCAGGGTTAATTGCATGTATTTCCACCTCCCTGGCTAAATTGTAATATCCTAACAAGTATTTAATCTTGCTCATTTTGGTAACCTTAACACCTAGCGTAGTATTTGCCATAATCAACTGAGCTATTTGTTGATTTACAGGCAGGACATAAGTCTACAGATGATTGTGATAATCCCATTAAGAGTTAGTAAGCCCCTGAACTAGAGATGTAGCAGTTAGTTTTTGTCAGACACATAAGCCATTGTCAAGGTGGTATCTACAGCTCTCCTAAGACAGAAGCCATTTAGCCCATTTGGCTGTTAGGCATTTTGAAAGATGTCTTGTTTGAATGACATGTTCTGTAAATAAAAAATACTCCTTTAATTTCAAAGACACAGTATAAAAATGCATAATACTTTCTTAAAATATTTCATATTGATTACATGTTAAAATGATATGTTGGACATACTAATTTAATTAAATAAAATAGATGATTACAATTATTAATAGCTATTAGAAGATTTAAAATTTCATATGTGGTTTGCATAATATTTCCATTGAACAACTTCAGTCTAGAGTTCTTAGCAATTAACTGAATGCTTGATGCAGAGGGAAGAAGGAATTCTAGTTTTTAAGAGCAAATTATTAGAGAAAAGCTTGTGCTTGAAGAGAAATTAGGCAATTAAGTGGACAGGCTGGCTTAATTTGTAACTATGTTGAATTTGAGGGGGAGTAGGACCTAACAATCTGGAATTGACTCGATCTTGTTTGGAGGCTAGAAAGTGGAGGGGATTTTGATGGGATATGAGGAAAGTCCCAGATTAACATTCTCAGAGGACCTCTTTGCCCTATTTTTCACAACATATATTAGAAATAAAAATAAGCTTTGTTTTGCATTTTTAAAATTGATAAATATATCTACTAAGTAGATTCTTATTTGAAAAGCTTTAGTCTTACATTTATAAGAGCTACTTATGGAACTATCCACATTTTCAGTAGGCTGCTGCTGTGTAGAGCAGGTAATGAGGAAGGTCAAGCTCTCTCAATCCTGAGTGGAACACAGTAATCTGGAGGTAGGTGAAGTAAACATCAGTGTAAAACCTAGCTCTACCACAGATTCTACAAATGCTGTAAAGAGTTCTGAAGGTACTTGAGTAACATGGAACAAAGCAACAGAGCACAGAGGCAAATTACTTGACTGTATTTTTACCTCTTTCCTTCCTTTTAAGATCATCAGAAGGATAAGGATACTTTGCTTTATGGCATTCATAAAATGAAAGAGTGGCATCATGTATAAATAAGTCACAAGATCATCTCCCCTTCAATTAATCTTTTCTATATTTAAATAAAATAAACAGAGGTACTGATGTAAAAGTACCCAACTCTCTACATTGGCTTATTTTACTCTATTCCATGCCTCATGGATGTGGGGCCAGAGACAAAGCTAAAAGATGTATAGTAAATTGTTAAAACTATGTGGGATGATAGCTACATCTTGAAAAGAAAGACAGGTGTCAAGGTTGAAGATTATGATGATGGCTTGATTCAAGCGTGAAGACAAAGAAGAGTCAAAAGGAGTTAAATTAGAGATAAAAGGCAATAGCGAAGAACCCATGAAAGTAGAGTACCTAGTAGGCAAGAGAAAGAAGTTTCAAGGAAGAGAAAGTAGTAGCATAAATACTGCTCTCAAAGAAAAATCATGATGAATAGAAAAATGCAAATTGTGATGAAAGTCTAAATAGATCGCTAAATGAAATAAATGTAATAGGACTAAACTGATTACTGTAACAGAGATTCTCAGATTGAATTAAAGACAAAGCACCCACATGCTGAATTAACACACTGAAAAGTCTAAAGTTTAAATAAAATGCCAAAAGGGTGAAAGTCAAGGAAATATACATACATATTTCTTAATACATATTAGACAAAATAGGTGTTAAGACAAAAGGTAATAAGTGATAAAGGATTATTTGCAATGATATATAATCATTTCACCAGTAATATAAAATAATACTAAATCTGAAAGCATATAAAAAGGTATTCTAAACATTTACAAAACAGAACTTGTCATAATTATTAGGAGAAATTGACAATTTCACAATTACACAGAATGAATTATCATTTTCACTTAGGAACTGAGAACCCAAGAAGATACAGAAAATAATGATATAAAAATATGAATGAACCAATACCTGTATTTTAGACATTTATGATCCTAAAATTTGAAGAATTATATTCTTTCCCAAAACTGAGCATATATTAGCCCACAAAGCAAGTTGCCACAAATATCAAAGAATTAAAATGTCTCAGAACAAAAATAAGATGCTTTTAAAGTAACATTAAGTGAACACACAAGAACCTCTTAAAATTAAAATATGGCAGCAGAAGAAAAAATCTCAAGAGAATATGTGGAAGATAAAATTGAAGAACTCTTTCAGTAAGTAAGACAAAATGACAAAGAAGTAGAAAGCAAGAGAGAAAATATAAGAATATTAGAGCATTGGTCTAGTAGTGCTAACATTACCACAAAGGATATTCCAAAAAGAAAAAACAGAGATTTTAAAAAAGACCAAGTGAGACTGAAGTCTTATGACTAGAGACAGACATGCTGAGGTCTGTCAGAGCCAGGATGCCTGTGGACCCCATACTGTGCTTCTAAGCTGAATGCAGACTCCCAGAGGAATCTGGCTCAAACAGTGGTCTGTGCATCACTTGTCATGACAGTAGGATGAAGGAATGTCTGATCTCTCTTCTTTAGTCAGATAGAGAAGCCCATTCCCCTAACCACATTCCTGCTGTACACACAGAGCCTGGCCCATAGTAGGACCAGGCACCCTGATTGTGGTGAGTCCCATGTTTCCTCCAGCACACTCATGATGACCTCACTTCTTTGACTTCTCCAGAAGGGGTGCCTAGACCTAACCCAAATATTCTATTCAACTTATAATTCCCTGAAAATTTTGTCCCTTCATTACAAAGCTGGGTTTGAGCTTATTTATGAAGCTTTGTGTATGTAACTAATAAATCTCTAAAGAAAAGCAAAGGTACAGTTAACATGGAAGTCAATATAGTTGGTTGGTCTGGGAAGGTCAGGCTGTGATGGGGAAAAAAATAAGGTTTGCATGTAATATGATAATAAAGATCTACTTCATTAAGAAGTGGTTTATATGTGGGTGCTCCATTATTTTTTAACTTGTACAAATAGATTTGACACATTCTTATAGTTCAGGAGATTTACAATTACTTTTAGAGTTTATCCTAGTAATATAATTCAACATCAGAAAAATCAAATGCTGCCACCCAAGTATTTAAAGATGATAAGAAAGGCACTGTTTTCGCTAATGGGGGACACACACTTCAAAGGACTGTGTTCATTGGCTTGGTGCCATCATACATTGGTTCAAAAGATGACAGTGGATGTGGTAGATTCTATTATCATTCCAAATATTCACTGTCTTTCTCCGTGAGAGGATAAGGGTTACCACTCTGTGGCTGTCAGGCTTGACCATGAAGCAGCCATTGCAATGGAATTCAAGTGAACAGCATATGCCACAAGAACGTGTGATGGTCTTGCTGTCTATTAAGCCAACACACTCCAGACTCTATGGTCTGAGCTACAGCTGTAGTCCAAGGTTCAGATTTGCAGCTGCTAAACAAAGATGATCATGGGATCAAAAAACAAAACTTTGTTGTTATAAGCTGGAGTTGTTCGATAGACTAAGCTTCAGTAAGTTACTCTTTGCAGCAATGAAAGGAGAAAACTGATGGCTAAGGTTATAGTTCGTGATGAAAGAACTTAGTTACTCCATATAAAGCCTGTGTGTGTTGAGAGGCAGAAAAAATAGAGGCAGAGTAAAAATCCAAATTAGAGAGGGGGATGGCAGACAGCAAGGTAGTACAGACCATGCAAGGGTCAAAGATCAAGGACATGGGGCAAAGTATGGTCCTCAAGAGTGAGAAAGACATTCTATCAGAGACAGTAATAAAGGAAGCTAACTGGTAAAAATCAAGGTGAAAGAAGGAAATTTGAACAAGCAGGAGAAAGAAGGCCATAGTCCTTTGACAAAGTTAAAGGTAGTGGACAGTTGCTGGTAGTGAAATGTGGACATGGTGAAAAGAGAGACTTCAAAAGTAAGGCTGGTTCTGATGATTCAGAATGCAGAGTTTGGGTGTATACTGATATTTCACTCTCTGATGTTCAATCAGGGAAATGTTGATAAACCTATCTGCTAAGAATCCCAAAAGTTACGTATAATTAGTAGTGTTATATTTACATAATGAAAGTGAAGAGATATTTTGCCTTCTTATTAGCTTGAATTGCTATGAAGTTCACCTTGCCTTAGAACTATGTTCTTTATCAGAATTTTCAGGAAATTAGAACCACAAACTACAATTTTTAAAAAACACTGAAAGAATTTTTTCTAGCTAAGACACATTAATTTTCCATAAATCATAAAAAATAAAATTTGATAAGGTATATAATATTTTCCAGGTATATTTAAGTCCCTGAACTCCAACAAATTAAATATTAAGATATTCTGAATCAGCAAATGATTTAGAAATGAGAGTTCAAACTAAATTTGAACACAGGATTTAATGTCTGTCATCAAGTGTACTAAATTAGTTTGCTCAACCAAGCTACTCAAATACTCAGTTTTAGCTTAGAATTATACTTATAAAATTATTATATTTCTTTATGCAATGGATTTTCCAATTGATTCCTACAAATTCTTCTTCTACATATGTAGAATTCTAATAGTGCAATATAATCTTCATTAAATTAATAAGAAAAAAATTGATTTGATAATCACCCCAGTAAAGAGAGGTTCTAAGCCATTTGGAGCAGTGATAGGACGAACTCTCCTCCTTTTCCATGTTTCAGATCGATTTTCCTTCGTGACCTTTGGGGGAGGAGGTGAAGGTATCATAGGTATCACGTAACTGTCAATGTTTGGAAATTGATATAGATTCGTTTTCTGTGAATTGCCCATGGAGTTTCTGAACTTCATCATTGCCTTCTTGCCCTGTAATCACATTTTATGATGATTACAATGAGACATTTGATGATGAACCGATGAAACAGAAGCAGAAACCCAATGTGACCCAAATTGAAAGACAAGTCTGTACAATGGATATTACATTCAAACACAGCTGATATCAATAGACAAACCAAAAACATTTAAATCAGGTGACAAATGGATTTGTAGTATCCATAAAAATGTAAATATTCATAAATTTCTCACCTTATGTTAGCATAGTTTCAAGCCAACATACAGCCTAAGAAACACTTAAATGGGATTTTTCCTCAACGATCATCTAAATCTCTAGGAACCTACTACAACTAAACAATTAAAAATCAAGAAGTTTCTAGTGTTATACTTTGAAGTAGAGTTGGATAGTATATTCAGCAATAGAGAGTTGTACTTTTTTCACATTCTGATTTTACAAATCCAGACATTAGAATATCCAGGATTGGCAAGGCTATAAACAAAATGGCAACTTCCAGACACTATTTAAGATTATTATTTCAATCTTTATGAAGAGCAAACTAGACTAACATAGTGCTAAAGTACATAATCTTATACCTAGAAATTCTAACAGTAGGAATAAACTCTACAGAGATAACTACACTGGTACCCTAGCATAAATGTGCACAAGGATACAGACATACACTTGCATATACACATTTACATATCGATATATATGCATATACATAATTGATCTGAAATATCAAAAAATGCAACATCCTAAAATCCTTTCAATAGGAAGATATTTAATTAAATTTGGCTAGGTATGATAGATTTTCACTAGGTTATAAAAAGAAAAAATGTGAATCTACAGATGCTAACTTAAGAGTGCATTATAATGCATTCTTTTTAAAGAATTTATATGTGGATTTTGACTACAAAACAAGGGTGACTGGGAAAATTTAAACATGGAATTGTATTTGGGAATATGTCTTCATATCTTTGAAAGTTTAATCACCATATATTACCTTAATTATTCAAATCTAAAGGTATGGTCAATAATTGCATTATATTTTCAGGTATAGTCTAGTCTATATATTTTCACAAACTAATAGTTTCTGTGTATCTGAGGTACTTTTCCAAACCTTAAGGAATCTTTAAGGATTTTTATCCATTTTACACCAATATATTTGTCTGTATATGTATTTTTATTTATATGATATAAATTTATATTATATATTTATTTTTAAGTAATTAATTTTCATTCAATTTAGTCCTTATTCGAGATTCTTAATAATGAAAAATTTATTTTTAAGAAAAGTAAATTATTCTCCAAATATTTTTCACTGCTAAATAAGTAAAAGCATATTTCTAAAGGTATATGTAGCCCAAATTTTGATTGAAAATAATATTTTTGTGAACAAAAAGGTATTTAAATATATATTAACCAAACAGTTTACTATTGTTAGAATTATTGATATTGCAATGTATTATGTTCTTATTTTTCTTTTTTCTTACCCTTTTCTTTTTTTCTGCAATGGACTGCTTTTATATTGGAATATCAGATAAAAACAAGTAAAAGTAATAGGAATAACAAAATCGATGAATCTTGAAGTTTGAGGGTTTGGAAATTTTTCTTTAATTTTTTTCTGACTAGGTGTCAGTCAGTTGCATACCTTGTTTGCAAATGGTTTTATAATTTAAAAAATTAACATGTTCTTTAACTTGCTTTTCTAGCCCAAAGCATCTTGGTTATCCTTCCATGCCCTTATAAATACTCTATTTTAAAAATCTACTTCAATATGCTGACATTGTCAAGAAATATACCAATTACTTAAGTTTCTTTCAATTGTTCACTATTGCAAATATGACAATACAAACTATCTTTCAATCTATTTCTTTTCATATATGTTTATGTTCCTTGGATAGAATCCTACATGTTAAAACATGAGCACATTTATTTAAAGCTGTGATGGATATTCCCAATATTGCCTTCACAAATAGTTGTACCAATTTCTACTACTGCCAACAGTATATGAGAAACTCTCATTCTGAGGATATTCATTTTTAGTCAAGTGATTTTTTTACTTGATTGTACTTCAACTAATGTTTTTGATCAAAACACGTTTTCCTGAATAAGACCACCCCATTCCTGCTACTCCACAAAGTTTAACCTACTTTTATCTTTTGTACTTTTAACTATTTCCCATATGTAATATCTTTTTACTACTTATTTTTTGTAGTATTGGAGTTTGAACTTCAGGCCTCGTGCTTGCTAGGCAGGCACTGTACCACCTGGTCAATGCCTCAAGCTCTTTTTTGCTTTGGTTATTTTTGAGATAGGGTCTCACATTTATGCCTGGGCTAACAGGGACCATGATCTTCTTATTTAAGCTTTCCATATAGTTGAGATGACAGGCATGTGCTACCATCCCCAGCTTTTATTGGTTGAGATGGAATCTCAGGAAATTTTTGCCCAGGCTGGCCTCAAACCATGATGCTCTTGATTTCTGCCTCCCAATTAGCTAGAAGTATTTTCTTGAGCCACCATAATCAGCCTATATCCTTTAATCTTCAAAAAGCAATAATAATTCATTAGATGTTCACTATGTACAGACTTAACAATCATGCTGACTACTATTCTTCAGTAGGAGTTTCTTACCTGATTTTACATTAAAGTATTTCCATCATCAGTGCCACTGGAAGAAAGAACATGTCTTTTCTACAGTATATTTTCCTTGTGTACATTACACAATAAATTCCAAGAAATTGCTTTTGTCTTCCTTGGTACCATGTATCAGCAAATTTTAGACCAGTACTTAGCCCATGGTACTGAATGAAAAGTGAGTTTAGATAATCAAAACTAACATGGGATTGATCTCAATCTTGTCAGTATGTGAGCTTTCACTGGGTGTCTATCCTTCAAAAGCCCACATCCCCTAAGCTTGGAAACAGGAAAATGAGTCGCTATATAGATTTAGTTAGTCCAATGGCTCAGAATAGATTTAGAAAATCACCTGAAAGAGAGAAAATATTGCTCCCTAGACAAAAGAACTTGAATACTGTCTGACTGATAGTGCTCAAATATCTACGAAAATGTACCAAAGTAGAATTAATAATTGTAGGAGCTTAGAAAAGAACATAGTCACCTGGGCAAATACGGAAACTACTCATTGGGGTACTATTTAGAGGACAGGAAATCCTTCCCATTAGACTTTGAATATTTCCAGTCCTAATGGGAAAGTTATCCCTGGAGAATAAAGAGGGTGTAAACCAAAGACCTTTGAGTTTTCTGGTTCTATTGGCAAACTCATTCCTAAGATATATGGGTTCATCAGGTCATCTTAGCCTGGCCCCACTGACATTCTGTTATGCCATATTCCCTTCATTCTGATTCCATGCTCACCAGGCAACCTTCTCATTGTGATCTGGCTTCCCATGTAGCTCTGCCCATGGGGAAGGGAGGAATACACTTTTTCTATATGAAGAGATATCTATTTGATATCTCTTAGTGAGTGAATGGACTTTGATTATGATACATTCTCTATTTTTGAAAACATTACCCTATTGTCTGTTATTTTTAGTTAGCCTGAAACAGTCTTCCAGGACCTTGCCATTCCTGAACATGGGCTGAAATAAGAAATCTGTAGTCCTTCAGTAGGAAACTCTATCCTAGAAAGTGACAAATGAGTTAACTTATGACCAATAAGTTCCTGCCTCTCTATTAGCAATCTCCTCAAGACAAAGATCCAGCACTTTTGGACTAATTTCTCCTGGTTTCTGAGAAGTTACCATTAAATTAACTGAAATAAGGTTGGTAAAAAGTGCTTACAAGTTGAAAAGCACACTAAATGCATTAAAATATTAGTTATTATTTTTAGAATTATATTTATACTTTTACTGTGAAACAATCATCTATTCACTTGCATTAATGTCTTACTGTCAAGGTTATCTGTCAGTTAAAGATAAAACATAACTTCATACGGGTTCTGTTTCCTAATAAGGAATGGAATATAATTCATTCCTTTCAACATAATGACAATTATATTCATGACACAAGTTCTTTCTTAAGCTGCAAATGTTTCTTCTTCATATTAGAAACTCAAACAATGCTCTCCCTAGTTAATGAATATCCTAATTATTCCTTCCTGCTTAAGTAATTCACATATCATAGTACCGTACCTCCTTCCTGCGCTCCATCTAAATGAGTGAAAATTACCAGGGACAAAGCCTTGAAAGAGAAGCATTAGGCAAGTTCCTGAGTGATTCACTCAGCATTTTTAAAAGGTGGACATTCTTTTCCTTATGTAATTCAACCTTCTAAGAATCAAACTTGAAGCAATTTCATACACTGATGGGAAAGTAAGTTGGCATGCAAATGCAAGCCTGTTCTCAGAAAGTATCATTTTCTAGGTGTCATGCATTTAAAATCTGGATGGAGTCGACACTGGGTCATTTCTGATAGAAGTCATTTCTAGCTTTGAAAAGTATTCCCTCTTTGTTTCTCAGTCAGCCTTTCTGTTTAATGAAAAATTACCATATATTATTATATACATCTTGCTCAATAACATAGAAATAAGTATTCTAGTTAGAATAAGATATAATTAAGAAGTACATAGTAAGTACTTAATAAATTCATAATATAGACTTCACTGCATAGATTTATTTAATATAGTATCTTAAAAACTGTGATAACCCAATATTCTGATCAAGAGTAAAAAAACATTGCTTGAAGAAAATAACATTTACCCCAATGGGAAACGGAACTTCATTTTCCATCAGTGAGGTTTTTGATCTGGACCCCGAAGTTATCTTTGGACCAGTTCTCAGTGTGTGATTACTGGGAAGAGGCTCTAATCGAATTGGAGGCTGCATATGTCCTGGGGCAGTATATGGTCGAGGGGTTGTCTAGACGATTAGGGAAAAAAATTCCATTTAAATTAGTATCTTGACATGTTTCCAGAACCAATTAATAACCCAACAAATTGCCTAGAGTAATTAATGGTGCCTTTTTATTGAACAGATTAAACTTTAATTATGTCCTTCCATTATACATCCCCTCATGACCCAAAGTATTTGTTAAAGCATATGGTGTTGAAGTCATCTACATAACTAAATGCCACAATTATAGAGTATTCTAGACAAAGGAGATGTCCTCTATTACATTCCCATATTTTTATTCATACTGTAAACTCATTGACAATACTTAATTTATGCTGCATATAGAATGGCTTTGCTCAATTAAATTTTAAGTTAAATAATGTTTCTATTTTAGAGCCCTAAAAGGGTATTATTGGAATAGGGTTATTTCTATTTCAATGTTTTCAATATAAATTCTACTATGAATTCTTTAAGGCTTAAGGTTGATGCCAAAGAAAAATCAAGCAATAGGAAAAGCAGATATTAATTATAATGTATTACCATTTCTTCAACTGCTTCCTTAAGATATTAAGAAAACAAAAATGAGAAATTGTAACTGGCAATTTTGGAAGACACTCTAAGAAAAATGGATGTGTTTTCCATCAGAGACATTTTCCATTTGTCCCTCTATCCTGTACACCTTCTCTACCATGCTCTGGGCCCTGGGAGTCTTTTGCTTAGGAATTTAGTAGCCAACCACAGGAGAATTACAGGTGAATTCTACTAAGGAGA
This sequence comes from Castor canadensis, assembly GCF_047511655.1. NCBI lineage: Eukaryota > Metazoa > Chordata > Mammalia > Rodentia > Castoridae > Castor > Castor canadensis. The sequence continues at coordinate 100,565,398 of NC_133392.1, read as the reverse complement.
GACACTGGCAGGACAGAGAAGGACAACAAGGAAATGAAATGGAGTCTATTACCCTGGAATTGTCCCTAGAAGGTTGTAAAGAACCAGAAGTATCCCTAAACCTAAGTCCACTGCTCCTGTTAAGAAACCCTCTCCCAGCTACAGGTCCTAATTGCTGGTTCTGGAAACCAACCTCTCTCTTTCCACCCTAAGTCTGGGGCTGTGGTTTCCCCCTTTGTGCTATCTTCAGCATGCTTAACATCCCTAGTTGATTTTCCTTCACCAAGCCTGCATCTTTGTAAATAGTTTCTTTATTAAACACTTCCTAATTACTCTATTTGTGTGAGCCATCTGTTTCCTGCTGAGCCCCCAACTGAGATACTTTCCAATCAAGAATGTACTGCAGTGAATACCAAAAGTACCAGCATGGAGCATTAGAAGTGCCTTTTGGGGCATCAACAGAATATTGTAAGTTTAGTATAAAGATTAGCAATGAGTCAAAAGTGGGATAAATGAAGCTTTTGCCCAGTTCTATTATATAAGATAGTAGAAAACCTCTCAAGAATCAGACATGCATATTTGGGTAAGAGGGTATGAGAAGGATGGCACTAAATGATTCATGAATAAAGCTTCATACTTTGACTCTAAAGAATGATGAACAACACATATTCAATTCTGGAAAAGTATATATAAATACACAAAAAATATTAGTACCATTTGACAAGTATGTCTCACCTGGATTAATCTCTGATTTTCTTAAGTTAACATTTACTGAATTATCATGATAGGTCCAGTAATGAGATAAAAAGTAACTTTTAACATCTAATAATGACATGGGACAATTAGTGTCAAGTAGATCACAAAATACTGCCAAACAAACAATAACAGCAAAATACCTGAGGAAAAACCTTAGAACTTAAAGTTCTTAGAATATTTAGATTAAACCAATGAAACTAATAAAAATTAAAGTTTCAGAGAAGCAGTTAGATTTTATCCAAATAGTGAAGCAGGAGAAGAAAACCAATAAGCAGAAAATTGTAAATTTAAACATCCAAGTAAGAGAGGCAGTTGTGAACAACACCTGTTTCCCCTTCTTCACTAGTAATAGAATTTTTATTTAGGAACATGACTGCTATACATAAAGATTGTATTTCCCAGAATCCCTTACAAGTCTGTATAGCTGTACACCTCAGTTTTGTCCAGTAAAATGTGAGCAGGAGTGATACATGAAGCTTCAAGACCACACCCTTAGAGAGAAGAAGTATGTCCTTACTTTCCCTTTTACCCCTTCCCTCTGGCTGGAGCATCCACATGGTGATACACAGTCTTGACAAGTGGATGAAGGCAACACCCTAAGTTTGGTAGATGAGTAACAGAAAAGGAACCTGAGCTTTTGATGACTTCATAGAGTAGAAATGGCATACCAGCTGAGATTCATGTATGTGTGTTGGGTAGGGATGGGGCCCTTATGGTTAAGCCATTGTTATTTGGGGTCTCTACAACAAAAATGCAGCTGGATTAATTGAAATAGCATATGATTTAAAGAAATAAGAGATAATTCTATATGGGCCAAAAAGTTAAGGCTCTTTAAGTCCACACACAGAAATTAAACTAGAGATTTCTGAACAAAGGAATCAGATCACCCAAAGGAATTCTTTCTGGACTCTATAAAACAAACACGCCTTAAAACTCTTCTCTCGATTCAACCAAATACAAAAACATGAAAAATTTACTGTAGAGGTCCAAGAAAGCAGGTTACTGCAAACTAGAACATGATCTATTGGCTGTTGTGTACTAAATTTTACTTCCATGAATTTGCATACAAATATCATTCAGTTAGATGAATGTGGCAGTCAAATGTTTAACTGATTACATTTATCTCTAAAACCAAATCTGCACCATTAACTAACAGCTGTGAGCTACAAACTGTTGTAGTTCACATCAGAAGCTACTTTAAATTTGCTATATTTTAAATTGTAATATTTTCTTGGAATAAATATGGCACTGTGGCTTAGCATTCTCAAAACTGTGTAAGGATGTGAATTGAAATTGACTACCTGGTGATTAGTCAGCTTCACTGAACATTTCTAATTCCTAGAAGATCTCAGGGGGTGAATTTTCCAAGAATGTGTAGAATTAGTTGAAATGGCATTCCACAGTTTTTATGGTAGTGGTACAACTAAATGCCTGCATGCTATTTTGAAAGTTTAGGTGCAATTAGTGACCAACTGCACTAACATTGCACTGGATGCTTTTTTTATGGACTCAAGAAAGTTTGTTTTAAATCAACAGTGATAACCCATAAAGATTTTTACCTTCATCTCAAGGGTACTTAGAGGTCAGGAATGAAAAACAATGTGTGTCCAGGATGGGAAAAGGGACTTGAATTTCTGTAAAATGGGAAATACCATTCCAAGATCACAGTAGGTATCTCTTAGGTGCAAGAGCACCATAGGGAGTGACCATGTTAAAAGTCCTGGCATACCAAAGGGAAAGGCTTTTGAAATGCTGGTGTCAGTGTTCCCTGTAATTCTTAAATTACTTTCTCACTCCTGCCACATTAAGTTCTCCTGGATGTATCATAAACTATTTATTGAGGGTGTTCAGCTGGAAAATTGAAAAGAAAGCTTTTAAAGGGGTTTTCCTCTCTGAAGCAAGTAGGAAGAAAGAAAACAGCACTTGATTGTTTCTTTTGTTTCACCTGGGTTAAGCTTCTGAGAGTCTAGTGAATTGCCACCAATGAAAGAATTATTTGTATACATATACATCAAATCAAACCTGGAAATAAGGTAACAACAAAAGGAATATGGTTGAACTGCTCATCAGGAAATGTCAAAACATATTTACCTTTTGAAAAATTTCAAAGCTTAACACCATATATGATGAACCTATTTCAACAATCTGTAAATGCATGGCAATCTCTCTATAAATATTGTGCAATTCAAAAAATGTTCATACTAACAAGGAAATATATTAGGTTACACAGAGCAAGAATAAAGATATAATCAAGTTATTCAGTTATAACTTAAACCATTAGCCTCCAGCAAATATTTGGCAAATCTTTTCCTGTATCTATATTGTTTCAAGGCACCTTACCCTCCTTTAGGCAAATATCACATCCAAATTATAAATGAATCAAGTTGGAATAAAATACCAATGTGCAATTTCTTTGGATAGAATTTTACATTTAATTATTTGAATTTTAAAGGATGTGGACATGCTTTTGATAATAGAAGTCTAACTATCAGTATTCAGTCACATACACTATGGCACTGTTGAATTTGTCCAGATAAGGTGTTAGTAGAGGGAAGAGCAAGAACAATACCCAGATGTCAGAAAATACAGACCATGTAGGAAACAACTAACAGCTCAATTTTGCTGCATGTTAGGGTGGTAAAAAGGTAGTTGAGGGGAAAAATATCAGGATCGCTAACTTGAGGTCACGTGGTTTGGGGTCTTAAATGTCAGGTGAAAGTCAGGTATTTTTTATAGGTCATACAGGTCCAAGGAAAGTTTATGTGAGTAACATAAGTAATCTGCACATCAAGAAAACTAATCTAGTGGTAACAAGCAAAACAGATTTGGCAGGAGTGATTTTGATTGGAGGTGGGACATTCAATCAAGACAGATGAACAGATATAATACTATAGAATTTTTTCTTTTTAAGACAATATTTTCATTCAGTAGAACTTGAAAGATTGTGACAACTTGATTTTAGAGAGCATTCTTTCTGAAATTAATAAGAAATCATAAATTAATTAGCTGGGACAGTATTTAATATGACTTACCAGTGTTAATGGACTGGATTTTCCTTCATCAAACAAAACAGTATGGCCGCGACTTGTCTTTGGGCCTACTGGGGGATGGGGAGACAGGACTGGCATGTTACTGTCAAGAAATCGTCTTGTGTCTTCTCCCTAGAATAAAAAGAAGATGTAATAAATAAATGCATAGTTGGTAACCTAGGCTGGGTTAGTGCTTGACATAGGTTCATGCTTGACTATAAAACCAAAGTTCTTCCTCTTTCCTTTAAGAGAGCTACTTCTGAGGCCTGTCATGGTAGTGAGAAGAAGATTCTACAGTCGTATCAAAGTGTAGTGCTAAAAGACAGGAAACTGAATCTGCTGTAGCTGTACACAAGAAAGAGCTACAAAAGTGTATCCTCTCTTTTGTGGAAATGTTTATTAAGCAGACCTATATGAAGAGCACAGTGCTCTTCACTACTTTAATCAGTAGAGGCTGACAGAAAATCACAACTTTCCTTAAAAAATTATTCCATACTGCTATTATGAAAAAAGTTTGCATATTTAAAAAAGGGGACCAAAAACATATCCTTGTCAATTACAGGTATGAAGTGAAAATTGTGACAAGTAAAAATCATATGGGGAGGAACTGGAGTGTCTACAGAAAATCTCTGCCATGCTATAGTATGTCTATTTACCTCACTTACCAGGCCTGGCAATCCAGGCAGGAGTGAATGAGGTTAACACACAGCCCTCCATACTTCAGACAGTGCTAGTCATCCTTTATTTCCAATCACATTTTTTCCCATCAGTATCTCAGCTGATAAATTATAGAATCAAAAATTCAGTCCCTGATGTAGGACAATATCACCAGAGTTGAATTAACCACAAATTTCTATACTCCAACTTTTCTGGTCTTGAAAGCTAATCTACCTCCCGTCATTTAACAGCACTTTTGTAACAAGATTATCTTTTGACCCTGACAAAATACTCTAGTCTATCAGGCCAGTGAGGAAAAATTGCAATTTATATTGCGAATTATACTACAGAAACTTTACACCTGCTCATCAGTTTGTGAAACACATTTTACGCCCTGCATTTGTAATACTACACAGAAAATTAAGAACAACATGTGATTCTGAAAGCTCAAGAAATTGAATAAAGCTGCCAACCTAAACTGAAATCTTCCAAATGTACCTAATTGAACTCTCATCTCTTGATTCAAATTTATGTATTTCATAAGTTCACTGCAAAAAAGGGATATGAAATACAAAAGTAGAAAACAAGTGAGGAATTTTAAAATGCCCTACACAAAATGTCTCAGATCTTGTTTTCTTTTGCTAAGGAAGATCTTTCACACCATAATTTTCAAGGGTGACATGTACATGAAAATGTGCCATTGTATAATTCTTAAAATGCCCTATTTTTCCTCACTCTGGGAACATTACCATCGATTTTTGTTTTCTTAAGATAGATGAAGATCCTTTGGCCTCTGTCACAAGAAAATACAAAAGCAAAATTTCAAACTTGCAAAGAATGTTTTCAAGTTTGTCTTTGAACGGCTTGTGCCTTGTTAAAATTTATTTCACACAAACAGCTCCTATTTTGTCACAATCATCTGTAATGATGACAGCCAAGATTCAGGCTTAGTAGAACCATTATTTGACCTCAGCTACATGTTACCCAAAAGTAAAGTACCTCAGGGAACCTCAATAATAACACCACTGCTTTTTTAAATCATAATATAATGAAGTAAAAGAAATGTAACACCTTACCTTAAATCTCTGGATTCGCTCCTTCCTAGCTAAAGTCTCCAGTTTCCTTTTTATTTCAAGCTGATGGTAACGCTAAGAATACAGTAAAGAATGGAGGAGAGAATCATATCAGCTGTAGTAAAGAATATTTTGGAGGAAAATAATACCAATAACTAACTCTATTCTCAATTATTCCTCTTATCATTTAGATGGAGAGAATCACCTGCATAGGTATTCACGTGGGAATATAAATTGATACCATGCTAAAGATCTTAGGCAGTTAAAAGTATTCATACCCTTTAACCAGTCAACTTCATTCCTAAACCCAAGACTAAAACTGAATAATAAGATTTAAGTGTTTCATGAACAAAGATGCTATCTAAAAGGTTTTTTTTCCTTTTCCCTCAGAAAATACAGCAGTAATATAAACTTTGAAGATAAGCGACATGTACAGCACATCCCTGTGATGGGACAGAATACAATCATTAAAGTAAGCTTCAAACTTTGTTTTCTAAAAAAGGGAAAATACATTGTAATACAGGAGAAATTAAGATACAGAATTGCATGGAAATACAACTTAATTGATCGAGTTTTTATCGTGTACCTGTCCCTGTGATTGGAAGGTGTTTTGAATATACCATCTCTAATTGCTAAGCAATCCTATTTTATAAGCATAGAAACTAAGGCAGAGCAGACTGTTGCTGCCAGTGAGGTTTTTGGAAAGTGACTAGGTTTTCTTAGCTCCACAGTGAAAAAGGAACTGGAAGGAATATGGGGCCATCCAACACTGACTGCCATGTTTGATGGTTCCATATGCCTGATCTATTAACTTACTCTCCAGCATCAGAGAAGGCGTCTTAATACACCTCACCAAATCATTCAGTTTTTCTTATTTGTTACTTTGGCTGCCATTGTTCTTATTTAAAATGTTGACAGAAAAAAAAGAAACTAAGGCACAGGATGATGAACTTGCTATGGAACTATAATTTGAACCTTGGTTTATATAACATTAACTTCCCATTTTTTGTTTTTATTTTTCATAAACCAATGACATATCATGATTTTGTTTTTGCAGTGCTAGGGATTAAACTCAGGGTACCACACATGTCATGATTTTATTAATGCATGAATATGAATAGAAAAAATTTATAAAGAAATGCATGTGAACAGTAGTTATCGCTGAAAATAGAAACCATATATGATTAGTTTCCTTTAGAGTGCTTTCTTTGTGCTTTCTGAATTTTCTGCATTATACTAATTTTATAATTTAAAAGTAAACTTCACATAAAGGTGATTTTCTAAATCATTCAGATGCATAAGAATGTTTTACTTAGTGGCCCTTTGTGGGGGAAATGTTTTTTCTGTGTTCTTGATCCTTGCTGTGGCTTTGGGGACCCTGAAAAGTCAATCATTCCCTACCTGAGTACCATCAATCCTCTTCTTGACACTTCCCTTTCCTCTCCCTCTTTTTCTGATCTTTCACCCACTTATCACTAAATTTTATTACATTCACTATCAACTACGTTCAATCTTCCACTTATCCCCAACTCTCTGCAGTCAGCCCCTCCTCCTCACCACTGCTAAAACTACTTTTCCCAAGGCCACCAATGTCTTTGTCCCCTGGGTCAATACTAATTTCCTTTTTTCAGAGTACTCATCTTATTTAACCATTTAGCAGCTTGTAAGAACTTACTTCCAGAATACCATCCTAGCAGGTATGTGTTTTGCCACTCAAAGTTTCTTTTCTACCCATATTGCTATCCCTGTGCCTCCAAATTCTACATCCCGCCATCCAGACTGGAAACCTCAGAGTTGCTCTTGCCCCTTTCTCGTCCTTACTCCTCCTCATTCAGTCCCTTTAAATCTTTCTCCATCTTCAAAATTTCTGTAGACAGCTTCATCACCACAGCATTATCACTACTGCTATTAGCCCACACCCTTCGGCAATAGCTTCCTAATTGACCTCCCACCTCCAATCCTTTCCAGCTCATTAATCTGTCTTCCACATTTTTAGCAACATCATCTTTCTCAAACAGCTCTGCTCATTTATTTTACTCCCCTGCTGAAAAACATTTCATCACCTCATCACCTACTCTCCAAACTGAGTTGAGAATTTAAGGCTCTCCAGAAACCTAATGTATTGGATAGTGTCACTTCCTGCTGTCTTCCAACTAACCCAACAGTGCAGTGTGGCCTCAGTGAGCTTTACTTTCCATTCACAATGTCCTTTAACACTACTATAATTTCACACCTTCTGTTTTCATTCTCTGGAATGCCTTTCCTAGAAATTCTCATTCACTGTACAAGGTACATTTCAAATAGAAGTACTTCTGTTCAACTTCCTCTGATTCCCACAAAAGAAGGTTATTCTTCCCTTCTTCCCATTCTTGCTTCTCTCACCCCAATCTGTTTCTTCTTCTCTTCCAACTGTAAATACTTTCTACAGCAATTTTCTAAATTGTGTCTTGAAGTGACAACATATTCTCATTTTGACATGTGGTAAGTCTGCAAAAAATATTTGTTGCATGAGTGAATATGAATATCAATGCAACAGTATCAGTCAGCTGTATCAGCATAGACTAATGGGAGATAAGTATGACAACTTAGAGATTTTGTTTGTTGTAGTATATTAATGTATTATGTAGGTTTAGTATTCCTTATCCAAAATTGGACCAGAGTGTTTCAGATTTTGAAATATTTGTACAAACTTTACTGGTTGAACATGTCTAATCTGAAAATCTGAAATATGCAGCTTTTTGACATGATGTTTAAAAGTTTCAGGTTTTGAAGCATTTCACATTTTAGATTTTCAAATTAGGGATACCCAACCTATATATCATAATTATTATATGGTCTACAATATATATTCAACTATATATATGATAATATTACATATTATCATTTATCAAAGACATTTATTCCAAATTTGAAGAGTGCATGAAGACCCTTTAATTACAGTATAACTAATTCTGACGTGTCATAATGTGTCAGTGGTATGAGATTTAGAAAAACAAACTCTAACAATCATGGCTAATATTGAATTCAGTGCCTCTTGAGTAAATTTGAAACTAGGTATACATTAGTTTTATACTGTGCTGCTTATTTTTAAATGAGTTGTAGAATTCCAGCTAATACCATTGTAAGCAAGCAAATTTGGACGATAAGTAATGATTCTGTGTAATTCATGCACATGATATAAAGCACAAAATGAATTCCTAAATTAACAGACTATATATATGTAATATAATATATATGTATATATACATGTCTTAAGTGAACATTCCACTTAATCAATACAATGGTAGCAAAATTAATATCTTCAGTGGCACTAAACTTGGTGTTAGTTTACTGATGATTCTTAGAGCTGTTCATAAACGTTTATAGCACCCACAGGTCAATGGTTTTATAACCAAGGTTTTCTGATTTATTGCTGTATGGTCAAGCCAAAAAATGACATGCTTTTTCACAGAGATTAAAATGGTGTTGATGCTTGAAACTGCAAGTTTCATGGACCAAGGCTGAAATAATTTATCAAGTTAGCTAGATATCCCACTAAAAATGCCATGTCATATTAAAAAAAATTGTTGATGCTTGGATTATAAATCTATGTTGACCAATGTGGCCTGAAGTAGGAGGGACAGCAGATGTTTCCATGCCTATTCCTTGAAACTTAACATACGGCTGAGCTTCAGAGCCTTAAAAGAATAACAGATCTGAAATAATTCATGGCAGTGGAATTACTGATATTTAAACAGATGTCACTTTTTTTTAGCAAATGGAAATTAAGATACAGATGGTGAGGGCTGGTATGTTTCAGAGTAGCCATTGTGGATTAAAAATCTACATTTAGAAAATTAAATATCACAAAATATATAATGATGTCCATATTTTTTCCCAACTGAAGTGGAGAAAAGTTTAGTCTCTTGGTGCCTGGCTACCTAGAGAGTATTTCTCAAGTCACTTGGTTTCATATCCTTTTTCGTGAAGTATAGGAAGAATTCCCCTGCTCTGGGTACAAAGCAGTTAATAGTGCTATGATACTGCAGTTATCAAACTATAGCCCATCAATTATAAGGAAGATAATAAATAGTTGTACCTCCATATCCAGAACCTTATGGAAAATAGCCTGGGCTAAGCACTCCCGGATATATTTTTGGTGATCCCGCTTCATGATATTCAGTTTATATTCTTTTTCAGAAAGTATTCTTCCACTTCTTGTGATCTGTCATGAATAAATAAATAAATGAATGAATGAATAAATAAAATACACACAGAAATACAAAGTAGAAAATGTGTTGTTAGTTTCCAAGAAAGAGAGGGAAGACTAGAGGGAAGAAAGAGAGTCAGAGAGGGACACAGAGAGAGAGAGAGAGAACTGAGAGAGGGAGGGAGAGGAAAATAGTGAGGCAGTATCTTCAAAGCCTAAAGGCATACACACTATGGCTAACAAACTTCACTTTTAATGAATATTTCATAAAGCGAAAAGGAGAAAGGAAGTCTCATATACCCATCATTGTAAAAATGCACAGGTGGTGCACTTGACGTTTAAAACAAGGTTTTCATTAGAGTAACAATTTCCCCTTGATGGAACCCAGGTGTTCTTTTCAGTTCTCCTTTGAACACATTTTGGGAATAAGGTAGGGGGGGGTGCTACCTCCAAACAATGAGCAGAAGCAGTGATCACAGGACTGATAATTTCACAGGAAACACTTTGAAGCGCAAAAGTGGAAAGCTACCAAGGATCTCATCAGTTTGTTTTAAAAATAATTGGTTTCATTACTTTGTTTTCCCACTGCTTTTTCTTCTTCCACTTTCCAGCCCAGAATGTAATTTAATTTGTTGTGATTCAGAATTTTACAGATTGTGCAGTACTGTAGAGAAGGTATTCAATATTGGTCTCACTTGGCGTCACTGCAAGTCCCAGGAGGGGCAGTGTCTGCTTTTTACTTTTTATTTTTTGCTTTTCTTTTACATTTTTCCTGTGGGCACATTTGCTGAGGGTTTTCTTTTTTTGGAGAGGGGGGTTACTTTGTTTTGTTCTGTATGGCCCATAAACTAAAGGGATTGTTCATCTTCTTTTCCATTTTTTTAGGCCCTGTAGTTTTTAAGGTTAATTGCAAGTCACATATTAATTTTATTCTTAGTTTTGCTAACTATAGCTTTTTAACACTATTGTTGCAACATATTAGTTTTTCCACCAATCACAATCATGTGACAATTGGTTATTGATCATCTTCATATATTTATACATGTGTATTTATGCATTTTTCCAGTGGAAGAAAGTGGTGTGTTATAGAAAGTGTGCTTGAAATTCCACTAACCCAGTTGCAGTCTTTGGAATGTGTTGTCAGGGGATTTCATGTCACATGTGCTTAATTGGGGGGAAAAAATAGAAGGTCTTGACTGCCATTTCCTTGGCAGTTAACATGTGTCATTGTTATCTCTTCTGTGTGATCTCCCCAGTTAGACTAGAAGCTCCTATAGGGCGAAATTTTAAACTTGAGTCTGTACCAGAATCGCCTGAAGGGCTTGAAGAAAAACAGATGATGGGACCCACCCCAAAGCTTCTGATGCAGTAGTTCTGGGACGGTGCTCCACATTTGTGTTTTCTAACAAGTTCCAGGGTGATGTTAAACACTGCTGTTGAGAGGCTTTTGTTTGAAGCACTGCTCTAGAGAAAAGGCTGTGTCTTCCTTGTTTGAGTTGCCATGCATATAACCAGCATTCAATAAGTGTTCGTTGATGATGTTGACAGGTAAATACAAGCCCTTCCCATTCATACATGAACTTCATAGACTGTTATCCAAAGAAGCTATGTTAGTAATAACCACAAGAAGTGCAACCAACATTCATTGCACATCTCTCATTGTCATAACAATTCTGAGGGCTGGGCATTATTAGCTGCATTTTACAATTGAGGAAGTTGGGGCTGAAAAAGTTAAGTGGTTTGCTCATGATTCTTGTCTTGTTAATGATAGAGCCAGGTTTCAGCCAGGTCTGTCTGATAACAAAGCCCCAGGAGACTGAAAAGCAAGCTCTCTGAGATCTATCCAGCTAGAGTACCAGCCACATAAACAACAATTTAAAAAAAGGAGTTTCTGCCTGATAGCGAGGGGGTTGGGGGGAGAGGAAGGGGGTAGGGAGAAAGGGAGGGGGCTGGAGGAATAGGGGAGAAATGACCCAAACATTGTATGTACATATGAATAAAAGAAAAAAAAAACACCAAGGCAACAATTGTTAAGGAAATCCACTGTAACTTAAAAAAGTAGATAGCTAACCCTTTCTAAAACCACATCCCTTTCTTTCAGTGGAAATTCATAATACTTTTAAAAGATTTTCCACATTATATGCATTTAGAGAAATGGAAATTTTGTGGTAAGGATACTTATGAAGCCAATGAAAGACACTGTTGTATCAATAAACCACCACTAGAAATGACAGTTTAAACAAATTCAAGAGGAAATGTTGAATGCTCATTTTTCCATATATGTGATTATTAAAAACTATTTTTTTCTGAAGACAATAAAATCTTCTCTGTCCTCATGCTTTAACAGTTTCTGGCTCATAGAATACATTCAATAAATGTGTTGAATAAATGAATAAATAAACAAATGAACTATGCTGTGGAAAATTCATAGGGACCTTTCCTCAATAATTTATGTTTCCTCAGAAGTCACTGTGACCTCTCTTCTCATCTTTACATATAGCCTCAAATAAATAAATCAGAGCTTTAGAAAGGAAGTAATTTTTCTAAAATAAGTAGGGAAAAAAGATCTCACTGACAAGCACAAAGAAGAAACCTGAAAAAGTTTGGGAATTATTGGATTTAATGAAACAAGAAGGTAGGTAGAAAGTATAGCAAATCTTACCAGCCCTGATCTTAAGAGATGCCGTCTTATCCTTGTATTGTTAAAATATCCAGCCAGGTGTTTATCGGTTAGGCTATTGTATGCTGCAAGTAATCTGAAACAGAAAAATAAAACCATTAAGGTTTCATGAAGTGTTGCTTGATACCAAGGCGATTCTTGACATTGCCTTCTCCATACTCCGCCTATCAAGCACTCATCCAGTCAGCTAATCATTCGTGTATATGTTTAACAAACATGTACAGAGTGCCTACTATTTTCTAGGTTTTATGACAAAAATTAGGAGACACTCTTGAGTTTGGTTATCTTGCAAGCAAGTGTGGAAATCAGGAATGAATAATTCAAAAGGGAATGAAAAGTCCAGTACCAGAAATATTCAAAAAGTCATCAGAACTCATAGAAGGGGATGCCAGCTCTGCTTGTCAAGAAGTACTTCATAGAGAAGGCCCATTGCAAAGGCAGCAGCTCCTTCAAAGGACTGTTCTGCCTTTTCTTACATACCCTTATCTCACCTCACACTCACCTGCTCTACCACAACTTCTTCTCTCATGTGGAAAGGACATAATGCAGTCCCTGTATTGCAAAGACCCACCCTCCATGTCTTAGAGAGCAATGACCCCATGATGCACAATGTCTCTTTCCTGGGAAATACCCCTGATGTGCATCCACTATGCTGCCTTTCCTCCTGCTCTACACCATAAGATGCTGAGTTACATTCTCATCCCACATATGGAATTGTTAGTTTCTTGGTCTCTTCTGCTAGACTTGAAGGTCAGGATGGTACATGATTCTTGATCTCCCTACTGATGTTATTTGTTGTATTCCTAAATAATAATGTGTCCAGTAAGTGAAGGTACAGTTTTGTTTGGGACTTGTGCTTATTAGTCTAAGTTTCTAAGTTTAAGCTCAGTATTTTTGATGTGTTAATTTCCTCATACATACTTAGACAATTGCACTAATTATATATCTAGTACCCAAAAAATTTTAAATGCATAGATTGCCTTAGATTTTTAAGGTCTTTTATTTTAAGAGTTAAAAGAAGACAAATTGGCTTCTTGACTATATACTACATCTTAGCAGGTGGTCAATCTCAGTTTATAAATCAGAATTAGAAACTATGCTTTTCTCTTTTAATCTAGTCTTCCTTAATTATTTTGTACCTTACAAATATGCACACACATATGTGTATACATGCAGCCATACTCATAAGCATTTATATATGTACATATACTTAAATGTTAGTATAAATATATAGAAATAAACAGAGGGAGACAGAAAGAAGCAGAGAGAGGCAGAGAGAAAAAGAGAACAAACAAGCCTAAATACAGCCCTGAGGTAAACCTGCCTTGAAAAAAAATGCATATAATATTACCTGGAAAAAAGATTCATAATCTGTACATTTTATAAGCAGCTTATCCTCAACTTATTTTGAGGCCAGAGTAGGGACTCATTATAGAATCAAAAAAATGTCATTAGCAGCAATTTTATTTAGCTGTTTTCACTACTTTAATTTTGTGGAGATGGTATTGATGACCTTTCCCTGGCTTTTTTCTCCTTAGCAACCCATCCCAGGAAAGTTCCATGCTGTCAAATGGTAAAGAAAGTTTAATTTTGTCTACAAAAGAGACTGAAAAGCAGTTACAAAGCCCAGAAGACAAGATGTCACATGAGGGTTGCAGACATATGAACAACTGCAGAAACCATTATTTCCCTGGGTTTATGTAAAAAGACAACCCAAGAACTTCTCTAAGGCACATACAAAACCAGCCTTAGATAAAGCTTTGAAACCATCTTTTAAATGAACTGTCTTGGTGTCCTATCGTTCATCAAAGGTTTCCTGTCTCCGAAAGGTCAACATTGTATCCCTTACCCTTTCTGAATCTCAGAATACCTTTCCAGCTCCTCATTTCAGAAAGGTGAGCAGGTGTCTCTCAGTCTTAACAATCATGATTCCACAGTTCACAGATTCTTAAGTTAAATCATTAGACTGGTATCATATCTACTCTTTTGTCTGCTTTTATTTAGGGGGCCCAACCTTTTTTTTTTTAATCAATAACTTTGGAATATCCAGGAGTGTTAAAACCCTGATTAAATAAAGTGGCGTCAAAGAGTTGGGATAACATGGACCTCCAATTCCCAACTGACAGATAAAATATACCTTGTTTTAATTCAGTCTTTTGAACCTTTTAAATATTTATGTCCTCATAACAATGCTAACTAAGCCCACTTTGGCATCACTTAATTTTAATTGTCTTCTGATCATGTAGGCTCTGACTAAATGAATACATGTGTATGAAACCCTTCTAGTGTCACTTAAATGTGACATTCATCTGGGCTGAAACCTTTGTGTTCATCTGTTTTCTCACCTCTTCCTATTTAGGAATGAATGCAGGTCCTTGGCTGGGATACTATTTGTAAAGTAACTACTTCCATGACTACCATCATACCTTCAAAAGATGTCTGCATAATCCGCAGTGTCCACTCAGGCTTTGTTCTTTCCTTTTCAGACAATGCTGGAGACTTTTTTAGCTGAAACTTTTAACAAATTGTTTGATAACAAGAAGTTGCACTTCAGGAAACTGTGCAGAGATTTGGTGAAACGGTAAATGCAAACATTTCCACTGATCTATAAATGTCAACTCTTTCTTACCATTGAGCCTCCTTAACCAAGGAAATGATCATATCCTGTGTAGCCACAGCCATAGTCTGTCTGTCCTATCCTTTCTGCTTTAATCTCTATGTTTACTTGTCATAGGTTTGTTGCTCATTTAGTCAGTTACAAGACCTTTACTGACCAAGCCAAAAACATGGGTTACCACAGACTTTCTGAGGTTTCTACCTTTGTCCTCTGTATTCACTGCCACTTTTTTTACATTTTTATTTTCTGTATTGCATTTGGTGTAACCCTGGGCCAGATAGGGTCACCTGGCTCTGGGCTTGGTGTACACCTTGACTATTCCCTTCCCTTTGTATGCTATTCTCTGCATTTATTTTCAAAGTTGCCCTTACTGGTCACACTGCCTCAGTCCTACTCAATGATCATCAACAACTCCACTGATCATGGTAGCCTGTGGTATGAGTAATGTGACCACGTTACTTGCAGGCATACTGCTCAGACCAAGCTCCATAGCTCACTGTCTAGACAAGTCTAATATCCTGGTTCCTTTACATGGTAGACAAGGCTAGGTATGCAGTCCCTGATTGCTAGGTGAGAAAAGACTCATTTTCTGACTCTGTGCATAAGGAAAACAGCCTCCAAGAAAACAGAGCAACTTTCTCTATTCAGGTTCCTGTTTTCTCCTCTTCCATACATACCCCACATTCTTTTCAGGACTGACATTGAGTCACTAGGAGAGCTGCCTTCCCAGCTGCAACTTTTCAGCTCTCAATCCCCAAACTCTTGCCTCCCACAGGCAGAATATATAAACAGGGCTGTATAGAAATAAAAATCAGCAATTCCTATCAATTCCTCCATCTGGATCCAGAAGAGTCTATCCCATAAAAACTTTGAAAGGAGAAGAAGAACAATTGTCATTAATCTCAAACATTTATTGAGTACTGATATTTTTAGGTCACTCTGTAAGGAACTGGGGATGCAGAGATGGCACAGACACACTCACAGAGTTCCCAATATAGCAGGGATATGCACACATACATACTTTGTTTCTGTGTATGTGTACATGTGTGTATAAACACATGCATGTGCATGCTTGATTTCTTCCTGTATAATAGCCTAATCCATTCACAAAGAGTTACTGAGTATCTTCAAGTCCGCCACTGCCCAGAGCTGAGACAGGAGTGTATTTTTCATATCCCAATCTGCAGATTACAAACCACATACACATCCCTACTCTCATTTGATTCCTTTTAGGCCCCAAATGTGAGCTATGTCTAGCTATTTTAGCTCTTCCACCTTCCTAAAATGGAAACACTGGAAAACAAGATGATTGCTCAATGTTAAGTCAGTCCTAGGAAATCCTGACTAAGGCAACATCTCTTTATGGACGACACTAATAGGTTCCTTTCTTCTGGCTTGTAGCACCCTTTAAGACCAGCCTTCTCTCCCTACTCTGCTCATCCCCACACTCTCTACCCTTGGGAAGGGAAAGGGATACAGCTGTTAAGACCCCAGCTTGAGTTCAGTCCATTTCCATCAGTACTGATTTCATAGCCAGGAGCAAGTGATTTAACTTTTCCTTCTCTCACTTCAATTGTTCTACTACCACAAAACACTAGGATACAAACACAAGTCAGCCTAATTCTTTGCCAGTTATAAGGATTGCCTTTCCTTCAGTTTCAAATAATATATTCCTTATTTCCACTTGAGGCCTCATTAGAATGGTCTTTACCCTTCATATTTCCAGTAGCATTCCACACATGATAATGTATTCTCCAAGAAGATAGAGGCTTTCTCTCCAGTTCTCCTTTCTTACTGAGCCCTCACCAGAATCAACTTTAAAATTCTCTTAAAGGCAATATTGTCTTTTTTCTAGCACACACTTCAAAACTCTTTCATCTTGTACCCATTATCCAGTTCCAAAGGCATGTCCACATTTTTAGGTACTTATTACAGGAGCGCCTCATTTTCAGTACCAGTCCTGTCTTAGTTTGCTCAGGCTGCTACAACAGAATGCCATGGTCTAGGAGGCTTAAAGAAAAGACATTTATTTCTCACAGGTCTAGAGGCTGCAAGTCCAAGATCAAGGTGTCAGCATGGTCATGTTCTTGGTGGGGGCCCTCCTCCTGTTTTCTCCTTGTGTCCTCAAAATGGCTGAAAATACACAAAGAAGCAAGCTCTTCCTTGTCTTTTAAGGACACTACCCATCATGATTTAATCACCTCCCAAAGGCCCCATCTCCAAATACCATCACACTGAAGATTAGGGTTTCAACATAAATTTGGGGGGCACACAAACGTGTAGTCCATAACAGAAGGTATAGTCATTCTCATATTAGGGATGAAGAAAGCATGTCTTAGTTTAAGTCACTTGCCAAAGATTGTATAAACTTCAGGTTCCTTGATTCTGATGATATACACCAAATCAGAGGAAACAGCACTCAGCAGGTTTTGTTAAGGTAGAAAATGGAGGATGCTAAGTAGAATGATGGAAGACAATATGAATCATGAAATATTCACAAAGAAATGTAATTATTTCAATTCTATAGTACAGAGATAGATAAACTTTTAATGAAATATTTCATAAGCTAAATTAATAAATGTATAATTTTCACTTATAATTACCCATGTCATTAGCATAAAAACAATGTGGTAAGATCTTTAAATCAACTAATATCTTAAATATATATTCATGAAATATGCTTTACAGTGTAAATATCCCTATCTCTCCAAACTTGTATAGGTCAATAATTTTGACCTGGACATAGTGGTTCATTTCTGTAATTCATCACTCAGGAGACTAAAGCAGGAGGATCTTAAAGTTTATGGTCAGCTTGGTCTATGTAGCAGGAGACCCTATCTCAAAAAAAGCAAAAAGAGAGTAAATTTGGCACAACCAGGGTGATGTTGTTTAACTCAAATTGTAAATCAGTGAAGTTTGTATTAGTTCCCTATAACTGCTGTAATAGAATACTACATACTACTAGTAACTTTAAAAAAATGTGAATCTAGAGCAGTTGTGGTGATTCATACCTATAATCCTAGCTTCTCAGGAGGTAGGGCAGGAGGATTGTGGTTTTAGGCTAGTTCAGGCAAACATCAGTGAGATCCTAGTTCTAAAATGAGCTGAGTGTGGTGATACACTTTTGTGGTCCCAGCTACTCAAGAGGTAGAGGTAAGAAGATTGCAGTTCAAAGCCAACTCAAGCAAAGTTAACCCGAGACCCTATCTGAAAAACAAACAAACAAAAAAGGTGGGGTGTTGCACAGTGGGTAAAATGTGTATCTTATAATTCTTGGAGATCAGAAGTCCAAAATGGATCTCACTGGGCTAGCATCAAGGTGTTTGCAAGTTGTATTCCTTCTGGAGACTCTAAGAAAGAATGCTTTTTCTTTCCTTTTTCTATCTTTTAGTGGCCGGCCACCCTCCTTGGATCCTCTCCCCCTTTCATTAAAGCCAGCAATGGCTGATTAAGTCCTTCTCATGATGCCATTACTCTCATTCTAGTTCTTCTGCCTTTGTCCTCTTCATCTGGGGACTACTGTGATTACATGGGACCCACCAAGAAGAACCTAGGACAACCCTCTTAAGGCCAGCTGATTGGCAACCTTAATTCCACCTGCATCATTTATTCCTTCTGGCCATGTAGAATAAGATATTCATATGTACTGAAAATCAATATATGAACATCTTTAAGGGAGCATTCTTTTGCTTGCCACAGGATTATCCCACATGCCAGGGAGCAGAAACATTGGATATCAAAGATGACCATAATTGGGCTGTAACTTATATTGTTCAATGATCAATACTTTCAAAAAAGAAGTGTCTTTTTTTCTAAGATGGAGGAGGGTAGTTTTTGGTACCCTGCCAGGATGTACAAGACAAGTGAGAGTCTACCTTGCTGATCTTGTTTTGATGTATAACATGTGAGCACTATGACAAAAGAACAAAAGGTACATTAAAGAGCATTTCAAACAATTTACATTTTTCCTCATAAAGATAATAGCATAGTGGTCATTTGCTTTAGGCACATCTCATATATGAAAAGACAGATTATCCTATGATATGGAATTATATTCATGTCAAACACCGTTTAGTCAGCACTTAACATATTTCTTTAAACTCACATAATTACATAATTATGTGTAACACTAAGAAAGAATGTTTTGCTAATTATAATGTGCCACTGACCATAAGTTGAAAATAATTTTAGGAAAATTTAAATGAGGGGAAAAAATCATCTTAGTATTGATGGAAATCTTACTATGCATACTGCACATATATCAATATAACTAGGGAAGACAAAAAAGGAATGTATCAAAATATGACAGTATCCTTCCCATTAAAAACCTCAAAATAAAAAAAGAACCTCAAAGTGAGATTATAGAGAAATATTTTGTGCATAAAACAATTACAAAATACACAAAAGTACATTTTTAAAAGGATATTTAAATATTGTGCTGGGACTGGCTCACACTGGCCGTCATGAGACGATTGTTAAACTTTTCAGGAATTTTTCTAGATGTTGGTAGCTTAAAACTGGCCCTTGTGGAAGTATTTCTACTACAGAAATTGGCAAACACGACAAATCAGGTCTCTGTTTTTCCTCTGAAAAGCCAGCTTATCAGCTCACCACTTATTAAATTTTAAAAGTATGTGGCCAGCTGTATCACAGGGGATAAATAGTGTGGTTCATTATATGAGTGAATGTCCAGAAATATATCTTATATACATTTTATCTGAAAACTCATATTTTATATGCAGTATTTGACCAAATAGCTCATATACCTGTTCAACTATTTCCTATCCCTCACACAAAAAGAACACAGGGATTCTCGCAAACATGGAGCCATTTTTCAGCTGCATTTCAATCGGAGTTTTATGCAAGCTATTTCTTTACATTACCATAAATGGAAAGGTTCAATTCACCTATCAATCTGGAAAAACTGGTTACACCGTTTGATGCTCAACAGAATCAACTGAAAATTATATGAATGAGTACAGTGTTATTATTAAAGCTGAAATGCCTGATAGAGAGGTGCTTTGCATTTCAGAGACCACTAAATCTGCAATTTGTAGAGTCTAATAGTGTTCAAGGAGAGCCTCCATCAAACCTCCACTGTCAAGGTAGGCCTCTAATGAAAGCCAGGCAAAATGTTGCTGCAACTCACAAAGGGAGTCAGGTTAAAAAAAGCACAGAATCTTGTGGCTTGATTGTTTGTATGTTAGTTCCCAGGTCATAAGAAAAGGAACTCTGCTTCCTAAACCAAATGTCTCTCTTATTGCTCTCCTAAAAATTTGCAAGAATACACTGAATTGCAGTTCCATGAACAAATGCATCATACTCAAACTACCCAAGCAAGTCTAATGCTTGAATCTTAACAAGATTTGTAGTAAAGAAATTAATAAAATTGAAATCAAATAAATTACCCAAACAAAATATGTGAAAGTAATATCAATAACCAGAATAATACAAAAACAAAAATTAAACTACAACTCTAATTTAGAGAATTTAGCTATCACTAAAAAAAAAAAAAGTTTATTATTTAAAAATTGGAAAATTTAGGAAATATAGAAGCAGACACCTTAACTCTGATAAGATGCAATAACTTATCTGTCATTTTAAGGCAGAAAAGTCTATACCCCTTTCTGCCCAATGTAAATTTTGATGAAATTTTTAAAAAGCTGAGATTTGGAGCTGGAGGACCTAAGGTCAAATTCTAATTCTACCCCTTACAAGACGCATGACCCTGAAGAATTCAATCTTCTTCCCCTTGAACTTACTACAATAAAGTGAAATTGACTACCTTCCACAGTAGGGGATCTAAGTTTACTGGTCTAGAAATACATTTACTTAGAGGCATTATTACATCACTGAATGTTAGAAATTCACATACAGAAATGACCAATAGGATCCGGCCAACTCTATCATTTTATATTCAAGAAAATGGTTCTATAAAAGTGGGCATGGTTTATCAATAAACTCAAAGGGTTGAAAAATAAGATGCCAGAATGTCATAGGAGCTCCCATAGGATTGTACCTATTCCTTTCCTATGGCCCTCGTCTCACTATGTTCTATCAGATTACTTTCATCCATGTTTAATCATTGCTTTATAAGATTACTTCCTGTATCCCTTCCACAAGGTGTAGAATGGAGCCCTGTGCCCAGGAAACACTTAGCCTATATTTGATGAATTACTGAATAAATCAGTTAATATATACCCTTTGCAAAAATCCACATGTGAGATGATAACCTTCCTTCTCTTTCAGGGAAATAACTGAAAGGAATGTGACTGGAAAAATAAAAAGGTCAAATTCATGCTTCTTGTCTTGTGGCTTTTTAAAATGCAAAATCCATATGGATGATCATACTAACAATGATAGTTTTGTTTTGTTTTTGTTAAATAAGTGCCTTTGCAGTGTGTTATACAATTGCATTAGAAGACAAAGTTCTCAAAGAGACAGAAAAAAAAATCCTCTTGAGAAAATTTGAAGAAAGACAAATAGAGAAGAACAATTGACATGAGGGTCAATCATTTTCCATTCCTTTATAAGAAAACTCTTTGCCAACTAAAATTAAACCATGAGTCTCTGCAGCTTGCCACTTTCTAGAGGGTGATTGAACTGATATCATATAAATGATCTTATATTGCATCCTTCATTCTTTTTTATTTGCATCCAAACCTGCCAGATCTCAGCAATTATGCTAAATATTGATTTACTATTTCTCTCCACTTATTCTAACAATTCAGCCAGATGAAAACCATAATATTATTTTATTTATAGCCTTAATATGATGGTTTGAAATGACTAGTAAACACAAAGCTGGTCTCCAACTGTGCTGACTGCTGGAAAGATAGTTTTGCACTGCTAACAAATGAGGCAATGGGAAAGCCATACATGAAGCTCCAGTAGGCCTGGGATGCACTAGGTTTGACCAGTTCCCTATAAAACATGCTTTGTGCCTCCAAGCTCTTTTCTTTGAATATCCATCTTTGGAGAGGAAAGAAATGTGGGTATTTTTTTTAAATATGCGTTAACAGGAAAACAGTATAAGATAATGAAGCAGCTCAAGAAAACATGGGCAGACAAGAAAGTAATTTTTTTATTGTAAGCATTTATTGAGCATTTACTTAAGTTCTTGTAGTGCATATAGTAAACACACTAGATAACATATACTATATATTTTAATTCTCACAGCCATTCTATAAAGCACTTGTTACCCTCCCTTTCCACAGATAAGTAAATGGAGGTGGACAGTGATTAGAAGACAGAATCATAAAACAATAAATGAAAACACATGGATGATAATCTGGCTTGATAAAGGGACACTGTTTAAACATCAAAGGGGTGGCCTATAAAATAATGCCCCATGCTTCAGGGGCTGGCAGGTTTTGTGAGAGTACTGGGGTTTTAAGCAGGGAAACAGAATGGCCAAGTTATCCTGTCTCTTTTTACAACCAAAATCTTCCAGCTGAGGATTTTTTGTTTTGTTTTTCTACAGGGGTTTGAACTGAGGCTCTCCCATTTGCTATACATGTACTCTATCACTTGCACCACACCCCTAAGTACACCCCTTTGTGCTTTCATTATTTTTTCAAATAGGATCTCATGCTTTTTCACCAGGGCTGGCCTTGAACTATGGTTCTCCTACCTACACCTACCATGTAGCTGGGATCATAGGCTTGCACAATGGTGCCTAGCCCCTTCTGCTGGGTCTTGTGAGGCAGATTGTGGTAGTTGAATGTTTGGCTTCTCAAGTAAGATTTTGTTGGTTAAATAATTAAGTTAATAATCAATACACAACTAAATAGTGGATTAGTAACCAGGGGCAATCTACTTAACTTTCCTGCTCCTCATATATTCCTCTGAAAACAGGCATAATGATGCTTTCTCAGAAAGTCAGTTGGAGCACTAAATGAGTCAGTATGTATACAGTATTTAGCAACTTATTAGTACATAGTAAATTCTCAATGAATGTTAGAAATTATCACTGTGTATATACCAATTTATACCTAAACTAATATAATAATACACAGGTAAACTTAATTTCTCCTTAAAGACTCCACCATAAGTAACTGCTTCCCGTATTAACTTCCCCCACTGGGAGGAAAATCTCCTTTGGAAGAGGCTACTTGTAAAATCTCCCTATCTGTCCTCTTAGTAAGAGCCTCACATAAATCCAGCCACTGTCTTCTTGAGGTTGAAAAGCCAGGTTCCTTATTATGCTTTCTCTAGCTTAAAAATTCCATGAGGGCGTTAACTTGGTCCTATACACTAGTGCCTAGTATTCCAGGTACACAGAAAAATGCCTATGATATCCTTTGTAAACAAATAAATATTGTTCTTTTTGTAGATCCTCAAATTCTTTCTAGTTGTAAATATCTATTTTTAATTAATATGTTAGAAAACTGCTATCTTTTAGAAACAATTTAACAAATCTCCATGTTATTCTATTAATGTATTCTGATAGCCAAAGCTGGCTTAAGCAAATTAATAAATAGGTAAAGCTCAACCTTCCTTCCCTGCATCTTTTCTCTCTCCTAAATGATATCCTCTTGAACAATCTGGCATGCCAGTTTCTTTTTTCCTTTCCTCCTCCTATGTTGGTCTGAAATGGCTAGGCCCTAATACTCATCCATGTTCAGTCCTCAGTGACAGCTTCTTAGGGAGTTCATGACCCTGGACTAGGTGGTACTCTTGAATTGAAGCAGACCCTGAAGACTCTGACAGCTGGAGGATCAATAGTCCATATCTTCACAGATGAGCACCAAGCTCTTCCTTGAAGGGGACTCTGAGTAGTGCATCTCTGTGTCAATCACAGCAATACAGCCTCTCTTTCAGGGCTCTTTGTATTTTGACATGATCAAAGCTTTCATTGTAAAGTACAAGCTCTGATTGTGCAATATTAGGAAATAAAACCCAAGTCAAAGAGGTGACTTTAGAGAACAGGAAATGCTTTCTGAAATCTCATATGGAGGTAACAATCTCTACTTTGCAAGATTCTGATTGCTTTAACTAATCCAAGTTAGAGTGACAAACATCACCAAGTAATGTAAAATAGTGCTATCCTTTCATGACATGACATAGCTGATTTATTTTTCAAAATACTTATTCTTCCTTCCTTCCTTCCCTCCTTCCTTCCCCCTTCCTTCCTTTTCTTCCTTTCTCACTTCCTCACTTCCTTCCTCCCTTCCTCTCTCTCTCTCTTGCTCTCTCCTTCCCCCCACCCATCTTTCTTTTAATCTTTGGTAATTCTCATTCAATTTACTTCTAAACAAAATCCAAATTTACTGAAAGAATTTGTAATCTTTATTTTATGTGCTCTGGATGTTCATAATTACCAAAGCTAGTTTATAGCTTCACAATTAATATTTGGCCTTTCTACTAGGTTCAAGGATAACTATGATAGACAATTCCAGCCCTGGGGCTAGGTCAGTCAACAAATCAACAAATACCTAATGATAGGTATTTCTGCAATTGTGCATTTGGCAAAACTAGTATTGTGTAGGCCATATTTTCCAAATGTATTATCAATAGGACAAAAAGGCTAAAATTTTGCTAAAGAAAGATCAGCCAAATATCTGTTTTTATTTCCGCCAAAGTGTAAGTTAGTTTCACAAAAGCTGGTCTTTTTAAATAAAAGTGACATTTGTAACCATTTTTGATACAATGTTACCAATGTATTTTCACTGATTTCCCACTGATATAGCAATGTTTTATTCTTAAATGAGCCACATATATATTTATCTGTGCTCTGAAAGGGGCAAGTATGCCAGGCTTCAGAATCATAGAGGAGGTACATCAAGGACTAGGGGATGATTTAAACAATCAGTAATGAAATAAAACCTGAGCCGGGGGGTGGATAAAGGAGAATGATGGAGGGGATTAATTCAACTATGATATATTGGAAGAATTTTTGTAAATGTTACAATGCACCCCCAGCACAACAATAATATGATAAAAAATGCATCCAAGAGGCAAAAAAACCCCTAAGCTAGTACAAAGAAAGAAACCAGATAAGTGCTAGCCATGTGAGGGGGAGATGAAGAAACATACCAGCGGTGTCCTAAGAAGAACTATCATATGCAAAGACCCAGAAATGAGAGCACCATGGTGTTTACCTTCCCTATCCTCCTGCCAGAACCCCATTCTATCACAGGTAGAGCTTCTGTCTCCATCCCTGTTCTGCAGGTACAGTTCCGTAGCCTCCCCTGGAAGCAAGGAGAGCTCTTCCCCCCACCATCTCTTTGTTTCAAAGGCCAGAGGATGAAACTGAGATGGGGTGGTTGGTAAACATGCCTGCTGCCAGACATGAAAGAGATTAGTACAGCTACCTATGCAACAAATTCAGAGTGCACACTAGGTGCCTAGACATGTGTTGTTCCAAGGTTACAAACTTGTGTAAGCGTATGGTATATGCACAATGCAGTCAATGATATAATGGCAGGAAAGCTTAATATTATACCTGCTATCCTTGATTGTGCCTGGCATGCATGGTCTCACTTAATCTTCAAAACATTCTGTGTATCATGTTATCTCACTTTGCAAAAGTGAACTGTGACCACATAGGAAGTGTATCCAAGAAGAACTGAAATCTGAGCTGGGTTCTAAATGACAGATCAAGTGTTAAAGGGAGGAGTAAAATTTGGGTGAAGGATATACTGTCTAGACTCATTCTAACTGGGAACATCACAAAGTTCTAGAGACAGAGATCAGAGGTTCCTAACACCCAAACAGGTACTTGTTTGTTATTCACCATAAATTAGTATAATAAAAAGGAGGTGAGTTCTGTATATTCTTAAACCATCAGTTAAGAGTGTTATAAATTATATGTCAAATGTACTTGGGCTATCTTGGCTAGGAAATGTGAACACTCTTTTTTACTAGATGTTAGTCTCTTATAAATACAAATAGCCCACTTAAAACTGTTTTAACTCTTACCTATTGATTATAAGAAGGCCGAATGTACATGTGAGCACATATTCAGACACACAACTACACACACACATTCTTTTACAAGTGTATGGGTAATTCTCAGTTCCCTTCTATCTTTGGATATTTCCACAAATGTGTATGAATGGTAGCTGACAGCTCTCAGTGATTCCCACTGCATATCTGGGATGCAAGGCATCTGTCTTTCTAAATAAAACTTGACAATTTTTTTAAAAATCATCACTTATGTACTCTTTTCAATGTAAATGAATAGCACTGTTTCAGTGTCCAATAGGGTAATGTTCAGGAATGATCCTAGATAATGATAATAAACTGCACAAAAGAAGAAAAACGAAGGAGGAAAAACCCTAAAACACCAAGCTGCCAAAGAGGACAATAGTAAAATCGCTGAGTGTGTTGGGAAGGGAAACAGAATCAGCTATTTTTAAAACCTTCTCATTCCCCTAAAATGTAACTTTTATGTGTTGTACCCAGATTTAAAAAGATAGTAACATCTGGTCAAAGGTCAAAGAGGTTGACTACATTTTAAATGCTCAACCATTAGAAAATACATAAACCCATAAGATTTCCACCAGTCCACCATTTGTCAAAATCGAAGTAATGATGTTGCTTCATGAGTTTGTCTTGAAATATCATAATTGATAATAAGACTAAGTATGCTGAAGAAGTATAAATGCTATGGATCCTGCTTTCCATTTTTATTAAATTTCTCTGGTATCCAGAGCATGGTTTCTTAAAGGGGCAACCTCATTTTCAAGGTCATGAATTGGTAGGTCCAGGTTTATTTTTTTCAAAAAAATTAATTAATTTAAGACTTAAAAAGAATTAGTTTAATTGATCAGGAAAGTTATTTAATGGACCGAAAACATCTTTCCCCATCTTCTTTTCCAATGAGCTTAGGGCATCTCTGCATATTCTGAGCTGTATATTTAATGTATTTTTGACATAATTTAAGAATTAAATCCTAAAGATTCAAGCAATATATACTTTATATAAATATCAAAAGAAATATATAATAGCTGTCATTCATTGGATCCCTATTATGTGCCAATATGTCTGGAAGGAAGATATCAGCCTCACTTTTAAAAGGAGGAAATTAAGGTACAGGGATATTATATACTTTCATAAGCTCACAAAAGATATAACTGGGATTCAAACCTATATCTTTCTGACTTAAAAAATTTCTCTGACTACTATAGCATAGTATGGAACATTGATATTCTTTTTGGAATATCAGTCCTAATTTATAAAACAGGAAAAAGTAAGAAAGATAAATTTCAGACAGAACACTGGCTCATGCCTCTTTGGAAAGTCTCCAGCCTCAAGTACTGGCTTCCCACTCTAGTTTCTGACTTTCTTTGGGCCTTGGCTCCTGCTCTTCTGCTCCCTGTCATAGGGTTCTGCAATATGACTCGTGCTCCATGCTCTTCTTGTATTTGACCCTGAAATTTCATACTTCTCTTTTATTTTTCTGAAAAACTCTCACCAGAGACTGCAACCTCAAATACCCCCTTTTGACACACTGCAGCCCGGGGTTAATGTAGCCCTTTCCCTAAATATTTGTTCTGTAAGATTCCAGCCTGAGTTAGAACTTCATGTTCCCAATGTAGTGAAAGAAGAATTCTTATGGAAGAATTGAACAGTGACAATGTTATGTAAATTCCTATGAATTGTGGTGAACTAGGCATTTGCTGCCGTTACAGACAGAGATTCCAAACTTGATTCCACAAGGAAGAATGTCTAAATCCACTTATATAAAGGTTTAGGAGATGATCACAAGTAACTTGGAACTTAATTTCTGGCTTAAAAGGGAAGGTAAAGATCATTCAATTAAGAAAGAAAAGCCCTAGTGTGTATAGATTGTATTCTATTCAAGTTTTCAAAAAATAAGCAGCAGACAGTAATTCAAGTTGAAAAAGAGAATGATAGAGCATCAGAAATATCATATAACATAAGATGTGAAGGTAGAGGATATAAGGATGGGTACTGAAAGCTGTTGAAAATGGGGAGAGGAGGAAAAGGGGTAAGGAAGAGTAATGGAAGGGGTTGAATAGACCAAAGTAAAGCACACCCACAGTGGGCATACATTGAGACACCCTTTTGAGCATCAACTTAAATATTAATAATAAGAAACAGGACTGTAAAATAGGTACAGGTAGAGGGTATTAGTGGCAGGGGAAAGAGTGAAGAAAGGAGATTAAGGTGATGGTATATGGTTGATGGGCTTCATATACCTATATGAAATAGAGCTAAGAAACCTCTTGCAATTGCTTTAAGTGGGGTGGGGAGAGGTGATGGGGGCAGTGTAACCAATGTACAATATAAGTCTAATCGAAATTGTTACTATGAATCCCTCCCTTGTATAACAAATATATCCTAATAAAATTTATTTTAAAAAAAACAGAACCAAAGTAGAAGTGTTAACTTCCCAGTACAGGCCAGGTTTCACATTGTATTATAATATCCTTGCCTGCTCCTGAGAACATATCATCCAAATAAACAAGTAATACTGCTCTCTTCTCTCACTTATTTGAAGTCATAAAGATCTACTGCAGTGATGACTATCATTATAAAACATGTTTTTAGATAGTGTTTTTACTCTTTTTATAAGTGCCCAGTTACACTATTTTATGTCTCTACCCTCCTTCAAAACTCTTCCCCAAATTAATCTCTTCCAACTCTACATCTAGCTCAGGACTTAGGTATGGAAGTTCTACAGAAATCTGTCGCTGTCATGCACCATTAATACATAAAATACCAAACACAAAACTTGCATATTAATGCTTACTATGTACCAGGCCCTGTGATAAATATACCAGATCATCTCAATTAGTCATAACAACAACCTGCAAAGCAGATACACCGCCCATAAAGATGAAAAAAAAAATAAGATTCAGAGATAAAACAAAGTTTGCTTAGGGTCACATAGCAGCTATGTAGCTAACCTGACAATCTAAGACTCAGACAATTTAAATAGAGTGTCAGTCAACCAATCACTAAAGCACTATAGTGTATATTTGACTGGCTATCTGGCTACGAAAAACCATCCATGAACCTTTCTCCCTTGCCTAATTCCCACAATAGAGCTCAGAAAAGTCAAACACACTTTCCTGCTCTCTCTTTAGCTAGATATGTCCATTGATGCAGTAATGGTCAATGAGATACAAAGGAAAGTCTACTGGAAGGATTTCAGAAATGCTTTCCTGCCTGATGAAATTTTTAAAAGTCCCTTGTTGGCCAGTCTTTTTCCTTGATATTGGGGTGGTTTTATAAAAAGCTAATGTCTTGATCTAGTGTTGGCATCTTGCTACCATAGAGAAAGAAAAAAAAGATTGCAAAGATAAAGACCTAAGTCCGGGTGGGGATGTGGTACAGTGACAGAGTGCCTATTAGTTAGCATGCTTGAGGCCCTGGACTCAAGCTTGAGGAACAGCTCTGAAAACAAAAAGACCCAAATCTTGATGGTAATACAAAAACTTAATCATCCACCTACACTGGTGGTAAAACAAAAAATAAATATCATTATGGTTTAAGAAACTACAAGTTTCATTTTCTCTTGCTAGCCGTTGAACATATTCCTAACTGATAGAACCACTACACTGTCCAAGGGCTGCAAAGGTCAATGAGGGTCATGGACTTCTGAAACCTATTTTTAAAGCTCACTATTCAGGCTGTTCCAAGAACCCAAATGAATTCCTGTGAAATGAATTTCTGGAGCGTCATAAGTGTTAACATGCTATTAGTACATAGTAGCTGCTCAGGAAATATTAGTTGAATAGACTAGCAGATATACTCTTAGGACCTTAATAAAGTGGTCACTAAAGGAGAAGAAAGGTTTCAGCAACTATTGGGCTAAGCTTAAAAGCACAGCACTCAGGATTCAAAGCAGATCCAAAGATGTAGAGACATGAGGTCACCTTCCTAAGGAGTTTGTAGTTTATTTGAGAGACATGAAGACAAATCAGATGCTTTTAAGGATGTACTTCTCAAATAGTAAAGCTTTCTCAATATAACTTAAAAACAGGAATAAACCAAAGGAACATGGAAAGTGGAAATGAAACTACAAAAATGCTAACTATAATTACTTATGGATGGCAGGATTTCAAAGGAGTTTTGATTTTCTTCATCGTGCTTTTCTTCTCAAAGTATGTAATTTTCAAAGTACAGATAAGTAGAAGGAAAATAAAAATACCACTTGTATCCCTGGAACCCAGGAATTTGAAGTTCCTGCTAACTCTACTCTTCTAATTTACAGCAGATTATTTTTATTTGAATCTAAACAATAGAAACAATATTATTGAAAATATCTTAGAGCAAGCTATGAAGAGAAGCAACTTCTTAATATGAAAGCCACATAATATTCACAAGTATGAAATATTACAATCCATTGCACAGAGAATGCCAAATTAACTGCTGCTATAAAACACTATGATTCAATTCAATTTAAAATCCTTAGTTTTTAATGCTGTTTCATAACTACTATGTGCAATTTATATTGTCTGTTTAGTTCCCTGCTGTTTCTTCCCTTGCTTCAATATTTTGCCTTAAGAATTTTCATTAATTTATAAATGTTTATGACTATTATAGAAAAATAATAACAGTCAGAGAAAAATGGATTGCAGCTTAAAATGTTCAATTTTATATCTCAATCAACATCAGGCACTGAGAGGTGGGGAGTAATTTGATTAGAAATCAGACTTAACCAAAGAAAAGTTCAGCACTTATCTATAGAGATCACTGACTTATTATCTTAATTACCTCTCCTCACAGGACCTTTGCCCATATTTTTTGCTAGCTTTGGCTTTTATCTCCCTTTTAAACTTTTGACTGCAAATATTCATTCCCAATATCATAGACTTCATGTGCCCCCCAAATTTATGAAATCCTAATCCCTAATATGACAACATATGGGAGTGGGGACTTTGGGAGTTGATGATAAGTGTCTGGCCCTCATGAAAGGAATTAGCACCCTAAAAAAGGGACTCAGAGAGTCTAGACATTTCTGCCACATGAAGACACAGCTAGAAGATCAGTTATCTGTGAAACATGAAGCAAGCCTTCACCAGACACTGAATCTACATTAGCCTTGATCTTGGAACCTCCAGAACTGTGAGAAATAAATTCCTGCTGTTTATAAGCTTCCCCATCTGTGATATTTTGTTATAACAACCCAAATGGACTAAGACACCCATGACTCTCATATTGTTATAAATAAGTCATTTATTTTCAGTGATTGTATTCTCATAAGGTCACCTTCAGTTTTTTTAGGGCCATATAGTGAAGACCATCCACTGTTACAGTCTACATTAGGTCAGTAGCCTATTAATGTGATACTATAAGAAGGTTATCACAGACTAGGTGACTTAAAAAACCAGAAATCTATTTTCTCATAGTTCTAGAAGCTAAAATTCTAAAATCAAGGGGATAGCAGGATCGGTTTCTTCTGAGGGCTATGAAGGAAGGATCGATTTCAGGCCTCTCTTCTTGCTTTATAGACTGCCATCTTCTTCCTATATGTTCACATGGTCTTTCTCTGTGCACATCTATATTCTAATCTCCTTTACTTAGAATGCCACCAGTCACACTGGATTAAACATTGATCTATTTAACTTATCACTTCTTTATAGAATTAGCTCCAAATCACATTCTAAAGTACTGAGGGTTAGGACTTTAACATATAGATTGGGAAGGGTGCACAATTCAGTTCATAGCACAGGAATAACCAGAAAGGTGATCAATTTGAGTATGTAACATGGATTTAGACAGAAAAAGAATATCTTTCTTGGATACATAGGAACCCAAACTGCTATATCTTGATTCTGAATTATGTGTGTGAGCAATCAGAAAGGGATCATTGATGACCCATCAAAAAGGGCACAGACACCTCTGGATCCCACCACATGCATGAATTCAGTTGATGAGGAAGGGAAAGGGATTACAAGGCTTTCCAGTGAGTCTTCAAAGAATGGGGAAATCATGTAGTTTGGGGCAGAAGACACTGTATGTCACAATAATCTGCCAACAGACCAAGAAAGAGCCAACCATACAAAGGAGACAGAGAGATAAGAAGAGTAAGGGTAAGAGTAGACTAATAGGAGGATGAGCAATTTTTAAGGAATCCATATCTATATGTCTATATTTTCCAATGTAATTGGTCACTTAACAATTAAATTAATGTAATAACTATGCAAATACATTTACCTTAGTTTATTTTATTTTTTATTTTCATTTTGGCAGTACTGAGGTTTGAACTCAGGGCCTCTACCACTTGAGCCATGCTCCCAATCCTTTTTTGCTTTAATTATTTTTGGATATGGTCTCACTTTTTGAAGCTTCTTATGATTCAATATACAAGCAATGATCTGACAATGATTTTCCAAAAACTTTTAATCCTAACACAGACAGAATGTCAGTAAGGCAAGATTTTTCAAGCTGCTCCATTCAACTTGTCAAATCTTTTTCTCCTTTCTCCAGAAAAAGCGCCACATTAATATAAAAGACAAGCTCTCAGCTGAATTGCTTTAATCCAAATATATTTTCTGATACAACAATTTGCAGCAATGGTGTTACCAGTGAAGGATGTGTTTTCTTGCAGGGACTCTTAAAGAAAAGAGTGATTTTAAGCTTCTGAGTAGTGAAAGACCAAATGGCTGCTGCTCAGCTGGAACCCATGGGTATAGTGAGCCTTACCTTATGTATAGGTTGACTTTTCAGTCAAGGATATACAAACCCTTACAAACCACTCATTTAACCTGTAAAGCACAAGGCACATGGTATTTTGCATGATGTACTATTCAGTAATTCTTCATGAGCTCAACTTTGAGTACCATAGAACTAAGCTAAAGGAAGGAACAGAAGACAAATCAAAATGTAATGTCTGCATACTCAAATGATTCCTTGAGGACACTGTACAAGTCTTATTTATAAATGCAATTGGGACTAGTAATTGGTCACTAAACAATTAAATTAATGAGATAGCTATACAAATACATTTGCCTTAGTCTACTTGATGTTTTGTTTTCATTTTGGCACTACTGAGGTTTGAACTCAGGGCCTCTACCACTTGAGTCATGCCCCCAATCCTTTTTTGCTTTAATTATTTTTGGATTTGGTCTCACTTTTTTTTCCCCAGTGCTGGCGTTGAACCACAATCTTCCTACCTATTTTCCATGTAGCTTGAGATTATAGATGCATACCTCCATACCTGGCTTATTAGTTGAGATGGGGTTTCACTAACTTCCCCCCAGGGGGTCTGGCCTGGAACTGAGATCCTCCCCATCTCCACCTCTAGAGTAGCTGAGATTATAGACATACACCACCACACCCTGATCCAAATAGTTTATTTTAATTAACTATTTGTTTATTTTAATTAACCAAATAAAACCAAATATTTTAATAAGCTAAATAGTTAATTTTAATTAAGCATAAATTTCACTTTTTTTGCAGAGTCAAAGGTTTTACTTGACTATGACTCAACTGATTTTCCTGCATCCTCATTTTTGTTTTTAATAAATGATGCACACAAATAAATCATTTGGGATTTCCAGTTTAGGGAAAAGTGACAAAGACACAAACCAATATGAATGTTCAATTTTAGATTTTTTTATTTTGGCAAATTTTACAACTACCTAATTTGACAGTTTTGCTTTAAGTTGATTAACATTTATAGAATTGTTCTTTCACATGTACTGTTCTCAACTGGGTGGAGGGAGGTGAGTAAGCCATAGGAGGGGAAGAATCAATGATTTCATCTACATCTTACTTCCTGGGCTTGCACCTAAATGAGTCATGAAAGACTAAAAAGTAAATTCAGTAGTAGCTCTCAGAATTTGAAGCTTTCATTAAAAATGATATTACTGGTAATTTTAACTCTCAAAAATCCACAAACATTACCTCACTTTCAGATTATTTTCTGTGGGATTTAGGATTGAGAGTTGAGTCAGAGAATTTGTAATTTCTTTCTGAAAAACTTTTGTGTATTTCTTCATAATCTAAATAAATTGCAAACCTCTCCACCTCTCCTCCAGTTAAAGACATTTTTCCGTAACAGAGACTCAGACAGAGGGAGGGAATGCTACAGAAGACTTTTTCTGATGGTACCCTACTCTATAAACCAGAAGTTTGAAAACTGGGATAGCACACTCCTGGGGATATCTTTGAAGATTTTCCTAAGGGAACCCAGGAAAGGATACTTATAAGAAAATCAATTTCTACTCCCCAAGTTTCCTCTCGCTCTCCTAAAACTGATCTTTGTGAAAATGTCTTTCAAGTCACACTACTGGTTCCTACCCCCTCGTACCAGCTACCTACACCACCACCATTTTATAATCATCTGTCTAATGTTACAAAGAGAGGCACACCTCTTACCATCTGGTATCTTATTAAGCTGCACTGAACTTAGAAGACCATCTGAGAGAAAAAAAGAGACAATTTGAAGTATTGTCTGGATGTTGATGCAACAAATGGCTTTCAAAACTGTGCAACAAATCTGATTGCAAGTCACATAGTTTCCAATGTGTTGTTTCCACACAATTGAAGCAGGAACTAATTGAGTTGTCATCAAAAGTTCCTCAAAAAGAATTCTGGTGATAGACCGCTGTGTGATTTTTGACATGTAACTCGAAAGGAATTCAAAAAATTAAGTGACATTGCAATAACAAATCTCACTCTACTTATATCTACTTAAATGAGCAAGTTTTTTAAGTAAAGGAAAAAGAGAAGATATGGCGTCTATAAGAGCAGAATCTATAACACAAAATAATCAGAGAAGCCATGACAAATGAGCCTGTTCAATGTATCTAATCTAATTATAACCAATTTACTCCTTAAACTTAATTTATTAGTGTTTAACAAGAGGATAAATAGAAACTACCCAATTTGAATCTGAATACTCAACAATTTTAATTCTGTGATAAAGAGATGACTTTGGTGGTGGGAGCAGCAACAGACTAGTACTCTATGCTACTTTAGGCATACAAAATACTATACTGTTTGCAACTAGGAGTCGAGGACAATGAATCCTATTCACGAGGGTAGGAGACTCTCCTATAGCAAACAAAATGGTGAGGTTATATTTTTTGTCATTTTCAGATACACAACACTATCTAAAAATTGATAATCTTACTTGTGGTATTTTTTACTCTGTTGAAAAAGAACTGAGTCACCAGGTAGTTAAGGTATATCAATTCTTTCTTTACCACTCTTCAGCATACTCATCACTACAAAAATCCTTCTTTACATTAATAATGTGTAAACAAGCCTAAACAAACCATAAAATCTAAAATTTTGAACAGTCCTCCAAAGCATACATTTTCTGCATTTTATTTCTTGTTATGGACTGTAATACTACTCATTCTTCCTTCCTGAAAGGAAATTTGCAGTTAAGTGTGACTATCTCTATGTAGTCAGGTGGATCTCTCACACAGGGAGCCAAGTTCACATAGATTCAGTGATGATGAGCTTGAAGGAGCCAGAAAAGCCATATCATTTTATTCTTATGCATGACTGGGGTATAAAATCCCCACTCCACCTCTAGGCCTAGTGCAACACTCACAAGCACACATGCACACACAAATTACAACATGGGTGAGATTTAGCAAATAAAAGGGTTTATCAACTGAAATTTTCCAGTTTAAAACAATTTCATTTAGAGATGGCAGTGTAGGAAACGGTACTTTATTGTTCACTTCCACCAAATGGAAGCTCTGATTCAGAGTCTCCATTATCTTTGGCAGAAGTTTTTAAGACCATTTTTATTTATTCCAAATGCTATCTGAACAAAGTCAGCACAGGCCCTTTGCAATTTTTACATCTAGTGCTTAATGATGTAATTAAGTATGAACAGGAACTCTGAAAAAACACCAAGAAAAAGCATCAGGACATCATTTACTGACTGATGGAATCTCAGAGACTTAAAATTTCTGTTTTATTGTGCAAGTGCACTTTATTACCATTCCATCTTAAAACATACTACATACAAACCACTTCAGCAATGATGCAATGATGGAAAGCCCTCTCAGCTTTAATGAAAACTTTTATTTGCTACTGAAACTTTATTATTTTCAAATGGTAACATGGGCAAAAAAAAAAAGATTGCTACTTTTATTTGAGGGGAAATTTTTAACAATTTGAATAATTTTGTTCCTGGGTGAATTTTAAGGCATTTAAATGTTATAGTTATGCTAGTTGTTTTTATTCATTCTTGATAAACTTAACACAAAAAATAAGTACGTTCACATTATTACAAAATTATTCTACTTTAATACGTCAAAATGCTAGGTAGTTATAGCTAAGTACCGTCAGGTGTTGATCTGATCTGGATATGAATTTCTGTATGCATCCCTGATATTGACAATGGGAGCATGGCAGTGAGGGCACAGGTTGTAAAGCTAGATTGTGTGATTTTGTATTCTAGCCCTTATGCTCCTTCGCTGTAGAAACTTTAGAAACTTCTTAGTCCTCAGCTTCCTTCTCTGTGAAGATGGGGGTGATCAGAGTCCTCCTCGTGGAGTGAGTAGGAAGAGTCACTGAGGTATTTCATGGAAAAGATTAGAATAGAGATTGGCTTAGGTAAGTACTTAATAAATATTTAGCTCTAACATGGTATTCCTATGTGAACACATTCACCCCTTCCTTGAATATACCATTGGGCAAAACCATTCATTCAACAAATAATTATAGAATTTTAGCATTTTCTGGACTGTCCTACATATAGAGGGAATAAAGATTGAATAAGGTATAATGCTTATTTTCCAGGAACTTTGCATTTTGTTGAAAAATATTTGTTGCCATTTATTATCTTTCTTAAAGAGTACCATGAAACGTACTTTTCGATTAAATCACAAATTTTCCTTTTCCCTCATGTACTTACTTGGAACTAACAGAGCCTCAGAAAAATTTGACTTCAGTTTCTGAAATCTTAATCATGCAGGATTTAATAAAAGCTACAGGTCCTTCCACGTTTTAAAATAGATGATTAAATGGTCTAATCAGCTTCTAACTTAGCCAAAAACTTGAAAAACATAGGAAGACAACCATGACTGACACATTCATCTTCCTGAATTCAGACATACTGTGCACAGCAGCTGCAGGAAATGTTACTTACATCCCACAGGACCTGAGGCCAACAAAAACTGCACAGGAATTCAGCATCCAAACATTAAAATACCTAAACTAACTCAACTTTAGATAAAATTGTGAAGCTCATTTAGCCATAGCTTCATCACTTTCAAAAAAGTTCTGAAACGACTTCCAACAGGGCACCTCATGTGGCTTTAGTTTTTTCAAACATTTTGTTTATATCATTTTGCACAGAGCATTCATTAAAAAGTAAAATCTTTAAGTTTGACCATGGATCCCAAGAACAAGAAATGTACTCTTTGAGACATCACAAACTCCAAATGATCTTAAGCATATTGTCCTCTGCTAATTTACTGCTCTCAAAAATGTGCAATAACGACATGCCTAGCAAACACAAAGCCCTGAGTTCATACCCCAATCACAACAACGATAACAACAAAAAAAGAAAATGTGCAATAAACGCAATTTTTAAAAGAGCATTTTCAAAATAGTTGCAAGTTAAACTGGCATAGTTATCTGTTTAACTAGGTATATCATAACAAAAACATCTACTATGCATTACATTGCTTAATTCTAAAGGAAATTGGATATTCTCCCTTTCAATTAAGAATGGAGACCTTTTTGCGCAACAGCCAGTAATGACTTGTGAACTTTAGAATGTTACCAGTAGGCTCTGCTAAGGAGTCCCCCCTACCCAAGGGAGGTCCTTCATGAACACGTAGGCACAAAACTCCCTCCTCTCCTCTTCTTTTCCAATGTCATATCACTTCCCTTGGTCAAAATCCTTCTAAAAGACCCTGTGATGCTCTTGAGATTGGAAAGATAAAAATCCTGACATAGAAGGCCTGCTTCCCACAATGAGACCTCCTTCAACATACAATCAACTCACACCTAACTTACATGCAAGCCGCAGTGAGAATTTATTTCTGCCTCAAATCTCCCAACGAATGCATATTTTGGTAACCTCTTCTTTTGCATTTAAACACATATGTTCCATACCACAAGATCTTCTCCATTTCAGCTAACGACCCTGCTTAATGTATGCGTTTTTCACATCCATTTTTAAAAAACCTTTCCAGGCTGAAATTTTCAAAAGGAGTGAAAGAAGCAAAGATGGGGAGGGAGGAGATACGCTGCCTGGGATTGCTGCCATCGTCGCTGTAACCGAGAATCCGTAATTTTTTTTCCCCTTCTCCCCAGCCCTCCCTCTCGTTCCCCTTCTCGCCCCTTCCCTTCCCTGCAGGAGGGAGAAGGAGGGGCCTTTGTCTGGAGCTGCCACCTGCCCGCAGCGTGGAAAAGCTCCAGTTGTCACTTACCCAGCAGGGTGAGAATGGCTCATTTTTGCAGAATCTCTTTTGGACCCCGCTGCAGGTGCTGAGGGTGGGTGCGGAGGGCCGGGTGTGAGCTAGCACTGTGACAGCCACGTTTACGTGGTAGCTTCACACTACGATAGCGGGTGCGTTGGGCACCTGGGCTGAGTTGCTGCTGCCCCTGGGCTCCCGGGGATACTTGCAGTCTCCCGGGCCCCCCACCCGCTGGCGGTATCCACAGCCTCCGGGTTGCTAAGGGAGGAGGGAAGGCAAGCGCCCAGGTCTGCAGAAGCAGTGGCACTGCTGGAACAGAGCCCGGAGAAGCTGAAAGTGAAGCCAGCTTCCACCCTTCTTGCTGGGCCCTTATGTGGGAGGAGACCCAGACCTGTCCCTTCTTTGTTGCTCTGGGGCTTGGGTTCCCCAGGCACCTGTAATCTGAAAACACAAAACACAGGCGCGTGCACACACACACACACACACACACCCCTTTTTGGCCTGTGTGTTCCTGTTATGAAAGTAAGGGATGGATAAATCCGCAGTGTCTGCAGGCAATAAGCAGAGAGCAGCTGCAGTGAGAGGCCATGGTTTCCTGTCCTAAAAAAGACCCTCGATTGCAAGTTCAAGGGAAAGAAACAAATTTCCTTTCTCAGTTCGACGTGGGTTTTGTTTCTGCATCTGCAGAGCATTGCCACGGGCTCCTTTTCTCCTTGGAAAAACCCTATCCTTGCTACAGTCTGAGGTTCCCCCTTCCAGCAGGAACACTAACAGCTCCGATGTTTGAAAGTGGAAGAGATGCACTTGCTCCGTAAAGGTCCTGGGAGGGTACTTGCATTTGAAACCAAACAAGAATGCTGGCTTTAAGTTATGGAAGTAGCCAAGATGCCCCATTACCAAGGAATAGATTAAGAAAATGTGGTATTTATACACAATAGGATTTTACTCAGCCACAAAGAAGATGAAATTTTGCCATTCACAGGTAAATGGATGGAACTGGAGAACATCACCTTAAGCGAAGTTAGCCAGGCTCAGAAGGCCAAAAACTGCATGCTCTCCCTCATATGCGGATTATAGACTTAAAACAAATGCAGAATTATGATTGGACATGGGTCACACGCTAAGGGGAGATCGTATACAGGAGGAATAGGGAAAGGGAAGGAAACCTAAAACTTGAAAGTGTTTAATGTGGCACTGTAGAGGATCAAATAAAGTAATCTTAAACTTACAGAGGCCACTATGGGAAGGTGACCAGGAAGTAGTGAAGAGGTCAGGTAGAGATGAATCAGTTCGGGTTTTAATACACATATGCATGGGAGCAATGCTAGGAATCTCTCTGTATAGCTATCTTTATCTCAAACTAGCAAAAACACTATGTCTTATTATCTCTTATGTTTTCTCTTCAACAAAATTGGAGAAGAGGGCATAACAGATTCTGCCTGGAAGCAAGAGGGGTGGGGGCAAGGGATGGGGGAGAGATGGCCCAAGCTGGCTTAGATGAAGAAACCTAGATTTAAATGAGAGGGCCTTAGGAGCAAGTGTAAGCACTGGGTTCAGATGACCTATTGCAAATCTTATTCTTGCTTTGTCAGATTTTTTGCTGGATAACTTATCTCTGGCTTCAGTGACAGTATGAATGGGATAAGTGAGCTACTTATGGATCTCTATTCTAGCTCACCCACCCTCACAGATGGAAAGACCATCACCTCTTCAAAGGCATTCTGCTTTTCTACATATTATAAAGACCCACTGAGCATGACAAACCAACCAGTCTCCTTAGCATGACATTGAAGGTTCTTCATCAGCTGGCCCCAGTATCTTTCATCACCCTCATTGTGACCTCTTCAACTCTACTACCTTAATGTCTTGCAAAACTCTATCCTTCTAATGAGCATATTCTTCCATCCTTGACTATCTGGAAAAGTTCTATTTAACTTTCAACACTCAGCTTGAACACTGCCTTTTTCAACATTCTCAGGTTTGCCAACCTGTGTGCCACTCCACCTGGATATACTTCTTTTACTCTTACCCATCTGTACTGTACTTGCTGGTGTATGTTTCTGCCTTTTCTATTTGAATGTGAGCTCCTCTTCTATTTTGTACACTTATTTTATTTTTCTATTTCTCAGAAGCAAACCGCAATTCAACAGATGTTTGGAGCAAAAATAAAGAAAAAAAATCCCTTCAAAGATGTAGCATTTTTGTTGAGTACTTGTAAATGCTCCTCTCAGTCTTTTATTGAGCACTTACTAACTGCTCATTATCTCATTTAATCCTCATCACCACTCCCTGAGATAGATTTTTTCCCCTCCATTCCATAGCTATGCCAATTGAGATACAAAGAAGTTGTTTTGCCTGAAGTCTACAATGACTCCTAAATGGAAATGCTAGAATTTAAATCCAAATCTGTCTGATTCCAAAAACTGTAAGTAATTTTAACAATTGTAATGAGTTTTCTTTTCCCCACTTCTCCTGTAAATTGCTGCAGAAGTCAATTTTTCTATACCATTAGAGTTTTCAGACCTGAGAGACCAGAGACATCCCATGGGATGGAGATATATTCCAGCTCAATATCTTAGATCTTGATTCTGGAGAACTTAGAGTTGCATTGGAGACCAGATGGCTAGAACTTGAAAGAGGCAGAAGTCTTCTCTTTCCCATCTGTTTACTCCTCACCCATCCAAATGTGGGTCCTGTTTGATGTTGCCCTAATTCCTCATCATAATTAAATTTCACCAGGATATGAACCAGGGGCTGGAGGAGGAGGATGGACTAGAAAAAGGACATTATTTGCCCCAGGTGCCAGCACTCCCTAAGGATGGTGTAAATAATGTAATCTTATATAGTTACTACTTGTTACATGCCGATTCATTTTTTTTTTCAAATAGAAAATGGTGTTCTCTCTCTCACTGGTAGAATAAGGAAGGAAATTAAAATACACTGTTTAGATACTCAGGATTCTGTAGAAATGATTCCTTGGCGTTCTGCAGACAGTGAGGAACCCTCAACAGCATGCATTAATTCATAAACGGGGTTTGAGTTCTCCATCCCTGTGAGCTGCACAATTTCACATCCCTGATGAAAACTGCAAGGAAGCTACTAATTTTCACTTCAGAAAATGCTTACTGTGAAAATGCATTGGGAATTTAGCCAAAAGGAATTTTTATGTTAATTTCTAGTATGGAGGAAGGGAAAGGGAATAAAGAAAAGAAAAATAAAAGAGAGAAATTAAACTGCTTCAAGACCAAATAGTCACTAGATCCATTTTCATTTTCTCTCAGGAAAATAAGCCTCCCAGATGTCCCCAGTGTATCACAAATTCATAAAAAAGATTCTGTTTTGTAGAAAGACCTGTGGAGTGGGAGTTGGGGGTTAAAAGATGTAGAGCAGTAGAAGGGCAGAGAGATGAGATCACACTTACATTGTCAACTTGATCTTCATTTGGGGGGAACAGGAGCTGCATGGAGGAATCACAGTTATAAACTATCAGTGCCCACATCCTAGAAGAGGGCAGACAATCTGTGGCTTGCCAGCTAAATCCAGCCAGTGCCTGTTTTTCCACAGCCTGAAAGCAAGAATGATGCCACATTTGTAAATGCTTGGGAAAAAATCAAGAGTAATATTGTATGATGTACAGCGATTATATGAACTTCACTTTGCAGCATCAATGAATTGTTTTTGTGGACTACAACCACACCCATTTGCATGCAAATCATCTATGGTTGGTTGTTCCTGCCCCAAAGTAGAATTGAGTAGTTGCAACGGTGACAAAAAAAAATCCTAAAATAGTTGCTAACTGTCTCTTTACATATAAATTTTCCAGGTCCCTGGTCTACATCATCTCCATAATCAGAGAAGTCATTTGTCCTTAAGGACTTTGAGAACAGGTACCACATTTTTCACCTTTGTATCATTTTTCACACTTATCATACCTATCATAGTGTCTCTCACTGAGTGAGCACTGAATAAGCTGAAGAAAGTTTTCCATATGTTTATCTTTCTTGTGAAAGAATAAACTTAGATAACCAAGACTTTCTCCCAGCTATAGACTGAA
Organism: Castor canadensis; assembly: GCF_047511655.1. Taxonomy (NCBI): domain Eukaryota; kingdom Metazoa; phylum Chordata; class Mammalia; order Rodentia; family Castoridae; genus Castor; species Castor canadensis. Next base: position 100,523,046 of record NC_133392.1, on the reverse strand, counting down.
TGCATGTAGACCCAAAGAGCCAGGGCCTTGAGGCCATTTGATATGTTTCAGAGGCAACTTCTTTTATCAACATTACATAAAATTCCAGTGGGATCTGGGTAATGAGAGCATTTCATCAGGACATGCTCAATTGTGCACATGGTTAAGTCTACAAGACAGCTTCCTAATACCTTACATTCCCAGAGTTAGCTTGGGTAACTCAAAACTATACCATTGAGAACCACAAGATAGAAAGCCAAATGTACAAGGATTTAACTTCAAATCATTGGGACAAAAAGGGGACTTCAATGTCCTAAAATGATTTCCCCACTGCTATGATCTAAAATTCTCCCTAAATGTATGTGTTGAAACTTAATGACCAATGTGGTAGTATTAAGAGGTGAGACATTTTAGGAAGTGATTAAGTCATGAGGACAGAGACTCATGGATGGGACTGGAGCTGTGTGAGTCCATTTGTTCCATTGCTGTAACAAATACCTGAGAAAAACTAAAGGAAAGATTTATTTTGGCTCATGGTTTTAGAGATTTCAGTCCTTGTTCACTTGGTTCTGTTGTTCCTGGGCTGTGATGAGAAGGAATATCATGGTGGCAAACAGCACAGCAAAGCTTCTCATTTCATGGCAACTGGGAAGCAGAGACAGGAAGAGGTCAGGGACAAAATAGAGTCTACAAAAGCATGCCTCCAGTGACTCCCTTCTTCCAATAAGGTCCTAACTTCTAGAGTTTCCATAACCTACCAATATTCCATTCAGCTGTGAATCCATCAGTGAATTAATTTATTGACCAGGTCAGTGCCTTCATGATTCATTCACTTCCTAAATGACCAACTCTGAACATCGCATTGGGGACCAAACCTTCAACACATGATCCTTCAGGGGACATTTCATATCCAAATCACAATGGAGGCCCTTAAAAAAGGACTCGAGGGAATAGGTTCATTCCCTTTCCTTGCTTTTTCCACATGAGAACACAGTATTCTGAGGAGGCAACAATAAGATATCATCTTGGAAGTAGAAAGCAGTCCTCACCACACACCAAACCTGTTGGCACCTTGATCTTGGGCTTCCTGGCATCTAAAACTGTGAGAAATGAATGCCATTGTTTATAAATCATCCAATGTGTAGCATTTTATTAAAACAACACAGATGGACTAGGGCACCAGCCTTCTTAGTGTTCCAGTTGGAGGAGAGGACATGAAGAATCTGACAGAGTAATAATTATAAATAAATATTTCTCTGGCTCTGGCCCAACCCATGTACCAGTGAATTTATTACATGTAAGGGAGCTCACCATATATTTGATTGTTCACAATTAAACAAAAATCCCCCCTAAGCCACAGAAACTGAATCTGGGGAGAGGAACAGAGTAGAGCCATCACAATGGCTGGGTGCAATACAGACTACATTTGCTTACTTGATCCAATGTTTCTGAAGCCACTACAGGTAGCTGACACTAGCTCTCACCACTAGAAAGCATACTTAGGGGACATACTTGGAATACACAGAACTAAGAGTCCTCTTGGCCTGATACCAGAGAATATTCATGGGCTGTTTACTATGTATTAGGCACAATACCAAGTGCTTTGCTTGTTGAATCCTCACATTTATGAAGTTGGTATTATTTTTATTTTAATGCCCATTTTATAGATGAGAAAGCTGAGACTCAGCTAAATTCTAACTAGAAAGTGACACAGCTGAGATTCAATTATCATTCAGTTTTCTGTATTCCTTCCTACTTCCAAGAGGCTAGAAAGGAAAAGCAATTAAGTACAAGATCACTGGTCTCAAAAAGAAGCTGTTCTCAGCTGCACCAACTGTTCTCCCAACTCTGCTCACTCACAGAAGCTCAACAATGTGGCTAGGGAAAATGTAACAAGTACTTAGACACTGCTTTTGCTACAAAGCATTGACTCCTTACTTGGGCTCACAAATTAACTAAAAGCTGGAGAAAATCTTGGCATCTTTGTCTCTATCTTATATCTGTCTTTGGTCTGAGCCATTTATCTTATAGCTACCTTGGAACCCAAGAAGAATAGGACTGATCTATAATATCATTACAAGGAGGGATGGAAGAAACTGCCCCCAAGGAAATAAATAGCAGAGCCTCAACAGGATGGACCACCCACCAGGCAACAATGACTTGCTTATCCTTACCAGATTGCTCCTCTCAAGTGATGAGAATAACAACTTCTACAGAACACTTGTAATGATCAACCAGGCCATACTCTGACCAGGATTGTATATATATATATTCGGGGGATATATATATCCTGAATTCTTTCTCTATATAAATCTAAAGATCGTGTGTGTACTGAATATGGGCTCAAGTGCTTACTTTCCCTCTTCCGGTGTATAGTCTTCCTCTGCCCTTCATCATTACTTATCTCTTTACTTGACATGTTAGAACAAGTGGCCATACTTGACATGTGGAACCCTTGGAATTTGGCCCTGGGGCTTGAAACTCCAGTTTCAAAATGATACTGAGAGTAGGAATTTCATTTTTTAACCATATATCTGTTTTCTGACAGAGTAAATAGAATACTGCACACTTTCCCATCCTTAGGAACAGTCATCTCTAAAATAATTTTTATAGCTTCATTTGGTTTAAATGATGCTGAACTTGGCTCTTCTATGAAAGTGAAACAGCATCATAAACTCCTGGCTGACTTGTCTTGTTCGTCCTTCTGCATCTGGAAGGAAAGGAGGACAGACAAGAACATGACATTTTTTAAACTTAGGTTAGAGCAAGATTCATGGCCTCAAGCAGAAAACTAACTATTCGCCTGGAAGTAGATGATAGTCAAGCTCATAAAACAAACCATTTGAACTATGTCTTTTTCTAAAAAGAAAATTAAAAACATAGCTTTATTACTTTTTCATTCATGTAATAATTCAAACTAGATAAAAGAAGTGCTACCTGATAAGGACCTTGAGAAACAGATATTGACTAAAGATGCTTCTTGGTAATTAGTATATTAGTTCCATGTAAGTAAGAACTCCTAAAGGTGTAGATGAAGTTTTCTCATAGAGCTTAAATATTCTGCTGAGAAGCATGTTTTTCTTAGTTTGCTTAGCCAACACTGTCACCCTAAGAGCACAAAGGTTCAAAAAAGTTTTGTTGCTTTTGGAGAGATTTCAAAATATGAACCGATGAGATTTTCTTGTTATGATAAAAGACAAGAACCCAATAGAAGTTGTGGAACAGTCATCAAAGGAATTGCCAAGGGGAAAATAAAGTTCTAGAATTATGTTATTGTAATAATTGTAATTATGTTAGCCAGCTTTGCATTACTTAAGATACATCTGAGATATACAACTTTTAAAGAGAAGAAAAAGTTCACTTTTGATTACAGTTTTGGAAGTTTTGATGCATGATTCATTGGCCCTGTTGTTTTTAGGACTATATTGAGGCAGCACATCATGGTAGGGACTGTGTAGTAAAGCAAAACCACTACCTTACAGCAGGAAATTAAAGAGAAGATGAAGGGACTGGGTTTCCACTGTTCCCTTGGACAACACAGCTGTTCTAGTAACCTAAAGTCCTCTATAGGCTCCATCTCTTAAGGTTTTCACCACTGCCCAACACAGCAAGTGTTAACACACAGGCCTTTGGGAGACATTCTATCTCCAAATGATAGCAGTGAATATTTACTTGTCAACTTCAGTAAAACCCAGAATAATGATAGTAAACCAATAGATGGGCAGCTTAAAACCAGATTCCTGAAACTCTACCAATTCACTTGGAAACAAAAATCTGAAGATTCCTTGAAATGCAGTTTTGTAATATGATCATCACAGCCAATTCAAGATTAGAATTGTGAGATTTGTGGCTGGGGATGCGGCTTAGTGACAGAGTGCTTTCCTAGTATGTGCAAGGTCCTGGGTTAAATCCCCAGAACTAAAAAAATAATTGTGGGATTTCTTCCTTCACCTAAGCTTCTTTTCAATGTCTTCTCTCACATAATAAAGGCCATTCCACATTCTTGAAGAGGAGAACTCATGATTACATGGTTTATTCTCTGCACCTGTGCAAGGCTGAATTTAGGGAGCTTTTATCCCTAAGCCAAATGGTCAGTCAGACAGGGATGTGGAAGAAATGTGCTGATGAGCCCTGGTTCTGCACCACTGGAAGTAGAAGCACAGATCTTCATGGTGCTTGTCGCTCCGATGTGCTCCATAGTTACATACAGAAACTGTGGCTGTTTCTTAAGCCATAAACCAAAGGAGAAAAAGCAAAGTTGTTAACACTGGAGTGTGCTGTGGTGTGGAGAAATATTTAATGAGCAGGAAAAGGAAGTCTAGAGGGGAATATGCAACTTTCCTCATTTAAAAGGAATAAATAAATAAATAACAAAGAAAAAGTCAAAGCCTTAAAGGGAAGGCACATAGTTTCAATTATTCATAATTTCAATGGGTAAAAAATCCCATAAATTCTTTCTATTTTGCTTGGCCTCATATCTTTGCAATTAGACATGAGTAGTTACATACGTGTGATATTATAAATTCTGAAAATGTGTTTCAGATGTACCAAAGAAGCCATGTTACAAACAACTGATTTAAGAAGATGTGAGAGGCTATGTCTTCCTTCTTTTTTCATCCATATGTAAACAAAATTCCTGGTTCTGAATCAGAATTATGTCACTGTGAAGGTGGGCTGTTGAGTTATTGGAGAAAATTGCAGGTCTCTACTCCTTTGTTATTAGTTGGGTATGGCATATGACTTGTTCTGGTCAATGAAATGTGAGCGAAAATTGATGTGTCCCTTCTGGGTATAATCTTTTAAGAGTTCCTGCAGGATTCTCCATCATTTCCCCTGGTACAACCATCGTTCTGGATGGTGGCTCTTTCCTCAGCTTGTTCTAGTACATAAGGACAAAATGGAGCTGAGCCCCAACCCAAATCCCTGATGGATAAAGTGTGAATGAGAAACAAATTTTTGCTGTTTAAAGCCACGAGTTTGGAGAGTTTTTAATCACTGCAAAGCTGGTTTATGGCGATTAATACAGATATATATTAGCTATGTGACTTTGGAAAAGCGATTTGCAGTCTCCTAGCCTGTTTTTCTCATCAGAAAATGAGGAGGGCCTGGCATGTAGTAAACATCCAAAAGCAAATGTTCATTGTGGGGAGTGGATTAAAGCCTATGAGAACTGGACACAAGCAAGGCGAGATGCAGTTAATTGCTTTTACCTATAGGCCGAGATAGGCACAGCCCCGGCATGAAATGGGAAAAAGCAGAACAGCTGCATCTCCTAAGTTGTGTTTCAGAGAAGCAGGAACACAAGTTTCTCCTGTTATAATGTCATGCCCCTCCCTGAGAGCCTCTGCTCCACACTGTTTGCCACTGTTTATAAAAGGCCCCTTGAAGGAGGGCTGAGGGCTTTTGCTTTTTGTCTTTTGGGGTTTTACTTTGGGGATTTGCTTTTTGGGGCTTTCCTTTGGGCCTTTTGGTGTGGGAAACTTTTGAAAAGGAAAAAAATTGTTGAAGGGAAAATGCTAAAGAGGGATTGATAGAAAGTCTGCACTGAGAACTTTTAACATAGGCTTCAGACTGCAAAGCTGAGAAAGAACTTCATACATAGGCCTTAGGAAAGCGAAAGCTAAAGAAAACCAAAGAGAGCATGGGACAGTGCACAGTGCAAGTCTAAGGACCAAGACTTAAGAGTTATGTATATGCAGGTTTTAGGCTCGGCTGCTGGTTTGCAAGTTTGAGCACCAGGCTTTAAGAGAGCTAAAGAGAGATGAGACAGTGCAAGCCTGGGGGCAAAAGAATTTAAGAGCGATTAAGCTAAAGATAAGCTAAGAGTAAACACTGGACAGTGGAACCTAAGGAAAGAGGTTTTAAGCAAGATTTTAAAGAAGGCTTTAGAAGCAAGGTTTTAAAGAACTGCAAGGAGTAAGGCATTAAAGAATCAAGATAGAGAAAAGAAATTAGGGTTGTGCATCTCTACCCTAATGTACAACACACCTAACCCCAACTTTCTGTCTGTCTATCCTGTGTCTTTTCTGAAATCTCCAGTTGCCCCCAGTTAAGCCCAGTTAGGTCCAGTAATAAGCAAGGAGCAAGAGAGAAAACCTCCCTCCAGCAAGGGACAGAGCACGAGAAACAGTGCCCCCTTCAGTCAATGTTTCATTCTCATAATACACTTTATTAAACACCTTACTCTATTCTAGTCACTATCTCTGTATATACATTGTCTCTCATCTTCACCTCAATTTTGTAAGGTAGGTGTTATTTTTTTTATTGATGACTAAATCAAGCCTCAGATAGGTTAACTAAATTAATGAAGGTCAACCAACATATAGATACAATAACCAGCTCTTTCTGATCCAAAGCTCTTGCTTTTTTCCATCATGCCTTCTCCCCAAAAGAAAGTAGCTAATTCACCATTATATAAGTGAGAAATTACTTGCTATGTTAGCAGTCAAACATCTTACACCAAAGAAACAAATAAAAAGGAAATAAATTATTTCAAATTTTAAATCACTATATTCTTCAGTATACATAGGATCTTTCTCACTGATTTAGTTTTAATGATTCTAGCTATAGCAAGCCTCACTAATTCCAAGTCTGAAGTAACCAGTAACCAACTCCTAAGGGTTTATTAAGATTGTAATATGGGGTTGCAAGAAATTTTCATTTCTACAAATCCAGAAGAAATAATACATTTGTAGAGGATAAGATAACCCAAGCTAAATTTTTTAAAAAGCTTTCTTTTTTAGCAAAATTTGTAATGGGTCATCTCATTGTGCCATATTTGACTCTCTCATAGGAAAACATTCTTTGAATCATTTTCAAAATACTAGGTTCATGATAATTTTACAAAATATACAAGGAAATGCTAGTTATAAAAAAGGTTGTTAAATACTACTGTTTCCCAAATCTCAAATTTTGGTCAACAGAAGGCTAAAATTCTTTTCTCCATCATTTTGCAAACTTGACCCCTAATAACCCAGGTTGTGCCCTACAGCCAGATGAGGAACTGAGAAGGCAAATGGAGGGAAGCAACCCAGGCAGTGTCATCAGGGATCAGCAGGGGAGAATTGGGAGCATCCTAGGAGCAAAGCCACTGTCTTCAGTCAGTTCCATAAAAGGAAGAAGCTTATGGATGCAAAGGAAGTGACAGAATCACGGTCACCTGGTAATTTGGGAGATCACAGGCCAGATGCTCAGAAGAACGGGCAGGAGGCTGTGGCAAGTGTGAGTTGAAATGGAATTCTGTAGCCCCTCTCCTTCTATCTCCCCCTGCTGGAAATTCACTATTTATTTTCAGATTAACATTAAAGGCTCTTCAGTCATCAAAAGAACATGGACAGCAGTTAAGTGTGTTTCAAAGAGACTCTGTGTCCAGATTTCTGGAGGACAGTTACTGGCCCTGTCATCAAAGCAAACTCTACAATAGCCATAGCTTTAATAATGACAGTTTTTTAAAACATTAACTTCATACTGTGTGCCAGGCTCTGTGCCAAATGCTTTAAATGTCATGTCGCATCTTATACTCAAATACTATAATTTCCACTTTTACAGAAAAAGGTTCTGAAAAGCAGGGAATTGAAGTAATTTGCCTGAAGTCACACACTTTTAAGTGTAGACACCACCTTAGGAGGCTCTCAGTTCCTGTGTCACACTGCCCCCTGCAGGGAGGTTTAAAGATGAGCAAAATACAAACTGGATGTCATCAGACAGAGGGAACCAATATTTATCTAGTGTTTTCAATGTGCTAATCACTCACACACAATATCTCATTTAATTCTCAATTCCTGGGGGGGAGGCATAATATTTTCATGGGTGCACTCAAGAAAAATGAGATTCAGAAGACTAATGGTTGACCAACTAAACAGACAAAGTGAGATACCAAGCAAGGCATCATAAATTCATATTTAATGATGCTGCTGCCTCCGTAGCAAGTTGCTTCTAGTTTATCCTCCAAAAATTATTTCCCTATATTAAATATCAAGAAATACCTGGCCTTTTCAGTTGCTTGGAAACCCAGTATAAGTTAATTTTGTGACATGGGAACTAAAAGTATCAATATGATACTGGCTCATATGCTCGGATACACAATGTCCCCTGTGTTTTTCATTGATCTGATTATATCCGTAATATGGTGCATATGTGACAGCTATACTTAAGATACATGTCAGTCACTGTAGTCTACAAGTGCAATGGCAAGGGTCATGTCTTTTAAGTTGTATTCTGAAAACCTCCTCTTTGGTTTAAGGTAAGAGGAAGTATCCTCTCTTGGGCATGGCAGGTAGGTGTGAGAACAGGGAGAAATAGACACATTCATAGCGTTCTTCAATGAAATCCTCACCACCAGCTTCTTGCTCCTTGCAATGAACTCATTGTCTTTCTTGTAACACTTTCTTGTAAGACTCCTTATCTTTCTTATTGACTGGCAGCAGGTGGTGAGCTAATGCATAACGGCATGTGTTATTGCATGTCTCTCTAGGATGTGAGAGGGGCTTCCAGGGATGTTCATGAAAGGTATGTACTACATGAATAACTCCAGGATATACTGTCCACGTGGATCATGGCATGAATGGTGCCCATCACAACTGTGCCACTCAGCAATATTTTAGTACATTTTTCATTTTCTGTCTATGGGACTTCTGTGGGAAGTTAAAGAGCAAAAGCCTGCTTTGGATATTTCTGGATATGACATTCAGAAGTAAACAAAAAAAGAAAAAAGAGCTGCCTTTAAAAATTCAATATCAAGCACTGTATAAGTTTATTAAAATGGTAAACAGTCTGGAAACCATTTCATAGGAGAAACTGTTGATGTAACTGGTGGTCTCAACAATAAACATGATGAGACTAAGAAAGCATCAGGGTCATTTGAAAAGATTTTACTTAGAAGTGGGAAGAGACTGAGGAGATAATTAGGAGGCATTATGAGATAATTTTTGATTCATAAAAAGAAAGACCTTTCCAGAACTAAACAACAGTTGGAAACTATCACAACAATCCTTTGAGAACAGGCACACTTTATATACAAGTCCAAAAAATGTGATGGACAGTATTTACAGTAGGGAGACTCTATCTCTAGAAGTGATCAACAAAGGGAATCTGAAATGTTCTAAAGGAGATTCTTTCATAGACTGATATCAAATTAAATGGATTATAAGGTACTTGCAGGAAACCGACTCTGTGTTTGGGTGGTGGAAGTGAAACTATGGGATCCTCAGTGAACTTCATCAGTCCTGGAGGAAGGAACTCCATTCACCTCCCTCCTGGAAGGGGGTTATATAAGATGTTTGATCCAACTCTTACATTGCACAGTTCAAAGGCTCTGCCAGATCTTAGGCAGTTAAGCACAAAGACTGTATTTTAGTAAAGTACTGGTTTTATTTTTTTATACCTCATAATTTAAGAAGGGAGTGGGAACAAGATAAAGAACCTAATACTACTGCATGTGTTAATGAGCTCTATGACCTCAACTATGAGAGAAGTATATGATCTGAAAGGTTTTTCTTCTTCATTATGGTCTTAAATTAGGAATAGAAAATCCAAAAAGAAAGAAAAGCATGAGTCTCGAGAATAGCAATCATGACTTGTCCCCAAATTGGCTGTTCCTAGGCTCAGCTGTTTACTGCCTTGTAAAAAAAGCAACAAAAAAATGTCTTCTAGACCTCACATATTTTCTCATTTTTCCAAAGAAATTGAAAAGACAAGTAGTTTGGGTGGAATTTTCTAATTTTTAGAACACTGTGAAGGGCAAACAAACAGAAAAATACCTTGGTTAGAGCTCTGTCCACTGGTTTCTAGTTTATGAGTGCAGACTAGGATTCTACTGATCTGGGAAGAAAAGTTTGGCCTTCTGAGAAGGATGGGGAGGTGGTCATGCATACCTTTATGTCCCCAGGTGGGCACCTGCAGGTATCTAAGTATCTATGTGGCAGTGAAAGACTCAGAAAAGTAGGTATTATATTGGTGGGAAGACCTAAAGAAAGTTAGTTAGGATGACCTTCCCCATATAAGATGGCTCTTCAGGGTTCTCAACACCAGAGGCCCTCTTGAGCTTCTGGGAGATCCGCTCTCAAGTGAAAAGCCCAAATTTCAGAAGACCACTGGATTCTCAGGCAGTACCATCCCCTGATGGTAGGAAACAGATTTTCCCCACAGAGTCCATGAAGACTCTTAGAGCCAACTCTGGATTGAAAACCACTCATAGGAAGAAACAGAGACCCAAGGAAGTGTAATTTTCTGCTTTAGACTGGGAAAAAAGTCATATTTACAATGTAATTTCAAGTGTCTGTCCCTGACAAAGCTATAACCCTTCAGTACATAAGACTTTTGACACTAACTCTGTTTCCAGATGTAATCCCTGACAGTGAGTTTATAAGAATTTTAATACAAATTTAATTACACGACAGAGTACTAGAAGCACCAAAAAAGTGACAAGCACAGGATAATTCTGCTTCTGTGTGGTAAATGTTTTTAAAAAGAACAAACAGTAAAAGAATAGGGTTGGTATATGTTTAGATTTTAAAGGCAAAGAATGTACTATATAGATGTCATAATCATCTATTTTAGAACCCTGTGTGTCCCCTAAAGTTATAGACAAGTCAAAGAAAAAGAGTCTACAGTTTTCTGAAGAGAAAACAAATGTGACAAGCCACACTGGGGGTTTTACATTTTTTTTCCTACTTTGCTAAATCTAGATGCACTCAGCTATTCAACAAGGAGAGACAGCCACATGACAGTATGACTGTCCAAGTCAGGACAGATGGTGCCCAGCCTCCACACACAAATGGGTGTCAAGCAAGGTCATCAACAGGCGCTATGCCATCAGGCTTCTCTTATGCAGGAATGTTCAATGATGCAACAAGAACTGTGAACACCTGGGTGAGAGTGTGCCATGCTCCCCACAGCTGTTTGGATACATCACATTGCTGGCCTCTACTAATGTCTTTGGGGGCAGATCAGGCCTCAGTGACTGCGTGCTAATGACTATGAACTGGAGGTTCATACACTGGAGGCTATATATCTGGTTGTCAATCATTTCTCAAATTTGAGACCACTGCACAGACTGACAATTAGCCTGAATAAAACTAAGGTGATGTTTTTAGTTGCCCCAGGCAAATCAGGCAAGCAACCAAAAATTACCATGAGTTAAAAGCTCTATCCAATTCCCACTGCCTGTGTAGTGTGCTATCTAATGACAGGTCCTCTACTTCACTCTTCTGTGGTTCTTTGAGCAACCACCAGTCATGGAGCTCATTACTGGAACAAAGAGTAACAACCTATATTAATAAATCCAGTTTATTTGGGGGAAATTGACAGCCAGCATATGTGGTGAGGAAGCATCTGATTCTAGATAAATGCCAAAGTGCAAGACTACACTGCTGTCCACTCTGCTTTGTGGACATGGGACTTAATTCATTACCACTACCTCCTGGAAGAAAATTAATTCTACTCTGGGCAAAACATCAAATGGCAGTACTGGTAACCTTGTTAAGGATGGAACTACTTATCAACAATTGACATAATATTTGACCAGCCTTTTTAGTAACTGGAAATAGTGAAGCTAATAAGGAAGCTTTACAGAAGTGCTCAAGAAATCTATATAAGCTGTAATCCTTTACCTAGGTTTCTAATATCCAAATAACGTTTGTCTGATTCTCATCCAAACTTCTTCATTTGGGGGAGGATGAAAAATTTAATTTCCTACACTACTTGGTTTCTTTTACCAAGCAATACTTCAAATATAATCTATTTGAAAGCTAAAGGGGAATAAAAGAAAATGTTAGGATGGAATTAAGGACATGCATAGCTGTTAGGTTCACTTTCTTCAACTTAAACTGAATAAAATCTTAGAGCATACTTTCTGTCTTTCACTATTTTATTTTCTTCTCTTTTTCATCCAGCCCATGTGAAGTTCATTAATAATAGTAATCTTGACTCCAATAAACTCCAAAGTGTATACATGCAAAACAGTAAATTTTGCCAGCCCAAGTCCAGTTATGTCTTGAATGGAAATACAAACCACAAACAACTTAGAGTTCTGTTTATAGATTGAAATCAGTAACCTTAGAAAACTGATGAGTAGTATGATCTGGTATAAAGTCTAATTTTAATTCATTCAGTGAATGTTTACTAACCTTACCTACGGCAAGGCTATTCCTATTGTCTCAAAGTACACCTTGCAAAACTAGTTTTACCCTGCAATAGAAGAAATTTTGACTTAAAAATAGTCTTATTTACCCACCTGTAATCTAGTTATGATGGTACATTCTTTAATATTGTCAAAAGAAAGTTTTCACCAGGAAAATTTGGGGGCAAACATATCCAGAGCCTCCTTAGAAGCACTAATTCCAACTCTCTATTACCACAAAGCATCTGGAAGCTGAAAACTACCAGTTCTTGTAAGTCTCAGCGCTCATTGAGGTCCTTCAGTGTTTATGGCTGGGAAGTAATAGCTATCATTTCTATGTCTCAGAGACATTTACTGGGGGTACTGTGACAGGGCCAAGAAAGAAAGAGATGTGGGGAGGTGGGAGCCATGGTGGCACTTTGTTGACCTTAGAGAGACTCACCCACTGGGAGATAATTGTTCATCATTTTTATGTAAAGTGCCTTGGTCTACTCTTGCTACATGATAGATGCTCAGTAGAGTCCCTTCACTTTTTTCTTCTGCAAGATAAATATGAAACTTGTCAGAATCAAAATGGAGTTGTTTAAACCCTATCATAACCAAGTAAATAAGCCTGGAAAGTTATAAAGGAAGGGTTCTTTTAACCTTCTTGGTAGTTGCCATATAGTAACTACCACAAAAGATTCTCCCAGAACAACAAGCCTACACAGAGGCCACCACAACTTTATATCCAAAGTACTTGTCCAAAGACATCTGCCCAGCAATTGTTCAACCTCAGACTGAGGCCTCTCTTGTTATTCATCATTACGGCTAAGGATTATTGTCTCACGTTATCTGCTATAGTCTTCTGTTCTGTCTTTAAAAGCTTTCCCTTGCCTCAACCTCTGAATATGCCCATAGTTTACTTTGATACTTGCATTCCTATCAAATTCCTATTTGCTGCTCCAAAATAAATTCCAGTATTCTTTGGAGAATCTCTGTTTTTTAAGTTGACACCTCTAATACTACTTTATGCTAATATAGCATTTTCAAGAGCATGAGGTGTGTTTACATGTGTTATCGTATTTGATCTTCACAACACCCTTTGTGGAAGGGTTTTTTTTTTTTTTTTTTGGTGCTTGAAAATAGACAATCTGTGAGCACAGATATAGATAGCCCTAGGCCGCACAGCAAGTATATATTTGAGTATGTGGGAACTTGGATCTTAGGATTCTAAGAGTCTCTTTTTCCCTTACTATTCTGAGTAACATGTACCTGATCACTATCTTTCTTGTCTAAAAAATTATCTTTACTGGAGATATTCACACCTTCAAAGAATATTTATCATTTCCAGGATGTTCATTTTTTGTTTCTTTCCCTGGTTCTCAGTTTGTATAAGTGTCACATGTCTCATGTTCACAGGTCCACAATTAAACATTCTTTATGCAGAATTTGAGCTCTTCAAATTTAAAGAGACCCTACAAAGGAGACACATTTTTTTCTGGGCCTTACTTTTTCTTTGAGTGTTCTGGCTCAAATACCAAATACAATTTGTATTTTGCTGTGCAGTAGAAAGAAACAGTTGTGTGGCTACCACCTTATCATGCCATGACCATTCTGAGGTGTTGGTTCTGAGTTTCTAACTTGATGCCTTATCTTGAATTTTCATTTCACTCTGATCACTTTTTTTAAAATTTGAAGTCTTCCTTTTACTTTGGCAATTTCATTTGGAGCACTACATTTGAAAGAAAATGTTCATAGAAAAACTGAAGGTTAAATCAGCTTTATTCTGTAAACAGTGTCTAAATTATCATCTCCTTCCCATAACAGCCCAATTAATGTTATAGCAAAACTGAAAAGCCAGAAAGCAAGATAAAAGCATAGAGCTAGTGCGACACCTGCTGGTAAGAAATAAACTGCATTTTGTTGACAGGAGCAAAAGCAAATTCAGACAATGGCACTCTTGGATAGATTTTTACCCTTTTAAACCTGTCTCTTGTGAATACCTGTGTGACTCAGATTCTGTGACAGGAGCTTACATGACTGATATTGGAAGGTACACTCCTCATATTCAAGAATCTCCCAGGCCCTTAGGGAAGAAATACTTCCATCTACACACCCCTCTCTTAAGAAGAGGTTTACAATCAAGTACGTCAGGCATAAGACGCTATAAGACCCCCAGAGATGACTTCATCTCTTGAATCAGGGACAACCTCACAGAGGAGATGATGCTGAAGTCCTAATGGATCAGTAGGTTTTATGAGGGGGAAAAAGGTAGGAAGTAGGGCGTGCCTAGGGGAAGGTGCGGTACTTTGGAAACCTAAGGAATAGTGTGTGCCTAAGATAGAGGCCCATAGTGTGTTTACTGACCAGAAGTGATTTCAAGTTCTATGTTTTAGACTACAGAGAGACCAATTAGAAGATGTTAGCACGACAGTGATGTGATTGGATTTTCACATTGGAGAATTCACCCTGACTACAGTGTGAAGGAAGGGAGGGAGAAAAGAAGCTGCTGAGAATCCTTGAAGAGGTAAGTAGCTGAGGTAGGGCAGACAATGCACAGTTGTACCAAGAAGAAAATTTTTTAGGGAACAGCATCAATCCATATTAGAGCATGTTTGGATATGGACTCTGAGAAAGATGAAGGATTTTCAAAAGATACTTAGTACTTTTCTGGTTACAAATAAAAGGAACATTTCTTTAAATAAAGAGATAGTCCAGCTTTTTATTGTGGATATCTTTCTTTTATTTTTTTTTTTTTGAATGTGGTTTTAGGAATGAGTCACATCATATGAAAACATAATTGCTCCACAAATTCAAGCACACAATTTTATAAACTAAATTTGGAGACTTCCAAAAAGTATTGATCTCACCTGAAAACATTCAATGAGTACAATTTAAAAACAAGAGTCAAGAGACACCAATCTGTACCAATAGAGCCTGAGTACTTCAGTAAACACACCCAAGATCCTTGGGAAATTTGAATCAATGTAAGTGGTTTTTTAAAGGAAGATTTATATTTTTAAACGACCAGCTATAATTAAAAGTTGAGAAATTAAACATAATGAAAAAGAGACCATGGTTTCACTTGGCATGAAAATAACTCCAAAGAATACATTTTGCCAATTGAGTATCAGGCAAGAGCATGTACTTGTATTCATTCATTCAACAATTATTTTTTGAGTGTTTGCATGTAGAAACAACCATAAAAGATAAAATATTGGAAAGAACATAAGTCCCTTACATTCTGGGAACAGACAGTCTCATTTATTAAAGTTTGTATCTCACATATATGTGTATGTACAAGATATACACATACCTATGTACGTATGTGTATCACCCCACTTTAACAATAGTCTCCACCCATGATGTGTGAGGAAGTATTCTAGAAATAACAACTGAAAATATTTATTAAGTTTAACCTGTGACAGCTGAATAGTGGGAAGAGATTATATAATTCAAGTCATTTTCATATAAAACCATACTTTCAGCTTTAAAGTACAATGTTATGTATTTAACCCTCTATATCCTCTATATCATCCTATCTTGCAATAAAATACCACTTTGTTAGCAGGTACATTAAAATATAACATAGAAACTTTAAAAAAGAAAATCAAGTTACTTAAATCGACAACCTAAAACTATAAACACTACACACACACACACACACACACATTCCTGCAGGAACTGTGTACGAAGATAAGTGGAACCGTATCAAAGTTCCACTTAATACATTATATGCTTCCACAAGAATAATCATTATAAACAGTGTTCTTTAAAAAAACAAAAGGTTTTCATGTTATTTAATACATTAAAAAAGCACTAATGAATGAAAATTCAAACATAAAATGACTCAATGTTGCCATCTAATATGGTTAAAACTATCACCTGGTGACACATATCCAACAATAACTAAACAGAAAAGCTGAATTATTTTTACTTGCCAATAAATTTAGTAAGAAGGTGAAAATCACATTTATTATGAAGTCTGTTTTTGAATAATCTGCTTAATATCTACACGTATTTCAAAGGCTAATTTAAATGCCATCATGTGGTTTTTTTTTCCTACTTTGGAATTTTACATTAATGTAAACAAATTTTAAGAATTGAGAAAAAGAAAACAATATAAAATTAAGCTTTTTACAAGAACCATTTTTTGACTACATAATTTCTGAGTGCTGACCACACCCTAATATACAAAATAATGAGCATGGTGAGAGATATATAAGCAAGCAATATTGCCAAATGTTCAAGGTGTTTTGGTTTCATCTCAAGCCTGCAAGGGGGTAATTGTCCATAACTGGCCTTCCTACAAGCTTTGACACACTTTACATGCAGCCAACTGGATTAAAATACAGATATGCTAGTTTCCCTTTGATGTTAAAAAATAAATCTACTTTAAATGTATTTTAATCTTTTGATATAGGTAACCATCATTGGGAATATGGTTTAGTATTAAGTTGTGATTCATATAGCTATACAATTTCACTTCTGGTCTTTCAGAAATGTACTGTTTTGACTAAGATCATACAGATATATTTCTTTAAGCATTAGAGACATGGTATATTTCACTTTAAAATACATTAAATGTTGAATTAATAAGCGGATGAATGACATCAGCTTAATAAGTGAATTGAGCTAAACTATAACATTTTTTTTCTAAGCACAAGGTTGCACCAAAAACAGTACCATCACTGACTGGATTATCTCAATGGCTTCCTATGTGGCCTCCTGTTGTCTGCTCGCTACATAGTAGCTAGAGTGGTCTTGCTCCAGTTCAAATGAGATCGTGTGATTGCCTGATACTCTCTAGTGGCTGTCAGTATTGAATAGTGAGTGGATTGCCAGTGAATTGACCTCAGTATCAACCAGAGCTTCTTTCTAGTCTACTTCCTGTACAGCATAAGCTGGACAGACAAGTTATACAATAAAATTACCTTTTCCTATTTTCAGGCACTTAAGTCAGATTTCAAAAACAAAGGTAAGTATGGCTGCCTTCTTGCCATTTGAACATTGCTGCAGAGTGGTAAAGATATTGAGTTTTCTTTCCTGCATTGGTAATTTGATGTCTGGTAACTAACCCTTGGGTGGGAGGAAATGGATGTGGTATTGCTGGTGGTTTGCTAATCTTTGTATATTTATTTCTTGTTTTTTTGTTTTGTTTTGGCGAGACTGGGGTTTGAACTCAGGGCTTCACGTTTGCAAAGTAGATTCTCTACTGCTGGAGTCATGCCTCCAGTCCATTTTTTTTCTGGTTATTTTGGAGACAGGGTCTTGAGAACTATTTGCCCAGGCTGACCTTGAACTGTGTGTGATCCTTCTGATCTCAGCCTCCCAACTAGCTAGGATTACAAGCGTGAGCCCCTGGGAGCTAGCTATTTCTTGTTCTTTTATATTTGTTTTGATTTTTGTTTTTGTTTGGTGGGTTGGTTGGGAGTTTTGAGACAGGGTTTTGCTTTGTAGCCCTGGCTGGCTTCAAGCTTGTGATCCTGCTGTCTCTACCTCCTGAGTGCTGGGATTAAAAGCTTGCGTCACCTTGCCCCTAAAGGAGTCCCCTACCTCCCCACCATCCATACAGGAAAGAGATAGCATCTACCCTTGGGAGTTGACTTTAAAGGCTTGCTGTACAAGTCGTTCCTTGAAACTTGACCTAGACTCCATCCCTCCATTTGTCCTAGTGAACTTTAAGCACTTTTTCTGTATAAACCACTTACTGCTTGATATAACAGAATGTTCTTATTTCCATATACAAATGCTAATGGGCACACTTTCTATCCCATCTAACACAGACTGAAATTCAAGGTGTCTCCATTTGTGTACAAGGTTCCTTGCTTCCTCATTAATGTCATCTCTCATTCTACCTCAGTCACACAAGCTCTCTTCTTGAAAAACATCAAGTGTACTCCTGCCGCAGGGCCTTTTGCACTTGCTATTTCTCTGCCTGGAAAGCTCTTCTGCAGATATCCACCCACACGATTCACTCCTTCTTTCCTTTAGGTCTTCTATTCAAATATCACCCTCTTGGGGATGGGGGCTTTCCTGAACATGATTCCTAAAATAGCAGTTGCTCTCAACACGCTTGCCCCTTCCTCTGATGTTTCTGTAAAGCTCTTATCATTTGCCATACCTGTCTGTGTGCCAATTGTCCATCTCTCTCACTGAAATACAAATTCTACAAAACCAGACTTGGTCACAGATGTATAATAATGCCTGGCTCACAGTAGTTGTTTAACAAATACTTGTTAAATAAGTAATATTTATTTGAAGAACATATGAAAGATTTTAGTCAGCTTAGGAAACTAGAGGTTTTCACAATTTACCAACCCTTTACTGTGTGGTCAGATCCTATTCTCTGTATGAGACAAAATTTCCACAGACCTATCCCCAAGTAAACAGAGCAGTGGAGGTCAGGCAAGTAACCTGAATTATCATCTTTTTATTCATACAACATCCATTTTTTGAACACTTAATAGAAGAAAGGTAAGATTTTCTATGTACCAAACATTGTGCAAAGTCTAATACATTTTCCATAGCAATGGAATAAGTGTCTATTAGCCTTGATTTACAATCAAGGAACCTGAGTCTTTCCTGTGGCCCAGCATTACCATGCTTTGGAACGATAAAGACTATACCTTAATTCTATCTGACTCTCTGCTATTATGGTACTTAATAGGAATATAGACAAAAGCTGTCTAACCATTAGGTCAGAGAAGTAACCTTTATGGTAAACCTTCAAAAGGAATATATTAGAATTATGCAAAGAATAGAAGGTAAGGCCTGTAGGCCTGAACAAGTAGCATGCATGATTTATTGTGATACTATAATTTCCATGGAGGAACACACAAATTTTCTGCCTTTGTTTTTATTAATGAATCTGATTAAATTTTGGCATTCTCAAATTGCTACTAAGATATAACAAGGAATACAAACGCACACATATGCACACACACAACACTATAAACAATAACAACATCGATTAACGTGATAGAACTCAATATGCAATATAAACAATCAGCATGAAAGAATTATGTATAAACACAAGATTGCTGAAGACCTAGTATTCCAAATTTTGAGAAAAGAGATATGATTGCCTATAAACAACATTTTCCATTTACAGTATATAATTAAATAACTTATGTGACAATTAATTTACATGCCAATTAAATGGAATTGCAAGCTTTAATGTAACAAGTTAAAACAAGTGGAAGTTATTAGTGAAGCACATCAATTGCTTTATTTTCCCACTAAGTTGAATTGACATTTTAAAAATTAATACTGACCTATGTTATGTCCTTTCAGTATTTAGAATATAAGTTTGAATTAGGCTGTTAAGTTTTAAAGGTAAAAAATGGAATAAGGTTACAAAATATGGATTCTTTTTTGTTCCACCCAAACAAAATAATAAATGAAAATAAATGTTTTAATGGGTTAGTTTTACTTTATTTTATAATTTCATTTTTCTCTTAGTCATTGAAAATGAGGTTTCCTTTGAAGCAAAATGGCAGGTACACAAAGTCATACTTGATTCAATGTCAAATGTCAAATTTCTATTTTACAGTTATTGTAAAAATCTATCTGTATACCTAACTGTGTTTTTCTGTGATACAATTTAAATTTCTAAATATTTCTAAACACAAATGTTTGTATACATACACACACATTTATGTTAAGTCAAGAGAGAATTTTACTGTTAGGAAAACCTAACCCATCCTTATAATTTCCACTCATAAAACATTTGAGTGTCTATCTTCTAGCAACATTCTAGCTCTTAACCTGCAAGTTGCTTAAGTTCTAAAAGGCTAAAGACTGGGAGTATTGCTCAGTAGTAGAGAATATGCCTAGCATGTGTGAGACCCTGGGTTCAATCCACAGCAATCCACACACACATTAAAAAATAAGCACAACATGAAAATATTCATGCCTCCTAATTAGCAAATGCTTGTCATAGTAAACTTCAGCCATTCCATTTTCTTTCCTTTTGTGTGGTTTATACCAATTTGCTTTCACACGTTTGGAGTGACATCTAATGAAGAAGGCTATTCCAACATTCCATTTACTTTCCAAGGAGGAAAATGTCTTGCTCATCTTCTAAATACTGCAACAAAGGTATATGTAGATCATCTTATTTATAATTTCATTTTTTCTCTTAGTCATTGAAAATGAGTTTTTCTTTGAAGCAAGATGGCAGATACACAAATCATACTTGATTCTATTATTCCAGTAATTCTAGTGTCTGATTCAGGGCGAAAATTCTTCAAGTATTTCTGGTGGGGGGCGAAGGCAAGGTTATCAGGACCAGGTCAACTTTCCCTGGCCATGCAACTCCTAAGTCTTTCAAAAACCAGACCATATAAAACTGAAGGAAGACTGAGAAATATCAGGTAGCTGGAAGGCCAGGAAGAAAAGGAAACAACTGAAGATTAGCTGATAATCACAGCCACTCTTGGTAACTCTTAAGTCTTCCTTATTTTTTTCTTTTATTATTGTGATGGGTAGGGGTACATTGTGGCATTTACACAAATTCTTAAAATGTATCAAATACATCATATAGTCAACCATTCTCCTTTACCCTCCCCTCCCCTGATTCCTGGAGTAGTTTCAACAGGTAACATTTTTGCATTTACATACATGTGTACACATTTTATTGTACTGTATTCACCCCCTACCCAACAACTCCCTTTCCCCAACAGTTCCCCTCCTCCCACTGATATCAGCCCTCTCCCCCAACCCCCAGGAGGACTTGTTCCACCCTCCTGTTCTCTGATTTATAGGAGAAAAAGAGAGAAAAGATAAAATGAAAAACATGACATTTTAGCTTGAGATAAAGATAGCTACATAGGAAGTGTATTTCTGATATTTCCATGTATTGTAACCCCAATTAGTTTATCTCCTCTAATTTTCTTCATTCTACTTAGTCCATTTCTTACGGTAGTTTGAGTCAGTTTAAGATTTCTATTTCATTCTTGTATAGTGAGTATATCAACCCTATTCAAGTTCTTAGTTTCCCTATCCCTTAATGTGACCAGTGTTTCATAATATCGCTACATTTGTGTTAGGTCTGTATTCCACAAATGAGAGAGAACATGCAGCTTTGGGCCTTCTGAGCCTGGCTGACTTCACTTAAGATGATGCTCTCCAGTTCCATTCATTTATCTGCAAATGACAAAATTTCTTTCTTCTTCATGGCTGAGTAAAATTCCATTGTGTATAAATAACACATTTTCGTAATCCATTCATTAATAGTGGGGCATCTTGGCTGTTTCCATAGCTTGGATATTGTGAATAGTGTTGCAATAAACATGGGTACTTTTGTTGTAAGCTGCTAAGTCTTCATTGTTAGCCTCAATTACTATACTGTAACTTGATGTTCCCTGGGGCCATCTTCATATAGGATTCTTTGTCTTTCTGTAAAATGCCCCCAGACACTGAGATGTAGAGTAATTCTCTACTTTCTTTTTTTTTTAACCTGTGTAAATTAATTGTACAGGGGGATTACATTGTGATAGTTACCATACATGTATGTAATGTAATTTGATCACATTTTTTCTCATTTATATAGAGTAACTCTCTACTTCACTGTTAACAGTGGTAGTTGGTTCTCTACTCTTGAGTTGCAACTTAGATGAACCAAAAGTTTCTGTAACAGATATATAGACTTATTCTATAAATAAGCCAAATCTTCACCATTGCAAGCCAATTTGTTGCTGCATATTTAATTCTTAGAATAAAGTGCAGCAGATTTTAAAAAAGAAGAAAGGAAGAAAAAGAAGAAGGAAGAAGAAAGAACAGCTTTCATTTTGTACATTCTAGTCTGGTCTGGAGACTTGGGTGAGGGAAGAATTGAGAACACTGCCAGGTTTGTCTAACTATACAACAGCTACCTTCATCCACTGAAATAGAAAATAAAGGAGGAGGAAAGGTTTTGGTTTTTTTTTCCTTTTTCTTTTATTATTCATATGTGCATACAAGGCTTGGTTCATTTCTCCCCCCTGCCCCCACCCCCTCCCTTACCACCCACTCCTCCCCCTTCTTCTCCCCCCCCCTCAATACCCAGCAGAAACTATTTTGCCCTTATTTCTAATTTTGTTGTAGAGAGAGTATAAGCAATAATAGGAAGGAACAGGGTTTTTGCTGGTTGAGATAAGGATAGCTATACGGGGTGTTGACTCACATTGATTTCCTGTGCGTGGGTGTTACCTTCTAGGTTAATTCTTCTTGAACTAACCTTTTCTCTAGTACCTGTTCCCCTTTTCCTATTGGCCTCAGTTGCTTTAAGGTATCTGCTTTAGTTTCTCTGTGTTGAGGGCAACAAATGCTAGCTAATTTTTTAGGTGTCTTACGTATCCTCACCCCTCCTTTGTGTGCTCTCGCTTTTATCATGTGCTCATAGTCCAATCCCCTTGTTGTGTCTGCCCTTGATCTATTGTCCACATATGAGGGAGAACATACGATTTTTGGTCTTTTGGGCCAGGCTAACCTCACTCAGAATGATGTTCTCCAATTCCATCGATTTACCAGCGAATAACATTTCGTTCTTCTTCATGGCTGCATAGAATTCCATTGTATATAAAGACCACATTTTCTTAATCCATTCGTCAGTGGTGGGGCATCTTGGCTGTTTCCATAACTTGGCTATTGTGAATAGTGCTGCAATAAACATGGGTGTGCAGGTGCCTCTGGAGTAACAATCTTTTGGGTATATCCCCAAGAGTGGTATTACTGGATCAAATGGTAGATTGATGTCTAGCTTTTTAAGTAGCCTCCAAATTTTTTTCCAGAGTGGTTGTACTAGCCTACATTCCCAACAACAGTGTAAGAGGGTTCCTTTTTCCCCACATCCTCGCCAACACCTGTTGTTGGTGGTGTTGCTGATGATGGCTATTCTAACAGGGGTGAGGTGGAATCTTAGCGTGGTTTTAATTTGCATTTCCTTTATTGCTAGAGATGGTGAGCATTTTTTCATGTGTTTTCTGGCCATTTGAATTTCTTCTTTTGAGAAAGTTCTGTTTAGTTCACTTGCCCATTTCTTTATTGGTTCATTAGTTTTGGGAGAATTAATTTTTTAAGTTCCCTATATATTCTGGTTATCAGTCCTTTGTCTGATGTATAGTTGGCAAATATTTTCTCTCACTCTGTGGGTGTTCTCTTCAGTTTAGAAACCATTTCTTTTGATGAACAGAAGCATTTTAGCTTTATGAGGTCCCATTTATCTATGCTATCTCTTAGTTGCTGTGCTGCTGGGGTTTCATTGAGAAAGTTCTTACCTATACCTACTAACTCCAGAGTATTTCCTACTCTTTCCTGTATCAACTTAAGAGTTTGGGGTCTGATATTAAGATCCTTGATCCATTTTGAGTTAATCTTGGTATAGGGTGATATACATGGATCTAGTTTCAGTTTTTTGCAGACTGCTAACCAGTTTTCCCAACAGTTTTTGTTGAAGAGGCTGCTATTTCTCCATCGTATATTTTTAGCTCCTTTGTCAAAGATAAGTTGCTTATAGTTGTGTGGCTTCATATCTGGGTCCTCTATTCTGTTCCACTGGTCTTCCTGTCTGTTTTTGTGCCAGTACCATGCTGTTTTTATTGTTATTGCCTTGTAATATAGTTTGAAGTCAGGTATTGTGATACCTCTGGCATTGTTCTTTTGACTGAGTATTGCCTTGGCTATTCATGGCCTCTTGTGTTTCCATATAAATTTCACAGTAGATTTTTCAATCTCTTTAATGAATGTCATGGGAATTTTGATGGGAATTGCATTAAACATGTAGATTACTTTTGGGAGTATCGACATTTTTACTATGTTGATTCTACCAATCCATGAGCATGGGAGATCTCTCCACTTTCTATAGTCTTCCTCAATCTCTTTCTTCAGAAGTGTATAGTTTTCCTTGTAGAGGTCTGTCACATCTTTTGTTAGGTTTACACCTAGGTATTTGATTTTTTTGAGGCTATTGTAAATGGAATTGTTTTCATACATTCTTTTTCCGTTTGCTCATTGTTAGTGTATAGAAATGCTAATGATTTTTCTATGTTGATTTTATATCCTGCTACCTTGCTATAGCTATTGATGATGTCTAGAAGCTTCTGAATAGAGTTTTTTGGGTCTTTAAGGTATAGGATCATGTCGTCTGCAAATAGGGATATTTTGACAGTTTCTTTACCTATTTGTATTCCTTTTATTCCTTCTTCTTCCCTAATTGCTCTGGCTAGGAATTCCAGTACTATGTTGAATAGGAGTGGAGATAGTGGGCATCCTTGTCTGGTTCCTGATTTTAGAGGGAATGCTTTCAGTTTTTCTCTGTTAAGTATAATGCTGGCTGTAGTTTTGTCATATATAACTTTTATAATGTTGAGGAACTTTCCTTCTATTCCTAGTTTTCTTAGAGCTTTTATCATGAAATGATGTTGGATCTTATCAAAGGCTTTTTCTGCATCTATTGAGATGATCAAGTGGTTTTTGTCTTTGCTTCTGTTAATGTGGTTTATTACGTTTATTGATTTTCATATGTTGAACCACCCCTGCATCCCTGGGATGAAGCCTACTTGGTCGTGGTGAATAATCTTTTTGATGTGTTGCTGAATTTGGTTTGCCATTATTTTATTGAGGATTTTTGCATCAATGTTCATTAAGGAGATTGGCCTACAGTTCTCCTTTTTGGAGGTGTCTTTGCCTGGTTTGGGGATAAGTGTAATACTGGCTTCATAAAATGTGTTTGGCAGTTTTCCTTCCCTTTCTATTTCATGGAGCAGTTTAAGGAAGGTTGGTATCAGTTCTTCTTTAAAGGTCTGATAGAATTCAGCAGAGAATCCATCAGGTCCTGGACTTTTCTTTTTGGGGAGACTCTTGATTGCTGCTTCAATTTCATTTTGTGTTATAGGTCTATTCAGGTGATTAATTTCCTCTTGGTTCAGTTTTGGATGGTCATATGTATCCAGAAATCTGTCCATTTCTTTTAGATTTTCAAATTTATTTGAATATACGTTCTCAAAGTAGTCTCTGATGATTTCCTGGACTTCCATGGTGTTTGTTGTTATCTCCCCTTTTGCATTCCTAATTCTACTAATTTGGGTTTTTTCTCTCCTCATTTTAGTCAGGTTTGCCAGGGGTCTATCGATCTTGTTTATTTTTTCAAAGAACCAACTTTTTGTTTCATTAATTCTTTGTATGGTTTTTTTGGTTTCTATTTCGTTGATTTCAGCTCTTATTTTTATTATTTCTCTCCTTCTATTTGTTTTGAGATTTGCTTGTTCTTGTTTTTCTAGGAGTTTGAGATGTACCATTAGGTCATTGATTTGGGATCTTTCAGTCTTTTTAATATATGCACTCATGGCTATAAACTTTCCTCTCAAGACTGCCTTAGCTGTGTCCCATAGGTTCTGGTAGGTTGTGTTTTCATTTTCATTGACTTCTAGGAACTTTTTAATTTCCTCTTTTATTGCATCGATGACCCATTCTTCATTAAGTAATGAGTTATTTAGTTTCCAGCTGTTTGCTTGTTTTTTGTCTTTACTTTTGTTGTTGAGTTCTACTTTTACTGCATTGTGGTCAGATAGTATGCACAGTATTATTTCTATTTTCTTATATTTGCTGAGGCTTGCTTTGTGCCCTAGGATATGATCTATTTTGGAGAAGGTTCCATGGGCTGCTGAGAAGAATGTATATTGTGTAGAAGTTGGATGAAATGTTCTGTAGACATCTACTAGGTCTATTTGTTCTATTGCATATTTTAGATCTTGGATTTCTTTATTGATTTTTTGTTTGGATGACCTATCTATTGATGATAATGGCGTGTTAAAGTCTCCCACAACCACTGTGTTGGCATTTATATATGCTTTTAGGTCTTTCAGGGTATGTTTGATGAAATTGGGTGCGTTGACATTGGGTGCATTCAGATTGATGATTATTATTTCCTTTTGGTCTATTTCCCCTTTTATTAGTATGGAATGTCCTTCTTTATCTTATTTGATCAATGTAGGTTTGAAGTCTACTTTGTCAGAGATAAGTATTGCTACTCCTGCTTGTTTTCCGGGGCCATTGGCTTGGTAAATCTTCTTCCAGCCTTTCATCCTAAGCATGTGCTTATTTCTGTCGGTGAGATGAGTCTCCTGTAAGCAACAAATTGTTGGATCTTCTTTTTTAATCCATTTTGTCAAACGGTGTCTTTTGATGGGTGAATTAAGTCCATTAACATTAAGTGTTAGTACTGATAGGTATGTGGTGATTCCTGCCATTTAGTTGTCTTAGTTGTTTGAAGGCTTGATTGTGTGTACCTAACTTGATGTTACTCTCTACTATCTTGCTTTTTCTTTTCCTGTGGTTTGGTGCTGCCTGCCTTTTCATGGTTAAGTTGGGTGTCACTTTCTGTGTGCAGAATCCCTTGTAGAATCTTTTGTAATGGTGGCTTTGTGGTCACATATTGTTTTAGTTTCTGCTTATCATGGAAGACTTTTATTGCTCCATCTATTTTGAATGATAGCTTTGCTGGGTAGAGTATCCTGGGGTTGAAGTTATTTTCATTCAGTGCCCGGAAGATCTCACCCCACGCTCTTCTTGCTTTTAATGTTTCTGTTGAGAAGTCTGCTGTGATTTTGATGGGTTTACCTTTGTATGTTACTTGTTTTTTCTCTCTTGCAGCCTTCAATATTCTTTCCTTAGTTTCTGAACTTGTTGTTTTAATGATGATATGTCGTGGGGTAGTTCTATTTTGATCTGGTCTGTTTGGTGTCCTGGAGGCCTCTTGCATCTGTATGGGAATATCTTTCTCTATATTTGGGAAATTTTCCGTTATTATTTTGTTGAATATATTACGCATTCCCTTCGCTTGCACCTCTTCTCCTTCTTCGATGCCCATGATTCTCAAATTTGGTCTTTTGATGGAGTCAGTGAGTTCTTGCATTTTCTTTTCACAGGTCTTGAGTTGTTTAATTAATAGTTCTTCGGTTTTTCCTTTAATTACCATTTCATCTTCAAGTTCTGAGATTCTGTCTTCTCTTTGTTCTATTCTGCTGGATTGGCCTTCTGTTTTGTTTTGCAGTTCTGTTTCGTTCTTTTTTCTGAGGTTTTCCATATCCTGGGTGGCTTCCTCTTTGATATTGTCTATTTTTGTCCTGAGTTCATTTATCCGTTTATTCATTGTGTTCTCTCTTTCACTTTGGTGTTTACACAGTGCTTCTATGGTTTCCTTTATTTCTTCTTTTGCTTTTTCAAATTCTCTATTTTTGTTGTCTTGGAATTTCTTGAGTGTCTCCTGTACATTTTGTTTGACCCTATCCAGTATCATCTCTATAAAATTCTCATTGAGTACTTGTAGTATGTCTTCTTTTAAATTATTCTTGTGGGCTTCATTGGGTCCTTTGGCATAGTTTAACTTCATTTTGTTGGAGTCTGGATCTGAGTTTCTGTTCTCTTCATTCCCCTCTGGTTCCTGTACTAATTTTTTGCTGTGAGGAAACTGGTTTCCCTGTTTTTTCTGTCTTCCCGTCATTGTCGTTGGTGTTGTTACTGTCCCTGTACTATGTGCAATTAAGTATTTTCTAGCTTGTAATAATAACAATGGTAATATTTAGAATGGAAGGGTGAGCTGAGATGGAAAGCAAGAAGTTAAAGAAAAGGGGCAAACAAATACACAGACAAGAGGGAGAAAGCAGAACAAGGTATCAGACAAGAGAGTTTCAAAGGTATAAACAGGGAGTGTTAGCGTACTAATCGACAGTAAGCTGAACAGACATTAGAGAGACAGAGAGAGGATTGAAAATCAAAGGTAAAAAAAATAAAAAATAAGTAAATGAAAGAAATATCTATATATAAAAATGAATTAAAATAAAATGGAAAATAGAAAATTAAAAAAAAAAAACAAAAAACAAAAAACAAAAAACTTCCAAGTTTATATGCAATGCAGTTTCAGTCTTAATAATTTGGGTGTTGGCCTCAATCTCCAGTCCTGGAGTTGGTGCCTCAGATGTTGTTCTGTAGTTGTCTCATCAAAGGGGATGCATAAAGTAGAACAAAACTACACACTCACACACACACACACACACACACACACACACACACACACACAAAGCCCCACCAAGTGTCCCAAGTTCAAATGCAATACAGTTTCAGTAAGTTTTTCAGCTTGCAGGTGTAATTCAGTTGTTCTCTCATCAAAGGTAGGGAGAAAAAGAATAAAAAAGAGTCTGGAGACCGTTCTGAGAGTGGTATCTGCAACTGTGGCTTGCCTGCCTGCTGCTCTCAGCCTGCTGTAGCTGGCAGCATTATTTATGCAGATCTCAGGGGTGAACTTAGCACTCACCTGGTGTCCAGGCTTTGTTTGTTCAGAGTTCTCCTGTGCGGGAGCCTCTGCTACAAGCTTTCCCCTTTCCAAGCACTGGGAAAGGTGACACTGCCCCCACGTTGTCAGGCCTGTGTGTTTATTTACAGTTCATGTGGGAGGTGGGTCTTCCCCCCTCTCCTGTGCAGTTTTCCTCCCACTGCCACTTTCACAAGCTTTCCTGCTCCTGATTACTGGGCGGTGCTGCTGCTCCTGCAGGCTGCCATGTTTGTTTACAGTTCATGTGGGAAGTGGGTCTTCCCTCCTCTCCTGTGGAGTTTTTCTCCCTCTGCCACTCTCACAAGCTTCCCCACTCCTGGTTGCTGGGTGTGCGCCCCGCTCCTGCCAGAGCCTCTCCGCCCGCCCGGCTTGTTTATTTACAGTCCCGGGAAGGGTTCCCTTCCCCCAATCTTCAGCGCTCAGGGCACCCCACCCTCCTTCCAGCATGTCTTAATTGTTCTTATTGCTTATTACTCAGTTTCTCTTTTTTTCCCTGGGTGGAGGTCAGTCTGTCCAGGGGGCTATGCTGCTCTGGCCCAGGCTTGTCTGTGGGAGAACCATGGTACTGTGAAGCTCACCTGATCCACGTCTTCCCAGTGGGTGCCGGCCACTGGCGGCCCCGGGGGCCCTCCTCGTTTCTCCATTTAATGTGAAGTGGAGATTCTCTGCGCCGGCTGGAGATGTGGAGGGGTCAAAGTTATGCCTTTTCTCAGTGATTATGCCTGCAAAGTGTGTCTCCAGTGTCTCTCCAAGATTTCACTATAGGAGGCTCGCTTTCTGCTTCCTACCTCTAGCCACCATCTTGGAATCTGGGAGGAAAGGTTTGTTGTAGGGCAGAACTCAATTTGGGACATACTGATTGTGGGAAGTTTGTGGAATATCCAAGCAATATGACCAGTGGTCATTCTAATATGTGGGCCTTAGGACAAAGAACAGGCTGAAAATAAAGGTTTGAGAGTGACCAACACAAGTGATACTGAGGCCTGAATTCAGATGTCAGCCAGAAGGGAAGATAGGGAAAAAGCATCAGAAAATAAAGCATGCCACCATTTAAGAGGCAAGTAGAAGGAGCGACATTTACAACAGAAACTGGGAGGGGTTCAGAAGTACCGGGAGAATGATATTCTGGATGTCAGCAAGGGAAAGAAATTGAGATGTTTATACTTTTAGGGAGAGGATGAAAATGCAGGATTCAGGGAATAACTGTAAAGCTAAGTTCTTAAAGAAGCCAGAACAATGGGATTCAGAGAAATGCTTAATAAGGCAAGTTGTCACTTCCAAAGAAATAATAGAATAGAACAAAAGGATGCAAATAAATTTGTGTGGATAGGGTTATTATTTTCTTCATTGTAAAGAAAAATCATCCACATAAACTAGCTACCACTGGTAGTAGAAAACTCAGGAAAATAGTGCTCTTTATTTGGTTAACCAGCAGGCTGACAACAAAGAGACAAAAATTCCAACAACTTAAGAGTTTTCATTTCTGTGGAACTGTAGTTTGATAGACATAAAAGGGAACACAATCTGAGATGCACTTAGAAGCTGTAGTAATAGGCCTATAAACAAAGCTAAATGAAACCAGCTAATAAACTCAAAACCTACCGTAGGATGAAAGGAACTGCAAGACACGTAAAAACTCAAATTACCTGGATAAACTGTGAAAAAGAATTACAGTGGCAATTCTTAAGCAAAATAATATTTCAACAAATAATACGTGCATTCAATTTTGTTAAAATGCATTGGTCACACCTACTAAAAGTGCTTTGATTAGAAGTGATGCTTGCAATTGGATTTCACATGTAATGCTGTAATCAAAATAAACATCCACAACAAATTGATAAACCCAAGTTCATCTGGAGTTTTACATTAACCACAAGTGAAGACTGTTCATTACTATAAATATAATCACAAAATTCTTCCCTAAATCAGATAGTTCTCATTACCAGAATAATACTTTATGTTTTTCAAATAAAATGAAGTATTTTCAAAGGATAAGTTGTTATTTCAAAAACAAGCCTAAAAATAAGTATGATCCACTTAGGGTATGTTTAATACAAACAGACCACAATTTTGTTTTTCTGCAGAGCGTGTCTGAAGAATAAGCTATAAATAATCAGCACAGGTCAGAGCTCATTGTGAATGTAAGGGCATACAGAGAATTTAAGATAAAATATAAATATTCTGAGATTTAGAGTTCTCTTTTATTTTTGGTATTAAGCTCTTTGATCCTCTTAATATTTATTATTATTTAAGAAAGTGTTCCTACTAAATAGAATTGTGCTACTGATTTAATTACCAAAAATAAACTTTTATTAAAAATGTTAAAAAATAATGAATGTTGAAAAATAAAAATGTTGGGAAAAATACTATATTCCTGATACTAAGATGAAACATTTTGACAAATATCTACCAGGCAGCTCTTGAAATGCATAAGCAAACAAAATTATGTATTTTTCATATTTGTTTCTTAAACTTAATGTTCTAACTACTATGCCTGAACATCTTCCCCTGTCAGGAAATATGGACCTAGTTTATAATTATAATTGCCGCATTGTGAGCTGGTGGAGTGGCTCAAGCAGTAAGAGTGCCTGTCTAGCAAGTATGAGGCCCTGAGTTCAATCCTCAGTGCCACCCAAAATAATAATAATAATAATAATAATAATAATAATTGCTGCATTGTATTGCATCAGATGAGCGCACTAGCATTTTAATCACTCAAATGATGGAAATGTAGGTTTACAATATTTTATCATGATAACAATGTTGCAATGAAAATAATTTTGACTCATGTTATTATAGACAGGTCTTTATCTTTAGGATAAATTCCTATAGTGGAAACACTGGATCAAAGGAGATTCACATTTTTAGGTTTAAAGACATTAGCTGTGCTGGTGCAGTAGCTCACATGATAGAGTGCCTGCCTAGCAAGTGTGAGGCCCTGAGTTCAAACCCCAGTACAGCCTAAAAAAAAAATAAGTGAAGTTTTAGACTCCTGCCAACAGTGCATGAGAACCTATTCCTTCTGCTAATGGAGTTGAAGAACTCTTTCCATAACTTCTCTGGTTATATGTATTTACTTTTCGTATGAATTACACACTCATGCCCATTTCTATTGAGGGGTGTTCTTCATTTGCTAATTAATTTGGACGGCTTTAAGGTCAATAATCTTTTCTTTTTCCAGTGCTACGGACTGAACCCAGGGCCTTGCACATGCTATGCAGGCACTCTACCCCTGAGCTACATCCCCAGCCCTTAAGGTTAAATATTTCTACCTATTATTGGAAATCTTTCTCTACTTTCCCCACTTTACTGTTTCTTTCAGTGTTTGGGCTTTTGAATAATGATGTAGGAAACTTTTGTCTTTCAAGAGTAGAAGAATAGTCTACCATGTCTTTGTTTTGTAAAACTGTACTTATTACATTTAAATTTTTGAATCACCTGAAAGTTTTTTGGAATTAGAAGTTAAATCATATGCTATCTTTATTTTTCTTTCAAAAGGGTAGGCAGTTCACTTTTTGAATAGCCTCTTTCCCCACTGTAAAGTCTTTTCATTACCTGCAGAAGTAATGAGAAATATTTTATCAAGATTGTAAAAATTCATACTGAAAGTTTTGTTATCAATTACTTTGAATTTTTAGAGTGAAATGAGAATCTTTATATGAATATAAGAATATTTCTTTGGATATTCCTTTATGTCACCCAAGAGAGTATTAAGTTTTCTTTCTAAAGGTTTGGTATGTTTCTTATAAATTTGGTGACTTATATTTCACTGCTTTTAAAATTAGTTAATTATAATAGTGTTGCAATTGGAATGAGATGATTTCCATTGTCTTTCTGCTTATTGTAGATTTGAGTTAATTTTTCTACATTTGTTACACAATCAACCACCTTTCTGGATTCATTAATAGTTTTCCTATTTGTCATCTTGCATTTTCCAGGTTTTCAATAACATAATTATAAATAATGATTTTTCTATGTGTTCCTTTCTATGTCTAATTATGTGAAAATTTAAAACTTTAAAGTATATGCCCTATTACTAGTAGTCTTTTGCAATGACATTAGTACTATCAGTGGTAAAGTACTCTTTTTTCTTTAGCACAGGGAAGTTTTATTACATTTTTCATTTTTCTGGGGCATTTTTTAATCACACCTATAATTCAAAGGTTCCATTTTCATTTCTTTTTGTTTGTTTATTTGTTCTATCATATTTCTTCCATCTCTTTTTTCCTCTACATTTTCAGAGTTATCAACTTTACTCATAGAACCAGCAAAGTTTTCTGTAGTGATGTTCATCTACAACTCTTGGGAATTTGCATCTTGGGTTTTTCCTTTAATGCATATTTCAGGATGCTCCCTATTCATTCTTCCATCTTTTCCTCAATTCACTATTTTTTTTATGGCTAGCAAAATTGATAGATCATTTAAACACTTCTTTGTATAAGACAGAGTGCTAAATACTACACAGTCATTATTTAATTCCTGTAATTTATACCTCCCACCCCATGTTATATATCAGAAAATTGAGGTGTCAAAGGACAATTGCCTAGGATTCCACAACTGGTCAGTAATAGAGCTAGGATTTAAAGCTAGGTCTTCTGCCTCTCTAATCCATGCTTTTCATGTCTATGTTGGTTTCATACGCTGTGGCCTGCCTCCCTGTCCATAAGAAAACTCAGTTCCTCTCAGATCTACACTTGTAGTGAAGAGGCCTTTTAAATACCTTGTATTGATTACAGCACCTGCTGGACTAAGGCATGAACATCTTTCGCTTCAATTCTTGAATAGTCTGGCTTTGCTAGAGTCAGCAAATATTCAATGTACAAGTATATTCTCTTCAACTTTTGCTACAATACAAAGTTCTTTTACTTTCCACCTATGTGCAATGCTTTCTCTGTGGTGACTGCACATCTGTGTTAGTCAGCTTTCCATCACTGTATCAAATACCTGAGATAATTAACTTATAAAGAGAAAGGTTTATTTCCATTGTTTTGGAAGTGCTAGTCCACTATTGGCTGGTTTTGTTACTTTTCAGCCTGTGATAAGGTAAGTACATCATGGCAGGAACATATAACTCATGTTTGCCTTAGTGTAGGGATGTGAAAGAAGAAACCAGGGTCCCACAATCCCTTTTCATGACACATCCCCAATAACTTAAAACCTCCCACTAAGCCCGACCTCTAAAAGGTTCTACCACTTCCCAAGAGCACTAAGCTGGGGACCAGGCAGTTAACACACAAGCCTTTGGGGGCCATTTCAGAAAGAAACCATAGCAACATCCAAGGGTGCAAAGTTCTCCCTCCTCCATCTGCAGCTGCATTGAAAATTGAAGCATGTAGATTCTAAAATGCAGATGAAAACAAGGAGCTGAAGGATACTGTGGCCTGGGCATAGATGTCAACTCCAGCTAGCCCAGATGATTGTGCAATAAGGGATGTGGTTTATTCAGTATAGCTTCTGTGTCCTATATTACAGACAATGACTAAGTTAGAACTGTTTCTTATCTACCTTGCAGCTAATTTTGTTCAATGAATCAAATGCTTGACACTGGATTTAGAAATTCTCAGATTTTTGCATGAGTCTCCTCTTTAATTTCTTATACATTGCAGTTTTTGTATTTTTGCATGAAGTTGAATAAATTAGGGACTGCTGATGTTTTGTTGTTTAGCACATGTTTATTGAATATCTATCACATGATGTTTTGAGGATCAGTTAGATTCACTCTTAAGAAACAAACATGGACTGTCTCTGTGTATAACTTATATAGGTCACTAACACACTAAAGCAAACATGGGTTTCTATGACATAACAGTTTCTGGCCCTTTCCTTGGATGTGGGAAGTTCTCACAGTATGAGATCTATAGAGTAGCAAATTTGTCATATGATAATTTTTAAATGACATTTTTAAAATCATTGTACAAAAAAATTGGTAGCATTAGAAAGAGATGACTGAGGATTGAGCTGAAGTGTTTCCCTGTCTGTGGGATATTGTTGAGGCTGAGCCAGGTCAAAATGACCCAGTAGGTTTTGTTGTTCTTAGAAGTTATCTTGTGCAGAAAAAAAAAAAAATGCTGTATTGTGAACTGTGGAAGCCCATGGCACACATATAATTTCTTGCTGCAATAAAGCTGGGTTAAAGACATTATAAAATGCTTCCTAAGTTTTTTTCTTTTACAGAAGTAAGAAGGAGAGAGAGAGAGAGAGAGAGAGAGTATGTGCGTGTTTATGTGTACGGCCAAAGCTACTATATAGATGGTAAGAGCAAATAATTGTATCAGAAGTGTTAAATGTGCAATTAGAAATTCTTACCTATACCATGTGCCTGATCTCTGCATCCTCATGTCACCCCTTGTGATGGTTCCTTATATGTCAGCATAATCATTTTATTTATGCAATTATATAAAATTATGTTGACTCTAAGGAGATTTTACTCAGCGGTACAGGTAGGCCTCATCCAATTAGTTGAAAGCTTTAATAGCAGAAACTGAGGTTTCCCAGAGAAAGACTTCTTTGAGACTGCCACATAGGTGGCATAATGACACATACCTGTCATCCAAGCACTCAGGAGACTGAGGCAGGAAGATGGTGAACTCTAGGCCAGCCTAGGCTACAAAGTGAGTTCTAGGCCAGCATGGGCTGCATAGTGAGACTCTACCTCAAAACAAAAAAAAAAACAAAAAAGGAAAAGGTTGTAACATAGAAACCCTACCTGTATTTCCAGTCTGCTGGCATTGACTTGACAGCCCCACAATTGCTTAAGTGAATTCCTTCAAATAAGTCTCTTAATATATGTATGTCTTAATCGTTTCTCTAGCAAATCCTGACTGACATTCCCCCTTTATACTCTGACATGTTTTATGGGGTTTTGTCCCCGACTCAACTGCAAACCCAAGGATGTGACCATATCCTGTGTATTTTTGTATCCTCAAATTCCAGCAGACTGCCTTCTTAAACCCTGTGTACTCAATAAATAATTGCTAAGTTAACGGGAGAAAAGAATAACCTCTTCATAAAGGACTGTCAAATCAGGCAAGGATGATGAGGAGGGTCAGAAACTAGGAATACTAGCTAAAATGAAGCTGGAAAGCAGGGAGTTCAACTCCTATGGAAGCCAGAGGTACAATGAATGAGGAAAACCTGACAGAAATTAAAATCCAGGAGGTTGTGGTTTTATATCAGCAGCCAACTAAAAAAAAAAAAGTCAGCTGGCTTTGATTCTTCTGGTAGTGTGACTTTTGGCAAGTTGTTTCACTTTTGGGGCTCAGGGTGACAGGTCAGCAGGGCCTGTGACATATTATAAGTCTAGGTCACAAAAGTCAAACAAACAGGGACAGAAATCCAGATGGCAGAGAGGTGAAATGATGCTTGTGTACGCTACAGATTATTATCAGGCAGGCACTGGTGACTATGTGGGAGTCATGACCCTTAACTGGTGAATAAGGTTAGCTGGAAGTTGGGATAAGACTAGAGCTAGAATTACAAGGAGGAGTCACACAGAAAATGTATCCAATGCTACATAATTAGTATGGCAGTGAACTCATAAAGCCTGGCTGGTTTTGCCATCAAAATTAACAGAACTGTACCAATGAATTGCGAAGTGTTAAGGCGTCTGAATGCTTTAGCTCATTCTGTGGATAAGGTAAATGTGCAAACAGATTGAACTTGCACAGAACAATTATTCTTTATC
Source organism: Castor canadensis (assembly GCF_047511655.1). NCBI lineage: Eukaryota > Metazoa > Chordata > Mammalia > Rodentia > Castoridae > Castor > Castor canadensis. The sequence continues at coordinate 100,486,971 of NC_133392.1, read as the reverse complement.
TTTTTTTTTTTTTTTAGTGGTATGGGGTTTGAATTCAGGTGCTCTAACACTTGAGCTACACCCCAATCCCTCATTGACTTTCATTATTTTTTAGATAGGGTCCCATGTTTTTCCCTGGGACTGGCCTTGGACTAAGATCCTCCTACCTGAGTATCCCTGTAGCTAGGATTACAGATGTAAGTTACCATGCCTACCTTATTTGTTGAGATAGGATCTCACTACCTTTTTTCCTGGGCTGGCATCCTCCTAATCTCCATCTCCTAAGAAGCTGAGATTATAGGAGTGAGCCACTGTGCCTAGCCCATTGCCTTTATCTTTTTGCATGGCAGAATCTCTCACTTTAGGAAGCACATAAAATGCTAGTCTGTGGACTGCTGACAATACCTTTTTGATGCTTTTTTCAAAAATGACTTTTATAGAATAATTTACCTATAAAAGAAATAGTGAATAAACTTGGAAAATGCTAATAGTCAAAACACTTCAGCCATGGCACAAAGAGCCAGAAATCAATGACACCCCCTCAATTACTATTACACAGGATTCCATGTCTAAACTGTAAAGTGTCAATCAACAGAACAAATCAAACAAGACAATCAACCACACAATATAACAAGAAACAGGAAAAATGTGTTCATTTTAAGAGAAACAACAACAACCAAACCTATTTCCTTGGACATAATACTGGTGGTAAGATTTCTAAAAGGTCACCCTTTTATTTTGTCTAAATAAAAACTTCCATCATACAATACTGCTAGTATGTTCCAATAGGAACTATGCAGAAGCAAGGAGAGGCAAGTTCTATTCAAAGACAAACCAGACAAACACAGGCTTTAATTTTTTATTGAATTTATTGCAGGTTACTGTGTTACAAAAACAAGAGTAGATCATTCTTAGTATGTCAATTTCGTGAACTTATTAATTAAAATAAATGATCATATCACAGAAACAGATAACTTGAAATCTATACTGAAAATCTAATCAATCAAAATTTGGTGGCTTTGTTAGCATCACAGACCAAAGATAAGGATGCTGTTTTCAGACAACATGTTGTCACTGGTGATCAACCAGCACAGTAAATACCTTAGAATTTTGGGAAATGTTAGGAAAACTAACAAATTTCTTTAGCTATTATTTACTCTTGCCCTTCTATGAGACTTATGGGTTCAGATAAGAGTACTTGAGGAAATGGCTTTTTATTTTTAAGTTCAGAAAGTCTCCAAGGTCCAAGATAGCTATGGATGTCTTTATGATAAGTTAATGATTAAAGATAAATAGGATCAGAAATCCTTGAAAATCAGTCTTATTTGAATTACCATGTTTTAGTCAAAGGTATGGAATTAATCAACTATCAATTAAGAATTTCTGAAATGCACCCCACTGCCAAATGACCACTAACATGCTATTTCCTACTACGATGGTTCCTTGATTTGCAATACAAGGTATAAAAATGTTGCTGCTGTAAAATAAATTGTACTCCGTTGTCTCTGCTCCCTAAAGAGAAATCTAGGTTTTTAAAACATGAAACTCACTAAATCAAATGAACGTTAATTAAAGACAGTGTACATAGTACTGCAAGAAAGAAAACCTCCTAATTACACAGGAAGCTCATAAAAGAATTAATCATTGTAAGACAAGAATCATTTTTCCCATAGTCCCACTGCCATGAATAATATTTTCATGGGCCTGAGCCACTTTCTCCAATGGATATTCAGACCCTATCACAGGTCTCAGCCAGCCAATTTCCATTCCAGCTTGAAGGGCCACTGCATACTGCTGAAGTTCCTCCTTGGGGAAAGGAAAAACCTTCTTTTACACAGGACCACATGACTTGAATTTTAGAGCATTAAAAATGTTCAGAATTTAAGAGTTACACTATAACAAGCCTCTTACAAGTATGTAGTTTTTCGATAATTTGTCCAAAACTACAGAAAAAATAGTTCTGTAAAGAGTAACCACAATTTCTGTTTGCCCGGGTCAGTGGTGGTTTACAAAATACCAGCTGTCTTGAAATAATTACTATTAGTATCCCCCTTCTCTCTCAAAAGTGTCCTGACTTGGGTGGTAAATTACACTGTCAACTTCATCATCTACTTGGCAACTAGTCCTTATCTACTCTTCTAGTCAGATAACTCAGCTTAACATCTACTCTAACTTTCGGTCTGACTAGGCAAATTGGAGCAATGCTTAAGTCACCAAAATCAAGAACACTTCCTTTCTTACCTTGCTACATGAAGAGAGAAAAACTCCAATTATACTAGACTCCTTCATCATGGTGTCCCGTGGGTTTATTTCAATAGGCCCTCTGCTGCCGACAACCTATGATGAAAACAACATGTCTACAGTTAAAGATTACTGCAAAATAGTGTTCAATTGTGGTAAAACTTCAAAGTGGTAAAGAAAAACACTTACTATTACTCGTCCTCCGCGTGACAGAAGTTTCAAATCATTACTAAGATTTACATTAGCTAACATTTCAATAATCACATCAATCCCCTTTTCACCAACAGATTTCTATAAAGTAAAAAAAGAAGCAAAAACAATGTAGAGCCAGAGAACAAGTGAGAAAACTAGAAAACAGCTATTGTAGTACCATATTTTATAGGAACGTGTTTTGAATGCTACATTTTTAAGACTAATAATGCTAATTTAAAAATGATATAATGATATAATGATTTAATTACAAGGCACTAGGAACATAACTAAGATGATAAAGATTTAGATGTACTAGGCAAATTGCTATAATGAAATAAAATTTGCTGGGAATTTCCTGGTACTAGACTCAACTTGAGTAGAAACTTTTTCCTTAACTGAAAATATTTTATCTTTAAAGTGAACTTTTATAGAAAAATGAACAAATTTTAAAAATTGAAAAACCCCAGAAGACTCTCATTTCTATCAAAAATAAGAAGAAAGAGCATTGGCAGCTTGGTGCTGTAGGATGTATACGTGTACATTCAGTTTTGTTGTAAATGGTTTATAATCTGCTTGACATACTACCTCATTTCTTTTGGGATCTCTGATGTTGCTTCCCAATATACAAAGCTGGCTCTTTTAACAATCTATATATCAATATTATATTAATTTTACTTTAACAAAAAAAAATGCCAGGCATTATGCTAGAATGCAGAGAATGGTCAGAGCAACCTCAAAACAAACTAGGAATTAGGATGGAAAATGCCTTATTCATAGCTATAACATAATGGCCTGAGTGCTATGTGAGCAGAAATAAGCAATAAAGTATAGAAGAAAGAAGCTGAAGTCTGATTCCCTACAATGGTCAGACAATGACCTGGGCCCTGAGGGATGAAATGGGGTTTTCTAAACAAAAAGGAAGAAAGATAAGCAAGGGGGAATTAGATATAAGGCAGAATAAGTTTCAATATAAGAAACAGACAAGCAAAGACAGTGGAACTGAGAATACCAGGAGAGCTGCGATATGCATTTGGGCAATAAGGAGCAGTATCTTTCTGTTACTTAACAAAATACCTGAGATAATCAACCTATAAGAGAAAAGGATTATTTTGGCTCACAGCCAATTGACTCCACTGCTTTTTGAGCCTGTAGCAAGGCAGTAAGTATATCATAGTAGGGAGTGCATGGTAGAGTGAGTACACAGTGTAACATGCTGCTCACCTCAGGGTGGGTGGGAAGCAAAGAGAGAGAAAGAGGAGGTGCTGACATGGAAGAGCAAGAGGAAAACCCCAAAGAACCCTCACACTCATACAAAGAGGAAAGAGATTGAAAGTGAATAGTCACGGAAGTAAGAGAACCATTTTCAATGACGTGGTCAGATTCATATATGCATGAAAAATGAACCAGGATGAAGACAGAGAGAAGGCAGCAGACATGATTAGGAGCTCCACAGTGACACTGGGAAGCAGTCAAAGTAGGTACATGTAAGCCAATTGTGCAATGGGTGGTAAGGAAGGAAAAGCAGTAAGTACTTACTACTTTTTCCAGAAGTTTAGTGGTAAAGAGGAGTAGAGATGAAAGGTTAGAATAATGTCTTTTGAGATGGGAGAGAATTAAGCAGAAGTAATCAGAGGAAGAGATGGAAGCTACAAAGCCTCATACTCTTAAAAATCAGATTATTCCTAAACAATGACAATAAAAATTAAAAAAAAAAAAAACCATGGTCATAAAACAACCAGTCCTTTACTTTGTCATCTCTGTAAATATTCTTAAGGAATGGTATCCAGAGTGAGTACTAAGTCCTAAGTTGCCTGGACATGGTGCAAAGGATGCCTTTGCACAGTTTTTTTGGCAAGGTAATTTGGTGGTAATGAACTCTCCCCTACATTATCCTCATTTGGTAATGACCGAGTTTATATAGTACTCAATACTTGAGACAGCCTAATTCTTTCCAACATGAGGAAGAGGTCTGAGGATTAGCAAAGCAATTGTGTTTAGTAAATTGATAGTAGAATGCAAATATGTAACTTCAGAATCAGTTTAAGTGCTGGGGGTGTAGTTCAGTGGTTAGCATGTTTGCCTAGCATGCATAAGGCTCTGGGTTCCATCTCCAAAACTGAAAAAAAGAAAGAAAGAGAGTCTTTTAATCTGTTATATGCAGCAACTAATTACATTCTACCACCACTTTTGATGAAGTAGTGACTGTTGCTCCAAATAAACTTTATTGTCTAGCTAAACAGACAGATCTGATTTGTAATTTATGGGTAACTCACCTTCCACAGAAATCTCACATCAATGGAAATTACATTAAGAACTCCTTATAGCTATAAGAACAAGCTATGACTTTACTTAAAATGTGATTTTCATTAAAGAGCACCAATTTTTACAGACATAAAGGCATCATTTTACTTAATACACACACAATACAGAAGTGATGGTACTGGTTGAAAAATTAGACACCTATGCTTTTTAAATGAAATAAAATGTTAAAACACATAAAGAGATAAAAACATATAGGCATAGAAAAGGAAGTAAACAAGTTTAACAGAGTAGTTGGTAAGAGAACTTATTAAAAAACCAGGTAAGTTTTTATACACAACAATTAACTTTTGTAATATTTTACCTGAATTTTATCAATATAATTAACTTCTCTGTGATTAAACACTTCGTGGGCTCCATTTTGCAAAACAATGTTTTGTCCCTTCTCAGAACCAGCTGTGCCCAAAACCTTTAAGCCGTAAGCTCTAGCCATTTGGCACGTTGCTAATCCAACCTGAAAAATAAAACATAATCCAGTAGTTATATATTCCTGAACACATTTATTAAATATATGCAATTGAACTTCAGATTAGCTTAGAATTTAGCCTATTCTGAAGGAACTTAAGAGTGTAAAGAAATAAGAAAAATAGCTTATTTTTATTGTGCATTCATAATGTTTCAGGAAACATACTAAACACTTCCTACACATTGCTTATTTCATCTTCACAATGATCCTATGAAGTATATTTTCTTCTGTCTCTATTCTACAGATAAGGAAGCTTAAGCTTCAGAATGTAAATATATTGCCTAAATCACATACAGAGAGGGGAAACAAAAGGAGCTGGACCAAGTCAGGCTGCACAATTTGAGTTTTAACCCTGCATAAAAATGATTGCTTACATTTGCCTTGTGCAGAAAACATGGGTTTTAAAGATGATCTGAACATGTTCACTGACTTTATATTTCAACCAATTAAATAACACATACCTTAAATGGTAGGGCCTCTACCATTTAAGTAAAAGAGCCAGGTCTTTTTTTTTTAATTTGTTTATTCGTATGTGCATACACTGTTTGGGTCGTTTCTCCCCCTACCCTCCCATCCCCTTCCTCTCCCCCCCCACCTCCTCTCGCTTCCAGGCAGAATCTGCCCTTATCTCTATTTTTGTTGAAGAGAAAGTATAAGCATAATAAGAAAGACAAAGCGTTTTTGCTAGTTGAGATAAGAATAGCTATACAGAGAGATTCCTAGCATTGCTTCCATGTACAAGTGTGTTACATCACCAAGTTGATTCATCTCTAACTGACCTTTTCACTAGTTCCTGATCCCCTTCTCATATTCACCTCTGCTGCTTTGTTTCTGTATTAGTTCCTCTGGGGACATCAAATACTATCATGTTTTAGGTTTCTTACCTATCCCCATATCTCCCATATGTGCTCTCCCCTTATCATGTGACCCAAGTTTGACCACATTGCTGTATTTGCCCTAGATCTAAAGTCCGCATATGAAGGAGAACAGATGATTTTTGGTCTTCTGAGCCTGGCTAACCTCGCTCAGAATGATGTTCTCCAGTTCCATCCATTTACTTGAGAATGATAAGATTTCATTCTTCTTCATGGCTGCATAAAATTCCATTGTGTATAAATACCACATTTTCTTAATCCATTCATCAGTAGTGGGGCATTTTGGCTGTTTCCATGACTTGGCTATTGTGAATAGTGCTGCAATAAACATAGGTGTGCAGGTGCCTCTGGAGTAACCTGTGTCACATTCCTTTGAGTATATCCCCAGGAGTGGTATTGAAGAGCCAAGTCTTGAGAGCTTTCTCATGAGCTCTTGTTCTCCTGAACTAACTGGGGGGCGAATGGAGATGCAGAAAGGACAAAAGATAGACAAACATGTACAAAGTTGTGCCAGGTGTGCTGGGTGCTCAGATGGAGACACACAACAGCCTTGTTGCTTCTTTTCTCTAATAACTCTTCTTTTACTTTGCTTCTTTTCTTCTCATTCAAGGCCTTACTTCTTAACTATTCTTTAAAACCTTGCTTCTTTTCTATTCTTTAAAGTCTCTTTCCTTAGACTCACACTGTCCCATGTTTTCTTTAATCTCTCTTAAAGTATTGGCCATCAGACTTGTACTGTCCCATGTTCTCTCTTAAAGTCTCAGTCCTCAGACTTGCAGACACACAACAGCCAGCAACAGCAGCAGCAGTGTCATTCACACATGCAGCCTGCAGCCAGTCAATCAATTCATTCCATACCAAAATCCCCATCAATTCTTTAGGGAGTCTTTTATATACAGGGATAAACAAGGAGTGGAGCAACAGTTCTCAGGGAGGGGCATGGCATTGTAATAAGAGAAACCTGCGATCCTATTCTCTGAATGTAAACAACTTAGGAAAAGCAGCTGTGCTGCATTTTGCCTTCTGCAGCTGGGGCCATGCCAAACTCAGCCTGCTGATTATTTGACACAGCTGTGCTTATGTCAAGTTCTCATAGGCTGCTCATATCCATCCCCATAGCCAAGTGCAAATTAAACTAAATCATTCATCCGTACGCTTCACATGTATTAAGTGTTTGCTACATGCCAGACATGGTACTTAATGAAGAAAGTTAATGTTCTAAGAAGAGGGGAAGATAATGAATGAATGAATGAATGAGCAAATAAATGAATAAAATAAACTCAGAAAATGGTAAGTACCAAGAAAACTGGCTATTGGTTAGAAAGAGATAGGGACGGGGTGGTTTAGGTAATCAGGAAAGGCCACTCTGAAGACTGACGCCTGAAGGAAGTGAGCAACAAGCCACATGAACACTGGGAAGCCACATAGGGGATAGCAGAGTACATGGCCATGGCCATGCACTGGGTGAAGTGTGTATGTGTTTGGGGTGTACAAAGGGTAGAAAGAGGGTTGACGTGGCTCGGGGATGGAGCACAGGAGACAGAGTGGAAGATGAGGCCAGAGAGGCAAAGACAGGCCAAGTGACACAGGGCCTTGGAGATGAGCTAAAGTCTTTGGACCATATTAGGAGTCACGTAGTATAACTGCAGAGTTTGAGCAGGGGAGTACATGACCAATTTAGGCTTTATCAAAGGTCACTGCAAGAATATATGAGGGATAATGAAAGTGAGGAGGAACAGGGGAAGAAGGGTAGAAGTGATCTAATAGTCTATATAAGACATGAAGCTTGGACTAAGGTGGTGGCACTAGAAAAAATAACAAATTTGGGTACAGTTTAGAAGTAATCTTATGTACCCAAGCTTAATGAATAAAAAACTCAGAAAATGGTAAGTACCAATTTCCTCATACAGTAAAGGTGAAAGGTAAAGAAAGAGAGAAAAGTCAAGAATGACTCCTATGTCTTTGGCCAGACTGACTGGTTATATTAACTGAAAGCACCAACTTTATAAAAGTACCAAGAATTCACTGTTGAGCTTCATGGCACTCACCAATGTGACAATGTTCTATAAGTAGGGAGTATGAGGGTATGGACTTGATTTTAAGATCACAGAATTTGATGAAACCACTAGAATCTGATAAATGTGCTTAGTATGAAAGAGAAGGAAAGCAGAGTGTGCTGGCACATATCAGTAATCCCAGCACTCAGAGGCTGAGGTAAGAGAATCACAAACTCACAATCAGCCAGGGCTTCTTAGCAAGATACCATCTCAAAAAAAGTATGAAATATAGACAAAAATGCAATTATTTAAATAGCAATATTAGGAAATATGTTTGATTATATGCCAAAATAATGGTACCTTAGAAAAACTCTATTAACATTTTGGGCTAGATAACTCTGCAGTGGAGATTAAACTGGCACTGAATGATGTCTGACAGTATCCCTGGCTTTTCCCCACTAGATGCCAAGATACTCTTCCCTCCAGTGACAACCAAAAATGTCTCTAGACATTGACAGATGTCCCTGAGAGGACGAGGGGAAGATGCAAAAATCACCCCCTATTGATAAGAGCTGGTCTAGAAGGAAGATGGGGTTGGCCAAGATGGAAAATAATTAAAATAAAAAATGATGAGAGAAACTCATTAAAATGGTAGCAATCATAGACACCCAAGCCTGAAATGGACCTTTAAGATGGTGAGGCCCATGAAATTGATGAGCCTGAACTCAGTCAGGTTATGGAAGGGATTTGTTTGATACAACCAAAACAAAGAAGCAAGTCCATGGAGACATCCAATTAGGTGAAATCCAATATACTGTGGGGTCAGCCTAATTGATGTTGGCTACCTCAATTTTCAATTAAAAATACAGATCTCTAAATTAAATTTAGGATTTAATGTAACTGTCTCCTTATATGCTGTGTTAAAGGGTTATTCAAACAGCTTGTCAACAATTACACTAGCAATACTCTTTCAGTAGATTATGTACCACTATGTGTCAACTATTTTTCTGCTACTTACTTTGCTAACACTGAAATAGGGCACTCCCTACAACATACTGGACCATAGCTGTGTTCATAAATCCACACCATTTTAAACATGTGACATAATCCCACAGGACCTTGAATTAAATGAGACAGAAAGTACAAACAGAAGCAAGGCAAACCCAACACTCTGTTTCCCTCTGATAGGGCAGGGAGGATCAGAGGCACTTCACACCCAGATTGCCAGCCTATCCCTGCCAGCCAAGGACTTAACTAACTCAGCCAGCTCCAGAACATTGTGGATTTTACCTTTAAAAAAACCAGTCACTGTGAAGCGACTGGGCTTTTTAATAAGAGGGTAAAGGGAATAAAAAGATTTTCTTTAAACTCTTCTCTCTCCTTCCTACCAGAATCTTTCTTTTCTATACAGAATACAAGGTCAGCTTTCAGAAAGTGAGAGCAATTTAAATAAATGCATGTGTTTGACAGATCTTATTTAGGGTTAAATGTTTAACCCCAAAATAAGCTCCTCAGAGAAGCTAAACAATGGAAGTTCTCGATAAGAGTTTATCTGTCATATTTTCTCAAGCCCCATAGAGAAAATCTTGGTGTTTTTAGTAAATAATCTGATCTGAAATCATTCAGAATTAATCTGTGTGGGTATATAGGAAACTAGGTGGGAAACCTTGTGATTCATCTATCTGAAAAAACAGAAAGACAAAATGGCCTGATTTTACTCTACCACTTTTAGAGGTAAATTGGCATTTTAAGGAGGCCACTGTCATTATTCAGGGAACAATATACCGTGTAATATTTTACTTCTTTGCATCTCCTCCCCAGAACACACAGTGCTCTCAAAGGGTTAACTGCTTCCTCAAGGTGAGCCACCTCACCCTAAGCCCTTTATTTTAAAAGATGTGAAATGTTGTCTCCAAAATTTCTAAAGCCTCTCCATGCAGGATAGAGGTCATGTGGATTTCTTGTTAAATTCCAACCTCTAGAGCTCTAACTTTTCCTCTAAGCTCCTCAGAAGCAGATAGGCAGCTCAGTTCTTAAAAGAGGTTTCTGACAGCCCTGCGTTGGGTGATTTCAAGGGCTTATTTCATAATTTCTCAGTCCTCTCCCCCACATTAGCATTTTAAGCCATGGGTTGTGGTGTTAAGGACGCAGCTGTATATTTTGCACTCCGTGAATGTCATCAAGCGAAGGGAGATGGAAAGGACAGAGAACTTGCAGTGTGGCTGTGCAGAGCTGTCTAGGGCAACATAGGAAAGCTTTAATTAGACTTACTTCCATATCTAAAGGAATATGGGATTAATATTAACCTTTAGAACTCTTTAAAATTCTAAATAAATGTTCTGTAACAGATGATACTTGAAGGCAAACACAAGACAAGTCTTATTCCACACCCAATATAGTTGAAAAAGTTACTACATCCATTTTTGATGAGGTGGTCTGTTGAATTTATTAACTAAGAAATACCCAACTAATGACAAAGGATCACCTTCAGAAAAATGAATTTTAAAAGCTTCTTAGAGAGAGGTGAAGAAAAGACCTATGATTATATTTGTAAGACTGGTTTTTAAAAATGACTTAAACTAGTATAATGTGAAATCCACAAAAACATGCTCATGTAAAATAAACTTAAAACAACACTTACTCCTCCACTGGCCCCATGAACCAGAACAGTTTCTCCAGCTTTCACACGGGCACTGCAAAAGAAAGCACAGGTCCTATCACTTTATGCGTTAAATCTAATTAGGGTCAGGTATTTTTCATTATCTTTAAGGCATTACTATGCTTAGGACAGCTAACATTTACCCAAAGAGAAAATGCATCCTGATACCTAGCCCAAAATATTCTCTAAGATCAACAGGATCAAAAGATGGTTCTTTAAAGTCACTGATAAAAGAAGATCCTCAATTCCTTTATTCACTCAACAAATGTTTACTGGGAGTCATTCTGTGTCAGGCACCGTGCTGTGATCCCAGAGAGACAGTAGTCCTTGTGGGTGTAGGTGGAACTGCTGAGCCTGGAGGAACCAGTCTCTCATTCCCACATGTCTCACAAAGGGTCTCCAGGCAGATTTATTATAGCTCAGTCTTTATTCTGTGGTCCGGAGCAATGCCCAGGTAAGCACAGCAACTGGACTAAGCGTTTTTGCTTCTTTATGACTTTGAATGTCAGATTGCCTCTAAACTCTCATTTCAGAAAGTTGTGCAGAGTCAGCAAAGGACATAGAACAAATCCTGTCACAAAAGTTCCAAAATGTCCAGATTCTCTAGTGAATACACATATTCTTATCACTTCTAGTTCACACTACTACATTTCTATTACACACTGGAAGTGAGGAAGAGGCACAACAGTGAGGGGTGCCTCATTGTTCTAGACAGACAAGTGCTAATGTCCAAGTGGGGAGGAACTCTCACTTCCTAGAACAAGGTGGGCTGGCCACTCTCCAGAGACACCGTGCTCAATCTGGAACAAGAACACAGAACCTGGAGTCCCTGCTCATGGCTGTGTGCCATCAGCTGATAAATGGCAATGAGAAACAAATGAAAAGTTCTCCACTTCTGCTTGGAAGTAAGGGGATTGAGGACAGACAGTGAAACTCATGGTTTGAATGACAAAATCTTACCAAAAATCTGTGATATTTTAAAAAGCAAAATACAAATATAAAGGGATAGGATTACTAATGATACATGATGGGACATGAATTACTTCTCGGTGATTTTTTTTTTGGGGGGTTTGAACTCAGGTCCTTACACTTGCTAGGCAAGTGCTCTACCACTTGAGTCATGCCCCCTTCCTTTTTTGATTTTAGTTATTTTTTAGATAAGGTCTCCTCATGTTTTATTCCCCCTAGGCTGTCCTATATCATAATCCTCCTACTTAAGATTCCTGAGTATCTGGGATGACAAACACATGCCACCACACCCAGTTTTTTTCATTGAGATAAGGGCTCTCTTTTTTTTTTTTTTTTTGCCTAGGCTGGCCTTCAAACTCCATCCTCCCAATTTCTGCTTTGTGGGTAGCTAGAATTACAGACATTTGCCACCAGCTTCCCCAATGAATTTTTTTGAAAATCCTATATACAACCCATTGAACAATAAGGATATAGTTTCCTAAAATACTCAGACCTGGAATGAGTGGGGGGAAACAGGCAAATCCTCTCCTATGTCCTCACTAGTATGATCATTCTGTTTCTGCACAGAATCAATGTGATGGTTGATATCACATATCAACTTGATTAGGCAAAGTTGCCTAATCAAACAAATCATATTTGTTCTAACATACTTGTGGATGTTTCTGTGAAGGTGTTTTTTGAATGAGATTAACATTTAAATTGGTAGTTCTTGAATAAAGCAGAATACCCTTTACAGTGTACAGAGGCCTCATTCAATCAGGTGAAGGCTTGCACAAACAAAGATTGACCATCCTAAGCAATTGTGCCAGCAATTTCCCCTAAGAATTCTGCCACAGACAGCCTGTTAACTTAAGCGGCAGCTCTTCCTGATACTGTAACCCTCCAGTACTCATTAAATTTTTAGACTTCCCATGTATTCACAATTTTGGAAGACAATTCCTAAGAATCAGTTAATCAGTATATGTATCAGTTGACTGATTTTTAAGGAATATGTATATGTACAGAGATAGATGTGGACATAGACACACACGCACACATATTCTGGTTCTTTCTCTCTGAAGAACCTTGACTAACAGTTATCTTCCCCTGGGGCTCATGGCATGGGCTAAAGCACCAGACCTTCCTCGCTGCTATCCCCTACTGCCTTCTACTCATGGAAGACATAGCATGCAGCTTTACTTTTGCACCACAGATCCAACCCATTCTAGATTTCAATATTCATCAAGAAAAAAAACTATCACAAAAATACTTGACCTCTCCTCCATCTTACCCACTCTCTTCCAGGATAAACACCAGCAACCATTCTACCTGAGAAATATCATCAGACAGTAACCACCAATATTATCACTGTAATCTCCTCTGAAAGCCATATTCTTTCAAAATCTTTTTTTTTAACCTCACAGAGATTAAAAACGTCTCCATGGCTCCACTTCTGCCCACTGAGTGCTCTGGTCTCATTTCCTTCCCTGCTCACTCTGGGCTTTAAGGTAGATTACCCCAACTTCTCTCTCTTCAGTGTTCTCCTTTCCTTTGCATCATTCCATTTTGCCACCAATACTCTAGCCTTGGATTAATGTTCAAATCTGACTTACTTGAAACTTTATCCAAATGCCTAAGCACTGCAGAAGAAAATCCTATGGCCCTGTATTTTGGTCCTCTTTAGTTCTGATTCTCTGATTCTTACTGTGCCTCCTACTCAATTATGAAAAGTGAGGTAATCACATATAAGCTCCTTCAACACCCCACCTCCCTACCCACAAATCTTTCCATAACCATACCATTTTTATCCTTTAGGGATGGGCTGTCCTTTTCAATATTCAAAGCCCATTTTTCTACTTATGTCCTAAGTCTATCCCATCTTGCCTTACACAGGATCTTGTCACTCCATCAGTCACTCTTCCCACTAGATCCTTTCTCAACTATAAATATGTTCAAGTCTTGTCCATCTTAATAAAACAAAAAACAAAAACCAACAACAAACTTTCCCCAAGTAATCCTTTACTCTCTTCTTCCTGTTTCCTCCATTGTTTTAAGTGTCTCCATTTAAGAAATGCATTTCCTCTTCCTTCCTCAAAACATTTAATTAAACTTCTGTTCCAGAACTCTACTGAAAATGATCTGACTAAAGACATCCATGACCTGTTAATTGCTAAGGCCGACTTGTTTTTTTCTGCACAGACCTCACTGCTACATGTGACATCTAACCTCCCTCCTTAGCAGCATTTTCACCTATCACCCCTAATACTCTCAATGTTGACTCAGCACTTACGCTGTGCCTTGTGCTATCCTAACAGCTTTACATATGTCACTTATTTTAATTTTAACCATACCCCTTGGAGGTAGGTACTGGTAACATCTATATTTTTCAAATCAGTAAACTACAGCTGAAATGGGCAAGAAATTTGACCAAGGTCATATAGTGACTGCTAGACTACTATAGTACAGATTTTTCACCTTCTAAGCCCACATATTTATTGAATACTTAATGAATATCATAACCTCTATACTCTCTTGGCCTTGAGAATCCACTCCCTTTGGTTCTTGAGGACTCTGTTCTCTTCCTTTGACTATACTCTTAAATGCTGATATTCCCTAGGGTTCTAGTCTCATTCCCCCAGGAACTGCCATCATTTTCCCTCTTGTCTCGCGTACATGCTGATATTCCCAAATTTATATCTCCAGTGTTCAAGTTTTAGGCTTCTCCACTGGGATGTCAGTATCACAATTTCAATTTCCAAACTGAACATAGTTTCCCTTCAAGATTTTTTCTTCTTTTTCTTTGTCACAGCTCTATATTACCCAAACTAGGAAGCTACCAGTATTCCTTAAACCATTCTTCTCCCACATTCTCTACCTGAAAATAATCACCAAATGTTCCTGATTTTACCTGTTCTAAAAGGTTGTCCTTTCCTCTTCATCTCTTCTACCATGGCCTTTGCTCTGGCCTATTAAGATTTTGTCCAAAGGAGACTCCTACAGCACCCCACCTCCATTTTTATACTGAAATCCATCCTTCACACAGCAGATAAGTGATCTCAATAAAACTCAAATATAACAATAGCATTCTCATGAATAAAACACTTCGTGATTCCCAGTCCTTTACAGAACAATATATGAGCAGCACAGTCTAATTTTTTGCAATGTGAAGCTTGTCTATTTTATGATGGCAGGTAACATTTATTGAGACAATGTTACAACCTTATTTTTTGCCATTCTTTGCCTTGAAATCTTCTATCCAACAAAACCCAGACATCACCCAGACATTATGCTGTCATCTCCTCAGACCGTGCTATTCCCATCGTTGAGAATATCCCAGCCCCTCCCTGCCAGCCTTTCTCAAACAAATTCCCTCTGATCCTCTTCAAATGCCTAGGGGATTTGATCAAAATACAGATTCTCAGGTTCCACTGGGGCTGGGGTAGGGCCCCACTTTTAAATTGCTGCCCAGATGATGCTAAGGGATAACAGCATTTTTGAATCATGGCTTTAATAGTATCCAAGTCTCACCCTTTTCCAGGAAACCATACTATTACCACAGGCACATTCCTTGTGAGCCTATAAATCTCCAATGTACATCTGTCTGTACATCTTACCACTGGACTTTCCACATTATATATAAATGCTATTACTCTTGTGTTTATATTCCTCACTGGCCTGGAAGTAACTTGAGGATGGTGTTTTCTCTGCTTTGGGTCCCCAGTGATCAGCATAGTCACTCAAATTAGCCCAGTTTCTGCTCCATAAATGTTTAATGATAAATAACAAATAACCAAAAATGACTGGCAGATACATGGACAGATGGCAAGGGGAAGGCAGTTAACACTGTCCTCCTTTGGTGCTAACTATGGAATTTACAGAGTGTGTCGTTACCTGTGGAGCAGAGCGCGATAGGCAGTGAAGTACGGGATACTGATGGCAGCTCCTTGTTTGAAGTCCAGTTTCTCAGGAAGTGGGTAGACTGTGTGATCTTCTGCGACAGCATACTCTGCATAGCCCCCTGAGACTGTGCTGGTGCTGAAGACCCTGTCACCTTTCTGGCGAAGAGATCAATTAACAAATGTACCAGAACCTCAAAATTATGCCTAGATGGATATACCCCTTTACAATGAACTTTTAAGTATTTACACCCTTCTAAAATTTAGGAGCTCATAAAAAATAAGTCTAAATATTTTTAAATATTTTATCAATAGGAACCAATGAAAAGAAAAATTAAGGGAAAATAAAAGGAGAGCCTTTAACATGCCATAATAATGATGATGATGATGATAACTTGCTTTTATTGAGAGCTTACTAAAGCTAGATCTTGCTATGAACATCATCCTATGTTGTGATCTTCACAACAGCCTATGGAAGGTGAGCGCTTTTATTATCTCCACTGTAGATTGACCCCACTACCAGATGAACAAGTTGAGACACAAAATGTAGTTCTGTTCTTCAAGACCTACATTTTGTCAACTAGAACTGGGAAGAGTCAATATAGGTGAAGGAAAGAAAATTATCAAAGGAATAGGAGCAGGAATAAATGTGGAGAGATTATGAGCATTTATTCCCATTGAATAAGTAAGTCGTCTCATGTGTGGTATCCAATAGTTTCAGGAGGTACAATAAAAAGAAATCAAAGTTGTAGTACAAAGCCCTTTGAATGCACATGTATAAGTTTCAAATTAATTCTGCTTCCAATAAGAACAAAGACATGGACATGAGAGTGTGGGATATACAAGGAAGGACAATCAGTTCTCATTGCTGAAAAACTAACTACACAGTGAGGGAGAATGGGAGCTAAGAATGGAAAGAGGCCAGGCACAGTGGTTCAAGCCTGTAAATCTTAGTTACTCCTGAGGCAGGGACCAGGAGGATAGTGGTTAGAGGGTATCAAGGGCAAAAAAGCTTAAAAGACCCCATCTCAATAAATAAAAATTGAGCATATTGGTACGTGCCTATCATCCCAGATATGTGGGAAGCATAAATAGGAGAATCACTATCCAGGCCAGCCCTGGCATAAAGAGAGACCTTATCTCAAAAATAAAGAAAGCAGGGGAGGTGTAGACATGGAGTAGGGCTCAAGTGGCAGAGCACCTGCCTAGCAAGCAGGAAGTCCTGAGTTCAACTTCTGGTACCATTCTCAACATCCCCCAAAAGAATGGAAAGACAAGCAGGAAAGACCATCAAACAGCCTTATTTTAGAACAATTAAGAGCTTTATCAATACCCTGAAATTCATAAGCAACTGACTCAAACAGAAGTATAAATAAGCTGACTTACATTCCAGAAAATAATTCTTTCTTGAGTGAAGATAGATTCGAGGGGAAAGGAGGAAGGTATTTAAAGCTAAGTGTCTGTTACAGAAGTGCAGGTGACAGGTGTAGATAAGTAAGTAAACTACAGGCAGTGGGCAAGGGAGGAGAGAAAACGTGATGTTGTCATGGAGAGCTAAGTGAGGGAGACTGATAGGAGTAAGCCTCGAGCCTCAGGCTTCATCGAGACAGTCACAGTGAAAACAGATGAGCTCAGCTTCAGCAGCACTGAGTAAAGGGGTTCCGGGGGGCTAACCACATGGGCCCAGTGCTCTTGAGCACAGCTTTCTGTGATGCTGGAAATGTTCAACATCTGCACCATGCAGAGATAGCGGCTAGATGCATGGGACTGTTAAACACTTGAAATGCTACTGTCACTTAGAAATTGGATTTCAAGTAAATTTAATTTCATTTGAATTTTTTTTTTTCACATAAGGCCAGTGACTACCATTTTGGACAGCACAGTTCTAGAGCTTAGTAGAAAAGTCTAAGTTAATGATGTCACATGCGGTAATGGAAACGGGAAGAGCATGAGACCGGGATGATCTTTTTCACGAGGAAAAGATCCTTAATGCAAAGGGCAGAGGTCTAAATGGGGACCAAAAGCCCCAGGCAGCAGCAAAATCTGAGGAGCATCCAGTGACAAAGAGGACGGAAAAATGATGCCCAGAG
Source organism: Castor canadensis (assembly GCF_047511655.1). Lineage (NCBI taxonomy): Eukaryota > Metazoa > Chordata > Mammalia > Rodentia > Castoridae > Castor > Castor canadensis. Next base: position 100,469,309 of record NC_133392.1, on the reverse strand, counting down.
AGGAGGGAGACAGACGGGGACAGGAGAAAATGATGTCACAGAAGCTGAGGAAAACGTTGTTGGCTTTTTTTTTTTTTAAAGAAAAAGTTAAGTGGCTGAGTGTCAAATGTCACTGTGAAGTCAAGAAAGATAATGACATAAAAGGGACCATTAACTTCAGCAATACAGAGGCATTAGCAAGAGTCATTTCAGTAGAGAGATGGGGGCAGAAGCCAGATTGCCAGAGGCTGAGAAGTAGAAAGCTGTATGAATGTGCCCGTCTTCCTGTGCAGGGGCACGCTAAGCTCTTCCATCTCGGGCCAATTTTGGTAACTGTGCTGCCAAAGTTGAGCAGGTCAAGAGACTATAAGGAATGACACTAGAGCATGAGTGTACCAGCAATGCATCATTGATGCTGTTTATGTCTTTTGGCATATAAATAACAAAAACCCTGATCATAACACTTTCACTGACCTTGGCCTGGTTCACAGCTCTGAAATTGTACAGTGACCTTGCCTGTTTACTTGTTTTACTTATTCTTGGAAAGAATGAACTTCTTCTTTATTTTGTGAAACTAAATTTGTTTAAAAAATTAAAAATTATGTTGGCTTGTGTATTATAAAGAGTTAGGAAATGGTATAATTTCATTATTTGTTTTCTTTATTTACACATTCCTATTACAAAGACAACAAACAGTTCATTCTGTGGAGTTGTGAGGATACAGACATTATCCAGCATTTATTCCCAAGAATGCAAACAAACAAGGACTCTGGAAAAGAAAAGATTTATCTTTTGACTAGAGGAGTCCCCCAAGTGACAGAAATTATGAAATGGGGCATTTAAAAACCTTAAATACAAACACATTTTTAAAATATTAAGTCAAAATAGAAATAATTAAAAGTGTAATACCTTAAAAGAAGAAACATTATTTCCAACAGATTCTATTACCCCAGCCACATCGGTGCCAGGAGTGTAGGGTAAGAGTGGTTTTCTACTGTAAGTACCAGAGCGAATGTAAGTTTCCACAGGGTTTACACCACATGCATGGACTTTGATTAGAACCTGCAATGACAATGTATTTTAGTTCATGTGGAGCATTTGCGCATTAAATTAGAATTATGCTGTAACTGCAGATTGTGAAAGCCATAAAATTGCAGAAAACAGAAAAAACAATGCCATGCCTTTGCAAGCCAATATATAAATAAAAAGGTAAGACAGAATGGCTTATGTACTATATTCAAAACATTTGGGAAAAACAGTAGAAACAATACTTCAGGGAGTGCATGGAAGAGAGCTCTATGTGTCCATCAAACCTACTTCCACCTCTTTTTAGGCATATGGGAAGAACATTATTTCCTGGCCTCCTTCACAATTGTGAGTAATCAAAGAACTGAGTTCTAGCCAATGGAATGTGAGCACTTGTGGTTATGCGAGCCACTTGCAGGCCTGGACCATAAAATTTTTCCCAGGCAATCCACACTATGCTGTTAGCCTTTATGCTAAAAACGTCAGGTGCTAAAGGAAGCAAGCTTGTATGATGAAAGAAGCTTGGGTCCCTAAGTCACTGTTGGAGGAGCATCACCCACTAATATTTTAGAATTCAGGAAATAATTTTTTATTGTTGAACCAATGTGATTTGGAGGTAGTATCTAATAGAGGAGCTTATTTTACCATTTTGACCTCAATACAGAATGATTATCTCTGTTATAAAAGTACAGGAAGGCATTATAGAGGAAGGAGTATTTGAGGTAGGCCTGAAAAGATGAGAAGAAAATCTGTAGGAAGGGGAGAAAAAGAATACTTCTGGTGAAAGGAATAGTATGTACAAGGGCAGAAGGAATGAAAGGGCTCTGGGGAAACTGGAAAAAATTTAATATTGTTACAGCACAGATTATTGCAAAAGTAAGAAGAAATAAAGCTGTAGAGAGAGGTAATAGCCAAATTTTAAACACTCTCATAATGTTTGCTAAGGAAATTAGAATTGGGAGCTGTGGAAAGTACAGTTAAAAAATACATAATTTTGAACCAAAAGGATATTTTTAAGTCACCAGAGATAATTAAGTTCTACAATTAAATTCTCTTAAATCATGTGTGAAAAAGCATGAATGCAGAAGGAAATTATCTTTCCACAATGTGCAAAATTGAAATCATGGAAGTTTGCAATATGGAAACTTATTCATAAACTACTTATGACTTCACTCAGAAATTCCAACTATTATACCATAGTTAATCCTCAACTTCAAAAATTTATTTATAACCAGAGGTTATTCCTTTTCTTAGACCTCTTCACTAATTATTATCTACGTTAATTTTGCCAGGGTTCATATGGTTCCTAATTCATTGTCTTTATAAATCATTGTTAGTTTGCTTCCTTTGAACACTAACTTGATGTGCAAGGATCTCACATTCAGTGTAATCACTGCCTTAGTAGAATGATTATTTCCACCTGATGGTCTTTTGGAGCTGGTACTACAACATCCGACTGGAGTTTCAGCACTTCTGGTCCACCAAATTCATAAACTCGAATAGCCCTCATCAATTTCTGTACAGTTGCCATGGTGATCTAGATACTGAGAAAAAAATTAATATATTATCATATTGTCTCTAAGCTATCACTATGCTTTTCCCCCTGGAGGGGCTAGATCAAACAATTTTTCAAACAACAATTTAAATCATGAGCTTACCACTGATCTCATTTCATGTTTAAGGACCTTTCATCTTACAAATCCTTCAGCTACAAAGCAAAATACTCCATATTACTTGCTGTGGGGATTCAGCGCCTTTGACAAGGGAATGAAACATGCAAACAAAAACATCTGGACAGACATAGCATGATACCATGTCTTATCTTTTCATTTGTGTGAGTTTGAATTGCAACATCTTGGAAATTTTAGGAGCTAATATCAGATTCACGAACATTTGGCTGAACAGACCTCCTTTTCTTGGATTATGAAATATTTCAAGCATAGAGAAAAGTAGTAAACAAAAAGCAAAGAATATAACAGATACATTTATACCTTTAAAAAATCTTACCTTTTTTTAACCTAAAATATTATCGATATAATTTAAGTGTACTATACCCAACTCCAAAACCATTTCTGTTCCATCCTTGCAAGAGGTGATTATTACTATAAATTCAGTGCTAAAAATTTCCAAGCAGGTTATACCACTACAACATGTGTATATATTAGTAAGCAACATGTGCTATTATTTTGCATGTTTTATAACTGTATTTAGATTTTATTGTACTTAATTCTGACATTTGTCTTTTCCTTTCAGCATTAATTTTTTTAGATTTATCCATGTTAAAATGCTTAGCTTTGTGTAGCTCATTTAATAAAAGGGGGAAACATAAAAAAATTGAAAACCCTGACTAGTATACAATCTTTGCAATCTTTTGTAAACTACAAGAACTCAGGTTAACCTTCTGTTCTACCACTGTTAATATTAAACTGAAAAGAAAACTCAGCATTAAAAATAAACCCTAAGAAAATGCAAAGAGCATTTACTATATAAAGTTATATAACTCTGGAAAATCTTCTGTATCTGCAAGACATAGAAGAGCTTTGCCTGTATCTTTATAATTTCACTTGCAAGTTATATCAATTTCTGGAAATAAACCAAATCAAATATTGTTAGATTCCACCACCACCTAGAACATTTTTGCTAACTTCTGGAACAATCATGTCACTCAAACACAAGTGTTTTAAATATCAGAGACTTGCAGAAATCAGGACCTGTGATGAAAGAATTCAGACTGTATCTGAGATTAGCATAGGACTACACAGAACAAAGGCTGTGCTGGTTATAAAATGTCATTACACTCACATGGGACAGGGAACAAACGTATTTTAGTGATGTCATTAATAGGGAGTTCTTAATATAGTTAATCAAATATTTGTGTCATTTTAAAATTTTCTAGTTACATGATTTAAAATAGTGCCTAGCACCTAGGAGAAAGGTCAATTTCCAAAGATCATTTAGCAATAATGTACCCTGACAAGAAGTCTTTGAATAGGTAGAGGCAGCTACAGGCAGAGGGCCTGAACCTTAGTGCACACTACAGTAGCAAGATGTGCAGCAGTTGTGAGGGTAGGACCATAGATATGTCAGAGACACAGGCTGGGGAAAAAGCAGCCAGTCCTACCCAGCACTCAAGCAGGGATTTTCTTAGACAAAAAGTGAAGATGGAAAGAAAATGAAACAGAAAAAGTAAAAGTAAAAGTTCCCCAGAACAGAGTTTTCCATGGTGGAAATAAGAATACTGAGATTTTTTTTTATTTCTTTTTCTCCTTTTCAACATGATGTCACAGAAAGAGTGTGGGATTTGGAATCTGACAGCCCTGTGACATCCCTGGGTTTGACTCCCACTCTATCATTTATTAGTAACATGGACTTGGGCAATAGAGTCAACCTTTTGGCCTCAGTTTCCTCATCTGAAAACTGTGCTCCCATTCAATTACTATGCTGGAGACAGGGCAAGCACCAAGCACAGGACTTATCAAACCTAGGCCTCTGCACACAGTACCTATCTCTATCCCTTTCCCATCTATTCTTTCATCCAGTTTCTTATTCATACACATATACTCCAGTCTATCATTCTATGGTCATTCTAAATTTAATACAACAATGTATACCAGACCCTGGCTATAAAAACAAGCTCTTACCCTCAAAATATTAAGCCTAGGTAATCATTTAAACAAAGCACATTAATACCAAACATTGGTTGTTACTCATTCAACATGTATTTTTTGCACATTAAATGTGAAGTACTGTGCTAAACCCAGAAAACAGAGGGCAGAGAAGAAATGCCCTATGCCCTCAGCTCTTCTGAACACTGTTCTCTCTCTCTCTCTCTCTCTCTCTCTCTCATACACACACACACACACACACACACACACACACCATGAAGATATCCTTTATGCATTCAGTGTCTACCTACATCCTACTTATTTCCTTCAAACACTCACATCTTTCTTTCCATCACAGGTATCACTACTATACTCACAATTCTGCAGTAATATAAAACAAAACTATTCTGAACTAGGATCTGTATCTTGTATCTAACACATTTACTTCCCCTACAGTTTGGCATTGGCTAAACTGGGAGAAAAGATCAAAAGAGAGAGAAGACTCATACTTAATACTGGGTTTAAGAGACCCATCTGCCTTGCCCAGTCCTACCTCTTGTCCTTGGTGCTTGTGAAGAGATAGGGCATGACCTTGACAGCCCCTCTTCTACTTTGCTTCTCTTGATCTTTCTCCCACTGAGCCTTTGCCATTCTGATTGATCAGGCTCCAATCTGCACTCACTGCCTTTGAACTAGACTACAGAATCATCATCTGTTTCCTAATACTGGTGTTACATCAAAGGGTATTACAAAAAGAATAAAACAACAGGACATACGAATAGTAATTAGGATAATTCTTAAACCCCACAATATTTGAGTTTTTCTTTACAAAAACCATGAGGAATTAAATCATTCATTTAATTATTTAATTAAATGATTTAATTATTTTCACAACAGGTAGGAAATCAATAGTTATTGAAAGTCATTTTATGCAGAAGAAAAATAAAATCACCATTTTATGAATAAGAAAATATCACAGCTGGTTGAAGTGGCTCATGCCTGTAATCCCAGCTACTCTGGATGTGGCAATGAGGACAGAGGCCAGTCTTGCAAAAAGTTAGCAAGACCCAATAAGCGAGGATGATGTTGTGATGTGATTCTGTAATTCCAGCTGTGCAGGAGGCCAGCCCTGAGCAAAAATGAGACCCTACCTGAATAATAACTCAAGTAAAAAAGGACTGGAGACGTGACTCAAGTGACAGAGCATTTGCCTAGCAAGCACAAGGCCCTGAATCCAAACCCTAATATACTCTTCAACCATCCTCCCCACCAAAATCACAAGCAGTTTAGAAACTTGAAGCATTTAAGTCCTGTACCTTAAATGCTTTTAGATGATTTTTTCTCTTTCCTTATTGTATATGCCTTTAAATCTCACCCTTGGAAAAGTTGGCATAGATCAGCCATGAATTCCTTAGAAATAAATTTTATAATGATACTGTGAAAGCAGAGCTAGAAGTATGAACTTTAACCTACAGGTAGGATCCCATATTTTATAATTAAAGCATCCATTTAAGAGCTCAAAGTTTTTCAAATGCCCACAAGTTAGGAACAAGAGAACTACAACAGATAGGAGTCTATTAGGACAGTTACTATTTCCTTATCTGTAAAAAGGGTAGACAGTACTCCCTAGCACGCGTCCTCAAGAAGGTTAAGTGCAACAACACTGTCAGAATCCTTCACAGCAAACCTAGCACACAGTAAGCTTTGTATCATTTAGACTAAATCATCTGTGGTCTCACAGCAGACAGGCAAGCCTTTCTGTTGCTTGTATTTTCTCATTCAGCTGTGGCTCTAATACTGTCTAGCCGTCAAATACACACTTTCAAAAATTACTTGGAGTACCTTGGCTTAATGTTTTTTGTTTTACTTTTTACTTCAGAATGGTTGCCAACCATACTCCCAAATCTAAGACATTCAAAATATGAAATTCTTCTAACGGTGATCTTTCCCAGGGTATACTTCAATCTGTAAGGTTTAAATGAAAAAGGAATGGGAACAATTCTAGAAGTATAGTCATAGAGTGACTAATTAATTCACAAAGCCAGAGAAAGGGCACATTATTAGATGAGAGAAGTAAAATTAGTAAGAATTTCTGGGGGGAGGGGGCTGAGAAACATTTTAAAAGAAAACCTGGAAAGAGTACCAATCATTAAATCATCACATAATTGCTGTTGCTGATCAAGAATGACTCATGGACGTATTTGGTATATTATTCTTAGCTTAGAAATACATGCATATATGCATGAATGTATGTATGCATATTCTCTTCCTGGCTGTATAATCTTGTCCCACTCTTCATCTCTTTGTTGAGGGCAAGAGGTTAATAATTCAGATAATTCTGAACCCCACGGGGGTCTGCGATGTTAGGTTTGGATGGGTGAGGCAAGCTGCTCTCCAATGTTTGGAGAGTTCAGTTCATTAGGTCAGTGACCAAAGTCACTATGGCCTCACATTAACATTTCCATTAGCAGAAGATAAAAAGTCCAAACTTTAACCTTTATATCCTTCAACCATTAACGCACCTTCTCTGGTCACTGAGCTGAGTGGCCTCTGGAAATTCTGTGAACATATAACCATGTGTTAACAGGGTGTTTTGTTATTTTTCATCTGAAGACTATTCCAGATGGAGGTCAGAGGGTCAATAAAAGTATTTACGTTTTTATCCGAAAAGAAAACTGCAACCCTGTGGGCAGGCAGGAGGAGGCCAAGAGGAAAGAGCCCTGGGAAACTAGGCAGGGCCCCTGGAACCCAGGAGGGATGGAGCCCTGGGCGACCGGTGGGCCAGCTCCGCGGGGGCAGGGGCAGGGCAGCAAGAAGGAACCCAGGACCCGCAGGGAAACCTCCCCAGCCGACTGACAGCTGGGAACTTGCTGTCCCTAGAGGAATGGCCTCCTTTGCTTTGATCCTGGAGGTTGAGGGCAGAGTCAGACAGAGGTGAGGACAGAAGTGCAGACACAATCGGCTCCTTTCCATTTGGACCAGCGGAGTGAAGATGCGCAGGCTGAACAACTCAGGGGACTGTTTTAAACCACTTACCCCGCTTCCGGAGTGAGATCAGAATCTGCTAGAACTCCCCTCGGGTTACAGCCGACCAGTGGGCCGGCTGTGGCTAACTTTTGCAGGCTCCGCCTGGCTCACGCCCCTCCCCTAACGCGGAGAGGGAAAGGCGAGTGAAGTTTGTCCATTGCTGGCCACCGCCCGCTGCAACATGGCTGCGCGCAGGGAGCGCAGAGACCCTCGTGGGAGTGGAGAGTGCGGGCTCTAGAGCCGGCGCGCATGGAGCGCAGCGCGGAGTTCCACAGGTGGAAGGAGCAGTGTCTGAGCAAAGCCGACCTCAGCCGCAAAGGCAGCGTGGACGAGGACGTGGTGGGGCTCGTGCAGCTCCTGAATGCGCGTGAGCAGTTTTTCACCACCAGTTCCTGCGCTGGCCGCGTCCTCCTTCTGGACGGGGTGAGGTCCGTGGCGCCCCGGCTCGCCGGCGTGTCTGTCTGTCCCGGTCGTGAAAGTGGGAGAATGGGGCAGACCAGAGCTTCCAGAACGGAATCACTTCGGGATCTCTTAATAGAACAGGGTATGGTAGTGTGCATTTCTGACAAGTACCCCAATGATGGCCAAAGGGGCAAGAATCTTAGAAATTCATTTTTTTTTTTAATACTAAAGGGATTTAAAGACTTTCTATCTGGCGCACTTCAATCTCACAACCAAATCATTGTTCCTACAAGAGAAACCTCACAAGAGTTAGGAAGTTCACTGCCTCCTAGTGGCCCACTCCATTCTTAGAGCTGGGGTAGTTTTTACCCAGCAGTGAACACTGTAGCATCCTGTAGGAGACAGAGGTCAAGTTCACAGGCTTTGCAGTGACGTTTGGAATCCAAATCATTTATTGGGAATATTGGCTATGAGACCTTAGGGAAGTTGCCTAAACTAAGCCCCTTCCTGTCCCATGAGTGGCGAATAATAAAAAAGTATTCGCTTTGTAGAAATTTTGTGTGGAGGAAATAGGGTCATTTTTTAGAACATTTGTCATCATGCTTGGCTCAAAGTTACCCGTGTTTCATTTTTATGAGCGTTCACAACATGGAAGATAGCCATTCATAGGTTCGTTCCGGAGGTCCAGCAATGAGCATTTGCTGACTTCCCAAATTAGTGAGGCCTATTTACTTTTACATTGTTTCCATTTCATCTTAAACACTGGCATACTTGCCCACACACACTCTCTCTTTTATTTTCCATTACCCCACCTCACCAGGATTTTTGCAGTCTTTTTCTAGTAAGTTACTGAACCACTATTCTTTCTCCTCCAAACCATGTTGCACACTAGCGATTGCCTTTTTCTGTACCACTTGAGCCAAACTCCTAGTCCTTTTGCTTTTTGTTTGTCAGAGGGTCACAATTTGACCTTGGTTGGCCTCCAACTATGATCCTCCTACCTCCACCTCCTGAGTACTGAGATTCCAGGCATGGCCACCACACCATTGCACAGATTTGCTTTTTTAAAGGAGAATACAGTTTGTCACCTGTCCTGAAATGTTTTATTATACATTTTTTTAAATCAGAAAGTCTAAACCTCTGTTGTCATACACTTTTCTGTTCTTATTTTCCACTTCTTTTCTTCATCTTTAGCTAGTTACCAAAACTGAACTATTCTTTCTAATCTTGTGCTTACTTGCTTTTGTCTAATGTTTTCCTTTCTGAAATGTTTTTCCTATCTTTGTATGTCTAAGACATGATTACAGATATCCCCTCTTCTCCCTGAGCACACATACATACACACACCAACATAAACACAAACTAACCACTTGGAAATAATGGTTGCTTCTTCTGAACTGGTTTAGGATTTTATCTGAATCTTTTCATTTATTATTTTATACCTTGCATTTCTTTTTTACTCTGCCTTATTTCAGGAAGGATTTTGAGCAACTTACAGAAAGGAAAAAAACTAATAAAACATGGGAAAATTTGGATGAAGGAAATAAGATAGACCAGAGATGATAGTAGTTCCCAAATCATGACATTACATCTTGTAAACTTGGCAAAAGTGACCCACACATAGGCTCTGAGATTGATAGCAGCCATCACAAGTTCAGATACATGAGTTACTAGTCTGACAATGAAAGCCAAAGTGATTCAGGATATATACAGTTTCTGAAGGCCAGATGGCAGAGTCTCCTGTGGCTCCATTATATAAATACTACTTTGTAAAAGTATAGTCATTTTTGTGCATGTGGTTTCCTACATTCTCTTTCCAGTGTCTTAGGATCCGTGTATACCTGGTAGAACTTTGCAAAGAAACATTTGTTAAGTTTAAATCAATGTTAAAAATTAAGTTTAATACAGAAATCACAAATATATGGCCACAGAGACCAGGAAAATATTGTAAAATATGAATATCACAGGTGTCAGTAAAGAGTGGTACGTCTTATGTGGTATTAAGGTAATATTGGCTCACAAAAGGAATTCAAGTTAATTTTCTTTTTTTTAGTACTTTGCTATCCAAATAAAACAGCTAGAATAGAACCCCTCATTAACCTTTTCCTCCAACAAAAACGTGCCCAGGCTGGGGTGGGGGGTGGCTCAGTGGTAGAACACTTGCTTAGCATTCATGAGGCCCTGTTTTCAATCCTCAGCACTGCAAACAAGCAACAACAAAATAACCATATTTTAGCAAATATTTATTGAATACCCTTACCTTTCAAATCATGTCAAGTTATTTGGGTTCAATTTTGTTTTGGACCAACTTTACTCCATAATGTATTGAATTGTGTTCAGTAATGCTTAACATTGTTAGTTTAAGAAAGCCTGTAATATTATGTATGTGTTGTACTTACTATATTTATAAATATTTTATGATAAACTATATTGTTATTTTAGGTTATAGATGGTTTCCAGGTTCAGAAACAAAACTGTTGCTGGCTACTAGTTACACACAAACCTTGTGTAAAAGAGGATGTGGTAAGTCTTTACATATACATTTATATATAAACTTTTTAATTCACAGATGCTTTTTTTTAGTATTTTTTTTTAGTTAATTGTTTTTTTTTTTTTATGACCATGGCTGGCCTTAAACTACCAATTCCTATCTCCACCTACTGAGTCCTGAAACTATGCATGGCCACAGTAACTTTAAAAACGTATGAAAAGAATAGAGTATTCAAGGTGATTTATGCATATAATTATAGTGGGTGAAGATTATAAAACCTGGAAAGCATTTATTAGTGGCTTTTTTGGGATTATAGGAGACAAAAGTGTGGACGTATAAATTTGGGTGCAAGCATAACTGCAGCTTAATGAAACACATCCTCCTGGTCATCGCAGAAAGTTCATGAAGTATGTTGGATGTTTTGGATCCAAATTTTGAATTTCAGTTCTGCTGTTTAATAAGTCTGTAATGTGGAAGAAATTACAGAAAGAGAAAGGGATTAGCCCTGTCTGTGCAACACAGGCTTCGCTGTTGCAAATAAGTCATATATTACTTACCTAGATTGCTTCTGGAATGTCTTCATATCTGCTCAGTTATTTAGTTTCCTAAATTGAAGTGTTTTGATGAGTTCATGTAAGTTTGTATTAGCCAGGCACTTTTCATTTCCAATGGTTTTAGAAGTCCAAATACATCATACATAAAAGAAGATACAGCATATTTAACTAGAAGGGACAGAGTTGGAGATGGAATCAGGCACTGCTGGTTCAGATGCTCAGATGTTGTCTTCCAACTGCTCCCTTTATGTCCGTCTTTGGGAACTGGTTCTCTGCATGTTTGCTCTTATCTTCTTCTGCTGCAGATAATCTTTGTGGCAGAAATGATAGCTGCCAGCAACCCTGGCAGAAAAAGACTATCAGAGGAAGACTCTGAGTTGTTCTACAAGGATTAGGTGTTCTTTATAGATCAATTATTTTTACTAGTGGAATGCTACAATGTCCTTAATTAGACACAGGCATCTGAGGATTCTGACATAACAGAATGATGAGTGACAGGTTCATGATTGACAGTCCTACTGGAGTCAAATAGTGTAAAGGAAGGAGGGTGCTGCTCATGATTGTTAAACAGACAGAAATTATAACTGTTTTGTACAAATTCTAGCTTAGGCAAAATATTACATGTTCATTAGGTGGTCAGGCTGTGTTGCAGTATAAATTATAACTTGAGGGTAACCAAGGTCAAAAGACAGGTAGAGCCATGCAAGAAAGAGACCAAGCGCATAACTCAAGGTTTCTAAGAACAGAAAGCATGCACTAGGCTCAAGTGGTATAATGTTTACTTACAGAAAGAGGAGAGAGATAGTACAAGATCCAGCACCTTGCAATGTGTCAGACCTCATGGCTAGCAGATCCATAACAAAGCTGATGAGGACTGAATGCACCCCACTTTGTGCTGCAGCAAAAGAGCCCTATGGGGGCTGCACAAATAAGTAAGCAATTCTAAGGAAATTTACTTGTGTCCAATACAGAGGGAAGAGGAATGTACTGACTGTGCTCTGAGTTATTTGTATGCAATATGACTTGCTAGCTTACCAGTACATCCTGTACCAAACACAAAGTCCTTGAACCCAGGGAAGGCATTAGACCTTGTTTGGACCCTTTTCTCATAATACCTATATTTCTGTCTCAATCTAACCATAGAAAATTTAAACAGTCTTCTTACTGCAGTTTTTATGTACCACATTCCTTAATAATAAGTCTGCTAGCAACTAAATAAGATAGTGTACTTTTTCAGGGTACAGTGATGGTTGGAAAATGGTACATAAGGCAGAAGGTTTGTGGTAGGTTAGAAGCCAAGTCTTAGGAAGATAACCAAATTAATAAGCTTTTGATGAAAGAGGACCAAGAAAGCAGAGGAAGAGTTATTTCAGAAAAAGGATGCTTGAGTGTGCCTAAAAATGTCTAGGAAAAATTAAAGTTATCTATGAGGCAAAGGGTCCTCAAAGGACCTAATAGTTGTGTCTGAGTTACCACTTTTTCTTCATTTAGATGGTAGCCCTGAAGAAAGCAAATGGTGATGCCGTTTTGAAATTTGAACCATTTGTTCTTCATGTGCAGTGTCGGCAGTTGGAAGATGCACAGATTCTGGTAAAATTTTGTATTTGTATCTAAATTTATAGATCTGTGAATAGATGTAATATTAAGCTTTAAATCGCCTATAAAAATAATTTAGCACTTGCTAGGCAGGCACTCTACCACTTGAACTACACCCATATCCCTTTTTTGCTTTAACTATTTTTCAGATAGAGGCTCATGTTTTTGCCCAGACTGAACTTAGACTTTGATCCTCCTACCTATGGCTTCCTAGTACCTAAGGTGGCAGGTGCATGACACCACACCCAACTTAATGGTTGACATGGGGTCAACCCCATGGAGCTAACTTTTTGCCTGGGTTAGCTTTGAACTGTGATCCTCCTGATCTCCCAAGTAGCTGGGTGGCTGAGCCACCATGCTCAGCCTCTGCTAGTATTTTATTTAATGATTTACTCATCTGTCTGATCAGTCTAGTTACTTGTTTTTATTATTAGGTAAAAAGAGTACCTAATAATCACTAGCAAAATATGACATCCAAATTGTTCCTGTTTTCTTCCTTAATCTACCTTAATCTTACCGTGTTAAATTTTACTTTAACACTGTATCTTTGCTTTTAGGGAAAATACTGTGGGACCACATGTAAAATTAAGTGTTTTAAAGAATGTCTTTCTCATCACGTAAGTGAGTATTAGGTAAACATTTGTTTAGCTTTGATTCTCTATTTCATCTCCCTGTTCATTTTTAAACGTTTTATAAGTTACATATAAAATTAGGTCACATTATAAGCATTCATTTAACAAGAATGCAGAGTCCCAGTTTGTGAACCATTAGATGAGAGCGATGAACAAGATTAGAGACTGTTTCAGTTCCTCCCTCAAGGTTTGGAGACAACAGAGACAAATAACTAAAACTGAATAGGCAAATAAAAAAAAGAACTGCAAGGTGCAGAATGTCCTTAGACGAAAAGAAGAAGCTGGCAATAGGGAATAGCATGAGGACAACCTTACATACAGCTTGTCACTCAGAATAGAGTTCTTTAGTCTAAAACTAAAAAGGACTGGAAAGAACTGGGCCCGTAAATGGAAAATGAACACTACAAGCAGATACCAAGTGTTTAGTACAGTTTCAGAAGCAAGAAAGAGCTTTGAGTGTTTGCAGAAAAGAAAAGGGAGAGCCAACCTAGAGAAGGTGAGAGAGGGAGACTGGCACCAGGTTGAGGGCCTTGCAGACCAGGAAAAAGAGTTTGGATTGCTTTCTGAGTGCAGGAAAAAGTTGTTGAAGGGACAATTACTGAGGGGCATTGGGCAGTTTGATGAGTTTGTGTTCTGAAAGCCTCAGCTGTGCTCCAGTGTAGTGGGAAAGTTGGAAGCAGTGGTGGCTTGGACTGAAGAGACACTGAAAAAGGTGAAAGGGGACAGGTTCAAAATATATTTTAGTGTTTGAATCAACAGACTTGTGATGTTCCTGTGGAAGGCATCCTGGGGAAGGCAGCTTGAGGAAGGAGGAAAGGAAATCAAAGACAACCCTTAGGTCTGGCCTGAGTGTCTGCATGTTTAGTATGCCCTTTACTCAGATGGGGACTGCTAGAGTTTAAAAGGGTAGAACTCAAATATTTAGGTTATATGTTAGATGTGAAATGTGTTTGACACCTGGTTTAGATGCCAGATAGCTATCTGCTAGGGCTGCCATAATGAAATACCAAAGGCTGGATAACTTAAATTTATTTTCTCACAGTTCTAATGCTGGAAGTCCAACATCAAGGTGCCAACATCATGGTTGGTTTCTCCTCAGGCCTTTCTCCTTGGTTTACAGAGAACCATTTTCTACTTGTGTCTCACATGCCCTTTTCCTCAGTGAGTATACCTCACAAATATCTCTTCCTTTTCTTTTAAAGATACCTGTCCTATTGATTTAGACTCCCACCAGTCTAAATCAACCCTGCCACTTTAAAGGCTGTGTCTCCAAATTCAGTTACCTTGGGAGTTAGTGGTTCAACATACAGATTTTAAAACCCTGTGGACTCAATTTCTTCCATAACAACACCTAAATGAAAATTTTAAGTAGGTGCTTGTATAGAAATTTGGAACTAAGAGGAGCAGACTAGACTGAAGATAACCTAGTACTTAAGGCAAAGGGCCCAGACAAAACCATCTGTGGAGAAAGTACCAAAAAGAAGAGAGAATAGGGCCCGAGGAGCAGGAACACTTACAGATGTCCTTAAAACACAGTGTTAAAGAATTCAGTGGTTAGCGGAATCAGTCCCAGCCTCCCACGTGGACTTAGATCTGTCCTTATTTTGTTCCCTCATTGTACCAGAATATATCATAGATGCTACTCAAACCTTTTCAGACTCCTGTTTCCATACCCAGGTCCTGTTCTGAATGCTCATCCTAATTGGGCTCAGCCATGATCTTCTGGGTCAAAGCCTCTGGAAAACTTAACATTCAGGGACCAATTGCAATAGAACTAGAGAAACTAAGAAATTCCTTCATTCACAACTCTTTATGAGCACATGCAAGGCAGTCTGTTAAATACTAAGAAAAAGTAGAAAAATGATAGCTACTATCTCTCTCCCTAAGGAGCTAATTTTTGTATTCCAGGAGAGAAAGATACACAGTAAGCAGATAGACAACAAAATTTCTTGTTGGGAAAGTGCTATGTTGGTGATTAGCACCATATTGTACTAGACAGTAATGGAAGAAGTGTACTTTAAAGGGAGTAGCTAGAGAATGCCTTTTTGAGTAGACAGCATTGAGTGGGAACATATGAATGACAAGAATCCAGTTCCAGAAAGAGTCAGGTAGAGGTATTAGCAAAACTAAAGTGGCTGACTCAAGAAAGGGTGGAGTATTCAGAGAGCAGAAGGGAAGCCAGATGAGGTTAGAGAAAAAGGCAGGGGCCAGATCAAATAGAGTTTGGATTCCATCTTTGGCTGGTCTGTAAGGATGGTCTAGAGCAGGCAAGAGTGAAAACAGACTAATTAGGAGACTGCTGCAGAAGTTGAGGAAAAGATGATGGGGACTTGAACCAGAGGAGGCAGTGGATATGGAGTGAGGTAGGTGAATATGAGGTATGTTTTGAATGTAGAATCAATAGGAACTGGGTAAAGGAGACAGAGTAAAAAACACCAAGGCTAACTACATTTATAGTCAGCACGTACATGGATGGTAAGAGACTGGCTGTGAGAGAAATAGCTTTATGAAAGGTAAAATCAACTTTAGGCTAGAAATTTGAAATGAAAATGGGTTTATCTATCTATCTATATATTGATATATATGGAAAAAGATAGAATCTCAAAAGGAGAGCATATGCTGGAGGCATGGCTCAAGGGGTAGAGCACCTGCCTAGCCAGTGTGAAGCCCTGAGTTCAAACCCCAGTACTGCCAAAAATAAAAAAGGAGAACATGTACTTGGAGCAAGGTTCTCAACTTTTACACTGTTAGGTTTTGGGCAAAATAGTTGTGTGGCACTGTCCTATGTATTACCCATTATGTCTGTGCACCGCCCCCCCCACCCCCCCCAGAAAAATTTGTCCTGCAGTTGTGACAGCTTGGCAATCATCAGTGTCTCCGAACACTGCAGAATGTCCACTGGGTGACAAAATCATTCCTGAGTAAGAACTAATGACCTGGAAAAATGAAAATGCCCATATTAGGTCCCCAGGGCCCCATTTAGTGACTTAGATATTTAGAGACTGGCAAATCAAAAATAACTCCTAAGTTCAGAATCTTTGTGCTTTATATGTTTTTCTTATATTATTTCAGTAAGGTTTTCTTTAGAGTTAAAAAGGACATTGGCTGGACATGGTGATCCACACCTGTAATCCCAGCGACTCAGAAGTTGGAGATAGAGGATCACCATTCAAGGCCAGTCCAGGCAAAAGTTAGTGAGATCCTTTCTCAAAAACAAACTGGGAGTGATGTGCATGCCTGTGATCCCAGCTACTCAGGATGCACAGGAGGATCACAGTTGGGAAAAAGCATAAGACCTTATTTGAAAAGTAAACTAAAAGCAAAAGGACAGAGGACATGTCTCAAGTAACAGCCTGCTTTCTAAGTGTAGGGCCCGGAGTTCAATCCTTAGTACCACTAAAAAAAGAAAGAACCACATTCAGGTAAGTTCTGTTCTTAAAGAAAATGCTTTCCTCATTTAGAAGAGAAATTTTGTTTGTTTTGTTTATTTATATAACATGGTTACAGGAATGTTTGGGATTCATCTTCTGCTTTATATAAACAATCACTAGCCAAATGTCTTTGTCTTATTAAATTCTAGATTTACTCTTGCTCAATGACACTTCTTGTCTAATAGGAATTTAGATAGGAATTTAAATCATAGTCTATACAGCTTAAAATCCTTACTGGGTTTTGGGATTATATATGTTCCTACAATTTATGGAAGTGAACCTATAGTCTGATTAGCTAGAATACCAGAATTTAACAAGTTTTGTTTTCTTACAGCATTCAGTGGCAGTTGATTCTGGTTTCAGGAACTCTGGCATCACAGTGGGAAAAAGAGGAAAAACTATGTTGGTAAGATACCTTTTGGAAAAAAAAGCAGTTCTTTGAGTGTGAAATGATCCAGAATATTGAATAAGTTTCTAGTTAGAGTCTTGTCTCTATTCTCTTTTTCAAATTATCCTGCCCAAAAAAGTGGCCTACTCTCTTTCCTAGAGGACATAGTCCAGAGTTTTTATATTTGAAGTGCTATTTTATAGTCTTCTGCTCCACTTAACATTTAATCTGATTCTCTACTCATATCTTCCTAATCCTGAGGAGTCAAAGCCCAATGTAATAAGTACCATATTATAATGTCAGGAGCCCTATAGGCATCTGAAATCTTCTCTCCTGATTCTGCTCGACCACAGCTATGCCATATGAACTCCTGTAAACTCCTTAATCCCTTAAGGTCTAAATCTTCTTAGTCCTATCAGAGGTCCAACAAACTACTGTCCTAGCACCAAGTAGAACCCACAGGGGGCCAGATCCCCCTATACCCAGTTATTAACTATTGGATATAATTAATATCCAATATTTGGATATTTGGATGTTTGGTGCCACAGTGGCAAAAGTGAGTAGTTGGACAGAAAATGTATGACCCACAAAGTCAAAAGTATTTTTTTAACTGTCCTTTTGCAGAAAAAGTTTGCCAGCCCTTGGAATAGATGATCTTTAAGGCCCCTAAATCCCACTTTTTTATTTTTTGGTCTTTTCCTGGCCAAGCCAACCTCTAGTTCTTTTGCCCAATTCTAATCCTATGGTATTTACTATTTGGCATGGCACGTATTGCTTATTTTTGAACGGTGTTAGATTGCCCTCTATTTGAGCTCCCTAGACTTTTTCTATTTTTAACAAATAGCCTATTTCCAAAATAGAGACGGCTTACAAAAGAAGAAACCTATGAAGCATGACTAAGTAGAAAATGAAAGCCCTCTTACTAGTTTGTGTTCCCACCACACTGCATCTGGTGCCAAGCAAGAATGCAGCTATTTTTTCTTCTTTCTCTCCTTTGCCCTATGTATCCAACTAATCACAGGTCCTATTATTTCTCCTTCTCATTTCTCACACCTAACCCTATCCCCAACCCTCTGCCACTGACCCTGTTTCAGCCTGCATTGTTCCTCACCTCAGTCTTTATAGCTGTCTCCTGCCTGGTCTTTTTCTATAGGTCTTCTCCTTGAATCCCTCCAACCAATACTTTCAGAATTCCCCTTTAAAAAACTCAGGGTCTCCAGTGATTTTCCCAAACTATTTTGCATATGTCTGTTTGTGTTCAGGTCCTTCTAGAATACTTATGCTCCAGCCAAATACAACTTTTAGTTTTTTCCAAATGTGTCATGCTGCTCCGTGTCTCTGTGCCTACAGATAAGTTGCTCCTCTGGCTGGAATGCCCCCCATCTGTTTTTATGTCTGGTATCATTGCACTTTTCCTTTAAAATCCCTTCAAATGCTGTCTCTCCCATAAAACTGAGTCCTCATACTTAATTAGTTGTTCCTCTTCCACATTCATTTGAATTATGTGTATGTATGTCTCACATGTCATAACACCATGTTGCGTTGGAATTCTTTATTCCTGTGTTTATTTCCTGTGCTGAAGTATGAGCTCTTTAAGGAAGGAAGGTCATATTCTTCTTGTGTCTTCACACCGTACAGAAGGCCTAGAATATTGTAGATACGTGTAGAGATTTATTAAGTGAGTTTTTATTCTTCATAGTAGTTCTTGTAGCATTTTTGTTGCTTAACCTCTGTCTGGTGTATGGATCTACTTGGGATGTTGAGTGTTCTATCAACAGTATTGCTAAGTTTGGCAGCCTTAGAGCACTCAGAAAGCAGCTACGTTGTGTGATGGAGGGGGCATGGTTTACTGTTGTAACCTATTCAGCTCAAGTAGCACTAAGAGACTCTGGCATCCAGGCCTGTTTGATTTTCCCTTGAGGGTTCTGTTGAGGTTTCATTTATTTCTTTGCTTTAAATTGTGTATTAAAGTTTTCTAAGCCATAGTGAGATTGAATCTGCTCAAAGTTATTGGATTTTTGATATTATCTGCTTCTCTGAAAGATAATGTGTAGAGTATCTTTCTTTAGCAATGATTGTATATGTTGAGAAAATCTATTTAATCTCCTTGATTCAACTGTGTTCAGATAAATTATATAAAAGCACAGACTTACATGCTATAATGGAACTAAACTGTTTAAACCCAGTCCCAAAAGGAACTTTTCTTTAGTTATCTTCCATGTCTCTAGCATATAAGTCTTCATCTTTAAACTGATTTTCCTTGTAGGCTGTCCGGAGTACACATGGCTTGGAAGTTCCATTAAGTCATAAGGGAAAACTGATGGTGACAGAGGAATATATTGACTTCCTGTTAAAAATAGCAAATCAAAAAATGGAGGAAAACAAGAAAAGAATTGAAAGGTATAATTAATCGGATATCTCTTATTACTCTTACATGCCTGTGCCATCCTTAAAAACATTAGTGCAGATGATCTTTAGTTGACATTCTCAATGCTTGTCTGCTTGTAACCTTATGAATAAGGAAAAGATGATTGAGGTCATAGATGAAAGTAACCAAAACTGTAATGGGCTCTAAGTGGAACCTAAAGGGGAGGCCACCTGGAGATAGGTGGACTTGTGACCACTAGAAACAGGCATTGCATAGAGAGTGTAATCATTTAGGAAAGAGCCTAACTGATAAGTTGATAGCTGCAGAGAAATGTGTGTACTAACCCTGGTTGTGACTCACCAAGATTACCTAGAATCTCCCTGCAAGAACAGCTTGGTTAATTTTAGTCCAATTAGTGTTTTGGTCCCTATGCTAGCTCAACATCCAACTCTTCTCATGAATTACATCTAGAATTGCCATTAGTGGCCAACTAGGAAGGGGTATGGTTATAAAACTCGTCCATTACTTTATTTTTCAACATTTTCCTAAGAACAGAGTTTATATAGAAAGAAAAAAACCATTATATCTCCTTTCATACATGAAGCTAATACTACTGAACTTCCATTGGCAAGTTGTACATTTCTGAGTTACTCAAGGAATGTTGGCCAATTTGATGTCATTTATGTCATTTCCTTTTTTTATTTCTAGAAATAAAACAACTTTCTATATCCCTTCAGCCACCTCACATCCAGTCCATTACTGGATGATTCTAGTATGTCTCTCTGCTAAGTGATTCTTATATCAGAATCAGAATCATGGCCAAAGTGCAAAGGAATCCTGTTGCTTAATTTGCAGTCTTAAAATTCCTTAACACCTAGAACTTTTATGAGCAGCTAAGACCAAAAGTGTCTATGATAGCAATGGAACATGGTGAAAAGAAATAGAATTAGTTTTCAAAGGTGAAACTGGGTTCAAATCCTGGTTCTACCAAATTACTTAACCTGGTTCCACCAGATTACTCTCTTGGCTTTGTTTTTCTTGTCTCTTGCTTGAGGGAAATACCTACCTTAAAAAATAACTGTTAGTATTCAATAAATAACACATGTACCATAACTGGCCCTCCCTGTCTCATGGACTCTCAGAATAGAATAACCCTTCTCTTGCTTCAGTCACTCAAGAAGAATAAACCAGTAACTACATTAGTACTAACACCCAGACTTTCTCAATCAGATTCCTCATTTGAACCATAAAATTCACAAAATTAATCATGTGGCTATGTTTCAGTTCTTCCAAGGATAGCAAGTGGCATGTACCATTTTACATATATTGGAGAGAAGTTAATTCATTACATGAAGTGGATATCTTAGAGTATTAATGCTTAATTTTCTAGCTAAACCTTGGTTGAGGAAAACTATAACTGTAAAAACCTGGCCACTGCCAGGCACCTATGGCTCATCTCTGTAGTCCTTGCTACTCAGGAGGCAGAGATGAAACAGATCATGGTTTGAAGCCAGCCTGGCCAAATAGTTCATAAAGACCCTATCTCAAAAAAACCCAACACAAAACACGGCTTGTGGAATGATACATGTGGTAGAGCACCTGCCTCAAAAGCATGAGGCCCTGGGTTCAAACCCCAGTACTGCCAAAAACCTGGCACAAAGCATAAACATTCTAAGTAAAATGATGATGTCAGATAACAACTGAACAGCATCTAGCTACTCACCAGACTGTAGATTTGAACCACACATAAGCACTTATGGTGCCATTCCAAATGTTTACTACATTTGTTAGACAGAACCCAGTGAGGCTATTTGCTAAAACATACAAGGTAACAAATCACTTTTCTCTGTTTCCTTACTTGAATTTCAACAAGATTATAAATATAGCACAATATCAAGTAACTATACACCTGGCGAAGTTAATTGAGTCACATTCACCACTATAAAATCAAATTAAATGCTTTAAATCCATTAACTCAAAAATATGTTTTAAGATTATAGTATGCATGCTGCTATCAAGAGAGCCACACTCATCATATAAAATCAGAGAAAAATTAAAGAAGGGTGAAAAGTGTCTTAAGATACTGATTAGAAGATTACATGTGGATTCAGAAAGTGTGAACAAATTAGAGAGCTCTTTTGGGAACAGCTGTATATTCAGCCAAATGCAGAAAAAGAGCTACCTTCTGGTGGTGAAGAGAAAAAAATAATAAACTCTGGAGGTGATGAGTTATGCAGTCAGACAGGGAAGACTAAAATTGTTTTGTCATAAGACCAGTTTCACAATTCACATATCTATAAAAGAATTATAAAAACTCAGAAGATCCTAATATATGACTTTACAACATCAATAAATATTCTGGAAATAGGGAAATCAGTGTTAGGAGATAATACATTTTTCATAGAAAAAAGTTCTTGTCTCAAGCCTACTCTTGATGGGAAGAGACATATCGAACAGCAATAGCTGAGTTCCTGTGGTTTCTGGAACTGAGCAAGACAAGGCCTGTGAAGGGCAGCCTGCTTTATAAACAACCAATTTGGAGACTGGAAGAGACAGGGACTGACACCAGACATAGTAAGACCATTTCATACATAATGATTTCCAGGTGAAAAGTACAAAGCTTGGAGATCTATTTACTAACTACAAGAGAAAGGTTTTCTTTGTGTTTATTAATAAGAGGTCAGGACACACAAAACAGATGAAACCACCATTTGGCTATGAGCAGAATGAAATTAACCATGCTCTTCTTTTCATCAATTATGAAATAAGAAAATGTTAAATAAAACATAGAATAAAAGGGCAGAATATATTGGCATATAATATTGTTAAGAATAAAGAAATTTGAAAGACAATAATTGAATCTATTTCCAGTGGTTGTTTTTTTTAAACTCTTTTTTACTGTGGTAAAATATGTATACCATGAAATTTACCACTTTAACCTATGACTTGAAGTACATTGCATTGTTATATAATAGTTACTACTATCCATCTTCAGAACTTTTTCATCATCTTAAACAGAATCTCTGTACCCATTAAACAATTGCTACCCCCTGCCACCATTCCTCATGCCCCCATCCCCTGGTAAACACCATTTTATTTTTTGTCTCTGTGAATTATGACAGGTACTTCATGTAAATGAGATCATATATTATTTGTCCTTTTGAGTTTGGCTTATTTCACTTAATTAATGTCATAAAGGTTCATCCTTGCTACAGCATGTATCAGTATTTCTTTTCTGCTTCAGGCTCAGTAACACTCCATTATATTTGTAGACCATGTTTTTGTTTTTATTCATCTGTCAGTGGACATTTAAATTGTCTCAGCCTTTTGCCTACTGTGAATAGTGCTGCTCTGAGCATCAGTGTCCAAGTATCATTCAAGTCCCTGCTTCAGTTCTGGATATACACCCAGAAATGCAATTGCTGGACTGCATCTTAAGTCTGCATTTAATTTTTTCAAGAGCCACAGTACTGTTTTTTTAACAACAGCTGAACCATCATACATTACCACCAGCAGTGAGAAATTGGAAACATAACCTTGTCAACACTTGACAAGGTTATTTTCCAAATTTTACTAAAAGCCATGCTAATAGGGTGTGAAGTGGAATCTCATTATATAGTCTTGCTTTGCATTTCCCTAATAATTAGTGACATTTAGAATCATTTCATGTGTTTATTGGCCATATGTCTGTCTGTCTTTAGAAGAATAACCTATTCAACTCATTTGTCTATTTTTTAATTGGATTATTTGGTTTTTTGTTATTTAGATGCAGGAGTTCTTTATATTGTCCAGATATTAATAATCTCTTATCAGATATATGATTTGCAGATATTTTCCCCATCCTGTGGGTAATCTTTTCATTCTCATGGAAGTTTTTTGATGTATAAGAATTTTAAATTTTTATGAAGTCCAGTTTTTCTGTTTTTTTCTTTTGTTGCCTATGTTTTGGGAGTCATACAGAAGAAATTGTTACTAAATTCAGTGTCATGAAGCTTTTGCATTATTTTATAGTTTCAGTTTTTACATTTAGATCTTTGGGTCATTTTGTGTTAACCAATGGGTGATTTTTAATATTAGTAAATAGTAACTAGGTGGCTGAGTGAAGAGCTGATGAAACTTTTTTTTTTCTTCTGGGAAACTCTTTGCTCTGCCACAATCACCTCTCTGAGTTGCAGTGAACTCTATGTGAAACCCAGTCCATCTCTGTTCTGAGTCTCTTCCAGGTTAGATAATATATGATTATTGGCAATAAGGATGCCAGGTATTTCCAGAATAGCCTTTATTTCATCATAAAAGTGATAGATTATGTGAGGATGAGTCACATTTGTGTGTTGTTTCAACAAATATTTACATAGGGACCTATAAATTTTAAAGCATTGTTAAGGCATTGAAATTCAGAGATGAATCTGAGGTTGATTCTGCTGAGACAGCTTTTATGGTAGCATAATTGGGATTTCAGACAGGCACATAAATATAATTCAGCTTGGAAAGTGACAAGTACCCTAAGAATGGTACAGAATGCTCTAGGATTTCAAAAGAGGAAGCAGTGAAGTTCATTTGTGCACGGAATTGTAATCAACGAAAGCTTTTCAAAAGAAGTCAGTAAGCCGGACCTTAAAGGGAGTCAGGGCTTTAATAAGAAGAACACTGGGGTTGGGGAAATTGCATGATATATAAAAGTAACAGGAGAAGAAAAAGGGGTGGTAAAAAATGTTAAAAAGGAAAGAAAAGGAGAGATTAAGAAAGAGCAATAATATAAATGGGGTGAATTCGAATTTGATCAAAATACAAATATCACAATGGAACCCCTGTGTACAGTTAACATATGCTTATATAAAAGAAAAAAAAGGATATTAAAAAAAGAAAAAGGGATGATAATACTTGATCCATAAGTAGGGATTAGTGAATGATTTGCTTGAGGTAGAAGGTAAGAGGAGGAAGAGTTTTTGCTGCTTCCCTTCCTGCCTGTGGTGCTCCTTGGCCTCCTTGTGAATCTCTTTTTGTTGTACGTCTTTGTTAAATGTTGTTCTGTAAGATTCTGTCCTTGACTCATGGCTTCAGCTCCTTCCACACATACTGGCAGGTCTTCCAAATCTCAGTTAAAGCAATGTGACTTCCATTATCTTAGCTTTTTCAGGGTGTGTCCAGTGTGGCTTTACAGCTTCCCTAAGAAGAGCCTTTCCAAGGAGAATCTAGTCTAGTCACTGAATTAAAGAAAGAAGAAAGTTGATCAAAACAGCCATCCATAATTATCAACAAACCTGTTAATATAAAAAATTTCTTGTTATAGTCTCATAATCACATATAAAGGTAAGACAAGATCCCTATAATGATAAAGGAGTTTTCAGCTTCCAGATCATTCTAATTTAGGACCTAGGAAAATACATTCATAGCTACGTTTTTAAATCAGTAGTTATTCATCTATTTATTCAGCACATCCTTACTGAATATGCCAGCATATACTACATGCTAAGAATATAACAGAAAACAAGTAGAGTCCTTTGTTGCATGAAGTCTACATTCTTTATAGGTTAGAGAATGTATTCTTGTGAATAAGACAATGGATGCACTTTTGTAAGGGCAGAAATCTTTCCTAGTCATTATTGAGAACTCACTCTGTTCTGCACTGTGTTAGGTACTTACCTGTCTCATCTGTAATCTTTTGACAGCTCCACTTGATACACATAATACCTAGTTTTGTAAATGAGGAAATCAAGACTCAGTAAAGTTCATTGGAATTGGCCAGCCTCAGCTTTCCAAGTGGAAGGCTGCTGTTAAACACATTGCTACCCCATGACACCTGCTACCTTCCAACATTTACCAAGGACTACTGCATTGAGCAGAGAATTAATGTTGTGTGCTAGCATGGCTGCAGACAGGAAATGAGGCCCAATTTGCAGGGACCATATAGGGTATTGTATCACAAGTTCAATAATAGACTCCAGTGGAAAAGTGAACAAAGAAAAAGAACAATTTACATTTAATCTATTCAAATAGCTAACAAATGAAAAATCAATTTACTTATAAACAAAGAAAAATTAAAATAAATAATTAGATACATTTTTACCTATCAAAGTTAGGGCTTTTTTTTTGATGGTAATAGTCAATCTGAGTGAAGTGGTTCCTCTCAAGTACTGCTATTAGAAGCATATTTTTGTGAGCATCCATTCTGGAAAATAGGTGATATTTGTCAAGTGCCTTAAAATTTTTATATCATTTAACCATGTAATTACACTTTTTGGTGTCACACCTAAAGAAATAGCTAGAAACTCAGATCACATCATTTTCAAAAATGTTTTATCATTTTGTTGTTTATATCTGTTATATCCTAATTATATAAAAATAGGAATGCATTGTGTAAATACTTTGAGACCGCATTCATAAACTGCAAAGAAAAAAATTGAAAGTGGTTTTTTCTATATAGTGTGTAGAGGTGATCTGTATTTGTAGCCTTGTGTAGTTTTCAAATTATCTAAAGTGAGCTTCTTTCACTTAGAATTTTTAATAAAATAATAATTTCTGGGCTTTTTTAAACTCTCTTTGCTTGATCCTTACATCTTGGTACAATTTGAGGTTGGCTACAGGTTTTCAAGAAGCAATTCCAACCCACTTAATAAAATGTATTTCTTTTCTTAATTGAACAATGGCAAAGGGAAGAAGCTTTTTACTTCTTTGACTTTTTTTTATACTTATAAGGAAAATATGGGGTGTTTTTTAATTTACATAATCAGTAAGTTCTAAATATATTTCAGTCACTTGCTTTCAATACACACAGATAAAACAGTAGTACTTAATTCTTCATAGGTTTTACAACTGTCTACAACATGCCTTGGAAAGAGAAACTG
Source organism: Castor canadensis (assembly GCF_047511655.1). NCBI lineage: Eukaryota > Metazoa > Chordata > Mammalia > Rodentia > Castoridae > Castor > Castor canadensis. The sequence goes on along the minus strand of NC_133392.1, from coordinate 100,442,965 downwards.
TTACCAAGACCAAAGAGGAAAATAAATCATCCACCCGTACTTACAAGAAAAAAAGAAACCCAGAAAAAGCACATGGCAAATATATTGCTAAAGAAAATGATGAAAAGCTTGAAAACGATGATGGTGATCCAGAATTCAGTCTTACTATCTTCCCTGAAGATTACTAAGATTTGGTTGTGAAGTGTTTTGGTAAACTAATATTTCTGAAAGACTTTAGAAAGTTGCTTTTTGTAAGAGTATATTAATTTTATTGAGTATATCATCCAGAAAATACTTAATTTCTCTTCGTTTTAGAGAACTCCATCTTAAAAGTATAGATGATTTTTAAAAATAGTCTTGTGTAAAGTTTGCTTGTTTAATCTTACCTTTTGTAGGCACAGAGAGAGTCATTGCAAAAATGAAATTAATGACTTTCAATGCCTCTCTTTTTTGTTGTTTCAGTTTCAATTTCTATTTCTATGAAATAGAAAAACCAAATATAATACCCTGTGAAGACAACCCTAACATTATGGACATTTGGGTAAAAGTCATAGTAACACTCCATTTATTTTTAACTTTGAAACGTTCTTAAGCTTTTAGAGAGAGGAAGGTCAGAGTTTACTTGGAGTCCAGTGACAAGCCTTTTCCTCCTTTTAGACCTTACAGATAAAACAACTCCTGCCATTTTTGTTCAGGGCAAAACATGTTCTTTCTCATGAACCAGAGCTAACCAACAGCACAGTTTTTGAAACACATGCACATAGTTTTTCACTAATGCTGATCAGACATCCTAGTAGAATAAATGTGCTATGGAAAATTGCAAGGATCAGAAGCCTTGAGTTTGAATTCTGAAGTTGGATCCTTAAGCAAACTGCTTCATTTCCCAGAGCTTCCGTTTCATGCTCTTCTGCATAATAGCAATTCTAATACCTGCCTTTTTTTGCACTGCAGGAGTATCACAGGACCAGGTTAAAAATGTGATAACATTTGCTAATAGACCATTATGCATATATGTTACAATTTATTTTCATTACAAAATGAAGGTCATTTTATACTATATTTTCAGAATGTACCAAATCCTAAAAATTACATATTTAAGAAGAAATGACTAGTTAGTCATAGTACTAAAATAATAAGATAAAATACCAGAGTGTCAAATAAGAAACATGTAAGGTAGTAAGCATTGAGTTATGGTTCTGGAATTTCCTAATATTTTTACAATTTGTGTAAGTCTCAGCTTTATATAAATTATGTATAGATTTCCCTCCAGATACTCTATGTACTCATTTTTAAAATATGTTGATTTCATAGATCTACTGTCCTCTCAATAAAATCATCAGAGTTGGTCTCCAAACAGTTTCAAAAGTTACTGTATGGGTTTTCTTTGCTCCTTTGTCCTGTCATTGCTCTGAACTGTTCTCCTTTGGCCCTATAAAATATGATACTGTTATACTGATGTAATTTCTTTTAATACTCCCACAATATTTAGGGAGTCTTCAAACCCAGTTCTAGTCTCCAGTTCATTCTTGTTTCATTGTTTAAGAAAGAAATTTCTTTGTGTCCTCAATCTTCCTACCCATGCTACCTAGTATTTGGCTGGTTACTCTCATGTCTAAGAATCTATACTTTCGTGGATTTCCTGATTGCTGTATTCTAAATTGTTTCCCTGTTTATGCTGAATCTTTCTCAATTCTTTTTCTCTGTAATTGTTTAATGGTTTTGAACACTTACTTTACCTTAGAATTATCTTTAGAACTTTGAAAAACTACAGAATGTACGTAAGAATCTCCAGGGAGAGCCAGGGGGCATTTTATATTGTTTTAAGCTCCCAAGTTGTTCTCATTGTAAACCAAATGGTAGTAATTGTATACATTCCCAAATTTGTCTTTGGCCTTCATTTGCATTCTCCTCTTTGTCCCAGCCATATCACCCACTCCAGAGACTGAATCTATCAGACCGTGATTCCAACTCTTGTCCTTTCCTGTTACTTGATAAGGTTTTTCTCTCTTGTTGGAATTCGCCTTTCCTGAGTTTTTGGGGAGAAAAAGCAGGTTTTTGTTTGGACTTTCTTTGGTTGTTTGAATCCATTGGTATTTTGGAGTTGCTGGCTTTTGGTTGCCCCATCTGGAGTATGTGAAGTCAACAAACAACCAAATCTGCCAGCTATCTAAACAAACAAATACAGAACTGACCATTGTGTTGTTCCTCAGGTCCTAAGAACCCTAGTAGTCCATCTTCCTTTCCACTTTTCAGAATCTTCTTTTTTTTGTTTTTTTTCCTATGTAATATCCAGAGTTTTTAATTGCACCAAATGGAATAGGAAACAATATGTCTAAGCCATCTTCTCAGATTCAGAAGGCTAATGCATTTTTAAATAATGTATAATATCAAATTGTTGGATTATTATTGAGGATACCTTTGGTATCGCATTCACCATGCCATGGATCCCTTGTTTTAATTCTGATTTCTACCTGCCAGCTTTTGTGCTTTGCTGTTCTTTCTTGAGGTCACTGGCGCCTCTCCACCCTAAAGGAAAGAAAACAAAGCCTGGAAATCTGTTTCTCATCCTTTACCACCACTGCCACACACATATCCATGGCCTCATAGCCAACGACAATTGCAAAGCTCAGAAGGCAGCACCATTGCTCAGGAATGGGATAGACTTAGATACATAACTGCTGTGAGAGCTCCTAGCAAGATCAGGCTGAAGTTGTGACTTTACCTGAAATCCTATTGTGTTGTCCCCATTACTAGCATCTCATACTTGCTTAGTAAGTCTCTTGTACTAGAATGTGTCTTCTTCAAGAACCTGATTTAAGACAGGTATTTAGAGTATTTTGAATACATTTTTTAAAGGTTGTAGGGTTGGGTTGCAGCTCAGTGGTAGAGCAATTGCTATCATGTGCAAGACCCTGGAAACACTGAGAAAAAAAAAAGATGATTCCTAGCTCTTGTTGTGGTGGTACATACTTATAATCCCAGTGCTCCAGAGGCTGAGACAGGAAGATCGAGAGTTGAAGGACAGCCTGGGCTACATCATCCCACCCTGTCTCAAAAAGAAACAACAAAAAAGTGATGACAAATCTATTTTAAGGAAATAAATATATTAAATAACATTTGATATTTAATGTATTATAGTTGCTATGCTGGAATTTATCATTGGTAGTGATATAAACATGATACAAAAATCATGTGAACTACATTTAAGATATTAACTGCATAGCCTTAAAAATATCTTAAGGGATATGAAACTAATAATTTTTTATGTTCACTTTTATAATGCATACTAGCATAGGAACCAAGAAGTAGGAATAATTGATTCTGAGTGAGGGAGAACTACAAATCTAACTTGAGGAGGTACCATTTTGCTTAGGTCTTAAAGGATAAGATGCAAGTTCACTTGACAGGAAAATTCAAAGAAAAAAATCTGTAGAAGACAGGAATGTGGACTAGAATAAGACACTGAGGAGCATAGTATAATCAGTGATTACAACCATTTCAGAAAAACCAAATATAGCACGTGACATGAAATAAGCTAAGCTGGTTGAAGTCCAACTGTGAATGGCTATAGTATCTAGTCTAGCATGGTTTAGACCAATGTGTCGTAAATATGACTGCGTATCAAGAATTACATAGGCCAGGACGGACATGTGGGTGCTGCTTTCTAAAACAGCGTAGATTTCCCAAACCCTGATCTTCAGTCTGGAATCAAGGAATCCTTAAGCATTTCAATTCAGTGGACCCAATAAAATCAGCTCAGCACTTTTAGAATCCACTGGAGACAGACTTATTCTAAAGACAACATGCCAGAAAAGTAGTATGATAAGAAGTTGAAGTGAACCTGTGCTGTAGGCTTTGTGTATGTACATCATAGGAGAAGCAAAATCTCTGAACATATTTATTAGGTAAGTAAATTTATTTTCCTTACTCTTGGATCCAGGGCAGCTGCCAGAAAGGCCTGACAATGTGTGCAGCAGTGTAAGTTGAACAACTCTGGGGCATGGGGGGAGAAGGGGGCGATCATCTAAATGACAATATCAGTGGCACTTCTTGAACTTGTACAGTTCACATTCTTAAGTACAAACTTATATAGCAGTCCTGCCTGGAAGGGAATCTGTGCTGGAAAGGAAACTTTCAGAATGTCTGGAACATTTCTAATTTAATGAGTAGAATAAGGAAATATCTGCCAGGCAAGTAGATGAAAAGCAAAGAGAAACAAAAATAAGCCCTAAATAAGACCAGTAGGACAAGGATAAGAGAAGGGTACCTGTGGCGGAATGACTGTGCATGTTGCAGTTTTTAAATATCTCCAAGGGGTTAAGAATTAATTGATTTTTTTTCCACTCATTTAAATTGAATCTCAAGAGAACTACACATTCCAAAGATTCCATAAGCCAAGCGTATGGATGAGAATCTGGAAGAGAGGCTGCTTCTTAACCCCTTTATCTAGTAAGGTAACAGAACTACTCTGGACCTCTTAAGTTAATAAAGAGGACTGACTAAGTGCTGGCTATAAATCCAAGAAGACATTGAATCCACTCACTTTTAATACCCTTTAATGTATAATTGTACTTATATATTCAATCTACATACCTAGAAATCAATATTAATAACTGTAGCACAGAAATTTGGTATGAACTTAATATACAAGATAGCATTGAGAATTACCTGTGGTTTGCTATCCCTGGAACTGAACTGTCCAAAATAAAGAATCTTTTTTTCTTTTCTCCAGAATGGAGGCAGGCATTTATTCCCAAGGTTTGAATTCTCTATATCACTTAGAAGTTAACTGTTTTGTGTTCTAAAAGAGAGAGAAAAGAGTTAGGTTTAATGAAAAACAGAGAGAGAAACTAAGAAACATGCTTTTGTTTTTGAAGTTCTAGGCCAGAGGCCATGAAGTATTGGCCAAGTTATGGCCAAGCAGATATAGGGATTTTGGGCCCACGCAGATGGTATCTTTCCTGATTGAGTCAAGGTTTTAAAATACGATTTCACATCCGAAATAAGTGCATCTTTAGTTTTGTTTTTAATTGGAAGATCTGACTGTACTGAAGCTACATTCCCACATGATACTTAGCCCTCCAGGTCCTTGCTGCTCCATTTGGAAAAGGTTTCTTCATGGTAGACCCACACCCCATCCTCACTCCTTGACCACCTGCTTCAATCCTGACACTTCATTGCTTGGTGCCTGTGGATGTCAGCATTGGCAACTTCTGGTTAGGGGAGAATCAAACTGAATTAATATGTTAGTATTTTATGTAATAAGTAGGAGATCAGAGCAGGACCTACTACATAACTTATAGAGGACAATACAAATGAAATCCAGCAACCTTTGTTTAAAATGTTTAGGAATGACAAGATGGCAACAACAAGAAAAACTAAGCATGGGCCCTGTGCATCCCACACAGTCATGAAGTCAGCCCTGGACTGGAGGCTCAGTACTTCAAGAGTTGAAGAGGAGAATGGGGTCCTCCCTGACATAGGTGTTTTCTCTTGCCCTCATTAGCAAAAAGGCAGAGCGTTGAAGAATCCTGACAAGCGACTTCCGACTTCCATCATCCTTCTTATGGTAGCTTTAATTTGACTGAAGATGGAGGAATGGATCTAACACTTGTACAGACGGTATACAATATGAATTTATTAGGAGTTTTGGCCATTAAAATTGAGCTTTGACCCACAGCCTCTCTTTTACCTGCCCTACTATGGGCTTTTCTTAGCGCAATAGAAATTTGAGAACCCTAAATGCTAATGTTTTAAAGCCTGACAGTGGTCAGGCCTGATTTTTATTTTTATACTTTGATGCTTGTGAAGAGTATTTATTATTTATGTCTTTGTTAGCTTATTTATTCAATTTAATAGTCTTTATATTTTAGAGCAGTTTTAGGTTTATAGAAAAATTGAGAGAGAAAAATGTAGAGTTCCATACATCTCTTCATCCTCCCCCTCACTTTCCCCTATTAACTTACATTATATAACTCCTTTTTTTTTTTTTTTTGCCAGCACTGGGCTTTGAACTCAGGACCTCGTGCTTCCTAGGCAGGTGCTCTGTTACCTGAGTTACACCCCCAGCCCTTTTTACTCTGGTTATTTTTGAGATAGGGTCTCCCTTTTATGCCCAGGTGAGCCTGGACTGTAGTCCTCCTATTTACACCTCCCTCATAACTGGGATGACAGGTGCATGCTACCACACCCAGCTTTTCATTGCTTAAGACAGGGTCTTGAGAACTTTTTGCCCAGAATAGCCTTGACTGCATGATCCTCCCAACCTTCACCTCATGAGTGGCTAGGATTACAGACATGAGTCACTGCACTCAGCTATCTTGCTTCTTAGATTAGTGTAGTATTTTTGTTTCAATTGGTGAGCCAATATTTATATAATATTGTTAATTGTCATTTCTATTCTTTCCTTCTGGAACTAATTAATTATTCATATATTGGACCTGTTTATAGATCTATTCTCCATGTCGTTAACCTTTTCATCTGTCCTTTCCCATCTTCTGTTTACTTTATGTGCTTCATTCTGTTTTTCTTTACTCAGTTATCTTTCAGTTTGCTCACTACTAATTCAGCTGTGTCTAATTTATTGTCTATCTGGTTCACTGAGTTCTGTATTTAAAGTCTGTATTTTATTATATCTGGAAGTTCTGTTTGATTCATTTCAAATCAGGGCAGATTACTTAAATGTTCCAGTGAATCCTTTCCCTTTCTGTATGCCTTTTCCCAGGCATTTCTATAGATTTTATTAGCACAAACTTTTCACATATCTATTTATCACAGAAATGATATATTTTCCTTAATTCTTCCAAGGATAATTGAAGTTCTACCTCCACCACATGAAAGTGAAATCTTTCAATGACCAAATTGTTTTCCAGTTATTTATTCATGTATGCAAATTGCATGTTTTGTTATCTATTAACTTACTTCCCAAGCATTTAGTGAGCACCTACTGTATGTCTGCCATGTAGAGTAGGGCAAAGTCCCTACCCACACTGAGCTTTCCTTCTGTAAACTTGTTAAAGACTTAGTATTATGGACACTTGCCTGGGATCATGCACTGGACCAGCTCAAACACTGCCTCTTCTGAGAAGCTTAATTTCTTCCATTTCTGTTTTCCCACCGCTCTTTTCCTTCACTATATGTACATAGCACTTTGTTTATCGCTCTATAACCAAGGAGTATCTTGACAGTTATTTATTACAAACATCCACCACTATATCACTATTAAATTTTGACTAACGGAGAAATCTGTAGTTGTGTCATTTTTGTATCTCCAGTGCCTTGTTCATTTCTGGGTTTCAACAAGGACTTTCTAAACTATTTTGAGTTATAATTGCATTACATAAGTTAGAATTGAAGAGCATTATGTAATTTACAGTTTTATAGACAAATGACAAAATTCCTTAATCAAATTCTATTACTACTCATTTCTTAAGAGAAACTTGATAATATGATTGATAAAATTAAGGTACTGGATGGAATAAAGCAATAGCTTAGAAGAAACTCACTACTTATATAATGTTATGTAATATTTGTAACAAAATATCCAAATTTCCAGACCCCAGCATTTCAAGATGTACTTTGTGACTAAGGGTTGTAGGGCCTGTTTTTTACTAGCCTTTTTACACCTTTTTATTTTGAAATAATTTCAAACATACAGAAAAGGTATAACCATACAAAGAACTCTTGCATACACTTCACCCAGATTGACTGTGTCATCTCTCAGTATATAAATATATAAACATTTCAGAATACATTGAAGATATCATGTCTCTTTACTCTTAAATATTTCAATGTATACAGCCACCCCTCAGTATCTGTGAGGGATTTGACCCAGGAGCCCTGTGGATAGCAAAATCTGTGGATACTCAAATTCCTTTTATAAAACAGCATAGTATATGCATATAACCTATGCACATCCTCCTGTACACTTAAGAACATATCTAATTAACTTATAATACCTAATACAATGTAAATGCATGTAAACAATTGTTACACTGTATTGCCTAGAGAATAATATCAAGAATAAAAAGTCTCAGTGTTCAGCCAGAGTCTCATAGAATCTAAGCAAAATCATAAAAACTAAGAAATTAATAGTTAATATGTTTTGCTACATGAACTGAATTGTGTTTCATGGTTCTTTAGTGTTTAATAGTTAAAAGCCTTTCTTTGTCTTTGATAACACTGAAAATTTAGAAAAATACAGAAAGATTTTTTAAAAGTAGTCATCAATTTATGTTTTTTCTTATATTTATTCATAATTAGATTCAGGTTGTCACTGAATAACAATAATTCTGCATAAGCGATGTGTTATTGTCAAGGTATTACTTCAGAGGACATATGGCCACAGTTGTCCCATTATTGATATCTTCTATTACTTGGTTAGTATATTGTTGGCCAGAGTTTTCCATCCTAAGTGTAATATTTTTCCTCTTGTGGTTAATAAGAAATTTGTGGGATGTTCTACTTTAGAAAATGTAAATAATCTGTTTCTCATCAAACTTTTGCCCACCAGTTTTAGTCTATTTATAATTCTTATTCAAATCAGTTATCATTATCATTTCAAAATAGTGATTTGCTATCTCCTTTACTCCAACATTTATTAATTTACATCAGACTTTTAAAATATGTTTCCCCTTTATCCAGGAAACACAAACATGGTTTCTTCTTTTATTCAATTAGTTACAATTCATTGCCATCATTTTTTTAATTTAATGTTTAGTGTTGTCCAAGATTTGACCAATAGGAGTTCCTAAAGTTGTCTCCTGCGTACTCTTTTTTTTTTTCATTTTTCTTTTATTATTCATATGTGCATACAAGGCTTGGTTCATTTCTCCCCCCTGCCCCCACCCCCTCCCTTACCACCCACTCCGCCCCCTCCCCCCCTCAATACCCAGCAGAAACTGTTTTGCCCTTATTTCTAATTTTGTTGTAGAGAGAGTATAAGCAATAATAGGAAGGAACAAGGGTTTTTTCCTGTGTTCTCTTGACATGTCCATATCAGTTTTTGAGATTTTTTTTTTCTTACTATCTTGTATAAAATGATATTCCAGATTCATGTTGCACGTTTACTGCTCCCAATCACAGAGTCAGCCAACAAACCAATTGTCTCTGGTGGGTTTGGCATTTGGAAGCTAAGTTCTGAGCACTAGTGGTCCTTATACAAGCAACTTTTTTTATATAATTATGAAATGATTCACCAGTATTTAACACTTAGCAAATGATCATTATTCAAAGGTTGGATCTTCTTGTTTACATCACCCATGAGATGTGTTGACAGAAATGAGAACTACTAAGTTCATTTCTTTGAAGTAGCACCAGGAACATTCACACTGATGCATGGAAATGTCATCTCATTATAGTCAGATAATGAATTCCTTTGTTCCTCAGCTTTTCACTACTTAATACTCACTTCTACTGTTTTCCAAGACACAATAAGACGTAAATAAACTTTTTAACTCCTCAGAGAAGAGCACTATGTAGGGATCAAGAAATTTTGTCTAGATGACATGATCTTATACCTAAAAGACCCAAAAAACTCCACCAAGAAACTTCTAGACACCATAAACAGCTTCAGCAAAGTAGCAGGATACAAAGTCAACTTACAAAAATCAGTAGCCTTTCTATACACCAACAATGAACAGACTGAGAAAGAATATAGGAAAACAATTTCATTTACAATAGCCTCAAAAAAATCATATACTTAGGAATAAACTTAACAAAGGATGTAAATAACCTCTACAAGGAAAAACTACAAACCACTGAATGAAGAAATCAAAGAAGATTAAAGAAGATGGACAGATCTCCAATGCTCATGGATTGGTAGAATCAACATAGTAAAAATAGCTACACTACGAAAAGCAATCTACATGTTCAACAAAATTCCCTCAAAAACCCAATGACATTCATCACAGAGATTGAAAAATCTACCTTAAAGTTCATTTGGGAACACAAAAGACCATAAATAGCCACAAAAAGAGCAATGCTGGAGGTATCACAATACCCAACTTCAAACTATACTACAGAGCCAAAGCAATAAAAACAGCATGGTACTGGCACAAAAACAGATATGAAGACCAGTGAAACAAAATAGAGGACCCCAATATGAATCCATGCAGCTTATGCCCACCTAATTTTTGACAAAGAAACCCAAAATATATGATGGAGAAAAGACATCCTCTTCAACAATGTTGTTGGGAAAACTGATCTATGCCTGCAGAACACTGAAACTTAATCCAAGTTTGTCACCTGGTACAGGTATCAACGCAAATGGATTAAAGACCTTATCAGACCTGAAACCTTGGAGCTAGTACAGAAAAGAGCAGGAAATACACTGGAAACAATGAGCATAGGCAAAGACTTCCTCAGTAGAACACATATGGCTCAGCAACTAAGAGAAAGCATGGACAAATGGAAATAACATGAAATTTAAAAGGTTCTGCACAACAAAATAAATGGTCTCTAAATTGAACAGACCGCCCACAGAATGGGAGAAAATATTTGCTAGCTATACATCAGACAAGGGACTGATAACCAGAATATACAGGGAGCTCAAAAAACTAAACTCCCCCAAAATCAATGACCCAATAAAGAAATGGGTAACTGAACTAACTTTTTTGAAGGAAGAAATCCAAATGGCCAAAAACCACATGAAAAAAATGCCACCATCCCTGCCCATAAAGGAATGCAAATAAAAACCACATTAAGTCCAGGGGGTGGTGGGGAGGGGGTAGGGGGTGTAAGGAAGGAGGTGGGGGAAGAGAAAAATAAAAACAAACAAAAAACACACTAAGATTCCACCTCACTCCTGTTAGAATAGCTATCATCAAAAGCACCACTATCAACAAATGTTGGTGAAGATGCGGGGGAAAAAGGAACCCTCATACACTTCTGGTGGGAATGTAAGCTAGTACAACCACCCTTGAAAACAACCTGGAGGCTTCTTAAAAAACTAGAACTACATCTACCATACAATCCAGAAATACCACTCCTTGGGATATACCTGAAGGAATATGAGTCAAGTTACAACAAAGGCACCTGCACACCCACGTTTATTGAAGCACTATTCACAGTAGCTAAGCTATGGAAACAGCCAAGATGCCCCACTACTGATGAATAGATTAAGAAAATGTGGTATTTATACACGATGGAATTTTACTCGGCCACAAAGAATGAAATTTTGTCATTCATAGGTAAGTGGATGGAATTGGAGAATAGTGAAGTTAGCCAGACTCAGAAGGTCAAAAGCCACATGTTCTTCCTCACATGCGGACTGTACACCTAAAACAAATGCAGCAATATTATGGGTCATGGGTCATACTAAGGGGAGGCTGTGCAAGGGAGAGATAGGGCAGGGGAAGGAAACCAAAAACTTGAAGTTCTCACTATACAGGAAGGAATATAGAAATTTTAAACTGGCCAGGCATACCATGGGACGAGGACTAGGGAGGAGTACAGAGGACTGGAAGAGGTGAATTAACTGGAGCTGTCATACACATACACATGGGAACAATACAAGGAAACTTCCTATGAAGCTATCTTTATCTCAAAGTAGCAAAATGTCATGTTTCTCATTTTTCTTCTACAAAACCAGAGAACAGGTTGAGGGGGGTGGCAACAGTGGGAGGGGGAGGTGGTAGGGAAGGCAGTATAAGGATGAATATGGTGCAAACAATGTATACACATGTATGTAAATGCAAAAATGATACCTGTTGAAAGTGTTCCAGGAATCAGGGGAGGGAGTATGGGGGAGAGAAGTAGATGGACAGAGCTCAAGTATGATATATTTGATACATTGTAAGAACCTTTATAAATGCTACAATTTACCCACACCCAATACAACAATAAAAAAAAACTTGATCTCTAAAAAAAAAGTTAAAATATTGTGTAAATTTTTTTAAAAATTGCCTAATTTCATTCTGTAATAACATCTTTAAATCACCTATTAATCTTGTGACTGATTTTTATCGATAATTTAAAATGAGTAATTCAAACAAACTAACCAATGTTTTGCACAACAATCAAAATATGTACAAATTAAAGTTTAATTAGTAAGCTTTATGAAAGGAAGTGTCAAGAAGGAAAAAGAAACAGAAAGCTGAAACACATTGTCTAATTTCCCACAATTAGCCAGCAGATGGCAGAATACTACACACAGTGGGTACAGCAGTCGGTATCCTTTGAGACTGAGGTAGTGAGTGTGGGCTTTGGTTTTCTTTATAAAATCAATCCTGGAATATTTTGTTGATTTTAAAAAAAATTATAAAAACAACCTTCTTAAAAATTAAGTCACCTAATGTCAAATATTTTAGTCCTTTGGTATATTAATAGCAAAAGCTATTTATCCAGAACATCTCTCCTTTGTTATTCCAGCATGCCATTAAAAATATTAGATGTAAAGAGAATGAAAAAAAAATAGGAATAAGAATTATTTCAAAATTTTAGTCAGCTAGCACCTAAAATATAAATATAGTTATAATTATAAGACCATTTTCATATTTTTAAGTATATCTCACACATAATACATATATGTAAGGAATTCATAAGCAACATCATTTGTACAAATTCAAAAGATGAACCTCCATTTATAGGCCAAGGAAATTGTTCTCTTGATATGTCTGTATTAAATCCACAGGTATTCTAGAAAAGGATAAGTACTTATAGTTAAATTTGTCAGGGGTATACATTTTAAGTCAAACTTTTAATGTTTCTTTGAAGCTCTGTTTATTTTTTATGTTAACTATAATACTTAATACTTACACAACATACACCTACAAAATTTAAATGTCTATGTTCTGTCACCAAATCTATAAACAATCATCCTAACCTTGGTTTCATTGATTCCCAATGACAACTTACTTTAGATTTTATACAACATTTGATTTAAGGCCTTTGTTTTGAGGGACTTTGTAGCACTTATTTTCTCTGTGATTGTATAGGTAAAATGTAAGTTTACATTTTTAATTCGCACTACAATGCTGAGAATAGCAGAAAACATACAACCCTGCTGAGGACTTGGAACTACCATTATATTTGTGGTAGATTGGTAGAGATAAGTTAAGAGAAACTGGAAAGAAAAGAAGTAATACCGTCCTGAATACAAATGTAAAGATAATCAAACGTTGACAACTCTTTAGCGATTTATTTCCCTACTGGTGTTATTATTATGTGTTTATATGTAATCGCAATAACATCTGGTTTATCCTGGTAATCTCCAGTTTACACTTTTTATTTAAAAAACAAGGAGCTTTTTCTTAATGTCACATTTGTATTTTCACTTACAAACTTATGGAGGTATTTGGCATGTATTCCAGTGAACTTAAAGATTTTGTTTTCTAGCCTGGATCTCCTTTCTTGATCCTAAGCTTAACTGTTTTGCCAGACTTTTCTCTACAGCACTTTTAAGTAAATCAGTCCTCTAAATGGGAAAATACTATTTGTGGGGACATTCTTTCACTCAAGAGATGAAGAATGACTCTTTAAAGGGATAACATTTCATCAGCCCTTTCCTTACTCACTTCTTTCTTTCCTCTTTCCATATTTTTAAAATTAAAAAGCTACATATGATCCGTTAACTCAGTCAGTCAGTCAGTGGGCTCCTGCCCTGTTGACGTTGAGCAGTCTAAATATAGAAATGAGCATGTAGTTTGCATCAGTTCCGGTATCATGCCTTCTTTCTATGGAAAATACATGATTTGATTTAATTACATAATCCATCGTTCTCTAAAACAGGGCTTCCAACAGGGCTAAACAATTCTGAAGCAGGTTCGTCTCTTTTTGTAAGAGGGCTAATCAGAAGGGATTTGTGATATTGAAATCACTAAGAGGTAATTATGATTGATTTTATGCAATTCAGAAATGAAGAATTCTTCCCCAAAGCCCCAAATCTTTGAATCTACTTTGTTTTAAAATAATGAAAGTTTGTTGCTTCACTTATATATCACACTAATATTGTGCATGGATTTCTCAAATGCCAAAAATAAAATAAGCTTCTAAAAAGAAAGATGAATGGATTCTAAGTGACAATAAGAAATAACACATAATATAATTCTTGAAGCAGAAAATGTCACAATGATAAAAGAAAAGGGAATTTATTCCATGAAAATAATATTAATAATGGGCTTTAACATTGAGATTTTTCATTGTTTCTTTACAATCCGAAGAAAAATATTCTCTAGAAAACTTACCATAGTATGTTGACATGAATGCCAATTTTTGCCATTAAAGTAGAAACTAGTAATTACATTTTTTAAATAACACTGTAGTAATTACACATTTAAAATATGAATCCTGATGTTTAATTAGGTCATATGACTGTAATATGAGCTTGCATTAGAGGCAGATTATCAAATCCTAGCAATTCACCCCACAGAGAAATACAAGTAGAAAAGACTGCAGTAATTTTAAGATTTAAATAGAATAAACCATAATGCAGTACAGCATTCTTTAAATATTTTAATGTTTACTAATGTTATTGAGTAATGAAGTTTATCATCATCCCATATTCTTCATAAATAATTACTCTGGTGCCAATAAGTACATAAGAAGCTTGATATTTTTCTTCTAGGAAAATTTCCAAATTAAGCTTAGAGAGGTACGCAAAACATATATTTGAAAGTGGTTTTCTGTATTTTTAATATGCGTATGTGAATGGTATTAATTTTTTCTGAAATTAATTACATTGTTCTTGGATATTAGGTCATTTTCCTCTTTAACCTGTATCATTAATCTGTCTATAATTTATTAGTTATTTTTGCTTCTTTCTATTTTTTGTTTACAAATAACAAGGTACAAATAAAACCTCTTATTTTTAACCTAAGTATTTATCTCATTAATAACTGTTAGTTTCTAAAATGCTTAAACATATGCTTGTATTTTATATTTTAACGTTTCATTTTGTATTAATTGAAATCAGTGGAAGGTTTTGCTAATTTTTGTTTTAATTCCCTCTTTCTTCTCTAAAGCATATTCATTGATATTTGCTAGTTTTATTTGTCACAAATATAAAAATGGTAGTTTAGTTATTGTTCAATGTTACTGCAACCCTCTTTCCATAGTGTGTTTCTTAGCAGAGACCCTTTTCAATGTACTTTTTGTGTTTCTTTGATAGCTGTGAGACCTCTATGTTAGCCTTTAATATATTTCACACCCCAGATTTGCTCTTTAAAATATGAAAATTAAGTGTATACCACAGAACTCACTTGTGAAGTTTTAGTGATACAAAGGCTTTTAAATACTCACAAATTTTGGAGTCTACTTATAATGTGTATAATGATTTGCACAGCTAAAACAACTTGAGTGCTTTTCCATTTAGTCCATAAAAGCTAAGATTTCCCATATATATGTAACTTTATTACTCAAGAGTTGCCTTGCAATTCTACACATTGGCCTTGATGATGCTACCAGAATTTTTTTGAAAAAGTCCTGCCTTTATTTTTTTGTAGCTACATCTGCTATAACTCATAGCTATAAACAAATACTGTATAATGAAAGAATAGTCCTTTCTGAATGACAAAAATCTGAAATTGCTTGAGTGGAGTGGATTATGTAGTCTTTTATTTAATGACAAAGAGATTTCCTTTATCATACACTTCGGTTCTTTTTGTGTTGACTCACGCAGCAAATTGAATTACACACTGACAGAATGTGTGTGCTAACATTACTGTAGCTGTAAGTGGTATTTGGTGCCTGTGATTCAGGATAAAAAAATCTATTTCCTAACACTAGGGGTCATTTCAGCTTGTAGTAATAGTGCATGATATTAGTGTTAATAAAAGACAAGTTTATGAACATGGCATTTTTCTGGAAAAGAGCTGTCCTACGAAAACATTTTACTATGCTCAGATCCCCTGTTGAACTGTGAATAGTTCTGTTGCTTTTTCTAATTTTAACGATAATGAAACAAAAGTATGCTTTAAGTTTCTCCTGTAAGTTCATTTTTTGTTAATTCTGCTAAAATGTTCAGACTCCATTTTTGAGGACATGATATTTCTTCTGTTTTGCCAATTGTTGCTACTTAATGTTTCATCAACTTTTGGATGTGTTTGGCTCCTTTCTTCAGTCCTGAGCCACACTGAAAGTCTTATTTTTCTCTAATTTTCAAGCCACTGGCAGTATCGTGAATGCATCCATTAGAACAGAACTTTGTTTTTCCCACAAAAAATGAATACTTTCCATTGCAGTAGGTCAGATTTTCTACTCTTAAAAAGTTTTAAAATTTTCAGATCCTTTGCTAAAGTTACTTTTATTTGTCTAACCTGGGAATAACTCATATAAATTACTTATTTCTTTATAAAAACTCACTTTAAGACCATAGTGCTGAACATAAGAGAGAATACAAGGAAAATATTTATTTTTAGAATTGTATTATACATTTTCAAGTGCACTCTATATTATGTAATATGGATTATGATCCTGTTTATATTGAATAGAGTGGATGATTGCAAGCTGTAAATCATTTTGGGGTATCTGAAAAATTTATCCTTCCTAGTCTAGCTACATATGTAAATAAAGATAGCTTTATTTGTTTTTTACTTCAATTTTTTTAGATCTGCTTAAAGTCTGTTGTGCTTAAGAAAGGATAGCATATTATGTTTAACATTCTTAATCTAAAATCAAAATATTTCCTTTTATAAAAAAAAAACCAGATACACTTCTTACACCTAGTATTTGCTAAACTTACCAATACTAAAAGAAAGTTATTTTGTCTACTAAAAATGAATAAATGACAAAAATATTCATTAAGCTTACATTGATGTAAATGATAGGGATTTTCCCTTTTTCTAACTTAGAATTTTGGCATGATTTTCCAGACATGTTAATTATCCCGTGTATAGATACACCTACAGAGGCCTGTATTCCGCCCACAGGATTCTGCTATTATTGGTTGCCTACTTGCAAAAGAGATGAAAGAACAATATTGTCTGGTTATGCTAATAATTGTCTATTCTAAATGTCTGACTTTAATGTGGGAAATTTAAAAAGAATGAGGTATATTTTCGATAGATGGATATTCTCAGACAAAATGTTCTAAACTACAGAAATGTCTTACTGTAAAGATAATGGAAAGTTGCAGAAACAATAGTATCATTCACACTATAGGCTTAAAGTTGCACACTGTTATCAAGCATAGCTTATTACCTAAAATCCTTGATATCTGTATTATTTGAAGCTAATTTGCCACATTCCCAGACATGCATAATTTAAAGCATGTTTAAATTATGGAAACACTGAAACATTGGAAGAATTGTGTTGAAAGAGTAAAACATAAACGTAAAAGGTGTGGGTAGGGATAAAGACAGCCAAGCTTTAATTTAATATCTGTCATTTGCTAGCTGTGTGACCTCTATGAATTACTGCCCTTTCTCAGAATGTGTTTCCTCTGTATAAGAATTCAGAGACTGAATAGGGCAGCCTCCGTGGTCTTTCCTGAGTCTGTAATTCACTGTAACTCTCTGTCCCTCCTCTCTTATCAGCCAGTTTCTTTCTCAGAAAACAGCATGGTCTTAACCTCTTTCATACAATACTATATTTAATATGTATGCTTATTTGCATTGTAAGGAGAATATTATGTACACACATGTGTATATGTATGCCTCACTCAATGGAAAATAATTATATTAATCTCCAAAATACTACCTATGTGAAAGGTACCTCAATTTTTATGGATTAACCTTTTAATAAAATGATTGTCTATATACACATACATTTTAATATGCAAGTTCAAAACTGAAAGTATAGAAATTGATGCTGTAATACAATATTTCTAGCAGTAGAAACTTTACCTAAGCCAAAACATCTACAATAAAAGAAAAATCCAGTAAAGCATTTAAATGTATTTTTAAATGAAATTGAATTCTCTGAAACATCAACAATCTTTTCCAAAACAATAAGAACGATTGTCCAAACTTATTTGGGAAAATGTCATGTGGCATGGAATATGGAATGTCACCTTTGTCTGTCTGTCTGTCTCTGTCTCTCTCTCTCTCTCTCTCTCTCTATCTCTCTCTCTCTCTTCCTCTCTTACCTATTTCCAATATCTATTAGTTGCCTTTTTAGTGTGGCAGTGATGGGATTTGATGTCATGAAAATGGTAGCCCACAAGAGACACACACTACAAAAGCAACTCTTTTCCACCCTCACCTCCCCCTCAAATAATAACAATTTGCTAAATTGTTGGGAAGTTGTTATAATTCCTTTTCCAAATTATTACTCGCCCTTTAGATTAGAAATGAGGCCAGGGTTAGCAATCAGCTATAAATGGTAGGATTTTTCAAGTAAGAAGCACTTGTCTGATTGTGAAGTGGAGGCCATTACTGCCTTGATTGAGTCTTTTTTTTTTTTTTTCAGCTAGCTTGATTTGTGGTTGAGAGTGCATATTCACTCCTGTACTGTGAGCAATCAGAGCTACCCCTCTCATTTTTGCTCAGCGATTTACGGTCCACTACTTTGGCACAGCTGCCACCTTTTAGCCTCCATCATGCAGAATATGTCTTTAAAAATATAAAGGGTGGGGGATGGGATCAGGTAACTAACGTACATTTGGCTTGTTAATGTACCTATTTTATGTTTTTTCAGAGGTAAGTTTTTTACTCGAAATAACACTTCTATTGGAACGTGGACTTCCACACTCAATAAATAAGTTTGGAAAGAGACCTGAAGCTTGTTAGAGTGTATTTTCTATTTCTTTTTCTCTTCCAGGAAAAAAAAAAAAAGAGGTGCGGAGCACAGAACTGGGACTGTGACAATCAAAGTCATGTATCACTTAAACACCAACATGGTGTTTGTTCTCTGGGTAATGATACTGAAAAAAAAATTGTTTGCTTTGTTTGGAGGATACGTAATCAGTTTTTCACCAAATGTAAGGTCTATAGGCAGAAGGCATCAAAAACTTTTGAAATTGGAGTCTTATTTTGTCAGAGTTAAAAATTACTTAATACCTTTCTAATTTAAGAAGATGTATTCGTGTTAACAGCAGTAAAAGATATTTTTGTTGTTAAGTTCAGCACATCTCAACTCCTTGGAACTCATTAGAAATTCCCAGAGAATCTGGAGTTTCCAAGTTGGAACTGGCTAATCACCTTCCTGTATTCCATTAGTCATCACTAAGTAACAACACTCCTGTGAGAGCTTGTGCCTTGTCATGCCTCTTCTATCCCTGTCCTTCCAAATCAAAATGCCCAAATAACTTCCATGAAACTAACTTTTCTAAATATGCTGTCCAAGTCTGGGTCATAATAAAGCTGCGTGATAAAATGAGGTTCAACAAAATTCACAATGCCATCTGTAGGTTGGGTTTCCTTCAAACACCTGAGTCTGAGCTCATAATGAATCTCTTTTTTTACGCCAGCTTTATTAAGATGCAATTTACCAACCAAAAAACTCACCCATTTATTGTACAAGTCAATGAACGTTAGTATATTAACCAAGTTGTACAACTATCCTTACAATCTAACTGTAGAATATCTCTATCATACTAAAAGAAACTGTATGACCAGTTGTAATCACTCTCCATTCCCACCCCCAGGCTTGTGCCACCACTAATATACTTTCTGTCTCTATGTTTTTGTAGTTTTCTGGACATTTCATATTAACGTAATCATGCAATATATGATCTTAGATGCCCTGCTTTCATTGAGATAATTTTGAATTTTGGTGTTTCATATAAACTATATAATCCTTTGTTTTTCTTTATTGATGGATGGCATTCCATTATATGGATACAGCACATTTCATCCATTCATCCAATGAAAGACATTTGAATGTGACATATTTTCCATTTTTAGATATTGTTGTTGATTCTATTACAAACATTCCTGTGCAAATCTATGTGTGGATATGTATTTTTATTTTTTGTGAGGAGTCTAGGAATAGAGTTTCTGAGTCATTTGTAAATCTATGTTTAACTTTCTAAGAAACTGCCACAGTTTCTGCAAGATAACTACATCATTATATAGCCCCACCAGCAATGTATTTAAGTTACAATTTCACTGTCCTTGTTAACGTTGTTATTATCTGTCTTCTTTATTAGAGCTATGTTAGTGGGTGAAAAATTGACTAGTGGTTTTGATATGTAATTCCCTAATGATGATGACAATCTGTTCATGCTCTTATTCGCCATTTGTATATTTCTTTGGTGAAATGTCTAGACAAATCCTTTTCCCAATTTTAGTTGCTTTTTTTTATATATGTTCTAGGTATGAGTCCTTTATCAGATACATGAATTGCAAATATTTTCTCCCAGTCTATGGGTTGTCTTTTTACTTTCTTGATGGCATCTATGAAATACGAAAGTTTTTAGTTTTGGTATGTCTCTTTAGAACTCTTAATGGGGTACAATATTCCATCAGTTCTCATATATTTTCTTTTCAATAAAGAGTAAGAGAAGTAAGAGGTTTAAAAGAAAATCAATGGTTATACTTGGGTCAGAATGAGAAAAGGGAGAACTGGTTTTGCTATTCCACTTTCTTTAAAATTATCTGTAAGTTTTTACGAGAAGGACGGGATCGTTGTTGATGTTGCTGTTGTCTTGTTTTTTAACTCTTCATCTCTAACTTGATGATCATAATTTGGATCTTTTCTTAAGTAGGGTAGCAGAAGCTCAAAATTCAGCCTTTCCCTGGTCACAAACGGTTTGGAACAATGTATCTATACATAAAGCTGAGGCCACAAAAGTACTCTTTGCACTGCTACCTCTGAGGAAGAATAAACATTTGAAGAAAAATTAGTATGCAGAGAAGTTTCTTCTCAGGTAGGAGTCTCTGAGCTTTGCCCTCTCAGGCCCACTGCAGTACGATACTCATTAAATGCTTTCCTATGAAGAAAAGCCACTGATGAATGTCAAGTTTATCAGATGAATTTGGTACAAATATGGAGAAAATGGTTGGTAATAAATGCACCTGTGTAGAAGTTCCTGAGGGAAGGGTGTACCTGTAAGGAAGACCCAGAACTTATCTGAAATGTCCACCGTTTAGCTCTAGTGTAACATAGATGCATGGATCTTGCTTTTAGCAACATTGATGGCAAGCATTTCAATACTTCCTAGAGCTTGCAATTTAAAAGCACCCAGAAGCAAATCTTTTTGAAAATTAAATTATTGACTCTTAATGGACTTACTTCATAAGTCCAAATTTTGTATGTCACGAAGAAGGTAAACTTGGCAGTCTGGTTGCCCAAGATGCTTCTCATGTCTTTCCCACCTTTGTACCATTGTGAATTTAGCCAATACCCCACAAAGCATGCACCATTGGATCAAATATAAAAGAACACTCTCATTTAAGTGAGCAAACTTGAGAGTGTTTTTAATATAAAATCTTGATATAATTACAAATTCAGAAATAACCTTTGTTATATTTTATCTTACGGATGCAACTATTGCTGAAATACAGTGTTAAGGCCAAGTGTTGTGTGGCTTGCATGTTTCCATCAAATTCTGTTGTATATGAGTAGAAGAAGCCATTATTTATATTAGATTTTTATGCTTGATTTTTCACTTGGATTACTTTTTTTAAAGTCTTTCAATTGAGGCTCAGAATACACAGGATACATTTAATTCTTTTATTGTTGTTAATGTTCCACAGTTTGTTCAAATCAATATATGAACCCTAAACTGAGAATGGTGAAGTTATAACCATTGATTACAAGTAAACTAGTGAAGTTGAAATACGGTGCTAATAAGAAATCAATTAAAATTTGAAGTCCTATTAAGTATAGTCAAGTTTCACTAGAAACAAAACCAGGTGAATTGAGACAAGAAATTGTCTAGATAAATGTCAGATAACTAAAGTAGTTTTGAATAGTTAATAGAGAAGGCATTTCCCCACACAATACGCTGTGCTCTGAAAAGAAAATAATGCCAAATTGAAGGAGAAAAAGACCTTTGATTTCTCTTAGGAACAAATGGAACCATTAGTGAATAACATCTGTGGTTTGGATCGATAAGACTTATTCTAAAATGATGTAAGTGACTATGTTATATCAACTGAGTAATGTTGGAAACAGGAAGGAAATAAAAAAGTAGATCTAATTTATCAAAACCTCAGTTAAGCCATGACTCATCAGCCTATTTTATAGCAGGAATAATATTAGTAACATTAACTCAGGAGCTACTGATTTTGTTCCCACACACTACACAATACCTCAGGGCCCTGCAAAGACATGTTCCTAGGAGACTCCAGCAGATATTGAGATGCTTGCTGTACTACGGTTCCCATAGTGGTCAACCAATGTACTGACCTTCACTTCTGCTTCTTTAGGAAGTGTGGTGTATTCCAAATATCACAGTTCCTGCCAGGAACTACCACTTCTTCCTTTGAGGAGCCAGCTATGCCCTCCATGCCCCACAACTGCTCTACTTGGTGCTGGCTATCTCCAGTGCACTGAAATCCCGCAGGGGGTCAAAGAAGCTTAGTCAAAAGCATGCTTCTTTAACCATTTCCACTAAATTCCATTTGATGCATGCATAGATCTGCCCTTTATCCAGTGCATTCCAGAGCTATACGGAGACAGTGCTTTTGTCTCTTCATTTTTGTCCTCACCCTCAGCATCTCCCCATTCCTCCCATCCCTTCTGTGTCCTCTTCCCCTCTTCCTTCCTCTTATTCTTCAGTTATAGTCCTCTCTCCCTGGGTGCCATCTGGATATAGATCTAAGTGTAAAGCACCATGCAATACTCAAATTTGCTCTTTTATTCCACTTTGGCTCTATTTTATATTTTCCACATCTTTTCTTAAGTTTCTTATCTTTTAAGGAATGTTTTCCACCTTTTCTAATATGTCCTGCATTGCTGTCATTTTTATTTTAAAATCCCAGTGTCATCTCTGAGTCTGCTTCTACTAATTCTTCCTCTCAAGTATATTTTCTTGCTTCTAATTGTGACTTTTAATGTTTTTTTGAATTCCAGTCATTTTAAAAGAGAGAACAGTAAAATAAAGTAAATATTATTTTCTTTGAAAAATAATCACAAACTGTCCTGTTCGCTGCGTGAAATGGGGACCTAGTACTGAGTGAAACTTGTGGCTAAGGTAGATTTGACCTTTATAAAAATGTATTAGTTGCTTCAGTTCACTGCTAGGTTTAAAAGTTTCGAGGATGAAAATAGAATTTTTCCATCAATAGAAGTTACATTCTGAGTGCTAACAAGATTCTGACTCTTGTACTTTATTGCCATGCCTCCAGTTTCTGAACTGTGATCTCTCTCTCTTCTCTGTCTTCTGTCTTCTCTCTCTCTGTCTCTCTGTCTCTCTCTCTCTCTCTCTCTCTCTGTCTCTCTCTCTGTCTTTCTCTCTCTGTCTCATCTCTCTGGCATCTGAGAGATGATCTGGCATCTCTCAGATGCCAGATTTATGGCACTGCTTGGAAGTTCTCCTTGCTCTCTAGTCCTGCTTCAGGATTATGCACCTGAGATCTCACTCTTCCCTGTCACCCTTCTGGCAACTTCAATAAGTAGAGTAGTAGTTCACACTCTATGAAGGCCAGGAGTGCCTTGGAGAACTTTCTCACAACTCTCTCAGCTCTCAGGCTGCCCCATTCTAGCTTTGGTAGCTGAGTGTGTTGAGGTTTCTTTAGTGTTCCTACCCTATGCCCGGCCTTGAGGTGACTGCCTGCACATTCTAAACTGCCTTGCTCTACTGTTAGGCTTGAGCACTTTACCCCTAACACTCAATGAGTGAATGGTAGTGAATATAGACCTGTTCATGGCAGAAACTCCTTGGAATTCTAATCTGTCATACCTGCTCACTGTAAGACATTAAAAATTCTTTAAAATTTTGGTTGGTTTCTCCTTATCCCTTTTTCTGGAGAATTTCTCCTCCTGCTGTTGTTCCAAGAGAGTTAAGAACAGCCAGGTGTCTGTTTTAGTCTAGAAGTACATGCAATTTTCTGGAATATGGTTAATTTAGGTTTACTTGTGTTCTCAGCTCTATAAAAATTTAAAAATATTATCCAGTTTGTTTAGTAATTAGGTTGAGAATAATAGTTTCTTACAAGTTTCAATAGCATAACCAGAATTTTCTCCAAGTTGGCTTATAGAAAAATTTAGGATCTTTTCACTTTCATATTTCATAGGCTTATATAATATTTAATTGAATTAGATGATTACAGCAGTATAGCTGTCATGATCAGTTTGGGGAAATAAAATTGAATCTGGGTAAACACAGCAACTAATGATTAGAAAAAGAAATGCAGAGGCTCTATTAGCCTCAAATATTTATGGCATAAGCATCAGCAAATAAGTTTTAAAGTACCTTTAGAGAAAAACTGAAGCAGAAAGGGAAAAAAAACCCACCAAATTCTACTGTATTACTTGTAACAATTTTCCCTTATAATATTAACATAGACTAGTTCTTTAAATTAGTGAAAATTCTCTTTTAAGAGTGCAAATTATATATAAGATTCAAATTAGTAAAGTGTGAGATCATTATTTGTCCAACTCAAAAATTAATTTATTCAACAAGCATTTTATACCTCCTATATTGTTAAGTGTTTCTATCTGGACTCTCTACTATGAGGAAATTGATTATCCATATGTTGGACTGACTTTCTCTGTTTTTGTATACCTAATGGCACTTTCTAATTGTTGTAATCTCCTTTTATTTGTATTTTTGCCATCATATAATTTCATTATGTTAGTAATTTAATTTTCAGCAATTACTAACCTGTTCATTATCTTTGCTAAACTATCCATTAACCTAATAATGATGTTCTAATTATCAATTTTTTCCTTAGGTATTTAATGTTTTTTTTTCACATTAGTTCAATTCATGATAAATTTATCCAGTCCCATCATAAATGCACACTATTTTGTATATAAAATATACATTAACACACATACTCATACTTCTATTCTAGCTCTTCTCAAATTTATATGTCTAGCCCAGATCTTAGAATTCCTCACTTATAAGGAATTGAGTCATTGTGAGGAATCTTGGCATTATGAGATGTGCCAAGTCTCATAATTGCTTATGTGACTTGGCATCTCCACTTGAATGACCAAAAGGTGTTGCAAACATAACATGTCCAAAACTGAGTTCTTTATCTCTCCCACCCATCTAACTAAACCTGTTCTCCTATAGCCTTCCCAATCTCAAATAAAGGCAATTCCAGCATTGAAGTTATCCATGCCAAATATTAGGCTCTTCCTTGACTTCATTGGTTCTCTCACACCCATATCCAATCTTGTAGGCTCTTTCATCAACTTATGTCAAGAATCTAGTCATCTTTCACCTCTATTACTCTACCATCCATCATCTTCTGTTCATATTTTTTGTAATAACCTCCATTTTTTCCATTTGGGCTGTTATATAACAAAATATCATATAGTAGGAAGTATAAATTACAGAAATCTATTTCTGTCAATTCTGAAGGCCAGAAAGTCCAAGGTTCAGTGCTAGCAGATTTGCTGTCTGGGGAAGACCCACTTTCTGGTTCATGGAACAGTGCCTTTTTACTGAGTCCTCACAGATATCTGGGGCCTCTTTTATAAGGGCACTAATCCCATGCATGAGGGCTCTGCCTTCTGAAAGCTTCTACTTCCTAATACTATCACACTGGTGATTAGGTTTCAACATGGGAAACTGGGGGGAATACAAATATTCAGACCATAGCCACTTCTTAATATCTCTCCTTTCTCCCTCTCTCCTATTATATTTGGAAATTAGCTCATTTCTTAGATCTTCTTAAATGCTTCTATTAGGGTTGATACTGCCTAGGGTTTTTTGGGAGGGGGAGGTCTATGCCATTATTGTGTGGGAAACATTCTCAGCCTTTGGTTAATTTCAGTTGAGCTACCAGAATGTTCTTTGGACAGAGCAGGAAGTGAAAGATGGTTGTTTAGGAGCCATGACTTTTTAGACTGTACTTCTTTTCATAATTACTTCATTTTTAATTTTATTAGCTGTTCTTAAATTTGGTCATTGCAGTAGTTTTTTCTCCCTTAAAGGACATATTTCTCTGGTACAATTTCAAACTGTTTTGCAGTAGGAGTGTACCTATGCTAGACACTTTGCATGTATTATCCTTTGAAACTTCACAGCAACTTTGTAAAATATGTAGGATTGTTCTCTTGTAAAAATGAGAAAATTGGGCTAAAAGAAGTGACATAACAAGTAAACAGTAGACTCAGCACTCAAAGTCAGTTCTCACTCTAAACAGGAGAGTTTTTGCTTTGTTATTTCCCCACACTGCAAGCATGTCCAAACCATCTTTAAAGGGTCAGCTGTCTTGTGTGTATTAAGATAACTGATACCCAACTACAGATCCTATAATCCTTTCTTGAACAAATGGGGTACAGTATGTCCCTCAGAGGACAAAATTACAAAACCAAGAAAGATGGCTCTTTTGATCATGTTCAAAGCTGGGTTCAGATGGAGGGTGAGGTAGGGAGGGGAATGACGTCCCAGTGAACATCTTGTCATTCCTAAGGAAGAAAAACACAAAATGTTAGCAATATGGTAAAATATGAAATGTGATATTGCATGAAATCAATGATATAAATTAAAAGCCATCATTTCAAATTAAAAATGTTGGATTGAACATACACATTTGCATTAAATTCTTTCCTGAAACTCATTGTTTCATTTCTAATAGACATAAATCACAAAGACAGAGAGATTGAAAGAAGGAGTGGCAGCAAATTTTGAAGTTGGAAAGCATGTGGATGAGTGGTAACTGAACTTGCAGATTGAACTTGCACTTTCAGCAGTTGGGAAGAGGAGGGAAGCTGAGGGGCAACACTTTTTATATCTAAGAAACCCAAAGAACCTCAAAAGCTGGTAGCACTCAGTTCCACTGTAAGTGGAGATGAAGGTGGGATTAAAAACTAGGAATGTCACTGAAGTCAGTCCATCAGACTTCCTCCTCCACTCTACCTAGCTAAAGGACTAGAGGTTTTGTCTCTGAATTAGGGGATAACAGGTATAGATGAGAGAGTGAGTGTATGTTTACTCACTTAATCTTGCAGTCTCTTGGCTTCCCCTCCCTTTCAGTTCCCCAAATTTTGACAGTTAGACATATCTCTCCACACATCTGACTACAAGAGTCTTTTTCTAGAGGAATTGAAAAAGTGCAAGACAGCACACTCAAAAATGCTAACAAAAATGAAGGGTTCATAAAAGGGACAATGAGATCACTGTATAAAGAATCCAGTGGGCAAACCCCACCCACCATCATAGAACCTCCATTTAGGTTTTTAAATTTCATATACTTAAATATAAGCACTAGACCTTTGAGCAAGTACATAATATTAAAGACTGAGATCTAAATCCGCAAAAAGATAAATTTAGAAGAAACAAAGCTATGTAGTAAGGACGAATATTTAAAATATTATTATTATTAAAATTTTCTGAGACAAAAGGTAATAGTGCATCCATAAATACATGCACAGAATTCTGTAAAAAGGATAAAACATCAAATGAAATATAGAGTAAATAAATTAAAAATATGCCTGTAGAAAAAAATTTAAAACTCAATCATATGTTTAATATCCAAGGGCCCTTTTCATTTTTTGACTGTCTTTTTCTGTGCATTTATTATTTTCAAGACATGATAGGTGTTTTTTATTTTTCCCTCCATGTCCATTCTCCTGTGGCCATCTACAATGGCCAAATGTGAGGGTGGCCGTTCACACTGGTTCCCATCCTTGTGTATGGGTGAGATGTCAACTTGCTTCTAATTAACAGAATGTGGCAAAAATGATGAAAAGTCACTCAATAAGTAAGTTAAGTAATCTGAGTAAGTTAAGTAATCCAGTGTATGTAATGAGATGCCACTTCTATGATTACATTATGGTATATAGAAATATGCATGCAAATATATTATATTACATATGCATAGTAGGATGTTGAAATCATACTGACACACACATACAGCTTCATCTTGCTAGTATGCATTAGAGACACTGTTTTGCTGGCCTTGCAGAAACAGACTTGCATGTTGTGTACTATCTATGGAAAGAATGATGCAACAAGGAAATGAAGATGTGTGACCTTTGGATCTGAGGGTGGCCACCAGATACCAACCAGCAAAAAGCCAGATTCCTCAGTTACATGGATGCAAGGAACTAAATTCTGCTCACAATTTAAGAGCTTGGGCATGAATTCTACCTTCAAGCCACAAGACCAATATCTTATTATTGCCTTTTGAGATTCAGAGGCAGATAAGCCATACCCAGACACCAAGTTTTGGTAACAAACTAAGTTTGTTATGCAGCAACAGGAAATGAATAAAGACTTCAAGACTACCTCCCTGGTTAAGAAGCTGAACTCTAGAAACAACTGCCTGAGTTCAAAATTTAGTGCCACTACTTATTGAACTAAAGCGCTTTTCCTCAGTTTGGTCATAGTTGTGATAATGGCACCTACTTCAGTGAATAATTATGAATATTAAATGAGCACATATATGTAAAGTTCTAGAATAGTGCCTGGTATGTAGTAGGAGCTATGTACTTTCTATCATAATAATTATAATGATAAAGCAAGGAATAATATAAACTAACATTTTTGTTAGTTTAACAAAAAATACAAAATGACAGTAAATAAACATAATAAAAGATTCACCTGACTTGAAGCACAAATATTTGCTTCTTGTTTACATTAAATACTCTCTGCTAATAGCAGCAATCTCTGTTCATTATATCCCCAAAGATGCAAGAATGAAGCATCTACCATCTTGAATGCTGCTATTCACTGTATCAGAGTGAAAGAAAATGAAGGCTCAGGACAGTCTCATGTTAGTAATTAAATGGTCCAGACTGAGAGTGACCCACCCCTCCCCAGTTTCTGCTCACAACTCACTGGCTCCACCCAAATATAAGTGAATCAAAAAAAAAAAAAACAACCCACAATCTTACCTTGCACTCACAAGTGCAAAACCAGAAATATTTGGTAAAAAGTACTAAAGATCCCAAACTTCCTTTTGTCAGTGTTAATGTTAAGTTCCTAACTCTATGAACATATTTTGATAAATATAAAAACTAAATTTGGAAATGAAAATATAGTACCATCTAGCCTCAAAAACGATTGATCTTAATTATTCTTATCTTATTTTCAAACTAAACTATGACTCATCTCAATCTCATTTGGAAGAAAGTTACTGGAAAACAGATCACTGATTTTTCAGTGTGCTCCAGATAACTAAGACCTTTGCCTTTTAATACTACAGATATTTTTTGAATAGACATAATCTTTTTTAAAATGTGAAATTTGCAATTCTCAATCTTCTGTTACCTTGAAAAAAGCACAGTTTTTTATTTCATCAAGATAGAAACTACAGACAAAAACTACCCCGTGGAAAGCTTCACTTTACCTTGAGCCCCAAGATTATAGTCATACTCTATTTCTGTAGCTAAACAGTTGATCTTTTTGCTGTTCTACAAACAAGGCCTATAAGCAAGGCTTATCTTGAACAGACAGAGAGCTTCAAAGACCAGGGAAGACCTAACTGAGAGCAATTCATTATATGCAATATTGTCTCCTGACACTCATAGTGGAGCCTCATAATTGCTATTTTTGAGGAGAAAGATATGTCCTTACTTTACACTGTACATTTAACTAATTCCAGACTAAGTTACTTTTTAAAAACAAAATACAGAAATAGATGAGTATTCATCTAATCTTCGGGTAGTAAATTCTTTCCTAAACTTGATTCTAAATAAAATTAGCAACATAAAAAAATTAAAAGGTAAATCACAATTGGGAAGGTTTTTGTTTTCTAAAATTAATAAAGTAGGAAGAGGCCATTCAAGATAGAAAATAAGATGCCTACTATATATCTGACAGAGAGAAACTGTTAACATCATTTTGTACAGAGGAATGTTATAAATCAATGAACAGTATAAGTCGAACACTTGCCTAGCATGTAT
Source organism: Castor canadensis (assembly GCF_047511655.1). Taxonomy (NCBI): domain Eukaryota; kingdom Metazoa; phylum Chordata; class Mammalia; order Rodentia; family Castoridae; genus Castor; species Castor canadensis. Next base: position 100,413,136 of record NC_133392.1, on the reverse strand, counting down.
AAGGCCTTGGATTTAATCCCCAGTGCCATAAAAAATTAACATAAATGAAACGTTAAGAATGATATGACCAAATTCACTAAAATAATAAATAAAATAATATTTAAAGATGTATACCCAGAAACAAAAATTAGAAAGCTATAAAACAAGGTTATTGATAGTTATCTATCTTTGCATAGGGTATTAACAAGTAATTTTTGTTCTTTTAAGTTTTAAAAAATGGTCTTTTTGAAAAATTTTGAATGAGACTCAACTTTACAGAAAAGTTGTAGTATAGTTAAAAAAAAAAACCTGTCATACACTGAACCATTTGAGAGTCAATTACCATCATGTTGTTCCAAGACCTCCAAATGCCTTAGTGCATACTTATTATGCATAATCACAATAAAACTATCCAAATCATGAAAATAACAACAACACATTATGACCATCCAATCCATAACATTACTCAGATTCCATTAAATGTCCCCGAAAATGTATATTATAGCAAAATAAATCCAGTTGACATGTAGCATTTAGTTCTCATGTCCCTTTAGTCATCTTTATTCTGGGGTAGTTCCTATAATTCCTGAAGCTTTTTCTGACTTTCATGACCTTGGCACTTTGGGAGTTTACAGGCAAGTAATTCTGTAGTGTACCTCAATTAGTGTTTGCATGGTTTTCTTTCATTAGATTCTGGTTATGTGCTCATGACATGAGTATCACAAGATGTGCTGATGTGTTCTACTGTTTGCTGTCTGGTAGCTCGGGATTTTAATTTGCCAGCATTATAGACAATAGCCTCTTTGATTACTTGTTCAAAGTTGTCTCTTCCAGGTTTCTCCACTTTAATGTTACTCTTCTTATTCATAACTAAGATGTAATTTTTGCAGAGATATACTTTGGTACTATCCAAATACCTGTTCCTCATTATACTTCAATTTATTAATTTATATCAACATGAGCACATGGGTTCTTATTTTATTAGAATCCATTAATAAAATTATTTGGATGATCAGTGTGTCCTCTATTTGGGCAGGGAGAGCTTATTCAAATTAGTTTCAATATGCTTTTGGCATGGTCCCATTATTCATTGAGTACTACTTTGCTTTTGTCACAAAATATTCTAGGTTGATCTTGTACTTTCTTTGCCCCGGTCCTGGAATGAGTCATTTGTCCAAAAAGTCTTGATTTCTTTTAGTGAAAGGTGGTATTTAGAGATGTTGGAGATAGATAGGCTAAATACTATTAGCAACTCTCTGTTCTTTAGCATCTCAATGTATAGACCTGGATAATATGTGTGTGTGTTTACATAATACATATGTAAATGTGAATCAAATCTTTACATTTATTTGTATTTGTATAAATATTTAAGCCTGTGAGATAACACCAATGCCTTCAATTCCAAGCAAACCTCACAGCTTCTTTCCAGTTTTTCCCTTTTCATATTTGCACATCCTTTCCCTGACAGAGAAAATCCTAGCTCATGTTATTCTTAGCACATTTACTTACTCTACTCATGCTCTTGTAGACAGTCAACCTCCTATTCCCTTTTGGTGTTGACCTTCCACATCAGTCCCTCTGCCTCAGACCTGATGTTGGTATCTTTCTCACCCCATTAGAGCTCTGTTTGACATTTGGGGCTGCCCAAGCACAGTGATGCCCTACTTTGCTATGGCTCTGATTCCCCATGCAGGACAGTTCTCCTATGAAGAAGCCCTCTTAATCTCTAAAAAGACTCTAAAAGAATAGGGTAAGAAGAGCCCCTACTCTGGGCCATGGCAACTCCCCTCACCTCAGGTGTGGTCTTACCTAATGACTCTAAGATCCAATTGTTTAAGAAGGGAAAAAGATGAAGGCATAGAAATGAGTATTGGAACTTTTGGATATTTTCAAAGTTCATACGGTAAATGTGTATTACTTTTATAATTTTTAACAGGTGATTTTTTGGGTTTTTTTTGTTTGGTTTTACATTTATTTTAAAAATCAGGTTGTAATACATTAGGCTAAGGACTAACAATTTTTTTCCTATAAAGGGTCAGAGAGTAAACATTTTCAGCTTTGTGGACTATATTGTATCTGTCACAGTATACAACTTTGCCATTATATAAGAAAAGCAATTGATCACAACTATGTGCTAATAAAACTTTATTTACCAATATAGACAACAGGACATATTTGATCACCAAGTTGTAGTTTTTCAACTCTGGTGTTAGGATTTAGATGCAATAGGCAAGGTTCAAGCCTGAACACTTTCTTTCTATACCAGTGAAATGAATCTCTCTGAGCTTCATCTAAGACTTTTGAGGCTCTCATTGACTGCTAGATGTAAAGATATAATATAAGTAATAAATAATTACTTATTCAGAAATGAATTATGAGAGGGTAAGGTGGAGAAAAACTTTGTAAATGATCCAAAGGAAAAATTCCATAGGAGTTTGAATTGTATAATAGTTAGTGTATATTTATGAATATCAAAATGCAATAGGGGGAAGATTAATCTGGCAGTGATTCATGAAAAAAAATGAAGTAAAAGGCTAAGAAGTGTTTGGTAGGGATTATGTTTCATAATAAAAACAAATAAATCCAGCACAGACTACAGAACGGAGAAGCAGTAGGTCTTTATGATCAATATACCAAGGAAGGCAAATGGTGGGAGAAGAAAGGAGAAAGGATGGGGGAGCTGTTAGTTTTACTGGCACAACAAATTACTAAAACCATTCTGATTCTACTCACAGGCTATATAGTTACTCACACTGAAATTTCAAAAATACTTAAACACATCATACTTTTGTATCAAGGAAGTTAACCAGAAAAGAGTTGACTAAAATTTCAAGTACACTAATTTGAAAGCCTAAGGAAGGAAAACCTATGGACTTAATTAAGAAATATATTTAATATAATGTTAATATAAAATAAGAAAGCTTGCTTTAGTCTGTTGCTAAATTACTTGCTGGTAACCTAGGAGGAAAAACCAGTCATGAGAAAATTTTTATGATATTTTCTCCATTGTTAGCCCAACTTCACACATTCATTTATTTCAAAGTTCTTCTGCATCATAGGTCCACCATTGTAGCTTGTTAATGAGAAGCTGCTAAAGATGAAAGATTTACCATTAACTTTTTTAGAGCTCTTTTGAAGCTTGTAAATTTCCAAATTTTTCCTAAATTTGGGCTAGGAATGTTTTATTTATTGAAAGAATATTGCTTTGGCAATGATGTGATTTGGTATGTCAGCAAGGACACTGGTTATGGATCTCAGACAAAAATAATTATAAAGTAGAGAAATAATGATTTGAGAAAACAAATCACATGTTCTTTCTTTTCCTCCTTGGCCATTGTCTATTCCACCTACAGAAGTGTAGCCACAATTTGATCTTTGGGGTTAATTCTCAAAACAAAACCAAATCACAACCTGTGCTTAACAGCAAAGGTTCCAAGTGTAAGAAGAAAATTTAGGAAGTTGAAGGAGAAACAATTCCTCCTGCTGCTGCTTCTAGTCTTGGCTCCAGGTAGATTTATTGTATTCCTGCTCTATAATAAACACCAAGTATATTGCTTGGCAATGTAGGTGCTAACTAAGTGAAAAAACACACATGGGACCTTGGGTAGGACAATTACCCTAACTAGAGCGATTTTTAACCTGAAAATACTAGTTCCATTTTAATTTGGTATGAAGAAGCAAAACATACTCTGTTAATATTAAGTAATGAGTATCTATTATGATGATGATGACAGCTAGCAAGTGATATGCTATGCCCCCAGATTTCTCTGCTAATTTTTTTTTACTCAGGACAATCTGGACCTTTTGACTATCCAGAGGAAGCAAAATTGAGATATATAACAATCTGGAAGCACATCTTTATCTCTTTATTTAGAGAAAGAATGATATACAATAATCCCATACTAAACATTCTTATAAATGGAGGAAAGGGAGGGTTACCTAGGGAGACGGGTTAAAATCTTTATGCTTATGTGACAGAATAGACAATTACATCTGTTCAGGAATGATAAGAATAAGTCAGGTGCCTGCTTTGATGCTTGGATATGAGAAGGAAAAGAGCCCAAGTTACGCAATTCCCAGCCCAGTGCTCCATCCCTTTGTCACTTATTATACTTGCTTCCTCTTTAATAATGTTCTAATTCAAGGGCCATGTCAGATGGGGATGATTTGGAAACATTTTAGGAACTCGAAGCTTATCAAAGTACTTAAATGGCCATGGAATGATTAAAAGGAATGTGTGTGTTCAAATACAAATGAAGAATGATCTGAAGGTTGGGCACAAGGAATAGCAGATGGTAACTATTAATTATTAGCTTATTACCAAAGCTCAGTCTAGTACGAAAAAGGTATTCTATGTCTAACTCAACATCATCTAACTCTTGTAGTGCTTTGATTTTTTATAATAACATTAAAGGAAGACATTTCCTTTCTCTGTTGACATGTTCAAGAGAGAATCATGTGGTCATTGATAGAATAATAACACATTAAGTTCCTGAACATACATGTCAGATGATTAATAGACAAAAAAAGGCTAGAGAGATTTTTATTAATGAACAGTTCTTGAAAATTATTCTGCATCTCTTGTTCTTAATTAATGCAGTTCTACAAGACTGAACTGGGATTTGAGACCTCCCTGCCTTTCAGCCTTGTCTGCATTTAGGCAGCACATAACAAGCATGTAGTCAGTTTATGCCCCAGTCAAACGGTTTTAATAAATCCCTACAAGCATTTAGATCTGAAGCTGGCAGGGGTGTGTGTGGGGTAATGCTAGACATTAGTTGAGTCCAACTTTATGAATGAAGTGCCCACATGTCATTAATGTTTCAATAGGTCCCCTAACAAGGGTAATTGAGCCTCAAGGGATCTTCCCCAAGACTCCAAGTTTAATCTGCCAGTGGTGATGTGAGGATGCTCAGGCCTTGAAGGTAAGCGGAACCATTCCTGTTTTACCTTGAACCCAAGGGTCAAACAGGCCTAAGGGAAATACTTTGGAACTGTCATTTAACATTATTGTCGACATGTACTGTATTTCCAAGCAGCCTGCAAAGGGAACCAGAGGCATGCGTGCATGGCCCCAAGCTGCAGGGTGGTAGCATGTCACATGTCTGGTAACAGAAGGGGAGAACCATCCCAGTACAAACTTGACATATATAAATTGATTACATAAGTGGGCAGTGGTGGTCCTTTCAAGTACACTCCTTTTGTTTGAGCTTTACAGTAAAATTACCAGCAGCAGTTTACAATTAAGGGGAATAATAATAACTGAATATGCTTTCATCTGCACATACAATTACAATGAACTGCATGCCTTAATAGGATTGTGAAAAATCTGCGTTTGACCCATACAAAAAAGTAAACATTCTTGTTCTGGATACTATATCATTATCACAACAAAGGGAAACTCCTGAAATCTGATGATTTAAACATCTGGAGAATGTTAATCACTTCAAAATGACGGATGTTTTTTATTTCAGCTTTTGACAGACACACTCCTTTCATAGATAGATGATTATTTACATAAATTACATCATCAATGTGAAAAAAATCAGAATAACTTCAAAGGATAAAATGCTTAATTAAAAAGAGACTTGTATTTCTATTTTTCTCTCTTTCTCTGTGTTTTTCCTTTAAAGGAAGAATAAAATGGGAAATCCACTGTTTCTGTTGTAGGTGAATATTAATGAAGAAGTTGTCTTTTAAAATTTCTTCATGTAGAAGACACTCATCTTTAAGAATAATTACTCTCTTTCTGGTGCTCTTTCGGTGCTCAATTGCTTTGAGTCCACTTGTAATTTCTAAAGTTTCCTCCTTAGTAAAGATGCTAATTTGAAATTCACCTAGTGCACAAAACTGAGTAGATTCAACCTCAAGTTGAGACTTTCAATTTAGACTCTCAAATTAGCCTTAATAGATGGAAAGAAATGAAAAACCTTTCAAAGCAACCCAGCATTGAACTAAGAGTTTAGTAGGTCTCAATTCATTGTAAATGGAGAGGTTTTGGGACTATGCAGAAACAAAATTCAAGAGCAGCCTAAAGAGAAAGATTTGAAAACTGCCCTTCTAGGGAGTGGCCCCCAGGCTGCTCTGGCTACAATCCCTCAGGGCAGGCCACTGACTGGCGGCGTGCTGCCTGATGCTGGTTGGTAGAGCTGGTGCAATTTGGCTGATCCACTACAATTTCCTCCTACACTCGGAGCTGATCTGCAGACTGACCTTAGACAATTTGTCTTCTTTCAGGGAGAAATGTCACCCGAAAGGAAGCTATTAAGTCAAGAAGGTAATTCTCTCAGAACAGTCCACTGTATAAACACAACTTGACCTCAGGTAATTTATTGCTGGTCCCTAACAAAGAGACTTATGATATAGGCCTGATAGAGTTGAGATCTGAATCTGTCAATAATAAGGTCAAACAAGCCAGAACCTCCTAAGGTTTCTTTTGAATGTCCATATTTAGGATATAAGACAGATTAATATATTCTATTTTTAGTACAAAATGAGGAAGTTTATTGTGATTTCCATGCATGCATATAATCTACTTTGTTGATATTCACCCCTCTCTATTATTCTTTCTTATCTACCCTCCCCCAGATCCCACTTTTTATAACTTCCTTTCAAGAATTTTACATGGGCTTCCTTATGACATTTTCATACATATGTACAATGTACTTCAAACAAGCAGAGTGGCATTTGGTCATTCAGAATGAAAAGTTCATTTAATTAACAAACTGTAAGTTTGTGATTACATAGTTAAGCCACTAGTTGTCTTATTTTTTAATAGATCCAAATTAATTTTGTTAGTTAAATATGATATAAAAACTCTATTTTCTCAGAAACAGCTGGACTCAGTGCTCAAGACCCAGGTATGTTCCAATTTGCTAAGAGTTTTATTGTCTGTTGAAGAGTGGCAAGTGAAAAGGTAAATTCCTTAACTGAGTATAGTGAATCATGTTATTTGAAGTCTCAGAACTGTTTATGAGAGAATCTCATAGTTCTCAATTTGAGATAGTAACTGCTGAGCTGTATCTAGATGATAACCCAAGGACCATCTTTGATGGATATTAGAGAAGCATCTGAAAAAAAACAGTAAATAAAGGAAGAGGAGGAGAAATCAGGATTGGAAGTATATTAGAAGAACAGATTAACTCACTTAACAATTCCTTGTTTTATGACTACCAAGGTGAAAGTTCTCATTACCTATGCACACAGGAGGGCTTTTCTGGCTTTTTATTGCAACACTAAATACCAGCCTCCTTAATTGGCTAGTGGCTTATTTCATGTTTTCCACACTAATATCTAGTTTATTCGGGCAAGCCTTTCCTACCTCCAGCTGACCATCCACAGTCCTCTCTCGCTCTCTAGTTCAATAGCCAGTTCCTACAACTGTCTGCAGACTGGAGACCACCCACATTCTATAAATAGAAAAGTGTTAAAAACCTGTTAGCTACACCTGACACAGTCTGTAGGGTTAGATTTTAACACCATGAACATTTTTTCTGAAATTTTTCCACTGAATACTACCCAGTGTTGACATTATAGGAGTCAAAGGGACAACCTAGTAAAAAGCAATATCTGTTGCTTCTTGACTGGCACCAAGTTTCACAGTGATAGTTAGAAAGAGCTGGAACTTTTTGAAATCTCCATTTTCCCATTCTATAAAATGGGACTAACACCCCAGTGGAATACCATGGATAATTGCAGTACCTCCTTTCAGTGGGTTAAGTGCTTTGAGATCCTTGTAGAAAAACGGTAAAGGAGGAATTGGAGAGTATAATGATGTTTTTCTAAATTGAAAGTGACAACCAGAATTTAGCAAAGGAATCAGAAGACAGAATTGAGAGCAGGAAGCCTTATATTCATTACAACAGATGGTTTAGTTTTCACTGAATGCTGAGGAAGGAATTGAGTGAATGAACGGAATATGTCCTTAAAAGATTCAGCAGCCGTCCGATCACACAGGAATAGTCTAGCAGTTACTAAAGACTTTACAGATCTGTATTACACAAAATAAAGCATCCCTACTGGGTTTGCTTCAGCTAGTTGAAGTAATAATGCATAATGTTCCACTCTTAAATAACACCGGTATAATTACTACCAGCACAACTTTATAAATAGGATTTTGCTCAAATTTTTTTTTATTTTATCGTTTTTATATTTATTCACATGTGTATACATTGTTTGGGCCACCTCTCCCTTCCCCCACCCCCCATCCCCCTACCCCTGCTTCTGCCCTCTTGTTCTTGGATTTCAAATTCTTAACACAAATATAAGTCACATAGAAAGTTTGTAATAAGTCTGTTGAAAAAATTGTTAAATGATTTTCAATTCAAGGAAAATGATTTCTTTTAGTACTTAGATTTCCTCTCATCTTACCCACCTCTGCTTTTCTTTCCTTTTAAAAAAAATTATGAACCATTTTATTTGAAATATAAAACATGCAGAAAAGGACAGAATGTAATATAACAGACCTCCATTTTCCACCACCAACATGAAGCAGATGTTAAAGTTTGTTCAATATATGCTCGATATCTTCCTCTTTTAGAATCATAAAATGTTATGTAGCTATAACCTCAACCCATCATCCTTTATGATGATCCATTATGTAAATAACACATTCCCCTCCTAAGGGACAAATCTAAGTCCTCAGTAACCCCTAGATTTACTCCATTTAGTAGGATGGCAAAGTTTTTTGTTTGCTTTTGTTAGATTATAAACCATGCTGAAATGAACATTTTTGTGCATATAGCCTTGAGTACATATAAGATAGTTTTTCCAGAGAAATCTAGGCACCACATTGCTGGATTCTATGGAATGATAATCTCCAACCTTATTATATATTGTTAAATTCATTCCTAAAAATATTGTAATAAGTTGTACTATCTCAGCAACAAATAAGGATTGCTATTTTTTACCTTATCACCAACACTTGATGCAATCCCACTAATTACTTTCTGTCAATTTATTAACTCTAAAACTCTATCTAACTGAAGTTTTAATTTGAATTTCCCTGCTTAGAAATGATGCTGAGCATATTTTTCTATTTTGGTGATATTTACATGTCATCTGTGGATTGCTTGTTCCTATCGCTTCCTTTCTTATTTCTCTTTTGCTTATATGTCTGTTTGTTTTTTTTCCTTCTCAATAGTTCTTAAGTTATGAGTTGCAAGATATGGTCTTATGTCAGACTTTTGTCTCTATGATGTCTTTTCATGAAATTGCTTTTATTTTAAAATATGCAAGTGTACTGAACTTTTTCCTTATGATTTTTGCTTTTCATATCTTATTAAGGAAATCTTCCTTTATATGATGTCATAAAGTTAGTCTCTATTGTTTTATTTTAATAGATTTATGCCTTCTTTTTCTTATTGCTTTTAAATTTTGTTTTTGCATAAAATTTAATACAGGTTTTGTTTTGTCATTATTTTGCCTATATGCCTAGAACTGAATAATTTATGTGACAGCTGATAGTTTGCAATTGTGCTTTCTCAAATTAAGCTCCCAAATGGACTTGATTCTCTTTCTAGATATATCCTTATAGCCTTAAACCTATACCATACTGTTTTTTATAGTGAAAATTACCCCACAAAGATGTCTACATCCTAGTCCCTGCTATGAGTCTGTTAACTTCCATGGCAAATGGAATTTTGCAGGTAGGATTAAATTAAGGATATTGCATTAGGAGATTATCCTGTATCATATAGGTGGATGCAGCCTAATCCATGAGTACTTAAAAAGAGGGCGCCTAATATAAGAATTATCATATCAGCAAATATTAACTATTTTATTTCTACTTTCTAATTCCTAGGTTCTCCCTTTTCACACTTCTGATGTATTGATTTATGTGTGTTTCTGAATGCTGCAATAAAAAAATGAAGCATTTTAGGAGCTCAACAAAATTGAATTCTCAATCACGCAGTCCAAGGAGGATTAGCAGGGGAATTCTGTTTCATGCAGTAATCCTAGACGCAAGCTTCTTCCTTTGGATAGTTCATCTCCTTCTAGATCTTCTGCTCCTAGGCATTCAGTCACACAGGGAAAGAGAGAGTCCAGAGGATTGTCTAGAAGGTCTCTTTCTGGCTACAATCTTGAAGTGGTGCACATCACCTTTCCATATTTCATTAGCTAGAATTCAGCCATTTTATTCTACCTAAGTGCAAAGGAGACTGAGAAATGTGAACCACGTGTCCAGGAAAAGAGAAAAATAGGATTGATGAACACACAGTGATCATAGGGGTATCTCAGTTCCTTTAGATAGCTCTTTGGAATCTGAGTGGCTAAGCCAAAAGCATTTGCTCTTTTAGTTTTCATGTTATTTAAAAACTATTTTTATATATAATGTAATATGTAATATTACATTATACACAATTTCAGTTTGTCCTCAGAAACTAACAATATACAATTAGGATTCATTTTGAAAATTTAACTAGCTCTGCCCAAAACTGCTATCTTCTGTGAAGTTACAGCAACAGCCTAGCGATTACTCTAAGAACAGACTTTTACCAAAGGACCTTGCTAAGGAGCTAATAACTAGACCATCCTTGGGGAAAAGAACTACACTAGCTGCCCTGCTCCAATGGAAGTATCTTTATTGCCACTAAATGGAGTAATAATAGGAATGAATGTCAGAAAGAAAATTCATAAGAAAAATATTGAGAAGCTACGGGGGAGGGAGGAGAAAATGAGGGGAAATGATGGGTGGGTTGTGAAGACAGTAGAGGAGAGGGTGCTGTGATGACCTGACCTGGTTGCTGCAGCTGTTACTGAAATAAGTCCCCCGTCTTCACCCAGAAAAGCCTTTGTGAATCTGACCCAACTCTATCAACTATTGTAATGTAAATATAGTTATCTTTACACTGAGCCTTAATACATAGACAAACCAATTATCCTTATTGTCTTCACTTCTACACTCCAAACTATCACTTAAGAATTTCCAAGAAAGTTTCCAAACCATTGGTCAAGGATGCACTGAGCTCTCTCTGTGATGAGCATCAATCACTGTTAGACTACATATCTCACCAAGAGTGCTGTGCTGTAACAATGAAGAGTTTTAGTTTCAACTTCTTCTGTAGAGGAATATAAATAAGGTATGATGAGTAGTTTAGAAATCTAGCATCTGGACAAGCAAAGGTTAGTTGATTAGTTACCTAGGAAACAAGTGAAGTCCAACAGGAAAAGTTCAGTGATTTGTATGTGACCAAAGGTTAGGTGATCAACCATGATAACAGCCTATACCCTTAGCTCAGATTTTTCCAGTTTCCCCTAATCGTCAAGCTGTAGGAGTGCATCAAAATAAGAAATCTCTAGGACAACCAGGTCTGAGTGTAATTTTGTCATCCTGTGGCAAAAAGCACTGCAAAAAAACAATTTTTTTCCAAGGACCACTAAGACTAGCCATCACATTGCTGGCTGAAAGTCCTAATTGGGAAAAAGAGTAGCCTGTTTGCAAATCAGAATTACAAAGAAAATGGAAACAACATGATAATTTATTCTGAAGGCTAAATTTTAAAGTGAGGTATGTTACTACTAACCACCAAATACTTAGCTCTTTCTTCCATTTGTTCAATATGTTAACTTCACATGTAACAGTATATCTATTTCCCTTTCTGCTTTCAATTTTTTCCTTCTTGTATCTCACTCATTCAGACTCCAGTATTTTTGTTGTTATATCTTTCTTCTCTTCCCAATTTAAAAACTTCTCTAGCTTCTTATACCTCCATTTTTGTTCTTTCTCAGAAGCATCAACTGACCTTTATCATGCTATTAAATATATTTTTATTATTGATCATTAACATTAAAGGAAGTTTTGAGTGCCTCTCTCTCTCTCTCCCCTCTCCTTTCATCCCTCCCTCTCCCAAAATCTATCCTTGCGACCCTCTATTTAGATCAGGGGAAACAGGCTAATGATGGGCCCCATGCTCCAATGTCATCTGCAGCCCCACCATTCAGAAGACAACTCCTCTCCTCCATCTTCCTTCATTCTTCCTCTCTCTCTCCCTCTCCTAGCCCCTGTGTCTCCCTCTGCCCTACTTTCCATTAGTATTATTAGAAGAAAGATTTGTTTCTTTTACAGACTTATAACCTTAAGATCAGGGCCCACATAATCGTCTTTGTATAACTGCAAGCCATCTAGACCAGTCCTGCATCCATAATGAGCCTTTAATAAATGCTTGTGAATGAATGGTTAGTAATTTTTCTCTCTACAACAGGACAAAATTGAAATGGTATGTTGACTTACATGTGTTTCTAACTGAATATTTTTCTGAATCATGAACTAAGAAACAGGAATGGCATCAGGACAGCTGTTCAAAAGACAGCAACAATCACAAAATGTAAAGAACTTTCCCATTCACAATGGCAATCAAAACTAAAATACTTAGAAATAATTTTCTCAAGAAATGTGTGATTTCTTTTTAAATGTTGGAAACCACATTTATCAAGACATGAAGGAAACCTTGAACAAATGGAAAGGCATATTATTCTCTGGGAGCTAAAAACCATGCATTATAAAAAAATGACACAGCTTCCCAAAATTGCTTTACACTTTTTCAAGCCATTAAGAAACTCAACCAAGAATATGATAATACTTTCAATTTTCACCCTTAGCCAAAGGGAGAGAGGCAATTTCTGAGGCTTCTATTTTGTGCACACCACTATCCTTTATCCTACAGCCCAAGGAACTTGTGAGAGTGTTCTGTCAACCTCTAAGGTAAATACATTTCAATTATACACTTGAGTCTGAGGGAAAGGGCTACTTGATGGGCTTATGAGCAAAATGTACCCCTACTGAGCAAGATGGATATTAGGACTCCATGTAGCATCTGGACCCCACTGACCACTGCTCTATCAGGAAGTACCATTGTGACTCTTCTTTCAATGACAACTTGAACAGCTGTCTCTGATAGTCTAAAATGTCTGGGTATTTTCCTTTCTCCATTATATGGTCACAGAAGTAGAAGACCCTAGTTCTTCTGGAAAAGAAAAGAGGGAGTCATCACCATAAATTCTTTCCCTATGCTCTGTGATTCTTTCTCATGGATATACAGTGTATCTTTTAGACAATGGGTTCTAGATCTGATAATTGCCTGATTCAGGATCAAATCATGACTCTTATTTGGGACAAGAGTCTTCAGCTTTCTGACCATCATGCTCAATAAATTAAGCAGATCCTAGTTCACTGCCAATATACTGTGCCTACAGGAACACTGTGCTCTATGAATACCTCTATGGCTCTTAACAGGTCAACTCTAAACTTGGTATTCATTAAAATAATTCTGCCCATTTTGCTTCTGATGGTTGCATGATGACACTTTTCCCCTATAAATTCAGAATCTTTTCCACTGGGCAGTCCAGCTCCAGGACAGCCCTGGGTTACAGAGGACAGCTACCACTGAACTTCTCCATGATCATAATATCTCCATAACTAGCATATTCCTTGTTGCTTTGACAAACAGTGCTCTTTATCTGCACATAATTGACTGGCACTCTAGCAAGCTCCACTGATTGAGTTTTTGAATTCCTCTTCCCCCATATTCCATAGCAATTCTATGGACTTCTACTTTATTTAGTGTAGGCTGTCCCCTTTTCCCAGTTTCAACCACCATTCTAGGAGCATATTTGTGTTTTTTGGGGTCCTTATCAGGCCCTTGAATACTTTGTTCTAGGAAAATGTTTTCATACCAATAAACTCTCTTTTATCGAATTTTATATTATATCCTTTCAATCGGCACCTTCAGTATCCAGTCTCGTATATAGAAACTATGCCCTGGCAGGGAGTATCTTCCTTGGGCAAAGGAGCAACCCTCAGTAGAAAGCAATTTAGCATCCACTAGGACTCATGCCTGAAACAACTGTTATTATCATGGCCACCAAATAGCAACTTTTACTTTATCCCTTTAGTTTATGCATCTCTAAGACCCTATTGTAACAAATATAAAATAAGGGATAAGTTGATATTTGAAGAGAAAACATAAATGACCCAGCATGAAAACCATGATTACAGCTCCAGAAATCAAAGAGAGGGAATGTAAGCTTGTATAAGCAGTTTATCTCTGTGGATCAAAATCCAGGTAATCATCCTCTAGCAACCTTCATTCAACGTTTCCTTTTTGTTTATTTTGCTTCTCTTTTTTCTCTAAAATTCAAGTAAAGTAAAATTATACTTTTACTTAAAAATTTTCTAAGTACAGTATATATCATCTCGTCTGTCTTAGCTTGGGCTGCCATAATAAATACCATAGACTAAGTGGCTTAAACAACAGAAATTTATTTCTCACAATTATGGAGGCTGGGAAGTCCAAGAACAGAGACTAGTTGAGTTCTGGTGAGGGCTCTCTTCTTAGCTTCCAAAGGACATGCTTCTTTTTGTTTTCTCAGATGTACTGAGAGACCCCTTCCCCTTCTTCTAAGGTCCCCTTTCAATCTCATTACTTTTTAAAGATCCCATCTCTAGGTACATGGGGGTTGGGCTTCATCATACAAATTTGGGAGAAGGGACACAAGTCAGTCCACAACATTATCTTTAAATGATGGTCTTAAAATATTAATTATTATATTGTAAAGAGAGTTGTCAGAAATAATTATTTGTATAAATTTAACTTTGGTGTTTTCTGAGTGGTAAGAATTTTTGCTTTTCTTTTCTCTTTGCACTTTTCAACCTATTGCCTGAATATTTTTACAAAGTTACTTTAAAAAATTATAAACAAAGGTGCTGTTGTTTTCAGCAGCACCCTTGTTTGCTATGGTGTTGAACTGAAAGCAAGGAAAGTAGTTTTGTTCATTAGGAAAATTCTGTGCTTCTAACTCACTCAGTGTTTCTCAAACATCCCTATAAAATACTCCTAGAAACACAACACACCTAAAAATTCTTGGAAGAGATAGGGGAAAATGCAGGAGGTAGAACGAATTTTTAGAGGTAAAACAAGATGTATCCTATCTCAAGTAAGAAATGTCTTTGAAGTCTTGTATTATAACCTTTAAATTGACTTGATTTTTCCATTTTTCTCCATAATAGATCTCTGCTTCCTTATAAAAATATTTAAAATTACTTATGCTTGAGTAAAATTCATGTCCAAGTAAAATGTATCAGTATTTATCCTGGGGCTTTTAGTGCTCCTTGATTCAATCAGCTTACATGTAGGCATAGTCTTGGGCTTCTTTCTCTCTTCACTGACTAGATGATCATTTTTTAAATCATGGTGTCTAAATCTGTATCTCCAGAGCCACCTACACAGCAGTCAGCTTTATCTCACTTGTATTTATTTATTTATTTATTTGTGGAACTAGGGATTGAATCCAGGGCCTCTCACATGCTAGGAAGTCACACTATCACTGACCTACATCCCTAGCCCTTTTCATTTTATTTTAAAACAGGATTACCTTAACTTTCCCAGGCTGGCCTTGAATTTGCAAACCTCCAACCTCAGCCTTCTGAATAGCTGGATTATAGGCATAGGCACCACACCCAACCTGACTTCACTTCTTGATGTCTGATAAACATTTTGAATTTTAAATATCCAGTAGGGAATTCATGTTCTTTCTCCAAATCTTGTCCATTTCTACTCAAAATCACTACCTTTTCATCTAGGTGTGCAAGTCAGCAACCAAATAAACCCACAACATCTCAAAATCCCTCATACTCACATCCAATATATCTTCAAACTTTCAGTTTCTGAAACTGACACCAGTTGGATTATTTCTCAAAGTTCACCACTGCCATCACCACTACCATTCCAGTCCAAGCTACCATAATCTTTTCCAGACTACTAAAATATTTAAATTTCTACTCAAATTTCAGTACCTCAAAATGATGACGTCCAAACGAAACTCTTAACTATTCCTATTCAGAAAGGTATTAACTTTATCCTAAAGAGTTTTCCCTACATTTTGCTCTAGTAGTTTTAAAGTTTTAAGACTTTAAAATCTTTGAAACATTTTGAATTAACTTTTGTGTAGGGAGAGATAGGGATCTAGTTTCGGTCTTCTACATGTGAATATCCAGTTTTCCCAATACCACTTGTTGAAAAGGCTTTCCTTTTTTCCAATGTGTGCTTTTAGTGCCTTTTTGAATATCAAATGGTCATAGATCCATTCCATACAATTGATTTTCATGTATGTTTTGGGCCAGTGGTATGGTGTTTTTATTACCATGGCTTTATAGTATAATTTTAAATCAGGTATTATAATACATTCAGCATAGCTCTTTTTGTTAAGGATTTCTTTGGCTATTCAGGATCTTTTTATTAAATTTAGGATTGATTTTTTTCTATTTCTATAAAAAATGACATTTAAATTTTTATGGGAATTATATTGAACTTACAGCTTTCTTTTAGAAATATAGCCATTTTTACAATATTAATTCTGCCTATCGATGAACATGGTGTGTTCTTCAATTTCTTTCTTCAAAGTTTTAGAGTTTTCATTATGGAAGTGTTTTACCTCCTTAGGTTTATTCCTAGGTATTCAATTTTTTAGGCTATTATGATTAGAATTATCTTCCTGATTTCTTTCTCAGCCTGTTTGCTATTGGTATATGGAAAAGCTACTGATTTTTGTATGTTGATTTTATATCCTGCTATTTTTGCAAAAAAAGGTATATCAGATTTAAGATTTGTTTGGTGGAGTTTTAGAATCTTTTAAGTAGGATCATATAATCTACAAATAGAGATAATTTGACTTTTTGTTTTCCTATTTGTGTCACTTTTATTTATTTTCTTTTGCCTTATTGCTCTGGCTAAGAATTCAAGCACTACATTGAATTAGAGTTGAAAGAACACCTTTGTCTCATTTCTTACTAGAGGAAATGGTTTCAGATTTTTCCCAATTAGTACAATAATGACTATAGATTTATCATACATAGCTTTTAATATATTGAGTACAGTCTTTCTGTTCCTAATTTATTCAACATTTTTTATCAAGAAGGGATGTTGAATTTTGTCAAAGACTTTTTATGCATCTGTTGAGATAATCATGTGATTTTTCTCCTTTATACTGTTTATGTGCTGTATTAGGTTTATTGATTTGGATATATTGAACCATTCTTCTATCCTTAGAATGAAACCAACTTGATCATGGTATATGATCTTTTTAGTGTGTGGCTGAATCTAATTTGCAAGTATTTTATTGGAAATTTTTGCATCTCTGTTCATCAAGAAAATTTTTCTATAATGTTTTTGTTATGACCTTATCAGGTTTTTGTATCTGGGTAAACTGTTTTTTCCCTTTCTATTTTATGGATAATTCTAGTAGCATTGTTGTTATATCATTTTTAAAGGTCTAGTGCAAGTCAGCAGTGAATTGATCCAGTGCTGGACATTTTTTTGTTGGGAGAGTTTGTTACTGTTTCAAATTCAGTGTTTGTTATATAGTTGTTTAGGTGCTTTATAATATCTAGGTTTAATTTTGGTAGGTCATATGCATCTAGAAACTTATCCATTAATTCTAGAATTTGTAGTTTATTAAGATAAAGGTTTCAAAGTATTCCCTAATACTTAAGAGTATACAGGATTTTATTTTATCTTTGCAACTTTCTGCAAGTCTGAAGCAATTTAACATAAAATGATCAAAAACACCAATTTAATCAGGTGTTTGTAGCATTTACAAAGAATTGTGTATCCTCTTTAAAATTTTAAATTATGAACTGATCTTTATCGGAGCTTTAACCATGAGACTCTGGTACATCTGGGTTGAGACATTTTTGTATTGGTTCCTTTTAGGCAATCTATGTTTTTTCTTTTTATTAAAAAGAGACTGCAATAATAGACCCAACTTCAAAGCCTCCTGTCGACATTGCATTTTCCACAGAAAGTTTGCTAATGAGTTACTGGAAATTGCTGGTTTTCAGAAACTGAGGGTGAGCAAAAAGTGGTTGGATGACAAATAATTTTTAGGAAGCCCATTCTAATTTATGCTTGCTATCCCACCCTCACAGTTCATGGAAGCCATGTTATATTAAAATACACATTTCAGGCAAATAGTTAAGCCAGTGGCTCTGAGAAACAAATAACTGCACCGTGTTACAGGACAGCACATTTTTGCCATGTGCATTTTTGCCACTCATTAACATGGTTTCCAGTGAGAATGATGTTTCCGACTGTTGAAAACCCCAAAGCAGACCCCACATGAAATCCCTTCCGGTTCTGCACCTGGTTTCCCCTTCCCCTTTCTTACAAGCCCCTCCACAGTGACACCTAGGCCTGGTTCCTGTCACTGGTTAGGCTACAGTTTCAAATCTCAAGTCCGTGTTCTGTTTTCCCTCTGGGTCTTGCTGGGGGTTTATCGACGAAACACAGACTCCTCATAATCTGTTTGAAAAGCCCACTGCATTCCTCCGGAAGATGTGATCATCCTTCAGTGGTAGACCCTGCCTGTGTGTTGTCATTGCAGGGCATCCTGTCTGTGAGCCATGTACGAAGGGAAGAGGAATTGGGGGAAGGGGTTGCTTCCACTTTACTAGTGAAACAACCTTCCATCTGCCAAAAAACAAGATCCAATTGTCCTTTGGGAACTCTCTAGATTTCACTTTGGAAGCCATCTGCTCGCTCCTTGTGTGTTGACTCTCCAGGGAAAGCCTGGCTGTTCAAAGTCTTGGCCTCATGTTCAGGGAAACTCCACACCCAAGCCAGCCAAGATTCAGGTTGTCCGTCTTGGAGAGAACATTTTGTGGATACACCACTTTGCACGTGTATATCCTTTGGGCAAAAAAAAAAAAAAAATCCAGAAATGAAACTGAGTTTCCTAATTATGCAAATAAGTATCACATATTCTCCTTTTTAAATAAAATTATCATTAAATACTGCAAACAGAACTGAATTTCAATTTCAGTTCTGCCAAGTAACCACCACATGACCATGGGCAAGTGGAAGATGAAAACTGGACATTGAATGGGCTGAACTCAGTAAGATATAAGCAGGAAAAATTAAAACAGAAACCATTCAAAAGTCTGAATCTTCAGACTTACTCCCAGCTATTTCTTCTTCACTCTTACAATGAAGTCTTGGAAGGCTTTGAAATCTTTCCATTATGCTTAGGTAATAAAAGTACTGCTGCTACTTTTATGCATAAGGATAGTCTGTCTACCAGACAAAAAATGCCATTGCTCCTTAATCTTACCAGTGTGGTGTTACTTTAAGCCTAGAAATCCCAAATGAGAGAGGGGCACACTTGTTTTTTTTCTTTACCTTGTTCTTCTCATCCTCCTCATCCTGTTCTTTGAATTTCTCTGGGTCTATCAGGCTTGAATGACTTGAAGTACTATGTGATGGAACCCTTTGGATATAGCAATGTTGCAAAGCTGATTCTGTTTGCGGGGTGCTTTTGAGAGTTCCTCAATGATATCCCCACTGGACCCCTCCAATCATCCCACCTTGATACTTACTTTTGCTCGTCTTTACATATGTAGTACCAACTACCTTATTGGGTTGCATCCAATTTCTCGCTGTAGGAGTAGAATTCAGAGTTGCTCCATATCACTGTCTCCCAAGTGGCTATTATCAAGTTCATGAGGAAACTACTGCATTGTTGTCTCACCATGCTGATGATGGAAAAGCATTTTGCTCCCAAGGGTAACTCCTTCTTCTCTTTCTACTGTCTTGAACCAATCTATCTCCAGTCTCTCTTGCTCTTCTTTGCTTCTAGACACCAGGATAACAGGTCAAACCATGTAAACAATTCCTTGAGGCTGTCTTTCTTATTTAGCTCAGGGGGAGGATACAACATCCCTGTTATCTCACAAGAGTAGAAATACTTTCTCCAAAGTAAATCTTTTCCCAGTCATTTCAGCTTCAATTTTTTAAATCTCTAACGTAGATGATAACTCAGTATCTCAAAATCAGGTCCATAGAATTTTAGGTTCTGTATTCTGCATTAGTAGATAATATGTATTACATCATGATTGATTGATGGGACCTGATAGCACTCAAAAGGGAAATTGGCAATTGATAGGGAACAAAATCTTACATGAAAAACAATAAATCTCCTAGACCAGATTAGCTTATGCTTATGTAATCTGAAGATTTATCTTTCCTTAATTCTGCAAAATTTTTCAAATGGAACTTCCCACCACTCATTTTATTACATCTTTCTGGAATATCTATAAAATACATTGGCACTTCTTATTCCATCACCCAAATTTCTTAAGTTCTTACATGTATTTTTCACCATTTATCGCTCCGTGCTAGCTCCAGTTCTGCAAATACAAAGTTGTTACCTAAACCCTTTGCTGGAAATACCTACAATTGGTGGTAAATTTTTAATATGTTAATGCACAGCTGAGTTCTTAGGAAAGTATGAGAAATCACCAAAGGTCAGATGTGAGACATAAACTAAAAGAAAGAGTGGTAAGGATATAAACTGGATCGATGTTAACTTCCCCTGGCATAACTTTAAGAGGGAAGAACCAAGATATTGACAATTTCAGAATGTGTTTTTAACATCCACATACAAATTTCCAATGAAGTTTTAGGCCCACATATTGGGAGGGAATAGGATCTTGGGAACTGAGAGCTCTTGTTTCACAGAAAGCTGAAACAAGTCCAATGTCTACTGCACCTGCAAATGACAGGACAAAAACAATCTACCCACTGTGAAAAGATAGCAAGGAAGCTTCTCAGTGGATGGAAGAAAGTCCTCTGAGACTTTGTAGCCACAGGGATAAAATTCCTATGTATTTTGGTTTCAAAATTTTACCACCTTTGTAGCTTGGGAAACCTTAAGCCATAAAACAATAACAATGACAAAAACAAACAAAAAGACTCCAAAATTGATCTAGCCCAAAGTTATCCATAGATTGCCTAAAAGGAACCAATACAAAAATGTCTCAACCCAGATGTACCAGAGTCTCATGGTTAAAGCTCCGATAAAGATCAGTTCATAATTTAAAATTTTAAAGAGGATACACAATTCTTTGTAAATGCTACAAACACCTGATTAAATTGGTGTTTTTGATCATTTTATGTTAAATTGCTTCAGACTTGCAGAAAGTTGCAAAGATAAAATAAAATCCTGTATACCCTTAATGTCATATTCTCCCAATGCTTAAGGTAAGAATCATACCTATCATGTATATACTTTTTAGGGAGGTTGAGACTGGGGTTTGAACTCACTGCTTCACGTTTGTAAAACAGGCACTCTACTGCTCGAGACACACCTCCAGTCCATTTTGTTCTGGTTACTTTGGAGCCTCCCAAATAGCTAGGATTATAGGCATGAACCATCAGCACCTGGCTCATATATATTTTGCTGAATAATTTGAGAGTAAGTTACAGACATAATACCATTAACTGCTAAGTACCTCTGTATGTATTTCATAAAATGAGAATATTCTCTTATATAACAACAGTTTATAATGTCAGGAAATAAACACTGTTTTAACTCAATTATCTGATCTACAGACCTTGTAAAATTTGTAAGTTGTCCATGAAAAACAGTTTTGCTAGTTTAAAATCCAATTTAGGACTAATAAATTGTACTTACTTTTCTTTTGTCTTTTGATCTAAAATCCTTCCTCAGTCTTTGTCTTTTACGAACATGATATTTTTGAACAGTAGAGTCAAATTGTTTAGCATAATATCTCCTAAGCTTGGTAGGCATTGTGGACAAATACCACAGAAATACTGTTGTGTCTTTCTCAGTGCACCATATCAGAAGCAAAGGATGTCTGTTTGTGTGATTGACAGTAAAGGTTAATGTTGACCACTTGATTAATTTATGCTGAGTTTTTTTCAGTATGAAGTTACTATTTCTCCTTTGTAATTAATAATTTCATGAATGGAGATACTTTTATACTGTGCAAATATCTTATTTCTTGTCAAACTTGAACCCACTGGTTTTAGGAGCCAGTGATGGATCTTGCCTAAAACAAGTGCCAATTTTGGTTGATTGGTAATTCATAAATTTAAATTTGTTTTTATATGATATATAGAACATAAAATTTAAATTAATTTATTTTTTTAAATTAAAATTAATTAAATTAAAGAAAAAGAAACTGGGACAAAAGAACAGATTGCTACAATAATTGAGAATCAACTTGTAGCAGTCTTGTAGACAACAGTAGAAGTAGCAAGCGAGAGTAGTTTCAAGCTAAGGAAAATTACTATCAATATAGCTTTTTATCTCTAGCTAAAGAACCGTTCAAGAATGCAATTACATAAGCTTTTTAAGATAGGAAAATGCTAAAAAGTTTTATTATTAATGATTACTCATTACTAAAATGTCTTAAAAACTCTATGCAGTATGAAAAATCCTAAAATGCGCTCCATGATTGTTGCCCCTGTTGCAAACACGCATTTCACTAGTTATTCAATCCAATATTAACCTAGGTGCTGTCATGGATGGATTTTGCTGATGTATCGGCCATCCCCAAAGCAGTTGATCTTAACATAGGGACACTATCATAATTCCTTTAATTCTGAGCCTATAAGTGAGGAAGATTAAAAAATGTGTGAGAGTATGTGAAGGGGGCTACACAGCAAGGTACTGTGGACTACTTCTAGGAGCCAGGAGTGAACTCTGACCAACAGTCACCAATAGAATGGGAACCTAAGCCCCATGACCACAAAACAAAACAACAAAAAAAAGCCAGTTCTGTTAATATGCTGACTGATCTTGGAATCATATTATTTCCCAGAGCCTCCAAATAAGTCAAGCCCCATAATTTTCCACTATTAACTTTATTATATCTTTGTGTTTGCAAACATGCATCTTTATATAGGCAAGCATATAAAGACATATATGCACCCTTATTACAGTTATGAGGTTTATACTTTTGTTCAGCAGTAAAGCTTCATAGTTGAAAGTATAAACTTGGGAGTCCAAAGGTCTTGGTCCAAGTCTAGCTCCTCCATTCATAAACTATGTGAATTTTGGGAAAGTATTTCTTTTTTAGAAATTAGAATAAGAAAAACTTTATAAATTATATAAATACACAGAAATTAAATAGCATGTTCCTGAACAACCAATAAATAAATGAAGAAATTAAAAAGGATATTAAAATAGAGTTCTTGACACATATGAGGAGGCACATCCTTTTGAGCCAGGACTGGAGGTTTCCATTAGCTCTAGCACTTATTATATAATTCATTTTGGGGAAAATATTTCTTTTTTTTTCCAGGATCTCATTATTTAGCCTAGGTTAGCCATGATCTTGCAATCCTCCTGCCTCAGCCTCCCAAGTACTGGGATAACAGGCATGAACCACGTGCCTAGAGGGGAAAAAATCATAATCTTATGAGCTCCAGATTTGTTAAAATCTATTAAATGGAGAGGATAATAATAGTAATTGCCTCATAGGCTGTTCATTGAAGGTTTTTTGTTTGTTTGTTTTTGTTTTTGGAAGTGCTGGAGTTTAAACTCAGGGTCTTGCTCTTACTAAGCTGGCAGTCTACCACTTGAGCCACACCCTAGTCCTTTTTGCATAGGGTCTCATGATTATGTCCAAACCTGCCTGGACCATCATCATCCTATTTGTGAACTGTGCTTAGCGAGGATGACAGGTGCATATCACCATGCATAGTTTTTATTGACTGAGTTGGGGTCGTACCTGGGCTGACCTCAGACCACAGTCCTTCCGTTCTCCACCTGACAGGGAGCTAGGATTATAGGTGTAGCCACCACACCTAGTCTGTTCATTGAATTTTAAATTTCAATTACTATTATTCATTTTAAAATAATCTTTTTCAAAAAGTCATTGTTATTTTCTTACAGTGTCCTGTCACTTCATAAAAACCACATAACAGTGATCTGACTATTATGATAGAGTTGAGAAAATCATGTTCTTGAAGTTACAATGTGTCTTTGAGCTCTAATATCTGAGATATTTCCTCAGACTTCACCAGTGAGCAATCCTTAATGATCTGCTAAGAGAAAAGATAAAAAATTATCAGAGTCACCTTGTGACAATATTCACCTACATAATAATTTCAGACTAAAAGTTGTAATCGTGCAATAACAGAATTAAACAGTATGATGCACTAAAGAACAATGCTGATATTAGCCAATGGTTGGGTTTTTTATAAGAGAAGACACAAGACTGAAAAGAAAAAACAATATGATCTACATGTACTCGATATCTATAATATTAAATTAATAATTATGGTGTAATAGAAACAGACAATTATTCTGAGCCTAAAAGTAATCCCTCATGTTGGTGCTCTATGCTTCAGTTTGCAAATACACTTCATAGCATCACTAGAGCATGCACATGTTAGGTTGGGAGCCCTTATCTGAAGCATGAAAATTATACTGAAAACCTTAGACAATGAATTCAAGACATCTCAGAAAGACTTTCTCTTAAGCAATATTAATAGTACATGCAATGGTATAGAATCTGTCTTACTTCCCAGAAAGATTGGGAAATAATCTGGCATGGTGGACGATTTGGCTGTTACCTGGCATGGCATACTATACTCTGCCTCCAGGGAGACTTAAGGGGAGCTCAACTAGTACAATATCTTCTATTACCACTGTGCTAAGAAACAATTTTCCTTCCTCCTTGGTCTGCCAAGATTTAAATCCCAACCAACACTGACATATTACTTAATCACTGCCTGTTTTTGCATCCAAAAATGTGAAAAAAGTTTCCTGATTCATGTGCTCTGAAGATTAAATATGCAAACTTTATTATTATTATTATTATCATTATTATTATTATTTACTTTTCACCAAGGCCCACTGGAAAACAATTAAAATGATAAAGACAATGAATGTTACTTTATGAGAGATCTTCTGTACAACATATCTATTGACTACTTATTTTATACCAGGAAATTTATATTCATTACATTTTGCTTTCCTAACAATACTCCAGAGTAAGTTCTTTTATTTCATCATTTTATAAATGATGAAAATGTGGTTCAGAGTAGTTAACTGATTTAACTGTGAGCACACAGCTTGCAACTGATTCCAAAAGTCCTATGTTCTTCCCACAATTCTACTGACATAAGAATGATACGACCTGAGTATGAAAATGATCCCAGTCATTTCTATTTTTTGAATGAAAAATAAGTCTGGTTGGATCAGGGCACCTGCATATAGCTAATTACTAGAAAGAAGCCTGGAAAAACAGGTTCAATTCTTCCACTTATGGGCTATATGACTTTTGTGAGTCTTTTCTCCTCTCTAGTTCTCATTTTCCACCTTGCAGAAAAGAGGAGCATGGACAGTCTCAGCTCCCTTACCTGTGAAACAGAAATATAAGCTTGTCTTTCCAGGGAAGTTTTGGAAATAAAAGCAACTTTTAATGTGTTTTCTAGTTATCTATTGGTCCATAAAAAACCCATCAAAAATAAAGCTTGAAACAATAAGTATTGTTTATTTTTATATTGAATATGAGTTTTGATAAAACCCAGCTAGGCAGTTTTTACTCAGGGTCTCTCATGGTATTTACTGTGGCCAGTGACTAGGGCTGGGGTCACCTTGGAAGCTTCCTTACTAACTTGCCTGGTATCTGGACTGGAAAGATTCAAAGATCCAGGGATTAGAGCTGCTGGGATTGTTGCTTTCCTCATGTCAACACTACAGACTCTCTGGTAGGAAGCCTTGGGATAGCCAGACTCCACACACACAACTAAGGCACAAATAGTCCCCTAAGAACTGCTAGATGATATGAAGCCTTTCTCAACCAAAGAAGTCACACATCACTCTTTTTCACTTTATTCATTAATGAAGTTTGAATAGGAGGGGACTGAGTTTCTATGTCTTGATAGAAGTATGAAAGAATTGAACACATTCTTTAAAAACATCCTTTAAAACCACCACAAGTTGCTATGGTGCATAGGTATTGTTATGCAACTGTACATTATTTTCTTTGGTGATTATTAACAACAACTTTAATCATATTAATGTGTAACATTTCACACTAAGTCAATTCTAAGGCTGCCTTCTCTAAATGTGAAATGGTTGTGTTCTCAGGTAATATCTCCCAACTTTTGTATCAGCCAAAATAAAACATAAGTTGGAAAAAACATTCTCATAGATATTACAAAACATGATGTCATCACTAGTCAAGTTTATTTAAAAAAAGGTCATCTGCTTTAAAATGTTTGTCCTCTAGTTTTTCTTCTGTCTATTGACATGGATAATCAGAAAGGGACCATAGTAAGTTTTTCAGGTTATTTGGTCACTTTGGCAAATGTCACTGATATGTTGATCTGTGCTATGCTATCTTGGCCTTTCAGCTATTAGCTATATAATTTGGAAAGCAAGGAAAATAGGAAGTATGGGTTCTCCCATAAGCTAACAGAGTCTTAGAAGTGCAGCAGTTCTGTTACTGATTAAAGGTGAAGTCCTCCTGTAAAAGATTAAGTGACTTTGCCCATTGTTTTTTAGGGAGTTGTCTGCTTAGCCAAGACTGAATTCCAAGTCTTCTGGCACTTATTTCAGTGATCATTCATTTATCGTACACAGTTTCTCAACATCACTGCAAAAGCTTACATGATTTTCTACTTGAGTACAAAATGCATTGAGAAGTGTCTCTGAGTAGTTATTCCTTAGTGTCTTGTTGATTAAGCCCATTCCTATGAAATTTATAGTGGTAACAATGTGCCTTGGTAATAATGACAAATTCTTGTATTAGATGTAAATAAACCAGTAAATATCAACCATTTCTTTGATTCATTGCTACAATTCACAATCCACAAATTTATCTAAACTCTTCTTGAATTTAAAGATTTCAATAATTTTGAAAAATCACCATTCTAGAGCTCTTCAAAACTACAAGGGTACCCATAAATTTATTGAGAGCTAATCAACTCACTCAGCTTTTATCTCTCTATTACAAAAAGGTATAAAATTTTAAATTACATATTTCATAACTATTCTGAATGATTTGATTGTTACTTTCTCAATCTATTTCAGCTCCAACTTTTTTTAAAATGTGTATTCTGGGTAGAAATTTATATTTTGTGCTCTGATTTTAGTACATGTCATTATGCATATAGCAACAGTGACTGTAATACATAGGAATATATCCTGTCTCTTCTTGTGCTCTATAATGTATCCCAAATATTATTTTAGGATCCTTCTCAACACAATCCCTATGAGTCGACTCAATAAGCTCAGAATATGAAGACCAGTTGAGACTACTGGACCAGCAAAGTAAAGTGAGCACATGTTAACATCCTGATTCTGTGATGCCCTAGTAAAGTAACAACAAAGCAATTAAAAAATGTATATGTATATATATGTATATATATATATGTGTGTGTTTATATATTTTAATTTATATGTGTATATAATAATATTCTAAAAGGATAGAGGAATGGAAAAAAGTCATTAAGAGCTGAAAGTTGTCCATGAAAAATTTTGGAAAATAGAAAATAGGGAAACAGTATATGTGAAGGAACTGCCTAGAATACATAGACAGAAAAAAAGCTTGTGTTCTCTCCAGAAGTCTAAAAAGGCTCAGAACTTGGAACTTAGACCTTACAACAAGGCACTGATTTTTCTATGTATTTTGTCTTCAATCTCCTCTACCTTCATAACACAGAACTCCCAAAACTGAGATATCTCCCTTTCCACTCCCCAATTCCCAGGAAAACCAGCAGTGGTTGGATTCCTCAATGATAAAGTTGATGGCTCCAGTGCAAACACTTCTGCTTTATGACATTTGAGATCCCTCCATGTGACAGACAGGTCCTTTAACTCTGATGTAAAGCACAGACTAACAAGCTGTAGGCACACAAAATATCTGTATTACAAAGTTTCTGCAAAATTTACTTAAGAATTAAAGTCACCTAACCAAGAAATAAACCAAAGTAAAGAACTCAGATATGGAGAAACTGAGAATATCTACTGATGAAACAAGAGTCATTTTAACACAGAACATGCAAGAAACAACTGTAGTGGGAATTATAGTAACTTAATGCAGTTATAATGAACATTGAGAAGATGTAAACAATAATAAAATAACTAGGAAAATTGAGAGAAAAGGACATGAGTGGTGAGAAGACATAAAAATAAGGGTGATGCAGGTGGGACTCAATCAAAACAGTCTAAAATTAAAACTAAAACATTTAAAAATAATTAATTTTAATAATGTCTCCCCATTAAATGTTCAGGATTAAGAAATAGATACTTTTCATGTTGAGAAAACCTTTATTTGATATTCTGTAATTCCCTTTGTTTCACTTTTTCCTTCTTAAATTTAATAATATGTAATATTAAAAAATCTAAGGGAATGATTCCATTTTTATAAAATAAGATTTTTCATTTTATCACTCATTCACAAAAGCAGCCTTCTCCTATCTCCATACATGTGTCAGGCAATATTAATCAAGTGAATATGTATATAGTTAAGAGAGGTTTCCTTTGGGATTGAGGAGAGGGGAAGGTAGAATTTTACTTTTTATTTTGTGCCCTGTTGTGCTGGCTGCATTTTCTGTACTAATGCTAAGTATCATTTAAATCAATTAGAATTGCATATGATTTAACATTTTAAAAACACTTGCATACATGCTTTATCTAACTCAATGTTCAGTACCACTTTATAAAGTAAGCATTATTATCCCTACTTCATGGAAAATGAATCAGGTGCTAAAAGTAATATAATTTCTCCCAAGTGGCATATCAAATAAGTGGTGTGTCTTGACTCTTGATCTCTATTATACATTTTACCAATTTACTTGGGCATAGCAATTGCGGATATTAAGATTAATGAAATGCAATCCTTACCTATAAGAAATAGATGTTATAGGTAACAGGAAAGCTGGTTATCCTCATTGCTACATATTCATAGATGATTAATACCATTCTCAAAATTTATTCCATTAAAGATGTATAAAGCACCTATCTATTCCAAGTACTACATTAAATGAGATGAGAGTCTGAAGAAATTTTATTTTGACTTCATTGTACCTTATTTGGATAAAGGACAATTTTTTTCCTCCTCTATCTGCAATTATGGATTGAATGTTTGTGCCCCCTCAAAAATCATATGCTGAAATCTGAACCTCCAAACTAGTGGTATCAGGAGGTGAGTCTTTTGGGAGGTAGTTAGGTCATGAGACCCATTTAATTATCATAACAATTTTTCAATATAATTATCTTAATTCATGACTTTTGGGTTTATTCCATACAGTATTAAGTATTAGCAGTTGATTCTTGCAAAATAATAATGCATGCTTATATTTATTCTTTAGTCACATGCTAATTGTTGGATAGAGTACTTTTTTTTTTTGGCAGGCCTGGGAACTGAACTTAGGGTCTACTGCTTGCTAGATAAATGTTCTGCTACTTGAGCCATGTCCCAGTCCTTAATTGTTGGATAAATACATTTTTGTTCTACATGTGTGGTGTTAGGATTCCATACTCAAGGAAAATTAAACAAATTATTAGGTAAAGAAAATAAATGCCAAAATAAGGACAATATACTCTTACTGCTTTTAGACATTACAACACATTTAATCTTTAGTCAAAACACCTGTGAGACTGGGCACACAGAACACTTGAACTTTTAACCCTCTGGAGCCCTTATGTAATGAGTTTTTCTTTTTGTGGAAATCCACAGTCTAATTAGATCATGAACATGGTTCTGAGAGTATGCTACTCATGCCATCCTTTTCTTAAATCTGTGATGCTTTTGTGCACAGAAGAAAAGGAGAAATATCTGCAAACTCCTTGCTCATAGCACATAATTGTGTTAGTTGACTTTTACATTTTTAAGTATGGTCTACCTTTGTCAGTGAGGCTGCTATACCACAATTCCTTAAACTGAGTAGTTTAAGAAATGAACATTAGTGGTAGCTAACGCCTACAATCCCAGCTATGCAAAAAAATATAATTAGGAGGACTGTGGTCGAGGCTAGCCTGAAGAAAAGTGTAAGACCCTATCTGAAAAATTACCTAAAGCAAAAATAGCCACCACAAATGAGTAAATACATAAGTACATAAATACTTTCATTTCTCACTATCCCGGAGACTGGAAGTCTTAAGTCAGGGTACCAGCATGATTGGATTCTGGTGAGGGTCTTCTTCCAGGCTGCAGGGAGAGACTTATCTTCCTGTTTTCATGTGATTGAAAGAAAGAAGGAGAGAGCACCAAGGTTTTTTTAGTTGAGCACTAACCCTGTTGGTCAGGGCTCCGGCCTTATGACCTAGTTACCTCCCAAAGGCCCCACTTACTAATACCATTACTTTGAGGGTTCAGATTTCAGCATTTGAATTTTGAGGGGACATACACATTCAGTCCATAGCTACTGGTAGAGGAGGAAATAATTTGTCCTTTATCCAATTAAGGTACAATGAAGTTAAAATAAAATTTCTCCACAGACTCAAGATTTTTCTCTAGGAAAAATAATAAGTGGTAAGAATACCTACCCCTACTCATATAGGTCATCTAACAATCTCTACAGAGTCTGCTGTCCTCTGTGTGCAGAACCTTTTGTCATCATCCTCAGCATCAGTGAACTTAACCAGCTGTGGAGCTCCAAATCATTGATAATTAAGTATTTCTATATCTCTGTGGAGGACTTGAAGAAACATGGATTATACCTGGGTATTGTAGGGCTTTAAATTTCATAAAAGAGTAAAAGCAATATAATCATTGTCTAGTCTTTTTTGATATCCTGAAATTTCTATCCCATTGAGATTTTAAAAAAAATCAAAGTAGGATCTGTCCAGATAGAGGATATCTCTAAGTTTGGCAATTCCACAACAAACAGAGAAATAGAATGAAAAATGAAAAGTTAAAAATTGTTAGTGGAATAGCTCAAATGGTAGTGCCTAGCAAGTATGAGGCCCTGAGTTCAAATTCCAATAACAACAACAAAAAAAACCAAACAGTTAAAAATCATCCATATAACCAAACAAAACCCACCAAACAACTTTTATAGGAGAGGGAAAGAAGTTTGCACTTCATGCAGACTGTCTTGCCAGCCTCAACAAACTTCCAAGGTTATATTTCATTTCTCAATTATATATATATAATATGTAGATGGGAGAAGTTAACAAGTCGTGAAAGTGCAATTCCAACTTTTCAAAACTCTGATATCTTTTGTGGAATTCTAAACAAATCATGTTCTCTTCTGTTCAATGGAGCGTAGGGAACAGTGACCTCCCCCTCCTCTTGTACTGAAAGCTGAAATTATTTTCTTCTTAGGTCAGAGAGCCTGGTCCTACACATTCATGCACTTAGTAAATATTTCTGGATGACACTTAAAGCTCTTAAAATAAAGTGCTAAATAACAACAATCATAGACTTGGGCAGTATGCCCTATTAGCACATCCTCAACTGTTACATGAGCACTCCTAAGTGAAAATTAGCCCATGGGGCCCCTCTAAAATACTTTGCTAAGAATAAGCATCATCATCTCTCATGACAGTGTTCATGAGGTCATAAGCATTTCGTATACCCCCACCTGCTTGTCAGGTCAGTATTTTTGCCTTCAGGATGTTGGCATCTAAAAAATACCAATATTTAGATCCTAATGTATTCAGGAAATAGAGTGTCCTTTCCAGGATTGAAAAACACATGGCGCTTTTAGATTCCTGATTATGCAAAATCTAGGTATAAATCAATATGGTATGTAATGTGTTTAGTAAGATTTTTCTCTTTTATTTTCTGTACTAAAGAATTGAAGTCAGGGACTCTGGCTTGTTAGGCAAGTGCTCTACCACTTTAGCCAAGGACCCAGTCCTTTCACTTTTAGTTTGATTTTTAGATAGGACCTTAAACTAACTTTCTAGGCCAGCATTGGACTACAGTCCTCATACCTTTGTCTCCCAAGTAGCTAGGACCACACACATGGGTCACCATGCCCAGCTTGTTTTTGAGATATAATCTTATTCACTTTTTGCCTGGGCTGGCCCCAACTGTGTCTGCCTCTGCTGCCTCCTTAATAGCTGGGATTACTGGTACGGGCCACCATGCCTGGCACTTTTGATTTTTAATCGCCTCCCTGACACTTGCCCAAAGACTTAGGATGAAGTTTGATGTACAGCATAGGCTCAATG
Organism: Castor canadensis; assembly: GCF_047511655.1. NCBI lineage: Eukaryota > Metazoa > Chordata > Mammalia > Rodentia > Castoridae > Castor > Castor canadensis. The sequence goes on along the minus strand of NC_133392.1, from coordinate 100,381,219 downwards.
TATATTTTTTTATTATCACTATAAATGTACAGCAGAGTTGATAGCCAAAAATCAGAAAGGACCTAAGACATGCCTATATCATACTATAGTCTTGAGTTTTAAATTAGGTAAAATATGTAGAATTCAAAATACAGTACAAGTATTATTGTTCCTTTCCTGATATAGTATTTATGTGGAGGGTTTTTTCTTACCAGTAATTCATAGCCTTCCCTAAGTAGATCATTTTAGCTCTCTATTCTTTAGACAATTCCTGCTTTAAACTTCCTATCCTTTTTTCTTTTTTTTTTTTTCACAACATGCCTCCAGCTCTGAGACAGCTTGTAACATTCATCCTCTCCTCTATTCCTAAATAATCTCTGCCAAAAGCTAACTGGATCCTTTGGATGATAAGTAGACATCATTGACACATAAGAACTCATGTATCACCCCGGGTCAGCATTAAGTTCAGTATTTCAGTGCCAAAAAAGGGAGTGTAAGGGCCTCATCTCACTTGTTCCAAGCATCTCACCTTCTTTCACTAAAATGTTCAAAGCATTAAGTACCTCTTTTCCATTATTAATGACCCATGATTTATCAGTTTCCAAGACCTTTTACTAAATTAATCTGAGTTAAGGTAGATGCCCTCATTTACAGATCCCATAAGTTCAAAGCTAGTTGGAGAAAAAGCAAAATATCAATTCCATATTCTTATAAATATTCAGGTTTGCATATTTTTATCCACAGTTCATCTTGTTAATGTCAGCCTCCATAATTTATTGACCATGTAAAAATATTTTAGCATGGAAAGTGGAGAAAATGAGTGAGAATAAATCATTCAGTTTCTTCCACAGCCCACAATGCAGTCCAGAGGACCTTCATTTTTAATTTTATACTCAAGTGCCAGTGGAGACAAATTGGTTAGCAGTTCATCATGGGAGCAATTCCAGAACTCATTCATTTAGACTCTAAGGACTTTTCAGTGTCACCAAAAGCAGCCAACACATATTTAGTGACCTCAGGAAGAACACAATACTTGGCAGTTTACAAAGACTATAGTGCATGCTTCAGTCCTTAAAATTCATCATCTAATTTCTTCTATCTCCTTTCCACTGGGTAAGAAACATCTGTCAACACATGTGCCATTGGCCTATTATTCTTCCTAATGTGGTTATTGAGGTTGACTCTCTATACCCTGACAGAGGAAAGTTGTTCCAACACATATGCAGGCTCCACAGGGTAACATAAAATATGCAAGGGTTAAAATGGCTTACTCCTTACCCCCACCCCTGTGACTCTACCTAGAGGGAAAACTATGCATTGTTTTAAACAATATGACTCTTTCCCATAATCCTATCTATTAGGAATTTACATTGTAAAAGTTCACTTTATTTATGTATTTTTTCTAACAGAACAACATATGTTATGCTTACATTTGAAAACAATCTCAGAAAATGGGTCTGCATGTGAATGCAGTTGGCTGGAAGTTCACATTTCCTTTAGACAAAATTTTGAACAAAACATATGTTTTTCCATCTAAGTTAGAAGATGGAAAATCATGCATTATTTTTATACTTTTGTGGCATGCCATTTAAAATCAATGCATACTTCTTCATGCACATTTTCACAAATGTCAATGTTGATACATCCATCAGATCTGATATGTTCAATCCCTTCAGCACCTGGAGAACTTGTACTCTTGAAAATATTTTTCCTTGTAACTTTTCAATTTGCTCCTGAGAATTGTAATTCTTTTTGACTAGTGATAAGTGAGGAACAGAACACTCCATCTTCGTTTCCTGCTGAAGGAATAGGAATATTTTTATATACTTACCCTTAATTTCAGGTAGACCAAAGAATGGCCGCTCTACTCACTGATATACCACAAAAACCTCTCTTCTCAAACACCAGAAGGAATGAGAAGCCAAACAGCCACTAACATGTTGTAGGTGACAAAAAAACACAAACAAGCCAACAATGTTAAATTCAGGAACTATTTAATCACAAATACACTGTGAGTAAACCATGAGAGATCATTATTTTGTCAGAAAAAACACTCATTTCTCCTTGTATTTAGGGGGAAGAAAGAAATCTTTTTCAAAAAATTCTGTTTAAAAAAAAAATAAAATTTGGCTAGAAGAGGGAAATTGTAGGCCCTCATTTTAGCTATACACATTCAAGAGTAAGGTTACCAGGAAGCCAATCAGACACTGATTAGAAAGGAGAGAGAAAAGGACATGCCCCATGAGTAAAGTAATCTAGTCAATATTAGGAATGGCAGGATGCCAGCAATAGATGTGTATGGAGAGTGACTTCCCTCGATTTATGAAGGAGGATGAAGGTAAGCAGACTATATACTATTTGCTACAGGTACCTAGAGGGATGTATATAGAGTTTTATCTTTATTTCTTTTAAGTATGTGATTAATTATTAAATGGGATGGGCAGAAAAACTACACACTGAACTGAGAAAATAAATAAAGTTGAAACTATGTGTTTGCTCGAAACCTGAGCAATTTAACAAGTGGAGCTTTTAAAATCAAGAACAAAATTTTATTCTGTAATGTGCTGTAGGGATCAACGTGCCTTTATTCAGCACTGTTCTAAAAATCACCGCTCACATACTGGGCTAACACCAAATGTGATCTTTCTAAGTTAAATGACTTCACACATACACAAACACACACACAGCAAATGACTTTCTATAGAGAGGTTAGTATTCTCTCTGGGCTATAGTCTTGGGAGTAAGGTCTCTTTACCCATAAAATTGTGCCAATACTTATTCTTCCTGAACTTCAAATTATTTAACCACATGTAAAATAGGTAAGTAGGTAAGTAAATCAGGCTTCCTTTTCAAATATGTTATAATTAAAAGGGAGCACTGCAAGAATTAAATCTTAGTATTTAATAGAAATAAGTAGGTTGTATAAATATTTATGAAAAACTCAGCCATCAGTAGTTGCTCCAGAAGCAACAGCCAAAAGATTAATCCAGATGGTTTGGATCTTTGCTATGGAATCAGTAATACATTGTTCACCTACAGTTAATTTAAATATAAACAATTATATTAAACTATAAGTCATGCACAGGCACACAGTCAGTATTTCGGTCAATAGATCCTCACTAGCAATTGGTAAGGCTTTAAGTTTACAGTGGTCATATGTTCTGAGTTTGTTCCTAGAAAAGTTTGATTATAGCATTGCTCATTTTCATGTTCAAAGAGTCCTGGTTTGGATGATAAAATTTTATGGCCACATTATCTAAGCTGCAAGTGACTGACATGGTGTCTCAGTATGAATTCATTTATTATCTTGCTTTCTCTCTGGTGTATCTCTGCTTGACCCACGTTAGTCCGGCTGTCCTGGATAACAATGTCAATGCACTCAGTAAAGAGAAGGAAGAGCTTAATAGTTTCTTTGCTTACAATTACTTAAAGTTTAATCCTTCCTAAATTATTCTTCATCTGTAAAGGAATCAGCAAATACATGTCTAGTGCTTTTACTAATTTTTACTAAGTGCTATCACTATTTGTGTATAGCCCAAATTCCTCCAGATATAATATATTCCCAGTCTATGACTTGGGGCTATATTCACCTGCTGGAATACTCTCCATCATCCCTCAATATAACTTTTCTCTGTCTAGTTTCATTCACAATTGTACCTTAACTCAGAGCATGAATAGTTTTCTAACTAAATATAAGTAAGATTGAACTCCAAGCCTGGTGTGGGAGCACATGCCTGTCATCCCAGCTACCCAGAAGGGAGAGGCAGAAGGACTGTGAATTTAGAGCTAGCCCAAGAAGTTAAGAAGCCCTTATTTCAAAAACAAGATACAAACCAAAGGACTGGAGGTGTGGATCAAGTAGTAGACCACATAGCATGTGTGAGGCCCTGTGTTCAATCCTCAGTGCTAAAAAAAAAAAAGGTTGAACCACCATAGTAATATACAAAGATTTCCCACTGATAAGTTCATAAATGGATGAAAACTTTCATATTTTCTTTCTCATGACTATGACAGGTTAGTTGCACCTGGGAACTGGAAAAGATAGCGAGATACTGAATTGATCCCCTAATTGGTAGTAGGATAATGATACTTTAGTAGAAGGGAGCTGAATTTGAGATACTCACACCCGATTCTTAGATACTAACTGACTCAGGGATGCTGAGTATGTTCATGATATAATCTTGCGTGGTATCTCTCACACAACTATCAACTCGATCTCTAAAAGCTCATGATTCAAGTTCTTTAGTGGAGCCATAAAACCCTGATCTGGGCAGACTTGAAAGGAGAGAGGATTTCCTTCCTGAGATCTTAGTGGCAGGATTGCTAGGAACATCCTGACAAAGGCAGCAGCAAGAATGAAAAGCAGTGATGACAACACCATCAGCAAAGCTGACAGGCACAGTGCCAGGGGCATCAGGGCCAGGCAGGTATTTCCAGCAGGCACTGTCAGCAGTCAAGGCTTCTCAGAACACAGTGGCCAGGGTGGACAGATTGGAGACCACACCAGCACCAGCAGGCAGAATCATCAACTTTCAGTAGTGGTGGAAAGATGGCAGGGTGAGGGGACTGAGGGGAATGGAGTTTGGGGGTAAAAAGCCACTATGCAAATCTCTACACATTGGTGTGACCTATAAACACAAGGATATTTGGGATAATGACCAGTTGCCTGTTTCACTTTCACTTACAGACTTTCTGACCCTTTCGGTAGCAGGGACTATGTTTAGTATAGCCAAGAGATTTGCAGGTATCTGTGTCATGATGGTTGAGGAATGGTTAAAGGGAAAAAGAATATCTGTTGTGTGCCTTTCCATAATTAGGTAATTTAATCCTCCTATCAACACTGTAAGTTCTGAATTCATGGAACCCATTGACTAAAAAGGGTCTCTGAAAGATTTAAGCAATTTGCCCAAGTACACACAAATAAATGAAATAGCTGAAATGTGAACAGAAATCTGACTAATGCCAAAGCCAGTGCCCTTTCCACTAGACTCCACTGCCCCCTGGGAGCCCAAAGCTAACAATGGAAATAGTCACCATGAATATCAGAGGCCATTCCCTGTCTATCTCCTGTCCCCTGCAGAGGGAAGCAGATGTTGAGCAAACTCTCCATGGTTCTGGGCTCTGAAACCATCCATTCCTGAAACTGAAATCCAACAACTGAGAAGCTGCTGACACCGCAGCTGATTCCTGCCAAGTTCCCTGCTCTGAGGGCAGTTTGGTGTAAAGAATGTCAATAATCACTGTAAATGGAGAAGTAGGACTCAGCCTGGGAAGTGAGGCTAGTGCATAAGTAGTTCTGGCAGCAGAATCTATGTTGTGGTGTGGAGAGGTACATGCTTTTCACATAGAAATAAAAAAATAAAAATAAACAGATTGTCTGGAACTTTTCCAGCTCCCCTCTTACCCACTGCCTGCTCTAGCCTCCAGGGATTACAACCCAATGCTCTCAGTCCCAAATGTGGTTTTCCCTGTTAAATGCTTGCAGAAACCAGGTGAGGTATTTGTTTCAGGGGTAAGTGATGATTGTATCTCCAGAGTACTAGCTGAGCACCAAGAAGGGACATGATATTGGTTACTACAGGTCCATGGGGGAAATGGGGTTCCTGAGGAGACAAACATCAGCAGTTTCAAATGGAAGCTGAGTCTCCCAAAGGAAGCTAGGCTTTCACAGGAAGGGAGTTAGAATAGGAGATGTTGAAGAATGAAGGGTCATTTGGAAGAATGGTGAACATAGGGTGGGGGTTAATTTCACTATTCTGTTGATAGGTAGTTCTTTAGACGTTCAAATTGACATCACGGTGGTTTTCTCTAGCACCAACATGAACAAAGACTGACTCGTCCTTTAAATGCCATTACATTGAAGCTACAAGGAATATTTGTTAACACTAAGAATTCATTTTTAATATTACTTATTCATATCTATTCATAGCTAAGTCTGTGGGAAAAGGAAATATTTCTGTATTGCATCTACTTGTTTTCTTTACACTGAGCTTTAAATTCCTCAGTTCCTCACAAAATCCTTGCAAAGTATTTTTGAAATAATAATCGACATTCATTGAGCACCTGCTCTACACTGTAGTTTGGTTTGTGTATATTATTTAACTTAATCCTGCATAAAGTCTGTAGCCATTTTCTCTGTTATAAAAACCAGTAGAAATAATGAGACGGTGATTATTTAAATATAATAGCTATTATATTATTGCAAAGTTACTCCGTGAAAAGCATTATTATAAGTACTTTTCATGCATTAAACAGCTCTATGAAGCAAATAGTATTACAGTCATCCTGCACATGAAATATTTGGCAAAGAGAGCCCAAGTTATTTGCCCAAAATTACAGTTAATACAGATTAAAATCTATTCAGTTGGATTTCAGCATCTACCATTTTGACCTGCATAACATGCATAGTATTCCTCACAACTTAGCACCAGGAAGAATCAGAAAAGTTTAATAAGCCATCTAAGATCATAGAGTTATAAAGAGTGGACTTTGTTTTTGTTTTTGATTTTTACTTCAAAGCTCATGTTTTTTTTCCCACTTCATCACCAGGCTGGCTTTCTGAGGAGTATTTCTTTGGCAATGAGGTTCTACCATAAAGCCCACAAAGAAAACTCTTGATTACAAACACCCACTGAGTTCCCTATGTGTATATACTCAGAAAAGAGATATTCCAAATCTCAAAACTTTGCTTTCCAGGATTAAGGATAGTGTTTCAGAGTGAAATAAGACTTTGAAAGGTACTGTGAATAGTGAAAGCAAAGTTGACACTTTTGGCTTACAAAGAAGTAATATACCTTGAAGTATATCTTTTAATCTAAGTTTCACTGACAGGACATGATAAATGAAATCTTGTTTTCTCTAAGAAGCACCATTTCCTAAGTCAGATAGATAATGGAGTTTCCATCATATTTGATTCATCCCATAGTGAATTTTCGGTGATTGAGTCCAGGTTTGTAGGCATAAATCCATATGGTGGCAAAACAAGTGATCTGTTCTTGGACACATTAGTTTACTCATAATCCTCAATTTCTCATCCTAAAATAGATCCAGAAAAAAAATATACTCATTTGTATTTCTTAAAAGCATTCTTAAATTGTACTTTTAAGGGAAAGTAGGCAACATGCCACATATTTGCACATTGTGTTTTGGCATGAATTCACAAGTCATCTCTTGTTAGTGGTACTTTATTCTGACATTTTATTGATTATTTACATCTCTTAAAACTGTGATGAGGACTAGTTAGGGTTGTTCATACCTTTAACTCAAGATACTGGGGAGACAAAGATTGGGAGGATCATGATTCAAGGCCAATCCAGGCAAAAAGTTAGTGAGATGTGGTACACACTTGTCATCCTAGCTAGCAGGAGGCATAAATAGGAGAATCTTCAAGCCAGTCCAGGAAACAACGTGAGGCCATATTTGAAAAATAAAACAAAAAGCGTTGAGGACATGGCTCAAGAATTAGAGTGTTTGCCTAGCAAATGTGAGGTCCTGAGTTCAAATGCCACTATTCCCCTTCCCCCCAAAAAAACCCCAATGGGTAAGTATATTTTTGATGTAGCTTGTATTTCTTTAGAAATTGCCTTTCAGGCCTTTCATATTATCTGTGATAAGTTGAAGTGACATGTAAAAAGTAATTTCATATTGAATACAGAAGACAGAAGCCATGTTCCTACTATATCAGGAAATAAAAATGTCTACCCCTCAAATGTTATATTTTGATTTAAGTGTATTAAGTCTTACTAAATTTCAATCCCATCTAAGCTACAGACAAATGTAAAATACTATTTCATAGGTGCATGTTATTATATTTGTAGTTTACAAATATGGCTCACTGTGTGTGTGTGTGTGTGTGTGTTTGTGAAAGACAGAGAGAGGGAGAGAGAGAGAGAAAGAGAGAGAGGGAGGATCCCATCTTTCTTAGCATAGATGCTCCTTTACTTATGGATTTATCTTGATAAACCCTTTGCAAATGGAAAATATCTGAAGTCCAGATGCATCTAATACTCAATCTACCTGTAAAGTATCAGATGTTCACCCTTTTGGTCACAGAGCTGGCTGACTGGGAACTGCAGCTCTCTGACACTACTCAGTGTCATGAGAGAATATTGACCTGCATATCACTAGCCTTGAAAGATAAAAATTTAAAATTCAAAGTAAGTTTTCTACTGAATGTGTGTAGCTTTTGTGCTATCATAAAGTGAAAAAAATGTAAATTAAACCATCATAAGTTGGGACCATGTGTATCTGAATATTCTTTATGCTTCTTCCTGACTGAATCCCCTTTTAATCCATTTCCTATAGTTTACGGGCAACCACTTTTACAAGACTATTGAGAGCAAACTTAAAATATTTGAATCATATGTGTAACAAACACAAGCTGCATCACACCTATTTGTGTATATACTTCTGTTCCTTACTAATGTGTAAGATCCTTAAGGATAGAGATTAAGGTCTTAAGTGCTTCCTGCATTGCCTTGCCTTACCCAGTGCTTTGTAGAGTAGGTTTTGATATACAGATTAAATGACTGATAGAAGTTTGTGCCTTGAGATTGCATTTGGCTGTGTGTAATAGAAAATCCTCCAAATAACAGTGACTTAAACAACATGCATCTTTAAATATTACAAAGAATAATCTTTTTTACATAGTAAAAAAATTACATAGGGTAATTATTATGTGTTAATCAGAAAATTTTAAAATCTGGGCATAGTGGTGTACCCTTATAATCCCAACACCAAGGAGATGAGCCAGGAGAATCAACCCAGGCTACATAGCCATACCCTGTCCAAAAAAAAATATGAAGGAGGTGGAGAGAGAGAGACAGAGAGAGAGAGAGAGAGAGAGAGAGAGAGAGAGAGAGAGAGAAATGTATTAGAAGTACATATGAGAGTAATGATAGGAAAAATCATGGCTACTGCTATTGAAACATTTTCTAGTGAGTGACAAAATGCAGATATTTTTAGGATAAGCATTCATACTGGTTTTCCAATTGAACAGATTACATTTTTGTACCTCATTTTTATTGTGCTAGATTTCATCAGTTGTTAAGACTTTCTGCCACAGCAGCAATAGACAGAGAAGGTCAGATATAATAGAACAAAACACCAACAAAATAGCACTGCTCCCTGTCATATTCTTAAAGGTGAACAATTGGATAACACATTATGTGATGTTATCCCCTCACTAAGGATGAGGGGAAAGAGACATGCACGATGTTATTAACTTAACTTTGCATACCATTGCCAAAAGCCAGTTACAAATATCTAATAAAAGTTTTTAAAGTACACATCTTCTTTGAAAGAGCAATTTCACCTGTGAGAATTTATTCTACAAATATTTTATGATGTGTGTGAAATGACTCATACATAAATTTGCTGGTGTTATTGCTGTTTGTAAAACAAAAGCCTGGAATGGAATGCCACTCAGATATTAAAGCAATGATATAGAATGTTGTATTATCAAATGAAAAGAGAAATGCTAAAGGGCATATCAAATAAATCATTTCCATACTTTAACATTTTAATGCATAATATTTATGCCATCTATTTGTGAAGGTGCCTATATATTCATATGTGCATATACTTATGTACTAAATTTCCACATATTTTTATATGAATAGAGTATTTGTGTGTGGATTAAAAAACCCCTAATATCTGTGGTTGCCTTTACAATGGGGCTGGGAGACTTGACTTTTCACTCAGTACTTTTTTTTTTCTTTTTCTTTTATTATTCATATGTGCATACAAGGCTTGGTTCATTTCTCCCCCCTGCCCCCACCCCCTCCCTTACCACCCACTCCGCCCCCTCCCTCTTCCCCCCACCCCCTCAATACCCAGCAGAAACTATTTTGCCCTTATTTCTAATTTTGTTATAGAGAGAGTATAAGCAATAACAGAAAGGAACAAGGGTTTTTGCTGGTTGAGATAAGGATAGCTATACAGGGCATTGACTCACATTAATTTCCTGTGCATGGGTGTTACCTTCTAGGTTAATTCTTTTTGATCTAACCTTTTCTCTAGTACCTGTTCCCCTTTTCCTATTGGCCTCAGTTGCTTTTAAGGTATCTGCTTTAGTTTCTCTGCGTTAAGGGCAACAAATGCTAGCTAATTTTTTAGGTGTCTTATCTATCCTCACCCCTCCCTTGTGTGCTCTTGCTTTTATCATGTGCTCATAGTCTAACCCCATTCTTGTGTTTGCCCTTGATCTAATGTCCACATATGAGGGAGAACATATGATTTTTGGTCTTTTGGGCCAGGCTAACCTCACTCAGAATGATGTTCTCCAATTCCATCCATTTACCAGCGAATGATAACATTTTGTTCTTTTTCATGGCTGCATAAAATTCCATTGTGTATAGATACCACATTTTCTTAATCCACTCGTCAGTGGTGGGGCATCTTGGCTGTTTCCATAACTTGGCTATTGTGAATAGTGCTGCAATAAACATGGGTGTGCAGGTGCCTCTGGAGTAACCAGTGTCACAGTCTTTTGGGTATATCCCCAAGAGTGGTATTGCTGGATCAAATGGTAGATCGATGTCTAGCTTTTTAAGTAGCCTCCAAATTTTTTTCCAGAGTGGTTGTACTAGTCTACATTCCCACCAACAGTGTAAGAGGGTTCCTTTTTCCCCGCATCCTCGCCAACACACTCAGTACTTTTTTACATGTTAATGCAGAAACTATTTTCTGTCTCCCCCAAAATTAATTAAATAAAAATTAAGTAGATAGCATATTTTGAATTTTATTTATTATAGAAAATAGAAATAGTCTTAAGAAAGTTCTTCTTGCACACTATTGAACTTTCAATTAAGGATTTAATAAAACAGAAATTGCAATCATAACATTAAAATCAACAGTAGATACAACAAAAAGCACAAATAATAATGATGAAAAAATCAAATTAGCAACATGGAGGGTAAACTGGCAGAGTGTCCCAAAAATGTATAGGCAAAGGAAATACTGAAGAAAGATGAGAGAAAATATTAAAAACTAGGTGAACAGAGAATTATGATCTGACATATAATAGCATGATATTTCCCAAAAAGTTAACTAAATCTGAGCAAATAAATCAGCATAAATTTGTATGCTACAATAGAAGAAAACTTTCCCAACTTGACAAAAGTCCCAGGGCTGGGAATAATAGTTCCAAAAATAGAGAGATATCTATTTTTGGTTTTATCTTTGTACAGCTTAAAGTTTTAAAAAAAAGCTATCTTGTCCCTGACTTCTCCCTATCACTACATACCAAAGAGGATGAAGCTAATGAACAAATTTTGAGTAGTTAAAATTATGTTCTAAGAGATTTTTTTCCAATGCTGGGATCAAACCCATAGCCTTATGCCCACCTAGCAAACATGCTACCTCTGGGCTACATTACCCGCCTTAAGGGATTTTATTACCCTAAAATGTTTCATTCAAACATAAAAGCATGAGTTTTTAAAAACTCTGATTTTTAAAGTTTAATTGTGTTCAAAAATTGATAACAGTCGTAAATCAATAAAAATGACTAGAAAGAAAAATGAAGTGTTTTACTGAATAAGAGGAAAGCAGAACTTCAGTGAAAAAAATCATAAGATTATTGGTAAGCAGTAAAAAAAATTAACCAAATGGAAAACTGTGTCCTGTTCTATGAAAAGAAATCCAGCTTAGCAAATATAGTTAATGAAATCTCAAATAAAATGTTAACATTTTGAGAAAGATGAGCTAATCTGGTAGAATAAACATGCATGAAAACCTGGGGATGAGGAATAAAAAGGGAAATATCCACTCACAATATCTAAAGTTGGAATACTTGGAATAGTCTGAAACTATCATCAGAATATACTGAATAATGAAACAGAACAAAAATAGAGTCAAGTATACATGAAAAGTTGTGTTTATAATGTGACATTCACATCAGTGCTCACATGACTGATTACTTAGTAAGTAGAATAATCTTATAAATTTTCATGAGTTGAGGATTTATAAGCACACAATAATTTTTAAGTTCTTGAAGAAATGTAACAGTGGATATATCGTCCTAAGATGGACACAACTTTTCTAAGCATATAGAAAGATATAGACTAATTTGATTTCTGTAGAACTACTGTTATGGTTTGGATTTAAAATGTCTCCCAAAGACTCATGTATTGAAAGCTTCCTCATCAGCTGATGGTGTCATTGGTAAGTGTGAAACCTTTGGGAGGTGCGACCTGGTAGAAGGAAGTTTGGTCTCTGGGGGTATACCCTCAAAATGGCATTGGAATCTCAACACCTTCCTCTCTTACTGAGAGAATGGCATTTCAAGTAAAAATGTGAAAAAGCAAGGCATCTGATACCCGTACGGAAGTGCAAGCTTGGGGGGAATGAGATGCGTGGTGTATCTGCAGAATAGTAATGTGGACAATGTAGCTGGAGCAGAATGAGCAAAGGGAAGAATAATGTCAGAAGTGATGAAGAAGGTGACGAAAGCCAGCTTGGGTAGACTACTATAATCTTTTACTTTTATTCTGAGTAAGTTGGAAAGCCAATAAAAAGTATTGAGCTAAAGAGTGACATGATCTGGTTTAACTTTAAACTAATCCCTTAGCTGCTGTGCTGTGAACACGGTAGACATCAAGTCAGAAATTCATATACAAGTTAACTCCGTAGCGAGATGATGGCAGCTTAGATCAGGGTGGTGACACTGGAAGGTGTTGAAGTATAATGAAATTCTTGATGCCTTTGGTGAAATTGCTAATAGAATTTTCTCCATATAAGTGGATGTGACATATGAACAAAAGAGAAAAATCAAGGACAACTCAAGGATTTTGACTCAAGTAACTATAAAAACGGTGATTTCATTAAGAGAAATGGCAAAGACCTTATAAGAAAGAGGCATTTGGAAGAAGAATCAAGAGCCTGGAGAACCCAGAAATTCTGATACTATATTTTCTTTCTGAAGTCAAGAGTCCAGTTCACTATTTAGGACCCCTGCTCTGTATCCCATGCTTTAGTGAGCCCTGTCTTGGCCCTCCCCTGTCCATGCTCCTCCTCACCAGGGCAAAGTTTCCCAGGAAATAAAGGTTACATCACTTATCCTCCAACTCTAGAACATGTTTGAGGCAGGACCTTGGAATTCCCTGTCAAATACTCCAAAGATACTTCAAGGATCCACATAGGTGTCCATGTCTCCAAATGTGAACCAGACTATCAATATGTGAAACCTTAGGCCAAACACGTAGCTAAGAGATGATGAATGAGAGATGGGGAAGGGCTGTGGGTGCAGCTGGGACAAGGTGCCTTCGGACAGGTGTGCAAAGTAGGTACTTTGCAGTGTGGGGCAGAGCCGGGGTGGGAAGAGAAGGGGGACAAGCCACGTGCTACTATCCAGCTTTCTCTACTCTGACACATTTTGGTATGAAACTCTGATTCTGAGAATTCTAAAGTCAACTCCAGCTTGATAGGTAACTAAAATGGTTTATTTACCAACCTAGAGTATATTTTATTCAATAGTTTGAGAATTTGGCATACATATATATATACATAATTATATAAATAGTATTTATATAGTGTGTGTACATATATATATATAAAATATAGTATATGGGACTGATGGATAACCTTGCCCTGAACCTTTTAAGTCTCTGCCTAAAAGGTAAAGTATGAGTATGTTGTCATTGATATCAGAGAAATACTTACTTATACAGATGGAACCATAAGAAGGAGGGACAAATATACATTGCTGAACATATTGTTATAACTTTCTGTTCTCTGATAACAGATGTGAGGTTTTGTTTTTCAGATGGAACTCTAAGGGCAGTCCTCCCTGTGCATACTTCCACACTACTGATCATCTCTTATTCTCAGTTCCTTCTCAATACAAGTGTTGCAAAAACTGCAGAGTCTTTCTATTTACAGTTTTTGCATCTGTAAAATGTGGCTAATGCCACAAAGACTGCTATAAAAATAAGAAAATAAGTAAAATGTTCACCATACTTCCTCATTCATGATTAAGTACTCAAATGATTGTTATTGTTGTATTTTCATTAAACAGAATCTTACATTCTCAAGTTTGAGGAAAAAATATAGAAGCATTGGAGGAATTTATATATGCATTTTTCTAAAGGCCACTGAATTCTCTCTCTCTCTCTCTCTTTCTCTCTCTTCCAAACCTGGGAGAACATTTACTATCTGGGAGACAGGATAATTCTTGTGTCTAGTGCTTTGCTTGTTTCTTGGTCACATTTCCCATTAGTGTTGATGGTAATTACACCTCCAGGACAAAACACCAAGAGTAGAGCCCCTGCTGAAGAATCACTTTAATGATTTTGAACTTTAAGAAATAAATTTAAGAATGCTGCACAGGATGAGGACCTCAGGGCTTACACATCTATTGCTTCCCTAACTGTTATTTTCGGTTGGTGGTTCTGAACAGGTCACTTCTGCAGCGCTTCTGGTCTTTATGATCAAATAGTAAGAGGTGTATTTCATAGAACATGACTTGAGTTAGGAACTCAACACTTGATTGTTCATCCTGGTGCAGACTCCTTGACTAACACAAAATGCCTAGATATCAACTCAAAAGGCAACCTATATTATAAAGTAGTAGTAGGAATACTAGCTATTATAACAACAGCATCCACCTCAGTTACTATGTTATAAAATTTCCCATTACCAACCTAAACTGGGGCTTCACCCCCATCTAGCTTTCTTAATATGACCTTGCCATGTTCTTGCTATGTTTTTATTCTCCTCCTTACCACAAAACTATATCCTCTCAAATCTTTATAGCTCTCACTAAGCTACTCTGAGAATTAAACCATACAGGCATGCAAATGGACTTTTAGAATATTAAATTAAATTATGCCAAATAAATGTTTTTGTTAATATTTAAAAAAGAGCTACCCTATGCTCCAGCAATTCTTCTTCTGATATATACACAAAAGAACTGGAAGCAGAAATTCAAAGAGATTATTTGTACGCCTATATTCAATGGGTAAAGTTATTTGTTATATTTGAAATGTAAAAGAAATCCAAGCATGCATCAACAGTTGAATGGATTACAAAACATAGTGTACACATGCAATAGAAGTCATTCAGTCTTTATAAAGGAGGATGCGCTGAAGCTAACCAGTCATACATATGATTCTACCTACATGAGGTATGTAAAATAATTGCATTCAATGGAAAAGAAAGTAGACTGTTTACCAGGAAGGAGGAGTGGGACTGTTAATGGGTATAGAGTTTTTGATTTCCAAGATGAAAAAATTCTGAGGATCTGTTTCACAAAGATGTGAATATACTTAACACTATGCTTAAAAATGCTTAAGATTGTAAAATTTGTTGTGTTTTACCACAATATATTAAAAACAAAAAGAAAGCTTTTAGTTATAGTTTATAGTTTTTCAACAAATACACTAGTTTATTTACTTTATACCATAACTAGTGCTCAATATTTTGACAACAATAACATCAGGAAGTTAGTGGGGCAGGATAATAAAATGTAGGAAAAACAGAGAAGACTGGGTAGAATTTTACAATATCATGCTGGGGTGCATATAGCTCTTAAAAATTATGTGAACAAAGGAATGCTTTCTATTGCTGAGAAAATCCTGTGTCCATTTCTTCCTTTTTCCTTTGTCCATACCCTCACTTTAAACACCTCTCTATTCTCTAAGCTTAAAGTATCCACAAAAAGCATTCACTCTAGCAAGATGAATTGAAAATGACCTGGCAGGCCTTGAAAATGACCTGGCAGACCTTTCTTGGCCTGAGACCCCTTGGATAGATTCTAGGAGGAAAGGCCAACTTGGTGCTTATGTATGTACAAGAGCAGATGTGTACTCAAGATACTGCTTTAGTTACAAAATTTTGAGTAGCAAAGCTACTTTCTCACTTACATTAAGAGATTGGACAATTGTTTATATGGAAAACATAAGTGGTATTCTAATTACACTTCAAGGGCAATTTTTCAAGAATGCATCTATTCTGTTGGCAGAGTTCGTGGCAAAAAGGCACAAACTCAGAAATTCCATTAACAAATTTGTTGAAAGAAGTCATAAGATGACTAGGTAACTGCCTGGCAGACCCAAAGGGTTACCAATGAAGCAAAAAGACATTCAAAATTCTTGAACAGGAATTCAGATAACCTCACCAAACTCCCAAACTTTTTTTTAAATTCTCCTCTCCCTCCGTTCCTCCCTCCCTCCTTCCCTCCTTCCCTTCCTTTCTTCTTTCCTTCTTTCCTTTAGCAATCTTTCTCCCTACTTCCCAAGAAAATACTGGTATGCTTTCTGTCATCACAGATTAGTTCGAATTTTCCAGAATTTAATATAAACAGAATCATTTGATATGTACTTCATTTTGACTGATTTTTTTCACTCAGCATATTTTGAGATTAATTCAATACATGTTATATGTATCAACAGTTTATTTCTTTTTATTGCTCAGAAATATTGCAATATATGACTACACAACAATTTCTTCATCTCTTGATAGACCTGTGTGCTTATTTTAGATTTTTACTATTTACAAGCAAACCTGTTATAAACATTTTCTTAAAAGCCAATGCATAAATATATATTTTCATTTTTCTTGGGGAGATATCTAGAGTAGGATGGCTGGGTGATATGGTTAGTGTATCTTTAACTTCTGAAGAACTTGTCAAGCTGTCTGTCAAAGCGATTTCACATTCCCACCAGCAGTGTCATTAGAGTCACAGTTGTCCTATCCCTTCAACAATTGACATGATCAATCTTAGAAATGTAAGCAGGCAAATAGTGATATGTCAATGTAGTTTCAATTTTCATTTCTCTAATAATGTTGGGCATTTTTATGTGCTATTTGCTATTTAAATATCTTTTTGTTGAAGTCCTCTATGAGATAAGCAATTTGCAATTATTTTCTCCCAGTCTTTGGCTTATTTTTTCTTTCTCTTACAGTGGCATATGAAAATCAGAAATTGATTTCAGTCCAAATTATTGATTTATTCTTTCATTCTTGCCTAACAAGTATTTTTATGTATTCTTCCAGAACTTTCTAGTTTTAAGTTTTACACTGAAGTCTATAATTCATTTTAAGAGTAAGGTATGTATTTAAGTTCTTTTAGATATAAATATAAATATAAATACAGATATATACATTTACATATACATATGTAGATATAGACACCCAATTATTTCAATACTATTTGTTTAAAAGGTTATTCATTCTTTTATTGTTTTATACTTTTATGAAAAATCAGTTTTTCTCTCAAGTAAGTGTGGATTTATTTTTGGACTCCTTATTTTGTTCCACTGAACTATTTGTCTAATCTTATCCCATTAAAATGTTGTTTTAATTATTACAGTTTTATAATAATTCTTAAAATCAGATAATTTTAGCTTCTACCTTTGTATGAATCAGTTTGTCAGCTTCTAAAAAAAGCCTATTGGGATTTTGATTAGGATTTTTCTACTGTTGATTTCCAATCTTATTCCATTGTGGTAAGAAAAAATATTCTATATTAATTGAATCCATTTAAATTTACTGCAATTTATTTTATAACCCAGAATATAAGGTATATTGATAAGTGTTCTGGATATTCTTGAAAAGAATTTTCATTCTTTTATTTTAAAAGGGAGTCTTTGATAAATTTATGTCAAGTCAATTGATACTGTTGTTCTAAACTAAAATATCCTTATTGTTTTTCTAGCTATTTTCTCTTAACTATTCACTATAATTCAAAACTTACTTATTCATTCTTGCAGCTCTGGCAGTTTGTTGAAATATTCTAAATTTCTCTTTTTACATATGTATAATAATTACCTGATTTTCCACCCTTTAAAATTAATTGAGTCTTGTTTTAAGGCCTAACACATGGTCTGTTCTGAAGAATATTTCATACACCTTTGAGAACCTCATTGATTATGTCATCTTGACTAATTTGTCCTTTTTTATCATTATGAGATGAATTTCCTTATCCCTAATAATATTCTATACTCTGAAATCTACTTTAATACTACTATAACCTCTTCAGTTTTCTTTTGACTAGTGCTACAATGGTATAACTTTGTCCATCCTTTTATATTTAACCAATTTGTGTCTTTATATTGAGTGTGTTTCTTAACATGCTGCTTTGTAGAATCAGTTGGGAAGCACTTTCTCTTATATTTATTGGAAGAATTGATATTAATTCTTTTTAAGTTTTTGCTGTAATTTACCACTGAAGACATTTGGGCCTGTGATTTTATTTGTGACTAGTTTTTAAATTATGAATTCAACCTCTTTATTTGTTATAGTTATGTTCAATTACCATTTTTTCTTGAGTCCATGTTAGTAATTTGAGTTTAGCAACTTATCTAATTTTTACGATAGAGTTGTTCATGATATACTTTTAGAACTCATTTTATTTCTGTAAACTCAATGATAATATTCCCTCATGCATCCTTAATTTTAATAATTCATTCTTCTCTTTTTTCTCAGTCTAGCTAAAGAGTTGCAATTTTGTTTTATCTTTTCAAAGAAAGAAATTTTGGTTTCATGATATTTTCTATTGTCTTTCTGTTCTCTCTTTCATTAATTCTGCTTTAAGCATTATAATTACCTTTCTTCTGCTTGCTCTTAATTTACTTTTTTCCCAGTGTCTTTAGGTGAAAATTTAGGTTACTGATATGAGACCTTTCTTATATTTTAGCATAGGTATTTCCAGGTATAAATCTTCCTCCAAACGCTGCTTTAGTTGCGTCCCATAGTTTGAATAATGTCGTATCTTCATTTTCATTCATCTCTAAGCATTTTCTAATGTTCCTTATGTTTCTTATTTTCAAGTTATTTAGGATGGTCATGTAACACTATACATGATTTCTATCCTTTTAAATTTATTGAGCCCTAACACATGGTGTACTCTGGAGAGTGTTTCATATATCCTTGAGAAGATAGTACATTCTGCTATGGCAGGTGCGGTGTTTTAGAGATGTCTTTTGGGTATAGTTTGTCTATATTGTTGTTCAAGTCTTCTTTTTCCTGCTGGTCTTCTGCCTAGATGTCCTATCCATTATTAAAGTGTGATATTGAAGTCTCCAACTATTACTATTGAGTTGATTATATTTCCATCCAATTCATTCAGTTGTTTTTTAGTATATTTTGGGGATAACAACAGTCTCTTAGTTTTACTTCCTGAATTCAGAAACTCTCAAGACAGTAACATGAGTAACAGGACCCATCTAATTTTTTCCCTGTCTCTGGGGGATCACAATCTATTGTCTGATATTTTGTAATCCATTGTTTCATATATTTTATTTGATTTTCTATTGTTATTTTAGTTGGAAGAGCGAATCTGGTCTGTGTCATTCTATATTGCACGGAAATAGAAATTGGTTAGGCTTTACTTTAAGTCAAATTGTTACAAGATAATGTCTCAAAATGGGAGTTAAACTTTTTCTTAAAGGTCTAGATATTACATACCATTAATATGTTATTACTATAATACCATTATACTACTTAGGTATTGCCAGCCAGCCAATCTCAGGCATATGTACTTAACTCTGCCATTATTGCACAAAGGCAGCCACGTGCAATACAAAAGTAAGCAAGTGTGATTGGGCCCCTGTAAAACTTTATTTATAAAAACACATGGTGGTCTACAGGGTATAGTTTGACAATTTCTAACAAATATAATCTTTGTACTTTTCTTTTTCAGATTCCTGACTAAATTGCCAAAGTTGGCTCTTCAGAATTAAAATAGAAGTTTCAAGGCATGCAAAGCAGATTTTATGGCATAACAGAACCAAAAAGAGCCAGATAAAGTCATACAAACTCTTTATCTTCCCTATCTTCCTCTCACCCTTAGTCTTTAAGGAAATCAATAATTCCTGGAGTGGAGGAGATTACAGAAAGGGAGATGTGGAATCATCTCAATCAGGAGACCAGAAATAATCAAATATGACAAGGATAAAACATCAGGAGAGGACAGGAGTGAACACTAGGAAGCTCTGGCTACAGCCTAAGACAAAAGTTGAGGAAACTTTTAAAATCTGGGTCAATATTTGCAGACCCTGAGTCACCATTCATGTAGGTACCATTCCCCTTTCTTTTCATCTGTGGGGTAAGAGACATACGTTGACAGCTCCTTGCATATGACCTGTCATTACCTGGCATATCATTCATTATTCAACAAGACGTTTATTCCTTCTACTTGAGCCCCATCCAATCTACTCCATGTGGATATTCCCCATCTTCATCACACTCTGCAGACACACACACATACACAGAGAGAGAGAGAGAGAGAGAGACAGAAACAGAGAGAGAGAGAGAGAGAGAGAGAGAGAGAGAGAGAGAGAGAGAGAGAGAAAGAAGCAGATAGTGGGAAACTTCTCACTTGCAAAAGGGACAATGTTGTAAAAAAGGACAGTCCCAAACCCCAATGAATGTTCTGGGAGCAAATAAAAACTGATGTAACTCATCTTCATTACATCAAACTATCTCAAATATATCTTCCAAGTTTAGTAAAAATATATCTACCCAGGTTTTTTTGAGTGAAGTTTTAACTGAGAATTATATGCCATATATTTGACAGAATTTCAAGTTGGAATAAGGAAATACTTTTAGCCAGTTTTGTGATCCATACTTGCTTACTTATAATTCAGGAGGCTACTGATGAGTGAAATTGCATATCCAATATTACACAGGTGGAACTAAGATTAACATTAAAGTTTTTCTGACCTTAACCCATGCTCTTTCCATGATCTGTGCCACCAGTGATGCCATTGGTTGAAAGTTTCCCGTGCAGCTTGAACTATGTCAATAATTATGTGAGATTTCCTCAATAGAGAAGCTCCCTTCCAGTATGAAATAATTTTGCAAAATAATCAGTAAAAAAATAAAATTTGACCATCTGTGCCATTCCACTAGCTCATTTGGCTGTCTCCAAAGATGATACAACTGATGAGAACACTCACCAGTAGTTTCTGTTGTTGTTATTGATTTTGGGGGATACCGTGGTTTGAACTCAGAGCCTTGCACTTTCTAGGCAGGTGCTCTACCATTTGAGCCACACTCCCAGCCCTCATCAGTGGTATTAAATTCAATTCCAGAGCACTGTGTACTAACTCATGCACAGTCTGTTGGGTTGCTTGATCTGTTTCTTCTTGCTATTTTCTCTTGCCAACACTCTCTTCAACAGGTCATTGATACCTATTCAAACAAACTGAGCCTGGCCTTAGGAAAGACAGATTTATTATAAAGAATCAGGAATATTCTCCAGAGCTTCCCAGAGCAACAAATAACTCTTTATTAAGAATTCTCTGTAACCCCATGGTTTCCTATCTCTTCTACCAAATGCATCTACCCTTTTCTTGTGATTTGTATTTTTAAATAAGTGGCTTCTGTCAGAGTTTGCTTAACAATATATAAAGGTCCCAAACTTGATACTGTGATATGGCGGCCTCAGTTCCCAGTCCCTATCACCTTATATGTAGAGTATCTTATCTAAAAAAATTTATGGGAGCAAAAAATTATTAAAATTTGTAATGCAACTGAATATATTTTTGCCATAAAATTCTTTATGTATATAGGTGTAGAATTTCCAAATGTTTCCACATTCTCTCATTTCTACTTCACCTTAGTCTCATAGAGAGGGTAGCCTAGTGTCATTAATCCCATTTTACAGGTGGAGAAACAAACTAAAAGTCTTTAAGGGATTTATCCAAGCAGCTGAGTCAGATTCTGCAGCCAGGTTTCCCAGCTTCTGGTCTACTTGCCCTTTCAATACCCATGTCCATGGCCACTGACCTGTGAAAGGAAAAATTAGTAGCGATATTGTGGAGGTGGTGACAAGAGGCCAAAGAATGGGCGAACTGAATATTTTCAAAGTTGGTTCAGAGTTCTGACACTCTATAAGCTGATTATTATTGTTGGACCTCAACTACACTCTTTTCTCCTACTCGTCCCTGTGAACACACCAAATTATTTTAATCTGTGTTTTCAAATTTCACTTAACTTTTAACTTCCTATAGAATGATTGCTCTTCTGATTGTGAACCAGGAGTGACCTGAAAAACTGGCAGAAAATAATGTGGATGATGATAGTAATGACAATAACAACCCAAGGCCAGTCTTCTATAGGATTAGAGTTTCTTTTGAAACTGAGGAATGGCATAAAAAAATTTAAAGACAAATGTTAAATATCTGCCATAAGATGAAAGAATTCCTTATTCAGTGATTGATATGAGCCTGAGGAACTGACTCCATGTGTTGAAACAGAGCAGAAAACGTGAGTACAAAGGTATTATGCAAACAAAGAACAGTATTTCCATATGTATAAATTTAACGGGGTCTGGCTGAAGTGAGCTCTGGGGCACCTTTCCTAACACAGACATCCGAATCTGGGATTTGTATCTAAAACATTCTCCATGGTTAGATCATTGTTTACATAAATGTAAGATGGTAGTTTCTGGTAGGGTATCCTGAGTGAGAATTTGGTAGTGAAGAAAACATGAGCACAAGCTTTAAATGTTTCTATAAATAAACAAAATGTTAATACAACAATGACATAGCACCAGGCTATGCCAAGTAAAGCAGGTAATGTGCTGATGTAAGATTTCGTCTGCCTAGAAGCGTGCTATCATTTGGAAAAAGGATGTCTGAGAACACCAGGATCAAATCTTGAAGAAAGGAATGTAACTTCTAAACTTAAAACAGAAAAAAGTCATTCCTGTGGCTCATAGGCTCATCCTAAAAGTAATCTGATTGTAGCATTTTAATTCAAATGGAGACTAAAACTGAGGTTGTTCACTATAGTGTTTATTTATATACCTTTAGTTGGCCACTATAAAATGGATATGTGCTTTGTGTTTTTACTAAAATGACTACTACATTGAGTAATGTCATTATTACATTGATCATTATGGGAAAAATATTACAAAGTAATGTCTCCACTGATTTTTTTCATTCCTTTTATATCTCTAAATTCTCTGTCAGAGCCAGAAAGAAGATTCAGGAAATTGAAATGAAATGTCATTACTCAATTTATTTTACTCTATAAAGCATCATATAAAAAAAAGGGCTTTTTGTTGTTGTTGTTGTTGTTTTACTCTTCACTCTTCTATTTTCTTCTAACTTCTCACTAACCCCTTTCTATCTTTCTTAGGTCTTTTTTAACTTTAACATAAAACAGGCTTTTATTGCAATTCACATAGGGTTGGCCTGAAGAGACTACTTGGGCTCAGGGGAATGGTTAAATTCTGCAGCAAGCCCAGGGTCACATATCTTTATCAGAGACTGCTTGGCTTGTCTTTCATCTTATCTGGCCCAAGTGGTCAGATAAGGGTAGATAGAGTTTGAAAGATCCTTCTATTCTAGGTTTGGTTGATACTCAAAACCAACTAAAAATCCTCTTTTACTACATAAGATACAGTTAAATCTGGGGGTAAAATGGAACTAATTATGGTTTTGTGCAGTCACTTTAAAAATACAAGCATCTTTTCTACGTTCCTTTTCTTTCAAATAACCCAGAAGTAATGAGACTTCCCAGGGATTAATTTGCTCATCTGACCAAATCTGGCTCAA
This sequence comes from Castor canadensis, assembly GCF_047511655.1. Lineage (NCBI taxonomy): Eukaryota > Metazoa > Chordata > Mammalia > Rodentia > Castoridae > Castor > Castor canadensis. The sequence continues at coordinate 100,357,736 of NC_133392.1, read as the reverse complement.
TATCCTAACAATGTCTGGTTAAAAGATGTGACTACCACAAACATAGCTTTTCTCATCCCTACACCATGTTTTACTCATTACCTGGCAAAGGTACAAGCCAAAATTCTCGTAAACCTCCTGATTTCCCCTTCGTAATTTTGAGAAGTAAACCATGGCTGAGAAACCACATGAAACTCCATTAAATTAACCTAAATAAATGGTATCTCTGCAAATGAATCACCGTTTATTCAAATTCCATGCACTGAAGAGAGACAGGAATGGTCAATAAATACCAGACTCCCAATAACCACAATGCACAGACTTGATTTCAGGCACAATTCCATCTCAAGTGCATGTATTTATTACTCGTGTTCACAGCTAGAAAGGTGCATATTAAACAACAGCCCTTGTATTCTGTGTAGCAACTACCTTACCATATGGGATAAATAAGGAAAATAGTAGGAGCATCAAAAAGAATGCCAAATTTAGATAGAAGTGAAGAAATAAAAAAGACATTAAGTACGGAGGATGACTTTGAAAGAATATACATAGAGTAATTTTTAAATTACACATTTTTATGACCAGAGTAAGTCCATTTTCTTGACAAGATTGTGCTAAAAATGTCCTTCAAACTCCTTAAACAAATCTTTGTGGAGTTCTTGTGTTTCATGGAATATGCTAAGGGCAAAGGATAAAAAAAGTGAACCAAAATTTACTTTTTCCTCTCATGAGCCAAATCCAATCCACTGACTCTTTTTTGTAAATAAAGTTTTATTGGAACACAATACTTTGGGTAAGCATTGTGTCTGAATGTTTTCATGGTACAATGACAAAGCTAGGTAGCTGTTGCCGAGAATGTATGACCTGCAAAACCTAGAATCTGGCCCTTTACAGAAGTTTACCAACCTCTAATCTAGAGGGAAAAATGGGTAAGTATATAGGGATTATAGTATATAAGGAAATATAATACCACTTAATAAAAGCTTTAATTGGGGAATTTTGTGGTATCATGGGGCAAAAGAGAAGGATATTGCTATGGTTACAATGATTTCATGTTGACACTGCAACAGGGAAACAAAGAGAGGGGAAATGGGACTATAACAGAGAGTGTTGAACTTGTTCAAGGTACACAATGAAATCCCCTTGTGTTATTAATATATGATAAATCAAAAAATACAATACTAGAAAATAAGTTTTTTGAAATTATGTTGAAATTTAACATGGTAGCAGAAAAAAAAATAAGGATCCAGTGAACAAATGTTCCTTAATGTTATCCTAAGAAGTTTTGAAATTATTCTGAGGGTTTAAGATGTGGGGTGAAATAATCAAGCTGTATGAATATATACTGTGATGTTTATAGCATGATAAGGCTCATTTCTGACACAGCCACCAGCAAAATAAAAGCAATGAACTTTGAGATTCATTAAGAAATGCTAAAATTCAAAATAGCCCATCCCTTCAAACCACCTCAACCCATTGCTGCAGGGATTAAGCTGTGGGACAGCATGGTAATACAGTGCGTCAGCTCTGGCTGACAGCACAGCCAAATCACACCCCAAAAGAGAGCAATGGTGGGTGTTGCAGAGAAAGTCAACCTTCTACTGAAAACAGTTAGGCTTGACTTCACCTTTCCAGTACAAGGTTGACATAACTGCCCATGCTTTTCCTTACTTATTGTTACATTTCAATCTTTTTTCCTGTTCTTCCTCTCCTAGACCTCTTAAAGTTGTAGTTTCCCAGACTCAAACTTTCAACTTATTCTCTATCTACATTAACTCCCTTGGTGAACCTAACCAGTTAAACCACTTTAATCACCATCAAGTTTCTTCTTCATCTTCCATGTCTAGTAAACATCACAAGCTCAATGTCCGTCACCAAACTTCCTCCTCTCACAACAACTCCATCTCTACTCTTTTCCATTTTACTTGATGGCCACTCCATCTTTTCTTTTATTCAGGCCAAGCATATTGAAGTCATCCTTGACTTATCTCTTTGTCCTACACTGTCATCCAATGTGTTAGGAAATCCTCTTAATTCTGACATTGGAATATACACAAAATTTAAACTTCCTCTCCATCTCCACTGCTGCTACTGACCACCAGGATCTTCCACCTGAACTTTTGAAATAGCTTCCTACATCTCTCCCTAATGCCATCTTTGTCCCTTCAAGTTTTTTTTCAACACAGGAGTTTAAATGAATCATTTAAATATAAGTCAAAATGACTCAAAACCCTGTTTTGAGTTCCCATTTCACTCAAATTGGTATGTTTACCTCACACATGGCCCTCATTTTTTCTTCAGCCTTATTGTCTATTACTCTCTCCCTCACTGCTTTCTACTCTCTCCCTCACTCACTGATCTTCTTGTTTCTCAAAAATACCTGGGATCCTCCTGCCTTAGAATTTTTGTACTGGCTGCTTACTCTACTTGGGACTCTTTCTGCCAGATAATCAAATGGTCTACTATTTCACCTACTGTAGTAAACTGAATGATGTACTTTGTTTGTGCCTATGTATATCCATACCCTTGCTATAACCTCTTTGTGAGCACAGTATATTCCAAGCCCTTTGACTATAGTCTTAGGTATTTGACTTCCTTTGGCCAAAGATATGCAGGCAGAAGTAACAGAGGACCAGATTTTAGCATATCTCAGAGGAGGCTTGCTCTCTTGATTTTCTATCACCATGAAAGGTCTTCCCCCTACTGGACATACTGCATATTCAGTCTATGCCCTAGAATGAACATATATGGAACAGAGCTGCCCTAGCCAACCTGTAGACCATTGAACAAAAATAAATGATTACCGTTTAAAACCAGGGATTGGCAAACCTTTCTTTTAAAGAGTCAGAGTAACTAGTTTTTGTGAGCCATATAGTCCCTATTGTAACTGTTCTGCCATCTAGCTTAAAGCAACCACAAATAATATACAAATGAGTAAAAATGCCTGTGTTTTAATAGAACTTATGTATACAAATTGTCAGTGTATCTAATTTGGCCCACTAGCCATAATGAATTAATCAGTGTTTGAAGCCTTTGAGTTATAGGATAGTTTGTAGGCACAACAGCTGATATATCTATCTCTTCCAACACTAGTGCATGTCATCTTCTCAGTTTGACCTATACCAACCACTTCATGTTTTTTAAAGACCTATTGAGATAGAATGTGTAGTCCTATTAAATTCACCAGTTTAGTTGTATATTCACAGTGTATTGTTTTTCTATTGCTGCTATAACAAATTACCACACATTTTCTGGCTTTAAATAAAAGAAACTAATTGTTTCACTGTTCTGGAGGTCCAAAGTCCAAACTGGGTTTCACTGTGCTGAAAGTAACATTTTGGCTAGGCTAAGTTCTAGGTGCACCAGAAGACAATTCATTTTCTTAACTTTTATAGCTTTTAGAGTCAGCTCTTATTCTTTCAGCACAGGGTCCCATTCCTTCTTCCATGTTCCAGGCCAACAATGACTAGTAGAGTCCTTCCCATCATTCCATACTCTTCCGTTTTACTCTTCTGTTTTCCTCTTCCCCATGTAAGAACTTTTGCACTGGGTTCCCTATGATTGTCTCTCTGTTTTGTGGTCAATTTACTAACAACCTGTGTTTCATCTTGCCACTTAATATATTTACACTTTCTGGAAATTAGTAAGTGAACATCTAGAGGTGGCAGGAGTAGCATTAGTCTGCCTACCACATGCAGAGTTGTATAACCATCATCACAATGTAATTTTAGAACATTTTCATCATAGCCACCATATTTTAAACTCCAGCTGCCCTTCCCTTTCAATAAGCTTAATTTCCTTTTCATGCTCCCTTTTTTCCATCACTTACTCCCTTCTAAAAATGCCATTGGCTTTCTTATTTTGCTTAATTTGTTTCCTCCTCTCATTAGAATGTAAATTCCATGAAGGTAAAGGTTTTGTTTGTTTCAAGCATCTATAAACAGTGTCTGACATTCAAATTGGTGTTCAAATTCTTGTTAAACAAATGAATGAATTATGGCATTGTTAGTTTGTACCAGAAAAACACACATAAATAGCAATATATATTTGATCTAAAGCATAAGGCTAATATTCTACAGAATTTACTAGAAAACATCAAAGTTCACTGTCAAAATGTTCTATGATGATTTTATAGAAATAACAGCAGAGACTCCCTATCTTATCATTATAAATTGAGGAAATCTTACCCCTAGGCCTAGACACGTGGTCAGTATTGAATACTGAATTTAGACCCTTAGGGGAGAAAGACTCAGGGGATGGAAGATAGCCTTCTGCTTCAGATACTGGATTTTTATAAATACCATACCATCTGGAGAATGCAATTGTGACTACAGAAGGGAACAATCAACATAGGTACTACTTATTGAATTTCTAGTAAGTGCCAAGAACTACACTAGTCCTTTACATGTGTTATTGATAATCTTCAGCATAGACCTACAAGGTAAATGCTATTATTTCTGTTTTTCAGGTGAAATTCCAAGAGGTTAGTGACTCCCTTAAGAGTAACTGATTATTAAAAGCTGAAGTAGGATTTGAACTGGGTCTGTCTAATTCCAAAGCCCTCTCACTGTGGGTTCCACCACCATTTCATCCCATTAAGACTATGTGTCTAGGGAACCACATATTTCTTTTTTAAAAAATTAAAGTATCAATAATCCATAAATATTGTTTATAATCATGAATTTAACCAGTTCAATTTTTACTTTATTGCTTTTTTGTTATTTTATGTCTCCTTATATGGCTTCTAGTATTACCAAATTTTCTTTAATTGATAAGACCTTTATGACTTGCTTTGTACCCATGTTCCTAACTATGCTTTCCTTGAAGCTTCTAGATCAAGCATCCTACAGATAACCCAACATCCTATAAATCCAAGTTGGTATTTGGGTTGTCTTGCTTTGCTATTCCATTTAACTTTGCATTTAAACTACCTGGATATATACTAACTCATTGAAAGTACTCAAGAATGCCATTTTTGCTTCAGCTCAGTGTCAAGCCATTTACAATAAGCCATCAGTCTCTTAAAGTTTTATGACTGCTCACTTCTACAAGTTAGGATTACTAACATTAGTAATCAGTTTTAGTCCTTAAGCCCTTCCCTTTGGTAATAAGCTAAATTCTTTAACCTTTAGCTTTCATACAACAGAATTCTTAGGTCATATTTCTTTTCCTTATAAGAGTTCAGGTGACCCTCATGGAAGCCTGCTTATATAACTCGTGAACATAAAGTATCAATGCTTTTCAGTGAAAGCCTATGCTATGAAATCTGGCAAATGCACCTTTAGATACTGGTTTCATTGTTAAGTAGGTGTTTTAATTTGCACAAGTAACTTAATGCCCTCAGTTTCCTTGTCTCTAAAATGTTTAAGTGATACTAACTTCACGGGTTTGTTTTGAAGGTTAAATATTTGTTTTAAAGGTTAATAGGTTCCTAGGTGATATGTTTTAGAGGTAAGTTTAGGCATACATTTTTTTTCACCCTGAATTCTCTTATTTAATTTACTTTCAGTAAAGTTGATAACCATCCCCATTTCCAATGCTGCAGGAAAGATGTGTGTTGGAAGAGAAAGCTGAAAGATCCTAAAAAGATCATAGGCATTTGCTTTAAAAAAAATTTTAGGGTAAGTGATGCATGAGCATAAGAACATTGGTAAAATATATTGAAGATGCATGTAAACAAAATGTAAATGCATAGAATAAAAAGATTCTTATGTGCTAAAAGGCAGAAATGAAGAAAATCTGCAGATCTCAAAACCAAAGGAGAGATTTCCCCTGTTTCTGGTAGGGATACTGGATGGACAAGGTCCCAAGAAATTTAACTTGGCTAGTATTTCAGGAATACTGAACAAGTCTAGGCAGAACAAGTCTAGAGAGGTAGCTTAGCATCAGATTTTGCTACTGTGTAGACTTTATATTTCCATTAACAGACAGTAAAGAATTTTAAACAAAGTAAGAATCCATTCAAGACCTACTTTAAGAATATTAATCTGCATCAGTCAGAATTTAAGAGAAAAACTGGGGCAGAGAATTGATGCAGAAATATGGGTTATGATGGGTTAGGATTTGTTGTAATAGCCAGAGCCTTAAGGGATAAAAAAAAAATCTTAAACTTGTATGATTTAAATCTCTCAACTGCAGGACTTACCTAGTAGGTGAAGGAAACACTTTGGTCAAGATTTCAAGATGCTCTTTGGCCTTACCAGGCAGAATTATAGCTACCTATGAGCTAAACTAGATCTTGAAACACAAAGGTTTTAGAAATTCCATTTAACCTGACCTCTGCATGCTAGGCATATAATGGGATGGACTTTTTGTCTTCTCTTCCACAATTCACTAAAGATAACCTCAGGAATAAGAGGCAGAAAATTGGATGCTACTGCAAAGGGCAGACTGAGAGGGACTTGAGTAGCTCACTGATTGTAATGGCTCCAAAATCAGGCGAGCTGCACTCTTACAGGCAAGAAGGCATGTGTGGTGTTTTCTTTTACACAGCACTCCAGAATCTTTTTACCTGTTTTAGAGATCATTACCGCCATTAAAATACAAACTGGACTTTCATTAAATAATATATACCACCAAGGTTTGATAGATGCCAGTCAGGCTTAGGGGAGCTTTTCTGTGGCTCTTGGAGCTGTTTTCTCTGATGAATAACAAAATCAGATTTCCTCTGGTTAACATAAGCACTAGCAAAGATTATAGTTCAACTACTTTTTATTTAAGAAATGTAGAAAAAGATAATCAATTTTTGAGCACCTACTATGTTCTAGTACCTTGCCAGTCCTTTGGTATGCATTATTTCATTCAAACCTACAACAATCCTGTAAGCCAAATATTATTGCAAATGAGGAAACAGAGACACAAAGAAGAAGAATCCAAGAGAGGAATCTGTAAAAATGTACTGAGAACCTGACATTCCACTCTAAGTATGTCTCTCATATTTGAGAATAGATATTATAAGACAATATATGATTAATTCCAAGTGAAATATGTATAAAGTACTATCAACCATTAAAAGGAAAAAAGGAGGAAAGACAGCACACTTGCAACATGTGCTACCTACCAATAGTCCAGTTTTATAGATGTGAAAATTAAAAAGCTAGAATTGAACTCTGTCTTTTTGATTCCCAAACTCCTGCTGCCTTCCACTGCATAGAATCATGGAATGCTAAAATAAGAAGATACCTTATCTTATCCAACATCTTCATTTAACAGATGAGTGGGGTGAAGTTAAATGGATTGTCCAAAGGCAAACAAGTTTGTGTACTTCTGATGTTTTCTCCAATGTGTCTAATTCCATGCTCCTTTAAATTATGAGAACTGCACTCTGTTGAGCTTTCACAAAAGGATCTGTCATTCGCTAGATTGCTCCTTTGCCTCCCTCAAATGTCTGTTTTTGACTGTCTTACCTTTCAACTTCTCTGGAGCAATGATTCCCAGCTGGGTTTCTAATACTCGGTTTAATTAAATCTGCTGCTGTTCCATTCTTCTCTATTTGGTATATGGTCTTCCCATGCACCTGGTTGCTCATAAAACTTGCTCTGTCTCTAATTGCTCATCCAACCCATGCCATAGTCTGTTTCTACTGGCTCCATAATGTGTGTCTACTTCATTTCGTCTCCCCTGCCTGCCACTAATCTCATCCAAGTCACCACTATCTCTTGTCTGGCCTACTCTAATAACTACATCATAGATATCTCCCACTGAGATATCTCTTCCAGAGATATCTATCCTCCACACAACCAGAAGTCAGAGAATCTTTTAAAAAATGAATCTTATGTTTAGAATCTCTTTAAGACCCTCCAATGGCTTCTAATGCACTTAAAATCGAACTTTAAAATCAGTAACAAGGCAGCCATGAAGAAGAACAAAATGTTATCATTCGCTGGTAAATGGATGGAATTGGAGAACATCATTCTGAGTGAGGTTAGCCTGGCCCAAAAGACCAAAACTCGTATGTTCTCCCTCATATGTGGACATTAGATCAAGGGCAAACACAACAATGGGATTGGACTTTGAGCACACGATAAAAGCGAGAGCGCACAAGGGAGGGGTGAGGATAGATAAGACACCTAAAAACCTAGCTAGCATTTGTTGCCCTTAACGCAGAGAAACTAAAGCAGATACCTTAAAAGCAACTGAGCCCAATAGGAAAAGGGGACCAGGAACTAGAGAAAAGGTGAGATCAAAAAGAATTAACCTGGAAGGTAACACACATGCACAGGAAATCAATGTGAGTCAATGCCCTGTATAGCTATCCTTATCTCAACCAGCAAAAACCCTTGTTTCTTCCTATTATTGCTTATACTCTCTCTACAACAAAATTAGAAATAAGGGCAAAATAGTTTCTGTTGGGTATTGAGGGGGTGGGGGGAGCAGGAGGGGGTAGAGTGGGTGGTAAGGGAGGGGATAGGGGCAGGGGGGAGAAATGACCCAAGCCTTGTATGCACATATGAATAATAAAATAAAAAATAAAATAAAATAAAATAAAAAATCAGTAACAAGTGTTCATATAATGTAGCCTGAATCTACCTTTTGGTTCTGCCCTGTATCTCTCTTGCCTTCCATCACTGTACTTCACACACAGTGGCCATCTTTCATTCCTCATATAACTTCAAACCATTCTTTCAGTATTTTTCCAGCTTAACTATAAATTTCCAGAGAAGCTTTGCCTGTTCCTGCAGTCTAAACTGGGTATCCTTCTGATTTATTATCACAGAACCTTCTATTTTTCCTTGGTTACAATTATCTCAGTTCCTAAATACATGGCATTTGTAGTTAATTGTTTGCCATTTATCTCACTAACCATAAAAGCCATGAAAGTAAGAAGTGGGTCAATTTTGTTCTTTGGCAAGTTCTCTGCTTTATTAAACTGCCTGGTACACAGTAAGAAGACCATGTATATTTGGTGAAGAAATGAATTAGTAAACACTCAAGAATAGCCTGGATAGTTGAAGGTTTGAAATCAAATTCTCTGAAGACCGAATTTACCTAAATTTAATTTTCTTTAATTTTAAAAAATCAAAGTTGTGAGAGCAGCCTTGCTAGTGGTAAGAAGAGCATAAAAGGAGTATCAAGAAACACAGTATAGATTAGGATTGACATGTTATAGATACCATAGATACTGGGAACTGACTTTAATATGTTCTACTGAAAAGTGCTTAATGAATGGATGTTTTCTCTACCTATTCCAAGTTCAGTGTTTTTTCTAATTTTTCATAAAATGAGAAAGATCTTGCCTTAATGAATTTTCCCAGTTTAGTGTTCTCTGATTAAACCTGATCCTAGAGATGATAAAATGTCCAAAGAGTAAGTAAAAAGAATTCCTGGCTTGCATGAATAAGGGCACCTGTAGTAACTCACAAAATGTGACATCAGACTGGTTTTGTACACATAAAGCAGGATATACTGATTCAGCAAAAGACATCTGCCTGAGAAATATATGACAGTAATGAAATTAGAAGTTCTGAACCAGAATTCACTAACTGACAAATGTCAATTCAGTTGTGTGCTGGTGGAATATTTCTTATAAACTACCTGATTTTTTTTTTTTGCTAATTCCCTGCCAATAAACTGCTTATACTGAGTAAATAGGGAACCATGAAATTCAATATCATAAATTAGTACATATATTTATGTACATATATATATATACACATGTACATACACACACATACATGTATTTATATATTAATACTCTGAAGTCAGAGGAATTTTTGTACCTTGAATTATATGCAAATTTCTTAATTTTCCCTGTGGACACAGCCACCATAACAATATACCTTGTCACATAAATTCTGCTGGAATAATATAACTAAATTAACACAGTGCTAATTTCACTATAATTTTGACAGCTTTTGAAGTAATATAATAGTTCTTAATCAACTCTCTTACCTAACTTTTTCAAATCTTTTATAGAATGAGTCAGAGAAGAAGTATTTAAAATAACATGCTACTTTATTTTGTTTAATGAACATTATAAATGAGGTCCTCACTAAAATATATAAATCATTCTGCCTGGTGAGTCCTAAGTAGGTTTCTGTTTACCAGATGGAGGTAAAAGACAACAATACATGCAACATGTGCACCAAATCCTGCTGTCAAGATCTTCATAAATGATACACTTCCAAACATTTCACCAGAGCCCAGATATGTTGGGTCTGACCTTCAACAAATAATAAAAACAACTAACTGCAGATGCAGGCAGGAATCTGTTCTTGTTTCTTCATGAAGTCTGCTTGAAACTTCTTAATGATAAATAAAATAAATAGATAAAACAAAATAAATAGGACAGCTTTCCAGAATACAGAGTTAGAGAATATCTGGATCTGCCCTATGCTCAAAATGGCAGGTTGTTCTAAACTTCAATAATTGTGGTCTGGAAGTAAGTTAGTGTGAAATCAGCCATGTTAGGTTTCAGGACTCCTGCCCATCAGAGAGTGAGATCTAGAAAGCCAGGTAGCATTTCCCTCATACAGTAACAGTACTGTAACTGTGTGAGGTAACAGTACTTTCACAAACCTTCTTTAACTTATTTTCCATTGCAATTCTGTGGTATAGATATTGCTCCCATTTTGCAAATGAGGAAAATAAGGCCCCAAAACCCCAAAAGTATCATCACTGCTGCTAAATGACAGAGTCAGCTTTTGCATCCAATTCTTCATAACCCAAATCTGGTGGTTTTCCCACAATATCACTAGCACGTTATACTTACCAAGCTTATGTGCTTAAGAAAATGCTGAATCTTGTCATTATTTACATAGATCACATTTCTCAGACCAGATTAACACTCCTATCAAGAATGAATATATATTAGTGAGTGTGAATGGTGGACAGCATTTGTAGCTGATAATTAATTGGACCATCCTTTGTAGCATCTTCAGCCCTGAGACACACTCTAGGAAAGGAATATGACCTTGACTAAACAAATGTAATTTGCTGAGCCCCTCCAAGAAGATGCAATTTTTGTTTCATTTTGTTAAATTTTTTTTCATTTTTTGATTCTCACAGCTCTTTCCTTTTTCTGTTCTTTACTTATTAAAATCTAATCTATTGTCTTAAGTGAGTCCAGTTACAATAAAATGAAACTAAAATCCAAATACTTTATTCTAACATCACACCCTTTATTTCAATCTGTCCTTTAGAAATCAGATATAATTTTATATTTTTCATAAAATCTTTTCCCATGACTGATATTCTAAGAATTAAGGAGAAAAAGTCCACCCTTGTCTGAAGAACATCAATCTTGGTGTTACACCTCCAGCCGGCATCTCCACTTTACGTTAAACAGAGAAACCAGGAGGGCCCCGGGGCCACCAGTCACCCAAACCCAGACGGCTTGGGAAGACGCAGACCAGGTGAGCTTTGTGGTACTGCGGTACTCCCACAGACAAGCCTGGGCCAAAGCAGCATAGCCCCCTGGACAGACTGACCTCCACCCGGGGAAAAAAGAGAAACTGAGTAATAAGCAATAAGAACAATAAAGACACGTGGGAAAGAGGGTGGGGCGCACTGAGTGCCAAAGATTGGGGGAAGGGAATCCTTCCCAGGACTGTAAATAAACAAGCTGGGCAGGCCAGAGAGGCTCTGGCAGGAGCAGGGGCACATGCCTAGCAACCAGGAGCAGGAAAGCTTGTGAGAGTGGTGGAGGGAGGAAAACTCCACAGGAGAGGAGGAAAGACCCACTTCCCACGTGAACTGTAAACAAACATGGCGGCTGGCAGGAGCAGCAGCACCGCCCAGTAATCAGAAGCAGGAAAGCTTGTGAAAGTGGTGGTGGGAGGAAAACTCCACAGGAGAGGGGGGAAGACCAACCTCCCACATGAACTGTAAATAAACATGCAGGCCTGAGAACACGGGTGCAGTGTCACCTTTCCCAGTGCTTGGAAAGGGGAAAGCTTGTAGCAGAGGCTCCCAAACAGGAGAACTCTGAGCAAACAAAGCCTTCAGGGCTAGGTGAGTGCTAAGGTCATGCCAGAGATCTGCATAAATAATGCCACCAGCAACAGCAGGCTGACGGCAGTGGGCAGGCAAGCCACAGCTGCAGTTACCATTCTCAGAACTGTCTCCAGACTCTTTTTTTTCTTTTTCTCCCTACCCTTGATGAGAGAACAACTGAATTACACCTGCATGCTGGAAAACTTACTGAAACTGTATTGCATTTGAACTTGGAACACTTGGTGGGGTTTTTTTTTGTGTGTGTGTATCTGTGTGTGTGTAGTTATGTTCTACTTTATGCATCCCCTTTGATGAGACAACTACAGAACAACATCTGAGGCACCATCTCCAGGACTGGAGACTGAGATGGACACCCAAATTATTAAGACTGAAACTTCATTGCATTTGAACTTGGAGGTTTTTTGGTTTTTTGGTTTTTTTTTTTTAATTTTCTATTTTTCATTTTATTTTAATTCATTTTTATATATAGATATTTCTTTCATGTACTTATTTTTTATTTTTAGTCTTATCTTTTTTTTAATTTTTGATTTTCTATCCTCTCTCTGTCTCTCTAATGTCTCTTCAGCTTACTGTCAATTAGTACACTAACGCTCCTTGTTCATACCTTTGAAACTTTCTTATCTGATACCTTGTTCTGTTTTCTCCTTCTTGTCTATGTATTTGTTTTCCCCCTTTCTTTAACTTCTTGCTTTCCATCTCAGCTCACCCTTCCATTCTAAATATTGCCATTGTTATTATTACAAGCTAGAAAATACTTAATTGCACACAGTACAGGGACAGTAACAACACCAACAACAATGATGGGAAGACAGAAAAAACAGGGAAACCAGTTTCCCCACAGAAAAAATTAGTACAGGAACCAGAGGGGAATGAAGAAAACAGATACTCAGATCCAGACTCTAACAAAATGAAGATAAACTATGCCAAAGGACCCAATGAAGCCCACAAGAATAATTTAAAAGAAGACATACTACAGGTACTCAATGAGAATTTTATAGAGATGATACGGGATAGGGTCAACCAAAATGTACAGGAGACACTCAAGAAATTCCAAGACAACAAAAATAGAGAATTTGAAAAAGCAAAAGAAGAAATAAAGGAAACCATAGAAGCACTGTGTAAACACCAAAGTGAAAGAGAGAACACAATGAATAAATGGATAAATGAACTCAGGACAAAAATAGACAACATCAAAGAGGAAGCCACCCAGGATATGGAAAACCTCAGAAAAAAGAACGAAACAGAACTGCAAAACAAAACAGAAGGCCAATCCAGCAGAATAGAACAAACAGAAGACAGAATCTCAGAACTTGAAGATGAAATGGTAATTAAAGGAAAAACCGAAGAACTATTAATTAAACAACTCAAGACCTGTGAAAAGAAAATGCAAGAACTCACTGACTCCATCAAAAGACCAAATTTGAGAATCATGGGCATCGAAGAAGGAGAAGAGGTGCAAGCGAAGGGAATGCGTAATATATTCAACAAAATAATAACGGAAAATTTCCCAAATATAGAGAAAGATATTCCCATACAGATGCAAGAGGCCTCCAGGACACCAAACAGACCAGATCAAAATAGAACTACCCCACGACATATCATCATTAAAACAACAAGTTCAGAAACTAAGGAAAGAATATTGAAGGCTGTAAGAGAGAAAAACCAAGTAACATACAAAGGTAAACCCATCAAAATCACAGCAGACTTCTCAACAGAAACATTAAAAGCAAGAAGAGCGTGGGGTGAGATCTTCCGGGCACTGAATGAAAATAACTTCAACCCCAGGATACTCTACCCAGCAAAGCTATCATTCAAAATAGATGGAGCAATAAAAGTCTTCCATGATAAGCAGAAACTAAAACAATATGTGACCACAAAGCCACCATTACAAAAGATTCTACAAGGGATTCTGCACACAGAAAGTGACACCCAACTTAACCATGAAAAGGCAGGCAGCACCAAACCACAGGAAAAGAAAAAGCAAGATAGTAGAGAGTAACATCAAGTTAGGTACACACAATCAAACCTTCAAACAACTAAGACAACAAAATGGCAGGAATCACCACATACCTATCAGTACTAACACTTAATGTTAATGGACTTAATTCACCCATCAAAAGACACCGTTTGACAAAATGGATTAAAAAAGAAGATCCAACAATTTGTTGCTTACAGGAGACTCATCTCACCGACAGAAATAAGCACATGCTTAGGATGAAAGGCTGGAAGATTTACCAAGCCAATGGCCCCAGAAAACAGGCAGGAGTAGCAAAATTTATCTCTGACAAAGTAGACTTCAAACCTACATTGATCAAATGAGATAAAGAAGGACATTCCATACTAATAAAAGGGGAAATAGACCAAAAGGAAATAATAATTATCAACCTGTATGCACCCAATGTCAATGCAGCCAATTTCATTAAACATACCCTGAAAGACCTAAAAACATATATAAACGCCAACACAGTGTTTGTGGGAGACTTTAACACCCCATTATCATCAATAGATAGGTCATCCAAACAAAAAATCAATAAAGAAATCCAAGATCTAAAATATGCAATAGATCAAATGGACCTAGTTGATGTCTACAGAACATTTCACCCAACTTCTACACAATATACATTCTTCTCAGCAGCCCATGGAACTTTCTCCAAAATAGATCATATCCTAGGGCACAAAGAAAGTCTCAGCAAATATAAGAAAATAGAAATTATACCATGCATACTATCTGATCACAATGCAGTAAAAGTAGAACTCAACAACAAAAGACAAAAAACATGCAAACAGCTGGAAACTAAATAACTCATTACTTAATGAAGAATGGATCATCGATGAAATAAAAGAGGAAATTAAAAAGTTCCTGGAAGTCAATGAAAATGAAAACACAACCTACTGGAACCTATGGAACACAGCAAAAGCAGTCCTGAGAGGAAAGTTTATAGCCATGAGTGCATATATTAAAAAGACTGAAAGATCCCAAATCAATGACCTAATGATACACCTCAAACTCCTAGAAAAACAACAACAAGCAAATCCCAAAACAAATAGAAGGAGAGAAATAATAAAAATAAGAGCTGAAATCAATGAAATAGAAACCAAAAAAACCATACAAAGAATTAATGAAACAAAAAGTTGGTTCTTTGAAAAAATAAACAAAATCGATAGACCCCTGGCAAACCTAACTAAAATGAGGAGAGAAAAAAACCCAAATTAGTAGAATCAGGAATGCAAAAGGGGAGATAACAACAAACACCATGGAAGTCCAGGAAATCATCAGAGACTACTTTGAGAACCTATATTCAAATAAATTTGAAAATCTTAAAGAAATGGACAGATTTCTAGATACATATGACCATCCAAAACTGAACCAAGAGGAAATTAATCACCTGAATAGACCTATAACACAAAATGAAATTGAAGCAGCAATCAAGAGTCTCCCCAAAAAGAAAAGTCCAGGACCTGATCTGATGGATTCTTTGCTGAATTCTATCAGACCTTTAAAGAAGAACTGATACCAACCTTCCTTAAACTGCTCCATGAAATAGAAAGGGAAGGAAAACTGCCAAACACATTTTATGAAGCCAGTATTATACTTATCCCCAAACCAGGCAAAGACACCTCCAAAACGGAGAACTATAGGCCAATCTCCTTAATGAACATTGACACAAAAATCCTCAAAAAAATAATGGCAAACCGAATTCAACAACACATCAAAAAGATTATTCACCACGACCAAGTAGGCTTCATCCCAGGGATTCAGGGGTGGTTCAACATACGAAAATCAATAAACGTAATAAACCACATTAACAGAAGCAAAGACAAAAACCACTTGATCATCTCAATAGATACAGAAAAAGACTTTGATAAGATCCAACACCATTTCATGATAAAAGCTCTAAGAAAACTAGGAATAGAAGGAAAGTACCTCAACATTATAAAAGCTATATATGACAAACCTACAGCCAGCATTATACTTAACAGAGAAAAACTGAAACCATTCCTTCTAAAATCAGGAACCAGACAAGGATGCCCACTATCTCCACTCCTATTCAACATAGTACTGGAATTCCTAGCCAGAGCAATTAGGCAAGAAGAAGGAATAAAAGGAATACAAATAGGTAAAGAAACTGTCAAAATATCCCTATTTGCAGAGGACATGATCCTATACCTTAAAAACCCAAAAAACTCTACTCAGAAGGTTCTAGACATCATCAATAGCTATAGCAAGGTAGCAGGATATAAAATCAACATAGAAAAATGATTAGCATTTCTATACCCTAACAATGAGCAAACGGAAAAAGAATGTATGAAAACAATTCCATTTACAATAGCCTCAAAAAAATCAAATACCTAGGTGTAAACCTAACAAAAGATGTGACAGACCTCTACAAGGAAAACTATACTCTTCTGAAGAAAGAGATTGAGGAAGACTATAGAAAGTGGAGAGATCTCCCATGCTCATGGATTGGGAGAATCAACATAGGAAAAATGTCAATACTCCCAAAAGTAATCTACATGTTTAATGCAATTCCCATCAAAATTCCAATGACATTCATTAAAGAGATTGAAAAATCTACTGTTAAATTTATATGGAAACACAAGAGGCCACGAATAGCCAAGGCAATACTCAGTCAAAAGAACAATGCAGGAGGTATCACAATACCTGACTTCAAACTATATTACAAAGCAATAACAATAAAAACAGCATGGTACTGGCACAAAAACAGAAAAGAAGACCAGTGGAACAGAATAGAGGACCCAGATATGAAGCCACACAACTATAACCAACTTGTCTTTGACAAAGGAGCTAAAAATATACGATGGAGAAAAGACAGCCTCTTCAACAAAAACTGCTGGGAAAACTGGTTAGCAGTCTGCAAAAAACTGAAACTAGATCCATGTATATCACCCTATACCAAGATTAACTCAAAATGGATCAAGTATCTTAATATCAGACCCCAAACTCTTAAGTTGATACAAGAAAGAGTAGGAAATACTCTGGAGTTAGTAGGTATAGGTAAGAACTTTCTCAATGAAACCCCAGCAGCACAGCAACTAAGAGATAGCATAGATAAATGGGACCTCATAAAACTAAAAAGCTTCTGTTCATCAAAAGAAATGGTCTCTAAACTGAAGAGACCACCCACAGAGTGGGAGAAAATATTTACCAACTATACATCAGACAAAGGACTGACAACCAGAATATATAGGGAACTTAAAAAACTAAATTCTCCCAAAACTAATGAACCAATAAAGAAATGGGCAAGTGAACTAAACAGAACTTTCTCAAAAGAAGAAATTCAAATGGCCAAAAAACACATGAAAAAATGCTCACCATCTCTAGCAATAAAGGAAATGCAAATTAAAACCACACTAAGATTCCACCTCCCCCCTATTAGAATAGCCATCATTAGCAATACCACCACCAAAAGATGTTGGCAAGGATGTGGGGGAAAAAGGAACCCTCTTACACTGTTGGTGGGAATGTAGACTAGTACAACCACTCTGGAAAAAAATTTAGAGGCTACTTAAAAAGCTAGACATTTATCTACCATTTGATCCAGCAATACCACTCTTGGGGATATACCCAAAAGACTGCGACACAGGTTACTCCAGAGGCACCTGCACACCCATGTTTATTGCAGCACTATTCACAGTAGTCAAGTTATGGAAAAAATGTGTTTAAAAGGGCAAGAGTTAGATGGCAACTAACTTTTCAAGAATAACAATGAAAACAAGAAGACAATGCACAGATAAATACGCTAGACTAAGAGAAAAGTCGAAAACATATTTCTCAGGAATGTGAATGAAACTCAATTTCAAAGCATACAACAGAGTTTCACTGTAATAAATTCTCATTAAAGGAAATTTCTGACAGAAAGAAATTATTCCCAGCTAGAAGGTGAAATATGCAGAAAAGAAGGAAGAATAAATAAAGTGACAAATCTAGAAGTAAATATAATTCACTTTTTCTATGTAAGACAATAGTAATTACAATGGTATGTGAATATTTAAAAGTTAAAAATTCACAACAGCAATAACTTAAGAGTGAGATTGAGTTAAGGTTCTGAGGTCCTTGAACTACCTGAGTAGAAAATAAAAAGAACTAACTTGATAGGTCTGGAATTCATGTTATAACTCCCAAGGGAGATTGTTTATAACTTCTAAACTAGCCAAAGGACACATAGACTGAATTTTTTAAAGCTAATTCAACAGACAGTAAAAAAGGAGATTAAAAGAAACAAGTGGGATAAATACAAAACAAAAATTAAAGACAGTTTCTATAAACTCCCAAACAAAGATTAACTATACTAAATGAAAAGGACTAAATGCTCCAAGTAAATGACAAATGTGTCAATGTGGATTTTTTAAATGCCTATAAAGTCTCTTTATAAAACATTTTTAAGCTATGAAGAAAAAGAAGAGAATGGAGCATGGAGAAAAGTGAGCCATGGAAAATATTTATGAATGGAAATCTGGTGGAGCGATGTTATTGTCAAATAGAGTTTAGTCAAATTTTCCTAGAGGGGGCTGGTGGAGTGGCTCAAGTGGTAGAGCACCTGTCAAGCAAGTGTGAGGTCCTCAGTTCAAACCCCAGTACCACCAAAAAAAAAAAAAGATTTTCCTAGAAATAAAGTCTATATCAATTCTCAATTCTTATATATAGTCTAAGAATAAATAAAGCAAAAAATGACAGAACTAAAGAAAAAGACAAAGTCATTACAGTGAATTTTTGAACAGTTCTTTCAGTTATTAAAAAATAAGCAGATAAAAATTAGTAAGGATCTAGATGACATCAACAAAATGATTTCAAAACAGAAGGGATGTATTATAACTGCATAATATACTTTCATTTCAAGCATATAATTCATAATCATATAATTCACAGAAATTTGAAATTGAGTTCATCTATTCTAGGTTAGTCATCATATATCATTGGGCTGTATTGTCTGTCATCTATCAGAACACATTTCAAGAAATGAAATGATGTGTAACTTGCATTGTATATGTGTTATTATTATTATTATTATTATTACTATTATTATTATGTACCAGATGGGGTTGGGGTGTGACTCAAGTGGTAGAGCAGCTGCCTAGTAAGAGAGAAGCCCTGAGTTCAAATCCCAGTACAAGAGACAGAGACAAAGAGAGAGAGAGAAAGAGAGAGAGGAAAAATAGGAATTACTATCCTTGGAAATTAAGATATATACTTCTAAATAATGTCTTGATATATGAAAGAATTATAGGGGACTGGGGCTGTACATAATTCAATGGTAAAGCACTTGCTTAGCATGAGAAGATTATGGGTTCAATCTCCAGCACTTCCAAGGAAGGAAGGGAGGGAGGGAGAGAAGGGGGGAGAGAGGAAGAAAGGAAGGAAGGAAGGATAAAAATTTTAAATATTTTAGTTGAGCAGTAACAAAACTATTAGATACCAACATGTGGAGATACTGCCAAAATTGTGAGTAGTTTATTTTGATAACCACATAAGAGTACATCATTTGAATGTACCAAAATATCTATTCTCTTTCAAGGGACATTTGCATTTTTAAGACTAGATTGCTGAATTGTATGGATTATGAGTATTTAATATTACAAGATAAATGCTGAACTATTTTCTGAAGTAGATATACTAATTTATCGCCCAACAATAAAAAATGCTTCATGTCCTTTCCATCTCTTGAGTTCTTAGACTTCTTAATATTTGCCAATTAAATTAATATGAAATTCTAAGCGTATTGCAAGGTGCATTTGAATTGCCTTTCCCTATCACAACTGAGATTTAATAATATTTCAGGTGTTGATTAGTCTCAGTTTTTCTAGTTCATGGTTTTTATTCCTTTTCCACTGAGCTGTTAATACTTTTCTTATAGTTCCTTTTATGTTATTGATGTAGTCCCTTGAAAGTTATATTTGCTATAAATACCATCTCCCAACTTATATTTATTTTTTATTTTGGTATAAAAATACATAAACTATACCATTTTAGATAGTTAAGTGTACAAATGAGTAACTGTACTTATTCACCACTATCCATCTCCAAAACTTTTTTATTACTCCAAACTGAAAGTCTATTAAACAATATTTTCATATACTCTCTCCCTCAAACCCCTAATAACTAGTTTCCCTTCCTGTTTCTATGGTTTTGTCTATTGTAGATACCTCATTTGATAGAATCATGCAGCATTTATCTTTTTATATCTAATTTATCATAATGTTTTCAAAGTTCATAGATGTTGTATGATAACACTCCATTGTATGCATATACCAGTTTTTATTTATCCATTCACTTCTCAATGAATATTTGGATTGTTTCCAACTTTGGGTTACTGCAAATAATGCTGCATGAACATTGGTAAACAAAAACTTGTTTGAGTCCCTGTTTTCTTTAATGTTTGTTAAAGTTTATTGAAAAGCAGACATGTTAATCGATTCCTATCCAAAAAAGAAGACATTTACCTATATATTTTTCATGTGGCCATATGAAATAATGCACTAGAGTTATTAGCTCCAGAATAGTTTATGCAATGCAATATCTTTTTAATAAAGTTATAAGCAGTTAAATTTTAAAATACTCCTTGAATGGGATACATATATACAATATAATAATATTTTTAAAGATTAAAGAAACAATTGATTAAAAACAGATTTAGGATAGTGGTAGCCTTGGGAGAGAGTTGTCAGAGGCAGAAACATGGAGTGAGGTAGGAAGACATAGAAAAGTGAATGTTAGAAGCATAGGAAAAGAAGAAACAAAACTGTCATTATTCATAGATGGTAAGATCTTATGTGTGGATAATATAAAAATTAAAATTATAAGAGTTAGAGTTTCTCAAAGTTAATGAATATAAAATCCATAAACAAAATTAAGTAGATTTCTATGTATCAGCAGCAAAGCTAGAAAATGGTATTTTTAAAAGTATACCATTTAAGACTACAAAAATATGATAATCACAGGAAGATATGCAAGGTATCTATAGAAAAACTATAAATTTTACTGAAGGACCATAATTAGAATCACACAAAGACTGGGAAAAATGGTATTTTAAAAATGTCAGTTCTTCCTCAATTGATCTATAGACTCAAAGCAATCCCATTTAAAATCCTGAACAAACTGAGTGTGTGCATGTGTGAGCTAAGGACTTGAATAGGCTAATAGTGTATAGAAATTCATAGGACCAAGAACAACCAAGATCTACTAAATATGAAAAGTATTTTAATGTTGTAGTGATTAGAACTGTAGGGGACTAAATAATTATATATTAAAAGATGACAGCACAGAATACAAGCTACTCAAATTATAATCTAGTTTCTATATGCTCCTTAATATATTTTTATTTTTAATATGACATTAGGCTGTTTCTGTTCATTGATACTGACTACACAAGAAATGTTGATGGATGCTAACTTGAAAGGAAGTTACAATATACAGTTCTGCTCCTGGGCTTTTAATATTTAATATTCCTAGTAAAAAATAAGAATAAATAAAATGTGTCTTGACAAAATTATCTTGACAATCATTTTCTTTAACTTTAACAATAATTTTCTTTAACAATCTAAACAATTAGTTTCTTTAAAGTTGCATATACTAGACAATTTATAAAACATTTCATAGCCATAATTATATTTATCTTTATAACAAACTTATGAATTAAGGATGATTCCAGTTGTAATAAATTAGGATCTATTATTTCCTGAAGACAATTGGTCGTAATGGCCTGAATTGGGTTTTAAGATGAATTATACAAATAAAAATGGAAGGAATCTAGCTTAGTAAAGTACTTGTGCTGTGCCATGTGTCTCTTTTTTTTTGCCTAAAAATAAGTCCCACAAAATTTTTCTGTAGAAGGCAAAAGTCTAAATTCCCTTTTTAGTATCTTGCCCAAGAGTGAAGAAAGGGGCCGGGGCTGGTGGAGTGGCTCAAATGGGAGCGCACATGCGTAGCAAGCATGAATCCCTGAGTTTAAACTCCAGTCCCATCAAAAAAAAAAAAAAAGAGTGAATATTGGTGGTTAAAAAGTACCATGGAGGTTATATCTGAACACAAAGGATGACATACTTTTTTGCCATGCTAGAGACTGAACCAAGGGCCTGTACAAGCTAGGCAAACTCCTTATGAGCCCCATAGGATCAATTTTTATAATAAAAATGATAGGTGATGAAGGTTACTAGTACAAGAATTAGAGACCTGAAATGATCCTTTTGTTTCCTTCCTTTCAAAACACACAATTGTCTCTTATTCCTGTACAGCTCTATATTATTCTCGGACGCAAATCTGAATTTCCATAGTGAACATTTACCCTCCAATCTATTAGCCCATACAGTGTCCAGATTTTGAGAGGGACCAGGGAAGTAGTTTTTAGTGACTACTTTGGTTTTGTACTTTTTAAAAAATCCCTCAAAACACTAAATTATTCTACATACATATCCTCATAAACACCAAACCTTAAAGAGGTCTACAGACATACAATGCAAGATGTCTTCATTTTGTACAAACCCCAGATTACTGCTGGACAGTCGTTCATGTTTTTGAATGACTGAAAAAAATACTAGTTTCTAAAACTGTAGTTAACTATTGTTTACTTAAGCTTCAGTCATTAAATTTGATCATGCACCTCTGAATTTATTAATATAAACTTATATTTTGGAATATTAATCACAGAATATAATCTATAATCCTTGTGCACACAATTATAGTAAATTACAGTTCACAAAACTGCTGTACTAAGTGGAAAATAGAAATTGTCATAGATTTCATAAAACAAACACAGTATTCCTAAAATAATTACAGAGTTGTCACCTTAAAAATATTCAGTTGTTTCTCAAAAGTAATCAGTATTAAGTAAAGACACTGTCATCCCATATTATATAACATCAGCTTTAGGGTTACCAAGTCCCTTTTGGGGTTTTTTTGTATTTATTTTAGAAAAGTTAGTTCTTGTTCTTTCTTCCGAAAAAGTAAGTAATATATGAAAAAGAATATAAAGACACAGATGGATATATTAATTTTATTTATAGAGAATTATATGCCACAAAATATGACTTATTATATTTAATAGTTCTAGTTCAACAGAATTATATTTATCACTAATCAGTAATACAACCCACCTACTTGAGACATTGATAGATTTTAAAACTGAAGAAATAAAGTCATTACTTTATTAGTTTTCTTTAGTTTTTGAACTAACATTCTCTCCAGGAAGCTAGTCATAGGAAACAGACACTTTGAGTGAACCTTCACTGTCTCTTGCTAATAATATTTTTTAAATAAATTATCTGTGCATACACAACTCATTAAGGTTCATACACACTCAAAGTTAGTATGTATTGAGTTTGTATCAGGACACAAAGGACACATTCATTTCTTAACCTAAGACTGAAGATAAAACTAAAATCTATGTATAGTCCTGAACAACTGAAGAAAAGATGACTGCTGGTATCTTTCTGGAAGCCAGCAAGTACACAAAGATGGAAATATGAAATTACCTTTGGACTAAAATTGTAATCAAAATGTTAATCAATAAAAGTCTACAGGTAGTTGGGTGGCAGTGGCTCACAACTGTAATCCTAGCTACTCAGGAGGAAGAGATCAGGAGGATCATGGTTCAAAGCCAGACCAGGCAAATAGTTCTCAAGACCCTATCTCAAAACACACCCATCACAAAAAATGGCTAGTGGAGTGGTTCAATGTAGACCCTGAGTTCAAATCCCAGTACCACACACAAAAAAAAGGTTTGTAGGTATATGTCTTAATGACGTACAGAATTAACTAGAAGTGACTCAAGTCTGATTCCAAACATTTTACCTTCCCCCACTAAAAGTTCACCCAAAGCTGATGAATTCAATGGCATATTTGGTGCTTTATATAAGCCCAATGTACAGGGCAACCATCACAAAGAGCTGATTTTTAATGCTAATTTTGATTTCTAATGCTTACAATAAATTAAGTCAACTGCTTTCTAAGTTCTGTACTGCCACACATGATCTAAACTGTTTGTGGGGATAAAACACTTGAGAAGTTTATAATTCCTACAGAGTGTTTTGATTATTTTATACAAACTGAACTCAAACAGCAAAAAATTTCACAAGGAAAACTGCTATGTGGTTTAGGGCCACATAATCTGGTTTCAGCTCTTGTCTTTGCCTTGAGTTTAAGGCATACTCATTAACTTGAAACAATAAACTCAAACCTTAACATTTCTGGAGAAGATTCAATTCAGGATTTTGGCAGTTAGATGGCAAATATTACACACAGGCTCACTGTGATCTTATACTGGTATACAGGGCACATAGGTAATGTAGGAAGTGCCAAAATTTTAAATGAGTAACAGATATCTCACATATATATGTGTGTTGTGTGTGTGTAACCCCCCCCAATACACATGCAAAATTTTCTAGTCTTTATAGTTTCCTAGATTTATCAGTGCTAAATTAGAAGCATGGTTGTAACTTAAACATTTATTTAGACCAGAAATGTAGAATAGAGTTGGAATGGTATTAATTAAACATCACATTATGGAAAGTAGAACCATGCAAAAATACTCTTAAAATTAACTATACATCTGCGGTTCATAGTCAAAAAGAAATGGTACAAGTTAAATAACCAACCTCCTAACACCTTAGTCAGATGTGATGGAATAGGATAAAGCATTAACCTCCCCAAAAAAAGTAGAAAAAAAAAGTGAAAAGTATGAAAGTATTTTCATATACTTAGTATTTTTAAAGTTAAACTATCTTAACAAAGGAAAGACATTATCAATGAAAATGTCATTTAATTAAAAATGGATGTGCCAAAGAGACTCCTCTCATTCTAAATCAATCTTCCCAAATAAACACTATTTCTAAAATTTTACTGGATCATAAACAAAACATCCACTGCTTCCCCCCATCTACCCACCCACCCATGCCAGCTCCTGGCTCTCAATAGTGTGAAATGTGTGTCTGAAAACATTTTTGATCCAGCCTAGTCTTGCTATATTGTCTGGACCTGTAGATACTTACTCTGTGTGTGTGTGTGTGCATGTGTGTGTGTGTGTACCAGACACCAAGGTAGACCCACTTTCATATGTCTTACTTTGTTATTTCATCACTGAGAATAATATGTACCTATATTTCAGGTCTCCAAATGCAACATAGCATATATAATATATGTACTATATATGCAATAATAATGCAAAGTCTTCTACCTACAACTTTTCTACTGTACTCTCATTTACTCACCCATTTTTTACCAGTATTTATTAAGTTCCTATTAAGTGCCAAGCATTGGTATTGTAAATAAGACATTCATGGATGCTGGCCTTGAGGAGCTGACAGCCTAGCAGTGTATACTGATAAGCTTCAATATATTCTATTAATTATTAGGATTATGCACACTATTACGAGAGAGCGTATAAGAGCATCCATTTAATGGGATACACGTTAAGGAATCAAGGTAGACTTCCTGAAGCCTGAGACCAACAGGCTCTTGGTTGTGTGGAGGACAAGAGAAAATGAACTTCTAAGTTATCTCTTATATTCTTTCAAAGTATTATCAGAAACTAAAAGATTCTAAATTCCTTTGGTTTAGTTATACTCATTTATAGTATATCTTGCTTCAAAGTCTTGCTGTTCTGGTCATTTTTTTCCAATGTTATTTTTGTAACTAAAAGTAGTCTACCATCACCTTTTACCTTTTAAAAATATTATTGTCTAACATCAAGTGCTTAAGGAAGACTGATTTCTTGTGCTCAGTTTTTCCCACTATATCTCAATAATTGTTCTGACAACTTTATGATACAGGTACTATTACTGTCTTCCTTCCACAAATGAGGAAAGTGAAGTTTAGAGGGGTAGCTGATAAAATGATGGAGCCAGGGCTTATCTCTGTCTTATTTGAATCCTTAAACCTATATTCCTGGCACCACACTTGACTGCATCCTTCCTTGTCTGAGCTTCAAAGCACAGATCGACATCACTTACACCACGCATTCCTTTCTACGAATTTGGAGACGAACGCCACCCGGGACAGGAATAAAGCAACACTTTTTCTCAAGAAAAAAATAGAGTAAAAATGTTAGTCTGAGGCCATCATTATTCCAATATCAAAATCAGACAAAGATATTGCAAGAAAAGGAAAGTGCAGACCAGTATTTCTCATGAAAATACATGCAAAACTCCTCAACAAAGGTCTGGGGTAAGTGTAGCAATGCTTAGATTGTGCTAGGCACTGACCTTAAACTCCAGCACCAATTAAAAAAGAACAGACATCCCCCCAAAATATTCACAAGTTGAATTCAACAGATCTACAAAAGGAATTTCATAGCATGGCCATGTTGGACTTACTCTTGGTGTGTAAGATAAGCTCAAAATTAAAATCATTCACTGTAATCCATCATCTCAACAAGCTAAAGAAGAAAAAAAAATTACATGATTATATCAATAGACGTAGAAAAGCATTTGACAAAATCTAACACCTATTCATGATTTTTGAAAAACTCTCAGCAAGCTAGAAATAGACCATCATTAACTTCATAAAGAACATCAACAAAAAATCTATAGCTAACAACATACCTTCTGGTGAGAAACCTGAAGCTTTTCCCTGAAGATTAGGGAAAAAGGTAAATATGACCTCTTGTACTTCTGATTTTTAACATAGCACTATAAATACTAGCTAATCCAATAAGACTAGATAGAGAAATAAAATGTATACAGATTGAGGAGGAAGAAATAAAACTTGTCTGTGTTCACAGAGGACACGATTGTAAAAATATCAATGAATCAAAAAAAAAAAAAAAGAATGGGAATAAACCTCCTGGAACTAAAAAGTGATTATATTAAGGTGGCAGGATATAAGGTTAATATAAAAAGTCAATCATGGTAGTTCTCATTCTCACTCTAGAAATGTTCTATTTTTAGTCTATTGGAAGTGTACTCCTTTCCTAATAAACTTTGCTATCACTTTTACTAAAACAAAAAAGGTCATTTTTCTACATATCAGAAGTGAACAATTGCAATTTGACATTTAAAACAAGATTCCATCCAGTACAACAATAATATAATAATTTTAAGACGATGAAAAAAAAAAAGTAGCTTCCAGATAAAGAAAATAAGACTCCATTTACATTAGCATACCCCAAAATGAAATACTTAGATATAAATCTAACAAAATGAGTACAGTATTCATATGGGAAAAACTTTTTTTAAATGATGAAAGAAATAAAAAAAGAACTAAATAGAGAGAAATTTGATGTTCACAGACAGAAGGCTCAATATTATCAAGATGTCTGTTCTTTCCAACCTGATCTATACGTCAAACCCAATTTTATTTTTTATTCCAACTATTGCTCCTCCCATTACTTTTTTTATTCATTTATTCACATGTGCATACATTGTCAAACCCAATTTTAATCAAAATACCAGCAAGTTAATTTGTGAATATTGGCAAACTAATTCCAAAGCCATAAACTGGGAGAAAATATTTGTAAAATACAAGTATATCTGATAAGGGCCAAGTACCCAAAATTGGAAAGAAAAAAAAAAAACTTAAAACTCAACAATAAGAAAAAAAGCAATTCAGTTTTTTTTAAACATGGGCAAAAGATGTGGATGCCTCAACAAAAAAGGTATAAAAATGACAACTAATATCATTTGCAATCTAAGCTGCTCAAAATATAAGCCATTAGAGAAGTAAAACAATGAAATAGTGACACAAACCAATCAGAAAGACCAAAATCCAAAATACTAGCAACAGGAACACTTGCTTATTGCTGGCAGGATGGCAACATGGTGGCCATGTACAAGACTGAGCATACTCTTGCATAATATTCAACAATTGTGTTCGTTGGCATAGACTTACACACAAGTGAGCTGAAAATTTATGTCTACACAAAACCCTGCACACCATGTTTACTACAGCTTTATTCATAATTACCAAAACTTGAAGCATCCAAAATGTCATTCAATAGGTGAGTGGATAAGTAAACTGTGGGACCTCCATACAATGAATTATTATTCTGTGCTAAGAAGAAATGAACTGTCAATCCATTCAAAGACACAGTGGACACCTAAATGTGAAAGAAGCCAATTGGAAAAACCCACACACTATATGATTCCAGCTATACAATACTGTGGAAAGGGCAAAAGTATGAACAGTAAAAAAGATCAGTGGTTGTCAGGGACTATTTGGGTGGGAGAGGTAGAGATAGATGAATAGGGGAAATGAAGATTTTTAGGGCAGTGATTTTTACATTGGTAGATAGATGTCATACATTCATTCAAGATCATAAAGTGTACAACATCAAGAGTGCCCTAATGTAAGCCATGGACTTTAAAAAACAACAATTTGTCAATTGTCACAAATTTATCACTCTGGTACAGGATGTTGACAATGGCGGAAGCTACACATATATTGGGGGAGAGGATATATGGAAACTCTGCACTTTCTACTCTGCTCCTGTCAACTTACAAGTCTACCTAGGACATAGCTGATTCAGAGAAGACACCAAGAGAAAGACATGCAACCCAGGCTATAGAAATTCTATGACAAAATATAGAAAAAAGAACTCTTACAGTAAGGATGAAGAGAGATCCCAGGAAAACTGTAATACAGCAGATTGAGAAAGCAGTCATTCATATTGAATCATTAAGATGCAGAATACAAGGGTGAAATAGTTTCTAGGGGAAAAACATGAAACTTGTAGATTAGCTATGAAGCTTGACAATAATAGGAGACACTTTAGGGTTTCTATAGGACATTTGGGGTTAATTGAATATGAGGTACATGCAAAAGTAAGCAAAAATCAACACGAGACAGTTAACTCCAAAAAGCCAACTATAATTAAAAAGATTATTATATAGAGACCAACTATAATCAAATTTGTGTAATTTAATAGAAAATAAACATAATATAAATACTAAATTATTTAACCAAAAACCAAAACAAATAAATTCAGAAAATAAAACTAGAAGTTTAGTCATAAAGCACAAAAAGCTAAAGACTTGTTTTCCACAGAAGACATCAATATATGATTTCTAAAATTGAAAAAATCAAGAATTAACATAACATGTTTTTTGAGTAAACAGTTTTGACTGTTTACTCAAACAGTCCTGAAATAGGAACTCCCCAAATCTAAAATATAAAATGATAAGCAAGGAGAGTTAAAAATAGTTGCCTCTGAGCAGTAGAAATTGGGGAGCAAGAGATGCCACAGAAGGAGCAGTTACTTTTTCATCATAAGCCAAGTGGCCATGTATCCTAATGTATTCTCAGGAATGTCAGGCTTTATGTGTGTTTTCCTACTGTCCTACCCAGTTAGCAACCCCCTTTCACTCTTAGAGGATTCTGACACACTAAGTGTTGAAGCTAATTATAATATTTGTAGAATTATTTTACTTCTAAATTATGCACATCTATTATTTTATTAAAATAAAAAAATCTCTTTAAAATGTGGGACTCTGTGAAGTCAAAATAACTGAGTTAATATATGTCTTTTAATACTTTCTGGTTTGGGGCTAGTTTCCTAACCTCTCTGGGACTTCTTTTCCTCTTCTACAAAAATAAGGATTATAGTAGTAGGTTTGTTCTGAGGATTAAATGACCATTTTCAGTGTGATATGCATTTAATAGGTGCTCAATTAGATAGAGCCTATTGTTATAGTAAATGCCCATTAAATTTGAGTTGATTTGGAATGAATCAATGTCTTCATAACACATTTTCATCTAGGCATTTAGTGTTATAATTGGAAATTAGTGACTAGTTTAAAATTAAATTCCTTTATTCTCAAATCCAGGAACCAGATTAAATAGGATCCATAGATGATTATTTAGAGAAAAGGCCAAATTTGGATCTTTTGATTATAAGGCAAAGATCCAATTAAACTAAGTTCATTTAATTAATTTAAACTTTTTGAACCTTCAGATCATAACTAGAGAAATAAATATACTGCTTGTTTTTGAATCTTTTTTTCCCCTACTTGTTGATTAATCTTCATTTATGACTTGAGAATACTTTCTGAACAAATGACTGTGGCTGATCACAAGTGGCTAGCTAGTGTGGAAGATTGCCAGCTTTTCCCACTGAAAACTGCAAGATTTTCTTAGTCTTTGCCCTCTCTGGGATTCTGGGAACACAGCATTGTAAGGGATCTACAGTTAAAGGTTAGTCAGACTTGTGAGACCTCAAGAAAATGCATCTTAATGGACTTGGCATTGTTTCCAACATTATTTCATGATTCCTATCAAAAGTTAGTACTACTTTACAAGTGAAATGAGAAGTCAGGTAATAACTTGTAACATCCATGAGAAATCTTACACAAAATTATTCAATATTCTTATGATTATTATTGCAATGAACTGATTAAAGATGATGTTTAATTGGGTTGCTCTTGTGTTTTAAACTTAGTGTTCTACATTATTATGTTCCAACTTCCCCAGTTTTACTCATGTGAAGTCTTGCTATCTCACAGCTTTTTACAAGAGTCCTAGGAATATGCTCTCTTTTTATCTCAACTATCATTTTGACAATTGTTTTTATTCTGCTTTCCATTGTTCTATAAAAGTTTTATATGTGTAGCTCTCCCAAATTCTATGTCAGGAACCTTTTGTTTATGGAGCCATAAAGGAACCCAACTTCATTTTTAAACAATCCTTCAAAAACTTAACGCTTTCAAATAAATGTTAGTCTCTTTAAAGTAGTCACCCCAGGATTCAGTGTCTGCTCACACTGCTGCCATTTTTAATACTATGTACCTCAAGTACTTCTGAATATAATTCCTGAACAAGTAGTTTTGCAGATTTATTAAATGTACTTTCAGCCTCCTAGTGTTTTGACATTATCACAGATAGCACTGACTTTTATGTCATTTTAGGGATATTCAACTGTTTGTTTGTAGTCTCATAACTGCCCCTCTACTTCTCCTCAGTACCATGTAAAATGAAGACACATCATGGGCACTCAACCAATGTCTATAATATTGAAACCTCTGTGTCCTTCTGTCTGCAGGAGGTAACTAGCAATCAGAAAGAAATGTAATAAAAACCACCTGGGCAATTCCCACCAAGTCAGAATGGCTGGATTGAAATTAGTGGCTCACTTTTCATCAGAAATAGTTTTTTTGTTTGTTTGTTTCTTGTCTTCCATTTTAGAATGAAAGACCCCCATTCTGATATATGGTAAAAAATTCTAGAAAGCTCTGGTTTCAAGTTTCAGAAAAATAAGACAGAATGCTGGAATGCTATGCCCAGATTCTCTTGGCTTTGCCTCCTACAGTAAATACTGTGCTTGGTGAGGTGACAAAAATAGCTTTGTCTCCCTAAAGGCCTGACTTAAGGAGGCAAAAAACTGCCCTGGCACAGATTCTCAGACCCACTCTGTTACCGAGAGTCATCACATGACAAGTGAGTCTTTCTAGCCTGACCGGAAATGGCAAGGAGGCCAGTGGGGAGAGAGGAGACTGAAACTTGCTGACCTTTGCTTGAGACTCGCTTCCAGCTGTCCTCAACTTGTGCAATTTGGTAACCTTTCCACTCTTGCCCTGGATATTCCTGTGGGAATGGTGAAGTTCTTGAACCATAGTCTTACAAATGAGGACACATTATAGGCTCAAATAACCCAGAGATGGAGGGAGAAAGAGAAGGAAACGGGGGCGGGGGGGGGGGGGGGGGGGGAAGAGATGAGAAAAATGAAAAGAAACAAATTTTAAAAGGAGAGATAGAGAGAAATGGGAATATTGAAATTTTAAAAGAAGGCTGCAAAAAGGAAACAAAGCAGAAAAAAGAAAAATTAAAAAGAGCCCTTTCTATGTGACACATTGATAATACCAGGGTCCTAATGCCTACTAAGTACATAATACTAGGGAAGATAATGTGAACAAAATTTACCTTCTTTTTCCTAGCTATAAAATGGACACAATAAACTCAAATATTTTATCCTAGTTAAAGCTTTATCCCCAGAATAAAAGGGCTATATTAAATCCCATTAATAGAGTGATTTGGCCAGATACATCATCAAGATCTACAATTATCTTCATTATTCCCAATTTGTGCTTATATGTTCTAATCTGGCTTCTACCATTTTATATTATTCTTTTTATATTTTTGCAACTTTATGTCTGACCTCCTTGTCTTCACTTTCCACTTAATTAAGTTGACCTATGTTTCCACTGACAGACTAATCTCACAGAAACATTTTCTTAACATGGCAGCCTGTATTCAAACTCCCTCAGGGTGACTCCATCGTCTGTGATAAAGCTCAAAGTCCCATCCTGCTATTTAAGGCCCTACTGGATTTAGCCCCAACATACTTTACAGTCTTACCCCACACTATTCTCCTACTTTTCTTCTAAGCAGGTGGCATTAACCTTTACAAATCTTTTTTATCATATTACAAATGTCAGGGCACTTTGGCATTTACCAAGAAAAGAGGAACTACTTATTTGCTTTCCAATAAATAAACAAATGAATAAATTAAAATGCACAGAGCTTTGAGAGTGGAAGAGAATGAAGGGCCCTGTAGACATAATGCAAAATGGGTAGCTCTACAAGAACACAAGGGAAAAGTAGTGAATGCAGGACAGAAGCAAGACTGTCCACCACCACAGCTACAGAGAAACTCAGAGGTGCTGGCTCTACAGGAAAAAAAAAAAGTCATTCATTCATCCATTCTTTCACCCCACAAATATCCATTGGGCCATAGGCCAGGTAAGGCTAAAAAGATGAAAAAAATAATCCTCACCTATAAGAGGTATAGTAATCCATGTTCAGAGCAATTATAATGACATAAAAAGGCTTGAGCATGCTACCCAAGGGGAGTAGTAGATAATAAACTTGAACTGAAATATATGGGTTATAATTTGAAGGGTCTTAGAGACAACGCAAACAAGTATAGATTGTATTTTCTGTAGGTTTAGAGGAACAACTTAAGATTTTGAGCAGAAACATAATGAGATCAGAATTATTAATAGTAGAAACTTAGTCCTGATAGATATAGGGATGAAGAAGGTGAGGAGAAGGAGGCCAGTAAGGTGGTGATACCATAGCACAGGGAGGTTAGAGCCCAGACCAAATAAGGAAGAGGGATGAGAATGAAAAAGGCCTTGTGCAATGTGTGTGTAAAGGGGACTGAGGGATCTGAAAACAAATTTCCCAAGTTCAGGCTTAGACAAATGGTAGTGCGTGGGACTTTCACCAAATTATGGAATTCCGGAGAAACAGCAAGGTTCAGAAAAGACAATGAATAAGTTTAATATTCAGTATACTGCATTTCCATGCTTTTATGAAAAACAAGTAGAAAAGACTTATAATGAGGTGTACACTGATGGGAATGCAGAAACTCCTGAATGATGTACAGGGGGGGAGGAAACTGAAAAAACTCAGAAAAATGAAGATCTTAAGGATTCAAAGTTGGATAGAAGCTGACGTACTTATCAGTCATTCAGAATTCTTATGAATATGAAACAAAACAGCATTGCAAGCCCAAAGCCTTGAGTTTGATTCTCCATCAAACAAGAAACAACAACAAAAATGATACAAAAGAAAAAGTAGAATTCAATAGAATGCATTAACTCAATAAAGCAGAAAGGGAGGGGTTTCACGTAAAGTGTTAGTTGACGAATTCTCAGGAACAAAGTTCCCCAACATCTCCACTGAACTCCACTAACACTGACTTCACTGCTACCAGATTTTATGCCCAGCACTGCCCATGCCTCAGAAACACAACCTCACAAATACAGAAAAACTATTGCCATTGCTGCTCTTCCCACCTAGCCAGCAAAAACGGAAGCTCTGTTTAGAGTATCTTGCTGGAGGCCCTAAGTCAAAGGTTCCTTTTGGGAGAGGAAAACTTGAAATTTGAGTTCTGAATTTTCCATGTAAAAGAATTAAAAAAGGGACCATAGTAACCAATAGAACAAGTGGATCAGAGAGGGGAAAAAAGACGTTAGAACTTCAACCTATTATTTTTCAGAGAGGAATTGGCAAATATAGTAAGAATAAAAACATAAACATAGTTTAGCAACTATGATATACCAAACAATGTACTTTTTAATAACCCTAAATGACAGGTATTGCTATTTCCATATTAGACGTAATAAAACTGGAATCCAAGAAGTGTAATGACTAATTATCAGACAGCAAACAAGTGACCAAGCCTAAGTTTCAGTGCCCATCCATCTAGCTCTACCCTTCCCACACACCTCTATCAGAATGCCTGTAGTTAGGGAAATATTTCTACACAAATAATGTAGCAAAATTTATTTACACTTTGTGTATTTTAAATTTTCTTGAACAATTGCTTGATTTCTAAAACTCCTAGTCAATGACATCTTTCCTCGGTGTTGTAGAAATGCCTAAGCCCAGATGAGTTCTATGGAGCAAGAGACCCACTGAGCACCAAGCATGGAATATTTCACAAGGGATTTTAGAGTTGAAGGATCAAGAGATTCTGTTTGGCCTCAGAAACAAGATGGAGGTTCATCCTCCTGGGAATGGGAAGATAGGATCAGGCTGTCATCCCACTTCTATAAAACAAAAGGGGATTCTCCCTGATCCAGGAAGGCCCTGCAGAAGATACATGATAAAATATTCCTGCCATTTAAAAAAGTTCCACCACATTTATCGTCAAGACATGTTTTTACCTTGTGAACTTCCAACTGATTTTTCTGCCAAAGAGTTAAAACATAGGCTTCTGTGTGCTGCTGAAATTTATTTTGAGAAGGTTATAAAAAGCTCCTGATAGTAAATCCACGTGGGAGAAAATGAAGCGAGCAAGATGAATCTTTTGTCGATTTCACCTTATTTAAATTTCTCTTTCTAATCATCCTTAAAGATTTCAATAATATGGATCTATTTCTATACAATGTGATGGTATAAATTATTCCATTCCCATCGACAATGCTTTTATTCCCAAAATGAAAGCACACTAGAGTCATAGATTTAAAATATAAATTGCATCTGGTGACTCCTCTGTTTAAATCCCTTCAATGGCCTTCCCTTGCTTCCTTAGGAAAACCAAAATTCCTTGCTGCAGGAAAAGAAAGATGCATAATCTGGACCCTGTCAGCCTCCTTAACATTACCTGGTAATCTCTCTCCTTCTGGAACAGAATCTATTTTAGTCTCCTTTTGCCTTTTCAAGTACCAAGCTTTTACCAACACAAGACTTTATACAAATTATTCATCTGCTTGGAGGGTGCTTTTCCAAATTTCTCACTGCAGAAAATGTAGACTGCAGGTTGCTCAGTCTACCTGCTACCTGCTCCAAAAGGTCTTCTTTCACTACTATCTCTTTGTGTTTGTTTTTTGTTTTCTTTTGGTTCTAGTGGGGTTTGAACTCAAGGTTTTGAGCTTGCTAGGCAGGCACTCTATCACTTGAGCTACACCTCCAGCCCTTTTTGCTCTAGTTATTTTGGAGATGGGGAAGCTTTTTGCCCAAGCTGACCTGTACCTCAATCTTCCTATTTAATACTTCTCATCATAGCTGGGATGATAGGTACACACCACCACGCCCAGCTTTTTTCTGTTGTAATGGGTCTCCAAACTTCTCTTGCCCAGCTTGGCCTGGCTTGGCACCAGGATCTTACTGATTTCAGCCTCCCAAGTGGTTAGGATTACAGGTGTGAAAAACTAGAGTGCCACGCACTCGTTACTATCTTTTTAAAGGTCTCTTTCCTTATCCAGCACCCTGGCATTTCTATAGCAATACAAGGAATGTATCTCTTCCAGTACTAATCACAACTGTTTCATTTGTAGACTGACTCATTAGCATCTGTCTCATTCAACATGATATGGATCCATGAGGGCTAGAATATCATCTGTTGGTGCTGCTGTGTCCTCAGTAGGCTGGCAGAGAGTAGTTGCTCTGTATTCTTACTAATAAATAAAATAGCAGAAGAACAGAATTAGCATGGACTGTGCCTTCCGGTTTTCTAGTTTTTTATTTCTTGTCACATCTTGTTTTCCTAAGTCATATATAATAAACATTCCTATTGTTCTTGGCTATTTTTTAAAACTTTTCTTCTCTTAACAAGTAGAACATCTTGTTTGACTAGTTTGACTCCCTTTTCTATAAGGCTTTTATATCAGGAGCTGCTGAATTACCTCAATTGATTTACTTTCTCTGGACCCTTAATTGTCCAGAGAAAGTAAACCTAACCTATGGCCTATCCTTTATACAAGCTGTCATTCAATATACTCTGTGACATAATCTATTTGTTAGTGCTATGTAGCTATTGTTAGTCATTGGCAAGGGTCAGACATCCCTGACTTCCAGTTTCACTTATATCCCTGGTGCCACAGAGGTATCTCAGAAATGCCAGGGAATGATTTTAGAGGTACACAAAACAGCATATTTTGGAGTACCTTATTCATTTATTCTGAATAAATGCACTCCTTAGGCTATGAAAATTTCTAACAATGAAACAAAATAGGTTTTTATTCATATAGGTAAGGATTTTGTTTAGCTTGGCAAAAATCTTCCCCGTATGGCCCACTCCAGTAAAAAATTAACCACTGTGGCCATAATACCAGCCATAAATATTCTCATCAGGTAATTGTAGCTTTTAAATGAAAATATTTGAAATGTGATCAAGAAGAAGCTAAACTAAAGAGGATAAAGCAGAGTGATTGTCTAGTGTTTGAGAATTCTTATGCATGTATTTAAAGGTACATAGTGACATTGTTTTCCATGTAGTATAAACCTTATTTTCAAAATAATTTATTTAATTGCACTTTTATTGGAAGGGATAAGTTATACTTGATCCTTTAGTGCAAAAGCACACACAAAATAGGTATTCAAAAATCTTATGCAACACTTGATCTCTTACATTCTCTTTATGGTTCACTAAGAATTTGAAACACTTCCTCATCATGATTGAAAATATTTTAAAATTGTTATTAGCTAAAATATATGCTTTCCCAAGCAAATTCAGTGTTCTCTGCATTAATCTGTAGAATAAACAAAAAACTATAAAATACATGCTCTTTAAGTACATAGAATGTTTGTTTTTATTTAAGTATTTTTGCAGTGGATAACAAATGCTGAACATTTTACTCTGTGTCTCCTATGATGATTTCCAGTTTTGTCAGAGCAAAACATCAGTACTATAAAAATACATCAACATGTACCTAGTCCAAAAGCTAAAATGCCCTAAAGATTTTTTTTTGCACCCATACTGCATATATACCCAATCATTTACTGACACCTTAATCTTCTAAATGCAGCTATAATTCACAGCATTGTGTGGGTGTGGGTGTGTGTCTGTGTGTGTGTGTGTGTGTGTGTGTGTGTGTGTGTGTGTGTGTGTGGTGTCTGGTTAGATAATGATGAGCTATGCTTAATTACATCATTAGACAGGAGGCCACAGAACTCCTGCTGCCTTCAGGGACTGATTGGAATTTTAAAATATTATTTTCAATTAATGGGTTGTAAATTAAATAGATAAATTCCATTAAAAAATGTACTGTGGTACATTTGTTGTTGGTTTTTGTCTGTTTATAATTGTCCTGGATGCTGAAGTGCCCAATGGGTACATAATATATTCTGAAATTTTTACCATTTAGATATGATAAGCCTTTTCTTGCTGCACCAAAATATAATTTTTAAAAAGCATTTTCCCTGTTTTGCATCTCTAATACATTCCCATAACATTATTCTATTTTTCCCCAGTTGTTAGTGAATGTAAATCATTACCACATGGTGAATGGGCTTACATTTTTGTTTATATTTTTATATATTTATTTCAAGATGACACTCATTGCTCTCCCGGTACCATCACAATCTGTGTCAGTCAGAAGGCTGACTTACTCTGACCTGAGTTATTCTTAGCAGAGCTATAAGAAAGAAGACAAGAGAACTTACAAATCTGGGTTTTGGTCCTGGAAAGCCAAAATCGTAAGATAATCCCTCTTGGTATTCCTGTACAGTCAGATGACTTCTTGTTCATGTAAGCAAGGTTATAAAATTGTCTCTATCCTTCCTAATTAAAGACCTAAACATGAATTTTAGGTTACTTAGAGAGTCAGGGTTGGGTTTGAGGCACACAGGCCACCCAAGGAAAATCCAGCTGCATCACATTTGGAGCTGTCCTATCATAGTCTGGAAAAAAAATGCTCCAATCTTAAAAATATGTCCAAACTACTTTACTTCACTCCTATGTGATTCTTCCATGGAGGGGGAGGGGAGAGAGATGGGAAAAATGGGGGTGGCAAATGAGCATTCTAAATGAAAAGTCTTTTCTAAAATGAGCCATCAATCTATAAAAGTGCTGATACACAGCAACTGACATTATAGATCATATGTGTTCTCCCTTGTCAGTCTGTAATAGGGAGTTTCATGTGTACTACCTACCAACAGAACATGCAGGAGACATTCTTCTGATGGTTGCAGGCATGATTTGATAAGGACAGAGCATCTTTACAATGTTGTCCCTTTTTTTTTAACTTTTTCAGTATTGGCAATAAAATCCAGAATATTGCACATGCTAAGCAAGCACTCTCCCACTGAGCTACAACCCCAGTCTGACTTTTTCCCTATCAACATGCTCCTCCCTTGCAATTCTTAGTTTCTCCATAATCCCCAGGTCTCCAGATTCCAGTGCGCAAGAATTTGCCTGGGTATGTTCTCCCCAGCAGAACCATCTCCAATTTGGAATCATTCTCCATGATCAAAAATAACCCATGTTCAATTTATTATCATGCTAGGTAAATTGTTAACAGTTCTGTTTAGGGATAAAATGGTTTTGGCTAAAACTACTTAGGATCGTATAATCCTAAAATCTTGGATTTTTTGAAGGATGAGACTTCAAAAATTATTTTACAGATGAGTAAACTGATTTTCCCAAGAAATTGTCTAATTTCCTTGAGGTCACACAGATACTTAATAATTTATCTGGAACTAATGTCTGTATGTCTCAGTTAATAATCCACTATTTTTTTATCTATGGCATCTTGCTGCTTATTGTGTTAGATTTCTAAGGAAATATTATTATTTAACATAGACTTTTTAATCCTTTACACCCAAGTGAATAATAAGAGGAGGAATTTAGACTTGTACATAGTCTTAAGATGCAGTATAATCAATCCTCTGGGAACCATCTCTCTAAAACAGACTTTTAACTTCACAAATTAATTTGTTAATCCACTTGCATCCTGTCTATTTGTGTCTAGTAATGCCATCTCTTAATCTCAATAGAGGACGGGTTGCAGGCTTCCTTCTAAAATCCTGGCAATAACAATTCCCCTGGTAAAGCAGCAAAGAAACAATGATTCTGGTCTTCAGTTATGTGTGTCATTTAGGTGAGAAAAAAGGGACAGCCCAGATATCCCCTTATGCTGTTTTATTAACACACATGAGTGCAGGAAGATGTCATTAGGGTAAATGAACAGGGCTTGGCGATTGATCCTGTGGATCAATCCTGTTAAAACAGGAATCTCAACCTGTTAAATAGCCTTCCCTGTCTGGGAAGTTGAGCTGCCCACAGTCAGCAGAAACTGGCATGAGATCAAGTATGATCTTAAAAAAAAAAAAAAATCTGAGCCACGGGGATATTGTAAAGAAAGGATGGAAATAAATCTTTAAAGGGAGAAAGAAAAAAACTAGAAAGACTTACCAAATAAACATATTAAACTATCTTTCAAGACTTAGGAATATGATGGAGTGATTGAGTTAGTCCTAAAGAAAGTTATCAAGTATGAATGTGAAGAATTTTGCCTTTTAAAATATTCCTATCCTATGATTTGTCAAGGTTATATTGTTTGGAGATTTAGAATTCTTTTCAATGTGTAATTGTTTTCAAAATATCTCTGTATAATCATACCTGTGGCTTCCTTACAAAATGAAACACTGGCATGGAATATGGGCTATCTCTCCCAAAATCAATGCTGGAGAAACTACAGACATGAAAGAGAAACATGGATCTAAAAAGCTAATATAAAAACAAAAAGAGATCTCCTGTATAGAGTGCCAATGTATATGGGGGAGCATCCTGAGGCAAAGGGTTACTGGGTCACAGTATTAAGAACTGTTCTAGGCAGAGCTTTAGAATTCTGTTCTTAACATTCTTCCCAGATGACCATAGAGTGCTCATTATCTGCTCCATCACTAAAGAATCTACAATAACTTTCCAGGTCACCACCAGGGGAAAATATTAGAGTAGAATAAAAGTTCTGCTGTAGCAAAAATATGTCTGAACTTGCTGAGCTGGTGGTTTATAACCCAAGGGGACTGTCTTTGCTCTAGAATATGAAGGAGATGTCTGGTAGAGGGCCGATGAAGGAAAACATTCTATCAAATATAACATAACCATTAAAATGGGTTTAATATACTATTTAAAAGATAGAGATTCCATACTCAATTTCAAATTAAAAGAAAAAAGGAGTAACACTAGTTATAAGAAGCACCATTCATATAGGAGGATACAAAATGGACAGAAAAAGGTAACCCAGTTTCAAAAGAGAAAAAGAAAAAACTGGAATTTCACTCTTACCACCTGAAAAATTAAAAATTAATGGGAAAAATGTAATAAAGGACAAAAAAGTGACATTATTCTGATAAAGAGAACAATAAAGCAAAAGTAATTAGTCATCATGAGCACATTCTACCTAATAATATAGGTAGCAATATGAAGAAAGAAAGTAGACAAATCAAAACTATAGCTCAAAATGAGGCCTGGCAGTGAACTTCTATAATCCCAGAATTCAGAAGGCTGAGGCAGAAGGATGAGCCTAGGCTACAGTGAAACTCCATTTCAAAACAAAACATAGTTCAAGGTTGTAACATATTCCTTCAAAAACTGATATAGATTGAGAAAACAAAATTTAAGTGTAGCTTGGACAAGCTAGCTCTAGTTTTACTGCAATAAAACTAGCAATAAATAAAAATTTAAATCTCCCATGTCTGAAATCTACAAAATGTCTATTAGATAGCCTTTGGAAGTCACAAGAGAAATGGCAAAGTATTTAGAACTAAAAAAGGAAATTTGCAGATCACACCTCAAACAATATTTATGTGGAAATTTATAGCTTTGAGCAGAAAATATAATTATGCATTCAAACTCAAAAACATGAAAAAAGTCAGAGAGAAAATGTCTTCCAAAACCAAAGATCAAATAAAAGAAAGTAAGAACAGAAACTAACAGACAACTTAGATAGAAATAGAGAATTGTAATAGTAAAAGTTCATTATTTGGAAGCATCTATAATAAAATAAATCTCAGGCAGGACTGATTGCAAAAAACTGAGATGCAAATAAGATATAAAAATTTAAAATAAGGCTGGGCATAGTGTTATATGCCTGCAATCCCAGCACTTGGGAGAATGAGACATGAAGATTTTGAGTTTGAGGCCAGCATGGGCTACAGAGCAAGAACCTCTCTCTCAAAAAAAAAAAAAATGATTAGAACACAATGTGAATTTCTAATAATGATGAAAATTTATATTCAAGTAAATTTGAAAGCCTCAATGAAATGGATAAATGTTTGGGAAAATAAAAAATTCAAAAGTATATAAAGAAGAAATAGAAAAATTTGAATGGACCAATTAAAATTGACTTTAGTATCCAAAAATGTCTCAGGCCCATATGGTTAGTTTTACAGTTGAGTTTTACTAAACTTTCAAACATTAGTTAA
Source organism: Castor canadensis (assembly GCF_047511655.1). Taxonomy (NCBI): domain Eukaryota; kingdom Metazoa; phylum Chordata; class Mammalia; order Rodentia; family Castoridae; genus Castor; species Castor canadensis. The sequence continues at coordinate 100,316,203 of NC_133392.1, read as the reverse complement.
TCCTATAAATAGAAAAGGAAGAAGACTGAGCGGTTCACTTTATAAGGCTAGTACACTCTTCAAATTCTGTATAAGGATACTATAAGAAAACAAAATTACATATTCCACTTATAAGCATGAATGCAAAAATTCAAGACAAAGTATTAACTACATGAATTCAGTATAGCATTACCAGGAAGACTTTATCCTAGGAATGCAATGATGTTTCAGCATGAGAAAAATCTATTGATGCTATATTCCACATTAATAAAATAAATAATAAAATTATATATATTAAAATAAATACTGAAAAAAATGATGTTCAACCAATACTTTATAATAGAGTCTTTTATAAAACTAGAAGTTAGCAGAAGCCCTTCAAATTTCAAACACATTCCCTTAATTTTGAGAACAAAACCAAGATACACATCATCTCTTAATATTGACTGACACAGTACAGTGAAATATTTTTAAAAAATGACTGAACTCTCATTACTGGAAGATTTACACAGAAAAAAACAATGTAAACTTATAAAATCTATGAGCTATTCATCCAAAATTGCCATATTCAAAATCAATAACATTTCTTTATATCATCCATAAGCAACTAGAAAACAATATCATCCATAAAGGTAACAAGTACAAATTTCTAGGAATTAAAAAGTATCCAAAGTTTTATGAGGGAAAATCTTTTTGTAAAGTGGGAGAGCTTATTGAGACAGAAAAGTGTAAAGTGAGAGAGTAGAGCTCCCAAGGTTGGGAGGGGTCCCAAGAGAGGGTGCCTAAGAAATGACATGATCTGAGGTTTTTATCCATCCTCTCTCCAGGGCATTGCTCAATCTCTATGCTAATTAGGTCTGCAGAAAGCAGCATTTTAGTTGGCTGTGCCTGAAATGTTCTGATTGGTTGATACTGATCCTCACAGTGTCCTGCCTTTCTTCTTCCCACCCTATGAAGGGAAATTTTAAACTTTATTAAAAGCCATGAAAGAGTAGTAAAATATTCTATATTCTTGGAAGAGATGACAATAGCATCTTAAAGATACAGTTCTTCATGTTGATTTATCAATTTAGTGCAATCACAATAAAAATTCCAAATAGATTTTTTAAGATAAAACTTATTCTAAAAATAATTTCAATGGGGTAAAAAAATCTATGATTAATTATAGTCATCTTTGAAAAAGTAAGCAAATAATAAATAAAAAATTAATGGAGAACAAATCAATAATAACTAAGAAGATGATATGGTACAGTAAAAGACAACTCAATCAATGGAATGTAATAGTTCAAGATAGACACATACAAATATAAGAAAATTATATGTGAGAAATGCAGCCATACAAATTGTGGTGATCATGAAAATGATCCTGTTGGAGATGCCCTTGGTGGCCCCAGATGTTGCTGTTCTGCCTCCACTATCACATTGGTGCCATAATCACTGAACACAGAGGAGGTATCAGTTCTGGCCCATTCCCACAAGATATGGTTCTCCTTTGACAGGTTCCCTACTGGTATGGCCAAAACTTTCTTATAGCTGTATATCACTTGAGACTTGATTTAGACAAACCTCCTTCACAGATGTTAGATGTGCTTAATAGTAGTCTTTTTTGGTCTCCTCTTTATCCTTCACGGGTGTTTCCCCTAATTAATCTCTTGTACATCTAAATCCACTTTGACATCTGCTTCTAGGAGGACCTGAACTAACATACAAAAAAGAAGGAGCAGAGAGATTATTGAATAGAAATTATTGGAAAAATTGTCTCCTACATAGAAAAATATAATTACATCCTTTTCTATATCATAATTGCAAGTGGATCCCAGATGGATTTAAAATTAAATAAGAAAAGTATAAATAGAAAATTTAATGTTATCTAAGAGTAGTGGAAAACTCTTTAAACAAAATTCCAAAAGTACAAATAAGGCAAAAATACTAGTTTGAGAACATCAGAAATTAAGGAATTCGGTTCAAAAAAGGAAACTGAGGCATAGAGTACTATAAATATTTTCTCTCCTGTCTCTAAATGTGGGAATGTGGCCATCATGAATAGATACATTTATCAGCCTTCCTTGTATGTAGCTATGGCCCTGTGTCCTTTCTAGCCAATAAAATGTAAGCAAACTTTCAACAAATATGAGTAACTTCTGTGTTGTGTCCTTAAAATAAAGAAGTATTCCCTCTTCTACTTCTTTTCCCAGTAAATGGTGAGAGCCATCTTGCATTATACTGAAAAAAACAAGCAAACAAAAACACCGTAGAAGTGGTAGAAAAACAAGACAGAAGGATGACTTCATTCCTGACTGCTACTTAACAGAGAAATAAAGTTCTTTCTTGTTTGGGCCATTGTTAAATGCGACCCTAGTAAGAATGTCAAAGATACTTCTAAATAAACACCAGGAATAAAGTTCATCCTCAGGTCTAGATTGGGAGGGTCTATTGGCAATATCAAAAGATATAAAATCTAAATTATGTGAAAGCAAAAAAGACCCAAAACTTCATTCAATCAAATAAACAAGAAAATTAAATTAAAATAGGCAAAATAAGTAACATGCAATTCACCTAAGAGGAAATTTAAAAGACTGAAAAGCACTTAAGGCAATGCTAAATTTTATTAGTAACTAGAAAAAAGTAAATGACAATATATCACTTCTGTACATCAAAGTAGCCAATATTAAGTAATGCCAGGGATTACTAGTGATGTAAGGATATAGGAACATTCATGCATTTTTGGTAGAAATGTAAATATGGCCATCTTGAAAAACAGTCTGGAAGAGACTCATTAAATCAAGTATGCATACACCCGTTAGGCCAGCAATCCTACATTTGGGTAGACATCCGAGAAAAATCCACATGTAGGTCGAAAAGGAAACACATAAAAGACTGTTCATTTCAGGGCTGTTTCTGGTTGTAGGGACTCTTTAATTCTCTATCATTGAAGGAAAGTAAAAGTTGTGGTCTTAGAATGGCAAACCTGTTCTTTGGAAGCCCGTGACTCAATCCACATACCAACCTATTCTATTCTCTTACCTCCCTCCAAACTCTGCTTATTAATATTTTTAAATAATTTAAAGCAGTCCATGTTTTCTCCTGTCTCCTCCCAGAATGACTGATATACCAGGAATAAAGTCATACTTCAAAGGAAATACTGCCTTCCTTAAAAAACAACAAAAAAAGTAGTTTTAGTTTATATGCCTACCATATAGGATGGCCATATTATAATAGTGTATAAAATTATTTCATATTTATATTAGAAAATAACTATATACTAACAAAGACATTATTTCCTAACTGTGGAAATTTTTGTTTTCATTTTAAATACTCTACATTCAAACAATGATGTGTTCTCCAGGAATCACGAAGGAAGGTAACATGGGTTTTAGTGGCAATGCAAAGAAAGTAACATGTTTAAGCCTCTCTTTGGAAAACTGAAATTCCTAAAAGCTTTAACCTATTTTTTGAAGTCCTGATTGGTTTTTCTAATAAATATGATCTCCTTGTAAGAGTATTTGATGGTTTTATCTTTCGTTGGGTGTTATAGCTTGCTAATTTTTTAGTAATTGTTAGTTCTTCCTAACAATTGGTTGACCTACGGCTATGACAGACTTTTTGTACCAGCTTACATAGTAAAAGGCATCAATTTATAAGTTCTTTTAAGCTAGTAAATTCATAAATTTGGATTTCTCGGAATAGTGAATATTTTTAAAGTGAGCTTAGACGCCATCAATGATTACCAACTTTTTATTTTGTCAGATGCTGAAAAGTAAAACACACTAACAAAAGTATTCCCTAAAATAAGACCCATTTTAATACTGAAAGGAATCCTTTAACTGAACAAATTAAGCAATGAACTCACTGTGTTCATTCTTTGTGGAACTCTGAAGAACATTAAAAATCATCACTGGGAAACCTCTTCAATCAGAGGTTGGCAAATCTTTTAATTCTTAGTAAATGTTTGCCTCCAAATCTTTCAATTACTTTAAATATTTCTGTAATTTTTATGCACTCTTAGATATGACAATACCATACTAAATTTTAAGAACTTTAAGCTAAACATTTCATTCTTTTTTTTTTGTATTAAAAGCACTAAACAGAAAACACTGTGAAGTGCCATTTATTCTTTTGAGCTCAACCAGAATTTTTTTCTTGTCTTGTGTTCTTTGTATCCGAAAACAATAGAATGCCACATAGTTCATGTTAGAAATACACTATGGATTACATTTCATACCTATGTCATTACTTTATAATTAATACCCTAATTCGGCAAAATGAGCCCATAGTCTCATCTGTTGATATTACTATAAATGTCTTCACTCTTTCTAAGGGTTTCTTGCTTTCTTGTACCTTTGGTTCCTCTTGGAAATATATACTATGCACTGTATATCTCTATATAGAGAGATAAACACACATTTATATATATATATAATATAGTGTATATTTCCAAGAAGAGCCAAATAGATAGATGATAGATAGATAGATAGATGAAAATTTGTTCAGAATTTTAAAACTGATGAAGTTCCTTGCTTAATAAATGCTGTGTGCCTACATATCTTCTAAGCATAGCTGTTTAAAATTTGGTTGTTACCTGGGAAGGTAAACAAAACACTAAATAAAGTTAATGAGAAACTCAAACTTGACCCTCACCCCCATTGCATAATAATTGTTGTAAAATGTTATAAGGAATTTTATTATATTAAAACAAAGGACATTATTCTGGTAGCTCTTGGGTCAAAAAATGTAACATTTGACTTTCAAAGCAAGTAAATCAGCAGAGCTCCAAATAGCAGACTTAACCAACAAAGGATCATGAAGTTAAAAAGTCTCTGTTAATCAATGACAAATTTAGTACTTGTTGCTACAATTACAAAGATAATAGTTCCTTTATGTCAGTGCCTTTGGTTTTGCAGCTGTAAAATAGCTTTGAAATTCAGCATTTCAAGGAATAGAAATTAATAGGAGGTCATTTCTACCAGAGAAATTTTAGGGGCCCATCCTCTCTAATCATCATTAAAAACTAAATCCGTAGGAGAAGAGGCACTTTACTGATTGTCGAGTGGAAGCTATTATTCATTTGATGAAGCTCTTGGCACTGTGCCATTGATTCTGCACTACAGCCTGCTGCTTGTTCTCCTTCATCTCCTGCAATCAGGGTTGTTTCTGCCTGCCAGGAGCTATTTATAGAGCAAGGAGGGGGAGAAAAGCTGATATGTTCTCCTTCTTGAAAAACAACTTTCAAACTTTGTAAGTACAAATCTGTTTTTCTTGTCACCAGACCGTGTGTGCTTTTTCCCTGGAAGGAGAAGATAAAGAAGCTGACTTCAAGATGACTGTCCTTCCTTATAATGACAATGGATTTGGTGGAGTCAAAGGCTACAGTTTGGCTGCATCTGATTCCCCAGGTCTAACATGTGGAAACTGAGAACACTGTCATGAGTTCGAAGTGTAATTCCGTTGTGTCTATACTTCTGTGCTAGTTCCAGGTCTGACAGACACTCCCAGCTTTCTTATACTTATTAAAAGCAAATGTATTTGCAAAAACCACTTCAAAATATGAGTGTAAGACAATATCTTTTTAAAGACTGGTTCTAAGGGAATTAACAGTTAGGTGTTGATGAAATCATTCTTCCTATAATTGCAAAGGAATTTGGATTTTTCATAATAGACTGGTCATCTCAGGGTGATATAAAGCATTATTTATAATTTATTATACACATGATACGCACACGGTTTTCTCTTTCATTTCCTAGTGCTGCAGCTGTGAATACTTTTTAAAACTTAAAATCCACAATTATTTTTTAACATTTCAGGTACAAAAACCATTTACAATGTTTTGTACTTTAAAATAATAGGAAAAATAAAGCAATAGTGTGTTCTTAAAATATTTATAGCAATAGCAATACTTTGAATGCCTAAAATGTAATTTAATGAAAAGGAATTGTATTTTTCAAAATGTAAAAAGGCAAAAAAATGGTAATCTTAAAAATACATGAAAATGTCAAAATCATTTAGCTATGAATTGTCTGGTATAGTTTCTCTTGAGAAAGTTGATGATCTTACAAGTGTTGTTTAACAAATGTGGATTTTTTTAAGTAGCCATGGAGGGTCTCTAGCTAATGTTTGGTTACAAATATAACATTGAGGATTTCCTTAATCATTTAAAAATATAATAGAGGATCAGTCAGATGACTCTACAATTTGAGTTAACAGAGTGGAAAACAGATCAAGGATTTTGTTTGTTTTGTTTTAGCCTAATTTGTGAGTTTGTGTGTGTATGTCAGTGGTACTATGTTGCAAAGACTGTCCTTGAACTCCTGACCTCCTGTCTCAGCTCCCTGGTAGCTGGGATTACAGGTACACATTGCTAAACCCACAAGAGGGCCTACGTTTTAGCTACCCCTTTGGATTGTGATGCTGTAAACTCAGGCTGGTAGTGGGAACCAGAGAGGTACACTTAGCAGTGATTCTAGGGAGCCTTTTCTCCCCAAACCTACATGCCTACAACCAAAACAGTTATCTGGGAGAAGCCAAGATGACAGGAGATGCTGCTCTATTTTAGAAAGAAGCTATAGAATAGGAAGTGAAATTATGTATTGTGGCTCCAGGTATTTTAGACAGTTAGTTGGAGTAATGATAAAATACAAAGTCCTTTTAACTCTGAATTGTCAAAATAACTGTGTGATCTGTACTTCTAGAAAATTTCCCCTTCTCTTTTAGCTCTCAGAAAACTTTCTTAATGTCTTTCATTCTACACAATCAGAAAAGTGAGGCATATTTAAAGATATTTTATGAAATCTCTGCCACAAACTCAACTGATTACCACTGGAGTGCAAAAGGATAGACTGGTGGAACTAATCACCACCTTAAACATTTAATAATTCACTTAAGAAATACTTACTTTTCACCTATTATGTGCACCTAACTAGAATGTGTCCAGCATCATTCTAGTTGTTAATATTTATCAGAGAAGAAAAGCACACAAAATTCCTATCCTTGTCAACTCTATATTCCAAAGGAGGTTAGGCTAAAACAACACAAACATTAACATCACACACACTTGACTTTTATGAGCACAGTCCTCTTGTTTCTGGCAAATCCATTACCCTAAACTGAAAGACACAACTTTACAATTGTTACAATTTCCTGAACACTGGATGCATATGCTGAGTACTGTGTTAAACATTTTTTCAATCATTAGCCCACTTAATCTTATTTTATTATTTTTTTTGGTGGTTCTGGGGATTGAACCCAGGACTTTCATATTGCTAGACAAGCATTCTACCACTTGACCCATGCCCCAATCCTTTTTGCATTTTAGTTTTTCAGATAGGGTCCCATGCTTTTGCCTGGGCTGGTCTTTGACTGTGATCCTCCTTCCTCTGCCTCCTGTGATAAGAAGTATACACCACCATGTTTGGCTTTATTAAATCTTAGTCTTCAAAAAAAAAAAAAATCCCCATTCAACTGATAAAGAAATGGATATTTGAAAATAATATTAAAATAAAATATTTGCCCAGCTTACAGAGACACCAAGTAGCAGATTTAATACAGGTCCCTAGCAATTATAAGAATTTTAGTTAAGTCTTCCAGTGAGGACCAACTAGCATTCATTTAGCATAAATGAAATAGATATATACATATATATATATTATTTAATATTTATACATAAATATATATATATATATATATATATATATATATATATATATATATATATACCTGATATATGCCACTTGTTTTATAGTTGCACTGTTTTAGACACATGAACCAAAAAGGTAAAGATCCTTACTCTTGGGGAGCTTAAGTCCTAGTTGGAGCAGACAGATAATAAATATAAATATTGCAAATAAGTAAATGTACATTATGTTAGAAGGTTAAAATTAATTCACTGAGAAAAATTAAGTCCAATTTTATTTTCTAACAATTTGAGTTCATAAATATGAGGGAAAGAAATCTTACCTCAACTCTTATAATTAAAAACAAAAGAGGAGTTCAGGGACCTATAAACAACAAGGAGAGGAGCTGGTGGAGCAGAAAACCAGGGACAGAAAGAGGTGACTCCAAATTGAGGTAAACTGACACCTGTTTTCCACCACAGGAGAGATAGGTTTGTTTTAAAGTCTTCATTATTTTGATCATGAGGAGCATGCAAATAAGGGACCGAGCAGGGCATTAGTAATTGACCATCTGGAGTATAACAGACACGCATAAATCACTGGAAAATCACGTGCGGTTTGATGACATTTATCCACTTTGGTTTCCATTGACTGGCATGCCAAACCCCAGACACCAAAACGACTAAGGTTGGGGAATAAATACCCATCATTAAATTTCCAGTGGTTTAATAATTATCTCTCTTCCTGAGGACATGATTAAACCTCACACAACAGCAAAACTTCAACCAAGTTGCTGGGCATCAGAAGTAAAGGGAAAGTAAACATGAAAAAGAGAAACAGGGTGAATATAACAAAGGATAAAAAAAAAGAGAGAGAAGGAAAGGTAGAAACAACACAAGGGAGAGAAGGAATCTCTTTGATGGTCATTCTCAACCAATTTTTGGCTAAAGACAATCACCCCCAGGCACTAAACAAAGTAATTAAACAGAAGTATGGATGAGAACCTCACTCTCATTATTCCTGGGGCTGAGGCAAGTGTTCTGTGAGCAAACAGTGCAGCAACAGGAAAGCAATCCCACCCTCAGGCCAAGTCTTCCTCCTAGGGATAAGAATGAAGCAGATCTCTCATCTTCTCCTCTTCCTGGTATGCTAACTGCTTTTGGTCAATATCATTTTCTCATGAGGGGAAAAACTAAAATCTTACTTTTAATACACTATATGAAGTGATTCCAGAGTTATAATTGGTGTATGCCACAGTCAGAGCTCCTTATGACAGCTGAAAATTTCAGATTATCCTCACATCAGCAGAACTTCCAGCATAAACCTGGAGAAAATATTCCTAATTGCTGACTGAAACTAAAAGAAGTAAACTGTCTACAAGATGATGATAAATTCCCTTTGGGATATGGTCCCAGTGAGTACTTATTAACTGAGATCAAAGTCCGTGATCCTTAAATGGGTTTCTTCTTAATTTTTCCTACTTAGAAAATATCCCAGCAGGCCAACTTTAAAAACCATGTCTATTTTCCTCACCACTGTGTCTCTAAGATTGAGCACAGTACCTAATAAATAACAGCACTCAAGAAATAGTTGACCAAAAAAAGTACAAATACATGAATAATTTATTAGTGTGATTTTTCTATTTTATGGGACTCTCACATTAAAGTTAGTTATTTAGGCATCCTACAAAGTCAAAGGCAAAAATGACTGAAATTCATTACATTGTATGCTTCATTATTTACTTCATATATTATTTATCTTATTAAACAAAAATAACATTACTCTCTGGCCAACAACAGAGAAGAGTAGTTTTAACTGAAAACTCACTAGGTCTGGTATTGCCACATACCTTCATAACCATCATCTCATTTATTTCTTGGGGCACTCTGACAAAGAAGAAATTGTTAATTCCCTAAGCTTAGAAAGGTTAATCAAATGACCTAAGATTTTTTTAGCCAGTACTTGCAGAGTACAAATCCAAAATCAGGCCCTTTTGACTTTAAAGTACATGTTCTTTCTTTCTGGATATGGTTTTTCAAGGGAAAAAATATTCAAAGTGCAAAAGCATGTTTCCATCTGTCAGATAAAGAAATTTTCTTCAGGTAAGAGGTATGGCTGAGTTAGCACTTACTTGTTTTCACAGTGAGAATTTCAGCAAAGGAAAAAAATGTCAACTGAGTTCTAACACCAAAATAGCTTTTATTTTATAATATGCTAAGATGGTAAGGATAGTTTCATTCTAAGTGTTCATTTCTTCTTGTGCTTTATCTTGACTTACCTTTGTCAGATCAATCAAAAGTAAAAAGTGCAACTCAAAGAAAGTCACAGATGATACAGATAAGAAAATTGGAGAGGTCCTGGGCAGCATCCTGGTAAACCCACTGATGTCCACCAGAGAAGACATTAAAAGAAAGCTTTTCTTGATGAATACCAGTCTCCTAGAAGGGGGCAATTATGCTCTTCTCCTCCAGAAAGTTACTTAGAAAAGCCAGCATGACCTCTGCGTAAGTCTCCCATGAATAAGTGCTGGAAAACATCCATGGATGTGTAATCTTATATGAAATTGAACAATCCTGTAGCAATTAGATTGGTTGTGAATTTAAGTCTTAGGGGAAAGGTCCTACATCAGTGAGTGGAGTAAACAGTATTGGTGTTTAACCACTCATTTCACCTGCACATAGATATTGGGTACACCATTGGATTATCATAGTTTAAAACTAAACACTTCTGTTTATGTCTGTATGTATCCACATATAAAAAAGGCTCACTGGTCTGATATATATATATTTTAAAAACCCTTGCAATAAACATATGTTGAGTTAAAGAGGAAATCATTCAGCAAAATATGTAAATAAAAATCACCTGATAAACCTATGGTAGCCTCAGATTCGTTGTGTTTTGATTATCTGATCAAAGTTTCAACATTGGTACTAAAACTCTCTACAAGTAATACCTTGCCAACATTGATAATCAGAACCATAACTTATTTAAAAGTGTCTTATATTTTCATGTTGCCAATCTGTACTATGCCTCAGACTCTCTCACCATAAAATAGAATTTGCAATAAGTAATTCTTATTTTAAAAGAAGATATTGCAAACAGCATTAGTTCTTTAAATAGGCAAATGCCTATGTGGTTTATTTGGGGGATAGCAAAGGTCATGTATCACAAAATATACCATCTTTTCTCATACACATGCTGTTCTCAAACTAAGAAATTCATCAGTAATGGCACTTCTTTGTTCTAAAATGCAATATATAATAATTGTCCATATAGATATACACCTTTTTTCCTAAGAGCAGAGTTTGAGAGAAACTCAAACTCAAAAATTGGTTCTGTTTTGCTATGAGAAAAGAGAATAATTTGAGGTATCCACAAGAGGAAAAAGGTCTGATTTCTAAATACCAGTTAGATAAATAAAGATAACAAAAGAAATGATTATTGAAAGTTGGAGAGCTGGAATGTAGCTCAGTGGTAGAGCACTTGCCTAGCATGCGTGAGGCATTGAGTTTGATCCACAGCACCAAAAAAAAGAAATTTGGAGTAAAGGTAAATAGTTCTAACATAATAATATGAGAGCTAGCATAACAAAATAAGAGTTAGCAGCTCTTCTTACTTGGGAGATGAAATAAAAATATGCAAAGCTCTATGAGTGCCCTGAAATAGAAGCCACAGAAGCAGTAATTGTTGCAGCTACATTTTCCAGGACCTAAACAAGTGTTGGGTGCAAGCTTTGTTATCTCACTCACCTCACCTTTTTTCTGAAAAAACATTCCCACATGCTAGTCAATGAGCAGGCACAAGGATCTGATTCCATTCAAATTCAGCTTGGGCAGTATAAGAATTGGGTTCACATGTTTTTAGTGGGATCTTTCAGACAGTTAAGGGAGAAAGAGATTAATAAATTATCCCCAAATCGTGTCTCTAACATCTGAGGAATGAAAGGACAGACACCTGTCTAGGATTTGTGTTTCACAGGCATGTTCATTACATCAAAGCATCAGGGGACAGGCTTTGAGGAAAGGCAGACAAGATCAAGAGACTTGCACATTTTAATAAGAGGGGAAAATCACAACATAAAAAAGGATCAGGACCCCTCTTTGTTCATTTACAATTCTGAAGAAGCTTGGTAAGTTAGGCTTATGTCTAACTCTATGTCCTTGAAAAGATATGTTGTGAAAAGGAAATTTAAGGAGAAACAAATGTATTTCATGGGATTTTATATATTAATAAAAGTATTCTGCAAGGTGCTTTGAGATTCAGAGATTAAAGACAACTGGGAAGCCATATAAATATTGACATTCCCTAATGCTTTGAGAATGCAAGTGACTTTCTCAGCTGTTGTCAAGGAACGTTTTCTATATCTATTGTTTCCTGATGCTAGTTACACTAACAAGGCCAATAATACCACACACTTCAGTAAAGCTTTAAAGACTAAAAGGGAACCTGAATTTATCTTTTTTTTTATTCTAAAGGTAGTTATTTTATATTACTACAAATGAGGCAATAAGGGCTAAAAAATATTAGTGACTTGCTAAAGGTACACAATAGGTAAGTAGTAGAAATAACCATCAAATGAATGCCTTTGGACTCCATTCAATGGTATTTGCCTTACCTCCATTTACCTGCCAAGTAAAGATATGAACATCTCCTGTTTTCATTTTTTTCTGACTTCATAAGGAAGACATTCTAGTCAAAACTGTTAAAATTATTAAGTCAAATTGTATTATTAAGGGAAATTGCAGTAATTTTCATCAGCGATGGCATAGTAAAGGTGCAAACTCCACTTCTTTCAGATGATCCACACGAAGCAAGCTGATGTGAATCTTCAGATTGTTCCTAGATCTCCCTAAGTGTAGCCATTTTGCTTTTGCATAGGAGTTTCTTTATTTTGGACCCAAACCTGTGAAACTGAGTCTCTGTAGATTTCAGGATGTGTTGATACAATCCACATGTAGTGTGCATTAAAGTCTGCCTAAACCACATCCCCAGGGGCAGGTGACTCCTTTGATCTTTATGGTTGTAAAGGAAATATTTGGTAATCATACTGAAAAAAAAACGCCCTGCAGAAAAACAGGAAGGCATTTGTACAATGGCACAAAACTACTCTTTTTCTGCCTAAATCTCATTCTTCCAAAAACAGGAGAGTCTAAAGGAGAATCCTGGGAGAAAAGAAAAGCAGAGGCAAATGGTTCTTTTGACAGCAGTGAAAATAAAGATTAAAAAATCAAAAGTAGCTCTTTGCATCATAGCTTTTAATAGAAAGTCTCCATAGGCATGTATTTCTGTTAGACTTTGCTGAGTAACAAAACTACCCCCAAAATTAATGTCTTAACAGAATGTATTCCTTATCACTATTCTGAAGGTTTGCTTGGCTGTCTCTTCTGACTGTCTCTCAAGGGTGGGGATGGGGGTTCTTCTGTTGATGGGAGAATCACACCATGCTGGATTTGGTGGCCACTACCTAAAATACCAAATACTTGGGAGACAGATAGGAGATCACAGTTTCAGGCCAGCCTGCACAAAAATTAGTGAGACCAGTTTCAAAAACAAGCCAGGAGTAGTGGCACATGTCTACAATCCAAGCTACTCAGGAGGTGGAGGTAGAAGGATCACAATCTGAGGCTGGACAAGGCAAAAAGTGTGAGACCAGATCTGAGGAGCAAAAAAAGAAAGGACAAGGTAAATGGCCCAAGTAATAGAGTGCTTGCCCAGCAAACACCAGGCAGAGTGTGATCTGCAATACTGAAAAAAAATATCTGTGGACACAAGGAAGCATAATTATTTGGAGGATATTTTGGAACAATCTGTCTTCAAACTGCGATTTTCAAACTCAGCTGCACAGAGAATCACCTGGAACACTTTTAAACAAACACTAACTGCTCTTACTCCTAGAGACCCTGACTTAAGTAGTCATTAACATGTTTTAAAGGCTCCCCAGGTTACAGAAATTAAGCCAGACCTTAGAATGCCTGTTTTATGCTCTAGTGGTTGAATTTTAGTAGGTGCACAAGGAGAATACCTTGCAATAAGAATATAAGTGATAAAGCATAAGATAAGTTTTTTTAAAAAGTAGAAGACTAGCAAGGTGGCTGTACCCACCCTCCCACTTTGATGTCCCCAGGAAACAGTGGCCCTCCCGTGTACTCTCAGTCCCTGGAAGCTGAACCCAACTGTCACTGCCCAAGAACAACAGCCAGCCAGGCCAGCCCACCCTGTTGTATTGCCAAGAAGCAGCTAGTCAGCCTCTTCTCAGAGGCTCAGCCTACTGAGACCCCTAGAAATAAATAAGCAGTTGCATTCACCTATCCTTGTCCCTATGAAACAGTTGAGTAGGCCACTCTGAGCAGGAGAGCCACAAATGGCCCACAAAGTCATCAGCTCAGCCATCAAGGACTGTCTGGTGCCCTATTGGGCTCACTAGTGTGACCCAGGCCTTATGTGGCTCCCAAATATGGATAGACCCTGCACCCCACTACCAAGCATACTGTGCCACACTAATGTGGGACCCCCACACACACACCCAACCTGTGAAAACTGATGGATGGTCCACATGCACAACTTGACACAATGTGGCCAGAGCTGTCAGTGAAACTACCTCACCTAAAGAAGCTGCATCCCAACTTTCACTGCATCCCCACAATCCCAGTAACGTAGGCCACTGAGACACCCTCAGACAGCACAGTTGTTGGTTATAGCTGAAGAAACTGCACAGATACTATTCTACAGCACTCAGCTGGAATCAAAGCTAACAGTCCAGTTAACTGTCATATTGCCAGAAGAAAGTCTTTTACAACAAAAGATACCCTAAAAATCTGGTACAGTCACTGATCTGCTAGAAGCACAAATACCAAGTTAGGGATACAAAATGCGTGAAAAAAAAAAAGTAACATGACACCTCCAAAAGAATACAATAGCCCTTTAGTAATACATTCCAAAGAAAGCAAACTCAATGAATTGCCTGAAAAAAAATTCAAAATAATGATTTTTTAGAAAACCTAGTATAATGCAGGATAAAACATATGGACAATTCAACAAAATTAAGAAGAAAATTCATAATTTGAATGAGAAATTTTGCAGATAGTGATCATAAAAAAGAATTCAACAAATAAAATAAAAGTATAGTTGAGAGTCTCAACAGAAGAATAGCTCAGGCTGAAGAAAGAATTTTGAATCCAAATCTTGAATACATATGTCTTTTGAAATAACTCAAATCATATAAAAAAGAAAATTAAAAGGACAAAGATAACCTTCAAGAGTTATGAGACACCATTAATCAAGCAAATTCTTGCTTTATAGGTGCTCTGGAAGGAAAGAAAGAAGGGAAAATGGATAGAAAACAGATACAACAAACTAACTGTTGAAAACATTCCAAATCTTGAGAATGATACTGACTTTCAGGTCTAAGAAGTTGGAAAGATAACTTACAGATTATACAAGAAAGATTTTTCTTCAATACATAGTCAAACTATCAAAAGTACAAAACAGAGAATTCTAGAAAAAGTAAGAGATAAACATCAAGTCACATAAAGGAAATCTCCATTAGAAACAGCTGTCTTCTCAACAGAAACCTTATAGACCAAGAGAGAATGGGATGATATATGCAAACTCCTAAAAAGAAACTAAACAAAACTCCATAAACAACCATTTACCAACCAAAAATACTATACACTTCAAAGCTGCCTTTCAGAAATGATAGAAAAATAAATATTTTACAAGACAAAAACTGAGAGAATTCTTTAGTACCAGACTAGCCCCACAAAAAAAGCTTAAGAAAGTCCTGCACTGGATGTGACAGGATGATAATTACCATCACAAAGACACACAAAAGTAGAAAACTCACTAGTAAAGCAGATAAAAGAGAAAGAAAGAGAAAAGCTGGGTGCCAGTGACTCATGCCTGCAATCCTAACTACTCAGGAGGCAGATATCAGGAGGATAGTGGTTTGAAGCCAGCCTGGGCAAATAGTTCATGAGACCCAATCTCAAAAATACCCAACACTGAAAATGGCTGATGGAGTGGCTCAAGCAGTGTAATGTCTGTTTAGGAGGCCTTGAGTTCAAGACCCAATACCACAAAAAAAAAAAAGAGAGAGAGAGAGAGAGAAGAGAATCAAATTTTATCAATATGGTAAATCACCAAACCACAAAAATGAACAAGAGGAAGAAAGAAACAACAAATATATAAAACCAAGGGGAAAAAAATAAGAGTATTCTTTATTTAATAATAGCCTTGCATATAAACAGATTTATTTTACAATGAAAATATTCATACTGGCTGAATGGATTAAAAATAACAAAAAGAAGAACCAACCATATACTGGCTATGAGAAACTCCACCAGTGAAGATACATATAAACTAAAATTTAAAATTGAAGGGATGGAAAAAGATATACCATGAAAATGAAAATCAAAAGCTAGCAAGAGTAGCTATATTTACATCAGATGAAAAAGGTTTTGAGTCAAAAATTATAAAAAGAAACAAGATCACTACACAATAATAAAGGGATAAATTAAATAAGAGGAAATAACAATTGTAAATATGTATGCATCAGCCCAATTACACAAAGCAAACATTATTAAATATAAAAGGAGAGATAAACTTTACCACAAAATAGTTGAGGACTTCAACACCCTACTTTAACCAATAGACACTATTCCAGACTCCAAGGAAATAGTGGAGTTAAACTGTATTATAGACCAAATGGATCTAACAGACATGTACAGAACATTCCATCCAATAGCCACAATGCATACATTCTTCTCACAGGCATGGAACATTCACCAGAATAAACTGTATGTGAGTCTACAAACAAGTCTCAACAATGAAAAAAAATAATAAAATCATAGCATAAATCTTCTCTGACCAAAATGGAGTAAGACTGGAAATCAACAAGAGGAACATTAAAAATTGTACAAATACATGGAAACTGATTTCATTCCAAAGAGGAAATTGAAAGGGAAATTTTAAACTTTCAAGAAAATAAAAAGCACAATCTTAACAAAATGAAAATAGCACTAAGAAGGAAGTTGATAACAAAAAAGTGTCTACATCAGAAAATAGAAAAACTTTAAAACTCTACCTAATGATGGAACTCAAAGAACTAGAAAACCAAGAGCCAACCAAACCCAAACTTACTGGGAAGGAAAAATAAGGAAGACCAGAGCAGAAATAAACAAAATAGAGACTTAAAAATAGAAAGAAAAAAAAAAAGTCAATCAAATGGAGTTTGTTTTTGACAGCATATACAAAGATGACAAATCTTTTGCTGGACTAACCAATATAAAAAGAGAGAAGACAAATCAGAGATGAAAAATGTGACTTTAAAACTGATCCCACAGAAATACAAAGAATCTTTAGGGCCAATTATGAACAATTATATGCTAACAGATTAAAACATCTAGAAGACATGGCTTCAAAAAAAAAAAAAAAACCATTGTCTAGACACATATGACCTAACAAAATTGAACTATGAAGGCATAGAAAACCTGAACAAACCAATAACAAGGAATAATATTTAACCAGAAATAAAGTCTCCCAACAAAGAAAAGCTCGAGACCAGATGGATTTACTACTGAATTTTACCAAACTTTTAAAGAATTAACATCAATTCTTCTTAAACTCTTCCAAAGAATTGAAAGGGAGGGAACTTTTCTAAGCTCATTCTACCTGGCGATATCATCACAATAGTAAAACCAGACTAAGACACAATTAAGAAAAAGAAAACTATAGGCTCATATCCCTTATGAACATAGATGTAAAATTTTTACCCAAATACAACAAATAGAATACAACAGCACATCAAAAATATCATCCACCATGATCTATCCCAGGGATACAAAGATGGTGCAATACATGAATATCAATAAATATAATACATCACATCAGCACAATGAAGGGCAAAAACCATATGATCATCTCAGTAGATACAGAAAAAGCATTTAATACAACTGAGTATTTCTTTGTGATAAAAAAAATCCCCAAAAATAGGCATACAAGGAATGTAACTCAATACAAAAAAGACTGTCTATAAAAAACAATTGTTTCCTCCAAGATTGAGAACTAGACAAGGATGTCCACTTTCACCACTTTTATTCAATAGAGTATTGGAGGTCTTAGCCAGAGCTATGAGGCAAGAAAAAGAAACAGATGGTATCTAAACAGGAAATGAGAAAATCAAATTATTTGAAGACATGTTTTGTTTACGGACATGTTCTTATAGTGAAAAGCTAAGGACCCCACCCCATAAAAATGGTTACAATTAATAAACTTAATTGAGTAAGGTTTCATTATAGAAAATCAACACTCAAAAAATCAGTAGCTTTTTACATACAATAATAAAGTTGTTGAGAAAGAAATCAAGAAAGCAAAATTCCATTCACAATAGCTACAAAAAAACACACCTAGGACTAAATTAACAAAGGAAGTAATAATCCTTACAATGAAAAACCATAAAATATTGATGAAATAACTTAAAGATATACAAAAAATGGAAAGACACCCCATGTTCATGGATTAAGAGAATTAATATTGTTAAAATGTCCATTCTACCCAAACTAATCTATGGATTAAGTGCAATTCCTATCAAAATACCAATGTTTGTTTTCACATAAATAGAAAAACACTCCTAAAAGGGGTCCATAGTTACCAAAAACATTAGTCAAAGCCATCCATAGCAAAAAGAACAAAGCTAGAGACATTACAATACTTAATTTCAAAGCATACTATAATCCAAAAACTGCCCAAACCAGCATAATATTGGCTGAAAAGAGGTATAGACCAATGGAATAAAATAGAGAATGCAGACCTAAATCCATATATTTACAGCTAACTGATTTTCAACAAAGGCAGAAAGAACATACATTGGAAAAAAGAAAATCTCTTCAATAAATGGTACTGAGAAAAACTGGATATCAGTATGTAGAAGGAAGAAACTAGATCCCTATCTCATGTCATATACAAAACTCAACTCAATACCTGAAACTATGAAACTACTGGAGGAGAAAATATAGCACATTGGAGTGGGCAAGGATTTTTGGATATGGCCCCAAAAGCAAAGGAAACAAAAGCAAAACTTGACAAATAGGATTGTGCCAAACTGAAAGGTTTATGCACAGCAAAGAAAACAATCATCAGAGGGAAGAGACAATCTACAGAGTAGGAAAAAAAAATCTGCAAAGTATATGGCTGACAAGAGGTTAATATCCAGAGAATATAAGGAATTCAACTCAATAGCAGAAAAAAAATCTGATTTAAAAATGTGCAACTAGCAAAAACGCTATGTCTTTCTTATTATTGCTTATTTCTACTCCTCAATGGAACTGGAGAAAAGCGCGGAACAGGTTCTGCCTGGAAACGAGGGGGGAGGGGGTTGGAAGGTGAGAGTGGGGTGCAGAGGGGAGAAATGACCCAAACAATGTACACACATGTGAATAAACGAATAATAAAAAAAAATAAAAATAAACCATAATTATTGCTCATGACACAGGCTTAGATTTGTCATGAATGCCATGTGACACCTTTCAAAGAGAAAAAAAAATGTGCAACAGACATTTCTTGAAAGACATAAAAATGGCCAATAAGTATATGAGGGAAAAGAGTTCACCATTAATCATTAAGGAAATGCAAAAAAAAAAAAAACCAAAATAATATATAAACAAACCCTCAGCTAGAATAGCTATTATCAAAAAGACAACAAATAAAGGCTGGAGAGAATGTGGAGAAAGATGAACTCTCGTACACTGTCAGTGGGAAGGTAAACTAGTAGAGTCATTATGAAAAACAGTATGGAAGTTCCTCAAGACACTAGAAACAAAACTACCATATGGCTTAGCACCCCAGTGATAAGTACACAGCTCAAGGAATTGAAATCATTACATCAAAGAGACATCTATACTTGCACATTTACTGCAGTACTATTCACAATAGCCAAGACATGGAATCAACCTAAGTAGTCATCAATGGATGAAGGAATAATATGGTATATATAAATAATGGGATATGATTCAGTCATAAAAATGAATAAAATTCTATTACTTCTAGAAAATTTGATGACTATAGGACATTCTGTTCAGTTAAATAAATCAGGAACAAAAAAGCAAATACCTCACTTTTTACTTATATGTGGAAGCTAAAGAAAAAGTTGATCTCAAGGATATAGAGAATAGAACAGTGGACACTACCCTGAGAAAGGCTTGGGGGAGGGATGGATAATGACAGGAGTGTCAATGGGTAAGTGTACAGCTGGATAAAAAGGACAACTTCTAATGTTCTGTGGCACAGTAAAATAAATACGGATGATAGGAAGTAATTGAATATTTCAAAATAGCTAGTAGAGAGAATGTTTTAATGTCCCCAACACAAATCCATGATAAATGAAATGAAAGAAATGCCTATTACCCCAATCTGCTCATTACCCATTGTGTTTGTGTACATATAAAATGTACATATGCCACATGTATATATAAATACAGACATATATATCATATTTTATCCCATAAATATATATAATTACTGTGTCAATTAAAAATAAAATAAAAATATTTTTCAAAGATGAAAAACTCATGGAATACAGTAATCATGGGCTCCAAAAAAAAAAACCCACTTAATATCTAGATCATCATAGGTAAGTTGATCAAGACTTTAGGAACAGAGAAATCATAGTAAAAGACTGAAGGTTGATTAAAAGATTGTTAACTTTTACAGTAAACAAATAATACAAAATTGAAAAGACAGAGAAAACATGAACAAGCATAATATGCATTCTAAAAGCATGTCATTTAAAATATTTTCCATCATCACTATTACTAACTGTGGAAGAATTTCTGTGAAATAATGCCTTTTTTTACAACACAGAAACATTTATTTTATATCGAGGAGGCTACAACATACAGTTGCACTATGCAAATTTTTCACAACCCACTCCAAGAAACATGATTCATTCTGTAATCTAATGACAGTATAATGGCCTTGGAGTTTCACTTCAGCTCGTATTCTATTAAATTCAAATAAAACCATATTAAATGATCTTATTAGAGTAACATATTAATGGCCAACATATTTATCAAATTATTTCTATATGCATATCTATCACCTTATCAATGAATGTGCAGTGAGAGATATCTTAGTGTTATCCTACACTTAAAATTTCAGTATAATTAGATTTAACTATTTAATAACTATTAATTAAATCATACATAGAGAAAATATGCCAGTATCCTAGTTCTGGATCTCGTACATTTCCTTTTCTTTGGTCAGTCTGATTATTTATCTGTCATCCATTTTATCTTTTTAACATTACATTTGTCCATATATGCCTGAATCTTGGGGGCAGCTCAGCCTAGGTAGATGCACTGAGAATATTAATTTGTCCCACACACTTAATTCCTTTCTCTGCATTTAATTTTGCTCCGAGAGTTTATTAGACAAGGATGGACACTAGGTCCAAACCTAGTGAATGAATGAATAACTAACTTGAATCAAGGAAAAACAAAGACTATAGTACTTGATGATAAACCTTGAATTAAATAATCAGATTCAGACAGACAGGTTGAAAAGTAAGTAAGAGAAATAGCTGATTGCTAAAGAAAGGAAAGACTTGAATACTTTCAGAGAAGCATAAAGAAATGAATCTTGAAGAAAATTTGTGCAGAGAGATTAAAAAAGAATATGTTTCCAAAGCTCAAATATCTATAAAAAGATATTTCTCATTTCCTGTTATTAATTGTCCATAAGATCATCAGCTGTATCCTCACAAGAATTCTCCTTTGCTTGAGAAAGCTTAGATGGACTTCTATTCTTTCTTTAAAAAAACAAAAAAACCTTTAGTTGGACAAGTAAAGCACCAGTCTAGATAGTGTGTAGTATAGTTTGAGTCTTACAAATGCCTTTGATGATTAGGATTACTACTCAGGACAGAAGGGAACAGGGGAAACAGATACACAAATCCAAGCCAAAGGCCTTAGAGTGTGTGAAGGTCAAGCCACAAAAAGTAAGATAAGTAAACAAGATTAGAGTTCATGGATAGGGATGAATATGAGAATGGAAGAATACAACAATGGTAACTGGGTAGAACAGACATCCGCTGATGGTAATGGCCGATGAGGTTGTTTAGGATAAACCATGAAGAATGGCAAGAAAGGAGAGAAATGACTTTTACATATCAATTAGACAGTATTAGCGGCCAACAGATGGGGGCATAAAATCAAGAGAGACCGCAACAGAATTTGGAGCCACTTTTGCCTTGAAGCCAATGCTAATGCTGATGACAACACAGTGACTAAAAGCCCAAGAGTGCAAGAAGCTAAGCAAATCTTTCAGCATTCTCATGAATCAAGAGGACAAAACAAAGAGTTCAAGGATCTCCAAGGAGGTGGGGTTATAACAACCTCCAGGATTTTCTTAGGAATCTAAAATATACACTAACACATGAGAAGCAGAAGACCCCTCAAAAGAACCAAAGCCCAGTTTTGAATCACCTCAATCTTTGCTAGCATCAGATAATCATCTCCCTAACTTGATTGCTCCCAATAGTAAAAGTAAATCCTCTCTGGAGAAACATCATCTAGAACTTAAAGCACAATTGCCCACCCTTAAACAAAAATAACCAGGCAAAACGGAAAACTCTAAGATTTGAATAAAATAGGAAACAATAAATAAAAAGAAAATAAAAACACATATATAGATGTTGGAGTTTTAGATACAAAGTTATAAATCACCATGATTAATTAATATTGTCAAGCAATTTACTAGCAAGGTAGAGAATTCCACAAGATACATGGAAATTGTGAAACTGCATGAAAATTCTAGAATAAAAATAAAATTATTGCTGATTCCATGATTCCAAGATGGCAACTATGGGAGGAAGCAGAAAGTGTGCTTCCTAAAGTAAAATCTTGGAGAGACACTGGAGAGACACCTCACAGGGAAAACTACCGAGAAGAGGCAAAACTCTGACTTCTCCACACCCCCAGCCCGTGCATAACATCCCCACTCCATGTTAAACAGAGAAACCAGGGCTCCCGTGCTGCCAGACGCCAGCTCCTACCAGCTCAAGAGACACAGACCACCAGGTGAGCATGCGGTACTCCCACAAACAACCCTGGGCCAGATCAGCATAGCCCCCTGGACAGACTGACCCTCACCCAGGGAAAAAACCAAACTGAATAATAAACAACAACAACAACAAAAAGACACACAGCAAAGAGGGCGGGGCACCCTGAGTACCAAAGAGGAAGGGAGGGGCAATCCCTCACGGAACTGTAAATAAACAAGACGGCCAGAGAAGGCAGGAGTGGTGGCACACACCCAGCAACCTTGTAGAGGGAAAGCTTGTAACAGTGGCAGTCGCACCCAGGAGAACTCTAAATAAACAAAGTCTGAGGGGCTAGGTGAGTGTTAAGCTCATTCCTGAGATCTGCAATCCATAAAGCCTCCAGCAACAGCTGGCTGACAGTAGTGGGCAGGTGAGCCACAGCCTCAGATAGACATTCATTCACAAAGCTGTCTCCAGACTCCCCTTTTTTTTTTCTTTTTCTCTTCCTTTGATGAGACAATGACTGAACTATAACTGCATGCTGAAGACTTAATAAAACTGTACTGCATTTGAACTTGGAACATTTTGTTGTGTTTTTTGTTGTTTATTTGTTTTTGTTTGGTTTTTTTCCCCTTTGATGAGACAACGACAGAACTACTTCTGAGACACCATCTCCAGGATTGGAGGCTGAGGGACTAACACCAAAATTATTAAGACTGAAACTTTATTGCATTTGAACTTCGGGAGTTTTTGTATCCTCTCGCTGTCTCACTAATGAATGTTTAGCTTACTGTTGATTAGTATACTGTCTCTCCCTGTTTATTTCTTTGACAATGGATTTTTTGTTGTTTTTTTTTTACTTGTTTGTTTGTTTTTCCCTTTTTCTTTAACTTCTTTGCTTTCCCTCTCCTCTCCTCTCACCCTTCCAATCTAGATATCACCATTGTTATTATTACAAGGTAGAAAATACTTAATTGCACATAGTACAAAGACAGTAACAATAGCAAGGGCAATGATGGGAGGATGGAAAAAAGAGGGAAACCAGTTTCCCCCCAGCAATAAATTAGAACAGCAACCAGAGGGAAATGAAGAAAACAGACACTCAGATCCAGACTTCAACAAAACGAAGATAAACTATGCCGAAGAACCCAATGAAGCCAACACGAACACTCTGAAAGAAGAAATCCTGCAAGTACTCAATGAGAATTTTATAGAGATGATACTGGATATGGTCAACCAAAATGTTCAGGAGACAAGAAACTCCAAGACAACAAAAATAGAGAATTTGAGAAAGCACAAGAAGAAATAAGTGAAACCATAGAAGCACTGTATAAACACCAAAGTGAAACAAAGAACATGATTAATAAAGAGATAAATGAACTCAGGACAAAAATACACAGTATTAAAGAGGAAGCGACTCAGGATATGAAAACCTCAGAAAAAAGAAGGAAACAGAAGTTCAAAACAAAACGGAAGGCCAATCCAGCAGAATAGAACAAAGAGAAGACAGAATCTCAGAACTTGAAGATGAAATGGTAATTAAAGGAAAAACTGAAGAACTATTAATTAAACAACTCAAGACCTGTGAAAAGAAAATGCAAGAACTCACTGACTCCATCAAAAGACCAAACCTGAGACTCATGGGCATTGAAGAAGGAGAAGAGGTGCAAGCAAAGGGAATACGTAACCTATTCAACAAAATAATAACAGAAAATTTCCCAAATCTAGAGAAAGATATTCCCATACAGGTGCAAGAGGCCTCCAGAACACCAAACAGACCTAACCAAAATAGAACTACCTCACAGCACATTATCATTAAAACAACAAGTTCAGAAACTAGGGAAAGAATATTGAAGGCTATAAGAGAGAAAAAACAAATAACATACAAAGGTAAACCCATCAAAATTGCAGCAGACTTCTCAACAGAAACATTAAAAGCAAGAAGAGCTTAGGGTGAGGTCTTCTGGGCACTGAATGAAAAAAACTTCAACCCTAGGATACTTTACCCAGAAAAACTATCATTCAAAATAGATGGAGCAATAAAAGTCCTCCATGATAAGCAGAAACTAAAACAATGTGTGACCACAAAGCCACCACTACAAAAGATTCTTCAAGGGATTCCATACACAGAAAGTAAAACCCAACATAACCATGAAAGGGCAGGCAGTACCAAACTACAGGAAAAGAAAAAGCAAGAAAGTAGAGAGTAACATCGATTTAAGTACGCACAATCAAACCCTCAAACAACTAAGACAACTAAATGACAGGAATCACCACATACCTATCAGTACTAACACTTAATGTGAATGGACTCAATTCTCCCTTCAAAAGGCACCGTTTGATGAACTGGATTAAAAAGGAAGATCCAACAATTTGTTGTTTACAGGCGATCCATCTCACCAACAGAAATAAGCATAGGCTTAGGATGAAAGACTGGAAGAAGATTTACCAAGCCAATGGCCCCTGAAAACAAGCAGGAGTAGTAATACTTATCTCTGACAAAGTAGACTTCAAACCTACATTGATCAAATGAGATAAAGAAGGACATTCCATACTAATAGGAGGGGAAATAGACCAAAAGGAAATAATAATTATCAACCTATATGCACCCAATGTCAATGCACCCAATTTCATCAAATATACCCTGAAGGACCTAAAAGCATATATTAACTCCAACACAGTGGTCGTGGGAGACTTTAACACCCCATTATCATCAATAGATAGGTCATCCAAACAAAAAAATCAATAAAGAAATCCTATATCTAAAATATACCATAGATCAAATGGACTTAGTTGATGTCTATAGAACATTTCATCCAACTTCTATACAATATGCATTCTTCTCAGCAGCCCATGGAACCTTCTCCAAAATAGATCATATCCTAGGGCACAAAGCAAGCCTCAGCAAATATAAGAAAATAGAAATCATACCATGCATTCTATCTCATCACAATGCAATAAAACTAGAACTCAACAACAAAAGTAAAGACAAAAAACATTCAAACAGCTGGAAACTGAATAACTCATTGCTTAATGAACAATGGGTCATTGATGAAATAAAAGAGGGAACTAAAAAGTTCCTGGAAGTCAATGAAAATGAAAACACAACCTACCGGAACCTATGGGACACAGCAAAGGCAGTCCTGAGAGGAAAGTTTATAGCCATGACTGCATATATTAAAAAGACTGAAAGATCTCAAATCAATGACCTAATGATACACCTCAAACTCCTAGAAAAACAACAACAAGCAAATCCCAAAACAAATAGAAGGAGAGAAATAATAAAAATGAGAGCTGAAATCATTGAAATAGAAACAAAAAAAAACCATACAAAGAATTAATGAAACAAAAAGTTGGTTCTTTGAAAAAATAAACAAGATCAACAGACCCCTGGCAAACTTGACTAAAATGAGGAGAGAAAAAAACCAAATTAGTAAAATCAGGAATGCACAAGGGGATATAACAACAAACACCATGGAAGTCCTGGAAATCATCAGAGACTACTTTGAGAACCTATATTCAAATAAATTTGAAAATCTTAAAGAAATGAACAGATTTCTAGATACTTATGATCATCCAAAATTGAACCAAGAGGACATTAATCACCTGAATAGATCTATAACACAAAATGAAATTGAAGCAGCAATCAAGAGTCTCCCCAAAAAGAAAAGTCCAGGACCTGATGGATTCTCTGCTGAATTCTATCAGACCTTTAAAGAAGAACTGATACCAACTCTCCTTAAACTGTTCCATGAAATAGAAAGGGAAAGAAAACTGCTTAACACATTTTATGAAGCCAGTATTACACGTATCCCAAAACCAGGCAAAGACACCTCCAAAAAGGAAAACTATAGGACAATCTCCTTAATGAACATTGATGCAAAAATCCTCAACAAAATAATAGCAAACCGAATTCAGCAACACATCAAAAGGATCATTCACCATGACCAAGTAGGCTTCATCCCAGGAATGCAGGTATAGTTCAACATATGAAAATCAATAAATGTAATAAACTACAATAACAGAAGCAAAGACAAAAACCACTTAATCATCTCAATAGATGCTTTTAGAAAAAGCCTTTGATAAGATCCAATACCATTTCATGATAAAAGCTCTAAGAAAACTAGGAATAGAAGGAAAGTACCTCAACATTATAAAAGCTATATATGACAAACCTACAGCCAGCATTATACTTAAAGGTGAAAAACTGAAACCATTCCCTCTAAAATCAGGAATGAGACAAGGATGCCCACTATCTCCACTCCTATTCAACATAGTACTGGAATTCCTAGCTAGAGCAATTAGGCAAGAAGAAGGAATAAAAAGATTACAAACAGGTAAAGAAACTGTCAAAATATCCCTATTTGCAGACAATATGATTCTATACCTTAAAGACCCAAAAAAACTCTACTCAAAAGCTCCTAGACACCATCAATAGCTATAGCAAGGTAGCAGGATATAAATTCAACATAGAAAAATCATTAGCATTTCTATACACTAATAGCGAACAAACTGAGAAAGAATATATGTAAATAATCCCATTTACAATAACCTCAAAAAAAATCAAATACCTAGGTGTAAACTTAACAAAGAATGTGAACAACCTCTACAAGGAAAACTATAAACTTCTGAAGAAAGAGATTGAGGAAGACTATAGAAAGTGGAGAGATCTCCCATGCTCATGGATTGGGAGAATCAACATAGTAAAAATGTCTATACTCCCAAAAGCAATCTGCATGTTTATTGCAGTTCCCATCAAAATTCCAATGACATTCATCAAAGAGATTGAAAAATCTACCACTAAATTTATATGGAAACACAAGAGGCCACGAATAGCCAAGGCAATACTCAGTAAAAAGAACGATGCTGGCAGTATCACAATTCCCAACTTTAAACTATATTACAAAGCAATAGCAATAAAAACAGCATGGTACTGGCACAAAAACATACATGAGGACCAGTGGAACAGAATAGAGGACCCGGATATGAAGCCACACAACTATAACCAACTTATCTTTGACAAAGGTGCTAAAAATATACGATGGAGAAAAGACAGCCTCTTCAACAAAAACTGCTGGGAAAACTGGTTATTAGTCTGCAAAAAACTGAAACTAAATCTATGTTTACCACCCTATACCAATATTAACTCAAAATGGATCAAGGACCTTAATATCAGACCCCAAACTCTAAAGCTGGTACAGGAAAGAGTAGGAAATACTTTGGAATTAATAGGTATAGGCAAGAACTTTCTCAATGAAACCCCAGCAGCTCAGCAACTAAGAGATACCATAGATAAATGGGACTTCATAAAAACTAAAAAGCTTCTGCTTAACAAAAGAAATGGTCTCTAAACTGAAGAGACCACCCACAGAGTGGGAGAAAATATTTGCCAGCTACACATCAGACAAAGGACTGATAACTCAAATATACAGGGAACTCAAACAACTAAATTGCCCCCAAATTAATGAACCAATAAAGAAATGGGCAAGTGAACTAAACAGAACTTTCTCAAAAGAAGAAATTCAAATGGCCAAAAAATGAAAAAATGCTCACCATCCCTAGCAATAAAGGAAAGGCAAATTAAAACCACACTAAGATTCCACCTCACCCCTGTTAGAATAGCCATCATTAGCAACACCACTAACAACAGGTGTTGGCGAGGATGCAGGGAAAAGGAACCCTCTTACACTGCTGGTGAAAATGTAAACTAGTACAACCACTCTGGAAAAAAATTTGGAGGCTACTTGAAAATCTAAACATTGATCTACTATATGATCCAGCAATTCCACTCTTGTGGTTATACCCATAAGAATGTGACACAGGTTTCTCCAGAGGCACCTGCACACCCATGTTTATTGCAGCACTATTCACAATAGCCAAGTTATGGAAACAGCCAAGATGCCCCACTACTGATGAATGGATTAAGAAAATGTGGTATCTATACACAATGGATTTTTGTGCAGCCATGAAGAAGATTGAAATGTTATCATTCGCAGGTAAATGGATGGAACTGGAGAACATCATTCTGAGTGAGGTTAGCCTGGCCCAAAAGACCAAAAATCGTATGTTCTCCCTCATATGTGGACATTAGTTCAAGGGCAAACACAACAAGGGGATTGGACTTTGATCACATGATAAAGCGAGAACACACAAGGAAGGTATGAGGATAGGTAAGACACCTAAAAAGCTAGATAGCATTTGTGGCCTTCAACACAGAGAAACTAAAGCTGATACTTTAAAGCAACTGAGGCTAATAGGAGAAGGGGACCAGGAAGTAGAGAAAAGGTTAGTTCAAGAAGAATTAACTTAGAAGGTAACACACATGTACAGGAAATCAATGCGAGTCAACTCCCTGTATAGCTATCCTTATCTCAACTAGCAAGAACCCTTTGTCCTTCCTATTATTGCTCATACTCTCTCTTCAACAAAGCTAGAGATAAGGACAAAATAGTTTCTGCCTGGTAGCGAGGGGTTTGGGGGGTAAGGGACGGAGCAGGGAGGGTAGGTGCATAGGGGAAGGGGGGAGAAATAACCCAAACGTTATATGCACATATGAATAAAAGAAAACATAAAATAAAATAATTAAATTTAAAAACAATTGATGGGATTAAAACAGAAATAGGTGAAGAAAGTATTTGAGTGAGATAATATGGCATAAGACAATATCCAGTCAATAGCAAGAAGAAAAAAGACATAAGGGCTAGAATATAAAAGTTTAATATTCATGTAACTGGAATTTCAGAATAAGATAGTGAGAGAATAGGCAAAAACATATTTCCAAATGTAATGTTCAAGAATTTTTTAAAAAAATTTAAGATATCAAATTATAAACTCAAGAAGCAATACAAACTCTATTCAGAATTTTAAAAAACAAATCAAACTATCTTATTAAAACTACTACAAACCACACATAAGGAACAAAATCTTAAAGGCAGGCAAGAGAAACTTTATCACTTTAAACAAAACAAGAAAAAGTCATACAATATAGCCTTTTAATAGAAATAATGGAAGCTAGAAGGTTATGGATAATGTCTTGAAAGCAATGTGGGGGGTCACCACTAAAAGAAGAAAGAGAATATAATAATGATATATATCAAAAGTGAAAATTAAATAATAAAAATTAATTAATTCAAACGAAAGAGAGGAAAATGAGCAGAAGACGTGAAAGAAATAGAAAAAAATAAGATCATAAACTTTTTTAGCCCAAATATATCAATAATTACATTAAATGTAAGTAAATACAAAATTAAGATGATTGTTAGACCTGCAAACATGAACTATATGCTGCTTATAACAGACATGCTGCTGATTGTAAGAAACACAATAAATTAAATTTAAGAATATGGAAAGTTGAAAGTACAAGTGAGAGAAATATTGGAAATGGAAGACACTAACCAAAATAAACCTAGTATGTCTATATTAATACTAGAAAAATTTAGATATTGAAGAAGGAAAAAAAATTAGGAAAAAAGGACATTTCACAATGATGAAAAGGTCAATCCACAGTTTAGTAGTTACAAGTTCTAAATTTGTATGTATCTAATGATATAGCCACAAATATACATATACATACAGCAAACAGACGAGAGAAATGTAAAGGAATAGATATGTCCATTTGTGAGAGAGAATGGAAATCTTCAGAGGCTTTTATGGATCACATTTAGAAGTAATATACACCACTTCCACCCACATTCCATTAGTGTTAAGGTGTCCAAGCAGTAGTGATTCTCAGACTACAGGATTCAGATATCAATCAAGAGATGAAATAATTTGAGGAGAAACAGGACTCAGTGCTAGAGAAAGTGGGCAGCTGAATCCCACTGGGGTAATGATGATCTCTAGCCTCTCACTATCATTCAAGATTGGATTTCCTATTCTGAGGAAGAAGAAACAATGAGGGAAATAGGATATCCTGGTACCACAGCCACTGAGCAGACTAGTCACATACAGTGGAAGTTAAGCAGGAAACTACAATCCAGGACCTTAGACAATAAGAAAACACTGGAGTTTCTCTTTTGGCGCCCTATTTGTAAGTGTACAGACTCTAAATCTGACCAGACTATGATGGCCAGTGATGAGCATGCAAAACACACATAATTATAGACCATGGATGAAATAGGAAAGCAGGTACTGATAAATGCAGTATTTCTTCTGAGATAAGTGCTACCTGGAAGACTTTCTCCCCACAACTCAAAATTCTTTTCTCCCAAGGTGGTTTCGTGTCACTGAACTCTTCCCCAACTCTTCCACTGTAGCTGAAGTCTTTTCTCGTCACCAACTTCATTCTTAATCTACGTAGGCTACAGAATTTGTTTTGAGGGTAGAAATATGGGGGGGAAAAGAGACCTTGGTAAACTCTATGCAGAATACAAAACCCAGAGTAAAACAAAAAGTGATTAGCTATGAGAATAAGATAGAAAGAGAAATCACAAGTGACGTCAGCATGATTGATTCATCAAAGCCTTAACCACACAAAAGTGACAAATATCTGAGATGTAAGTGCAGGCCATAAGCTCTAAGAATTTAGCAACCAGTAGTTTATTCTGGAACAATTATTAGGAAGGGAAAAAATGTGACAGTTGGCTGGACCTGTAAGCCTACGAATCAAAAATACTTTCACACAGCATTAAGAAATCTATGTTTATGTGACTTGACAAATTTTAAAATGCTATGTCAATCATATGAAATTTTGGATAGAATTTATTCTTGTGGGTAGGGAATTGAAGTTCAAGCTGAACTTTCATGGGAAGAAATTGGCTGGAATTCTTTACCTTGGAGCCAAAAGAGGAATGAACTTCAGATATGCTGATCACTAACGTATCTGTCGAAAACATGAATCTAATGAATTTTAGCCTATTTTTATATGTAAAAGGCCCATACAAGAGTTAGCTTAAGTAAAAAGGGTAAATTAAAGAGCTTATGTTTTGCAATCTTTACATCTCCTTGTATATCTCACTACCTTTCTCCTCTGTACGTGCCACCCTCAATACATCAACCCCAAACTGAGCTCCATAAAGGCCTGTATTCCCTCAAAATGCCCTATCTTCCTCATTTCTTAGCTCCACTTTACAGACAAAAAAGGAGGCTTGTAGTGGTTAAATGACTAGCTCAAGATAATACAAATTTTAAAATGGTAGGATCATCTAGGTTACTCTGACTTCTTTCCCTTATTCTCTTTAACAAATAAGAACAGACAGAATGCTGTGTGCAAAACATCTAGCTATTACATAGAGCCTCCTAACTTTCTCACATGCATTCTTCACTTAATCCCCACGATAACGCTCTAAGACAGAT
Source organism: Castor canadensis (assembly GCF_047511655.1). Classification (NCBI taxonomy): domain Eukaryota; kingdom Metazoa; phylum Chordata; class Mammalia; order Rodentia; family Castoridae; genus Castor; species Castor canadensis. The sequence continues at coordinate 100,284,289 of NC_133392.1, read as the reverse complement.
GTGTTATTAACTCCATTTTACAGATAAAGTAATTAAGGTTCAGACTGCAAATACTTTGTTTTAGGTCACTGGATTTAAGTGTCATGATGAGTCTTGAATCTAGGATCTCTAATGAAAAATTCAAAAGAACTTCCCATTAATCAATGCCAAGGATGCAAAGAAGATAACATATTGTTCCCATCTTCATAAATTTGATCTAGTTAAAAAAACCCAAGACAGACTAAACAACATAAAGTAGTATAGGCATCATCAAAACACAGTGCCATCAGGCGTTGGTGGCTTACGCCAGTAATCTGAGCTACTCAGGAGACAGAGATCAGGAGGATTGAGGTTTGAAGCCAGCAGAGGCAAATAGTTGGCAAGACCCTATCTCAAAAAAACCCATCACAAAAGAAGGGTTGGTGGAGATGTAAGCCCTGAGTTCAAACCCCAGTACTGCAAACACACACACACACACAGTGCCAACTAAGTTATTACACAAGGATTAAGTGCCATGGATTCAGAGAAGAGAAGGATCACTGGTAACCGAGGGATCATGGAGTGTTTCATGAAAGGCACAAACATTAAAATGGCCTTAAAATATTAGAAGGATTTAGACAGAAAAGGAGGGAAGGCTATTCTTGCATAATGGATGATATGAATAGTAACAAGGAGGTAGAAATAAATACACATGACATGTTTGAGAAACACTAAATAGTGTATAACATTGTACTCATAGTACAACAATAATAAATAAATAGGTAAAAAGAAAAAAATAGTTACCACTCATTGTAGGGGAATGTGGCTTAGTGATTAAAAGTGGGGCCACTGAAGACATATTCCCTGGGCTTGAAACATTTTTTTGTCCCTTATTAACTTTTAACATGGTAAACTGATTAGCTTCTCTACACCTCCATTTTGCCATCTATAAATCTGGGATACTATTACCTATTTCAGAGGATTGTTATATGATTGAATGAGCTTACAAACACTAAGAAAGTCAAGTTAATTAAACACAGTTTTTCAGACAGTGTAAATATACTCCACTCCAGGCATTGTAGTAAGCACATTATATTATTTCATTTAATCTTCATCATTTTATCAAACACATACTATTATCCCCATGTTACTGGTGAAAAAATTAGAACTAAGAGAGTAAAATTTCTTAAGACCACACAGCTGCTCATTTGAAAAGCTAAATTCCAACACAACTACAAAGCCTGTGCTCTTAACTACTACACTATGCTCTCTGAGTAGAGACACCAGTAGGAAAATAAAGAAAAATAGGTGAGGTCAAATTACGGAGGGCCTTGAAACCACCAGGCTAAGCATCAGAATATACGCTACAGACAGTGAGGAGCCAATGAAGGTTTCTGGGCAGTGATGTGTCTTAGATTTATCTGACCACAGAAGTCTAGGTGGATTCAAGAGCTCTGGGCCAAAGGAGTATCAAGTAGACACAAACATTTCCCAAATGAACTTGCAAAACTAGGCCAGTTTTTTTTTTGTACTTTAAATTTACTCTTAAAGACTCATCCATCTCTATGGCTCCATTTAGTCTCACAACCATAATAAATAATAGTTTCAACACCAAATAACCAAGGAAAAGTTGAGACTTCTGTTGGACAATTCTTAAGTCCATTTAGGTCAAAATGTAGTGTAACATTATACTGTCTAAATGTATAAGTTACAAATATCCATGTATATCCACATTCTTTTTCAATCTACAACTAAAAGGAATTTAACAGTCTGAACTAGCATATGAATCATATGTATTCCTCTACATTTAATAGCCCTATTCATCCCCCATTTGCAATGCCCAGCTATAAGGCAAACCGCACAACTATGGCTGCTACTACTATAAATTCATGATCTTCACCCTCAGCCAGGCCTGGAAAATTGCCAGGCAATATTTCTAGGCAGCTCTAGTCAGGTATCTCTCCTATTCCCTTCAGTGGATACTCCAAATGTTTCACCAATTCTTCCCCTTCTGCTACCATCAACATCTCCTATTCCACCCACAGCTGCTCACAGATTACTTCTGTGGTTTGCTAGCAAAATAAATTTAAATTCCATCATGAAGGAATTTCTCAGCTCCTCACTTGCCACCATCATGAATTTATCTCTAAACCTACTTATTTTTGGATCAGTAAAAAGGTACCTTTCCCTATGTCTGCAGTTAATCTTTTCATCTGTATTCTAGATTCCCTCCTGATTTATATTACTCCCCCAACAATTCCTCTCATTCCTAAATGTTCAATCTTCCCTCTCACTGGCTCTGTCCATTTAGCATATTCCCTTAAAGAACTCTACCATTTAAAATCCTCTTTTAAGGACCAGGGATATACTTCCATTATTACATCCCTAGTATACAGGGATATAGGATATACAGACATATTTTTATATGCCTAATATTTGTGAGACCCTGGATTTGATCCCCAGAACTTGTAATTCACAATCTACCTTCTTCTCTTTTCCCTTTCATGACATACTCATCATCAGTTTATACATGGTCCACTTTTAATTGTGCAGACTGCTTGCTGTCTGCCCTTTCCTGCCCTTCCTTACTCTTTACCTGACAGGTTCTATTCTAAAGAGTACTTCCTTAGTGAATCTCAAGACTTGAATTCCTGCCTCAGACTCAGTTTCTGGGAAACCTGACCAAAGACACTAAGAATGATAGAACAGAAAGATAAAAAAAGAACCTGAAATACTGGTGGAAATATGGAATTACCTCACTAGTCCCATACTATTTGACTCTGAGCCACCTGTTAGGTAAGAAAAATAACTTCTTGTTTGGTTAATACCCTGTAGATGCATTCCTTGGACTTGTACTTGAATACAGTCCCAAAATCCCAAACCCATCTTCTCCACTCCATATCATTCTTCTAAATTCCAGGCATAGACATGTAAGTATTTCAGTAAAATCTCCAATTAGTACTTGAAATCCACCTCTCCCCAAACTGAATTCATAAATGTTCTTCCAAAATCACACTTCATTCTACATTTTTTTTTGCCCCTATAGGGATTGATCCCAGGGACTTACACATACTAGACAAGCACTCTGCTACTTCAGCTATGTCCCCAGTCCTTTTGGTTTTTAGTTTTGCTTCTGAGACAGGGTCTCTCTTCCATTTTTGCAGGGAACTTCTGCCAATTGAGCAGCTAGGATTGCAGGTGTGTGACTCTACTCCCTGCAATTTGCCTCTTATCTTGATCCTCTGCAATCTATTCCTTATCTATGCTTCCACCAGAGGGACTTCATTTTGGCAGGAGACAAAAAGGATTCTTTTCTCTTCCCATGAAGATTCTGCGTGGGAAAGTAGGATAAATTTGCAGTGATCATTTCCTGAAGACTAAGAGAGAAACAAAAAAAAAAGAAAGAAACTGAATTCTATATCTTATTTCATGAGATGATGATTAAGGATCTGAGCAAGGTAAGAGAATCCATAAACTAAAGTAATTCAGAAGAAGCAGAAACTTTGAGAGAGAAAGGTCTAGGAAAACAAATAATTCCTTCTCTTCTTCTTCTCTGCTCTTCAACCAAATACATAGGGAAACTAAGAGGGACATAGGACTTCCTACACCTGTAGTTTAAACTTAAATGAAAATCAAATTTCATTAAACTTTGAGACAGCCTGTCCATCTCTGATTGCTGTTACAACCTAAATCTGACAAGTAGCATTCTTCTACTTAAAATTATTCAATGATTTTCTACCACCATCAGGAAAAATGTCAAGCATCTTAGCCTAGCCCTATGATCCATCTGTAGTAAACCACAAAGTTTACTACACTACTGCTCTGGTCTGAAAGTTTGTACCCTTTCCCCCTTTCTCCAATTCATATGCTAAAACCTAATCTCCAATGTGGCAGATGATTAGGTCATGAGGGTTCTGCCCATAAGGAAGAAACTCTATAGAGCTACTTTGTCCCTTTCACTATGTTAATATTCAGTGAAAAGATAGCATTTATGAGTTGGGAAATGGATAGATCTGCTAGTACCTTGGTCTTGACTTCTCAGCTTCTAGAGTTGTGAGAAATTTTTGTCATTTATAAGTTTCACAGAAGTTTAGCAGCCAGAAGGGACTCTGAAAACTATACTACCAGGCTTACTTCAGCAGCACATATACTAACATTGGAATGATACAGAGATTAGTATGGCTCCTGCATAAGGGTATTTTTTAAAGAAAAACAAAAAACCTATGTTACCAAGGTCATATTGTCCCATCTTTCCATACTATTTTAGGTGCTGTTCTCCTTGGCTGGCACCACTATTTTGTTCTATCTTTCTTCTTCATTGATAAATTCTATTTATCCTAGTCAGAGCAGTTCAGGTCTTTTTTACCTTCTGAGTTTAAATGCGCTTCAATTGAACTTCAAAATCACTTCAGGTAAACTGCCAGAGCATTTCTAAAACTCTCTAGAGAAAAAAAGTACAACTTTATTCTTAGAATAACTCCATCTCACATATGGTAACTATCCCTCCCCAAAGTTAATTTAAATAATTTTTAACCCCATTTTCTAAGATCTTGCTTTTTTCAGACTCTTTATTAAGGTTTCTATGAGTATTTTTTTCAATTTGCTAAAAAAGAAATCCTATGAATTAAGTACTACTACTAAGAGGGAAAATGAAGTACATAGAGGTTTAGAGATACATCCAAAAACACATGAGTAAACAACTAAGTGTGTATTGGCAATCTACAACCAGATTAATAATAACAAACATTTGAAAATGCTTTGAAGTAAAAATAGCTATATGAGAATACCTTCAGGTAAGCCAAAAACTATATTATTCATTCATTCAAAAAATATTTGCTGAAAAATTACTAAATGTTAGATGATTTTCCAGGTGCTTGGAATGCAACAATGAGCCAAAAAGACACTGCTCTCATGAAGATTACATTCTAGTTTGTGGAGACAGACAAGAAATGGTTATAAAATTAGAGAGAGAGAGAGAGAGATTTTCACTAACTACTATAAAGGGTAAGGGATCTTAAACAGATAGAGCTGAGTGAGAGGTCTGCTTTTTCTGAGGTGATCAAGGAAGGCCTTTCTGATAAAGTATTTTTGAGTAGGGACCTGAGTGAGATGAAGGAGTTTTAGATATTCATATGCACTAAATACCTAGTGTTACAGGTATTAACAAATGAGGGAATAACAAATGAAGGGCTCTGAGCTTTCTGGGTGGGTGGGTGGGTGGATGGGGGCACAGAGACTAAATGGCAATTTAGCTGTAGTGCTGTGAGTAAGGAGAGAGGGTTCATGCAGTATGCTCTGCATTTCTCCAAAAAAGCATCTTTGCTCTTTAAAACAAATTTCCAAAATAAAGTGATTACGCCCCCATCTTTCCCTGATTTCTTTTTTTTTTTTGCAAGTATGTTGCCTAATAGCCTTGATTTCTTTGTATGTTGTTTTCTTGTAAGTGTGTTGCCTAATTTCCTTTAGGTCTACAATGACTTTACTTAGTCTCAGGCATGCAGAGGAGATGTGATATTCACATCTCAATTGAAGTCTTGCATGTCTTTACTGAAGATTACATACTTGCATTTATTTAAAGCAAATATAAGGTAATTGGTGAAGAAAAGGAAGAAAGAAAAAAATGAGGAAAAGTTCATCATGCATGAAATATCTGAAAAGTTAAATAGACATGTTAGTCTACTGAAGAGGAAAAGCTAAAATTAATTAAAAGTAAAAATAATGCACTAAAATAAAAGCCAAGTAAATACCAATTTTGAAGGTCCCAAATCTACCACTCAAAACAGCCCAATATCAACTGAAATGGACGTCCAGTCCAAATATATAGGAAAAAGTGTGTGCATACAAATAACATTTAGTCTAAAGCTGAGTGCTCATTTGCCAAGCAGACAGGCCATTAAAAACCTGTGGTTTTTGGTGTTCTCAACTGAACTTGAATTTTCAGATGCATAAATTAGTTTACCTCCTTGGAAAGACATGATTTCCTGTTTTCAAGAGAAATACAGGCTTCTAAAAGCTTATTTAAAAGGTTCAAAAGGCTACTTGGGCATCAAATAACTATTAAAAACAATATTTTGACTATTTAAGTGTAAACGAATCAGAAACATATGGATTAAATTTCCCTTAAATTGCACATGCTCCAAATTTAAGAGTAAAAGCATGGGTAAACCTGTTTTGGATTTCAGTGAGCCCAAAACATTTGAAAAATCATCTGAGATGTTCAATGAACTCAAAAGTACAGCTGGATTCACCCACCCCTAATTCATCTATCCTATGCTTCTGCTCTCAATATAAATAAGAGTGTAAGTACACAAATAGCTTCAAGATAAAATGTCTAGACCTACATTTAGAGGGGATGGAAAAAAAAAAGAGTGAAGAACAAATTTTGAAAATCTTTTTTAAACTGGTGTTTAAATAGACTTTCTATTTTAAAGAACATCTAAACTGTTCTTTGGACTCTATATAATTTTCTCTTGAGTCTTTTTCAAATTAATGAATAAACTTATAACATTCTATGATAAAGTAAGGTAACTTTTTGAGCTTCTGCTATGTTTCAGGCACTTTCAGTCATTATTTCCTCATTCCGTCTCAACAAAACCTAGCCCCAGGTCTCCAATATGCACAGAGAAGATAAGACATTTGTATTTTACTGACTTTATTCTCTTCACTATGAATTGTCAGCCAGTTTACAATAAGCTGCCTGAATGTAATAGATGAAATAAAAAATATTAAATTTTTCTTATCAAATTAAACTCATTAAGAATTAAAGTTTTGGGCTTCTAGTAGAACTAGATAGAACTGAGAGAAAACATAAAAAGGAGTTAAGAGCACATGCTTTGGGATAGTAAATTACTCTTTTGTACATGCCTTTCATATTAATACTAATATGATTTTCATATTACACCTTGAGGAAATAACACTTAATTCATAAGATCATTATGAATAAAAAATGAGTTGTATGTAATATTCCTGAAAGTAAGTGCCTGACTGAGGTGAGCACCTTGTGGGATGCCATGCTGGCTATGAGGAGACTGAGACTGTTCCCTCATATGTTAGGTCAGAAGTCACCTGTGCCAAACAGCAGGGCCTGCCATGATCCATCTCTTGCTGACAAAGGTACAGCACCACCTTGCAGAAGCTTCCCTTTCTCATCAAAATCCAGCTGGCTCCTCTACCACCAGCTAAGGGAGGTTCTGGCCTCCAGGCACCCATAGATCTTTCTCACGTACATCTTAACTTCTTCATTCTGCTCACTACTCACTGAATGGAGAAGCGAGTACAGCCTGATAGACAAGCGTATTCATGGTAGCTCAAATAATAATTATTCATGATTCTGAAAAAAAGACTAGAGAACATTGACAGACCCTCCCTCCTCATGCTTTCTTATCTGACTCCATGCCTCTGCCTCCCTATGACTGCCAACTTTTGCTCAAAGAAGGAGATGGAAATGGGATGGTTGTGAAGAGTTCTCCGTACTATACAATTACATACAGGAAAATGACCACAGGACATTGTCTTTGACTAATTCCCTTCCCTGTATACCTTTTCTTGAGAAAAGGTCTGATTCCCCAGAATGGCAGACCATCAGATTCTCAAATTCATTGTCTTTCTGTGCAGGTTTTTTTCTTTTCTTTCTTTCTTTCTTTGGTGGTATTGGGGTTTAAACTGAAGGCTTTGAGCTTGCTAGGCAAGCACTCTACCACTTGAGCTATGCTTCTGTACAGTTTTTAAACTTCTAAGTTATAGCCAACCTTATCAGATTTGCTGGTTAATCAACTTTCCATTGCCTATCAAAAGTGAAAACCTGACCAGAAGAGGTGTTCTGACCAGCAGGGATCTGTGGGTTACTTACTTCCATGAGGCTTTAATGGGCTACATTAACTCAAGCACTCTGACAAATCCATACATAAGATAATTGGTTATAAATGCCTAGGAAGAGGCCACATGTGGAGCCAAGGTGTTGAATGATGCATACTCACCACAGGTAAGAATTTAAATAGGCAACCTAGTGGTTTGAGAGCCATCTAATTATCACTAGGTTGTTCCTTGGTTATGTGGCTCTTTGTTTTAAGTTTGGAAGATCAGGAACTAGCTTCAAATCACAGCTTAAGAAGGTGAAAGTGACTGGTTCTTAACAGAGAGCCCATCCTTAAGCTGTGTGCTCTCTAGGAGAAGGACAAAGGAGAAAAATAGGCCCCTATGCCCTTCCTGCAGTTTCAGTGGTGTTCAGTTTTAATTCATCTGTGAAAGACCTATTTAAAGCTAGCAAAATAGAATTCTAGGTAATAATTAAGCTCCCATACTCCATTACCCATACTGTAATCACTGAGGCCAATCCAGGACAAGGCTGAAGGGTGGTTGTGTCACCATGGGAAAAGAAAAATCATTATTGAAGCTACTGGCCGTGTAATAAAAGGTAACTGAATGAAGATATAGCTCAAAGTGGTACCAGAAATCAGAGCATCTCAGGTACCATGCAATTGTTAGTACCAGTGCTAACTGAGCATTGAAGAGGGGAATCTGAGCAGGAATTTAGACTGGGTGTCCTAGTATATTATTACAGTGATCCAAGGAATTTTGTCCATATCTGAGAGCTCTACAACCAGTGAAGGTGGTGCCTGCTTCTAGGTAAAGAGTTCTAGTCCTCAGGCAGGACAAATGAGCTATCAGGACCTTGCAAGAATCTGAGTTCAGGGAGGACGTTAGTTCTCTGGGTACCTGAGAGGTAATGAAATAGGCTGCCATCTGAAAGGTCTTCCAACTCGTCTTTTTCACATATTTCCCCATCTTATCCATAGCCACAACATCCCACTTAGTTGCTGAAGTCAGAAACATAGATATCATACATGCTACTTTCCTCTCCCATACCTCTCCATATCCAAATCAAATACAAATACTTTGTCTCACATTGCTTAATATCCTTTGCATTTCTTGCTTCTTTTCAATCCCCACTGTTTTCTCCTTAGTTCAGGATACCATCACCATCCTACATCTGGATTATAACAGCAGCTTCCTAATTGTTCTCCCTCTCTTCCTACCAATCCCCTTTTCTTATCACTATTTTCCTACAGTCTATGCTCTAGTCCTACCAATTATTTAAAGCTCCCTAAATGTGTCATGCTGCCTCTTTCTTCTGGCTTGCACATCCTTAGGTGACTTACTTCATCACCCCCTCAAAGAGGGTTTCCAACCCCTCAAGACTAGTGTTGGTACCCCAACAGTCTGCTACCATACACCCCATGATAAGAACTATGAATAGCATTGCACCTGCTTCTTTACTTTCCTTTGCCTTTTTGATCAACCTATTACTCCCAGATCTTAGCACACTGCCTGTACCAAAGTAGACAATCAATAAATGTTTGATTAATGGATGGAGTCTGTGACGTGAAAGCTATTCTTCTGATATAAGAGATTCTGAATCTGAATAATATTTTTAAAGAAAATATTTAGGGAGCATAGTGGATTTCAGGAGTTGCAATGGTGCCTCCAGTTTCTAAATCTGAAGAGTGTGACTATCCCTGGTGGTATGATCTGAATGTTTGTGTCCCCCTGAAGTTCATATGTTAACACCCTAACCCCCATCATGATGGTATTAGGAAGTGGAGCCTTTCCCTTTAATGAATGTGATTATCGCCCTTATAAATGAATCCTCAGAGAGTTTGCTGGCCCATTCCACCATGTGAGGACACAGTGGAAGGGATCATCCTAGAAAGGAGGAAGTGAGCCCTCACCAGATACCAAACCTACCATACCTTTGTCATGGGCTTGCCAGCCTCCAGAATTGTGAGAAATAAATTTCTATTGTTTGTGGTATTTTGTTATGGCAACCCAAGTGAACTCAGACACTCAATGAGTGGATTAATCTATCAGGCTTGGTTTGGAGCATGATAGAGCACCAAGATGGGTACTTCAGAAACCCAGCAGTACATATGTGAAGAAGGCCAAGGAAAAAACAAAATAATACAAAAACAAAAGCCAGGAAGAAGTAACAATACCTCATCATCTAAACAGAGTTCCTTTACTGATTGTGGTAGCAAAAGGTTGTAATGATATTTGAAGTTGGACATTGCGTGTTAGAGATTCCTGTTTTCAGAGATTCCCGTTTTCAGGAAAATCCTCCAATTATCCATTAAAACACTGAATCTAGACCAATCTATGCTCCAATTCAATCATAATTTATCCTTACCTTCCTACCCCCACACATAAATCCTATATCCTACAAGACCTACTCTTGATAGCAAGTTTTTAAAAGGATAGTTTGATGGAATGAAAGCATACTTTTTCACACACTCCTTTTATATAAAAGCTAAATAAGTTGAAATAAAGCATATCTTACACAATAATGTGAGAACAAAACAAGGGTTCTTAGTACATAGAAATATTGTACCAAGCTTAGGACTGGTCAGAAAGTAAGATTTCCCAATTCTGTTTACATTTAGTAGTTAATCTAAATACTTTCTATTGATGTATTTGATGTTCTCTTAGGTATTAAGATTTGCCAAAACCTGGTAACCATGGTCAATCTACATGTGTCACCTGAAGACATGGCTACTATCCTATATGATTATGCTGGTTACTTACAACATAAAGACACCCACCAAAACAATGACTGGAAGCTGGAATCCAGCCTGCATCCTGCTCAACGGGCTTTCAGTCCTGACATGGGGTTTTTGTTGCAGTGGATAGGACACATTTTTTAACCTACACAAAGGTATTGTATAGGTAATTTAGGTCCTGTTCAAAAGGGTTAGGACTCAGAAATTGTCAAAGCACTCAGGAAGCCTATAAGACTAAACTTCTGAAATACATGCTCCAGAAATCCCACAGGTCTCATCAATCTGAGACTATACCATTCTACTCTTTAATCATCATAACTTTGAGCCTGAACTATTATCCTTAATCTACCCAACTCCTGTGCTTATGATAGAAACTGCCCGGTTTTAACCTATACAGAACAAAGAAAATAGCTATGCAAGTCTCTGAGATTAGAGAGTAAGCAAAGCCCAGCCTTTTGTTCATATCTTTGAGCTCACTTGTGTCTTTGGCTGGAGATACTGTAACTCAATTTTAGAGGACTGCATCCTTCCTTGGACACTGTCCCTTAAATATCAGCTGTCTGACTGACTTCCTGGATCTGGTTTTTGTCTCATGCCTCAGTCATGTTAACTGCACTCCTCTAGGAGGCTGAGCACCTTTTCCATTAGTGATGAATGTGATCCCAGGCCCAATACAGCCCGATATAGGGAAAGGTCCAATCTGACCCAAGTGATGAGACTGACAGCATGGTAATTCTTATGAGCCTAAAAATGCTAAATTTCACACACAAAAAAAATGTGTTTCTGTTTAAGTCTTATTCTATTGTCTTCCTCAAATATCTGCTGTAAATATCTTATCCAGTGAGACCAAAGTGATTCACAATATCATTGCCTTTATTAGCCACAAGAACAGTAACAATGTCATGTAGACTGGTGAAAACTATAGAGCTAATTTCTAAATGACAGCAATTACAAAACCCAGGCCTTATACTTGGAAATTGTCCCATAAACACTAGATCATTTTTTAGGACAGCTCTCAGTGGTGGGAGCACCTAAACCCTCCACTAATCTCCAATCTATTTTCTACCTCCATGAATTTGCCTAGCTTTGGTATTTCATAGAAGTGGAGTTCCACAATGTTTGTGCTTTTTCATATGGTTTATTTCACTTTCACTTAGTATGCTGCTTTAAAGATTCATCCATGTTGGATCATTAATCAGAACTTCATTCCTTTTAAGGCTAAATAATATTTCATTGTACATTTATACAAAAATTGTTTACCATTCATGTGCTGATGGACACCTGGTTGCTTTTACCTTTTGGCTACTATGACTAATACTACAATGAACATTGGTACATAAGTATCTGTTTGACTCCCTGCTTTCTTTTCTTTTGATTATATACCTAGGAGTAGAAATTATGCCATTCTAAGTCAAGCTTTTTGAGAAATCATCAAACTATTTTCCACAGCAGCTACCATTTACATACCTATCAGCAGGGTATACAGATCGCAATTTTTTCACATTCTTAACACTGATTTTTTTAATTACTGTTATAGGTATTCTTCTACGTATAATGGGGTACCTTTTGGTTTTGATATACATTTCCCTAATGATTAATGATGTTCAGCAACTTTACATGTGCCTATTCCATATTTGCATATGTTTAGAGAAATGCCTATTAAAATCTTCCCCACACAACACAATTGCTATGAATTTAGAATGTCTTCCCAAAGACCCATGTGTTAATGGCTTGTGGCCCAAAATAGCACTATTGAGAAGCAATAAAAACTGTAAGAGGTGGGGCTTAGTGGGAGGGTTCAAGTTATTAGAGGCTTGGCCTCTCAGAGATTACAGGACCCTGGCTCTTTTTCTTTCCCATCCTGACATGAAATGAATGTACTTCCACCACCATGCATTCCACCATGATGTACTGTCCCACTGTAGGCTCAAAGCAATGGGACTGATCGGTCATAGACCAAACCTCCAAAACTGCAAGTCAAAATAAACCCTCCCTGTTTATAAGCTTATTATTTCAGATATTTTGTTAGGGTAACAGGAAGCTGACTATCACAGGTTGTTTAACTTTTTGTTGTTGAGTCATAAGAATTCTTTATGTAGTCTGAAAATAAACTTTTACTAGAGCTGTGAGTGCAAATATTTTTCCCATTGCGTAAGTTCTTTTTTATTTTCTTGATGATGTTCTTTGATGCACAAAAGTTTTTAGTTTTGTTGAAATCCAGTTTATGCACATTTTTGTTGCTCTTGCTTTTGATAACATAGCTAAGAATCCATAAGTCCAAGGCTATGAAGACATTTTCTTCTCATAGTTTTGGTTTTAGTGTTTGTATTTAGGTTGTCAAGCTAATGTTTTGTGTATGGTAAGAGGAGGAGTTCCAACTTTATTCTTTTATATGTGGAAATCTAGTTGTCTCAGTACCTCTGTTGAAGAAAAAATTCTTTCTCCATTGAATGGTCTTGGCAGTCTTGATAAAAATCAGTTGACTTTTGGACACAGATGTATGAATTTTCTTCTACAATCTCAATTCTATCCCGCTGGTCTATTTGTCTTTCTTTATACCCTGGATGACTTTTTGATTTGCTGGATTAAGAAGCACTGAAGAACACTTGCTATCTATAACAAACTACTACAACACTGGTTGCTTAAACAAAATCTTATAGTTCTGGAGGTCACAGGTCCAGAATAGGTGTCACTAAGGTAAAATCAAGATGTCAACTGGGCTGTATTGCTTTCTGGCAGCTCCAGGAGAGAATCCATTTCCTTAATTTTTCCCAATTCTAGAGGCCAACCACATTTGTGGGTTTGTGGCACCCTTCCATCTTCAAAGCCAACAATGGCAAGTTGAGTCCTTCTTCTGTTGAGCCACTCTGACTTCTGTTCCATCATCATGTCTTCTTTGACTCTTCTGCCTCCCTCTTCTACTTCCTAAGACTCTTGTGAGTATACTGGATCCACCCACATAATCTAAAATAATCTCCCTATTGTAAAGTCAGCTATTTATCAACCTTAATTCAATTCACAACCATAATTTCCCTCTGTCACATAACATATTCATAGGCTTCTGGAATAGGACTTGGACATCCTAGGGGATCCACTATGGTGACTTCTGTCTCTCTAGTTCTGACCTATAGTCATTTGACACAATAAGATTCCCTACATTTAAAGCCTGCATAATTTAAAGCTGTATCGCATTTATTCACCACAGTGTTCCTATCACCATTCAGCACAGTGCGTGGGTTATACTGTATGCTTAATAAAAGCTGTTGAAAGACTCACTTACTAGTTCCCTCAGATAGCTTGGATAAGTGTGTTTCAAACTAGATCCCTGCACAGCCCTAAGATTCCATCACTGGGCTTTAGGGACCACTTAAAGTGAGGAGAGGGAACTGCTGAGAAAGAGGTTTGACTTGGGAACACCACTCCCAGCCTACCTTCAAAACAAAGCACTTTGCCTATATCTGTTTTATATTTTTTATTTCTAAGATGAGATTCTACTGCTAAAGGAAAGTTGAAGAACATTGGGATTAGGTCATTGACAATACCACACAATTTCAAAGTGCGTGCTTCATGAAGATGTTGATTTTATAAGATAAACTGAAACAGCTGTCAAGGTGAGTTGCCCTGAAATGGAAAGGATGTGCAGCACATTGTGCCCAAATGAAATTAGACTGAGTAGACTGAGAGCATGAAGTAGCCCCTTTGCAATTCAGCCCTCTAGATACAGTTTCTTTTCCTTTTTTAAAATTAGCATATTATTGTCATACTGGGGGTACATTGGGACAAAAGTTCTTACACTATATCATAGTTGAGTTTAACCCCTCCATCACTCTCCTTTATCCCCTTTCCCCCATTCCTGGAATCATTTCAACTGGCCTCATTTTTCCATTTTCATACATGAATACATAGTATTTCCACCATATTCACCTCCTATACCTTTTCTTTATATCCTCTCCCCTCCCACTGGTACCAACCCCCAGACATGACCTGTTTTAGTTTCTTTTTCAATTCTTTAAATATTTTTTCTAATTAATGTATCTCTATGGCCCTGTAGATTTCCCATATTTCCTTTGGATTCTGCAAGAAGTGAAGAACTTCCTTTTCCAAGCTACTAAGAAAAGAAAAACAACAGTGAACATTATTAAGTGCTTACTCCATGCCACTTACTGTGCTAAGCAATTTACATACATTACCGCTTAGGTGTATGCAGTCCTTGCTAGAATCCTGCAAAGTATCCCCTCTTTACTATAAGAAAAACAGACTAAATAACATTAAATAATGCCCAAGGCCGTAAAGCTTGTGAAGAGATCTTTTAGTATTTCCCCCAACTCTGGTCTCAAAGATACCTGTAAGAATGTAGGAATATTTTCTTACTGTCTTAACATGGTACTTTCATTTATGCCATGTCCAGTTACATTCACAGAGATTCTAGATTTATAATTAGATTTAGGGGAAAAGCAAGCCATATGAAATAGGAAACCTGAATGAGGCCACACATTCACAGAGAAATAAAATTTCTGGTTAACTTTGGAATAACCAGGAAATTATTTGTTGAAAGTTCCACAAAAAATCTAATGTTCTGCCTGACAAAAGTACAGAAAGCAGTTTAGCAGAAGTTAATAGTCTACCAAAAGGCAATCAATCTTGGGTTAGGACTTGAACCTTGGCTGTGGGATGTTAGGCAGATTCTTAATTCTTCTAAGCTTATGCAATCTCATATGTAAAATTAAGATGGTAAATAGAAGTATTTAGAGGATTAATCAAAATAATGACATTTGAAAGTGCCCCAATCATAGAATAAATGCTCAATAAATATTAGTAAAAAACAGATTTGTAGAACTTTTGAATATGAATCACAAATATCAGTTTTAATTATACAGTAGCAATTAATAGCAATGATAATAAGTGAATAGGATAACAGAAATTATTTGATCATTTTTCCTATCTTGTCCTTTCTACTGGAATGTTCTTATCATCCTCAAATCTGCTATATGTGATTCATCTTTAAAAGGTCCCTTGTATGCCATATTTCTCCCTAGCTATCAACCAATTTTTTGCTCTTCACTGAAAGAAAATATCTTCAAAATCTTACTTGTGCTCATTATTCCCACTTTCTCTTTTCTATTCTTTTTTGAAACTACCCTAGGTGGAAGAGGTAGCTCACACCTATAATCCCAGCTATTTGGAAGGCGAAGATCAGGAAGATCATAGTTTGAGGTCAGCTCTGGCAAAAAGACCCCATCTCAATCAATAAGTTGGGTATGGTGGCCTGTGCCTGTAGTTTGAGCTACGTAGGAGTCTATATATAGGAGGATTGTGATCTGAGGCTAGCCCCAGGCAAAAACACAGACCCTATTTGAAAAATAACTAAAAAGAAAGCAAGAGAGAGAGAGAGAGAGAGAGAGAGAGAGAGGGGTGTTGCAAGTGGTAGAGCACCTGCCTAGCAAGCACCAGGCCCTGAGTTCAAACTCTAGCACGGAAAAAAAAAGCCTAATGAGGTTTTCCCCCATACCTCTTTGAAAACTGCTTTTGTCTAGATCATCTTTACCTCCCCATTTCCAAATTCTCCTATCTTATTGGTCCTGTCAGCAGCATTTGACACAATTGCCCTTTCTTTTCTTAATGATTTTCTTTACTGTGGCAAAAAAGGAAATAAATATTTGTTCCTTTCCCTCATTCTTGACATAAAGCTCCCAAAACCCATGTAATTTCCTGAATAATAGGATGACAGGAGCATCTTTTGTTCTAATATTTGGTCTTTGTCCCAATACCTAGCACAGAGTTCCAAAATTCCTTGGAATTTCCTGAGTGACAGATCATCTTTTGTTCTAATATGGTGACTCTTGCTAATCCCTTAGAGAGCATCAGGATGAGTGTTGGTCTCTAGAAAAACTAAGGTGTGATTAATAACTTGGATAGTTCAAACCCATGCTCAACCTCTAGGGAAGCAAGAGGTCCTGAAGATTAAATTAATCACCAGTAGTCAATGATTTAATCAATCATGCCCATGTAATGAAACCTCCATAGAAACCTGTAAATGATAGGTTCAAGAGCTCCTATGTTGGTGAACAAATAGAGAGGTCGGGAGTGTGATTCTGCAAGAGATGGATGGCACAGAAACCCCAGGCTGGCCCCCCCATACACTGCCCTATGCATTTCTTCCATTCAGCAATTTAAAAGTAGGAGAGGTTTACTTATTCACATATTATAAACCAATGAATGTAAGTAAAGGTATTCCTGAGTTCTGTGAACTCTTCTAAAGCAAAGTATCAGAACTGAGTAGAGGTTTTGCCCAACTTACAACTGGTCAGTAAGAAGTATGGGAGGCCCAGGATTTGTCACTGGCATCTGAAGGGTGTAAGGTAGTACTTTCTTTTGGGACTTAGTGGTTGACCTGTGGAGTCTGCAGTAACTCCAGGTAGTTAGTGTCAGTATTGAACTAAATTATTGGACACTCCTTGGTGTCCAGAGAGTTGATGAATTGGTGGGTGTGAGAGAAAACACCCACATCATTGGTGTCAGAAGAGCTGGAAGTAAAAACAGACAGCATTGTGTCAGTTCTCTAGTCAGCACTCTGATTCTTCATCACTCTTTCAGATATTCTTTCTAGAATACCTCAGGCCTTAGATCTCTCTGTCTTCTAGCTGAACTCCCTCTGTAGGTGATTTTATACAGATCCATACTTCAAGCACCATATGCAGACTAACTGCTCCTAAGTACAGATCTCTAAACCCTTTTTGTCCCTTCAATTTCAGATTTATATATCCAGATTTGTATATTGGACATCTCCATATTGGAGGCCTTATTAGGTATCTCAGATAAAACATTTCCCAAACCAAATTCCTCTTTCCTATTTCTACTTCCACCTCTACCTCCTCCCTTTCTCAGCCCTGTAAATGACAACTCCAGTTGCTCAGATGGAAACAACTTTTGACACCCTTCCCAACCCCTCCCACCCACCCACATCCAAGCTGTAAGTCCTATTAGCTCTACCTCAAACTTGCTTCACTCTATAATTAGCCCTATAATCTAACAAGCAGAAAGAGTATTCCTTATTTTAAAACTTACATCAGATAATGTCATGCCTCTGCTTACAAATCTTATAGTAGCTTCCATTCTCATTCAGAATATAATCCTAATACTTTCCCCCTAGGTCACTCAACTCTAGCCAGATAGAACTCTTTAGTGTTCCTTGAATATTCCAAGGCTTTACTCTTACTTGTCTCTCTGCTTGAAACATTCTTTCCACATATTTCTATGTAATTTGCTTCCTCATTGTATTGAGTTGTCTATTCAAATGTCATCACATCAGGGAACCTTTGAAAGTGTCAGTCAGACCATGTCCATCATTCTCGGTTCCCTGCTTCCTCGTGTTCCTTCATAGCAGTCATTCCTCCCTGGAATACTGAGTTTTTTCATTATGTGTTTTCCTCATTGTAATGAAAGTCTCACTAGTGAATATATTTTGTCTTTTTTATTACTTATTCTGCGGCCTAAATGTACAGAACAGTACATGGCACATAGTGAAGCAGTCATAAAAATTTGTTAAATTAATAAATCATTTCTTAAACCCCTACTATATTACTATTATTTTAGTTAATCCTTTCAACATTGCCATTGTGAGTAGAATGACACACTACAACTTCTTTTATAAGTTGTGTCAAGTTAGACAAGTTACTCAACCTCTCTAAAACCTGTTTTCTCATCTGTATAATAGGAAGTAATACATATTTCATAGTATGACTATGAAGATTAAATGAGGTAAGGTAGGAAAACCTTTGTACAAGACCTAAAAGTTGCTTACTATTAATATAGATAAGAAAAGTAGAGAAGGTTAAAAACCCAAAGTCAGATACATAAGTTACAAAAATAGAAGACTGGGATGGTATGTTACACTTTTCATTGTTGTGACATAATATCTGGGAGGAACTATTTAAAAGTAGGAGAGATTTATTTTAGCTCATAGTTTCAGAGGTTCCAGCCTAAGATCAGTTAGGTCCATTGCTTTGATCCTAAGGCAAGGCAGAATACCATGGCATCTGGAGTATGTGGCAGGGTTACTCACCCCCTGGCATGGTGCCAGAAAGCAGACAGGAATAACAGAAAAGGGCCAGGGCAAAGACACACCCTCAGTGACTACTTACCTCCAACTAGGCTGCACCTTCCAATTGTCTATTCAAATTTTGAACCCATCAAAATTATTAATTGTTAAATAATTGATTAGTTAAACTATTGAATAGTTCAAAGCCTTCATCATCTATCTCTGGAAGCACCCTCAAAGACACAGAGATATATACTTTACTAATCTCCTAGGCATCTCTCAACTCAATCCAGTTGACAATCAAGACTAACCATCACAGATAGTATGAAATACAGAGCTCTAGTGCTAGAAACTTTGCTTATTTGTGGCTGATTTTTCTTGAATCTAAATTAAGACAAGCAGCTTTTCCCACCACTTGGCCCTAAAAAGCAAAATAAAGCTTTTGTTTTCAAGTTTTGTGAGAGCTTATTGAGCTATCCTCTTTTCTGGAATGGGTACTATTATTTTTTCTATTTTTTTAATTCACACAACAAACTTATGACTAAGAATTTATAATCTACTTGTGAATATAAACCATGTGCTTTGATGACAGAAAAATAAAAGAACTGAAAGTGCTAAAAAAAATTCAGGGAAGACTTTTATCTTTTTGTAGGTGAGAATGCATTTCTATTCCTTCCTTTCTTCCTACCACATGTAGCAGTTTCTTTGTAAAGCCCCTGCCATGCAAACACAAATACATGAGAATGACTGAGCTTTCCTCCCAAGTGTTAAGTGTTGCTTAAATTCAATTTCTCAAAACAAAAATGCATAGATAATCTTTTGGGAAGTAAACCAGAGTACTTGCCATTCATCTCATCTGGATTGCACACTCTTAAGTGGTGCCTCTGGGTACACCATGAAAAGAGCTTTAATTAACAGCAAACACACTTGGGTTTTTACTTATCTTGGGCCCAATAATCAGACTAAAGAGTTCATGAAAGGGGGAAAAAGAGATACTTTTTTTTCAAAGCTTTTTGTCCACTGCAGTTATAGAAAAAAAAAGCTACATATATTGTGCAAGATTGCTTACAACCTCTGGAGAGAACTAACATGCTGCATTAGTGTACATGGATACTGTCATGTGCTAACAGAAACACACTAGTGGTGGGACTGTAACTACAGAATCTGAGGTTAAATTTCAGGGTTTATTGGGGTAAAGGAGTGATTCATAGGGATGTTGATATTTTAGCATTTTCTATTCAACATGGGAATACAGGGATTATCCTAGGAGAAATGAAGGGTAAAGTTACATGTCTCAACTTTTATTTTTAATGAGGGTAAATTTGCAGGGATGTCAAGAATTGGACGGTCCATTTGCCAAATCTCTGTTTTACATATGCACTTTCTTTTTTGCCATCTCATTCCACCCAAAAAGGTGTTGCCAAGAATCATTCTTGCCAGCACTGTCCAAATAAGAAGCTGTTCATTGTTAGAAAGGGCTGGTTACAGAGGCACAGATGCTACATTTGTGTTGGAAACATTCCGGTTTGGAAACTTCTGTGCTTCACATGAATATAACTGTATAATATTTACCACTACTTAATCCAGAGACCCTCCTCCTTCTATTTGTGGTGACTGCAATGTGTTTTCTAAAACTACATCTGGACTGCAAACATAAAAAAAAAAATCCATCAGTTATAAGTAGCACTGTGATAATAAGACAAAATCCTTGCCTTTACTGCTTTCACTCAGAAGCTGGAATTCTTGCTTGTTCTTCTGTCTCCCAAAGTAAAGTCCTTGGACAAACCTCTCTAAGCCTCAGTATCTGTGTTGGAATATTATGAATTATAGTATCTGCCACCAAACAACATTGTTATGAGCTCACAACTGCTAGAGCTAAACTTTTGATCAATGGTTTTCCTAGAATCCAGAGTGATTCTATCTTATAGATACTGCTTGATGTATGCAGCCAAAGCAAGGAAAGAAGTAAAAATGAAGATGTAGTTAGGATCATAAGCCTTTCTGCATTAAAAGAATTTCTGCTTGTTGCTGTGTTCTATGAAATATGTGGCCTTCTTTTTTTTTCAGTATTAGGGATTGAACCCTAGGACCTTATGCATGCTAGGCAAACACTCTACCACTGAGCTAATCCCACAGCCTAAGGTTATGGCAAAAGCTGCAAAATCTACTTTGTGATAGATTGATATATAAGGATCAATTCAGAAATAGTTAAAATCATAAAGCACTAGAGTCATTCATTCATTTTCAACAACGTGTGGAGAAGGAAGAGTAATGACTAACATTTTTTGAACATTTTCTGTTGTCAGACCCTATTCTAAAGCACTGAAAAATGATCATCATAATAGAAAAAATGCCTTTATAATCTCTACTAAGTAAACTGAGGCACAGAAGAGTCTAATAATTTGCCCAGAATTAGTAGCTACTAAGAGACAAAACCAGGTATTACCATGGGCAAGGTGCTCTGCCAGATGGTGAGTCTACAAAATTAATGAGATCTAGTCCCATAATTTGTGATGCTTACATTCAAATGAAAAAAAGTCATGCAAAAGGAGTAAACAAATTAAATGATTTCAAATAAGTATTATAATTAGAACAGAAGAATAGAATAAAAAATGAATTAAAGAATATTGGGGAAACTACTTCCAGTATAGTGATTATTAAGGGTTCTGTCCCCATAAAATTCATATGCTGAAGTTCTAACCCATGGTACTTCAGATTATGACTGTACTTAAAGACAGGGTCTTTACAGAGGTACACAAAGCAAACTGAGGTAGTATGCGTGGGCATTTAATCCAACATGGCTGATGTCCTCACAAGAAGAGATTAGAACAGACATGTAAAGAAGAGGCCATGTGAGGCTATCAAAAGAAGATAATTATCTAGAAGCCAAGGAGAGATGACCTCAAAAGAAACCAAACCTGCTGATGCCTTGACCTCCAACTTCTAGCCCCTAGAACTCCTGAGAAAATCCATAAGCCACCAAATCTATGGTGCTTTGTTATAGCAGCCCTAGCAAACTAACACAGTGGAGACCTCTTCTCTCCAAAGTGAGGATATTTAAGATTAAGATTTACAGAACATAAAGAGTAAAAGTATATTCCTTTCAGAGAAAAAAAATAAAGAGGAAAGCATTGAGGTGAGAATTAAGACTTTTAAGTGTTCTGTTTCAGGAGCCATCATAGCCCCTTCATTGAGCAATTTATGACAAAACACTACAAAATTTGTGAAGCATTTTACAGCATTTTTCTCAATTAATCACTGCAACAACCACATGAGGTTGCTAATAGCTTTATTTTACAGGTGGAAACTAAGACACCAGAGATATTAAGTGATCAATCTAAGTTCACATAGTAACACAGGAACCAGAATGTGCATCTAATTCTCCCAATGTCAATGCATCATCCTTTCTAGCCCACCAAATTTTTCTCTTAACCAAGAAGATTTTGTATAAAGGGCTTTAGAAATCTTGTGATATTTTGTCATAAGAATCTTATATCATAAGAAGTCATATTCTATGGAAAATCTTATATCATTAGAATTAATTTTTTATCATAAGGAATTTTATGGATTTATCTATACCAGGGAAAGGTAGATTAGGAGCTGAGAAATTAAATTTGGGGTAGAGAGGGTCCTGGACATCTCAGTTTTTCACCTCTTTAAATGCTCCATATCACTGCCTCCATCCCCTCCTCTTCTTATGCTCAGAAATGATGATATCATCTTGTGGGTTTTATTGGCATTTTTATTTGCTCTTATGAATAAGATATTTTAATTGCTTTAGTGTCCCCTTCAATTTGACTGGTTAGGCCCATCTACAACCCCCAAACCTATGAATTCTCTTCAAATTTGCTTTGACTTTAACTGCAGCTTTTGAAAAATGGAACCTCAACAACTACCTGCAGCGCTTCCAGTCAGGCTTGGGGAAGTGGTGTAGACAAGGGAGAGTTCCATAGAACACATGTGCTGCAAGTACAAAATTACAATAATTAGAGATGGCAAAGAATGAGCAGTCTATCTCCAGGAAGGTCAATGAAAGATTATGAAAATGTTTAGTCTAGGTCTGGTCCCATTCTCCTAATGCCACATAAAGTGAACAAACCATATATGCTTTCTCGCATAGATAATTACATGATATAATTAAATGAAGTTTCAGCATATTTTTGCAGTGTCACGACCCATTACTCTATCATATTTCATGGTCATTTCTTCTCTCTGAAGAATTTGGGACTCTGAATATATAAACAAAATACTGATTATCAGTTAAGTTATTCAATAATATTTTTGAGGGAAACTTATAGAGAAAGAGTTCTGTTGGCATCATGATGTTTATAAAGATGTAGTTAAAAAAACAGGGTTACTCTCAAAATGAAAGCAAAACTCTAACAGAAAAGTGCCATCCATAGCTATACCTATAATTCCAGGTGAAATGTGGTAAATTGTGAAGAGAGGATGGAGGAGGCGGGAATTCACATCATACTGTAAGCACTAAGGGAGTTATTTATGGAAGAGAAAATACTTAAACTGTACCTTGAAAAGTAGTCAGGATTTTTTGATTGGTAGGACAGCAACTAGTACAGATGGTAAAGGATAGACTTTCAGATAAAGGAAAAAAGCATGAACAAAAAGAAGAAAAAGTGAAACATTTGCAGGGAACAAATTAATGAAAATTTACATGTCAATATGAGAAGCAACTAACTTGTATTTTGTAAACTATACAGAGTCAGTGGAGGTCTTCTAATAGGGGGATATCTAACAGTGAATATCTACAATCAGCAAGTTTGTCCTGTAACATACAAGCTTAAAATTTTAATCCCTACCACCCACACATTGACACACTCTGAAGTGAGGACACTGACATCCAGGAAGGCTAAATACAAAATCAACAAAAGTATGTCACAAACAGAATCATGATCCAAGAGATGAATCTAATAAGTATATATGATGAACTCCCATTCATTTTCACAAATAAGGAATAGAGAAAAGATTGACTATGAAGTGAGTAAAATGCAAATACATGGAGATTTCTAAGTGGCACTTCTAAGGGTGGAGATGAAATTGGTACAAGTAGTCACAGCTAGATGTAATGAAAGTCATACCTGCAGAGATGATAGCTCATATGAAATACAAGATTTCAGAAGAGCAAATTAAGAGAAGAGAGTATAAGATTCAACCTTGAGAAATACCACTATTTAGGAGCAAAGGGAAGCAGACATACCTTTGAAGAGGAGAAATCCAGAAAGATGAAAGAAATATTAAGGTGGAGAGAGAAAACTTCAAATTCTCATATATAATTTCTAATCTATGCACAAAGTTGAATAAGAAGATGGAAGGAATGAAAGAAGGTAAGAGTGGAGTAAGGAACATGAGATAAGCACGAAAAAGTTGGATAAAGTGTGGGGAATACAAAAGGGAATCAATTTGACTGGAATGAAAGTCTTGTTTGAAGCAACGATGAGGTCCAGTGACTATTACAGCAAGTATTTGTGGTGGAATGAGAGAAACGACTTTCTCTGGCAACACTGGTAGCCTCTGCACAGAGCAAATCAAATAGAAAACTGTAAGAAGTCAAGAAGAAAAGAGAACAGACAGTTGTGGGAGCCATCATGGGACCCAGACTGAGAAGAGAGGCATGTAATTTCTGCTTTTCCCAGTGTCTCTCACAATCCTCATTGTGGATGCAATGATTAAAAAAAAAAAAAGTAAAGATCAATAATACACAAACTTTAAAAATTCAAAATAAACTTCCAAACCAACTTTGTTTTCCCTAAGGTAAACAGGACATAAGACATGACTAAAGAAATAAAATATTTATACTGTTTAACAACATCAAATTTGGCCAAATTTGGCCCCATGATTACCAACCTATGAACCAAATTCTGATTTTATGTAAGTCCTACTGTGTTCTCATTACTGTATGTGAAAGGCAGCTTGACCAGGTAGAAAGAACTCAAGTTAGAAACAAAGAGGGTCAAGTAGAATCTTGCTTTAACACTTATTACAAATGAAATATGAAGAATTTATCTTTCTGTTATGAATTTGTTTTCTGGGAGTTGGTATTACTATGTAGGTTCCATGAGATAGATATATAAACCACCAAATAATTATTTCAACCATATTTACTAAGTGCTTTTAATATGCCAGTTTATGTAAGGAACTCATATTTAAAAGATGAATAAGACTATAACTCTATAATCAGGGAACTAAATGGCAGCTACATAAGCAAGTACAATATAATACCAATACAAGCATGTAAAAAAGCAGATAGAACACAAGGGGGGAATGAATAACAATTTTAAAAGGTGTACAGGAGATAGGTATTCAGGAAAAACTTCCTGGAGAAAGTGACTTCTAACCTTTATTAAGTGCTTGCTGGATGTTCTCATTTCCTCACACACTTATGTATACATAGGACCCTATTATGAATACATAGGACCCCATGAGCACTATTTCCAAAAGGTGACCACTATTTCACAGGGAGGGGGAGTTGCTCAGAAATGGATTGTGATAGTTTTCCCCTCTTTATTCTCTTCTAGACTCCTAGAATTTAAAAAGCTTGAAAGAATCTGCCTGAAAGATCTCAATCCAAACCTGCAATTTTATAGTTGAAAAAAAATTAAAGCCCAAAGAACATGAGTGATGTATTTGCCCATAATAGCACAGCTAGTAGAACTGGGACAAAATTAAGATCTCACTTATTCTTGTTTTGTAAATTCAGAACTGAGCAAAATAAATAAATGTTGCCTAAAAATTACTAAAGAATGACTTTTGTAGAAAACATTGCTCCTCCCCAACTAAGAATAGATTTGGTCTTTCTTTTACTATAACCTAGCTTCAGTCCACTTACAATGACATATCATCTACTGAGAACTCTCTTTCTTCTGTCACTTGTCCCTCAGTTTCCTGAAAAATTATATTGAATAATACTGATAGAAAATGCTAAATCACTAGTCTGTGTTAGTACTGATGACTGTTGCCTTCACATTATTTTACATTTGTGTATATCCTAAACATGTGCCAGGCAGTTTAGCTAATGGCATAAACAGTGCCTTGGTCTGTAACTGACACAACATAGTGGGTAAGGAAAGTATTTTCCATGCAACATTCCTACATCCTTAAAATGCAGAAAAATACAGGAGCCACTTGAATTTTGGAGCCTGACACATGAGGAAAGGAGACTGTTTCTGTCAATCGTTTGATCTTTGAGATACCTATCTCATTAAAATCCAGGCTTCTTTGATGATCATATTTGGCTGAGTGAAAACATACCCATGGTACTCTTAGGGAATAACTGTGAGACAAGAATGTTTCTTATTTTGTCTTTAAACTTCCCTTTTTGAATATGCAAAATATTTTGTTAAAATCTTCCTACTTCCAACATATTTTTCAAGCATAGCCTTTAATGAAACTAGAAAAAGATCTTTAAAAAAAAAAAGACCTATTTGGAGTCTGCAAAGAAGACTGAACAAAACAGGTTAAAAAACTCTAGAATTTTAAGTTAGTTATGGCTAACTTGAGGGTATGCTTTTGTGGTTGTTTGAATGTCTGCTTTTGTTTGTATTTTTGACCTTGCCCTATACTGATGTAAGTTGTGGGCAAATTTACTAGATATTTGCTAACTCCACAATTCACTCTTAGAAATACTTAGCTAAAACCACATATAAGTCTTCTGATTTTGAATGACATATTTATTTATGGACAGTACAGATTTATGACTAGAAAAAGAGAAAGAAAAAAGCTTGTGCTTAAATATATTTTTTGTCAAGGCAACTTGAAAACTTGAACATCTACTTTTTATCTCAAGTTATTTTAGAAAAACTACAAATTTCCCAGTTGAAGGAATGTAGAAATTTGTGTATTTCCAAAAGGGATATAAAGCATCAGAAAATATTTTGTCTTCCTCCTGAGTGTTTATAAATATTCTTTCACAATTCAATAAGTCAAACAGTATTCAAGAGCTATTGTAAAGTCCTCTGGTTTGTTTTATAAGGAATGATAGCTGCTTTCCATTTCTCAGTCCTCACCAAGCACCCCACCATCTTGCTATGCAGTTATTCATAGAAAGGAATTAATTGAAAGGAAAAGTAATCTGGTATTTAATTGCTTAAAATAGAAAACACATTATTAAAAATAATGAAAGATGGCTAAGAGAAAGTATTGCATGCAAGCATTTTATATTCAAAGGGAAAGAATGTATATTTCCTCAAAATAAAAAGGATATTCAGATACCCCCATGACTGTCTAATTCAGACCTGTCTGAACTTTTTAGTTGTTTGTCTTACTGCTATCCCACTTCTGGAAAAGGATTTATTCATAGTAGAGGATAAAGGTTACTGAATAAGACTATTATAGGAGGTATATAATTTACAGTCATTATATTCTACATCTATATAATTTCTATAACTGTTTAGTATAAATAACAGAAAACACTTCAGTATGTTGGCTCTGTGTGTTTCCCTATTATACCATTCGTAAGTTACAATCATTCACTTTTTAGCCTCAACTTTTCTTCGTATATGGTATTAAAAGCCACAGTCAAGTTAGATCAAGTTGGGATATACTTTCTGCAAGGGTCATCTAGAAGCTTAAATACACAAAAACAACCATTCCTCGGAAGCTAACTCATATAATTATTTCTCTTGAAACTTCCATAACTTGTTACTGGCATGCTATTTCTTATCTTAAAATTCTTGCTAAGCATCACATACTTAGGGACAAAAAATATAACAGATGTTTTGTGTTCTGTCACTGTGTTTTTCATGTTCCCATTCTCAAAAAAAGATACACAGAAAACAAAGTTTAAATATACTGTAAAAAAGCTCACCAATGTGAAATGTGATTTCTCACATTTACATTCCTCATGGAAAACAAACTGTCTGCAATATGAATTCTGATCATCAAATAAATTTCTGGTAGCCAAATAAAAGACTACTTGAGAAAATAATTCAAATTTTAAAATATCCTACAAATGCCTGTGTTTATCAGGCATATTCTGAATGGAGTATTACTCACAGTAGGACATGGTTATTAAACTTTACTTTGCTGTGTTATATAAGGCAAAGGAAACTAGATCTACAGCTAAACTAGTTGTATTTGAGTCCTCCATTGATTGGTGTGGCCAAAAGCAAGTACCTTAACCTCTCTCCCTATTTTCCATCTATTCTTTTGTTATTAAATGAAACTAATTTTCAAATAAGACAGATAGGCCAGGAGCACATATAAATATAGATAATTACTATTCTTATTATCCAGTGATTTTGAGAAGAGAATTTTGGCTTAGGTTGTAGTTATTGATAATATACTTACTTGTAGACAATTCAATAATTTGTTGCACTTGAGTTTGGGGGCTGGAAGCATATGAAAATTATAGAACTTGCAGGTTCTACGACCAGTCTATATAGAATGAAACAAGATGAATCACTTGTACATGGAAATCTCCAGATGGTCCATCTGAAGCTAGGCTATACAATCTCACTGCCAATTAACAAGCTCTCTAAAATTTTGTTTCCTGCTGGTGGAGTGGCTCAAGTGGTAAGAACGCCTGCCTAGCAAGCATGAAGCCCTGAGTTCAAACCTCAGTGCCACCAAAAAATATAAATAAATAAATAAAACCTTGTTTCTTGATCATTGTTTCAAATATCTCATTGGTTTAGGAAACACATCCATCTTTGTTTTGGTAATTTTTGCCCTGATGCATTCATTAATGTATTAATGAAAAGATTGGTTATCATCTTCCAACTAAACTGCAATCATTAAAAACATCCTAAATGTCAAAAGTTATAAAAAGTAAGTGATTTCTCAGGACAAGTGAAATATGTAAAGATATCCCTCCTCTTATTTCTGCTCTTAAAATTATATACTAATGAATTTTTTTAAAACTGTGTCTGTTCATATCCCATTAGCTAACCTGTCTACCAGAGAAAATACCTACTATAGATTTAGAAATACATTAAGAAAGAAAATTAAAAGGTTATTACTAACCAGAATGTCTTATTAGAAACAGAAACTATTTTGATATCCTAGTATTTTTCACTGAAGAATAAACCATATTGATACCCTCATATAGCTAGGTAAGTATATAAAATTATTGGTGAAGCTACAGTCTCTATATACGATTAAAGTCCCAAGAATGTCTAACACCTTGTGTTCTGTGTAATATCAAAGTATTGTTCCAAATTACAAGACCTAAAAAAATGCTAGAAGTAAGCTAACTGGTTTTTCATATAATGTTAAAAGAGATCAAACTTCATCTGGAACAGAAACACATTCTGTTTCTTTTGTATGCCTCCTAACCTAATCTTAAAATATGATAGGAATTTGTAAAATAGTTGCTGTTTGAATAAAAGATGGCATAAGCAACATTTCAGAAATTATTATATACATTAGAATCAATGTCATCTGGTATGAACTCTTCTGATTGATCAATGAAAGTGATATATATCACACATAATTAACACTATTTGTCAAATCATTAAACTCTATTATAATTTTCCAGAACCAAATTGGTTTTTTTTCAAAGTTTTGGAAAGCCTATAATTATATCATAAAGTCTTAAAATTAATGAAGTACATAGTATTTTCCAAATACTATGTCAAACCTTCACATACATTAGCTAGCATAAACTTTTATAAACCTCTAGAAAGATATTATCCCCATTTCACAGATGAGAAAATAGTCACCTAGCTTATAGATGTTGAAACAAGAGTACAAGTCCAGATTGGCTCAACTCAAAACTAGTACTTTCGACTATTACGCTATGCTTCCATCCACCCTCCTTTTGGGGCCCCCGATTCTCCATACCAATTATTAAAATGCACAGAAGAAAACCCCATGCTATTGAGTGAATGCTTCCAAAATCCATGCCTCCAGGTTTCACAGGCTGGTGGAACACCCAGAGGTTAAATCTGGCTAAATGAGGTAAAGTCTGAACCACCTGGCAGGACTTCAAGTCAGAAAATGTTGATCCAATAACCTGCCTGTATATAGCAGCTAATCCACCAGCAGAATTAGTTGACTGCAACTCTGATAGGAGGCAGCTGTGAGAGGATGCTTCTGGGTAGCCCGATTTCTATTATCTCCTTTTATAGAGGAACACCATTACTGACCCATGCTCTACAGTCAGCAGCAGTTCTTCTAGGTCTTTCTAGCCACTTCCAGGCCAACTGACTAGGGACAGATGACTAAGGGAGCAAGTTAAGCAACTACTGCTCTGGCCTACGAGCTGGAATGCACACCCACCAGACTTCCAATACAGATGTGATAACACACAACCAGACTATGCAGACTGCCTGTGTGGAGGCCAGGCAGAAGACTATGGCTTCCAACAACATACCAGCTATCACAGGTATGTGATGTCACAGGTATGTGATGTCACAGGTACACAAATGTCTCTTCAAGTATTTCGGAATATTTATTTCACCCCTTGGTTCTTTTGTTGTTTCAAGCTTCTTAGTATATATTTTTTAAAATGTTAGCAATATCTCTGTCCATGATAATCTGTAAATTAGCTTTAATCTCTATAAAATGAATGTTATTTTTCTTTCAAGTAGAAGAGAAACAAAAGCATAGGGAGGAGAGAATATTGCATCAAATTGCCACTGCTTAAAATTGTAAATACTACTACATAGCATTGATGAGTCATTAATGAAGAAAATATGTTTATGTCTAAATCATATCAACATATGAATATCACATAATTATAAATAAAATTTGCATGCATATCTTTTTCTTTCTTGAGCTTGTCTAAAAGGTTTTAGCTCATTTTCTCCAAGTTATATAAATTAGCTTTATTTCATTAAAATAAATGAAAAGATCATATATACCCAAATATTTTATATGGCTACTAGGATGTAGTACGTTCACCTCAAAAACCTTAAATATGGTTGCATTTAACATAATTGCAAGTTGAAAAATCTGTAATTATAAACATCACTTAGAAAATTATAAATCTTCTTAGTGAAAATAAACTTAACTTTTATACCCATTATATCACAAAATCAAGAAAAATACTAACCTTGATTTTTCAATTGCTTATAAAATTCCCTATAAATCCTCCATTAAATGTTTCTTATTAATTTATCTAGCATATTAGCCATTGCATAAAAAGCATATAATTGGAATTTTAATTCTCTTTATCCAAAAATCATTATAATTAGTTTTTCCCAGAAGAAATGCTGTTACAATATCCTCTTCCATCCATCGTTACATATTAACGTATACTTTCATATTTGTTGTTAGATTTTCATTCATGTATATAGTATACTTTGATCACACTCACGCCTCCATTACCCTCTTCCATCACCACATCTCAAAAACTGTTTATATTTGAGTCTGGGATCCCATCATATCTATGATTTGCAACTTTAATTGATCAGAGCAATTAACAAGGTAGCTCCAAAGATTTCTCATCATTACTAGAGGAAATACCTGAAGAAGTAAATAAGAGTATGTGTTTATAGAAAGGCAATGTGTCTACTAGAAGAGTCTTTCAGCTAAATTTAGTCTGCCTCCATAGTCCAGAATCCTGTGTCCCTGTCTCTGCTAGTAGAGCACATGTTATCTTTGCAATGAGACTTCCTAGGTTGGAACACCAGCTTTGCTACCTACTAGCCAGGTGACATTGGACAAGGTACTCAACCTTTGCGAAGTTAGTTTTCTTTGCTGTCAAATGGGGCTAATAAAACTACCTATACTATAAAGTTACTGTAGAACTCAAAGGAAATATTATATGTGACACACTTAATAAAAATCTTGACTAGTAAAAAGTCACTAAATTTACATTTTGTTATTATCTCTATTAGAAGACACAGGAAGGCATATTTCATTAGTAATGGAAAGAATAGGATTCATTCACTGCATAAACAAACTATCCCTTTGATACAAAAGACTCAACTGAAAAAAATAGAAGAATAAAAAGGACACAAAACATAAAATACTAATAGCACAATGTCAGGCATAAATTCTACTTTATCATAAATTACATTAAACATAAATACATTAGACATGCCAACTAAAAGGTAGACACTGTGGAAAGCAGTATGGAGGTTCCTCAGAAAACTAAAATGAGACCTACCATATGATCCAGTGATACCATTCCTGGGCACATACTCAAATGAATGTAAGCCAGAATAAATAGAGACACTTTCACACCCATGCTTACTGCAGCACTAAGCACAATAGCCAATCTTTGGAAACGGCCCAGAGTCCTACAACTGATGAATGGATTTTAGAAAATGTGGTCTATATATGCAATGGAGTATTACTCAGCCACAGCAAAGAATGAAATATGTTGTTGTTTGAAGTAAACGGATGGATAATCAAGTTAAACAAAGTAAACCAGGCTCAGAGAACAAAGGTCACATGTTTTCCCTCATATGTGGAAGCTAGACCTAATAGATAACTGTATACATAAATACATATATGGTCTTATATTCATATATATATATATACATATGCATAGAGAGAGAGGGAGAGTGTGTGAGAGAACATGATAGTAATAGTGGGTCTGTCTGAAGGGACTATGGAGAGGCAGGAGAGGAAAAAAGAATGATAGTGTGAATAATGTCAAAATACATTGCATCTGTATATGAAGATAGTATAACAAAATGCATTGAAAACAGTTGAATAATAGGGCAGCAGGGTTATAGATAAATAATAGGGGAGGTTAATCGGATTAAAGTATGTTATATACATGTGTAAAATACCATGGTGAAACTCCCTTGAGCAATATAAACTCAATATAAACTTTTAAAAAAATGAAGGACAGGAAGGTAAAACAAGTCTTGTCTTGGAGTGGGTACCAATGGGAGATGGAAGATAAACAGAGAGGGTAAAGGAGAGCAATATGGTCAATGTACTTTGCATACAGGTATAAAATATTGAAAAATGAAGCCTGTTTAAGTTTTTCTAAGAACAGGGGAGAAGAATGAGGGAGAATGATGAGGGGGGGTGGATCTAATTAAGATGCATTGTAAGCACATATGTAAATGTCACAATGAAACTTCCCTGAACAACTAATATATACTAATAAAAATGTTGAAAACAAAAAGCTGAACACTGACATATGGTTAAAAATAAATAAATGCTGCCTGTAAGAGAGAACTTTTAACTTCACAGACATGAATACATTGCATATAAAAGGATTGAAAAAGATATGCCATACAAACAGTAACTGAAAGAGAGCCAGAGTGACTAAATTAATACTAGACAAAATAGTCTTCAAGATTAAAATGTATGGTAAATACAAAAAAAGATATTTAATAATGATAAAAGGACTAACCCATCAAAAAGATATAACAGTTGTAAATCCATATGTACCCAACAGAACCCCAAAACACAGGAAGCAAAAACCTCACAGAATTGATAGGGAAATAAGACACATTAACAACAGTAGTTTGGAATTTGAATATCCCACTTTTTTTTTCTTTGTGTGTGTGTGTATGTGTGTGTGTGTGTGTGT
Organism: Castor canadensis; assembly: GCF_047511655.1. NCBI lineage: Eukaryota > Metazoa > Chordata > Mammalia > Rodentia > Castoridae > Castor > Castor canadensis. Next base: position 100,251,285 of record NC_133392.1, on the reverse strand, counting down.
GTGTGCAGTAGAACCCTATGTCATGCATGCTAGGCAATCACTCTACCCGCTGAGCTACACTGTCAACCCTTTTGTCTTTGTTTTGTTTTTGAGACAGGTTCTTGCTACCTTTGCCCGAAGTGTCTTCAAAGTCACAATCCTCCCGTCTCCATCTCTTGAGTAGTTGGGATTACAGGCATGAACCACTATGCCCAATTTCAATATCCCACTTTCAATAACAGAGCAACAAACAGAAGATCAGCAAAGAAAGATATTTGAATATTACTATAAACTAACTGGACTTAAAATATATCTATAGACCATGCCACCAAACAGCAACAGAATACACACGCTTATCAAGTCACATCAAACATTCTCCAGAATAGATCATTTGTTAGGCAATGAAACAATTTGTTATAAACTTCAAATGATCACAAAAGAGTAAAATTAGAAATCAATGACTGAAGGAAATTTGAGGGATTCATAAATACATAGAATTTGAACACACATTCCTAAATAGTTAATGGGTCAAAGAAGCAATCACAAAGAAAATTGGAAAATATTTTTCAATAGTTAAAAACAAAAGTACAAAATTCCAAAACTTATAAGGTACAGCTAAAACAGTAATTAGAAAATTTAGGCTGAGTCTTTGGACCTCCCTTAGCCAGGTGTCAAGGGGACTGCCTCCATTGCCCCTTCCTCAACCTCAGGCAGTAGAACAAGGAGCAATATTCTTCCCACTAGTTATATGGACAGGAAAGTGGGCACAGGACTACATGTCTAGGAACTCACAGGCATTCTGGTAAAATCTAGACTTGGCTGATCCTATCAGTAAGGCCAGTGCTTGCAGTTAGCCTCTGATCTCCTCAGTGCCACCCAGTAAGTCTTCTGTTGTAGCGAGAATCATCCACACAATCTCAGGCCATGAACTCACCTCTGCACCAGGAAGCCCACAGTAGCATGGGCCTTGGTCCTTCCCCCAGTGTGCACTGGTCTTAGTGGCTATGGTTCTGGGTGTGACCCATTTGTACCCTTGGCTACCACAGGACTAACTAATCCATAGCTCTCCCAAATTTGGTAGCACAACAAGAAGAAAAAATTATCTGCTAGGGGAAATACAGGGAAGGTAAGCACTAAGTCATTGCATAGCAACTTAGAGTTGATGCTTTCATGGTTCAGAAACAGGAAGAATACTAAACATGGGCTGGTGACAGTGGACAATGCACCTGGTCCTATGCCAAAACCAAATGGAAGGTTGAATGGATAGATTACCCTTCTTGGCATCTCCCCTGTTTAGTCTGAATACACCAATTGTGGATTTGAGGAAAATCTGAGCTTGAGGTGCTCTCTAATGTTGAAATAGAGACAGCACACTAATAGCAGACTTGTTACAAACCTGAACTTACGGCGCCATCTAGTGCTAAAATTGCAGAAAAATAAGCGGACTGCTTAGAATTTCTGGAAAAACATACACAAACAAAAGTAGACTGGAATAAATACCTAATGCTTCAATGTACAGATGATGTCATATGACAGCATGCATACAAGCTACCAGGGAATCATGACAAAATAAGGCACTTGAAAACTTTAATATAGAGAACCTGAAAAAACTGTTTTAGAGAAACTCAATTAGCTTCAAGAAAAGAAAGAGGGGGTGGGGGGGCAAGAGAGGGGGCAGGGGTAAGGGGGGAGAAATGACTCAAACATTTTATGCACATATAAATAAAAGAAAAAAATTTTTGGAAAGAAAGAAATCACTGGCATCAGGGTACATGCCTGCAATACCAGTGGCTCTGTAGGCAAAGATTGGGAGGGTCACAGTTTGAGGCCAACCCAGACAAAAAGGTTACTAAGACTCCATCTCAACAGAGATGCTTGCATGGTGGCACATGCCTGCAATCCTGGCTAGGTGAAAGACATAGGTCACAGGATTACAGTCAGTCCTCCTGTGCAATAAGGTGATACCTACCCAAAAAATAACTACTGCAAAAAATGCTCATGTAGTACAACACCTGCCTAGCAAGCGTGAGGCACTGATTCCAAACATCAATACCAAAAAAAAAAAAACTGCCAATAACTCAACCTAGCTACTCAGGAGGCAGAGATCAGGAGGCTCACAGTTCAAACCCAGCCCAGCCAAATAGTTCAAAAAGACCCATCACTAAAAAGAAGGCTGGTGGAGTGGCTCAAGGTGTAGGCCCCAACACCAGAAAAAGAAAACAAAGAAATCATTAAATATTCTTACAAAGAAACTTAAGAGAGACTGAAGTGATTATAAAAAATTAAACAGAAATCCATAAACTAAAAAATACACTAAGTGAAATTAAATCATGATTGAGGTTATCAATAGCAGAAGATATCAAACAGAAGAAAGAATCAGTGAGTTTGCAGACAGATTATTTGAAAATACACAGTAAAAAGAATAAAAAGAAAAATGAGTAAAGAAACCTTATGTAAATTTAAGGCAGCAATAAAAAAGAGCAAATATTCAAGTTATCAGGGTTCAAGAGAGAGATGAGAATGCCAAAGTGTAGAAAACTTAGAGATAGTAACAGAAAACTCCCCACACCCAGAAAAAGACACCAATATTCAAGTACAGAAGGTCACAGACCAGTAGTTAAATTACATTTGACCAAGGGTACTTCAAGACCCTTCAGTCTATCCAAGGTTTAAGAAAGAGAACTCTAAAAGCAGCATGAGAAAACAACAAATAAGTGTACCCCAACTTGCCTAAGTAGATTTCTCAGCAAAATCCTATTTAGCAGAAAGGAATGGAATTATATTGTCATGGTACCAAAGGGAAAAACTGCACAACAAGAGTACTATTACAAGCAAAGCTACCCTTTAGACATGAAAGGAGAGATAAGGACATTCCCAGACAAACAAAAGTTGACAGAATATATCACCACCAGACTTGTCCTACAAGAAATGATAAGGGAAGTTCTTCAAACTGAAAGAGATACTAATGAACAGGAAGAAAATATCAGGAAGTGTGAAAAGCAAAAAAAAAAAGAATGTGTGGAGCTCATTGGCAAGAGTAACTATGCAGATAAATTCAGAACTCTCCAGTGTAAACATGGTACTATAAAACCTTATTTTTTTCTATTTTAGGCTAAAATACAAAACAGTGACTACATTAACATGAGATAAGAATGTAAAAACCATATAAAATGGCACATCAAAAATGCAAAAGTTTTGAATAGAGAGAAGAACAGAGTACAAGTACAGAATTATTTAGTTTTTAATCTCTTTTTTATTTCCTTTTCAATATTTATTATCAATATTAAGTTGATATATATATTAGACACACCAAAAAATAAGGAAAAAATAAAAATATACTACTAGAGAAAAATATCACTTAAACAGAGGAAGACTATAAAAGAGGAAAAAGGAAAGAAGGAAGGGAGGGAGGAAGGGAGGAAAGAAGATAAAATGTACACCTCCCACAAGAGACTCTCTTCACCTCTAAGGATATACATTGAATGAAATTGGAATCTCTATTTGCAGATTTGGGCCATAAAGAAAAATCTTCATGAATTCAAAAAAAAAACTGATGCAATATTTCAGTCATATACTAATCATTAGGCAGGTTTTTATCACTGTAACCAAATACGTGACACAGTTTACATATAAAGAAAAGAATGAGTATTTAACTCACAGTTTGAGGTTGAATGTCCAAGATCAGAGGGAGCATTGCTTTGGCCTCTGTTGAGGGCAACTGATGGAGGCAAATCACATTCAGAATGCATGTGTGGAAGACCTTACATTGCCAAATAGGAAGTCAGAACGTGGAGAGAGAGAGACTGAGTTACCATAATCCCTTCAGTGTGACCTCCTATTAGGTCCCACTTTTTAAAATCCCACAGTGCTTCACAATATTGTGGCCTGGAGAGTAGCCCTCCAATCACAGTGGACATTGAGGAACACTCAAATCACCCCCAAACCATGGCAACTAGGATACTAGATCACAACAGCAAAATCTATTGCTATGAAGAACCCAAAAAATGAAATCAAGAAAGCAATTCCATATATAGTAACATCAAAAAGAGTGAAATAGTTTACAGATTTAGCAAAAGAAGTGAAGACATGTACTGAAAACTATTATAATAAAGATCATCAAAAGATATCAAGGAAATCTAAATAAAAGAGAAACCATCTTTTGTGCATGCATTAGAATATCTAATATTGCTGAGAAAACTATATTCACTAAATTCATCTACAGATGCAAAGTAATCACTATCAAAACCCCAACTGCCACTCATAGAAATTAGTAAACTTAACCTGAGTTTTAAATGTGAATACAAAGGACCCAACATAGCCAGAACAATCTTGAAAAAGAATCAAGTTGGAGAATGTATACTTTCTTATTTCAAAACTTACTACAAAGGTAAAGAAATCAATACAGTCAATAGATTGAAGGACAAAAATTGAAAGTGCAAAAGTAAATCTAACTTTATGAACTTTACAAACTGAATTTTGACAAAGGTGTCAAGACTATTAAATGAGGAAAGAACAGTCTTTAATAAATGATGCTGGAGCAACTGGCTATCCATGAGCAAAGCGATGAGGTTGAAATACTACACACCATACATAAAAATCAACTCAAGTTAATGATAGAGCAAAATGTAATACATAAGTGTAAGAGCTGAAACTAAAAAGCCCAGGGAAAAAAACCAGTTTTCCTCAGGAGTTTGTGTTTGGCATTGGTTTATTACAATAGAAAAAAATGGATAAATTGGACTTACCAAAATTAAAAACTTTTCATTAAAGAATACTACCAAGAAAACTAAAAGAGAATCCATGAACTGGGATAAAACATTTGCAAATCATAAATCCAGTAAGGGATTTTATATATTCTTTGTCAAGAATATATAAAGTACTCTTACAAGGAAACAACATAACGTCAAACAACCCAAGTAAAAAAATGAATGAGGGAATTAAATAGATATTTTTCTAAAGAAGACAAATTATAAAAAGCACCTGATATTAACCATTATTAGTCATTAAGGAAATCAAAATCAAAATCACACTAAGATATCACCTTACACCATTAGGAAGGCTAAAATAAAAAAGACAGACAATAACAAGTGCTTAGAATGACTGTAGACAAAATGGAACCCTTGTACATTGCTCATCGGATTGTAAATTGTTCCAGCCTCTTTGGAAAACAGCTTCACAATTTCTCAAAATGTTAAGCAAAGAGTTATGATTCAACCTATCAATTCCATTCCTAGGTATATATCCAAGAGAAACAAAAACTTGTACACAAATGTTCACAGAAGTCAAAGATAGAAACAACCTAAATATCTACCAGTTGATGAATGAACAGTCTGGTATTTACTACATGCTTCATTACATACCATAGCATACATGTCACAACATGATATAACATGAAACACATATGCTACAACATGAGTGAATTTTGAGAATATTATGCTAAGTACAAGAAGCTAGTCACAAAAAGACCATATATCAAATGCTTCCATTTATATGAAATGTCGAGAATAAACCCATGGGCTGGCGAAGTGGCTCATGTGATAAGAGTGCCTGCCTAGCAAGCGTGAGGCCATGAGTTCAAACCCCAGTGCCTCCAAAAAACCAGAATAGGTAACCCATGAAAACAGCTAAATTTTTATTTGCCAGAGTTGTCAGAGTTGGGAAGGGGAGTGAGAAGTGACTGCTAATGGGTACTAGGTTTCTTTTTGCTGTGATGAAAATGTTATAAAATTAGGTAGTGGGGATGATTGCACAAACTGTAAACATACCAAAAACCATAGAATTGTACGCTTTAAGAGGGTGGATTTTATACTATGTGCAATGTATCCTAATAAGGTTAGCATAAAATTATATTACAACAAAGAAATGCAGTGTCAAACAACTCCTTTAAATACCAAATAGGCACAAATAAATAGAAAGATATCCTGTGTTCATGAATTGGAAGAATTAATATTTTTACAATGTCCACACTACATGAAGCAATCTATGGGCTCAGTGCAATCCTAATCAAAATTCCATTGACATTTTTATAGAAATAAAAAAAAATCATTCTGAAACTCAAGTGGTATCACAAAAGACTCCTGAATAGTCAGAGCAAAACTGGTGGCATCACACTACTAAAGATTTTAAAATATACTACAAAACTATAGTAATTAAAATAGCATCGTGTGGGGTGGGGCAAATGGAAATGTAGACCAATAAAACCAATGAAATAGATCTATACATTTATGGTCAACTGATTCTTGGCAAAGGTGCCAATAACACACAACTGGAAAAGGACAATCTCTTTAATAAGTGGTGTTGGGAAATTGGAGAGCCACACACTAAAGAACAAATTTGGACTCATTTATCACCTGAAACTGTAAGAAAACAGTTAAAAGCTTATTGACATTGGTTTGGTCATTGTTTTTTATTAAATATTATCCCAATAGCATAGGCAACAAAAGCAAAAATAAATAAGTGGTATTACATGAAACCAAAAAGTCTTCTACAACAAAGGAAAAAGTTAACAAAATAAAAAGGCAACTTATAAAATGGGAGAAAAATACTTGCAAACCATACATCAGCTAAGGGATTAATATCCAAGATATACAAAGAATTCAATGGCAAGAAAACAACCTAATTGAGGCAAGAGATCTGAGTAGACATTTTTCAAAAGTAGACATAGAAATGACCAATATACATATTGAAAAATGTTCAACATCACTAACTATAAATGAAATGCAAATTAAAAACCACAGAGGTATCATATCCCACAACCTGTTAAAATAGTTATTACTTTAAAAAAAAGAAAGAAAGAAAAGATAACAAGTGTTGGCAATAATATGGGGAAAAAGGAATCCTTATACACTGTTGGTAGAAATGTAAAATGGTGTAGCCATTGTGGAACGCTGTATTGATGTCTCTCAAAAAATTAAAAATAGAACTGTTTCATGATCCAGACATTCTACTTCTGTGCATACATGCAAAGGAAATGAAATCAGTATCACAGAGATATCTGTACCCATCTGTTTATTGTAATATTATCACAATAGCTAAGATATGGAACCAACTTCAGTGTCCACCAACAGATGAATGAATAAAGAAAAACTGATATATATTTTAATGAAATATTTTCAGCCTTATAAAAGAAGGAAAAACAGTCATTTGTGGCAATATGAGTGGTACTAGAAGACATTATGCTGAGTGAAATAAGACACATGCAGGAAGACTAATATTGCATAATCTCACTTATATGCGGAATATAAGATGTTGAACTGACAGAGAAGGGACTGGTGGCTGCCAGGGACTGGGAGATGCAGCGAAGAGACATGTTTCGCAAAGAACACCAGGTTTCAGTTATTCGGGATGAGTAAGTTCTGACAGCTAATGTGCAGCATAGTAACTATAACTAATAATACTGTGGTGATAATTGAAATTTGCTGAGAGAGTAGATTTTAAATGTTTCATCATACACAAAGTGGTAACGTATGAGGTGATGGATATGCTAATTAGCTTCATTGTGGTGGGCATTTCCTAGAGTGCGCGTAAGGTCACGCACTGTATAATAATGTTTTGGTAAACTACAGACCACACACACTATGGTGGTCTCATTCTAACATTATAATAGAGCTGAAATTTTCCAGTCACCTAGTGATATCATAATTCAGTGTATTGCTTCTGCATTTATAATAATACTAGTAAAACAAACTTACTATGCTGTCAATTGTACAAAACCATAGGATATAAAATTATATATCACACATAATACTTAGTAATAGTTACAAATTACTATGTTACAGGTGTAAGTATTTATTATACTATATATTTTCATCATTATTTTGGAGTGTCCACCTTCTACCTATGGGGGGGAAAAAAACCTTACTATAAAAGAGTATGCCATCATATGTAGACAACAGCCTCACCCTTCTGGTGCTCACTGTGTCTCAGAGGCCAAGTCAAATGACTGACATGGGGTATGTGTAATACTCTCTGTGATGCTCACACAGAGACAAAATTACCTAACATTTTTCTGAATGTGTCCCATCATTAAGTGATGCATGACTGTGTATCAAAGCATCATCATGACCAGGCACAGTGGCTCAAGCCTATAATTCTAGCTACATGGGAGGCAGAGGTCAGCAGAATCCCAGTTCAAGGCCAACTTGAGCAAAAAGTTTGTAAGACCCCATCTCAACAAATGGCTGGATGTGGTGGTGTGCACGTGTCATCCCAGCTATGTGAGGAAGCACAAATAAGAGGATCATAGTCCAGGACAACCCAGGCATAAAGCAATACCCTATCTCAAAAATAGACAATACAGAAAGGGCTGGCAGAGTAGCTCAAGTGATAGAGCACCTGCCTAGCAAGCACAAGGCCCTGAGTTCAAACCCAAGTATGCCAAAAAAAAAAAAACCACCTCATCTTATATACTGCATATATAAACAACTTTTGTCAATTATGCCTCCATCAAGCTGGTGAGGGGGAGAGCACTGTTTGCCTCTTACAGAATGAAGAGATGCCACTTTTTTTTTCTTTTCTTGGCCTTCCTTAAAAGTAAAGCCCAAGTAAGTTGGGCCCTAACTTGTCAAAAACAAGCAAAAGGAGGGAAAGTTAAGAAGGTTGCACTTGAGTGAACTGCCAAAAGCTTCTCCAGCCAAAACTTCAATCACTGGGAGCACTTGACAGATTCAAAACACAATTTCTGCCTCCATCCAAAAACCTGGAACTGTCTTAAGAACATTTTGTCCCTTTTACCTTCCTTACCTAAAAGAAGTTGCAAACACAAGGTAAAGAAAGCCAGATTGCTTGATACCAAAGTAGGTAAACAGACTATCCTAAAAAAACAAGATTGAAGGTAGCTTTAAAAACTGATCCAGGTTGCCCCCAAAGGTTTCAGTGCTAGTCTTAAAAATACAAAAAACACCTTAGCACCCATTTTCCATTCTAGACTTATTGGACTCTATCCTCTTGGGTCTGGTGAACTTTCAACCTTCTTCTACTATAGGCAGAAAAGCTGGTGGCCTTAAAACCTCGCTGCCAGTTTCTCAGCACAAGCTATTTACTCTGCGTCAGAAGGTGCTGCATCCTGAATGCCTGTTAAGGGATCTAGACTTTATTTTTTGTTATAATGAAAATAATGAGAAAATAAATGTATTCCATTAAAACTTTACTGATGATTAAGGTAAAAAAAAAAAAAAGACCTGGTGACTGGGGATGTGGCTCAAGTGGTAGAGTGACTGCCCTCAAGCACAAAGCCCTGAGTTCAAACCCAGTACCACCAAAAAAGAAAAAACTATTGACCATATCTAGCTCTGGACTAAGGAAAGTCTTTCAACTTCTCTGGATCATAATTTCTTCATTTCTAAAATAAGAATAAGCAGGTCTAGTCCATGATCAAAAAGGGCATAGTGAAAAATCAATAGATATTGGATGTAAAAGAAATCTGAATTGCAAAATTCTACATGAAGTGCTTAGCATAATTAATTTGAGCACTAAAGTTAGGTCACATTTATGACATCCTACAAAATTAAGCATTGCTTTAATAAATCCAAAGAAGAAAAGGAAGAAATTTTGATAAACCTGGAAGGAACACTGGTGTGGGGGAGAGAAAAAAAGCAGCAAGGAAGCACCTCTGGAGGTCTTTAATATCACTGTACTCCAGTAGGAAACTTTTCCCCACAAAGTCCTATGAGTTCCAAGAGTCCAGGTGTTTAATTATAAATATGTGAGGTCCTTTATAGCAGTAGGAAGGGTATAAATCTGTCACTGATTTGATTTTTCTCTAAGTAGATGTTTTTGTTTATCTGGCCACTCAAAGTGGACTATGGTCACTCCTAAATATATCTGCCTCTTACTGTCTGTCACACATGCCATTTTTCCGTGAGATATTATGAGAAGCAGAATACTATGGTTAAAGGAGCAGTGGACTAGATGATAAGGAGACATGGAGCTCTGATCAGAACTTGCTATCTGATCTTGGACAACTCAATCTCCTTTTGTTTGAGTTTCGTAATTCACAAAACAATAGGAATTATATCTGCCTTATGTGCCTCATAGAGTAAGGGTGAAAGTCATTTGAGATTGTATATGAAAGCAAGGTCTTTAAAAGAGATGAACTGTTAACACAAAGGACTAATAATGTGGGAGTTTTAAAAATAGAAGTATCAAATATCTTCACATAAGTTCTGGCCATGCATTCTAGCTCTCCTTTCAAAACAATACAAAATAAAACATTGTCCATATGGCGGCCTTTCACTTATTTACTGTTCAAACATTTTTTAAGTATTTTATGCAAGAGATGCTCTTCTATGATGTGTGGAAACAATAAGATTTGAGTAAAGGTACTTGAAATTTGCTACCATGTGCATCACCATCAATGATTTCTACTGCCAAATGAAAGAAATACTACCCATTTTGCAAGACTGCTGTGGCATCTGAAAGGACTTACAGTGCTTAAACCCACCTTATTTAATGATTTATTGCATGCAATTCTGATCAAGCATTGTCAAAGAAATAACAAAATTAAAAAATAATAGAAATTTCAAAACTAAAATTTTAAATTCCTGTGCACACATTGCACAGCTCACTTGATGCTCTGTCCTACATTACTGTTTAAATCATTGTGTGATCTGCTGACTGTTTCCCTACCCTTAAGTTTGTGAAAATCTACCTCCCAGAAAGCAAATGTGCCCCAAAAGCCAGGTAAAAGTTATAGGAATCCTTCCAAGCCACAAAAGTGCTTAAGTGAAAAAGTGAAAACTGGAATTTTGTTGAAAGTCAGCATGTCTTCAGTGAAAGTTGGACTGTATTATAGGAAAAGCAATCAAGCATCCATGGTGTTCAAGACAAGGAGCATGAAATAAGATCTAGTTTTTGGTGAGTAGTGTTCATATGTACAAAAGTAATTTTACGACAGTAAGGTAGCATGCAGTTTCAAGTTCTGTATGCAAGTACCTACTGTACGTACAATAATAGGAAAACCTGAGTAATTTTACAGTACTGAACTTTGTGCGTCCTGTGCATTCATGGTTTTTCCTCTATGGCAGCTCCTTGGAACTATATACCTGTGGATACCAAGGTTCTACTGTACTGTATATGAAATTACCCAGCATCCTATTATTATTATTATTTCAGTCTATTTTCCCATATCCCAACTTTTCCTGGCACTGGGGATTGACCCCCTGGCCTCACCCATGCTCTATCACTTGAATCACGCTCCTAGACCTTTTGTTTTCATTTTCTGTTTTTGAGACAGGTTCTACATTTTTGCCCAGTCTGGCCTGTACTTCACAATCCTCTTGCCTCCACCATGACCAGCTCTAAGAATTCTTAATCTAGGTTCCATTAACCCTTTGTAATTGCCTGCAAAAATTGACATATATATGTGTAAGTTCATTCTTCTTGGAGAAGGTACATAACTCCCCTCAAATTCTAAAAACAATTTTTAATAAGTGATTTCAATGTAACCCTTAATTGTAATACACAGCATGAAATACAACATTCCAGAAGATGACCTACCAGTCGGCAAGGTTAAAATCATTACTGTCCTGAACACAGATCTCTTCTATGCTCATCTGTTTTTGTTTTTGTTTTTGTCTCTGAGCTCCAAATCCATTTTTTACTACCTGTTCTCTGCAATAACCAACAATGGAGCTAGAATCTGTAATTTTTGTCAGCGGAGGTTACTGAAGGGATGATGTAGAAGGAAGTGTTTCTGTATTAGTTCTAGTATATTTCACTTGGAAGGCTCCTGCAGCTTGCACAGCTTCAATAGCACCCAGAGGCCAGTAGCCTGTGGCACATACCTGCAAAAAGCTTCCCTCAGACCCCTCTAATTTGACTTCTTCAGCACATGAGTTTCAGAGTGCTCAGTGGACAACAGCTTCTGACACCACCAATGAATGGCTTTGCAGTGATTTCCAACGTATGGCACTCCCTCTTAAAAGTCTTTGTGTGGCCTCCCTTGGGAAGCTTTGCAGCAGATTTTAGAGTGCATCCCCTCTCCATGAGGAGGTTTTCTCATTCCCCACCAAGTCCTGCTAATGCAACACCCCAGAAAATCCTTCATCATCAAGTGAGCTCCATCCTCGCCAACAAGATCTAGATCCCAGCAGAGAGTATTAGGCTATTCCTTGGATGCTATCTCTCAGCCCTAAACATAACAGTTGATCCCTGATATCTGCTGTTTCAGACCACTTTTTGAGATTTCTTTACCCCATGCAAGACTACTCCGTATTATTCCAATTCTGAGTTATGGTTAATAACTTTTTTTTCTCTTTTTTGGCCGTATGTGGGTTTGAACTCAGGGCCTCACACTTGTTAGGCAGGTGCTCTACCACTTTAGCCAATGTATCCCCTCCAGCCCTTTTTTGCTTTAGTTTATTTTTAAGATAAGGTCTTGCTTTTTCAAGGGTCAGGCTTAGATCACTGTCCTTCTATCTTCACCTCCACACCGCTAGGATTTCACACATGTACCACAATGCCTAGCTTGTTTTTTGACATAAGGTATCACTATCTTTTTGTCTTGAACCAAATCCTCCCATCTCTGCCTCCCAAGTAATTGAAATTACAGGTGTGCACCACCTTGCCCAGCCACAGCTAATAACTCTTTAAGCTTAGCCCATTCAAATTTGCATGTGGTTTTGGTTTTCTGATTAGACTCTGCCTGATATAAAACTGAAGTCACAATTGATCCAGGAGACAAACCCACGAAGCTGGGGTTGTAGAATTGATTTGGTCATGCCCTTGGGATTAAGTGAAGTAATGACTTCTTTGCCTAAGGGAAATAGGATGCTAGTAATACTGACATGCAGTCTCAGAACAATTAATGAAGCCATCACCTCTGGCTGACTATAATGAAAAACCAACTGAAACAAAAGTATTGAGAATCCAAGTTGCTGCTACACTTGAACATTAGGTCAGTAATCATGACCCCCAAGCTGGGGTGGAGTCTTATAAGTCATTTGAGTATCTATTTCTTTTTTAATAAATAAGAAATTCAAATTCTTCAGCTCTCATCTGAAGTCACAGCCTGAGAGCCATAAAACTTTTCATGATAGCCCTAAAAGAATTTCTTATTCCTTGGAGCTTGATGGCTGGTTGTTGAAAATAAAACACAAAATTTAATTATGTCAGGTGCTAAGTTTTAATAGTTGAATTGATAGTCTTGCCAAAATTCCTACATGGAAGCACCAATTAGGAAGAATTGAGTTCAGAATGGGATATTCATGCATTCCCAGATTAAACTGACAATCTTGAAAACCTCACCCTCAACACACCTCACTCTGATGCTCCCTTACCAGTGAAAGTAGCTTGTCCTCTGGTATCTGAAGACACCAAAATCCTTTAAAACTTTTCAAAATGCTTCAAAATCCTGTAATAATGTCACTAATAAAGATTCCTAAAAAACTAGATAGCATTTGTTGCCCTTAATGCAGAGAAACTAAAGCAGATACCTTAAAAGCTACTGAGGCCAATAGGAAAAGGGGACCAGGAACTAGAGAAAAGGTTAGATCAAAAAGAATTAACCTAGAAGGTAACACACATGCACAGGAAATTAATGTGAGTCAATTCCCTGTATAGCTATCCTTATCTCAACCAGCAAAAACCCTTGTTCCTTCCTATTATTGCTTATACTCTCTCTTCAACAAAATTAGAGATAAGGGCAAAATAGTTTCTGCTGGGTATTGAGGGGGTGGGGGGGAGAGGGAGGGGGTGGAGTGGGTGGTAAGGGAGGGGGTGAGGGCAGGGGGGAGAAATGACCCAAGCCTTGTATGCACATATGAATAATAAAAAAAAAAAAAGAAAATGAATGTACTTAAAACCCACAGTAACCAGTCACAGTTGCCACTGTATCTATAAATAGATATGCTACAGGGGTCAGATACATATCATGATGTAGAAGAAACTTGCTAACATACCACACTTGTTAAAATATGTTTGCAGAAACCATGGGAATATGTTTGAGTCTCAGGCATACAAGTAGGTACGTGGGAGAAACAAACACTAAACCAATGTGGAGGATACACCCAAAACAAAAACACTATACAATGCTCTAAAAAATTTAAAAAGCCACTAAAGACAATTCAACTAATTTGTGATTAAATAAATATAAAATCACAATCATGGGCAAGAATAAGTAGGTATTTTTTAAAAGATTAAAATCATAAGCTTCAAGCATGATTTTAAAACAAATTATAAAATATCTTTAAACAACATGAAAGAAAGGATGAAAATCCTAACACTAAAGGACTATGAAAACAATACATTAGAAAAAGCAACAGAACTTTGAGAAATGAAATATTCTATCAATTAAGAATTTCAAACTTAACTTAGATGTAATTGAGAATTTATGAGATGGAAAAATGCTGCCTAAGATAGTCAGCTTTTTGTAGCTGTGACAAAATAGCAGAGATAAACAACTTAATAGGAGGAAATGTTTATTTTGACCTACGGTTTCAGACCATTGTCACTTTGTCTTGTTGCTTTGGACCCAGGATAGCACAGTACATCGTAACAGGAGCATGTGGCAGAAGACTATGCACCTCATGGTGGACAAGAAGCAAAGAGAAAGACAGAAAGGAGTTTACATCCCAATATCCCCTTCAAGGGCACACCCTCAGTGACTTAACTTTCTTCTACTAGGACTCACCTCCTAAAGGTTCCACCGCCTCCCAAAAGAACCTCATGGTGGCAACTAAGCCTTGACCACAAGGGCGTTTAAGAGACATTTAAAATGCAAACTATAGCAATGTTTCAGAGTTTTTTTTTAATGAGTGATTAAGAAGCATGAAAGATGGATTAAAAAGATCCAGTGTAATCCTAATCAAAGTTCCAAAAGAAGAAACTGGAAAGATGAGGGCAAAAGTAACATTCAAAGACACAATAACTAAAAATGTCCCAGTATTAATGAGATACACTATCCTTAGATTTCAGTAAATTCAAAGCATCTGATTTAAAATAGAAGTAAATAAGAAAAATAATGAGATTTCTACACATATTGGAGTGAATCTGAAAAACACCAAAGAGAAAAACAATATCTTAAAGAGTAAATAAACAGAAAATACAGCTTACTCAATAGCCTTCTTAACAGCAGCCAAATGTTTCAAAAGACAATAAAATAGTAACTTCCAAGTACAGAAGACAAAAACCTTCTCATCTAGAATTCCACATGTCAATTTTTTTAAAATCAGTTGAGTAAAAAAATTAAGATATTTCAGCCAAAAAATTGAAGATATGTAACAGAGCCCCTTTAAAAGAATTGCTTGAGTTATACATCAAGAAAGAATGTAAAAAGGGCATAAGAGGCTGAATATAGTGGAAATATTATGTACTCATATATGAAATAGAAAAATGAGACATGCTGAAACTATTCCAGGAATAGGGAAGGGGTAAAGGAGAATGACAGAGGTAAAGAATTCAACTATGATATATTGTAAGAACTCTTGTAAATGTCACAATGTACACCTGGGACAACAATAATATGATAATAAAAAATAAAAATAAAAGAATAAGCTGATGTTTCTTTTAAAATTTTTGTGGTCTTTCTGGGTTTCAAATTATAATTTATATGTAAAGAGTGGAGAAACAAATTTAACTAGATATAACTGAAGAGATAATTCATGAAATAGAATATATGCTAAGTATTTTTGATACAATTCCCTCTCCAATTTCAATCAAGTGTCAGGGTTGCTGGAAGAGTGTACCCCTAATATTCTTAGAGCTCTTTTGTGTGGTTGTGAAGGTCTATGAACCATCACCTAGATCCTCCTGACATCTCAACAAAGGGTCCTAAACCTGTATCCTTGATCTGATTTTTACTCTGAGGTCATGTTTCACTGGTCTTTTCCTTGAGGTCATTTCTTTCTGTTTTTAGCAAGGAGAGAGTAAATGACAAATAGTTCTATCTGCAAATTCAACAAGTCCTAGTTCTTTTATATTTCCTCTTATTTTTAAAAACAATCAAAGTTGTCAAATATGACTATACTAAGATTCAGGATACAAGATTAATATACAAATATCAATTAAAAAACTAAAAATTTAAAGAATTGAAAGTCAATTACTTTCTTACATACCAGCAATGATAGTTAGTCTCACACAGAAATGAGTAATAAGAATTTGCAATTTAAAACTCAATGTCAATTCATTGGAAACAAAAACAAATTCTTGGGTATAATCAAAGGAAATATGTATAAAATTTATATGAAGAAAACTAAAATTCTGATGAAAGAAATCAAAGGTTTAAATAAATGCAAAAATATTCTTTGTGTATGAATAGAAAGACTCAATATTGTCAAGATACCACTTTTCCCCAAAACTCTGCAGATTCAACAATCAAAATCCCAGAACATTAGTTTGTAATTATCAACAAGCTAATTTCAAAGTATAAGAAAAGATAAAAAAAAATTACCCAAGGAAAGGAAAAATGAAGCCAGAAAGTTAACACTACCCAACTTCAACACATTATTAAGCTACGGTTCTTAAGACAGTAAGATACAGTAGTTTTCCCTTATCTGAGGTTTTGCTTTCCTTGATTTCAATCACTCTCTGTCAACTCCAGCCATTAGAGTACAATAGGATATTTTAGGGAGGAGTAAGAGAGAGAGAGACCACAGTTACAGTACAGTTGATTCATTAAACAACCTGGGGTTGGAGGTGCCAACTTTCGAAAGATCATTTATTACTACATCACTTATTACTACAATACACAATCACTGGAAAGAAATGCCAGTGCAGAGATAATTAGCTTCACACAGCTAGTCGGATACTTGCAACACTTGAGTTCACCATAATACCAACTGGAGGTGGCTATGAAATTGTTACAGTCATACAGTAGGTACTATAGTTAACTTTATGCAGTTATAACTTAATACTGAATCTTTATAGTTCTCTCAACTGCAAATGGTATCCTGTTTAGCCTATTTGTGTACTTAAGTTTTGGTAAATTTTAACTTTTTATTATTAATGGTAGTAAATTATAAAATAAACTATTATCTAACTATTTATGCATTCTGTGACACACCTATCTCTTTCTTATTTTTTCCATATTTCTAAGTTATGTGGTTTGTCTGAGAGTGTTTTTAAATTGTTGTAAACCTCTAAAAGTAATCTGTTGGTAAACAGACCTCTGCAGTCCAAACCTATGTTGTTCAAGGGCCAACTGTATATTGTTACAACTGTTTATTAGTTAGTGTTGTGAATTTCTCACTGTGCCTACTTTATAAATTAAAATTTTGTCATATGTATGTATATACAATACAGGGCAAAACATAGTAAATATGGGTTCAGTGTTGTTCACAGTTTCAGGAATCTACAAGGGATCTGGAGATATATCCCATATGGATAAGGGTGGGCTACTGTATTGATGAAAGAGCATAAAGGTAGATCAATGGAACAGACTCTAGAAAGAGACTAACGTAAGCATAGTTAACTGATCCTTGGCAAAGGGAGTAAAGGCAATTCAACAGAAAAAGGACAATCTTTTAAAAAACTGTGCTGGAACAATTGGGATCAACATCCAAAAAAATGAATCTAGATGCAAACTTTCCCTCTTTCATTAAAATTAACTCAAAATGAAACACAGACATAACACAAGAGAAGTTCTAGGTGATCTTGAGTTTTTGTTGTTGTTGTTTTGTTGGCTATGTATCTTGCTATGTAACAAGCATGGCTCAAGCTCACTATGTAAGTAGGTTGACCTCGAACTTGCAATCCTCCTGCCTTGCCTCCTGAGTGCTGGGATTACAGACATAAGCCACCACATTCAACAACCTTGAGGGGTTTTTTTCTCCCATGGGACTGGGTTTGAATTCAGAGCTTCACACTTGCAAAGTAAGCACTCTACTACTTGAGCCATACCTCCAGTCCATTTTGCTCTGGTTATTTTGGAAATGGGGACTCATGAACTATTTACCTGAGGTGGTCTTGAACTGCAATCTTCCCAATCTCACCTTCCAAAGTAGTTAGGATTACAGGCCTGAGCCACCAGCACCTGACTAACTTTTTAGATACAATATCAAGGGCACATCTATAAAATAAGCAACTAAGAAGTTGGACTTCATCAAAATTAAAAACTGCTCTGTGAAAGATATTGTTAAAGAGAATAAGAAGACAAGCCAAACACTGGGAAAATGTCATTGCAAAATATATATTTGACAAAGGCCTGCCATTCAAAATATACAAAATGTTCTTAAAATGCAACAATAAACAAATAATCTAATAAAAAATGGACATAAGATCTTAAAAAATACCTCAAAAAGAAGACACACAGATAGCAAATAAACATGAGAAAGTTCTCAAATCATATGTGACTAGGAAATTGCTTTATGTGAGCTACATAAAGCCTGTGCACACCTAATAAAATAGCTAAAATCAAAACCAGGACTCTCATACCTTGTTGGTAGAAAAGTGAAATACTACAACTACTTTTGAAAACAGTTTAATAGTCTCTTACAAAACTGAGCACACTCTTACCACATAATCCAGCAACTGTACACCTTAGTTTTTACCTAAATCTGTTGAAAGTATGTCTTCACAAGTCTACACACCAATGTTTACAGCAGCTTTTTCATAATTGCCAAAACTTAAAAGAAAGCAAGATGTTCTTCAACAGTGAATGAATAAACAAACTGTAGTTTATCCAGACAATGGAATATTACTCAATGATAAAAATAAAAGGGCTATCAAGCCATGAAAAAGACATAAAAGAATTTGAAATGCATATTGCTAAGTGAAGGAAGCCAATCTGAAAAAGCTGCATACTGTATGAGTCCAAATATTATGACATTCTAGGAAAAGCAAAGCTATGGAGTCAGTAAAAATCAGTGATTGCCAAGCATTTAGGGAGAGGGAGGGAGGAATTAATAGATGGAGCAAAGGGATCTTTAATGCAATGTAACTATTCTGTGTGACACTGTAATGGTCACACAGAATGGTCATTGTACATTTGTGAAACCCATAGAATACACAATACAGTGAGCCTAATATATGCTATGAACTTTTGTTAAAATTATTATAGAAATATACACATCAATAAATTTTAATATGTTTACAAGAACGATGCAAGATGTTAACAATAGGGAACTGGGGCAGTCAGGGTGAGAAGTGATGTGAGAGATATGCAGGAACTCTGTACTTTTTGCAATCTAAAACTCCTCTAAAAATAAATTCTATTAATTTAAGATGAGAAAAGAGAGAAGAAGCAATATGTCATGTCCCTATATGGGAAGTGCTACAATAAACAGAGTAGTTCTCCTTAATTTCATCTACATGTCAACTTTACGAAAAATGATTTTTAATTTTTTCACAAAACCTGACAAGTTTACACTAAGATTCCCATGGAAGCACTGAGAGCCAAGAATATACAAGAAAATTTTGATGAGAAAGAATGAACTGAGGACTTGCCTACCTGTCTAAGGTTTTTAAGAGTTACTATAAGACAAGAATAATTCTGAGAATGTGATGTCTACATTTTAGCAGACTCATATGACAGAATGAATTAAAAGCCCCATATTGGGAGTGGGATAAGGGAAAGAATAATGGAGGAGATGAATAAAAGTGGGGTACAATATATGTATATGTAGA
The DNA here is from genome assembly GCF_047511655.1 of Castor canadensis. Taxonomy (NCBI): domain Eukaryota; kingdom Metazoa; phylum Chordata; class Mammalia; order Rodentia; family Castoridae; genus Castor; species Castor canadensis. The sequence goes on along the minus strand of NC_133392.1, from coordinate 100,231,746 downwards.
ACTGTTACAAAGAAACTCCTCATATAACTATCATGTAACGATAAAAAAAAATTTCAAAAACAAAACGGCCCATTTTGGCATGAATTTCCTATACGACATTGCAAATCAGTGGGAAAGGATGGACAAATAGCTGTTCATATGTTATTGTCTTCTCATATCATTCTGGAGCTTTAAGGCAACAAGGCTGAAAGGAAGATGAACATGTAGTGGAAAACCATAAGGAAAACCTTGAACTCACGAGCATGAGCTGGAGCCCAGGAGGACAGACTAGAATCGTGTCAGTCTTATTGCCTCTGACCTTGATGCTATAGTTGTCCTATTGAATCCAGGGCCCTTCTTTTTTATTTTATTTATTTACTTTTGATGGTACTGGAGTTTGAATTCAAGGCCTCATGCTCACTAGACAGATGCTCTGCTCTATCACTTGACCCTATCATTTGACTTTGCTTTAGTTATTTTTCAGGTAGGGTTCCACATTTTTACCCAAGCCTGGTCTCAAATCACCATCCTCCTACCTACAGCCTCAGAGGCATACCACTACACCTGGCTTAATGATTGAGATGGGGGTCTCTCTAACTTTTTCCTGGTCTCGAGTGCCAATCCTTCCCATCTCCACCCCTCCCAGGAACTGGGATTACAGGCATACACCACCATGCTCAGCCTGCTGAGGCCCTTCTTCAAGGAGTTACAACATACACAACTGGCTCAGATGTTAGAGATGATAAAGGTCCAGGAGAAAGTACAATAGTTAGAGCATCACCACAGCTTCACATCAGTGAGGCAAACCAGCAGGTACATGATCAAAGTGTATGAGATGCATAAAGCCTGTGCCTCAATCTAGCCCTCCAAAGAGCAGTAAGAATCACTCTTGTGGGCTACCCTAACTGAAAGCATACACAGAAGAAATTCAGGGAAATGTAATTTATTAAGCAAACTGACACATTATAAAGACACTAAAATTAGGAAAGGATTTCTTATGACTCCCCCCAAAAGGACACAAATCAAGGCGAAAAAGGTAGATCAACATTAGAAGTATAGACCCCTATATGTTAAGTGGTACTGTAAACATAGTTAAAAGATGAGCTTCATGCTGGTAAATGATACTTGAAATCTTTATTATCCAAAAAGAATTCTTATGCAAAGTGTTTTTAAAGTTCCTATGAATCAATCAAAAGTGTTGGGGATGTGGCTCAAGTGGTAGAGCGCCTCCCTAGCAAGCAGGAGGCCCTGAATTCAACCCCAGTACCACCAAAATAAAATCAATAAAAAAAAATCAATCAAACTAATACATGAATAGATAATTTAGGAAAGGAAAATCTGTAATGAACAATGAAAAAATGATCAACTTGACAAATAAATCAGAAAACAAAAATAGACAATACTCCCCAAAGTGGCAAAATATAGCAAATTTAAAGACATCAAGTCTTAGTGAAAATTCAAGGAAAAGTAGTTCTTATAGACTGCTGTTAAAATGTATCCAGTGCATATACTTTAAAGAGATAATTTAACAATACATAGTTCATGTGTATATGCACATACTATATAGTATGCAAAAATTTTACTTCTACATTTTGTAAATGAAAAATTGCACATATACACAAGGATGTTTTTGGTTTTATTGGTTCAGCTTGAACTCAGGGTCTTGTGCTTGCTAGGCAGGCACTCTACCACTTGAGCCACTCCTCCAGTCCTTTTGCTTTCATTATGTTTTGGATAGGGTCTCACAGTTTTGCCCAGAGTCAGCCATGGATTGTGATTCTCCTCCCTATGCTTTCCAGTAGCTGGGATCACAGGCCTCCCTCACCTGCCCAGCTTTTTGCCCAGTTTGGCCTCAAACAATTCTCCCAGCTCTGTCTCCTAAACAGCTGGGATTAAAGGCTTGCACCACCATGTCCAGTCCTGGAAAAGGACATTTAATGGAATACTTTTGACAACAAAAAAGTGATACCAACCTCACTATTCCTCCACTGAGGACAAATAATAAACTGTTTCATTGTTTTTCATACAATGAAATATTACAAAACAATTGCAACAAATTAGCTGCACTAGTGTATCAGTATAGATGAATTTCAAAACATAATATTAATACATGAAAAGTAATGTTAATGAGTAAAATTTCAAAAGAATACATAAAGTAGGGTAATGTAAAATTCCAAGTACATAATAATAGTGTGTGTGTAAATACATACACATTATACATAAGTAGCATAATGCATGTATAGAAATGATACATCTCAACTTCAAAATACTATTGTAGTTTCTTCTGGTAAAGGAGAGAAAGAGAAGTGCCAGGAGAGGGAAACTTTTTTCATTCCCTCATTTAGAATTTAAACATCTGCAATCTGTAGTAGATATGCAGATTTATTTTCTTATTTTCCAAATTTTTTATGTTTATAACTTTAAAAAAAACAGTTTAAGAAAAAAATAGACAGACACACATAGAAAACTTTTGTTTTACTGTCTCACGCGTAAGGACTCCACTTAACAGTTGAAGACTTGAAAACAACTATGGGATTGCTTTAATTACTTACAATTAAATCAATGTGGGAAAAAGTGAATATATAAACAAACCAAGAGCACAAGTGCAAGAGTTAAAATCTATACAAAAACTGGGCAGGATTAAACAAATAATTTCCACTAACTTGGAATGAATTTTAGAAACAATCCTCCTATGAATCTCTCTTGAAGTAGACACAAGAATCTAATAACTAGCAGTTGCCTTATTAAGACACAGAGGGAACAGTAAGCAATGGTGAGAGACTTAACTTCTCACTGTGTTATATTTTCTTCCTTGAAATTTTTGCCATTTGAACTGTCCTAAAGAATGCTGCAATTTCATATATACAAAAGAAAAAAGGAAATTAAATATTTCCTACATGCTGTCTTTCTTCTTTTCAAATTGCTCCTGGAGCAGCAGAATGAATCCATTATAGTTCAGGGTAAATTCATTTTTTGAATTTTTATTGTCATATTATTGTTGTACTGGGAGTACACTGTGGCATTTACAAAAGTGCTTACAATATATCTTAGTTAAATTCACCCTCTCCATCTTTCTCCTTTTATCACTTCTCTCCTCTTCTTAGAATAGTTTCAATAAGTCTCATTTTTCCATTTTCATACATGAGGCAAATATTTCCACCAAATTTGCCCTTCTTCACCCCTTCCCTATATCCTCCCCATTCCCACTGGTACCAACACCAAAATGGGACCTGTTTTATTTTCCTATCCTTCATTTTTGAAAAAAGACACTTCTGTTTGTTTAAGATAGCTACACAGGGAGTTTCATTGTGACATTTCCATGTGTACATGATTCATCCCCTCCATTTTTCTCCTTTCTACCTTAGTTCTCCTCTTATGGTGATTTCAACAGGCGTAAATATTTTATATACATTCTTATATAAAAAGTACATCAACCATGTTCACTTTGTTTACTTCCTCCTTTTACCCTCCTCCTCCTGTTAGTGCCCTTCCTGTTTTTTCACTCTGGTCCTTTGTGGCTTAGGTGCCCATTGTTCAGTGGGATTTTTGCGTTGGTATTATACCTGTATATGAATTGTGCTGAAGTCAATGCAAACCCCGTCCACTGCACTTCCTCCTCCTTTTTTCCCCATCCTGTGTCATTTAACAGTTTTCAGTGTGTTTTCTCGCATCTTGTTCCTACATGGATGTGATGTATTTCATTATTATTTGCTATCTTTCGTTCCTTCTCTTCCTCCCTTGGTCACATCTACCAGTCCCACTCTCGGGAACATGTTCGGTATATATCTATATGTATTTGTATAATAATGCTTGTATTTGTATTGGGACTATATTCCACATATGAGAGAAAACATGTGGCCTTTGGCTTTCTGAACCTGGCTAACTTCACTTAAGATGATGTTCTCCAGTTCCATCCATTTACTTGCAAACAGCAACATTTCATTCTAGTTTATGGCTGAGTAAAATTGCAATGTATATAAATAGGACATTTTCTTAATCCATTCATCAGTGGTGGGGCATCTTGGCTGTTTAAAAGCTTAACTATTGTGAATAATGCTGCAATAAACATGAGTGTACAGATCCCTTTATTGATGGATATTCCCCTGTAATAAAAGTGACAAATATACACCACAAACACCACTCTTCACTCCTGCACTGTCTTTGGCAGAGTGTGCTACTCTAAGTGGCTCTCTTTCCTGTTGAACCTAAACACTCAATAGAATGTGCCAGGCAGCCACTGTCAGCTGATCAAAGATGGCACCCCAAATGTACTTATTTGCGTACTTACCTGATACTCTGTTCTATTCTATGAATAAATATGTAGGGGACAAAAATGAAAGAAAAAATGTAGAAGAAATTTTGACTTGCAAAGGAAAACTAAGCCTTGTCAGTAAGACACTGCTCCAGATTATCTGATTTTCCTCTTTCACTTATTCTTTGAACTATTTTAAGACTCTGTAAGACATGACCAACTGATAAAGAAATTTTGTCCTTTCAGGTAGAGACTTACTAGTCCTCCCTCTTCCTCCTGTGAAAAAGTCAGTTTTGTCCATATTTGCCCTCCTTTGTGTCAATATTCCTGCTCTATAAATAGTCTCTTTTACAGATTCTCTTTACCTGATTATATCTTCTGCCTGATTTTCTCATTAAATGAGTTCAAAATAAAATCTTTAACGAATGTCAATTTACCTATACAAATTGAGTCTTTATTTCTTTTTTTTTTTATTCATATGTGCATACAAGGCTTGGGTCATTTCTCCCCCCTGCCCTCACCCCCTCCCTTACCACCCACTCCACCCCCTCCCTCTCCCCCCCGCCCCCTCAATACCCAGCAGAAACTATTTTGCCCTTATCTCTAATTTTGTTGAAGAGAGAGTATAAGCAATAATAGGAAGGACCAAGGGTTTTTGCTGGTTGAGATAAGGATAGCTATTCAGGGAGTTGACTCACATTAATTTCCTGTGCGTGTGTGTTAACTTCTAGGTTAATTCTTTTTGATCTCACCTTTTCTCTAGTTCCTGGTCTCCTTTTCCTATGGGCCTCAGTTGCTTTTAAGGTATCTGCTTTAGTTTCTCTGCGTTAAGGGCAACAAATGCTAACTAATTTTTTAGGTGTCTTACCTATCCTCACCCCTCCCTTGTGTGCTACTTGGTGGTACTGGGATTTGAACTCAGGGCCTCATGCTTGCTTGGTCACATGAGCCTCTCCATAAGCCCATGATTTCATTTTTTTAAAATATCTTTTAGGACACACACACCTCAGAGAATTTACAGTCAGAGGTAAAAGTGAAACTGACATCACATAGGAGGGGTTAAAAAGAAAACATCTTTTAGCATATTGTAAGACAAATGAACAAAAGGAGACTTGTCAAAGGCCAGGAGTGAAACTTCCACTAGGGCAGACTTCACTCACTGTGGTATTTTAGTCTACAGTAAGATTTCCTGCCCTACATTCAAACGAATATCCCAGCAGTGTAAAAAGTTCAGGTGAACAAATTTGGGGCTTTTTTTCTTTTAAAAAAACAAAGAACAACATTGGATAAAGGGGGAGATATCTGAGCAGCCCTCCTGAGAATAATTAAAATAAAATTCAAACTCTTTACTTTTTTCTTGTCTACAGGAGAACTGTCCTAATTTATCTAAAAACTAGTTGTGTAATATTCACAGACACAACCTAAAAGTGATCTCCCCCCACTACAGTATTTGTTTTCATCTAAGAGTTTTGAAATGTTGGCTTATTTCTAGCAGGTTCCTTCAAGATCAGATTTAGCTGTACAACTTTGCTAAGTGCATTCATGGGATGATGGAAGCAGGCTGAGAATACAACAGTATCCAACTATCCAACCTTTATTGATGCCATCAAATACTGCACCACCACCACCACCACCCTAGCCAGCCCTATCCAACTCAAGAGCCTCGATCCTACACCAAGGGAGGCACAAATGCATGCAGTGTTTCTTTGGTTTCATACCAGTATAGCAGCACAAGGAAGTTCAGTTTCTAAACAATATTAACTAAGCTATAATTTTACTAAACTTAATCTTACTAAACTGGCTGCTTAACCTGAGAGAGCAAAAGGTATTACAAGTAATCTTAAAAGAAATCCACAATGCTAATCCCTACTTCCTATAGAATAGGTGTCTAATTAAAGTTGCTTTTTGAGTCTCTAATCCACACCCCCACCCTAAACATGCCTGCTACAGTTACTTTTAACGGCATAGCTTTCAGAGCAAATAGAAAAGGGAGATGAAGAAAGGAAGATTTGTAAACTCGTAGTCACAAAGGACAGAGCTCATCTTGGGAGGCTCCTGGGCACACTCTTGGTGAGATGCTAGGACAATTAAGGCGATTGTGGAGGTCATAATCACTGTGAGCTTACTGAGAAGTTCATGTGAATATTTGAATATCAATGCCCATAATGTATGCAGAGTGAATTTTCAGAAGCCAGTCTACATTGTTTACATAGTACTGGAAATCTCCCTGCCTAGCTTCTGTGTGTGTGTATGTGTGTGTGTGTGTGTGTGTGTGTGTGTCGCTCTGAATACAGAAAACAAAAGAAACATTTAAGGACATGCTTAATGAGATCCTGCAGCAAATTTTCAAGGAGAAATAGACATAATAATAATAAAGAGGTAGCAATTTCACTTTTGGTACAAATGATTTTTTTTTTCCCTCTAGATTTTCTTCCACGCTCCCTTTTCAGCTATCCATTTTTCAATGTTGCTGAAGTTGTTTGTTGTTCTTTTTAAACCAAATTTACTTGATATGAGAAGTATCAGGTGCTTTCTCAATTTATTAACTTCATTCTATTCACAAGAAAATTGAACCAGAGAACGCAAAAGACTGGTTGGCCCAAAGTCACAAGTGATAGGATTACAGTTGACTCAAACATCTTGACTTCAAATTTTGTCAAACTATCAGTAGCATTTTCCTTTTAGAGGGAGTTGAAGAATCTTCTCTGTGGCAATTGTGCTGTCTGCATTCCTACATACAGGCAGCTGTGTTTGGCCCATAATATATCTCAAATTCTATTTGAGATATACTATTTGCCATTTCCATTCATATCATTCTGGTTAAGACATCTCTCAGCCGGGTGCCAGTGGCTCATACCTGGAATCCTATCTACTTGGGAGGATCAGTAGAATCTTAGTTCAAGGACATCCCCAGCCTTGAGACCCCCCATCTCCAAATTAACCAGAGCAAAATGGACTGGAGGTGTGGCTCAAGCAGTAGAGCACCTGCTTTGCAAGCGTAAAGCCCTGAGTTCAAATCCCAGTCCCATCAACAACAACAAAAAGACATCATCTCTCTCATCTGAGCTACTGTAATAAATTGCCATCTCCCTGTTTCTATTCTTATCTTCTGTGTATCTTTTGTTTTCCTAAACATAAATCAGATCACGTAAGACTTCTATACCATTCATCCAATGACTTCCTATGGCCCGCAAAATAAATCTCAAACTCCTGACCATGACATATACAACCTGATTCCTGGCCCATTTCTCCAGAGTCACATCCTATCTTATCCAAATAAGTACACTGCAGCCACAGTGGCCTTCTCTTTATTCAGCAATACACCATGACACTTTGTCCCTGAGTCTTTGCTAATTCAAGTTGTTGCTGAAATGTCACCTCCTCAGGGAAGCCTTCTCCCTCTCCACCACAATCTCTTATTTTAATATTTTACAATGCTTACTACTATGAAATCTCACTTGTTGTTTATGGCTTGTTTACTTTTCATCTTGCCCTTTTAGATGTCCACTCTATTCACCATGGTATCTCTTGCTTATGAAAACATCAATAAATATATGTTGAACATATGAAGGTGTTAATGAACAAAGTTGTCAAGAAGATCCATTTAATCACATTTCACAATGATGGTGACGGGCAGCAAGGAGGAAATTTTTGTCTGTAACTTGGAAAATTTTGTAGGAAACTCTGAAAATCTGTATATGCATAAAATTTTCATAAGCAATTCCCTGAAGTTTATCTATGACTCCCAACAGGCCATGGAACCTTAATTAAGAACTCCTGTTCCTAATTTACGCCAAATTTATTATCCTGACTTAAGTGATGTGAATATAGTAACCTGACTTTTGTTTAGTTCTCTTTGCTCCCATTTTCATCTTTTTGCAATCTGAGCTCAAACCACAAGGAAATATTTTCAGTTATAGACTCTTACTAGGATTGCACCTGCTTCTAGACTTTTCTTACACTCCTCTGTGGAATCCACTCCTAACCTCTATCCCTGATTCATTTTACTCTCACTCATTTTCTGATCACTACCGAAACCTTATTCCTCTAGGAATCCCTCCTTGATAATTATGAGTTTGGGGCCCTATAAAGAAGCCACCATTTATTCTGTACTTCTATCAAATTTGACAAATTATTGTGATGATCACTTTATATCATTCACACCCATAACTTCAGAAAATATGCCTATTAGTCACCATGGTATCAATATTGCTTAGTATAATACCTCATGCAAGGAGGGCCCAAATGATATTAGAGAACTAATATTAGAGAATTAAATTCATTTTGCATGGGAGTCTATTTATTTCTTATATATGGTGGTTATTTCCTATCAGAAAGTTCATATGAATAACAATCATGTTTTACAGAACCTTCAAATCAGGGGTTCCAAATTTATTAACAAATTTTGTTTCTTAATTTAAAGAAAACTTTTCAGAGATGAATAAAGCTCTATCAAGGTTTCAGTTGTCTCCAAGTGTTTTGAAATAGTAAAATAACTGATAGTAAAACAAGTGATATGTGTAATCACAATAGAAATGGAAGTTTCTCCACTGATACTTCTGATTTTTATTTTTTGAGACAGGTTCTTGCTATGCAGACCAAATTGGCCTCCAACTCAAGCTCCTCCTGGCTCTGCCTCCTGAGTGTCTACTGTCATACTTATACGAATACTGAATTTGCCTGTCTGTGAATGCTTATTGTTATTTAACAAAAATCTAAGAGCCTATATAAATCACTCAGTCAGTTTCTAAGCTCAGCCAGTTTAAAGAGTTTTATGGGCAAAGGAAAAATAAGTCAGTAAATGTATACTGGGGAAAAACTAATGAAGTCCATAAATTAACAGTTTGATCAGAAGACAAAACTAGGGAAAAATTTAGAGTAATAATGAATATTGGTACTAATCTCTTTGATTTGGCTTCCTTTGTGTTTTCACAGTAGAAAATACTTATGACAAGGACTTTTAGTAGCCAACTAAGAAAAGCTCCTGATAATTCTGTACTCTTCTAGCTCTTTTCATCTCCAGAGGGCCTTAAATATACTCCTTGGTTCTCACTTCACACATCCAGAGGGACCCTAACCAAGGAGTGACTCTGTACTCAGAACTCCCAGTGAGACAGCTCTAGTCCTATGGAAGAGAACTATCATTTTGTAAAAACATGTGTGCTTCCTAAAAACCACTCATTTTTTAGTTTATGTAAGAACCAGAGATGAAATATGAATATGAGAAAAATGAGCAAAATTACAATTCAGAGATATGGCTTGGAAAAACAAAATAAAAGGCTGTGTTTACATAAATTATAAGCACTTCAGGGATGGGATATTATTCTTTCTTGAGCACTGTCAACCATTTATATAGTATTGTGTACACTTGTGGGCCATACAGAATGAATAATAATAATTAACACAGTATGTTTATTCTGAAATCCCACAGACTTCTTATCAGATCCTTGTAGCCTACTTTTTTTTAAAGTTAATTCATAATTGACCATATGTATTTCCAATCCTCGTCTGTTAGGCATCTTTCTCTCTTACAAACCTACTAGTGATTATTTTGAATAAATATCTGCTATATTATTACTAGCAAGGCATGGACTTCAATGAGTTCAACTTGGATGGTGCTGAAATGACTGGAATGCTGGCCAAGAGCTTAACCTCAAAGGGGTGTGACTTCAGTGATTTCTGGTTTCAGATGGCTCAGAAATGGAGAAAAGAAAATGAGGAGTGGGTAGAGAACTAAGAAAGAGGTAATAGAGAAATTAGCCATACCAGTATCATTTAAAATGCCAAGACATCAAAATTCCAAGATATCTTTTTTTACCTTCTAAGGCTCACTCACTGAAGGAATGTGAATATGGAATATGGACAAATGAGTATGGAAAGTCCCTGTGGCAGCAACTTTTTAACTGGCTTCCTTACTAATGTTTTTTCCCTCTTCAATCTATCTTACACACTTCTTTCAGAACAATCTTCCATAAGTACAGTTCCAGCAATAATTTCCCTTCAATTAAAAACAATACAAGGTCTCAGGGCATGTCTCAAGTGGTAGAGCAACTGCCTTAGCAAGTACAAGGTCCTGAGTTCAACCACTACGACTGCCAAAGAAAATAAAATGACAGAGGTGGGAGTGTGGTTCAAGTGATAGAGTGCCTGCCTAGCAAGTACCCTAGTACCACCCTAAACAAAACAAAGCAAACAACAAAAGAAAAATATCAGTGGCCAGGTACATTGGCTCACATCTATAATCCAGCTACTCTGGAGGCAGAGATCAGGAAGATCATGGTTCAAAGCCAGCCTGGGCAAAAAGTTAGTAAAACCTCTATTTCAACTAACAGGTGGCATGTGTTTGTAATCCCAGCTAGGTAGGAGGGATAGGTATGAAGATCAGGATCTGAGGCTGGTTCTGGGCAAAAATGCAAAACCCTATCTGAAAAATAACAAAAGCAAAAATGGCTTAAGTGGTACAGCAAGCACCTGCCTAGCAAGCATGAGGCCCTGAGTTTGAAACCCAGTACTGCAAAACAAAACAAAACAAAAAACATGGAGCCACCCACAAAACTCCTTAACATGGTTCCAGGGTCCCTTGCAATCCAACTCTGACTCACTTTCTTACCCTATCTCCTTCTACTTCCAAACATCCCAAATGCCCACAATATTATTCCTCCCTGTGTCTCTCAAACACCCCCCCAGGTTCCCTCCAACATTTGTGACTTCATGCTTCAGTGCTTTGTTTTTGCTACTTATTCCATAACACTCTTCCTTACTTTATAAATCTAAAAAACTGACTCATCACTCAAGATTCAGAGAAAATGCATCTCCTTCATGCTATCAATCCTGACTCTCCCATCCTAAGGCAGGGCTTCCTCCTTACTCCACATTATAAACCACTAATCAGTCTCCTTCAGCAGACTATGTTTCATGGGCAGAGATTATCTCCTGGAACCCTGAGTATGGATGATGTTTTCCAGCCCTGAGCAAGCACAGTATCTGACACACAGTAGGTTCTCAGTAAATATTTGCTTAATAAAGGTACTAATGACTACAGCTTTAAAACACAGAGACAAAATCTGAAAATCACATTTCTCTTAGCCAGTGATACTATGAACCCCCCCCCACCCAGTAATACAAGAACAGAACTGCTCAGCATTTTCTAAAACTGAATAATAAACAATAACTCTCTGGTGGAAACAATCACCCTGTAAGCAGGTGCTGGCTCAGTCCCTCAACCTCTGCACAGAGGTTCCACTCTGGGTTTCATTTAGTTTGTGAAACCCAGAAAGGACCCCTCCACCCCCACCCCAACTCAGCAGTATACGTGAACAATACCAGACGCTAAATCCAGCAACCTTTAAGTGCACTTAAATCCCATTCAAAGTCAGAGGAAATTATGCATACATGAGAAGTGGAAGGGAAGGAAGATAAGAAAGATGGCTTGCTGCTTCTTAGAAAACAGGCAGGAAAAAGATCACTATGGTGCAATTCCCGCAAAAGTTGTCACCCTTTTGTTGTCACTTTTTCATCTTTGTAGAAATGTATTGGATTAGGAAAGACCTTTGCTACCCCACTTTATGCCAAACTCCCAGTTGCCTTTGCATTAGTTAATGTCTGCGCTTCCTGGTTAATTGTGGCAGGCTAGCGGCAGGCTGCACAGATGTCAGATGTCATGCTCTATCAGATGAAGAGGTTCCTGCCTCAGGGTGTTTATATAGGACCTACCAGGATTTCCTGCTGCATGATGAAATAATTAGGGGGCCACCATGCAGGGAATTATGTTGCAAGTAAGTTGTAACAGCATTACATTAAAAAAAAAAATGAAAATGAAACATTTGGCCTTATCTGTATCAGAATCTTTCTTAGCTTTATTATGAACATTCTTTTCCTTATTTTCATAATTTTCACATGGGTGTTAATTTTAATGTTCGCTGGAGAATACAATGAATTTAGGATTTCTTTAATTCTTGCCGCTGCAATTTGAGTCAAGAGTAAACAGGGTGGGAAGAGGTTCTTTTTTTCTGTGTTTAATTTTCAAAATAGAGTTTGTCTTCTGCTTCTCATAACAAACAAATTCTCTAGACGCAACATAATCTGGATGGTCTTTATAAAAATTAATAATATTTTCTAAATCATTTAATTCTTAAGTCTTGTTGAACTTTAACTTCAGACTTTCTGATGCAGAAAATAAGTATACATCCTTGTTTATAATGTATTATTATTAAATGTTTTTATCTGCAAGAACATCTTGTAACCATATAAACTCTTATGATTCAAGAGAATTACCCTATATACAAACATGATTCAAGAATCCTGAGCTATTTTAATCATCAATATTAAATAAAGAGTTAGCAGTGATCTCATGAATTCTAACAGCTAAACTGAACAATTCAGACAAAAGTTCCATTATCATCTTATGAATTCCTCTTAGCTCTTCACACCTGTTCCCATTATCTATTTATCACATACCTTCCCTAATAAGACTGAGTGTTTTTATGCATCTTTAGATGCATAAGTACTCAACATATTTCTGTTTAACTAAGTTACATAATGTGATGTAGGATGGGAGAATGAAGCACTGAGAAAAAGGTAGCTGGGAATGATAGGGTACACCTATAATTCCAACACTCTGGAAGCTGAAGCAGAAAAATCTCAAGTTTGAGGCCATCCATGGCTACCTAGCAAAACTCCCTCTTGAAAAAAGAAGAGAGAAGGTAAGGAAGAAAGAAAAAGACAATGATCAAGTTGAACTTCTGAATTCTTTGTATCTTTTTTTGTATAAGTACAATGTAATCTTTCTGTGCAAGTACAAAGTAATCTTTCTCTCCTTCAACACCTCTCCTGCTATAATTCTCTGAAAAAAAATTAATTATTCCCAATTTCCTCATCTGAACCATGGGTTTAATACTATCTCCTTATATTTGAATATAACACCAACCATAAATTGCTATAGAGAATGAAAATCCACTTGAGCGTCATTGCTTGACAAACCTACCTACATGAAAGAGGCTAGGTAGATTCCTAGAAAACCAATGGAACAGAGTTTCAGAGCAGAAGGAAGATTCCATAGTGTAATTTCTAGGAAAGATTTAAGAAAAGCAAGATATTGTGAGAGATAAGAAGAACAGCAAAGAGGTTTTATCCAAATGTCAACCATGATCCATTAATAACAACTACTTTGTAAAAAGACAGAATCCAGATTCTGTGAGAAAGTACAGTAACTGATTAGTGGATATGTCTTGGCCATAGAGGAAGTGACAATATTAGTACCAACTATCTGCAACCCAGCAACTCTTTCCCATGGCCCGGAAGGCTGTGGTTATTTAAAGGGAAGAACTGAGGAACAAAGAGACAAACTGATCTTTGAAACAGAGCAAATGTTCCCTTAGGCATCATTATACCCTAGTGTTGGCCTCTCACTCTCTTAATTTGTTTAATAAATTTATTAATGACTTACCTATCAAATCATACTCTCTGACCTCATGTAATTAATGGCTACCTCTAGGAGGGATACAAATACAAAAAATTTTAATATTGCATGATTAATAGCATGAAAATCTACAAAGAATGTAGCTAACCTGATTGAGGTGAGGGTGAAGGGAGAGATGTCAGCAAATGTGCCCCAGCAAAAAAGGTCATCTCAACAAGGTTTTAAGGATGAGTAGAAATTAGCCAAGCCAAAAGAAAGGGAGAGAGAGAGAGAGAAAAGAGAAAAGGAGGAGGAGGAGAAGAGGAAGAAACAGGAAGAAGAGGAGCAAAAGAAGGAGGGAGGGAGGGAGAGAGGAAAGGAGGAAGGAAGAAACAACATTCAAGGAGACATCCTTAGTTCAGTTGCACTGCTGAGCTCAAGTGCAAGTGGAAGTCGATTAAACAAGCAGAGAACAGTCCCTCTCAAAGAACTTTGTCATGCCAAAGAGACTGGAGAATTTTAAACAAAATAGTAGCTTGAATCTTCTTGTCCTTCATTGACCACCCTTTCTCTACTTTCTTCTTTCCCCTCAATATATAAATGTACCAATGCTTCTCCTTTAAGAAGAAAAAAACTTTTTACCCTACAATCTCATTGCCTCTCATATCTTTCCTTTTCTTCCCAACCAACTAGCCAAGCTTCTGAAAACAATCATCTACTTTCAGTTTTCATCTTACCTCTAAACCTACTGCCATGTGTCTTTTGCTCCATAACCCACCTGATTCCATTAGCCTCACCATCAACAGTCATCCATTAACTGCTGTCTGTTCTAACAGGCATGGGCCTAATGTCATCTCTAGTGATATCTGGCATATAGAAGATAACTACTTCGAAATCTTCTTCCTTGGTTTCCTGGTCATGGCCTTTCTTACTTTTCTTCTTCCCTTTCTGGTTTCTTTGAGTGTCCATTGTGAGCTCTGCTTCCTCTACACAGACCTTAGACACTGATATTCCCCACATTCCCAGTCACTCCCCTCTCTTAGTACATTCTACTCTTGAGTAAAATGCAACCAAAATACTACCTCCACAGTAAAGTCTCCTCCTGAAATACTTCATTTGTAACCATCCCACCATATTGCACTTACCTGTGAGCCCTATAAAGGCAAGGATATGGATTATCTATCCTTATACCTATAATGATTGTTGTCATATAGCATATGACATATAGCATATGCTTAATGCAGGAAGGAGAGGAGGGTTAGTCAGTGGTAACTTTGCACAGAATTTGCAGGTTTTAGCTCTAAAGGAGAGTAATATCACCTTTTGCAAATGAAGAAACTGAGGCTTAAAATGACAATGTAGTCATTTTAAAGTAGTCAGCCAAAACCATAGCGCATACGAAAAACAGGTTTTCAACATTCTGATTTCCTGAACTTTTCCTGGCCTGTCTGCTGATCTGTCTTAAGTAAACATTCAAACAGATAGTATGAAAATCAGGAGTGTGGACTCAACAGTTCTGAGTCTATGAGTAACTGAATCACAGAGGAAATAAAAACAGTCACTTCATGCAAATTTAGGTGTCTTCTGTTTCTCAGGAGTGTAAAAGGTAGGCACACCCCACCCTGCTAGAGATGAAGTAAAGGTCTAGAAGGAACATTCCTAAAAGTCAAAGAAACCTTGGTGAAATGTGTTTAATCCAGCCAGGAGACCCTCAGAAATGCAAATTGCCCACTTGAAATAAGAAGGCACCTATTGTTCGGCCTTGATTGGCTCTGCAGGCCGACAGGCAAAGCAAAAAAATCATTGAAGGAAAAGGGAGTCTAAGTAAACTGCACATAGAGGAAGCATAACAATGAAGGCAAACTCCAACAGAGCTTCCATTTATCACCTGCAAAGCAAGCAAGAATTATAGAGCAAGAACCATCAATGATTCTGAATCCTTATAACTTCACTATCTGTCTTCTTTTTTGTTGTCCTTTATTGTTTGATAGACATTGATAAATCTAAATAGATAGTATTGTATTTGTCCTGGAAAGACCTACCTCACCATCAATACATGCATACAGTGAGAATAAATAAAGGTGTCTCTTATTAGCATAAACCACTTTATATCAAAAGCACATCCCTAACAACCCACAAGAGAAATATTTGCTTTCACTTTTTTTCTGCATTTAGATATGTCCTTCACTGACATTTTTCTTCCTATCTAATCCTACAAGTTCTATTCCTTTGCCTTGGGTGAAAGAATGCTATTTTTTTTTTAAATTTTATTGCTAACTCAATTTCTCTTTACAAGACTTAGTAACAAAAAAAAGTACTAAAACTGTCAAAGTCTTATTTAGAACATTTTCAGAAGAAAATAAACATTTTTTTCTAAAATAATTCTCTTCTAACCTGTTTACCAACTGAGAAATAAAGACCTTGGTATTTAAACTTAAAACTTACTTCATCTCTTTACCCAATTCCTTTTCATGTTTATAAACAGAAGAAAATTTATAATTACTATACTAACAAAGAATACAGCTAAACTACACACAGGTTAAACCATTCTAAATAAAGTTGAGAATAATAAATGATAGAATCATCAAGGGAGTTAGCATAATAAACATGAAGAGTAACACCACATCCTACAATGTAAGATGCCTCCCATTCCCAACTATGTTAAACTTCTTGAGTGGAAAGAGAGCTTTAAAAGCATCCACTAACGTTCTATTTTCATGGAAACTGAAGAGATCATATAGTTCAACCTCTTAGCTAATTCTGAAATTCCCATTAATAATAACGGTGGTAACTGTAGTGAAGGAGGCAGTTGCCATAGTGCTAGATTCAGCAATTAACCTTTCATTGAATATTTGCAAAATGTCAAGGTACTTACTATACTAACTGCCATACACACACCATCTCCTTCAATCTTCCTAACAATTGGTTGGACAATTATCATCTCCACTCTGTAGATGAACAATCAGGCACATTCCTGATTATTGTCACATTAGCTTCTGCTGGCACATTTTCAGTGTTAAAAGTTTATTCCTCAGGCAGTCCTTTCTATTTTAACATTGTTGTGGCTGAGAACTTTTTCCTTATGTGCTCTCCACTGCTTTCATGAAAATTCTATTCATTCACCCACCTCATTTCTTTTTTAGAAGTAAAACAAGTCCAATATTTCCTTTAAGTGACAATTCTTCGGAACTTTTGAGATTGCCATCATGATGTCATTTGGGCTAACTAACTTGGTTTTGGTCGCCACAGCTAGATCTATCCAAAGCTAAGTCAGCCAAATTCTAAGACAAAACTAAGTCTTAGAGTTAGTGTAGGTGTAGCTATAGAGAATGCTGCAGTCTACACCCATTATCACAAGTGAGCTGAAATACTGGCCTTGGTTCCTATGACAAATCTCTTGCCTTAATTTTGTTTTACTCTGAGTCCCTGAGTGATTTTCTTTTTTCTTCTCTTCTTCTCCTTCTCCTTTTCTTCATCCTCCTCCTTCTCTTCCTCCTTTTCCTTCTTTTCTCCTCCTCTTTCTTCTTCTTCTTCTTCTTCTTCTTCTTCTTCTTCTTCTTCTTCTTCTTCTTCTTCTTCTTCTTCTTCTACTTCTTCTTCTTCTTCTTCTTCTTCTTCTTCTTCTTCTCTCTCTCTCTCTCTCTCTCTCTCTCTCTCTCTCTCTCTCTCTCTCTCCTCTCTCTTCTCTCTCTCTCTCCTCTCTCTTCTCTCTCTCTCTCCTTTTCATTTGTAGTGCTGGGAACCAAACCCAGCACTTGCATATGCTAGACAAGGGCTCTAACATGGACCTGAATACTAAGCTTCATGAGTGATTTCTAGTAGGAAATACAAGGCATTAGCAAACTCTACAGGGCAAATAATCTGAGGCATCATTCTTGTGCATTTAAATAGTGTCTTTCTAGTGATACTCACTGTATTTTAAAAGAATTTCAACTGAAGCTACAAATAGTCATTTCTTACTGATTACTGTGAGCCAGGCATGATTCTAAGCACTTTACTTATGTAAATTCACTTAATCCTAGCAACAACCCAGTTGAGATCAGTGCTGTTATTTTACCATGTTATGGTTTGGATCTCAATTGACATGCAGCATCCTCTATGGTAAAGACTTGATCACTAGCCTGGGCAATATTTGGAGTCAGTGAAACCTTTAGGGGAAGGAAGTTGGGTTATTGGGACATGCCCTAGAAGGAGACAGTGGAACCCTAACCCCTTACTCCTTCTTTACTTTCTAGCTGCCACGAGGTAAACAATCTTCTTAGGCAAACATTCCCCACCATGATGTGCTGCCTCACCTGAGGTTCAAAGCAATGGGGCCAGGTAACCATGGACAGAAACCTCTGAAAACATGTTCCAGAATAACCTTTTCCTTATTTAAGTTGTCAGAGTGATGGAAAATTGACTAACAAACACCATCTTAATAATAAACAACATGGGGCACAGAAAGAAGTTGGCTAACTTATCCAAAGTCCTAGAGTCTAATAGGAGCTAGAAGGCAGAACCAGGAACTCTGACTTTAGAACTCTTAATTATGTGGTCTTCTAGTAAATATAATGTCTTTCTGAGCTGGGATCCAAAAATTGTTTCCTATAGTGTGGCAAGGTTCAGCTGTTTTCTAGAGTCAATCTGAATCAGCAAAGTACATTTCCTAGACTATACTACTTCTCTCTTGTAAATTAACACATCTTTCTACTTATAAGGATAGCTATTTATCTTTCATCTCAGGATAAATAAGGAGGCTTTAACTCAGGAATCAGGAATCAAGAACCAGAAAAGCAGGTTGTTCAACCAAAGACTCAGTAGGAACCAGGCCTCGCTGGAAGGAAAGGAAAAAGAGAAACCACTGCTTTGGACAGTATTGAAAACGTATACAGTTTATAGAATACACTAATGTGGCCACAACTACCTTATGCAAATATTCTCTGAAATGAAGAGTCACTGATCAACAATATCTGTATTTGGCTCAATCTTTTTAGATCTGCCTTCAATCTGGTATAGTCAGGAGATTAGGTCTATTTTCCAACACACGGTTCTGGATCTCAAAATAGAAAAGTCAGAGTTCTGCTTGAATGGCACTCACATGAGTTCTACAGCCACATTCATTCCTATAACTAGCACCAGTATAGTTGTAGGAATTAGAGGCATTTGTTCTCCTGGCCCATTTTTAAAATCTAAACTGTGAGGATGCTAAATAAGAATATAAAATATGCCTTTCATATCATAGGTATAGCAAATAAAGAAAAGAAAAATAATTCTTTATAGGAATTTTTCTATTCATTTTAAGCAAAAAAAAAAAAAAAGTAAAAACTAAGGCTAATTTTCAAACTATCTTACCTTTTGTTCATATGCAATTGCCCACACAATGTAATAACATAATCTAGTTGTTAGAATTCAAAAAAGAGCCTTATCTATTTTGGCCAACCTAATTATGATTGACTGAATGGTTCTGCCATATGAAGAGAAAGTTTATGGTGAAATATCAATGTACAGACAGTCTTAACATAAACCATTCCCTCAATTTAACTAAGCAGTGGAGATACTTACACTAGGATGAAAGGAATCTTCCAGATCTTGGCTCTGTCTTTTCTGTCTTCGTGCCCTAACTATTTACAGCCTGATGTTGGTTATTTTCTCTCCTTTCATATCCTTTCTTCTACTCTCACTCACCCCCAACCCTAAAAATATGAATCTTTCTTATACATCAGCCTCTATTTGGCAAGCTAGATTACTGAATCAGGCATTTTTCTGCTGATTTAAAAAATCGCTTATCAGTTCTTTTTCTGCCCCTAAGTCCCTATGCTATGATAGAGAAATATGAGGAAACTTTAATCTCTCATTATCGTTTTAATGTAAAACATGCCTATTTATCACGTGTTCATCCATTCAGCCCAAATCCCATAACCTTCTCAACTTTCCAATGATAATAATTTATGTTTTGAAAAATACAATATATCTTCACTTGAGGAATAGACATAAAAATTATTTGCATGAGTGTTTCCTGGTGACAAGAAAACAAAGCATATTGAGAATTCAAGAACTTTCTCCATTCTTGTCAAATGACAATTCTGCGCTATTCCAAAAGAGTGGCATTTTTTCCATGTATGTCTGGGTTGTTGCTTTGGATACATGTGTTCCATGGTTTTTTCATTCGATATATCGTTTTCTCAAATAGTTTCTCACAGCCTACAAACACTTTTTCACAAATTTTAACAGTCCACAAGATATTCCCAAGCACACAGTAGCTAGTTTCTTGCCTGGTAGATATGAAGCTTGTCCTTCAACATTCCATTTTCTGCAAAACATGAACTAGAACAAATTCTCTGACTTGTGGGGTTGCAATTAAGTTCACAGAAACTTGCTAGATAAACTCACCAGCTTCTATGAGAGAGAGCACACAATAGTAGAAGTTACTAATATTTACCTTCTTAGTTTCTCTACTCTCATACAAACTTATTTAGAAATGGAAGTTACTCTATTCAGTCTTTCTCAAAGATAAAAGTATTGAAAGTACTGAAAACAGAATCTGTTATGGGAACCTAATAAGCTAGCTTCTTGAGAAAAAGCAGGGCTCCTGCCTGTACTATGCCAAACCCAGAAGCTTCCAGTGACTGTTAGCATTCTTTGCTTGTGGTCCTGTCTCTTATCTGCTCTGCCTTCACACTGCCTTGTTCACAGTGTATCCTCTCTTCTTCCATACATCTAACCTTCATCTGTCTCATACTTAAAAGACTATGTTATTGCACTCAGAGTCCCCTAGATAATTTGGTATTAGTTTCTTCTCTCAAGATGCTTAGCTTAATCACTTCTTTTGCCATATACTATACACTGTTAATACAGATTTGGAGGTGCCATTTTTTTCTTGTTACTACACCCACGTATTATATATTACTGCTACTAAGTTATCTGAACAAATAACTTTATTTTTCTGTTTTTAATATTTCTATAAATAGGTTGCATTCATCTTAGGGACTCTCCTGAAACAAATACTCCTTACTTAAGAATAAATATTCTTAAGACACCAGAAATTTTCATGCAAAACCTGAAAGTTCAAATTTGACTATACTCAAAGAACTTGTTCACCTGTGAATGGTGAATCTCCTATAAAATTCTGAACTGTAAAATTGTGTGCAGTTCTGAAATATTTTCTTTATCTTTATCATGATAAACTGCTTTGTTACATATTTATTGTTGCATTGATGGTGTCAAAATACCAGGCAAAGACATTTGACAAGCCAACCCTGTTCCTCTGTCAAATTCAGTTCATACCTCAGAAACTTAATGAGCTAAACTTATTGCTACTTTGTATAATGCCAAAATTGTATGCACAGATTAGAATTTTATCAAATACTGGTGATAGTGATACATACTCACTGAATTGGTCACTATAGTGTAATGCTCTAAAATGTTTAGAATGAAGTTAAGTGAGAGACCAGGGATAAGATGCAAGGAGAAGCATTAGCTGACTACACAGATTTAGAAAGGGCTAGAAATGTAATACCTATATCTTTAAGCCTGGGAAAGTTACTGTTTATTATTCTCAGCATCCCAAATTGAGTGGCCTCCTGAAAACTAACTTAGGCTATATAAACTCCATCAAAGGCTGGTACATGAAGCAGCCTCAATTTACAATGACCATGGATATAGTTCCATCTATTATTTAGGGAACTTCCTCCAGATCAAAATACTGGGAAGGCTGACTAATAAGAAGGTAGCTTTGTAAGCAAGGAACCTGAGCAAATTAGTTTGGGAAGGTATTTTATATGAGCCATGGATAACTTATGTACACATTACCTTACGACAGATGGCTAATCTCATCTAAAATTGATGATTCTTTCTCATCTTATATTGGGAAAGCTGTCTTATTTCCACTTTATTTTATTTTGTTTTTGTGGTACTGGGGTTTGAACTCAGGGTCTCATGTTTGGTAGGCAGGTACTCTACCACTTGAGACACTCTGCCAGTCCTTATTTCCATATTTGTGAGACTCCTCATTTTGTTACAATGTGCTGACTATACCTTGGATAATTGAGTTGCCAGCAAATAATTGAGTTGTCCGTATTTTGTCAGCTGTAATAATTATTGAATGACTAGAGCAAATAAGTACATTACACTTAAGGTTGACATGACAACTAAGATCACCCCATCTAATTCTAATAAATACCACCTTCAATATAATGTAAATCTCTTATGTTTGACATTAGTTTTGTCAGTTACTATAAGCTTACTAAAATAAGACTAAATCTATACTTAGGATAATCCCCAAATCTATACTATACAATCTACATTTAGTAAATCTCCAGAAGTCTATAGATAATGCAATAAGGTGTTCTCATTCTGAACCAGATCTAGAGTCAAGATTCCCATATGAGAGAAATGGGCAATAGTAGGAAGAAATACATGGAGGTTTTGTGGGTTTGTTTTTTTTAAAGGAATTATAAAATCCTGTGGATGACTTTTATAAAATTAGGAGTTTATCCTTCTCATGTGATCTCTTTTTTTCAGTTCACAGAATTGTTCTGACTCTTTTTGTACTGGATACAATATGCTTTTCCTATTTATGGTTTTAAAAAGTGCCTTGCTAATTCAATAAAAGGAAGATATCCAATAGTATGGAAATGACTCATTAATTGTTTGCAAAATTACCTGAAATGCTCATTTAATCTTTTAAAAAACACAAAGTTTTACTTTCAACTGGTAATGTAACCTTGAAATTTTCATTAAAGAATATGTCTGAAGGGCTGGAGGTATAGCTCAAGTGGTAGAGTGCCTGACTAGCAAGCACAAGGACCTACATTCAAACGACATGCATACTACATTAGACCATTATTATTAGCTGCTAGGTGCTGGAAATATAACACTGAGTAAAAACTATAGCCTTGGTTTTCATGGAATTTATAGTTTAGTGAAGTAGTAAGTTCAAATTTCATCAGATCAAGATATATCTATGCTTTGTTAGTCATGTGTTCAGATTGCCTTTACATAAATGAGGCAAAATGGAGCCATAAAGAAATGGACAATAACAGTGAATACTGTCTGTGAATAGCTTGGATCTTAGTATCATATGACATAACAGAGCAAAAGGAAGGTAGGTATTTGAAAGACTATCTAAAGGCAGAAATAAAGGGAATACTGTGTGACTTACTTTTGCTTCACTGTGACAAAAAAACTGACAAAAGCAACTTAAAGGAGCAAAATTTACTTTGACTAACAAATTCAGAGGGTTCAGTCCATGGTTGCTTGACCCTTATGCTCTTGGTGGTGAAAGTCAGTGATGGAAGCTGTTCTTTGCTTTTTGGCAGACAGGAAGCAGAGAGAGGGAGGGGACAGGAGACCCAGTACAACCTTCAAAGGCACCCACCCAGTGACCTACTTCCTCCAGTTAGTCCCCACCTCCCAGAGTTTCCACACCTTTCCAAAATAGCGCCACCAACTGGGGCCAAACATTCAAAACATGAGTTTGAGGTGGACATTTCATATCCAAGCCATAACTATTACAAAATGTTACATTTTGAGTCTTAATAAAAGAAATCTAAAAAGTAGAATCATACAACAGAGATCTCCAAGAAAAAAATAGACATCTGTCACAAAGAGCAGAGAAAGAATTATTCTATTGACTGGAAATTACTCTCTTGCTCATTGTCAAAGTATCTTCCAGTTTTAATATACTAACACTCCATAAGTAAGTTTGAGTCTTGTGAATAAATTAGCATAAGATAACAGTTACTAAGAAAAATAGCTTCTTTGGTGACACCTGCATCTTCTAGATTAACTATCTAGGTTATAAAACAATTTCATCCATCAGAAAATGTCTTAACTCTAATTTACTTTGTGTAAATTCACAGTATGTACATTAACTTGCCATTGAAACTTCTTCTAATGGTTTCAGGTTGTTGTCAGGCTATTTTATGAATAAATTAATCTTTAACACAGAATTTTTTTACTGAAAGGTAGAGAATTTTTCTTAATATACAACAATATACTAAAGTCTAACTTAATTTTTTTCTTCACTTATCATTAAGCAATTCTTTAACCAATGTGATTTTTAGTAATAAATAGAAAATTTTCTTCAAGTATATAAGCCTTATTTTCTACCATTTTTGTATCTCAAGTCCTAACACTGTATTTCAATAAAACCATTTTCTGCAGAGTGCTAGTAGCTCATGCCTATAATCCTAGCTACTCAGGAGGCAGAGATCAGGAAGAGCGTGGATCAAAACCAGCCTGGGCAAATAATTCATGAGACCCTATCTTGAAAACAAAATTACAGACAAGGGCTGGTGAAGTGACTCAAGTGGTAAAAGTATCTGTCTAGCAAGTGTGAAGCCCTCTATTGAAACCCCAGTGCTGCCAAAAAAAACAACTATTTTCATTCTGTGGTGGTTTTGGTTCAATATTCTGTCACATTCCAGTCTTGTCAATAAATTTCTAATGGCCATTTCTGTTGTTCTGTATTTTAGCAAAGGTGATTTGTATGACTGAATAAGGCTGACCTAGGGGACCCACATGGCACTGCAGAAGTGACAGTATATAATATCTAAGAATAGGTCATAGAAGGCAGTGCAGCTTTCACCTTGGGTTCTTAGATCATATATTGGTGGCACCCAGACATGTGTCGTGAGAATGCTCATTCAGTCCTGTGTAGAAGCCCAGGACAGGAGGAGTGAAAGCCTCCCACCAACAACAGAGCTAGCAAGGAATAACCTGCCAGACTTGATTTAGCCATGTGAGAAGAGGACACACCAGCTCTGCTAAAGCCTTCAGATAGCTGCAGTCCAGTTAGCATCTTGAGCACAGCCTCATGGCAGGGCACGAGATAGAATCACCAAGTTAAGTCTCTTGAATCCTTTTCCAAGAGAAACTATGAGGCATAATAAATGTTTGTCATTGTTTTAAGCCATTAAGTATTGGTGTGATCTGTTTCACAGCAATATATTACCACGTATAATGTCTATATGTTCCAAATGTTCTAAAGTGAGCATTCTTTTTTATTGCGTGGCCATACAGTCAGCATCATGGAAGACAGTCAGTGCTGAAGCTGGTTTTGAAGTAAATAAGTCTCTGATCTCTACAATCTAATCTGAGAACTCAGATGAGTTGTTATACACTGTTTAATTATAGTTCTTTCAATTGGATTGCTATAGTTCTTGTAGCAATCCAATTGCTATTCTGCATGCCCTGTTTTATCTAATATTTATAGATGGTTACAAGAGAATGGTTAGGGTAGGAATACTTTGGAGTAATTCATGTTATATTTATTTAAAAACTAACAAAAAGTTCACAAAGGAAAATAAGTTTGTTTTTTCTTGGTGGTACTGGGGTTTGAACTCAGGGCCTCATGCTTGCTAGGCAGACACTCTTGTTTGAGCTACTTCACCAGTTAAAAATAAGTACCCTTAAATCAACTAAGTTTTATGTAAAAGTTTACTACACGCAAGACTGTGACCATGTGGAAGGCAAAGTAATAAAAGACAAATCCTTGATTTCGTGAACATAAAGAAGTCAATAGCCAGGAAGATCTGAGTTGAATATTAAAAGATTACCACAAATAGCCAGGTCTGGTGGCATGTGCCTGCAATCCCAGCACTCAAGAGGCTGAGGCAGGAAGATCATGAGTTTGAGGCTAGTATGGACTACATATGAATGCCTGTATCCAGAAAACAAAAACCAAAGACAAGCAAACAGCCAAAAATGATTGCCATAAATAGCTTGAAGAAACATTTTGTTCATATGAAAATTATAAATATTAATAACCAAACTTAGCTACCATTTTGTCTCATGATAGGATGAGACATCTACCATGGCAGATGGCCTTGGAGAACAAAGCATGCTGACCCCACAGTTTGCAGTAGTTGCAATAACAGTAACGACTCTTGGAACAGCAAAGGGACTCTTTTCTTCCTTTCCTTTCTTTTTTTTTTTTAGGCAGAGTCTCACTTATCCTCCTATCTCAGTCTCCCGAGTGCTGGGATTACAGGTGTATATCACTATGCTCCACTAGCGGAGGGGTTCTTAAGCTGTTCCACTTTCTTTTCCTTCCTAACAGTAGGCCATTTGCACTTTTGCCTTTCCTGTGCCCAGAAGCATCATGTCTAAGCTATAAATTTGGCTTTGGGAGGATAGTATCCCATGATGCTAGCATGGCAAACTGGGTACACCACATCCAGTTTCAAGTCTGTTCATTTTCCCCAAATAGTGCATAAACCTATCTCATGGCAACTGAAGCCAACATAATAAGATCAAGAACTAATCCTGTAAGAGCTTCCCATTGGAAATGAAGCATGGATTTCTACTTGTTTTTATTATGAAGTGTTAAGAATTAAAAGGCTTAACATAAAGTGATCATTAAAAATTACATCGTAGGACTGGAGATGTGGCCCAAATGGTAGAGCACTCACCTAGCAAGTGGGTAGGCCTGAGTTCAGATCTCAGTACCACACACATGTACACACACACGCACACGCACACACGCATGCACACACACGCATGCATACACATGCACACACATCACACACACACGCACACACACACACACAAAGATACTGTAATAAACTGTGAACTGCATATATCACTTCTCATTCTAGGCAGTATAATACATTATCAGTAAGGTTTCTATGAGGAAGCTATTATTATTATAAATGTCTCCCCTTTATACGTGAAGAAATTTTTTACATAACTCACTGAAGTCATCCAGGTTGTTAGTAGCAGAGTTAGGATTCCAGTCCTGGTCTGTCTAATACCAAATCAATGCTCATTTCACTTCACTATACAATACCATCTTACTTAGATTTAAATAAATTATTCTCACACAAAGAACTGAAAAATTTTTAGAACAAAGATATATTAAGAAACCATTCAAAGGGAGAAAAATGGTAGGCTACTAGCCAAAGGAGCACAATGCCAAAAAGTAACCAATTTGATACAAACTGTTCTCTATTTTAAACATATGAATCAATCTGATGTGCTAAGTTATTTTATTGACTTTTGCATGTATATAAATTGTCTCATCATCTTAAGAAGTTCTCTATGATTCAGGGAACTTATAAACAAGTTATGGAAGTGTTTTCTCTCAGCTTTCTCTTTGTGTTCATTAATGTTGTCTAGTTTATAACAGCTCCCATAAGATAGAAAGCTTCAACCCAAGCTCCAGTGGATCATGCCTGGAATCCTAGCTACTCAGGAGTCAAGAGATCAGGAGGATCTCAGTTCAAAACCAGCCTGGGCAAATAGTTTGTGAGATACTAATTCAAAAACAAAACCGTCACAAAAAAGGGCTGGTGGAGTGGATCAAGGTGTGTTGGCCCTGAGTTCAAACCCCAGTACCACAAGAAAAAAAAAAAAGGCAGGAAGACTCAATAGAAATACATTGAATAATATATAAATTTTATCTTCAGTCCCTTAAGTAGTATAAAGTTAGAGTGCTCAATAAATACCAATGATTATTATAGTTAAAAGGTGCCAAAAAAATTAATGAGGTTTGGTGAGCTCCTAAAGGATGTTTTTTAGGTTTAAAGATATTTCAAATCTTAATTTCAAGTCTGTTACAAATTTTTGAGTTGCATACTACAGAGATTTATGTATATACTTTATCTTTATTCAGACTCTTCAAAAATTATAGGAGTAAAATATATTTGACCTCCAAAGTCCCTTCAAACTCTCAGCCTGTGATGATTTCTTATTAGACTTAAAAGATGCCCTTTTCTTAAAATTCTTTACACTACAGATTTATGCATTTTATTGAGTGAGTTTGAGGGATAATGCATTCAAGAGATAAAACTGCTAGAAATTACATTTAAGCTGGGCACCATTGGTTCATGCCTGTAATCCTACCTTCTTGGAAGGCTGAGATCAGAAGGATTATGGCTCCAAGCTGACAGGACAAAACAGTTCCTAAGACCCCATCTCAACAGAAAAAAAAGATTGGACATGGTGGTGTGCTTCCAGTGACTGCAGGATATGTTAATAGAAGGATCATGATCCAGGAGGTCCTGGGAATAAAGCAAGAAACTATTTCCAAAACAATCAGAGCAAAAAGGGCTGGGGTTGTGGCCCAAGAGATTGAGGGCTTGCTTACCAAGCACAAAACCCTGAGTTCAAAACCCAAGTACCACCCACCCACCCAAAAAAAACCTACTAAAACAGTTCTACAGGAGTAACCACATGAATGGATTTCCAGGTCACAGAGTCAGTTCAACTAAAATGTTAGAGGAAATCTATCCCTAGTTGTCCAATTAATTAAATAGATTTAAAGATTAATGCTTGATATGTCAAGGGCTGGTGGTGGGTACTCTTAAGCAAGAGGGATTGAGTCCCCTTCTTTTTCCAGCCCCCTTTAAGTTGTATTTGGGAGGCCATTACACACTAGATTTTTCTGAGTTTGTCTCAGTTTGCTTCATTCAGTACATTTCCTATTCTTTTCTTGATAATAATTTTATTCCCCTGTCTGCCTTCTCTTGGCAATAGCTGTCCTGGCTGTAAGCCCAAAACCATGGTAAATGACAAATCACTACCAGATGAAACTACAAGTTTTACACAGAGTGTTTCCTCCAGGCTCAGAACACTGTGAGGCCCAACAAAATCACTGAGTGGTTCAGAATCACAGGGAGCCTGCAGAGTGTGCGTGTACAAATCCCCAGTTCTGCCAGATAAGAAAGCACTAATGAAGAGTCATATTAATTTTCAAAATCAGAAAATAGGAAATAAGTGGCAAAGGACCAAGGAAAAATTATAATGGTGACTAGAAAGTTATTAAACAAATTATATCATGATAAAGTGTTTTAAAATTATTTTTAATAGGGTGCTTTTAATTTTAAAATTCAATATAAAAGTATGCATAATTTTCATTGAAACATTAGAAACTAGACTCCTCAAGGGAAAAAAATAAAACAATTGCACTGTTAAAACCTTTGACTACAAATATCCTTGGTAATAAATATTTACTTAATTTTAGTTTTAAATATTTGTGACTATACCATATTAGTATATGATATTCATCATGAAATAAACAGTCATTTTAAAAAACGTTTACTAGGTTTGTGGATGACTTTTTAAGTGTATGTGCACAATAATTTTACTACAATCTAATAAATTAAAAATAAGCAGAAAATTTGCTTCTATTACTGATTTATTATAATTACTTCAGTTAAAAGATATCGGAAGGATTCTTTTAGACTTACTTGAGTCAACAATAAAAATAAACTTACTCATTTGAATCACAAAGAAAATTATTTTAACAATTTTTCCTAACACTGATTTTTTTTATATCCTAGGAGTCTTCAGAAACTACCTTTTCCAGTTCTCAATTGTAAATATCAAATTTTTTTATATCTTACTTTATTCTACATCTCATATAACTTGTTCTGAAAAATAGTTGGAAAGTCACCTCCTCAAATAAGTGAGGTATAAAGAATGTTTATGATATTTAGAATTTTTTACATAAGTAGAAAATGATGTAGTATCTACCAAACTAAAACTGAATATCCGTAAAATGCTTCATAAAAATGTTTAAATGTTATGAATTAATTTGTGGGTATTTAAAACAATACATATTTGCCCTGTACCTTGTGGATTTTTACAGACTTAATATTTACATAGCTTTAGACTTCAGCAAATCTCAAGAAGCCAAATTTCTCCATAATTCTGCCCCATCAAAGTATCCATATTTAAACTGGGGATCATGGCAAAATCCTATTGTCACAACACCTACATTTTAATTATTTGTCCCTTATTAACCATGCAAATGTAAGCATACTGTTAAACACCATCCTCAATTTCCTTACCTTGAGACATGGAAATGTAGAAAAGGCTGTCTAATGACAGCCACTTAAGAAAGAGTACTTTTAGGATCAAAATCAAAGTGAGACTATACGTGGGTAAAATTCCTGTTTAAACTGTGGCACACTCCATACGACAAGGAAGTGCTATTCCTAAAACTACTCTTCTGGCCTGACAGTGTTTGTCCTGTATGTCGCTCTTACATTATCTCTCCTTTGATAGGAGTCAATCCAAAATATTAGTGCCTAAATCTTAGGACTTGATTCAATAACATGATAAAGAGACTTGGAGCATTACCTGAAAAACAAAAATGCATTTCTAGGGGCTTTCTGAGAGTCCTGTTCTCACCATGCTGCCTGGCTCATTAGTAGGTTTCCCCATGGGAAATAAGACCTTGGCAGAGAAAAGGTAAAGCCCAGCTCACAAAAGGTTTTGTCAAACAGACTACTAACACATTTTCCATAAAACTTCAGCCCAGACAGGCAGATGTGAACCCAAAGTGAATAAACCCTTTTCCTACGACAGAAGGAACATGTACAAGGGAATTATTGACATTAAAGCAGGGGAGTACATATAAAATAAAACACTAAAGTTTATCCCTTTGTGAATAAAAGAGAAAAGCTAGAATTCTGATACAGCACCCTCCCCAATCCTTCTCCTACCTACTATCCCCTGCCAGAGTACTATGTGGCTGTAAGACTGACTTCCAGAAGTCTGTTTCTAGGTAAAAGTCTCAAGGGTTATTAAGGTGATCATTTCTTTAATGTCATACTCATGAGTAGCAAGGCAAGAACTATACTAAAGACAGAGATGTCAACCCATTGTCCAGTGTCTACTGTGTTCATCAGAGGAAGTGGGCTGCTTTGTGGGAGACAAGCATTTTATCTAAAAAAACAAACTTTCACTTTTCTGAATCTTTGCCCAGCCTAGCACTATGAAATTGCTTTATGATATCATACAAAGAAGATAAAATAAAAACAATGCAAGCTTTTAAAATTGGTTAAGAAAGTGACTAGAATACCATTCTTTTCTGTCACTATTGATATTACCTGTTTTAAACTGCAACTTTGCAGTGAATGTTCTCTTCCTCAGGAAAACAAGAATTAGTATTGCATGACTGAGATAAAGTCCCTTAACTCAACCCTTCCCAATTTGCAATGTCCTCTTCCCAGCCTCTCCCTGTCTTTTTCTCTGGCTTGAAGCCACTGCCTCGGTAAAGGCCACCCAAGGCTGACACTGAATGAATTCCAGGTGATTTCCATAGCCAGCCTGTCTTTCCCTCCACACAGCAAGTACAGTAAATAATTACAATAACTAGCGCAACATCTATAGGCTCTGAGAGTTTAAAGTTGATGACCCCTCAAAAACGAAATTTCAGTGAGCCTAAGATGGAAGTAAAAGACACTTCAAAGGGTCACGTCTAGACAACACCTTCCTGTCTCAGGGAATTGTTTGCAACCTCCACTCAGATGCAGACCAGGGAGAAGGAA
The DNA here is from genome assembly GCF_047511655.1 of Castor canadensis. Taxonomy (NCBI): domain Eukaryota; kingdom Metazoa; phylum Chordata; class Mammalia; order Rodentia; family Castoridae; genus Castor; species Castor canadensis. The sequence goes on along the minus strand of NC_133392.1, from coordinate 100,200,857 downwards.
AGCCCGTCAAACCTCATTGACCATAGGTAATGATACAGGGTAATTTCTTCTGATAATGTCACCAAAAAAGGAAATCCTACAGACTAAACCGATTAAGACCTCAAGGGAAATATCATATGAACAAAATTGGTTTTTGTTTTTTTCTTTTGGGAAGGTCGTGGGGAGGAAAAAGGGTTGTGGATGGGATCTTTTAATTGATCCAGACCTTTGCGAAGGAAAAGAAAATGAACTAAATCAGATATGTAGCAACAGATAGATCATTTACACATTTTCCTCACTAGAATTCTTCAATGTTTGGTTCTCCACCATCAGAAATGATGTGCCTTTCTAAAGAAACACAGCTATTTCTTTTTAAAAAAACCAAGTTGATTTTGAGTATTTTATATATTACTATATGCATCTGAGATAGAATGATACAGTACATGTCTAGCTAAACTGATTTTATGTGGATATGTAGGAAGTTTGAACAACATATGTTTATAGCATTCATTTTATTTAAATAGTGTGACTAAAGAAGAAATAAGTAGGAATTTAATTTCAGTAATTTCAAATTACGTCTTTTGTGAGTAGGTGACTTGTGCTTACTATGTTGTTGTATATTTTATTTTTAAAAGATATATTTAAATGAAGACAGAAATTTCATTTTGTGTTTTATTTTCTCCTTATGCCTTTCTCTTTTAAACTACCTTTTAAAAAGCAAGAGTGTTTTAGTTCTTTGAATGACTACTGAATTAGTGGGGTGATTTACTTTGAAGTACACATGTACATTAGTGGAGGGAGCATGACATCCCAAGATAATGAGTTTGATGATTTTTAGCCATATGCATGTGAACAGGCTATGAAGTGCTGATCTCCCCAGCCATCCCTTGGCTAAGAACATAGGCAACTTACACTAGCAAGTCAGGCAGGATTGTCTACCTACTTACCAGGCTAGGTCCCACACTATCCTGCATTGTTTGAAAATAAACTTTGCTGTACCCTCTTCTCTTACTTGATTTGAAACCTCAGTAGGCACCTTCACTCATATCTCTATGTCACCTAGGAAACATGTGACAGATGGACAGCCACTTTCCCCCTTAAGACAGCAACCTGCTTCTGCGTACTTTTCTGCAGAATGAGACTGATAGGCGATCTGCATGGCTGTTTTACAGTTGTCTATGATTCTCTGGAAGTTTGGTTTAATGAAGAGCATGAAATCATATAGCCAGCCACATTTGCTGCCTTCCTGATTAGGTATTCTGCTCTCCTTTGAGTATACTACTGAACAGTGCAATCGAGGCATCAAATTTCTAATAATCATCAATTGCTTATTACCAATAAAATGATATGCTTCTACAAGAAAACCACTCTAATTTAGGATTAGAGAAAAAGGTAATCTCCACTGATAAAATTCTTATTTGAAATTTAAAAATTGTTATTAATTTTCAAATTACTTTGTACATTCACAGCAGGGATACATTGAGAAATCCCTTTAAGCATCAGCTTAAAAATTAATAACAAAAGACAAGACTGTAAAATAGGTACAGTGTGGGGGGCAACTTGTGGAAGAGGGGAGGGTGAGTGAAGGAGATTAAGATGAGGAAATATGGTTGGTGTACTTCATATATTTATATGAAATAGAACAAGGAAACCTCTTGCAATTGCTCTAAGTAGGATGGGGAGTGATGATGGGGGTGATCTGACCAATGAACAATATAAGCCTATTTGGAATATGTCACAATGAATCCCCCTATAAAATGAATGTATACTAATAAAAAAATTAAAATAAAAAAAATTTCAGCACTTACATTTTTCTGATTATAAAAGTAATTAGGCTTTGGAAAAAAATTGAGAAATACAAAGGCATTTAAAGAAAACAAACCACACCTATCACCAACATTTTGACACATTTCATTCCTTTCTTCTTTTCTCTCCATATACTATTTTGTGTACTTTTTACTTTATATATATCATGCTTTTAATTTAACTGTATTATAATTCTCCCAATTGAAAAATCTCTTCAGAAAAATAATTTTAAAATACAAAATACTCCATCCTAGAAATATGTTATATCTTAATATTAAATTCACTTCTTTTGGATGTGTTGCTTACTTTAAATAACTTACTATTAACAACAAAAAGTTATAATCTTTGTGCACAAAATTTGAGGAAACAAGCACAAACTTTTTTTTGAGACAGTGTCTTTCTATGTAGCCCAGGCTGTTTCCATCCTCCTGTCTCAGCCTCCTGAGTGCTGGGATTATAGGTGTGTGCCGCCACACCTAACCACACAGATTTTGTTGTAAGGTCCATCCTCCTTGATTGAAAAATAAAGTAATGTTCTTTGATTAGTAGCAATAAACAAAAGTTGAGTAAAAAACATCCAGTAAGTATCTTCCTTGGGCAACTGCATTCTGCTACAATTCCTTCCAGTCTTTTTTCTTTCATTTCAATATAATTGAAATCATTTTGAATATATAATTTCCCATACTGCTTTTCTCTTCTAACATATTGGTAGCATTTTCATATGGCATTAAAATTATACTATTTATTATGTCAACGACATTAATAATTATTAATGACTGCAAATAAGTTCCAACATTTGAGTTGTCTAATTTGCTTAATCACAATTCCTGACATTTAGATGGTTTATAGTTTTTCCTTATTTTAAAGACAGTGCTAAACATCATTAAATGTAAAGCTTAGCAAGGCTTTGATATTATTTCTTTTGCATAGAATACTAAAAAAAAGAAATAGTGCATATAACATCTTAAAGCTCTCTTGTTATATGTTGTTAAGAGCTGTACCAGTTTTCATTCCAAGCAAGAATGGTAAACTAACTTCACCCTTACCAGTGTTACATAACTGTCAGGCTTGCTGAGCTAATTTGCAAAAAAGATAATCTCATTACTCTATTATTTATATTTTCCCAGATACTATTGGGTTAAGTTTTTTCTTAGGTTTCTTATCCACTTGTAAATCCTCTTAAAAACAGTCATACTTTTTGCCTATTTACTTATGGGATTTAGTATCTCTCCTTTTGAGTCATATAAGCTTATATGGAACAAGGTTATCAACTCTTTGTCAAATTTATTGTGCTAGAAAATTTATGGTTTAATACATAAGACCAACTCTATGTAACATAAAATAAACAATATTCCAAAGATATTCCCTAAAACATTTTTAATGTTGCTATTAGAATATTGTATAAATTATTTAAGAATGATCTCTCCAAAGAAAGACAACTCCATCTATATGACCACCAACTTCAAATTAACAAAGTTTAAATTGATAAGAATATCTTGAAAGTACATTAAATGCATTATGCATTTTTTTGTCATTCTGAAGACTATGGATAGCTGTAAAATTATAATTGACATTTTTTTCACTAAGAAAAGCATCGTATACACAAAGAGAGATACTGCTAGGCACATGCACTCTTAGAGCCTGTCGAACATAAAAATATTTGCAGAAAAAAAGAAGTAAAGTGTAGCATTAAGTTCAGGTTCTCTACAGCATCATTCATTGTAATAATAATGAAACAACTTTTTATATGATGAATATGGTTTTCAAAGTGGAAAAAATTACACAAAGTGGGCAAAAGTTTTCCTTTCATTACATTAATAGTCAGAAACTGATTTCAGAAAAATGCTATTTAACTCTAATACAGTCAAGATTATGAGAAGTTATTTCAAGCTTAGATATGGATATCAGGTCAATATGGATATTGGTCATGATTAAGCAAAACTCTAGAGTGTCTATCTTGTTCCACAAATATTTTCAGATTTTATTTTGATTATAATATATATATTCATGCCACCTTATTTGAATATTTTGATGTTAGAAAATTTTGAGCAAAAGCTACATTTTAAAAATCCACTTGGGGAAGGAGTTTTCATCAGCCCCCCACCCCCCCTTTTTTTTTAGATTGGTGATTCTGGGGATTGAACCCTGGACTTTGTGCATGCTAGGCAAGTGCTTTACCACTGAACTATATCCGTGGTCTGTGAGTCATTCATTTTTATAAATAAAATATATTAATTCAGCTTATTAGGAATCATGCTAGCTAAGGAATAATAAGACTTTCTACATAATCAATATCACCAGCAGTAAATATTTTGCTTGTCTAAAAGTTTTATCAAGCATATAAGTATTTAAATGTACTAGATAAAATCTTGCTGAAACAATCCTTCAGAAGTAAAGCAATTCCAAATTATTTAGATTTTTTATAGGTGAAAATATGATGTGAATTAAAGCTGATCCAGATGTTCTTTGTCAGTAATAATTTGGGGTGAGGAAATGGTACTAGGTCAGTCTACATGTAACCCAACTTCAAGATTTCATCCTAATTTCCTCATACAAAATTAGAAAACTTCCTTGTTTTCCACCCAAATTATGCCCATATTAACATTTTACTGGCTGAAAGCAGGATTATTTTTCATTGACAATATGTATTTTAAGAACTTACACTTTTTCCATGGGATACAACAAAATGAAGAAATTACCTTTCATCATTTAAAATGCAACTCCTTTGGTATGTGAAATTTTAGATGGTTTTAGGTTTATGCTTAACATTTTAATTTACAATGAGTACAGAAAACATATTTCAACCTAGAAGAAACAAAATAGAATAATTTTTAATTAGTCCTAGGCCATTTTTTTTTCTGATTTGCCTTCGTAGGAAAAAAAGTTTGCTTAACACAGCACTACGTTTATAATGTTTATAACTCATGGTGGGGGGGGGTGGGAAATTGCTAGTAGCTCTAACAATGAAGTCATGAAGTCATCATATCTGCTAATATAATTAATCAAGTAAGTAGTTAACATACAACAAATATTTGTGACCCAAAACTATACAATTTTTATCAATAGTTATAACTAGTGATCCAGTGCGGCTTTTTTTAAGTATCTCTAAACCATCTAAGTACCTCATGATCATTCCTGTTCTGTTTTTTCCTTCAAAATTCAAACATAAAACAAACCTACCTGCTTCCCATACAAGAGCTTTGTGTGTAAAGATGTGAATATCATAAAACTGCCCCCACTAGGCTTTTGATGAAACAGATGGAATGAGCTTAGAAAACAAAAGTAAAGCTTCCAACTCTGAAGGCACTATTACTTCATCTAAATACAGCTCCTTATTTAAGGTAAAAATATATCCAGTGCTAGAATGCCTCATAAAATGCAAAAGAAAACAAACTAAGCTCTTCATTTTAGTGTAGACTATTTGAATACATTACTTCAAAAAATTTTTAACTTTGTTATTGTTGTCTCTTTACCATTGACCTTAAACAGTTTGGAACATATTCCTTTTCCTGTTTTTGATAATACAGAGGAATTTATATTAAAAATTAATAGTCTAAATTATAATACTAAATTGTAATGCCCAGATGCTAAAAATGACATATAATATTAATTAATATGTATAAGGATAATTAACAAGTATAAATATTAACTGTACTTATAACCCTATACTTACATCATCTAATATTATAGAACTCAGTTATGATTGTTTAAGTGTATTTGGTTATGAGAGCCAAAAATACATATTCTAATCTTTTAAAATTCTAATCTTTTTAAACATAAATAGTATTTCAATGTTTAAAAAAGTTTGAGCCAGGTGCTGTTGGAAGGGTGAGATAGGAAGGATTATGGTTGGAGGCCAGCTGGGATAAATAGCTCACAAGATCCCATCTCCAAAATAACCAGAGAAAAATGGACTGGACACATGGCTCAAGTGGCACAAAGCCCTGGTTCAAACTCCAGTCCCACCAAAAAAATTAAAAAGTAGCTCACCAAAAGGTGGGTGCAATAGCAGAGCAACAAGATGTTATGCGTGAATATTGAGGGTCTTTTCATTTTATTTTCCCTTTCTCTCAGATCCCTAGGAATGCTTTTCAAAGGCAAGACTTGATTAAAGTATATCCTAGGTGGATCTAACAATAGATCTAATTATTTGGCTGAAAGACAAATCATAATGGCATTTTTCCATTACATTTTCATCAAATTGAAAGATATGAAATAGTTACACATGAACATTTTAAATAAGTCAAATACAATATTTATTTGCAAGCTTCTTGATTTGAAATAGAGAATTTTTCTATACTTTAAGTTTTACTAAGAGGGAGAAAACTAATACTACAGGTCTACCCTAAAAGGATAGGCAGTGAGCATGTTTAAAACTGCATATACTGGCCAGAAACAGCTTTTTTTAAAAAACATCCATGAGGGTAAACACAACAAGGGGATTAGACTTTGATCACATAATAAGGCGAGAGCACACAAGGTAGGTATGAGGATAGGTGAGACACCCAAAAAACTAGATGGCATTTGTTGCCCTCAATGCAGAGAGACTGAAACAGATACTTTAAAGCAACTGAGGCCAATAGGAGAAGGGAACGAAGAACTAGAGAAAAGGTTAGTTCAAGAAGAATTAACCTAGAAGGTAACACACATGTATAGGAAAGCAATGCAAGTCAACTCCTTGTATAGCTATCCTTATCTCAACTAGCAAAAACTCTTGGTCCTTCCTATTATTGCTTGTACTCTCTCTTCAACAAAATTAGAGATAAGGGCAAAATAGTTTCTGCCTGTTAGCAAGGGGGGAGGGGGGAGAGGGAGAGTGTGGGAGGGTAATGGAGGTGGCAGGAGGAAGGGGGAAGAAATGACCCAAACATTGTATGCACATATGAATAAAAAAACCCATCCATATTCTGGAAAAGCTCTAGAATTACTAGTCCATATATGTCTTTGGCTAATTACTTATTGCCACAACTCCTAGCTATCAGAGAGCCTTGAGAGTGTCTAAACTTTATATGAAGAGATTGATATATGACCCTAATGAACCTGGACCCAAAAATAAATAAAGTCAGGTAAGTCCAGCGCAGTCCTCCCCCATAATTTCATACCCAAGAAATTATTTCCCATGCTAGGGGAGAATTACAGACCTCTGTACTTAACCTCCCCATTGAAGACCTGCAAAAGCAGAATCTAATCCAAAGAGAAGCAAATACCTGAAGACAGGAGATTTTTACTGTACAGAGTTTTACATGCACCTGTCCTCCAGTAGTTAAAATAGTAAGAAGGCTCTGGATAAATGCAATACCTATGAATGATAGTATGAAGTTCTCAAATAGCAGAGCTGAAGCACAGCTAGTTTTAAATTTGTGGCTGGCAAATATCAGTAATGGATAAGTAGCCCATTGCATTTCATCATTTTTAAACTCTCAAGTTGGAGTTTTAATTTCCTCTCATTTCCGCTAAGGCAGATGAACATTTTACAAGTCTTCACAAAAATAAGCAATAACTAGGCTTTAAGACACAAATGCACATAAGTTTGCTGTCTTTAAAATTTTTTAAATTATCAATGTATAAGAATTTGTTTTAAAATATTCATTTTCTTAAGAATAAAGGGGAAAAGGTAAAAAAGTAACCTATGAGTGAACATAAATCTACATAAGCAAACAAGGCATGGTGGTATGGGGTGTGGCAGATGGACAGAGAGTTCCAGATCAGCCTGGGATACATGGCAAGACCCTGGCTCAAAAAGAAAAGAAAGAAAGAAACAAAGGAAGAAAAGGAGGGAGAGAGGGAGGGAGGGAAGAAAGAAAAATGGCATATATTAATATTAATACTAACTCCAAAGCAAATTCATAGGAACATATAGGAGACCGTTTAAAATTTAGTTAGAGAGAGAGAGAGAGAGAGAGAGAGAGAGAGAGAACTGAACTCAGACCCTGAATCAACAACTCAGTTATATATTTAGCATCCCAAAAGTACTTTTTTTTTTCCAGAGGTACTAGAATTTGAACTCAGGTCTTCACTCTTGCAAAGCAGGCGCTCTACCACTTGAGCCACACCTCTAGTCCACCAAAGTATTTTTAAAAGTAAAAAAAAAAAAAAATCTGAAACTGGTGATTTGGTAGTTACTTAGAAATACGTTCCTAAAAATAGAAACTTCAGCTACATCATGACCAGCAAGTCAGTTTATTTATTTTTCTCTGACCTAAACTAGCAAATGAGCTAGTAGCTAGAAATAAATGACAGGTATATAAAACATCATTGTAAAATAGTTTTGTAAATACAGTCACTCCCCCCTATCATTTACTGTCAACAATGTCTGAAAATATTAAATGTTAAATATTCAAGAAACAAACAATTTCATAAGTTTTAAATAGCTCTTATTATAGTGTACTATTTTAGTTGTCTACTTTGTTATTTGTTATTGTTGTTAATCTCTAAATGTGCCTAATTTATAAGTTAAACTTTATAGGCTATAAATGTAGATGTATAGGAAAAACATTGTATATGTGGGATTTGCACTCTCTGAAGTTTTTGGCATCCAATAGAGATTTTAGGAACAAATCCTCTGAGGATAAGAGGCACTCCTCTAGCAGGTTTCTGCTGAAAATGAGATATAGAATAAACGTGTAAGATTAAGCATTCTGAGATTTGCAAATGACTCCCAAATCAGCAATTTCTAAATTGCATTTGCTTTGAGCTAGTTTTAAAAAAATTCCTCCTGTCCTGTAGACCATCAGGTTCTTAATATTGTTTGTTTTTTAAATAGAAACTAAAATTATCAGCTCTGTAGGGTCATTGCCTACAGTAGGTAAGTAAAATGTCTTTCTCCCTTCCTCACTGTATTTTCATAACCTTCAGGGTTTGATTATGAATTTATTCAATAATGCAACAAGTACTTATTGAACTGCACAACAAATGAGATAAAGGAAGAAGAAATATGTTTTTGTAGTCTTTTCACCTAAGAATTTTACTGGAAGAACATGTATAGTTAAAAATTTTATCCTATCATGTTTTTGTTCTTGTTTTATGCTTATTAATTATTGGCTTTATTCAACTTGAGGCTTTGGAAATTTGCCTATGTCTATTTTCGAAGTTGAATTGAATTCTACATCATTAAACAATCAGACTTTGTAGTTAACATAGCTAATAAAACCAAAGAAGAATTTTCTTTGGAAATACTTAAGAAATACTTAGAACGTAAGAAACTAGTTTGGAGAAAAAAGATTTTAAAATGGTATTATTCTACATTAGAGAACTCATTCATAAATATTTTTGTGTTGTCATCTATTCCCATTTGTGGGAAAACTATCTGTAGAGTAAGTTATTTAATGTCCATCTCAGCAATAAGGGATGAGAAAGGATTTTGTCTGTCTTGTTTGCGATTTTCCCCCAGTACCCATCACAGTGGCTGGCACACAGCAGATGCTCAATAAACGTGCTGAATGGATATCCATAAGGTCTTTTCTGATTTCTTGCTGTCAAAAAGCAAAAAAGGGTCTCCTGCTGCTCTTATACTCCATATTTAATGTTGAAAGCTTGATTGTTTTTCTCCTAACAACAGTAATTAGGGCTGTCAGTACTACATACACTTTTTAAAACCTGTCCCACTTTGGGAAAAAGCTTTCGTGCTATGTTTTCCTTCTCCATGGAAGGGTTTAGACTGCTTTCTGAGCAGGCTTGACAGTGAAAGGAAGACCAGCTCTTAGCACAAATTGGTTGTAAGAAACAGTTAACCTCTGCAGCAATGATGTCTTTCCAGTTCAGGCAGGTTCCATCCCATTTGCTATGTCACTGGGACATCCTCTAGTATTTGGGGACCTCATCTCACAGTCTTTAGAAAGTTACAAAGCATCTTACTTCCTAGGTTCCATAGTCTACCAAACATACCACTTGAATTTAGGTAGGAATTAAGATAGAAACCATTGTCAGACACTTTAGCTAATGAGCCCTTACCACCGTGGCTTTTTGGTTGGTTGATTGTGTTCAGAATGTCCCACACAATTTATGGTCTAGAGATTTGTAACTTACCTAACATTTGCTTATTGCATTTTAGAAAACATTTTTTCCATCGAATTTAACCAGTACAATGATCCTATAAATTAAAATAAGTTATTCCAAGTTTTCAAACAAAAATTATTTTTATCCCCATTTGCCAGGTAACAACTAGGTCACAAAATTGTTAAGTAGCAGACCTGAGTCTTTAAACTATAAGCACAGATTTTTGTTTTAGAAGGTGAACTAATGCAGTGATAACCTTCCTAAGTGTCTGGTCACTCCATTTTTTAAAACCAAAATCAATTTAATGAGCATAAGCAAGGTATTTCACAGATCCCTCTCTCCCTATTATATTTTACTGGCCCCGTCCCACATTTATATCAATACCTGATCACTAAAATTATTTGTATGGAGGTCCCATGAAATGGGATGGTCATTCATTCACTTATCCCTTCATTTGTTCAGCAAACTATTTGAAGCCCTAAAAATCTCAAATTTCGGAAGATATGTTCACTATATGCAGGAAATCTTTAAGCTGTCTAGATGGGTAAACTCTATGCTACTCATCTAGACAAGGGAACAGACAGAGGAACACACAAAGTGCTACCAAGCAAAGTCAGGTATTTAAATTACAGCGTAGGAATCAGATCTTGGAAGTTAAGTCTTCATCAGTCTTTCACTTTGGTTTTCAAATGGCGTCCAGAGCATGCTTTTCAAAGCTTAAATTCTAGGTCCTTAGGAACATTCTGTCGTATGGAATGATAACTACAGATTTAGCTACAGGCTAAGCTCAATTTATTACAGATTGGTGTTAAAAATTAGTGACTGTACTTTAAAAGAGAGTGTAAGGCTATAATTCAACCATAGACTTAAGAATGTTTAAACAGATCTTCACTATTTAACAAAAAGTAGATATTTTAAATGCCTTATTTAAGCCAGGCAATGGTAGATTACTCCTGTAATCCTAGCTACTCAGGAAGCAGTGATCAGGAAGATTATGGTTCAAACTCAGCCCTGGGCAAATAATTCGAGAAACTCTATCTTGAACATACCCAACACAAAATAAGACTACCAGAATGGCTCAAGTGGTAGAGTGCCTGCCTAGAAAGTGTGAGGCCCCAAATTCAAACCCCAGTACCACCAAAAAGCCTATTTCTAAGGAAATTTAAATTGTTTTATAATTAGATTAAAGCCACTGCAAATGTTTTATTTAGCACCAAGAGTGTACCATTGTATTCTAAATACACATGCTCAAACTGGGGAAGTTGAAAAGCCACATAACCAAAATTTAATGAAAAGGAACATGTTAGGTTTTCTATGTATTATCTAATACTCACTAAGATTCTAAATAAATAAAAAGTGGGGATTGGAAGTGTGGCTTAAGCAGTAGAGTATCTGCTTTGCAAGCAGGGAGCCATGAGTTCAAACCCCAGTCCCACCAAAAAAACAAGGAAGGAAGGAAGGAAGGAAAGAAGGAAGAAGGGAGGGAAAGAGGGAGGGAAAGAAAGAAAGAAAACTAAAGAAAGCATGAATTATATATTTAAAACTATTGATTTATTTAAGGGTCTCTGGCTTAACTACAACATGAAAACTGTTTGGATTTCATATGTGTTGAAATGTATACCAGAAGTACAAATTCAGTCCAAGATTATCATGTAGCAGTTTTGCATTCAAATCTTGAAACTCTTAGTCTCATGAATCATTAGGAAAAGAGCTAATGGAGGTGCTGACTGTTCTTTGTTATATTACCTTTAACCCTGCTCAGTATATCACCTAAGATGCTCTTAGTGGAACGAAAAAAAAATCCAATTCAGTATAGTTTAAATCATAGAGATAATAGGTTCAGGTTAACAAAGAGACCTGTTTCCCAGTAATGTTTTCCTTTCTTTATTTCATTTAATTAATTAATCATTTTGGAGACAGAGTTATGCTATGTAGCCCAGGCTGGCCTTGTAACTCTCTGTGAAGCCCAGGCTGGCCTTGTCCTTGAAATCCTCTGCCTCAGCCTCTGCAGTGCTGGGATTATAGTCTGTATCACCAGACCTGGCCTTCTCCCAATTTTCTGAGCTTTGCCCTCCTCCTTCCATGTATGTTTCATCCTTGGGTATTTCCTTCATGGCCACAAGATGGCTACATTTACTACATTCTCCCTGGTTTATACCTAGAGAAAAATAAGGATACTCTAACATGTTCAGAATCAAACAAAACTCCCAAGGATCATTTTCAATTTGCAGTCTTTCTTTATTCATTCTTTCAACAAACATTTATTGACCACCTACTGCATGTCAAATACTAATTCATTGGACGTTCAGCCATGAACAAAACAGAGTCACCATTTTATGGAGTGTAAGTTCCTGTACCCCATACTTAACTCAATCATAGTGAAGTGAAGGATGATTTGCTTTCATTAACTCACCATTCCTGGTCCTTGGGTTAAGGTCAGTTCCCATGAAATCACATGGCTACTATACAATGGTACAGTGAATGGAGTGGATGTCAGGCAGCAACTGCAATGTTTACTGCTCTCATGTATTAATATATTGGGGATGGTTAGCGATAGTGATGTAGATTCATTTATACAAAATTCTATAAATGTAAAATGCACATGCACACACAAGTGTTTAACATGGAAATAAAATATACTTTGGGGGGGAATGGAAGAAAGTTTTTGCAGTCATAAAATGGGCCACAGACCCTAGTCACAGATATGATGAAACTTTTGTTAGTCTCTACCACTACTGAAATGCTGACTACCTAAGAAAAATTAGTCTTGTTAATGCTTTGCCACCAAATATGTTTTGCCAGGAAATATGTTGGAAAGATTTTTTAAAAACTGTATACCTTTGGAAACTAAAATGTCATCCAACTCCAGAGAAAGTCTTACAGGGTGTCTCAGTTCCTTTTAGTCTCTTCCAAGGCCTTAGCTTTCTTCTGTAATTTTAGTCCACTGCCTTGCAAAACCCACTAAGGAGACCTGAAAGAAAATGGCCATTTCAGTCCAAATCCATTATGACTACCAGGAAGCAAAACAAAACGTAAAAATCCATGCAATACTCATAATGTATGAGAAGTCTCTTGCAGTGAAGGACACAAAATCAGAGTGAGCTTACTGACAAATGATCTATACATCACATTCCGTTTGTAGTACTGACTCATCAGCATTATTACTGGGGTTTATTTAACACCAAACTCTTAGATCTCAGAGTTACAGTATTAGTAGCATAACAGTATGCCATTACTAAATAATGAAGCAACTGTCCAATGCAACAAATGTGAGTGCTCAAAGAAAGAGAAACCACTTCTAGTCTAAGTAAAAAAGCTCATGGAAAAGGTTCACTTAAAGCCTTTAAATTAGGCTTGAAAAGTTGAAGGTGCAGTGGAAGAATGGAAAAGTGTTGTTTGGGAATTTGTAAATATCTTTGATTGGTGGGAGTGAGCTGATTATCAACATCAGCAATTAGCCAACTGCAACAAATGTTTGAAAAATTCGGAACTGCAAGATTTAAAAACAGAAACTCTTAATCTTTTTAATTCAAATAATTTTGAGGAGTTGTTTTGCTTTAGGGGATAAGTGCCATTGTCTTGCTCTTATGTTCCAAGTTTTGAAGAATAACATTAAATATATTTCTCATTTTGTTAGCCCTGGATTCATACTCTGAGCTGGAGTTGGAATTAACTTCTCTTAAGCCAATTTGATTAGCTTTGAAAAAGAAATGCCTGCTTGCTAGTCTAGAGACCAGAATTCAACTTCAACCTCATTTTAGCAAATAAGCTATGACATGATGGAACCCTAACAAGATATAACCTGAAGAAAAATTTCTCTCTGGAAGACTGTCATAACAAGGTTTAAGAAATGCTCTTGAAAAATCTGTGAATAGTGGCTTATCACCAGAAACCAAACAGATTTTCAGTTAGGTAACTTATTCTGATGATCCTTATCTCTCAAAAAGATACAGGAACTGGGGTTTAGAAAGTAATGCGATTTCCTCAAAGTCATCACACAACTAAAAACTAAACAGGTTGAAACTAAAACACAAGTCAGCAGGCTCCAGCTCTAAAATTCCACTTCAGCATTCTGTCCTTCTAAGAAATAAATAAGGAGTTGACAAAAATGGAGAGAATCAGAAATTATATGTCTGACAATAGCCAGTAAAAATCAACAGATGCTATAAACAGACCTGTGAATATGATGAGGCAAAATAAAATGTAATAAGCTAAGTGCAGTGGCTCAAGACTGTAATCCTAGCTACTTGGGAGGCTGTGCTCAGGAGGATTCAGCTTGAGGCCAGCCCAGACAAAAAGTCCCCAAGCCTCTATCTCAACCCATGGTTGTACTCAGTGGCACATGCCTATCATCTCAGCTACTTACAGAAGCACAAATAGGACAATTACCCTCCAGGCTGGCCTAGGTACAAGTAAAACCCCATCTCAAAATTAACCAACACAAAAAAGGCTGAAGAAGTGGCTCAAGTGGTAGAGTGCCTGCCTCACAAGCATTAAGCTCCAAATACATCCCCCAGTATCACCAAAAAAAGAAGAAAGATATAATACCCACAAGGCAGATTTATGCCAAAAACTATGTTTAAACAAAAAATAGTTAAAATGAAATGTTTCCTCAGGTGTAAAAGACATGCAATTAATTAATTGATTCAAACAAATGATTACTTCTTTCTCTCCTGATATTTTCCATCAAATATAAAAGAAGAAAACTATGCTTTACTCTCCAAGGTTACAGAGATAGTACCTAAACTTAACCTTGCTATAATTATTGTAAGTGCTTAAAAAACTTTACAGCTAACTTTTCATTGTAAACTCACAAACCTTTCTGCAAATAAAAATTTTCAACTTTTAAAAAGTTATTCTAGTAAGCTGTGTATCTCCAATGTATTTGTGTAAAGTAAACCCAGGCTTCTAGTTTGAAGATAATTAATTCCCAAAGCTAGCAAACACATGGTGAGAAAACAGCGAATATTGACTTCAGTTATCCATAATCTTGAATGGTAGTTTCTATAAAATCTTCCTCTCACCCCCTCATCATCTGTAAAAGTTTTTAGAAATAAAAAATTTTTATTTTTTCTGGAAAAGAGCTGTTTTGATTTTTTTTGTAGACAAAAGGAATCACTGAGTTGGAAGATGTTACTTTAGCAGATGTTTCAGGAACAGAAAGTTAATGGTGTCTCACTCCTGAAAAAGCACAGAAAGTATAGGTTATCTCAAAGGCCATAAATTAAAGCTTCATAGCCTGTATGAGACAGTTTTCTTTTGTTTCACAAAAATGACAGCCTCTAAAATGTTAAAAGAGATGCAAAGTATTGCAATGAGATCCTCTAATACTTAATCAATTTAAAAACCAAGGTATAGATAGAAATCATAGAATTCAAGAACGAACTTTCTGTATTTTTGTCAATCTCTTTAATGGATAGGGAATTTTCTGAGCACAAGGACCACCCATGTCTTATTTTTGTATCCCCAGCACCTGGTACATTGTGGATGCCCAGAATATGTTTGATGAATTAAACTCACAAAAATGTGTATAGTTTTCTTTCAATAATCATTGACATTTGTTTTGTGACTCCCCCTTCCCCCCATACACACTTATTTTTTTTTTACTGATGTAACTGCCAAGGATTTTTATTTTAAAGAAAACACATCTAGTTATTTATTCCCCCAATCCTAGGTTTTATAAGACTATAACCATGAACTAAATATGTGTAGGAAAAGGCATTAGACCTTAAAGAGGCGCACAGAAAATTGATGCAGAACTCCAGATTGACTAAATCAAGTTTGTTATTTTATCCATTAAATAGTCTAAGCAGATTAATTGGAACCAGATATATGAAGATTCACAAGGTTTGCCTTTTAGTAACATTGGTTATTTTAAAAGAAATTTGTAGGTTACATTTCAACACATCCAAATGAACAGTTTAAGGAAAATGTAGACGTTAATAAATAATTTTCAAAAATCTATGTTGGTAGAAATGTTACGAGACTTCTTCCTATAATAAACTTTATCTCACAATAACAAGGTACTCAATTCCAAATCCCTTGTATAAATAATGCCAATTACCCACATTACCATGGATACATTTTATTTAGAAATTAAGTACACTAAAATGATTATTTGTTTTCCTAAATAAACAAATAGAAAGAATGACCCTCCATCCCTAAGTAGTTATTTAATGGACACACCTTCTATCACAGTGTTAAAAATCAGTAAGGGCAATCTGCACAGGAAACAACTGAAAGAATATGACAATCTGGCTTTGGTAAAGCTTAATCAAAGGAAACTTTTGTCAGTTGAGGAATATTGATTTTTAAGCATGAATGTCAGAAGATTATTAACCCAAATCTCTAGGTGCTTGTTTCTGGGTTTATCCCAGTAAAATATCATGAAAATTAGCATTTATAAATCTTTACTCTGGTGTCCATGTATTGGTTGTAAACAAAATAGGTCAATGTATCAACTGAGCATTGCATTCTAGAAAAGATACTTGAAAACACACAGTCAATACTCTCTTCTTCAAGCCAATTCCAATGTATATAGCCAAAAAATGATACTTACCTGAATAGGTTTTGAAATGTCATAATACCTCTACTTTAAATGCCTCAGAAGGGAGCAACATTGCCTGTGTTAGCATTTCATAATAAAGTGAGAAATCTTCATGCGTGGCCACAACATTAAAACAAAAACAAAAAAGCCCTCTTTAGGTAGACTCGTGATTCTCCATGTTACATTTAATATTCATTTACTAGTCACATTATAATATCCTTATACTTTATTATTTTTCAAGTCAATTATTACACCCTTAGAATAATGTCAAAAATATAAATTCCTACACTTAATATTTATAATGGAAAAATACATGAATCAATAGAGCTATACTGTAGTTCCCAATAGCCAAGTTCAAATTTGTGTGTGTGGATGTGTGGAGTAGTTGTTTATTTGGGTGATTATTTGATTTTAATTTAATAGTTCAGCTTCCAAATATTTTTCTCTTTCAACATCTTTATAATTTTCATATTGTTCCTCCCCTGCAACACTTAGCTCAACTGCTGTTGACCTGGGCAAATGTGTTTCTGATGTCTGTCAGCAAGTACAAAAGCATAATTTCATTAAAGTGTATTATATATGCTCAGGACTGAGAGAACATTATAAAATGAAGTTTGGCTAAAGTTCAACTGGGCATCAAATAGCACTGGCAAGAATTTTCTTAAACAGATGGTGTAAAATCTTGCTAACACAATAGCGTGTGCTTAACACAGGAATACTATCAGAAACAGATGTGCTCCAAATGACCATAGTACCAAACCGAAACAATAAACATGGGATATACATTAAAAACGATGCCCTCGCCAACTGGGGGAAAAGCAGTGACTGAGCAAATGCATGTCTTTGTCAAATAAGAAATGCTACCGATATTCCTTCCAGACTAACGTTGGCATACAAATATTTTCTCTTTGACTTTCCCCTTATGCATTGGTATTAAAACTCTATCAAGGTGACCGAAATTAAGAACATAATTTTTAAATCCACATTCAAAAAACTAGTACAAAGGAAAATAAATCCCCAATTTAATCTAAGTGCCCCTAGCCCCATCCATCATTTGGCACAGGAAATATTCTCATAGACACAGAAACACACACACACACACACACACACACACACACACACACACACACCACTTCTTTTAGAAGAACTGTACACATGTGCTTAATCAGTTACAAGTATTTACCCAAGCATTAAACAACTGTATTAAATGTACCAAGGGCTAGGCAGCTGAGGCTGGCACAGTAACTAAACTGAATAGAAGACATCCCTGGGGAGGTTCTCCCGGAGGCTGAGCCATTAGGGAATGATGGTCAGGCCCAAGGCCTTGCAGGCCTCTCTCTCCAGAACCTGGCTTGCAAGCCTAGAAGTCACACCTCCACCCAAAGGATGTAGAGTCCATGAATTCACAGCTCATTCCAGCCTCATCCGGAGCCTGCCCACTTTATGAGATATCTCAGGCACAAGTCCTTCTGGCCTACTCAGGCCTTGCCCCACAGCAGCCTTGGTTTTTGTTGTTGGCTTGGGTTTTTGGTTTTCCTTCTTCTTTTAACAGCTTTCTGAGGGGTGCTGGGATGTCTTCTGGACTTTTGAATTTTTAAGCAAGAATTACCTACCTATTTAAAAGCAAATATGGTCGAGGAGAAGGGGGTTTAGGGGTGTAGAAGGTCTTGGGCCTTGGGTGTCCTCCAGGCTTTAACTTTCTCTGGAAGGAAAATTCTTAACATCCTCTGGAAGCCAGATCTGATTTCAGGAGAGCAATGTTTTGCATTTGAAACCAAAGTGTCCACCCTGGGGTCGCCCTCGGAGAGGGCTCTAGAAAAAGGTGGTCAGAATCAGGAGGGCAATGAGACTAGCCTGACTCAGAGCCTGGCTGGTCAGCATCTGGGCGCTCAGAACCCGGACCATCCTCCCTGAGTTTGGATTAGTGATGAGATAGCAGGGTCCCAGTCAATTTTCTGATCACAGCAAGCTTCCAGGGACTTGCACTGGTGGCCAGCCCTGCGTACACAGGCCTTGGAGCCACCCTAAGCGTCCTGCACAGTGGAAACACCGGTGGCTTGCAGTGGGCGGCTGCCCGGCTGGGGCGAAGGCCAATGGGGCTGAAAAAGAGAAGCCTGAAAGCTGCGGGGACCTGCGTGGCTCCAAGGCAGTTCTTAGGAGGCCTCCAAAGGCAGGCGCTGACCACACAGTACAAGCCGCCCAGGGAGAGGAAGGGCCTCAACCCCCACAGGAGGTGGCCCGCGAGCCTTGGGCGTGGGGGTTACCAAGGAAATGCAACAATATTTATGATCGCCAAGCTATGAGAAAGTGTTCGTCCAGCACGCGATCTGTCCCCCTCCCCTGGCAGCCTGCGGTCCCTAGAGTCGTCCTGCCGGCGCCCAGGCCGGAGTTCCGCACCAGCATCTAAACTTCATAACTGAAGTGGACTGCGCTCAGGTCCCTCTAAACCTCCTGTCCACCCCCAAGACCTTCTACGAGAATTCCCATTTCTATTATTCCAGGAGAAAGGGAGGGACTAACCAGTCAGGAGGGGAAACTTTTATACCAGGGAAGTTTCTCTCTCACTCTCTCTCTGTCTCTCTCCCGCTCTCTCTCGCTCTCGCTCTCTCTCTCTCTCTCTCTCTCTCTCTCTCCTCTCTCTGTCTCTCTCTGTCTCTGTCTCTCTCTCTCTTTCCTCTCTCTCTGTCTCTCTCTGTCTGTCTCTCTCTCTCCTCTCTCTTTCTCTGTCTCTGTCTCTCTCTCTCTCTCTCTCTCTCTCACACACACACACACACACACACACGCGCGCGCGCGCGCGCGCGCACGCACACACACACATACACACACACACAAACTCTATGTGTAGGACAATGGTGAAAGCTTTGGTATGTGTTAGTCCAGCCTCTGTTGTTGACTTGCCCTGTGAATTTAAGGTGCCTCCATGAGCTTCAGGTTTCCACATTACTATGTCCGTGTAATAACATGTACCCCATAGATGAGGAGGAGGAATATATGTGACAGTGAATGTAAAAGCTGGGTAATGCTAGACAATAGAGGGTTCTTCTTATGAAAAGTATGCACATTCATCTCTAAAAACAGAAAGTCATTTTAGGAAAAAAATTTATCTCTGCCTGAGGGAGGGGCAGTTTAAAGAAGCAGGAATTATGGTTTAGTTTATTGCCTATTTTTTTTCCATCCTGATCTCTGAAAGACAGATTTACATGGATTGATTCAGAATTTCTTAAATGAAAGAGGTTTCCCCATACACACACTTTATTCCTAAACATTGATGCAGGCAGGAAGGAAAGAGGAAGAAACATTGAAAGGTATATCTTTATATATTAAACTCTTCAAAGGAAACTGATATCTTTTGTTTTGGCATTGAGACTCAAAAGCAATAATGAATGATAAAGTGCTGAGATGGGTAACATATTATTTTTCAAAAGCAATGCCAGGTGACCATGCCCTGTTGAATAAAAAATTCCTATTGTAGCCCCTCCTGACAAAGGACCTTCTACTTGACCAAAACAAGTGGGACAGATCACTCCTAAAAAAATGATTTTTTTTTTTGCCACATTTGTAAGCCTGCTGCAGCTACAGCTGAGTTTGCAAATCTTATTGGTGCATCTGCAGAGAAAACAGACAGTCTTCAGGATAAAGCCCTGTTGCTTTCCTCTTTGGTGATGCAGAAATTCAATACAGTGGGAAGCCTCTTCCAGCACTTCCAGTACTTCTAGGACTTTAGGATCCCAAGCATCAACTTGCATGGACAAGAGTCCTGGAAAAAAGATTTGTCCTTGCTCAAAATGGGCTGGGCTGGGTCTGGGAAGAGACCTGGTAGAGCTGCCAGGCACATGTGACTGTGACCTGGTTCAGGGAACAGACCTGTCTGGCTCAAGAACTATGAATTCATTTCCTTCTGGGAAGTCTCCTTCGCATTCTTCATTTATGTACTGTACACAAGGGTGCATCTCCTTTCCAGGCCAGGAGGGTCCACATGCAGCAGCACCCATCTTGACTCTGGATCCCCTTCTTAGCCTGGAGCAAAACTTGCGTCAACATCTGATAACAAGCACAGCATTCCTATGTGTTCAACTGGGTCCAAAGAGGCTTACCCTCTATACACACTTCTCTCTCTTTTTTTTTATTCATTTATTCACATGTGCATACATTGTTTGGGTCATTTCTCCACCCCGCCCCCTCCCCCTCCTTCTCCCCCCCCCTCAGTTCCAGACAGGTCCTGTTCTGCCCTTATCACTAATTTTGTTGAAGAAAAGACACAAGCATAATAAGAAAGACAAAACATTTTTGCTAGTTGAGTTAAGGATAGCTATACAGAGAGATTCCTAACATCGCTTTGGTGTACCCATGTGTTACGACCCACTTCTCTTGATCCAACATGTTCCTACAAAGATCTTCTATAGGCTCCTCTATAGACAGAGGCTCAGACTACCATGTCCTCTTTGATACTCAAAGTAGGTTTCCAATTTAATTGCCTGCACTGAGGTCTAAGGAACTGGCAGGAGGGACCCAAAAGAGCCATGACCACTACAGCATCCACTGGATGTCATAAGCCCCTCATCCTAGATGAAAAGTGGAGCCCAGAATTGCCTCAATTATTGAGTCAGAATTCTCATCCCTTCCTTACCTAGGCTTTTCAAGGGATTAAAAGATTCAGGTCCTTCCCAAGAAGTAGACAGTGCTGTATGAAGAAGGCAGAGAAAGAAGTGACACTCTCTGTGTTTGCCAGCACACTCCTTCTTTCTGTAATTCAAAAAGCAAACCTTTATTGTCCAGTGCCAGGCACAAAACTAGGTTTCAGAGAATCCAAACAGCCTAATGCTCCTGTCTCCAGGTCTTGACACCCTACATCAGCGGGAACACCTATTGATAGGGTCAACTTCACTCATGTTTTTGTCAGGAAAACTATTTCTAAAGGTTTCTTTCCAGATAGGTGATGGAGGGTGAGCTAGGATGACCTTTGAGCAGACTGACCGGGGACTGCAACCTCTTAGGACTCTAGAGTTACAGAGTTGGAGAGTTTTGATCAAGGCAGAAAGGAAAGTTCCAGAAGTGAGGGCAGTCCTTTGGACCTCTGTCTTTGTGGAGATTGAGTTGCTGGTTGTTCAGTCCGGGACTTAATTCACTCACTGAAAGTAGACATCAGATTTGGTAATCTACAAAGAAAAGGAGAAAGAATTTAGTGCTGATTTGATTCAATGCCCTTTTTCCTTTTGTGACTATTGTATTCCATACTCCATTTCCATGCTACTTAACCTTACCAGGGTGGCAGCGGAGGTGGGAAGGGAGCACTCTTTACTACCAGATACTAGAGTCTGGTGGCTGCTGGGGAGGTGCAGGCAACCAGAAGTTGCAGGGAGATGAGGCTCATGGCTGGACCACCTATGCTGGAGCCACAATTCAGTTTGCCATTAATCTGTTAACTAAAAGTGTCCTTTTGTGAACCCACTGAAAAGAGTTAAGTGGTTAAAACATAGCGAGGTGCTTAAGAGTCGTGCCTTTGAGTTACATGTTTGGGTACATGGGTGCTCTGGTAAAATATGTCCTTGGTCAAGTTCAAGTAGAATTGTGCATCACAGCATTAATGGGGCTTTTGACAACAAGCAACAGCTGATTATTACTGCAACTTTCACAGTACTCACAAGACTGAAGAAACTTAAGGAAATCCAGGAGCCAAGTATTTAAATGTGCCCCTGAATTAACCTGTAATGTAGGAGAAGGTAAAGTTGTGCATTGAGCAGCCTGGTCCCATGATGACACCCACAGTAGAAGAGGCTCCAGGCTGATGCTCTCTTCTAGAGCCTCAGGTGCAGCTGAGGGAAGTGCATCTGACTTCAGCCGTTGGGTCTGGGGAACCAGATCAACTGGGATCTTGATGGATGCCTTTGCTGATTCTTTTACATCCAGATCTCTCTTGGAAGGCCCAGGAGAATGTGGGAGGAAAGGAAGAGGATTTGATTGTATTGACTCAGAGCCCACTGTAGGTGAACACATCATTTTACTTATATAACTTCCAAGTGGTGTCATTTCATTTTATGGATGATAAAACTGAGATTTTTAAGAAGCTAAATTCCTCAAATTTTGATTACAGTTTTACTAATTTCAAATCCTGTATTAATATATTAAATAACATGTTGCTAACTTTTAAACTCTGAACTCCCCATAAAGGAAGGAAAAAAGTCAGCCAAGGAAGGAAGGAGAATGACAGAGGACAGGATAGATAGAAAAAGGAAGAAAACATTGCTACAGCTACAAAAACAAGTCTCCCTTACAAGAAATCCATATAAAAAATTTAACTTAATTTTTTTTTTTTTGCTTAACATGTTTTACAGCTTTTCTTTTTTTGATGAAACCATCATTTCATATGATACATAAGATAAGCCAGAAAGGATATGGAAGTGTGGCCGGCCGGGGGGAGTCATAGACACCAAAGTTGTGGGCGGGACAGCTCGGGCTTGCTGGGGCTCAAGGTTAACATTGGTTAACACCAGAGCGGCGCGTGCCTGTATCAAAATCTTATCGAAATCCTGGAATATGAGGCCCCTATGGTTCCCGGTATCCCCACTCCCCACCCCAGAAACAGCGTCTGGCGCCAGAGTTGTTGCGCTCAGATCAACTTTGGCTTTTCCACCACCCTCGACGGGTTTTAATTTCACGTCCGGGAATCAAGAGGGGTGGGGTGCGGGGAAGCGAATCCTACGCGGATTGGGTTTCCATCCTCCTAAATTAGTGAGAGTCAGGCTAGTTCTACCCTGTGTGCCTAGAACGTGTAGGAAAATGCGACATCAGGAAGAAGTTAGAGTTGAATTTTTTTTTTCTACACCTTGTAGCTTGGCTTTTGCAGAGTAGGACAGAGTTCTGTAGAAATGTTAGAATAGAGCTTCCACCACTCCTGCTGGGTTATTCGTTGTAAATGACAATGCGTACATAACCTGCAGCTCCAAACCACAGGCGTGCTTAAGGCGAGGTTGTCGGCTTGGAAATGTCACAACGAGTAAATGCTGTGATGTACTTTTGCGTTTCCTGCTGTACCGTTTAGTCCAGGACTGCCCCAGACCGCTCCCTCCCCTAATTTCACGGCTCCTAAATTTATTTCTCCATCATTTCTCCTATCAGGCAGGACACGCTTTTCACTTCTTCCGCAGCTGACCTGGAGAGTTCACCCGCACTCTTGGGGGTAAACATCAACTGAAAAGAAACACCAAGTCAGCACGTATGCCTTCTGGTATGGAGAACCTGGTCTCTGTTTTGGGACCATCAGAATTGGTCCAGACCACTGACCTCGGATGACTCATTTGACTTTCCTTAGAGTTAGAGGCGCCCCGGAAGGGTCAAGTGCAGGAGGCCGGGTCTGCGCACCGGTGCGTTCCGAGTGTCCTGCTCGCCTTGGCCTGCAGTGGGAGAGAAACCAGTAGGTTCCAAGACAGAAGTATCTGCCACTTTTCCATGACTTCCACAGCCTTGAATAAACGTGCCTTTCCCTTCTTCCGCCCACCCCAAAACTGGATGACAAGATCTAAAAAGGAGACTGAAATTTCTATTTCTCAAGCTGAGCATGTTTCCAGCTCCGCGACCTCTGAGAGGTGACGCGGGTTCTAAGCAGCTCAAGTTTGCCGAAAGAACCTCTAGAAGCTATAGCCTTCAATCCCTTTCCAGACAAAACTTAACAATAGTTAGTCGGGGTG
The DNA here is from genome assembly GCF_047511655.1 of Castor canadensis. Lineage (NCBI taxonomy): Eukaryota > Metazoa > Chordata > Mammalia > Rodentia > Castoridae > Castor > Castor canadensis. The sequence goes on along the minus strand of NC_133392.1, from coordinate 100,176,845 downwards.
GGCAAAAAATAAAAAGATGCCTGCTCCCAACTCTGAACCAAGCGTGGCATCCACACTTTTAGAGCGCTCTTGGCTGCGATTTCACCTTCAGGCATCGGAGGAGTTGCCACCAGAATTAGCCAGAGGCTGATCCTTCTTTGGAGCGCGAAAGGCTCCCCTACGCCTACCTCCTTCCACAGTCTTCAGGCAGGCTGTGCTCCCGGCGCTGTACTCAGGAGGCTGGGGAAAGTGCGGTGCTGCAAAGGTGGGCCCGGAGTCCTGGGTGCGCCTTGTGTGACCAGGTGTTCTCCCAGGTCCCACACATCTGACCCAGGCGAGTTCTGACAAGCGAGCGGGAGAGCTGGGAGCCCAAGCAGGCGATGAATCAGGGAGCCTGAATTCCACGCAACTTTCAACTTCAGTTCCTTCCAATGTGTGCTCAACGCCGGGAACTCAGAGGCAAAAGGTTCAGTAGTGAAGTTGGTGGGGACTTTCTCTACTTAAAGTAATAATTTGCAATTCGAATCTATTGCTTTTAAATATCGAGTTCCAGAGACCTTTGTCAATGCAGGCTTAATTTCATCCCACTGATGAAGGATGTTTATAAATGGCGCCTGCGGTGCGAGCCGAGTGTGAAAATACCAGTTTTATGCCTTTTGATAAGAGTTACCGTGGTGGAAGTCTTATTAGAAGATTACAAATTTCTCAGCAGCTCACGGCCCAATTAGGCAGCTCTTCGGTGAGTGGAAGCTGTGGGAGTTGGGGTGAGTTGGTGTTTTCTCCCTCCATCCCTGAACCTCCAATCAAGGCCGGCTCTAGGAGATCCTGACCCCTTCCCTGCCCCCTCAGGTTTTAGGGAGACACACTCAGGGCTTTCCAGCTTGCGCAGGAGCCGCAACCCCTGGGACAGAATGTATTCGGTAGTCTCCCCGGTTCTCTCTCTTATACCCATCCCTTCCTTGGAAAGGGCCAAGGGATCAGGGGGATTGGTAGCACTCCTCCTCTCCATGGGCCTTCAGCCTCAGATTTTCATTTGAAGAGAAGTGGCCACCTAGAAATTTTAATTGAACTGGTAGGAACCAGTTCAAAATGGGCTATTCCTTTCCCATCTGCAGACACACAAGATAATTTCCTTCCTCCTCCTCCTCCTCTTCTTCGTCTTTTCTTCTTCGCCGTTCAAAATTGGTGTTTGGACTGAAAATCCTCATTACGAAGATTGTCTTAAAATTCTGAATTTTAGCTCAAGCAGCCTAAAATGGGAAGCAGTAGGCGAACTTTTTCTTTGCCAGAGCCCAGAAGCAGCGTAGGTGAGAAGCGAGGTGAGCCCTCAAGGAACCGGGCCACTGTGCAGGCGCCATACTTTCTCAGGTTCGTCTCTCACAAGGGGTTTGGAAATCTCTGGGCCCAAGACCTGCGGGGCGCTCAGCCTTAACATAGCAAATAAACTGTTCATCCCCTTCGCCCACCTCCACACCAACCGCAGCCAAAGACTTACAATTCCGGCAATGCAGAAATCCACTCATCTCCCGGAGGCCTAGAGAGCAAGCTGGGTGCAAGCAACAGGCCGCGGAAAAAGGTCCGCGTCTGGCCAGGCTCCTGGAATAAAACGGACGCCAGACCAGTCTTCTAGGTCTTCTGCTTATGTCTGACGACCATCATTCTTCCCTAACCCCAGAAGCCTTTAAAAATGAATCATCTCCTCCACTTATGCAGAGATAGGAGCTCTTAGATCAAGATTAGTATTTTGAAAACCTGATTGAGAGCTGACTGATTAGGCGAGGGTGGGTGGAAAGACCGCATAAACGCCAGCGCCCCCGCCCTACTTCCACCAAACAGCTCTAGCTCTCTCGGCTCCTCCAAATCGCCCGCGCAAATGACTCTCTATAGCAGTCAAATAGTATTCCAGATTCATTTTGCAAACCTTCACACAAAGAAACTGTAATGAAATCTCCAAACTGTACCTCTATTTTAAATTCTACTTTGTGTAGTATCTTGCTGTATACACGGCCTGACTCTTTCCTTCCATTTGGAAGAGCCACCTTGAGAAGTATGGTATTTCATGGGAAATGCGTTATGTGGATCCCCCTCCCTCAAATACTGATTTTTGCATTTGATGAAAAACACAAGTCTTTCTGGTCCTCACGCACAAATCAGCTTTTCGGGAAGTAAGTTCATCCCAATCCTTCAATTCTTTGCCAGGACATAGGTTAATTACAGCACTTCGTCCCTCTTCCTCCGTTTGGTAAATTTAAGCGAGAGCTCCCATTGAGGTCTGGTGAGGTGGGGGTGGCTAATATTAACTTGTGCGCTGCTGTCAGAAAAGGCAGCCGACGTTAGGAAATTGCCCCGACATCCCTCGCGTTTATAGGAGAAAAATGCAATTGAGGAGAACCCAAATTTGCAATCGTTTCTAGTTCCCAAACCATCACACAAGGTTCATTCCTTACAGGCAAGTCTGTCCGCTCCGCTATCCTGCCACCCGGGTTGGGCAAGATCCCTCCTATCTTCCTCTTCTATGCAAATAAGCAAGGAAATAAGATTATGTGTGTGCATATAGTTAAAAAATATATTTCTGTCTAATTGAAGAATATCACATGATTTTGTTACAGGCGATCATGAAATAGAGACTTCAAGATACTCATATTAATTATGTTTCAGAAGTTTTCTCTTTTGTTGTTTAAAGGGGGTACAAATTGAAAATAGAATCGTTTAAAAATCTTACCAAATTCATCTCCATACAGTAAATGATGTGTTGAAATTTATACCATAAAGAAGCTATTTAAACAAACAAACCCTCCAATCCTAATCAAAATTTCGGTATCTGAATACCTTCCCCCGCCCCCGCCAGAATTCGAGGTTGCAGCTGGCCGCTTCTAGGGCTTTAAATTTTGTGTAGGATGAGATGAAAGAGCCACCCTCATTAACGACATACTTTTGTCTTTCTTGTATCCTTGATTTCAAATCTAGTCGCAAATCATAAGCTTTTGTGCTGCTCAGGTGGTCCTTCTTTATCTTAATGAGAAAACTTTTCGCAAATGGAGCGCGAACCACTAGATAGTCAGCCGGGGGGCTGCCAGAGAGCGGTCGGGTTCCTCAGCTACACAGCAGAGATGCGCTTTTCAAAAGAACGAGTATCGGAGACATCCACTTCCCCTTCTCCTTGCTGCAGGGAGATGTAACCTGAATCTTTGTTTAGGTTTGGTTGGGGAGCGAGAATTTAAAAGCCAAGGCAAATACAAAGAGCAGGTTTTTTTTTTTAATCAAGTTAACAGACCATCCCCATTTTTTTTCTTTAATACTGAACCTGGAGTAAGTTGGCTTGTCATGATAAAGATCTTAACATGTAGAGTAGGCGGGTTTTCCTTAAGGAGGTGAGGCTGTTCCTCCAGGAAAAGACTTTCCCACACACATACACCCCCCGCCCTCTGTGTAAGGTTCCACCCTCTGGAAAACAAAACTTTTTTTTTTTGCTTTTCCTGGAGGGACAGACCTCAGTGAAGTTGGGAAAGGAATCTTAAGAACAGTCCGTCAGAGAGCGGTTACGGCCACAGCGGCCTCTGAACTAAGACTCACTTGTAGCATCCCTGCCCCTTTTTGCTGTTAGCTTTTATTAGTGCTTTGGGGCGGGGGAGGGGGGAGATCGGCAGACACGGACAGCTTGTGACCCTCTGGAGTTGGTATGTGATAAGCAGCCCCAGCAGTGCCATGTATTGGAAGAGCGATCAGATGTTTGTGTGTAAACTAGAAGAAAAGGACGTGCCGGAGCTGGCAGTGCCCCGGGAGAAGGTGAGCGAGCAGACGCCTGGCTGGATCAGTTGAATAGCAGTTTCCTTGAAACGCGAGTTGTTTGGGCTCCTAAACGAGGTTCAGAAACTACCTGTAAACGGCCTCGTCTTCAGACCTGACAATTTTTTATTACGTAGTAGCGTTAGTCAGTAATCATTGCCTCCCCTCCCCACAAGCTCACTTAACCTGAGGCATGGAGACTGTAATTTGGGAGACGAAGCCTCGAGCCTAAGGCGCTCTCGGGTCCATGTGAGTCGTGCTTTTGTTCTATTTGTCTTGGTGATCGTGGTGGTCCGGGAGAGTGGGTCGGGAGGACCGGGCGGCTGTGGGGTGGGACCAAAGACTAGGCTCCGAGAGTGCCACTGCGCTCCGAAGCTAGCTAGCCGGAAAGGCGCGTGTCTGGCCAAAGGGAGAGCGGGACAGCCGGGACCCAAGGCGACCTAGCGGTAGATGTGGATCCTTAAAGGCCTCAGAGATCCCAGGGCTGGCCAGAAGGACCATTTTATTTAAATACAGGAAGCAAACCCCAGGGCACAAAGCGAGCCAAGAGGTTCGTTTGAGTAGATGGGGGGAACCTGGCCAAGCTCTCACCTCATTCTGGAGGCAAGACCCGAGGGGTGCGTCGCGTTTTAAGTTTGAAACTCATCTGTGAGAGTCTCAGGAGGGACCCGCACGGTACACTGCTGACTTGTCTTTGCTCGGACGGTGGCTGGTAACACCCTGAGAACTTAGGGTTTTTGGGGACTTGAGCTCTTTGTGTTCGCAAGGACGCGGCCTCAGTGCCAGCTGCGCCGGGTCGCGCATAGCGAGCGCCGCAGAGTCCCTGTGGAGGGTCCGGAAGACCCTCGGGTTTGGACGGTATCTCTCACCTGGTGCTTTCAGGGGAGGAAAGAAAAGAGCAGACGAGGGGTCAGACCTCCGTTCAGACGAATGGGCCGCTCGAGTTCGGCAGACCCATCAGTCTCCAAGCTGGGCTTTCCATACAGGAAGGCAGAAAAGCCCAGAGAAGCCTGCGTTTTATTTTTAGAACAAAACTGAAGCAAAAGCTTGGAAATACTCGAGTAACGTGAGTTGTTGCTTTAAAACATTCAGACCGAGGTTCGGTGAGAGCTTTTTTTTTTTTTAATGGGACAAATTAAATTCAGCTGGATATTTTCCATTATTCGACCCGCTTTTTGCGCTAGCTAAAAATAATCCTTTAGCAGCTCAAATGTTGACTTACTGAGCAATAAGTGGCAATTTACACCTTAAAGAAACGAGTGTAAATCACTCACGGCTCTAATTGCTGTAAGTTTACGAAAGAGCTGCTGGCTCGTTTTAATCTGAAGCATTTTCATTCAAATTGTCATCGGAACAAACACCAGGCTTCTTAAATCCCGCTGTAATTAGCTTTCAAGTGTCCTATTAAACCTCTTCACCTTTCGGGCTATCCTATTCAAAAAGCCGTCTTTTAAAAATATATGTGTGTCTTGCTCTTTTAATTGAGGTTATTAAAGAAATCAAGTTTCTTCCCCCACCTTCTCCTCAATCGTCTTTTCTTCTCTCCCACTCCACCTCCCCCCGCCCTGTACCCCCTTTAGCCCGGTGTTCCCCGCTTGGCGGTGATTGACATCTAGAAAGAAAACGCTTTGTGCGGGGATGATTGTTATTAACTTGTTATCCCCGGCGGGGGGGCAGAGCACCAACGCGCTGGGGTGAGCGCGGGGGACCCGGAGCCCCGGGAGAGCCTCTTCGCGCCGGGCCAGCCCTGGGCGCTCGGGTGGCGGCCGCCAGCGGCCGAGCGAGGCTGCGCGCCCTCCCCGTGCGCAGCGCCCAGGCTCCCGCGCCCGCCGGGACAGTGCACGCGCTGCCCGCGCGCTGGGGGCCTTCATTAGCTCGCCCCGCGCGGAGTCTGCGGGCCGCGTGCACGCTCTCAACTTCTCATCTTATTTGTCTCTCGGTTCCGGTTCCCGCTCCCACCCCGCAGTGCCGGGGGCTCATGTCGGAGGAGTGCGGGCGGACTGCAGCCCTGGCGGCCGGGAGGACTCGGAAAGGCGCCGGGGAAGAAGGACTGGTGAGTGGGGTGGTGGCGCAGGGCAAGGGGCCGCGGTCCCCGAGCTCTTTCCCGGGCCCAACTGGCCCGTCAGGGAGCGGGCGGAAGGCAGGCAAAAGTGGGAAGCTTAGTTGGCGCGTAGCTGGCAGGGCTGTTAGGCTCCCGGGGTCTTCGAGGTCAGGGGTCAGCTGCCCCAGAGGGTGCGTGGCCAGAACGTGGACCTGGGGGAGAGAACAAGAAGCGAGACTTCCTGAAGCTGGGGGTGGGCTGCGGGAAGGAAGGGGAGGCGTTGGGGGCGCCCCCGTGGGTAGGTGGGATGTGAGGGGGAGGAGGGGTCTAGAAACGCCTTGCTTCACTGCTTCCTTCAGGTGAGCCCCGAGGGAGCTGGGGACGAGGACTCGTGCTCCTCCTCGGCCCCTCTGTCTCCGTCGTCCTCGCCCCAGTCCATGGCCTCGGGCTCCGGCTGCCCCCCTGGCAAGTGTGTGTGCAACAGCTGCGGCCTGGAGATCGTGGACAAATACCTTCTCAAGGTAGGATGGGACCGCAGGCGCCGGACCCTAGGAGAGCCGGGTTAGCAGAGCAGCTCTGGGAAAAGAGAAAAGTTGTAACTACCCCATCCCCCCTTGCCCTCTGGTCTTTTTTCACCCAGGTTTTCAACCGAGGTTGCACATTTTCTCAACAAATTATCCCAGTCTAGGGCAACCCATGCAATGGGGTAAAGTGTGATTAGAAATCCTAGGATCTTCCATGTTGTTGCAAAACAGTTTATGAGTGACACATCCTAATGTAGAAATGCCAATTCCCTGGGTGGATGTAGATGAAGGGAAGTGGAAACCCTTAACCATTCTGAAACAGCTGGCTGAGTGTTTTTTACCAAGCCCCAGACTATTACTGACTTAAAACTCTTTGTTCTCTCCAAACTGACTGGTCTGTTCACACCAATAACGCCCATGTTCTTGTCTGCTTAGAAGAGTTCCAGCTCGGATATAGATTAACTGATTCCCTCTTTACACGGTCTTCTTTGTTGAGAGATTAAAAGATCTTTACTGTACTATTTTTAAAGTATAATCACGTTTATTTACAGTTATCTGGAATTTATCCAAAGTAAAAGTTCATAGAAGCATTTAAATAAAAGCCATTTCAATACCTTCCTGCTCTTATTAAGCCCACCCAAAGCTCCTGTTTTGTCCTCTCTGGTGCTTAGATAAAAAAAATGGATATTGATGTAAAGTTAAGCACACACACAAGAGCCTCAGATGAAGTGTTTCAAGTGGTGGTTTGAGAGTTGACTGTCTGTCTTAATTTGGTTTACTTTTCTCTTAAAATACTGTGGGGGAATTTTGGAGCAGAAATTCTGGCAGGCCACAGTTATCCATGTCATTGCAGGCAGAATCATGGTCCCATGTGTCTTAATCCTAATACATTGGGTTTTCAATTTCAATAGCTTTTTAAAACCACCATATAAAATAATGGTTTATCCTATACCGAATTACTTGCAAACCAGTTCACTTTCTATTCCCTTCCCCACCACACTTAAGTTTTCAAAAGGATTAATTATAGAAAGTATAAGTTCAAAAAGTGAATCAATGGGTTTCTTTAAGTTTCTACATCAACATACAAAGCTACTTTGTGAAATGGGAATTTATTCTATACAACCCAGATGCAACCCCAAGCCCCAAAAGATATTTTGTTGATAACATTTAAAAATGATTGAGTTAATCTTAGTTGGTGGTTGATTCTTCAAATTGACAAATAAATATGGCTTTCTCTTTAAATCTGCATTCTTAACATTCCATTTTCAATGTGGCCAAACCTGGGTCTTTTGGATATTTCAAAATCAGTTTGGGGGGATCAAAACTAACTTCTTGGTAGGGTATGATGGTACTCACTTGTAATCCCAGAACTTCGGAGACAGGCAGGAGGACCATGAGTTCAAGGCTAGCCAGGATTAAAAATTGAGAGCCTGTTTGATAAAACAAAAGCTAGCTTCTTATTTTCAGTGAAACTTTCCAGAATTAGTAGAATCTTTAAGAATATTTCTGAAACAGATCTATGAAGACTTGATACTTCATAGCAGAGAAGATGTAGAAAAAAGTATTACGAAATACCTTCTGAAATAAGTTTCTAACATTCATCTTATAAAAATGTATATATTGGATATCTTTATTTTATATTGAGTATCTGTAATCTAAGTGAGTTATAGAAAGCATTCTTTTGTAATAAGACAGGAATCCACCCAGTGAAATTTACATACAATTTTATTCTACTAGTGTGTATTAGTAAATTAAATCAAACTGGTTTGATATGATATGATTATTTAAAAACTGAGTTCTTAACTGTCCCCCTCCACCCCACTTTGAGTACTTTCTTATTTCTTCCAGATAAGTATAAATTCAAACTTGTCATTGGCTAAAAAAGTATTTGAGGGTACAACTATTGAAAGACACCATCTTGTGAGACTAGTAAAAAGGAGTTAGAACAGAAAAGTATAAGAGGAGTGAATCTAATCTCTGTATTTCAGTGTCCTGTTACTTGGGAGTTTTTCTAGTTTGGCCCTAGACCTATGGTTAGGCAGATACTGATTGGATTAATCCTAGCCATTGGGGAAGGTTTAGTTTCCACAACCTTTTATCTTCACTTTACTTTACTCCCTGGCAAAGAAATGGAATATTGAAGGGCTTTATTTTTTTTTCTCTCCAAAGTACACTTTGAGAAAAGGTGGCAAACCAGGCACTAGATTTGGCTTTTCTAGAGAGTTAGAGGCCAGGACTCTGCTCTAAAGCCTCAGTTTAAACAAATAAAACAAAAACTTGGGTATAATTGAAAGAAAGCCCTAACCAATACAATACTACAGGAAGCCTGTACTTAAAAACTGTTATCTGACTGGATACATTTTAGGGAAAAATAAAAGAAAAATGTTTATATTTCCAGGACAGTATTCACCACGACTAATATTTTTTATTCCTGTTTTCTTTGATTTCCTTCTGTTATTTCTTTGTTATTTTGAGTGTTTTGACTATGCAGTTCTCTTAAAGAAAGACCAAAACTTAAAACTTTTAATTTTCAGCAAAAAGGACTGACATTAATGCTTTGGAAAGAGGTAACAACAATAACTAGAAGCCAGTAAAACTTTTTTCCTTCAGCCTCAAAATATCTTTGTACTGCATATCATGGAAAAACATGTTAAGCAGTAGTTACATGTAACCAAATAGAACCACTGAAGAGAAAGTCTTTTTTTACTGAGATAGTGCAGCAATAGTCACATCTCAAAGTAATTTACTTTCTGTTTGTGCTCGTCTTTTACATGAAATTTAATTAAGCATAAACCTCATTCTTGAGTCTCTTTAACAAGAGCAAACTTAAGGAGGCTGCATTGCAGGCCAGCTCGATCTAATACACATCTTCATTCTTGAAAACTGAAGTGGTGCTTATAGGAGGATAGCAACAGTTTAAAGTGAGGTTATGATTTGTTTCCTGAACTGATATTTCTTTTCCTATTTAGAAACTGTAAAGTGCTGTGCTTTATTAAACACTGTGGTATGTCTCCCCACTTGAAGTATGAATAGAAAATAATGCTTTGGTGCCTTTTTACAACCACTTATAATCAGATTTAGTTTTTTTCTTCTATAGCCAAATCATTAAGTAGTACTTTACTACAGTACTTTTGTCCCTTGGCTCTGTTGTTTCTATATAGCCATATAATGTTAGAAGGGAACCCAGAGCTACCATGTCAGCATTTATGTCTACCTTAGCAATTTCTGGTTTGTAAGTAAAAAGGATTGCCTAGTTTCGTTACTAGGCTTGGCCCTAGTCCTGTGTGTAGGCAGGTACGGATTGAATTAGTACTAGCCATCAGGGAAGGTTTATAGTTCCAGAATCTTCTCTCTTCACCTTACTCCCTGGCAAATAAATGAAATATTGAAGGGCCTTTTTTTTTTTTTTGTATCTTGCAAAGCTATTTTCCACTTTCTTTGTTGCTTTCTTTAATGGATGTACAGTTTATATTTAGCCAAAATGTAGGTTGAGAAGGTGTTTGTCTTGACTTCCTTAATTACCAGGTTTCATAAGAATTTGGGTAAGGAAAAAACCAAAAAATCTCTATGTACTTTAAAGAGAACAATATTTTCTCTGTGTTCATAGAGGTTTGATTTAAGAAAGAAAGAAAAAAACTACCTGACTTTTTCAAAGGAATTAACAAACCATAGAAACACAAAATGTGGCATCTACTAGTGTGGTTTTTCTGGTTAGAGTCTAAAAGAAAATACATCCAGATGTACAGTTATATAAATGACACTGTTTGGATGGAAGCAGAGCATGTGTTAAAATATCACAGGGCCAGCCTTTCACTTGCCTCATACACAGAACCAACGAATGCCATTGTGAAGTATGCTGTCAAAATAGCTGCTCACCGTGCTCTCTGCCCCTCACAGGTGAATGACTTATGCTGGCATGTCCGGTGTCTCTCCTGCAGTGTCTGCAGAACCTCCTTAGGAAGGCACACCAGCTGTTACATTAAAGACAAAGACATTTTCTGCAAACTTGATTATTTCAGGTACACTGTGAAACTTTATCTTTGTAGTCACTTCAAGAAATTATTATGCAAAAAATTTGTAATAGGCTTTTTCTCATCTAGTTTGATTTATTAAAAGACCCATTTTTAATAAATGAATTTCAAAATACTTTTGAGGTACAATTTATATTAGAACAAAATAAATGTTTCCCTTTAGAAATTTAGTACACAAATTTTAGGTATTATAAACAGGGACTCTTTTTCTGTCTATAGATACAAAGTATGAAATATAATGATTTACTGTGACAGTGCCCTTTGGGGTAAGTAATAAAATGAAATAAAATCTTTATAGGAAAAAATGAAGATTTTGTTAAATTTTTGCCAATTTGTTATACACCTGTAAGATACCAGGAGTTTGCATACTATGATGAACTGCATTATTCATAAGAATTGACTGTTCCAGTATCATAAACACACAATATCAAGTTATTCTGCCTTACAATCCTGTGTCTTTTGTCTGTTCTTTGCTCTTTAGTTTTTTAGGCTATATTTGTACAAATATTATATGTAACATTTTCTCTCTGTGATCTCTTTATAATTAATAAATGTAAAGTTTCTTCTAGGATCTAAGTCAATTCTGTATGGACAGCTGTCTAGAAATTGAAATTGTTCATAAACAAGACTTAAAAATTTTCCACATTCTTTATTTGCATTTCTAAATGAAAAAAAATGTTCATTGGGAAATTAATACTACAAAATGAGATTTTTAATACTAAATTATGTCATTTATATTCCATTTCAAAAAGTGATTTCAGAGAGTTTAACAAGGATTTAAATAAAATTGTTAGGCAATTTATTTCATAATAATGCCCAGAATCCTTTATTGAATAAAATCACATAATTTTATAATTATCCCAAGTGTGTATTTCTTATTAGTTTACTCTCTGTTTCTTCAACAACAATTACTATTTGCTTCTTCTTTCTCTTAGGATATGCTAGTCTTAAATTTTTTGATAGTAAATTAAAGCTCTTTGAAAGATTAGGTTTTAAAGATTAAAAATTGTGGTAGTTCTTTAGGATTTTTAATACTTCATATTCTGAGATTTATTCAGTGTTTCACGGTAGTTAAAAGAATAGGAATACCACTAAGGAGAGAGAGAGAGAGAGAGAGAGAGAGAGAGAGAGACACACACACACACACACACACACACACATATCTAGGTTGATGTGTACTTGCTGGCCATGAGGGATGATGATTGTGTTAGGAGACATGACAGAGAGTGTCCAGTCACTCAGACTGGAAGAGAAACAAATGTCCCTTTACCTCTGTTAAGACTGACCTGTGTTTAATGTCTAAATAGTTTCTGGGAGTTTTTGATACATTTCCTCCTTCCTGTGCATAGCAGTGCAGTCGCTTTTTCATGAATGGAAAGAAACACGGCTGAGTTTTCCTTCCTTAACCACCTGGGTGAAGAATTTCTGTCCTGTGCATCCTTTGTTAATTTCTAATTTAAAATGTTTTAACATTTATTTAAAGTATTTTCTAATCATCTCAACTTTTTTTGTTGTTTATTTGCTTTGGTTTTGGTGCTGGGGATTGGCCCAGAGCCTGACATCTGCTAAACTCTAATAATGAGCTATACACCCAGCCTTTCAACCTGGTTTTAAGAAGTCAATATTTATATTTTGAGTTAAAATATTTTTGCACTTTTAGGCTTTTATTCTGGAGTTCTGTGTGTGTGTATCTTAAGTCTAGATAAATTTATGGATGCTTTAGTATTTGATGCAATAAAAGGGATATTCAAACTTAAGTCTCATTTATTTTTTAAATCTTATTTAAAAGTTATTTTTGGTGGTACTGGGGTTTGAGCTGAGGACCTTGCCAGTTTGTTGTACCACTTGAGCCATGTTCCTACCACCATTTATTTTAAAAGAAAGTCTTTTAAGTCTTCACAGCAAACAATGAGGTTACATTTTTATACAGATTTGAATTGTGACCCTATCTCAAATCTTGATTGCTTATAATATGAAGTCTTAGAAAAATAATTCCTGTTTCATTTTCAAAATACATAAATACTTAGGTTATTCCAATGAAGTAAGATAACATTAGTTTAATATTAGACTGATAATTATCTGACCAAACATTAAAATGTTTGCCTCCTGCCCTTCTGTTTACTGTAGAAGGTATGGAACGCGCTGCTCTCGATGTGGGAGGCACATCCATTCTACTGACTGGGTCCGGAGGGCCAAGGGGAATGTCTATCACTTGGCGTGCTTTGCCTGCTTTTCTTGCAAAAGGCAGCTTTCCACAGGAGAGGAGTTTGCACTGGTGGAAGAGAAAGTCCTCTGCAGAGTGCATTATGATTGCATGCTGGATAATTTAAAAAGAGAGGTGGAAAATGGTAAATATGCACTTAAAATACTTTGTGAGTCTTTTGGGACAGTGAATATAAGGATAAAAATTATTTTTTCCAGGATCATCTCAATGTATAATTTTATGTAAAGTATAATCGTGGTAACGTTTATTAAGTGCTCTACTGCTAGTGCCGATCTCCATCTGCCTATTTGCTGCGAGAACCATGGTGTACGCATTAGCCTTGTGCTATATTCTCAGCCAGTAGCCTTGAGTTAGGGCTCAGGTTTTCTTTTTGTAAACAATTGATTTGCTCTATTTGCATTCCTAAGAATGAGCCTTAAATGTACACTTCTTACTCTTTTACACTTTTGACTGAATGTATAGTCCTATAAAAGGAATATTGTTTCTGCAGTATTTGTAATGTTTTAAAACTTAAGGGGTTTTATAATGTAGAAGGTACATACAGTTTGACAAGCCAAGAGAAGCAAGAAAAGTATGATTGCACCATTGATAACACCATTTGAGTTGCCAACATGTATGGTATGTTTTTAAAATGCAGGGAATGGAATTAGTGTGGAAGGTGCCCTCCTCACAGAACAAGATGTTAATCATCCAAAACCAGCAAAGAGAGCTCGGACCAGCTTTACAGCCGATCAACTACAGGTAGACATGACAAGGAATTTATGATATTTGAAGCCCACCCTACCAAAAAATACAAACAAAATTAAAAGGGAATCTGCATGTTGCTTAAAGACATTGTTGTGTTTTCTAAAAGATTAGCCTATGATTCTTTTTAAAGCCTAACTTGATAAATGTATTAAAACATACTTATTGCCCTAAAATGTTTATCAGTACTTCCAGCATTGTGATATGCTTCAGGTCTTTTGGTATTAACATCAGAGTGGAGACAAAATATTGATCTGTCCTGACTTCCTGATAACATCAGTCTAATCCAGGTATTTAGAGTAACAGAAATCAAATTATTTTGAGACTCTTATCAGAAAGAGACAGCATTTGGGTTTATGGGACTCTAATGTGTTGGACTTTTAAACAAATTACAATGAGCCTTTTAATAGGTAAAATTGTATGTTTTTTGAGTAGGAAAAAAATTTCTCATGCCTTATCATAAATAGGAATCCAGTAGTTGACTTCAATCAGGTAGTCCCTGTCTTATTTTTAAAAGGGATAGAGAGTAATTCCATAATTTGATGTTAAAGCATAATTATGTCTCCTATCTTCAGCTCAGTTGTTTAAATATAATTGTCACAGGTTTGAATTATACAAATTATAAAGAAAATAATTACTCCTTGCTTTATATTTGAGTCTACACATGTAATGATTCTTTCTGGCATTTTTTTCAAACAATGAAATCACGTTGTCTAAAAGATTAATGTGGCTGAGATATTTGTTTTATGTTAAGGTAAAGTAACATTTATTTTGCACCTATCATGTACTATCATATGTATGCTTTACACATAGTATCAATTTTAGCTCAGACTTTAAATGTTAACAAAGGAAAGAAATGTTTTGAAAAATCACATGGAGTATTCTAAGACCTGCTAGTAGTTAAGATGGATACACTAAAAGTGTTTCAAGAGAGAACTTTTTATTTTAAGAATAATTTGAAGTTAAACCTGGATGTGACATAACTATTCTAAGGAAACTTGGCAATGGAAAACACTCTATCATTAAAATCTAGATCCATTTGAGAAAAGACCTTCATATAGACCATTGTTTTGGATTTCTTAGGCATCAAGTATATATTCAATAAGTAATAAAGATAAGGCATTCGAAGGAATTATCTTTATTTGAACCTTGCTTCCCTGGATGCCTTCTTGGGTTGGAATAGAGATCACAGATGCTCTGAGTTACATTTGAGCACTTGTGGGAGCTTTGGAAAAACATCCAAGTTGCTAAAAATTGTCTGGATTAAAACAGAATCTCTAAGTTATCTGTTTTCAAAAGGGCTGTTCGTATGAAGGGCTGGTTGCCATTTTAATAACTACATAATTGATAACTTTGATATAAAAATTTGTGAAAATCGGAAACCACTGTAGGTAGATGTATAATCTTCTATGGGAAGATAATTATAAATAATAAATAAAAGGGAGATATTTCTGGAGTTCTTTGTGTATTAAGTCCTATATCAGAAATCATAGCTTTTCTTTTTTTTTTTTTGACTCTTTTAACAATTCCTTAATGTAGGTAACCTCTCCAAGAAGTGCAGGAATTCCTCTCAAGGCAGACTTTCAAGGGAATGGTGGAAAAGAGATTCTGACCCTGTTCCCCTGATCTCTGGTCTTTGCATTTGACTTGGCCACGCAGGAAACCCTGAGTGTAACTGTGCCTTAACAAAACTCTACCCAAGGGCAGCAGCAGCTAACAAAAAGGAGAGAATCATAGACAGGCTTCTGATTTTAAATCGTAAATGTTCATAAAATATTTAAGTCATGCATTATTATACAAGAATGTAATCTGAAAAATAAGCTTTTTAAAAATGTATATCAGAATCATAGATTTTAGAAAATGAAAGTGTAAGTAATATGCTTCCAGAGCATGCTCTCATTTATCCAATGCTTGTTAGCGTTTATCTTATTCCAGGGATGGCTGAAACAAATGAGATACAGTCCTCAAGTATTCTTTATAATTTAGGAATCTCGGATAGCTGTAGGTTAAAAACAAAAACTTGACTTATTTACTCTTGCCAGATTCTCTAATAAACCAGGCAGTGTACTTCACTGTCAAATTGTCCCACTTTTCAACAATATTCAGATACTTGAATATACTCATGTATTGCTTCAGATTAGCAAAAAAAATTTAAAATATGTGACCAGTGAATAAGACTATCCATGCAGTACCTACTTTGGACAGAGGAGAGTTAAAATGGGATAAATAATTTCAGAGGATGTGTCCATAAATGTGTTTCTAATATTGTCCCATTTATAAGAATATGTTAAAAGTTCCTGCTAATATTATTGTTTGCTTATTGTACCCAGTGATTATTACTCCTAAACATGCCAAGGCTAGCTCCTACTTTCAGTTTATTTTCAGATCAAATTGGTCAGCTGTTGCTATGGAGACTCTGACATTTCTGTAGACCTCTGATTTTAAAATGACTGCCCACAGACCCTCATTCCCTGACCATGTTAGCAGAACTGGTAAAGGAGCAGAAAGGGTTTCAGCAGCATTAGTGTTTGCAGAATAGTGAAACTAAGAGATTTAAAGGGTCTTTCTTTTTTTCTTCCTTTTTTTTTTTTGATGAGATTAAATAAGGATACTACTAAAAGGAAGATCAAAGACTGTATCTTTAGAATATTCCAATTCTAAGTAATCAATACTGATTAAAGTTTTGCTTTATTTCTTGATAAAAGTGCTTTATTAAATGTAACTTGCTTCCAACATTATACTTGTAAACTTGAAATGCATCTGTGAAAAGCATGCTGCCTTTTAAAAATTATCAATGACTACCTTTCAAGCAAATTCCCAGAAATCTGTTCAACTTTTTCTTTTTGAAAAATTAAAAAAAAAGACATAATTAATTTGCCCATTTGTTCTTCTCTTTGGGATCTTACATGCTCAATTACACACATATAAATACAACTCTATTCACATAGGAAGTAGCACATTTGGAGTAGGAAAAGAAATGATGTGAACAGAGTGAGATTATAGACGTCTAAGCGACTATGCCTATTTTTTTAAACAAGAATCCATTTCATTTACAGTGAGTATATAGATACAGTATAGTTGGATGGGATGCCAGGAACATTTAACACTACAAGTAACTAATCAGAGAGATCTTAACTACAAATATAATTCGTAAACCTCATAAGATTTACTGGGAAAAATTAACCTTTTTCTCAGTGTACTCCAGATATTACTTACTTTGTCAAGTTTCATTCTGTCACAAACTCTTAACTTCATATTATTGACGGGGGGGTTGCTTAACTCTTGGGGAGATGTAGA
The DNA here is from genome assembly GCF_047511655.1 of Castor canadensis. NCBI lineage: Eukaryota > Metazoa > Chordata > Mammalia > Rodentia > Castoridae > Castor > Castor canadensis. The sequence goes on along the minus strand of NC_133392.1, from coordinate 100,160,219 downwards.
TGAACTGTTCCTCTTGCCCTAAAGGAGCTCATTTTCTGCTAAGAAGAGTAGACTTGCAAATGAATTCTTCAGCTACCTTGTGACAAGTGCTTAGCAGAAGATGGTATTGTATAGGGAGCACAGTAGAGAACACAATTAATTTTGCCTGCTGGGAAGGGCGTAGAGCTGGTGGGGTGGATAGATGGGGTACCTGTGCCCGCAAACAAGCCCAATCATGCCTGAATGCGAGTCTCCTCCTTTGTTCTTTATAATACATGTTTTTTTAAAAGAATCTAAGGCCCTGATATTTTGATATTCCCCAACCTCCTCTTCTGTTTTTACCTTTTTAAAAAATAATTATTAGGATGTCTTATACTTCCAGGAAATTAAGACCAGGATTATTTTTCATGTATCACTATCTCATATCACTTGGTGTAGAGTGGGTTCAATCCAGAGGTTCACATCAGAATCACCTGTGAGCTTTTAAAATATGTAGACATTTAGACCCTGGTAAATACTTCTCCTCCCCCACTCCCAACTTTTATTTTCATTTATTTATTTTTTGTAGTATTAGGGTTTGAACTCAGGCCCCATGCTTGCTAGGCAGGTGTTCTACCACATCTCTATCCTTTTTTTTTTTTTTTTCTCTTAGTTGTTTTTTTAGATAGGGTCTCATGCCCGGGGTTGGCCTTAGAGCATGATCTTCCTGCATAGGTCTCTCATAACTAGGAGTGTAGGCATGAACCACTTGCTCAGCTTGTTGTTTGAGAAGGGATGCTTACTTTTTGCCCAGACTGGCTGTGAACCATGGTCCTCCCAATCTCTGCCTCCTGTGCAGCCTGAATTGTAGGCATGCATCACCACACCCAGACCCTACCCTGATAAATTCATGTTCAGTAGACTTATGGATGTTTCTTTTTAAGATCTCAGATATCCTCTTGCACAGAGCAAGTGCCCCCACCCACCCATGATCCAGTCATTACAATTAAGTGAAATCCATTTCCAGCTGTGTACTGTTTGTAGCTCAATGAAAATTATATTGGGGCATTGAACCTTAGTTCATATCATATGGGGATACATACGATACGATTTTTATATTTCATTGTTTTCTATGCTGCAACGTTCAACAAAATGGAAAAAATAGTAAATGAGATGCATATTGGTATTTTATGCATATCATTTGTGGGTTCTAAGAAAAAAAGAGTTTACTTCTAACAGCATAGTGGAAAGTCAAGGTTTTATGATGAAGTCAGTTATTTTTTAAAAGATTTCAGGGCTGGAAGTGTGGTTCAAGTGGCAGAGCACCTGACTAGCTATTGTGAAGGTCTAAGTTCAAACACCAGTACTGCCAAAAAAAAATTTTCAGCATAAGAGCTTGTGTGTAAATTTGCAAAGTACGCTTTCTTTTTCATGTGCTCTCCATGTTGGTTTTCAAGTAATAAAACACAAGTATCACATTTCCTTGTGCATGCCTTATCTCTCAATCACAAAAATGCAAAAGGTTGAGCTGCATATTTTTTAACTTATTTATCACCTACGTTTTTTAAAAAACAGGTTATGCAAGCACAATTTGCTCAGGACAACAACCCAGATGCACAGACCCTCCAGAAACTGGCAGAAAGGACAGGCTTGAGCAGACGTGTGATACAGGTGATTATCTTAAAGTCAACCAAGAGATACAAAGAGTTCTAATTCTAAGACCTTATGAGTTGTTCACTGCTCTTTTATGAAGAAATCTCAAATCATCAGTTTCCTGTTTAGGTCTCTTCACCCTGTGAAGGTCTTTTTTTTTTTTTTTTGATGCTGGGGATGGATCCCAGGCTCTTGTACCTACTAGGAAAGCACATTACCATTGAGCGACATCCTTAGCTCCTACATTAATTTTCTTAAGCCCAACAATTAGCCTGTCTAGGCTAGGCTACCATTTGTCAAATGTTTCTGTGTATATCTTAATTCAGTACTCATAGCAACCCTAATGTCCTCCAGTTAAGAAATTCAACTGCAGTTCCAGGCTAAAATCCCTTTCTGAGGTCAGTGTTGCCTTTTCTATGAGTGTATGTGTGCATGTGTGTGTAGAGGATGTTGATGGCTTTTGCTAAAAACCCAGGAAGAGAAAGTGGGTAAACAAAGCTAGGGAGGGATGAGTTAGAGAAAACTTAGTATAATGTACAACTTATGTTTAGATATTATGGAAGATGAAATACTTGGAGTTTAAGTTATAGGGCCTGTGAATACAGATTTTTCTCTTGAGCAAAAGGACATGATACATAATTTTAAGAAGAAAGGGCTGGTGACCATATATGAGAAGAATTAGAGTCAGAAGAAGGCTAGGTAGAGATAATTTGGTTGGAATGCCCAGAAAAGTAGTGATTTTTTTTTTTAAAGAGACTTCTCTAAAGCAGCAGGCCTAGTATTAATTTGACACACATTTTCTTAACTGTACATGGATGGTAAGGACTGGGTGCTAGAGAAATGAAAAAGGAATTTGGCAACTACAGTGGAGATGCAGAGAGAAGTCAAAGATGACTCTTAAATTAAAAGTCAAAGTATCCTAAGGTATGGTGCCCTTGGCAGGGATTTTTAACGTCAAAGGAAAGCTTGATTGGCTGTTGGGAGGGAGATGAAGTCCTCCCCCAACTTTTTTTTTTTAAGTGGTGCTAATCACAGTGATGATGGCAATGGGTGTGTAAACAGGTATTTGAAAGGTTGGATATGACTCAAGCAAAGTGATTTAATGTTCTGAAGTTGAGTGAGATCTTTTAGAAAGAGATTGTAGAATATAAAAAGCGAAGGGTGGACTGTAGAGGTGTTGTTTGAACAGGAGATAATAACAGCCAGAATCAAGGAAGGATACTGGTGGAGAAGCAGCAGAGCCCTTTGAAGTGGGATGGATTCAAGAAGAGGAAGACCAGCTGCATCAAGAGGGGAAGGGGACTAGGGAAGAGTGGAGAGGCTGGTAGACATGAACCAGTTGGGGCTGTAATACATATATTCATGGAAACAACACAAGGAATCTCCCTGTGTAGCTATTTTTATCTCAAACTAGCAAAAATGCCATGTTTCTCTAATTATGTTTTTTCTTCTATAAAATCAGAGATGAGGAGGGCAGAACAGGTTCTGTCTGGGGTAGGGGTGGGGAGGCCTGACACCGGTGGGAGAGAGGAGATGAAGGGAAAGGGTAGGAGGGTGACTATGGTACAAATAATGTATACACATGTATGTAAATACAAAAATGACTCTTGAAACTGCTCCAGGAATTAGGGGAGGGGGATGCAGCTGGGAAGGACCTAAGAGTATGTCAGATTCTCCAGTCTGGGTTCCCAGTGTTTTTGGTTGACTGCAATGTGGTGAGGCTCTCTTGAGAAGCAAGTCTGTGTTTTTCAGATGTTCAGAGTATTGTGTTTATTTTAGAGTGGCAGATTTTAAAAAGGGACTAACAGGGGACCAATCCAAAGAGTTCTGCCTTTAAGGACAAGCTAACACATTTGTCAAAGATCCTAGAAATCATGTTATAATATTAAAAGCAACAGGGAATAAGAAGGTCAGGAAATGGTAAGGAAGGGAACATTATATACCAAGTAAGTATCTTTAAAAATGTGTAAAAGGCTGACCTGCAAAAGAATGTATGAAGAAACACTGGTATATATTCATAATGAACTTTCTTAGTGTAATAGGCCACACATATGGCATGACCATTATTGAAGGTAGTGAGTCTCCTGAACCTCGAAGTGAAATTTCTTTTGTGGCTAGTTCAGGCTCTCTGGTCTGAGGATTCCTTCTAATCTAAGGCTTTGTACATCTGATGGCTGCAAGGAAATCAGATTCACAACTGCTGTGCTTCAGACTATTTTAGTTGGAAGCAAAGGAGAATAGAAGGTCTGCTTACAGCATTTCTTACCATTTGAAGGAGTAAGGATCTAAAACAGAAATCTGTCCTGTAATGTTCAGGTATTTATTTAGGTCACCAATAGTATGTGTAAGTTAGCTTTAACTTGATCTCAAGCACTAAACCTCGGAGAATATACTTTTGAATTTTGGCTTTTTATACGTGAAGATTGAATGTTAAATATTTTGATAAGATGAAGGAATACTAATATGCAAATGTATATATTATATATGTATATACATATGTATATATAATTTAAATATACAGCCTTTCACATTATTGTTTTCCTTTTTTCCCAGTATTGTTGTGCTGAGAGAGGGTACCTTGTGGCATTTACAAAGGTTCTTACAATGTATTAACTGTATCATACTTCAGTTCACCCCTTCCACCTTTCTCCTTTATCTCCCTTCTCCCATTCATGAAATAGTTACAACAGGTATCACTATTGTAATTACATGCAGGTGTGCACATTTTTTTTTTGCACTGTATTCACCCTCCTACTCCTTCTCCCACCTCGTACTTCGTCCCACTGGTCCCAACCCTTCTCCCTGGCCAAGACCTGTTCTGCCTTCCTGTTCTCCAATTTTGCAGAAGCCTTCACATTATTTTGAAGAATTAATTAGTTACTGTGATCTCAAACAGTAATCATAATTTTTCTCTCAGCCTTCTTCCTCATGTTGGGCACAACACTTTAGAAATTTTAAAGAAAAATTTTGATTACCAGACCTCCGTTGTAATATGCACACTACGTCACCCAAAGATTAGGTGGCAATAGTGGAATGACACGTGGAGACTCTAAACTTTACTAGGTACAGGTCTGCTCAGGAAGGCATTCATAACAAAGCAGATTGTCACTATGCTAAAGTGAAAGAATTAAGACGATGATTTTACTTTTCTTTAATATTCTGCATCCAGATGTAATAATTATTCATGTACCCTTTCAGATAAATGAATTATGAGCTGTATATCTTACAGGAACAGAATTTAAACCTTTCTAGTTCTGTACCTAGTATATTAGGACTACCCTTCCAAACTAAGGTCTGGAGAGCTGGGAGTGGTGGTGCACACCTATGTAATCCCAGCACTCTGGAGGTTGAGGCAGGAGGATAATCGAAGGCCAGCGTAGGATATGGAGTGAGACCCCGTCTGAAAACAAAAACAAAACCCCCAAACACAAACACACAAAAACCAGTAGACAAACAAAAAACTGATTATCAGTTTATTGGTGTATATATTGAGCATAGCTTAATTTGTTTAGTTTCTAGTTTTTCATGACCATAAAACTGCTGTCATGAACAACACTGTGTATCTGCCTTTCATGCTTATTTAATAGTTTTCTTAGGATAAATTTCTAGACATGAGAAATCAAAAATGGAATATTTAGGATCTTTACAAAAACTATCTACCAGAAAGTTCATACCAATTTATTCTGCCAGGAGTTACATGGAGAAGTAGCTATGAGAATCCTACATTCTCATAGAATGTGAACAGTCTTTTTACATCCTTGGCAATTTGGTAGTCAAAAAAGAAAATCTAATAGCTTTTGTTTCTACTTATTTTATTGTTAATAAACTAGAACATGTCTGGTTATTTTTTGATTTTTACAAATTGCATGTTGTCAGCCTACTTTGTAATTTTTTTCCTCCATCTAACTGACTTTTATGAATTCTGTTTATCATGTTAAACCTCCATAGTTCATCAATTTCCTTCCAATTTATATTTTTCTCATAGAACTTTCATGTTTTTACGTATTCAAAACTCTTAATCTTTTGATAATTTTGGCCTTTGTCATGCTTACCTATCTAAAAAGTGTATCAACATTGTTCTTTTTTGTCTCCTTAAATATTCATGGTATCAATTATTTAACCTAAACTTTAATTTTTTTGGATTGGTTCCATGTGAGGGTAGAGGCTCTATTTCTTTCCATTTTAATCACTTTTCCCTAAAGCCATGCTTTCCCAATTTAAAATTTCATCTTTTTTTTTTCATATTTGAAAATAAATTCTTATATTTGGCTTTTTGTCTGGGCTTTCTAAGGGATTTATTTTAAGCATTAGTTTTCTTTTTTTCTTTTGCAGTATCCATGGCCTGCTTTTTGTAGTTCATAATTTATAACTCAAAAAATTTTAAATATGTTGGTGAGAGAAAATTTTAGCTCATTAGAGGTTTGCAGAGCAGAAGGAGGAAATTGTAAATAGGTGAGGAAAGTCAGAAGGATTCGTTTTTGAATTCTGACAAGGGTAGCATTCTTGTCAAAAGCTTTTTTCTGACATATGGAATTCTCAGCTACGTTTCGTTCTGCAAGTGACATGGCACTTTGTTTTTCCAAATGCACTCGGCTTAATTACTTGTAGATGATCTTTACTGGAAGCTACTTGAATCAGTAGTTAGGGTAGATATTCTGCTTTTTATGTCACACAGTCTTCATACTTATTTCCAAAGTCTGAGATTTGTTTTTGTTCCAATGAGAAGATAATAATTGGGATGTTTTTCTTGTTCATTTTTACAACTGAGTAGAGTCCATGCAATGTATAATTTATTGGAGACAAAAAGACACTGAACAAACTGTGGGAACCATATAGTGCAAGTCTATTAGGTTATATGTAGTCAGTCCTCTGGTGTGTGCTACTCCTGGGAATGAACAGCAGGTGGCAGCACTTCCCCCGCTTCCAGTGGAGAATATTTCAGTATGTCTTTTTGTGTGGGTGAGGCAGGCTGGTGACAGTACTGGAGAGTTTGGGTGTGGTCTCCATACAGGTATCTTGCAGTCTCATCCTGTGGAGAATTAGGGGAAGCCTGTGACTTCTCATTCCTTTTCCTTGATGTATGCCTAAGTCCTGTCCTGGAAATATGTTTTAGGCACTACCTTTAACAAAACTCCATAACCCGTTAAATTATTAGTTTTATTCTTTTAGCTTTAATCCCTTGATTTTATACTTTTCCAACCCTTTATTTTTGAGGCGCAGTAGAGTGTGTGTCTTTGAAATCAGGTTAACTTTTCCTATAAATTCTTTGCAACTTCCTTCTGGTCCGCATTCATCAGCTCTGATTCCCTTTTGCCACGAAGTGCCTACCCAACACCCCTGAATAGAGATGATGTATGCCCCTGACTGCTCCCTGGCCTGCTCCCCTGATGTCAAAATTTTCTATCCTAATTCCCTTCAAGTTTTTATCCCTTGCCTTACCATTCTTCTCATGACACAGTTGTGTGGTATGGTGGCAATTGATTGAGTGTTCTACTGCTTGAGCTACATCCCCAACCCATGATAAAGCATTTTAGTATCATATTAACATGTTTTAAGTTTTATTTCATAGCAGGGAATTCAAACACAGGTGGATTGTTTACTGGACGCATTCTGGCTTGTCCAGCTGCACTTACCCTGACCTAGAAGTAAAACCTCAATTTCCCTAAATTTGCTTCATTTCTGTGATAGAGCTGACAACAGGATGGTTAGCTCTTTACATCTGGTGAGCTCTTTCACCAGTTGGTTGTGTTTGTATTTAATTCTACTTAAATATTATTAGTTGTTTCTTGTTATATACCAGACATTAACATGCTTCTTAAGGAATAGTTTATGTATTCTCTAAGAGAAATTGAACTCAGCAGGTTAAAATGTGAAGAAGTAAGTTCAGCAGATGTCTAAGAATACATTTAGTAGTATTTTAAAGTTCTGATTAAAGGGGCTTTTTCTGTTTTCCTTTGCTCCCAAATGCCAGTAGTAAAATCAAAGACACTTCTCTGGAATTCTTGAGCCTTTTTTTCCCACCTTCTTTTTTCTCTTCTTTTCTTCTTTTTTCTCTCCTCTCTCCTTTTTTCATTTTTTGGAAGATACTGGTTTAATATAGAATAGTTTTTAAAGTAAATCACCAGAGAACTATTATCTGAAGAAAAAAAGAGCATTGTTATTTGGGCTAAACCATTTTTCTTCTGTCTACAAAACTGTTTAAAAAGCTTATTCTCTGTCTGGTAATTGAGGTTGCATTCATTTTAAGCTCAGTCGGTAATGTGCTTGGAAGCTGATGTGTGACCCAGTTACCATGCTCTTCTCCCCTCAGGTGTGGTTTCAGAATTGTAGAGCCCGCCACAAGAAACACGTCAGTCCTAATCACTCCTCCTCTGCCCCCGTCACAGCAGTCCCACCCTCCAGGCTGTCTCCACCCATGTTGGAAGAAATGGCTTATTCTGCCTACGTGCCCCAAGATGGGACAATGTTAACTGCGCTGCATAGTTATATGGATGGTAGGTACCCCAACATCTAACAGCTGTCTCCCAAGCAATCAGTAACTGGTAACTTCTAATAATAGATTATTGATAAGATTCACATTTCTAAATATTACCTCAGTAGTAGTTGAACATATTGTAGGGAATATAGTAGAGAGCAAAATTATCCAAATATTCTTATTTCTGTGGTCACATTTCAGTGAATAAGTTTAACACCCACTTTACAACTAAAACACAAATATTAGTAATGATGCCCCTTAGTGCTTGATTTTTTGTTAACAAAATTTTGGGTTTTTTCCCCTGGTAAATACTTAAATAATTTATTTTCTTATGGTCAGAGAAAGTATTCACATTTAGATCTTTAAATTGGAGTTTACTAAGTTTTGTTAAATGAGTTTTTATTGAAACAAATCATATATACAGAAAAGTACACACATAGCATACAATATGATGAATTAGTAGTTTACATAATTATAAATACTACTCAGATGAAGGGGTACAGGGTAATTAGCACCTCAGAAGTCTCTATCATGTCTCCTCCCAATTATTCTTTTCTTCCAAAGTAACATATCCCTGAATTCTCAAACCATCCCTTAGTTTTGCCTTTTTTTAGTTTTATATAAATTGAAACATGGAGAATGTATTCTCCTGTGTCTCACTCTTCAATTACATTGTTCGTGAGACTAATCTGTATTGTTGCAAAAGTCCATGGTTTGTTTATCTTTGTATAGAATTCCATTGTGGGAGTCTTATAATAATTTATCCATTTTATGGTTGATAGACATTTGTGCTTCTTCCAGTTCGGATATTTATAAAAATGCTGCTATGGACTTTATCGTGTGTGTCTTTTGGTGCACATTAATTCATGCATCTAATTGGTATATACCTGGAGTGGAACATAAGGTCATAGGCTGTGCAGATGCTCAACTGTGTGCAGTTCTGCCAAATAGTTTTACACAGTGCTTAAACCAATTTATACTTTGACCAGCAGGATATGAGAGTTCAAGGTGCACCACTTCCTCATCAACACTTAATATGGTATAGCTCACTAATTTTAGCCATCTCATTATTTTTATTTGCTTTTTTTTCATGATGAGGTTGAGCAGTTTTTCTCCTTAGACATTCGTATATTCTCTTGTGAGGATCCTGACCGGGTCTTTTTGGTTGTTGATCTATTGATTCATCTTTTTAAATTAATTTTTATTTCTTGATATAATCTGCATATAAAGCTTTTTGATAATTGTATCTTCAACTCAGTGACTTGCCTTTTTAAACTTTTTAATGGAATGTTTGGTTGAGCACAAGTTGCTAATTTTAATGTCATTTATTTCATCAGGTTTTTTTTTTTTTCCTTCATGGTTTGTGTGTGTGTGTGTGTGTGTGTGTGTGTGTGTGTGTGTGAGATTTGTTTAAAAAGTTCCGACTCAAAGATATTTTAGGGTTTTTTTGTTTAATAACCATGCACATCTTTTGCCATATTTATTCCTAAGTGTTTCTTTTTTCCTTGGCTTTTCTTTTTGTGTCTAGTTTTTAAATATTTTAAATTATAATGTGCCTTGGTGTGTGCTTCTTGAAGATATTGTTTTATGTCTTTCATTATGAGAACTTCCCAGATTTTTCTCTTTAAAAATTGTTTTTGCCCCATTAAAAATTTCACATATTTCCAGCTTTTTGACCTTACATGCTTTAGAGTAAATATTTCTTCTAACCTATCTTCTAGTTTGCTAATTCTCTTTATAGCTAATAACCTATAAAATTCTTAATTTCTGTTGTGTTTTCCAGTTTGAGAATTTCCATTTTGATGCTGATACCATTATTTTGTCACTTTATTTCTTATTTAAATTGCTATATTATAGTTATACTAAAGTTCATATTTGGCCTTTAATATCTCGATCTATTTTGGGAGTATTCTATTGTTCTTGTTTTTTCCTCTTTGTTTTCAGTCAAGTCGTATCTTATTTGCCTTATTTTTTATTTCATTTCAGATGTTGGGTATGAAAAGCTAAAAATAATTTGAGGCTCTGGATGATATCTTCCATCAGAGACAATTAGTTTTACCTGTGGCACAGAGTTGGGCTAGGGAGAGATCATCTTAATCCAGCCAGTCCTCATAAGGCTGGTATATTTATTTCTGTTTCACTACTCCTTGAATTTAACCCTTTGGGATCCCAAATGAAGGCCTAGGATTTTTATTGGTAGTGTCTTTGTTTGCTTGGTTTTTTGTTTTGCTTTGTTTTTAACTAGCATTTTTCTATTTTAATGGACCCTGATCTTTGATTTTTTCTGACCCCTACCACCCAGCCAAAGACTGACTTCTGAATGCTCTGCTATACTTCTCAGTGTGAGATATCCCTTTTATGTTAAAATTGTTACTATCTTTGTGTGTGTGTGTGTGTATGAGGGGGAAGCAGTCTCATTTTCTTTCCCTCCTCTCTGGACTTGCCTTTGCAATTTCTTACTACTTGGGTATCTTTCAAATGCCTTGCAACAGATTTTTTTTTAAATGTCCAGCTTAACTAGTTTGAGAGAGGATTGGTTTGAAGCAACACAGGTATTGCTGAAAATAGAGCTTCACTTTAAGTTTTGGTTACATAAGAAGAATCTATACCATTGTTGTCATATACTTATACTACCACTAAAATTGAGTGTGTTCATATGAAAGACTACAGTGTTGCTTGCATGTTTAGGGAGGAGGTAGTCAAGCATTAATAAAGGGAACTTGGAGGGGGTTCGTTCTATCCAGACATTTGCATGTGAAAACTACATCTCTACAGACATCTCTGCAGACAAAGCTCTCCTGTGTTTTTTCAGTTGCAGGGTGTGAAGTGCAGTGAATGGGGTATGGATGGAGTACATTAAAGTAGCAAAAGCTGTAGCCCCAAATAAAGATTTGGGAGCAAAATGATAATTGAATTTTTATTTAATAGTATACTCACTGTGCTGAATGAGTTAATGCTTCTGCTGAGGTCAGTGGAGTGAGGGTAGCTTGGTGCCCTCAATTGAGTGGTGAAAACACATTGCCTTGAGTTGTTCTTGTTTGTTTTTAAATCATCTTATTCACCCTAAAAAACTGACCCACAAATTTCTTTCTATTTTGTAGCTCATTCACCAACAACTCTTGGACTCCAGCCCTTGTTACCCCATTCAATGACACAACTGCCAATAAGTCATACCTAATTCTTTTTTTTCAGGGATAGAAATGATTGAGGATATAAACTTGTCATTTATTCTATATAAAATACCATTGAAAAGATATTAATGTTAATTTTTTATTTAACACCCAAAGCATTTCCAACATCTCTTTGCTGCCCAGGTATGTATCAGTAGTTGGCCTGCAAGACACTTTTATTGATTCTTCATTTTTTTGGTAAAACTTATGTTTACAAGAAGAAAACAAATCAAAACTTTTTTGTATTGTCTGGAAATAGTACACTCTAGTGTATATCTGTTAATTTATTTGTCATCAAAAGAGCACTTTGCCTAAAAGAAAGGACTGACAAGTGTGCAAAATGTTTACAATCTTTTGTGAAATTGTAGTTTATCATTAGTTTGTATCTGTAAGTTATTGTTATAAATATTATCTGTATTTTTTGTTATATACAACTTTATACTTTGAAGCTTGTATCTGTGAATTTGCAACTGAGAATTATTTTGCCAATGTTTTCTGAATGAATTGAATAAAGCTTCTGTTGTAGCATGCCATGCAAACACATTATTGTGTTTGTGGTTGATGAATTATGGCTGTAAATAACACTATAGTTTATTAAGCCTACCATTCTTAAGTTTATTAAACATTTTCCATTCTTGTGAATGTTTCAACCGATTTGTCTTTTTTATGCATTTTTAGCTGTAAATTGCCTTTAATCTCTTTAAAATCAAACTGTTCTTAATTTTAAAAAGTCATTTTGTTTTGAGCTGTGTTGTAAGTACATTTTAATAGGAAGTGTATTTGTGGATGACTGCACTTACTCAACAAAAGAACAAATGACAACATCTTATTTGGCAAATAATCTCTTAAGCAAGCTAATAAAGTTAGTGTGAAAAAAGGCAGAACATTTTTAAATGCCTCTGGGGTATCCCAATCTAGAAATGATATGTAGGCTATAAGAATATATTTCTTTAGAGACAAAAAAATAAAGCTCAAAGTATTTGGAGTTTCTAGAGCAAGGACTCTGCTTTTTCTTCCTAGCAAATTCTCTTTAGGGATTATGATTCTTAGATCTAAATTCTAAACCTTGGACTTTATCCCATGTGATAGTGGACATTTTTCTGAATTACAAAAGTGAGTAGTAGCACCCTCACTAAATTTTGGACTTAAAGAACTTAAATTAGTTCTCAGTTCTTCTCTTTTATATACCAATGAGGGGAGAAAAGGTAAGAAGAAAAAAAATTGAGAATCTTCAGTTTGAGTCTTTATTTAACTTAGTGGGTTCACACCTGGCCTGAGGCCTGGAAGAAGTAGTGAAGTATTTGTAACCCCATCCTAGTAACCATAAATGCAACCAGAAGCAATCACGTGGACATAAGTAACTATTTGTCTCCAACCACAAGCAACAACACTCAGTTTCACTATGGGAAAAATGAGGGGGATTTTTTTTTTTTAAACCTGCTACTCCAGTTGGAATCCTTTGGACCAAAAACAGAGAACAGGACCAAAAGTCACACTATGTGATCTTGAGAGACTGACTGATACAAATCTCCCTGGGTTTGTCTCCCTATTCCAAGGCATGCATGGTAGTGAAGTCAGCTTTACCTTTCTCAGATGCCAAGGAAAGCTCCTGTAGTCCAGCCAAACTCAGTACTGTTAGCTCCTTACAGTATTACCCAGTTAGGGAGAATTGGCACATGTAACTTGGGAGGGGCTGATTGTGAGTGTTCCTTTCTCTGTGCTGTCTTTTCCTGTGCTCACCACCCTCTGAATCTGGACAGTTTGTACAAACCACATCACTACCCTTTTTAGTTCAAAGATTAGCCTCAAAGTTGAGGTAAAATTTCCACAACAGCGTTTAAAGTGATGAAAATGGATGAGATGTATATATCCTATATATAAAATTGTCAGTGATAAGAAACAGATTAGGAAAGTGCTAAAAAAAAGATATACGAATACATGATACAAGCATATGGCTATTTGTAATGTCAGAGGTTTTAATTTTACATTTTCAAATTGAAAAATTTACAGTATGTCTGTGCTTATAATGTTCAGTATAAACGTGGGAACAGCATCTATTTACTTGAAATTAGGGATGATCAAAAAGCTTTGTGAGTATTGGAGGAAGAATATGGTTTATTGATGGACTAGAAAAACCTGGGTAAAGTAGGGCACCATTGGTGGCTCACACCTGTAATCCTAGTTACTCAGGAGGCAGAGATCATCAGGAGGATCATGGTTTAAAGCAGCCCTGGGCAAAAAGTTTGTAAGCCCCTATCTCAAAAAAACCCTTCACAAAAAAGGGCTGGTGAAGTGGCTCAAGGTGTAAGCCCTGAGTTCAAACTCCAGTACCAAAAAGAAGACCTCGATAACCAGTTTTCTCTTTGAGACTCAAGGAGTTGTCAGAGGGTAGGATAACAGTTTTGGGGTTTTGCAGTGCATCCAAGAATCCTATTCAGACATAGAAACTGAAAATACTCCTTAGCGATTCTTGTTAGTATGACAAGACAGCATTAACAGCAGGAATTTTTACATTTTTACCAATATCATTCGTAAAATTCCAGATTACTTACTACAAGTTAAAAGCACATCCGTTTTGATTATCCCATAATAAACATTGTTAGAATCATAGTTCATACTTCAAAAACTTACAGGCATTTGAAAGCTGACATTTGGCACATTATGTACTGTAGTAGAATTATGAGATTACATGGGATCTTGGGATGTTTGTTATAGCATAGAGGACTTTACAGTTAGTAAAGAAATGCTTCTATTTTATTATAACAGGTCATTTAGGTTGCAACATACTGAAATCAAAGATATCTTAGTGCGGGAAAAATTTCAATGGTGCCTACCACAGGAGGTAAAGGAAATGAAACTAGCACTATTTGATTTTATTCTTTTGAAATACAGCTAAATTTTTAGGAAAAAAAATGGATCTGAGTCCAAAACAAGTTTAGGTACCCTGGAAAACATCTAATAAACATCTATGTGTATTCAATCACATAGTAAATACTATTTTAAGGGCCAGGTGTGGTGGTTCACACTGCAATCCCAGCTACTCAGGATGTGTAGGTAGGAGGATCAAGGTTCCAGGCCAGCCCATGGGTAGAAAGTTAGCAAGAGTCCCTCTCAACAAACAGGCATGGCGGTTTATGCCTGTAATCGCGGTTCCACTGGAGACATAGGTAGAAAGATTGAGGTCCAAGGCCAGCCCTAGGCAAAAGTGAGACCCGATTTGAAAAATAAAGTAATGCAAAAAGAGCTGAGGGTGTGTTTTATGTGGTAGAAAATCTGCCTAGCAAGTGCAAAGCCCTGAATATCACCAAAAATGAAAATATGTATAGCCTGATTTACCCTTTAATATAATAAAGGTCTTTCCATGTCAAATATTCATCACAGTATTTTAATTGATATGTAGGGCTATGGCCTGAATACTTTCCTCCCCCCAAATTCATGTACTAAACAATCTGTAATGTGGTATTAAGAGACTTTTGTAAAGTGACTGTGTATTGAGGGCAGAGCCCTTGTAACTGCGGTTAGTGCCCTTATAAAAGAGGGAGTTTGCTTGTTTACATTTCTACCATGTGAGGATACATAGCAGCTGACATGAATGAAGAAGGGGTCCTGATTAGGTGCTGAATCTGTTGGTGTTTTAATCTTGGACTTCCTAACCTTTAGAACTATGAGCAATAAATTTCTGTTCTTTATAAATTACCTAGTCTAAAGTACCTTTTATAGCAGCCTGAATGAACTAAGACAGATAGTATTACATTATTTGGATGAAACAATTTGTTATATATGCAGGTGGTTCCTAATTTTTCATTATGATAAACATTGTCTAACATTGTGAGCACTTTCAGTATTCCTGAGTGCGTCACATGTATTTTGTTAAAATATTCATAGCAACCTCATTAAATAGGCTCTAACATTGGTACCACTTATATTTTACTACACTTTACAAGTGTAGAAATTAAAAGTACTTCAGTGACAAGTAGCAAAGCCAGGATATGAATCCAGTAGTTTTGTGACTCTAGATACCTCATTCTCAACTCTATGATTTACTCTCTATTTTAAATAATATTTAAAGTAGTGATAGATACCTCTTTATAGCTACCTTTTTATAAATAAAAGGAATTCATGAAAGTATGTATTCCCTAGCATGAATTCTTAGCAGTGGATTGGATATGCACACATAGATTTAAGACTCTTGAAATGCATTAATTGTCCCCATGATGTTATACTAAATTACATCTCCACCACTGTGTTTGAGGTCTTTTTTCAGAACCCTTCTCTATTCTGCTGACCAGTGAAACTAATATCTGAATTATTCTTCTAATTTTATAATTCAAAAGGTAATTTTTAAACTTTGTATTACTAGATATGAAATTTTAATTTGTACTTGAGAGAACTAGTTTCTTGTAAAAGGGGTAAAGTAATACACAAGCAGTCACTTTGTTACTTTTTCCCTTTCGTTATTCTGCATAGATAGTTAAAGCAGACATTCTTATGGACTTGTTCAGCTGAACTCTTGTTCACTTGATATCAAATATTCTACTTTAGTACCTGGCACCCTTTATATTATCATTTTCTAGTAGCTCAGTAGTACCTTTATTACTTGGCTCTTTACATTTTTCAAATGCTTTTTGGTAATCATGTCACTATTCAACAGATGAGGGAATGGAAGTTTAGGAAACTTTGATTCACATAACTGTTAGCCTTTTGGTTTTAATATGTAGGAGTTCTCCACATCACCAGAATTATATATATATATATATATATATATAACAGAAATATATCAGGAGATATATATATATCAGGAGAATGAATTCATAAGTTCCTAACTGTTTGAGTTTCATAAGAAATTCCAAGGAAGACAGATTTCTTAGGCTTAGAAGTTGTGAAAACCACTTAGGAAACCCCCTTCTCCCTGTTTAAATTCTGTCACCGGGGGCTGGGGGTTTGCCTATCAAGTGTGAGGTCCTGAGTTCAAACAGCAGTACTGCTGTAAAGTCTGTCACCAAGGACCTGAACTTGGCAGGGGACTAAGAGTGGGGTTGGGAGGTGGGTCCTGTATATGTGTGCAGGTGAGGGATGGGGGCATAAGAGGAAGAAAGAAGGATGTTAAGAAAGAAGGAATGTGGTAGTGAGTCCTGGAGTATAGACAAGATCTCTCTTGCTTTTCATTGCATTCCACAATTCTTACCACAGCACAGGCACTGGATAAGCACTCAGTTGATTGAATGAGGGTAATAGAAAAACATTCATTCACAATAGTACTCCATGCTTGAGCATCCTAGAATAACTTCAAATTCCAAAAGAGCTAGCCTGCGTTGGTGGTATAGTGGTAAGCATAGCTGCCTTCCAAAAGAGCCCACACTTCTTAAGCAAATATATACATGTGGCAGTTTATTATTTTTCATACTGTTTCATATGGGATATGAGACAACTAGATTTTAGTACATTTTTAGACTCCAATTAACCAATAAGGACTCCACTTCCTGTGATGCTGTTTTCTTCAATATGCAAAGGAAGATTTTATGATGCTAAGGTGAGATGACGAATGGAAAAGACTGGGTAAAAAAGGTGATCAGTTAATTTGGGAATGCAGAAAGATCAAGCAAGCCAAGGTTGAGCTACAGGAGCACCAAAAGTCTGGCAAACCCTGCCCTACCCCAGGCAACCCGAGAACAGGGCTTTATCCATTTCTTTCATTAAAGTCAGAAGTGATGCATCTATACTAGTAACAAGTTCTTTGCTCTCGGAGTTCTCTTGTTCCAGCCTCAGTTCAAATGTGAAACATAGATTCACTGTATCTACACATTCTCTTGTTGATCTAAAAGAGTTATTCAGTTAAGTAGAGTTGTCACCTCTTGCGATTTGGGGGTACAAAATCTCTATGTAATTTTGTTTGCAGAGGTGATTTGAATGTTTGCAAAGTTTTTTTTAAACCCAAAGGACTTAAGGATGCCATATTTGAAAATGGAAACCATTGTTACAAATGCAGTTTCAAAATATTTACTTCCAGGAACCAGGGTGAAGTCTCCAGAGAACCACTACTAGCTATTAGCTCATTTCTTTCAGACGCACTGGAATGAGTCTGCTACTTTGCCAGCATGGTTCTGAACCACAAATTTCATCTTTGGTTGAAACTCTTTCAAGCGAGACCATGTGCAATTCTTCTTGTTCATCATGTATCTTTCAGAACACAGCCTAGTGCATTTTTGAGAATGTTAAAAACATGCTTCATGAGTCTTGATGGGCAAAGCTAGCTTTCAGCCTGCTCAACAAAGTCAGTAATGGAAGCAAGGTTAGAAAGGGATCAGGAAAACTCTGACAAAGACATGGATGCAATCCTACGATGGGTTTCTACCTGTTAGGATAGAAGGAGACCATGGTAAGACTGTCAAGGCAGCTAGAATCTGCAGGGAATTCATGGCTCTGGAGAGCACACTGAGCTTACATACAGCAGGGGTTCTGATACCAGGGACTAAAGAGGACAGCAGCATCAAGATGGTGCCAAACTGGCACCTGAGCTGGCAGGTCAAGGGCAGAGTTGCAGCCTCTGTGGGTCACTTGCCTTCTAAGATTCTACTATAGAGCAGACTTGTGATACAAATTTTTTGTTTTGTTTCATTTTGTTTTCTGTGTTTTGTGGATTTCTGCAGAAACTGCATGGTGGCACCCAGACTAATGCTCCATTGCAGACAAAATCAAAACCAGGGAGTAGTATCACAGAGACTCCTGACAGTGTGAAGACCTGACTTTGCCACATCTCACTAGTATGACTATAGGGAAGTTATTAAGCTGTTCTGTACCTCATTTTCCTCTGCTCCCTCTCCTCTCCCTTGCTCTCCCCTCTCCCCATTCCCTCTTGTATTCTTTCTCTCTCTCTCTCTCTGCAGTGCTGGGGATGGAACCCAGGGTCATGTGCAATTAGGCAACCACAATACCACTTGAGCCACATCCCCAACCCTGCCTAATTTTTCTTCATACATAAAATGGAAGAATTATAACAGCCTTCCCAATGGTTACTGTACTGATTGATGCATTGTAATAGTGAAAATGCTTTGAAAGGTGTCTGGTGCATAATAAGCCCAAATGTTATTCTTTGGTAAACTAACTCATCACTAGAAAAACAGCACAAGCCTTCCCTAGTCTTCCGTCTCTTTTCCCCATTACACTTTTTCTAGTGAATGCTACTTACTGTCCTAGACCCAGCTCAGACATCTCTAGGAAGCCCTCCCTGATTATTCTCTACCTTGGTTTGGATTAATTGCAACCTTTGTGTTCCCATTATTTCCCTAGAGAACATCTCGGCACACACATTTCATTATAATTCTCTCTCAAGTTTGTCTCAAGACTAGACTCAGAAATGTAAGAATGTGGACTGCTCATCCCAAGCACATGGCTCTGATAGAACAGTGTCTTTACCATGGTTGGCTGCTACATGCCACCTTGAAGGTAGCTCCCCAACTAGCTCCTCAGCCCAGCTACACTGTGGCCCATAGAAGGTCTTTGCCTGGGGTGGAGACCTGTTTCTTGTTCTCTTCAACTAAGCAATACAGACAGTTGGGCCATTATCGAGTAATTCAGGCAAGAGAAGCAGCCAAAGCACATGTTTTTATCTGAGTTACCCAAATTGGCTGACTCCCCAGCCTGTAGTTACTGGGTAATTGCTCAATCTTCCACTTGGCTTTTGCTGTGTAAATGTGGCCACAGAGTCATTTTCATTTCTGTTGAGTGGTTCCTCCCTTCTTCTATTGAATACAGCTTAAAACACAAAATTTACCTTTCACCATGTCTGTGGTAGCTATTCTGGGCCATCAGCTCACCTCCATTAGTTTTCAGAGAGGACTGAACTGTTTGGATAGGGGGTTAGTAACTGCTTTCTGTGTTCCAGATAATCAACTCCTTGTTTTGGAGAAAAGAAGAGGCCATGGTCATCCAGGATATGTACACACACATACACACACACGCACACACACACACACACACACACACACACACACACTCTCCTCAGTCATAAGTTTTATACAATGGGAACTTTTTATATTTTGACTGAAGTATAAGAAATTGGAAATCCCTTTCCAGTGAGTTGTGACTACAGATCACTGTAGATAGTAAATGATCATAGAGTCTGATTTTTAGGTAGTTAGAGCCTTGTCCCAATTCATCCTGCCTCTTGCTACCCATGTGACCTTGGTCAGGTCATTCACCAATTTATCACATGCTGATTCTTTACCTTTGGAATGTCTCTAGAGTCTATCCACTTCCTCACATACTACCACGAACACCTAGTACAAGTTACCACCTCTCGTGGACAATTAAAACAGCTACACAACTTTTTGGGGGGCTTTCTCCATTCCTTCTCCCCTAAAATACATTCAGATAGATCTGTTTTAAACTTATCTTAGAGCTTCTTCAGTTAAACCACTCAGTGTCTTCCCTTTGTATCCAGAAGAAACACACAGTATCCTATATGGCCTTGAAGGACACTTACCATTGGCTGGCTCCCTTGCCCCCACCCCATTATCCTGTGATCTCTTCTGCTACTGTCTCCTGCACTCACTTGCTCATTTGCTTCCAGCTACACTGGCCTCCTAGCCTACAGGTGAGGCAAGGGAATAAGACAGATTGGGTCTGTCATTTTCCGGCTGTGTGACTTTGTGGCTTAATTACACTGAGTCTGTTTTCTATAAATGAGCATACCACTGCCCACCTTACTGGATTATCCTGAAAATTAAATAATATATTAAATATAAAGCAGTTAGCACAGTATCTGAAATATTGTCAACTCTATACCAGGAAGTGGTGACTATTGGAGTGGGAGCGAGGAGAAAAGGAAGGAGGAAGGTGCTGTAACGTAAAAGCAACATTAGAGTTTCTCTAAAATAGATTATAACCCCCTCCCTTACAACAAGGTCTTCAATTCAAGCCCAATTTCTGCTGAAGTTCAGCCTGAGCCTTTTCTTTTGATGTTCTTGGTAGAAATATTTAAACTCCTATCTCTTAGCCATCTTAATGTACTGCTAATCTCCCCTGTGCACCCAACCTCCCAGCCCACAATTCCATTCCACTCTAGTCTGAAGGAGGCCAATCCCTATAGGAATTTACTCTTCTGCAGCCTGATTGATCTTGATTGCCTTTCATAGCCCCTCTCCAAGTTCTCCATATCACTGTTGAGCTGTGGGTTCTATTTAATAAGGACTCTGCTAATGCTGAGGGGAGCTCCTGGTCTTTGCCAGTGAAATTGGCTCACTTACTTTATAGGCTTCATGGTGCTTTCCTGGTTTCACTGCAAGTTGAACAGCTTGAGAGTCTGATAGCTCTGCCAACCCCATTTTTGCCCTTTCAGCAGAAAGGGTAAGCCAGAGTGACAGTGCCAGGGAAATGGCCAGGGACTGAGTTCTTGCTTTGGTGCTGACCTGTGTCCAGGCTATCCCAGTGTGTCACACCTGCTGAATAAGTTTTCTCTGTTCAGCTAAAGCACAAGACTTTCAGTGCTCCTGGGTTAAGGGCTTCTTTCAGAACATCAAGTAGGAGAGTGAGTGGATTTTAGACCAGAAACTTTCTAAGGTAATTGGAGTTCCATTAATGCTAAATGAGTAAATAATGTAAAATTCTGTTGAATAACCCAAGAAAAGTATACAGTGAGCCTAAATAATAGTACAAAATGGCTAGTTGGTCAGCAAATCAAGCAAATAGCAAAACAAACAGCAATTTAAAAAGCTCTAAGAAACCAAACAAAAATGTTAAGAGCCCAGCTTCTTTATGAAATACCATGACTGGCTTTTTAAACTTTCTCAAACTGACCCTCATATGTAATCATTCAGAGGATCTGTGGATCTCACGACTCAGGAAATACAGTGTTTAAAAATCATTGAAACACATCAGCCATCTACTTTTTTCAAATCAGTGACTTAAGAGGGCATTAAATTTTAGATAACGCTCTAAATCTGTGGCTCTCAAATTTTAAGCTACTCAAGAATCATCTGGAGACTGAGGTGATAGAGGTGATGGTTCCCATTGATTCTGATTTGCTATAAGTGAGGTGGGGACCAGAAGTTTCTGTCTCTTCTAAGCCCTTTGAGTGATTCTGCAGCAGGTGGCCAGAGATTACACTTTGAGAAATCCTGGCACAGTAGAACGGGGGTTAAACAGTGGCTTTGTGATAGATGATGCTAATTTACACTGTGTTTGCCTTCATTAATCTGTTCATTCCCCAAGAGCTGTGGGCTTACAATAATACCACATTTACTACTCACCAAGTCCCAGGGTAAATTATTCTCATTCCCATCTTCAGATGATGCAATTGACGCTCAGTATGGCCAATACCTTTTCTAGTTGGCTAGATCCCTTTTAATAAGGACTGTGCTAATGCTAATGGCTTATTATTATTTTTATTATTATTATTATATTTTGGCAGGGTCTCATACCTGCTAAGCAATCACTCTATCGTTTGAACCACATCCCCAACCCTTTTTGCTTTAGTTTGTCTTCAGATAGAGATTCATGCTTTTTCCAGGACCAGCCCTGGGTGATCCTCCTCCCTCCACATTCCAAGTAGCTAGAACTATAGATGTGAGCCACTGTGCTCAGCAATGATTATTTTTCACTATGTACATTAAAGTGAAGGTTGAGAAAGAGTGAGAGGCAGGTGGCCTGGGACCGAAACAACTTAGGCATATTCAGAACTTAATCAGCCCTGGGGTTTCCAATAATTATAACAAGCAATTGGATCTATTTTATTTATACCAAAATTCCTTTTGCTGACTTTTCTTAATTCCATGAAATCTTTGACTAAAATGCTATTTGGCATTACTTAGTTGCCAAGATGTGAGTCAGCCGTTTGGAAGAGTGCACTTGCTACCCAACAAGCACATAATTTCAAGTATGCAGACATTTTGGCCAGTCACAGAGACACTGGCTAGAGCCTAGTTTTCTAATTTTTCAGGTAGGAGATCTGAATTACTAAGTGATCAAAAAATGGAGCCAATTTTTTTGGGTGAGGGTATATTTTCTATACCTGATGTGCTATCCTGTGTAGATACAATCACCTTTTCTAAAGTGGGAAGGATCCAATATACCTAGAGTTATCCAAGGTCACTCTCATGTGAAATCCCTTTGCTCAAGAGGCTGACCAGTGATCATAATGAGAATCAGTGCTATCAGGAGTGTCCCGTGCTTCAAAATAAGATTGCCCAAACTGGAACCACCACATGAATGCTTCTGAACTATGCTGTTAAGATGATGGTACCTGATGTGAGAGGATGGCAACACTTGAATACTGTGTCTCAGATTTTAGGTGATTCCTTCTAAGGTTTTTCTTACCTTCACTTCCTCTTTCCACCAAAGAAGGATGATAATCAGGGTGACAAAGGCCATCTTAAAGACTGAGTGGCAAATAGACGAGGAGCCTGGTGAGTCTGAGCCTTTGCTGATGGACAGAACTGTGTGACTTTAGTTTCTACAGTGAATGCTAAACCAACATCTTGGAGTTTGTGTAGAGCCAGAGATCTTGGACTGGAATCTTCAGGGATGCTCTGGAAGAGTAATAGCAAAGAGATTTATATTGCTGCTGCTCATTTCATCCCTGGCTCTGGCCAAGGCTTCCTTCACCTCTCATCTTTTGAAGCATAAGAATTCCTCTCTTGGAACTACATTTTAATACCATTTTAATGTCATTAAACAAAGTTCTACAGCCTAATTTCATGACCTTATAACAAACAAACTCCACAGCATATGACAACTATTTGCACTGCTTCTTAGAAACATGTGGAGCTGTTGCATTATTCATGAAATATTCGGTCATACTTAAAAATAATTCATGAATTATTTCATCCTTTTAAGCCTGGGCTTAGTCACTATTGCTCAAATAGGAGATTTCCAAAGAGAATATGGGTAATTTGCTTGTAGTCACTGTTGAACTTGTCATCCAAATCCTCTCGAAGTGTCTTTGACAAAACATAACTTGGAGAAACTGCCTGGATAAAGAAATTTATATCTCCACCAGTGTAAGATTTTCCCCTTCAACCTTATGGGCTTCATCTTATTTTCCATAACTTCGGATATGAAATTCACATCATTTTCTTTACCAGGGTTTTCTGAGGTTCAGCAGGAATTTGGTTAGGACATATTTTCCTGAGAAGCTGCCTGAATTCTCCTGCCTTGAATATTTTTTTAATCTCCCTTCTTTTTGTCATCCTCACAGTCTCAGTGCTTTGCAGAAAGCTGGAACAGTTTTTAGAAGTCATCTCATCCAATCCCCTCATTTTACTCTCTGAATCCAAATTCCCCTCCCTTCCAGCTTCTCCTTAGAAATGGAAACAAAAATAAGTGAGGAGTTTAGGCCCCCTGCCTGAGTCTCCAAGGAACACCAGGAACACACTGGGCTCTGAAAAATGATTTGCTTGCCAGTGAGTATCTCTGTGGAGTTACTGAGCTGCTCCCAAGTCTTCATGACACTACCTGCTGGTACCTTAAAATAGCTCTCAGCTGGAAACCCTAAACTCAAGCTAAATTCTGCTTCTTTCCAGCTCAGTCTCTTTTAAAGAAAGAGCACTGTCATTAAGTGCTGATTGTGAACATGCTCAGCCTGTCTTGGGTTTTCCCCTTTTCCACTGGGGAAGGCAAGATCTCTAGGGAAAAAAAAACCATAATGTGATATTAATATAAATGTCTGACATTTTGTGAACATGTGGTATGTGCCAAGTGCTCACACATGTAAAATTCCTTTAATTCACCCTACATTCCCTGAGGGTTGTTTTGTTTTGTTTGTTTTGTTTTGTTTTTTTTATGGTCCTGGGGCTTGAACTCAGGGCCTTCACCTTGAGCTACTCCACCAGCCCAATTTTTTTGTGATAGGATTTTTTTTGAGATCAGGTCTCACAAACTATTTCTCCAGGCTGGCTTCTAACTGCAATCCTCCTGATCTCTGTCTCCTGAGTTGCTAGGATTACAGGTGTGAGCCACCCGGGACCCAGCACCTGAGTTATTTATTATCATTCCTTTTCATATTTGGGGAGACCAAGCATGGGTCACAAAGCTTTTAAGTGGCAGAGCCAGGATTTAAATCTAGGTGGTTTAGCTCCAGAATTTGTACTCTTAATCATTATGCTGTCCTATCTTCAAAAACATAAGGCATAAGCAAAAAACAATCTTTTTTGTTTTCTCTCTCTTTTTTTGGTACTAGGGATCAAACCCAGGGCCTCACATATGTTAGTCAAGCATTTACCATTGAGCTACACTCCCAGCCTCTCAGCCATCTTAATTTACCAACTCGGATTGGGGGAGGGGATAAAATACCTGATCTTTTAAATATTCTAATGAAAAAATTCTGAAACCTCATCCTTCCCGCCATGGTGAATTTTGGATTCCAGTTATCCTTTCTAGTCTAAGGAGTTGGTCTCCATTGCTATTGTCCTGAAGAGAGGACACTTTCTGTTCTACTGAAGACTCTTCATTCTTTTGGTTCCTGTACTACATGATGTCACTGAAACACTGCAGCCTAGTGAATTTGCCACACCAACCAAGTCTGACAATCCTGGACCCTGGAGCAACCCCTGTCCATTGAAAAAGGGCCCTGATGACAGCATCAGGCTCCTGTTTCTACCCCAGGTCCAGCTGGGAGCTCTCCAGGTTTAGAGGAGAAGAGAATGTCTCTTCTGATCTCCCCATCCTGGATGTACTGAGCTATCTACTACCCCCATAAACCCAGCTTCTCAATCATTTTATATGTTTGGTTCTCTTGTTTTACACACACTCACACACCACAACCATTTTCCCCAAGACATATCTACAGGGGCCTGGAAACTGAAACCAGCTTTTCCTCTAGCTCTGCCATCTAGCCCTCAACTCTTAGATTCCACTACTTTCTGTGTCAGGGTAAATGACATTTCCTCCAGTGAAATCCCCTCACTCCCACCCCAACAGCTTATTATTCAAGGTAGAACATTATAAAGAATTACAGTGCATAGTAGCAGATGGAATATGTCTTCACGACTCTTAGTTTTCATGAGAAGGAATTTTCTCTAAACACTTCTGGCTGATTCCCTCACCCTTTTCTCCTCCCCATGGAAATGAAGATCCTAGATGACAGCAGTTGGGAAGAATACTGCTTAGCTCCTCACTGCTATTTCTTTTGGGAGCCAGCTGACCTTGGGGAACAGGCATTCTGCCTTGATGCTATTAGAGTACTTGGCTTTCGTGTGCAGCAGCAACAGGCTTCCTGTTAGTGGATCCTAGATTGAAATAGATTGAGCCACTTAGCCACAGGCAGCTCTGGAAAGCTGTAGTCCCTCCCCCTTAAGAGGAGGCTTTCCCTGCAATAAAAATGAAGGAAAAGGAAAAGTAAGGCAAGGAAGGGAAAGCAAGTTCAAAGTGGTGCTTTACTGAGTTGGTCATGGCTTTTCCAGAAGACAGGGCTATGTTCTTAGTCACCTGGGATGTCTCTGGAGAGTCTGGAAATCCATATGGAATGACTTCAACAGAACAACCCATCCTGAAATTTAGCGGTGACTCCCTCCTACCTTTCTTTTAATTAATGCCTGTGCCGTGTGGCATTAATTTTCCTGCAGTTTCAGTTAGTGCAACCCATCTTCTCATGACAACCATTTAGAGAAGATGGAGTCTCTGTGAATCGTATCAGTTGAGTATGGGTGCTGGAGCTATTGTAGCTTCTGCTACAGAAAACTCAATAGAGGAGACGGCACATGGTGCTAGATAGGAACAACTTAGGCATCATGTTGGTGAGTTGAATATGCTGAGAAGTGGGGAAAGTAATCAAGAAGGCAGGGAGTACTGAAAAGATTTGGTATAGCACAAAAGAGAAGCCTCTTTTGTGGTAGTAAGTGCTAAGGCAAACCCAGAACACAGTTTTTCCACAGAGTACAATATTTTGGCCATTTATGCTATATTTCATGTCGAAAGAATGACCAACTCTACCCAAGAAGAGGTTGTCTGTCCTGTATTGAGTACTGTGAGGAGTACCAAAATGGGATTTTTCTCAGTTACTGTTCAACAAAGAAACAGAATTGGATGTCTATCTATCTATCTGTCATCTATCTGCCTACCTGCTCATCTGCATATGTGGAAGACAGAAGTATATAGATGATGGATACATAGATATATGAGTATTTATATATAAAGAGAGATGGATTCATTTTTAAGAATTACACCGGCATGATTATGGGGCCTGGTTCATCTGAAATCTAAGGCTAGCTGGCTGGAAATCCAGGCAGGGTTTATATATTGCAATAGTAATGCTGATGTTCTTTTCTTGGAAACCTCAGTTTTTGCTTTTAAGGCCTTCTGCTGATTAGATGGAGCCCATTCACATTATGGAAGGTAATCTGCTTTACTTAAAGTCCACTGATTTTATGTTAATCACATATAAAATGTTTCTCAGCAAGATCTAAACTGCTGTTTGACCACACACCCTAGCCATAACCTAGCCAAGTTAGCACATAAAATTAACCATCACAGGACCCATTCTTCTGGTAATTATAACATTGGGGGTTACTCTCTGTGGTCATTGTGAGATGTTGGAAATTGGTAGACTTGGGATGACTGCAATTTCCAAGCAAAAACTGTAAGAGTTTATTGCTTTTATCTTCTTAAAGCTTTTTGTGGTTCTTTTGGCTAAGCTGCATTTGAGTTGGTGAGGATATTTCTGGGTTATCTAGAAGGTTTGCTCAGGTTTCTGGTTAGCAACAGCTGCCCTGCTTGACCCTTTGTGCTCTATACTCATAATAAAAGGCTCCAAAGAAACTCCGTTTCAGTCTCTTGCTTAGGGAGTCGGAGAAGGAATGGTTTGAAAGGACATGATACCCCTGTGTCAGAGAAACTTTGGACAAGCAGAGTCCTTGAGACTAATGACACAGTAGAAGATAGATCCTGGGAACTTTGTTCATTAACTTCTCAGACAGCTTTGAAAGGGCACAGAGCTATGATTTCCTGTGTGCTAACCATGGTTGCAATACTATGTTAAGCACTCAACACACATAATTCAAAACATACTACCAGATAGGTATTTAACAGATGAGAAAGCTGAGATATAGAGAATTTCAGTAGTTCCCCTATGTTGTCCCAGTGAGGAAGTGGCTGACCCAGACAGAGATAAGTTCCCATTGTCTATAATAGCAGATCTGAATAACTAGTTCAGAGTGAAACTGTGTCTAGACTGATATCTTGCTCAGAGCAGGCAAATGAGTGAGTAGATCTTTAGTCAAGATGATTCTATATGATCAATAGCCTCCCTGTTTTTGGCAGCATACACTTGATCAATGAAATCTCACTTTAAAAAAATCAACATGTTGAAAAACACAAGCAGACCTGCTGAAGTTGACATGAAAGTAGAAGAACCAGATAACGCCACCTGAGGCTTTGTTCTTGTCCCTACATACAGTATCCAAGGCATAAAATTGCAGAACTTGGCCACAAGTTTGAAAACTACCAATGGACTCCGACCCTCACCCAAACATTCAGCATGGTTAAAAATAGATTATTTATCTTAAAAAGTCTTCCCTGGGGTAATAAGTGTGTTAACATGGAACTTTTCTTATTTTATTTTCCGTTAACAATAGATAGATGCTACGTTCCAAAATGAATTGTGAGATAGATTGCTATGGCTGGGAAATTGTTACAAGACTTGTCTGCAACATAGGGGGTCTAAGGCACAAGTTGTTGGAGATTGGAAAGGAATGTGTGGAGAAAGTGTTGGAGGTCACTTCCCATCATCTGAATTCAGGGGAAGGGCTCCAGAGGGTCTACTTGTAGAGTTGCACACTTGCAAGTATGGCAGACCAAGGGAGTGTGAGGAAAGATGGCCAGCTGCTTTGCTAATGGAGTGGAGCAAATGGCTGCCCTTCTGGATTGTGTGTGTGTGTGTGTGTGTGTGTGTGTGTGTGTGTGTGTGTAAAAACAAGCTAGCATGGAGATTTTCTAGAGCTTTTTCAACAGGGACACCCAAAGGACATGAAAGCCTCAACAAAGAGAAGCTGGAGGAAGATAAGAAAAGAGGTCACTGTCAGACTAACTGCACTCCAGGTCATATAAACTGCAAGACATGAGACCACCAGGAATAGGGTAGGAACACTTAAGAGCACCCTGAGGTGTAAACATCTGTCAGACCCAGGGAGACTGAAGTCATTGTAAGAGCAGTCACTATGGTCCTCCATTTCTTCTCATCTCTCCTTCTTCACCTTGCTTACATCTGGAAGGGTCAAAAAACACAGTGAGCAAGCTGTGGGAGGAGAAAAGGCACAAGACAAATAAATGTGGAGTGTCATATCCCATTGACATCATAGTCATTTTAAAGTACTGATTTGAGGCTGTGTTTTTTTCTTTTTCACTTTAGGTGTCTATAAAAGTTTCTTTTACCTAAAAGGGAACAGAAAAATCATAAATTTATCTAAGTTTTCATCCAGGGCAGGAAAAGACCACACTCAATGAGCATTTAAAGAGAGTACAAGTCAACTTTTGTTTATGATCATACCCATATGTTTTGTTATCAAACATACTAATACTTTATGACTTTCTAGAATCTAGTCCAGCTTCAGGAACTCACAGACTAAGACTTTCTATAAGACAACTCTTGAAACATTTGAAGGAAGCTTCTCTGGGCTCCTCTGAATATTTTCCCCCATTTCTCATGGGCCACATTCACAGTTCCCTCTCCTGGGCTCCCTCTTCTGGAACTGCTATGGTCCTGTCTGTCATCCATATGAAGCCCATGCCTACATCTAGTGTTTCACATGTAAGGCACTATTCCTTTTGGTGACTGTGAGGAGAATTCTTTTTTTTTTTTATTCATATGTGCATACATTGTTTGGGTCATTTCTCCCCACTTCTCCATCCCCCTTCCTTACCACCTCTCGACTCCCTCCCTTACCCCCCTTACCCCTCGCTACGAGGCAGAAACTATTCTGCCCTTATCCCTAATTTTGTTGAAGAGAGAGTATTAGCAATAATAAGAAGGACCAAGGGTTTTTGCTAGTTGAGATAAGAATAACTATACAGGGAGTTGACATGAATTGATTTCCTGTACATGTATGTTACCTTCTAAGTTAATTCTTCTCGAACTAACCTTTTCTCTAGTTCCTGGTTCCCTTCTCCTATTGGCCTCAGTTGCTTTAAAGTATCTGCTTTACTTTCTCTGCATTGAGGGCAACAAATGCTATCTAATTTTTTGGGGTGTCTTACCTATCCTCATTCCTTCCTTGTGTGTTCTTGCTTTATCATGTGATCAAAGTCCAATTCCCTTGTTGTGTTTGCCTTGATCTAATGTCTGCATATGAGGGAGAACATACTGTGAGGAGAATTCTTAGTGCTCCTCTTTGGAAAATTAATCTACAGGAAATGACTGAGCTCCAAGCATGTGAGCTCCTTTTCTTTCTCTTCCCTCCATCATCAAGTTCTAATTCCAAGGACATCTTATGAAAACATCTGCTAAAATCTGGATACCAGTGACTGTGTCTTTAGCTAGGAGCATTCAGACCCATTGTCAGACTGTTTTACCAATCTCCCACTCTACATTGTGGACATCGCCTCTTTTTAAACATCTTCAGAACCTTTCCCTCTTCCCTCAAAGAGGATTTTACTTTCCTCTTTACTTATTTTGCATTGACTTTGGCATATATCATTACTAACTATTTTTGACATCTTGGCCTGTTCTCTTGAAAGCCCTCCTACAACATTCCAGCAGGAACTATCCCCTAGCCCCCTAGAAATGGTATCAGATAGCATCTGCCATCGTAGACAGACCTATTGCTATTTCCCAAGATCTCTTTATGGGAAACAGCTGGCTCCTGCCTGCACCATCTGACAGATAAACAGCACTATCAAAATATAAGCAGGCTGCTTCCTTCCTGGGATAAAGGAAAAGAAGATACCAGCGAGTAAACAGAAAATTTTGATCATTTCTCTCCCCTTGTTTTCTCGTATTTGATCACACCATTTTCTAAAGAGAAAGCTTGTCATTGACATTTGGATCAAATTACTAGGCCAGTCAATCAAACCATTACTTTATAAAGATATCATCATAAATATAACTTAAGTCTATAGGGAAATAGAAAGAATCAGCAGCCCATTTTATTGATTTCACTACAGGTGGCACATGCAGCTGGTGTGCAAAATGTACTTTATGGAAAGGTTGTCAAAAGATAAGTTTTCAGCATTAAGGCTACCATCCCCCAGCAACTGAAACAAAAAAATTCAAGAAGTAAAACATGCTTATATTTTCTAATTATGTTGAAGTCATATCTAATAGTCTTTTTCTGAAACTAAAATCTCATCACTGTAATATCAAATGTTAGTGATGTCATAAGAATCTTAATGGAAAAAAATTAACTGACTTGATTTCAGATGCTTTCTGTCGATCAAGAAAGCCTCAAACATGATCAAATACACAACACTTACACACACACACACACACACACAAATAGCATAGTGAAACCTGGTAAAAACTGTTTGAAAAAGGCCAAAGAAATGATGGATTATAGAGAGAGTCTCTAATAAATAAGTCCCATGTCTGCAGTGTCAAGTGGGAGGTTGATGAACAGTCTGATGATGGGTCTGAATGCTCCAGGCTAAAGACACAGTCACTGATATCCAGGTCTTGGCAGATGTTTTCATAATACATCCTTGGAATCAGAGCTTGATGATGGAGGGAAGAGAAAGAAAAGGAGCTCACATGCTTGGAGCTCAGTTATTTCCTGTAGGTTAATTTTCCAATGAGGAGCACTAAAGAATAATGAAACCCACTAAACACTGTTTGAAAAAGGATTAAGGAAGTATAATACAGGAGATGAATCAGATCACAGTACACTGAATGCATTTTTGGAACTATCATGATGAAACTTACACTAATACAAAAAGTAAAAGACACCCTTTTTAAGACTTATATTTGTCTTCTCTCTCATCAGACTGTAATGTCTCTGAGGACAAAGACCAGGTCTGATTTCTGCATCATGTGACCTTAGCAGCATGTTGCCCTTAACCAACACTAATAATTGAATGAGTAGGAATACTGACTATTTAATCAACTGCTCAATGATGCTTACTCATTCTTTTGTAATTTATCAACAGATAAGTTTTTTGCTAGGCCTCTGTCAAAATAAGCAGAAGATAATCGCCCTTCCTCAAGTTGCTCATAGCCCAAGGAGGAAGACAGACTTATAAATATGTGATCAAGTTACAAAACGTTCAATACTCCAGGAGATATTTGACTGACAAAGAGAGCATGGCTAACTTTGCCCTGGAGAATCAGAAAATCTTTCCAGAGGATTGGGACTTGTAGAATAAAAGGCCAAAGAAATGATGGATGACAGAAAGAGACTTTAAAAAAATAAGTCTGAAGAAGAAATCTTTTTCTTTAGAACTTAAAGGTCAAAGCTATCTTAATTGATTTTTTTTGGGGGTGGGGGTTGTTTTGCCATTCAGAATCATACAGATTATTCTCCATTAATCAAAATTATTTTTCTCCCTAAACTTCGGGCTTTGAGGAAAAAACCACAGACAGATCGTTCCACTTAGCCACATTTTCATGTGATGATTACTTTCTCCCAAATCTGGAAGTTGTGATTTGAAGTGATAGTCAAGCTTGACATTTGTGTTCTTCTGCTTATTTTGTTTTCACAACATTGCTTTCCACATTATGAAATGTAAATACCATTTCTCAACCAGATACCATTTATTTTGTTCTAAATAAATAACTACCCAAATAAAGTAATAAAATCAAGATTCCTTAAAACAAAGCATGAAAACATCATTCATACTACACCAAAGGGAAAGAAAAAGGTACACGTGGCAGAATCAATTGTATCAGACCATGGAAATGTTGATCTTGTCCATTTATATTTGTATATTCAAGAACTAGATGTTTCTCTTAGAGATAAACAAAACATTACAATGTTTTAAATGCCTTAATGAGTAACATAATCCTTCTTGGGTAAAAAAAAAATCACCAAGTCTTGTGCTAATAATAGCTGTATTGTGTTATTTGAAGTATTAGCATGCTTACTTAATAGTTTGTTCAAAGGTTTTAAAAAAAGAGCTGATTATAGGGGAGGCTACATTATTGTATACATTTGTTAAAAGTCACAAAATTGCACTTTTTTGTGGTAATAGAGTTTGAGCTCAGGTCTTTGCACTTGGCTGGACAGGCACACTACTGCTTGAGCCACTCCTCCTGGGCAAAACCTTTACATTTAAAGAGTTGATTTTAACAAGTTAAAGAAGAAAGATCACTACTTGGGAGACTGAGAGCTGGAGGATCATGGGTCAAGGCCAGCTTGGGAAAATAGTTCCTGGACCCCCATCTCCAAAATAAAAAATGAACTGGAGGGGTGGCTCAAGTGGAAAATCACCTGCTTTGCAAGCATGAATCCCTGAGTTAAAACCCCAGCCTCACCAAAAAAAAAAAAAAAAAAAAAACCAAAGGATAGGGTAGAAGGAAGAAAACAGACATTTAGTTCTATCATTTGGAAAAAATTAAATTTTAGGTTCTTCCCTTAACACTGCTCTGGAATCTTTCCCAAAAGGCAAACACTTGATATTTTAAGCAGAAAAATTAAAATCGATCACCCACACAGCCAGGCCAAGAACGAAAAGCAGAAAACTTGGGATTTGACAAGATGGAAAGGGATCCAAGACAGGAAATTGACTTGGTCAGACGTGTGGAAAATCAAGGCAACCCACAAGGCCATTAATGCAGGTCCCCTTAAGACAGCCTTGCATCTGGACCCCACCCTCCCACACTGCTCTCTCCAGCAGGGAAGATTTGTTTTAGAGCAGCTGTGGTGCCAGTGCCAATGCCTTCCAAGGGAAGTACCATTAGAGCACGTTTCACCAACTCCTGCTGCAAAGAGGCACAGGTGGCACACTAGGAGCTCTTTCTCAGGATGAAGAGAGAGAACCAACCACAGTAAGTGCCCTTGATCTCAGCCTAAGGAAATTCAACTCTACTGAACAGAAGTCTCAGCTCCAAAGCTGAAAAAAGAAGGAGGAGGAGGAGGAGGAGGAGTAGGAGGAGGAGGAGAAGGAGAAGAAGAAAGAAGAAGAAGAAGAAGAAGAAGAAGAAGAAGAAGAAGAAGAAGAAGAAGAAGAAGAAGAAGAAGAAACAACTTAGTTAAGAAGGCGTGACCCTTCAAAAACAATAGAAACTGTATCTTTTCCTGTCTCCTGTTACTGAAAGAGGAATAGTAGAAGGTAAAGTTTACTAAGAAGATGTTCATTAGAAATTACCTAAAGACAATGAGATCCCAAAGTGTTTAAAAGCATATGAAGTGGAGCACCGTTATTGGACAGAAGTCAGCTTTAGATCAAAACAGCACCAGGATTAGCTAAGAATATTGACTAAGGCATGAGCATAAACGGTCCTGAGCCACACATAGCTGGTAGCTTAACATCCTCTGCAGAGTTAGAACAGATCTTTGCAGAAAGTTTTATATTTTTACATAGAAAGGAGGAAAAATAACCAGTCTTCCATGGAGAAAATAAAAATTGCTACATGTTTGAATCATAGCAGCTCCTGTTATGAACCAAATGATAGGTTAATTTATTTGTGCCCCACTTCCTCTATCTATAAAATAGGGGGGATATTAGTGCTTATTTCATATAGTAGTTTTCAGTAAGTGAGTCAAATACATGTAAGACAGTTGAAACGGTGAGTGGCACATGGTAAGAGGCATATATATGTTTGTCATATAATAACATGCCAAATGAGAGTTGGGCTTGGTAGGAAATACAAAGCTTAAGCTGAAATAAGTCTGAAACCTGACCAAGGTCTGTACATTATGTAAAGAGTAATTTTATAAAATTACTCAAGCTTTCTCATGGAGGCATTTGTTAAGACTTGCATTTCTTCTTTTTGGATTTTGAACCACGTCTTTCTTGAACCCTATCCCAGTATTCCTAGTTCCCAGAGCCTCTAATTGTTAGGCTAACAGTGAGGTGGTATATAAACTCTGGATTGGCAGTGAGGTGACTTAGAATCTAGTTATTTCTTCAGTCACTTGTCAAAGACACTTCCTCTTCCTTGACCTGCTAGTTTCTCCTATCACAGGAGAGGGTCAGACTAGATGATGTCTATTGTTTTTTTTTTTCCTTTATTGTTGTGCTGGGGGGTACATTGTGGAATTTACACAGGTTCTTAACAATGTATTAAATATATCATACATGAATTCACCCCCTCTACTGTTCTCCTTGATGTCTATGCTTTGAGTTGTGACATTTATTATTCTATTATGTTTTAGGTGGTGGCTTTCATTTTTCATTTGAATGTCTTTGTGGCTGAGATAAAGTGCAAGAGAACTTTCTTTTTGATCTAATATGCTTCTGCAAATGCCTTTTGGGCATCTGTACCTGAATACTTCTATTTCCCTGAAATTCACCCTCTCCTCTAAATTCCCCTGGTGCTTTGTCTAAGTTATGAATACTCTCTATAACTGAAGGCAAGTTATCATCTGTGCTATCTTACCATGAGACCTCTAGCCTCTCCCTCCTGAGATTCCTGAAGATCCCAGTGTTCTTCCAGTCCACAGGTCAAAGCTTCACATGTCTTAAATGTTCTTGATGCATGGCCTGTCCACATTGCTCTTTTTTTGTCTCCTCCCTGCCACCTGTGTGCAGTCACCTGCATTCATGCTCTTCTCAGCTCTCCTTTGATCAGGCTTCTTAAATTTTAATGTGTACCAGGATCACCTGGGGACTCTGGTCAAATGTAGATTCTGATTTTAGGTCTCAGCCAGTTAGAGGCTCCATATCCCTAAAAGAGCTCCCATGTGATGCTAAAGCTATTGGTTTCCTACCACACTTTGAAAAGCAAAGCACAGTCTTTTAATGAGAGTTCTGGAATCCTGGTATTTTCCCTTTTAATCCAATTTCAGGCTGGGATTCCTAAATTTTGCTCCTATCCTTCCTTGTAAAAACGTCACAGCTTGGTAGAGGGCTGTGACTCAAGGCTGTAATCCTTGCTACTCAGGAGGTGGAGATTGAGAGGATCACAGTTTGAGGCCAACCTGGGCAAATAATTCATGAGACCCCATTTCAAAGAATAGTTAAGAACGGTGGTCTGCACCTGTCATCCCCAACTATGTGGGGAAGCACAAATAGGAGGATCACAGTCCAGGCAGGTCCAGGCATAAAACAAGACCCTATCTCAAAAATAACCAATACAAAGAGGGCTGGGGTTGTGACTCAAGTGGGAGAGTGCTTGCCTAGCAATCACAAGGCCCTGAGTTCAATAACCAGTACCTCCAAAAAACAAAAGACAAAAGATAAAACATCACAGTTTACATAATTCAATAGTAAATGAAACATCTTCACTGTATAATCCCAATCTGTGTGTCTGCACTACTTCCCACAATCCCTAGCCTACACTTCATCCATCTAACTAGCCTACACTTAATCTAACCAGTTGCTTTCATTTCTTCACTTTCCACCTTCATGGCTTGCTTGGACTCTATTCTTTGCTTGAAACACCATCTTCTTTTATTCTTTAAACTCCTTAAAGACATGTCACAAATACTGCTTAGTTCACACAACATTTCTATTTTCCTGAAACTCATCCTCCCCTCCAAATGCCCTTGGTGCTTTGTTTACTTGATGATGATTCACATTCTGCTTTGTATTTCATATTTGTGCATCTGCTACCTCTGCCATCAGACCAAGGGCTCTTTGAGGGGATGCTTCAAAGCTGGAGAGAACTGTTTAAAACAAACGAACGGAAGCACTCCTAGTAATTATTTAAACTCATACAGGCCTAAAATATGAAGCAGATTCAAAAAAGGCTTAGACATTATTGAGGGTGCTTGGGTCTTTGAGGGCGGAACTCCCAGTTTTTATTCATCTACCCTACATTTACAGAGCACTGCCTCTGTATAAGATCCCATGCTGAGGTCTGTGGCAACATCTAAATTATAAGGCCAGCATCCTGAAGGTCCTCACCATCTGTTGGGGAGCTGGTGAGGGTGACACTGAGGCTTCTATCATGAGTCCCTTGGGCTTCTGCCTGTGGCAGAATCCTGGACCAAAGAGTCTGGTCTGCTGCATAATTATGTTCTAGGAGCTTATGACTCTGGGGATAGAACACTTATTAAACAAACACCATAAGGATTCATCTAGAAATACACTTTCAGTGTAATTTCCAGTCTCTGCATTTGATAGCCTTCCTTCCCAATGTTTATAGCCACCACCTGTGCTTTTATCGTTCACACTAGTGTATCTGTCTGAGGCTGACACGATTAACTCAAAGGAAAATAGGGACTGAGGCCCTCGTTCACTCACAAGTGATTCTTATGGATTAAAGCTCTTGAGCACGTCCATTGCCTACATGAGGAGGAAGATTTTTAGGCTTTAGAATCAGAAAGTGTTGTCATGGTGTCCCTAAAGTTTGCTGATGACAGTGACTTTAGCCTCTCCTGAGAAACTGCTTTGTTAAGAAGCTTAGACATGTGATTCCAAGCATTCTTTTAATAATCTGAGAATGGGAGAATTTTAGAGCTTAAAGGTAGAGCTTGCCTGGTCTATTTCCTCATGTTTTCCTCAATGAGAAAACAGACCCATGATCACAAAGAACAAGACTTTAAATTTAGTCTTCTGAGGCTAGGTCTAAGTGGTAAGTGGGAGGAAGAACCTATATTTACATATTTATATTTCTATTATATATATCTGTATATCCATATGTTTATAAT
Organism: Castor canadensis; assembly: GCF_047511655.1. Taxonomy (NCBI): domain Eukaryota; kingdom Metazoa; phylum Chordata; class Mammalia; order Rodentia; family Castoridae; genus Castor; species Castor canadensis. The sequence continues at coordinate 100,123,290 of NC_133392.1, read as the reverse complement.
CTATGTTAATGGTTCTCTCTCCTCTGTGATGTGTCAGGTATTATGTGTTTGTTGCTTGAAGGCCATATAACTTACATTTTCACAATATTATTCTAATTCCAAGAGGCAGTTATCATCCCAACTACATAGATGAAAAATCTGAGACTCAAAATGGTGACATAAATAGCCCAGGAGTGCACAGCAAGTGTGTGGATGATGTACCAACAATAGCAGGGGCTCTGCAGGCTGGTGGGATGAGAGAAAAGAACCAGCCTCACACAAAGGCTAAAGATATCTTCATTTCACTTTTTGAGTTACTCACGTTCCATTCTTGTCTTAGAATTTAATAGCTCAGTCACTATAGACTCCATACCAAGAAGTTTTCTCAGTCCTCCATTCTCCTGGCTCACACCTTTCTCTGAGAAGGTATCTGTGTCACTGCTCTGCCTCATACCCTTCCTGTGCTATACTCAAGCCCCATCCTATCTACTCAGGTATAGTCACTCACCAGCAATTTCCTGCTGAGTCTGCCCCAACAGCACATAAGCTCAATGTTTAAAACCTGGGACTCGGTCTGGCGGAGTAGCTCAAGAAGTAGAGCATCTGTTTAGCAAGTGTGAGGCTCTGAATTCAAACCCCAGTACTGCAAAACAAAACAAAATGACAACGATAACAAAAACTCACCCTACTCCTTCTCTGTCTTCTTTTACGAATTCACATTTTCTTCCTGTCTTGCAATCTTTCTTTCTTCCCTATACCTATACCTACACTTGAGTGCTGCCTCTGTGTCAGATTCCATGCCAAGGGCTGTGGCAGGACCCAAAGAATAAGGCCAGCATCCTAAAGTTTCTCACCATCTGTTGGGGAGCTATTTGGGACAGCTTCCAACATCCGTATCTGTTCAAGGTCCCCTCCAGTCCTACTTCTGCCATGAAGTCCTCCCCACATCTCATAATTCATTAATTAAACACTTAACCAGCACCTACTGTGTGATAGAGAACAAGACAGACACAGTCTGTGCTCTCATGGAACCTACATTCTAATAAGGGCTATATGAAAACAACAGTATACTTGTCCTGACTGCTCTAAAGAGAAATCAATAAACAGGGACAAAAGGTACTTTAAAATTTTCCACATTGCCTTATATTCAGAAAGAGTTTGGAAACTATCATGGTGGATTTTCTTTTATTCAAAGCTGAGGACTGATCTGATGGCAGGACCTATAAACATATATTTGCATCTGGGTCCTGTGAGTACCATGGTGAGTATTCTGGAATCTGCTGATTGGGCCACCCTGTAAGTGCCTGATAATCTACTGGACAACCCCCCTCCCCTGAGCGGGGTGGGGGGAGTTCTTGAGCAGCTCTGTGTGATGTAAGCAAGCACAGCCTGGATTAACCTTTGGTGGATGACTGGGTGGTACTGACAGAAACTGCAATTCCTTGGAGCTTGAATGAAATACACATGGCATTTTTTTAAATGTGAATTCAGCCAAAAGGTGGCTATGGAACAAATGACAGCCAAATAGCTTGCACTGCCATAACAGGGAATTCTCCCTTTTGAAGGTTGTGTCAGTGGAGCTCTTCCCCACAATATCGCCATACTATAAGCCTAATAAGTTTGTTCAGTGGTTTGTGGTATACAGCAGAGCAGAAAGGGAAACACTTTAGAGCAACTCTTATTTCTTTCTTCCTTTTATTTTACAGTTCTAGGGATCGAACCCAGAGCTTCACACATGCTAGTCAAGTATTCCACCACTGAGCTAACCCCAGCCCATCTGTTGTTAATATTAAGATAATTTGGGTATTTGGCTAAGCTTCTTATTAAGACATGGAAAGAGATTGTTTATAGTGTCTCCAAGAAAGAAGAGATTGAGTTACTCGTATACTTTTATGTATGCTGTTCACACACCCCATTCCACATCCTAACACACAATTGCACACCTTGGACACACACAAGCACACACTGCAGGCATAGTGTGTTGAGGCAATCAAGGCATGTCAAGAGTTCTCTCTACATGTGGTTTATTTTTTGCTTTTAAGATCCATTAAGGACCTTTTGAGAGTATTTCACAATGGCTTACACTTAGTAAAAACCAGTTCAAGAGCAATTTATCTACCCAAGACTAACATGTGCAACGAGGACAAGAAATAGTAGGAACAAAGTTTAAATAACTGTTTTTTAAGAAAGGGTTAAATTTACAAATTCACATGATAATTTAGCATAACAAATTAGGAAAACAGACACATTATTTGTTAACATTTGGCATATTTTGTGTCTTTTTTGTTTCTTTATCTTAACATCTACTTTTTATATAAGCTGGGAAAACATATTCTGCACTCAGATGTCCTCTTCTATCACCTAAGTGCTAAAATTAGCATTCTAAAAACCCCTGATGCTCCAGGCAGACTGTATGTAAAAGAACAGAATTGCACGATTCCAGAAATCTCCTTTGTGCCCTTCTGATTTGCTTTGATTAAAATTCAGTCTTGCATTTGACTTCTTTTGACCCCACATTCCAGAAACACACTATTTCAGGTTTCATGTTTAGATGGCAAAATGATTTATCTATTCGTCAGTTTCCATAGTGAGTCAAAACAACATAATGCTTACTTTAAGAGCATGGCGCAAGATAATTTCTACCCACTTCCTTTTAAAAAAAAAAATGCCACCAAAAGCTAACTGAGGCCCCACCAAAAGAAAAAGAATATTACTTTTAAGTATGGATTCTTCTCTGCCAATTTTATTCAAGACTGGCAAGACCATGTCTTTCTGCCTCAGGAAAACAGCAATCTCACATATGAGGCCTGAAGCAGTCATTCCTCAAGATAGCCTTGAAACCTGTAGATTATCAGGGGCTTTCTGTATAGCAACCCAATGTAGAGAACCCAAATAAAGGAAGCCTTTCCATTAACCTACACAAACTCATGGAGTAAGGTCTAAGAAGAAAATATATCACCAGATATATAAAGTAAGATCTAAGGCCTCAATTTTGAAGTCCACAATCATCCAGCTATGTAACATTAAATTTAAATGTTATTCAGGTTTCAGCATTACTTAGAGAACACATAAAGCTTGAGTCCATAGAGATGTCATCCAATTCTCTAGCTTCTCTAACTTGGTTTAATGTCAGGATTCAGAATAAAAAAGGAAGGTAACAGTAAAGAAATACATCAGGAGAGCTGAAATTTCAGTGAAATTCCTGATGACTCCTTCAAAAGGGGTCTCTCATTAGTGACCAAGAATTCAAGCTATGTTTAAAGAAATCTCATGTGGGATTTGGTTTGGTTTTTTCCTTCTACTTTTTATCTGATGGCACTAGGTTGAACTCAGGGCCTCATGCTTTCTAGGCAGGCATTCTACCACTGAGCTATTCTGCCAACCTTCATGTGAGATTGGAGCGAAGCTCTGGAGAATCTGGAGGAGTACACCCATGTCTTGCTCTGGCCTTGGCACAGGAGTGGTCTTTGGAGGAAGCTTCCACTACTGAGATACCCTTTTCTAGCTTCTCTGAGAGGACCAAATCAGCTGCCCACTGGGAGAAGAAAGGGGTAATAAAGTCAAATCATCAGGGGTGCTAGAAGTCCTTAGCCAGGAGAATATCACCACTGATGGCTACCAGGGACTGAGTGTCTTTATGGACAGACCCTCAATAATGGGCACACTTCCTGCCCGGGGAATGGGGGTAGGGTTGGTACCAGTGGGAGAGTGGGTAGTGGGGGAAGGGGGTGGGAGGGTGAATACAGTGCGAAAACTGTGTACACATGTATGCAAATGCCAAAATGATACCTGTTGAAACTATTCCAGAAATGGGGGAAGGGGTGATAAAGGAGAGCAGTGGAAAGAGTGAATTAAAGTATGATATATTTGATACATTGTAAGAAGTTTCATAAATGCCACAGTGTATACCCACCCAGCACAACAATAAAAATAAAATAACGGGTACAATTCACATGCTCTTATGCCATCTTCTCAGCAGCACTGGGAGGAGGAGGTTTGATTCAATTTTCAGCTATGAAAGTCTTTGAACAGTTAAACACATTGCCCATAGTCACATGGTAACAGGGTGACTGGCATTGAAGCTCACCTGATCTGGTTCTAAAGCTTATGCTAATAGTCCCTATTGTCTATCACCACACTCTGTCACTTGCTTTTCCCAGTGCACTAGAGTTGCTCAGAACTAAAACTGATGACCTGACACTCCATAGAATAACCCAAACTGCTGGTTGAAGTCTTCTTCCTTTTCCTCTCTCACCTCCATTTCCTTCTGAAGACACATGTACTTCAATTTTTTATAAGCAAGGGAACAAGAAATAAAGAAGAGACTGACTTAGAGTGAAAGGAGTGAGAAAGTCTCAGAGAGAATCCATCTGGAGATGAGAAAGGAGAGAGGACAAAGAACATACTTGTTCATCATGAGAACCAGGCTTTGGGTAACAACTCAAGAGCTCTTCAAATAAAAAGGCCGGTTTTAAAAAATTCCTTAATCACTGTGATATCATTCTTGATTTGTTTAGCCTAAATACATCAATGTGATTAGTATTGTAATAACACAATCTGCTTCATACGTTTATTAGAAGACTGAAAACTTTTTAAATTACAGGCTTCTGATTTGCTGAGTTTTTTAATAGATTCAGGAGTTACAATCAGATGGTACCCCACTTTCTGTAGCATTGCCCTTGTGTCACTAGAAACTTTATAGAGTTTCTGTTCTCTCCTTGGATATCAAGGCTTTTTCCAACATCTTGCCTTCATTTTTTTTTTTTCCTGTAAAGCTACTCAGCAATGAGGGCACTTTCACTGAGTAGAAGAATGTGGAGATTCCAAGGTCATCCTAAGTCAGGCTCCATGTTAGTTAAAATGCAGAATACAAACATCTTTCTCAATTGATAAGTCTCCCACCTTTGTGTTCTTTAATTACAAAGGGGCAGAAGATAAAGATGTACCAGGTTTTTGAACCGGTGGTAGATGGGCATTTTACTCACATTCACAGTTTTTCCACTTGCTTAAATTATTCTGATTCATGCAGCAGATATATAGGGGGGGGGGGGGGAGAAAAAGCCAAGGAGATAAATTTGAAAAGTAAAAGGGCTACTGACTTAAAAGTAGGATTGGGTTGATTGCTCTTACATGTGTCGCATAACAGCCTATTTTCTCCTAGCACAGAAATCATTATAGAAGATACTTCTATATTGTTTTGACTCCCTTGCATTCAAACCAATTGGAAAGTTGTGAGGGAGAGCACACTTCAGTTTGGCCTGATAAATTTTAAGTGGGTCCACTGATTGTGACTTCATCCTGATGTCTAAGATTTGTAAGATGTGGTACTAAATATCCATTAATGAATGAATTCATATTTGTTTTAATGGGGTTGGCTTTGTTTTCTGGGTGATACCAGATTCATTAAGGACCAGAGGTAACTCAACTAGATCCTGAAAAAAAAAGAGACTTCAATACTCAATTTAGTCTCGATACTGAAAATATGGTGTATGGAAAGTAAGTTTGAAAAACTAATTTCCTTTATTTATTAGAACATGGATCTGCTGTATTGATATATTCATTTATGATTTATTGCATTGCATTCTTATAATCCTAAAGCTGTCTTTTAAAAGCACAAACATTTGCAAACATCTAAGGATAATATTTGCAAGAAACTGGAAAAAACGTTAAGATACCATTTCATGCACCATAGTCTGCAATAATGATTTTAGTTCAATTTTGTCCCCATATCTTATGCCAAGAAAGACTGATTTATAAAGCATGTTCCCCAATCCAGAACCAGATAATGGTGGAGATAATTACTATGCCTGGTTAGAATTTAAGAGCAATTTCCTGAGGCAAACTTGTAAAAGTGAAAGAACATACATTGGAACGAGTGCTGCTCAGCTATACACTAAAAGGAAAGTAGGGAATTGCTGCACAGGGCCCATTTTCCAGGATCAGCTGAAATAGTAGTCGGATTATTCTGATGATCTCATAGAACATCTCCATAGTGTGATTTTACTGTTGGGACACACAAAATGTTTTTGAGCATCTTAGGCACATAGAAAACCAAAACTAATCATAGTCTAATTTCATACAGTTTATTTACAAATATCAGCACTTTATCATGTAAAAGTAGGAGTTTTTAAGATTTAGAGCAGAATTTGGATTTCTTCTGAAAACCAATCTGTATTTATATTTCAAATAAGAAAATTCAATACCCATATTAACAAGCATCTTGTTAGATTTACAATATTTTTTAAGAACACTGAGAAGGAAAAGAATGTTGCTTTATATTATCTTGAAAAGAAACCCATTACATTTTAAAAGAAAATTAATTTTGAAGATTTACCATATAATTCAACCTAAAAAGGATGCTTTTTTAGATTAAAGTAGGCTAGTGATAGGAACATTTAACTTGCTTTAAAAAATTACTGTTAATTAGTGTTCACATTTTTTAGGTTCCCTAAATTTATTCCTGGCTTAAAAATGATATTTTCTTCTCATGAATATTGGAAAATCAAATGAAGAAGTAAACAGACCTTTGCAAGTTAAAACAAAGAGCAATTAACTAATTTAGGCTATTTTTTAATCCTTTTTAAAAAAATTGTATATTGTGTACATTGTGCCATTTATGAAAGTTATTATAATATATCAAATGTATCATACTTGAATTCACCTCTTCCACCAGTCTCCTTTACCCCACTTCTTCCATTCCCTGAACAGTTTCAACAGGTATCACTTTTCCATTTACTTACATGTGTTTACAGTATTTGCATCATATTCACCCTCCTAAAAATCTATTCTTTACTCATTTGACTTTGACTTATTTACTTGTGTAAAAATCTCAATTTCATTTATTTGATTTCATAATGCATAGAGAAAAATGGGAAATTTAAAAATAAATATAGATATGAAAAAATCTTAGACGTTTGATCAGGAAAAGGTAATTGTAATAGTATGCCAGGTTTTAAAAACAAAAGCTTAAAGAAATAAAAAGGCAGACAAGGATTTCTTATCTAAATCTTTATTAGAAGAAAAAAAGAAACATTTAAAACAAGAAGTAACATCACATTTCATGAAATATTAAACATTTTAGTTATCAAAGATATTTAGACAACATGTTTCGAATATTTCTGCACAGCAGAAGCACACTGACTATGAAGGTCAGGCTGGCATGTGCTCAGGTGAGTTTTTTTGGTATAAAATTATCTGAAGTCACATTTAAACAAATGTGGTAACAGATAAGTTGAGAGCAACTTATTGTTGACTGATTCTCAAATCTTTCATCAGTTATCACTATGTGATTGACATTTCCTTAAATGAACACTTTCATGGACTCTTACTTCAGTTGCAAACCAAATGAACTTTCTTTAAAGTAGTCATACTAGTACAATTATTTAAAACTGAATTAGAAATTGTGCCTATTTATATTGGCCCAATAAAAAATGAACATTGTTAGTAAACTGGTTTATATAAAAAGTTAGAAAATGAAATGACATATATAGAACAGGCTTTGATGAAAATACACAATCATTTGTAATGGAGCCGTTCAGTACATAATATCTATGGGCACCCTTTGAGGGGTAAAATTTCCCTTAGGAATTCCTAGACGTTTCCTTTTCCAATATGTGTAAAACACTGAGAAATGCACTCTTATACCTACTATATTTTCAAATAACTACTATAGAAAAGATTACATTTTAAACTTTTTTTTAGTAAAAAAACAAACAGTCATCCCCCGAAAAAACAAAAAACCCAACAAGTGTCCTTTCAGGTTTTATTTTTGTTTTGTCTTACATGTAGTACACATTCATGGATTTCCACTAGGTGCAAGGGAAATTGTTTATGCCACACATGTACTCTCTAGGACTCAGGATACCAAGCATAGTGAAATGACCAGTGATTTTCAGTCAGTGAGCAAGAGGAAAACAAACTCAGGAAGGCTTGTTTTAATCACTAAACATTGCAGGTTTAATTTTTTTTAAGAAAAAACAATGTTTGTAAACTTGCCCACAAAAGCTGGGTAGTATTAAACAGCCAGTAAGGCACTTTGTCAGAGGACTAAGTAGTAAAGGCTGGAGGACTGGCAATTTGTTTCACAGGAAACATTCTATAGCAAAGACTGGAGTGGGGCTGTTTTTGTTTTACTGTCAAAGGGAGTTGGGGACAGCTTTAAAAATGTTTCTTTCACTTTGCTTACCAATTTTCCCTGCAGAAATAGTCCCTAGTTTTAATCTTAAAAATATATTAGGAGCTATCAATTTAAATAACATATCCTTTTTCAATCTAATAGTTAAAAGAATATCAACATACTCAGTAGTATTTTCAAAACATCCAAGCCACTCTATTTAAAAATGAATTACAAAACAAAAGATCTTAGTATAAAAATGTTCCATGTTATTTGCAATTCCCTTGTGACTTCAGATGGCTTCACATATTACAGCGTAAGCTTTGGTATAAAAACATACAAATGCAAGCCCACAAGGTCGTGGACAGTGCCTCCAAACCCAAAGCGCTTAGGAAATGAGTTGCACAGATTCAGCAGATGAGGGAAAGGTGACACAGCGCTGTAGGATGACTGCTTGGCTTTTCTACTTGTTTTTAGTTTGTTTATCTTGCTCTAGCAAGATCTTCATCAGAGATGGAGTCACAAAATAGGGTCTTGCATCACAGCCTTCGTTTCTTTCTAAATCTTCCACTAGGAGGAAGAATGGCACAGAGTAAATATCAAAGCAAAACTGTAAGAGAAGTAACATCGCCATCTGCTGCACATTTGTTTTTCAGCAATTCAGAATACCACTTTTTAAACAGCATAGTTTGGCATCAGCATTATTGTAAACATAGCTATGAGAAAACAATTAGCCCTTTATGTCAGCAAAATATTATCTCATTCTGTGTCCCAGGTCAGATTCTGCCAACACTGCATGTCTCTCCAAGGCATGACTGAGGAAATAACTTTTACATTCTTCTGTAAATTTACTTTCTAAATTACTGTATTTGTTTGAACTTACTTTTGTTACGTCAACAACAAGTTAGACAGTACACCCTTGAAAACATAGTATTTATAAACTTTTAGAATACAGCATTTCAAATCCTTCAACTGCCAAGTTTCTAGAAATATTGCTGTTTTTTAGTTATTAGTTTAATTGCTGTGTAAGAAAATGGCTTCTAAATTTCTTCTCAAATACAATGCTCATTTTTGCTCTATGATTTTTAATTATACAAGAAGTAATAAGTGGAGAATATTTTTCTGACTAAGAATAAGCCATAATATAGTTAAAGAGGCAACTAGTTTCTCATATGCTGATTCATATTTTATTCAAGTGATTTCCCAACTTTTACGTGTATCAAAATCAAGCAGAGGACTTTATAATAATTCACACATGGCTCACACTCAAGCACAATACATCTGAATCCCTTGGGCAGGGCGTGAGCATCTGTATTTATAACAAGTTCACAGGTAGACACCACTATACTACTGGATCTTTGTTGAGGCCAGGTAGTAAAAATAATAAAATAATGATAAAAATTAATTAATTAATTTAATCATAATAAAATAAGGATCATAATAAAAATCTGATCACTCATCCCTTCAAGGACAATGAGAATGAAGAAAGCTCACTGCCATGATGTGAAGCCAAAAGTATTACTTTTGACTATAATAATCTCTAGAAAGTAAGCCAAGAACAAGTTGGTGGTCATTGTAAGGACCAATATTTTGAAAATCTTCCTTATTCATGCTTTTTGCTATTAAGCTGCTGTGAAGTCAGTCTAAATTCTAGGTTCCTACACTTCAGGATAATTAAATTATTATGTCTATTAATTAACAGCACAATAATACATTTCTGACTCTCTTCCTGGATGTGTGGATCATATTCAGATAAACATGATAGTTTAACAAGTTTCTTTGTCACTACATAGATAATCCTATACACAAGCTTAGTGTAAAAGCCGAAAGGATGCCAACCGGCTCAGTGCTCTTTTGGGGGTACATTTTTACACTGTTAGTCGTATCACACACATATGCATACAAGGGATGCATAGGCAAGGTATGCAGGAATCTGATTCATGCGATTGAGGCTGCCAGAAATCAGTTTGTTGCTCTGGCCTATGGAGAATGGAAAGAACTTTCCTTCCATGCCCTGGAGGGAGAGAGTTCCTAATCTGAAGAATGCCCCTTACAAAAAGATTTTACCTTAGAGTAAAATCTGATGTGTCTTACTTATCTTTTCTGTTTTCTCACTGAAAATTCAACTGACCTTAAATCTTTTGAAGAGCAAAGCCACACAATCTCTTTAATCTAGAAACACCAGTATGCTCATGAAAAGAAAAACCACTCTTCTGAAACAAATCCATACTGATTTTCTGTATGGTAGAGTAGGAAATTCAGGTTAAAGGCAAAAAGCATGAGTTATGTAGGAATTTCAGTTTTTTTTTCAGAATATTCTCATGGTGGCTAGAAGTTCCTATTATTGGAAATGATATTTCAGAACTCAGATTTGACTTCAGTATAAATATAAGTTCAGTAAAACAAAATGGACTGTGAGGTTCCACAGTAACCGTTACCCAGTGATTCGCTTTGTAGAACCTGTGTGACATTAACAGTTAGACACTTGTTATGGACTTGATTCACTCACTGAAATATCCTTCGTAGGGAGCCATTAATACAAATAAATAGTCACAGCTTAGAGAGTTGTTCACCAGCTTGAATAATATAACCATAGCACCATATTTACAAATTCAGTACCATATGCTGGTTAACTATAACTCAATATTTTATGGCTAAATTGATTACACATTTATAGTGTTTTCAAAAATTGCCTGAATATCCTTTACAAATATACACTTATAAAAAGAAAGGCTATCAACGTGCCATAATGGAAACAGCACACTGAATTATAAAAGTTATTAAACACTTTCAGCTCTAGGATTTTAAAAATGTTTGACATGAACACTTTGATTTTCAGTGGGGACCACAGTCTATACAGTTACTACTTCACACAGGTCATTGTCATCCAATGCCTGACATCTCAAATGGTACCAAGTGCTAACTTTTTAGAAATAACTCAGAATTCTCACATTCCTTGAAAGCAACATTTTCAAATGACAATAGACCTAATTTACAAAATTTTAATTGAAGAGTGAGTGGCACTGTTTGGAGTTTTTCTACTCTTTCTGCTTCTGGGGAACTGGTTGCTTCTTGATCAAAATCCCGTGCAGGTTAGGGGTTATGAAGTAGGGTTTTTCTGCAGATCCATCATTTCTTTCCAGATCTTCACCTGTATATGCAGTAGCCAAAGCAGGGAAAAAGCAGCAAGCATCAGCAGAATATGTATACACATGTTTATAAATTGAGGAGTGGAACAGGAAAAAATTAGAGAAATCAGTGTTAGAAAGTCAAATATAAGACAAATTAATGCAGTGAAGTTTCTCATGCTGAACAAAACAAGAAGCTCCAAGTTCTGCCGGGGAGCACTCACCCATCCCACCAGCCCCTCCCACTTCCCAAGAGGGTCATTTTGATAGTTTAAAGGCTAGTAAGATTTTCTGTGTTTTGCAACAGTGTTATCTTTAAATCCCTCAGCCATTTATTTCAGAAACATAGTTTGACACAACTTTGGTGATAAAGTTGAATAAAAAACATAGTAATTCTGTGGTAAATGTAGAATAATAATTGAATTTTAGAGCATAAGGTCTTTTTTGTCTGTTTGTTTTACATGTTTTTTTTTTTTTTTTGGGTGGGGTGACAGGCTTTGGCAATATAGCTCACAAACTCCTCATGCTTTGACTTCCCAAGAACTGGGATTAAAGGTATGTGCCACCATGCTTAGCTAAAGAAATATTTTTGGTGGTACTAGGATTTGAAGTCAGGGTCTCATGTTTGCTAGGCAGGTGCTCTACCACTTGACCCACTCCACCAGCCCTGGTTTGTGTTGTAAGATAGGATTCTGTGAACTGTTTACCTGTGCTGGCTTTGAACTGCAATCCTCCTGATCTCAGCCTCCCAAGTAGCTAGGATTACAGGTGTGAGTCACCAGTACCCAGCTCTGGGTAAAGTAATTTTTAATGGTAGTTCACACGCTAATGTTACAGGTGAAGAAGCTGAGGCTGGGAGTTGTAAAATGACTCTGCAAAAGCTGAAGGCTCTGAGGCAGTGAGGAAGAGATGAGGATGCAGTCTCTTGACATCCAGTTCTCATCCTACTTAATAGAAGTTGCCCTGCCCTAAATCCTTGTGGCCTATCTCAGATTATATTTGACAGCAACTGCTAGTGTTTTCTGACTTCTGAAACGTGTGAATTTATCTTCCTGCTTTGCTCAGGCTAATATTAAAATGACTACATCTTCACTGACCCACCTGCTGGAGAAGCATCAGAGCTATGCTGAGAAGCAAGGAGAAATTTGCATGGAATTAACTTCCTGCAAATACTCATAATTCACAACAGACAGTATCTACGCCCTTTCAGGAATAGATGAGTTATTGGTTTAGCCAGTTTTTACATTAGACTTCACAGTGACCTTCCTCACATATAAAATGAAAAGCTAAGGAGGGAGCATGATAGACACTGAGCATCTTTCATGTTTCACCCATAGTCCTATTCCTTTATAACATCATGTACCATATGTCTCTGTCATTGTTACTTTTGAGACAGTGGTAGGAAGCCTGGTCTGGATCACATTAATAATCAGCTTCAAATATTATTTTCTCCAAGCAGGATTCTCAGTGCCTTGCAAAGTTTAAAAAATGTTGTTTCTATAAAGAAAGTGTTTACAAATGGTTGACTTCTTTAAAAACACAAGTTTTTCTGGCAACCAAGATATATAAAGAATAAAAAGTATCCAAATTTGGCTTAGGATATTGCTGAAGAAGAATGTTTTCCAAAGTATGAGGCTACTCTCATTGTGACAGCTGGAGAGGGGAGAGAAATACCACATGGCTTCCCTTTTTCTTTTTTATTATCGAAGACAAGAGTTTCTGAAAGGAAGATATTCACATCAGCATGCAATGTATTGAATAAAATGGATATTGTACTTGATTTTCGAGAACTTGGAAATTTATTAATAAACATGAGAGGGAAATATTTCTTATTTCCCAAATTAAAAACCTGCTGCTATTGGTCTAAGCTTTCGAAGATTAGAAACTAGTAGGTTCTAGATATTTTCTTACATAAAATTTGAGAAATAGTTTCAGTTATTAATCATTATTATTAATTATAGCTTCCATGCTGTGCATTAGTACTCCAGAATTTGTTTGTCTTATAACTATACACTTTGACATCTCCTTGGACTTCTGACCACCATCCTTTTGCTCCCTGTTTCTGAGTTCAAGTTTTTAGATTCCATATTTAAGTGAGATCATGCAGTATTTGTCTCTCTGCCTTTGGCTTGTTTGTTAGCTGTTAAAGATTAAGAACATCTACTAAGTAATGTCTCCTTCCAAATAAATATTGTTTTGGGTTTGTAGCCAGGTAATAAAAAATCTACAAGCTAGCTAGCACAGGGGTCTTTACCTTCTCATCTTTCACTTATCCAAAGAAAGGAGAAAACATGCATGCTGAATACTTACAGAAGCAGATGAAAATTGTTTCAACACACATTGCATAGACGCTGAAGAACCCATGAGCAATTAGGTAAGATCCAAAAATGACAGTCTGTGAATGGGTAAAGAAAATAACCAACATGTCACTGACTTTATCCACAAGAAAAACAGTGCAGCTGTAAGTAAAAGCCGTGATGAGAAAGTTTTGCAGGACTCTGTTGGAAAAGATTTCAATATAGAGACCAAAAACTTCAGTGATAATGCTTCTGCGTGCATTGTCTTGAGACCTAGAGAAAATGTACTAGATTATCTGCCCACTGATTACCACTGTTCCCAATGCATACTAAAAGCATCTTACCTGTAGTGTAGTGCACTCAAGGCAGTGAGGCATCACGAGTTAAGAGCACATACTGCCTGGGTTTGAATCACAGCTTGGGCCCTCATCAAGTTACTTACTTTCTTTATGTCTCCTTTGTTATATTGGCAGTGGGGAAAGGAGAATGCAATGACAGCATTTCTAGCACATGGGTGATGGGGTTCTACCTGAATTTCCACCCACTGCCCTCATCTATCCACAGTGGTTGGAAATGTAGTCTGCTGATGACTCAGCTGCTTCCTTGACTAGGTACTGCTCTCCCTGTAGAGATGAGCCTCACCCAAGTTTACACCACCATCTGGGGGTCGGCTCATGGCTAACAACTGCCTGATGCAGTTTACAAAGCCTCTTTGCCATAACTTCCTGCAATTATGTTTGATGCTTCAGCTGTGACTGCAATGTGGGTTACCCTTTCCTTTGCCATGTCCTGCTCTTGTCACTCCCTTACAGATGTGTCTCAGGAGGGGACTTCCTATTAAAACTTTTGCATGCAGTCTTCTCTGTGACCAGTTGTTTCCAAGGAACCTAATCTCTAAAGAAGGATGAGGGTTGGCACAAAGTAAGATCAAAAATGTTAGCTGTCATTATTTTTCCTATTTTCTTTTCTTCTTTTTAAAATTTTACCATCTCTGATGGTTCCTCTCCCAGTTCTAATCCCCAATGTGATGGAATTTGAAGGCAAGGCCTATGGTGGTAAGAGGTCACAAGAGTAGTACCCTTATGGAAGGATAAGTGCTCTCATAATAAGAGATAAGAAACATGATCTGTTCTCCATCCTGTGAGGAAGCAGTCAGGTATCCCTCTGAAAAACAGGAAGAGGACCCTCATCAGGAACTTAATGGGTTAATACTTTGATCTTGAACATCCCAACCTACAAAACTGTGAGGAATAAATTTCTGTTGTTTGAGGTACCCACTGTATAATATTTTTGTTACAGAATACCCAGCTGAATCCCCACCAGCTCTTACCAGCAAAGGTACCCAGTAGTAATTTAAAGATGTTGGTCCATATGCGATCATTGGTAATTTTTCTGTGAATAGTAAGAAGGCCAGGACACCTATATGGAAAAGGCAGAGCACATATATCATGCATTTGCAAAAGCATGTTGTTGTTTTTTTTGGAGTAAGGCAATTTTTCCAAGCATCTTTTCAACTTTTTATTAATTTATTATTGTTACTTACCTATAAAACCAGAAACTAGAATTTTTCCCAGAAGTAATACAAAGTGTGTAACTTCATCTGTAACTGCAACTCTAAGTATCAGAAAAAAAGAAAGAATAATTTTTTGTTTAAAATACATTTGCTACTTAAAATTTATTAGAATAAATAACTCATGAGTTCATTTTGATAAGTCTGCTGAATTTGTATTTGGCAGTTGTTAGATGCAAGAAATGAAAGTAAAACCCAGGTATGAAGTTCTGACTTATTTTTAATGAAGTAAACAGAAGGTGGCATCCTAGGGCTGTTGGGTGTCATGCAATGGAGGCTTCAGCCTATCTCCTAATTCAAAGTCTATAGACATCTTGGATACTGAAGATGCTGTATTTGTTCTCTGATTTTTTCCACTAAGTTTCCAATAATTTTGGGAGGGGGAAATTGCCAGGGAAAAGATGGTAATGGAATTCATCCGGGAAATCTCTTAACCAGAAGAGATAATAAAGACAAATAAATGCCAATAGGTGTAAAAACCTAGGTGATGATGAGAACACTTTCAAAATGTGAAAATAAATTAGGAATATGAGAGAGAAGATTTAAAGCTTTCAAAATAAAAGATAATATTCACTCCTAATAAAGCAACAAACACTTCAAATAACAGCAAGGTTTGAGGTCCACTAAGTTGTCTCTTGCAATTTCCAACCTGATTACTTACTTTAAAATGTTTCTCATTAGCAGATTGAAAGCATCTCTTGCTGACCTGCAGAAGTTCTTGCCATATATTGCAATCTGAGAAAGACAATTGATTATACCGAGTCAGTAACATATTCTAACAAGATCAAAGGGCAATCAATGATAGGGAAATAAGCAAACTAATTCCTGTCATTCATACTGGTACTCCCTTCTTTTTTTTCCAATAATTAGGTTCTTAGAAAGCCTGGGAGATGTGTGTCCTCAACTCCAAACAACTCTCATAGTCATTGACACTTAGGTGTTCTTCACATATTGCATGCCCCCGTAAACTCCAGTCTTGAGGTAGGTCTTTTTCTCAAGTCCAAGGTTAAGGGTTTCTGTCTTTGAAATGTTCTGGTTAGAGTCTGTTGTTGAATAGGTGAAATACTGTTTTCTTCATATCAAAACTTACTCTTTTTATTATCTTTATTTTGGGGGGTGGGACTGGTGTTTGAACTCAGGACTTCATGCTTGCAAACCAGGAGCTCTGCCACTTGAGCCACACCTCCAGTCCATTTTGCTCTGGTTATTTTGAAGATAGGGTCTTGTGAATTATTTTCCTGGGCTGGCCTTGAACCATGATCCTCCCAATCTCAGTCTCCCAAGTAGCTAGGTTTACAGGCCTGAGCCACTGGCACTCAGCCCAAAACTTACTCTTAAGGAATTCCTATACCTTTCACTATATTTGATTTACTGACTAAAAGACTCAACATAATACTCTCACTATAGGTAAAGTAATGACTATTTAAATCACTTTTTCAGACTCATGTCACCGTGGTAATAAGCAAGTTCATAAGGTTGTAGTTTCTTAATTTTAAGAGAATTATATTTCTAAATCTCCTACCTTAAAAAATTTCTTTAGAAGTCTCCATAGCCCCATAGGCGAAAGAATAAACTTAGTCAAAAGAATAAATTTAGTCAAGCATTATCAATACCCATACATTTTACTATGAGATTCATAAAAAGGATCAATCCCTTTCTTAAAATTATGTAAATCTCAGAATTAGAAAGACTCACAGAGTGAAACAGACTTAACTAAGCTTCCTCCTCACTAAACTGTCAAACACGCACAAAACCCTTCTCAATCTAGCAACACTTTAAATTTTCCAATGTGAATAGTATTTACTCTAAAAAAAAAAAGAGAGAGATTGAAGGTAATAACAGCTCAACTAGGAAAGCATATGTCTGAATCACATGATGGCTTCTTATGCCAACATGGAGGTAAATTCAATGGCATAATATAAAAGCATTTAGAGGGAGCAAGGCAGACATGGGTTGCACTTGCAAAGAAGCAGCATAGTTAACCAAAAAATCTACTTACCATGATATAGGCATTTCTGTTTAAGAACTTTACCATTTTTTCCAAACACCAGAAACAGCACTTCAGACAGCACTGTAGGAATCTAGCAATGCTGTTCTGGGCATCTATAAGAAGGTATTTAGATCTATTATTGATTTGCAATGGAATGCTATGATTCAAAATAAGTAATAATAAAATATTTTAAATAGGCTTCAAAATTTTATTGCAGTAAAATATACATTATATAAAATTTGCCATTTCAACCATTTTTAAGTGTACAATTCAGTGGCCCTGGGCACCTTCACAATATTGCAAAATCATTACCATTATCCATTTTCAAAACTTTTTATCATCCCAAAGAGAAATTCTATTTTTTTATATAAGAACAATTTATTTTATTATTATTACTGTCATACTGGGGGTACATTGTGATATTTACAGAAGTTCTTATAATATATCATAGTTGGGTTCACACCCTCCATAATTCTCCCTTATGCCCCCCACGCCATTCCTGGAATAGTATCAACATGTCTCATTTTTCCATTTCATACGTGAGTACATACTATTTCCACTACATCAGCCTCCTTCACACTTTTCTTATAGCTTCCCCCCTCCCACTGGTGCCAACCCCCAGACAGCACCTGTTTTACCTTCCTGTTCTTATTTTTTGAAAAAAGAGCATTTTTGTTTGTTTAAGATAGTTTACACCTGGAGTTTCCTTGTTACATTTACATGTATACATATATTATAACTCGAATTGATTCATGCCCTCTATTTTTCTCCTTTCTACCTTAGTCCCCTTCTTATGGTGATTTCAACAGATTTAAAAATTCTATGTTTATTCTTGTATAGAAATTACATAACCCATATTCATCTTAACTTCCCTCTTTCACCCTCCCTCTCCCATTAGTGACCTCTCCTTAGTGTACCCTGTTTTTCATAATATTGCTTATACCAAAGAGAAATTCTATACCCACTCAACAGTAACTCCTTCTCCCCACCCCATCCATAGGTCCTAGTAAACTTTACTATTATTTTTGTCTGTGTGAATTTGCCTCCTTTAGGTACCTCATATAAGTAAAATCATATAAAATGTGTTCTTTTGTATCTTATTTCATTTAGAATAATATTATCATTCCTTTTAAATGCTAGTTTTCCATTGTACATAAATAACACATTATCTGTTAATAAAAGTTTGGGTTGCTTCCACCTTTTTGACTATTGTGAAAAATGCTGCTATACTAAGTAGGTACTCTACCTACTTAGTATATGCTAACGGCCCTCAATTCTTTTGATTATACAGCTAAAAGTAGAATGTCTGGATCCATTGGAAATTCTATTTTTCACTTTTTAAAGAACTGCTATACTGTTTTCCACAGTGGCTAGACCATGTTACATTCTTACCAACAATACTCAAAGAATCTATTTTTCTATATCCTCACTATCACTTCTCATTTTCTGTGTTTGTTGTGTTGTTCTTGTGGTTTTGAAGCCATTTTAGTGGTTGTGAAGACTTTGATATACATCTTCCTAATGACTAGTGATATTTAGCATCTTTTCATGTCCTTATTGGTCATTTGTGTATCATCATTGGAGAAATGTCTATTTAAGTCCTTTTGCCCATTTTGAGTTGGCTTATTTTCCTCTTTTTAATGTAGAGTTATAGAAGTTCTTTATATACTCAGTATTATTCCCTTATCTGTATATTATTTGTAAATATTTTTCTTCCATTGTGTGGATTCTTTTTAACTCTCTGTAGTGTCTGATGCGCAAATATTTTTAATTTTGATTAAATATAATTCTTTTTGCTTTTGCCTATGCTTTTGGCATGACAGACAAGAAATTATCACCAAATCCAATGTCATAAATATGCCTATGTTTTTTTCTAAAATTTTTATATTAGCTCTTATGTTTAGGTCTGATCAATTTTGAATTAATTTTTGTATTTGTACTTGGTTACACAGGTCCAACTTCATACTTTTATTTGTAGATACTCAAATTTCCCCTCATCATTAGCTGAAAAAAGATGACCTTTTCCCATCAAATACGTGGAGATTTATTTCTGGGATCTCTATTCTATTCCAGGTCTATGTATCTATCCTTATGCCAATACCACACTTTTTTGATTGTTGTATCTTTTTTTTTGAATCAGGAAGTGTGAGTCCTCTAACTTTGTCCTTTCTTTCCAAGATTGTTTTGGCTATTTATGTTTGTATACTATCTGTGTCATTTATGAAAGCTTATGTTAATGACACCCTCACCTTCACCTTCAGTCACTCCACCAGCCCTATTTTTGTGAAGAGATTTTTTGAGATAGGATCTTATAAACTATTTGCTGAGGTTGACTTCAAATCATAATCCTCCTGATCTCTGCCTCCTGAGTAGCTAGGATTACAGGTGTGAGCCACCAGTGCCTGGCCTTCTACAATTACATTTTAAGTCTGATCTGAGCTCTAGACTTGGAACTGTATACCTGACGCCACCATGCTTTTCAACAGTAGCATATTAAACAGTATTTTTAATCTCTTTTTAAAAATTTGCTTCACCTGGCTTCTACATCTTAATAAATCATACAACACATTTTCTTCTCTCTTCACCACTGCTTCTCCCTTCCTCTGATATTCAATCCTTCAGCAAGTCCTACTGGGGTGTCCTTCAAAACATTCCAACCTGACCATTTCCATCATTGCTACCCTAGTTCAAGTTATGGTCACCAAGTCTACCTCCACTCTAGCCACATTCTATTTTCTTCACAGAAATCAGGAAGTCTAAGGTAAATTCTGGAGTCTTACTTTTTATACGACTGTCCAAGTATTCTGTGACCACTTTAAACATTTGAAGTATTGCAATGATTAAAGATCCAAATGCAAGGGATCCTGTGTGATATCTAGGCAGACAAAATGAGAATAAAGGTTAAAATATCTTTACTATTAACTAACGGATTTTGACTTGAACATTTTTCACAGATGAAAGAGATCTATAGAAGAAAGACCTTTTTACACTCTTATTCAACAGTCTGCAGATAGTGTTTTAAATCATATGGGTCTGTCTTACACTTCATCTATCAATTTCATGTTCTATATTTCCTCTATTAGCTTTTGCTGTTATTCCACTATTTTCTTGTAAAATATGATGCTTGGATTGATCAATGGAGACATAGAGCTAATTTCATTCTTAATCTTTTATTTGATGTCCTCCTCTATCCCTTCCTATCAGCAATAACCAATAGGATTTAGAAAGGTATTGGTCTAGGTAAGGGGTTGTAAAACTGTGTCTGTGAAACCAGACAAGCCAATGAGCACCCACAAATATTGAATCATACTCTCAACTAACTTGTACTTTGCTACTTGAATTAATGCCAAAACTGAATTTCAACATACTGAGGGAAAGGGTACAGAGTTCAACATATTGCTTACCGTACTGCTCGTCCAAATGCCGTAAAAAGTGGATGTGGTGGGATGTCATCAGGTTTTTTCATGGCCCAGTAATAAGCAGCAAAGGCACCAGCAAGGGCACACTGGCCCAATGCAAGGATAAAGTTTACAAGCCAGAGAAAGACAAATAGATTGTACACGTGGAAGGTAACGATGTATTGATGGTACATACTCTTTCCACCATAGAAGGCAAAGTTACACAGAGCTCCAGGGCAAGCTTTGGCAACCTCAGTTGTATTAAAAATCTGCACCCAGAAAAAACAACAGAACATAACACTAAATGCCATTCTTTTCTCTCTTTTGTAGCCCTCAATTTCATATTCTATTTTTCCTCTACTAGGCTTTTGTTATTTTTCCTATATTTTCTATCAGATAGGTTTATAGAATTCTTTAATGAGCTCTGAAAAGTACCTCATTTTCAATCATACATACATTAATCATCACCAATAAATTTCACACTAATTAGTTTAGTTGACCATACCAATTTCTTGGATATATGATAGGATAAGCAAGCTCAGCAAATAATAATATGTTTCCTCTCCATTCTGCTCACTGTTTTCAACACTCTCTGCTAATCCACTTTCCCCTTGTGTACACAGTTTCCTCATGTCAGTGCCTAGGGTCTGTTGCAGAATGACCTCTACAACTGAAACATGAAATGTAGTGGAATTTTGAGGTAAGTGCAAAAGAGAGTTTCTTTTACTTACCTCTGGGTCACAGGTTTGATTTTCATGTATACATTGCCCCTCTGGGGCTATAACTTTGTAGATAGGTACTCCTGATGTAGCCAAGAAACTGAATGAACTCTATTAAGGATAAACTAGTTACTGGTAAATAAATTGAAAACAAACAGACAAGGAAAAAATACAGATAACTCTGAAGTCCATAATCTCTGAAAAGATTAACTTTGAAAAATCTTCTAACATTTTAATAATTCATCTATTCATCAGGCCTACATCAATGTAGCATGGGCCAGCTACAGTGAGTAGTCCCTACAATACAGTATAATATATGAGTTTTCTTAGGTTATTGCAAAGGCCAAACATCATAGGGAAGTCAAAATAAAACAAATCTATCACATGACCTCTTTGAGAGGAAATGAAATCAATACACTGAAATATTTTTAAGGCTTGGAAAAATAATCCAGTTATTTCTTTAGGATATTCCTCTTCTCCTAAGGATAGAAAATACTGGACACAAACTCCTAGCTCCTGAATAGCAATGTGGACTTGAAGTATAAGCAGTCAGTCATCAAAGGATACACTGCTGTCACAGCCCAGTAGCAAATGCAGATGGAGAGCAAAATGAAGGTTAGAAGTGGATAAAGTAATGTACTAGGGATATATCCAATGGCTCTGAAATAAAAGAAATAGTTGAAATTCAAAATGAAGGCTGAATCAGATCAGTATTTTCCCAATTAAAGTGTTGTTTGCTAGAACCAGAAGTAAACTTTAGACTGAATTAATTCTTGTAACTGCATATTACTAGAATTAATAACTATTAGTTCTTTTTTTACTGATCATTCTGATAAGTTCTTAGTTGTTTTCATTTCTATTTATTTTGTGAAAGTAAGTTGGGGCATTATTCCTATGTTGATGTTTAACTCCCACCAAAAGTGACCCAAATTATCTTGTCTTTGGTTATTTCTCTCCGGTCCATAAGGTTTTGATACATTATAATTATAATACATTATAATTTCTTTCTTTGCCTAGATTCTTGACTTCTAAATTTGGAGAAGACTCCAAAGACCATTGGTTAAGCTGTAGGAATCTCTTCCTAATTTACAAATACTTTCTGTACTACATTCAAACTGCATCCATTACCCTCTGGTGAAGACACTGAGTGAGAGGAACTGATTTTTGTACAGTTTATTTCACAGCTTATTCCATTCTCTCAGCAAAGTCTTAGGAAACTCTTCCAAATCTGCCTGTTTGTTACTTACCTCCACTAAAGTTTGCAGAAGAGATGATTATTTTATCACCTTTGCCCCATAGCAACCCTTCAAGTAGCTCTTTATCCTTTTTTTTTTTGTCTCCATGGTAATCATTTCTTTGACATTTCCTCATTGAACACGGTTTGTAAAGTTTTTACCATCTTAGTTATGCTTTTTCAACTTCTTTTAAATAGTTGTTTCAGTATATGACAGTGGATTAAACATAATACTGTTTGATTCAGCCAACCACTGAAAAATACTATGGAAATCTCACTACTCCAAATACATCGACAGTCTTAGATTCCTTCTTCATTTGTTACCTTCTTCATCTCACTATTTCAGCTATGCTGTTTTCTCCTATCTCCACACACTGATTTTAAATTAACTATTAGGTGTCCTTAAGTTTACTTTGTATTCTTATATCTATTTATTCTAGGCTTTATTTTTCCCCTGAACAAAGTAGCAACCTGTCACAATTGTATTGGCCCTTTAACACACACATACAAGGTTGTGACAAGTGGGACAACTTATAGTGAACTTCACAATAACATACTATTTAAGAAATAAACCCAGCAAATCAGTAGTTTTCAGTGGAGAATGATAGGGCATCAGTTATTGTGGGAAAAAGAGAGAGTTTAACAAGCAGCTTGTTAACTGGTTAAACCACTGGATTCAGGTGGCACTATTAGAATAATAATAATATGGCAATTTTGTTAAAATAGTCCTTAAAGGCAATTAAAAATAATTTGATTCTTGGTTCTTAACAACTTAGTTTCCATCATTCTCAGTAGAGAGCATGGCTTGTTGGCTTTATTGGAATGATTTACTTGTTTCTTTCATGTGTCATTTAAAAGTTCAGAGAACGTATTTTCCTCAAGTGACCTTTTGGAATAGTTTGGAAACTACAGGTGCTATTGCTTCCCAGCATGAACTCTATGAAAGATTTAGTGTTTGTTTTGTAACATTTAAAAATAAAAATAGTTCAGGCATTAGTGTTCCTGAACTGTGGGCTTTAGACACACAATGGGTAGTATACTGCTGCTAGAATCAATTGTTCTGTCTGCTAGAAAAACTTGTCACTTATACAGGAATGATAATAGCACATGATTGACTTTCTAGAATTATGGTGATTTAAAGTTCAGCAAATTATCTCAATCATTAATGTCAAGATATGACCCAGGTTGGATAGAATATGACCTGTAATGTAGCTAACTGTTATACAGAACTTGGTTACTTGCTTTCACATATATTACTGTCCTAAAATATACTTGCTTTCCAAAAATGTTAATGCAGAGACTAAACAGATGTTCTCCAACTTTTTGCCCTATTGATATCTGAGATTTGGGGATATTAAAGGACTTATTAGTGGTGACCATTGTAATAAGTGGCAGCATCTGAACTTCAAAAAGTCTGAACAGAAAAGGGTTTCCTTTAGCAAGCTCTTCTTCTTCTTTCTTCTTCTTCTTCTTCTTCTTCTTCTTCTTCTTCTTCTTCTTCTTCTTCTTCTTCTTCTTCTTCTTCTTCTTCTTCTTCTTCTTCTTCTTCTCCTCCTCCTCCTCCTCCTCCTCCTCCTCCTCCTCCTCCTCCTCCTCCTCCTCCTCCTCCTCCTCCTTCTTCTTCTTCTTCATCCCACCCCTCCTCCTCCTCCCCTTTTTCCTCCTCCTCCTTCTCCTCCTCTTTTTCCTCCTTCTCCTCCTTTTCCTCCTCCTCCTCCTCCTCCTCCTTCTTCTTCTTCTCTTGGTGCTGGGGTTTGAACTTGGGGCCTCATGCTTGGTAGTTAGCACCCAACCCAGACCCTCCCCAAAACAGTTTTTTTTTTGCTTTAGTTAATTTTTGGATAAGGCTTCACATTTTGCCTGGGACCAGACTCAGAAATGATTATCCTACCTATGCCTCCTACATAGCTGGGATTACAGATGTATACCATGCCTGGTTTATTTGTTGAGATGGGGCTGCCTTTGAATCACAATCTTCCTGATCTCCACCTCCCAGGTAGCTGGGATTACAGCCACTGTGCCAAGAATTCTTAAGGGGAATCTATGTGATGACAACTGACTGATTGATGTACATTGCCTGAGTTCTACATTACAGGCCTTACTTGCTCCCTTCCTTCAGCAAGACAATGGCGAGACAGATTCGTTTCCTGAGGAAGATCAGCATGAGGATGATGATCACTTCCAGAATGCAGAGTATTATCACTGTGAACAGGGAAAAAACCAGCTTGTGACACAAATCAGTACAGAACAACAAATTTTCTCTGCAAAGTTAGGACTGAGTGCCATGATTTTTTCTGGCCATTCTGACACCTCATAATTTAAGCAGTGCTGTCCAAAATGAAACTCACTTTCAATGCCTCCAAGAAATGCTAACAGTAAAACCTTTAGCTAGAGCTAGAGCAATCCTCTGGACAGACTTTATTTCATCCATGAAAACACTTCACAGCACTATAGGAACTGGAAGGAAGGGAGAGTGGTGCCAGGCAGCTCTGGTCTAGATGTTGCCAGTGCCAGTTCATCAAGTGAGAGGCTAATACAGAAGGAAATGAAAGCTGTCTGCCTCACAAACACTCTCAATGGTCCTTGCTGACTGATCCAGAAGGGCACTGGCTGCCACCCTTTTATTTTTGTGACTCTACATCCCCCCATAACCACAATTGATGGAATCAGAGCATAAACCAAACCAATCTGGCCAACAAAAATCTTAGAATCAAAACTAAGGGAATTGAGCTTTATAAACCACTTGAGCTGAACTTTATACAAAATTTAAACAACGAGGGGTGTCTAACACATCTTTATGTGAAGAAAGCAAAAGTATATGTAAGCAAAGAAAGCATTAAAAAGAGGGAATCTTGGATTCTTTTTGGCTTTTCTGGAAACAGGTGAACTTACAGCTACTTTTCTGCTTTTTTAAGTTTAACGAACCACTTCTGTTTTCTTGTAATAAACACATCCTTCTCTTCCTCCAGCCTATTCTAATTTTTTCTCATAAGGTAGTTGAATTTGTGTTTTGCTTTATTTCCTTTGCCGTGAAGCCATGTAGTCTTAATTATTACATATCTCAATTGTAAGGCAACTTTTAATTTAGAAACACCTTTTTAGGAAAATAGCCCTTGATTAAATGTCTATTCAATAATTTTAAGAGGTAGTCCGATTTCAGAAACCTTACAACATAGAAAAGTAAGGCTCTTTCAAAATCAAGAAAATATGGTACTACTAAAAATAGGCCTCCAAAGTATAAGTTCATGGAAACTTAAAATCTCACCCATAAAAGAATTCCTTCTAAAACCTCCTTGCTAGATAGTTATTCTGCTCATGCCTGGACACTGGCAGTGCTCATTATATCACCTATTGCCACACTACTAAGATCTGGTATTATATCACACATCAATTTCTATCTCCAAGTAGGAAATCTGTTAACCCAAAGGCGTAGGAGGAACTTCTTAATCATTTTGCCTGTACATCCTCTTTCAGTTAAGTTGTATCTTTATGTTTTATGCACAATTTATTCTCTTAAGGCACTAATTTGAGTCCAAAATGTGGAATATGGTTCTATTAAACTAAAGTTATCTTTGAACAAACCCAAGAAAATGAAATACGTGGGAATCACTATGTATTCTGAAATTGTATTGTTAAAGAATATTGTATATTAAATTTGCACCTTTACCAAATAAAATATCAAAATAGTTATGTTAGGAAAACTTAAATGTCTTTTAATTTTGTATGTTATATTTTCTTCTTGCATTTAAATAATAGTATATAACAGAAATACACTTCATATCCTATAGATCAGACGGAATAACTCTATAACTTTCCAGAGCAGAAGACTAGGATCTGGGGGCTGAGTTGTACCCAAGGTCATGAAGTTAATTAATTGTACACACAGGAATAAATAATTTTCTAACACAATCTAAGACTATACAATTATCATTTTTGTGATACTAAAATTTGAACTAAGGGCCTTAAACTTGCTAGGCAAGTGCTTTACCACTTAATCCACACACCCAACCCCTTTTGCTTTAGTTATTTTTCAGATAGAGTCTCACATATTTTTGCCCAGCCAGCTTGGACCGCAATCCACCTTGCACTTCCCATTTAGCTAGGATTACAGGTATGAATCACCATGCATTCGTTTTTTTGTTGAGGTAGGATCTTGGTAACTTTTTGCCTGGGCTAGCCACAACCTATGATCCTCCTGATCTCTGCCTCCTGAAAACAGCAGATTTTTTATTTATAACTCTGCTTATTTTTAATGATTCTCTCAATGAGTATAATTTCACATGTGTGCCCTTGTCTCTTGTATCTAGAATTTTGTCCTAGCACAGATCAATGAATCAATTAATGTCTAACAAATAGGTTATAAAACTTGAGGTTCATTTGAGAAGGAATTGGTATTGCTACACCTTAAAATTTTTTTTAAAAGCTCTATATGTTTTCCTAAAAACACATCTCTGAATTTTTCCAATGGCAGATCCTGATACTCTCAACAACTTTTTTGTGGATGGGTCTTAAGAGACAGCAGGTTACACAAGGGCTAAAATTGGTCTCTAGAAAAAATAGGTCCTCTGGAAAGGATTGCCAAAAGTAAGTGGCTTGCTGAGGATCTGTTCAGTCTTTCAAATTCAGGAAAAGTAGTGAGGGTGCAGTTCTCAAGATGCTACATTTTTGTAGTCAAAAAGAAAAGCTGCAAATGAAGAAGTTCTTCAGCAACATATTTGAAAACTACTATAAGTGAAGGAACCCAGTCTTCATGAGAGCTGAAAATGAGAAGTCAGTAAGACCTTGGCATGTTGATCAAGCCTTACCCAAGGAAAAGTGAAAAACTGAATTTGACAACAAAGGAATGTGGTGAGGACTTCGGTGCTACAGAGCTAGGTCATCAAGTTGGTACCTGAAGAAAACACCTCCCAAGACTCTTCTCTTAAAAAGCTTCTCACTGTCATAGCAATAAAAACAGCATGGTACTGGCACAAAAACAGATGTGAAGACCAGTGGAACAGAATAGAGGACCCAGATATGAATCCATGCAGTTACACTCACCTGATTTTCGACAAAGCTGCCAAAAACATAACGATGGAGAAAAGGCAGCCTCTTCAACAAATGCTGCTGGGAAAACTGGACATCTGCCTGCAGAAAACTGAAACTAGACCCATGTTTGTTTCCCTGTACAAATATCAACTCAAAGTGGATTAAGGACCTTAATATAAGACCTGAAACTTTGAAGCTAGTGCAGGAAAGAGCAGGGAATACACTGAAATTAATAGGTGTAGGCAAGGACTTCCTCAATAGAATTCAAATGGCTCAGCAAATAAGAGAAAGGATTGACAAATGGGACTACGTGAAATTAAAACATTTCTGTACAACAAAAGAATGGTCTCTAAATTGAAGAGGCTGCCCAAAAAATGTGAGAAAATCTTTGCCAGCTATGCATCTGACAAGGGATTGATAATCAGAATATATAGGGAGCTGAAAAACTAAACTCCCAAAAATTCAATGAGTCAGTGAAGAAATGGGCAAAAGAAGTGAGTAGAGCTTTGTCAAAGGAAGAAGTCCAAATGGCTAAAACACACATGAAGAAATGTTCAACATCCCTGGCCATAAGGGAAAAGCAAATCAAAATGAACTTAAGATTCTACCTCATGGGGGAAGTTGCAGGGAACGGGTGTAGGAGGGTGAATATTGTGAAACACTGTGTACATATATATGTATGTATTGAAACTATTCCAGAAATAGGGGGAGAGCGGTGGAGGGGGTGAATTCAAGTATGATATATTTGATACATTGTAAGAATGTTTGTAAATGCTACAATGTACCCCCACCCAGCACAACAACCAAAAAATGATTCTACCTCACTCCTGTTAGAATGGCTACCATTAAGAACACAAACAACAACAAATGTTGGCGAGGATGTGGGGAAAAAGGAATCTTCATACACTGCTGGTGGGAATATAAATTAGTACAACCACTATGGAAATTAGTATGGAGGCTCCTCAAGAACTAAAAATAGAACTACCATACAATCCAGCAATTCCACGCTTAGGGATATACCTGAAGGAATGTGAGTCAGGTTAAAACAAAGGCACCTGCACACCCATGTTTATTACAGCACTATTCACAACAGCTAAGCTATGGAAACAGCCAAGATGTCCCACTACTGATGAATGGAGTAAGAAAATGTGGTATTTATATGCAATGGAATTTTATTCATTCACAAAGAAGATTGAAATTTTGTCATTTGCAGGTAAATGGATGGAACTGGAGAAGATCATCTTAAGTGAAGTTAGCCAGGTTCAGAAAGCCAAAAGCTGCTTATTTTCTCTCATATAGACCTAAAACAAATATAGCAATATTATGAAAAACAGGTCATGCTAAAAGTGTGGGGGGGTCACATACGAGAGGGAAAGGGTAAAAGAAGGCAGTTAAGAAGGTGAATATAGTTGATGCACTCTTTATACAAGAATGAATATAGAATTTTAATATTGTTGAAACTACCATAAGGAAGGAACTAAGGGAGAAAGAAGAAAATAAAGGAGATGAGCCAAATCAGGTTATAATACATATATATGGAAATGTCATAAGGAAACTCCCTGGGTAGCTATCTTTCACAAGCAAAAAAATGTCTTTTTTTTTTTTAATTTATTTTAGAAAACCAGAGAACAGAAGGGTGAAACAGGCCCATGCCTGTGTGTGTGTGGGGGGTGGGGGGTGGTACCAATGCAAGCAGAGAAGTGGGGAAAGGGTGAATATGGTACAAATACTATGTACACATGTATGTAAATGGAAAAATGATACCTGTTAAAACTATTCCAGGAAAGGGGGAAGGGGAGATAAACGAGAAAGGTGGAGGGGTGAATTCAAGTATGATGTATTTGGTAAATTGTTAGAATCTCTGTAAATGCCACCATGTACCCCTAACCCACCCCTACCCCCCAAAAAACCCTTGTCAATGAAATCTTGCTCCCCTTTTACTTTGATCCCAGGAAAATAAGCGTAAGATGGGACATATTTGCATTCTGGTCACAGGGAGAGAATACTAATAGTTTAAAAAAGGAAAATGGTGCTCTGGTGATAATGCAAACTTGCCCTTGGATCTTGAGTGAAGAGGCAAAATCAAAAGTTTTATATTTACAGGAATAGAACCATGGCCAGAGTCATGATGTACCGTAAGACATCACCCTCTTCTGAGCTTTCTTCTAAAATGGAAGGAGTAATATGAACAATGGGAAGATGAATTTTATAAAGCAGCATGTAAGTAGAGATTATTAAAATCTTTATTAAAGAACATGAATCTTTGTAAAGTGCAAGGAATATTATAGTAAAACCATTCTAGAGGTATATAAGATTAAAGTCATCTTTAAAATCATTTTGCTTTAAAATTCTGTTAATTCCACCCCTAACTAATTCAATAATTTACATAAACACTCAAAATAAGTAAATTTATTTTTACTTATGTCTTATAATTCCTATAATAGTTTAAAGTCTTGCAATGAAAGAAATTCTAATTTCTTATTTTCCTTTTTTAAAACAAGTTTGAAAAATCAAGCATTTATTTCTTTGTAGATATCTGAGATCCTTGTGATATAATATTTTCTTAGGTTACACAATAATTTCTTCTCAATGTCTACACAAGTAGACATTTATTTGTGATTACATTATTGATAAATGAATTTAACAGATTGCATCAACTCCAGATTTTTCATATACAAAAAATACTTTCTCATTATTACAATTTTAACAAAATTAGTTTTTAAAATCTACTCACTCATTGTGAACCATGTTTGTTTCAATTGGAAGTACATGCTTATATTAGTCTGAATACCAATGTCATAGATAGTTAATGCAGAATTTGGGTGTTCCTGAAGATTGTAGTATTCACGGTAACAGTACCATATTCCTTGAAAAGAAAAAAAAAGAGTAATATAAAATGTTATTTTTCTGAAATAAAAGTTATATATCTATCACACATATCTACATGAAACTGATCAGAATTTCATTTCTGCAAAGGTAAGGTTCACATTTGCATAGTAAGTATTTTATTTGGATCTAGTAATCTCAATGTGCCACTGAATTTGATATATAAATGCTTTCAGTATTTATCTGGATGACTGTGACATCTGGCTTTAAGTGTGCTTTTGACTAATAACAACCTTAAATGTCTTCTGACAGGGGCTGGTTAAATAAATTATGGTATATTTGCTCAGTAAAAAAATATGCTAAAATCTCCCTCATGGGAGATTTATACTCAGTACAAATTGATTATTTATTGGCTTATTTTTCTTTCTAGCTCTATTAATTTTGAGGCTACTTTAATTGATGCACATGAGTTCAAAATTGTTTAAGTGAATTGAATGTTTTCTATCCCTAATAATACTTTGCATTTTAAAATCTGTTTTTCTGATATTATTATGGCTTTTACAGCTTTCTTTTGTTTAATGAATGCTAGTATTTTTTGTCAATTCTTTCAGTTTCAAATGTTGTACTTCCTTATGTGTTGTGTGACTTTCATAAATAACATATAGCTCCAATTCGTACATGTATATTTTGATATGACCTGATAATTTCTGCATTCTAATCAGTGAGTGTAATACGTCTGTCTTAATGATTCACATAGCTATATGTCTATCTTCTTTTGCTTTTCCTGTTCGACTTTGCATCCACAGTTTTTTTCTAATTCTTTTCTTTTAAAAAAATCAGTTTCTGTTAACTTATATTTCATTTTTTTTCACTTCTAGTTTGGTACTACCTACTCTATTTTTATAATTATCCTTCAAATTTTACTACTATAGACCACTGTAATAGCCTCCTCACCAGTCTTTGCTTCTACTCTGGCCTCAATATAGTCTATTCTTAGCACAGAAACCAAAATAATCATCACAATCACATTTCTCCTCTGCTTAAAACCCTTCAATGCTTCCACATTTCACTCAGAGAAAAAGCCAAGGCCTCACAATAACCTGTAAGGCCCTGGCCCTCCTTACGTTCTATTACCTCATACTCTCCTATTTTCTCCTTCTCTGAGGATACTGAGCCTCTGAGCCATTTCTTCAACACACTCGTTCCTTAGGACTTTTGCTCTACCCACTGTCTGGAAATTCCTCATCTCCACTGGCAAATTCCATTGCTTCCTCATGTGTTTTCTCAGAACCCTTCTTAAAAAGACTGAGACCCCAGGGCTCAGTGGTAGAGCTACCTTCAGTGATACCAGGCTCAGATTCCTTCCTTAGCACTGAAAAAAAAATTCTACTAATACTACATTTTTTACTTCTCACCCCATATGGGACTCTCAACCTCCCTTAACCTGCTCAACTTTATTATCTTCTATAGCAATTATCAACTTCTAATATATAATTTACTCTGCCTTTAAGCAGCAAGACAGTAAGAATCTTTGTTTATTTTGAAAAGTTCTGTTTGGTTCATTTTATGTCTAAATGAGCATTTTTATTGATTTATTATTTTTGTGATTCTATCTAATTCTTTAAACATTTTATGTATGGTTAGTTCATGTTCCATATATATTATTGCCCACAGCTGAATTTATTGGACACCTCAACCTGATGTTTATGGTTCCTGTTGATACCACCCATGTCTGCTTCCTTGCATGTTGGTAATCTCATACTTTGTGGATCTTAATCTGTGGAAGCCTGGTGACCTAAATTGGGGTTACTTTTATCTAGAGGAGCTTTATATTTGTTTCTGTTGTCAGCCAAAGGGTACTGCCAAACGAGTCATTTTAGACATTTTCCAGGATCCCAAGCAGATTCCAACAGGCTCAGGTGAGACCCTGGCCTGGTTCTGACTCAGTCTAAGCCTCCTGATCCCCGCACTGGTATTTTCTATCCAGCATTTCACATGTGCTTCCTGTCAGTTCTTTAGTCCTCCACTTTGATTTTAGCTTGTGGGTTTACTTTATTTCCCATGAGCTCCATGCTACAGTTTGGATGTTGAATATGTTCCCCTAAGTTCCATGTGTTGAGGGTGGCGTCCTTAGGATGGTGCTAATGGGATGGGGTAAAACTTCAGGAGGTAGGGCCTAGTGGGAGGTTCTCACTCCCACTCAATCAAGGGGGTTGTGAGGCCTTAGCCTCTTCTTTCTCCCTTGCTGTATGGCTCATGATGTGAGCAATTTGCTTTTCTGTGCACACCTGCCATGATGTGCTGCCATATTGGAGGACTGGAGTAAATGCTCCTCAACTCCCGATCTCACACGGGAAACTCCCCAAGCATGAGACAAAAGAAATCTTTTCTATTATAAGTTAATTATCTCAAATATTTTGTTATAATAATCTGAAACTGAGTAATATACTCATCAAAACCATATATGAAATAAAAATATCACACAATATAATTTTTATTTCTTTGTAGCAAGAGGGCCCCTCAGACTACTGAGTTCTTTCAAATGGGAGTTGCGAAAGTCTAGACTGTACTTTCCAATGCCTTTTTCTTTTTTCTTTTGCCTACTGTAAGTGATCCCTGGGCCTCAGGTGCTCTTTCCTTAATCATATTGCTGCATAGCAACAATAACAATAGATACTCTACGTGTGCATTTGCTATATGCTCACAGATTTCTAAGTATTTTAGACACATTATTGTGTCTAATGCTCACAGTACCTGCTATCTAATAGAAGAATTAGAGGGACTACTAGTAAGGATCACATAGTTAAAATGTTCACATGTGGGATTGTTCCTTTTTCAAACTCCAGATTCACATTCATTTTCACAGAGTTCTGCGCCTCTTCCATGGAACTCTTCTTCTGCTCAATGAGAATTGCTTCCCTCCTATCCACAAAGGTCTGGGTTTTTTCTGCTCTTGAGGGCACATCCATGTTATTTTATGCCCTAGTAAATGGGCTGCTGTCAATAGGAAATGGTTGGCTTCCCATGATATGTAGAAAATCAGATATTCAAGACAGTAGCAGAGGTCAGTTATATTCAGTTTTATTTAGTTACAGTTCCTGACTTAATTTGACATTTCCTCACCACAAATAGCTTCAAGCTTAATTGCTACATGATTAATTTCTGGGTTAGCAGTACCTAGGGAGGCAATGGGGAACTGAAATTGATTATTTTATCTGTACTTTTCATATACTGACCATCTTTCTCCCTTTTCCATTGTCAAAGTTGCAACATAGCCAACCACAGATTCCTTTTACTGCTTAAGACAAGTCCCTGAAGTTAACAGCAGACTTTATTTCCCTTTCCTTCTTGTGATGATTAAAGAAAGACTGAATCACTTGCTTAGACTCTCCAGTGGCAAAGGGCCAGGGTTATTTAGAGCTCCAAGTAGGAACACAAAATTAAGACTTTTAAACAAAAAGCTTTCTGTGAAGTTTTTGAATAGGAGACAGCAGTTCTTGTGTTCTTCCACCAGGCTGTAACACACTGACACACTTCTAATCTGTTAATACGGCTATTCTCAGTAGGAATACCATGTAGGATCCATAAGCAGTTATAGCCGGGGCAGGTGTAGAATACCCAAGGAGATCTGAAGTATTTACTAGGAACTCCTTGAAGACAATCAGGAGGATAATAACAACAATTACCCAACAAGTGATAATCATTTACTGCATCCTATGCACTCTTCTAATAGTTGCACACTCACTGTCCTCTTTAATTCTTCCTATTTTCTCAGATGGAGGTACCTTTATTGTGCTGATGTTATAGAAAAAGAAGCTGGTCCTCAAATCATTAATAAACTTTATCATAGTTATCCAGTCTATAATATGGACCTAGGTTACAGCCCAGCTAATTTCCAGTTCCAACTGCATTCTTACCCTAATACATGTAAAGCTCTTCTTTGAAGCACAGAAAGAGGAGATTGTTATGAAACTGTTTTGTCAATCCAAATTGTGTTGTGGAGGAAACAACACAACAATCTCAACACTCCTATGCTGGCCCATACTCTTTTTAGGGGACTGAAAGAAAGCTGCCATAAGTGGTGTGTCATCCCATAGATACTTAATTAATGCTCACATTGTACCTGACCTATACAGCTCTGGGGGCATTAAGTTTGTGGCTAGATTCAACCTTGAAATAAAGTAACTCTCTATCCAGTGAATGTAATTCAGAGTACTTGCCTCTAGAGGGTGATACCTCATTATGAAGCACCAGTTATTAAAAGTACTATCTAAATTGAAAGAGAAAAATAGATCACACTACTTGCACACTTGGTCTCTAATCAGACAGAAAAGTTAAAAGCAATAAAAGAAATTGTCTGAAATGTTTTTCATTAATCTAGAAGGATTCTTTTTACCTCCTCCTTTATACTCATGAAGCATAAGACCATTTTAATAGCACTTCTTTTCAAGACAATGAAGAAAAAAGTTATAGAGACAATACATGCAAAATTAAAAATAATTTTTATAAATTTAACAATTTGACAGGAAAATAATTAAATTCAAGGCAAGTAGATGCTTCCTTGTAATTGATAATGGCAAATTAAAATAAAGATTATTCTGATATTCAGCAATTTTAAGAAGTATGATACCTACCATAGGCTATAATTCCAAGCACACCAAACATGAAGATCCAGAAGAGGATTCCAGCTGTGAACCTCAGTAGTATCAAAAATAACCAACTAAGGATCATGGCAATAGTCAGGCCACTAGAGGGCAAAACCCACAAGAAACACAGAAGTTAAGTATGACAAGCATAAACATCATAACAATAGCAAGACTTCCTTATATTCAAAATAATTTTGAGATTATTTATTTTACCTGATCATAGAAGCATACAATGCTTAATAGTATAAACAATGGTTTTCATTAAGACTTTAAGAAGAAAGAGCAGGGTCCTCAGGAACTTTATATATAAGACATTATTGTGTGCCTAGATAAACATAAGTAGCATATCAATCATTGTTCAAAAGAAAAATACAATTACTCCAGTCTACAATTTTGAACTACCTGCCACAGTTGTTATATCTTATTTTTTTCTCCACACCTTCCTACTAGGTGATAAATTATAACATATATCTATGATAAATTTGTGCTGTTCTCTCTGTCTGATGACTAATGGAAATTTTCTACAGCATGGTTGTCTAGAAGTACAGGGAGCAGACTCAAGGCAGGAGGGTAAGAAAAATAACTGGCCACACAGTTCTTGGCTGATTTTGTAGTCATTACTACTATGGTTTAATTATTTTGAGTAGTCTGTTATGCCTAACATCACCAGACATATATTTCAGATTCCTAGTGATCTGTGGCCCTTTATTTGGAGCCATAACAAAGTTCTGTGTCTCCTGGGCCATGTGACTTTATTAAGCAATCAACAGCATGACTATTTTCTGTATGTTTTAATTTCTTGCTAGAATTTGAGCTACTAGAGGAACTCCTCTGCCCTAACCCCTGCCAACACCCTCAATATGTCCAGGTTAAGGTCACAATGGAGTCTTCAGATACAATTTCTTCAAAGAGAATGCAATAAGATTGGAAACTTGACTGACTCTTCTATAAGAACTGACATCTACAAGTTTCCAGTCATAGCAACAGACAAAGCCTGGTGTATTTATTGAATTTATGGTCTCAAGTGCGATCTTTAAAAACAATTCAATAATTACTGTCATTGGATAGATGATAGCAAAGTATCAAAGTGTCATCTCAGGTCAAAGTCTTATAGTCTAAGTTTTTAACTTAAAAAGCCATTCCATCTTAAAATTACAGATATTTTAATGCTTAACAGTATAATATGGTTGAAGGATGCTTCTATAGCATAGTACAAGAGGAATGTTTAAAAGTTTGAAGTAGGACTGGCTGCTGGTGGCTCGTGCCTATAATCCTAGCTACTTGGGAAGATGAGATTAGGAGGATTGTGGTTCCAGACAAGCCTGAGCAAAAATTCACAAGACCCCTTCTCAACCAATAGCTGGGCACAGTGGCATGCACCTGTCATCACAGCCTACATGGAAGGCTGAGATCAAGAGGATCATGGTTCCAAGGCAGTCTAGATCAAAAAGTCTCTGAGACCCCCATCTCAACAGGACAAAACTGGGCATGGTTCCACACACCTGTCATCCCAGCTTTGGCAGGAATCATAAAACAGAATTGTGGTCCAGCCCAACCTGGCAAAAACCAAGACACTATCTCCAAAATAACCAGAGCAAAAAGGACTGGAGGAATGGCTCAAGTGCAAGCACAATGCTCCAACTTAAAAAAAAAAATTGGCGTGGGGAAAGAAAGCTGTTTGTGTTTGAAATTATTTCACAAAAGTTCTAACTTTCAAGTATAGACCACATCTCTGCTATGAAGATATATTCTAACACATTAAAAATAATTATTGGAATTGTTGAAGACTAAGCCTTAAAATAAGCAAAATCTCATAAAATGATCTCATTTTGTGTATTGTGTATTTCACACACAATACAATTTCAACCCCATTAAGTTCCATTCAATTAAATACATGAAACCTATCTTAATTTTCCCTGGTAATTTTATAACTGTTCCTTAATCCCATATTTTTTTTTTGTGTGTGTATCTATGATGTTCCAAAAACTATGCCAAGAGTTAGGAAAAATAAAACAAGAGTGATGCATTGCTATCACCATAAAGAATTGACAGTTTATAAGAGGAAAAGAGCCATGTAAATAAAGAATAGTAGGTGCTATATAGAATATCCACAGATTTGTGTATGCAGAAGCATGTATACACACACATAACTGGTGCAAGGAAAACAGGAAGCAATAATTTATTTGGGGAAGAGAAGTGGTACTAAACTCATTTTAAAAGAGGAATAGAGTTGCCTAAGACTCAGAGAAGGATACACCAGGACACGGAACAGAATTTGCAACAACACAGGGTTTGATGGTCTTAACAATGGGCACATTATTTGATACCTTAAGAACATGTAAGTTAATAAAAAACACAGAGATGAATTTGAAAACTAAGTTAGAAGAGGTTGTAAAGGGCCTTGGAAGTATCTAATTTTTTTTAACTTTATTCTTTGGTCACTAGAGACTCAAAGAAGCTTCTAAACTCTAGAAAGTGACATGAGATCCAGATGGTCAATGACAGTCATAGATATCTCAAACACATTTACCTACTTCAGTAGAGTGACTCCATTTACTTAACATTATAGGAATGCAAATCTATTCCTGAAAATTAAAAATCTGCTCTTCCGTATACCTTTTCAGTTTCCCATAACTACAAAGACCTTTAAGGATGATGATATCAATAATTATGGGGAAATGATCATTCCTATTCCTAAAAAATAGGAATGACCCTTTGGAGGCCGAGGGAGGGACAAAGAAATAAAAGACCCAGAGAAATAATATCATGTCTGTCCACTGCAACATGTGAGGAGTCGCAGGTGCCACAGATAGAGAAGTACTTCAGATACTGCTGCAGGGGGCTTGAAATGTATAAGTACTCTTATTAGTAATTTAATATATACAATTAAAATTTACATTCTTATAATTTTCTGCTAACACTGGACATATTTCCAAATGCCTTTGCCTAACACCTACCCCACCTAAAAAAAAATGGCACTAACTGAGATCTGAATCAACCTTTTACCCAACATAAGAACAAGGAATTTGAAGAAATGTTCTACAAAGATAAAATCAGAAGGGGACTGAAGAAACACTTATCTGTTTTCACTTACAAGAGAATCCAATACCAGGTCGTTGCATAGTCTTCAAAGACTTTCATTCCAATAGTCCTTGCATCAAGGATTTTATTGATGCCACTGAATTCAAAGAAGGAAATTTAATTATTTTCTAACTCACATTAAAAAGAAATGTTCTTATTATAAAAGAGATTTTTTTTCAAGCTGCTGTTAAAAGCATGGTTTAGAAGCCTTCTAGCAGTAGTGACTCTTTTCTGGCTACAACAATATATAAAATGTCACTTCAGTAAGTCTGAAAAAGCAGATAAGCTTGCAAAGATGGTTATAGCTGCACACACAGAGAACTTGGATTTCAGAAACAGTGAACAGATCATTCTCCAGTGTGTACAATATGGCCTCAATATTGCAGAAACCTCATTGCAATTAGTAAATGATAAGATCAGCTTTTAATTTACCAAATCCATAGAGTTGAGAATGTACATCCTTTAAATTCCCCTTCCTACTCCTCTGACAACCCTGTAGTAATAAGTTGTATGCTGGTGTGCATACCAAAAGTGCACAAATTATTGATGTCCAATTTGAAAGAATTATCACAGTGAACACTCTCATACAAATACACCACTGACAGACCTTCCCCAGGTGTTCCAATTGTAACACTTCCCTTAAAGGAACCACTATCCAGACTTTATAATAATAATTTTCTAAGATTAAAAAAATTAGCCCATATGCATGCATTACAAGGCAATTTAATTCAGTTGTGCTTTTTGAATTTTATAGGAATGGAATCTTTCTTGTATTATCATTTATGATTTCTTTCACACAACTTTACATTCCTGAAATTCACACACATTATTATTATATTCTAAATATGCAGGAGCTGTGCTATTCCACCTGTAATGCTAACGTCTTTTAAGAAAGAGAAATATTTTTTTAGAATATCTCTCGTTTTTATTTTTACTTTAACAAGTGAACTATGCAGTGTTACTCTATGATTATTTATGTCTGTGTACACCTGAATGTATGTGTGCATCCAGGGAGAGATATTTCTCAATAATGTAGAGTGCTATGTATGTACAGCCAAAAGAAATGGTAAATTTACTGCATTATAGCTAGCATATAAAATTTTGATATTGCACCAATGCATTTCCTTATATGACATTTCTATTCCTATTCACAATCAAAGTTTTAACCATTTAAAAAGCATCATGTTCTTTCTAAGTCATTCTGGATTCTTTCCATGCTATCCTTAATGAATATATACCAAATTCTTCAATCTAGAGTAACATGTGTATTTCATAATAACATATAATTCTTTTCCTACAAACCCTGAACTCCTCAGAGCTTAAATACTGGGCACAATAACAGAATGCAACAAAAACGAAAATAGAAATGTAAACAAACATACTCTGCAGCTTCCCTGAGTTCTAAAACATTTCTTGTATTTCCACTTCCATCTTCAAACAGGGTCTTATTTGCTACTGTTAAAGTGCCATTTTTGGTAGAGAAGTCAGGGAAACATCTCTGAAGAACTGTAAAAAGTAAATTAAAGTTACAGTAATCACTTTTCTACTCCTTCCATGATGTCTTCCTTTCTTAAGCTTCCTGTTATTTATAATCAAATTCTTGCTAGGTATAAAAATTGGTTGATACAGATAGCCTTTTGCCCTTTATTTAATGATTTATAGATTTTCCAATGCTCTTAGGACTGTTATAGGAAGCAAATATGATCACAATCTAAAACTAAATTCTATACCTGTTAACTCTTTTACACATGATATAGTCATCAAATTGCCAAAAATAAGAGGCATGGCATGACACAAATATGTATCACTCCTCGTGAACACACTTCAGTAGAAAAGCCACATTCACTTGTGTGACTGGATGAGTTTAGGATTGTTATTTAAAAAAAAAAAAAACTTAGATATTCCTTGAATGAGACCTTAGAAACTATAGATTAGTGAATAAATTCCTTATAAAATAAGATCAAACTCAAGCTTTTTGTTCATGAGTTCTTAATAACTTGCCTTCTTTACAGCCTTTAAACAGAATCCTTGTCAATTTATAAATATATTACCTTAAATTTTATTTATTTATTTAATTTTATCGCACTAGGGATTGAATTTAGGATCTCATGCCTGCTAAGCAAGTGCTCTACCACTTGAGTCCCCCCACCCACAGTCATAAAACCCAATTTTAAATGAAGAGGTAAGAGAAATCAGAAATGGGCAATTTTCATATTTTTCTTGTTTGCAGCATCATTGATTTTCACATGGAATTTGAAACTGAAAATATTAAAGCAGTTGAAATAAGGAAAGAAGAAACATGTCCTTATAAAACCTTTCCTGAGTTTTATGGTTCTCTTGCCCACCCACCTTCGGCTTCTGGATATCAGCACTTTTTGTTTGTTTGTTTGTTTGTTTTTGGTGGAACTGGTGTTTGAACTCAAGGCTCTGCAAAGCAAGTGCTCCACCACCTGAGCCACACCTCCAGACCCCCACCTCCAGCTTCTGTAGTTCTTTTATAATGGCTGATTCCTTCAGCATCACCCAGTTTTTCTTCTGCTTTTCCCTTCCTTTCAGTGGCAAACTTGATACTCTACCAGCTATTTCTGCTTGCTCTCAATCCAATCAGATTTCTGCCCCCTTCCATGGAAATTGTCCTCCCAGTGACCCCAATAACTTCATCCTATGCTAGAACTTGATGGTTGGCACACAATCGAGCTCTTTTCTGAGCCTCTGACATAGTAAATACCTCCTGCCTTTGTGAAACTCTTTCTTTGACTTGAATGAGATCAGATTCTCTCTTGTCCTCCTTTCCTTTTGAGCATTCTGTCCCTGTGTTCCCATCTAGACGGTCCCCTGACCTTGTTCCACATGTTATTTCTGGGCAATCTCATCCAAGCTGCTTCTATGACTTAATATGCACACTGTGTGTTTGAAAAGTAGAGAAAATATGAAAGAAGATACAAAACTATGTATGGTCCTGCCATCCATAGTGAACAGTATTAACATTTTGATAAATTTCCTTCCAGTCTTTCTTCAACAGTTGCTTCCCTTAGAATATCAAAATCATATGAATGTACAGGTTTTTTTCCACTTCTTTCATTCTCTTAATATTACTTATTTCCTCTATAAATTGTTTACTGAGTAAATTCTATTAGTTGCATAATATTCCCTTGAGTACTACACTTGATGCCTTATTAAGAAGAATGCAAGTTAGCCAGGTGTGCTGGTCCACACATGTAAGCTCAGCTCTCCAGGAGGTGGAGGCAGGAGACCATGAGATTATGAATTCCAAGACAGCCTGGGCAAAGTTAGTGAGAGATACTATCTTGAAAACAAAAGGGACACAGCCCAAGTGGTAGAGTGCCCCAGGTTCAATCCCAATACCATGAAAAGAGAAGAGTACAAGTTGATTGCAATTTTTATTTTAATATCTCTCTCATCAGACTGTGAGACACGATGCCTTACTAATTTTTGCAACCTCAATTCTATATTGAGTGATTTAACCAAACTATACTTATAAGGGCAGGAACTATGTCTTACAATTTTACACC
Source organism: Castor canadensis (assembly GCF_047511655.1). Classification (NCBI taxonomy): domain Eukaryota; kingdom Metazoa; phylum Chordata; class Mammalia; order Rodentia; family Castoridae; genus Castor; species Castor canadensis. The sequence goes on along the minus strand of NC_133392.1, from coordinate 100,081,748 downwards.
TACTAAATCTTTCATGGGACTGACAATTTATTTTCACCTTTTTCTATAAAAATTTTAACATTATTCTTGACTACTAACAGCTGTTGATGAGGGCTTTCAAGTTAGTGCTGTTGTTTGCAGGACCTATATCTTTGCTTCAGGATCTTTAATTATGCAGACAAGGGTGATGGGAACATTTAATCATGTATTTGGTGGCAGCTACTTCAATGTATTTGATTTTCTCCTTAAACTGACTGCTATTATCTTCCTTCTATTTAAAAAGAAATATATACTTATTGTGGAAAATGGAAAATATGAAAAAGAAGAGGGAAAATCCTACAGTTCTGTTACTCTCTAAATAAAGTTTTAATATTTTGGTATATTTCTTTCTGATCTTTTTCTTTGAATAGTTTTTCTGTTCATTTTAATTTCTACATGCTGGCCATTATAATATATTTATTGATTTGCATTTTATTTAACAATACAACATATACATATGTATATTATTATATTTATATTTAATAATTCTAAAATATTCATTTAACTAATGCATTATATTATTTAAATGTTCTTTTATTCTTTCATATTACAGTGATTCTTTTTTCCTTTTATCTGTCATTGTTTTTTGGGTTTTTTTGTTGTTGTTACTTTGAACACTATAATGGACCTCTTTAGGCAAAGTTTCTACAGTTAGGATTATATCCTTATGAAAGGAAAATGAGTGCTTGTATCATTTTTTTTCTAAACAGAGAAACTTTTTAAGTACAGTTTAAATTTTTAAAGAAAGAAAATATTGATTCATTACCAAGGCATATAAATATTTTACATGCCAACAGGCAATTCCAAACAAACTTTTTTGCTGAATCCAGGAGTGGGAGTGGGTGTGCATGATTGTATTTAAGTGATTGGCTTTTTAAAATCAATTTTCAGCCTTTTTCTTGTGTGCTTATGTAGCAAAACCCCAAATCTCCCAGAGCTCCATTTGGAATATCCCTGACTGACATCAGGAAATGGGCTTTACCTATTCTTTCCTCCTAATTAACTCTAGGACCTTGGGCCAGTCATAGCACCGTTCTTAGCCTCAGTTTATTAACTGTGAAATAAGGAAACTTGATTAACTATTGCTAGCTTCTGTGTTTCCAAGGAGAAATAATTACCACTTACAAGGTCTGCTTGGAAAAACTGCTGTTGGACAGTCACCATCTAGTAAAACTTCTGTGATAGACTAAAACAGAAGGAAAGAATGTTAACATTGCAAAGGCTATGTGATGACTATTTTCACTCTCAATATAAAAATTTTGTCCTTTAAAAATTTGCCTCCATAAATATCATTATTCCAAATCACTTCTCCCAATGCTAGCAGTTGTAAGATTATTGCACACAAATTCTTGTTTGACAAAACTCTTTTAAATGCTCTAATTGAGTCAACAGTAATAAAGCCAGATCCTCTGAAGCCAAAGGCTTATCTGTGAAGGTATCGCTCTTTGTCTTAAGTCTCTGGTCTTTCACTGTTTTAATGGAAAAATAGCATCTTTTCTAATGTTAACAGCCATTAATATTATTTAACATAATGAGGTTTTAGAAATCCCTTATAAATCTGAAACTTAAGTAGGGGTTTGATTTTTATATCTTAAATAAGTAGTTACTGGACTAGGTTGGAGTAAAATTCTTCTTGTTACTGAGTTGCCATGGGGTTTCATCCCCACATTAATGATATGGTGACTGTGGGTGACATTAAATCCTAGCTCTTAACAGCAAAAAATGAAACAAAACAAAAATCCATCCATGTGGAGAATTTGTTGGTGTCAGGAAACAGTTGAAGCTAATGTACCGGTTTTAACAGTCTTTCATAACAAGCCAAGTCTACACAGTGATACACTGTCATTCGTGTGTGTTTTTGTGAGTGCACATGTGCATTTGTGATTTAATGTCTTTAGTAATCACTTCCTAGATTTGCAAACTTGTCCAGTAACAAATGTCCATGTTATATTTGATACTGAAACACAAGTTAAATTTGTCATTAGCTGTAAGTTTACCACATACCTTTTCAGGCTCAGCAGTGGGCTTGCAAAATTGCCTATAGTACTCCCAGTAGCTTCTGTCTTTTCCGTACAAAAGTTGCATTTCCATATAGGTTAAAAATTTTTCTGGGCACCTAGAGACACAGATCTATGAAGAAAAGGAACATAATGATGGGAAAAGAATTGAGAGCAAACCAAGAAAGTATCTATTAGGTCAGACTTCTACATTAGCCTCCAGAATAAAGAGCAAAGTACTCTTTTATATATAAGGAACTTAAATGAATTTTCTAGTCATATTGTAAAAAATTAAATACTCTACAGAATTACCAGTCCCTATTCCCTGCCCTCTGACATTAATGTTGTGTTAAGACAAGAAGATATTATATAGTGATATACTTATTAATAAAAAAGCAGTAATATTAAACTGTGTCAGCTGCAGTCAACTATCCACATCTCTCCATCAATTCAGTTCCTCTTGTGAAATCCTCCCCAGTCCTGACTCGCTCCATCTTCCTTCTGTAATTGTTATTGTCTGAACCCTATTGGCAGTTAGGCAAAACACTGCTATTGAGCTGAGAGTTCTTTTCCATGTTTAGGGTCATGTTTCTACTATACACAGGACATTGAGTGTTGACCTCACAGCTAAATTAGTAGGACATTAAATGAGTTCCTCAAATCTCACAGTTAATACTGTCTTAAGCACAGTAGGTATCCAATGTCTTCTAGAAGTTTGACAAAGTAAACACCCAGTTTCCACATTCACTCCTCAATATGTATTTTCTCGAATTGTCTCATTACACACACACACACACACACACACACACACAAACACACACTCACGCATACACACCCGTCAAGAGAAAATATTAAAGGTCTACAAGCTTCTATCTAAAAAGCTAAATAACAATATGGGGATATTCACAAGATCCAACGTGCCCTATTTGTTTTGGAAGACGGTTAAGTTTATCAACAGTGCAAATGTCAAAAGTTCATTCTGACTGGAGCTAAGTTGAATAAATCATTAACCTATAAGGACATATCTGACATATCTGACATAAGGACATATCTTCTATTTACTTGAAGATATTGAAAGACAAGTGAACCAGGCCCCCTGTTGGACATATTTCAGTGGATTTATAAAAGTGAGTAACAAAAGTTTTCATAGGTTTCATATGATAATAGGAACTGTTTTTGGAACCATGACAATGTCTATACTTACACACACACACACACACACACACACACACATACACACACGATGTACACACACATATGAAAATGCAACATAGATTGGTTAAAAAGTGGTTTGTTAAAGAGAACCACATCAAATCTCACTCCAGACATAAATGAGCTATTAAAAAAACAATGTAAAAACTGCTCTTTGCTCTTTTCCTCTATCAGACCAATTTGTTCACTTCAAATAGGGTGCTGATTAGTAGCAATCAACATATCATTAGCCACAAATGAAGGTCACATTGAGGTTGTGTATCCTAATTGATCACAGTTTGTCCTTCAAGTGTTTGTGACACATGTCTGGACCATGATGGCAGTTAACAAAAACATAATGCATAAAAATAGGACTCAGATCAGTAGATACACCATTGCCTGCAGACTAAATGCAAGGCTGTATTATTGGCAGCTGAAATATATCAGCTGACTCAATTCTGATTCTCTGTGTACCACCAGGGGCACTTTGAATTTAGTTCTTATATTCAATTCAGATAGGTTTAACATTCTAATATAAATTAGGATTGGTGGCTAGGAGAGAGTGAATTATATTGAGGATTAAAACACTATATTTGTTATGAAGAAATGAAGAGCTAGTAAGTCACCCATGTAACATAACAAATAAACATAATGTGCAAGATGTCTTAAACATTTTATTATACGAACAATAGACTTGAATAGACAGTGGAAAAATTCCTTAACTAAGACTAAGAAGATAGTCAAGCACTCATTTATTAATTCATGTATTCTATAAATATTTACTGACTGCCTACCTAAGCCTGTTCTAGGCACTGGGAGCACAATAGTGAACAAAGCAGATAAAAAATCTTTACCCTCAAGCTGTTTCTCTTCTAGTAGGGGGACAGATAACAAATAGAAATGTTTATCATAGGATAGTAATAAATGCTCTGGTGGGGGAACGGCTGAAGATTAGAAAGGAGGTTAGAGAGAGGGGTGACTGGGTGAGATTCCAATTTTAAGTAGAGCAGTCACACTAAGGAGATAACCTTTGCAGAAAGACTGGAAGATTGATGATCAAACCACGCAGACATCTGGAGGAGGAGTACTCTAGGCAATGGGAAGAACAAAATCGCAGGGTCAGAGGCAGGGGCTGTTGCATCCTTTGAAGAATAGCAGATGGTCAGTATGACATAAGCATGACTTGAAATTAGGTCCTGAATTTAAAAGAGTGCTGTGTATTTTTCCTAGAACACCTAGCTAGCTGGCTTCAGACATGGACTAGGCAGAGAGCTATATTCAACCAGGGGTGATGTTTTGCCAGGAAAGTACACCTAAGCAAGAAAGGACAAAGGAAATGAAGGTGTATATAAGGGTATGATTTTATATTCTAAATTATGGAATCTCATTTCAGATACTACTTACCGTAGTGGAAAGCTGACTAACACTCCAATCTGTCTTTCATAATTCTTTCCAATATAGCTACTACTTGTACCTTACCACATAACCACCTTCCATGCCAAATTCTCCTTTAAAGGGCATGGAAGGGTACATACTCCTGGTATTCCACTGAAGGATTAGATAGACCTTCAAATATAACACTGCTTTAGACTCAATTTTCTAGTCCAGTTAATGGTATTTCCATTCTTTCCAAGACTGCATTGTATTGATTAAGCATGTTTTAGGAACAGGAGAGAAAAGGGCTAGATTATCTGTGAAAATTAGTTATACACAATTTAGTAGATCAAACTGCATTTCAAGGAGTGTTATTTTCTGTACCTGTATGAAATCTCTTCAGGTTTCTTCGTATTTAATTAGAAATACTAATTCTAATACAAATCATTTGCACATTTATATCCTAATCTAACAAAAGACATCATTATTCTGTCATCATTAAATGAAACACTGAGCGCAAAAAAAAATAAAATAAATTATGGAATCTAAGTCAGGTAAAGAAGGCGATCAAAGCATGAGGTTACTGAAGGACACTTTGAAGTGGTAAGGATCAGTGATTTGTAGGTTCTAGTGAGGTAAAAGAATCGCTGGAGTTAGAATGTTTGAGATTGAAATGATTAGACCATGGGATTGGAATTGAGATTACAAAGGGTAGTAATTTTTGGTACTGACAAGGTCAAGAATTTGAACTTTAAAGTAGATAGAGGTGGTCACAGAAGTAAGATGCCAAAATCCCCAGCGGGCTTTAGTCTCAGCAGAAATAAAATTTCAAAAAATCTTTCAGGGAACCGAAAGGGATTTGGAGAGTAGCCCACTGATCATGAACACCTGCCTTGTACTGTTATATGGTCAAAAAATAAACAGTACTGTATTAAATTACTGAAAAACTGGAGTTTATTAATTATAGTAGTTATTGATCTTGAGCAGTGTACATCTACTTTTGGGGGGCAGTAATTTATATAGAAAAGGAGATCATTATATAAGATAATGGTTGAGGTCCTTTAGTGATTATAAAATTATTCATCTCTACTGAGTTTTGATAGTCTATGAACAAATAAGAGGTCATACTTATGTCTTCCCACTGTACATACACAGAACTCAGAATTTCCAAATTCTTTCATTCAAGGATGCCAGAAATTTTTAATACCACCAGCAAGGCGTCTTTTTCCTTACCTGTGTGGTAGGACACTGTAGGTTTATCATCACGGTAGGACTGGCACATCTCAACACATTAAAGTAAAACAAAATGCTCTTGTTTCTGTTAAAAAGATAACATAAAATAATCTTTTTAGTGAACAGGAAAATTTTCTCCAACATGTCAGTCAGACCCCAACACTTTTTAGTGTATAACCTTTATAAATTGGCTTCATTTTCTCTAGATGGCTGCAATACATTCATTCCTCAAGTCCCCTTTAAGCTGTGTATCTTTTTTTGGAATTGTAAAAGTTTGAAAGAATCATACTGCCTATCAGCAAGGGACTGGATAAAGACAAAATTGTGCATTCATGAAATCGAAGATTATGCTACTATTGAAAACATGTTTAAAGGATGGAGACATTTATATACATTATTTTAGGAAGCAGTTTACTAAAAATTACTAAAATAGGACTTGACATATTTAGCTAATTTTTTGTACTTTTATGATTTCATAAACATGTATTCCTTTGGTAATCTGTAAAATGATAAATAAAGTGAGTAATATTTTCTCTGTTGAAAATTCTGGTAGTGGCAAGGTCACTAGTTTTCAGTGGAATATTTTTCTGCCATTTGACAAGTCGTGGCTCTCATTTGAATCTCAATTTTCTCATTAGTCAAATGAAGACAACACCTGCTCTACCTATTTCATAGTGTTATTGGACGGAACTAGAATAATGTATAGTGGACGTTAGAAGTAACGTCCAACTTATGGGACATTTACTGACAATTCTGATTACCAACTCCTTCTCAACCCTAAAGAACCCAAATGTCTAGACATGGGGCCTGGAAACTATCATCTTTTTCCCTAAGCTCCTGTGGGCTCAGATATAGGTAATTTAAATGACTTCTTAAGAATCATAGCCTTAACTACTCAAGAAGAATGTTTCCCAGAACCTTGTCAAGTCCCCAAGTAATTAATGTGACTTCATACATAGAATAAAATGTATAATGGACTGTCGAACAATACTTTTCCTATTGACTCAGAATCAGTAAACAGGGTCCAAATCTAAGAATAAAGAAAGTCCTCCACAAGGAATTGGGGTTATATCTTTTTCTCACTTCTACCCACTTCCTGTCCAAGTCTACACGAGTAAAAATGGAGGACAGAAGAAGTTGGCAAGATAAAATGATCAGAGTTACAGGATTTTCCCTCTTCACCTCAATGAGGAGAGGAGATTCTTCTCCTTTCCCAATTCCAAATGATGGAGGGCACTGAGAACACCTCTAACCAAGCCTGAAGTTTCCTCTACAAAGGGCAGAATAGCACTCTAGTTGCACTTCTCTTATATGGCAGACCTGCCTCTATGCCTAGTTGAGCAGGGAGAAATGAGACCCAAAGAGACCACAAGAAAAAATATCAATGGAGCAGAAAGAAGGCAGCAGTGAAGTAGCCTGTCACAATAGGGTACAGATTCAAACAATTGGCTTGTGCCTCCTTGGTGGTACCTTATGTAACAATACGAGACTGTGGAGGTGAATCACCAGGAATGGAGTTGAAAGCATATGGTGGAGGAAAAACTAAAGGTGATATTTCATATTGAACAACTATTCATTAAGGACTCCCCCAGAAAATTTCCACCTGCTCCCTGAGCAAGTCAGTGTTTAGATGCTTAGTCCAAAGATATTGATGGCTTGTCAGTTATATCTTAGCCAGAGTAACAGCAACCATATGGAACTGGAGTAGCAGGCATCAAAGGAGCAGACACACATTCCTTTCCTTCTTCTTCCATCCCTCACAACATAATGAAAGAGTTAGATCCAGAAAGGGAGTGAAAAAAAAGTGGAACAAGTTCCTTTGCAGGTTCAAACTGAGCTGAGGGGATGGACAAAATGAAATTAAAATTTTAAATAGTTCACAACACTAAAATTTTTAACAACTAAAAGTATCTGGAAGCTATGTAATCTGCCTGAGCAGAAGAAAAGAGAGTTGAAAGAGCATGGTTAAAGGCAATGATAAGAAAAAAAAAATAAACCTGTTTCATGTTTGTATCCCATTGAGGTTGAATGGCTCAAGCAGCTGGTTATAAATTCATATACAAAATGCACAGAGCTATTTAGAGATCCACAGTGTCAGCTGGGCTCTTTCACCATTCAAGTACTACACCATCCACAGAACTTCACTGTGCATGTTTTTCAAATTTGCACCTAAGCAAATGAATAAATTATTACATGTAATGGATCATTGGGTCCCTTAGGAGAAGTTAAAACTGTGAATTGTAAGTCAGTAAGTGTCAAGAGTCTAACATATGTAAAATTGATTTATAAACCGTAAAATGCTACATAAACTCAAGTTTCTCACCAGGTTATGTTATCCTCAAGGGTATGGCTGAAACCTTATTTATCTTTTTTTACCCCTACATTGCTGAAGTGACCTGGAATTTGGCCCATTCTAACACTTACCAAATGTGAAATGAATGAGACTAATTTTAAAATAAGTTTTTTCAAAGTCTTACTCAGTTTACTTTTAAATTTTTCAGTACAAATCTATAGTCACTCTACCAGTGTCTCAGAAACCCTCAAGTTTCAGTGGACTTCAGATTACTTAGTGGTGATGATGGTGGTGAGGTCTGCAGATGAGCAATTCAGAGGCAGCCGTTGAGGAAGAATCTCATTACTTAACATAAATTATACTTTCACCCAGAAATTTAAACAATAGAAGCAATGGCAAATTACAAGTTCAGGATGATGTTCCAAGGTCTAAAGCCCATCTTTATTGTGGAAACTCATTGAAATAAAATAATAAAAGTACAAAAAAAAAGGAATAAACTTACACTAGCTAAAGATATGAAGGATGGAATTTGCTCACATTTGCATAAAAGTTCAACAATTTATGGAAGATGGAATGCATATGAAAGGGTGCTGAATGATGAATAAATACATTCCTCAGGCTCAAAGAAAGGGTGATGCAAGATTTGCCTGCTAGGTATCATGAAAAATACTGGACTCAGAGTAGACAGTGAGAAATGTGGCCAAAAGTGGGGAGAACAAGCAAGGGTTTATAGAGATTAAAATTATGACTATCACAATTAAAAATACAAATGTGGAAAAACTGAGAAAATTTTATAATATAAAACAGAGAAAGAATATATATATGGGAAAAAAAGATGAAACACTAAGATGAATCCAAGATGTTCAAGTATGACTAATAACTCCAAAAAAGAGAGATAATAAAATGCAAGGGTGGAAGACAGCAAAGAAATAACAGGAGATAAATTTCCAGAGCTGATGAGAATCATACTTTTTTCAGAATTAAAAGATTCACTGTGGATTGAACAGAATTTTAAAAAAATACCTATATCAAATTATGAGATTTTGGAACATGAAGAAATGACTTTAAGGAAAAAAGTCTCTGCGAGATATGTGAATTAGACTGGTGTTAGACATACTGAATGCCAAAAACAATGGAGCAACCATTTCAAATTTTTGAGAGGAATTGTCTTTCAAGCCACAATTTTATAGCTAAACCATTAATCAAACATAGAAAAACAAAAATGAAATGAGAGAAAAAAGGTATCCCCAAGGACTCAGCAAGTTTACCTTTTAAGCTTTCTTTTCTCAGAAAGGTGAGAAGGAATCAATAAAGAAAGGAGTAGCCTCAGAGTACAGAAAACAGTGAATGGGATATACTTGTACTAAAGGGATGATCTGGTTTTTATTTTGAAATTAAATTTAACTGGGCATTCTATGTTTTTATCTGCTAAATCTGGCCACTGGAGAAGTTGCATACAATCTAATGAGGTAGAGAAGCTCCAGAATTAAATCTATGAAATTCAATGGCCTACAATTTACCATGTTCTCAGTGAAGCAAAAGAACAGAAGCTTTGTAAAATAGGTTTTCAGAGAAAAGGGGGCTCTGAAAAGTAGTGTACTGGGGATGGTAGAAAACATGTAGTCCTGACAGATATGGTGGTGCATACTTGCAATCACAATACTTGGGAGGCCGAAGCAGGAGGATAGCAAGTCCAGGCCTCCCTGAAGCTTGAAGAGAGTTCAAGGCCATCCTGAGCTGTATATGGTCCTGATGAAAGTTGCTCAAGATAAAATTTGCAGACAAACAAAAAAAAATTATACAATAACTCCATTGTATACGTTGAAGCAAATTGAAATGTGAGCTAATACCCTGCTGCTGTTAGAGTAAAAGATTTGATTTTTATATCAGGAACATGATAGAAATAGAAATGTAAGAAAGATTGCACGGTTCAGACAAAAATCAACATCATTTATTGCTTCTAACTTCTAAAATCATCTTCCCAAAAAAACATGCTAGAATTTGTTGAAGTTGCAGAACAGAATGAAAATGTTGACAAATTTGACCTTGTGAAAGAATAAATACAGAAATGAGAAGGTGGAAAGGAAAAGAACAAATGGAGACAAGGGTTGGGGGAGGGATACTGTCTTCTTACAAGATACTATCACACGTTAGTAGAACAAGAAAAAGAAAGCCAGGCGTGGTGGTGGAGGATGGAAAGCTGACAGCCAGCCTGGGCAACATAATCAGACACAGTCTTAAAAAGTAAAAAATACCCCACCACCCTACACAAATTCCTACTGTCCTATAGACCATATATTATTGAAAGAGACTGTAAGGAAATTAAAATTTAACTATCAAACATGGGAGTAGGGGAAATCAGGTAAAGACATTATGTAAATGAGTTACACCTTTGTTTTTCATAGCAAGCTACCAATAGATACTACAGTTTGAACATAAAATAATGTTAGTGACTTTGAACACTGTCTGATGCAACATCATTACCAAATTAGACAGACTGACATACCCAACCCTAGAATGAAGTTAGTTAACATAAGGAACTTGGATACAGCCTTTTATTTCAAATCAGTATCATTATTTAACAATAAAGCATAAAATAAAAAAATAAGCATATACATATATTTATTTTAAAAACAGCCAGAAGAACTAAAATCAGACAGAAAAAAGATTGTCTGTGGAATAAAATGGTGAGTGAAGAATCTTAGGATGGATGATCATTGCTTTTATTATAAGGTCTTCATTATTATTTGATTTACCTTCACATGGATCTATATTATCTTGATGCAAATTTAAAAAATTAAACTAAGTAGGGGATCTGGGCCTGTAATGTGTTCAATCAAATAGATTTGTTGGAGATTTTTGTCATTTTGTGAAAGGTTCTTCAGTGAATTGAAGACACATTCGTTATTGACACACTTAAGATGCCAGATTGAACACAAAACTTAAATGGAAGAGTTTTGTCCTCTTTATTTTCCCTTTTTCTTATCTGAACCTCACACTGGGGGGATGGGTCTGTCTAATTTGGAAATGGTGTTGCATCAGAAAATGTTCAAAGTAATTTTAACACAACCTTTATAAGCTGAAGTTTTTGTAGTAGCCAGAAGGTGGCATCGAAATCAATCAAGTTCTAGCTTTATAGTGAAAATCTCAAAGAAAAGGTCTATAACCCAAGTGTAAGGAACAACTTCCCCTAAACTGAAAAGGCTGAGAAAGTTGCACATAACAACAAAGCACTTTGCCTCTCTTTGAAGTCTCTGTGTCATCTATCTTGATATTTTAGAACTCCCAGTGTTTCACCTACAAGTCCTTTTGGTTTGGCACAGATAAAGCACAAAAGCCTACATTCTACATTCCAAATACAATGCCATGCCCTCTCTAAATACAGAATTTATGTTCAGTTACAAGCAATGTCTTCCAGAGGTGAGAATCAAAGGATTATTGTGAGGCCATCACAATACTAAGGAATGAAAATACTCTAATGGTTACACTAACATATATGAGCCCCTGGTTTGGGGCTGTCCAAATTGCTCATATACCTGATGTATATGCATTTCATTTGGCATAGAAACACACACATTTATTGACTTATTTTATTTAATGATTCTTTTTACCAGTTCTGTTCAAAATTTTTAGGTCCAAGTTAAACATGTCACATAGAAAACCAGCTTCACTGCAGTATAAAAAGCAGAGGACTAGCCAGGCGCCGGTAGCTCATGCCTGTAATCCTAGTTACTCAGGAGGCAGAGATCAGAAGGATCATGGTTCGAAGCCAGCCCTGGGCAATTAATTCTGTGAGACCCTATCTCGAAAATACCTAACACAAAAAAGGGCTGGTAGAGTGGCTCAAGGTGTACGCCCTGAGTTCAAACCACAGTACCACAAAAAAAAGCACAGGACTGGAGGCGGGACATGTTACCATTAAGGCCTTAACAAGGAGTTCACTTTTCTGAATTTCAGTTTCCTAATTTTCCAGATGAAAGTAATAATAATTTTGCCACTTAGCAGTGTTATCATGAGCATTTTAGAAGATCTTCATGCTGACCTCCACCTTGGGGGCAAGTCATTTACCTACATTGCTCCTTTACTCTCATTCATTTAATAATGAATTTACTGAGCACCAAATACAGTGCTAGACAAAGTTGTTAAGTGCTGAGGACACAACAGTGGAGAAGACAGAAGATGCCCTTGACCTCAAAGTACTTTGGGCTCTGATGGGTGTGGTGACTTAGCCTATAATCCCAGTACTCACACAAGGCTGAAGCAGTAGGATCAAAATTCAAGGTCAGTCTGGGCTACATGAGTTCCAGGTCAGCCTGAACTACCTAACAAGATGCTGTCTCAAAAATAAAAACAAAAACAGCCAACATTCAAAGTAAGGCAGAGATAAACAAAATAAGATAAATTCTTAACCCAAGTTAGTAAATCAGAGTCGTGTGCTAAAAACTAACTAGGGAAGGGATGGAGGCTGTTTCTGATGAAATTGTCAGCATCTTAAAATAGCACAAAACACACTTGATGGAAATCTAGGGTGCTCTTAACTCTTTCTCTAAAGACCAAGGGGTTCTTGAAGTGAACAAGAAGATCACCTCAAAGCAGGTTATGAGACGCAAGAAATTGCTAGTTAAGCCATAAATGAGTCCAGGGCCAAGATAAAAGTCCTCATGCGGAGATAACCATCCATTCCCACCTTTCTTTGTCTCCTTCTGTAAGCAGGCTTTCCGAAACAGGCCCCCCTTGCTGCTCTGACCTAAACAACCCTAGGTCCCTAACCCCAGTGTGAGCCCACCTATTTAGCAACCAGCATGTTCCCTCTAAGCTGATCCCCTGCACTGCCCATTAAGAATCCTGTAATTTCACTGCTGGGGGCCAGAATTTTGAGCACGAGCTCATCTGGGACCACGGGCATAAAATTAAGTAAATAAAATAAAATAAAATAAAAATCCAAGTTTTCCTACTTCTCTGAGTGTCACTTGGTTTCTTGTCTGACAATATTTCCACAACATTTCTGGAGGCCCCAGCAAGATACCCACCATTCTGGCCTCTTGAGCCACTGGCCAGCAGCTGGACTGCACCAGAGTAGGGAGGGACTCGGGACTGAAAGAGGTGTTGCACCACCCAACAGTATTCTGTTGGCTCTGGAGCTGCCTTCCACCCCGAATTACACCAAAGAGGAAGAACAATGGGCAAAAGATTCAAAGGGAATAAAAGAAAAGAGGGTCTGGTGGAAGCTGCCTGACCAGAGACTCTTTTCCCCAGTGCTGTAGCAGCCCTTGTGGTAAAACCACAACACGAGCTAATGCACTTGGGGAAAACGGCCTTGGAAAAACTGCTGGACAAGTACTATTTCATTTCCAAGCTCCCTACCCTGTGTGGCCAAATAAGTGCTAGGTGCATTACATGTGCACAAAACTATGCAAGTCAAGGGCCTAAGCCAAGCCCTGGGATACAAACAATGGGCACCATGCCTTTTGAGGACCTGGGAGTGGACTTCACAGAGGTCAAGCCCTGCCAAGAATACCAATACCTCTTGGTCCTTGTCTGCACTCACTCAGGGTGGGTTGAGGCTTATCCCCCTACACACATGAGAGGTAGTAAAGGCCCTTTTAAGAGAAATTATCCTCAGATACAGGCTCTTCCTTTCTATCGAATCAGATAATGGACCAGCCTTCATGACAGAAATGGTCCAGGGCCTGGCAAAAATTTTTAAAATAAAATGGAGGCTCCACACAGCATACAGACCTCAGAGTTCAAGGAAAGTAGAGTGCATGAATCAGATCCTCAAAATCACCTTAGCCAAACTCTGCCAAGAAACACAATCCTCCTGGATAAACATGCTATCATCAGCCCTGCTCATGGCATGCTGTACCCCTAGACCCTCCGGCTACTCACCCTTTGAGATTCTCTATGGCAGACCCCCTCCCACAATAAACAGGCTTAGAGGGGACCTCAGGCAAACTGGAAATCTAGACATCTCCAGGCCCTAGGGAAAACCCTACACTACATCTCCTGGGAAGTCTTAGAAGGTAACCCAATCTCCATGGGTAACTGGGCCCATTCCCACCAACCTAGAGATATGGTATGGGTAAAAAATTGGAAAAAGAAACCACTCTAACCCATCTAACCCAGTTGGACGAGACCCATCTAGTAATATTAGCAACTCCCAAGGCTGTTAAAGTTACAGGTATCACTTCCTGGATTCATCACTCCCAGATAAAGAAGGCAGCAGCCCCCACAGAACCTAATGACTGGCAGACCATCCATGACCCAACTAACCCCCTCAAACTGAGGCTCCAAAGAACGTCACAACAGCACACCATTGCCCAAGAGAACTCCAGCCCTGCTCCAGCCACCTTCCGGAAGCGGGTTGGTCAACGCATGGCAGAATCCCTCAGGATTTGCCTGCCAGGACTAAATGCATTCCCCTTTCTGCCACCCTTACCTCATCTTACTGATTAGCATTGTTGCAACACTGTTCTCACTAGGACTGGCCATCACTGCTCCCCAGGATTTAGGCCAAAGAATACTGCTGGTGTCCTGTTATCTCCTCATAGCAGGAAGCCTTACTGCTGTTTGGTGCTATCTGTAGCCCAGACCCCAGTCTCAGGCATGAGGTCTCTGATGTGTTTTTGCTTTCTGACTCTATTACATTTGAAGGTTGTGCCATCTAGAGGCTGGGATGACTGCTCAGCTTGTGTAAAACCTCTCTTCTTCCAGGGAAAATTATGATATGCCTTCACCTATTACCAATACCTGTCATCCACATGCAGCACATCAATTTCTGAATGTATCAAAGGAGGGACAATTTGCTATAAGGGAAAACTGACAGGCCTGATGGGGTCCTGCAAGAACAAAGGCACTACAGGGCAGACAGTTTGCTGGAAGAAAGACGGGAACCCCTTAAAGGCATGGAATGATGAAATGACAGGAGGAGGAAATAAACCTCATTATGTCTGGGCATCCTCCCCGACCACCCTGTCCCCATATCAGTCTACAAAGGGAAAAGCCACAGATATAGAGAAGCCACCCAGAGGCATTACCTAGAAGGCTATGAATCTATAAAATACATTGATCTGTCAACACCACGACCCCCATTAAGGCTTCCTTCCAGGACAGGGAACTTTAACTTGGAACCCCAACTGTACAAGCTGCTAAATGCAACTCACTGCCTCCTTAATCTTACAAACCCACCATTGGCGGGTGATTATTGGCTCTGCCTGTCCTCAGGTCCCCTCCGGTAGCAGCCCTGGTGAGTTCCCCTAACCAGAGCATGCATGATGCTACTCCCAACTCTACCAGCACGAAACCCAAAGTAAGAAATATACAGCTATCTCAGAGGGCCCCTAATTGTATCTACAATTCAAGAGGATGCTATCCAGTGGGGGAGCTGGCTGCTATCCAATGTGCCCAAATCCAAAACTATACAGCCACCACCATTAGATGTACAGTTGACAGACCATGGTGCAGCAGCCCAGGAACCTTCTTTGTTTGCAGGACCCTTGCTTATCAGTGCTTGCCAGCTAACTGGAAGGGCATTTGCATATTAGCATTCTTCACTCCCCAAGAGAAACATAGTGCCTAACACTCAGAGCCTTCCCATACCACTGATGGCCCATACAGAGTCAAAGAGAGCTATCCAATTCATACCTTTACTAGTTGGATTAGGGTTAATGGCTGGAATAGGAACAGGCATAGGAGGACCACTGGCATAAAATAAAATAAAATAAAATAAAATAAAATAAAATAAAATAAAATAAAATAAAAATCCAAATTCTCCTACTTCTCTGTGTGTCGCTTGGTTTCTTGTCAGACAATATTTCCACAACAGAAGAACAATGCAGATGCACCTGCTTTACTGGAGTATCTCTAGAATATAGCATAGAAACTATTTGTCCTCCACAAATAATGTGGCGTGGAAGGAGGAAGTATAAGAGGTGTTCAAATTGCTTTTGATGAAAAGCACTGACTGCTTACTTGGACACACGAATTAACTAACAGCAGCAGAAAAGCATGGCATCTGTCCTCCATTTTGTAGCTGTCCTCGCTCTAAACCATTCTCTTTGCAGTCACCTTGGATTCCAGGAAGGACAGGAATGATCAATAATATCTTACTGACAGGAACTGAAATTATCCCCAACAGCAGACTCTCCTTTGGATGGACCACCTTCCTGGCTCTGGATAACAATTCCAGAACCTCTCCCAAAATAAGGACTGAGATAATGGTCAACTGGAACATACCTGTGACTGGGCTAGTTTAACCATGCATACCTTTGTTCCCCTACCCCCAGTTCTTTTGTCTACTTAAACCTATAGCTCATGTCTGTACCCTGAAGATGGCTGCAGATGGGCTGATGAGTGCTTACTCTGCCTCTTCCCATGGCATGTCCTGAGCCATGTAATAAATTTCCTTTCTCTGCCTTCACCGTGGCTCTTTCTTTGGCATTTAAGGGTGAGTGGCTGGACCTGGCATATGGAATCTCAGGAATTTGGGTCTTGAGTCCAAAACTCCTGTTTCAGAAGTGCTTTGTAAAAGAAAAGGACAATGCAAGCTTCTCCTAAATTACTTTTGTTTCATTTAATTTTTGCATCATTATCAGGAAATTAAGGCCAGGCAGGTTGTGTCCCCTGGCCAAGGGTTAATGGGAGAAGGAAGAAAAGTCATGATTTGACTCCAGGGTGTGTATTCTTCTGACAAAATATTTGTTTTATCCATTTTTTAATTGTTGTGCTAGGGGGGTACATTGGGGTATTTACAAAAGTTCTTACAATGTATCAAATATATCATACTTGAATTCACCCTTTCCACTGTTCTCCTTTATCCTCCCCTCCCCTATTCCTTAAATAGTTTCAACAGGTATCATTTTTGCATTTGCATACACATGTGCACATTTTTGCACCATATTCACCCTCCTACCCCCTTTCCCTACCACTCCATCCAACACTGGTACCAATCCCCCTACCCTGAGCAGGACCTGTTCTGCCCTCCTTTTCTCTGAAAAAAAGATAAAAGAAAAAAAAAGAAAGAAATGACATTTTTGCTTATTTGAGATAAAGATAGCTACACAGAAAGTTTCCTTATGATATTTCCATGTATATATGTATTATAACCCTGATTGATTCATTTCCTATTTCTAAAGGTAATTCATCACTTTCCCTCATATGTTTTAAAATTCTTCCTTTTCTGGAAAATTTGAGGGAATATAAAAGTAATATGCATTTTTGGTAGAAAATTGAAATTTGTGTGAGCACATAAATGAAATAAAAATTGTCATAATCTTACTTCAAAATTCAATAATATTATCTCTCACAAACTTTTTTTCAAAATGAAGCAAAGCATAATATTTTTCTGTATACATGCTTATTGTGAACAACTGAACCAGTTCAAGAGGTATAAAGAAGATCAAAAATGGTCTCTTAAAAATGCAAAGTAGATGGTAAGAGATGTGGTTCAACTGGTAGAGCACCTGCCTAGCAAGTGTGAAGCCTTGAGTTCAAACCCAAGTACCACTCCCCACCCCAACCCTGCCTCACACAAAATGTGAAAAATGGATTTGGTCAGTCTTGTTGAACACTTTTCTATGGCCTTCCCTGAACTTGTAAATAATTTAAACACTTTAGCAGAGCCCACGGGACTCACAAAATCTTACTCTGACCTGTTTCTCAGACCTCCCCTCTTTCCATTTGCCGTTTTGCTATATACTAGCTTCTCTGCTTCTCTCAGTCCCTAGAGTATAATGTGCCTCAGGACCTTTGCTTTTCTTGCCTTTGGCTTGAAAGCTTTTCCTAGGGCTGCTGAAAGACTGGCTTCCTCCTCTTCATCTCAGTTCAAAAGTTACTTCCTCCTGAAAGCCCTCCCCCAGCCCTCTTCCATAGCACACCACTCATTCTCCACTGGGTTTCCTGTTTTGTTTTCTCCTTCATAGCATTTATCACTGTTATGTTGTTTATTTATATCTTGCTTAATTACATCTTGTTTATTTACATTTTAATTGCCAGTCATCCTCTAACTGAAATGAGCTTGTCCATTTGTTTGCACTTATAACCTCACCCTTTAACATACTGTCTGGGATATAATGGAGGATCAATAAGTATGCAAATAAAAATAAAAATATAATCTTTTCACTGAGAAATAATTCCTGTTTGCATATGTGTATTCCTTCAGACTATTTTCCTTGCATATATAGGTGTTTTTATATATGTGAATATAAAATAATTAAGTGCATAAACATGCCCACAAAATAGAATTACACTCCTGCCATTTTTACAACTTGATTTTTTACATAACAATATATCATAGACAAATTTATATGCCAAAATATCTTATGCATAATTTTTAGATTAAATGGTTTTTTATTTATGACTATCATAATTCATTTAAGTATTATCTTACTGATAGATGTTTAAGCTGTTTCCATTTTATTCTTACTATTACACGATACTTGCCATGGTTCTGATCTTTGCTTTGTTTTGTTTTTTTTGGAAATGCTGGGGTACAGTTTGGATCTTAAATGTCTTCCAAAGGCTCAGGTGTTGAAGGCTCGGTCCCCATCCTGTGGTGACATTGGGAAGTGGTTGAGCCTTTAAGAGGCGGTTTTAGCTGCAGGAAGTTAGGTCACTGGGCATGTGCTCTGGAAGAAGAGATTGAGATGCTGGCCCTTTTGTCTTTCTCTCTGCTCCACAACTGCCAGCAGATGAACAGGCTTCTCCTGCCATGTGCTCCCACCATAATACTGGTGCCACAATAGAACCAATGCAACCAATGACTGAAACCATGAAACTATGAGCCAAAGAAACAACTCTTCTAAGTTGCTTATCTTGTGTGTTTTGTCACATTGATGCAAAGCTAACTAACATGGCACCTATAGTATTAGGAAATGTATTTAAATTTCCACTAAATGAGTTTCTAGGAGGAAAACTGCTAAATCAAATAGTCTACATGTTTAGTAAATGTTTGATAAAATTTGATCAATATTATTAAACAACTACCAGTAGAAAATGGGATGTTTACATCTCACTCTAGTCAACACTGGAAATTTTAATCTTTTTAATTTATTTAACAATCTAATAGGCAAAAATAATATTTATAAATTTACATTTCCTTTTTAAACAGTATTCTCTTGTTATTTCCCACTATATCATGTTATATCTTATTTGTGATTTTCATCTCCTTTTATATTGGATGGTCATTTTTTCATATACACTTGTATTTTCTTATGCTGCATTTGCTGATTTTATATTGCACATACAAAATCATCAATGTTTGAATGCTCATTTGGTACAAGTATGACATAAATGTCCAATTTTATTTTCATGAATGCCATTTAATTTAATGCTATTTACTTAATAACCCATTTGTCTGCTATTGACTTGAAATTCTATCTTCATCATATTCAAAATTTGTATTTGTAATTGGATTTATTTCTTCTGTCTAGATTTATGATAGTTTTACAGTATTCTAACAATGTTATTATTTTGATGAATTTATGTCAATATTTACCCAGGTACATCTTTATACAATAAAACCCAGGCTTATTAAAATGTTTAATAGTGATTAAAATTTAATTTTTCTTACTATTAACAGTATAAGCATAATGTGAAGTAACTTTCTTATTAAAATTTTAAATTAATACATTTATTATAAGAAAACTATTGACTTAGAATACATTACATAAGTTATAAGGTTCAAAAACAAACAAATATACAAATTTGTTACATGATAATTTTGTTAGAAATCAGAGAAATAAAAAGCATATTAATCAACAAAGTATTTTTAAATAATTGGCTTTACAATTAAAAAAAAAAACTTGATTCCTATTTCATTCCACTCTATATACAAAAAATAAGTTCCAACTAGATTAGCAATTTAAATATAATATAAAAGGAAATTATAAAAATACTAAGGAAATACAGAGATTGTTATTTTCAGGAAGAAGTTCATTATTAGCAAGATGACACAAACCCCAGAAACCATAAAGAAACATCAACAGAATCAACTATTGAAAATATGAATATAATTTCCAATAACTTTGCTACATTTTATTACATAGATGGGCCTAATTTACTAGCACCCATATACATTTGAAAATCTGTTTCATTTCCAATATATTGTTATTCTAAATAATACTTTATGATAAGCAATAATACTGTATGCTAAGCAAGGTTTGTCTTTGAATAGTCTATGTACTGAAATTTGTGGTGTCACATTTTTGTTTGAAAAAAGTGGGTCATTGGTTTAGGTCTAGAAAACTTATTGTTATAAAAGCCCTTTTAAAAATAGCTCATTTTAAAGAACTAAAGATTTAGACCTTTGTATGATATTTTTTTTCACCACCTGGTGCTCTCTTTGTCCTTCATAGTATGAAAGTTTTGTTGGCAATGTCTAAGATTTTCTAAGTTATTGAGGTCAAAAAAGAATTAGCACCCTGGATCAGAATTTAATGCACTTTTCTCCAGTAGGTAAAAGACCTTTTGTATGAATAAACTTTCCTCCCATGAACTCAACCTGACATGATTAAAGATTTGTCTCCCCTTCCTCCAAATTTCTGGGTTTTCTTAATTGTCTGCAATAATTCTACTCCGTGAATTTTGTTAACTCTTTCCTGAGTCAATTTTTTAAATGTATATATTGCTTGGAATAATAAGTTCACAGTTATGGGTAGACATAAAAAAAAAAACCTGACTGTTCTGAACCATGCTTTTTTTTTATTATTATTCATATGTGCATACAATGCTTGGGTCATTTCTCCCCCCTCCCCGGCACCCCCTCCCTTACCACCCACTCCACCTCCTCCCTCTCCCTCCACTACCCCCTCGCTACCAGGCAGAAACTATTTTGCCCTTATCTCTAATTTTGTTGAAGAGAGAGTATGAGCAATAATAGGAAGGAACAAGGGTTTTTGCTAGTTGAGATAAGGACAGCTATACAGGGAGCTGACTCACATTGATTTACTGTGCATGTGTGTTACCTTCTAGGTTAATTCTCCATGATCTAACCTTTTCTCTAGTTCCTGGTCCCCTTCTCCTATTGGCCTCAGTTGCTTTTAAGGTATCTGCTTTAGTTTCTCTGCATTGAGGGCAACAAATGCTAGCTAGTTTTTTAGGTGTCTTACCTATCCTCACATCTCCCTTGTGTGCTCTCGCTTTTATCTTGTGCTCAAAGTCCAATCCCCTTGTTGTGTTTGCCCTTGATCTAATGTCCGCATATGAGGGAGAACATATGATTTTTAGTCTTTTGGGCCAGGCTAACCTCGCTCAGAATGATGTTCTCCAATTCCATCCATTTACCAGCGAATGATAACATTTCGTTCTTCTTCATGGCTGCATAAAATTCCATTGTGTATAGATACCACATTTTCTTAATCCATTCGTCAGTAGTGGGGCATCTTGGCTGTTTCCATAACTTGGCTATTGTGAATAGTGCTGCAATAAACATGGGTGTGCAGGTGCCTCTGGAGTAACCTGTGTCACAGTCTTTTGGGTATATCCCCAAGAGTGGTATTGCTGGATCATATGGTAGATCAATGTTTAGCTTTTTAAGTAGCCTTCAAATTTTTTTCCAGAGTGAACCATGCTTTTTGTTAATGGTGGAGAAGTTGTTGTCATTTAAACTATCTGAAACCAGCTTTTATAGAAACTAACTTGGCTATGAAGACCCAGGAAATCTAGCAATGACTCAGGTAGGGAAGGAAAAGAAATGAACTAGTGAGAAATGAGGAAACATTTCCTAAAAATGGGAGCATTATTAGTTTTGTTTTTAGGTAAAGTAATAGAAAGTTTGCTTTTAAAACAATTGAAGCTTCTGTTATGGTTAACATTCGAAAGAAATTGTTTTATCCAGTTACTCAGGGACAAGGTGCCCTGAAAAGCCTACGGATCATTAAAGACTTGTTGGGTGTGCTGCTCACCTTAACATGTGAGGGCTTATCATTAAGCACAGTGATGAAAATGGTCAAACTGCTATACTAGCTAGGTTTTTGGCAGTCCTCACAACTCAGTTTTCTAGTAGTTCAGTACATAAAGCATTTAAAAATATGCCAACAGTAAAGAAACCATTGGTCCAATGCATCTTTAAGAACTATGTTTTCTTTTTTCTTTTCATGTGTGTGTTACTGGGGATTGAACCCAGAGCCTTGCTAGGTAGGCATTACCATTTGAGCTATACCCCAACCCTTTCATTTTGTTTTGTTTTGTGTTTGAGTCAAGAACTCCCCATTACCCAGTATCCCCATCACTGCAATTTTCTCAAACTTGAAATCCTCCTGCCTCCTCCCACATAACTGGGATTACAAGCGTGGTGGACCACTATACCCAGTTTAGAATTATATTTTCACTGAGCCGATTCTTCATGCATCCTAATATAATGCTACATAGCAATGACACAGTGCCTTAAATCATATAGTATGAAATTTCCAAACAGCTTCTCGCTGTCTGTAGACAAAGGGGGAGGGAAAGACTCCTTCATGAATTTCAATCTTCTTAAGAAGTCTGGTGGGATTAAAGTAAAAGTGATTCCAGCGTAGACAGTAAAATCACACAAAGCAAAGATGGCCATACTCACTCATTGGGGGTGCCCTTCTGGCCACAAAAGTGACCCTGGCTGTCTGTAGGATAGGCCACTCTCCTGGGGTCCCCGTGTACCCAGGCTGCAGGAACAAGAAAGGACAAAAACTCTATCAGCAAAATCCGGTTGGAGGCAGGTAGTGTGGTTTTCAATATTAGAGTGCACCATGCAAGACACTAACCCCTCCCCTCAGTCACACAAGATTATTGATTTTCTTCAAAGAGTAATTTCTTAATGAAAAGCAAGATAAAATATGGATGAATCAGTCAGAAAGCACATTTCTCTTATTCTCTCAGGATTCATCTGGGTTGTAGCCAAAACATGAGGTAATGCACTTAGAAAATGACATTTATTAAAATGTGACTTAGAGGGCACACTACAAAGCCTTGCTTGGAGAGAAGACTCCTTTTCTAAGGCTCAAAACTAAATGACTTCATGGCACAGCTAATAAATTTACAGTAAGTAACATGATGTAATACTTTTGGGTTATATATAAGTGAAAACCATTTAAAAATTCAAAGGAATGAAACTACAATGCCCACTTCAAACTGTCTACTTTGCTACGATTTTATGTGACATTACAAAGGCAAACGAAGGCACTACAGAAGCAACATATAATAGAGATTTACTACACAGTTACTCTAATATTTTCAAAGCTTAATACAAATATCAAGTGTTCTCAAACTTCAGGAAATCTAAGGACTTTATTGTATTTTCTATGAAGACATTGGCTCTACTACATACAAACTAATCATCCTTTCTTCTTTTTTGCAAGAATGATAAACTCAACCTGACAGCTATACTATAAACCACAGAAAGATTCATCAGTTAAATTAGTTAATACTCCCTAATTCTAGTCGAATTTTTCTAACTTGTCCAGTTTCTAAAAACCTAGGAAATACATTGCTTATCTAATGCTTTTCTATGCATGTAGAAAGCATATCTCTTTGTCCTTTGCTTCCTCTAACATTTGCCCAGCTATCTCCTTATCCACATTTATTGGATTTGACAGTTCATATTACAATTCAATCACCCTTATGTATGTGGCCTGTGTGACATGGGATGATAAAAATAATCAATTCTGAATGAGAATTTTAATGTGGAAAAAGAACTTTTCTCGATATTTTTCTCACCAACCAAACCTTTCTGGTCTTCTTTGTCTAATTCTCACTCCAATATCATAGTGTCCAAATCACTTTCATCTTCTTATACCTTCTTACGAAATCTGACTCATTCAGACAGCACTGTGCTGCCATATCTTCCCATCTTTATTTCCCAGAATAAAGAAATTAAACCATAAATAAGGCATTTAAATGACATCCAAGTGTTCAATGTAGAGTGTCTCCAGTTGTGATTTTTTTTATGGTCTGTTTCATATCTTAAGTTTGTCACAGAAATTTTTCACATTTTGGCTAAACCTAAGAATCGGGACTATACTTTTCATAACATGTTTTTAGCTTTATTTAAAATTTTTTTTAATACATAATAATGTATAGGCATCTAAAGAAGCACTGGGATTTTTAGATTTGTTATTTATTACCTATAACCCTGAACAAATCATTTGATTATTTTGAGTGTTCCTTCCTAATTTGTTACTAAAAATGGGGATAATAATACCCAAACCCATAAGAATATTGAGAATATGAAAGAAGATAGTGAAAGTAGAATACCTAACATGACACACAAAATCCCATGGACTCGGTAATATTAATTCTTGTTTTTTTTCATCCCCAAAAGCAAAATATGAGACAGGGACTTTGATGCAAGTATTTTATTTCAGTGATCTAAGGATGGGATTAAGGCTGATAAAGAACATGTTAAAGAGTAGTAAATTGTGGTGGACAATTGTGGTTCCTAGTAACTTCTGTGGAACCATATAAAATATTCCTGCCAGGAGGCATTGTAAACCTACAAACAATAAATGCAAACAAAAGCAGATGGGTTGAGGGGAAATAGGATATCTGCCAGTTTTCTTTCCCTTTTTCATCATAAATTGATTCATTAAAGCATTTACTGAACAATCACTGTGTCTTATACTAGAAGTCAGTATCATAGGTTTATGTCCAAGTTTTCAAGAATAACATCGAAAGGGGAAAGAAAGTTTTTAAAAGGCTTAAAAGAAAAGTGGGACTTTATACAGGTTTCTGAAAAACAATTAGGACTTGGACATGGAGCTGAAGTAGGAAGGAATTACAGGTTGAGGAAGCTGAGAAAACAGCTTCATTTATTTATCACTTATAAAGTGTTAGGGGCTATGCTATGTTTATCAATCTATTGCTTCATTTAACTTATGGATCTTATAATAAATAACCCTGAGGGGTAGTTATTATTTTTTACTCGAATTTTATATACATATTTTTTTCTCCAGATCACACAGTTTGAAAGTGATAAAACCAGGGCTTAATCTCAGATGTGCTGCCTTCTAAGGCCCCTGGTTTTAAACACTGGACTGCAGTGTCAGTAAAGCTGCCTGCTGAGGACAGATTAGGTATGAGCTTGTTAACAGTGAGTGCTATGGTTTGGATATGAAATGCCATCCAAAAGTCTCATGTGTGGAAAGATTGGTCCCTACTGTAGCATGTTCACAGGTAGGGATTTTGAGAGGTGATTGGGTCATAAGGGCTCTGAACTAATCAATGGATTAATCCATTAATGGATTCCTAATTTGATAGGACTATTGGGAGGCAGTGAAAACTTCTGGAGGTGGGTCCGAGTTGAACGAAGCAGGTCAGGGAGGGATGTGTTACTGGAAGCTCTATCTTGTCCCTGGCCTCTTCTTTCCTCTGCTTCCTGTGCACCATGGAGTGAGCTGATTTGCTCCACCCCATGCTTCCTGCCATGATGTTCAGTCTCACCTCAGGTCCAAAGCAACAAAGCCAGCCAACCATGGGCTCAAACCAAAAATAAATTGTTCCCTCTTTTAAACCATTTCTCTCATGTGTCTGTCATAGCAACAAAAAGGCCAACATAGTGGGACACATCAAGGGCATCAGCTAAGTGAGGATCAGCAAAATGCCAGAACACCATGTGGGAAAGAGATGGCACAGGCAATTTTGAAGCTTTTGTCACTTGAGGAAAAGAGCTTTATACTTGATGAGGAGAAGAGAGGGAGAATGTGTCTCAGGAGGGATCCAGAGATCTGCGGCCAAAAGGGAAGGATGTGAAGATGGAGGTGTCAAGGGAGGAATTCTTTGTAGTGTTGAGTTGCTGCAGTTGGCTGTATTTACTGGGCTGATACTACCCCTCCCCACACAGCCTCTGGGATGGAAGCTGTGCTGCAGATGGTGCGTGTTTGAGCTGGAACATCAAGTCTTTGAACTGCAAGCTGCAAAAAACAGAGGAGGAAAAGGAGATGTGCAGCAGCAGTCATTTTTATCCCTATTCATAAAGAGAGAGAATTCTCGCATTTTACTCCCTTTGTGGACTTTCTTTCTACATTGGAAGTTCTAGAACTGTGCCGCCCAGGATACTTGTCTACTGAGAGCTTGAGATGGCTTATTAAAGTGAGACATGCTATAAGCACAATATTCATGATATATTTGAAAAATAATACGAACATAAAGAACATCAATACTTTTTTACTGTTTACATTTGAAATGGTACTTAGAACACATTATTAAATCATTAAAATGAAATCTATCTGTTTCTTTTTACATCCTTAAAATGTGAAAAGTTTAAGATTACATATGTTATTCATGTTATGTTTTTCCTGGACAGATCTGTTCCAGAACATTTCTCCATAATGTCAAAGACTTCTTAAATAAGGTAATTAACAGTGCCTTGACATCACTGGTTTGTATGATAGTCACTCTCAAGTCCATTATACATAACACATCATTTTTATAAACAAATATGTTATAATACCCATTTTTCAATCTTAAAATAACAGTCATTAAGAACATAATCTACATGAGTTTTTTAGAAGTCAATACCATTGACATTTATTGTAAATAAAAAATAAGAAATAATTCATAAACAGCATGCATATCAGTATGCAAACATTCAGGTGTGACTATACCTGACTATGTCACTGTGTCAGATTTATACCTACAGTGGGATCACTGCAAATGTAGCAACAATACTTGCAGCTACAGGAAATGTAGCAGCAATACTATACAGCACAGGAAACTCAAATACTACAAGTGATGTTGGCAGTGATGTGATTTTCCTAAGTGAACAAATTTTAGTGATTTCTAACAAAAAAAGTACAATCTTCTTTCAACTTCTCTTGGTATTCACTAAAATCATGAAAAATAACTTTTGTAATTTAAAAATAAAAGAATATTTTAGAACAGTGGGACACAGGAAAATCAGTCAGAAAGCAGGGTCATTTTTGATTATGCAGAGCTGTTCCAAATATTGCAAGACACCTGTTTTCCTTGGCTCCTACCTTCTAAATGAGAGTAGTCTCCCACCCTGACATTGCAACAATCAAAAAATTCAGAAAGACTCCCTATGCAGTGGTATGACTTTAGATGAGAGCCACTGGTTAGATGTTCCGTCATACTCTTCAAAATGTCAAAAATTGTAGATTCTGTGCTGTTTTTTTTTTCTCCCAGATGGTTTGGGAGTATGTTATCCTGGAGTTCTTTCTTGCCACGAGTCCTATTTACCTTGGTTCATCTGATCACCATCTACAGTGGCTTTCAAATATGTCTTACATATTATTTAACATTTCTCCCTCAAAAGCATCCTTCAGTAAAACAGGTCCTGTCTGGGGGTTGGTACCAATGGGAGGAGGGAGGCTACAAGGAAAGGGTATAGGAAGGTGAATATAGTAGAAATATTATGTACTTATGTATGCAAATGGGAAAATGAGACCTGTTGGAGGGAGAGGGAATAAAGGAGAATGATGGAAGGGGTGAATTCAACTATGATATGTTATAATAACTTTTATAAATGTCACAATGTACGCTCAGTATGTAAATAAAATTTTAAAAGGGGGGAAAAGCATCCAAATGTGAACTAGACTTGGTGATTTGCTTCTAATTAATAGAATGTGGCAGAAATGAGATCAGATGACTTCTAAAAATGGGTAATAAAAGTCTCTTCTCTCTCTCTCATCTCTCTCTCTCTCTTTCTCTCTCTCTCTCTCTTCCCTCACCCACTACCTCTAGGGGAAGCCATCTGACATGTCATGAGGACACTCAGACAGTCCTATAGAAAAACCCACATGATTATCAGCAGTCATGGAAACTGAAGCTCCCTGCCAACATTCACGTAAGGGAGCCAAGCTAAGGGCAGATCCTCTACCTTAGTCAGTCCTTGGCTGACTGCACCCTTGGCTGACATCTTGAATGCAACTTCCTGACCTATTACCAAGCTAACCCATTCCCAAATTCTTGACCATAGGAACTATGAGATAAGAAATGTTTATTATTTTAAATTGCACAGTTTGAGGATAACTTACTATGTGCAGCTTTTTCATTACCTTTTCTACTTGAAAGAAATAATTGGCCATCTTTCTCAAATTAAATATTCAAAATTATTAGAAAACAAATATTCTCTATTCGATTTTTGTTGTGCTTTAAACTTATTGCTACAATTTCTATGGTTTTAGTATTTTTTGGTCTTTTAGCATATGATTTAAAACATGGAGCCTTCAACTTGATTTGAAGTATTTCCCAGGGCCTAATGAATTATATAGTATTTGTTACCTATTTACCTTAGTTCTTAAGAGGAGATTAATTTGAAAACTTTATCTTAAAATGAATATGGTCAAACTCCCATTTATTTATTTATATTAAGTTGTCAATCATATTCCCCATTCATTTAGCCATTCATTCATAGGGCCATACTTTGTGATAAGTACATATAGACATAAGCACATCTCATAAGATAAAATTCTTAGCACATTCTTCCTAAAGAAAACAAAAGCCATACTGATTGGCCAGTGTAGAGACTAAATTTTATAAAAAACCACTGAAAGTTGATGATGACATTGTAGCTAGTGACGCACTATCAGTCTCAGGACAAGACTTCAGATACCATATTGTTTGTGATTTTTGGTTGCTTTCACTTATTCCTCTAAACTTTTACCCAAAGCCAACTCACTGTGGAATTACAGGTGCAATGAGGCGAAGGAGTTTGAGAAAGTATTAGCGGAATGTCATGTGGGGTTCTTGTGCCTCCTCGTGCTCCCCCCCAAACCCTGCCCATCAGTTACCATTATTTAAGTAACCTTCATTCCCCCTCTGCATTACATAAAAGACAGTATACCTTAGTGGTTAAGAGTACAAGCTTTAGAATTAAACTGCCTTGGTTATGATAATGAATAAAACCAAATGACAAAATTATACAGCAATTAACATAAATTAGTCTCGATCACCTTATTCCCTTCATTATCTCACAGTTTAAAAACAATTTTAAGAGACCAGTTTAAGTGAAGCTGATGTATGTAGGGTACACATCTGGGAAGAAGAGAAGAGAAGAGAGAAGAGAAATCATTTGTAAATCCTGATAGGGAAATTCACAGCAGGTAACCAAAGGTTGGTAAAAGATGGGTGAAAACTTTATTCAGGCAAATTACCCTTTCACTCACACCAAGAGTGAGTACTGTTATCTAACATTATTTCTGATTTTCAAACATTTGCAAAGCATATTCCTGTTGTGCTCTAGGGCTGAGTCAAGAAGTTGCAGCCATTAAAAGCCCTCTGTCAAGGAGAAAATGTGATTAGACCAACTGCCTGCACTGACACTTAAAAATTAACTGCAAATCTGTTTGGGGCAGCTAACGCACTCCCTAAACACTTGCTGGGTGGGAATGGTGGTTTTCAAATCATTATTTTGAATCCCTTAAAGGTACATTTTAACTGTTTTAATATGTGAGGAACAGGCTTGCCAAATTGTGCTTATGGCTTTTTAACACAAGCAATTTACAAATGCAATGAAGCAGATAATAGGACACATGATACTGAATTTGAAAATCTGTGTTGATGACATTGCTTGCTACAGAAACATTTTTGGAAGCAGCCCTGTATCCTGTCACCTGTATAAGAAAAGTATTGTTTGTCATTTCACAGGTGGCCTCTTCCAACCAGTGGTGAGTTTAGGGTTGTGTCCTTGAGCACAAATCAGACCTTCCTATGCTAAGTTCATTTAAAATCATTTGGAATGCATACATTCAGAAAAATATAATAAACAGTTAAAAAACTCACTTGATACTAAAAAATCTGCTCAAATTGCAAATGAAAATGAAATGTTTTCTTTGTAAAATGGAGACTTCTACAACAAAAGTAAGTATAAATATGTAATTTAATTTTGGAGTTTTTAAAAAAGTTTTTTGGTTGTTCTAGAGATTGAACTCAGGGCTTTGCAGTTGCTAGACAAGTATCTACTGCTTGAGCCATGTCTCCAGCTCATTAATTTGAAAATGTTTATATATTAGCAAAGAATGTAAAAAAAATTTAGTAGGTTTTTTTTGGTGGTATTGGGGTTTGAACTCAGGGTCTCATACTTGCTAGGAAGGTGCTCTTGAAGCCATGCTCATAGTCCACAAAAGGACATTTAGCAATAGTCCTGGTCATCTTATTTACATGTAATATACTTTTCATTAAGAAAAGTTTACTAGAGCAATTCTTAAAAAATAATGGAGCTAGGAGTTTTTTACATTTTGGAATTTTTGATTAGGAGAAATGATTTTTACTTTGATAGAGCAATGCTTCCTATTTATTTGGTTTTTGTCTGGTTTGGTTTGGGTTGGTTTGGATGTTTTCAGACAGGGTCTCACTATGTAGCACATGCTTGCCTGCTGGGATTACAAGTGTAAGCCACCACACCCAGACTTAAAACAATGTTTCTAAGCTGTGATCAGGTTCATTTTACTAGCAAACAGAGGAAAAGCACCCATCATCAGTTTCTCCTCACAATGAATATTGGAGTCACACTAATGTGCTTTTAAACTGGAACAACAGAATGCCCAGCAGGATACAAATGATAATAAAGACAAGAGATAAGAAATGTTGAGGAGGGTGTGTAGAAAAATGAAACTTTGTATAGTATATGTGAATGTAAATTAGTCCAGCCATTATAGAGAACAGGTTCCTCAAAAAACTAAAATTAGAACTATGAGAACTCCTACTTTCAGGCATATATATGAGGAAAATGAAATGAGTATCTAGAAGAGATATCTGCACCTCTATGTTCACTGCAGTGTTATTGACGATATTCAAGGTAGGGAAACAACCTAAGTGTCTGTCAACAGATGAATGGCTAAAGAAATTATTGTCTGCCTAGATAGTGTATACACACAATAGAATATTATCATTCAGCTTACAAAAGAAAGGAATCCTACCATTCATGAAGTGGAAATGAACCCGCGAGACACTATGCTAAGTGAAATAGGCCAAGCACAAAAAGAAAAGTCTGATGTGATCTCTTATTTATAAAAAAAGAAAAAATCAAACTCATAAGTGCAGAAAGTAGAATGACAGATACCAGGGTCTGGGGGTTTGGGAATGGCCAAAGGGTATAAACTTTACGGTACAAGACAGATGAGTTCTAGAGATCTGACGTACAGCATGGTAAATATATTTAGTAATGCACTGCATACTTGAAATTGCTGAGAGTAGATCTGAAGTGTTCTTAACACCCACACAAAAGTAACAGGGGTTGGTTATATTAATCAGCTTAACTGTGGTAGTAATTCCACCAAATATACTTATATCAAAACACCACGTTTTATATCCTAAATACATAACAATATTTTGTCAGTCATACCGCAATAAAACTAGAAAAATTTTTTTAATTTAGATTATTTTCATTTATATATTTATTAAAGAAATAGTTCACAGCTTCTCTATATAGACAGAATCAAAAAGTCATCTTGGAATTATCTTTGTACTTGAAAAGTTCATTCGAGTGATCTCTCTTGGTTGCAGACATGATTTTTCTCCCTTATTGATATTCCAGTTTACTATAAGAGAAGGAAGGGACAAAACCTCAAACTTTTTTCTGTAAGATTTCAGCTTAGGAGAGATCAGACTGATTCCTGAGCTAGGTCTGCTGGCCAAAGAGAAATAAAAATACCCCAAATGAGAACATTCTATGAAGGAAGATACTGGTTTGCTACCCTAGACTTAATCCAAGGTTTAAGAGTAAGGGAGAGTTCTGAAGAAGCAAGAAACCACCTTTAATGCAACCATACTAGTCATGCTTTGATGAGCAATGGTTAAGCCTTGCTTAAAGACTTAAAAAGTCATAGTCTTCTATCCTCACATAGGAAGCCACTACAGTAGAGGAAAGTTGGATGAGTAATGAACTATAAAACGATACCAAAACGCACAACCAAGTAACAGAGCTCCAGTATTAGATAATGTTTATCTTCATGCCCAAACTGGAAGTAAGTCCTTGGAGTTTTAGGACAGTTCAGGTCAGGAACAGAATGATATGCTAGATTTTCTTAAGTCATGAATGGAAAAGTAGGCATGTGATCACATTACTCCTCTAAGAGAACGAACATACCCTTTAATATCAGAAATGATAAGGTGGAACCTAACCATACATTATTATTAATTTGACTACTTTATCTATTCTTTGCCTCATTTTGTGAAGAATTTAGGCTGAATTATGTATTAAAACGTCTTCCTTTCTTTACTTGGTACGTTTAGACTTATTGTTTCCAGTTAAGTCATAACAACATTCCTTAATTCTTCATATTGATCAATAAATTACTTGCACATCAAGACCCGTTACTGGTCTGCTTTGGCTTCCTTCATTTCTCTCCCAGGAAGCAATCACAAACCTGACCCAATTCAAGGGGGAATATGGAGAGGGACACAGATCCTGTTTCTAGATGGGAGGCAGAGCAAAGAATCTGCAGAATTATGTTAAAACTATTTCCCCATATTCCTTCCAAATGCAAATATCCTTTTCAAGATCCCCAGAAGCCACATCCAATTACAGCATCGGGCACAGGCTCAAGTTCTGGATCTCATCATCTGAATCAGTTCAAAAGTGAATGAGGCTCTGCCTGTTGGTCCCTCTCCTAAGGATGGTCCCTTTATCTAGATCACTGAGTTAATTAGGTCCCTTTCCTACTTCTCACATTACCTAATCAGTGATACTGTAGCCAAACTTCACCATTACAAACCAAAGTGCCCTTGCCTCCTGCTACCAATCACATTTTCTTCACACTCTTACAAACAGCCTCCTCAAAATCCAAGGGACTACCAGTCTCAAAACCAATGCCTATATTTTAGGTTTTGATAAGCCAGCATCCCACTTGAACTACCAAGCATTTTTCTGTTTATTGATACTCCCTCAAACTCACTGCCTTAATATGATTGTATTTTGCTCACAATGTGAGGAGTCAGGAGTTTTTGGAAAGGCTTTGCTCTCCCCTGGGATCTCTCATACAGTCAGCTGTTGACTGGGGCTTCAGTCATCTTTCCAATGGGGCTAATTAACCCTAGAAACCCAGCTAAGTCTGTGTTCAGGACCCATTTATGAGGCTTCTCCACTTGGCGTGGGCTTCTCACAGTACGGTGACAGGTTCTGGGCCTGTTTGCATTAACATTCTTGTAAACTTCCTATCTTCTCAGCTAATAGGGGTAATTACTCCTGGGAAAGATTGAAAACAAAACCAAAACAAACTTTGGGCTCCAACTTCAAGTACTTCCTAAGTAAATGTAACAATGAACTAACCCTCTCAACTGGAAATCCATTTGAAAAGAAAATGAAATAAAAATGAATGTTAAAATTGTGCTATTACTGCATACATAATGTTAGCACAAGGACAGCTAAGGATAATTTGCATAATAAATATTCGTATTCTTTTTTTCTAGTTAGTACAGTAATTGAACAGTAGCCATCAGTGAAGTAGGACAAAAGAGGGCTATTATCATAAATGTTAGCTTGATCTTTCAAGGGGATTTGATTGCCTTCTACCCAGACTCCATACCATTCACTTGAACAGAGGTTCTGCTTTTTGTCAGTTGAATGCTAAGTGCCTTTCTTGCAATCAAATATTACTGTAGCTGACCATATTCCACACAAAGCACATAGACCAGTTTCTCTGGAAAACATGGATCTTTCATGGTAACATTTCTTATGAACAGATCATGGATAGCCAGGCACAGGTGAGATCAGGAGGATCATGGTTTGAAGCCAGTACAGGCAAAAAGTTTGTCAGACTCTATCTCAAAAAAACCCAACACAAAAAATAGAGCTGGACCTGGTAGAGTGACTCAAGGTATAGACCCTGAATTCAAACCCCAGTACCACAAAAATAAAAAAAAATAAAAAATCCTGGGTAAAAGATAAGCCTAGGAAGCTGGGAAAGTCCTGATCTAATAAAGATGGCAAAAGACACAAAAATACAACATATCAGTGAAACTGACATAATATTATCTTTTCTCAAATGATAGCATATATTCTTTCATGTTAAAGAAAAAAAAATGGCAGTACTGGGGTTTGAACTCAGGGTTTGTGTTTGCTAGGCATGTGTTTTACCGCTTGAGCCACACCTCCAGTCCTCAAGTGAAAAAATTCTTCACACGTCTAATAACCGCTACCTATTATTTTCCTTTAAGCTTCTTTTAATTTGACATTCAATATAAGTGAAGAGCTAAATTTATATTTTTGGAATCAAGCCATTACAGCTATTTGCAGTTCAGGGATGAGGCCAGAACATACATATTCAATGATTTTTTTTTTTTGAGTCATTCGTTTCAAATAGTGGAATCAGGATTAATTTGGGGGAATCACTGAATTAATCTAACATTGAACATTGAGGGACATTTATCCTCCAGTTTTCTTATGTAAATTAAGACATTTATAAACTGAATTTTGAACAAAAAGGCAAGTTTTTTGTCTTGCTCTAGAGGGAATAAAGGCATGCACTCCTTTATTGTGTCTTCAGGAGAATGTGGATGGCTTCCCCAGCTCTGTATAAGGACAAAGAGCATTCCTCCCTGCGTTACATCAGATTGGCTTTCAGATATAGCAGAGAAACTTATCTGATGAAGGAGTCAGCCCTCCTTCCTAATGGAAAGATTCTGGTTACAGGATAAGATCTTTGAGAAGTTCCTGTATACATTCAAACTTTAATGACCGAAGTTACAGATTACAACAGAAGCAATATTTAAAGCAAATTCATTAAAATTTAGGACAAGTGTGTTAGTTACGCAGTGGTGGCAAACAAATTACTACTTAGTGCTATTACACAGCATTGCTAGTGAGGGTGAGTATTATGTTTGCTCATCACAACAGCTCTGAAAGGTAGATAATGTAGGTAAGTTTTTTCCAGGTGAGAAAACAGGTTTAATAATGAGCCCAACTCCACCAAATAATATATACAAAGACTCTAGATCTGCCTAATTCCAAATCTTCCTTCTCCTACATAACAAATCTCAATTCAATGACAAAAAGTAAAAGCAATTAATAAATAAGAAAGATGTATCCCAAAGTTAGAGGAGCTAAAATTCTACATGTTGTATAAGAAAAACTCTTCAACTTAGATTGTATATTGTGCTACACCTAAAGTTAAAATACCTAAGGGGGAAAAAAAAAAAAGAATGCTCTGCAGGCCTTAGAAGAGAATGCTATTTACTTTTACACTTTATGCCTTATAATTTTTCTCCCCGTCCCTATTTTCCTATCTTAATTTTTTTTAATTCTCCAATTCAATGTGGTTTTTTCATATATATAGAAACTATCTTTGGGAAATTATTTTTATTTACTGTGTTCATGTTACTGCTCTTATTGGAAAATAATGCTGAAGAACAGAAAAAAACATTTTCCATTGCTCCCTAGGTAGGACACAGTTTTCTGTTCATGCATTCTATCCATATTAACCTCAAGGCATTAATGGTACTAGAAGCTAACAACTGACTTTTACAGAGCTCACACTAACGTAGTATACTAAGGTTTCCTAAATCAACACCTAAAGCACAGGAAAAATGTGTAAAATATTCAATACAATTATAAAACCTTTTACACAAAACATTCACACTAGTTTCTTTGGTAGTTTTTTAAAACTCCAAATAAAAAATCTCTGTATTTGTCCTCATTGTTTTTACTTTCTAGAAAATCCTAAATCTGACAAAAATAAAAGGATGTTTCTTTCTTGGTAGGCAAAGAGAATAAGACTCCTTATATGCCAATGAATGATCTGGTGAAATTCATGTATATTTATTTTTTAAATTTGCTTATAAAAAGACAAGTTTAGGACTGGTAGAGAGGCTCAGTTGCTAGGCTCACCTGCCTAGCAAGTGTGAGGCCATGAGTTCAAACCCTAGTATTGTAAAAAAAAAAAACAAAAGACAAGTCTATATATTACTTAAACTGACCTAGGTCTTAGTTCATATTAGTAAATAGAAATATAATTAGCTCCTTAATAGAACTTAAAAAGTAAGAATTATTAAAAAGGAAACCATAGGGTTAGTGGAGTGGCTCAAGTGGTAGAATGCCTGCCTAACATGCATGATGCCCTGAGTTCAAGGTCCATAAGCTTTTTTTCTTCCTTTTTTACAATCACATTTCCTTAAGTGACCAGAGCTTGCATTTGACTAAACTGCTTTGTGTTTATTTTGTATTATATCTGCTACCCAATGAGTCCTGAGGAGGGGCATTCCTTTCAGAAAAAAAAAAAAAAGCAGTCAATAATCAGAAGGCTTTTGAAAGAAAATAATTAGTGTTTAAAATGTGAGTCGACTTAGTTGTTCTATAAGCAAATGTTAAATATTGTCTCAACCCAAAGTTACTCACCCACGAGTCCTAAAAGAATGTAGCCCATAATAAATAGAATGAAGATCATGCAGCACAGAACATCTGTACAATTCCTAAAGACAAAAAGGAATAAAGAATTAAGAAGGGTCCCAAGAAATTTGTTTACTGCACAAAAATACAGGAAGGGAGAAAAAGATAATAATAGTGATATCCATTTGATTTCCAGTAATTGTGAAAAGTCCATCAGGTGTATTTTTGCAATCAAAACCCTTTAGTGGCAACTGGGGAGTCAGAGTCCATAAGCACAGAAGCTTCCTTGGAATTCTTAATGTTTATTCTCTCTTGGTTCTTTTTTTGTAAAATATTTATAACACCAAGTAGTTATTTTTTTTAAATTTGAAATTGTAATTTAGGCTATTCTGTTATATGATTTTCTTCTTCATGCCTCTCCAACACATGGCTTAAAATAATTACCATTTTCCATCCCTTCCCTTCTCCATTTTCTTTCTACACACTATTTTAGTGGTACTATCATTGAAGAAAGAATTAACTATATTAACTTTATGGAGAATAGAGTTATAACTATTCTATATAAAGAATTAAAGATATTTTCAAATTGATTTTCCTGGTTATCCTGTAAGCTAGATATTGTCAAATTAGGTTTAGGGAAAATTTTTCTCAGAGAGACTTACTAATTTGTTAAATAAAGGTCATAAACCAAGCCAAGACCCACCAAGGATATTCAAGCTTTTTAAAATGCAGTCTTTTCTATTTCCAGTGCTACATTTCATTTCACTTTAAGTGGCTTAGAAGGTCAAGCTATGTCTGAAAAAGTGAGCAGTAATGCCTTCTTTCTTTATTTGAAACTCAATAATAAATCTACTGGTAAAGAAAAGATCCCACCAGGCATGGAGGTTCATGACTATAATCCAAGCACTCAGAGGATGAGACAGGAAGTTTGAGGCCAGCATAGGCTCATAGTAAGATCATTTTTCATTAAATAAATAAAACCTATTTGACTGGACTAAAAGTGGCATATGAGAATTTTCACAGCAAAATATTCTTGATCTTGAAGATGGCATATGGATTATGCTCTAATCTTTTAGAATAGGTAGGGTGAAATTTGTACTTTTTACCAGTAGTAGTAATGAATAATAATTATATGGAAGCAGACACTGTACTTCCTTATAATGATATGATCCTGTTATGCCTTTACCACTTTCTTATACATAACTTTGAGAGTTTCCTAAGAATACCATTGGGTTAATAAGGAATGTAAGGTGAATTGACCTAGTAAGGAGAGGTAGTTACAGAGCCAGGCAAATAATAGGTATCCGATGCCTAAACATTTCACTTAGTGTTTTTGTCAATATTATTACAATTTTCTGTGAAGAGTCAAAATAGTTATATCTGAAAATAATCACACACATTGCTATAACTGTATAGGAAGTGGATGTTTTCTAAAGAAAGTTAAATTTGGCCAATCCAGAAACAAATCATCATTTGTTTAAATCCAATTTAAACCAGCAATGTTTAATTTCATCTTTCAGAATTTCAAGAACTGTAAAAAGAGAGGAAAGCAGGCACTGTTTTTGTTTTGTTTTTTTTTTTTTTTGGTTAACAACCATCAAAAGCAAAACCCTGCTTGGGTGTGAGGAGAGTATCTGTTTCACATGTATTTTGACACATCTTACTTAAGGTCAGGGTATCGTCCTGTCATGATAGTTGTTAAGTAGCCAGACAGTTAATGGGAAATGCCTGTAGGCAAGGATACAAAGAAGGAAACTGGAACACTGGTGTGCTTCAGTTAGAAATCTTGCAGTTGTCATAGCCCTTGTGTGTTAATCATCACTACCAAGAAGAGGGAGAGAGGGATGTCATTATGTCACCATTCTGTCATCATGTATCTATAGTATTATATGTTTACATCTATAAATTTATATATCACACATATATGAAGGATATTAATATGGTCTAATGTTACACATTATTGTAATGTTATATATTTAGGAGAATTTATAGTGAGCATAGGAAGAAAGAAATGTGCTAGAAAGATGAATGAGACAAACATATCCATTTTAAGGGATAATGCACAAAGAAAAGAGCAGAGTGCAAATGGAAATTTTGTACAAAGTAAAACCCACACTCTTTCGCTGCTGGCACTGAGGAAAAGATGTCAACTTGAATTTTGGTTCTCTATGGAGTTACACTATGATTTCCCTTTCTTATTTGCTGCTGAGGACACACTAAAGCCCCAGGGATTACTCCATGCCCATACAATCATTCTCTCAGCACCTCTCCCCACAGTGGGGTAGTATTTCTCAATCAGCCACACCTTGAGCATTTGGGAGTTCAGTTTGGCAACCAGGGAGGATAAGGTTTTCAGGACAGCTTTGTTTATCTGATGCACTGCTTTAGAGAAATAGCAAGATCACACCTCCTGACCAGACTATTTAATTTTATCTTACTTAAACACAGAACAGTGTTGAACAAATTGAAAATTATGAATAGAGAATTTGAGAGTGTTAGATAGTAGGAATAGTAATATTTTAAAGTTGCTCTGGAAGTGATTTGATTCCTTTTTCTGCTTTAGAAATTTTCTTTTATGAATTGGTATATGTGAATATATGTACTTTCAGGTAGTTATAATTATCTGCTGCAGTTACTTCTTTTGCTCACTTTTTTTAAAAACCAGTTTCCCTTTCCTCAGATGTATTCTCTCCAGGAAAAAAACAATTAGTGTCTAGAAAACTCAGGACATCTGCCATAATCCCACATGTTCCACAGGAAATGAGTTTTTTGTTTTTAAATCAAGTATTTAATTTGGATAATTTTTTTAAACTCTTGAGACAGTTACTGAGATAACTAGGTGGTAAAAGTTATGGCAGAAAATCACTCTAAATCATATTCTTAGAGGACCGTCATCACTATACCTTTTCCTCAACTGGGTTCATTTTTATTTTCACAGGAAGCACTAAGAAACACTTTACAAGCTAAAAATGAGTAGTTTCCCACAGGGTCCCAGAAAGAAGACACAATATAGTTATAAAGAAATATGCTCAGACTTTCCAAGATGGTGACTAGGGTACAAAAGCAGAAAGCTTAACCTCCACGACTCCAAAACCTCCCTGAGAAGTTGAAGCTACACCTGGGTAACTCTGACTGCCTCTAGCCAAAATAATAACTGCCATCACACTACGTACAGGAAAAAATTAAAAAATTGACCCACAAATCAGCCTTTAATTGCACCTAACAGCTGCAACCCTCTGCCCAGCCAGCAAGGTGGGTCCAGCCCCAGGGAAACCTTCCTTTCCCCCAGAGATTTTTTTTTCTTTCCTCTTCTTTTTTTCTTTCCTTCTCTTCTCCTCCTCCATCAAGTGGAAATAAAGCACCAACCAGAATCAAACTTTCGATATCCTGAACTCCTAGACTGGGGAACGCTTCTCCACAACACGTTACACTGAGAAAATTTGGGGGCTGCCACTACCGCCGCTGCAGCTGCTGCTGCTGGCTCCAAACCTGCCTGCAAGATAAATGAGTGAAACTGGAGAGCATCATTCTGAAAAAGGTCAGTCAGGCTCAGAAGACCAAAAATCATATGTTCTCCCTCATATGCGGACTTTAGATCTAGGGCAAATGCAGCAATGTGGTTGGACTTGGATTACATGACAAGGGGAGATATAGGAATAAGCAGAAAACCCAAAACATGAAAGCGTTTGATGTCCCCACTCCAGAGGAACTAATACAGAAACCTTAAAGCGACAGAGGTCAACATGAGAAGGGGATCAAGAACCAGTGTAAAGATCAGTTAGAGATGAATCAAACTGGGTTGTAACACATGGGTACATGAGAGCAATGTTAGGAATCTCTCTGTATAGCTGACCTTAACTCAACTAGCAAAAACATTTTGTTTTCTTTATTATGTTTGTTTCTTTTCTTCAACAAAATTAGTGATAAGGGCAGAACAGGACCTGCCTGGAACTGAGCGGGGGGGGGGGGGGGGAGGGAAGGGAAGGGGGGAAGGGTGGAGAAATGACCCAAACAATGTATGCACATGTGAATAAATGAATTAAAAAAATCATTTTCTCAAAAAAAAAAAAAAAACCTGCCTGCAAGACATTCAACAGGCCAAGCAGGTGAGTGCCACATGTCATACAGAAATCCCCCAGCCACCCCCAAGGCAAACCAGCACAGCCCCTAGGCAGACTGACCCCTCCACACACAAAAAAACTATAACAACAGCGAACTGTAATCTAGCACAACAGCAGAGGGGGCAGGAATGCTGAAAGTGCACCAGAGAAAGGGGGAGGGGCAAGAAGCTAATGTCAGTGCAAACTATCAGGAAAGTGGAGAGCAGGTGGGTGATAAGCCACTCCCCAAAGCAGAGCAGACAGCAGATCACAGAGCTCATCTCTGAGCCAGTGAGCAGCATCTAAAGCCAAACTGCCCCGCAAGACTGAAAAATAAATAGAGAACCTGCATAACACACTGACAGCAGGGAGGGGCTGATGGAATGCTGTACCTGCCCCAGAGAAAGGGGGTGGGGCAAAGAAATAAATCCCCAGTGTGGAAATCCCAGTAAACAAGCACAGTGAAAAGCCACCTCCAAAGCAGGGCAGGTCGTGGACTGCAGAGCTGATCTCCTGAACGAGAGGGCAGCATTCAAACCTGAACTGCCTCATCTCACTGGCAGAGGAGATGACCAAGCAGCTGCAACTGAAAGGTAACACAGCTATCAGCTGGGGAAATTAATATCTCTGACCACCCCGCATGATCTGGCAGAGCTACCTCACCTCACAATTTCAAT
Source organism: Castor canadensis (assembly GCF_047511655.1). Lineage (NCBI taxonomy): Eukaryota > Metazoa > Chordata > Mammalia > Rodentia > Castoridae > Castor > Castor canadensis. Next base: position 100,040,610 of record NC_133392.1, on the reverse strand, counting down.
ATAACTGGTAGACATGATAAAGAAACCCAGGGGAAAGATTTAAAGGCAAGTAAAAACTTCCTCCCCCAGCCAGGCCCCTGTTTCAGGCCATTCCGAGAGAAACAGCAGAAGTTCTTCCTCCACAGATGTGCTACTGTGATGTATTGCAACTTCCCAGCAAAAGGCTAACTGCCACATCTGCTTTTGTCCTTCCCGCTTGCTTGCTTCCACCTTCTGAGGCATAAAAACCCAACATCCCTGAGCTAAAGGGCCAGCACCATTTTGGAGAGATCCAGGTGCTGGCCCAGTAGCATAAATAAATCTTCCTTTCCTCCAACTACCTAGGTGTGAGTCTTGTTCTCGCTGGTCCATCATTCTCCGGCAACATTTTCTGGAGACCCTAGTGAGATCAGACCACTGAGCCCCATTGGGTAATGGGTCCCTGCTCCCTGGTTCTACAGCCTGCAGGGGTCCCTGGTACCAGGAAGTACACACCCCCAATGTGAATCTGAGGTTTCCTTCCAGACAACTGAAGGAGGCTGCGGAGCCACGGACCAGGCCCTCAGACTAGTGGAATGAAACGGAGATCTGTGCCAGACATCCAGACCACGTAGGAAACCCTGGGGCAGTCAGTATAAGGAGCCAGCCAAACCCTGAAGAGTATCCAGGGTGATGCGTACCTTTCCTCTGTGACCGATGTGATTCTGGTCAACTGGGACCAAAGCAGGCCAGGATTTTAGGGGAAATAAATAGGAACTGATTGTTTTAAACTCTGAGTGAATGGTGTGTGACAGAATGGCTTGACTTGCTTGCATTTCAAGCTCAAATTTGTGGCCCCATGGCTGGGCACCTCTAAGGTCCCCTTAAAGGCTATGGAGTCTGAGTGGGCTCGATCTGCAACTTCACGGTGATTGGCATACGGTCTATGGTGGGATCAGACTAGCATCTGATTGTAAGTCATCCTGTCAGGCTGAACCCACTATGGCCAAGCCACACCTGACCCCATCGCCTGGGATTACAGCCAGATGAGCATCTGTGTGGTCACCCCTCTCCCTTTGTCTGTCCTGCGACGCTGATAATCACCAGGTGCATATAAAATGGGTTCCTCTGGCCCAACAGTGCTCCAAACCATGCTTGCTAGCATTAGGAACAGCTTCTCAGGTGACTATGGAGTCTGGATGAAGCCAGCAAAGCTTCAGACATTTTGTGAACTAGAATGGCTCACCTTCAATGTAGGATGGCCCACAGAGGGCATGCTGGACTTAGCCACTATTGTCCATGTGAGAGACATAGTGTTGGGGAGTCAAGTCATCCAGACCAGTTTCCTTACATTGACTCCTGGTACATCCTGGCCACCCGCCTACCTTACTGGCTACATTTTCATACACCCCAGAGACACATATTGTTCTGGTTAATGGCAAAGTAAAGGAAAAGAATTTGAGGTCCACCACACCTTGGAACCTGAGCTGCCAGACCCACCATCATATGTTCCTCCAGTGTGCCCAGCTGCCCTGGCCTCCCTGAGACCTAAGTCCAACTCAGAGGACACCAACAGAAAGGAGATGGCATCAGACCCAACCCCCCACCCATGTCATCCAACAGCTGTCTTGTTATACCCCCCTTTACCTTCAATGGCCCCAGAAAAAGATACAAGCCATTGGGGAAGGTCGCTGATCTGGGAGGCTAACTAGCAAGGAAGCAAGAATCCTGGCTGTGACACTATGCCCCCTCTGCCAGGCTCCAGGGCCGCCATTACCCCAGGCAGACGAGTCATATGCACCTGGACACATGCAATACGTGCACCAGCTCTTCACTACCACTGACCTCCTGAACTGATGACAGCACACCCCAGCATACTCAGAGGAACCACAGCCACCAACACACCACATCATGCATAGCCACCAACCCAACTGGGATGATTGTCGTCAACTCATGTCTACCTTCTTCACTTCTGATGACCACTGGCAAGTATACCAAGCTGCCAGAGCATGGCTAATTACCCAAGCTCCATCACAGACTGCAAATCCAGAGCAATAGGCAGATGAGAGAATCCCAGACACCAGACTGGACTGGGATCCAAACACTACAGCTGGGCTCCAATCCATCCAGTGCATGAGACAAACCATTCTGGCGGGAGCCTGCCAGGGGGCACAAGGGGCAACTAACCTCACCCGAGTCAGTGAAGTCACACAGAAGCCTGATGAGCCACCTAGCCAATTCTATGACCAGTTCTATGGTGCTTATCATTGGTATACGCCACCTGACTCTAAGGCCCCCAAGAACTGGTCTATAATCAACACTGCCTTTGTCCAATAGTCTGCCTCTGATGTTCGCTGGAAGCTACAAAAGGTGGAGGGCTTCACAGGTGCCAATATTGACCAACTCATCAGTATAGCAGTCAAGGTAGTGGCAAACCGAGAGGAAATGGCCAAAAGACAGACAGAAAAATATCTGAAAAAGAAGGCAAAGATCCTGGCTATGGCCCTCAAGGGAGGAGACGGGAAGACTGGAGGCTAGAAGGGAGGCCCCAACAGGGGAGAACAGAGAAACACAGTGTGCCTACTGTAAGGAACAGAGACATTGGAAAAACGAGTGCCCTAACAAGAAAAAAAAGGAAAAAGAAAGTGACAGTGGCTGCCAACAAATCCAAGGATGCTTGCAACCTAAAGGCAAATACACCTTGGGGAGACAAGTCTGACTGAGGGTGACTGGGCTCCCTTTTGATTGGCCCTCAGGAGCCCATGGTCAAGATTGACATTGAGGGCCACCAAATTGACTTCATTCTGGACACTAGGGCGACCATTTCTACTGTGACCACACCAACCGGTCAGCTCACCAAGGACTCAATCACCATTACAGGGACCACTGGAAACACCAAGAAGTACCAGTTCTGCAAACCCCGAGAATGCATGATCGGTGGATACTGGGTCAGGCACCGGTTTCCGTACATGCCAGAGGCTCCAGGTCCCCTTCTGGGAAGAGACTTACTTTCTAAATTAGGCACCACAGTATCTATGGATCTCGACCACCTGACATGAATACCTTGCCAGTGTTAACCTTGGAGGTCAGTCTTGAAGAAGAGTGGCACATACATAACCTAGGGACAATAAACCCATTGGTCCTCAACCATTCCTAGATCACCTAATGAAGCAGTTCCCAGACATTTGGGACCAGGATGGGAGAATTGGGCTGGCAACAGGACATCCCCCCAATATTGGTCACCGTCAAAGCAGGAGTCAACCTGGTGAGTCAAAGACAATATCCAATACCTCTAGAGGCCTGGAGGGGAATTGTGCCACACATTCAATGCCTACGGGACCAGAGAATCCTGAGGGAACCACCAGCAACCTGGAACACCCCTTTATTCCCTGTCAAAAAGCCAGGGTCCAGTAATTATTGACCAGTTCAAGACCTGTGCTGGGTGAACGAGGCAACAGAGACTATTCATCCTGTCGTCCCCAATCCATACACTCTGCTGAGCTTGATTCCTCCCACTGCCAAGGCACTCATATGTCTGGACCTTAAGGATGCCTTCTTCTGCCTGCAACTGCTGGAAGCTAGCCAACCCATTTGCATTCAAATGACACTGGAGCAAAAGGACAATTAACCTGGACTAGGTTCCTACAGGGCTTCAAAAATCCCCCCACTATCTTTGGGGAGGCCTTAACCAGAGACCTAAAAAACTGCAGACTGAAAGACTGCACTATCCTCCAGTATGTAGATGGCATACTCTTAGCGGCCCCCACCCTGGAGGCCTGCAAAAACAGAACAGAAGAACTGCTCCAGTTCTTACAAGAAGCAGGATACAAGGTCTCACAAAAGAAAGCACAAATTTGTCAGGAGGAGGTCATATACTTGGGATTTCACCTGAGCCAAGGAAAGAGACGACTGGAAACTGGGAGAAAGCAGTGATCTTCTGGTATGCTCAGAGTACAGAAGTTTCTGGGTGCTGCAGGCTTCTGCCACCTATGGCTCCCTGGATTCTTGGTCACTGCTGAGCTGCTTTATGTGGCACTAAAGGGAGACCCCACAGGACCGTTGTACTGGGGCCCTGACCTAGAGGATGCATTCCAAAAACTTAAACAACACCTGGGTCAGGCACCAGCCCTGGCTCTCCTGGATGTCACTCGCTCTTTCCACCTCTACATCCATGAGAAGGGAGGCATTGGATTAGGTATCCTGACCCAGCCACTGGGGCCATGGAACTGGCCAGTAGCCAGAAATTAGACCCTGTGGCCTCAGGTTGGCCCCCATGCCTCCAGGCATTGGCAGCAGCAGTCCTCTTAATACAAGAAGCAGATAAACTGATTCTGGGACAAAACATCACGCTCCAGGTTCCCCACCAAGTAACTTCTCTGCTCAACGGCACTGCCAGTCGACGGATGACCAGGGAACGAGTGGCCAGATATCAGGCTTTATTGGGCGAGAACCCCAGGTATGAGTTGAAGCAGTGAGGACTCTCAATCCGGCCACACATTTGCAAGAAGAGGAGGGAGAACTTCTCCACTCCTGCAAGGAGATTCTAGACGAAGTCTTTCCTTCCCAGCCTGACCTCACAGACACCACCATTCCCAACACCAACCTAGAGCTCTTCACTGATGGAAGCCGGAGCCTACAAGAGGGAGGATACCAGACTGGGTATGCACTGACTACCGTCACACAAGTAGTGGAACATGGATGGCTACCAGTCCATTGGTCAGCCCAATGGGCAGTTATACGCCCTCACCCAGGCCCTCACCCTAGCAGATGGAAAGCGAGCCAACATCTATACTGACTTGCATTATACCTTTGCCACCTTGCTTATCCCCGGGGCCATTTACAAAGAGAGGGGCCTATTGACATCCAGAGGCAAAGAGATCAAAACAGTTAACAAATCTTATAATTGTTAGAAACAGTCTGGAAGCCTCAAGCCATTGCCATCATCCGCTGTCCGGCCCATACCAATTGACCAGACAAGATCAGTCAAGGAAATGGATTGGCAGACAGGACAATGAAAAAAGCAGCCCTCTCAGAAGGAGTACAAAAGAAAGATGCTGCTTCAGCCAAAGTATGCTTCACCTTTCCTGTACTCCTGGACTGACCAGAGTACAGCCCACAAGAGAGAGAACAGGCCCATAAAATAGGGGCTAAAGAGAACTCAGAAGGCTGGTTCATTACCCCAGAGGGAAGGATCCTAACACCAGAAAAGACAGCCCTGGGCCTGGTGAGGCTGGCAAACAACATCACCCGTTTGGGCAAAACCTCCCTGGAAAGACTATTACACAAATACGTGGTCATTCCCCGACTGGTGACTTTAACTCAGTCAGCCAGCAAGGCTTGCCTGTACTGCACCCAACAAAACCCAGGACAGGGACCCAAGGCCCTGCTGATATCTCAGAAGAAAGGGTTAACCCATTAAAACACTTAGAGACAGACTTCACTGAGATCCAACTGAGTAAAACTTATCCGTACTTCCTGGGGTGGTCTGCACTTTCACAGGCTGTGTTGAGGCATATCCCACCCGCACGGAAAAGTCCACAGAAGTTTCAAGAGTGCTAGCCAAGGAAATGATTCCTTGGTTCCGGGTGCCTAGCAGCATCAGGTCAGACAACTGGCCTGCCTTTGTCAGCCAGGTAGTCAAAGGCATATCGTGTGCAGTTGGGCTGACCTGGGATTTGCACACCCAGTATTACCCCCAATCATCAGGCTGAGTGGAAAGGATGAACAGGACTATCAAGACAGCACTAGTAAAACAATGTCAAGAGACACGGCTACCCTGGCCAGATGTATTACCCTTGGCACTGTTCAAAATTAGGTGTACACCTAGAAAATGCAGTCTCTCTCCCTTTGAAGTCCTGTATGGATGGCCACCACCACTAATACCTGGACAGGCTGGAGACCTTTGGGAGTATGGACAGATTGGCCTCCAAAAGTTCCTAGAAGGCTTGGTACATGCTTCTAGGGAGATTGCCAGACACTAGGACACCCAGAGCTGGCCCCTATGACCCTTGGGCCTTTGCACCAATGGAGCCTGGGAGACTGGGTTTGGGTCAAAACCCCAATTAAAGGGAGCCTATACCCCTGATTGGAGGGACCTTACCATGTTATTCTAACCACTCCTTCAGCCCTTAAGGTCACAGGACTGAAACCGTGGATCCATCACATGCACACAAAGTGGAGGATCCAGACCAGGAGTGGAGATCCCAACCCAACCCAGACCAGCCGTTGAAACTGACCTTGACCTGAGGGAGTGCCGATGAAGCCCCACACAGACCTACTGATTCTACTAACAGCTGTAATAATAATAAATGACTCACAAACAAACCCTCCAGACCCAGCTGGGGTCTCTCATAAACTGACATGAGAGGTCAAATTCTCAGAAGGACAAGAGGGAACTATATTAATTAACCGCACCATCCCATCTGTGCTTTGTCAGGCCCTTGTCTTGTCTCCTTTAGGTATTGCCCAGGCCCAGAGGCCAACAGATGGGCCCAACTGAGGCCCTCCACCCTGACTTGTGCTGATCCATCCAGAGATTGCCTATCCAATGTGTATGGCTGAGTACCGCAGTACTGGGATGACTGTGGGGGGGCTTTCATGGTCCTTTCTATGATACTGGTCATGTGTTGATTTTTTCTCTCTGGGGGTTTGAAAAGGGACCCTCCCACAAAGGCCAGGGTGTCAGTGTCCAAAGGCTATCCCTAGGATCAGGAAAGAGAGATCTCCTCCAATTAACAATAGACAAACCACAACGATGGGGAATTTTTGTCTTCTCAAAAATTACTGGGGAGTCCCTTAGGCTTGAGATTAAAGCAACAAACATCTCTCCCCTAGTTAGTAAAGTTAACTCCCTGGGCCCCTGGACACGGGGCAAATCCTCCCTCCCTCTTCATGGGACTGATCAACTTCCATCGCACCTTGAAGCTCCTCTCATTAAAATGATAGCTTTAGCAAACAGCAGCCACCAGCTAGTACAACGAGCAGACCCTGAACTAGGCAGAGACTGTTGGATTTGCCTGAGGGCCAACCAAGTGTCATATGTCAGGGTGGGCCTGACTAACATGTCTGAGATACATGAGCTGGGCCTGGACAACTCTATCCAAAACGACAATACCTGTCTCACAGGTCCAACTGTACAACTAACTAGAGAAACCGAATGCTTTGGTAATGGGACAAATTGTACCAATCTGGTAAAAGGAACCAAGGCACCAAATGGGACTTACTTTGCCTGTCAGGGTGGGATCTGCACCTGTTACCCAGGGGGGTCTTGTGCCCTAGTTTTCTTAATCCTGGACCTGGACATAATTCAGGGACTGAAGTTGCTCGATACCTAAACCAACAAGCTGAGGCCAGACCTACTTCCGACAGGACCCCATCTTCCTCCCGATACTTCTGGGAGTCGCTCTGGCAGGAGCAATGGCCATGGGGGCTACCACTATTGGCCTCCAACAAGTCCAGCACAGTCAGCTGTCTGAACAAATCCATGAGGATTTAGGATTAGTACAACAGAACATCGTCACCCTACAAAACGAGCTGGACTCACTGGTGGCCATAGTCTTACAGAATTGCCAAGGCTTAGACCTTATTACTGAGGAAAAAGGAGGAATTTGCATGTTTTTAGTGGAAGAATGTTGCTTCTATGCAAACCAGTCAGGGATAGGGAGAGAAAATCCATGCCAATTCCTGGAGAGAATCAAGGCAAGGGAAAGAAACAAGGAAACATTTTGGAATACAGGGTAGAAGAGCTGGGCCCATGGGTAGCCCTGCTGGCAGGCCCACTTACTGTGCTCCTTTTGCTATTGCTCTTAGGGCCTTGTGTGATAAACTTCCTCACCAGGTTCATTCACAACTGGATGGACACCATTAAATTAAAATTAATGAGACAATATCAAAGACTGCCCCTAGATTATGAAGAGTAAGAGGAGGGAATGATAAAGAAACCCAAGGGGAAAGATCTAAAGACAAGTAAAAATTCCCTCCCCCAGCCAAGCCCCTGTTTCAGGCCATTCCAAGAGAAACAGCAGAAGTCCTTCCTCCACAGATGTGCTACTGTGATGTATTGCAACCTCCTAGCAAAAGGCTAACTGCCACATCTGCTTTTGTCCTTCCCGCTTGCTTGCTTCCACCTTCTGAGGCATAAAAACCCAACATCCCTGAGCTAAAGGGCCAGCGCCATTTTGGAAGATCCAGGTGCTGGCCCGCTAGCATAAATAAATCTTCCTTTCCTCCAACCACCTGGGTGTGAGTCTTATTCTCGCTAGCCCATCATTCTTTCTGCAACAGACAGAAGAACAAAACACTATTCACAAGCCAATCACCTGGTGAGAACACATCAGAGCTTCTGCTTATACACCAATACCAGGACTGGATGCCAGAGGAGTAACTCCAGAACTTAAACTGACTGAAATTCTATTGTTCCTGAACCTGGTGTTTTTCTTTTTTCCTTTTTTGTTTTTTTTTTTTCCCCCATTGATTTTTTTTGGTTTTTTTTATTGTGGTTTTTAATTTTTATTTCTATTCCTATTATCTTTTTGTTCTGTCTATACTATCAACTTTACCATCCTCATCATCTTCTCATCCCTGCTTTCACCCCTTCCCTCCTCCTGTGCTAAAATCCACTGCTATCCTCCCCAACAGCTTGTTCTGTCCCTTCTCACCCACTCTCTCCCCCACACCCACCTTCCCTTCCCATTCTCCACCAACCTGTCACCAGACTACCTCTCCCTCCTACACACTCATCACCTACTGACCAACCTACTATACCAACTTTACACAACCCCAAACCCCTGCAATCCCTGGCACAAGCACCCTCTACTCCAACAGCAGAAATACACCCAAACACACACAAGGACTACAAAAACCAGCAGCCCCCACACTGTTTCCCCCCACTCACACACCCCACTTCCTGCCTTCTCCCTTTAGTGCCACTCTATCCAACTCCTCAAATATCTATAACTAGCCTTACAAACATTAACCCCCCAACTCCCACTATTAATAGATATTACCACCAAAGGGTCTTCTATTTAACATATAAACTACTGGTTGGGTATTAAACCTGTGAATTCGTTATTACTAAATTATACCCAGACCAAGGATAGAAATAGTGCACCAACCTAGCTAAAAACCCAAGACAGCACAAAACAAAAATTAAATCAAGGGGAAAAAAAAAACAGGTGACTAAAACCACCAATAAGCCTATCAAGAACCTAGTTGCACAATACCACATGGAGTGATGGGAGGAAGAAAAAGGGATGGAAACCAGTCTCCCCCTCAAAATACTTTAATACAGGATTCAGAGGGAAATGGAGAAAAAAGATACCCAGTTCCTGACTCCAACAAAGCAAAGATAAATGGCATCAAGGAACCAAGCAATACCCACAAAAACATCTCAAAGAAGAAATTCTGCAAGTAATCACTGAGAATTTCATGGAGATGATACTAGATGTGGTTAACCAAAATGAACAAGAAACACTCAAGAAATTTCAAGACACCAAAAATAAAGAGTATGAGAAGACACAGAAACAAATAAATGAACTAATAGGAGCCCTAAATAAATACCAAAGTGAAACAAAGAACACTATAAATAGAGAGATAAATGAATTGAAGATGAAAATAGAAAGTATTAAAGAGGAAGTGACCCATGATATGGAAAATCTCAGTAAAAAGAATGAAACAAAGCACAAAACACAGTGGAAGGTCACTCCAGCAGACTAGAGCAAGTGGAAGACAGAATCTCAGAACATGATGATAAAATAGAAATTAAAGGAAAAACTGAAGAACTATTAGTCAAACAACTCAAGCCCTGTGAAAGGAATATGCAAGAACTCACCGACTCCATCAAAAGATGAAATCTGAGAATCATGGGCACTGAAGAAGGAGAAGAGGTCCAAGCAAAAGGCATCCATAATATATTCAATAAAATAATAACAGAAAGTTCCTAAATCTAGACAAAGTTATGCCCATTCAGGTACAGGAAGCCTCCAGGATACCAAACAGACTTGACCAAACTAGAACTTCCCCATGACATATTATCATTAAAACAAGTACAGAGAATAAAGAAAGAATATGGAAGGCTGTAAGAGAGGAAAAACAAATAACATAAAGGTAAATCCATCAAAACCACAGCATATTTGTCAATGGAAACCTTAAAAGCAAGAAGGGCATGGAGTGAGGTATTCTGGGCACTGAGTGAAAACAACTTCAACCCTAGGATACTCTATCCAGCAAAATTGTCATTCAAAATAGAGAAATAAAAGTCTTCTATGACAAGGAAAACTAAAACAATGTATAACACCAAGCCACCACTACAAAACATTCTCCAAGGAATTTTGCACACAGAAAATGAAAGCAAACAAAACCACAAAAGGACAGGCAGTATCAAACCAAAGGAGAAGAAAAGACAAGGAATCAGAGAGTAGCACTGATTCAATGGCACACAATCAAATCCTTAACAAAAACAACTAAATGATCACATACCTATCAATATTAACACTGAATGTCATGGACTCAACACCCCCATCAAAAGACACCACTTGGAAAATTGGATTAAAAAGGAAGATCCACCTGAACCACCTGAACCACGTGAACAGCTTCTTGAACAGTTGGAAAAGAAACAGCCTAACCTATTAATGATGCTAAGCTGTTCAGAAAACAACAAACAGACCAACCAGGATATGGATGAACAGGCAGGTCTGGGGCAGTACATTGAAGAACCTTTAAGTGAAGAGCCACCTGGAGATACCAGGGTGGAGTGCCCTTCAAGTGGCGGGGTTCCATTTTTCCAGCATAAAAAAATCACATGGAAAAAACAAAGAAAACAGAGGCATTAACCCAGCAGAGTGGTCTAAGGTGGATGATGCTGCAGAGCCCTCTGCCACACGGAGCAGATTGCCGCTGAGAGCCCAGATAAACCTTTAGTTAGCTTGAGTGGCAGGATGATTTTTAAGAAAAATCAAAAATAAAACAAAATGGCAGAACTTAAGCTTTGTTGTACAGATTAAAGAGGAGTAGAGTATATCAAGGCAGTATAGTAAATGTAGTTGAATTCAGTTTCTGTCTATTTTCTGGTCATCCCTACAGTTCACTATGTATTAAGTTGGATTCCATTTGGAATTTGCATTGAGTAAATATGTTTCTAGCTTTTCATATAAAGTAGCCCTTCTATAACAAATGAAAAGTATTTTTCTTGTATATTACTACTAAACATTGAGTTATGGGAACTACATTATTCTAGGCTTGGGCTTACATAAGTAAATACCACAAAATACTTGGCCTTGGAAAGGATCACCTCATTTATTCTCTTGGTGTGACTTATGTATATTTTCTTGCCTCATCCCTAGATTTTTCTGTATGCCCTCTCCTCAACTCACTCTCTGCTTTTTGTTTGTCAGCATACCATTTCTAAAGCTATAAAATGGTCTCCTTTCTTATTATAAGAGCCAGGATTTTACCCAGAAATCTTAAACATGGTTCAGCACTTACCTCTAAAATCATTGTCAGTTATAAACATAACCCTGGAAGTAACCTTCCTTCAGTATTTTTAATTTGTTTTTGCCAGATATGAAAGTATTTCATTACTTCATGAGGCCTAACACATTAGCCCACACAGTTCTCCAAAAGCCAACGTCCGCAATATAAAGTGCTGTTATGGGAGACCTGCTAGATCTCTGATTCATGGCTTTGTGGCCACTCCAACGCCTTTGTCTTTTGGAGATGGTCACAACCATGTAAGGACTTTTTAAACTACCAATTATGACTATAGCTTATATTCTTTTGTTTGCCTGATGAACCTCCTGTTGTTCTTTGCATATAATAAAATACATATATGTACATTTTTCCTCGTTGAACTCTTAACCCTTAAAAGGACCCTTGCATTTTTGATCTGACAACTGTATTTCTGGATTTTGAGATGTTTCAACATGAAGAACCAGAGCACCTAAAAGGAATATATGCAAAGAATAAATATTATGCTTCATGAAAAAAAAAAAAAGGAAGATCCAACAATCTGTTGCTTACAGGAGACTCATCTCATTGACAGAAACAAATACTGGCTTAGGATGAAAGGCTGGAAGAAGATTTACCAAGCCAATGGCCCCCAAAACCAGGCAGTAGTAGTAATACTTATCTCAGACAAAGTAGATTTCAAACTTAAATTGATCAAACAAGATAAAGGACACTTCATACTAATAAAAGGGGAAATACACCAAAAGTAAATAACAATTATCAACCTATATGCACCCAATGTCAGTGCACCAATTTCATCAAACATACTTTAAAAGACTTAAAAGTAAATACAGACTCTAATACAGTGTAGTGGGAGACTTTAATACCCCCCATTACCATTTGATAGGTCATCCAAACAAAAAAATCCATAAAGAAATTCTAGAACTAAATCACACTGTAGATCAAATGGACCTAGCTGATGTCTACACAATATTTCATCCAACATCTGCACAATATACATCCTTCTCAGCAGCCCATGGAACTTTCTCTAAAATTGATCATATCTTAGGGCACAAAGCAAGCCTCAGCAAATATAAGGAAATAGAAATAATCCCATGCATTCTATCTGATCACAATGCATTAAAACTAGAACTCAACAACAAAAACAACAGCAGAAAATACACAAACAATTGGAAGCTGAACAACACATCACTCAATGATCAGTGGGTCTTCAATGAAATGAAGAGGAAATTAAAAGGTTCCTGGAAGTTAATGAAAATGAAAACACCACCTACCAGATCCTATGGGATATAGCAAAGGCAGTCCTAAGAGGAAAGTTTATAGCCATGAATGCATATACTAAAAAGACAAAAAGATCTCAAATCAATGACCTAATGTGACATCTCAAATTCCTAGAAAAATAAGAACAAGCAAAATCCACAACAAGCAGAAGGAAAGAAATATAAAAATAAGGGCTGAAATTTATGAAATAAAGACCAAAAAAAAAAAAAAACCATACAAAGAATCAATGAAACAAAAAGCTGGTTCTTTGAAAAACAGAACAAGATTGACAGACCCCTGGCAAATCTGACTAAAATGAGGAGGGAAACAACCCAAATCAGTAAAATCAGAGCCATAAAAGGGGAGATAACAACAAACACCACCAAAATCCAGGGACTCATCAGAGACTACTTTGAGAACCCATATTCCAATAAATTTGAAAATCTTGATGAAATGGACAAATTTCTAGATACTTATGACCATCCAAAATTGAACCAAGAGGATATTAACCACCTAAATAGATCTATAACATAAAATGAAATTGAAGCAGCAATAAAGAGTCTCCCAAAAAAGCAAAGTCCAGGATCTGATGGATTCTCTACTGAATTCTATCAGACCTTTAAAGAAGAACTAATATCAGCTCTCCTCAAACTTTTCCATGAAATAGAAAGGGAACGAATACTGCCTAACTCATTCTATGAAGCCAGTATTACACTCATCCCAAAACCAGACAAAGACACTTCCAAAAAGGAGAACTATAGGCCAATCTCCTTAATGAACATTGATGCAAAAATCCTCAATAAAATAATGGCAAATGGAATCCAACAACATATTAAAAAGATCATTTACCATGACCAAGTCTGCTTCATTCCAGGGATTCAGGGGTGGTTCAACATACACAAATCTATAAATGTAATATACCACATTAATAGAAGCAAAGACAAAAACCACTTGATCATCTCAACAGATGCATAAAAAGCCTTTGATAAGATTCAACACCACTTTTTTTTTCCAAGAAAACTAGGAATAGAAGAAATGTACCTCAACATTATAAAGGTTATATATGACAAACTTATAGTCAACATCATACTTAATGGAGAAAAACTGAAGCCATTTCCCCTAAAATCAAGAATGAGACAAGGATGTCCACTCTCCCCATTCCTCTTCAACATAGTCCTGCAATTCCTAGCCAGAGCAATTAAGTAAGAAGAAGAAATAAAAGGAATACAAATAGATTAAGAAACTGTCAAAATATTCCTATTTAAAGATGACATGATTCTATACTTCAAAGACCCAAAAAAACTCTACCCCAAAACTCCTAAACACCATAAACAGCTTCAACAATGTGGCAAGATACAAAATCAACTCACAAAAATCATTGGCTTTTCTATAAACCAACAATGAACAAACTGAGAAAGAATATATGAAAACAATTCCATTCACAATAGCCTCAAAAAAAAACATCAAATACCTAGCAGTAAACTTAACAAAGGATGTGAATGACCTCTACAAGGAGAGCTACAAACCTCTGAAGAAAGAGACAGAGGAAGACTACAGAAGATGAAAGATCTTCCATGTTCATGGATTGGCAGAATCAACATAGTAAAAATGGCTATACTACCAAAAGCAATCTACAAGTTCAATGAACTTTCCATCAAAATCCCAATGACATTCATCACAGAAATTTTAAAATCTACCCTAAAGTTCATTTAGAAACACAAAAGACCGTGAATAGCCAAGGCAATACTGAGCAAAAAGAGCAATGCTGGAGATACCACAATACCTGACTTTAAATTATACTACAGAGCCATAGCAACAAAAACAGCATATTACTGGCACAAAAATAGATATGAAGACCAGTGGAACAGAATAGAGGACCTGGATATGAATCCACACAGCTATGTCCACCTTATTTTTGATAAAGGCACCAAAAACAACAATGGAAAATAAACAGCCTCTTCAAAAAGTGATTATCTACCTGCAGAAAACTGAAGCTAGACCCATGTCTATCACCCTGTACTAGTATCAACTTGATCAAAATTGATCAAGGACCTTATTATCAGACCTGAAACTCTGAAGCTAGTACAGAAAAGAGCAGGGAATACTCTGGAAGCAATAGGTATAGGCAAGAACTTCCTCAATAGAGCCCTAGCAGCTCAGCAACTAAGAGAAAGAATGGACAAATGGGAATACATGAAATTAAAAAGCTTCTGCACAACAAAAGAAATGGTCTCTAAACTGAAGAGACCACCACAGAGTGGGAGAAAATATTTTCTAGGTAGACATCACACAAAGGACTTATAACCAGAATATATAGGGAGCTCAAAATACTAAACTCTCCCCAAATCAATGAACCAATAAAGAAATGGGCAACTGAACTAAACAGAACTTTTTCAAAGGAAGAAATCCAAATGGCCAAAAAAGATATAAAAAAATGCTTACCATCTCTGGCTATAAAGGAAATGTAAATCAAAACCACACTAAGACACCACCAACAACATGTGTTGGCAAGGATGTGGGGAAAAGGAACCTCAGACACTGCTGGTGGGAATGTAAACTAGTAAAACCAGTCTGGAAAACAATATGGAGGCTTCTTTAAAAACTAAATATAGATCTGCCATATGTTCCAGCAATCCCACTTCTAGGGATATACCCAAAGGAATGTGACTCAGGTTATTCCATAGGCACCTGCACACCCATATTTATTGTGGCACTATTCACAATAGCCAAGTTATGGAAACAGCCAAGATGCCCCACTACTGACAAATGGATTAAGAAAATGTATTTATACGCAATGGAATTTTACTCAGCCATGAAGAAGAATGAAATCTTGTCATTTGCAAGTAAATGGATGGAACTGGAGAACATCATCTTAAGCAAAGTTAGCCAGACTCTCAAGGCCAAATTTCATATGTTCTCCCTAATATGTGGACTTTAAACCTAAAATAAATGCAGTAATACTATTGGACATGGGTTACAAGCTAAGAGGAGAACACATAGAGGAGGAATAGGGAAAGGTAGGAACTTGAAAGTGTTTGATGTGCCCACTGTAGAAGAGCTAATATAGTAACCTTAAACTGACAGAAGTCACTATGGGAAGGTGACCAGGAAGTAGTGAAGAGGTCTGGTAGAGATGAACCAATTTGGGTTGTAAAACACATGTGCATGGAAGCAATGCTACGAATCTCTCCATATAGCTATCCTTATCTCAAACAAGCAAAAACGCTATGTCTTTCTTATTATTGCATATGTCTTCTCTTCAACAAAATTGGAGAAGAGGACAGAAACAGGTTCTGCCTCGAAGTGAGGAGCGTGGGGGGCAGAGGGAGGGAGCAGAGGGTAGGGGGGAGAGATGGCCCAAACGATGTATGCACATTTGAATAAATGAATAAATAAACAGAAAAAACCAAAAGCATACCATGAATAAACCTACATTAATCCAAAAATAAAAATATGCTCAACTTTTTCTCTTACCCTCTCCCCATGTCAAAATCCCACTTTTCCAAAATAAGCTACTCATATATACATTTATCAAAGAAGCACACAAAACTTTACTTAGATTGAGCTTCCTTGGCATGAAAGTGTTTTTAAAAGTTAAAGTGCAGCAGTACTATTGCTACCTTCTATCTACTTTCCAAATATGATAAGAAAAGGATCCCAATTATATATGCATTTGCAGATTTTCCTTTTTCTCCTATCTCAAACCCACAAATATAGTACATCTATAGTAACCTCAACTTAAAATGCTAGGAGTTTCCTTTGATTTCCCTTTTTCTTACTGTATCTTTTATATTCAATTGTCAAGTTCTCTTGACTGCTTCTCTCTGATGTGTCTTTCATCACCTCTTCCTTTGTATTCTTCTTGTCTGGACTCAATCCAGATTCTCTCATCTTCTCTTTAAACTATTGCTGTGTTCTCTTAATTAGGCCTCTGCATCTAGTTATGCCTGATCCAAGTCATTCTACACATCAGATATCTCTGGTATGTTATAACATCATTTTATTATTATTTTAAACAATTTTATAGTTTAAAAATTCCAGTGCCTCTCCATTACCTACTTAATAATTTCCAAATGTCTTAGCTTCATGTTTAACGTAAAGTCCAATTCAAATTCAAGCTCCAGACTCTTCAGCTTTATCTCCATGATTCCTTCCAAGATGCTTTAATGAACTTGAACATATTCATTCATCCACACACAGGGCACTCTCCCTTGACCACACTTGGGTTCTCTCGGGGGCTCATGGCACCACTAGATTTCCCTCCTAAGCTAACCATGTGCCCCAGCTGGCATGGGACAGCCAAGTTTTGCACCTGCTGTGCCAGAGTAACCATAAAGAATGCTCTCTTTTACTCTCAAAAGTACCCGGGTGTGGTTCTCCATTTACTAAAATCCCATCCTTTAAATAGTGCAAAGGTCACCTCTTTCATGAAGTTTTCAACTAGAAGAGATCCCTCTCATCTCTGTAGTCATAAAGAAATTTTGTTTGTACACCTGTAAGATGCTAATATCCTTTATTGTAATCTAAACAACCAGTGGCAAATCTACAGTCCATGGATCAAAACTAGTCTGCTTCTTCTGTACTATGAATGTTTTTTACATTTTTGGAAAGAGAGGGGTACTAGGGTTTTGAACTCAGGTCTCAAGCTTGTTAGGTAAGCACTTTACCACTTAAGCCACACCCCCAGACCCTTTTGCCCAGGACCAACCTTGGATAGCAATCCTCCTTCTTCTGTCCTTCATATAGCTTATGTATAGATTACAGACGTTCACCACCATGTCTGGTCTTTGAGATAATGTCTCACTAATGTTTTGCCTTGGCTAGCCTTGAGTTGTGCTTCTCCTATTTCTGCCTCCCAAGTAGCTAAGATTATAGGTCTCAGCCTCTGCACCCAGCCTTGGTTTTTAAATTTTTAAGTGGGTTAAAAAAACCAAAATAACTGAAAAGTATACAATATTCAAATTTTAGTGTCCCTAAGTTAACTTTTTTGGACAACAGCAATACTTATTCATGTATGCATAATATGAGGTGACTTTTGTGTTGCAATGTCTAAGTTTAATAGTTTCAGTAGAAATTATGGCCTGCAAAGTCTAAAATATTCAATTGAACCATTATTAAAAAATCAATTTGCCCAACTATGCATGAGCTGGACAACAGAGTCCCCTACAGCAGCATTTAGCCCAGAGCCTGGTTTGCTATACATGCACAGCAATCTCATGAATGATTAGTGACACATGCCTTAACTGACAGGCTAATGTATCATAAACAGGCTCTGGCGAAAATCAAAATGCTGTGTTTCAAATTTCAAATGTTTTCTTTTTTTTTTTTTTCCCCTGGGCCAATATAGTTGAATGTGTTGTCTGAAGATTTAATTTTTTGGTCAAACTTAAACATGCTACTTGGACATTGCTATTCAATAAAGTAAAAATCACTAAGCCTCCAAAAGCAATAACAAGTTAAAAAATATGAGATTTAATTCAGAGGTAGTGAGAGAGGTTTGTTTGATAACTGCATGCCTCATTTCCACATCAGCTCTTACAAATGCCACTTCACTTTCTTTTTAGGGACAGCTTTCTACCCTCAACCTAAAACTGATTCATTTACTGGTTTTCTTTCTTTGTGGCAGATGGAATTCTAGTGATATCAATCACCCTGAAAAATCATTTCTATCCAAAATTAGAATGAGAAAGTAAATCCTAAAAGTCACTGTTCTCTGACAAATCACCGTCCATGTCGGATGTGTCCGTTTAGGGACTGTCCACTGCTTGTGATTGTTCTTGGTGTCACTTGATTCCATTTGTCTAGACCATGACTGCATTTATAACCCAGAGAGGAGAAGCAAGGCTCCTCTGTGGCTCTTCTTGGACCCAAATAATACCACGAAGTCACAGGTTACCTCTTACATTCCCACCAGAAAAGTCTGTGGTTCCAGGAACTAAAATGAATGTTTCACTTTTCAGTCTTTTATTAGAAGACAGTGCACCTTGGGGCTATCATTCAAGCTTCTCTGAGATACAGCTGGCAACTGTAGAATATGCCTTGAATTGAATAGATCATCTAAGTTATTACTCATTTTCAGATGACTCAAAATATTTTGGGCTTTTTAGAGGTAGAGTTCAGGACAAGTTCAAAAAATTCTTTACGCCCTTGTCTCTACTCTTCACTGTTAATATAAAACCTTGTGGCAGCAGCATCCTCTAAGAACTGGAGTGTGAAGGGCTCAACAGTATTCCTCCACCATGGCTTCCAGTGTCTTTCCTCCTTCTGAGACATCACCTAAAAGTTCTCTGTTATCTTGTTTCCCAACCCACAACTTTATAATATGCCTTCCACTGTTGTGTGTGTGCGTGCGTGTGTGCTGAGGTTTTAAAATAAGCACATTTCACTGGTTATTTCTCTAAGTATAATAGAGGTTTAAGGTTATCTTGAATAACTTCACTGAAATCCCAAAATTAATAGAAAGGTACTTAATTACATGAACCTATATTTTTAGGAGTTTGATGATAATGCAAGTTTTTCTAGTTTCCTAAAATTTGGTAAAGATACTTTAAGGTTACATGGACGCTTAGAACACAGTTCTGGCATGCAGTCACTGAAGAAACACTTTCTATTTTGGAAGATTCTTATTTTTTTTAGGGTTCTTATTTTTAAATGCATTTTAAACTGTTTTTGACAATGAAAATATGCCAAAGCAATTCAATATTGTAAGAAAATATAAAATGATATTGACAATGATTTTCAAATTTATTAGGTCATATAAGATTTGAGTATTGTAACTGCTTTTGTTCTGGAGTAATTGGGTCTTTTTTTTGTTTTATTATTCATATGTGCATACAAGGCTTGGGTCATTTCTCCCCCCTCCCCCCACCCCCTCCCTTACCACCCACTCCACCCCCTCCCTCTCCCTCCCACCCCCTCAATACTCAGCAGAAACTATTTTGTCCTTATCTCTAATTTTGTTGAAGAGAGAGTATAAGCAATAATAGGAAGGAACAAGGGATTTTGCTGGTTGAGATAAGGATAGCTATACAGGGAGTTGACTCACATTAATTTCCTGTGTGTGTGTGTTACCTTCTAGGTTAATTCTTTTTGATCTAACCTTTTCTCTAGTTCCTGGTCCCCTTTTCCTATTGGCCTCAGTTGCTTTTAAGGTATTTGCTTTAGTTTCTCTGCGTTGAGGGCAACAAATGCTAGCTAAGTTTTTAGGTGTCTTACCTATCCTCACCCCTCCCTTGTGTGCTCTTGCTTTTATCATGTGCTCGAAGTCCAGTCCCCTTGTTGTGTTTGCCCTTGATCTAATGTCCACATATGAGGGAGAACATATGATTTTTGGTCTTTTGGGCCAGGCTAACCTTCCTCAGAATGATGTTCTACAGTTCCATCCATTTACCTGTGAACGATAAGATTTCATTCTTCTTCATGGCTGCATAAAATTCCATTGTGTATAGATACCACATTTTCTTAATCCATTCATCAGTAGGGGGCATCTTGGCTGTTTCCATAACTTGGCTATTGTGAGTAGCCCTTCAATAAACATAGGTGTGCAAGTGCCTTTGGAGTAACCTGTGTCACATTCTTTTGGGTATATCCCCAAGAGTGGTATTGCTGGATCAAATGGTAGATCTATGTTTAGATTTTTAAGATGTCTCCAAATTTTTTCCAGAGTGGTTGCACTAGCTTGCATTCCCAACAGCAGTGTACAAGGGTCCCTTTTTCCCCCTGCATCCTCGCCAACACCTGTTGTTAGTGGTGTTGCTAATGATGGCTATTCTAACAGGGGTTGAGGTGGAATCTTAGCGTGGTTTTAATTTGCATTTCCTTATGGCTAGAGATGGTGAGCATTTTTTCATGTGTTTTCTGGCCACTTGAATTTCTTCTTTTGAGAAAGTTCTGTTTAGTTCACTTGCCCATTTCTTTATTGGTTCATTAATTTGGGGAGCGTTTAATTTTTTTAGTTCCTTGTATATTCTGGTTATCAGTCCTTTGTCTGATGTGAAATTGGCAAATATTTTCTCCCATTCTATGGATGGTCTGCTCAGTTTAGAGAGCATTTCTTTTGTTGAGCCGAAGCTTTTTAGTTTTATGAAGTCCAATTTGTCTATACTTTCTCTTAGTTGCTGAACTGCTGGGGTTCCATTGAGGAAGTCCTTGCCTATACCTGTTACTTCCAAAGTATTTCCTACTCTTTCCTGTACCAACTTTAGAGTTTGGGGTCTGATATTAAGGTCCTTGATCCATTTTGAGTTAATACTAGTACAGCGTGATAAACATGGTTCTAGTTTCAGTTTTTTGCAGACTGCTAACCAGTTTTCCCAGCAGTTTTTGTTGAAGAGGCTATCTTTCTCCATCATTTATTTTTAGCACCTTTGTCAAAAATAAGTTGGGTATAGTTGTGTGGATTCATATTTGGGTCCTCTGTTCTATTCCACTAGTCTTCATCTACTGACAGATTCTTGAACATTATACAAGTTTTAGAAAATAGTAACACCAATTTTGTCTAATCTTGCTTCATTTTAAACAAGAGACACATTTATTCAGACATCATTTAAACTCCTCTATCTTAAAAAATGAAGTATTATTTCCTCTTTACAAATAGAAAATATAAATTGCAACCAGTTATAGCTACTCTCTCAAGCCAATGGAACCTCAAGTGAGAAGAGGATAGAATAATGAGTCGTTATGGAGAATAGGGAAGGTTTTAAGCCAAGTTATGGAAACAGCCAAGATGCCCCACCACTGACGAATGGATTAAGAAAATGTGGTATCTATACACAATGGAATTTTATGCAGCCATGAAGAAGAACGAAATGTTATCATTCACTGGTAAATGGATGGAATTGGAGAACATCATTCTGAGCAAGGTTAGCCTGGCCCAAAAGACCAAAAATCATATGTTCTCCCTCATATGTGGACTTTAGATCAAGGGCAAACACAACAAGGGGACTGGACGTTGATCACATGATAAAGCGAGAACACACAAGGATGGTATGAGGATAGGTAGGACACCCAAAAAACAAGATAGCACTTGATGCCCTCAATGCAGAGAAACTAATGCAGAAACTTTAAAGTGACAGAGGCCAATAGGAGAAGGGGACCAGGAACTAGAGAAAAGGCTAGTTTGAGAAAACTCAATTTAGAAAGTAACATTTACATACAGGAAAGCAAGGAGAGGAATCTCACACTATAGCTATTCTTATCTCAAACAGCAAAAACCCTCGATTCTACTTATTAATATTTATAATCTCTCTTCAACAAAATTAGAGATAAGGGCAGAACAATTTCTGCTTAGAGGTAGAGGGTAGGGGGTGGGGGGGATAGGAGGGGGAGGGGCGGGGGGAAGGAGGGGAGAGATGACCCAGACATTGTAAGCACATATGAATAAAAGAAATAATTTAAAAAAAAGAATCTGTCAGTGGGTAGAAACCACTCAACAAATTCCTAGTAGCCAGATTATAGATACTGCTGATTACAGCTGGCATTGTAGACCAAAGGTGCTACAGGGGAGGTGCAAGGAGAGCCAGCCCTGGAACAGCTTTGGGACTTTAGTCCAGAGTTGCAAGATTTACAGAGAAATCTTATCAGTTTAGAAACTAATATTTTTGTAGAACTATGTAAACACATAGAATAGATTTTTAAAAGTTGTTGAAACAACCAACTTCTGAAAATTCTTATGCTTGAAACAGCTGGAATTACTACTGAAATTCAGCTACTTAAAAAAAAAAAACATGGTCAGGCATGGTGGCTCATGTCTGTAGTCCCACTCCATGGGAGGTAGAGACAGGAGGATAGTGGTTTGAGGCCAGTCCGAGCAAAAGTTAGCAAGATCCTAGCTCAAAAACAAGCTGCATATGTGGCACACACTTATAATCCCAGCTACTCAGGAGGCAGAAGTAGGAGGATCTCAGTTGGAGTCCAGCCCAAACAAAATTAGCAGAAAACCCTAACTGAAAAACAGACTAAAAAAAGCAAACGGACTAGAGTTGTGGCTCAAATTGTAGAGTGCTTGCCTAGCAAGTGCAAAGCCCTGAGTTCAATCCCCAGTACTATAAAAATTAATTAATGAATTAATTAAAAACCCTCATGCCTGCTAACAATTGTATGATAGTTAATCTTTTTAATAATCAAAGGCCAGCACATGAAATGAGAATATTACTATTTTTCACCCAAGATTTTAATAAGTAAATTAGAAATGTTGCCTACTAATGATGGAAGACTTAACAAATTGCACATGATCTTTGACCCAGTAATTTCCTTTCTTGTAATTTATACAATGGTAATAATTGTAGATGCAGTAAGAATTTTTTATAAAGACTTAAAGCACCAGACTATTTATAATAAAAGCTTTCTGACTTTTAATATATGTAAATATGTCTGTAATATATTATTGAGCAAAAATAGTATCAATAGTATGTGAATAAAACCTAGCATGATTATATGTGTTTATCTGTTTATATAGATATATAACTATATATATATATATACATATACATATATTTATAACTGTATAAGATCAAAGAATATATGCAAGATGCTTAGGGAATATATACAAAAATATTCATGATTGTTATCTCTGGGTGGTATAATTTTATGTGATTTTTTTCTTTTGTTTTTTCTGTTTTATCAATACTTTCATGTTAGATACACATTACTTGTATAATTAGAGCAATAATCTAATACACACAGACTATAATCATTTCATTACATCAATTTCTTTATGATCCCCTCAAATAAAATGTTTAAAAATGTTTAAAATGTTTAAAAACTGATCTGCTCTTGCCAGGTGCCAATGGTTCACATCTGTAATCCCAGATATTTGGAAGGCTGAGATAAGGAAGATTGTGGTTCGAGGCCATCCCAGGAAAAAAGTTTGTGAGACCCCATCACAATGGAAAAAAGCTGGGTGTGTTGGTGCATGACTGTCATCCCAGCAACTGCAGGAAGTGTAAAATGGGAGGATCATGGTCTAGGCTGGCCTGGGCAAAAATCTAGACTCATCTCCAAAGTAACCAGAGAAAAGGGCTGGGAGCATGGCTCAAGTGTAGAGTGTAGGCAGGCACAAAGCCCTGAGTTCAAACCCAAGAAGTGCCAAAAAAAATCAATCTGCTCTTTGACTTTTTTCTTAATCATTGACTAAAATTCAAAGCACGTAAGTCTGTGAGAGGGTAAGGGACTGTTTACTGATGACTCTTTGTTGTTTAGACATTCATAAGTGGGAACTGAATAGAAAATATGTATCCATAAATGTCATAATATCTTATCGACTGTACCCTTCCTCTACTGACGATGAACACAATTACCTCACTATGTTTACAAAATACAAACACCTGTCCTTGTTTGAAGCAAGAAATGAAAGACGAGAACTGAAAACGAAAATACTTGACCTTTAAATCAGCAATAATTTTTATGATGTGACATCATGCTTTTCCTTTGTAGGTCACTTCCTTTTGTGTATTTAGTGAAGCTAAAAAATAAAAGCACCTGTTATTTTCCTTAACGTCATATTTATCCAGTGCTGCCTCAGAACTTTGCTCTGAATTTTCCTGATCTTCATGCCGAGCTGTAACAGCGTGTTCCTATAATCACCATAGAGCATTCAGAATGGGAGATAAAAATTTAGTTTTGAACGTTAATTTAGTATTAAATTCACCTCACTTGCAAAACACTTTTATACTTATAGTTATCTAAGTGTTCACTAAATGAAGGAATAAATTTTAAGTAATTTTGAATACACTTACACAAGGAACTAGAATTAGTAGTTGTCTCAGGAAGGGGACTGTGTGGCTGAAGAAGTGGTGACAGAGGCTCACTTTTATAGTATATCTTCTTGTAACTTTCAAATTCTATACCAATGACAGATATCACTTAATCCAAAGTAATGATTAAAACAGAAAGTTGTGTGTATATTGATTTGTCCCTAGAAATAACTTCAAAACTGATGCTAACTACTGAGCATTAAATTGAATTCAGTGGGGGAGAGAAATGAACTTCTCAATTCCAGAGAAATTAAGCTATAAAATATATAGATATAAAATCATTAGTGATATATCCCAAGTAAAATCCCATATAGGGATTATAGATCTACCTACCCATCTTGATTGAAAAATTGAACTTTAGCCATTTGTGACTTAAATCACACAGGTAGGAAAGAAGTTTCGTGTCATAAACACTTTTTACTAGTTTCTTTAGGCAGTGATCTCAGTTTTCAGTTTTACAACAAATGAAACATGACAGTTGCACAAGTAAGATCAAGCACTAGACCAGGACTCTGCTGGTAAGACTTCATTTGGATGGGAGGCTTCTACTGATTTGAGGAAGAAAACTAACAGATTTCTGAGACAGTATAGTAGGGAACAGTGAGCCTTGGTGGCTTGTCCATGGCAAAGAAACACACACACACCTACTGAATGAATGAACAAAAGTGTTCCCAGAACACAAGAGGAGAACATTCTCTAGGCATCTTCAAAATGTATAAAAATGTTGTATCCCTTTGTTCTTAAATTGTTCCACAAAATGGGAAATTCCAACCCTTTTAATGGGAGATTTTTTTTTTCTTTTTGGTGGTACTGGGGTTTTTTCAGATAAAGTCTCAAGTTTTTGCTTCGGTCTGCTTCAGCTACCTATGTCTCCCATGTTTCTGGGATTATAGATGTGCTCCACCACACTCAGTTTGTTGGCTACTTTGTTGAGATGGAGATCTCACTAACTTTTTTGCATGGGCTAGCCTTGAACCCTGATCCTCCTGATCTGCCTCCTGAGGTATAAACCATCATGCTTGACCTGTAAGGGAGATTCTAATCATTTTATTTAGAGTCTGAAGTAGCACCCAAATTCATTTCAATCTGTTTTATCTACTGGTTATACCATAACACATCATTTCTAGTAATAATAGGGTCATTGTTACTAACACAGAGAGAGAGAGAAAAGAAGAGAAAGACAAACTTTGTAAGGGTTTAAAAAAAACTAAATATTTTAAAATGATATATACATTAAGAATATTTGGCTGCAGATTTTTAAAAAAGCATTCAAAACTAGAAATAATGGTTTAAATTCCAAGGAATTTATTTGTTCCTATGAAGAAGCCCTGCAGTGGCCAGCCCTGAGTGGGTGTGGCGCATCACTCAGAGATGCCAATCAGAGGACTTGAGTTATATCAGCTCTCTGCTTTCTTCATCCTTGGCTTATCGTCACTTTTTTCATGTTCATACCCTATGTCACAACTTGACTGCTGCACTTAGGACACTTGGATTTTTTTCAATAAGGCTTTGCCTTTTTATTTATAAAAGAACATCCCTCCTAGAAGACTGTTCCTTTAGCTCATCAGCGAGAGCTGTCTCTCATGGTAATCCCTAATTGGAAGGTGGTTCGAAAAATTGAGTGCTTGACTTTTCAGGTTCTAGAACAGAGCAGGCAAGAGACAAAACAGCTTGGAATGAATGTAGAGTAGTGAGACAAATTACTGAGTATATCAATACTAATAGTGAGATTTCTTTTAAACAATTCATAAAAAATAACAAGATTGTCTTATTCTAATAATTCCCAGTCAACTCTAATGGAGTATGCAAAGAATGTATGATTTTTTTCTATTACTAAATACTAAATGTATTTTATAAGATTAATATAGGGAAACTGAATATTGTATATTCTCACAGAATTCAAGTAAGTTCAACTGAGATTCATTTCCTAGCAAAGCACATTCTAGAGCTGATATCCATAACAGCAAAATAGAGTGTTGTTGGATTTTATCTCTGAATAATTTTATATTTCTTATTCAATTGTTTATGTAATTCTCGATATTGATGTTCCAGAGAATGGAATTTGAAATTCAAATAAACCCATAGTAAGTAGATGTAATTGCAGTTGTCATAAGCTGCATATTGAGATACAAATATTCATGTTTTTAAATCATTAGACATAAAATGTACCACAAACTATACTAGTAAGTCTCTTTCATTTCAACATAAGATACTCAGAATAGCCTCTTAATAGTAAGTCTGGGAGTCATTAAGCAATTTTATACTTTATTTTGTCCAAGAATGGTCCCATTTCTCTTTCAACAAAGCACTACAATTCAACATACTTATGGGATGTCTGGTCCTATTACTATTCTCTCTCTTACCATTTTGAGCTATGTTTATGGAGCTCAAAATATTTTCCAAGGCTTATATTTTCCAAGGCTCCCCCAGGTGTAAGCACTTACTCTTTAAAGCCTTATAAATCCCTAGCAAGGTTTTTCAATGGTCACTTGGAAAATATCCATCGTTTGAGACTCTGGTGAGATTTTTTTTGTGTGCATGTGTGTGCACACATATCTGTATGTGTACAAAACAGTAAACCTAGACTGTGAGAGGAAAGGAGATACAAAGTGAAAAAACAGTAAAATCCTAGATCTTAACGACTAGAACTTCATGGTTTGAATAACAAGAGACAAAGCAAATACAGAGACAAAAATAAGTACTACAGGCAAGAAGGATGGAGATGATTAGAGCAGAAAAAGATGAGTGTAGGTTAGAGTATGTGATACACTTTAGTAGCAGGGTTAAAGACTTGAATTATGGAAAAGATTTTAAAGTGGAGAAGAGAGGTCCATTCTTGGCAAAAGGAAGTATGAGAGCAAAGATGAAAACTTGAGCATGAATGATGGAGATGAAAAAGAGACCTGGTTGGCTAGAATTATTGTCAAGTAGAAATGATAGTACAGATTAGCATTGTGAAACATACCACAAAATCAATGTATTCTATTCACCTAATAGGAATTGGGTAGCTACAGTGGGCCAGGTACTGTGAGAGATGATATGAATACCTCAGTGAGCCAGACAGGCAAGATGCAATCATGGAGTCCACAGTTTAGTATAGGAACAGGCAATAAATAAGTAATGATCAGTAAATAAAATGATGACAGACTGTGTGATAAAAGACAGGAAGAAAACAAATATGATACTATGAAAGAGAATATTAAGGATGGCCTGCCTACAGAGGCAGAAAGAGCTATCTGAACAGATGGTGGAGGCTGCGCTTCCTGCAGAAGAAACAGCAAATGCAAAGATCCTGAGGGTGGTAAAGCCAGGGTGCCTACTGGGTGACAGACTGCCGATGTGAACAAAACATTGGGAGGAAGGGAATGAGCAGAATAAGAAAAGCCAGGACAATGGAAGGACGGAATACTCCTTGGTGGAAAGGAGTGTGAACTTGTCTATCTGGAAATCACAGTGACAATATTTCAGATGTTAAAGGACCTAAGAGTTCACATCTCACTTTGACATGCATGATTTTATTTGGCTATCATGACAATGCTGTGAAGTCTAGATGAGACCTATTACTAAACACCATTTTACAAATTTAGTCACTCTTTGAACTGCAATTTCAGTTCATTTTCTACTGAAAAGGCGAGTAATACTACAACAGTTGTATTTTTTATCTGGCACCAAGATGCACGAAGAAGAGGGATGAAGCGTGTGAGTGCAGGCAGGTGAGAACATTGGGAAGGAGGCCTGCATTCATATAAACATGAGGAGACAAGGCAAGAAAGCAACCAAAGCCAGTTCTACTTCATCAGCCTCACCAGCCTCCCACACAGACCTGTTTCCCTGGACTGCCAAAATAGTGTAAAGATAAATGTCATTACACAGGGAGAGTTTACAGCTCTACAAAGATGTCTTGTGACTGAAATGGATGTGAATAGGTTTCTCTCTAATGGCTTTTCACATGAAGGGGAAAAGGGATACATTTGAGCACCAAATCTTGTATTTATCCCCCCTTTGTTTTGAAAGCACTCTGCTTCACTTTTTTTTTATTACATCTACTAGATAAAATTGTGTTTTTTCTAAGCTTTTGGAGATCAAAGATCATATTTTTCAGTCTTCTGCTGTGAATGCAGTTAGCTGGCATCAGTCTTTTCTGTAATGGACACGAGGTGGCTTTAGCCCCCAAGATCCACATCAGACAAGAGCTGGCCTTGGATGCTGCTGGATGTAGACTGCCTATTATGAACAATACATGTGACAAGTTACTGAATTGTGCTGTTTCTCACACTTGTCAACTGCACGTAAGTGGGCAAAGGCAGAGTAAAGGACAGGGAGGGAAAGAGAAAAGTGACAACTGAAGGCAAGACAAAATAAGAAAGAAACAGGCTGAAAAGGGACTTGAAGAAAGGGGAGGGGAGACAGGAAGATATAGGGCTCCTGATGAAAATTCAAAGCATAAAGGTTGAGAAGCAAAAAGGTAAGACAGAGGGAAGAAACCAGAGAGACAATAAAAAATACAGAAAAGTATTTGTAGTATAAGAAAAGGAAAATAAGTAGAAGTTACTGAAATCTGTTTGGGTTTGGAGAAAATAAAAAAGCAGATACATATCCACTTATAAAAGTAGCATTCTATTCTTTTCCCTTAAGTTTATTTCATCTCCTTATTTCTACTTTATAGTTTCAGTGATTCTGAGAGTCAAATCGTAGAGCTTGTACACTAAAGCAAAGTTCAAGGACATCTTGTCTTTGTGTCTAATTGTGCCCTCCTCAAAATATTTACAGTGTATTCCTTTCTACTGTGACAACTGTCAGCCACTCAACAGATTGTACATCTCTGTTTCTCAAATTGCTACTCTTGTGGAACCCACTAATTTCATATCTAGTCGGCCTGGTCCCCAAAGTGTCACATTTAGAGCAACTTCCAACCTCACACTTCTTAATAAGGATAGTAGGAAACACTCCAGCCTCATCGTTCATATTTTGAGAAATATGAGTTTAATAGTGCTTTATTATTAAAACTTGAAGACTTGGATACATGTGTCCAAGTGTGCAGAGAGGAAGCACATCTTTAAAAAAAATTTTTTTTCAGATAGAGTTTCACTTTTGTTTGGGGCCAACTGCAAACCATAATCTTCCTACCTATGTCTCCTGTGTACCTGGGATTATAGGATTGTACCATCATGCCCAGTTAAGTATCCCATCTTTAGATTTTAAGCAACTGGGTTGCAGTAGCAGCAATAATGATAGTTGACATACTGCTAGAAGACTTAAAGTGGTCATAGTGAAATATGCCAGGCCATATAGGACTTGAATTGACCTTAACTAACACAAGTATTTGGAATAGTCACTGGGATTCCTAAGGTTCTCTTCTCACAAAAATCAACATGAAATAAATCCAAATTATCCTTTAGTCTTGATCTTCACTTCTGCTGAGCTTAATGGTACTTTTCAGAATATGGGTCTATCATATTTGATTTTAATTTGGATAACGAATGGAATTGCTTTGTTTTAGTTTGCATTTACTAAGAGTACTCCCAAAATAACAAAGTCTTAATTTTAAGTGGTTGTACTGCAACTTTTAGTCATTCTCCTCTATGCCATCTTGCTGCAAATAAACAGACATTCAGAATACAGTTTCTTCTTCATGTGGGTTTTCTCCTTTAGGGAAAGATTTACCTTAAAAATCATGGTCTGGGAATCTTGGTTCTATCAACTGTTAATACCTCGAAAACCACTTTACCTTAGTTCTCAACACAGTTATTATTTCTGTCCATGACACAGAGTTAGACTGGGGAGAGATTGATTATGCAACCTCTGCAAAGCATGTAGGCTTCCTGATAGAAAAAGGTTAGTTAGAGTATATGTCCATGTATGCATGTTTAGAAAAGCAAAAAAGAAGCAGAAAACTGGGACTTTGATATGGATTACATCGTAAATTATTAACACTATTACACACACATATGCATGCATCCATCCATGTGCAAAAACAAGAAATAAGTATTAGGGTCCAAAAAAGTTTGTACCAAGTCTACCTTTTCCTAGTGTATAAAGTATGAAATGTTTCAATAATATTTAATATTTGTTCTCATTTCACTATGCAGACCACTACAGTATCTGATATACCATTCATGTACCTCCAAATATGAATTTTCTTAGAAACCAAAGTTATTGAGCAGTCTTATAAATATCTCCTGTCTTGTGTTCCAGAAAAACTCTCACATCTACACCTCTTTTTATCTCTTTGGCTCCCACTCAATCTTCTTCATGAGCCGTTCTTTCTCTGCCTTTGTCTTAAGAATGGATTAATCTTAGGGCTCTCTCATGATCCATCTTAAATTCCAATGCTATCTGCTAATCAAAGGTGAGCTCATCTATACTATGGTTTTCAAGGCATCAGTCATGATCAGCTTTAGCCTCTCTCTTGAGAAAACCAGCTCCTTATTTATAAATTCAAATGTCTAAAATTGAGTTTACTGTCTCTTGTTCCTACAAGTTCCCCCAAATTTCCTCTTCTCCTTGTCTATTTCTATTCAGCACTCCAGTCTTTTCCCCAAGCTAAAAATGCTGCCATCCTCAACTCTTTTTTTGTCCTCCACATTAGTTGAATGACAAGTCTTGCTGATTCTCCATTATAAAATGTTTCTTCTTCCCAATCTCACTGCCACTGTCAAATTCTGAAACCTTATTATCTCTTATCCGGACTGACACCACAGCCTCCAAACAGCTTTTGCTCTCTCTGACCCATCATTCACATTTTATCAAATACAGAACTTGACATATAAGCTCATTGGTCAAAAGCTTTTAAGACTTGCAATTGCTAACAAAATTAAACCCAAACTTCTTAGTCTAGCCTTTGCTAAGCTATTCAAAATTATTTTCTATTGGCTACCTCACACATAACCTATGCACTTTCAAATCTTGGTAGCTTTTTTACTTTGCTGAACCAGATAAGATTGCTGATATTTAAAAGTTTTTATCTGCAAAAAAAATGGCAATTGTGTGACTTAACTAATAATGTTTTTCTCTCTGTCTTGAGTGCTCTTTCACCTTTCATATCTATCAACACATCAAAATTCAGCTTAAATGTTACCTTCTCTGTGAAACAATTACTTGTCCAACTAGGGCAAAGACCAATTCCCTCTTCTGGGATCGCTTACCTCTGCCTCAGCACAGCCTCTTATTATTTGTACTAACATATCTCTATCACTAAAATATGGAAAACTTGAGTTTAGAACCTGAGACTTAATCATCTCTATATTTTTACTTCTGGTTCTATAACTAGTTAGCAGTCAATACATATTTGTTGGAAAAATGAATGAGTAAGTGGTTAGACCTCCTCGGAACTTGTTATACAAAGGAGCTGGTAAATTTTTTGGTTCAAGGTGGGAGGGCGTGAATGTTCTGATTTACATTACAAAACACCTCTTTACTCTTCTACATCACCTTTCTCCTTTTGTCTCTTACTGAATGATGGATTTGCTTTTACCAGATGAATTCAATGTGGCTATGAAAGAAATGATTATACATTAACACATGGCGCAGTGAACCCTGTTATGCATATGTAACCCAGATAAAAGTTGATGCATATGATTCAACTAGCAAAACTTCAAGAGGCAGCAAGCAGACATAGAGAACACCCAAAAGGTAAATAATTCATAAGCAAACCTCAATCTTGAGATCATTTCTAGCAACATTCAAACCAGAATTGTTTCCAGTATACAAAACATCATGAGTTTCAATGAACTGTCTTCTCTATTCTCCCACTCCAAAAATGCACGGAAGACATTCACAGGTATTGCAAAATGTATAGGAGGCCTTTAAGACTTTTTTTTTTTTTGCAGAGCCTCTATTAAAAGAAGTTTCATTTCCAGCATTGTACAAATTTGTGAGATTAGTGATTAAGAAAAGTCTCTCAACAAGATGAAACCTGTATTTTTTTAATGAAAGTCATACTTTAAAGACTAAGCTTCACATATAACTACAATGATATAGTTTACAAGGTAGAATCTTGAATATGACATATTTTAAACATATGGTTTTAGACCAAGAATCTATACATGCCCCAATTCAATCATCTCTAATAAAAAAGATGTCTCCTTAGCCTGGTCTTATCCAGGTTGCAGCCATGATGTACATGAGCAAAGCAGACCACCCACGATTAGGGCCACAGCAGGTCTTGGACTTGGGAGGGACTTAAATCAGAACTAGGAAAGAGACCCTATCCCAACCACTTTCTCTACACATTAGTGAAAAGGCACTGTGAATCATGGTGTTTTGATACATTCGTATTACTATTTGCTAAAACGCATAAAATTAATTCAAAAACCAAATATAGCAAATTCCTTAGGTGGATTCAGTTATGTATTCTCAGTTCTTGGTTTTGTGATTTTATAAAACTTTTTTTATCTACAATTAAGGAGAGAGTCTTAAGCAAGGTGGATGTGCTCATATTTAAATACTATCTTTGTGGGCAGAATGAGCAGGCTATGTATCAAAATATCATAAGCTGTGTGGGTTAAAAACAACAAAATTCTTTTCTCACAGTTCTGGAGGCTGGGAAGACGGATATTTACACCTGACTGTCTTCTTTCCCTGTCCTCACATGGTAGGAAGAGGCCATGGTCTCTGATTTCTTGTAAGGTATTAATCCCATCATGAGGACGCTTCTCTCATAATCTTCTCTAAACCTAATTATTCCCCAAAGCCTCAAATTCCCAAACATCATCACATTTAGGGTTAATACTTGAACATATGAATTTCGGGAGACACAACATTCAGTTCATAATACCAGGGAATAGCATTTTTCATAGAGTCATGCCAGAACAAAATCTGTTCCTGTTTAGGTAAGTCATCCCTTTTTCATAGAGTAAAACCTCTTTCAAAAATATTGTAGTGGTCATTTAAATCTGCTGTACAAACTATAAATGTTAAAACACTTTATTTGGGGAAATATATATTTATATATATACACATATATAAACACATATATATACACATATATAAATATATATTAATTTTAGGTAAGATACTCTGTTTTATTTTATCCAAAAGTAGAGATCAGTAAGTCAGACAAAAATGGAGTTCTAGGACATGTACACAGGGGTTTCATATAGTAACTTAAGGTTCCAAGTCTTTGAATCTCAGGATATGTAAAACCCCAGGAGATGCAAAAGATTGACACTAATGCCAGGTTACCCCAGACTGTTCTCTGGCTTTCAACATAGGGGCATTACCCTTGGCTTGCTCTTGGATATTCTACTCTAAGTTTCAGTTTTGGTCCAGAATTCTTGGCCATGCACCAGTATTTGTGTCTCCCTTGTTGCATGGTCCGCTTGGTATTCTTAGCAACTGTCATGTGTGGAGATAGGAGCTCTGGAATAAAATGAAGGGCAAATCTTTGCTTTGTTTTCTTCAGAACCAATATTTAAAATTAGCCTAGCATTTCTCATTATAAATGTCCAGTTCAAATCTCACCCTCAGTACCCACTGCCAATATATACCACCCTATCCCATATTTTCAAGGCCTTTCTAGATCTGCAAATCTGTAAATATTCTGAGGTGTGTACTTCATTGCTAAAAGTGCATCAAAACTATCAAATAAGAAAGACCCCACAAAAAAATCTAGCCAAGCTGACATTTAGACTGGTAAACTGCATTTTGTCAATTTTTATTTAGCTCCATATGATTCTGTAGAGACTTCTATGTGCTTTGAGATACACTCATATTTATACAAAAGAGAAATACAATCATTCCTTTCCCTCCCCACCTCCAATCCTTGAGCAAATACATTCTCTCTGAATATAAAAACAGCAGACATGAAATGACATTTGTCCTAGATGTCGCATCAACTCAGATGGTTGATATTTTATAAACATAATCCCAGCTGATACATTTCTTAGATTTTGTTGCAAAGCTTTTTCAGTTTGATTTTTTTTTTTTTTTTTTTTGCATCATGGACCTCAACAACACTTACTCCACTTACTAAAAGGTGGAAAATTCTTCATTAAAACATTTTATTATAAATCTATTTAAATTATTATAAATTCTCCTCAAAACAGTAAAGAAAATGGATCTGAGTTTCCAGACCCAAAATCTGCCCATTGTTCTCCAGAACTATATTCTGTAAATGTCAAAAAAGAAGCAAGCCTACAACTGCATTCCTGCCTCCCTGAGATCACTCTTCTAGTGAGAACTGACAAAGGAGTGTGTATTTAACTACAAAGAAGGGCTACAGGTTGAACTGTCTCAGTATGGATCACAAGGAATGGAGTATAGAATGATTATATATCATGAAAACTTCAGTGGGGGACTTCCAAAACAAAACAGGCAAAACAAAAATGTACCCTAGAAAGGAAAGAAGAAAAAGGAAGTAGACGATAAGTTAAAAAAATGCTAAATTTTCTCATTTCACCTTCCTAGTAAGTTTGTTAGATGCTTAGCTTTGCACCCAAATCATCACTTCCCAAATCCTCTCCCCAGTACCATTTTAACTCTGCTCTTTTTCTAGTGTAGAAAATAACAGATAATTACTTATAAGCAAAAAAATGGGTTCATTATATATAATTCAAACATTCTGCAAAGTCAAGAATGCGTGCTAAGTCTCAAGTGAAACAGTTTAGATAAAAATTTATATTTAGTAAATGCTGCCAACCAATCAGCAGCCTCAAAAAGAAACTATATCTGACTAGAGAAAAAAACCACAGAGCAATCAAAAAACTTAGAAGGAAAAATTGAACAATAAAAGACAAGGGAATTTTTTGCACAAAATCTAAAAGTGAAAGATATTTTTAAATGATGATTTTATAATTAATTTGTCCCATAGCAAGTATCAGAATTATGTCATAGGTCTTTAGAGACAAAACATAACATTTCATTAATTTGTATGGAAAGAAATATACATGTATTGTGTTCCGAAAGACCAAGCCAGAGAATAAACCAAAGATATGTACATATTTTCCCTTGTAAATTGAAGGTCACATCATTCTCTGTGTTTAAGAATATAAATTCATATTTAAGTTATAGTCCAAAGGGCTGAATATTAATAGTTGCAACCTTTCCCTAATGGGAGCAATATTTTCAATGACAGATATTCATGAAATACTAAGGATCATTTAATTATATGTGTGTCTTCCTAACTACTTAGCATTAAAGAGGAATGTGACCTAAATAATAATTTTGATTAGGCGACCTTGTACTTATGGGTCTCTTTCTGTCCAATTACCAAGCAAGCTTTCAAATGCACTGAAAGATTTAACTCACAAATCCCTTAAGAGCCTTCTGGTAAAAGGTTGGAAAAGCACAAATAAGCTAGTGATACATGACCTTGTTTCAGAAAATCATGTGAGGATTCTAAGCAAGTATGCTTATTGATCACTGTTGTATTGCTACAGTAAGACAAAAACTTGAAAATATGAATATTTATTATAAATATAAATACAAATTTGAATTTAGCATCATAATCTTAAGACATTTATGTCTTTATGATAGTAGGAAAATTATGTTTCTCAGAAATCTACATAATTACAGGTCTCTCAATTTTAATGGATAAAGGTTATTTCCTATATTTATTGGCAGTTCCATAGCCCCTTCTATGTTTTTAGATATTTGTTATGGCAACTGTCCACTTCTCTGTACCTACTTATCTTATCTTGAGGCTGTTATAACAAATACCATAGACTGAGTGGCATAAACAACAGATACTTATTTCCCACAGTTCTGGAGGTTGGGAAGTTGAAGATCAAGATTCCAGGTAGTTCAGTTCCTCTTTGTACTTTTTAGATGGATGCTTTCTTGCTTATCTCTCTTGTGTCTCTTCTTATAAGGACACTAATCCCATCCTTGAGTCTCTACCCTCATGACCTAATCAATTCCTAAAGGCCCTGTCTTTAAATCTCCATCACAGTGGGAATTAGGGCTTCAGCATAGGAATTTTGGAAGACACACTCAGTCCATAGCAGAGCTCAATTAAAATATAATGAAGTGGATAAAAAATATTCAATGATCCACTTTATAAGCTATTTATACGTGCACATTAAAATCAAGCATTATGTAAATAACAACTTAGTGAATTTTCCTTTCTTTCTAGCTAAGTTGGTTTTATTTTCTTTATTTTTATTATGGTTGCACTAGGGGTACATTGTACCATTTACCAAAGTTCTTACGATATATCAAAGTTGAATTCACCACCTCTGTCATTCTCCTTTATCTTCCCCCCCATTCTTGGCATAGTTTCAACATGTCTCATCTTTCAATTTTCATACAGGACTACATAGTATTTCCACAACATTAACCCTCCTACACCCTTTCCTTATACCCTCCTGCCTCCCAATTGTACCAACTCCCAGACAGGACCTGTTTTATTTTTCTATTCCCCATTTTTGAAAAAAGACATTTTTGTTTGTATAAAATAGCTATACAGCAAGTTTCATTGTTGACATTACCATGTATATATGTATTGTAACCTAATTTGGTTCATCCCCTCTATTTTTCTCCTTTCTACCTTAGTCCCCTTCCTATGATGATTTCAACAGTTTTACAAATTCTATATTCACTTTTCATAGAAAATACATCAACCATATTTACTTTCATAACCTCCTTCTTTTACCCTTCCTCTCCTGTTACCTTAGAGTTACCTGTTTCCCTTAGATTTGCCTGTTTGTCATAATGAATTTTCCCCTTTAAATTTCACTAAAAGGGCTGGACATTGCTGGCCTACCACTGTAATCTCGGCTACTCAGAAAAATGGATATTAGAAGGATCATAGTTCCAGGGAACCCAACTAAAGGTTAGTGAGACCTTATCTCAACAAACTAGCCCACATGTAATCCCAGCTCTATGGGAGGCATAGGCATGAAGATCATGGTTCAAGGCTGACCCCTGGGAAAAATGTAAGACCCTATCTAAAAAATAACTAAAGCAAAAAAGGGCTTGAGCAATGTTCAAATGATAAGATGTCTTGCTAGAAAGCTGTGGCACTGAGTTCAAACCCCATTACCACCATTCTCCCCAAATCACCAAAGAAGTACTTAATTCATCCTTAACCCCATGTCTTTGTTATTACTGGAATTCTTAGTCACATAGACCATTTGCCCAGACTACATCACCTTCACTTCTAAGTTGGCGGAAATACAATTTTTTCTTAATCCACTGATGATGCTTCCACAGGAAATTTAATCCAAACTTATTTGTGATGTTAATAATATAACTTTTTGTTCTTTTGCTTTTAAAATTAATCTTTAAAAGGGATGTTTACAATATCATCTAATATTTTATACAGCCAGGACTAAGAAAATAAATCTGCACTGCTTACAGTCTCTCTCGTTAAATCCCATTTCCTCAGGTAAACCCTATAAAGATCCCATGTTAGCACTGTGATTGTTACATCCTCGTGTATTCCACCAACATTACTTAATTCTTCTGAATAATTAAGAGAACACTCAGAAATTTGACAGACATTCTAGAATTACTCAGAAATGTTAAATTGGAAATTTGGAGTATTTTTGAGACAAATCTTAATTTAGAATCAGTCTCAATTACCTTTTTCTTCTTTATCCGTTCAGTGCATAAATATGGATTTCCTCTTACCCTTAGCTTGTTTTCCTACTCACCAAAAGCAAAAACAAATGCCCTGAAATTAAAAGTGTTAGATTTACTGGAAAATGGTTTCAGAGAAATACAGAAGAAAGAATTCTAGGTTCATATCCTAGAAATCTGGATTCAAACCCTGACTTTGCCCACAGAGTACCAGGTAAACTTGACCAAGTCTTTTTCCTCTCCAGACCTCACCAGGCTCTCCACCCCAAAATAGGAGGCTGAACTAAATAAACTCTAAGGTTCTTTGTCAAGTAAGTGGATAATTATTACAAATCTGTTTCAATGAAAGTGTTAAATGATACTAATGCTTTAAAATTCTAAATGTGTGTAATGAGAAACTAAAGGTTTGACTTTAATGAAAGGTCCTCCTACTCTTTCTTTAGAGCTGGTTACCTGGTTCAGGTGCCCAATGTATTAACATTTGTATTTATCTGTAAAATTTAGTCTTTCTAAGTGCAACTAAACTTATTTTGAGTAAAACCAAAATGGGAATTCAAGTCATTCAGCATGCTACTATTCAGAGGAATGAACAGCACCATTTCCATTTCTATTTTTCATGTTAGGTTAAGAAGAGTGAAATTTACTGAAGTTTTTCTAACCCCATCCTCCCTACTGTGCAAAATGAATAGTTAAGCACAACATTTTCATCTCTAACCCTAGCAGTGAAGATTCTCCACCACAGGGACATCAAAGAATGCACACTTACAGACAATACATTTATTTAGTGGGTAGGAACGTCTTTTGACTAGAAAAAGAAATAACAATCATCTGCAGTACTTTAAATAGCAAACATCTGTTTTTCCCAACATACTTCAAACACTTTGAATTTCTCGATTAGTTGTTACATGAGAACTGTCTTTCCGAAAGACATAATGAGCCAGTTTAAGGATGAGTTTTAAATGATCTTGAAAGCAAAGTGAAGAAAAATGCTCATGCTATAAGGAAAGATGGTTAAACCATAACCATGAGCCCCATAACAGGAACAAATAGTAACTCTTCCTATATTTTGCATTTATATCAAAACTTCTGTTAAATATTTCAGGCAAAGGAGAATAATATAAATAAGCAGGGCATAGATAAATGAAAGTACAGCACTGAAGTCAACAAAATCCACAATGCTATTAAAGCAATCTTTGCTTGAGTAAGCCAAACAGAAAATTTCAAAGTAATGACATGAAACATCTTTGTGAGCTTTACACAAATACACGTGTACACCATGATGTAGGGTGAAGATGTATACATGCAAACACATGCATGGGCAATTGCTCTAGTCTGGAAGTTGCAGAGTTATATTGATTGGCTTTCCCAGCCTTCCCTTAGCAATTTGTGACACAAAATAGACAGGCTCATCTATTTTTCTTATAAAATTTTATAAAAGGTGTGTGGTCTAAATATTTCCAGATGACTTATTTTTTATGCAAAATTCTTTTCTTTCCACAGTATAAAAATATTATCATTGAGAAAATAAGTATTTCAGGTCAAATAACTAAGAATAACAACCACAAGAAAAGAAAATATGGACCTTATGAACAGTGAAGGTTAAAATTCTCTCAACTTTTTAAAATTAACAAATATTTACTGAGTATCTACTATATACCAGACCCTGTAATAGGAGATGAAAATTCAGAGATAAATAAAAGCTTCAAGGAACTCCCATCTGTTCATGGTTAAAAGTAAATAAATATGCAGGCAAAAATACTTAATATGATCAGGATTTTAAATGGAGTATGTATAATGTATTATGAATAAAGTATTTATAGAACATGTACAAGAGAGCAACTGACTCTAGTAGTAAGTCAATGAGGATAAGAGTTAATGGTATATGTGGACTTGACCTTTATATGTGAATAGCAGTTAGAAATGAGAGTCAAGATCACTATTTCTTCAAATTTTATGGGTAACAATAAATTTTAAGAACTCAACATATTTTTAAGACCTTTTTTCAAACTCCTATGACTATTTTGTGTCCTGATAAATTGATTTACCAGATACAGTGTTAGGTTAAAAAATACAAGACACAATTATAGCATGCTATTTTTATATAAAGAGAAATATACATTTTATATATACACACAAATTCGAATACATACTTGAAAATGCATACATTTATTTGAGAGGATATGGAAGGCATGAATAAACTTGCTGTCTCTAAGGTGGTATTCTGAGGAATTAGTGACTTTATGCCTTTTCTGTACTGTTTGAATCATTGGCCCTC
Organism: Castor canadensis; assembly: GCF_047511655.1. Lineage (NCBI taxonomy): Eukaryota > Metazoa > Chordata > Mammalia > Rodentia > Castoridae > Castor > Castor canadensis. The sequence continues at coordinate 100,000,380 of NC_133392.1, read as the reverse complement.
ATGCATTATCTAATTAGATAAATGAACAGATTCATTAAAACACAGCACTGTCTATGGCTGTTCCATCAAGTAAATAGCATATTTTATCCTGAACATTCCCAGAAGTGTAAAACCATTCAACATGTGTCACACATCATACTCACATTCTCTCTTCTCTCTTCTCTCTCTCCTCTCTATCTCTGTCTCTCTCTCCTCTCAGTTTTTCTGAAGCAAGATCTCACTATATAGCCCACAATTGCCTGGAACTGTATATCTTCTTACCTCTGACTCCTGGGAGCTGAGATTACAAGCATTGGCCTGTAAAAGCCCTGACTTCTCATTTTTAAAGAAATTAACATGTAACTCTCAGATCATAAGATTGTGTTCAAAGGACTTCTTACATTTTGGCACCTTCAGGAAACAAAAGTTAATGAGGGATATTGACAGAAGATACTGTGTTCCTCCTTAAAATACTGACACTATGTCTACTTAATATTAAGACAATTAGCCAATATGATGGATGGAAGAACAGGACCAGTTAAGTTCTGTACATTGTTCCACATGCTGAATTAAAGTTTCATTGCTTTTTTTCTTCACTTGGGATAATTTGTGCATTTCTTGCAAAATATTCATCTTACCCATCTTTCAAGGCTCATTTCTAAAGTTCTCTACTATGTCAAATCTTATCTTTAACACTTAACTGACTCTTCTATAGTTGGAAGTTCTACTGCTGTTATAATCACCACCAAAGTTTAGTACTTAACAACTCTCTAGTTTTAAGTGTGTTCATTTTAACTCCAATTGAAATACAATAGATGGCTTTTAAGTGTAGGAAAGTAGACATGGTCTACAAAACTCAAAATAGACCATAAAGCCAGTAAACACCACATCAACATTGTAGTAACTTAGTTTAGGGACACCAAAAGTATTAAATAAATTCATTAATTCAGCTTTCGTATAATGTACAAACATTAGAGCTAGGGTTTAAGGAGCAAGATGATTTAGTGGATTGAAGGTCCAACCTCTTCCAGGAAGAAAGAGGTAGAATTTCATTTCATTTTTTGAGTGGGATAGAATCAAATTATGGATAATGCATCCGTAAAAAATAGTTTATATATGTAACTTTAGTTCCCAAATCTGAAAACAATAAAAAATGAACAAGCTGCAATAGCAAATTTGTAACTATAGAAAACCAAAATCTTCATTTATTGCAGTGAACAAACCTGTCCTCCTACTTAAGGGCAACCTATAAAATTATGATACACATTACGTTGGAGTGTTTTCAGAAGGAAGCATAAAGAAATAAAGTACTTGTAGGATTGCGGTAAAAATATGTCAATTTTTTTTACTGTAAATGTTGAGCATAAGTTTATTTTCCTTCAATTTTCACCACTGATTCTAAGCTTTATTTATTTGTATAATGTCTGCTAGAAAGCATCTTATTTAATAATTCTCAGGGATACATCTTTGTCAGCATGAAGGAACTGGTTCCTGATTGTATTACAAATAAGTGGACGGAGACTTCCAGTTGAAACAAACTCACAGGGATCTGAATTCAAAAGTCTAGAGCATATCCTTCTAAGTCATGTAATAAAATGACATCTTGGACAGATTTTCAAAAGTAGCTGAAATAAAAATGATGATATGATGTGTGTTGGGAAGTTTTAGATTAATTTTATCATGTCCACACTTTTAAAATGTATAGCATGGAGGACTGTCCTCACCTCATTCACTTGAGTTGATAAGGCTAGCAGTGAAAGCTGTTCCTTTTCCCCTGGACCTATTTATGGAATCTAGGCAAGCTCATATCAGGGAAAAGGTCATGCCTGAGTGATGGTTTCTTACACAAAATAGAAAGGCATCTTAAGTCATGCTCAACTGACAGGTGCATACACTATGTAATAATTCCTTACCTACTCAACCACATTAGATAGTCATTCAAAAAACTATACACCATCACTTCTCAAACTTTTGGCTAAGATCATGAATAAAAAACTAATACAAGAGTTAAAAAGGATTTAAATTATATACCAATACCTAGATAAAATTTGACATATTTTTCTACTAATTTTTCCTGACAGGCCTAACTAGAAAATTACCTTGGTATAAAACCCCACATAGTCAGTACATTAAGAAAATAAATTGAAGTGATCTGTTAGTAAGAGTGGAGTTTTTCCAGGCCTGGCTTTCTGTCCCATGACATACTGTTTCTACTTTAGACTTCTGCTAAAATCCCATAGTGAGATTCCTAGTGCTGCTGCTAGGATTGCCCCTAGAGCCCTCATTTCAAATTCTACTGCCCAGTCACACAGAGACACTATGCCCAGAGCTCAAGCCCTTGGAAACTGCCTGCTGCCTTCCACCCTGCTAGCTTCATAATTGAGCCCACACACTGGTCTCTTCACCTTATGGACACAAACATCTTTAATATTTCAATAGAAAAGAACCTTTTCTTCATATTTCCTAGCTTCAAGAATACACACTTGAAAATGGATGGAACTGAAGAACATTCTGCGAGAGGTCAGCCAGACTAAAAATCGTATGTTCTCCCTCATATGTGGACTTTAGATCTTGGGCAAATGCAGCAATGTTCTAGGACTTGGGATAGGTAGGAAACCCAAAACATGAAAGTGTTTGATGTCCCCATTGCAGAGGAACTAATACAGAAACCTTAAAGTGACAGAGGTCAATATGCGAAGGGGATCAGGAACTAGTGAAAATGTCAGGTAGAGATGAATCAACTTGGGATAAAACACATTTGTACATAGAAGCAATGCTAGGAATCTCTCCGTATAGCTATCCTTATCTCAACTAGCAAAAACCCTTTCTTTCTTATTATTGCTTATGTCTTTTCTTCAACAAAATTAGAGATAAGGGCAGAACGGGTTCTGCCTGGAAGTGAGGTGGGTGGAGGGGAGAGGAAGGGAGTGGGGGGCAAGAGGAGGAATGGCTCAAATAATGTATGCACATGTGAATAAATGAATAAAAAATTTTAAAAAAGAATACACACTTGAGGCTAGGGAATTTATATATATATAAAATGACAGTGAGAGCTCTGGAAAAATTCATCTATATCTATATCTATATCTATGTATAATGATTGAGTGAGAGTTCTGAAAAAAATTCATTTAATCACAAGACAGCATGCACAACAACATTTTAAGGATCTATGATAATATAATCCTCTGATACAGGTAGGTTTGTCTAACACATGTATATGATAATAAAGATAATAATAGTATTATACTTAGGATCTAGAATCTTCGAAGGCTAATGTGTTAAAATGTTGGGCCCCAGTTGGTGGTGCTATAAGCAGGTGGAAACTTTAAGAGGTGGAATCTAGTTGGTGCTCACTGGGGTATGCCCTTCAAGGGTGAACTGAGACCCTAGCCCCTTTCTCTCTCTTTGCTTCTGGCTTCCACAAGGTGAACAGGCCTCCTCCACTATGCACTCCTGCCATAATGTTCTACCTTGCCACAGGACCAAGCAAGATGGCCAAGCAACCATGCACAGAAGACTCTGAAACAGTGAGCCACAATAAATCTTTTCTTTGTATAGTAGTTTATCTTAGGTATTATGACAAAACACCTAAAAAATAGCTGACTAACACAAATAGCTTCTCAAAAAAAAGGAGTTATGGGTCAGCTACAAACATTTGAATTGCAATCATGATAAAGAGTCAGGTGTCACTGTGCCAAATAGACCATCAAAGATACTGTTATCTACAAATAAATATCCAAAAGAAAATGGACATAATTTATGATCTATCTCTCCCAAACCCTCACTCAACAAAGTAGGTGTTCTGTGTTGACTGTTACTGGTAAGAGGTTCTGGTGCTGTAGCTAGAGTATCTCCTGAAATCAGGGTATAAATGATCATATATCCTTACTTGATTCCTTAACAAGTCCCCCGCACATGAAGGCTCAAATCCTGATCATACCTTTCAGGCCTCTCTGTTCAGTTTTATTCCCAGGGTCTGTTTCCTCCTAGTCTCTGTCCCAGCTTCTCTAGAGTATGACAGGATGTGTTGTCCACTCATGTGCCATCATCTACATGGACATGTATTTCCCAGGGCCCAGCAATGGAGAGTATGGCCTGTGGACAGCATCTAGCCTCTCACCTTTTCAGTGTCTGCTTCAGTCCCACAGCTGCTTCATGCCAACGTATCCCTTCCCAGGACAACAGACAAGCCAGGGACTGAGTGGGGTGGCTCACAAAGATTGAGCCATTTCAGTTACTCCAGACCTCTGGAAGTCAGTACTTGTTCCTGCTCTCTGCTGGGTGGACTGAGGCTTTATGGAGCCTTCAGAGTAGTTTGATGCATGCTGCTGTGCAATTCTGCTTCCTTCCCCTTCTTCTCACAGAAGTCAAATCCTAAGGAAGAGCCTGCACACCAAACTCCATCTTAGCATCTGCTTCCAAAGAACCCAACACCTGTCTCTCATTCTTTCATCCATCAAAATAATCCCCTCCTTCAAGGTCAACTCAGATGTTTCTTTCATGAAACACTGTCTAATCCTTCCAGTCAGGAATAATCATTTCACTGATTTTTCTCTGTCCCCCTGAATTATGCTTATACCTCTAGTTAGCAAGTGATTCATTTTTAAAATATTAGAGTAAGTGGTTTAAATTTCAAGTTTATTGAGAGCATAGTCTGTGTCTTATTCAATCCTGTCAGCCCCACAGTGTACAATAGACAAGAGTTATGAATGAAGGCAAAACTTAATACATGATTTGGAATCCATCCAAACCTCTTTTTTCCTTCTCCATGAAAACTGGAATGAAATCTGGCCAATATTTCATGTACAACATTTCATACACATGCCCAGATCCCTCCATTTTCAGCCATATGTTATATCTAGCCTCTATTTTCTGACCTAGACAAGCAAATCTGCTCTGCAAGCAAGCAAATATACTCCTGTCTTTAAGCCACTACAACCTCTAATGAACTCTCCCTAGGCAGACATCAGCACCCACTGCATCACTGAGATTATGTTTAATTCCGTCACAAATGATATCCAGTTTGCTAAATTCCACAGACACCTCTCAGTTTTGTCTTTCTTGGTCTCTCAAAGCAGTCAGCACAGTTGTCCACATAAATAGTATAAATAAACCACTCTCTTCTTTTAGCTTCTACAATATCACTTTTTCCTAGCTTTCCTCCTAACTCTCTGGGTGCATCTTTTGTCTTTTGTCAGTTGTCCTATGCCCTCAGCCCTTTTTGCTTTGTTATTTTAGGGATAGGGTCTTGTGTTTATACCCAGGCCAGCCTGGACCACGATTCTCCTAGTTACACTTCCCACGCAGCTGGGATGACAGGCGTTTTTATATTGGTTGTGATGGGATCTTGTGAACTTACTGCCTGGGTTGGCCTTAGACCACAATCCTCCTGATCTCCACCTCTCTACCTCCTAATATCTACGATTACATGTGTGAGCTATCATACCTGGTTTAAATTCATGTCTCTCCGTGTCTACTACCACCAACCTATTTAAGTGACTGACGCCACTCAAATAACCACAAAACTTCCTGTTAATCTCTCTGCTCCTGATTTTGGAATCTTAAAAGTCATTCTCCACACAGCAGTTGGAATAAGTTTTGAAAGAATCCACTAGGTTAATTTGTACTCCCACTAACACCCCTCCAGTAGCTTTTCCATTGAACAAGCTACAACGTGCTTAGTGTGCAGAACATCTCCTACCCACCCTCACCCACCGTGCTGTACTCACACTAGCATTCTTTGTCCTCCTTAACATACTAAGTTTATTCCTGTCTTAGAGACTACATCTTGCTTCCTCTATCTGAAATGCTGTGTCCTCAATCTCCTCCTGTCTGGTTCTTCCTTATCATTCAAGTCTCATTTTAATTATCACTGCTATAGAAAAGTCTTTCTCGCCATCACAGCTAAATTGACACCCCCTCCTACAATTAGGTACTATCACATCACCTTGTTTGACTTTCTTCCTTGTACTTATGCTCATTTCTCAGATGTCTTCCCTGTGCCCTCTTTCTTCTAAGAGAACAGGGACCTTGCCTACCTTCCTCATCACTCTAACACCTAGAAGATGCCCAATAAATATTTACTGGATAAGAACAAGTGAAGACTACTCTTGGGGACAGCAGCCACATAAGACACCTACCACTGAAAGTCAGATCCTTTCTTTGTTCACTCTACCACGGCTGCATTTCCCATGCTGATCTGCAAACACTTTTCAGTTGTGTGTCTCTTTTATTATTTGTTCATTCCTTAAAGATCAGGACAATCTACATTTGTATTATCAACAACTAGCATAATTCTTATCCTATCCACTGTAAGCTTAAGGAATAAAGAAAGAAAAATAAAGATGAGGAGGAAGTAGTATGACATAGAACACATGGATAAACACAAGGGTGGTGCTGAAAAAGAGGCTGAATAATGATCATAGAACTGTCACATTTGAGACAAAATAGTCACCACATATAAATGAAGCCTAATACGTTTGAACTTTAAAGTCTATTTAAAGCCCTTGCTGAAATACTGTCCAAGTCTTATACCATTATTAAATGCTGTTGATATGATACAGTAGTCGAAATCCAAAATATGAGGCTCAACAAATAAGAAAATAGTACCAGAGTTCTCTAAGCCACTTGCATTATTAGGGATTATGGAATACTCAAACTTTTTTTGCAAGGGGGCAGTATTGGGAGTTGAAATCAGGGCTTACTCCTTGCTAGGCAAACTCTCTGCCACTTGAGCCACATTCCCAGTCCTTTTTGCTTTCACTTTTCAAATAGTTACTTGTGGATTGTTTTTTGCCCGGGCCACCTAGACTATGATCATCCTACTTACACCACCTGCATAACTTAAATTAAGACACATGTTACCATACCCAGTTTTTTTATTGTTGTTGTTGAAATATGGTCTCACTAACTTTTTGCTTGGGCTGGCCTTGAACTGTGATCCTCCAGATCTCTACCTCCCAAATTCAAAGTATTTTCAAATTATTTTTTAATTCAATTAATTCCATGAAGTGTCCACAAGGGGCATAACACAGTGTGTATTGTGAATCTAAGCAGGCTGTGTCATGGCAGGTTAAATATTTACAGGTCCTGGTACAAAAGCTGTAGCTTATTCTGTTCATCTCATTCTTTTCTTGTCAAGATAAAATCAATAAAATATTATGAACATTTGTTTGATCTGTGATCCAGATCTGGAAAAATAAAGTTCAAATTTCTACAGTGACACCCTGTGATGAAAGCCACATATTATCATCTTAGGATATGGAGATAAAGTATATTTGATTTTTCGTTTGTTTTTACATAGCAAAACTCTCCTGAAAGAGGATGCAAATGAATAGAACCCTGACATTTTGGGAGCAAGGGAACAAGGATAAATATTTTTCAAAAGAAGAAACACAAATAGCCAATAGATATAAAAGAAAACATTCCCATTGTGAATCATTGGGAAATGCAAATTAAAACTGCAATGAGATTCCGTCTCACACCTGGCAGATGTCTATTCTCAAAAAGACAAAAGATGAGTGCTGGGAGGTAGTGAAGAAAAGGGAACCATGTCCACTGCTAGTGGAAATGTAAACTGGTACAGACATACAGAAAACTATATGGAGATCCCTCAAAAATTAAAAATAGAATTACCATGTGATACTGAAATTCCACTTTGAAAATTTACCCAAAAGATTTGAAATCGATTTTTGTAAGAGATGTCTATACTCCCATATTCATTGCAGCACTATTCACAACAACCAAGAGATGGAATCGACCACAGAGTCCATCAACAGATGAATTAATAAAGAAAATATTAGATACACACACACACACACACACACACAGTGAAATAGCATTCAACCTTGACAAAGAAGGAAATTCTGCTATTTTTTGCAACATGGGTGGAATCAGAGAACATTATACTAAGTAAAATAAGCCAGGCACAAAAAGACAAATACCACGTGTTCTCATTTATATGTAGAATCTCAAACAATCTCATACAAGAAGAGAGTGTTATGGTGCTTATTCAGGCTGGTGTAGAGAAAATGGAAAGGGCACACAATCTCAAGAAGAATGTGGTTTTTTAGATCTATTTCAGACTGTGATATATACAGTTAATAAAAGAGTACTGTACATTTCAAAATTGCTAAGAGTACATTCTAAATATTCTTACAACAAAATGTTAAGTATTTGTGATGATGGATATGTTAATTAGCTTTATTTAATTATTCTGTATTATAGTCATCAATCATAACATCACTTAATACCATAAATAAATGAGCTTACCATTGTTGGTTCATAATAATAATAAATCCTGACATGACATTTTAAAGTATAATCATACTAAAAATAACCCCATTCTTCATATAGAATGCCATCCAAAAGTAGGTAATCTAACTAATAGTGTATCAAGTGAAAAAAAAAAGCTAGTCCTCATCATTAGTTATGCACTTATGTACTGAATGCAGACCCATGTCCTCCGGGAGAAATTCTCAACCCAATGACAAGACAACAATGAGACATGTGTGCTGAAGGCTAAGGAACACATTGATGTGCTGTGTGGTCAATGAACTAAAGTGGAGGTAAGGCTCACTGGGGATGGGGACAGAGGATTGAGAGCTGCCAGGGCCAATGAGTCAAGAAAGCTAGTACTTTATGTGAGGTAGCAATATAGAAAATAACTTTACTTTCTGAGAGCTAACCTATGAAATCAACATGTAATTAAAACAGGGATGATCATAATTACCTCGATAAGACTGTAAGCTTCCAAGTTTAGCAATCCTTGATTATAAACTTATTGAATTTGTTCATGTAGGTAAGGAGAAGTACAATGGTCAAACAGCTCTGCCCATCCAAGCACTCTCCAGGTCAGGTCATCAAGTCAAATTATGTGAGGCTCTCATGGGAGGATCCTGCTCTGTTGGTCACAGGCTAGAAGAGCACGATGTCATTAGACATTCCACCCATGTATCTCCCTTTGTTCTGACTATGCATGCATCAGGAAACCTGTGGAAAATTAGGTTTCTCATGTAGTTTGCCTAAAGGGAGCAGTGTGCTACTCAGGCCAACATGAACATCAGATCTGCTCAGCAATTAAATTTCTCAATTTAAATGATTGCACTGGCATTCTGATTTTATACATCAGTCTCTTGTGAGCTTTACTTTTGTCAATCATCATCCCTGAGCTGAAATAATTATAGGGCACTGACAAAATTAATTTTCAGACCCTGCAGAAATGTACATGACTGGCTTGGCTCAAGAGCAAGTTCATTTAAGAGAGACAGAAGAGTTTAGACAGATATGTTCTGACAAAATTATATAGGGCTTTGAATATCATACTAAGGCATTTGAAATTAGTTCCTGGGCTTTGGGGATGCATTGGTGAAATCTGAACAAGGAAAGTGACATGAGAGAACTACTGCTCACAAATCCACTACATGCAGCTCTACTTAGTGGGGCTCATGGTGTAACTGAGGAGACGGCCAAGGAGACAATGAGTTGTGATACAGAATTGTAAATGCACAGATTATTCTGGGAGTACCAAAGAAGGCTACCCACAGTTCTCTCTAGGGATGAGCAAAGAATATTGCTCAGAAGAGAGAGCTTCTATATGTTTTAGTGGATATTGATGATCGTTCAAAATTTCTCTTTATTTAGATATTTTATTTGGTTAAAAGAAAGAGCTCCAGGAGTATACTTATATTTCTAACTTTCAATAGACAGCTCTATCTGAATGTGCCACAGGTGTTCTAAACTCAAAAACTCAATATTTCCACACCTGAACTCATAAGTTTCTCTGCCCCTTGCACCCATTCCAGCTCCTTCTCATGTGTTCCTTGCCTTGGTGAACGTAACTGCAGTCCACCTAGCAATTAGGCACAGTTATGGAAGATTCTCTCTTAACCACAACACAAATCAGTCCTACAGCTGACAGAGTTTGCCTTCTTATTACTTCTTAGCCCTCTTCTGTCCTAAGGTCACTGCCTTAGTCAGTTGAATCACTGAAATAGTCTTCCAAATGGTGCATTGCCATTTCCAGTCTATCCTCAAATTTGAGCCAGGATGATAGTTCACTTAGTTGGTTCAAATGATAGAGTGCCTGACTAGAAAGTCCAAGACACTGAGTTCAACCCCAAATTTGGTCTGTTTGACCAAATTAATATATTATTATTTTATTAATAATAACTATTATTAATTCAACTTAGATGTCTTAGGTGTCAAATAGTTTGACTACAGAATACAGAAATATTAGGTCAACTGAAAGTTCATAGGTAGAGATACAGGCCTGAGAATGAATAACTACAGAAAATATTTAGTTACAACAAGACAAGAGGGAAAGAATGAGGACCAGGTCCTATGGCACTTCTACATTTGGAGAATAAACAGTGGTTGAGGAGTCAGGAAAGGAGAGGCCAATGCGATGAAAGAAGCTCAAGTGAGTGTAAGTAATGTCAAAGGAAAAGAGAGTTCCCAAAAGAAGGGAGAAGAGTATGAAAAAAAGGCACTGCCCACTGCACTTGGCAAGACACAGGTCACTGTGATGTGTTTGAGGAAAGAGGTGGGACTAACTCTACAGAAGAGAATGTGAGAGGAGAAAGGAACTGCACATTTCTTTCATGAGACTTAGCAAATACAATTTTCCTTGGGTCTCAGGGTCTTCATTTTTGAACACTTCCATATCAAATAAAATTTGTTAAATAAATTTGTTTTGTTTTTCTCTTGCTACCTTGCTTTGTTATAGGAATGCTAACTTTGACCCTTGTTATGGGTAAGGAATAACAATATTTCTTATGTCACAATAGCAACTAGAGACACCTAACACACATCTACTCAATATAACCCTCATGATTAAAAGCAATCAGATGCTGGGTGCCAATGGTTCACATCTTTAATCCTAGCTACTTGGGGAAAATCACAGTTCAAAGCCAGCCCAGAGAAATTGTTCATGAGACCCCATCTCCAAATTAACCACAGCAAAATGGACTGGAAGCACAGCTCAAGTGGTAGAGTGCCTGCTTTGAAGTGTAAAGCCCTGACTTCAAACCCCAATCCTACCAAAAAAAAACTTCAGATGTTCACTATTGTTAAAGTTCACATTCCTTATCCTAAGGCAATCTCTGGTTTTTGATTCCTAAATACTTCTTATCTCCCAATATACCCTTCTTTCCTATACTCTGAGTACTTGCAAAACTGTGATATGGATTATGGTGTCACTTCACACACATCTGGCTCACTCTGGGCTACTCTTCTCCCCTTCCTACATGAAGTAAAAAACTCTTACAGGTCTTTCACTTCCTCTTAGAGTTACCCATCTGAGGACACCACCTCCCTGCTACATGATTACTCCCTCCTAAGGGCCCCCATTGCAACTGCACCTCTATATGGTACCTACCTCACTACATTTCAGTCTTCACTGCAACACTTTTCCTCTCTAAACACAAATATATACAACTGGACAAGGACTAGCTTGGAAGCTTTGGGTCTTATCTAGTAAGCTTGGGTCTCTGGTGCCTCCCAAGGTACAAAAGAGTATTGTCTAGATACTTGGTAAACAAAATTCTTCAGTGCCTCTAGAATAAAATATCACACATATTGATGTAATACTAACCGTTGGCTGGGAATGTAGCTCAAGTGATAGAGCACTTGCCTAGCAACCACAAGGCCATGAGTTCCAATGCCAGTACCACCAAACCCTTGGTGATTCTTACCTCTCCAGCATCATTCTTTCCACCTCAGCTCAATGCTCCTGCCTTTTACCACTCACACATGGGCACACTGGGTGCTCTGCTTACAGCAAACCTTTTCCAAGATGAGAGTTCTCAGGCCTCTGTGCTTTGATGCATGCTTTTGGCTCCTCTTGGGGAATGTCTTCAAGTTCCAGGTCAAGGGTGAGCTCTGTTCTAAGAGCAGACTCCCCTCTCTCTACTCCTACCAGCACTATGGCAGTCTGCACTGTTTCCAGAGCCCCTGCCAATAACTCCTTTAGTTGCACTTACCACATTACTCTTTGTTATATCCATCCTACCAGACTGCATGTGCCCCTGAGCAGAAGTGTATCCTCATCCATTTTTATATTCCTGTTATCTAGTATGGTGCCTGGCACATAAGCACACAGTTAAGAATACTTTTCCTTAAATCCCTTGATTGAACAGGTGCTTATAAAGTTTTGAGATTGATTATCTTCCTCCTCAGGAATAATCTGTGGGTAGTGACATTTTAAAGTACAAAACCTAAAAAACAAATAATTTCTCATATGGGAATAAAAGGGTCTGCCTAGGAATACTAAATTTTCCTGTGGAAAAGAGTCACACTGACAAATAATTGATCACATTAGGCCACTTGCTCCATTCTGAATGAGGACTATAAATGTCAGGTTCGAAGCTCATCTTCAATTTGCAGTTATACTCTGAAGAATTAGCCATTCAGGACAATCATGTATTTTTATTTCCCTTCATTTCCTTCTGCATTTTGAGACTTTAGAAAAAGTTTTTGAAGTAAGTATTATGGATATATGCTTTTATTTCAAACTATTTTCCAAATTGAAATGGTTTATAACCTCTTCTCAGACATTTTATAACATGGTGCCATTTTTTCCCCCTAAACTTTGTGTGCTTTTCTTTCTATAACTTACCTCAAATTTTTCTATAGTAATGAATCCCACCTTTAGAATCTAAGTCCCCTTTACAGAGACAAGCAGCATACTAATGATTTCAACAAGAACTGCATAAATTTGGAGAAATAGCACTGTGTTACTCCAATAATTTGGGAAGCCTACTTGCTAACAGCACTTGGAATTCCCAAGAACATGTGGTGAGGACCAACACAGTGCTTTGCGTGCTTGTCATTTGGGCCTAAAGCTGAACTCTCTTTTCTGTACCTTGGCATTAACAGTCAAATCACAGAGTCATGGAATCTCAGGATTGGAGACGACAGAGTGATCAAAATGGTCCATCTCCGTTGCATGAATGAAACTCCATTTACAGCATCCCCAAATAATGGCTCTTCTCTCTCTCCTCCAGCCTTATCATGATAGTGAACTTACCACCTTTCCAATGCTTCAGGGAAAAATAAATTTCAGAAAGTTGTTCTGTAGTCTGTAACAGTTATTTTCAGTATTGTGAGTCCTACTAATCTGACTAGTACAACTTATGTGTTCTTCATCTATTTTGTGCATAAAGGGAAAAAAGTCACCTGGGTAACATGCAGGGCTTTCATTTCTATTTACCTGTCTACCTACATGTTGCCTCTTTCCAAGAAGGATTTTAAATGAAATGACTTAAAACATCTGGGTACAATACAATTACTAAAATAGAATAGAAATCCAATGTCCTGACAAAAATTCTTGACTCAAAGGCTAAAACAGTTGCTGGCATTGAAATTAAGGGTAGCACTAGGCTTTCTACAAGTCAGAATAAAAAATAATACAATGGATCACATAGTTTCCCTTATCTGACAGTAAGTATATTAATTCTCCACTAAAGGAAAAAAATTCTTAGTTTCAAATTACAAGAAGACTTTCTCATTTATTATTTTATAGAAGAGATTTTGTTTTCTCTGTGCATTCATTTCCACCCTCTAATATACTGCCAGGAATAGTGCTCTGAACACCTATTTCACTTTTACAACATTAATGAAATACTTAGCCATCCCCCACTTTTTGGATTCTGTTGAATATAGCAGGAGATGTGGAGATCTGCTTTTTCAAAAAGGGCTGGGAAAATGTCAAACCATCAACATTACCTTTTCTGTCAATATTATGCCAATAGCTCCCACCCAATTTTTAGTAGACAAGAACAAACGAGACATTAGTGACTAGGCACAAAATGCTATCCTTGTGAATTCAGGGAGGTGAACAGAACATGGTAGACATTGTGGTGTAAGAGTCTGCCTGAATACCTTATGAGACTGGGTCTCTCAGAGAGACAGCGAGCAAGGTGATATAAGTACAAGGTGTTATTATAACTGGCTCTTCTGTGAGAGAATTGGGGGCTTCTCACTCTTTGTTTTTGTTTTGTTTTATTGAACCCAGGGCTTCCTACATACTAAATGTTCTACCATGAGCTATATCCCCAGTCCTTCTCATTTGTTTTTAAATGCCCCAATTATTTTCTCAGTCAGGGTAGTATAGAGCCCTGCTGCCTGAAAAGTTACAAATTGATCCTGTGTCTCCAGTAGTCATGTCCCTGTGGTTTTACAATACTTTTCTCTGTTCTTGTATTGAAGGATAGGGGTGGGAAGGTATGCCCACCATTTCACCTTTCAGGGCCTTTGTGGGGCCTGGACATCCCAAAAGCCCCCAAGTATAAAACAAACAACTTTCCTCACAGTGATTATCACAGTGGTTTAGACTTTACCTGTACCACCTAGTTCCATCATTAAATTCCTAGTCATTTGTAGCTTAACAATGGGAATTTTTCTAGAAATGTCACTGGGATATTTTGGCATTGTATGAATATCATAGAGTGTGCTTACATAAACCTACCACACATGGTATACCGACTACACATTTAGGCTATGTGATTGATCTATCTATCTATCTATTTATCTGTGGTCTAACCTATTGCTCCTTGGCTACAAACCTGTATAGTGTCTGTAACAATGGCAAGTATTTGTTCATCTAAATATATCTAAACATGTTTGTTATATTAGCATCATCACAGACAACTGCACAATGCATTGTACAAGGACATTATGACAGCTATGATGTCACTAGGTGATAGGAATTTTTCAGCTACATAATTTTATGGACTGCTGTCATATATGTGGTCCACCATTGACTGACTGTCACTATGTGGCATATGACAATAACTGAAGATAAGGAGATCTTACCTTACTTCCTACATAGGTCCATCAGTTCTAGCTCTGCTATCTATTCTATAGCTAGGCACACTGGCTAGTCTGTATTTCCTCTGTCCAAATGTGGCAGCTCACTTACTATAATTATAATTATTGTGGAATTTTAATCATTTCTAGAGGTCCCTTGAGACTGCATTCAATCCTCAGAATTAGTTATTATAAAATAATTGCAATTACACTAAAAGTAGCCACCACGTTGAAATTGCTTGTACTCTGGTCAACAAAATGTATTCATGGTGTTGCTATGGAGAGAAACACAGAGATTTCATATTCATTCTAAAGAAGGTATCTTTGTTCTATGTACCTTTTGAATGAGTAATCCAAAACAAACAACTTGGATTTTAAAGAATTAGAATAAAGCAAATATACGTGTTTAAAGCTTGGATATTACAGAACATAACAGTAATGGCTCATGTTCGTACTGATGACTGCAAGTGCAAATGAGCCTGCTGATCATTATTTCACATCACACTTTATTATGACACACAACTGCCAAAAATCAAAGTCAAAGCTAAGCAAAAAACAGCCATCAACAGCATAATCTTCTCTTCATATTTAGCTTTTCTACCCACAACTCTCTTTATGATTAACAGGAAGCCTAAGAATAGAGGATAAAATAAAAAATAAGAAGACTATGAATTATTGGCTAATTTTAAAAAACCCATGCAACCTTGGGGAAGTGGGTGAGCACCAGCTGAAATGAGTATATTTTCTGAGAACCTTTTAAAGTATCTCAAAATGTACATAATACATTGGAAAATAATGGTCTCTAAGAAAGCATTCTACTTCTGCAAACTGAGTGCCACAAATACCTGGCATGGAAGAAGTTGACACAGGGACTCTGCATTTGCAATGCACAGAATAACTACTTGAATGTGTTTGCTTCTCCACAAAGTAGCATAAATGATTTTTATGCTTTTTCTTTTGAGAAATACAAATTGTCAGTCTAATAACTTAAGGCAGTTCATTTGTTCAGTAAGAGAAGATATTCATGATTCATGGAAAGATTTATTCTTGATACTTTCCCTGTGTAAGGAAGGTGGTATTCAGACAGAAATAAGTCATTTCCTTCTGATAGTAGACACAATTCTTCACTAACTAGAAAAATAGTATCCCCAAAATCAGCTTTCTGTGTTTGTTAAAAACAAATACATTCATTAAAAAAGAGTTGTGTACCTGTTGGTAGTAGGCCCCTGGAAATCCGGGTCAAACGTCCTTGCATCACCTGCATTTAAAACAGAGACCTTTTAAGCATATAAACCAGTGAGATGGCAAACAAATAAAAATAAAATATTAATAAAGATCTACATCTTAGCTAGTCCACTGGTCAGTGCAATGTCAAATTCCTTGTTTGGTTCAGGGAAATAGCATGTGTGCCTCTGTTACAGTTGCCAGTCCCTTTTCCTCTCTCCAGCTAGAAACAAGACTGGGAAGAGTAGTTAAGGACTATATTCCATGCACTTTGTGAACATATCTTCTCACAGTACAGAGTACCAATATTGGAGAGTACATCCATGAGAGCAAACTTGAAGCCCTTCCAATTTGTTAACTCACTCTACATCTGCCATCGCCAAGAGTTGCTCAGGACTTGGGAGGTGCACTTTCTAATGAAAGATGCTTACTTCTCCGAGCTCCTCCCAATAATCAGTAGATTAGGCTTTCCTTCAAGAAGTTCAAATACCAGTCCCTGTTGGTCTCTACCATACTGGCTATAAGGAATATAAAATACTACTGTTTTATATAAATGTTTTTATTAATCATACATTATTGCATCATGATTGTGATATATCACCCTCTTTTGTTAAAGATAAGATAGGATAGCTTTTTTTCTTCCCATATATACTATGTAACAAGTAGCAGTAACCAGTTCTGTAAAATCATTCCTGGTCAAAGGAATGCAATCCCCAACCCCTAGCTCTACCCCTGCAAACATTTTCACCTCTTCCTGTAGGAATTCATCCCTGTAAGAAAGCCTGGTCCTGAATTAAGGACAGAATTTTAAAAGGGGTTGGGGTAAAAAGACATCTGTGTGTCAGCAACCTGTCCATACTAAGGGGGAAATTAAGCTAGGAAAGTCAAAGGCCTCTTCGGTGTAACCACACCAACAACTGTAAAGAAAATATAGATTTGCAATGGAAATCTAAGAGCCAATCAGCCAGTGAATATTCATGAAGTATCTATGATATAATGACAGCTCTAAGAAGACACAGAAGGTATATAAAGCATGGTCTCCATCTCAGAGACCTTACACTTAGAGAACATGATAAATATATTGATTCATACAACAAACATTGCTTGAGCATATACACCAGGCCATGTATAGCAACACTTAAAAAAAGAATATGCCATGGAAAACTATTAACAAAATACTAATTTGTATAATGCTATGGTTTGAATGCTTGTGTTCCTCTAAAATTCATGTTGACAATCCCCAGTGTGACAGTACTAACAAGTGGGGCCTATTGGAAGTGATTAAGCCATGAGGGTTTCACCCTCATGAACTGAAGCAATGCCCTCATAAAGCAGGATTCAGAGAGCTGTCTAGTCTTTGGAAAGCCATGTTAGGACAGTGTATTCTTCCATTTTGACACCTTCTGCCATGTGAAGAAGACACAGAAAGAAAGCACCATCCTGGAAACAAAGAAATCCCCTTTCAGATAACAAATCTGCCAGTGACTTGATCTTTTGTCTCCTGAGCCTCTAAAACTTTATTTGTTCTGTTGTCTATAAGATACTTAGTCTAAGATTTTTTTTTATAACAGAAGGAATAGACCAAGATTTGGTAACAACTTCAAGTGTGTTACAAGAACTCAGAGAAAGTAAGTTTCATCGAGGACTAGAGTAGTCAAGAGAGCTCCATTCAAGAAGTGACATTTTTGTGAAAGACTGAAATGAAACAAAGGGGAAAGGAGAAACATTCTGGATGGGTGCAACTAGAATTCCTTTATATTTTTATAACTATCACCTGTTATATGCTTTGCATTAAAGGAGGCACTGCAGGGGCTCTGAAGATTAATGAATCACTTCTGTTTTCAACAAGCCAATAAGGTGATAAACAAGCAAACTACACAAATAACTATATTAAAAGGCAGAATATGATATCAGAGGAATGCAAAACTGTATTATGAGAGTTGTAGGGAAGGAAAGGCCATATTCAGTGGAGAAGATCAGTCAGGAAAGGCGCATAGAGCCTTAATGTTTTTAGATGGACATGTAAAATTTATACCTATAGCAATGAAAAACATCACAGAGGTGGGAATGAATAGCATGTTGTGGAGGTGGGGAAAAGATCAACCCTACTGGAGTTGAGGATAAGAGGATACTGGATAAGAGGATGACAAAATAAAGCTGAATATATAGTGTGGACCAGATTTCATAGTCTCAGGATGGAATTTATTTCATATATCATAGGCCATAGGGAACCGCAGAAGGATTTGGAACAAAGTCATGACACAGAAGAAGCAGTGTTTAGAAAGGGCAGTCTAGCAGCAGTATGCAAGTTGTATTATAATGAGCAAATTCAAGGAGACTAACTAGGAACTTCTGCAATAAGAGAGTTGTGAAGTAATGGAGTCACTGCCCATGTCATGCTACCTGCTAGCAGGTAACTCTAGACGGGTCATCTGACTTTTGAAGTCTTAATTTCCTACAAAATTGTTACAAGGATTAAGGTAATTGACTCTAAAAGTACTTAGAAGAATTTCTAGTACTTAGTACCAGAATACTTGTTACTATTCTGGTAATTACATAAAAAAAATAAATGGAACTTGATGGATAGCAAGATAGGATGTAAAAGAGAGAAGTTGAAGATCACCCCCAATAAAGTGGCTTTCTTAATCATTCCTGGTCTCCTTTTCAAGTTTAAGTGAGGTTGATGCATTGGTGAGTGAAAGAATTTATAAAGTGGTTATAAGAAAGAGAACTGAACTTGGTTTTGGTTCTTTTGAGTTTTGTTTTTTTTTTTTAAAGAAAGAAAGAAAAGAAAAAACTGGAGCCTTAGGAAAGAATCTTGAGATAATTGGAAGTCATAAAATTTATATCATGCAAAGAGATGAATTCTACAAGGGAGGACCTCAGGAGCTGTCTGGTATAAAGTGATGTTATTGTGACAATAGTAATAACACTATTTTACATGTTTTTAGTATCAAATACTAAGTACTAAACTAAATGCTTTATATGTACTATTTTGCTTACTTTGTCAAAATAATCTGATTATATGGGTTGGAAATTATTATTAGCTCCACTTTACAGTTGTAAATAAAATGAGGTACAGAGAGGCCAGTAACTATGTTCACAGTTACAACTGTAACGATGTTACAGTTGATAAATGGTTCACCAGGGGTTCAAACAATGTCCAGTCTACTGCAAGCAGACTGATCGCATGGTCATATCGTGCAATGCCAATTGCAGGGGAAAGTGTAAAATTCTTTCTGTTTGAAAAAGTCCCTCAATACCTCAATACCAATTTTGTTGGCAATTGTCAGCTTCTCTTATTCAGACTACTTGTCTGACTCTGTCTTACCGCAAAGATAACTTAAGGTGTTTCTAGGTCTTCCTTTATTCTGGTACTGACCTTTTGTGCTCCTAATCCACAGGTATGAGTTGTAAACAGCCAAGTTCCACCTTAATCCTGTTCCCTGGCCTTGGATAATTGATCATCATCTGTCACTTATGCTGTTGGACTTGGCTCTTCCATTCTGATATTGAACACCAATGTTTATATTATTCCTCATTTAGATCTCAGTTCTAAACTCTGCTTAGTGGCTAAAGTATTCCAAAAACTTTTTGGGTATAAACTTTCCTCACATCTCAAATGCTCTGAGATGAGCATTTTAGTTCTGGGGTAATACTGTCAATATGTATTTTTAATGTTCCACAAAATGATTCCAATGCACAGGCAGTTTGGTGGAGCATTATGCTACTTGCTTTTATTCTAAATTGCATATCTTTTGTCCAAGTTCATACACAATTCTTAATCCTAGATCTCACAAAAGACCAAACCTAGTGAAGTAAATTAAAAGAAAGACCATCATGTTATACATGAGCTTTGGAAAATACTACAATTAGGGATAAAAAGACAAAAATAAAAGAATAATAGAAAAGTAACATTCAAGAAAGCCAAAGAATTTTAAGAAAGAGGGATGATCATAAAAATGACTATCAAGCAAACACTGTTTGCACCAAGGTCTGCTCTAAATGCTTGACACTCAGGTCTGCCATTCTGCATAGCTCCAGGTAGAATGAAATGCGACATGTACTCTCTGAGCTGTACCATGCAATAGCCCTTCTATATTTATTATGTAATTTAATGCTCCCAGTAATTCTATGAAGTATGGCATCATTGGCAATCCATTTTACAGAAGGGAAAGTTGAGGCAAAGGGTAAGCTAGCATTCTGTAGTCCACTTAGCTAAAAAGAGGTGAAAATGGGATTGGAAGGTAGACCATCTGACTCCAAAGCCTGTGATGAACCACTTAGCAGTAAGTCACTCACTGATGATCTTGAAGTAATTTCACAAATGAGTGGGGGAGAAGAAAGATTGAAAGTGGCTAACAACTTATATTGATCCTGCAATCATTTGCTTTTTACATTAAAGACAAAACTAGTTTAAAGGTATTCAGGCTAGCTTCCAATGTTTCTATGATGGGTACTGCACCAGGTGAAAAAGCAGATTGCAATGCAAATGAAATGCCATGGTCAAATCTTCTTGAAAAGCTGATACTTTCTGATTGGAAATTCTGGCTGCCTTATATTTTGGTGAAAATACACTAAAACCACAGTCAAATGATAAGACTTAGCTGACTGCATATAATGATGACAGCTAGAAAGTGATGACTTCACCCTGCCTCATGTGCTAGCAGAATTTGTATTGTCATGCAAATTTTTTTATTTCCTGCAAATCAATACTGGGCAGTGCTTTCACAGGGGCAGTCATGTGCTGTAATTGCATCTCTGGAACAGACTGAGAGGCCAGCTAAAGAGCCACAGTGCTTGGCCATTATATGGCTTAGCTTGAGTACAATTCATATTGCTCACATAAAGAAAATGAAAAAACTAAAATTAGGCAATATTTCATGAATTTCTTAATTTTATTTGACTTTTTCATCACCAAATTATTATGACAATAGAAATCACTGAAAAACATTTATTACAGACAGCTACACATTTGTTATTGTAGTTAACAGTTTGCATTGCTCTCATGCAATGCAATTTCCTTACTAGAAATAATTCATAAAGATTAAGGAAAATAGTCCAGGTGATTAATTCAATTCTTGGTTGCAGATTTCACATGACTCAATTGAATGTAAGATAAAACTGCCAGAGATGCTTAGAAAAACTCTTTTCTTTAAAAGCAATAGGCTTCTCAGGGGGAATGACAATATAATTACTACTGATGAGCATAAGAATTAATAATGCAAAACATTTAAATTTACTCCTTCAGGAATACTTTCCTTTGGAAAAACTAATATGATTCAGACAGTAAAAGGATAACTCAGGTAAGATGAATGAGTGTTCTAGAGATTAAAAGATATCAACTGTGAGCAAGCAAGTCAGATAACCTTCCAGCAAGAATGAAAAAGTAGAGTAGTATGAAATTAAGACTTGCTTTAATAGTCAATAACAGCCAGTAGAGAAGTAGGAGTTTACTTGTTTTACTTTATTTTTTCAAATATGTTTATTGTGCTTTGTCTGTAAAAGAGGGCCTATCATTTCACTCAAGGAAAGGGTTTACTTTTCCTCCAAGTCTCAACAAAGGAGAAGGAACCACAGTGGGCTGTTTCTTATAGGATTGCGTTCCTCCTCTCAGCTCAACACAAATGGCCTTTTATGAATTGGTTTATCTCACAAGCCTGCTTTTTACTACCCCCCCCCACTTTAAACTTGATCTTCTAGCCATTGTGTACTGCCAATGGTTCCCCTCCAAAATCAAGTGTTTTCCATACCATGTTCCCTCAAATATGACTTTTCTCTCCTTATTCCTTTGGAAATGATTTAAGAAAGTCTATACTTTGAAAGGCAGGGTATGATGACAGATTAAAAGCAGTCACCATTTTGACTCTGTGAATCATAAGACTCAGATAACATAGTAGAGACTATAATCTGAAGAGAGGAAGAACATCAGGAATCAAAAAGAGATGGAAAGACAACAGAAAAGCATGGAGAAACCAAAGCAACAGAGAAAAGCAGAAAACAGTTCCAAGTCCATCCCTTGCTTTTTGGGAGGGGGGGAGAGGAAGCCAAAGATTTATTTACAAGGCAAGCCAGATGGCTCTAGTGACAGACTGGCAATTCTAGCTGCAAGATAATCCCATGCCTCCAGCAGGATTTAAGTCCAGTACAGGTACCACACTGACTGCTTTGGTATAGAAGGCTAGTCTCAGTGAAAAAAGACATTCTATCACTCCCTTTATTTTGGAGGGCTATAACAATTCATCATCTCAATAGAAAACTTATTGTTGAAGACTGAAATAATCTGGGGACTTGGAAACAAGGCATAATCATGGTTTAAGGAGCCTTGGTATACCTTGCCAGTATCTGGATGGATGACAGCCATGAGAGATGGTCATAGAGAGGGAGAAGGTCTGACATGTTCTGCTGAGAAGTTTAAGCAGTGAGGAGCTTTGGCAGTGAAGGACATGGTAGTCTGAGGCCCTGCCTTCCCTGGTTAGCAGCAGGTCCCACTACATGAGGGTTGCAGTGGAAACAAGGCACTGAATCTGTAGCTGGCCTCCAAGATCTAACTCCTATCTGTGAGTGTTCTCTGCTAGCTGAGTCAGAGCCCTGACTCTAGATCACTCCAGAATCACATAATGCCCACAGTCACTTCTCCCCAATAGGGAAATGAACAGCCGAGCAGAGTTTGAAAGTACTAAGACCCACTCCCAGGAACTGCACCCTGGCACATATTTGCTGCAGAACTGAGACCCCCCCACACTTCAGACACTGAATCACAAGACCTTGAGGCAAACTGCTGAATGGGTTCTATAAGTATTGAGACTAGCAGTCAGAGTGACTAGGCCTATTGGTTCTTCCCCAGTCAGTGCAGAAGTCAGTGCTCTGTTTTCTACTCCCTGCTATCTGACACAATTGGGGTCACCTGAGGCTTTGATGCTTGTTAGTCTTGGGGACACAAACTGAGAGGGGGGGAATGATGGAGCAAGTGATACCTTCCTTGCCCGCAGGCTATAAATGTCCATGTAGCTAGTACCATCTCCCAGTAAACAAAGAAGGAAAGCTTCTATAGTTAAAGCAGCCCAGAAGCAGAACCAACACCTCTACAAGAGATTTCACTTAGTTTACCCTAACCTAAACAGTGCTGGAGAGAAGACCCAGCATGTAGTGAATGTTGGGAGTATAAATATTACTGAGCCATACCCCCAGTTTAATGGTGAGAAATAGCACTTCTACTCTGCTACTACTCTGTCCTGCCTAAATATCGGGACTATTTCCACCGAAAGACTATAGTAGATTAGAGCTTCCAATGATCTAGTTAGCCTCAGATGCACAAATTCCAATGCAAAAATATGAAAGAATAAGGCAACATGATTCTTCCAAAACTCAACAACTCCACAGTAACAAACACCAATGATAGTGAAGTGCATGATATCTCAAAGAATTCAAAAAGTGATTGCAAGAATAATCAAGGAAATTAAAGAAGACATGAAAAGAAGAATTCATTAGATCAGACAATATAGGACATGAAAGAAAAATTCAATAAAGATACAGAAAATCTGAAAAAAAATCAAATTGAAATTCTGGAAATGAAAAGCTCAGTAAGTCAAACAAAAATCTCAGCTGAAAAATCTCCAGTAGATTGGACCAAATTGAAGACAGAATATCAGGGCTTGGAGACAAGGCAGATATATGAGAACATGCAAATGAAGATAGAGGAAAAAAAATCCTAAAGACATATGAACATGGTCTGGAGTTATAGTTCAAGTAGTAGAGTACCTGCCTAGCAATTGCAAAGCCCTGAGTTCAATACCCAGTACAGCCAAAAGAAGGAGGAGGAGGAGGAAGCTGAGAAGAAAAAGGAGGAGGAAAAGAAACAAAACATGAAATACCTCTAGGACACTATTGAAAGCCAAACCTATATCATGTGCATAGATGAAGGGGAAGAGGTGCAAATCAAAGGCATAGAAAACATATTCAATAGAATAAATAGTGGAAAACTCCCCTATCTTAAGAAAGACCTGGTTATTCAGGTAAAGGAGTCTTTTAGGACTCTAAACAGACAAGACCAGTAAAGAACCTCTCTGCATCATATTATAGTTATTATTAGACATACAGACAAGGAAAGAATATTGAAAGCTGGAAGAGAAAAGCAACAAGTCACCTAAAAGGTAAGTTTAATTTAACAGAAACACTAAAAGCAAAGAAAGCATGGAATGGTGTATTTTAAGCCCTAAATGAAAATAACTGCCAGCCTAGATTACTATATCCAGAAAAGCTATCCTTCATAATTGAAAGAGAAATAAAAATGTTCCACTATAAACAAAAACTAAGGCAATTTATGATCACTAAACCAATGCTGCAGAAGATATTTAAAGGAATTCTATACACACAAATGCAACCACAAAAATACAGGAAAGAATAAATCTTACTAGATGAATAGATAAGCAAATATGGAGTAAGGAAGAATCAAACACTACAGCACCAGAAAAATGGTAAGAATTACTACCTATCTTTCAATAATAACTCTGAATGTTAATGGTCTAAATTCTCCAATCAAAAGATACAGGTTGGTGGATTGTGCTAAAAAACAGGAGACAACCATTTGTTGCCTACAAGAAATACACCTCACTGGCAAAGGCAAATATAGGCTTAGAGTGAAAGAATAAAAAGGACTTCTAAGCAAATGGAGCTCAAAAGCAAGCAAAAGTAGCTATACTCAGATCTTACAAAGCAGACTTCAAACAAAAATTTGTAAGAAGAGACAAAGAGTCTCTTCATATTGAAAAAGAGAACTTTGCAACAGGAGAGAACAATTGTAAACATATGCACTCTATTTTTTTTTAAATCAAACACTGCTTGTCATAAAAACATAGATAGACCTCAACACAATAATAGCAAATAATTTTAATACCCCACACTTGTCAGTAGACAGGTCATTCAGAAAAAATTCAACAAGGAAACTTCAGAATTAAATGACACTAGAGAGAAAATTAACTTAATGGACCTCTACAGAATATTTCACCCAAAAGCCAAAGAATTCACATTCTTCTCAACAGCCCACAGAACTTTCTCCATAATAGATCATATCTTAGAGCTGAGTGCTGATGGCTCACGCCTGTAATCCTATCTACTCGGGAGACAGAGATCAGGAGGATTGTGGTTCAGAGCCAGTCCAGGAAAATAGTTTGCAAGACCCTATCTCAAAAAACTCATCACAAAAAAGAGCTGGTGGGGTGGCTTATGGTGTAGGCCCTGAGTTCAAATCACCCTACTGCAAAAAAAAAATCATATCTTAGAACACAAAGTAAATCTTAAATTCAAGAAAACTGAAATCATCTCCTCTATTTTATTAGACCACAATGGATTAAAACCACAAATCAATAATAAGAGAAACTACAGAAAATATGCAAACACATAGAGAGCATATAATTCAGTCTTGAATGATCAGTGGGTCATCAAAAAATAAGGGAGGAAATAAAAATTCCTATAATTAAATGAAAACAAAAATGCAATTTGCCAGAACATGGCAAGGCAGTGCTAAAAGAGAAGTTTATAGTAATTGTACCTTTATTTAAAAGCCAGAGATATCAAATAAATAACTTAACTATGTATTTCAAGCTCTTAGAAAAAGAAAAACAAGCCAAATCCGAAAGCAATAGGTGGAAACAAATAATAAAGATTAGGGATGAAATTAAAGACATGGAGACTAAAAGAATGTGAAGAATCAATGAAATAAAAAATCGGTTCTTTGAAAAGTAAACAAGATTGACAAACCCAAATCCAAAATAACCAAAAGAATGAGGGAGAAGACACAAATTAATAAAATTAGAGATGATAAAGGAGATATCATAACAAACACTATTAAAATTCAGAGGATCACTAGGGAATATATTTCAAAAATTTCTAATAAACTAGACAATCTAGAAGAAATGGATAAATTTCTAGATGCACATGACCTGCCAAAATTGATCCAGGAGGATGTAAACCACTTACACAGGTCCATAATGAGCAATGAAATTGAAGTAGTAATAGTCTCCCCACAAGGAAAAGCTCAAGAAGACTACATGGATCCACTATTGAATTCTACCAGACATTTGAAGAACTAACCCCAATGCTCCTCAAACTATTCCTTAAAATAGAAATGAAAAGGATACTACCAAACTCATTCTATAAAGCCAGTATTATCTTTGTGCTAAAGCCAGATAAAAACATGACAAAAAAGAAAATTATAGACCAATTTATTTGATGAATATAAACACAATTATTCTCAATAAAATAACTGCAAATCAAATTCACCAAGACAGTAAAAAGATCACACATAATGATCAAGTGGGTTTCATGTTAGAGATGCAAGGATGGCTCCAATGTTGTTCTTAAAACACTGCACATTTGTTTACATGTTGTACTACCCAGAACAATGGCCTCCTCAAAATTTCATCAAAATCCCCAGATCCTGAAATGTTATTTGACACAAGGAAAGGGACTTTGCTGATATGATTCAATTGGGAGATTTTTCTGTGTTATATTAATGAATCCAATGTAATCACTAAGGTTCTTAGATGAGGAAAAGGGAGACAGAGGAGTAGAAGAAGGAAATCAGACAACAGAAACTAGGTTAGACTGATACAAAGTTCAAAAAACTTGACTGGCTTTGAGGACGAAGAGTCATGAACCAATGAGTACAGAATCCTCTAGAAGCTGGAAAAGAAAGTAAATGGACCCTACTGTAACCCCCAAGCCTTTAGAAAAGAATGCTTCGCTTCCTGCAAATGCCTGGATTTTAGCTCATTGAAACCTATTGTGGACTTCTGACTAACAGAATTATAAGATAATGAATTTGTGCTATTTTAAGCTGCAAATTTGTGGTAACTCATTAAAGAAGTAATGGGAAGCTAATACACATGGCCATTTCTCCTACTGGATTAGCAAATAGCTCCTTTAGGGCAAATACTAAATTTGGGTTATTGCTCTTTTCCTATTATCTAATTAATGTCCTGTATATACACAATAAGCAGTTAATAAATACTTAAAGAGCATATTTTAAAAGAATGTCAATATTATTTTGAATACCCATATCTTCAACTTAGGTTATAAAAATACAAATAGATCAATCCTGACAATCATCAACTAATTGTTTTAGATAGATTTAAACTTGGATTAGAGGCAAGTTAATAGATTCCTGGAATTACACTGCTGTAAAAAATTATCCCCTCACTACTAGTACTAATTCAGCATTCAATGTGTAATGTAAGTATCATTTGAGGGGCCAGGCATGGTAGCATATATCATTTAATGTAATCTAAGCTTCTTAGAAGGTGCAGATAGTAGGATCACAGTTCAAGGCCATCTGGGCCCCCCCCCCAAAAAAAAGAAAAATCTATTTCAAGAATAAGCTGGGCCTGGTGGCACATTCCAAGAAACCCAGATACTTGGGATGACATTTTTAGGAAGGACTGGACAAAAGCAAAAGGGGCCAGAGATTTGGACCAAGTAGTAGAGCACCTGCCTAACAAGTACAAGGCCCTGAGTTCAAAGTCAATAATACACACACACACACACACACACACACACACACACACACACACACACAATAAATAAATAAAAGATTAGACGGAGTTAATAAAGGAAGCACAGGAGGAAGTAGCCCAAACTGGTGAATAAAAACTGAGTATTACCTGGTATCAGATGTCATCTCTACCAACTACATATTGTAAGATTTGGGATAATTACTTTTTCCTTTCTGAACTTCTACTTTCTTCATCATCCATCATAATAGTAGAGAGAAAAAGAGGGAGAAAACAATTTCTGTCTTCAGAGGAGACCATCTAACATGGGAATCATCATATATATGTATATATATAAATTACCCTAATAACCAAAGTAAATCAATGTAGAACCAATATATCCTAACTTTAACTGAGTGAGATTTTGGCTATAAGTGACATCAATAATCAATGCTAGGTGATCAATGCTAGTCATTTATGAAATGACTTTTTGAAGATGAATTTTAAGCTTTCTTATGGGAAAGCTGGACAAAAGCATGTACTCAGCTGTAACAAAAAGCCATTCCCAGGGAAGAAGACATGACAGGAGTTAGACGAATGAAGCATATGATTAGGAGTTGAGGTAGGACTTAAAAGCCCTTAAAGTCTTCTGAAAAAGTAACATGATTGTCATGTGTTTATGTACTTGCAAGATGCAGAAGAAACAGAAAAGTTAAAGCAGATGAGTCAACCCTTGTTGGATTATCTGTTGGATAATGTTGCTGGCAGATTTCAAGCACATGATGGTAGGGCCTCCTAAGGTTATAGCTGTGAGAGAGAGAGAGGGTGAAGGCAATTCCAAAAGCATTACAGAAGACATTTGGTGAGGGTGAAAGAAAGGGCATGGTACCATGCTTCATCACCTAATGACGACAATACCTCATGCAGAAAATGATGCACATTCCAGAAACTCATCTCAGGCAGAAACATGACCCCAAATTAGACATGGTAAGATTAATGGAAATGCAAATGAGACTCCTTCAGCACTGACTTCAAACCAAGCAACACAGTGGAATCACAGCCTTATGATGGCTGTTTTTCTCCCAGCCTGAGTAACTTCCTAAATATACAGGGTGGTAAATTACTCCATATTACATCAAGAATGTCAAGTCTCCTGTTTTAAGAAAGATCTTTCTAATCATAAGGATATTTTTAAAATCACATGCATCATTTTTTGATATCATTTGCCCCATATGAATACAAATCATAAACAATTCAGTCATAACATTAGAAATATGCATAAAAGAAGTAACCTCCAATTCCAGGGAGCAGGAAAAGAAAACATACATAAAGCACTCAGGCTGTTTCTTAATAGACTGATTATAGGTGGTGCTGAAGGATGCACATTTAAGGGACACTGGAAATGTAGTTTTGAAAAAATGATTTTTCTTGACTACTATGACAAAGCAGTGAATTTGTGTTAAAGAACAGCCATGAATTATTGGATAATCACACATCTTCTGAATTCTGAATCAATACTGATTTAAAAAGAGAGTCTGGAAGCAAACAAGAACATGAATTGAGTTTGAAGGTTATCAGCTTGGTTTTCTATATTTCTTTCTAGCTATATTTGTATTTTACTGTTCAACATGAGGCACTTAAAAAAAAGAAAAAAGGACTCATAGCATATTCTAACTATATTGAAACAGCTCCTCATTTTCTTCTAGGTTCAAAGACTATATACTTCATAATAATACCAGGCCCTTTCCCCTACCTCCTAAAAATATAAGAACAATTTCATAATCAAAGATGGAAAATTAACATCCTAAATATAAAATAAGTGACTTTACTTTGTCTTTCCATGTTCTAAGCTCAGACAAACACAAAAGTTAATAAGAGCTGGGGAAATGATAGCTTTTGCCATTATATAATAACAAATACAAAACTTAACCTTTGTAAAGAAGGAGAACATTACGGTTGACTAAAAGACTTTCTGATAAACTTAAGAATCACCATTAATGTGGGAAAGACAGCAAGAATTTGAAAATTTATTGCAAGTGCATAAAGCAGTTTGATAGTTAGTGATAACATCTCCCCTGCATCCTTGTATCATCCACAGGTTATGGATTAGAACAAAATTAAACTGCTTATCAACTCTGACTTTTGCCATAACTCAAGAAGATGAAAGATAATAATTGCTGGAAATATCTCTATTCCTGAGACTAAGTATAGGAAACAAAACATGGTTTTGTGCATTATTTCTACCCACAATACACTGTGATCCAACAAATAAAAGCGATAGGTGGAGCACACTATTAGAATCTTTAGCACATGGATGCTTATACTTATTAGATAATTGAGGGGAAATTGTGGCAAACAGCAGTCTCTCACCAATGGATCAGGCCAGTCACTTAGAACTACAAATAGTGGGAGGAGTAAATAGCAGAGATACGAACAACCTACTCTAAGACCCACCTTACCTAGATTGAGAGAGAGAGAGAGAGAATCAGTCTAAGGGTGGCAGTGGTTGGGTGAGTACTGCAGAACATATCTTACTGTGTTCTGGAGTCCTTTCTGAATGAAGTAAAAGAAAGGACAGCCTGGGTTTTACACAAGTAAATTCTATAGAACATATATGAGGCAGAAAAGCTCTTGAATTTTTTCCCTAACAAAATAGATTTTTCACAGAGACTGGACATTTTATGAGTTCATTGTAAATAGAAAACTTTTGACTTATTTCTTTTATATTCTGCATAGATTTGGAAAGGAAGAAAAAGACTAGAGAGAAGGGTATCTTGCACTTAAAACATGGACTTGACTCATTCTACAATGATGGTAGGAAATGTGAAGATGAACTTGCAAGTATAAACACCCACTAGCTTCAACTTAAAAAGTATAGTAAGTGTGTCTCTCTCCTCTCTCTCTCTCCTCTCTCAAAACAAAAATTTTGAACATAAAGTTTAAAGAGCATCTTAAAAGTACTTGAAGGCTAACAAAATAGAAGAGAACTATCAGGCCAAAATCCTGTGAAAGTGAAGACCCGGAGAGAGAAGATGTAGCCTCCAAGATATCCACTAACATGGTAGATTCAAGGAGTAAGGAGGACAGAAAACACAGCCCAGAGGCTGCCCAAGATGGGGAGTCATATTGTCTCCCATAAAGTTGGATTTCCAAAGAGATTTGCCCTCAGAATTAAAACCACCCCACTTTTACAGAATTATGTAAGCACTGAGAAGAAAAACAGGAGGAATCACCCTTACTTGGATTGGCAGTGTCTATGAAGTTACATAACATGGACTCAACCTGTAAGTGTTTCATAGGAAGCTGATTGACTGTTAGAATTCTCAGTTTTCCAAAGAAAATATTCAGCTTATACTAAAAATAAATAAATTACATAAGGTAACAAGACACTATAAAGTAGTTAGAAACAAACAGAAATGGACCCACAGATATTTAATGAGTCCCAGATTACAAAATCACTATGTTTACTGCCTGTCAGAAGTAAAAGACAACCCTGAAATTAAATGTGAAGAACTATAAAAATTATCTGGCAGATTTGAAAATAAAGCAAATTTAATCTGGAAGTGAAAAACACACTAATGAAATGCAAAGCTTAGTGGGTGAGTCTGACATCAGACTAGATACACCTGAAGAGACAAGTGGCAAACTGGAATGTAAGCCAAAATAAATACTCGGAATGCTGCATAGAGAAACAGAGACAGAAAACACTAAAAATAGTTGCTACATGAAGAACTTTATGTCAAATTGGATGTCTAGAAAGAGAGAATACAGAAAATTGAGATAGCTAATGGAAAAAATTAACTGCCAACACAGAATTCCATATAAAGAAAAAAGGTGAAATAAAGATAATTTTAGGCAAAACAAATGAACATGAAAAAGAGTTTACCGCTAACAGGTCCTTTCTAAAATATCTTGAGCAAGTATTTCTGAGAGAAGAAAAAAGCCAGATAGAAGACTTTTGATGAAAAATGAAATGCAGAGTGACTGACTACATGAGAAAAAAAAAAAAAGAAAGTTTTGTGTGGTTAAGTAAAACAAGAAAAATTGTGGCAATAATAAAATATAATCCAAAAGTTAAGTATTGTAGGCTTTTTGCATTTTGGAGAAACAGGGTGAAATATTAAAGAGCTTTAGCTCTTATATGTATATGCATACTACAATTTTAAAAGAGTAGAATCAGCTATGTTACTTACAGATAGAAAAGGAAGTAAAATTGAATAAGAGAAATTAGTGTACCCCAAATCAGGTAAAAAAAAAAGAAAGAAAAGAAAAAATAAACATAGATTAGGCAGGGCAAGCATGACATAAGGTGATAAATAGTTTTGTGGACTATTTGTGTCCCTGTCCCAAATTCATGTGCTTCATGGAAGTGAGGACTTTGGAGATTGTTTTTGCAAAGATGAGTTCATGAAACCAGGTTCTCCTTAATAAGATTAGCGTCTTCATGAGAAGAGAAAGCAAACAACAGAGGATCTTTGCTGTGTGAGGAGACAGCAAGACAACAACCATCCTCAAGCCAGAAAGAGGACACTTAACAGACACCTAATTTGCCAGTCTCCATAACTGTGAGAAATAGATGTCTGTCATTTAAGCTATCCAATCTATGACATTTTAATATAGTTGCCTGAGCAGTCTAAGACAAATATAAACTTGAGCTTATTGATAATTACATTAAATATAAATGGACAAAATATGTTTATAAAAGATAAAAGTTGTCATACCAGATAAAATATCAGATAACATATATACATACGTTATGTATATATCAAAAAAACCTGAAAAACATTGAAGCAAAAAGATGAAAATAATAAAATATACATATATGTATATGTACACATATATGTATATATATTATATATATTTCCTTCTCTCTGTATATATGTATATATATATTTCCTTCTGCTTTCGCAGTACTGGAGTTTGAACTCAAGGTTCTGTACTTGCAAGGCAGGCACTCTAGTGTTTGAGCCACAGCTCTAGCAAAACTTGTAAATATTAACCAAAAGAAAGAGTTGTAGATAATCTCTAAAAATGAAAATTATACAAAAGCATATTACTAGCAATAGAGTCATTTCATAATGATAAATGTTTAATGTACCAGGAAGAAGTAATAATTATAACTATAAGCACTTAACACAATTTAAAATATAAATGTATCGATCTAAGGAGAAAAACACAAATCCACAATTATACTACACTTTGACATACTTTATCAGCATTTTATCAAATTCTATGATCAGACAAGAAAAATGAGAGTGTACATCCTTTTCAGTGAACAGCAAAAGAATAATGGATATCCTTAAAAGAAAAAAATAAGAAATTTAGATCCCTTATCTCACATCAGATTAAAAAAAAAAAATTCCAAATAGAAGTGCCTAAAGGAAAAGGTAAATTATAAAGCCTTTTCACCTCAAAGAGAGGCTTTATTAAGTGGAACACAAAAGCACTAGTTATAAAGTAAGTGTATTTGTAGGGAGACAGAGGTGTTTTTACATTTATTGGAAGTGTCAGGCTTTCTTTTATTACACTCTTGTCAATAACTGAGCTGTCATTAAAGGGAAAGCATCACCACATATGCATATATGTATGTACATCCCATGATGCTTTGAGCTCCACAAAGAACATTCACTTTTGAGGATGAAACTGAGAGTAGTTAAGAAAGCCAAGAGTAGCCACTCTGAGAATCATTTGTTGCAGTCTTTGAAACTCCAACATTCTCAAACAAAGAAATTAGCTACGATGAATAATAAACTGAATTACAACTAAAAAGAGAAATTTTGCTCACAAAAAGACATCAATAAAAAAAGAGATAACACAACCAATACAAGCTCTTGTACTATCTATAATATTGAACTACTAATAAATCCAGAATATATGAAGAACTTCTATTTTTAAAGAAAACTAATAATAGAAAACTGAGCAAAGGACTTGGGTAGAAACATCAGAGGAGAAATTCCAAATATTCAATAAATAATGAGATAGTATTCAATCTCAATAATAAGGAAAATGTAAATTAAAACCACAAAGAGAAACCACTATATACCTCAATGGTGTGCCAAAGGCGAAAAGCTTGACAATTCTATGTTGGCAGAGATGTGGAGTAAAGAGAACTCTTATCCAGTACTAATGAAAAAAAAAAAACTGATGGAACTTTTTAGAAAAAGTTTAGCATAACCTGTCTATATGCCAGAACAATTTCACTCTTAAATATATTCCCCCAAACAACTGCATGTGTGCATAAAGATACATGTGCAAGCTTCATGGCAGCAGGATTCGTAAAAGCCAACAATTCAAAAAATGTTGATGTTCATCAAAAATACAGAAGACAAATTATGTCAATTATCTCTCTTCTAGAGGTAACCATAATCTTTAATTCTGTGATTATCATTTCCTTGCTTTTCTTGTGGTTTATCATCTATTGTACATTCCTAAATAATATAATTCAGCTTTTGCTATTTTTGACTTTACAAAACTGGAATCATATAATGTGTGTTTTTTTCTGTTACATTATGTTTATTAGATCCATACATAGGTATGTTCTCTGTGTGTGTGTCTCATCTCTGCCTCTACCTCTCTGTCCCTATGTCTCGCTCTGTCTCTGTGTCTTCTCCCCTCCCCCCACAAACACACCAAGAGAGACTTGGTCCACTTAGTGAGTCAACCATTTCAAGAAATCTGCTTTCATCTTGACAACAGCTGCAAAGTCTGTGTAATATTAACAAGTCACTTCTCTAACTCAAAATACAATAGTAATATTTTAATTATACATCAATCATCATACAATTTTTGTTTATTACCTGCCATTCCTACTACAATGCAAGCTCTAAGAGAGTAGAGGTTTTTTCCATTTCGTATGTCCCACTGCCCAGAACACTGGTTCTGGCTCATAGTAGATGCTGATTAAATGTCTGGCATGAACAATGAATGGAGCTGTCCTTTTAAAGTTATTTATGCTACTACTTTTTATTCTCCAACACACACTGGTGCCAGGTATGCCTTTCATAATGCTGCTCGTGAAACTATCAGCTAGGACATACCATAAAATTGACTTAAGAGATGCTCTGCTTTCACATTTTAAAAATCCTGACAGCCAGCCAAATCTCCAACTTGTATTCTGCAAACACATCAGGATGACAAAGTCACAGGCAGGATTGATATGTATACTGTCCAAGAACTTTCCAGTCACTGAAGACGCTTCAGTGAAATTTTTAGGCAATAGTCACTATTTCCTGATGTGCCAGCTCGGGATGTGTGGCCTTTCCAGCCTGAGGCTCATACGACTTCATAATATGTGACGAGATGAAACCAATTCTCAATACTTTTCCCAATGACTCTTTTACATTTTATTCACTTCAAAGGCCTGAAAATTACCCTCCTACTACTATTTTTTTGAACGTGAAAAATGTAGGTTAATTTGAGGGGTGGGAGGTTGGAGCAATTTGTGCTTCTAACGAAGGGATATAGATTCTACTTGTAGAAGCATTGTAGTCTTTTTCTTTAATTATAAATTCCCCTGGCCATTCCAATGTCACAGGAAAGTCTTTCAGTGGACTAAGAATGCATCCTTGAGTGAAGGTCAACCCAGCTGTATGCAGATGGGTACATCAGAATTCTAAACATAACTTAGGTTCCAGCCCATGCCTAGTCATTTCAAAGGCCTCCTGGATCAATGGTGTTCTTGAACTAAGGTAGAGAGAAGAGCTCACAAAATCAAATGATCAACAAGTGGTCAAGCCAACACTTGAGCTCTCAACTAAAACCTTCTAAGTCTTCTCATCCTCCCTGGAATTCTTCAGAATCTCTGGGATTCTTACTCAGGTGTATTAGGCAGTCCTATATTCTCAAGTAAAAAGGAGTTCTGGACCTTTTTTTTTAATGCTCAGATATAAAAACTCCAGAGTCTACTACTTTCCTCCACTCAGGCAAGCATTAAAACAAGGAGAAGATTGAGAAACATTTCTCTGTTACATCTGAAATGTATTCATAGTTCTCAATGTCTACTTTTTCCCCACTCTATAAGTTACAGTCATCTTCTAAGATGTACTTATTTATTTAACAATAAACATTTAGTAAAAATTTTGAATTATTTTATCCTCTATGTGGTACTAAAAAAAAAATTCCCATGCATGTGCTAACTCATGAAAGTTTCAGAACAAAATAAAACCAGGGTTGATACACATGAAGAAATAAAGAGTTCTTAACTGATATAAAAGATAGCTAGGAAATAATTATGGAACTGTATTGTTGAGCTTGTAACATAAGTTATGCAGTAGAAAGATAGCTAAACAAGATTCAAAACCTTTTTATTCTAGCCCTGTCTTTCACTAAAATGTAACCTTGGAAAGCCATTTTGCCTTCTATTATCTCAGTTTGTATTAAAGATTGGATATAACCCATATACTAATGTTACAGCTGGGAAAACCAAATAAGGTAATGATGTGAAATCATTTATAAAGTATGAGATGTTTCCATAATGTGAGAGTGTTATGATTATCACTTTACTGTTATATATTTAAACAACATATGTGAAATGTCTGACATATAATAGGTCCTTAATAAGAATGATTTCTCTTCTTCTTCTCCACTTTGTTCCTAAGAACCTAGATATTTCTAATTCCCACCCCCCATACAATCCACCCTATCTTTAGTTACCTTGCCAATGAAAATTTAGAGACAGGAAATGATCATCTTTATATTTTTCTGTTTTGGCCTTAGCGTCTGAGCCTTTTCAGCCTCTAAAATAGCCTAAAGTGCTTCCACATATCTTATCTCTAAACATCCTTGAACTTGGAAGCCCAGGTAGCTTGCAGTATTCCTCACTGATGGAGAGATCTTGAAATACAAACATGTCCTGACCACAAACTTCTCTAAAGTTCACTGTGCCCCTAAAAAGATTTCTCTGAGTATCGACTAAAGTTGATTTTATTTCACTAACACTTACTGCATGAGGCACTACCAGGGACACAAACATACAAGAAATAAGTCCTCTTGTGAAAAAAAAATTTCAGTGCAAAAGCAGGAATACACAAATGTACAGCTATTGTAATACCAGGAAGAACAGAGAGCTCAGAGTAGGGAAT
Source organism: Castor canadensis (assembly GCF_047511655.1). Lineage (NCBI taxonomy): Eukaryota > Metazoa > Chordata > Mammalia > Rodentia > Castoridae > Castor > Castor canadensis. The sequence goes on along the minus strand of NC_133392.1, from coordinate 99,963,800 downwards.
AAGAAGGGCCTTGGGAAATGTGAGGTAAAGACAGTTCGTGTTCAGCTGTGAAGTCAGGAAAATCCACAAAGGAGGATGTAAGCTAGATGCTGGAAGATGGGCTAGAGGCTGATCCAGCAGCAAGAGGAAGGGCAACTAGGGGTGCAGAAATTCAGTGTGTCAAGGAAAGAGTGAGTCACACAATGGTAAAATGGTAAATACAGTCATAGCTAGTTTTAGTTGAAAACATTCAGGTTAGCTAACTTGACTTTTCTTACTGATTTTACCTTAAACCTTGCTTTCAAATCTCATTAGAAAAACAAGTATGATTCAACAAATTGTATGTTATATATCACTTCCAGAAAACCTCTTATAGAATTTAAGAAATCTGGAAAATAACATGCTTTTAAAATTAAATGTAGCTTTTGTACTAATCTGTTTCCAGTTCTGAGTCTCTTCAATGTCACTTTAAACATACACACACAAACACACACACACACAAAGGAAGTGTGTGAGAGAGAGACTGATATTATTGCTTAGGAAAGATTTTTACCCAATAAACTTCTCTATTTCATACTAAAAACTGTATTAGATTCATAGTTAACAAACTTAGTAAACATACAAAGAAAAGAAAAGAAAACAGGTGAGAGTTTGAGCAGCCAAGTTTTGCCAATAGAGAGACTTTAGAAAAAAAAAATACTTGAAATGATGAAAATCAGGATACTGTAATGTGAATCTTGGTAAGTGGAAATGCCATGTTTGGTAAATTTAAATTATCATTAGCCATTATTATGTTAATGCTATGCATTACACATTTAAGACTTGGTTTACTATGATTGCTGTATGAAAAGCCAAGTTTTGCATTGCAATTTATGATTATTTTAATTTTTCCCAGCTTTACTGAGGTATAATTGTCAAATAAAAATTTTATATATTTATAGTACATGAGTAATGATTCGGTATACATACATATTTTTAAATGATTATCACAACCAACCTAATTATCTATCACCTCATATAGTTAACATTTTGTGTGTGGGGGGAGAATATTTATTGAATGATCCACTCTCTCAGTAAATTTGAAACATATAATATAAAGTATATTCTGGCTACAATATATCCTCCATATTTATTCATTGTTTTGGAATTGAATTTATTTTATTTTTAAATTAAATTTTTCTGATGTTTTATTTTTTATTATAAATTTTCTCATTAGGATATATTCATTATACAGGGGGGATTCATAGTAACAATACAGATTAGGCTTATGTGGCATATTGGTTAGAACACCCCAATCCTCTCTCCCCCTCCCCGCCCTACTTAAAGCAATCACAAAAGGTTTCCTTGCTCTATTTCATATAAGTATATGAGGTCCATCAACCTTCCTTCACCCTTCCCCCTCCTACTAGTACACCCCACACACACTGTACCTATTTTATAGTCTTGTCTTTCGTTATTAATATTTAAGTTAATGTTCAAAGGGGTTTCTCTATGTATCCCTGCTGTGGGTATACTTTATTTTGGTCCTTTCAACCCTTCCGTTACTCTGCTTTACCCATTTACCCCCAGTCCCTCCCCATTTTCAGCAGCTTTCAATACACATCCTTATGTTCTCTACCTTCACAGATATTGTGTTTCACAATATTACTGATGCTCTTTCTCTTTTCCTTTCCCTCCTTCCCGGAGTTCCATATAGTAGTTCCACTAATACAAACATGTTCTACATATGAATTTGTATATAATCATGTTTGTTTTTGTGCATATGTTTATCTTTGGATCTATCTTCCACATATGAGAGAAAGCATGCAGCCTTTGTCTTTCTGAGCCTGGATTACTTCACTTAACATGATGTCCTCCAATTGCATCCATTTACCTTCAAACCATATGTCATTTCTTATGACTGAGTAAAACCCCATTGTGTATGTATACAATTTCTTGATCCATTCATAAGTTGTAGGGCATCTAGGTTGTTTTCACAGCTTGTATTGTGAATAGTGCTGCGATGAACATCAGTGTACATTTTCTGATGTTTTTTAAAAAAATTATTATCTCCCAATGAACATTCGCATATTAGCAACCCAGTTTCCTCAGCAGGTTTCTAGTAACCAAGATACTACTTGTTTAAAAATAAAATTATTTGAATAGACTAGATTTTTTCCTCTAAGGGTGCTCCTGACCAGATTAAAAGCTTCCTTCAATCAATGGAAAGTTATCTTCCTCAATGCTCCATCTTGTAACTTTAAGTCAGGCCTGGAAACTGGCAAAGAATGTCAAGCTCCAAAAATTAATGTTATAGGCCATTCTTTCCTTCTAGGCAGAAAGAAAGGATTTCTGGGCTTTTTGTACTTGTAGGCTGTACTATAAAGTTATACCCATCTACTTCTGAAAGAACTACTTTTTAATGAGGAGTACCCTTTAATGATTTATTTATTGGAATTTCTTCCACTTAAAACAATTTCATTCTTTTCTAACTCCTTTTATCTCCCCAACTACTGGGACTGATTCACCCTTGGGTAGCATACTTCTCAGGATATTTCAACCGTACTTTCCTGTTGCAAGGATAGCCTAGGGTTTGTGTATATAAATCCCTGGAGGTAGCCTCTTCCATATAATTTATATATAAGCATTACTGATCTCTTAACCTTCTACTAAAGTGCTTTGTTCCCTCTCTACACAAGAGCAAACTAAACTGTGATACAATACAAATGTGTGGTCAAAGAAGTAGAGACAAATAGATGGGAACTTTGGTTAATATGCAAATATGCATATTTGAATCCTGTACCTCTGATTGGAAAAATAAGGTAGGGATTGAGATCCACTTAGCATAATAAGGCATTCTTATTATCTGCTAACAAAATCTAGAGGACACTTGTTAGCATTTTTAAGCTTTAGGGGAAATTTAAGGATACTATGAAAGACTAGTCATAACCCCAAATTGCAAATTGAAAATGTAAGGGCAAAAGCTCATCATGGTGTTAAAGAGTACAGATTCTAAGTCCTCAGCCTGTTGCTGGTGCGGCACTAATAATCTGAGTGATCTGGGGCAAGGCATTTAACCTCCCCAAGTTTTAACCTCTGATCTACGAAACAAACAGATTGAAGATGATCCTTAAGGGTCCTCTGGCTCTAAACTTCTGGTATTTGACAGGTCCTGTGTAAATGCTCAATAATGCCTACAACTGCCAAAGATGGGGAGAGAAAGTCTGTAAAATACGGTCTATGTAGACTACTTTGAATCAAAGTGGAGAGGGCAGAGAATAAGAAGTGAACTGCAGAGTCAGTCTCAAAGGCTGTAGAGAGAGGACAAAACTAATAAAATTCCTGGGTCAGAAACCAGAGCAACTCCAGTAGAGATTACTATATACAGGTGGTATTTCAGAACATTCAACCAAAATTCTCAAGCTTCCTGCAGAGATTAAACAGGAAGCTGAGTATCATCATCCAAGAGAGATCAGAGTGGGAGTGAAGTAGGAAAAAAGGAAGAATCTGGGATGTCAGTGAGAGGAAGAAAAGCAGGAATGGGAGAGAAACTGTGAGTTCCTTAAGTAATCAGAAGCTGAGAATGTAATAATTCTCAACTGGATATAATTTTTCTTCTCAAACTCCTTAATAATATTGAAGTTTTATTAACTACATGAAGCCACATGTATATACTCAAAAGAACTAAACCAAGAAGTATGTCAGGGAAGAGGAGAGAGTAGGATTGGGACTGTGGTCTCTGTCTGATATGGAGAAATCACTTCTGTTTCCTATTGTATTTGATAGCTATTAAGCAGATGGAGGGAATAACACAGTTTTAATCAAATACTTGAATATTTTTTCCATCTCTCTGCAACAAGGATATGTCAGTGGAAAATTATAGGTTCAGCCCACTTCCTAAGGCAGGAAATCAAAAATTGACTTTTAATTAAAAAAAAGATTTAAAGTTCTTTTTAAAATGTTTGCAGTTTTTCTGATCATTACTGTGCTTAATTGTGCAAGTTAAGTAATTTTGCTGTTTCAGTCTCCTCATCTATAAAATGAGAAGCATAGAACCAACCTCTAATGGTTTTGGGGCCGATTACATGGTTTATCATACAGAAAACATCAAGAATGTGTTCAATAGACAGTAAGTGCCACAATGATTTTATTATTGTTATTGTTGTTGTCACACAATTACATGCAAAAACCTGGGTAGCTTTCAACAGTACAGAATATTTAAACTTCTTGCTTTACAAAAAAATAAAGCTATAAAAAAATCTGGGAAATCAAATCAAATCCATTCCAGAGTAGCTAGTTTATCTGTTTTTAATAATTTTGAAGAGTTAGTCAGATGGCCCAAACTATTTCAAGAATTAATTAACAAGAGATATACACATTTCAATAACTTAAACTAACCTATTGAAAGCTTAAATGAAAGGTCTTGTAGTAAAATATTTTTAATTAGCTCAGTTTTCTAAAGGCTTTTCTCACACAGATGAGGAATAGTTGATTGCAATATTTTGTGCCAACAGGCATTCCTACCTGAGGGAGGAAACCAGATTGGATTGCTACAAAAACAAAAGCTCCAAGGTAAGGAGAGAGCTCTTTCTTGGTGAATCAGACATCAAATTTACATAACATGTTTTGTCTAAAGAAAGTTTCCTTTTCCCTTAAATTTACATTTACTGCTGGAGATGCCTCTAGGCCTTCTGGAATTTCTTTGTGAAGTTAAATCCACTTTAGCAATAACATTTAAGCTCTAGTTCATACTCATATCATGATTGCAAGGAAAAAAAAGAGTAAATACACAAAATTCAATTTGACCCAAGTAAAATTAGATTAGGTAGATTTTATCATGACAAAATAAAACCACCACCAACAACTTTATAAGTAGTGAAGTTCTTATTGTCTTTTTGAAGCAGTTTGAGAAATAATCAAAATAGATTGAAAAAAATCACAAATTGTTGATAACTATGAACAATGAAAAAAATGACTGGAAGGAATTAAATTTTTAGCAAAAACAATTAACAGAAAATAGAATAGACACTAGCAAAAGTCCTCATGGAAATATTAGTTGACCAAAATTAATAAAAGAATCACATCCTCTTGTAAAAATTTGGCTTTGGTAAACAGGATTGGTGAGGAATATGACCATAAAAAATAAACAATGACATAGTTGTAATTGACAAATTTAATGTGAACAAAACGTAATGAATCAGTATTTCTACACAGAAACACTGATGCAGAAAATATCTCACTCCAACTAAAGTAAGTATAGTAGAATTAAAAAAGGATTAAACCATACATAACTTAACACTATATATAAAAATTAAGGAGTCAAATCAATTAGTAGGTTTTACTCCAAAAAAAAAAAAAAGAAAGAAAGAAAGAAAAAGGGTAAGAACTCTTTACTGATCCAAATTCATTAACAATAATATAAACCTGATTTAAATATTGGTATTTAGTAACAGAGTTAAGATATCCTTAGATTTAAGCTGAGTCAATATGTTCTGAGTGAGGTTAGCCTGGCCCAAAAGACCAAAAATCGTATGTTCTCTCTCATATGTGGACATTAGATCAAAGGCAAACACAAGGGGATTGGACTTTGAGCACAAGATAAAAGCGAGAGCACACAAGGGAGGGGTGAGGATAGGTAAGACACCTAAAAAATTAGCTAGCATTTGTTGCCCTCAACGCAGAGAAACTAAAGCAAATACCTTAAAAGCAACTGAGGCCAATAGGAAAAGGGGACCAGGAACTAGAGAAAAGGTTAGATCAAAAAGAATTAACCTAGAAGGTAACACACATGTACAGGAAATTTATGTGAGTCAACTCCCTGTATAGCTATCCTTATCTCCACTAGCAAAAACCCTTGTTCCTTCCTATTATTGCTTATACTCTCTCTTCAACAAAATTAGAGATAAGGGCAAAATAGTTTCTGCTGGGTATCAAGGGGATGGGGGGGAGAGAGAGGGGGTGGGGTGGGTGGTAAGGGAGGGGGTGGGGGCAGGGGGGAGAAATGACCCAAGCCTTGTATGTACATATGAATAATAAAACAATAAAAAAAAATGTCAGAATCAAATTGTGGGGTTGAAATAGCCAAAGTCAAAGATTTATTGTTAGGATTCTGATATTTATGTACTAAATAAAGTAAAATTGACTAAATTAATAAATTAAATAAAGTAGGACTAAGGAAAAGCAATAATAAATGATGAGTATTTGTGTTCTGAAATTTTTAAATATCAGTCATTTGCTCAACTCACTATTTGATTTCAAGACTAGAAGCTATACTGACAGAGTCCTTTGATTGCTCTGAGGGTAATAGACAAGATTAGGGCACTAGATGAAGCATAAAAACCAGTTAGGAGATTATGGTAGGTGTCCAAGAGACAACAGTGACTTAAATGAAGTAATGATGTGGAGATGGTGAGATGTGACACCCTTTTTAGAGATGGGAAGATAGGCACAAGACTGAACTTGGTGGAAATGTAAAGTTGAATAAAAAAGTCTAGAGCATGAGATGACAACTGGGCTGGACATATAAATTAAAGAGGTGACAGCACATTCATGGTATCTAAAGCTAAGAATAAGATGACTCATCTAGCAAAGTCAGAAAGAGAAAATGCATCCTGAGGGCTTTTCAAAGCATTAAAAAGGTGTTAGTATCAGAGATTGTGCAGAAGAAGAGACTTCACAGAGACAGGAAGAAAGTCAGAAAAGTGTGCTATTAAAGAAGAATGTTTTTCAGGAAATAATGGCTGAGTATGTTAAATGCCCCTGAGAGAGACTAAGGTGAGGAAGAAAATTTTGCAATGAAGAGGTAAACTTGGATAAAATGCTATTCTATGAAGTAGTGCAGGTACTACACCAGTAGGTATTAACCTGTAGGGTTAATGACAGAACAGGAGGGAAGAAAGTGGAGTTGTTCTTGTGAACAATTCTTTAAAGAAATGGGGTAGTATTTGCAGGAGGATGAGGAAGTTAATGCAGGTTCTTTTTTTTTTCAATTTCAGGTAGCTGATATGAAGATATGTTAATATGTAGACATGAATGATATAAAAGGGACAAGGAATAGTTGCAAGAGAAGTTCTTTGAGGAGGCAGCACTGATGGGGGTACCAACCTCCAAAAGAATGAGGATGACCCTTTAAGAGAACAGAAGGCAGTGCAGATGGGAATGAGTCCCTAGCTTTTCTGGGTCCCTGTCTCTTTGAAACAGGATGCTGTTGAAGAATGCTTTCTATGTGCTAACCTCTGCAATACTTGAGTTTCCTAAGCCCCTGCTGTTAACACAGTTAAGTTTTCTTTAACATCTGGCTCTTAAAAAAAAAAAAAAAGTGAAAATGTTGAGGGGATGCTTCAAAAAGAAAAAATAAAAAAAGTGATGCCCAATGGAGATGCCATGACTGGTCAACCATTCAATCTCAATTTCTGGATGAAACACTTTTAGGATTTGGGAGTGTTTCCCTCAGTGTAGGTGTACTTTCAGGGGATGCAAAACCAACAGATAGTTCTCAGGCCATGACTCAATAAATGCCACGTTCATACCTTCCCAGGGAGAAAGAAAGGTGTACAAGGTTTCAGGGAAATATCCTTGGTTGAATTTTCCCTTTTCTTTGACCCCCGTCCATCCAAACAGAAGCAACACTCAATGGTCCTTCCTCCTTAGACTATTTTATAACAAATGTGCGTTTATTCTTCCTTGGCTCATCTCTCTCAAAAACCTTGTCAGAAAGATGAGGATTTTATTATAGGCCTAATTACTTTAACCTAATTAAGATGGTAAAGTTTATGAATGAAAACATAGATGATCATACTAAGCAGTAAAACATAATTTTGGTTCATGATTTTGAGGCAGAGTAATTCACTGACTTGTGATAGTACAAAGAGGGTTGGCTTGTATGTTTTCAAAAGTAACTTTCACCTTTTTATCTCAACTCTAAGGTTAGGAACTGGAAATGAGAATGCATAAAATAGCCTTTACAAGATCATATCACCTATATGTAGGTGAAATACTACATATTTAATCTATCATACTTTAATTTATCATACTTTGAAATGATAAATGCTAAGTGTGAGAACAGTAGAATCTCAATAGGTAAAATTAAGGTACTAAAATCCAATAAAGCAGCTTTGAGAACACAGGCAGAAAAGTGCATATAGTAATATTTTATACCAAGAGACAGTTCAGGAGGATCACAGTTCAGGAGAATCAAAGTAAGCCCAGGCAAAATGTTAGTGAGACCCCCCACCACCACCAATCTCAACCAATAAGCTGGGTGTGGAAGCATAGGTAGGATAACTGAAGTCCAGGTTGGCACTGGGCAAAAAGAAAGACCCTATCTAAAAGTTAGCTAAAGCAAAAAATGGCTGGGGATATGGCTCAAGTAGAAGAGTGCTTACCTAGCAAGTGTAAGACCCTGAGTTCAAATGTCAGTACTACTCCAAAATAATAATAATACTTTTTGATAAATATATTTACCATTAATAGACAAGTAATAATTGTGTGTATTTATGAGATACAATGTAATGCTTTAATCTATGAATACACAGATTATAAGATTAAGTCAAGTCAATTAACCTATCTATTACCTCACCCTGGAAACCATAGGTAATACTAATATAATGTGTATTTGAAAATTGCTAACAGAATAGATTTTTAACATCCTCATCACTTACATGATATTTTAGTTGAGGATTTGGAATCCAAGTAATATTGGAAGTCACAGCATAAAAGCACATTTGTACATCTCAGTAGCAACAAGAGTGCACAAAGGATGAACAATTCCTGAAGCCAGTGCCGCTCAAACTTTCATTGTACATGAGTTACCTCAGGATCTTATAAAAATACAGCTTCTGGTTCAGTTAGACTGGGGCAGGGTTTGAGAATCTACATTTCTTTCTAATTCCCAGGGACTTCCCATGATACCATTCTAGAGTACATACTTTGAGTACCAAGACTCAACTATATGTAGTCAACCAACTTCAGAGGCAGCTGTCACACATACCAGCTCCTCAGAAGACCACTTTGGAAAATATTATTACAAAACCAAGCTGACTCAGACACCCATCCCTCCAGGAAAAGCCTGGGCACAAACACCCTGAGTGGATCCCTGCCTGAAGCAAGTCCATAGAGAGGGATACCCTCCTTTGCCACCCAATCCAAAATTTCAACCTTAGGAAGGGGCAGAGGCAGAGAGAAAGCCCCTATCAAAAAGGTCAGAGGATCTACAGCTTTAATTGAATTGATAGGACACCCACTTCTCTCCATAACAAGGAAGAAATTTGGACAAGATACATAGATAGATGATAGATAGATAGATATAACAATAGATATCTATCTATATATTAAATTTTTAAAACTTTAAAAAAATTTTTTGTTGTTACCTATCTCCCTCTTCCATTCTGTCCAAATTTCAATTTGCTTCACCCTCTCTTGTTCCACTTTCTCTCTCCCAATTTTTTCTTCTCTTTTCTTCTTTTCTCTCTTCCTTTCTTCTCCTTACCTTCCTCTCTTCCTCTCCTCCCCTTCTTCCCCCTGCCGCTGTCCCTACCTCCTGCACACTAACCATTCACTGAATAGTCTATTAAACTAACTTTACACATTACCTCCATCCTTCCTATCTCTTTGTAATCCCTGACAAAAGCACTCCCCCCAGGACAACTACACTTTTACACACATTAGGGCACTTTTTCCCCCTGTAGTCACCACACCTCATCCCTCTTCTCTCCCTCTCTCCATCCCCCCTCACTGCCCCCTCTTCTAGTGCCAGCATTTTAATTACCTAAGTATCAATCTCTACGCAAACAATTGTTATCTAGCCAGTCTACAGATATCACCAAGGGTTTTATTCTTTATACATTATGTAAATAACTGGTTTGGCATTGAATCTGTGAATTTGTTATTACTAAGTTATACCTCCAGATCAGCGAACAGAAATATTACAATAACCTAGATAACAACTAAGCTAGTCAGAACATAGAAATTAAATCAAGGGAAAGATAACAGGTGATTAAAGCCCTGAACTAACTAATCAACAGCACATGAGCAAAGCACAAAATAGAAACATGTGGAAAAAAAGAAGACATTAGAGGATTTAGTGGAAAGTGAAGGGGATGAATCCTCAGTTGCTGACATCAGAAAAATGATGATAAGAATGTTTGATAAGCTTAAAGAAGAGCTTAAAGAGGACATACAAAAACAACTCAATGAATCCCAAGAGAACATAGATAAAGAACAAAGAAACAACTACATGAACTCAAAAGGATTTCAATAAACTCTAGAACAAAGCTAAGGAGATTATTAAAAAAAAAAAGAGATAAATGAAATAAAGAAGTGAATTCAAGATATAAGTGAGGAGTTTAATAAAGATATAGAAAGTCTCAAAAAAATAATTAAACAGAAACCCGGGAAACAAAAATTCCTTAAATCAAATTAAAAATACAGTTGAAAGCCACTCCAGCAGACTGGAACACCTGGAAGACAGAATTTCAGGGCTCAAAGACAAATTAGATATTAAAGGAAAGACAGAAGAATTCTTGGACAAAAGACTCAAGAGTTGCAAAAAGAATATGCAAGATCTCTGCCTGCAAATCATAGACATTGAAGAAGGAGAAGAGGTGCAAACCAAAGATATAGGTAATATATTCAACAAAAGCATAGCAGAAATTTTCCAATATCTCAGGGAAGAGATGCCCATTCAGGTACTCCAAAACACAGCCTTTCCATGGCATATTCTACTTAAAAAATTATCACAGAGAAAAAGGATATTGAAAGTTGTTAGAGAGAAAAATCAAACAACATATAAAGGTAAGCCCATCAAAGTAACAAGATTTCTCAACAGAAAACTTAAAGGCAAGAAGTACATGGAGTGAGGTATTTTAAGCACTGAAAGAAAACAATTTCAGTCCACGGAATCTATCCTGCAAAGCTATTATTCAAAATTGAAGGAAGAATAAAAACCCTCCATGATAAACAGAAGCTAAAACAATACATGACCACTAAACCACCACTACAGAAGATTCTGAATAACAGAAGCTAAAACAATATATGACCACTAAACCACCACTACAGAAGATTCTGAAAGGAATTCTACACAGAGAAGATGAAAGCAAACATAGCCATGAAAGGATGGGAATTATTAAAGCTCAAGAGAAGAGTGTAATCAGACATTAGCACACACACAAACCCTTATACAATAGAAACAAATAAATGGCAGGAATCACCACACACCTCTCAATATTAACAATGAATGTTAATGGCTGCAATGCCCTCATCAAAAGACATCAATTGGCAAACCGGATTGAAAAGGAAGATCTGATAATTTCTTGTTTGCAAGAAACCCACCTTACAGACAGAAACAAACATTGTCTTGGGGTAAAAAAATAGAAAAAGATTTACCAAGTTAATGGCCCCCCAAAACAGGCAGGAATAGCAATACTTACATCAGATAAAGTGGATTTCAAACTAAATTAGTCAGAAGAGACAAAGAATGTCAATTCATGCTAATAAAGGGAGCAATACATCAAGAGGAGACAGCAATTATTAACTTATATACACCCAACTTTGGTGTACCCAACTTCATTAACCATATACTATAAGACTTAGAAATACAGACAGACCTCAACACCACTATCAACAATAGATACTCGCTATCAACAATAGATAGGTCATCCAGACAGAAAAAAAATCAAAGAAAACTCTAGATTTGAATGACACCATAGATCAAATGGACCTCACAGACATGTACAGAGTATTCCATCCTGCAACAGCACAGTATATATTCTTCTCGGCAGCCCATGAAACTTTCTCCAGAATAGATCATATTTTAGGTCATAAAGCAAGTCATAACAGATAGAAGAAAATTTAAGTAACTCCCTGCATACTCTCTGACCACAACACAATAAAACTAGAACTCAACAACAAAAGAAACAGCAGAAAACACTCAAACACCTGGAGGCTGAACAACACATTGCTCCATGATCAGTGGGTCACTGAAGAAATAAGGGAGGAAATCAAAAAGTTCCTGGCATTTAATGAGAATGAAAGCACAACCTGTCAGAATCTTTGGTACACACCAAAAGCAGTCCTAAGGAGAAAGTTTATAGCCATGAATGCATACATTAAAAACACAGAAAGATCTCAAATTCCTAGAAAAGCAAGAATAAGCTAATCTCATAACTAGCAGGAGAGAAATAATAAAAATACTGAAATCAATGAACTAGAGACCAAAAAACCATATAAAGAATCAACAAAGTAAAAAGTTGGTTCTTTTTGTTTGCCAACCCCCCAGCAAATCTGACTAAAATGAGGATGAAAAAGACCCAAATAAATAAAATTAGAAACGAAAAAGTGGAGATCACCACAAACACCAAGGAAATTGAAGGAATCATTAAGGACTATTTTGAAAATCTATATTCAAATAAGTAGGAAAATCTGGAAGATATGGCAAATTTCTAAACACATAAAACCATCTAAAAGTATATCAAGCATACATAAATCACCTAAATATATCTATAACATATATCTGAAACAGCAATAGAGTCTCCCAAAAAAACAGAGGTCCAGGACCTAACAGATTCACTGCTGAATTCTACCAGACCTTTAAAGAAGAACTAATGCCAACACTCCTCAAACTTATCCATGAAATAAAAAGGGAAGGAAACTGTCAAACACATTCTATGAAGCCAGTATTACACTAATCCCAAAACCAGGCAAGGGCACATACAAAAAAAGAAAATTACAGGCCAATTTCTTTAATTTCTTTAATGAACTTAGACACAAAATTCCACAATAAAATACTGACAAACCAAATTCACCAGCATATCAAAAAGATCATTAACCATGAGCAAGTTGGTTTCATCCCAGGGATGGAGGGATGGTTCAACATATGCAAATCATTAAATGTAATACAGCATATTAACAGAAGCAAAGACAAACCCACATGATCATCTCAATAGATGTGGAAAAAGCCTCTGACAAAATTTAACAGCCTTTCATGATAAAAGTTCTGATGAAACTAGGAATAGAAGGAATGTACTTCAACATAATAAAGGCTATATATGACAAGCTTATAGCCAAAATCAATGTTGTTCACTCTCTTCACTCTTATTTATTTAACATAGTCTTGGAATTCCTAGCCAGAGCAATAAAACAGGAAGAAGAAATAAAAGGAATACAAATTTGAAAGGAAAAAGTCAAATATCCTTATTTGCAAATGACATGATCTTATACCTAAAAGACCCAAAAAACTCCTAGACATCATAAACAGCATCAGCAAAATAGCAGGATATAAAATCAATTTACAAAAATCAGTAGTCTTTCTATATACCAACAGTGAACAGACTAAGAGAGAATAAAGGAAAACAATTCCATTTATAATAGCTTCAAAAAGTCATATACCTAGGAATAAACTTAACAAAGAATGTGAAAGATGTCTACTAGGAAAACTATAAACCATTGAAGAAAGAAATTGAAGAAGACCATAGAAGATGGAAAGATCTCCCATGCTCATGGATTGGCATAATCAGTATTGTAAATGGCTATATTATCAAAAGCAATCTACATGTTCAAGGCAATACCCACCAAATTCCAATGACATTCATCACAGAGACTGAAAAACCAACCCTAAATTTCATGTGGAAGCACAAAAGACTGCAAATAGTTAAGACAATACTAAGCAAAAAGGACAACACTGGAAGTATCACAGTACCTGACTTCAAACTATACTACAAAGCCATAGCAATAAAAACAGTATGGTACTGGCACAAAAAAGCCAAACAGATATGAAGACAAATGGAACAGAATAGAAGACTAAGATATGAGTCCAGGCAGTTTTACCTACCTGATTTCTGACAAAGGCACCCAAAATATACAATGGAGAAAAGACAGCCTCTTCAACAAGTGTTCCTGAATAAACTGGTTATCTGCATACAGAAAACTGAAACTAGATCCATGTTTTTCACCCATACATGTACCAACTCAAAGTGGATTAAGGACCTTAATATAAGACCTGAATCTTTGAAGACAGTGCAGGAAAGAGCAGGGAATACACTGGAATTAATAGACATAAACAATAACTTCCAAAATAGAACTCAAATGGCTCAGCAAGTAAGAGAAAGGATTAACAAATGGGACTACATGAAATTAAATAGCTTCTGCACAACAGAAGAAATGGTCACCAAACTGAAGAGGCTGCCCACAGGATGGGGCAAATGTAGTTTAGTTTTGCCAGCTATACATTTGACAATGGATTATTATCCAGAATCTTCAGGGAACTCAAAAAACTAAACTCAAAAATCAATGACCCAATGAAGAAATGGGCAAATGAACTGAACAGAGCTTTTTCAAAGGAAAAAGTCCAAATGGCCAAAAAACACATGAAGAAAAGCTCAGCATCCCCGGTCATAAAAGAAATGCAAATCAAAACCACATTAAGATTCTACCTCACTCTTGTTAGAATGGTATCATCAAGAACACAAACAACAACAAATGTTGGCAAAGATGTGGGGAAGAAGAATCCCCATACACTGTTGGTGGGAACGTAAATTGTTCAACACCTATAGAAAACAGTATGGAGGCTACTCAAAAAACTAAAAATAGAACTGCCATATGATCCAGCAGTATCACTCCTAGGATATACCCAAAGGAATGTAAGTTGGGTTACAATAAAGACACCTGCACACCCATGTTCATTGCAGCATTATTCATAGTAGCCAAGCTATGGAAATAGCCAGGATGCCCCATTACCAATGAATGGATCAAGAAAATGCAGTACTTATATGTAATGAATTTTATTCAGCCACAATGAAGAATGAAATTTTGTCATTTGCACATGAATGGATGGAACTGGAGAAGATCATCTTAAGTGAAATTAGCCAGGTTCAGAAGGCCAAAGACCACATTTTCCTTCATATGTGGAATATAGACCTAATACAAATACAAGCAGGTCACACTAAGGGGAGGACACAAAGGAGAGAAAGGGAGGGTAAAAGAAGGAAGTTAAGAATGTCAATATGGTTGATGTACTTCCTATACAAAAATGAATATAGAATTTTTAAACCTGTTGAAATCATCATAGGAAGAGCACTAAGGTACAAAGGAGAAAAACAGAGGAGATGAACTGTCACAGGAAACTCCCTGTGTAGCTACTTGAGCAAACAAAAATGTCTCTTTTATTTTTTTTACAAAACTGGAGAACAAGAGAGTGAAACAGATCCTGCATGGGGGTTTGGTAGCAGTGGGAGAGGGGAGGATGTGGGGAAAGGGTGTAGGAGGGTGAATATGGTGCAAACACTGTGTACACAGGTATGTAAATGTGAAAATGAGACCCGTTGAAACTATTCCAGGAATGGGAGGGAGGAGCATAAAGGAGAATGATGGAGGGGGGTGAATTCAAATATGATATATCATAAGAATGTTTTTAAATACCACAATGTACCTCCAGAACAACAATAAAAAAACATAGTGATTTGGACAAAATGCTGTAAAGACTATTAGGAGACAAGTGGTGAAATCTGAATATCAAATGACAATGAGAAAAAGTTAATATTTGTTGAACTAGAAAAGTGAAAGTTGTTAACGGAACAAGAAAGTAGCAAAAAGCATGTAGAGCAAAATCTTATTTTTATTAAAATTATAGAGAACTGAAAGGACATACAGGTGACTGGAATATCTTTCCTTGTTTTGTTTAATTTTGCTTTGATATATTTTCTAACTTTCTGCAATGTGCATAAAACTGCTTTTAAAATATTAGTTATTTTAATATAAAAATTAGTTTAGTGCATGCCTGGAATCCCAGCACTTGGGAGGCAGAGACAAGACAATCATGATTCAAGGTCAGACTGAGCTACACAGTATGACTCTGTCTCAAAAAATCAGAAAACCCAAAGTTATTAGATAATGAAATAGAAGTCATGGCACCTCCCAGAGTCTATTCTAAGTAACCATAATAAATAACTAATATGTAGAATATTCAAGAACTAAACCTAAAAATGGCACATTTTTCAGTATGACCGTAACTTCAGTCTACCTTGGGTTCAGGTACTAGTAATGAGCCCCACACTCATTTAGTTTTAGCATTTCTCTCACATTCCTGCCACTGCTGGCTGCTTGCTCTCAGCCACTGTGATGGGCCAGTCAAGGTCAGGAAAGTCTAGGCTTCTGCCTTAGCTGCACTGTCATTTCCCATTCCTGAGCCCTGAAGTCATACCTCACTTCTGCTAGTCTGAAAACCAGATCCAGCTCTCAGAAGTCCCACTCCCTGGTATGGGTTTGTCTGTGAATAGACACAATGCCCAGAACCATGATGCTGCCGTCTATCTAAATTTCCAGCAGAGTTCCTGCAATCCAAGTTATGGCTGCAAGACAAAGCTTTTAACCTGGGAAGGTTCCAGAACTCGACTTGACCGCGATTACAATTGAGACAAGAGAATTCCAAGATGGCGGCTAGAGGTAGGAAGCAGAAAGCGACCCTCCTATAGTGAAATCTTGGAGAGACGCTGGAGACACACTTTGCAGGCATAATCACCGAGAAAAGGCATAACTTTGACCCCTCCACATCTCCAGCCGGCGCAGAGAATCTCCACTTCACGTTAAACGGAAAACCGAGGAGGCCCCCGGGCCGCCAGTGGCCGGCGCCCATACGGCTTGGGAAGACGCGGACCAGGTGAGCTTCGCGGTACCGCGGTTCCCCCACAGACAAGCCTGGGCCAGAGCAGCATAGCCCCCTGGACAGACTGACCTCCACCCGGGAAAAAAAGAGAAACTGAGTACTAAGCAATAAGAACAGTTAAGACGCTGGAAAGAGGGTGGGGCGCCCTGAGCGCTGAAGATTGGGGGAAGGGAATCCTTCCCGGGACTGTAAATAAACGAGCCGGGCGGGCCGGAGAGGCTCTGGCGGGAGCGGGGCGCGCCAGCAACCAGGAGCGGGGACGCTTGTGAGAGGAGGGAAGACCCACTTCCCACGTGAACTGTAAATAAACACGCAGGCCTGACAACGCGGGGCAGTGTCGCCTTTCCCAGTGCTTGGAAAGGGAAAAGCCTGTAGCAGAGGCCCCCCTCCCCCGCACAGGAGAACTCTGAGCAAACAAAGCCTGTGGGACCAGGTGAGTGCTAAGCTCACCCCAGAGATCTGCATAAATAACGCCGCCAGCTACAGGCTGAGAGCAGCAGGCAGGCAAGCCACAGTTTCAGGTACCACTCTCAGAACTGCCTCCAGACGCTTTTTTTTTCTTTTTCTCCCTACCTTTGATGAGAGAACAACCGAATTACACCTGCAAGCCGAAAAACTTACTGAAACTTTATTGCATTTGAACTGGGGACACTTGGTGGGGCTTTTTTTTTTTTCTTCTGTGTGTGTGTGAGTGTAGTTTTGTTCTACTTTATGCATCCCCTTTGATGAGACAACTACAGAACAACATCTGAGGCACCAACTCCAGGACTGGAGATTGAGACGGACATCCAAATTATTAAGACTGAAATTGCATTGCATATAAACTTGGAAGTTTTTTGGTTTTTTGGTTTTTTTTGTTTTTTTTAATTTTCTATTTTCCATTTTATTTTAATTCATTTTTATAAATAGATATTACTTTCATATACTTATTTTTTATTTTTTTTATCTTTGATTTTCAATCCTCTCTCTGTCACTCTATTGTCTGTTCAGCTTACTGTCGATTAGTAGACTAACACTCCCTGTTTATACCTTTGAAACTCTCTTGTCTGATACCTTGTTCTGCTTTCTCCCTCTTGTCTGTATATTTGTTTCCCCCTTTTCTTTAACTTCTTGCTTTCCATCTCAGCTCACTCTTCCATTCTCAATATTACCATTGTTATTATTACAAGCTAGAAAATACTTAATTACACACAGTACAGGGACAGTAACAACACCAAGGACAATGACAGGAAGACAGAAAAAACAAGGAAACCAGTTTCCCCACAGCAAAAAATTAGTACAGGAACCAGAGGGGAATGAAGAGAACAGACACTCAGAGCCAGACTCCAACAAAATGAAGATAAACTATGCCAAAGGACCCAATGAAGCCTACAAGAATAATTTAAAAGAAGACATACTACAAGTACTCAATGAGAATTTTATAGAGATGATACTGGATAGGGTCAACCAAAATGTACAGGAGACACTCAAGAAATTCCAAGACAATAAAAATAGAGAATTTGAAAAAGCAAAAGAAGAAATAAAGGAAACCATAGAAGCACTGTATAAACACCAAAATGAAAGAGAGAACACAATGAATAAATGGATAAATGAACTCAGGACAAAAATAGACAACAATAAAGAAGAAAACAGCCAGTATATGGAAAACCTCAGAAAAAAGAACGAAACAGAACTGCAAAACAAAACGGAAGGCCAATCCAGCAGAATAGAACAAACAGAAGACAGAATCTCAGAACTTGAAGATGAAATGGTAATTAAAGGAAAAACTGAAGAACTACTAATTAAACAACTCAAGACCTGTGAAAAGAAAATGCAAGAACTCACCAACTCCATCAAAAGACCAAACTTGAGAATCATGGGCATCGAAGAAGGAGAAGAGGTGCAAGCGAAGGGAATGCGTAATATATTCAACAAAATAATAACGGAAAATTTCCCAAATCTAGAGAAAGATATTCCCATACAAATGCAAGAGGCCTCCAGGACACCAAACAGACCAGATCAAAATAGAACTACTCCACGACATATCATCATTAAAACAACAAGTTCAGAAACTAAGGAAAGAATATTGAAGGCTGCAAGAGAGAAAAAACAAGTAACATACAAAGGTAAACCCATCAAAATCACAGCAGACTTCTCAACAGAAACATTAAAAGCAAGAAGAGCGTGGGGTGAGATCTTCCGGGCACTGAATGAAAATAACTTCAACCCCAGGATACTCTACCCAGCAAAGCTATCATTCAAAATAGATGGAGCAATAAAAGTCTTCCATGATAAGCAGAAACTAAAACAATATGTGACCACAAAGCCACCATTACAAAAGATTCTGCAAGGGATCCTGCACACAGAAAGTGACACCCAACTTAACCATGAAAAGGCAGGCAGCACCAAACCACAGGATAAGAAAAAGCAAGACAGTAGAGAGTAACATCAAGTTAGGTACACACAATCAAACCTTCAAACAACTAAGATAACTAAATGGCAGGAATCACCACATACCTATCAGTACTAACACTTAATGTTAATGGACTTAATTCACCCATCAAAAGACACCGTTTGACAAAATGGATTAAAAAAGAAGATCCAACAATTTGTTGCTTACAGGAGACTCATCTCACCGACAGAAATAAGCATATGCTTAGGATGAAAGGCTGGAAGAAGATTTACCAAGCCAACGGCCCCCGAAAACAAGCAGGAGTAGCAATACTTATCTCTGACAAAGTAGACTTCAAACCTACATTGATCAAAAGAGATAAAGAAGGACATTCCATACTAATAAAAGGGGAAATAGACCAAAAGGAAATAATAATCATCAATCTGTACGCACCCAATGTCAACGCACCCAATTTCATCAAACATACCCTGAAAGACCGAAAAGCATATATAAACGCCAACACAGTGGTTGTGGGAGACTTTAACACTCCATTATCATCAATAGATAGGTCATCCAAACAAAAACTCAATAAAGAAATCCAAGATCTAAAATATGCAATAGATCAAGTGGACCTAGTAGATGTCTACAGAACATTTCATCCAACCTCTACACAATATACATTCTTCTCAGCAGCCCATGGAACCTTCTCCAAAATAGATCATATCCTAGGGCACAAAGCAAGCCTCAGCAAATATAAGAAAATAGAAATAATACCATGCATACTATCTGACCACAATGCAGTAAAAGTAGAACTCAACAACAAAAGTAAAGACAAAAAACATGCAAACAGCTGGAAACTAAATAACTCATTACTTAATGAAGAATGGATCATCGATGCAATAAAAGAGGAAATTAAAAAGTTCCTAGAAGTCAATGAAAATGAAAACACAACCTACCAGAACCTATGGGACACAGCTAAGGCAGTCTTGAGAGGAAAGTTTATAGCCATGAGTGCATATATTAAAAAGATTGAAAGATCCCAAATCAATGACCTAATGATACATCTCAAACTCCTAGAAAAACAAGAACAAGCAAATCCCAAAACAAATAGAAGGAGAGAAATAATAAAAATAAGAGCTGAAATCAACGAAATAGAAACCAAAAAAACCATACAAAGAATTAATGAAACAAAAAGTTGGTTCTTTGAAAAAATAAACAAGATCGATAGACCCCTGGCAAACCTGACTAAAATGAGGAGAGAAAAAACCCAAATTAGTAGAATCAGGAATGCAAAAGGGGAGATAACAACAAACACCATGGAAGTCCAGGAAATCATCAGAGACTACTTTGAGAACCTATATTCAAATAAATTTGAAAATCTAAAAGAAATGGACAGATTTCTAGATACATATGATCATCCAAAACTGAACCAAGAGGAAATTAATCACCTGAATAGACCTATAACACAAAATGAAATTGAAGCAGCAATCAAGAGTCTCCCCAAAAAGAAAAGTCCAGGACCTGATGGATTCTCTGCTGAATTCTATCAGACCTTTAAAGAAGAACTGATACCAACCCTCCTTAAACTGTTCCATGAAATAGAAAGGGAAGGAAAACTGGCAAACACATTTTATGAAGCCAGTATTACACTTATCCCAAAACCAGGCAAAGACACCTCCAAAAAGGAGAACTATAGGCCAATCTCCTTAATGAACATTGATGCAAAAATCCTCAACAAAATAATGGCAAATCGAATTCAGCAACACATCAAAAAGATTATTCACCACGACCAGGTAGGCTTCATCCCAGGGATGCAGGGGTGGTTCAACATACGAAAATCAATAAACGTAATAAACCACATTAACAGAAGCAAAGACAAAAACCACTTGATCATCTCAATAGATGCAGAAAAAGCCTTTGATAAGATCCAACATCATTTCATGATAAAAGCTCTAAGAAAACTAGGAATAGAAGGAAAGTTCCTCAACATTATAAAAGCTATATATGACAAACCTACAGCCAGCATTATACTTAACGGAGAAAATTTAAAACCATTCCCTCTAAAATCAGGAACCAGACAAGGATGCCCACTATCTCCACTCCTATTCAACATAGTACTGGAATTCCTAGCCAGAGCAATTAGGCAAGAAGAAGGAATAAAAGGAATACAAATAGGTAAAGAAACTGTCAAAATATCCCTATTTGCAGATGACATGATCCTATACCTTAAAGACCCAAAAAACTCTACTCAGAAGCTTCTAGACATCATCAATAGCTATAGCAAGGTAGCAGGATATAAAATCAACATAGAAAAATCATTAGCATTTCTATACACTAACAATGAGCAAACGGAAAAAGAATGTATGAAAACAATTCCATTTACAGTAGCCTCAAAAAAAATCAAATACCTAGGTGTAAACCTAACAAAAGATGTGAAAGACCTCTACAAGCAAAACTATACACTTCTGAAGAAAGAGATTGAGGAAGACTATAGAAAGTGGAGAGATCTCCCATGCTCATGGATTGGTAGAATCAACATAGTAAAAATGTCGATACTCCCAAAAGTAATCTACATGTTTAATGCAATTCCCATCAAAATTCCAATGACATTCATCAAAGAGATTGAAAAATCTACTGTTAAATTTATATGGAAACACAAGAGGCCACGAATAGCCAAGGCAATACTCAGTCAAAAGAACAATGCAGGAGGTATCACAATACCTGACTTCAAACTATATTACAAAACAATAATAATAAAAACAGCATGGTACTGGCACAAAAACAGACATGAAGACCAGTGGAACAGAATAGAAGATCCAGATATGAAGCCACACAACTATAAGCAACTTATCTTTGACAAAGGAGCTAAAAATATACGATGGAGAAATAGCAGCCTCTTCAACAAAAACTGCTGGGAAAACTGGTTAGCAGTCTGCAAAAAACTGAAACTAGATCCATGTATATCACCCTATACCAAGATTAACTCAAAATGGATCAAGGATCTTAATATCAGACCCCAAACTCTTAAGTTGATACAAGAAAGAGTAGGAAATACTCTGGAGTTAGTAGGTATAGGTAAGAACTTTCTCAATGAAACCCCAGCAGCACAGCAACTAAGAGATAGCATAGATAAATGGGACCTCATAAAACTAAAAAGCTTCTGTTCATCAAAAGAAATGGTCTCTAAACTGAAGAGAACACCCACAGAGTGGGAGAAAATATTTGCCAACTATACATCAGACAAAGGACTGATAACCAGAATATACAGGGAACTTAAAAAAATAAATTCTCCCAAAACTAATGAACCAATAAAGAAATGGGCAGGTGAACTAAACAGAACTTTCTCAAAAGAAGAAATTCAAATGGCCAGAAAACACATGAAAAAATGCTCTCCATCTCTAGCAATAAAGGAAATGCAAATTAAAACCACACTAAGATTCCACCTCACCCCTGTTAGAATAGCCATCATCAGCAACACCACCAACAACAGGTGTTGGCGAGGATGCGGGGAAAAAGGAACCCTCTTACACTGTTGGTGGGAATGTAGACTAGTACAACCACTCTGGAAAAAAATTTGGAGGCTACTTAAAAAGCTGGACATTGATCTACCATTTGATCCAGCAATACCACTCTTGGGGATATACCCAAAATACTGTTACTCCAGAGGCACCTGCACATCCATGTTTATTGCGGCACTATTCACAATAGCCAAGTTATGGAAACAGCCAAGATGCCCCAGCACTGACGAATGGATTAAGAAAATGTGGTATCTATACACAATGGAATTTTATGCAGCCATGAAGAAGAACGAAATGTTATCATTCGCTGGTAAATGGATGGAATTGGAGAACATCATTCTGAGTGAGGTTAGCCTGGCTCAAAAGACCAAAAATCGTATGTTCTCCCTCATATGTGGACATTAGATCAAGGGCAAACACAACAAGGGGATTGGACTATGAGCACATGATAAAAGCGAGAGCACACAAGGGAGGGGTGAGGATAGGTAAGACACCTAAAAAACTAGCTAGCATTTGTTGCCCTTAATGCAGAGAAACTAAAGCAGATACCTTAAAGCAACTGAGGCCAATAGGAAAAGGGGACCAGGAACTAGAGAAAAGGTTAGATTAAAAAGAATTAACCTAGAAGGTAACACCCACGCACAGGAAATCAATGTGAGTCAATGCCCTGTATAGCTATCCTTATCTCAACCAGCAAAACCCCTTGTTCCTTCCTATTATTGCTTATACTCTCTCTACAACAAAATTAGAGATAAGGGCAAAATAGTTTCTTCTGGGTATTGAGGGGGGGAGCGGGAGGGGGTGGAGTGGGTGGTAAGGGAGGGGGTGGGGGCAGGGGGGAGAAATAAACCAAGCCTTGTATGCACATATGAATAATAAAAGAAAAATGAAAAAAAAAAAAACACTAAAACCAAACCAAAAAAATAAATAAATAAATAAATAAATTTCCAGCATCTTCTCAGGGCAGGAACTGACACTGTTGTGCCTGGCCTGCCAAATTGGACCCTCTCTGGTTGCTGTTGCCTACTCAAATTGCACTTTATCCTGTCATGCACATTACACTGCAGTGGACCAGACAGCTGTCCTTATCGTGAGCTTTACTTCATTTTCCACTCTGTCCTGGCCTCCACTTTCACCTACTAACTGTTCCCTATTCTAGAGACCTGTAGCCTGCAAGCCCACAATCAATATGATGCTAGACCTATATCTTCTGGAAACAGGCTGGTTATAAACTCCTTACTTAGAGCAAGAGTTGGAACTAGGCTATGAACACAGCCATCACCAGAGGCTCACTATTTTCTCCTTAATTTATTCATTCATTTAGGAAGCATTTATTGACTTAATGGTTATAAAACACTATGCTGGGTGCTGGGACTACACAGGTGTAAAAAAGGGAATCCCCATCCACAGGAGTTGTTTTGAATGCATCAAGTTGATATATTTTAAGTAAGTAAACACACCAGTATTTACTTGCAAATGTGATATGATAGATGCTATGAAGAGGAAGCATGATGTGTGTGGACAGCATTAAATCTGAAATGGAAAGGGTGAGTAAAAGATGACATGATGACCAGCAGTCTCATCAAAGGGCAGGTGCAAACTGAGGCCAATAGGAGAAGGGGACCAGGAACTAGAGAAAAGGTTAGATCAAAAAGAATTAACCTAGAAGGTAACACACATACACAGGAAATCAATGCGAGTCAACTCCCTGTATAGCTATCCTTATCTCAACTAGTAAAAACCCTTGTTCCTTCCGAGGGGGTGGGGGAGGCGGAGTGGGTGGTAAGGGAGGGGGTGGGGGCAGGGGGGAGAAATGACCCAAGCATTGTATACACATATGAATAATTAAAAAAAAAAAAAGGACAGGTGCAGGCTGGAAGCCTTTATTAAGAAGAAGCTTGGCAGCTCCGCAGAACTGAAATAAGGCCTGTAGAGCCAGAGAACAATGGACAAGGAGCTGACTGATATGAGTTGGGGCTAGGGAAGTGGGATGGAGAGCAAATGGATACAACTGACTGCCAAATGAAAAGCCCCAACTTTTCCCCACCTTGATACCCTTGTAAAACTCTATGTTAGGGCACTAACATCTGAGATCGACCTGTGGCCTCTAAGTCTCACCAAGCAAAAAAGATTTTATGTTCTTCAAAAAAAGAATTGCTGTTGAGTCCAAAAGATTAAAAGTATTTTGGCATAAAGGTCAGGTATCGGAAACAAAACAATAATCATTATCCTATGCATCAGTAATCTTTTTTTTTTTCAGTAGTTCTGATACACAGACTTTACAGAAAAATGTAGTGGAGTTAGAGAAGACTCAGAGAAAGGCAATAGGAAAGAGGCAGAAAATGTGTTCCACATATGAAATGCTTCATTAAAGGGAGAAAAAAGATGATAGTATGGATGAGCAAAGTGTATAAAAGCACACAATAATCACAGGAAGGGGAAATTGAACACATTTCAGTAATTAGAAATAGTGTATGTTTTAAAAAATGTAAAAAAATTTAAAACTTATATCCTGAGGAAAATACATTTCAGACATATGAGATTAAGTTCCACTTTATGCACAGCCACAGTAAAGTCAGAAAGACCTGGTCCAGCACTGCCTCTCACTCCCTAAGGGATGCTAGGCAAGGATTCTGAGTCTTCCCTCATCCGTAAGGTAAGATGGAGCTCTACACAGGGTTGTTGTAAGGAGTAAATGAGATGACATTTGAAATGCTCACCACAGTCACTGCCGCTTGGTAGGTACCTGGTAAGTGTTGGTGCCTTTCCTTATAGAACACAGAAGCCCCCAAACATGGTACCACATCAAAATAAAGTTGATGTGTGATGACAGCAAGAGTGCTCATGAAACTTTCACTGAATGAATGAGAACAGCACAGGTCTCTTTTCATTATTTATTTATAGTAACTTAATCATTTTAAGTCATTGGTATTTCAAGAAATAGCCAAAATTATGAAGCAAACATGTGTACCTCAAAATACACTCAACTGTATTCCTTCCAAAAATTCAACACTTTAGTAGAAAGTCATTGATAATTAAGAAAGCAAGAGTCTCCCAGTACCCTTCAGGAATTGTACCCAAGGCTATTTCAGAGCTTATCCACTTGGCTGTCAAGAAGATTTTCCTGCTATGATTAACAGCCTCTGCCACATACATACATACATGCATACATGAATACATGCAAATATACATTTCCCAGGATTCCTCAACTCCCATTTTCCCATTACTCCTTTTCAGTACTTTCCCCCATTAACTCATCACCAAACATAATGTGTCCTAGATATCTTCAACACAATAGTGTAACTCATAGTATATGAGTTTATGCTCCACACTTCAGAATGAAATTGGGTAATAATCTATATTTGTGTTAACTCCTTTCTAAAAGATAGCTCAAAGGAGAGAAATACAAAGCATAAATTCATTGTGATATCCAGGTGATGGGTAGCAGACAAGAGTAAGTATGTTACAGGATATATTTGGAAATAATTGTGTGATGTTGGAATTCTTCATACAATTCATTATAGCTGTGCATATTTATAAGGAAAATCATGTCTCCCAAAGCATCCTATTGCCTATTTTCATTTATGATTCGACAACAAGAACAACAACAACAAAAAAAATCCAATTTCCCTATGACCCCCAAAAGAGCCTGTTAGAAGACCCATGGATATTATCTCAAGTAATATCATCCTAAATAAATCAATATCTCTAAGAATTTATCTCATTTGTCTAAAATCAGCACTGTTCTCAGAATGAGGAAAGGTGCAATCTCTTTCTCAGTCAGTCTCTGTAATTCACCACCATGATGTGTGGCAGTAATGGTAAGAAAAAGAACAGTAGAAATTCAATAGGAAACAGAATCTAACAGTATCACAAACTTAAAATCGTGGACACTTTTTGAAAAACTGACTTTTTTATTGTGTTTTGGGTGAAAGAGGTTCTAGAAATGGTACTTCTTGTATTTATTTACTATTTTAAATGAAGCTAGATTTGTATTGTTTTCATTCATTTATCAAAAGTTTTTGAGCACCTGCTCTGTACTAACAGCATGAAACAGCAAGATCCTGCTGTTTCTAAACAGTTTGCAGTCCAGTGAGGAATGGAACTTTCTCATAGCTTTTGGGAAGCAATAGTGCATAGAAGTGTCATCAAAATAAGACATTGGGAGAAATGAGGAAATACTGTGATCAAAGTATACTGCGTTAACAGCTTCAGGGATTCAAATTGAGCTATTGGCATAGTGGTGTATCCCATTTTCAATGCCAGAAGCATAGTCAATGTCAGTTTTATCCAGATCTATGAGACTGGAGAACAGATTAGATAAAGGAAGGGCATTCAGAAATCTTTACTCATCCCAATATATTACCTAAGTATAATTTGAAGAGGAAAGGTGTCTCTCAAGTGCAATGAAATAAGAAGAGCTAAATATGGCCCATGAAGTAAGTCATGAAAATTTGTGTGGTGCCAAGATACTAGTCAATTCCCTAACCTTCAAGAGAAATCTGAAGGTTAGTCTAAAGATCGCTTCATGTATATCCATCTACCTTTGCAGAATGTTTGTTTCTTGCTTAAAGGTGAGAAGCAAAACAATAACCATACTTCAGAATAGGTAGTAGGAAGAGAAGAAAAAACATGCAAGTTGAATGAGCATGAACTAACAAGGACCTAGTGAAGTGGAGATAAGGAAGGATTAAACTGTCACAAATAAAGAAATTGAGGGCTTCTTTCTTTCACAGTCATTGAGCCATGACAGAGTCAATCACAGAATGCACAGAGAAAAAAGAACCTAATCCTCAATGAAAAGCAAGGAAACTCTGATATGCCCCAGAGAGGAAAACAAAGACAAAGAAAGAGACAGAGGTCATTATATATGTGCAACACACTTTAAAAAATGTTTTTGTGAGTGCATAATAATTATATAAACAAATGAGTTTCATTGTGACATTTTCATATATTCATATAACGTATTTTGGTCATATTCAATACCCTTTACTCTCCAGCCCTGAGCCCCTTCTGAGACACACTCTTAACAGAAATTTTTTTCTGGAATAAGCTCCCATCTTGATTCTGAATAGCTACTGCCCTACAATGTTACATTTTTGTGGAGTTTTTTTGCCTTGGGGATTTAGAATGTGGGCTGAACTACAACTGTTAGTTCAGTATAGCCCATACCCTGAGATAACAATGTTCTCTGTTGAAAGACAGTTCACTGCGATTGATAAATTTTGCAATATTTTCATCTCAAACTCCAAATGAGTTGAGAATGACAGTTTTCAGCATACCTTTGATATTTAAACAGAGCAGATTTTACTCACTGAGATTCGATGAGGAAAAATAGAAAATGTAGCATCTTGCAATACTTCTGATGCATAGAAACAGAGTATTTGTTAATGCAATAACTTTGTCATTTTGTTTTCCTTGACTTTAAGTTATTTATGTGCAAGGACCATGCTTTTTATCTTCATACAGTACTCTAATGCATTATATAGTGCCAGGTACATCTAAGCATTCAGCAAATACTCCTTGAATAAACAAAAAATAGATTTCATTTAGCGAGAGGAAAAAAGGTGAGTTCCATGACCTTATAGAACAAGAAAGACCAATTTGTGATCAAGTGCTTCTATAGTGACATTCTGGGCCCTTTCAAACATTTTGATCATATCACTTTACACTTTGACCCCAAACACAGCCTCAGAATCCTTCTAGATATAGCAGACAAGGTAGCTATATTCTATTAAATCAAAGTTGGCATTTGACATGAAATCCACTTCTTACTCCTAGAGTAGAAGCCTCTATCAGGTAGACCATAAACAACAGGTATTGTTTCAAAAATTTTCCTCTGGTATCAACATGCAGATTAATAATTCATAGAATTAGCATATCCATAAACATGCATATTCTCTCATCTTTCTCTCTTACGAGTCACAGTTTACATCTGCTGTGGTTTGAATATAGTTTGTGCCACTAAAACTCATCTTGAGACTTGGTCCCCCAATGGGACCTATTGGGAGATTTCAGGTTCATAGAGACAGAGCACTCATGGATGAATAATATTGCTATAATTTAGATATGGAATGTCCCCCCATGCGTAAAAATCTTGTTCCTCAGAGGGGCACTATTAGAAGATGGTGGAACATTCTTCTAATAGGAAAGATTTAGTCACTGGGGATGTGCCCTCAAAGGGAGTTGTGGGAATTTCATCTCTTCCTTTCTCTTTCCTTCTAGCATAAGGTGAATGATCTGCTCCAAACGTGCTTCCTCCATGATACATCACCACAAGCACACAGCAATGAGGTCATTTGGTTGTGGAATGAAAACTCCAAAACTGTGAGCCAAAACCACAGGTATTTGTTGCAGTAACGGAAAGCTGACTAATGCAGTGCCTTCCTCCTGAAAGTTAGTTCAGATCAGTTACCATAAAAGTGGGTTATTGTAAAGCAAGGCTGCCTCTCATATGTTGCCTATTTTGCTCTCTTGCCCTTCCAATTTTCAGCAGAAGTTGAAGCATCATGAAGCATTAACTACATGCAGCTGTCCAATCTTAGGCTTCCCAGTCTTCAGAACTGTGAGCCAAATCAAACAGCTTTTCTTTATATATTTGCCAGTTTTAGGTATTGTGTCATAGTCACAGAAAATGGACTACTACATATCCATAAGTCTTGAAACAGATTTTGTCTGTGTGTCCTTATTAATTGATTTGTAAACATAGACTATGATGATATTTATAAAATTTTGTATCATTTTTCTGTTATATATGTGTGTGTATATATATATATGATTTGTGTTCATCTAGAAAACCATTGATTCACTAGTACCTGGTACATCTGATGTCTTCAATAAATATTTGTTGATTAATTGGATTATAAAATTTTCAAACCCTACAACTTTTTCTCCCTACTATAGACCCCCATCTGGGTATCATGGTATCTGGGACAATTTCTGCCTCTCTTGACTCCTAGAGACAAGCCTATAATAGATCTGCTGCCCACCAGCTTCACTCTAGCTAAGACTTTGAGCTAATGTTACCTAAGTCCAGGGGAACATTTTTTTAGGAATGCCCGATAATTCTGAAAATACTCAGCTGCTACATGCCACCAAGCCATGTAGTTAGGGATAAATAGAGTCTGAGGCACCCTACATAGACAGAAAGCTATATTCTCCTTAGTTTTCCATCATATGGGGCCAGTATTGCGTTTTTTCATATGCCTGTTGTCTTAGTGTCTTCCTTGTCCTCAATATCTAATGTCACCCAGTTTGCAAATGGACATAGAGCCCATCAATTAGAAGGGAGCCTTAATTATTTCACTTTTTCCTAATACCTTATTTTCTTTCAGTGCTAGATTTTGATGCATTACTCACTGGGCCTCCTGCCTTTTAACATGAATTTATGTCTGTTCTTTGTCTTAATTGTCCTTCAATCCCTACTATTCTTTCCTAAATCATACTCTTGTTGAATATTGACTTAGTCAAGGTCAGGTTTGAGTTGGTTTCACAACATTGGAATTTTTTTTTTGGATGTATTTTCCTCTTTTTGAAGGATGCACCAGAAAAGCTTTCAAAGATTCTTTCAATCCAAAAATATTTATGGAATATTTACTTTATTCAAAACACTGTGCTAAGCATCAGAGCTAAAAAGAAATAAGATAGACACAGGTCTAGTTCTCCCCAAGGTTAAGAGAAGGACATACCAATTAATTATTGAATTAGGGTATGTTGAGATGCTATATAGGAGAGGTCCTACAAGAGGGTAAATCAATGAAATGTGATTTAGCTTTGTGTGTTAGGAAAGGCTCATTTTAAGTGTTAAAAGATGGGCAGGAATTAAATAAGCTAAAGATAAGGGAGATATGTGTTCAAGGAAAGAGAAACAGCACATGTGAAGTATCTAAGGAAGGACAGAGATACCCATTAGAGAACATGATAAAAGTCTGGCATAACTTGAAAAAAAAATAAAATCAAGTGAGAGAAGTAAGAGAGAAGTCAGGGACAATAGGTCTCTATGGGGGGCCATATAGACTAGTATTTTTATCTGTACCATAATGTCAAAAGGAAACCACTGACAAGCTTTAAGCAGAGGGAAATGTATTTTTGAATATTAGTCTGGCTACAATATGGAGAATGATGGAAGGGAGGAAATAAGATTGATGCAAGGAGATCAGTCAGGGAGATGGAGCAGCATTATAAGTGAGAGCTGATTGTAGCTCAGAATAAGAAAATGCCAATGGATATAAATAGATTGACACAATCTATTATCATTATGATCACCATTTTGATTGATAAAAGTGATAGAAAATGCTGGGTATGGTGGTATATGCCTGTAATCCCAGCTATTCAGGAGGCAGAGGTAGAAGGATCATGAGTTTGGGGCCAATCCAGGCCAAGTTAGACCTTATTTAAAAAACAAAATACTAACAAAAGGGTTTGAGTGCATGGCTTAAGTGGAAGACTACTTGCCTAGCATGTACAAGAACCCAGAACAATACACACAAAAAAGTGATAATAGGCCACAATTATGGAGAGGGGAAAGAGTTCATTATGGTGTTTATGTTTCTGGACTGAATGACTAGGCAGATGTTTGTACAAACCACTGAGATATGAAACAGTAGTGGGCATGGAATGAATTTGGAAGATTGTTGATGAGTTTGCTTCTGGACATAGGTCAGATCTCTAAGTGAAGTTGTCATATGTCTTGCTAGCATGAGATACATGGGTGGGAATTAAAAACATACATTTGAAAAGAGGACAAAGTTAAGAATGGCTAGGGAAGGAGTTCCAATGAGAAAGGCACAGAGCCAAGGCTAAAATCTTAAGCCCACACCAAAAAGAATAGGAAAAAAGTGATGAGCCAAGAAAGGAGACTGAAATACAATGGAAAAAGTCTATATTTTCCAAATTACACAATTAGAAAGTCTTTTAATTAAAAAGTTATAGCCATTTATCTTTAAATTGGGGAGATAAATCTTCTGTGCTATACTTTTAAAAATACTTTAGCAACTATTCACGATAAGTACAGAAAGTACAATTTACTTTTACTTTCACCATCATGCCAATCTTGTCACACTAAAAATACTAAGTCAGAGCTGTGATGCTCAATTATGCCCTCCAAATTGAACCTTTTATTAATTATGCTTAGTTCATATTCCATTTCCTGTTGTGTGTAGACTTCAATATTAACCAGCTTACACAATAACCAGTCGCAAGTATTTGTTGAGTATCTATTATCTCCCAGAGCTTAGGAATACAAAAATGTACCAAATAGGCACAATTCCTTCCCTCTTTGAGAATATACTCTACCCGGCAGATAGACAATTAAAAATAAGCACACAAATAAAAATATAACTACAAATTGTGTTTAGTGCTTGTGAAAATGCCCCAGGGGTTATGACAGAATATAACTAGGAAATCCAATTTTTTCACATGTGGGTGATACTTAGTCACAGAGAAATATCTTACTTTCAGTAAGTGGCATTTAAGCCAATGTATAAAATTGAGAAAAAAGTGCTTGAAAGTGGTAAACATTCCAGGCAGAGGCAAGATCATGCAGTGTAGATCTGAGGAACAAAAAGACTATGATTGGAGGATTTGAATGCAAGCATAGTAAAGGATGCACCTACAAAGGAACAGTGGAGCAAGAATAAAACAGCAGTTTTCAGAGCACAAGACCATCATCACTAAGGATTGGAAATAAACCAAGTGAGTCTTGCAACTGTCCCAGATTATGGTCTGGAACAGTGTTCAAGCCAAAGCACAGACAAGGTGAACCACGACAGAGCTCAGTGATTTCACTGAGCCTAAAATGTCTGGGCAAAATATTAAGAATAGCTACTGGTCTAATTCATACATGATTACTAGAGTCTCCAAAAAGGTGGGGAAGGAGTAGCAAATAGACATATTTAACCTAAATTAAGTTTATACAGTATATACATGTATGTAAACATCACAATATTCTATAAATATGTACAATTGATGTATCAATTAAAATGACAATTTAACTTAAATAAACAATAAATTTTTCCAAAAGAAAACATTTTGAAGAAAGAATGTATGAAATTTTTCCAAATTTGAAGAGAAGTATAATTGCACAAAGCTAAGAATCTCTTGAAATTCCAAGATGGCGGCTAGAGGTAGGAAGCAGAAAGCGACCCTCCTATACTGAAATCTTGGAGAGATGCTGGAGACACACTTTGCAGGCATAATCACTGAGAAAAGGCATAACTTTGACTCCTCCACATCTCCAGCCGGCGCAGAGAATCTCCACTTCACGTTAAATGGAGAACCGAGGAGGGCCCCCGGGGCCGCCAGTGGCCGGCGCCCAGATGGCTTGGGAAGACACCGACCAGTACAGGGACAGTAACAACACCAAGGACAATGACAGGACGACAGAAAAAACAAGGAAACCAGTTTCCCCACAGCAAAAAATGAGTACAGGAACCAGAGGGGAATGAAGAGAACAGAAACTCAGATCCAGACTCCAACAAAATGAAGATAAACTATGCCAAAGGACCCAATGAAGCCCACAAGAATAATTTAAAAGAAGACATACTACAAGTACTCAATGAGAATTTTATAGAGATGATACTGGATAGGGTCAACCAAAATGTACAGGAGACACTCAAGAAATTCCAAGACAATAAAAATAGAGAATTTGAAAAAGCAAAAGAAGAAATAAAGGAAACCATAGAAGCACTGCATAAACACCAAAGTGAAAGAGAGAACACAATGAATAAATGGATAAATGAACTCAGGACAAAAATAGACAACAATAAAGAAGAAAACAGCCAGGATATGGAAAACCTCAGAAAAAAGAACGAAACAGAACTGCAAAACAAAACGGAAGGCCAATCCAGCAGAATAGAACAAACAGAAGACAGAATCTCAGAACTTGAAGATGAAATGGTAATTAAAGGAAAAACTGAAGAACTATTAATTAAACAACTCAAGACCTGTGAAAAGAAAATGCAAGAACACACCAACTCCATCAAAAGACCAAACTTGAGAATCATGGGCATCGAAGAAGGAGAAGAGGTGCAAGCGAAGGGAATGCGTAATATATTCAACAAAATAATAACGGAAAATTTCCCAAATCTAGAGAAAGATATTCCCATACAAATGCAAGAGGCCTCCAGGACACCAAACAGACCAGATCAAAATAGAACTACTCCACGACATATCATCATTAAAACAACAAGTTCAGAAACTAAGGAAAGAATATTGAAGGCTGTAGGAGAGAAAAAACGTAACATACAAAGGTAAACCCATCAAAATCACTGCAGACTTCTCAACAGAAACATTAAAAGCAAGAAGAGCGTGGGGTGAGATCTTCCGGGCACTGAATGAAAATAACTTCAACCCCAGGATACTCTACCCAGCAAAGCTATCATTCAAAATAGATGGAGCAATAAGTCTTCCATGATAAGCAGAAACTAAAACAATATGTGACCACAAAGCCACCATTACAAAAGATTCTGCAAGGGATCCTGCACACAGAAAGTGACACCCAACTTAACCATGAAAAGGCAGGCAGCACCAAACCACAGGATAAGAAAAAGCAAGACAGTAGAGAGTAACATCAAGTTAGGTACACACAATCAAACCTTCAAACAACTAAGACAACTAAATGGCAGGAATCACCACATACCTATCAGTACTAACACTTAATGTTAATGGACTTAATTCACCCATCAAAAGACACCGTTTGACAAAATGGATTAAAAAAGAAGATCCAACAATTTGTTGCTTACAGGAGACTCATCTCAATGACAGAAATAAGCATATGCTTAGGATGAAAGGCTGGAAGAAGATTTACCAAGCCAACGGCCCCCGAAAACAAGCAGGAGTAGCAATACTTATCTCTGACAAAGTAGACTTCAAACCTACATTGATCAAACGAGATAAAGAAGGACATTCCATACTAATAAAACAGGAAATAGACCAAAAGGAAATAATAATCATCAATCTGTATGCACCCAATGTCAACGCACCCAATTTCATCAAACATACCCTGAAAGACCGAAAAGCATATATAAACGCCAACACAGTGGTTGTGGGAGACTTTAACACTCCATTATCATCAATAGATAGGTCATCCAAACAAAAACTCAATAAAGAAATCCAAGATCTAAAATATGCAATAGATTAAGTGGACCTAGTAGATGTCTACAGAACATTTCATCCAACCTCTACACAATATACATTCTTCTCAGCAGCCCATGGAACCTTCTCCAAAATAGATCATATCCTAGGGCACAAAGCAAGCCTCAGCAAATATAAGAAAATAGAAATAATACCATGCATACTATCTGACCACAATGCAGTAAAAGTAGAACTCAACAACAAAAGTAAAGACAAAAAACATGCAAACAGCTGGAAACTAAATAAC
Organism: Castor canadensis; assembly: GCF_047511655.1. NCBI lineage: Eukaryota > Metazoa > Chordata > Mammalia > Rodentia > Castoridae > Castor > Castor canadensis. Next base: position 99,928,920 of record NC_133392.1, on the reverse strand, counting down.
TCATTACTTAATGAAGAATGGATCATCGATGCAATAAAAGAGGAAATTAAAAAGTTCCTAGAAGTCAATGAAAATGAAAACACAACCTACCGGAACCTATGGGACACAGCTAAGGCAGTCTTGAGAGGAAAGTTTATAGCCATGAGTGCATATATTAAAAAGATTGAAGGATCCCAAATCAATGACCTAATGATACATCTCAAACTCCTAGAAAAACAAGAACAAGCAAATCCCAAAACAAATAGAAGGAGAGAAATAATAAAAATAAGAGCTGAAATCAATGAAATAGAAACCAAAAAAACCATACAAAGAATTAATGAAACAAAAAGTTGGTTCTTTGAAAAAATAAACAAGATCGATAGACCCCTGGCAAACCTGACTAAAATGAGGAGAGAAAAAACCCAAATTAGTAGAATTAGGAATGCAAAAGGGGAGATAACAACAAACACCATGGAAGTCCAGGAAATCATCAGAGACTACTTTGAGAACCTATATTCAAATAAATTTGAAAATCTAAAAGAAATGGACAGATTTCTAGATACATATGATCATCCAAAACTGAACCAAGAGGAAATTAATCACCGGAATAGACCTATAACACAAAATGAAATTGAAGCAGCAATCAAGAGTCTCCCCAAAAAGAAAAGTCCAGGACCTGATGGATTCTCTGCTGAATTCTATCAGACCTTTAAAGAAGAACTGATACCAACCCTCCTTAAACTGTTCCATGAAATAGAAAGGGAAGGAAAACTGCCAAACACATTTTATGAAGCCAGTATTACACTTATCCCAAAACCAGGCAAAGACAGCTCCAAAATGGAGAACTATAGGCCAATCTCCTTAATGAACATTGATGCAAAAATCCTCAACAAAATAATGGCAAATCAAATTCAGCAACACATCAAAAAGATTATTCACCACGACCAGGTAGGCTTCATCCCAGGGATGCAGGGGTGGTTCAACATACGAAAATCAATAAACGTAATAAACCACATTAACAGAAGCAAAGACAAAAACCACTTGATCATCTCAATAGATGCAGAAAAAGCCTTTGATAAGATCCAACATCATTTCATGATAAAAGCTCTAAGAAAACTAGGAATAGAAGGAAAGTTCCTCAACATTATAAAAGCTATATATGACAAACCTACAGCCAGCAGTATACTTAACGGAGAAAAATTAAAACCATTCCCTCTAAAATCAGGAACCAGACAAGGATGCCCACTATCTCCACTCCTATTCAACATAGTACTGGAATTCCTAGCCAGAGCAATTAGGCAAGAAGAAGGAATAAAAGGAATACAAATAGGTAAAGAAACTGTCAAAATATCCCTATTTGCAGACAACATGATCCTATACCTTAAAGACCCAAAAAACTCTACTCAGAAGCTTCTAGACATCATCAATAGCTATAGCAAGGTAGCAGGATATAAAATCAACATAGAAAAATCATTAGCATTTCTATACACTAACAATGAGCAAACAGAAAAAGAATGTATGAAAACAATTCCATTTACAATAGCCTCAAACAAAATCAAATACCTAGGTGTAAACCTAACAACAGATGTGAAAGACCTCTACAAGGAAAACTATACACTTCTGAAGAAAGAGATTGAGGAAGACTATAGAAAGTGGAGAGATCTCCCATGCTCATGGATTGGTAGAATCAACATAGTAAAAATGTCGATACTCCCAAAAGTAATCTACATGTTTAATGCAATTCCCATCAAAATTCCAATGACATTCATTAAAGAGATTGAAAAATCTACTGTGAAATTTATATGGAAACACAAGAGGCCACGAATAGCCAAGGCAGTACTCAGTCAAAAGAACTATGCAGGAGGTATCACAATACCTGACTTCAAACTATATTACAAAGCAATAACAATAAAAACAGCATGGTACTGGCACAAAAACAGACATGAAGACCAGTGGAACAGAATAGAGGACCCAGATATGAAGCCACACAACTGTAAGCAACTTATCTTTGACAAAGGAGCTAAAAATATACGATGGAGAAATAGCAGCCTCTTCAACAAAAACTGCTGGGAAAACTGGTTAGCAGTCTGCAAAAAACTGAAACTAGATCCATGTATATCACCCTATACCAAGATTAACGCAAAATGGATCAAGGATCTTAATATCAGACCCCAAACTCTTAAGTTGATACAAGAAAGAGTAGAAAATACTCTGGAGTTAGTAGGTATAGGTAAGAACTTTCTCAATGAAACCCCAGCAGCACAGCAACTAAGAGATAGCATAGATAAATGGGACCTCATAAAACTAAAAAGCTTCTGTTCATCAAAAGAAATGGTCTCTAAACTGAAGAGAACACCCACAGAGTGGGAGAAAATATTTGCCAATTATACATCAGACAAAGGACTGATAACCAGAATATATAGGGAACTTAAAAAACTAAATTCTCCCAAAACTAATGAACCAATAAAGAAATGGGCATGTGAACTAAACAGAACTTTCTCAAAAGAAGAAATTCAAATGGCCAGAAAACACATGAAAAAATGCTCACTATCTCTAGCAATAAAGGAAATGCAAATTAAAACCACGCTAAGATTCCACCTCACCCCTGTTAGAATAGCCATCATCAGCAACACCACCAACAACAGGTGTTGGCGAGGATGCGGGGAAAAAGGAACCCTCTTACACTGTTGGTGGGAATGTAGACTAGTACAACCACTCTTTAAAAAAATTTGGACGCTACTTAAAAAGCTGGACATCGATCTACCATTTGATCCAGCAATACCACTCTTGGGGATATACCCAAAAGACTGTTACTCCAGAGGCATCTGCACATCCATGTTTATTGCGGCACTATTCACAATAGCCAAGTTATGGAAACAGCCAAGATGCCCCAGCACTGGCGAATGGATTAAGAAAATGTGGTATCTATACACAATGGAATTTTATGCAGCCATGAAAAAGAACGAAATGTTATCATTCGCTGGTAAATGGATGGAATTGGAGAACATCATTCTGAGTGAGGTTAGCCTGGCCCAAAAGACCAAAAATCGTATGTTCTCCCTCATATGTGGACATTAGATCAAGGGCAAACACAACAAGGGGATTGGACTATGAGCACATGATAAAAGTGAGAGCACACAAGGGAGGGGTGAGGATAGGTAAGACACCTAAAAAACTAGCTAGCATTTGTTGCCCTTAATGCAGAGAAACTAAAGCAGATACCTTAAAGAAACTGAGGCCAATAGGAAAAGGGGACCAGGAACTAGAGAAAAGGTTAGATCAAAAAGAATTAACCTAGAAGGTAACACCCACGCACAGGAAATCAATGTGAGTCAATGCCCTGTATAGCTATCCTTATCTCAACCAGCAAAACCCCTTGTTCCTTCCTATTATTGCTTATACTCTCTCTACAACAAAATTAGAGATAAGGGCAAAATAGTTTCTGCTGGGTATTGGGGGGGGAGCAGGAGGGGGTGGAGTGGGTGTTAAGGGAGGGGGTGGGGGCAGGGGGGAGAAATGAACCAAGCCTTGTATGCACATATGAATAATAAAAGAAAAGAAAAAAAAAAAAAAAGCTAAGTATCTCAACATCCACAAGCCGAATACACAGAATAAACACAGAAAAAGAAAGCCATGTTAGAAAACGTGAAATTGATAAAAGACAGCAAAGGAGAAAATAAAATCTTCAAAGCAACCAGAAAAAGACACAAATGTGCAGAAGAAGAAAGATAAGAATAAATGGCAGATGCTTTTCCTTGGAGATCTAAGACAAGGAATGACATCACTAAATCCCTGAAGAGGGAAAAGTCACTGTTAACATGAAATTCTACACACAGACAAAATGCCCTTCCAAAACTAAGAGGAAATAAAAACTTTCAAACCAGCAAAAGGTGGAGAATTCATTGCCAGAAGTTAAAAGAAGTTCTCTAGCCAGGAGAATGATCTACAAAAAGGAATAAAGAGCAAAAGAAATGGTAAATACATAAGGAAAAATAAAATCATTTTTCTCATTTTTGAACTCCTTAAATGACAATGGGCTATTAAAGCAAAAATAATAGCAGTATATTGTGGGGTATATATAACACATGTGGAATTTAAACATGTGACAATTAGACCACAGACAGGAGTAGGGTGTACTGTTATAAGAGTCACATACTAAGCATGGAGTGTGGGTGTTGCATTCACAGCCACTGCTGTGGTCTGTATGTTTATGTCTCTCCAAAATTCAGACATTGAAATCTTAATTCCCAAAGTGAACTAAGAGATGGGGCCTTTGAGAGGTGATTTAGGTCATGGGGACAGAACCTTTATGAATGGGATTAGTGTCCTTATAAAAGAGGCCCCAGAGAGACTCCTTGCCCCTTCCACCACTTGAGGACACAGTGAGAGGTCACCACCTCTGAATCAGGAAGCAGATTCTCAGTAGGACTAGAATCTGCCAGAGCTTTGGTCTTGACCTTCCAACTTCCAGAACTGTGAAAAATAAATTTCTGTTCTTTGTAAGCCACCCAGTCTATGATAGTTAATTACAGCAGACAAAATGGGATAAAACAATCACTAAAAATAAAACAAAGTATAGCTATTAAATCATTGACAATAAAATTAAGTAATAATAATCACTTATTCCAAAAAAAGGAAAAGAAAAAAGGAACACAGAACAGATGGGACAACAAAAAGTGAACAGCTAGATGCTATTTATTAAGCTCAATCTACTGATAATTAGATTAAAAGGAAATTGTCCAAACACTTTAATTACAAAGCAAAGCTTATAAATTTAGATGAAGTTTTAAAAATCAAGACACAATTATTTTTGTTCATAAAACAAGTATACTTGTTTTCATAAAACACAAGTACTACTGTTCATAAAACACAAATCCTGGGTTTGATAATAATAAATAATGATAATTTATTATTTGATAATAATAATAAATCCTGTATTCATTTCTGAGGCCTTGAGTGCTCTGACTGAGATCATTGTGGCATAAACAATTTTCTTCACTCAATAAAGTAAGTACTATTTTATTCATATACTAAACATATATTTTTTTAATATCTTTCCCCAAAATTTTAGAGACTGGTTTGCAGAAGAATTTCGCATCTCAAAGGTTAAATAACATTTTGTGCTTTGCTCTCATCTCTCACTGCCAAGTGAAAGAGTTTACGGCCCGTAGTTGGAGTATCTCAGTCAACGTTATCAAGGTCTCATAAGTTTCTTTCATGGTACTTTCATGATATGAACCATAATTGATAATGGTTATAGGATAAGTTCACAGATTTCATAGAAATGAAAATAAAAACCATTTAGACAACTAAGGAACTATTTCTCTAGAATGTAATATCACTTTACTGTTTCAGAGGCAGAAATTGTTTCTATTTTTCTCTCAGGATTATTTTCAGATATTCTATGGTCCACTTCAAATATTGCCTTTTCAAAACACAATTTTTATAATGAAATAGCTTGGCAAAGGTAACAATATATTGTTAAAGTAAAAGTATAATTGCGTGTTACAAATCACTTTCTATTATTTTAACTGGAATAGATAAAATGTGATATCTTATAGCTTATCTAGGACTAGTGACCCTCCAGATGCTAAATGAAACCACCATCACCTTTAAGATGCCCTATTAAGGATGAGGACTGAGAACTCGAAAAGGAAAAAAGGATTTGCTTCTTTTTCTAGATAGAGAAGGAGAATGACTGGTTATAGATTTTAATGTGGGCCATAAGCCATGTCATATGTGCATAATCATGAATGATGACAACCCAAGTTAATCTTCCCACTTTAATTTCTCTTCCTACAGGAAGGGATTGCCAATGACCTTCCACACTGTGGCACTCTGTATTTCATTTTGCTAAATGTATAGAGATATGGCTTCAGAACTGTACTCAGTGGTGCCATTTAGGTCTTAGAAATTTACTAAGGCTCTCCTCTTCTTTCATTAAGATCACCATTTTGCATATAGTTCTAGAAGAGCCAATTGCTGGCTACTCCTTTCATAACTGTATTAGTTCATGCTGCATTGATAAGGGGGATGGAAATACAACATGAGAAAGAAAAACATGTAAGTGGAAAAAAACTCTTTATCATATCAATGTTATCTATAATTCATAAAAGCTTGTGGAATACAACGGTGAAATTTTTATTCACCAGAAATCCACCTGAGAAGAATAATGTTATTTGCTTGGGGGAAAAAAGTACCTTAGTAAATGATTTGAAGTATGAAGCATATATCCAAGGATTATCATGAAACTCCTATTTGTGGGATGAGGAGAAAATTTCAAGGAGACACTGTGACTGGATAAGATGCGCAATAAAATTACTAAACTCAAGAAATATTTGGGGGGGGCGGTGTATGCACTTTTAACCCAGAATCCTATGATGCAAAGTTTGGACAGCATATATGGAAAAGCAAATGTCTTTTTGCAGTAAATACTGGTGCAAAATGAGGTTTCTGAATTAGCATGATTCAATAGTTCTTCTAAAAACTAGGCTTTGTTTTGTGTCAGTTATGGACACATCTGAAACTTTTCCTCGGTGGTGAATTCATGCAGGCTCAGCAAAGACTCTTTCTCTTGTCCATATCCAGCCTCTTGGATAGTACAACAGTATCTGGTACTTGGAAGATCTTTACTGAAAAGCCATACAACAATCAATGAAAACACATTTGCCTCTGACAGACCAGCTTTGTTTCACCTCAAAATATTTGTGTTGATAAAAACTGACAAAATAAATTTTATTTCATTTAGGCAATAATCAGTATCTCAAACCAATTGATCCCATACACAATAGTAGTGATTATAAATTATAGGGAAAATGTGCATGCCAATAACAAACATAAGAAAGAAAGAAAGCTTTGGAGTGTGGAGCAAGTTTACATATTAAGAATCAGGGTTAGATGTGATGGTTCACAGCTGTAATCCCAGCTACCCAGGATGCATAGGTCAGAGGATCACTATCCAGGCTGGTACAATGGAAAAAACAAAAAGCACGAGATCCTATCTAAAAAATAAGTAAAGCAAAAAAGGGCTATGACATGGTTCAAGTGGTAGAGCACATGACTAGCAAGCATGAGACCCTGAGTTCATGAAACCCCTAGTGCTGCTAAAAAGGAGGAGGAGGAGGAGAAACTATTAGAATATTTGGCAGTTGCAAGATACCTTGAGTCTGTGAGGGAAGTCTGATTTGCTCCACAGGCAAGCAAGGACATTGACTAAGAAAGCTTATGTGACTCTCCAGTCACAAGATTAAATAGCCAAACTGGAACTTGAGCCAGTGTTTCTACCAGAAAGCAGCCTTCTTCCATTCCTGATGCCTTTATGTGCTAATTAAATGAAGAAAATAGGCTTTACTTAGATTTTTTCTGCTCTAAAAATTCTCAAGGCGTAAACTACTTCCATTCATTGACATTAAATCCTGATTTTCTCTCAAATGCTTTTTCTGCAAAGATTGGAAGAAAGTATTCTTTCGGGTGGGCTATATTATTCTGGATACCTGAGAGAGAGCGGAAAGCGACAGTACTCTCTGTGGATGGAACACCTACATCAATTTCTCACACTCAGAGCAACCCCATACATATACCATAAAACAATGCTTAGCAATCTGCTTAGTAAGGTCAAACTTCCTCAGCAAATAATGAAATATAAACATTTCCTGCTCCAGGTTCCTATGGCTGCTGGAATTAAATTAGATGGTTTTCTGCTTGTCATATGAATCTTCTACCAACTCAACTGTGGCCAACAGAAATATTGATCTAACACAGAACAAAAAAGCTAATATCTTTGACCTCTTGCTTAGTCCTTGTTTTTTTCCACTAAAACCATATGTTTTTATTAGTCTATGTCTAATCTTAAATTCTTAATAAGGGTCTATGAGTTAAGGATTTTAAGAAAGAAAGCTTTGCATCATGATTTGCCATTTATCGCCATTCTGTGAAAGACTGGAGAGGCAGAAAAGTTCACTGTTTGCTGTGTTAATATGTGCTTGGCTCTGTGTGCCTTGCCTCTTTTGGAAACTGCTACCAACTCCATGCTCTCTGCTCCCAGGACACACTTATCTGTTTACTAGTGCTGAGTGACACCATTAGGAGGCTTGGGACAGGCCTTACAGAGCACACACAGATACACTGTGCATACCCATTAAGTTGAAATTTTGCCAAAAACCTATTAACCAATCCTAATGAACTGCTGTTTTCCATTTAAAACACCATTAGTTTCCTATGGTTTGCTGCTCAGGGTATAAGCAGTAAAGATACCATGAAGTGGTTAGAAAAGGTGTGGCTTTGCTGGGAGCCCAAATGTCCCCAGAGAATTTGAACTCGGAATTGGTATACATCACTTTTGTTCCACCTCTAAAAGCAATCATGCATTCCCAACATTTAGGACCACCTTCCAGAATAAAAAAAATAATTTGTATACACTTCATTACTTAAATTCTGGGTAGTGATTTTTTGTTCTGTCTCTGGAGGCTTTGTTTTGCTTCTAATTATTCTTATCTAATCTTGAACCTACAGAGCTGACAACTCTCAGTCCATAGCCACCCATTAATAGATTAGCAAAGAGCTCTCCACTCTCTCTGCCTTGTTTTTGAAGTTTTCCCCAAGATAGTTTTAAGTACTTGATGTGTTTTCATACTTTTTAGTAGTGAAGTACCTTGTAGTTACAAAAACCTGAGTCTATTGATAGTGAAGTGGCTAGTCAATCAAGGGATGGTTTCTGCTTTTGTCAGGTTTGCCTTTGATTAGAACATCTCAGAAGATGAAAGATGAATATTAAAAAGTTAAACCACATTTTTAGATAGCAGGGGTGATCTAATCAACACAGAATATAAGCCTATTTGGAATTGCCACAACGAATATATCTTAATAAAAAAATTAATGGAAAAAATGTTAAGAAAATTCAGTTGCAAATAATTCATTCTCTGAATTAAATTAAAGGGAACATGATGTTAGGCTACAGTATGTTATGTAATTTCTTTCTTGTAATGAATATACAAAATCAAGAATTTAGTAAGATAACTGTATCCTCCAACTCAGCCAGCAGACAACAAAAATATATACATTCATTTGAAAAGTACAAGCAATTCCAAAAATACTAACTTCACTTTCCCAACAATGGGAATTATCTAGTGGCAAGCAGTGTTCCATTAAGTTCATTTTTAAAATACTATTTCACCTTCTTTTCCAGATTGTTAAAATTTTATATATATTTCCTGGAGCTCTTTAACCATAGCTTGTCCAAAAGTTGAGGCTAGATAGTAAATTTAATGAACTAAGCAGGTGGACGGTAGAACAACAGGCGAGAAAAAGGAGGCAAAGACTTGCTCATGGGCAGCCCACACAGGGAAGAACGAGTGCAGGCGCCCAGCACTATGCCAGGCACATAAAAGGAACTTCATTAAGCATTTAGTGGTTGATTGGTTGCTTGAACAATAAAAGATTTATGAATAAAGAACTTTTTAAACTGGAACAATTGAAATCAGAGAGAAAGGAGGCATACAAATTGTGTGAAAGTGGCAGATGGTCAATAAAGCTGTGGAGTCCTGAAGTCTGTAAACTTGCAGAAACATCGCATTTTAAAGGAACACTGTCAGCAATCAAAGGACCTAATAGAAGAGAAAGAGTACACAGGCAACTGTCTTCCAGGAACCAAAATGCTGTCAAGGAGACAGCCCTGCTTAATTAGGAAACGTGTGTTAGATCTGCAGTTTGCTCTAGTCACTACCAGAGAGTAGAGACCATGGGTATTGTTTGAATTATCTACATAGCAGGCTAGGCTCCCCTTGAACATACCCTTCCCAACCTCAGTATTTCTGGGGGAACATCAGCCAGCAGAACCTTGGGTAGAAGATACCCAGGTTGAGTCTCAACTGCCAGCACTCTCAGACAATCCAACTCTCCCATCCTTCCTCCCAGCATCCCTTCTAATTCCTTCAGGTGAATTTTCTCATGCATTTACCTCCATCTAATCCCATTAGTCTCTAGAAAAATGACCTTTGACCATTCATAAGAAAGGAATGTGTCTGAGGGGTTTTACCTGTTCTCAGACAAAAGTATATTGGACCTAGTCCAAGCGGACTCAAAGTGTATTGTAATCAAGAAGGAGCAATACACATGGCTTCCTACTGACCTCACCTCAGCAGGAAGAACAGCCAAAGACAAAGGATTGTGAGAACCTATTCTTCCAGACAATGTCACACTGAGGAGGAGGGGAATTAGATGGGTTCTTACAAATTTTACCAGATAAGTGAAAGCTGTAGCCAGGTTTAGTTAATTCAGAGTGGAAAATCTTATCTATGAAAGTCTGACAAATACAGCTTTTGCTTTTTTCTTTCTTTCTTTTCTTTCATCTTTACTCTCTCTCTCTGTCTCTCTCTCTCTCTGTCTCTCTCTCTCCCTCTCTCTCTTCCTCTTCTTTTTGGGGAGGTGATACTGGAATGTGACTTCAGGGAATTGCACTTGACAGGCAGGCACTCTACAACTTGAGCCATGCACCCAGTCCTTTTACTTTTAGTTATTTTTCAGATAGAGTCTTGATTTTGCCCTGGCTGGCCTGGTACCTCGATCCCATATAGGTGAGATCACAGTTACACAGCAGCGAACCACCATACCTAGCTTGTTGGTTGAGAAGAGGGAGAGGTCTCACAAACTTTTTGCCTGGCCTCAAACTTGGATTCTCGGAATCTCTGACTTCCTGAATATTGAAGATTACAGGTGTGTGTCACTAAATCCACCTACATTTTTTTATTTTACTTTTTCATTAATGTTCATTAAAAGGCAGCATAAAGAGCAGAAAAAAAGTTGCAGGCTATTGATAAAAATACTTGAGCTTAAATGTTAGCTTTCCTATTATCTCTAATCCCCAGTTTCTTCATGTACACTGTGATGGCAATACTTGCCCTCTCCTGGTACTGGTGAGGATCAGAAACTATGCAAATAGTTTGGTATGTGATATAGGCAGTCAATGAATGGTAGCACTTGTTACTACTTTGGGGAAAACATCCCAATCCTACTTAAGAAAACTAAAGGAGAAGGTCATTTTTTAGTTAACCCAAGCTAGGAAGAGACACCACCAGCATACAAAAGGGTTATGGTAACATCCTAAGGTGATGTTAGGAAAGGGCTGGTCCAGTTCTCCCAATAGCTCTCTCAAGGGTTTCTTATTATGTCGTGTCTTGATGTTAATTTTAGTTGTCAATTTGAATAGATTGAGAATCACTGAGATTATTAAAGAACACCTCTGGGGTGTCAGTGGTGGTGTTTCTAGAGGTGATTAGATAACAAAGCCTCTGACCTATTCAGTGTATTAATCCCTTGATGGGTATATAATGTGGCATTATTGGAAAGTGGCAAAAAGTAGGAAGAAAGGCCTAATTGGAGAAGTAGGTCACCGGAGGCGTGTCCTTGGAGCTACATCTTGCCCTGACCTCCTCCTGTATTCCCTTTTCTCTGCTTCCCAATAGCCATGATGTGAGCTTCTCTGTGCACCATGCCCTCCCTTCACCCTGTGATGGATCAAACCCTCTGAAACTGTAAGCCAAAATAAATCTTTCCTCCTTTAAGTTACATTTCTAAGGCATTTGGTCACAGCAACACAGAAGTCTGATTAATATAGTGACCAAACACAAAACATCCGATTCATAACTAAATCATATGTGATATATTTCTCAAATCCATCCTTGTCTTTATTGTTAATGCTTATTTTTAACTCAAAACTTATTTTAAGGCCTTAATATCTTTGTCTTGCATCATATAATCTCTTAAATAATTTCTTTGACTCTAGATTCCTTTGATTTCTATTCATTCTACTGCTAGATTGGTTTTCCTTAATCACAGTTGGACTTCTATGACTTTCCCTACTCAAAACAACCTCCAATAGTCCCTTAATACATATGAACTGAAATACTAGTTCTGCAGCCAATAATTCAAGAATGTCCGCCAAAGAGCTTGGCCTAACTGAAGTTTCCTGCCTTATCACTATGGTTTTCAGTTAAATAGCTTACTGTCCCCTAAATATGACTACATTATTCTCCCTTCTTTTCTTTTTTTTCCCCTACATCTCCACAATCTAATGTTTGTCTTAGATGTCCCTTCTCCTTTTTTACTTTATTTTATTGTTGTACTGGGTGGGATACACTGTGGCATTTACAAAAGTTCTTACAATATATCAAATACGTCATACTGAACTCACCTCCTCCACCATTCTCTTTTATTCCTCCCCACCAGTCAAGAAACAGTTTCAACAGGTATTTTTTTTCCCATTTACATTCAGGTGTACACACTACTTGCACTTGAAGCTTTTCCTTGTCTGCTTCCATGAACCTTCTCTGTATCCTCTGAGTTTATATGCCACTTCATTACCTCTTCTCAACTCAACCTGAGCAACTTGAAGGAAGACCACTGTCTTTCTTTCAGTATCTAGAATAATGCTTCATCTGTTATAGGAAATTAATAAATATTTTAATTAAATGAATGAGCTCATTAAAAGCCTTCTGCATGCAAATCTACATGAGGGGAAAACAGCAAAATAGACAAGGGAGAAAGGATACATCTTTCTGATTAATCATACAAAATGATACTGCAGAAAGCCACAGATACTGAGTCTAGTGGACATTTGCCTTTATATTGTTGGTTGCACATCATCTGAACTCCCAATATTTGGACAATTCCTCACATTTAAAGAAGGATGAGTCTGCTTCCCACTAGAAAATTCAAAAAGAGACTCATTTTCCCACTCTTTCTAGTTAACTAGAGCATGGGCACTGGACATAGGTCTGGACAAACAATTGAAGTCATTCAGGACTTTGCAATGTGGGGCCAGCATCACAAAGGGGCATGGATAGAGAAGAATCCATTCTGGTGACACTGATGACAACAGAGACATTTACTTAGCTTCCAGGTGCAACAGCATCTATGCCTGTAGGACAAGCTGCACCATCCATCAGCCCAGTTCTAAAACATCCATGGAGAGCAGGGATAAAGGAGAATGATGGAAGGGGTGAATTCAACTATGATGTATTGTTAAGAACTTTCGTCAGTGTCACAATGTATTCCCAGAACAACAATAATATATAATAATCAAATGTAAACAAATGCTTTTAATGAATTTTTAAAAACTAAAACATCCTGTCTCTCTTCTGTGACTCATTCTCCAGCATTCCCAACAGCTGTCAGTTATACAGATCCCATTCAGTAAATCCATAACTGCTCGAATCAACCAAGGTCAGAACCCTCTGTTTGTCCTCCTCACCTTGACTAATGCACCAGTTTTTCAAAGTTGTTGAGAGGTTCCCTCTATGCCACAGCAAGATTCTTAACTGGATTTGCATCCTCATTATTTCTCATCATTACAAGTTAACAGCCCTCCATGCTACCGTCATTAATTGTTAGGTGAACATGTTTTAGTGTCAGATTGCATGTTGATCTCGATAAATAAGCTACCATTTATTTCTCCTAGACAAATCAATCTAAATTAGAGCTTGCCATAGTAATACCAATCATGCATTAAAATTCCAAAGTATGAGGATTCCAAGATGGCGGCTAGAGGTAGGAAGCAGAAAGCGACCCTCCTATAGTGAAATCTTGGACACTGGAGACACACTTTGCAGGCATAATCACTGAGAAAAGGCATAACTTTGACCTCTCCACACCTCCAGCCGGAGCAGAGAATATCCACTTCACGTTAAACGGAGAAACAAGGAGGGCCCCCGGGGCTGCCAGTGGCTGGCGGCCATAGGGCTTGGGAAGACGCAGACCAGGTAAGCTTCGCAGTACCGCGGTAGCCCTACAGACAAGCCTGGGCCAGAGCAGCATAGCCCCCTGGACAGACTGACCTCCACCCGGGGAAAAGAAGAGAAATTGAGTAATAAGCAATAAGAACAGTTAAGACACGCTGGAAAGAGGGTGGGGCGCCCTGAGCGCTGAAGATTGGGTGAAGGGAATCCTTCCCGGGACTGGAAATAAACAAGCCGGGCAGGCCAGAGAGCCTCTGGCGCGAGCGGGGCGCGCGCCCAGCAACCAGGAGAGGGGAAGCTTGTGAGAGTGGTGGAGGGAGGAAAACTCCACAGGAGAGGAGGGAAGACCCACTTCCCACGTGAACTGTAAATAAACACGCAGGCCTGACAACACGGGGGCAGTGTCACCTTTCCCAGTGCTTGGAAAGGGGAAAGCCTGTAGCAGAGGCTCCCGCACAGGAGAACTCTGAGCAAAGAAAGCCTGTGGGACCAGGTGAGTGCTAGCTCACCCCAGAGATCTGCATAAACAACGCTGCCAGCTACAGCAGGCTGAGAGCAGCAGGCAGGCAAGCCACAGTTGCAGATACCACTCTCAGAACTGTCTCCAGATGCTTTTTTTTCTTTTTCTCCCTACCTTTGATGAGAGAACAACCGAATTACACCTGCAAGCAGAAAAACTTACTGAAACTGTATTGCATTTGAACTTGGGACACTTGGTGGGGCTTTTGTGTGTGTGTGTGTGTGTGTGTGAGTGTGTAGTTTTGTTCTACTTTATGCATCCCCTTTGATGAGACAACTACAGAACAACATCTGAGGCACCAACTCCAGAACTGGAGATTGAGACGGACATCCAAATTATTAAGACTGAAACTGCATTGCATATAAACTTGGAAGTTTTTTGGTTTTTTTTTTTTTTTTAATTTTCTATTTTCCATTTTATTTTAATTCATTTTTATATATAGATATTTCTTTCATTTACTTATTTTTTATTTTTTTTATCTTTGATTTTCAATCCTCTCTCTGTCTCTCAAATGTCTGTTCAGCATTCTCTCGATTAGCACACTAACACTCCCTGTTTATACCTTTGAAACTCTCTTGTCTGATACCTTGTTCTGCTTTCTCCCTCTTGTCTGTATATTTGTTTTCCCCTTTTCTTTAACTTCTTGCTTTCCATCTCAGCTCACCCTAAAATTCTAAATATTACCATTGTTATTATTACAAGCTAGAAAATACTTAATTGCACACAGTACAGGGACAGTAACAACACCAAAGACAATGACGGGAAGACAGAAAAAAACAGGGAAACCAGTTTCCCCACAGCAAAAAATTAGTACAGGAACCAGAGGGGAATGAAGAGAACAGACACTCAGATCCAGACTCCAACAAAATGAAGATAAACTATGCCAAAGGACCCAATGAAGCCCACAAGAATAATTTAAAAGAAGACATACTACAAGTACTCAATGAGAATTTTATAGAGATGATACTGGATGGGGTCAACCAAAATGTACAGGAGACACTCAAGAAATTCCAAGACAACAAAAATAGAGAATTTGAAAAAGCAAAAGAAGAAATAAAGGAAACCATAGAAGCACTGTATAAACACCAAAGTGAAAGAGAGAACACAATGAATAAATGGATAAATGAACTCAGGACAAAAATAGACAACATTAAAGAGGAAAACTGCCAGGATATGGAAAACCTCAGAAAAAAGAACGAAACAGAACTGCAAAACAAAACAGAAGGCCAATCCAGCAGAATAGAACAAACAGAAGACAGAATCTCAGAACTTGAAGATGAAATGGTAATTAAAGGAAAAACTGAAGAACTATTAATTAAACAACTCAAGACCTGTGAAAAGAAAATGCAAGAACTCATTGACTCCATCAAAAGACCAAACTTGAGAATCATGGGCATCGAAGAAGGAGAAGAGGTGCAAGCGAAGGGAATGCGTAATATATTCAACAAAATAATAATGGAAAATTTCCCAAATCTAGAGAAAGATATTCCCATACAAATGCAAGAGGCCTCCAGGACACCAAACAGACCAGATCAAAATAGAACTACTCCACGACATATCATCATTAAAACAAAAAGTTCAGAAACTAAGGAAAGAATATTGAAGGCTGTAGAAGAGAAAAAACAAGTAACATACAAAGGTAAACCCATCAAAATCACAGCAGACTTCTCAACAGAAACATTAAAAGCAAGAAGAGCATGGGGTGAGATCTTCCGGGCACTGAATGAAAATAACTTCAACCCCAGGATACTCTACCCAGCAGAGCTATCATTCAAAATAGATGGAGCAATAAAAGTCTTCCATGATAAGCAGAAACTAAAACAATATGTGACCAAAAAGCCACCATTACAAAAGATTCTGCAAGGGATCCTGCACACAGAAAGTGACACCCAACTTAACCATGAAAAGGCAGGCAGCACCAAACCACAGGATAAGAAAAAGCAAGACAGTAGAGAGTAACATCAAGTTAGGTACACACAATCAAACCTTCAAACAACTAAGACAACTAAATGGCAGGAATCACCACATACCTATCAGTACTAACGCTTAATGTTAATGGACTTAATTCACCCATCAAAAGACACCGTTTGACAAAATGGATTAAAAAAGAAGATCCAACAATTTGTTGCTTACAGGAGACTCATCTCACCGATAGAAATAAGCATATGCTTAGGATGAAAGGCTGGAAGAAGATTTACCAAGCCAATGGCCCCCTAAAACAAACAGGAGTAGCAATACTTATCTCTGACAAAGTAGACTTCAATCCTACATTGATCAAATGAGATAAAGAAGGACATTCCATACTAATAAAACGGGAAATAGACCAAAAGGAAATAATAATCATCAATCTGTATGCACCCAATGTCAACGCACCCAATTTCATCAAACATACCCTGAAAGACCGAAAAGCATATATAAACGCCAACACAGTGGTTGTGGGAGAATTTAACACCCCATTATCATCAATAGATAGGTCATCCAAACAAAAACTCAATAAAGAAATCCAAGATCTAAACTATGCAATAGATCAAATGGACCTAGTAGATGTCTACAGAACATTTCATCCAACCTCTACACAATATACATTCTTCTCAGCAGCCCATGGAACCTTCTCCAAAATAGATCATATCCTAGGGCACAAAGCAAGCCTCAGCAAATATAAGAAAATAGAAATAATGCCGTGCATACTATCTGACCACAATGCAGTAAAAGTAGAACTCAACAACAAAAGTAAAGACAAAAAACAAGCAAACAGCTGGAAACTAAATAACTCAGTACTTAATGAAGAATGGATCATCGATGCAATAAAAGAGGAAATTAAAAAGTTCCTGGAAGTCAATGAAAATGAAAACACAACCTACCGGAACCTATGGGACACAGCTAAGGCAGTCTTGAGAGGAAAGTTTATAGCCATGAGTGCATATATTAAAAAGATTGAAAGATTCCCAAATCAATGACCTAATAATACATCCCAAACTGCTAGAAAAACAAGAACAAGCAAATCCCAAAACAAATAGAAGGAGAGAAATAATAAAAATAAGAGCTGAAATCAACGAAATAGAAACCAAAAAAACCATACAAAGAATTAATGAAACAAAAAGTTGGTTCTTTGAAAAAATAAACAAGATTGATAGACCCCTGGGAAACCTGATTAAAATGAGGAGAGAAAAAACCCAAATTAGTATAATTAGGAATGCAAAAGGGGAGATAACAACAAACACCATGGAAGTCCAGGAAATCATCAGAGACTACTTTGAGAACCTATATTCAAATAAATTTGAAAATCTAAAAGAAATGGACAGACTTCTAGATACATATGATCATCCAAAACTGAACCAAGAGGAAATTAATCACCGGAATAGACCTATAACACAAAATGAAATTGAAGCAGCAATCAAGAGTCTCCCCAAAAAGAAAAGTCCAGGACCTGATGGATTCTCTGCTGAATTCTATCAGACCTTTAAAGAAGAACTGTTACCAACCCTCCTTAAACTATTCCACGAAATAGAAAGGGAAAGAAAACTGCCAAACACATTTTATGAAGCCAGTATTACACGTATCCCAAAACCAGGCAAAGACACCTCCAAAAAGAAGAACTATAGGCCAATCTCCTTAATGAACATTGATGCAAAAATCCTCGACAAAATAATGGCAAACCAAATTCAGCAACACATCAAAGTTACTCACCACAACCAAGTAGGCTTCATCCCAGGGATGCAGGGGTGGTTCAACATACGAAAATCAATAAACGTAATAAACCACATTAACAGAAGCAAAGACAAAAACCACTTGATCATCTCAATAGATGCAGAAAAAGCCTTTGATAAGATCCAACATCATTTCATGATAAAAGCTCTAAGAAAACTAGGAATAGAAGGAAAGTTCCTCAACATTATAAAAGCTATATATGACAAACCTACAGCCAGCAGTATACTTAACGGAGAAAAATTAAAACCATTCCCTCTAAAATCAGGAACCAGACAAGGATGCCCACTATCTCCACTCCTATTCAACATAGTACTGGAATTCCTAGCCAGAGCAATTAGGCAAGAAGAAGGAATAAAAGGAATACAAATAGGTAAAGAAACTGTCAAAATATCCCTATTTGCAGACGACATGATCCTATACCTTAAAGACCCAAAAAACTCTACTCAGAAGCTTCTAGACATCATCAATAGCTATAGCAAGGTAGCAGGATATAAAATCAACATAGAAAAATCATTAGCATTTCTATACACTAACAATGAGCAAACGGAAAAAGAATGTATGAAAACAATTCCATTTACAATAACCTCAAAAAAAATCAAATACCTAGGTGTAAACCTAACAACAGATGTGAAACATGTCTACAAGGAAAACTATACACTTCTGAAGAAAGACTATAGAAAGTGGCAAGATCTCCCATGCTCATGGATTGGTAGAATCAACATAGTAAAAATGTCGATACTCCCAAAAGTAATCTACATGTTTAATGCAATTCCCATCAAAATTCCAATGACATTCATTAAAGAGATTGAAAAATCTACTGTGAAATTTATATGGAAGCACAAGAGGCCACGAATAGCCAAGGCAATACTCAGTCAAAAGAACAATGCTGGAGGTATCACAATACCTGACTTCAAACTATATTACAAAGCAATAACAATAAAAACAGCATGGTACTGGCACAAAAACAGACATGAAGACCAGTGGAACAGAATAGAGGACCCAGATATGAAGCCACACAACTATAACCAACTTATCTTTGACAAAGGAGCTAAAAATATACGATGAAGAAATAGCAGCCTCTTCAACAAAAACTGCTGGGAAAACTGGTTAGCAGTCTGCAAAAAACTGAAGCTAGATCCATGTATATCACCCTATACCAAGATTAACTCAAAATGGAGCAAGGATCTTAATATCAGACCCCAAACTCTTAAGTTGATACAGGAAAGAGTACGAAATACTCTGGAGTTAGTAGGTATAGGTAAGAACTTTATTAATGAAACCCCAGCAGCACAGCAACTAAGAGATAGCATAGATAAATGGGACCTCATAAAGCTAAAATGCTTCTGTTCATCAAAAGAAATGGTCTCTAAACTGAAGAGAACACCCACAAAGTGGGAGAAAATATTTGCCAACTATACATCAGACAAAGGACTGATAACCAGAATATACAGGGAACTTAAAAAACTAAATTCTCCCAAAACTAATGAACCAATAAAGAAATGGGCACGTGAACTAAACAGAACTTTCTCAAAAGAAGAAATTCAAATGGCCAGAAAACACATGAAAAAATGCTCACCATCTCTAGAAATAAAGGAAATGCAAATTAAAACCACACTAAGATTCCACCTCACCCCTGTTAGACTAGCCATCATCAGCAACACCACCAACAACAGGTGATGGCGAGGATGCGGGGAAAAAGGAACCCTCTTACACTGTTGATGGGAATGTAGACTAGTACAACCACTCTGGAAAAAAATTTGGAGGCTACTTAAAAAGCTAGACATCGATCTACCCTTTGATCCAGTAATACCACTCTTGGGGATATACCCAAAAGACTGTGACACAGGTTACTCCAGAGGCACCTGCACACCCATGTTTATTGCAGCACTATTCACAATAGCCAAGTTATGGAAACAGCCAAGATGCCCCAGCACTGACGAATGGATTAAGAAAATGTGGTATCTATACACAATGGAATTCTATGCAGCCATGAAGAAGAACGAAACGGTATCATTCGCTGGTAAATGGATGGAATTGGAGAACATCATTCTGAGTGAGGTTAGCCTGGCCCAAAAGACCAAAAATCGTATGTTCTCCCTCATATGTGGACATTAGATCAAGGGCAAACACAACATGGGGATTGGACTATGAGCACATGATAAAAGCGAGAGCACACAAGGAAGGGGTGAGGATAGGTAAGACACCTAAAAAACTAGCTAGCATTTGTTGCCCTTAATGCAGAGAAACTAAAGCAGATACCTTAAAGCAACTGAGGCCAATAGGAAAAGGGGAACAGGTACTAGAGAAAAGGTTAGACCAAAAAGAATTAACCTAGAAGGTAACACCCACGCACAGGAAATCAATGTGAGTCAATGCCCTGTATAGCTATCCTTATCTCAACCAGCAAAACCCTTGTTCCTTCCTATTATTGCTTATACTCTCTCTACAACAAAATTAGAAATAAGGGCAAAATAGTTTCTGCTGGGTATTGAGGAGTGGGGAGAGGGAGGGGGCAGAGTGGGTGGTAAGGGAGGGGGTGGGGGCAGGGGGGAGAAATAAACCAAGGCTTGTATGCACATATGAATAATAAAAGAAAAATGAAAAAAAAAAGAAACATAATAGAAATAGGTTCTGAACAACCTATTCAAGTGCTAACAAAAAAAAAAAATTCCAAAGTATACCAAAACAGGAGAGTGTTTCCTGTAACAAATTCTTGCAGGATTGGGCAATTTCTGTTTTCATTTAAAAAAAAAAGGCACTATTTGGCAAACTGAATTAAAAAAGAAGATGTGACAATCTGTTGTTTACTAGAGACCCACCTTATTGACAGAAATAAGCACTGGCTTAGGGTGAAAGGCTAGGAGATTTATTTAAAACAGGCAGGAGTAGCAATACTTACATCAGACAAAGTAGAATTCAAGCTTACACTGGTCAAATGAGACAAAGAAGGATAATTCATACTAATAAAAGGGGCAATACATCAAAAGGAAATATCAACTTATATACACCCAATGTCAATGCACCCAATTTCATCAAACATACACTAAAGGACTTAAAAGCACATATAGACTCCAACACAGTGGTAGTGGGAGACTTTAATATCCCTCATCGCTAATAGATAAGTCATCCAAACAAAAAAGCAACAATGAAATCCTAGACCTAAATGACACTGTAGACCAAATGGACCTAACTGATGGATGTCTACAGAATATTTCATCAGGCAGCAGCACAATATACATTCTTCTTAGCAGCCCGTGTTACTTTCTCCAAAGTGGGTCATATCATAGGGCACAAAGCAAGCCTCAGAAAATATAAGAGAATAGAAATAACCCCCTGCATTCTACCTGATCACAATGCAATAAAACTAGAACTCAACAACAACAGCAACAGCAGAAAATCCACAAACAATTGGAGGCTGAATAACATATTGCTCAATGATCAGTGGGTCATAGAAGAAATAAGAGAGGAAATCAAAAGTTTGCTGGAATTTAATGAAAATGAGAATATAACCTATCAGAACCTATGGGACACAGCACAGGCAGTCCTAAGGGGAAAGTTTATATCCATGAGTACATATATTAAAAGGACAGAAAGATCTCAAATAAATGACTTAATAATACATCTCAAACTCATAGGAAAATGAGAATAAGCAGAACCCAAAACAAGCAGAAGAAGAGAAATAATAAAAATAAGGGCCAAAATTAATGAATCAATGAAACAAAAGTTTGGCTCTGTGAAAAAATAAATGAGATTGACAAGCCCCTGTAAATCTGACTAAACAAGGAAGGAAAAGACCCAAATTAGTAAAATCAGATATGAAAAAGGGGAGATAACAGCAGACATCAAGGGAATCTAGAGAACCAATATTCCAATAAACTGGAAAATCTTGAAGAAATGAACAAATTTCTAGATACTTATGACCATCCAAATTGAATCAAGAGGATATTAACCACCTAAACAGATCTATAACACATAATGAAATTGAAGCAGCAATAGTCTCTCAAAAAGGAAAAGTCCAGGACCTGACAGATTCTCTGCTAAATTCTACTAGACCTTTAAAGAATAACTAATACTAACACTCCTTAAGCTTTTCCATGAAATAGAAATGGAAGGAACGCTGCCTAACTCATTCTATGAAGCCATTATTACACTTATCTCAAAACTGGGTAAGGACACATCCAAAAAGGAGAACTACAGGCCAATCTCTTTAGTGACAATTGACACAAAAATCCTCAATAAAATAATGGCAAATTGAATCCAACAACATATCAGAAAGATCATTCACTATGACCAAGTCAGCTTCATCCTAGATATGGAAGGATGGTTCAATATAAGCAAATCAATAAATGTAATATAGAACACAAATGGAAACAAAGACAAAAACCATTTGATCATCTCAATAGATGCATAAAAACCCTTTGATGAGATTCAACATCATTTCAGGATAAACGCTCTAAAGAACTAGGAATAGAAAGAATGTACCTCAACATTATAAAGGCTATATATGACAAACCTATAGCCAACATCATACTTAACAGGGAAAAACTGAAACCATTTCCCCTAAAGTCAGGAATGAGAAAAGGGTGCCCACTCTACCCACTCCTGTTCAACATAGACCTGAAATTCCTAGCCAGAGCAATAAGGCAAGAATAAGAAATAAAAGGAACACAAATAGGTAAAGAAATAATCAAACTATCCCTATTCACAGACGATATGCTCTTATACCTTAAAGACCCCAAAATACTTCACCCAACACCTAGACACTATAAACAGCTTCAGCAATGTAGTAGGATACAAAATCAGCTTACAAAAATCAGTAGCCTTTCTATACACCAACAATGAACAAATTGAGAAAGAATATAGGAAAATAATTCCATTTACATCTGCTTCAAAAAAAAATCAAATAACTAGGAATAAACTTAACAAAGGATGGATATGACTTCTACAAGGAAAAGTATAAGCCAGTGAAGAAAGAGACTGAAGATGGAAAGCTCTCCCATGCTCATGGATTGGCAGAATCAACATAGTAAAAGTGACTATAATGCGAAAAGTAATCTACATGTTCAATGCATTTTCCATCAAAATCCCAATGACATTCATCACAGAGATTGAAAAATCTACCCTAAAGTTCATTTGGAAACACTAAAGACTGCAAGCAGCCAAGACAATACTGAGCAAAAAGAGCAACACTGGAGGTATCACAATACCTGACTTCGACCTATACTAAAGAGCCATAGCAATAAAAACAACATGTTACTGGCACAAAAACAGATAGGAATACCCAGTGGAACAGAATAGAGGGCCCGGATATGAATCCAGGCAGTTCTGTCCACCTTATTTTTGACAAAAGCACCAAAAACACACAATGGAGAAAAGACAGCCTCTTCAACAAATGTTGCTAGGAAAAGTGGTTACCTGTCTGTAGAAAACTAAAACTAGATCCATGCCTGTCACCCTGAACTAGTATCAACTCAAAGTGGATTAAGGACCTTAACATCAGACCCAAAAACTTGAGGTTAGTATAGGAAAGAGCAAGGAACACACTGAAAGCAATAGGTATAGGCAAGGACTTACTCAGTAAGTCCTTTCCTAGCAAGGATGCCAGGAAAAAGGAACCCTCATACACTGATGGTGGGAATGTAAATTAGTACATCCACTATGGAAAACAATATGGAGGCTCCTTAAAAAACTAAAAATAAATCTCCCACAGGATCCAGCAATACTACTCCTAGGGATAGACCTGAAGGAGTGCGACTCAGGTTACTCCAAAGGCACCTGCATATCCATGTTTATTGCAGCATTATTCACAATAGCCAAGCTATGGAAACAGCCAGGATGCCCCACCACTGACAAATGGATTAAGAAAATGTGGTATTTACGCACAATAGAATTTTAGTCAGCCTCAAAGAAGAATGAAATTTTGTCATTCACAGGTAAATGGATGGAACTAGAGAACATCATCTTAAGACAAGTTAGTCAGGCTCAGGTGGCCAAAAATCCCATGTTCTCCATCATATGCAGATTATAGACCTAAAACAAATGCAGTAATATTATTGGACATGGGTCACACACTAAGGGGAGAACATGCATGGGAGGAATAAGACAAAGGAAGAAAACCAACAACTTGAATGTGGTTCGTATGCTCACTGTATAGAAGCAAAAGTACTAATCTTAAACTGGCAGAGGCCACTATGGGAAAGGAACTAAGAAGTAGTAAAGGGGTCTGGTAGAGATGAACCAATGTGAGTTGTAACACACATATGCATGGTAACAATACTAGGACTCTCTCTGTATAGCTATCTTTATCTCAAATTAGAAAAATGCTGTGCTTTTCTTACTATCTCTTATGTTTTCAACAAAATCAAAGAACAGGAGGGCGGAACAGGTTCTGCTGGGAAGTGGGGGGAGGGGTGTGGGGAGGTGCCCCAAAGAATGTATATACATGTAAGTAAATGTAAAAACGAAAAAATAAAATGAAATAAACTTGCTGCTTCTGATATGCCTAGAAACTCAGAATCATGGTTCATGGAAACTTCATTATCTATGACTAAACTTGACCTAGCAACATGACCTAGTGGATAAGAGAATGAACTCAGCCTCAGACTACCTGGTGCTGTGACAGGATCTTGGACAAGTGAACTTAAATGCCTTGGATCTCAGTTTTCTTATCTTTAAAATGGGAATAATAAAAGGGTTATTGAGAGGAATATATTAGATTATGGTAAACATAAAATGATTAAAGCAGCACCTGGTCCTTAGTTTAAAAAAAAAAACATTAAAACGTCTGCATCTATTACATTCTGGAGTTGTGTCTTCTCAGGAAAACTGTTCAAATGCATTATGGTCAATGTGCTCTATTAGTCTCTCTTTCCTACTTTCCTTGTGGTTGAGTGAGGACATGCTTTGATCTGCCAATGAACTAGTCAAATGAATCAGAATATAGGTATTGGCAGCGTGAGATTCTCCAGAGTTCTCTCTTCTGGAAAGGCAAAGAAGAACATTTGATATGGTGGAGACTGGAGGACAGTGATTAAAGAAAGCGTGGATCCTCTGCTGCCTGTGATGGATGTGCTATAAATGAGCAAGAGATGTATCTTTGTTGTTTTAAGCTACTGGCATTTGGGCAAATATATGTTCCTACAGGATAATCTGTTCTATCCTTACTTTAAAAATGTAAGGCAGTATCTAGACATTTTAATTAGGTAATATTTTCTTCTCAAGTAAATGACATCCTCAGGAATACCTAGAGTGGAATAATAGTAGTAAAGAATAGGTTGAAGAATGCCGATAATGCCACAATGTCTGCTTTGCCCCAGTCTTTCCTTTGGTATCTGAAATTTCATCCTTGGGAATTACTCAAAGTTACCTTTTAAATAAGGCATAAACTCTGGGAAAAGTAAGACATTAATTAACAAGTCTGTACACGTTCAAGGGAATTACTTATGCAATCCCTTTCCAGGAAGAATCAGGCAGCATAAGAGTTATGTTGGGAGATAAACTTGGAAGGGGTTTTGATACATAACTCAAAGAAAATTTATATGTGAGGGATCATGAAGGCTGTTTAATTATGGAATTATGGGAATAGCTATCAGATATCTAATATTTATTGCTACACTATATTGAAACAGAATTAGACAACTAGTGGGAATTCTTTAAGTAATGCCTTCATGACCTGCTCAAGGTCACTGAGTTATTGCAAATCCCATGTGTTTATTGGGCTTTTAACCACCACTCCCTGCTGTTTACTTGGAAATTTCTAAAGCAAAAGTCCAAGAATCATCAGAGAAAGACATGACAGAGCAGACACACAGAAAGGAGTGAAGACCAAAAGGGTAGAAAGAGAATCCCTTCCAGGGTTCTAATCTCATTTCCATTAATGGGCTACATCAGAGGCCCCTGTATCCTTTGTTTTGTTTAAGTGGGCTTAGGTCTACCATTAAAAGTGGCTTAACATACTGGGCTTTATTCCTGGCTTTGCCACTTATTAGCTGTTCGAATTTGAGCAATTTACTTAACATCTTTGAATCTTAGATTTCTTCTTTGTAAAATTAAAATAATAGGAATTATTCTAAGAATTAATTACAGTGACCAGCATATAATATGCACTGAATATATATATAGCCTCATCTTAATTTTCATCATCTCACTTTCAACTCTAATGGGGATTTGTTGGCAGAACACTCCAAAAGCACTGGCTGTATCTCTGAAGGTGTCTGAGAATCAATCACACAAATTTTTCCAAGTTAAGAATCCTAGATCTTTATGATTTTATAATTCTGTTTGAAATACCAATGTAACATACCAGATTCTCACCTAAAGATCTTCCATTGAACCGCATAATCTCCTCTGAGAATTGAAGACTAGACTTGAATTGGGCCCAGGTAAGAAGGGTACCTTAGCATTTTTTCCATGAGTCTAGACACTTGGATTGTTTTCTTCTCTACATAAACCCTATTAATGCCTACTTAGATTGCGACTGCTTCCTATCTTGTATCTTGCACACCCAACAGATGTCTTAGTTCCTATGTCTCTGTGATTTCCAGTTGAAAGATGCAGTGAAATGAATGTTTTTTTCAATTCTTTTTGTTTTTTTAATACTAAGACCTATTTCCAGTCAGGGCCACTTTCTCAGTGTCCAGTCTTCCTTGACAAACACAGATGACCCATGCATTCTCTAGCTTTCGGTCTCTAAATTAGGACAGGTTCTGACTGTAGTTAGTGGAAAGTTTCACCTTAGTTGAAACAAGAGAATTAAAAGTCATCAGTTTTCCATTATGAGCAATCACCCTACTTAAACCCTCCCTTGTCTATACATCTATTGTCCTTGTAAGCAACTCGAGGACAGCAACTATATCATATTAATCTTTATATCACAGAGTTTAGCACAGTACTTGATATACCAGTTGGAACTCAGGAATGTTTGCTAACCCAAATTAAGCTTTAGAGTGCAAAATGTGATCAGATCAGATGTTCTCATTGTGAAAGTTGCTAATCCATGTGACTTCAGCAGTTAAATTAGCTTCAGCCAAAAGGGTACTATTTAGCATAATAAACTAAATCTGACAGGCATTCCCAATGCAAGCACCAATTTAGACAGATTTATTTAGGAAAAAATAAGTGACAGCTGCCAAAGGGTACATATGCCACCTGTGCTACTCTAACATTCCAGTATCTGATTTTTTCTTTGGCTTGTAGTCATAAAAGTATGAAAGAGCAGAGTTATAAAGAGAGATTATATACTCAACACTTCATTTTAAGTGTAACAAACTGAGGCCCAGGCATCAAGCACCAGGTTATATAACATAGGAGGTAAGACTCCATTTTCTGGTCTTTCCATAATACCAAATAGTTTAAAGAACATATGCTAATAGGTGATCACTGAAACATTATTTTGCACACATCATAACATGATTCAGCCTGGGGTTAAATATCTGTATCCTCTCTGTACTGATAGCCATTTCTAATAGTTAAAAAACATCCACTTCCTAACCAGATATGGTGGCATGCCTGTAGTATCAGCTACTCAGGAGGATGAGACAGGATCACCTGAGCCCACAAGTTTGAGATCAGCCTGGGTAACATAGTAAGATCCTGTCTCAAAAATAAGAAAACCAAAACAAAACTTCTTAAAAGAACATTTAGGTTTCTTTGTGTTGGGAAGGGTCAGAACAAAGGGATCATCATCAACTGATGGTTGCTTGAATGCTTTAGGTATCCCACTATGCACCTGTACTGAACAGATGCAGAATGTATATCAAATTCTAAACTATTAAACTTAGAATACAGTAGGTAGCTTCTATTAGAGGAACACATTCTAACAAACCAAGGATCAGACTCCAAGGTCAAGAGATCAGGATTCTGAATATCATGAGATAGCTTCAGGTTAAAATGATTTCCAAAAGAAAGAGAAAGTGATCTTTCATGGGCACATGAATGGGTCAGTGAGTATCTTAGCACTGATTCATTCTTGGAGTATTTAGGAGCATTTACTGTGCTGGCACTAAGGATACAACTGTGCAAATAGACAAAGTCACTTATCTATCAGCTTTATTACAAAGCTATTGTCTCACTGAGAGCTCTAATATAAAGGGATCTACAGGAATTGTCAGGTGAGCAATTCTGGATGAAGTCATTGCTGTTTGAACATTTCCTCCAAAATTCACATATTAGAAACTTAATTCCCAATAGTGTTAAGAAGTGGTGTCTTTTGTGAAGTGTCATAAGGACTCTACTCTTATGAATGAATTCATGTTTTTATACAAAAGCTTGTTAAAGGGAGTTTGATGTCTTTTCACTCCTCTCGCCATATGGAGGACTCAACATTCCTCCCCTCAAGAAGAAAAGCAACAGGGTGCCATCTTGAAAATGGACACTGACCTACTGGTGCCTTGATCTTGGACTCACAGCCCCCAAAACTGCAATAAATAAATGCCTGTTCTTTATAAATCATTCAATCTGTGGTATTTTGTTATGGTAGCACAAACAAGCTAAAAATGGTACGTGCAAAGACTTTCTGATCCTGAAACAGTATTCTGTAAAGAGAAATGCATGTGTTTCCCCACTGATAACTGTTAGTGACTGGGAATGGTGTGAGATGAGAGATAACACTTCAGGGAAGGCTGTCTTTGCTATGCCAACAAACCTAGATTATTCAGCTAGTCAGGTTCTTAGATTTTAGTGTGAAATCGGAATCTTATTAAACATGCAAACTTGCATACACTATCCCCAGAGAATCTGATTTAATAGGTTGGAATGGTGCCCCTTGGATTTGCCTTTTTAATAAGCACATCAGAAATCTCACACAGGCGGTGAGAAACTCTGCTGCAAATGAAGGAAGATTGTCTCAAGGGTAGCTGTACATTTCAGAAAGATCAGCAGTCTTGAGTTCAGATCCATAGGCTCTGACCACATCCAACTTCCTCTCTACTATTGCCTACCACCTATCCTTTAATATAAGCATATAATTTCATTCAAATATCCAACACTCAAGCAAGTAATGGCAGCAGAAGCAGCAGCAACAAAGGAATTAGATGAATCCTTTTCAGTGATTAAGAAGTAGTAATCTGTCTTTAGTATACAGTTTAGTGAGGAATTAAAACATAATTGAAGAATTCCATTTGAAAATACTACCAAGCCTTTTTATTGAATTGGAAAACCTTTCCAGTCAAAAGAATCATTCCTACTACTTTTGGTAAATACTGGCTAAAAGGAAAAAAATAATGCAGTGAAATATATTAGTTTCTGTGCCTCAACATACTATCAAGGTAGAAACAAAGCAAGTACTAGAAAGAGTCAATAAAACTATTAGAAATTCTGGTCACTTCTATAAAACCTTGGTGAGTTTTTCCCCTTCAGGCTATCATGATTACTATCCAGACCAATGAACTGTGTTCCTAAGCATTAGAAAATCAGTAGCTTACTTTAGCATAGTGTGTTGTGGGATTGATTGGGTTACAATATTTTTAAAGAATGTGAGGTTCCAAATCACTATTTCAATATTGTTTAAAAATTAATTAGAACTTTTCAGAATTGGTCTAGAATGTCAGGGTTTAATTAACTTACTCATGTAGTAGGCTCTTAATGTGACCCTCCTTGCAGAAAGCCTGGGGATTTTTCAGCATTTAATAGTCCAGTGGGGAGGAGAAGGAGTGGATTTTTGTTTTTTACTTAATACACTTGTTGTATTTTTTTCACTTTAATAGATCTTTGTGTTGCAGGTAAAGCATTATTAATTCATGTCCAATGAGAAATATACAAGATTTTTGATGATGCAGCAAAAACCAAGCAATAAAAACTGCCATCTGAAGAGAAGGGGAGGAATAGGTCAGTCCTTCAGATGAAAACATGTAATTCAAGTAAATGTCTAAAGTGTAGCTTGTTTATTTCCTAATAGAAAGGAATGTCTCTGTTTCAATTTCATTCCTTTGTGTGCAGAGGAAATTGTTACACAATGTAGAATTTTTAGAGCATTCTTCACTTCATTTTATTTTTGCCTGTGTGTAGACAGTTCCCGCTTAGGATATGTGATTGTCAAGCCAGTTCATGTCAATAAGGAAAACAGGATTGCTTCTCAACCCCTCCTCCCTCATTTTTCTGAGCAATTTGCATTAAATCAAGGTTAAGTTTTCTTGTCAACTCTGATCTCTTCTCAATTGCTCTAAACCTTCTACAAAATTCATTTCCCATGCTGCCTGATGAAACTTCATAAAATAAATCTTTATTAAACAACGCCTTCACAGCCAAAACAGTTTTGATACAAATTGAACTTAAGTGAGAATATTCTTCACAATAAACCCAGCTTCTTTGACCCCTCAAAGAAACCATCTCAACTCACACCTACAAACATCTTCTGTACCTCACATGGGAGCGTAGTCATCTCTGCAAGTCAAAGTCAACAAAGCAAAGCTCTCTTCTAGGCTCTTCTGCAAGAAGAATACATGCTGCAAACGTGGATTTTTATGATTGAAAGCACAGATCCTTAAACTCTTAAAAATATTTAATATACTATTGAATCATCACACACTCAGAGGGTGACACTGCTATTATTTCACATTATCATCAATTGACTCAAATAGGAGGAATTCCCAGAAAATGACATTATGATCTACATAGCAAGTACATTACTGCTTGACAGCACTTTTTCTGTGTGATTGCACTACTGGAAATTATACTCAGCTCCATTTTGGGATCTTATCTTAAGTGGCTGGGTGGGTCTTAGCCCCACACTCCCAAAATATCCTGCAAATGGTGTCTAGAGAGCTCTGCTCACCTGAAAAAATGTGAGACTCTACCCCAAAGAAAATTACCATTATCATGTCACTTCACAAACATTGCAAACAATAACAAGCCATAAGGAAAGTCAGTTGTTTGTATAAATTAAACCCAAAAGCTGGGACACATAGTCTCATATTAAACCCACCTTTTCCCCCTCCCACCTCAACACCCTTCTCTAATTCAAAGTAAGCCCTCTTCACCTATGCTTACCAGTTCGTCCCTTCCTACCTAAGAGAAACTTGGCTCTGTTGTTTCTTTTTCATTTCTTAGCTTGGTCTTTCCCTCCCACTACTCTTTTCCCTCTGCTGGAGACTCACCATCCCATCAATAAATAATCTTTCTTTGACCCTGATTTCCCCCTTTCTATAACTATTCCATTTCTGTCCTGCTCCTCACTTCACAAATGAGAGGCAAATATTCAATAAATATTTATGATTAAATGGGTGAAAAAAAAATCCCTATTTCCTTATCGCTCCATCTCACATGCACTGTTCATCCCACTGCAATCTAAGGAAAATGCTGAGCCCTCTTCTTAAAGCTCGTCCCCTGAGGGGACCAGTAATTTTCTAACTTTAAAAGATCCATGGGTTCATTTTACCCTTCATTCTAGTTGACCTCTACACAACATTTGACATTGCTAACCAACCCTCATTATTAATACTCTCTCTCTTCAGTTTTCTTTCACTATCCTAGGTCTCATCTTACTTCCACTGCACATTCTCCCAAAATTCATAATGGCATGTGTTTATCTGTCTGTCTCCCCCATTTTACTCTATGCTATTCCAACAACTCTCAACCATTAACACAATTTCAGATTCCTTTTCTGTCAGCATCTTCCAAATTATTAATTCTAATCTTCCACTTCTACCTCTCATTCTTGCCCTTCTAAATTCTTTGGGTTTTGTATTTTTTTTTTAACCTCTCATCATAGACATCATGCTGGCACCTCAAATTCCAAAACAGAACTCAGGCTGCCCTCCCTCCTTCCTTTCCCTCAGCCTGCCCTTCTTCTGTGTTCCCACCTATGATAAATAGTGGCAGTATCCTTCCTGTTGCACAGTTAGAAACTTGAGAATGACTTTCAAGGAAATTGCCATCTTCCTTACCTGCAACTTCCACGCAGCTCCAAGTCTTGTTGATACTTTCTGACTTGTCTCTTGATTCTGCCCCATATGTTTCATTTCCTTCATTACTGCTGTAATTAAGCTTTTTATAATCTCTCGATCAGACCATTACAAAGCCTATTAACTGATCTCTCTGCCTCAAATCCACTTATTTCAAAGTGATAGACTAAGTTTTCTGAGAGTAGGAATGTCTTCGTCATCTTTATATTCCCCTACACAATATATATATATGTATATATATATATATATATATATATATGTAGAAATTAACTCTCACTACCCGCAATTATCTTCCTAAAACGCAAATACAATCTCATAAGTCCATTACTTCAAATGATTCTTGCTACAAAATAAAGGAAAAACTCTTTGGTGTGACATTCAGAGTCCTCTGTGACCTAGTTCTAACCTATTGTTTGGCCTGATCTCCCATCTCATGCCTCCCAGCTACCTGCCTCTCTAGCCACATACACTATTCTGCTCATTTTTAGGATACATTCTATATTACTTACATCTGTGGTTTAAAATGTCTGTTTTCTACCTCTGCCTACTGAAATCCTACTCAACTTTTAAGGTCAATCTAAAAATCTGCCTCTTCAATAAATTTTTCTTCAGTTCTACCTGTAAGGACAATTTGCTTTCCACTCTGTGCTCCTTAGCACTTTGTACTTCCCTATAGCACACACTGCACTATACCCTGCATTACAGTTGGGAATGGACACATGCCTTTTCTCTACTATACAGAAGCAAGATCTTTAAGACATTTTCAGTCCCTCGCTATGCTTAAATAAGTGCCTCACACTACAAAGCATTTAAATAAAAGTTACTAACATGACTCAGTAATTTTTCTTTCTACAAGCCCATTTTATAAAAATCCAGTTGAAGACTATTAGTACTATCCTCTCTGTTACTGGTACATTTGGCCCAAAATACTTAAATACATTCTGTCTACCCATCCCATAAGGTGCTGTCAGTAGACGTGTTAGAGTTTTAGTTGACTGACATACATATTATGTTTAATATTAACTAATTGATATTCAATATTCAATTAATTGAAATCTTTAATACCTTGTAACTAAAATATGTTTGTAGAATAAATGTATCTGGTTTCAACATGAAAAGAATCTTGTCAAGAAATCTATTTTTTAGATACGAAGACAAGTGGAACAGAATAGAGGACCCAGATATGAATCCATGCAGCTATGCCTACATAACTTTTGACAAAGGTGCCAAAAAATATATGATGGAAAAAAAACAGCCTCTTCAACAAATGTTTCTGGGAAAACTGGATATCTGCCTGCAGAAAACTGAAACTAGATCCATGTTTGTCACCCTGTACAAGTATCAACTCAAAGTGGATTAAGGACCTTAATATCAGACCTGAAACCTTGAAGCTAGTACAGGAAAGAGCAGGGAATACACTGGAAGCAACAGGTATAGGCAATGACTTCCTCAGTAGAACTCAAGGGGCCCAGCAACTAAGAGAAAAGATTGACAAATGGGACTACATGAAATTAAAAAGCTTCTGCACAACCAAAGAAATGGTCTCTAAATGGAAGAGGCCGCCCACAGAATAAGAGAAAATCTTTGCTAGCTAGACATCAGACAAGGGACTGATAACCAGAATATACAAGGAGCTCAAAAAACTAAACTCCCAAAAAGTCAATGACCCAATAAAGGAATGGGCAACTGAACTGAACAGAACTTTTTCAAAGGAAGAAGTACAAATGGCTAAAAACACTTGAAAAAATGCTCAACATCCCTGGCCACAAAGGAAATGCAAATCAAAACCACACTAAGGTTTTACCTTACTCCTGTTAGAATAGCTACTATCAAGAACACCAACAACAACACATGTTGGCAAGGATGCCAGGAAAAAGGAACCCTCATACACTGCTGGTGGGAATGTAAGCTAATACATCCAGTATGGAAAACAATATGGAGGCTCCTTAAAAAACTAAAAATAAATCTCCCACAAGATCCAGCAATACCACTTCTAGGGATATACCAGAAGAAATGTGAGTCAGGTTACTCCAGAAACACCTGCACACCCATGTTTATTGCAGCACTATTCACAATAGCCAAGCTATGGAAACAGCCAAGATGTCCCACCACTAACAAATGGATTAAGAAAATGTGGTATCTATACACAATGGAATTTTATTCAGCCTCAAAGAAGAATGAAATTTTATCATTTTCAGGTAAATGGATGGAACTGGAGAACATCATTTTAGGTAAAGTTAGTCAGGCTCAGAAGGCCAAAAGTTGCACGTTCTCCCTCCTCTGTGTATTATAGACTTAGAACAAATGCAGCAATGTTATGGGACATGGGTCACACTAAAAGGGAGCTGCATATGGGAAGAATAAGACAAGGGAAGGAAACCAACTTGAATGTGGGTGATATGCTCATGGTACAGGAATGAATATAGAAATCTTAAATTTGCTGGGGCCATTATAGGAAGTGGACCAGGGAGGAGTGAAGAGGACTGAGAGAGATGAACCAATTGGGGATGTAATACATATATGCATGGAAACAACACAAAGAAACTTCCTGTGTAACTATCTTTATCTCAAACTAACAAAAACGCCATGTTTCTCTTTTTTATCTTTTATGATTTTTTCTTCTACAAAATCGGAAAACAGGAGGGCAGAAAAGGTTTGGAAGGTGGAGGAGGTTTGGCACCAGTGGACCAGTGAGAGGGGAGAGGTGGTGGGGAAAGGGGTAGGAGGATGAATGCAGTGCAAATAATGTGTACACATGTATGTGAATGCAAAAATGATACCTGTTGAAACTTTTCCAGGAATCAGGCAAGGCAGAATCAAAGAGAGCAGTGGAGGGGGTGAATTCAACTGTTATATTTAATACATTGTAAGAACCTTTGTAAATGCTACAATGTACGCCCACCCAGCACATTTTTTTTTAAATGTACAAAAAAATTTTTTTTAAATCTTTTTTTTTTGAAGCGTTAGTTTTCCACATCAGCATCACTTATGGTCCTTGAAAGAAAAGAAGCTTCCTTTTTTTTTTTTTTAAATTGTGCTGAGTGGTGGTACACTGTAGCATCTACAAAAGTTCTTACAATATAACAAATGTATCATACTGGAATTCACCTCCTCCACTGTTCTCCTTTAACCTTCTCTTCCCCCATTCCTGGAATAGTTTCAACAGGTATCATTTTTCCATTTACATACATGTATACACAGTATTTGCACTATACTCACCCTCTCACATCCTTTCCCCACCCCCCCCCAACTGGTACCAACACCCCCCCCCAGGTAGGACCTGTTCTCTAATTTTGTAAAAGAAAAAAGAGAGGAGAGAAATGACATTTCTGTTTGTTTAAAATAGCTACAAAGACAGTATCCTTGTGAGATTTCCATGTATATATATACATTATAATCCAAATTGGTTCATCTTTATTTTTCTTCTTTCTTCCTTATTTCCCTTTCTTATGTGATTTCCACAGGTTTAAATATTCTATATTCATTCTTGTATAGAGAGTACATCAGCCACATTCACCTTTTTAACTTCCTTCTTTTATCCTTACTGTCTTGTACGTAACCACCCCTTAGAGTGACCACTTTTTCATAATATTATGGTATTTGTTTTAAGTCTATATTCCACATATGAGAAAAAGCATGCAGCTTTGGCTTTTTGATCCTGGCTAATTTCATTTAAGATGATGTTCTCCAGTTCCATACATTTTTCCTGCAAATGACAAAATTTTCATTCTTTGTGACTGAATAAAATTCCATTGTATACAAATACCACATTTTCTTAATCCATTCATCAATAATGGGACATCTTGGCTGTTACCACAGCTTAGCTATTGTGAGTAATGCTGCAATAAACACAGGTGTGCAGGTGTCTTTATTATAACCTGACTTACATTCCTTTGAGTATATCCCTAGGAGTGGTATTGTTGGATCCTTCAGCAGTTCTACATTTAGTTTTTTGAGGAGCTGCCATACTGTTTTCCCTAGTGGTTGTACTAATTTACATTCCCACTAGCAGTGCATAAGGATTCCTTTTCCCCCACAACCTTGCAACATACAATGAAGAAAAGACAGCCTCTTCAACAAATGTTGTTGGGAAAACTGGTATCTGTGTGCAGAAAACTGAAATTAGATCCATGTTTGTCACCCTGTAGTATCAAGTCAAAGTGGATTAAGGACCTTAATATAAGACCTAAAACTTTGAAGCTAGGGCAGGAAAGAGCAGGGAATTCACTGGAAGCAATAGGCATAGGCAATGACTTCCTCAATAGAACTCAAATGGCTCAGCAACTAAGAAAAAGGATTGACAAATGGGACTACATGAAATTAAAAAGTTAATACACAACAAAATAAACTGTCTCTAAATCAAAGAAGAAGCTTCCTTTGCTAAGGTTGTTCATTCCAAGGCCTCTACCATCATCCCTATTCCAGCTTCTGACATACCCAAGGCTTGGGATACCCCAAGGCTGACTTTTCACAGCCTCACTTCTGCCTGTACAACAAAGGGTATTCACTTATCAGTAAAACTAGGGAAAATGCTCTCAAAATTCTACTCCTTCATTTCTGATTATCTTACATCAGCATCTAACTACCATACTTATATTCACCTCAGGGAGTTCCATGTATAAGTAAGGTAGCACATAGCTAAAGATGACTCATTTGCATTTTTAAGATGTCCTACAGAGGTGGTCCTCATATCCCCACCTGGAGTTAGAGTATAGGAACAGTGGAAAATCAGACCTACTTCACTCCTCTATATTAGCTAAAGGTGACTTA
The DNA here is from genome assembly GCF_047511655.1 of Castor canadensis. NCBI lineage: Eukaryota > Metazoa > Chordata > Mammalia > Rodentia > Castoridae > Castor > Castor canadensis. The sequence goes on along the minus strand of NC_133392.1, from coordinate 99,892,315 downwards.
TTCCAGTTGGAGTAAACTTGCAATTTCCTTTTAATGGTTTATAAGAACTCAGGTCTCAAAATCAATAATGTAATAACTGGATTCTAAACTGTGTACTTCATAAAATAAAATAACTGGTAATGTTACTCAGTATTCTTTCAAGAATATCTTAAATGGTAAGTCTTTGTCTTACCTCTCCTCTTCATCAACCACCATCATCATCACCACACATCCACACATGAACGCATGCTTATAAAACCACCACAACCTGATTTGGACCTAACCTCAAAGAATTTCACCTTTTAAACTTAAAGAGATTAATAAGAAATTATAATCACAAATAAGAGGTGCCTTTTAAAATTAAATGCACTAGAACATGCTTTAGGTGACCTATTTATTTGTTTTCTACAAGAAGGAAAAAGTGGATCTCTTACATATGGGTATTTTTTCTGTATCACAATCTTAAAGTAATTTTACAAACATATATGGGGACCACTGGAGTTCACAAAACTATATTTGAGCACAATACTGAATTTTAATAAATTTCTATTTTAATTCCTGACTATACATATTTACTTATGGTAAAATAATAAACTGGTTTTTAAGATGTACACTTATGTACCTTTACCATAAAAGTCACCAATTTTTTTTGTGTAAAAACCTCATAGTTTAGTTAGTTCAAAAGTAATGACAGCTAATATTAAAAATAGCATGATGAATTTAAGTGATAGAGTAAATGTGGTTGCCTTCTGTCTTATACATGAGCTATTTTAGGTTTCACAGCTTCTAAATATTTCACTATTATAAAATTCTTTTTATATTTCTGATTACTTAGTTTTATTCCTTTCCAATCATCTGGGTCTCCAGTTTTTACCCAAGCCAAATCAAATAATCCACAAGCTGCCAGCCTGCTCCTAAAGCTTTTTATTATAGTGTGTATTTGAATTTGACATTGGTCCATAAGAAATCCTATCTTTTCTTCTTTTAAACCTGTATTAGGAAACAGAGTTATGTGTATAAGAGAGATTGAATCATTTAGATACTCTTCCATTTGTATCTTTTGATCCTGGTAAATCCCAAACATATACTAGATATACAAGACCATTAACTTGAGAACTGAAATGATTCTTTTAGAAATCAATCAGGTCTGGAGGCTGATTTAACTTAATTTGTACTTATGAATAAAAAACCCAATATAGCACATTTAAACAAAATTGATAAGTAGCACAGGAATTCTAAGATACACAAATATTTGCAGCTCCTTCACCTTTTGTACAATGAGCCGACATAATCTAATCTAGTATCTGCCTCCATCCTGACTTGAAGGATTTACATCCTGACTTGAAGAAACAAAACTTTACCCTGAATTCTGACGACTTAGTCTTTAGTATTTATTAAAGAGCTTCTTTTTATGGGAACTGTAGGATTTCATGGAGTGTCAATTCAGTCACTATTAATGAAGTAACAGGGTTCAAAGTGCAGAAAAGCCTGTAGGGTATCAAGGCACTGACAAAGCAAGGTAACAGGAAGCACACCAGAACAGTTAGCATAACCTCCAACACCAGCTGGTGCTAATGAGTATGCAACAGCTTTGCAAATTTCTGAGAAATTTACCAGAACCAGTGAGGAAGCATGATTTTTCCCTCACTCTTCTATTTTATTTTTTAAATTAATTTTAGCAGTATTGGGGGCTTGAATTCAGGTCCTTGCATTTGCCATTTGAGAGATGTCCCCAGCCCTTTTGTGCTTTCATTTATTTTTCGGGTAAGGTCTCACACTTTTGCTTGGGGCAAGTCTTGGACCATGATCTTCCTACCTCCACCTCCTGCCTAGCTGGGATCACAGTTAGGAACAACCACACCCTCCCCTCATCCTTCTATGTCTGAGGAAAGATTGTCAAAAGGGTAGCACTCCCCTGTTAGGAGATTGTTTTAGCTACGGGGAGAGATAAATTGTGTTTGCATGTGGTAGGTTTTCAAAAAAGCATAATTTTAAAATTTGCTGTTATATTGTATTTTCTCTTTGGATTCTTGAGCCATGTTTGTGACGGTAACTCTGAGTAGGAATTGCTCTCTGAGTGGAACACCATTGAATATCTAGTTAGCCATCTCCTTGTTCATGCTAATGAAAAATGCAGCTCAGGAAATCAAGCAATTTAAATTCTAGCTATTCAATAGATTATGTTTAAGAAAATGTTCCAGTAGTCACTCTACAAAGTAGAAAGAAATCATGCTAACAGAATAAGAGACATGAAGACTGATCACTGGATTCAAAAATCCAGAAGTTACTGATGACCTTGACAAGCACAGGCTTATGAAATGAAAGGAAGGGGAAGAAAACCTGATTAAAGTGGCTTTCAGACAGAATGATGGGTTCCACAGAATGGTACCCAGATTTTCTGAAAGAGCCCTTCTGTTACAAACCAAGTAGACCATGAATAAAACATACTGTTTAAAGAGCTGCTGGGTTTGCAAGAACTAAGAAAAACATCCAAGCATCTCTACCACAGATACCAAAAAACAAACAAAAACCCTCCAAAGTTGGAAGTGGGGAATATTGAAGGCAAGCAATACATCCTCATAACTAAGACTAAGCCTTGTTTCAATTGCAAGGCAGGGCAGCCAAACCTCAAGTGGTCAAGTTAATCAACATACCTGAAGGTGTCTAAAATGGTTTGATTGAATCCCCAGTCTCTGAGAAGAAGAAAATGCCAATACTTTCGGGAGAAAAGCACCCCCAATATAAGCCCACACCACTCCCACAGTATAAGGTCAAGTAAATATGAATCAACACTTTTAAAAAACACCAAACACTCCATGAACAAGAAACAAAACAACAAACAGTAAATTTAGATCTCTTCAAAGATTTTAGATACTAAAGTCAACAGTTTTAAAGAGTACAAAATCACAATGTATCACCATGTACAACTGCTATATGCTAACAATAAATGCTGAGAAGTAGGGACTAAAGGGAGGCATTTGGGTGATAGGAGCACAGCCCTGATGAATGGATTAATGCTTTTATCATGAAGTGGGCTAGTTATTTCAAGAGTAAGTTCCTTGTAAAAGAACAAGTTCAGACCCTTTTTCTCTCTCTAGACCTTTGCTTTGTCATTCCACCACAGGATGGCACAGCAAAAAAAGTCCTTGTCAGATGTTGGTCCTTCAATCTTGGGATTTCCTGGCCTCCAGAACTATGAGCCAATAAATTTCTACTCACTATAAATTACCCAGTTTATGATATTCTGTTATAAAAGCACAAAATGGCCTAAGACACACTAAGAGGCCATAAAAATGGTAAGCAGTACAGGAGACTCATCTCACCAACAAAAATAAGCATATGCTTAGGATGAAAGGCTGGAAGAAGATTTAACAAGCCAATGGCCCCTGAAAAGAAGCAGGAGTAGCAATACTTATCTCTGACAAAGTAGACTTCAAACCTACATTGATCAAACAAGATAAAGAAGGACATTCCATACTAATAAAACGGGAAATAGACCAAAAGGAAATAATAATCATCAATCTGTATGCACCCAATGTCAACGCACCCAATTTCATCAAACATACCCTGAAAGACCTAAAAGCATATATAAACGCCAACACAGTGGTTGTGGGAGACTTTAACACTCCATTATCATCAATAGATAGGTCATCCAAACAAAAACTCAATAAAGAAATCCAAGATCTAAAATATGCAATAGATCAAGTGGACCTAGTAGATGTCTACAGAACATTTCATCCAACCTCTACACAATATACATTCTTCTCAGCAGCCCATGGAACCTTCTCCAAAATAGATCATATCCTAGGGCACAAAGCAAGCCTCAGCAAATATAAGAAAATAGAAATAATACCGTGCATACTATCTGACCACAATGCAGTAAAAGTAGAACTCAACAACAAAAGTAAAGACAAAAAACATGCAAACAGCTGGAAACTAAATAACTCAGTACTTAATGAAGAGTGGATCATCGATGCAATAAAAGAGGAAATTAAAAAGTTCCTGGAAGTCAATGAAAATGAAAACACAACCTACCGGAACCTATGGGACACAGCTAAGGCAGTCTTGAGAGGAAAGTTTATAGCCATGAGTGCATATATTAAAAAGATTGAAAGATCCCAAATCAATGACCTAATGATGCATCTCAAACTCCTAGAAAAACAAGAACAAGCAAATCTCAAAACAAATAGAAGGAGAGAAATAATAAAAATAAGAGCTGAAATCAACGAAATAGAAACCAAAAAAACCATACAAAGAATTAATGAAACAAAAAGTTGGTTCTTTGAAAAAATAAACAAGATCAATAGACCCCTGGCAAACCTGACTAAAATGAGGAGAGAAAAAACCCAAATTAGTATAATTAGGAATGCAAAAGGGGAGATAACAACAAACACCATGGAAGTCCAGGAAATCATCAGAGACTACTTTGAGAAACTATATTCAAATAAATTTGAAAATCTTAAAGAAATGGACAGATTTCTAGATACATATGATCATCCAAAACTGAACCAAGAGGAAATCAATCACCTGAATAGACCTATAACACAAAATGAAATTGAAGCAGCAATCAAGAGTCTCCCCAAAAAGAAAAGTCCAGGACCTGATGGATTCTCTGCTGAATTCTATCAGACCTTTAAAGAAGAACTGATACCAACCCTCCTTAAACTGTTCCACGAAATAGAAAGGGAAGGAAAACTGCCAAACACATTTTATGAAGCCAGTATTACACTTATCCCAAAACCAGGCAAAGACACCTCCAAAAAGGAGAACTATAGGCCAATCTCCTTAATGAACATTGATGCAAAAATCCTCAACAAAATAATGGCAAACCGAATTCAGCAACACATCAAAAAGATTATTCACCACGACCAGGTAGGCTTCATCCCAGGGATGCAGGGGTGGTTCAACATACGAAAATCAATAAACGTAATAAACCACATTAACAGAAGCAAAGACAAAAACCACTTGATCATCTCAATAGATGCAGAAAAAGCCTTTGATAAGATCCAACATCATTTCATGATAAAAGCTCTAAGAAAACTAGGAATAGAAGGAAAGCTCCTCAACATTATAAAAGCTATATATGACAAACCTACAGCCAGCAGTATACTTAACGGAGAAAAATTAAAACCATTCCCTCTAAAATCAGGAACCAGACAAGGATGCCCACTATCTCCACTCCTATTCAACATAGTACTGGAATTCCTAGCCAGAGCAATTAGGCAAAAAGAATAGGTTTCTTTACCTATTTGTAAAGAAACTGTCAAAATATCCCTATTTGTAGACGACATGATCCTATACCTTAAATACCCAAAAAACTCTACTCAGAAGCTTCTAGACATCATCAATAGCTATAGCAAGGTAGCAGGATATAAAATCAACATAGAAAAATCATTAGCATTTCTATACACTAATAATGAACAAACTGAAAAAGAATATATGAAAACAATTCCATTTACAATAGCCTCAAACAAAATCGAATACCTAGGTGTAAACCTAACAAAAGATGTGAAAGACCTCTACAAGGAAAACTATACACTTCTGAAGAAAGAGATTGAGGAAGACTATAGAAAGTGGAGAGATCTCCCATGCTCATGGATTGGTAGAATCAACATAGTAAAAATGTCGATACTCCCAAAAGTAATCTACATGTTTAATGCAATTCCCATCAAAATTCCAATGACATTCATTAAAGAGATTGAAAAATCTACTGTGAAATTTATATGGAAATACAAGAGGCCACGAATAGCCAAGGCAATACTCAGTCAAAAGAACTATGCAGGAGGTATCACAATACCTGACTTCAAACTATATTACAAAGCAATAACAATAAAAACAGCATGGTACTGGCACAAAAACAGACATGAAGACCAGTGGAACAGAATAGAGGACCCAGATATGAAGCCACACAACTGTAACCAACTTATCTTTGACAAAGGAGCTAAAAATATACGATGGAGAAATAGCAGCCTCTTCAACAAAAACTGCTGGGAAAACTGGTTAGCAGTCTGCAAAAAACTGAAACTAGATCCATGTATATCACCCTATACCAAGATTAACTCAAAATGGATCAAGGATCTTAATATCAGACCCCAAACTCTTAAGTTGATACAGGAAAGAGTATGAAATACTCTGGAGTTAGTAGGTATAGGTAAGAACTTTCTCAATGAAACCCCAGCAGCACAGCAACTAAGAGATAGCATAGATAAATGGGACCTCATAAAGCTAAAAAGCTTCTGTTCATCAAAAGAAATGGTCTCTAAACTGAAGAGAACACCCACAGAGTGGGAGAAAATATTTGCCAACTATACATCAGACAAAGGACTGATAACCAGAATATACAGGGAACTTAAAAAACTAAATTCTCCCAAAACTAATGAACCAATAAAGAAATGGGCACGTGAACTAAACAGAACTTTCTCAAAAGAAGAAATTCAAATGGCCAGAAAACACATGAAAAAATGCTCACCATCTCTAGCAATAAAGGAAATGCAAATTAAAACCACGCTAAGATTCCACCTCACCCCTGTTAGAATAGCCATCATCAGCAACACCACCAACAACAGGTGATGGCGAGGATGCGGGGAAAAAGGAACCCTCTTACACTGTTGGTGGGAATGTAGACTAGTACAATCACTCTGGAAAAAAATTTGGAGGCTACTTAAAAAGCTGGACATTGATCTACCATTTGATCCAGCAATACCACTCTTGGGGATATACCCAAAAGACTGTTACTCCAGAGGCACCTGCACATCCATGTTTATTGCGGCACTATTCACAATAGCCAAGTTATGGAAACAGCCAAGATGCCCCAGCACTGGCGAATGGATTAAGAAAATGTGGTATCTATACACAATGGAATTTTATGCAGCCATGAAGAAGAACGAAATGGTATCATTCGCTGGTAAATGGATGGAATTGGAGAACATCATTCTGAGTGAGGTTAGCCTGGCTCAAAAAACCAAAAATCGTATGTTCTCCCTCATATGTGGACATTAGATCAAGGGCAAACACAACATGGGGATTGGACTATGAGCACATGCTAAAAGCGAGAGCACACAAGGGAGGGGTGAGGATAGGTAAGACACCTAAAAAACTAGCTAGCATTTGTTGCCCTTAACGCAGAGAAACTAAAGCAGATACCTTAAAGCAACTGAGGCCAATAGGAAAAGGGGAACAGGTACTAGAGAAAAGGTTAGATCAAAAAGAATTAGCCTAGAAGGTAACACTCACACACAGGAAATCAATGTGAGTCAATGCCCTGTATAGCTATCCTTATCTCAACCAGCAAAAACCCTTGTTCCTTCCTATTATTGCTTATACTCTCTCTACAACAAAATTAGAAATAAGGGCAAAATAGTTTCTGCTGGGTATTGCGGGGGGGGAGAGGGAGGGGGCGGAGTGGGTGGTAAGGGAAGGGGTGGGGGCAGTGGGGAGAAATGAACCAATCCTTGTATGCACATATGAATAATAAAAGAAAAATGAAAAAAAAAAAAAAAACCACGGATACTAATACCACTGAAGTGAAAACCATGAAAGTACAGACAAGGAAACAATCTTTATCACTTTAGAAAAAAAGCAAAAGCTTCTGAACAGAGAAATGGAAATATACTCAAAAAGTACTGAAAAAATAATAATCAACATGTAATTATGTATCTTTTATCCATTTATATTTATAAACTACTATGCTTCAAGAACAGAAAAAAATCACCATCTCCACAGCAGTTACATATTTGTAGCAGAGACAAATAATAATTTAAGTATTTCAGATGCTCTGGGATGCAAACAAAACAGAAAAGGAGATGACTGTACCAACAGAAGGGAGAGTTTGTAATTTTCAATAATATGTTCCAAGATAGTCTCATTGACAGGTGATACTTGGACAAAAACTTCTGTTGAAGTTAGAGAGAAGCTAAAGGGTGGTTATGAAAAATACTACAAGGAAAGCCAACAGGTTTAAAGGCCATGTGACAGTCCAGAGCATGGCTGAGCAAGATAACCAAAGTGGCTACAGCAAGGGGAGTGATAGGGCCAGCAGGAAGAAGCAAGATTGGAGAGAAAGCAAAGCTCTAGGAAGGCATGCCAGGTGGGTGGTACCACCCAGGTGACTATAGATTTGAGCTTTTACTCTAAGTGAAATGGAAAGCTATTAGAGGATGTTGGGCAGACAGAGCAAGCTCACAACCAGATCTACATTTTTAAAGGATGACATGAATGACAATAGTTTATAAGAAGGATGGGCAGAATCCAGAAAACCAACTAAGATGCAGCTATAAAATCTGGGTAGCAGTGAGCATGGTGTTAGGGTGTTAGATGTATGGTAGTAATGATACCAATGGTCAGAAGTATTCACATATGAAGTAGAGTCAAAGGATTTTGTGGGATTTTGTAGTGGTATATAAAAGAAAGTACTTTTACATGGATTGCTAGATGTACAAAATCAACTTTCACTCTAAAGAGAAAACCTCTTCAGAAAAGAGCAGGCTTAAAATCTTAGAATGGCCATATTCAAGGGTAATAACAACAACAAATGCTAGTGATGATGCACTGGAAACAGAAACCCTTATACACTATTGGTGAGAATGCAAATTAGTACAACCATTACGGGAAGCCGTATGGCGATTCCTTAAAAAAATAAAGCCAGAACTGCCATATGATCTAGTGTTACCGCTCCTGGGCACCTACTCAAAGAAACATTAAGTCAAGATACAATAGAGACACCTGTACACCAATGGTGATCACAGCACAGTTCACAATAGCCAAGTTATGGAAACAACCCAAATGCCCTACAACTGATGAATGAATTAAGAAAATATGATGTATATATATACAATGGAGTTTTACTCAGACATAAGGAAAAATGACATGTGGTTTGAGGGTAAATGGATGCAATTGAAGGACATCATGTTAAGTGAAGGAAGTCAAGCTCAGAAAGACAAAGGCTCATGTTTTCTCTCATACGTGGAAGATGGATCCAAAAGATAAACATATACACACAAGAAAATGATCATATACAAACTCATATGTAGAACATGTTTGTAATGCTGGAAATACTCTATGGAACTCAGAGAAAGAGGGAAGAGAAAGGAGAATAATAGAGCACCAACACTATCATAAAACATAACATCTGTGAAGGTAGAGGATATAAGGATATGTATTGAAAGCTATTGAAAAATGGGAGATAGGAGGTAAAAAAGCTATAAGGGAGAGCAATGGAAAGGGTTGAAAGGACCAAAGTAAAGCAGACTCACAGCAGGGACACATTGAGAAACCCTTTGAACATCAATTTAAATATTAATAACAAAAAATATATTAATAATAAAAGACAGAACTATAAAATAGATACAGTGTGTAGTCAGAACAAAGAAACCTCTTGCAATTGATATAAGTGGGGAGGGGAGGGGTAGAGGGGGAGAGACAGTAGTGATATAACCAATGTAAAATATAAATCTACTTGGAACTATCACAATGAATTCCCTCTGTACAATGAATATATCATAATTTAAAAAAATAAATAGATAAAAAGAAAGAAAAGAGCAGGTTTGAAAGGAAGATCAGGCCATGTTAAGTTTGACATGTACATTATTTCCTTACTTACATGGAAATGCCAGAATGGATCCAGAAGCTGCAGACCATTTGTGAGAGCTCAATTGAAGACAAATTTGGAAGTCATCAGTAAACAGACTGTACAAGAAGTCATGAAACTGGGTAAGATTCCAAGAACTGAGCCCTGGGGCATACCAACTTCGACAGGTTAGGAAAACATTATCAGATTAGGAATATTACAAAGTAAGGGAAATCAGGAAGGACTAGCACTGGAGCCTGGAGAGAAGCCATGAGGAAAATCAGGAGAATATGATTTTCTGGACACAAGTAATGAAATTGTTTTAAGGAAAACTATCTTTCAAAGATAAGGGGAAAGCAAATGATAACAGAATTTACCAGCATCATTATAGTCTTACATTGAAGAAATTTCAGGAAGAAAAAATAATTTCTGAAGACAACTCTGAGATAGTAGGCAATGATATTGGGAAATTAAGCTATAAACATCTTATATATAAAATGATAATAATGTATAATTTCTGGTTTTCAAAATAAAAGTGATAAAACTAAAATCCTGGATTATAGCATATATAACACAAAAGGTTGAGTTCAAATGTTCTAGTTATCCTTGAATTATCAAAGGACAGATTAGTATCTTAAATTATTTTAGATTAAATGTCTGTGGTAAGATTTCAAGAGTGAGAAGAGAAATAGAGTATTACTTTCAAATCAGTAGAGCAATGTTTTTGAAGACGAGTGAAAATGCATTTTTGTAAGACAACTTTTCATTGGAAAGAACCATTCTGCCCATTGCAAGATATTTATTGTCTCCAAAAGCTGTCCTACCATGCCAGGACATCCCCCAGTCATGGTAACAAACAATGGACCCCCAACATATTTCCAAATCCCTGCTAGAAGGCTTCTATGTCACCCTTACCTGAGAACCACTGAAGTTCCTGGAGAAAACAACCAAATTAATGTAAATAAAAGTTTAGCCAGATCCAAGATGAAAAGCAAGAGAAAAAAAATGTGGAGAATAGGGAGCTAAAAAAAGAAAAAACAAGTCCAAATATTTAACTAATTACTACAACTGTAATTGAACTAAAATTTGCCAGAGTATTAGTTGTATTTTTACAATTATGTTATTTGCAAGTGACACATGTAAAACTTAAGATTCAGAAAGATATAAAGATACATGAATATTAACCAAAAGAAAGTTAAGTTAGTTATAATTATTAGATATATTGCAGGGCACATATACTATTAGGTATATGTTTTAATTATTGCTAGGTCAAGCATACAAAACAAGTAAACTATATATGTAGCCTTTCCCTGCTTATATTAGAAAAAGATAAATGCCAAAAAATATTAATGGGAATAGCCTCTAACTTAAGAAGTCAGACAGCAAAAGAAGAAAGTATTTCAAAGTAAATAAAGATACATGTAAAACATAAATCTTGTTGATATGATCAAGAAAAGAAAGTGCAAATAAATGCATACACCCATGAAGAATGGTGTAAAAGAATAAAATATTATGGAGAGCTTTATGCAGTATTTTCAAACTTATACACAATGTATAAATTTGTCAAAAAATGTAATTTAACAGAACTTACACAATAGGAAACCTGCATTGTATCTATAAGAGCATTTAAATGACTACTCAAAAATTCATACCTTTAAAACCAATTCACATCATTTTAAAGGCACACTTTAACAATGTTTTGAGGAACACCCAACCTGTTTCAAAGAACAAAATATGAGAAAATACTTCCAGACTCCCATTTTATAATCTAGCATAATCTTGAGTCCAAAAGCATATAAGGAGAAATTCTCAACCACAACACAAAACTTTTATATTAAATATAAGTACATAAAAATAGATTCTGACCAAGTCCAAAGGACCAAGGGATGGAAAATTGCCAAAAATAGTAAATTTTATAACTATAATTTCCATAAAAAGCAATTAAATCATATGATTAAAAGAACAAAATTAAGGTGCATGTGAAAGAGGTGAGTATGTAGGTACAGCATATGCAAACATTCTACTCTCAGTTTTATTATAAAGTTGAAGATGGAAGGAGATGAGGGAGTAAGGAAGGATTTTATTGTTTGCTTTTATTTTGTTTTGTTCTAGTTTTTAAGATGGGAGATAATGCATCATGTTTGCATGCTAACAGGGACGGTACAAGCAACCTGGGAGTGATTGATGATGCAAAAGAGAGAATGATAATTACAAGAACAGAGTTCTTGGGTAGGAAAGAGGAACTCAGATTGAGTGCAAAAGTGGAGAGGTCCATCCTGCAGTAGAGCAAAGACAGTTCACTTGTGTTAACAGATGGGAAGGCAGAGTAGATACTGATGATATATTTGTTGATGGAATGATTGTGAACCACTTTAGAGTAGCTCTACTTTCTTAGTGGAAGATAAAGTGTGCCATAAGCCGATAGCGAGATTGGATTGGGTGGGGAAGGGAGAGATGCAGATTTTAAGAGAGAAGAGAAAGTGGGAAGTGATTATTAACTTTGAAAGGAAGACACAATATACTCCCTGTAGTAGTATAATATGCTAACAATTAATTAATTAATTAATTAAAAGAGACATACCAACCAGATGCAATGTGTGGATCTTGGTGTGATCTGGTTTGTACACATAAGCTGTTAAAAATTTATAAGGAAATTTAGGGACATTTGAATACTTATTATTTGGTGATATTTAAGAATTATTATTAATACTTTATATGTGATTATATTATTGTAGTATGTTTAAAAATGGCCTTATCTTTGTAGGTGCAAACCAAAATATTTTTAGATGAAATTTTTAAAAAAGAGTAAGATAGTAAATTGAACAAGAAAATGTAATGGGACATTCTTTTTCTTGATGTTATTTCCCCACCTCACTGACCACTCCTCATTTTCCTATACTGGAGTTTTCTTTTTCTGATTTTTTCATGTTGGAGTTCCTGAGCTCAGTCCTTGGATATATGCTGTACCTTAAGTGTGTGCATAAGCTCACCTAGTTCCACAGCCTTGCATACCATCGGCATGACAAGGACTCACAGTTTATCTGCATCTCAAGCCTCTGCTAGGAGCTCCAAACTTGCATATCCAGCTGCCTGTGTGACTTCTCCACTTAGATGTCTCAAGAACAACTCAAGTTCAATACACCTCAAACATTTAATTTTTCTGTTCATTCCTCTTTCCATCTTTTTCAGCTCAGTAAATGACACTACTTTTAATCAAGCTATTCAAAGCAGAAACCTAGGTTGTTCTTTATCCTTCTCTGGTACCTCATATTCAATTCATTAGCAATTTATACGAGCTCTAGCTTAAAAGTATACCCCAGATTGGGGTGAATATTATAGAAGTACTGTGTATATGAAAATAACACAAATGAAACCCACCAAAAAATATCAAAAAAAAAAAAAGAGGGAGAAGGAGGAAAGGTGGTAAAGAAAGAAAAATATATGCAGACACCAGTGGCTCTCGCCTATAATTTTACCTACGTAGGAAGCTGAGATCAGGAGGCTGACAGTTCGAGGCCAACAAATAGTTCATGAGACCTTATCTCCAAAAACATTATCAGAGCAAAATGGACTGGAGGTGTGGTGCAAGTAGTACAGTGCCTGGTTTGTAAATTCAAACTGATATTCATAACATGCATATAATGTACTTTGATCAAATTTGTCCCATCTATATTACTCTTTTTTTGGTTCAAATCCCAGTCTGACCAAATACCACAATGAAATGTATATATGAATAGATATATATACCCCCAAGTTGAAGGGTTGAGGCATGACTCAAGAGGTAGAGTGCCCACCTAGCAAGTGGAAGGCCCTAAGCTCAAGCCCTAATACCAACCAAACTGGATCCTTCTCATCACCTTTACTGCTACTGCTCTGCTCTCAGCCCCCAGCACCACTTCTCCACATCCTGCAATATCTTCCCTGCCACCCCAGTCCAGTCAGCACATGCAACCAGAGGACTCCTCTGAAAACATACAGCAGATCACATTCTCTCATCCTCAAAGCTTTCTGTGTTTTTCACCACATTTAGTACAAAATCTGATCCACGTGACCCAACTTGATCTGACCTTAACTGCTTCTCTAGTCACTTTTCCTTATCATTCTTTCCCTCATGGACTCTTCTTCAGTCTTATTAGCATTCTTACTGTTTCTAACAGATGTCAAGTTAATCCTCAGAGTCTTTGCACCAGGTTTAAAAGGTAGCCCATGAATTTGGAGATTGCTTACTCCCTTCATCACACTCTCTGCTTAAATATCACTTCTGCAGGCTGATATTTTGGCCCTAAAGAGCTCACCTTTGTTTTTAATTAATTAATTAATTTTTATTGTTGTTATCCTGGGAATATATTGTGGCATCTACAAAAGTTCTTACAAGATATCATAGCTGAATTCATCCCCTCCATCATTCTTTATCCCTCCTCCCCCTCTCCTGGAATAGTTTCAACAGAAATCATTTTTCCATTTGCATACATGTGTAAACAGTATTTGCACCATATTCACCCTTCTCCCCACATCCTCCCTGCTCCCACTGGTACCAATTCTCAGACAGGACCTGGTCTGCCCTTTTGTTCTCCATTTTTGTAAAAATTTAAAAAATTATATTTTTGTTGAAGACTGATTTCCTTGTGACATTTCCATGTATACATGGAATCCAAATTGGTTCATCCCCTCTATTTTTCTACTTTCTATCTTAGTCCCCTTCTCATGTTGATTTCAACAGGTTTAAATATTCTATATTCATTCTTACATAGGAAGTACATCAACCATATTCACCTTCTTAACTTCTTTTACCCTCCCTCTCTCATATGTGACTTCCCCTTAGCATAGCCTGTTTTTCATAATATTGTTTGTATTATATTGTATTTGTATTCCACATATGAGAGAAAATGAGTGAGAGCCAACCTTTTTCATCTCTCTCTATCTCTTTGTTCTACCTTTCTGTTCTTGATTGCATGGATGTTATTATGTTTTATGTACTTTTTGTGTATTTCCCCTTTCACAAAGAAAGTTCTATGAGGGCAGAAACCATCTTTTCACCATTATGAACTGTGAACAGTGCCTGACAAAAAAATATTTGATGGTTGAATGAATTCAAGCTCACTTCAAATAGCTTTGAAAATCACAACTAAATTCTCTTTCTAAATGCCAAGTCCATCTTTTAAGTAATTTTATTTGTGTCAAGTTCATTGATTTATGGATCATTGTACACTACAAAGTCTGCTTGCTTCTTCACAGAATAGTCATTCCTTAACCAACTTTCCAATGTTTAAAATAACACTGAAAGATCTGGAAGTAGAGTGCTACAGAAATCGTCATTAAGCAGCAATTAACCCATTCATCAGTACCCTTTCAAACAGATTACAGTATCATCTAATTTGAAAATGAACTTGAATTTACCATAAGAAAACAGTGGAAAGCCTGTGGAAGGAGCCCTGGACTGAGCAAAAGAACCTTTGGAGCAAATGCCTTATTTAGCTTCTGATTAGAATATAAACCTAGAATACCTTCTGTTACTCAATAATTCAACTGCTTCATCTGTTCATCCGGAACAGCTGCCCTAATCCACTTCTAATGAATTATTTATGAAAAAGTATAAAGGAGTTGTATTGTTGAAATACAATACAACTATACAATATTTCCTATACAATATTTTCAAATTAAGATCATTTCAGGAATTGAGATATATCATTGCTTTTTATCTCTTTGAACTTAAAGGAAAAGTTCAAAAAATTCCAAGTGAGTTTAACATAGATTGTAAAAAGTGTAAGGGTAATTTCTATAATTATAACTTATTTTACCAAGTTCTAGCCTCCCATACTTTGGTACTAATTTTTCTCTGGATAAATAATATAGGAAGTGTTTTACTAGAGGAAGTATTTAACAATTTTAAATATTTTTAAATAATCTTTGAGGTACCAAGAAAAACAAGAGATTTTGAAATATGCATTCTAGTGTCAGTCCTGATTTTAAAAAGAAAGTGAATGGATCTGAATATTGAGCTTAGATTCCAGTCTAAGTAAAATTAAATGGGATGTTAAATATAAAGCATATAAATCCTTCTTAAAATCGATCATGATGATTTTAGAACCCCTCATCGGTGAACTGAAAAACAAACTCAAGGTAAAGAAACCTTGTTTCTTTTTCTTTCTTCTCTATCCTTATTAAATTTTTTCTTGACTTGTTTGTTCTTTAAGTACACTCAGCTTAAGGACACAGGAATATAGAAGATTCAGCAAATCAGTTTTGCTTTTATTATGCCTTAACAGTTTGATAAATATGAGTTAGGTGACAACACCATTAGATATAATTATAACTGACAATGCTTATTCTTATAAAAAGAATGAATCTGTGTCAACCCAAGGAACAGTATTGAGTTTTGAAACATTTTGTCAGTGGCTCAAACCAAGATATAAAATAATTCTAATTAAACATCTAAATTATTAAAAGCTGAAAGAGATAATGAATGTTTCCTATCTCAGTGAATGGCACCACCATTCAGCCAGTTCAATTCTTCCCAACCACCTGGAATAATTAGACTACACTGCAATAACAAAGAAATCCAAAAACATAGTAGCTCACCCAAGACAGGAAATGATTTCTTAACAAACAAAATGTAAAGTGTATAGAACCAAGGCAGTGGGTATATGCCATTCGCCCAGGAATCTAGATTACTTCTGTCTTCTCTGGCAGCTTTTATGCTTATGTTCAAGTCTGGATGGATGGAAACTAAATCCCCAGCACCATGTCCATGCTCCATTCCATGGCACAGATTGGCAAGTGTATACTCTAGGTCGATGTTCATGTGTGCAGCCCAAGATCAGAGTGGAGGGTGGGATACGCTCTAAAAGGAAGATACTGGAGCAATTAATGGTTTCTGCCACACACATCCCAAAATCCAATATATCACTGAGGTAGATCTATTTGCTTCCTATAAATTTCAAAAGGGCACCCATTTTCCTCCATATCTCCATTATCATAGGCCTTGTCTGAGGTGTCAACACCTCTGACCTGTTTTCCGAATAGCCTCCTAACTGGTCTCCCTACATTCACACTATCTTCTATTCCCAAATCAATTGTCTTCATTATATCCAAAGGGATAATTCTAAAAAGGCAATTCTAATCATGCCATAAGTCTGATTAAATCTTTTAATTAATTTTTTTAGAAAGTTGTTTCCTATTGTCCTTCCCAGTCTTGGTCTTCAGTTATATTTGCCTTCTCCATTTCTCACCACAGCTTTTTCTCTCTTGCCACAAAGATTTTGAATGTGCCCATTCCTCTGACAAGAATGTTCTTCTCTTCCATTTGCTTCACTGACTCATACCTTAGTTCCCAACTCACAGTGCTCTGAGAGAAAGCTTCCTAGAACCACAGTGTAAAATCCCCTATCATACAGTGTCACAGCATGCTGCCATTTTGTCACTTTGTAATTCTATGCTTACTTTTGTGGTTATGCAAACTGGGGGAGTCAGCAGGTTCCATATTGGCTTGTTGCTTCCAGTAATGTCTTGGCATGTCCGCTGTGCTCTCTTCTCCAGAGGCTGGTCTGGCTTATAAGGGAAGACCTCAAATTGCAGAACTTGGTAATATTAGCTTCCCTTTCTAGTTCATTTACCCAATCTTACCTGTAGCAATCCTCCTCAGCTAAGTACCTAAGTTATATCCAGAATATCTAACATATATGGCTTCCACTCTCTTGGGGTCTTAGGTATGGAAACTTGGAATCTATTGGGATATTCTACACTTCTTCTATGGTCTTTTCAGGTCTATGGAATTTATGTTTATAGAAATCTATTTCGCCCAACATCTAGGACATTTTGACTCTGAATAGTCCCTCATATTTGACCTAAATTTCATTATATTTGGCTGATATTCTACCTTATTGTGTTTCCTTCCTGTTTCACTTGAACATAGAGCTTTCTTCCCTGAATTTTAATTCTTTTGGGACTTGTGAGATTATAACTTTCTTTGGTTTATTATTTTTATGAGTTTGTAGAAGGAGGATAGTATTAAAATGCCTTAATTCCACCATATTTAATCTTCAGTAGTTATGAGTAAATGTTAACAAGCCCGGAAATGTATCTGTTGATTTTTTGGCTTCCGATCCCCAAGGGAATTCTTGCTCCAGTTTAAGATGCACCTTATCGTCTTTTTAAATAGAATCCCCCTCAATGAAGCAAAGAATATTACAAAATAAACTATCTGTGGACTTCTCCAATAAGTTCACAGACTTTCTAATGAGAGAAGCAGCCTTTCATAGTCCACATGGGGAAAACAACGTAGAACCCAGCCTATGAGTAAGCACAGACCTAGTATTATGAAGTTGCAACAATGCTTTCTGTTTAATAAGTCTCTTGCCTCTGGTTGCTTTTTTCCAAATACTATACAGATAAACACCCAGCACATGGTGACAGGTACACAGTAGTTCACAAGATTTTAATTCGTTTTGCCTTTTTTGGTGCAGGAAAAGCTATTTTTTAAAGAAAATTTTACTAAATTCCTACAATGTACTAGGCATGGTGGTATATAGCAGAGGGTCCAGACTAGTCAGAGACAAAGATAAGAAACCTCAAAGGATAGTGCTGTGATTACAAAAGATGCTTTAAGAAAATAAAAGTGGGTATCTTAATCTATCCTAAAATGATGGAGGGAGGGTTAGTAGATTCTTTCTAGAGGAATAGATGCCTAAGTCAAGCTGCAGTCTTAAAGAACAGATAGTAATTAATGGCATAAAGAAGCAGGAGGAAAAGTATTCCAGGCTATGGAGTAGCAGCATCCTGTAAATCCTTGGAAGATAAACCAATAAGAAATTCACTGAGGTGAAACAATGGAGTGGGAGCAAATGTGGGAGGTGCAGTTGGAGGAGAGTCAAGGAACATAATCTTTCATCAATTCAATAATCACTTACTGGGCAGTTATCATGCACTGGACACTGAGAATACTAAGACTCAGACACAGTCTTTCCCCCAGCAAATAATAATCTGGTAAGTGAGCCAAAGATATAAACAGAGAATTTCAACAGTATATTACAAGTGAAATCATAGGGAAGGGCACTAACTCACTGTTAGTAAAAAATGCAGCCAAGTCTTAAAGAATGAGAAAGAGACAACCAAAGAATGGTGACAAAGGACTTCAAAAAAAGTATTGCTAGAAGAAGAAAAAAGTAATAACTGTATGTTTCAACATGAAAAATGAAAGGTTGTGTGGGATACCACCCAAGCATATGTAGCTCAGGATTTCCTGGGTAAAAACCTTGACAGAAATGCTCAGTCATGAGACTAAAGTGAAAGCAAGGGGATGAATATTGGAGGGGAAACAATGTCCAATTAGAAACTTGAGCCATCCTACAGATGATATAAAACTATGAAAGAGTTTCAATCAAGAGTAATATACGATTTGGACTGATCATTCTTATAATAGCATTGATGATAGATTTGAAGGAGACAGACTGGAACAGTGGAGGACAATCAGAAACCCATAATAATGGCCAAGTAAAGACACTCTGGTGGTTTAAACTGAGGTAGTTATATTTCAGAGATAGAGAGATGGAGATAAACTTAAGAGAGTTAAGGAGGCAAACTCAGAACTGACTTACTGGCAATGTGTGAAAATGAAGGAAAAGGAATCAAGAATGACATCTAACTTTCCCTAAAATTAATAAAACACCACACATTGTTGAATTTATTATATATTTAGTTGTGTTAGTCTGTAATCTTAGGGAAAAAAAGTATTCTGTCTTTTAACTTTTGCAATTTCCAGTGTGAAGCCCAATGCTTTCTAAAAATGTGCACCCAATAAACATATGGGGAATTAATGAGAAAAGGTAAGAGGCTGTTGGAAATTATGAACATTGTATTGAATGTAATAAATTAGATGATGCCAGTGAAATTTACAAGTAGAAATTTCTAGACAACAATAAAGGTCTAGAGGTCAAGAATAGGTTCAAATAAGAGATAAAGAATTAGGTAGCATCAAAACAGGAAAAGCCATGGGAATACATGAGCCCAAAGAATGATAGGAGATGGTGGGAAGGTTAGTGTCCTGGAAATCTCACTCTAATAAGTTTCATTTTATTTGACCAGAGAAACAATATTTGCTGATCAAGATCCAAGATCTACCTGAATAACTATTCTAATCCAAGTAAGTAGAACAATTTTCCCTCTATAAAACTATAAAACTGTTTCCTGTCTTAGGAAATTGAAACCCTATAGAAAAGTAATAATAACTTTCATTTGTTTAGTATTTAGGATTTACAAACTTTTCTGTTTTTTTCCATGTGTAGGCCTCATTTCATTTTTTAAATTGTTGTACAGGGGGTACATTGTGGCATTTACAAAAGTTCTTACAATATATCATAGTTGAATTCATCCTCTCCATCATTCTCCTTTATCCCCTTCTCCCCTCATTCCTGGAATAGTTTCAACAGATCTCATTTTTCCATTTACATACATGTGTACACAGTATTTATACCATATTCACCCTCCTACACCCTTTCCCTACATTCTCTCCGCTCCCATTGGTACTAACCACCCAGACAGGACCTCCTCTGCCCTCCTGTTCTCTGATTTTGTAAAAGAAAAAAAATGGCATTTATGTTTGTTTAAGAATTGTGTTTTTGAGATATAATCTATATATAGCTAAATTTATCCAGAACTCTGAGTTTTGGCAAATATACATATCATGTAGCACCAATATAATCAATACATAAAGTATTTTGATCACCCCAAAACTTCTCCTTAGGGCCTGGGTAACAGATCCCCACCTTCCATTCCCAGAGCCTGGAATACACTTATTGCTGTTCGTCCATTTTGTGAGGTGAGGGAAAAGTAAGTTAATCATTGTTAACTTTCCCAGTAAGGAAACCCAGTAGCTTTCATAGGTTATATGACTTGCTCAGATTAAATAGCTAGCACCCAAATTCAAGTGCATTGATTGTAAATAAAATTTTTTTCCTTTGAAACCCAGAAAGTCATCTTATCAGCATACCATCCTTTAAGTATTTATGATGCTCAAGAGTCATAAACTATCAGGTACTAGACCCCTTTAAATGTTAAACAATATCACAGTGTATTAGTTACTTTTACATTATCGTGGTCAAATGCCTCACAAAAACAACTTGAGGGAAAAGGTGTTTTAGTTCAGGATTTCAGAGGTGTCAGTCCATCATGTCGGGGACAGAATAAGAGAGAAACTCACATCACAGAAAACAGGATACAGAGAAAGGGAATACAAGAAGGGACTACAGTCAGATATATTCCCAAGGACATTCCCCCAGTGACCTACTTCTCCAACTAGGTCCCACCTCCCACTTCTTGTCACCTCTCAATAGTGTCATCATATTAGGAATCCATCAAAGGATTAATCCATTCATTAGCTCAGAGCCCCAGTGATCTAATCTTCTCTGGAAATGCCCTCAAAGTCACACCCAGAAGTGTGCTTCACTAATCTCATACAGGCTTTGCTCAATTCAATCAAGTTAACAATCAAGGCAAACCATTACACACAGTAGTTGTAACTTAAAAAATGTTCTCATGTAAAAGCAGTGTTCAAGCACTGCTCTTATAACCAAGAAGTAGAAGAGAGAAATAATTCCTAGGAGAGTTGGTTTTATTACTGATTTGTTAGGGTAGCAGGTATTTCTGAGAATAAGGACAACTACATTAAAATGAACAGTTATATATACATAGAACATAAACTATACAAATCACCCCCACTGAATACTCATTTTCTCCATATGAATGAGCATTGCTGCAAGAGCTCAAAATGTTTGCTCTTGAACTCTGGAACTCTGACTACAAATGAGATTTGGAATGTTATGATAATGAAAAGCTGTATTTTAAGAGAGATCATTATTAAAGTACTCTGCTTTATTGGGGGGGGTTGCCTTCCTCTTTCTGCCCAACTTTATTTGGAATGAGTTGCAATTTCTAGCCTACTACCAGTAACACAAGTGTGATTAAGACAATAAATATATTCACAAAATGTAAACTCAGCTTTGGGAACTTCCAACATCTGCTCTAAAATAAAGCTTGTACAAACACATGGTCATGAGCAAAATGAAACCTTTCTTCCAAGATTTTTTTTTAATGAAACTGAAAAATCTGAACCAATTTACAAACACAAATAGTCACTTCCTAAACCTAGTTTACAGGTTTAAACTAATTCACATGTAATATTGTTACTTATATGAGCCTTTATATAGCTTTGAGGCATGCTCAGAGTCCTTTCAACTGCTTTTGAGAAAATTATTCAATGCATACAGAGATATTCAAGATTCAGTAATAAAGGAATCTAGACATTGAAATTGAAATATCCCCCAAATCTCCTTTGGTTTTATTACTATTTTATTTTGCCAGTTTTCTCACAATAGGAACACTTTATGTCATGATTTAGTAAATCTTTTCTCCATTTACCTTTTCTATCCTTGAAAACAAATGGGGAAATGGCTTATAACCAACTCCTTTCTCCTTTGATGATTATTCAATTTTAGCCAGAAATTTGAATTGTTTTTCCATACTTACATAATTTATTATCCCCTTTAAAATCAGTTTGAATTCTTAGAAAATTATTCAAAATATGGGAAGAGTTTTACAGATATTTATCACCACATTAGAAATAGGTGAAAATGGAAGCAACTCAATATCCAAGAATAAGGGAATGGTCAGTTATATGAAGGCTGACATATTCATTAAATAAAATACCATGCACCACTTAGAAGAGTGGTTACACAGGGCATATAGTATATGAAAAGTGCCTTGGCATAACAAGTGTTCACATAAACTAAAAGAGGTCCCTTTTCTGATCCTGTCATTGAACCCATAGGTAATTAGACACATTTCTACTATACATCAGGTTTGAAAATCATCCTAAAATTATTCCGACACTTGCCACCTGCACCCTTCTTTTTATAAGATAACATTATTTAAAGTCACTTTTCTCATATATTTTACCTTATTGAATCCTCATAAAACCCAAAGAGTGAATAATATTATTAATTCACTGGAGTTGTTATTCTTATGAGGAGTACTATTATCAGGTTTATCCAGGACAGGAGAATAGTTAATGGCCTTTGGGGATTCCATTATGAATCAATCCATAACCAAATTTTATTTGCTATTGTGAGTTGCTCCACTCCCCACAAAAGGAAACAAAAAAATCTTTATTATTTAGATACTATCTAGACCAGCACTGTCCAATAAAAATATAGTGGAAGTCATGTATGCAACTTAAAATTTTCTAGTAACTGCATTTTAAAAGTTTTTACTTTTCAGAAACAGATGATATTAATTTTAATAATGCTTTTTATTTAACGTGATAAATTCAGACGATCATTTCAATATGCAATCAATATGCATTGGTTTGTTTGAGATCAATATGAGATATCTGAATTCTGTTTAACTTGTTCTTTGAAGTCTGGCCTGTATTTTACATTTACAATTCATCTTAATTCAAACTAGCCCTATTGTGGCAAGGGGCAACTTTCTTGAAAAGCACTATTCAAGACTGGGTATTCGTTAAGAAAACGATGAAAAGACTTATATAAGGTAAATAATGATATAGCAGGACTGATCTGCAATACCCTATGCCATTTAAGAAGGCAGTACTAGCATCCATGTGATTCAGATGCAGATTTTACTACCATTCCCATGTAGTTAATTTGGGTTTTTTTCCTTTTTTTTATTGAATGTAATTCTGAAAACAAAATGTGTGTAACTTAATGGAAAAAAATAGCAAATTATGGAGTATGAAGAAATAAAAACTTTATGCTATTGGGATAAGCTATCCTGGTTATGAGACAAATAAAAAGCAGAGTCAATGAATCCTGACACTTAAATAATGAAAACTTGCTCTTCAAAGGGAAGAGGCTTCAAGGATGCCCTGAAAATTTCCTAAGCACTGGAAACTTTCTTTAGAGGCAAGTATTTATCACCAGTCATTTCCTCTGACATCACATTGAAGGTACTCCTACAGTATATTTAATTCTGTAAGAGCAACTAAGGAATGACCCAGGAAAAATAGGGGCTTTTGACCACAACCAAGCTTTCAAATAAATCTTCAAGACAATATTCCAAAACGTAAATATACAACACTGAATCAGATCCACTATTGAAGTGAAAAGCGCTGGTTTTAAAAAACCCTGGGGCTACAGTTTAAAACAACAATAAAAACCATACTCAAAAACAGAAGAGAAGGGGCACTCAGGAGAAAGCAAGTGAATGTATAGTTATGCAATCCCATAAATGTTCCTCACCTGCTGCCATGGCTCAAATTAGGCCATCAAGTTTGAAATGATGCTTCCTTGAAAACTAGTTTATGCTATACAAACTCTTCTGGAACATAAGGATGGAAGTTGTAGTCTATCAAGGACTACTACAGTGTAGTAAATAGGAACTTATTATACAGTGCGATGGTTGCTAAGATAGGGAAGGTTGGAGGAAGTACAAGTTCCATGACCCAGACATGAGGGGAAGGTATATGACCAGAGTCAGCATCCAGAAGAAAATGACATCAAGGCTAAGCCTATGCCTGAGTAGGTGTTTGCCTAATTAACTGAACTGGAAACAGAAAACTGGCTGTTCCAAGGCCAGAAAGAAGCATGACATACTAAGGAACAGAGGAAAAAGGGGGAAGGCAGGTGGAGGAAGCAGGGCAGAGACTTAAGCAAGGGCGCAATCTGTGGTTCTGTGTAAGTTATGTTAAGGCATATAGACTTGATCTTCAATGCCAGGGAGAGCAAATAAAGGCTTTTGAGTAACTATTTCAGCTTTGACCTCCTTCAATTTTTCTAGCTCCCCAATTACTTGAAAACCCTAAAACCATTTTGACAGGGATTCACAAAAACTAATTAAGCAAAACTAGGCTTCAACTACAACATAGTCAAGAAAACAATAAAAGAGGCCTGAGTCAAATTCATTCATTGAACTTGGAAAGTTAGTATTATCTCAGTGATTCTTAGAAATTTCCTCTTTTTTATGGCTTGACTGTGGTTAGTTTGGAGTCTCATAAAATTAATGGCTTATAACATCTCATTATAGGGCAAGTCTAAGGCCACCTTATCATTGCTTGAAATTCTGCTTTAAAGTGAATCCAAGGATGGGAATTCTCCTGAGAGGAGAAGGACCATTGTTCCATCTGAGACTTTCTCTCCTCCAAAACATTTCAAATCTTCTATCTATCCAATACACACACCTGTGTGCAACACACACACACACACACACACACACACACACACACACACACACACACACACATACAAACCATGAACCAAAGCAGAGCAATGACAAAGGGAAGGGAGGAAGAAATGTCCTCAGCAGCCTTAGAAACACTACCTTTCTCTGACCATGGCCTTGGCCCTGTCACTGCAGGGGAACACATAACCCCTCAATCAAGCAAAAGATGCCACAGGAGGCAGGCATAGTTGACACCTCTCTTCCAGATATCTTTTTTATGGTTTTCCTTTTCTAATTCAATGTATTTCTTCTCTCCTGCATTCCTCTTAATTTTCTTCTGCTTACTACCTTAAACTAGCTGCTCTTTTTTTAGGCTCAATCTATAAATCCTTTGTGTTGCTGCTTAAAGCCATTTACTTTTATTCTATCCTTAGGGAAGATCAAATAAGCTATGTAACATCCTCTGTCAAAATCCCGTATGTTCTTAAGAACCATAATAAAGGGACCACTAAGCCTTTTCTTCTCTGATCTGTGTTTGTAATGTTACTTCCTTAGTCATTCTTATTTTCCAAACTCTAATCTGTTTTGTGCCAAGCACTGGACAAGCCTCGAGGGTTCTTTACATACTCCCTTGCAGGATTGGGCAATACCACATATCACCTTCTAGTAGGACTCTGTCTAATGTTCAGGACAATAAGTAGAGCATGTCTCCAAGCATTTAAGGAAGTTAGTTAAACCTTAGCACTTATATTCCTTCCTCTCATAGCATAGGGAATAGAGCTCTTAAACAAGACAATAATAACAACAACAACAAGAAAAGGGCTTCCTGGCAAAATCAAGGTATCTTTAGGGTGAGTCATGAGGGAGAAATGGGCAAAACACCTGTGATAGTACCTTTCTGACCTAGTCATAAGGATCAACTTATTCATTCTTTTGAAAAGAAAGCCAAAGCATATTGAAATGCAGAGCTGTTTAGACTTACTATTCATTCTGCAAAGTTAATAACATCTTTAAGGGTTCATTAATCTCAACAAGCCTGAAAAAATACATTTTCATGTTCTTGCTCTTCAACTATCATCCTTACAGTATATTTTTACATAAATAATTGGTTATGGCTAAAATTAAAATAACTGACAATTATCAAGCAGGCTGGGGGGTTTTGTGCTAGTGCTGGGATGTGAGATATGAGCACCTCAGGATGCCTCAAAACCATGTGTTATCTTATGATAACATTCAACTCACTTCTTTCTAGACTTATAAAATACAAGTTTTTCATCTAGCAGCTGAATGACTGTGTTCTGTTTAGATAATATTCCCTCACTGAAAGGTTAGTCTTAATAGAATTTTTCTGATTAAAGTATAAATGTGGTATTTATGAGGACTAGGATTTGTGTCCCTGGCAACCAGGGTGTCCTCAAAAGCTTTGCAAACACTCTCCTCACTGTATAAGTCCTGAAATGCTTTGCAAACTAGTATATTCTCTATACTCAAATCCTTCTCCTCAAACACTAAAAGTGATAGCCTTCATTCCTACACATATAAGCTTTCTTTGTGCCGTGCACTAAAGACCTCAGTATGATGAATTGGCATCTCCCTCAACCTCAAATGTAACTGGCTATAAAATTGTTTTATGGTCCTAGTATTCCTAGTTCCTGTGTAAAAATACTAGCTGTAATTCAGTGTTGGCAATGTGGTATTATTCATAAAGCTCTCAAAATGTACTTTCCAGTTTAATAATGCCACCCAAACTTCCTGATTGAATTATAGTCTAGCATTCAGTTGGGCATTCTTTTCCTTGCATAAAAATTACAAGCATTTCCCAACATCCCCAGGGCCCACCTGGAATTTCCAAATGGAGCAACACTTTGTCTCATCCTTCAAAAACCTTGTCAGAGATATTCAAAAGCCAAGAACTGGATAAAGCTTTTAAAATCAATTCTGTCTTTTTTTTTCTTTAAAGCAGTTCAGAAAATGAAAATGTATTGGTGTTTTTCCAGAGAGTAAGCATCTGAAAATATGACTCAACTCTTGGCCGGTTACCAAAATAAAATTCCTAAACTGATGGCATGGATTTAGCCTGTTTCAAACAGTTTTGGGGGAGGCAGAAGGGAGAATGGGGTTTTGTTTGTTTATTAGGGAGTTTTGTGCTGTTTTGGGCTAAAAACACTTACCTGCCCCAATCAAAATCCATTCACACATAGAGGTTTCATTATCCTTTCGTCCTGGGTTTGGGAACATCTCTATGCTTACTTTCAAGAGACAGTTTTGTAGATGACTTGCCCTATTGTATTCAGTTTCTCTGATTTTATCACCACAATAAACATTCTATTCTCTAATTCCTTTTCTTGGCTCTAGTCTTATTTTCTCTTCATGTGGTTCCTATAATGTTATGTTATCTTCCTTTTTAACAACTTTTTGAGTTTGTATTTTGGTTTTTTTTTTTTTGGTTTTGGTTTTTTGGTTTTTAGGGTTTTTTTGGCAGTACTGGGGTTTGAACTCAGGGCCTCAAGCTTGCTAAGTAGGTGCTCTACCACTTGAGCCTCTCCACCAGCCCTCCTTTTTAACTTTTTAAATAAGAAGATGGTCTTTTCATCTGTAGTAGTCTTTTCAGACTTTGTCTAATCTAGCTGGCAGTGGAATATTTAGTACTAAGTGATATAACCAGATCTCCAAACCTAAATAGGCTCTGTGTCTCTGCAGTGCTACTGTTGTTGAAACCCATAGGTTTCAGTTCTTACTGCACCCTTAAGCTTCTGTTTCCCAGGGTCACGGTCCTGCCTCAAGTCTAGCTTGAATCCTCCTTCTGCCCCAACCTCCAATCAGCATGAACCATAAGATCCTAACAAATCAGATCATGCCAAGTCTCACTGAGGGGTATTTAAGCCCCTGCCCCCCACCCCTCTCAGCCCTCTCCCTCTTGCATCAGGCAATAAAGAATCTCTTGGCCAGACCACTCCTCTCCACATGGTCAATTTGGGCCTACACTTGCCTACATTTGGTGCCATGACTCGGATCGGGGCTCCCCACTAATCCTGGTGGGACCCCGATTCCGACTCACCCCACAACCACCTGGAGGACGTGATTGGCCAGGACTCATCCTCCTGATTGCCCTCACTCGCATCCAACACCGGACATTCTTTGGTGAGTCCACATACCCTTCTGGGCTCCCTTTGTGGTCTCTCCCTCTGGTGTCTCTGGGTTTCAAGCATTTCCCCTATTTGGCTTTCTCTGGGTGGCTCAGACAGAATAGGGATCCCCTTCTCTGCAGGGCTTGGATTTTACAGGGTCCGGGACCCTACAAAGCCTAGGCCTAGGTAATCCAAGCCTCTGGCCTCTGGCCTGCAAACCACCTGAACTCAGTGACGACTAATTCTCGTGCGTTTTGCGTTCTCTCAGATATTTGTGCTGTGCAGGGACACCCCACGGTACATAATATCCTCCTCTCCCATTCTGAGACTGGGTCCCTCATAATGGGTGCCCCTACATCTTCTCTGCCGTCTGACTCCCCATTGAGATGCCTCCTCAATAATTTGGACACCTTGGGTTTGACCCCAGACATAAAACCAAAAAACTTGATCCGCTTTTGCACCCAAATTTGGCCCACCTATCCTTTAGACAATCAAAGCCACTGGTCCTTTTTCGGGTCCTTAGATCCCAACCTCCTATGGGACCTATATAATTACTGTGAGTGATCAGGACAATGGGGAGAGATTCCATATATCCAAGCCTTTTCATACCTCCATCTAAATCCGGCTCTCTGCACCACTTGCAAACCACCTCAAACCCCAACTCTGTACTTTCTGTTCCCCTGCGCAGATTCTATCGGCCTATAAACCAGTTTCTAAATCAGCCAATTCCTCTCCCAAACCTCCTCCCTCCCCATGTAAACAGACTTCTTGCACTGCTTACCATGCCTATCTCCTCCTATCTTCCTGAAAACCTTTCCCTGTCATGGAGTTAAGCAAGCCACTCCTTGCCAACAGTTCCAGCTCTGGGAGAGCTCATGCTCCCTTCCTGTGGGCTGAGACCAAGCCCAGGATTAATTTGGCGACCAGAGAGTGGAGGTTTCATTTTGCTAAAAGCCTGCCAATACCAATCAATGGGAGCAACCTACAGACACAGGTGATGGCTAATCCCTTAAGCGTGTGTCATGCCTCCAGGCTCTGCCTTCCCCTCACTTACCTAAGATATCAGCTCACCTTTTCTGCCTCCTCCATGGTCTCACCACGTGTCCTTTGTCGCTGTCTACCTTCCCCTCCCTGGGCTTACTGGGGCCCTACCTCCCATGAAAAACTTGTAGCATGGTACCTTATGACTTAAGTTATTCCAACTAGTTTGCCAGGCCTCTCAGTCTAAAGTAACTTTAAATCAGCTGCTTTACAAAAGCGCTTACAAAAAACTGCAGCTGCCATGCTCATGCTCTAACTCTGCCCCCACAAGGGGAGGAGGGAAAGCAAACAGGCGCACCTGTGCACAGGATGCTGGCTTCTGGACACTGCAAAACACCTGCCATAGCTAAGAAAACCCATAGAGGGGACCCAGTACATCCTGGGCCGCCAGCCACACGTGGTGATGTCTGTGGCCCACCACCACTTCCCCTAGAATAAACATGCGCAGAGTACACAGGAGGGGGCAGGGGTGACAGGCCACAGGATTAGGTCTAGGCAGTCAGGGTCATTTGTCCCAGGTGTGTGTGGAGGGAGTGGCGCCTTGCACAAGTCCTGCTCCTAGCCCCACCTCACACCTCAGGGCATCAGACCCAGCCCTTGTAAGCCAATTGTTAGCTCAAAGTTATAGTTCCAGAAATAACAAAATGGACATTACTGTGTTCTCTAAACTTCTCATTTAGAATTTTCTATACCTTTGGTCTCAGGATAAATTTTTCCCTCCAAATATTAACACTAGTTGTCCCGTATAATACTGTTATTGGCCTGAAATGCCCTCTGAATGCCCTTCTCTAACTTTACAAATGATTTCTTTGTTAAAAAGGTAGGCTTTATTAAAGAGGCTGCCTGCTGTTAGCTAAAAGACAGGATCCTAACGTTTTGTTCTTTCTAGATGGGACCTGCACCTTCCAGTCTTCTGGCTGGTAGATGTTGGAAACTTTGTACTGAGGTCAGCCTCAGTATGCCTTGGGTGACCAAGAGAAGTGGCCTTCACAGGGTTCCTTAAATTACAATACCATACTCCAATTAGACCTTTTCTATAAAAGAAAAAAAAAAAAGTAAACTGAGGTCCCCTATACAAATTTCTACCTTCTAAGCCACTCCAATACTCAGAACCTCTTAATGAGTGCTTCCCTCTTCAACAGGCAATGGTAGGAAGAGGGCAAGTCATATGTCCCCTTCCAGTTATCAGATCTAAGGGAAATTTTAAAACATCTAAACAGCTGTACTCATGCCCATACAAATACATTCAAGTCTTTATCTCTGTGATCCAAACCTTTCAACTGACATGAAAGGATATTATGCTTCTACTAGACCAGACTCTTATCTCATGAGGAAAGCAATGTGTTCGGGCCCAGGCCACTCAGGTTGGAAATGATTATGTGGGTCAAGCAGTAGAGTGCTGCTTTACAAGCATAAAGTCCTGTGTTCAAGCCCAGTTCAGCCAAAGTAAAAATAAAAATAAAAAAATAAGTAATAATAATAATAATAATATTTGGGGCTGAGGAAGTAGCTCAATGGGAGAATATCTGCCCAGCATGGGCAGCCCCAGATATTCGTAAAAAATTCAGACTGTGGCTGAAGGGAAAAGTCGTTGAACCAAGTAGTACAGCTAGCCATGTCTGTATTTATGGCTATGTCTGTATGTCCGGGACCTTCCTAACAGGAGAGAAAAAGATAAGAGACACCATGGCCTCATTGCTGCTCTCAGAGAGGGCCCCACCCAACTGGGGCCTGTATCCTGAACTTGCTACCATGGTGGACAGTAGGGACATTTTTGCAGAGAATGCTTAAAGGGGGACAGCCCGGGAAACAGCCCCATCCCCAACCAGGACCGTGCCCTCTGCAAGGGTAACCACTGGAGGTCTAAGTGACCCCATCACCAGATGGAAGGCGAGGTGCCTTCTCCTATGGATTGATGGGTCCAAGCCTCCTGGCCACACTCCACTTCTTGGCATCAATGTTGAGGAGCCATAGTGGCAGAAGAACAAAGGCCATTTTCCTCCTAGACAGTGGATCCCGTTTCTCTGTTTTACCTTTTTCTCCTGGTCCCCGGTCCAATGACAAAAGTTGTCTTTTGGGGCAATCTGGCCAGCCCCTAGAGCGCTATTTTACCTGGCCTCTGGCCTGCTCTTGGGGAGACCTCCTCTTCTGTCACTCTTTCCTCATAGTACCTAAAACTCCAGTGTCCCTGCTGGGACAGGATTTACTAACTCAATTAAAGGCTCAAATTCTCCTCCCCCCAGGCAGCTATTTCTGCTGCCCCCTCCTTCAGGAACAAAGAGATTCCACAGTGTGGACTGATGAGATGAGTGTAGGGTGAGCCAGGACAGCCCTCCCTATTCAAATAAAACTCAAAAATCCCTCACAGTTTCCTCATCCAAAACAATATCCCCTCAAGCCTGAGGGATGATGAGGCCTTAAGCCTATTCCTTAAAGCAACAAGGGCTACTAGTTAGTTGCTCCAGCCCCTATAATAAATTTAAAATTCTTATAAAACTTAATTTTAAATACAAGTTACAAAGTAAACAACTGGACAGGATATAGATAGGTAATAAATGTATTTTTTTTTTGAAAAGTTAAAGGAAAAATAAATGTTTTTGGATAAAAAAGGATTTTGTAAAAAAGGGTTTATCCTAAAAATTGTTTCAAATACGAGGGATAAAAACAAGCCATCAAAGGGTTTAGTATGTTATATAAAGGTCTAAGTAAGTTTTAAAAGCATATAATAAAAAACTTCGGTGTGTGATAAAGTTAAAGTTGAATATAATCTAAGAGTTGCCTAAAAGATTTTTAGGGTCATGTCAAACTAAAATCAAATCTTCTGTCTATGAAATAACACAATTATCTTAATATTGTTCTGCTCTAAGTAACATCTACAAAACACATTACAGAGAAAGATTTTATCAAAGAAATTATTTGTGTTTTCTGCTGATCTTGTCAAGCTTTAAGTACTACTAAATCAGAGTTCATTTACATATTTGCTTATGTGTCTTAAATGACCACCTTGTGACAGTGTTATGTTATACTTTATCTAAATATGGTACAAACATTTTAAAAGTTAAAAGTGTCAATTTATATAAAATAATGAGCTAAAGCTCTCTTTTATCCAAGAGTGTTACATTTAAATCCTGACAGCCCCTGCCTCCCAAAGGTCACCTACCTAGGTGTGGGCTTAAAGGGACAGACTCACTCCCTGAGTCATAAATGCATCAACCCAATCTTCCATTTCCCAACCCCCACACCATAAGACAGCTTACAGCTTTCCTGGCAGTTATAGGATTTTGCAGAATTTAGAACCCTAGGTATGTAGTCTCTGAACAGACACCTTTTTATGTTCCTCCTAATATTCCTATTTGGGTCTTAGATAATGTATGGCCACCCATTTCTCTCTCTGTAGTTGGAGGACTCTTGGAATTGTCTAGGGAACAACATTTCACAGTGGTTCTCCTGGCCAATGCCCATCCTAATGCCTATGTTCTTGCTCTGCTATTCTTAATCTTCCTCCCTTGTATCACACTACATGTCTGCTATTGCTAATCAAAAGTTTAACCACTTGTACCTCCAGGGATACCAACCTCTCCAAAGTGCGAGGATAGTTGGCTGATACCCACCATATGGAGGTCGGAGGATTGGCTTGAGACTCTTTAGGACGTCTGGCTACAAGGGACCTTCATCAACTTCAGGGAAGAGGAAATCTTCATTTTCAGAGCCTGGGTGTACGCCATCATGAGGCTCAGCACCCCAACATTGTTTGCCAACTAACCCTCCCTTCCCCTATGCAGCCCCTTGCCAGCTCGAAGAAGCCAGAGCGAACACAACGCCCCCCTTCCTTAACAAACAAAAAAGGGAGGAATGTTGGCAATAATGGCGCTGATAGGTTTCAGTTCTTACTGCACCCTTAAGCTTCTGTTTTCCAGGGTCATGGTCCTGCCTCAAGTCTAGCTTGAATTCTCCTTCTGCCTCAACCTCCAATCAGCATGAACCATAAGATCCTAACCAATCAGATCATGCCAAGTCTCACTGAGGGGTATTTAAGCCCCTGCCCCTCTCTCTCTCTCTCTCTCTCTCTTTCTCAGCCCTCTCCCTCTCACACCCGGCAATAAATAAAGAATCTCTTGGCCAGATCACTCCTCTCCACGTGGTCACTTTGGGCCTACACTTGCCTACAACTGTGTCATAGAAAATCAGAAGTCAGGAGTTTTAGACCTGATTGAGTGGATACATTACTTATAAACAAAACCTTGTTTTACATCTGCAGCTCAAACTCTGGGTCTTTCCTTTATACCTGCTTGTTTCTTCAAAACTATATGGTAATGAAAATGTGAACAGATCTACCACTTCATTGACTATTGAACACTCCTTCATTAAATCATTTTATGGCCAATAGCAATTTTATTCTAGGACTCAGGGTCAAAGGTGGAGGTGGCAACAATCTCACAAGTAGAAAAAACAAGAACTTTTAAAAATATGTGATTTCGTTACCTATATTCTGTACCTTCAACGATTTCCAAGGAATTGTTGACAGTAAATCTTTCCAATCTAAATTTGGTAGATTCATTTTGTGTTTTTATTATTAGAGTCTTTAACACTACATCATAAAGTGAAGTTAAGCCTTCCCCAGGATACTTCTGTTTATGTACACACATCCACTGGAGCATACTTCGTTCAGTCTAATGTTATGCATCCTTTCAAATACAAACCCTAATGCCAGTATCTTCTGATTTTAATATTTCCTAGATTGACAGCCAGTTGTCAGTGTACTGATGTTATAGTAATTCATAAATTAGGATATGGCTGATCTTGATTGTAAGATATTTATGTGTAACCTTACACTAGTATATTTACTTTTGTTATTACCAGTTAGCAGACAAAATTAATTAGAAGTTTGTTGGTAGGGCATAGAGTTATGTGATACAATCACATTTTCACAGCAGCAATACAAGACAAGAGTCTGGCCTGGGATTTCTCTTATTTAAATACACATTTAATCTATGATAGTGGTGGGTTTCCATTTTAAAATTCAGAGAATTCTGCCTGCACTAACCTTATGGTAAACAGTATAACTGCTCCCTTCATGTAATTTGCTTTATAAGGCACCCCTAACTAAATAGAACTTTCAAATAATTCTTAATTCATCCAAAGTGTGACTCTGCTAATAATGGCCCTACTAAGACCACGTAGCATTTTCAGACCTTGCAGTCCAGATGGTAAGATGACAACACAAGGCAGTCATACCAGTGGAATTTTGTACTTAGTCTTTCTTTTATTAAAATACACATTGAGCAACTCAACTGCCTGAATGAAATGCCAACTTGCATAATGTAAGAACATTGTGCATTCTACCTGAATTATTCACACATCAGCAAGAAGCTAAGTGAGAAGGCTGAGTTCTGTGCTCTTCCCTACTTGCCCTCTGTGTCATTCCTGAAAGAACCCCTCATAAGACAGAATGTCAATAATGATGATTTTATGCCTCGTCTCTTAAATATTCACAGCTCAGCAAAAGCCAAATGAAGACAGTGGCCTTTATGTCCTCTGTCTAGGTGTCCTTCCAAAATCATTTGAAGAAACCTTTCAAAGAGCAAACAATAAGCTGGGGGCATGGCTCAAACAATAGGATGTCTGCCTAGAAAGTGTGAAATCCCAAGTTCAAATGCCAGTAAACACGCCCCCAAAGAGACAAAGAACAATCATGGCAACAAATTTATTTCA
The DNA here is from genome assembly GCF_047511655.1 of Castor canadensis. NCBI lineage: Eukaryota > Metazoa > Chordata > Mammalia > Rodentia > Castoridae > Castor > Castor canadensis. The sequence goes on along the minus strand of NC_133392.1, from coordinate 99,857,722 downwards.
GAAGCAGGAAAAGCATGATGAGGAAGGGATCTAATAGAGATATCAGCAAATGAATTTGGTGTTATCCTTTATTTTGCTACCCCACTTGGGAAGGACCCCTCTTCAACAAGACCAAAGTCCTTTGAACAATTACAGTACTCAGAAACATCTATTGTGTCAGCAGGGCATGGTGGTGCACTAAGGGCTGAGACAAGAGGACCACAAGTTTGAGGCCAGCATAGGCTACATGGCAAGATCTTGGCTCAAACAAGACAATGTAAATAAAGATATACTTCCTTTCAATACTTTATGATTGGCTATCCATCCAGAATTTTGTACCATCATTAATCTCCTAACAGATTTCCTATGTCCAATTCTCATCTGGGCATCTTCACCAGCTTCCTTTCATTACCATCCTCCACTGTTTTCACTGGCACTCTAATACACATTTCTCGTTAAAAATGCGTAACCATCTTCAAACCTTTCAGAGACTACCCTTATGAAAACAGGATTTGGAATTAGTGCTTAGATGACCTTAATGATTCAGAGAAGTAAGGCAGTACTCAAGTTAAAAAGACTTGGGCTGGGGGCATGCTTAAGTGGCAGAGCACCTGCTTAGTAAGCACAAGGTCCTGAGTTCAAAACCCTGAACCCATCACCAAAAAAAAAAAAAAAAAAAACCAAATTCTCAAAGAGATAAACAAACAGATCAACTCCCAGCTTTACCACGTGGTGGTGGGAAGCACATTTATCCTCTCTGGGCCTCTTTCTTTCTAATATGTAAAATGAAGATTATAAAAAAATATGCATCTCAAAAGAGATTCATCAAGCTTACCAAGAAAGCATGTTAAAAGCATTTAGACAATAGCCAAGTTATGGAAACAGCCAAGATGCCCCAGCACTGATCAATGGATTAAGAAAATGTGGTATCTATACACAGTGGAATTCTATGCAGCCATGAAGAAGAACGAACTGTTACCATTCTCTGGTAAATGGATGGAATTGGAGAACATCATTCTGAGTGAGGTTAGCCTGGCCCAAAAGACCAAAAGTCGTATGTTCTCCCTCATATGTGGACATTAGATCAAGGGCAAACACAACAAGGGGATTGGACTATGAGCACATGCTAAAAGCGAGAGCACACAAGGGAGGGGTGAGGATAGGTAAGACACCTAAAAAACTAGCTAGCATTTGTTGCCCTTAATGCAAAGAAACTAAACAGATACTTTAAAAGCAACCGAGGCCAATAGGAAAAGGAGACCAGGAACTAGAGAAAAGGTTAGATCAAAAAGAATTAACCTAGAAGGTAACACACACGCACAGGAAATTAATGTGAGTCAACTCCCTGTATAGCTATCCTTATCTGAACCAGCAAAAACCCTTGTTCCTTCCTATTATTGCTTATACTCTCTCTACAACAAAATTAGAGATAAGGGCAAAATAGTTTCTGCTGGGTATTGAGTGGGTGGGGAGGAGAGGGAGGGGGCGGAGTGGGTGTTAAGGGAGGGGGTGGGGGCAGGGGGGAGAAATGACCCAAGCCTTGTATGCACATATGAATAATAAAAGAAAATAAATAAATAAATAAAAATACCAGAAAGAAAAAAAAAAAAAGCATTTAGAATCATAGCAACTAGCCCAAATGTTAACAAAATTTTGGCCATTGTTATCAATCTTTCTACATACACACACTATGCTAGCAAAAACAATCACTCATGTTTAAGTTTTCTTGTCTGAAAAATGAGAAGATTTAGAGGGAACCACTTTAAAATTCTTTCTGTCCATAAAGTATGAAGAACATGAAAATCTTTCATTTCTTAACTGCAAGACTTTAGTAGCAACCTGCTCTTTGCGTGTGGAGTAGATGAAATGGAATATCATAAAAGAAACACACAGCACAGCCCTGCTCTTAAAAATATTTTGTTTTAAAGGTTAAAAATGACTTTCATTTTTCTCCCTCAGATGTTTTATTCCTATATTTCTTGGTCAGACTTTTAGAAAAATCTAAAACACTGACAAAATTTGCTTATAGACTAAAGGTATAACAAATTATCAAATAGTAAACTCACATGAATATGTGAAGTTTACTAACTAAATAAATTTGAAAATTAAACAAATAACATTTATGGTGAAATACAATGAACTACATTTTACTCACGTTCAACTAATATTTTCTGAGCATCTATTATTTACTGGAGATAATAATAAATGAGAAAAGCTGTTAAACATTTTGATGAGGAGGGGAAAGGAGCTATGCCATCACTTGTCATCTCAGGACAAAGGGACAAATTTCGTTTAGAGAAAGAAGGAGATTAATCAATCTGAAATTGAGGCTTTGAGGGCAAAGCTTTGGCTCCCAAATCAAGATATCACTTATTACTACTACTGTTATTAATATCAAAGTCCTACACCTCAAAACAAGTTTAGTGATATCTTGTTTCATAAACCCATAAATTCCCTCACAGCACAGAGAATAATTTGTTTATGAAAAAGTCTTCACAAGGCAGGGGTTGTAGCTCAGTGATAGAGCACTAGCCCCTCAAATGAAAAGGTCTGGTTTAGATCCCAGTTACCACAGAAATAAATAAATAAATAAATAAAACAAAACTTTATAAATCAAAGTACCAAAACATATGCTCTGATCAGGAGTTTTAAAATATATTGAGGAACATCTAAATTGGGATCAATAAAACCTTGGAATCAAGGAATTGCTAAAACATTTAGAGAGAATAGAATTCCCTCAGCCTTTCTCAAAAGATAAGAAAAATTAATAATTATTCTTTATTGGAAGGCTTATTTACCATTTTTTAAATTCAAGGACATTTCAAAAAAGTGTTAATTATGTTACTATGAAAAGTGAAATAACCAGGTATAGTGGTTATGCTTGTAATCCCAGCATTCAAGAGACTGAGGCAGAAGATCGCAAGTTCAAGGCCAGCCTGGGTTTCATAGTGAGTCAGGGGCCAGCTTGACTGCATAGCAAGACCCTACTTCAAAATTTCAAGGGCTGGGAATGTACAGCAGTAGTAGAGTCCTTGCCGAGCACATGCCAGGCTCTGGGTTTTATGATCAGCACTGGAAAATAAATAAATAAATAATAAATAACAAACAAACTGGAAGTGTTGGTCTATATGATCTCTAAGGAAACTTCTAATTCTAAAACTGTATAGATTGATTTAGTAATAAAGTGCTGAAAGAGTAATGTGAAAACATTTTGAAGTATGGCATTTCCCCACAAAGGAAATTTCAAGTGATTCTGTTCTAGACAGCAAAATCAAGTGCCTGCTGTTAAGAGAAGCTGAGAAAATTTGACATTCTGTCCCTGATATAGACAAGTAAGTTACTTAACACCTAAGTCAATCAAGCAAGTGTCCAAGATAATTTGTGCTGGAAAAGTGCAGTGTGTATGTGTGTGTGTGTGTGTGTGTGTGTGTGTGTGTGTGTGTGTGTGTGTGTAGGAAGTGAAACTGAATAATCACTTTTTGTTATTTTTAACAAAAATAGAGATCAATGAAGTAAACTTCATAGAAATCAAACCTAACTTTATACTTTTCTATTAATTAGCCAAAATTCAAACAAAAAAACACAAGTGAAAGAAATGGGTTATGTTTAAAGAGGAGGTAACTTTTGTTGATTCTGAGTCAAAAATTTTGATTGATTTAGAGTCAATCTTTTTGAAAAGCAGAAGCTTTTTAACTGTCAAAAGAAACTGTCATTTTTCTATTCAAAATCCTACATCCTATTATTTCAAAAAACAGACCTAGGGAGGCCTTAATTACTTGCTTATTTTATGCCTCCCAAATATAAAATAGAAATTAGACTGTGGTTGAATTTAGGTTATATGGAATCTTATTTTCTACATAGGTAGGAAATAGAAATAGTTCAATGCATGTTACTGTTACTGTGTGCAGTACATGCTGTGTGTACAGCAGTAGGATTCTGGAGTCAGAGGGTCCAATTCTGGCTCTGGCACCGGGATTATCATTCTGTCATCAGATATTCATTAAAAACCTATTATGTGTCTTTCCTCCTGTGGAGGTTTTAACCTCTGAGAGCTGGGAATGAGGAACAAAAGACAATAAAGAACTACAGAATAATAAATTGCACAAATGTAATGAAGGAAAGCACAACGCATAAGAAAGGATGCTTTAGTGAACTAGTAAAAAATTGTGTCTCAGAAGTGATGATATTTGACTGAAACCCCAAGTGTGAAAATAGAACCAACATGCCAACAGAACAAGGGAACTACCTCTAGGCAGAAAAAAACACATGTGCAGCAGCCCTGAAGCAAGATAAAGTTTGGCATTTTCAAAAAATTAGAAGAAAAGTGTGAATCACACATATTAAAGAGAAAATAATGTCTTGTCTAAGACTAATAAATTGCTCAGTCTAAAGAAATCACTTACATGAGCTACCTACAAAGTGAATTGTGATCTCACTGGACTCTGATTACTTCTGCAAACCTTTGAGAGCAAAAGACTCTACCTTGGGTGATTGTGTCCAAGACTAAATAAAAGAAACAAAATCCTGAACAATTTCTATCAGAACTTGGAAATGACAGTCCAATTAATCTGAATTTTTAACAGATTCACTCTCATTCCTTACATTTAATCCTCTAGCTTCATTCTTATTCTATTACATATTAAGGTGTTAGCAGTACTCACAAACACTTGAACTTTAATCAGATTTTTATAAAATGAAATTACTTATTTCTCTAAGACACACTTTCCCATGTGCTAATAAGCTACAAGTGACATTTTCCTGTAATAATATTAGATTTGTGTATTTTGTGGGGCAATGATCTGATCACATAGATACAACTTGCTAAAATTGTATAATTAAGCCAAATGTCAATGATATCTGAACAAGTTCAATTTTAAAGGTATGACAGCTATTCTCCAATTCAAAATGAAAGTAGCCTTTGTTAACTGAAAATGAGCAGAGGATTTAGCCACATGTGATGACTCACACCTGTAATCACAGCTACTCAGGAGGCTGAGATATGGAGGAGAGCAGTTTGAGGACAGCCAGGGAAAAAAGTTAGAGACATTCCATCTCAAAAAACAATCTGGCCATTGTGGTTCACTCCTGTAATCCCAACTGCTATGTAGAAGATGCAGTAAGGAGTATCACAGTCCAAGGCAAAAAGCAGGAAATTCTATCTGAAAAACAACTAAACACAAGTGGTAGAGTACTTCCCTAACAACTGAGAAGTTCTTTTCTTTTTTTTAATTTTTATTTTATTCATATGTGCATACAATGTTTGGGTCATTTCTCCCCCCTTACCCCCCCCTTACCAGCTCCCACTCCCTCCCTTACTGCCCCTTACCCCTCGCTACCCAACAGAGGGCCAGCACCTGGATTCGAAATCAGAGGGAAGTGCCCACACTCTTTGAACACAGATGAAACCCATGCTTCTCTACAACAAAGAAGAAATTTGGACAATAAAAATATATATGTGTAAATTTTTACTTTCTCCTTTTCCCATTCTGTTGAAATTTTAATTTGCTGAGTGCACTCTTGTTTCACTTTGTTTTCTATCCCCCAATTTTATTTTCTTTTCCTCTGTTTTTTAACTTCCCTCTCCTTATCTTCCTCTCCTCCCCTTCTTTTTTACTCCCACTGTCCTTATCTTCCTCTCCTCCCCTTCTTTTTTACTCCCACTGTCCTTATCTCCTCCACACTAACCACTCACCAAATGTTCTATTGTACAACTCTACACGTTACTCCCATTCTTCCTATTCCTCTGGAATCCCTGACAATAGCACCCTCCTCCACAGTGACTGACCTACACCTTTACACACCATTTGGGCCTTATTACCCCATGGTCCCCATACATCACACCTCTTCTCTCTCTTGTCCCATTCCCCCATCTCCTCTTCTATCCACATTATTTTTACTATCTATGTTTTAATCTCTATGCACACAACTATATTTCCCCAATACCCACCATTTATAGATAATACTTCCAAAGGTTTTAAATATATACTATGTAAAAAACTGGTTTGGCATTGAATCTGGGAATTTGTTATTGCTAAGTTATATGTCTAAGTCAGTGAACAGAAACATCACAACAACCTAGCTAACAACTAAACTAGCCAGAGCATAGAAATTAAGTCAAGGAAAAGATAACAGGTGTTTAAAATCCCCAACCAAAAAATCAACAACATATGAGAAAATCTCAAAATAGAAGCATAGGGAATAAAAGAAGGCAGGGAAACATGATACCTCAAAAGGTTAACAATCACAAAATAGAGGATATGGTGGATAGTGAAGGGGATAAATATTCAGGTACTGAGGTCAGAAGAATAACAAGAATGTTAAGGAGCTTAAAGAGGACATACAAAAACAACTCAATGAATCCCAGAGATTATGGATAAAAAATACAAGATGACACAGAAACAACTAAATGAACTCAAAGTGGATTTAAACAAATATTGGAATGAAAAAAAGTAATTATTTTAAAAATGGGAGAGATAAATGAAATAAAGAAGGCAGTACAAGATATGAAAGTGGAGCTTAACAAAGATATGGAAAGTCTTAAAAAAGGAATTACACAGAAACACTAGAAACAAAATGTTCCTTGAGTCAAACAAAAAAATACAGTTGAGAGTCACTCCAGATGACTAGAACAAGTGGAAGACAGAATTTCAGGGCTAAAAGATGAAACAAATATTAAAGAAAAAACAGAATACATAGAGAAAAGACTGAAGAGTTGTGAAAGGAATATGCAAGAACTCTAACACTATATCATTGGACCAAATTTGTGAATTATGGGCATCAAAGGAGCAGAGATGCATGCCAAAGGTTTAGGAAACAATCAAAAAAATAATAGCAAAAAACTTCCCAAACCTTGAGAAAAAGATGCCTATCCAGGTACAGGAAGTCCTAGGATACCAAATAGACATAAACAAAATAGAAACTCTCCACAGCATATTATAGTCAAAACAATTATCACAAAGAACAAGGAAAGAATATTGAAGACTGCATGAGGAAAAATTCAAATAATATATAAAAGTAAACCCATCAAAATAATAGCAGATTTTCAACAGAAACCTTAAAAGCAAAAAGGACATGGAGTGAGGTATCTCAAGCACTGAAAGAAAACAATTTTGATATTAAGATACTCTACTCAGCAAAGCTATCATTCAAAATTGAAGAAGCAATAAAAAAATCCTTCCATGATAAATAGAAACTAAGACAAACTATACTTGTATCAGATAAGGTAGATTCCAAACTTAAATTAGACAGAATGACAAAGAAGTCCACTTCATACTAATGAAAGGACCATTATATCAACAAGAAATTTAAAAAGTTAACATAATATATGCCCAATGTTGGTGTACCCAAGTGCATTAAACATACACTTATGGACTTAAAAACACAAATAAACCCCAATACTCTGCTGTCTCCAATAGATAAATCATCCAATCAAAAAATCAGCAAAGAAACTTTAGAATTGAATGACACCATAGATGAAATGAACCTGACAGATGTCCTCAGAGTATTCCTTCCTGCAATGGCACAATACACGTTCTTCCCAGCAGCCCATGAAACTTCCTCCAAAATAGATCATATTGTAGGTCACAAAACAAGACTTAACAAATACAAGAAGATTGAAACAACCCCCTGTATACTGTATGATCATGATGTAATAAAACTAGAATTCAACAACAAAAGAAACAGCAGAAAAAGTTCAAACACTTAGAGACTGAACACGTTGCTCCATGACCAGTGGGGTCATTGAAGAAATAAGGGAGGAAATCAAAAAGTTCTGGAATTTAATGAATATGTAATCACAACCTATCAGAACCGGAACACAGCAAAGGCAGAACTGTATAGCCAAGAGTGTAAATATTAAAAGCTTATAGGCATGAATGTATATATTAAAATCACAGAAAGATCTCAAATAAACAACCTCATGCTGCACTTCAAACTACTATAAAAACAACCATAAACTAAACCCAATACCAGCAGAAGGAGAGAAATAATAAAAATAAGGGCCAAAATCAACAAAATAGAGACCAACAAATCCATACAAAGAATCAACAAAATAAAAGGCTAGTTCTTTGAAAGGATAAATAAGGTTAATAAACCTCTAGTACATCTTACTAAAATGAGGAGGGAAAAATCCAAATTAAAAACAAAAAAGGGGAGATCACAACAAACACAGAGCAAATCCAGGAACTTATTGGGGATTACATTGAAAACCTATATTCAAAAAAATCTCGAAGAAATTGATACATTTTTAGACACATATGACCAGCCAAAATTGAACAAAGAAGATATAAATCACCTAAATATATCTATAACAATCAATGAAATAGAAACAGCAATAAAGTTTCCCAAAAAAGAAAAATCTAGGACCTGACAGATTCCCTGCTGAATTTTAGCAGATCTTGACGAAGAGCTAACACTAATAACTTGCCCATGAAATAGGAAGAGAAGGAACACTGTTGAAATCATTCTGTGAAGCCAGTATTACACTCATCCCAAAACCAGACAAGGATACAGCAAAAAAAGAGAATTACAGGCCAATCTCTTTAATGAACTTAGATTCAAAAATTCTCAATAAGACACTGGCAAACTGAATTCAACAATATATCAAACAGATTATACTCCATGATCAAGCTAATTTCATTACAGGGATGCAGGGATGGTTCAACATACAAAAAGCATTAAATGTAAAATACAGTATATTAACAGAAGCAAAGACACAAAAACCACTATCAATAGATGCAGACAAAAGCCTTCAACAAAATTCAGCAACTTTTCATGATAAAAGTTCTGATGAAACTAGGAAAAGAAAGAATGTACCTCAACATAATAAAGGCTATATATGACAAGCCTATAGCCAACATCATATTAAATAGGAAAAACTGAAACCATTTCCTCTAAAGTCAGAAACAAGACAAGGTATACACTTGCTTCATTCTGTTCAACATAGTCTTGAAATTCCTAGACAGAGCAATAAAACAGGAAGAAGAAATAGAAAGTATTCGAATAGGAAAGGAAGAACTCAAACGATCCCTATTTTCAAATGATATGGAAAACTCTACCAAAAAACTCCTAGATATCATAAACACCTTCAGGAAAGTAGGAGGATACAAAATCAATTTGCAAAAGTCAGTAGCCTTTCTATATACCAACAATGAACAGACTGAGAAAGAATATTGGAAAACAATTCCATTTACAGTAGCCTCAAAAAAGTAAAATAAAATTAAATACCTGGGAATAAAATAAATGAAGGAAGTGAAAGACTTTAAAATGAAAACTATAAACCACTGAAGAACGAAATCAGAAGATGGAAAGAGCTCCCATGCTCATAGATTAGCAGAATCAATATTAGGAAAATGGCTATATTACCAAAAGTAATTTACATATTCAATGCAATGCCCATCAAAATTCCAATGACATTCATCACAGAGATTAAAAATCAACTCTAAAGTTCAATAGGAAGCACAAAAGACTGCAAATAACCAAGGCAATACTGAGCAGAAAAGAACAACACTGAGGTATCACAATACTCGACCTCAAACTGTACTACAGAGCCATACCAAGGAAAAAGCATAGTACTGGCACAAAAGCAGATATGAAGATGACTGGAGCAGAAGAAGACCCAGATACAAATCCAGGTAGCTATGCTCACTGTTTTTTAACAAACATGCCAAAAACATATGATGGAGAAAAGATAGCCTCTTCAACCAATGTTGCTGGCAAACCTGGACATCTGCATGTTGAAAACTGAAACTAGATCCATGTCTTTCACCTGTACAAACATTAACTCAAAGTAGATTAAGGACCTTAACATAAGACCTGAAATTTTGAAGCTAGTTCAGGAAAGAGCAGGGAATACACTGGAACTTATAGGCATAAGCAATAACTTCCTAAATGGAACTCAAATGGCTCAACAACTAAGAGAAAGGATTGACAAATGGATTACATGAAACTAAAAATCCTCTGTACAACCAAAGAAAGGTCACCAGATTGTAGAGGTAACCCACAGAATGAGAGAAAATCTTTGTCAGCTATATATCTAACAAAGGATTAATAACCAGAATATACAGGGAACTCAAAAAAACTAAGCTCCCAAAAAATCAATGACCCAATAAAGAAATAGGCAAATGAGCTGAACAAAGCTTTTTCAAAGGAAGACATCCAAATGGCTAAAAAACACATAAAGAAGTGCTCAACATCTCTGGCCACAAAGGGAATGAAAATCAAAGCCATGTTAAGATTCCACCTCACTCCTATCATCAAGAACACAAAAAACAACAAATGTTGGTGAGGATGTGGGAAAAAAGGAACCCTCGTATACTGCTGGTAAGAATGTAAATGAGTACAACTACTATGGAAAACAGTATGAAGGCTCTTCATAAAACTAAATATAGAAATTTCATATGATCCAGCAATACCACTCCTTATGATATATCCCCCCAAAAATATGTCAGGTTACAACAAAGGCACCTACACACCCATGTTTATTGCAACATTATTCACAATAACCAAGCTTATGGAAACAGCCATGATACCCCACAATTGATGAGTGGTTTAAGAAAATGTATTTATAGACAAAAGAATTTTATTCAGCCATAAAGAAGAATGAAATTTTGTTGTCTGCAGGTAAATGGATGGAACTGGAGAATATCATCTTAAGTTAGCCAGGCTCACAAAGCCAAAGGCTGCATGTTTTCTTTTATATGTGGAAGATAGACTCAATAAAATGCAAGCAATATTATATATACATAGAAATACAGCAAACATGCATCCAAAATTAGGTCTAGTAGAGAAGACCAAAGAAGGAAAGAAAGATGGCAAATAATAATGAAGTACATCATATCTGTGTATGGACAAGACACAAAGAAACAAGCTGAAAACTGTTAAACAACATAGGATGGGGGAAAGGGTGAGGAAGTGCAGTGGAGAGTGGTTACATCTACTTAAGCACAATCCATGCACAAGCATAATAACAAGGCAAAAATCCCACTGAACAATGAACAGACACCTAGACCATGAAGGACAAAAACGAAAAACAGGTTACACTAACGAGATGGGGAGGGTAAAATAAGGAAGTAGAGGTAAATATGGTTGATGTACTTTCTATACAAGAATGAGGATAGAATTTTCAAACTTATTGAAATCACTATAAGAAGGAGACTAAGGTAGAAAGGAGAAAAATGAAGATGATGAACTAATTTGGGATACAATACATATATAAGTGGAAATGTCACAATGAAACTCCTTGTATAGCTGTCTTAAACAAACAAAATGTCTTAAAAAAAATAAAAGGCCAGGAAAATAAAACAGGTCCTGTCTGGGGGTTGGTACCAGTGGTAAAGAGAGGGATATAAGGAAGAGGTATAGGAGGGTGAATATGGTGAAAATATTATGTACTCAAGTGTGAAAACGGAAAAATGAGACCTGTTGAAGCTATTCTAAGAATGGGGGGAGGATGATGGATTGGGTGAATTTAACTAAGATATATTGCAAGTATTTTTGTAAATGTCACAATCTACCCCCACTACAACAATAAGATGAAATTTAAAAAACAACAACAACAAAAAAAATAGTTACCAGAATCAAGAGTCAACCTACAGAATGGGAGAAAATCTTCACTACCCAGTCAACAGATAAAAGATTAATATTCGTCATATACAAATAGCTCAAAAAACTAAACTTCAAAAGAACAAACAATCCCCTCAATAAATGGGCAAATGAATGGGATAGTCCTTAGAAGAAATACAAACAGCTAATAAATACATTAATAAATGCTCAACAGCTTTACCCATAAAGGAAATGAAAGTCAAAACAACACTGTGATTCCATCGAACTTCAGTCAGACTGGCAATCATCAAGAAAACAAATAAGGACTGGTCAGGGTGTGAAGAAAAAGGAGCCCTCAGACACTGTTGGTGACAATGAAAACTAATGCAACTACTATGGAAATCAGTATCAAGGTTCCTCAAAAGACTAAAAATACACCTGCCTATAACCCTGCCATACCACTCTTGGGCATATATCTGAGACAGTGAAAATCAATAAAAAAGAGAGATACCTACACACCCATGTTTATTGCAGCTCTGTTCACAATAGCTAACTGTGGAATCAGCCAAGGTGCCCAACAAACATTGAACGAATAGAGAAACATCACACACACACACACACACACACACACACACACACACACACACACTGTGGAATATTACTTAGCCATAAAGAAACATGAAATTATGTCATTTTCAGGAAAATGGATTGAACTGGAGATCATAACATTAAGCAACATAAGCCAAGCTCAAAAAGCCAAATGCCACCTGTTCTCATGCATTTGTGGAACCTAGACCTAAAAAAATGATGATAGTGATAATAATGGGACATGATATAAAAGGGTGACTGTCTGGGGTACAGATCAGGAGGAGCTGGAAGCAGAAAATGAAAGGATACAGGGATGAAGAGGACTGAAGGATGCTATATATTATATATGTGTATATATATTATATATGTGTATATATATATATAATATATATATATGTAATATATATATATATATATATGAAAACAGCACAATGAAACCCACCAAATGCTGTTTGAAACTGGAGGAAGAGGGAGCAGAGGAATGGGAATACAATGGAGGAGTGAACTTTGTTCAAAACACACATGTATAGAATTATCACAATGAAATGCCCTCATATTATTAATGTATGCTAATTCAAAAATAAAATATTTTTTAAAGTAGATTTTAGTATTCAAGGAAGGATAGTAAAGAAACAAGACTTTAAACAGATTTATTCGCTTTTAATAATAAGCAAAAGAAATTTATACACACTAAATTAAGAATATTAATCTTTTCTCAGCTTCATTATGCATAACCTATATAAAGAGTTAAGAGGCACATAAGTTACTATGTACCAAGTCCCTTTATTGAGCTCCACTAATGACACTAAAATTCACACTCATTGGAACTTCAGCTCTACATAAAGGCAATGAGTTGTCAAATGTCAAAAATAATAAAGTTATGAGGAAGAATAAAGATTTGGCAATGCTTCTATTTAATATTCATCTATATTCTTAATGAATAATCTATTCTTCCTATAAATCACTATATAAAATTTGTAATGGCTCTTATTTTCTCATATCCCCGCTTACTGAGGAATAAATAATATAGTAGATATATAGGAACATGAAGAATCATCATTTATAGCAATCACTGATTAAATAAACTGAATGCTACATTTAACCACTGTTAGATACTAATGTGTTTATTTAATATTGGTTTTGTCTTTAATGAAGGTATTTGAGATGTTTTTGTAAATTGTATGATTCCTTGTGTTACCCATAAATGGTTTCTTTTTTTGGATCTTCCAAAACATACATTGGGATAATGGCTTTTTAAAATCAGTTAAGACTGGCTTCTCTGTAGAGAAATGTTTACTATTTGTGAAAAGAGCATTTCTCTAAGCTGTTTCATGTTACGTCACAGGTTGAAATCTGAAGAGTAAGTCTCGAGTCACAGGTCCACATCCGAAAATAAATCTTGAGTCAGTTACTAAAAACCTGCTTCATTCCCAGTGTCTTCATCCATCAAGTCTTGTCACTATTGCTCATTGACATAAGAGATATTTTCAAATAGTTAATGCTTTGTTCTCTACCAACACCAAGATATGGGTCCCCAAATGCTCATTCAAATGTGATTACAGAAATCACAGAGTGAAAAGATGAATTCTACCTGGAGTGATCAAGGAGAGACACGCTCTAGGTGGGGGTAACAGATACTACATGTGGCCACCTGGTCTCTAGTTCCCCTTTCTTATTTGCTAAGACAGTAGTGTCCAGTTTCTCTTATTAGTAAAAAGCAAATTCTGTTAATCCACGGCAATCATTGCAATTCCATCCCCCATTCCAGGGGCTGATTTAGTCAAGGCATGTGATTTAATCCTGACAAATGAAGTGTGAGAACAAATCATGTAATCATGTAGAAGTTTGTAAGATTTTTATACTCTGAAAAATAGATACATGGAAAAGGCAATGTTTTCAGCACGAATTGGTTGTGATGTTATTTTGCAATCATGAGATAAATGAACTTTAGGTCAAAGTGGAGATGCTAAGAATCGAAAAGTTTTGAGATGGCATAAACCTAGGATGTTGGGATTTCATTCAGATTTGAATTAATGAACCCTGAAAAATCTGAGTTCCAATAACACCTTTCCATATTGTTTGAGTTATATGAGTTGAGGATTTCCTGAGTTGGGAGACAAACGTGAATTAAATACATGGAATGAAAGAAGCAACACAGGCATAAGAAATAAAATGCATAAGGTTGAGAAAAGGAAAAATGTTGGGTGCAGTGGTTCATACCTGTAATCCCACTAGTGAGGCTAAAGCAGGAGATTGTGTTTGAAGCCAGCCTGGACAAACAGTGAGATTCTGTCTCAAAACAAAATAAAATAAGCCTGGCACTAATGACTCATGCCTGTAATCCTAGCTACTTAGTAGACTAAGATCAGAGGGGTTGTTGTTCTAGGCCAACCCAAGAAAAAAGTTTGCGAGACCCCACCACAGCAGAAGTAAGCTGGGCATGGTGATACATGCCCAGCTATGGTGGGACACATAAAATAGAAGGATTGCAGTTCAGGCTGGCCTAGACAGAAAGCCAGACTTTATCTCCCAAATAATGGGAGCAAAAAAGGGCTGGCGGTATGGTTCAAGTAATAGAGCCCCTGTCTTGCAAATGCTGAAGCACTTAAGTTCAAATCCCAGTACCACCAAAAAGTAAGATAAAATACATCCTTTCTCCAATGAAAAGGAAAAAAAAAAAAGGCTATTGGTAAAGATAAATGAATGAGTGCACTTTTGACATTTTAAGGAGCTTCTTGTTTCTATGATGCTTTATTTTTTTATATATTAATGTCCTTAGGAAATGTGTAGGTTATGGTCAGTCTCATAGAGTTTAACAAAACAAACTCACACACATGCATGCATGCACACACATGCACACACGCTGGGTTGGGTTTTTTGGTAATGTCATAAAATCTGCAGGAAAAAAATCAAGCCATGTGGGAACATTAGTTCCTTATTTCTGAAGAAAGTTATTTTGTCATAGAAAGAGGAATTCACCTCTAATACATTTATGATCACAACAAGTGGTAAGCAGAAGATAGAACATGGGGTTTCTTTTCTTCCATTATTTTTATTCTTTCCTTTCTTATATTTGGCGCTACCCAGAAAAGCACTAGAATTTATTTTAGTGACTTCAAGTTGTTAAAGACCATCTTAACTATCCCAGAGCTGACTGAACACAATTAGTATATTACCTGTTTTAATGAAACCAGGGATGACCAGGCCCCACAATTTGTCTTCTCTGTGAAGGAGATTTTTGGCCTGCTTACTCTTTTGCCTTATCCCTGAAGTATTTCAAAACTCAGTGAGGAGGTTGCTGTGCCAACCCAAATTTTTCCCTTGAAATGCACATCATGCATAACATTTCTAAGGTCATTCTTAAGAATTTGTGCTCTAAAATTACAAAAGAGAAAAAATGAAAAGAAAGCATATAGCCTGTTAAAACCTTACTAACATAACAGAAACATTTTCTGAGAATGTGCATGAAGCTTCATTAGCCAGGTGCCAGTGACTCACGCCTGTAATCTTAGCTAGTTAGGAGGCTAAGATCAAGAGCATCACAGTTTGAGCCCAGCCTGGGCAAATAGCTTTGGAGGCACCCCCATCTCTAAAATAAGAAGGGCAAAAATGGACTGGAGGTATGTCTCAAGAAATGGAGCACCTGAGCGAAGCCCTGAGTTCAAACCTCAGTTTCACAAAAATAAAGGAAAACAACGAAAGCATTCATTGAATGTTCACTATCTGCCCAGTGCTTACCACAGTATCTGGCACAAAGGATGTATTCAATAAGTGTTAGTAGAATGAATCTGTGATTAATGAATAATAAGTGAAGATTATAAAAATGAAAAGAACACAGCCATTTACCACAAAGAGATTATAGTCTATTAGGGAGATGCCTCGTAGTTATAAGGCAAGGTAATCAATTTTATAAAAGAAATACAAGATGCTAAGAAAGTATATAGAAACTCTTAAGTACACACAGATAGGATTAAGGAAGGCTCCATAAAGCCAATGATAATGTATTGCAAGAACAACATTAGAATTAAGGAAGAATCATGTTCCTAATCTTTGGGAAAGCAGAAAAAAAGGTATCATAACTATTGTTTTTAATGCACTAAGTGCCTCTTTTCTTTTAGTAACAAATCCTGCTCCCACACTGCCTGACCACAGAGTCAGTATATTAAATAGTTAACCATCCATTTAAGCACAGTGGATTGGACAATGAATAGGTAAATGACCAAAAATAGAAAACTCAGAAATTTTTCCTAGAAATTTTCTATCTGTAGCTGGTAAGGTCATATCCTTCACTACCTGGTTACAACAAACACCAAGACCCTATCATGTGAAGAGTCCTAGATGCACCAGAAGCAATGCAAAATGCAGAAAAGTGGAATTATTATGAAAGCATTTAGTTATTTTAACTCCAGGTACATCCAGCTTTATTGTTGCTCTTCACAATCACTTGAACTAACAAAGTGGTTTTTTGTTTAAGCTATTTTGCATTAAATTTCTGACCCTTGAAACTAAAAGAGACATAATATGCAGAACAATGCCAAAGGATCTCCAGACATTGGCTGTATCTGATGATATTTTTCCTCCACAATTAACACTGGATGGCACTTAACCTTTACAAGTCAAAGCCAGCTGTCAAGTATAATTATCTATCAGTAAATACATGTACACACATCATATGCACCTAACAATATAGCCTCAAAATGCATTATACAACACTGACAGAATTGCAAAAGGAAATAGATAAAGCAGCACCAAAATGAAAAGCTACCAGAGAAGAAATACAAATGAACCATAGGAGAAGAGTAAGTATATTTACAGCAGTCATTAGCCACATACAAGTTTAAAAATCAGCTTAATAACACCTTTAAGGTCCTGAAGGAAAATAGCTTTTGATATAAAAATTCATACACAACTACACTGCCTACTGCTAGTAGGGACAAAACACTGACATTTTCAGATACATAGGAATTAACAAAATCTCAAACGCACTATCCTGGAGAGGACACAGTAAGATGACAGGAGAGAAGGAGGAGGAATCTCCCTCCATCCACAGACTCACCAAATAAACACCTGCGCATGAATCAGTTCCCTCTGAGAAAAATCCAGGTCCAGATGATAGACTGCTATATATTAAGTGGCTGAGAAAATTCCCAGAAGGAAACAACTGTTGCCTGTTTCACACTGCCCCTGAGAGTAGTTGGGGCAAGCAATCATCAGTCCACTGAGAGCCTAAAGAGGTATTTGGATACTTCCTGTGGCTTCTCTTCCTGCCATCATTTGAATATTTGTCCTTTCTGCAATTCATGCTGAAGTTTAATTGCCATTATAACAGCATTAAGAGGTCATCAGACCATGAGGACTCTGCTTTCATGGGTAAGATTAACGCTTTTATAAAAGGCTGGTTTTGTTCCTGCATTTTGTTTGTGCATTGCCTTTCTGTCTTCTGCTATGTGATAACACAGCAAGAAGACTGTGATAACACAGCAAGAAGACTCTTGCCAGGTACTAGAGACTTATCTTGGACTTTCCAGCCTCAAAACCTGAGGGGCAATAAGTTTCTGCTTATTACAAATTACCCAGCTTCAGGTATGCTATAATAAAAAACAAAATAAGCAAAGAAACTCCCTCCACCAGCTCCAACAATAAAATCACACCTCCAGCTTCTCCCTAGAAAGAACTGGACCACACCTCTAACACTCCATCTTTTACACTGCAACCCAAGGGACTGACTCCTAATTTTCATATCTCTGGAAGCTAACAGAGCTCAGAACACATTAGTATCCTGGAGCCACAGAGAATTAAGAGGTGGGCTTAAAATAGTTGTGCAGAACCAGGCATCATTGGTTCACACCTGTAATCCTAGCTACTCAGGAGGCAGAGATCAGGAGGATCACAGTTCAAAGCCAGCCCAGGCAAATAGTTTTACTAGGCCTTATGTCAAAAAACCCTTCACAAAAAAAAGGGCTGGTGGAGTGGCTTAAGGTGAAGGCCCTGAGTTCAAGCCCCAGTACTGCAAAAAAAAAAAAAGTTGTGCAGAGCACTTTTGGGACCTCTTCCCCTTGGCTTAGCACAGGGCAGGTGGATGATAAAGCCCACTTTCCAGCTTTTCTATGGAAGGGGTCAGGTTACATATCTAATGCTCTGACTTTCTAGCTGCTGCCTAAAGGTCTGGCTTCAAGCTAGCCTGCAACTAGATGTTGGCAGGGCAGGGAGCTTGGAGTATGTAAGCACTTCCTACACCCTTTCCCCATCACCTCCCCACTCCCACTGTTTCTTAAAAAAAATAGATAAAGTCAGCTAGAGTAAGAGAAAAAGAGAGGAAGCTCAAATAAGATTAGAATTGAAAGAGGAGATATTAGAACAGATGCCTGAGGAAAAAATAGGAAATCACTAGGGACAATTATGAACATGTACTGCCAACAAATTAGACAATGAAGAATAAAGGCATAAACTACTAGAAACATACAACCTACCATGGATGAATCAAGAAGAAATATAAAGTCTAAATAGACCAATACCAAATAAGGAGCTTAAAGGAGTAATCAAAAACCTCCAACAAAGAAAAGCCCAGGGCCAGAGAGTTTCCACAGGTGAATTCTACAGGAATTTAGAATTTCTTTCTAAATTCCAAACTCATTTTATGAAACCAGCATCACCCTGATAGCAAAGCCAGTAAAGGACACCATGAGAAATGCAAACTATAGACCAACATTTCTGATTAATGTACATGCAAATTATTGATGAATAAACTACTAGCAAGCTGAATAATTCATCAGCACATTAAAAAGATTACACACTATGGCCAACAGGAATGCATAGCTGTATGGTTGGTACACAATAGGCAAATAATGTGATACACCATAGTAATAGAAAAAAAAAGATTAAACTCACATGATCATCTCAATAGCTGCAGAAAAGGAATTTGACAAGGTCAAACACTCATTCATGATAAAAATTAGTGTAAAAGGAACTTAACAAAGGCCATTTATGAAAAATCCACTGCAAATGTCATTATCAAGGGGGCAAATGGCCTATCCTCTAAGATGTGCTATAAGGCAAAGATACCAACTCTTACCACTTCAACAAAATACTGAAAGTCCTCACTTGATCAATTAAAAAGTAAATAAATAACATCCCAAATGGAATGGAAGAAGTAAATTTGTCTCTCTGTAAATGACAGGATCTTCTGCACAGAAAACCCCAATGACTCCACCAAATAAATGCATTCAGTAAAGTTGCTGGTACAAAAATCTGTAGCATTTCTCTATTAGAAAAGGAAATCAAGAAGCATTTCCACCAACAATGGCATAAAAAAGAATAAAATATTTAGGAATAAATTTCATCAAGGAGATGAAAAATACGCAAATCCCAAACTATCAAACATTGATAAGTTGGAAAAAAGGCATAAAACACATGCTCATAGATTAGAAGAATTAACATTGTTAAAATGTCTACAGACTCAAGGCAATTGTTATCAAATTTTTCAATAGTAATTTCACTAAAATAGAATTCTAAAATTCATGAAACAGCCCAAGAAACCTTCAGAATGAACAAAGTTGTAAGTGTTGCTCTTACCGAAAACAATATGGAGCTGACATAAAAACAAACATATAAACCAATGAAACATAATAGAAATCCCAGAAATAAACTCACACATATATTTTAAGTAATTTTTTGACAAGAGCATCTGAAATGTGCCATACATCATTCATTCAAAAAATATTTCTTAAAATTTAGTCTTTGGTCCATGGTTGCCAAGAGAACTCAGCAGGTGAGTTGCAATGGACATGTACCCATCTAGTCTCAAAATATCCAAGTCAAACAACTAACAATAAACTTTCAGAATAAAACTATTGAAATAGTAACATATGTTCTTAAACTTTGATATTATTTCAATCAATTTAGTTGCATTTTTCTGTTTACAAATTTTAAACTCATGTTGAATTCTTAAAATATGCATCAGAAAAATATAGCATTTATTTTACTGAATTAAATTTTTCCTTAAAGAGCAGCAATTTTCAGGTCTAATGATAATATTTGCATGCTAGCATAGCTATTTTTACTTTAGTCTTCAAAAATATTTTCTATTTAGTAATATAGTAAAAGCTATGCAATCAGTCTATGTTTTTCCATGCAATGGAATTACAGTCAGGCATGCTCAATGGAAGACAGTATATATCAAAATCACATTCTTTAAATTAGTCAGTATGTAAATTTTCCATGAAATGAATTTAGTCTACTTACAAACATGAATCACTTTTCAAGATGAGCGAATTCATAGTTCTGCAAATACACTTCCTTTTTCAAATGGCAGAATTATATGCAGTACATTGAAAGTCAAATTTTTACTATAAGCATATATAATCTAAACAGGTTTGTCTGTGTTTTGCATATTTGTAAACACACTTTATGTACTCAAATGACATGCAGGAGCTAGGTAGCTCTTTTTCTGTCTTACCTCTCTTTCTACTTACATGGTGGCAAGAATATAGTTTAGCACCATATATAGTCCTTTGTCAAATGTGATCAACATACATATGCTTTAAGAAGCATTACTCACTATTTCAGAGAATAGCTAGCTATTCACCAACTCATAACCCCCTCTTCCTGATTACATATCTCTACTTCACTTTCCAGCCTCCCTTACAGAAACGTGTGGTTATATACCTTAGTTCTAGGTAATAGAACATGAGCAAGAACGATACACATCATTACTAGACATTGCCCATAAAATTCTCCCATCCGCTACCTATCTGTAAATGCCCAAATTACCTTGGAAGTCACCTGGATTTTTGTTTTTGTTTTTGTTTTCAGTGTTGGTGTTGGTGTTGGTGGTGGTGGTAGTGGTGGTGGTAGTGATGGTGGTGGTGGTGATGGTGGTGGTGGGACTGGATTTTCCAAAGCAGGCACTCTACTGCTAGAGGCACACCTCCAGTCCATTTTTTGCTCTGGTTATTTTGGAGATGGGGTCTTGTGAAATACAAGCCTAAGATGGTTTCAAACCATGATTTTTCTAATCTCAGCCTCTCAAATAACTAGGATTACAGGCATGAGCCACCAGCACCTGGCTAGAAGCCACCTGTTAAATATAGCAGACCAATGGATGCTAAGATATTTGGGTGACTATATGGAGCACAGTCCCCTTAAACCTGATTTCCCCCACCCTTAACACGCAAATATACCATTGTGGACACACATTGCTATTACATTAGCTAGAAATAAATGTGTGCAGTGTTAAACCATGGCAAGTCTAAAATTTATGTGGTAGACCAATTTGATATATTGTAAGAACTTTTATAAATACCATAATGTAACCTCACACAGCCCAACAATAAAAGAATGTTTAAAAAATGTGTAGCATTGTGACCAAGTAGTAGATAATAAGGAATTGTGTTAGAGACTAGAAAGAGAGAAGCTCTCAGCATGGAGAGGCAAAATATTTGGTAAAACTTTTGCCTGGAAAAACCTTCAAGATAGATCTTGTGCCTACTGAACTTGCAACTATGTCAGCCAGAGATTACACTTCTCAGTACACCTTATAATTAAATAAGGTCATGTTGCTGACTTATAGCAGAAAAGGAGCAGAAGTGATCTTTGCCATCCCTTTTTCCCCATCTACCTTGTTCTATCACATTTAAAGCCATGTGTTTAGAATGCAAGTTCCGCATAAAGGAAGGAATCTAGATGCTTGAGTCACTGCTTGGAGAAGAGCCAATTCCACCAATTAGAAATACAGGGTTGGTTGGGTTTTGTTGTTTTGTTTTTGTTCTCACGGGAAATAAAACACATTAGAAACCTTATTTTTAGGCTTTTTTACAGCAAATACCTTAACTGACGTAGACACTCTGAAGGTCATTTGTAAAAAAAATGAAGCAAATTATTTCTGCTCCTCAACACAATGATTTGGAAAGCCAGAGAAAAATCATTTTGGTGAAAGAATTTTGAAAACATCAAATCAATAAGCATTTCAAATTTAAAGTCAATATGGTAGATACAGGGTTAAAAGCATTTTGTAGGGGTTCTGAGAAACTTCGTCTTGAATGCCAGCTCTCCATTTACAAGGTGTATGGCCTTGAGCAAATTGATTTATAATCTTGAAGCTAACTTGTATAAATGTATAAATTGGGGAGAAATAGCCCTACTTTGCAGGCTTGTCATGACAATATTATAAATATATGCAATATGCTTAGGGCAAAGTCAGGTGTTTAATAAAGTGCTTTGTTGATTCTGTTCCTCATCCTATCCTAATTTCAAAGTATTAAACAAACCTTAGAAAACTAGTGTTTTGTATTAGTATGTGAAGCAACTCTTGAGAACAGAACATTTAATTTAATCAGACTCTAATCACTGACTCCGATGCACATCAAAAACCACAGATTAATAGGGTCAGGGAGAGACAAAGATCCCCATCTTCATAGCACTTCTCAGTGACAGTCTCTTGGATGTTATTTCCCTCTTATCTTTTGATTTCTCTGCACCTCCTCAATATCACCCTCTTTTGCCAAGCCGCTGAAAGCCTAAAATGCAGTAACACAATAGATAATAGAGCAGACATTTATTTGTCAGCTGACATTCTGTTACTACATTTTCCCAATGTGCACAAAGCCAAAGATGGTCGAGATCTCACTCCCTTTTTAAGTTAATCTCACTTTATTAGGTTGAGCACTCTGGTAGGCATAACTGATAATGATAGCAGTACTTTAATGTTTGCTAAGCATTCTATAAAGTTCAAAGCACTCTTACATCCATTTTCTCATTATACTGAAAGAAACATGATCAAATAATACCCACCAAAAGTGAAACTTTGCAGTCATGAATTTCATGGACCAAAGAGATATTATGGTGGTTTTGTTAGTCACCAGTAAACTGTCACATTACTCTGACAGACTTCTGAAATAGTTCACACTCCAGGTTCTTACATAGACATTTCTTCTTGAATAGTTGTGCTTTTCTGATGAATTGTTATCTGAATCAAAAGCCTCAGGCACAGAGTAATGGCAGATGCCAACGAATAATGCCAAAATCCAATGCTTAGGAAAACAGCATTATAAGCAAAATAATTAACTTTCATAGTTCTTTTAAAAAACCTGCTTTCTCTCTGGACACACGTGTGCCAAACATAGATCTAACAACTCGAGTCATTCATACAAAGTTGATTATTCAGATACAATGAGAATAAAATTACTGAAGTTCTTTGTGATGAAACAATGCATAAGACAAATTCAAACCCTAAAAGCAAGTGTGAAAATCACTGCATGGTACCTAATAAAGTGCCAACAATAGTTTTTGTCAACAAAGGCAACAGAGGAAAGGCAGCAATTTTGATGTACCAAGTGAACGACCAGTACGCTCCTCCTCAAACACCCATGTTGCTGTGAGCTCAGGATGCCTTTTTCCAAAACCAGTAGTGTCTCTCCGCTGATATTTCGCTTGCCTTCAGAGGAAGGCAAAAATGTGTCTGAATAAAAGTAAACAACACTGATCAAAGCACAGAAAAATATTTTTGCCTGTGTATCTGACAGCAGGCTTCTAGCCAGCAGCATTTTACTTTAACATGTCTCACGGAAAGTCTGAACTCACATGAAATTAGTCATTTACAGTGCCAAGTACACCATGGACCCTCATTAATATTCATGCATGAAGAGGAAAAGGATAAATTTAAGACCACTACTTTTTAAAATAGAAATTCAAATTATTTCAGGTTTATACATTGATTTAGAAAGAGTTTCTATTTCAAAAGTGGCTCCAAAAGGGCTTTACCATTTTTTTTTAAACAAGTCCAAGCCCAGAACTGGAAGCCCATGAAGGGGCTCTTGTCTTGGCTTGACCACTAATCCTCAGAACACAGTATCTCTCCTGAGCTTTTCCTTACCTGGTTAACATCTTCTTGCCTATGTCACAGAGTTGTTCTAAAAATTAAATGTGACAAAAATACTATATACAGATATAAGCAACAAGTTATAAGAACAAAAATTATTATTGCTGCTACGCTGTGTTCAAAGCAACATTCACAACCACAAGAATAATTACAAAAACACATGGACATTCCTGAATAGCTTCACATTATCTCAGCTCTTAACATCTCCTCTCAAGTCATGTCGATTAATTCTTCTCCATAATAATGCTAATGCATATTAATAATTTATATTCAAGGAATCAATATTTCAGTACATGGATCACATTCTCAAAAAAAACCATATTCACTCATGTAAATCTCTGGAGTAATTGTCCATTTATAAAACAAGTTCTCACATGCTGACAAAATTATTAGCCTGCCATAATATTTAAATTGAAATAAAACAAAGAGACTGGGTTTACATGAATGGCCACAAAACTACTCTGCCTATAATGGTTATCCAGGCTGAACCACGGCAGTCCAGGCACAGTGGAACTGTGAGTCACTAAGAGTGACAGCTGCATGCATCTTGCCACTGTATGTATAGAGTGGCGATGTGAAGACATGAGGGCATTAGAGTTTAAAAAGAGAAAGAACTCTCCTCTAAGCTATATTTTGATTCCCAATGTTTTAGTTTTTCCTTAAACACTGACAGAGGGTTAATTTTTGTTCCACTCTTTCTCATTTCTTTCTACTTCCAAAGATTCAGTTTTACAACTTTTATGAGACAACTGAGCTACATCAGTATTTTTATAATTCTAAATTGGGAGTGATTTGATATATGCATTGTAGAATAAAGCTCTATTAAAATAATTTAACACAGTATTTCCATTTCCACCAAGGTTGTCCTTATGCCACAAATCAGAAATTCTCACTTTTGTAATTTTAACTGTGAGTCAGAACAACATAGTTACAAATAATCATGCTGATAGGAGTTAAAATAATAGTTACCTTAAGGGAAGTGGTAGGAATTAGAAAAGAGCACTGGAGGGACTATAGAGGACTGAGAATGTGTATTTCCTGATGTTAGTGGTAATTCTATGGATGTGTTCATTTGATGATAATTCACAAATGTGTACACTTTAATGTGTGTATTTTATATGTCAATAAAAAGCACTAAGAGTAATTGCTCAGAAAATAGGAATATCAAAAGCCAGTACTTAATCACTATCCTTACGCCATATTTAAGAAATTTCCAAAGTTCTACAAATAATATGTAGAAACAACCACAGAAATGCATACTTTCTGTTCCTTTTGTTTTCACTAAAAATATAAATCTTTCATATAAAGTACCAAGTAAAGTATATCAATACTGAAAATTAATTTGAAACTTGTACATGTAAGTTGGAGAGCCCCTGAGTAGCAAGCATAAGGCCCTGAGCTCAAACCCCAGTACCACAAAAAAAAAATCTAAATTAGTGCTAAATCATTATCTTCTTTGCCTTATACCATATGCTTAGAGAAATACCTCTATGTCCTCCTCGTTTAACAGAGAGAATGATTAGAACACTCTCAATATATATCTTTAACCACTGTTGTGAGAAGAGTTAATAAAAAAGAACTAAGATTGGGAAATAATTAAATATTTGAGCTATGCTACACCTTTGAGATTTTCACTCACAATGTGTTTTCTAGATCTTCTGAATAAGTCCATGTAAATTACACTTAAGAATTCAGAAGAGATATATGTCATGATGTCAGTGGCAAGACTGGCTGCCAGAGGCAGTGTATGGAGTCAGAATTTGGTTTAGGGAATAGAAGTTATTTAGACTGACTTGGACACTTAGAAACTGTTGATTTTTGTGGGACATATTCACAGACCGTGCCCCATACCTGGTATTTCATGGAGAATAACATCAAGGTGTATCTAGAAGTATCTAGCTGACAGAAAATTTAAGTCTTAAAAGATACAACTTGGGTTGTATCTCTAACTGAAACTGCAAATTTGAGTTTGCAAAGAGAAAAGAGTAAAGAAAATAGATGGATATGAGATTATAGGATGTGATTTGAATTTCTGAAAGTTTTTAAGATAGAAAATGATGAACACTTCAGTGGGTACAAAACACTACTCATGACAGTTGGAAAAAATCAATATGGTTGCCCAGAATTTTACAGCTTTGATTGAGAAAGCATTAACTGGGAGGTAAAAGTGGTAATGTGAAATTACACAGTTAAAACTTTGAAAGCAGTAGTTACCTTGGAAAATATTAGTGACACTGGAAGAAAAACTTTCAATGAAATAAATGCCCAGTAATCTATAAGAAACCCATTTGTAAAGGAGAGACAGAAATAAGAGTGATAGTCTGAGATATCTATACACCAAAGTACAATGAGTAATAAATTTAAGATACTAACACAAGAAAGTAAATAGAATTTCACTTACTAAATCAGTAAATGTTTACTGAATGCTGATTATGTGCTTGCCCTGGGTTTCAGAGATGAACCAAAGTGCCTGAGAACCTCTATACCTAAATCTAGTCTAATGGGCAGGAAGATTAAGGAATAGAAAATTATAGTAAATTTCAGATACTGACACAGATTCAAGTGGATTGCTATGAAATCAGAGATAAGAGACATCTAACTCAAACTGGAAGGCCATGGAATGCTCGCTAGACTAGGTAGATGTTGAACACCTGAAGGACAGAAAGGCCAAGGATGTTGTAGGCAAATAAAGAAAATAACCTATTTCTCAAATTTGATGAGTTCATTGATAAATTTTAGAGATAAAAATAAATATCTCAGTGGAAAGAAAGTAGAATTAAAGACAGCAGTGCTGTGGATAGAAAACTTGGAAAAGGGTAAAGGAAGAATATAAGACTCTTTAGTACATATATTCTAGACCATCTGGCCACACATGGGGTAGGAATATCTCATCCCTTACACATTTTAAAGGCAAAAAGGAAATGAAACATAAACTTACGGAATACCTGCTATGTAGCCACCAGACTATGCTAAACAAATCCACATATACTATCTCAGGATATGGTGATTATGGGAGATTTTAAATAGCCAGCATCTCTTGCCAAAATCTGGTAAGTTTCTCATGTGCCCTGATAAAAGTCCGTATTTGAGAAGTTAGAAGAAGGAATAAAAGACCTGCTCTCTAAACCCAGTTCTGATCTACAAAGAAAAACTAACTGATAAAGCAAAAAACAATAGGAACATTAGGAAAGATCCAAAATGTTATCTTAGATCTTGCTATACTCAGGAAAAGGGATACTAAATGCAGCTAGATTTATATTATAAACACAATCAGACTTGTTAACTGGACAGTGCTTTCTAAACTTTTGAAGTACAAGGGCTTCTTTTTAACACCAAACACAGGTTTTACAAATTTCTATGTGGTAATTATATCAGTTAATTTTTAAAAAATAAATAAAGACTGTAGGAAGGCAGGAGGATTAAATAAAAATTGGTGTGATAAAAGCATGTTTTTAGAATTTTCTTGAAATTTTTACCCAATAGAGTAACTAGAAATGTAGAATAATATAAATATCAGTCTAAGAATGTCTTTCATTTGAACAAATATTATGCATAAAAGCCAATTTAATATTATATTCTCAAGGACTGGAGTTGTGGCTGAAGCAGTAGAGTGCCTGCTTAGCAAGGGTGAAACCCTGAGTTCAAACCCCGATACTACAAAAAATGAAAATTAATCTAAATATTATTCCCAGAATAATTTCACCAGTATTATTTTGTAATGTATTGACAAAGTATTGTGACTAATATGTAAATTTATTAAACAAAATCTTGTAGAGAATTATACAAGATTAAATGACTGCTCTTGTCATCAAGAAAGGAACAATTTTCACTTTGGGAAAGTGCATTATATCTTTGAGGCTAGACTTCGGTCAGTAGTAAATTGTCTTTCTAAACACTAAATAGCCACTAGTTTCAAAGAGTTAATGAACCTCTTAAAAATCAAATGATTTACTTCTTTCTCACCAATCAGGTCAAGCCAGTCTTTTCATTAATCTTATCACTCAAGTGAGGCAGGAAAGAGGCAAACATTATAATCCCAATTACATGACTGGGACGCCACAGTCCACTGGGCTTACTAACTGGGCATCAAACCACAGAGATTTATGTGCAGAGCAGTGACAGAACTCTCAAGCCACTGAGTCCTGTTCTAAGTCCTCTGAGCAATCTTGGTGATCTGATATGACTTGGTCTCCATAAATCTGAAGATGTGCTCATGCAAATAAGCACAGCTCAAGTAAAAACCACAAGCCTTAAAGTATGGATTTCTCTCTACTACTTTGAGGAATTATTTTATAAATGAAAAAAAAATTTACTCAAAATTTATTTATAACCAGATGATTTTCAACATCTAAGATGATAACTGCAAGTCAATAACAAGTACTAAAGCCAGAAATTCTTGTCATGTAGTACTAGAAGGATCAAATTTACTTTGAACCAAAAGTCCCAAAGATAGAAACAAACATCTGAGTTTAGACCAAGTATGATTAATCCAAGTTGAGGTACAATGACCATCCCTTCTTCTCTACTAATTACTTTGTTGAGTCTTTGAGCTGTCCTAAATCCAGCTTTTGGATTAGTGACTCACATTGACTTAAATAAATATATTAACAACGGAAAATTTTCTCCAATAGTCACTCAACAGTAACATGGTACAACACACCATGTGTTAGTATTAGGGCATGTAAGAAAAAACAAAAGAACTAAAGTTGCTACCTCATGAAGTTTATGACCTCATGATAGAAAAAATAAAATGTGCACACAGTAGATATTCCATGCAGAAGATGTACGTGGAGGTAGTACATGAACACCCATGAAACACAGTAACAGCACAGAAGGCTAACTAGGTAAAGAGGGATGGAAAAGGAAATGGACAACTACATGAGCATATTCCACACTTATGTTTCCTACAGACATGCTATGTGATTAATTTCACTTTGTGTGGTATATCTAATAGCTTTCTCCACCTTATTTTTTATTATTAATTTTCATTGGTACTAGGTGATTAGACAACTCTCTGACATAAAAGCTTCCTTACAAAACATGCTGGATTTGTAGAAGAATTTAGCTAACACTAATTTGAAATCTTGTCTTAAATAGCATATACAAACAGGCATGCATGTGCTTTCATTTTTGCATCTAAAACAATTCTAGTTAGGTTTAAATTCCTCACAAGAGCTTACCAACCATTTCCTTGGCAATGAACGCTATTCACCAATATTAATTGGTACATAGGTAGAGATAGATGAGAAGTTCCAATTTCACATACAAAAGGAAGTCTCAGAAGAGAAAATTATACTTTTCATATTGGTTCTTCTCTCTGATGAGTATGCTGATTTTTATTCTAATCTTTATCAATACCATTAAAGGACTGCCACACTATCATTGTGTATCCAAATTGTGTATCCTTGTTATTAGTGCTATAAAAAAATTCTAATTATACTGTTTGGCTCTTGTTTAGTCTCTCTTCTTTATATTTAGTAAAACCCAACCTTATTAGCTCCAAGTGTCTCAAAGCTGATCTACATTCGTATATTCTTGTCTTTCAACAAACACAGGTCTGTCATACCAAGATCCTGAGGGTGACAACAATTTAAAAAAGGTTTTATATTTCCAGGGTAGTCAATGGAGCTGCCACATGAAGTATTCAAATACTTCCCATCTGCTAGCATGGTATCCATACCAAAAGAAAGACATAACAGACACCAAATATAGGAGCTTCCCTTTCCCCTCTAACCTGATATAATCATCTTAATCTCCCTTCTTTACTAAAATAAATTTTATTTGAGCAGTTACTTTTTGATACATAATTAAGTAATTAGTATTTTCAAACACACATCATTGGAAAACGTACTGATTACACTTAAGCAGTTCATTTCAGAGTATGCCATGACAGCAACAGACTTTTGATTTAAATATTCAATTATGAATAAAGGTGAATTTTTTTTCCATGCTGGAGACTGAACCTAGGGACTCATACATGCTAGGCAACTGCTCTCCCACTAGGGCTATGTGCCCAGGCATATGTATACACACACCACACATGCACACACACACACATGTCCAATAATATTTAGACACATCTATTATGACTATAAAGAAAATAAGATGTTTTGGCACATAGAATACAATTTTATTTTTTCAGAATTATGTACATCTTTCAGGTACATGAATCCTATGAATGGAGAACAACTGATAAAATAGATGTAAATAAAATAATTTTTAAAAAATGATTAGCCCTGAGTGGTGCCACAAGCCTATAATCCCAACTACTCAGGAATGGAGGAAGGAAGATCACAAATTGAAGGCCAGTTAAGACAAAGTTAGTGAGACCCTCTCTTAAAAAAAATACATTTGCCTAAAAAATCATTTTATCAGTGAGATGCACTTCTTTTAGGCAACAAATGATCAGGTATTGCTTTTAGTCCAACTTGCCATTCTAAGTCTTTTGATTAGAAAATTGAGACTATTAGCACTAAGAGTTATTATGGAAAGTAATTCTTGTCTTTTGGGGGAGTTCAGTGTTTGAAGGTTTCTACACATCAAAAGCATCAAGAGGCAGCCCACAGAATGGAAGAAAGTCTTTTCCATGTATTATACAGATAAGGGATTAATATCCAGAATAAACAAAGAGCTCAAAAAATTAAATAGCAAAAGAACAAATAATCCAATTAATGAATAGGCAAATGAATTGAACAGACCATTCTCAGAAGAAGAAATAGAAATGGCCAATAAATGCATGAACAAATGTTCAACATCCTTACATATAAAGGAAATGCAAAACAAAACTAAGGTTCCATCTCACCCCAGTCAGAGCCGCAATTGTCAAGAAAACAAACAAGAAGAAGTGCTGGCAAGGATGCGGAGGAAAGGGAATCCTAAGACCTTGTTGGTGGGAATGTAAACCAGTTCAACCATTGTGAAAATCAGTATGGAGAATTACCTTCCAACCCTGCCATACCGCTCCTGAGCATCTACCCAAAGGAGTGCAAACCAATGTACAAGGGAAATACTTGCATAACCATGTTGGTTGTAGCCTTGTTTACAGTAACTAAACTGGAGAATCAGACAAGGTGTCCAGCAAATATATTACTGAGCCATTAAAAAATGCAATGATATCATTTGCATGGAAATAGATAGAACTGAAGATCATCATGTTGGAACAAGCCAAGTTAAAAAGCCAAATATCAGCTGGGCATCAGTGACTCACCCCTGCAATCCTAGCTACTCAGGAGGCAAAGATTGGGAGGATTGCAGTTCTAGGCCAGCCCAGGAAAATAGTTTGTGAGACCCTGCCTCAAAAATACCCAACACAAAAAAGGGCTGATGGAGTGGCTCAAGTGGTGGAGCGCCTGCCTAGCAAATGTGAGGCCCTGACAGTTCAAACACCAGTGCCACCAAAAAAAAAGCCAAATATCACATATTCTTGCTCATTTGTTGAACACAGAACTAAAATGATGATGCTGGTGATGGTGATTATGATTATTAGGATAACAACAGTAATAATAATTATGATGATGGAACATGAGTTTGAAAGGGGACGGTATGGAGGGGTCAGTGGCATGAGGTTTAGTAAAGGTTACTGAGGATTGAAGTATGTGTATGTTGGAAGACAGCATAATGAAACCCTCTGAACACTGTTTGAACAAGAGGGAAGAGGGAGTGGAAAATGAGAATGTAAGGAGAGGATGAACTTATTCAAAGTTCACTGTACGAATTCAAAAATGTAATAAAGCTATTTTTTAAAAATCAAAGTATACTGCACACATGTATGGAATTATCACAATGAAACTTATTATATTATTAATATATGTTAATTCAAAATATAATAAAATTATTTTTTAAAAAATACAAACAAGAGAGATAGGGGCATGGATCAAGTAGAGTGTCTGCCTAACCCACACAAGACCCTAGATTTAATCCCCAGTACTACCAAAAAAAACAATAATAATGACAATAATAATTAAAAGAGGCTTAAGAAATCACCCATTCCAATATTCCAATTATAGTAGACAGGGCCACTATGAAAAGCTCTTATTTGTTTCAAATTTGTCTCAGCAATCCAAAATCATCTATCCTTACAAAAACAACACTGTTTCCACATGTAAAATGTGTTTCCAAATCACTTTTATAAAACCTGATTTCTTATGGATAGTAACAGGCTATGGACTACTTTGGTATAAGCCTAAGACTGTTCATGTTGAATAAGTGAAAGAACTGACAGAGGAATGTAAGACCATGACCAGGGAAGATATCATGTATGTTGATTCACCTACAAGTTTCCAGCATTCAACACCACATGGCATATAATAGCCTCACAGTCAGTTTTCTCAAAATGGCTCTTTGACACTCTGTTCTTGAAAGCTGGAATAAGAGCACTTGGAAAACCAACTTTGCCATATGGAGTATTGAAGCCTACCATGTGTGGGAATATGTTAAAATCTATTTCAAGTGTTTCTTAGCAGCTATACCCTAGAATATCCCCCCTCATTTCAAGTCTCTAAAATTCAGAAGAACTGGGCATGGCTACATAAATAATCATACTTAGAGAACTAACCTATTTTTAGAGTTCTTCTTTCAAAACAATGATGAATTTCTGGACTTAACACATTAGACAAATGTTCTTCTGTAGTCCCGTTTTAAAGTCAATCTACATTTGACAAACTGCTTCTATCAGTGACCAACTTCTGGCCTTTTCTTTACAATTATTTCTTTTTTTATCAACTCCCCTGCCTTCTGTGAATCAACATAGCATGTGTGTAAAACTACTACAGAAATATAGGACCGCAAATGAGCAAAGCTGGGGTGAAACACTTAAGACAGAGACACAAAGAGAGCATAGCAAAGCACAGTGGAATGAAAAGAGCAGCTATACCACCAAATGAAAGAAAAGACACAGTACCAACCCTAAGAAAGTCAGTAGAAGAGGAGAAAACAGCCTCCCCACCAAGAAAAAAAAGCAAAACAAGGGAAGAAAAAGGGAACACATAAAGGGTAAGAGAAAAGCAAGAGGCAAACATAGAGGATTTATGTTTAGATAACTTTGACCCCAGGGAGACAGCAGATAATAACATCTGACCTGCACTCAAAAGAAATGATCTCAGATAAATAGAGGGCATGTCACATAGAACAAGGTGGAGCACACAGAAAAGAATAAAAGGAAGAGAAGCAAGAAATTGGAAAAGGAAAAATAAAAAGCAAATAAGCTCATAAATGAAATTCAAAGAATTACTTCACAATCATCAATGACAATGGAGTCAATGTCTCTTTTCAAAGTTGATTTTCAACAGTACCTTCTCTTGTCCCAACTATCCAAAATCACCCCAAATCTTTATGCAAAGGTTTAGAAAGCTCTCATTTGGGAATCCAGAGGAGTTAGGGAAAAAGCTCAAGAATCATTTTGCCATCCCTTCTACTGACTTCTCTGAGATTTCCCAAGGAGTGCTGAGACCACCTTCATCTTACAGAGCCATTATTCCAACATCACGATGCTAGAAAGGTCCTGAAGATACATATATTAAAAGGTATTTGTAACAGACCTTGGCCATGAATTCATATGCTTTCATGGCTAAGGTTTTTGTCACTTTAGACCCCAGAATGGATGTCACTTGTTAGTAATTTAAATTCTAGGAAATGTTCAGATTTCTAATAAATTTGGTATAACCACACAGCAGAAAATATATGAGCCACTAAAACCAGCCTTCTCAAAGAACAAAGAAATTGGAAAACATTCATGATGTAGTTCTTAAAAAAAAGATACTAAACTTTATGATATATGATCATAATTATTTAAAATACAGATATAGGCATATATTAAATAAACCTTTAGGTAAAACTAAGTTACTTTCTCATTATATAATACAAGCAATCTATACTTGTCATTTGTAGCATTCACTCTAATAGTTCTTACTTGTGTATCTTAGCCTGACCAGGCCTGGCACTGAGATTGAGCCATACTAAGTATTCAACAAATGTTGATAAATAAAAGAATGAAATAAAAGACAAATAAAGAAAAAAAACTGGAAAGAGACACAAAAATAATTGCAATTGTTATCTTTCAAGTAATTAGAAGTGGGTTTAGTTGTTTTCTTTCAAAAATAATTTATGTTAAAAAATAGTAAAATGAGAGTGACTCATGTAATCACAAAAATTATTAGACTCACTGAATCTACTGGTCTATTTCTAAAACATTCAAAGGAGACAGAAAGCCATTTTATAATTGGTTAAGCTGGTTTTAAATCTTAACAGCTGAAGCAAAGGCTTTCCTAGCTTTTGATTTCACATAATGATCCATAAATTATAAGCACTAGGTTAAACAGTTATACTTAAAGGATAGCATATATATTATTATGATAGATCACTCCCAAAATTGGAGTGAGCAGACCAATCCCCAAATCACTTAAACTTGTTCAATTTAAGAAAACCTTTAAACTTCAGAATCTAAAATTGTTCTGTTTGGCTACCACAAATGCTAAAGATGACTTCTGGCTTACTGAGAGACAGAGAGAGATGGAAGAAAGGATGGATGGATAGGTAGATATGTAAGTAGACAGAATGATAGACAGACATGAATGTCTAGATAAGCGATAATAGAAGAAGAGAAGACAGAAAGAGGAAGGAAGAGTGGGATGGATGTAGGGAGAGGAGGAAAAAGAGAAAATACTGAGATTATCAACTGGCAATGATAAGCTATAAGAAATTTGTTCAAGAGAGAAAATAATTTGGATCTAAGACTCAAATAAAGTAGGATTAAGAGACATATGCTAAAATAGCACCGTGACAGCTAAAGAAAATCATTCCTCTCTCTTTATAGTATGCTTTAACAGATTGTAAGAAAATGGAATACAGCAGGGGAGAATATGAGAGAGAATTGTACGTTTTAACCATATACTATTTTTCAAATATGCATCACTTACTGAAAAAGAAACCCCAACTCTGTCATTCAAGTTTACTTTGACAGGGAGAAAGGTCAAAGGTTTTTAAAATTATGACTCTGCAATATATCCCACAGCTGAGTTATTCTGACACAGGGTCACAGGGGTTGAAGCACAAAAATATCCAACCTATTAATAGAAAAGCTATCATAAACTCAAAATGTGATATATGTACAGCAATAAACTCAGGTCAGCCCTTCACAAGGACACAAAAGTAGAAAACAAAACAATAAAGAGTTTGAATAACACCCTGATTTCAGACAATATGAGAGGCACATTCTGAAATGTCGCACTGAAGTTGGGAAGGAAACCACACAGCCATTCTTTTAAAGACTTCACTGGTAGACTAGTTATAAACATAAGCAAGCCAAGAAAAAAAGTCTAAGAACAGAGAAATACTATCTAGAACTAGATTTATATTGGGGTAGGGTGCAGACAGCACTGAGGCAGGCTGCCAGTCATAATTCTGGGAAATGAGGACAACTTCTCCATGTTTCATTTCCTCTTCTGAAATGTGACAATGGTCTGTCTGACTTGACTCTTGAAGTTTTTTGTAATGGTCAAAAAGCTAATATTTGTGAATATTTTTAGGAGATTTTTTTTTATTTTGGTGGGACTGGGGTTTGATCTCAGGGCTTTGCATTTGCAAAATAGGCATTCGACCATGTGAGTACTTTTTTAAAACTATAGAGTACTTCAAAGCATAAGGTAAGAATAGGTTAACACAGTAGAGGCTGAGAAGGCTAGCCTGTACCAGGCTGATTTTCAGCCAACAGTACTGACATTTACTGGCTCAGACTGTAAGAATTCTCTGATATTTTTACATTCCTTGCTCAGAGAAGGGGACTACCTCAAAAACGTGAAAGCTCAGTATAGAAAGTACTGTCAACTGCTGTGACCTGAGGGAACGGGTGCCTCTTTAAGCTATAACTACCATTCCCCACATCCTTGACTCCTTCCCACAGTCTTTTTTCATTTTTGTGGTGATACTGGGGCTTAAACTCAAGGCCTTTCACTTGCTAAGCAAGTGCTCTAACACTTAAGCCAAGTCTCCAGCCCTTTTTGCTTTAGTTTTTTTTTAGATAGGGTCTAACATTTTTTTCCCAGCCTGGACCACAATCCTTCTATTTACACCTCCCAGGAATCTGGAAGTACAGGCTTGCACCACCATCTGCAGCTTTAATTCTCCACATTTTAGAGTACTGGGGCAGACATAAGACAGAATTTGATCTGAAGAACTAGAAAAGAACAGCCATGTGGGATCCTGGTTTAGCCAGTAGCATCTTCTTCTGTTCCTTGGGTGTGACAAATGGAATAATAGAGAAAAGAGATATCTGAAGAATTGTAAAAACAAGAAGAAAAGGGGCAGGAGAGGAGGAAGGACAAGGACCCTGACAGTGATCAAGGAAGTGTAGATGGTGACAGTTGGTGGAAGAGCTCACACAGGCCCCTGCAGGAAAAACAGGGGAAGCACTACCTGAGGAGCAGGTGACCCTCTGCAAGATCTTTCATCTTAGTTAAAAAGACAGGAAAGGAGAATGATGATGTAGCTTCAGTACAGACTATGTGTAACAGGACCTGCCCTTCTACTAGGTGTTTTCATAATATTTTGAGCAGAAAATTAAACTGTTCTATGCATATTATGTACTCGTTTGCTATGATATGACATAAGCTGTGTAAATATTTGAATACACATCATGGTATATTCATAAAAACAATCAGGCAATTAAAAAAAGAATAAGTTAAGAATAGGTGAGAAATCACTGCCTTTGAGATTCAGAACACTTTTTTCTTTTCCTTCCTGGTCTAGTGTGTTCTAGGAAAAAAAAAAAAGTGATTCTGTCACAGTGCCTGTCAGCTTCTCCTTTCAAAAGCCTCCAACATCAGCAATTCCCACTTTTGAGAATTACAACTAATTCAGGCTAGTTAGGCTACAACTAACTAGCTTTAGTCCAGCCATGCATCCTGAGATTACTGAATTTGAGCCAAAGTTCCACCTCTAGTGTAAGAAGGGAAGGATGCCCTGCCAGATTCTTTCTGTCATCCTAGCTTCCCTCAAGGTTTGACTGACAGTGATGCTGACTGACTCCAGTGCAGGAATGTATGAGAGATGCTCTCCCTGGTCTGATCCTTTCTCCACTGACTAGTCCTGGGCTATCTATGACTTAGAACCGGTTCTCAAACAACCTGAAACTGCTCTAGATATGTAACATTCTACTTTCAGAGGTTGAAAATAGCTTTCTTATTGTTAATGAACAGCTTTTGAGACAGAAGGGAAAAGTAAGACTCAACATTTCTTTCTGTGATTTAAACTGTATTTTCCTCACTTTAGGATGTCCTAGAGTCTATTTGCTTTCTTTCTGGTCCTTTCTTCAAAGTGGGAATCATCACAACATAAGAGAAAATGGGAAAGGCAGCTCCTGAAAGTCAAATGGCAGATATAATAAGTCTCTCTGTTTCCCCTTTAAGCCCTACACAGACTTATTAGCAGATGGTTATGATAACCTCAGGTAGAAATGAGTATGTGTTTCTTTGCATTGACTCCACACAGACAATCTCATGCACAGATAATAAAATGTAAGTAAAAACTGCTTTGGTAACAATCAAACAGACCCCAAATGACTGAAGAGGAAATATTCCTTTCTATTGTCTGCCTTGTTAGCAATGGCCATCCAATATTTACATGAAATCTTCAAGAAGCAAGGTGTGTGGAAAAGACTTTGGGGGTGAACAGACCTAGGTCAAAATTTTCCTTGGTCCCTTTTGTCCATGTAATCTTCAATAAGTAATTATTATCATCCCCAGTATGTTAGATAAGCAGTTCTTAGATCAAAAACTCACAGCTTAAGACAAATCAGCTAGATAAGGACGATGTTATTGTTATTACTCCTACACATTTTTTCTAAACCAGTGGTCCACAACTGGGAGCAATTTTGCCCTTTCAGGGACATTTGGCAATATCTGGACATTATTGATTGTTACGATTAGGAATGGGGTTGCTGCTGACAGTCAAGAGTTAGAGATGGCTGGTCATACTACAACTCACAGGACAGCCCCTACAACAAAGGATTGTCTAGGCCAAAATGTTAATTGTGCTAGTGCTGAGAAGCCCTTCTCAAGATGAATAAAACATTCATAGTTGAAAGTAGCTAAATTTATTAAGTCCAACTTAACAGTATAGTATTTTACCTATTTGATTTAAATACAAGCAGGAAAATATGCAGAAAAGTTAAAATATATATATTTATTCACTGTGATCCAGTCACTTTGCTCTCACGAATGAACTCAAAGACTTATGCAAGAACAAATGATTAGAAAATGTTATTGCGTACACATGTATGTAAATGGAAAAATGATACCTGTTGAAACTATTCCAGGACTGGGGGGAGAGGGAGAATAATGGAGGGGGTGAATTCAAGATGATATATTTGCTACATTGTAAGAACTTTTGTAAATGCCACAATGTATCCCCAGCACAACAATAAAAAGAGAAATAAAAGAATATTAAAAATAGCAATTGTCAATTGTAGGTTGGGTGATTTTAGGAAAGGTGACCACATAATTTATCTCCCAAACTGGGATGTCAGGGAAGTGCTTTAACAATTCTGCCAGAGCTGGACACCAGTGGCTCATGTCTGTAATCCTTGCTACTCAGGAGGAACATCAGGAGGATTTCAGTTTGAGACCAATCTGGGCAAATAGTTTGCAAGACCCTACCACAAAAATACCCAACACAAAACAGAGCTGGGGAATAGCTCAAGTGGTAGAGCATCTGCCTAACAAATGTGAGGCCTTGAGTTCAAACCCAGTACCACCAAAAATATAAATAATAATAATAATAATAATAATTCTGCCAAGACATTAGTCATTAGGTCATTAGTCAGGACTGTCATGGGCACACAAAGATATATGGTCTCTTTGGTTATAAGGGAACAGAAAACTAAAGAATGACACATTGTTTTTGTAGAGTTGTAAGCAGTAAGCAAAAATACTTTAAAGAATATTTAAGACTAGAGATTTGGTCCAAACAGTAGAGAGTCTGCTTTGCAAGCATGAAGCACTGAGTTTAAATGCCAATCTCATTAAAAAAAGAATATTTAAACAATATAATAAAGTGATAATGATACCATTGCTAACTATAAAATACTGAGTATAATATTTATGAACCATTTTTTAAGATTATTATCCTTATTTGTTTTGAAACAAGAATGTGATGAAATATGCCAAAATTTTAGCACTGGTTCACTGGTTGTTGAGATTACAACTGATGTTTTATTTTTAATTTTTTCTTTAGAGTCAAAAATTTTTTTAATTATAGATGAATCTTTCTTCTGTAGGAATGAGTGTAAGGATAATGGAAGGTTACTCTTCACAGGAAAATGCAAACAATAAGTGCAGGAGAAACAATATGACAAAAAACAATTTTCATAACTCCAAATTAAATAGTTATTTCTGCTAAAAGATATTCACAAGGTACTAAGATATCCCATGCATTAGTTACTAGTTACAAAGTAAATTAATTAGTTGCTAATTACAGTTACCTCAGGGCCCATCCTTACCCTTGTTTCCTTGTAGTTGAGCCCAGATCCACAGACAAATTTCTTCCTCTAGTGATTACTAGTATTATATAGCCTCTGTCCCCAAAGTCCCTTTACAATGAAGGGATCTGGTGCTCACCATATTGACAAAGTGATCAAACTTAACATCACTTTAGGCATCATATACCTTCTGCTGTGACATGATATGAGATAAGGGTATTATTACTTGTTCAATATCCTTGCCAAAAATACGTAGCATGAATTTCATCAAGCCATTAGACAAATTTCAGTTTACAGGGAGTCCAGGGAATATTTTAAAAAATCCCATTATGCAAAAGATAGACAAATCCAGAAAGTGGGACTTTCTACAATTTGACAGTCCAGCAATGTCTTTGAAAAGTAAATGCTATACAAAAGGAAAGAAGCTTCAAGATGAAAAGACATTACATTTGCAGGTAAATGGAACTGGAGAATATCACCTTCAGTGAAGTTAGACAGGTTCAGAAGCTAAAGCCACATGTTTTCTCTCATATGTGGAATATAAGCCCAATTCAAATACAAGCAATACTCTATGAAAACGCTAAGGGGAGGTCACTAATGGGAGAGGGTGGGTGAAAGAGGGAAGTTAAGATGAATACGGGTGATGTAATTTCTATACAAGAATGAACATAGAATTTTTAAACCTGTTGAAATCATCATAAGAAGGGGACTAAGGTAGCAAGGAGAAAAACAGAGGTGATGAGCCAATTCAGTTTATAATACATATATAAATGAAAATGTTACAATGAAACTCCCTGTATAGCTATCTTAAACAAAAATGTCTTTTTCAAAAGGGGGAACATGAAGGTAAAACAGGCCCTACCTGGGAGTGAGGATATGAGGAAAGAGTGTAGGAGGCTGAATATGGTAGAAATATTATGTACTCATATATGAAAATGGAAAAATGAGACCTAGTGAAACTATTCCAGGAATGAGGAGAGGGAGGAGTAGAGGAGAATGATGGAAGGGGTAAACTCAGCTATGATATATTGTAAGAACTTTTGCAAACACCACAATGTACCACCAGCACAACAATAATAAAAAAATTAAATATATTTTGGCTATATTATTGTGTGTACATGGGTGCATGCACATATATTTGGATATATAATTCTTTTAAATATGATGATGTCATTTTAGTCATATAAAATATTATAGTGAATATCTATATATTCTATAGATATAAATTCTATAATTTATTTTCAAGGTGTTCAGAAAAAAATAGATATATGTACAAATATTTATACACAGTAAATATGGCAAAATATGAACAAATGCTGAATCAAGGAAATAAGTATGCAAGTGTTAGCATCATTTTAGTCTTTTAATTTTTATAAATATTTGAAAAGTATTTCAATATAAGGTTAAGAAAAGATACCCCTTAGATTTATGTTTAAAGTAATATGCTTGTAACATAATTACATTTAAATTAATATAATTATTATTCCCA
The DNA here is from genome assembly GCF_047511655.1 of Castor canadensis. Taxonomy (NCBI): domain Eukaryota; kingdom Metazoa; phylum Chordata; class Mammalia; order Rodentia; family Castoridae; genus Castor; species Castor canadensis. Next base: position 99,816,781 of record NC_133392.1, on the reverse strand, counting down.
GAGTTATCCCTTGAATTTTATACTCTAAGACCAAGAGTATAATAATTATGTGGTAGAAATGGCCCAAACAACGTATGCACATATGAATAAATGAATAAAGGAAAAAATAAAAATAGATAAATAATTATGTGGAATTGGAGAACACACAACAGTGCCCTGAAGAGGGAGACTTCTTCATCCTCCACACTGTTTCAGCCAGGCGCCATGAGTTCCACTTCCATTGACCCCTTAGTTCCTGAGATACACGGCAGGTGTCATCCCCTCCACCACAGGTGCTCCACCCCCTAACCCCCTGCATGTCTTGGAGTCCTTCTCTCCCCTGAAAAGAATGGGAATAGAACACAGACAATCAGCAGCTAACTTCCTTTCACCATAGCAAAGATACCTTGTGTTGATCAGATAATCTTTCTCCAGGCTACCTCTCAGTTAGGTTGGAGTCATGTAACTGATTCAGAGAGAAAAGGCATATGTAACTTCTGCACCCAGACAACAAAGAGTTGCACAGCCATTCCATCCTTCTCTTGCCACCTTACAGCAACCTTGTGAGCTAAGTGAGCCCACTAATGTGACTGCAAAATGGAGGCAGGATCCCCATTCACATTAGACTATGACATGAGCCAGACATTTTTTACTGTGTTAAGCCACCAAGATTTCAGGCTTTATCTAGTTTTAATATTCCTAACACATTTAACATGTTTAGCAAACATGCATGCCCTTTTGTAAAGCATTTTTTTTGCTTCTATTTCTTTACATTCTACTTCCAATAATACCTAATGTTTATTGCATACCTAATGTTTATTGCATACCTAATGTTTATTGCATAGACACAGAGATTTACAAATATTCTCATCTTACGTTCTCAACAATGCAACGAGGGAGTTACTATTATCATCCCCACTTTTCCCATGAGTAAAGGAAGCTCAGACAATTTAAGTAACTGGCTCAAGATCACACAGGACTCAGACTCAATGCTTACATGATTCTAGTTTCCAAACTGTGGACAACTAACCTATGCCAACTACCTGTGTTAATTATTATCTAGAAAAATATAGAGAACTGAGGAACCATTCAATTCCTTTAGACTTAGTCTCAGGTCATCTTTTCTCAGGCCCAGTTTTACCCTTGCCCCTTTATAGCAAAGGTCAGCTTTCCTCTTCTAGTAATTACCAGCATTAAGTACTCAATGTCCCCAAAGGCCCTTTTATCAAGACCAGTCAACTTTCTTTTCTGCCCATGAAAATATGCATAGGAAAAACCTTTTACCGTTGGATTGTTTTTGTTTTAATGAGTTAACTTCTCATCACTATAGGAAAACAGACTTGAGGAAACAGGAGAACAAACAAATATAGAGAAATCATACTAATCCTAAAGGAGCAGTCCCTGCAATACATATACTGGGTTGAACTGTATGAAATTGCCAGTATTCAACTGTTTTTGACTTACCAAGACATTGATTTCATATGGTTTAACCAAATAGCTCCTATCCCTTCTGAAATGGTAAGAGTAAATCCCTTTACTTCTGCATCCAGCTCACCCTTTCTAAAATCTTGTCTTAAAATGAACACACAATTAAGAAAGAAAAATTGGTGTGCCCTAAGGAAACTTGTAACTCGGGATTTCTGGAGTGAACACCACCCATTTTTCCAAATCTCTACCTTACACAGCAATAAGCATATTGGACCATGTATGAAAAGGAATAAGGAGCAGAAACACAAAGAGAGAGAGAAAAGTTAATAGGTTGGAAATGCCTTTGCCAAGATTTTTACATTCTCTTGATGCTTTATTTTGCTTTATCTGATAAGAGAAAGATGTGTCACACTGAGGCACACAGACAAGAAGCATTAAAATGGCCTGCAATGGGGTAGCAGGAACAAAATACACAAAACCAACATAATCCTTTTTAAAAGGATTTCTCAACCTGAGAAGGAATTATTGGCCTTGGAAAGCAATAATCCTAGAAGAAATCATATCTGACTCTGTATGAGAATTCAGATTGCTCTACTTCTTTACCATCTATTGATTGGCAACTTTTCTAAGGAATAATAATGCTTCTTTCTTTTTAATTGATTTCTCACTTTTAGCAAGACTGTGCTTTTTGAGAGCATTGAAGCAAAGAATTCACTTAATTTTATTTTTTTAATCAGTGTCTACAAGACCCTCTCAGTCAATGGATTACCCTTTCTATCAATTAGACACCTTTCTAGACTGCTCACTGACCTTCTGTATCTCATGCAACATTGCAGCACTTTTCGTTAGTCTTACATGAAATGTTTTTGTCATTTTTCTACCTTTGATCTTTCTGTCATTTAAAATTCTGAACTTCACTCTGTAATTTCTCAGCTTCTTTTTTTTTTTGACTTGACACATATTACATGCCTTCTGTGCCCTTAATTATGTACTGTACTTTGGAATTCATCTATGTCTGTCTTTTCTAACCCTACTATATTGATTGCTCTACAGCAAGCCTCTTCTTCTAGGAATGCTATTTACCTTTAAACTATTTTTTTTCCTCTCCAGTTCTCAGAACCACTAAATTTTTTTCTACTTCTTTCCAGGAAACCTCAGGCTATCCACCTTTGTGGTGATCAAGATACAGTCTCTAGATTCCTAATTCCTTCTTTCTCAATATGAACTCTTTGTACCCAAGTTTGATAAAGAAACCACGATAACCAAAGGTTATACACACACACACACACACATATGTTAAAAGCAAAAAGATGACATTTTCAGAAGAATATTCAGGAAGCAACAAAAATTAAGAATTTATAAACAGAAAGAGGAAACAAAAGGCTGATTCTTAAAGGAATATAAAATGGGAAAAATTGAGTTAAAGAACAAAATAAATATTTCTTACAATAGTAAATGTAAACAAATTTAATATCTAGTATGTTGACATCAAAATGCCAGCTATGAAGAATTACATCAAGTTGGCTAGAAGTGTGACTCAGTGTGCCTACCTTGTAAGCAGCACAGAGCCCTGAATTCAAATTCCAGTACCACCAAAAAATAACAATAATAATAATTGCATCAAGCAATTAAAGAGGTGACTGAGGGTTGCCAACTTTGTGCTAAAAACAAAAGAAAACTAAAAAGGTGCCAAGATCTCAGAGGACCCAGGATTGTGGGCCATATCCCTTTGAACAATGACGAGTGGACTTCACCCAGAAGCATAATGCTGCTGGAAATTTCAAGTTATCTAGTAGTTTTTGTTGATACCTTTTCTAATTAGTCAAGACATATACCACTGGCATGGAAAAAGCATCAGAACTGAGGTGGCTCAGGCTTTGCTAAAGGACATCATTCCCAGATATGGCACACCTGATTCCATACAAAGTAATAATGGCTTTGCCTTTGACTCAGAGATAAGGAAGTAGGTGAATAAAGCCCTAGGAATCCACTAGAAATCTCAGTTGAAAAGTAAAACTGAGAAAATGAACCATCCTCTAAAAAAAGACTTTTGCCAAATTATATCAAGAGACTAGACTACCATGGGAAAAGGTACTCTCCATTGCTCTTCTCCACATTAGGGTGGCTCCTAGAAGTGGACTGCAGTTGAATCCCTATGAAAGTGTATGTAAGAGACTCTTTCAGACTTCCATAATGGGAATATTCTCCCCACACTTACAATACGAAAATAAAATTAAACACTATGTACAACAGTTTAAACAAGTTCTAACTTCTTTGCATGAGTTTGCTTTCTCTAGGCCAAAGTCCTACCCTGAGAATCCCTTATATCCCTTTCAACCAGGAGATCAAATCCTATTAAAAACATGGAGAAATCAGAGCCCAGACAACCAGCTAACAGAAAAACGGACAGGCTCCTATAATGTACGCATAACCACCACACCCCCTTAAAACCTGTGGTCATCATGCTACAGATCCAACACATTCAAGTAAAGAGGGCACTACCAGGAAACAAGCCTCTTGAACCTCCATGGGATTAACAGAAATTCCCCTGGAAGACTCAAATTCCTCTTCAAAAACTGAGTTCCAGGCAAAATACCTTAATAATCATAAATAATATTGCTGTCACTCTCTGCTTTCTTACTCCAAACCAGATCCATGAGACTTTTGGCATTTCTGCTGTTTGTAATCAGTATCATTCAGATGAAAATAACCCTGTTATTTGGGGATTTCTGCTATTAAGAACCTGGCCTACATCTATTTGTCTTTACTAAACAAATATTACAATACATATGAGATTCACTTGTATATTCCCTGACACTGTTCTACTAACTTGTAAGAGATCTAAAGTTTTGATTTTTGTCAGTGCTATATAGTTATTATCTTATCCAGCCAAAGATTAAAAACTTAACTCCAAAAGTAAAAACTAAATTTATATATTCATATATATATGCATGTGTGTGTGTGTGTGTATATATATATATGTATATATGTACATATGACATCTGTGTAGATGTAATGCTAATTGTTTCTGGCTCTTTTGTATAGTAAATTCATTTATGTTCCTCAAGTAGATAAGCCTTCTAAAATGCAAAGCTTAGGAGAACACTTTAACAAGCTGGTGTCCTCCAAATCAAAATTTTTAGTGATGGTAGCCTTTTGCAGGTTTGTGTCCATGTATTCCTAATTGTAACCAAGAGCAATTGATGGTGCTGATATAAATTTGGCAAAAAGTGTCTTATTGGCACTGACTCCCACCTGACTTTTCCCTTCAATGTGAGCTCAATCTGACTATCTGGGAAAAAGCTAATCTCAGTGATGAGGGATTTTCATTAACCGTGGGATGGTTCATTGGCAGATATCTTCAAAGAAAGCTGTTCAGACAAGAGGGGAAGTTCTCAGAACACAATGGAGTGGGGCTTGTCCCAACCCATACAAAAGGAAGAAGGGTTTCATAAGCATGGCTACCTCTAACACTAAAGCCTTTCAGACAACTCTGACAGAAAGCAAACTAGTATTTTTGGCCAAGTCCTATTTAAGTACACACAACAATGACTATTTCTGCTAGCTTCAAACATATCCTTTTAATAGTCCATACTCATGGAGTTATTTGAAAAAGAGGGATCCCTTACAAAATTTATTTAATTGGATATTGTCTGACTTTTACTCCCTCTTGTGTTCTGCTTTGTAATGGTCTTTCTAGTTTTAGGCTTAATCAACAGGTTCTTTTAACTATTAACTTCAGCTATTACAATTTATTCCCTTTTCCTGTACTAGTTTATCACTGGCCAAGAAACCTGCAAAGCCAGATTGGCTGACACCCTAATTTCTTCAAAACTCAGAAATTTTCAAGCATAAGAGGGGGGATTGTAACAAGTACTTAAAAACTGCTTTTACTGAAAAGCACTCCTTACTTGGACCCACGAATTAACTGAAAGCATGATAAAAGCTAGACATCCCAAAGTCCATTTTAAATATGTGCTTTGTAAAATCAACATAGAAAAAACATTAGCATTTCTATACACTAACAATGAGCAAACTGAAAAAGAATGTATGAAAACAATTCCATTTACAATAGCCTCAAAAAAAATCAAATACCTAGGTGTAAACCTAACAAAAGATGTTACCACCAACAACAGGTGTTGGCGAGGAAGGAGGAAAAAGGAGCCCTCTTACACTGTTGGTGGGAATGTAAACTAGTACAACCACTCTGGAAAAAAAATTGGAGGCTACTTAAAAAACTAGACATTGATCTACCATTTGATCCAGCAATACCACTCTTGGGGATATACCCAAAAGACTGTGACACAGGTTACTCCAGAGGCACCTGCACACCCATGTTTATTGCGGCACTATTCACAATAGCCAAGTTATGGAAACAGCCAAGATGCCCCACCTCTGACAAATGGATTAAGAAAATGTGGTATCTATACACAATGGAATTCTATGCAGCCATGAAGAAGAACGAAATGTTATCATTCATTGGTAAATGGATGGAATTGGAGAACATCATTCTGAGTGAGGTTAGCCTGGCCCAAAAGACCAAAAATCGTATGTTCTCCCTCATATGTGGACATTAGATCAAGGGCAAACACAACAATGGGATTGGACTTTGAGCACATGATAAAAGCGAGAGCACACAAGGGAGGGGTGAGGATAGGTAAGACACCTAAAAAATTAGCTAGCATGTGTTGCCCTTAACGCAGAGAAACTAAAGCAGATACCTTAAAAGCAACTGAGGTCAATAGGAAAAGGGGACCAGGAACTAGAGAAAAGGTGAGATCAAAAAGAATTAACCTAGAAGGTAACACACATGCACAGGAAATTAATATGAGTCAACTCCCTGTATAGCTATCCTTATCTCAACTAGCAAAAACCCTTGTTCCTTCCTATTACTGCTCATACTCTCTCTACAACAAAATTAGAAATAAGGGCAAAATAGTTTCTGCTGGGTATTGAGGGGGTGGGGGAGGAGAGGGAGGGGGTGGAGTGGGTGGTAAGGGAGGGGGTGGGGGCAGGGGGGAGAAATGACCCAAGCCTTGTATGCACATATGAATAATAAAATTAAATAAATAAATAAATAAATATGTGCTTTGCTGTGAACCATTTTTCTCCTGTAGTCACTTTATAGCCATCTTGGAATTCAGGAAAGACTGGAAAGGAAACAAAGACCACCTGCCAGGCCCAATGACTCTTAAGAGTTCAGGCCCCACCTGAACAATTCTGAGGCAAGATTGGTATGCTCCATATAAAACATTCTTTATGGGTTTTCTCTGAATCTCTTCATATACTTATTCCCCCAGAATATTCTTTCCTACTCCAAATCTTCTAGGTCTGTCTATTCCATGCATGTAGAGGAATTACATAATTTCCTAAGTAAAAATTAAGTACTCTCTTCTGCATCCCACCATCATTGTATTTCTTCTATCATACCATATGACTCACTATTATATAATTTTGATTACTTGGCTGTGTCTCACTCTAGTCAGGAAGAAATAAGATAGTAATGATAATTATTATCATTTTCATCTTGATATCCCAGCACCAAACACCAAACTTGCACCTGACAAAGGTTGATAAGTACTATGTTGGGTAGATATTGTACAGATATTTAGGTAATAGGATTCTCTAATAATCCAAGACTTAATTTGAACCTCTAGGTCCAAGCTTCCTGGAAATCTTTATAGAAATAAATATTGACAACCCTTAAGGTGGCCATGAAATCTGGATCATTAGCACTGGGACGTAGGACAGTTGCTGCTTCTATTATTTCTTCCCTACCAACTGTAAAAAGACTAGTACAAGTGTCCATCAGTCCAACATTCAGCAGCTGATGCTTTCATAACATCTACCTGATTTTCTTCATCTATTCAGAGGTAGTCATTCAGCTACCACAATCTCCCATGTCCCAGTCTAATAAAGAGTCAGAGTTACCCAATAATTAGACTCTCCCACCGTTGCTAGCCTCATGAAGGCCGAATCAAGCATCTTAGAAGTAAAACCACTCCTTCTAAAGGCCATTAGCCTCTATTGTGTAATGAATCAGTCTACATTTCTGTATTAGTAAATCTAGTACAAGAGAAAATTTGAAACTCTTTGAGATAACTAAGTAGCTTATAGGATATCAGAGTCATTATTCTGGAGATAGTGTCCTGGGAATTGTAGAGAAAAAAGTACTGGAAACTGTTCAATATCTGAATCAAAGACTATTTAATTCAATATATTCTGTTTGATCTTAAATTTTTTCATTTCCTTTTCTTCAAATTTTCCTACAAGGGCAGGAAATTCAGTGAACTAAGGGTACAGTGAAGAAAAACTATATTGAGTCAGACTTGAAATATTAATATATCCAGCTTTGCCTGTTAAAGTAATATCAAAATTAGTGACTCAAAAGAAAACTTCCTAAGAAAAATTGTATCACTATCATGAATAGAAATAACACTACTACCTTGATTTTTCCCAAAAAAAATAACATTTTTTAAATGTCAGGAAAAGGTAATAAGAAATAAAGTCTTTGAGCATTTGGAGGGACATATTCAAATCAAAAATACTTTTATAAACAAAGTAATGATATCAAAGAGAAAGTATTTTCATACTTATTAAGTTATTTTGTAGCACTTCCCCATACCCCTCCAAAAAAAAACCTAGTGAAACTTCATGTGGTAGAGAATGGAAGTAAAACAAAGTGCTGTCCAAAATATTGGTAATTTATCAAGCAAGTATAATTTAAAATTGTATTATTTTTGGTTACAAAATGTGAGATTAACGAGTCAGGGCCATGAATTTTCAAAAAGTACATTAATGGAAATAAACTATAGAAAAGCAATTTTGGAGCATCCTAAATCTAACTTCCTTTGTTCCTAAACGTATCTGTTCATTTGCTTCTTTTTATTTTTGAATATGTATTTGGTGGCAGATGTTGTTTCTTACAACGATGGGTTAAACTTTGGTATTATATCTTTGTTCACCAAGTAACTGTTCTCAGCCATACCTCCTGACTTCACTGTTATCATGCTTATTACCAGTGACACTGACATTATTCCAGTAGTCCTCTTTTTTCCATCAGACTTCTTACCTAGTAAATGACTCTTTGGGGGTGGGGTGGTACTGGGGTTTGAACTCAGGGCTTCATGCTTGCTAAACAGACACTCTACAACTTAAGCCATTCCTCCATTCCTCCAGCCCTGCAAATGACTCTTGAATGTTTTTTCCAGACTAGAGCCCAGAGTCCCATTCTATGACCTAGTCCAAATAGAGTTCAGTTATGAAAATGAGTCAGAAGTGAGATCACATGCCTGAAACAGTGATGGAAAGACTGGGCATTTGAATGAGAAGTATTGTGCACTAAAGAATCCAGGAGGACACAAGTTCTTTAGAATCCTAATTGCTGGCTTTGACAATAAATGTTTACTATTATTTAAAAAAAAAGAAGTATTGCATATTAATATTAAGAAGTGTGAAGTTGGTTTCTTTGCCAGGGTATAGAAATTCTGGAACCCTGATAGCCACAAAAAGTTTACTACAGCTTTGCCAAGATGTGATCCATAGAACAGTATTGGTCAAATCTTTTTAAATTTTTAAAATTTAATTCATTTTTAACTCAAAAATAAAAATTGCATATATTTATTGTACACAACATGTTGTTGCCAAACCCTTTTTCGCCACTGGACACCTATTAAGATCTCAGAGAACTGGTATCCCAAGAAATATACTTGAGGAAAAGCTGACCTGCCCAGTCACTCATATTTGCTGCTTTCAGTCTCGTTGGGCAGTGCTGTAGCTCAGGTATTGGTCATATGATGTGCTAAAGTAGTGCTTTTAAAATTTCTATATGTATAGGAATCACTGTGGATCTTGTAAAAATGCAGATTCTTATTCGGTAGGTCTGAGTGGGCCTGAGAGTCTGCATATCTAGTAGGTGTTGCGAAAACTGTGGGGCCCTGTCACTTTGAGCAGCAAGGCTCTGTAGGAACATTGTAATTGGAAGTTCTTCATATCTCCAGTCTCTGTAGCTCGCCCTTCTTAATAATGAATCTTCCCCAAATATTGCTTTCATTATTACCACTGCTGGCTAAAAACTTCCAGTAGTTGTCTCTTCTCAGCTACCTTTATCATTCAACAATAGACATCTATTGCGCCTCTTTTCTGTGGCAAGTAGACTGAGAGCCTCTAGCCATAAATATTCAAGAAACAAGTAAATGAGTATGAAAAGATGTGCAGAATGCTAGGAGCCAAAACAAGATAAGAACAGCTAATTTTTTGAGATTTCATTTTCCTGATCTATAAAATAAGTGTTGAAATAGAACATTGGGGTGTTTAACCCTTCCTGAACATCATAGTCTCTAGTGCAGCCAGTCCAAACCAACCAAACACAGGCTTTCAGTATCTCCTGCACTAACGCAGCTCTCCATGTGATTCCAATGGGCTACTAAACTAGACCAATGATCCCCGAGACAGGCTGTCCAAATCATCAGCACCGGTATCACTTGAAACTTGTTAGAATGCAAACTCTCAGAGTTCACCCTGACCTGCTTAATCAAAACTTCAGGAGAGGAGTCCAGAAATCTGGGTTCTAAGTAGATTTCAGGTGAATCTGACAAATCCTCAAGTTTGACAGTCACTGGGTTAATCAGTAAATTTCCTGCCAGCTATAAAATGCTACCTGATGTTTACCTCCCACAGGCTTTTCAAAGATTTTTGTTATCTAGCGTTCTATATAATCGAAACATTTGATTTAGAATAAAAGAACTCTCAGACTTAAAACTCAGCTCTTAATTAATTAATTAAACTAATTAGGGGGTGCAGCCTTAATTGCTGTGCACCATTACAAGTTACTTCAGGTCCTCAATGGTATTAATAAGCACGCTAAAAGTACCTATGCTCAGAGGGACGTTATGGAAGTTAAATGATTGAGTGCTTGTCGCTCACTAAGCAGAGTGCCTGTTTAATGGTGTTTAAGTTCATCACTCCATCATTACCCCCTTACTCGAGCCCTCCTTGGCCACTCTCTCCAAAATTGCAACCCATCCCATATTATCCCAAATTGTGCTTATGTCCATACTTTGCTCAAATTCTATCCCATACCTAAAATGCCCTTCTGTCCAAGTTCAGCCCATTTTAGGTATGCTCAGATTCCACCTCTTCCTTTAACATTCCCTATTTTGCAACTCTGGTGATTCTTCTCTAGCTCTCTGAATGTTTACATTGTTTACAGAATGTACCACACAACTTAGCTCTTAATTATCTTGATTCAGTGTCAGTGGAATGAGTAACTTCTAAGGATTTTACTGAAGGAAGCTGTGCCATTCGTGCAGTAAGAACTCCACAGGAAAGAAGCCCCAAAGGAAACAATAGAAAACCTTACTATGAATTATTCATATTGTCTTCCAATAATAAACATAGCACTTTACATATTACAAAGCATTTTATACACATGTGCCTAGTTTTTACCTAATGATCATAAAGACTATGTTTCCTTGCTCTCAAATTTCCAAAATACTTTTAAGTAAACTATGGAAAAAACATTTCTTGAAGTGAAAAACTAAGAATAAATCACAAAAGTCATAATAGAAGCAAATGATCACCCAAGAAGTTGTTAAGATCCCAGATGACAAATAATTGGCTGTCTTGCCCCTCAGTCCTCCACCTAACTGGGTCTGCAAGAGGCTTCCACATCATCCCTGTGCAGCACTCCAGGTAGACATTATTAATTCATCAAGATGGCAGGGAAGGGGACACCTATTTGCCATGCTATAGTCTAACCATCTTGCTTCCAAAGACAAAGATACTGATACTAAAAAATTTTAAAACAACTTGTCCAGACGCATACACGGTGGCACAACCAAAGCCAGAACCAGCCTTCTAATTACATCTAGGGCTCTCTGCCTATCTTAATTTAATCCATTTCTGAATTTCAGTATTTAAATTTTCATTCTAAATCAGTCAAAACATGAGTAGCACTCCTTTGATGGAATTCTCATATTAATGCTTATGAATGTAACATTGAAATGAAAATAATGACAGCTTAGAGCTAAGTAATAGACAGGGTAGGTTAGCCTACTATTTTCAGTTCATTTTATTTACCTAAACCTAGAACACATCATGACTGGAAACAGACAAAGCAGGTGATTTTAATTCCACTGTCCTAGAAAAACAATAGGAACATCTTCGTTAATAGGAACTGGGCTCAAATCCAGTCCTGAAATAATACATGTTACTGAGTCAACTTTGTAAAGGTAACTTTCCCTCAACAACTGCAAAGCATTATTTTAAACATAGCTTTATCATTTGTAAAATTTACATTTTACAAAAGCATTCAGTTTTGAAGGAATGTGAAAAAGAGCTGAGAGAGAGAGGAAGGTCTATCTTCCTATAAATAATAACAATTTCTTCAATATGAAAATTATGCTCACTCTTTAGAATTATAATTTTTCCAGAGCCTTTTTCCAAATCCTAGTTTCCAAATATTACAATCAGCTTCACACTGTGGCTGGAATGAAACTGACTTGTCTTTACCTAGCCAATTGATAATTCTATCTTGATTAACTCTCATTTTTAGGCATACTATAATTGAAGCTGCTTTTTTTTTTTTTTTTTTAGAAAAAAGCCATCATTTAACACAGCTAGAAATTGCCTCTGGCACTGTCTGCATTAACCAAGAAAACCAGGATGACAACTGACAGTCTGTTACTTCCCAGAGTTAATCCACTTTAGCAACTGTGTTACTTAATTACAAGGTACCAGGCAGGAGTGGGTCCTACAGTCAGACATTTCACCCTAAGAAAATGAACCTGATTTATCCTTAAGGGAAGGAGGGGAAAAGCAGCAACTTCACAAGTCACTCCTGCAGACATCTGCCACCATGACAGAGAGGAATGCTGAAACAACCTGCTGAAATTTAGGGTCTGAACTGCCCTCTCCCCAAAAGAAAAAACTATCATCTGGACATACACAGGAATAATCTCAATGGGTTTCAGAAAAACTAGTCACAGACTCATGCTTATCACTAATGAGAGTCTGAGAGTGTTTCTCACTTCAGTCCCCTTAGTCAATCCAGACATCACTGATGTATTCTGAATTAGAATTAAAACAAGAATGAAACCAAGAGTTTTGGTCACATCCCACTAGCCTATCCCAGACATGGACCTTTTGAACAGAGTAGTTTTAACTTTCAGAATGTGGGCCAATTTCCTGAAGAAATAGAATGCTTTGCTTTCTGGCCCAGTCATTATAAAAATTCAGAGCTCACTTCCCCTACATCATATCATTGAATTACTTTTCAGTAAACATCCTTACTCATCTGGAGAAGGGAACAAATACCCAACTCACCACTCAGAAATATTAGTTGGCATCAGAGATGCCAATTGCAATTACTGAAAATCCTTTAAAACACTACCATTTTCATAACAAAAATTCATATTCCTTGGAAAATGACTATGCTGGCTAGTCCAATGAAGTAGGTGCAAAAAAAAAGATTGACAGTCTAAAAGACTTGACTGTGAATCAGTTTTTGCCACTTAGCTCTTGACCGTAATCAAATCAGTTCCTATACCTGAGCCCGTTTCCTTTTTTATAAAATAATCATAATTATACTTATTTCCTATCTTCTGAGGATTACAGAAAACCATATAGAAACTTTCCCATAAAAATGTTTGGCCTATGATAGGAACTAAATAAATATTAATTTCCTTCCCACATTATAGTAGAAGAGAAAGAAGGAAGATCTATCCCTCTTCAGTTGAATGCTAGAAATATTTTATGGTCCTTTTCCTATATAGTCTAATTTATTTGTGTTAGATAACATACATCTGTCAAAATGTTTCCTTATCTGTCTTCCAGAGTTTGATTATGACCTCTAATATTATAATTACATCATTCTGCATAGTGTCAGAAGCAAATATATACAGTCTTGCAAAAAGAAGCCTCGGGGGGGAAGGCTGTTCAATCCCCCTAAGAGAGTAGGCAGGGACAGTCTTATGGCCAAGAACAACAGCAGGCTTGTCCATCTGTATATCATCAAACTAAGTTGTGCCCACTAATTATCAACAGGAGGTGGTCATGTGGACATCACACTAAAATAGAATTCCTGCCATTGGGAAGACAAGGTGATGAGGGAAGAAAATAATTAACTGCTTCAGAACCAAGTCCTGAGCTAGCATAATGTATGCAAAGAATCACTGCTGGTTTCTTACATAAAGATTTTAATCATTCACTTATTCATTCTGGGTGCTCTTTAGAATCTGGGCACTGTGCTAGCCACTGGGACACAATAATTTCTTTAAGAATTCTGTTTCATGGGAGGGATAGAGAAATAAATAAGTATAATACAGAAATAAGATGACAGCTAAAAATGTGCATGTAATATGTTATGGGAACTCAAAAACAGAAGTAACTACCTAAGCAAAAACAATTTTACAAATCTGTGAGTCATCTTCTTCATAATGGTCCAGTGATGGTGTGTGTGCTGTAAAAGTCAGAAAGTTCAAGAATGAACAGATGGATCTTGATACTATGTTTATTTTGTGATGGAAAAAGAAACTATTCTTGTCTTTAACTTCATTTTTGTAGTATAATTTTTATGATTTTGGCCATATTAAGTCCATCTAAACACTCAAATTTCTATTTTCTATGATACCGTATGTTTCAGAGTGTGACAGCTGGACAATGTAGATACATAGATATACAATGTAGATGTAGATTTAAATATAGGTGCAGATTATAGATAAATGAAGATTAAATATACATAGCTTTTTGTTTCTAGGAATACTGTTTATGATATAATAACACTGATTAGCAGATAAGATGTTAATAGAAGCCGGGCACTGGTGGCTTACACCTGTAATCCTAGCTACTTGGGAGGGTGAGATCAGGAGGATCATGGTTCCTGGCTGGCCTGGGCAAAAAAGTAAGACCCTATCTCAAAAATACCCAGTGTAAAAAAGGGCTGGCAGAGTGGCTCAAGTGGTAGTGTGCTCATAGCAAGTATGAAGCCCTGAGTTCAAACCCCAGTATTACAAAAAGAAAGTGTTAATACAAATAAATCCTCAGTATGCTTTTAAGATATGCTATAAAGACTTCCCTTCAATTGAAGAAATTCATGAGCAGTGAATTGAGGCACTCCCATTTAAGCTAAAGTAGAAAGTCTGGGGAAATAGCTTGACTATCCCATTTAAATATCTATTGACTTAGTTGCTAATACACAACCTTGCAAATATAAAAATTTACACCAGTTTTGGGTGAAATTTATTACTTTTACCTTAGACAACTTTTTGATGCTAAATACTTTGCTTAAATCTCATCTTGGTTATCTCTGGCTTTAGCATTTCTCTTTGTTGTCCCTGAAACCATACATTGCCCTTGAACTATATGATAAAGATATTGGTGTTTCCCCTCCATGACTCTTACCTCAGTACCAGAAGCAATGACACATTATAAAACATAACACATGAAGCATGAGCTTGCCCCAGGCTGTTCTGGAGTCTGAGTCTACCTGAAGAACCCACTCAGCACAACAGCCACCACTTACCCTGCCTCTGTCCTGGTGACCTACGCCAGTGGTCACCAACACTGACATGCTCTATCCTCTGACAAATTCAGGAGAACACATTCACCTTGTCACTATCACCCATTGATCTGCAAAGACAACAAAATCTTAAACTTTATCTGTAATTCTACTTCTGTCACAAAATTAACCTTTTGTGACTACAAAGCCACGATTACAAAAGATTCTGCAAGGGATTCTGCAGGCAGAAAGTGACACCCAACTTAACCATGAAAAGGCAGGCAGCACCAAACCACAGGAAAAGAAAAAGCAAGACAGTAGAGAGTAACATCAAGTTAGGTACACACAATCAAACCTTCAAACAACTAAGACAACTAAATGGCAGGAATCACCACATACCTATCAATACTAACGCTTAATGTTAACGGACTTAATTCACCCATCAAAACACACCGTTTGACAAAATGGATTAAAAAAGAAGATCCAACAATTTGTTGCTTACAGGAGACTCATCTCACCGACAGAAATAAGCACATGCTTAGGAGGAAAGGCTGGAAGAAGATTTATCAAGCCAATGGCGCCTGAAAACAGGCAGGAGTAGCAATACTTATCTCTGACAAAGTAGACTTCAAACCTACATTGATCAAACGAGATAAAGAAGGACATTCCATAATAATAAAAGGGGAAATAGACCAAAAGGAAATAATAATCATCAATCTGTATGCACCCAATGTCAACGCACCCAATTTCATCAAACATACCCTGAAAGACCTAAAAGCATATATAAACACCAACACAGTGTTTGTGGGAGACTTTAACACCCCATTATCATCAATAGATAGGTCACCCAAACAAAAAATCAATAAAGAAATCCAAGATCTAAAATATGCAATAGATCAAATGGACCTAATAGATGTCTACAGAACATTTCATCCAACCTCTACACAATATACATTCTTCTCAGCAGCCCATGGAACCTTCTCCAAAATAGATCATATCCTAGGGCACAAAGCAAGCCTCAGCAAATATAAGAAAATAGAAATAATACCATGCATACTATCTGATCACAATGCAGTAAAAGTAGAACTCAACAACAAAAGTAAAGACAAAAAACATGCAAACAGCTGGAAACTAAATAACTCATTACTTAATGAAGAACGGATCATCGATGAAATAAAAGAGGAAATTAAAAAGTTCCTGGAAGTCAATGAAAATGACAATACATCCTACCGGAACCTATGGGACACAGCTAAGGCAGTCCTGAGAGGAAAGTTTATAGCCATGAGTGCATATATTAAAAAGATTGAAAGATCCCAAATCAATGACCTAATGATACATCTCAAACTCCTAGAAAAACAAGAACAAGCAAATCCCAAAACAAATAGAAGGAGAACAATAATAAAAATAAGAGCTGAAATCAACAAAATAGAAACCAAAAAGACCATACAAAGAATTAATGAAACAAGAAGTTGGTTCTTTGAAAAAACAAACAAGATGGATAGACCCCGGGCAAACCTGACTAAAATGAGAAGAGAAAAAACCCAAATTAGTAGAATTAGGAATGCAAAAGGGGAGATAACAACAAACACCATGGAAGTCCAGGAAATCATCAGAGACTACTTCGAGAACCTATATTCAAATAAATTTGAAAATCTTAAAGAAATGGACAGATTTCTAGATACATATGATCATCCAAAACTGAACCAAGAGGAAATTAATCACCTGAATAGACCTATAACACAAAATAAAATTGAAGCAGCAATCAAGAGTCTCCCCAAAAAGAAAAGTCCAGGACCTGATGGATTCTCTGCTGAATTCTATCAGACCTTTAAAGAAGAACTGATACCAACCCTCCTTAAACTGTTCCACGAAATAGAAAGGGAAGGAAAACTGCCAAACACATTTTATGAAGCTAGTATTACACTTATCCCAAAACCAGGCAAAGACACCTCCAAAAAGGAGAACTATAGGCCAATCTCCTTAATGAACATTGATGCAAAAATCCTCAACAAAATAATGGCAAACCGAATTCAGCAACACATCAAAAAGATTATTCACCACGACCAAGTAGGCTTCATCCCAGGGATGCAGGGGTGGTTCAACATACGAAAATCAATAAACATAATAAACCACATTAACAGAAGCAAAGACAAAAACCACTTGATTATCTCAATAGATGCAGAAAAAGCCTTTGATAAGATCCAACATCATTTCATGATAAAAGCTCTAAGAAAACTAGGAATAGAAGGAAAGTTCCTCAACATTATAAAAGCTATATATGACAAACCTACAGCCAGCAGTATACTTAATGGAGAAAAACTGAAACCATTCCCTCTAAAATCAGGAACCAGACAAGGATGCCCACTATCTTCACTCCTATTCAACATAGTACTGGAATTCCTAGCCAGAGCAATTAGGCAAGAAGAAGGAATAAAAGGAATACAAATAGGTAAAGAAACTGTCAAAATATCCCTATTTGTAGACGACATGATCCTATACCTTAAAGACCCAAAAAAACTCTACTCAGAAGCTTCTAGACATCATCAATAGCTATAGCAAGGTAGCAAGATATAAAATCAACATAGAAAAATCATTAGCATTTCTATACACTAACAATGAGCAAACTGAAAAAGAATATATGAAAACAATTCCATTTACAATAGCCTCAAAAAAAATCAAATACCTAGGTGTAAACCTAACAACAGATGTGAAAGACCTCTACAAGGAAAACTATACACTTCTGAAGAAAGAGATTGAGGAAGACTATAGAAAATGGAGAGATCTCCCATGCTCATGGATTGGTAGAATCAACATAGTAAAAATGTCCATACTCCCAAAAGTAATCTACATGTTTAATGCAATTCCCATCAAAATTCCAATGACATTCATTAAAGAGATTGAAAAATCTACTGTTAAATTTATATGGAAACACAAGAGGCCACGAATAGCCAAGGCAATACTCAGTCAAAAGAACAATGCAGGAGGTATCGCAATACCTGACTTCAAACTATATTACAAAGCAATAACAATAAAAACAGCATGGTACTGGCACAAAAACAGACATGAAGACCAGTGGAACAGAATAGAGGACCCAGATATGAAGCCACACAACTATAACCAACTTGTCTTTGACAAAGGAGCTAAAAATATACAATGGAGAAATAGCAGCCTCTTCAACAAAAACTGCTGGGAAAACTGGTTAGCAGTCTGCAAAAAACTGAAACTAGATCCATGTATATCACCCTATACCAAGATTAACTCAAAATGGATCAAGAATCTTAATATCAGACCCCAAACTCTTAAGTTGATACAGGAAAGAGTAGGAAATACTCTGGAGTTAGTAGGTATAGGTGAGAACTTTCTCAATGAAACCCCAGCAGCACAGCAACTAAGAGATAGCATAGATAAATGGGACCTCATAAAGCTAAAAAGCTTCTGTTCATCAAAAGAAATGGTCTCTAAACTGAAGAGAACACCCACAGAGTGGGAGAAAATATTTGCCAACTATACATCAGACAAAGGACTGATAACCAGAATATATAGGGAACTTAAAAGACTAAATTCTCCCAAAACTAATGAACCAATAAAGAAATGGGCAAGTGAACTAAACAGAACTTTCTCAAAAGAAGTAATTCAAATGGCCAAAAAACACATGAAAAAATGCTCTCCATCTCTAGCAATAAAGGAAATGCAAATTAAAACCACACTAAGATTCCACCTCACCCCTGTTAGAATAGCCATCATTAGCAACACCACCACCAACAGGTGTTGGCGAGGATGCGGGAAAAAGGAACCCTCTTACACTGTTGGTGGGAATGTATACTAGTACAACCACTCTTTAAAAAAATTTGGAGGCTACTTAAAAAGCTAGACATCGATCTACCATTTGATCCAGCAATACCACTCTTGGGGATATACCCAAAAGACTGTGACACAGGTTACTCCAGAGGCATCTGCACACCCATGTTTATTGCGGCACTATTCACAATAGCCAAGTTATGGAAACAGCCAAGATGCCCCACCACTGACAAATGGATTAAGAAAATGTGGTATCTATACACAATGGAATTTTATGCAGTCATGAAGAAGAATGAAATGTTATCATTCGCTGGTAAATGGATGGAATTGGAGAACATCATTCTGAGTGAGGTTAGCCTGGCTCAAAAGACCAAAAATCGTATGTTCTCCCTCATATGTGGACATTAGATCAAGGGCAAACACAACAAGGGGATTGGACTATGAGCACATGATAAAAGCGAGAGCACACAAGGGAGGGGTGAGGATAGGTAAGACACCTAAAAAACTAGCTAGCATTTGTTGCCCTTAATGCAGAGAAACTAAAGCAGATACCTTAAAGCAACTGAGGCCAATAGGAAAAGGGGACCAGGAACTAGAGAAAAGGTTAGATCAAAAAGAATTAACCTAGAAGGTAACACCCACGCACAGGAAATCAATGTGAGTCAATGCCCTGTATAGCTATCCTTATCTCAACCAGCAAAACCCCTTGTTCCTTCCTATTATTGCTTATACTCTCTCTACAACAAAATTAGAGATAAGGGCAAAATAGTTTCTGCTGGGTATTGAGGGGGGGAGCGGGAGGGGGTGGAGTGGGTGGTAAGGGAGGGGGTGGGGGCAGGGGGGAGAAATAAACCAAGCCTTGTATGCACATATGAATAATAAAAGAAAAATGAAAAAAAAAAAAAAAAAGAATTAACCTAGAAGGTAACACCCACACACAGGAAATCAATGTGAGTCAATGCCCTGTATAGCTATCCTTATCTCAACCAGCAAAACCCCTTGTTCCTTCCTATTATTGCTTATACTCTCTCTACAACAAAATTAGAGATAAGGGCAAAATAGTTTCTGCTGGGTATTGAGGGGGGGAGCGGGAGGGGGTGGAGTGGGTGGTAAGGGAGGGGGTGGGGGCAGGGGGGAGAAATGAACCAAGCCTTGTATGCACATATGAATAATAAAAGAAAAATGAAAAATAAAAAAAGGGCAAACACAACAAGGGGATTGGACTTTGAGCACATGCTAAAAGCGAGAGCACACAAGGGAGGGGTGAGGATAGGTAAGACACCTAAAAAACTAGCTAGCATTTGTTGCCCTTAACGCAGAGAAACTAAAGCAGATACCTTAAAGCAACTGAGGCCAATAGGAAAAGGGGAACAGGTACTAGAGAAAAGGTTAGATCAAAAAGAATTAACCTAGAAGGTAACACCCACGCACAGGAAATCAATGTGAGTCAATGCCCTGTATAGCTATCCTTATCTCAACCAGCAAAAACCCTTGTTCCTTCCTATTATTGCTTATACTCTCTCTACAACAAAATTAGAAATAAGGGCAAAATAGTTTCTGCTGGGTATTGAGGGGGGGGAGAGGGAGGGGGCGGAGTGGGTGGTAAGGGAGGGGGCGGGGCAGGGGGGAGAAATGAACCAAGCCTTGTATGCACATATGAATAATAAAAGAAAAATGAAAAAAAAAAAAGAATTAACCTAGAAGGTAACACCCATGCACAGGAAATCAATGTGAGTCAATACCCTGTATAGCTATCCTTATCTCAACCAGCAAAAACCCTTGTCCCTTCCTGTTATTGCTTATACTCTCTCTTCAACAAAATTAGAGATAAGGGCAAAATAGTTTCTGCTGGGTATTGAGGGGGTAGGGGGGAGAGGGAGGGAGCGGAGTGGGTGGTAAGGGAGGGGGTGGGGGCAGGGGGGAGAAATGACCCAAGCCTTGTATGCACATATGAATAATAAAAGAAAAAGGAAAAAATAAAAAATAAAAAAATAAAAAAATTAACCTTTTTTCAACCTGCCAAAATATTTTATTTGTAACTTATCTCTATACAATAAAAATTACAGTGCCCATGGATGCAGATTCTTGCCTAGTGTTTTTATTCTGCCCATCTGCCAATTCCATATAAATCTGTGGTTACTATTCTGGATGAGTTTCTCTTCTTATAGCATCTAGTGCCACTTCACAGGTAATTTCATTGCTACTGTTTTCTACTGATGTGGTGGCAATGATAGTGGCGTTACCTTTTCTGTCTTGCAAATATGTTAGTTTTGTCCTATGAATGAAGAAATTTTTGCCAAGATGTATGTCATTTTCTATGTTTTTTGTTACAGTTTTCCAGTCAACATATGTTTTTCATTCATTTTATATATAAAAACTACCCCCAAAATATAATTAAAAATAAAAAATGAGAGCTAGGGATATGGTTCAGTAGTAGAACATTTGCTTAGCATGTGCAATGCCCTGGATTTGATCCCCTGCACTGAAAAAAAATTAAATTAAATTAAGAAAAGTAAATGTCCTAGTGCAGGGAGTTGAGTAATGAGTCAAGCTCAAAGAGTCTAACTCATAAATGCTAAAGAGAAAGTCATTCATTAACTTAAGGTCAAAATGTCTGCAAGCTACTTGACATTAAATAGAAGCAGTAATTAATGAAAGTTTAAAAATAAAGTTGATGCTACTGTGAAAGAAATGGTTTATTTCCAATAATGAAAGTTATGATGTCTCTTCTAGGTTATCTGATATTCAATGAAGAGTGATAAACATCAAATGAACGACATAGAAAAAAGGCTCCATTTATGACTCTGTCACGGTTCCAAACTATAAAGCATTTCAGTTTTATGGTTTGAGAGAGTGGTTGTCCTTAAAGCATTGTTACAAAAGGTAGCAACACCTTGCTTTCAGGTCACAGAAGCCAATCCAAACTATAATATGGTTCTAACAACTCACATAGCCATTTGTAACACACTTCTGAATTTCTATCTGTAAGCAATAATGAAAACTACTATTTATTAAGCATATATATATTACTCAGTCACTATGCCTATTTAATCATACCTCAGTCTGTGAGATAATAACTATTATTCTCTTTTACAGATGAGCAAATAGTTTTTAAAAACTAAAGTAATCTTCTCTAAAGCCTAAGTATGTTGATGACACTGCATATGTGCATGAAAGAAAATGTCCTGTAAATCAGTTATTTCCCAATTTTCATACTTAGAAATGAAGCAATCCATACATGGTGGACAGAGGCTCTGGACACAGAATCCCCCGTGACACCAGCTCAGGGTCAGGTAGAAGCCCTGTGCATGAACTGCAGACTTCTGGAGTATGCGTGCATTCAGACCCTGTCTTGGGCTCTCATTTAAGAGTCTTGTGAGTCCTTTAGATCCTATTTTTAATAACTCTTTTCATCTTTTTAATACACTCACCAGAGATCAAAGTTGCTCCTAGCTTTAAGCTATACATTCAGTATTTTCCATTTTCATTTGTACTTAAGCCACATTTTTCATAGAAAGGGGATAGATTTTCCTTCATGAAGTAAGAGAATTTGTCCTTAGGGAAAATGGCACTCACTTTCACTAAGCATTTACTGAGTAACTAACTTCCCAAAAGTCAAAGACTAAGTCTGAAGAAGGTAAAAAAGATAGACAAGACATAGTCTGGAACTGCAAGGGGCTTAAAATCTAATTATAGAGACAGAAATCAGTTGAATTCAGGCAAAGTTTGAAGTGAAACTACATATTCTCTCACCAAGCAACAATTTAAGACCCCACGTGGCTTCTAGAAGGAATATGCTTCGGTTTGTCCCACTATGGAAAGGAAGCTAAAACAAGAATCCTCTGAGATAGAATGTTAAAACTAAAAGATTCTGGTTTTAGCACTAATGTTCAGAGTAGAAGGGGTAGTGAAGGAGACGAGAGCAGTTTCAGAATGATGGAGTCCCCCTGAGACGCGTTTTCAACAAGCCAAAGGATCCCTGCGTGCCAAATTCCCAGGAGTCCCCGCCCTGGGAGCCCCGGGGTGTGCAAGGGAAGCTGCCCTGCAGGTGAGGGTCTTGGGGTAGGGAAAGATTAAGAACCACAATGCCTAATGTGCTGCAGTTTTTCAGGTGACTCCTAATGGTACCATAGTGCATATGCATGCTTCTACTTGTCCTTATTTAACATTGAACAAACACGAATATTGGACACAAAAGTCGGGATCAAGAGGAACTTAAGCCTGGTGTGGGGACATATTCCTGCAATCCCAATACTCAGGGGGCTGAGATAGAAGGATCTCGAGTTCCAGGCCAGAACTGGACTGCATAGTGAGACCCTGCTCAGAAAACAAGAAGAAAAGCATGGCATAAATCGAGTTGGTGATTACCTTCGTCACTCATTAAGATAAGAGGATGTCTCTTCAGAAGAAGGCCTGTGAATCACTGCAAACTTGAGTTGCTTAGAAAGGAGTCTGTGATAAAAACAAGTATGAAGATGGTTATCTAAAGCAAATGATTTTAACTCATTTAAAAAAAAAAAGCTCTTAGGAATATGCCCTCAGAATACCTATACTATTACTTATGCTCCCTGAAAACCCAGAGAATTAACCTAATTCTCTTCTACATGAAAATACTGCAGATATTTACTCTCTTTTGAGAAGCAGTTTCTCCTTTTTACTATTGAAATAAAACTCTCAGTCCCACAACTGCCTGTATCGTTCCCAGTCCTTATTCTGCTCCCACACTTCATAGCACACCTATAAAATGCATCCCTAACCAGTTGGTGTTTCTCTTATCCTCCACACACACGTTCTCTTCGTTTAGTACTTACACTTAGGTTTTTATGTTTTGCTGCCATACTGGTTGACACATTGATTATAGTGAATGGTATTTTGCTTTTGCTTTTTTTTTTTTTGGCAGTGCTGGGAGTTGAACTCAGGGCCTTGTGCTTGCTAGGTGCTTTACCACTGGAGACACTTCACCAGCCCTTTTGTGACAGAGACTTGCTGTATGCCCAGGCCAGCCTTGACCATGATTCTCCTATCTGTGCTTCCCCAAGTAGCTGGAATGACAGGCATCATGCCTAGCCATTGGTTGAGATAGGTGTCTCACAAACTTTTTGCTTGGGCCAGCCTCAAACTGTAATCCTCCTAATCTCAGCCTACTAAATAACTTGGATTACAGTTGTTAGTCGCCATACCTATCTTTTTAATTGGCATATATTAATTGTACAAAGTAATGGGTTTCATTATGACATTTCATGCATGCAAGTTATAGGAAAGAGACTCACTTTTATCAAATAGAAAACAGTGCTAAAATTTTGTTATTTTTCCCTTCAGTACTATTTCTATGTTTATCTTTTAACTCTCTATTTTGACATCATTTCATTTTCTGTTGCAAAAGCAACAGAGTTTGTTCATACTGTCCACAAGCTTCTACTATGAACATGTTAACATCTTCCATAACCACAGCATTGCTATCTTCCATGTATGCTTTGACAAAGTTGAAATCATACTTTTTGTTCCCTCCATTCTACATTTAATATGATAGCATCCACAGTTATATTATTGAAAATTCCTTAAGAAGTCACCCTAATATGTCCAAATAAAGTCAAATTGCATTGACGCATATCTAATTTAACCGTTTCCACATTGCTGTATTTTGAGATTGCTTACATTTTTCAATTATTCAAATCCTCATCAGCACAGATTATTATAACTTTTTCAAAATCTACTATTTTTACAGGCCAAAAATGGGATATCAATTTAGAATATGTTTAGTTATTACTGAAGGGAACAATTTTGAGTTTTTTCTTCTTTTTCTTTTTATTTTTTCTCAAGGCATTTTTGTATAGGGTGATTCATTGTGCCATCTCTTAATATGGTTACATTGTACATTGGTTAGGTTCACTCCCGCCACATCTCTCCCTCATCCCCAAAGATGTCTTGCTTATTGCATTCACTACTCATTTTTTTCTGTTTACCTTGTAGTATACTCTAGCATGTCTGTAATAGCTGTCGCCCCTTCCCAACTGTCAGTAACATCAGAACAGAAGACTCCATCATCATAGTAGCTCCAGTGCCTAGCAAAGTTCCCACCATACAACAGGAGCACAATGTTTGTAAAATGAACTGTCCATAGAAGGTAACCATCTTCTGGGAGAGTTACAAAAGGCTCAGCTTTGTTTTCTAAATTACACTGATAAGTAATATGGCAAGTTCAACTTCCAACGCAGCTCTCAGTTCTGTAGCTTCATTTTGACACCATCAAATGCTTTCTCTTTTGTGATGAGTGACCCAGGTCAAAGATAACGTCTTTCCTCAGGCTGGTGATAAATAGTTGGCCTTTTTTTTAATTTAACTGTTTATATTGAAATAATTTCAAATTTACAGAAGAGTTGGAAGATGTTATGGTTTGAATATTTGTTCCTTCCCAAATTTATGTTGAAATTTAATTGCCACTGTAATATTATTAAGAGGCCCTGAGTTCAAGCCCAATTTTAATAGTATTAAAGGTGACTAGGCAAAGAGGACTCTACTCTCATGAATGGATTAATACTGATATTGCTAGTGGGATACTTATAAAAGTGAGTTTGGCAGCCTCCATCTCTCTCTCTCTCTCTTTCTCTCTCTCTCTCTCCCTCTCCTATAATACCTTCTATCATGTAACACCTTTTGCCATATTATGTCACAGCAAGAAGGCCCTTGCCAGGTGTGAGCCCTCCATCTTAGGCTTCTTAGTCTCCAGAACTGTGTGTCAATAAGTTTTGGTTCATTATAAATTATCTAGTCTATGACATTCTGTTTATAGTAGCACAAAACAGACTGAGACAGAAATCTAGAACAATGGGCAATTGTATTCCTTCTTACCATATTCACCAATTGTGATCATTTTGGTCTCTGTTTTTCTACTTGTGCACAAGTGTGGGCACACACATACCCCACAAAGCACTTTTCCTGAGTCATTTATACATTGTTTGCAGAATTATGTTCCTTTATCCCTAAATACTTCGGTGCTCATTTCTTAAGAAAGATGTTTTCGTACATTTATTAAATCCAAAAAGTTACTATTTCTACAATGCTCTTATCTAATACAAAATCTATATTCATT
Source organism: Castor canadensis (assembly GCF_047511655.1). NCBI lineage: Eukaryota > Metazoa > Chordata > Mammalia > Rodentia > Castoridae > Castor > Castor canadensis. Next base: position 99,790,988 of record NC_133392.1, on the reverse strand, counting down.
TTTCTGCAGTTGTTCCAATACTGACCAGATCCAAGCTTACAGTGCAATGTAGTTAGCATGTCTTCTTAATCTCCTTCGTCTGGAACAGTGTTTTGTACTTTATTTTTCATGACATTGAAATTTTTCAAAAGTACCCAGGTAGTTATTTTGAAGACTGTTGCTTTGGGTCTGATATTTCCACTTGATTAGATTCATATTAGGCATTCCCATCAGGAATATCGCATAAATAATGTTGTGCCATTGTCAATACATAATATCAGAAGTCATATCTCAAGTTATCCCATCACTGATGATGTTAACTTTGACCATGTAATAAAGTGATGTTGGTTAGGTTTCTCCACAGTGAAGGTACCATTTTTCACTTTTTAAATAATAAGTGATCCTTGGGAAGATACTTTGATAATATGTAAATATTCTATTCTTCTTCAAATTTTTAGCATCCAGGGATTATTTCCATAATGGTCACAAAATGGTGATTTCCTACCCTCATTGTTCCTTCTGCATTTATTTTTGATACAACTATTCACATTCATTAAAGTTCTCCTTGATTTGTATTTTTATTCTTTATATGTCTAAATTTAAGGCTTTTTAAAAATGCATCTTAAATGTATTTTTAAAACTTAACCATACTTAGTTAACCTTACACTGCAACTAGCATGTAACAAAGCCCAGAGCTGACATTTCAAATTGCTCAAGTTAACCATTTTCTACTTCGTACAACTTCACTGGAAACATCAAAGTTTTGCTTCAAACTTCTAATTATATTCCAAGACCAGCCCTGTCTTGGTACAATGCTACCTAATCAGTACTGGGAACTATCTAATTCCTTTCCAAGAATCTTGATAGTATGCCTCTAGTTTGAGGCAGACTAATTCTTATTTTTGTCATATTTTATCACACTATGGAGAATAAGGAAGACATAGTCTAATTCTATATAATTTAGAGACCCGTGCCTTTCCATTTCACTAGTTCAATTTTGTGTTCAGACAAAAATCAAAATGAAATGAAAGTGAATGATTGATCTAATAATTTGAATGAAATAAAAACTTTGGACTGTAGCTTTCTGAAATTTAATGTTTTTAATGTGTTTACTATTAAGCAACTTTTAGGCAATTTTGTTACTAAATATTTCTGAAGTTCTATCTTTATTCAGTAGAGTAAGAGTTATAGATGCTAAAGTTTTCCCAAGTCAAACAACTAAGTTAGGAAGTTCCCTTCTATCTAAAAGGGGCCAACAAAGATTCACACAAACTTTACAAATAACAACACTTCTTGGGCCTGTGAAAACTGTTTACCAAAGTGATCAAGAAACAACCAATATCAAGACTGATAGTGAAAAATAATCTCAAACTTGGAAACTGTGGCTTAGAGGATCTTAGATTTTCAGAGCAGGAAAGGACCTTGGTGATCCAGTGCTCTCTCTCACTTTGTACATGGAAAAACTTGAAGCAGAAACAGGAGAAGATTTGACCACCACCAATTCATGACAAAGCACCTAAGGATACCATGTTAATTAAAACCACAAACAGTAAGTTGATGATCTGAAGAGCATATGTGCATTAGCATTTCTATAATACAATTGTGCAAATTGTACACTTTTCCAATGGCTAAAATGATAAATTCCATGCTATGAAAATTTTACCTTTAAAAAAAAGTTCCCTATCTTTTACATCCTTCCTCTCCCAAAAGTTATGGCTATCCTCTCAGTCCCAGCCTGGTTTCTAGAAACAGTGCTCATTTTAGACACATGAGACTTAAGGAAATCTAATCTACCTTTCTAGAACTGACATAAAATTAAGCATGCTTTTTTTTTTTTCTTAAGCTTTGATTTTCACATGCAAGGTTTTGTTGTGACTCCTTGACCAAATCCCCATCTTGAACAGAGTTTGGATAGCTAGCCCCTGAATACTATCCTTGTTTTCTGTGTTTGATGCCCAGTCTTGCATACCTGCCCAATAAAATATTACAATCAGAACTGTACATTGTTCTTGCCAAGGTCTGCTTCACCAGATGTTCAAACAAAAACATATACACAAATGTTCAAAGCAGCACTATTCATAAAAACCCCAAATGAGACAAGCCAAATGTCTATCAACAGATGAATGAATAGACAAAATGTGATATATTCAGATAATGTAATATTATTTGTCCATAAAAATAAATGAAGTACTATTACAAGTTACATCATGGATGAAAACATTATGCTAAGTGAAGGAAGCCAGACACAAAATGCCATGCATGTGTGATTCTATTTATGTGATTTGTCCAGAAGAGGTGAATTCATAGAGACAAAAAATAGACTACTTGTTTTCAGCAGTTAGGGGAGGAGGAACAGGGCTGACACTAGTTGGATGCAAGTTTCTTCTGAGGGTGATGGAAATGACCTGGAATTATATACTCGTGATGGTTGCAAAACAGTGTGGACGTATCAAAAGTCGCTTAATCCTACACTTTTTAAAATGGATAAAATGATAAATTTTATGTTACGCAAATTTTACTTTCGTGAAAAAAAATTCACTTTCTAGGGTAACAGTTTGGTTTTCATGGGAGGCAGGCCAGTGGCTACAAGAAGTAGTCCACAAATGAACAAGAAAGGTGACAACAAAGATGGAAAAAAACGGAAAGATACAGCTTGCATTTAAGAAGTTAAAATGTTTTGTCCTTCTTATTATTGTTTATACTCTCTTTTCAACAAAATTAGAGATAAGGGGAGAACAGTTTCTGCCTGGAAGTGAGCGGGGGAAGAAAGGGAAGGGATGGGGGTTAGGGGCGAGAAATGTCCCAAGCATTGTATGCACATACAAATAAATGGAAAAAAATGATTAAATAAGCACACACACACACACACAGACATTAAATAAAAGGATTTGTTGATGTCAGGAGCTGAGGGCAGGAAGAGGGAAGGAAAGAGGGACTGATCTAAAATTACTCAAACGCTTCTGACTGAAGGAAGAACATGTTTTAGGAAGGAATGAAGTGCTCAGCCTTGACAACATTAGCCCTAGACACCCACTTCTATGCTTCTACTTTCTATGTATATTATTTTAATCTTTGGTAACTTCAATTTCTCATAAACAGAATAGGAACATTAATGTTATCGATCTAAGATGGTTATTGTGGGAATGCAATTTGGTAAATTGATGTGAAGTTCTTAGTATGGTTCCTAACACATAGCAAATACTCCACTGGTTAGAGATTATTGTTGTAACAATAATCTTTGTCCTGAACACTATACTTACTCCATATATGGTGTCTCTGCCCCTCCTAACACCTACAGATCTTGGTCCACCCCAAAGGGTTGGTTTTGAGCAAAATCTCAAGTCCTCTCAAATTTATCTATCTTGTTTCAGCTAATGAGTTCACAAGGAGCTATAACCTGAGCCACATGGACAGAGGAGGACCTGACTAACTGAAAATAGTATTTGGATCTCTTAGCCAGTCAAGTATATTCCTTTGGTGGAGAAGGCACACTGGGCTCCAGCATCGCATGACAATTTCCTTACTAAAAGCATGCACCTCCCTTTCTTCTAATTTTCTACTTCCTAAGCATCCTTCAGTCCTTAGTTTTATTTCTCCAAGCTTTTTTTCCTACAGGGAATAAATGTGCTGACAAGCTGACAGGAGTATTCTAGTCTACTTGGCAGTTAATTTCCTCATGGAGACTTGTAAATTGACTTATAATCAGACTCTTGTCAGTTTGGTTAGAAAGAATCAGTTTGCCTGAGACTGTTAACCTCTGGGTGGCTACAAGATAACTCAGTTTCTGAACCTGGAAGTTGAGTATCAGACCAGGAGCAATGGTGATCCACTGAGGTTTGGCACAAGCATCATGACATTAGGATGAACTCGACCACTCAAATTTAATGATACGATAATTCACAGAGTTGTTTTGAATATTAAATGAGTTAGAATATATTAAAGTGACTGGAATATGTTAGACTTGCCCTTAATATTATTATTTTTTAAACCATATGTCATTCAATGGGGGTGAAATCCAAGTTTGAGAATTTGGATGATCCTAAATATTCTTCACACTCCATTAAATCTATCCCTAAATCCTCTTCCTAGCCCAAGAATTTCCTTTTCAGTATTTCCTCATTTATGTAACTACATTTTGTAATTAGCTGTCTTCATAGTTTATCCCTCAGTAATGCTTAGAGAAAAGTATTAGTGCAAATAAGAGCAATATCTAAGAATAACTTTCTATATTTTAAAGAGTGATTTAATCACAATAGCTGTGATCCAGGACAAATAACTTAACCTTCCTACATGTCTGTGACTCATAGCCAGCAACTATGCCTCGCCAGCCCAACCTACAGTGTCTTTTGGTGTTCCTTGCATCTCTCCCCTCTATAACCTATCTTCACTTCTGAATCTGCTTAGCATTAGTAGGTGCTGTTGAATGGAATGAAATGAATGGAAATGTGTATTTTAAGACTATAGTGTACTTACAAATCTCTAAAGTAAGCCAATTTTTACAACAAAGAAAGTGGAAATTAATCACTAACTTGCTATACAAAAAAATTTTAATTGTAGTTTAAAGAAATAGCACAGAAATTCATGTCTACAGAACAAGAATAGACTTTCATGTACACTTTCTATATGCCCATATCAACACCATTTTGATGGGTGATGAGTGAATGCATCAATCAACTGATTAACAAAATACTTTACCAATACAAAAATAATACAAAAATATATACCTTGCTACATTTTTTCAAAGCATAAGTTTCCTGAGTTGTTTTTTTTTTTTCCAATTTGGGCTTTTTTGCCACCTCTGACTGCTCAGAAACTTTGTTTAGAATAAGTAATTAAACAAATCTGTTCATCTTAAGTTTCCATTACTTATAACAAATGAAAACACCCTTCAATGTTTATTATAATCATAGTACATAAGAGAAACTTCCACTTGCAGCTTTTTGATTTTTAGTACAGCTCGCTATCTATTCTATAGCTATATAGTAACTGTAAATGAAAACTTTCTCATTCCTTTCACCTTGGTTAATAATAGTTTACAGAATGGAGGGGATTTTTAAAAATCCTATTTCAACCTATCACTGCTGATAAATAGCATAAAACAGAACAACAGTTTTAAAATTAAAATACCAAGTCAAAACTCAAAAAACTTTGGCTTCCAGAAAAACTTTTATCTTTTATTTTTATTTATTTATTCATTCATTACTTACTTATTTTTCAGTACTGGGCTTGAACCCAGGGCCTTACACTTTCTAGGCAAACATACTACCACTTAAGCCATGGCCTCCAGTCCTTTTATTATTTTTTCTAATAAATCTCTCAAGTTTTCCAGAGGAAAAATGGACTGTATTTTTCATTTATTTTGTTTTCTCTCTTATCTACAATCACTGAAGTCTAAATGAAATTATTTATATTTTCTGGACTTTAGTTTCACTCGGTTCAACTCGTTCAGTTTAACAAGTATTACTGGCTACCTACTGGGAGCAGACATTTTGCTAAGTTCTAAGGAACTAAAGATTAATAAGACATTTTATAACTCTCATGAAATTCACATCTTAATAATTATTTTTAATTGCTTTTTCAAAGTCTCTTCCCCCACACTCATTTCAATCAGAATGATTTTAACTAGTTTTATATTTGAAGACTTAATATAAGATATTACTGCTTTAAGACATTTGAAAAATCATTAATCTAGGGGAAGCTAGATTTAAATTAAGCTACATTTAAATAATTATACAGTCTCACACAGGTAATAATAGAAGTATTGTCTTTTCTAGGTTTCCCAAAATATAAAACCTAAGACAAAAGAGTGTGATTTAGAGAGCTAGAGAGGGAAAAGGGAACAAATCATAAATGAAAGACAGTCAGTAAAAGATTTGCCATACGAGTGGCTGGTGATGAGTCTTATAGGATACCCTGATAATCTCTCAGGGAAACAAAGTGGTAAGTGTTTGTCCATTACTTCTGTCTCCCATTGGTCAAGGGTAGTCCCTCAAGGCATTAACTCCCCACTCTTCTGGGTTGCACATGCATGAGTACTAAGCAAAACTCCACAGATGCTCCAGGTTCCTTCACCATCAGTAAATAATCCTTGGGGTATGGAGAGGGAGGAGAAGATGCAAGAGGTAAACTACAAAAGCTTAAGGCAGGGCATTGTTAAATTGTACCTGCATGAACTTGGGCAGCACCTTCTCAGTTATGATCACTACAGTCACAGCTGACATAAGAGGTGAGACCAAGAAAATTCAAAATGGTACAAGAGTAGCATCTAAGAGGAGTGTATCTAAAGCACAGAAGCAGAACTAACTACAGAATGTTTTTTTTTTTTTTTTTTGCCTAGTGGAAGAGGGCAATTCCTCAGAAATGGTCTTAAAAGTAATAGAAAAATATCACATGACCAAAGGAGGTGGATATTCTAGACAGAAGGATCTCTCTCTCTCTCTCTCTCTCTCTCTGTAGCAAAGAAGTTTCTTTTTCAGTTTTTTAACAGCTGTATTGAGATATAATTCACATAACATACAATTCACTACCAATCACCCATTTGAAGTATACAATTTTTTAGTACATTCACAAAGTTGTATATCTATCAACATGCTCAATTTTAAAACATTTTCATCACACTGAAAAGAAACCCTGTACCCATAGCTGTCATCCCCCTCAAGCCACTCTAGCCTTCAAAAACCACCAATTTGCTTTCTGTATATATAGGTTTACCTATTTTGGATACTTCATATAAACAGAATCCTTCATGACTGACTTCATTCACTTTAGCACAGTGTTTTCAAGAGTTAGCCATGTTTTAGTTTATTCCTTTCTGTTGTTGAATGATATCCCATCATATGGGTGTGCCATTTTTTGTTTCTCCGTGAATTGAAGAACATTATCAGTTGCTTCTACATTGGGCTATTTTGAATGATGCTAACTAATATGAATGTTAATACTACTCCACACCCACTAGGATAGCTACAATTTTTTTAAAAAGGACAAATAACAATAAGCATTGATGAGGATGGGGATAAACTGAAATCCTTATATATTGCTGGTGGGAATGTAAAATGGTGCAGCCACTTTGATAAACATTTCCTGAAAGAATTAAACATAGATTTAACATATGAATGAATAATTCCACTCCATTCCATTTTTTTGCCCAAGAAAAAAATGAAGGCATTTTACAGACAAAAAAATTGTACAAAACAAAGAAGTTTTAAAGAGAAAGACATATTTGAGCAATTGTCATTTAAAACATCAGTTTTCTGTTGATGTGGCAGAAGATGAGGTTAGGGATATGGATAAAACCCAGGACACAACTGATTTGATAAGCCACATTAAGTTTCAACCCAGTACCAGCTAGATAGTCATTTGAGTGGTTTTAAAATAAGTGAGGGCATTTAGGAGAGGGCATAAATAGAATTATTCTGATTAACATTATTGTATTTGTGAAATGAGAAATGGCATATGTGAACAGGAAGTGGGAAATAACAAAAAGACAGGACATTGCCTCTATAGATTCTGCTATGCTAAGGACACATATTATAGGTCCTGGAGAAACCACTAGCAACAATAATAAAAGGTAGAGCTAAGAAACCAATAAAGAAAATAAGATGGACCACATTTTAAAAATTCACTCAGATACAAAAGAGTACAATTACTAATTTCATTTATATAAAAATTTAAACAAAAGCACTTTTTAAAAGATTCTACTCTAGGTCTTCCTGAGAACTACTGATCCTACTTATTTTTTTAATTGACATAGAAAAATTATACATATTTATGGGGTATCAGGTGATGCTTCCATACATGTACACATTGTGTTATGTTCAAACCAGGGTAAATATCTGTACTTGAAACATTTGTCATTTCTTTAAAACCACTTTATATTAACAGAAATCAGATCAGTGGTTACCTGGACAAAGATTAAGAGAGACTGCTGCCTTCAAAGGTGCAAGAATTAACTTTCTGAGGGGACCAGGAACTAGAGAAAAGGTGAGATCAAAAAGAATTAACCTAGAAGGTAACACACACGCACAGGAAATTAATGTGAGTCAACTCCCTGTATAGCTATCCTTATCTCAACTAGCAAAAACCCTTGGTCCTTCCTATTATTGCTTATACTCTCTCTACAACAAAATTAGAAATAAGGGCAAAATAGTTTCCGCAGGGTATTGAGGGGGTAGGGGGGAGAGGGAGGGGGCGGAGTGGGTGGTAAGGGAGGGGGTGGGAGCAGGGGAGAGAAATGACCCAAGCCTTGTATGCACATATGAATAATAAAAAAAAAAGAATTAGCTTTCTGGACATATGAAAATATTCTATGTCTTAATTGGCTTAGTGGTTATACAAGTATATGCATTTCTCAAAGTCACTGACCTACACACTCAGAATATGTGAGTTTTATAAATTATGTCTAAACAAAACTGATTATGAAAAAAAACAAATAGACATCTCTCAACTTTCTGACTTCGATGAATCAGCAAGTGGTAGTGATGGAGACAGTACAAAAAACAATGCTTTGGCCCTACCCTCTGTGTTTATTTCTATGAGGTGGCAGTCTGACACCATGTCATTATGCTAGGGGTTAGAAGACCAAAAGTAAATAAGATGTAGCTCCCCAACCTTGAAGAGCAATTGCATAGTCTAATGGAAGATATATAAAATACAACTTAGTTTATTATGCTATGAGAAATGTTCCATTGATTATGAACAAAGTGTCATGAAATAGAAATGCTAATATATTAAAATAATCAAAATTCCACATCAATAGATGAAGACCAAAGTTTTGTACACTATTTTTGAATGATGTTTTTGAAACATTTTAATACTATGAAACAGTAAAAAGAAGCAAATTATCAAGCATATAGCCACATGGGTGAATCTCAAAATTATTATTTTAAAAATCCATTTGAGTAGTTTTAAACAAAAAAGTTGGGGGAAAGCCAGACCCATCACCACCACCAAGAATATACATTATATAATTTCCTTTGTGTAAAATTCTAGGGACCAAAACAAATCCACAGAAAGAAAATCCATAGCAAACATGTTAGTAATGCTATGGAAAAGGAGGAATGGGGATTGATGGGAGGGAGGGACACGAAGGGGAATGAAGCCATCAGGGCTGATGGGCACATTTGTCATCTTGATTATGGTGATGTTCTGAAGCTTTTTCTGACCCCTCTCCCTCCAGACACAATTAATCATGTTCCACTCCATTCTACTTGTACCTTCAATAGGTTTCATAAGCAATACATATGTCAAAAGTGATATTGTTAACTTTAAATATATACAAATTAAGCAATTATACTTCAATGAAATTATTTTTAAAATACTAAAAACAGTCTTGGAGATATTAAAGCAGTATGACCTAAACTCAAACCTAAATTACTAACACTAAATATCATGAAGAAAATACTCAAGTACTGTTTACTCTGCATCATTTTACTCTCAGTCAGCTACTTTGTTAAGCCTCTCACTTGCATCTTTTCATCTCATCCTCACACCAACCCTATGAAATAAATGAAGTACCACTCTCAAGTGATAGATGTGGAAACAGACACAGGTTAAAAATGTGTTTATCTGTAAGCTACAGACTATCCAATTGTAGTGGCTTAAACAAATAATGATTGTTATACTAAAAAAATTTTAAAGACTGGAAGTAAGCCATCTGGATCTGTTTCAGTTCCTAAATATTGTGAACAATGACATATGGGCCCTTTCTCTTTCTGCTTCAATATACGTAACATTGCATACATTATAGCTACTGCATCTTCAGTTACCATAGGACTCCAGATAGTAAGAACAGAGTAAAAGTGAGGGGAAAAAAGACCAGGGTTACATGAGCTGAATCTCCTAGTTGTCTCAGGGGTCCAACCCAGCAAGGGCTTGCTTATTTATCCTTATTCAAACATGTGTCACATGGCAACCCCTAACTAGAAGAGGACTAGAGAGAGGATGATTGTAGACAGAGGCCAGAGAAGCAAATCAGTAATTTCCACCATAGCTATTAGGAGGTGGATTCAGGATTTAATCCACATGTGTTACCCAAGCCTGTACTTTCAATCATGATGCTATATGAATAAAGATCTCCACAAGTTCCCACAAAAGGCATCCTAATGTATATAAGAAAAAGAAAATTTCATTTTGAGGGAAAAATGGAGTTGACATAGTATAAATGCCACCAGGAGCATGTAGATGATATTTAAGTGGCACATCATTTCTTATCTTTTAGGGGAGCAAGCATACTTGGAAAAGTGGGAAAGAAAGGAAGGAGTGAATATAGGGGATGGGAATGATGACTTGTAGCTCAACTTCATACTATTACCCAATAGCTTTGCCTCTTCTGTGAGCCTATGATACAGCATCAGTTCCTGAATGTCTCATATTCAGAGAGTTACATTAGGGAAATTTTCATGTTCTACAAGTGATATCTGGTTGTAAAGAGGAAACAAAGTAGGTAGACTATCACTTCTAAGACAAAGCAGTTTTAAAACAGGAACAAGGGTTGGTGGTGTAGCTCAGAGTAAGAGTGCTTACTTAGAATGCATGAGGCCCTGGGTTGGATATCCAGCTCTAACCACAACAACAAAAAAGCAGAAAGTAAGAACAAAAAACATATGGCTTGTATGTACAATGCTTAAATACTTCCAAAGCATTCTTTATTCAAACCATTTCCAGCTAAGAGATCAAGTCCATTCTCGTGTACACTATCATGTACATAGTGTATGCCCAGTAGTCTGGCCAATTAGAATACATGTTTTTAATTTGCTCAAGAATTCAGTAAATAAGAAAAGCATTTGTCAAATGTAAAATATTATATGTGTGTTAATTTAATTTTTGATTACTAATATACAATTTTGGGTCAGTGACCCAAGCACTAAGGATCTACTTTTTCAACCTAAATTATTAAAGCTTCATTACATATTAGTCCACTTCAAAAACATATGAATATATCAACAGCCATTTACTGAGCACTTACTATGAGTCATGCATTGTGCTGGGTTCAGAAATGAACTAAAGCATAATCACTGCTCTAAAAACATCTAATGATGGTAAGTGTGACAGGAAAATTATGATTGGCACAACAAATGTCCTCCAATCTGACTTTTCTTCCCTTCTCTTTTTTTATTTTTTTTCGTCTTTAGAAGTAACAGTAAGATAATCAAGCAAAATGATCAAGTAATAAGAAGCACCCCAGCATTTACAGGCAAGAGATTTTAGACACTTATTACCTAAATTTCTTATCACTTGATATAACGTAAAACAAATTTTCGAATTACTTGGTGAGACAAAACGTTGCCGAAAATCAAATGTGTTGGTTACAGAAATTTATCAGTTATGTCTGTCAGAGATTTTGAACTGCTACCAGAACCTAGAACAGATACCACATTGTACTAAAAATGACAGCATATATGCAAGCACTGTTGTTCGTTTCCCTTTGTCATCTACAAGCATGGCAGGTACACAGTATTAATTTCCCAGTCCACTCAGAGAAAAGCAAAACTCCATACTCCACATGGCTGTTGTTGGAAAGACAAAAAAAAAAAGATTTAAAAAGAAAAAAAAATTAAGATTATTTTCAGAGAATCCCCAAGGTTTCATACAGAACTATGGAATAAGAGATTTATGTAATTTTCTTCTATTACCATCACAATTTTGTGATATTTTGATATAGGCCCTGACACCTTAGTATTGAGTCATTGCCATGAAACTGCCAGGAAAAAAAAAAAACACATTCACATGAAATCAAACTCATTCAAAATGAAGAAATGTGTACAGTGATGTCACACACCTTCCCCCAGAATCAACAAAATAATAAATGAATTTTATTATTATTAAATAAAATACATATCACTAGTAGAGACTTAAATAAAAGATATCAGGGAGTAGCCAATATTGTCCATTTCACAATCCAGGCCCTGTGGTAGATGTACAGACATCACCTTGCTCACAAGAAGCCCCTTTATCTCCTGAGAAGAAAAATCTTACCAATACAAAACCATGAGAAAATGAGAGTATATATTCATAAAGTGTTTGATGGGACTGTATAGACTATTAGAAACTATAGTAAATAAACAGTGCCTAATAAATACTACCTGTCCAGCTCAGGCAAGTGTAACCAGAAATAATGATGAACAGAGAAAAGGAAGCCAAGACCTGGAATAGGGCATTAAATGATAGGAAAATATGAGTAAGAGTCAAGCAGTCTCAATTCTAAGAATTGCATAAGCAAAAGCACAGAGTTGGAAATGCATACAAGTTGTAGGAGTTAACTGGGTCAAGAAAAGGACAGTACTGGCTGTACTGGTCAGTTAGCACTGAGTGCTGGTCCTCTTGCAGGCAGAAAGTGAACCCTTACCCAGTCTATTAACTTGGACTTTCCAGCCTCCAGAATTTTGAGAAACAAATGTCTATGTTTAATCTACCCAGTCTCAGGTATTTTGTTATAGCAGCCCAAACCAAATTAGCAAAGTGATTGAAAAGAAAGGAAATTTTCCTCATCCTTCTAAAAGTATTGCTACCTCGTTGTATTCCCATGTACACTTATATTAAGTGGCTTAAGTCACTTCAAATTACTGTAGATATAAGGATATTTAACACCTTATGGCAAAACATCTTCTCAAACAAAATGGAATGATCCATTATCATTTATCATGTGAATTCATAAAAGTTGCCAATCCCTGAACTCACTCATCCTTACCATGTTACATCATACCTAGCATAAAGTGGTGCTTATTGAGTACACAGTCAAACATTTATTACATGACACTGGGTGCCCAAAGGAAAAGGAAAAAGTAAATATATTGGGCTTCAAATTTTTTAAATTTTTGTGCTGAAAATAAAATAATACAACTCACAGAAAGTGATAAAATATACTCACAGAATGTGACAAACCATGTCAATAATAAGAGACTTTTATCCAGAATATATAAATAACTTTATAATTTGACAATAAAAAGATAAATAGCCCAATAAAACATGGACAAAGGATTTGAAGAGAAATTTCTCCAAAGATCTATATATGGCCAAAAGCACATAAAATGATATTAATCATTAATCTTTAGATAAATGCAAATCAAAACCACAATGAGGTACTATTTCATAACACTGGGATGGCTATAATTGAAAAGACAAACAACAATAAGTATTGGTGAGGAAATGAAGAAATTGGAACCTTCACACATTGCTGATGATAATATAAAATGGTTCAGCTAGTTTGGAAAACAATTTGATGGTTTCTCAAAAAATTAAATGTATAATTACCATATGACCCAGCAATTCTCCTTTCAGGTATATGCAAAAGAAATTAAAACATACATTCACTGGAAAAAATCCACAGATTTGTTTATAATAACATTATCTATAATAGGGAAGATGTGAAAACAATTTCATTTTCATCAATTGATACATAGATAAACAAAATGTGGTTTATGTCCATTTCTATAGAGATAGAAGATAGACAAGTGGTTTCCTAATACTTGGGAGAGGGGTTGGAAGTATAGGGAATGACTGCTAATGGGATTTTGTTTTAGAGGAGACAAAATGTTCTAAAATTAGATTGTGATGATTGGGTGCACAATATTGTCACTATCTTAAAGGAAAAATTAAGTTGAACCTGGTAAATAGGTGAATGGTATGTTGTATTAGTTATATCTTAAAAATAAATTCCTGAGAATTCTCAGCTTGTTTCTATTTGTGCCAGCAAAGTTATTTAAATCCAAGGTGGATCTGGTTCTCCAACCTTCTGCACCTAAGACTCAGAAAAATACCTCAAGATATGGAAGCAGCACTTACTCTTAACAGTCTTGTCCCTGAAAAAAGTGCTTATTAGTCACCTATTATATCAACAAATAGGTTGACATCTTACTTAGATTTCTAATTTAGCTGCATTTCAGATGTATGTTTTCAGGCACCGAAACACAAATTAGGTTGATAATAACTTATATACTGAATGCTATTTGGCTACACTTGATATCAAAATTCCAATAGGGCTAAAATTGCCTGTAATTAAAACTACTCTCTCTAAGCCTGGCATCAGTGGCTAATGTGTATAATCCTAGCTACTTGGGAGGCTGAGATGGGGAGGATCACGGTTCAAGACAAGTCTAGGCAAATAGTTCAGAAGACCCCATCACGAAAATAACCAGGGAAAATAGGCTGGCGGTGTGGCTCAACCTGTAGAGTGCCTCCTTTACAAGTGCGAAGATCTGAGTTCAAACACATTTCACACACAAAAAAAAAAAAAAAAAAAAAAAAACTACTCTCTCCAAGACTCCCATTTGTGCATCCATGGGCCAATGCAACACTGTGCTGGCTATTTAGCAGTGGCCTCTGAGGGCACACAGAGATCAGTCTCTATTTGCGTGGATCACTTTTAGTTGAAATGATTTTCCTGCATGATCCAAATTTTCTGAATCACATTCTGCTCTTTGTAATATCTGAGAAAACAGGAAATCAATTGTTTGTAATTATACATGAAGTTTCACAGTATACTTTCAGAGTCTATTATTAGTAAATTTCTTGACAAAAGAAAAGCAAAGATAGATATATTTTATTACAATGAAGTTATGCTAAGGTAGTTTTTTGTCAAATTACTCTTTGTTTTGTCTTTACAATAGTATTTAATGCGAAATGCATATTTTACATGAATTTGCCTTTTAAAAAATTATTATTGTCTGTCTCCCAGGAGAATGTAAGTGCCATGAGGGCAGAGACTGATATTTTTCACTACTGTGTCTCTAGAACCCATAACATTCAATGCTATAGGTGCTCAATATTTTAATATTGTAGGAAATCAATAAATATTTAATAAATTTAACATTTAAAAAGCATTGAAAGAGTCCTATGATCATTGGATGGATAAAGTTAAAGTCAGATGCTTTTAAATTTTAACCATTTTGTATCATGAAATCCCTTCAATTTCTTGATGACTCCATTTCTGCTATATGTAGAATAAGGTCTGGCATTCTCAACACAGTGAACAACATTTGAACTAATCATTTACTATCACACCATGGTTATTTTAAATTTATTGTTTATTATTGTTGTAATTTACCATGAAGTGATGTCTATAATCTGATTTGTATTAGAATAAGTGGAATGAGAAATTTTTATTTATAGATGCAGGTATTCTTAGCCACATTAATATATTTTTCATTATAACGAACACCATTTTAAGATCTTTTGATATTTCAGTAAAAATCTCTTTGCAGAGAGCTGTATAAGAGACAGTAATATTCCCCACATTTTTTCAGTATTCTTAGTCTCTTTCTATTCTGCCCCAATCCCATCATCACTCCCCTATGGAAAATGTTTTTTACTCAGACTTCTTTCATTTTGCTTTTAAAAATAAATCCAAGAATTATTTCACTGTTTGGTGCATAATTTTTTGTTATCTTGATAAAACAGACTTTAAAGGTGATTGCTAAGATGATATAAATTTTATCTTTCTAATTCTCAGGATCTCTCAAATGGACAATGGCAGCCATTTTCTCAGTGCTTCCATTTTAATATAGTTATCTGCAAATCACACAAAAAAGTTCATGATTTCCAACTCTTTTTAAGTTAAATCTTAAGAACTGTCTTCAAAAAGTTTGATTGGGAAAGATTTGTATTAGTTATAGAGAAAATAAGGCAAAGATCTGAATTGTAATGCTGAAATTTAAAACCTATACTCTGTAGCTCAAAAGGAACAAAAGGGAAAGAAAACTAAATTATTACTCAAGACTTTAAATTTTCATGGTAAAGACTGTTGCCATTAAAAACATCAAAACATATTTCATCTAATACATCAGAACACTATAAATACACACCAGCTCTAAGTTACAAATTATGCCAATCACTTACATATGATCTATTGTGACTCATGAACACAAAAAATACTGCAAATTACTAGCACTAAACTCAAAGAAGGAGTTTACAGGAAAATTGGAATTGTTTCTCCTTTGGGAGAATTAGCTTCAAATTAAGCATTCTAACTTATCAAAGTGATCCACTGGGGTGAAGGGAGAGCAAATTTGATTGTCACGCTTCAACAGCCACTATCAAAAGCTTATCAATTTGGCTGTGAGGATTTTGCAAATGAATTTCCTTCTTCTTATAAAACCCCCAAAAGGAATTTCAGAATCTGCAAATGACCTAGAACCATTTATTTTGAGGATGAGAGAAAAAATAATCAGAAATTATCTATAAATTGTTGCCAATTGTAAAAGTAAAGGTTAACCCTGAGAGGTTCCCTATCCATCAGCATCACTAAGTCAACCTGTTTTTTCAGACCATTAGTGATAATAGTCTTTCCATCTATTTCCATTTGAATATTTTCACATTAAATTACACAGAAAAAATAAATCATTCACATTATTGAAAGAATGCAAAACACTGATTAGTTCATCCTCAAAATGTTTAACTAGATCTCAGCAGGAGGTTAAGGGAAATCTAGAGAGAACAATCAAGCTCCTGCTAAATAGAAAATTCACCTTGTCTCACAAAATTGCTATTAATGTACAAAGTTGCAATGACAGCAGTAATTATGGTCAATGCTGTACCATCACGCAGGGGAAGAAAACTATAAAATAATAGAATGTTGTATAAGAATGAGATTATTCTGTAAACGGGTTCAGCCTGATGTTAATGCTGGCCATGATAAGGCTGATCACTTTCCATCTTAGAACTTGGCAGAACTCTCCTTCCAGATGGCCACAGCCATTTCAATGCTTACTGTATACATTTCTTTATCCTTCACTCCAGGCAGGGAATAAAAAAGATGGTCAGTCTTTGGGATCAGATCTAAGCTCAAGACCCATCCAGCTTGTCACTTACTAATTTTGGAGATGATTTTACCACTTTGATTCTATTTCCACATATAAAATGAGAATAATTCCTACCTCCAAGAGCTAGTATGTATATAGTGCAATTTATGCAAAAAGCCTGGCACTGGAAATCTACTAAATAAATATAAAATCCTTTTCCTAGCAGCTGTGGATAAAGCTTTATAGGTAGTAAAGTAGGAACTGAATCATAAACTTTAACATTTAATTTGGCATCTAAAACTTATTAATATAGAATGTGCTATTTTTCACAGTGATACATTATTCAAATGTAAAAAAGAAAAACATCACACTTTTAAATAGCATTCATTCTACATCAGGTTATCTGTTCATGACAATGAACCAGGAACATACAGTAGTGAGGCAGATCTGAAATCATTGTGTGAGGCCTGTGAAAACTGGGAAGAAACAGAATGTTATAGAGCCTGAGGTTAGGGAGACTGGGTGCCTGATGATTGGGACACTGGCTCAAAAACATTTAAAAGGGACAGGCTGCATCCCAGTATGAGCATTAAATAGGATAAAAATATATCCAGGGCATTCACCTCAAGCATACTTGTAACAACTAAAGCTCTATAAAATTCAGAAGTCATGTTCATAGAACCAAGTAATCAATGCTAATAAAAATTCCTTTGGTTCTCAAAACTCATAAGACTAAATTTATGAACCAAAAATGTAACTTCTAGCTACTAAAACAGAATATGTTGTTTTTCTTAGTCATTTTAACCAGTCATGAAAAATTTCAGTACCCTAAAAATACTAGCATGAAAATACATTCTATTGTCAGTAACAACCTTTTATTAAAATCTCCATGAAAATACAGAGAGACTTTTTTAAGTCCTCTCAAACATGTACATACATTTTAATGATGTCAAATTATGTTACTAAATTGGTTTGATACAATGCAGTCACAGCAGAAAAGAAAAAGATTTCACTCAAAAAGTTGAGCTGACAATGCATTTCTCTGGCAATATCTGAAAAAAACTTCAGCAGAAACTCAAAGGAATGGTATTTACATGCTCCAGAAAAGAAATAATAATAACTTACATTTATTTAATATTGAAAATATTCCAAACCCCTCAGTTTTATAGTATAGACATTATTAATATTTCTGTTTTACTATTGAAAAGATTAAGGCAAACAAAAGCTTAATTAACCTCTCTAAGATTACATTAGTATAAGTGAAAGATCTGGATTCCATTAGCTGTACTGAATGGGAGTGTTGACTGGCTGCAAGGGTGGGTGCTCAATTTACATGGTTTCTTTCAAGCTCCAAAGCCTAATAAGTATGTGATCTTAGAGTTGGATGAATTCAGACAGTCAGACTGCTTCTGTAGGTATTCAAGTATGCCTGATTTCCCCAGCAATAACTTGTGAAATTCCTTCCAAAGCTAGATCAGGAACAGAAAAGGCACTATCTTCTTTAATGCCACCTTACATATGACAACTTCAGAAGACCCACAGAAGTACCTCCTGCCTTGGCATTATATCCTTTGGTCAATTTACTAGGCAGAAACATCTCCCAGTAGTCAAACAGCAATAACCTAATTATATTGCTATAGATTATGAGCAATGACATATCTGTTAAAAAAATTAAATGACACTGGAAGGAAAAAGGTGAGATTAGAGTATCTAGGAGATTGAGTAATTGCTACTTCCGAAATCCTAAGAAGAAAGCAGAATTCCTATAGGTTAACCTGCTTCTATGTTATCAGATAACAAAAGAAAAGAACTTTAGGCCAAATAACTAGTAAATAAAAATGTAAGTAACCAGAAGAGTAGAAGGGTGTGATATACCAGTTGCTGATGGAAACAACAGTAGGTGATGACCTCGAAGGGATGTGTGAAGAAAAACAAATGCTTTAAGACTTAAGGTCTAAAAGAGCAACTAATATGCTGAAATCATCCTAAATATTATTTAAGAAGGTTGAGAAGGAGAGTAAGGGCTGGCTTTCCCACTTCTCTAAGATTGCTGTTTTCTGATAATTTTATTTTTGACAATATCCAAGAGAGAAGAAAAATAGAACATAGACTATCAATTTTTGGTAAAGCAATTCCTCTGATAGTAGCTTATAAGTAATTAACATATTGCTATAGCTTGTGAGAAAGCAGTAGACTGTATAAGAAGTCTTCAGGTGGAAATCAGAAAAATAACTGTTATGACTGCAGTAGTAAGTCAGTTTAAATAGAAATGCTAACACACAATTGAGAGCACTCAAGACTTTACTATCAATAAAGAGTTTATTACTTTCTCTTTTTTAATTGTTTCCTTTGAAAACTCATTAGAGAGCTGTATGAATGAATAAGTAAATAAATAAATATCCAAAGCCTAACCTTCAATAGGTTTATTGTCTCACCAACTTTTCTGGATGACATGATTGCTTAGAAATAGTGAAAGGATAAGTGGAAGATGAGATAGTCCTGATTGGAGTTCTTGCCAATAACCTATCTAACTAACCTCATGTTATCCTTTGCACTTTTATTTTTACAGTACTGGGGTTTGAACCCAGGGCCTGGCACTTGCTAAGCAGGTGCTCTAGCATTAGAGCCATGTCTCCAACCCTTTTTGCTTTAGTTATTTTTCCAAAAGGGTCTCAAGTTTTTGCCTTAGATCAGCCTACATCTGTGATTCCCCAACCTATGCCTCCCACATAGCTTGGATCATAGGTTTGAGCCACATGCCCAGCTTGTTGATTGAGTTGAGGGTCTCACCAATTCTTCCCCCAACTTTGACCTCGAACCTTGATTCTCCTTATCTCTGCCTCCCAAGTAGCTGGAATTACAGGTATGAGCTACCATGTCTGGTCTCTCTTTTGCACTTTCAGAGATAGGAGCTTAACCTCTTCCTTTGAATTTTTCCCTGCTTTCCCATTCTTAGTACTTCTGTCAGCTTTTGCTCCCTTTGGCAATTCAGCCATTTCTCCTCCACATTTCTCAGAGTAGCCCTTTGATTCCCAATGCCATAGTATACCACAATGATATAGACAAAAAATCACCATGAACCTGCCGTAACCTCTTCCTCACTGCCAATATATTCCTTGTGAGAATGAAATGTTCTAAACCACAACATTCTCCCTTTAAAGATGTTTTTAATTTCCATTCACAGAGGAATCTAAAAGGCTCCCATTTGTTCCCACATCAAATTCAAACTCCTAATTACATGAATCATTTATCACCGATCCCCATCAATATTCATGAAACATCTCTATATGATTTTAACTACTGCTGTGCATGTGTCAGAGTTTTCATATGCACTTATACTTGTCATACATGTTTTTTTTCCTCCTTCATTAGGGATAGAAGGCTCCTCTAGAGTCTACCATTCCTGCTGTCTGCCACTGGAAGGACTGTGCTTCTGCTGCTTTCTCTTCTAGGAATACCCAGCTCCATTACTGTTTTCAAACCACTTCCTCTTCACCCACCTCAAATGCTACCTCATCCTACGGTCACCCATCTATGAATGACTTCTCAGGCCTGCTAAGCCCCGTAACATATCCAACTCAACCTCTTTTAACCACAAGTAAGACATTCTACTGTGGGAATAATCTCCTCAGGAGAACACAAACTACTTGTAGGTAGCATTCAGGTCTAAGTCATTATTCTTTCTTCCACAAATACTATCTGATCCATAGTAAATGCCTGATATAACATTACTTAACAGCATTCAGACTCGATATAATTAAAGGAGTACTTAAAAATATCTGTTCTTCTACCTAAAATTTCACTAATATTATAATGGAAATTTTAACACAAAATATTATCTCCATTTTGGGGTCTACAGAAGCAGACCCTGAAATAAAGCATCTGAACATAAGTAGTTTATATGACAGTTAATCCTAGGATACACTAGCAGGGAGAGGGAAAGTAAGGCATGAAACAGAAACTGTCAATAAGGGATTCATTATCACTGGGGTCTGTAATACCAAAAATTTAGGAGGTGGGGATAGGAGGATTGAGGTTGGAGGCTAGCCCATGGGAAAAGCACAATACCTTATCTAAAAAATAAGTAAAGCAAAAAGGACTAGGAGCATAACTCAAGTAGTACAGTGCTTGTCTAGTAAGCACAAAGCCCAGAGGTCAAACCATAATACCACCAAAAAAAATTAAAGTAAAATAAAGAGTCCATAATTAAACTACATACATCAGGCACCTGGAGCTTAATTCCACTGTGCTACATTAGAAACGGTATAGGAGATTCCAAGATGGTGGCTAGAGGGAGGAAGTAGAAAGCGTGCTTCCTAAAGTAAAATCTTGGAGAGATGCTGGAGACACACATTACAGGAAAAACCACTAAGAAGAGGCAAAACTTTGACTCTTCCACACCCCCAGCCTATGCATTGCATCTCCACTTCATGTTAAATGGAGAAACCAGGAGGGCTCCTGCACTGCCGCCAGATGCCAGCACCAAGACTGCTTGGGAAGACGCAGACCACAAGGTGAGCTAAGCAGCACACAGTACTCCTACAGACAACCCTGGGCCAGATCAGCATAGTCCCCTGGACAGACTGACTCCCACCCAAGGAAAAAAGAAAAAAAATGAATAAGCAATAACAACAAAAAAGACAGGTAGCAAAGAGGGTGGGGCACACTGAGCACCAAAGAAGGAGGGAGGGACAATCCCTCACAGAACTGTAAATAAACAAGCCGGCTGGAGAAGGCAGGAACGGCAGCACACGCCCAGCAACCAGGAGCAGGAAAGCTTGTAAAAGTGGCGGTGGGAGGAAAACTCCACAGAAGAGAGGGAAGGGCCACTTCCCATGTGAACTGTAAATAAACAAGCAGGCCTGAGAAAGCTGGTGCAGTGTCACCTCCCCCATTGTGCTTGGAGAGGGGAAAGCTTGTAGCAGTGGTGGTCGCACCCAGGAGAATTCTAGGTAAACATAGCCTGCGGGGCCAGGTGAGTGTTAGGCTCACTCCTGAGATCTGCATAAATAAAGCCTCCAGTAACAGCAGGCTGACAGCTGCAGGCAGGTGAGCCACAGCCTCAGATACCATTCACAGAACTGTCTCCAGACTCTTCCTTTTTCTCCCTTCCTTTGATGAGACAACAACCAAACTACACCTGCATGCTGAAAAACTTACTGAAACTGTATTGCATTTGAACTGGGGACACTTTATGGTGTTTTTTTTGTTCTGTTTGGTTTGGTTTGTTTTTTTCCCCCTTTAATGAGACAATGACAGAACTATTTCTGAGACACCATCTCCAGGATTGGAGGCTGAGAGACGAACATCAAAATTATTAAGACTGAAACTTTATTGCATTAGAACTTGGAGATTTTTTTTTTTTCTCAATCCTCTCTCTGTCTCTCTAATGCCTGTTCAGCTTACACTTCATTAGTACACTATCTCTCCCTGTTTATATCTTTGAAATATTTTTGTTTGTTTTGTTTTGTTTTACTTGTTTATTTATTTTTCCCTCTTTCTTTAACAACTTTGCTTTCCCTCTCCTCTCATTTTTCCATTCTAAATGTCACCATTGTTATTTTTACAAGCTAGAAAATACTTAATTGCACACAGTACAGGGAAAATAACAACACCAAGGGCAATGATGGGAAGACAGAAAAAACAGGGAAACCAGTTTCCCCAAAGCAAAAAATTATTACAGGAACCAGAGGGGAATGAAGAGAACAGAAACTCAGATCCAGATGCCAACAAAATGAAGATAAACTATGCCAAAGAACCCAATGAAGCCCACAAGAATAATCTAAAAGAAGAAATACTACAGGTAATCAATGAGAATTTTATAGAGATGATACTGGATATGGTGAACCAAAATGTACAGGAGACACTCAAGAAATTCCAAGGAAAGAAAAATAGAGAATTTTAAAAAGCACAAGAAGAAATAAAAGAAACCATAGAAGCACTGTATAAACACAAAAGTGAAACAAAAAACACTATTAATAAAGAGATAAATTAACTAAGGATGAAAATAGACAGCATTAAAGAGGAAATGACCCAGAATATAGAAAACCTCAGAAAAAAAGAATGAAACAGAATTGCAAAACAAAATGGAAGGCTAATCCAGCAGAATAGAAGAAACAGAAGACAGAATCTCAGAACTCGAAGATGAAATGGTAATTAAAGGAAAAACTAAAGAACTATTAGTTAAACAACTCAAGACCTGTGAAAAGAAAATACAAGACCTCACTGACTCCATCAAAAGACCAAACCTGAGAATCATGGGCATTGAGGAGGGAGAAGAGGTGCAAGCAAAGGGAAAGCGTAATATATTCAACAAAATAATAACAGAAAATTGCCCAAATCTAGAGAAATCTATTCCCATACAGATGCAAGAGGCCTCCAGGACACCAAACAGACCAGACCAAAATAGATCTACCCCACGGCATATTATCATTAAAACAACAAATACAGAGACCTGAGAAAGAATATCGAAGGGTGTAAGAGAGAAAAAACAAATAACATACAAAGGCAAACCTATCAAAATCACAGCAGACTTCTCAACAGAAACATTAAAAACAGAAGAGCTTGGGGTGAGATCTTCCGGGCACTGAATGAAAATAACTTCAACCCTAGGATACTCTACCCAGCAAAACTATCATTCAAAATAGATGGAACAATAAACATCTCCCATGATAAGCAGAAACTAAAACAATATGTGACCACAAAGCCACCACTACAAAAGATTCTTCAAAGGATTCTGCACACAGAAAATGAAACCCAACTTAATCATGAAAGGGGAAGTGGCACCAAACTTCAGGAAAAGAAAAAGAAAAAAGTAGAAAGTAACCTCAACTTGGCTACACACAATCAACCCTTCAAACAACTAAGACAACTAAATGACAGTAATCACCACATACCTACCAATACGAACACTTAATGTTAATGGATTAAATTCACCCATAAAAGGCACTGTTTGCCAAAATGGATTGAAAAGGAAGATCCAAAAATTTGTTGTTTACAGGAGACCCATCTCACCAACAGAAATAAGCATAGGCTTTGGATGAAAGGCTGGAAGAAGATTTACCAAGCCAATGGCCCCTGAAAACAGGCAGGAGTAGCAATACTTATCTCGGACAAAGTAGACTTCAAACATACATTGATCAAACGAGATAAAGAAGGACAGTCCATACTAATAAAAGGGGAAATAGACCAAAAGGAAATAACAATTATCAACCTATATGTACCCAAGGTCAACGCACCCAATTTCATCAAACAAACCCCGAAGGACCTAAAAGCATATATTAAATCCAACACAGTGGTCATGGGAGACTTTAACACCCCACTATCATCAATAGATATGTCATCCAAAAAAAAATCAATAAAGAAATCCTAGATCTAAAATATACAATAGATCAAATGGACCTAGTTGATGACTACAGAACATTTCATTCAACTTCTACACAATATACATTCTTCTCAGCAGCCCATGGAACCTTCTCCAAAATAGATCATATCCTAGGGCACAAAGCAAGTCTCAGGAAATATAAAAAAATAGAAATTGTACCATGCATTCTATCTGTTCACAATGCAATAAAAGTAGAACTCAACAACAAAAGTAAAGACAAAAAACATGCAAACAGCTGGAAAGTGAACAACTCATTGCTTAATGAACAATGGGTCATTGATGAAATAAGAGAGGAAATTAAAAAGTTCCTGGAAGTCAATGAAAATGAAAATACAACCTACCAGAACCTATGGGACACAGCAAAGGCAGTCCTGACAGGAAAGTTTATAGCTATGAGTGCATATATTAAAAGGACTGAAAGATCCCAAATCAATGACCTAATGACACATCTCAAACTCCTAGAAAGACAAGAACAAGCAAATTTCAAAACAAATAGAAGGAGAAAAATAATAAAAATAGGAGCTGAAATCAATGAAATAGAAACCAAAAAAACCTTACAAAGAATTAATGAAACAAAAAGTTTGTTCTTTGAAAAAATAAACAAGATCGACAGACCCCTGGGAAACCTGACTAAAATGAGGAGAGAAAAAAACCCAAATTAGTAGAATCAGGAATGCAAAAGGGGAGATAACAACAAACACCATGGAAGTCCAGGAAATCATCAGAGACTACTTTGAGAACCTATATTGAAATAAATTCGAAAATCTTAAAGAAATGGACAGATTTCTAGATACATATGATCACCCAAAACTAAAGCAAGAAGAAATTAATCACCTGAATAGATCTATAACACAAAATGAAATTGAAGCAGCAATTAAGAGTCTCCCCAACGAGAAAAGTCCAGGACCTGATGGATTCCCAGCTGAATTCTATCAGACCTTTAAAGAAGAGCAAATACCAACTCTCCTTAAACTGTTCCATGAAATAGAAAGGGAAGGAAAACTGCCTAACACATTTTATGAAGCCAGTATTACACTTATCCCAAAACCAGGCAAAGACACCTCCAAAAAGGAGAACTATAGGCCAATCTCATTAATGAACATTGATGCAAAAATCCTCAATAAAATAATGGCAAACCAAATTCAACAACACATAAGAAAGATCATTCACCACGACCAAGCAGGCTTCATCCCAGGGATGCAGGGGTGGTTCAACATACGAAAATCAATAAACGTAATAAACCACATTAACAGAAGCAAAGACAAAAACCACTTGATCATCTCAATAGATGCAGAAAAGGCTTTGATAAGATCCAACACCATTTCATGATAAAAGCTCTAAGAAAACTAGGAATAGAAGGAAAATACCTCAACATTATAGAAGCTATATATGACAAACCTACAGCCAACATTATACTTAACAGAAAAAACTGAAACCATTCCCTCTAAAATCAGGAACCAGACAAGGATGCCCACTATCTCCACTCTTATTCAACATAGTACTGGAATTCCTAGCCAGAGCAATTAGGCAAGAAGAAGGAAATAGTTAAAGAAACTGTCAAAATATCCCTATTTGCAGATGATATGATCCTATACATTAAAGACCCAAAAAACTCTACTCAAAAGCTCCTAGACACCATCAATAGCTATAGCAAGGTAGCAGGATATAAAATCAACATAGAAAAATCATTAGCATTTCTATACACTAATAATGAACAAACTGAGAAAGAATATATGAAAACAATTCCATTTACAATAGCCTCAAAAAAAAAAATCAAACACCTAGGTGTAAACCTAACAAAGGATGTGAACAACCTCTACAAGGAAAACTATACACTTCTGAAGAAAGAGATTAAGGAAGACTACAGAAAGTGGAGAGATCTCCCATGCTCATGGATTGGTAGAATCAACATAGTAAAAATGTCTATACTCCCAAAAGTAATCTGCATGTTTAATGCAATTCCCATCAAATTCCAATGACATTCATTAAAGAGATTGAAAAATCTACTGTTAAATTTATATGGAAACACAAGAGACCAATACTCAGTCAAAAGAACAATGCAGGAGGGATCACAATACCTGACTTCAAACTATATTATAAAGCAATAACAATAAAAACAGCATGGTACTGGCACAAAAACAGACATGAAGACCAGTGGAACAGAATAGAGGACCCAGATATGAAGCCACACAACTGTAACCAACTTATCTTTGACAAAGGAGCTAAAAATATACGATGGAGAAATAGCAGCCTCTTCAACAAAAACTGCTGGGAAAACTGGTTAGCAGTCTGCAAAAAACTGAAACTAGATCCATGTATATCACCCTATACCAAGATTAACTCAAAATGGATCAAGGATCTTAATATCAGACCCCAAATTCTAAAGTTGATACAGGAAAGAGTAGGAAATACTCTGGAGTTAGTAGGTATAGGTAAGAACTTTCTCAATGGAACCCCAGCAGCACAGCAACTAAGAGATAGCATAGATAAATGGGACTTCATAAAACTAAAAAACTTCTGCTCAACAAAAGAAATGGTCTCTAAACTGAAGAGAACACCCACAGAGTGGGAGAAACTATTTGCCAGCTACATATCAGACAAAGGACTGATAACCAGAATCTATAGGGAACTCAAAAAACAAAACTCTCCCAAAATTAATGAACCAATAAAGAAATGGGCAAGTGAACTAAACAGAACTTTCTCAAAAGAAGAAATTCAAATGGCCAAAAAACACATGAAAAAATGCTCTCCATCTCTAGCAATAAAGGAAATGCAAATTAAAACCACACTAAGATTCCACCTCACCCCTGTTAGAATAGCCATCATTAGCAACACCACCAACAACAGGTGTTGGCAAGGATGCGGGGGAAAAAGGAGCCCTCTTTCGCTGTTGGTGGGAATGTAAACTAGTATAACCACTCTGGAAAAAAATTTGGAGGCTACTTTAAAAGCTAAACATTGATCTACCATTTGATCCAGCAATACCACTCTTGGGGATATACCCAAAAGACTGTGACACAGGTTACTCAAATGGCACCTGCACATCCATGTTTATTGCAGCACTATTCACAATAGCCAAGTTATGGAAACAGCCAAGATGCCCCACCACTGACGAATGGATTAAGAAAATGTGGTATCTATACACAATGGAATTTTATGCAGCCATGAAGAAGAACGAAATGTTATCATTCACTGGTAAATAGATGGAATTGGAGAACATCATTCTGAGGGAGGTTAGCCTGGCCCAAAAGACCAAAAATCGTATGTTCTCCCTCATATGTGGACATTAGATCAAGGGCAAACACAACAAGGGGATTGGACTATGAGCACATGCTAAAAGCGAGAGCACACAAGGGAGGGGTGAGGATAGGTAAGACACCTAAAAAACTAGCTAGCATTTGTTGCCCTTAACGCAGAGAAACTAAAGCAGATACCTTAAAAGCAACTGAGGCCAAGAGGAAAAGGGGACCAGGAACTAGAGAAAAGGTTAGATCAAAAAGAATTAACCTAGAAGGTAACATACACAGGAAATTAATGTGAGTCAACTCCCTGTATAACTATCCTTATCTCAACCAGCAAAAACCCTTGTTCCTTCCTATTATTGCTTATACTCTCTCTTCAACAAAATTAGAGATAAGGGCAAAATAGTTTCTGCCAGGTATTTAGGGGGTAGGGGGGAGAGGGAGGGGGCGGAGCAATTGGTAAGGGAGGGCGTGGGGGCAGGGGGGAGAAATAACCCAAGCCTTGTATGCACATATAAATAATAAAACAATAAAAAAAAGAAGAATTAACTTAGAAGGTAACACACATACACAGGAAATCAATGTGAGTCAACTCTCTGTATAGCTATCCTTATCTCAACTAGCAAAAACCCTTGTTCCCTCCTATTATTGCTTATACTCTCTCTTCAACAAAATTATAGATAAGGGAAAAATAGTTTCTGCCGGGTAGTGAGGGGGTGGGGGAAGAGGGAGGGAACGAGGAGGTAAGGGAGGGGGTGGAGTAAGGGGGGAGAAATGACCCAAACATTGTAGGCACATATGAATAAAATAAAAATTAACAAAAAAAAAGAAACAGTATAGAACATGCGCCTCAGAGTTATCCCAACAGAAGGAAAAAGAAGTTGGAGCATTTGCTATTTGTTAGCCTTGGTTGAGGGCTAGTAGAAACAAACATTCTCTGGTTTCACCAATCTGCCTAATGGCCAGGCAGAGTAGACTGAACCCAGACAGAATCCTCAAGCTAAGAGCCAGAGGTCCTGATATTTGAAAGATGGTATGAATGCTGGGAAATAGGAAGCAATGAGAGGACATAGGTATCAAGAGCCACTACTACACACAATAACAAAAGTCATGGGAGGGAGTCAAAAATGGACATGAAGTTTTGACAGATGCTAAGACAGAATGCAGATGGAAGATTGATGACTGAGAAATTAAAGAAACAGCCCAGAATGTACAGGAAGAATGGAGGAAGTCTGGGAAGGGTAAGACTCAACCCACCTTGTAGAACCCTGTTCCCAGACAGAACTGAGACTCAAAAATCGAGAGTGAAACATGAAGCCTAAAATGGTGATTGAGAATAGATCTGGCTTACAGAGGTTGGCAGCAACAGCCCCCATCAGTTTGTGTAGCTTTTGCAATACTATTTAAAGCATTGGAGCTAAGCTGGCTGGGGGGAGGGATGGTTCAAGTGATAAGAGTGCCTGCCTGGCAAGCTTGAGGCCCTGAATTCAAACCCTAAATAAATAAATCCATATATACGTACATAAATCATTGGGGGTTTTGTTTTGTTTTTGTGGTGCTAAGAAATTCAATCCAGGATCTCACATATGCCAGGCAAGCATCCCTAAACTTAATGGCTCACACCCCAACTACAACCAGAAGGCAGAGAGAAGAGCCCAGAGACCCAATCAGTTTCATTCTTCCAAATGCACAGCTCACCAAAATTACCATACATTTTACTAAAGCCTGCAATACTAAGAGAAAGATAGAGATGAACTAGCAGAGCAAATGACCTCATGGGAAGCAATGACAATGGGATAGGGTTGTGGCTCAAGTGGTAGAGCATCTACCTAGCAAGTACAAAGCCCTGAGTTCAAATTCCAATACTGCCAAAATAAATAAATAAATAATAACAAAGTGGAAGTTTAGAATTACTGTTCATTGTTAATGAAATAAGAGGTAAATATTTAATTATATTTAATATATTAATATTTAATATATTAAAATTATATTAAAGTTAACCAATAAGAAAACAGACTATTGACATGATTGTATTTAGAAAAGGGACTGGAAAGGAGAAGAGTAATATAAATGAATTCAGTCCTAATCTAACATACCAAGAAGGAAATGCTACCCAAAGTTTATAAATCAAGAAACAGTAGGAGATATATATACATAATTTAGAGATACAGAATAACTACCAGAGAAATCAAAACTCAGGGAATAGGGGAGGGTGTGGCAGGATGCTGTGGATTTTATTATCAGTTCTTCTCCATGGTTTGACCTTTTCACATGAACTTATTTCAGTAGAATTGAGTGTTTGCCAATATACGGATAAATGAAAATATTCCTTGGAGTATTCCCCCCACAATAGTGTAAAATGAATGTGCTTAGCTATGGGTGAATAGGATCATTACTACTAAATGTGACAGTGACTGTATCCGAAATAAGCTCTACTGTCACAAGCTGATGTTGATTTATTTTATGAAACAGACAGAAGCTACTTCAATATGTGTCGTCCAAATTGTCACAAGAATAATTTATTCATATGGAGTATAGCACAAGTAAAATAAGTCAGAAGAAAACCCTCCTTCTATGAGAATTTTTGTTACTTTGAAAACTATGTCCAATATTTTGGCCATAGGGACAATTCAAAAATAGTGCTTTCACCTTCTACGTGGATATAATATTTATGGCAAAAATATTTGTGCACACCAGGTACTGATGGACCCCAGGCATCAGCAAATATGGCAAATATGGAGACTGTCAGCAAAAGTCTCAATTCATTTCAGTCTTAGCTGAATAAACTTCATGAAGTAGCACTTGGAAAAAGAAGAGAAAGCAAAACACTCTAGAGTCAAAACACTGAGTTGCATCTAGAAGTAAATTGTGGTACTAGAGGGCAAAGATATAATATCCTCCATGTGGGTATCTCCTACTAACACATCAGGCCTTGTTCATTTTCTGAATTGCATTTTTGAAAATTGTTCTAAACAGACTGCTGTGTAGTAATCTAATCTTATGGAAATTCAGACAGAAAATATACATTGATAGTGTTTAGTAAATGATCTAAGTAGTACCACTTGACTTTGGTCTACTTGACTTAAGTAAGAATGACTTAATAGTAAATTATTATCTCTCACTAAATTGGAGAGCTTTTCTTCTTCTGTGCCACCTGAAATTTATGCACTTTTAAAGAATAAATCTTAATGAAATATTAAAAATAATAAATATTCCTGATACTTAACTATATCCCAGCAATGCTGATAAAGTGAATTACTTAATAAAAGCAGAAACACATCTGATTCTTAGGCAAAACTGTGAAGTAAGTAAACCTCAGTGCGCACCTCCTTTCAAGCTTCATTCCTCCCCTATTATCCAGCATCTCCCTCTTGCAAGATCAATCTAATGTTATTTCTACTTTAGGAAGCTCATTTCTCCTAAACAGGGCTCTGTGCTCATGTTGGTCCAATCATCAGCAGAAGTAGTTATCCCATATTATGTGAATCTAAGTGATACAAGAAAATTAAACAATAAACTGCTTATGAACAGTTATATGCAACATGCTTCAGGACAAGAGTAAAACACAGAAGTGCCAACTTGATCTATAAGAGAAATGACAGCAGTGCATGGTCCTCTGGAATAATAAACAATGATAGAATGAGAGAAGTGAAAAATAAGAGAAGTCTTAGGCAAAGGGTCTCTAAAAATCACAGTACTCTTATTTTCTAGAGAATACATATAACACCCATAAAAATGCTAACCGAAGTTTAGACAAGCTGAAAATCCAAAAATCATTTTCTCTCCCTAAAACTACTTAATTTCTACATGCTTCACATTTTCACAGTTAATCAACCTTCTTAACACTGGTCATACATTGCTTCAATGCAGCATAATATTAAACTCCCTCAACAAATTATATTGTATCACTAAGTGCTTCCAGCCATGTGTATTATTATTTGTAAGTATGAAATATATTGAGTTTAGACTTAATGTTTTAGTTTAATCATGGAGTAGCAGGGTGTACAATGGAAACAAATTTAGGTTTTTATAATGTACTTACTCTGATGGGACCAACTGCCAACTGACAAATGAATCATATTATTGACTATGCATTACATTTGTATTGATTTGGTAAATGTATGGCTGAACAGTTAATGGTATGTCAGCCATTCATTTACAAATATTTATTTCCAGGGATATCATGCCAATGTTTTGTAAGAGCTAGTAGGAAGCTTAGCCCAGATCATATTTAATTCTTTAAAAGTTAATAATTTTTTAAATCCCACAATTCTTTCGACAAGTTATGTATAATAATCCACATTAGTGCTATTCTACTTAATATAGAAGGTATATATTTAAACTGTAATAATTTGTTTTGCTGAGTTATACAGCACACAATACAATGCAGCTTACCTGAGCCACACTTTAATTGACAAATGAGTACCTGAACAGCTATCATGTGGTACATTAACTATAAACACCTTGGGCAAAATGGAACCATTAAGGATACACTAACCCTAAACAATGCCATTACCCATGGTCTCCTAGGAAACCAGAATGGTGGGTCAACAACATTCATGAAGTACTCAGGAATGGCAGAAACTTCTTAGAGGCTAAAATATTGGAGAACTAGAAATAAGAAGCATAAATACAAACAGTGCCAAAACAGAAGCTGTTGCCATATGCTATTTAGAGCTGATATTGAATGGAAAATTATATCACCCTATCTCTCCAGGATAAAGTGAAAAGGAATAGAGATAGAAATAGAGATAGAGACAGAAATGAAGATATACAGATAAAGACAGATACAGAAAATAAAAGAAGTTTTTATAAATATTCCTTCAAAAAGAGCCAGTTTAATCTAAGCTACTATGTGCCCTAGGTCTGATGGATGGTAGGAGTCTTCCATATTATAATTTTGTATGATTCATCACACTCATTTCTAAGCACCTCAGATGTAGACCTCACAGTATGTTTTTAACAACAGAGACTGGCGTTAAGCTACCTAGGTTTGAATGCTGCCTCTATTCTTGATTGAATAAAGAGAAATTAACCTTTCTATACTGTTACATTGTCTGCACAGTCAGGACAATTATAACGACCTCATGGTAGTAAAGATTTGTCTCTACTTGAATGTCTAATGGGCATCTCAAGTTCAAATAGTCTAAAACTGATTTCCTGATCTTCCCTTTCTGTGTCTATCCCTTTCACAGGCTTCACCATATTCATTCCATGTCATTGATTCCCCTTTCTCTCAGCCACTACCACCTCATTGGTCCAGATTCATACAGAATCCAACCACTTCTCATTAAACTCCTCCACTACTCATACCTGGTCCAAGCACCATAATCTCTTCTTGGACTGTCCCAACAGCTCTCAACATTTTCTTCTAAGTCTTATCCTATGTAGTCTATTCTCAACACACAGCTGAAAAAATCCCCAGTAGAATATAAGTGGGCTCACATTGTTCTTTGCCCAAACCCTTCATTAGCCTTGCATCTCTCTCAGAATAAAAGCCCACACCGGCATGGTCGCCCCTTCCTTACCCTCCTGACCTTAATTCCTTTTACTCTCCCCCAACCATAGAGTTCTCTGCTCCACTTAGAACAAGTGTGCAAAGCATGCTCTTGCCTCAAGACCTTTACTCTTATTGTTCCTTCTTTCTGGGCCTTTCTTCTTCCATACATCTTTATTCCCTCTTTTAGGTCTTTGCTTGAGTGCCACAATTTCAATAAAGTCTTCCCAGACTAAGGTTTCTAAACTTAATGAACCCTCTCATTGGAACCAAGTGTGGTGGCACACTTCTGCAAACCCAGCATTTAGGAGGCTGAGGGAGAAGGAAGGATCACGAGTCTGGACTTCATACTGAGATCCTGTCAAAAGAAGGAAGGAAGGAACAAAGGAAAGGAGGGAGGGAGGGAGGAAGGAAACCTTCACATCAGGCACACTCCCTTTCTCCCCTTAATTCTTATTTTTCCTCTGAAATCTACCACCATATAACACAATATGTTTTACACATTAATTTTGATTATTGTGGATGTCTTCTACCAGTAGAATACAAATTCCTTGAGAGCAAAGATATTTTTCTGTTTTATGCTCCAGTGTACATCTGTAGAATCAAAACTAATATCCTACACAGAGTAGGTACACAGTAAATATTGACTAAGTAACTGAGTTCAATAAGTTAGTAAGTACCAAACCTTTAAAAACATGTGGCACATACCAAATGAACAATTAAATATTGACAATTGTTTAGTTGGGATATTTGTTTTATAAATTTTCCCAACATACTTTGAGCATAAATTGCACTAACTTCAAAAACAGTTTATTGTTTCTTAATGTGTTCCTTTTTATTTGTCTTCTATATGCAATTATTCAAGCATTACAATCTCATGATTATAATGCTTCAAAGACATTCCCTACAAGGGTGATCAATTAAAAACTGAATTTTAATAACCTTCAAATGTATAGTTTTGTACTCTTTAAACAAATGCTGTGTAAATTTTAAGTAGGGAGAATTACAAAATTACAAAAATTCTTAGTTACATATAATTTATATATTTTCTCTATTCATTTTCTGTCATTTCTTTTAAATTATGAGCTACATGAGCTTAAGTAATTAGCTAAAAGAATTTCACTCAAGCTCTGTAATAAATTACTGAAATTCCAAAAAATGTAGCCTACCACTAGATAACTCTATCATTTTCTTTACTTTTTCAAAATTTCATACATAACTGGATTGTAAGTCAAAAATATGAACTTTATTCAGGTGGTTCTTTGGAATCCAATATAACATGCTCTTGTAATTAGTATCTCTATATCTATGCATAAATATATAACACAAAGGTAACAGATGGTCATAGTAATTATTCTGAAACACTATGAGAAAGCTTTGATTGCTTTGTATAGTTTTAGTGCTGCAGGCATTTTATTGTATGATAATTTTTGCTTAAGTCAGTTATTAATTTATAATATATACAGAGCAACCTTCAATTAATCAATTTTTTTTACCCAGTGTCTTAGCTTCCTGCTAATCAATAGCAGAGACCTATTATACATGTTTTTGTTTTTTTTCAAGAAAAAATCATCTACAGTCTGAGTAACAAATATTTTAATAAAACCCCAAAAGCACAGACAACGAAAGCAAAACTAGACAAATCAAATTGCATCAAATTTAAAAGTTTCTGTGCAGCAAAAGAAACAATGAACAGAGTGAAGAAACAACCTATGGAATGGAAAGAATATCTTCAAACCATAGACCTGATATTAATATCAAAAATATGTGAACAACCCAAACAATATCAAGATAACAACCCAATTTAAAAATTGATGAAGGATTTCAATAAACATTTCTCCAAAGATGGCACATGAATGATCAGCAGGAATAGGAAAAACGTTAGAATATAAGTCAGATTGCATTGACTCTCTACTCAAACTCTTCTCAACATCATTAGTCATCACAGAAATGCAAATTAAAACCAGAAAAAGATATCATCACTCACCTATTAGAACAGCTAATGATGATTCCTCAAATCGGAATGTGACTCTCTTCCTGTAAATGGCCTGAGGTAACCTGTGAAAATGGTTCACTTGACCCAGAAAACTCCACCAAATCATGCAAGTGAACATCTTCATGTTCCCTTTAAGAATACCAAAGAAACTACCTAGGCATCAAGGATGTGCATAACCAAAAAGCCAGCAAATACCTGAAAGATGTCATTTTGAAGAAGCAATGTGTACCATTCTGGCATTACAATGGGAAGTGTGTCCCGGTCAAACAGTGGGGCTGGACATAAGGTCAGTGGCCCAAAAGGAGTGCTGGATTTTTGCTGCACATGCTTAAAAATGCAGAGTAATGCTGAACTTAAAGGTATAATGTCATTTCTCAGATCATTGAACATACTCAGGTGAGCCAAGCACCAAAAATACACTGCCATACTTACAGAACTTGTGGTCAGATGACCCACTACATGAACTCCCCCAATGCATTGAGATGATTCCCATTGAGAAGGAACAAATTGTTCCTCAATCAGAAGAGAAAGTTGCACAGAAGAAAAAGATAACCCAGAAGAAGCAAAAACTTCTGGCATGGGAATAAGTGAAGCATAAAATAAATGCAAATTTAAAAAATCAGAATGTGTAAGAAAAGGAATTCTTATGCACTGTTGGTGGGGATGTAAATTGGTATAGGAATTATAGAAAACAACAAGGAATTTACTCAAAAATTTAAGAATAAAACTATCATATGATTCAGTAATCCTGGTACTGGGTATATATCCAAAGGAAAGGAAAGCAAAGAGATCACTGCACTCCCATGTTCACTGTAACATTATCTACTTTAGCCAAGATATGGAGTCAACCCATGTCCACTGGCAGAGAAGTGAATTAAGAAAATGTGGTACAAATTATACACACAATGGAATCAATAACTGTACAGACTTTAAAAACAAGGAAATCCTGCCATTTGCAACACGGATGAATGTAGAAAATTTTATGGTAAGTAAAATAAGCCAGGCACAGAAATACAAATACTGCATAATACCATATGTGAAGCATAAAAAAGTCAAAATCAAAGAAGCAGAGAGTAAAATGGTGATAGTAGGTGTTGTGGGCAGGGGTAAGGTGTTGTTGTTCAAAGGGTACAAAGTTTTAGTTACACAAAAAATTAATTTCTGGGAATCTGCTATACAGCATAGTGACTATAGTTAATAATACCGTATTGTATACATTATTGTTAAGACTATATGCTAAATGTTCTCACCACAAAAAATAATAAATACATGAAAAGACAGCTATGTTATCTAACTTCATTTAATCATTTCACAATGTATACATACATATCAAAACATCATTTTGTATATCATATATAACGCTATTTTTATTTTTCAATTAAGTCATCTATATTGCCAAATTTCAGCATTTGAAAATATTAACATACAAAATCTACCATATGTGCTAAGATGGAATATACTATTTAAATATTCTAGTCCAATCGATCTACCATTTGATCCAGCAATACCACTCTTGGAGATATACCCAAAAGACTGTTACTCCAGAGGCACCTGCACATCCATGTTTATTGCGGCACTATTCACAATAGCCAAGTTATGGAAACAGCCAAGATGCCCCAGCACTGACGAATGGATTAAGAAAATGTGGTGGTATCTATACAATGGAATTTTATGCAGCCATGAAGAAGAACAAAATGTTATCATTCGCTGGTAAATGGATGGAATTGGAGAACATCATTCTGAGTGAGGTTAGCCTGGCTCAAAAGACCAAAAATCGTATGTTCTCCCTCATATGTGGACATTAGATCAAGGGCAAACACAACAAGGGGATTGGACTATGAGCACATGATAAAAGCGAGAGCACACAAGGGAGGGGTGAGGATAGGTAAGACACCTAAAAAACTAGCTAGCATTTGTTGCCCTTAATGCAGAGAAACTAAAGCAGATACCTTAAAGCAACTGAGGCCAATAGGAAAAGGGGAACAGGTACTAGAGAAAAGGTTAGATCAAAAAGAATTAACCTAAAAGGTAACACCCACGCACAGGAAATCAATGTGAGTCAATGCCCTGTATAGCTATCCTTATCTCAACCAGCAAAAACTCTTGTTCCTTCCTATTATTGCTTATACTCTCTCTACAACAAAATTAGAAATAAGGGCAAAATAGTTTCTGCTGGGTATTGAGGGGGTCGGAGAGGGAGGGGGCGGAGTGGGTGGTAAGGGAGGGGGTGGGGGCAGGGGGGAGAAATGAACCAAGCCTTGTATGCACATATGAATAATAAAAGAAAAATGAAAAATAAATAAATAAATAAATATTCTAGTCAATAGTAGTAATATTGATTAAAAATTGAGAACTGTGGGATTTAAATGTTTATTATAAACCCAAGAATTAAAAGCCACAGTTTAAATTCCTAAATGTAGGAGTTTCCACCAAAAAATGAAATGGACTCTGAATTATGACCATTAATTTACCAAGAAAAAGAGTTGGTGGTAATCAGAAAAGTATTATATTTGGATGACAGCTGAAGGCAATTCAGGATGAACGGGGACTTTGACAAATCAGCTGGATTTGCCCAGCATATATAAATTTAAGTCAGAGGCTGTAGAATAAGAATAAATCCTAGGTACCATGGGCAAAATCTTTCAAAAGGATTCTCTTTCACTCACTTCTCTACACTAATATATTCCTCTTCATTATGAATTCTAAATGGATACCTTTTTTCTAATGGACCCAAAGCATTTAAGAGATGTTTTTCCCACTAAGTATACTTCTTTGTCAAGAGTCATATATAGTGGGTTAAGACCTAGGAAAGATTTTGAAATGACAGAAGGTAAAATTTTTTTCTCAATAGGGAAGGTTCAGAGGAGACAGGATACATAAAAGATTAAATCCAAAATGACTCTAGACTCCAACAAAGAAAAAAAATTGTGAAAAGCCAAATTCATCTACCTACACTTAAAAAAAAAAAGTAATCAACCTCTCAATCTGTGAAAGAAGACCAAAAGCAAAAGCAGGGTAGTTCAGTAGTTAATACAGATAAAATTAAATCTCAGGTAAATATTGGATGCTTTTAATAGTTCAATTTGTAAGTAGTATAACATTTACCATGTATGTTTTTACTAGTTGAAAATTGGTAACTATCTAATAAGCATGTCTGTTTTGTCATACTCATATTGCATAAGTATCTATGGATAAATATGAGACTTTCTTATTAAAGTACTTCCCAAATGACAACAACACAAACTTAAAATCATGTATGGCATGGAAAAAACATAGTATGTGTAGGGTCCAAGGATACAAATCTATGTCCCAGCTATAATACTAATATTGTAAGAAGAAAAAAAATAACAAAAT
This sequence comes from Castor canadensis, assembly GCF_047511655.1. Classification (NCBI taxonomy): domain Eukaryota; kingdom Metazoa; phylum Chordata; class Mammalia; order Rodentia; family Castoridae; genus Castor; species Castor canadensis. The sequence continues at coordinate 99,752,803 of NC_133392.1, read as the reverse complement.
TTAGTGCTGGCAGAGTAACTCGAGTGGTAGCGCGCCTGCCTAGCAAGTGTGAAGCCCTGAGTTCAAACTCTGGTATGACCAAAAAAAAGAATTTAAAACAAAATTCTAAGTTATACTTCTAAGAATATTTATGGACAGTTGAAGGATTTATGAGCCTGACCATTAAGAAGCAAAACCTGCAACACACCAAGCAACAAATTATTATGCTTTAAAACAGGGCAAGTGAGAGTCAGACACAAATTTTCGTGTATTCTTTTGTTGCCTTGGCCCTAGGTCCATAGGCTTTTGCTAAGAACTATAAGACCAAGCTTATAAGCAGAAAGGGCCATGACACTCAAACTTAGTTCTGATTAGGATTTGTAGAAAATAAAGAGAAAACCAATAACTCATTTTTATTTTTTAATCAAAATCTATAAGATAAGATGATCTCCTATGGAGAGGAAATACGTTTTTCTATCTGTGAAACCTAGCTATAAACACATGTCAAAAAGTCAAAAATGGGCTGGCAGCACAGTTCGAGTGGTAGAGCGCCTGCCTAGCAAGTGTGAGGCCCTGAGATCAACTCCCATTCAGAAATATTCTAAGGCAATAAAAAAATTTAAAACATATGTTATGAATCAATTCTGTCAATCTAAAAGTAAGACGGGCCAGCCCCTGAAGGCCAATGAAAGCAGCCAAATTCAACATTTAAGAATGCAGAGATTTAACCCTCTCATCACCAAAAGAGAATCAAGAAACATTACCATTAGTAGATGAAAACTTGAAAAAGAAATTGAGGAGCGGGGGGAGCTAGCAGTTAAATTACACTATATGATCAAGGTTTTTCAAAACCCAAAGCTCATTGACTAAAAATTGATCATAGAGTCTGTTAAAATTGTTTCATGTTGTGTCTTGGCTTTAAAAATAAAATGACAAAGCTAGCTAAACAAACTTACTTGCATTCGAATGGCTTAAGTCATTTTGGTCCACTGAAATAAAAACACAAAAATGCCAAGTAGTTAATGTCACTATCACAATTTAAAAGCTACATTGTCAGCAATAGAAAATGAAATTTTAGAATTATATTAAAAATTTTCCAATAATAACTCATTAAAAATGTCACATGAAGGATGAGATGGTGTGGGAAAGGCAGATAGTATTCCAAAATAATATTTGATCTCCAGTTATGTATAAAAGCATGTTGAGATCTGACAACTTATTCTTGACAATAATCTATTAAAAATTTACCCTCCTCATCCTCGTACTCCATAATCTACAGATATTTAAAGTCTGAAGGTGTCATGGAAATTAATTTAGCTTCTTATACAAATATGCGTTTCTATTATAATAATTCTGTAAATTGTAGTTCAGAAAGCAAAATCCTACTCCATCTTTTTGTTCTTACAATTCATCTGTAAAAGAAACTGGGCCCTCCATTATTCATTATCGCATGAGCTAGACTCAGTAGCAATCAGGAAATAGCTTCATTTTCCTCCTATCACTGCCTTCAAACATTCTGTCAGGGATCCCCTCCTCTCTCCTTGACAGCCTCTTTTCAGATTTCTTTCCATGACAACAATTTTGCCATCAGGTATCAAAAAGTTCTGTCTTGTCTAACTCAAAACAATAATCTAATATACTATTTGGATTTTCTTGCCTCCCACTGACTCAGGAATGACTCCTGGTGTGGGGGAGAGGAGAAACAATGGAAATACACAGAAAAGACCCTGTTCCTTTGTCCTCCATTCTTCCCTCCTCATCCACCCTTAGCCTTTTCCATTTCTGAATCCTAAACATGACAAAGATGAAAATAGGAGATCATGTTTTTAATTCTCAGTTGGCTATCAGATGATATCTGTCACAGAAGGCTTCCAAATATCAGGATTCATGAAGCACATCTGTATATTCTTGGGAGAGTTCTGAAAGTTCCTATGTCTTACATGTTTACTGCAAAGGACAATGAGCTCTTCAGCTTCTGTCTTATGTCACTACACCCCTCAAGTTTGCCTTAGTAGGCAGTCCTCTTATATAGGTCCACTTAGCTCACAAGAATTACAATGGAGATGAAACATGACAAACTGTTGCCCCCTCCCCCTCCCTTCCTCCTTGCCTTGCAGTCAAAAGCAACTCTAAATTTCCCCAGAGAAGTTAAGATACCTCTTATTATTACCCATTGTTCCAAATTATGGGGGTGTGGAATTAGTACATAAACTTCTCTCGAAAAACCACACACTCTGCTCATATAGAGGCGTAAGGAAATCCCACCATCTTCTACAATTTTGCAAACATCCATGTGACATGCCATTCTACCACTTTGTAGAAAATTCTAACCTCAGCTAGGCACCTGTGGCTCACACCTATAATCCTAGCTACTTGGGAGGCTGACATCAGGAGGATGGATGCTTTGAGGCCAGCCCAAGCAAATAGTTCATCAGACCCTATCTCCAAATAGCCACTGGAGGTGTGGCTCAAGCAGTAAAGTGCCTGCTTTGCAAGTGCGAATCCCTGAGTTCAAACTCCAGTCCAGAGAGACACAGAAAGAGAGAAGAAGAAGGAGGAAGAGGAAGAAGGAAGGAAGGAAGGAAGAAAGAAAGGAAATCCTAACCTTACTCTTGGGGCTTCCCAACACTAGACTTTGGGGTCAGGGAAGAGCCATAATCTCCCCCAGCCTTGTAAAAAAGAAGAAGGAAACACACATTGCTTTTTACTCTTATGAAGGGCTCAAATTCTAAGACAGTAAGCATCTTCCATTCCATATGGTATTAGAGATCTACAAGCCTTTTAAATAAAGCACCTCTAATGAGAATTTGCCCTTCTGAATTGCGACCCAACCACCAGGAGAGGAAATATCCAAAATAAAGGGATTAAGGGCCTCACCTCAAATGGCTCTGCCCCTTCAGAATAAACTACCCTTTTCAGCTTTTGTGATTCTGCCCCTGTAGAAAGAGCACAAGGCAAAGGAAATTCAAGTGTCATAACAGCAAGCACAGTGCAGCGACATCCTCATTGCAATCTGTTTCAGCCACCACACTGGCAACCTCATCCAGGTACCATTAGCACACTAAAATGTAAAAACCCTTTCATAGTAAGTTAGGAACTGCATTCTGAATTAGCAAAGACTTAGAAATTTGTTAGTGTATCTAGGAGCTAATTAGAAAAATGAGAGTCCTCATATTTGAAAGATAAATTAATAATTCATGAACAGTTTCTTTAAGAAACAAAATAAAATCCAACCATTGGATTTTATGCTTGGGGCTTTTGTTGCTTTTTGTTGGGTTTTTGTTGTTGTTTCGGGAGTTTAGTTAATTTTTATTTTTTATAATTCCTAAGATAATTCAATGACCAGGAAGGTAATTAATCTTGCAAATGTCCCATGATTTGGCTTCTTAATTCTAAGTTTATACATAAATATGCAATTAAGTGCTTGTGGAAAGAAGCTAAAATTCAGTCAGCCTGGCTTCACATACTCCCAGGGACTTGCTGGCTGTGTGATTCCAGACGAATTATTTTATCTCATTCAGCCTGGTTTTCTAGTTTTTAAAACAACAACATTGCAAGGCTTTTATGCTTTATAAAGGAACTATAAATTACTTTGCAAATATTAGGTTCATTTGTCCTTAATAATGCATTTTGTTCTAGTAGATCACATAAATAGAATTTACCTGAATGATGAGATGCACACCTCACCCTATAATCAGAACCCTTAGCCTTAGTCAAACTATATTTCCTTTCTAAGCCTCAATATTCATGTATGCAAAATATATAAATAAGAACACTACACTTCAGTGATCTTAAATCACAGAACATATCAAAAGCCCTATAGTTTCTGGACAACTGCATGGAAGTTTCATAGGTAACTGGAAGCTGACCCAGGGCTAAGAACCATTAAATTCCCTTTTAGGGGCAGCTTTGAGAAATAAATGAAATACTGCACAAAACAATTAGCCCATGTTGAGTACACAGAAATATATGAAATGCTATTCTGTACATATTGAATCATACAATTATTTTACATGACACATTTAAGAATTAGTGAAGTAGTAAAGCAGGTATTCTCAAACTGCAGCCTGATTCTAGTGAGAGATTTGTAATAAGCACAGGTTGCTGGGCCCCACCTCCAAAGGTTTTGACTCAGTAAGTCTGAGGTACAGCCCAAGAATTTGCATACCTAACAAGTTCCAGGTGATGCTGATGTTGCTGACCCAAAGATGACACTTCCATAAAATGTGTTATGTTAGTAAAATAGGTTTTAGAAGGGAGGGAGAAAAAGAGAGAGGGAGGAAGGGAGGAAAGCTAGCAGGCAATAGGGAGAGAAAGAGGGAGGGAAGAATGAAGAAAGGTAAGTGAATTGAGAATTTATTGAATGCCTACTACACACATGATACTATATACTTTGCTATTTTATGTCATTTAACATTGATAATAGGATTAAACCCTAAACTAGGTATTATTTTCTCCATTTTTCAGATAAGGAAAGTTCAGAGAATTTATTCCCAAAATCACATAGTTGAGATTTGAACACATCTGTCTGACCCTGAAGTCCAGAAAAAAAGAAAAGGAGTAAATTCTCAGAAGATTTTTTTGATAATACGTTAAGAAAAACCATTTGGGGAATAGGGTACCAGGCACAATAGAAACCGAACTGAGAGATAGGATTGTTCTTCCTAAAATAGGATCCCTAGTTCTACTCCATAATATTTTTAATGTATAATATTTATTCATTTATTTGCTCCACAAATATCTGTGGATCACTAACTGTAAGACACTGCTAGTAGTCATCAAAGGTACAACTGTGAACAAGTCATGAAATTTACAGTCTAGTAGAGAGGAAGAGCCAACACACAATTGAAATACAGTTTGATAAATGCTATAATTGAACTGCAATGAAGGATGGGAACAAGTAAATATTGAAGGATGTCAGACAAAGTGTCAAGTTCAACTTGAGGCACAAAGCTAAAGCATCTGCCTTCTGAGAGGGAAAAAGGGACACTAAGTTTGGGAAGACCGCACACAACAATACCCTAATTCCAGCCATAAATGTCAAGCTTGTCACTCCATCTGCCACATCATTCAGACAACAGAGCAGCACCAGACTAAAAGACAGGTCTGAATTTTTATCTACATTTGCCTAAGTGTTGGTTATGTGACTTTGGGAAAGTAATTTTAATTTCTCCGAACCTAAGTTTCCTCAACTAGAAAGAAGCTAAGCTAAGCCTTTTGTGAAGTCTCTTCCACTTTGACCATTCTCTGGAGTTTTAACTTTAATGATGAGTCAAGTACACATCCTAGTTCATTAATCAGAAATTTGAATTATAGCTATCCTGTAAGTTTTTTTTTTTCATTTTTCTTTTATTATTCATATGTGCATACAAGGCTTGGTTCATTTCTCCCCCCTGCCCCCACCCCCTCCCTTACCACCCACTCCACCCCCTCCCGCTCCCCCCCTCAATACCCAGCAGAAACTATTTTGCCCTTATCTCTAATTTTGTTGTAGAGAGAGTATAAGCAATAATAGGAAGGAACAAGGGGTTTTGCTGGTTGAGATAAGGATAGCTATACAGGGCATTGACTCACATTGATTTCCTGTGTGTGGGTGTTACCTTCTAGGTTAATTCTTTTTGATCTAACCTTTTCTCTAGTTCCTGGTCCCCTTTTCCTATTGGCCTCAGTTGCTTTAAGGTATCTGCTTTAGTTTCTCTGCATTAAGGGCAACGAATGCTAGCTAGTTTTTTAGGTGTCTTACCTATCCTCACCCCTCCCTTCTGTGCTCTCGCTTTTATCATGTGCTCATAGTCCAATCCCCTTGTTGAGTTTGCCCTTGATCTAATGTCCACATATGAGGGAGAACATACGATTTTTGGTCTTTTGAGCCAGGCTAACCTCACTCAGAATGATGTTCTCCAATTCCATCCATTTACCAGCGAATGATAACATTTCGTTCTTCTTCATGGCTGCATAAAATTCCATTGTGTATAGATACCACATTTTCTTAATCCATTCGTCAGTGGTGGGGCATCTTGGCTGTTTCCATAACTTGGCTATTGTGAATAGTGCCGCAATAAACATGGATGTGCAGGTGCCTCTGGAGTAACAGTCTTTTGGGTATATCCCCAAGAGTGGTATTGCTGGATCAAATGGTAGATCGATGTCCAGCTTTTTAAGTAGCCTCCAAATTTTTTTCCAGAGTGATTGTACTAGTCTACATTCCCACCAACAGTGTAAGAGGGTTCCTTTTTCCCCGCATCCTCGCCAACACCTGTTGTTGGTGGTGTTGCTGATGATGGCTATTCTAACAGGGGTGAGGTGGAATCTTAGTGTGGTTTTAATTTGCATTTCCTTTATTGCTAGAGATGGTGAGCATTTTTTCATGTGTTTTCTGACCATTTGAATTTCTTCTTTTGAGAAAGTTCTGTTTAGTTCACATGCCCATTTATCCTGTAAGTTTAGACTTTGATATTAATGACTATTTCAAGTTATGCCATTTAAAAAATATACTGAGCCTAAGTTGTATGAATTTCAAAATGAATATTAAAGAAAGAAAAACTGACATCATATATGGAAATCCATCAGCTTTTGGAAAATTCTAAAATGAAGTCCTTAAGGGGGAAAGAGGGACATGTTTAAACATAGCATGAGAGTCTACTAAGCCAAATCCAAATGTCACTAGCTTCTCCACATGCAAAGCAATGTTCAAAAACAGAGTTTTCCCCACCTTGTATTATATTATCTGATTCCTATAAAGTAGACCAATAGTTAAGGCTAAAAGCTAGAAAAGCAGAAATTTCAATCTCAATAATATTTCATTCACAGGTCAGCCTTTTAAAAAGTATCAATATGTCAAATACAAAATAATTTTTTAAATTATAATAAAATCAGGGTTGGCATAGTGGTTCATGCCTTAATCTCATCTGTTCAGGAGGTGGAAATAGGGAGGATTGTGATTCTAGGATAGCCCAGGTGAAAAGTGAATGAGATCTCATTGTAACAAATAAGCTGTGTGTGGTGGAGCATATCTGTAATCCCAACTACATGGAGATGTAGGTAGAAGAATTGTGGATTATGGCTGGTCTAAGCAAAAAGTGTGAGACCCTATCTGAAAACAGCCTAAGAAAAACAGAGCTGGAGGTGTAGCCCAAGTACAAAGTCCTGAGTTCAAACCCCAGTACTGCAACCAAATATGTATGTGTGGGTTTGTGTGTATATGCAATTATATATGTATAACATATAATAAAACATCAAGTAATGTGAATTGATTGTAAACAACAAAAATTCTATGTTCTCACATTCCTAGAAATAACATCTTCAAGTTTCCCCTTGAAGATCAATCAGTTAACATTTATAAAGGTTTTGTATCCTGAAAGAAAGCTAACCGTACAACACAAAATAGAAGAGGAATGCCACGTTTTTTCATCACATTAATTAAAAAAAGGACTACTAAACTGACAATGACAAATGATAACAACCTGAAGATAAAGTTAGTTTTTGCCCCTAGTTTCAGTGAAAGACATAAGGCTGAATACAAAAATATAAATTCATCTGACAATCCCCAAAATTACATTCAATATTCTAGCTCTTCAGTGTTCCTTTACAGTAACAGTTTTCAATAAATTACTTTTTCTGTTAGCAGAGACTAACCACAAAACAAAAAATAATCGTAAAAGAAGAAAGCAAGGATTGGAGAGAAGAAAGCATACCTCTTTGAGCATTTCAGAAGTAATTCTAGACAAATGATATTTAAAGCTTCCAAACATGGAAAAAGTCATTTATTAAGAACTAACTGAAGAAGAGCTCCAGATTGTGACTTATCCCTTAGAAAAGACTTTGCATAATGGCCACCTTTCCTACTTGACTCACTTGCCTGCCAGTCCATTGTCTGTTTTTTCAAATCAGAAATTTTCCTGTACAAAGTGTACCAGATTTCAGTGTCTCAAAAGCATCTCAGAGGCCAGATGCTAGTGGCTCACGCCTGTAATACCAGCTACTCAGGAAGCAGAGATCAGGAGGACTGTGGTTTGAAGCCAAGCTGGGAGACCCTATCTCAAAAAAAAACAAAACACAAAAACCAAAAAAAAAAAAAAAAAATCACAAAAAAGGACTGATGGAATAGCCCAAGTTCAAACCCTGAGTTCAAAGTTCAAACCCAATTACCAAAAAAAAAAAAAAGCATCTTAGAGGCCCTGACGCTGAAGTTTCTTACTCCTGTAGATCATAGAACTAACTTTTATAGTACAACTAAAAAATAGATCATAGAACTAACTTTTATAGTACAACTAAAAAATAAATAAAAACATTTTGGATAAGTTGATGATTCCCTATGTATTTGAAACCTTGAAATAAAAACAGCAACAGCAAATTTGATTATCCAGAAATAAATCCATGCCATAGATCACTCATGCATGATCTGGAAACTCAGAATATCAAAAGAAGAAGCAACACTTGCTCTGAGCTGTGTCTGAAGGTTTTAGCTCATGGGCTCACACTAGCACTCTGTTCCATTCATTTGTTCAATTTTAAAAGAACTCATGTATTAAAATTCACTCATGATATTCATTCAATAAATTATTGAACATTTTCTAAGTGCTAAGCACCAAGAGAAAGATTTAGTAGTTTCTAATTTCAGGAAGTTTACAGCTTAATTTCATATTCATGTGTAAATGTACCATCAATAAAAGAATAGGAAAGAAAAATGAATAATACTTGAAAAATAAGACTTAGAAGTTCCTGTTAAAGGAACATAGTTTAAGATCACTTTTTATTTTTCATGGCAGGACTGGGATTTAAACTTAGGGCCTCGTGCTTGCTAAGGTAAAGGTGCTTTACCACTTGAGCCACACCTCCAGCCCTTTCTGTGTTGGTTATTTTTGAGATAGGGTCTTACTTTATGCCCAAGCTGGCCTGCATCAAGATACTCTTATTTGTGCTTCCCCATGTAGCCTGGGATGTTGGGCACATACCACTATGCCCAGCCATTGCTTCAGATGGGATCTCACAATCCTCCTGATCTTTGCCTCCCAAGTAGCCAGGATTACAGATTTGAGTAATTCTGCCCATCTTAACATCACTTTCTTTAGTACCTCTTTCCTTAGAGTTCAGACTATTATTGAATAGCTGAGTATAGACTAATTTTCTTAGAATTTACAATGTAAATTCATAACATAATAATACTAAGATCTGAAGTTAACATTAAACCTTCTAATATCCAATTGGCATGAGTGCCTGGAGATATTAATTGCAAATTCACTTTCCCTTTCATGAGTCACATTGATACCTTAAATGCAACTGAGGCCAATAGGAAAAGGGGAACAGGTACTAGAGAAAAGGTGAGATCAAAAAGAATTAACCCAGAAGGTAACACCCACGCACAGGAAATCAATGTGAGTCAATGCCCTGTATATCTATCCTTATCTCAACCAGCAAAAACCCTTGTCCCTTCCTGTTATTGCTTATACTCTCTCTACAACCAAATTAGAAATAAGGGCAAAATAGTTTCTGCTGGGTATTGAGGGGGTGGGGGGAGAGGGAAGGGGCGGAGTGGGTGGTAAGGGAGGGGGTGGGGGCAGGAGGGAGAAATGAACGAAGCCTTGTATGCACATATGAATAATAAAAGAAAAAAAAAAAAGACTCAAATGCTACTGGTTTCTTTAGCCTAAATAGACAATTCAATATAGTAAACATACACACACAAATATTCATTAAACCATTATATTTCCAATTGTTAAGTATACCAGTTATGTTAAGCAATGTAATTGAATATTATCCAACTATTTGAATTAAAATTATAAAAAATACATAAAATAGCCAGGCACCAGAGGCTTACTCCTATAATCCTAGCTATTTGGAAGGCTGAAATTGGGAGAGTCGAGGTTCAAGACCCCATTCTTCAAAATAACCAGAGCAAAATGGACTGGAGGTATAGCTCAAGTGGTAGAGCACCTGCTTTGCAAGTGTAAAGCCCTGAGTTTAAAGCCTAACCCACAAATAAATAAATAAAATATGTAAAAATACATACACTCAATTCATCCAACAAATACTCATTTAGTATTTGTGATATGCCCAGAATTATACTAGATACTTGGATAAGAGGATAAATCTCACACAGTCAGACCTGGAGTTGCTCATAGACTAGTAGTCCAGGGAGGAACCTAAGAAGGCAAATGAGAACACAAAAAAGTTCATGCAGTCCCTCTTGTGGCAATCCTATAAAACTCAGGTCTAATTCCAGGTACATGGCGACTGATACAGAGCCAGGTTTAATCCAGGAAAATTAATTTAAGTGTATAAAGACTGGCACAAACCTAGGAAAAAGCTGAAAGTTTCGAGTTGACTGGCCTGGGAATAGGGTACCATTTTCTCAGGAATCAAATGTGTATAGGCTGGTTGTCCTACAACTACTGAAAATGTTACCAGAACAGTGAGAGATCTATGTTTAGATTTTCAGGAAGCCTCCAAATTTTTTACCAGAGTGGTTGTACTAGTTTGCATTCCCACCAGCAGTGTAAGAGGGTTCCTTTTTCCCCACATCCTCGCCAACACCTGTTGTTAGTGGTGTTGCTAATGATGGCTATTCTAACAGCCATCAGGTAGAATCTTAGTGTGGTTTTAACTTGCATTTCCTTTATTGCTAGAGATGGTGAGCATTTTTTCATGTGTTTTTTTGGCCATTTGAATTTCTTCTTTTGAGAAAGTTCTGTTTAGTTCACTTGCCCGTTTCTTTATTGGTTCATTAATTTTGGGAGAATTAAGTTTTTTGAGTTCCCTATATATTCTGGTTATCAGTACTTTGTCTGATGTATAGCTGGCAAATAGTTTCTCCCACTCTGTGGGTGGTCTCTTCAGTTTAGAGACCATTTCTTTTGATGAGCAGAAGCTTTTTAGTATTATGAAGTCCCATTTCCCTATGCTATCTCTAAGTTGCTCAGCTGCTGGGGTTCCACTGAGAAAGTCCTTGCCTATACCTATTAGTTCCAAAGTATTTCCTACTCTTTCCTGTACCAACTTTAGAGTTTGGGGTTTGATATTAAGATCCTTGATCCACTTTGAGTTAATATTGGTATAGGGTGATACACATGGATCTAATTTCAGTTTTTTGCAGACTGCCAACCAGTTTTCCCAGCAGTTTTTGTTGAAGAGGCTGTCTTTTCTCCATCGTATAGCCAGCAATACCACTCCTGGGGATATACCCAAAAGAATGTGACACAGGTTACTACAGAGGCACCTGCACACCCATGTTTATTGCAGCACTATTCACAATAGCCAAGTTATGGAAACAGCTAAGATGCCCCACTACTGATGAATGGATTAAGAAAATGTGGTATTTATACACAATGGAATTTTATGTAGCCATGAAGAATGAAATCTTATCATTTGCAAGTAAATGGATGGAACTGGAGAACATCATTCTGAGCGAGGTTAGCCTGGCCCAAAAGATCAAAAATTGTATGTTCTCCCTCATATGCAGACATTAGATCAAGGGCAAACACTACAAGGGGATTGGACTTTGAGCACATGATAAAGCAAGAGCACACAAGGGAGGTATGAGGATAGGTAAGACACCCAAAACACTAGATAGCATTTCTTGCCCTCAATGCAGAGAAACTAATGTAGATACTTTAAAGCGACAGAGACCAATAAGAGAAGGGGACCAGGAACTAGAGAAAAGGTTAGTTCAAGAAGAATTAATTTAGAAGGTAACACACATGTACAGGAAAGCAATGCAAGTCAACTCCCTGTATAGCTATCCTTATCTCAACTAGCAAAAACCCTTGATCCTTCCTGTTATTGCTTATACTCTGTCTTCAACAAAATTAGAGATAAGGGCAAAATAGTTTCTGCCTGGTAGCAAGAGGGTAGGGAGAGAGGGAGGGGGTGGGGGAAGGGGGGAGAAATGACCCAAATATGTATACACATATGAATAAAAAAAAAGAAAAAGAATAGATACAGAAAAAGAGAAAACTATGAAAGTACCTCTTTATTAAGCCTATAGGAGTGAAATTTTGTTGTACCTAGTTATATACAATAAATTGGTTCTTTACTAAAAATAAATAAATAAGAAAATAAAAAATATGAAAAAAAAAAAAAGAACAGTGGGAGACAGAGGGACCAGGGTGGCACTAATCACTGATTTCCAGTTAGGCTTTGGGTTCCCTTTGCTTCAGGGCAATAATAAAGGTAAGTGTAAGACATCATGTAACCAAAAGGAGGATTAGAGTAAGGTAAGGAGAAAAGTCAGAGGAGGTAGAGGGGAAAGTTTGACAGAGAAAGTAGAATCTGTGCTGAGTCTCGAAGGATAATTAGGAATGTCAGCATTACAAGAAATGCACCATGAAGGCAGAAGCATAAAAAATGTGTGTGGCTTCTAGTATTTAGAGTAGTGGTTTACTTAAAATTAAAAAGGATATGGGAAGTGGTGGGAGATGAAGATGGAAAGGTGATCAGAGGTTAGTTTCTACCTTTGTGGTTTGGCTATGGATTTTTTTTTTTTTTTCTGTGTAGGTAACAGAAAGTCATTCTTGGATTTTAGGGGTGTGAAATAAGATTTTTCTTTTAGGAGTGTCATATTTATAGCAATGTGAAAAATAATTTGGAAGAAATCTAGGTCTAAAGTACAGAGACCTGTTAGCACCCAGGTGATTGTAATCATCCCAGAAATGACCAGCACTGAATTACCGGTGACAGTGGGAACTGCAACAACTAGAGACAGGATCAATAGTAGCCTCTGACTTAATCAGTTGGGCAAAGAACTGGAGAGAGGATGGGAGAGGGAAGGTGGAGAAAAGGATTCTCAGCTTCCAAGCAGCCATTCTGTAAAATTATCTATGCTAGGAAATTATACATGAAGAAAGATGGAATGGTAACACACAAAATGAAGGAAGAAAAGAAGTGAGTTAGGACAATACTATATCTAAGTTTAAATACCAACTCTGCAGATTAATAGTTTATAAATTCAAGTAGATTATTTAATCTCTGTGAGTTTAGCCTCACCCTATATTTATTTTTATAAGTTATCTTGTTTCAAGAAATATGCAATTTATAAAAATACATATAATTCAGGACTGATAGAGTGGTTCAAGTGGTAGAGGGTATGCTTGCACACAGCCCTGAATTCAAATCTCAGTCCTACGAAAATAAAAAACAATAATAAAATAAAAATACATATAATTCATCAAAACAAAGTATGTAAAGAGAGACACTGAAGTGAAAAACTAAGGATATGAGACTGGGTAGTGGTGGCTCACACCTGTAATCCTAGCTGTTTCCAGAGGCAGAGATTAGGAGAACTGCAGTTTGAAGCCAGCCCCGTCAAATGGAGAGACCCTAAATGGAAAATATTCAACACAAAAGTACCAGAGCTGGTGGAGTGGCTGAAGTGGTAGAGTGTCTGCCTAGCAAGCATGAGGCCCTGAGTTCAAACCCCAGTACTACCAAAGAAAAAAAGAATAGGTTATAAAAAGCAAATGAATCCACAAGTGTTTGACTTATAATGACGGATATAAGCAAGAATTCTGTTCTGAATTTCTTGTCTACCCATAGTGGGAAACACAGTGAGTTCCATGTCTCACTGTCCACTGTTGGCTTGTGATATATGTGGATACATCTATTTATGATCAGCTTTTCTTTTTAACAAAATAACGATCCTCCTTTTGTCACCTAAGAACTAAAGGTGTTAAACCAGCAGAATCAATGTCATTGCCATGGGAAAAGAATGTGACAGCATTCTTGTGCAGCCAAATAGAAGTGTGACTAAAACTGAGAACTGTGAATAGGAAGAAAATTGAGCTTAATTCAAAGTGGAAGCTACTATTAATGCAAGAATTTCTGAAGATTAAATGTCCAGAAAGTAGCTTTTACATTTTTTTAAAAAAATTTAAAAAGTCATTTTTTATGACTGGGTATTTTAAAACTTTTACCTACAAAATGTACAAAATCATAGGTTAACCTTAAAATAACTTTTGATATTTATAAGAAAAAGATGGAATGATAATAAATTTTAATAAAATGTCAATTAAATCTTATTTTTATTTTTGTATTTGAACACTGAAACATAATCCAATGAACAAAAACTTACATAAAGGATATCCTTCAAGTTTTTTAAATGCACAAATTTATGCTTCTTTTAAAACTGGATTTTAAATTTCACTCCCAAAGGAAATTTTTACCCAACCAAGACTTAAGATGGACTAGTTCTGAGTGTCCTTGGGGCCTTCCTTATCAGCTAAAACATATGTTAGAGGCATGGTTACTAAAAGTACAGCTCTTCTCTAAAATCCAAAATGACCAGAAAATGCTGCAGAAAGATGTCTGGGAAGCCCTCCATCCTTTCACATTGAAGAGCTACACAGTCAAGGCTTAACCAATCATCTGATTTCTTGGTCCTTTCTTTTGCAAAGTTGTCAGACAGATGAGGAATAAGAATCAGCAATGTGAAATTATGGCTGCTCAATAGAACAAGGGACTTTTCACCTTTACTTTAATCTCCCTCTAATGTAAGTCCTGAGGGGATGCTATAGAAGGTTATAAAACTGTAAGAGTCCATGAGAACACACAGAAAGAAGTAAGGAGGGCAAAGAAAAAGCACAGGCAAAAAAAAGTCTATATTTTTTTAAAAGCTGTGCCAAGATCTAGGATCTAAGCCTAGATCCATGAGATAGGTAAAGCTGGCTCCTAGGAATTCCTTTTTCAAAAGCAAGAATCCGAGCTATTCTGGAAGAATGGGAAACTGATGGGGCTAGCCCAGAGTTTCTCAACCTTGGTACAATTGACAATTTAACCCAATTATTTATTATAGGGGCCATACTGTGCCCAGGACTATTTAGCAGCATTTCTGGTCTCTGTCTACCACAGACTAGCCCAACCGCCACAGTGACAAGCAGGAACAACTCCAGGAATGGAAAATTGCCCTCGGTTAAAATCCACTAGGCTAGACCCTACACAATACGTTTTTCTCTGGTTCCTCAAGAGCTTTGCAGCTGAGAGGATTGGCAACCACAGCAAGAACAATGTGACCAGTAAAAATTTCTGCCCTGGTAACTTTCTCAGATTTCATATTTTGTTGAACATTTTGACAGGAAGTCCATTTCTATAACTATTTTAATACTGCACAAAATGTTTCTTAAAGATAATAGAGCTGGGATTTTGGCTCAAGTGGTAGAAAGCCTGCCTAGCAAGCACAATGTCCTCAATTCAAACACCAATACTGCCCCCCCCAAAAAAATTTTATATATATATATATATATATAATAAAGACATAAAATAAAGATAAAAGAGAAATATCTTTAGAATTAAATGACATAAAACCATTCTACACAAGATGTCTACCTTTTGAAGAAACTATCATAATAAGCACTGACATTTAAAATAGTAAAAGTTAAAAACCCCTATGCTCTACTGTTTTCTTTCTCTCACAGCACTTTCCAATTTTTAATATTAACAATTTTTTGTTATTCATTGTCTGTCTTCTCTATTCAGCATGCAAACTTCATGAAAGCTCTGTTTTATTCTCTGGTGTATCCCAAGCACACTTAGAATAGTGCATAGCACAGAATTAAGTGATCAATTAGTATTTGTCAGACGAATGAAGGGATAAATGAATGAGTGAAATAAAGTAGGCTGCTATACCACCCTGAAGCAGGAGCGATGGCAAACTTCTTTTTGTCCTCTTTCTCAATTTCTGGTTATACATCAAAGGACAAGTTGGGAGGAGGAAAGCTTCTTGGTAGGGAAGAGTAGATAAAAATAGTTGGAGAGGTTTTCATCAACAGATTTTAGGTTTTTGTTTCCTATGTCTTTCTTTTTATAGTTGACAAATAGAAATTGTATACATTTATGATGTTTTGATATATGTATACATTGTGGAATGGCTAAATCAAGCTATATAACAAAAGCATTACTTCAACTACTTTTTGTGGAGAGAATGAAAGATTTTAGATTTTTAGGGACTTTCTGTATTTTCAATTTTAGGGGCTGTGATGTTTTGGGCTGTTTGGCAATTTGGGGCCTTCCAAATTCTCTTTATAACACTGATATTTAGTTCACTGGTGCTTCTATTTGGAAGATATCCTTTAAACTAGGTGAAACAGAAGACAAGGAATTGGCATCCAAAAAGGAGAACAGAAAACAAATTGCTAAAAAGAACTCAAAAGAAACAGGAAAATGGAATTTCAGGTTTTAAGCTCAATTCACTAATTAGAAAAGAGGACTAAGATTCAATCCCAGTGCTAAAACTACTAATGAAGATTGTGAATCAGAGTGTTCCCTTTTTTCTCAGGAGCCTAGAAGCAGCAGATGGGGTATAGAGGAAATACTAGAGTCACTGTGTAAGTAAGTAAATTAATACCATTATAATTCAAGGTTTTTATTAATATTCTTTCACACACACAATGTCTCTGCCAGTATTTACATGCCAATCAAGGGGTCCCTATTTCCCAAGATAGAATACAAAGATAATGAAGTATAGTATCTAATGTTATGTAACCAACGAACACAAAATTTAGTGGTTTAAGACAATAGTAAGAACTTATTATCGCTCACAGTTTCTGTGATTTGGGAATCCACAAACAGTTTTGTTGGGCTGTCTTGGATCAAAGATGATCATGAAATTCAATCAGATGTTGGTGGAGGTTACAGACATCTGAAAACTTGACAAGGTCTGAGAATCCATTTCCAAAGTAAGTCAGCCCAGATTCAGTCCAGGATGGGAGTACAAGGAGTGTGAACACCAGTAGGTAAGGAACACTGAGGGCCAGCTTCAAGGCTGACTACCACAATGGTCAAGTGGCTTACAAAATGAATTGCAAATAACCTCAATCAACCTCAGAGTTGACTTAGATGCATCTTTTCCTGTTTCTACCTTTTCAAAAGATGAGAGCATTTGTTCATCTTGTCTCCTCTCCATCTCTAGAGAATTCTAAAACATCGTATGATATCACCTTATCATCTCTGAGTAGATGCCTACTTTTTGTTAACAATATATTCCTCATTTTAATGGTAGATCACTAATAACAGAGTTGTGGCCCTTCTGGGGAAGGTATAAGAAGTGATAATATCCTCTTGATTCATCTACCTTCCTGTGTTAGACCCCATAGATCTTGAGAAAAGGGAACAAATATTAAAATACTGAAGGTAGACAAGGAAAAAAGGGTCACAGGATTTGGCTGTGTCTCTATTGCTAGTACATGCATGATTTACTTAGACCACAAGAAGACATCTAATATATCTGTATCTCAATTTTCTCACACGTAAATATCACCATGCTCACATATATAAAAAGTAAACTCTGACTATAAAGTGAGAACAAAGCTCTATTATGTGTGATATACATGAAGTCTGAATATAAACTATGTGTGTACACACACACATATGCACATGTATATATGTGTGTCTTAACTCATACAGAATATATATTTTCAAATAATAAAAACTAAACTCTTTCTAGACATAGGCGATTCATCTTTGGCAGCACCACTCACCTCTTACAGTATCACTCCTTCGCTAATTCTACAAATACTGAGCTTCCTTCTGACACTAATGCACTGTGATTCTCACTACTGTGAAAATAAAGTGATGTCATAAACATTGTGTTACAGTGTCGCTAAGGGCCAGACACCACTCTTAGTTACATAATCCCTCAGATCATACCAGTCTTGCTAGTCTCTAAAGAGCTTCTTGGAATACAAAGGAAAAGGGAGTGGGCAGTAAACAAAGTCCTGAAAATATAGAAACTCTTTATTTTTCATTATTAATCCTTGGCCCAGGTGGCTCACGCCATAATCCCAGCTACTTGGGAGGCTGAGATTGGGAGGATCACAGCTCAAGGCCACCTAGGCCAAATAGTTTGTGAGACCCTATCTCCAAAACAACCAGAGCAAAATGGACTGGAGAAGTGGTTCAAGTGGTAGAGCACCTGCTTTGCAAACAACAAAGTCCTGAGTTCAAACCCCAGTCCCACCAAACACAATTCTTGGCAAAGAAGGAGACAGTTTGGAGGTGATAGTAGGCAATGAGGAGCTTTAAAATAATCAATTATTATTTATATCTTTCCTAAATATTATGAACTTTTCTAATCACAAATGCTTAGGGTGAAAAAAATCATCCAATGAACCCCATTTCCCCCTTGCCAACATTTGCCCAGTAAAATTTGAGAGAGTAATTTCCTTACTAACTAGCTGTTAAATAGTTCCCTCCAAGAAACAGTAGTTATCATTAACATCTTTGTGCTATTTTCATTTGTAAGAGCTGTAATTCATAACAACCTAATAGTAAGTAAAACTCAGATCTTTTAACAGTCTGTATGCTTTTATTATCACAAATGCTTCACTACTTGTCAAGATCGGTTCATAGCACAAGGTACTCTGATTTGAACTTGCTTGAATTAGAGCAAAAGAACACTCTCAATCAGGCTTCCACTTTTCTTGGCAAAGTCATGAATTGTCTGACATTGTCATAGAGGCTTTCCCATGTCCACTTTCCTAACATTACTTCTCTTTCTTGGGCTTCTTTCTGTTACCTAGGAAACTGCCCCCATGCTGTCTTCCACATTCTACCTACTTGCACAATCATGTTCCAGACCCTTTAGAATCTGCCCCCCTCACCGACACCACCTCCACTATTAGGATACACTTTTCCCAAGACTAATGTGTTTTGAAAGGCTTGCTTAGTGGGTAACTAATCAGATCATCTCTGCTAAAATGTTGAATTAGTTCTTATTCTTTCTAGAGTTGTTTTTAAAACAAAGATTCATAGAGACACCATCAATGTCTCAACCCAAAATGTTGTAAGCTTTGGTAAAGAGTAAGAAAGGAGAATGAGTATAACCAGATTTCTTAGGAAAGTGAAGTATATTGGGTCACCTCACCTGGCCTAGGGAATTGATGTAGGAAAAGCTACCTTCCCTAAATCATTCTTAAAGATAAGAATGTAACCCCAAACATCTGATGAGTATCCAGTGGCTTCTCATTTCACTTAAAATTTACAAATTTTACAAAAAGATCTGGCCTCTCTCTACCTGTCTCTACCTGATGCAGTATACTGGCCTTCCTTCTGTTCTTAACCTGCTGAGCTGCAGCCTCATTCCTGCCTGAGGTGCAAATTCTCCTCATTATTTGTTTTCCCATGCAAATGTCAGCTCTTCAGATAATCTAAAGTAACCTCACAATCATTTTCTAGTATATCATTCTATTTTTTTTCTTCTTTGTACTAGTCACTATGTGAAATTTTCTGGTTCACATATTTGTTATCTGACCCTTCCAGGCCCCCACCTAGACTCTTCATGGTCTATCATATTCATCACTGTACCCCTACTGCTTTGCACAGAACCTGATACATATTAAGAACTCAGTGAATAAGTGCTGAATGTGCTGAATTCTAAGTTTAACTTTACCTTTAAACTTAAGTGATTTAACAAGAAGTCCTTGTTGTGCTAATATTGGGAAAGGAGGTATTAATATCACCATATTAAATGTAATTATGTTGTATTTATGAAACTTATCTTGATCATGGACAACAGCATTTCTATTAAAAATTATAAATAAATTGGATTCATAAAGATTCCTTTCACCTTTTTGAAAAGCTGTTCTTTTGATGAGATGTTAAAAAAATGAATGCTAGTATTTCCTTGAAAAATCCTGCCAATGGATCTTATTCTTCTGTCAATATTAAGAAAATGCATTTTCCTTTGGACAATTTCTGGCTACTTATAGACATATAGTCTCTATTAATAGGGCTTCAGAACCAATGAACAAGTTGCTTGTCACAAGACCCAACGAATGATCTCTCCCCATACACAGTGTAGCTAAGCAGAGAAGCAGCTCCTCCCCAAGAGGATAATCAACACAGTATGGAATACTGCTAAACCTGTAGCTTATTACCCAGTAAAGTTCACCACAGTAGCCTACCTCATCCAAAAAAAAAGGATAGAAAATTTATTTTCCCCCAGACATATCTAGTTTAGTTGGTTATAGTGGCTTAGAAACAGATGTCTGAGAGCAGTTCAACAAGCCTGCAGTCAGAGGCTTTTATAGAGCCACTCCTTTAAAAGGTAAAACTGATGTAAGCCAATGGATTACTACTTCCTAGGTTTGTTTCTGTCATGGATAAAGTATCACAATTCTGCTAAGATAAAACTCAAAGGATTTTTGATAGTGGCTTTTGTTTTTAGAAATATTAAATAAAAAAAGAAATATCAAACAAACTGATTTTAAAAAAAACAAAAACTCAACATTAGCAGGAAGAGAGAGATACATAAGTCAGAAGACCTAAAATAAGAACAAAAACAAACAAATTTCCCTTCAAGAAAAACATGTAGCATAAGAAAACCTTATTTGTAAAAAACCAAGGTGAAAGACCACATGTGCTATGAACACTTGATCACTACTGTTCTAGGTAAACTGCAAACTCTTAGATGACAAAACTCTACTAACTATTATTCTTCAGTTATTTCAGTATAGAATTAGATTTATTTAAGAAAATGCAATTGCATCTTGGCAGACAAAATAAAAACTTCTTGGTGTTTTAAGGGAAGGAAGGAGTAAAGGAGAGTTGTCTTTTTCACCAAATCTTGTATATTTGCTCACTTCTCATTAATTTGGTCTCCTTTGCATATTTTTGGGCCTCTTGATAAGCTTATCTATTTCAAAGGTAAGATTTTGTGCAACTACCATATACTGTAAAACTGGAAAAAAAATGCATGCTTAGGAGACCATTTACAATCTGCAAATTTTGGGGTGGGTATGAAATATATTCCTGCCAAAGGATAACCACATCAGCAGTGCTGAAAACCAGTCCTTCTGTTTTTCTCATGGTGCCATATGGTTTCATTAAGAAAGAAAGAAAGAGAAGAGGGAAACAAAACTGTAGCTAATACACCTTGTCAATAATTTTGGTTTTGACAAATTCTTTGATATTATGGCAAAAGAAAGTGTAAGTGAATTATATTCTCTCATTCTTTACTGTCTGCCTCTATAGACATGTACTAAATGGGTAAGTGTCAAGCTTAAAGTCTGCTGTTTTATAGGAGCTATAATATTTTAAAGAAATACATTAAAAAATAAATACAATAAATAAATACAAATAAATAAAATAAATACATAGGTTGAAATTTCAATAGCAACAACAAAATCCCAGGTACTTGTCTGGTATTTGTCTTCTAAAGAGTCAAGGACCAAATTTTTTAGCCCTTCCCAATAAGCAATTCTAGTAATGAAAATACCAGCTGGAGCACCAAGATAAAGTTCTGTCCCCCTAGTGACCTCTACAGTGGAGCTAAGCTTCTCACAAGCAAGACTGGGGAGGAGTTGGACGCAAGAGAAGCAAGCACACTGCTTGTAAACCAAGCCAATATATTCCGTAATACTCCCAGATTCCATCTCAGAGTGTGGTCCTATTTATATAACCCTGAGGTATAATAAGTCTCCGCCTTTCAGGCCATCAGAACCAGTGGGTTGAAATCCAACTTCAAATACCGCCCCATCCTCCTCGCCACCACCCTCAGGTTTGTCCCCGGGTGCACAGCCTTCCTCTCCGCGCATGGTGTCATGTTGACTTCCCCCTCCCCGCAATGGCAATGCTGCAGTCAACCTCTTTGGCACAGTTATTTCCCCAGCGAGAGGGACAGCAGGAACCCCGCGTGAGCAGCAACCTCCGGGAGTCCGCGTCCAGTGAGCGCGCAGCTGTGCACCTGCTTCCCCATGCCTTGCCCTCGGACTCCCGCGGTCGCTCCCGGCAGGATGCTGTTCAGAATGCTGCCTCCTGAATCCGGCCCAGGACCACACCGCTGGACCTCAGGTCATCCTAGCAACTAGCCCTTCCTCGTGCTCCCTGCCATCGTTTCTAACCCCTCAACTTTGCAAGTTTGGAAGCCCTGCTTCCAAAAGAGCAACAGGGGGACGACTCAGCTGGAGACACTGCCCGCCACGAAAGGCTGGACAGAGGGCAGTAGCTTGCAAGTACTTGGCGGGTGGCAAGTCCCCTTGACCATGGGAAGGGAGAGAGAGAGAAGGGAACCAGCCAGCTCCAGTTTCCTCTTGAGGATGGAGGTTGAGAAAATGGATGCAGAACTTGTCACCTTAGGGATGGGGAGAGAGAAGAAAGGGAGGAGAGAGAGGGAGCAGAGAGGAGAGGAGAGGAGAGGAGAAGGGAGGAGAAGAGGAGGAGGAGGAGAGAGAGAGAGAGAGAGAGAGAGAGAGAGAGAGAGAGAGAGAGAGAGAGAGAGAGAGAGAGACTGATTCTGAAAAGGATGAGACGCTAGGAGGCAAGAGTCTCTACTATCACCCCACTGCCCTAAGGCACAGAAGGTGCAACAGATAGGCACCCAAGCTAGCGAAGTGAGCAAGAGGAGAGGTGACAGAGAGTCTCTGGATTTCCTTCTGCTACAAAAAAGGGGACAAACTCCTGTCTGAATGTCCCCAGAGGCAAAGGGAGGCTAAGCAGTGCTGAGGTTTCCCCAGCTCCGGAAGTAGGCAAACTCTTCCCCGCAGAGAGCCTTCCACTTGGCCGAGCCTGATGGTAAACAGGCCGGAACGAGGGGCAAACCAGAGATGCGGTGGGAAAAGGTGGAGATGGAGAGGGACTCACCCTTGAGGCTGGGGGTCTTTCTCCTGGCCATCTTCGGCCCCCTGCCCTCCTTCCCGGACCCCGCACGCGCTTCCTGGGGTGGCGCGCGGCTCCGGGAGCGGACGCGGTGGCTTCCTGGCGCGCTCTGGCCGCCGCTGTCAGCTCAGCGAGCTCTTTGTTGAGGCGATGGCATCTGCGAGGCTGCGGCGGCTGGCGGGCTGCGCACTCGGCTGGCTCGACTCGGTTGGGGCGGGCGCCGCCGCCCCTCTGTTCTCGGTTGTGCCGCGCCACCAGCCCCGGCTGGCGCTGCTGTGGTCGCTGTAGCTGCGGGGGCGGCTGTGGATGCTGCCGTACTGCTCCCGCTGCTGGAGGGGGCAGCGCCGTGGCCCCGCAGCGCCCGCCCAGAGCTGACCTCCCCTTACCCTACAACTCTCCCTCCCCCACTCCCCCACCCGGGTGTCCCGTCTGAGCAGTCAGCTTCAATCCAACCGGTGCCTGCGCCCTCATCCAGCAGGCGTTACGGGAGAAGACTACGGTGGTGGCGGCGGGGAGCTGCTGGGGAAAGCAGGGGACCGCAACCATCCGACTGCGGAAGAGGAAGCTAGGCAGCCGAAGTCTGATGGAGCCAGAATTCGGCCTTCTTACCTCCGAGCCTTCGGAGACCCCTCCCAGACTCAGGACGGGCTCGCAAAACGCACCCATCTTCTTAAGCATCTTCTTAGGCCAACAAGAACTCTAGCCAGCTGGGAGAGGACCAGAACCATCCCTGCGAGCGGCCCCTGCGCCGTCCTCCTCCACAGCCTCCTTTTGGGATCGCTAATCCCAATTCCAAGTGGGTGACCGGACCCGGGCCACGCGGCTGCCTCTGTCCATCTCGAACGAGGAGAGGACAGTGGTTTTGGAGGCTGATGGAGGAAAGAGGCAGCCTACCTCCAGAGCATGAAGAAATGACCTCGTAATGGCCCCTATAAGTCTCAATAGCAAGTGCTCTGGATAGTTCCTTGGGGGGGTAGTAGGAAGAAGAAAAATAAAGTTCATACTCAGATGTTGGAGGAATTAGGAGAGGGAGCAGTGATTTCTTGGCCTCCAGTAGAAACTTTGTTCCTGTGGCCGCGTTCTTTCTCTCTCTCTGATGGGATGTTTGTCTTTGGAAAGTTTGCATTTTCCTGGAGGATCTGTCTTTCTTTCACATGCTGATGAGGTATTAGAGAGTATTCTGCCATTGTCCCGATACTGCAGGGAAATATGCAAAGTTTAAGACCGACCTAAAATGTAAAGGAGCAGGCAACGGTGGAAAGGGTACGACAGGGAGGGGCTACCTGTGTGTACCAACGCGGGGGTGTGGGGGTAGGTAGCATAGAAGGAAAGACCAAGAGATTTGCATCTTAGTCTTTTTAACACTTTCCTTCTCTGAGGTTGAGTATGGTTACCAACCCAAGCCGATCAATACCTCTAGCCAAAAGTTCCAGCACCCATGTGGTGCAGCTCTAGAGTCAAAAGCTCTCATTTTGACTTCTGGCCTTGTAATTTCATACCTCTGTACATTTGGAAAAGTCATTGAATTCCTCTGCTTTTCTGTTTTCTGGTCTGTAAAATATCATCTCAAAGAGTCTCTGAGATATTTAGCCAAAAAAAAAAAAATCACAAGTTGTTTTTGTAACCGTAAGTAACATATTGAAGTAAACAGAGAACATGTAAGATACCCAATTCCTCTCATAACAAAGGTGTGCATTAGAAATAAAACACAAATAGCAAAGTTTTTTAATTTTTTTTTATTTTTTTTATTTTTTTGTGGTGCTGAGGAGAGAACCCAGGGCTTCATAGATACCAAGCATGTGTTCTACCACTAAGCTATGCTAGGGAGCCACAAGTTTATCTTAATAAGCAAAAGAGTTCGATTCTCAGCCTTGTGTCAAAAATGAGAATTATCAAGATTTCCCTCTTCTAAAAAAGCTGGCTGGCTCTCATTTAATTAAAAACTACTCTGCACTGAATGTGGTGGTACCCATCTGTAATCCCAGCACTGAGAAGATTAAAGCAGAAGGATTCCAAGTTCAAGGCCAGCCTGGGCTACAGAATGAGTTTTAGGCCAGTCTGGGTTACAAAGCAAGACACTGTCTCCAAAAAACAAAAAAAAAAACAAAACTACTCTGCAAGCAAAGGAATGTAAATATTTAAGTTTTGTAAATATTTATAGTCTATATTCTATGTGCTCATATTTTACACGAGGTACTAATTATTGTTTAAATCACAATAATGTTTTTCAATTCATTCATTCCTTTCATATGCTTTATTTCTTTTGATCCTGACCACAAGTCTGTGAGCTCCACAAGAGTGACTTCTGGTTTCACAAATGATGAAAAGGGATTCATGGAGATGTGATGACTTGCCCATGGCTTCTTGGACTTTCCACTTAGCACCCAGCTCTATCCAGGATAGCAAATGGACTACTCCTACTTCAGATCGGGGATTTATTTCTTCCACTGTGCTAATGCCGTTCTCAATAGGGAAGACTCAAAATTTTAGTTGGATAAGTAAATCTATTTTTTGTACATGGATATAATTAATATATTTTTATATTTGTAGCACTTTAAAGTATTTTTACATGCATTATCTGAAATAAAAGTCACAGAAGATTTTCAAAAGCGGTTCATTCAGGCTTCAGGCTCTCTGAAGAGATGAGGAAGCTGCAATCCAGAGACATTAAGACATTAACCCAGGTCCTGAGTTTCTAGACCAACTGTTTCCCATGTAGACTGCATGGTATGTTTTTGTTCAAGGGTTATAAACACAATAACAGTAGGGGTCAGTAAGGCAAAATAAATGGTAAAATAAATATGTCACACATGAGTGATGGGGGGCAACTTCAGAGCTGAGAGCATATACACTATGCCTCACCTACAGGCTACATGGAGAGTATGGATAGCCCTCAGGTTGTAAGGATTTTTTCAAGAAAAGTCAGCAATTCAGATTTTGTAGTGAAACATTCTTTGTGATGTTCACCAACGCATAAAAGAAAAAAAATGCCGAGGCAAGCCCGGTAAGACACCCCTGCCAATAACATGCAACGTGTATGCTGTGCATCTTTGCGTCTGTTTCTGTCCCATTGAGTTTTCTCTCCAAAGAACGCAAATCCTTGAGTATGGTTCCAATTCTAATGGCATCTGCATACCTTTAGAATCAGAGCTCTGGGTGCAACTCGCCATGATTTATAAAGATAGATTCACAGGGATTGGTGTTTTTAAACTTCTGGCTACTCATGAAGCTGTCAATGAGAATGATCACAGTAAATCAAATAATCTTTAAGTCACATGTGATTCTGCTGAGCACACAGACGCATAACATTTTATTTGATGATGATGACAAAGTATTGATGGCATGGATAAAAATTGGCCTAATCGCTACACCCTTTCTAGAAAGGTTTTAAATGAGTCCTTTCAAAAAACAGCCACACAATCAAATTGGTAACTTTAGTTATATGTAATGTCATCATTTTTCTTAGATTTCTCTAGCCCTGTTAAGATTACCTGTATAGGAGGAGATATAATTGAGATATAATGTTGCTCATGTGGAATTATCAAGTACACTCAACAGAGGAACTGAACTTGTCATATAAATTACACTGAACACCCAAATGAAAACAGAATTCATACAATAAAAAGACTGAAAATATAACCCACAGAAGAATATTTTTGGCTGAAATATTTTTTATTGAATGCCTATCCTTAAATTAAGTATGTTTTTTGTAGTTTACAAAAAATGAAAAGGAAAAACAAATATCCCATTGGTTTTAATCATACTATAATAGCGAAGGATGTCAGAAGAATCCAAACTTGCCCCATGACTGAAAAAAAATCTACTATTTTAAAATTTCTTATAGAAAAACTGTGTAATTCTCACCTCAGCTGAGGTTTTAAGGGATCTAGCATTCTGTGACTAGAGCTAAAGAAAGGTAAAAATAGAAAGGATAGTGGGAGAAGACTGGAATTAACCAACTGGTGCATTAAAAAAAAAACAAAAACCTGTTGCACTATGTTCTCAAAATTATCAAGTGAAGAGAGGGCAGAAACACTCCAACCCACACATGAGACTTCTTCCCTTTCTTAGTGATAACTGAACGGACACAAATATTCATCATAATAAAATTTCACCTGAATTAAATAGAGGGTCCCAGACTGAAATTTTGTCTTTTAATCCCATTTTACCCTCTGATAAAGGAAACATGCATTTCTTTTATGCATATTTGAATTGTGCAGAAAAATATAAAATTCAGAGACAAGTTTCTTAAATTTAACCTTTACAGAAACCCTCTCTAACACTTTACTACTTTCAGAGTACCAATATACCAACCATCACTACCAGCAATTGAAAACACTGTGCTGAATTTGAGCAGGAAAAAATGTTATTTAATCTTCACAAGTTAAATTTATGAACTGTCATCTAACCTTAATAACTGTTTCCCTCCAAAAGGAGTTAATTTTTTTTTATTCCTTTATTCACATATGCATACATTGTTTGGGTCTCTTCTCCCCCTTGCAGCCACAACTATGATGACATCTTGAACAGAGACCTCTCTGCTTCTAGTGAGTACAATGCCTACATCTTTGCAGAATCACTCAGTAACCTCCAGATCTTCTTTACCATGTGTAACAGCCATGGGGAAACAGCTATTGCTCTATCTAACACAGCATCCCTCTATTTGTGTGCTACTCTGGCTGTCTCTTGCTGGACAGGGCTTCTCTCAGAAGTTTCTAGTCTCTCAGCTTGTGATATTCTTAACTTACCCCTAAAACAATGAGCTCACTGGGCAGCATTGTGAGGAAAGGTCACTGTACCATCCACTTCTCACTCACTTCTATTACACATATACCTGACTCCTCTCCTAGCACTGCTTTTCACATGTCAGGATGTCTTTTGGAGCATATTCTCTAAGACTTTTCATTATGACTCATTGTAAAGCCATTTTTCAAAGAACTATCCTCTTATTTTGTAAAAGGCATCTATTGAAATTTAGAAGCCAGAAACTTCTTTTCCTTTTCAAAAATCTTGGATTTCAAGACAAGAGTCTCATAAGGGGCTCAAGAAAATTGGTTTTGAGATTAAAAACTGAGAAAAGACCCCTTGTTCTCTAGGTGGATTGAGCCTTCCTAGAAGTAATGGATGCCACTGATTCAGTATGTAAGAAGTCACAGGACAAAGCCTTTATGAAGAATTAAACATCCATTGATTTCACAGGCCAGAAATACTATTTTCATTAGAGTTGCAAAAACATTTTAAATCAGGAACTCTAAGTTCTAATCATGACTTGTCTACTTTGTGACTTTGGACAACTTCACACTAATAAGAGCAGCAATAATGATTACATTCCTATTATGGGTCAGTGATATTATAACAACAGTGATGATGGATCTTTCTGTTTGCGCTATTGGAACTCTTGTTCCAATCCTCCAATAGCTATCCTAAATTTTCCCCATTCCCTTTTACTCACTGAGACCAAAACTTCTTGTATGAGAAAACATCAACTTCTATAATTTAAAGTGCTCCTGTACTTTCTGACATTTGCAGTCACTCTCTTACCAATACAGATGAGTACAGTACAAATTATAATTTTACAGATATTGCAAAAAGTTGAGGAAAAATTTCTCTTTGAAGTAGGAGATGAACTTATGTACTGGGTTTGAGGGAGTGGATGGTGGGGAAGAACATCCAAGAAGAATACAAATGATTTGATTATCTACCATGGAGAATAGAAAAAAGGAATAACTAAGGAACATGGACAGAATCCTTGTCACTGTTGAAGTCAATATGATATTAAAGGCAATGGGTTGATTCATAATTAAATCAGGCTGTTTTATTTTACCCAGTTGAGGCATAGGAACAAAAAAGGTAGGTGGCTGGATGAGTTGGCCTAGGCATGTGGTTTTCAGAAAGGACTTGAGAAAAGGTTAAGAAGGCACAGGAGCTGACAAGATTGATGAGAAACAAGAAGTAGTGTATCTGGGAATCTAGCCAGAATGATGAGGTATGTGAGAATGAAAGAAGGTTGACTATCTTTGCTCCCCTGCTTACAGAAAGTGTTCCAAGCCAATGTCTACACAGGAATGAAGTGACCCAGCCCTACTTCCAGTGTCCTCTTGTGTCACTGTCTCTTGTTCTCCACCCCCAAGTCATGCACAGAGAGGGCTGGAAGAAAGAAAACCAAATATGTAGTTTGTGATTGATTCTATTTACTTTTTTTTGCAAGCACCCCTTCAGTCTTTGGTCAAATCTTTTTTGGGTTCTATGGGCTCAGTTTTTAGTAGTCTGGTCCTTTTTCTCTGCTAACTAGCAAGCCAACTGTTAATTTTTCTCCATTTCTATTCCTTGAAGCCTAATTTGTCTTTCTGCCTCCTTTCTCTCAGCTCTCAAATCCATCTTCACATTGCTGCCTTTGTTATCTTCCTTTTATACAGAGCAGAGCATATTTTTCTTCTCTGAAAGCTTCTATCACACAGCACAAGCTCTAGCCTAGGTCATTCAAAGTTCTCCACAATCTGGGCTCAGCTTACCTTTCCTCTTTCCTCACTTCTACTCTGCCTGTAGTACTTTGTTCTATCCACACTGGACTCTTCACAAGAGCTTAAATCTGTCACATATGCTCAATGATTTTGGTTTTGTTCATACTGTTTCTTCACTTCCCATATCTACCATTTAAAGTCATAGTCATCCCTTGAGTCACAAAAGGTACTCATCCCAATCTCCTGTTGAGAAGTAATGGATCCTTTCATATATTACCATAGAGTGTTTCTTGTGCCTTTACCATTAAGATTTACTTTATTCACACATCTTGGTAAACCGTGTGAGTGTCTTTTTCCCCATTAAACTATAAGGTCCACTTGGGGTGAGTGTTTGTCCTCGTCATCATATTAAGAGTTTTGCTCCCAGTGATAAGTAGTTCCTTGACTGGAGCAGTGAGAGATGGGACTGAAAAGGTTGTGACCAGGGAGACTCTGAATGTCAAGTTATAAGGAAAAATGAAAATTAGAATAGGCATTTTAATTACCAAAAATCATAATTAATTGAAGAACTGTAAATATCTTAAATGTCTTTTTGCTTGTGTGGCACTGAGGATCGAACCTAGGGCCTTGAGCATTGTGCTAGGCAAAAGTTCTACCATTTGAGCTATACCTCCCAACCCTTTTATGTTTATTTATTTTTTAAGGCAGGATCCTGCCACTACCTTTGCCTGGACTGGCCTCAAACTCATGATCCTCCTGCCTCTACCTCCAGAACCCTGGGATTACAGGCATGAACTACCACACCCTGCCTATCTTATTTTACAGCTTCTCGTTTGCATAGGGAAGGAAACATATCTTTATTCTTTGAACACCATTCATTCACTTATTCAACTTTTATTAAGTGTTGATTACAAGCTGGCAGGGCACTTATAGTCTATGTAATTCAACTTTTTCAGTTTAAACTGAAGGAAAATGAGGCCCAGAGTGTTCAAATATTTATTGTGGGTCTCTTGCCAGTACATGATAAAAAGCATTGACTATGAACTAGTCCTTGCCTTGCCTCTTAACCTAAAGCTTCCCATTTTAATTCAAAAATTCTTATAAATTTGAGTGTGTGATAGAAAGATTGACAGCACCCTAGCAATCTAAGAGAAAAAAAGACCCTGATTACCAACTTCAAAACTTTAAGATATGAAAGAAATTCTTGTCTACCTCAGGCCCTCATTGCCTTATATCATCTATTATAAAATCTTCCCAGCTTACTTCATTGCTTTCATAATTTCCTCTCTGCAAATTCACTTCACATATCTCTATCAGACCACATGCTAGCTCCCAACCTTAAAATGAATGCTTCATTTCATTAGTCACTTATTTAAAAATCCTACCTACTTTCCATTGATTACAGAAAGAATATTGATTATAGGATAAATGGTCCAGATTCAAATCATGGCTCTGCCCTGCCACTTTCTTCAATAAGCCTTCAAGCAAATCTCTTCAATGTTGTGACCTTTAATTTCTACACCTGACAAGTGGAAGTAAGAGTTCAAGTTTTAAATATTGGAATTCAGTCAAATCTAAAACAAAATCTCCCTCTCACATAACTTAATTATATGAATAACCAACGAGGAAAAAAATTAAAGCAGCTTAAACATCAATAGCATTCAAGCAAGAAAGAGGGTCACATCATAACCTTTAAAAATTGGTAACCACTGGGCTGGGGGTGTGACTCGAGTGGAAGATCACTTCCTAGAAATGCAAGGTCCTGAGTTCAAACCCCAGTACCACAAAAAATAAACAAATAAATAAAACTTGGTGACCATCACAGAAAGATGTAGAACTTTCCAAGATTTTACAGAACAAAGTTCAGGGCAGTATAACATACCTCTTAGTATCATCCTCCTAACAAGCACTATGCAGGAAATGTGAGCAAACAATAACCTAAAAAGCTAACCCTGCCCAGCCCTGTAACATGGGAAGATAGAGTCAGATGAAGTAGGGGTGCTCCTTATAGGAGACAAAATCTCTCAAGGGAGCAAAAGTCCTATACCAACTACTTTCATGACGCACAGAAAAGGGAATGTTTGGGATTTTCATTGTGGTCTCTTCCAGCTGAGAGAAAAGGGAGAGGACAGCAGAGCAATCAAAAACACCCAGAGCTAATTATCTCCAGCAATAAATAGTGGTTTAGTAGAAAGGAAGAAAAAAAGAGAAAATAATTAGGACAAGAGTCTCTGAGGGAGGGAAAGAAGTGGAAAAGAAGCATGCTTAGTGCCCAAAGGAAAGTAACCTACATGTATATTATTGATTCAAGGGCAAAGCTCTCCATTTATTATATAACTTTTTCCAGTGGAGGAGGGAGTGAGGGTCGGGAGGAAGAACTGCTGTTGGAGATAAATGGGTGAATGTGGAAAATGAAACTCTCATGACAGTGAGGTAGAAGCCAACAAACAAAAGAAAACAAGATTTTAGATGACTTTATCTAAAGTACAAAAAACGCAGGCTTCTTGATGATAAGAAGAAGTAATCGAGTGACATTTCTCAGTGTGATGAAAATAAGTTCCAATATATGGGACAGCATTCAGCATAGAAAACATACACCAAAATGCCAAGCAAGGGTAAAGCACAGATCCTCCATCCAATGCTGAGCACGAATATAGTTGAGCTCTCAAGACCTTCCTCCTTAAACCTTAAGGGTACAGAAAAGCACAAGGAATTCACCTGCACTATAGCACAGCAAATAGAAGGTCCAGACAAAGCTGCGATATGAAAAATAGAGAGCACAACAATGTTGCAAAAATAAATAACTATGAGAAGGAGAATACTGATGAAGACAACATTTTGAAAGTAGGCAAAACCCGTAGAGAAAAATATCTCACAAGTTCTTCATGACACAGTGAATGAGAGCATAAAATCAATTTTAAAATAAGATTTAAAGTTAAGAGAGCAAACTGGGAACCATACAATGCCATTATAGAACTAAAAACAAATTTCAAATGCCAAAGCCATTCCTTCTTCTATCCCCAAATCCAGGCAGATTAGTAGGTTAAGTCAGCTGCTTTTCCTTGCCCCATCGCTTTATTATGCTACACACTGTTTCCTGTATCTGGAGAGTGGGAGGATAGGTGTTGAGGAAATGGAGCAGTTTTGTTACAGGTGCAGTTGTAACTAACTTGCAGCCCCTCTAGGTGGCAGTAGTATAATAGCTGCAAGGAGCTTTGTGGGTTTCTGGTGAATGCCTTGTAGTTGCCTTGTCTGCCTCTTTTCTGTCTGGTTACTGGAATTCTAGGATTCTCTCCTTTGTTTGTGCCCTTTGCCTACAATTGGTTAGGAGCATTTCCACAGGGTCCTTATCAAGTCTCAAAAACATGCACCTGGCCTCAGAAGAAATGCAGTCCAGTCCTAAAGATGTGTGTTCTACCCCCAGTCAGAGACAATTGCAGCCACAGCACTTACCTTGGGAACACTCAGTGGCAGTATGTTCAAGGTCCTGCAGCTGTTCATAGAGCTCTCCAAGGGCCCTCTAAAAGAGACCCTAGTTGACTTGAGGAGGAAGGAGAGGCTGGGCATCTACCGTACTATGCCTTTTCAAATGACTACTGATAAATCTTTCTGGTCCACATTTGAAGTGAAATGTAGTGAAATGACAACTTGGTCTCTCTCTACAAAAGTTTTTACTTTTGTTTGTTCCCAAAGCAGTAAATAAACTGCCATTGATAAAAATAAAACGAGAGTTCCTGAAGTTCAATGGAACTGGCAGCCAGCCAAACTTTCCAGGTCACAGAAGGATGTGGACTCACTGTCTTTTCATGTCCCTGGCTACACTAGTACCAGAAGCAACCTAGAACACCAACGGAAGGCAGTAAATTGCTATGTAGGGAGCCATATTCACTGGGCTAGTACTGGGGCAGTCTCGGCTTCTCTGATGATTTAGAAAATTTCTACCATCAGCAACACATCTTCTGTTTCCCCACTGGAGGCAGGTAGTAAGGTAGATGGAGAATAAAGCACTTTGTCAATTCCTCTCCAATAATATCTCTTTCTCTCCAGCTTTATTTATGTAGGCTGATGGTAGATGAACTGGTACAGCTGGCAGAGGGAGTTTAGAATCATGATCTTTGAAGTTTCAATATGCATAGTCTGGTAACTCCCTTTAGAATAAGCAGCATGCAGAGTTTTGTTAATTTTGGGGTTTCTGATATAGGATCCTGTTACTTATTTACCATATCCTGCCTCCTATTATTTTTGCTGGGCATCTGTGATTTTCTTAAGAGAGAAACTGTATCAGCCATCTTTTTTTTTTTCCAGTACATGGACTGGCACGTACATGAGCATTGAAGACAGCTCATAAGTGCTTGGGAAATCAAATTTTATTTTAAGTCTGGACCAATATTTCCCTTCCTATGCATACTACTCACCTACCCTGCAGTATGGAACAAGGCTCCCTTTGGCAGGAAGTATTCCCTTCCATTTCAGCCTTATTAATTTCTCCACATCTCTGAACTC
Source organism: Castor canadensis (assembly GCF_047511655.1). Lineage (NCBI taxonomy): Eukaryota > Metazoa > Chordata > Mammalia > Rodentia > Castoridae > Castor > Castor canadensis. Next base: position 99,719,279 of record NC_133392.1, on the reverse strand, counting down.
CTCTAAAATGTTGTTTAAGCTGGGCACCCGTGGATCATGCCTATATTCCTAGCTACTTGAGAGGCTGAGACTAGGAGGACTGCAGTTCGAGGCCAGCCTAGGCAAATAGCTTGTGAGACTCCATCTCCAAAGTAACCAGAGCAAAATGGACTGGAAGTGTGGCCTAAGTGGTACAGTGTCTCCTTTGCGAAACCCTGAGTTTAAATGTCAGTCCCAGCCCCCCCAAATTCTGTTCATATTATATTTGTCATTTAAGTTTTCATTTATGTTGCCTCTTCAGTGCAACTCTGAGCTCTTTAAGGATATACACTATTTCACCCTTCTTTAGAGATGTTCTTAAACATTCAACAAATACTGAAATAAAAAGCATGTTAAATCACATTAAAAATCTCATTTATGTATTTTTAATATGTATTTGCTTATAATTTGTATTGCATTGAACTAAGGAAATCAGGCAAGGATCGTCATGCAATATTAGAACCAGAGAGAACTTCAGAGATGATTACATCCATTATACAAATGCTGCCTCCCTTCACCCTCTGCTGACCATTCTAGGAATTGCACCTTTTAAAATCTCATTTCAGAATGACTCATTCTTGTCTACTCCAACCTCATGAAATTGGCAGGGTTTTTTTTTTTTTTTTTTTGCATTTCTTTAATTACTAAAGAATTAACACTTTATATGCTTTTTGACTGCTATTATTTATTTATTTATTTATTTTTATTTTATCATTTTTACATTTACTCACATGCATATACATTGTTTGGGCCACCTTCTCCCATCCAATTGGCAGTTTTTAAATGTGCTATATATCACACTCCAAAACAGTAAGATTCTATTACCAATGTATAATACTCACTTAAGCACTGAGGTTCTAGAGCCATTGTCTCTGTTCATAAATCGTTCTTCCACTATGTAGCTTGGACAAGCTATTTAACATCCTAACATCTCTGCCTTATAGTTTCTTGATCTGAAAAATGCAAGTAATGACAATAATTACTTTTCAAGGTAATTTTGAAAGACTAAATGAATTAATGCTTACAAAACACTTAGAACAGTACCTGGAAAAAAAGCAAGTCCTCATTATTCTTTTTTGGTGGTCGTGGTAGTTGTGATGAATAAATTTCACACCAATGACAAAAGTCTCTTATCTGGTCATTATAGTAGACTAGACTCCTAAAAAAGACATACAGTATGTTCTGTTTATTTTTAAATCTCTACCTCAGGGCATGGTGTCTGGCACATAGTGGTCATTCAATAAATGTTTCTTGAATGCATATGAAAAATAATATGAATATGAGTTCACATCTGGACTCTGCCATTCACTAGAGTGAGATTTAACTTTTCATTTTCATACACATGAAATAATGGTGATTACAACTCCTACTTTTTAAGATTGCTTTAAGAATTAAATTATTATATATAAGTAAAGCCTTTACAGCAAGATCTGGCACATGGCAAACAAGTAATAAATGTTAGATAATATTATTTGTAAAAATGTCCCAAGGGGGCTGGAGGAGTGGCTCAAGTGGTAGAACTTGCCTAGTAAGCTCAAGGTCCTGAGTTCAAACCCCAGTACCACCAAAAAGGAAAGATAAGAATGTCCTAGGGTAATTATTATAAAGTATAAAAAACTTGTAAGAGCAACTTATATCTCTGAGTTCTTGACCCCATAGTGTGTTTACTAGTTATATGGATTTGGACATGTTAACCTCTAAGCCCTGAGTCTTGTTCTCTAGAATAAAATGTAATATTCAAACAATACTTTTCCCTTTCCCAGATGTGTTTTCTCTCTCTCTCTCTCTCTCTCTCTCTCTCTCTCTCTCTCTCTCTCTCTGTGTGTGTGTGTGTGTGTGTGTGTGTGTTTCTAACAGTCCTGGAGATCAAACCCAGGGCCTTGTGCATTTACATGCTAAGCAAGCACTCCACTACTGAGGTATATTCCCAACCCTTAGGAAGAAGGCTTTAAGAGAAAAAAAAATGTCACTAAGAATTAGTTAAACAGCTAACTGTAGCGCTTAAAGGAAAATCAACAATTTTAAGTATGACTTCTGCTCTACAAATACAAGCATTACTGAACATGAATCTTGATTTTCATTGGCAAAGCTGAAAGAGCCTTAAACAACAGCAAAGGCTTAGTTAGCAAAGGTAAAATCATCAGTTCATTTTCTTTGAGATGATTTTCATAATAACAAAATGTAGTATGTTCGACTCTATCAGTATTGTAAGAGAAGACAAGAGTACTATTTGTAAAAGGAATGGAAAAGAAAAAAATAGATCCTAAAAAGGCTAATGCTGCTATTTTGCTCTAAATGTTATCAGTTTTATTATTAGAATTTTATCATTTTTTCCACTTATTCCAAAGAAAAAATATGTATCTTGCCAAAAGTTTTGCACTTAGCTCAAAGTCACTTTCTCTGAAACTGCTGTTCTTAATTATTTCAATATTCACAAAGATGGCCCTTTCAATAACCTGAACCCTCAGTTCTCTGACTTTCTTTCCTAAAATAATCTTGTTTGCTACTTCAACTACCCACCATGATAACTTAGACCTAATCTTTACCATAACTGCAGTTCCTCTATCTGACTACTACCTTCTGTCTTTTAAATTCATTTTTTCCAGTATTCTAGTTCCTTTAATTTTTCAAATTCACTAGGACTGTCAATACATTGGACCTCAAACCCTAACATCCTCACTACCCAGTAAGTGAGAATAGGAAATAACCTATACTCACAATTACTTTACACGTCTCCCTGAATTTTTAACATTTCCTCCCTCTCTTCGAATAGCTGTAATTCTGTCTATGGTTACACCAATCTAAATGCACCCTATAATTCCTATTTTATTGAAATATAGGAGCAAGAAGGACAAAAAGCTCCATGGTCTTCCTTCATCACATCTGCCATGCAATGAACTCATGGACTTTTAACTTTACTACCATTGTGAGGATCTTCTCCTCGGAAATTTATGCATACATTCTTAAAAACTTGTATTTAACTACAATGGATTCTCAGAGCCACTTTAAATTTATCCAGGGACTCCAAGGCGAGAGTCATGAATCTAAAGAACTAAAGATTGACTGGTATGTTGTTTTATTTATTCTCATAGCTAGGGGGAGATCTTGAGGAAAGAAGGAACCTTGGGAAATGTTTGAGTTATTTCATCTGAAAATGCAGCAAAAGTTTGTGGAATGGTGCCTAGTTGATAGATACTTTTTTGAAATTTTGCCATTTGCAGGTAAATGGCTGAAACTGGAGAACATAACCTTAAGTGAAGTTAACCAGGTTCATAAAGCCAAAAAGACTGCATGTTTTCTCTCATATGTGGAATACAGGCCCAAAACAAATACAAGCAATATGAAAAACAGGTCATGCTAAATGGAGGTCACTAATGGGAGGAGGAGGGTAAAAGAAGGAAGTTAAGAAGGTGAATATGGTTGGTGCACTTTCTACACAAGAATGAATATAGAATTTTTAAACCTGTTGAAATCATCGTAAGAAGGGAACTAAGGTAGAAAGGAGAAAAAGAGAGGGGATGAACCAATTCAGGTTATAATACAAATATACATGGAAATGTCACAATGAAAGACTCTGTATAGGTTGCTTATACAAACAAAAATATCTTTTTTTCAAAAATGGAGAACAGGAAGGTAAGATAGGTCTGTCTGAGGGTTGGCAACAGTAGGAAGGGGGAGGATATAAGGAAAAGGGTGTAAGAGGGTGAATATGGTGAAAATATTATGTTCTCATGTACGAAAATGGAAAAATGAGGCCTATTGAAACTATTCCAGGAATGGGGGGGAGGAAGGATGAGGGGGAATGATGGAGGGGGTAAATTCACCCATGGTATAGTGTAAGAACTTTTATAAATGTCGCAATGTACCTCCAGTACAACAATAATAAAAATGAATAAATAAATAAGTTTAAAAAAAGAAAAAGAAAATGCTACTCATTGCTTAATGCCTAGTTCAGATGCCTCTAGGGCATTTACCTCTCTACTCCCAAACACAGGAATTAGCCTTTTGAAAGAACTCTCATATCTTTCTTTCTGTACTTTATTATTTCCTGCTGGTATTACAATTACCCTTTATTTTTCGTGCTGCTTTGTAAGTTCTGTGGTGGATGTCCATGTATTGCTCATCCTATGATCCTCTCAATTCCTTGTATTACTTCGTGAGTAATGTGTGAAAAAAAAAAGATAATTTTTGAGAGATGATTCCATTTGTACTACTAGGCAAAATTTAGATAAAAGACTGTTTGGCATACAAAATTACCATGTAGATTTGGTACAGGGAAAAAGAAATCTGTACCAAAGAAAGCACTGTCAGCACTTTAATCGAATGAACAAACCTATCAATAGTATAACAAACTTGGTATTAAATACCACCTAATGTGATGAAATGTGAATTGTACACTATGACCAATGAAGTATCCTTGCCAAATATGTATAATCTGAAGTTCTCAAGCCTTTAGTAGCTTGCAGTTTATAGGAAATAGGAAATCTAGAGGCACAAAATAAAATTCAATTTGACAACTCAGAATTAGGGATTCTTCACAACAATTGGTTTGATCTCTTAAAGAAAAAAAAAAAAAATTAGGCAGAAGGCCTGACACCAGTACCACATTTTGGCAGCAACTGGAGAAATCTAAGTATTGTCTAGATATTAAGTGACAGTAGAGAATAATTGTTCGTTTTCGTAGGTGTGCTAAAGGTCCTTATAAGGCAATGTTCTGTAGGAGATAGACAGGTCCTTTAAAGAAGTGTTTAGAAGTGAGGTGTTATGCTCAATTTGTAGTCCTGACAAAACACACATACAGATATGCACACACAAATAACTAAAACAAATAAAGACAAATATTTGAATATGGGTGATGAGTTTACAGGTGATTTTGTACTTTTGAGTTTAAGTGTTCACAATAAGAAATTGGAAAAAATAATTATGTATAGCAAATTCCTATCCATCTTCGTTTTTTACTGACTTATACTTACTGATCCTAGGAAAAATTGCAGTTTTCCCTTTTCAGAACTTTCCTGATACTTTTACTTTGAATGTAGCACTCCATTAACATTCTGCCTTGTATCTAGCCTGCATACATACATTAGTAGAGAGAGAGTACAATCATAGGCTATATCGAAATTAAGTAGTTAAGTTCGAAAGAGCTTCTGATGGTCTTTACTAGAGGAAAGAGAATGCTAAATTAGTGTAAACAAAAAAAAAGATTTTAGGAAGAGGTGACAAATGCCTAGATTACAATGGCAGCAGTGAAAGTGAAAGTCCTGAAAAATGTAAACATTTACAGTCCTGGCTTGTCTTTGCTTTTGAAACCCAAACTTGAATCCCCCAGCTACCACTTCACACACTCGGTCTAATCAGAAAACAAAGCGACTTGAAGTAGAAATCTTCAGAAAGATATTTGCTTCCAACATTTACTGGCTGAGGCCTGGGCTTTAGACGGCTTCATCTTGCAGCATGTCAAAGGACACATCGGCACACGTGGGTAACAAATCGTCTTGCAAATATTCACAAAGGTCGGATGCTTGGAAGAAATTCAAGTCCCCTACTCGTTTAAATTGCTGAAACACACGCATTCCTTCTCTGCAGTCCAGCGTTTACACGTTCAAGGGATGTGTACTTCGAACCTCAAAGTGGAAACAGTTTCAAGTGCTCGTGACTCGGAGCAAAGGTCCCCGTGGGGCGAAGGGCACGCGCTTCCCCCAAGTCCTGCTCTCTCACCTAGATCCGGGTCCAGCTCCACGCCCCGCGGTTCCCCGCCCCGCCTCCGGCCCTCCCTACCCGGGATGGGCCTGAGCGCCCCCCGGGGTTCAAATGACCGAGATCATCCAGGCGTTTCAGGTCCCCGCCCTGGAGCTGAACCTGCCCCTGGCGTCAGCAGCGGACAGCGCCTCCCTCCCGCTCCTGACCTTGTACTTGGCTTCTCTCGGCCCCGCCCACGCCCCGCCCACGCCGGCGAGTGGGCGGGGCCAGAAGGTCTGCCCCCCCGCTGAGCCTAATAGACTTGACGTCTGCAGCCGGGAGGCTGAGTGTTGGATCCGCCAGTCAACATGGCAGCGGTGTTTAGGAGAAGCAGCGGGGTGAGAGGCAGCCCAGGGCCGCGGTGGGATGGGGCAGGGATGTCTTGTTGGGGAGGGGGCCAGAGCCGTGTAGAGAGGCGCCCCAGAGAGGAGAGAAGCCGAGCGGGGACCGCAGCCTGCTCCGTGCGCGGAGGCCCTCCTTCCCCGACCCCTGGACACCGTCCCGGGTTGGGATTCTCTCCGTGCTTTCGGGCCTCCGCAAGGGCAAATGCAGCCGCGTCTTCACTGCAGTCTTGTTTCTTTCTCGGGCGGGAACACCCAGAAATCTCACCCCTTCCCATCGTGAACCCGGCTTTGAGTTACGCTGGTGTCGGAACCGCCACCCTGTTTTTGCAGGACTGGTGTAGTAACTCCTCAAAAAAACTCTTTCCCATCTCGCCCTGTATCCACAGCCCGGGAAGGAATCATCAAAGTATGCGTCGTTATGGGACGATGTGTACTACCAAGGTGTCAGAATCCACATAGTCTAACGTGGTGCTTGCAGAATCACGGGAAGGGAAAACGGGGCGGCCACTCTCAAGCCATGTAGAATGTCTGATATGCCTGTGGTTTTGTAACATGGAGGAGCACCCTAGCGTTTAAAAAGAAAGAAAAACCTAGCGCCGATGTTTGTATCTGTCTTCTAGTTCTGCGTCTTACACATTTTAAATATGTTTCAGTCATTAGATACATTTTGGTATCTTAAATATTGATGTATTCATACAAGATTGCCTTTTAAAATGCCACCTAAAATTGAATTAAAGTTGTCTTTGACCAAAAAAAGCTACAATTTTAGAATTTATAGTAATTCTACTACTGTATTATTGCTCAACTTTTGCCATTGCTATGTAAGTAATGAGCTCTGAAGGCAGAAATTGGGTGATTTAAAAAATTATCTTTAACTCTGACGTCAGAAAAATGATTTCTCAGCCTTTCCAATGATGAATCTAAGAAAACATGATCAGAAAACGTATACTCCTCTAACCCCTCTTCGACCCTCTCATAAAAGTAAGACTCATAAGAAATTCGTGAAAGTTTTAATTGTAGTGGTACTGTTGCAGAATTGACACTTGATTAAAGTTGCTGTCTTCCAGTTTGGAATCTCATTGTTCTGGGTGAAGACCCATAGTAATAAAACCAATATTTTTATGGCTTTAAGCTTTGAAAGCACCTTGTTTTTATTGTACTGGATTATCCACCAAGATTAGCTCCCGAGGTTCCCAGGTGTGAATACAAACCATGATAAATTTTCAACCTGTCAGACATTACAAAGGACATACTCATGCAACTAGACCCACATTAAGCAATTGTAGCTTGAAGTCCTGTGCTGTTTCTTTATTCTATTTTTACTGAGTGACTTCTCTAAATGATTTCCATTATTAAATAGTTAGCAGGGTAATAGTCACTTCCCTCTAGGTGTAGTGACTTTGAACTTTGTTTTATGTGCCATGTTTTTCTGAAAAACAATCATGTGCAAACTGACTTTTTGTAAATTTTTTAAAATCCATTAAATAAGTCCCTCTTTAAATTCTCTCAGCAAACCACTTTACCTGATTTGTGAGAAATGGGTTTTGTGCCATGGTATTTATACACATTTGTAATAGAGTCAGGTTACTTGCTAAGGTTTTTGTGGAGTGTTTTTCTTCCTTATATAAGACCAGTTAGTAAACTAACTGGAAAAGCAGTGCAGCAAGTAACTGCTTACTGTAAATGTGAGAGTTAGAATCCTGATTACACTATCTTAGAGTGACTTTGGCTAATTTTAGCCAAGTTTCTTCCTAAGAAAAATAAAAATAGAGCCTTTATCTCAGGCTTGACCTGGAATCCACTGAATTAATACTTGCAATGTGAGTGTAAAGAAGATAGATTCAGTCTTTGAAGATTGCACTATGAAAACCAGGGAAACCATGTTTTACTTCAAGATAAAGTTAATAAAAGGTGCAAAGAAAATGTGAGTTTTCATATTTTTTTTCAAAATTGTAGTGTGCTGTATGTTATTTTGAAAGGGCTATTTAGGTTACATATTTGATATTCTAATTGTCACTTTAAATGTAGGTGATTGTCAATTGAAATTATCTTTTACCAAATGGACAATTTCTTTTTACATATTTTGAAAAAGATATGTTTGGTTCCAGAAACGTTAGATATTATTCAGCTTTTCTTTTTCTCTTCATACCTGTCTTGTGAAAATTACCTAGGGATAGTCCCACAAGAACCTTTCAACTGAGACTTGTGTAATTTTGGCTGTTCTCAAATATTTACTCAGAGGACCAGTGTGGTTTCCAGTTTGGTAACTTTAATAAATGCTAATGGTTACTTTTGAGATCATTAAATTATCAGGAATATAAAAATGGGTTATAATGGAATAATAGTTTTGTATGATTGCATTTTTATTTGTCCTTTTGAAGAAATATGAGTATGCTATTAAGATGTAATATATTGATAGAATAAGATTGGCAAACATTTTTTAAAGCAACAGATAATAAATCTGTGACTCAAGTTTCTGTGGCAACCAAATAGCTTTGCTGTGAAAGCAGCAATAGATGATATGGTGTGGCTGTGTTCCAGTAAAATTTCATTAACAAAACTGATGAATTCCATAGTTTGCTGACCCCTGGTTTGGAACATTGCAAAAATGCCTAGAGACTGCAGCAAAGAACATGGCTTTATGTTTTTTTTTTTTTAGTTAGAGTGAGGTATTTAGAAAATGGGATGGGATCTACCAAAGTGAAGAGTCCCATAGGCCCATCTGGGAAAATAATTGGAGCAGGGTATCAAAACTGATAGAAAAGGCAATTCTTGAAAGTAGTTCAGTTCCAACTCCCCAATCACTAGTGTCCTAGGAGCTTGTAGTTGAAATTTCCAGAATATCAATCCTAAGTCTTACCTACTATTTCAGTCTATTTTTTGTCCTGGTAACCCTCCATTTTGGTAGTGCAAATACAATTGATTAATTTTGTATTCATTACTTGTTTTTTCTTAACATTTCCCTTATGGATAGATGTTCACGTAGCTGATAATTGACTTGTTTAAATTATAATAAAAAACGCAGGAAAGTAATAATGACTTTAAAATAGATCTCTTGATCTGGCTGATGTGTTAGAGCATCTGTCTAGCAAGCAGGAAGCCCTGATAAACCCCAGTACTAACAAAAAAGTCTCTAGAGTATGGTTAACCAAATTGCTATACTCACTTATAATAGTCCATATTCTCTTATTTGATTGATATCTGTCACATTTGTTTTTAATAAAATTATCTTTTACAGATCCTGAGAAGTGCTTCTCTTCTTGAGTGGAGATCACAACATACAAAAGTTTCTCAGAAATATGAACCAGGATCAGGATTTAGTTTTGGTATACATTATGTTCTGTCTTTTGATTTTAAAATGTATTTGTTTGTATTATGTTTGTAAACTTGTTTTTGGTCATTCTGTAGAACCAGTCATTCCACCATCTACAAGTAACTCATAGTCACACTTATTCTTTCTAAGCTGATCATCTCCTTCAGTAGGCTACCCTGTACATTTGATTTGTTAGAAGACTGTGCATTCATACACTATATATGTATATATTTATTATATAACAGCATTATAACATTGTGTATCTATGCCTTCCTATTTTCCTAAGTAGCCCAAAATAAATAACAGATTTGCTGATAGTCTTCAATTTACAAATTTGAATGTAACAAATACTTATTAGATAGACAGTGCTAGGTGTCTGGTAATATTCTAAAGCCTGTTTTGGTGCTGCAAAAACTGAACTGCAGTTTTGGTGCTGTTATTTGAAGTTCTTAGACCTGTGACCAGAGTAGTCATGTGTTGAAGGGAAAAGGAATAAGGTTTTTCTTCCCTAGTTTTCACTTTATAAAGGATAGGATGCCCTATCTTTGGCATCCTTTGTCACCTAAAACTGCTTCAATTTTTTTAACCTTTCCTCTAAATTAAAAACATTTTCTCAGTTCACTTCTCTCAGAAAATAGTTATAAGGCAGCTGAGATAATTAATATATACCCAGGTGCAATTGACAACATAAAAGGTCTGGGGCTATTGTTATTGTTTCTGTTCAAGGTATTTTTCCCTTATTAAGATTTTTTGCCTAAATTAAGTGGAAGGTTTTCATGCAGTGTGAGGATAGCAGTTTGAGTCAGCAGGTCTTCAGAGGTATTAGTATTGATTTGGCTGACTGTTACCTAGTTTCAGCTTGCTACGTGCAAATTCATACTCAGTAGTAAGAAATTAGCAGGAAAAGTCTGTGACAGTTTGCTGAGTGACAGGATGAAACAGATGTAAGTATTTGGGAGTTGGTTTATGAAGCTCAAGTAAAGGAATACAGATAATACCTATATATGACCAGTTGTTCTGGTTCTTTATCAACAAAATGGGAAGAATGTCTATAACAGAATTTCTTTGAAGATTAGATTAGATTATATCCTATACATTAAGTTCCTAGCATATAGTGACCTGATAAAAGTAGTTTCTCAACTAATAATCCATGATAGAACCCTGTCTTTCCTACCCTTAACACGCCCACAATCTTGATAAGACTGGCTCTAACTTTTGAGGTAAAGTTGTGATGTAGAAAACACTACACTGAAATGCTATACTTCTGCTCATTCATGGTAAGGCTAGGGGGCTATCATTTCCTCTCTCTTTGCGCTTTAGTTTCCTTATCCAAAAAAAGAGAGATTTGATCTTACACTGTTCAATTCAGCACCAAAATCCTACTGTGTTTTACATTATCTTGTCCCCATACAAATGATTAGTATACTCATAAACATCCTTGTTCATTCTTCTGTGCTTTTGCCTAAAATATTCTATATATTTCTTTGAAATCATAACTATCTTTTAGTGCTGGGGGAGGGGGACGTTGCTTTTAAGTGGTAGAGTGCTTGTCTAGCAAGCGCGAGGACCTGAGTTCAAATCCTAGTATGCCCAAAACAAAACAAAATAAAACTTACCTATGTTTTGACATTGGATGCAACCACATAAAACATTAGATAATAAAATGCAACTAGCAATCTGCTCTTACCCTTTCCTTATTCCAGGCACCATTTTCATTTCATTAATTTGACAATAACAGCTCCTTAATATTATGTAAATGCATTGTTTGGAGATTATTTGTTAGCAATACAGCAGTATGTTGTTTACTGTCTTTTGAGAAAATTTCCCATCTCTTTTACCAGTTTCTTTGTTAAATTTGTCTGAGTTTAAAGGAGGAATGAAGTTGAAATTATGGCATTGATATTCATATATAATTCTCTGAAACAAGTTGATGGGGTTATGGTCACCTACTGTGTCTCATTTTCCTTAAACTGATTTTTGGGATCAGGAACATGCCTTATGTATTAGTTTTGCTTGAGTGTTAGTGAATACTGGTTATATCTGCTTAGGAACTAAAAATAAATTTTAAAATTCATGTTTGTTACATCATCACTTAGAAAAGAAAAACTTACTTAAGCTCTACCAGTTTGTGTTTATTACTTGTTTGTAAAAATCAGAAATCTTACCTATTTCCTTCAGCATTTGTATTGACAGATTTATTTATGTACAAAAAAATTTTGACTAGTCAGAAAATTTACCGTAGTCTTTTGCTTTCTGATTTATTAAAGGTTACCTTAGCCATTATAAATATAAATTTCCACATACCAACTACCTTAGGCTTTTTCCCTCTACTTACTGTCCTATTTTAATGTTTTCTAAATAATTTTCCCTTAGAGTTCACTGAACAGCAGAAAGAATTTCAAGCTACTGCTCGAAAATTTGCCAGAGAAGAAATACTTCCAGTTGCTTCACAATATGACAAAACTGGTGAAGTAGGTATACACATTTTAAGAAGAGAAAGTTTGTACATTTTTATAAGATCATATAATCAGACTATCTAGATGGTAATTATATATATGTTTTTTCTTTCTTTCATTTTCTTTTTCTTTTAGTATCCTTTCCCAATAATTAAAAGAGCCTGGGAACTTGGTTTAATCAATACACATATTCCAGAGAGTTGTGGTAAGCTTTCTTTACATTTTTAATCCTAGAATGGATCTGAATCAGAAAACTTGTGAAACTCATTCTTTTAAATATTTGTTGACATTAAATGACTTTCTACCTTTGTTTTCCTCTTTAGACTCTGGTACTTGCCTGCTTTAAAAAAACAAAAAAACAAAAAAACAAAACCATGTACTCAACATGTAGGGGCATTTTTTCCCATTTCTAACTGGCTCCAATCAATATTTAAGATAGTTCACTTTTATTTATTTTTTTTGAGATGTACTACATGTTATAATGGACTTGTAAAACATTTTGATACCATAGGAGGTCTCGGACTTAAAACTTTTGATTCTTGTTTAATTACTGAAGAACTGGCTTATGGATGTACCGGGGTTCAGACTGCTATTGAAGGAAATTCTTTGGGGGTAAGTTACTTAGAAAATTAACTGCCTAACTTAGCTGTTAATCAGACAGCTAAATTAGGTTAATATATAAAACACGGTTTGTTTGTTTTTTAAATAAAGAAACAAGATTTAGCAGTGAATTCCGGGGTCAAGATTCCAAGGCTTGATCACTGCGGTCCTGTTGTCTCCAGTTCTCAAAGTCCTAGCTGTCCTTCAGAGAAACTGTATATTTCTGCCACAATTTTCCAGTGATTCTTAGCTAGGAGCAGGGACTTAAGCCAGCATTCTGGCACATTATGGAACTTCTTGGGTTGGAGTGCTATACTATTTACAATGCTGAAATTTAATAAGCAGTTCTCAGGAGGCCTACTCATATAAAACAGCTCATGGATCCAAAATATAATCCTTTATTTGGGCATCTTAACTAGAGTAGATTTTTATATATTACCAACAAGTCCTACATGTTACTTAATTTTATGGAAATACTTAGATTAGGTGATGTATTTCCTCATTTTAACTTTTTAACTTAAAGGCAGAGTGTTAGTACTTTGAACTTACCCCATGGGGGGGTAGGGAATAGTTCTTTTGTTTTGAATTATAGTCTCTCTGATATACATATTTAATAAAAAAAAAAAAGATCTTGCTTTTAAATGTTGGTTTTCTTTGACAGCAAATGCCTGTTATTATTGCTGGAAATGATCAACAACAAAAGAAATATCTGGGGAGAATGACTGAAGAGCCATTGATGTGTGTACGTATAGCTGCTGCTTTATTTCACATTTCACATTTAAGAAGGGCTAAAGAAGTGCAGTTTCTGCTTTTCAATCTTTATGTATATGCTGAGCTATATCACATTAAGACAAAAGTTAGCAACATATTTAGGCACAGTAGTGTTCTAGGATGTCAAGAAAGTGTCATAATGATCCCTATGGCTTACTTTCAGGAGAGTGATATCTACTTGATGGAGGAATGTCTACTTAATACCTGCAGTTCAAGAACTGAGTGACTCTTCTAAGAAAGATTGAATGTAGAGTAGTAAGTGTTTGAACCCAGTAGTCTTTTGAATTAGTAAGAAATTAATGAAAACAAGAGACTGAAGAGATAATAGCTTACTTGTTGAATAGCTAGCTGCCTCAGGGAGCATATTTATAGTTTTGAGAGCAATTTAACAAATTTTAAATTGTATCTTTTAAAAAAGATATTAATAGGTATTTACTGAGGTTCTGTTCTGAAACTATTAAGGATTTTTATTTGATTATTGAGCAAATTTCAATGTGGGTATGATTATGATACTGAAATATAGCAGATTATTACTAACTTTAAACTAATCATGAGAATTTGTCTAAAAGAGTAGAAGTAATATTTAAAAATAATTTTTTAATTTATTTAACATAACTAAATATCAGGAAAAGTGCTTAATAAAGACATTAATGCATATTTCATAGGTAATTGGTAATTATTTTTTCAACAAGTGAGAGTTAGGTTAAACATTCCCAATATTGTTTAAGAACTTTGTAAAGCTTTTGGGTAATTCCATAGTATATAGAGTGACAGAAATGGAGATGCTTAATAAAACCTAACAATGCATTGACAAGAATATTTGTGATTATATTAGATACAATTAGGTATTTCTGAAATTTTTGCGAGTCTTTAAATGGGATTAATATTTTAAACATTTCTTTGGCAGTTTTGTCTGTTACCAATTCCTCCAATTATATGTAAAAGTACATTTACTATAGCTTATAAGTTATCATAATTTCTGGATTGATCAGTGTACTTTTTCCCTTTCTAGTACATGATAACAATAGTAAAAAAATAAAGCTAATGGTGAAAATGGAATTATCAATAGGTGTCTGAATTATAAGCTTTGATTAATTTATACTGAGATTCAGTTATTTAAATCTCAGTAAATATTTTATAACTTTTTTATTAGAAAATATTCAGTATAGGATTGAAGAGTTGGCTTAAATGATAGAGTGCCTGCCTAGCAAGCATAAGGCCCGAAGTTTCAACTCCCCCCCAAAAAAAAGACAAAAACAACCAACCAAAAGAAAAAAAAATTTAGCATAGAAAATTTAGGAATGTATAAAGAAGAGCAAAAACATCGGTAATCCTTCAGATATGAAGTTAACTGGGACTACTGTTTTATATTCCCTACCAGATTTTTAAATACATAAGTGTTTTAACAGTTAAGCTCATATACATGCAGTTTTGTATCCTTATTTATTTAATTGGAGCATTTTCTTATGCTTTACTTCTTTTTAAATGTTATGAAATTTATTATTGTATAATGTGCTATTCTAATGCATATACTAGAAATTCACTATTCTATTTAAACTTAGCTTTTTGCTTTTAAAAATAATGTCCTGAGCAGGATGCCAGTGGCTCATCTCTGTAATCCTAGCTACTTGAGAGGCAGAGATCCAGAGAATCCAGGCTAGCCCAAGGCAAAAAATTCCTGAGACTTCTTCTCAACCAATAGCTGGGCATGGTGATATGCCTGTCATCCCAGCTACTGTGGAAATATACATAGAAGGATCCTGGGCCTGGGTGAGCAAAAAGCAAGACCATATCTCAAAAATAACCAAAGCAAAAAGGGCTGAAGGCATGCCTCAAGTGGTAGAGCACCAGTATAGCAAGTGTGAAGCCCTCAGTTCAAACCCCCATATCACCAAAAAAAAAAAAAACCACAAGTAATAATAATGTCATGGTAAACACTGACACATAAAAAAATGAATGCAGGTTTTTTAATTTTAACTTTACAGGTACAGATATATTTGTTATTTTGTAGTCATTACACTTACATGATCATGTGATCAGATACACTCCAGCTGAAGAAGTGTACAGAGATAAATAATGGCAACAGTGTAATTTTTAGATAGTATTTACTGCAAACATTTCTTCAAGTCAAAATTAATACATTTGTATTATGTATGATAGTGGAGTTAAAGATTAGATAGATAGATAAGAGATAGATAAGATTGGATAAATCTTTTAAGTAGCATACACCTAAAATAAATGTAGTGTTAGACAATTAGGCCAAGTGTAGGCTGACATACTTGCCATGGGGATTCAGTAAAACTCATTTGTGTTGACATAGTCTTAGAATCTAGAAGTCTGTGTAAAACATCCTAATGATAAAGAAACTCTGGTCATGAAACCATGCATTTCCCAAGGAGCTAAGAAATAGCTGTAGTGTGACTGAAGTGATCTTGTATAGTCATTTAATCTCAGTGTCTCTACTAAAATGGAGAGTATAACAGCTGAAAGGGTTACAGTAAAGATAAAAGAAGATAGTTATGTTTTTATTGGAATATCTTCCCTGAGTACCTGCTTTGCAAAAAGATCTTAGAGAAATATCTTTCCTACTTAATGATCAAGGGAAACTGTTTCTCTGACAACTGTGAGTCATCCTGTTTGTAGACTTCACTTAGGGAAAGGTCACACTTATAGCTAACGCTGTTGTTTGTTTTGGTAAGTGGGAAGTCTGTAGACAGTTTTACAGTTGACAGTTAGCATCTGTTTGAACCTCAGAGCATGTGCTGTTGTGTAGTGTTTTTCTTCCTGCTTTTACTCTATTTTCTCTTCTCTTTTAAACACGTCAACAGCGTTAATCCCCTTTAGAGTGTAAGAAGCCTACTCTCCAATTAAAACAAATTAAACTGAATAAATGCAAAAATTGCTTTGAAAGGTGATGGTATTATTGCTAATAAAGAAAAGTACAATGCTGTACTTATTCAAATATTGAAGTACCGTGATAGGTGGACTGAGAATAAAAGAGAGAATAAGACTGGGCCCCTGCTCACAAGAAATTAAGAATCTGGTAGACTTTTATAGCCTTACCCAGAATCTGTCAATTATTATACAGAAAATCATGTGTAATAATAAATAATTATACATACTGCAGTATTATTGATTTGATTTCCTTGGTTTTCTAATTTGCATGGCAACAGTTAGGTGTTGGAAGTCAAACTAGTTTGTGCCAAGGTGCAGATTTTATGGACATTTATTATTTTATTAAGTGCTCAGTATTAGGTACTTCTGATACAAATGGAATAAATACTATTCCTGCTTTCAAGAAATTCTTGATATTGTTGGACAAGGTGATTCATGCCTATAATCCTAGCATGCAGGAGGATGAGAAAGGAGGATTGTGAGTTTGAGGCCAGCCTGGGCTACATAGCTAAACCCTGTCTCAAAAAACAACCAATTGACCAACCAAACTCTGATACAGTATAAAAGAAACACATGAACAACTTAATAACCTGTTTAATATTATAAAATATTGAATATTAGTGGTAAAGAAGGGAATAAGTTGCAATGAAAAAAGGGGATTCTGCTAACAATGGGCTAGAAAAATTAAACTACTAAAACATGATCAAATAAGAACAACTCTGAAAAACCAACAGTGACAAGCCTTATTTATTTTTTTAGTGGTATTGGGGATGAATTCAGGGCCTCATTCTTACTAGGCAGATGCTCTACCACTTGAGCCACTATGCCAACTCTTTTTGCATGCTTATTTTATGTCCTGGTTGGCTTGGACTTCCATCCTCCTATTTGTGCTTCCCTGCACAATGACAGGTGCACACCACTGGATAGAGCTATTGGTTGAGATGGGGGTCTTATGAACGTTTTGCCTAGCAACCTGTTATCCTGGGGATCACAGGCTCCCAAGTAGCTGGGTTTACATGTGTAAGCAACTACAACTGGCAACAAGCCATTTTTATTAGGAAAAAACCCAGGTTTGTACACTTTATAAGTTCTTTTAAAAATATTTGCATTAATGTAAAACAGAGAAATGTCTAATTGCATGTTTATGAAAAGAAATTCCTAAAGATGGTAAAAACAAAATTTGGGAGTTAGGGGTGTGGCTTAAGTGGTGAAGCACTTGCTTAGTAAGCATGATGCCCTGAGTTCAAAGTGCCAAAAACAAAACAAAACAAAAAACTTTTTGATACTTAAAAAGACTCTCATCTTTTCCAAATAGCTCATTTGTATAAAACTTTATTTTGTTATGATACAAATACATCATTGAGTCTCCAGGTTGGAGAGTAATCTAGTTTAGTTAGCTCACATAACAACTGAATATCCTCTGTAACATCCCTGACAAAAGGCTATCTAGGGCCAGGCATGGTGGTGTATACCTGTAATCCCAGCTACACAGGAGGTTCAGGTAGTAGGATCATGGTTCCAGGGCAGCCCAGGCAAAAAAGTTAGTTTGACCCTATCTCAAAAAATAAGTTGGGGCACTGGGCACAGTGGATCATACCTGTAGTCCCAGCTGCTCAGGATGTGGATATGGGAAGGTAGTTTGAAGGCCAGCCTGGGCAAAAAGTTAGTAGGACCCCATCTCAACAAATAAGCCAGGGATGGTGGCTCCCAAATTCTCGCTATTTGGGAGCTGTAGGTAGAATCACAGTTGAAGGTCCACTGCAGACAGAAACACAAGAGCGTATCCAAAACATAAAGGGAAAAAAAGGGTGTCAGGGCATGGCTCAAGTGGTAGAGTACCTGCCTACTAGTGTGAGGCCCTGAGTTCAAATCCTAGTACTGCCAAAAAAAAAAAAAAGCCTTCTAGTCATGTTTCCATACTGTAGGTGCCTTGGAGTCAAGACCTTCTGAGGTAGCTCTATTTGAGGCCATCACTGACCATGAGAAAGCTCTTGTAGACTACATGGCAGCAAGGGATAGTCTTTGTCATTTCTTTTTATAACTTTATTGTCACATGCTACAATGGGTGTTCAATAAATGTTTGAATGACTTAATGTAGTTTATCCATTCAGATGATCTCCCTTGGCTACCGTCCTTCAGATATTTGAATATAGTTTTTATTAAAATATCACCCAAAGTGGGTTGTTGCTGTTATTATTACCTCTTATACCCTTATTTCAAACTTCTGTAATAAGCTAAAATGAAAATCCAAATGTGTCACTCCTACATTCACAAAAACGTTCTATGATTCCATTAAGCAGTGGTGCTTAATGTATTTTTTAATTTGTGAATCCATGTTCAGATCTAACTTCCTCAGGAAGATGCAGATGCCATTTACTTTTGTACGCTAGGGTGTTCTTCATTCCCCCGCAGCCCTACTACATGATTTAGATCCTGTGGCACAATAGTTAACAGTCAGTAAACTTTTGTTGAATGCATAAAAGTATACTCTCCTTAGCTTGGCATGTTCCTTAGCCTCCATGACCTCTCCTCTGTCTGCCTCTTCATACCTTTCAGTTTTCCTCTCTATTTCAGTAATGAGTTACTAGTTTTTTCTTCCAACAACTGCTGTTTCATTCTTCTGTGCCTTTAATCTGCTTGTCCACCCATCATCCTCCAAACTCCATCTAGGCTAAATAATCATTTTCAATCTCCTGCATACCCTTTTTACTCTGAATTAAAATGAAGTGTTAAGATTTTTTCTTCTTTGGACTTTAAGGCAATGAACCTGTGTCTTTAGTTGGTATACCCACTGTACCTTCCACTCAGCAAACCTGAATTACCTTCCTGATGCTTGCCTCCCATCACCCGCTTTATCCATTACTGCTTGCAGCTTCTTGCACCTCTGCTTAGGAACTTTAAGAGGCTCCTTTGTTTCTACTAGATAAAAATCTCAAATTCTTAGTGTGATGTTGTCATCACTTGGTGTGACCTTAATGTGATTTTGTCATGTGTTTCCTTCCTTTTTCCATACTCATGTCCTACTGTGTACATGCACAAAAATCATGTTATCAAACTCTGGCACTTTCAGCATTACACACTGTGGGTAACCTTCTTTTTTATCTTGGTATCATTGTACATGCCATTACTTCTGTCTAGAATACACACTCCTTCTCTTTTTTCAATCTCCCAAAGAATACCTTTTCCATTTGAGGCTTAATTTAAGCTTCTTTTGTCTCTGGAAAGCTACTTTCTCAAATCCTGGTACATAACTTACATTCTTAGACATGTAATTACAATACAGTTATTTATCTCTACTGTTATATTGTAAAAATCTCTAGGACAGGAAATCTTTCATCTCTGGGTTCTCTTACCTCCTACTTTATAGCCTGGTACTTGATACTTGATAAATGTTTGAATAAATAAATCGATGTTGAATTTATTTGAAGGTACTAACTTTTTTTGATACATACTATGGGTGTCCTATGCCTAATTTTAATTTATGTCTTGAATGTTTTTACATTTGAGCCATTTGTTTGATTTTTCTAATACTTGCTTCAAAAATAAAATAGAGGTAGAGTGTAGGTCAGTAGTAGAGCTCTTGCCTAGCATGTGTGAGACCTTAGGTTCAATCCCTAGCACCACAAAACAAAAACAGTCCTGTCCAAATGTCAAAGTTTAATACTTAACATTTAATTTTTTTCTTGTTTCTATATTCAAGGCTTACTGTGTAACAGAACCTGGAGCAGGCTCTGATGTAGCTGGTATAAAGACCAAAGCAGAAAAGAAAGGAGATGAGTATATTATTAATGGTCAGAAGATGTGGATAACCAATGGAGGAAAGGCTAATTGGTATGTTTTTTGAGACATCTCTGTAAATTCTTAATTACTTTATGTTTGGAATCTTTCCTTCCTTACTTTTCAAGCAATCTCAGTTAAAGTAAGCCATGTTCATGAAACTGGAAAGCCTATGAGTTTATTTTTAAGCCCCTTAGCTATTACTTTCAGATTAACTTTAAGAGGTTTAATATGTAAGATTAAAAGAATTGCTACTCTTAAATCTGATTATGAAAGCTAGTACTCCATCTCCTTGGTTTGTCTTTACTTCCCCATCTCTTGTACCATAACTTCCTTGGAATCTCTAAAGCTCTGAGGAAAAAGGAAAATTTTTGGTGTAGGATGTCTCTGGTTCTCAGAAATAAGTAGAGGCTTTGAGCTTGTTAGGCAGGTGTTTTACCATTTGAGCCATGCCTCCAGTCCAACACAGGCATTCTTAAAACTCAGAGGGTGAAGAATTTGACTTTAATAAAATCCAAAAAGTCCAAATATATAGGTCTAAAAATAATGATATGAAGTTCAATAAAAGATCAAAAAGTCATTTGTAAAATATAAAATACTAATGAAAATTATTATATCTTTTAAAAAAGAAGAGGAAAATTTAATAAATAACTATAAATTCAATGGGAAGCAACAATATGGTGTGTTAGCCCTACAAAGTAATTTGGGCTGGGGATGTAGTTCAATGGTAGAGTACTTGCTAGTCTGAGAAGAAAAAAAAAAAGCTAATGTTAATGTAATGTCATGTTGAAGTAATAGAAGTATAGCATTAAACAACAGATAAAAATGGTGAACATTCTGAACACATGTTAAGGCAAGTTTTGAAGAAAAAAAAAGGAATAACTCCAGAAGCAGTAACTGTTCTGTGTTAGGAGAAACCTACAAAACATGTGAAAACTAAAGGGTTTTGGCTTACTTGACTTTTTTGAAATAATATTACATACTGTATTTTGAAATAATATACATACAAAAAAGAGCAGGCTGTCATGTTTACTTTAGGAAGCCAGTTAAAATTAATAGCAGTTAGAAAAATAAGTTCAAATTAGCTCAAAATGAGGACAAGCTTTGAAACAGTGCTGTGCAAAATGTTTTGTCATGGAAAATAATACATTTACCCCTGTCTCTATGTATATAAATAGACACTTCTTAGGAGAAATTTGGGTATTTGGAATAATGTGCCAAATAGCCTGACTCTCCCATCTGAAAAATTTCTGATTCAATATATTTGTGTCACTTCAGTATTAAAGAATATCTTGGCAGAGCTTGTGGTTAGCATGTACGGAGACTTTTGGTTCAATGCCTGGCAGGAACCCTTCCCCCCAAAAAATCATTCCAGGGAATGAACCTATTAGGAGAGCCTTAGGGTTATTTTAATTGTCAATCCATTTTGAGTACCCTAAATGTGTCTAGTATTGTGGAATGCTATATCATTGTCATTTGGTATCCTAATGTCAGCAAGTAATAAAATGTAAAAAAAAAAAAAGCCATTGAAATTTAACAAGCTGAAATGTAACAATGCACTTAGAAAGAAATATTAATAATGTTAAGAAATGACCACTCTTCACAGTTAAATTAGGTAACTTATGAAATTAGAAAACAATTTTTATTTTTTCTTATAATTAAATGAAACTATAGAGTCAATGACAATTTATTGATTTTAATCATAGAAAATAAATTTGTTAAGGAGGAATATTCCTTTTTTTTAACTTGGTCGTGCTGGGATTGAACCTAGGGCCCTTTGCAATCTAAACAGCACTCTACTTCTAAGCTATTACCCCCAGCCTTTTTTTAAAAGTTTGAAAAGAATTCTCCAGAATTTTTGGAACATGGGTTTGTATAGTTTGTATTTTTTTCTTCATGTTTTATTTCAAAGTCTTTCTGAGAAAAATGCTTCTGAAGGGAAAACTCAGCAAATATTCATAATTTAGCTATAATAAGTACATATTCACTGGCTTTGCTACATAAAGGCACAGTAGTCACAATGGAGGGGTCTGAGTTTCATATTATTCCTCTTCACTGGTAGCGTTGTTTAGCTTCATTTTCCAGATAGCTTGTCCCTAAAAAATAAAATTGGTTGGGCCAGGCACTGGTGGCTCATGCCTATGATCCTAGCTGCTCAGGAGAAGAAATCAGGAAGATGACAGTTCAAAGCTAGCCTGGGCAAATAGTTGAAGAGACCCTATCTTGAAAATATGCAATACAAAAAAAAGGGGCAGGGTGGATGGCTGGTGGATGGCTTAAGTGGTACAACACCTGCCTGGCAAGTATGAGGCCCTGATTTCAAGCCCCAGTACCACAATAAACAAATACATAATTGATTGGAATGATAGTTCCAGCCCACGCATACTTTCTTTGCATATTGCACTGTCCCTTTAGTTTTTCAATTTTCATGGGACTGGGGTTTGAACTTAGGGCTTTGCACTTGCAAAGCTGGTGCTCTACCACTTGACTCATGCCTCCAGTCCATTTTGCTCTGGTTATTTTGGAGATGGGGTCCTGCAAACTATTTGGTCAGGCTGGCCTAAAACTGAGATCCTCCTAATCTCAACCTCCTAAATTTACAGGCTAGGATTACAGGTGTGAGCCACCTGCACCCAGCCTGCATTGTCTTTACATGAGGAATTTTTACTTATAACTCATACTACCAAAAGGTTAAAATAGCACATTAGTTAAGTAGATATGGGTTGAAACACTAACTTGAGCACATAATAGATTTATGACTCTCGAAGGTTTCGAAACCTGTTTGATTTCTCATTTCTTATCTGAAAGATGAGAGTAATAATTATTGGGATTCGTGGGAGAATTAGCTAAGCTAGTGATCACCGCGTGCTATTCATTAATATCATTATCACCATCATCATATGTGTACATATATTAGGTATTTTTTGCTGGCGCGTTCTGATCCAGATCCTAAAACTCCTGCTAATAAAGCCTTTACTGGATTTATTGTGGAAGCAGATACCCCAGGAGTGCACATTGGAAAAAAGGTAAAGTGTATAAGGCCTCAAATATTATTTTAACTATAAATATCAAAACTAGTATTTCAGTTTCCTTTAATGAAAATATTTTGTTAGACTGGAATAAAAATAAAACTGTGTTTTGATGACATCAGGTAAAATAGTTTATATGTCGCTGAATATTTTAAGTTGAAGTTATTCATTTGAAATGTTTTGAAAGATTAACCTGCATAGAATGGTAATAGCAGCTGTGAGGTTTATCAAAATAAAATCAAACTGTTCTTTATATTCCCTGCCCAGTAGTAGAGTATTAGATAGCTCAAAGGGCTTTGCCACTCTTTTTTTCTTATTGGATCCTCACAGCAACTTTTCAATCAGATTAGTGGCATTGTGCCCATTTCACAGGTTAAAACAATGTGACCTAAATGGATTACCCAAGATCATACAACATTACAAAAACCATCTGTGCCTTAGAAAAATATAAGAATGGCAAAGAGCCTTGAATGTGGAAATGCAAGAAAATTTTATTTAAGTAAGAAAAGGTAATATATTTTAGAAAGGTTGTAATCTGAATATGTGAAGGTAATTTAGCTCAAACTAGACTAGGAAGAGTTTAAAACTTGACTTATCAAAAGAAAGAAATGAAGTCATTATAGTAGTCCTAGTGGGAACTAACAAAGATATAACTGCAAAATTTTTTTTTGTTTTGTAAATTTACCTGTTTTACTGTCAAAGCGTAAGTAAAAAATTTTTAAGTTTTTAATTGGCACATACTAAATTGTACATAGCAAGGGGTTTCATTATGACAAATATACCTTAATGACTAAATAATGTGCGCCTAAGGCAAAGGAGGAATTGTGGAAGTTAATTGTGAGTTACTGAAGGTTACATGAACATATTTTCTTCCTCCTGGCTGAATAAAGATACAGATTACCTGCTTCAAAAGTAGATTAGGTCTGCACAGACTGAACTGGAAAAGCTAATTTGAGTTAATCAAAGTAAAACAAATTTCTAAACCAGTCTTGTGTATTTGTGGAATCTTGTTTTCTTAAAAGCCATCAGTCATTTCTATTGTATCCAAACATTTTTAAAATAGAAGTGTGTTGTTGGAGTATGTAAGAGGGGTAACTTCTCTTTTAGGTCATGGAATTTTAAAGGTAGAAGATACCCTACATTTTATTTCCTTTAGTCTATTCACTGAATATTAAAACTGAGATCCAAGTAAGTGATCTAGTTAAGGTCAAAAACTCAGGTAGAATTAAGATCTGTAAATTGGTCTCTAGGAATTTCCCAGTACAGTTTCTCATGTTGTATTTTGCTATATTTTTAAGAGACAATATTAAAGGCAGATTGTACTTTAGAAATAACTCTAATGATACTGTTTATATAACAAAATGTAGGTACTCAGAATAGTTGTGCTTCTATCCAAGAAATTGATTTTTATTTGTGCAACAGGTCATGTTCCTTCTTAGGGATGGTTCCTAGAAAACTCCGGGCCAACAGTATGGCCCATATCTAGAAAGTGTAAAGGACCTGGTGGCTTGTACTTTTTTTTTAAGTGGTAAACCCACTCCTGATTTTGTCTTGATGTTTCTAATCTCATTGTGTTTTTACCCAATTTTGTTTTTTTTTTGGTGACACTGAGGTTTGAACTCAGGACCTCACGCTTGCTAGTTGCTAGGCAGGCGCTCTTACTGCTTGAGGCACTCTGCCAACCTCCTTTTATTTTTGTGATGGGTTTTTTCAAGATAGGATCTCATAAACTATTTCCCCGGGGCCAGCTTTGAACCACGATCCTCCTGATATCTGCCTCCTGAGTAGTAGGATTACAGGCATGAGCCACTGGTACCCAGCTTTTTTACCCAAGTTTCTTACTCTAAAAATCTCTATTCAAAATATATTTATTATTGAATGCATATTATGTACTAGCCACCATCCTAGATTTTGAGAATAGTGTATTGATCAAAACAAACAAAAAAATCCCACCCTAGAGCTTACTTTCTAGAGAGAGAAACAGGTAATTATCTTGTATGTATTTAAGCCTCCTTAAATCTTTTTTAAATAAATGGGCATTTAACAATTTGTGAAATTCATGTTTTCAAAAGCATTTTTAAAAAATTTTTTTTGGTAGCATTGAGGTTTGCACTCAGGGTCTTATGCTTACTAGGCAGATGCTGTTACAGCTTGAGCCACTTGTTGCCAGCAGCATTTTGATTTTAAATATGGGGTTTAAGGTGAGTCTGAGAAACAAGTTAAAGTGTCTTCATAAATCATGTATTCTCCTATCAGAGTGGTAGTCTAAGGAACTAGAGTTTATTAATTTATGAAGACAAAATAAAGGGGATATTGGCATCTTTCTGGGTTAAACTATATATATTGTCACCATTTCTTCAAGTTTGGAAGCCTATTTTTAATATTAAAGTCTCTAAATTAAAGAATTAGTTTGTAACTGTTTCTTTTGTCCCTGTTTCTCTTTCTGCTTATTAAAAAGATTAATTTTTTTTCCTTAAGGAGAAGAATCACAATGTCTGTAACTTCCTTTCAAGTGGTTCTGGATAATGTAGAGAGAGGGAAATAATTTAAATGTGTCAAAGTGTGTCAACAGTTGATAAATTTTGGTAAAGGGTACAAGCACCACAAACTTAGTACCCTAGGTATTTATCCAAAAGAAATGAAAACAAAGACCTATACCCAAATGTTAATGGCAGCTTTATTGATTGCTAAAAACTGACAGGAAAATGGCCATCAAGTGATGAATAATAGATACCTGGTTCATCCATATAATCGACTACTACTCAGCCATAATAGCAATGAATTATTGATCATGCAGAAATATGAATGATTCTCAAAAGCACTACACTGAGTGAAAAGTCAGAGAAGACCTTATTATTCTACTTATAGGACATTTTGGAAAGGGAAAAACTATATGGAGAGAAATCAGATAAGTGGTTTTCAAAGGATAGAGGTAGAGTAAGGGACTTCACTACAAAGACAGAACAAGTTAACTAGGGTGCTGAAATATTCTGGATTGTGATGGTGGTTACACATATACTTTTGTCAAATGTTATGATGGTATGCAGTAGTCCCTCTTTACCCACTGTTTAGCTATCCATAGTTTCAGTTAATGTGAGCTACCATGGCCTGAAAATAGTAAATGGAAAATTACAGAAATTAACAATTCCTAAGTTTTCAAAAACTTTTTATAATATTTTTATTTTATTACTATTAGCTTCTTACTGTGACTAATTTATAAGTTAAACTCTATCATAGGTATGTATAGGAAAAAATGTATTTAAAGGACAGTACTACCCATGGTTTCAGGTATCCACTGAGAATCTTGGAACATATTCCCCTCATTTGGGGGAGGAGGCTTTACAAAAAAGGTGGGGGAATTTTTCTATATGGGTTTATCTCAATAAGCCTAATTTTAAGATAGAATCGGAGGAAAATAACACATCTAATGTTTACCCAATAGATTACTTTGCTAGCAGTTAAAGTTCCAAATCAAGTTATGCTTGCTAAATGATTTTCCTGACACTCATGATAAAAATTATAGCTTTCAAACGTATACAAAGTATAGTCAATTTGTAGACCTTACACTAGTTTTGGTTTCAAAATTGGTGAAATACTTTTTTTTGCACCATTGGGGCTTAAATTCAGGGCCTTCACCTTGAGCCACTCCACCAGCTCTATTTTTGAAGGGCTTTTTGAGATAGGGTCTCGCAAACTATTTGTCCAACCTGGTCTGGAACCATGATTGTCCTGATCTCTGCCTCCTGAGTAGCTAGGATTACAGATGTGAGCCACCAGCACCTGGTGAAATACTATTTTTGACTAGGATTTGGCAAACATTTTTGGACCTATCCAGATTGTTAGGCTTTGATAGGTCAGGTGGTCTGTCGCAACTACTCAGTTCTGCCATTGTAGCAAGAAAGTAGCCATAGAAGATATTAAACAGATAGTGTGTCCATATTTCAATGAAGTTTTACTTACAAACCAGGCATTACAGCCCATCCTTCTTGTTCCCTGCTTTAAATAATTACAGAAAAGCATAAAACAGTGGTTAATGTTAAAATCAATAGGACTCAAAAAAGTGTTTCTTAAAATGTGACAATTTTCTTGTTAGGAATTAAACATGGGCCAGCGATGTTCAGATACAAGAGGAATTGTCTTTGAAGATGTGAAAGTGCCTAAAGAAAATGTTTTACTTGGTGAAGGAGCTGGTTTCAAAATTGCAATGGGAGCTTTTGATAAAACCAGACCTCTAGTAAGTTGATAATCTTTGTAGGATCTTTTACTACCTTGAATGAGTAGTTTTATATCGACTTTGTATGCTTGGGTATGTTTTTCCTTTTTAATATCTGCTTCTTTTAGTAAGGGTGGAGAACAAGTAACTTTACTATTTACAATTCAAGTTTCTCCTCCTCGTTTTAGAAATTATTTTAGCAAATGCAGAATTAAGGAAGTTTCTGCTAGATTTCCAGACAGGCAGTTCACACTTAATTTGATCATTCCTGTTCTGTACTCATGTCCCCACAACTTTGTTTTTGGCAGTATTGGAGTTTGAACTCAGGCCTCATGATTGCTAGGCAGGTGCTCTACCAGTTTTGCTGTTCCCCCAGCCACTGTACTCATTTCTTATTCCTTTCCTCATTAAGAATATTTCTCTATAGGAAAGTTGCCCTTGTTAAACAGAGGAATGTTTTTTCTCTAAACTGTGATCCTGTGCGTATCAAATGCTACAATTACACCCCCCCCCCTTTTTTTTGAGGTGCTGGATATCAGAGTCAGGGCCTTTCACAGGCTAAGCATGCTCTCTACCACTGAGCTATATCCCTAGCACCTGCCTTTAATTCGTAAGTAATATTAAAACTTAAGTGTTCACCTCTCCCTCTCCAACCCCCATTCTTCTATTAAATTAATTTCTCTTTATATAATCCTTAATTTAGAATCTAAGGCAGATAGCTATATACTATGTTCAACATGTTATAAAGACAACATGAACCTTTGTTTTATAAAATGTTAACATACTAGGTAGCAGCTGGTGCTGTGGGATTAGCACAGAGAGCTTTGGATGAAGCTACCAAGTATGCCCTGGAAAGGAAAACTTTTGGAAAGCTGCTTGTTGAGGTAATTTTAATATGGTATTTGCTTTGTTGAATGTTGACACTCATTTTCATCTAATATTAGGAAATTATTTTTAAAATTGCACAAAATAATCTATTTCTACTTTGGTAGCGAGAAAATACCATGGTTATTTCAGGGTATTTTTCAAGAATAGATTTTCTTGAGCCTATGAGATTAATGATTAGTCAGTCTGTGAATTATATTAAGATAAGAGCTAATATTGGGTGCTTGTTGTGTACCTGCCACTGCACAGTGTATTTAAATATATTTTCTTATTCTCTCAGTAATCCCCCCTTTTTTTTGGTTGAACTGGGATTTGAACTCAGGGCTTCACACTTGCAAAGGGGGCACTCTACTGTTTGAGTCACACCTCCAGATCATATTGCTGTGGTTATTTTTGGAAATGGGGTATGGTGAGCCATTTGCCCAGACTGATCCTCCCTTCTCAGCCTCCCAAATAGCTAGGATTACAAGTGTGAGCCACTGGTCTGCAGCCTCAGTAACCCTTTTTGGATGGTGCTATAATATGTTAAAGATCAAGACACAGCCTCAGAGATAATAAATAATTTGTCCCAGCTTGCACAATTTATAAGCCACAGATCCAGGATTCTATTTTAAGCTTTTAATTCACATTACTTTCTGTGTCTTGTTGAGTATTAAATTTAAGAGTCGCATCTTCCATGAATTTCCAGGGAAATTCTTAATTCCTGTCTTTTTAAATAGTCATGTCCTTACTGACTATATTCTCTCTTCTTTAACTCACCATGAGCTGTACAGTGAACCTTGCTTTTACTCTTTGTTCCTGGTGCTGTGGATCAAATACAGGATTTCACACATAAGGCGAGTGCCCTACCACTGAGCTACATACCCAGGTTGAACCTCCTATTTCTGTCCCCATGTCAGTAGTTCTCATGTTATTTGTGGTAAAAGATAAATTTGATTTTTAATTTCCAATCAATTGTGGACCATTACTTTTGTAAAATAAAAACAGTATGTCAACCTAAATTGAGTGACAGAGAGACTGACTCTCCAATGAGTGAGAAATGCAATTTGATGGCAGTTCATGGCCCATCTAGGAACTTGGGGCTGGGGGGGCTCTTAAAGAAAAAAGAAGTCCATGCAAGTTGTTTTGAAACAAAGACCACTGGCTACAGAAGATTGTTATAGAAGTTGTGATAGCTCATTACATTTACTTTGAATTGATGGATATTTTACTCATTCAAAAAATAAAGCTGGATGCTGGTGGGTCTATAATCCCAGCTACTCTGGAGGCAGAGCTCAGGAGGATGGATGGCTTGAGGCCAATTAGGGAAAATAGTTCATGAGACCCTATCTTAAATACCCAGCATATAAAAAAAGTAAATAAAGTCAATCTGGGTTAATAATCCTAGCCCTCAGGAGGCCGAGGCAGTAGGACCTCCTCATGTTTGCTAGGCAGGTGCTTTCCTACTTAGTCACTCTGCCAGCCCTTTTTGCTTTGTTTATTTTTGAGATAGGGTCTTGTTTTATGCCTGGACAGGCCTAGACTGTGATCCTTCTATTTATGTTTACATTGTAGCTGGGATGAGATGGTATCTTGCAGACTTTTTGCCTTGGCTAGCCTCAGACCACGATCTCTTGATTTCCACATTCTGAGTAGCTCAGAGGCATGAGCGTGAGCAACCATGCCAGCCTTTGTTTTACTTTTTGTGACCTTTGAGTCATATCAGTTTACACTTAGTCATAGAATTTGTGTTTTTTATAACGTCTTCAAAATCTGTTTTCATGTTGCTTACTACATAAAGGTTTCTAATCCTCTTAATACTATTGTTTTTGAATGTTTATTATTTTAAAGGGAATGTCTTATTTTATTATAACAATTCGTATTAAAACACTATAAGTGGCTGAGTGTCAGTGGCTCATGCCTGTAATCCTAGCTACTTGGGAAGCTGTAGGACTGAGGTTCAAGGTCAGTCCAGGCAAATAGTTTGAGAGACCATCTCCAAAATGACCACAGCAAAAAATGGACTGGAGGTGTGGCTCAAGTGGAGAATGCTTGCTTTATAAGTGCAAAGCTCTGAGTTCAAATCCCAGTCTCACCAAAAAACAAATATGTTAAATTAATAAAACTCATCATAATCCTATGATTCAGAGATAATTACAGCAAGTATTTTACTACTTTTCTTGAGCATATTTTTCCAAAGTTGTAACCATACAGTATACTTGAAAATTTCATATAAAATATATGATAAACATGTATTTACGTCTTGACTATATGGCACATGAAGCATCTCTTCTTGCAAATATTTGCTTTATGTCTTTTCCTTGGATAAGGATAAAGAACTTGAACTTCTAGAGGATAAAAAGCATTGTATCTGTTATCTGACACATTGCTGCTATTTTTGTCTGTAGCAATTTTCTTTAGAAAGTTCTAGCACTTAAAATTTTTGCAGAATTTGTGCACCAAATACATAACCTCATCTAATCATGAAAAAACTTTAGATAAACCCAAACCCAAACTGAGAAATGTTCTATCAATACAATAATTCAATATTCTTCTGAAGGGAAAAGTCATGAAAGACTGAGAAATTACAACAGTCTGGGAGAGTCTATGAAGCAGTAAACTCAAACCAGACATGGTGGTAAATGCCTGTAATTCCAGCACTGGAGAGGTTCATGCAAGAAGATTGAGAGGTCAAGGCTGGGAGACCCGATCTCAAAAATAGGACCAGAGGAATACCCTAAATTCATCATGTGATCCTGAAACAGATATATGATATCAGTGGAAGACTTGGCCAACTTTAAGTCAGGTCTGCAGTTTAGTTGGTAATAAGTACCAATGCAAATGTCCTGTCTTGATCATTGTGTTGTGGCTGTGTGATATGTTAACACTTAGCGGAAGCTGCAAGTCTAAAATTAGTTCAAAACAAAAAGAAAACACAGTGCTTCCTGGAGAAAAACTTTAAAGTTTTGTCAATAGCTGGCCTTAAACTGTTTTCTTTTAAATTTTAGCACCAAGGACTATCATTTTTACTGGCAGAAATGGCAATGAAAGTTGAACTAGCTAGATTAAGTTACCAAAGAGCAGCTTGGGAGGTTGATGCTGGTCGTCGGAATACCTATTATG
The DNA here is from genome assembly GCF_047511655.1 of Castor canadensis. Lineage (NCBI taxonomy): Eukaryota > Metazoa > Chordata > Mammalia > Rodentia > Castoridae > Castor > Castor canadensis. Next base: position 99,688,137 of record NC_133392.1, on the reverse strand, counting down.
CCTCTATTGCAAAGGCATTTGCTGGAGATATTGCAAATCAATTAGCCTCTGATGCTGTGCAGATGTTTGGAGGCAATGGATTTAATACAGAATATCCTGTAGAAAAACTAATGAGGGATGCCAAGATCTTTCAGGTAAGGTTAAACATTACTTTTGTTGTTTCTTAGGAGACAGAATATAAATGACAGTAGATTAATGGTTATTTAGGGACTTTATGCCACTAGTAGTAAGAAATGACTACCAAAAAATGGCTGAGTCATTTTATGAGCCATTCAGCAAACAAAGAAAGTTATTTTGTTTAAGTATAGGTCTTAAGAGGGAATAGGCTAACAAGGTAAATGGTACAGACATGTATAATATATCTGGGTCAGCCTTGAGTTTTAACCAATTAAGCCAATTGTAATTTACATTTTGCTCTCTGAATAGTATACATGACATTTAAAATCACTTTGTTTTGAATTTTGCCTAACAATCCTAGAATTACTTGAAATCACAGAATTTAAAAGCCAACATGATGAGATAATGATATATGACTTTTACACATTTTTATTAGCATATAATAGTTGTATAGGGAAGATACATTGTGGGATTTACATAATGTGCTTGCAAAATATCTTAATTAGGTTCATCCCGTCTGTCATTCTCCCTCATCACCCCTTACCCTTTCATAGAACAATTTCAACAGATTTCATTGTTCTGTTTTCATGCATGACTATAAAACACACCCACCATATTCACCTTCCTTGACCCTCTCCTTTTTCCCTCCCTCTCCTAGTACTCACCCCTGGAAAGGACCTGTTCTACTTTCCTGTCCTTAATTTTTTAAGTGTATATTGATTGTTCCAGGGAATTTTCAGACCTGTGTATATTATGTTTTAATCAGATTAACCCCCTCTATTACTTATGCTTTATCTCCCTGATCCCCTTTTGTTCAAAGCTTACAGTACATTTTGTTTTATTATCTTCATACACAGATGCAACATGTTGATATATGACTTCTAAGTGAAATTGGTGGTTAGAAAAACTTAGGAGTAATTTAGTAAATAAGATACAAATGTCCATGTTCTTTGTATGTGACTTAATTATAACCTATGCCCTTTGCTATCCTTTCCTTGCTCCCTACCCTGCCAGCAAATTATGTGACAAATCCAGTCATTTGAAATCTTGAGGTGGAATCATAATGCTAGTATGAGAATGTTAGATGTAACTCAGTGTTCCCACTTACACATGAAAAAACTGAGATCCAGAATTCGTGCCTCTCCAGAGGCACAGGTGTAGTGGATGATAGTCTCTACCTCCTAGAGCTTATAGTTGTTATAATTATTACTGTTATTATCAACTGTTTGGCTTATCTGTGCCACTTGAGAAAATAAACTGACAAATAACTAAGATTAGAAGTTTCAAAAGGAAGTGAGGACTGTCTACTAGGCATATGTAAGTGACCAAAGAGAAATCCTTCTAACATTGTTATTAAAAAAAAAATTATGATTGGGCTGGTGGAGTGGCTCAAGTGATAAAACACCTGTCTAGCAAGCATGAGCCCTAAGTTCAAACCCCAGTACTGCAAAGGAAAATATATATATATGAAGAGAGAGATGGATTCTATCTATCTGTCTGTCTATCTGTCTATCTGTGCTTTTCATTGGCTAAACAGTTTCAAACAGATCCAGATGAAGTTTTTACATTTCGAGCCTTTAGTGCAAAGACACTAAGTCATGTGGGAAATAAAATACTTACACAGTGAAGCTCTGCCCTGATACATTTAAGTATTAGGATGATCAGGCAGAAGGCAACTTTTGTGATAGAAATCTGCTGATAAATCTGCTTGAAGGAAATGATTTGAACCTCACATGATGGTATCTTTATTTATTTAACAATTCTGTTCCTAAGTAGCAGAAGAAAAAATCAGGTTTAATAGTATGAGTAGAAAATGACTGAAGGTGACAAGTAGATAAGAACAGTTCAGAAAAGTTGGATAAATATTTTGGCAACATCAAACTTTAGCTCTCCTAAACTTTTTGAAATGTAAGTATTTTCTTTGATGTTTTGAGTACTGTCTCCAAATTTTTGTGAAATGACTTTTTATAATTAAACTATTTTAGAGGCTTCACAAAACTGATTTCATACTCTCCAAAGGCTACAGGTCCTATATATTGTTTGGTAGTGCAATAAAGCTAATACTGTTCAAAATACTAAATAAGCCAAGGTATTTATGTACTGAAAATATTTAACCTACCTTTATTTTTTTCTTGCAGATTTATGAAGGCACTTCACAAATTCAAAGGCTCATTATAGCCCGTGAACACATTAGCAAGTATCAAAAGTAAAACGGATTGCTATAGAAACATGATTGAACATTGAATAAGTACAGTACAGGCCACTGTTTTTTTAACCTACTAACTATGCTTTAAAAGAGAGATAGGGCTTTAACATTTTTTCAGTGAAAATACTAAATACTCTAGTATAACTGTGCAATTGATTTTAACAGTAGTTTGTACTTCTGTTTTACTCTGATTTCCCTTTTTTCAAATAGATGTGGTTTCATTAAAATTATGTGTTGTCCTTAGTATCAGTATTTGTACTAACCTAGAAGAATACATTTGTCTTTTTGATCTTTTAAAATTAACCACACTTTCAGAAACACCTTAAAATTTCAAATTTTTCCAGTGACAAAAGGGGAATATTCCCAAACTTACATTGAGAAAATATTGTAAGATTTGGATACCATCAAACAACTTGCCATTGACTTTGTAGACTTAATGGTATTACTGCACTATAGTAGTTTATAATTTTGAATGCATTTGATTTTAGTTTTGCACAGTAGTACTAACATTTTTGATATTCATATTTTCCCATAAAAAGCCCAGTGTATTTCTTGAAAATCTTGTTAATACTGAGCTCACATTTAATTTGCCTTATTTAAAATATGTGAATAAAGTTTGTCTTAAATTATTTTTATATGATCCAGTTGTTCTAGGTAGCCTTTGGTCTATGGTATACAATCTCATTTCATGTGCGTGCATTTTGAAAAGGAACTCAAAATTGTTCAGTGCTGAATAGTGTATCTTTCTGCATTCTTTTCAGGAAGTCTTATTACTTCATGTAACAGTATATATTTCATTTATTTACCACGATGAAAAGTAAATCATGTTATTTTTGAACTGCATAAAGTTAAAGACTTCAGAAAATATAAATATGAAATATTGTAAGAACCACAATTTGTGAATTTAATGTTTTTTTGTAATTCAAAATATCAAAGACTGTGCTACTAAATGGGAACATTTTGACATTACTTCTAATTTTTTGATATCAACTATGTATCTTACATTTCAGTTCATTTTTGATACAACCTAGAGTTAGGCTTATTTCCACAAGACTATCCTTACTGCAGAGGCCAGCCACAAGTCTTGGGCCCCCAGGCTACCTATAGTGTCCAACATGGCTACAAATTCAGGTATTCCCATGATTTTATAGCAGTATATGTTTTACTCAGCTTGAGCTGCTATATACAAAATACTGTAAACTAGATGGTTTATCAATAATACAAATTTATTTCTGAGTTTTGGAAGCTGGAATTCCAAGATCAGGGTGTCAGCATGGTTGGGTACTAGTAAGGGTCCTCTTCCAGGTTGGAAACAGGATTAGAACTGTTTTGAGATAGGGTCTTAATACATAGCCCAAGCTGGTTTTGAACTTGTGATCATCCTGCCTCAGCCTCCAGGGAGCTAGGATTACTGGCAGGCAGAACTACACCTCATTTAAAAGTTAATTTTTAAAACTGTCTGCTAATTTGGGAACTTTTAAAAATAGAAGTGCTTATTTACCTCTATAAACCAATCAAAACAGAGAGCCTTACTCTGAGAAATATTATTAAGACTTATGAATATACAAAGATGAAAACAGCAGATCTTCTGTCATCTCACATCAAAGACAGAACTGCTTTCTGTAATTGACAGAGATATTAAAATGGGCCACAAACTCAAAGTCTCAATCTCTGCTGCTCTCAATGAGGATTAATTTATGGGCCATGCCTGAACCAGAAACAAATAAATCCAAAACAAACCCCAAAATCAGTATAGTGGAAAACCTACACAAATAGAGTAAAAAAAAAAGTTAAGGTCCTTGCCATTCGAGGGTCATCCTGAGAACCAAGAAAAGACAGACCTCAGTGTAAGTAGATCCAGAAGTGCTCTTCACAAGCAATGTAGTTCATTTGGCTCTACCTAGTGAATCCACTTAGGGTATCTAACTAGTTGTCCTCCAAAACCGTTAAGTATAATTTTCAAAATGATAAAATCATGATGCACATACAAATAAAATAAATATATTGTGAATTTTATTTAGCTGGGCATGGTGGTGCATGCCTATAGTTCCAGCTGCTCTAGAGGCCAAGGTACAAGGTTCACTGGACCTCATTAGTTTGAAACCAGCCTGGGCAAAACAGTGAGACCTCTCCCCATCTCAAAAAATTATATTTTTTGTATTTAACTCATTAGTCAAGGAGGGAAGCAATAAGCTATTAAAACCCATTCCTAGCAACCAGTTTAAGCTATCTCAAGGCGTTTCCTTTTTTGAAAAATAGCTAACCTCCAGCCGCTTTTTTATAATTCACAAAGGATACAACTTCATTTATTAAATGTTTTTTTTCCCCAAAAAGATGTTTTTTTTTCCTTTGGTGCTGGAGTTTGAACTCAGGCACTCATACTTGCTAGACAACCACTCTACCAACTTGAGCCACACCACTAGCCCTTTTTTATTACTTTTAGTTATTTTTCAGGTAGTTATTTTTAGTTATCTTACAGGCCTCAGACCAAGATCTCCCTACCTGGGGTGTCCTCATAGCTGGGATGACAGGCACATGCCACCATACCCGGTATATTTGTTGAGATAGGGTCTCCTTCAGTTTTTGCCCAGGCTGGCCTCAAATCTCAGTTCTCCTGATCTTTGCCTCCTAAGTGGCTGGGATAACAATTGTGAGTCATCTCACCTAGGCTTTCATAGAATCCAGGGTGATATTGATGCTGCTAGCTCATGGACTTTTTTGAATAGCAAAAGGACAGTGGAGTATAGATTTTAAGAAATTACTCAGTGCATCACAGAAAGACCAAAAAAGATGGGAAATTAAGAGGTTAAGCAATAAGAAGGATGGAATAGAAAGTCTAAAATGTTCACTGAAGTCCCAGCACTTAAATTTGTAGGGCCTAGAATAAGAGCACAAATGGAGGCCTACATATCATGTGTTAACATTTAACAACTAAAAGCTAAAAATAAGCTAATAAACTCTTAAACTATGTTCTGTCCTTCAACTTTTATAATTATACTTCCATGGCATTCCAGAAAGCCAGGTTCAAATTTAGACTGCCTGGTCTTAGAATCCTGTGTTAGAGAACTGTAGAGTAAAAAGAGATGTCTCTTGGCCCATTCCTTGCTTCTGCATCATGATGGGCCTTGTACCCATGCATGTGGATATTCCAGACTCACATCCAAAACCTCTCCATGTCCCACTTAAAGCAGGGTCTTAGCCACCCCTTGGGATATGTGGCACATATCGAGCATATGATTGATCTTTCCTTTAAGAAAATAGTTCAGAGAAAGAACCTGGGTAAAATTCAGAAGTGAGTCAAGGGACCATTAGGGCAGGGAAATCCAGAGTAGATTCATGGTGTCCTGAAAATGGTGTGGAGGTGGGGAGGGTGACTGGGGACCCACATCCTCTTGGATCCAAGGACTCCTTGCCACATGTAGAGAAATGTTGGCTGGGAGGACCTGGGTTCCAGGTCAGGAATTGACCTTAGCTCGGTTTAAGAGTGATGTTAGAAAATAAGAGGCATGGATGAGGCAGAGTGACAGCTCAGACACCAGCATAGGGTTTATTGTTCTGGCAGGAGCCCTGTGGAGGTGAAGGACTGAAGGGCAGACTGCAGGAGGTCCCAAAAGGTGATAAGTGGTCAAGGAGATACCTCTGCTCCCTAGGGAACGCCCGTTTGCATCTGAAAGGCATCTCCAACATCAGGCAATGCAAAAAGGCTATAAAACCCACTCTCCACCCTGACCCATGGGATCACAGGTTTCTGGGTCCCCTTGCATTCTCCAATATGCAGTCTTTCTCTTCTCTTCTCTACAAATAAAATCTTTCCGATCTCTGCTGTTAGAGTCTGTCTGTGCTTTCATTCTCAGAGCAGGCTCAAGAACCCTGAGCACCTGAAATTCCTGTGCGTGTCATCCGTGCATCAGAGGGGGACCCCAGCAAGAGAGATAGAGCCCACTGCCACACAGCAGCTTGGGCTAGGTATAGAAGGATAGTGGAAAAGTACCAGGAAGGTCACTAAGGGATATGGTTGCTGGGCAACCAAGAAAGATAAGTTGGTTAGTTTACTGTCTGCTCAACTGTCCTTGGCACCCATCTGGGGAGATAAAGGTTAATAACTAACCCTTTGTCAGTCTTTGGGGTTGGGTGGGGAAGTATCTAGTAAGCCATCTGCAAGGGGAAAGATGGTCTGGTCCTAGCATGGCTGTCCTCACTGTTAACCCCAACAAGTGGCACTGGAAGGTAAAATGTTAGACAATTTTCAGACAGAAAAAGGAAAATAAATTCGTAATTGAAGACAGCTTCATGAAAGTGCACAAAACAGAACACCAAGATCTTTGAAGCGGCTTCTAAGAGATGAGAAATTATTCACAAAGTAACTACATCTTTCAAGCATTGAGGAAAAAGCAACTGCCAACCTAGAATTGTGAACACACCAAATTCTCTTAACAACCATTTAGGTAAACTGAGCAGCCCAGGCCAAGAGTGAGATGCCTGTGGCCTTGGGTCCCTAAGGACAGTCTCAGCCCAGGTCTTGGGTTTAGTTGGGCTGGACAGTCTCAGCCCAGGTATTGGGTTTTGTCATGGGCTGCGTTGTGGGCATGGCGGCCAGGGCGCTCTTCAGCACCTTTTCCTGTCTTAGGATCAGAATGCGGTGTGGGGAGCCGATGGGCGGCATTGGGAAAACCATGATGCAGAGTGGCGGCATGTTTGGCACATTCATGGCCATCGGAATGGGCATTCGCTGCTAACCAGGGCAGTAATTGCCTGCTACATTTACACCTTCCCATCCATCCTGGCCTTTGTACTGTAATAAAACGAAGTCTTTGCTTCTCAAAAAAAAAAAAAGACCCATTTAGGGTGAAATAAAGATACTTTCAGATAAACACAAGTAAGAGTTTACAACAAGGATAGTGTGATATGCAAAAGAAAATAAGTTAATTGATAAACATGTAGAAAAATTACCTTAGATGATAATAAAAATTTTTTTGAAGTTAAAAAATACTACAGTACAAGTTAAAAGGAGGGGTCTTACAGTTACGAAGAAGAGTTAGTAAATTTAACTTTAGATGTTTTTAAGTGTGCAACTTAAATTTCAAAGTAGTCTAAAATAACAGAATTATACTGTTACTTCTAAACCAGAAGAAAAGGAAAAAAAAATTGAACAAGGAAGCATATTAAAACATTTTTTAAACGCAGGAAATGTCAAAACAATAAAAAAGCATAGAAAACATGAAATAAATAGAAAGGAAAAGATTAGATACAGAAACAAATCCAAATAAATAATCACAACACATAAATAGTTAATGGTTAAAAGTACACCAAAAAATCAGCGAGATTCTATTTAAAAGACACGCTGTAAAACCTAAGAACACAAAATTTCACAGAAAAAATTGGAAAAAAATTCCTTAGCGGTAACTACTAACCAAAAGGTTGGGGAAATCACATTAATGTTTAACAAAAAGCAGAGATTTTTGGATAAAATGCATTTTGGAGGATGAAGACAATCACCGCCTAATGAGAAAATGCTCAACTCACCCAAAATAGGTAATTTTAAACCTAGGTGCATTTAATAAAGTAGTACCAAACTGCAAAAGGGAAAATCAGAATTACAGGACGAAACCCATCATCAGAGTCTTAATTAACTAATTCTGCCTCAACATCGATAGCCCAGGTTGGTTTGTCAGCAATCCTTCTCCAAATCCTAACTTAAACCAACTAAGTGCACAGGGCGCTAGTATTTTCTAACGGGCTCAAAAATAAGTGTGAAAGACTCACGAACGAATATAACTGCAATACACCTAGCGAGTCCGAATTTTCTAGAACGCTGTAAAAGGGCATAACTGTTTTGTTTTTTTTTTAAGTAATTTCTAATTATTTTAGCTACTGTGTTAGCACTTCCTGGAGAAGTGGGAGGAAGCGGAAAGAGAAAGACAATGCTTCATCAACACTCCCTAAAATACTTATTCAACATTTACTACTCCAGCAGGCATTCTACTAAGTAACCGCCATCCCAGATCTTCCGAATACAAAGAGACTCAAATACAAATAAAAATTTAAATGTTACTTAAAACTGCTTTAGATCATTGGAAAGGTTGTGGGAGCAGAACACAGGTTCCTAACACTTCACTGGCAGGCACAGAGGATACCTATGATCGGCCGCTGGGGTCCTAAGCGGTCCTAGTCCTCTCTGTCCTTCAGGCAGCAGTGTGGTCAGCTATAATGGGGCGTGGAGGGGGAGGGGGGGCCTAGCGGCGTGCTTCTGCGCAAGCGCAAGCTCCTACATCTGCCCAGGAACTGGCTGAGTTCTCCCTTTTGGTTCGCAGACATGGTGAGTGCGGCTGAGTTTCTTCGGGCTGTCTGTCTAGTTGGGTCAGAACGACAGGGGAAGGTAGTGTTGAGCGTGTGGTCCCCATGCAGTTGTCACCAGGTATTGGAGTACGGCTACGTTAATACCAGGCTCCAGGGTTTCCTGGGCCCAGAGTGAAGTGTTACTCAGCGTTTTTGCAGCCCTCACGGGCACGATCGCCACCTCTAATTTTACCTAGGCTTCCTCCTATCAGGAGGGCCTTTTAGGATTGAGCTCCCCGATTACTTAATCCCTGTAAAAACCTGAGCTGGTTGGTGACTTCCTCCTTCCGCGTATATGTAATTTTGGTAATTTTTCTTTATATGTACTAATTTTGGGCTAGAGGAAATCCTTTAAAAATAATAGTCACGTTTGAGGCCTTGTAAATTTCATATGGTCTAGGAAGGAAATTCGTTACTTGGAATAGTCCTGGCCTATTTTATAGTGACCACAATGCAGTCCTTGTAGATAACAGGAACTAGCGCCTCGTCGAAACTCTTGTGGAAGTGTTGCAAATGCAGACTCGTATTAACAGTAGTGAAGAGGAGCTAATCAATAGATTGCTTACTTGATGACTAGAATTATTTTTGGGAGCCGTTGAAAGATCTTTTGAACCTGTATTTGGATACGCAAGAAATTGCAAATTTGTGGCTAGCCAGAGTTAAAAAAAATCCAAAACCTTAATGCTTTCTGCCACGTGTTCTAATATGATAAATTTTGATATCCTGTAGTGATTATTTTTTTCTTCACTGACAGATTAGCGTCGAGTGGTAATTTTGGGTCGATGATGAGCTGGCATGTATTCTGAATCTAAAGTTGATTATTACTACTTTAGCTCTAGAATTACTCTGAGACCCGAAAAGTACCTGAATCTTGACTAAGATGCTGTGTTAATGCTTCAAGTTCTGTTTGGTCAGATACTTGAATTTTTGGGGGAGGCACACTTGTGGTAAGCTTGGCATTTTGCAGTCTCATCCTCCCAAGTGCTGGGATTAAAAATGTGTGGCACCACACCAGCTAGATACTTAATCTTTGCTAAGGGGTGGAACATTGATGAAACCACTGCTTTTTTATTTTGAAAGGGCACACCACAGAAGGATGTTATAATTAAATCAGATGCACCTGACACCCTGTTACTGGAGAAACATGCAGATTATATTGCATCCTATGGCTCCAAGAAAGATGATTATGTATGTATGATTTTTCCATTGAAAAATCTGTTTTTTAAAGAAGTCTGGCAGGTATAAGCATTTAGGGCAGTGCTGAAGTTCTTGGTATCCACCTCCTCCATGGCAAGGACTGAAGATGGGCTGTTGCAAATCTGAGGTTGGAGGGTTGACATAATTAACCATGATTCTTACTAGTACATAGAGGCCTTGCTAAAGAAACAAGTTAGGGTTTCCAGGTGTAAAATAGGCTTCTATTTTTCTGGCTGTGATAACGCTTTCAAGGTCAGTGATGTGTTGGCATGTATTACCTGAATTTACTGCTGATGTGTAATAACACTTTAGCTCTAGAATTACGCTGAGACCTTGAAAAGGTTTTGCCTTAAGTGGACAATCTTAGCAAAAAGTAATAAAACAACTCCACTAAGAGTAAACATTTCCCTCCTGTACCATTCAAACATCTTGGGGAATATACTGAATTTTTGTTGAGTGTTAGGTTTGGTTCCACTACCTTACAGTTAAATACATCTTATTTTTATTTTTTTTTAATTGTTTTATTATTCGTATGTGCATACAAGGCTTGGGTCATTTCTCCCCCCTGCCCCTACTCCCTCCCTTACCACCCACTCCGCCCCCTCCCCTCTCCCCTAAATACATTTTAATAGAGTTTATGGGGTGTTTACCAGAGATGTGGTATTTTCCTATCTTGGGTGGATGAAGCCTCATTTGTTCCTAGTTTCTCTACTGTTCACCTGCCCCATTTTAAACTCTAGATTTGAGTTTGCAGCAAACTAAGATACCTACCAGATTCAAAAGTTTGTTTCTCAAATTCATGTGATTGGCCACCATCTTTATTCATGTTTAGATGAATTTTATCTAAATATAGTTAGGTTTGCTAATAGTACAGTTCATATATGAAAACAATGGATGTCTAGTAAGTGTGACTTATATGCTGCCAAGTATTTGCCCAAACTTAACTGATAAAAAAAATGATAGATGCTTTCTTACTTAGCTTTAAGTCTAGCAGTTCATAGAGACTAAACCTCTCTTGTAACTGTTAGTCATAGATGAATTAGTTTAAAATGCCAAATCCAGTTTGAGTTAGCTTTATGTGTTAAATCTCTAACCTGTCATGAAACAAACTGACAAACTAAGATTGTGTTATTTTAGGAATACTGTATGTCTGAGTATTTGAGAATGAGTGGCATCTATTGGGGCCTGACAGTAATGGATCTCATGGGACAGCTTGATCGCATGAACAGAGAAGAAATACTGACATTTATCAAGTCATGTCAACACGAGTGTGGTGGCATAAGTGCCAGCATTGGACATGATCCTCATCTTTTGTACACTCTTAGTGCTGTCCAGGTAAATGTTTAAAATTCAGCATTTTCATGCTCATCTTTTCTGAGAGCCAGGAACATGCAACTAAATCTATACCTTATGTCAAAAAGTTTTGTTGAAATGGAATCTGTCCTCCAAGGTCAATGATGTTATGGCATGTATTAGCTGAATGCACAGTTGATGTGAGTTCTTCAAATTACACTGAGACCTTGAAGGGTAAAATATTTATCTTCAGTATATAATTTTCAAAATCATTGCAGTTTAATTGCTCTTAATGAAGATCCACATGATGATTTAAATTATTTCTGTGTTTGTAAGTTGTATGTTTGAGAATCTTGAAGTGCCAAGGTACAATTTATGTGAAAATGCTTGTGATAAAGGGAAAGGCCGCAATAATTGGTAATGCCTATAGTTTTACTGAATAATGATTGCCTGCATATTTGAACAAGTTTTATACTGTACATACCCAGGAGAACATGCTTAGCAACCTGGAACATAGTTGAGGATAAGGGTGGTAGAATAAATTTGAAGAATGTTTATAAATGTGTTTGTCTTTCTTGCAGATCCTTACTCTATATGATAGTATTAATGTTATTGATGTAAATAAGATTGTGGAATATGTTCAAAGTCTACAGAAAGAAGATGGTTCTTTTGCTGGAGATATTTGGGGTAAGGTTGATGCTACCCCAAACTATTAGAATATCCTGGCCTGGTAATAAACAATTTATAAGGAGATTTTTTTAAGATTTTCATCTTTTCAGATCCCACTAAGCAGCTGGTCTGACTGGAGTTATGGTCTGATGGAAGTTCCAGCATGCCCTGTGGTAGTAATATCCGCATACAGGAGCACTGGAACAGAGGGGCCCACTCTAAAAAGATAAAGGTAGGTAAAACTTTTTCCCCCAAATATTTGGTGGTTTTGAAAAGTTAAAAACTTGCTTGAAAGGAAGAGACCAAAATACTTAACAAAATTATGGAACATTTGAGTGGAGGGAGGGAGTGGTTTTATTTGATAAATGTAGATAATCTCTGCTTTAGGGCTGAACAAAGTGCAGACCAGAGAGACCAGCTGCTTCATGGGATGTGAAAATCAAAATAGGGTAAGTTTACTTGCATCATTAGACGTCGACTAATCTTTTACTTTTTGCCCTTATGTAGATAAGTAACTTAAGGAAAGTTGTTTTAACAGTCTAAGTTCCTATTTTTTTTTTTTTTGTGGGACTGGGGTTTGAACTCAGCTTCACACTGGCAAAGTAGTTGCTCTACCACTTGAGCCACACCTCCTGTCCACTTTGCTCTAGTTATTTTGGAGATGAGGTCTCATGAACTATTGCATGGGCTGACCTTGAAACCACTGGTCTCCTGATCTGTCTTTCAAGTAGTTAGGATTACAGTTGTGAGCCATCAGCATCCAACCCAGTTTTTTTCTTGATGGCATTGGATTTAGCTTTCTTCCTGACTACCTAATGTAAAAGTTAAGTGTGAAATTACTGGGAGTTCAATGTGATTGTAAGGATGTTTACACTGTTTGTGTTATAAGAAGTTTCTGGTAAGACATGTCTTGGTTTGATCCCTTTTTTAGGAGAAATAGATACAAGATTCTCCTTCTGTGCAGTGGCAACTTTGGCTCTCTTGGTAAGTTTTGATTATTGTTTTGAAATGATTAATCATCTGTATTGTGATAGTGGGAATTGAACCCAAGGTCTAGAGCTTGGTAGGCAAGCATTCTACCTCTTAAGCCATACCCCCAGCCCACTATTCTGAAATTTAATAGTTTTTTTCCCCCCTTTCTGTTTATAGGGGAAGCTTGATGCTATTAATGTGGAAAAGGCAATTGAATTTGTATTGTCCTGTATGAACTTTGATGGTGGATTTGGTTGCAGACCTGGTTCTGAATCTCATGCTGGGCAGGTAATTTTGCAGATTAAAATTTTGTGTCAATTTTGAAGATATAGCCAGTGTAATAAAATATAAAATATAAAATGTTTTAATAGTAATTTTAGTTACTTGTTACATAAATACCAATGAAGTTAAAGAATTACTTGCTATTTAAGAAAATCATGTTTATAGTTTTTGTGCTATATTTGCTTCCCGTTACCGGTAGATACCCCTTACCCAAGCAAGTAGTCTCTTAATCACAAATACGTTTTCATTCTATCCTGAGTGAGCACATCTTTCTTTGTGCTCTGTATATGTAAATAGCGATGAAATAATTATCCAGGAATTGGATCCCAGTTATACAAATTTCAAATACAAAATGGAGTTTTAATATTAGAGTAAATTTTATCACGTTTACTATTAAGAAACTATTATACACATTTACTTTATGTCTGTAATTCTAGATCTATTGTTGCACAGGATTCCTGGCTATTACTAGTCAGTTGCATCAAGTAAATTCTGATTTACTTGGCTGGTGGCTTTGTGAAAGACAGTTACCCTCAGGTGGACTCAATGGAAGGCCAGAGAAGGTAATGTTTCATAACCTGTGTTCTCCAGTATTAGCTTTATATATAGGTTTAGCCGAACATTACTTTGTGTTCACATCTCAATACTGCTCGTGTAAATTGACTATGAGCTTTTTACCTTTGTTACAATTTTTCAATGATATCATAAAAAGACTGCCTTTGGCAGAAGTAGAACCTGTTGTCTTGAAATGCTCAAATTGAAGAGAATTTTAAGAAAATGAAACACCAAAGTTATTTGGATCTTTTGGTTTTATTTGGAGACAGATTAAAGCAGAGCTGCCTCAAATTCGTGATCCTCCTACCTCAGCCTCCCTACTGTTGGGATTTCAGGTGTGTACCATCATGCTTGGATTGAGGTTTTTGGTTTGGTTTGGTTTTAGGAAAACCCATCTTTTGCCATTTGGTGTGGAGGAAAGGTTATTACTTCCACGTGTACTTAGTTAAATTAGATCTGTAAAGGCCATAGCCTATTAGTTAATATAGGTTGAGTGTCTACTCTGGATCCAAATTGGTCCAAAATCTGAAAGTTTTGGATGCTAACATTATGTTGTAAAGTGGAAAATTAATTTCTGACCTCATGATGGGTTACAACAGACATGTTGTGCAAGGTAGAAACCTTGCATAAAATTACCTTCATTTCAGTGAAACCCTTTGTACAACCTATTGGCTAATAAAAATGTACAGTTCTTCAAGCTATGTGTGTAAAGTACACATGAATGTTTATGGAAATGTTCGGAGAGTTAATTCTATGCTGTGGTCTTGCAACATTGTCTTATAGAGCTCACAGATGTGACTGCTAAACCTTTCTGTGCATTACCTTTTGTATTTCATAGCAAAATCAAAGCTAATGGCTATTAGATTGTAGTCTTAACTTTGACTCAAGTGCTGTAGCTTGCTCTTTCCCTGACCTGTGAATTGCCATTGGTGGTGCTTTCATCCAGCTGATGCAGCTTTCTAAACTTTGTTTGCTCTGTAAGGAAATAGGATCTTCAATAGTCTGATTTTTAAAGAGCTGAGAAACTGTCAATGTATAGAAAAATGGGTGGCCGTTGGGAACATTAAGAACCTATACTTAGCAATCTGGGGCAGCTTTAATGTGCTTCATGAATCTTTCACGGGGCTCATTAAAATGCAGATTATGATTCAGGGTAGGATGTGCATTTCTTATAAACTCATAACCACATTTGAGGACCCCATCTTTTGGTAAGTGTGTATTCACATGGACAGTGGTTGGTCAAAGTGCTCCACCTTGGAAAATGGAACATCACCATAGATTTCATGAGCCTATACTACTAGCCTCTTGATTAAGGGGCTGAATTGGGCATTAAAAAAGGCAGATGGATGGTTGGTCTTCTCATTACAACACTCGCTTGTAGATGTTTTGTTTGGGGTTTTGTTTTGATATATTCTTGAATTCTAAGCTGTCCTTAAGCTCTCCATCCTCATGACTATCTCCTGAGAACTAGAATTCTACCACCTTGTACAACCCCACTGAATATTCTGAACAAGCATTTCAAACAGTAAATCCCTTGATTTTATTTTCTTCTGTTTGAGCATGATTAAGGTTATTGAAATTATTCCTCAACTAAGGAAATAAAAGAATAAAACTTTCTTGACTTTCTCTTCCAGTTACCAGATGTATGCTATTCATGGTGGGTTCTGGCTTCCCTGAAGATAATTGGAAGACTTCATTGGATTGATAGAGAGAAACTTCGTAGTTTCATCTTAGCATGTCAAGATGAAGAAACTGGTGGCTTTGCAGACAGGCCAGGAGATATGGCAAGTATATTTCAGACACTTTTAAACTTAGTTTTTTCAGTGTTGGATTACTTGCATGGTTCTTAGGTATTTTCGAATGTAGAATGGTCCATCCAGTGACTGATCTGAGTGTGGCTTTGAAAGCGATAAAAAATAATCTTTTGCGATTTAACTTCAATATTATAAGTATCTGTGAATAGGGTTGTTTTTCTTTTTTAAAGAGGCTTTTATTTTGTAATGGTCTGGTTTTTTTTTAATAGGTGGACCCTTTTCATACATTATTTGGTATTGCCGGATTGTCACTTTTGGGAGAAGAACAGATTAAACCTGTTAGTCCTGTCTTTTGCATGCCTGAAGAAGTGCTTCAGAGAGTGAATGTTCAACCTGAACTAGTGAGCTAGTTTCATTGATGGAAAAGATCTTAGTGCACTTTGGCAGTTGAACATTTCTGTTACTAGAAGTCCAGTGCTGTATCCATTACACAACAGAACCACCTTGCAACATTTCTGTATTTCAAGTGCTTATCAATTCTAAAAGTGACCACTGTTAATATTTTGTATATTATGTTAAATTAATAAATTATAATTATATATACTGTAAAATAAAGGACCTGTATTGTATTTTCAGTTTTAGTTCTTCTGAAATGCTGTTCTGAGTAGCTTCTTTTCTGTGAATGTGTATATGTGTACACACACACTAATAAGATCTGTTGTCTCCATAGCAACAAACTTAACCTCAGTTCTACTTTTCTCTCTTTCTGTGTTTAACAATAGTTAACTGTAAATTGGTTTGTGTCAGTGATAATGTTAATAGAAGTGGATAAACCTCACATGAATTAAAAGATACACAAATAAGTGGCTGTTGAAATTTGGAAAGTTTGAATTTGGTCAGGTTGGGCTGGTGAAAAGTAAATGGCAACTCACCACACTGAAATAGGTTTGTAATTTGGACCTCAAAAACTTCTAGTTTTTTTGTTTTGTTTTTTTATTGTACTGTAGATCCATTGTGACATTTACAAAAGTTTTTAAAATATATTGTAGTTAAACACTCCCTCCATTCTCTATCTCCCCTTCCCTTCAATCCTGGAATAGTTTTGACATGTCTTTTTCCATTTTCACACGTTACTACACAATATTTGCAGTACATACGCCCTCTTCTTGTATCGCCACTCCCCCGCTTACGCACACACTGGTAACATCTGCCAGACAGGACCTGTTTTACCTTCCTGTTCAAAGCTTTTGAAAAGAAAAGGCATTTCTGTTATAAGATAGCTATACCAGGGAGTTTCATTGTGACATTTCCTTGTATATATGTATAGGTTTCATCAGCTGTACTTGTTTTTGAGTCAGAATTGCACAAGGGATTGTTTCCTTCTAATGAGAAAACAGTTTTGTGCAGTGATGGGCACTGAAAAGGAAGCACATTAAGTGGTTAATAGGTACAATTTTGTTTTCTTGTATGTGCAGACAATGTTTAGGTCATTTCTCCCTCTGTCCCTCCCTTACCTACCCTGCTCCCTCCCTCTCCCCCCACCCCCTCAATACCAGGCAGAAACTATTGTGCCCTTATCTCTAATTTTGTTGGAGAGAGGATAAGCAATAATAGGAAGGATCAAGGGATTTTGCTAGTTGAGATAAGGACAACTATGCAGGGAGTTGACTCGCATTGCTTTCTTGTACATGTGTGTTACCTTCTAAATTAATTCTTGAACTAACCTTTTCTCTAGTTCCTGGTCCCCTTCTATTGGCCTCTCACTTTAAAGTATCTGCATTAGTTTCTCTGCATTGAGGGGAACAAATGCTATCTAATTTTTTGGGTACAATTTTTTGAGACCTTAGTAAGGCTCAGCTAGGCTACACCATGATGCTTGGCAAGCACTGTACTTCACGGAACACATTTTCTTCAAAGAGCCCAACTGTTCTTGGCCTTTAATGGTTTGCGTAAAAGTAAGGTAAATTTCTAATGAGTTTTTGATGTAAAGTGTTAAACTAGAGTTCTCAGTGTAATAACTACAAGAATAAGAATTGCAGTCATTGTGGGTGTGAATTAGGCAATATGTTGCTGACAGGAAATATTTATTGCAGGAATTCAGTACTGGTGTGAATGTTTTCTGGTGGTCTATAACAATACCCAGAGAATTTTTTAATATTTCCTCAATCCTGCCACCAGTGAATTGATAGTATATTGCCATACTAGAGAGATGTAAAGTTTTCCCAAAGGTCACTATTGTAAAGTTGAGCTTAGAGTTTGTGCTATGTGAGTCGCAATTACAGTATTAGGAAGTGGGAGTTGGTAACTATAATTGACCTGCCCAGGGGATCTTACCCATCTTTCTCTGGCCAAGCAGAGAAATGGCTGCTTTCTCATGCCAAGCAGCCATTGCCTGCTAGCTTCTGATAATAGAGCCTCTGCAATCTTAAGATCTTCACGATCAGACTAGGTGCATAATGCTACACAATCTGTTTAAAAACAAGAACGGGGTGGGGGGTGAAAATGGGAATGTACTTGCGTGTGAGGTCCTGGGTTCCATCCCCAGTACCAAAGGGGGGAAAACCACAACCTTCGGCTGTGAGAAAAGCTGAAGTACTGTTTGCATTCATCACTGTGAGGAAAATGGGGCTGCTACGTGGGAGTCATGGACGGGCTGATGGATACCTGCCCATTGAGAAGTGCCATACAAATCTCCAGTTAGGTTCAGGTGTATGTCGGGGAGACGGAACAGCCATGAGCAGCAAGTTCCGAGGAGGCGGCCGGCCCCGGCGCCATGCGCTCCATGCGCTCCATGCGCCTGCGCGTCATCCTCCCGCCCTTTTCAGTGGTTCCGCTTCCGCCTTGGCTGCACGAGGGGGCGTCCGGAGACTTCCGCATGCCCGGCAAACTCGGAGGATGCTGAGGCCCGAGACCTCGTCAGCCGTGCCCTCCCCGCCCACGGCTTCCCCCTTGTCACGACAGGCTCCCTCGCAGCGGCCGCACTACGGCGTCGGGGTCCAGGAGACTCCTCAGAGCTGCCCCTCGGCGTGGACGTCCCCGCCTGGCTCGTCTGGGGTGGCGGGCGATCGCAGCGGCAGCAGCAGCCTTCCCGGTCGGCCGCCATGCGCCTGTCCAGAGCGAGGCAAGCGGGCGCCCGCGGAGGAGGGAGGACGCCCGCGGGCAGGACCTACAGACGGGGACGCGTGGGTCACCGCAGCGAGCGGCACCTGGATGGGTCTGGGCGTCTGGAAGGCCTGACACCGTGATGGTGGCTGGCTGAGTCATGCGGAAACACACGTCTATAAAGGCAATAGGGTGAAAATAGATTAACTTGAACATTTCCTCTAATCCAGATGAATGTTTACTATTAAAAAGTAAATCCTTCAGGGTGAGTTCAGCTCATTAAAAGATAAAGACCAGGCCTTTATGGTCTGTATGCCCAGACCATATGGTGCAGCCTGTATGCCCAGCTGCTGACTGGAGCCGGGCTCAAGTGATAGGGCCTGGAATTCAATCCCCTCCCCCCAAAGTATTGGTTAACTTTGAATTTTAAGCGAGGAAATTCTCAGATTACTGAAATCTTTAAGACTAAGCAACCAAGTGATTAAGAAGCAGGCTAAGGAGCTATAGAGAGATGAGTTTGATTAATCATAATCAGTGTGAGGTAGCTGTCAGTCTGTCAATAGAAACTTCAGGAGGCAACATAAAAGTGGAATCTGGAAGAGATGAGGTCTGAGCCCTGTTAAAAAGTTGTATCGCCATGAATACAGTGTCAGGGCAATTATGCGCCTTTCCATTTCTGTGCCATTGCAAGCCCTCATAGTTTTATGTGTAAGTTATATCCAACTCTCTCAAGCTTACTTACGATATGGAAAATGCAAATCTTACGTCCCATGCAACGTAAATCAGTGGCTCTGTATCTGCAGATACAAGATCAAACTCTTTAGAAGGGTGTCAAGACTGTTTGGGATCTGTTTTTGATCTTTACAGATTTGTCTCCCATCACTTCCTAATATTCACCCTACTTTGTAACAAAACTGAGATACTTACAGTTCCACCGTCGACAAATGTGTTCACCTTGTCAATATAATCCTCCTCATTAGATGCTTTTTCATTCATTTTTACCAGTTATAACAACACCCAGGAACTAATGTGCACACACTTTGTTCTAGCCTCTTACTATGTACATGGTATCTTTGTCACAGTAGTTCTTCAAAGTAAGTTTTTAATTCTTAAAGGTAAGTTTTTATTTATTTATTTATTTTTTTATTCATGTTTTGCAAATAGAAGCAAGGATTTTTTAGGTAGTGGTAATAATAATTATATAGTTCAGTAGGGAACAAATTTAGGAATCCACAAATAGGCTTTTCCTTTCTTCTTTCCTTTTTTTTTTACCCCCACTTCAGTGCTGAAGATTGAACCCAGAACTTCCCACATGCAAGGCAACTCTACCATTGACCTACATCTCCCCCTTTTTAATTTTACTTTGAGACATGGTCTCCATAAATTGGCTAGGCTGGCATCAATCTTGTGATCCTCCCGCCTGCACCTCCCAAGTAGCTGGGATTACAGGTGTGTACTGCTATACCTGGTCACAAATGCACTTTTAAAATGCAACTATATTTAAAGTATTAACAAATTTTCAAGATATTTACAAGAAAAGTGGGTATCAAAAGTGAGAAAAAAATTGTACAAAGTAGGTGCAACTTGAGCTGGTCTTAAAGGATAAGCAGGACGAAGAATGCCAGAAACAGGAAAGGAGGAGGGGAAGGAAACTGAATAACATTCTTTTTTTTCTTGGTTGTACTAGGATTTGAACTCAGGGCACTGGTGTACTGGTGTGTTTGTGTGTGTGTGTGTGTGTGTGTGTGTGTGTGTGTGTGTGTGTATTGTGTATTTTTGAGATAGGGTCTCTCAAACTACTGCCTTTGAGACTTTGAGTCTCGATGCTTCTGATCTCTGCCTCCCAAGCACTTAGAATTACAGGCGCAAGTCACTGCTACGCAGACTGAAGAGCATTCTTGAGAAAGAAAAATATTTGCAAAGGCACAGAGGAAGCAGGTAGAATTACAAATAATTTTGTTTGACTAGAGCAGGAGGTGATCTGATGTAGATAAATATGGAGTACTTGCAGGAACTAGATCTGAAAAGCAAGTAAGTTTTATCCTGAATGCAAACACCAGGTATCCTCTGCCTTTGGTAACCGAATAGAAGGTAGTACTCTTTCTTGCTATGGTGACTTTTGTAGGAGCAGCAACTTTTAGAGAGAAGATAATTTATTCTTTTATGGACATAATGAGTGTGAAGAGCCTCTAGGATATAGTATTCATATTAAGACTATTGAATATACTGATCTAGAGCTAAGAAGAGAAACTTACAGATTTCAAAGTCACCAGTATATTCGAGTCCAAGGTAAGAATATGAAGAAAATACAGCAAAATATATATGTCAGAGAAGCTGGAGGAGAACTAAGACAAGAAAGGGCTTAGAATCTAATAGTAGCCTGAGGACAAGAAACAGTGCTATCTCCTGTTCTGGTATTCACTCCTTTCCTTAGCTTCTTTAAGCCTGGGGATTCTCATGGACCATATTTTACTCAGATTTGATATACTTTTTTACGATGATACCTCTTAACCCTATCCACACCTTTGAATATTGCCTTTGTGAAAGTCTCTTAAATTTGTCCTAGTTTGGGTCTGTCATTGATTTTTGCTGGAACCCATACAAAAAAGATAACGTTTATCCTGTGGTGGGTATGTAGAAACACTTAGGAATCTAAGAAAGAGCTATGTGATCAAATTTGTTTTCCAAGAAGATCATTGATGATGATGTAATAATGGATTAAAGAGGCATAATATTAGGAAAAAAGAGAATAATCCTGAAAAAGGTACAGGCTTTAAGTGTTTTGGTAGAGGTAGAGATAGATGGAAAGTTTTAATGATTTTTTAAAAAAGTAGAGTCAGGCTTTGTTGTTTAAGTGTGTAATCTCAGCACTTGGGAGGTTGAGGCAGGAAGATTGAGAGTTCAAGGCCAGCCTGGGTTACACAGCAAGTTCCAGGACAGCTGGACTAGATAATGTGACCCTGTCACAAACAAAACAAAACAGAAAATTATAGGAGTTGGCAGTTGATTGGGTATTAGGATTGACAAGAGTTAATGATTCCTCAGTTTATGACTTGGATGATATGAAATGCTGCAGTTAACCATCACTGGTAATAAAAAAAAGAATAAATTTGGGGGAAAGATAACTAATTCACTTTTGGACATTCAGAATTTCTGAGAAGACATGTAAAAGTTAATGTCCAAGAAGTAATTAGATACAAGAGCCACAATGTCTGACAGAATTTTCTATCTTTGCTGTCCAGTAAGGTACCAGTAGCCAATCATGGCTTTTGAGCTTTAAAATGAGGCTAATATGGCTGAGTAACTTAATTATTATTTTTATTTAATCAAATAGTCACATGTGGTAGTAGCTGCTGGTTTTTGCTCCCCAGCGCCCCCATTTTTTTAGGGACTACTAGGTTTTTTAAAATCAAGGTCTCACACTTACTAGGCAAGCATTCTACTATTTGAGCACACCCCCAGCTGGTTTTTGCATTTTTAAGGGGTTGAAAGGTTTAAAGAATGTTATTTTGTGACATGTGAAAGTTATATGGAATTTAAACTTCAATTATTAGAAAGATTTATTAAAATACACAGCCATGCATATTCATTTGTATATTGTTTATGGCTGCATTCCCTATTACAGTGTCTGAGTTGAGTGTGACAGTGACCATGTGGTCTACATACCTTAAAATATTTACCATCTGGCCCTTTATTAAAAAGCTTACCAATCCCTGGTCTACAGTGTAAGAAAGGAGTCAAGGCTGTATGTCAAGAAATTATGTTAATGGAAACCAATATGGATGAGATGCCCAGAGAAAATGTTTAGTTTTGTCTTGTAAAAGAAAATTTAAACATATGGAACCCTGGAAACCAACATTTAAGAGAAAGACAGAAGAAGGCTGGGCATGGTGATACACTGCTATAATCTCAGGACTCAAGACACAGGAGGATTTCAAGTTTAAGGCCAATCTGGACTATATAGCAAGACCCAAACAAATAAGAGGAAGACAGAAGAAAAGGAATCTGCAAAGGAAACTATAAGTAGTTTAAGAACCAAGATAGAGAGTTGTCATGGAAATAAAAGAAAATAGGATAAAAGAACCTTGATTCTTTTTTTAGAACGTCTATGTGCCAGACACTATGCTAAGTGTGGCATAGTGTATATTATGTATATTATTTCAAATTTACGATAACACTAAAATATGTAACTTATCAATAGGTAAGTACCTAAAAAGGAACTGAAGTCAAGTGAGTCTAAAACTGTATGATTTGCATGGAAGGAGAGTTTCAATGAGGAAGTTAAAGGAGAAAAAGTGGCCTGAATAATTTAAACCCATCTGACATATTTGAATATTAGAAGGTAACTTATGATTTTAGCAAGAACAGCCTCAATGAATTTACAGAAGCAAAAGCAATAGAGCATATTTTGTAAAATTTATCAATTGTCATTAAACTTAATTTGTTGTATTTAAAAAATCATTATCAGGCTACTACTCAGGATGCAGAGATCAGGAGGATGGTGGTTCTAAGCCAACCAGGGCAAATAGTTCGTGAAACCCTATCTCAAAAATACCCAACATAAAAACAGCTGGCAGAGTGGCTCAAGTGGTAGAGGGTGCCTACCTAGCAACCATGAAGCCCTGAATTCAAACACCAGTATCACCAAAAAAATCATTATCAAATAAAGTTTTATAGAAAGTGGACATTATAAAGATCATTGCATAATTCTAATCTTTAAAAAGTAATACTTAATTTTTCAAATTTAGGTTCATATCTGGGAAACAAAAGATCTTATGCAGCAAACATAGTAGCATCCAGTTTTACATTTGGTACAAGCTCATCTTCTGCACAAGATACCAGTTATCCACAAGTACTTAAAACTCCTCCGTTGTCTGCTGGAAATCTCCAGAGATCAGGTTGTAAAAGTTGGACACCACAGATAGGTTACTCAGGTAAAGTGAGTGAAAGATTAACCTTGATGTTCATTTGAAACTTTTAAACTCTTGTCAATTGTAATGTAGGGTGATTAAGTTAATGTTATCTACCATTGATATGGATGATTGGCAGATAACTATATCAATTGACCTGTATCCATAATTTCAGAGTAGATTAATAAAGTTTATGCATTTTCTAATACTGTTTGTTAATAAATTCAGTCATGCTATTTCAACAATTCTGACAAAAAAACATAAAAAAGAGAAAGCTCTCTCTTCTATATATGATTCTCATTTAAATCCAAAACTTGATCCTGATAATACTATTGTTTTTTAATATATTTTTATATTTGTCAAAATCTAGATTTTGCTGAGGGATAAATGGATAAAATAGGTTTTCATGTTCACTAAGGCACATAAAAATATCTTGGTAACGGTATATGTAAATGTATACATTTATAAGATTATAAATTGTTTGACTCTACTAGAGTTTGAACTCAGGACATCACACTTCCTAGGCAGATGCTTTACCACGTGAACCACTCCACGAGCCCATTTTTTGAGTTTAGTATTTTCAACATAGGGTTTCTCAAACTATTTGCCTGGGATTGGCTTCAAACCTTGAGTCTCCTGATCTCTTCCTCCTGAGAAGCTAGGATTACAGGTGTGAGCCACCAGTGCCCAACTATAAATTGTTTTTTAAAGTACATGGGAATACATAATGATATTTCTTTCAAGACATACTGCATGTATAATGATGGTCCCATCAGATTATAATGGAGGTGAAAAATTCCTATTGCCTAATATTTTCAGTATACCATTTTTGTGGTTAGATTGCTTAGATACACAAATACTGACCTTTATATTATAATTGCCTACAGTATTCAGTTCAGTAACATGTATTGGTTTAGGAGCAATAATATATATATGATACAGCCTAAGCATATAATGGGCTGTACCATCTAATTTTGTATTTGTGTATACGTGTATATATATATATATATATATATATATATTCTATGATGTTCACATAATGATAAAATGAGCTAATGATGCATTTTTCAGAATTTATCACCATTGTTAACAACACATGACTATAGTTCTTCCAATATACAGTCTTATTAACAATGTACAAGAGTCCTCTTCAACATCCATTTTGTCAGACTTCTCTCTCCTCCCCAGTACTGAGGATTGAATGTAGGGCCTAGACAAGTTCTCTACCACTAATATCACAAGCCCTTTTAATTTATTTATATTTTGAGGCAGGGTCTTACTAAGTTGTCCAGGCTGCCCAAACTCAGGATCCTCTTGCCTCAGCCTTCCAAGTGCTGGGACTACAGGTCTGCACCACCATACCTAGCTACTGAACTACAGTATTTCTTCTTTTTTCTTATGGTGCTAGGATTGAACTGACAGCCTCACATATAACTAGGCAAATGTTCTACCACTGAACTACATCCCCAGCCCCATATCTTTAATTTTCTATGAAATCAGTTCCTATCTTTTTGCTCATTCCTTAGGGTTTTTTTTTTTAATTTTGAGCAGTTCCTTATATATTCTGGGCAAATGGTTTGATTTATACACACATATATATCTTTGTGACAATATCATCTCTGGTCTTAAAATTTCCTCTTTAATCCCTTTTGAGTTGACATTTGTATGTGGTGAAAGAGTGTTTTCATTCCTCTGTCTGTTAATATATGCTAGTCCCAACATTTATTGAAGAGACTGCTCTTTCTATATTGTGTATTCTTAGCACCTTTGTGAAAATTCAATTGACTGTAAATGCATAGAATTAATTATGGGCTCTCTATTTTGTTCCGTTGGTCTACATGTCTGTTTTTATGTCAATACCACATTATTTCGGTTACTATAACTTTTCAGTGTATCTTGAAATCTGGTAGTGTGATGTGTTCTGTTTTGTTCTTTTAGCTCAAGATTACTTTGACTATTTAGGGCATTTGTTGTTTTCTACAAATTTTAGGATTGTTTTTTCTGTTTTAGTGAGGAATGACATTGGAACTTTGATAGGGATTGCATTGGATCTGTAGATTGCCTTGGTCATTATAGACATTTTAATAATAATAATTCTTCCAGTCCATGAACATGGAAAAACTCATTTATTCCTAGTCTCCACTTTCTTTCACCAATGTTTCATAAATCTTCATTGTAGAAATTTTTTAACTTCTTGATTAAATGTTTTTCCTACATACTTTGTTTATTCATTTGTTAAGACTGCATGTCACTATGTAGCCCACCCTGGCTTTGACCTCATGATCTTCCTGCCCAGACCTCCCAAGTGCTGGAATTTCATGCATCTGCCACCACACTTTACAACATAAGTCTTATTTGCTTTTGTGTTTGTTTTGTTCAGAGTTGGGACTTGAACTCAGGGTCTCACATATGTTAGGTAGTAAGTGCTCTTCTACTGAGCTACATCCGTAAACCACTTACTTTGACTGTTTTTTTTTTTTTGGTGTTGTGAAAGGAATTGTGTATTATGTATTATTTCTCTAAAGGAACAGAACCAATAGAATGTATATGTAGTTATAAAGGATATTTATTAGATTGGCTTACATGATCAGAAGCTAGATATTTTCCCAGTGGCCATATGCAGGCTAGAAAGCTCAGGAAACCAGTACCTACTCAGTCCCTGAACTAGAAACCTCAAAAGAAGAGGGACAAATGATGTAGTTTCAGTCTGAGGCTGAAGGCCTGTAGTTCCCTAGGGAGTCACCAGTGTGAATTTGCATTGCATGGTTGAAAAATTCTGAGTGTGATGTCTGCGGGTGATGGCAGCTGCAAAAAATGCACCTGCTCAAGAAGACTTGAGCTTGCATGCACATGTGACCCCCCGCCCCCTTCTGCTGTTTTTTCCATCTAGGCCCTTAGGCTGTTGGTGTTGCTGCCTACATTCAGGACAGGTCTTCTCCCAAGTACCTAGGACTATAGACATGAGCCATTGACTTAACTTCTATCACCTTTTTATGTGTAGTAATTCTATTCATCTTTTGTAGTTCCTTTTGTACTGCTTCTATTTCTTTGTCAACTTTCTTATTTTGCTCATATATTCTTTTCTAAATTTCATTAATTCTTATCTGTATATTTTTGGAGTTTACTAAACTTTTTAAAGAGAATTATTCTAAATTATTTTTCTGTCATTTCATAGATATCTGTTTCTTTGGGTTTTATGTTGAAGCTTTGCAAGTTTCTTTTGGAGGTATGATTTCCCGAGTTTTTGGAATCCTGTTCACTTACATTGGTGCTTGCCCCAACAGAGATAACCACCTTTTCTGGCTTTCATAGGTATTTTTGACAAGAATAGACCCTTACTGTTTATTCTAGCCTATGGGCCTGGATGGGCCAGTTAGTAATACCCTTATGCAGGGAGAGCTTGCTTTCATGTGCTCTAGGTGACTAGGTGCTGCTTTCCCCTGAATTCAGGTGGAACAGATGACTAAGTTCTGCTATTCAGCAAGATCACTGGTGAGCTCTACACTTAGACTGAGCTGCTATATGGGCACTACAATCACTTGTGATTTGGCTGGGTGACAGGGTATATTCCTTGAACAGAAGGTATTATTTGAGGTTAGCAATAGGAGAGGGTTGCAGGAGGGTTCCATGGAATGGATCAGTTGCTATGCTCATTAGAAATACTTAGTTGGGATTTGTGTCCTTTTCTGGGTGGTGTCTGGGAGTGGGCTTTGAGGCTGTGGTGAGTGTTGATTAAATTCCTGAGTGTTTCAGAATATTGCCTGTTTATTGTTGCTACTTGATGTGGCAGTCATGTCCCTTTCTGACAGGGTCCTCCTTCTCGTCCTCCTCCAAAAGGCAGGGTATTTCTGTATAACTCAGGCTGGTCCCAGACTCACTATGTAAGCCAGGCTGGCCTTGAACTCATAATCCTTCTGCCTCAACCTCTTTGAGTGCTGATACTAGGAGCATGACCCACCATGCCTAGATTATTGTTCTTTAGAAGAATATTTTCTCTTCTCGGTCCTTCGCTTTTCCATATAAGTTTTGGACCACCAAAAAGCACATTGAGATCCTTATAGAAACTGTACTTGTACTGAACCAATAGATCCTTTTAAATAGAACTGAAGATGTGTGTGGGTGAAAATAAATAAATAGAACTGAAATATTGAGTTTTTATATCCATAAGCATGGCACACCTCTCCTTTTAATTTGTCTTATTTAATGTTTTTCTATAAAGCTTTATAACTTTCTACATCAAATTTTATACATTTTTATTGTTTGTTGCTTGTGGTATTGATGTTAGTTCACTTTTCATTGCTGTGATGAAATACCTGAGAGAAATCAACTTAAAGAAGGAAAGATGTATTTTGGCTCACAGTTTCAGAGATTTCAGTCCATGGTTGCTTGGACCCATCATTTTAGACCTATGGGAAGGCAAAACATATGGCAAAGGGCATGGCAAAGCAAAGCTACTCACCACATGGTGGACAGGAGCCAAGAAGGAAGAGAGCAAGGGGCTGGGTCTAAAATGTCCCCTTCAAGATGGCATGTCCCTTGTGACTTCCTTACTTCAACCAGGTCCATCTTCTAATAGCCTATTCAGCTATGAACTCTTAATAGTCAGTCCCCTTATGATCCAGTGACCTCTCAGTAGCACCACTTGCTGGGGACAAACCCTTCAACACATGAACCTTTGGGGATATTTCATATCCAAACCACAATAATACCTTGTAATTTTTGTGGCTATTTTATTGTGTTTTAGCAATTACATTGTATATATGTTTTTGGGTGGTATATCAAAATACAATTGATTTTTGTTAGTTTACTTTTATAGTTAGTTTTTGGGGGCAGTTACAACAAAATACCAAAAGTTGCTTGACTTAAACAACAGAAATTTATTTTCTCATAGTTCTGAAGGCTAGAAGTCCAACATCAATGTTTTGGCAGGTTTACTTGATTCTGAGACCTCTCTATTTGACTTGCTGATGGATAGTTTTTTTTCTGGTCTCCTCACATGACATCTCTATGTATTTGTCTTAAATTCCTCTCACTAATTGGAAGGACACTTCTCATAATGGATTAGGACCCACTCTAATGACCCCATTTAACATTAATTATCTCTTTAAAGGCCAAACAGTCTCTAAATATAGGCACATTCTTTTGTACCAGGGGCTAGAACTTCAACATACGAATTTTGGGGACACACACAGCATTCAGCTCATAATAGATACCATACCACACTCATTATTTCTTTTCCTTCCTTTTCTTCTTTTTTTGGTGGTATTGGGATTTGAACTCACACTCTTACACTTGCTAGGCAGGTGGTTTTCCACTTGAGCCACTCAGTCAGCCCTGCTTTTGTGTTGGATATTTTTGAGATAAGGTCTCACAAAGTGCTTCCCAGGCTGACTTCAAGCTCTGTCTTCCTGAATTCTGCCTCTTAGTAGCTAGGATTACAGGTCTGAGCCACTGGCGCCTGTCCACATCCATTACTTTTCCCATTGCTGTTAAGATCAAGTTTTATGTTGATATCATTTATGAGGAACTGCACAATTTTGCTGTAGCATCTCATACAATTTTCTCACTTGTGTTACACATTTTAGCCATTCTGAACTTTTTTTTTTGTACATTTAGAGGTTTCATTTACCATATGGCTTTAAAGCATGCTTGCTTTTTGTTTTGTTTTGGTTTTGGTTTTTTTGGTGTGTGTGCTAGGTATCAAACCCAAGGTCTTGTACTGTAGGCAAATGCTGTACTACTGAGCTACCCAGCCAGCCCTGTATATGCTACTTTGCTTGCTTAGAAAACCATTTCTTCCCCCTTTTTTATATAATCACCTATTAGTTATTCCTTAAGTCTAAGCTTAGCTGTTATTCCTTTCAGAAATCCTTCTGTGATCCTGTGAATTTAAGTTAAGTTCCTCTTTTTTGTGCTTCCATTTCACTGTACATTTCACTAACATTGCTCTTTTAATTTTCTCTCTTCTTTTCTGGACTAAAAGTCCACTGAAGGTACAGACTTGTTTGAATCCAATCTAAAGATAGAACACACAGGGATTTAAATGGGAAATTTAATATAAAGAAGTATTAAACTAAGATTTTAAAAAGTAGCTGTAGAGTTAAGAAAACTATAGGCACCCTAGGACTGAGTTTTTAAGGAGGCAGTAATTGCCAAACCTCATTCCCTGAGGTTTGGCTTCAGACTCATTTGAGAAGGTGAAGTTGAACCTGCTGAATGACAGAATCTATAGATTTGCTGTACTAGAGATCATTTGCAGTAAAACAGGGCAAACAAGAAGCAGATTGTGGTGAATTAACTATATAGGTGGTGTCTGGCACATACTGGCACAGTTGGAGTGAGCTCTGCTATAGGTAAGAGGCTTGGCGCACATGGTTGCTCTACTGGGAGACAATAGCTTCTTGATGATTATGGGAGGCAAACTTGAGGAACAATGAGAGAACAGAGGGAATCAGAGTATCATGTGGGCAGGAAGCTTGGAGTGAGGAAATGTTATCACCAGGCCACAAGAGGGCTGTGAGATCACCAAGGGATGGAGTATTCTGGGCATGTGCCTGGATCACTGGATATCCTCAAACCCACACTGCTGACATACCAGGCTGTGTGTCCCCTTCATTCTGCAAGGTTTCTCTAGTGCTTTCTACAGAAAACTTACACTGTGGTCACCTTAAAGGAGAAATGCTTATAAGAATGCTATCCATTGTTGCAGAGCTATTTGGAACTGAGTGGTAATAAATTGATAATTGACCTGTGGTCTGAGGCCAGCCTGGGCAAAATTATCCAGATCCTATCTGAAAAATAACCTAAGGTAAAAATGGCTAGAGGGATGGCTCAAGTGGTAGGCTAAACAATTTGAGTATTTGCTGTTTGTAAAGCATAGATTGCAAAATCAGTTTTATACACATACACACAGTCTGCCTGGAAGCAAATTTTCTCTTCCAATTCTATCTACCCCTCAGCCTCTTTATAGGTAAATGGAATAATTAATGGTACTTGTTTGATAGGATTTTCTGACAAATGAGTTAATTCAAGTGAAGAATTTGGAGTATTCTTTTTTTCTTTTCTCCTTTTATAGTTTTTATATTTACTTACATGTGCATATATTGTTTGTGCCACCTCTCCTCTCCCCCTGCCCCCTGCCCTGCTTCCAGGCTGGAATATTCTTGACACATAATAAGCACTTAATAAATGTTGTAATTTGTTATAATTTTTATTTCCACATTAGGTATCCCAAAAATAATATTCATAGTTACATAATGTGTAATCTTTATATAACATATTCATATATTATGTAATACTATTTGATTCTTTCAGTCAGCTCTCAAATTAGGTAGGACAGTTATTATATTTCTGCTTTATGATTATTTATCATGAAATATTTTGCCCCAATTCAAATAGTTTTTAAATGACAGTAAAGTAAGTGATCTATGTTTTTTGATCCCAAGTTAAAAGTTTCTGTAATGACTCCATTCCAATAAAAGGCAAAATGAGACAATATATAAATTTATTATTCAAAACGTGAGCTAAAGGCAGGTATGGTGGTTCATGGAGGTGGATATTATGAGGATTGCAGTTTGAGGATAGCTCAGGCAAAAAGTCAGCGAAACCTAATCTCAATAAATAAGTTGGGCCTGTTGGCTCATGCCTACAATCCCATCGATTTGGGAGGTATAAGTAGAATGATCGTGGTCAGAGGCCAACCCAGGCAAAAAAAGCGAGACCCTATCTGAAAAATAACTTAAAGCTAAAAGGGCTGGAGGCATGACTCAGGTGGTTGTGTGCCTGCCCAGAAAGCACTAAGGTCTGAGTTTGAACCCTAGTAACTGCCAAAAAAAAAAAGAAAAAAATGAAGTTAAGTTTTGGCAAAATAATTTGAGAGTTAACATTTTTATTTGGTTTGTATAATGAAAAGTTATTTTTTGATGAGAAAAAATTATTTCCATCCTTGGGTATTATTAAAATAACTAGAATTGGGTCTTTGAAGTATTATGTGAACAAGTGTTAATATATTATTTTCTTTGTTTCAAAATTCTTATAGCCACATCCTCCTCTGCAGTTTCTGCACATGCCCCATCGGTTATTGTTGCTGTGGTAGAAGGGAGAGGACTTGCCAGAGGTGAGATAGGGATGGCAAGTATTGATATAAAAAGCCCACAAATTATACTATCCCAGTTTGCAGATAATACAATATATACAAAGGTAAGTATTAAGAATCCTCAAATTGTTGATATAATGGGCATATGCAGATTTACATGACAGCGCTGTTCTAGTTAGTTTACTTTTTGCTAGGATAAAAGTTAATCATGAGCATTCCAGTAAAAATATTTTGAATTAAAATAAAACTGTTTTAGCTGGGCACCTGTGGCTTACACCTGTAATTCTAGCTACTGGCAAGACTGAAATCAGATGGAGGTTTGAGGCCAGCCAGGACAAATTGTTCTTAAAACCCATCTCCAAAATAACCAGAGCAAAATGGACTGAATGTGTGGTTCAAGCAGTAGAGCTTCTGCTTGCAAGCACAAAGTCCTGATCCACCAAAAATAAAATAAAACCATTCTATATATGATTTTTATTTTTAAATATATTTATCCTAAAAATAATGTAAATTTTTTTGTTACTTGAATAAGACAAAGTTACTGTTAATATAATTTCTCAATTTAATATCTTCAAATTAACTATTCCTGGACTCATTTCAAAGGTAACATATGATAGTCCTTATCTCTAGAGGGTTCTTTCTGCTGAAACTATATTTGAATTTCATTTTTCTAGAATTAAAACAAACTAATACCTTAGATAGCCATAATTTAGTATGTTAACTTCTTGCTTTACTTCTTACTTTGCCTTCATTTTATATCACTCACCATGATTTTGGGCCTTTGGCAAATTGTTATGTGAATTTGTGTGGTCTACGAGGTAGTGTACTCCCAATCTCTCTATTTATAAAAGTTATTTCAAACAAAATACTAAAAATAGCATCATAGATTATGTTTAAAATATTTGTAATTGGATCAAATATAGTCTTTGTTTATGATGATATTTTGTATTTGTACTTATACAGAACATGTTTAATACATTATCATTTGAAATGTCTTTTAACTGAAATATGAAATATAATTAAGGCTATTAGAACTTTACTTTGAACTAATTTTAAGTACTTAACGTCTCAAAAAATATGAAACTCTGTTAGTGATTAGTGATTATCTTAAATTTACATTTAAGAAAATGATTATTCCAACAATTTCAGGTGATCACTAAACTCAAAATTTTATCACCTTTGGAAATAATAATGTCAAATACTGCTTGTGTTGTGGGGAATTCAACCAAGTTGTTTACTCTGATCACAGAAAATTTCAAGGTAAACGATTTTCATTTTCATTTTCAATGGTAACATTCAATATTTAATTTTTTAAAATCCATTTTGTAATATCATAAAGAGCAATAGCTTGAGTAACTGTGTACTTAGGGTCCTAAAGTTGTCAATAAATGCAAATTCTAATCTACTAGAACAAGTAATAAAAATAATAGAAAATCTACTTATTTGATTTGGCATCCTTGATCTAGCTTAAGCAAAAAAAAAAAAAAAACAAAAAACCAAAAAACCCAGCATTTTAGGTGATAAGGAGGTTTTTCAGCGTATATAGAGGTAGTCATTCAGAGAAAGCACAGTTTTCCTTAGCCATAGCTTTCTAGGAATTAGTTACTGTGCTGGCAGACTAGTTGAAATTGAAGTTCTCATCCTTTTAGGGGATAGCAGCTGTTTGGAAGAGCTTTTTTTCTTCAGAGAATTTGATCTATGTCACAGAGTTGTTTCAGTTTCCTCCTGTAACATGTTCTTCCCCACAATCAGACTCCATCTATGGGAGTAACAGATAGTGCTGTGGAACCCTACCAAACAAATGCTTTTCCCTCAGTAAGGGCCTTTCTGCCATGTAGTTTACTTCTTCCCTGTAGCAAATCTCTCTGTTTTGTAGAATGGAAACTTGTTCTGAACAAAGTAGGCAGTTGAAATAATTTCTGAGAAGTGTAAGTTATTCTCAGAATATGCATTATTTTGTTATGTTTGTACACTTATATTTTAACACATTTGGAACCAAGCTGAGATTTAGGGTCCAATGAGTTCCCTTCTTGTTCCTAATGTACTCAGCATCTGTAGTCATGCAAGGTTTCTTGTGGTGCTCTTAAACATCCTCTGTAGCCTACTGTGTAGCCTAGCTATGTTTGACTCATTGCCAGAAATAGTCCCTAATTCTAAATCAATTATGTCTATTATATAAGTTTCTTTATCTGTTCTCTTTGATTCATAACTCAGATTTCATCACCCTCATTTATGTATTCCTTTCCAATATTTGGGTTTTTCTCTTTTTTGTGGGGGAAGGGGACAGTACTGGGGTTTGAAATCAGGGCCTCTTGCTTATTAGGCAGGTGCTCTGCAACTTGAGCCATTCTGCTAGCCCTTTTTTGTGTTGAGTACTTTTGAGATAGGATCTCATGAACTATTTGTCCAGGGCTGACCTTAAAACTTGATCTTCCTGATCTCTGCCTCCTGAGTAGCTGGGATTATAGGCATTTATTGTTTTCATTAGGCCTTCTAAGTCTTTTGGTTATAAATAGCAGAAATCTAACTTAAACTAGTTCAAGCAAAAAGGGAAATTTACTGGGTTATGTAACTGGGAAGCCTGTGGTTGGATAGATCCTATCTCTACTGTCAAAGATAAACAAATCCACACATTAAAGTGGTAAGGAAAGATTTTTAATCAGTAATATATTATTGGAGTAGGAAAAAGTCCAGTCTGAACTGAATTCAACTTCACTTTGTATTGACGTGACGGCCTTTTAAAGGGTGAATGAGGGACAGGGAGGAGAGTGAGTAAAGGCTAAGGAGAATCAGGGAAATGAAAAATTACTAAAAGCGGGAAAGTGGGGTTGGTCCATGTGAAACCCATAGGTTTATTAACTGGCACTTACTGAAATTAGGCCACCTCCCTTACACAGAGGATGGGAGTCGAGGATTCTATCATCAGGTGTTGGCTGAAATAAATAGTAAATTTTTTGACATTCTTGGGTTTTCTTAGATAGGCACTTTAAGAGTTGGTAGAGTCATTCTAGGGATGTGTCCTTGAGGTCTTAGAAACAATGTTAGCTTCCCCTTCTTTTCCTCAGTGCTGGGGATTAGTTCATCTTTATAGATCAAGGTTGAGTCCTACTTGAGAGGAAGACTCAGAGGAGTCTAGCTAGAATTTAGTTAGGGAGAGGGTCTTTGCCAGTGCCCTCATCCCCAGTATCATCACTTTCTACTGTGGGTAGGTTACCTCTATGAGGTTTAGCAAGATGATTGCTGTTGGTTTTAGGCTGATATCATTTTGCCTTAGCCAACGCAAAGGAAAGAAAACTTTCTTCTTGGATCTGTGAATAAATTCTAGAGCAAGATGCTGGCTGTCCTGCTTTGTTCATTCTCCCACGTTAAGACTAATCACTGTTTCTGTTGGTAGAGACACTGTGATTGATTACTCCTAGGTCATGTGCTTTTTTGTTGTGATACAGAGTACTGTAATTGAAAGACCTATCAGAATCACATAGAATGTAGGGTAGATAAGCCCTTTAAAGGGAAAATAACATATTCAGTACATTTGAGATGGCAGCCAGGTTAGTACAGTGCTCAGAATAGAGGAGTCAGACTGTCCTCGCTTCAAATCCTTATTCTAAGTGGCCTATACAAGCTAAGTTAATTAACTTCTTTTAGCTTCAGTTTATTTTTAAGTCAGAGAATTGATATTTTATATAAGGTAATTGGAGATGGTCACTTTGATGAGGTTGCATTGAGGCAAAGTTCTGAATGGAGAGAGGTAGCAAATCCTGGAAATATTTGAGGTAAAAATATTACAAACAGAGGGGAAAGTCAGTTTTATTGTTATTGCTATTATTACCACACTTATCATTAAAATTTTTCATTAAAGCAGAAGCAATATGAAGTGGAAGGAACATGCACATTATAATTAAAGAAATTTAATTTTTAACTGGATGATATTAGAAAAGTTATCAGTCTTTTCAGAATTTTACTTACAGAAAATAGGAGTCAATAAGACATCTCATTTCTTGACATATATGGTTCCTATTCATGATGGTTTTTTTAGTCTTAAGAGATTTTTCATAGTCCATCTTCATTATATTGCCTTTTTTACTCATCACTTTTATTCAAAGTAGGTAAACCTTCTATCGTAAAACTTTATGCTTTTTTTTCTCTTTAAAAAGAACCATTATATATTTCTCTTTATTCTAAATAAATTAAATTTACCTCATGAAAATATCATTTCATAGATTTGGTTGGTGTATTAGTATTTTCATCTTCTCACTAGCACAGCACAACAGTCTATTAAGAGTATGGAAGACTTACCATAAAACCTGTGTGATGTTGTGGCTGTAGAATAAAATTAGAAGGCAGAAACTTTCATATTTAATATTTATTGTTGTACCTAACATAGTCAGTTAAATTTCATGAGTAAGGTCTAATTGAGAGCTACAGAATATATGGTAATTCATTTAGCAAGATGGACAACTATTCTTTCTATAAATTATTAAGAAAAAATTTATTTAAATGTTGAAAAGGATTTAAAAAAACTTATGCAATATTTAAGCCTCCTACCCATGTACTAGAGTGTGTTTAAGAACTTTTGAGTATCTGCATAGCACTTAAAGTTTTATTTTGAAATTAAAACCTCTTCAGAATGTTAACTTCACTACTATCCAGAGGAAATACTTCAATGAAACAAAAGGATTGGAGTACATTGAGCAGTTATGCATAGCAGAATTCAGCTCTGTTCTAATGGAGGTTCAATCCAAGTAAGTTATGACTTAAGAAAAAAGATAAGTTTCTAGTGTGAGTTCCCCCAAGGCACCTGGAAAAGTGCCTGGTTCATAGTAGACAGTTAGTTATTATTGAAATAGTAGGACAGTTAACTGAAATTTATACATAAGGCAGATAGTGCTCATTTAATTTGCACAGAATTTCTCCAAATTTGTCATAATCTATTGCCCTAATTGTGGCTGCTCATTGTATACTTTGGAGTAAAAACCTCAAGTAATTGCAGTATACTAAAGTCTCAGAATGAAACTTAGCTAAAATTCTATTTCTATTATTTCATACTTTACTCCTAAAAAGATTCAGCATGAGACATAGAGAATAGTTTTGGAACAGATATTTCTTAGAACGTGCAAAACAATTTTATTGAGTCATTTTAGATAACCTGTTTTTTAAGTTAATTACAATTTCTGTTCTTCTAGGGATGGTAACATTTTTGCCCATACATTGAGACTTCCTGACTATCCCTTTAAAGTCTCAGACTTTTAATTATTTGCACACTTAGAAAGATAGATCAAAAATTGATACAAATTACCATTGAATGTTATTTTCTAACAAGTGATTTTTTTGAATCTGCCATTCCTTAAGAGACAGACCCCAAAAAATTATGTTTTTATAAACTTTATGGATTAGAGGTTATTTTATTTACCTAACTTACAAAAGTTAAGTATATTTAATATACCTCTTCCCTTTGAATTTAAGTGATTCT
The DNA here is from genome assembly GCF_047511655.1 of Castor canadensis. Lineage (NCBI taxonomy): Eukaryota > Metazoa > Chordata > Mammalia > Rodentia > Castoridae > Castor > Castor canadensis. The sequence continues at coordinate 99,651,179 of NC_133392.1, read as the reverse complement.
ATACAAATATTTATAATTTTTCTAATATTAAGGTGGAGTGTTTCTTTCTGAGGCAGTAGGGTTTTTTTTTATTATAAAGACATAATGTTATATCATTGGTCACCTTACAGGTATTACTGCCTTGCAGCTGTTGCAGCTTTGTTAAAATATGTTGAATTTATTCAAAATTCAGTTTATGCACCAAAATCGCTGAAGGTTTGTTTCCAGGGCAGTGAACAGACAGCTATGATAGATTCATCATCAGCCCAAAACCTCGAATTGCTAATTAATAACCAAGATTCTAGGTAAGATCATCCAATTTTCTCTTAAAAATATATTACTATATTAAACACTTTATTATCAATTACTAGTATATTAAATACGCTATTGTCAATGACTAGTTACTTAAAAGTTCTTTAAATTGATTGGTGGAGAAATACTGAATAAACTTTTTAATCAGTGTACTATCCTTGCTAAACTACTCAAATGTTTCACAAAAATCAGGTTTTAAACTAACATTGATACTAAACAACAAAAACACAAAAAACATAGTTAAAACTGGACTGAGGACCTTCATAGACTTTTCTCACAAAAAGATAAACAAGTGGCCAATACAATGTTTCAATAACAATAAGTGATGTGAAAAGATATTCAACATCATACTAGTCATTAGGGAAATGCAAATTAAGTTAGATATCACTTCACTCCCACTAGAATGTGGGTTAAAATTACTCTATTATTGATTTTCTATTGTTTTTCTTATGTTATGTTCAGTGACCAACTGTGGTAATTATTGCAAAATGTTTTACATTCAATTTTACCTTATCAGGTTTTATACTTTATCATTGTCAAACGTTGCTTAGTTCCTTCTATTTATTAGGGATATAGTGTTTTAAGAGAGTATTTAACTTCCAGGAGTTCATATTATAGTTGAAAAGGAGGAGTTAAGAAAGCTTTTTATAGATTAGAACCAAAGAATCTTAGTTTAAAAGATGTTCACCGAACTATCTGAGTAGCTTTAATGCTTCTATGACTTGTCACTTGTTATACTCATTAATTTCTATTGGAAATGTTAGGTTCCAGAGTGTGCCTTACTTCCTTTGTTCCTGCAGAAACCATGTGCTCAAAAATCAGGAAAATTGTGCATGTGATGAGATCCCTAACCAGATGACTTGAGTAGTTCCCCAAATTTTGTTTAAATTGGTATGCCCATAATCTAGTAGTCTAATGACTAAAATTTAAGAGTCATTCTTGGGCTGACAGATTGGCTCAAGTGAGAAATCACTGCCTAGCAAGTATGAGGCCCTGAGTTCAAACCCCAGTACTGCAAAAAAAAAAAAAAGGTTGTTCTTATTTCCTCTCTCTTGTACCCCAGATTCAGTCATCTATAAATCCTCTTGATTTAGCCTTCAGAGTCTATACCAATTCTAGATCACTTCTCACCATTTCTAAGGCTAGCACCCTAACCCAATCCTCTTCAATCTTTAGGCTGCCTCCTGACTTGTCTCTCTGTCTTCTTCTTGCCCTTCTACAGTTAGTATATTCTCGACATAGCAGCCAGAGGGCCATACTTTTGAGAAACAAGATCTTCTAACTCTCCTGCAAACCTTTTTGTAGTTCCTGATACATTTAGAATAGAATCCAGTCTCTTTACCATGACCTATAAGGACCTATAAGGACTTCTGTGTCCTGCTGTCTATCAACTTCTTCATTCATCTCCCTACCAATCTTGATCTGCTTTCTAGTTCTGGAGCCAGACTTGCTAGGCTTAGGTTGCTGCTCTGCTACTTTCTTGGAAATTTTAGACAAGTTAGTTAATTTCCTTGTGCTTCAGTTCCTTAATTATAAAATAGGGTTAATGAGGACTGGAGGAGTGGCTCAAGTGGTAAGAGAGTCTACCTAAGGCCCTGAGTTCAAACCACAGTGCCAACTGCCCAAAAAATATGGCTAATAGTAGCACTTACCTCATGCCATTGTTATTAGAATTAAACAAGTTAATATATAGAAAGTGCTTAGAGCAATTCCTGTTTCATACTAAGTGTTCAACATATGTTAGCTATCCTTATTATCATTTTTGTTTTTCTGTTTCCTTTTCTGTCATTGCTGTCTAACTCAACTGTCAAATTACACGGAAATGTCTATCTCAACCAGCCTTACTAAAGCAACCATCCTGATCATTCCTGTGCATTGTTAAAAAGCAGTTTCTATACATGAAATTATTTTTTCCTTATATGATGTGTGTTTATTGTCTGCCTCCCCCTACTCTTTATCTTGTCCTCAGTCCTGGCCAGTAAACTGGTGAAAATTAATTAGCCACTGGACTGTAAGTTTCACGAAGGTAGAAATCATGTTTATATTGTGCACTCTGGGCTTAGCATGAGTTTAGAATACTATAACGACTCAGCAAGTATTTGTTAACTACTACAATGAGCTAGATATGTTGCATTCATCATAACAGTCTCACAGAGAGTTTGGTGAAATGCATTTCTTTAACAGTAGCTGATTTCTTTGTAAGAATCATAGAGGGCTGGGGTGTGACTCAAGGGTGTGGAGTACCTACCGAGCAAGTTTGAGGCCCTGAGTTCTGAACCTGATACTGCCAATAAATAAATAAATACTAAAAAAAAAATCACTTAGAAATTAATGAAATTCTTCTTCACTTGTAATTCTTCTCTAATTTCTTCAATAAGAAAATGTGATTAGATTAAACATTCATTTTTACCAGTGTAAAAGTCTCGCTTCATTAAGGATTTATTGTTGATGTCCATAGAATGTTACAGATTAGAAAAGTTTATATTAGCATGAATATTGTAGCTAATCTATGGAAAAAGTCACCAAGTGCTAGGAGATACTATTGTACTTTTAATCAATGTGTGGTGCACTGAAAGACACCATTTCAGGGAACATGTTCAAAATGTAGGTTCTTGGGCCTTATCCCAGATCTACTGACTTAGAATCCCCATGCAATATATGTGCCCAATAAAGTTGGAGAATCACTGAGGTAGATTACAGTATTCATCTGTAAAGTTAAAATGCAATTTTCTTGGATTTCTCTTTATATACTTAATGAAATTTCCCAATTTGTATTTTGAAAGGAACAATCACACTCTTTTTGGTGTTTTAAATTACACTAAGACTCCTGGAGGTAGTAGAAGACTCCGTTCTAATATTTTAGAACCCCTGGTTGATATTGAAACCATTAACATGAGATTAGACTGTGTTCAAGAACTACTTCAACATGAGGAGCTCTTTTTTGGACTTCAGTCAGGTAAATGAATATCATCTAATTTTATAAGTACAAATTATTAAAAAATGTAAGCAGTTATTTCTTTCTAAATTTCTGAAAGACTGGCAGTGAAGGTGCAACTTCTTGTATTCTTGTATGGAAGCTACCTTTCTGAAAATTTCCCAATTATTTCTGTTGTTGTTGTTTTAGTGGTACTGGGGTTTGAACTTAGGACTTGCACTTGCAAAGCAGGTGCTCTACCACTTGAGCTACACCTGCAGTTAGTTTTTTCCTCTGGTTATTATTTTTTCATTTTGAAATTTGTAATTTTATATTTTTTATTATGTTGTACTGGGGGCACACTGTGACACAAAGTGCTTACAATATCTTAGTTAAATTCACCCCCTCCATCATTCCTTTATGCTCCTTCCCCCCATTCTTAGAATAGTTTCAATAAGTCTCATTTTTCCATTTTTCATACATGAGTGCATAATATGGAGATGGAGTCTAGTGAACTATTTCCCCATTTTGGCCTTGAATTGTAATTATCCCAATCTCAGACTCTCCAGTAGCTAGAATTGTAGGTTTCCTGTGAATTTTATGGTAAATAATTTCAGAAATATGTTTTATGTTTTGATTCCTTGGATGGTAACCTTTTCCTTTTTCTGTGTTTTTTTTTTTTTTTTTGGCAGGAAAGGGGAGGTGTTTGGGCTGTACTGGGGTTTGAACTCAGGGCTTCACACTTGCTAGACAGGTGCTCTACTACTTGAGCTATGCCTCCAGCCCTTTTTGTTTTAGTTATTTTTGAAATAGTGTCTTGCTTTTTGTCCAGGACAGCCCAGACCACAAACCTCCTATTTTATGCTTCCCAGCATAACTGGGATGACAGGCACAGGCTACCATGCCCAGCTATTTCTGTTGAGATGGGGTCTCATGAACTCTTTTGCCCAGATTGACCTGGAAGCACCGTTCTCCTGATCTCAGCCTGCTATATAGTTGGTATGATAGGACCATGCTACTATGTCCAGGTATTGGTTGAGATGGCGGAGGGGGGGTGTCTCTTGATCATTTTTCCTTAGGCTGATCTCAAACTATAATCCTCCTGATCTCAGCCTCCTGAATAGCATGAGCCCCTTGCATCTAGCTCCTATGAGTTCTTTTAATCAATACTTTGCAATTGTTTTTCTCAGTAATTCTTAAAGAAGGTAAGACTTACCCTCTAGATTAGGTAATTGTCAGCAGATCCAGTATATTAGTTTTCTAGAATTTCTGTTTAAAAGTGTCCTATACTCTCTGGTTTAAAATAACAACCCTTTTTTAGTCTCACAGTTCTGGAAACTACAAGCTGAAATCAAAAGTGTTGGTAGGGCCATATTCCCTTTGAAACCTGGAGGGGAGAATCCTTCTTCGTCTCTTCCTAGCTTCTGGTGGTCACTGTGAGTCCATGGAGTGCTTTGGCTTGCAGCTCTATCAGGCCATTATCTACCTCTGTTGTCTGTGTTTTCCTTGGATGTCGTCTTGTCTTCTTCTATGTTACATTGTCTTCTTATAATGACTTCAGTCATATTGGATTAAGGTTTAACTACATTGTATCTGCAAAAACTCAATTTCTAAACAAGGTTGTATTCATAGGTATGGTACAAGGAGTTAGGCTTTCAAGATTTTTTTGGAGGACACAGTTTAGCTTATGATATGAAATAAGAAAATTGCTCTTGGAATGTGGCTAACTGTTCCCTGGCATGATGGCACAATTTTCTTCTTAAATCTGTAGGTGGAAGAACAGCTTATATGCACTGATCCTAGTCCAATTCTTAGTTGTTTACAGTTTGTTCTGCTTTCCATGCTTCCTTCACTACCTCACCTTATGTTCTGGTAGTTTAAACTAATGTTATACATGAAAATTCAGAACACATTTTTAGCCTAAGTAGGTTTTTGCCAGTCCAACTCCAAATAACTTTTAATTACTATAATTCTTTCAAACTTTTGGTATTGTATTGGCTATTTCTCAGCATTTCCAATGTTGTAGAGTATATTCTTTTTTTCTGTTTATCTTTGTGTATTAGTGAAACAATAGGAAAGGTAGAAAGAAGAAATTTTTAACTGGTAACCCTTTTGTTGTTCAGTGACATCTGTTGGACTGTCTATATCTAGCATGCAGTGTGATGTCTTCAGACCAGGAATAAGAAAAGTTATTTAGTCATGAGTGTTGATCAAGCACCAAATATGGCCTTTAAAAAAAACTTTCTTTTACCAAATATGCAGTATACTTACCATTTTTCTGTCCCTTAATCCTTTTGGAACTAATATTCCTGTTCTCCTGTCCATAGCAAATTCCTCCACCTGTGCTCTACATCTCATTCTTTCCCTGGATTTCCTCCTACATCTTCATTATCTTTCTCTCTGTGGACTCCTTCCACGAAGACTAAAACATTTTTTTTCTTTTATTTATATGTGCATACAAGGTTTGGGTCATTTCTCCCCCTTTCTCCACACACAACCCCCCCTCCCCCCGGCTACCAGGCAGAAACTGTTTTGCCCTTATCTCTAATTTTGTTGAAGAAGAGTATAAGCAATAATAGGAAGGACCAAGGGTTTGCTAGTTGAGATAAGGATAGCTATATAGGGAGTTGACTTGCATTGCTTTCCTATGCATGTGTGTTACCTTCCAAATTAATTCTTCTCAACCTAACCTTTTCTCTAGTTCCTGGTCCCCTTCTCCTATTGGCCTCAGTCACTTTCAAGTATCTGCATTAGTTTCTCTGCATTGAGGGCAACAATTGCTATCTAGTTTTTTGCATGTCTTACCTATCCTCATATCTCCCAAGTATGCTCTTGCTTTATCATGTGATCAAAGACCAATTCCCTTGTTGTGTTTACCCTTGACCTAATGTCCGCATATGAGGGAGAACATACAATTCTTGGTCTTTTGGGCCAGGCTAACCTCACTTAGAATGATGTTCTCCAGTTCTATCCATTTACCTGCGAATGATAAGATTTCATTCTTCTTCATGGCTGCATAATATTCCACTGTGTATAGATACCACATTTTCTTAATCCATTCGTCAGTGGTGGGGCATCTTGGCTGTTTCCATAACTTGGCTATTGTGAATAGTGCTGCAATAAACATGGGTGTGCAGGTGCCTCTGGAGTAACCTGTGCCACATTCTTTTGGGTATATCTCCAAGAGTGGTATTGCTGGATCATATGGTAGATCAATGTTTAGCTTTTTAAGTAGCCTCCAAATTTTTTTCCAGAGTGGTTGTACTAGTCTACATTCCCACCAGCAGTGTAAAAGGGTTCCTTTTTCCCCACATCCTCGCCAACACCTGTTGTTAGTGGTGTTGCTAATGATGGCTGTTCTAACAAGAGTGAGGTGGAATCTTAGTGTGGTTTTAATTTGCATTTCCTTTATTGCTAGAGATGGTGAGCATTTTTTCGTGTGTTTTTTGGCCATTTGAATTTCTTCTTTTGAGAAGGTTCTGTTTAGTTCACTTGCCCATTTCTTTATTGGTTCATTAATTTTAGGGGAATTTAGTTTTTTGAGTTCCCTGTATATTCGGGTTATCAGTCCTTTGATGTGTAGCTGGCAAATATTTTCTCCCACTCTGTGGATGTTCTCTTCAGTTTAAAGACCATTTCTTTTGTTGAGCAGAAGCTTTTTAGTGTTATGAAGGCTCATTTATGTATGCTAACTCTTAGTTGCTGTGCTGCTGGGGTTCCATTGAGAAAGTCTTTGCTTATACCTGTTAGTTCCAAAGTATTTCCCACTCTTTCCTGTACCAACTTTAGAGTTTGGAGTCTGATATTAAGATCCTTGATCCATTTTGAGTTAATATTGGTATAGGGTAATAAACATGGATCTAGTTTCAGTTTTTTGCAGACTGCTAACCAGTTTTCCTAGCAGCTAAAACTTTTTTTTAATATTCTTCTATCTTTATGAAATCGCTCCTTGGACTTCATTTTCTCTGGTGGCCTCCTTATTTCTTCTGTTCATAGTCAAACTCCTTGAGAAGTGAATTTCTGTACTCACCATGGTCTTTTCATCACTACATCTGCTACAGTCTTGTTTACTGCACTGAGACTGCTTTTGTCAAGGTCACTATTGCAGATAGTGTTGATTCTTCTCTGTCTCATTCCTCTTGAATCCCTTTTATCTCTCTGTGTGCTCTTGCTGCTAATGGCCTGAACACTGTTTTGGAGGCCTGCCTTGGGGCCATTAGAGTGCTTTGCTCTCAACCACATGGTATCAAAAGTGCCCTTAAATAATAATCCAATGGAGTGGAGGTATGAACTCTTTCATATTGATGTGGTGAAAATCTTTGTGTAACTAAGCGCCAAAATTCCTCTGCAGGATCAGATGAAGTTAGCTTCCATAGGACTTTGCCTTAAGTAGCACTTTTTTTTTTGGAGACAGGGTCTATTATGTAACCTTGACTGACCTTGAACTAGAAATTCTCAGGCCTTAATCTCCCAAATGCTAGGATTACAAGTGTGTACCATCATGTCTGGCTGAAATTTCACCCTTGCTCAACTTTTTTGCTTTTCCCCTCCTTGTCTTACTCTTCTATAGGTTTCTCCCAGAAGTACCTTCTTGTACATGAAATAACTTGCACATTAATCTTTGTCTTGCTGTTTTTCTGGAGAAGTCAGCCAACACAGTTACTAATAGGCTTATTGTTAAATTTAATGGACACATTAGATCATGTCTTATTTGATGTGCTGAATGTCTCTCTTTATTGAGTTACAGCCTTTCTTTACTTCTGTGCTTAAACAGTCCTAATTTTCTCCCTACATCCTTAGGGATTCCTTTTGAGTCTTTTTTTTTTTTCCAGTGCTACAGATTGAATACAGAGCTTTGTGTATGGTTAGGCAAGTGCTCTATTACTGAGCTATATATCCTCCAAACCAGATCTTTTTATTTTATTTTAATTTTTTTGAGATGGAGTCTTGCTCTATTTCCCAGACTGGTTGAACTCATGAATGGGATCAGTGCCATTATAAAAGAGGCCCAAGAGAAACCTTCTACCGTATGAAGATACATTGAGAAGGTGCCATTTATAATTCAGAAGGCAGGTTCTCCCCAGACATTGAACCTTGATCTAGAATTTTCCAGCCTCCCAAACTGTGAGCAATAAATTTATATTGTTCATAAACCACCCAGTCTATGGTATTTTTATAGCAGCTCAAATGGGCTAAAACAATGCCTATCAGATATTCCTTAATCACCTAAAATTCAATTTGATAAAACCATGTTGCCATCTAAATCAGTTTTTGATTTTAGTGAATAGCTATATATCCAAACTATCCAAAGCAGATACCTAGAAGTCATTCTTGACACTTCCCTCCCCTGTAATCCACCATAAAATTCGGCAGTCTCCTTTCTGTATAGCTCATGAGTGTATCTGCTTCTTTTGTTCCCATTGCTGCTGCTGCAGCCCAGGATACCATTAATTCTCATCTTATTGTGACACCCCCTTATTTGGTCTTCTTCCTCCAATCCTGCTCTTTCTTGCCTGACTAATCTTTCAAAAACACTAATCTGCGCATATCATACTGCATTCATTTCCTGTTGTTGATATAACAAATCACCAACTCTCTATCTCTGGATTTTAATCCCATCTCGAAAACTCCCTTTAATAGTCAACATATTCACAGGTTCCAGGCATTAAGAAGTTGGCGTCTTTGAGGCAAATCCCTCACTTACCAGCATACAGTTCTTTACTCTCTTCTCTTTACTTTTACATAAAATCTAAACACTTCCTTATATGTCTTTTTCCCTGTTTTCTCCCACAGTAACTCCTCACTTTCCATTTTGCTTTCTAGTATAATGGAATTTCTTAAGTTCTTTGAACATATCTACTCTCATTTTCCAGCTTTGGCTCTCCAGAGGTTTGGCCTGAAAATTTCCTTTCAAGCTCCTCTTCAGTTAAGCCTTTTCCATTCCAGTTTAGATGTCACTTCTGCTAGAAGTCTCTCTGACTCTCCAAGTCTATGTTAAATATCTTTTCTATATGCTTTCTAGAGTATATTGTTATGGCATTTAACTTACTGTATTCTAAATGCATGTTTTGTTGAATTATTGCCATATAAGTTTAGACTATAACAGGTGTTCATATTTATTAAAATACTGATTCATTGTTGAATCTGTTGAAAATTATATGCCATTGTCCCCAAGATCAAGATGAAAACATCTGATGTGATGAGATTTTGAAGAAAAATTTGAATTTTCCTTAAAACTTTACTTCTTTATGTTCTAAGTTTTATAATTCCTCAGAACTGGAAGTTTTAAATTAGTATCTATTAATATTAAACATGAGTATGTTTCTATGTCTTTATAGTTTATAATTTATTTCAACATGTAACAAAGCAGGGGAGTAGGACATAGACTAAGATAGGGGAACCTTTATTTTTATTATTAACTAGCTAATTAATTAATTAGAGACAGGGGCTCACTATGTTGGCCAGGGGAGCCTGGAACTCATTATGTGCTTCAGGCTAGCCTCAAACTTATGATTCTCCTACCTCAAGCTTTCAAGTGCTGAGATTACAACTGTACATCACCATGCCTGGCTTATTTTACTAAAATATAAAAATCCAAACCTCATTTTTTTTTTTTTTTTGGTGGTGATACTGGAGTTTGAACTCAGAGTCTCATGCTTGCTAGGCAGTCACTCTCTCAACTTGAGCAACTCCAACAGGTTTTTGTGTCCGGTTTTTTCTAGATAGAGTCTCTCGAATTATTTTCCCAGGCTGGGTTTGAAGCTCCATCCTCTTGATCTCTGCCTCCCAAGTAGATAGGATTACTGTTGTAAGCCACTAGCACCTGGCCAAATCTCAGTTTTTAAATAAAAACTCCAGAACCTCCCAGAAGCTCTTAAGTTTTTGTTCTCACATCCATGTGAAGAAGCCAGAAATTTTAAAAGATATTTGTGACACAGTGTGATAAAGGTAGTAATTTTGTGGGAACATAGAAGACGAAATTGGGATAAAGATAGAATTCAGGTAGAATTCACAAGGATAATATTTCTACTTAGTCTTAAGGGAATGAGTAGGAGTAGGATTTTTGGGAACAAGAGGATCTTTGCCTTGAATGGTATTCAAAATAAAGAGAACTTGCCTGTCATGGGTGTGTCAATATTCACAGAAGTAACAAAAATGTTTTTGGATGCATAGTGGTGCACACCTGTAATGCCAGCTACTTGAGAGGCAGAGGCATGAGTTCGAGTGTAGTTCCTATCCCAAAAACAAAATATAAATAAAAGGTCTGGAGGTGTGGTTCAAGAGGTAGAGCACTTGCCTGTCATGTATGAGGCCCTAGGTTTAGTCCACAGTATCATAAACAAAAAAACAATTTACTGTAGTTTACTACTTTTTGTGTGTGTGTGTGGTACTGGAAATTGAAGTCAGGGCTTCGTGCTTGCTCAACAATGCTCTACCACTTGAGCCATGTCTCAGTCCTAGTTATTAAGTATAGGGGAAATGGTGCATTTTTTTCCCCAAAGATCTCTGTGATAAGTGGAAGATGTAAAAACCTGGGAATATTTAAAAGAGATAAATTAAAATTATCAATAAACTTTTGTAGAACAAATGAGCTAATAAGAATGGTATATTCAAGGTTCTTTGCACATATCTCATAACAACTCTGGGAGATAGATGCTATCCACTTTCAATGGGGGAGAGGGGTATAAAAGAGAATGGTGGAAGGGATAAATTCAAATGTGATATATTTGATATATTGTAAGAACTTTCATAAATGTCACAATGTGCCTCCACCCAGCACAATAACAATAAAAAAGATGAACATCTGAAACAAAGAAATCCACATTTACAAAACAAATAAACCAAGAAGTGGAGGTATTTACATAATACTGAATGCATCTTTTAAAGAATGATTTTCTTTGTGACTTTCATAAAAATATTATTTTCATATACTTTATTCCAGTATTCAAAAAGAAATCTATTACATAGTTTTTAAAGTAAATTAAGTATGCTACCTCTAAAAAAAAAGAAGAGACTAACAGAAGTTCAGACAAGTTAGATAGCTTCTAGAAAGGCTACATGGTTACTGGAACTATGCTGTTAAACTAAATATCTTTTAAGTATCAGAAAGAAAAGTAGATATTAAAAAAATGAATATTCTGATAGGCATAATCACAATCCAGAGAAGAAGTTACAAGAACAAAGGGATGGTCAAAGTGTCAAATCTTGAGGCAAGGGTGTGAACAATCAAAATTAAGAAAAGAACATTTGAATTGATTACTTTACTCCTAGTACATGTGAAAGAGAAAGAAATTTAAACTAGTGTTTGCAGGTAGAATTATCCTATTTCATTATTCAGGATAATATTTTATATAATCTTTATTTGCAACTGTACCATAAAGCTTAAATGTTCACATTGTTTTTGTTTGGTTGTTTCAGTTATATCAAGATTCCTTGATACAGAACAGCTTCTTTCTGTTCTAGTCCAAATTCCAAAGCAAGACACGGTATGGTTTCATACACATTTTGTGTTATATGTTATATAATATAGCTTTTCTTGATGTAATGTTGCAATGGAAAAAATTAAAATGTTTGGGGAAAATACTTCATTATTGATATCAGGAGTGTTTTTTGCCTTTTTAAAAGAAATTTTTCATGTGGTACTGGGGTTTGAATTAGGACCTCATGCTTGATATGAAGGCACTCTACACTTATGCTACTCTACCAGCCCAAAGAAAACTTTAAAAATTATATTATGTCATACGTTACAATACAATAAAAAGTTTCTTAGTTGAGGAATTGGCATATTTTCATTAATCAAATATTTAAAGAGTTATATGTAATTTTAAAAAACTTAGACTATAATAACATTTGCCTAATAACTAAATGAAAATCATATTAGGTACAGAGAATATAAGTTGTTCTCAAAAGCAATAAAAATGTGAAGTTCAATTAGTTTTCAAATATGCTAACCTTTTAGAATGTGCATATTTCTCTGGATATTTTTCAAATTTAAGCAGTGCTTATAGATAAAGAAAATAGTAATGGCTTTCATTCTTCTTTTTAAAGTGAACAGAAAAATATTTACTTTAATGAAATACATGTATATTTTTGCCCATATGTTTAAAAGGAAAGAAGTCTTGTACATCAGTAAAATTTGATTTAAAATTTTATTACTTTTGCAAATCCATTCAAGCCTAATTTATATTTGGTTAGTTCATATTATAGAGAAAATACTCTCGAAATTTATAATAAATAGATTGTTTATAGTCAATAGGTAGGAAAGTTTTAGCTTGTGGGAGTCACAAAACTGAAAGTTTCTTTAAATAATTGAAACATCCTGTAATTCAACATATACAAGTAAGTGGGATGTAACCTGAAACAATTAATGGGTGGAACAAAATTTGCTGGTTTCATACAGTGAGTTTGACCAGGCTTGGTAGCATGCCTGCAATCCCAGGAGGCATCCTGTTCAATGCTAGCCTGTGCAAAAAGTTTGTGAGGCCCCATCTCAGCAAAACAACTGAGGTATGGTGAGGCATGCCTATCATCCCAGCTATGCAAGAGGCTGTAGGTAGAATTGTGGTCCAAGGCCAGTCCCAGTCAAAAAGCAAGACTCTATCTGAAAAATAACCCAACACAAAAAGAGCTGGAGATGTGGCTCAAGTGGTAGAGCACTTACTTAGCAAGTGCAAGGCCCTGAGCTCAACCCCCCAAATAAATAAATAAACTTAAAAAAATAAAGTGAGTTTGGAAGTGTTTGCTCCTCTTCAATTTTCTGGTAAAGTTTACATTCAACTAACATTATTTTTCCCACCAATGTTTGGCAGAATTCACAAATGGAACTATTAAAACCTATAATTTTTTGTGGAGGGAGATTTCTAACTAAAAATTCAATTTCTTAAACTGATACAGTGCTGTTAAGGTTATGTTTCTTCTTGAATGAGCTTTAGGAATTTGTGTCTTCGAAGAATTTTTCACAGCCCTCAACTTTTCAAACTTTTGACATAAAGTTGCTCATAATATCCTTCTTATTCCCCCTCTCCCCCTTTTTTTGGTGGGACTGGGATTTGAACATAGAGCTTTGCACTTGCAAAGCAAGTACTGCACACCTGAGCCACACCTCTAGTTCATTTTGCTCTGGTTATTTTTGGAGATGGGATCACATGAGCTATTTGCCTCAAATGGTGATCCTCCTGATCTCTGCCTCCCAAGTATGATTACAGGTGTGAGCCACTGGTGCCTGGCTCTTATGCTTTTCATATCTGTAAAATTTTCAGTGGTGATCTTTCATTCCTGATAATTGGTTATCTGAAAGTGCTTCTTATTGACTGGCTAGGGGTTATATTGTTCTCAAGGAATCAGCTTTTGATTTATTAATTTCTCTACTTTTTTTCTATTCTCTGTTTCATTGGTTTTGGTTTTATCTTTTTTCTGCTTACTATGTGCTTAGTTTTCAGTTTTTTCATAATTCTAAAGGTGGAAACTTGTCAATGACTCAAAACCTTTTTTCTTTTCTAATATATATATATATGCATATATATATATATATTATATATATATATATATATATATTTAGTCCAATAAAATTTCTTATGGATAATGCATTAACTATATTTCACAAGTTTGATATATCATGTTTACTTTTTCATTTAAAACATTCAAAATAGCTGAGCATGTTTGTACATGCTTGTAATCCCCGCATTTGGGAGACTGAGGAAGGAGGATCAGGAGTTCAAGGCCATTCTGAGCTACATAGTGAGTTCTAGGGTAACTTAGAACATAGCGAGATTGTGTCTTAAAAAACCAAAACAAAAAAAAGTTCAAAATACTTCCTAAGTGCCAAAATTTTACTTCTCTTTTGATATGTGGGTTTCTTTAGAAACGTGTTACTTTGTTTCCAATGTTTGGGGAGTCTCTTGATACTTTTCTGTTATTAATTATACTTTAATTTCCATTTGAACAGAAACCAAAGGTGGTATAATGTAGACCTTTTTGACTTTATTGACACTTGTTTTTATGGCTCAGAATAGGGTCTGTCCTGGTTTGTGTTCTGTGGGAACTTGACAAGAATGTTTATTTTCCTGATGTTTGTTAGAATGTACCATAAAGGTCAGTTAGTTCAAGTTGACTGATAGTGTTCTTCGAGTGTCTTATATTTATATTGTTTTTTTTTTTGCCTAGTCTATAAATCATTGAGACAGTGGTTTTACATCTCTAACTATAATTGTGGATTGGTACATTTTCCTTGCAGTTCTATCAGTTTTATTTTGAAGCTCTGTTACTAGGTACATAAATATTTAGAACTGCTATGTTCTCTTAATGAATTTTTTCCTTTATTTTTTATAAAATGACCCTCTTCATCTCCAATAATATTTTTTGCTTTGAAATATACTGTCTAATATTAATATAGCCATTCCAGTTTACTTTTGACATTATTAGCATGGGATATCATTACCATCATTTTGTTTTTAACTTATTTGTGTCTTCATGTTTAAAATGGGGTTCTCATAGGCAATATGTATTTTGCTCTCATTTTTATATTCATCTAGAGAATATCTAACTTTTTAGTTAAAGTATTTTTCCATTTCCATTTGGCAAGATTATTGTTTCCACTTAAAACTGCCATCTTGATTTTTTTTCCTATTTGTCTAATCTTTTTTGCCCATCTTTTCTTTTTTTTTCCTTTTACATTCTTTTGGATTGCATCCTTTTTATGATTCCATGATATATTTCCTATGTTGGCTCATTAGATAGAATTAGAATTTTATTATTTTAGTGATTGTTTTAAGGTTTATAGAGTACATTTTCACTGAATTCCATCTACCTTCAAATAATATTATACCATTTCACATATGGTACCAAAAATTTACGATAACATACTACCTTCACACTTCCCTGTCATTATGCTAGTGATTTCATAAGTTTTACTTCTACTTTTATCTCACAATTCATTTTTGTTATAAAACAGCTTTATTGAATTATAATTATGCAGCATACAACTCACCCTCTCAGGTCTATAGCCCAGTTATTTTTTAGTATAGTAACAGGATTAGGTTTTTTTTTTGTTGTTGTTGTAAAATCTCCTTAGCATTCAATCCAGTGTGGTACCCTAGTGTTTTGGTTTATTTTATTTTATTATTTTTTTGTAGAACTG
Organism: Castor canadensis; assembly: GCF_047511655.1. NCBI lineage: Eukaryota > Metazoa > Chordata > Mammalia > Rodentia > Castoridae > Castor > Castor canadensis. The sequence goes on along the minus strand of NC_133392.1, from coordinate 99,635,838 downwards.
GGGTTTGAACTCAGGGCTTCATGCTTGTAAAACAGGTGCTGCACCCCTTGAGCCACATCTCCAGTCCATTTTGCTGTGGTTGTCTTGGAGATGGGATCTCATGAACTATTTGCCCACGTTGACCTTAAACTGAGATTCTCCTGATCTCAGCCTCCCAGGTAGCTTTACAGGCGTGAGCAACTGACACCCAGCCCTACTGTTGCTTTTATTTTTTATGACCTTGATGCCTGAAAATTGTAAGTGTGATATTCTTCCTCAAGTTGTGTTTCTCTGATGTTTTTCCATGGCTGGATTCAGGCAAAGTATCTTTGTATCAGGTATCGTGTTCTCCTCATTGCATTTTACCAGATGGCACACAATTTTCATTGTTTCATTTGCGTAAGTCAACCTTACTCCTTTGCCTGAGGTAGTGTCTATCAGACTTTTATTTGATTACCAAATTATCTCAGATTTGACCAGTGGACATCCTTTCTAATTAGATTCTATGTCCTTTGGAAATGTACTCATTATTCTTTGAGCACTTTATCTCTTTCTGGTCAAATACAATAAATCAGGCTTTTCTTGTACTTTCCTTGCCCCTGCTTTTGAATCAGCTGTTTCTTCCAGAAGTCCTGGTTCACTTTAATAGGGAACAGTTTTTAGTAGTCAAGATTTGGACACTTGGTATACTGATGAAGTATCACACTGCTCCCAAACCTTCTCATGGCTAGGGTATAATAATAATGTATTTCTATAAATAAGTATATAGGTATATGTATTTACCTCTGTATTTATTTCTGTATTCATCTGTATGTGAATATAGATGAGTTTATCATGAGTTTACTGCACTACCTCCAATTTCAATGTGCTATCACAGGGCTCAAGCTAGTTTTTCCATTTTCCACTATTAATACCTCTATTCCCTGCCAATTATAAGAAACTTGATGAGAAATTCATTTTCCTTAATATATTGACATTTGGGTCCATCCCTCCTGTATGTGATCAGTCTCTCACCACTGCCTATCCTTACTCTGCCTTTGTAAGTACCCCATACTGACTAACATTCTTATGCAGAAAGTCTTCTTATTTCTCTTGGGCTCTGATAGTCTAAATCAAGCTTCCCTCTTATGCAGAAACTTTCTTCAGTCTACTTGAGATGTCAGGCTACCTTTCTTCATTTGTATGGATATTCTCACTACCTAATTCATGCTCATATACCCTGTGCTGGGCATACCATCAGTTTGGATGACCTCATTATCCTCCTATGCTGTACCAATTCATCATTCTCCCCCTAAGTGTAACTTAGGAAGGAATGAAATAATTCAGGGTATAATGCTCCTCCCACACTAGGGATGCTCTCTTCTTTCAGTTTATGCTCTGAAAACTAATATTAAATCACAGTCTTCATATAAAAATCAAATGATTTCTGAATTTATAGAGAGGGTCCTCCACTTTACTTTTGGATATGCTGTTGCTAGCCTATGTTGTTAACCTTTTTGTTTAATTTACTTTGTTTTGGGAGTTACTACATGTTTTAAGACTTTTAGAGACTTAAAAGTGGATCACCAGTTATGGATGTAAACACAGAGTACTGTAATTAGCCTTTATTTTGTCTTTCTTTTATTTTATCATTTTTACATTTACTTACATGTGTATACATTGTTTGGGCCACCTCCCCACTCCTTGCCCCCCCCACCCCCGCCCCACCCCACTTGATCTTTTACCAAATGCTACTGCTTTGAATGAGAAATGCCTTTGGGGAGGCCAGTACTGCCTCATGCTTAGTAGGCAGGTGCTCTAGGAAATGTCTTAAAGAATAGTTTTACTTCTCACAATATGTCTTAATTAGATTTGCCTCTTCCTTTCTCCTTAGCTCCCGTTCTCCCACTTCTTAGAACAATTTCAACACATTTCATTGTTTCTGTTTTTATACATAAATAGAAAATACTTCCACCATATTCACCTTCTTCACCCTTTCTATATTCTCTCCCCCTCTCACTGTTATCCATCCCCAGACAGGAGCTGTTTTATGTTTCTGTCCCTCATTTACTAAAGAAGAACATTTTTGTTAGTTTACAATAGTTACACAGGGGCTTTATTATGACATTTTCATATAAGCATGCATTATACCCTGAATTATTTCATTCCTTCCATTATTCTCCCTCCTACCCCATTTCTCTTTCTTATGGTGACTTCAGTGGGTTTCAGTGTTCCATATTCATACTTGTATAGAAAGTATACCAACCATATTCATCCTCCTTTACCCTCTTCATCTACTCCTACTAGTGCATTCCCCTTAGCATGACATATTGGAAAACAATATTGTTACTTAACAATCAAATAGGCATAGTTTTCTAGAATCCATATTATTAAAATGTAATCAAGATACAAACATTTAGGACAAGAATAAATCTTAGTAATTATATAAACCAAGGTTTGTATATTATAGATTTTGAAATAAAAGTTCAAATAAGGAAAGAATCTTGACATAAATAGAACTTAGACTACCTATCGGAATTATTAATTTTTAGGTGCACCAGGTTCTTTCTTTCTTTTCTTAGAATTTTCATCCATCCCCAAAACCTGGAAAATAGAGGGATGCTTTGTACTTGTGTTTCCTATCCATAGAATGATAATGTGGTAAAAATACTGCCTGCGTTACCGCTGTCGATGTCAAAATTTCCTAGAGGTGACGTATTTGCTGTGACTTTCTCAATTAAATTGAACTTATTTACAATGAGTTCTCATGGTTCCCATCATTTTATTGAAGCAGAAAAGGAGCAGTACCTCTGAAGGAAAGATAATTGTAGTTAGCCTCCTTATGTGTCTGGAGCATCCAAACTGAGCATTTTTGTTCTCAGCATAGCCATCTTTCCTCAACTTTCCAGCTCTCTTAAGAGCGTGGCCCACTTATTTTAATAGCATCTTGAAAAGGTATTGGATGTGTTTACTTTTCACAAAGGGCTGATAAAAGAACCATCTAGGGTTTCAGCCACTGAGTAGAAAGGTTATCTAACATCATTTAACTCCAAAGAGATGGAACCAGAATTTAGACCAAGAGTATCTTTCTCCATGCTTATGTTTTTAGCCTCTGTCTTAGGCCATCAAGCTGCTATAACAAAATAAACTATAGACTGAGGGCTTATAGAACACAGAAATTTGTTTCTCATGATTGTGGAAGATGTGGAGATCAAAGTGAGCAGATTCCACATCTATGAGAATTCCTTCCCTCAGAGAAAATTGTTTGTCGTCTTTTTAAAAAAAATTTTTTTTTAAATTATTTATTATTAATTTTAAAATAATTTTTATTAGCATACAGTAGTTCATTGTCACATTTCCATATATGTTTGAAATGTACCTTGGTTAGATTCATTCCCTCCATCATTCTCCCTTATCCCCTTCACTCCTACTTAAAATAATTTCAACAAGTTTCATTGTTATATTTTCATACAAGAATATAAAGTATATCAACCATATTCCTCCTCCTTCATCCTCTCCATTTACCCTCCCCTACCCCTACTACTGACCCCCTGAGAAGACCTATTTTACAATTCAGTCTTTCATTTTTCAAGTGTATATTCCTTGTCCAAAGGGGTTTCACCATGGCATTTCACTTATGAACATATTGTGCTTTAATCAAATTAACCTTCTCTATTACTCTTCCATAATCTTCCCTGTCTACCCCTATTAGCTCACAATTTTCAGTGTGTTTCATTATGCCATTTTCCTACATAGATAAAATGTGTTTTGGTATTATTCATTCTGTATCATTCTCTTTTCCTCTCCTTCTCCCTGGTCTTCTCAAATAGTCCCACTATTACAGAAAGGGTCTACATATATGTATATATGATCATGTTTGTATTTGTGTTTATGTGTATCTTTTGGGTCTTTTGGACCATGTGAGAGAAAGCATGTGGTCTTTATCTTTCTGAACCTAGCTGACTTTGCTGATCATAACAAGCTCCACTTCCATCTATTTACCTGCAAATGACATAATTCCATTCTTCTTTATGGTTGAATAATACTCCATCATGTATATATACCACATTTTTCTTAATCCATTGATCAGTCATAGGGCATCTAAGCTGTTTCCATAACGTGGCTATTGTGAATAGTGCTACAATTTTAAACATTGATGTGCAAGGGTCTATATTGTACATTTGTTCAGATATATGCCCAGGAGAGCTATTACTGAATCATATGGTAGTTTTATTTTCAGTTTTTTGAAGAACCTCCATAGTAATTGTACTAATTTACATCCCCATCAACAGTAGATAAGGGTTCCTTTTCCTCTGCATCCTCATCAGCATTTTCTGTTTGTGTTCTTGATGATAACCATTCTGACTGGAGTAAGGTGAACAGCTTTGACAAAATTCAACATCCTTTCTGGATTAAAGCTCTGAAGAAACTAGGAACAGAAAGAACTTACCTCAATATAATGAATGCTATATCCAACAAAGCTGCAGACAATATTATATTAAATGAAGAAAAACTGAAACCATTTCCTCTAAAATCAGGAATTATTTTATTCTTATTCAATATAGTTTTAGAATTCCTAGCCAGAACAGTAAGACAGCAGGAAGAAATAAAAGGGATTCAAATGGAAAAAGAAGAAGTCAAATTATCCCTATTTGCAGATGATATGGTCTTATACTTAAATGACCCTAAAAGACTCCATCTAGAAGCAATTAGACCTCATAAACATTTTCTACAAAGTAGCATAATAGAAAACCAATTTATAAAAATCAGTAGCTTTTCTATCCAGCAATGAACAGACTAAGAAAAAAATCAGAAAAACAATCCCATTCATAATAGCCTCTAAAAAAACATATATAGAAATAAATTTAGTGAAGGAAACAAAAGATCTCTAGAATTAAAACTATAAATCAATGAAGAAAGAAATTGAAGAACATATCAGAAGATAGAAAGATCTCCCATGCTCATGGATAGGCAGAATCAATATTGTGAAAAAGGCTGTACTACCCAAATTAATCTGTATGTTCAGTACAATCACCATAAAAATTCTAATGACATTCTTCACAGAGATAGAAAAATCAATCCTAAAGTTCACATGGAAACAAGAGACCTTGACTAGCCAAAGTAATCTTGAGCAAAAAGAGTAACACCGGAGGTATCACAATACCTAACTTCAATCTATACTATAGAGACATAGCAATAAAAACAGCATGGCACTGACACAAAAAGCACACATGAAGACCAGTGGAACAGAATAGAAGACCCAGTAAGTCCTTGCAGCTACAGCCATTTAATTTCTGATAAAGGAGCCCAAAACATGTTGCAGAAAAGATAGCCTCTTCAACAAAAGATGCTGGGAAAACTGGATATCCACATATAGAAGACTGAAACTAGATCCCTATCTCTCACCTTGTACTAATACCAACTCAAAGTGGATCCAAGATCTCCAATGTAAGACCTGAAATTTTGAAACTACAACAAGAAAGATAGGAAAAACACTATATGATAGTTATAGGCAAAAACTTCTTAAAAAGAACTGTTATAGCTCAGCAATAAGAGACAGGATTAATAAATGGACTGCATAAAACCAAAAAGCTTCTGTACAGCAAAGGAAACAGTTACTAGACTAAAGAGACAACCTATAGAATGGGAGAAAAGCTTTGCCAGTTATACATCTGACAAGGGTTTAATAACCAGAATTTACAGGGAGCCTCTAAAAACTAAACTCCTAAAGAGTCAACAACTCAATGAATAAGTAAGCAAGTGAACAGAAATTTTTCAAAGGAAAAAGAATAAAATAGCTAATAAATACATGGAGAAATGCTCAACATCATTGGCCTTAAAGGAAATGCAAATCAAAAGGACATTTATTATTATTATTATTATTGGAGGTACTGGGGTTTGAACTTAGGACCTTGTGCTTGCTAGACAGCACATTACAGTTGAGACATGCCCACACCCCTTTTGCTTCAGTTCTTTTTCAAATAGAGTCTCACTTTTATGCCTGGGCTAGCCTGGACCATGATCCTCCTGGTTGTGCTTCCTGAGTATCTGGGATAACAGGCATACACCACCATGCCCAGCTTTTTATTGGTTAAGATGGAATCTTAATAAATTTTTGCCCAGGCTGGCCTCAGGCAGTGATCCTCCCAATCTCTGCCTCCCAAGTAGCTAGAAATACAGGCCTGATCCACCATGCTTGACTCTGTCTTCTTATTGTAACCTCACATAATGAAATGGCATCATTATTATTTATTAATGACATTTTTTACACAGAGAAATGTAATACAAATGGTAGAATTGGAAATGAGTACTCTATGCTGATAATAAATATGTGTATTAGTTTTCAAGTCTGTGTAACAAAATACTACAATGTGCATGCCTTAAAACAATATAAATTAATTGTCTTAAATGTCTAGGGTTGGCTGTCTAAAATCATTGTGTTTTAGGACCATGCTCCCTCTGAAATCTGGAGATTTCTTTGTTAGATGTTCCTAGCTCTTGTTGATTTGTTTGCAGTCTTTGAGGTTCCTTGGCTTGCTTCTGCATAACTCTAGTCTCTGCTTCTTCATCAAATAGTATTCCTGTGTGTCTGTGTGTTCACATGGCTACCTTTCATATGACAGCAATAATACTGAATTAGGGCCTGTCCTTCTCCAATGTGACATCATCTCTTAACTAATTACCTACCTCTGCAATGACCTTACTTTGAATGAAATAAGGTCACATTTTGAAGTATTAAGAGCTAGAACATTAACATATCTTTTATGGGGGGGCATATTTTAACTCTAAACAGTATGTAAACAGCAGATATGTTTCTGTTTTCCCATATAAAAAAGGTAATCATCAGATTATGCCTGAGAGGAATCTCTTTGTTGTTGTTTTATGTAATATATAGTAGTATACAGTTATATGTCTTCATACAGTATTAGTTATAGGAATTAGTAATATGCCTGTTTTTCATTAGACTATTTCTGGTTAAATTAAGAAAGAAATATCAGTTTGGCCAGTTAGTTCTCTGAGAAATATCCAGTTAACTACCTAGCTTCTTAAATTATTTTTTTCTATCAGGTTTTAGGAAAGATCTCTGGTCTAGGAATTTGGAATCTCTTTTCCTATACAGAAAAGAAGGCAATCTGCAATTTGCCCCTATAAGGTTTCTTTAGGGTCACTGTTAACATCACACCTTTGAAACTTAAAGCCAACTTTGGTTTGGAGAGAATCAGTCATAATTTTGAACCTTTAACTGGCATGTCTGTCCTTTGTGAAAGGTTTTCAGATGAAATTTACTAATATTTGAGGAAATGTAAGCAATAAATTGCACTTCATGCATGATTCATGACTTTCAGTATATCCCTTATATTGTTTCTCAGTTACTTTTTTAAAAATTCTGGAGCTATATTTTAATGGCTTTTTCCTTATATCACTCTTAATTAAACACAGTGTTTGCTAAATTAATTCAGACTTGTGCTGGCTAACTTGCATGATTTTCTAAAACTTATGAATGAATGAAATGGTCTGTTCACTGAATCAAGTGATTAGCTTAGATGTTTGAGTGAACTGAATGTTCTTGGAAATTTCCCATTATAGATTTACTTGCCTAAGATGAGTTCTGGTACTTTTTCCTTAAGAATATTGAGTTTTGTAAAATACAGATTCACTGAGAATAAAGCTTAAATTTTTTACTTTAATTAATCTGTTTTCTTTATGTTCAATATCTATAATATTAAGAATGTTTGTGTTTTCCATTGTAAATACCCAAAACACTTCCTCCAACATTTGATAACTTCGATTAAAAAACATACTATTTTGCTTCATTTTGAATACTTTTGTTTTTTAAGAAAAGGTTTCACACTGTCAAATAAAGTAATCATACTATACTTCTTTCTTTCCTTCAAGAAATGATTGTTTTACCAAGTATTACAATAAATGCTGACAATAAAATAAGAAGTAAGTCTGTGATCCAAAAGAATTTATAATCCTATGTGATACTTGGGTCAAAAAAGAGTCAGTTACAGCATAGCAATATCAAGGACTGTAAGGGATCTGAAGAAAAGAATAAGTCAAATTATCCTTCTTTGTGATATGATCTTATACTCAGCAGACTCTAACGATTCCATCAAAAAACCTCTTATATCTGACAAAAACTTTTGGCATGCAAAGATCCATAGCTTCTCTTTATACAATAACAGATTGAGAAAGAAATCAAGAAAACAATCCTATGCACAATAGCCTCAACAATTAAATACCTAGGAATAAACCTATAAAAGGAGGTGAAAAACATTACTATGAAGACTATACAATCTCAAAGAAAGAAATTGAAGAAGACACTAGAAGATGAAAAGACCTACTGTATTCATGAATTGGCAGAATTAATATTGTGAAAATGGCTACTCAGAATCATTCTTCACAGGAATAGAAAAAAAATCAACCCTAAAATTCATTTGGAAGCACAAAATACCTTGAATAGCCAAAGCAATCCTGAACAAAAAGAGCAATACTAGAGGTATCACAATTCCAGATTTTACCTTACACTATAGAGCCATAGTTATAAAAATAGTGTGGCACTACAGTCCTCTACAGATCTTTTGTATTTCAATATTGTTGACTCTTTATCTTTCTCTTTTCCTTTGCCTCCTCTCCAAGTTCCATAGAGTCGTTGCACTATTACAAACATGTTTTACATATATGTTTTGTATATGATCATGTTTGATTTTGTGCATGTTTGTCTATTGGATCTGTCTTCTACATATGAGAGTCTGAACCTGGCTTAATTCACTTAACATAGCCATCTGATTTTTGACAAAAGAGCCAAAAATATACATTGAAGAAGATAGTGTCTCTTTAACAAATGGTATTGGGAAAGCTGTATATTTATAAACAGAAGAAGATACTAGATTTGTACAAATTTTTCTCACCCTGTACAAAAAGTAATTCAAAATGGATTAAAGATCTAAATTTAAGACCTGAAACTTTGAAACTACTAGGGGAAAAAAACCTTGAAAATACAGGCCTTTCTAAAAAAACTCCAGTTGTTCAGGAAATAAGAGCAAGATAAATAGTGTTATAGCAAATTAAAAACCTTCTTCACAGTAAAGGAAACAATTACCAGAATCAAGAGATAACATACAGAATGGGAGAAAATCTTTTCTAGCTATTCATTGCATGAAGAATTATATCCAGAATACAGAAAGAGCTCCAAAATGAAACACCCAAAAAACAATCTAATTAATAAGTGGGCAAATGAATTGTACAGACAGTTCTCAAACAAAGAAGTATGAATGGAAAATAAGTACATGAAAAATGTTCCATATCCCTAGCCATAAAGGAAATACAAATTAAAATTGAAATTCCATTTCACCCCAGTCAGAATGGCTATCGTTAAAAAAAAACCCAAACAACAAATGCTAGAAAGATGGGGTAGAGAGGAACCCTTATAGCCTGTTGGTGGTAATATAAATTAGTGCAGCCACTATGGAAATCAGTGTGGAGGTTCCTCATAAAACTAAAAATAGGACTACCATATAATCCTACCGTATGACTTCTGGACATATATCCAAAGGAATGTAAGTCATCACGTGATAGAGATACCTGACTCCATCTATATAGCAGCACTATTCACAATAGCCAAAGAATCAGCCTAGGTATCTATCAGCAGATGAATGGACAAAGAAAATATGGTATATGTAAACAAATACATATTGCCCAAAAAGAAGTATTCCCCATAAAGAAGAATGAAATTATGTTGTTTACAGAAAAATGAGTTAAGCTCAGAAAGACAAATATAACATGTTCTCTCTCACATGCAGAATCTAGACCTAAAAATCAATTTTAAAAATGACAGGAGTTTAAAATGGGGGGACTGTTTGGGGTACAAACCAACAGGAAAGGGAAAAGCAAAAGAAAAGAGTGGAAGAGATGGTGAGTATAATTGAAGTATTTTATATGTATCTATGAAAATAGAATAATGAAACCTGTTAAAATTGTGTAAAAGGGGAAATAGGGAGATAAGAAAGAGTACTTCTAGGGATGAAATTGATCAAATTGTGCATGTATGGAAATATCAATATGAAACTCATTTGTGCCATTAGTATATGCTAATAAAAATAATTTTTGAATAGAGCCAAATTAGACCTTGTGTGAATAAGAAATTATTTTTAGTGGGGCATAGTGGCTCTTGCCCATAATCCTAGCTACTTGGGAGGTGACATTAAGAAGATCACAGTTCGAGGCCAGCCCAGGGAAAAAGTTAAAGATCTTATCTCAACCAATAAAAATTGGATGTAGTATTGTGTCTGTCATCTCAGTTGCAGGAAGCATAATTAGGATTGAGGTCCAGATTGGCCTGGGCTATTCAAAAAATAACTAAAGCAAAAAAGGACTGGGGACATGACTGATAAGGTAGAGTACCCCCAGCAAGCACAAGAACCTGAGTTCTTACCCCAGTACTGCCAAAAAATTACTTTAAAGCATCTGAGTTGGGTGTTATGTTACAAGAGATGGTCTTATTTTAATACAAATTCCTTCTTGTACCCCATTCTTAGCTATTGAAGACTTTACTTCCTACTTCACTAAGAAAAGCAAAACAACAAAAAAAATAACTTCCACTAGCTCCCACAACCACATTCATCCCTACTTAGATGCATACAGATGTGCTATGGATGTACTATATTTTCTCATTACTATGTCCGTCTTCCTGGCTCAGCGAACACTTTTACTTACACACTCAGTTCCTCATCTTCTCACCTCTTCCTGAGTAGCAGTTCAGACTATTCCCAACTTGTGTCTGTCAATGTTCACCTTTTTGCTTATTTGTTTTCATGAACCTACAAACATGCCTTTATCACATCATTAAAACAACTACATTTTTTGTTTGATTTTCTTTCTCTGCTTTTTTCCTTTTTTGTTTCTTTTTATAGCAAAAATCCTTGAAAGGATTGTCCATAATTGATGTCTCTAATCACTCTCCTTTTCTCTCTTAACTTATTTGGATCAGGTATTTACCCCACTCCGCCACTAACACTGCCACCAGCAATATCAAGGTCACCAAAGATCTTTGGTAGTTAATAGCAGTGCTCATTGTACTTGACCTAGCAGCAAAATTTCACACAAATGAACTGCTTTTTGAAATATTTTCTTCCTTTGCCTTCCAGAAGAGTACTTCCTCTGTGTATTCTCCCAACTTGTTCCATATCACTTTTAGCCCATTTTTTAAAAAAAGAAGTAATGAGAAATAACACAAATACAGAAAATGATACAAAACAAAAATGCAGTACTCATTAGTTTGTCTCAAAGTGAACATCCATGCAACAATCACTGAAGAAAAGAAACATACTGCCAGTAGTTCAGAAACTGCCTTCTCCTTCCCACTTGTTATTCTCTTCCTCTTCTTTTAAAGAATCACTTTCTTATTTTCTTTATAATTTACTTTTACCTGTTCTTTCAAAAAGTCTTACATATAAGGTATCATTCTTTGTATATTTTTTATAACTGGTTTCTCCTAGTCAACATGATGTTTGTGACATTTATATGGCTTTAACTCATTTGTTTCCATTGCTATGCAGTATTCTGTTGTGTGTGTGTGTGTGTATAATTATTTATCCATGTCACTATTGCTAGACTTTTCAATTATGACAGTTTGGGATAATTAGAAATTTCTGAAATACTTACACCTATCTCTTAATACAATTGTTCACACATTTATTGAACATATAGTTGGGAATAGAATTTTTCAGAAGTAGGGTATGCATATCTTCAGTTTATTTATTTATTTATGGGACTGGAGTTTGAACTCAGGGCTTTGAGCTTACAAAGCAAGCACTCTTATCACTTGAACCACATTTCCAGGCCATTGCTCTGGTTATTTTGAAGATGGGGAATCTCATGAAATATTTGGGGCTGGGCTTGAACAGTGATCTTCCTGATCTCATCCTCTCAAATAGTTAGGATTACAGGCATGAACCACTGGCACCAGCTCATATCTTCAACTTTAGTAGAAAATAAAGAATGTTTGCCTACGTGTTTTTCAAAATGACTGTATCAATTTCCCTCTCGGCTGTGTAAGAATTCCCTCTGCTTTTCCCCCAAACCTGATATTATCTCTTAAAATTCTAGCTATAGTGGTTGGTAGACAGTAGTGTCTCATTGGTGTTTTAATTTGCAATTTCTTGTTAATGAGGTTGAGCACCCTTTCATATGTGTATTAACTATTTGAAGACTTTTGTGAAAATCTAAGTCTCTTGCTTATTTCTACTGTATTTATTTTCTTTGTGATCTGTGGGGCTTCTTTTTCTATTTTAGATATGAGCCCTTTATTGATTTTATGTGTTACGAATGTCTTCACTCTGTCATTTGCTTTTGTATTTTGAGTATTTTGAGTATTGTAGAGCAGATGCTGTTAATGTGCCACTCACATCTTTTTAGCATTCACTTTTGTGCAAAGGAAGTTTCTTGTAGGAAGCATCTGAGTCTCTCTGCTGAATACTTTCTTTGGCCAGAAGAGGGGCTGGAGAGTTTCAGGGAGCTGATGTCCCTGGCAACATCTCTTAACCAATACTGGGTAGGAATTGGTGAATAGATACTCCATTTTCCTGAGCTCACTCTTTACCACCTTCCAAGTCTCCAGCAGGATTGAGCCATAGTAATATCCAAGGGTAACCTAATCATTAATGTATTCTGCATTGATATCCTTCTCTTCCCTGCCTTACTTTCTACTCCCTGGGCAGCCTCTTCAATTTAGAGACCATTTCTTTTGTCGTGCAGAAGCATTTTAATTTCATATAGTCCAATTTGTCAATCCTTTCTCTTAGTTGCTGAACCACTTGAGTTCTATTGAAGAAGTCATTGCCTATGCCTGTTAATTCCAGTATGTTCCCTGCTCTTTACTGCACTAGCTTCAAAGTTTCAAGTCTTATATTAAGGTCCTTAATCCACTTTGAGTTGATATTTGTACAGGGAAACAAACCTGGGTCTAGTTTCAGTTTTCTGCATGCAGATGTCCAGTTTTCCCAGCAGCATTTGTTAAAGAGGCTGCCTTTCTCCATTGTATGTTTTTGGTACCTTTATCAAAAATCAGATGGGCATAACTGCATGGATTCATATCTGGGCCTTCCATTCTGTTCCATGGTCTTCATGTCTGTTTCTGTGCTAGTACCATGCTGGGTTTTTTTGTTTTGTTTTGTTTTTTGCTAAGGATCTGTAGTTTAGTTTGATGTCAGATATTGTGATTGTGTTCCTCTTTTTACTCAGTATTGCATTGGCTATTTGCCATCTTTTGTGCTTCTAAACGTACTTCAGGGTTGATTTTTCAGTCTCTGTGATGAATGCCATTGGAATTTTGATGGGAATCCACTGAACATGTAGATTCTTGCTTTTGGTAATATATAGATTTTTTTCAATATTCATTCTACTAATCCACAAGCATGGGAGATCTTTCCATTTTCCGTAGTTGTCTTTGATTTCTTTCTTTAGTAGTTTATAGTTTTCCTTGTAGAGGTCGTTCACATCTTTGTTAAGTTTGTTCCTAAGTATTTTTTTAGGCTATTGTAAATGGTATGATTTTCCTCTCTTCCTTCTCAATCTGTTCATTGTTGGTGTATAGAAAGGCTACTGATTTTTGTAAATTGTTTTTGTATCCTGCTAACCTTGCTAAAGCTCTTTATGGTGTCCGGGAGTTTTTCAGATCTTTTAGTTATAAGATTATGTCATCTGCAAATAAGGATAGGTTGACGTCTTCCTTTTCTATTTGTACTCCTTTTATTTCTTCTTTCTGTCTCATTTCTCTGGCTATGAATTCCAAAACTATGTTGAATAAGAGTGAAGAGAGTGGACACCCTTGTCTCATTCCTGAGTTTAGAGGGAATGTTTTCAGTATTTCCCCATTTAGTATGATGTTGGTTATAGGTTTGTCATATATAGCCTTTATTATGTTGAGGTACATTCTTTCTATTCCTAGTTTCATCAGAGCTTTTATCATGAAAGGATGTTGAATTTTATTGAGGGCATTTTTCTGCATCTATTGAGATAATCATGTGGTTTTTGTCTTTGCTTCTGTTAATATACTGAACTACATTTAATTATTTGCATATGCTGAGCCATCCCTGGGATGAAACCAACTTGACCATGGTTTGTGATCCTTTTGATATACTGTTGAATTAGGTTTGCCAGTATTTTATTGAGGATTTTTGCATCTATGTTCATTAAAGACATTGGCCTATAATTCTCTTTTTTTGTTGTGTCCTTATCTGGTTTAGGGATGAATATAATAATAGCTTCATAGAATGTGTTTGGCAGTGTTACTTCCCTTTCTATTTCATGGAAGAGTTTTTTTTTCATTTTTCTTTTATTATTCATATGTGCATACAAGGCTTGGTTCATTTCTCCCCCCTGCCCCCACCCCCTCCCTTACCACCCACTCCGCCCCCTCCCTCTCCCCCCCCTCAATACCCAGCAGAAACTATTTCATGGAAGAGTTTAAGGAGTGTTGGTATTAATTCTTCTTTAAAGGTCTGGTAGAATTCATCAGGTCCTAGCCTTTTTTTTTTTTAGGGGAGACTCTTTACTGCTGCTTCAGTTTCATTGCTTGTTATGGATCTGTTTAGGTCCATATTCAATTTGATGCTACTCTATCACCAACAGTTTTTGAATGGTCGTATGTATGCAGAAATTTGTCCATTTCTTCTAGTTTTCCCAATTTAATTATAGTTTTTCAAAGTAGTCCCTAATGAGTCCCTGGAATTCCTTGGTGTTTTTTGTGATCTCATCCTTTTCATTTCTAATTTTATTAATTTGGGTTTTTTCCCCTCCTCATTTTAGTCAGATTTGCCAGGGATTTGTTGAAGAACCAGCTTTTATTTCATTTGGGTCTGTGTGTGTGTGTGTGTGTGTGTGTGTGTGTCTAGTCTCTATTTCATTGATTCCAGCCCTTATTTTTATCATTATTTCTGTCCTTCTGCTAGTTTTGGGTTTAACTTCTTATTTTCTAGGAGTTTGAGATGCAGCATTAGGTCATTTATTTGACATCTGTGTTTTTAATATATGTTCTCATGGCTATAAACTTTCCCCTTAGGACTGCCTTTGCTATGTCCCATAGGTTCTGATAGGTTGTGCTTTCATTCTTATTAAGTTCCAGGAACTTTTTTATTTCTTCCCTTATTTCTTCAATGAGCAATGTGTTGTTCAGCCTCTAGTTGTTTATTTTCTGCTGTTCCTTTTGTTGTTGAATTCTTGTTTTATTGGATTGTTGTCAGACATTATATAAGGGGTTATTTCAGTTTTCTTATATTGGTTAAGATTTGCTTTGTGACCTAAAATATGGTCTGTTTTGGAGAAGGTTCCATGGACTGCTAAGAAGAATGTATATTGTGCTGTTCCAGGATGGAATATTCTGTAGACATCTGTCAGGTCCATTGGATCTATGGTGTCATTCAATTCTAGAGTTTCTTTGTTTATTTTTTGTCTGAATGACCTATCTGTTGGTGATAGAGGAGTATCAAAGTCTCCCACCACCACTGTGTTGGGGGTATATCTGTATTTTTAAGTCCATTAATGTATGTTTAATGAAGTTGGGTACACTGGCATTGGGTGTATGTAGGTTAATAATTGTTATTTCCTCTTGATGTATTGCTCTTTTTATTAGTATGAAGTACCTTCTTTGTCTCTTCTGACTAAATTAGGTTTGACATCCACAGTTTCTTAATTACTATGACCTTATTACAAGTTGATAGTGGAGTTAGACCTTTTATACCTGTTCTTCTTCAAGAGTGTATTGACTAATTTTGGAATTGTTCTCCTTTGGTGATAGTGATGATAGTTGACTTCTGTTTGGTGAATTTTATTTTTAACCTGATGGTTAATTTCAGAGTTCCATTATAAAAATTATGGGATTACACTTTTGGGACTAAGGGCATTCCTTGTGATATTTCTTTTATTTTTTGGCAGTACTAGGTTTGAACTCCAGGCCTCACACTTGCTAGACAGGCATTCTACCACTTGAACCATTCTGCCAGCCCATGTGGTATTTCTTTTAAACTGGTCCATATACTAACAATACAGAATAGGTTTTTTTGTTTTTGTTTTTATTTTTTTGTTTTGCAGTGGAGGCTGTAGATCAGGGAATGTAAACAAAAACAGCTTCTATTGAGTACATTATATCATAATAGCAATATTCTAAAACTTTTTTCTGTCAGTATTGATAAATTAATGAATTCATAAGACCTTTCCTCATTTTTCCTGAGTTAGTACCACTGATCAGCTCTGGAGAGAGCACAATTTAATATATATAAAGTTTATTTATGTAATTTAGAATGCTGAAGATGCTTTATTTTAAAAGACTATAATTAATTGGGGTCACTGAAATATGAAAATTGTTTCACTTGCACAGACAGGAACCAATAAGGAAAATTTGTGATTTTCTGTACCTATCTGGGAGGTTCAGATTCACCCTTTCAAAATATCGTCTATCTGCAAATATCTTTTGTGGATGTGCTTTTTTCAGTTATTCACTTGGCGCTGCTCAGGATTGAACTGTGTCTCCTTTTGCTATTATAGTTTAAACTGCATCCAAGATACTGAAGTAGAAATGAAAGTTGGATACAATGATATGAACTCTCCTCATTGTTAGGCTTTCAGGGACTTGTGCCCTAGGATTATGATCATGGGTTAGCTATTTCTAATCATTCTATAGGCTGGCTTCCTAGGTAGGCTGACACACAGAAATAGACGGAATACGTTTAAATATTGACGGTGTCCATAGCTGGATTTTTTTCTTAACAGGTTAATGCAGCTGAATCAAAGATAACAAATTTGATATACCTAAAGCATACCTTGGAGCTTGTGGATCCCCTAAAGGTAATTTATATGTGTATACTATACAAAACATATTAGGGATCACTTTAAAACTTTGTGCTTAGGAAAAATGTAAATTTATAGAACATTACAAGAGTACTATAATGAGTTTCCAAATTTGTCTTTCTTTACATATATGGAACACACACACACACATATTATCCTTATTATAAACTCTTACTGATCCATTTGAGAATAAGTTTTATATCTAAATATTGAAATGCATAGCTCCTCTGAACAAGGGTATTCTCTCATATAGCCATAGTAAAATTACCAAATTTATGATTTTAATACTGATACAGTACTATCATATAATATATATCCTATATTCATCTTTTTCTGTTGTCTTAAAAGAATGTTCTTTATAGCATTTTTTTCTGATACAGGGTCCAATCCATAGCAATGCAGTATATTTGATGCCTTTAAACTCTTTTTTTCCCATTTTTTCCTTCCTTCTTTTCTGCCTTCTGCCTTCCTTCCTTCCTTCTTTTCTTTTTCTCTTTCTTTCTTTCCTTCCTTCCCTCTTTCTTTCTTTCTTTCTCTTTCTCTCTCTTTCTTTCCTTATTTATTTGTTTATTAAATCACACTCTCCATGTAGGCTGACCTAGAAGTCACTGTGTATCCCAGGCTGGTGTAAAACTCATAATCCTCCTGCCTCAACCTCCCAAGTGCTGGGATTACATGTGTGCACCACCACACCCAGATGATATCTTTATACTCCTGAAATGGAAAAGTTTCTCAGATTTTCATTCATGATATTGCAATTATGAAGAAATGAGAGATTAATAAGGAATAAGGAATACAAATTCTACTTATTTTATAGGAAACGTTCACAACATATATCTTTTTATTGAGCAGGGGGAGGCTGCTGGAGATTGAAGCCAGGGCCAGGGTCTTGCATGTGCTAAGCGCTTGTTCTACCAATGAGCTACATCCATATGTACATATGATATATGTGAGATATATGCATATATATGGTATATGTGATACATATATATATGATTGTGATATATATGAGATATATATGATTGTGGCTCCAGCAGGAGAGCACCTGCATACCAAGCACATGGTCCTGAGTTCAAAATCTCAGTACCACCAAAACAAAACAAAAAAGAAATGTTGACCTAGATCTGAGCTTAGTGATGGTCATTGAAATATTACTTATAGTTGTGAGAAATTACAAGTAGAATAGACCTCTACTTATTAGAGGAAGTGATTATTTGCTTTCCTTAGGGTGAAATATTATGAATTAATTTTTTGCTGTGAAAAATTTCTAATACTCATGCTGTAGTATTAAGTATGTGGGAGGGGAGGAACATACAACAGTGATATAAATTTTTTGTTCCAGATATGAACAGGAAATATACCATAATATTTAGAGTATGTATCTTTGGAAAGGTACTAGAACTATGAGTGATTTGATTTTTTTATGCTTCTGTGATCTTTACAATTTTTAATTAGCATGAGCATATTATTTTTGTATCAGAAACAAATGAAAGGTAATAGCCATTGCCTCACATCAAATTAAAATAGGAGATAACAGTCAAGTTAACTATGTTTTCTCCTTTTTATGTTTATTGAGTTAGTGACCACTCATAATTTCTATTAAGCAAAATTAAATTCCTGATCTCATTTTTGCTGTACTTATGAATATACTAGGTGCTTTTTTAGTTAAATATGTTTCTAAACCAAATTTGAGAATTGTATAGAGAGTATCTCCAAAATGTTATTAGTAGCTACCTCTGTTATTAGTTGGATGTTTAAAGTTAGGAAACAAGAAAAGTAGAAGGAATATAGTGAGTCAGTGGATGGCACTTATTAACTTGTGCTTTTTATCTGGAAAGTGGGAAAGATATAATCTGTCCTAATCTACATACTTAAAATGTTTCTGTGAACATAAAAATGAGAACATGAAGCAAGAACACTTTTGAAAGTTGTAAAGTATTAAATATAATATGCTGTGTTTGAACAGTGTTATAATTTGTCATCCTTACCTATCTTTGTTTATTCTTTAATAGATTTCTCTGAAGAACTGTAATACAACTTTATTAAGAGCTTACTATGGTTCCTTGGAAGACAAGAGGTTTTTTTCATTCAACTGTTAATAAAATAGATATTCTTTCTGATCATTACTGACTTTAAAAACTAATAGTATTCTATATAACAATTTCTTGGGTTTCTTTAAGCTGTTCATTAAAATTATAATTATATATTTTGTCTTGTAAGTACAATAAATAGAGTAATAGCACAATGAATATTTGTGCTAATGGATAGGTAGAGTAGCATGAAATCTGAAATCCTTGTACAATTTTAATATTTCACATTTTTAGCTATTCACTATGGAAAGACTTGCAAATATAAAAGTATATTCCTCTCCTTCGTTAAATCATTAAAGACCTGATGTAACAAAAAATAGTAGGTATGAAAATTGAATAAAGTCTTAATATAGTTTAGTGTTGTTAAATTATTAGCAATAGTACCTTGGTTCTTAACCAAAAAGGTTTTTCATACTTAAGAACTATTTTGTTGATTCAGGATTTATATTCAGTTTGTGAGGCCACATACTGAAGTTTGTGCTTCATTGCATATAAAATACAGAGCAGGATAAAGGAGAAGGTTGGGAAAATAGGTATTACCAGATTTCCGGCTTGCATAATCAGTGTATTTGATTACTCATAGTTGTGAGAGTCTTGTGACACTCTCTTAGTAAGTATTTTATCACCCCTTCCCTTACCAAGGGCGGGGGACATATGTTATCTTTCCCTGAATTCTTGTACCTGATGCCACTTTTGCTACACTGTGTAAGTGTTTATTGAATGAATGAGCATGAAGTCAGAATTTTCATAGCAGTTCTCTAGAGATGGATGTATTATTACTCAAAGACACAGTCAATTATGTATAATTTCGGAGATCTGTTTATTAGTAGATTTTAGAATGTGTTTGGGGGCCTCATACTATTTTAGAATAGTCCTGAATGACAAAATAATTTAAAACAGACATAGTCATATCTCTAACTTATATAAATGGGAGTATTTCTTGATTAATTATTTCTTTTAAAAGACTCAACAGAAGTTTATCATTAACTATGATTCAAATTATAAATGAAAGTGGCTGTTTGGCTTGTTACCTATAATTTGTTTACTTTAATGTTAGGTTTGGAATTATACTTGAAAAGATTAAAACAGTAATTAATGATGATGCAAGATACATGAAAGGATGCCTGAATATGAGGACTCAGAAGTGCTATGCAGTGAGGTCTAACATAAATGAGTTTCTTGACATAGCTAGGAGAACATATACAGAGATTGTAGATGACATAGCAGGTAATTTATTTGAGTTTATTTTTTTGCATTTTAGGAATAAAACAGACTTTTGAGGATATGCTGGTGATAGAAGACTAGTCATGCACATTATTAATTTACATTTTACTGCAAGACAGATAAGGTTAACACATAATTGCCAATTAAGAAACCTCATAGAGTTACCTTTATAAAACGTTGTGTATAATTTATATGAAAAACTCAGATTGTCAAATACTAATGCTAAAAATATATTTAGCCATGGAGGAGACACCAATTTTATCTAGAACAGGTGTCATTTGAGCCAGTCCAGTAATTCTTTTAACAAGTACTTATTGAACTCCTACTACATGTACACACTGATCTGGACACTGGGAATACATAGTGAACATAAGTCTCTGTCCTCAGGAGCTTATATTATAGCAGAGGTGGCAGACAATAAAGAAGCAAACACATTTATACACACATACACATACATATATATGTGCATAACATCATATAATTTTATAAAGGATATAAGCTATATGAAGAGAAATACAGAAGGTGGAATGAGTAAGAGAGTAACTTAAGGATCCTCCTATAGAGAATAGGAAAGTTTTTAGTAGATAGACTATCCTGGATGGGAATTTCCTACACTGGACAGGCAGTAGTATAAGCTGAAGCACAGAGACATAAAGAATGAGTGAGGAAATCTGGTAGGATGGAATAGGACATTCCTTTATGGAGTTTATAAGAGATAAGATTAGATATATAGAGTAGAAAGCAGCAGTTAGTCTTTGAAGGCTAGGAATTTGGATTTTTTTTTTCCAAGGAGAATGGAGAGGTACTGAGAAGTTTTTACTTTGTAGAGTGAAATTTATTTAAAACATATTTAATTAAGTTGAGTGAGAAAGGAAGGCCAGTTTAAATTATTTAAGTTAATAATATTAACATTATTTAGTGTGATAGCAGTGTATGTGAAACAGGAAGAATGCAAGGATTAAAGGAAAACTTGATAGGAATTAATTATTAATACATATGACCATGGTATAGGGAAATATAGCCATTAGTACTAAATGAGATTTCTAGCACAAGAATGGTGGAACCACTGAGAATAACAAAAAAATCATGAAGACCAATTGTTTTGAGTAGCGAAAATGTTAGTCTCTTTCAAGCAATGTTCAAAATCAAGGTCATCTTAGAAATAGAAATTCAGGATTCTATAATGAGTATACAGTTGTTAGGGATATTTGGATTTTTTAAAATGAATTTTGTTTGATGAATCACCTATTCCTTTTTAAGAATATTTTGTTGATAAAATATATTTTATAGAAGGACTTTCTTATTGTGAGTTAATTATTACAGTAATTTACATCACTATTCTCTTCATTAAAATGTGGAAATGAATAACATCAGAAACTCTAATATCCCTAACATAGAATATAAAATAGCCCTTTTTGTTTCTTATAATTTCTTTTCATTTAAATTATGTCTATCAGTACTTTTGTATTTTTTTTTTGGGGGGGGGAACCTGGCCACATCTCTTTGACATTAAATTTTTTACAGTTAAAAAGTAGTAACATTTTCCTGTATATATATAAAGAAAAAATCCTGTGACTATTTCTACAGAAAGACTAATTTCTTCATTAAACTTATTTTGTTTTATTTTTGTTTGGTTTTTTTTTTGTTTCTGGTCACTAGGAATGATATCACAGCTTGCAGAAAAATATAGTCTTCCTTTAAGGACAAGTTTTAGCTCTGCACGAGGATTTTTCATCCAGATGACTACAGATTGTACAGTGCTCTCCAGTGATCAACTTCCTTCAGAATTTATTAAGGTTCATTCTAGAGTGGTTAAGAAATTATTATTCCTGAGCTTGTAGAGTTACCTTTATTTTCCAGCACTCCTTGAGTTTTTACATGCCAAATTTCTGAACGTTTTGTGAATTGCCTCTCCTTCCATTCCTATCCACCCACGTAACAGCTACACCAATCTAGTGATTTAGAAGTTCTTTTGCAGAAAAACCAAACTCAGTATTTGTTGAAGTTTGGGGAGCTTGATGTGAGAAGAAAAAGGCAAATAAAGAAACAAAATCAAAATGTTGTTTTTGATCAAATAAATTAGAAAATTTTTCAGTTAACTCTCCAGACATATTTGCTTATGAAAGATTTGAAAAGTCTTCATGTAAGGAAATTTGCTTAACTTTTAAAAATCTATCACTCCCAACCCTTTGGGCCATGAAAATACTTTTTCCCTAAATACATATTTATTCCTCCACAATGTAACCATTTGGGAAAGTATCCAATCTAATCTTTGCTTTCTCTGCTTTCAAGAAGTACCTTTTGACACAAACAATTTAGCTTTCAGATTTATTTACACACACACGTAAAGGCATATACACACAAATACTGAATGACCAAGCAGTAAGGGATGGATGAAGTAAAAGAAGGGGTTGAAAGTCAGTAATGGTGTTAGAGATTGAGGTTCAAAAATAGGAAAAGGACTGAGACAAGTCAGATATGGAATGAGGATCACTAATGTCTGTCATGTCTGTCATGCATGTTACTTGCTAATAAGATGCAGTGTTTTAGTATTTCTGTAAGACCATTTTAAAGCCTGTCAAAAAATAATCATGTTGGATAGACTAGGGTAAAAATATCCTAATTTATCCTTTGAAATGATCTTCCTTTTCTTTTACAAATGTTATTTAGGACTTTCTTTGTGATACTGTATCTCAAAAATTAAAATGATTAACCTAAAATACCTATATTTCAATGTAGGTCAATTGATGTTTTATTTCATATGCTTGTGCACATATCTCAACATTTGTTTTTTTTAACTTCCTAGCAGATTTCTAAGATGAAGAATTCTTACAGCTTTACATCAGCAGATTTAATTAAAATGAATGAAAGATGCCAAGAGTCTCTGCGAGAAATCTATCACATGACTTATATGTACGAGCATTTAACATATTTGAATATTGAATTAGATTGGTTTAATTTGAGGAGCTATGATAAATTTCATTAATTAACTTTTTGTCAGGTTGTAGACTATTGTAGAATTATGAATATTAGTAAAGAAAGCCTACATTGTGATGAGGACTACTGAGCCTCACAGAAGCTTGACAGCAAATCTAATTACAAAAAAAATTGCATTATAACCAATACTTCTCTAGTGTGTATAACATCATGATATGGGACTTGGCATATCATGAGCTTATCTTGGGCTCCATTCAGTTTACTCTTTTTCCTATGGCGTAAGGCCTCAATCTCTCATACCCTGGCATTTTTATAGGACTATTGTAACTGCCAACTTTTTGCTGTTCATGAAACAGTAGTAATACAGTTAGAAAAAACTAGAACATTTAGAATTGGTAGGCTGAGATAAGAGATAGGTTGAGCTTTCAAAACGATATCAAGGCATAGATCACAAACATAACATATAGTAAATTTGTGGTACACTTTTATCCTTATAAGGAAAAAATGTTTGCATTATATCATAGTATAACCCTGCCACATAAAAACTTTAATTACATTATTTCAATATGTGTGTGAGAGAGAAAGAAAGTCGGGGGGATTAAAAAGGACCAATTAAGAGAGAGATTGAGACAGAGTGGGAAGAGAAAGAGAAAATAAAATAAATAGCTTTTATGTCAAATCTAACATTTCCAAAAAACAAAGTTATTAGCAGATAGGATCTGTCCAGGTATAGTAAGGACTTGATTTGACCTATATACCACTTTTATATTTTATAAAATATAATCCTTTAAAATAATTGTTTATTTTCTTAATATTTAATTAAAGCAGTCATTTAAAAAACATGCTGTTAACATCAGAAGATGGATTATTTATCACTGATTAGTTGTGACCTTGACCAGAAGCTATAATTTCCTCATTTTATCTAAAATGAGACAATTGAGCAATGAACGTTTATTCTACAGCTCAACTAAGAATATTATTTTACCTCAAGCAATGAATTTAATATTATTTTATAATTATATTGTGTGTCCTTTTTTAGAAAGTATTTTTACGTGTATTACCCATATGTACTTTCAGGATAGTATGCAAACTGCTTAGTGAAATTTATGAACATATTCATTGCTTACATAAACTCTCTGACACTGTGTCAATGCTGGATATGCTACTGTCATTTGCACATGCCTGCACTCTTTCTGACTATGGTAAGTTAGTTTCTTTGGAATAAACATATTGTACTGAAATTTGTATTCTATTCAAAGAATGTTATATACCAGTCATGAATATTTATATTTTTACTTGAAATGTAGTCTCTTACCTATGGCCTAAGACACAAAATAGAGAAAGTGAAATCACCCTTAAAACTTCTTTTGAAATTAAAGAAATATTCACTTGGAAATTGGCAAATAAAAATGAAAACACTATGAGAAATTTTAAAGGTTTCCCAAATAAGAAAGACTACAGAGCTGTATCCTTCGTGAAAATGGACATGATACAAATTTATAAAGTTCAAATCTGAATACACATTAGAAGGTGTGTAATGAATACTAATAGACTGAGAGAAATGAATATCCTAGAGTATTCATCCACTAGCTCTTTTGATATGAGCTTACAAAGATCAGGAATTATGTCACTTATTTTTATATCCCAGGTCTATGTTCTGGCCTTCAATACAAATGTAGAGTAATTTTCTAATGTTGAATGAATACTTCAATTAAGTTAGCCCCTTGAAATTTCTTACCCAACTTATCAATAATAACCATACTCCACCATGCAAATATACAGGACTAGTGTGTACTGATTACGATTGAATAATTGTAGACTTAATAACATTAAAATTTCTAATTAAAATCATCAGTGACATTTCCAAATTATTATGTAAATTTATTTCTATGGGAAATATGTTACAAAGATTTTTCATATTTCCATATTTTAATAGAAATATGAACTTTTTCCATTGGTATTTTATAGATTGAAACTTTTTAATCATTTCTATCTCCTTTGGGGCAAAAACCTTACTTTAGGGAACAGCTACTCTTTTTTATTTTTACTTTTTTTTTTATTGTTGTGCTGGGCAGGGGGCATTTACAAAAGTTCTTAAAATATATCAAATATAGCATACTTGAATTCACCCCATCAGTCATTCTCCTTTAATTCCCCATACACCATTCTGGAATAGTTTCAATAGAAATCTTTTTTCCATTTGCATACATGTGTACACAGTATTTGCGCCAAATTTACCCTTACACCCCTTCCCCAATTCCTCCCCCCCACTCAGGGAACAGCTACTCTTAATAGCAGTTTCTTAACTCTCAAGAGATATTACATTGCTGCCTTTTAGTTGGGGTATCATATTTAAATTCCAAAAATAAAATGAAGTTTTGAGAATACTTTTGTATTTTTTTTCTAATCCAATTTTTATAATGAATATCATGAAATTCATTTAGCAATATGTAGGATTTTAGTTTTCATTTATCCTTCTTTCTCCTGCCTCCTCCTCAGATGGTGTTCATAGAGAACTGATCGTAATTTGTTTCTATATAATTAATATAATTAACAAATATTTTGTGGTTGATTTTTTTCCATCTAAAATTTATTTTTTAGACAAAATTTCTCCAACAGATGGAACGGAATTGTATTTGGTTTTAACTATGTTCATACCTCATTTTAAAAGCTAAGTATGCCAAATTTAAAATAATATTTAAGCAAGTTGAGTAAATTTGAAATTCCATATTAAACCACTTGTTATTTAAAAATTATTGCCGATGACCACTTGGTTCTCTTTAATCTATACAGATAGGAAAATTTTATAAACTGTTTTGGTGACCAGGACAGTGACAAGGAGATAAATTCTAGAGTTTTCTGGAAATGAATAGAGTTTAGAGTATATCCATAATAATATAGAGGCATTCAGATAGGAACATGGATAAAACAATAAGCTTAAATTATTGTCCCAAGTTGACCCTAGTAAAATCACTAAGCTTTGCATAGTACACACATACCACAAAATATTTAGATATAAATATGCTAATCTTTTACAACTGTTTTTTCCTTCAGTTCGGCCAGAGTTTACTGATACTTTAGCAATCAAACAGGGATGGCATCCTATTCTTGAAAAAATATCTGTGGAAAAGCCTGTTGCCAACAATACCTATATTACAGAAGGGAGTAATTTTTTGATAATAACTGGACCAAATATGAGTGGGAAATCCACATACTTAAAACAAATTGCACTTTGTCAGATTATGGCCCAAATTGGTGAGCTATGATTTTACTTTATATTTATAATTCTGTTCTCTTTTCAAAATGTTTTATACTTAGTTTTTAGATTCAAGTGCTTCACTAACCCAAGAAAAGTTTGGAATAGATTCTCTTACCTAAAGTGTAATAGTGTTTCTCTTACATAGATCATAATTTTTGCTGTTGGTATTTATCAAACTTTATCTGATTTGGATATGATTTCCAACTTTTAATATTGCAGTATTACATTATGGACTGTTACAGAATAAGTAACTTCCCCAGTATAACAGGTTGTAACAATTATTACTACATGGAATCATGTAATTATCTCAGGTTCAAAAACAACTTTGTTGTGACAAAAAATGGAATGAGTAGAATAAACAACTGCCTTTAATAGCATGCATGAAAGTTCCACAAAATTATAACATTGGACATAGAAAATTTTCCCTTAACTTGAGCAGTAGTGACAACAGTTGTGATATTACATATACAGATCATCTTTTTATATAAAATATCTCATAATATCTCAGCATAAAAGAAGTAGTGGGACTTGAAAAGCTTGCATATGTAGAGCATAGACTTTGGAGGTAGATCTAGCTTGTCTAGTTACTAGCTGTGTAATATTAGGCAAATTTTTTAACTTCTTTAACTCTTAGTTTGCCTATCTGCAAATGAAGACTACAATGATATTTACCTCTAAGAATTGTTACAAGGACTAAAATAAAATATATAATACAATATATAAAATATCTGTATGTATACATATATATACATACACACATACATACATAGGTACATACATACATACATACATACATGATGCTTTGCATTGAAAGGAAAGGTATGAGAAAGAAGGGTGCTCTCCAAATGAGGTAAGAACATGTCCTAAAGCATAAAAGTAAAAGATAGATTGATGTGCCCAAGGAACTACAAATAGTCAGAGGCTCTGTAGTTCCTTTGCTTTGTCAAGCAATGAATGACTGTGAAAAATGGGAGGATATAAAGCTGGGAAGGTGGACTGGAATTGGGTTACCAAGGGCGTTAGATACTTACCTGAGGAGGCTGAACTTTATCCAGCAATCTGTAAGGACATACTGAAGACATTTAGAAAGAGAAAGGCACGATCAGATTTTACTTAGATGACTTATAGACAAGAGGCAGAGCAGAACAAAATACCAGCCAGAAGGCTTCTTAAAACATAGATAAGAAATCTTGAGAAGCTTTTTTGGTGGAGGTAAAGGGAGAGGAGAAAACAAACATATACCAATTAGTAATATATGCTGTGTTCTCTACTTGGCACTTTCGTATTGATTTTCCCATTTAATCCTTCTGAAAACTCTGTAAGAAAGTTGTATTTAGAGGTAATAAGTTCTCTTTGAAGGCAAGGGCCATCTCTGTTTTATTCATCCAAATAGGTAGTAGATCCTTGATAAAAATAAGGAAGGTTAAGCTCAAAGACTTGCTCAAGATCACTCACTATCAGTTCTGTACTTAGTCTACCCTACTTTTCCTAATGGCTAATCATGAGTTCACTATGCCCCTAGACCTTGCACGTATTATCAAAATGCATGGATTATATGATTGATACTCAAAAAAATTGAATAATCTAATATCTAAACATAATACATTGCTAACTCCATGTTATAGATGAATAAGTCAAAACATTAAGAGTAATGTGTTAAAGATTTCATAGCTTGTAAGAGGCAGTGCTAGGATTCAAACTCAGGCAGTTTGACTAAAATTTTTGCTTTAAATTAACATCCTTCTCCAGAATATTAAGATGGTAGCAGGCTATTCCTGGTATCTTAGAGAAATAAGAAGGTTTCGTTTTTGTTTTGATCCAGATAGTTCTGATTAAAAGTCTGGCTCCAAGACTTCATTATTTGTTTCTAGCATCCATTTATAGTGAGATTATAATGTGTTGGAAACTGATGTAGGTTTATAATCTCTACTTTTAAGCATATTAAAAATAGAGTTGCATGTAAGAACTATGTCTTACTATCTTTATGACCCATAGCCTCCACTTTTTTTATTGTTAAAATGAGAATAATAATACCTATGTTTTTTGAGAATCCAAGACAATGACTGTAAAATGCCTGGTATGTGAATAGTAGGTACAGTCATTGTAATTACTGTTGCTATCATACCTTTCATGTTATATTATATAGAAAGATGAGCACATTAGTCAGATTTTCTTTTCAAAAGATGAATATTTTAGGTTAGTTAGTAGGACAGTCTCTTATGCTTGGTAGGTAGGCACTCTACCACTTGACCCCCCCAGGCCACACCTTTTTTTTTAATTACATATTTTACCTTTCCTTCTGCTTTTTGCATATTTCTGAATATTTGTAATAATATGGATATTTTCTTTTTGGTACATTTTGATGGGCTTCATTATGAAATTTCCATATGTATATAATATACTTTGATCATTTTTGTCCCCATTTTCTTTCCCCCTTTCACCTCCCACTGAAAGCTCCCTTCCTCTTCCCAAATAGTCCCCCTTCAACTTTCATGCCTATTTCTTAAATCAAGAGTTCACATATGAAAGAAAACATGATATTTGTCTTTCTGATTATGGCTTAATTCCCTTAACATGATGATCTCCAGTTCTATCCTTTTTCTTGAAAATGATTTAATTTCATTCTTTATGACTGAAAAATACTCCATTGCACATATATACCATATTTTCTTTGTCATTCATCTGTTGAAGTGTGCCTAGGCTCAGTATATAACTTGACTATTGTGAATGGTTCTGCAATAAACATGGAAATGTAGGTGTCCCTATTGTATGCTTACTTACATTCCTTTGGGTATTTATTTTCCCAAGAGTGGTATAGCTGAATTATATGGTGGTTCTATTTTTAGTTTCTGGAGGACCCTCCACATTGATTTCCATAGTGGCCACACTTACTTATAACCCCACCAATAGTATATAGTGGTTGTTTTTCCCTGAACCCTCACCAGCAATTGTTGTTTGTTTTTCTTGATGATAGCCACTTTGGGATGAAAATGATGAGATGATAAACATTTTTTTCATGTATTTTAATGGCCATTTGTACTTCTTTTGAGAACTATATGTTCAATTCATTTGCCCATTTGTTGAATGCATTATTTGTTCTTTTAGTGTTTATTTTTTGAGTTCTGTTTATATTCTGGATAATAATCCTCTACCAGATGGATAGCTGGACAACATTTTCTTCCATTCTGTAAGCTGTCTCCTCACTTTGGTAATTGTTTCCTTTGCTGTCCATAGGTTTTCAGTTTGATGCAATCTCACTTGTCAATTCTTGCTCTTATTCCTGAATATTGAAATCATTCTATTCATAAAGTTGTTTCCTACTCCTATATCTTCAGTGATTTCTCTTATGCTTTCTTCTAGTAGTTTCAAAGTTTCAAGTCTTGCATTAAGGTCTTTGATACATTTTGAATTGATTTTTGTATAGAATGATAGGTAGGGATCTAGTTTCAGTCTTCTACATGTGAATATTCATTTGTTTCTATACCATTTGTTGAAAAGGCTGTCTTTTTTCCAAGGCATATTTTTGGCACTTTTGCTGATTATCAAGTGACTATTGCTATATGGGCTTATTTCTGGGTCTTCTGTTCCATTGGTCTACATGTCTGTTTTTGTGCCAGTACTATGCTGTTTTTGTTACTATGACTCTGAAGGATAATTTGAAATCTGGAATTGTCATATGTCCAGTATTGGTCTTTTGCTTGGGATTGCTTTAGTTATTGGGGTCTTTTATGCTAAATTATGGATTGATTTTTCTATTTCTGTGAATGACATGGAGATTTTGATGGGGATTCTGTTCAATCTGTAGATCATTTTCACTAGTATAGCCATTTTTATAATATTAGTTCTGCCAATCCATGAATATGGGAAGGGTTTACATCTTCTAGTGTCTTCTTTGATTCCTTTCTTCAAGGTTTTAGAGTTTTCACTATAGAGTTCTTTTACCTCCTTCATTAGGTTTTTTTTTTTATTCATATTTGCATACAAATTAGGTTTATCCCTATGTATTTTTGAGGATATTGTAAGTGGATTTGTTTGCCTGATTTCTTTCTCAGCCTGTTCATTGTTGGTATATAGAAACATTGCTAATTTTTCTGTGTTAATTTTATAATCCTAAAATTGTTTATCAAATCTAGGAGTTTTTTGGTGGAATCTTTGGGGTCTTTTAAATGTAAGACCATGTCATCTGCCAGTAAGGATAATTTGACTTCGTCATTCCCAATTTGAACTCATTTTATATCTTTTTCTTGCTTTGTTGCTCTGGCACAGAATTTAAGCACTGTATTGAATAAGACTGGAGAGAGTGGACACCTTTGTCTCATTCCTGATTTTATAGGAATGAGGATTTTTTTTCCCATTTACTGTGGTAGTGGCTATGTTTGTCATATATAGTCTTTATTATGTTGAGGTGTGTTCTTTTTATTCCTAATTTCTTCAGGTCTTTTTATCATGAAGGGGATATTGAATTCTGTCAAGGATTTTTTGCATCTATTAAGGTGATCATGTGATTTGTCCCTAATTCTATTTATGTGCTCTAGTACATTTATTGATTTCTATGTATTGAACTGTCCTTGCGTCACTGGAATGAAAGCAACTTAATCATGGTGTGTGATCTTTTTAATGTGTTGTTGAATTTAGTTTACAAGTATTTTATTTAGAATATTTGCATCTGTGTTCATCAAGGAAATTGATCTATAGTTTTCATTATTTTTGTGTCCTTATTAGGTGTTGGTATGAAGGTAATATTGACTACATAGAGTTAGTTAGATAGTGTTCCTTCCTTTTCTATTTTATGGAATAGTTTGAGGAGCTTTGGTTCATTAAAGGTCTGGTAGAATTCAGCAGTGAATCCATCCAGTCCTGGGCTTTTTTTGTTGGGAAACCATTTAGTACTATGATTTTATTTGTTATAGGTCTGTTTAGATTGTTTATATTCTCTTGTTTCAATTATGTTAGGTAATATGTATCTAGAATTATACATTTCTTCTGGATTTTCCTATTCTTGGAATTTATGTTTTTATAATATCTCCTAATGATAATCTAGATTTAAGAGATACCTGTTGTAATATCCCCTTTTCATCTCTAACTTTATTAGTTTGGATATTCTCCCTCTTTCTTTTGGTTAGTTTAGCTAAAGGTTTTCAATCTTATTTATCTTTTCAAAGAACTATTTCTGTCTCATTGATTCTTTGTATTATCGTTTTAATCTCCATATCTTTGACTTCTACCCTGATATTTATTATTTCCTTTCATATACTAATTTGAGGTTTGACTTATTCTTGATCTATGAGTTTGAGAAGAATGACTAGGTTATTTATGTGAGATTTCTGATTTTTTTAATTGTAGGCACTCATAGCTATAAGCTTCCATCTCAGAACTGACTTTGTTGTATCCCAAAGATTCACGTAAATTGTATTTTCATTCTCATTTGATTCTAGGAATTCTTTAACCTCCTCCCTCACTTCTCAGGGACCTACTGATCATTCAAAATTGTATTGTTCAATCTCCATGTATTTGCAGAGTTTCTATAGTTTTTCTTGCTGTCAATGTCTAATTTTATTTCATTATGATCTAATAATATATAAGAAATCATTCTATTTTTCTTGTATTTGTTAAGATTTGCTTTATGGCTTAAATGTGATCTACTTTGGAAAAAAAGTTTCTTGGGTTACTAGGAAGAATGTCTATTGTCTATTGTCTGTCGGACCAATATTCTATAGATGTCTGTTAAGTTCATTTGATCTTTGGTGAAGTTTAACTCTGAAGTGCCTTTGTTGATTTTTATTCTGGGTGACCTATCAATGAGAATAAGGTATTGAAGTCACTCACTATTATCATATCTGGACCCATCTGTCCTTTTTATGTCTAGTAGTGTTTATTTTATGAAATTGCGTGCACCAACATTTGGTACATATGTATTTATAATTGTTCTATCTTCTTCATGGATTATTCTCTTTATTAATAGCATAGTGACCTTCTTTATTCCATATAATTTCGTTATTTTCTTTAGACAGTTCTGGAGTTTGAACTCAGGGCCTTGTGCTTGCTAGGCAGGCACTCTCTCATTTGAGCTGAGCCTTTAGCCCATGTTCCATCAAATTTCGGATATTGAAGTCTATCAGAATATGTAGAGCTATTCTGCTTGAATTCAGACTGGCTGGCACATTTTTTCCAGCCTTTGCCTTTGAGTCTGTATGTCTTTGCCAGTGAAGTGAGTTCTTGTAGACTTTAAATAGTTGGATCTTGTTTTTAAGTCCATTTAGCCAGTTTGAGTGGAGTGTAATTCCATTTACATTTAGGGTTTGGCATTGTTGTTTTATTTTACTTTTGTTTTTTGTTTTTGGTAGGATGGGGGTTTGGACTCAGAGCTTCATGCTTGCAAAATGAGTATTTGCAAAGCAGACACTCTGATCCATTTTTTTCCTCTGATTATTTTGGAGATGGGGACTTACAAACTATTTGCCTGTTTGGCTTCAGACCATGAATCCCCTAATCTCAGTCTCCTAAGTAGCTACGGCTACAGGTGTGAGCCACTGGCATCTGGCTACATTTAGTGTTTTAATTGTAGAGTTAAGTCCATTTACATTAGGGTTGTTATTGAGAGGTAATATATATATTAACTTCTCTCTTCTACATCTTAGATATTTGCTGGTTTACTAAGTTATGTTTTATTCTTTCCCACCTCATTTATTGATCCATTCTCCTACTGAGATTTATTTTTTTTTGAGTTCTCATGCTTGTGTATATCTTCTTCCTCTTCTGTGTATAATATTCTCTTAACTATCTTCTGTTTGGTGGCTTTCGTGGGCATGAATTACTTTAGTTTATGCTTATTGCCTTTAATTCTCTTCTTATGTTAAAGAATAACTTTGCTGGATATAAGAGTCTTGGTTGGCAGTTACTTTGATTAGAGGCCTTAAAGACATTGTTCTGTGTTCTTCTGGCTTTTAGTGTTTCTGCAGTTAGGTCTGTTGTTATGCTGACAAATTTGTTTTTGTAAGTAACTTACCATTTCCATCTTAGAATTTTCATTGTTCTCCTTGTTTTGTACTCTTGGCATTTTAACTATAATATGACATGGAAAGGTTCTTTTCTGGTCATGTCCATTTAGGGTTCTAAATACCTCATGTACTTGAATGTACATTTCTTTCCCTAGGTTTGAGAAGTTTTCTGCTATAATTTTACTGAATAAGTTTTCTTTGCCTTTAGTGTCTTGGTCCTTTCTTCTATTCCATAGATAAATAAGTTTGGTATATTAATTGTATCCTAGAGGTTTTAGATGTTGGGGTCATGACTGATTTTGTTTTCATTTACGGTTGTCTGAATATAATAATTCTTCAACCTTGTCTTCAATGCCTGAAATTCTTTCTTTAGTCTGGTGTAGTCTCTTGGTGACACTTACTTTTGAGACTTTTTTTTTAATATGTTGAGCTTTTTATTTCCAAGATTTCCATTTGTTTTTCCTTTAGAATCTGTATGTCTCTGCTGAATTTCTCATCCAAGTTGTTAACTTTCTCATCCAGGTCTTAAAATTAACATCTTTACTTCATTCATCTGTTTATTCTAATCCTCTTTTAGGTCATTAATCATTTTTACAACAAGACTTTTGACTACTTTGTCTTGCATTTCAACCTTTACTGTATCTTTGTATTCAGTTCCTGAAGAGTGCCGAACTTTTGGAGGAATTATGTTGTCTTTCTTTTTCATATTCTTGCTCTTCTAAGTTGTAATTTGCACATCTATTGGGATCGATTTTTTTTCCAGTTTTTCCATGGATCTGTTTAGTGAGCACCCTTTTTTTGTGGACTCAAACCCCAGTAACACTCAGTGAGGAGAAAACAAAATCACTGTAACAGCAACAGCACTGTTCAGGTGGATGATGAATGTGTGTTGAGGGCCTGGCCTGTCAGGGTTCAGTTGTCAGCTTCAGGACTGCATTCACTGTAGAAGCTTCCCTTCTTTGCATACTTAGAGTTATTTCTTGCCCCAAAAAGTAGGTTTCTACCTGCTCCAAATCATCTCTCCTGAAGTTTGTACACCCAAGGGTAGCAAGTGTCCAAGTCCATGCTGTCTTCTGAGTGCGTTGAAGAGTGGGGCAAGCAAACAGAGCACTGAAATCTGCACTAGGATGTGGGGGAGAATCTAATGAAACCTGACACTGCCTGTAAGGGTCAGCACTCTCTGCCCCACCCAACAGCAAACCACAGATAGCAGGGAAGCAGAATAAGAGGCCATGTGTTCTGCTGCTACAGGCTGGGAGCTCTTAGTCTCTGCACTTATCATAGGCAATGGAGTGTGCTCCTCATCACAGAGGGCTTTTCATAGCCTGAGATCCCTACTACCTAAACTTCTCAGCAAGCACATATCTGAGCCTCCCACTCTCTGTGACTGCCTCTCAACTCTGTCTCCCACTCATACACTGTGGAAAGGTATCCTGGACAGATTTACTTGAAATTGTTCCTTGTTTTCAGATCCCCAGAGTAGTTTAGTCTCAAACAATAAACTTCCTCTCAAGATGGTACCTGGCTAAAGCTTTCTAAGATGTAAAGAGTGACAAAATGAATTTCTTCTCCAATCTGGCCTTCCACACAGGATGGGTTACTGTCACAATAAATCCTTGCACTGGATTTAAGGCTTGTGAGAACTATGGACTTATTCTGAAGCTAGGGCTCCAGTCTGTTTCACCAGGGCTTGCCTGGCTTATCCTGTGGTTATGACTTCAGTTTTCCCTCCTCCCTGAGCAGCTGAGGTTGAAACTGTGGGCTGTTTCCTTTTCCCTCCTCCCTTGGCAGCTAGGGTTGAAACTGTGGGCTGTATCCTTCTTTTTTCTCTTGTAGCCTTTCTGTTTCTCTGTTCTTTTCAACTGTCCTGTTACCCCTTTGTGATTTCTGAGGCTCTTCCTCTTTTTCTCTTCAGAATAGTTTGTTCTTTGTTACCCTGGCTCTTATCACAAAAGTCTCAGGAAAGAAGTGTCTAATCTATCATCTTCCCATGAAAGTCTGTTTTCTGATATTTCTTTCTGTAATGATTTTATCTACTTGAGCTTCATAAGCATTTCCTTCAAATTTTTATATTTTGTTTTTCTTCAAGGAATATTTTTATGGATAAATAATAGCACTTTCTGTAACAACACTATTACCATCAATCTAAGATCAAATATTCATTTTTTTATGTTACTCTTTATCATTTGATAACCTTATTCAAAATGTTTATGAAGTTTAAAATTGTTTCTTTCTGATATAGTTAAATATGAGATTAGATGCTACCCTAATTGAGCTTCCAAGTAACTGTACAGTAGGTAGGATAACTATTTCCATTTTATAAATGGTAATGATGAGACTGGAAAAGTTGAAGTGCTGTTCTGTGATAGAGCTGTGGCCGTGTTCGTTAATTCAGTATCTTGCTTTTCCCACCACATAATCTTAGTAAATGTGCTGAGAAATGCAAAATGCTGTTAGTCCTTTTATTTTATAAAAGTATTTCCATTTACTTTGGCTTTGTATTTTTACAGGATCGTATGTTCCTGCAGAATATTCTTCCTTTAGAATCGCTGAACAGATCTTTACAAGAATCAGTACTGATGACGACATTGAAACAAATTCATCAACATTTATGAAGGAAATGAAAGAGGTACCCAAACAAAACTTTTCTCATGTTAGAAATATTCACTTTTCCAACTAATGACCAATTATCATGTTAGGAAATAGCCTTCTACTAAAACTTGTAGATGTGCTTATACTCCTTTCTGAGAGCCAGAGGGCAGTCAAAGACAACTTCCTAATTTCTGTGTTAGGTGGAGATGAGAGTCAATATTTCATAGAAAAATGCAGTTTTAAAAGAAAAAGCTAATATTATTGGATAATAAAAATGGACTTACATGTTTTTAGATGGAATATGTAAAAGACTTTAGAAAACAATGTTCAGTACCATTTTGCATAGAATCTATTGTTCCCCTTAGGCTAGATTTTAAAATAAAATATCACTGTGTTAGAGGCTTTTAAAAATCACCCTTATCTTTGCCTGGTAGAAAGGGAGAACTTTCACTTCCTGTACCAAAGTATGCATCCTTCCCTGTTGCTGATCTGAGCATATATCAAGTATGTTTGAGGGCTGAAGAAATTAAGTGTGTTTTTTGGAATAGCTGCATTAGGTAAGAATTATTGGGTAAATGTAGAGTTAGATAATTTTCTGCATATAATAGAGGGTGAATAAAGTCATCATTTGCTCCACAATTTACGTAATTATTTATTATATATTGAATGTCTGTGGGGAAGATAGTAATGAGTATATCTTTAAATGGTCCTATCCTTCAAGAACCTTAGTCCCATAGAAAGGTAAAATGCTCACGAAAGTTACTATTGTGTCATCATAAAATACAGGTGAGAGTCTATCTTATTCTTTAGGAGGAAAAGAACATAAGTGTTGGTGTTTATTGGTCAAGGATTTAAATTTATTTTTTAAACAAGAATTAAGACTTAGATACTTTTTCCTAAAATGTTTGTTCCTTCTTTAGTGAACATAGAGTGACAGTAAAATAAATGTGTGAGATGGTTTTGACTATTTTATGACAATAAGTCATTTGTGGAGAAGAAAGTGACCATCTTTGAGCTTTATTTAAGTGTTTAATTCTCTGCTTTATTTCACTATCTAATACATCATTTTTGGTTTTTGTTTTTTTTGGTGGGGGGGGTTGAACTCAGACTTTTTGCTTGCAAAGAATGTGCTTTACCATAAAGCATCATTTTTTAAGGTAATGGGTATTTATTGTATTGTCTCATATGTGTATGCCTATGTCTATTTATATATACACCAACCATTTTATTGGAATTATTAGTCATGCCATTTTTAGAAAGAAAAGCCATGTGTTATTTTTTGTCAGTAGGATTTCTCTATTAAAATACATTTCAGATAAGCTCATTTTTCTGTGATAGTGACAGATGTTTGGTTATAATGCATAATTTAAAATTACATTTTTCAGGTAGCATATATTCTACATAATGCTAATGACAAGTCACTCATATTAATTGATGAACTTGGCAGAGGTACTAATACAGAAGAAGGTATTGGCATTTGTTATGCTGTTTGTGAATATCTGCTAAACCTAAAGGTATATTTCCCTACTTATTTTAAGTGCATTAAATTTTACATCTTTATCATAATTGGATCTAACAAGCACCCACAAATAACTTTTTAAACAATTTTAGGTAGAAAATTTCATACTATAGCTTTTTTGGCTTTATTTCTGATGGAAGTGGGAATGATTAGTATGATAACCATGGTATAGACAATGAAAAGAGAAAAATAAAAAAAATACAACTAATATAAGAGTTAGTCATTTGCCTTTAATTTAGTCAGGCTGAAAAAGTACTATGACATTTTAATAGTCAATCATTTCCACCTGTAATAATGTTGTCTATGATGTCACAACATGAAATGAAGCACTAAGCATCTGAAATAACTTCACAGAAAAACCCATTTTACCTAGCTAGCTAAAACGTCCTTTGAAGAAAAAGTATTTCACAAATCAACTATGTGTTTAAAATAATAATGCAAATATGAGAAACTTGGAAATACCTTTTCATTTTTAAAATTCTTTAAAATATCTCTAAGATAAAGTTGTTTACCTTAACTGAGAGTCCCTAATGATTTATTATGTGGAATGAGGAAAAAAATTAGAGAAAGGATTTTTATGATTCTGCATATGTCAGTCTATCAGAATTTCTCATATAAGTAAGATGAATGTATTACTTAAAACTAAAAACTAATTCGTATCTATAGCTGTTGATTTTATGCATCAATTTGACGAGCCACAAAGTGGTAGGATATTTGGTCAAGCTTTATTTTAGTCTACATCATGAAAATTAACATTTGAATTATAGCCTGAGTAAAGCAGATGTCTCTCCCTTCTGGGCCCAATCCAATACATTGACAGCCTGAATAGAACAAAAAGGCTGACCATCTCAGAAGTCAGAAGAATGTCCTGTCTACCTTTAATGTAGAAGATGGGCTCTTTCCTGCCTTTAGACACAAAGATCTGCTCTTTCTGGATTTGAAGACTACAGTCATTCAAAGTAGTATTACATCATTGGCTTTCCTGGATCTTCAGCTTGCCAACTGTAGGTTTTGGAACTTGTTTGATTCCATGATTATGGGCCAAGTCTTTATAATTAGTTTGTTACACACACACACACACACACACACACACACACACACACACCCACACCCACCCACCCACCCACCCACCCACCCACCCACCCTATTGCTCTGTCTCTTGAGAACTCTAATACAGTATAGATTTCAGTATTATACAAGAGGTAAGAATAGTTTTCTTAGTGATCCTTTTGAATATCTTTTTCTAGTATAGATAATTTAGTAAGCATATATTCCTACTGATTTTTAAGGAGCTTAAAGTTAGTTATTGTATTTCTGCTATGCTTGGTGCCTAGCATAATGTTTGCAATACATAAGGCCTGAATGTTTATTTGTTAAATTGAATTAACCTGAAATAGACTTTACAAGGTTACTATAATGTATTGATTTGATACTTTTTAAACCCAGAACCTTGCACATTGTAAGCAAGCACTGTACCACTGAGCTACATCCCTAACCCTTGATAGGGATGTTATTGTTATTGAATATGTTCTGTAGCTTCTAAGTAGTGTAATCCAAAAGCCAAACAGTCAGTAGTCTTGGTTGTTTGTGTCACCTCACTGTCATGAGAACTCTTCAAGACCAGCATTAATTCCTTGCAAGAGCAGTGCTTCCAACAATCTAATTACTTCCCATTATACCCTCCCCACTAAGGACCAAGCTTCCAGTAGTTAAGCCATGGAAGACACTCTCAAACCATATCCAAATTATAACGAGTAGGTAGTTGAGAATTTTCATTTTTCTGTTACATATAAAACCTTTACTCCTCCTGCTACCAGTCTTGCATGGTCGAGCTATATTGCCAGCCAAATATCTTCTTTTTACTATGTTGTTATTTAATTTTACACTGGTCATCTATTTAGTTTTCACCAGGAATGTCTTAACACATAACCAGTTATTCAGATATCTATTTGCTTTAATAAAACTAAAAACTTTGGGAATTTCATCCTGGAAATTTCATCCAGCACCACAAAAAACGAAACAAAACAAATGTTTGGAAACTTCAAATATCTAAGACAATCCATTGATTCCACTTTTCAAATACTGCTTACAGGAAGAAGCTACATTCAAATTGAGGAGTTTTTTTGGTACTGGGATTTGAATTCAGGGCTTCATGCTTGCTAGGCAGGTGCTTTACCACTTAAACCACTCCACCAGCCCCAAATTGAGGATTTTAAAAAGTTGAGGGAATTATTAGAATTTTGTGTGTGTACCTTCCTAATAAATGGTTATCTCAGTTAATAGCTTTAACTTCATATTTTTAGATATCCTTATATATATTTCTTATGATTTTATTTTGTATTTGTTCTTTTCCTATAATGTAACATTTGTATATATGTGTAAGCATAATAATGATTTTCCTTCATTGAATGTAAAATTTGAAAATACTTGAAAGTGGACTGATCGTGTTAGTCTTCATGATATTAGTTCATTCTGACATCTCTGTCAAGCTTGTTAGGAAATTAAACTCAAGTTTTATGTTTAAGTACTTAAATAGATTTTTCTAGTTATTTAAAGAGCACTAATATTTACTGTTATATGTTCTAGGCATTTACACTGTTTGCTACACATTTCCTGGAACTATGCCATATAGATGTCCTCTATCCTAATGTAGAAAACATGCATTTTGAAGTTCAGCATGTAAAGAATACCTCAAGAAACAAAGAAGCAATTTTGTATACCTACAAACTTTCTAAGGGTCTCACAGAAGAAAAACATTATGGTATTGCATATAGAAATTATGCCTGTACATTGAAACACTACATATTCTAAGACAGACTTGTTTCTTGTCTCCTTTACTAGGCTGTCAGTCTAAGCAACTTTCCTTTTCATTCTTTAGAGTCTTTTGTATGCTCTTAGACTATATTTTCTATGTCAGACTCACATAATACTTTCCACTTAATGAACTTACATGAACCTAGAAGTATTAATATCTTAGAAAATATAGCTTAGTCTATATTTGTAACTTACATAATAAATTGAAAATGTATATTTCTAAAACTCAGTAGCAGGGTCCTTATGTTTTCTTTACTTTCAGGGTGTTTGATAATTAAATCTAAAATGTTAATCTTAAAATAGGATGTATAATCAAACTATATGATATTCATAAACTTTATTAGATACTTTCTGTGTAAATCATTAGGTTACTTGTAAAATATCACAAATTCAGAGAATTTGCAGTTGACTTACGCATGTAAGATTCCAAAAATCAATTTAGCTGTGGTTGTGACCCCTGTGAGGGGGTCATCTTTGTTTTACTGTTAAAAGTGGAAAAACAGGGACTGGCCAAGTGGCTCAAGCAGTAAGAGCATATCCCTAGCAAGCATGAGGCCCTGAGTGCCAAAAAAAGAAATAAAATTAAATAAAATGGAAAAGCAACTAGAAAATGATTTATATAGGATGTTTAATCTTTATTACCCTCAGTTTCATTATCAATGAAATAGGATAAAATAGTGATAATTTTACATACATGTGGAATCATCAGTGCTCAATGAATTATCAAATACAAAGTAGCTTAGCACCTCACTATTAGTAACTTTTTTTGATGTATTGTCCCCTTTATTTAATTTTTTATTTTATCATTTTTACATTTACTTACATGTGTATACATTATTTGGACCACACCCCCACCCCCCACCGCTCACCCCTGCTTTCTCCTATACAGTGAGCACAT
This sequence comes from Castor canadensis, assembly GCF_047511655.1. Taxonomy (NCBI): domain Eukaryota; kingdom Metazoa; phylum Chordata; class Mammalia; order Rodentia; family Castoridae; genus Castor; species Castor canadensis. The sequence continues at coordinate 99,594,701 of NC_133392.1, read as the reverse complement.
CAACCATATTCAAGTTTTAGGTTTCCTTCCCTTTTCCTATTCTTCCCATGCACATTCTCCCCTTAGTGTGTGACCATGTCCAATAATATTACAGCATTTGTTTCAGGTCTATGATCTGCACATAAGGGAGAATGTGATTTTTGGCTTTCTGAGCTTAACTTTGCTTAAGATGATGTTCTCCAGTTCCATCCATTTACTTACGAATGACAAAATTTCATTCTTCTTTGTGGCCAAATAAAATTCCATTGTATATAAATACCGCATTTTCTTAATCCATATCTTAATCCTGAGTCACATTCCTTTGGGTATATCCCTAAGAGTGGTATTGCTGGATCATATGGCAGATCCAGTTTTACATTTTTAAGGCACCTCCATATTTTCCAAAGTGATTGTACTACCTTACATTCCCACCAGCAGTGTATGAGGGTTCCTTTTTTTCCCCACATTCTTGCTAACATTTGTTGTTGGTGATGTTCTTGATGGTAGCAATTCTAACAGGTGTGACCTGGAATCTTAGTGTGGTTTTGATTAATAAATGTTGGTGATGCTTGTATTGTTTGTAAAGCAATAAATAAAATAAAACTGTTGGCACATGGTAGAAAACTTATATGGTGTTTATAAAATTAAGTTCAGAAAATACAAGAATAATAATTGATACTTTGAGTTTGCATTAAGAGTAGTCACTTACCATTGTGTCTTCTGAGACATTAACATGTCTCTCTTTGATCTGCTAGTTCAAGGAAAGTTCAGATGTAGGTTATCTCTGAGGATAGACATTCTCTTCCCCTGAAAAATCTATATGCCCTTCCACTTTCTATTAAACTTCATTTGTAATTGGAGTTTTATTTATTTATTTTCCATTTTTATTAGCATATATTCATTGTACAATTCTGAATAGCCTTACATTGTACATTGGTTAGATCACTCCCTCAAATCCCCCATGTCATCCTCTCCCCATCCCAGTTAAAGCAATTACATTAGGTTTCATTGTTCTGTTTCTTAAATGTATATGAAGCCCATCAATCATATTCCTTCACCTTCATCTGCTCCTTTCACCCTCCCAGAAGTACCCCACTCACTGTACCTATTTTACATTCCTGTCTTTCATTATTAATTCTAAAGTCATTGTTTAAAGGGATTTCTCATTGCATCACAGTTGTGAATATGCTTTACTTTGGTAAGTTCAGCCCCTTCTATTACTCTGCCTTACTTCTTCCCAACCCCCATTTTTCGACAGCATTCCAAATTTCCTTTCACAGATACAGTGCACTTTGATATTGTTAACTATCATTCTCTTTTCCTTTCCCTCTTCCCCCAAGTTCGATGGTATAGTTCCACTAATACAAACATGGTCTACATGTAGATATGTATATGATCATGTTTGCTTTTGTGTATATGTTTATCTTTTGGACCTTTCTTCCACAAATGAGAAAAAACATGCAGCCTTTGTCTTTCTGAACCTCGCTTACTTTACGTAATATGATGTCCTCTAAATTCTATCCATTTACCTTCAAACCAGATAGTTTCATTTTTCCTTCTGGCTGAATAAAATTTCATTGTATGTATAGACCACATTTTCTTGATCCATTCATCAGTTGTAGGGCATCTGGGTGTTTAGCTTAGCTAATGGGAACAGTGATCAATAAACATTAGTGTGCAATTGTCTCTGTTGTATCCTGGTTGAACTTTTTTTTTTTATTCATATGTGCATACAATGTTTGGGTCATTTCTCCCCTCTCCCACCACCCCCTCCCGTACCACCCACCCCGTCCCCTCCCTCTTCCCCCCACCCCATCCCCTCCCTCTTCCCCCCACCCCCTCGGTACCCGGCAGAAACTATTTTGCCCTTATCTATAATTTTGTTGAGGAGAGAGTATAAGCAATAATAGGAAGGAACAAGGGTTTTTGTTAGTTGAGATGAGGAGAGCTATACAGGGAGTTGACTCACATTGATTTCCTGTGCATGTGTGTTACCTTCTATGTTAATTCTTCTTGATCTAACCTTTTCTCTAGTTCCTGGTCCCCTTCTCCTGTTGGCCTCAGTTGCTTTTAAGGTATCTGCTTAGTTTCTCTGCATTGAGAGAAACAAATACTATCTAGTTTTTTAGGTATCTTACCTATCCTCATATCTCCCTTGTGTGCTCTCGCTTTTATCCTGTGTTCAAAGTCCAGTTCCCTTGTTGTGTTTGCCCTTGATCTAATGTCCGCATATGAGGGAGAACATACGATTTTTGGTCTTTTGGGCCAGGCTAACCTCACTCAGAATGATGTTCTCCAATTCCATCCATTTACCAGCGAATGATACCATTTCGTTCTTCTTCATGGCTGCATAAAATTCCATTGTGTATAGATACCACATTTTCTTGATCCATTCATCAGTAGTGGAGCATCTTGGCTGTTTCCATAACTTGACTATTGTGAATAGTGCTGCAAAAAACATGGATGTGCAGGTGCCTCTGGAGTAACCTGTGTCACAGTCTTTTGGGTATATCCCCAAGAGTGGTATTGGTAGATCATATGGTAGATCAATGTTTAGCTTTTTAAGTAGCCTCCAAGTTTTTTTCCAGAGTGGTTGTACTAGTTTACATTCCCACCAACAGTGTAAGAGGGTTCCTTTTTCCCCACATCCTCGCCAACACCTGTTGTTAGTGGTGTTGCTGGTGATGGTTATTCTAACAGGGGTGAGGTGGAATCTTAGTGTGGTTTTAATTTGCATTTCCTTTATTGCTAGAGATGGTGAGCATTTTTTCATGTGTTTTTTGGCCATTTGAATTTCTTCTTTTGAAAAAGTTCTGTTTAGTTCACTTGCCCATTTCTTTATTGGTTCATTAGTTTTGGAAGAATTTAGTTTTTAAGTTCCCTATATATTCTGGTTATCAGTCCTTTGTCTGATGTGTAACTGACAAATATTTTCTCCCACTCTGTGGGTGTTCTCTTCAGTTTAGAGACCATTTCTTTTGATGAACAGAAGCTTTTTAGTTTTATGAGGTCCCATTTATCTATGCTATCTCTTAATTGCTGTGCTGTTGGGGTTCCATTGAGAAAGTTCTTACCTATACCTACTAATTCCAGAGTACTTCCTACTCTTTCCTGTATCAACTTTAGAGTTTGTGGTCTAATATTAAGATCCTTGACCCATTTTGAGTTAATCTTGGTATAGGGTGATATACATGGATCTTGTTTCAGTTTTTTGCAGACTGCTAACCAGTTTTCCTAGCAATTTTTGTTGAAGAGGCTGTCTTTTCTCCATCGTGTATTTTTAGCTCCTTTGTCAAAGACAAGTTGGTTATAGTTGTGTGGCTTCATATGTGGGTCCTCTATTCTGTTCCACTGGTCTTCATGTCTGTTTTTGTGCCAGTACCATGCTGTTTTTATTGTTACTGCTTTGTATTATAGTTTGAAGTCAGGTATCGTGATATCTCCAGCATTGTTCTTTTGACTGAGTATTGCCTTGGCTATTCGTGGCCTCTTATATTTCCATATAAATTTCATGGTAGATTTTTCAATCTCTGTAATGAATGTCATTGAATTTTGATGGGAATTTCATTAAACATGTAGATTACTTTTGGAAGTATAGACATTTTTACTATGTTGATTCTGCCAATCCATGAGCATGGGAGATCTCTCCACTTTCTATAGTCTTCCTCAATCTCTTTATTCAGAAGTTTATAGTTTTCCTTGTAGAGGTCATTCACATCCTTTGTTAGGTTTACACCTAGGTATTTGATTTTTTTTTGAGGCTATTGTAAATGGAATTGTTTTCATATATTCTTTTTCAGTTTGTTCATATTAGTGTATAGAAATGCTAATGATTTTTCTATGTTGATTTTATATCCTGCTACCTTGCTGTAGCTATTGATGGTGTCTAGGAGCTTTTGAGTAGAGTTTTTTGGGTCTTTAATGTATAGGATCATGTCATCTGCAAATAGGGATATTTTGACAGTTTCTTTAACCATTTGTATTCTTTTTATTCCTTCTTCTTGCCTAATTGCTCTGGCTAGGAATTCCAGTAGTATGTTGAATAGGAGTAGAGATAGTGGGCATCCTTGTGTAGTTCCTGATTTAGAGGGAATGCTTTTAATTTTTCTCTGTTAAGTATAGTGCTGGCTGTAGGTTTGTCATATATAGCTTTTATAATGTTGAGGTACTTTCCTTCTATTCCTAGTTTTCTTAGAGCTTTTATCATGAAATGATGTTGGATCTTATCAAAGGCTTTTTCTGCATCTATTGAGATGATCAAGTGGTTTTTGTCTTTGCTTCTGTTAATGTAGTTTATTACGTTTATTGACTTTCATATGTTGAACCATCCCTGCATTCCTGGGATGAAGCCTACTTGGTCTTGGTGAATAATCTTTTTGATGTGTTGCTGAATTCGGTTTGCCATTATTTTGTTGAGGATTTTTGCATCAATATTCATTAAGGAGAATGGCCTATAGTTCTCCTTTTTGGAGGTGTCTTTGCCTGGTTTTGGGATGAGTGTAATACTGGCTTCATAGAATGAGTTAGGCAGTTTTCCTTCCCTTTCTATTTCATGGAACAGTTTAAGGAGGGTTGGTATCCGTTCCTCTTTAAAGGTCTGATAGAATTCAGCACAGAATCTATCAGGTCCTGGACTTTTCCTTTTGGGGAGACTCTTGATAGCTGCTTCAATTTCATTTTGTGTTATAGATCTAGTCAAGTGATTAATTTCCTCTTGGTTCAGTTTTGGATGATCATATGTATCCAGAAATCTTTCCATTTCTGTAAGATTTTCAAATTTATTTGAATATAGGTTCTCAAAGTAGTCTCTGATGATTTCCTGGACTTTCATGGTGTTTGTTGTTATCTCTGCCTTTGCATTCCTGATTCTACTAATTTGGGTTTTTTCTTTCCTCATTTTAGTCAGGTTTGCCAGGGGTCTGTGGATCTTGTTTATTTTTTCAAAGAACCAACTTTTTGTTTCATTAATTCTTTGTATGGTTTTTTTTTTGTTTCTATTTCGTTGATCAGCTCTTATTTTTATTATTTCTCTCCTATTTGTTTTGGAATTTGCTTGTTCTTGTTTTTATAGGAGCTTGAGATGTATCATTAGGTCATTGATTTGGGATATTTCAGTCTTTTTAATATATGCACTCATGGCTATAAACTTTCCTCTCAGGACTGCCTTTGCTGTGTCCCATAGGTTCTGGTAGGTTGCGTTTTCATTTTCATTGACTTCCAGGAACTTTTTAATTTCCTCTTTTATTTCACCAGTGACCCATTGTTCATTAAACAATGAGTTATTCAGTTTCCAGCTGATTGCATATTTTTTGTCTTTACTTTTGTTGTTGAGTTCTAGTTTTATTGCATTGTGATCAGATAGTATGCATGGTATAATTTCTATTTTCTTATATTTTCTGAGGCTTGCTTTGTGCCTTAGGATATGATCTATTTTGGAGAAGGTTCCATGGGCTGCTGAGAAGAATGAATATTGTGTAGAAGTTGGACGAAATGTTCTGTAGATATCAAGTAGGTCCATTTGATCTATTGTATATTTTAGATCTAGGATTTCTTTATTGATTTTTTTGTTTGGATGACCTATCTATTGATGATAATGGGGTGTTAAAGTCTCCCACGACCACTGTGTTAGAGTTAATATATGCTTTTAGGTCTTTCAGGGTATGTTTGATGAAATTGGGTGCATTGACATTGGGTGCATATAGGTTGGTAATTGTTATTTCCTTTTGGTCTATTTCCCCTTTTATTAGTATGGAATGTCCTTCTTTATCTCATTTGATCCATGTATGTTTGAAGTCTACTTTGTCATAGATAAGTATTGTTACTTCTGCCTGTTTTCAGGGGCCATTGGCTTGGTAAATCTTCTTCCAGCCTTTCATCCTAACCCTATGCTTATTTCTGTCAGTGAGATGGGTCTCCTGTAAGTAATAAATTGTTGGATCTTCCTTTTTCATGCATTTCATCAAATGGTGCCTTTTGATGGATGAATTAAGTCCATCAACATTAAGTGTTAGTACTGATAGGTATGTGGTGATTCCTGTCATTTAGTTGTCTTAGTTGTTTGAAGGTTTGATTGTGTGCACCTAAGTTGAGGTTACTCTCTACTTTCTTGCTTTTTCTTTTCCTGTAGTTTGGTGCTGTCTGCCCTTTCAAGGTTATGGTGGGTTTCACTTTCTGTGTGCAGAATCCCTTGAAGAATCTTTTGTAGCAATGGCTTTGTGGTCCATCTATTTTGAATGATAGTTTTGCTGGGCAGAGTAATCCTGGGGTTGAAGTTATTTTCATTCATTGTCCAGAAGATCTCTCCCCAAGCTCTTCTTGCTTGTAATGTTTCTGTTGAGAAGTCTGCTGTGATTTTGATGGGTTTACCTTTGTATGTTATTTGTTTTTTCTCTCTTACAGCCTTCAATATTCTTTCCCTAGTTTCTGTACTTGTTGTTTTAATGATGATACGTTGTGGGGTAGTTCTATTTTGATCTGGTCTGTGTGGTGTTCTGGTGGCCTCTTGCATCTATATGGGAATGGTTTTCTCTAGATTTGGGAAATTTTCTGTTATTATTTTGTTGAATATATTTCGCATTCCCTTTGCTTGCACCTCTTCTCCTTCTTCAATGCCCATGATTCTCAGGTTTGGTCTTTTGATGGAGTCGGTGAGTTCTTGCATTTTCCTTTCATAGGTCTTGAGTTGTTTAACTAATAGTTCTTTGGTTTTTCCTTTAATTACCATTTCATCTTCGAGTTCGAGATTCTGTCTTCTGTTTGTTCTGTTCTGCTGGATTGGCCTTCCGTTTTGTTTTGCAATTCTATTTCATTCTTTTTTCTGAGGTTTTCCATATCCTGCGTCATTTCCTCTTTAATGTTGTCTATTTTTGTCCTGAGTTCATTTATTTCTTTATTAATCGTATTCTTTGTTTCATTTTGGTGTTTATACAGTGCTTCTATGGTTTCCTTTATTTCTTCTTTTGCTTTGTCAAATTCTCTATTTTTGTTGTCTTGGAATTTCTTGAGTGTCTCCTGTACATTTTGGTTGACCATATCCAGTATCATCTCTATAAAATTCTCATTGAGTACCTGTAGTATTTCTTCTTTTAGATTACTCTTGTGGGCTTCATTGCGTTCTTTGGCATAGTTTATCTTCATTTTGTTGGAGACTGGATCTGATTATCTGTTTTCTTCATTTCCCTCTGGTTCCTGTACTAATTTTTTGCCATGGGGAAACTGGTTTTCCTGTTTTTTCTGTCTTCCCATCATTGCCCTAGGTGATGTTATTTTCCCTGTAATGTGTGCAATTAAGTATTTTCTATGTTGTAATAATAGCACTGGTGATATTTAGAATGGAAGAGTGAGAGGAGATGGAAAGCAAAGAAGTTAAAGGAAAAGGGAAAAATAAATAAACAAGTGGAAAAAATCAAAACAAAGAAACAAACAAAAAAATTTCAAAGACATAAACAGGGAACGATAGTGTACTAATCATCCATAAGCTGAACAGACATTAGAGAGACAGAGGATTGAAAATTTTAAAAATAAATAAATAAAAATAAAAAATAAATAAATGAAAAAATATATAAAAAAATTAAAAATTTTAAAAATAAATAAATAAAAATTTAAAAATCTCTAAGTTCAAATGCAATAAAGTTCCAGTCTTAATAATTTTGGTGTTTGTCCCTCAGCCTCCAGTCATGGAGATGGTGCCTCAGAAGTAGTTCTGTGGTTGTCTCATCAAAGGGGAAAAAGACTGGAAAAACCAAAATAAAATAAAACCACACAAAACAAAAAAAAACCCCACAAAGTGTCCCAAGTTCAAATGCAGTACAGTTTCAGTAAGTTTTTCAGCATGCAGGTGTAGTTCAGTTGTTGTCTCATCAAAGGTAGGGAGAGAGAAAAAAAGAGTCTGGAGACAGTTCTGTGAATGGCTATCTGCTGCTGTAGCTTGCCTGCCCACTGCTGTCAGCCTGCTGTTGCTGGAGGTTTTCTTTATGCAGATCTCAGGAGTGAGCTTAATACTCACCTGGCCCCACAGGCTTTGTTTACTCACAGTTCTCCAGTGCCTGAGCCACTGCTACAAGCTTTCCCCTTTCCAAGAACACTGGGGGAGGTGACACTGCACCCACTTTCTCTGGCCGGTGTGTTTATTTACAGTTCACGTGGGAAGTGGGCCTTCTCCCCTCTCCTGTGGAGTTTTTCTCCCTCCACCGCTTTTACAAGCTTTCCTGCTCCTGATTGCTGGGCGTGTGCCACCGCTCCTGCCTTCTCCAGCCCAGCCTGTTTGTTTACAGTTCTGTGAGGGATTCCCCTCCCCCACCTTGGGCGCTCAGGGCACCCCATCTTCTTTGCTACGTGTCTTGTTTTTGTTGTTACTGCTTATTATTCAGTTTTTCTTTTTTCCCTGGTTGGGAGTCGGTCTGTTCAGGGGGCTATGCTGATCTGGCCCAGGGTTGTCTGTGGGGGTACCACCTACCGCTTATCTCACTTTGTTATCCACGTCTTCCCAAGCCATCTGGGCGCTGGCATCTGGTGGTGGCGCAGGAGCTCTTCTGGTTTCTCCCTTTAATGTGAAGTGGGGATGATCTGCGCAGGCTGGAGGTGTGGAGAAGTCAAAGTTTTGCCTCTTCTTGGTGGTTTTTCCTGTAAGGTGTATCTCCAGAGTCTCTCCAAGATTTTACTTTAGGAAGCACGCTTTCTGCTTCCTCCCTCTAGCCGCCATCTTGGAATCCTCTCTGTTGTATCCTGACTTACATTCCTTCACTTATATGCCAAGAAGTGGTATCACTGGATCATAAGGCAGTTCTAGTTTTAGTTTCTTTAAGGAATCTCCATATTGCTTTTCATAATGGTTGTACTAATTTACATTCTCATCAACAGTGAATAAGTGTTCCTATTTTGCCACATTCTGGCTGACATATGTTGTTTTTCTTCAACATAGCCATTTTATTTATACCCCCCCCAACACACCCAACAGAACCTGTTCTGCCCTCCTAATCTCTGATTTTGTAGAAGAAAAAACAAAGGTAAATAAGAAAAATGGCATTTTGCTAGTTTGAGATAAAGATAGCTAGCTACCCAGGGAGTTTCCTTGTTTTGTTCCCATGCATATGTGTATTACAGCTCCAACTGAGTATTTACAATTGAGTATTACAATTGAGTGAAGAGAATTTCACTGTTTTTTGTTGCTATTGCTTTGTAATATAGTTTGAAGTCAGGTATTGTGATACCTCCAGCATTGTTCGTCTTGCTGAGTACTGCTTTGTCTATTTGTGGTCTCTTATGTTTCCAAATGAATTTTAGTGTAGATTTTTCAATCTCTGTGATGAATGTCATTGGAATTTTTATGGGAATTGCATTAAACATATAAATTGCTTTGGGTAGTATAGCCATTTTCCAATTCATGAGCACGGGAGAGCTTTACACCTTCTTTAGTCTTCCTCTATCTCTTTCTTCAGGGATTTATAGTCCTTGTAGAGGTCATTCACATTCTTGTTAAGTTTCCTCCTCCTAAGTATTTGATTTTTTTTTTGAGGCTGTTGTAAATGGAATTGTTTCCATATATTCTTTCTCAGTTTGTTCATTACTGGTGTATAGAAAAGCTAATGATTTCTGTAAGTTGATTTTGTATCCTGCCACCTTGCTGTAGCTTTTATGGTGTCTAGGAGTTTTTGAGTAGAGTTTTGTGGGTCTTTAAGATATAGGATCATATCATCTGCAAATAGGGATATTTTGACAGTTTCTTTACCTATTTGTATTCTTTTTATTCCTTCTTCTTGCCTAATTGCTCTGGCTAGGAATTCCAGTACTATGTTGAATAGGAGTGGGGATAGTAGGCACCCTTGTCTCCATCTTGATTTTAGGGGAAACTGTTTCAGTTTTTCACCCTTAAGTATGATGTTGACTGTAGGTTTGTCGTATATAGCCTTTACAATGTTGAGGTACTTTCCTTCTATTCTTAATTTTCTTAGAACTTTTATCATGAAGTGGTGTTGGATCTTGTCAAAGACTTTTTCTGCGTCTATTGAGATGATAAGTGGTTTTTGTCTTTGCTTCTATTAATGTGCTGTATTACATTTATGGATTTACGTATGTTGAGCCACCCATGCATCCCTGGGATGAAGCCGACTGGTTGTGGTGAATGATCTTTCTGATGTGTTGTTGGATTCGGTTTGCCATTATTTTATTGAGGATTTTTGCTTCAATGTTCATTAAGGAGTTTGGCCTATAGTTCTCCTTTTTGGAGGTGTCTTTGTCTGGTTTTGGGATGAGTGTAATACTGGCTTCATAGAATGAGTTAGGCAGTTTTCCTTCCCTTTGTATTTCATGGAACAGTTTAAGGAGGGTTGGTATTAGTTCTTCTTTAAAGGTCTAATAGAATTCAGCAGAGAATCCATCAGGTCCTGGACTTCTCTTTTTTGGGAGACTTTATTGCTGCTTCAATTTCTTTTTGTGTTATAGATCTATTCAGGTGATTAATGTCCTCTTGATTCAATTTTGAATGGTCATAAGTATCTAGAAATCTGTCTATTTCTTCAAAATTTTCAAATTTATTAGAATATAGGTTCTCAATGTAGTCTCTGATGATTTCCTGGATTTTCGTGGTGTTTGTTATTATCTCCCTTTTTGCATTTCTGATTTTACTTATTTGGGTTTTTTCTCTCCTCATTTTAGTCAGGTTTGTCATGGGTCTGTCAATCTCAATTATTTTTTAAAAGAACCAGCTTTTTGTTTCATTGATTCTTTGTATGGTTTTTTTGGTTTCTGTTTCGTTGATCAGCTCTTATTTTTATTATTTCTCTCCTGCTTGTTTTGGGATTTGGTTGTTCTTGTTTTTCTAGGAGTTTGAGATGAAGCATTAAGTTATTGATTTGAGATCCTTCTGTCCTTTTAATATATGCACTCATGGCTATAAACTTTCCTCTCAGGACTGCCTTTGCAGTGTCCCATAGGTTCTGGTAGGTCATGTTTTCATTTTCATTAACTTCCAGGATTTCCTCTTTTATTTCATCAATGATCCATTGATCATTGGGCAATGTGTTGCTCAGCTTTCAACTGTTTGCATGTTTTTTATTGTTGTTTTTGTTGTTGAGTTCTAGTTTTAATGCATTATGATCAGATAGAATGCATGGGATTATTTCTCTATTCTTATATTTGCTGAAGCTTGCTTTGTGCTCTAAGATATGATCAATATTGGGGAAGGTTCCATGGGCTGCTGAGAAGAATGTATATTGTGTAGAAGTTGGATGAAATATTCTGTAGACATTAGCTAAGTCTGTTTGATCTGTGGTGTGATTTAGATCTAGAATTTCTTTATTGACTTTTCATTTGAATGACCTATCTATTGGTGATAGGGGGGTATTAAAGTCTCTCACTACCACTGTGTTGGAGTTTTTATATGTTTTTTGGTCCTTCAGTGTATGTTTGATGAAATTGGGTCCATTGACGTTAGATGCATATAGGTTGATAATTGTTATTTCCTTTTGGTGTATTTCCCTTTTTATTAGTATAGAATGTCCTTCTTTATCTTGTTTGATCAATGTAGGTTTGAAGTCTATTTTTTCTGAGATAAGTATTGCTGCTACTGCCTATTATCAGGAGCCATTGGCTTGGTAAATCTTCTTCCAGCCTTTCAAGAAAACAAGGCAGTTCTTGTTTCTGTCAATGAGATGGGTCTCCTTTAAGCAGCAGATTGTTGGATCTTCTTTTTTAATCCAGTTTGCCAAACGGTATCTTTTCATGGGGGAATTCAGTCCATTAACATTCAGTGTTAGAATTGATAGGTATGTGGTGATTCCTGTCATTTAGTTTTCTTTGTTAAGGGTTTGATTTGTGTACAGCTGAATCGATGTTACTGTCTACTTTCTTGCCTTTTCTTCTCCTTTGATTTGGTACTGCCTATCCTTTCATGATTTTGTATGCTTTCATTTTCTGTGTGCAGAATTCCTTGAAGAATCTTTTGTAGTGGTGGCTTGGTGGTTATATATTGTTTTAGTTCCTGCTTATCATGGAAGACTTTTATTGCTCCATCTATATTGAATGAAAGTTTTGCTAGGCAGAGTATCCTAGGGTTGATCCTAGGTAGAGTATCATTCAGTGCCTGGATTCCTCACTCCATGCTCTTCTTGCTTTTAAGGTTTCCATTGAGAAATCTGCGGTTTTTAATGGGTTTACCTTTGTATGTTACTTGTTTTTTCTCTCTTACAGCCTTCAGTATTCTTTCTCTATTCTCTGTGCTTATTGTTTTTGTGATAATATGTCGTAGGGTAGTTCTATTTTGTTCAAGTCTGTTTGGTGTCCTGGAGGCTTCCTGTACCTGAATGGACATAGTTTTATATAGATTTGGTCAATTTTCTGTTATTATTTTGTTGAATATATTACACATTCCTTTTGCTTGCACCTCTTCTCCTCCTTCACTGCCCATGATTCTCAGGTTTGGTCTTTTGATGGAGTTGGTGAGTTCTTGCATATTGCTTTCACAGGTTTTGAGTTGTCTGAGTAATAGTTCTTCAGTTTTTCCTTTCCATTTCATCTTCAAGTTCTCAGATTCTGTCTTCTTTTTTGTTCTGGTCTGCTGGAGTGGTCTTCCATTGTGTTTTGTACTTCTGTTTCATTCTTTTTTCTGAGGTTTTCCATATTCCTCTGTAATATTGTCAATTTTCGCCCTTAATTCCTTTTTCTCTCTATTTATGGTGTTCTCTGTTTCACTTTGGTGTTTATTTAGGGCTCCTATGAGTTCACGTATTTGTTTTTGTGTCCTCTCATATTCTTTGTTTTTGTTGTCTTCGAATTTCTTGAGTGCCTCTTGTACATTTTGGTTGACCATGTCTAGTAACATCTCCATGAAATTCTCAGTGATTTCTTGTAGCATTTCTTCTTTCATGGTGTTCTTGTGGGCTTTGTTGGGTTCCTTGGGATAGTCTGTCTTTGTTTTGTTAAAATCTGGAACTGAGTATCCATTTTCTTCATTTCCCTCTCAATCCTGTACTATTTTATTTTGGGGGGCGAATGGTTTCCATGCCTTTTTCGTCTTCCCATCGTTCCACTTGTTGCTGTTTCTGTCCCTGGTCTGTGTGTAATTTAGTGTTAGCTAATTTACAATAGTAAAACTAATGAAACCAAGAAAGAAAGAGAAAAAAAAAATAGAGAAACAAAGAAATCAACAGGGAGAGTTGGTGGACTAAAATACAGTGAACAAGACAAACACCTAGCGAGAAAGAGAAAAAAAAATTCCATGTTCAGGAACAATAAAATTTCAGTCTTAGTCATTCTGGTGTTACTCCTTCAATATCCAGTCCTGGTGTTGGTATTTAAGCAGGAGCTCTATCATAGTCTTTCCAGGTAGTTGGGTCAGGAGATGAGTTTTGTGAACCGCTGTCTGCCCTATTTCAGACAGCGGCTCATCACACACCTACTGTCAGCTGTCTACTTTTGCAGGCTTTGTTTACTGAAGGTTCATGTGGAGAGCAGCTCCTTGCACCTCCTCCTTCTCCGGTGCCCAGGTTTGTCAGCTCTCTACTTTTTCAGGCTTTGTTTACTGAAAGTTTATATGGAGAGCAGCTCCTTGCCTTCCCCCCTTCTCCAGTGTGCTCAGAGCACCCCGCCCTTTCTGCTGCATGTCCTTTTCAGTTCCTTGTTTATTTTTCAGTTTTTGTTTTTGCTTTTTTTTTTTGTGGGGCGAGGTCAGTCTGTCCAGGGGGCTATGCTGCTTTATCCTAGAGGTAGCTGTGAGAATACTGCATGCCACTGACTTGCTCACCTGTTGGTCTGCGTCTCCTAAGCAGGTTTGGAGCCGGTGTCTGGTGGCACAGGAGCCTTCCTGTTTTCTCAGTATGACATGGTGTGGAGAAGCTTTGTATGGCCTGGGGGTTTGGGGTGTTGGAATTTTTCTTCTTCTTGGTTTTTTTTCTGACAAGTGTGGCTCCAGCGTCTCAACAGGATTTTTTATTTACAGAGCTCATGCTGTCTGCTTCCTCTCTTTAGTCACCATCTTGAATCCTCCTATTTCTAGTTTTTTAAGGAGCCTCCATACTATTTTCCATAGTGGTTGTGCTAGCTAGTTTACATTCCCACCAGCAGTGTATGAGGGTTCCTTTTCCCCCACATCCTTGCCAAAGTTTGTTGTTGGTGTTCTTGATGTTGGCTATTCTAACAGGAGTGAGATGGAATCTTAGTGTGGTTTTGATTCACATTTCCTTTATGGCCAGGGAGGGTGGACATTTTTTCATGTGTTTTTTAGCTATTTGGATTTCTTCCTTTGAAAAGTTTTGTTCAGTTCACTTGCCCATTTCTTTATTGGGTCATTGATTTGGGGAGAGTTTAGTGTTTTGAGCTCCCTGTATATTCTGGCTATCAGTCCCTTGTCTGATGTATAGCTAGCAAAGATTTTCTCCCATTCTGTGGGTAGCCTTTTCAATTTCAAGACCACTTCTTTTGTTGTGCAGAAGCTATTTAATTTCTTGTAGTCCCATTTGTCGATCTTTTTTCTTAGTTACTGAGCTGCTTGTGTTCTACTAAGGAAGTCCTTGGCTATGCTTATTGGTTCCAGTGTATTCCCAGATTTTTCCTGTACTAGCTTCAAAATTTCAGATATGATATTAAGGTCCTTAATCCACTTTGAGTTGATACTTATACAGGGTAACAAACATGGATCTAATTTAAGTTTTCTGAGGCAGATATCCAGTTTTCCCAGAAACATTTGTTGAAGAGGATGTCTTTTCTCCATCATATGTTTTTGGTACCCTTGTCAAAAATTAGGTGGGCGTACCTGTGTAGATTCATATCCAGGTCCTCTATTCTGCTGTTCCATTTGTCTTCATATCTGTTTTTGTGCCAGTACCATGCTGTTTTTATTGCTGTGGCTCTGTAGTTTAGTTTGAAGTCAGATATTGTGATACCTCCAGTGTTGCTCTTTTTTTCAGTATTGCCTTGGCTAGTCGTGGTCTTTTGTGTTTCCAGATGAATGTTAGGGTTTTTCAATCTCTATCACGAATGTCATCGGGATTTTGATGGGAATTGCTTTGACCATGTGGCTTGCTTTTGGTAGTATAGCCATTTTTACTATGTTGATTCTGCCAATCCATAAGCATGAGAGATCTTTCCATCTTCTGTAATCATTTTCAATTTCTTTCTTCAGTGGTTTGTAGTTTTCTTTGTAGAGGTCATTTACATCCTTTGTCATGATTATTCCAAGGTATTTGATTTTTTTTGAGGCTATTATAAATAGAATTGTTTTCTATATTCTTTCTCAGTCAAACATAGCCATTCTTACTGGTTGAAATGAAATCTTAGTATAGTTTTGATTTGCATTTCTTTAATGGCCAGGGAAGTTGAACACTTCACCATGTATTTATTGGCTATTTGTATCTCTTCCTTTGAAAATTGCCTATTCAGTTCATGTGCCCATTTCTTCATTGGGTTGTTGATTCTTTGGGGCTTGAGTTTTTCGAGCTTCCTGTAGATTCTGGATATTGATCCATTATCAGATGAATAGCTGGCAGTGATTTTCTCCCATTTTGTAAATCTATTGACTGTTTCTTTTGCTGTGCAGAAGCTTTTTAGTTGGATGCAGTCCATTTGTTCATTCATTCTCTTAATTTTTGAGCTATTGGAGATCTAGTTAGGAAGTCATTGCCTAATGTTCTTGTGTATTTCCTACTATTTCCTGTAGTTGTTTCAAAGTTTCAGGTTTTATATTAAGGTCTTTGATTCACTTTGAGTTGATATTGGTATAAGGGGAAAAACAGGGTTCTAATTTCAGTCTTCTATATGTAAATATTCAGTTTTACTACCTACATTTGTTGAAGAGTCTGTCTTTTCTCCATCATGTGCTTTGGACTCCTTTGTCAAAAATCAGTTAGCTATAGCTGTCTGGATCTTCTATTCTGTTCCATTGGTCTTTGTGTCTGTTTTTGTGCCAATAACATGCTGGTTTTTTATTCTTATGGCTCTGTAGTATAGTTTGAAGTCAGGTATTGTGATACCTCCAGCATTGGACTTTTTGCTCAGGATTGCTTTAGCAAGGTCTTTTGTGTTTATATATGAACTTTATGATTGATTTTTCTATCTCTGTGAAGAATGTCCTTGGAATTTTGATAGGAATTGTATTGAACATATAGATTGCTTTTGGTAGTACAGCCACTTTCACATGATTGATTCTGCCATTCCACAAGTATGGATATCTTTCCATCTTCTAAAGTCTTCAATTTCTCTTTTCAGTGATATATAGTTTGGACTGAGATCAATGAGATTGAGAAAAAAAAACTTTACAAGAATCAACAAAACAAAAAGTTGGTTCTTCAAAAAAGATTAATAAGATCAATAAACCCTTACCCAATCTGACTAGAAATAGGAAGGAAAAGACCCAACATGATAAAATTAAAGATGAAACAGAGGGCATAACCACAAATATATATGAAATTCAGAGGGTCATTAGGAAATACATTGAAAATTTATATTCAAGTAAATTGGAAAATCTAGAAATGACTAAATTTCCAGATGCATTTATCCAACCAAAATTAAACCAAGAAAGTATTAACCACCTAAATAGATCTATAACTAGCATTGCAATTGAATCAGTAATAATGATTCTCCCAACAAAGAAGAACCCAGGACCCAATGGATACAAGTTTGAATTTTATCAGACCTTTAAAAAACTAATACCAATACTCCTCAAACTTTTCCAGGAAATAGAAAGGGAGGGAGTACTACCAAACTCACTCTAAAACACTCATTCTAAAACCCAACAAATTTTCAATAAAAAAGAGAAGTACAGATCAATATCTTTAATGAATATAGATGTAAAAATTCTCAACAAAATACTGGCAAACTGAATTTAACAATACATTAAAAACAGTATACACCATGACCAAGTCAGGTTCATTCCAGGGATGCAAGGATGGTTCAACGTACACAAATCTATAAATGTAGTATAGCATATTAACAGAAGCAAAGACAAAATCACATGATCATCTCAAAAGATGCAGAAAAGGTCTTTGACAAAATTCAGCAGCCTTTCATGATAAAAGCCCTGAAGAAATTAGGAATAGAAGGAATGTTCCTCAACATAATAAAGAATATATATGACAGACCTATAGCCAACATTATACTAAATGGAGAACAACAACATTTTCATTAAAGTCAGGAATGAGACATGGATGTCTACTTTCCCCACTCTTATTCATTACAGTTTTGGAATTCCTAGCAAGAGCAATAAGACAGGAGCAAGAAATAAAAGGGGTTCAAATAGAGAAGGAAGAAGCTAAACTATCCCTATTTGCAGATGATAGGATGTTATACCTACAAGACCCTAGAAACACCACCAGAAATCTAGACATCATAAACACCTTCAGCAAAGTAGCAGAATACTAAATCAATGTATAAAAATCATTAGCCTTTTCTACATATCAACAATGAACAGACTGAGAAAGAAATCAGGGAAACAATCCCATTTATAATAGCCTCAAAAACAACAAAATACCCAGGAATGAAGTTAACAAAGTTAATCAAAGGCTTTTTCAATGAAAACTATAAACCACCAAAGAGAGAACTCATAATTGGAGTTTTAATGTTATTATTTCCCAAATTACCTCTTTTCCTTCCCGTTATTTCAGAGGTCTGTTGAGAGGTAATTGATTTTCTAGTTTGTCTTGTGTATCTTAGATAAGTAATTATCCAGTGTTTCCAGAACATTGGAAAACTTAATTTGGAGACTTGTTGAGTAGCTTAAAAATTCTTGTAGAAGAGAAATTTAAATCTGTATAGAAAATAATAATGTTAGTTTAAAAATACCAGAATCAACAATGTTGAAGCCAATTTTTTATAATTTTAGGATTAAAAGCTGCAGAGGCATCATCACTTCCACCATCAGTTGTCTTGGACGCCAAAGAAATCACAACTCAAATTCAGAGACAAATTTTGGTAAAAAACCTTGTTATTTGTTTCAAGTTAAAATATTTTTATTGTACTTATTTATTATGGCCTTTGATCTAAATATTTAATAATATTCATTGTTAAAATATTTTAAATGGAAAGCCTAATTCCTTAGCAAAGAAAATCCTTTTTACTTCTCAAGATTTTTTTGTTTTGGTCTGTTACAATTTTTCCTATAAAATCAGCTAATAAGAAAGTAGACAAGTTAAACAGTTCAGTTCCCACAATAATTACTGCTAACTTTATGAGAAATAAGTCTATTTAAAATGAGCATTAAAAATAAAAAATACTATGTACAACACTTACATTTATATATAATATTCAGAGCTCTTGTGTCTGTTACCATAAACCTCTTACTTTTTCATAAAGTAGTTAGGTCCTTTTAATAAATGGCAAATAATAAAAGTATTATTTTTATTCTCATTTTTATAGTTCATAGATATTTAGTGATTTCCTAAGAAACTGTAGGTCTAATACTGAAATCACATCTGCTGACTCCAAATTTGGAAATGTTTTTCTTTTGTAAATTAGATTCTTCATAGTGTTTTAAAAATCCAATGTGTTCAGAAAATGGAGTGTGAAGTATTTTCAATAATATTCTTCTATTTTCCACATTTTCTTAACCTGTTTTCTTTTCCTTTTATTTTGAGACAGAGTCTTGCTATTTAGCCCAGGCTGGAAATGAACTCATGATCCTCCTGCCTCACCCTCCTAGTGCTGGAACTCTACAGGACATCAGAAGAAGTCCAGCTTGCCTTCCATTTTTATTGCATTATTTCCTCCTCTGATTTCCAGGACTAACTTTGTGACTTCATTTGCTTAATTAACCCATTTAATCCCTTCATCAGCAATTTTGGCCGTGCTCTCCTGAAGTACCTCTCATTACTAATTCTTCAGATTTCATCTTGCCAAATTCCAATTATAGGCCATCACTCCACTAATCTTCTAGGCCTTCCTAACGATCAAAATTTTATCCAGCCTAAGTTCATATATTCTGACTTTAGTTGAATTATTTTTTTTGGATAATTGTTTTTTCCTTATTTTCTTATTTATCTCTAGGGCTTCTTTACAGTAGCTATTTCAAAACAATTCTATTCTTTCTGAGCCCTAGTGCCCTCACTCTGAACATAGTGTACTTGCTATTGAAACTAGCTCCTAACACTGTATTTAAGAAACTTGAAGTCATCTTGATGAGTCCTTTTGTAGAATTCGTACAAAATTCACTTTGATAATTTCTAGATTTCACTACTTGCATCCCTTCTATCTTAGAGGAAGAGATTGCTTTTGGAACTTGTTTAAGGTTAATTTTTCTACCAGCTTTCATTCTCCATTAAGATATTGTTTCTCAGTTTTGTTACTGTTTTTTTTCCCCCACTGGATTTTTCTTTCTCTATGAATATGTTTAGGTTTTCCCTTAAGAGATTCTTTTTACCCTACTTCTTAAACTATTATCCTGTTTCTCTTTTTACTGTACACTTCAGTAATCTGTACTTGCTTCTTCCATCACCCACTTGCAAACTGAATCTTGTCATCACTCTACTGAAACTTTTCTTTTAAATCCCAACTAATTAAAAACTTTTAGACTTTTTTCACTTCTCATCCTCCTTGAACTCTCTATAGCACTCAACACTACATTTCTTTCTCCTTTCTTAATTCTGTCCTGTTTTGGTTATTGAGGAATTGTTCTCTCCTGGAAGTTTTTACCCTCCTACCCCTTTGTTTCTTCTTTCCATTCTTCCCTACTTTTCATTACTTCACTTTACTTTCTTCTTTTTCCACCTCCTAAATATAAGTGTGCTTAAGACATTTGCACCTCTTTTTAAAATCTGTAGGCTTGGTGATTTCATCCTTTTTCAGTGTCCATTATTATTTCTGCTCACCTCTGAATCTACATACATTTTCTCTATATTTCTTCTTGATAGCTTAATCTATCTTTTAGATCACAAATTATCATTTTCTGAAAAACCCTCCCACCTCTTCACTTTCAAGTCTCCCAGTGACCCATCAGAGTCACCTATGGATCCTTCCTTTTAGTCATCTCTCATTAGGACAATGAAGTAATTTTTTTTTTTTTTTACCAATCCACCCTACACACTGATTGCCTCCTAATGCTTAGTTCTTATCATGTTGTTTGCCTATTCCAAAACTTGTAGTCATTTCTTATCAAATAAAAGTTAAACTCCTTAGCCTAGTATTAAAAGTATTTTTGAATTATTTCTTAAAATATAGTTTTAGTATTACTTATATTAGAATCACCTGGAGTACTGGGGGCCATCCTAGATTTTCAAGTGTATCCTGTGGCTCAGGAATTTGCATTTTTTACCAGTTCTCAGATGATTCTAAAGTTTGTTGATTTTTCTTTAAGATCTCCCCTTTATTTATTATATAAATGTTACACATTACTCAGTTTTGCATAATTTACATTTCTGGGGCTGGAGGCATGGCTCAAAGTTAGAGTGCCTACCCAGCAAGCACAGAGCCCTGAATTCAAACTCCAATACTGAAAAAAACAAAAAAGTTTTGGGCTGGTGGAGTGGCTTAAGTGGTAGAGTATCAGCCTAGTAAACCTGAAGCTCTAAGTTCAAACCCAAGTATCACCAAAAAAGAAAAAAATTAAGTCATAATTTCAAATACCAATATATGCTATTTATGATTAAAATTCATTTTACTCTTCAGGCAGTGTTTTCTCTTAGGCTCCAACAATTTCTACATGTGAATTCTCTTTAGATATTGACAGTTTCTGATGACTCATTTTGTCTACCAGTTTATCTTTTGGTGAATTAAAATGGGGAGTGGAGAGTCATATTTTTGACTGACATTTAAACTTACGATTAATGCATAGCAGTGAGAAGTGTTGTTTTCCCATACCTTTTTGATCAAACTGTTTATAGAACATATCTCTTAGCTTTTCTGCTGCTTTTTGGTATTGTGTTGAGGAATTTGACCTGTTTAGCAGGATTTATTTAATTGAAAAGTGATTTTCAAGAACATAAGGGTCTATGATATAATAAAGTAGAAAGTGTTGATGAGAAAGTTTATTCTCTCTAATAATAGTTATTTTAGCCATTTTTTGTTTGCTTTTTGTGGTACTGGGATTTGAACTCAGGGCCTTGTGCTTGCTAGGCAGGCACTGTACCACTCATGCTGTGCCTCCAGCCCTATTTTATAATTTTTTGCTAATTGGATGGAACTGATTTATCTAAAGGAATTAACCTTGAGTGCCATATTTTATGAAAGGAAATAGGATAGTGACAAACTGATTTAAATAAAAATCATAGTATTTATATTTTAATTTATATATATTTTAACAACAGCAAAACCAAAGGAGTGCTCCTGAGATGGAAAGACAGAGAGCTGTGTACCATCTAGCCACTAGACTTGTTCAAATTGCTCGAAACTCTCAATTGGATCCAGACAGGTTACGAGTGTATTTAAAAAATCTCAAGAAGAAATATGAAGAAGATTTTCCCAGGGCTGAACAAGGGGCTGAACAAGTTCCGGAAAAGACTGAGGAATAGTAACAATTCACATCTTCTACTAATTAAAACATATAGCTTAATATGAGGAACTTAGAATTCACTTATCTTCTGACAGCAAAAAATATTTGTTTGATTTTATATTTTAATTGGAAATCACATTATATTAACCTTAGACTTTTCATCTATATACTCTACATGGAAAATATTATAACTCAACAAATGGCAACTATTCTTAAATGTAAGGTTTCTATGTTAGAAAGTGTAATGTACCACTTTTTCCTCATTTATGAATATTTGCATGAAGTCTTTAAGTTTATTTGTACTTACAGTTCAAATGTCATAAATATCTTAGCTTTAAAAAACCTTGTTTTAAATGAACTTTTCATTTACATTTTATTCTGAAGTAATAAAACTCTATGACTCAATAATTTCCTAATACACCAAATTCCAACACAAGGTAGTTCTGAAGTTCCTTAGACTAATAGTAGGAATTTTAAAATACTCTTCTTTTTGACATGCAATATAGTTCTAAAGTGTGAAAATAAACATTTTTTTAATATAGAAAGTATTTCTGGAAGGGAAATCACCACCACCTATTCTGAGTTTTCCAAGTATGGACTTTCTCCTCTTCCTTAGTTTTTGTTTTTGACCATCTTTATTAAGTAAGTAAAAGGCAGCAAGAAGGTAATATTGGTTTGTTTATTTGCCTCATTTGTGGGTTCACAAGGGAGAATTTTATAGAGCTGTTCTTTCACAGACGTGTCACTTTTACCACCATTTCAGACTTTACACAAAGGTGATTCTTGTTTTGTAAATGAGAAAAAGTAAAAGACCACCAACTGAAAAGAACCTCTGTCTTCTCAAATACCTTATTTCTACGATTCCACTTCAGTGGAGGACTTATTCACAAAATCAAAGCCCAAAGTCCTAACAGGGAAGTTATTCTTTTCTTGGGCAAAAAGTATCTGGAATTAGGGAATATATTTGAACCATTTATTCAATAGCTGCAGCAGTGTGGTCAGCAAATTTATTCACTGACTGATTAGGACATTTTTGCGATATATGCATATTTTACATTTAATAGTTGTTGACTTTATTAAACTTATTCTTAGCATTCTAATATTAGTAGCCAGATATATTAAAATGTTATAATTTAAATGGCATATATACTTTTTTGAAAAGGTAAACACTTTGTAAAGTGTTAATTTACATTCAATGTGTACCAAATGTCTTGTTTGGCTACTTACATTCCCTATTGGCATGTTTTAGAAAGAAAATCAGCATATTTGAACTTTACAATTAGCCACATTTTAATTCACAGCATTTGCAATGAGTTATATTTTACATGATCATTGCTAAAAACAGCTAGATAATGCACACTTGTGGCAAATTTTTAGAGGGCAGTGAAGAAAGGGTCATGGCAAATTGGGCGAATGGGAAAAAAAAGGGAGGCAGCAATAAAAGATCAAAGGTAGAAGGAGAGTAGGCAGTGAGAAAAAAACAGGCAAGCAGAGACAGGTGCTAAGTATCAATTCGCTGAATATCATCTCCCCAAATGTCCTAACCTCCTTTTAGATTCAACCCCAATGCTGGATTTCACTAGACTGTGAAGAATTTTTCATCAGTTAATGCTTTTGATGCAAAACCACAGCCAAGTGATTAATTCCTTTTACTTTAGAATTGAGATACTGAAATAAAAAGTTTTTTTATCTTCTTAAAATTAAATAACTTTTTAAAACTATTTTGTGTGTAGTGGAAGCACACTTAAAAGAAAATGAAATAAAGATATAATTGTCAAGTCATGGATAGAGGTGAATACTAGGGAGACAAACCATTCTTTAATTTTAAGAGCTATTTGCTCTGCTTTTTAGTTCTTTGCCTTTCTCTAAAATTATAGATCATTATCTTGTAATCCATCCTTTCAGCATAAATGCCCATAATGTCTTAGCAAGCTTCTTTAGCTTCCACCTCAAAGCTATTTTATTAGTCCATTCTACCTTTCTCCTCACAGGACAAAATTCTACACAATAAAGTGTCTCTTCAAGTCTAAAGGTAAAGTATGTGAGGTGGAGGAGAAAGTAAGCTTATCCTCATGCTTAATAAGTAATGTATTTATTTTAAAGTTTTCATGTAGGAAAATTAACTTTTATGTACAGTTTTATGAATTTTAGCATACTCATGGATTCTTGTACTACCACAACCAGGAAATGAAATAGTTCTACCACCCCCTAATGATTACCATGGTGTTTTTCCTGGCTTTAACCCATCAACCATAGACCTACTTTCTTTATAGTTTTGTTTGGTTGGAATATCCAACAGATGGAATCACATAATATATAACCCTTTGAGACTGTTTTCTTCCACTTTGAGATTTACACAGGTTGTTGTGCCTTGTTATTGCTGACAACTGTTATTGTTTGAATGTGACATAGTTTGTTTCACCATTCATTCTTTGAATAGCATTTGGGTTTCCAATTTTCAGTGATAATGAATAAAGTTATTTTAAACCTTCCTGGAGCATAAATTTTCATTTATCTTTTTTTTACTAAATAAGAGTAAAATTACTGTGTCATGTGTTAAGTGTATGTTTAAATTCATAGGACACTGCCAAACTATTTTCCAGACTGGTTATACTATTGTGTATTCCCATCAGCTATGTATGAGAGTTCTAGTTGCTCCACTTGTTCACTAGTACTAGGTATTGTTAATTTCCTTTTCTTTTAAAAATTTAGTCATTATTGACTAAAGGTGTGTAGTGAGTAATACCTTCAAAATTTTTAAAGCTAGTCTAATAATTCTTTAGTCACCAGTGATGTTTTATTCTCTTTTTTCCTGAATTATTATTATTACTATTATTTTTGTGTATGTGACACTGGGGTTTAAACTTAGGGCCTCACACTTGGCAGGCAGGTGCTCTTGCCACTTGAGCCTCTCTGCCAACCCTTTTTTTGTGATAGGTTTTTTTTTTTTTCAAGATAGTGTCTTGCTAACTATTTGCCTGAGCTGGCTTCAAACTGCTTCTGATCTCTGCCTCTTGAGTAGCTAGTTTTATAGGAGTGATCCACCATTGCCCAGTTGAATTATTGTTTTAACTTTTTTTAGCTTACTTTCCCTGGTAGCACATTTCTAAATCTTTCCCTCCAAGCAAAAATTTTTAGAATAGTTCTTACAATTAAACAGCCACACAGCAAATCTAATTCAATAAATATTTACTATGGACCAGACAACATATTAGACATTAATAGTACAAAAGCTAGAATGTCTAACTTTGAGGACCTCAGGGAAGTAAAAAGAAAAATGCATATATTATGACATATGTAATAAGTATAATACAGTAATGTGTTAAGGAAATGGCGTAAGGAATATATAATCTTTGTGAGGCAAATGGATAAAGGATAACATTGTAGGTGTTTAGGAAGGAAAGGGCATTTTACATAGAAGGATAATCATAGCAAAGAGATGTGAAACAGCAAGCAGTTTGGTTTCACTGGAGGACAGAGTGCTTATTGGAGTAACAAAAGGATAAAGCTAGGCTCTTTACATCAGTTTTTCCTATGGACCACTGTAGAATTTAAGTTATTTTTGTTGCTGGAGGGTAGGAAAGGTGTGATGATGGTTGTGATGGTAGTGCAGGTGTAACATGGTTAGATTTGCATTTTAGTAAGATCATCTGAGTATTATAATGAACGATTTTGAGATAAGATGTTGATACCAGAGCCAAGGAGACCAGATGGCTTAAGAGACTATTTCAATAGAGTTGATAGAGGTTAAAGGTAGAAACAATGAGAATAAGACAATATATGTGGGAAGAGAGGTTAGTGAAGAGGGTAGAATGGCTGGTAAGAGAAAGAACACATTGACTTGAAAGCTGCTAAGAAGACTTAGTAACTGATCTGAATTTTTAGTGAAGGAAAGTTATTATGAGTTTCATACCCCTCCCCCCAAAAAAAGATGTGTTGCAGTCCCAACCCTCCATTCCTCAGAATGTAATGTTATTTGGAAATAGAAATACTATAAGTTTAATTAGATAACATGAGGTTATACTGGAGTTGGGTAGGCCCTTAATCCAACATAACGGGTGTGTTTATAAGAAGATGACTGTGCAGACACAGAGAGAACAGCATGTGAAGATGGAGGATTAGAGTGATGCATGTACAAGTCCAAGAATATCAAAGATTCATGCAAAACCATCAGAGGCTAGGAAGATACACGGAAGGAGTTGCCTGTGGTCTTCAGAGGAACCAGGGCCTTGGTGACATCTTAATTTGGGGATTCTAGATTTCAAAACTGTGAGACAAGAAATTTCTGCTATTTTAAGCCACACAGCTTAAGGTACTTTATTATGATAACATTAGGAAACTAATACAGAAGGAAAGAGTTCATTATGATTTTGGATGAAGATATCATTAGCCATAGTGAAAACTATGGAAGTAATCAGAATTCCAGTAAGAAAAAGTTCATGAAATTTAAATGCTGCTGCTTGTCCATTCTCTAGAATAGGGATGTACTATGTTCAATAAAAGTGATGACTAGGCCAAATTCATTAAACACACTTAAAGTTGAAGCCATAAAAAGAAAAAGGTGGAAGAAAAAGATGTAAGTTAGAGAATAAATGTAAAAGGATTTTCTGAAGCATTTTCTCAGACAAATCAATCTAGATCAGGAATCTTGTAATTCTTTATATGCTAAAGGCAGTTTTGTATTTCTTTATATGAACATGTATTTTCAACCAACAGTAACTATCTTGTTTATTACTAGATAGTGGAAGTGTTCAAATGTTAACATGTTCTGGTTAGTATGAATTTCTCTGTGCTTGTGAAGTTAAAAATATTCTCAGTTGTAATTAAATGTATCTTAAGTCAGTGTATAAATAAGCATTCCTATACTTAAATCCTATAATGTATTTGTACTTCACTTAAGTGAATGTGGAAGAAAAAAAAACAAGTAATCTAGTTAGATTGTTTCATGTCTTTGTTGCTTTATTATTTACATTCTGTTCTTTAAAAATTGTAATATTAATACAGTTTATTAGGTTACTATAAGTCCAGAATGAACACTTTTTATGAATTGTCAAAATTTTAATACTCCTCAGATTGCAACTGGATAGTGGAAACTGATGCTGTCTGCCATAATTTACTAAGGCCCTAAAGTATGCAGTGATGAGGTCAGACAGATGGTCACTGTGAGGAGCTGTAATTTACATATTAATTGCATACTAGCAGTTTGGCCTACCACAATTTTGTGTTTGCTGTCAGAAGACAAGAGAGTCCTGAGTCAGAAATACAGGACTTCACAACTAATGGCACAACAAGCAACATGAGCTTCATGATTCTATTGGCTCCTCTCACACCCAGCCCAGAACACATGACATGGTCTAGGCTGGTTTGCACACAGTGGATTTGTGTCACAGCTGAGGAACCATGACCTAGGGGAATTCTAATCTTCTTTTATTCCCATACTGGGTTTTGAACTGAGGGACTAGGCAGTTCAAAGTTTGAACTGAGCTAGGCAGGTGCTCTATGACTTAAGCCATGCCTCCAGCCCTTTCTTCTCTGGATATTTTTGAGATAGGATCTCTGTCTGTGCTACCCCAACCCCAGGCTTGCCTGGGCCTCACTTCTCCTATTTACGCTTCCCATGGTAGCTAGGATAGCAGCTGTGCATGGCCATACCCACCTTTTTCTGCTAAGATGGGGATCTTGCAAACTTTTTGCCAGGACTGACCTCTAACCATGATCTTCCTGATCTCAGCCTCCCAAGTAGCTATAGAAACTCCAGTGTTTTATAATGAACTTTAAGAAAGCTTGCTTAATCTTTCTTGCCCCAGAGAGAGATGTTACCTTTATGATACTAAGCAAAGGTGCTCTGATAATGTCTGAGAGACATTACATCTTCCATGACTGCTTACTATTAAAAAAAATCCTTGAAAAGCTAGTCCATAATAAATGGCAGTGCTTCTGCTCTTAAGCACCAGAGGCCCATGGAGAATTATTATCTTTGAATATTTTGTGTCACAACCTAAACACTAGAGTTATGGAGAAAAAAGTCTAGTGCCTGGATATTTAAAAAGAAAAGAGCTAAAATTTTTTTTTCTGTAAATTCTAATTTTGTAAGACAAGTTTCTTTATAGTGTTAATACTTTATCATATACATTTTAATCTTGGCATAATGTTGGATCAAAATGGATATTTTCTCTTTGTATCATAATACATATAATTTATTTCACAGTATAGAAGGTAATGGGTAGTCTCGTATTGACTTAAGAGGGTTGATTTAGAACAGAATGTGAAAATATATTTTCTAATAGAATGTTGAATGCAACAAGGACTTACATGAGGTTAATAGTTTATTAACTTTTAAGCTGTAAATGATGAGCATCTTTAAAGTACTTGTAAAGATGCATATTAGCTTTCTAAATTCAGGTAGTTCTGTAGACGAACAGGAATTAGAAGTGAAAATATTCCATTTGGGAGCACATTGTTGTTCAATAGTTGAGTCCTGATGGTTATTCTGCAAAGATGTAGTAGTTCACATGGGTCCTCGTATCTTGTTGAGGGAATGTATTCCAACCAATTTGAAATAATTGGACGTCTTCCTAAACTCAGCTGCGTCTGAAGAAAAATGATATACTTTATTTTTATCGTGTTAATCATTGGATGAGTCCAGATTATTAGTGCTTTTATTTTTTATTTGAATTCAGAAAATAGGTCTTAAGTTTATACAATCCTTGTAACCTTTGTCAAAGTGTTTCCACTCGAGGCAAGTATTTTATTCCCATGTTATTTTCATGATAATGAAGTTTAAATTATAAGTCTAAGGACACAAAGCAAAATTGTTTTACAGCTATGAGTAGGTAAGTTTTTAATTTTAGATGGATCCTAGTTATGTTTTATCAGTTTCTCCTTCTAGAGGAGTTATTATCAACATGGCCAAACACTGGAATTATCTTGGGGAATATAAGAGTTACCAGTACTTAGGTTCTATTCCAGAAATGATTGTATTGGTTTGGCACAGGACACAGTGTAATTCCTTAAAATTCTCCATGTGGTTCCAACAAGTGTGAAATAAAAATTAACACACAAGAAGACATGAGTGGAGTCCTGCCCAAATGAAAAGATACCTTTTTAAAGGTTCAATTCTAGAGGTCAAATACAAATAGATTAATTTAGAAGGAAAGAATATTGCTATACTACAGAGATAGTTTCCCAGTAGAACCTATACTTTCCAGACTCCATTAACAGTTTGCTTATCTAACATATATATATATATATATACACACACACATATATGTGTACATATATATTATTTAAACATCAGCTATTTAAAGAATTTCTACTCTATGCTCAGCATTATGGTAGGTACTTGGGCTAATTGTTAGAGCATACAAAATGGGAGTTTTCTGTGCTCCCAAGACCCCTGGTCTAATATATCTAAAGATATATTCGCAGTAAACTGTATGTACTGTGATGGTGGAAACTGGGAAAGTGTGGAAGTACAAAGAAGGGACTAAAGTGTTCTTTAAGTAGGTTTAATGCGATCCTTTCATCCAGGCAGATAATTTTTTGCTCAACTCTATCCTAGTGTTTTTTCTACTGTAGTTTTACTTCAGGAATACCATTCTTGGAACTGGTTGAACACTAATATATTCTGTAATAATTGTTCAGGACTAACACTGGACAAGGACCAGCAAGTTACTGAAGATGTAAAGAATTATTTTTGTTTTAAAAATGGGTTGCCAAAATAATTTGAACAATTTTCTTTCCTTACAATTGGTCCAGGGACTGATATTTATTGTTGAGGCATTGAAAAAAACAGCACAGTTATGTATTTTATTAATTTATTTCTAAAGTGTACTTTTTTGGGGGGAGGGACTGGGGTTTGAACCCAGGGCTTCATGCTTCCTAAGCAGGCACTCTACCACTTGAACCATTCCACAAGTCCCTCTAAAGTTTCACTTTTAAAGATAAGGGGAACTACTGGTTCCTTTGTAATTTGACTGGTTTAAGTTAAAGAAGTAAGTTTCCGTAAAGCAGACTTATTTCTTTCAATAACTGGACATGATTCAATTTGGTGCTGAAACTTGTAGTTCATTTTGAAGGGTGAACATTGCCTTGATATGATTGATTTTTTTCTTTTTCTCTAAACTTTGTTTATTCCAAAAGCCTTGTTAAGAAGGTCTCAACATTTCTGTGAGATATTTTCAGTTGAAGATATGTTTTAAGTCTTTATAATGCTTAAAATTGTTTTGAGATTTTGAATGGAAAAACGTATTTCTTACTGTATTACTTGTATTTGTGTGGAGAAATGCAACCCTCATTTTGAAATATTCCTTTGGAAAGGAGGTCTGTTAAATTTTCAATTTTTTGTTTTATGAGACAAAAATATTAAACATGGCTTATGTTTTTGGAATACAATAATGTATATCTACTTAATAACACTGAAATAAACTAAATTTGACTTTTAAGTTTCTCTGTTTACAAAATCAAAATTTAAGGACTAATTTTTTAGCTAAATTAGATTTTACCTCATTTTTAATTAATAAGCATTTACACAGTGATTATTTTGTCTTTGGATGTAACTTATAGATTTAAAATTAACTTTTATTTTTGCCAAGAAAGGCAAAAATAAAAATGGAATATTGAAATTCATCAATATTTAATCCCGAACCCAAATATCAGTGTCTTGCTTACCTCTATTTCCCTGATTGAAATGGTAGAAAGTACTCTGGAACATAGCACTAAACATGTTTTGGCATCTTCCTGGATGTCAATCAATTCATGATCAACCATTATTCTCACTCTCGAAGGGTAGAGCAATATTGTTAAGACAATGTTAATAGGATTTTTTTCTCTCTCTAAAATTCCATATTGCAGGAGTATTTTTAAGATATTAGATTGTCTTGTCTGAGCCACATAAAGTAGAGGTGTGATGCCACTTAATGGGCTTGGACAATATACTGGTGTGAAAGTTCTGTGAATGAAACAAAACAAAAGTCCACTGAATACAGGATTGAGTAAAGTGATCTTAGCAGTGATTCAAAATAATAGTATTATCTCTTAAGTACAAGTTATCTTAATTTTTAATATATATTTATGTATAATATAATTTACATTGCATATAGTATGTCTTAAATTTTTATATTGTATAAATCTAGACCAAACTGAAGGTTAAAATAAATCTCCTACTGCAGATTGAAACTTCCCTTTACAGTGTATGTAAATTGTTTACTCTTAGTTATAACAGTTCTGTTTCTCAATTGAGAAATCCACATTGATTAGGCGAGTATTATAAAATTCATGAAGCCCTAGAAAATCCAAAATGGAAATGAAACAAAGACCTTTTCATTTCACTTTATTAATAGAATTATGTGACTATTTTAATATCTTTTTGTTTTTGTTCTCAATAGCATATCAGACATGAGCTTGAATAGAGTAGAGATTAGATGAAAAAGGATTAAGTATGACTATTTTGATTATTTTTTTTTTCATTTTAATACAATTAAGATGGATGTTTGTGGACTTAAGAAATGTAAATTATGATGACAGCTGTATCAGAACTCTCCAGGACAGAATTTTATTTTCCTTCTTCAAGAGTAAAGTTTAGAATTTCTTCTTGCCAGCCAGGGCTACACAGTGAGTTCAAGACCAACATGGCCTACACAGCAAGACCCTTTTTCAAACAAAACAAATCAAAGCAAACAAAGAATATCCTCTAAAATTTTATTTTCCCTAGGTAGCACATAAGGTCTAAACTTGAAAATTTCTCCCCCCATGACAGAATGAAAATTTTAAATTTTTGACAATTATATAGTGTTTGCAAGTGTTTCATTTACTAGACTTTTGTACTTACTATTGAGTTGGTCACTACCAATGTAGAGTAAACATGGTGATATGTCTCTGACCATAGGGAATTTTAACAAAAATTTTTCCAAGTAACATGTCTTTTAGAACTAAGGAAAGGGGAATTTGATTAATGGTCTTGTCTCTTGAATTCTCTTGTTTGACCCAATAAAATATTAATATATTTTATATAATAACATAGAAAGTATAATTGATTTTAGACAACTATGCAGAATAAAGAAAGGGGAACTTTAAGATTGCATATGTTTAATTAATATGGGAGGAAGCATGGTATAATAGTATAAACATTGGAGGCTTAAGCATTTTAGGTTCTGTTTAGGTTCTAAAACTAGCTGTGTGATCTTGGGTAAGTCAGTTTCTGAGTCTTAGTTTCCACATGCATTTCTGTAATAATTTGCTCATTCTTTCATTAACTTTTTTAGAACATGCCTTTTCATACAGAGATGAAAAATGTATTCATTGATTAGTATCACAGACAACAGAAAATAATTTAATACAGTAAATACAATAAAAGGTGATATTTGCTATGATAGAAGTCAGCTTAAGTTATTATAGAAACATTGAGGACTGTCACTGAACTCTATATGGAATAGTCATTTCCTGTAGATTATCTGGGAACTAATAGTTGAAGACTAGTGTTTTCCAATAAAAATATTAGAATGTTTTAAGCACAAGCATGAACCACCATTGGAGGATTATTACACCTGGACTAGCTATATAAAATATACATTTTATTTTAGAGGCACTGTTTTCAAACTGTCTTTACTGAATAATTCTATAAAACTAAGAAAAGGGAGCATCTCTGGTTGAAGTAAATTTGAGGATCCTAGAGGTCTCTGTCCTACTGAATCCCTTGTCAGGAGCTCCTAAAAGTATAGTTGCAGAATAACTTGACCAACTAGGTTATCTTTAAAACTTCATTAAGCCCATAAAAGCCAGACAATCATAATTTAAAAATACAATAGTGTAATGCAAATTAATGTTTTAGAACTCAAGATATAGGTAATAATTCTGCCACTGATGCTATCTTTTCTATCTACACACATATATGTGTGTATATATGTATGTATATGTGTGTGTATATGCAAACATATATATATATATATATATATATATATATATTTAACTGATCAATTCACCTATTCACTTTCTCTCCTGAGTCATCTCCAGACTAATATTATCCTGAACATCTCAACTTTTTCCACAAATACTTCCAATGTATGTCCAAAGTTGAAGTCTTTTTTTTTTTTGATGATTTTTTTTCATTTTTCTTTTATTATTCATATGTGCATACAAGGCTTGGTTCATTTCTCCCCCCTGCCCCCACCCCCTCCCTTACCACCCACTCCGCCCCCTCCCTCTCCCCCACCCTCAATACCCAGCAGAAACTATTTTACCCTTATTTCTAATTTTGTCGTAGAGAGAGTATAAGCAATAATAGGAAGGAACAAGGGTTTTTGCTGGTTGAGATAAGGATAGCTATACAGGGCATTGACTCACATTGATTTCCTGTGCGTGGGTGTTACCTTCTAGGTTAATTCTTTTTGATCTAACCTTTTCTCTAGTACCTCTTCCCCTTTTCCTATTGGCCTCAGTTGCCCAAAGTTGAAGTCTTTAACTACTCCTTCTGCATTACCTATCATTGGTACCCAGTATCCACCATTTTATGTAGCTCTTCACAATTTTTTTTGCTTTGTGTATGTTGTCCTCCTTTTAAAATTCTGAGACAAGCCTAGCATATCTTTGAAGACTTTCACCAGTAAACTTTCATGAAGTCTTGATTACCCTGAACTTTGTCTTACAACTCATGGTATTTCATAACTACCTCCCTCAAGCTCTTATCATTTCAGAAAACTTCCTTAGTATCTTTAAACTTTCATTTTTCTCATCTTCAAAAAATATTGTTGAGAAAGAGGATCTATAAAAATTTAAGCTCCAAAAGGGCAGCAATTTTTGTCTTTTTGGGTCACAACTGTATCTCTTTGAGTACCTAAAACAACATTAAGCCCTTAGGAGGCACTCACATATTTCTTAATTGGAATTTGCTTTCAGTTGTAACAAGATTTCTGGTGATCTGCAATCACTTAAAGTTTTGAAATCCAATGTAATTTATTCATTTTGCTAGTTCTTGAGAAGGTATTTGACTTAGCCTTATAAGCATGGAACCCTAAGTAGTCATTGTTAAGATGGAGAAATACTAGATTATTCAAAGATGTTAAAATTAATATTACCTTTAGAAGATATTGAATGAATATTGAAAATGTTGAAAACATGACTAAAACTCAAATGGGTTTAAAATGAGACTTAAAAGTCCAATCTATATCCAAATGACATATGATTAATCTTCATGTTTAAAGAGTATGGTGCTATAAACCAAAATTTGCTTAATCTGTACTGACAGTTAATTATAACAGTACTTATATGGATGTAGTGAGGCAAGCAAGGCAAGAATCAGTTTTTAAATGTGAGGTTAATGAACTGAAACCTGTATCTAAAAACCTGTCATCTGTGCTTATGAAATGGGGCATATATTTCCATACAGACATGCAGATGATTCAGTTTTGTAGCTGTAATTATTTCTAATTTTTTCTACATGTTCTTTGTTTCTAGATGATAAAGCTAATAGATACTTCTCCTTAGTAATTTTATATCTGTAGTATTCAACATAGTAGACTGTCTTGAAGCCATGTTTTCCTTTTACTCAATCAGACTAATATCTCTAAGTTACCCATCTATCTTTTTGTCTATTCCTTCTCGACACTCTTGCCCAGGTTTCTCAACACCTAACTAACTATGCATTTTGACCAATTTTCATTTGATTATTCTCAGGTAATTTCATCCATGATCATAACTTCAACTACTGTCTACTCATTTATTTCACCAAATATTGAATATATACACTGTTTTAGGTGCTTGAGATATATTAGTTAACAAAAATGAACCCCCCTGCTGTCTTGTATTAAAGTGAGGGATGACTAACAACATAGGGTGAACATAGCAAATGAGCAAATTTTATAATGTTAGAAGGCAATAAATGCTGTGGAAAATAGGTACAGTAGAGAAGGATAAGAAGTATGGATATGCTGGGAATTGCTTTGAGGGCAATTTACAATTTTAAATGGGATGTTAGGAGAGGGCATTACCAAAAGACTAGAAGGAAGTGAGGAAATATTAGCTAGGTAGATATTTAAGGTGCCAAAGACAGGAGAGTGTGGCTGGAGTGGTGAAGGAAGAATAAGGGAGCCAGCAGGACTAAAAGGGTGAAAAGGGTGGAGAATAGAAGGATGTAGGACAGAGGAAATGGGATGTCACATTGTGGAGAACCTTATGGATCACTATAAAAACATTACCTTTTACCCTTTATGGAATGGATGAGTCATTGGAGATTTCAGGTAGAAGAGAAACATGTCCTGCCCTTTGTAGAGAATTTATTGTAAAACAAAAGGAAGGAAACTGCTTAGCTTGAGACAGGGTAATAGCAATGGAAGCACCATATTGTGTAAACTGCTTGCAGATAGAATCATCAGATATTCTAACAGATTAGATGTGGGATGTAAGAGAAAGACATCAGAGATGGCACTACATATCTAGGCACCTACTGTACATCACTACCTGTATATGTCATAGGCAGGTCAAACTCATATGTCCAAAACTGAGTTTGTAGGTGCTTTGTAATACCTTAATAGGTATGAGTATGGCAAAAGGAAGTTTCCAGATATGATTAAGATAAGGATCTTGAGATGGGCCCAATGTGACTGACTGCAAGGATCTTTAAATAATTCTTCTTCTTCCTCCTCCTCCTCCTCCTTTCTTCTTCTTCTTCTTCCTTCTTCTTTCTTCTTTCTTCTTCACAATAATGAGGTTTGAACTAAGGGTCTCACACTTGCTAGGCATGAGCCACTCCTCCAGCCCACAAGGGTACTAGAAGTGTCAAAATGATGAGAGTGAGTCTGTGAAGGAGATAGGGTTCTACTACAGTGCCAGCTTTCAAAGTGGAGGAAGAGGCTGTGTACCAAGCATTATAGGTAGCCTCTCAACGCTGGCAAAAGCAAGGAAACAGATTCTTCCCAAGAAACCAGATCTGCTAAAATTTTGATCTTAGCCCCCATAAAGTCTATTTTGGACATCTGACCTCCAGAAGTATAAAATAATAAAACTGTGTTGTTTTCAGCCATTATGTTCTGGCAGTTTGTTTCAGGAGCAATAGGAAACTAATATAACCAACAACCAGTCTCAAAATTTAGACATGTGAAGACCAGCTCTGCCCTCTGATTCTCCCCATCTAAATCATTTACTGTGTCTTACTCTTCTATTTTAAGGTACATCTTTTTCCTCACTGCTACAGCTTTAGTTTAGAAACTTACATGTACAATAGTACTATCAAAGGAGGCAATAAAGGGTGGGTAGGATGGTAGCAAAGCAGAATTATTTCTCCCCTCAAAACCATTATAAATATGCCTATAAGCTAAGGAAGCACAGTATGCTTGCTGTGTAAATTCAACTTCAAGTAACTCTTTAAACCACCTCCCTTTATCAAATCAGATTGCTTCTTCCAGCTCTTCCTATATAGAAATTCTGTGAATGCTGTTGTACCTGGAGTGTTTGGGTAGTCTCCTAACTAGCTTCCCTGCTTCTCCATCTTTCCTTCCCACAATCCAGTCTTCAAATGGAAGTGGATGAATTTTTTCTACACATTTGACCTTCACCAGCTGGGCATCACTATGTTATAAATTTCAAATTTCTCTTAGCTGAGTATGCCGGTGCATACCTGCAATGCCAAAACTCCGGAAGCTGAGTCAGGAGGATCACAAGTTCAAGGATAGTCTCAGAAAAAAGTATTTTTTTTTTGTAGCACTGGTGTTTGAACTCAGCATATCACACTGGCTAGGCAGATGTTTTATCATGTGAGCCACTCTGCCAGCCCTTTTTATGTTAGTAATTTTGAGATACGGTTGTATGCTCAGACTGGCCTGGACTGTGATCCTCCAATTCTGTGCTTCCCTGCATAGCTAGGATGATATACACATGCTACCACACCCTCCCATTAGTTGAGAGGGATCTTGTGAACTTTTTGCTCAGGCTGGCCTAGAACCCTAATTCTCCCAATCTCTACCTCCATAGTAATAGGGTAGAGGATTAGCTATTGTACCTAACCTAAAATTTTTTTCTCAATATGGTCCTCAAAGTCCTTCAAGGTTTCATTTCCAGGATTCATGTGTCCATACTACCTGATTCTCATCTAGCTATTACTATACTACCTGCAGTGATTGGTGTATTGTGTTCCTGTTGGTTTTAGTTATCCTTCCTCTGCCTAGATTATATTTCTTTAAGAGAAAGAAACTCTCATTTACTCATGACAATTTAAGATACCTGTTCTTCTCAAGAGACTCCTCAGATATATACCTCTCCCCAACAGTGTTAAAATAGTCATCTCTACCTGCACATGCTTCTATTTTTACACTTTAGAGTATCATTACAATTTTTTTACATTTATGTTTCACTATTGTGTTAGCGCTCCAAAATCAAAAATAACTCTTTGGTTTTTATCTCCAACAAATAACATAGAGACTGACACTTTAGAAAATGCTTAATAAATGATTGTTGTTACTTTAAGTGAATAACATCCTAACTAGTCTCAATCTGTCACACATGGCATTTAAATATTTGTTGCAGGTTTGTTGTGAAAATGGTCAAACAAGTTCCTTTCCCTTACTAATTCTGCCTCCACTGCAGGGACTATGTAAAAACTTCATTATTATAAGAGGAAAATAATCAAATCAAGGGAGGGTGATCAAAGAATGATACTATTATAGAAATTAAAAAAACAGTAGGAAAATTACTGTAGTAATTATGATGACATAATATCTGTGCTCAAATATTTGGTAGGTTTTCATGTAGAACAGAAAATAAATGTAATTTGTTCTTTCTAGTTACAGGGGCCAAAGTGAAAAAAATGCAGTAGATCTCAACACACTGAAAAAACAATCAAAATACATTAGTTCAACAAAATCTTGTTTGAGCCCTTGCTATGTGTCTGGCATAGTTTTAGGCACAGGATTCAATGAAGAAAGTTCCTGCTCTCATGGAGCTTACTTTTTAGTGAATATAGATAGGGAACAAATAAATGAACAGCAAATAAAGAGATTGGTGGCCAGAGCTGGACAGAGAATGAACATAAATGCTGACAAGGACTGACTGGCTTCTTTGCATTGGGTGACTAGGGAAGGCCTCTTTGAGGAGATGACATTAATACTGTGATTCAGCTGATAGGCAGACAGCTATAGGAAGATCTGAGTGAAGAGGTTTTTAGGCTAAAGGAACAGTTATAAAGCCTAAAGGCAGGAATGAACATCAGGATGTTCCAGATAAAAAGGTCTGCAGGAATAAAATACAGTGTTCAAGGGAGAGAGTAACATGAGACTTGATTCAGGAGAATTATTAAGGGCCCATTCATTAGGGCTTTATAAAAAGGGGTGTTGTTTGATACCATTTATAGTGGGAAAACTTTGGAAGATTTTAAGCATGGGTGATGGTAGCTATATTATGTTTTAAAAATATCCACTCAGATATCTAAAAGAATAGGTTATAGGAGTTAGAAGGAAGAGTGAGTGAAATCTGGCAGCATTGCTGTTTTCTAGGCAAGAGATGATGGTGGTTTCACCTGGGTTAGAAAAGGAGGAGATGAAAAGAAGGAGCATTAGGAAATGTTTTATGTTTGAGAAAGGGGGAGGAGGGAGTGAGGAATGAAAATATAATGGAGGGGGTGAATTGTTTAAAGTATACTATTCACGTGCATAGAATTTTCACAATGAAATTGCGTTGTGTTATTAATATATGTGAATTCAAAATAAAATGATATTTTTAATCATAAAGCCCTAATAATATGTGGCATGACAAAGAAATAGACTGATTCATCTGGAAAGTTTAGGAACAAGTCTAAGTACATGTAATAATTTAATATGTAATAAAGTGTGGCATTTTAATTCAGTGGAGAAAGGAGAGATTGTGCAATAAATAGTGGAAAACTAGAAAGAGAAGAACTAGGGTATGTTTTAGAGGCAGTCATAGGGACTGACTGATGTGCTGGTGAAGGAAAGAAAAGAATCGAGAATAAATCTCAGATTTCTGCTGTAAGCAACACCACAGAACAATGCGAGCTGTTAATAGAGTGGGAAAGTCAGGGGAAGGATCAGATTGGCAGGGAGAGGGATGAGTTAGCTCAATAAATTGTGTTTTGTTCCTGTTAACTTTGAGATGCCATGTAGTAATGTCAGGTAGATAGTAAAGGGAGTCTGGATCTCATGAGAGGTCTGACTAGAGAGCACTTGGGAATCACTGACATATATGTACTATTTTATTTCATGAAACTGGGTAAATCTTTGGGTGAATGTGAATAGCTGGGAAACAGAAGGCCTCAGGGCAAAGGACCTGATATCACACCAGGAAATAGCTAATTCATTACCAGTAGAATTGTACAATCGGAAATCAATAAGCATAGGCCAGGGATGTTCTGCAGGAGGCTGCTTCTCAGAGTAAAGGTTTCCAATAAACTGTCCATCCAAATTAAAAATTCTATGATTCTGAAAAGTCCAAGTTGTGGTCAGTAGAATTGGCTTGTAATGACTTGCATCTTTTAATGATGCATCTTGTATGAATGCATCTAAGTAAAAATTTATTAATTAAAAAACTCCCTTAAATAGCTGCTAACTGGGGATGGGGATGTATGTAAAAATAAAATCACAGTTGTAGAGCACTTGCCTAGCAAATGTGAGATCCTGGATTCAAACATCAGCAACACACACACACACAGTCTTTAAAGGACCTCTATGACCATGATCCTCTGTGTGTCTCTCTTTCATTTTTCCTTCCAATATTCTTCCCCTCCATAATCTTTTCATTTAGTTTCTCTTCCTCTGTTTCACTCCATGTTTCTTTCCTGCAGATCTTCCAAGGCTACACATAGGCATTATTTATCCCAGCTAGTGGCTCTCACCTTTGGAAACTGCTAATCTATGCTGTACTTACAAACATAATACTCAAAACAACAAAAAGTGCCATGGGGGGGCTAATTAATGATATTTCTAAACCACATCTGTCAGCTCATATACTTGAGTAACATTAAGGAACATATCCAGTGGTTCTCCCATGGCACAGTGATACACAATAAAAAACAATCTCTGCTTCATGGAGAACCTAAACTGGATTAGTCTTCAGTACTATCTGTCTTGTTTTTCACTGTATACCTGGCTCCTGTCATTGTATTTATTATAGTGCTGCACACATAATATGAATACTTTGATGAATAAATGGACAAATTCTAATTCTGATCAAACTAATAAATTGTCCATCCAAATTCTAATCAAACTAATACATAAAACTAAAAAATAAATTATAGCTATAGCAAACTAAGTAACTTAAGAATCTGTATTATAGACACAATGAGGATTTTATTTTCAAAGATGCTCAGTAGAATTCATTATGTAGAGTGATATGTTCAGACTATGTAAAAATTTGGCCCTATAACACACTGCATCAGATACTTGATTTTCATTATATTCAGTAGCGGAGAATTAAATTATATATATATGGAGAGAGAGAGAGAGTGAGTGAGAGAGATATGAGAGATATGGAATTGCACCTTGAAAATCAACTAATATACACACTATCATATATAGCTTCAGTATTCTCAAAAGAGATCACAGTATTACACAAAACAATGTCTTTGGGGCTGGTGCAGTGGCTCAAGTGGTAAAGCACCTGCCTAGCAAGTGTGAGGCCCTGAGTTCAAATTCCAGTGTTACCAGAAAGAAAGAGTTGAAAAGCAGTGTCTTTGTCTAGTTAGGGAAACCTACTTTTTCTTTCTTTTAAAAAAATTTTAAATGTATATTTTCTAACAATGCATTACATTGGGCACTAACATGTAAGCTGTATAGAGAAGAATCAGTAATAATTTATTGGTATATAGTGTACATATAGATAAAAATTTATTGAGTAGATAATGAAGGAATAAAGGAGTAAACAAATGAGCAATTAAGTCATATTTATCCATATATTAAAATATCGTACTCTCCCAAAGACAAACTGTTATATGACACCTAGCATGTAATAACAACTTATTACATACTAGGCAACATGTTGTGAAATGTATAGTGCTTGCCTTATTTAACTGAGATAAAATGTCCGTTATATACATGTATGAAAATGTCATCATTCAACACATTATTTTGTATAATTACTACTAAAAAAGATAAACTGACATTCTATAGTTAAAAACATTTGATATTACCTCCATATCAATGCCAGGTTACAACTTCTGTCTTGAACATAGTCTTTTGTCTTCTTGAGAAGCAATTCCACAAAGTCAGGATTACCTTTTCTGGCAAAAACCCAGTACAGAATTGTATTCACACAAATTTCAGTAAATTCAAGATTAAAATTTAGTTCAAAACGGTATCCTGACTTTTCCACAAATGCAATATAATCTGTGAGTAGTATGTCAAACCCATCCAAGTCGACATACCTCAGAATTTTTGCCAATGTTCTGTAAATCCTAGGTTCATAGCAGTGATAGCCCCACTGACCCAAAAACTGCAAGGAGGGTCTCTTAACAATTTTGTCAATGAGATTGCAGAATATATTGCCTCTTGGAAAAGAAATCTTTCGACATAGCTTAAAAGATTTACTCATTGCTTCTTAAGGCAGGAATATAGAAATAAAATCACAGGTAGTCATACTGTAATCCTTCAGTTACATATTTTGATAGTGTGGTAGGCTTTGCTCCACAAACAGAAAGTGCCCTTTAAGCTGCAGCCAGAAAAATATCATACGCATTATTACCAGAAAGTACTGGATGACATCACAATAGTTGAAGATCTGTACTCAGCATAGGTCAGATACTTGAGATAGTATATGTAACTGGTGACAGCTGAGAGAAACACACTGGACAGAAACGGCCTGCAGAAGAGCTAGGAGACAGAACTTGTAACTTTCCAAGAATTCAGCTCAGTCTACTTCGTATGTTTCTCAAGTGCTAAAAACATAGTTTATACATTAGACTAAATAATCTTAATAAACATTGATTCTTCTTTTTAGGCCATCATATAAACATAAATAATCAATTACTGTTGTTCTCATGCTATGCATGAATACTTGTTCTCACTTAATCCTCATAGGTTATTTCCCTATTTTATAACTAAGGAGACTCATTAGATAGGTTAATTACCTTGCTAATAGACACTGTGTCATTCCCAGTAAGAAAGGATGTAATACAATATCAAACAAAATACAGAAACTAGGTTTTAGAATTTTCAATTTTATAGAGATTATTCCTCTACAAACCAGGCAGAATATAAACAATTTGGACATTAAAGGTACTTCAAGTGTGGGGGCTGGGGTGTGGCTCAGTGATAGAGTGCTTACCTAGCATTTGTGAGGACCTGGGTTTGATCCCCAGCACTAATAAACAAAAAAGCATAAGTACTTCAAGCTTGATATGGTATCCTTGCCCCCAGGAAAATCAAGGGGGAATATGTTATGGTTGTTTCCATATTGTATAGTCGCTCACATCTCAGCCACCTTCCTATGCCTTTTGTGGAGAGATAAGTCTTAGATTTGACACCTTTGGGTATATGTACTCACATTTTAAAGGGACTTCAATGTTCTCTGTTTTTTCTGCATATTTTTACTTAAATCACATGAATAATATCTCTTTAGTAAGAGAAAATTATAACTTTGGATTCTTTGTAACATACTTTCACCAATATTGCATTTAATTTTGTAAACTCTATACTCTCTCATTATGATGACCTAATAACTATTATTGTCTTTCTTAAATGGAGGGTTTTTCTCTATTTTCTTCTTTTGTCATTTTCTCCATCTCAAAAGGGCATTTTTAAATTAACTTTTTTTTGATTTCTCAAAAATATGTGGAAATTATAAAAATTCAAAACATTGTAGAGCCAGTGAAAATCTCTCCCTGAGATAATCATGTTAGCAATTTTATGAATGACCTTTCATATATGTTTATGCTATTTATAAACATATTATTATATATTTTGTCATTTTAATACAAATGGGATAAGATTATGCATTATTTATTCTGTGAGCTACTTTTCATTTACATAAAACTTTATTAAAGGCATCTTTGTGTGACCGTATATGGGTCATATATAGTTAACTCTTATATGCCACGTATTATATACCAGGTATGTTTAAGTATTTTATATATTACTTCTTCAGTATTTACAATAATACCACAGACAAGGAAGCGGGGTGCAGAGCTTCTTGGGTAAAAATGACTTGCCCACAGTGATATGTCTAGTAAATAGTAAAAGTGAGTTTTGAACCCAGGCAATGTGGGGATAGAGGCTTTATTTCTACTCTCTTGCTTCTCTAAAAAGAGACAGCTACTTTTTTGTTTTTATGGCTAGGTCGTGAAACAAGTGCTCTATAATTATATATTAACAAAACAAGATAAACATGATAGATTTGGGGATAAAAGTATTCTAGAATATACATTAATGACAATGTAAATCTCTGGATTTATAAATTTGAGTGATTTCCCCCTTTTTCTTTATAGTTTACTTTATAATTTGAATGTTAGTGTGTATTTTTTTATAAACAGGAAAAACTACTCATGTTCACTTTGAATATAATAACCAGAAAATAATAAGGCAAAAATCAGTGCTGGGATTATAAGAGAGTGATCCCACACCTGGCTGAGAAATAGTTTGATTCTTTTTTTTTTTTGCATGTTGGTCTCTATGTTTTATGAGTAGGTCAAGAGCCATGTTAAGTCCCAAATGCTACCTGAAATTCTTACACAGTTTTCCATCAAGTAAAGGCATTTCAGGCCCAGGAGTTATCTGGAAGATTTTACATTTGAACCTATTGTTATCCTTGAGGTAATTAATTTTAGTTAGGGTGACAAATCTGTAACTTGGCTTGCCCCACACCTTTTACTTATGAAGAAGCCTATCAGAAAAATGTCCCAGCAATAGCTGAAAGACTTGGAAAATATGTTATAAACCAGCTGGCTGGGGTTCTTTTGCTCTACCGAGAAAGAAATCATGGATAGGTGAGAAGTTCCTCCACTTATTCTGGCTCTTGCAGTGTTTGCAGGTGGCAAAGAATGGATGACAGTAAGCAATGGCAGTCAACCCTGGGCCTCTGACAGCTAGGGCAGCAGCACAGGGTGCAGGGCTCTAAGTCTTACAGCTTTTTGTACCCCAGGTGACCTCCTGCCCACCTATATTTTCTGTTACCAGTTGCTGCCCACCCCTACCACTCCTGTCAGTTTTGTAGGAGCCACTAAGCTGGCCTAACTTTCTGCTTGCCCTACTGTCAGGGCAGCTTCCTCCTGCCACATTGCTGCTTCTTTTCTTTTTCTTAGTGTTAAAAGCTCAGCAAAAGTGGGCAAGTCACTCGAAGAAAGCCTTTTTTGGGACCTGATATTGTACCACCACAGGGGCACCAAAGAGAATATGTCTCTCCCAGTTGCATTTATATAGCCAGAAAGGGGGGTGGGGACAAGGGTGTCTACATCAATCATGACAGTCCTTTCATGTTTGCACCAGTGATGGTAC
The DNA here is from genome assembly GCF_047511655.1 of Castor canadensis. Classification (NCBI taxonomy): domain Eukaryota; kingdom Metazoa; phylum Chordata; class Mammalia; order Rodentia; family Castoridae; genus Castor; species Castor canadensis. Next base: position 99,550,889 of record NC_133392.1, on the reverse strand, counting down.
AGTCCATTATGCAAATGAATGATTGTGTTTGCATCAATCACAGGTCTTCTGCTGGGCAGAAGTGTACCACTTCTGGCCTGGGTGGAAGTGGCAGCTGTGGCAGTTGGTCTTCTGTGGGGCCAAAGTCCAGTATAAGATGCTCACTGAGGCATTGCCTTCTGGAGCTGGAGTCATACTTTGGAGAGTGGCAGAAGGAAAGTTCAAGGCAGCTGGGACCCTGGAAGAGATCTAACGGCTGTGGGGAATTAAATAAATCTCCCCAGCTCCCAACATCTCAGCACATTTAAAGGAAAAATACAATCTTTCTCGAAGGGTGCTTGAAACAGAGGCTTATCAGCAACCGTGCTTTAACAATATTTAACAATGCTCTTAACAGTGCTTAACTTCTGTTTCAGGGGAAGGTGGGTCCCTGCCATCTGTTTTTATAAAGGTGATGGCAAAAAAGCACTAAGCAACTGAGAGGTAGTCACCCACTGCAGTACAGGCATCAAGGACAAATGGCTGACCTGGCTGAGCACTTTCACCAGAGATGAGTTTTGTAGGTGTAGCATAAGTGTGTGACATGATTATATAATCTCAGCATGAGTGTAACAGGAAAGAATCACCTAATTAGTTTTAACTGAATAAGTCACTACCGACCAGCCTGCTTTTAGTTGCACATTTTAAAAAGACTGATACAGTCTGAAGGCTCTGAGGAGGGTCCTTTTCCTCCCCCAGTCAAGAATGAAAAGGCAGGGAAATAAAGCAAATGGGAAAGGCATAAAGCAAAACAGGGTTTATTGAAACCACAAGTATTGAAACAAAGTAGCAAAGTAAACGAGAGGACCCTCTGTCCATCCTTTAATTGAATCAAATTATCAAAGTATAACTAAGTAGATAGCAAAGTGGAGAACGAAAACAAAAATGCTTCTCAGGGGAGAAGGGGCACCGGGAAACCTGCAGTACCCCAAGTGCCTAGGGACTTTCCTTTTACTCCCCTCTCCCTTCCCTTCTCTGTTTCCATCTGGGCCTGTAGTCTCTGAAATGGTACTCCGGATTTAGGGGCACGAGGGGCAGTCTCCTGCTGATTGACTTCACGTGTTGACCATGAGCAATGAAGAGGTCCGGGAGGAGTTTCCTGTTCCAGGATGCATGGAGGTTCATGGCGGAGGCCCGCGGGGAAGTTTTTAGTGTGGTTGTCCACTCCCAGGCCTAGGCCTCCGGGCAGCTCCGGCTGCACAGCTGCCTCTCCTTCAGTTTCTCACGATTCAGCTGCTACTACGAGTAATGTGCTGCGGCCCAGTCTCCCTTCAGGACATTTTTTTTTTTTCCTCTTACTGTTCTATTTCCCTCCATTCCCTCATGTGAGGGAACTCAAGAATGTCTTTACTGCTCCAGGCAAGATCATCACGTTCCTCTAAGGAAAGGAGATGATTGTGAAAATGAAATAACACCCAGCATATCAAGGAATGCAGGACTGTCCTGGACAGTGAAGGATACAACTCTGGCATGAGGAGACTCACACCAACACATCAGACACTAAGAAGACCCAAGGTCACCATCTGGCCCAAAGTCATGCCACATCCTCGTCAGCACTTACTATTTTCTGGGGCTCTTTCTGTTTAATTTTTTGATAATGACCATTTTAACAAGATTAAGCTGATACTCATTGTGGGTTTTGAGCCTCTTAACTGGTTCCTGGGTTTTTAAAGAAGGGAGTTTGTCCCTGTATAGTTGCTAATTTAGTGTCTCAATGGGGGAAGTCTTGCTGACGTCACTTACCACTTCCTGATAAATCAGCATCTCAGGCAATTCAAACATGAAATTATTGGAATTTACCACTCACTTAATAATCAGTGGAACATTGATTTTTGGAAGGCAGAAGGTTCTAAGGTACAAATTAATTATGTATTTATTTAGCTTAATCCCAGCTTTATTTCTGCATTCTGAGATTATAAGTAGTTTCAAATCTTTTAAGCCAGGCACTCTGCCACTTGAGCCACTCTGCCAGCCCCATGTGGCCACTTGATAATGGACACTGAATAATAGAATAATGAATAATACTTTAAGTCATAAACCATAAATCCATTCTTTTAAAGTATAATAGTCAATATTTTGCTAGTTTTATAAAATTCCTCAAACTTTTAAATGTATATTTCTTCTATTATCTAATTCTCATTTACTAAGAGAGTTTGAAACTTAGTAATTCAATGAAGACACTCTGTAATAAGTCTAGAAAACATTATCCAAGTGCATTTTTTTTTGCAGTGAAACTGAGTAACTTGGAAATATTGGCAATTGCCAAGAATTATTTTGGAACTCAAAACATTTTTCTATATCCTATATGCTCTGTGTCAGTAACACAATTGATTTTATGTGTCAAAATGTCTTTGAAAACAGTGCCACTCTATTTGAATCATTGTTTTACCACTCTTCTAATTCAATGTATGAATCTTTATTTGAGTACTGCATCAAAAATTAGATTTACAATCCATTAAGTCAAAGGAAGCATGTGGTATTCATTTTCTTTTCTTTCCTTCCTTCCTTCCTTCTCACCCTCCCTGCTTCCTTCCTTTTTTCTTTTACTGTGCTTGGGATTGAGTCTGGGCCTTATGCACACATTTTTATTCTTTAATGCATCACTACTCCCCTTTTATTAAGTTTGTAATTTGATTTTTATACATTGTCAATTCATATTATATGTATATACATAAATTGTATATTTGATAATCTTAACTATAACACAAATGTGAAGGTAAAATATTCTTTATAGATGGATGTGTATAATATTAAAAAAAACTAAACCAAAGCAAATAGCAATTTATAAATCAAATGTACTTTGAAAATGGTCAGATAACAATATCTCACATAATGTTAAGACTTAACCAACCAGTTTATTTGCTGTTCTCAGGTAACTTTCATGATTGACAGGTTCTCCAAATTGGAAATTGACTTAAGGGGTAGTAGGTAGGACCAAATGAGCACCAGTAGAGGGGTCTGTTTCCATGGTAGAGCTCATGTAAACTCGTCTCCCCACTATTGGAGAATCTGGGGTTGTTTACTGTGAAGAACAGTTTTATCTTGAGGCTGTTATACTTTATAATAAATAACGTTGGTATTTATAAACATTAATTATATTGGATAGGCTCTTTTTGACAGGTAATTATTTTATTCACTTTTAACTCTTGTTGATTATACAGTCAGTTTATAGTAATGTACAAAGGAAAATCACCTGTCATTCCAGAGTCTTCAGGAGGGTGGGAAGGAGAAAGAAGATCAGAGAGTATCTTTTCTAGGTTTTATAGTCTGACTAAGAAAGATGGTAGAGAAAGTGAGAGTCTTCCTGCTTCCCCTCACCCCTCTTTTGTTGTCATATTTTGGAGTGGCATATCCTGAACCCTATTAATGTTATGAAGAGAAGGTATTACTCACCTGACCTTGGAATGTTAGTTGGACCTACTGAAAATATGAGAGATCTCTTTTTAAAACTTATTTTTTTCTGAGCTGGTTTTACTTGTTTTCACAAATTTATACTTTTAGACTTAACAAAGATTTGTTTTGACCCCTTACATAATCATTAACTGCAAATCTTCATTGCCAACCACAATAATTACTGAATTTTTAATCTATGTTTTTATCATACTAATTTACATTTACACTAAATTATACCAGTTATTGGATAACATTATAAGCTTTTTTTATTTTCTAGAGAGAAACTGTTATTATGTAAAGGTAAAATTAGTGGACTGTTATTATGTCCATCAAACATTTTTCCAATGCTAAGTAATAATAAAATCCTTTTCCTTTTTCTGCTGGAGATTAAAAGAGATGACTTCAGTGACTTTTCTATATAATTCAGTGTGAAACTAGCTTTAAACTATCTTTAAATACAACTCAATGTGCTGTGCCTGCCCAAGGCAACTGACATTTCAAATTGTGATTCTTTTCACCTCAAAAGCAAGAAGGTCTGCTCTTTCCTGTCTTTAGAACTATTTAAATGAAGTTAATTTAAGAGGTCAGAATCTAACTTGTAACTTCTCAGATTCTTTCATTTGCATTACAAATCATTTAAGAGGAAAAGGAGCAGCTGACTAAAAGATTGAAGAAAGACTAGAGTAAAACATTATTAATTTGAACTCTTTTGAATATCCAATCATCTAGGCAGAGGGAATTAATGTCAGTGGACAAAATAATTTGCAGTGGAAATCAATAAATTAATGAGAGATTAAAACTAGTTACTAGAGTGACTTTGTCTTTTTTTAAAAAAAACATTTTTTATCAGTGTATGATAGTTATACAGAGGGTTTATTTGTGACATTTCCCTGTATACATGTATTATACTCTGATTTGGTTCATCCCCTCCATTATTCTCCCTCCTGCCCCATTCCCCTTTTTAAAGTGACTTCAAAAGGTTTCAGTGTTCCATACTCATATAGAAAGTGCACCAACCATAGTCACCTTCCTTCACCCTCCCATTTGTGCCCTCCCCTTAACATGACTTGTTTTACATCCTTGCCCTTCATTATTTAAGTGTCTGTTCTTTGTTCAGTGGGGGTTTGTCTTGGTAGTTTACTTATAAATGAATTGTGTACAGCAGGTTTTTTTATCACTATAGTTACCTGATGTCCAAAGCATGTTATGAGAGACACCTTTCTGTTTTCTAGACAGGGAGTAAAGAAGTAAGCTTAGTGAGTCTTGGTCATTTGGTCTGAAGCAGTCACTCTGTTGATCAGCATCACTAGTTGAATAGAGACTTGAAACCTAGTACTACATTGTATCCAACCTCAAACAAAAATAAATTTTCTTTAGCTAAATTTTGCCCCAAATAAAAATATTGTATTTTGTTAAAACTAATCTCTAATTAACCAGATCATATTGTTAACAGCACTGGTGTAGTCTGTGATCAGAAGACTTCCACATTCTTTATGTCCCATGGGAAGATTTATTTACACACCATGCAGGACACATGGGTGTAAATGGAGTTTACTAAGAGTTAGGAAAGGGAAATGCAAGGGGCAGAATGGAGGGGACTGCGTGGAATCTGGAGGCTGAGAGAATGTGCTTCTCCTCTCCCGCTGCTTTTAAAACTCATGCTAACCTACGGGAAGGGAGGAAACAGGTGATTCCTATCCAATAATTAATGCATGGGGAGGGGCATCCCGGAGCCCAAGCATGGTTAATCTGAGATGTAATATTTTTTATGAGTTCCTAATTTTCCCTAATTTTAGCCTGCTTCAAATTTCCCCTGAGAGACAAAATCCCCTAAAAAAACATCTTTTTGAGATTGCTGAGGGGCTGGAGTTCTTTTTCTGAATCTGCTTTGAACTGGCAAGGAGCAGCATACCATACCTACAATGGGAAATTGTCTCTCCTATTTCTTTCCCTTGGAGCTCATTTGGACAAGGTGTCTGAATTATTGTCAGTACAATTAAGGTTCCTCATGGAAATCTGAGTTGCTTATGGAGATCAGTAGCCCTGTTGCCTCATGAGTTGGGTCTTAAAAGCATTTATTCTGAAGAGATAAATTTGGTTTAGAAGGCATAACACAAACATGAACAATGATAGGAGCATCAGAAGGGGCCCTTCCAGGTGTAGCAGGAAGGATAAAAGAGTCTTAAGTTTTTATTTTGAAAAGTGACAGAGAGGCTTATGGGTTTTTTTTAATAGGTGTTTATACCTGTAGCTATTTTTAATCCTTAGATGTCCCACTATTTGGACTATCATTGTAGTGGGCAGTTAAGGACTGGTTGTTTGGGGAAATATCTATATCAGAGGCCAGGTGTATCAGGGGTTAAGTGTCAGTCCAATTAGAGAGTAAACATCAATGAGTCAGTTCTGTACAGAAAGAAGACTCAAGTGTCCCTAGGCAGAAGTTAGATCACATAGAAAGTAATACTGCCTTTGTTTAAACAGAAGGCCTTGGCCAAAGACATGTTTGCCTTTTTTCAGAAGCTTACAAGGCTTAAAGACTAGAGCACATGTGTAAGAGCCCATTTTTAAAATCTCTAAGCTTTGGTTACTTTTAGAGATCTGGCATAATTGACTCCATCTAGATTGGGAGAAGTCCCCTCATTTGTGTAGCCCTTTTGAACTGTCTCAGGTGGTTGAATGCCTCTTGTTCCTCTAAGAAGTTGGGGACATGGACCGCTCCGGGCTCATGTCCTCTTAAACTATTTCTCTGAACAATCATCTCTGAAGATTCTGCCAATTTGGCAGTTTTGTTCCCCAGATCAGGAGTAACTCCTGGAAAGTCAGATTTTGTCCCACAGAGGAGGGGAAGTAACACATCAAACAGATCAGAAGTCCATAGTGCCAATGCGATCTTTTTGGTCAAATTAAGCAACAAAGAGATTTATTAAAAATGGCTCTTAGGCTGGGCTTAATTAGATCTAATTGTCCCATAGAGGATGTACTGATGCCTTTAAATTGTTGTAAAGTGTCCACAGACAACAGTTATAAAGTTTTACAATAAAAATACAAAACAATCCCAATACTTAAGCATGTCTGTCCTGGTTGAGAGATATGCATTTGTCAGAGTCATTTTTTATGGGTTTGCCTGTAAATGCTCCTGAAGGATCAGAACTGTAATAAAACTTAAACATGGCTAATAGTTTAGTAATTAGTATAATAGTATACTATTACTAAGCATCACTTATTACAATTGGGAACATATGCACTAACTTATAAAAGAAGTTAAGACACTAGTTTGGTAAACTATACCAAACTATGCCTTTTTATAATTATTATAGAAGGCTAATATACTTGAAGAACACAAAGACACCTAACATATGAAGGAGCCAGTAGCAACATCACAGTTTGAACCTTGAATTTTGGTTAGGTAAAGTAACAAGTTGGTGGTTGTCATTACTGTCAATACAGTACTGACAATTAAAAATCCTAAATTTTCCAATAATTAGGGGAAGGTAGTGTCAGTAATTTTAAATAGCCCCTGTTTTAATGTTCAATTGCAATATATACATAAAACAAAGTTTATCTAGCCAATGTCAGATTAAACAATGTTTATCTGACAACAGATGTCAGGCCTAAATGGCAAAACTTGTAGCATTTGTCATAAACAGCAGAAATGTCAAAGACCTTATTAGATGGAATGTATCTTAGATAAAAGCACTGTAGCTGTTTACATGTATAGCTGTTTACACTTCTAACTCTATAAACAATTTTATAACATTTAGATGCATTATATAAGGCATCTAGCAGTATTAGAACCACTTGAAAGTTATTTAGTTTAAATGTAGTTTTCTCAGGGTTACCAGAAAAATACTTTAGGATTTTGCATCTGGCCAGAGACTAATTTAGGCAGGATGCAAAGAACAGTAAATAATTTTAAATGGACTATGAAGAGAACTAGTCATCTTATTTTTGGTTAGCAGAATCAAAGTACTCCCAGTACTTAAGGATACAGCCAAGTTAATATGTTGGCTTCCCTGATGCTGGCTGGTGGAAAGAGAGAGAGGGAAAGGGAAGGAAGAAAAATCTGTCCTTTAAGAGAGAGAACCATTCTCCTAAGGGTCATCGCTCCACCTCTGTGCGAGGGCTCCTGAATGGAATTCCCTGGCTGGCTGATGGAGAGAGAGGGAAAAGAATGGAGGAAAATTTCCCTTTGTGAGAGAGTGAGATCATTCGAAGATCCTCAAAGCATCCTCTTTCGTCCTGGAAGTCTCAGTTGCAAGTCCTTCTGACCTGGCTTGTCCTAAAGGACCCCTGCAGATGTCTCTGTGAGAACTAGCAGCAGTGTACCCCGACTTCCTGCTGTTCTCTAAAGGGCCATTCTCTTACACACCTAAACAAGGGTTCCTAAATGGGATGCTGCTCCTGAATGCCAACCCAACTATTATAGCATCAGAACTATTATACACTGGGCAAAGAACCTGATATCAAGAACAACATGTAAAATGAAAAGATAATATGAACTTTTATAAACAGCATAGAATTAGCCACCAAATCCAAATCACACCAAGGTAAGCTTGGCTAATGTAAGTTAGGAGTCAGTGATGGGGAAACAGTTTCTCAGTGCAAGAAAACTGAATAGTTTTGGATCATTGATACAAGTGGTAATAGAAAATCCTTTTGGGGGAACAAGTACATTTAAAAAAATAATATGCCAACAAGATTAATGTTTCAAGTGATTAGATACAGAAACAGAAATAAGTAAGTAAGCATAAAATTAGGAAACCCAATGACTGAGACTCATGGCTTGAATATCAGTAAAAAATCACATCCTAGACTGCTGATGTTAACTAGCAGAATGGCTGGGAACACACAGCAGTGTTGTTGTTGACCTGCATGCATCCCCTACAGCCAAAATACAGGCTGTATTATTGAAAGTTAAGGACACCCATAATTTAGTATTCCAGGATTAATCACCATTGAGCAGACTCCTAAAAACTTAAGTTTATCCTCACTTGGAGGACAAACTTTTGTTTTGTTTTGGTAAAATTTCGTATCAGCCTATAGCACCAACAATCCCTGACAGTTATTTTGATAAAACAGAAATTCATTTTTAAATATACATTAGTACCTTAAATTTCGACCTTAGAAAACTTTCTAGGCAAACTTTAAACTATAGTTACCCCAATCACACATATATAAACTTACAAGCTTTAAGACCTTAATTTGTATCTCAAAACAACCTTTGTAAAAACCTGAATTTAGATAACACTGTTTTTAATAAAACTCTATACCTTAAAAGACTCAGGAAGAAAAGTAAATTAAACCACCTTTTTTAATAATAACAATTACAAGAACATATGGGTCAATAAACCTAATTATAAAAGAGTTGAATGTAAACTAGACTCACCAAAGAATAAAACAGATTCTTATCTACAAATTTTCTTTAGTTCTAAAGCAGAAGATAGTTAGGCCTGGTTGGGATTAGAACTGTAGATAGCATTTTAAACAACAGTTTTACACATTAACTACATAAAAGTAATTTAAGAACCATCCTAAAGATACCTACACATGCACACTGATGTTTTGACCTAGGTATGCCCAAAAATGTCATTTTAAGCATGTATGTTTGAGCTCAAAAAAAGGTAAAAACTTGGTGGCCACAATAAGTAGGAGACAAAGACATACACAGAAAATACACACAAAGACACACAAAACAATCACATTAATTCAGAGTGCACTCTTAAACAAATCATTTTTTGTTATTAACTTTAGGAGATTAGCCAGCTAGATTCTTAAGTAGTTTCTAACAGATTTTTAACTCAGATATTCTGTTCTGTTCCAGTCCTTAACAGATTAATGTATTAAAAACAGCATGTGTAAAAACTAAATTAATTTAGAGAATTTTAACCACAAGTTATAATTTTCCCAGAGGATGGCAAGATGACGTCAGCCATGAATTTCATAACCCTAGGGAGTGGAAAGATGGTGCTGGACACATGGTGGCTTCATCATGATGGCAGCACTTCCTGTGACCACATGGTCTTTTCAAAGGGTCTCTCACATGGAACCCAAAGACACATTACATGCAACATACAGGCTCAAAATAGCAGTCTGTTATAGTAAAAGACACCTCTCCATGGGAGTCAGGTGTCACTACCCATATGAGCTCCTAATGAAAAGACCAAATAATTGAAGCAAACTAAGATGGGATTTGAGCTCATGGTTTCACATTTGTTAGGCAGGCAAGTCCTGGTTAGCTTCCCTAAAGAAAGGAGACTTAGAAACTATATTTAGAATCTGGCAAATAATCCCATTAATCCCATCAGGAAAGAGCGCCAGCCACTTATTGATGGACCTGGGGCATGTGTCCCTGGGAAAGGGAAATGTGATCTTGGGGTGAGAACTTCCATGACCCCTTCAGGCTATAGGGACAAGGAGAGCAAGAGTTGGGACCAGGTGCCCAGGGCAAACAGAAGCATGGTGGGTAGGCAGGCATGGCAGCAGGACAGAGGGGGAGGAGGAAGAAGGCTATGGATGCATGGCAGACACAGGAAAGAGCTTTCTGACCTGGGGCCTGGGGTGGCAGCCACCATTGCTGGCACCTTTAGCAGCAGAGGGGGCATGGTGGCCATGGAGCCTGGGCCATGTCAGTGACAGATCTCGGTGCATGCCCAGCACTGGCGAGCTCCCTCCTGCCTGATAGACCACATGGCCCCCGACAGGGGTATTGGGCTCCTGTTTAGTGCCGCTGTTGCTGCTACTGGTGGGGCTGGGCCCGGGCTGGTACTGCAAGCCTCCAGCATCCAAGCTGATGCTCCCAGTGCAGGCACATCCCTGGTTCCCCTGATAGGTAGCAGGTAGGCATAAACGCTGGCCACAGGAAGAAATCATTTGAATTTAACTTTCCAACTCCGCTAATTTCTATTTAAGACCAGGTAACCAGAGCCCAGGAGCTACACAGGAAGTTCTAAAGTTCGCCACTACCCTGATGGCTTTATTCACTCTTTTCCCAAGAATGATCCACATCCTAAACAACTGTGTCTGGAGCAGGGAAGTTTTGACAAGTGAATTTAACAAAGCAAAGATCCAAACCTAGAAGCTAGACAGAGCAAAGATTAAGAATTTCAAACAAATTCTCTATCAATTAGAGCAGGAACTAGCAGATTATTCAGTTTCTTTCTTAACAAGACAATGACCCAAACTCAGAAAAGTACCCCAGGGGCCAAGAGGATCAAAAACTTAGAGTTTCTTAGTAAATATTTCAACTTTAAAACCTGACCCCATTGTTCTCACTTTTGAGACAACCGCTTTCGATCTGTTGAAAGTGGATAGATAGCCCTCCCAAAAAATTTTACTGTCACTTTTACTGAATCGTCTCCTGCCAGAGGCAAGAACCAAGGAACACCTGCGAGGCCTTTGGAGCACCTCAAAGGCAGTTTAAGGCCTGGGGCCTGTCAGGTGGAGCATGCCCCTCACTTTCCCTCCAGGACCCTGCTGACAGTCCATAGCACAGAACAGATTAGGAGGCGGGGCTGGTCAGAGAGGAATCCAGCCCAAGTGCATGGGGAGATGGCTGCCAGAGCTGGTACCCACCAGGGCTAGCATGCCTTCTGGGCCACATGGCTGCCTGGGCCCAGGAGTCAGAAAGGGAGGAGAGAAAAGGGAGAATGGGGGAGGGGAGGAGAAGAGAAAAGGGAACTGAGGATTTAAGGTGGCCTGCCCTGAAGGGAAACTGTAGGAATCATGAACCTCTGCATGAGTGCTCTCCACGAACCCCAAGTCATGAGGGGAGCACCACACATTGACTGGACAGACACTGCTGGGTCCTATGTCTGCCAGCTGCATTCCTGCCATGCCACTTGTGACCAATCCTATGTGTGGGGTGGACAACGCTGGGTCCCTTGGACCCTACATCTCCCAGCTACATTTCCTGAGGGCAGAGCTCTGCTCATTCCCCTGGCTGTGCAGAAGGAAGAAAAGAAGAAAGAATAAAAATGATTCTCTAAAGTGTAGGATCTCGGGGCTCAACATTTCTCCTGGCTAGCTTTACCACAAATGTTAACAGTGCTGGTGCAATCTGTGATCAGAAGACTGACAAATTCTCTGTGTCCTGTGGGAAGAATCCATTGCAGGATACATGGGTGTAAATGGAGTTTATTAAAAGTTAGGAAAGGTAAATACAAAAGGGAGCATGGTGGAGCCCAGGTAGAATCTGGAGGTCAAGAGAGCAGATTTCTCTCCTGGTACTTTTAAAACTTATGCTAACCTATGGGAGGGAGGAACCAGGTGATTCCCAGCCAGGTGAGGGGAGTCCCTGAACCAAAGCATGGTTAATCTAAGATGTGGTATTTTTGAGTCCTGAATGTTCCCTAATATTAGCCTGCTTCAATATTAGAAACTAGCACTTTTTTTTCCCCGTCTTTTTGCAACAAAATAAAGTTGGAATGCTTCCCTGTGGAATCCGGAAAATGTTCTGAAATGCGAGTTAGAAAACTGGGTCCCACTGTTCTCCAACACTGAAACTTTGTGTAATGTTGGTACCATCATAAATGCTTTTACACTAACCTTTTCCACACACTAACACAGAACATGCCCTCCTTAGCCTCCAACCATTGATGAACTAGAGTATTGAATGCAAATGACCAGTCAAGTTTCCTTTTAGTACTGAGTCCTATGAACTCGATATAGAGCTCCTTACAAGCTCCACTTACTGTTGATCCAGAACTGAGTCACCAGATTGACACCAACTAATCTTAAGGAAGTAGAAGGGCTAGTAGACTGGCCAACTCATCAATTTCCCAAGTTCTCCAGCTTTGAACTTACCAAGACAGTCTAATAGTTTTTCATCTATCTCCATATTTCATTTACTGATTTTAATTGGTTCAGTTAACTCATATCAAAAAGATCCCAAGGCATCTTTTTTACTTTATTTTAAAACTAATACATAAAGACATAAAAATTATATTTATTTATGAGGTACCCCATGATATTTTGATATATTATGTAAGTTTCATTTCTTTATTACCAAGGCATATTAAGTACAGTGAAACTTCTGACTCAAATCTCTGGCCTATCTGGTAGATATTTATACTTGAAATTTCCAGTATAATAGTAAAATCAAATGTTTTAAAAACCTCATAATTTTCTTCACCAACCTTTCTTATATTTTCTAAAAACACAGATAAACTGATCATTTATGAATTGTTTCCTAAGCATTTTATTGTTAGCAATAAAGTACCCACATTTGAGGATTATTTACTTTTACAAAAATTGGTTAATCTATGCTCTTGCTCCGTAATATTATGGTCTGCTTTCTTGAGTAGGAAAGAAGTAGAGTTGAGCCTAACCCACTAAAAATTGAACAAAATCCTAGAAATATCCATGAAAGTATATCACATGTGAACTTCATCCATAATACTTGTGACAGAAGAATGTAAAGTATTGGCCATCCAGGGAATTGGATATGTCTGATACTCAGAAGAGAAATCTGAGAGATTTAGATTTTGGGCACTGATTTGGGAGAAAGCAAGTGTAATGGGTGAGGCTGGCAAACTTTCTATACATTCTGTGTAATTATCTCAAACCACTTTCACTTTCTCTAACCTCCACTCTACCATCTACCCCATTAGTCTTTCACATCCTTTCATTCTCTACTTCATAGTGGAAATAGAGGCAATTATGAGGAAACTCCCTCAACTAGAAACTCCCTCTCACTTTCTGTATTCTCATGTAAGTTTTGAAAGAATGCCATAAAAAATTACCAACCTGAATGGCTCCAAATAAAAGAAATTTATTCTTTCACAATTACAGAGGACAGAAGTCTGAAATCTAGTGACAGCAGGGTTGGTCCTTCTGGAGGCTGTGAGGGATAATCTGTTCATGTATCTGGCCTACCCTGTTAATTTACTGACAATCCTGTTCTTTGTTACGGATTCACCACTCCATTTTCTGCCTTGTGCACACATGGCCTTCTCTATTCTGTGTCTGCTTGTCTATGCCCAAATCTTCTTCTTATATGGATATCATTGGACAAAGTTCCACTCCAACTCATTTTAAATTCAGTTTAAATTAATTACATCTTCAAAGAGCTTATTTCCAAATAAGATTGCATTCACAATTTCCAAGGGTTAGGTCTTCAACCTATATTTCGTGAGCACACAACTCAACCCACAACAGCAACCAGTCTTACTTTCTGGGTTCTTTTTTTTTAAACCTGTCAATAAGAAATCTTCTTCTGGTTCAGAACATACTTCTCAAGTTTGTCTTCTTTCTTTGTAGTGACCTTATTCCAAGTACCATTTTCCTCTCATGTGTCTTCAAACTTTATCTTTTTTTTCTGTTTCTCAGCATACAAACATACTCAAGTTTCCTTCTTGAAAGTATTCAACAGATCCTACATATGTAACCCCTATATTCCTTTAATCACCTACCTTTCTCCTTTCTGCACTCCTGAAACCATGTTTTGAGTTCATGTTTGCACTGTGCACTCCTTACCTGCAATGTCGCTTCTGCTCACCACTTGAGACTGCTGTTAAGATTCTGATGCTCCTTTTGTTATTATCTCAATGGGCACTGCATAATTCTTCTTTTATATGACTTAATAACTGATGGATTTGGGGGGGGTGTTCCTATAATTTTTGAATTAGTTCCTCCTTTGATGTTCTCAGTGTTTTGCATTCCATATGCTCCTGTGTCTCTGAATGCTTAGTCACACTCTGTTCACTTCATAAACTTTCATGCCCTTCTAAAATTAATTTATCTCCCTCTTCTCACTTTGTAGACTTTTGTTGGTTAAACTCATTTCCTTTCATGTCATCCACATGACTTCCCAGAATCTGTAACTCCAGCATACATTTCTCTTCTGAACTTTAAGCTTATTGAAAGTACAGAGTCACCCATGGCTCCTCTATTTTCTTTCCCCCTGTGTTTTTGTTGCTGTTGTTCTGTTTCGTTTTTTGAGACAGGGTCTACTATGTAGCCCAGGCTGGCCTTAAACTCAGATCCTCCTGTCTCAGCACTTTACTATTTGAGCCACACCCCCAGCCAGTCCATAGCTGGATAAATTTATATTCTGTCTTGAATGAAGAAAATCTAAAAGGCTAAAGTTTTGCCATCTAAATCTGGTGAAACATTGAGAAGAATCATAAACAACTTATTTGGTGATTGCAGCAAAAAACATATTTTGAATGATAACAAAAAGATAATGCTGCATAAATGTCCATGATAAATTTATGGTGGCTGTTAGCATGCCTGGTATTTCTCCAGTCTCAGCCAAGGAGTCTTCTTACCAACCTGCCTCCCTTGCTTCTTTACTTGATATTAGACTAGCATCACACTCTAGCAACTCTCCTGGACTTCTCAGAATCTCTCCCCTTTCCCTGACAGGTGTTCAGTTCATTAAATTCTTTTACATTTAATTCTATATTGGCATCTGCTTTTCAGAGAACTGGGGCTATCACACATTTCACTTATTAAAATTACTTTTATAAGCATATATTGGTTGTACAGGGGTTTCATTGAGACATTTCCATAAATGCTTACAATGTGCTTTAGTTAGGTTCATCCCCTCCACCATCATTTTTCTACTTCCCTCTTCTTAAGACAATTTCAACAGGTTTCATTGTTTTGTTGTTTTTGTTGCTCTTTTGCGGTACTGGGGCTTGAACTCAGGGCCTTCACCTTGAGCCACTCCACCAGCCCTATTTTTTTGTGTGTATATGAAGGGTTTTTTGAGATAGGATCTCACGAACTATTTCTCCAGGCTGGCTTCAAACTATGATCCTCCTGATCTCTCCCTTCTGAGTAGCCAGGATTACAGGCATGAGCCACTGGCACCTGGCACATTGTTCTATTTTTATTCAAGTATATTAAGTACATCAACCATATTCACCCTTCTTTGCCCTCTTTATTCAACCTCCCCACTCCCACAAGTACCTACCCTGACCAGGACCTATCGTACATTACTGTTCTTTATTATTTTAGTGTGTATTCATTGTTCAAAGGGGTTTTGCTGTGGTATTTCACACGATTATATTTTACTTTAATCAGATTAACTCCCTTCTCTTACTCTTTTTCCTTTCCCTCTTTCCCCATATTTTTAACAGATTTCAGTGTGTTTCATTGTAGCATCTTCATATACAGATGCAATGGATTTAGATATTATTCACTCTCTATCATTCTCTTTTCCCAACTTCCCCTAGTCCTCAAACACTCCACTATTACAAACATGTTCATGTTCTCTCTCTCTCTCCATATATATATATATATATATATATATATATATATATATATATATACATATGTTTATATGATCTAGTATGTTTTTATGTATACAGTTATCTTTTAGGTCTAGCTTTCACATATGACAGAAAACATGCAAACTTTGTTTTTCTGAACCTGGCTTACTTTGCTTAACATGCTTTCCAGTTCCATCCATTTACCTGCAAATGACATACTTTTATTCTTCTCTATGACTGATCTTCATCATGTATATATACCACATTTTCTTAATCCATCAGTTGTAGGACATCTGGACTGTTTCCATAGCTTGGCTGTTGTGAACAGTGCTGCAATAAACTTGAGTGTGCCAGTGTCTTTATTGTATCCTGATTTACATTCCTCAGATATATGCCCAGGAATGGTATCACTGGACCGTATGGTAGTTCTATTTTTAGTTTTTTCAGGAACCTCCATACTTCTTTCCATAGTGGTTGACTAATTTACATTACCACTAACTGTGTATAAAAGGCTTCTTCTCCCCACCCCTACCCCACTTCATCACCAGCATTTGTTATTGTTTGTATTCTTTTTTTAAAATAATTTTTTATTAGGATGTATTTGTTTTATAGGGGAGCAATTCACAGTGACACTGATGCATTGAACATTGATATACAGGTGTCTCTGATGTATCCTGACTTAACATTCCTTTGAGTAGATGACTAGATCACCAGATTATATGGCAGTTCTATCTTTAGCTTTTTGAGGAATCTCCAAACTGCTTTCATAGTTGTACTAATTTGCATTCCAACCAACAGTGTATAAGGGTTCCTGTTTCACTGCATCCTCACCAGCATTTGTTGTTGTTATTGCCCTTGAATATGGCCATTCTAACTGGGGTGAGATGAAATCTAAGTGTTGTTTTGATTTGCATCTCTTTTATAACCAGAGAAGTTAAACACATCTTTATGTATTACTGACCATTTGTTCCTCTTCCTTTTGAGAATTCCCTGTTTAATTCATGTGCCCATTTCTTCATTGGGGTGTTGATTCTTTGGGAAGTTGAGTTTTTTGAGTTCCCTGTAGATTCTGGATATTAGTCCCTTTTCAAATGAGTAGCTGGCAAAGATTTTCTCCCATACTCTGAGCTGTCTCTTGGGCCTAGTGACTGTTCTTTTGCTGTGCAGAAGCTTTGAATTTGATGCAGTCCCATTTGTTCATTCTTTCTCTTAGATGCTGAGCCTTTTGAGTTCTACTTAGGAAGTTGTTCCTTATACCTATATGTTCCAGTGTATTGGTACAGGATGAAAGACAGAGATCTAGTTTCAGTCTTCTACATGTGGATAACCAGTTTTCCCAGCAACATTTGTTGAGAGGCTATTTTTTTTCCATCATGTGTTTTGGACTCCTTTGTCATAGATCAGTTGGCTACAGATGTGTGAGTTTATGTCTGGGTCTTCTATTCTGATCCATTGGTCTTCCTGTCTGTTTTTGTGCCAATACCATCCTATTTTTATTGTTATGGTTCTGTAGTATAGTTTGAAATTGGTATTGTCATGCCTCCAGTATTGGACTTTTTGCTCAGAATTGCTTTGGCTTTTTGAGGTCTTTTGTGTTTCCATATGTATTTCAAGATTGATTTTTCTATTTTTATGCAGAATGTCATTGGAATTTTGATAAGGATTGCATTGAACATGTAGATTGCTTTTGGTAGTATGGCCATTTTCACAATGTTCATTCTACCAATCCATGAGCATGGAAGATCTTTCCATCTTCTGTTGTCTTCTTTGATTTCTCTATTCAGTGGTTTATAGTTTTCAGTAAAAAGGTCTTTGGTTTTCTTCATTAAATATATTCTGAGGTACTTTATTGTTTTTGAGGCTATTGTAAATGAGATTGTTTCCCTGATTTAATTCTCAGTGTGTTCATTGTTGATATATAAGAATGTTACTGATTTCTGCATGTTAACTATGTACCCTGCTACTTTGCTGAAAGAGTTTATAATTTTGAAGTTTTTGGTACAGTTTTTAGGGTCTTTTAGGTATAGGATCATGTCATCTGCCAATAGGGATAGTTTGAGTTCTTCCTTCCTTATTAGAATCCCTTTTATTTTGTGTTCTTGTCTTACTGCTCTGGTTAGGAATCTGAAAACTAAATTGAATAGGAGTGGGAAAGCAGGCATCCCTATCTTATTCTTGACTTTAATGGGAATAGTTTCAATTGTATTCCATTTAGTATAAAGTTGGCTATCCATTTGTCATATATAGCCTTTATTATGTTGAGGAACTTTCCTTCTATTACTAGTTTCTTCAGTGGTTTTATCATGAAAGGGTGTTGAATTTTGTCAAAGGCTTTTTCTGCATCTTTTGAGAGGATCAGGTGGTTTTTGTCCTTGCTTCTGTTTATTTGCTGTAATATGTTAATGGATTATGTATGTTGAACCATCCTTGCATCCCTGGAATGAAACTGACTTGATTATGGTGTATGGTCTTTTAAATGTGCTGTTGAATTCCTTTTGCCTACATTTTGTTGAGAATCTTTGCATCTATTTTTGTTAAAGCTATTTGTCTATAATTCTCTTTTTTGGTTGCATCTCTTTGGGGTTTTGGAATGTGAGTAATACTGATGTCATATAATGTGTTTGGTAGTGTTCCTTCCTTTTCTATTTCTTGGAAATGTTTGAGAAATATTGGTATTATTTCTTCTTTAAAAGTTCGGTAAAATTCAGCTGTGAATTCATCAGGTCCTGGACTCTTCTTTGTAGGGAGGCTCTTTATTACTGCTTCAATTTCATTGCTTGTAATAGAAACATTTAAGTAGTTAATATCTTCTTGGTTCATTTATGGTTAGTTATATGCATCTAGGAATTTATCCATTTCACTTAGATTTTTCAGTTTGCTTGAATATAAATTTTCAAAGTACTCTCTAATAATTCTCTGGATTTCATTAGTATATGTGGTTATGTTCCCTTTCTCATCTCTGATTGTATTAATTTGGGTCTTTTCCCTCCTCTGTTTTGTCATGTTGGCCAAGGGTTTGTCAATCTTGTTAATTTTTTCAAAGAACCAACTTTTTGTATCATTGATTCTTTGTATAGTTTTTCATGGTCTCAATCTCATTGATTTCCGCCCTGATCTTTATTATTTCTCTCTGTCTGCTGGTTTTGGGTTTGGTTTGTTCTTATATTTCTAAGAGCTTAAAGTATGTCATCATTAGGTTGTTTGAGAGGTCTCTGTATTTTTAATGTTGGCACTCATAGCTATAAACGTTCCTCTTAGCATGACCTTTGCTGTGTCCCACAGATTCTGGTAGGTTGTATTTTCATTTTCTCTAGATTTTAGGAACTTTATGATTTCTTCTCTTATTTCTTCTTGTTGAAGAAATAAGAGAAGAAATCATAACTTTCAGCAGTGTGTTATTTAGTCGTTATGTGTTTGAATATTTTCCATGAATTCTTTTGTTGTTGAGATCTGGTTTTATTCCACTGTGATCTGATATGATATAGGAGGTTATTTCAATTTTTTTGAATTTGTTGGGACTTGGTTTATGTCCTAAAATATCTATTTTGGAGAAATGTCCATGAGCTTTAGAAAAAAATGTGTATTGCCTGGTTTTATTTTTGGGTGAAATACTCTGTAGATATCAACCAAGTCTATTTGATCTAATGGGTGAAGTAGCTCTGAAGTTTCTTTGTTGATGTTGTCTGGATGACCTATCTATAGGTGAAAATGGGGTACTCAGGTCTCCCACTATCACTGTGTTAAGGTCTACCTGTGCTTTTAGGTCCATTAGATTTTTTTTAATGTAGATAGTTGCCCTTGTGTTTGGTGCATATATGTTAAGAATTAATAGTTCCTCTTAGTGAATTGTTCCTTTAATTAAAATGAAGTGATCTTAATTGTCTCTTCTGATTCATTTTAGTCTAAAGTCTACTTTGTTGGAAATGAGTATAGCTACTCCTGCCTGTTCATTGGGTCCATTTGCTTAGAAAACCTTTTTCCATCCTTTGACTCTAAGCTAGTGTTTGGTTTTTTGTATTCAGTGAGATGAGTCTTTTGTATCTCTTGTTTGTCTACATTTATGGTTCATAGGTTTGATCTTTTAATTGTGCCCCCATCCTGCTTTCTTTCCAGAATTTGTTATTGTTTGTGTTCTGGATGATAGCCATTCTGACTGGAGTGAGTTATAATTCCAATGTTATTTTGATTTACATTTCCTTTATGACCAGGGATATTGAGCATTTATTCATGTATTTATTGGCCATTTGTACTTCTGCGGAGAATTGTCTGTTCAGTTTCTTTGCCCATTTATTAATTGGGTTGTTGATTCTTTGGGAATTTAGTTTAGTTTAGTTTTTTTGGTGGTAATAAGGTTTGATCTCAGGGCCTCATGTTTGCTAGGCAGGTGTTCTACCACTTGAGCCACTCCACCAGTCCTTTTTAGTGTTGGCTATTTTTGAGATAGGGTCTCATGAACTATTTGCTTGGGTTGGCTTCAAACCATGATCCTCCTGACCTCTGTCTCCCAAGTAGCTAGGATTACAGGTGTGATCCACTGGTGCTTGGTGGGAGTTTAATTTTTTTGAGCTCCCTATATATGCTGGTTATTAATTGCTTGTTATATATATAACTGGCAAAACTCTCTCCCATTCTGTAGACGGTCTCTTCAGTCTAGTGACTATTTCCTTTGCTATACAAAAGGTTTTTAGTTTGATGCAGTCTCATTTGTCAATTCTTTCTTTAATTTCTGAGCTATTGGAGTTCCATTCAGAAAGCTATTACCTATGCCTATATGTTCCCATGTTTTCCCTACTCTTTCCTGTTGTAGTTTCAGGTCTTACATTGAGATCTTGATATCATTAATAGTACAGGGTGAGAGGCAGGCATCTAGTTTCTACATGTATATCATTTAATTTTTATAAATAGAATTGACAGTAATCTCCATTTTGTAAGATTTACTTTTGCTCCAAACTTATCAGGTACCTCAGCACTCTTAGAGTATGTGACAGGTACTTAAAAGCTGTTTTGTTGATAAGTACTGACTCCTTACTTGGGCTCATGAATTAACTGAAGGCAGGATAAAAAGCCAGGCATCCCCGCTTCCATTTTGTATCTTAGTCCTTTGCTCTGAGACATTCTCTCTTGCAGTCACTTTGTAGCCATCTTGGAGTCCAAGAAGGACCAGACAAGAGACAAAGACCAAGACCACATGCTAGGCTTCAATGACTCATTGTAACAAGCCCCTTCCTACCTGACCAATCCTGAGACAATGAGCTGCCAAACCACCTGTGGCTGCTTCCAGCCACCTATGATGACCAGAACACACCTGTAACTGGAACTATTTAATAATTATGTATAGCTCTCCCCTAAAGCAAATGTTTGTTCAGTGAAGATAAGTTAAAATGCTACTTTTCCTCTTCCCATGATTGCCCATGCCATATAATAAACTTCCTTTCTCTGCCCTTCACCATTACTCATCCTTTATTTGGCATGCTGGAGTGAGTGACCAGACTAGACCTATGAAACCCAAGAGTTTATTTCTGGGACCTAAAACACCCTGTAACAGAATTGGTGACTATGATTAAGGAACAAAATATGCCCTTTTAGGTGTTAGCCACTCATAGATAGTGGACCCTGGATGGAGAAAAAAGATAAAATGGTTCCATGCAGCTGCTAGAATTCTTTTTATTCCAGGAACATTTTCTTATCTTTTGACTTTGGTCAGCATAAGCTGCAATTTTTAGCATCCTTTCATGAGGCAACAAAATGAATATTTGAGTTTGATGGGCCCTCAAGTCTGACTCTTGGTAGATAATCCCTAATTGGTGTATCTTGAACTTTGCCCTTCCCTTTTCTGTGTTGTTTGGAAGCACTTCTGAACCATTTGGGGGGGTTCATCCGAACTAATTTGGGCTTTTGTTGTTTGTCTGACAGGAAAATTTGGGATTTCCTGTGGTTTGGAGCCTCTTCATAGCCCCCTTTGAGTTCAGTTGAACTGATTTGAGCTTTTGCCATTTGCTTGACAGGGAAATTTGGAGCCTGTAATTGTGTTGGCAATTAGCAGGGAAGAGATGTAAGATACATGGAGAAACCAAGGTGTTTGTGTTGTAATCTCTGTTGTGAGTTGTCACAACTACCATGGACATATTATCCTTTGGGCATGTACCTGAAAAGCCTGGCCATATTTATCTGGGAAGGTCCCATTCAGGGACCTTCATCTGGCCCCGAGAAAGTGGCATCATTTTGAGGGCAACAGACTTAGATTAAGCAACATTAGGTAATCTAGAGGATTCATTCCCATTTGATTTGGGGAGAACTTATGTTCTCTCCTGGCTTCTGTTAAATATTCCCACCTGTTAGTTTTAGTTCTGGAAGGGAATTCCTGTTTGTTTGTTTTGTTTTTGTTTTGTGTTTGTGTGACTTGGATAACATGGCTTTCTTCCATCTGAAAACCTTTTAGAGAAATCTTGTGAGGCCCACCATGAGAAGCAGCCACATTCCCACCCCTATGTCAAACTCCCACCACCTGATTGTCTAGTCTGATAGAGGGGGAAGGAAAATGTCTCAGGTACTGTCACCACTGCTGCCAATATCATTGAAGTGTATAAGTCATACATATTTGTCCAGTAGCATGTACTCCAGTCAAGGCAAGGCAGGGACCAATACAAGGTGAGGCATATGTCAACCAGAAAGTAACTGAGACTGATGTCCTCAAATTTGATCTGAAGTAGGCCTTTTCATGTGTTTTATGTGTTGGTCTATTATAAGCATTAGCTTCCATAAAATCCATACCGCTAAAAATATTTGAATACTACTGGCTGTGAGTTCTCTTATACTTAAAAGCAAATGAACAGTGTTTAAAAATGTTTTGCCATTTAAACTCTCAACTCATGAAAAGTAGGCCAGCTTTTTGAATTCCTTACTTCCTCTCCTAAATCTGAATTCATTTTAACATGTTTCTTTTACCTAATGAGGTGAAGGGGAGGGTTCTTTTTTTTTTTCGAAGCCAACTTCACATTTTTCTCAAATTGGAAATATTCTTTGTCAATGTTTTTAATCATTTCCAAAGATCTTCCTTTTCTTCTGTTCATGATTTGAATTTTAATGGTCCTTAGGATTTCTCCTTGAGAAATATTGTCCTGGCATTGCATGAAAAAAGTTGCCTATGGTCTGGTGAAATTCAATTTAATATATATCCAACCAAAAAAAAATTCTTCTGGGCTTCAAACATACCTTTTGAAGGTATTCCATTATTAAGTATTCTAAGTTTAGGAGAATGGGGGATATATAGAGAGATGTTGCTTAAGGTGTGTTTGAAGGGGAGGGTTCTGATATGGCTATTTTAGGGAAGAAAATTTTCCTTTTAAAATAGTAATGTACATTTTTTTAAATGGGAATGTAGTAATAACAACAGGATAATATGTATCCTTGAAAATTAGTATATAAGACTAATGGTATTATGTTCTATTTAAAGAAAAGGTAATACTGAAAAACCCAGACCTTTGTTTTGACATTCTGCCAAATTCTGTTTCCAATCATTGTATAAAATATGCAGTGATCTCTAATTACAGAAATATTTAATCAAGAAAGAAATATCACAATTAGAACTTTATAGGGTGTCAGAAACAGATGTGATATTGTAAGAGTTTTGGTCATTATATTTGCAAAAGTATTTGTTACATAGATTATACCACAGCAATAACTTTAGGATCTACATGAAAGTCATTTATAATGCTAGATTTTCAAAAAATGATATTGTTTTGTAGAAACTTTTAATTTTTATTATATAATGAGTAGCATTTGAATTTTAAAAAAGCACACCATAGGCTGGGGACTGGTAGCTCATGCCTGTAATCCTAACTACTTGGGCAGCTGAGATCAAAGGGTCAAGATTCCAGTCCAGCCCAGGCGAAAAGTTTGTGAGACATCATCTCAATCAGTAGCTGCATATGTACCTGTTGTTCTTGTGATGATGGGAAGCATAAAATAGAAGGGTGAATACCCTATCTCCAAAATAACCAGAGTAAGAAAGACTGGATGTATGGCTCAAGTAGTAGGATGCCTGCCTAGCAAGCCTGAAATCCTGAATTTAAATCCCAATACTGACCCTCCCAAAATTTCACATGATTTAAAGAAACTAATACATACAATACAAAATACATTTTTAAAAGTATATGCACACACATCAATAGAAATAATTGGATATATATCAAAATATTAATATTGGTCATTTCTAATGTGGTTATTGGTGACATTTTTCATTTTCTTTGTTTTCTAAAATGTTGAATGTGGTTTTTCTTGTTTTTTTTGACTTTTTGCTTTTTGAACTCAGAGCCTCATGCTTGCCATGCAGGTGCTGTACCTCTTGAACCACTCTGTCAGTCCTTTTAAGGGATATTTTTTTTTTGTGGTGGTACTGAGGTTTGAACTAAGGGTCTCATGTGTACCAGGCAGGCTCTCTACCACTTGAGAGAGACATGCTCTGCCAGGTATGTCTATGTGTTTGGTATTTTTGAGACAGAGTCTTGTAAGCTATTTGCTCAGGCTGGCTTTGAACTGCAATCCTCCTGATCTCTGCCTCCCAAGTAGTTAGAATTATAGGCAGAAGTCACCAGTGCATGGCTCTTTTCTTAGTTTTGTAATTAGGGGTGCAAAACCAAATTAATTTTATTTTTTATTTTT
Source organism: Castor canadensis (assembly GCF_047511655.1). NCBI lineage: Eukaryota > Metazoa > Chordata > Mammalia > Rodentia > Castoridae > Castor > Castor canadensis. The sequence continues at coordinate 99,526,602 of NC_133392.1, read as the reverse complement.
ATAGTAGTGCAATTTTCTGGTTATCTTGTGGTACATAGAGTTGTTTGAAATGATCAACAGTGATGTCCAAGTTTGGAAGGAAGAGAGCTCAGGAAAGGGTCAGACTGGGAGAAAATGGTTCTAAATCTCCCAATGGCTAAAGACTACTTGAAACAGGAGGAAGTTATGAATAGAGAGGACAATGTAAAATTTAATATATCTGAAATGGAAAAGTTATACCAAAGACAAGATACACGCTACAGGCCAAGAGTAGAGGTAAGGTTATTGCAATGAAAAGAATCTGCAAATTTTATTATTAAGTCATTATATGAGTTGTCCATGTTGATGATGGCATGGCATCATAGGTTGCAGAAGTTAGAACAGATAAAGAATGAGAATAAAATCCCTAATAAGGGATTTTACTAATAAGAGAGAGTTTAAGGAGATTTTTATATGATAGCAATGAAGAGGGTTAATGAATATTGCAGTTGAATGTCTTGAATTTTAGATAAGTGAATTTTCTATATATGCATTACATATATGCAATCATTGAATTATATGACATAATATAACATTATATTATGTTATATATATTACTAAATCTAGTTCTGCTAATCTGTCTGATTTTTATACCAATTTATAAAATACAAAGTATAGATATAAATTATACTTGATATGAATTCTTAAGGAAAATAACTTTTAAAGTTAAGCTAATCAAATGAACAATTATGAATACTACAAAATACCTTAGATCTGCAGAGAATAAATTATTTTATTTGGTGGTTTGTTAATCTCTGGTATTAATACATTTTTAAAGCTTTTGACTTAAGGGATATAGCCAGCATAATAAAAGGAAGTTCTTAATAGAAACATGTAGCAATACACACCCAGCATTTTCTGGAGGGTTTGTTGAATTTGAATAGCATAAGCATTGAGGTCTTTGTAGTCTTTCACTGTTGTGAAGCATCACCTTTTCATCAGAAATCATTAGACTATATTTCCTGCATAAATCTGTTCTTTGCTCTAATTCTATGCTCAATCAATCAATCTTCAAACTACTAATTTTCCTTTCAAGTAGTCAGTTCTGTTATAATGCTTGGTTTGAAAATGTGAACTTGTTCCAATATGACAGATATATTAAGAAATAATTTGAGCAATGTAATTCTGAGTTTCACATTTCCTTAAGTGTGATTTCATCCATAAGAAACACTAGATCCACCCTCTAGACCCCTCTGATCGCAATCTATATCTTTCTCCCATGTAACACTCATTCATCCTCTCCCTTAGGATCTACCACCACCACCTTAAATCTTAACTCATTGCAGCATCAACTCAAAATGTTAGATCTTGCCACTTACTCAGGTCCAGGTGCAGATGAGGCTCCTTGGGTGTGGTTCCTTGAGTACTGTTCCTCTCTCTGAAGACTTGCAAATTAAAAAAGCTAATTTATCTTCCCTCACCAGTCTCCCACACGCAATATACAATGGCAGGGCATAAGTACAAATAAAGAAGGATAACCAAAGGTACACAACAGTCACTGGACTGAAGCAATTCTGAAATCCATCTAGACACATTGCCATTTTCTTGAACAGGATTCATGCCTACTTACTAAAGTTGTTCTTTATGCCTCTTCCCTCTGCCCCTAGAGTCATGGCCCTACTCTGCCTTTTTGAGTCACCTTTTTCCATTAAAAATGTTCTGTGTTTGCAACTGAGTGGGTACCTCACTGCAGTAGTTCAGCGTGCTTCAGAACTTTTCATGTCCCACCGTGTCTTTCCCTTTCAATTAAAGTAGGTAAGTTCTTTTAAACTTTCTGGGATTTTTTGCATATCAGTTTATTTTCCATTCTTTTAGACAAAAGTCACAAACACGAAGAATTTTGAGACATGCCTTTCTCTACTTTGAGCTCCAAAAAGCATGCCCTATAAAGAAGACTCTTAGTAATTAAGTGGGCAAGATGGCATATTCTGTGCATGTCAGTCACTTTCCCCAGATGCCTATGTGCTTGTTCAATGGGCCCATTAGCAAAGTGGCCACAATGAGAGATGAAACCTGAAAATATGTATTTCCCCTAGCTGAGACTGACCTGTTGAGGCAGATTTTGTTTTCCTGTGATGGCTACAATAAAGTTTCACGTCCCTCCTACTCCTCTAACAAGATGACTTGATACTTTCATATCAAATGTTGGATCTATATCCCCTTTTCTTGGTCTTGGGAATGTCTTTGTGAGTTCTTTGTCAACTGAGTAAAACAAAAGTGATACTATCTGGGTTTCTACATTTGATGATATAAAGTTCTAGCTTATATTATCAATGTTATATAATAATTTTATGTTTACCTGTGTTCTCTAAATCATTACTTCATTTCTTTAGACTTTAAATGCCTTATTATTATATTTTTAGCAACTGTTTAGAATATATACATGATGAGTTTCAATGGTAACCATAAGTTTTTTTTTTAATTTTCTCCATCTTGATCTCTTTATTTGAATTTTTCTTTTAATTTCTTGAGGAAACTTCTAAGTAAATGTTTTAGGAAGGTAACCTTAGGGCTGTGTATATGAATCTTTGTATAACTGAAAATTACTTTCTGTTTGTACACAAACGATAACCTGGTTGTGTATTACATACAATCTTTCCCTTACAAAGTCTGGTAAATGCTGAACTATTATCTTTTGGAATTACTTTTATGGAAACATTTCAGGTCACGTATTTGTTTGTTTTTTAATTTTAGTTTTCTGAATATCTGTAAGATTTCTTTCATAAAGGAAGAAATTTTCAAATTTAGTTGGATCATGTTTATATGCTGGTCATTTAAAATAATCTTAAGTGGTACCTGGTAAACATTCTAGTTTCCAGTCAATTTAAAAATTCTTCTACTATTCTCTTTGAACTTATTTCTGATAGCTTGATGATTTCATATATGTCTCACTGTTTCTACAGTTTTTTATTCTGTATTTTAAGGACTTTCTTGGACTGACCTGGTGGTATACATCCCTAATCCCAGCATTTGGGAAGCCCATGCAGGAGGAAGTGAGTTTGAGGCCAACCTGAGCTACATAGTAAAACCCTGTCTTTAAAAAAAAAAAAAAAAAACCTTCTTAAGTATGCTCTTCACTTTATCTTCTTTTTGTCAGAATAGTTTGCAAGACTGCTAGGCTTTGGGGATAAAATAAGCAAAACAGATAAGGTACTTCCCTCATGGATATTCCATTTAGGGAGGCTGCAGAGGGAGTATGCAGAGATGGGCAGAGTGAGTTGTTACTTTACATCCTCAAAGGTACAATGTCCTCATCATCAAGGGTGTCATTTGAATTTGGGTTTATTTTACAGTCTTCTTTCTTACTCATTCTGCTTCAGGATTCCAGCTACATTTTGCATTATGAAAATTCTTGAGTTTCAACATATCATAAAGAAATTACTTTTTTCCCATTATTAATTAATTGGGGGAAATTAATTACCTCTACTTAGGTTTAAACTATAAGTAAATTTCCTCTTTCTCCAAAATAATGAGACTGTGCTTTATTTTGGTTCTACTACCCAGTGTTCCTATATGGCTATTTGATCATTGATATATTTTGTTTCCGTAATAATGATGAGAACATTATATAAAACTAGGACCTAACTTGACAAATCATATGTCTAGGACTCAGATTCACAAAATGATAAGCTAGAACAAAGAACAGAATTATGGAAAATATGGGAAGTTTAAATATTTGCAGATCTATGACCAACCCCTTCAGGGAGTTTGATATAAAGCTAGCATTATTTAGGCTTCTTATTCTTATTACTTTTCTCCAGATCATCCTTTAAAAATACCTATATTTACTTACAATACGAGCAGCATCTAGCATAGAACATTAACTAAAATCAATATGTCTGGCTACTTTCTTAAAGCTACTTTTGTTTTTAACATAAAATATTTGTTCAAAAACATTTTGTTGTGGAATATCACTGAATTTGGTCAATTCTCGTCATCCCAATGCTTAAATGTGAATTGAGCATATACTCGTATTTCTGCTAATTTTTCTGCAAACAAATGCAGGAACCAAAGCTTTCTTTCTCTTTCATAATAAGCAAGTAAAAAAACAAACCTGCAAGCCAATGACTTGCAAAAAGGCATATCTAAAGAAAAAAGAGGCAGCATTTCTTTCCTATATCCTATACACTCAGTTATTTAAATTTTCCCATGTAATAGACATAGTTCATATACACAGCATCTGTTTCTAGAAGTAAAATGGACTTTGTACTGGAAATGACCTGGTTTTAAACATGGCACTATGGTTAATTAAAAGTGTAATCTGGAGCAAGTCACTGGAAAGAAAGCTCCCTGACCCTTAGTTTCCTCTTATGCAAAATGGGTTATACCACATAATTCTCCAGCTCATCTTCAAATCATTGAATATATACTCCATACTCAAATTTCCCATGTGTACAAAGATGTGACTTTAGGTTTTTAAAATAGGAACCCAATAAACATCTCTACCTTGCAGTCGATTGTCTTTTTAGACTTTGGAACAGTTCTCAACTTCTAGCATGATATTGAATCCATGATAATTTTATAATATCCTACATTGTGGATTTATCTGATTGTTTACTCATGCCAAGATTTACATTCTTTTTTATTTTCTCTAATTTCATTAGATTCAATATGAACATTTTTAAAAATAAATTTTCCTCATAGGTGATACTGAAAGAGATTTTGCATCAAAGCAGAAGGTATATGATGTCTGCTTGTCCAACTATTAGTGATGTAAAATTTGATCCCTGGTTAAGTTGGTGAATACCAGATTATTCAATTTTTTTCCCTTCCAGCTCTTATGTTTTGTTTTTTGATTTTCAGGGCTGAACTCTTGAATTTTCCAGGTATGCATTCATCTTGTTGCTAGCTGCCAAAGTTTCCTAATTATACCATTACTTCCTTGGTGCAGGCACTCCCAGGTGCCTTCCATTTTCTCCCCTACCCACCTCCCCAAAAAACTCTTCTGCTCCAACTAAATTAACTTGATTTTTGTCTTTTACATATTATTTTGCCACCCCTGTCCTCTGCTTTCAATATCTTGCTTCCTTTCTCTAGGATCTCTTTTATGATTACCCTGGGCTAATGTTTGTTACTTCCTTTATGATTCACCCCACACCACTAGAATCAATCTCTGTATTCAGTTTTTCTTAGTGATCACAAGTTAGTTCATGGCATTTACTTCTATAACTTTCAACACAGCGTTTCAACTGGAGCTAACAGCTTTTCAACATAGAAATTATATTGATTCAAAGTTATAGTCATTGAAAAAGTTGAAATAAGCTTCAAATGTGTGAGAAAATTGTTTAAAGAACTTTTTTCTTTTATGTCCATGGCTGTCATCTGTCAGGTGAGAATATGTGCAGCATGATGATAATGAATGGGAGAACTGCTCCTTTATAAAGTCAAGGAAGCCACCTTATGTGACTGGGCCATCACTCAGCAGTGTTGTGAGTTTTCCTTCCTAATTTCAGGGTAGGTGTGATTTTTATGTGGCCTCTATTTCTGGAATTGGGCAGTTTGTTCCAGATGGAGCTTTTATGGCTCTGGTTTGCTAGGAAATACTGCTGTGCTTGCAGATCATTCATTCACTGATAAACTGAATTGGTTTTCCCATGTACGCAGCAACTCAGCTTTTTTAGTGTGATAATGGTGAGAGAAAACTGGATTTGGAGTCAAAAGTTCTCTGCCACTTACCTGAAGGGTAACCTTGAACAAACCCTTTAGCCTCTTTTAACTTTATCTCATTTGCAAACAATGACCAAAAAACCCCACAAATTAAATGTGAAAAATCTCTTGTGATTTATAAAACACTACCCAAATTAAAGGTTTAAGTTTTTTCAATATACTAAGGAGATTAATTGTTTGGAAATTTTTTACTTCAAAATTGTATATTTTTTAAACTAGGAAAAAATATTTAATTTTGTTTTTTCTTTTGTTGAACAATAAGATTAAAAAAACATGTTTCTTTTTCTTTTTTGTAGTACTGCAAATTGAACCCAGGGCTAAGCAAGTGCTCTACCACTTGAACCACACCTCCATCCCCAGAATTCATTTTTATTAAGCTTGGGTCAAATGATAGCATGTTTGCCTAGCTAGCACAAAGTTCTGAGTTCAAACCCCAATATTGCCAAAAAAAATTCATTTTTACCTGATTTCCTTTTTAACACATTTTCTCTGTGGTCTTCACTCCTCCTACATTATGACATTGTGGGCTTTGGAAATGTTCAATAATGTCTTACTAATTTTATTTTTACAGCGATCTAACTCCTGGTTTCAGGACTTGCTTTACCCAGTGGGACTAACATCACTAGCCTTACATTCTTTTCCTTTCTTAACATTTTGCTGTGAATCATGTTCAGTCAATCTTTCAATCATATGTAAAGGTAATCCTCCTGTTGCCAATGTAAAATTTTAAATGTAGAATATCTATCCTAGATTTTCTTTATTTGAACAATAAATAATATTAGTCACCTGCTTGATAACATAAAATTGACTCTTATTCTCAAGAAGTCTTCCTATCAGTCTGGGAGAGAAACAGAAAAGATCTTAACGATGAAACTGTGGACATGGAGGAAAGAATTGAAGAAGTAAGTTGCTTCAAAATGAAAGGAAAGACTATTCATTTTAATATGTGGTAACTTCAGTTACCCCTGATTTTCACTTAGAGAGTATTTAGATGTCTCATCTAACATGTGTCACTCAACTTTGTATGCCTGGCAGTAAGCACAGTACCTCGCACAAAATCAGTGTTCAATACTGTGAGCAGAGTCATGGATCTGAGGGTCACATGCCATGTGATACTTGGTTACCACTCTTGTCAGGATTCCTCTATCTACTCTTCTAGTTTTACTTGGAAGATTCATTTTGTGAACAGGTCATTGAAAACAATTTGCATCATCTTCTCTCTGCATGCTCTCATTTCATGCCTTTCACAAGAATATTTTATAGAAAGGAATTCTATCACTGTTATGATATAGGTTAGTATCATTGTATTGATTGAACAGCTTATTTATTAAGCTGCTATTTTTCTCATAGAGTCTTTCTTTTAGAAAAATACTGCTCTAAGAGACGAAGCATATAAAATATCTGTGCATAAGATATAAAAGAAAGTAAGCAGTGGGATTCTAAACACTTGACACTGCAATAAACCATCTTTGATAGCACTGCTTTATTTTTTTTTCTTGATAGCACTGCTTTAATAACTAACCCAAGATAGATCTTAAAATCACCCCATTTGTAGTTTCTTTACAACAAATAATTCAGACAACAAAAGGCACATGAAATGAATGATAAGCAAAGATGATCAATATTATGATTTTATTCTGTGTCTTAAGTCCAAGAGAATGATGCTGAAGTATTTTCATAAAGAGGCCTAAACAATTCATTTATTGTGACTGTTATTAGAGAGTAAGTTGCATATTGGTTTGTGTTACTAGGTGCCAGTCACTGTACTCAATAAATTACTCAGTATTTTATTTCATTGCCTCCTTTAGATATTACTACCCTAATGTATTAGTCAGGGTTCTCCAGGGAAATGGACCCAGTTATATGTACATAATTTATAGACTAGAAATATGTTATATTTTTATGTAATATAATGTCATATGCACTTTATATAACACATATATATTGTGTACATATATACATTACTATATATTGTACATAACATATTATACATATATAAATTATATACTGATTCCATTTGTGTTTTATGTACATGTCTATATGTGTGATATTATACAAAATTTATGTAAATAATAATTTATTATATCATAATACATTGTCTATAATATAATTACATATAACATAGTTATATATAACTATTATGTGATTGCATATACATTATGGAGGTTGGCAAGTCCCAACATATGCGGGATGAGTTAGCAAGCTGGAGATCCAGGAGATCAATGGTTTAGTCCCGGTTTAAAGGCCAGCAAAATTGAGACCTAATAACAGCTGGTTTCAGTTTGAGTTCAAACACAGGAAAAAAGTCAGTCTCTCAGCTCACAGGCAGTCAGATGGAATAAATTATCTGTTACCTGGAAAAAGGTCAACCTTTTTGTTCTCCTTAGGCATTCGATTGATTGAATGCTGCCCACCCATGTTAGGGAGGGCAATCTGCTTTACTCAGTCTACCAATTTATTTATTTATTATTATTATGTTTATTTTATTTTATTATTCATATGTGCATACAAGGCTTGGGTCATTTCTCCCTCCTGCCCCCAACCCCTCCCTTACCACCCACTTCACCCCCTCCCTCTCCGCCCCACCCCCTCAATACCCAGCAGAAACTATTTTGCCCTTATTTCTAATTTTGTTGTAGAGAAAGTATAAGCAATAATAGGAAGGAACAAGGGTTTTTGCTGGTTGAGATAAGGATAGCTATACAGGGAGTTGTCAGTCTACCAATTTAAATGTTACTTTCATCCAAAAGTACTCTCAAAGAAATACTCAGAATAGTGTTTGACCAAATTTCTGGACACCCTGTGGTTCAGTCAAGTTGACATACAGTCAACCATCATTATGCTTATGTTGCAAGTTCTGTGACTAATCCTGCTTTTTACATGAGGAAAAAGAAGGTGCTATAACTTCTTGTGGTGCACAACTGGTAAATGACAGATAATCTTCTCTAAAGCAGGTCTGACTGACCAAATCACTTTGTTTTAAAAGGACCTCAGGATTTGAAATGCAGAAAGTGTTGCTCATCTTCAGAAGGACAATGGTAAACAGTGTTGAGCGAAGAAAGCTGGGTAAGAGAAGTTTCAAGCGGGGACAATAGAGATGAGGAAAAGGCTTATGGGAAGGGTGGAAGACAGGAAAGTGGTGGTGATTGTGATCAAACTACATTATATGCATGTATGAAAATGTCTCAATGAAACCTATTATTTGTACTAATAAAAAATATTTTTAAAAGATGGAAGCTTTAAAAGATGGAGACCAGGGTTTGGAATTTAGAGAGATGGAGATCAGGGTTTGGCTTTTGGGGGAGAACTACATTTAAAAAAGAATATAAACTATGTACTTGTGTGCACGACACAGAGACTCATTAGAGATAATGTTATTAGTGGTATTATTAGGGAAGTGTTACTTTGTTACTATAAACTTTTGTCTTACTATACTTGATAGTGAGGATGCCAAAGTAAACTTTAAATGAAAATACATTTGACCAATATTAATATCGTCTTTTCCTTGGTTTTGGGGTATAGAGATAAAAGATTGGAAGTCACTAGACAATTAATTTCTCCAATATATCCTCTTGCAAAGATAATATTACTTTTGGCAGAGATATACTTTATTCCTACTGATGTCATTAGAAAATGACAAGGTCAACCAAAATGAGAAATTGACAGTGCCTCTGTCTTTCCAGCTTTTAATAAGTATTGTCAAAAGAAATAATAATCAGATTTGAACTTGTTTGTCCTTGAAGTGCCTTTTTAAGAAGCCTTATAGCAAATCGAAAGTAAGATCAAAAGCAGTTGGGGAAAAGTAGAAATTGGTTAAGTATATTTTCTTACTCTATACCATGTGATAGAAATAAAATATTTATGCACTTTCAATGAATAAGGCACTGTGGTATTTGTTTCCTTTTATCCTAGGGTATTGGAAAAGGAATTAAGAAGCCATATGTCCCAGTGTATAAATAAAATATAGCCTTCTAGGCAATAAATATTCTTTAAGGACTTTATCCTACAGATTCCTAGTCTCATTTCTAAGGCAAGACTACAGAAAAATTGTGAAATTAGTTACATATATATATATTTACAACAATTTGTATTGATTATAATTTATACATGTATGAGTTATAGTGTAATAATTTGATATGTGCACAGTGCACAATGATTAGTCAAGGTAGTTAACAGTTCTCCCTTTTTAAATATTTTTGAGTCATGAAGATCGAGGCGAGACTGAGGAATTCCACCCTGCATACAGGGATTAAAAATCATGACAGCTAACTCTAACACATGATCCTGCATTGGATCCTTTTGCCATAAAAACGCTACTGGGACACTTGGCGAAATTTGAATGGGAGTCTGTGGATTAGATAGTAGTAATCTCTCAAAACTCTTTTGATTATTAATAATAATTGAACATATTTATGGGGAACAGTGTGATACTTGAGTACACATGTACAATGTGTACTGATCACATCAAAGTCATTAGCATTTCCATCTCCTTATCAGTACTATGTGTTTGGAACCTTCAAGCTCCTCCCTTATAGTTCTTCATAAAGTACGTTATGAAGAACATACTTATAGTTTACTATTGTAAACTGCAGTCACTCCACTTGCTGTGGAACACGAGAAGTTATTACTTACAGTTTACTGTGTTTTGGCATCCATCACCCAACCGCCATCTATCCTTCCTCTCCCTAAACCTTCCTAGGCTCTAGTAATCTCTATTACACCTGCCAAACAACTTTTTCAATTAGCGAATGTTAACTGTATAAAGTAGTGGTTTTCACTATGACATTTTCATACCTGATTGTATTTATTTCCCCCAATTATCCACACTCTCCTCCTCCTCCCCCTTCCACTGGTCCCCTTCCTATTACTTAATAGATCCCCTTCTAGGGCTGCAGGTTTGGCTCCTCCTTCTTTTTTAGATTCTATGTATGAGGGAAAGCATATGATACTTTGTGTCCAGCTTATTTTGCTCAACATGATTTCCACTTCCGCTCATTTTCCTGAAAAAAACAACATAATTTCAATTAAGCAATTATCAATTCTTTCTAATGGATAAATAATACATCGTTGTGTATGTATATACTTTTTCTTTTCTTCTTTAAATTAAAATGTATTTGTTGTACCTGGGGGATTCATTGTGACAATTCTAAATAGGCTTACATTCTACATCGGTGAGATCACCCCCATCATCTCGATTCCCTTCTGTCCCACTTAAAGCAATTGCAAGAGGTTTCATTGTTTTATTTTGTATATGAAGTTCATTAACCAGATTCCCTCACCTTAATCTCCTTCATTTACCCTCCCCCTTCCCATACATACCCCACACACATACAAACACATCCTGTACCTATTTTTCAGTCCCATCTTTTGTTATTTGTTAAGTCGATGTTCAAAGGGATTTCTCAATGTAACCCTGCTGTGAATATACTTTACTTTGGTCAGTTCGACCCTTTCCATTACTCTTCCTTACCCCTTTACTTTCTACCCCTCATTTTTCAACAGCTTTCAGTACATGTCCTTATATCCTCTACCTTCACATATGTTGTGTATTATAATAATGTTGACATTCTACCATTCCCTTTTCCTTTCCCTCCTTCCCCAAGTTCCATAGAGTAGTTCCACTACTACAAACATGTTCTACATATACATTTGTTTATGATCATGTTTGTTTTTGTGTATATGTTTATCTTTTGATCTATCTTCCACATATGAGAGAAAACATATGGCCTTCATCTTTCTAAACCTGTCTTATTTCACTTAATGAGGTTCTCCAATTGCATCTGTTTGCTTTCAAACCACATAGTGTCATTCTTCCTTATGACTGAGTAAAACTCTATTATATGTATTTACCACATTGTCTTGATCCAATCATCAGTTGTAGGGAATCTGGGTTGTTTCCATAGCTTTGCTATTGGGAAATGTGTTGCAATAAACATCGGTGTACAAGTGTCACTAATGTAGCCTTACTTATGTGCCTTTGGGTAAATGCCCAGAAGTGGTATCTCTGGATCATATGGCAGTTCTAATTTAGCTTTTTGAGGAATATCCATACTGCTTTCCATAATGGTTGTACTGATTTGCATTCCTATCAACAGCGCATAAGGATTTCTGTCTCACTGCATCCTTGCTAGCATTTGTTGTTATTTTTGCTCTTGAAGATGGGCATTCTAACTGGGGTAAGATGAAAACATAGTATAGTTTTGATTTGCATTTCTTTTATAGCCAGGGAAGTTGAACACTTCTTCATGTATTTATTGGTCATTTGTACCTCTTCCTTTGAAGTTTTCCTATGCGATTCATGTGCCCATTTCTTCACTGAGGTGTTGATCCTTTGGGGGCTGAGTTTTTTGAGTTCTTTGTAGATTCTGGATATTAGTCCTTTATCAGATGAATAGCTGGCAAAGATTATCTCCCATTCTGTGGGCAGTCTAAGTCCAGTGACTATTTCTTTTGCTGTGCAGAAGCTTTTTAGTTTGATGCAGTACCACTTATTCATTTTTTCTCTTAAATGCTGAGCTGTTAAAGTTCTATTTAGAAGGCCATTTCCTATGTCTATATGTTCCAGCATATTTCCTACTACTTCCTGTAGTTCTTTCAAAATTTTAGACCTCTATTCATCTATTGATGGATACCTAGGCTGATTCTGTGATTTGGTATTGTGAATAGAGCTGCTAAAACATGTGGTGCAGACATCTCTATCATATGTAGATTCATATTCCTTTGGATATGTATAACTGGGAGTGTTATGTATAGCAGGATCATGTGGTAGTTCTACTTTTAGTTTTTTGAGGCACCTCCATACTGATCTCCATAGCAGCTATGCAAATTTACATTCCCACCAATAGTATATAAAGGTTTCTTTTCCTCCACATCCTCACTAATGTTTCTTGTTTGTTTTTTTGATGATAACCATTCTGACTGGGGTAACATAGAATCTCAATGTAGTTTTGATTTGCATTTTTTCTGATGGCTAAAGACATTGAACATCTTTTCATGCATTTGTTGGCCATTTGAATTTCTTTATTTGAAAAGTGTCTATTCAGTTCATTTGCCCACTTATTGATTAGATTATTAATTTCTTTGATGTTCAAGTTTTTGGATATTAATCCCCTGTCAGATGAGTAGCTGTCAAAGATTTTCTCTCATTCTGTGAGCTGTATGTTCACTCCATTGTTTCCTTTGATGCCTGGGAAGAGGAGCAACCAAGCCTGTTTTCTGTATCTTGTGATTTCGCCAATTACCAAAGATTTTTAGTGCTTTTAAAATTCTTGTGTCATTTGATTTTGCTTTGGTTTGGGTGAGTATCCCCAAAGACCCATACATTAAAGCCTTTAGTGTTATTGGGCAGTGGTGGAACCTTAAAGAGATGAGGCTATCATTAAAAATTGTTTAGGAAAGGTGATAGGGAAATAAGGAAGAGTAATGGGGGTGAATTTGGTCAAAGTACATTATATGCATGTACAGACATATCACAATCAAACCTCTTTGTTCAATTAATAACACTAATAAAAAGAGAAAAAAACTGTGTCATCTTAATGACAATAAAACTAGTATAAGATTTTTTTAAAAGGTGGGACCTAGTAGAAGGAAGTTAGCTTATTGTGGGGGCTATTCAGACCCACAACCCTTTTCTGTCTCTTTGTGCTTCCCTGCTGCCATGATGCAAGCATATTTCTCTGCCTCATGCTCCCTGCCATGAAGTACTCCCTCACCACAGGCTCAAAGACAATAGCATCAATAAGCCATATACTGAAACATCAAAATCTGTGAGCCAAAATAAACCTTTCCTCTTAGTTGATTTATCTCAGGTATTTCTTATAGCAATGGAAAACTAATTAACACAGGTTTCCTATCCTCCATCTACCTCAGGGATCAAAATCTTCATGTTCTCTCATCTCTACATTTTGTGTTCTCAGCAAAGGTTGTGATAAACTCAGGCATTGTGATACAGTGACTTACAAGAATTATTGTTGTCCTTATAACCAGTCCCCTCTATAATTGAATGAGCTGTATAGTTTGAAGAGCTTTAATTTTAGGCATCAAAATGGGATTGAGCAGGAATTTGCTGCAATCAGGAAACTGCCCTGGATTGGCTGAAATCACAACCTATACAAAGCAGACCTGCTCTCTCCCCTTCCCAGGTATCAAGCCCAGGCTTACCATTTCTCATTTTCTGTCTCATATAGGCCCTCAATCACAATACAAATCACCATTACCTTATACATACCAGGGTTTTCTTCACCCCGTCTCTGTAGAGTGCACCAATGCTATTGTCTCCACTCAGAATGCCTTCCAGTCCCCTCTTGGCCAACCCATGCCTCTCACTTCATCTGAGCCCAGCTTAATCAGTATTCTCTTCCTTCCAAGGCATGTGGAGTTTTTTATTTAATATTTCATTTAATATTTTATATTTTTCATTTAATATTACAAAGTAAATATATCACTTGTACTTTCTGTATGGTGGTATCCAGGGTAAACCCAGTCCAAGAAGGAAGATAAGGACAAGAACACTTTGATCTAAAGCCAGCTCATGACAGGGGCTGAGAGGTGATGGTGGTGAGGGCTGAGGGTTATCCATGATTTATGGATGAGAGGAAGAAAGAGAAAACCCACTTGCCATAAACTCCCCTTTTGGATCCATAGGAAATACTGGATTTGACAATGATGGAAGAAGAAAAAAAGCTTGGTGGTCAAGAATATAGACTGAGGGGAAGGGTGTGAGTCACCCCCCTGTCTCAGAAGACTGGGGCTAGGGAAGAAATTCTCCCTGTCACCTGTGCCACCTGGATCATTAGATGCCTGGGGATCTACTTTAAGAAGCTCAAATGTAACTGCTGTTTGACTTGTCTCAAGTCTGTAGCATCCTAGAGGTACTGGGGTTTGAACTCATGGCCTTACACTTGCTAGACAAGTGACCATGACTCTACCCTCCTTGCTTTAGGTATTTTTCAGATGTGGTCATGCATTTTTACCCAGTCTGGTCTGGGACTGCAATCTTTCTACTTATGCCTTCTATGTAGCTGGGATTACAGAGATGTGTACCACCATGCCTGGCTTGTTCTTTGAGATCAACATTTTGCCAACTTTTGGCCCAGGTTGGCCTCAAACCACAATCATCCTGTATCCATTTCCCAAGTAGCTGGGATTGCAGGTGAGCATCACTGCTTCCAGTGTGCAGCCTTTCTTCAAGGTCTTTGAATTGCTATTTAAGGCATCCAGCTTTTTTTCCTTATGGTTCATCTTGTCATTTGCTTCAGAACTGTCCTCTTCTTGCCCGAATTTCTGATCTGCCTTGACAGGTAATCTCCTGAGAAGCTCCATTTCTTCTGACAGAACTCCATTATGTCATTTACCTTCTCCTAAAGATTTTGAACTGCACTTTCATTTGAAGCTTGGTCAATCTGAAGACTTAGGATGACCAATCAGGTCAGCTTTTGTGTCTGGTTCTTCAGAGATGTTGGTACAGAATTGATTTTTCTCTCAATTCTGGCTGTTGAGACACACACTGGACTTTGCACCATCAGTCAGTTTTCTCCTGGCCTTTCTTGCCTGGTCACCAGAACAGTCTCCCTCCCCAGTTCTGAATGACACACATGTTCTTTTCTCCAAGAGCAGTGTCCAGATCTTCAATTTTTCAGTTTCTCTAACTTAGCCAGTTAGTGTATCATTGTTACAAACATATACTTTCACCTAATAGAATAATGCCAGCATACATCAGAAGGTGTGTTTCCTGCCAAGCACACTAGTTTAGACCCATGGGTACCATTAGCTCTTCTCTGTCATGTAGCACCTCACACTCAGCTACAAAGCGGCTGTTAAGCCATTTGCATCCCAGCGTCGTTCCCTCTTTGCATGGACAGGTGCTTTGAAGATCCTCTAGTAATAGCAAGCTAAGTCCTTACCAACAGGCATATTTGATCTGTATTTGCCTACCAAACCAACTATATGCACGGTGCTTAAATTCCTATACTGGTGGATTTTAGAGAACAGAGATTAAGAATCAGCTTGCTTAGGTTTGAGTTCACTGCTTATTAACAGTTGATCAAGGGGAAGAGGCTTAAATATATGCCTTGGTTTCCTTATCTATGCAATTGAATAACAATATTACTGTTACCTCATAAGATTTTTTTCTGTTATTATTCATATGTGCATACAAGGCTTGGGTCATTTCTCCCCCCTGCCCCCACCCCCTCCCTTACCACCCACTCCGCCCCCTCTCTCTCCCCCCCACCCCCTCAATACCCAGCAGAAACTATTTTGCCCTTATTTCTAATTTTGTTGTAGACAAAGTATCAGCAATAATAGGAAGGAACAAGGGTTTTTGCTGGTTGAGATAAGGATAGCTATACAGGGCATTGACTCATTGATTTCCTGTGTGTGTGTGTTACCTTCTAGGTTAATTCTTCTTGATCTAACCTTTTCTTTAGTTCCTGGTCCCCTTTTCCTATTGGCCTCAGTTGCTTTTAAGGTATCTGCTTTAGTTTCTCTGCATTAAGGGCAACAAATGCTAGCTAGTTTTTTAGGTGTCTTACCTATCCTCACCCCTCCCTTGTGTGCTCTCGCTTTTATCATGTGCTCATAGTCTAATCCCATTGTTATGTTTGCCTTTGATCTAATGTCCACATATGAGGGAGAACATACGATTTTTGGTCTTTTGGGCCAGGCTAACCTCACTCAGAATGATGTTCTCCAATTCCATCCATTTACCAGCAAATGATACCATTTTGTTCTTCTTCATGGCTGCATAAAATTCCATTGTGTATAGATACCACATTTTCTTAATCCATTCGTCTGTGCTGGGGCATCTTGGCTGTTTCCATAACTTGGCTATTGTGAATAGTGCCGCAATAAACATGGGTGTGCAGGTGCCTCTGGAGTAACCTGTGTCACAGTCTTTTGGGTATATCGCCAAGAGTGGTATTGCTGGATCAAATGGTAGATCAATGTCTAGCTTTTTAAGTAGCCTCCAAATTTTTTTCCAGAGTGGTTGTACTAGTTTACATTCCCACCAACAGTGTAAGAGGGTTCCTTTTTCCCCGCATCCTCGCCAACACCTGTTGTTGGTGGTGTTGCTGATGATGGCTATTCTAACAGGGGTGAGGTGGAATCTTAGTGTGGTTTTAATTTGCATTTCCTTTATTGCTAGAGATAGTGAGCATTTTTTCATGTGTTTTCTGGCCATTTGAATTTCTTCTTTTGAGAAAGTTCTGTTTAGTTCACGTGCCCATTTCTTTATTGGTTCATTAGTTTTGGGAGAATTTAGTTTTTTAAGTTCCCTATATATTCTGGTTATCAGTCCTTTGTCTGATGTATAGCTGGCAAATATTTTCTCCCACTCTGTGGGTGTTCTCTTCAGTTTAGAGACCATTTCTTTTGATGAGCAGAAGCTTTTTAGTTTTATGAGGTCCCATTTATCTATGCTATCTCTTAGTTGCTGTGCTGCTGGGATTTCGTTGAGAAAGTTCTTACCTATACCTATTAATTCCAGAGTATTTCCTACTCTTTCCTGTATCAACTTTAGAGTTTGGGGTCTGATATTAAGATCCTTGATCCATTTTGAGTTAATCTTGGTATAGGGTGATATACATGGATTTAGTTTCAGTTTTTTGCAGACTGCTAACCAGTTTTCCCAGCAGTTTTTGTTGAAGAGGCTGCTATTTCTCCATCGTATATTTTTAGCTCCTTTGTCAAAGACAAGTTGGTTATAGTTTTGTGGCTTCATATCTGGGTCCTCTATTCTGTTCCACTGGTCTTCATGTCTGTTTTTGTGCCAGTACCATGCTGTTTTTATTGTTATTGCTTTGTAATATAGTTTGAAGTCAGGTATTGTGATGTCTCCAGCATTGTTCTTTTGACTGAGTATTGCCTTGGCTATTCGTGGCCTCTTGTGTTTCCATATAAATTTCACGGTAGATTTTTCGATCTCTTTAATGAATGTCATTGAATTTTGATGGGAATTTCATTAAACATGTAGATTAGTTTAGGGAGTATCGACATTTTTACTATGTTGATTCTACCAATCCATGAGCATGGGAGATCTCTCCACTTTCTATAGTCTTCCTCAATCTCTTTATTCAGAAGTGTATAGTTTTCCTTGTAGAGGTCTTTCACATCTTTTGTTAGGTTTACACCTAGGTATTTGATTTTTTTTGAGGCTATTGTAAATGGAATTATTTTCATACATTCTTTTTCAGTTTGCTCATTGTTAGTGTATAGAAATGCTAATGATTTTTCTATGTTGATTTTATATCCTGCTACCTTGCTATAGCTGTTGATGATGTCTAGAAGCTTCTGAGTAGAGTTTTTTGGGTCTTTAAGGTATAGGATCATGTCGTCTGCAAATAAGGATATTTTGACAGTTTCTTTACCTATTTGTATTCCTTTTATTCCTTCTTCTTGCCTAATTGCTCTAGCTAGGAATTCCAGTACTATGTTGAATAGGAGTGGAGATAGTGGGCATCCTTGTCTGGTTCCTGATTTTAGAGGGAATGGTTTCAGTTTTTCTCTGTTAAGTATACTGCTGGCTGTAGGTTTGTCATATATAGCTTTTATAATGTTGAGGTACTTTCCTTCTATTCCTCGTTTTCTTAGAGCTTTTATCATGAAATGGTGTTGGATCTTATCAAAGGCTTTTTCTGCATCTATTGAGATGATCAAGTTGTTTTTGTCTTTGCTTCTGTTAATGTGGTTTATTACATTTATTAATTTTCGTATGTTGAACCACCCCTGCATCCCTGGGATGAAGCCTACTTGGTCGTGGTGAATAATCTTTTTGATGTGTTGCTGAATTCGGTTTGCCATTATTTTGTTGAGGATTTTTGCGTCAGTGTTCATTAAGGAGATTGGCCTATAGTTCTCCTTTTTGGAGGTGTCTTTGCCTGGTTTTGGGATAAGTGTAATACTGGCCTCATAAAATGTGTTTGGCAGTTTTCCTTTCCTTTCTATTTCATGGAACAGTTTAAGGAGGGTTGGTATCAGTTCTTCTTTAAAGGTCTGATAGAATTCAGCAGAGAATCCATCAGGTCCTGGACTTTTCTTTTTTGGGAGACTCTTGATTGCTGCTTCAATTTCATTTTGTGTTATAGACCTATTTAGGTGATTAATTTCCTCTTGGTTCAGTTTTGGGTGGTCATATGTATCTAGAAATCTGTCCATTTCTTTAAGATTTTCAAATTTATTTGAATATAGGTTCTCAAAGTAGTCTCTGATGATTTCCTGGACTTCCATGGTGTTTGTTGTTATCTCCCCTTTTGCATTCCTGATTCTACTAATTTGGGTTTTTTCTCTCCTCATTTTAGTCAGGTTTGCCAGGGGTCTATCGATCTTGTTTATTTTTTCAAAGAACCAACTTTTTGTTTCATTAATTCTTTGTATGGTTTTTTTGGTTTTTATTTCGTTGATTTCAACTCTTATTTTTATTATTTCTCTTCTTCTATTTGTTTTGGGATTTGTTTGTTCTTGTTTTTCTAGGAGTTTGAGATGTATCATTAGGTCATTGATTTGGGATCTTTCAATCTTTTTAATATATGCACTCATGGCTATAAACTTTCCTGTCAGGACTGCCTTAGCTGTGTCCCATAGGTTCCGGTAGGTTGCATTTTCATTTTCATTGACTTCCAGGAACTTTTTAATTTCCTCTTTTATTTCACCAATGATCAATTCTTCATTAAGTAATGAGTTATTTAGTTTCCAGCTGTTTGCATATTTTTTGTCTTTACTTTTGTTGTTGAGTTCTACTTTTACTGCATTGTGATCAGATAGTATGCACGGTATAATTTCTATTTTCTTATATTTGTTGAGACTTGCTTTGTGCCCTGATATGATCTGTTTTGGAGAAGGTTCCATGGGCTTCTGAGAAGAATGTATATTGTGTAGAAGTTGGATGAAATGTTCTGTAGACATAAACTAGGTCCATTTGATCTATTGCATATTTCAGATCTTGGATTTCTTTATTGATTTTTTGTTTGGATGACCTATCTATTGATGATAATGGGGTGTTAAATTCTCCCACAACCACTGTGTTGGCGTTTATATATGCTTTTATGTCTTTCTGGGTATGTTTGATGAAATTGGGTGCGTTGACATTGGGTGCATACAGGTTGATAATTATAATTTCCTTTTGGTCTATTTCCCCTTTTGTTAGTATGGAATGTCTTTCTTTATCTCATTTGATCAATGTAGGTTTGAAGTCTACTTTGTCAAAGATAAGTATTGCTACTCCTGCCTGTTTTTGGGGGCCATTGGCTTGGTAAATCTTCTTCCAGCCTTTCATCCTTAGCCTATGCTTATTTCTGTCGGTGAGATGGGTCTCCTGTAAGCAACAAATTGTTGGATCTTCCTTTTTAATCCATTTCATCAAGCGGTGCCTTTTGATGGGTGAATTAAGTCCGTTAACATTAAGCATTAGTACTGATAGGTATGTGGTGATTCCTGTCATTTAGTTGTCTTAGGTGTTTGAAGGTTTGATTGTGTGTGCCTAAGTTGAGGTTACTCTCTACTGTCTTGCTTTTTCTTTTCCTGTGGTTTGGTGCTGCCTGTCTTTTCATGGTTAAGTTGGGTTTCACTTTCTGTGTGCAGAATCCCTTGAAGAATCCTTTGTAGTGGTGGCTTTGTGGTCACATATTGTTTTAGTTTCTGCTTATCATGGAAGACTTTTATTGCTCCATCTATTTTGAATGATAGTTTTGCTGGGTAGAGTATCCTGGGGTTGAAGTTATTTTCATTCAGTGCCTGGAAGATCTCACCCCATGCTCTTCTTGCTTTTAATGTTTCTGTTGAGAAATCTGCTGTGATTTTGATGGGTTTACATTTGTATGTTACTTGTTTTTTTTCTCTTACAGCCTTCAATATTCTTTCCTTAGTTTCTGAACTTGTTGTTTTAATGATGATATGTTGTGGGGTAGTTCTATTTTGATCTGGTCTGTTTGGTGTCCTGGAGGCCTCTTGCATCTGTATGGGTATATCTTTCTCTAGATTTGGGAAATTTTCCGTTATTATTTTGTTAAATATATTACACATTCCCTTCGCTTGCTCCTCTTCTCCTTCTTCGATGCCCATGATTCTCAAGTTTTGATGGAATCAGTGAGTTCTTGCATTTTCTTTTCACAGGTTTTGAGTTGTTTAATTAATAGTTCTTCAGTTTTTCCTTTAATTACCATTTCATCTTCAAGTTCTGAGATTCTGTCTTCTGTTTGTTCTATTCTGCTGGATTGGCCTTCCATTTTGTTTTGCAGTTCTGTTTCATTCTTTTTTCTGAGGTTTTCCATATCCTGGCTGGTTTCCTCTTTAATGTTGTCTATTTTTGTCCTGAGTTCATTTATCTGTTTATTCATCGTGTTCTCTCACTTTGGTGTTTATACAGTGCTTCTATGGTTTCCTTTATTTCTTCTTTTGTTTTTTCAAATTCTCTATTTTTGTTGTCTTGGAATTTCTTGAGTGTCTCCTGTACATTTTGGTTGACCCTATCCAGTATCATCTCTATAAAATTCTCATTGAGTACCTGTAATATGTCTTCTTTTAAATTATTCTTGTGGGCTTCATTGGGTCCTTTGGCATAGTTTATCTTCATTTTGTTGGAGTCTGGATCTGAGTACCTGTTTTCTTCATTCCCCTCTGGTTCCTGTACTAATATTTTACTGTGGGGAAACTGGTTTCCCTGTTTTTACTGTCTTCCTGTCATTGTCTTTGGTGTTGTTACTGTCCCTGTACTGTGTGCAATTATGTATTTTCTAGCTTGTAATTATAACAATGGTAATATTTGAATGGAAGGGTGAGCTGAGATGGAAAGCAAGAAGTTAAAGAAATGGGAAAAACAAATACACAGACTGGAGGGAGAAAACAGAACAAGGTATCAGACAAGATGATTTCAAAGGTATAAACAGGGAGCTTTAGTGTACTAATCAACAGTAAGCTGAACAGACATTAGAGAGACAGAGAGAGGATTGAAAATCAAAACTAAAAAAAAGGTAAGAATAAAAATAAAAAATAAGTAAGTGAAAGAAAAATCTATTTATAAAAATGTATTAAAATAAAATGAAAAAATAGAAAATTTAAAAAAACCAAAAAACCTCCAGGTTCAAATGCAGTGAAGTCTCAGTGTCCAATCCTGGAGATGGTGCCTCAGATGTTGTTCTGTAGTTGTCTCATCAAAGGGGACGCATAAAGTAGAACAAAACTACACACACACGCACAAAAAAAACCCCACCACGTGTCCCAAGTTCAAATGCAATACAGTTTCAGTAAGTTTTTCAGCTTGCAGGTGTAATTCGGTTGTTCTCTCATCAAAGGTAGGGAGACAAAGAAAACAAAAAGAGTCTGGAGACAGTTCTGAGAATGGTATCTGCAACTCTGCCTTGCCTGCCTGCTGCTGTCAGCCTGCTGTTGCTGGAGGCATTATTTATGCACATCTCTGGGGTGAGCTTAGCACTCACCTGGCCCTGCAGGCTTTGTTTGCTCAGATTTCTCCTGTGCAGGAGCCTCTGCTACAAGCTTTCCCCTTCCAAGTACTGGGAAAGGTGACACTGCACCCACAATCTCAGGCCTGCGTGTTTATTTACAGTTCATGTGGGAAGTGGGTCTTCCCCACTCTCCTGTGCAATTCTCTCCCACCTCCGCTTTCACAAGCTTTCCTGCTCCTGATTATTGGGTGGTGCTGCTGCTCCTGCCAGCTGCCATGTTTCTTTACAGTTCACGTGGGAAGTGGGTCTTCCCTCCTCTCTTGTGGAGTTTTCCTCCCTCCGCCACTCTCACCAGCTTTCCCACTCCTGGTTGCTGGGTGTGTGCCCCTGCTCCCGCCAGAGGCTTTCCGGCCCACCTGGCTTGTTTATTTGCAGTCCCAGAAAGGATTCCCTTCTCCCAATCTTCGGCACTCAGTGTGCCCCACCCTCTTTCCTGCGTGTCTTATTTGTTCTTATTGCTTATTACTCAGTTTCTCTTTTTTCCCCTGGTGGAGGTCAGTCTGTCCAGGGAGCTATGCTGCTCTGGCCCAGGCTTGTCTGTGGGAGTACTGCGGTACGGCGAAGTTCACCTGGTCCGTGTCTTCCCAAGCCATCTGGGCACCGGTGACTGGCGGCCTGGGGGCCCTCCTGGTTTCTCCATTTAATGTGAAGTGGAGATTCTCTGTGCTGGTTGGAGGTGTGGAGGGTTCAAAGTTATGCCTCTTCTCAGTGATTATGCCTGCAAAGTGTGTCTCCAGCATCTCTCCAAGATTTCACTGTAGGAGGCTCGCTTTCTGCTTCCTCCCTCTAGCCGCCATCTTGGAATCTCCCACCTCATAAGATTAACATTAAAGTTAATTGAAATAAAAATTTTCACACATCTGAACCTAATATATCAGTTTCCTAGGACTTCTGTAACAAATTACCACAAGCTGGGTCATTTGAAACCACAGAAATTTATTCCCTCACTGTTCTGGAATCTGGAAGTCACAAATCAAGGTGGTAGCAGGGCCACTGCTACAGTTCCCTCTGAAGGTTTAAGGAAGAATAAGTAATTCCTTACCTCTTTTGGCATCTAGTGGTTGCAGTAATTCTTAGCATTTCTATGTTTGTGGACACATTATTCCATTCTCTGCTTCTGTTGGTGCATGATGTTTTCCTTGTGTGTCTCTGTCTTCTTCATGAATTGTCTTACTAAGACACAGTCATTGGGTTTAGGGCCCATTTGATTCATACTAGTGCTTTCTTTGTCCCATCTCATCTTAATCCACTATGATCTTAAATTTAACTAATCACAATTGCAAAGTGACCTGTTTCCAAAATAGGTCACTTTCATATATTCCAAGTGGACATGAACTTTGGGGCAAGGGAACACTATTCAAGTGAGTACAATTAGTAAGTATTCAATAAATATTAATTAAAACACACTTATTCATTACCACACAGAAAACACAAAACATGTTCACCTACATACACTTGAAGGGATCCTGGGAAGAATCTGACTTCAACATGACTTTATTCCTCTCCATCCCCAACTCCAACCTATCCATTTCTGAGCCAAGTATTAGGTCGGAAAGCTTTGCAATGGGAAGTGGCTGTCAGAGAAAGTTGGTAGAGGAACATGCTTGTTCTGGGTCAGTCCTAGGGGAGAATTGATATCATGATGCAGTTTCACTGGACCTCAGGGAGTTGAGAAGTAGTTGAACAGGTATACTGAGCCCCTAGTAAACAGACAAGAAAACATTAGAAGGCACACAAGGTACTCAGGTAGAGACAGGAGAAGTGGGTATGACTCTTGGAATGGACTCTTGCTGAAATATAGCTACAGGACAATAGATAATTTAAATAAAATAAAAGAACACTTAAAGGAGAATATAAAATATATGGTCCAGAACTGAAAACATGGTTTACACATGAAAACATTCACTAGATGAAGGAAGAAATGCACAGTCCCAGTCAAGAACTGTGTATTGTTCTGAAACATCAAATTCATCAAGATACAAAGTAAAGATTCAAAAAGGAGGAACTCATGAAGGGAAAGAGAACAGACTTGGAAATATCCTAACATGAAAATAACTCTAAGTAAGAAAAAAAGCAACAGATGGATGAGAGAGATAAAAGACTTGACTAGAGTACACTCTACCTTCCAGTAAGACTAAAGAGAAAAGAATTATCTAGGCATATCCTGGTAAAATTCCTGAATTCTAAAATAAAAAAGAAAATCTCACAATATCCCAAGCAAAAAGAGGTGATTACAAGCAACAACAACCAGACTAACTTTGAATTTTAGCAGTATTTCAGGTAACAGATGACAGATGACTTAGAGAAAAGGACTAAAGTCTAAGGATCCAATACAGAGCCAATATAAAATTCATGGTGTAGAAGAAAAGAAAGGTCCTCCACCTAAACAAAAATTTTCTCAAAAAGTTTTTGAGAAAGGACCCAAAAAGTTTGCAACAAAAACTTCAATAAAATAGAAGAAAAAGAGAAAATTCTAGAAATGAGGAAAGAGTTTTGACTGGAGATACAAAAGAAACTGCAGATGTAGTAAAGAGAATACTAAATCCAACTTTTTGACAAGTTATTTAAAGATCTTGGGGAAAGAGATATTTTACTAGTAAAATACAAATGATCAAACTTGGCATAAGAAGAAGCAGAAAGTCCCATAGGCCAATTTCTTTATTAGACATTGGAAACATGACTAAGTATCAATTATCTAAAAAGACAGAAGAATCTCAAAAGTTTCTCTGCTGAATTTTGACTTTCTCTTTTTGTTTTTTGGCAGTACTGGGGTTTGAACTCAGAGCCTCATACTGACTAAGCAAGCACTATACTACTTGAGTAACAACAACTCAGTCCTTTTCATTTAGTGTATTTTTTTAGGTAAAGTTTGGCTTTTTTTTTTTTTTGCCTGGGGCAAAAAAAGACCACTTCCTCTTATCTCTGCCTCCATATAGTTGGATTGCAGGTGTGAATGACTTTTAAAGAAGAGATAATCACAGTGTTTTTCAAGCAGTTTACACATAGAAAAAGACAGAAAGTACCCAAATTCATTTTATACACACAATACATTTTGTGAGCCCACCATAACTTAAATGCACAAATCTAATTTGACATCAATTTAATTAGATTAATTTAACTAATCTAATTAAAGCCAGTTTTAATTATGAATATCAAGATTGCTGATAGGGTCAGGAAGAAAATGATAAGGAACTTTTGAGAGTATCAGATCCAGAAAACAGTAGTACCTTCTCTTTTGCTCTTCGTCAATCAGAGCTAGATTTGATGGTTCTATGACAGGATAAACAAATAATTTGTTTAAACATGATAGAAATTTAATTTTCTCTTTCATAAAAGAAGCCAAATAACGATACCTGAGGTTGGCATGCTGATTTCTCAAAGACATCCTGATATTCTGTTCCTTTTTTTTTTTAAGTTTAACTTAAGAATTTTATTTTTTTAAATTTATTTATTCACATGTGCATACATTGCTTGGGCCATTTCTCCCCTGCACCCTCTGCCCCTTCCCAGCCCCCAAATCCTCCTCGCTTCCAGGCAGAACCTGTTCTGCCCTTTTTCTCTAATTTTCTTGAAGAGAAGACATAAGCAATCATAAGAAAGACAAAGCATTTTTGCTAAGGATAGCTATACAGAGAGGTTCCTAGCATTGCTTCCATGCACAAATATGTTACAACCCAAGTTGATTCATCTCTAACTGATCTTTACACTGGTTCCTGATCCCCTTCTCCTGTTCACCTCTGTTGCTTTAAGGTTTCTGGATTAGCTCCTCTGCAGTGGGGACATCAAACACTTTCAAATTTTGGGTTTCATACCTATCCCCATTCCTCTTGTATGTGCTGTCCCCTTGTCATGTGACCCAAGTCCAACAACGTTGCTGCATTTGCCCCAGATCTAAAGTCCACATATGAGGGAGAACATACAATTTTTGGTCTTCTGAGCCTGGCTAACCTCGCTCAGAATGATGTTCTCCAGTTCCATCCGTTTACTTGAAAATAATAAGATTTAATTCTTCTTCATGGCTGAGTAAAATTCCACTGTGTATAAATACAACATTTTCTTAATCCATTCGTCAGCAGTGGGGCATCTTGGCTGTTTCCATGATTTGGCTATTGTGAATAGCGCTGCAATAAACATGGGTGTGCAGGTGCCTCTGGAGTAACCTGTGTCACATTTCTTTGGGTATATCCCCAAGAGTGGTATTACTGGATCATATGACAGATCTATGTTTAGATTTTTCAGAAGTCTCCAAATTTTTTTCCAGAGTGGTTGCCCTAGTTTGCATTCCCACCAGCAGTGTACAGGGTTCCTTTTTCCCCACATCCTCACCAACACTTTTGTTAGTGGTGTTTTTGATGATGGCTATTCTAACAGGGGTGAGGTAGAATCTTAGTGTCGTTTTGATTTGCATTTCCTTTATGGCTAGAGATGGAGAGCATTTTTTCATGTGTTCTTTGGTCATTTGAATTTCTTCTTTTGAGAAAGTTCTGTTTAGTTCAGTTGCCCATTCTTTATTGGTTCATTAATTTGGGGAGAGTTTAGTTTTTTGAGTTTCCTGTACATTCTGTTTATCAGTCCTCTGTCTGATGTATAGCTAGCAAATATTTTCTCCCACTCTGTGGGTGACCTCTTCAGTTTACAGACCATTTCTCTTGTTGTGCAGGAGCTTTTTAGTTTTATGAAGTCCCACTTGGCTATACTTTCTCTTAGTTGCTGAGCTGCTGGCATTCTATTGAGGAAGATACCAGTAGCTTCCAGAGTGTTTCCTGTTCTTTCCTGAACCAACTTTAGAGTTTCAGGTCTGATATTTAGGTCCTTGATCCATTTTGAGTTGATACTAGTACAGGGTGATAAACATGGATCTAGTTTCAGTTTTTTGCAGATGGATAACCACTTTTCCCAGCAACATTTGTTGAAGAGGCTGTCTTTTCTCCATTGTATCTTTTTAGTGCCTTTGTCAAAAATAAGGTGGGCATAGTTGTGTGGATTCATATCTGGATCCTCTATTCTGTTCCACTGGTCTTCATGTCTGTTTTTGTGCCAGATCCATGCTGTTTTTATTGCTATTGCTTTGTAATATAGTTTGAAGTCAAGTATTGTGATACCTCCAGCATTGCTCTTTTTGCTGAGTATTGCCTTGGCTATTTGTGGTCTCTTGTGTTTCCAAATGAACTTTAAGGTAGATTTTTCAATCCCTGTGATGAATGTCATTGGGATTTTGATGGGAATTGCATTAAACATATAGATTCTTTTGGTAGTATTGCCATTTTTACTATGCTGATTCTACCAATCCATGAGCACAGGAGATCTGTCCACCTTCTGTAGTCTTCCTCAATCTCTTTCTTCAGGGATTTGTAGTTCTCCTTGTAGAGGTCATTTACACCCTTTGTTAAGTTTACTCATAAGTATTTGGGGTTTTTTGAGGCTATTGTAAATGGAATTGTTTCCATATATTCTTTCTCAGATTGTTCGTTGTTGGTGTATAGAAAAGCTAATGATTTTTGTAAGTTGATTTTGTATCCTGCCACCTTGCTGTAGCTGTTAATGGTGTCTAGGAGTTTTTGGGTAGAGTGTTTGGGTCTTTGAGGTATAGGATCATATCATCTGTAAATAGGGATATTTTGATCATTTCTTTACCTATTCATATTCTTTTTATTTCTTCTTCTTGCTTAATTGCTCTGGCTAGGAATTCCAGGACTATGTTGAATAGGAGTGGGGATAGTAGGCACCCTTATCTCCTTCGTGATTTTAGGGGAAATGGTTTCAGTCTTCTCCATTAAGTAGGATGTTGGCTGTAGGTTTGTCATATATAACTTTTAAAATGTTGAGATACTTTCCTTCTATTCCTAATTTTCTTACAGCTTTTATCATGAAGTGGTGTTGGATCTTGTTGAAGGCTTTTTCTGCATCTATTGAGATGATCAAGTGGTTTTTATCTTTGCTTCTGCTAATGTGCTGTATTACATTTATGGATTTTTGTATGTTGAACCGCCCCTGCATTCCTGGGATGAAGCCAACTTTGTCATGGTAAATGATCTTTCTGATGTGTTGTTGGATTCGGTTTGCCATTATTTTATTGAGGATTTTTGCTTAAATGTTCATTAAGGAGATTGGCCTATAGTTCTCCTTTTTAGAGGTGTCTTTGTCTGGTTTTGGGATGAGTGTGATACTGGCTTCAAAGAAGAGGCAGTTTTCCTTCCCTTTCTATTTTGTGGAACAGTTTAAGGAGGGTTGGTATCAGTTCTTCTTTAAAAAGTCTGATAGAATTCAGCAGAGAATCCATCAAGTCCTGGATGTTTCTTTTTTGGGAGACTCTTTATTGCTGCTTCAATTTCATTTTGTGTTATAGATCTATTCGGGTGATTAATGTCCTCTTGGTTCAATTTTGGGTGGTCATAAGTATCTAGAAATCTGTCCATTTCCTCAAGATTTTCAAATTTATTGGAATGTAGGTTCTCAAAATAGTCTCTGATGATTCCTTGGATATCCGTGGTGTTTGTTGTTATCTCCCCTTTTGTATTTCTGATTTTACTGATTTGGATTTTTTTCTCTCCTCATTTTAGTCAGGTTTGCCAGGGGTCTGTCAATCTTGTTTACTTTTTCAAATAATCAACTTTTTGTTTCATTGATTCTTTGTATGGTTTTTTTATTTCTATTTCATTGATTTCAGTCCTTATTTTTATTATTTCTCTCCTGTTTGTTTTAGGATTTGCTTGTTCTTGTTTTTCTAAGAATTTTAGGTATAGCATTAGATCATTGATTTGCAATCTTTCAGTCTTTTTAATATATGCACTCGTGGCTATAAACTTTCCTCTCAGGACTGCCTTTGCAGTGTCCCATAGGTTTTGGTAGGTCATGTTTTCATTCTCATTAACTTCCAGGAACCTTTTAATTTCCTCTTTTATTTCATCAATGACCCATTGATCATTGAGCAATGTATATTGTTGAGCTTCCAATTGCATGTTTTTTACTATTGTTTTTGTTATTAACTTCTAGTTTTAATGCATTGTGCTGATATTCTGTTTCTGACATTCTATTTTCAACTTGCTCCACTTAGTTAGCCAAGCTTTCAATTGAAGTTTTTATTTAGGATATTGAGCTGTTCATTTCAATTTGGTTGTTTTTCAGGATTTTAATCTCTTTATTGATTTCCTCTTTCATATTGGGCATTGTCTTAATTTTATTCATCTGTTTGAATTCTCTTTGAGCTCTTTTAGTTGTTTACTGATATCCTCTTAGAGTTCAGTCACTAGCTTATGTCTCTCCTCTTTGAGCTCATTGATCATTTTTTACTATTATTTTTTAGAATTCAATATTTGATATTTCTTTTTCTTTGCTGTTGTTTGGATCCTTAGTGGTGGAATTGGCTTTTGAGGCATTGCTGTTGCTTTGCTGCTTCATGTTTCTGCATTGAGATTTAGGCATCTGGGGTCTTTTTTTTGTTGTTGAATGTTCCAGTTCCCTGTGTTCCTTTAGTTGGGGTTTTAAGAAAGACTATACAGAATTAGGTGGTAGTTGAGTTCTGGTGTATTTTCTTATCTCTAGATGTGTGTGTGTGTGAGGGAGTAGTGGCTCAGTAGTAAACCCTTCAGCTTCTTCTTCTCAAGATGCTGGATTCTACCACTTGTTCCACATAGGAATGAAGGCTTAGCTTCTAAGCCTTCTAAGCCTCTCACAGTTGTTAAGCTGCAGACTTGCAATTATAGTAATTGACTAATGAGTGTCAATTACTACTATTATTCCAGTATTTTTAGTTGTCTTTTGAAGCAAAGATGAATCTTTGTGGCCATAAAGGACTGAAGGTAGTAAGGGTTGTGATGGGAGGGAGACAGGGGTTAGTTCTAGTAGATATTATGGTGTGAAAGATTTATGCAGCAGAAAGGGGTGGTGGCTGAGCTAATAGAAGGGATTAATTGAGAAGCATACTGGGACAGATAGGAAGGATCAAGTAGATATTAAGACAGGGGGGGAGAACAATGGAGAAAATTGAGTAGACAGGTAAACAGACATAAACACCACAGAAGTTAAAAAAAAATAAATTAAATCCAGGAATCTATTTTCCTTTAAAAGTATTGGTAGTGAAGGAGGATTGTGGATGGTTAGACAAGGAGAAGGGAAATTGGGGAACAAGAAAGCAAAACAGGTCTTGGGGTATACAGAAAAAGAAGCTACAAATGAGTAAAAAGTTTATATCACAAATTTATCAGCAAAAACCACAAAAATAATGTAAAAATCGTGAATGTCCTATTGCTCCTCTGACCTGTTGATCTTCACCCCCACCCTGTGCCTGAGTCATTTAGTCTACTAGATGGCAGGCTAAATTGGATACCTGCCTCAGGAATGGTGACTGATATGGGCAGGGAGTGTTTGAAGATCTAAGTAGGATCTCTGTAGTTTACATTGTCTATTTTGCCAGTCTCATCCCTTCCACATGTGCAACTTTATCCTCTCTCAAGTACCCCAGAACTTACAGACTGTAGTTACACACAGAGTCAGAGTTTTGCTCAGATGTTCTCACTGGTAGAGGCCTGGGAGGGAAGGGGAGGGTTGGAGGTGTTGCCATCTCTGCCACTGCTGCTACTATGCACTCACTAACTTCTTAGGCCACACTGTTCCATGTTCCCTGGAACATCTGTGGGCTGCCACTGGTTCCCAGTAAGTTTTCCCTGGCAGGTACCAGTTCTCTGGCCTTCACTGCCACTGCAGATGGGCACAGGCTCCAGGGAGTGTGTTGGGTGGGTTCCAGGGAGTGTTGGTCATGGGCTCCAGGATGGGTCTTTGTTCAAAGGCACTGGTGCAGTGAGGCTCCACTGCTGTTCTCCTGATCCAAGCAGCTTTCCTTAGCAATTCACATGCTGGGTACATTTCTTGTTTGGACACCAATCTTCTCCACACAGTTCTTGGGGTAAAGATGTCAGTTTCCCCCTCACATCTGTTTTGTGTCAGTAGCATGCTGTTTTTATTATTATGGCTCTGTAGTATAATTTGAAGTCAGGTATTGTGATACTTCCGGCATTGCTTTTTTTTGCTCAGGATTTCTTTGACTAGCAAGGGTCTTCTGTTTCTACATGAATTTTAGGATTGATTTTTCTGTTTTCTGTTTTTCTCTTGCCTTATTACTCTAGCTAAGAATTAAAGCCCTGTATTGATTAAGAGTGGGGAAAGTAGACATCCTTATCTTGCTCCTGATTTGAGAGAAAATGGTTTCAGTTTTAGTATGATGTTGACTTTATGTTTGACATATATAACATTTATTATGTTGAGATACATTTCCTCTATTCCTACCCTCTTCTGGAATTTTATCATGAAGGGATGCTGAATTTTGCCAAAGGCTTTTTTTTTTTTGCCATCTATTAAGATTATCATGTGATTTTTTTTGTTTTTGATTCTATTTATGTGCTGTGTTACATTTATTGATTTGTGTATGTTGAACAATTCTTGCAGCCCTAGAATAGAACCAAGATTATTGTGGTGTTATGATTTTTCTAAAGTGTTGTTGAATTAGGTTTGTAAGCATTTTTGTTGAGAACATATGCATCTATATTCATCATGGAAATTGGCCTATAATTTCCTATTTTTGTTGTGTACTTATCCAGTTTTGACATCAGTGTAATACTGTTCCTTCCCTTTCTTTTTTGTGGAATAGTTTGAGGAGCATTGGTATTAGTTATTCTGAAAAGTCTGGTAGATTTATCAGTGAATCCTTAAGGTCCTGGGCTTTTCTTATTGGGAGACTATTACTACTTCAATTTCATTACTCATTATAGATTTGTTTGAGTTGTTTATATTCTCCTTGTTCAATTTTAGTATATTATATGAATCTAGAAATTCATCCATTTCTTCTAGATTTTCTAGTTTATTGGAGTATAAGTTTTTGAAATATTCCCTAATGATCCTCTGAATTTCATTTGTTGTGATAACCCCCTTTTCATCTCTAATTTTATCAATTCTTTTTCTTTTGGTTAGTTTGGCTGGAGGTTGTCAATCTTTTTATCTGTTCAAAGAAGTAACTCTGTTCCACTGATTTTTTTTTGTATTGCTCATTTAGTCTCCATATCATTAATTTCTGCCCCCATCTTTATTAATTCTTACATCTACTGATGTAAGAATTCATGTTTTTCTAAGAGCTTGAGGTACATCATTATGTTATTTATTTGAGATTGTTATGATTATTTTAGTGTAGACACTCATAGCTATAAACTTTGTTGTGTTCCAGAGGTTCTGGAGAGTTGTGTTTTCTTTTTATGATTTTTTATGATTTTAGGAATTTTAAGGTTTCCCTCATTATTTCTTCAATGATCCACTGATCATTCGAAAGTGTATCATGTACTCTCCATGTGTTTTCATAATTTCTGCAGTTTTTCTTGTTGTTTTATTCTATTGTGGTCTGATAAAATATAGGAGATTATTTTAATTTTATTGTATTTGCTTTATGTTCTAAAATATGTTTTGATCTGCTGAGAGAATGTGTATTGTGGCTGTTTGGTACAATATTCTGTAGTTGTCTGGTAAGCCCATTTGATTTATAGTATTGTTTAATTCTGAAGTTCCTTTGTGGGGTTTTTTGTTTGTTTGTTTCTATGACATATCTATTTATGAGAGTGGGATATTGAAGTCACATACTATTATTGTGTTGGGGGTCTATCTGAGCTTTTATGAAGAGTAGTTTTTTATGAAATGGGTGTTCTGATGTTTGGTAATATGTTTACAAGTGTTATATCCTCCTGATGGACTGTTCCCTTTATCAATATGAAGTGACCTTCTTTGTCTCTTCTGATTAATTTTGGTTTGAAATCTGACTTGTCAGATATGATTTAGCTACTCTTGCTTTTTTCTGGGCTCCATTTTCTTGGAATACATTTTTCCAACCTTTCACTTTACACCTGTGTTTGTATTTCCCAATGAAGTATGTTTCTTGAAGGCAACAAATGGTTAGGTCTCTTTTTTAATGCAGTCCACTGGTCTTTGTCTTTTGATTAGAGAATTGAGACCATTCACATTTAGAGTAGTTATTGAAAGGCATGTAGTAATTCCTATCACTTTGTTGTTTTTGTATTATTGATGCTTTGCCAATCCTAATTTGATTATCCACTCATCTAGTGAGATTTATTCTTTCCTGTATTTTCTTAGTTGTGTTTATCTTCTACTTCTTGTGTAGAATTCCTTTAAGTATCTTCTGCAAGGCTGCCATAATGATCACAAATCCCTTTTTTATTTATAGTGGAAGGTTTTTATTTCTAAATATTTATGAAGGGTATCTATGAATGGTAATTTAGGTTGAAAGTTATTTTCTTTGAGGGTTTGAAATACATCATTCCATGCTCTCCTTCCTTTTTAAATTGTTGTTGGGTTCTTTTTATTTTGCAGCAGTAGGAATTGAACTCAGGACCCCATACTTGATTGGCAGGCACTCTCTACAACTTGAGTCATACACCTGGCTCTTTTTTGACTTTAGTTATTTTTCAGATAGGGTCTTGCATTTTTGTCTAGGACCTGCCTTAGACAGTGATCCTCCTACTCCCAAATGTGTCAGAGAGTGAGGGTGTAAGAAAAATGATATTTTCTATCAAAGTATTTGTTACCCTCTTAGATTACTTAAAAATTCCTCAGGTCACCATCTTAAGTGACTTGCATGTTTAAAGGGTCCTTGCTTCTTCTGGATTCCTGTACAACTCCATTGCCTGCCAAACTGATGCTCTAACCCTTTCCCCAAGCCTTTTAGCCAATCGGGAAAGACTGTGAACCTTTGACCAGGACAAATCCCAGGTGAGGGGCAGGTACAACTGTGTCAGGGATATAAGGAGGAGCCACTGTCAGCCATTTTGTTCTTGCATGTTTGTTTAGCTGGAGTGAGTACATGCTTGCACCCTCTTGATCAAGAGAAAATTGCCTTGTCAAGATTTCTTTCTCTTGTGTGTCTGTTTTTGGCACTGAAGGGTTATCAATTTCAACAAGGGGAGCAAACAAAACAAGTTCTGGGCTAGAGAAGGGAAACTGAGGGAATCAGGCACTCTGCCTGCCAGTTTCAATGCTTTCAGATTGCTCAGCAGTTAGCCACCCTGTGGGAGGGAGGAGGCTAGAGAAATCACATGATCTGTGGGATCTGGGCTCATAGCCCACCTGGTAACATCCCCCATATAGCTAGTAGGTGGAGGCCAAGCACTTCACCAGTCATGGACTTGGAGCTCCATTTCCATAGTGATCCTCAAGTAATGAGGCTCACTCCTCCCCCATAGAGGGCAGGGTCTCTGACCATCATGCCTGTCACTGCCTCTGCTCTCTGCTGCTTAAATTTGTCAGTGGATTTATGTCAGATCCTCCCCCCTCTCCACAACCCTCTCACAGTCATCTTCCACCTGATCACTGTGGCAGGTTATCCCCAGGCTCCTTGAACCATTATTGCTCCTTGTTTTCAGGTCCCTAGAATAACTTAGTCTCAAATAATAGGCCCCTTCTCAAAAGGGCACCTGGCTGTAGCATACAAGATATGAGGACTGAAAAGATGTCTGTTTTTTTCCAATTCTAGCCTGCCACATCAAATCCCTGCACTGGGTTTAAGGTATGTGGGAAATGTGGGCTTATCCTACAGCTAGGTATCTGTGTGTGTGTGTGTGTGTGTGTGTGTGTGTGTGTGTGTGTGTGTACTTTATTATTAAAAAAAAAAACACTTATCATATTCTTACTTTGAGCCACATCACGCTATGCATTCACTAACACCTTCAGTGTTAGTGAATAATCCCCTGAGGTTTATACCCTTATTCCTTCTGTTTTTTTCAGATGAGGAGACTGATGTTTAGGATTGGGGCATGACTTGCAGATCTGTGTGAGCAGAGCTAGACTCTTTTAAGCCATCATCTCACTGTGTGTGTGTGTGTGTGTCTAATTTCCTGGGCCACACAAGGAGTTCCTTCAGGGAAGAGACTGCCTGACTTGTGTTCCTCATGGTGCCATTATAGTTGTCTGAACACATTTAAAGTCTAAGCATTTATTGAAAATGAATTGACTGAGTTGTGTTGCACTCTGTTTTGTTTTTGTAGGAAGGGAAAACTTGCTCATGTTTCAAGGAGTCAAATAAGGGTTAATGTAGTTGTTGAGGATGCCACAGAGGGAAGAATTTCTGTGGCTTTGAAGTTAATTAATCAATAAGTTTGTTGACTATCTTTTTCCTGCCTAATATATAGACCAACAAAGGAAGACAGAGCCCTTAGGAAAGTTTGACTTTAGAAAGAGATGGACAGTTTCTGTGCTGAGAGCTCAGAGGCAAATAGAAATGCAGAGGTGAGGCAGATATGTAAATATATGCATAACTTAGACAGCAGAGAAGGAGTCTTTGTCATCAGCCAAGGATTTCCCAGCTTGATAAACAACAATCTTGTTTCATTTAGTCCCATGCAGGTTTTTCCATTCATTACCAACAAAAGTTTTACATGTCATATTATGTAAACTTTGAAATTTTATAGTCATCTATCTTCTACAGTTAATGCTTTCTACATAATTGCACATCTTCCATGCACGTTGCATTTCAAAAATCTAAAGACATCAGCAAGACTAGCATAAACTCATATTGATATTTAACAGTAATTTTTTGGAAAATAAATGTTGAAACTGACCAAAGGCTTATTTAGCCACTGGAGAGATTTTCACTTGAAAAGGGCACAAAGATTCTAAAAGAAAGGGGGAAGAGAGGTCTCTTTGTTTTTCAGAGGGAAATTAAATCTTTTTAAAAATGCATTTTCTCATTTAATTTGTATTTGTCCAGCTTTTATGAGCTGAACCAGGAAGTAAGAAAACAAATGACTAAAGTAGGAGTTAAGAATTAGTGGGCTAGCAGTCTTACATATCTCTTAAGCAAACGAGAGGTAAGTAGGGAAAAATGAACAACAGTCAAATTACCAGAAGGGACATCTTTTATGAATGTTATAGTATTTAAGAAGCTTTCATTATGTGCCCACTCTAAGGGTTGTGCCAATTCACATTCACACCATTTTGTGTTGTCCTTTTCCTTCATCCCTGTTAATTTTGGGTGAAAATGATCTATACCTTTTAATAAGTTATGCATCTTTAAAAAAAAAAAAGACAGGTAGCTGAGGAGTGCCCAGCTTATTATTATCAGGGCTTAGAGGAAATAATTAGAGAAATATTTTCTAGACTGATGGAATTCAACTTTATTATTTAGTAAACACAACAAATGAAAAATCCACCTTGTTGCATGATCTCCATTCACAGTTGATGTCTGGGAGCAGGAATTCATCAAAATAAGTCCCTGTCTTATGTGAACAATGTGGTTAATCCTTATTCACTGGTAGGTCATATACTGATAAACCAGCCAATTCCCCAACTTTAAAAATGATTACTGATCTAGAAATTTTAAAAAGAAAGCAATTCAGGAAGCCATCAGTGAGAAATACATGTGTCAGTTTTCAGATAAGCATGACTGTCTGTTAGCTCCTCTGGTCATTCAGTGAAGCTGAGCCCATGAAGCGTTCTTGCAGGGTCTGTAGAGAAGTGAGTTGAAAGTACTGTATGGTTGAATGAGCTGAAGAGTGGGATGTCCATTGTCTACATCTCTTAATATCATCTGCAATGTCCAGTTTTCTACCTGACTACACAGAAAATGGGTTGACTTTAAATTATTGCTTTAGTGTCAGCAAATAAAGTTATCATAGGCTATCTTTTTATTTAATACTGGATAGAATTTTGATTTTTAAAAAAATCTTCACGAAGTGCATTTCTTAGCTTTTTTTTTTCAGTGAATGCTAAAAGCTTAGAACTGAACAGCTCCCTCTACTTAGCCTTTAAAAATTTTTCCAATTTCCTGCTGCATTTCATGAGAGTCCTAATATTCTAATCTAGTCACTGTACAATGATTTTCATTTATAGTATAAAACTGTACCTGCAGTACCAAATTAAACTCTTCTAAAATGAAATCTGTGATTAAAAGATTAACCCTCTGAATAATAAATATGTGTATTTTCTCTGTACATAATAACTAATATGCTTAACAGATTTGTTTACAATGCTTCTTTATGCATATTTTAACCAGTATTACCACATTCTTTAAAGTAGGTGTTATTTTCTTCCCTATTATTCAGATAAGAATTGAGTCTCAGAAAGAATAAGTGACTTGCTCAAAGCCACACACTAAGTAGCTAGTGGAACTGGAATTTATACCCTTTTTTTTTTTCAGATTCTAAATCCTATGTTTTCTCTCCTCAGAGGAAGAAGCTGTACTGAATTGCTCACTGTCCCTTTACTCAAGCATTCAGCCAATATTTGTGAATGCAGTATTGGCAATGTACTAGTTCTTGAAATGCAAGAAACAAGAAGACACAGTCCCTGCTTTGGTAAAGTTTACACTCTAATGGAGAAAGATAGTCAAGTAAACAGGAAGTGGCAACACAGGATGGTCTATGCTTTGTTAGAGAATACTCAGGGCATGATGGGATATCTGGAGGGACACCTAGTCCAGGGGGACAGAGGAAGTGATGGGGCAGTCAGCAAAAGCTTTCTGGAAGAGGTGATGCCCAAGATGAGTCAAAATATATAAATAGAATTTGTGATAGGGAACAGGGAACAACTTTCTGGTAGGAGGGGACAACATAGGCAAAGACTAGACATAGTTAGGAAGTGTTTAAAAGGCCAATATGGCTCAAATACTGAGTGAAGATGGAGTCATGAGAAAGTTAAGAGATTTCTAAGCAGGTTGGGCCTTAAGACCATGTTTAGGAGAGCTCTTGTATATTTTTAAGCGGAGAGTAATGTGTTAGCTTTGCTATTGTATTTGTCTACTCAGGGTGCATGAAAGAAAATACTATAGGCTCAGGGGCTTAAATAGAAGGAATTAATTTTCTTAAAATTCTGAAGGCTAGAAGTCCAGAGTAGGTGTCTGGTGAGGCCTCTTTTCCTGACTTGCAGGCAGCCTTCTCACTATCTTCTCATATCACATTTTCTGTGTATGTATAGAGAGGGGGAAGGGAGGGAGGGAAAGGAGGAAGAGAAAAAGAGAGAAAGAGAGAGAAAAATAATATTTCTTCCTATAAGGACACTAGTCTTGTCTGATTAGGACTTCATTTAACCTTATGACCTCATTTAACCTTAATTACCTTCTTGAAATTCCCTATCCCAAATAATGTCACATTTGGACTTCAACATATGCATTTATTGGCAAATTCAGTCCTTAATTCCACTTTTAAAAGTCTACTCTGATAAGAGTATAAAGAATGGATGGGAGAGAAGGGAGATGAGCATAAAGACAATTAGGAGACTGAAAGAGGTGATGGATGATAGTGGCCTGAACTGATGCCTGGTGACCACATTTGGTCATCTGGGTTTGTTTCAATTCCATCTGGTGAAGAAAAGGCAGGCCTACCTGGCCACTGTCTAAGGCTAGCAATGCAACAAAAGGACTCTAAATACTTCAACAATCCACTCCAATAGCCATAGGGCCCCCAACAGTGTCAGTTCTGACCAGTTGGCCTGCCAGTTCACCTGTCAAATCCTTGGATTGGTTTATACTTTACATTTTCCACATACATAGAAATTCTTTCCTTAGTGGAATTTTTCACTGTTTAGTCAAAAACAGGCTACTGATACATGACAGACATCCTAACTACTCTGACTGGTTTTATTTGATTGAGTTGTAGTTATCTAAGGATTAAACAGATACTGATTCACGTTGTGTTCTATGTCTTGGATTCTCATATAATCAAAACATTGTCTCCTAAATGTGAAATTACTTAGTGAATAAATGATAATGTGAGGTTTTAAGGCAAGCCATGTTTAGAAAATGAAATTTAAGTAAGAGAAATTACAAAAGGTATAGGGCAAACAATTGGTGTTCTGATAATAATCATTCATACTCACCTGGTGCATGGCACTGGAATAGCGATGTGTCAAATGGAAGGGAAATGCAAATTGAGGAGCCCACTCAGTTAAGCAGGATATCAGTCACTGCTATTAACATAATGTAAAAAATCTAACCTCCTTCTTTATATGGAGTCTCATATTCTGGCCTCCCAGTCTGTTTAGTCTTATATTCTTTCGACACCCATTCCCTCTTCCTGGAATTTGCCAGTGGGTCAAATTTGTGTTTATTCCATAAGTCTTTGCTAAGCATAACCTGCTCTATGATGGCTTTTCTGCCTCCCTTGAATTCTTAAGTTTCCTTTGCCTGCATTTCTACTGTGTCTTGTTATGCTTCCATAACAGCAGTTGCTTATTATGGATGCTGTCTTCATCTTTTTTGTGTTGCTATAGTAAACACCCAAGCTGGACACTTTATAGGAAAAAAAAGGTGTATTTAGCTCATACTTCTAGAATTTCAAGAGCATGGTGCTTGCTTCTGCTCAGCTCTGGTGGGCACTCATGACAGATGGTTATCACAATGATGGGAGCACATGCAGAAAAGTTCAGAAGGCAAGACAGGAAGTAAGAGAAATTCATGATCTGATTTGTAACAGCCTGCTTTCATGGGACTTCCCACAAGAACAAGAATACTCTCTTTAGAGAAAAGCATTAATCTGTCTTAAAACCTATCCACCACACAAGGCCCATCTCATAAAATTTCCACCATCTCTCAGCATTGCCCTGTGAGGACCAAGCTTCTAGCACATGAGCCTTTGAAGAACAACTTCAACCACATAAAAACCATAGTATATGTGTATATAGTTGATTTTATTTTTTACAGACTTTGTATTTGCAAATTTTCTTACTCATTAACATTTATTTGTAAGCCACAAATCAATAATTGGGGCACATTCATAGCCATTTGGGGGATGTTTACAGTGACAAAAGCTTTGTATCATGCAACTCTCATGTTCCCATCGAGGCCAAATGAGGTGACATTCTGCCTTCATTTTTTTTTTTTGTTAAATATTCATATGTTAGGCTTGTTCATTTAAGAATTACAAAATTCTTTTTTTATTATAATTATTAATGCATGTTAATTATACAGATTAATTAAGGTTTCACAGTGATATTTCCACACATGCATATCTTGTTCTTTCATAGATTCTACCATCCATCACCATTACATTCTGTCTTCTTCTTTGAACTGACATTCTATGAACCAGTATCCATTCATGATCTGTTTAGTGCCATATTTTCTCTTTGTTGGTGATTTCATTGCTGAAAATGGCTCCCAAGAATAGTGCTGATGTGCTGCTTCATGTTCCCAAACACAGCAGCTTCTGGTAAGCCTTTCAGAGAAAATACATGTGTTAGATAAGTTTTATTCAGGCACAAATTACAATGCTTTAACCATGAGTTCAACAATATATATTTTTAAAGGATGTCTTTAAACACAATCAAAATAAGGTTTTATATTGATAACAAAAGTTACATATTGATAGTTAATAAAAATTATTGTGACCAGAAACTCATAGGAACCTAAACTTTTATTTCCCATAGGAGCAGTGGTTCACCATTTGCTAATTCAGTATTCAGAGTAGTTTTATATAGAACATAATTCTTATTAATAACATGAGTCAACTATGTTTGTTTATTTATGTGCCTGTGGAATTCCTCAATGAATAAATTGTTCATTATAGGCTCTTTCTTATTCCCAGTTCACCAAGTATGCCAGTTCAAAGACTAGATATCATGAGTCACTTTTTAATACTAGCTGAGGATTAACTCCTAAGAAGTTATTAATGGTGTTAAACTTTTATTGACTTAAAAGGACAGGGGATTACTAGGCTGGGAGTCAACACATGTAGTATACTTAGAGAGAAATAAATTTCCTTAAAACACAATTTGCAAAAGCAGTTAGTTTAGGAATTATGATTTTTAACAAAGACCCTAGTGTTTCTGAAGTAAGGTGCTCACAAGGCATACTATGAGAAATACTATTATATCAGGTGTTCCTTACCTGGTTGCTCTCTGTAGGGATCCCTAAAGAATTTTATAACTCAGTTCTTTTTGGAAATCAGTAAAGTATTTTCAGCATATGACTGGCTCCATAAACTGTAGCTCTTTTGCCATACATGTGTGTTTATAATAAACTTTACTGGGTCTATTCATCTCTTCTTTATTAAGGAGCAGGTGACAAACAGTATGACTAAGGAAGAGTTCAGGTAGATTTTCAATTACCTCCCACTGCCTTTATTCTATGTAATGCTAAATTTTATGCTGTGGTAACAAACACCAAACTCTCTGTGTTTAGAAAACAAAGTTTTATTTCTTATGTCTTATTTGTAAACAGGACAATGCTCATTAATGTTCATTCAGAGATACATTGCTATTTCAACACAAAATTTCAGGGTTTGCTGAGTAAGGAAAATAAGCTCAGAGGATGATGCAACTGAATTGTAAATGCATCTGCATATAAGTGCTACATCATTTATGTTGTAAATGGACCAAAGCAAAGCACTGGGTTTGCCAAATTTCAAAAAAACAGGGAAATTAGAGAAGTATTTTTAAAAGGAGAGAAGAAGTACATTGAAAGTACTTGTGATGCGTACCATAATCTGATGGCCAAATACTAGGTTTATTGCCCTCCCCCCACACAATCAGAATATACTCCTCCCTACTCCTGAAAGAGTAAGATTCCCAAATCTCCCATGGAATACTGTAAATGGAAAGTACTAATAACTCCCCCCCTCCTTAACCTTGCAACTGAACAGGGACAGAACATGTGCAGTAAAAGTTTACATTCTGTAAGATGAAGAATGGGAGACATATTATAGTAGCTAGTCTGGAGCAATTTTGAAACCACTGGCAAGTGATGATTCCCTACCATGCAGGTACAGATTGTTCTCCTTAGGAGAATCTCCTAGTCCATCAATATTTACAGCCTTTAGTTTGGCCCCTAGGTGATCCTTCCTTCTCTTTCATCATCATGAACCCATAACTGAAGTGGGCATTGGATGATGCTGCCATTTCAACATGGGGCTTCAAGCTTTACTGTGGCACAAGAAGTACAGAACTCGACTCTAGATCTTCAACACTTTTGTAATGAAGTCTTTTATGGCACTTGACCACAGTATACTTAGAGGGGTAGAATCATGTAATCCTCACAGGAGAGAAGAACTCAAATACATGGGTGAACTTTGGTATTGCTTCAATACTTAGCTCCAGCAGACAATCTCGGGTTCAAGGCTGGCTTTGCTATTTGCTGTCCCTGAAATCTTAGGTAATCATTAATCTGTTTAATAAACTTCAGTTTCTTTATAAAATATAAATTCTAAAAATACCTTCACCCCACCTTGGTGACTCTGAGGATGAATGTATGTCAAATACCTAACCAAGGCCCCTGCTTACAGTAAGTGCTCTCAACTGTTACTTGTAAACACTGCCTTTCTAACCACATTCTGTACTGGTATCTCTAGGAACTATATTCTTTCAAAAGACTAAGTGCTATTTACTGTGGGAGACTTTACTTCCTTCACTGGATTCTTGCTGAATACTGTGGGGTGATGGAAAGGGATATTAAAAGTCTTTCGTTGGATGGGAACTCTTTATGAGAGTCCTCATTTGGGTAACACCATGGCACCTGCTGTGCGGCATCATGAAACATCTTCCTGGCATAGTAGTTAGCGGAATTTTACTCATTTACTTCATGCCTAGCATGGTGAAGTAAGCACCTGAATTTCGTTACTTGACTCATTGTATGCAAAAGAATAATGTACAAAGATTTCTAAGAAATGGGTGAATTTAAGCAAATTTGGGAGAAATTATAGGAATTCAATGGATTAAAAACACTGTGAGTGAAAATGAATTTTTTAAGGACATTCTGGATGTTGCTAATCGCATCTCCTCCTTTAGTATCCTGAAGCAGCACTTCATAATGAAGAAAGGTATCTAATTTTTCTGCATCAATGGACTATCCAATTGACTCCCACAAAGCATTTGGAAATTTATGATGTACCAGACATTCTAATTATCACTTACAATATAAAAATAGATAAGATGTGGTTTTTGCCTTCAAACATTTCCTAATTTGATGGGAAAAAGATTGGTCATTATGCTGAAAATGCCATAGAATGTACTAAATATTCCAACAGAAGAACAAACAAAATACAATGGGTTCTCAAAGGAGCAACTTTGGTGTACCTGGGTGTTAAGATTTGGTGTAGTTACTATGGTGAGTGTGGGATGAATGGATCATCAAAGTACAGTTGGTATTTGTCACTGTCAGTCATACTCATTGTTAGGAAAAATGCTGCTCGCAAAGAAAGCTCATGAGAAAAGTCTCACGTCCATAGAGCAAAGTTTAATGGCAGGCCCAAACTGCCAGGCTGGCCAGGGAAAAGATGGTGCAGCAGCAAATCTGGGCCAGACATGGCTTTTATAGAAGGGGGAGGTTAAAGAAGTTAGCACATGTGCAGTAGACTCTGGTAGGGGTGGGGCTGTCTTAGAGCATGGGATTTTCTGTTTAAAGGAGGGGCTGTCCTTGGGAGTTGCTCAAGTGAAGTCTGAGGATAATATGGCCACTGATTTATAAATGGCAACATTATTGTTCTATCATCCCCCCATTTTTTCTTTAATAATGATGAGGGTAGGGGCTGAGGGTCAGGAATTGGGGTGAAGCATTGGTCTCTTTAGCTGCTTCCTGCTGGAAGGGGGCACTGTAGGGGCAGGATCCTCAGAATCCTGTGGCGTCCTGGTAGGTTGATATCCCTGGAGGTACAAGTGGTTAAACTTTTGATTAGCAATGGCAGACAAGCAGTGTGATACAAGGCAGGAAGCTTAAGAATAGGAGAGCAAGAACACAGGCATTAGGATGGGCATTGGCCAGGAGAACCACTGTGAAATGTTCTTCCCTAGACAATTTCAAGAGTCCTCCAATCCCTTCTCCATTTTTTTTTAACTGTACCTTGAGAGGTGCTGCCATTGGGGATCCCATTGAGCTTGACAGCAGTGGGTGTTGTGAGAATGACCAGATGAGGGCTGGTCCACCGAAGTCCCAATGGAGAGGGTAGAAGATCCTTTTAGGAGAACAAGATCCCCTGGTTTAACAGAAATTGTTATAGGATGGGGCAGGGTCTGGTCTTCA
Organism: Castor canadensis; assembly: GCF_047511655.1. NCBI lineage: Eukaryota > Metazoa > Chordata > Mammalia > Rodentia > Castoridae > Castor > Castor canadensis. The sequence goes on along the minus strand of NC_133392.1, from coordinate 99,482,469 downwards.
TGCTTTCTGAGAAGTTCCCTGATAAGGTTAAGGTAAGGCAGGTAGTCAGCCAAAAGAGCAGAGTCTGTTGGAGGCAAGTTTTCTAAGAGAAATGGGTGGCCATACATTACTTAAGACCCAAATAGGAATATTAAGAGGAGCATAAAAAGGTGTCTGCTAAGGGACTGCATACCTAGAGATCTAAATTCTGCAAAATCCTGTAACTCCCAAGAAAGCTGTAAGCTGTTTTATGGTATGGGATGGGGAGGGAATCGGAAGATTGGGTTGATGCACTCATGACCCAGGGAGTGAGTCTGTCCCTTTAAGGCCACACCTAGGTAGGTGACCTGTGGGAGGCAGGGGCTGTCAGGATTTAGGTTAAATGTAACACCTTTGGATAAAAGAGAGTTTTAGCTCATTTTGTATATAACTTTGTAAATGTTTGTACCATATTTAGATAAAGTATAGACAAAACACTGTTACAAGGTGATAAGACACATAAGTAAATATGTAAATGAACTCTGACTTAGTAGTACTTAAAGCTTGACAATCTCAGCAGAAAACACAAATAATTTCTTTGATAAAATCTTTCTCTGTAACAGTTTTTTGTAGATGTTACTCAGAGCAGTACAATATTAAGATAACCTTGTTATTTTATAGAAAGAGAATTTGATTTTAGTTTGACATGACCCTAAAAATCTTTTAGGCAGCTCTTAGATTACTCAACTTTAACTTTATTACACATCAAAGTTTTTTATTATATACTTTTAAAACTTACTCAGACCTTTATATAACATATTAAACCATTTGATGGCTTGTCTTTATCTCTCTTATTTGAAACAATCTTTAGGACAAACCCTGCTTTACAAAATCCTTTCTTACCTAAAAATATTCCTTTTTCTTTTAATTTCTCAAAAAAATATATTTACTACCTATCTATACCCTTTTTAGTTGTTTACTTTGTAATTTGTATTTTAAAATTAACTTTTATAAGAATTTTGAATTTATTAAATAGACTGGAGTAACTAATTAGTAGCCCTTGGTGTTCTAAGAAATTTATGATAGGCATAAGTCCTTATCATTTCTCAGAGGGGCTTGAGGGCATATTGTTTTGGATGTGGAAATTGTGAGGGATTTTTGAGTTTTATTTGAATAGGGAGGGCTGTCCTGGCTCACCCTACACTCATCTCATCACACTGTGGAATCTATTTGTTTCTAAAGGAGGGAGCAGCAGAGATAGCTGCCTGGGGGGAGGAAAATTTGAGTTTTTAGTTGAGATAGTAAATCTTGTCCCAGCAGGGACTTTGGAGTTTTAGGTACTATGAGGAAAGAGTGACAAAAGAGGAGGTCTCCCCAAGAGCAGGCCAGAGGCCAGGTAAACTAGCACTCTAGGGGCTGGCCAGATTTGCCCTGAATGATAACTTTTGTCACTGGACTAGGGACTAGGAGAAAAAGTAATGGCTACCATGAGGCTCCTCAACATTGATGCCAAGAAGTGGAGCATAGACAGGGGGCCAGGACCCATCAATCCATAGGAGGTGGCACCTTGCCTTCCATCTGGAGGTGGGGGCAATTAGACCTCCAGTGGTTACCTTTGCAGGGAGGACAGAGTCCTGGTTGGGGGCAGGGCTGTCTCCTGGGCTGTCCCCCCTTAAGCATTCTCTGCAGAAATGCCCCTCCTGTCCACCATGGTAGCAAACTCAAAATGTAGGCCCCAATCGGGTGGGGGCAGCAAGGAGGTCATGTCTCTTATCTTTCTCTCTGTTAGTAATGTCCCGGTTATAATATACAGATATGGCTAGGTGTGTTAGTTGATCCAATGACTTTTCTCCTTCAGCCACAGACTGAGTTTTCTACAAATATCTGGGGATGACTGTTAGAAATTTATCTTTGAGGAGAACCTCTCTCACCTGTGACTCTGGGTCCATTGTGGTAAGCTTTCTGATGGCATCTTTAAGATGCTGCAGAAAGGTAAGGGGATTTTCTTTAGGACATTGCTGTAAAGTAAGGTTGTTATTTTACATTGACACCTGACACTCTGAAGAGCAGGTCTCTGAACTGTTCTGGGCCTCAGTTTCCTCACTTGAAGAATGAGGGATCTGGTCTAGGTTAAACTACTTTTTTTTTAAACTACTTTAATACCATGATGGGAAAGTCCCTTAGGAAGATAGGAAGAGACAGGCATGGTAAGCAGTGCAAGAAGTCTGCTTACATGGGGAAGGAGGAGGTTCAGGAAAGGAATTGGTTGACATAGAAACTGGTTTAGAGACTAATAGAGTCTGCACAGGGGAACAGAAAGTACAGAGGGAGGGTTTGTGCAGAGATAGGGAAAGGATTGGATGTAGGAAAGTTCCTTCCATTTACCAGCACACTCACAGAAATTGTATAAATCTCTTAAAATATTGGGATTGAAAGTGCCATTAAGTGGCCATTTGGAGGCATTGTCTAATGGGTATTGGGGCCATGCCTGATTACAGAGAAAAATGGGTTTTCATGGCTTAAGATCAGGCATTAGGCCAAAGGACCCAAGGTTGGCCGGGAGATATCCCAATGGGGAGTCTGAAGGAATTTGGGATAGTCCAACTCCCATGGTGAGGCCTGACCTGAGGAGAGATATGACAGGTGTCCTCAAAATAACAGATCCTCAGGAGAGAGAGAGAGAGAGATGTGGAGCAACCAGGAGGAACGTCTTCCTTACGGGGGTCCACAGTCCTAGGGAACCAGGCTCCCAAGGACAAGAGTGAGCCGAGACCTAGCACTAGGATTTTGAGGAGACAAGAGAGATCACAGCTCTGTGTGTGAGAAGGACTCACCGAGAGAGAAGACCTTGAGGGAAGATTGGCTGGTGGTGGATGGCGGTTGGAGGTGTGCTGGGGCGGAGGAACTTCCCTGTGAGCTAGTGAGAGAGTAGCATTTTCTAGGATCAGGGGTTCCAGCAAAGCAGCTCAGATCCCAGGGAAAGGGAATGGGAGTTGAGAGAGAGAGAGAGCGGGATGGGGTGGGGGAGGCCGGGAAAGCAAGGTCAGTGCCGGGAGTGTACCCTGATCCGAGTCACAGCACCAAATGTTAGGAAAAATGCCACTCAAAAAGAAAGCTCACAAGAAAAGTCTCACGTCCACAGAGCAAAGTTTAGTGGCAGGCCCAAACCGCCAGGCTGGCCAGGGAAAAGATGGCGCAGCAGTGAATCTGGGCTAGGAATCGCTTTTAAGAAGGGGGAGGTTAAGGAAGTTAGCACATGCGGTAGTCTCTGGTAGGGGTGGGGCTGTCTTAGAGTGTGGGATTTTCTGTTTAAGTGGGGGGCTGTCCTTGGAAGTTTCTCAAGTGAGGTCTGAGGATAAAATGGCCACAATTTATAAATGGTGACTTTATTGTTCTATCACTCATGTTAGTAGCGTGGGAATTACACCAACTAGAATTTTGGTTTGTCAGATTTGCTTTGGCCTTCATACATTTCATAGCAGCAGACTAGTTTGATGCATCCATATTTTTCTCCCAGCCTTGTTTATAAAGAACTGTATATTAAAAAATCTCAATTGCTTTGCATATTGGCATCTGAATGTCCCTGATCAAAGGCTATTCATGATTTCATATGGTGTCTCTTCCTCAGCAACCTCAGAGATGGATTGGTTAATGTTATCTATCAATTTCCCTTTCTTTTCACTGAAAATGTAGAAATATATATTATTTTGACATGCTGAATTTGACCTTTTCCAGACCAGTTGTTTTATCTGTCTGGAACAAAGGGAGTAACACAGGCTATAAAATACAGGTCAGAGGCAAAATTACTGATGAGAAAAAAAGCTTGATTCAGAAGGGAGGTGATGGCATTCAGCATTTTAAAAGTACTTAAGTTATTGTAATCTTTCAAGAGAATCTGTTTTTCAACAAGCCAAGAAAAATGTCAGGAAATTATACAGCTCTTGAAAACAGCTCTCCAAGAGTGATGAGTGCTCTCTGCAAGCACAACCCTTTATGGAACAGGGAGCCCAGGTGATAACAGAACTCTCATCTGACAAACTTTCTGAGATGTTAGCCATCATCTGAAAGTTGAGAAAAGGGAGGTAAATGAGGAATCAAAAAACAAATGTGAGTCAGAATCTGTCAGACAATAAGACAAATATGATGCAAATAACTCAGGACACAAAAGCATAAACTAGGCCTGCCCAGCCCCAGGCAGAGCCCACATGGGGTTGTGTAGGTTGTAGGTGCTACTGCTGATGAGACCATCATTCACATCATAGACATTGTATATGTGAGTGTTTATTGTGCTGAAAGTAAAGTGCCTTGTTCTAACAAGTTCATATAATAGGACAATTTTCTGATAGGTGCAAGAGTCTGGAGGAAGGGTTTCTTTTCTAATTTTCACAAAAACACACTATTGGCTGGCAGTAGCCCTGGATCCCTCCCAAAAAAAAATGAGCTCAGACATATTCCTCAGTTTATATTCCTTGATCCTTGTGACTCTGGTCGGATTATGATATCATTAATTTGTTCATTCATTCAAATAAACAACTAGTCAGACATCTGTTGAATGATAGCCACTGTTGTTGGCAGAAGGATACAAAGGAGAACAAAACAGGCCAAATTCCCTGCCCTCAGGGAACATCCTTCCAAAATGTACTTTGAACTGAGGAGAAGGGAAGAATAGAGGACAGGGAGAGTGTGATGCTGAGGATTATGCTCAAGCCTTGAAAGAGAAAGTTCTTGTGTTTATTCCCAGCTCCAGAACAGCATGTTCTCAGGAAATTTGGCTCTTTTCACATTATCCCTCCTTAGAAAAGGTTAATAATACTCTCCCCATTGGATTGGAAAAGTTAGCTATACTACGTTTTTAAAAACTTTTAGTGTGGGGTTTACAATATATCAAATGTACAACTGATGACAGCAATGGTTATTATTATGATGATGATTATTATATTAGTAGAGATGATAGGATGAACAAGTCAATCTGGAATCTATCACTGAGTTGGAGGAGGATGGTACAGCTGGAGGTTTTATTTTACTTTTTGTGGATTTTATTTCCCTTCCCACTGTATGAAACTTGTTCTCTAAACCTCCCTGAAGAAGTATAGTATAGTGCAAACGGGACAGACCTCACGACCTTCATGAGAACAAAAGACATAAAAGGAATTAAGACCTTAATAACCTGTGTGGGAAATGGACGTTGAAATGAGATTCATCTGCGATAGCAAGGCCATGCTTAGTTATGTTTCTATGTGCTTCCAGAGGGGATGAGTTTTATGAGAAAGAGACTGAATCAGGAGGTTGTCACAGGTCAGTTCCTCTGAGATGAAGATCTGCACACAGTAGGTCTGGTGGATGTGCTCTTGAGATCATCTACAAGAAGCACAGAAAACAGGGTTTGGCAGAAAGGCAATTAAACTGTAATGCACTGAAATAGAAGCTCAGCTGAACCTACAGGAACTCTGGTACTGGGGTGGTTCTTCCAGCTTGACTGGATTGGAAAAATGGTGCCAGACCCTTATTCTCACCCCTGCATGTAGGCTGTTCTTGAGAGTGAGCGTGACCTTCAGGGAGATGGTTCTCTTTAGAGGAGGGTAAGCCTGGTTGAGGAACTCAGCTGAGAGCTGTCAGCTACCAGCAGTCACAGCAGCTAGGAAAAAAGTGCTTCAGTCACAGAGAGGATAAAGGTCACCTTCAAGCCAAACGCTTCCATACACAGCCCTGTTGATAGCTGGGGGCAATGGCTAAAGTGGGAGAGTGCCTGCCTAGCAAGTACAAGGAGTTCAAATCCCAGTGCTGGCAGAATTCTGTTGACAGATGAGTTAGCAGCGCTTCCCTCCTTGTGGCATATTGAAAATAATATTTTTGTGGTGCATTTGGATCAGCAGAATAGGCCACTTATGCTCAGAGGTGGCAATCTCAGGGGCTCAGGCTTCCACATGGCTACCAGACTACTCTCAGGACTAGAGGATCAGGGATTCAACAAGCCCAATCATACAACTTTAGTCTAAGTATGTTTTTTGGGAGGTGGTGAATTGAGGTCTTAAAAGGGAAGGTTTGGGTGGGTCCAAAGGTATGGCAATCATAGGAAAGGAGCATAGTCATTGGCCTATAAAATGTAGGCATAATTCCTCCTGTCACGTTTGTGTAGATCTCTCTTTGGCTAAGCTCCAACTCATAACATCTTAGCTTTGAAACCTTCCTCTAACCCCACCCAGGACAAAGGATTTGAGACTCATGGAACTCTCTGGGAACAGAGACGCATATTTAGTTTCTTTGGAGCTGCCTATTACTTTGGAACCAGAATCTAGCTCATGATTATTTAGCATGATTGAGGTGTCCCTAAAATACATTACTGATTCCTCTTCTCTTTCTTTTTTCTGCCTAACCAGAGATGGCAGGAGAAGCTATGGTTCCAAGCTAAAGGATGTGAAGGAAGCCTTTCTCAAGACCTTTAAGGTAAATATGGAAGATTTCTGGGCCTCTGGCACTAGTAGTCAGAGTTCTGGAGCCATGGGATGGGGTGGGCTCTTTTCCAAGTTCAGCCAGATGATCACAAGTAGTGCTGCGGCACTGATAATCAATTGGCTCAAGGTTTTGGAACCCAAATGAGACTTTCCCTCAACTCTGCGGGGTGACTACACCGCTAGAGTTTCTAACACTGTTAGCTGCTTTTGTGGAGCTAGGGGACCCAGAGAGCGCCTTCTCCAAGTCCTACAGAACAAGCACAAGTGGTATCATGGCTTTTGGCTAGCAGCTATGGTGTGAACTCTGAGGGCTATGGAGGAGATGTTCCCTGGGGAACTTCTGGGGACATATGCAGGTGATGTTTGGGCTACTGGTATTCATTCTCCTGGAGGTATAGGACATGAAGAAACATTCTTCAGGTCCTGTGGGTTGAGCATAGGTGATGCTGTGATTGTAGCTTTGATATCTGCAGTCCTGCAGCTATAGGGTGTGAGTGCAAATATCCCTCTAGGTCATACGGCAAAAGCTCTGGTGAAGATGAGAATTGTGGAGTTGGATGTTACAGTCTAAGAGCTGAAAAGTACTGATGGGTCCTCCCCCATCCCTGGGGACAATTTTCAGTGATGCCAACTCTTTAGGTATCAGTAGCTGCAATCCCAAGGTGTGGTCTGGGAAGAAAAGCTTCTCTAGTTTCCACCAGTGTGTAGAGATATGACACAGGCAGGGTGGGGAGTGTTGGGGGCTATTGGTAGCCACACTGCTGGAACTGAAAGACTTGCTAGGAGCTTTTCTTGACCCCTATGGAAAGGCACTAGTGAAGCTGGGACTTTGCAACAGTGGCAACAGTTCCAAGGTGGGTCTGAGAAGGAGACCCATCCTAGATCCAGTGCAGGTATTGAAGTTTGAGGCTGCCACCAGCAGCATTCCTGGAGCTGTGGGATTTAACTGGAAGCTTTCCCAGATCCTGCTGGTCAGGAACAGGTGAAGTTGGAACTTTATAAGAGTGGAAAGTCCTAAGGTTGTGGGCTGGGAATGAGACCTTCCCTTATTCCTATGGAGCAAGTGTAGACTGGACTTGGGCTATGACTATTGCAACTGCTGGTCCTGAAGCTGAAGGATGCTGAGTCTTCTGTCCAGTCCAAGGCTTCTGGTGAGGTCAAGCACTCCGCTGCCAGTCACTAAGCCAAGATGGCATCTAGTGGTGGTAGTTGTAGTAGTTTGAGTTTTGGGGTGTGGGAGGTCCAAAGTGAGTAGCTTTTTTGGAGCAGAGGTGTCACTTTAAACCAGTTAGGTCTCAAAACTGTATTTAAAGGTTTAGTACAATTGAATTCTCCTGCAGAATAAAAATTGCTGGTCTGTTTCTATGATCAGAGTCACTGCACTTTTCCATCCCCACCCCCAGCTCTTAGCCCAGGTTGAAGTTGTGAATTGATTTTTTCTTTTCTCTTTTGGATTCTGTGCTGTTTATGGTTCCTGATGCATTGTTAATTTCCAGTGTTCTCCCTCTCTCACTCTTCTCAAAATACATTTCCTTCGTTGCTGCCCTGACTCATCTCTGTTGAATAGTCATATACAAGGTACCTCTGTTAATACATCTTGACACCTTTTCTCTTGTCTTGGATTATTTTAGTTTGATTATTATATGTCTTGGTGAGGAACTCTTTAGGTTGAAGCACAGCCCCTCTGGTCCCTGTATCTGCATTTTGCCTCCTGTCTCCAGATTAGCAAAAATTATTATTTATTTACATACACTTTATTATTTACTTAAATGTCCTTTAAAGAAACTACATTTCTTTAAATATACTATTATTTCTATAGCATACTTTCTGGCTCTTTATCTTCTTTCTTCTCTTTTACAACTCCTCTTATGCAAAGCTTTGTCTCTTGATGTTGTCCCATAATTTCTATAGGCCTTGTTCTTTTTCATCCTTTTTTCTTCTTGCCACTCTGACTGAAAAATTTCAGATGTTCTGTCTCCTAACTCATTGATTCTTTCTTCTGCTTGATTGAGTTTGCTGTTGAAGCTTTCTAATCAATTTTTCAGTTTGGACATTCTTTGTCTCTAGGATTTCTATTTTGATTCTTTTTTATTGTTCTGTTTCTTTGGCAAACTTCTCACTTTCTCACATATTATTTTCCAATTTAATTCATATAACTATTTATCCATATATCCTTGTAGTTTACTTCTTCTTTAAGAGGATTATTCTGAATTCTTCCTCCATAATAGGAAGACTCCTTTTTATATATCTCCATTTTTTTAAGGTCAATTGTTGGAGATTTATTAGTTTTTGGGGGGTTGGGGGGTTGTCAATGATTCCTTGATTGTTCTCAGTCTGTGGTTCCCTGCATTATAATGTGGACATTTGAGAAGACAGCCCTCTTTCCTAGCCTTTACATGTGTTCTTTGGGAAGAATAAACCTTCACTATTTAGTCTAACATGTGCTTCTGGAAAGGCACCCTGATGATGATCCTGGACAGGCAGAGCTTGTCCTCCAGTTGGCTGGGTTGATGCCTTTCTTCTGATGTTGTATGAGGCTGCTATCTGCTGTGGCCACTGGCTGTGCTCTGTATCAAGTGGAGCTGCTGTCTAGGTACTGTGATGGCTTCTGGTCTGGCTAGTCATAAGATGCATTCTCTGGCCAGACAATTCTCTTTTGGGGGATCTGTGATTGGTTAGGGCTGGGGGCTGGGCTGATCTTAGACAGAGCTATTATTTAGGATTGGTGGGACCAGCCATTATGCTTTCCAGAAATACATGATTGAGGATTGCCTCCCTGTGAAGGTAGAGGGGTGAGGTGGGCATTTGGGTGAGTTGAACAGCTATTTGACTTCCTAGATCGAACAGGTCTGGCTCCTATGTGTCTCTGAAATGCATGGAGGCAGGTGTCTCCCTTCTTGGGTGGTGACACTGGAGTGGGCTCTAAGGCTGGCTATGGAGACTGGCTGCCTAGGGACTCAAGCTGAATTGAATTTCTCACCATTCTTCTGAAGGCAATCAGCTCTGCTTTGAAAGTGGTCTATGAAGTTTGATAGCATCTTCATTCAGGTGTCCTAGATAGCAGGAACACAGAGGTACCACCACGATCTGTGTCCTGATAAATTATCTTTTCTTCTTTTCTTTTTTCTTTTTGTGCAGTGCTGGGGATTGAACACAGCACCTTGTGCATACTAGGCAAGTATTTCCTTTCTTACAGACAATCTAACCATGCTGTCATTATTCAGTACTCCCCAAAAGGGAAGAGTAGACATCTTCCTGGGAAGCATCTTGGAGTTCTGGTTCTCTTTTCCACCTATAGAAACCACAGGTCCAAGGAAATACTTTCTCCAATATGCCAATGTCAGGGAGGTACAGGGACAATGTGGTCAAACCAAGAATATTCTTCCTACACTTCCATTTTGATTTTGATTAAGTTCTGCAGACCATGTGGCTATCTCCAAAGCTTGTGTTCAAGTATTAAGTTTTCAAAAGAAGTTCTTGAAGATGGTGACTAAGGCACAGAAGCAGACAGCATGAGCTCTGTGACTCTAAAACCTTGCTGAAATGCTGGAGCCACACTTGGTGGAAATAAAACAGCAAGGAAAATGAAAACTTTGACACCCTAAACCCCTAGCCCATGGAAAGCTTCTCCATGCCATGTTACACTGAGAAAACAGGAGGGCTGCCACACTGCCAGACACTGGCTCCAAACCTGCTTGGGAGACATTCAGCAGACCAACAGGTGAGAACCAAATGTCACACAGTATTCCCCCAGCCACCCCTACGATAAACCAGCATAGTTCCCTGGGCAGACTGACTACCCCCCCTCCCACAAAACAGCAGCAGCAACAACAAAAAACCTGAACAATAAACAAGGAACTAAAAACTAACACACAGCAGAGGGGTAGGAACTCTGAAAGAGCACCAAAGAAGGGGGGAGAGGCAAGGAGCTGATCTCTGCATGAACTTTCAGTAAACAAATGCTGGAAAGGCAGAAGGGCTGACAGAAGGTGGGAGATAAGCTGCTTCCTGAAATAGGACAGGTAGCAGTCCACAAAGCTCATCTCCTGCACCAGTGAGCAACATCCAAAGTCAAACAACACTGCAAAATTGAAAAATAATCAGCAAACCATCACAACATGCTGACAGCAAGGGGCTGGCTGACAGATCACTGGCCTTATCCCAGAGAAAGGGGGCAAGGAAAGAAACAAGCACCCAGTAAACCAATACAGTGAGAACCCAACCCCAAAGCAGGATGGCTGGTGGGCTACAGAGCTGACTCCAGAACCTGAGGACAACATACAAACTTAAACTGCCACACCCCATTGAGGGAGGAGCTGACCAAGCAGACGCGTCTGAAAGACAGAAGAAAAAAACAAAACAAAGCACTACCCAACCACCTGGTGAGACTAGGACAGAGCTTCTGCTGAAATATCAACCCATGATTGAATGCTAGAGGAGTAACACCAGAATTTAAAATAAGACTGAAATTCTATTGTTCCTGAACCTGGAATTTTTGTTTGTTTGTTTGTCTGTTTGTTTGTTCTGTTTCTTGTTTGCTTGTATTTGTTGGTTCATCTCTCCATGTTGATTTCTTTGGGGTTTTTGTTGTTGTTATAGTTTTATTATTGTGAATTAGCAAATACTAAATTACACCCAGACCAGGGACAGAAATAACACACACATACTTAGCTACAAATCCAATACAGCCACAAAACAAAATTAAACCAAGGGAAAGAAAACAGGTGATTGAAACCACCAACTAGCTCATCAAAAACATAGTTACACGGTACCAAGTGGAGCAATGGGAAGATGAAAAAGAGATGGAAACCATTCTCCCCCCAAAAATAATTTAATACAGGATTCAGAGGGAAATGAAGAAAACAGATACACAGTTCCGGACTCCAACAAAACAAAGATAAAAGATGCTAAGGAACCCAATGATGCCCACAAGAACAACCTCAAAGAAGAAATCCTGCAAGTAATCACTGAGAATTTCATGGAGATGTTACTAAACATGGTTAACCAAAACGTACAAGAGATACTCAAGAAATTTCAAGACACCAAAAATAAAGAATACAAAAAGACACAGAAGCAAATAAATGAACTCATAGGAGCCCTAAATGAACACCAAAGTGAAATAGAGAACACTATAGAGAAATAAATGAATTAAAGATAAAAATAGACAATATTAAAGAGGAAGTGACCCATAATATGGAAAACATCAGAAAAAAGAATGCAACAGAAATACAAAACACAATAGAAGGCTACTCTAGCAGACTAGAACAAGTAGAAAACAGAATCTCAGAACTTGAAGATGAAATGGAAATTAAAGGAAGATCTGATGAGCTTTAGTCATACAACTCAAGACCTGTGAGAGGAACATGCAAGAACTCACTGACTTCATCAAAAGACCAAACTTGAGAATCATGAGTATTGAAGAAGGAGAATAGGTGCAAGCAAAAGGGATTCATAATATATTCAACAAAATAATAACAGAAAATTTCCCAAACCTAGAGATAGCTATGTCCATTCAGGTACAGGAAGCCTCCAGGATACCAAACAGACTTGATCAAAATAGAACTACCCCATGACATAGTATCATTAAAACAACAAGCACAATGAATAGAGAAAGAATATGGAAAGCTTTAAGAGAGAAAAAACAAATAACATACAAAGGTAAACCCATCAAAATCACAGCAGATTTCTCAATGGAAACCTTAAAAGCAAGAAAAGCATGGAGATAGGTATTCCGGGCACTGCATGAAAACAACTTCAACCCTAAGATACTCTACCCAGCAAAACTATCATTCAAAATAGATGGAGCAATAAAAGTCTTCCATGATAAACAAAAACTAAAACAATATATGACCACCAAGCCACCACTACAATTCTTCAGAATTCTTCAAGGAATTCTGCACAAAGAAAAAGCAAACAAAACCATGAGAGGACAGGCAACACCAAACCACAAGAGAAGAAAGACAAGGAATCAAACAGTAACATTAATTCAGATGCACACAATCAAACCCTCAAACAACAAAAACAAGTAAATGACAGGAATCACCCCATACCTATCAATATCTACACTGAACGTTAATGAACTTAACTCCCCCATCAAAAGACACTCTCTGGCAAACTGGATTAAAAAGGAAGATCCAACAATCTGTTGTTTATAGGAGACCCATCTCATTGACAGAAACAAGCACTGGCTTAGGGTAAAAGGCTGGAAGAAGATTTACCAAGCCAATGATCCCCCAAAATAGGCAGGAGTAGCAATATTTATCTTGGACAAAGTAGACTTCAAACTTACATTGATCAAATGAGATAAAGAAGGACATTCCATACTAATAAAAGGGGAAACACACCAAAAGGAAATAACCATTATCAGCCTATATGCACCCAACATCAGTACACCCAATTTCATCAAACATACTTTGAAGGACCTAAAAGCATACATAGACTCCAACACAGTGTTAGTGGGAGACTTTAATACTCCCCTATCACCAATTGATATGTCATCTAAACAAAAAATCAACAAAGAAATCCTAGAACTAAATCACACCATAGATCAAATGGACCTAGCTGATGTTTACAGAATTATTTCATCCCACTTCCTCATAATATACATTCTTCTCAGCAGCCCGTGGAACTTTCTCCAAAATTGATTATATCTTAGGGCACAAAGCAAGCCTCAGCAAACAAGAGAAAACAGAAATAATCCCATGCATTCTAACTGATCACAATGCATTAAAACTAGAACTCAACAGCCAAAACAACAGTAGAAAACATGCAAACAGTTGGAAGTTGAACAACACATTGCTTGATGACCAGTGAAATAAAAGAGGATGTTAAAAGGTTCCTGGAAGTTGAAACATGAAAATGGAAACATGACCTACCAGAACCTATGGGACACAGCAAAGGCAGTCCTAAGAGGAAAGTTTATAGCCATGAGTGTATATATTAAAAGGACAGAAAGATCTCAAATCAGTGACCTAATGCTACATCTCAGACTCCTTGAAAAACAAGAACAAACAAAACCCAAAACAAGCAGAAGGAGAGATATAATAAAAATAAGTGCCAAAATTAATGAAATAGAAACAAAAAGCTGGTTCTTTGAAAAAATAAACAAGATTGACAGACCCCCAGCAAACCTGACTAAAATGAGGAGAGAAAAAATCCAAATCAGTAAAATCAGAAATGCAAAAGGGTAGATAACAACAAACACCATGGAAATCCAAGGAATCATCAGAGACTACTTTGAGAACCTATATTCCAATAAATTTGAAAATCTTGAGGTAATGGACAGATTTCAACCACCTAAAACTGAACCAAGAGGACATTAATCACCTGAATAGATCTATAACACAAAATAAAATTGAAGCAGCAATAAAGAGTCTCTCAAAAAAGAAAAGTCCAGGACTTGATGGATTCTCAGCTGAATTCTATCAGACCTTTAAAGAAGAACTAATACCAACTCTTCTTATACTTTTCCACAAAATAGAAAAGGAAGGAATACTGCCTAACTCATTTAATGAAGTATTACACTCATCCCAAAACCAGAAAAAGACACCTTCAAAAAGGAGAACTATAGGCCAGTCTCCTTAATGAATATCAATGTAAAAACCCCCAATAAAATAAAGGCAAATCGAATCCAACAACATCAGAAAGATCATTCACCATGACCAAGTTGGCTTCATCCCTGGGATGCAGGGGTGGTTCAACATATGCAAATCTATAATTATAATACATCACATTAATAGAAGCAAAGATAAAAACCACCATTGATCATCTCAATAAATGCAGAAAAGGCCTTTGATAAGATCCAGCACCACTTCATGATAAAAGCTCTAAGAAAACTAGGAATAGAAGAAATGTACCTCAACATTGTAAAGCTATATATGACAAACCTGTAGCAACATCATACTTAATGGAGAAAAACTGAAACCATTTCCCTTAAAATCAAGAAGGGGACAAGGGTGCCCACTGTCCCCACTCCTATTCAACATAGTACTGGAATTCCTAGCCAGAGCAATTAAGCAAGAAGAAGAAATAAAAGGAATACAAATAGGTAAAGAAATGGTCAAAATATCCCTATTTGCAGATGACATGATGCTATATCTTAAAGACCTAAAAAACTCTACCCAAAAACTCCTAACACCATAAACTGCTACAGCAAGGTGGCAGGATACAAAATCAACTTACAAAATTTGTTAGCTTTTCTATACACCAACAACAAACAATCTGAGAAAGAATATATGGAAACAATTCCATTTACAATAGCCTCAAAAAAAAATCAAATACCTAGGAGTAAACTTAACAAAGGATGTGAATGACCTCTACAAGGAGAATTACAAGCCCCTGAAGAAAGAGATTGAGGAAGACTACGGAAGGTGGAAAGATCTCTTGTGCTCATGGATTGGTAGAATCAGCATAGTAAAAATGGCAGTCTACCAAAAGCAAGCTACATGTTTAATGCAATTCTCATCAAAATCCCAATGACGCTCATCACAGGGATTGAAAAATCTACCTTAATTTTCATTTGGAAACACAAGAGACCACGAATAGCTAAGGCAATACTCAGCAAAAAGAGCAATGCTGGAGGTATCACAATACCCAACTTCAAACTATATTACAAAGCAATAGCAATAAAAAACAGCATGGATCTGGCACAGAAACAGACATGAGGACCAGTGGAACAGAATAGAGGACCCGGATATGAATCCATACAACTATATCTACTTTATTTTTGACAAAGGCGCCAAAGACATATGATGGAGAAAAGACAGCCTCTTCAACAAATGTTGCTGGGAAAAGTGGTTATCCGTCTGCAAGAAATTGAAACTAGATCCATGTTTATCACCCTGTACTAGTATCAACTCAAAATGGATGAAGGACCTTAATATCAGACCTAAAACTCTGAAGTTGGTATGGGAAAGAGCACGGAATACTCAGGAAGCAATAGGTATAGGCAAGGACTTCCTCAATAGAACCCCAGCCGCTCAGCAACTAAGAGAAAGGATGGACAAATGGAACTACATGAAATTAAAAAGCTTTTGCACAACAAAAGAAATGGTCTCTAAACTGAAGAGAACACCCACAGAGTGGGAGAAAATATTTGCTAGCTATACATCAGACAAAGGACTGATAACCAGAATATACAGGAAACTCAGAAAACTAAACTCTCCCCAAATCAATGAACCAATAAAGAAGTGGGCAACTGAACTAAACAGAACTTTTTTAAAAGAAGAAATTCAAAAGGCCAAAAAACATATGGAGAAATGCTCACCATCTCCAGCCATAAAGGAAATGCAAATCAAAACCACACTAAGATTTCACCTCACCCCTGTTAGAATAGCTATCATCAAAAACACCACCACCAACAGCTGTTGGCAAGGATGTGGGGAAAAAAGCAACCCTTGTACACTGCTGGTGGGAATGCAAGCTAGTGCGAACAATCTGGAAAACAATATGGATGCTTCGTAAAAAACTAAACATAGATCTGCCATATGATCCAGCAGTTCTACTCCTTGGGATACACCCAAAGGACTGTGACACAGGTTACTCCAGAGGCACCTGCACACCCATGTTTATTGCAGCACTATTCACAATAGCCAAGTTATGGAAACAGCCAAGATGCCTACTACTGACGAATGGATTAAGATAATGTGGTATTTATACACAATGGAATTTTACTGAGCCATGAAATAGAATGAAATCGTATCATTCGTAAGTCAATGGATGGAACTGGAGAACATCATCCTGAGCGAAGTTAGCCAAACTCAGAAGACCAAAAATTGTATGTTCTCCCTCATATGTGGACTTTAGATCTAGGCAGTAATGTTGAACTTGGGTCACATGCTAAGGGGAAAGCATATAAGGGAGGAATGGAGGTAGGTAGGAAACCTATGCAGGGATGTCCCCACTGCATAGGAGCTAATACAGTAACCTTAAAGTGACAGAGGTCAATATGGAAAAGTGACTGGGAAGTAGTGAAGAGGTCAGGTAGAGATGAATTAATTCTGGTTGTAACACACTTGTGCATGGAAGCAATGATAGGAATCTTTCTGTATAGCTATCCTTATCTCAACTAGCAAAAACGCTTTGTCTTTTTTATTATTGCTCATGTCTATCTTCAACAAAATTGGAGAAAAGGGCAGAACAGGTTCTGCCTGGAAGCGAAGGGCTGAGGGAGAAAGGGAGGGGATGGCAGAAGTGGGGAGAAATGGCCCAAACCATGTATGCACATATGAATATATGAATAAAGAGAAACAAAAAGAAGTTCTGGTCTGTAACTACTAGTTCAACTTTCTGTGAGGGTCAGTGGAATCAGACTTTCTATATTCCCATCTTGCCAAGGAAACTTTGTCACTTCCAACTACTATACCATCTTCTGGATGTACCTCAGTAAAGAGAGTGATTACTTCCAAAGAATTAAAACAAAATTATGTATTTTCTTTCCAATTTCTAGCATTTCCTTTTCCACTATTGGCTTATAACTCTCCTTCCTTCAGAACAATCAAAACAAAAAAGGATCAACTTTAATCTTAGCATTCTTTGCAGCTGCAGTTCTTTTTCTGCCTCCTTTCTTGTATTCCTGGACTTCCACAGAGTGGCATCAACACTCATTGTTTCTACTCCATCTTTTCTTACTCCGGCCTCTTGCAATCTGATTTCACTCTCACTGCTCAATTACAACTGCTCTTTGAAGAATCAAAATGATCTAATTGCTAAATGTACCTATCATTTCTTATCATTCTCATCTTCCTTGAAGCACTATTAGACATTGTGTCCTGTTGAAAACTCTACATTTCCTAGATGTTGTGCTCTGCTAGTTCATATATTTCCATACATATGTATGTATACATATATGCACATATGTATATATGTATATGTGTTCCTTCATATTTACTAAACAGTGTCAAACTGTTTTCCAATGTGGAGTTATACACTGCTAGCAGTGTATGAAATTTACAGCTGCTTCATCCCCTCACAAACATTTACTATTGTTACATTTTCTTATTTTTTATGTTTTATGGGTATATAATGATATCTCATTGTTTAAATTTGCATTTCTATGATTACTAGAGAATTTGAGCCTTTTATGAGAGAGAGAAAGCTTTAAACAAGAATATGTTGTGCATCACAGGAAATCACTAAGAGACTGCAAAGACAGAATAAATCTCACTTTTATATAGGTAAGTGAATTCAACCCATTACTGTTCATATTTTCAAGATAAAATTGCTACTCTTCTCATATCTTTATGACTGGAGGTAGATTTTGCAATTCAGAGACAGGTGAACAGCTGACAATTTTTCGAATACTCCCAGGGGCCAAGACTGGATTCTCAGTCTCGTTGCTCACCATCTGTTCCTATGTGAGCTACTCTTAATAGTGTCATTGGCCACTGAGTTTCCTTCTTTAAGAGTTGCCTGTTTGCTGGGCGTCAGTGCTCATGCCTGTAATAATCCTAACTACCTGGGAGGCTGAGATGCAAAGGATTGTGGTTCAGCCAGGGCAAATAGTTTGTGAGAATCTATCTCCAAAGTAACCAGAGCAAAATGGACTAGAGGTGTGACTCAAGTGGTAGAGCACCTGCTTTGCAAGCACAAAGCCCTGAGTTCAAACTCCACTCCCACCAAAAAAAAAATTGCCTATTTGTATCATTTGCTCATTTTTCACTTGAGTTGTCTTTTTCTTTATTAACTCGTATGAGTCTTTTAATATTATGATATATGGATACTATGCTTTTATAGTTGTGCAAATTATTGACACATTTGACTTGTCTATCTTTTCATTTTTATGGGATGTAGTTAACTTAAATTGTAAATTTTAATACATTTGAGTTTATTGATATTTTCCTTCATAGCTTATGATTTTTGTGTCTTGTGTAAGAAACACAAATACCTGTAATCAATATATTCTAATGTTTTAAAGTTTGGTTTTTCACATTCAAGTTTATAATCACCTGGAATTTATTTTTTCTTTAAAGTGTGAATTACTGTTTACTTTAATTTTTTTCCACAAGGAAAAATTGTTTAGTAACATATTGAATAGTTTATCCTTTACCCCGTGACCTATGAAGTCACATATGTCTATATTAGGTGCATGGGTTAGTTTCTGGAATCTCTGTTCTGTTCCTTTAGTCTTTGTCTATCTCTGGTCAGTATCTCAATATCTTAATTACTACAGATAGATAATAAGCACCAATGCTACACAGAACATATCCCTCACTCTTGTTTTTCTCCTTCAAAGTTTTCACATTCATTTTTGGTCTTCTGTTTTTTCATAAACATTTGAAAAATCATATAGTTAAATTCATGAAAACTTTTGGATGCTTTATTGAAATGACATTGAATTAATGAGTGAATTTAGGAGAAATTGATACCTTTAAAATAGTCTTTTTATCCATGAACATTGTGTATGTAATTTATGTAATATCTTATAATACATAAAACATTTCTCCATAATGTTCTCCATATTTTATTTGAATTATTTCTCATTATTATATATATTCATGTATAGATAGGTAGATAAAAATCTATAGATATCTATATAAATATATCTTTGCTGCTATTATAAGTGATCGCTTTAAAAATATATTTATTTGCTAGTGTTTAGAAGTGTAATTGATTTTATATATTGATCTTATATTCTGCAAATTTGCAGGAAAATTATTAATGACTCATTAATTTTAAATAATTTCTCTATTATTCTCATCATCCAAAAATAATGCATTTTATTTATTAGTTTATATTTCTTTTATTTCTCTTTACCTCACTTTATCAGATTGGACCTCTACTACCACATTGAATGGAAATTAGAGAGTGTATATTCTAATTTCTGATTTGGGATGGAATGCTTACAATGTTATACCAGTATATATAAAGTTTGCTATACATCTTGGTAGATGTTCTTTATCTATCAAGATATTTTTATCTTGGTAGATTCTTTAGCTACCAAGATATTCTTTACCACATTAAGAAATTTCTCTTTCATTCTTAGTTTGCCTAGACGTTTTAAAAATATAATGAATAGATGTTGAATGTTATTGAACACTTTTCTTCATCTATTGACTTGGTGACATGGTCAATAGATGAAGAACAAACAAGTTCTCATTTTAATTGGTAATTACTAAATTATACTAATAGACTTTCTATTGTTAAACTTTCTTGAATGGTTAAGGATTTCTTCCATCCATCATGGAATAAATCTTCATCAATCATAGTATCTTATCTATGCCTATTACATTTATATACACACATACATCATTAAATAAGATTTGCTAATATTATTTTTAGGGTTTCCTTTTTCTTTTTCCATAGTGAGCCTGACAACAAAAGTTCTTTTGTCTTCCACTCTCATAGCTCCCTTAGATGAACTTCAGATCATTATTGCCAGTTCTAACATTGCTCCTAAACTCCAGACCACACATTTTTACCTGAACATTTCATTTCCATGCGTGTGCTCAAAAACCATCTCCTGTCAATGGCTAATCTTTTTTCTGACTTCCTTAACTGAAAAATTACCTTTGATCCCTTCATTATATCTCTTCATTATATTCTTTTAATTATGACCAATTAATTTCAATGGTCTGTTAGTTCTTGCATATGAGATATCTTTATTCCATCTCTTCATTTATGTCCTGACTATCATAATCCAAGTCTTCATATTTGCTTCCCTAGATTATTGCAAGGCTTGTGGAACTAGTCTTTCTGTCTGTGGATTTGGTTCCCACCTCCATTCTTCCATTGCAGTCTCCAAAATGTGCCAGGTAATTAATCCTTTAAAAAAAGCCCTTCTCATTAGATCAGTCTCAAGGGCTTGCTGTGGCTCTTTATTGTTTATGTAATAGTCACACACTTCCTACTTTAGACCCGATATGTCTCTGCAGTCAGGGTCCCCTTAGTTCCCCTAAGCACCTGTTTTTCAGCCATATGAGTTGTTGCTTAATATGTCCTAGCATCTCCAACCTCCAAACTTCCGACATTTTTCTTACAATGTGTCTGAGTCAAAATCCTCAGTCCCCATAGCGTGTAGCTAGTATTAAGAATGTACTATGTTCTAAGCAATAAGCCTATTCCTTGGTGTACATCCTATTCAGTTATCACCAGGCTCCTGTCATGGTGAAGATTGTTGTGTTTACTGAGTGCTTACACTTTCCAGGCCCTGCTCTAGTATCATTTGATTCTCAACACCCTGTAAGATAGACTATTATTATCCTTATTTTACAAAGGAGAAGATAAGATTTAAAGAACTAATATAATTTTTCCAAGGCTAGAAAACCAGTTAGTGGCAAACCTAGGCCTCATATACCTCCATGGAGGTTCTAAAGCCTCCATGCACAGCCTTGGAGAGGTAGAATAACTTGTCCATTTGTGGACAAGGCTTCAGGCACATGGTTAATGACTCTCTAATTCTTTTCTTTCCCCTTCCAGACTTTCACTTCCACTTCCAGATTTCCAGATTTCTTCCCAGGTTTAGTGTAAAGTCTAACTCCTGCACTAAATCTTTCATTCCCATAATACAGTAACTGAACCTTGATGCACTCATAGTATTTGCCAGCTTATATATAACTTTCATAGACATGATCTCATTTACTCCAAAACTTTCCTGGGATTCAAATTAATATTATTATTGTTTTCTTTAGGAGTCCCTTAAACAAACTGTAAGCCCCTCAAGAGTACAGATGGTGAAAGATGAGAGAAATGCTCTTCCTGTAGTACTCTCAAAAGTTTTAAGTGAGAAAATAGATACAAAATGTAGGAATCACAGCCCATGCATTTGCCAGATGAAAGTAATTCTGAACTTCCAGATGCTTTTTCAAGAAGGTAGAGGTTTGCAAGTCTGGAGGACAGCTCCCGGAGAGTGAAAATAAATTCTGCCACTTTCCGGGAGAGTTTTATTTCCTCCATATGTTTATACATTTTTCTTTCCTTATGTTTGTGATTCATCTCTGGCTTGAGAGATGTGTAGCGCTGGGGGGATTGAATGCTAGGGGGACTGAGGACAGTGTAGACCATTGCTAGACTGATGTAATGCAATTCTTGGCATTTGCACAAGGATGGAGAGTTACGACAGCCAGGGGTGGTAGAAATAACACTGGAATTCTGACTTTTACCAGGAAATCATTTAATTTTTAGATGAGGCCAGGAGATCACCAAAAAGAAGTTTGGGAGCAAACTTTTCTAGTCATCCAGAATAGGCTTGGCTATGAGTGAAATACCTTTACTCCTATAAACAAGGTTCTTAGCTCTTGATCAGGCCTTCAGTGGAATTTTCTCATGCTTGCTGTTCCCTTGTCTTTCTGCATTTATGCCCCTTGACCAAGAGGTCATGGCCTTCCATGGAGTTAGATCTCTTGAGTTCTGCCTCAAGTGCTACTTCCAGAATATTTTGCACAAGTAATAGAAAGGATAATAAGATGACCCTAAGTCATGGCCTAAATTGTTTTAGGCATGGGAGTAATGGCACCATGTGTGCTGTGTAAGAGTGATGACAGGTGGCTCTGCCATCATGCAGATATGCATTTTCTTCAGTAAACCAATGTTAACTAGAGCCCACTGAGCAGCAGGCACAATGCCAAGCAGAAAATTTCTATTTCAGCCTTGACACTTACAAGCTATGTGAACTTGGGCAAATTATTTAACTTCCTTGAGCTTAGTTTCCTAATGGAATTTTGATGTCTCTCTGATAACTTAAGTGTCAGAGGTTTAATGAGTCCCTCTTGAGGTTCGGATGAAATAATGTATGAAGAACATGTAGCACAACACTAGGTTCAAATACCTACTAGAATATCCACCATGTATCCATCTGCTGGCTAATGGCAAAGTCATAAATACTAAGAACATCTGACTTCTCTTCTGATGTTCTTTACACAGTAACTTTTTGTTTTCTAAAAACGTCAGTCCTGTTACATTATGATCACTCGCATATTACCTTCGTATCCCGTGTGGTCAAACAGGCACATGTGTAGTAACACCTCATGTGGTTAGAGCCTGCCTTCCTGGTTCTATTCCTTATATTTCAATCTTGATATATTGTTCAAACTTCTTTTGCTCACCATGAATCTCTTGTGATTTCTCTCACAATGTTGCTTCAACAGGATGCCTATCCGTTGCGCCTGCTTGATGTGGACAGCAGATGGCGCCTGGCATCAGGTGTGGAGAGGCAGTTGTCAAGGGAACAGGGCTCTATGCCAGCTCAGAAATCAATCTGGATTTCCTCCTCCAGGGATGCTAATCCAGAAGGGAGAGGTTGTATGCTGGGCACGCTAACCTTCAAGAATTCTCTTTTCCCTCTTAGCATTTGTAATGAACTTTTTTTTTCTACTAAAAGTAAACTCCAATTTTATAAGAATGTCCATCCCTAAACAAGGTCCTATAACACCCAGCTATCAATCCATCCAAAACTGACAGCTTCTTAATGCTGGTGCAGGGCCTTCAATGGGAATGAGATTTCCAAAAGGACCCTTTCCTGTGCAACAGGAAAAGGAAGCAGAACATAAGCTCTAACAAGAGAGGGTAGTCACTCAGGCAGAAATAAAGAGACTTCAGAGCAGCTGAATTGTAGACTTGAGTGAGAAATATTATCATATTTCATAGAAGCTTCGATGTACCCCCATTGTTTTACTTGTACCAAGAAAGAAACAAAATCCTGCAATTAAATTGAATTGTTGATGGTAAGGCTGAACCTAATTTCAGAGAATACTCTGTGTTGAATCAATGAAATTTGTTAACTCTGAGGACAGAATTCTGGTCTAGCTGCCTCCCAGTTATCTCAGCCTTCCCCTTAATCTGTCTGTATCCTAGAGTACCTAGGAGATGGCCTTGGGACTGCCAGTAGCCTTAATCTTACTGACCTTGGTGAGATTCAGTGCAGATCCTTTCCTTTCACTTCTCCTTGGAGAGACAAACAAACCCCTGTGGTCAATGATGGCTTCTCACAGCCACTAGACCAGGGGTTGGCACACTATGGCCCTTGGGCCAAATTCAGCCCAATACCCACAGATGAAGAAAGGTTCTTATTTACATATTGAATTTTAAATTTTTATTTGAATGGTCACAATAACTTGCATATTAATAGGGGTACAGTGTGATATATCAACACGTGTGTACAATGTATAATGATAAAATGAGGGTAATAAACATCACCTAAAATAGTTATCATTTCTATGTGTTAGGAACATTCTCAGTTGTCTTTTCTAGCTATTTCAGAACACACAGTAAATTACTGTCAACTGTAGCTACACTGCTGTGCTATAGAACTCTAGAACTTATCCTTCTATTTTTTGTACTAATTTAACCAACCCTATCTTTCTCTCCTCTCTCTAACTCCGTTCTACTCTCTACTCCATGAGATCACCTCCCTTAGCATCCCCATGAGTGATGTCAGACAGCATTTGCCCTTCTGTGCCTGTCTGATTTTAATTAGGGTGATGACTTCCAACTCATCAATGTCACTGCAAATAACAGGATTTCACTCATTTTATGTCTGAATAATATTCCACTGTGTACATGTACCACATTTTCTTTATCTAGTAATGTACACCTAGATTGATTTTATATCTTGCTTATTATGAACATTGTAATACAGTTATCTTGTCAGGATACTAATTTCCTTTCCTTTGGATATATACCCAATAGTATGGATCATATAGTAGTTCTGTTTTTGTTTTTGAAATAACCTCTATACCATTTTCTGTAATGGCTATAGAAATTTACATTCTCACTAACAATATGCAAAAGTTCTCCCTTCTCTGTATCCTCACATCCTCTGCATCCTTTTTATCTTTCTGATGCTAGTCAAAGAATGGTTTTTACAGATGTACATTTGCAGTAAATTTGATGATATGAGGCATTAACTATGACTCCAATTAAGTGAAGTGTCATCACTCCTAAAAGAATTGCAATCCTATCATTTGTAGGTCTGCATTATGAAACATTCTGTTATTGTTATTGTTATATATTGAATCTCATCAATAATATATTTGTGAATTTTTTTTTCTCTCTTTCACTTAAATATTTAGACAATATCCTCAATTTTGCTCCTTGGCCTATAAAGCTTAAAGTATTTACTATTTCTTTATAGAAAATGTTTGTTGACTCCTCCTCAGGATCAAAATGGAAAATCACAGATTGGTCTGTATCACTCACTAACAGGAATATCAGTAAATCTGAGCAGAAGCTAAACTGGATTAAATGAGCTATTGCAAATAGCCAGACCCAATCAATGGATACATAGTAAGAATGTGGCTATAAAGTAATGAAATTTTTTATAAAAAGAATACTAGACTGTTATTCATATATATAACTAGCACTATTCCACCCAAAGTAGACACCTAGGGATATTCTGTGGTTAATCTGAAACTCTCAGAATGACCTTAAGAACTGTTTTATGAGCCATGCAATGAAAATCTATTGTCTGTTTCTCCTTGCATATCCTGAATATGTGTTAGGTAGAGAATTAGACACTAAACGGGATTGAAAAAAGAATAATATATACTGGATAGAATTTTGTAGCCATATTTTGTTTTGACATCAATAATGTCTAACTTTAAGTGACTTGATGGATTTCAAAAATAAAATACACAACCTTCAGAGATTTATTTCAAGCTAAAGATCTGGACATGATACAATCTGAAAAAGAGAATTATAAAGGGGTTTAAAAAATATCTGGATCCATGGCATCACCACACAGCCCAACGATGTGATTGGGAAGAAATACTAGAAACCCTCTAGCATTCACAGGCTGATATTTTTGGTGAAAAGTTCATTCTGATATTTTCATTCATATATTCATATACCACAACAGACTATGCTTGGCAGGCAGCCAGTTCCTTGTTTTAGTTGGAAAGGGGGTTGTATATAAGGGAATGGGGGAGATGGGGAAAATCTAATTCCTGATACGGGAGTTCTTAGGTGTTTTCCATTTGAAATATTATACTGCCTCAGAATTAATGGTCATATAATTTTAAATGCCTCCTTCCCGAAACTTCAATTTACTGCTGATTTCCTTATGGAAAACGGAATCTGATACAGACTGCCCAGGAATCATGGAACAAGTTAATTCTGACTAAGTCAGACCATATTTCTGAAAAGAAAGACTTAGAGTAGAAGAGAGGGAGTAAGAAGAGAGAGAGACACACAGTGAGAGACACAGAGAGGGTTGACAGAGATTCAGGAAGTAGATAAAAAGTACAAGACAATCCAGCATGGTCTGCATATGCTTGGGATTAGATTTAAAGGGTTTTTTGATTTTTGTGTTTGTTGTTCTTCTTCTTGCTAGGCAGGCATTCTACCACATGAGCTATGCCTCTAGCTCTTTTTGCTCTAGTTATTTTTTGGAGAGTGTCTCAGTATTTTGCCTGGAGCTAGTCTCAGATTATGTTCTTCCTACCTATGCATCCCATGTAGCTGGGATTACAGATGTACATACCTATGCTTAATTTATTTGTTAAGCTAGAGGAGTAAATTCTTCCCAGGATGGCCTCAAACAGTGACTCTCCTGACCTCTGCCTCTCAAGTAGCTGGAATTATGGATGTGAGCCACCACATCTGGCCCAGACTTAAAGTTTAAAAGAGCAAAATGGGAAGCTCATTCTACTCTACTACAGGGATGTAAATAAGGACAAAATTTATGTCTTTGTTTATGTTACATGACCTGATACACTGATCAAATTGATTTCATTCCTTTCAGTTATTCTCCGTTCTTGATTTCATCCAAAACTATGTCTCTGATTTTTTTTTTTTTTGGTGGTGCTGGTGTTTGAACTCAGAGCTTTGCACCTGCTAGGCAGTAGCTCCACAGCTTGAGCTACATCTCCTGCCCTGTGTCTCTGATTGGGAGAAGGGGAATTGTACATGAGGAGGCCTCTGCAGATCTGCTTATATTATTCATCAGGATCTTACCATCTAGTGACTTTGTTGTGGCTTTAGCTCATAGGGTAATGTTCTTATTTGTCTCTATATTATTTATAGGTCATGGAACCAGGGTTGTCTTCAAAGGTTTTCCTAAGAGCCATTTCTATGAGAAATATCAGTATAGGTATATCAAAATCAAAATGTACAACTTCCTCAGACTTTTCATAAAATTTTCATTTTATTATGTATGCCTTTAGGTGCTTGTCTCATTTTTTTTTTAAATCTACTAGGATTAAGCAAAACCTTTCATAGCAAGGGCCCAAGAAACAGTGATGCTTTAGGGTATGGCAGTCTTCCAGATCAAGAGAAGTACTAATCTAGTCTTCTAACACCGTGGGGTCCATGACCAGATGAATGATTTTCAAGGCTGTTGAGTGACGGCGTTCCTGGACTGTCGGGATGACAGTGTGATCAAGATGACCGTACAAGCTTATTGAAGTCCTTGCTCTCTATTCCATCAAAATGGCAAAAGATCTGTGAACAGACCCACATTGAAATGACATTTGTAATAAAGGAAGTCATGAGCTCTTTTATGCATTGGTCTTTCTTTGCCTTAGGTATATTCACATTAGAGTACAAAACCCAGGCCAGACCCAATCTGAAGCCAATTTCAAATCAGAGAGCCACCCAAAAGAGGTTCAGTTAGGAGGAAGTATGATGAGTGTTTTGTGCTAGATTGGTATTTTGTCCTGTGCACAGAGCAGTCTGGAATTTATTATTCACTGAAGAATTTTCTTTTGTTTTTGTATGTTTTTAATGTTCACCCAGAGGATTCAGTTCTGCCTCAATAGATAAAAGATCTTATACTTTTACGTATTAAAATATTTTAATTATTGTACAATGAAGAGAGTTAAAATCCTGATGCTTGTCTGATTTACTTTAACCTAGGAAATTCTTGCATGCTCTACTTTTCTACCTCTGTACAGGCTTTGCATGATGTGTTCTCTGTCTATATGCTGAATATTGGCAACAGCTTCTGAGAGTAAGTGTCCAGATAACTGGATTAGCCTTTGAACTGTCCCTCCCTAGTAACATAAGGAAGTATTTTTCTTATGGATTTGACAGGGTCTTGTTGTATCACCAAAGCTGACTTGGAACTCACCATGTAGCCTAAGCAGGTGTCAAACTTGAGATCCTCCTGCTTCGGCCTCCTGAGTGCTAAGGTATTTATACTGAAATAAGCACATTAAAAACTTCAGATGACACTGAAAATGTTAACTGTTGTAGGAGAGATGGGAGTAAAAGAAAAATGGTTGCCAACTTAGAATAAAAGGATATAATTTATTCCTTTATAAACTCTCTGTAACTTATTATACATTTAAGCCTTTCCTTTAGTATCATTGGATAGGAAAGAAGACTTCGTAGTGCTCTGGGATTCTTTCTGATTCCTCTCATATTCTACTGACCATACAACAGCTTCCTATTTAATACTCATAACTACTATTGAGATTATATATAACCTGTATTAGCTAATTATAATTGTATATAGTTATATATGATGTATCTGCTACATAGAATGTGCAAGCACTGTTCCAAGTGCTTTCTATGCATTGATTATTTAACCTCACAACAACCTCTATGACTTGTATATATTATTTTCTTTCCAAAGGGATAGCCACTAACACCTAATCACATACTGGCAAATTCTAATAACCTATTGATTTATTCCTGCCCATTTTCATATTTTACTTTTGAACAGGGTCATTATGGATAAGAACCTTTGGTACTATGAGAGGCTTGTACGGGAGACATAGCAGATGGTCTTTCTGGCATCCCTGAAATTTCTTCCTCTTTCCAGCATCATGAGCCACAGGTAAAGTGCTTCATGTCAAACATAACATTTTGGTCCTAAAGCATTTTTGTCACATTGCTTATTATAGCAATAATGTTATTAAATTTGGAGGCTAAAGATGGCCTACTTTTGTAATATTTTTATTGTTGTTTGAATAAAAGGGGTGGTAGAAGCACAAAGTGTTAGCATTTCCTATGATAGATTAACTATACATTTTATTTGCCTAGGTTCAGTGGTAATGTTTTATGTTTGGAAGTTAACTATTATTAGGGTGTCATTTAAATTTTTCTAAAGCCCAGAAAATGGTCTTAATGGAGTCCTCATCTGTGATAATGTCTATGAGGCAAAAGCAATCTCATTCTTTGAAGTCTATTCATATATTTGAAAATTATATAGGTTGGCCTTACAAATCAATTTAGACTGTCATTGTTTGAATATGACATGTATTGGATTTTTCAAAGGAAGTATATAATCTTTTTTCCTAAACTCATATGAAATCAACACCCTTCATTCAACTGATAAGAGAAACTGGTGAAAACCAAACAACCACCAATTTAACAAGCTGCAGTGGAAAATCTATACTCAGAAATTTTTTTTCCTAAACAAATCAAATTAATTGCCTTAAGTCACAGTCATAAGCATAATTAACCCTTCTGTGATTGTTGAAAATTGAGAATCTGTGGTTCTTGATAAATCTCTCTCTTACTCTCTCTCTCTGAAATGAAATAGTCAGTGGTATAAACTTCAAAGGAAACCCTTGAAAGTCTTTGGTTATTACAAAAGCCCTGTTATTATTAATTCATGCAAATAAATTTGAAGCCATTTTCTCTTTCCATGTTGGTCTTTTAGTTTTAATTCTTCCCTCTAAAATATGTGTCTTTCCCTCTTGCCATTGCACTTGGAAAGGCAAACATTTTGCCTCTAATTTTAATGAGCTCTTCTTTTCTCAGTAGCAAAGTAACTGCTTATGTAAGTCAGCAATGAAACTAAATGTTTTCCCCCTCAAGGCATTTTCATGTACTTGTTTTCTCATCCTTGAGGTTGTCATTTCTCATGGAGTTTGTTGTAAATCAACACAACATTTGATTTGTTATTAAGGAGGGTCAAACTATACGAGTGCTGGCCCATGGTTTCAGAGAATCCTGGAGAGAATTCTAAGGTGGTATTCCCCTGTATTTTAGCAGGGTAAGTGTTCCTAAAAATAGCTGTCAGGATGTTGGTTTTTGGACCTTTAATACCTTAATTTTCTTGTCTCTTTATTTCCAACTTTCTTGTGCATTATTTTGCCTATACAAAATTCACCTCTCAGTGAAGAAACATTAAGATAATTATGTTGTTAGGGAACCCACTTGTTTCCAGGAGGTTCTTAACTCACTTCAATTTCTTTACCTTTCTTTTCTTTTTTCCTTTCTGTTTTGGCAGTCTTGGGGTTTAAACTCAGGGCCTTGAGCTTGCTATGCAAGCATTCTACCACTGAGCCATGCTGCCAGCCCCTAATTTATTTATCTTAAATTTATGGAAAATGAAGAGTTTTCCTCTCTATTATAAAATTCATTAAAATGCTTTAAGTTTGTTGGTAGTGTGAGGAAGCTTTATCATCAGTGGTTCATTAAGGAGCTCTCACCATTGCTTAGTTAAGAACAATAACTGAGGAGTCTTTAAAAGAGCCATTGCGTGTTCATCTGACTGTCCTATTGGATTGTGAGTTGCTCGAGGTAAAGGACTGTGTCTTACTCATATTTATACTCACAGATGGAATATAAAGATGCAGGGCTTGGCACCCAGTGGACACTCAAAACATGAAAATGAACGAATGTATATGGAAAGAAAGTCTGGGAATGCTTCTAATTTTGACAAGGCTGCACTGGAGACATCCAAGAGACATGGTCATAGCATTCCTTCAGAGAAAAATAGTCAGCAAAATCATGTGTGCCATGTGACTCTGACTTATACAGTGTACCTCCCAAAGTTCTACGTTATCACACCTGTCCTAGTAATTAGGTGATATGGTTTCAATCCTGCTTGGCCTTTACACATGGTAGATAATAAATGCTAAAGAACTGAAGGACTAAAATATAACAAATGAAGAGTTGAAATACACATCAACTATGACTAGGACTGACTTAGCGTTACAAAGCAAGTCAACTTTGAATTCAAACTAAATCACAAGTCTCCTGATCTGGCAAGTGTATCATGTATGTTTTCTCTTAGTGCATTTATGGCTTTACATAATCATGTAACATTTATTCCAGAAACTTGTAAAAAGTATAAAGCTCATTAACAGTTTAATTTGGGAAAAAGTCAACGTGACTGTGTAAAAGTTGACGTATGTGATATATTTTTAATTGCACTTTCACATTCTTCACTTGGTATCCAGGATATAGCATTCCCCTGTGTTGGTAATAGAGCCTTCTATCTCTTGTTGAGTTGGGGGAAGTCCAAGGCTCAGTCCATGATCCTGTTTTCTTCCATTTTTACCTTCCCTCTTGTGATCTCTTCCAGTCTAAATTCTTTACCATCTATACACTGATGGCTTCTAAGTTTATATCTCCAGTCTATCCTTCCTCCCAAACTTATAGATGTGAACAGCAAATTGACATTATTTGACATTCTCCACTTGAATGTCCCATGGATATCTTAAATTCAACACATCCAAACCCAGCTCCTGGCAATCCTCCCCAGCTTGTACTAGCTGTAGGCTTCCCCATTTTAGAACAACTTCATCCTTTCAGCTGCTCTTCCAAACATTTGGAGGTAGCCTTGATTTCTCTCCATCTCTCAGACTTAGGGAATCCATACAATTTATTATACAATCTAGGATCCTTCAGAGTGAAAGGAAATGTTATTACTAGTTATTCCTAGATGATAGGCTTATCAAATTGAATTGTCAAGAGCAAAGAAAATTTGTGACACACTACTCCGATAGGCCAAGCCATGAAGAAATGTTAACCATATCTTCAGAATTCATGCAAAATTCCCATCTTGCTTCAAGCCACCATCACTGAATTCCTCTGAATTACTACAATAACTTCCTGATTTCCACTACTCTGCTGTCCTGTCCAGGCTCAGTCCCAGGTAGGCCCTGGGTGCCTGAGCCTCTGTGTTGGAGCCTTCTCGGTGCTTCTGTCCCTCCTCTTCTTGGCAGTCAAGAGGTCTTACATTTGTGGTGTTTCATGGGCAGAACAGGGTCCCTGCCTTCCCCCAGTGGTGTACCTGTGTGCTCATGGACTTCTATTTCTTCTCCATGGGTGGGGATTTTTTTCTTCTAGTCTTTCTTCAGTAACAATGTGTATTTACATATGCCTTGTGTGGGGACACAATAATTAACTGCTCTTCCCCAGTAATTTAAGGCTTTTTCTTCTTAGGGAGATGGGACCTGAGAAGGGATCCAGGTAAGGTTTATGTGCCCTCTGAGAGGACCAATACCCTTCTGCACATCTGCAGGTTGTGCAGCTCTCTCTAGTTGCTCATGTGCCCTCACTCTTCCTGTGACAGACAGTTTGGGGCCACTGTGCTGGGAGTAAAAATTCTTGTGTCTGAAGCTTCTGGGGATCTTTCCTGTAACACTTGTAACATTTATAACGTTTGGCCTTTAGAAACTTGTTAAGATTTTAGTTAATTTCTTTACCGTTGCATGGCAGCCAGTATCTGAACCTGTTCCACCACTGCTTCAGATAAGCCAGTGTATGAATCATACTGTTTTTGTACAGCTTGCCTCTGCTTGGAATTTGGGTAATTGTGCAGCCTTGCTACCTCAGCTCTCAATGTTAAGGTGGAACTCTATCCAGTTCTTTGTACACCAGGTACAATCAGAACATGACTCATTTTAATGATGAATCTTTGATCAAAATTTTCTAGAACCCATTTTGAGAATTCCCTTGTATATTGAATATCTATGATTTGTAGCAAAGTTTTACTCTTTGAAGGTGAATTTACTCTTCTAAAATTTAACTTTTCTTATTAGCTACTATTAATTGTACAAAATGGGTTTTGTTGAGTGATTTTCATACATGAATATTTTTTGATCATATTCCCCTCCAAATTTAATTTTTGAAAAAGTTTAAAGTAATTTTGAATGAAGTCTGGCCAAAAAAAGTATAACAGTGCTGCATATTGTTGCTCTTAATAACCACAGACTCTTACAGGATGAGGATTTTTTTTACAGTGACCAGAAAGAACTTTAAGAAAGAGTGACTAAACCCATATAGGTTTATTTCTTCCGAGCACTGCTTTGATCTAATATTGACACAGCTGCACTGGTAACTTTGAGGGAAGAATAAAATAAAATAAATAAAAGGCAGTAGGTAATCATCTTTGAAGGGGAAACTCCACCTACCATCAACCACATGATATCACCAAACATTGATTAAAAAATATCAACAATCTGACCTCAGTCAGTCAAATTCATCTACCTCTCTAGAGGATGGTAAATAGGAAAATGAATTTGAATATGAAGGTCTCTACTGCTGGAAGCCAAGCAACTTCTAGCAAGTCATTCAACCATCCAGCATATAATTTGCCCATCTATGAAAAAGACAACTACATTGTTCTCAGAGGATTGCTGTGAGATTACCAGGAAATACATGGGAAGTACTTTATAAAGACCTAATCAAATGTTAGCTGTTAGTAATGAAATTTTATTATTTTGTTTGTAAGAGCTATCACTATCATAATTATTACCCATGATAGATGTTTATTGAGTGCCCATTACGTTAAATTATGAGACTAATAAAATTATTTTGATGGTGCTGCTCAATGCTAAAAAGAATTAAAAAAAAAAAAGAAGAAGGTATCAGTTCACCATGGTACTTCAGTGGAATAGAGCTGGGTCTGGAAAACTTCTCTCATTCCCATATCATTCATAAATTTATGGTACTAGCATATAAGCTTTAGATCAGACTTTTTATGCCACTTTACCTGTGTTCTACATTGAGATCTCTTTTTATAATTGCCATGTGCATTTCTTTACCATCTATTTTATAGAATTTTAACCCTATATACATTTGTCTAACAATTTTAGAGAATGTAGTAGGTTTTTTGTACTATATACCTTATTACATTTATTATATTTTATTATGAAATTTATATAATTTTACTAGCTTTATATATAACAGAAAATATGTTTTTCCTCTGCATATTAATTGTTTAAAATATATATCATAAGCTGATGGCTCACACTTTTAATCGTAGCTACTTGGAAGGCTGAGATAGAGAAGCTCACTACTTGAGGCCAGCCCAAGCAGGGGTTCATGAGACCCCATCTCAAGGAATAGCTGGTGCAATGCTACACACCTGTCATCCTGTGGTATGCAGGAGACTTAGATTGGGAGGTTTACAGTTCCAAGGCCATGCCCAGCAAAAGAGTTTGTAAGACCCCATCTCAACAGAAAAAAGCTAGGTATGGTGGCATGTGCCTGTCATCCCAGTGAGAGTGGGAAGCATAAAATAGTAGGATCAGCGTCCAGGCTGACCTGGGCAAAAAGTGAGATCCTGTCTCCAAGTAACCAATCAAAAGGGCTGAAGGTGTGGTGGCTCAAGCTGTAGAGCACCTGCTTCACAAGCATGAAGGCTTGAGTTCAAACCACAGTCCTGAAAAATAAATAAAAATATTTTATACAGATTGATTTTAAATTCCAGCATCACTCCTCAGTTCTTATTTATGTACATAAACTTAGTCTTCTGAGATGTGTAGTAGAAGTAATCCTATTCATATATGTGGAAAATGAGGTTTAGAGAGGTTGAGTAGACTGGAGGTGTAGCTCAAGTGGTAGAGTGCCTGCTTCATAAGCACAAAGCCCTGAGTTCAAACCCCAGTCTCACAAAAAAAAAAAAAGAGAGATTAAGTAATTTTCTTGGATCCTATAAGTACAAAGTGGAGAAACTCAATTCAACTAGACACTATGCAGTATGTAAGTTGCTCAGGGGTTCACTACAGATAGGGTTAGAGAGGAAGATGTAACAGGTTACCCAGGATTTCTTGTGGAATTCTAGCTGTAAGCAGGAAACTTTTTTGCCTTTCCTGTTTTTGAGCTGCAAAAGTTAACAATTACCCCCTTTCTAAGTGGATGTCTTTTGCCTTTGCATCATTACAGTCCTGCTAGTAGGCATTCAACAGAGGGTCAAAAAGTGACTAAAAAGAGAGACTTCCAGGGAGGCTTTCCCCCACCAAACCACTAACAAAAGCAGAGTTTTGGAAAGAAATCACTATCATTTTTTCTCTTCCAGCAATCACCAGGGCCCCAGTCCTTCCTGTGCTTCAAAATGGGTCTCTGTTCAGGACAAAGGCACAAATGTGATGGAGTCATGATGAGACCTTCTCTTTTAGTGTTAAGTGAGTAGAAAATAGAGTTGGCTCCAATGGCAAACTTTCAGGCAAACAGCAAACCTGAAATTTGTATTACTGAAGGGCATTTCAGATTGATAGATAATGACAGAAAGGAGTTTGTACTGACACATAGTAACAAGAGATGTCCAATTTTTTGTCCATTTTCCAAGTGAGTTTACAAAACTATAGGCTTGTCCAATTTTAAGCCAGCTTGGACATGTGTAACTGACAATCAAAACTGATGGTGTACAACAACACAGAGTAATGCTCTGACTTCGGAATTTACTGCCTTTTCTTGGAAAATGTCAGTAGCTCTTATGCATCTTCTAATCCCTTTTTTGGCTAAATTTTTTAAGTGGTAACTTCAGCTGATGCTGCAGAAACATTGGTTATCAAATTTGCTAGCAAAAGAGAATGATCCTGAATGACTGCCATAACTTTGGATTGTGGTATTGACTTAAAAAAAATTCCCCGCAGCCACTAAGTATGTACTGAGAAGGACTTTCTTCTGTTTTTATTAACAAGTTTTCAACTAAAAATAGGCAAGTGGCTGCATTTTTTGTGATTTGACCTATAAAATTTTGTTAGTAGAGATCTGGGTGACAAGCAAATGTTTGTGGATTTCATTTCCTTTGTGGCTTTGTGTAGTACAAAGCCATCATTCAAAATCTGCCCAAGGGCTGCATCATGGTTCACCCAGAATCCTGTACTTTCAAATTGCTACATGTGGGATTGCACAGTTGCTTACAATACTGATTCAGTTGATGTTTGATAACATGGTCTAGTACCAAGTCACATGACATGTGTACAGTGTCTTGAACAAATATTTGGAGCAAAGTACATCCAAAAAGGAATGCCTTAAAATTTTCATTGTTAAGATCTAAGAGAACAAAATTTCTGGAAAGAACTTTTCACATGATGAAAGCAATATATGTAATCATTTTTCTCCCTCTTTCTGTAAAAGAGAATGCAGAGGCAAGCTAAGAAAGATAATTTTGATTTTTTTTAAATTAACATTAGAAAAGAGCAACAGGAGAAGCAAACAGCTTGTGTAAAATTTACTGTACATACAAGGGTGAGTATCATTCATTAGAAAGAATCATCATCCTTCCTTAAAAGGACAGAGCAACAAAGGCCTAAGTGGAACATTCCAGTAGACATGGAGGAAGTCTTCACTACATCATAAGTTCATGGGGAATCCTGTGGAATTTGCTCATTTATTTCTTTTTAAAGCATCTTTGTATAGCCAGGTGACGCCCAAGTGTGCCTTAAGCACAAATGAAGACTTGGCTTGTCAGAGAATGCCCCCTGGGAGGCTTGCAGGCCATCTCAGACCTTCTAGGTAAAGAGTTTGGGTTCAGCATTCCCTTAGTACCCTCAGAGGTGTTCAAGTATTTGGATGAGCCAAATAGATCCACATGACAAGTAGGATCACATGAATTACAGATTTCCATTTTTAAATCATGCCTGTGATCAAATAAAATAACCACAGTTTCAGCATTAAGGTGGTATTAATGAATTAGCTTCTAAAGTCCCTTTATGTCCCCTCCAGATGTGCCATAGTCAGCAAAGGATGAGGAATCATGCTGTCAGGGTCACTTCAGGAGCTGGTCAGAGCCAGTGTATCAGTCAATGTCATGTTTTACACAACCAGGAGGCTGGATGAAGGTACAGCTTCTCTTATCTAAGAAGAGAATCAGAAAGGATCTCTTCACTCAGTTATTCCCAAGTGAAGGCGGCCTAAGTGGAGAGAAAAGGTGAATCCATACAAACTACCACAAATGAAATGATTAAAGAACCTACAGGACTGGTGTTTACAGATCTGCAGTAGGAGAGCTCTCAACCTAAGGATGTTTTGCTTTTCAGAACTGGAGAGAAGTACAGTTACACAGTCAGGCCTATAAAAGAAGTTTCAGCTAGGCATGGTGGTTCATGACTGCAATCCTAGCTACTCTGGAGACAGAGGTAGGAAGATTGCTGCCCAAGGCTGACTCCGGGCCAAAGTGTGAGACCCATCTGAAGAATAAGGTAAAGCAAAAAGAGCTGGGGCTGGAGTGCTAGAGCATTTGTTTTACATGAGGCCCTGAGTTCAAACTTTAGTCTCTCAAAAAGAAAACAACAAGCAGACAAACAAGAAGTTCCAGCATTGCCCTGAACTGGGGTGAGACAGCAGACTCCTATAGCTGACACATGGTCATCATCCCAATTTCACTCTCTCTCCATTGTACTTCAGCCATGAAGTTTGGAATGTTGTCACCCAGTCAAGGGAGCCCGTTCTACTTTCTACAGTTAACAGGTTCAGGAGCAGATAGGGTTAATTCCATCCTCCACCGCACAGTTAAAGAATAGGTAGTCAGCTAAAGAATAGTTCAAGAATAGGTAGGTCAAAAGCCAGTTCAGGACAATGAGAGTCAAAGATTTTCTGACAGCTTCTGGGAAAGAATATTATTACTCTTGAGACAACTTCCCAAATCACCTTCATCTGCTGGATGTGAACAAAATGATAAGCAATAATGATTATTATTCCCTCACCTTGCTTTGTGAGGGAAGCCATTCCTAAGACAGAAGAGTGGTGGCATGGAAAAAGATCCCGGTGCTTAATGATATCATTGAGTCCCTGGATAAACCAATGCTGAGCCTTATTCTGGACTTACTACATGGGTGGACACATTTCCTTATTTTCAGTTTGAGTGTGGTTGATGAGTCTTGCTGTTGAAAGCATCCTGACATACCTACACTTTGGCAGACCGTCAGGCAGGCACCAAGAGAAGTAATGGATGCCTGACTAGGCCAACAATACAGGCATAGGGACGGCCACATAGTACACAAAATGTTTAAATTGTGAGACTTCAGAGGGGACAGTAGTGTACATGGGTGAGTCATGTAGAGTTTCAATGTAGCCTAGTGTTCACACACTTATGTGATAGGATGTGTAGTCCAGAAATCAGATCCTTCTCAATGGAATTAATGATGGAGAGAGTCGCAAAAGAAGCCTGATGCACTACTACAAGTTTTTAAATATCCTAACAGTTTTAATTTCAAACAGGGCTTGAAATATTGATCAAGGTTGTCACTGGCTTGGGGAGTTTTGCATGCAGCACAGTAGAAAATCTGTGTGTACTGGAGAAAGGAGGCATCACTGACAGCTTTCCATTGTGGAATTCCGCTGAGACACTAGACCCAATACACCTCTGTTCTAAGGCAAATTATACCAAAAAGTCATCTAGTATTTAGAGGTGACATGGATTTATATGGTATTTGAGGCTGTTTATTAGAAAAAGTTCTATTTTTAGAAAAATACTAGAAAGTCTAAGTAAAGACTATACCCTTTGTGTGTGCATTTCCCTTTCTTTTTCATTCACTCTCTCTCTTTCTCCCCTTCCCTTTCCTCCCCATTCTCTTCCTCCTCCTCCCAATTCTTCTGCAAAAATTGACTCCCTTTGTTTACTTCTGTCACCTATTGAAAGAACTAACTCATGATATAGAAATGAACCAAGAGACCCTCTAGTTGTTTTAAGACAAAATCCTGATTGCAGCTAGAACTTCAGCAAAGTGAAAGGATTACTTTGCAAAGCTCAACCAATAATATACACATCAACACCACTAAACACCTTCAGTTATGCTGCCATCATGAGGCTCTCATTGAACCTTCCAGCTGTAGTAATTCTATCCTTTGTTCTTCTCTCCTGTAAGCTTCACCTTTACCTCTCTGCTAAGATCAATTTTATTCTGATTTACAACCTAGACTTTGTTGTGATTTATGCACCTCTGTATGTGGAGGTATTTAGACTTCACTTATAGAATGAAGTGGAGGTATTTAGACTTCACTTATAGAAGTGAAGTCTATTTATAGTTATTGGTCATCTAATCGGTACCAGTCCTGCTCTACACACTGGCAATACTGTGATGTGTAGGATGGTCAAAGTCTCTGCCCTCATGGAACTTTTGCTCTGCCAGCTGGGGGACGGAGCTGACAATACACAATCCTATATAATACAATGTCAGGCAGTGGAATGCTGACAAGGAAATAAAGAAGGATAGGCTTGGGTAGAGTGGGGATGTGTCAGTATTTTAGGAGAACTCAGAGGAGATGACAAGTGACAAATGAGGTCAATCAGATATCTGATGTGAATGGACCAGCAACGATGGTGGAAGAGGAGCTTGAGACCAGCCTAGCCAGCTCATATAAGATTTTTTTTCCCAGCACTGGGGATTGAACCCAGAGCCTTGTTCTTGCTGAGCAAGCCTTCTACCACTTAAGCTATACCCCAGCTTTCTTGAGTTTAGTTTGTTTTTAAAACAGGGTCTCCCTAACTTTTGCCCAGGCTAGCCTTGAACTATAATCCTCCTGCCTCTACCTCCTGAATAGCTGGTATTATAGCTGTGTACCACCATGCCCAGTCTCATATAGGATCTATGGTCCATGCAAAAATTTGTTTTTAATATGCTAGGAAACCAATGGAAGGTTTAGGCAAGGAAGTAGCATGATAATATAGTTATTGTTAGAAGGTCATCCTGGTTGCAATATCCAGGATGGATTATAGTGGTATATAGGTGGATGCAATGAAAACATTTGGAGAAAATACCTATAGTAGGAGTGGGCTAGAGAATAGAAGATGAGGATGATGAGCTGTGATAAGATTCCCAATGTCATTTGAAGCTTAAACTATGAGGAATTATTTTGACCTATTAACTCCCCTGTTGTAAATTGTGGACTTTATAAAAGTTACTCTAAAATGAAGACCAATACTTGACTTCACAGGCTATAATCTAACACATTGTTTTTCAAACTTTTAGGCTCAGGACTTCATATTCTTCAAAAATGGAGGACCCTAGAGAGATTTTATGTGAATTAGATCTATTGATATCTACTTTAAATTATTGATTGATTGACTGATTGATTTAAAGAGAACAAAACCAACATGGTGGTGCACACCTTTAATCCCAACACTTGAGAGAGTACAGCAAGAGGATCACAAGTTTAAAGCCAGTTGGCTACACAGTGAGACCCTATCTCAAAAAAAAACCAACAGTAATAAACAAAAAACAAATTACATGTTAACAGAAAGAAGCTATTTTTATGAAAACTAACTAAATTATCCAGAACAAAAAATGGTGAGAACAATGGTATTGCCTTACATTTTTGTAAATTTCTTGCATGGGCTAGGCATGGTGGCTCATTCTTGTAATCCCAGCTACTTGGAATACAGAGATCAGGAGAATAGGAGTTTGAGACCAGTCTAGACAAAATGTTAGTGAGACTCCATCTCAGCAAATAAACTGAGGGTAGTGGTGTACTCATTATCCCAGCTGCACAGGATGATGTGTCAGAGGTCAGCCCTGGGCAAAAACACAAGATAGTATCCAAAAAAATAACTAAAGGAAAAAATGGCTAGAGGCATGGTTCAAATCATATAGTGCCTGCCTAGCAAGCATAAGGCCTTGAGTTCAAATACCAGTACTGCCCCTGACCCAAAAAAAGGAAGAAAAGACAGATGGAGTTTTACCCTGGTTTCTGCATTCAGCCTGTTGTGATCTCATGCATCATGTAGTCCCTGGAAACTCCACTGTACACAAGTAGAAGAATGAGAGTGAAAAAGTCTCTCATACTGACTATTAGTATTTTTTAAACTGTGATCTCACAGACTCTGTGATCTTGATGATATACAGGGTTCCTTAGACTATACTTTGGGAACTGCTGGTATAAAGGAAAGGTCATCTTGGTGATAAGATTACAGTACTATCTAAAAGAGTTATAAATATCAATCCTATAAGTTAGAATGATAAAACCATTGCAGAATTTCTTTATCATTTACAATTACAAACACTGAGGGACGGTAGAAAAATAGACCACAGGTTAAAGATTGCTTCAAACTAGGGATCCATGGTCTTTTAGATATTTAGGGTTAAGCATGGATCAGCAAAGGTTAAGACAGAGGACAAAAAAGCAAGAAAAAAGAAAGAGTCACAACAATGAGAAGAAAGAAACAACAAAAGAGAAAGGGCATGTATCTCCCCCACCAGAAGGGACTGGAAGGAGGAGACCTTCTCATGTCTAAAGTCTATGTTGTAACATTAATGCCTCCACAGTATGCAAAAATAACCTCTGTCTGAGCTTTTCCAGCTCAGATGCCAGCACTTCATTTCTCCAAGTGAAACTCTGGCTTTAATACCATAACTGCCATAAAATCCACCCTAGATAAGTGTGAACAAAAGTAAAATAACCCAGTGCCTCATTCGCCTGGATTAGAAATCCAGGGATTATAATCAGGCATCCTCAGAAAGAGGAAAAACGTCCTCTACTCCAAACTGAGCAAAAGGCAAAAAACAGCTTTTCCTTTCAGAAAACACAATGAATCAGTAAATGACATTCAAAACCAAAGCTACATTAATGCTCAACTTTTGCCAAAAGGAGCCACAGGAATCCACATCACTTCACGGCTTGAACTTCAAGGTGATGTGAGAGAGACCAGAACAGATTTTAGTGGGCCGGTCACAGGCTTCCAGAGTTCTACTGAGTTTTACTTAGCATGGTAACACAAGCTTAATTGCTGTTAAAAAGTAACACGGTTTGAAATTTCTGTGATGGGTACATAAAAGGTTTCTTTTGTGTGTGTTCTGGTCCAAATTATCAGTGACCTACTTCCTCATCTTGCTGTCATGGAGCTGAGTATTTTGTCTGATACCATTGACAAGGGATGGTCACCACAATTTAAATGCTTACCTGCTTAGAGATAAAGCACATGTAAATCAAAGGATTGTCATGTAGTTGTATGGAATTAGTTATTATTTTTAATCTGACAAGTTTCCTGTTCTTTCTCTTTTTAAAAATGCAAATGAGAATAGCACCAATGTATCAGGGTTTCGAAGAGAAGAGACTGCTCACTGTGCAGTGATGCAAGACTCAGGGCAGCTTTCAAAAAGGGTAGAGAATGACATTCTCAAGAATAAGTAGAAATCCACATAATCCGAATAACTTATTTGCCACTGATGTCACTTAAGGTTTTATAGGTTTTAAGAGAATAATTATATATGTGTGTGTGTGTGTGACTATGTGTATATATTGTTCTCTTTCATGTATGAAACATTCCCGAAATTCTCATAACAGTTATTACTTCGTTTATTTGTAGTTCGAGGTTAGCACAAAATAAAATCTGGGCTGTCTCTGTGTGCAAAGGTTTTATGTCAACAGATCATCAGTGAAAATTCCATTATCTGTTGTGAAAAGAGGCAGATTGCAAGTCATTAGTCACCAAC
Source organism: Castor canadensis (assembly GCF_047511655.1). NCBI lineage: Eukaryota > Metazoa > Chordata > Mammalia > Rodentia > Castoridae > Castor > Castor canadensis. Next base: position 99,440,786 of record NC_133392.1, on the reverse strand, counting down.
GGTGTTCTATCAGGTCTTTCTCGTTCACTCCAGCAGCACACGAGACATTCATAAAATGGGCTGCCAAGGTCACCTGCAGGCAGATTTGTAAAGTAAGAAGAGATGATTCTCTTTGGCTTATTCCCTGCAGAAGGCAGTAAATACTGTAATGATAGTAAAAGAAAATTTTATCATGCACTTTGCAATCAGAGAGACCTATGATTGAATTCCATTCGTTCATTTAATGATTCAACAAATATTTATTAAGTGACAACTATTGATGGACTCTGTTCAAGGCATTGGGATGTCAAAATGGAAAACCCAAATGTGGGTGCCTACCTGCTGGCCAGAGAAGCAGCCACTACCATCCAGGTGACAGGCTTAAGGCTCAGCCTTATGTTGAGCTTGTTTTTAAGTTACGACCATTCAGCTGCAAGTCTCCCTTTCAGTACACTACACTGAGGGGCTGTGAGGATGCTAACATGTCTCTCCTTTGCATGTTTCATTAAGGGCTCACCAATAGGGAGGCTGTAGGGGGTAAAGCTCTCAGACCCAGTCTGTTAGCTTGTTCTCAGAAGTACAGCAGCAGCTGGGTACTGCTCCAATTCCTCTTCAGAGGTCTGAGCTCCAGCTCTGTGGGACACTCTAGGAACTTTTGGGCTGTGACAATTCTAACCTCTTCTTTGGAAAGCAGCCACTCCTACTGTTGCATATGTTACTTTGTTGATCCTTTTTGCCCATTCAGCCCTCCACCACCTGGGAAGCCAAATCCCTGTAGTAAATTTCACAGGAAGTGCCTCTTGTTTTTTGTTTTCTGGACTGTATCCTGGCATACACATACCAGATACATATTTAGAGTATTTAAAATGTGTAACAAGGATATTGGGGAATATTTGCTGGTTATGAAGCATATATCACGCTGGCATATTTATTCACCATTTTCAATAATAAAAAAGAAAAAATGAGCAAAGTTGCATGTTTTGCATGATTTCAAAGAAGGGGAAGTAAAATAGCCATATGTACTTTGGACAAATCAACATTATATCTTTGTGAAGTGAAGCACATATGAAGGGTAGTTTTTAAACAATTTTAGGAGATATAATAGATCTATAGGAGAATCATTTCTTGGTCTTTTATCAAAAAACAACGAGATACTGTGAATCCATATTTTTCTTTTTTGATGGGAATAAGGCTTCTGCTCACAATCATTTTACAATCTCTTCTCTGCAGATTCATTTTATTTCTGACATCTCCTTTATGACATAGATTAATTCAACCAGAATATATGTGAATTCTCTTGTAAAGAATTCACTTAATGACAATGATTAATGCACCCAGATCCACTTTTAAGTCCTCCCCTTATGAACCCTCTTACACTGTTGGTGGGAATGTAAACTAGTACAATCACTCTGGAAAAAAATTTGGAGGCTTCTTAAAAAGCTAAACATTGATCTACCATTTGATCCAGCAATACCACTCTTAGGGATATACCCAAAAGACTGTGACACAGGTTACTCCAGAAGCACCTGCACACCCATGTTTATTGCAGCACTATTCACAATAGCCAAGTTATGGAAACAGCCAAGATGCCCCACTACTGACAAATGGATCAAGAAAATGTGGTATCTATACACAATGGAATTTTATGCAGCCATGAAGAAGAACGAAATGTTATCATTCGCTGGTAAATGGATGGAATTGGAGAACATCATTCTGAGTAAGGTTAGCCTGGCCCAAAAAACCAAAAATCGTATGTTCTCCCTCATATGTGGACATTAGATCAAGGGCAAACACAACAAGGGGATTGGACTATGAGCACATGATAAAAGCAAGAGCACACAAGGGAGGGGTGAGGATAGGTAAGACACCTAAAAAACTAGCTAGCATTTGTTGCCCTTAATGCAGAGAAACTACAGCAGATACCTTGAAAGCAACTGAGGCCAATAGGAGAAGGGGACCAGGAACTAGAGAAAAGATTAGATCAAAAAGAATTAACCTAGAAGGTAACCCACACTCACAGGAAATTAATGTGAGTCAACTCCCTGTATAGCTATCCTTATCTCAACTAGCAAAAACCCTTGTTCCTTCCTATTATTGCTTATACTCTCTCTTCAACAAAATTAGAGATAAGGGCAAAATAGTTTCTGCCGGTTATCACGGGGGTGGGGTGGGTAGTAAGGGAGGGGGTAGGGGCAGGGGGGAGAAATGACCCAAGCATTGTATGCACATATGAATAATAAAAAATAAGTAAATAAATAAATAAAATTAAATTAAAAAGTCCTCCCTTTATTACTTAGCATTGTTAATTTTCACTCTAGAATAAAAATTTCCCCAAGTGCAAGCTAACATGCGATGCACTGGACTTTAGAAAACCAACTCTTTTAAATAGGATCGATGTCTACCCTTTAGATGTTGATATGCTGTCATAATTCTGTCAGATTTGTGATTATGCACTTAATAACCTTCAACTATGAAAATCTTCAATTAAGAAATGAAAATTATCTATCATCTATCTAAAAATCACTTGTCTGCCTCTCTAGTTGCCACGTTCTTTTAAGCTTATTTTAATATGTTCTGATGAACAGAAATTTAGCAAAAAGATAAAAGTCTTTGTTTATAGACAAGAAGGAAAAGCCAAAAATTTACAAGTTTTAATTTTAAAAAGGCATAGGTAAGGTGCCTCCAAGTGAAAGAATACAATGAGGATTTTGTTGCTGTTGCTGTTGCTGTTGTTGTTGGTTTGGGCTTTTTATGGTACTGAGGTTTTGAACTCAGAGCCTTACTCTTGCTAGGCAAGTGCTCTATCACTTGAGCTATGTCCCCAGTGCTATAACAAGTTTAATTAATGACTATTACTCATTTGATTAGTCTCTGTATATTTTTTATGATTTACTATCATTCCCAGAAAACTGAGTCATCCTAATGACCTGATAATATACCTTTTTATAAGCCAGACTTTTCATTTCATTGTTATGAATAAGAATGAAGAAACCCTTTGAATTGTCAGAGAAAGGATCACAAAAAATTTATGGCTGATAGCAAATCATGGTGTGATTTTTGGCATCTAACTCAGGATATCAAAAACTGAATAATTGTTATCACTAAATTCCACCCATTATCAATGAATGAGTCCTCAGAACTTATATGCATGAAGTGATAATTAGGATTGAGATAATATTGAATCCTGTTTCATTTCAGCAATGAGTGATTGTCATCTAAGCTTATGTGAACTAAGAAAAAAATCTATTGCATTAAGAAGTGGGCTTTCAATAGCATTGTACTTGTTCTGTTCAAAATTACATTTCAAAATTTGAAATATAGTTGCATTCCTTTAATCAACCATGTACAACTAATATTGGTTAAGAACACAATACAGATAAACAATTTAATACTTAGAACTCCATATTTACAAAAGGAATACATTTTTCTTATAAATTTCAGTTTCAAAATATATTTGTAGCAGAGAAATATGATAGGGTGATCAACAAAATGTTTTCAAGCATAGCATTATATTACATTAGGGTGAAATTGTGTGCAGGAATTGGAATGGAAAAACTTCACAGAGGCAGGAATGGTGTAAAATGTCCAGTCATCAAGGGCACACTTGTGTATCTTTTAAATGGGTGACGGTGGTATCAAAACACTTTGGTATTTAGATTCCATTGTTTTTATTTTCAAATACAATGAATCATTTGCTATTTATAAACATGGATATTTATGATATGCTGGAAATTGTGTCTTTTTAATTAGTGCTAATAGTGAAGTACTTTAGATAACCTAACTATATAAAGAGGTATTTAGTTTTCATATTTATTTAAAGAGACACATGAGCAAGGATGTTTGAAGATCATTGTCATAGAGAAACCACAAGCAGCCAGTTGAGAATAGCTAATTCAGGTTTTTAAGTGGTGAATGCTGCATGTGTGTGGACAAGGAGATCAGCATTCAGCAGATAGCCAGGGATCCTTTATAGGATCCCCTGGTGCTCTCAGGTACAAGATACCACTATACAATTTCCTTTTTTTATTTTTCTTGCTCTTTTCTCTTGTTTTTTTTTTTTTTTTTTTTTCAGACAGAGTCTCTTTATGTAGTCCAGGCTGTCCTTGAACTCATGATCCTCCTGCCTCAGCCTCCCAATGTTAGGATTATTGGCATGCATCACCACACCCAGCTTGCAGGATACCATTTCTTAAAGGTGGACTGCAACATAATACCAACAATTATAAAACTGTACTTAGTACTTTTCTTCCTTTTTAAATCATACATTAGTAGTACAGGCACTTTCATTATAATGTATTTTTTTACATATACATTAAAATAATTTTGATAGCTAAAATATTTGGCATTTTATTTTTTAATACCATATACAATGTTCCTTTCTCATGTACTACCACATCCCATGGGTCATCATCTTGGTTTATTTTTTGAGTCTAATTCAGTAGCATGTGTCTTGAATTTGTTTAGCATGTAGAAAATAGCTAATAAATGTTCAGTGTAACCAAACTAAAGGCCAGTCATTCCTTTGTGTTTTAAAAACATAAGGACATAAATTTAACTTTAACATAAATTTAAAGAATAGAAAGCTTAAATATACAGCTTGCTTCCCAACTAGCTGAGTTTGGCTGGTCAAGAGGAAGACTCTGGTTTCTCATCCCTTTCCATTCTGTGCCAGGACTAGGAGGCCACAGCTACTTAGTTCTGAATGGGACTTTTCAAGTCTCCTGGGATTGTACATTGTTGAACCCCACAATTTATGCACCCTGAATCCCTTAGGTTCACGTCTGTATGAACCCATAGACTGTGGACATAACAATAGACTGCAAAATAAATCATTATTCTGGGCAGAAATAAAACCCTTTGCAATGCACATAGCAATGGAAAGGTCAAAATTAATTTTGCAAATGTTGCTGAAATGTAATTGTCAGCATATCCTCAATTGGCTATGAGCAGTCACACACTTTTTTTTTTTTTGCTTTGAAAAGTAACAACTCAAGTTTAAAAGGTAAAAGCAAAAATCCAAAGTTTCAATATCTTGTTTATAAATGTGCTTAGCATAGGTTCCATCAAATCCTTGTTCACAGAACCCAACTTGAGTCCTTTTGTATAGATAAGTTGTCAGTATCCTCTCTCATATTTTCTACCACAAAGTGACTCTATCTTTGAAAATTCCATTCTACAAGATTTTCTCCATTTCTTGCTTCTAGTCTCACACACTTTCGCCCTAAAATTGATTCCAAAAAGCAGTCAGAAAACATACCCATGAAAGTGTATTCCGTGCCAAGCCAGTCTTTCTAAAATGCAAAGTCTCCACTCTGGGATTCCACCTGGCTATGTCAGAAGAGGCCTGTTGTCAATGCCACCATGCTTTTCATTTACACTTTTAAGGGTGGCAAGGTCACTCTTTGTCAAAATAATTTCACCATCCAGCCTATTCACAAGTGCATGAATACATGTCAAGGCGTCTCTTAGCTGTGTGCATAGAGTTAATTATTTTCCTAAAGCAATCAAGAAGGGAGTCAGAAAGTAGAGGAAGAGGAATCAGTGCAGTGGCTGGATTTTTCTGTTAGGCTTAGAGTCAGAACTTTGGCTCTGTCCCTGTCCTTGTATTAGGAGAATGAAGCAAACTCAGTGTTCATCACGGATTTTTATTAGTGACTTTGAATTCACATATAACCAAGATACATTATGTATCTTGTACAGGTTTCTCTCCCTCTAAATATTTTATTAGCCAAATCAGAGCATTCATACATACCTTCAATAAGAATGGATTTTAAAAGTCAGAAATTCACAACTGTTAATAAGTCTGCTTGCAACACTGCAAAGTAATGAAATCCTTAGAAAGACTCAGCTGGCTTAGTCTTGATGAGTGTGGGGAGTTTGGATGTGCTGAAAAACCTCTTCAGCAGATGACCATTAAATAGCAGATGTATCTGTGAGCATCTGTGACAGTTGCACCTGGCCCCATCACCCCATCAGAGGAATCAATCATGACCACAGACCCCTGATACTCAACTGACCACATCGAGGCTCAAGGAGCAGTTTAAGCTGCTCATCCACTGTGATGAGTTCCAAGGTGCTTGAAACTTCTCAGGAAAAAGATATGGGCATTGATCACTGCATCAGTGAGGGAGCATGTGACTGCGGGGGTCAGAACAGTTAACAATCTGCTCTGCTAAGAAGAGAAGGGATAATAAATTAGAGAGCACTTAATATTGACATCCCTGGAGAGAGAATGGCAATTGACAGGTCTCGGGGTGAGGGAAGAGCCTGTGCTGCTGCTAACAAAGCGCCTAAATCCTTCAGCTCTTTTCACGGAATGCTGCTTTCCTCTTAGATCTTGATTAAACCCTGGCTTCAACTGAGAACAAGACAGTCCCTGCAGTCTTGTTCAGTTGGGTTATTCTTTTCCCATAACATGCACACCATGGGTGGAAGGATGGGGTTATGATAATGGTCTAGGTTCTTTGCTGCCATGTCACACAGGCATGCATTTACCTTGTGTAAATCACACACTTTTGAGAGGTTGACACCACCGTGCTGTGGTGCCAGGTACACTGTTGCTTATGGAGCCCTAATGTCCTTTCCAATTCATACAAGTCTCTAACTACTACCAGCACTCTATACTCCTGTGGTATTTTAGGACCCTGGGGAGGTCCTAAATCCTTATGAGGTCCTTACAATTTCCCTAGACTTTCTAAACTCATTGTATTTCAGCCCCCTACATAGAAGCTTATGGATTCTCTTGGCTTTTTCTGCTCTATCAAGCCCTGTCAGATTGCCTCTTGATTCATGATCTTTGACCTTACAGTCATACCTAGTTTATAATCTTATTTAAATGTCTCTCCACTTCCTAATATATCCATCTCATCCCTGTTCCACATCACCACTTGTGTAATATGTTTTGTTCAAATGTAGTCAATTTTTTATTTAACTGTTTAAATGGCATTTTCTATAGGGTGGATTTCAAGATCCTTATTATGGCATAGCTCCATGTGCTGCTTCCTGTTTCTCCCTCCAGCTTACCTCTCCATGTTTACCATGCCATGTTGCATTTTGTAGGTAGCGGCACTGGATGGCTTCTATATCTTGTTTCCATGTGGTCTCCATACATATACTGCCTTTCCATTCTCCCCATTCCTGAACTTATACTTCCCCTTTATGACCTCTTAGGTGACATTCACTGGAGAGCCTTCTTACACCCCGAGTTAGATATTCTTTCTCCAACCTCCCAAACCTGGGCACCTCTCTATCATTGCTTTCATTGCTTTCTGCTTATTCATTTGTTGGAGTTGTCTACTTGTATTTCTTTCTTCTAATCTAGACTTAGATTATGAGTGCCTTGAATTCTTGGAAATTGTGTTATTTAAATTCCTCTTTTAAAATAAGTAAAAATAGTGACAATGTAATGAGAACCTCCTCTGTGAGATATGAAGCACTTACATAACTTATCTCATTTAATCCTCACCACCACTCTAAAAGACAGTTCTTGTTATGCCCATTTTACAATGAGGAAATTCAAATTGAGAGAAGTGAAGTTCGTAGACCAAGGTCAATTGGCCAGTGAGTGGCTTAATTAGGATTAAAATCCCCCAGATCACAATTCTGTTCTCTACAACCACATGTGAGTTTGTCCTGGAAGGATAGTCTGCTTCCTTAGTTGTAATAAGATGGAAGGCAAAAAAATCCTCTGATAAGGTTAACACACTATATGTCTGGCTGGTCTCCACTCCCAGGATGACTGCAGATCTTCATTATTCCTTGCATTTCTACAGCCTTCACTAGGACAATCCTGTAGCCATGGGCACTCAAAGGCATTTAATGGAGTAACTTCATGTAAAGTATAATTTGTTCATAAGGCAGAGAATGGCATAGAGAACAAGTTATTCAGGTTTTGGTTATGTAAGGAAGCCAAAGGCATTACAGAAAAGGAGCTCCTGCAGACTCTGTTTCACTCAGAGTAACTTTCCCCCATGATTTATGGATTTATTAATGTGAGAAATTCTTACACATGAAATTAAAGTTATCAAAATAAATAAATACTTACAAATTTATTCTAAAAAGAATAAAAATCTATGGATGCAGGAGAATTTTAGAGAATAAAGAAAAAAATGAACATTGTATCTCATGAACCACCACAGTGTAGCTCCAGTAAGTATTACATTGATGGAATCTATGCACATTTCAAAACAAAATTTCTGTGACCTAAATTAGCATCTGTCATTGTGACAGCTGTGAAACATTCCCAAGGCTGCTCATCTTTACATGGGTCTAAGCCAGTCCATTAGTCAGCATCAGATTAAAATCCCTCTCCATGATGCTGGCAAACAGATCTCATCTAATTGAGAAAATTCAACAAATATTTATTGAACATCTGTTGTAAGACCTGAGCTAGGCATTATAGATGATACAGAGATAGTACATCTCTCCCTTAACACTCTTACAAAACAGTCACAGATTAAAAACTAAATCGAGATATAAGGTGCTATATTGGAAGTGAATGGCACAGAGGTAGTAGGAATTCCTCTTACTTGACTTTATATTTCCTCACATCACTACTTCCTGAAATCAGACTATGTAAATATAAATACAGATATAGGCTTCTGTGCACACGTTTGTATCTACATATCTCTATTTCTCTCTATTGTGGTTGTACTAGTCTCCCCATTTGCTTTTAAGTTCAACAAGAGCAGGAAACTTTTGGGTCTTAATAATATATCCACAACCACAACAACACTGCCTTACACATAGTAGGCACTCAATCAATATTTGTTGAATACATAAGTGAATTCTGACAAGAGAGAAATGACTATAAACAGAACTGATTAAGAGCGGGAGCCATTTGATGTCATTCTTGATGAATGAAGTTGGTCTAGGTAAAAGCAGAGATACCTCAGTCTCAGGAGTGGAATTTTAGAAGGGCCAAAGTTGGGGAGAAGTAATGAGCTGTGAGAGACCTGACTCACTGGAGGTTTGTTTCCTGCTGTGGCTTATTTAGCCATAGATCATTTGGAGCTGAGATGACCAGTGAGGATTTTCCTCTGAAGCATAGGCATTAATAGGTCTGTTTGAGAGAGTGACTCCTGTCAAAGCAATTTTGGTCCCACCAAGTTTGTGGCAGTCAGTCTATGACTGAAATGCTGGTTTGTTGCAACTACCTGAGATGAAGTGTTCCCTGTCTTGCCTACAGCAAGTGGCTAATGAGGCCCATGTTGAACAGTGTCAGCACTAAGGAGTGAGAATGTTACACTCCACTGAAAATGGCACAGAAAAAACCCTTAGAGCAAGAACAATGGCTCTTTTCATGTGTTTTAATTCTTATAATTTCTCCCTGCAGGCTAGAAGTCTCACCTATCTTGATTTTTCTCCCAAAGCACTCACAAAGATTGATAATCAGCAACTCAGAGTTCAAAATCCCAGAACATCTTTTATTAATTCTCCAGAAAATGTCTGTGTGAAGACTCAGCCCAGTCCAGGCTAAGTGACTTTGTCATTGAGGTCATCGGTACCAGGGATTAAGTTTGTATGTTTCTATTTGAAATGCTAACTTTGGAGGATCCAAGTGTTCTGGAGCCCAAGTAAAAGTTATAAAATTATTATTTGTTGTACTTTTACATTATTCTTTGTTGTTGGAGTTTTATCACATCTGATTTTTGTTTCACATTCTTGTTTCAAGTTTTAAAAAATGAACCACAGATAGACCCTATCTCAACCAATAAAAAAAACTTGGCATGACGGTGCATGCCTATCATCCCCGCCTACATGGGTAGCCCATATAGGAGGATCACTGTCCAGGCTGGCCTGGGGAATAAAACATAAGACCCTATCCCAAAAATAACTAAAGCAAAAAAGATTGGGGTGTAGCTCAAGTGATAGAGCACCTGTCTTACACGCAAGGTCCTGCATTTAAACCCAAGTACCACAAAGAAAGAAACAAAAAAACCACAGGAAGTGCTTATATTTTACTCATAAAGATCACATTAAAATTATCCTACTCATATTAGGTCTTTGGTTAATTTTTAAAAATAGATTGTGTTTTTTGAATAGACTCCTCTAAGCATCCCCAAGATATAAATCAGACCAGAAGAGGTGTGCTTGTTCTAGAAGGGGACCAGAGCACCCCCTGATGGTTTTCTGCTCTTCTTCTTGAATTCTTCTGAATATGATTTGATAACCACTAAAGTAAAATGATACAAAAAACCCATTTAATTGTGCCACCATAAGGATGCTCATTCATCCCAGTTGACCTGTGTAGTGTAATTGCTTTGTGTCCTTCTTCCTTGCTAAATTGTGACACCAAGAGTGTGCTTATTCTTCCGCAAAACTCTTCCTCCACATGTGCTGGAAATTTAAGATAGGAAAGTACTGCCTGTGTCATGCACTAAGTGAACATACACCATCCTCTAAAAAACATAAATGATTTCCGTGATGAAAAAAACCTCTCCCACTTGTAAAACTTTTTACATTTTGCCTGGGCTCTTAACATTTCAATCACTTAATACAAATCCATGGTCATGCCACAGAACAGGTGATGGATCTGAGTTAGAAAACGTTACATGGCACTCTGGTTGCTACCAGGAGCTCTGTGGTTTAGAAAGTTTTGTTAATCCTCATGCCATACACAGTTGGTTAGTGATGTCACTCCTACTCCTGCACAGACAGTGCATGTGACGATGGAGGCTGTGTGAGGAGACAGGTCTCAACACAGGCATTGGATAGGACTAAAATTAGGTTTGGCCTTTACCCTTTGATCTTCTCCAAGAATCATTTTCCTTTCATGTCATCCACAGTGACATTAATTACATTTGAAACCATAACCCCTCATGTGAAAACACTAGTTCAAAATAATTGCACAAAAATTTACCAAAATGGCATATAATTAATTAAATTTGGTCAAAGGTAGCCCCTATTTTGAAGGAGCAGAGACTACAAGTATACTCTTGCAAAGTGACACACTAGATTGAAAGAAGAGAATATTAGGATATATTTAATTTTTTTCAAATTTTGTCTTTTATGACATTCTTCTTATGTAATTGTAGCACCACAAGTATAAAATTTATGAACACATAGCTATGCATTTACTGAAGTATGTTTTTGAAAGATTATATGATGGGATATGAGAGATATTTCATGTGACTCTCACTATAGAAAAAGTAGTTTGCTACTTCGTTGTCCAGTAGTTCAGATGAATACAGAGCCGAAGAGAAAGGCTTTTGGTACCCAGCAGACCTGGGTTGGAATTTTATCTCAACCACTGTTTTGATGTGAATGTAGTTGTCCTCCCATGGGTTCCTATGTGTTTAAAAGTTCATTCTTAGTGTGATGATGGCATGCAGGCTATGGGATGTTTAAAAGGACAGTGTAGTGTGTGGTCTATAGGTCAATTGGAAGTGTGCCTTCTTAAAGCCATTGTCAGACCTCTTTGTCTGTCTCTCTGCCTTCCTCTTCACCAATGTTTTCTCCTCCTCCCATATGTACTCCTATCCTTTTGCCCCACCATGATGTGATGAAGCCCAGACCACCCTCACTAGAGCTGAACTCATTGCCAGCACTTCCAAAACTGTGAGCTAAATTAGCCTTTTATCTTTACAAGTGTAGCATGCCTCTATCTGAGGCGTTATTATAGTAATGAAAAATGGCTGAATGCAACCACTTACCACCCTGGTGATCTAGGATAAGTTTGTCTCTGAACATCAATTTTCTTGTCTGGAAAAGGGATAATAATCTTATTATTTTAAATGGGATCATTTATTTAGAATGTATGGCACAATAAATAATATCTATTATCATTTATAAAATCCACTATTCAAGTTGTCATTTAAATTGCCACATTTTTAGATGTGTCCATTTAACATGGTTTCATTAAAAATGTGAATAATAATGTCTAGTCCCTTGGACTAGAAAGAGATACAGATTTTGTTGTCCATTTCAACTTTTGGATCACAAATGCTACATCCTGCACTTATTAATTTGTGTACTCAGGGAGGAGGTCCCTTGGTCCATGTCTTCAGTGGGCTCTGTTCTGCTCACCCATGGCCAGATAAATGCATGTCCACATCCACAATACCAGATTCATTAAGAAAAGGAAAGTCAGCTCACAATATGTGGCTAAAGATAATGGAAATTTGCTTATTAGGAGTCTCCCAGAGAGAAAATTTCTTAATTACTTGCTTTTGATTAAAATGAAGTTAAATAGAAGCAAATCTAAAGTAAGCTTTGTGATTGTGTTTTCCTGAACACAGATTGAGAGTGTGACAATTAGGAAACAATTTCCTTCAGTTCTCTTACATTTGTCTCAGTCTCAGACAGTTTGCAATCAACCCAATAATCAAGGGAGTCACCACATACTTTTTAGAGGTTGATGTAATTATAGAGTTTACTGAGAACAAATCACATCAGATCAGTCTAAAACTTTTAGAAGGTGTTACCAGGCTAGTCTGTCAATGGACTGGCGTAATGTGTCTTATTTCAGCAAAACATTTACTTGGTATATTGGAGCAACTTTGTAGTCTACTTGGTAAATATAATCCTGATCATACCACATTTTGGTATATAAGACTGTATCTACTCCACGGAGGACATAAAGTGATTAGGTAGCAATGTTTTGAGTTTGCCAGGGCATGGTTAATGCTGTAACACTTTTGCACAATAGTGCAACAAACCTTTTATAGTTTGGACTATAAAAAGAAAGTGATTTTTCTAATTTTAGTATAAAGTACTCCTCTAATTACTATAGTTTTCAGAAAACTCAGATTGCTTCAGAAGAAAATATAATCATGAGAGAAAATGCAGACACATAGGCAATCCAGAAAACATATCCAAAATAAATAAGCTGGGATAGAGAAAATCATATACCTGCATATATATATATATACATATATATATATATGTATATATATATATACGTATATATATATGTACATATACGTATATATATATATGTATATATACAGATACATGATGAAATATTACTCAGCCATAAAGAAAAATAGAATTATGTCATTTGCTGGAAATGGATAAAACTGGAGATCATCATGTTGAGTGTGATAAGCCAAATATTGCATGTTCTTGCTCATTTGTGGAACCTAGATTTAAAACGGTGATGATGGTGGTGGTGATTATGATAATGATGATAAAGGGACATGAATGTGAAAGGGGCAGTCTGAGGGGGGATTAGCAGTAAGGGGGAGGGGAAAAGGAAAGGATACTAAGGGGGAAAGAGATAAAAATATGCTACATGTATATGTTCAAAGACAGCATAAAGAAACCCACCAACTACTGCATAAAAAGGGCAGAGGGAGAGAAAAGAATGGAAATATAAAGTACAGTATACACATGTATATAATTATGACAATGAAGTCCCCTCATATTATTAATGTATACTAATTCAAAGTATACTAAAACTATTTTTAAAAATAAATAAATAAACTATGGTGTCTCCAGACAATATACTCAACACTAAGGAGAAATGAACTAGCAGTCATGAGAAAACATGGAGTAAAATTACATGCATATTAATAAGTATAAGAAGCGTCTCTAAAAGGTGATAGGCTGTATGATTCCAAATATATGCTGTTCTGGAAAAGATGAAACTATGGAGGCAGTAAAAAGACTAGTGGTTTCCAGGAATTTGGAGAGAGCAAGGACTGGTAGAGCTCAGGGAATTTTTAGAGCAAGGAATCTATCTATATGATACTATAATGGCAGATGTCATCACATTGATCCAAATTCATAGGATATGTACTGAAAGGATCTGTCATTGAACTTTTCAACACCAAGAGTGAATCACAATGTAAATGATGGACTTCGTGATCATGATGTGTCACTGTTTCTTCATCAATTGTAACAAATGTGACACTCTGTAGAGGGATGTTGATAATGGGGGAGCCTATATTCCCATGGGAGAAAAGGACATATGCAGTATCTCTGTAATTGTTGCTCCATTTTGTTGTGACCCTAAAACAGCTCTAAAAAATAAAGTTAATTAAAGAACAAAACAAACATGTTAAAAACAAACCAAAAGAGCTCCAAAACTGCATCATTTTGAAATCATTTTGTTTACGAGTAACATAGAGGATCAGATTCTTCCATAGTTTTCAATTGACAAAAAATAGCTACTCTGGCCAAAGGCATAAGCAAAGACTATCACCATTCTTCTAGTTAGTAAAAAAGGTCTTGAAGAGCGGCGTGCTGGTAAGTGTCTAACAACTAGAATTTTGAGGAAAAAAGTGTTTGAGTATAGAAACCATAGAAGTAAATAACCTCAAATTCAAACATAATACTGAAACAATTAGGAAATGAAGAATTTAGAGAATTCATTGCCTGTTTCAAAATATGTTTATTTTAAATATTTAGAACTCCTTATTTTGAAATTACTTTTAGGTTTACTAAGAGTTGCAAGATAGTACAGAGTTCCTATATACCCTCCACCCAACTTCTCCTAATGTTAACATGTTAGACAACCATGTTCATTTATCAAAACTAAGAAATGAACATTGGTGTAATACTATAGAGTACTGTACAGACTTTATTCAAATTTCGCTTTGCTTACTACTAATTCCTTTTATCTGCTCCAGGATCTCAACCAGGATATCATGGTGCATTCCTTGTCACATCTCCTTTTTCTTCTCTGATCTGTGATAGATTTTAAAGGTTTTCTTTGTTTTTTTAAATGATCTTACTTTTTCATATAATTCATTTGCTCATATTTTAGCTAGTTACTTTATAGGTTCATAAATTATTAAAGAATAATATGCAGAGAATGTAATTGCATGGATCAATGTCATATGGATCGAATTTTCTAGGACCAAGTCCATAGGGGTCTGTCATGGTTCTTTTCACTTCAACTATTTTATTAATGACTTAGAAAAGACTATTGATGCCATGAAAATCATATTGGCAAGTGATAAAGATCTGGGAGTGTAACAAATGTGTTGAATAATAGTCCAGAACCGTGGAGACTACAATACAATAGCAAATCTAACAGTGTAAGGTTTTATAGGAATGGATGCATCATTCAACATTTGTGTACCAAATCCAACCTCTATAAATATGCCTGTGGAGATGTGATTTAACAAAGTGCATACTAAAATATGCTTAGGGTTTTTAGTCATTCTTGCTCCTTTCATGGACAGAATGAGTATCCTCAAGGAATTAACTTGGGTTCAGGTCAGGAGCGTGATCTCTGCTTAATGTGAAAAAGATAAGGATATTTCCAGGGATATGCCAGTCCAAAATCAGAATGTCTGAAAAGTGATGTGTTGAAAATAATATAATTTTCAAGGGAAAGTTCAGAATCACAAATAGCCACTCCTAGGGAGGCATGAGGAGGACCTGGCAAGGTGAGGACAGGCAGAACTCCTTTAACCAATGAATGGGTAGCCTCAGAGGCCTGATGTCAGGTCTCTGTAACTAAGGGAAGGCTGTTCTCTGGAGTTGGGAGGCAACTAGAGTGAAGTCATGGGTGACTGCAAGCACAATATGAACTGATGATTTCATCTGACCACTAAAAATTTATCTAGCTTATTCTGCATCCAGAGAAATGTGGTGTCTAGTTAAAGTGAGCTGGTAGTCTTACTTGTATTTACATTGATCAGCTAAATCTGAAGAACTGTGGCCAATAATTTTGGATATCAAAACCCTGAGTATTTTAAAGGAATGTACACTGAGTGATCAGCGACTCTAAGGATTGCCATGTGAGGAGCATGGAAAAATCAGAGGATGCTTAGCCTGGCAAAGAGAAGGTATAGGGTAGTGACATTACCACTTCTAAATATCTGAAAAGCTCTGATTAGACCTGGATAGATGGGTAGGCACTGCAGAAAGACAAATTTTAGCTCAACATACAGAAGGGCTTTAATTATTAGAATTCTGCAGAAGCAGAGTAGACCTCCTCAGGCTGAAATGCTCACAAAGAGGCAGAATCAACCCTTTGAAGAAATGCTGTCTGGAAGACTGATTCAAGTCTGTTAAACCATGACACCATGACATGTGTCTCTGAATGTCAGTTGGTCACTAGTGGATTGGTATCAGTATAATACAGACATCACTCAGGATCATTCAGGACTTTCTCCAGTCCTTTGATGTTTTGCACCATCAAGCCACTGTGGCTGAGTGCAGTGTGCCGTCATACAGCTGAGCACAGCAAGCTATGGAGAACAGCGTAAAGCCCTTGTCCCTTCAGTCCAAGTTTCTCTTGGCTCAGTTTAACCAAGAATTCTGAGTTAGAAACACTTGCACAGTTCTTCTCAATCTTTGTGATTTTTAAAACTCAATAGTTAACCTTTCTCATCATAATCCCTTCCATCACATCAACTTCACTTTTTTGTAAGTCTAAGTCTTATATTTACTATATCCTTTTTTTGGGCATTTGAAGTTTTAAAACCTTGCTAGTGTATTTTTATTGTTACTGTTTTTGTTAATGTGCTTTTTACCCAGTTGCATGAGTTTTCAGGGGTAAATTCCTATGTGTATCTTGCCAAAAGCCCAAGGAATTTTAGTGTGATTGGGAAGACTAAATGGTGATAAAACAGAATTGTCTGTAAGGGATGAGGAATCAGACTTAAAGTAATGAAATGGCCCCCAATCTTGACTGCTCATCAGAATCACCCAGGGAGGCATAAAACCTTCAGATTCCTGGGATCTACCTCAAGTGTCCCAGGGGTATGCCTTCAAAAGTTTAAAAGCTTCTTTGCTCCCAGCTTAAAACCAGCTGCACAGCTATGATTTGGAATCACTGGACAGATGACCTTGGCTCCATAACTCTTAAGAGGCCACCCACCTACCTGTATCTAGTAAGAGGAGACATATGCTATCCTTGACACACTAAAGCTGCAAAATAAGCATTTCAATGTCAATTGACATTGACAGCTTCCCCCACTACAGTGAATTTTTAGGTATCAAGTACCAAGTGCATCCTGGAGTCACGGACATTTTGCAAAATAAGCATCTCTGGTTAAAATAGCCTTTAAGTCACAAAAGTCTTTATATCACTAAATTTTAGCTCTCAAGAACATTGTGTTTTCTGGGTAAATTTAAAAGGAAAGTTTATTTTATAGCCACAGTCAGAAATTTACACAGACGAGGGACATTCTGAGGGCAGAATGCAAAGTGAAAATAAGACTGCAATCTGTGACTATTTTCATCCCTGTCTACTCCCCACCAGCAGGGGCATTTTGACACTACTGGTAATCCTTGTGACGGCCATCATTAGAATAAGAAGGTGAGTGGGTCAGCATGGAGCTGTGTTGACTACAGCTGGTCATCAGCCTGGGAATTGCTCAAATTGATTTTATGGCCCTTAATTTCAATGCCCCGTTTATAAAATTGACTTCAAAGGCCATTTGGGTGACATCTGCTCCCCACTTCAATCTTGTCTTTCCCCCTCAGTAAATGTAATTTCCACAGTGACTGCTTGACTGACAATTTTAAGCAGGCATATTTTGAGCTTTCCACATTAAATAGGGATCTAACTTTTTCGAAAGTTATCTATAGCAGTGAAATGTTTTCTCGGCCTTCTACTAAAGCATAAAAAGGCAGCTGAGTTATGGACCTACTGCTGTTGAATCTTGATAAGGGGAATGCCAGGAGGTTTGAAAAAGAACAGGAAAACCTGATATAAAACTGTGCATCAGTACTTCTGGCAAATTATAAGATGTTTATAAGCTGTCCCCAGTTGTCCCTGGTGCAGCAGGTTTATTGTAACAAAGCAGTTATTATGCCATCCCCTGTGTGCTTTGGATATCTGGCAAAAAGAAACTTTAATTCACAAGTCAAAGATGAAAATGTATTCCTTGTAAACATTTCCTTGAAATGACTAGGCCTGTTCAATAACTGCCCTCAACTGCCAAGATATGAAAAGCTCATTGGAATGGTGAGTGAGATAGTCTGCTGCCGGAACGCTGAACTGTAGCTACTGGCCTTCATGTTCTCACTAGCCTTGACTTCTTGGCTTAGTCGTCTTTACGACAATGAGTCAAATTAGAATTTCACATCTCCAGTCTTTTGCTAGAATTATATGTGCATAAAATTATGCTTCTCTGATACATTTTTATAGTTGAGTCAGACAGCCAAAAAATTATCTAAGCAATTCAAAATTAATAATTATGTGGGAAAGGTAGATGGAAAGAAAGCAAATTCCTACTACAAACCAGAATCCTTGCTGCCTTCCACTCTAAGCAAGGGGGTGTGGGGTAACTGCAGAATTTTCACTGAATTAAACCCCAAATAGTTTTCTTTGGGGGTGGGGGCTTGAACCCAGGGCCTTGTGCTTGCTCAGCAAGTGCTCTACCACTTGAGCCACACCCTCAACCCTTTTGTGGTTTAGGTAGGAACTTGGTAACATTACCCTGACTGGCCTTGCCTCCCAAGTAAGTGGGATTATAGCCATGCATCATCGTGCCTGGCTGGAAACCCTAAATACTTTTAAATGAGCAAGACTGAATTGGAACTTTCAATAGTGTGTAGGCTATTTTTTTTCTTTTTCATTTTCTTCCTTTCTTCTTCTTCTTCTTTTTTTTTTAATCTCACTATGTTGCCCAGGCTAGCCTTCAACTCCTGGATTCAAGCAATCCTCCTGCCTCAGCCTTCCAAATAGCCAGGACTACAGGTACGCCACCATGTCCAGCTCTCTAGGAACAATCAAATTAATGATTACACTGAAAAGTCATTGAAAATATAAGTAAGAAATAAAAATAGGGGAATAATTAAGAAGTTTTAAAAAAAGAGGAATAAAAGAAGATAAGGAAGGAAAATAGGATATTTGATATATTGCGTACTATATTTGATACATCCTGTATTATATTTCACTCATCATATATAACAACTTCTTAGAAATATTAGAAAACAACTGCTCATTTTCCAGAAGATTAAGTGTCAAAACATTTTGTAGGTAGGCATGGTGGTACATACCTGTAATACCAGCAGCACTTCAGAGGCTGGGGCAGGAGAATTGAAAGTTGAAGCGTTAGTGCCTGGTTTGCATAGCAAGACTTGTCTCAAAGCAACAACAACAATTAAAAAAAAAAAACCCTAAAGCAAAACCATTCTGTTGTTATTTTTGTTGCTCTATCTTGAGTTCCCATTATTGTGACTAATTACCTAGTATGAATTAGAAAAGGGTAAGGCTGTAGGTAATGTTTGGTTCTAGTTTGTCTTTTGAATAAGTACTGTATTCACAGGTGTTGTGAACTAACTTATGTCTTCCCCTACCAAATCCATATGGTAAAGCCTTAATCCCCAGTGACTGTATTTGGAGACAGGGACTTTAAGGAGAAAATCAAGGTTAATCAAGGTCACAGTGTAAGGCCCTAATGCAATTGGACTGGTGTCCTTATAAGAAAAGGAAGTAATCAGGAGTGCACATATGTAGATGAGCAGGCTATGTGAGGATGCAGTGAGAAGGCAGCCATCTGCAAGCCAGGAAGAGAACGCTTACCAGAGACCAAGCCTGTTGGCACCTTTGTCTTGGACTTCCAGTCTCCAGAACTGTATGAAAATATACCTATGTTGTTTAAGCCACAGTATTCTATTATGGCTGCAGACTAAAACAACATGGTTCTAAGATTGAGAGTTACCAGTGAAAATTTTCCCTCCCTCTTGCCTCTTTCTCTTGCTTAATCCTTTTCTGTCTTTAAAGCCATAGGCAGAGTATTACTGAATGATTTTCTTTTAGATTCTTGACTAATATGTCTATAGACAGTAAGATGGAAGCTAACAGGCTGTATTACAGTGATGTCCTTATGATCACAAGGAAGGTAGGACTTTGTAGTGACTTTCAAACTTTGAACTTTTTCTCTTATTGTTGTGCTGGGTGGGGATACATTGTAGCATTTACAAAGGTTCTTACAAGGTATCAAAGGCATCATACTTGAATTCACCCTCTCCACTGCTCTCTTTCTCCCCCTCCCCTAATTCCTGGACAGTTTCAACAAGTATCATTTTTGCATTTATATACATGTATATAAATATACATTATTTGTGTCATATTCACCCTCCTACCCCTTTTCCCACCACCTCCCCTCTCCAACCAGAGCAAACCCCCTACCCTCTGGGCAGAACATGTTCTGCCCTCTTCTTCTCCAATTTTGTAGAAGAAAAAATATAATTAGAGAAACATGGTGTTTTTGCTAGTTTGAGATAAAGGTAGCTACACAAAGAGATTCCTTGTGTTGTTTCCATGCATATATGCATTATAACCCCAACTGGTTCATCTCTACCAGTACTCTTCACTCTTCCCTGGTCCCCTCCCCATGGTGGCCCCTGCCAGTTTTAAGATTTCTATATTCATTCCTGTACCATGAGCACATCAACCATATTCAAGTTTTTGTTTTCCTTCTCTTACCCTATCCCTCCCCTGTGCAGCCTTCCCTTAGTGTGACCCATATCCCATAATATTTTTGCATTTTTGTAGGTCTAAATTCCACATATAAGGGAGAACATGAGATTTTTGGCCTTCTGAGCCTGACTAACTTCACTTAAGATGATGTTCTCCAGTTCTGTCCATTTACCTGAGAATGACAAAATTTCATTCTTCTTTGTGGCTGAGTAAATTTCCATTGTATATAAATACCACATTTACATCTTAGCTGTTTCCATAGCTTAGCTATTGTGAACAATGCTGCAATAAACATGAGCGTGCAGGTGCCTTTGTAGCAAATGACTCACATTCCTTTGGGTATATCCCTAAGAGTGGGATTGTTGGATTGTATGGCACATCTATGTTTAGTTTTTTCAAGGGCCTCCATACTGTTTTCCATAGTGGTTGTACTAGCTCACATTCCCACCATGTGTTTTTTGGCCATTTGTACTTTTTCCTTTGAAAAAGTTTTGTTCAGTTCAGTTGCACATTTCCTCATTGGGTCATTGATTTTGGGGGGGTTAGTTTTTTGAACTTCCTGTATGTTCTGGTTATCAGTCCCTTGTCTGATGTATAACTAGCAAAGATTTTCTCCCATTCTGTGGGTAGCCTCTTCAATTTAGAGACCATTTCTTTCGTTGTACAAAAATCATGTAGTTCCATTTGTCAATCCTATCTCTTAGTTGCTATGTTGCTTGAATTCTACTGAGGAAGTCTTTGTCTATGCCTATTGCTTCCAGTATATTCCCTGCTCTTTCCTGTACTAGCTTCAGGGTTTCAGGTCTGATTTTAAGGTCCTTAATACAGTTTGAGTTGATACTTGTACAGGGTGACAAACATGGATCTAGTTGCATCAAACTTTGAACTTTTAATATTTTTTAAAATTTTCTTTTGCCAGTTTATGTACAGTGTTGGGCAGATCAATATGCTGCTTCTTAGCATCTGCTCCATTTGTCACTGGTTACCTACCATGCATGATGCCTTGAGTTCAATTCCCAGCAACACACACACACACACACACACACACACACACACACACACATGCACACACACACACACAATCAGTAAGGTTTAGGTAATAGCCAAGGTTTTTTGTATGAGGAAAGCACATGGGCTTTGGCTTTTCTTTTGCCTTTTTAAGAGTTGGGGTTTTGTTTTGTTTTGTTTTTTTATATTCTGGCTAGGTTCTTAGAGTTGGCATTGTCAGGGAAACAATTTCCAGTTATTTTGTGTTCAGAACTGACCACTCCCTCTCCATAACTTCATGGTCTAAAACTTGCTGACTGTGCCAGGAGATGACATCCATATGCTTAGCTAGCTTAGAGCTAAGGGCTTTGCACTGTTTACCTTTGAGGGTTTCACAAATATCCATTTGTTCTCAACCTACCAGTTCTATATTTACTCCCAAATGAGTGGATATCCAAACAGGAAACTATTTGGAGCAAATGTGACAAATTAAACAATGTGTGAGTTTTACCTTTAGACATGCATGTGGTGCTCTCTGGACAAGGTCACAGTGGGCAGTGCTCAGACTGAAGATGAAACCACTGCCTGCTATGCACTGTCACTGTCATAGGTTACAAGATAGAAGAAAACTGCTCTTTTAACACTCTCACCCAAGCAGCTTGCTTGCTCCAAAGTTGTGGAGACAAGCTTGGTCACTTTGATATTTTTCCAGAAACACGTTCTGGAAATCCTGATTTTATCAAAGCTATGATTGCCAAATATCTTTCTTCTGTTAATTCTTTTCTTCGAGGGTAGACAACAGTGTGTTTTATCCTAAATAGCTTTTTAAAATATCTGATCCTAACATCATTTATCATGGAGTATTTTATACTTTGAAGATAGGAAAATATCTGGAATTTTCAAGAGCAGTCTATAAATTTCAGTTTTGCAAGAATTTCTTAATACTCTGAGATAAGGATAAATTAATGACCTTCCCTATGCTGTTTAAATCACATAAATGGGATGACTTAAGTGTCCTAGTGTATTAATCCAGATCTGTGATCTGTGGTCCCACTTCCATGGCCTTAGAGAGGCAAATCCTACCTTGCCTCAGAAAAGCCACCTTGCCCACCATGGGCCATCTTCCTTGGCTATTACTTCAATTGGTTCACTGAAGGATATTGGTCATCTTTAAAAGTCACTGTCTTCTTATTGGATGTCTTCACTAGTGACACACACACTTAAGAACAAAAACAAATAATGAAGATTCTGACGAAGGGGGAGCTTTTATTTTTTCCTTTTGTTTTTGTTTTGTGTTTTTAAGACAGGGTCCTTGCTATGTAGCCCAGGCTGGCCTCGAACTTGCCATCCTCTCACTTCAGCCTCCCTAGTGCTGGGATTACAGGCATGTGCCACCACCCCTGGCTAGGGGCAATAGGTTTCAATTGGCAATGATCTGAGATGTTCCAGGTGATCTTTAACACTGGTTAAACATTGTGATGATGCCTTTACAGCTACTGAAAATGGCTGAATCACTTGCCAAATTTTGAATGTACCTCATCAATCTTGAGTGTGACATTTAGTTCACACACAACCAAGAATTATGAATGCAATTGAGACCTGGGAGAAACAGGGACATTCAGAGGTGGTTTCATTACCTCTAGAAGTGTTATTTCTTCTACTCTCTTTCTCATATCACCAAATAATTTCACATTAACTCTGTAAGGAGGTAATCTATTTGTTCTATCAGGCCTTGTGGCAAGATAATTCTGCTGACTTTGCTCTGAGTAATTTCTGTGAGTTCACTTAACACAGCCATAATTCTCTCCCCATCTGACTTAGGAATGTTCTTAGACTCCCCTAATCATCCCAGGCTGCATTCTCACAGCATAGCAACAGCATTTCTGTAACTCTTACTCCCTGTTTCCTTGAAGTTGAGTTCCTCACAGTGTGAACAGTGACCATAGACAGCATTTACAGTGTTTAATGTTTGCTCTCTCATTTGATTCACTGCTAAGACTAATAAAATAATTCTATGATTTAGCTAAGGCCAAACTTATTAACATATTAGTTTGAAATATTTTGGTTACTAATGACAAAACACCTCAACTCAAACCAGTTTATTATTTAGTATTTGTTCAATTGTCTGCAGGACAAAAGCAGGGAATGTCTGAGCACAGACACGCGGGACCCAGGGAACATTGCCCTGTCAACCTTTCTTTCTTTCCATCTCTTACGTTTCCTTTTTGCATACCAATTACAACACTTCTTTTTTCCAGGTGAATTTCTTCATGCAGTGGGAAATACAGCTTCAAGCAGCATTCTTGCCTGGTTTACATCACATGCTCATCTTTGGACTCATCAGTCAAGTCAAAAAGATGAGGCTTTCATTAGAACCTTGACGTATCTGGGATACCTTCATTTTACTTCATAACATATGTTTTATGCTTTCTCACATTTCATCTAGAAGTCTATAACTCAGCTTAATACCTTGTGAAAATAAGCATTTGACTATTATCTCTCTAAAATACTATGTTAAGTGGTTAAGAACCTATAGCTTTCTTGGGGTAGACAATTTTATATGTAAAGAGTACATTTATCCTGACATTGAGATCTTCATCCATAATAGTCACAAACTCAGTTCTAATCTGCAGTTAACTAAATGACATAACCTTTCTAGCATTGTGGATGGCAAGGTATGTGAGTAACTGGAATAAGAACCAGGGCAAAGAGTCTCACAGAAAGAACATTAACCCATTAAGTAAAATAAATTAAAAAAGAATTCAAATCTTTGTTGGATTCTTAGAAAATATTCAAGTTGATTTCCTTTGTAGCTCTCACTAAGATTTTTTCCTCCACTACCCTTGTTCATAATTAATTAGTACAATAATATTTACTATATGTCTCCTACATGTAAGACATGGGTGAGGTCCCTATCAAGTTTGCATATCTTGTACCCACCCGAGACCCCTCCACTTCTTCACTGATCTCTCAACCACAAAATTGACTTCCAAGTCCAGTCAAAGTGGTCCTTGGCTTCCATGGCCTCCTTCTCCCTTTCAAAGTCTTTTTTAATCCCACATAATTTTTAGTTTTTTCCAACAGAAACTCTTACATGTAAAGTCTAGTGACCCAGAGGCAGCTCTTATCCTCCTGGAAGTTGTTGAAGACAGTGATGAGGAGGGAGGAAGAGCTGCTGTGCTTAGATAGGGTTTTACTGGGTCTTGATTTTTAATAGATGAACAATGTGCCCATGGCAGGTGGCAGAGAGCAGACAACAGACACAAGTGATATACTTACTATCTTTTAACTGCAGGACATTTTAAAAAAAAGTGTTTTTCCATGTTTCAGAGACTGAAGAAAGGGAAAGACGCAGGGGAGAAAGAGAAAATAAGAGACTGAATCTTGCTAAAAGGATAGAAAGAGAAAAGACTTAAGACTGCAGCAACCTCTCTCTTTGCCTTATGATTTCACTCTCTTCTCATTTCTCTAAGTGCCTTGTGTGTCCCTCCCTCTTCCATAGATCAGTGTCATGAAGGCCATTTGATTGACGTACATTTCTCTTACCACTGTCTGCTACTAAAGCTGGAAGATTTCCTTTGGGAAGGTATATGGTGGGGGAAACAGTGGTTGAATACAAAAGGGGTCAAAGGAAAGAACCAGTAAAGTGGCTTAAAATCATATTAACTTCACTCAGCTTTCCCCCACCACGCATCCTCTCTGCAAACATTGCAGAATGGAGCAAATGAGGAGCTTTCAAACAGCTGATTACCATGTACATTGATGAAATCTTCAGGTTTTATCTTGAAGTCAGAAGACTTTTCTTTCCATGTACATCACAAATACTATTGGACTCTTACAGAGAATAAATCTGTATTTGAAAGAAATACATGTCAAAGTTGTTTAAGGATGAAATCAGAATTGTCTTGGAGCTGATGCAAAAGCAGTGTTGGGAGATGCTAGTGTATTTTTGAATATACTTCAAAAACTCATGAGCACATGGGTGATAACCAAACCTCACAGAAGTATATCACAGGGTTAGAGAAACTGATGGAAAACTCACCTATGCTTCAGAAATCTCCTTTTATTTGGAAGTTTTGGAAGCCCCTTATAATTTAAAGACCTGGGTTGCAGTTTACTTAACAGGCATCTCAAGCTGGCAGTAAAAACAGCTGAAAGAGTTTACAGTGTATCTGCCCAGACTCCCATCATTAGATTTTTCTCATTGCCTTCTTATTTTTGACAGCTACCTCACTCAAATTGAGGCAGTCTTTTAAATTTGTCTAAAATGAACTGGCATCTTCAGGTATCTTGGCATCATTTAAAAACCAACTTATTTTTAGGAACATCTGAATGTGAAAAGAAGTATATATGCAAGGTTTTGGATCAGGCAAGTTTCCTGCAGAATGTCTGGATGTGTCTATCTATAGCGTTTGGCAAATAACTAGCTGTCAATCAAAACAGGAAGCTAATGTTCAAGTTAATCTAAACTACCAACTTGAAGTTGGATTTATTTTTTCCAAGCTAGCCTGGAAATGCAGCAGTTCATACTTAAGAGAATGGGAAGAAAGGGAATGAAAGGAAATGGTTCTAGTAATTTAACTTAATTCCATATGCTTTAAAATTTGCATTGAACATTAGAGAATTCTTCAAGCAAATATTGAATATTAGTGTGTCATTTAACGTTAGGCAACGTGGTTAAGACCACAAACCAAATCCCAACTAGACTAGATTAAAACAATCATTCTTAGCACACTCAACTCTAATATCTAGGCCCCAGTTCTTCTTTGTTTGGGACTATGAATGACCAAATATTGATGACCAGCTTTGAGGATCAGAAGTCTATAAGCTTTGGGGGACCAACGTAGGGTAGTTTGGGGAGGGGTGGATATGGAGTTTGCAAAATCTGTCATGGGACTGTAGCAGAACTGGAATTATTTACTCCCTTGTCACTGAAATCTAGGGATTTGAAGACAATTGGCTCTGGTGAAGGCTGTTGGCTTACCTACATTATATCCTTGCCTCTTTTCCTTTCTACCAGGACCTTTATTTATTTAGGCATTTCCTCCTCCCTTGCATAGTCATGTATTTCAGGGGATTTGACTCCAGGCCTAGGGATCAGCCTGATTGGCAGAATTGTGAGCACCATCCCCTCACGAATGTGTGGTTCAGTAACGGGCACATAATTCACATGTGACCAGTGATCTAGTGGCCAAGACTGGTGACTGGGGCAAAAGAGGGGATCTGAGAAGCATTCCTGAGAGAGAGTTATGAAAATATATTCCTCTGAATGCTGTTGTGTCTGGAGGTGACACTTGAATCAGTTTCTGCTCTCCAGAGGCTAATGCTGAAGCAGACACTGCAGAGTTAAAAAAAAGAACCGAACCTGGCTCTCCTATGACCACGATATCCTCTGAATCAACTGACTACCTCTAGACTCTTTGTGAGATAATAAATTTCCCTCTTGTTAACACCCTTGGGTTTCTTTTACTGCCAGCCCAATGGGCCATAACTGATAAAACTGTCCGAGGGGATTTGGAGCCTTGGTCCATTCAGAGGCTGAAATAGCTTTTTAGTGTTAGAACTTAGAATAATGTAGGCTTTAACTATTCTATCAAAGACAAAAGCTGGATGAGGTAGCTAAATTCAGTATATGCCATTTTTGAGCAAGAATCAAAGCCAGTCTGTGCAATCTGGATGATCTAAGAAACTTCAGAACCACTTATTCAATTGAGCTAAAGAAACCTCTAATTCTCAGGCGTATTTTCAGGACAAATTCAATTATATAGTTTTAAGGAACTTTTAGAAGAAAGGCATGTCATATATTCAAATAATGATAGCTTTGCTGACATGTCTTTCTATCCACATAGGAACAAAGGCTTCTAACACATCACTTCTCCTGAGTCTACAGAGTGATCATTCTTGGATGCTACTGCAATTTCAGTGGTAGCAAAGAAAAAGTATTTAAGGATGTCATAGAGAAAAATCATTGCTGAGATATTTCCCAGAGTCTTTCCTAGTATGCTTGAACCAAAAAACCACACATAAGCAACAAACACAGGAAACAGAGTTTCAGAGGTAGACTTTGGACTTATCCGTTGAGTGCTTATTCTGTGACATGGGGCAAAATGGAACTTTTTTGGCAGTACTGGGGTTTGAACAATGCCTCCAGCCCTCAACAGATTTTTAAAGCAAATTTCAAGAGATCCAGTTAAGAGGAGAAACATACCATTTTTTAATAGAAGGATTTAAACTGAAGCATACTAAATTTTTATGCTCAAGAGAATTTATGAATATAACAGGATATTTTGTAGCAGTGAAAATCAACAAGCTTGATCTCCATAGATTCACATAAATGCATCACATACATACAACAACAAAGAAAAGAGACAAGTTGTAGAAGAATATACATAATGTAGTTATATTGATGTGAAGTATAGGACCATGTAGAATGAGGATATTCTTTGGGATATGCACATTTATAAAAAGTATAAAACTCATGCTGGCTGGTGATAATCACTGCATCCTGGATAATTATACCTCTGTGTTTATGGAAAGGGAATGTGAAACTCTTAGTACTGGGAATATTTTATTTCCTAAACTGAGTAATGAACACGTGAGTCTTCATTCTGTTGCTTTTATATCTTCTTGGTTAATATGAAATTTTATGACACATTAAAAACAAAACAAAATAAGAATCTCAGTTTTTTTCTTGGTTGGCAACACACTAGTGCTGAAAATTTCTATGGCCATGTGAAAATGACACATTTTAACATAGAAGATTCTAGGTTCCCCATTCATTGTAGTGTTTTCTAACTATATGAGTGACGGCTCCTTGATATTTGCATAAGAGAGTTCAACAAACACATGTGTCTAACCAGAGTCTCTAGCTGCTTCTTATAATTATTTTCTCCTAATGCATTGAATACACTCTAGCACACAGGGTGTACTGCCTGGGTAATCTTCTTCTTTCAAGGTAATTGTGATGGTTCATTTGAATTATCTTGTCAGAGGACAGATAACCCAAGTATCTGGTTAAACATTATTTATGGCTATGTCTGCAAGGGTGTGTCTAGAGGACATTAGCATTTGAATTAGTGGACTGAGTAGCACCAACTAACCTCTCTCTTTGCCTCCTGACTTTCTTTTCCCCCCACCCTCTCTCCCTCTGTCTTACTATTTTTTTTACATTTTTCTTTTATTATTCATATGTGCATACAAGGCTTGGTTTATTTCTCCCCCCTGCCCCCACCCCCTCCCTTACCACCCACT
Source organism: Castor canadensis (assembly GCF_047511655.1). Taxonomy (NCBI): domain Eukaryota; kingdom Metazoa; phylum Chordata; class Mammalia; order Rodentia; family Castoridae; genus Castor; species Castor canadensis. Next base: position 99,412,237 of record NC_133392.1, on the reverse strand, counting down.
CCACCCCCTCCCTCTCCCCCCACCCCCTCAATACCCAGCAAAAACTATTTTGCCCTTATTTCTAATTTTGTTGTAGAGAGAGTATAAGCAATAATAGGAAGGAACAAGGGGTTTTGCTGGTTGAGATAAGGATAGCTATACAGGGCATTGACTCACATTGATTTCCTGTGTGTGGGTGTTACCTTCTAGGTTAATTCTTCTTGAACTAATCTTTTCTCTAGTTCCTGGTCCCCTTTTCCTATTGGCCTCAGTTGCTTTTAAGGTATCTGCTTTAGTTTCTCTGCGTTGAGGGCAACAAATGCTAGCTAGTTTTTTAGGTGTCTTACCTATCCTCACCCCTCCCTTGTGTGCTCTCGCTTTTATCATGTGCTCATAGTCCAATCCCATTGTTGTGTTTGCCCTTGATCTAATGTCCACATATGAGGGAGAACATATGATTTTTGGTCTTTTGGGCCAGGCTAACCTTACTCAGAATGATGTTCTCCAATTCCATCCATTTACCAGCGAATGGTAACATTTCGTTCTTCTTCATGGCTGCATAAAATTCCATTGTGTATAGATACCACATTTTCTTAATCCATTCGTCAGTAGTGGGGCATCTTGGCTGTTTCCATAACTTGGCTATTGTGAATAGTGCCACAATAAACATGGGTGTGCAGGTGCCTCTGGAGTAACAGTCTTTTGGGTATATCCCCAAGAGTGGTATTGCTGGATCAAATGGTAGATCGATGTCCAGCTTTTTAAGTAGCCTCCAAATTTTTTTCCAGAGTGGTCGTACTAGTCTACATTCCCACGTGGCAACAGTGTAAGAGGGTTCCTTTTTCCCCACATCCTCGCCAACACCTGTTGTTGGTGGTGTTGCTGATGATGGCTATTCTAACAGGGGTGAGGTGGAATCTTAGTGTGGTTTTAATTTGCATTTCCTTTATTGCTAGAGATGGTGAGCATTTTTTCCATGTGCTTTCTGGCCATTTGAATTTCTTCTTTTGAGAAAGTTCTGTTTAGTTCACTTGCCCATTTCTTTATTGGTTCATTAGTTTTGGGAGAATTTAGTTTTTTAAGTTCCCTATATATTCTGGTTATCAGTCCTTTGTCTGATGTATAGTTGGCAAATATTTTCTCCCACTCTGTGGGTGTTCTCTTCAGTTTAGAGACCATTTCTTTTGATGAACAGAAGCTTTTTAGCTTTATGAGGTCCCATTTATCTATGCTATCTCTTAGTTGCTGTGCTGCTGGGGTTTCATTGAGAAAGTTCTTACCTATACCTACTAACTCCAGAGTATTTCCTACTCTTTCCCATATCAACTTAAGAGTTTGGGGTCTGATATTAAGATCCTTGATCCATTTTGAGTTAATCTTGGTATAGAGTGATATACATGGATCTAGTTTCAGTTTTTTGCAGACTGCTAACCAGTTTTCCCAGCAGTTTTTGTTGAAGAGGCTGCTATTTCTCCATCGTATATTTTTAGCTCCTTTGTCAAAGATAAGTTGCTTATAGTTGTGTGGCTTCATATCTGGGTCCTCTATTCTGTTTCACTGGTCTTCATGTCTGTTTTTGTGCCAGTACCATGCTGTTTTTATTGTTACTGCTTTGTAATATAGTTTGAAGTCAGGTATTGTGATACCTCCTGCATTGTTCTTTTGACTGAGTATTGCCTTGGCTATTCGTGGCCTCTTGTGTTTCCATATAAATTTAACAGTAGATTTTTCAATCTCTTTAATGAATGTCATTGGAATTTTGATGGGAATTGCATTAAACATGTAGATTACTTTAGGGAGTATCGACCTTTTTACTATGTTGATTCTACCAATCCATGAGCATGGGAGATCTCTCCACTTTCTATAGTCTTCCTCAATCTCTTTCTTGAGAAGTGTATAGTTTTCCTTGTAGAGGTCTTTCACATCTTTTGTTAGGTTTACACCTAGGTATTTGATTTTTTTTGAGGCTATTGTAAATGGAATTGTTTTCATACATTCTTTTTCAGTTTGCTCATTGTTAGTATATAGAAATGCTAATGATTTTTCTACATTGATTTTATATCCTGCTACCTTGCTATAGCTATTGATGATGTCTAGAAGCTTCTGAGTAGAGTTTTTTGGGTCTTTAAGGTATAGGATCATGTCGTCTGCAAATAGGGATATTTTGACAGTTTCTTTACCTATTTGTATTCCTTTTATTCCTTCTTCTTGCCTAATTGCTCTGGCTAGGAATTCCAGTACTATGTTGAATAGGAGTGGAGATAGTGGGCATCCTTGTCTGGTTCCTGATTTTAGAGGGAATGGTTTTAGTTTTTCTCCATTAAGTATACTGCTGGCTGTAGGTTTGTCATATATAGCTTTTATAATGTTGAGGAACTTTCCTTCTATTCCTAGTTTTCTTAGAGCTTTTATCATGAAATGGTGTTGAATCTTATCAAAGGCTTTTTCTGCATCTATTGAAATGATCAAGTGGTTTTTGTCTTTGCTTCTGTTAATGTGGTTTATTACGTTTATTGATTTTCGTATGTTGAACCACCCCTGCATTCCTGGGATGAAGCCTACTTGGTCGTGGTGAATAATCTTTTTGATGTGTTGCTGAATTCGGTTTGCCATTATTTTGTTGAGGATTTCTGCATCAATGTTCATTAAGGAGATTGGCCTATAGTTCTCCTTTTTGGAGGTGTCTTTGCCTGGTTTTGGGATAAGTGTAATACTGGCTTCATAAAATGTGTTTGGCAGTTTTCCTTCCCTTTCTATTTCGTGGAACAGTTTAAGGAGGGTTGGTATCAGTTCTTCTTTAAAGGTCTGATAGAATTCAGCAGAGAATCCATCAGGTCCTGGACTTTTCTTTTTGGGGAGACTCTTGATTGCTGCTTCAATTTCATTTTGTGTTATAGGTCTATTCCGGTGATTAATTTCCTCTTGGTTCAGTTTTGGATGATCATATGTATCTAGAAATCTGTCCATTTCTTTTAGATTTTCAAATTTATTTGAATATAGGTTCTCAAAGTAGTCTCTGATGATTTCCTGGACTTCCATGGTGTTTGTTGTTATCTCCCCTTTTGCATTCCTAATTCTACTAATTTGGGTTTTTTCTTTCCTCATTTTAGTCAGGTTTGCCAGGGGTCTATCGATCTTATTTATTTTTTCAAAGAACCAACTTTTTGTTTCATTAATTCTCTGTATGGTTTTTTTGGTTTCTATTTTGTTGATTTCAGCTCTTATTTTTATTATTTCTCTCCTTCTATTTGTTTTGGGATTTGCTTGTTCTTGTTTTTCTAGGAGTTTGAGATATATCATTAGGTCATTGATTTGGGATCTTTCAATCTTTTTAATATATGCACTCATGGCTATAAACTTTCCTCTCAAGACTGCCTTAGCTGTGTCCCATAGGTTCCGGTAGGTTGTGTTTTCATTTTCATTGACTTCCAGGAACTTTTTAATTTCCTCTTTTATTGCATCGATGATCCATTCTTCATTAAGTAATGAGTTATTTAGTACACACAGGGTGTACTGCCTGGGTAATCTTCTTCTTTCAAGGTAATTGTGATGGTTAAATTTGAATTATCTTGTCAGAGGACAGATAACCCAAGTATCTGGTTAAACTTTATTTATGGCTATGTCTGCAAGGGTGTGTCTAGAGGACATTAGCATTTGAATTGGTGGACTGAGTAGCACCAACTAACCTCTCTCTTTGCCTCCTGACTTTCTTTTCCCCCCTCCCTCTCTCCCTCTGTCTTACTATTTTTTAAAATTAATTAATTAATTAATATCTTGTCACTGCTTTTGTGTTTTTTTGGCCTTCATTTGATTTTGTTGTTTTTACATTTACTCACATGTGTATACATTGCTTGCCTTCCCCTCCCCCCCCACTTAAACTATTAAACTATGCACTGTTTTGAGACCTGCACCATCAGTGCTCCTGGTTTTCAACTCCAGATTGGAACTGGCGTTCACACCATTGGCTTTCCTGAATCCCCAGCTTATGGATGGCAGGTCATGTGACTTTTCCGTTTCTGTGATCATGTGAGCCAATTCCTTGTTATAAATCATAGACACTTATGGTTCTGTTTCTCTGAAGAACCTAGACTAAAAAATTAATTAAAATGACTTAACTTTGGCCCATTGTCTCACTGCACTCTTGTAATAACTTTTCACTCACACCTCTCCTTCACATGGCATTTAGTTCAGTTACATTTATATTATCTACGATTATACCGTAAATGTCTATCTTTAAAACAGGATTGCAAGTTCAAAAAGGCCAAGAATATCAGTTTTGTACACTCTTGTATTCCTAGAGCTTAGTAAAGTTCCTGTCACAGAATAAGTGTTCAATATATATTGACCTACTGACATAAAGAACTTTCAAATTTCCCAGTGACTTAAGAAAATGGCTTTTGAATAAATGAATAAAGTAAAATAAAACAGTAGTCAAAACTCAAAAAAAAGTGGTTTACTGTCTTTCTTTCCATCAAATCTTTCTGTTTTATTTTTCTTAACTTTTCCAAAATCACTATTTAACTATTCATTTTGTTTCACCAAATGGAAGCCTGATGTGGGCACAGATGACACTAAGAGACAAGGAGAAGGAAATAGGAAGTATGAGACAGTAAAGAGGAAAAGCAGAGTAAAGAGGAGGAGATGGAGGAAGATGCAGATGTGTGAGAGAAGCACCCTGGAAGATTATCACCTAGCTGACTAGCTGGCTTTCATTTCCTGCCATAACCTAAAGGGTAGAATTGGGTGAGAAACAAGAACTTAAGTATCCTGGAGGAAGGACCAGTTAAGTATCCTGGAGGAAGGACCATAGTCGGTCACTATGTCATTGCCCAGGCAGGTTTGGGGACATAGTGTAGCATAGTGGTTGGGTTCTAGACTTCGGTGTCAGTGCTCAGACATGGTTCATAGGTGTGAGTTCTGCTTCATAACTGCACCTGTTAGGATGCTTTGGGCTGCAAGTCATGGAAAACCTGTCTCAGATGAGCTTAAATGAAAGCAAAAGATATTGACAAAAACAGCAGCTCAAGGTAGGGTGGCTTATGTCAGTGGTTCTGGCTTTTTTTTTAACCATAATTTCCTCCCCCAAGGAGTCCATGTGCCTTCCTCTGTCATCATCTGTGTGCCAGATATTTTCCCTGTTGGTTCCTTGCATGTACATCACCTTTCCAATGCTTGCTTTTTTAAAAAAAATGTTCTGGACAGTTCAGATTTTGTCAGTACTTCTATGTTCTCAAAACCTTTTCAACCTAGAGGAAAATATTAATTAAACCCAACACAATACTTCTCCTTGCAAGAAATTATTCTAGTTATAGGCATGTGATCCAATCATGGTCAATGAGAAAAAAGGAGGATCTTCTGAGAGATTCTTGAAAAGTTTTCTCTAAAGCTAAAGGATACACACAGGAGGAAATATGTCACTTCTCTGAGCAGACACTTGCATCTTCCTGTAGCACCTGGAACTGTGGAATCAAGTCAACATGCTAAGCACGGAGGGGACAAAGATGGAAAACATGGAGTGGTTATGACCTTAAGCCTAAATTGTCCACCTGACTTTCTGTGGTGAAACAATATATTCCCCCAGTTGTATGAACCACTTAGTTAGGTAAGTTATTGTTTGCTGCCCAACTGGCTCTAACTGATATCATGGCAAATCCTCTTGTACCAGAAAGCTTTGTATCTGCAGATCACTATGTGCAGAGAGAGAGAGGGCCATTCTCACAAGTGCTAGTCTGCAGAGCAAGAAGATGTTCATAGGAACTCCAAGCAAACTTCCTCATTTGCTAGATTAGATCATATTCCCACTCTTAAAGAATCCCTGTGGATTTTGCCATAGGCCTAGAACTAATTACTGTGCTGAGAGAGTCTAAATTTAGGACAGGCAGGAGTACAGTGGAGTCCATTGGAGTGAGGTTAGCCTGGGTAGGCAATCAAGGATATCTTCTCCCCAGATCACTTGCAAACTGCATCTTTAAAGGAGGATCATAATGGCTGGGGATGTAGTTTTGTGGAAGATCACTTGTCTAGCATGCCCAAGGCCCTGGGTTTGATACACATCATGGCATGAAAATAAAATGGGGATCATAATTATACCATATTCAGAGGGTTGTTATGAAGTAACACTCTGTTGGCATTCAGGAATTTTATTCCTGTGCACAGTCTTTCAGTATCCATTTGGTAGTTAGATAACCCATGGTTTATCCCATGTTATAATTCAGCAATTTTAACAGCAAGAAACAGAGAGACATTTATTTGGAGGGTTAGATAAGGGGTACAGATAATAGTTATGCTTCTCTTTCCATTTGCATTTCTGTTTTAACAATATTAATTTTTTAAAGATATTGGCAAGTATCTTTTGTAGATCAAACGAGAAGCTACGGAGAAATGCAGGCGAACAAAGTACATTAATATATTTGGGAATCTTTCATCCTTAATATCCTTAATATGAATAGCAGAAAAAGAATCTAGTTGATTTGATTATCATTTTGACCCATGTTATATGGATTACTAACTTTATTGCCTAGGTTTCCCCTTGATCCAATCAGCTGAAGGGGATTGAATTACATTATCCATACACCTGGCAAATTCCATGTGATTATGGGTGTGGGAGGGCAGGTGGAGAGGGCAAAACAGACAGTTATTCTGAGGCTCTCCCACTACATAAAACCCAAACTGTGATCCCTATTCCTTCAGCTACTCTTGAAGATGCTATTGCCTGGTTATCATTACCTCTCCCATACCACTGCTGTTTCTTCCTTCCTCAAAGAGTAAGTTTCCTCCAGCATAGAAACTGGAAAGGCTGGAGATTCTCCAGCCCAGTTTATAGCTAAGGCATGGGCAGATGGTCCCAATGTAGCCAGTACCACTTGAGCTCTGCACCTGATATTTAAAAATGTGTTTCTTTCTTAACACAAAAATGAACTCCTCTTATTTTTTACCAGACTTTGTTATATGTGACTATAATGATACCTATAGCTGACACAGCTGCCAGAGTGAATGGTGATGATATGCCAAAATCTGAGCAAAAATGATGGGTAGTACTGGGTCTTAGACATTGTTGTGCCACTGCACCAACCTTACTACTGTCTTTATTTTTTTTAATTAGACACTTGTAGCCTACTACTTTGTTCCTTGAGGCCAACTATCTTCACTGTTCTTACAATCTACTTACATCATTCCACATGCTTACCTACTATGTGCTTCCAGCTGATATGCTGTCTGCTGCCCCACAATCTGCTTTTTGGCATTGAACTTCCATTGTTCCTGCCTGTTGGTACACAGCTCTTGGCTCATGGTTTCAGAAATATTAACAGAGCACTGATGATGTTCTGGGCACCATGTTTGGGACTGGAGATACACAGATGCATAAGGAAAGTTCTTATGTTTGAAAAGATTTCTGTGTATTGGAAGAGACCCAAACAAAATCAACTCAAACGAATATGATAAATACATGATGAAGTTATGCACCAGATGACCTGAATGCCTTCTATTCTGGAATTTTCTATTCTAATCCTTGTCTGGGGAGTTGTTACTGATGGAAGTCAGAAAATAGACACATAGAAGGTCATCCTAACATTAGCTAGTCCATCATTGCTATTTGGAAAATTTTATACATGTCTACGTGAATTCTGATTTCACCATTTAAAATAATTGTTTTATTCCTAAAACCTTGACCACATCATTCCTACAAACCACATCACTGTCCTTCATCTTACAAAATGCCCAACTGCTTTTTTACTGAGTCATAAAGTTTGCTGTTCTCAGCTCTTCAGCTCTCCTTTCCTTCTCCCTGCCTTTGAGAAAGTGTTCTTTTGTATCTCCAAAGCTAATCTTTCCTTTTCCCTGTGTACCACCATTCAACAAACATTTATTGAACACCTATTATCAGTGAAGTACTGGAAATACCAAGTTGAAAAAGGATATAGATTTTGCTTTCAGAGAGTTGGTGTTTATTCACAATATCTAGCCTTGGTCTGACACATAGTAAATGTATATTTTTTTTCTTTTACCTCAACTCCTTTATTCTCCCATGCACTGATTCAATGTCTTCCTTTCTGCCAGCTCCTTCTCCATAGTGTAAAGCATGCTCAGGTCGTCCTTTTTTCACTAAGACCATTTCTATCTCATTCCTTAAAGTTATATGTGAATCCTCCTTTAATACTAATCTGTCCCCCAGCCTCTCCTGTCTCCATACCTCCACCTCTGCCTTGCTAAAGCCTTTAACACATCTTGCCTGAACCACTGGCATTTCCTTCTAGTTGGTCTTCCTGCCTTTAATAATCTTTCCTGCTTCAGTGCATCTTCTGCTTAAAGCATCACTTTGATCCTATTGACCTCTGGTTGGAAACCTTCAATAGGTTGCTGTCTACTAGGAATAAAACATGTCACCATAGACTCACCCTTAGACACTTCTATAACAAGACCCTAAACTCTCTTTGCAAATGTGCCCCATTTTTCCCTTCAGTTGGGTACTACTTCATCCATCTGGACATACTTCCTCCTTTCCCACTTTTCTGCATTTGCTGACTTCATTCACTCATTCTCATAGCTTATATGCCTTCATTCCCAACTTTAAAATAAAATCCTGATTCTTTACTTTCTGGTGTGTACACTTTAGTTAAGAGTCTTAAAATATAGAACATTCAGATATCTTGGTAGCGTATTACCTTCCGGTACAGGCAATAATAATTTGAAGTAGGAAAAATTTGAACCTTCTTATCTAATGGTTTATACTTCCAAGCATGGGGAGACCCAGGGACAGAGGAAAAATGTAAGAAGGAAGGTTGAGATTGATGAGCAGTTCATTTAACAAACCCTGGATTTATATTGTGTTGCATTCAATGTTATTCGGAGTTGCAGTTGTGTTGAAGTTGCATGGAGTTCTAAACTTCATTTACAGCTGCACAATTTCAGGGAGTAGTAACACTCAATCTTATCCATACTAGTGTCATTGGCTGAGTTGTTCAACCAGTTACTGCTGAAGACTTTGGAAAAGTATGTTTGTTGTGTAAGCACCTGTAAATCACTTATTAAATGCTAGTTGCTATATTATGGAAGGTTCAACAGTAGGAGGCATGATTAAGTAAGAAGACTATTTTACTTAGGTAGTTTATTGTGGACCAAGTTCTTCTATTTTATAGCACATATCAAATTTGGTACATGAGGGAATTAATAAGCTTATAATTTTAAGGCTAAAGATACTTAATTTTTTCTTAAAAATATATATTCATTTTAGGTATTTGGGAAATAAAATAATAAGTAAAAATTAAAATGATCACTAACATTCCACTAATAATTCTATGTTGGAAAATCTTTAATAAATATATACATTTCATGTATACATATTAAGGTGTGTGTTGTGCATGTGTGTGTAGCTCATTAAAGTACATCAAAACACTTTGAGTTTTATTTAGATTCAGTTAGGTTAGCCAGATTTAATCTTTTCTTATTAGACCTCTTATTAGGTCTTATAAAGATGACATTGCTTTTCCTAAGAGAAATTTATATGAACTTTATATATTTATTTATATCTACCTACATGATGGAGTTATGTCTTTTGTGCAAGATATTAAATCTAAGAAATTTTCTTGCAGTGGGGTTTCTTTTAGTTGATAGGACTTGTTTCTACTTAGTTTAGCATTCTTACCTGGTTTGAAATTAAGTATTCATTCTCTGGTTTTGCCTTGTGTTATTTAATGTTGAGCTGGAGAATGGCTAGTCTGGAGCCTTCTTAAACTCACATTGAAATCATTTCCTAGTCTGGTGATTTTTATGTAAGAAAAGTTCTATGAATTTGTATCACATCTGCTCCCCAGTGCAATGTTACTATACTGTCTGGAGAGCTCCTCTAAACATACATCTATAGCACAAGGATGGTAAATTGATTGTGGAGAACTCCTTCACTTTCTAGCAATACATATCTGCTAAATCTAACATTGCCAAGAATATGAAACCCCAAATCCCTAGCCCATGTAAATGTAATTATCTGTGAAATAGATTTTGATTTTTCATTCTTTCTTTTTTCTTTTTGTTTTGTTTTTGTGAGTCAAGACAGAAAGCTTGGTCCCTATAACCTGTAGGTAATTAGCTGGGACTGCAGCATGCATCTGGTCATCCTTTTAGACATCAGTCTCTGCTACACAGAACAAATAAGGGTTTCTGGCCCTGCAAGCAACCCCCTACTAACCTTGGTGAAATAGCAGTGGCACTCACAGCAGCTCTGCTTTGATTAAAAATTAATGGTGATGTGAGCACTGGGAATTAATTATGAGCTGTGAAATCTATGTCTCATGAATTTAAGAAAAAATGAAAACTATGACTACTCAAAATAGACTATTTCCAATGCATTTTGGATGTTCCCTTCATACAAAAAATTTAATTGACTCCAATAGCTTTTTTGATTTTTTATTAAAGAACTCACAGTACCAAAGGCTTGTTTTGCTTTTCTATGATTTAAAAAAAAAAAACAAACAAACCTCAAATAGCATTTCTTTTCAAATAATTCTTTCTAATAAAACTTGTAATACAGTCTTAATTTTGTTAGCAATTTGGGTACAAGAATGTTTATATCTTATTGAAGGCTTAGAAGAATGGCAATGAAATCAGAAGAGAATTGTTACTATGTTAGTTGTTTAATATTTGTTTCTGTTAATTATTTAAATTACATGAAATATATTTTGCATGAAATATTTCAGGATGAAGAACAGATGCCTGGGAAGATAGGAAACAATCTTTTTGCCTTGGAAATTTTTTCTCCCATTTTTCATGATTTGGTATCTGGTGCTTTCCCAAGGTATTCTGGGTGCTTAATGAGGTCTGGTAAGGATGAGTCGATGCACTTATAGAAAGTGCTAATTTTTACAAATAGCGTCTTTCAGAATTTGCTCTCAACATTTCACTATCCTATGTTTTAAAAGGAAACACTCATAGTAAGATACTTATGCTTTGAAATAGCTATGAGGCACATTTTTTCCCTTCTTCCTTCATGTCTCCCATTTTTCCTCCCTTCCTTCCCATTTGTTTATTCATTTGATCATTTATTTCTCCTTCATATTATTTATTAGGTGTTCACTCCACTTGGTTCTCTGTAGGAAAGAAAGACAAAGCTCTTATTTAATCTCTAAAAATCCCCATGCATTGAAGTTTTATTTATTAATATTTCCATCTAAGAATTAACGCATAGAGACATTACTTCCTTCCTCAAGGTCATGAAGCCAGCAAATGACAAGTCAGGGTCTTTTCTTTCGGTCTTTGTCTCCCTTGCAGCAAACCCTATGTGTCAGAGACAGCTCTGAACCAAGATACGTTGATTTCCAACACCTAAGTGCATTACTATTATTCTATATTCATACATAAAGATAGAAAATGTGAGGAATAGGAAAAATGATTTAAACAGACTCAGCTGAAATTTAGATGAATCCATGGTTAGTAAAATATTCAGGAAGTTAATATGTCTCATATATTAAGTGTTTTATGTCAAGAAATATTTACATTTGCTATCTCCAGTTCTTACTGCAGTCTTACTGGCCTTATCTACAAAAGGAAAACTCTAGCATAGCTCAGAAAGATTGTCTTGGTGAAGGTCACACTTCTAGTAAGGGGCAGGGGATTTGAATGCAGGTGTTTTATTTAGGCTCTTTTTACCACACCACATTATCTTTGGAGGATGAAGTCATAGAGAACAATCTCATTTGGCAGAGAGGAATCAACCAGGCATTCTTTGACATATTCTCTTAAGAGTGTGCTTAGTACATGGCAGGCCCTGTGCCTAGAACCCAAGTTACAGTGATTGTGAATAGATAAATACTCTCCCATCATAGAAACTTCTGCCTAGCCCTTCTAACCTTGAAATCAAAGCTGCTTTTATCCTGTTGCCTATGAGAGTGTTTCTTACATGCTTATCTATTTTGATGACAAATGGTGCAGAATAGGGTCATATTTTTTAAAATGTCAATGAAGAGATCAGTCTTGTCTTCATTAAAGACAGGTGCTTTTTGTGAAAAGGGGGGATAATAAAAGTCAGTGTTTAATGAAACACTGGCTTGCACTAACCATCACATTCTCCATGAGCAAAAGTCAATTTTGGTGTGGAGACTGGGATTTTAAGTGTTTATAGCCCTCTGTGTTAAGAAAAAAAGCCTCTTTGAAATTGCTGTGGTTACATTTTATTCACAAAGGTAAAACAGTAAAGAAAATGGCCTAGAGAAATAACAAAGACAAGAGTCAGCATTTGCCAGTGCTCACTGCATCCCAGGCATCATGCCTCATGCCTATGTGTATTAATTAGCGTAATGCTCACAGCAACCCTAACATATGACCTCATAATTCCCATTTCACAGAGGAAGAAACTGAGGCACAGAGAAGTTAAGTGCTATGCTGAAGGTCAAAGGAAAGAACGGGGATTTGAACCTAACTAATTTACAATCCCAAGGGATCAATATGTTTAACAACTGCTCATTTGTCCCTTTACTTTGCTCAAATAAATGCAGTACAGCATTCCTTTGACTTAATTCAACTGATAGTTTGGCCCAAGCCTTCTAAAGTGAAATAATTATTCATTGTTGTCACTAACCATTTATTTAGCACCCACCACAGCCAGGCCTCATACTAACTGGCCAATATATACAGCGTCTGGCAAGTTCTAAGGTAATGTTTACCTTCCACGGTTTTTCATTCAGGTCCCTACGATGTTGTATCTTGTCATAATCTTTCGGCAGAAAACTACAAGCTGGCTGCAGAATGACAATGAGTCATTCCTTTCTGTTCCTTTGTGTCAGACATAATTCAGGTTATGGAAAGGGCTGGTTTCATAAACTCAAGTTTAGGCGAGGTAACATACAAACATGTGGGATTCATTCAGGTTTTAGTTTTTGCAGCTTTCTAAAACCCACATAAGAACTCCAGTGTCTTGCTTTAAAATTCTTTTCTTTTTTCCTAAAAATTTTTTTGCGAGATCATTTAAAGGTGAGGTAAGAATTGAGGTCAAAGGAAGGCGGATCCATGGAAGTTCAATGCAAGGCATTGGTAATTGTGGGGCTGGGCAACCAGACAGAGACAGCGGTGAGGAAGGACCCTTTCAGCATCCTAGCTCCTGCTGCAGCAGAGCTGGGAAAATGCCCTGCTGTCAGTTTTCAGGCCACATTTCTTGGCTTTGATGGGCTGCATCTGCATGTCATTCCCCAGCCCTGATCTCCAGTGTTTCACTGTCAGGCATGGCCATGGCACCCTGCTGCCTCTCACTTCCATCACAAGGCCAGCCCCAGGCAGACTGTTATAAAAAATAAACCCACCTTGTTTCTCTACAGATGGGATGTTTTACATGAGAAATAATCCAGCTGAGTCTTTGCTCCACAGTTTGAATAAGAATGAACTAGCCTGTGGTTTAGTAGGATCCTGTCAGGAATGTGCTATGGCTGTCAGAAGATGAGGAAGTTAACCGTGGGAGTTTGTGAACTCTGGGTGGATGCGGTCTTCTTGTCAGATGGTGAATCTAAAGTTAGACACAAGTCCATTGATGTTACACCTCAATTTCCTCTTTCATGAACTCAAAAGTTGATGTAAGAAGTAAATGATAAAAGCCAGAGTGGCGGCTCATGTTTGTAATCCTAGCTACCTGGGAGCTGGAGATCTGGAGGATCGCAGTTCAATGTCAATCCAGGCAAAAAGTTTTTGAGACCTCCTCTGAACCAATAAAAGCTGAGCGTGGTGGTATGTCTGTCATTCCAGCTATGTGGGAAGCATGTATAGGAGAGATTGCAGTCCAAGGCGAGACCCTACCTCAAAAATATAACGAAAGTAAAAAAGGATAGGGGTGAGGCTCATACCTGCCTGGCAGGTGTGAGGCCCTGAGTTCAAACACAGTACTATTAAAAAAAAAAGTAAGATGTAATGCCCACACAGAGTATATTACCCGATACATGCTTAGTGTTCAATTAATGCTGCTTCTTAGTTTTGTCATTTTGTTTTTTATCTCATGGCAAAAGGAAGAGCAGCAGCCCACTTCTGTTTTTAAATCTACAGAAGCATGGTCAGCAGCGTGTAAATAATGATTAGAAGCAAATTACACCAAGAGAGTAAAATAAGTATGAATTGTATCCTACTAACAATATAAACACTGAACACTTAAAGTAAATCTGACAAAGTTACAAGGAGAAGTTTTAGAATTCACCATCTTAGTACAAGTTTTTAGGATACTTCTGTAACATAATATTGTGTGTGTGTGTAGATTGCCCTCGTCTCACCCACGGACAGCTGGGACTACCATCACTTGGCCTGGGGGCTGCCCATGCCCTGCCCCACTCATGGATTACTGGATGGAAATCACCTGGTTCCTCCCTTCCCATAGGTCAAGAAAAGTTTTAAAAGCACCTGGAGAAAGGAAGCACACTTATCTGCCTCTAGATTCCACCCGGGCCCCACATGCTCCCTTTTGTCTTTCCCTCCTGTAACTTTTAATAAACTCCATTCACACCTATGTGTCCTGCCATGGATTCTTCCCAGGGGGTCACAGAGAATTTGGAAGTCTTCTGATCACAGACTGCACTATGCTGCCAACAATAGTACTTTCTAACTTTAATTTTTTCTGCAATTAATATTGAAGCATCAGTTCTCTTTCTGTACAACAAACAACTTCTCAGCAATAAAAAGGAATGAACTAGTGATAGTGAAGCACAAAAAACATTAAGCAGAGTGAAAGAAACCAGACACAAAGATTGCATGCACTATGATTCCATTTTAAAAACTAGAAAAATAAATCTAATTTACAGTGACAGAAAGCAGAACATTGGTTGGTTGAGGTCAAGGGCAGTGGGGGGCAGGAGGAAGAACTGACCCAGTAGGAACGCAAGAAACCCTTCATGGGGATGAAAATGTTCTTTATCTTGGTTGTGGTGGTAGTTACAGGTTCTACTTACTTATCAAAACTCATCAAATGCTATTGTTAAAATAGAGTTATTTGATTGCATATAAAATATGTTTGGATAAAGTAGAGTAACAAAAATTTTGATGCAATGGTTTCTATCTTTTATAAATAACATCAGTTAATTTGCCCTGTTATTAATAATTATAGATTTCTAGATTAATAACATTTAAATATTTATTATCCTATTATTTACCTTCTGTTGCTGGGAAGAAGTCAGTTTAATTGTTAGTATATCTCATTTTCCTCTTCCAGTAGTTCTTAAGATTTACTTTTTGTTGTAGGTATTGTGAACTTTCCCTAATACGTGTCTACTTACAGATTTTTAAAACATTTAGTCTGTTTGGTGGGGCACAGTGGCTCAAGCCTGTAATCCTAACTACTCGGGAGGCAGAGGATCACAGTTTGAGTCCAACCTAGGCAAAAAGTTCATGAGACCCCACCTCAACCAATGAAAGCTGGATGCAGTGGCGCCCACCCATCATCCAGCTATGCAAGAGATGTAAATAGGAGAATAGTGTTTCGTACATGTCAGGCTAACCAGGTATAAAGGATGACGCTGTTTGAAAAATAATGAAAGGGAAAGGTCTGGGGGAGTGGCTCAAGTGGTAGATCACCTGCCCAGCAAGTGTGAGTTCATGAGTTCAAACACCAATACTGGAAAGAAGCAAATTGTCTGCTTAAGATTTAGTGTGGTTCATAAATCTTCAAAAATTTTTGGAAAGTTCTCAGCCATTATCTCTTTGGAATTTGGTTCTTCATCTTTTCCATTTCTCCTTTTGGAATTCCTATTAAATGTAGTTTAGGCTCTCTTAGTTTAACCTTTTTTTTCAGCTTTTTAAAACTTGTGTTGGGTGAGGGTACATTGTAGGATTCACAAAAGTTCTCATAATGTATCAAGTATGTTATACATGAATTCACCCTCTCCACTGATCTCCTGGAATACTTTTAACAGGCATCATTTTTACAGTTACATACATACATGTGTATACAGTATTTGCACCATATTCACTCTCCTACACCCTTTCCCTACCTCCTCCTCCCCGCAGGACCTGTTCTGCCCTCATGTTCTCCAATTTTGTAGAAGAAAAAAATAACATTTTGCTTGTTTAAGATAGCTACACAGGGAGTTTCCTTGTGACATTTCCATGTATATATGTATTACAAATATAGCAATAGTATAAAAAACAGGTCATACTAAGGGGAGGTCACATATGAGAAGGATAGCGTAAAAGAAGGAAATTAAGAAGGTGAATATGACTGAGCACCCTCTATACAAGAATGAATATAGAATTTTAAACTGGTTGAAACTACCATAAGAAGGGGACTAAGGCAGAGTGAAGAAAAATAGAGGAAATGAACTAATTTGGGTTATAATACATATGCACATGTAAATGTCACAAGTTTAACTATTACTCTCTTTAATGTTTCATATTGTTTGTGCTATACTTATGCCAAAATAATTTCCTGCATTTCATTAATTCTCTTTTCACTATGTCAGAATTTTTATTTCAATTAATTTCAATACTACAATTTCATTTTCATGTTTACCAAACATGACTATTTGTTTTTAATAGTCTCTAGTTCTTATGACTGCTGTTTCTTGCATGTTTTAAATATGTTTCTTCCTAAATCGCTTTTATTTTCCTCTTATTCCAGGTCACAGTGTGCTTGCTATGCTTTCTGTTGTATCTGCATCCTGTTTTCCTGTGTGGTTTGTAACTTCAGTCACAAGTTCATTTGCAGCAAGTTTTGTTTACCATGTGATTTCCATAATGCCTGGGCTAGGGAAGTGGTTTCGGGTTTGTCTCTGCCCAGGTTCCTAAGGGTTTCATTGGTCTCAGCTTAGTTTTTGTGTTAAACTCCTATGGTAGCTTGTGTTTCCTGAGAAGGCCACAACAACCTCTCTCTCAAGCCTCTTTCTGTGATTTTGCCAGTTTTCTATGAAGAGTTGCAGTTTACTTTCCCTTCCTTTGAATTTCGGCTATCTATGACTAGCTTCGGCGAATACAGAATGTGGCAGAAGTGATACCATTATTACTTCCAAGATTGACCTTAGAAGAGTCCCAACGTTCATCCTTACCACTTGGAATGCTTCTCTTTGAAGCCCAGGATCATGTTGTTTACTCTGAGACCACTGTGCTGTGAAGAAGCCAACACTGTCTACTTAGAGAGGCAGAGGCCAAGTGGAGGAGTGCCAATACAATTAAGCATATGAGTGGACATTTCTTCAGTCATCCTCTTTGGGCCCAGGGGAGCTAAAGCAAGAAGAGTGAATATAACCTTATCCCTAAATGAGCAGAAGAACCATCCGGTCAAGCTTGGCCTGAATATGTAACAAAACTGAATACCTGACTATGAGTGCAGAATTTGAATCCACTGCAGCCTTAGGAATCTGATGTTTTCAGCAGACACTTTCTCCACTCAAGGCGTAGGCCAACACAGGCTGTCTTATCACTTTTAGTTTAGTGGTGCAGCTTTTCAAATCCATCTTTCATTGTGACCCTTCCATGTCAGATTGGTTTATTGCAGTGACTGGAAAGGCAACTAAACTCATTAAGACCCAGCCTAATTCTTGACAAATCTCTCTGATCATCATAAAGAAAAATGAATAATTATATACTCTCTCATGACATTCCTCTGCTCACAAACATATACTATTTCCAAATTTCTTTCTTTCTTTTATTCTTTCTTTCTTTTTTTTTTTTTTTTATCATACTGGGGATTGAACCTGGGGCCTTGTGTGCATGCTAGATAAATGCTCTACCACTTAAGCCACATCCCCGACAATATTTTCCAATTTCTTTGACATGAAGGTTTTGTTTTTTAATTCAAGATTTTTTAATCAAACAAAAACCCATTTATGTTACTGTTCTTTACATATTTGTACCTCAGTCAAGTGGGATCGCCTCCTCTTCCTCTGCATACCCACCCCCATGCACCCCACATGCTGCCTCCATCACTTTGCTCATATTGGTCTCCTTGCATGCAATTTCAATGCTTTGGGGATGTACATCTAGATCCAATCCATCTTTCAGGCCCTGTCAAAGTGCTTCCTCTTCTATAAAGACCTTTTTGATAATTCAAGCTACAATATTTTTGACCTATAACCGTCTTATGACGTTTGCCTTCTCATGACTGTAAAGTATAGTGGTTTATTTTAAACAGACAGCCCATTGTCTGTCTAGAGGAATAAAGTTTTATTGGAAAACAGTCACACTCATTCATTAACACATTGTTAATGGTTACTTTCTTATCCCAAGGGCAGAGCTCATTATTTGCAACAGAAATCATATGGCTTGCAAGCCTAAAATATTTACTATCTGGCCCTTTTCAGAAAAAGTTTGCTGATCCTTGATTTAAAGCATCAGAATTGGACTTTTTATCATCTCTTAACTTTTACTAGCTGTATGATCCACAGGCTGATACAAAGGTTAAATGATAGAATACAAATGGACGATTTTAGAATTTTTTAAGCATGAATATAGAGTATTGCCATTCCTGGTACTTTTGTCCTAACATAAAGTCCATTGTGAGTTGCTTCTAACTGAGTAAGCAAGATTCATATGGAAATGAAAACCAATTAGAAACCTTGTGGCTGTTAGATATCATTGTGTGCTTTTTACAACTGGATAGCTGTGTGTGCAGGTGATGTCCTCTAGACAGAAGTTTCATAAGCAAACACCTATATTAAACTGGAGAAATGGACAATTTCCCTTTGTAAGCTCTGTAAGGAACATCATGACCCACCACATTAGAGCTGGGGTTAGTGTGTACCAGCACATCTTTGTTGGTTTGTGCAAAATGTCCTTCTAAAGATGAGGTTTGGAAAATGAAGAAGTTGAAATTGACAATTCTAACATGAAATGATCTCTCAGCTTTTGTGTTTTAGCAGAGCCATATTTTAGAGAATGGAATGTCAAAGATTGTTTATCAGTATGGATAAAATTAGTGAGAGACCACAGTTAAAAACAACAACAAAACAACAAAAATTGATTAAAGAATGATAACTGAAAGATGGTGGTGAAGGGAGTCCTGTTTCTAACCAAATCCTCTTGCCAGTGGTATCTGATAAAAAGGCAGCCATGTACCAACAGGAAATTTTGCCTCCTTATCCTTTCTGGGATGTTATTAAATTTTCTTCTACTACAGAGACCCTAGTAAGCTACAAATGGTTTTCTCTCCTGTTTGTGCAGAGAAAATGCCAGGTGGCAGGGGGGTGTGTAAGGGGCCTTGCATTCTGCACAGCACCAGGACCTCTTTAATTAGTGAGAAGCTGTCAGGGAAGATGGACAATGTTCCCTTTGTTAGAGCAACACAGTGCCTCTCAAAATCATATTTGTTTTTAAACTTGGAGTATTTGCACACAACCATGATGAGAAATTCAGTTTGGATGATGCATAAGAATCTAGATAGGAGATGTTTGCTTCAAAAAATATAAGAAATAATGATACAGGCTTTTGAAAACATAGACATGCAGTGGGAATGTGGTAAAAAGTTCACTCTAAACTGAAATTTTCTGGTAAAGGAGTTACATAGGCTTGAGGGGAGCTGTACACACATGAACACGGTGACTGAGAAATGGAATGGAAACTACTCCCCTCTGACAGTAGAAGTAAACTTTATGACAATGGAATCGAAGTTACTGTTTTCTTTCTTAGGCATTTTCAATTCTGAGCACATTTATACAATGGTGGAATGATATATAAATTGTGAAAGCTTTTCAATGCTTAGGAGTTTCACTGACTGGGGCAAGAACGTTAGCAGAGATTTCTGTCTCCCAATAGATTAGTGTAGAAAGTTACATCATCCAAGGAATTTTATTATCTAAAACTAATTGTCATGGCTATTCAATAGTGCACTGATACCTTGTTGTTGTTGTTTTTTTTTTTGAGACAGAGTCTCACTATGTTGTCTAGGCCGTCTTTGAACTTGTCACCCTCCTGCTTCAGCTCCCTGGTGCTGGGATTATAGGCATGTATCACCATGCATAGTATCTGCATACATCTTAACATGCAATAATATTTTAAATGCTTAGGGCCTTTACAAGTCACAATCAGATCTGACTGCATGCCTTGCACTATTGTACTAGACATTTCTGAAACAAAGAAAGAAAAGACGCAGCTCTTTCCCACGAGGAACCTATGGCCTCCACAAGCATGAGACACACACAGAAAACAGTTTGGGACATCACAAAATAAAACTTAGTGGCAATTTTGTTTGTTTGATGCGTTATTTGGTTTGACTGTGTTGTTAACTCTCATGTTGACAGAGTACTTTGCTAAATTGCTGAATACCCATGTGTTAGAAATAATTTGCAGTTTTTGATTGAATGCCATGGAAATGACCCACCAACTGCAGGGACACAGTCAGAGGGCTCCTCTCTGCAGCTGAAGGTTGTGTGACTGTAGCCCAACAGACTAGTGACTATAAGAGGAAGTTAAATGGGACTCTCAGTCATTGGAACCTTTGAGTAACTGGTTTTCCCCCCCTTGTATTTTTGTTTGGTAGAAAAGAAGCAATGCTAAGACAGTAACCAATAGGAGGCATTATTAATTCTTTTCTTTTTTTTTTGAAAGTATTGGGGTTTGAATCTAGGGCTTGTGCTTGCAAGGCAGGCACTTTACTGCTTGAGCTATGCTTCCAGTCCTAAGAATTATTTCAGTGAATTCCTGAGCATGGTTCTAAAACAGTACATGTAAAGCCCAACTTCCTAGGTCACCACCATCTTACTTCAGTAAGCTCTGTTACTGAACACTTATTGCTAAGGATGACCATGAGAAACCTCAACCTTCAAAGAAATACTAATTTTTTTGCAATATTGCTCTTATAAAGTGAACAAGCACATTCAGAGTAATTTTTAACCATATGAATCGAGCAAAGGACTGTGAAACCCTTAGTTCATTGTATTGAAACCACACTTTCACTTATTCAGTCCTACCCCCACCATTGAGGTAATTAAGTTCCATAGTGACTGGTAATGTGGTCTGTGACCTGACATCTTTCTCAGGGTCTCTAAGGTTAGTGACATCTCTAAACAGGCCTACCAAAGAGATCCATAAACAAAGCCATGTATGCGCCCCCAAAAGTGCTTTACCAGGAGATAATCTTTGCTCTGTTAGTGGGAAATCTCATTGAGTTTGAATAACTTTGAGACTGGGTTTATGGTCTAGAAAAAATTATACAGAAGTAGGAGAAAAATAAGTATTTGCTGAGCGCCTACTGTTTGCTTATTGTCATATTTATATTACGTCATTTATTTCTCACATAAACTGTTTAGAATATTTGCAGTCTTACAATCTTCATTGTGGAGAGAAGAATGATACAGCTACATTTTTGTTATGATAGTTTATCTGATCGTAATTACGAAGAAACAATCAGACAATCAAATGTGAGGAACATTCTGCCGAACAACTTTTCAAAACAACTGTTAAATGTGACTCTTCAGGGCTAGAGTTGTAACAGTGGTAGAGTACATGCTTAGCACACACAAGGCTCTGGGAGGTAAAATCACCCACAGCAAAACAAGCAAGTAAATTGTGAACAACTCTTCAAAACAGACAAAACAAGAGAGCTGTTATAGACTAAGGGAGATAAAACATGAATGATAAATCAAAACAATGCATGATCTTTGTTGGATCCTGATTGGAAACAATAATACAGAACATTATTGGTGCAAAAGAGCACATTAAAATATCGACCTAAATGTAATAAAGATGTGGAGTTATGTAAGGGAATATTCTCGATGTTGGAAGACACACAATTTAGGGATGAAGTTTCTTAATGTGTGTAACTTACCCCTAAATGTTTCAGGAGTGTGTGTGTGTGTGTGTGTGTGTGTTCACAAATGTGTGTGTGGAGAGAGAAGAAAAAATGTGAAAACGTGTTAAGAATTAGTGAATCTTTGGATAATATATAGGATGTTTCTGGTATTATTCTTTCAATTTTCCTTTAGTTTTGAAATTTTTCAAAATAAGACATTCACGAAACCCAAAAGAATTCTCTGAGTTGTAGAATGGTAAAATAATGAGTAGCAAAATTAAGAATTAAGCCAAGGTATCTAAACAAAACAAAACAAAAAAACCCACCCAAACTCCAAAATAGCCAGGTATTTCTGCTTTACCTTTTCTAAATTCTCTGTAGATAAGTTACCTACCATTTGGATGGCAAAATGAGAGAGCACTCAAAAAATTGGCTAAAATGTAATGACTCAGAGTTACAGTAGACTTTAGGAGTTTGCAAGATAAATTTAAGGCTGCCGGTGCCACTAGACCAGGAGCTACATCTGCCTTCTTCAGGAATACATGTCCAGCTTGATGCATGCAGCAAGCACTTAATTTGTTCAATAAATACTTCCTGTTAGAATGGTCATCATAGAAAGTTTATGGATTAGAAATTTCAAGATGAGTTGAATTTTGGATTGCTAAAGAAAAGAAAGGAAGACCAGGTAGAGAATACTTTGTGAAAAATATGGAGAAGTAAAAAGAAAAGTGGAAGAAGAAGGGTAAAAGAAAAACTACATAAATATGGATAAAATTATTTAGTATATTATCCTTCTGGTCTTATTTCATGCTCGATGATTTTGTTTGTGTTTTAATGCTTCTGAATATTATTTTTACCTCTCCTGCCTCCCCCACCCCACACCCAATCCATTGTGGATTAGTAGAAGGAGCATTGCTTCTTGTTAGGGTCAGCTTAAATTTTAGCCTTAAAGCATTTTGAACAGAAGTATCTAGGCACATGCACTTTTAAGTGCAGAGCTAAATAAAAGAAAGCATTAAAAGGTATCAGGAGTATTTCATTGGAGAACATGTCTTTGCTTTAAATCAAGATGAACCTTTGTCTGAATCTTATTATTTTGCTCTCCCATAAAGAAGACACTTGAGGTGCCCCTAAAGAACACTAGTGGGCCCATTGTCTTCCTGGCTGGGTGGGTGTGCGTAGTTGCTGGCTCTGCGTGCCCTGCGGAAATGCCATCTCAAATGCATCATTTTGCTAAGTGCCCTGCTCAATGCCAACATTGATTTGTCATTTGAATAGGCATACTTCCTAGATATTACCCTTCAGTTGACCCCACAACACATCACACATTACATGTTTAGTGATGTCACTCCCATTCCCCGACTGCAGACTCACCACTGAAGAGGGATGGAGAGTGTTTATCTTATGTCTCTCATCAGTGGCTCATTGCCAGACAGTCCTTTCAGGACTCCGCACATTGAACACTGAACACGCAGACATACATGGACTCAACAGGAAGAGTGTGGCCAATTCAGGTGGGATGTGGGACTGGGGAGAGACTGGAAAATCAGAATTATATGTAACAGCAGAGTTTTAATTTGATGCAAGAGGATGGTTTTGGAAAAATTAGAACTACTGGAGCAGAGGGTTCCTAAAAAATACTCAGCTTTCCTCCTCAAATAGGAGGATTCTCTTCATTGTAAGGTGGATTGTGTTAGTACTATCTCTCCTATAAACACAGTTAACTTAATTGTCTTCTTAAGACACTATCAACATTTGTGTCGTAGCTAGGTCTGTGTGCCTGCTTCATATCATTACAAAATAGAATGATTTTGCAAATAAAGGACCCTACTATATTTACTTTCTCTGGTTCCTCCTTGGTCATGGCAAGGGAATTTTTGGCCGTGCTGAAAATAAAGACAAAAAGAGAAAGAAGTACAGTATAGAAGGAAAAAATCTATTGGGGAAACCTGAACACCTTGAATGTTTAGAAGAGTATGAGTTATTCATCAGAAATTCAATAACCATTTCTTACAAAGTTAAAACTTTAGTAATATTTCATGTAATCTCTGGCCAAGAGAAAAATAGGATGGATATGTATGTTTAGCAGAAGAAAATGGAAAAGAAATACAGAATATTTTTAGAGTCAGTGGGTAGAGCATTTTATTTAAAAGTATAGAGTATTTTAACAGAATATGATGTCTGTGGCTGGAGGAGAAACAAATATTACATATATAATTATCATTATTATTTTAAAAGTTCTATTTACTAAAAAAAAATTATTTGAAGCTATCACATTCATTCAACAAACGCTACTGAAAGACTTACGATTTTCCAGAGGTCTAAATTTATTATGAGCATGTACAAAGCACTACATCAATCAAAATTCATAATGGCATGTACTATAAATCTGACTACTAGTGAGAGACAGTTCTTAGTGGCTTTTTTATATTTTGGTATGCCTTGTGAACAAAGAGACAGAATGTCTTTGTTCTGCATTATCTTTTCAAGGATATTTGTATAGCTACCAATCTTGGAAGAAAAATAGTTTTTTCCATCAGGAGTAATTGGCCAGTATGTCTACTGCCTGTTATAAAAGTTTGAGTTCCTTAGGCACAAGTTTTCTTCTTAAACACAACCACAATAGGCTGGTCTTCTTCAAGTTTCCTTATAGAAACAGGGACTTAGGGGAATACTGATTCTCTGCTTATGAGTAATTGTTATAAAAAATAGTTCAATGACTCCAAACGATGAATAATTCTACAACACTGGCCTATGAAGGTCTCATATGGTTGTAGGTCTCATACAACCACAAAATGTATAGGCCATTTCTTAGTTTGCACATAGGATAAAATTTCAACTCTTTCATAATTTTCCCAATTGCTTGATCATTTGCCTTTATTCAGGCAAATATGTGAACTGAACTAGAACTTTCTCAAGATAAAATATTCAGCAGGACTTTAATTTTCTTCTTAAATTTAAACTAAAAAGGGGTAAAGGAAAGAGGTAAAATGGAGTGTCAACACACCAAAAAAACAGTGAAAAAAGAAATAAATCAAACAAAAGAGTAAAGGCACAGGTATTAAAGTTTTTATACACATAGATAAATGTGTGCTTTTGAAAACTTTAGATTCATGTAATGCTTATGCTAATAAACATACTTTTTTGAAAGCACAAAGAAGCTAGTTTATAGGGAAAAAGTGGCTTACTATTTTCATCTGTTTTTGAATTCAAAATCTGGTTATAATTCAAGAATGGATACAGATGTGACAACTCTCTTAAATGTTAGCTTATGAAAAAAGAAAGAAATAGACATTTTTCTAATGCTCAGATCCTGCTGTGCTTGTTCTAAATATTGCTGAATTCACCACTTGGAAGAGAAAAGTAATGTTAGGACATTCCATTTTTTAGTTTGTAACTCATTACTAATTCCTTAATTATAAAAGTGTCAGTAAAAGCTGCAAATTCCATTATTTAAATGTTTGATAATTCTGAAACTCTAGATCTCTTCATCTTTTTAGACAAAGATTTATTGATGAGATTCTATTCATATTTTTAATGAAAATAAAGATGAAGTGAAGCAAAGTGAAAAATTATAGCTTAAGTCAGTGAGACATTTTTAACTAGAATAAATACAAGCTAAACACAATGCACTATCAGTGATTAAAAGTACCTTACAATGCTTTTTTAAAAATCACGATGGAAATAAGGCAGCTACCACTTGGTAGAAAAGCATCACTGATTTCTCAATCAACTGATAATACACATGGGGGTAATTACAGACCTCTCTTATTAAACACAAACTGGAAAATCCATCTAAATTGAGTAATCACCCTGTTGATTAAAAAATAAAAAAGGCAAAGATGATCTGACACATGCCTTACAGAGTATTATTAAATGATCTGACAATATTGTATATGATAGAGAAATTCATAATACATCCGAAATTCTTGACTTAATATCTTGGAGTAGCACTCAGAATGGCAGGACAATCTGCTTTTAGTTTTAGGAATTTACAGTTGCTAACCTCTTATCACTTGGCATATCTCTTCAGAGTGGAATGAATTATACCAAATTATTTAGCATTTGCCAAACATATAAAGAGCTGTATTTCCTTGCTAGGGGCCCAGAGAGGTGAAGAATGAAAAAAAGAAAAAAGCCAGAAGCCTGCAATCTCTTTGAGAAGTAAGGGAAAAAGTTAAAGGCAAAAAAAAAAAAAAAAAAAAAAAGAAGCGATGTAGATAATATCTCAAGTTATTACTAGAAGAAATGCCAGCATATAGGATATGATTAATTGCCAGAAGAATTTCTCAAACATTTATTGTTGGAAATCAAGGAGGAGAAACTGTGTTAGAGCAGGGTGACTTGAACAGACATCAAGGGCCAAATGGGATTTGTTTTGGACTTGAAGGATGGCAAAATCTAGTTGAACCAAGAGTTCAAAGGTGAAGACAGGAGTGCTAAACTATTGCCACGGGCCTGCAGACCTAAGAATGGATTGCACAATTTTAAACGGTTGAAAAAAATCAAAATGAAGAATATTTCATAACATTGCAAAGTACATTTAGTATGCATAAATTCAGTTTTATTGGAACACAGCCATTGCCCATTTGTTTATGTCTATGGCTGCTTTCATATCGTAATGGCAGAGCTGAGTTGTTGTGACAGACACCAAATGGCTTGCAAAACCTAATATTTACTATTTGGCTCTTTACTGACAAAGTCTGCCAATCCCTGGTATAAGGGAATAATGGCAATAATGGTGAGAAGGAATGTTGGCAGTCTCGTATATATGCCAAACTTTGCACCTAAAGAGGAGCCACTGTAAGTTTCTAGTATAGAGGAAGTCAATTCACAATAACAAAACTTATGTTTGGGTGCTTCAAGTGACTCCTCCCTGGACCTTTCCACTTCTTTGGATTGCATGCTGTTGTTCTACCTTTCCTACAGCAGCTAAGATGGATACAGAAAGTGAGGATTAGAGGGAGTCCCTGGAAGGGGCTGGTGTTGACACAAAGAATTACCAAAATCTTAGCTCTTTCCAGAGGGTTTGTGATGTCCAGACCATTTGAAAAAAAGTGGGTCAGACAAAACAAACTGCAGGAGATGCCCAAGTGTTAGCCCCCCTCCTGTGGTTTGTTTCCATCAGATCTGCCACAGATGCATTTCAAATACCAAATTTCCAGTCTAATATTTTCAGGAAAGTATGCAAGAGGAGGCCTCACTAAGAGAGAAATCTAAGATGAGTATAGAGAAATATACATGGGACAAACCTCATAATAAAAAGAAAATAAATTTTGGGAAACATGGTTAAGAAATATCAGACTTAATTAATAATGGAGCCTCCAATAGCCTTGGAGAAATCCAATACAAACCAAATTCAAGCTACATGCCAATGCTTCCAGCCATATTTACTTTCAACTGATTATGTTTTAAAAAGAATCCTGTGTGTGTGTGTATGTGTGTGTGGGGAGTTCTTTGAGAAAACAAATCTAGTAAAAGCTACAGTTTTTCTATGTAATGAAAATTAGGTAAAGAACATTAATTTAAGATTTTTTTTCTTTTAATGAAAACCAGATTTCTTCTTTTTCTTTATTGGTTCATTTGAAAGGAATTTTTTTGTTGTTTGTTTGAGAAAACATGGCAACTTTTAATAGGAAGGGTAGAGCAGAGATGAATTTAGGGAGAATGTTACTGAATGGGAAAAGATAAAATATTTTAAATGTGCAATTTTAAGTCCTACATAACTGGTCTGGGAGTTCATCCCAGATAAGTATCAGTATAGTCAGGGATAATGGTGAATTAGAACTGTGTAAAGGTTTGAAATAGCAGTAAGCTCATGTCTTGGGAATGCAAACTGGATGACATTTGGAATGATCTTCTTTCCAAATGAAGCTAATGAAGCCTAACCTCATAAATATTTAACTGAAAGGCTAGCCACAGAGGTCCTTGGACGTGGATGTAGGTATAGACACATGTATGGATGTGGACAGACAAGACACCTGCTACAGAATATGAAAAGGTTTCTAGGTCAAAACTGTAACACTGCAATGGTTTCTAGAAAAAAAATCATTTCCTATTCTGGCTTAGAATGTAAAAAAATGACTTTCCCATAACATTTTCTAATGGATCTTCCAGTTACAGTCTCCTATGGACACATAATTTATGTAGTGGATGACAAGAGAAGTTTTATGATATCTGGAATTCATTTAAAATCTTAAGATGGAAAAATTTGGGATCTGATTAAAACCTTAATAAATGACTCTGTGTTGAATATAAATATATTAAATTAATATGTGTGCATGATGAAATTGGAAAAGTTATGTCTGCATTTTTGATTCTATTTCTATCAGGGAACTGTATAACTCTGAGAATTAGTTGGTAATGGGGTTGTTTACAATGAAACAAAAAAGAATTGAAGTGGCAAATTTAGCCCATGACTTGTTATAACTTATGAGGTCTTAGTTTTAAGGCATATTGAACTCTCATGGGTGACAAGCCTAGTGAACCACTTGAAAACAAGAGGCAGAAAAAGTGACAGTGCCAGTCCCCAAGGCTTTCACCATGGAGGTAGGCAGGCTACTATGTGGCAAGTCCCATAGAATAAGAATGAGAAAGCTGTGATGTTCTTTGATGGGAGGTTATTTTCATGGGCGGAATGTGGTAGCAGCAGAGTTGTGTGGAAGACCTAGATGAGATGTGAAGTGTCACTGTTGAAGTATTTCCCTGGGGCTGGAGGTTGAAACATACAAGATGAGTATACGCATTCTGGGCATGCAGATAGAGAATATCTATCCCCCCATACTTACCCTAGGTTTTGTACCCTTGTATGCATTCTAGAAAGGATACATATTTATCCTGTTCTTTAAAATTTAATTTAATGAATTAATTTATTATAATCAGGTATAAGGTGACAGATTACATCTGAAGGGTGCCAATGGTAGAAACTGCTTTACTGACATATTGACCAGCTGAGTGTAGCAGAGTGACCCCTAAGTCCCTGGGTTCAGAATCTCCATTCCTCCGCTTAGTGGCTGGGAATGATAGCATCCTTAGATGTGGGAGAATCAAACAGTATGTCGCATCCAGCTGCAAAGGGCTTTCATTTCATTGCTATTATTCTTGGAAAGAGGGGCCTCTTGGCTTTAAGTTACATAATTTAAGAGTTGGAAAAGTATTCTACACCTATGGGCTAGACTAAGTTATTCCTGAAGTTTGGCCTGTTTTAAAACAAAAATATCTTGGCCACATTCTCCTCCACTCCCACCTCCCACAAGTCTGGCTGTACTTTCATTCCCTAGTAGATTCAGAACCTGTTTTTATTTCTATCTGAAAGCTTTTTTGAGTGATCCATCTGAAACAGTGATTGCTAATATTATTTTGCAAAATTTCCAGACCAGATTTATTCTAGAATTTGAGTTTGGTTTTAGATTGTTATAAATGTATCTCTAGTCCCAGCTGTACTTGGGTATGACCTGCTAATAAAAAAAATTACATTTTCAGAAGTGTGGACATGGGCAGGTGGGAGTTCAACTGAGAAAGCCATGTTAAAGTAGACTGAACCTTCAGCAAAGCCCCGTCATGGCATGCTCAATTCACAAGACGCTAAATGTTTGCTCCATTAGTGTTTATCCTCCTGAGAGAACCAAGGATGATGGCAATCATTGGAGTTATCTTCTCCTACAAATGTCCTTAGTGGAAGTTGTCTTTAGATAAATAGTCATCATTTGAAAGTGTGCATAGTGCCAGGAAGTGAGGTGTACACATTCACAAACACTATCTCATTTAATTCTGGTGAGAATATATAAGGTAAGGACTAAAGAGAGGTAAAGAAACTTGATCAGAAGTGCTCAGAAGTGCTGTTTCCCAGAGTCTGCTGTGCTGCTTCCCACATGTACAGACTTTTGGTGTGCTCTTTCCACTCTTGCCCTGCTCCTCCTAACTCAGAGCTTTGCTTCTCCTTTGGTTAAGGCTCTTATCATGCATCTTATCTTTCCCACTGAGTTGTGATTTTTTGATGATATTAGAGGCCACAAAAGTCAATTTCTTTATCTCTTTAAGTCCAGTTAGTCAAATAAGGTTTATTCCTCCACTTAGTAGTAACTCAGTAAGAGTTTGTTGAATTAATAATGGAATGTATGAATAAAACGACTGAGTTTTCCTGGTTTGCTAAAGACCAAAGTATACAGTCCTGACCAAGGAGTTCTGCATGTGATATATTACTTTCCTTGTTGAAATGACTTCCCTTAAGTTGGCTCTGGCTTGAGAAACAGGCTTTCCTTGTTGATTCAGAGCCTGGTGAAGACTGGTGGAGTGGACCAGGGCATCTTTTCCCAGGTCACCTGCCTCTTAGCTAAAGCTGCCATATGACCCTTTGTTTTAGTTAGAGTTCATGTTGGATTACTGGAAAAGGACCTTCCTGGATTTCTAAGTCTAACAGAAAAACCTTTCTGAATTTCGAGTCTAAATTTATATCTAAATTCGTTATTGAAGTTGTAACAAACTTCTTTTAAATTCTGAAGCCATAGCACGGAAAAGCAAAGTTCTAGGTATGTACACAAGCGCACGCACATACACTTTTATATACATACACAATGTATACCTATGCACAATACACGACATGCAGATATACATTGTCTCTATGCTGCACATTTATGTATATATATTTTGTATAAACAAGCTTGCAGTAGGAAAGAGCAATGATTTATGAAATATATATACATACATTTATTTATGTGTGCATATAATCCATGTATGTATTCACGTAACATATCAGACAGTTCATGGTTTTTTTTTCATTGATATTGGTGCTTGCTGATTAATAGCAAATCAATAGTTTGACATATCCATCGTAGAGTTTTGCAGAGTGAAGGCTCGGCTCTGTCCTTTAACAGCCTGGGGAAAACTTCCGTGCTACTTTCGAAGAATCCTTTGATGGGTCCAAAGCCTGCAGAGGGACTATGCCAAACCTATTTAACTTTTTAAAGTGTGAAGTATCTGCTAGGAGTTCTCTGATGTGTGAAAGGAGACCGAAGCGAGAAGAAAAGGCTGCTTTTCGTTCCCAGCGGGACCCAGATCACTGCCTGCTGCAGAGATTACTTTGCATACCGTGAACCACACAACGTTTACAGAAAAGGAAAGAAGTGGCAAGGACCGAGCAGCTGCCGCTGGCGCCAGCGCCGGGGACGGCACGTGACCTGGGGGCGGGGCCGAGCGGGCCGCTGGCCAGTGGCGGAGGCCGGGGGCGGGCCCGAGGCTCGGGGGCGGGGCCTGGGGCCGCGCAGCTCGCGCCGCGGTCCCCTTATTTGGATTTGCGGGAATGTGGACTGGAGTGGTCCTGCCGCGGTACCAGTCTCCAGCCTGCCGCCAAGTCTGCCCCTGATCCAGGCGCGCCCGCTGCTCGGTGGCAGGAGCGCCGGCGGAGCGCCATGGCCTGCATCCTGAAGGTAACGACTCGGATCTGTGGCTCGGACGCGTGGTTGGCCAGCCCTTGCTGCTAAGAGGCACCGAGTCAGCCGCGGTCCCACCGCATCCTCATCTCAGTTGTCTTTTCCTGGCATTGATTTTCTTTTTGTTCCTTTGGCAAATGCATATGGAGGGAGATTCTGAAACATGCAGCTGGCACGGCTTCTTTTCCCACCATTCCTGCCTGCTCGCGCCTGCATTGAAAGAGCTGCAGACTGTTGGCTCCATGGGAGAGCAGGGCTGTGTGCCGAATAATGGGGATGGCAGGAGAGGAGGGGTGTTCCCCCAGTCCCGAGGCTCTGTTGAGCCTGAGGCCTTTCAGGGGCCACTGGGGAGGAGTGCCTGGGCTGGTGATGAGGGCCATAGCGCCTTGAAGGGGGCTGGGGGAGGAGACTAAGGGGAGTTTTAGTGAGCATTTGATAAGGCAAAGACAAAAACTTCTGGGTTTACAGGTAGTCCCTTAGGAATGAGTTTTCTGTGAGATCTGCTAGCCTTTCATGACATTAGCTGTACTTTGGAAAAGTTCACAGGGAGATGCATTAATTGGTAGAGAACCTTGGACCGCCTTTGTATTATAAATTTGGACAGACAACACGATTTTACACCTAAAGTCCACTCCGCCACCTCCTTTTTTGTTGAGGTCTTTCTCAAGTCTAGGTTCTTTGCTTGCACTGAGTATCCTTCCGGGTTCATAGACTTGTCCTTTTAGGTTGGAGGGCCTTCCTTGAGAATAACTTTCCATCCCACTGGGAAAGTATACTCTTAACCCCGTTTTTTCTGCCCTACTGTTCTACAAGTGCCTAACCTGACTGCATGGATAAAAACCACTCACAGCAGGAAGGTTTCCTGGACCTTAACTGGAGAATGCAAAGGCCTATTTGATCCCAGCTTGGGGGAAGCTGTGAGTGACAAATGAAAACATCAGAAAACGATTTTTTGATTTTTTTTTGTGTTATTGTAAAATAGCATTTTGTTTCTCAGTAGGATGGCTTGAAGCCATCTATTGCTGTTTTAGTTACTTGAATCATCTTACCACGTGCCTTGGCATTAATAATGCAAATAAGAAATGAGTCCAGTAGACTATGATACCCTTTCTTGGGAGTAAAGGAGTTCAAACATTTCCTGTGATTTTTCTGAACTTCTTCTGTGTCAGAACACTTTCTGGTACATAACAAATGTTAGCAAAATCAAAAGTAAGTAATATATTGCTTTTACAATATGGGATTTTTAACCTCAAGACTCTTAGCACAAGTACTAAAATGTAAATATGAGGCATTATTTCTATTTTTATTGTGTTATTTGCTGAAAGGGAAATTGAGACACATGAAACTTGCTGTTGGTCATCTTCTTTTGGTTTTTCCCCTGCCTCATTCTGCACATGTTCCAAACATCTCTTTTTTGGGGGAGGGGTGCTGGGGATTGAACCCAGGGTCTCACACTTGCTAAGCATACATTTACCACTGAGCTATATCCCCAGCCCCCTGCAAACATCTTTAGTGCACATCCCAAGTTACACATGAGTCTGATCTAACCTTGCACTCGTAGCACCTCACATTGACCTCAGACATTTGGGGGCATAGCCAAGCCTTCCTTATCCTTCCCCAAAAGTAATCAGTGTTGCAGATGGTTGTACTGCAAAAATCAGACTTTAGTTGCAGAAAGACATTAGTCTCTTGCCACCTCTGTGACCTTGGACAAATTACTTAAATGCCTGTGAGTCTTGGTTTCCTTCAGGTAAGATCAAAGTTGCTGGGGCGGGGGGGGGACATAAGATAGGGTGTGGTAAGTACTGTGCGGCACAACATTTAACATGTGCCATTTTTCCTGACATAATAACAACTGTTGGCTAGTTAGTACTTACCATATTCTCAGTCTGTTTATTTAACATAACTTTTAAACCCTGAATGGTAAATAGCTTTGTTTCCAAACCATTTTATAGATGAGGAAGATCAGGGTTCTGAGTTTGTGTTTTGGGGTACACAGGGTTAAGGACAGAACGAACCTGGATTCAAGTGCAGATCTTCCAGCTTTCCTTATACTTTAAAGCTGTTCCCTGTACTTTCTCAGAAGATGACTCTCTAACTCCTAATACCATTCAGTTTTTACCACTCTTGAGCAAAAAGACACCTCTGTGTGTGACAGTCTAGATGATCCAAGATGGGTTGTTTCCTCATGTTGTCTTTCAAAGGCTACACACATGATGGAGAATAACATGAAGGTTTCAGTCAGAAGGCCTGAGTTCAGTGCAAGCTTGGCTTCTTGCATTTGATCTTAGACAGTCTCTTCAACTTGGAGTCTCTCTTTTCCCAAGTTGTAGAACAGTATACAGTTATATTTATTTACAGTTATAACTATTTCTCAACAGGGTTGTAGTGAGGGTAAAACAATGGACACCTTTTTTGTTTGTTTTTAATGAAACATTTTCTGCCGTATGCTGGCCCTAGATAGGTGTTAGCATCTGGAGGAGGAAAGAATTTCCTCTTTTCTCTTAGCTTCTGTGCCTGGGCTTGATAATAGAAGCTGACAAAACAAACAAACAAACAAAAAGAAGCAAAACAAAACAAAAAAACTGGACAAACAGGGGAAGAGCATACAGTTTTTGTTTGATG
The DNA here is from genome assembly GCF_047511655.1 of Castor canadensis. Taxonomy (NCBI): domain Eukaryota; kingdom Metazoa; phylum Chordata; class Mammalia; order Rodentia; family Castoridae; genus Castor; species Castor canadensis. Next base: position 99,378,529 of record NC_133392.1, on the reverse strand, counting down.
CTAATGTTTTTATGTGTATAAAGAGGAGTTCAAAGAATGTAAGAAATGCAGAGCCAAAGAATGGGATAGGCCTGAGGGCTTATATACCATTTTAAACAAAGAATAATAAACTGTGGGGATATGATAAGACACATGAAAAAGTCAGGGCTCCAGGTAGTAGATTGTAGGAAAGTGACTGGGAAACATATAGGGGGAAACTAATGAGGATATATATATATACATACACACAAAAGTATGTTTGTTTGAACAGATTTATCTTGGTGCTGACCCTTACCTTTGATGATCAAGGTGTTTTCCCTGCCTAGTATAGAGAAGACAAGTTTCTCATGGAAAATTTTATGCCCTGCTTTTAGGTAGAAAGGGAGAGGCTGGAGGGTACTTTTTGCCTTTACTTTTTCTTAGTTGCCTTCAACTCAAAATAATGAGTACTCCAAAGTGGATTATTTGAGATGTCATGGTCTAATTTCCTTCATATCACAGGATATGTAAGCTCTTTACCCCATTTTCAAATGAATGCTTATGTTTCAGTGTGAAGAATAAAATAGCAAAGGTCTCTGGAAGAGTGGAGGGAAAGAGCAAAGAACGCTTTACTCAAGGCAGCTTCCTGCTGCTGCTGATGGAGCTACCTAGGGTTTTCTGTGATGGAGCTTAGGTTTTAGTGAGATAACTGTTGAGGCAGTGTCAACTTTTTCTGTGGTTGAAGACTTTGATTTCTTTACAGATTCTTGAAGTAGATTATGCTGCGCATTTTTACATATGAGAAAACTGAGACACAGAGATGCGGATTAACGTGTCCTTATTACCTGAATAGTGACTCGAATGATGACATCTATGGGTAGCTAAGAGGAGAGGCTTATACCCCAGTAACTAATGTTGGTCTTTTAGGGAATATGGACCTGCGGAGGGTCAATTCTGCTCATTTGCAGGACTGCTTCTCATAACAGAGTTATAGTCACCTCACAATCATTTAATTATGGGAAACATGCCCATTCCACATTGCATTAGCAGGAAGCTAAGAATATATGGGGTTTAGTTACATCTCTGCTACTTACTAGTTGTAGAACCACAACGAGTTTTTTGATTTCACCCCCAGTTTCCAATGGGTTATTGTAGAGGTTAAGTGAGAATAGCTAAATATTTGTTATATCGCAGAAATCAAAAACAGTTTAGCTCCAAATCTCGGTAGGTCATTTCTTGCCATGCTCCTTGGTTAGGCAGCTCTTCTTAGTGAACAGTCAACTCAAGGAATAGTGGCTTGAAGTCCTTTTTACCAAGTGACTCTGAGGTCAAAATTCTCATCTCGGCTACTCCAGCAAAGACAAGAGTGTGGGGACGATCTCATGGAGTGTGTAAAAGTCTTTACAATTTGATAGACCAGAAAAATATCTGGTTTAATTTATAGTTATTTATTAGTGAAGTTAAGCTTTCAAATTTATATTAGGCATTTGTCTTTCTTCTGTTTTAAATTATAGATACTTTATAGTTTTGTGTAATAAGAGGTTTGTTTTCTTTTATGATATCAACCTTTGGTCAGCAAGTACTTTTTGAGCATAGTGTCTTGTACAATTTTGATACTTAACAAATAGTTGATGAATTGTATTGAATTGTATATTCAATATGGAAATGGACACTGAGTGAACATGTGGACACAGACATTTGGGAGTAATTTCTGCCTTAAAAGAGATCATGACTTAGTCAGGTTCATGAGTCAATGAACATGAAGCAGTTAAAAGATAATGCAATAGATCCTTGATATTTTGTTTAGTCATTTGTCCTTATAAATTTATCTTGACTGATGGCAAATTGGATGAATGTTGATATCAAGTTATAAACTTACTATCTTCTCATTTACTCTTCCTTATCCTGCCCTAGACAAACCTTTCAACATATTGTGGTAGTTCTATCTCAGGAAAAACTCAGATCTGCCTTTTATTCCCCATCCTTCCTCCAAAACCTCATACTTGGTTTGTATTTTCAAACAGCCTCCTTTTCTTGAGGCTTATCACAATTTTGCCCTTCTTCTCCATTATTCTCAGAGTATTGTGCTGTCATGTAATGCTAACATAGTCATGTGTAGCTTTAAATGCTTATCTCGGCCTCAAACCTTGTGATAGACCTGTTCAGCATGGCATTGAAGTTCCTGCGGACTCTGGTGTCTGTCCACACAGCTGACTTCACCACCTACTTACTAAGCTCCTCCTTTCACAATCTGGGCTTTGTGCATAGGAACTGAGAACTGGACTCTGAGGACAGATCAACTTGTTCTGGTTCTGATATCACTAAGTCTCAATTTCCTTATTTATGAAATGGAGCAAAAATAGTGCCCACAGGAATAAAAGAGCTAATTTCTATAAAACAGGATCTGACATATATTAAATCCTCAATTATTATGAACTGTTAGTTCATACTGTTTTCTCTGCCAGAAATTCTCTCTGCTATCATTTTTCCTCCACTGACAAAAGTTACGCACATCTTTCAGGGTTGCATCTGCAGTGAAAGACTTCCTTCCTCTGTGTTCCTGTGGTCTTAGTTCTTATCTCTGCAACAGCACATATTGCCTTGTCCTGTCAGGGATCTGCTTACATACCTAACTCTTTTGTTTGACTGTGAACACATAGGGGACTGGTCACTGAGCATCTGCAAATGAGTGTTATTTTTATCTTAAGCAGTATGACAGACTCATAGGCAAATGGTTAAATTAGTAATTGAAAGTACGCCAAGCACTTTGAAAGGTGGACCTGGAGGTGTGGGAGTGTTTGGGAGGGGTGGTTGTAGTTGCTCAGTTGACTCTTAATTGAGGAAAGAATTTGAATTTGCTTGGCTAACTTTTAGTAAGGGGTCTCTAATGGTTTGTTCAATATATAGTGGTGTTACTCATTTTTTTTCTCAGATGCCAGTTACAGAAATGAGCTTAACCTATCTTCTGTAAGCAACTTCATGGATGTAGCATGGATTTTGCACCCTAATGTATAGCAAGCAACTTAGAGTTTCTATCAATTAGCTTGCTTCTTAAATTCTCACCATCTTTCTTGCTACTATTTCTTCCTATTATTTTCCTTATAGAAAATCTGGAGCTAATTTCAAATCTGGCTGGAGGGAGGGGAAACAGAACTAAACTGTAAGGAAGTAAAAGAGGGGACAGGTAGGAACAGCTTAACTTTCATTATGATCATTTTTTCCCCCAGATTAACAGAAACAAAGTCAAAACCAAAAACACCCATGGCCAAGTGATAGTGTGGTTCTCAAACTATGCAGCCACAGAGCATTTGAAAATTATATAGCTTCACTGAGTATGGAATGTCACATACTTCCCAGGTACACAGATTGTAAATGTGAAACTCTAGGAAAAAAAAAGTCCACCACATAAGTAAGACAAGGCACTTCGTCTAATCCATTTGCAGTGGATTTCTAACTGCTGTCCAGGAAATGCTGATGTCTCAGGAGCTGCCTGGTCTGTTTTGGTGACTGAGCAGATGTTTTTGCTATGTATATTAGCATACTTCGAGGGTGAGTGGCTTATGTAAAAGCAGTGCTTTTTGGATGAATGATAGCAATGGTAGTGATAGTTACTGTTCATTAAACAACTGGAGTACTTGGAGTGGGTTCTGGGCTAAGGAAAATTATATTGCAAATCAAGACACTGACGTTCAGGAAAACTAAGTAACTCATCCCAGTTTCCATGAGAGGTGGAGGTGAAGTTGACCCTGACTTCCTGTGGTTGTGTAGAATGTACTTTACCTTCATTGTTGATGAAGTCAATGTTTGTAGGGCCCTTGAGTTTTTTTCAGCATCTTCTACCCCAGGCAATACATAATACAGACAGCTTCTGAACATTTGCCTAGTAGAGACCATTTTACACTGTGTTGTTTTTATTCTCACCTTGAAGTTTCCTTTGTGACAGAGGAACTAGAAGGGTCAGAGAGTTTAGGAGATAACAAAGTTTTAATTCTGTGTCTAGTGATGAATAGCCCTTTGACTCTGGGAAAGTCATGTGAATCCTTGCTTTTAGGACCCACATGTGCTGTCAATTTGAGCATGGAAGTGAAGGAGAGGGGGTAGGGGTGAAGGAGATGGGGTGGGAGTGAGGGAGACTGGGTGATACAGAATTGGATTTGAATCAGGTTCCTCCAAGACTTTGGGAAGAAGTCCCCCCCATTTTTTTGTATTTTAAAAAAATTTAAATCCATTTTCTTAGGGAGCCCACAAATTATATCAACTTCAGTCTCTTTAACCTGAATCTACTTGAGGTAGTGTTGGAAAACCAAAAGAGAATTTTCATAAATGCACTGTGCAAATCAGAATGTGCTGTACACATCTGAAGTGCAAATAGCAAACTCACTATTAGTATTATTAATAATGATAAGAGCTGGAATCAGAAAAACCTATTGTGAGGCTGGTGGAAGAAAGAAGGGGTTTAGATCTGAAGAGAATAGAGAAAGCCTACTAGTGACTTCCAAAGTTATAAAATCTCTCTATGGGAAAAATTTCTGTTTGTGAGAATTTAAGACAGATTTGTGCCTGAAGCTAGGCATTGGAGGAGTTCTTTTTTGTTTCCTGACTTGAGGGTAAAGTGGAAAAAGGCATATCTCTAATTGGAGAGAAAGATTTACAAGTGCTACCATGATCCCATTACTGAAAGCTGCAGTTACCTCCAATCCTGGGTATTAAAGAGCTCATTATTCAGGTTATGGATTATCTAGACCTGTTTGTCTCCAGCCATTCTGATATATACCGTTTATGTATTTGACTGCCAATTAGCATCTCCACCTAAGCAGAGAAAGGAAGAGGGCTAGCCATCAAATTGGTTAATTCCTCTCCTTGTTAGCAGCTCTCTAAAGGTTTGTCAGCAAGAAAGTGCATTCACTATTGCTGTCTCTGTGTTCAAGAGCTGAGAGTGGGCTCTGGTTCTGATTTTAAACAGATTGAAAGTAACGAAGTCAGAGTCTTTGGCCTAAGACCTCAAGAGACTTCAATAAAGAACAGTCTGGGGGTAGGTAACATTCTTTGAGAGACCCTTTGCCCCATACTCCATATCTCCAGCCACTCTTTCATTTCCTGTGTGATGTGGAGGAGTGGAGGCTCACAACATCTGGTTCTTGGGAGAGTGGGAGAGAGTTAACTCCTAAAGAGATTGTCTTGTTAAGGTCTGTGTGAATGCTAATAATACTGTAACACTGACTGAATGCTTACATGTACTGTGGTGGAGCTTTGTATTTGTGGATTACTGCACTTAATCTTTACAAGCTCATAAGGTAAGTAAAGAGGAGTCCTGTCCTGGCATCATTCTAGTATTTGTGTAAAAACTAGTGTTTGTGTGTGTCTCAGTGTATACATATAAATATGAATATGCATTCATATTCATCCACTCATATCTTAATATTTACTCAGATTTGAGAACTGTTTCATGAAAAATCCTTTTTTGGAAAAGACTTCCCTCCAATTTCAAAGGTTGTTTTGTTTCCTAGTGAATTTATTACTTGTGCATTCACCAGACGCAAAAAATAAAAATTTCTTTGATCAGTTATGAAACTATATTTGAGTCTTGCTCTGTGAAGATTATGATCACATGGGAACTGGAAGTCAAATATGTATGTCCTGAGTTGGGAATGAGTCATGCTTTGGGATTAAAGTCTGGTTTTGGAGTTCATCATAGATTTTAAGAACTGTAATGAGCAAATAACTATTCTGAGATGATTCCTTTCCTTGGATCAAGTAGGGCTTGTACCTGAGAATAGCAGAGCTAAGGTCTTGTTTGATGCCTGCTTGGTCTGTCATGAAAGAGAAAGTGCAAGTGTCTCTGTGAAGGATTTGCCTTATCAATCAGGGAGAAGAGCAGCTGTTGTTTAGGGTATGGGCATTGGGAAGACCATGAGGTACAGAGGTCAGAGCTGGACTGATCTGAAGTCTGTTTAAGCTTACTGAAGGATATGAGAAAACAATAATTCCTGTATTGAATGCTCTGTAGCAGAGCTGATAATCAGGAATATATTGTAGCCACTTTGGCAGATATACATTTCCTTCTCTCTTTTCTTTTTTACTCCCTCCTTCTTTCCTTCCTTTCTTGTCTTTTTTTTTTTTGCCAAGGTTTTAAGGTCTTGCAGTGTTGCCCACACTATCCTTGAACTCTCAATATTCCTGCCTTAGTCTCCTGAGTGCAGGGATTATAAGTGAATACCACTATACCTGGTACCAGCTATACATTTTCTATTAGGAAAAAATGTAGATTTTACTTCAATAATATATTTTATTTAACCCAATATATCCCAAATGTCATGTCAATATACAATTAATATAAAATTATTTATGAAATATTTACATCCCTTTTTATAAGAAGTCCTCAAAATTTGTTGTATATTTTACAGTCACCACATCTCTCAATTCAGATGCTAAATTTTTATGAGAAATACTTGGTCTATATTTAGATTTTCTGATTTAAAGTTAAAAAGTGAATTTACAGATCCAAATTCCTTCACATGTGTTTAAACATTCCCAATAATCAAATGGAGTATCAGTATTTGGATATAAATAATTAAAATGAAATTAAACAAAAGTATGATTCCTTAGTTGTACCAGGCAGATTAGATGTTTAGTAGGCATACGTGGTTAGTAACTACTGTATCAGGCAACATGTTCTCTTAGATATCCATCCTCACTATCAGAAGGGACCACTAAACTCAGACAATGAGAGTAATGCACAGGCAGAGGGAATGGACTGCTCCCCTGGAATCAGAAGGGAAAACACATCTGTGGTTAGATTCTTAGAGGTCAAAGGAAAGCAAATGATAAGTCATGAGTGCTTGACCCAGGGGCATAGTTGAGCCTTTGATGAGCCCTTGAAGTCTCATCTGAAAATGGGGTCCTAGGTTTCTTCATATCCTGGTCCCAATACCCTCAGCTCCCAGATGTTGTACAGCTGTGAATTCTCCTGAGGGATGCTGCTTTGTGGGATGTGTGTGTTGGCTATTTGGTCTCAGTGTGGTAGTGGGAACTCCTGGAGACTTTGAGGTCAAAGGCAGACCTTACACACTTTTATTTGAGTTGTTTCCTGCTCCAGGAGGGTAGTGCACATATGGGAACAATTTAGATGTCCAGAATAAACCATGTCTTTTTTTAGGTCCAGAGAGTAAGGTCCTTTGTAAAATTTGCTTATTTTTCACTGTGCATTTGTATCTATGAATTCAGCAGTATGCTTATAGATACATGTTGTGCTTAGAGCAAATCGGTATGTAAACCTGCAATCTGTTTTGCTTACACTTTTGCATTGTATTTCTGCTCTGTGTCAACTACTTTTCCTATATCATAGAATACTAGAGTTTTTAATGAGTGAACATTTCACTATAACAAGGACAGTAGTTTCTATTTGCTAAATGCTTTCTCTGCCAGGCAGCTTATCAGATATTTGCCTTAGAACAAGCTGTTAGACTGGGCAGTGTTACTTTCATCTGACAGAGAAGGAAACTGGTTCATTCATATAGCTTAATAATGGTTCTGACACGAGAGTCTGGACATGTCTGGTTTGAGAATAATAGACCAGGATTAGTAAACTGCAGCTCCTGAGGCAAATCTGGTATTTGTATTTTCAAATGACTGAAAAAACCAAGATAAGTACAAGATTTCATGATTCCAAAAATGATATGATATTCAGATTTTGTGATCAAACTAGTTTTATTGGAACATAGCTTCATCTATTCATTTTCTAGTGCCTAGTATGCTTCATGTCACGGAGGCATAGTTGAGAAGTTGCAGTGGGGGACTGCATAGCTTGCAAAATCAATGATAATATCTATATTTTTATGGATTAAGTTTGCCAACCTTGGGTTGGACTGCTCAGTTCTTTCAGTCCTGTAAGAATCAAGGTCAAAGGCAATGTGATTCTCCCATGTATGACCAGCACTAGCTCTAGTGCCTTGCACGATGAATATTGAGGATATTTACTGAGCATGAGTCACTCATTCTTTATGGAAGAAGAGACTGAAACTTAGAGAACAAAAACCTCCCCAAAGTCACATACTGGGGGTGGAATTCAGACCCAAAGAGATATCTTATCTCCTAAGAGATAAAGTTGACCACAGCTCTGCTCCACTTGAGTATTAAGACTCCCTTGGAGGGTTTAGTATACTAGAGACAGCTAGGACAAACGCCCAGAATTTCTGAATGTCTGGTATAGGGCCCAAGCATTAGTATTTGTAGCAGCTCTTTAGGTGGTGCTGAGGTTGCCCATCCTTAGACTGCTCTTTGGGTATCATACTACATCCAGTTCAAGAAATAGTTGTTGAATTATGGAAGCTACACGCAGGGATTCAAATTCATCCATCCAAAATTGACCAGAAATTTAGGTCAATTTAGAAATTTAAGTTCAGCACATTCTAATAAACTGTTTAGGCATTCTAATCATTTGATTTCTGCCTCCATAGTTCTCTTAAAATCCTAAGCTTTCTGATAATATGGGGCTGAGGCTGCAAGCATGTTGAAATGTTTTGCCCCAGAAGCAAGTGGCTGGGACAAAAGTTAACCTCTTTCTGGTGACATCACTTGTCTGTTTCTGGAAAATCAGTTTATGATGAATATAATCCAAGGAATTTAGTTTCTGCTGACTGTATGTCAAATCCTTTCTCACTCTGTGGCCCCCCTCCAGAAAATTAGGGGTGCAAGAAACAGCTTCTGTAGTCAAGTTGTGCTAGCTTTGCTCATAAAAGTTAATGCCCTAGTGCAGAGTTCACTATCTTAATTATTGGTCGAGCCAGTCTGATATTTAAAAAGTCATTATCTAAGGATTAGGAACCGGGAAAGCGAGCACTGGTGAAAGAGGATAGCGTTTTATTTTTCATGTTGATGATTCATAGCCTTGTTTGGGATTTTAATAAGTAGCAAAAGCATTGGAAACTGCTGATTTAATCTCTTCATTTAAGCTCTGATTGGTGTAAAGAAGGAAATAGATCTGTAAAGTTTTCCCTTTTGCTTCTTCCTGGCTCTCTATTTCTATGCCTTCATCTATTGTGCAGCCGTTTTCCTGATTAAGCCCCTTTCATCTCTGGCTCCATGCCTCTTCCCGATACAAATGTCATAGGGATCATTAGCTAATATGTCTAAAGAATGGTCATCTCAGCCCCAGAGCAGGGAAGCTTGTAGAACTCTATTATCAGGCAGATAAAATCCCAGGATGTAGGCTATTCCATTAGGAATTCTCTGGGTGAATCATTTGTATGTCTGGTGTTCATGGCAGGCCCACTGGTGTTATCTCTTACATCTTTTCCATGGTTTAGAGGCTGACTTTACTACTCCTTGTGTTTGTCTTTTATTCTGACATTCTCAACCCTGTAGCCCTTCCTTTCTCCCTGTTTCCAGGAGAAAATTCATTCCCCAGAGGCAGCAAGTACTGAACCATTGCCACCTTATGGCTGAAGCCTTATTTATTTGTTTGTTTGTTTATTTATTTTCTATTCTTATAGCAGGGCGTAAAACAACCTCTCTCACTGACCATATTGTGTGTCGATTACTTATTTGTTCTGTGACTGATTTGATGTCTATTTAATTCTGTCATGTTGCTTAACTTAGCAGCCTGGTTAATGACTTGATCTGGGCCAGGCTTTCTGTATGTGATTTTTAGCCCATTGATGACTTCAGATTGTTGTTTGCTTGTTTTTCTTCTCATTCACCTTTGACCCAGGATATTACAAACTTATTAGAAGAAATGGCATCCAAACTTATGCCACTTTAGGTTTCTCTATGAGAGAAATTGAAATTTCTCTCTATCTATCTTATCTGCTGAAAGGTTCTGTGCTTGGCCTTTTTCCCCCTACTTATCTTCAGCAAATCGAGATGTGTGAAAGGAAACTTATTTATTAAGCTTTCGGTGAGAGTCCTAGTACTGTAGATGGGTGGGGTGGGGGAGCAGTGGAGAGAATGAAGATAAATAGAAGACCTAATTCTTCCTAATTCCTTCCTGAATGAAGTGTACTGATACAGTACATTTACTAAATGCTTACATGTGCTGTGTTGGGGGTTTGTATTTACACATTACCTCCCTTAATCTTTATAACCTTGTAAGGTGGATCCTATTGTAAATTTCCATATAGGTGAGAAATTGAGGCTTAGAGAGGTTAGTTTCCCCAAGGTTGTATTCCTACTAAAAGACAGCTGAAGATTGGAATCCAGGTGTTGACTGAAGAAAATACATTTAATAGAACATACTTTTAAGCTCATAGACAAACCATTTGTAGCTTGCCCACAATAAAATAATAACTTTAATAATATAACATCAGCAGACATTTTCTGGACACCTAGTATATGGTAGGTACTGTATTTAAGGCACACACATGATTGCTTTTAATATTAAATAATTTGTTACAAAAGTACTATGTCATATTTATTTTATCTGTTAGTACACTGAGGCATGGAGAAAACTAAAATTCTTGGTCTGCCATCCCATGGTAAGTTGGAAACCTGTGGGGCCACACTATTTTTATAATTTTTCTTGCTAACATTTACTACATGCAGTAAGGGCTAGGTATCATTCTCAGCCCTTGATACTTGTTAATTCATTTATACCCACTTTACATGTAAGCAAACTGAGGTCCAGAATGGTCAAGATCATAAAAGCTATTCTGTGGCAGTGATGAGATTTGAGCCTAGGCAGTTTAGCCCCAGGAGTCTATTCATATGACTATTAGCCTTGTTTTCCTTTCTTTTATTATCTTTCATTTTTCCCCTTCCATTTTGGTGGTCTGCCTGCTAGCACAGCGAATCACTTAGGACTTTTGAAATCCATTCCAGTATCAAATCAGCTTACTTCAAAGGAGCTTACAGAAATAAAAATGATGGCTTGAGGGCTGGCAGAGTGGCTCAAGTGGTAGAGCACCTGCTTAGCAAATGTGAGACCCTGAGTTCAAACCTCAGTACCACCAAGAAAAAGAAAAGATGGCTTAAGTTTTGACAAAATAAACTGAATTTAAATCTGTAGAAGCTTTTAAAGAATGTCTTTAAAGAGTTTCAAATTAGTTCACAATTAGGAAGATTCACTTAAGTCCCATCAGACATGGTGGAATTAATTTCCTTGCAGAGGTGGTGTTTGAACTTGAGCCTATCATTCTGACTGGGTGGGGGCATGCCAGGCAGTTTTCCTGCTGGCCCAACTTTCATTTGTCCCCTTCATTACCATATAATGTCACCGAATAACCAGAGTGATCTTTTAAAAGGTAAATAAAATCAGGACAGTTCCTTCTTTAAACCTTCTGGTGACTTTCTATTTCACTTTGGACAGACTCTGAATGCCTTTCTGTGGTGTACGGTGCTCACGGTCTTGCTTTTAGATCTCAGCTTCCGTCCCTTGGTTCCTGACTTACTTTCCCTCCATCCAGTTCTGGCCATTTCAAGTTCCTTCCTGCTCCTGAGCATTTAAGATGCTGCTCTGCTGCCTGCTACGCATGGCTCCCAGATTCTCCCAAGGCTGTTTCTTCCCACCTTTTGAGCCCCAATGTGTAATTTACTTTGCTTGTTATTTTAATGAAATAGATCTCTTCCTAATCAAGAATAGGCAATCCTTATTTCACTTCCCTCTTTATTAGTGTTCATCCTTATTAGTGTTCATAGCATTTTCTTGAAATACGATCACATGTATATTTAGCTATTAGCCCAAAGATTAAAAGAGCAGAGTTCATAGCTGTTTTTGTTCATCACTGTGTACCTACTATTTAGCACAGTGCAATCAACAAATAAGGGACAGATGGAATGAATTAATTTTAGGAAAAAGAATAGCATGTGTAACGATATGGTGGCATGAATGATGTTTTGGGAAACAGTGAAAAGTTGTGGCTGGCTGGCATTGAACTTGTTTGGAGAGCTGGAAGAGATGATCCAGCTGGGGGCAGATCCTGAAGGGTCATGTAGGTTCTGTCTAGAATTTATCCCCTAGACATCAGGATTCACTAATGTTTTTTAAATTGGTAGAAGTGTTGAGCCAGAAGAACACTCTATTGTCTTACTGTCTTTTCAAGTATCCAGAGTCACTGGGTTGACTCTGGTCATCATCCTTTGCATATGGAAATTACTTATCCCAATTATGATTTCACTACAATGATTATACAAGCAGAATTTCAAACAGAACATTGTTTAAATTTCAGAACACTGAAAAATACTATGTGCCAAAGATTTAAGTGTGCTTGTTTATGTGTATCAAATTGGGCAAACCAGTGATAAAATGAACCTAAACATTTTATACAAATTAGTTATTATTCAGGTTGTTGAATATCCCATTTAATGTAGGGAATCCTAACTTTGGACATTATTTGTTGGGTCAGCTTGGTGAGACGTTGTACTAGGCTGTCTTGGTAGAGCTGACTCTTCCATTCAGTTGATAGCACTACTTTTAAGGAGGATGGGTGTGTGTGTGTGGGGGGGGGGGAACACTACTGTCCTCAAGGTCACCACATAGCTACCAACTGTCTTTGAGCCCTGCCTTCTCAGGACAACATTATTGTCCTGCAGGAGCTACTATTTGTTAGTTACCTTCTATGTAGCAGGTGAACTAACCATCTTACGTTATAGAGGTAAAATAGCTTTCCTTTGAGGTACATTATTCCCCATTTTATTTTAAAAGTGCAGAAAATCAGACTCTTGGAAGTTAGGTAGTTCTCTTAAGGAAGTGGTGGTACATCCAGGGACTCAAATTCAGATTTGCTTTAACCATCTGCTGCTGTACCTCTGTAGGGAGGAGCATCACACAGCGCTATGGAGATGGACTAAGTATTGATACCTGTTGAAGAAACTTGTGGAAATAATTTTGATCTGAGGTTTATAAATTGAATTTAAAAAAATCAATGAAGGCCTTAAACTTGTGTTTAATTTGAAGAACTTTGAGCCTGGATCACACTTAGGACATGAGAAGATCATTTATTTAACTTGCTCAGCTCAGCTTAGCCCCAGAGGGATAGTTTCACCACTGAGCAGACACTTGACCAGCATCTTGGTGGGTAAGCATGAGCTCTCTCAGGCTAACTCTGTGCTTTGGTCACGTACTGGTCTCCCTACCACAACTTCCTCTTCTTTACCCCTCACTCTTGTATCAATTCTTGGCACAGCAGTCAGAAGGAACTTTTAAAATCACAGATGAGAGGACATCATTCTCTCTCTTCACTAGTCAATGGCTTCTCTTTTCCCTTGGAATAAGTTGTAGTCTTTTTCTCATGACCCCACAGCCTACAGGATATGTTGCTTCTCTCCCCACTCCCTGCCAAGGTGTTCACTTAATTCTTATTCTATTTGCTCTAGCTACTGTGGGATCTTTTCAAGTCCTGGACCTGAAACATGACATTTGTAGAAATTAGTGAGTAGTTCTGTATGGCTGGTGTTTAGTCTGAATTCTAGGGCTGGTGGGAAGTTAGGTAGACTATGGAGTTTGAACATGACCTTATAGATAACAGAAGACTGTTGAGACATTTTGAGCAGAAGATTAGTGGTGGAGCCATCAAGCTAGGGAGTAGAATAAGTTGTTGCATCATTGGAGTTTCCAGAGTCCTTTGATTGGCTCTGTTCATTGTCCTTTGTATTTGGAAGTTATTTGTGCCAATTATGGTGGTCTTAGTGATTGCACAGGCAGAATTTCTATCAGAAACCTGTAAATTAAAATATGGCAGGGCCACCTCTCTCCTTGGGTATGGTGCAGCCCAGCATATGTAAGGCACATGTTTCTTGAAATGCAGGAGTTGGGCTGGGGTTTTGTATTGGCCCCAGACCACAGACTGTGTGAGCACACTTCCTCAAGAATGTGTCATTCATAAAGTGAGGATAAGTAAGCCTATTAATCTGTCTGATAGTCCTAATAAAAGTAAATATTCTTGACAAGTGAAGCCATTAATACAGGTTTTGAAATTTCCATTTTGTCAGGAAAATCACAAATTTAAATGTCATCTTTTTATACCCTTGGATTCTTAATGGTTCAGTTGAGGTTCTTTCTGATATGGTGAATTATTAGGCTTGTGATCTTAAATGGTGATTTTTGGGGATTAAGATTTCTCTGGCCTATTCTGCATTGAAATGCTTACTGGTTGTTTCCCATTACTGACTTGGGCTTGGCCCCATGTTTTTGTCCTCAAAGCAACTGTTTACTTAGCAGTAATATGGGCCAATCCTTGATCTACGCACCACATTATATATGTCAGTTAAAGGTTATGAGAATGTTGTGAATCTATTTTTAAATCCCTCTGTGAGCTTAGATTGTTAATGAGGATTCACAGGCTTGGAGAAGTTAATTGCTTGACATCAAGGAGTTGGGGGATCTAGAGCCAAAGAGTCCATCTCAACATCTCAATTCCTTTTTTTTTGGCAGTGCTAGGGTTTAAACTTAAGGATTCATACTTGCTAGGCAGGCATTCTACTTGAACCATATCTCCAGTCTTTTTTTCTGTTTTTTCTGGAGATAGGGTCTTGCTTTTTGCCCAGGCCAGCCTGGACCACGATTCTCCTGTTTGTGCTTACCTTTGTAGTTGGAATGACGGTGTGCACACACCACCACATCCAGCTTTTTCCCATGAAGATGATGTCTCGCAAACTTGTTTTTTGTCCAGTTTGGCCTGGAACTGTGATTATCCTGATCTCAACCTCCCACATAGCTTAGGGTGACAGACAGGTGCATGCCACCATGCCCAGCTATTAGTTGAGATGGAGTCTCCAAAATTTGTGCCCAGGCTGGCCTCTAATCATGATGCTCCCAATATCAACTTACCAAGTAGCTAGGATTACAGGCTTGAGCCACCGACTCCCAGCTCTATCTCAATTCTTACTGACCCCTAAACTTATGTTCTAAATACCAGCCCCACCCAGGACATAAGACCATCATACAGACAGGCCAGGATGGCAGGTATGAACATAGAAAGTGATATCCTTTCTTACAGACATTAAGTAAAAATGTCTCTTAGACCATTATGTCTGAAGCCCATATTTCTTCATTGGGTTTGCTTCCATGATTAGAGACATACTTTCCTTTGCCTAATATATTCTTTTTAGTAAATAGTACAGGCATCAGTGTTTTACAGATTTAATCAGAGTTAAATAAGGAAGTTTGCTACTTAAACATCTTGTGACTAATCCCTTGGTAAATAATTATTTTGTAATTTAATATTATTGCCTTAGTTGTTCTGTTTCATAGCTTGACTTCCAAAAACTAATAATAGCCAAAGCTAACATATTTTAATATGTACCACGTGCACTTTTTCTTTTGTAGTGCTGGGGATTGAACCCAGGACTCCATGTATGCTAGGCAAACACTTTACCATTGAGCCACACCTTCAGCCTCTAAGTACACTTCTAAGCTGTTTTTATGAGAGTCTGAAATCCAATTGGTGCTACTTTTTATATCTATCTGACAGCAGAGGAAACTGAGGCAAGCAATGTTAGATGCAGGGATAGCTTCATAGCATTCAGGGTGTACAGTTGCACAAGACTAGGTGTAAGACTAAAAGGGTCTTATATTTGGCCTAATATTTTGTAATTGCTGTTTTAAAATTATTCATAATTTTGAATGAGGGGCTCTGCATTTTTGTTTTGCACAGGGTCCTTCAAATTATGTCACTGATCTGCCTCTGTGAGTTGTCCACGCTCACTCAGCCTTGAGCACTAGTCAGGATTCAAAGCCAGACTGCTTGATCCTTTCTGTGTACTCTTCCTGTCATATTCTTCTGCTTCCCAGGTCACTGTGGTCTTAAAGCCTGGTCCCTGCCTCTTCTTTTTTTTTTTGGTACCTATCTTTAGAGGCAGGTGATTTGACTCATCTTTGCTGAATTCTTTGATTTTGAGCTTTGTTTGTTGGAGTAACACATAGTATTCCTCAGTTAGGTTTGTAAGAGAGCAGAAATAAAACTTGAGGATAGGGAAGAATTGTACATTCTTACCAGGGTGTAAAATCATAGCTTAAAAATAAGATGGGATAAAATGGAAATATTGTATCATATTTGTTTTGTACAACTTTACTGGAGAAAAAAAGAAAGGAAAGGAAAGGAAACGAGCTCCGCTGAATATGAAAAGGAGGCAGTCCCTCAGCGTGCTTAGCTGTGTGTTGTGTGCTGTGGACTGGTGACACTTAATTACCACATACAGTTTTATGGACTGTTTATGAGGAGCTGCTTTTTAGCCTTTCATGAATTGTAGTAAAGGGAAGTATAGAAAGATAGAGGAGGATTTCCATCACTTTAGCAAAAATTGTTCTTCTGTGGTCTATGGCTAGAACCTGAAACAGACTGAATTCCATCCCTCAGCATTTCCTGAGAACTTTCTGGGAAGAAGCAGAGGCCAACAAGACCTGAGAGTTCAAAGGTGCAAGATAGAACAAGGAAACAGGCATGAGCATAAAAGAAAGCAGTTTATGTTACTCCTAAATATACCTCATATATGATAAAAATCATGTTTGAGCTGAAGATTAGGAAGAGGCAGCAAATAGAGGGAAAGCTCTGTTCCCCCACTTTTCTGTGTAAAGACAGCATGTGAATTCTCTCTTGCTAGAGACAACTGTAGACTCTTATTAGCCCAAGAAAGCATCAGCGGAATCTGCAAACAAATCTCATTCCATTAGTTTCCTCCCATACTATTTGCTTTCTCACAGCTTCTCACCCTTGGAAGCCTAAAACTTCATTCCTTTGTCCTGTCATTTCTCTATAAATTTGTTCTTTGTTGAGGATGCTATATAAGCCAGATGCTAAGCCACTGCTCTGGGTTACTTTTCACTGAGGTTTCTCCCATGTGATAAATATTGCATATGGTAATCAACTTGTTTGTTTTTTTCTTGTTTATCTGTTGTTTGGTACTGGGATCTGTCCCAACAATGAAATCATGGGGGCTGAGGGAGAACAGTTATTTCCATTTCTGGACAGTCTCCACAGAGCAACAGGGGCTCTGAAAGAGGCAGACAAGGCCACAGGAGAACCAGGAAAGTGACTGACAAAGATAAGAGGAAGCTAGGGGAATTATTTAGGCAGAGAAGTGGGAAGGCATGTCCTAGAGAGAGGCCACCATAAGAAGTGGGAGTGAGAGCCGTCACGGCCAGGATGAACTGCAAGCATCTGGCCCTGGGTGAAGTGATTGAGATGGTGTCAAAGAGGGAGGTAGAGACCAAACTGGTGGACTTTGTGTGCTAAGTTAAGGGGTATGTGTCTATATACCATGGTATTAGGGATGGTGATCGTAAAAGCTAACATTTACTAAAGGCTTCCCAAGTGCCAGGGACTGTTTAGTTCAGTGATAACCTTATTCTCCAACACTCCTTTAAGGTTGATTATTAATATGCTTTGACAAAAAGAAAGCCAAAGTACAGAGATCCTTTGTCCGAGATTACGCAACTAGGATGTTTCAGAGCCAGGATTGTGAACTGAAGACATCAATCTGTAAGAGTCTGTTCCTATGACAGTGTTATCTTAGTTCCAGCGAAGAAAGGATTTTAAGGAAGGAGAGCATGTGTATACTTTAAATTTTTAAAGCTTGTTCTTGTGGTAATGTGGCCCTTGGATGCAGGGAGATCAGCATTTCTGGGATCAATACCATGTAAGTTTTTTTTTTTTTTTCTTCTTCCCTTCCTCCCACATTGAATCCAGGGCCTCAAGCTTACTAGGCAAGCACTATACCATTTGAACTTTGCCCATGGCTTTTTTGTTTCTGTTTTGGCTTTTGAGACAGGGTCTTGTTACCTTTTGCTGAGCTGGCCTTGGACCCATGACTCTTCTGCCTCCTTCTCCTGAGTAGATGAGATTGCAGCTGTGCATCACTGTGCATGGCTACCATACTAGCTTTGAAAGTATAGTCTTCAACAATGACTTTTCTCCTCCTTTCATGTACTGATGCAGTCAGTTCCAACTTTAAAATACATTTTAATGCTGTCTCTGAACGGATTCCTCTCTTCTTCTGAGTCTGTCCCATTACTCACTGATTTTTAGGCTACTTAGCCATCATCATTAACGCTCACTGATCCAACCTTCTTTGTTCTTGATGCTGCTCCCTATGTTATAAATGTCCATGTGGTCCCCGGTCACTCTTATGCTGTATCAGTTAAAGTCATTGTCAGTATACGAGACAGTTAGGAACTGTGGAGTCAGGAGTCCTCACTCTTGTTATTTACATCCCTGGAATCTGGGGATCAGCAGCAAACCTCCTTGAACCTCAGAGATAAGCTGGGCGTAAAAATCATACCTGCTTCACTGGTGGTTATCAGGAACAATATGAAGTAAGATTGCATACTTTGTGTGCATAATGTTGGTTAAATTGTCTCTAGTGAAAGACTCTATTTACTATGCTATACTCTTCTTTTTTTAAAATTCTTTTTATTTTTTTATTTATTCATTTGTTCATATGCATATACTCTTCTTTTTGATATCACTAATGGTTGCTTTACCCAATATGTCATTTCAAAGCTGGAGAGTCAAGGTGTGTGGTGGTTAATGAGTTGCCTTTTAGCACTACTGCTAATGAAACTACTAGGTTTCATTGCAAGGACGGGCTTGTGGTCCATCGACAGGATGCTTTCCCTGCCAGCCATAGACTGCTCCTGAGGTGTGAGCTTGGTTAAGCTTTCTGAGCCTGAGTTTCTTTTTACAAAATGAAGGCAAAGCTACCTACTTACAAGGACAGTTGTGAAGAAAATTAAAAAAGATATTACATATAAATCCTTGGCACATAGCAAGTGTCCAGTGACTTCTAACTACTGTTATTTTTTTATTCCAAAGAGGAAAGAGTTAATTTTCCAGCATTGAGTGTAAGAGGAGTGGGGAGAGAGCATAAGAGGCTTTCATGTACTTTCTTCCTCTCCTCTCAGCTACCTCTCCCCACTGCCCCCCTCTCCAGTTGTTTTCTCCCCTCAAGGCTGAATGAAATTGGATGTCTTGTAAACATGTGCAGCTTTTGCCATGAGGCTCTCAGATATGCCCCGCTAATACTCTGACATAATCAAAACATGAATAGCCCAGAGTTGTTGGTTGAATTTTCTAACTTTTCACCCACCCATGTGTGAGAATGGTGCCTACTCTGTCTGTCTGGCAAGTCAGCCAGACAGATTGAAGGAGCTGGCACGGCTAGTGGAGGGCTTGGTTACCTAGGCAACGTTTACCTAGGCTGATGTCAAAGGGGCTGTCACCTCTGCCTGATGTATGCAGAAGTATATCAAGTTACAGGGCCTATGGAAAGAAACAATTTTCTCTTGAAATGAAGTAGATGCAGGTGTTAATTTCTTTTGAATGGCAGCTAATTTTCTGTTTTCAGGAAAGAGGATAAAGCTTAAACCCAAACTTCTAGCTGAAAATACTCAGTTTTTATGAACCTGGCAAGCCTGCTAAGAAAAAAAAAATGTCCTGGCTCTAGGATTGTTAGGGTTCCTATCTTTTCAGCAGCTTATTGCATTTATTTTTACTGCTTTGGGGGATTAGAAAAGAGTCTCTGAAGGCCATTTCTTTAATGACTTGGAATATTAATATGGAAAACTTGTTTGTTGGATAATGCAGTGAATGCTATAGTTTTTGTCTCTAATTGGCTATGGGGTCCTTCACTCCCTGAAGCCTTTTAAAAAATGTTTTCTTTATCGTGAATGATAATATGCATTAAGAAAAGTACACTAAGCAATTAAATAGCCCAATGATTTATTGTAAAGTGAATATGTTTATGATTGCTGCTGCCATTGAGGTAAAGACAGACCATTACTAGAGTCTCAGAAGGGTTCCTCCTCTTCATTCCCATGTCTCATCTTCTTTTGCTTCCCCAAAAGAAACCACTGCCCTGACTTTGTAAAGAGGGCAAAGAACTTCTTACTAGGAGTTTTGCCACCTAATCATATATTTCAGTTTGGTCCATATATTTCATATGGTCCAGTTTGTTTTGAATTCATTTAGATGGGATCACATAGTATTAATTTATTTGTGGCTTCTTCTTCTTAACATGATATTTAGGTTGTGATGAGTAGTTATGGGTCATTCATCTTACTTAATGTATTTCATTTTAGGAGTACTTATCCATATGACTACTGATGAATATTTGTGGTATTTCTAGTTCTTAGCTATTATAAATAATGATGTTATGAATATTTTTGTACTTGTCTCTTGGGGGCAGATATGCACACACTTCTGGTAGTTGTGAACCCAGGAGTGGAATTGTTGGGGCATAGGATAATTGTTGTCTTTGGCCTTACTAGTATAAAAGGTTATCTTTAAAACTCAAAAGCAAAATCATTACTCAAATAAAATGAACACATTTAGTCATGAGGGAACCAGTAAAGTGTTACAACTGGTTCAAAGGAGAATTGGACTCACATAAATACAGGCAATAAGAGATAATGAAGTGAAATTCTGAGTAGATGAAAAGCTATTCCATTCATAAAATAATGATCCATTGCATTCCACCAGACACAACTCATTTCCATTTCTGTGATCAGGATGTTTTGTATTATGAGTTTTTTGCATCTTAACTAGTCATAGACTAGTTCAGACAGAGAAACGCAAGGATGACACAGAGCTGTACTTGACTGGACACTGAAAACTTAGTCCTTTTTTTATTCCCTATTCAAAGTCTTTCATAACTTTTGCTGATGGCAGATAATGCAAAGGGATTTCCAAAGTGATTGTGTCTAATTATTCTCCCACCAAAAGTGTACAAGAGTTATTTCCCCCATGTTCTTGACAAACACAGTTGGCATTGCTAGACTTTTAAACTTTTAACATGTAGATAGGAGTGCCATGGTATCATTTCTCAGATGATGAATGAAGTTTAACATCTTTTCATCTGTTTACTAGCTATTAGAATATTTTCCTGTGTGTTCCACCTGTTCTAGTAAAAAAGCAAAACAAAACAAAACAAAACAATGTAAAAAACTGAGTGTTTTGTTTCCTGGCTGCCATGAGGTGAGTAGCTGTTTCTTGCCATGCCTTTTTTGCCATGATGGTTCTGTCTTGTCACAGCCTAGATGCAGTGGAGCTAGTTGACCATGAACTGAAACCTCTGAAACCGAGATACGTTTTTGCATGAGTAAACTGCAGCATAAGTGCAGTCATGTTGGATTAATTGAGGTGTGTGTGTGTGTGTGTGTGTGTGTGTAGGAATTTATATATTTATTATCTATATTAATACTATATATTTTCCTATTACATGTTTTGTAAATATCCTCTCCATCTTATTAACTTTCCATTTTTATTGCCTCATTTGCTAGTGTCTTTGATGAAGAAAACAACTTGAATACACCCCATTTTGTTAATCTTTTGCAATGACTTCTAAAGTATTTATATAAGGAGTCATTTGCCACCTCAAGTTCATGAAGATATGTTAGTATGTTAACTTTAGAAATGGCATAATTTTGCCTTTCAAATTTAAAACTAAAACTCACTTAGAATTTATTTTTTGTAAGTTATGTGAACTAGAATATTTCTCCTCCTCCTGTGCTATCTAATTTTCCTGGCATCATTTGTTAAAATGACTTGTCCTTTCACTGGGACTTGGCAGAAGCACCCAAATGTTCAGTTTCTGAACTTTTGTTACATTCCATTGATTTGTTTTCTATTTGACATTTTTATACTGTGACCATACTATGGTTTTTATTAAGTGTTATCAAAGTCTGTATTTCTGGTTTGACTTGGGTCTTCAACCTTGTTGATCTTTTAAGTCCATCTCGGACTTTTGTATTTCCTTTTGAAGTTTTGACTTAGGTCATCAAGTTCCACAAAGAAAGTGAAGGAATTTTATTTCTTGGATTTTATTTACACTACATTGAATCCTCAGAAATTTCACTTCCAAGTATTTCTCTAAGAGAAATGAGCAAATGTCCACAAAAAGAGCTATACATCTATATTCACAGTAACTTTATTTCTAATTGCTACAAACTAGAAACAACCAATATATTGATACACTGTAAAGTACTACCAAACTGTTATTTATACAACTAGAAAGAATTAATTACTGATACATCCAACAGTATAGGTCAATCTCAAAAATAGTACATTAAGCAAAAGAAGCCAGACATCAAATAGTACATACAGTCTGATTCTATCTGTATGAAGTTTTATAGCAGCCTTGATTACAGTATAGTGATGAATCCATCAGTGGCTGCCCGAAGTGGAGAGGGAGTAAACTGCACAGGGGCAGGTGGGTGCCTGTTGTGATATCAGCAAGCCATTTCCTAAACATGCATTTTATTGTAAGTAAATAGAACTTTAATAAGGGGTTTTAAAGTTCGTTTTTGTTTTCAAAGTTTTTTTTAACTCTATACACTTAGAAAGAACTACCATTTTTTACAAGTTGAGTCTTCCACTCAATGAATATGGTATATAGTTCCAAGTATTACATGACATTTAGCAATTTTGCTAAATTCACTTGTTAATTTTATTTGTAGAGTCTGTGGATTTCTACATCCGTGATCACATCATTGGATAGTAATGTCACTTTTACTTGTTCTTTTCTAATTGTTTTGCCTTTTATTTCTTTTCCTTTGTGATTGTGTTGGCTACAACCTTTAATAAATGATGATTTCAATGAGAAAACTTTTACTATTGCATTAATATGTGCGAGGCTTTCTGTAGTCTTTCCAAAGACACATATTGAGGGATTTCCCCTTTATTCAATTTAGAGTTTTAAATCATCAAAGGATACTGAATTTTATCAAAGCTATTCTTCTGTCTACTCAAATTATTATGTGAATTTTCTCCTTTAATGTGGTAAGTAACATTAAAATATTAAACAACCATACATTTCTAGAATCAACCTAATTGTATTGGACAATGATCAGTCTTGTTTCTTCTCTTTAACTTCTGGTAGAATTCTCTAGTGCAGTCACCAAGAACTGGTTTATGTGTGTGTGTGTGTGGGTTATGTGTAAGGATTTAAATTATACATCATAATTTTTAATCAGCTATTTTTTTTTAGGAAAGTTTTAGGTTCACAGCAAAGCTGAGCTGAAGGTGCAGAGATTTCTCATACACTCCCCACCCCCAGAAATGCAAAGCTTCCCCGTTACCAGTGTCCCCCACCAGAGAGGCACACTTATGACACTTGATGAACCTACACTGACACAGTCTGGTTCCCCAGAGTCCATAACTTTCCGTAGGGTTGAACAAGTATATAATGACATATAACTGCTGGTATAGCATCACACACTGTCCTAAAAATTTTGCGTTCTGCCTGTTCATCCCTCCCATTTCCTAATCCCTGGAAATCATTGCTCTTTTTACTATCTCTGTAGTTTTTCTTTTCTAGAATGTCACAAAGTTGGAATCATATAGTATGCAGCCTTTCAGAGTGACTCTTCACTTAGTGGTATGCAGTTATCTTCTCTTGACTCCTTGACTCATTTCTTTTCTGCACTGAATATATTCTGTTGTGTCAGTGTACCACAGATCATTTAGACATTCATCTACCGAAGGACGTGTTTACTTCTAAGTTTTGCAAATTATGAATAAAGCTGTTATGGATAAGCCTGTGATTCTTTGAGTAATAACCAAGGAGCACAGAGCTGGATCATACAGTAAGGATATGTTTAGGATTGTAAGAAATTAGCAAACCATGTAACAAACATGCTGTACCGTTTTACATTCCCATCGGCAATGAATGAGAGTTCGTGCTGCTCCACATCCTCACCAGCATTTGGTGTGGTCAGTGTTCTGAGTTTTGGCTAATCTGTCAGGGACAGTATAGTATCACACTGTTTTAGTTTGCATTTCTGTGATGCTGTGTGATTTGGAGCATGTTTTCATATGCTTGTTTGCCATCTAGAGGCATGTACTCTTTAGTGAAGGCTTTGGCTTGTTTTCTAATTGGTTTACATTTGTTTTAATGGCTGAGTCTTAAGACTTCTTTGTATGTTTCATGTAACAGTTCTCTGTTTGATATGTCCTTTGTAAACAGTTCTTTTCAATTTGTGGCTTTTGTCATTCTCTTGACAGTGTCTTTCACAGAGCAGAAATTTCTAATTTGATTAAAGTCCGGCTTCAATTCTCTCCCTTCCCCCATGGATCATGCCTTTGGTGTTACAACTGAAAAGTTGTCACCACTTCCAAAGTCCTCTGAATTTTCTCCTGTGCTATTTTCAGGAGTTAATACTTTTGTGTTTTACATTTAAGGTTGAGATTCATTTTGAGTTAATTTTTGTGAGAGGTATACGGTCTGTGTCTAGTTTCATTGTTTCACTTGTGCATTATAATTAAAATTTAAATTAATGCATAAAATTATATATGTTTATGGGACACTATGTAATGTTTTGATACATCACACAATTGAATAACTTTCAGATCAGGGTAAGCATACCATTCTCTTCAAGCACTTATCATTTCTTTGTCATTAAAAACATTCAAAATCCTTTGTACTAATTTTCCTTGAAATGCATAGATGACTGTAGGTACCCAACATGCAATAAAATATCACCGAGCTTTCCTCGGTCTTGCTCCCCTGCCACATTTTTCCCAGACTCCAAAACCACACTGTTGTACTCTTGTATGAGATCAGCTCTTTTGAGTCCACATGTGAGTGATGCCATGTGATGTTTGCATTTCTGGGCCTGATTTATTTCACTAAATGTAGCATCCTTTAGTTCCATCCATGTTGTTATTGCAAATGACAGTATTTCATTCTGTTTATGGCTGAATAATATTCCACTGTGTATGTGTACCACATTTTTTTGTAGTTATCAGTTAATGGACATTTAGGTTGATATGATTTCTTGGTTATTGTAGCGTTATAAGATTTTGGGGTATTTTTTGGTATTGGAGTTTGAATTCAGGGTCTTGCAATTCCTCTGTTACTTGAGCCACACCCTCAGCCTTGCTTTGCTTTAATTATTGTAGTGCATACAATAGCCAAGAAATCGAATCAACCTAAGTACTGAAACATACTATATACAAAATCAACACAAGGAGTCCTGAAAATAATAATTACCAAACCTTTGAAACACTGATCAGGAAAAAATACTATCCAAACCACATAGACCATATAGATAATAAATACATAAGAAGATATCATGAAGAATTTTATGGCAATAAACTTAAAATTTTACAAGCAATGGGCAAAATTCTAGGATATATGTCTTACCAAAATGGACCCCAAAAGAAATAGAAAATCTGTATAGTATTAAATTATTAAAAAATTTGAATTGACTGGGCACAGTGGCTAGTGCCTATAATCCCAACTACTTGGGAGGCAGAGATGGGGAGGATCATGGTTCAAGGCTAGCCTGGAAAAAGTTAGCAAGACCCCATCATATCAACAAGCCAGGAATTATGGTGCACTTCTTTAATCCCAGCTACATGTTAGGCATAGGTAGGAGGATTATGGTCTGAGGCCATCTTAGGCAAAAAAATGTATGTTTCTTTTCATTTCTGCCCTTATCTTTTATCTATTTCTTTTGCTTTCTTTGAAATTTGATTTCTTTGTGGTACTGGGGATTTGAACTCAGGGCTTCAAGCTTGCTAGGCAAGCACTCTATTACTTTGGCCACTCCACCATCCCTTTTTTCTGTGTTGGATGTTTTTGAGATAGGGTCTTTTGAACTATTTACCTGAGGCTGGCCTCCAACTGTGATCCTCCTAATCTCTGCCTTCTGAGTAGCTAGGATTACAGGGGTGAGCCACCAGTGCCCGGCCAAAATTTGTTGATTTTTTAATGATTGTGCTTGAGATGGGATGCTTAGTTTGTGGGCTCTGTCCTGTTGTAACATACATGCTTAAGTAGGAAGTCTCCCTCTAAGCACTGCTTTTATTGTGTCCTGAGAGTTCTACACGAAATCATTTTATTCTTAATCAGCTAGAAGTAGCTCCTAATTTCTATCTGATTTCTTAGCCTTCTTTAATCACTCATTTTTAGCTTCTAGCTTTCATGCTCTTAACAGCAAAGAGCATACTTTGAACGATTTCAATACCTTGAAGTGTGTTGATATGTGTTTGGTCTCATAGCATATGGCTATGCCGACATTTCCCATGTTCATGAAAATAATACATGTGCTCTAGATATTGGTGTGGTGTTCTATGTATGTTTATTTGGTCAACTTTGCTGCTTGTGATCTTCTTATTGTTTACAGCCTCACCAGTTTCTTTTGTCTTTTTTTTAGATTTCTGAGAGATGTATGTTAAAATTCTACTATGATTTGAGACTTGTCTTATTCTCTCTTAAGTTATTCTCAATATACCTAGTAAGATTTTTTTTTAAATATCTGTTTTATTGATATTAAGAAAGCCACATTAAGTTTCTTTTGCTTAGTATTTGCCTGGTGTGTTCATGTATGTGTTTGTGTGTATGTATATAATTGTATATATATTTTTGTATATATATATATATATATATGTTAATTCCTTTATTCTCATATTTCTGTAGTCTTAGTTTTTAGATGTGTTTTTTGTATATAGTGTGTGGTTGGGTTGACAACCTTTGCCTACTTTTTTTTTTTTTGCAGTACTGGAGTTTGAACTCAGGGCCTCTACCTTGAGTCACTCCACCAGACCATTTTTGTGCTAAGATTTTTCGAGATAGGGTCTCACAAACTGTTTGCCCGGGTTGGCTTTGAACCGCGATCCTCCTGATCTGTGCCTCTTGAGTAGCCAGGATTACAGTTGGTTTGAAATTTACTGTCTTATTAATTTCTTTTAGTTCTGCAGCTTCCATATTCCTGTTTCTCCAGTTTTCCTCCCTTTGTTTGAGGATTTGTTATTGCGATTGTTACTTAGCCTTTTCACCTTACCTTTCTATGAACTTGGAAGTTTCACACTTTTATTATTATTTTGGTGCTTAACCTAGAAATTATAATATGCATTCTTGATTTAGGCTGTAGAAGGCTTAATGGCATTTCTTTCTCTTGAATTTAAGTCATTGCTGTATATTTTACTTGTATGCTTTTCAAATGTCCCAAACAGTTTTATTATTATTATTTTATTATGATTATTGCTTTATGCAAGCATAATGCATTTGATTTACTCTTATATTTATTCTTTCCTTGACTCTTCATTTCTGTGTCATTGATCTTCTATCTGGGATGTATGTCTTTTTGCCTGAAGAATACCCTTTATTGTCTCTTTTATTGGACGTCTCCTAGTAACAAATTCTTTCAGTTCTTGTTCATCTGAAATGCTTTATTTCCCCATCATTCTCAAGGATATTTTCTCTGGGCATAGAATTCTAGATAGTTAATTATTTTTTTTCAACACTTTAAAGATGTTTTGCTTACTTCTGACTTCATTTGTTTCTGTTGATAAGTTAGCTAACTGTCTAACTTTTGTTCCTTTTTCTCTTTAGGATGATTTTAAGTTTTGCTTTCTGTAGGTTTAGCAGTTTTATTATAATGTGCCTAGGTGATTTTAGGCTTCTTGTCTTGGCTCTTTCTGGGACCTAGTATCTTTCTATGGCTGTGAATAGTTCTCAGCCATCATATTGTGAGATCTTACTTTGCCTGTTCACTCTCCTCTCTTCCTTGGGCTATCATAACATGTGTGTTATCCTCTCACTGAAACCTAAATGTGTCTTTTTTTTTTTTTTTAAATTCATTTGCCTTCCAGTGCTTTATTTTAGTGATTACCTTCTTCTGGTTTCCGAGTCCTGCTCCAACTGTGTCTATTGTCTAGAGTTACATTCATTCATTAAGTTATTAAATGAATATTTAATATTCATTAAATATTTTTACATTTAAAGTTTCCATTTGAGTTTTGGAGTTTGTCCTTTAATATTGGCTTCATAGGACTGATGTAACAATGTATCCAAAACATCATAGTGTAAACAACAGCAATGTGTTTTGTCACTGTTTTGTAAACTTCCAGTCAGGGTGTTAAGAGCCTCACACACTCCCTCTGGAGGCTGTTGGGAAGAATCCAGTATTTGGCAGCTGAAGGCATTCCTTTGCTTGTACCTTGACTCTCTGCTCCCCTTCACATTTCCTTCTGCTCTGTGTGTGTCTTCAAATCCTGCTACTCTCTTATCAGGATACGTGTCACTGCATTCAGAGCTCATTTCCATAGTCCAAGTAAGTTCCTCCCCTCAGCACCCTTTAGTTATGTCATTTTCCATATAAGGCATTATTTACTCCTTTGTCACATAGGGTAATATTCACAAGTCCCAGAAATGAGAAGGTAAGCATTTCTTTTTTTCTTGGGTTGGGGGCATGAATCAGCTTGCAATACCAATCTAAGTAGGGATTTTCAACCTTACAAATTTATCTTCTCTACAAATAGTAAGGTTTTTAACTAAAAGCCCATTTCAGATAATTCTAGTGTCTGAGGTCCTGTGGGTGTTTTTTTTTTCGATTATTTTTGTGGTTAGCTTTTTTATCTTCTAATATGCTTGGTGATTTTTAATTGTGTGTGAGACATTACACGTGCACAGTGTTTTGCAGATTTAATTTGGGGTAGAAGTTGGGATTTTCAAGTCTAGAAGAGTTGTACATTTGCTTCTGTGAGCACTTTGTGGTTCCGCTTTAGAAACCAGATGGCACACAGATGATCCAGGTCCTTTGCAGGAGCCTCTTAGCTTTGTTCTGTCTTCCTCCTAGGTTGAGCTCCTTACGGATCCCAATCCAAACCAAGTGGTACGCCCAGATCTGTCCCCCATCCTCAGCTTCCTCAGCTCCTGGAAACATCCAGGGAGGGAAACAGGTTCAGAATGCCATGTCGTTTCTCTGATCCTGGTTTTATGCTTCTCCACACCCCATCTTGATAGCTTTCACATGTTTTAAAGCATTCCATGCTGATTTTCTTCTGTTTCCTATAACCATTATCGAAATTCTGTGTTTGGAAAGTTTTGTGGTATATAAGAAGAGAAAATTGTAAAACTGGACAGTGTACCAATTCACAGCCATCATTCCCCTTTGCAGTCCAGTGTCAGGTACAGGGCCTTTGTCATTGGTAGCTGCCATGTTCTTAACCCCTGGCTCAGGGCAAGCCTGGTGCCTAGTACCTGGTTTGTGCTCCTTGAGTGGCTGTTGAATGAATGTAAGTTCTCCGTTGGAGCTTGGAAGAGGCCTTCACTTGTTAGACTGAGCCTCAATTTTCGGATGGAGATGCTGAAAGCCTGAGGGTTTGAGATTGTTTTTGGTCTTAGAAGTGCCAAGTGGCTTAGGCTGAGGTCCTCCACCTACCCCCCCCCTTTGCTAGCTTTTTCTTCTCTGCTGATAACACTGAAATTGAGAGTGCTTCATTACCAATGCAATGATACAATAGGGCATTAAGACACGACAAGGCAAGCTTTATGGGCCATTACTACTTGCCAAGTGAATGGCAAAGCCTTTGACCACTCAAGGCATATATTAATAGCCCTGTAAAATACATCCTGGATTGCTGGTGTTATAATCATCTGGCTATTAAATCCTCAAAATGATTGTACAAATACCACTTTAAACAATTTTCTTTATTCATTTTTTCTTAGAAAAAACTGGAAAGATTAGCTTTCTTTTATGAGAGGCAAATGTTCACATGGTGGAGAAAGTTTAGTTGTCAGGTCAGGGACCTCAGAAGAGGGTGGTCTTTGAAGTTAGATTGATCTCTGTGCACATTTCTTAACCAAGCAAGTTTCTTAACTTTTCTGAGGCTTAGTTTTCTCCTCTGTCAAATGACAGCAAGACAACAATGATATTTGTCTTTTAGAATTCATATACATATATATCTATATATATACACACACACATATATAAATATCTAGCTTAAAACATATAAACAGTCAATTAATCATATTTTTTTGGTGTTATTATGATGGTTATAATAATGAATACAAGTGGAAATTTCTTTTTTTTAACTAATCAATTTATTTCTAAATTTATTGTTATTATTAATGAATTTACAAGAGAGGCAGATGATGCAGAGGGCTTTTTTTTTTGTGGTGGTACTGGGGTTTGAACTCAGGGCCTTGTGTTTGCTAGGCTGGCACTGTACTGCTTGAGCCACACCTCCAACCCTTTTTGCTTTTTGGAAATAGGGTCTCACATTTGTCTAGGCCAACCTGGGCGATGATCTAAACCCAGGTTGGCCCAGAACCTTATTCTCCTGATCTCAGCTTGTTGCGTAGCTGGGATAACAGGCCTGTACCACTGTGCCCAGCTATTGTTTGAGATGGGGTCTCATGGCCAGGCTGACATGAAACCACGATCCTCCCGATCCCAGCCTTTCAAGTAGCTAGGATTATAGGAATGAGTCGCTGGTGCCCAGCTTCAGAATAGAGTTTTGATAAATCTGAGAAATGGTATTGGACTCTTCGGACTCTTTGCTATTTTCCTTCCTAGTCTGTGCACCTTGGACTTTGTGCTTTGACTTTAGGGCTACACCTCATGCTTGAGATTTGTGTCCTCCACGTAACTGTGCAGTCATGTACTTTGGTCGGGTAGAGCAGAGTAACAGCAACAAAATACAATATTTTCTTTTCAAATTAAGCAAAAATCCATAATTCAAATATGAGGAGCATTAATTTTCGATTGAAACACAGTGATTTATTAACAGCACAACAGCAAAGATCGTGAGACAGAGAATAGTGACTGAAACTGCCTTGCAAGAGCTATGAGTAGATAAGATAGTGGTGCTTCCTAAGTGTCTTTCCTCCCCAGGCTCACTGTCATTGTCATGGGAGGTGTGTGTGCAAACATTCATTCTGAAACGGAAAGACAGATGCATTCCCTTTGCCCAAGACATGTACAATCTCAAGGCTAAAAGAAAATTCCTTGCCATCTCTCTGAGAAGTTAACTTCTCTTTTCCCCATCCTGTGAGCCTGAACAATCATCACATGCTCCCCAGTCATGAGATTATGGAAAGAAACACAGGCTTCATTCTGAGTCTTCCCCACTGAAGTAGGGTTTAGTTGATCACAGAGGGGATTTTCTTGCTGGTTCTCAGCTGTAGTTCATGCATTTCTTCAAGTCTGAAGTGAACTCAGCTCACTTTCCTGACTAAACTCTTCCCTGACTGACCCAGTGAGCACAATGGCTGCTGAGAATAATATCAGCGATTGCTAATGAAGTACTGATTAAATACAATATTCTTTAAATGTGGACCCATTTTCTCACAATA
Organism: Castor canadensis; assembly: GCF_047511655.1. Classification (NCBI taxonomy): domain Eukaryota; kingdom Metazoa; phylum Chordata; class Mammalia; order Rodentia; family Castoridae; genus Castor; species Castor canadensis. The sequence continues at coordinate 99,347,560 of NC_133392.1, read as the reverse complement.
ATCAATAATGCAATGAGATCTAGCCTATCTGTCCCATTTTATCCTCATTTCATTGTGGCTCTGAGGGTTAAAAAATTTGCTAACTCCCAATTTTAAGAGGCACAGCTTAGACTCAACCCCAGATTGGTCTTCCTGTAGAGCCATGTTCTTAACGACTATTCTCCTCTCTCTTGGTACCAGGAATGTCTTCTTGCTGTATAAATGTTCTCGTTTGTGGCATCATCCTTGTTTTCTTATTATTCTTGGTATGCAGGGGCTTACACAACATAAAGCTTACATAGCATAGTTTGCATGCAATTTGAGGAAATTTACAGATCTTTTGAAGTCCTTTTGAGGATCCCCAGCTTGAACACCTAGCTTTGTGGTGTATTCCCTTTCTGTTCTGATCACATTCTCATCTCCAGGTCAATTATTTCTCCATTAAGAATAGAGATAGAATCTTACCTTAGACTTTGACGGAACCGTGTTCGGCCAAGTTCTGTTTGCTTAATCACCAGAGTTTTATGAGGTGGTTAAAAAAGAAACAGAGGAACTGTGTAGAAATACGCATGTTCAAAAAGGTGTCCTTAGCAAAAGCCACCATCTTCATCCCATCAGCTTTCTGAGTCTTGGTGTGAGGGTGCCTAAAATATTTTGTGGGAAATTTAAATCCTTAGATTGAAATCAATATCCTAGGAGGGAAGAAAAGGAAAACCTCAGCAATGGTTAGATAAAGTGGGTTGGGTATTTGCTAAAGTCTTGGTATTTTGAAAAAAGTGATACCAGTACAACAATACATTCTTAAACCTCTAGATGTTTGTGGTGTGTGTGTGTGGTGTTTGTGTGTCTGAAGAAAATGAGAATTTTCACATCTAAAATCAAGTAGCATTTCCCTTTGGAGTTCCTGTTCGTGGCAATATGACAGCTAATCAGAAAGCTGCCACACTCTGGCTTTGTTTTTGTATTATTTAGTTAGATGATTTATAGTTTCCCTGACAGATCTGCTGCAGTCTTTGTGTTCCTGAAAGGAATCATATACAGCTTGCAATCTTCGAACACAGGGAGAGAGCACCATCATCAAGGCTTCATGCCGCTGCCGTTCATGCTACTGACTTCATAGGTCTGACTTCATCCACATCCACAGGAGTTGGCTAATTGCAAAATGTGGATACATCTTTTTGCTGACCATCCTCCTGGTTATACACCCACTGCTCCCTCCTCTTAAAAAATAATGGAAGAATTCTTAAAGTAAAGGGCATTGTGTTTCCATGCAGAAAACCAAAGCCTGCTGTAGACTGAGCTGAAGCAGGAAGGGCATGAAACCCAAGGGCTGGGAGTCTGTCACTTGTTAAGAGCTGTGTGGCATGTTGTTACTGTAGTTCTTTGTCCAGAACTACCTGTGCGTTATTCTGGAATGTTCTTTACAGAGGAGAGGCAGCCAAGTTCTTTCTCTTTTTTACCAAAGTCTTCAGTGACTCTGGTCCTGATCCATGCCCCATTGTTTTAATGCAGCAGGTGGAGAACCCAGCTTTCTCTGGTCTATTGGGTCAGTTCTCAGGCCAAGCAGAAAGAGGCAGCAGCCGTATCTACCTGGTTTATTTCTAGCATTGCTTACCTGCCAGGCATCATGCAGAGCCTGGGCTGGTGAGACCCACTTCTGGTGAAGTCATTGTCCCTGCAAACTGAGAGGAGGGAGAAATCTCCCATCACGTAGGAAGGAAGAGAGAAAATTTAGCAATTACTAGCTGAGAATTAGGTTGGAGAGCGTGTGCTTTCATGCATAGGTTTACACAGGGATCACATTACTTGTACTTCTATTGTTTCTTCTACTAACAAATTATTAAGGTAAATTTCCACTGGGAAAAGATGGCCAGTATTTGAACATGTACTAGACTGCACACTCATTTTAAAAATTCTAAGACAGAAGAAGAGATGATCAGGCAGTGAGCTGAGAATTATCATTGTAGTTTAATGTTTACTTGTTTCTAGGATATTTGTATGGAAACCTGCTGTACTAGCCATGCCCACTTCCTTCATTTCTACCTTTCTTTTGCCCAAAGTGCTTATTCTAATTCTTTTCATTCTTTTAGTGCCCTCAGATTCTCCACATTGCTTCCTGCCCTGGAATCTTGTTCTCAGGAAAGAAATGGATCTGTCACTACACCTTATATACTGTACTGTGAATGTTAGGACATTGTGAAACCTGGAAATTAAGACTCCCAGAGGTATTTATTACCTACTGTGAAATGGAACCCTTTGCCTCCTTTATAGAGGAGGTATAAACGCATGCCTAAAAATAGTCCAAACGTAAGCATGAACCTTTTGTGCTTTGTCCTGTTTTGAATTGTCTGCATTAATCTTGAGACTTTCTGAGCATAGAACTGTGTAAATGGAAGCCTTATAAATACTGTTCTGATGAGATTGGAGGTATAAGTCTATAATCTCAATACCTGGGAGACTGAGGCAAGAAGAGTGCTAGTTCTAGGCCAGTCTGGGCTACATAGTAAGATCCTGTCAAAAAAACAAAAAGCAAACAACCTCAAAACCAAAACAAAACCCAACACTGTCCTGGGAAGGATGGGGTGCTACGAAATTCTGACTTGCCACTAACTTGCTCTGTGCCTTTGGGAGTATCAGCTAACTGTACTTTTGTAAAAATGAGGAGGTTTTGTTAAATGATCTATAAGTTTCTTTCTAGACCTGAGTCCAAGGGTAAAATTGAGTCCTGAGGAAGCAGGTTGTATAGACAGATTACAGATGCCCACCATTGGGTAGTCTTGGAGTAACAAGACTCCCTTATCATGGTCTTTGGTCCTTACAAATCCAAAATACAATGAGAAAAGGTTATAATTTTAACAGCTGATACCATATTTTCCCTGAGAGAGGGAACTTTGGCAAATACCATGATAAGGGACTAGATTATGAAATGCTGAAAATATTAGTGGATAAGGACCCAAATCACAAAAAGAGATGGATAATCTTTTGTACATGAGAAAGTGAAAGGAATTTTGTTTTGTTTAACTCTGGGCATGGGTGCAAAAGAGTAGCAACAAGAGAGGGAAGAGAGAAAATCTGAAGATTTCAGACTGGGTGCTATGTGTTGGAAACTCTAGAGATATTAGGGACTGTAATATCCAATGTGAGATTTTTCAGTTAGTTTTTCTGTGTGTTGTACTGTTTTTTCTTCTTCTTTTTGACCTACCATAGTTTAGTATATCTCAATTTTACAGATGGTTTTTGAGGGATTTATCTTTGTGGAAACTGAAGAAAACATTGAGATTTTTGTCCAAATTAATGGAGGGGAAAGAACAGAGATAGAAAAATGTGGAAATAAAATCTTGTAGGCTGAGGTGATCAAAGAACATAGCCTTTCCTACAACACTTCAGGTGTTTTAGTGGTTATATTTTCATTGACTATGGAGCTTGGAGATCCCTAACCAATCTTATCTAGATCTTATGGGGTAGTGAAAGGAAAAATGAGGGAAAAGAACTGAGGCACTTAAGGAACAGAAAAGGAGAGACACTCTGAGAAAGAATCTGCGACCTTCACAAGCAGCAGGCCTTTATTTGGGAAGAAAGGCCTGAGACAGACCCTCAGCCATCAAAGTAGGAGAGAGTGCGTTTTCCTTACAGGCTGGGGTTTTTAAGCATCACATGGTGGGAAAGGGAAAGGTTGGAAAAGGTGGGTGTCAGGTAGCCTGGCTGGAAGGGAAGATGGGGGAGGTGCTGGACATGGGAAGGCTATTGGGGCTGGGCAGTTTTGTGTGTTGTTTTTCTCTTGCTCTTTTATCTGGGGTAGCCATATTTACATTGTTTCAGAGCTCCTCAGCATTCGACATTCTAACATTCCAGGCTCTTTGTTATATAGGTGTGGGGGTGCCATTTGTCTTTTGGCTACCTCCAGCTGGCTGGGGACTATGTGTGTGTGGGTGGGGGGTCGTCAAGTCTGGAGACGCCTGATGGTCTTGAGTTGTTCCCCTGAGGTAGCTCAGGAGATGGCAGCAATATGTTCCTGTAAACATTTTTGAAAAATATTAATAAGGCATGGTAGGAATATTAGGGCCAAACAAACAAGGATGAAAGAAGCCTCCAACATGATGAGTCATGGATATAAAAAGGAAAGAGTATTAGTAGGTCGTGATGATGTCAGCTGGTGTGCCTTTTCCTTGAATTTTTGATCCCAGCCCTGACTGTGCCAGACTTATTGGTGAAAAAACAACAGTCTTCCCCCAGAAAAAGGCATAAACCACCATTTTCAGCTGTGAAGAGATCTAGTCCTCTCCTGTTTTGTAAAACTACAGCTACTAGACAGTTGATCTGGTCCTGGATTGCAGGGATTTGTAAAGTAATATCGTTAAGGCTTTCTTTTAGAGCTTCTGACAGTTCTTGGAACTGGCTAATTGACGCTCCTAGTCCAGCTGAACCTGTCCCAATTCCTGTGAGAAGGCCCAGTCCCACCACCAAGGGGGTGAGACTGACATCCCTTTTTGTACCTATGAAGTTAACAATGGGGATGGGAATGATTTCTGAATTGGTGGTATATGAGACTGGGGGAATTAAGAAGATGAGTGTACAAACTCCCATCTAGTTAGTAGGCAAACATGTATATTTTTGTGACTCACATAGGAAGAAGATTCTTGTGGAGAGGGAAAGACATCCCATTAGTTTGAAGGAGAGGAGGGGTTCTGTTCGATCTGCATTTTGCTCTCTCTAGTAAGAGCAGAAAGAAACAGAGAGGATTGCAATAGAGGGGAAGAGGCATTGGTGGGCATGGGAGATTCCATAAGGAGTTGGTAGGTTGGCGGGTAGAGAAAGAGCCAGGAGTGAGGTGTGGATAGCAGTCTGCAGTTACTCTTGGAAAAGGGGTTTGGGTAGAGTCCCAGTATACTGAAGATTGGAATGGCACTAGGGTGAAGTCTCCCATTACAAAACTTTGAAGTGGCTGCAGTGAAGTTGCCTGCAGAGCGGGGGGTAGGATGGAGGTGTGATGAAATGAGTAAATTGGGGGTTGGAGAGTAGGCCACTTTAAGAAGAATTTGAATTGCCAATGATGGGGGTTGGGAGAAAGAGGGTTTGTGTGCACCAGGAGGTATTAAGGAAGCCTATGGGCTGAGAATCCAGAAAGTGGGGTCTTTGTGTGCATAATGGGACTGTCCTATAGAGGTCGGCCTGAGCTATAGAGCCTGTTACAGGAGGAGGTGTTTTTGGAAGAACTGAAGGTTGAGAACTTCTCAATAAGGGTGTTCATTGGAGTTTTAAGTCATAATGCCCGGGAAGTGGATTTGGCGTTATTGCTCTGTGAGTGGCTAGTGAAGAACATAGTGCCTAGGTGAATTCTGCCCTGATGCAGGGACTCCCTTGTGGCAGTCCAGTGTACTAAGGTGGTGGGATGTGCCATCCAGCCCTTTTCCGTGGATTGAGTGCAGACCCACCAAGGGGAGAGATGAGTTTTGATGGCTAAAAGTAGTTGGGTGGAGGCGTTAATAAGGAAGAGTATGCAGTCAGAGAGGGTAGGGCGGTAGCTACCTGTCCGAGAGGTGGGATGAGGAGTGCTTGTGTAAAGAGAGTTGAGACAAAGGAGAGAGTCGTTGTGAGAGGAACGGTGAAGATCGAGTGTAAAGGAAAGGCAAAGGAGGAAGGAGAGTGTTTGGTCTGGCATGAAGTCTGTGAGGTCTCCCTGTAGTCAGAGGTCTGAGATGATCTCCTGAAAGTCATCTTGTGGTAGATGGTAGTTCCTAAGTTGGCATTGAAGTATTTGAAGGAAGGTCTGGTAGAGTCGGAGGAGTTGGTTCATCTGCTTCCCGGATGGAGGGCAGAAGGGCAATATGAATTTTGGTGGGTGCAGTCCTGAAACATGAGAGAGTGGCGGGGGGGGGGGGTGGTGCATCAAGGGGAGACAAGTCTCGCTTTATAGAAGAGACATGTATCCAGGGTTTATATCCCTGCAGTTTAGCCACTGTGGAGGTTGTTAAAATACCCCATAGGGGTACAACCTCCTTTCCAAGGAGGTTGTAAGGGGAGAAGGGGTATGGGTCCTTTGTAATAAACCCATTTCCTGATCTGAACTGGGTCGGGGTTTGAAGGAGAGGAAGAGGTGGGTTTTGGGAGCTGGATGTCCAGGTGTGCCCAAAGTGTTGTCCTCATATAGAGTAGTGAAGAAGAAAGCAGGGGAGGGGTAATGTGAGAGAGTGTTGTAGGAAGACCCATTGTTACAAGGGGGTGGCCATACATGACCTCAAAAGGACTAATTGTGGTAACACACACTCACAGGAAATCAATGTGAGTCAACTCCCTGTATAGCTATCCTTATCTCAACCAGCAAAACCCCTTGTTCCTTCCTATTATTGCTTATACTCTCTCTACAACAAAATTAGAAATAAGGGCAACATAGTTTCTGCTGGGTATTGAGGGGGGGAGCGGGAGGGGGTGGAGTGGTTGGTAAGGGAGGGGGTGGGGGCAGGGGGGAGAAATGAACCAAGCCTTGTATGCACATATGAATAATAAAAGAAAAATGAAAAAAAAAAAAAAAAGGACTAATTGGCGGAGGCATTTGGGGGAGAGCTCAGATACGGAGGAGAGCTAAAGGTAATAGTTTAATCCAGCCCATTTTGAGTTCCCAAGTAAGTCTGGTGAGTATGTTTTTAGGGTGTGATTGACCTTTTCCACTTTTCCAGAGGATTGTGGATAGTATGGAGTATGAAGTGCTGTTTTGACCCAGTGTAAAAGGTTAGTTGTGGAACAATGGTAGAAGTAAATGTCTGATTGCAGCGATTTGGGGAGAACAAAACAGGGGATTATTTCCCTTAAAAGTATGGTGGCTACCATGGAGGCTCTTTTGTTAGTAGTGGGGAAAGCTTCCATCCATCCTGTTAGAGTGTCAATGAAAACTAGAAGATACCTGGTGCACTTAAAGAGGGGCACATTAGTCAAGTCCACTTGTCAGTCTGACCCTCTTGCCTGATGGGTAGGAAAGGAGGGGGGCTGGATAAAGGGTAAGTTTTGGAACATATAGGGCAAGAAGATGAGATTTCTTTTAGCATTGTGTGGAAGCTGGGGTTGGGGATGATATGGGTTTTAATAAAATGAAGTAAGGACAGAGGGTTAGAATGAAAGACTTGATGAAGGGCTGTTTATGTGGGTTTAATTTGTTGTTTTGGTAGAACAAGGGTATTATTAAGAAACCAGTAGCTCTGGTGTTGGCTTGCCCCCTGAGTTTTTAATAGCTCTGTGTCCTTCTCTGTGCAACTGCAGTGAATTGGCAGAATGGCCTGGGGGGGGGGCGGCATTTTGGGGTTGCCTGTTCAGCAGTGGTGTCTACCAAGTTATGGCTAATGGATATGAAAGTGTTATCCTTTTGATGTCCCTTACAGTGGAGGACAACAGCCTTGTGGGGGAAGGTAGCTGCTTGTAGAAGGGCCACATGTACTTTGCATTTGTTATTGGGGATCCCTTCGTTGTCAAGAAAACCTTTTTCCTTCCAGATCTGGCTGTTGGAAGGAATGATGTTATCGGTGTACTTTGAATCTGTGTAAATGTTACCATCTCGTCTTTTGCCCTTTGTAATGCCCTTTCTAATGTAAGAGCATATACTTCTGCCTGTTGGGAAGTAGTTGTAGGAGGAAGGCTATCTGTGTCTATTATTGTGTGTGTTGTGTTGTTTGGATGCCCCTCAACTATTGCGTATCTTGTCCTAGCCAGGGTGGTAGTGGAGGCTTTTGTAAAGCTGCCATCTATAAACTAGGTGGGGGCATCAGGTATGGGAGTGTCTAGGATATGATGAAAGATTGTGAGTGAGTCATCAAGTATCTGAATACAGTCATGACTTAAAGGTCCAGGGTCGGGTGGTGTGTTTGAGGGTAGAAGAGTAGCAGGGTTTAGTCTTTGACAATGCTGAAAAGTTAGGTCAGGTTGTAAGAAGAAAGAGTGTAAGATTTGAACACAGGATGGGGAAATGGACTTAAGGGTTTTATGGCTGATTAAGTCCTAAATATTTTGAGACGACCAGACTGTCATAGGTAAATTAAAGATTATTTTTTGGGCTTCCAATATTAAGAGAGACACTGTGGCCAGTACTTTTAGACAGGGCCAGTCCCTGTAAATGGGGTCTAGTTGTTTTGGGAGGTAGGCTATAGGAGTCACCTAGTCTCCTGTACTCTGAGCCACCAGGCCCAAGGCTTGGCCTTTATCCGAGTGTAGGTATAGGTGAATAATCTTGTTGGGATTTGGGATGGATAGTGCGGAGGCTCTTGATGAGGCTTGCTTGAGGAGGTTAAAAGGGGTTTGGAGGGTCTGGGGGCAAGGTAAAGGCTCATCTGAGTCTCCCTTAGCAGCCTTATATGGTGGTTTGGTTATTATCGAGTAACTGGGGATCCAAATTCTAAAATACCCAGTTAATCCCAGAAAAGAGAGAATGTCCCTTTTTGTCTTTGGAAGAGGAATTTGGAATATGGCAATTTTTCTGTTTTGTGGTATTTGATGATATCTGGGAGTTAATAAAAGTTCCACGTATGAGACTGAGGTTGAAATAAGTTGGGCCTTACGCCTTGATATCCGATATTCCCAGTGTGCCAGTGAATTAAGAAGTATGGTGTGGATCTCGCATAAAGATCTAGAGTGGCTGCACAGGAGAAGCTCATCCACATACTGGATGAGCTTGCTTGGGGAAAGAGCGAGGGAATTGAGATCCTGCTGTAAGACCTGGCCAAAAGAGTAGGGGGAGTCTCTGAATCCCTGGGGAAGGACTGTCCAAGTTAACTGCTGGGTGTGATGGGTGATAGGATCTATCCATGTGAAGGCAAATAAGTGTTGGGAGGAGAGGTGTAAGGGAAGGGAGTCATAAAGAAGGCACCTTTGAGATCTAGGACCAAAAAGAAGGAGGTAAGGAGGTTTGGGGAGGAATCTGGGAGAGAAGAGTATATGGGTTAGGGACCGAAGGATGAATAGGGTTGACAGTAGCACTGATCTTTCTGAGGTCTTGGACTAATCTAAAACAGCTGTTAGGTTTTTCTTTACAGGAAGGATGAAAGTGTTGTAAGGGTAGTTGACAGGGAGTAGGAGGTGAGAGGTTTTCAGTTGATCTATAATTTATCTTATTCCCATGTGTCTCTCTCAACCCAGGGAACACTGTGAAATGACGGTGGGGTCAGAGGGGTCCTTAGAGTAATTTTAATAGGGGTATGGTGTGAAGCTATGGAGGGGTGGGACATGTCCCAAACCTGGGGGTTGACCTCTTGTAGGAGGTGGGAGAGGTTTTGGGCAGTGGAAGCTCCTGTATCGGGAGGATAGATTGTAGGGGTTGGCAGGGATTAATGGATGGAACAAAAATGGTGGTTCCAAGTATATGGAGTATGTCTCTTCCTAGTATTGAAAGGGGCAGGACAGAATGACAAGGGAAGGGTGAGTGAAGGATTTAGATCCAAAGGTGCAGTAAAGGGAGAGGGTGATGTCAGGTGTTTTTGGTATGCCATTTACCACCACAATAGGGAAGGAGGACTTTTTTTTTAATTCATATGTACATGCAATTTTTGGGTCATTTCTCCCCCTTTCCCCCCGCCACCTCCCTTAACTACCCTATCCCCTCCCTCTCCTCCCTACCCCCTCGCTTCCAGGAAGAAACTATTTTGGGAAGGAGGCCTTTTTGAGATGACCTGCATATTCGATTAAAACTGATTTCGATACCCTGGTATTGAGGAAGAAGGAAATATATTTTCCCAGTACCTTCCCTGTTACCCATTGATCAGTGGACTTGCCAGTGTTGAGGGCTTTATGATCCAGGCCTTGCCAGTCACCCAGTGGAAACATCACTGTTGGATCTTTGGCTGGGATGCTATTAGGGATTTGAGACTGTGTGTGAGGAAAAGACTGTTTTCCCTGCGGATAGTTCATCTTCCAGTATCCCAATTGTCTACACTGTGGACTGGGCCTTGTCAGTAAGTGAGGATTAGGGCAAGACTTTGCCCAATGTCCTGGGTTTCCACATCGGAAGCAGGCTGCGGGGAGCTGTTTGCTGGATCCTTTGGGCGGGGTTTTTGGGCCAGTATGGGACATCTGATCTTGGAGGATTGAGGCTAGCATTTGATATTTTATGTAGGTATTTTATCCTTTAGTTGTTTAGCTTCCTCATCCTTATTGTTGAAGACCTTAAAGGCCGTATTAATCTAGATTTGTTGGGGGATCTGGGAGCCCTCCTTGCGTTTTTGTAGCTTTTTTTGGATGTCTGGGCTGACTGGCTGATGAAATGGAGATGTAAGAATTATCAGTAACCAGTGTAAAGATCAGTTAGAGATGAATCAACATGGGTTGTAACACATGTGTACATGAAAGCAATGCTAGGAATATTTCTGTATAGCTGTCCTTAACTCAACTAGCAAAAGTGCTTCATCTTCCTTATTATGCTTATGTCTTTTTCTCAACAAAATTAGTGATAAGGGCAGAACAGGATCTACCTGGAAATGAGGGGGAGAGGGGGGAGAAATGACCCAAACAATGTATGCACATGTGAATAAATGAATAATTAAAAAAAAAAGAATATACGACCCTCTTGGGAGGCTGGATTTTAATTGGTGTCTTTGGTCATTGCCTCCGTTAAGCGATTAAGAAAAAGGGTGGGGTTTTCAAGGGAATCCTGTGTGACCTCTTTAATTTTGTCATAGACCTGTTTATGACTGTTTTTGCCCATACCTGCTAATAGGCAGGAGATCATATGATCCCGGGAGTTTGATCCTGGGACCCCATCTTGATAGGTCCAACGAGGCTCGGTTTTAGGTACTACCTCGGCAGTGGGGTGGTGTCTATTGGGATGTTGTTCATGGAGTTGGTCGGCATGTTGTTCTGCCTTCCGTATTCTCTCCTTTTCATCCTCTGTGAAGGTGTCATTTATGAGATTGTAAATGTCCCTACATGTGAGGGCGCAGGTTCGAGTGAGATGGAGAAATTCCTTACGCTATCTTGTTGGGTATCCTGAAAGGAGCTCAGTCATTGTTGAGTTTGGGAGATATCTATCATAGAAAAAGGAACATGGGTGGGTAAGGGAAGAAAGGGAATTGGGTGGGTATGGGCAGGCACAGGCAGCTGCATGTGGATGGGTGCATGTGACCATGACTGGGTGTGGGGAGGGGACAAAGGAGGGGAAGAGGCTGGACCTGGGGAGAGATTTTCCAGGGGGAGGGCAAAGGGACCTTCTGGAAAGGAAGGGGAGTCTGGAGAAGTGAGTCTGGGGGTGACCACTAAGGCCTGGGATCATCAGCAGGATTTGAGTGGAAAGCTGACAGAAGGGGTTGGGTGCTGACAGAGAGGGAAGAAAGTCGAGAAGAAGGATTTGAAAGGGGCAACAATTTGAACATAGGGAAGGTCGGGATCTGAAGTAGAAGAAAGCCTGGAGATAGGGAACTCTTGCCATTTGCCGTTTCTCGTGATAAAGTTGTCAAGGTCTCAGAGGACACTGGGATCAGAAGTTCCAAATCTGGGCCATTTAGAGGATTATCTGATTTATATTGAGGCCAAATTTCCATAGAAAAACGGATGAGATTTTTTTGGTTTTAGATCTCTCTTTAGGCCCAGTTTATTAATAAGGTTGTGTAAAAGGCATCCCAGAGTGAGTCAGAGGGAATCTTTGAGTAGGTATTACCCATGGTCCAGGTTAGGAAGTTTTCCCTAGGATGTCCCCCGGAGAAAACTTGCAAAACCGGAGAACGAACCTGGGGCAGTAGACAGACGTCTCTAACCTACACAGTCAGGGGCAGACTCGCCTAGGCCAAATAGCTGGGAGGTGAGAGGAAAAGGGAGGAATAGGGATACTGAAGGTAAGAATGGCTGGAGACCTGCACAGCAAGGTGCCACCGGGTTCCAGACAGAAAGGCCAGGTCTTATCTGTCCCTGTAGAAACCAGAGCTGCTGTTGAATGTGTGAAGTGGAATTGGCAAAGGGCCTTGCAGGAGGTTGCAGAGGAATGGGAAGTCAAGGGTGTATGTGTGAACAGAGGTCAGGCCCCAGAGTAGTGTGGCTATTAGACAGAAGGACCTACCAACAATGTTTTCTGAGCTTGAGTCCAATTAGAAGGAGCAGTTGCTCCTAGTCCTATGCCCCAAACAATTGTCAGTATAATGGGGAGGCTCAGCAGAAAGCATAATAGTTTCAAAGTCATGAAGAAAACAGTGAGGAGAGAGAGAAAGAGAGAGAGGGCTGTTTGGAGAGATTTGGGGATGAAGGCAGGCATAGGCTGCATCCCTTGCACTTCTCAGCCTCTTAGCCATAGTGCATCCATATTAAGGCCAGACCCGACAACCCCTGCTTGAAACTCTCTCCCGGGTTTCAGCACCACTGAAAGGAAAAATGAGGGAAAAGAACTGAGGCACTTAAGGAATGGAAAAGGAGAGACACTAAGAAAAAATCTGAGATCTTCACCAGCAGCAGGCCTTTATTTGGGAAGAAAGACCTGAGAGGGACCCTCGGCTATCAGAGTAGCACTCTGAGAGGGAGGAGACCATCTTTTTCTTACGAGCTGGGGTTTTTTAGCATCACGTGGCGGGAAGGGGGAGGTTGGGAATGGTGGGTTTCCTAGCATCCTGTCCTGTACAAAATGTAAAGCATGGTAGCATTTATAAAAATTGAAAGTCATTACCTGTGTGATTGGTAGCCTGGCTGGAAGGGAGGATGAGGAGAGGTGCTGGACATTGGCTGGGAAGGCCATTGGGGCTCTGCAGTTTTGTGTGTTGTTTTTCTCTAGCTCTTTTATCTAGGGTAGCCATATTTACATTGTTTCAGTGCTCCTCGGTATTCCAACATTCTAACAGATAGGGCAAGTAAGATATTGTTATGAGATCTTACCCAGAACTCTGTGATAAAGCAGGGTGGATGAGCCATTTCAACAAATTGGTAAGATCCTGCAAGAATGAAGAAGAATCTGGAATGTATTCTTGGATACTTTCAGTTGTGTCTTTGAGAAGATGTAAGGACCTCATTTAGCTCTCAACAATGGCTTCCTTATGGCCAGATGTTATTTGACTGTGACAGCGAGATCTGGATAACGTAATTCCTGTGGGTACTTGTAACTCAGTGATGGCTCTCTTGTCTACCATTGTTTCCTGGGGATTTCTGATGGAAATTCTGAGACAAGCAATTCCCTTATTTGTAGAAGTTAGTTTTGGAAATGACAAACGAAATTTCTATTCTAAAAGAATATGCACTATGTAATCCTAGATTGGTAAAACATGATGCTTATTTAACAGTTGCTCTGAAAAATATAGGAAGCATGGCCATCAAATATTAACTAGAATGAAAGGTTCAGTTGTGGGTTTCATAGCATCCTATCCTGTACAAAATGTAAAGCATGGTAGCATTTATAAAAATTGAAAGTCATTACCTGTGTGATTGGTTACCTGTTTATTTTCTACACCAGAGCCAAAGTAGTATAAATAAAACATTTGAGCAATAGAAAGAGAGGTGCTTATTTTCTTCTTTCATATAAATCTTATTAAAATAAAGACTGCATAATTAAGTGTCAGTTACTTTTAAGAACTTTTATTTGTCCAGCTGGAGATCTCCATGGAAGGAAATCATTGAAGAGCAGGACAGACTGGAGAATGTATATGAATGGTGGGTTTCTGCTCTTGGATCTAAGAGCTGATAATAGAGAAGATATCCTAAAAAGTGTCTAAGGTGTGCTAAGAATGAAAATAGTCTTTCCTTCAATAGCCAGTAATTGATGTGGCAGTTTTATCTTCACTCAAAATTGGGTTTTGTTTTTATTAGGAAAAAAAAAATGAGACTGATACTATAGGAATTAATAGGTACATTACAATTTAGGATTTTTTCCAGGCATTTCCTAGTGGAAATTTGACTCTTGGAGCATAAGCTTGGTTTGGAATATTTTCTACATATATATTCAATATATGTATTCAATATATATTCTACATATATATGTGTATATATATATATGTATACACACACACACACAATATATATGTAGAAAATATATGTCAATGTTTTCCAGTATGTGTCTAAGTATACTGGAAAGATCCCCACCCCTCAGCACCTCACCATCTGACATCATTCACAACTGATTTGGGATGGCTATTATTTTTTTTTTTTATGTCAACTTGAAGGGAAAGAATTTAAATGTACTTCATGCCAATCATGTTCCAAAGCCACACTTAGTATTAAAACCACAGGAAGAGTCATTTACATTTAGCAGGAGCTGTGGGTCCTAAGTAATGATTACTTGCTGATGTGTCTTTTGATTTTTAGGTTAAAAAGAACCTTGATGTTTTGGGATTTCTGGTTTTCAGATGAGTGGCTAATAGCTTGTTTTTAGAGAGACAGTGGGGTGGGAACATAGACTTGGCTTCTTTGTGTGCAAGAATTCTGCTTCTTGGTGGACCACAGTTTGACTTTGTTTTCAGGGTTGCCTTGGTGTAACAAAGCATCCCTTATGCCTTTGGAGTTGTCCTTGCCAGCCAATCACCTGCCAATTGGTTCCTGTCTGTGTGTTTTGAGTTGGAAAATGAGGTGTGAGAAATACTTTCTTTGATTCTAGGCCACTCTTCCCTTTTGGATACTATTACGTTTGAAAGTTTAAGATTTGACCTAGTTTACTTACTCATTTTTTTCACTTGAAAATATGCATTAAGTATTTTTTTGGCCATTCCCCATTGGGAGCACTGTGCTAGGCTCTATGGAGTTAGATACAGGCTTACCTCTCATTAAGCTTATTGCATGATAGGCAAGGGAAAAATAAGCTCAGAAGCTACCTAGCCCTTTAATAGCAGTTGTGATCACTGCTGTGGTCTGGGAGGGTGGCCAAGGGACTCTTAGTAGAAGATAGGCTGAGGGGATGTGGTCAAATGTGGGGACAGAGAGCGAGTGTGGGAAATCTTGTGCAAAGGCTTTGGTCTGAGAGAGAGGTTCTGTTACTGAAGAGATGATGAGAAATGGACTGAGCGGAGCTCAGTGTGGCAAGGAGAGTGCTCAGAGGAGGGCGTATCAGAGGTTGTCACTGGGTCTTGAGGCTCCTGGGAGTCAGAGAGAACTTTGGATTTTTTGTACCAAGAACTTTCTGGCTATCTAAGAAAAGTGTCTAAGGAGGGTATGGAGAGGATACACATTATTCTGTTTGCCTACAGCTTGATCACCTCTCCTTTAGCTACCTTGCCCATTCTGGAAATTGTTTCTCTATAATTCTAGCTCCATAGTTACCATGGAATCGGCATGTGGCTTTAGGTTATTCTTGTCCCAACCTCAGTTGATTGATCCAGGGGCTTGCTTACTTGATTCCTTCAGGTTATGGAATTAGAATTGAGAAAGAGGAGATAGTTTCTTGCCTGGTGGTGGAAGAAGCAGAGTTCTGTAAGCGAAGTGCTCCTGTAGATGTGTTCTGTCAAGTTGCCTGAGGAGCTGTGATAGAGAATAAAGCAAATTCACAGAGAACTTGAGATGAGATCAGGCCAGGCGCTCCAGGTCTGGTTCTAGATTCTGTGATAGCATTCCTGTAAACAACTTCCACTCCCTATCTCTGCGTTCTGCTAGCACAGTTAGTTTCTGTTACTAGTGTGAAATTGTTTTCTCTCTGTGTGCCAATGTTTGTAGACATACATGGTAACTCTGCTTCAGGGGCATGTTTTGATTTTAAAGGTCCTCATAGCTGGCTAGTTCATGGAGAGTCAATTGTCCTGTAGTTTAGATTGAAGACATGAAGGGTCAGGAAAAGTTAAGTTAATTTCACTTTTCCCAAGAATGGAAACATAATGGGAAGGAACTTTGCTGTATAAGCAGAAACACTTGAACAAGGTAATTTATGGGTTTGCATGTAAAAATAAGAAATGAATTTTTACCTGTAGCATTCTCTGTGATCTGTGTCTTTATAGCCACTCAGGTCTTATTTCATTTTGAAGGTGAGGCAAACAGCAAATAGTATTAGCATAAACCTAAAATTCGGCTTATTTATGGGTATGACCAGCTTCATTTTCCTAATGCTGTCTTTGCTGCTTTATCAGCTCTTAGAGAAAGCAGTTTTTGCAAATGGCAGGGCCACTCACGCTGGACTGGTCTCAGCTTGCTAATTTGAATGAACAGTCCCTGCCAACCACTGCTGAGCTTTGAGAAAGTCTAGTCTACAGATTGGCAAATTAAAGAAAATCCCACACTGTGGCATGATAATCAACTGGTCCAGTTACCTAGTGACTGAGCTAATCGGGAGGCAGTGTGATATAGTGGAAAAGAGTAGGCTCTGTGGATTCAGGCCTAGGTAGAAATCCTACCTCTGCTACTTATATGCAGTGTGGTTTTAATCAAGTCATCTGATCTTTCTGAATTACAACTTTCTTATTGGTAAAATAGGGTCAAAATACTATATCCTTCACGGGAATACTATCCTTCAGTAAAATAATATATACGAGGCACATGAATACCCAGTTGTTATGCTATTACTATGTAAAGCAGTTACTGTGGTGCCTAGAATTTGATAAACACTGTCTTTTTTACCCTCCAAAATGTATGTATCCATATCTTTATTATGTCATCAGCTAAACAGCTCACTGATTTACCTGTCTCTGTACAACAGGTTAAGAATCCCTGATGTAATTTAACCTCCTGATTTTGCAGGCAGGGGGATTGACACCCAGACAAATGGTAGTTTTTCATGGTCAGTCTGTGGCTGGCACAGCTCGGTGGGTTTGAGCCCAGCAGTTTCTCTAGCAGCTCAGTACACTACACTGCACTATGCACAGAGGACCTAGCATACTGATTTGTATGCAAAGGACATGTGACATTCGCAAAAGGTACCGTTAGAGGCCTTTGCCACTCCAACCTTGTGAATATGGAAATATTTATGTGGATTCTTGATTTTCCCAAATTGTATTTCTATGAGCAGTCACATATTTCTTGGGCAAGTCCTTTTATGTATACACAATTTTACTAAAATATTTTTCCTTGCTTGATGGCAAATTTTGACAAGGAGACTGTATTTACAATCATTTTAAGGGCATTGTTTCACCAAAGGATAAAGAGGAAATCTTAAGTTTTGTTGCAGAAAGATGCTGGGATCTAAATAACTATTCTAAATACTGGCTGTATCATCTAGAGTATCCAGATTTGTATTTCACACTAGAACATGAATCTTTGTATTTTTTTTTTGTGAATAATTGAAACAGTGATTAAGTCCTGTCTTGCTAAATATTTACTCTGTAATTGTCCCATTAGACTTGACATTGTTCAGACCCCTGTGTTCGATTGAGGTCCATGTTTTAAAAGAAATGCAGCCAAACTTAACTACACATAAGAACAAGCAATGAGGATGAGAAGGAGTACTGACAGTGATGTGAGGGATGGTGTGTTAGTTACTTTTATCATTGTTGTGACAAATACCTGAGAAAAGGAAGGAAGGATTTATTTTGCCTCAGGGTTTCAGGAGGTTGGATATGTGGCATGCTGGCTCCACTTCTTTGGGCCTGAGGTGAAGGTGAACACCATGGTGGGAGGAGCATTTAGAGGAGGAGGGAGGAAGCAAAGAGTGGGTCAGGAACTAGGGACAAGGTAAAACCTTCAACATCAAGCCTCTAATCACTTACTTCACCCACCTGGGCCCCAGTTAGTTTCCAGAATCTCTCAAAACAAGGCCGTCACTTGGGATCAAGTATTCAACACATGAGCCTATGTGAAAACATTTCATATTCAAACCATAACAGATTGTAAAGAAATTTGGTGGATTTGCTCTGGAACAGAGATGAAGAGGGGTAATGAGTGCTTTCATCAAATGTTTATGTTTTCATTATGGAGAATTCTGGGGGGATATTTTAGTCCGTTCATAAAAAAAATTAGATGAGACTTAAGCAGCAATTATAGTAATTAAGGTGACCAGTTATTGAGCCCATAGTGAGTACTATGCCCTGTGCTCAGTTCTTCCCAAGGATTATAGCTGATGAGAGTAGCATCCAAACAGATTTGGGAATTGGTGCAAGGACACTTCTTCCATAAGACTCCAGCTTTGTGAGGAGCTAATGTGCCCCACCCTGGGCAGGTGAGAAATAGGTTCCGCGAGGATGGTCCTGCCTTATGTTCCACTCTATCCAGAGTGCTCAGCACGGAGCCTGGCCCTAGGCAGGCTCTGTACAATGAACAGATGAATGGACCTGCATTTTGTGGGAGCTTTTTCTTTTCTGGCTGCACTCTGAGGCTCTTTCAGATTCACCTGTCACTTAGTAGGAGATAAGATACACATGCCCATCTCTTGGCTGCTGGATCTCAGCTTGTCACAGCCTGGCAAGGCTAGTCTGGAGGAGAGAGTGGCAAGTTGTGAGAACATGGAAGGTAGGATTTTTTACAGTTCAATTAATTGGAAATGTGCAGAGTGATCTGGTATTTCCTTGAAAATTGTAGCCATTTGTTGCCTTAAGTGCTGCTCCCTGCGTTATGAGGAGCCTGATGGGATGTAATGAGTTTTGTAGAGACAGAAAACTTTAAAAGGTCTCTTACTACCATTGCCTTTGGGTTGGAAGCTGACTTATCAGAATAACAAATGCCTTATATTAGTGGCTCACTTTGAACACTTGCATAAAATGTCTTCTTGAGATAGATAAAGAAAATTTAACCCTCATTTTTTGGAAGACGTTGAAGCTCAGAGAAATTATGTGACTTGTTCAAGGTCATATGAATTTCTGATCTCCCTCTGAGCTCCAGGGCTGGTTATCATCTTCCCATTTGGACAGGTAATGGGCCTCTTAAATCCAACATGACCTCAGCAGAGTTCCAGACTCCTGCTCCTTCTTCAGACCTCTCTGTCTCAATGGATGGCATTATAGAGAACCTTAAGTTTCCTTTTGCTGCTGTGACATATTATCACCAACTTAAAACAGCACAAATTTGTTACTTCACGGTTCTGGAGATGAGATGTCTACCTTGGGTCGGCAGCACTGACTTCCTTCTGGACTGTAGGGAAGCTGTCATTTCCTTGCTTTTTCAGGTTCTAGAGATTTCTACAATTATTGGCCCATGGCTTGTATCACTCTGAGCTCTGCTTTTCTCATCATGTCTCTTTTTCTGACTCTGGCTCTCCTGCCTCCAACTTACTCTTACGAGAGTCCTGTGACTACGTTAGATCCACCCAGATAATCGAGGATAATTTCATTTCCCCAGGTCAAGATCCTTATCCTCATCACACCTGTGAAGTCCCTTTTGGCAAGGAATGTATTATATTTATAGGCTTTGGAGATTAGAATGTGGACATCTTTGGGGGTCATTATTTGCTTACCATTATTTGTCATACCAGGTTTTGACAAACAAACTTAGGAGTCACCCTCTTGTCTTCCATTCATCAGTCCATCAGCAAGTCCTATTGGGATCTCCATAACCACCACCTTGCTGTCCACCCTTTCTTTCCTGGACTGTTTATGCCCAAACTTCCCATTTAGTTTCCCTGCTTCCACCCTTGCACCCAACAGTCCTCCATGCAGCAGAACATTTAAAAATGTGAGTCTCATCACACCACTCCCTTGCACACAGGCCTTACAAGAGGTTTATATCTTACTCAGGAAATATATGCATGGTCTTTTCCCACAGTTTCAGGTCCCACTGTCTGCCCCCCCTTGGCTTTGCAGTTCCCACCTCCTCCCTTCTCTCTGTTTCCCTTACTCTGCTGCAGCCACACCAGACTGCTTGCTTTTTAACCATTCTTGGAACATTCTTTCCTCAGATGTCTGCATGGCTTTGCTCAGGTTGAACTTCCTCAAGGCCACCTTCCATGTTATTGTGCCTGTCCTGATACTCTGCCACTTTGTCCCAGTTTGTTTTCTTATCCAAGCAATATGCACAATACATTGTTTATGTATCTGTTTCAAGCACATTACCTGCCTTCCTTCCTGAGAGGCTAGTTCCATGAGGGCACAGAATTTGCATTTTCTCAGAACTTGGAATAATGCCTTGTGCATAGTAAGAGCCCAATAAATGCATGTGAAACCTAGGATTTAAATCCAGGTCTTCTGGTTCTGGAGAGAGTGTGCTGCCCCTCCCCCATACTCTCTCATTTTACATGGTTAAGAAAGGTATCATTTTTGTAATATCTGCGAATTCTTTATTTTTCTGACTCCTTCCTAAATATCAATAAGAATGAGTCAAACATGCCCTGTGTCTTTTGGGAGGTGGATTGGTGGATAGTTGAAGGACTCACTCTCTCCCACACCAGTGAGGGCATTTCCACTCCCTCGTATAGCACTCAGCTGTTTACTGAGTGTTTTCCGAGGTTCATCGAGATTCATCGAGGTTTCCAAATGGTTCATTGGAAGCCTTCTCCACTGGCTATGCCCCACTTGTGATCACGTGCACACGTTGTGTTACCTGCTCATGAGGTGTGGCGACCTTGCACATAGCGTTTTCATACTCAGTGTAACTTCCTGACTAAACAGATTTTTGGGGTGGAGAATGCTACCTTAACCCAAAGCACCTCCCATGTTCTGGAGGCTCCTGAGGTAGCACTGTTTCAATCAGTTCAGTCAGAATCTGTTGAGCATTTGCTGTGTGCCAGGGACGGAGTGACTGCTGGAGTACAGTGCAGAAACACAGTGCAGACAGCTCCTTTTGTTGCTCTGCAGGAGCTTATGGTCTACATGGTGGTACTTAGAGTGTGCTCTGTAGACCAGCAGTGTCAACCTCATCTGGAGATGTCTTAGAAATGAGCAATCCCAGAAATCCTGAATCCAAATGTGAATTTAACTAGATGCCCAGGTGATTTACCTGCAATTTAATGTTTAGGAAGCATTGCTGTAGGGAAACTGGCGAGCAATAAACAGACAGTTACTATACACAATTGTGACTGTGGTAAGAAGGGCAGGAGTAGGAAGCCATAGCTGGTGGGGTGGGCATCAGATTCATGTTAGTCTATGAGTGTGTTTTTGTGTGTGGTTCATACGGGTTGGTATAGTGACTGATCAGGAAACACTAGCAGAATGAGGTCATATCTGAGGCAAACTTTGAAGGAAGGAGTAAATATTTTAATACTACTACTACTAATCACAGCTTTCACTTATTGAATACTGAATAATGGTGAAATAAGTAACAGTAATCACTTGTATAGTTCTCAGATCTTCTCATTTTAATTTCCAATGAACTCATTTTAGGACATTAATGCATTTTAATTCTCACATGTCTCTGTGTACTTCATTTTTATACCCTTTTTTTTTTTTTAAGAAAGAGAAATTCACTCACAGAAGTCGAGTAATTTTTTTCCCAAGGTCACACAGCTAGCAAATGTTAGCAATGGAATTTGGGTTTATTGTTAAAGCTTGGTCTATTAAATATTGGCTATTATTCTGCCTTTCCTTTAGGGGTGTGTGTGTGTGTGTGCAAGTATGAATGCACAGATGTGTGCACTTGTATGCATGAGAGAGAGAGAGAGAGAGAGAGAGAGAGCATCCATAAGCTGTCTCCTATTACTAAAGTACGAAATAGAAATTGAGGAGGGTAGGCACATGTGGGAGGTGAGACTGGAGACTGGAGGCTGAGGTGGGCAGGAATCTACATCCATTTTATAGACTTAGGGGGCAATGTTTTATTTCTTTGCACTCTTGTTTGCTCGGAGGTGAACTTTCAAACAAACAACTTTTGGGGTTATCCAAAGAGAAAAAGAATTTTCTTGGTTTCAGCTACAACTGTGAGGGTTGTAAAATCTGGTGGAGGGAGGAAGCTGACTTTAGTTGGGTTCCTGACTGATTGCTGGAGTGCCGGGTGGTCCTCAGCTGGATAATTCCACTCATCACATCCTTCCTCCTTGGGGAGCCCACCTTGTTGATGAGTCGGAGGTAAAGAGCCAGAAAGCCAGTATCCCTATGATGAAGAAATTGCACACATTCTTTCAAGGTGATGTAAAGGGATGGCTAACGGGTCTTGAGCAGTTCCAGAGGGAAATCTTAGATGGCATTGACTTGGCCAGGCAGGGGCCTGTGTCTTCCTGGATAAGCTGCAATCCTCCTCTACCTGCCCTTGCATAATGTAGCGTGTCCCTTGATGGGGGCAAGCAGTACTCTGCCTATGGTATATTAAAAAGGTGTATTGACTTATTCCTAGGGAACTAGCTCTGATTTCCATTTCACAGCTGCTGTCATTTGTTGTATTGTTCAGCAGCGAACGCAGGGTCAGTCTTTCCCTATTTTTTCTTTTGTTATAGTGTCATAAAAAAAACCAGCTCCTCAATTGTCCAGTGTTCCTTCACTGGATTTGATATTCTTTCCTCTTATTAGGCCTTTCAGAGCTCCTGTTGATCACATACATCTTCAGGATTTTTTATTTGTTTAAGTAAAATTTGGGGAAAGGTAGGGTTCACATGCAAACTATAAATCTGCATTGTCCAAAATAATTGCCATTTGTTTACATGGTAGGTACATGAAGCTACTAAGTACTTGAAATATAGATGTATGAATACATTTTACTGTAAGAGTAAGGTACACACCATATGACAAAGATAATATAAAATGAATTATCTCATTAATAAAAAGTGTTGATTACTTATTGAATATTTTGGTTATATAAGTTAAGTAAAAAATGATGTCAAAATTCATTTTGCTTGTTTCTTGTTTACATTTTGTTGAAGTAACTACTAGAAAAATTTAAATTACAGATACGGCCTGCAATTGTGCCTGTGTTATATTTGTCTGGGACAGCCCTGTCCGAACTCATTTGATCAGGAGTAGCCAGCAGGTTTCTTTCAGCTGGAATCCATATTTACAGCCAAAGGTCAAGTAAATTTAATTCCTCCCCCTAGGATTTTCCAACCCTTCCCCTCCTTACTGGTTCCCTGGACCTACTAATTAAATGCTGTTCAGGTTTAAGCAGAATCTACTGCTTACCCATTGGCTTCTGTGTGGCTCTTTGTCTTATCTTTTGGCCTTTCTTGGGGACTTCCCAGCAGCTCCTCTTGGTCTGCCAGCCTTAAACTTCACAGTGCTGGTTTTCCCCTCTTGCCCACTCTTCTCTTCCCCTCCCTGGGTGTGGGACTCAGATTCTCATTAAACCCCTTTCAACTGGCAGTGTGAGGCTCTGCAGTCCATCTGGAAAGAGCCATAAAGCATCCTTTGTCGCCTTATTTTAGCACCTAGAATATGCTCAGAGGATGAGAAGCGGGTCTCTGTACAGCAAGGCATGTGTTTCTCATCTATAGACAGCAGACTTCTTTGTAGCTGGGTTCAAAAATCTTTCTTATTGACAGCTTCTGGAATCTTCTCAGCTTTTGTGGATCTGGGGGTGATACCTTTTTTGTCCTCTGCCTTTTCTTTAACACCAAGGTCTACTTCATCCTGATGAGTTCTTAAATATTAATAAGGAAATGCCACTTGTGCCCAGACCACGTATTTGCTGGCACTTACCACACCAGTCTCTTGCTTTTATTTCCTGCATCTGTATTAGAATCCTATTTAGATGGATGGAGCCAGTTGAGCAGGCCCTGCGGAAAGCCATATTCAGTTAGTGTAAATCTTCCTGCTGCTGTTGGACACAGCAGGCTCCCCTGGGATTCTGTCTGGAAATCTTATTGGATTTGCAAGACTTAAGTTAATATAGAAACCCCCCCAAATAGTATAGGGCCTCATTTCTTTGCTTCATAAGATGTTTTTAGAGGTCTGACTCAAGAGTCTTGCTGATAAGGAAGTTACTTCTGATATTTTAAGAGAAACAAAGCACAAAAAGTCTTCTATGTTCTTAATACTTTTTCTCTCCACGTACTTCCTTTTTTGCTATCTTTTCCTGCCTCTCTTCTTTGTTCTTTTTCCTTGTTCTCTCACTTGGTCATTAACCTTAGGCCTCTGTTTCAAATGGAATTAATTACTCACCACAAAACTTGTTAAGTGAGGGAAAAGTCCCTTCCTCCCTCCCTCCCTTTTTATTTTCTTCCCTCCCTCCTGCCCCTTCTCTCCATTCCCTTCCCCCTTTCCCTTCTCCTCACTCCCTTTTCCTTTCCTTTTCTTCCTTCCTTTCCTCTTTTCCTTTCTCCTTTCCTCCCTCCCTCCCTTCCTTTTTCCCCTTCATTGTTAATTCCCTTATCAAATACAAATAACAGTATATTTCATGATGAAATACATTTTTTTCTTAATCAAGTGAGCATCCTGTTTACTCACATAAAGGATACTGTCCTCTGATTTTGCTCTGAGAAGCAAAGTCTTTCTAACAGAAAAAAAGGGTATAGACCTTGGATCAGAGCTGGTTTGAACTCAGCTCTCCCTTTCTCCTGAACAAATAAACTTATTTCCATTAACTTGTCTATAATATGGCAAGCGTAATCTCTATCTTGCACAGTGTATTAAGGATTAAAGAAGACTGTACAAAGAAAGTGCCAAGTAACTAGTGGCATTCAAATTGTAGTTCCAAACAACTCCCCTAGGATCTTTGATAAATGCCTTGGCCTTCTTCTTTTTTTTTTTTAAATCCATATTCAGTTTTATTCTGAATTTTCTATCAAGAGTGCACACCAAAAGTGTAGAAAAAATTAAAGGAGCTCGTCTTGGCTTTCTTGAGCCCACCAAAGATATGACCTTCAAACTTTAGTAAACTTGATTCTGTGCTTCCAAAACCCTCTTATAAGACACAGGAAAAAAATGATTCCAATAAAGTACAAAGGTCCCCAGTGCAGCAGTGGTGCTTTTAAAAGAGAAGTTTCGAGGAGGGAAATAGATCTCTAAAACCATCTTCAATATTTTTTGTGGTCATTATGATATGCTATGTGAAATGCATGCCCTCCAAGATGTGGGTGGTTGTGTACATGAGGAAGCTGCCATGTTGGAACCTAAATGCCATGAAGAGGCCGGAACAGCTCACTGTGGGGAAGACTGACTGCACCTGAGGCTTTTAATCAACACGAATAAGTACCATGGGGCCCTGAGCCATTAGTAATATTTTAATTGGCAGCAGAGAATGCTGTATCTACTTTGGCTTGAAAAGATAAACTTCCTATTTTCTTATGGCAGATGTTGGGGAGGGGTGCCTGGTAACTCAAGGAAGTATGGCAAGAACTATGTTATGCAAAGTGTAGACTTTCTGAGATGGAAATAAAATCAAGGCTTTGTTTTTATTTGCAATAAATTTTATGTGTTAAATGGATTTGTCTATTCTTAATGTCTTACTGTGTGATAAAATAATAAACATTTATTATGTGCTTTTGGCATTCACTGTGTTTAATATTTTATACAGATTATCTCATTTCTTCCTACCATTACTTATACTATTTTCAGTAGTACCCATTATTTGGAATCAAGTATGCAAGGGTGCCTGGCAATGTATCAAGGAGGCAGTCTTGTCTTCTGTTAGTGCCAGAAACCATGAAATGTGTGCCTGAAGACTTTGTCAACACAAGGTAGGTGACAACATACACACCCCTCCAATGTACTCATTGCACGGAGAGCCTTTAAGGCTCTACATGATCTGACTTCATCTTCTTTCATTCTTTGCATGTGCTTCTTGGTCTTTACCCTGCCTTATATTTCTATGTAGCAGTATTTTCTACCTGATACAGGAAGATCCAATACCAATCCCAGCTGAGGATTCCCACCCCACGGAGGATAGCAAAGTATATCAGTGCTAACCATCAGGAGTGGAAGCCCACTGCATCACCTGGGGCTTGGAGTCCCCAAGGGAAACTCAGCACACAGGTGCTGCTTGGAATAGAGTTTTTTTCACAGAAAGAAAAAACAAAAAAAACACAGCAATACCAGTATCTGCATTGTGCACCAGTCTCATGGTTAGCAGGTTCCTCTAGTTAGCTGCCATAGAATGATGGACTGCAGGTGAGCACTTCTTTCACTCCAAGACATATAAGGGGAGCAAACCAGGTACCGTGATGCACACACATAGGGAGTGTAAGGAAAGAGCAAAGAAAGATTTCTTTTAACAAGAAAAAGAATCTGGGGCTCAATGGCAGCTCCAGATGAGGAACTGTTTTGGGAATGGCACTGATGGGATCACAGGCCAAGTAATGTCTGCTTCCCCAACAGCATATCCCCTGACCCTCACTGGGATGCAAGGTAAAAAAAAAAGCATGTCCCAAGAGGACCAGTGGCCACCACAAATATGAGGTTTCCTTAGGTACCTCTGACATGGTCATGAGTGATTCACATGGTTCACAGAACCTCCCTGTCCAACTGAGGCAGCACTTGATAGGATCCAGTCCAAGGAGCATGGTCGGTCCTCCCTGAAATATGATTCTCAGCCACGAGCCTCAGGTGCAGAGGTTAGCCAACTAAAAGGCCAAATAATGGGACCAATGAGGACCATGGATTTAGATAAGAACCATCTTACTTGAGTGTGATTACCTTCCTGGATAGTGGATGTACACACAGCAAGACTGATCTGTTCTGTCAGCAGATACCCAAAGACAATTTGGTCATCCATCCCTGCTTCTGCTAGCAAGTTCAGCACATTCTGTTGATCCTGAATGGCCAAGGCTATAGTGTTAGCAGTTTATGCCATGATCATAGAGATTTCCTATAATCTTTTCTAGTATCTGTATCCCTATACCCTTAAGTAGTTGAGTGCACCCATCAGTTTGGTCCCCAGGAAGGGCATCAGATGCCACCTTTCAGAAGACCAGCAGAGTGGGGCTGCTCTGCCCTTCCGTCCCAAATAGACAGTGATGCAAGGCAATAAGATACTTCCCCAGGGGGATACATTCCATTTCCCATTGAGGACCACAAAGAAAGCAGGACAGATGACCCTGACAGAGCATGACTGTTATGCTGCTGGTTTGTTCAGGCATATGTTGGCTCTGCCTGTTGCCAGACTGTGGTCTAAAGAGAAAAATTATACCTACATTCCTGCCTAAAGTTCCAGTATGAGTCTGTAACACCTAAGCCTTGTAGGAATCCTTTCCAATCATATAATAGGTGACATTACAGCAGGTGATGCTGAAATAATCTTGCACCTGAACTTATATAAGTAGTGTTGCTTGGTGGGTAGATCTACTGATGGTCTGAGGAAGTTCTGTGTTAAGTATTGGCCATGTTGCCACAATTGGAGTCTGGGATGAAAATTACTTCAGCGTTGGCTAGCAGGTCCAACATTGTTTCAGGTCACTCCCTTCACTACAGCTCTGTTGATTTTAATAAGAGCATCACCCGGATTCTGAGGGAAGAGGAAAAGGGAGAGAGATCACTGTCCACCCCCACCCCCCCACATGCCTGCACTGTTCCTCTTGAGGCCAGAGAAACTCCTGTCCTATCACTTGAGATTGGAGTTTCTGGGGTGATTACCCAGGCCATCTGTCCTAACACCGGGACCACTACCTTCATAGGAATGGATTGCTCTTGTGATCTAATCAAGTCTTCCTGCCCTATTCATCCAATCCAGGTACTGAGGTTATGTCCTGTATAAGTTTTGCATATCCTGTAATTCACATACTTCTAGGGGAATTTGGAAGTTCCTGAGGCTACCAAGAGGGTTTTGATTTTGTGGTGTTCCGTGACCCTTTCCTGTGGGGTCCTAAAGGAGGTAAGCACCTTGGGGAAAGTGTGTTCCCAGTTAGAGAGGGTATACGGAGATCTGTTTCAGGGAACACAAACCACTTTGGGCAGCGTGTACCAGGAGGTTGGGGGACAGGGAATGACTGTGAACACTGAGATTGGTATTCTTTAGGTGTAGCTTAATCAGGCAACTGTCTCATCCTCTACCCCTTCCAAGCTCACTATTCCCTAACATGCATTCCAGCACTGTGTTTACCTTTGACTCAAGTGCTACTTGAGTGCCCATATAACTTTAGTGAGGTGACAATACCATACTGCTAATAATCTTTTTGATGTCCCTTTTGAAATTGTTGTTTAGTATTCTATCCTATTATCCCATGGCTCTGTTAGCTTGTGGATGGTATGAAGTGTAGAAGACTCAGCATATACCATGGAATCATGAGTATTATTTTGTGACTTGTGCTATAAAAGACGTACTCTGATCTGGTTAGACTTTGGTAGGGTACCCACACTCATGGCTGATTTTTCTTCAGGGCACCTGTGGTATCTGTTTGCTGCATGGCATGACCAGTCTGTATCCAGGGTAGGTGTCAACTGCTGTTACACATCAGAGGAGTCTGTGGCTGGGTGATCAATCTGCCAGACCCAGGCTTGCTGATGCTCTTTGCCCATACATCCTGATTCTTGTTCTTGTTCTACTGCTTGGACTTGGTGAGAATTGCAAGATTGCACCACATTTTTGGCTTCTACCTCTTCAAAGATTACTCACTTGAATTTTTCCCATTTCTGTATTTGAGGTGGGCTTCCATGACTGGTTTGGCAATGTACCTACAATGGATGACCACTGCAGTTTGTTTTGCAAACTGTGAACAGCCACGAGGACCCAGACTACCCATTCCTTGCCCTAATCCTTATCCCCACAGGGGATTCTAAATAATCCAGTCATTCAGTTGCCAGTATCCCGACCAAATGACTAGATTATTTGCTACTACCCAGGAATCAGTAAAGGTGGAGCAAGGCTTGTGGGGTGAGGTGGCTTGCACAGCCATTACCACCACATGAAATTAAGCCCCATAGGTCAAGCATCTTCCTCCAGTTCAGTTAAGAAGAAGCTATCCTTGCAGCTGTGCTGGCCCAGTGGACTCCATCAACGTTCAATTTAGTTGAACAACTGATAAAGCAAGTATGCCTTCAGATGGAGCCCCTTTAAATCTATGACACCAGGTGGCCAGGTGAGGAGGCAAGGCTCTGTTCTCTCCAGCAGAGCAGTCACCTGCTCATAGAGTTGACAGATTCCTTGGCTTCCTGGCCTAGTTCAATCTTGGATGTACCATTTTGCTTATAGTGATGGAACTCTGCTGGGCTCATCAATCTTGTTAGCAAAATTGGTGAGAACCCAGGTAAAGTCGGGCACCTCAGATCTATCTCTGAGATATATAATATGCTTTGGTGACAAGATGTTTTGTCTCTACCAAAGCCCAAGAGCAAATAAGAAGCTGCCATGTAAAGCATCTCAGGTAGCAGCTTCAGGAATCGCATGTGTCCAGAATCTAAGAGGTGGGGCATCTCAGTGGTGGTTTTTGGATATCACAATCTTCAGTCAGCATGCTGGGGTTTGTAGACACCTGCAGTTCTATCAGGCTAGCAGATTTTAAAGGTTTCACCCACAGGCAGTGCCTGGGCTATGGCTTGTTGAGTGGCTTCCAGTGCTCATTGTTGAGAAGGGCACTCCCTTGATTAAAAGGGCAAAAGGACACCCAGATGGAGTGTGTAGTGTCTCCAGTGTCCAAATATCCACCAGCTACTGTCCTTCTGTTCTATTGGTGGGAAAATCCAGAGACAATAACTTCTGGTTGATCATCTTCATACTTTGTTGATTTCCTGACCAAGTGGCCCTAAAAAATAGCCGGGTGGGTTCTTGAATTTTATCTGGATTTATAGCTCAACCTCTATAGTTCCTTACATCGATGGTCTAATGAAAAGCCAAGGCCACTTGTTCCTCATCATGACCTATAGTCAAGGTCATTTATATGACATATGACCAAAAGCAGTGGCAAGACTTGGGCTTGCTGTGAATTGGGTTTCTACCCATTGATGACAAATGTAGGATGGTTAAGGGATCCCTGGTGGAGGACAGTGGGAGTGTCTTGCAAGTCATTCTGCAGACATGCAAATTGATCTTGGTCTTCCTACTGCAGGGAAATTGAGAAAAAGGCAGTGGCCAGCCACATTCATGACAGCAGTGTGCTGTTGCTGTCTGGAAAGCAGTGGCAATGTCTAGTACTTAGCAGCCAAGCTGATACCTGTGGTCAGCCTCCATACCCTGGAGGCCTTTACAATCAGACTGTTAAATTGGGACAAGGTTGAGGGAAGCTCTCCTGCAGGAATAGATTTTGGATCAAAAGAGCATAGGGGATTGGGCAGTTCTGAGGGGTAGGGAGAGCACACATGGCTCAAATGTTTCCCTGGGGAAGTACAGATCCCTGCATGTTCAGTCCATGGGCCACCAAAACATTAATACCTATAACGCATGCAGTATGGGAATCGAAATAATCAGCCCCTGCCATGGTTCCACTCATAGATGCATGAGTATTTGTCTTCCGTAAAAGATCCATGTAAACGGTCTCAGGGAGACCTTTTGAAGTTCAGATCAACTCTCCCAAGCCATTCCAAACCTCTATCCCATTCCTTCCCTTGCAGGTTTGGATTCATGTCACCTAAACCCCCATATCTAATAGCTCCATGAAGGTTTGCACCCCCATGTTTGCCCTCCAACCCTACAGGGGTGTATGGCTGCAGGTCCTTGGTGAACATGGACTCTTAGACATTCTCTTTGAACACTAATCATTTTTTTAAAGGGGGTTGGGATGCAAGTGACACAGTTCTTCCTCTCCATCTGAGTCTGGCTCATGGTTGGAACAAATACTGCTCTCACTTATCCAAATGGGGTGTTGAGACAAGCAATAGCTTGCCTTTTCTCCTGCATGTGTGTGTGTGGGAGGCAGTATCAGAACACACAGAGCAGCAATCCCAGATTCTAAGTCCTTTCATCTGGAGGACCCTCCTCCTCCTGTCCCTTACTAGTCCACCTGAGGACCTTCATCTCTAATTTAGACTCCTTACTCCACTACGATCTGCTTTAAATCATGGCTGAATGCTTTCAGTGTCTTCTGGCACTACTTCCCTGGTTTTCACCTCTTAGGTCTCTTATCCCAGTTATGGAGGCTACTATCTTGCTGTCCCCCCTTCCTCTTAAACAATGGTACATTCTGGTGCTGTTTCTCCAGCGTCTTACCTCTGTTATGCCATGGGTTGGTAGAAGAGATTGGGGATGAATTCTGTGTCAGGGACCCTGCCTCATAAAGACTTCTTGATCTGTGTTTTGCAGGACAGTTTCATGCACAGTCATAGAGCCAGATCTGTGATCTTCATTTTAATGGCCAGATTTCTACCTCAACCATTTTTCTGGGGGTCTGGCCCTTTGTGATAGGATACACTACTGTCATGCTCCCAGTCCCCAAAGTAATAGTGGCATCAATTTGTCTTGGTCAGATCATATTGGTTCTGCCTGATGTGGGTGAAAATGCACTGTAGGACAGGATAAGTTGTCAGCTTTCCCAAACTAACCTTTCAACTGGAGATACTTCAGTCAGCAAGGCCTTCTCATCAAACAGGCACACCAACCAGGCAGCAAGGGCTCTCCAGTTTTCCGCCCACATCTGTCTTTTTAATTCCCTTATCTCCCAGAGAAGAAGCACATTTCCATTGTTTCCTCTTCAGTGACACCAACAGTATTCAGCTTTGTGAAAATGGGTCTCCTCAGTGAGTAGCAGCTGAGCCTCACTGCTTGTGGCTTCATTCTGGGGCCTCAGTCAGCATACACTGAGGTCCCAACTGCTTGGGCAATCAGTGTGTAAACAGTGAGGTGGCTAGCAGCCAGGGGATGGTTTCCCTGACCTTTTTGGGTCCCACCTTCTGTATCTCCACTATGACTCCTCCTCCTAATTTACCCCAATTTACAGAGTGACTTATTAAATCTAATTTGTCCTTAGAGGTGTCCAAAATTTCCCTCATCTTATCACCCCCAGGAACCGGCAAAAGATCTACAGACTTGCTTTCCTCCAGGCCATAGTCAGTTTCTTTGGTGAACCACTAACAGAGAGAAACTGGGGCCAGGACAATTCACCTACCAATTCCTAACACACGGAAGACAACCAAGAGCATGCAATCTCAGCTGCCAGAAGCTAGAGCCCCCCCACCTCTGCCCACTACTTCTTCTGTGAGTTGGAAGTCTCTGGTAGGAACAACAGTTTACTCACGGAATGAAGACAGGTTCTTTCTGATAGCTAGTGCAGATGATGGATTGCACATAGCCCCTCAGGCCTCAGACAAAGCCCTACAATCCTGCTGCTGGTCAGATGCATGGGCAGATACATAAGTGAAGTTGTTCAGGTGCCATTGTCACAATTCTAAAGTATTACAAGGAAGCTTTTCACTGTCTACCCAGAACAGGGAAACATTTCTTTTAATAAGGAAAAGACTCTGGGGCTGAGGGATGGCTGGACACCTGATGTCTAGAGAAGGGAATGTTCTTGGCCCAGGTCCCTGATTGGGCAGTTGTGGAGAGTGGCAGACAGGTTGCAGCATGGCTGCTTCTCCAACTTTATGTATTTGTATATTTACTAACTTTCTTCTTCCAAACGTCAGGAGTGCAGGGACTTTGCTCACAGCTGTATCTCCACTCCTCACAGCTGGCTCATAGCTGACACTTAATAGAAATTGTTTGGTTGAAGCAAGAGTAAGTGGATGTCATTTAACTTTTCTGGACTTGAAACTCAATCTGTGAGATGCTGGTGTCCAACCTATGGCACCTTAGGTTTCCTTCATCGCTAATGTTCTGTGTCTCATGCTGTGTATGGATGTCCTACATCAGCCAATGGTTGAGCCATGAGTTCCACAGGAGCAGGAAGCGGGACTCCACTTTTTTTCTGCCAGGTTTCTAGAAGCCTCTTTCCTTCCCTCATCTCTTCCTTCCTGAAAGCCCCTTAAATGTGAACCTATCCAGGACTGACCACTGCTCATTTCCTGACTGTGTTTCCCTGACCACAGGTGCAGTGACTACTGAATGGTTCTGGCCCCAGATATTTGTGATAAAAGCCATCCATCTTCAAACTGTCTCTTTCAGGAACTCTCAGGTTTAATAACTACCTTTTACTAAAATTATTAAGTTTTGTCATTATGAATATAATGCTTTCTTCAAAGAAAATTTGGAAAAGAAGAAAAAAGAAAAAAACTTGTACCCCTATACACACAAAGGCCACATGGCTAATATTTTAGTGTGTTTCCTCTTATTTTGTATATCTGCTCTCTTTATTACAAAAAGCTGTGTTTTGATTTTGAAACTTAATATATATTTTCCATGTTGTCACATGATTTGTTTTAAAAATGAGCCAAATATTAAATGACGTGACAAAAAATGAACTGGGTATTTTTATATAAGTCACTTCATTTACTACAACACTCAAATGGGGTGGATGTATTATCATCTCTACTTTGCAGTTGAGGAAAGTAAGCCTCAGAATGTTTTTATTACTTGCTCAGCTGTATAGCTAATAAGGACCAGAAAGCTCATCTGACTTAGGGCTGACTTCACAAACTGTTCTTTTGACTGCATTTTAATAGCTATCAAATATCCCATCTAAGTACAGCATATTGTGAACTGAACATCAGGTGAGGGACTCATGGTGAAGCTACCTGCCACACAAGACAGAATCCTCCTTTCAGGGTCCTTCTACTTCAAGTCAGGCACACAACCATGCAGACAGAATGGTGACTGCTTTCCTTCTGGGCATAGGTTTCCACCTGTAGGCCTCTGCTCTAATCTGTGGCACAAGTAATTGATTCTAGGTGTCACATGTGTCCCTATGTGTGCTGTGCTGAAGGAGCCTCACAATAGTGCCCTGGAAAGGCTTGTCTGTGTCTGAGTTGTGCCCTTGAATCTGTGATTCCATTGCAAGCCCCAGGCTTCTCTGCTCTGGCTCCATTAAAGACCTCTGCTCCAGATGGGGGCCCTTTTAAGGTCAGGCCCTTTGTGCTTGCTCATGTGCAATCTTCTGGAATCAGCTGCACAGTGCTGCACAGTGCAGCACCGCCCATGACTACCAGGCTGACAGACTGCAGAATTTTTAACACAGGTGCTTCATTTCAGAAGTTTATCCTGTTCATTGTAAATAGCTAATAAAAAGAGACAGCTACAGGCCATTTATAAATGTGCTTTCAGAAACCAAATTCAGAGGGTTGAGTAAATGGCAGAACATGGTCAATAGCTGTTTTAAATGCATTTATTTCTGTCGTGAGACAAACTTTCTCCAAAATAGCTTTGTTGTCAATAGATGCTTTATTCTTTGATGCGCATCTTATAAATAAATGCATTTATAGGACTTGCTAATGTGAGAGCTTTTTGAAATTAGTGCTAAATTTTCAGTCTTTAATATATCATCTAGTCATTCATCTTTGACAAACTCAATTTTAATCTCATTAAGTGTGTCTTCTGTGATTCGGTGTAGAGATCCCTAAGTAAATTCTACCTGACTTGGTTTTCACAAGAGGGAAAAAAAAGCCCCAAGGGCGTGTGTGTGTGTGTGTGTGTGTGTGTGTGTGTACATGTGTTTTAAATACCGTTTTTTCCCCATTGTATTAACTTTATTTTCCTCCCACAATTTATTAATGCATATTATTTATATAATGCGAGAGTTTCATTGTGATAAATCCATACATGCATATAATATGCTTTGATCATATTCACCCCCTCTGTTACTTTCTTATATCCCTGCCTTCACCCTTTTAAATCTTTCTTGCAACTTTTAATGTGTTTCATTATGACCTTTTTTTTATATGCATGCAATGTACTTTGATTATATTCTTCCCCACCTTTGTCTTCCCTTTTCCCCTCAAAATTCCCTTTAGATGTGCAAATAGCTTTCATAGTTGGTTAGGTAGCAGAGCTGGCAAGGCTTCTGACCCCCAAATTATATGGCATCTCTAGTGCGTATCATTTCTAGGAAACTTCCTTTTGCTTAGAAAAGGTTTCAATATTTGGAAAGTTATTTCTTTCTTTTTTAGTCCCTTGGTTAGAATGATTTGCAACTGTAGTCTTTGTCCCTAACACTTTGGAGAGATTTTCCCCCAAAGTCTGCCAAATCTGTAGACTTCAGTAACAGCAGTTTGCATACAAATCCTAGTAATGATCCCAACATCATTTACCCAGTGTCAGAGTCAGTGTAGGTGCTTGAAAAACATCATATTTAGTCTTTTTGACAGCTTATGAAATTAATATTTTTAAGCATTGTTTTGTACTGGAGTTTGAACTGAGGGCCTCACACTTGCTAGGCAGGTGCTCTACAACTTGAGCCACTCTGCCAGTTTTTTTTTTTTAACTGGGTATTTTCAAGATAGGGTCTTATGAACAATTTGCCTGGACTGGTTTCAAGCCACGATCCTCCTGATCTCTGCCTCGTGAGTAGGATCTGTAATCCTAGGATTACAGATATGAATCACTGGCACCCGGCCTACTTTTAAGTTTTTGATAAAATAAAAATTCCAGTTGGTTTGGTAACTTGGTTAAGATCATAGAGCCAGGAAATAATAGGGCAGGGTTTGGAAACAGTGTCTGCCTACCTGGGAGCCCTTGCTGTTTTCTGCCTACTGTACTGCCTCCTGCTCTGCCTCACTGCCTATGTATGCAGAGCGGAGGGAACCCACGAGGCTAAATGGCCAGAACCTACGTGGCGCTGCCTTTTCTAATTTCTTATAGCTGCCTTGGATACCTGATTGCAGAGATTCTTGCCCTGATTTTAGTCACCATCAGCTATTTGCTACTGTATGGTCCTGATGTTTTGGGAGTTCTGGACTCTGGCCAGCCGCATGGAGATGAAACTTGTTCTAAAGAAACACATTCCACAGTCTAGGTGTGTTGGTAGAAACACATTTCTGGGAGGCAGCTGATCCAAGTGATGATAATCATGAGGCATGAAATAGGTAGAGTGGAATCTGAATAAATGCGGAGCAAGTTCTGGATACTTTGCTGGAAATAAAAACTCCTAGTAGAGCAGAATCCCTCTTTACTCAAAGGAGATTTTGATTTCGTGGTCTTTAGTCTTGAGGTGTAGTCTTCAGTACTTTTGCTCAGTACTTGAACAAAAGGCTTATCATTAAGTTGTGGCTATTCTTGCAAAGGGCACTAGTGTGTGTGAGCTTCCAAGGATTCAAGGTGAGGATTCTCTAGGCTGCAAGGCTTTCCAAGGGATTTAGTCTCTTATTCAAAGCCAAGATGCTTCTCTTTGTCAGCAGGAAATGTCCATTTGAATATGAAATACTGCTTTCAGCCATTACTCTGAGTCCACTGGCAATCTAAGGAAGCTTTCTTCAAATCCTGGACACAAACACTCCCTATTAAACCTCTGGCATGGCCCAAGTGACATGGGGGTCTTATTCTAAGTGCTGTTGTATCATCTCAGAGCAAACCTTCGCTCTTTTGTAAAACTTCTCTCTGTATTCAAACACGTATTAAATCACATCTCCATTCCATTAAGCATAAGCTGTGTACTGCTACAGGTCCTGACCTTATGGATATAAAATACATGGTCTTTGTTTTCAAAGATCTTACAGTTTAGTGAAGAAGACCCCATCCTGAAGTCTTGAAACTTCAAAAAAATGCTGCTTGAAAAGATGTCACCTTCTCTCAAACATGAGGAGAAGCAGTATCATTTTCAGAAGGGCTTATTGAAGGAAGATTGCTGAACTTTTCAAATGAGAGGGTCATCGAACCCCTAGTGCTTTAGTGAGGTGATAAGAGTGATGTGTTCCCCTGTAGGCTTTTTCCTGAGGACACAGGGTAGAGTGTTTTCTGAGGATAATATTGATACTGCCAGCCTGGCATCATGAAGTTGAGAGGAGTGAGGAAGTTCAAACAAATGCATGATTCAAGACCAATATTTAAAAGAGGCAGCACCAGCCTTGGGACCAGGGCTTAAAACTTAGGTCACAGCTGTTCTAACACTTTTGGTGAGCACCTCCTCAAATTGGCCATACATTCAAATCCAAATAGCTTTCCTGCTAGAATGTCACTGCCCACTTCCACAGGTTTTATGTAGTTTCTTTCTAAAATAGAAGTGAAACCTCTTGAGTATTCATCTACTTCTTGTGTCATAGCTCCTTCATACATGTTTTATTAGGTCTCTATTTATTTTTGAGAATGTTGGTACAGTGGCTTTTCCATCCACCAGGGACAATGAAAACAACTGGCAAGTAAACAGACCCCCCGAGTAAACTCTCCAGAGGATGACACATGGCTTTGTAAAGCAACTGAAAGTGGCTTGTAAAGATTTTCTACTTTTCCTTTTTTCCCTATAAAGACAAAGCTTTGAAAAACATATACACCCATAAATACATACATACACATGCAATCACATAAACATAAGCATACATATGCACCATTATACATACAAACCTACACAGACCCTCTCATGCACATTTACAACTCATAGACACACACACACACACACATATATATGTATACCACTCATATGCTTTTACATATACATGTATGTATACACAGACAAATATATCCACATATATAAACGTACACATGCATCCTCTCAGATACACATGTGCTGTTTCCTTGGAAGAGCTGTCTATTTAATGACAGTGCTTTCTTTTCTCTGTAGATTTTCCACTTGACCTTCATGCCTGTAGGAAGCCAGGCTGAAATCCTTCAAATAGCTCCCAGTTCTTGTCCTGGTGACACAGATTCTCAGAGACAGGGAGAGATGTTAAAGGAAACAGGTCTCTAAGAAATAAAAACCTTTCCCAAATAAGTACTCTTCCAGTTCCAGGTTCCTGGGCTTGGAGTGGACCAGGGGAACAAGCCCTCACTAAGAATCTAGCACCTGAATTCTAGTTTTGGTTTTGCTGTTGACCAGGTGGACAAGTCACTTGCCTTCTCTGAGCCTCAGATTTTCACCTGTAAAATGATGCTTTCTCATGTTTTAACTCTGAAATAGTGTGCATGTTTCTTTCCCAGTGACAGGAAGAATAAGGCAGAACAGGATGGGCATCACACATGAGTAAGAGCTGAATCCCCAACTGTTTAGAATCAATTCCCATACCCAAAGGACAGAATCTTTTTACTTTCTCACTATCTTACTAAGTGCTCATGTTAAATGTATCTGTCAATCATTGGTTGTTTCATATGGTGCCTCTCACCATGAAATCTAGGCTCTTGAACAATATAATTGGTCTAATTTTGTTTTTTTTTTTTTTGACTTCAGAAGTGAATGCTTCCCCTGCCTGTCTATTGTCTTAGCTCTTATTGATTTTGATGGTGAAGGACATTAACTTTATGCTCCATGGAAGGTAGGTATCAAGATCTCCTGAGCACTGAGAAATTTTGCATCCTGCCTATTCTGTGTTTATAAGGTATTTCATTAACACTGTGGACTTTTCATGCCCCTTTTGCTGTTGGCTGCCTTTCCAGTGCCTCTAAAAAAGCAGGCCCATTCTTTGCCAGGTGAAGGGTGAGAAAACCTGCATGCATTCTGATAAGGGGTTAGGCTGGTCCCCTCTACCAAAACCAAACAGATGGTCCCCTCCTTTCCTTGCTGCTCCATCTTTAGCTTTCCCATTGATCCTTGTACTCCCTTTAGCATAGCATTTATGAGATTATATTGAAATTGCCTGCTTACTTCTGTTTCCCACTGAGTGGTAAGAACTTCAAAGATAAGAGTTTTGTCATATTTCTTGTATGTACTCAATAACTATTTCTTAGAATAATTAATGACGGATTAATCTGGATGAAAACAGGGATGTATGGACAGCATTTTTTAGTAGGCTGGAGCCTTGATTTCCTTGCCCTGTGCTGGGATGTTCTGGGCAGTCCCTTCTACAGCGTGGATCCAGGGTGCTCAGCAGTTTCTTTTGGGATATATTGAAACAACTTGCTGGCTCATGTGGTTCATGTCATAATGCTTACCTGCAACAATGCATAACTTGCCTCTCTGGTGGAGGCAAGTTCTAAGAGCTGTCCCCATTCCTACATTAGAGAGGGTTCTGCTTGTCTGTAACCCAGCAAAGAAATGAGCCCATCTGTCCTTGGCCAGGCTGAGAGGTGGTCCCACAAACTGGCATGCTAGACTTAGGGAATCTAATATTCCTCCCAGCCAATCCTGAAGCAAACAGCATGTCCTAGGTCCAACAAGGCCCCTGTGACACTTGTTCTCAAGTCGTGCAAACTCTTAGAGAATCCAGGTCAGAAGTGAGGAGATGAGATCCAACAAAAAATAGCATGCATTAAAAATAAAAAAGGCATGAAAGGCTAAAGTTGAGCATAGACAGTCAGCATCATGTTTATTTGTGGCACCAACAAACAAACAAACAAAACCCCCCAAAAGCCATGTACCAGTGGCTCACACCTATAATCTTAGCTACTTGGGAGACTGAAATCAGGAGGATCACAGTTTGAGGCCAGCCTGGGCAAATAGTTTGTAAGACCCCATCTCCAAAATAGCAAAATAGACTAGAAGTGTGACTCAAGCAGTCTAGTGCTTGCCTAGCAAGTGTGAGGTCCTGAGTTCAAACCACAGTCCCACCAAAAAAAAGGGTTTTTTGGGGGAGGGGCATTTAAAGTTTTTACTAAAATCCCTGTTTAATGCCCAGATTTATAACAAAGTTTTGTGGAAATATAACCTATTCCCAAGGATGTCTTCTCAAGCCTCTTTTCTACCAGAAAATGAAAGGACCAACCAAAATGGGCTGAGCATCTTCATTATAATAGGTACTTTGAGCATGTGCTTTGGGCTCTTCAAAACAACCAAAAATTAAAGTCTGAGAAGCTTAGCTGCCTGTTTTCTCAACACTACCAAACTCTGGAATTGAGATCAACCAGGACTCCTGCCTAGGCCGTAGGTTTTTCCTATATACTACTTGGCTGTCCCATGAGAATGAGAAGGAGCACACTCAAAGACAAGTAGCATACCATACTCCTCAGTATCAATCCAGTGCCAGAGGTTCAGATCAAAGGACAGCAGAAACTCTGAGAGAATTAATGGAGGGTTCTACAGAGGGTAGCGGAGAGAGCTGCTGGGCTTGGAGAATGGGGCATTAGTGAGGAAGAGGACATCCCAGTCTGGGACAGATCCCCCGAAAGCAAAGAGGTGGGTATGGCAGTAAGTGAGGGGAAGGGTAGAAAAATCCCATTTTTGTTGGGATAGGAGTCAAGGATGACTGAACTTATTATGGAAGAGGCTAAGTTGTTACATGGAAGAGATTTAAAACACAAGCAACTAAAGTCAAATAAGGCTATTTCTCTTCACATGACCGTGCAGACATTGCAGGCATCTGGAAAAGGTGGCGTCTTCCCAAGCCTCTTTTCTGTTGAACACCACCATTTCCTAAGGTGTCATCCATATCCTCGTAGTCACAGCTGGCTTCCCACAGCCAAAATGAGCCAGAGGAAGAGGAGGAAAGGCAGTGTCTTTTTAATGATTAGGCGTGAAGTTACAGATGGCATGCTCAGTCACACAGAGCCCAAAATTAAGGTACATGGCCACACCTAGTTGCAGGAATGGTGGCAGTGTGACCCCAAACTTGGTAGGGATGGAGGACCTGTTTCTAGAGAAGAAAGAAAAGAGAGCTACCTCTGCCATCATGAGATGCGTAATGCTGGAATAAAAACAGCAAAAGATGTTAAGTACTTTATTCAAGAACCTGTAGTTATTTTAAAGACACTGAAGAATCATGATCTGGACAATTTTAGCCAGTGAGGGTCAGCCAGCCTCAACTGTCTGGTGAGAGCCATATCAGAATTCACTGTCTTGAACACCTGGCTCTTTTTCTTTTATGTTTTGCATCTGCTTCAGGATCGTATTGCTGCAAGCCACATCAGGTCAATTCACATGTCTTTTGTTTCTTGGATTTTGTTCTGCTTGAACATGTTGGCCTGCAGCTAGAGCAGGGAGAGGGCAAAAGAGGGATTACTTTCTTATCACAAGGAAATTAGATGCCTAAGCTAGTGATATAGTGATTTTTTTTTAAGAACAATTTTTAGGAAAATTAAATTTATCCTGTTTATCCTTATGGCAGGCTTTTTGGGCAGTGGGAAGGAACCTATTTTTGCACTTAATGAAATGGATCTTGGCAGTAAAGGGTTTAAAACTAACTTTGGATTTATTTAAAAAGTAATCTCTTTACTGCTAGCTTGTCTTCTGTCCTTAAAGGGAAGAGAATTTTTGTAGTATTTCTAGAACATGCAGTTTCTCTTCAGTTGCTTGACAGTCCTATTAGCAGACTCATTTGTCAGAGCCTTTCTAGGTGATCTCAAAGAAGCATGTCTAAGACCCAACCCCCAACCCAGGACCTTCTACAAAGATCTGTGTGTATGTGTGTCTCTGCGTGTGCCCATCTGTGTATATTTGAAATAGGGTGTTTAGATAAATGTTGGCAAGGATGTGGAGAAAAAAGAACCCTCATACACTGTTGGCAGGAATGTAAATTAGTACAACCACTTCAGAAAACAGCGTGGAGGTTCCTCCAAAATTAAAAATAAAACTGCCATTTGATCCAGCAATACCACTCCTAGGGATATACCCGAAGGAATGTAAATCAGGCTACAACAAAAGCACCTGCACACCCATGTTTATTGCAGCACTATTCATAATAGTCAAGCTATGGAAACAGCCAAGATGCCCCACTACTGATGAATGGATTATGAAAACGTGGTATTTATACACAGTGGAATTTTATTCAGTCATAAGGAAGAATGAACTTTTGCCATTTGGATGGAACTGGAGACCATCATCTTAAGTGAAGTCAGCCAGGTTCAGAAAGCCAATGGCCTCTCTCATATGTGAGATACAAGCCCAAAACAAATACAAGCAATGTAAGAAATAGGTCACACTAATGGGAGAGGGAGGGTAAAAGAAGGAAGATAAGAAGGTGAATATGGTTAATGTACTTTCTGTACAAGAATGAATATAGAATTTTTAAACCAGTTGAAATCTCCATAAGAAGAGGACTAAGGTAGAAAGGAGAAAAATAGAGGAGATGAACCGATTCATGTTATAATACATATATACATGGAAATGTCACAATGAAACTGCCTGTAAAGCTATCTTTAACAAACAAAATGTCTTTTTTTTTTTTCAAAAACAGAGAATAGAAAGGCAAACAGGTCCTGTCTTGTGGGGGGGTTGGTATCGGGATGGGGGACAGGATAGAAGAAAAAATGTAGGAGGGTGAATATGGTGGAAATAATATGTACTCATGTATGAAACTGGAAAAATCAGACCTGTTGAAACTATTCCAGGAATCCAGGGAGAGGAGATAAAGGAGAATTATAGAAAGGGTGGATTCAACTATGATGTAGTGTAAGAACTTTTGTAGATGTCAGTGTACCCCCAATACAACAACAACAAACAGAGTGTTCATAGCACACTCTAGACAAGCTTACTGCACTCATTTTCCTTTAGGTGGTCCCCACTGAATAATGACCTGGAAGAGAATTTAA
This sequence comes from Castor canadensis, assembly GCF_047511655.1. Taxonomy (NCBI): domain Eukaryota; kingdom Metazoa; phylum Chordata; class Mammalia; order Rodentia; family Castoridae; genus Castor; species Castor canadensis. The sequence goes on along the minus strand of NC_133392.1, from coordinate 99,305,599 downwards.
AACATTTGATAAAAATCAATCAAGCAGTTCTCTTGGAATACAATACCAAACACAATGTATTGTTTTCTTCTTGCCTATACATGTTCCATAAACATTTTTCACACAATTCAATAAATTTCTCTTTGGCCCATTCCCATGCTGAGATAAAAATTTTTGAAAAGAAAAATTGCTACCTAGTAGCAGCATGGAGTCTTTGTTTGAAAAGAAATAAAGACTGTGTTTCCTGCTGAAGTAAGGGAGATTGCTGCTGTGCTGGCTAGGGCGCTAACAGTAGTATGAGGCTGGGATGTCCCCAGGGCCTTGTTATTGAGCGCTAGTTTGGAGTTATGGTGAAGAGACTGGGCTCTAATGGCAGACTGTCTGGGTTTCAGCCTGCTTGACTGGCCATCTTAGTTGAGCTAGTCACAGGTCTTCCTGGGCCTCATCTTCTCATCTGTTAGATGATGAAACACCACCTCATACTTCTAGTTGGGCTAGAGGTGTAGCTTAGTGGTAGAGCTAATTAGCATGATTAACATGCACAAAGACCTAGACTCAATCCTTAATACCCAACAAACAAACCAAAAAATGTCATTCAGTTGCTGGGAGAATAAATGAGTGTTTCCCCGTAAAGTGCTCAGTTTGGCATCAACACATGGAAACGGCCAATAAACGAACCAAGTTTTCAAATCTCGAACCTTCATTTTTCCCACTTCACTGCTAAGCAACTTAACTAAGAAATGTGGGCTGGGGGCATAGCAGGAGGCCATAGCTAGGATGGGAACACATGACTCTTGGCCCCAGTGGAAAGAGGAAAGTCAAGGAGCAAAGTCAGGAATGCCTGCTCAGAGGTAAAGGGAAGGGGAAGGAGGAAGAAGCAACAGCACATAAGTCAGGTAAGCAAGAAACTGTAATTTTCTTTCCAAATACTGATTAAGAAAACAGGTGCTAACCACTTGTGATCCAGGACTATTTTTATTATTTTTATATTAATAGCTCTGATTCCTAGTAGGAGATTCGTAAATGTTGGATGGTGTGGACCTGTTCCTTGTTCATTTGTTTGCTTAGTTATTCAACATCTATTTATATGTACCTAGCATGGGACAGCCAGTTCTCCAAGACCGCAAAATTAGCAGTGAAGGGAAAAGACCAGGACAGTCCCCTTGTCCTGGTTTCATCTGAGAGAAGGGATGGGCAGTGAGCCCATGCTAGCTCCTAATGCTTACCTCTTCTAATAAATGTCCCCTCTCTCCCCCCATTTTGATAAGCAGTCTGGTGTCTAGTTCCTGATAGCTTCCTTCTTGAAAAGTTGACCTTGATGAGAATTGAATTCCAGAGCCTGACAGCTTCTTTGAATTTCTCAAACACTGGCTCTCAGTGATTGTTTGGGGACCACCTTGACATGTAGTGTAAATTAGAATAAATGACTCCTTTCATGGGGGCAGAAGGTCTCTTGGGTTTGTCTAAACTCTGTGACAGGACAGGTGAATTTGTATTTTTTGAATTTTCAATTTCTTTTTCCTTTTTTTTTGGTGGAACTGGGGTTTGAATTTAGGGCTTTGCTTTTGCAAACAGGTACTCTACTTCTTGAGCCACACCTTTAGTCCATTTTGTCTGGTTATTTTGGTCTTGCAAACTATTTGCCCCAGCTGGCTTCCAACCATGATCCTCCCAATCTCAGCCTCCCAAGTAGCTAGGATTACATGCATGAGCTATTGGCACCAGGTTTCCAATTTTTTTATTACAAAATGTGAAGGGTGCTTGCTTATCTTGCAGTAGCTTGTTTGGACCTTGCTGGGTCATAAGAATCAGCTGGGTAGTAATAAAAATCCAAACTCTGAACTTCTGCCCAGCCTTAACTAAGAATACTTCTCATTACAATTTCCTGTTTCTGTTTAGCTGTTGCACATGGTTTTTTGAGCCTGGTCTTTCAATTCTTCTTACACTTCAGCAGTAGCTGTGCTTCTCCAGAGTCAGTAGGCATCAGTAGGCCAACCAATACAACCACTTTGTCCCTGTTACCCAGCCTCATTCATCAAACTGTGTGATCTGCTTTAAGCCCTGGGAGATCGGTTGCCTTACATGTACTAGCAGCACGCCATCGCCAGGAGCCTTGGCAGAAATGGGAAATTGAGGTCCCATTCCAGACTTAGCAAGTCAGTGTCCCATTTGAACAAGTTCCCTACACACTTCCTTTGCACGTCATCATTTGAGGTGCTGCAGTCTGTTGGATATCTCCACATGGAGTTACTTACTATCCAGGCCTGTTGCTCTTTTCTCATTGTGGTAATCCCTAGTGACTTGACACTCACTTCTGATTCAGGGCCACTTGGCTGTTTCAAGTGACATGTGTTAGTGCAGTGGTAATGACATCATAGAACTGATGGCATTTATGAGCTACAGAATATATTCTATGTGGGTTGAAAAATTAGATAAGTATGAATCTACGTGATACTTTAAGATTTAAAATTTAATTTGTTTAAGTCACTGTTTTGTCAATGAACATCCCTGAGTAGTGGGATTAAAAATTGTTTTTGTGTGTGTGTGCTTTTCTAAATTTTTTTTTTTCAATTGTGAATTTCCAAGTGCACTAAAATGTTGCTCTCTGAATAGGCTGGGACATTGATAATTTATACCTAAGACAACTTGGCAAATAAACAAAAATGGCTTACTATTTCTTTGCTTTTTAAAACTTATGACCATCTAAAAGGCATAAAGGTAATTTAAGAAATACAGACAACCTGCTAAGCAGCTAAGAACAAGAAATGCCTAAATTAAGTAAGTTTTTGTGAGTGGACAGATGTGCTTTTTAAGATTAATGATTTGTGATGTTCTTTACCTTTCTAGCCTGATTAAGCAAGGCTTAATTCTAAACACCTTCTCCCTTTCTTTGCTTCTTCAGAATCCATTATCCTTCTCCAGCCTTTCAAGATTGATTGCAGGGGTGATCTGGGATGGAGCCTGTCTGAAGCCTCAACTTTTTTTTTTTTTTTTTAAAACTTCCTTTTATAAAAGGAAGCTTATCCCTTTCTTAATTCCTTGTTTTCACTGCTGTCACATGGGAGGTATTCAGAAGTGAGTTAGCATTCATTGTGCTTTCCTTAAAAGCGGTTTAACTTTTGATTGAGATGTTCTTGAGAATTCCGTGTTAGTGGTCTTAGCATCTAGTCTGCTCTGACTTTGACAGCTCCTTCCTTCCTCCACCCTCCTCCTGACCTCCTGCCCACACTCGCAGTCAAATCCTTGCCAAAGCCTGTCATTCAGCTCTCTCTCTCTCTCAATGCTCCTCTCTCTGTCTCCCTCATCTCTTTCTCCCTCCAAACAACCTCCATTCTTTTCAGTTTACAGGATTTTATTACTGTCCTTCTTGATCAGCATTTTACAGAGTTCATCTTGCCAAGTTTCAACAGATATTCTGCCTCCTGTCACCCTTAAACAAATTAATGGGCCAGGAAAGAGTGGGAAATTTTGGTTTAGACAAGAGTTAAGCATGGTTTTGTTGATTGGTTTATCTCTAGGACAAATCAGAATCTTTAAAATGCTGCCAGGAAGAAGCTTGTCTCATTCCTAAATTTATTTCCAAGTAGAACCCTCCTGAGAAGTAACCAACAAGACCAGGGTTCAGTGAAATGCACTTTTTGGCCTCCTCCTTTGTGTTCCTCCTACGTGCTGTTTCTGTTCCATACTGTGTCTGATTATTCCACTTGCTACTGCAAATTTAACATCTTCAAATATATCCTAAAACTAAATACCACCAACAATAGCTGACTTCTACTGATCACTTACTTTTCCTGCTAACCTCTTACAAGTATTTTCTCAGAAAAGCTCCTTTAGCTCTTTGATGTGTATGAAATCAAGTTCAAATGCTTTAGCCTGATATTTATGACCACATGTATTCTAGGAAGCATACATGCAACCATACTCCCCCTTCCCCAGTATTTAACATCCTCTCTGCAGTTGGAGTCTCTTCATGGGATAAGCTTTATACTACCCCACCTCACATACATACTATTCTACTTGTTTTATTTTGTTTATTGTCAGTTTTGCCTCAGCTAGAACACAGGCTCCCTGAGCCTGGGGTACTTGCTTTACTAGTGTTGTTTCCCAGGCACCTACAACAATGTCCACAAATAGTAAGTTTTCAGCAGATGTTTCAAATACAGATTGGATGAATGAGTGAGTGTTCTTTGTTTCCTTACCTGCCTATGTTTGGTCTTTATTCCTTGCTCCACCCATGTCTTGTTTACTCTTTCTGTCCTTGGTATTTAACTGTCATCTATCTCCATCCTTCAGAGTCTAACTCTCTAAGCAGTATGACTTGCAAAATCTCGAATCATGGCCCTTTCTCTTTGTATAAGTCCCTTTCTTTGGAATGCTGTTGTTTATAAACTTGCCTTTTCATTATCATTCTCCCTGGTAGTAATGTTACTTTTAAGCTGAAAGAGGATACTGGGGTATTCATGGAGGTCCCTTCTATCATTGTGGAACCTGCTCAGTAAATTTATAATGAGTGGAACAAACCCAAAATGCAAAGTGTGCTTTGAGTCAAATAGTCTTCCTGACGTCTCAGGCTCACAAAGTGTACTTCTGCCAGATCCTGAAAGCCTCCCTCACTGGAGCCCTTGGGATAAATGCTTCATAACCTCAAGAAACCATTAATAGGGATTTTTATTTCCCTAATGCTTCTTTTTTCTTAAAAGGCATTTGTTTGGTAGCAAAGATCCACTGAAAAAATTTCACCTGCTCATCCCAGTAGGAGAATGTTCTAAGAAATCAGAAAGAGCAGAGTTGGAAGGAGCTGCAGCACCTCTATTTCTTTTTTCTTTGTTATTTGATTCTCCTTTGTTCTCTCCAAATGAGTTCAGACACCACAATAACTTCAATGAGTTGTCAAATGTGAAATTGATTGCATGCCTCCCCCCCAGCCCTTTGCAAAGTATAGCGTCATGGCTGCTGACACCACTTTCCATCCAGCCACAGGAAAGGGTGCCATTCTTTTTCTTCCATGGCATGCCTCTTCTCCTCAGGGCAAGCTAAGCAATACCTTGTCCTGTCTCTCATAAACTCTCTCTAATCCCCAGGACTTTCATCTAATAAAATTTTTTTCCACTTATTTGTGTATCCCTACCTGAAATTTGTTCTGTTCCAAGTGAGGAATTAACTAACTGAGAGAAAGCATGCATTTGTTTGGGAGGTAAGTTAGCAAAGGGCTTGGAATGGAGAGACTGGTTCATCCCCAGTTACTCATTGTGCAGCCATAAGCAAGCAATTCTCTTTTTAAGCCTCAGTTTCCCCACCTATGAAATGGGGATAGTAATGTCTCTCTCACAGTATTCTTATAAGTATCAGATTATGTAATTCATGTAAACTGAACACAGCATGTGGCAACTGGTCATCTCTCTTTCAATGACAAAAGCCTGGCTAGTGGTGTTTTCTGTTTTAAAGGTGTGGTGTTCCAGCGACTGGTTCTTTTCCATTTTTGTGTGCCTGATACATCATGGTCAAATCATTTTTGTTTGAAAGACAAGCATGAAGAGTTTTACCTTAATAAGCCATTCAACCAACTACTGTGAGCAACTCATGGTTGGTCTGTCTGCCGTGTCTAGACATTAGGAGGAAAAGCTCACCCATGAGAGTTACCTTATCTAGTGTGCTAGGAAGAGCATATTCTCGGGGAGTCTGGCATTTTCTATTAGTCTGTAAACAGACTGGTAAGCAAAGGAGCAACATTTACAGCTCCCATTCTTGGCTTTATTGCTGTATAACTGACAGGTAAAAATCATGTGGATTTATGGGTGTGGCATGATGTTTTGGAGTACAAGTGAGCTAAGGTTCTACCACCTCACATTGTTATCCTTCAGGTTCATCCATGTTAGTGCAAATGGCAGAATTTTCTTCTTTAAAATTGAATAAAATCCTATCGTGCATTTATATTGTGTTTTCTTTATCCATTCATTGTTAGTGGATACTGAAGTTGGTTTCATGTCTTGACTCCTTTGAATAGTGTTGCAATCAACATGGGAGTGCAGATGTCTCTGACACACTGACTTCATTTTCTTAGAACATATACCCAGAAGAGGGATTGCTAGATCATAAGCTAGTTCTACAGGTTGTTTGATGTGTTGGAGAGAGAATGTTTCCTGAGTGATATGGTGAGGGTCTTAAAGATGGAGTCTCTCCCTAGTGCACAGGGTTAACCTGAGCTTGTTTCTTCTTGGAGAGGGATGTGCCAGGTGACTTAACTCTTCATCTGAAAGCATGACAAACATTGCGTTTCCTTCTTTGCAAAATGAAGAAAGAGGCTGAGCCAGATTATATCTTCCATCTTATAGCTCTGCAGATCCTACATCTGTTTTTTTTTTTTCTTTTACAGTCCCCATTTAAAAGCCTCTGTGTTTCCTGTAAGGGCATCTTCATCAATCACTGGCCTGGTGGGCTGGCTTTTATGTTGAGTGCTTTGGTGTGAGAGGCGGGTTCTTTCAAGTCAACTTCAACTTTCCTCTTTAACCTTTTCTCCTTTTTTCTTGCTTACTCTCTTCTTTAATGGTGTCAAGTAAGGCCAACATCAATAAATCACTCTTCTTTCGGAGGTGGGAAATCCATGAGTGGGGCTAGATTTCAGGATGTCTCAGTGTGGGTAGACTATTGCCTCCTAATTGTTTTTTTTCTTTGGATCATTCACATCTGATGCATTGGTATTTCCTTGAAATTTTGCCATGTTCTCCCCTCATCATGTCCTTCTCTTTGTAATTTTTGTGACTACCTCCAGTTTCTGGTGGTGTGGAGCCTAGGACCTTTCCTCTGAGTGTGGCTTATGCAATGGTAGGACATTGTGTAACATTGTCTGATGTGTGAGTATGGAAAGCCATTAACAGTACACACTTACAGCCTGCATCCCACTCCTGTTTCTTTTGGATGATGACAATGATGGCACCTTTGACAGGTACAGAAACTTCTCTAGTGTGGTCTGTGTGTGCAGCAAGCTGGGAACCAGCAAGGCCTGTTTCAGATCTTGGCTGCAGCCAAATTTGTTTCTGCCAATCCAGGCATAGTCTAGATCTTGGTGGAGCTTAGCATTTTGTGCTATTCTTGTAAGCCAGGCAGCTCTGACATTCCAATTAGTTGGATACTGAAAAGGTATGGTCAAGCCCCAAATCTTCAGTCAAATCTCCTGCTCAGCCTACTTCACAGTCTGAAAGCCTTATCATTTAGACTCCTTTCTAAGAATGAAGTAGTAAATTGATGGTCTCTAGCACAGACGGTGGGTGGTGGCCCTACATTCTGATGGGGAGAGTAGAGACGCATGTAGGGGCCCTCTGTCTTCATTGCTGTTTCCATGGTGAGAATCACTGGAAATCAGGGGGAGCCATCAGAGAGGTTGGGGAAGACATCAAAATCAGGCTTTGTCACTTTTAAAAGGTCAGATTAAAATCAGCTTTGGAGAAAATTGCCTACTTATGCTACAAGGGTGGGTTAAAGATGCAAGGACTGTCCACTTGAAAAATGTTAGTTCCTGCCAGAAAGCCATACTATTTCCAATGAATTTGGGTTCCCCCAAAAGCAGGACCCGAGACAAGAATTCCAGTGCATGTATTTTAGGTGGGAAATGATCTCAGGAGCACTGGGAGGGGAATGAGGAGAGGGCATGGGGGAAGGAACTCAGCAGAAGATGTGGTTCAAGCCAGCAATCCCTGCAGACAACTGTTACTCAGTTCCACTAAGGATGGCTGGGAAATAGTTGTCCTCCCTAGAGGGACTACCTAGACTGGCCACAGAGCCCCTTCAGAGAGAGGCAGGGACTACAGGTGGAGGTCAGGCCAGTAGCACCAAAACAATGAAGGCTGAGGGGTGAGGGTGTGGCTTTAAGAACTCTGTCTTGTGCATGAGGCCACGTGAATGACCACAGGCCCTACACAGGAACCTAGATATTATCTGTACACAGAGAGAGTCCAAAACTCAGAAAAGCAACTGAAGCCACAGCCACAGAGCAAGTTCTTGAGACCTGGGCCAGAAGCCCAGCCTCCTGACTCCCTCTCCACTGTTCTTGCCTCTTGGTTTCTCACAGCAGAAATTTAAGTTTATTGTGATTTATGAGGTATACATTACCTGATTCATGGAACAACATTTCCCTTTTCCTACCATGGATTCCTTTGTCTTTCTCTGAGTAAAAAATTGTCAAAAGGATTAAATCCTCTTTGAGAGCTAGAGAAAGAGCAAAAAATGGCTGAGTGTGTAAACAAAGTCTCCCAGGAAGATCATATTTTTGAAGGCATTTATTATTCATGGTTTTTTGTCATTGTCATGTCTTAAGTGTTTACTTGGGCTTCTAGCTTTTTGCTTTTCCAAGGACACTGCTGATCCATTCTGGAAGAGCCTGACAGTCATTGCTTTAACAATGACTCATTATTGTCCAAGTTATTTGTGATGCGGAGAAAATATTTATATAGAGATACAGCTTCTAAACCTGTCCCACCAGGTGGGTGATGAGGCACGTGATGTCTGCCTGTGTTCCTCACTTTTGTGGAGCTCCTTTAGATGAAGGTCAGAGTTGTTTATAAAGCATCGTGCTAGGTGTGGGTGGACTCACTCTTACATTTTCAGGTGCCTAAAGTCTTTGGTAATGAAGAGTGAAGTATCTGTGTGACCCCCATAGCTGAGCCTGAGGCTTCTGTGGAACCTGTGCCAAGGAGGATACACCCTAAGGATGCTGTGTTTGGCTTCCTGGCAGAAGCAAATGACCCCTGCAGACTGTAAACATTCAGATTGCAAATAAAGTGCTTGTGTGTGATGCTGAACTTGTGAGATTAGCCGGAAGCCTGACAACTCATTTTGACTCTTGGGCAGAGGTTTCCAAGGATGGGATTAGCCATGGATCATGTCCACTGGAAAAGTAGAGAAGGGGTTTGGAGGTTTCACCAACACTTCTAATCCTTAGAGATTTTTGGCTGTTGAATTCTGTCTTCATTTTCTTATTTATGTCCAGTCAGAAGTTTAAATACTATCATGTGATCATTTATAAACTTTTGGAAAACAGATATTCATATTGAAAAAAATTGTCCAAATCTTATTTTAGAATTCCCAGAAGGTAATTGCAGGATTTTAAAATATGCACATTTTTAAGGTACTGTTCTCCAGAAATAGGAACACCATTTCTATACTCCCCTTTATAGTGATTTCTGGTGTCTCTTTCTTCTTATCTTCAGCAATGGATGTGTCCATGTGTCGGCTTTTTTCATTTTGCTCTTCTGATAGGTGGAAAATGACATAACATATTTATTTTAATTTACTTTACTTTGTATATCTTTGGGAATGTTTTTCTTGTGGTTGTTGATGATTTGCATTTCACATGAAGTTTCCTGTTCTTGGAGAACACTGATAATTTCTATTCCCTGCCCTTTCTTTTTTTGCTGCCAGAACAACATAGACTAAGACGGGCCTTCCATTGCTTCCTCCTCAGGACTCCCAGAAAACAATGGATTTTCCAGAGTACTTGGGAGGCCTGGAGGAGATTCACCAGTACCTGTGAGCTGCTTGCAGCTCTGAATTCACTTGGTCTGGGCATGCAAATTACACCAAATGTCTATTCAGCTGAGGAGTCCCTATGGGGAGGGGATTTTAATCTATGTCCCTCTTGTTCATTTCAATAAAACCTGGAATGAACTCAGGCAGAGGGTATCCCTTTTGATCCTTTCAAGTCAAAACCTTCTGATTTTGCTATTGATGCAACTTCTTCTGTGCTGCTTTTTAGCAAAAGCTATATTTTAAATAAAACATTAAACATGGCTTTATTTGATGAAAGTCTTATAGTGCCATGAGTAAGGGGACAGTTAGTCACTTCTATATGTTTCTGGTGCCTCTGAGCCCCTTTATAAATCATTTTCCTTTGGGTAAAATGATGCTTTGGATTGCTGGGTGCTAGGAAAAATCTCCGTTTTGGTGTTGGCCAAAGGTGGGACATTCAGAAATGGAAACGTTTTCTCTTTTGCTGTGTTCTTTGGGACCTTCCTCCTGGTGTAGTATTGGCTTGACCATTGAGAATGGCAGTGAGGTATTGGCCCTGGGACTACAGAAATGATGACTTTTCAGTGATGAGGACGGGCTATAAACCCAGGTAAATGTGGACTGTTCAGAAGTGAAACCAAACCTAGCCCTGCACTCCTGAAAACGGGTCTTCTCATTTCCCACAAGAATTTCCTGTACTTATGTGGGTGGACAATTCTCTCTTGTTAACCACTAAGATTATGAAGAGGAGAAAGCTGAGCAGGAACCAGTTCCATGGACCCTTGTCAGGCCTGGTTTACACCAGGCATGCAGGGCCTTGTCTTACCCACAAGAGGGCACTCTCATCACTCTTAAAGCTATAGCACTGTGGAAAACGGGTTGTACTTTAGCTGTGGTCCCCAGAAGCACACCACATTTAAGATGCTATTCTGGGTCCCAGCTTCCACTTTCAAGGTGCATTGTGAACTTAAGAACACTCTCCAACCCAGCCATGCTGGGGAAGACTAATGTCTGGAAACTCATGTTGTAAATGAGCACAATCCCTGATCATTTGTGTTCCATTGATGATTTGGGATTGTAACCTGGGCCTTTCCACACTTGCCCATCCAGTCTGCTCTTCTCCTTTGCTCTTGGTTTTGATTTGGCAGAAGTATGCTTGCACCAAGGTCTGACAGGACTTCGCATTCTGAAGAGTGCCCATGCTTGGTGTGGATCAGCCTGACAGGAGAGTTTCCATTCAGGTGGGATTTGAGACTTGAGGCAAGGGAAATACAAGCCACAGTTTACTCACTCACCTACCGCTCAGCACACTGGGGAGTGAAACCATTGAACAAAAGCACCACTCTGACTTCTGGGTTTCTAGGTCCTTTGGCAGCCATGGTGTGGGATCAGTTCCTTGCCCTTTGGTCAGAAGTTCCTTTTCCCTCTTTCCTTTTCCCTCTTTCTCCCTCTCTTGCCATGAAAACCTCAGACTCCACTATACCTGTACCCATTTTTTTTACCTCTGTCTTGTTACAGTTGAAGATTTACCCCATTTTGCTGCTCCAAGCCAATTTCATGGTTTAATGCATGGATGGCATTTTATTTTGTTCTTAGGGACATTGATGATAGACCCTCTCTTTGTGACTTAAATTTCCTTTTCTCCTGCTCACTCCCTACCAGATTTAAGCATTGAGTCTTCTCTATTTTAAAATGATGATCCTTCTGTCCCATCTTCTCTTTCATCTAGATTTGATTTTATCTTCAGAGGAATATTTAATAAAAGAGACATCATACTTGCTGATTCTATTTCCTCACCTCCCTCCATTCCCTCAAACTTTCACAAGTTTCTTCTGATTATAGAGCATCCTCAATTGGAATCTTTCCATCTCCTGTTCCTTGGTTTTCAAGATGTGGGGGTGACTGTCCTTTTATTTGTGGAAATGGGGAGCACCCTCTTCCTTACCAAGGTGCCAGTGTTAATCCACAAAACTGCTCTAGTGCTGTTTCTGCTTCAGGGTTTGTGAGGGGTTCTTGTGTGATGACCTACACAGGGACAGCATCTCTTCTGGGCCTCTGAATTTAAATTCCCATGGAAGAACATAAAGCACTCAAATAGCTAATAATCTACAGAATTGCTATGTGTCCTCATGGTTTATTTTTGTTTTCTTACTTTAATAAACTTTGTTTTAGAACAGTTTTTGATTCATCAAACAATTGTACAGATTTCCCCATTTTCTCTATTAACATCTTACATTAGTGTAGCACATTTATTATAATTAGTGAGCCAACAACAACAAATGTTGGTGAAGATATGGGGAAAAAAGAATCCTTATACACTGTTGGTGGGAATGTAGATTAGTACAACCACCATGGAAAACAGTATGGAGGCTCTTCAAAAAACTAAAAATAGAACTGCCATATGATCCAGCGATACCACTCCTAGGGATATAGCAGAAGGAATGTGAGTCAAGTTACAACAAAGGCACCTGCACACCCATGTTTACTGCAGCACTATTCACAATAGCCAAGCTATGGAAATAGCCAAGATGCCCCACTACTGACGAATGGATTAAGAAAATGTGCTATTTATACACAATGGAATTTTACTCAGCTACAAAGAAGAATGAAATTTTGTGTTTTCAGGTAAATGAATGGAACTGGAGAACATCATCTTAGGCAAAGTTAGCCAGGTTCAGAAGGCCAAAGGCCACATGTTCTCTCTTGTATGTGGAATATAAGCCCAATACAAATTTAAGCAATAGCATACATACATACATATATATATATATATGGCATATACATGTATATATATCACATATATATTATATATGATATATATCCATATATTAATATACACAGAACATGTACTCAAAGGTGGGACTGATAGAGGAGACTAAGGGAGAAAGAGAAGAAGAAAAGAAAGTGAACAATAATGAAATATGTCTCATGTAGGAACAAGAGAAAACAAAACACACTAAAAACTGTTGAAAAACAGAGGATGGGGGAAAAGGGTGAGGAAGTGCAGTGGAGGGTGGCTATGTTGACTTAAGTACAATATATTTACCAGTAAAATATGAATGCAAAAATCCCACTGAACAATAAACAAAAACCTAAGCAATGAGAGCCAAGAATGTAAAACAGGTCATGCTAAGGTGAGGGCACTAATTGGAGGGGGAAAGTAAATGAAGAAAGTAAAGAAGGTGAACACCTTCTTTCTTGATGTACTTTTTTTTTTGGATGAAGTCTTATTAATTTTTTTTCACATATTTATTAAGTACTTCATAGATACCAGATCCTGTAGTAGATGCTGGGATGCAAAGAAGGCATAGTCCCCGCCCTTAGGGATCCCACAGTTATTGAGAAACTCATAGTTTTAGGAGTTATATGATATCTGGTCTGTATTCCTCCTGTTTAGTGTTGGCTCAATTTTCTGTTATTAATCTGTTCATAGTAAAAGTGAAGAAAGGGTATTGGTTATTTACACATTTGGCTTTGTATATTTTAAGATAATCAAGTCCTTGTTCTTAGTCTTCTCTAAGGATAAATATGCTTTTCCTTTAATTTAAGATCAATTTTCAAACAATTATTTTGTTTTTCTCCTGTGGGTTTCTAAGCTCATTGAGAGGAGACATTGATGTCTTCAGCTCTAGGAACCATCACTAGGGTGAAAGACTTATAGGACCACTTGAAAGTACACATAGACCTCCAGGAGTATCCTGCAAGAGTATTTCTGCTTGATGTTCCTCTTACTGGGGATTGAACCCAGGGCCTCAGTCAAGGGCTCTACCACTTGAGCCAGACTCCAGTCTGGTATTCTTTTCTGTCTTTGAAAATGTAGTTATTTGCAAATCACTTGCAGAAAACGTGAAATGTTTTCTAAATGTTTTTGAAGAACTTTTGAAAAAGGATGATACCTTTCAGTCAACATAATAGAAATTTGATGTACTTTCTATACAAGTGTGAGTATAGGACATTCAAACCTGCTGAAATCATCGTAAGAAGAGGACTAAAGTAGAAAGGTGAATATGGAGAAGATGAACCAATGTGGGGGATAATACATACATATAAGGAAATGCCACAATGAAACTCCCTGTATAACCATAAATGAACAAAAATGTCTATTTTTTTTCCAGATGAAGGACAGGAAGGTAAAATAAGTCCTGTTTGGTGGTTGGTACCAATGGGAGGGGGAAGGGCTTAAGGAAACAGTATTCATGTATGAAAATGAGACAGTGAGACCTATTGGAACTGTCCAAAGAAAAGAGAATGGGAGATAAAGGAGAAAGATGGAGGGGTTGACTCTAACTAAGTTATGTTGTAAACACTTTTACAAGTGTCACACTATACCCCCAGTACTACTATAATATGCTAATAAAAGAATTAGTCAACCAATACTGATACTTTTTTGGTTGTTTATCACCACCCTAGCTTGTTTATTGAAATGTGGTCTTGATAACTTTTTACCTGGGCTGGTCTCAAACCATGATCTTTCTGATTTCTGCCTCATGAGAATTTAAAATTTATTCATTTATTATCTTTGATAGCAACTGGGGTTTAAACTCAGGTCTCATGCTTAGGCAAATGCTTTACCATTTGACCCACTCCACCAGCCATGTTTTGTGTCGGGTATTTTCGAGATAGGCTTTCATGAACTATTTGCCTGGTCTGGTTTTGAACCAGGAACCTTCGGATCTCTGCCTCCTGAGTAGCTACAATTACAAGCGTGAGCCATGGGTGCCCAGCTAAAATTTATTTTTTAATTGTTGAGTTTTGTGAATTCTTTGGCTATAAGTCCTCTATTAGATACGCACTGTAAATATTTTTTCACAGTCTGTGGCTTGCACTTTCATTCTTTTAATAGTGTCGTGCAGAAAATTTTAATTTTAATGAAGTGCAGCTTAATTTTTTCTTTCATGGATCATGCTTTTGTACGGTATCTAAAATTTCTTCTCCAAACACAAGGCAACCTACATTTTCTCCTTTGTTCTTTTCTAAAAATTTTACTGCTGTTTTGACCTTTAGTTCTATGACCCAGTTTGAACTAGTATTTGTGAGATGTAGGGTTTGTGTTCAGGTTCTTCTTTTTCTTTTTTTTTGTGTATGGACATTGAATTCATTGAATTGTTTGAGTACGTTTTATTGAAAAAGACCCTCATTTCTGTATTAATTGCCTCTGTTTCTTTGTCAAAGGTCAGGCGAGTGTAAGACTATGTCCTTATGCTCTCTGTTCTGGTCCACTAATCTATGTGTCTTTCAGTAGGACCAACCAATTTTGAATACAAACCTTAATTGTAAATTTTGAAACTGAGTACTGTTATTTCTCCAACTTTTTTCTTCGTCAGGACTGAGTTGGCCAATCTAGGCCTTTGCTCTAGGTATGGTTTTAAGTTCATTATTTTCTTTTTATTTATTTCATTATTGTTGTACTGGGGATACATTGTGACATTTAAAAAGTTTTTACAACATATCATAGTTGAATTCACTCCCTCCATCAAAGATCTTTAAATATATTAACTCAAGACTAAGGAGGCCCATGAAGTTAGACAACCTGCTCAAATCACATCTCAAATTTGTCAGCTCCTGGAAGTCTAGCTGTACAGTCTGGCTCATAGCCGCTTCACAAATGGCCTCTGAAAGTATAAGCAAGGAATGCTTGCTAATTTTTGAAGACTTAGTGAAAATACAGGATGATTTCCTTGACCAGTTTCATTGGAAAGTAGGCAGTATAATAAAGAGTCTCTGAGTCCTTCCTTTAATATCAGAGATTTGGGTTGGCACGTGGTTCCACCAATTAAAAGCCGCAATACCTTGGGCAAACATGGGTTCTAAGGTCAGAATCTTCACCTGTGAAATGGGAACATAATAGACTCATTTAGTGGTGTATTGCTGGCTTACTAAACAATTTCTGCTTTCTGTAAGCAAGTGTGCATTGAGGTAAAAACATTCATCTGTCAATCAACTTCTCTTACCCAGGGATTTGAAACCAGCACAGGGCCTACTAGCATTAAGGCACCTCTGTGTTTACAGTCTGAGGGCGGGCCACCAACACCTGCCTGGGTTCACCAGGCTGCTCCATACCCTCCCAGCCTGGGATGGATATCTAAGGATTTATTAGTTCTTTAAGTAATTCAAGGTTTTTTTGTTTTTTGTTTTTTTTTTTTTTACAAGTCACCTTTTCCCTCGGTTTCTTGTTGTTTTTGCTGTTGTTCTTTTTTCTCCTACTTCTCCTTTTCCTCCTCCTCCCTCTTCTTTTTAAACTTGTCAGGCAGAATCAGGCCCTCTTCTATACAGTTATCTTAATTACTGTAAGAAGTAAAAGTAGCTACCACATTACATAAGACAAAGTACCAAGCAGTTAGTGTGGTACTTGTCAGTGAGCGAGTACCTGGTGATTAGTAGCTTTTGCTGACATCTATTAATGAATCTTGATATTCACTTAGTGCTCTGTAATACAAACTGCACAGTCCTGTGCTGCTGGCTTATCTCCTGACCAACTGGATGGAAATAGAATCCACATTGTGCAGATGAGGACATGCTGCTGTTCTAGGTTTGCCCCAGATGGTAAAACCGACAAGTGGCTGAGCCAGGAACTTTACCAAGTCACTTTGCTGGTAAGTCAGGGCTCTGTCTAAACTGCCAGGCTCTTATGTGGTTGAAGCTCAGTCTAAGCAATGATGGACAGAGGAGACAACTTTCCTTTTCATTTTCAGGGACAAGAGAAGAAGGGTAGAAAGGCACAGACAGCTCCCAAGGGACAGAGAGTTGAAGAGTCTTGGGTGGCAGGTGGTGGTCTTTAACTATGGTGACACACTGAGGAATTTCTGAACCGCCTCTGTGCTATGGGCAGTGCTTGGAGTAAGGCTGTTCCTAGCTTCACCCAACTGTATCCTTCTGCATTTATTGACAAACATTTTATCTAGTGCTTTCTGTGTATCAAACTTTGAGCTAGGATAGAAGCAAAAAGAGCAATAAAACTCATGAAAGGTCTACCTTTTAGAAGGTGTTGGAAAAAACACACATGAAAATAATTGCATCTAATACAATATAATATCAGGAGATGAAGTGTTTGGAGAACATAATAATTTGCAGAAAAATTATTCTATGTCAGGCACTGTGTGAAATGCCTTGCCTAGATTAGCTAATTTAATCCTTATATCAACCCTATGAGGGAAGTCCTGTGATGTTTCCATTTAACAGAAAGAGAAACTGGAGCGAGGTATGCTAAGTAACTTGCTCAAGGCTCTAGGGATAGGAGTTGTAGAGTCCCAGATCTTCCTTGTTAGTGGGGGCACTTCACTACCCCCCCCAAACCCTCATGAGGATCTGTGCATATTTCCTGGGACAGCTGGTGAAACTTTCAGAACACACATGATAGTCATGACTGGTAGTAAAGAATGAGCTGAATGAATAGAAAGAAGAGAGTATTTCAAGTAGAGGAGCAATGGAAGTTAAAGCACAGATGGATGAAAGTATGTAATGCGTTCAGGGAATGACTGCCAATCCCACTGACAGAAAGTAGATGGTGATTAAACTTAAAAGGCTAAGGCTGACGCAGTAGAGTTTGGAGAGCTCTTAGAGGATTTTAAGCAAGGGAATGAGTGTTTGGAAGTTTCAAAACCGTTCTTGTTGCAGCAATGTGCAGGCTGGGTTGGACGTGTGTTAGAATTGTTTGAAGTCAGGAGGCTTGGTAGCATAGCAGAAAGCTGTGCCTCAGTCCAGGGAAGGCAGTATACAGCTTCTGTCTGTGACAGTGGAGTGCCTGCCCTGTGTATCATAGAGCAAAGGAATAACTGTCGCAGGGTCATTTCAGTCCCATTGGGGTGTCCAATGATGTAGGAAACATCTACTTTCTTATTGTCTAACAGTGGCCAGGCTATGAACTGTACATTACTGTTCAAGTCAAGGTAAGGTGCTCACCCCAAAATGGAAAGCAATATATTGCTTCCTTTATTGAGAAAGTCTTGTATGCATGTGTGCTGACACACGTGTGCACACACACACACACACACACACACACTACTGAAGCAAACAATGTGCTTATAGCAAAGTTCACTTAGATTCCAGTTCAGCTCCTGCCTCTTTACAGCCTGACAGTAGTTGGTGGCCCTTCACCACCTCACAGCCAAAATTACAGTGGCACTGCTCTATAATTATCTTGTTACATGTAGGCTTTAGAGTTCAAATCTCTTTTTCTCAATATCTGAATCTGGCATATGGAAATCATTATTTTAAAGTTTCAATATTTTAAGAGTTTTTCACTCTCTATATAATCCACTTATGTTAAGAATTCATCTTTAAATTTTTATTTTGGGACCTTACCTGATCACTTAACCTTGATTAAAAATCGACAGTTCTTTCCCTGGTGATGGGATGGGATGATGACCTCCTCCTCTCCGGTATTGTTAAGAGCTAGCTGCCTTTCAGACTTCAGGTTCCTTCTCTGAGTTCCTCAGATGTGGTAGAGCATGGGAGAGTTACTGGAAATAATGATTTCTCTAGCACTTGAGTATGAAGTGTAAACTGAGTTGTTACTTTGTAGCCGAACTATGAAATGGATTCAAACATTGGTAAAGGGTCCAGACTTACTAACCTGAAAGATTCTTTGCAACCCTGAAATTCTTTGATGCTAAGGTCACAGAGATAGTAATAGCAGAGTGGGGGCAAGCAGCAGTTAGGTTTTTTGACCTTTTGTCACACCATTTCTTTGGTCTGCTTCCCAGCCCCTCCCCTCAGTCGTTCGTCATGAGCTGCAGAACAGAGAACAGTCTCCTTGGAGGATAGAAGAGTTGCTGTGGGTCTCCATTGGATGGTGGCACTTTTGGAGGTTTTTCCTCTCTGCTAATGACCACAGCCTAAAGATTCTTTGCATCCAGTATTGAGATCTAAATTTATATTGCAGATGGCTGACAACGATGCTCAGAAGTGCATGTTGAGAAGATAATTCCCAGTCTCCTGAGGAAAGAGGTGTCAAATTTAATTTTACCAAGGAGCTGATCCGTAATTTGGCTCTTACAACTCTGGCTTGCCCTAGCAATGGGCCACATAATTTGCCTTGTAGAGCCACCCTTGACTGGGACATAGTCTGCACACGCATCAGTTCCATATAGTGCCCGATGCTAGATCTATGTGTTTCTATTGGTTTGCTTTTCCTAAATGATATCTAATTCTAGTGTCATTTGTTAGTGTTTCAGTTAAATATTATCAGGGCTTGGTCAGAAAAAATATCCACTGAAGACTGGGGTGGTAAGAAAGAGTCGTTGGAAATTGACAGCCATCGATGTCATTTGTCTAAAGCCAACCAGCATTCAGATTGGAGAGCAGGGCCAGGGGAAAAATCTTCCAAAAGTGTGCTCCCAAATCCTCTGAAATCTGTTGAGGACTCACAGTTGTCCAAACTTACAGCTCATCCCTTTGGCTTTGCTGCTTCTAAGTGGCATGAGTGGTCTTGCTGTACAGCCTCCCTATCTATTTCTCCACCATAAAGTAGAGGCAATAAATCCAACCCTGGAGCAATTGTGAGAATAAACACAATCACCATGCAGATAACTGGCACATGGCAGCTACTCAGTGAATATTTAATCTGAATCTGTTGCACGTCCATTATCTATTGTAGCTAGTAAGCCTCTCTGTACCACAAGATGCCACTTTTCCCCCTCCTGCCTGCATTTATCTATGAGCAGGAGACTATGACCTAATGGTCAACAACATGGCCTTTGGTGTCAGACACACCTGGCTGGAGTTCTGCCTTCTCTGTTGTGGGACATGGGTAAATTCATGTGCCTCCCTATGCCTCAATTTCTTCACTTCAAGTGACAGGGGAATTAATGTAACTGAGTCTGTCATAGTGAGGATAAAATGAAATAAGGCTTGTGAATGTTCAGTTATGATAATTATGAGAAAATTTATTGGGCTTCTTTTTTGTATTATTCCTGGAGATAGTAACCAAATGGGACAGTCCCTGCCATGGTGGGATGTCCAGGTTTAATGGATCTATAAGCACTGAAGTAAATAATTACAAGGGGCCAAATCATTGAAGAGCTAAGAGAGCATTTAGCAGGCAGGCCAGGTGGACCTGGGATCACATAAGGCATCATGGAGGATATGGTGTTGAAGATGTTAAGGATAAAGTGGAGATGCCAGATGTAGAGCTGGGGAAGACTGTGCCACGCAGGGAGCAGCCTGTGTCTAGACTCTCGGGCAGGAGAGCATGTGCTGCTCTGAAGAGCAGAGTGAAGTCCAGCACAAAGCTGGGAGGAGCCCAGTCAGCACAGCTGTTATTTTCTGGATTCCATCCCAGGCTCCTGAGCCCTGGCTCACAGGGCCTGTGCCTTTCTGAAGCCTCACCATCTTCTCTCTTTAATGTACTGATTCTATGCTACTCTAAAAACTTACGATGTTTTAGTCTGGACTACAGGTTTCAATGCTTAATTATATATGCCTTTAAAAATTGTTCTCAAAGTTTTATGTATGTGTATTTCTTGACTTACCATATTGATGGAAAGTTTTTTGATGAGAAGAACCCCAATTTCATCTTTTTTGAGTCTCTAGAGGGCTCAGCTTAATTCTGAATCTGTAGTGATCGACTAACATGGAATGCTTGGTGTTTGAATTAGAGCATCTACCTGAGATCTTGTACTGTCCCCTGGGTACTGTGGGAAAGCTGTACTTTTGGGATCCAGATAGATTTTCTAAGTGTGTGATGAAATGACAAGCCACTCTTTGGAACCTCAGTTTCTTTCAATAAAAAAAATGAAGATAACAGCATAGTTCATCGATGATCAGACAGTTTTTTCTTTTACATTTTAACATCTATAAAACATGGATGTGTCTTACAATAAATGGCATGCTATCATAGTGTCTTTTTTTTTCTTGTTGTTACATAAAATAATGGTGTGGCTCACATTCAGTGGCATTTTAGATTTGATGAAATACAATAACCTTTATGTTTTAGGACTGTTGTGAAGATTCAAGCTAATGTACTTCATTAATCTGTCCACAGATTCATTTACCTGATGTTGCCATAACAGTTAAAAGGTAGCTCCAAACTACAACCAGTTAAATTAGTTTGCAAACTGCCAAAGTTAAAACCTGTTATGGCTGTGCTTGGTACAGTGTGCCAGAGTTCAGAGCTGCTGTCCTTAGTCCAGTACCTCCTTTTGTCGGTTCTTATTGGTAAGTTCTTATTGGTAAGGTTCATGGCAGAATGTTCAAATTGTGGGGGTCTTGGTTCACCCTCCTATCCAACTGAGAAATATGATGAAAGAACCAGTGGATGGAGAATCAAATCGTTACCATGTCTAGGTTGGATTATTTATCCTGTGCCTGCAGGTAAGGGTTCATTGGGCTTGCACCCCAGATTCGCCCATGCAGTCACTGGTGCATTGAAAGGCTGACACCCTGGAGGCTGTAAGGCAAGCATGGCCATCTGTAGGCAGTCTGCTTCAAGAAGGGAGGGCAGGAGGTAGGAGCTGGCTTCCACTGAGACTCACTGATGCGGTAAGTCACTCTCCAGGCCAGAGATAGTAGGACCCACCCAACTAAAGGAAACATCTGGAGTGGGTTTCACTGATTAGCCCAGGCTGGCTTCAAACTCATTGTCTTCCTGCCTCAGACTCCTGAGTTCTGGGATTATAGATATGTACTACCATGCTGACCTTTTAGTATATGGGAACTACTAACGAAAGTCGTGGCAGCTTTAAAAAAGAAAGAAGAGTGATCCCAAACTTTGAAAATGCTCTGTTTTTACATTAAGTAGACATAGAATGCATTTATGTTTGTCTAAGATTCCTAACTATGGATTCCAGTTATTCTGAGCTCAGTGATCAGTTGGTTTGTTATGCAATACTCAAGTCAGATGGATTTAAAACACTAATCAAAAAAGGGATGGAGGTGTGGCTTAAGTGGTAAGAGACCTGCCTAACAAGTGTGAGGCCTTGAGTTCAAATACCGGTGCTGCCTACAAACAAACAAATAAAAACACTTATCTGTCAGCAATCTTGATATATACTATTAAAATTGTGAAATCACATCAAGCCCACGGTAATATGGTATTGTAACCCAGGAATTGCCATTGTTAACTTAAACATAAAAGTACAGGAGTAAATATGTTAGGAAGGAGGAAGGATGTTAATAAATTCCAAGACTGATTTTGTAGAATTAGAACAAAAAAATGTATTTGAGTGAAAATTGCAGACATCTGAAAAGTCTATGTAAAAAGCTTTGGCTTCTGTAAAGCCCACCTCCTTTCTGACCAAGGATTTGGCACAGAAAGACAGATCTGTGGTTCTGAGAATAAGGCATGTGTGTGGTTTGCACTGTACATGGGTTAGCTGTGTTCCTGTATCAGAAAAGCTAGTTTAATTTACAAATGGAGTTCTGATACACTCAGGGCTGTGAGTAAGTGTTGGGGGGTGGTGGTGGCTGGTGGAAGGCAGTCAAACCAAGGTAGCTCATTTCCTTTTATTGATCTGAGCACAAAGCTGTGCTGTTGCATCTTGGAAATTAAAATCCTTGATTCACAGAATAGTCTGGTGCGATCTGCAAAAACATTGTTGTAGTCTCTCAGGAGTAAATAATATGAATTTTTAAACATTCCCCAGGAATAATTTACATGATTTCAAGTTTTCTAAATCAACAGGATGTACAGTATTTCTTACAGTAGAACAGACAGCCAAATGTTTTTGAAAAAAAGGAAGGAGGAACTAAATGTTGGCAAGAATGCATTTTCATAAACTCTGTTTGTGTGACCTTAACCAAAAAGTTATTCAGTGACATGTGTGTGTGTGTCTGTGTCTGTGTTGGGGAGTATGTTATCCCAAATAACAGAAGCAGGCTACAATCTACACTGACAATGCTGGCAATTGGCAACTTCTATATCCCCACACTCTGTTGGAATTTCTCTATTGAAGGTATTGACGTTCTTGTGGTTTTTAGTGTTCTGTATTAAATTTTTTATCTTTTTCTAAGTAATTATAGATTATTCTAGTTAGTGTTGTGATTTGTATAGAAATCCTAAAACATCACAGAAGCACAAAGGAAAATAATCTCAGCATTAACCACTGTTTATATTTTTATGAACATCTTTCTAATATTTTATTTATTTTTATCAGTATGCAATAACATTATATCATAATATATTATTTGCTAGTCTTTATTTTTTTACCTGGCACAAACCATGAAGATTTTTTTCACATCAGTGGGTATTTTTCTATGATACGCTACCTAATGCTACCTGTATATTTTATTGTATGGAAGTTCCATTATTTAATTGATAATCTGCTCTTGCTCGACATTTAGGCTTTTCAATTTTTCTATTTATTCTTAAGTATTTTTACATATCATTTTTATGCACATCTTTTATTATTTATTTTGTATATTCTTAGTCATCAACATTATACTTAAAAAATTTTAAAGACTATGGACAAGTAAAATCAGTGACTTCCAGAGAGATTATAACAGGTCTGCACTGCTTCCAAGAGTTTTGGGGAGAATGTTTATTTTTCCACACCTTCTTGTACTGAGTAATCTTGCCATTTTTGCCATTTTTAGCCCATTGGATGAGGATATATTTTCGTTTTTGCTTGCATTTATTTGACCTTTTGAGGCTAAATATTGCAAAACTATTATTTTAAAGCAAAACAGAACGTGATGCCTTATTTCATCCATATCTTGAGCTATTGACTTTGGTCCCACAGAGGTCAATTGCTCTGAAGGATAGGTCAATTGCTCTGAAGGATAGGTCACTGGAGATGGAGCTGTGTAGGGTGGGAACCTATTTAGGAGAGGAGAAAGCCTACAAAGTTTGATGCTATCATGTCCTTAGAAGAGAAGTACCAAATGGTGAAAAAGAAGTACACAATAGGGGAAAAAACCCAATAAATCAAACTTTTAAAAAATTCTTAGATTAGTGCTTTGCCTGAGAAGGAGGAAGAAAACATCTTTCTCCCTTCTTAGCTGCATTATCTCTTGACCACTATCCATAGCTCCGGACAGACTTTTTGTCCTATACTCTGGCTACATGTGGATGAAACTTTTGTGTGTTCCTTTCAAGAATGTACATCCCAATTGCAGTTTTTAACATTGCTGTTGCAGAAAAAGTTTTCAAGTTACTAACCTTGGGAACATAAGTTATTGGTCATTTGGGGGAAATACATACCCTTTTATTTTTCTAAATCAAACATTAACCAAAGCAATCCAAGCTTTGCCTTTTTTTTTCTTCTGGGTAACTTGATTCCCCAATTATAAATAATGATTATTTAATGTCTGTTAATTCTTTCACAGTTTAGGGTGAATTCTAATTAGCTATCTCCCTAAGATATGTGGTTTGTGGCTTGAAAGGTTTTCTAATGCCTTCCCTCCCTAGAACTAATGACTCAGAACCAAGAAAGCCTGACACAGAGCTTCATCTTATGCTGGAGCTGCATACTCCAGAGAACACTGCCTTCTTGCAGGTTTGCTGCTAGATAAAAACTAAAGCCCACCACCCAAGAGTGGGTCTCAGTATTGCACCTGCTAAGTTACTAGGCATCAAAGGGCTGGTCTGACTACTTATAGTGTGCTCATTTCTAGGAGATCCCAGGCACTTTCTTGATGGAGCGCTGGGTAGTCATTTTTCCTAGTGCTTTAAACAGATTAAAATGTGATTGTATGGGTATTCATCTCCTAGATCTTTTTGAAAACAGCTCTAATCCTCATTGATGGTGGGAACAGATTCAGAGTTAGTAAAGAAAGATTTTCCCCTACAGCTTCTAATTCACAATAGGCTAACTATATTGATTGGTCACCCTTCAGTATTGGCTTGCAGATATTTGAGGCTCAAATATGACTTTCTGGAACAAAAGAACAGTCTTTCTTAAGCATAATGTACAAACCAGACTTAAAGATGAAAGAAATCATAGAAAAGATAGTACTAATTTTACCCTCTATAAGAATAAAACTTCAGTCAAAATATATAAAGAATGAGGGTTTCAGTTTAGTGGAATTTTCTGACTAAGAGTTAAAGAGGGGGGATGGGAACTTCTTATTTAATGGGAACATAATTTCAGTTTTGCAGTTTCTGGAGGTGATGGTTGTACAATAGTGTGAATGTATTTAATACCACTGAGCTGTGCACTTACAATGGTTAAGATTATGTTAAGTGTATTTTGCCACAATTTTATGTAAAAAAGGCTTAAGTAGAAAACTCTTTCGGAAACCTTTTGGGTCTGATCTTTGATGTAGTAAATATAGAATATTAAATATAATTTAATATTTGTGAATGTTTGAGGGTCATTTTTCTGGATGGTAGTTCTCATTTTAGGACCGGAAAAGATAAAAAGTGTTTTGGAGTCAAAACTTGTTGGAGAAAGTGCTAAAGATGTCTTCGTGCTGCTGTACATTCCTGTGGTACATTCTTTTCTGAAATATACAGAGAAAAGTAATTCAGATCTCAGCTAATTGGGTTCTAACTTATCTGGGTATTTAATTTAGGCTCTATATTAAAAGATCAGCTACCTAACGTATTATTTAAATACTTCATTTAAACTGATTTTCTACTAAACTGTAGAGGAGAGGCGGATTTAAGTGCAGCTGTCTTCATGTCTGTTCTTTAAGCCATTGTGTTTTGTGTTCTTGAGACTATAAATGAGTTTGAAGGTCAGCTATGGTGTAGAGGAGAATTAATATTAAAATGCATTTAATAAATAAGCTGTCAGATGATTCCCTAAGATACCCTAGACAGTAGAAAGTCTTCTTTCCTTTTCTTTTATATTGCTGTGTTCAGAGGGGATACTGCTTCATACAGAGTCCCTGCTGGCTTCTCCTAACGGGCCTTCAGTAATTATTTCTAGTCCAGCATTGCTCCACTGACTTCATCACTCTTGAGTGATGGAGTCATTTTATCACAGACTCCAGCCCCTCCCTTAGAATGAGGGGGCAGAAATAGTCATCTACTAGTATAACAGTTGGAGAATGAAAAGAAAATGATAGACTTGGCAGAAATGGCCTGAGCAAACTGGCCCAGTGTCTTTGACAGTTTGACTGGAAAGTGAGGCTTTGGTCTTTTGAATTGTCATGGTTATTTGATTCTAAACATGTGGAATATCATGAGGCCATGATTTTGAACTCTGTAACCTTCACAGTCTCTGCCTCAAGGCACAAATGCAGTAAGATTAAAAACTAATTAAAGCGTCTGTGCAGGAGAATAAACAGTGTAAAGAAGTAGAAAATTATCTGACCTCCCCACCAGGGAAGCCATTTTATTTTATTTTATTATTTTATCTTATTTTTTTTTCCTTTTTCTTTTATTATTCATATGTGCATACAAGGCTTGGTTCATTTCTCCCCCCTGCCCCCACCCCCTCCCTTACCACCCACTCCGCCCCCTCCCTCTCCCCCCCACCCCCTCAATACCCAGCAGAAACTATTTTGCCCTTATTTCTAATTTTGTTGTAGAGAGAGTATAAGCAATAATAGGAAGGAACAAGGGTTTTTGCTGGTTGAGATAAGGATAGCTATACAGGGCATTGACTCACATTAATTTCCTGTGCGTGGGTGTTACCTTCTAGGTTAATTCTTTTTGATCTCACCTTTACTCTGGTTCCTGGTCCCCTTTTCCTATTGGCCTCAGTTGCTTTTAAGGTATCTGCTTTAGTTTCTCTGCGTTAAGGGCAACAAATGCTAGCTAGTTTTTTAGGTGTCTTATCTATCCTCACCCCTCCCTTGTGTTCACTCGCTTTTATCATGTGCTCATAGTCCAATCCCATTGTTGTGTTTGCCCTTGACAGGGAAGCCATTTTAGAAAGAGAGGTCGTGTACTAGACTTTGTAGAAGGGTGTAATGGAGTTTCACTAGATCCACAGAGTAATTTTTTAGGAAAAGAATTCTGCCTGTGAATTCCTCAAAGAAAAATGTGGAAAACTCAGCAGATTTTGGGCCAACTCAGGAGCTCTAATGGTACAGGGAGAAAGCAAACATGACCGTGTTCAAGTTACAAGTCATAAATGTCTTTGACATTTCTTGCCAAATCGTCGGGGGTGGCTTCTGAACAAGACTGCATTCCTTTCCTCCCTGTAGATTCTAATTCAGTACATCTGATTAGGCCTGATGAATTTTCTGCAGGTTTCTTAGCAAGTGACCCCCGTCCTTCCATTTGCTAAGATAAAAATCCCCACCGTCATTCTTATCTCCTTTCTGCCTCACATCCTACATTCACTAGTAAATTATTTAAAATATATCAGGGACCCTCAATTTTCGCCAGCTGTGGAGTTAACATCTTGGTCTGAATCATCAGCATTTGTTGCCTGGATTTTTGCCTCTGTCTCTTAATTGATCTACCAACTTCTGCCCTTGTTACTTAAGGTTTTTTTTCCCCAGCATAAACCATATTGATCCATTTACAACATAACTTGGGTCCCTGGTATTTTTGCTTAGGACTCTTGTTTCACAGAGTCCAATCCAAAGCCTTCATAGCCCTCCTGGTGTCCCTCATCCTGGTCTCTCTCTCACCTCATCTCTGACTTATTTGTCTTTGATTACTCTCCTCTGGCCATAATTTCCTCCTTGCTATTTATCATTTGGCCAAGCCTACTCCTGAGTCTGGACCACTTCCCTTGTTTCCTCTGCCTGAAGGATTTCTTTTCAAAATTAGGTATCTGTATTGTTTCCTCAGTTTTCTTCAACTGTGATCAATTTTGCCTTTTTAGAGCATAATTTCCAGACCAGCTTAAATAAAATTGAACCTCCACTGTAAATTTCATATTTTGGTTTTCCTTTGCCCTGCTTTATTTTTCTTCATAATACATTTCATCATTTGACATTATTGGTTTACTATTTATAACATACTCACAAACTTCAATACCAGCTCTGTGAGAACAGGGCATTTTGTTCACTAAAGACTCCCCAAGTGTAGAAAAGTACCCAGCACATGGTAGGTGCTCAGTAAATATTTGTGGAAAGAGATTTATTTGTAAATCCGAGTTTTAGATTCACCTTTGTCTTTTATCCATTGCGTGACATGCAGCAACTTATTCCTCAGAGTTCAAGTATCATTATTTTAAAAATGAAGTTGTTTTTCAGAATAGATGAAATTTGTACTATAATAGCTATTATTATGATTATTATTATTATTGTTAGCATTAACTGAACTTTGATTTAAGACTGAATTTATTCAGGCATGAGTAGAATTTAATTGGAAGTGGAATCCAGGAACTGACTTTAATCCTCTGTGGCTTTTCTGGAAGGGAAGTTTTGATTGTCTCTATTTTACTTCTGGAAGAGTGTGGGCTACCTGCTAATGGCTCCTGGGTTTCTGTATGAATAATCTTTGACTCAATACAGGCTTTCACAGTGTAAAATTTCCTATTATTCTTTAGCAAATCATTGAAATTAAATATAACTACAGAATGGGGAGTGTTCTACTCTTTCAACTATATGTGATTTGTTCAGATAGACTTTGTCCTCTTGTATTTAACCAATACACGATATTTTATGTGTTCTTAACATGCATGCGTTAAAAAAGGTAATGTCCACATTACCTAGCTATTTTTCACATCAGCCTAAAACATATAGCTATTGCTCAGTTCTGTGTCAAACACACATGCAGGTAGTTTACTTATTAACCAGATTTGGTGTCAGCCATACTTAAATATTGCTATTAATTGCTACCTATTAATATTATAACTTTAGTTCAAATATTTTAAATCTCTTTTAAGACTCAATGTTAAGATTAGAATTTAGAAGTGAGTACAAGTAAGTATAAATCATTTCAGACAGAAAAAATGAATGCAAATCAGAGACCAGCTGGAGGCAGATTTGCATGATTATTTTAATACCATGATAGGACAGGAGCACTCAGAAATTCGAATTAGAATGCTTATTTCTCATGCCTACAAGGGTCACCCAATCTCTTTTATGATGTGGCCAGTATCACCCTATGTTATCAGCAAACCCTACTGATAAAAATTTGAGAGTCCAGTATCAAACTTACCCTGTCTAGTTGTTTCTTCTGTGCCCTGGGTTCAAAGACTGAAATAAAATAAACATTTTCACACCAGTGAGCTATGCTTATTTATGTTACTGGTGGTCCTTGGAGATTGTTCCACGGCTTTTCAAAAAATAAATCATGCCATCTGATTATCAGCAACTATTTGTCCAATCAGAACCCGAACACAGAATGGCAGCACTGGCCAATTGCACTGGCCACTCCTTCTTAAGAGACAATAAAGGAGTGACGATAAGACCATTTTTGTGGACAAGTCTAGACACAATCTATTCTGCAGCATGTAACTAATATCTGATTCATTGGGTCTTGTTGCATGATTGTTTCTCACACATGTGCTAAATCCTTTAGTACTATTCATAAAATTGTTCATAATGTCAACTTTATGACTTTCTTTTCTTTTTGAAATATGATTGTCTATCTACTTTCTGTTAGTTTGTTATACTTGATGATATATGAAAGAGAAGGAGAAAGAGAGGGAGAGAGAATATGAATGTGTGTGGTAAGCGCTAATCAAATAAATTGTTGTTAAAAATAAATTGTTGTTTAAAAGTATTACAGTGCAGGTATTTCTGAAAATTAATAAAGGCTGTCATACCACATAAACAAAATGCTTTTTTTGGGGGAAACAGAACACTTGATATATTGGTTGATGCTTCAGTCTGGTATGGTATTTGAAGAACATAAAGTTGTAACATAGATTTTCATTTTAATGGCAGTGTTGTAACATCCTCATAATTTTTTTCACTTCTCATTAGTTTTTATAACCTATGAATTACCTAAAACAACTTCAGTCATTTGAATTTTGACTTAACACTTATTTTACTATGTGCAGAGGTGTCATTTGAGAAGTGGTGCCTGCATTTATGATGCTGGTAACTATGTCTAGATGTTAGGATCATTGCAGAGTGTGAAGCTGCTGCTGTGTGTAACATGGTACCTGTGCAGTGCTGTCTGTGATTCTGTTTAATAATCACGGAGAAAACTAGAAACGAATGACAAGGAAGGACTAGTTCCTGTAAACCTTGTGGGAACACAATGAGAATTTAGAGACTTTTCTGTACACTGCTTTAGCTTCATTATTTTTAGACTCATCCAGGGAAGATTTTGTGCAATTTATTTTAAGCTTATTTCTTCAGTTCATTTGCTCAGTGATATATTATTACATTATCATTTACTTAAGAAAATGGTCAATACCACAAAGCTTCAAGCTTTAATGTCCTTGTTTTTGTTGTTGATTTTTATACTAAATTTAAGAAATGACTCCCCCAGAGTGGGTGGAAACAAGTAATGACTGTATAGTCTGCCCTCTTATATCTATGAGTTCTGCATTTGTGGATTCAGCCAGCTGTGGATAAAAATATTAAAAACAAACTGTTTCTTTAATGAACATGTATAGATATTTTTCTTGTCATTTTCTCTTAAACAGTGCAGTGTAATAACTACACAGTATTTACAATGTGTTAGGTATGATAAATAATCTAGAGTTGACTTAAAGTGCACTACAGGATGTGCATAAGTTCTGTGCAAATATTACCTCATTTTATGTAAGGGACTTGAGCATTCACAGGTTTTGGGGTCTGCAAGGGGTTCTGAAACCGATTCCTCAGGGTAAAGAAGTACAGCTATATGTGTGAGTATGAAATGTATATTATATAATGTGTTATCAAATGCATGTTACATATGATTGAATGAAGATCGGTACATATGTGCATATGTCCTGTACATATATGTATATGTACATACATGTGTTGTTGAATATGTTATATGTGTTACTAAAACCTCAGTTCATTGTTATGTATATATATATATACATATATATATATGGAAATATATGGCCTACTTACGCATTCATGTACAATTATACTTGCAAATTTGTGTTAGCCTTTCTGTTATTTCTCCTTGATGCTGCTCTCTCTGCTCTGAGCCCATGTAAGTAACCCACTTTAATAATGACTAATATTTACTTCCACAATTTTCTTCCTTCCTTATTGATATCCCCATTACGTGAGTCAAAAGCATCTCAGTGGGACCTTCTTTGACAGAATTGTTTCTGTCAGCTTATCCAAGTCCCCAGAACTGACTTAGGAAACATAAGCATACAGGCAGCCCACAGGGTTCTAGTTCTTCAGTTGAGCACTGACCTGTTGTTGTTTTATGTAGGACTGGGGTTCGAACTCAGGGTTTCACATTTGCAATGCAGGTGCTCTACAGCTTGAGCCACACCTCCAGTCTATTTTGCTCTGGTTATTTTGGAGATAGGGTCTTGTGAACTAACTATTGGCCAAACCTGGCCTCTAACCACAATCCTCCTGATCTCAGCCTCTCAAGTAGTTAGGAGTACAGGCGTGAGCCACTGCTCCTGGCACATTGACCATTTTAGAATGGTCACTGAAAGCAAACCAATAATGAGGATGATCACTGTGATACAAGGCCATTCAGAATTGGGTTTGAAACCAGGCCCAATGTAGGAAAGGCACTGGAATTGACAAAAGGAAGCTTTGTCACACAAAGTGGTTTCTGCCCTTAGTAATTAGTGGAGTAGAGTTCTTATGAAATAAACTGCTCTATTTTCTTATCATGGTGAAATGCTCTCCTACTCAGTTGTTTTTCAGGCATTCCTGATTCAGTTCATCTGGCAGCAGAAGATCATGTGTGTGATGAGGAGTAGAATTGATTCAGGAATGCTTGGGTTACCGATTTTTTTTAAAGGAACTGGGATTTGAACTCAGGGCTTTGGGCTTGCAAGGCAGACCCTTGAGCCATACCTCCAATACCTTTTGCTCTGGTTATTTTTGGAGATGGGGATCTCAGGAACTATTTGCCTGGCTTCCTTCAAACTGTAGTCCTCCTGATCTCAGCCTTCCAAGTAGCTAGGATTACAGGCATGAGCCAGTGGTGTGGACCACATCCCTGATTCTTCAGTGCATGAGTTGGCAGTGAGGACCAACACACTCCAATTCTGACTTCACCAGGCGCCACACTCTAGAAGTTTCTATAAAGACCCCTTGCAAAGGAGTCTAAGTCTACGTTTTTCATATGGATTACCCTGGTGGAAAAAAACCAGGCAAGGCAAAATATATCCATTGGCTATTGAGAAGAGAATGAATGTGAGCCTCTTCTGATGTACCAGGCAGGGCTCTGGGGCTCTTTTTCCTTCATTCAATTCTCAACAGTAATTCTGAGAAGAAAATGGTACTTTCTTTGTTTTGCTGGATGAGGCTCAGTGAAGTTAGTAGGGTGTTAAGCTCAGAGAACTGGCAGTGACAGAACTAGGTAACAAATGCAGGTTGGTTCTCTGGCATTGTGGTGTGTTCCCAAGGCCACAAGAAAAGACCAAGGAGGGCAAGAAAGTGAGCTGCCTGCTGGCGCCTATTTATATCCACACCCTGGAAATTGTACGTGTAACTCATTTCCGCGGTCGTCGCCTTCCGCGACCTCATGGGGGGAGTCTTTCTCATGCTCCTCTGCAGATTTATGAGCTTGTATATAGCACCTCCACTCTGCAGAAGTCTTTAGCGTTCCCTGAGGATTCTCATAGAGATCACAATTATTTAGGTTCTAAATTACCCTTGTTCAGTTTTAAGCAGATGAACAGTATTTCCACCCTCTAAACAATGATTCCTGAGGCTTATTGCTGCAATAATATCACACTTAGTTTCCAAGGAAACTGCATAGCCATCCCTTCCCCGACTTCTTTCTCTTCCTCAAGCCTGAGTTTTTGTTTTTTTTTAAACTCAGAATGTGCCATTGCAACCTCTCACTATTGTTCAAGTTTTAGTTCTGGCAGCAGTTCCTTGGAAATTGTAGTTTTGCTTCTGATCTTTTTCTGAATATTTTGGATGCTTTTCTGTAGACTAGCCATGCAGTCTAAATGGCACTGAAATAAATTACTGCCTTCATTATGACACACAATAGATGAATGTGTCATACTTCAGAGTCACAGCTTCTTTAACCAAAATACTCTGGTTGTTTTCCATCCTGGAGTTCTCTAATTACTCTCTTGATATTCCATGGTGTGTCCTGGGAATAAAGTCTAGGGTAGTCTGTGGTGCACATGCATATTTTACTCATAGTATGTATGTGTATTCCGGTTAACCGGATAGAGGCAATACATTTGTAATTTACAGATAATTACTGAAGCCAATCATCATTTCTGTAGATTATGCTACTGATGACTAAAAATATTCTTGGGCTTTCTATAAAACACTGAATTCAGGCATCCATGGTCAATACAACAGGCATGGAAATATTTACTTATTACAAAGTACTCTGGAACACTTTGTAATCCTGCTGGGAGCCATGGGGAGACATGTGGTAGGCACACGGAGTCAAAGGTGGTCCACGGGCAAACCCACTGCTTAGACATTTGAACTATGTTGAATGAAGTCTCCCTTCACTCTTCTGTTTCCCCACCCCACACACATGCACACACACTACACACTCACACACACTACACATTCACACTTCCTGCCTCCAAAAACAGTGGAGAGCAGCCTTGTGTTTTCAGGGACCCACTCCTGGCAGCATCTATGCCTCTAACTTCCAGTCACTGTGTCCATCCCAGGGTTACCATGAGACTCCATGCCTCCTCAGCCCTCCATCTTTTGATAGGGAAACCTATTCTTTAGTGTGTTTTGC
The DNA here is from genome assembly GCF_047511655.1 of Castor canadensis. Classification (NCBI taxonomy): domain Eukaryota; kingdom Metazoa; phylum Chordata; class Mammalia; order Rodentia; family Castoridae; genus Castor; species Castor canadensis. The sequence continues at coordinate 99,272,520 of NC_133392.1, read as the reverse complement.
TTCCTGGTAAAATCACCCTGAGACACAACTCTTAACAAATGCATTAACTCAGAATCTTATTTGTTTTCAAAGAAAGGAGCAGTAATTAACAGCCTATCAAGAGATATAAGTAGATTCAGAAATAAGCTGTATGTATTTTGTAGGTAAAGGTAAAAATGATTATCATAGTGCATCTGGGAGTAGGAGGGAATTAGCAAATGTAGGACTAGACTTGAGAGATCTGCTACAGGATTATTGTGTGGAGGATATTGATGTTTTAATTACATTATCTTTTAAGTACTTGGGCCTGGCCAGGGTTCTTGGCAGGCACTGGTGTGGGTGAGCTGCAGGGGTAGAGCCAGTCTCTCCAGCAGAGTTAGATAGCACCAAGAAGTTGTAACTCTTACTCCATCTTTCCAAAGGCAAATGGGAAAGGGAGCTTCCTTCAGGGATTCTGGCTCTGCCAGCCATGGTAAGTCACAGGTGAGCTTGCCAGACAGAATACACTGGGTATGCCTATCTTCACATAGCTTAAGTTCCTAAAGTTTTTCTTTTTTTGGTGATACTAGGGTTTGAACTCACGGCCTTGTGCTGCTAAGTAGGGACTCTACCACTTGAACCATGCCCCAACCCTTTTTGCTTTAGTTATTTTGGGGATAGGGCCATTTTTGCCTGGGCCAACCTGGACCATGATCCTCCTATTTATGTTTCTCCATGTATTTGGGATGATAGGCACTGAACACTGTGCCCAGATTTATTGGTTGAGATGATGTCTTGTTAACTTTTTACCCTAACTGGCCTTGAGCAGCAGTTCTCTTGATCTCTGCTTCCTGAGTAGCTAGGATTACAGGTGAGACACCATGCTTGGCTCCTAACCTCTTTTCTTACAGTAATGTGATTTGGGTTTTTTGCCCATGTACATTACCACTCTTGTGATAAGTCCACTGCTTCTAAAACCCCAGGCACAGAGGACCTTTTAGTGTCTTTCCAGTCTACCTCTGCATACAGTCACTTTGGGCATCTTGGTGTCACTTCCATTGGCTGGGCCAAAGCTGAAAGGCCAATAGACAATGGAGTGAAATGTGGCTAAACTCAAGTTTATATAAGTCACAAGACCTTATAATTAGTCGAATGTTATAACTTGAGACAGATATACCATTGGATGAACAGTGAGTAGAATGACTGATACAGCTCAGATACTGGCAAAAAGTAAATCCAACAACAAACAAAAAAAGTTTATAGAGTTTGAAATTTCATAACTTTAAATAGGGATGCTAGCTTGTTTGGCATATAAATGGAGGAGAGGAAGGCTCATGAAGAGAAGTATAAGCAGTGTAAGTGGAGAATTAAAGGGCCACACCTGCTGCAGAGACCTGTGGAGGCCAGGTCCATGGCTTGAGAAGGGTCGTATAGTCTAGGCTACAGTGTTTAAGCATCATCTTGGAGGCATGACACATGACCTTTGAAGGCCATTAAGTGGGGACTAATATGTGAGAACCCAACTCTTAGGCTGGCTAGGGGGATGAGCTGCTTCTAGTCATTATATCACCATGGATTGTGAATTCTGAGAGGTCAGTGGCAGATGATATAAAGTCCACAGGATATATATACATTTCCTTATGAGATCCTCTGACTCTTGGGATAGAGTTTAACAATCCTAATTCAAAACGTTTCATTGTGAGAGCTGGAGGCATGGCTGCAGTGGTAGAGCACTTGCCTAGCAAGCTCTAATCCCTGAGTTCAAACCCCAGTACCATCAAACAAATAAATAAATAAAATACAGCATCTCATTGTGTCTCATTAGTAACCAATGTACCAAAAGTAACTAGTATGTAACACCCATGACATTTCACCAATTGGCCATTTATAGTAATTTGTTCAGGAGTGTTCTGTGATAGGACTCAAGGACTGTTTTCCCTGCTATCTCCATTAATGGATTGGGGGTGAGAGGCAGGCTCAGAGATGGGAGGGAAGAAGTTTTGTGCTGCACTGCAAAATTTTTAGAAAAGTGCATTGGACTCCACCTATTCAGTCCAGGAACTTCTTGCTTTTTTGAAATGATTAATATTTCTTCCTTTGCAAGTTTTGGGATACATGCCCAGCTGCTGGAAGGATTTTACTTACCATTATATTGACAAATAAAACAAGATGAGCAAAGCAAAGTGAAATAACATTAAAAAATAAAACTCATAAACACAAATAAAACAAAGTATTCAGGTAATTTCCCAGAAATTTCAAAATTTTCCACAAATATAGAGAAATGGTTCTTGCCTGTGGCTCACATGGCTTTAAGAATTTAATCTACCCTTGATCAGATTTGTAAGACAATGGTTTCATCATTTGTTGAAAAACTTCAGTTTCTAGGTTTTTGGAATATTTATTTACCCACAGGGACCTCCTCTTGGTGACAAGAAGCTTATAGGCCATTCAGCCCAGCCTCTGGAACTGGAACACTCTCTGCCATTGTTCTTATGGACATACAAGAAGGTTAGTAAGGGTGTGTTATGTTTATACTTCTTTCCCCCCCAGAAAACCATTTAAAAACTGATACTGATTTTAGTAGCAGAAATTGGGGAAGTGAAAGTAGAGTGTGAAACTTCTCAAGTGTGGCCTGCAAACCAACAGCATCAATATTTCCTGGGAGTTTGCTAGGAATTCAGAATCTCTGGCTTGTCCCAGTCTTAGTGAATCAGAACCTGAATTTGACTACTATCTTCAGATCATTTGTTTACACATTAAAGTTTGAGAACCACTGATGTGGACTGTGTTGTCCAGAAGGCTGGCTGCACAGAAAGTTAGGATGGGTATGAAGAGTCCTAGCTAGAGGTGGGGCATGCATGGGTCAGGGCATTTCAGCATGTACTCTTAGTGTGGACTTTAGGTAGGAAGTTTTGAACAGTCAGGAAAGAAGCTATGGCTGAGGTTCCTGGTGGACTGCAGGGACTGAGATGTAGGGACAAGGGGAGATTGTGTTAAACTGAATGAGGGGACACTCATGTGTCTGAGATGGGATGGAAGGAAGAAAGGATGAGCCACATATAAATTGATGTGTGTATTGAAGAAGTTGGAAAATGAACAGTAAAAAGTGGTGTGTGTCTTTACTGACGATGGAAGTGAGGTCATGTTTTTGAGAGGAAAGGGGCAGGACCTGGTCACGAAACTTAAGGAAAGTGAGTTCTGGGGCCCTTGGAGAAATACACTGATGGGAAACCAAGTGTAGATGCAAGTAAGGGGACCTGAGCTCTACTGTGTATGAAATACTCTCTTGGACAATTCAAAACACTTTCCAGATCTCTAGACTGGAAGAGATCCCCTATGACTATGTACATTAAATTAATTCCTGAAATTTATATAATTCAACTGATAAAATCCTGTTATAAAATGTGGGACTATATCAAATGTAGTAGTACTTTTAAAATTCTTCGAAGGCCATTATTCTCATTTGAAAGTTGGGGGATCTTCAGCCTCAGAAACATGACAAATTTTGCCAGTAGTCATAAACTGAGATTGGTACTAAGCTTGCTGGCTCCAAGGTTTAGGTTTCTTTCATGAGGCTTTTTAGAAATCATTGTTTTGAAGAACTTGCACTCTCATGGGCTTGGAGAAAAAAAATTTTGAAGAGTCCTGCTGTCATAGAACATCTGTGGGAATGCCAAAGGAAAAGGTAAGGAGAGACAAGTTGATATTTTATTGTCTTGACACACAGCCTCAGAGATCCTCTTCATTGCTTCTGTCAACATGAAGGCATGGCTGCTTTTCTTCTTGCTCTTGGCACCTTGTTGCTGGACCTGTGTTGATGAGAAGGTTGTGTCTGAGAGCAAGTGGCTAAAATACACTGCCTTCACTGGGATATTTGAAGAGATGTGCTTCTCAGCACTGTGAATCATTTTTCAAAAATTTCATTGCTCTGCTCTTTGATCAGGAAAAATCACTTAACAGTGAGACTGGAATCTACTTTCATAAACTCCCACGTGTCCTTGTTCTCACCTCCTGTTGAAGAGTATGACCTTATGAATTAATTTTTTTCTGACTATAACATTAGTCAGGTGAATTGGGAAACTGGGAACTTTTATTTATTGATCCTTTTATTTTCTGCTTTTTTTTTGTCTGTAAAGGTCATTTTTCAATGTTTTCAGAAGGTAATTCTACTTCTTTTAGTAATTCTCGACCAACACCAAGTGTAAGACATACATATAAAAACCAGAATAATCATTAAGTTTAGTAGTATCATATAAAAACTAAAAATAAGCTTCTTTAATTCTGAGTATAATTTAAATTAGACAGAAAAATATCTACTAATGAAAGTAGCAGATTCTTCCACCCTGTGTAGACGTGTCATTTTCTCTTAGGAGTCTAGACATGAAAGACATCTATTCATCTTTTGTTGACAGCATAATGACAATTTTTCAAGGAAGCCTTGCTTGATGTGTAAATCCACCCCACCCAATCTATATCTCTTCCCTTTTCTTTAAAGATGATTTCTTTAGGGGCTGGAGGTATGGCTTTAAGTGGTAGAGGGCCTTGTGCCATGAGTTCAATCTCCAGTACCACACACACACACACACACAAACCAAGGATGATTTGTTTAATTTTAATTGACAGAAGATTTCATATATTTATCATGCATAATATATTATTTTGAAGTATGCACACATTGTAGAATAGCTAAATTGAGCTAATTAGCATATGTACACATTATTTTAGGTCTCTTAGCATTCTTGACTTCCCCCATATAATTTTTTTGTTTATTTCTCCCCCTTCCCCCTTCATTTAATACAACTATAATTACATATTTATTTGAATAATTATGAAGGCAGGAGCTATAGAAACTCTGTAGAGTTAATAAATGAGTATTTGTTGAGTGGATTATAGCAATAATAATAACAATATTTATTATGCTCACAGTGTACCAGAAACTGTGCTAATAACTCTATCCATCTTATCTTACTACTCCTCTGTTTTAGTCTACTTAGGTTGCCATAACAAAATACCAAAGACTGGATGGTTTAAGCAACAGAAATTTATTTTCTCATAGTTCTGAACATTAGAAGTCCAAAATCAAGGGTTTGACACTTTGTTGTCTAGTGGAGCCTTTTCCTGGCTCTTTCTTGCTGTGTTTTCACCTGGTAGTGAGGAGTGGGAGAGAAAGAGAGAGAGAGTGTGAGATGAGAGAAAAAGAGAGAGAATTTTCTCTTGTGTCTTTCTTTATAAGAACACTAATTCTATTAGATAAGGGACCCACGTTTAAGACCTTATTTAAATTTAATTGCTTCTGTACTTCAAATACAGAATTTAACTACACTGGATACTGGATATCAGGACATCAATATCTGAAGTTTGGAAGAATACATGTGTTCAGTTTATAACATTCCATACCTGATACTCCCAAAATTCATGTCATTGCTCATGAATTATTTCCTATTGGAATATTCCATTCCAACATTACCAGATGTTGGAAGTTATTCTAGCATCAACCCTAAAGTTTAAAGTCAAATGTCTCATCTAAGTATCTTCTGAATCAGATACAATTCATTCTGAGGTGAAATTCCTCTCCAGCTGTAAGCCTGAAGTTATGTGCTTCCAAAGTACAGTGGTGGGACAGGCATAGGATAGGCATCCAATGCCTAAAAGGAGACATTGGAAAGAAGAAAGGAGTAACAGATCCAAGAAAGTCCAAAATCTAGCAAGGCAAATTGTGCTAGCTCATAAGTTTCAAAATAATCTTAATAAATGAGATATGATGGGAACTAGTGGTGTCCCCCATCATTAGCGTCTCTGGTAGATAGGGCCAAAACCTTCAAGGTGGGTGACACCAGGAAGACACTGAAGTTTTAGTAGCAAACAGACAGAACCTTGTGAAAATAGAGAATTTGGAGAGCTGAATAAAGGGAGAGAAAGACTGCCACAGTCCATGGAAGGTGGAGCAGCAGAGGGTGGGGACTAAGGTGAACAAATGAATGAGAGACTTAGAAAACACAAACGTCCCTGTTCACAGAACCAGCTAGATTACAGTCTAGCCAGATAAGGGCCCCGGAGTCTGATAGCATTTTGGGATGTGAAAGTTCTCTCTTATTCCCTACATTTAGTCATGGTATGGTATCATGAAGCCATTTTGAGAGGTTCCTGTCTGTATCTTGATGTATTCTATCTCTGAGTCTTGTCCTATCTTTGAGAACTTCTAGTAGGGTCAGGTCTGATCCACCAAGTGCTGGCCTGGAGAACTGTTCTAGCACAAAGAAAAGACTTTGAGTCCCAGAAGTAGAGTGAGTCACACATATGAAACTGGTCAGAGTCCCTGGGGAGAAGGAGTCACTTCCCATTTGGAGTTGCCAATTAGGGGAAATAGGTACCAAAGTGAGGGCCCAGCAAATGGCTGCAAGTGATAATGAACAGGAGCTATGTTGCAGAAAGTCAAAGACCCACAAGGATGGCGTTTGGGTATAGATTGCTGCATCACACACATAGAGCTTCCCCACTCCATGACCAGATGTTTAATGGCTCTGGAGACTAGCACTAACTGGCAGAAAGCTTGCAGATTGCCCCATCTGGTTCAGGGCAGCAGGGCAGCCCAGAGTAATTTCAGTCTGCTCTGTCTACAAACAGTGCCCTTTGGTTGGTAGGTGAATACCACAAAGATAAAAAAGGAAACCAAAGAACACACAGACTCTACTATCACCAAGGGGCCATAGAAAGAAGAGCTAATTAGCATATACTTACGAACCTAAACAAATCAATAATGAACAATGAGATTGAAGCAGTAATAAAAAGCTTCCCAAACAAAGAAAAGAATAGGATTGGAATAATTCACTGCTGAATTCTACCAGACTTTTAAAGAGCTTACACCAATGTTGTTCAAATAATTACACAAAATAGAAAGGGAAGGAACAGGGACAAAAATATCTGATATAATAACTTAGAGGAGGAAAGATTTATTTTGACTCACAGTTTCAGAGATTTCAGTGGAGTCCTTGGTGCCAATGATCCTGGGCCTATGACAAGGCAGAACTTCATGGTTGAAGGAGCATGTGGCTACAGAGGCTGTTTACCTCATGATTGACAGAAAGCTGAGGGAGAGAGAGAGAGACAGAGAAGGGGTCAGGGATAAGATACCTTCCTAGAGTTAAAAAACTAACCTCTCAGTGAATCAGCAAGCTACTGAATAAATGGGCAAATGAACTGAATAGACAGTTTTCAAAAGAAGTGCAAATGACCAGAACTGCTCAACATACTTGACCATAAAGGAAATGCAAATCAAAACGACATGGAGATTCCACCTCACCCCCGTCTAAATGACTATCACTAATAACACAAACAACAGCACATGCTGGCGAGGATGTGGAGGAAAAGGAACACTTCTACACTGTTGGTAGGAATGTAAATTAGTGCAACCACTATGGAAATCAGTGTGGAGTTTCCTCAAAATCTAAAAATAGAACTACCATATGATCCAGGGATACACTCCTGGGCATATATTGGAAGAAATGTGCACAAGGATATGATAGAGCCACTTGCATACCCGTGTTTCTTGCTGTACTGTTTACAATAGGCAAGCCTTGAAAGCAGCCTGGATACCCCATAATGGATGAATGAATTAAGAAAATATGGTATATATACACAATGGAGTTTTATTCAGCCATAAAGAATGAAATTATGTTGTTTGCAGGTAAATGGATGGAATTGGAGAATTTCATGTTAAATGAAGTAGAGCTAGGTTCAAAAAAAAAAATCAAAGGTTGCATGATTTGCCTCATGTGGAAGCTAGACCTATAAGCTAAATGTGTATATAGAAACATATATGATCATATATATGTACATACATATATAATTAGAGAGAGAGAGAGAGAACAATATTGCATTAGTGGGTCTGTCTGAGGGGACTGCCAGAGAGGAGAGAGGGAAAGAAAAATGTTAGAGAATGAAAAATATTGAAACAGCTCATCTATGTATGAATATAATATAACCTGATGCACCATAAGTTGAATATTAAGGGGGCATGGTGATAGAGAAAGAGTAGATAATGGGGGAGCAATTTGATTAAAGCTTGATTACAGTCTTGAAGTGCCAATGTGAAACCCCCTTGGACTATCAACATACACTCTAAAAAAAAAAATGAAGGATGGGAGAGTAAAACAAGTCTTTTCTAGAGATGGATACCAGTGTGGGAGGGGTGGACATAAGGAAAGTGTGAATGAGAGTGAATATGGTGGATGTATTTTGTATTCATATATGAAGATAGAAGAGTGAACTTTTGAAATTGTTCCAAGAAGGAGGGGAGCAGGGAAAGGGAAGGGGTAAATCTAACTAAGATATACGGTAAGCACATATGTAGATATCACAATGTATCCCACTGTACAACTATTATATGCTAATAAAAAATGATAACTCTTTAGCATCCACCCCCAGGGAACTACTTGATCCAGCTAGGTCTCATCTCCTAAAATGAGTGCCACTCCCTGGCAAAATAGTGCCACTCCCTGGGGACCAAGTTCCCAACACATGGAGCCTTCTGGGGGAGCACTTCATATCCACAGTATAACAGGGTCTCTTTATACTCTTAAAAAAGTACAGAGTATCTCAAAATGCTTTTGTTTACCTGAGTTATACATATTGATGTTTATAGGATTGGAAATTAAAGCTGGAAAGATTTAAAAATATTTATTAATTCATTTGAAAGTAATAAGTCCATTACATGTTAGCATAAGTAACATTTCTTTATGAGAAATAATTACATTTTCCAAAAAAAATTAGTAAGAAGGGTGGCATTTAAACCATTTTTACAAATCTAATGTCTGCCTTTGTAGAAGACAGCTGGATTTTCATGTCACTTCAACCTCCAATCTGTTGCAATATGTTGTGTTGTTTGAAGTAGATGAAGGAAATGCAGCTTCACACAGAAATGCAGTGGGAGAGAGGAGGAGTATTTGAGTAGCCTTTTCAGATTATTGTGAACATGCTGCATTGTTACTATCACAAAACTCCACTTGGCAGTTTTTTAAAGGTTAGATGCAATGTGAAATCTGAAACTGAATCAATGAACTTTTCATATTCAGTTACTTTCAAATCCATTGGTGTAGCTTGCACTTTAGGGTTCTCACCCATGCATGATCTAGTAGCATCTTTATATTGGCCATTTGAAAATGTCGGTTCACTGAATTAATGCAGATTGTTCAAATGTTGACACATTTCATAATATGTTACCCAAAAAATCACATTCCTTAATATCACCACTCAAATATCTTATCGAAACATTTTTTTAGACTGAGAAGCTGCCAGAGATTCTGTGGCAAATACAAGTTTTATAAAATCATATTTTTTACTTGAAGAGTAGATGTTTTTTTTTTGTGATTGCATCAAATGCTGTCAGTTGTTTTTCTTAAAGTGGTAAGATTGCTTCATTCATTTTCAAGAAAACACCTGCCAAATGCCCAAGTCTAAACAACTTTACTTTGTTAGTTTTCCTTTCAAGTAAATATGGTTTTCAATAAAAACACAACTAGTTGAACTTGTGACTGAAGCACTTACATGAGAACATTTCTTTGTGACAACCATTGTATTTATGTATGCAATAGAAGTGGTTTATGCATTTTCCCATTTCATCACACAGAATGTTAAAAGCATGTGTACTGAAGGCCTAACAAAATTAATAATTCTTACTACTTCATCAAGAACATTCTTAATTGAAACTGGTATTTATTTTATTGAGAGTACATGGCAATGAAGAACACAATGATTACTAGTACAGTTTGCACTCACTGCTTTAATTCATGTTGAAGTGCTAGCACTTCACCCACCATTTGCTCTTGTATACTTGGTGCAAATGCCAACATAGTAAAAAAAAAAGGCAAATATGTTTTAGTATTATTACAAAAACAGTTTTGACCTTGGAGTTCCTAGTGGGATCTTAAAGAGACCCTCCCCACCCACCCAGGAGTACATTTGAGAACTGCTGGTCTAAAGAAATTAGTCCATGGGAATGAGTTCCGTAAGAGAAGTCGAGAACAAGCCACGCACTTGGTTTGAGTATAAAGTTCAAAGATCAGGGAATGTGAAATAATTATGGGGTGGGCTATAGAGAAGCCATTATTAATTGTGGTTTTAAGTTGTTCAGCTCAGAAGCTAAGATTCTGGGCATTCTGATTTCTTTCCATGGGAAACCAAGAGTTTCTGTAATTTGTTGAAATTGAATTACATTGCCTATGTGTCTCCTCATTCATAAAGTAGGAAAGTAGTAGTATTGTTATGTGAGTTAATGTATAAACAACTTAGAGGGGGATTTGGCATAGGAGGTCCTATATAAGTGCAATTATTATGAATGTGGAGTTTTGCTCTGGTTGTCTGATGAATTAAGGCAGCTGCTCTCATACTTTGACAAGCACAAGTGCCCAAGAGGTGGCAAGCACAGATGCTGAGCCCTGTCCCTGCCTCTGGGGTTTCTAGTTAAGAAAGATCAGAGCTGGGGCCATGAATCTGCATTTCTCTCAAGTTCCTGAGTGACACTGATGCTTTGGGTGACACACTACAGGAAACTTCATCACAAGAATTCATATTGTGTTCCTTTCTTTCCTAGTTACTCAGTAAGCCAGTTCCTGTTATTTGAATCCATGGATGGAAACTAATGTCCTTTTGTTCTTCCTGTTTCACTTGATTTCATTTCAAGTGAAATTTTGAAATTTTGAATTTAAGTTTTCCCTGTGTTTTATTTTTATCTCTCTGGACAATAACCTGGGCAGTAACAGATTCAATATTTACATTTTTTTCTAACTTGCTCTACTTTGCTGTGCCTAACTGCTATTAAAACCAGATGACTGGGTTCCAAAGACATGCCTGACTGCTGATGGTTTCACTCACCTGCTCTGAGCTCTCTGACTGATTTCATAGGACATTTTGTGCAAGTGTACTTTCCTGTAGTGCTTGGAATTGTAACTAGTTTTCAGGCTGCCAATAAAGATATGCTAAATGAAGATAAGTCAACAGGCAATTCGAAGACGGTATGATGACAAGAGCAGGGAAGGGAGCTAATTGGGCATCTAATGCATGGGTCACAAGGAAGGTTACCCAGGCTAAGTAACAGCTTCAGAGAGACTTTGAATAAGTCAGGTAAAGAAAGCAGGCAAACAGTATTCCTGGCCAAATGATCAGTGTGTGCAGCACAGAGAAGGAGAATACAAAGTCTTTGAAAAGGTTAATTTTGCTGGGTCTCCAAGTTTAAATGTCAAGGTGGAAATGTAGAAGGTAGGGAATGATAAGAAGGTAGAAAGGTTAGGCAGGGACCTCTGTGGCTTTTAGGTTTTGTTTTCTTCTTTATTTTGACAATGGTAGCGTTTGAACTCAGGTCTTTGTGCTTGCTAATCCGGTGCTTTACAGCTTGTGCTATTCCTCTAGCCCTTTTTGCTCTGGTTATTTTGGAAATAGGGTCTTGCTTTTTGCTCAGGCCAGCTTGGACTGCAATCCTCTTATTTTATGCTTCCCATTGTCGCTGGGCAGACAAGTACACACTACCATGATCAGCTTTTTATCATTAAGACGGGTCTCACCACAAACATTTTTATTTCCCAGCCTGGCCTAGAACTGTGATCCTCCCCTGAGATTGGTTCAGGCAAATTCCCTGACCTTGAGCTGAGATCCTCCTGACCGCAACCTCCCAAGTAGCTAGGACTGCAGGTATGAATCACCAGTGCCTGGATTTGTAATTTTCTTAACCTCAGCATCATTGATGTTTTGGCCTGATTCTTTGTTGAGGTTGTGTTCATTGCAGTATATTTAGCATCATCCCTGACCTCTGCCTCCCATATCAGTAGTAACTCCCACTTCTCCCACTTTGACAACTAAAAATGTCTTCAGATATTATCAAATGTCCCCTGGGGAAGTAAAATTTCCCCTGGCTGAGAACCACTGTCCAGACTAACTGGATGTCAATAGTGAGAGAGAGAGAGAGAGAGACTGAAATCAAGGATGATGCAAAGTTTCTGGTTTTGGCCCTGGAGAAGATGACAGCAGGATTCACTGATGACAGGGGCACGGAAAGAACAGATTTATTTGGGAGGATTAGGAGATGACATATTTTAGATATGTTGAATTTGAGGTTCCTTGAGGGATCCAAGTGGAGATTTTCATCTCTAGGTGGAGCTCTGGCTCAGGAAGAAAGATCTGAGCCAATCAGCAACTGGATGCTGAACTGGGCAAGGCTGAGAGAGATGCATGGAGTGAGAAGAGTGGAGAACTAAGGGCAGGTCCTGGCTAGCACCAAGTAGAGCATGGCAAGAGGAGGAAGGATTGGATGTGCCAGGGAAACTTAGAGGTAGCTCTGTGAAGAGAGGCAGACTTCCTGCCCATGGTTCAAAAGCTTTCCTTCCCTTCTATAGATGGAAGTTTCACGTGGTTCTAGGTGTTTATTAGGGTTATTCTGAAGTGATTGGGTCCTCTAAGATGTAGGAGACTATCCTGGTTATGGAGATTACAACATTTATACCTAATATAACCCAAGCAGAAGTTCTGCATTTTAAAGTCTAGAGTTGGAAGGCAGATTCTGTATGACATAAGATTGATTCTGGCTAGGTTGCAGAATTATGCAGGGGACTTCATAATGGAGATATATCTCCCAGCCAGAGAGCATTTGCCATTGTTTAAGGAAAATGCCTTTTGAGTTGAAGAGTAGAAGAATTGTATTTCTGTTTTCATAAAACTTACTTCTGGTGGAAAAAATAACTTTAATTTAGAGATTGTGTAGCTATCGCTGAAGGGTTATGATGTCATATAGCCAAGTGTCAGGCATCAGCATTTGCAGTATTGTGTACTTTTTTCCTGAGTGGTATGTGCAGCAGATGCTTGACCTTTGAAGATACTAATGTATTATTTACATGAAACTAAGATCCAGTGCATTCTATTGAGACCTGTGGCCATATGCTAATTTGACTTGAAGAAAATTCTATGCTGTGTGCTTGAATTTCATCCTTAAAAATTTCAGCAATAGTTTCAACGCTCTATTAATTAAAGCAAGATGCTTCATAACTTTTTCTGCATAATGTAGAAAGCACTCAGTAGCTCATATTTGAATTAAAATTCTTAGAAGGCTTACATAGTCTGGTCTGGCAACTTTCATTTTTCTAATTTATGTGTCCCATTTGTCCCAAAAGAGTTAGGAAGTTGAGATTTACTGTCATCCCATCAGGGCAAGTTAAAATTCTTCATTAAATGAGAGCTTGTTTGCATATTCAAATCGAAAATGTGACTGCATAAAATAAAATTTTCATTGAATTTGTACTGGGTTACCTCCTGAACTTAGTGTAGTTTCCCTTTTCCCGATGACCTACCCAATTAGCTACATTTGGTGAGTATGGGAAACCCATTTTTGTATAACATCTATTTTTAAGCAGTGGTTGATTGGACTAGGACTGAACTTCTATACTGTTATTCTAATGAGCCCCTACACCTGATACTTTGTAATAGGTTATACAGATTCCCAGGATGTCTTTTGGTTGTGACCATTTTCTGCTGTGAAAGTAAAGAAATTGAGAAGTCACATCTGCAGAAATAGAAGAAAAGATGAAGAGAAACAGAGATGAGAGAGAGAACGAGAAGAGAACAGATGTGTGCGTGTGTGTGAGAAAGAGAAAGAGAGAGAGAGAGAGAGAGAGAGAGAGAAAGAGAGAGAGAGAGAATGAGAGAATAGAGAGAGATAGGAGCATTTCAATCCCCACTTCCAAGGAGTTCTCAAGACTAAGTTCATCCATGCCTTTCAGGTCTGCAAGAGGCTCGTGTATTATTCTAATAAATGATCCTGTGTGTTTAAACCAATTCAATCACTTTCCCGGATGTAGGAGCAACAAAATGAGCTGCATTGTCATTTCTCTCTCTCTCTCTCTCTCTCTCTCTAACATGACCCCAGCCTTTTTTGTTTTGTATTTTGTTTTTGAGGTGGAGTCTCACTACCTTTTGCCTGGGCTGTCCTTGAACTTGGAATCCTCCTGCCTCCACCTCCAGCATAGCTCAAATTACAGATGTGTACTGCCATGCCATGCCCAGTTGTCATTTCTGTTTTCTGTTAGATGGTGGTTTCCAGGCTTTGTATATCTCCTGAAATCAAGGTCTTTCATGAGTTGAATAACATTTGATGGGTTTCGTGGAGCTAGTCATTGGGTTAGTGTTGTTAATATTTTCTAAAAACCTCCAACAATAAACACAGATGATGAAAAATTTGCACAAATTTGAAATTAATTTTTAAAATAAGGAAAAGTGTGTATGTGAAACTGATGGTTCCATATCTGGGTAACGTGGCCTTTTGAAATATGATGTGAAGGCAAGGAAGAGAGGGTGCAGTCTCTTGGTGGTGAGAAGGAAGTCATGTATTGAGACTGAAAATCTGACCACAAAAAGAATTCATTACTGAATTGGACAGTGAATTTAGAGATGGTTGTGTGGCTAGTTGGCCCTCATGACAATTGTTTGCATTTCTCTGTGTCTAGAAAAAATAATGGTCTCTTCACTTAGGAAGCCAGGATACAGTGGCAGAGAGAAAATAGATTTTCCAAAAAAGAAGACCACAAAGAAAAAGATAAACTGTATTTCTGCAGAGCTACTACATTAAAAAAAAAATAAGGAAGAGTAGGGGGAAAAGGGAAAACATTGGCTGTGTCTCTAGAAAAAGAGGTAAAAAAGTGTGGTTGGATGAATCACTTGGGATTCCTCTTAGGGAAGACATGCAAAAGGGTATGAAGCTGTCCTTAGAAACAGAGTGGCAGCCTCAAGTTTATAATAACTTATAACCCCCATGTATGCAGCATTCAGCATGTGCAAAATCTATTGGCAAATGCATTAGTAAAATTTAACTATCCTAAAGCCTCTGGGAGAATTGACTTGGTAAAATAATGGAATCCACATTAAAGCAAAAGTAATTGACTGACTCAGCACTCCTAGTAAAGAGAGCAGATGTCAGAGATGCCCCTGAAGGACATAGAGGGCAAGTCATGTGAATGTTCTGGCTGAAATAAAAAGGGTGACACACAGAGACAAAAGTATGCATGCACTTTTGACTCAAAGGCAATGTCCTTTACCCAAATAACAGAGAAATACCACTGATGTTTTCCAAGGGGATCTTTTAAAGAGCTGTGAGGGGAGTGTGTATCCAGTGTAGCATTGTGTGTGTGTGTGTGTGTGTTTGTACATTTACACTCGTGTTTGTACATTTACACTCATGTATGTGATTAGATTCAAAGCATTGAGAGTATTATTCAGCACAAGTACTTATTGGGATCTTTTCTTGTGAAAGGCCTCTGTGAGGTCCTCAAGGGACACTAGTAAGTGAAGCCCTAAGCCTTGCTTATAAATAGCTGAGGATCAAGTGAGAGCAAAGAGCACCACCATTTCCACCCCAAGCCCTCTCCTCATACTCTTCTAATCATGGCTCCCAGGAAATCCTACAGTCAGAAGTGATGAATGTGCATGGTAAGTTTTTGGGACAGGAAGGAGAGGTGATACACAACTTCAAATTGAGGAGTGTAAAGTATAAAGTGCTTGCAATTGAGACTGCCCATTCTTTGCTGATGAAAGTAAGTCTTAGGTGTTGAACTCAATTTTTTTTCAGTTACAATATGCATACAGTCTTAAAAATGCAGACAAATCATATCTATATGTGGCCTTGGAGCAGTGCACTTTCAGTGTGTTGATTGATTAGGTATATATTGATGTGGCCTTTGGGCCCTTGGTGTTAAAAATGGAGATCCGAATGCCATGCTGTTCATCTTAATTGTGAAGAAATTCCCTGTCAATGAAGAAAACACTTCTTCAGGTAGTCAGTTTGCATTTTCACAGGAGTCCAAGTATGGTAACTTTTAACATACAATTAAACTTTATTGGTTCTGATTAATTTATAAGAAGTTGTAGAACTGGAGTTTAGAACATTTTAAATGAAATTATTTTACTGTATGTTAGAGGAGACTTATGAAAGTTAATTATGTACTAGTGCTAGGCTAGATCCTAGGGTACATGCCAAAGAAGTGGAAGGGCATTCTTGGTCTTGGCTTCACGTTACAGTCATATGAAGCACGTTAGAAAAATCTTGAGATGCAGGCAATATTCATCAGTGGAGTCAGCGCTTGGGTCAATAATAGAGGTGACACTCAGGACAGTGTTGGCTACATCAGATTTATGAAGGTAGCAATCATTTCAATTAAATCAGAGTATCTGTCAGTGGACACATGTTTCACTCTCTCTCTCTCTCTTTTTTTTTTTTTCACAACACTCCCTTGATTCCAAGCAATGCTATGAGGTAGATGAAAAGCTCTGGAAAGCTTAAGAAGCCTCCCAACATCGATTTAAAAAAAAAAAAACCTTTGGGGATTGAGCAGGGGTTGGTCAATTTTGCGGGCTACCTGGGGATTCTTATGCATGTGGAGGCTTCAGAATCAGTGATACAGATCTTATCTTCCAGATGATTTGGTCAAATGAGGGGAAAAGGTAACATGTAAAACTGTTGAAGAAAAACACAAGAAAGTCTACACTTAAATGTTAAAAATAAATTGCAGACAACAAAGAGTGTTACGAAAATGTAAGTGGTAAATATTTAGTGAATAAATTAAAAATGATTACATTTTATGTTAATTATGATGGAGTTGAGTTCTTAAAGTGTAGTAATTCTTGGAAATACCTTTTTCTCTTCATATTTTCACCATGTATCCTACATTATAGATGAAAATTTTATTCTGTTATTATTAGAATTACTTGAGCTTCTAAAGTGAAAGAGTTAGAATTGAGATCTGGGTGCTTAATCTGGTCCATAAATAAGCCTAGTGTCTGCAGAGTGGAGTCCAGTGGATCTGGGTGCTCTGGGAGGACTCTGAAGGTGGGAGTCCTTTTCATGCAATGGTGGAGGTGAGGTGTGTGTAGGGGGGCATGGGAGGAGTTAGTTATCTAGGAACAGTGTTTCTCAAACCTGTACTATTGTGAGTATTAGCATTATGTGTATCATAATGTAAGAACCAGGCAATTGCAGACTTTTTCTATGGGATGAGAGATTTGATGGAAGTTTTGGAAGAACTATCTCATCGTAAGTATTACTCCCATCATCTTACAGCTGTTTCAAAACAACCACTCTGAAGAGGCTCTTAAGAAAATTGAGAGATAATATTAGAAATGTCTTTGGCGTTCCATAGCAGTTCATGTGAGTCCCAGTAACCTTGGGTTCTTACATATTAAAGGTACTTTACCTCAGTGGTTTCTTCTGAGTGAAGACTTAGATGAATTGATATGTATAAATGCAGGGCACACATGCTAGCAATTCTATGATTTCCCCACCACTGCTGTTACCCCTATCATTGTTTGTTTCCTGGACTATGGGGTCCTTGTGGGCAGGCAAGATCTATTCCCTGTCTTTATATTCCCAGTTCCCTAGCACTCTTCAATGTGTGCCGAGTGAAGGACCAGCCAGCTTAAGTCTGATTTAGCCTCAAGGCACTTATAAAATTATTTTAATTGTATTCTATCAGTATTTCAAGTTATTCTGTTTGAGAGAAGAGCTCCGTGTCTTCCCAGTGCTTGACCTAGTCAACATTGTGCAGAGTGGCTGCTGTAGAAGAAAGGGTCCATTGTATACACTCAGGAGTCCACAGCCTCCCCTTTTACCATCCTGGCGTGGGCAGGCCACTACACCTTCCCCTCTATCCCCCTGCCTGCTCCTGGTTCCCCATAGCTCAGGTCAGTCCCTTATTCATTGTGCCCAATGGAAGACTGACCTCAGGGCCAAAAGGGTGGTGAATATGATAGAGGAGATGAGGATAGGGAGAGATTTAGTGACATGCCAGCCTGACACCTGATCCCCTTCAAAAGAGCATCTTGTTTGGTCCCATCAGGCAACCTCAGAGGGAAAGTTAGTGTGCATTTATGAATGGAGCCCTTGCTGCTGCTTTTATGTTATAAAGGAGGAGGGAAATCTGTAGTGGCACTGAGAAATAATGAAGGTGCATATATTTTTTTCTCTCAAAGAAACCAAAAGCATTTCCACAGCTATATTATCCGATGCTGCTGGGTTTATGCTTCAAAGAATTGAGAATGAATACCTGGCAGTAAGTGCTAAATCTATGTGTGGTGACTGACAGATTAAGCACTAGGGACGTTAAAGGAGATTAGACCATGGATTCCCCCAAGAGTGAATGGCGGTGTTATTTTCTATCTTGGAACTGAATGAAACTGCCTTTGTGTTTCTCACCATACTCAGCACCATTATGTCCTCCCAATTTGGTTCTTACATTACTTCTCTCTTTGGAATACCGTTCATTTATTCTAATAGTATTTCTTGAGCTCCTTCCATGTTATGGCTTGGTGCTAGCTACTGAGAAGGATATAACAAAATGTGAAACATGGTCTTTGGAATCTAGAAGCTTGTATTTCAAGAAACAGAAAATGAGAACATAAACTGATCCTCTGAGGTCCTATGTAATGAAGTTCCATGATGCTGCTGTGAAAGGATCCTTTGAAGTGAGGGGAGCAGCAGAGAAAATAATGCCACCTTTCAGGATGAGTTCAATTGTGCCTCTTCTGTTGTCAGTCTGAGACAGCTGAGGCTGGTGGCTTTTAATGCTCCTTTCAGCTGTGGAAGGCACTAGGGATGGTGGAGAGACACTGGTTGTGAAAGTTATTTCCAGATTTGAATCCTGACCTTGTTTCTTTCTAGTTGCAGAGCATTAGGTAGGTGACTTAATATTTCTGAGCAAAACTAAATACATCTATACCTTTCAGAGATGGGAAAGGCTGTTACTTAAAGGGCCCCAATAGGTGACAACTTATTAACAATAATTGATAAGAGCAATGACATTTCTTTTAGGCCACTAAGCTTACACTTAAATGTTGACCCTCAGCAAAATGACTCCATTCATCCTTGCTCGGGTCAAGCTGCCTTTCTTTATATTACAGATTTAGTACCATGCTGGAAGCTGCACTGTATTAGTGTTTACTCTCTGCTCCTGCTTATTTGGAGTTTACCTTAATATGGGAGGATATCCAGTAAGGGTGGCTGTTCCTGATTTCCACTCAAATTGATGCTAAGTTTATCTTCTCCCCTGTGTTGATTCCCCACAGCCCACATTCTTTACCAGCCATTAAACTTTCACCTTACATGCCCCCAAGTAACATAGAAAATTACCTTGGAGCCTGCTTTGTGAAGGTGCTGCACCGTCCTGAGGGCAAGGAGAGCCAGGCCCTGAGCCTGATGCTGGGCTTCAGAGTAACATACTTTTTCCTCTTCCAGCTGCTCTACCAGTGAGTGGCCCTCTTCCCCAGAGCAAGGCTCATTAGGGCCCTTTATGTCACCGGGAGCCAGGACCTCAGAACTCCCCACTTAAACAGCTCTTAACCCATGGGTCCATCTTTTTGAGGGCTGCTCAGACACTACTGGTGAGAGCACACCTAGGCCCGAGGGAAATGGGCAGCTGTTAGGATGGCACTAAAGTTTGCAGGCTGTCCTGACAACCATAAGGACAATGATTCTAGGAGATTAAGGTGAGGACATATGGTTGATGGACTTCATATACCTATATGAAATAGAACAAGAAACCTCTTGCAATGGCTTTAAGTGTGTGTGGGGGGGGGGTTGAGTGGGAGAGACAATGGGTCAATGTAATTAATGTACAATATAAACCTAATTGGAATTGTTGCTATGAATACTCCCCTGTATAATGAATAGATACTAACAAAAATTTTAAACAAATACTATTAGAACAAATGGATATCGTAAGGCAAAGTAAATAAATTAAAATTAAGATTAAATAAAAAAAGCAACCAGGGAACACAGGTGTATGATTTTGCAGGGTGTACTCCTACCAGTCTACACTTGAACTTGGTCCCCATATATCTGCCCCTATTCTAAGGGTCACATATGATTTATCTGAGCTCATATGTGTGTACCCTGAAAATGGGCGAAGTGCTTTCTTTGTCTCTTCTTACAGTTTACTTATGCAGCATGATAAAACTCCCTTTTCTGCCCTTTATTACCATGTCTATTTTTGGCTTATTGGGGCAAGTGGTCAGACCTGTGTGTGTAACCCCTTAATTTGGGCATCTGGCTTAGAATCCAAGTCGCACAGCACCCTCCCCCATTCCTTCCTTATGAAAATGCCATAAGGAATCTTGCTGACAGCTTCCCTTTTCCCCTTGTCCCTGAGTCACCCCCTGAACCAACCCCTTTCTCTTAAAACTTAGTAGTAAGCTGTCCGTCTGTGGTGGTCACCTCCTCAAGTCCTTCAGCCAGCTGAATACGATATTGACATTAGCCCTGATGGAGAAGGCACTGTGGAGACACTGAGGAGTGAACAAACGAAGAGAAAATGAATCCTGCTTTTCTTCCAATATTCCCAACAAATTTCCAGTTCAGGTCACATCAGCGTTCCTTTCCTCATGAAACTGAGAGAGCCCTGGGTGGAAGGCAGTGAAGATCTTGCACAGACAAGTCTAGACACCTGGGAATTTATGTAACTTCTCAGCGTGTGAAGCTAAATCCGGGTCCGGCCCAGGTCTCACCTCTGCCTTCATACTCCCACAGATTATGCAGAAAGATCTTCTAAAAAGCATTTAAACATGTGAAAAAAGGACAATGATTCTATAAGACAAGTGCTTTGCCAATGATAAGGTAGCATGCAAATTTAGCCACAGTTTTGTCATTCCCCCCTTATGTTTATAACCAAATATTTGGCTTGAGGATTGGAGTCTATGAAAGGATTCAGGTCTAGAAGATGCAGCCTACTAGAAGATGCAAACCACGTGCCTCTGCTTTTCAGAGTCTGACTCTAGCATGTAGTTCCTGTTTGGATGAAACCTGAGGGTTTTCTGTCTAACTTTCTGAAGGATGTATTCAGGACCTTTTTAGTGTCAAGCCATTGGTTGTAACCCAACAGGCTGAGAATGGTCCAAACGTGAGCCCATCATCTGTATAGCTAGAAAGGTAGGATGGGTTGCTCTTTCTGGACTCTGTCACTGGACTGGGATCTGATTGCCCCTGAGTCACAGAGCAAGGTTCTATTTCTATTATGTTGATATGGTTTCTAAAGGAATTGCTGATTTACTTTTTAAACATCTTCCTCTTCCATTTCTAGTCACCCTGAATTTGAAGCAATATGCATCATAGATATTTTTCACATTAAACAGCCTTTTCAGTTGCTTTTACTGAATTCTATAGATTTTTTTCCCCCACATTTCTCTGGAGTCAATTAGTGCTGATAAGGATTTTAATGAGCTCTCTTTCTCTCTCACTCTCTCTCTCTCTCTCTTGCTTTCTTTAATTCTTCTTGTCCCAGTTTCTGGTCTCTTTGGTCTCTTCAGTGTTTCATCTTTAGAGATAAATTTATCTATTGTGCTTCTCATCTCAAGGCTTTTGTGATTTGTGGCTCATTTTGCCTACTTGCTGGAGCCTTCTCAGGCCTCTCATTGTCTCATTGTTTGGTCCTCCTATTCTCAAAGATTTCTCAGAATATGCAGGCGGCCACTCTAACATTTACTTGGTAAATTGCTAAGATACATTGTCTTGAGAGCAGGTTCCTGATGTTGTGCCAGTTTTAATGACTGTTTCCATCCTGAATCCTTTACACTTGAAGTGCTTCTTAAAGCCCCTGAATTTGTGCTATGATAAAAGTGTGAATGTTCACTGTCTTATTGCACTGTGGCTCAGAAGGCTTTCCAGACTCGGGCTTTCACATCAGAAGGTCTGATATGGTTCTGCAGACTGAGTTCTGTTCGAGGATGGCTGCTGATGGCCCAGGGAGGCTGAGAGCCAGTCTGGGCTCCTCTCGTCAAGCTTCACACCTGGTGCAGGGCTGTATCCTCACAGGAGAACCTTTGACTAATGCCCACAGAGGTGTTGTGAGGGCTAGCAGCTATACTGCACAACCTAGCTAGGTGGTAGTGGTGATGATGGTATTTCTTCTTACCTGGAATCTTGAGGATTCCCAAGATAAAATCATTAAAGGCAAAAGAGAAAAAAAAAAAAGGAAAGGCTTAAAAGTAAAGAACCACTGTTGTCATTTGCTAGTCTTTTACATACTCAGAATGATGTCTTAGGTTCCGTCAGTTATTCTTGACTTCATAGGGTACTTGCAGTCAAAGCTTTAGCTTCTATTTCAGCCTGTGTGGCCCATGGGTCTCTCTTGCTGCTAAATCAAAGTCCTTCACTCCCTAGAAAATTATACTGGGGCTCATTTTGGCTCCTGGATTTGAGTCAGAATTGCTGCCCCTGAAATTATATTCAGACATCTCCTTTACAATAATATGTCCTTAGGGGGCTCTGTCTAGCCAGCCTCCATTTTCCAACCTGTTTGGTCATTTGGGGCCCAGAGCAGGTCCACTTGCAATTAGGACCACATTTTCTAGAAGTCAACAACATGGAGACTTGACAGTCCCCTTCTTTGCCACACTATAGTTGTGTCTAAGATCTGTGTGCACCTTAGTTTTTCCTTTATGTGATCTGCAAATACCCTTCCTCTGCCTAGTATGCCAAGTGAGACTTCAACCTGATAGATGTTTCTTAATGTTATCCTTTATTTTGACTTGGACCTTGTCTATATTAGACTAAATTTGTTATCTGTTTGCCTGGAAACCTGTCTGTTTCATACTTAAATTAATCTTGTAGGACTACCATAACAAAACACCAAGACCCAGTGGCTTGGACAACAGAAATTTATTTCCCATACTTCTAGAGGGTAGAAGTTAAAAATCAAGGTGGAGGCAGGTTTGGCCTCGCTCCTTGGCTTTCTGGTGATTTTCTTCTCTTTGTGTCCTCACGTAGCCTTTGCTCTGTGCATAGGTATCCCTGTGTCTCTTCCTTTTCTCATAAGGTCACCAGTCCTATGGTGATGGGACCTTAAATTTATGACCTCACTTTATCTTAGCTACCTTTTTAGGCCCCTCTTCAAATATACCAGCAATGGGGATTAGTGCTTCGACATATGAATTATGGGTGGGTGGGATATAATTCAGTCCATAGCAGCCCTCACTTGCTAGGCTTTCTTACTTAAGTGTGTCCAGTAGGTAGCAAAACAACAGTGGCCTTTCAGTTAGACTTTTTCTCTCCATTTGGACTCATGCAGCCATGTTAAAGAGTTCATTTCTATCCTCAGAAAAACACTCAATTTAACCATAATTATACTTTGGATCTTGCCCTTTAGATGGCTTCCTAATTGTTATATCCAGAAATCTAAGCCTCATTTTTGGAAGCTGCTCTCCTATGTTAAATATAGTGAAATGCTTCCAGACAATCTCATTTTGTTAAAATTAAATTGGTGTTTTCTGGGCAGTATTTGTCCCATAAGAAGCATTCTCAAAAGGCTGTGAAGGCTGGTGCCCCAAGCCTGTGTTTGCAGTAATCATGCTGATTTTTAATCAAGAACTTCCTTTTGGCAACTTCTCTTTTTTTGATCATTTGAAAAATGCTTCCTAATGACTTGGAGTTAGATTCTTGGGTGTTGGATCATGAGGAGGAGTTCAAGGTCTTAGTGTTTCAGGACAAAAGCACCTGATGTGTGCATAATATTAACAGACAATCTGGGTAATGATGATAATGAGGATAATTTGATTATCAATCCCAAACCTCTAAATATTTAAAGTGCATCAAGACTCATTTCCACTTCTACCATATAATATTGGAGAAAATCAACAATTGAAATTTTTTCTTTGAGGAGAAGGGTTTTTTTCAAGCCACTTTGGAATGCAGGTGCATGATTTAAAAATGCAAATTCATGAAATGTTTCAGGATTTTTATAAGGAAACTTTTCAGACTAGTAAAATAAGGGCCAATTTTTGGGTCGATTTATTCTATTTTGTTGGTTATTCACTGGGCTAGATAATATTTGTGGGTGCCACTGGCATGTTTTAGATATAAGAAAGGAAACAAATCAGCTGAAACTTATAAAGTCTGACTCAGTAAGCACTAGAACCTTTGGTAGTTATGTTTACTGCATATGCTTTAAAATGAATAACTGAATGGATACATGAACCATTTCATTAATGTAGGTTGGCTTATTTTCTAAATAATCTAAATTAGGGATAGTGACAAAGAAGTACAGTGTATGTCCCCTTTTCTTCCTGGACACACAGTGGAAATTGCCTAAGTTACTCTTAGTCATTGAGTAGAGCCATGAGGTTGGATTTTGGGAACAGAATTTGGCAGGAATGGCATACAGTACTTCAAAACCTGAAAGTCTTGCTGCATAATCCTCCACATTTTCTTTTTTCCTTTAACTTCTGACTGGAGGCAGAGGAGGCAGTGGAAAAGTTACAGGACAGTAGAGCCATAAGACAGAAGCATGCTGCTTTCCTGAAAATGCTGTATGAAGCCAAGGCTCCCATCTACCTACATGAGACTGTGATATGATTCGAATAAGAAGCAAACCTTTATTGTGTGTTAAGATACCAAAATTTGATTTGGGAAGTTGTTTGTTTTAATAGTGTATGTGAATTGCAAAAAGTTTCACTTTGTTTAGCTTCCCAGTATCATTGAGATGTAAAATATTTGGACTGAGAGCAACTAATTCTGCAGTCACATGTTCTTATGCCAGTTTCTGTTCTGTTAAGGACATATTCCTTTTGCTCCACTTATTTCTAGTAGAATCACAAGGATGTGCTAGTTTCTAGGACAATTGAGCATTTGTTCCATGCACATTAAAACAACAAACACACACTGTTTTATAGAGGTGAATAATGCCAAGTGTCTGGTCAGTCTCTGAAATCTGGTCAGGATCCTGCCTTCCCTGGCACAACCAATAGATAAAGTCACCAACTTCTGGTGGCCACCAGCACTTCATTAAGGAAAGGTAGGACTCGATTCAGACACACACATTCCTGGATTGTGAAAATCATATGAAAGTGGTATGTTTGCACAAGCAAACTTCACGAATTCCATGTATGCCCATTACCTATTTTGTTTTAGGTCCCAAGTGAATGCTTAGGTTTTGTATTTATGACCCACTTGCCTCTTGGGATATTTTTTGGGGGAAAAGATTAAATGTAATTGAAAGAAATCCTAGAAAGAGCAATGGCCAAGGGCTGTAACGACTGAGTTTATAAGGCCTTGGTGTTTTCTTCCCCTTTGAGTGGTTGTTAGTTTATAACCTAGATTCCTCAAGAGCTGTGAATCAGAGTATAGCAGCTACTAGTCATGGGTGACATTTAAGTTGAAATTAGTCACACTAGCCACATGGGATAGTGGTTACCATATTGTACAGATTTGAAACATTTCTTTTATTTCTGGAAGCTTTGTTAGATAGCACTGGTCTAGAAAGCTAGCTTTGATATTTTTATCTTTTCATGGTAAATGAAAAGATAAGTAAATTTTCAGAACTCCTCACTTCTCATATATTTGAGCACTATGTTGTTTCTTAAAGCACATAAGCTGCTTTTAGGATTATTACAATACAAATTCTGGAAATGGTTCTGGAAATCAGAAAAAGATTGATTTCTGAGTACTTACAAAAGGGAGTTGTGATAACTAAAAGTCACCAATGGTTCACCAAGCTAGGTTATGACAAGTTCACTTTGTTTCCTTCTGTTGACAGGCATAGCAATCTAAGCTTCACTGAAGGAGGGAATTTTCATCTCTTTTCTTCTTTGCTGAATCCCTAATATTTGTAGTGACAGCACATATAAGGTACTTAATAAATATCTTTGGAATGATTATCAGAAATAAAGTCGATGCTGTTTCAATATTACTAGATAAAAGGGAAACTTTCAGAGATGGTTGCCAGGTAATAGGGCATTTGGGTGAGTTGTTAATTAGTTAACCAACCATAAGAAGCAGCTACTGAAAAGAGCATAAGGCTTGAAATCAGATAAAGACCTACTTTCAATTCAGGCTTTCACTTAACCTGTGTGATCACAGGCAGTCATTTTTTTTTATCTTCAGTAATGGGCAAATAATACTCATTACAACATCACTTGGTTACTATGTTAAATTGTGGAGATATATAAAGCTATCATGAACACAGCCTGGAAGAGAGTCTCTAGTAGAGTTTTATAGTGTGTTTATCCAATGTAAGCTAGCCAATGTTTACATCTCTGATATGAATCAAAATACACAGATTGAATTTGTGGATGACCCAAGGTAGAGTAGGAGTCAGAATTCAGAAGGACCTTAGTAGACTAAAAAGATGAGCTAAATTTAATCTTTTAATGTTTCTTAAGGAGAAAAATTATGATTCATACTTGATTTAAAGGACATTGTGACAGTAATGGACTTAACCTCAGTGAGCAATCAACTCAGACTTCTTAATAAACAGTGTTATTCACCCAGTGAGGTGGCTGCCAGAAGTTCAGTTTTGGCAATGTAACTAGGCATCCAGAGTTGCCCATTGGAACTCGTAGGAAATTAAAAGTGCTGATGACTAGTGGTCTGGACAGAGGGAGGTCCTGCCAACTTCTGTTTGCTCCATATTTATGCAGTTTAAAAAAGTTTCTTGCATGGAAGAATGCATGCTGCCTGAAGTTCTGAGTGGCTCGCCCAAAGCTTGGAGTATGCTCTGGAAGCATCAGGACAGTGAGTGGGCACGTAATTATAATATTTGAAGGGAAAGGTTGAAGAAAACAAAGAAGTTTGTCTTGGAGAACAGTAGAATGAGGTATGATCTTGAACATTACTGGTTTGTCTGTCTTTGGAAGCTGGATTCAGTTGTCTATGGCATACCACAGAGTAGAAAGGGATCCACTAGGTAGAAGCATCAGGAGGTGAACATAGGGTAGCACTTGTTGAAGTAGTGCTTTCTGGAGATGGTAAGATTGTCAGGCACTGGAAATTAGCAGAAATCCACAGATTTTGCTATAAATTTAAAGAGGCTGCAATATTTCTTGTTGGACTCAGCTACCAACATTTCTTTTTGTTCCTGGTCTCATTTCTTACTTTCTTGCTTTCTTCCTCTGTCTTGGCACTCTAGTCTCATAGATGTTAGTTAAACCCCCTCAAACACCTCTTCAAGGTCTTGTCCCAAGGTATTTGTAGTGCTGTTCCTCCTGGTCAAAGCGCTTTCCTCCAGATAGCTGCACAAGTGACTCTCATGTCTTTCTAGCTCTTGCTCTCATTATAACCTCTCTCCCAACTCTTTGTCTTGTCCCTCTTTCTTTTTTATTTTTCTCTATCACCACACGTAATCACACATGGACAGCTCCCCCCCACACATACACACTCAAACACAAAGACACACACAAATGTGTATATATTTATATGTCTTTTTTAAAATAGAACTCAAGCCCCACATGGGCCAGGAGTTTTGTCCCATGTGTTCACTGATATATCCAGAATAACACTGAGCTTTTGGAAGTGCTCTTGGAGTATTCGCTGTTGAAGAAATCTCTGGAATCTTCTAGTTCTATGGAATCTCCTTGATTATAGCTTAACTTTCCTTTTCTTTCTTTTCTTTGAGACAGGATCATGCTATGGAGGCCAGGCTGGCCTGAAACTTATATTCCTCCTGCCTCAGCCTCTCAAGTGCAGGGATTATAGTTGTATACAACCATGCCTGGCTTTAGTTTACTTCTTTGAAGAAAGAATTTCATAATATGAGGATAGGGTGACTACTTTTGAGCCCTTCACCTTTCTGCTTTTCTGCCCATGGGAACAGCATTTTCTAAACATACAATTTTATTCACTGTTAGCAGTTTTCGGGCAACCACTGAACAAAATCCAATGCGGAAAAGAAATCCACGACTCTGCTGCAGTGTAATTTGTTTCTTCTGAGCCACTTTGTGTAAAGAAAGGTCAATAATGCACAGGAAAGCTGGGCTTAATTTCTTTGATGTGAAAAAATTAGTGCTTTGTCATCAGTTACAGTTGCAGGAGGACAAATCACTGGCACATTAAGTCCTTCCTGCTACATAAATTACAAATCTTGTTAGGCCAAAAATATTAGCATCATCCTTTGTTATTTTAAAAATGCCAACTCTGATAAACAGTCAGCCTTGGGCATATATTAAATTCCTTGAATTGAACAAAAATAAATTTAGCCTTTTAAGATAACACCTCATTTTAATTTCATACATGATTAAATCCATCAATTCAAAGGTCTTTTAAGATATACATTTTGAAATCATAATAATACTCTTTAACTCCTTGTGGAAAAAAATTTAAACCTCTCTCTACTTCTTTAATAACAATCCTTTATTGACAGAAATTTTAAAGAAATCCTCAGTTACTTTGTTTTGCGTTCTTGTGTGCTTTCCTTAAGGAGGAGAGGAAATTAAATTGAAATCCTAAATCTCTTTCAGTTTTAGAAGAAGATTTTTCTCTTAATCATAGTCCAGAAGGATGTTGAAAAGCTTTGTGAATCAAATATTTTATCTCTAGCTTGATAAGATAGTCCAAAATAGTGCTCTCTACCCAGTAACATTTTATTCCTGCATCTGGTAGAACTTGGGAATTGTTCAGTCTTAGCATAAATATTGCCTCCTTTCCTCTATGTACAGTGACTGTTTCTCAGCTTCCTGGTAGCCTGAAGGCTATACTTTGCAAGCACAAATTTGAAACAGGTTGTAAAATTGGGGCTGGATATGGTTCTGATCACACATCCTGGCTCAGGAGGCCACCTGTAGGCAGAGCAACCCTGCAGCTCTCCTAAAGGGGGGCAGCCTTCTGTCCATATCAGAGGCCTATGGGATTGCGTAGTTGTACTAAGGGTCTAATGAAAATGTACTGAAGTTCACTCAATAAATCTTTTTTTACTGAGTACCTTCTGCATATCAGAGCACGTGCTTATGGCTGGAGATACCATGGTGAGGAAAACAATATTTTCAATTAACTACCCAGCCCAAAGAACTGATATAAGCCATGTGTTAACATTTTTAAGTAAAGAGAGTCTGTTCAAGATTTTCTGAAGAGAAATTATATGTAATAGAAGTATTTTTAAATATTCATATATACCAGTGTTTATTAAAAATTTGTCATTTTCTTTACCTGCCTTCCCTTTTCCCCTTCCCTTCTCACCTGCCTTCTTTCTTCCTTCTTTTCTTTCCCTAGGTCCATCCATTCCTACATCTTCATTTTTTTTTTGGTGGTACTGGGATTTGAACTCAGGGCCGTGTGCTTGCAAGCACTCTACCACTTGAGCCACACCCCAGCCCATTTTGGTTTAGTGTATTTTTCAGATAGGATCTCACGTTTTATGTCCAGGGCCTCTGACTGTGATGCTACCATCTCCACCATCATCCTATACATTTTCATTCTGATTAGCTAAGCATTGTATTGCACGTGTATGAAATAAGACCAAGGGCTTTGGAATCAGATATACTTATGTTTGAACTTTAGCTCTGTTATTTCATGATAATCACGTTATTGTATTTGTTATTATGGCCATTATTGTTGATATTTTTATTGTAGACAGCAATTACTTCTGCTACTTATATTCGTCACTTACTGTATTGGGTACTAAGGTACTTGTATGAATTTCACATTTAATTCTTACAGGTAACATTAGTTTCCCCACGTTTTGGCTAAGGAAACAGCCTTGAAATTTTATGTAATGTGTTTTCTAAGGTCACATAAGTACGTAAGTAAAGGCACAGAGAATAACTTTGGGCTTCAAACATTCTGAGATTGTCTTCTTCCTCTGTGAAATGGAAATACTAATTCCTGCCATGAGAGTTGGTTGGTATGATTCAATAAGATGAAGTATTTTGCATTTGCAGTTAGGTTCCTGGCACATAACAAGTGTTCACACAGTAAATGGCAGATCTTGCTTTGCTTCAGCTGAAAGCTTCCATTCTCTTCTCTTAACTCCTTCCTAGCTCCTCACTTAACGTTCAGAGCTTTATTCTTTTCATTATGATAGAAAACTAAAGGAAAATGGAAGTATTGAGGGCTCATGAGACGTTTTTAAGGTTCCATTTGATTCTGTGACTAATATACCTAAACCTCTGTGTTCCTGGAGTTCACATCAATGCCAGGTGGTTTCCCCAGGCTGTCTCTGCAGTAGGGCAGGTGCTGGGGACCAAGTGGGTTCTCCAAGCTATCATTTCCCTGTGCACAGAAATAAGCTCTCTCTCTGTACTATGTGGGGATTTCTGGTGACAAGGGGACCTAAACAGTGAAAGGGTTTGACCATATATTGCTAAGTACATGTGGCATGGGGCAACTGTGGGGTTGGATGTGGTGAATATTTCATATTACATATAGAGTGGTATTGTTTGATTGTATGCCATTTTCCATCTGTAACTAAATCAAATTCCCTGGTAAAAAATGATCCATACAAACACTTGGAATCCTGTAATCCAGCTATGATTCAAGTTAGGATTGGAGAGTTAACTTACAGTTCAAGGCAGTAGGTCTGAATTTTGCTCTGAATTTCAAAGTTGCCGCTGCATCCTAACCCTGAGAAATCACTATGGACTCAGATTTTACTAAGAGAATGAACTGTGCTTTGGCTCTATAATATGAGTAATGGATGGAGGAATTCCTTTGTTGTGAGTGACCATCCTCTTGAAGAAGAAAATCCCAAAATTTCCTTTTCATCCCAGTGTGTATATTTTTCTTTTTCTATTTTTTGACTGTAGTGAAGGAGGTACCTCCAAGTGTTAAAAATTAGACATTTGAAATGTGCTTTAGAAATTATCCAGGTCAGGCCAGGGCTTATATCAATCCATGTTACTATCTTACAGTTACTAATGTTGGTAAAAACCTGTGTAATGGTCTTTTTCTAGAATATTGTAACGACTTTCTGTCTTCCAGTCGTTAAGAATCTGTGTAGCTGTCTTTTCCGGGATATGTAATGTCTTTCCAACTCTACTAATTCATCCTTCCAGTCGCTCATGCTTTTTTAATGCTCATATGATTTTTTTTCCCCTGAAAGCATTTGATTATACAAATTTTTCTGGCTAGACCCTCTCTGGCTTTACCATTGCCTCTAGCAGGCAGTTTTAAACCTGGGACCATGAAATACAGTTAAAAAAAAATAATTGGTGAACTCTGAATTTTTCATGTAAAATCTTATATGAAGAGGATCCAGAATCAGGAGCAGAGTCTCCAAGGTATCTGTGATACCTTGTTATGACAACCTGTCCAGTGTTACACTCTTACCGCCAGTGTGATGCTCTCCTCACACTGATCTCTTACTCAACGTTTTTTGGCAATTCTATTCTTGAACCAGATGCTCATTCTCCTTGTAATGCCCTTTTCTCCCCTCAGCTTTGTCTGTTGAACTTCTATTTTACCTTAGAGATTTTACTACAGGCCTGCCTTTTCTGGAGAGATTTTATTACTTTGTCAGAAACAGCATATTGGTCTCATTTTTTTGCCACTTTTATAGCACGCATCACACATCTACACTGTGTTTGAGAACAAGAAACACATTTTGTTCATTTTTGTATCCCTAGTCTAGAGGGCAGTGCTAACTCAAAGGTAACGCTCATTACATATTTGTTGGATACTTCGGGAAAAGGATAGAAGACATGTCCTTTAATTAGATGGAGCTAAGATAGACTTGGAGAGCCACAATGATGAAATCAACATTTCCTTCTTGCAGATAAGTAGTCTATGCAATCTGGGCATTGAGTTGCCCATCCCCTGGTTGATGTATTTTGGTCTCTTATATTAAATAATAATAGTACATTGATTCTCTGTTCAACACAATTATAAGAAATATCTCTAAGTTTTATGAAACAAAAGATTTTTGGTGCTAGAGATTGATTTTGGTAGTTATAAGCCTCTCTGTAAATCTCTTAGGGGACAAAGGGCCTATGTGGATAGAAAGATCCACCCTAAATCAACCTGATAAAAGTTCTGCATGGCAAGATTACCTTTGCCTTGTATTAAAATGCAGTTTTCTTACCAGCTTATATGGGCAAGATGGTGGATCCCTTAAGAATAGAGAGGTCTGCTCAACAAAAGAAATGGTCTCTAAACTGAAGAGAACACCCACAGAGTGGGAGAAAATATTTGCCAGCTACACATCAGACAAAGGACTGATAACCAGAATATATAGGGAACTTAAAAAACTAAATTCTCCCAAAACTAATGAACCAATAAAGAAATGGGCAAGTGAACTAAACAGAACTTTCTCAAAAGAAGAAATTCAAATGGCCAAAAAACATATGAAAGAATGCTCACCATCTCTAGCCATAAAGGAAATGCAAATTAAAACCACACTAAGATTCCACCTCACCCCTGTTAGAATAGCCATCATTAGCAACACCACCAACAACAGGTGTTGGCGAGGATGCGGGGAAAAAGGAACCCTCTTACACTGTTGGTGGGAATGTAAACTAGTACAACCACTCTGGAAAAAAATTTGGAGGCTACTTAAAAAGCTAAACATTGATCTACCATATGATCCAGCAATACCACTCTTGGGGATATACCCAAAAGATTGTGACACAGGTTACTCCAGAGGCACCTGCACACCCATGTTTATTGCGGCACTATTCACAATAGCCAAGTTATGGAAACAGCCAAGATGCCCCACTAGTGATGAATGGATCAAGAAAATGTGTTATCTATACACAATGGAATTTTGTGCAGCCATGAAGAAGAATGAAATGTTATCATTCGCTGGTAAATGGATGGAATTGGAGAACATCATTCTGAGTGAGGTTAGCCTGGCCCAAAAGACCAAAAATCGTATGTTCTCCCTCATATGTGGACATTAGATCAAGGGCAAACACAACAAGGGGATTGAACTTTGATCACAAGATAAAAACGAGAGCACACAAAGGAGATATTAGGATGGGTAAGACACCTAAATAATTAGCTAGCATTTGTTGCCCTCAATGCAGAGAAACTACAGCAGATACCTTAAAAGCAACTGAGGCCAATAGGAGAAGGGGACCAGGAACTAGAGAAAAGGTTAGATCAAAAAGAATTAACTTAGAAGGTAACACACATGCACAGGAAATTAACATGAGTCAACTCCTTGTATAGCTATCCTTATCTCAACTAGCAAAAACGCTTGTTCCTTCCTATTATTGCTTATACTCTCTCTTCAACAAAATTAGAGATAAAGGCAAAATAGTTTCTGCCAGGTATCGAGGGGGTGGGGGGGAGAGGGGGCGGTGGGTTGTAAGGGAGGGGCTGGGGACAGGGGAGAGAAATGACCCAAGCATTGTATGCACATATGAAAAAAAAAAAAGAATAGAGAGATCTGGGCTGTGTGCTGGTAGTTCATGACTATAATCCTAGCTACTTGGGAGGTGGAGATCAGGAAGACCATGGTTTGAGGCCAGCCCAGGCAAATAGTTCATAAGACCCTATCTCAAAAATACCCAACACAAAAAGGGCCGATGGAATTGCTGAAGTGCTGTAGCACCTGCTCAGCAAGTGTGAGGCCCTGAGTTTAAACTCCAGTATTGCTACAAAAAAAAAAAAAAAAAAAAGAATAGAGAGATCTGATATGGAGTCATGGTACCCTGGAGATTAGGTGATAATGTGGGCATCTGATGGCAGTAGAAGACCCAGTAGGATTGGTATGGTTTATTTCAGGTAGTGTGGATGTCAAGCTGGTACTATAAGACAAGAAGCCCTGTATAGATGGCTACTTCCAGATTTGTGGCTTGGGAGCACAAGCTGACACTTGTAGTGATTTTCTCAAACCTTCTAATTTTTATCTATTGAGAAGTAGTATTCACCTGCTTATCCAAAGAGAAAGCCATTCCATTTCAAAGTATCTTTGATAGAATCAAAATCTATTATTCCGGGAAACTTTAAAATGACTCTAAATTTTCTGAAATAGAATCTTCTGCCTCCTACCCAAAGAACAAATTCTCCATAGTCCCCATTCCTATATATGGACCCCAGGAATTTCATAATTAGAAACCTCAGGCTTCAGGCTTGCTCCTCTGTGAAGGGGGACCCCATTATGATTTTTAAGTGATGTGTGTTTTCGCATGAATGAGTCCATTTTAAGCTTCTTTTCTGATATTAGCCATTGATGGAGGCAAGAAAGAGAGCACAGATGTGTGGGGGGAAAAAACATTAAAGAAGGAAACAGAACTCCCCATATATGTATGCCCCAATAATATTTAAGGCCACCAAAGGCAGCATTGCTTATGTCACTGTTTATTCTGAAGTTTCTAACCTGCCATATGCTTCCCTGGATTTAGAGAGCCTAGTTAATGCTCTCTCATTCTGCAAGGAAATAATATTACTTAGATAATAGCTTGTTGTAAAGCAGGGGAAATCATTTGCTAATAAGCTGTATGTGACTATGAATTGCATCATGGAGAGGAAATGATGATAAATTGGGATGAGAGGACAATGAGTGCTGTATGGGAACAGCAAAATTTAAGATCTGAAAGGATCTATTTATTTTGAGAGTCAACTTTCCTTCTGCCTCCATCTTAGGACCCCCCCCAACGCCACTTGCCCACACACACACTAGTTACTCAGAATATCGCCAAGTGTTTCCCTTTAATGCTATTTTTGTATTTAATCCTCATGAAGGTTAATAAAGTCCTCTCTCTCTCTCTATGTAGTAAGAAGCATAACTGATGACTTTATTGGTGCAAATATATTATAGCTGCTCTGACATTTATGTTTTCAGCCCTGATAGATGAATGATTCCAATGAAAGTAAATCAATTGCACCCAGACTGTAGGTATAAAACACTACACTTGGGGTTTTTCTTCTTGTCTGGCAGATAGTGAAGGGTGTGAAATATTGAAATTTGACTTAATGCTATGTGTTTTTTCTGAAAAAGAGAATTCACTTTGTCTCCTAAAGTGAACTGTGATCGATGTTTGGCTTGGCATTTTGTGCCAACCCCGAGGTTGGATGTCTCTCCAAGGGAGGGGGGGCTGTTCACTCTCCAAGAGAACCTCAGTGGCTTGCCATGATCTAGTTGGAATGACCTATGTTTTCTTTTAGAGGGTGGCACTCAATTAAAAATGAATACAAATACAGTCAGTAGGAATCTTGTTGGAAATGGCACATGGAATTTTACTAGATTCCTAATAACTTGAAATATCAGAGAATAATTCAGCTCCTAAGCTGAGTTTAACCAGTTTATGATAAAAGAGAAATATTTTTTTATCTTGTAGAAATACAGATATTTGCTGTTGTTTTATTTAAAAATGATTTGATTTCACAGTTAAAGTCAACAGCAAATGCAATTATAACTATAAGCTGGTGGTTCAGACTTATAGGTAAACTCAGGAACTGTACTCCTGTTTTAAAAGTTCTCTACCCTGGAATGTCCTTCTTTACCTGCTTTCCCCCTCTGCATTCAGGAACACAAGCCATATCACCCCCATAAATCAAAGTGGATGCTAGCTATAAACACTGGTTGGTGGTGGTACCATGGCTGAGTGACAGCCTTCTTTGGACCTTCCCAGAAGAATTCATTGCAATCTCATTTGGAATGCCTGGGAAACTCAAGATCAATCTCTCTCGTGCCATGTATCTTGTTGAATTAAAGGTACTTGTTTGTCCAGCTTAATTTCCCTCTAGACAGTGATGTACCTGAAGGTAGGACTGTATTTACCCATCTTTGTATCTTCATCACTGACTTGGTGACCAGCACAGATAGCATTCAGTAAATATTTGCAAAAAATAATTAACCTTGTAGAAGATACTTAAAGTTTTTAACCTAAGATAAATGTAAGTGTGTCATTGTGTCATGCACATATTTAAATCCCACTTGTCAGTTTGGTCTACCATCCTAACATTGACTGAATGAGTACTTATATTTTAAGAATCCATAGAGAAAATTCTAAAACTTTCTTGTTCTTTTTAAATGTTTGACAACCGTAATAATCAGCTAATCAGCACTTAATAACTCACTAGGATGTTTCTAGTATTATTTGTGTGTGTGTTGCCAGAGATTTACAGCTGTGGCTGTGGAAAACTTGGAATGTCGAAAAGTATTGTGCTAAACTCCTTTTGTAAGTGATGTGCTTTCTAGAGTCTATCTAGGTGAAAAAAATCTAAAACATACAAGTACTCATTTGTGGAACATTTAATTGCATTACTTTGTTAACAAAGTGTGTGTCTGGAGGTAAACACCAGTCAGCTACAATTATGCTTCAGGCCCAAGAGAATTGAGGTTAGGATGTCAAAGCAGGAAAATGTCTGTTATAGCAAAATATGCTTGCCCTCGACTACGATGGATTTTCCTACTGAAGGGCAGAAATGGACCATTGTACAGAGCTTTGCCAACCATTTATAGCTCAGGCGTGGCAAATTTTAAGCAAAATCCTGTGGTTGCAGCAATATTATGAATCAAATCCTGACGCCTGTAAGAGCAAACTCTGCTACCAACTTGTAGCTTTCTCACACATAGGTATCTTCATATTCTGGTTCTTCTCTTTCTTTCATTAATCTCAGCAGTTTAAGGAACAAATGCGACTTTTCCTCAAATGTTTGTGTTAATTAGTTTAATCCATAGGTGGTCCAGTAACCTTAGGACTCAAGGTCAGTTCAGAGTGAAACAGTGACTTTCAGATTCATTTTTGGTCTACTTTCTGTCGGATTTAATCCACCACTTTCTGTAATCTCCTCTGTTCTCTGGGTCAAACCAAAGCAGTACATTTTAGAGCTCAGTAGGAAGCTACTATGTTAGTCTTACAAATTATTTTTTAATTATCCATTCCTCAGACATCCCACTTGGTTAACTTTTAGGGAAAAAAAAAATCTCTGTTAAAAAAAGAGGTTCTTTCTTTGGTCAAAACACCATAAAATGTGTAACCCTTTTTTTATTTTTGATGAGAGTCAATTTTAATTAAAGTCACTTGCCGTGACTATATGTTCTAAATGAAGCATCATAAATGATGGTTTTTGCCTGGAGGGGCTCACACCAAACAGGAAGAGAACTCTGTGCACTGATGATTATCGTCTGGTGATAAATGTTGATTGACTCCTGGATAGGTAGTACAGGTTTAGGAAGGGAGTTATCCTCCACTGGACTTGATCAGATTCAAATTAGACCCACCATGCTAGTGCTCACTGCACCTGCTCTGGTTTCATTTAGTTCTGAGAGGCTAAATGTACAAGCAGAGACTATCCAGAGTCTGCAGCATCCTGCCTCTGTTCATCTACAGTGAACAGCCCCAGAAGCCAGCCTACTGTATGTTAGACTTACAGAATTCAGACTGTTATCACTAGTAATAATCCAGGAGGTTCAACAATAAGTTTTATCATGATTGGTCCCAAATGGCATGATTAATAACTACAAGCTTCCCTAAATTTTTGTCCCCACATCCAACTTATGACCAACCAGAAAGCCTAGCCAATCTCGTAGGAAAGTCCACTGCTCAATTACAGCTTGTCTTTGCCATCAGCCTCCAATCAGGCATAGCTCAAGCCTTCCTTGTTTTAGGATAGAGCTTTCCCACTTTTGTGCCTGCCTTTGAGTCTCTGCAAAGCACAAGCGACAGTGTAACTGGTTCCTGGCTACAGCAAGTGCTGAATACCTGTCCTCTGCCTGTTCTTCTTTGGTTGGTTTTTGTTTATTTCCACAGGGCTTGGTTGGGCAGGAAACCATATTGTCCAGGAGCACTGTTTTAATTTTGAGGTCTCTGTGGGTTGACAATTTCAGGTGGCTGTTGTTCCTTGGAGTACATTAGCATTTCCTAGCTCTGGAGGAGCCCATGGATGACTTGAGAGAGAAAGGATGTGGTCTCACTTGTGGAAAGGTCAGAATGATATAGTCCATTACTAAATGTCAGTGTATGCATTGGGCATTACTATCTGCAGGTGAACCCATTCTCATGCCTCTGAGAAGAGAGGAGCAGAGGGGTTTCTTTATAACAGGCAGTGTAATACTGTAAAGGAAAACCTTTTCAGACATTATCCTCAAAAGGTTGGGAAATAGGTTTTAGTAGGTCACCAACAGGCTAGTACTTTGCTTATAAATGAGTAGACTCAGATGCTCCCACTCATCCATGCATTTATTTGTACTGATAATAGCACCTAGGACAACAGGAGTGAGAAACAAAGTCAGTTGGTCTTCTATCGTTTTCTAATGAAAATTCAATGACATTTCAGTAATGACTTCTCTTAAACCTTAGAGTATATATAAATGTTAAGATGAGAAATTGGATCAGTTGCCTAAGAACAGTTTAAAATCATATCATACCTTATTTTACCATTATATTTGGTTTTTCTGCATTACATTTATTACCTGTGTTCACACTGTTATTACTGCATTTGAAAAATTCCAATTATGGAGTTTTAATAAGATGAAAGAAAAGAAGGATGCAAAAATACTTAAACATTGTTCATGGGGAAAGGCCTATATTATTTTTTAATTGTCTTTTATTTTATTAGTTGAGCTTTTGGGATCCTCTGGCAATATACTAGAGTCCAAGTATCTTTTCAAAATAATTTATTTTCATGTAGTTGTGATTAGGTGAACCCACTGAATTGAATTAATTTATGGGAAAAGCATAAAATCATTATTAAATTTCATATTGTAGTATTTCATTTGCTTACATTTATTTAGAATTTAGTTATGAATATAGATCCCTCATACTAACTGAAGGCTTTTTCTCTTCTCTCTGGTAAGAGGAAATACATGGGAAGGTATCAGAATCTACTCCAGAAATGTCAAACATTTTCCTGTGTGTGTGTGTGTGTGTGTGGTGCTAGGGATCTAACCTAGGGCCTCCTGCATGCTAGACAGGCACTCTACCAGTGAGCTGCCTCCTGGCCTGTGGACTTCTGAGTCTTATAGCAAATATAACAAAGTGCAGTAAAGTGCGAGGCACTGTTCTTACTGCTTTACCTTGAGTGATAGTTTATTTGTGAATATCACTGTGATAACTCCTTTCCCTCATTTATGCATGCACATTTGCAATGTAAATTTGCTCACTGCCCTTCACCTCTTTGAGTCTGGTCTGGACTTGTGACCTTTATTTTGAACCATAGACTATGGTGAAAGTGACATTCTTATAAATTGCAAGGCAAGGTCACAAGACACCTTTCTACTTTGTCTCTCCCCCGCTCTTGGAACACAGAGTTGGGATGAAAGACCATGTACACAGGGAGGCCCAGCCAAGAGCTAGCACCAACCCCTTACTGAGCGTGAGAGACCATCTTGCACAACCGGTCCAGCTGAGCCACCAGATGGCTGTGGGCAAGGCACAGCCCACATTGCTGTTCCACAGAGCTATCAGCCAAGAAAATGGTTGCTTTTTAATTTAAATTTTTATTGTTATTTTATTTTTAATTGTGACAAAATATACATAACATAAAATTTAACATGTTAATCATTTCTAAGTATGTAATTCAGTAGTGTTAAGTATTCTACATTGCAGGACATCCAATCTCCAAAGCTTTTTCATATTGCAAAACTGAAAATATTATTCCCACTAAACAACTTTCCATCTTCCCTTTTCTGACAGTTCCTGGCTACAACCATTCCATTATATATTTCTACAGATTTTCCTTCTCTAAATACCTTATATAAGTAAGATCATGCTATATCTATCTTTTTGTGACTGGTTTGTTCACTTAGTTTAGCATTCCTCAAGATTCATCCACATCACAGCATACATCAGAATTTCCTTCATATTTAAAGCTGAATAACATTCCATTGCATGTATGTATATACCACTTTGTGCATCCATTGATCTGTGAAAGGAAACTGGGTTGCTTCTCCCAAAATGGCTATTGAGAATAACGCTGTTATGAAGATGGGAATACAAATATTTCTTTGAAACCTTCCTTTCAATTCTTTTGAGCTTATACCCAGAAATCAAATTGCAAGATCATATGGTAATTCTATTTTAAATTTTTTGAAATGGGGTTGTTATTTTAAGCCATTAATAATTGAAGTTGTTATGTGTGATAGATACCCAAAACACCTAATTAAATCTTGACGGTGGTTACAAGTAGACACTATCATCATTTCCATTTTATAAAGGGGAGTCTTGGCCAAGGTCATATGGTTTGTTCAGAATAGGACCAGGATTTGAGACCAAGAAGGCTGATACCGGAACCCAGGAATGCACACTGCATTTCTTTATAAAAAAGCAAGCTGAGCACTGTTTTACCTATAGTGTTGGACACTGACCAGAGAGAAGCATCAGGAACCAGCAGTGTTGCAAAGTGCCTGTCTATGATCAGTGTAGATCAGGAAGTCAACAACATTTATCCATTATATGGCAGATTTTGAGTTTATTTTTGTGTTGTCAACAGGGCTTTCCCTGGTGGTGGGGATGGTACTGAGTGATCTGTGTGATGTTCATTTGTCCTCAGGGTTGCTGCGTATGGTTGGGAAAGTTGTTTCTGAACTAAGGGCTTTGGTGGAGAGAGCATTAATATGCTCTGAATTTCAGCCCACATTCCACTTAGGTGGGATGAAACCTGTGTTCTGGCCATCTGAGAGTGAGGGGCCTTTTTTCTGATTGGTCTTCCAAAGGTGTTACCTTTGAGTGATCATCTGACCAGAGATGCCCCTTTCTCTGAGTCCTTTTATGTGCCTGGACTGAAGTTGAGTGTGAAGAAATTGCTCAACAGCAACCTCTTCTCCTCACCAAGAAGTCCCTCCCTCTGAGTGTAGGGAGACTGTTGACCCCTCCATCATGAGGGTGTCTGGCATACAGGATTGTTGTAGTATCTAAAAATAACATCTCTACAAGGACTGGA
The DNA here is from genome assembly GCF_047511655.1 of Castor canadensis. NCBI lineage: Eukaryota > Metazoa > Chordata > Mammalia > Rodentia > Castoridae > Castor > Castor canadensis. Next base: position 99,232,013 of record NC_133392.1, on the reverse strand, counting down.
AGAGTACCTACTATGTAGTCAATGCTCAATCCATGTTCACTGTTGCTGCATTGATCCCTTCTGGTTCCCTCCTTCCTTCAATTCCTTCCAGATTCCTCTCCATTAATACTATTATATTGCAACAATTACAACTAAAACCACTACTACTAATTCATATAGTGTTAACATTGGAAGAGGTTGGTTCAGTGAGATTTGGTAGTATCTAATATGATTAAAATTAAGGTAACTATAAATAAAGACTTGCTTTTGGTTTCAAAGTTTTACTTGTATAAGTACAGGTTGCTTGAGATGGGGATTAGTAGTCCCCAAAGTGAAGATGGGGAAGGACATCCTCCAAATAGAAGACCAAGGTAGAGCATGGGTGCATAATCCCACTACAGGGGAGTAAAGAATTGTGACCTATAGTTTAATCTACCACATGGGAAATCCGCTGGTGTGGCTGACAAATTGTTTAAGGCATTTATCTCTTCAAAATAAGTATTGCCTGTGCTTGATTGGTAGACCAGGGTAAGGACAGCTAAATATTCTTAGTATTACCCCATTGCCAAACATTGTGCTAAGAGTTCCATGGACAGCCTATCATTTCCTCCTAACAAGAAATGTATATAGAGTGCATTCTCAGTGAGGGCAATATCTCCCCAAAGGGTAAAAATGGTTCCTGGGAGCAAATGATCCTACTTCTTTAAAACATAGATAAACATATACTATATAAACACATCACAGTGTATCTGTGGCATTAAAATTTAATGGACTGGCAATTTACAAATGTCTAAAAAGGCTCCTTAGGGAGGGGTAATAATGAACAGTCTAAGAAGTACTGATATCTGGAATTATTATTTTTATAAAACGTGTGAAAATGTAGATTGAGAGGTTAAACAATTTGTCCAAGGTCATAAAATTAGTAGATAGAAAAGTTCTTTCTCAGAATGGTCTCTGTGATGCCAAAGCATGTTCTCTTACACATCACATCATACTGCATTGCTCCTTTAGCTCTTGGACCTTCCATTTCTTCCAGGTGGTTTTCTGCTTCCTTCCTCCTCAATTTGTATGCATCCTCCCCTGGTGGTGGGTTAGGTCCTCCTAAACTGTCCTGTTTCCCAATATAAGATCTGAAACTCCACTTTTTGACTCCATTGTTAGCTGAGGAGTGCTCCAAGAGGTATTTCTGCTCCCCAGCATGGGTGAGGTCCTGGGTTTGATCAGTCCCCAAGACCAAAATGAGAGAGGAGCTGCTTTGGGGTTTAGAGGAATATGTGTTTGCATTTTCATGCCCATGCAGAAGAATTACTGAAAGACTGCTCTTTCCCAGTGGGATTTTGAAGTCTGTCCCAGGCCAGTGGGAAGCAATTTAGATCCCTGTGCTTTGCAGACCCTAGCAAATCACAGCAAGAAGGCAGATGCCTATTCCTACTGAAGCCTTTTGTGCTCTGCATCTTCATCTGACCTCTTTTCCAGAATCCCCTGCTGTTATTCTATAAACTGGGCTCTGTACCTGAGTTTCTCTGTGTAGCAATTCCAAGAAAATTCAATCTTCAAAACACATTTTGTAGTAAACAGAGGCAGCCATGAGAAACACTTTGTTGTTACTTTCAAAGGTTGTTGTTTTGAAAGAACTGAATAACCAGTCTCAGCTTTTAAACTAGTGTTTCTGGGACTAATTTATCAGCAATAAGTGGATACCTTTTTCTGCTTCCCAATAGGCTTATGGAAAATGAGGAATATAAACAATAACAGCAAATTGACCAAATTTACATTACAAAGCATCCTTTACAAGGCTACTTTGGAGGACACTACCCGGATAATCAGATGTTAATATTCCCCCCCCCACACACCCAAATTCAGCCCACCTTTGCTCTGATCCAAGAAGAGAGGGCTTCAGCTTCTTAACAGAGATGCTGAAGGCTAACCCTAAGCTAGGAGGGTCTGACATTTGGGCACTTCCTTGCAGGAGGTATCAAGAATCAGCCACTCAGCTGGTGGTACCTGGCTTTCAAGGAAAAAACAGAGCTATTGTTCAAAAAGGGGAAAAATATCCATAATTTCAGTGCCCAAATGCATACATGTGGGCATCCAGTGATAAAGTATGCCTGCATTGGATGCCTGTGAAAGGCAGGGTTATTTTCTTAGACTTGTAATTAAGTAGATATCTCTCATTTGGTATAATGGATGAATTCTTGTGCCTCAGGTTAATAATATTTGTTATGGGGTTCATAAGAATACTGACCAGCATTAGTTTTCTAGTGATGTTGTAACCAAGTACTGAAAACTGGGTTATTTCAATTAGAAATTTGTTTTCTCACAGTTTTGGAAGCTAGAAATCCGAGGTCAGAGTGTCATAGGGTCTTCTGAGGGCTTCTAGTGGTTTGATGGCAATCTTTGGTATTCATCTCTGCCTTCATCTTCATATGGTATTTTCACTGTGTGTTTGTCAGCATCCCAATTTTAGTTTTTAAAATTTTCTTCTTTTTATATGTACCACTACTTGAATTATATTAGCGATCCATTCTACTCCAGTATGACCTGATCTGATTTTAACTAATGATTCTATTGCCAAACAAGGTCACATTCTGAGGCACTTGGGTTTCAACAATATGTATTTTGAGGGGATGCAATTCAATTCATGGCACTACCTCATACAGTGAGGTTTGAATTAACTCAGTATATAAAGTGCTGCGTGAGAGTTTGTGCTAATTTATTGGTGAGTAAATATCTTAAAAGGTAAATTATCATTACTACTTAAGGACATAGAGTTTGTCAAGCTCTGTGTTGTCTTACCATCCTTCTAGTCCTCATAGAAACCTTCAAAGTATATTCTTTATTTTCAGTATCCCCAGCTTACAAATTCATAGTGTGAATAGAGAGATGAAGTGGTTTTGGTGTGGCTGAGGCTTCCCAGCTTGCTTATGATTGTAAACAAGAGTTTAATATCAACCTAATTGTGAAAGTTTTTGAAAAGTGGAAGAACATTAAGAAACTCCTAACTCTTTAGTTTTTGTGTGTGAATGCAATTTTCTGTATAACGTATTGAGTTTGTGTAATCAAGGTTCCACCATAACGTTTTGAATAAGGAAGGTGTACAAAACTATTAATAGACATAAAATAGTAATTTTGATTTTATCAATATTTCTTCAAAATAGTAGCAGTTTCCTGGTATAGCTAATATTCAGTGAACAGAGTCCCCTCTCCTATGCCAGTAATCCCCACACCCATAAAACCTGCCTTCTGCCTTTACACTACTTACATTTGGGGTGGGGAGCTTCCTGAGAGGACAGGCCCAGGTCAGGCAAGTGTCTGTTAAAGGCATAAAAGTGACTGGATGCAGTGGGGCTGGAGGACATGAGGAAGGGTCAGGTTGATGGTATCTGAGGGTGCAGATGGGCTCACATGGAGTCACTGAGTCACTTATTTGGAGATATACTTATCTATATCAATTCTTTCCAAATTTTCCAGATATATGGTGGACCTTAAATTGGTGTCATAGGCTAAGAATTCGTAAGATGTTAAGGTAAATGGAAGAAAGAAAATCAGCTGTTCTCTCTTAGGGCCATGGGAATTCAGACCAATATGGAAGGAAGTTGTAGGGCATTGAACTCCCTGTCACCTACTATGATTCCAGACAGAATTAATGCATTTCTGGAGATGGGAGTGAAGGGTTTGGTGTCATTTGGAAAATTTCATTAAACACCTATCATGTGCAAAAACTGAATATGGTATGGCCCTGGCTTGGCTCATAATTTAGTAGAGGAAGATAGACACTCCAAACTTTTCTACTCACTTTCCCAGATATGAAATACTTCCTGCTTTTGAATGAATTATATTGATGCTGATTAATGATAACAGAATAATATTACTTCGTACTTGTAGTATGCTTTTAACTTTTCAAACTGCATTTTCTACTATTTCTCCTGTCAGACTGTCAGACAAACCTGGGTTGCATGGCTGCTTGAATGAGTCTGGGGCTCTCACAGGCTTCCAGAGCCTAACCTGGCTCCCACTTTTCTGAGGGCAGTTGTTGTCCTTGGAATTCCTTTCCAACCAGAGCCTTCTGTCCCTGGTCTCCATTTCCCACACTGTGCTTCCTTTGTTCTGGTCTTCTTTGCTGTTGCCTTGGACTCTCCACATTTCCCACTGTGCTCTTTGGAGCAAAGCTATTACTGAAGTCTAATAAATAATAAATTTCATTGCTCAGACAGATCAATAAAATTCATGATAAGAAGAAGCCATTACAGAGAATGAAAAATGCACAAGAGGATGCCCACAGCATGAGGCAACCTTCAGCCAGGAGAAGCTGAGCCTCCTGAAACACCAGCAACCCAGCAGTCCATCTTGGGGTATTTTAAAACCTTCCTTTGCTGGTCCATCTGTAGATGTTTGTGGAGGATCTGTTCCCTACCCGCCCCAGTGCTGGACATGGATAGAGATGGCCTGTGTCCAGGAGATCAGCAATTTAGCCCAGAAGATGGATGGTGCAGCACAGCTAATTGTAATGCAGTGTCATTGCCTCTGTAGAGAGTAAACAAAGAGCTCTGAGGGCTCAAAGGGGGAAGGAACCAACTGTGGAGAGAAGCTGGAGAGACTTTTGTTACAACAACTATGATATATGATGGGTAGGATTTTTTTCAGGTGAAATAGTTGAAGTAGGTGAGAGAGAATATTTTGGGCAATAGTACATGCAAATTTATTGGATTGTGCAGATAATTACAATGGCTAGGGATTTTTTTTTTTTTTTTTTTTTTTGGTTCAGACTTCTTATTGAGGTATTTAAAAGTTTTTCAACTTGGGACAGTTCAGATAACTAGCCTTACCTTCCCACTGAGTCTGCCCTTATAATCTTTTAATGTTTAAAAAGAGATAATCCAAAAACGAAAACAAGAGCAAGGGGACTCTGGGCTCCAATAGCTATCATGGCATTCTGGGTTTCTTAGGCCTGGAGCCCTGGGAAAACACCTGGTCTTGTCCTTACTGGCCTCCTAGAAGGAAGAATCTGAAGGTCCAGTCTTATTAGCACTGTGGCCACATGGAGGAAGAGATCAAGGTAGGGCATTTTACCTCAATGATTTTTTTTTCTATCCTCCCAGCTTCTGAATATATAGCCCAAATCAGCATTCTTGAACTTAACCAGTCAATGATAATATTCCTTTTCCATGGGGGTCAAGGAGAAGATGTGGAAAGAGAAGTCTTGAACCTCCTATGAGAAAACATCAATTTCCCAACCCAACTTTGTGATGAAATCTGATACAGGGCTGAAATGAGATGTAAAGAAGGTCCTGTACTAACAGAAGGCTGTTCTAGTTCCATCCTTAATCTTTTTCTTCTGTATTTGCCCTCCTTTTTAAAGTCTATTTCTACCTCAAGACACAAGGTTTATCCTCTGCTTTATGTCTGCCTCTCCTTAGTAAGATGGCATTGATAAATTAATTCTAGGAAAGTGTATACCCTTGGAATCAGAGACAAGTTCAAATCCAGAAATTATTATTGGCTTAGCTATATGACCTTGGGAAGGCTACTTAACCTCTCTGTGTCCTAGTTTCCTTAAATATAAATTAATAAATAAATTTATGTCTTTCAGTTTGCTGGGAAGAATAAATAAAATAGCCTAAGTATAGTTCATGCTATATTGCCTTACAGTCCAGGCCTTCAATATGGTAGCTATGTATATTTTCTCTTTTATTTCTTTATCATTTGGCCTAGTATGCTGGAAAGAGCTGACTGAGAGATCAGTTATATTTGACAATTATTAGCTGTTTGTACATGAGCAGCTCATTGTTTTTGAAAATTAAGATGAAACCTTATCAGATTTTTTTTAACCTTATCAGATTTTAATGGGGATTAATTAGGAGAAACATATAGCATGGTGTTTTATTTAAGTATGCTTAAAAATGTGAGCCTCTCCTCTTCAGGCCTATACAGTTTCTAATTTGTTTTACTTTTTCCAGCAATTCTGTCTCAGTTTTTGGCAGGATTATATTCACTTAGTCAATGTGAAGCATAAACTGCTAACCATCTACCAGAACCCATTCTCTTATTCTTCTTTAGTTTGACCATCTTCTCTCCATGTCTCAGTCTTTGTTGTTCAATGTGGTCACCTGACTAGGTGTTCATCAAAGGAATATAAGTAGACGTGATGGGTGCCACCTCCAGGCTTGGCCATGAATTTCCTATATTCATTCCTCTGTGCTCACATCTTCTTTTCAGTAGCTCGGATGGAGATGCCTAGAGCAGATTTGGCAGCCAAGCTGCCCCTCAGCCTGAGTGTCTGAGTGACTGACTGTAGAGCCCAGTCCCCTCCGCCACCATCAACATAGCAACATATCTGTACACACACACACACGCACACACACACACACGCACACGGAAATGAAACATTTAGAAGCAAACTGTTTCTATGAGCCATGTAATTTTCAAGTCTTTTTGTTCTGGAAATTTATTTTACCTTAATGTTCTTTTTTCCTCTTTTATCTCTAAGTTAGACTGTGATAGCTGGAAAAAGCCAAACTATAAGGCACTTTTGAAAGAGTACTAACTTAGAAGCAAAACTAGGTTTAAGATGGCCTTGTACCTAACAGCTTTGCAACCTTTTTATTAACTCATTCTTCTCCTTATTGAAAAGAAAAAAACTATGATATTCTATGTGATTTTCTTGCATCATTTACCTTTTTTGTTATCTAATTACTCACCCAGAATTGTTGTGAAGATGAATGAGAATAATGCATTGTATAATTTTGAATTTGTAGAGTACTATAGAGTTCAATATCCAAAATGATAGCCACTCACAGAAACAGAGTTTGTAATAAGAAATTCTGCAAGTATATACACTGGATTGCTCAGGCTTATTACCTCAAAGGAGAATGTCAAATGGCACATTAAAAATTTTTTTTCTGTTAGCTACATGTTGAAATGAAACTATTTTGGATATATTGAGTTAAATAAAATATATTAATGAAATCCATTTCTCTTTTTCATTTTTAATGTGAAAAAATGAAAGATTATGGCTCATGTCACACTTCTATTGGACAGCCCTGCTGTAAACATTAAAGTATTTGTATTTAGTGCAAGCAGGAATCCTCTAATCCTTCTGAATGTGGGTCATCCTGGGTAGTGAAAATTGAGAAGCAAGATTTCTTTAAACAGAAATTATGGTTTTTATCTTGCAGGATGTTACTGGGATTAAATATCTTACATCTGCAGTGCCTGACCTGCAGAAGGTGTTCAGAAAATGGCAACCATTGTTCACCCACCTTTTCCTTTCATCCAAAAGCAGTACCCACAATCACTGCTATATTGGCTTTGAATTTTCTCATTAAGGAAAACATTCTTTTGTTTCCTCTTTTTTAAATAGCCCTTCTAAAATGTATTTGCAGTATCAAAGCTGAGACTGTTTTTGTTCTCCTTTGTAGCCTTTGTAATGTCACCATCTCCCTGAGCATGCAGTTATAACAGCTAACCTCTCTCTAGATCTAATCTAAGGAAACTGAGAGCAATTACCTTTTTGGTATTAGGGAAATGGGTTTCAAGTCTAGCAATGTCTACTTAAAGCCTTTTGCCTAGCTAAAGCTTTTCTTTAATCAAATCACTGCACCTTAGCTTCTAAAGGAGGGAGCAGAAACTAAATAGCTATTATTTAGAATGAAGGAAAGTATTATTTTTCTTTGTTTTTAGTTAAAGACCCATATTTTGACTGCCTACATGAAGCATGTGTTTTCCAATACTGCTCTCTTGAAATCAAATACTTCCTTTCTTCTTCTTTCCTACTCTGTTCTCTCCTCTTGTCTTCCTCCCTCTTTTGTCTTCTTCACTCTCCTTCTTCTTCCTCGGCTGTCCTCTTTCCCATTTCCTCCTTTCCTTTTTCTCTCTTTCCCATCTGCCTTTTCCTTTGTTTGTTCAAGAAGACAAAGATGGAAAGAGGATTACACATTAGGGAGTCTGAGAAAATGTTTCATTTGAGGCCAGCTAGAAATGAGGTCACAAAGATCCACACTATACTTTTCTTCTCCAGATCTGATTTACCTTCTTTCTATTGATGTGACTTTTAAGACTTTTTTTTTTTTTTGAGGCCATTGCATCCTCTCATGTCTGTTTTTGTTCTCACATGAGGGAGTAACCCTGAGAGATTAGGTCTCCTTCCTTCCTTTGTTCTTCCCTCCCCTTCCTTCCCCTCCCCTCCTTCTTTCCAATAATAGCTTTATTGAGATATGATTCACTTACCATAGGATTCACCAGTTTAAAGTATACAGTTCAGTGGGTTTTAGTACACTCACAGAATCATGCAACCATCTCTATTTCTTTTACACTTTAAAAACTAAACACCTATTGAGAGTCATTTCCCATTCTCTCTTCTCTCAAACCTTGACAACTACTAACCTGTTTTCTGACTCTATGGACTTGCCTATTCTGGACACTTTCTATAAACAGCAACACATAATATGTGGCCTTTTGTGACTAGTTTCTTACATTTAACATATTTTGAGGTTTATGCACATTGTATATTGTATCAGTACCTTATTATGTTTATTGCCAACTAAATTGGATTGCACGAATTTACCTTATTTGTTTATCCATTCATCTGTTGTAATTACTTTTAGGATATTACTAATGTTATACATTTGTTTACAGGTTTTCTATGGACATGTTCTTAGTTCTCTTGTATATATACTTGAGATCAGTGTGCTGCACCATATGACAACTCCATGTTTAATTACCAAACTGTTACCAAAGTGGCCGTATCATTTTACAATCCTACCAGGAATGTATGTGGTAGACCATTTCTACACATTCTTGTCAAAACTTCTCATTGTCCATTTTTAAAATTTTAGTCACCCTCATGAGTATGAAAGGGTGTCCTGTGGATTTAATTTACATTTGTCTGTTGATTAATAATGTTGAATGCTTTTTCACGTGCCTGTCTGTTAGTCAATTTTATATCTGTAGAGAAATGCCTGTTCAAATCTTTTGTCCATTTTTCAAAGTTGATTGTCTTTTTATTATTGGTTGTAAAAGTACTGTATATATTCTATATACAAGTTCCTTATTAGACATGACTTGGTAATGTTTTCTTCCATTCTATGTATTGTCTTTTCATTTTCTTGATAGCATCTTTTGATGCATAAAATTTTTACTTTTGATAAAGCCGACTTTATTATTCTTATACTCCTCATAAGTTGTCCCATCTAAGAAATCATGGTTTAAGTAAGAGAAGTTTCTCTCAGGTCTTTAAAAATGGAGAAATACAGAAGACAATAGTTTGTAATTTCTAACCAGTTCTTGTCAGGCCTCAATGGCTTCCAGACCAACTTTTGGCTGTGCTATCAATGAAGTCTTAAAATCTTATTTCCATAGCTAACTGATGGTGTGAGGATGGCGCAGATGCTAGGCATTTGGACACTGCAGCAACTGCTTTAATTGGACATTCCTCACCTCTCTAGTCTGACTTGTTAATGGCTTTTTAAGTGAGACACCCCAGCCAAGTGAATTAGACTATTTGGCAAGTCAATTCCCACTCACTTGGAAGCGTTAATCCATGGAAAATAAGCAGAGGCCTTCAGCCAGGAGGAAACCTGAATTTTATTTGCAGAGGTGAAAAAGAAAGAGCTGTTGTCTCTTTCCAGCAGTTCTAAGTGTACTTCCAAGAGCCTGGAGAAAGGCCTTTTTGTTTAACTGTTCCCTTTGAACCTCACTTATGTCTTCAATTCAGCACTTGTTTATCAGTCTGACACAAAGCTGTGAAGTATGGTGTGTGGGGGAGTCTGCCATGCTGCCTGTCCTAAGGAGCTTCTACTCTTTGGAAGGGATAGAAAATTCACCTCAGGAGCAATTAGATGTCTTTTGCTAATGGTGTAAGACATTTTCTATCCACTCCTCTGTTTAATGTGTCCTGGCATTAGTCAACCACGCTACTCAAATTGTCCTCTCAATTTGACAGTCACCAAGAACCTACCAGTTGCCAAATTCCATGAGGTTTTAAATCTGCTCTTATGGCTTTGATGTTTTCTTGCTTGGCTCCACCCTGAATTTCCACTTGCCTATCATACATCTTTGCATAAGAAATCCTGGCAGCACAATTTTCACACATTTAAAATCAAAGTTATTTTCTCCCTTCTTACTCACCTCTTCTGCCCACACCAGACTGTTCTCCTTCTCTGATCTCAGCATAACCACCTACCCAATTACCATGTCCTCTCATTTTTACCTTCCCTTCACTAGTTCTGGTCTATTTATGTGATTTCCTTTCCACTCATACTGCCTTAGTTCAGACTCTACCTCTTTCCTGATTATTACTATATAAGGATTCTGCCACCTTCAGTTTTTCCCTTAATTCTTTCTCTTCATTTATGCCAAAATTATTTTCAAACCCTAAACCTCATCCTGCTTGTCTTTTGTTCATACATCTTTGGTTACTCTCCAGTACTTAGAGAATAAGCTCTGAATCTTTGTGCATCTGATGTAATCCGACTAATTCTTGTCCTAACATCTCTTCCTATCCATTATCCAACCTGAGTCTAAATTTCTCATGGTTCTCCCATCACACCATGGCCTTTGGTGCATCCATACTTCTGCCCATTCTCTGCCTCTGTCTGGAGTTTTCTTTCTCTTCTCTGTTGGATAAATTCTCACCGTGAGGTCTTGTTTCCAAAGTGAACTCGAAGAGTCTTCTTCAAGATCCATGCATAGACTTTGGTCATGGCTGTGATCATACTTTTGTGATTGTGCACAAGTTTTTCACTGCATTTCTTCAATCGTTTGCTTTCCTTCTTACTTCCCTCAATTTCTACTTCAAATCTCCACCCTAAACCCATCTGCTCCTAGGTAAGCAGAAACTATATTGCATGAACCCCTTTTCTGTGTGAGCATGGAACCTCACTCAGAAGAGATGTTCCATAAGGGCCAAAGGAATGAACTTTTTTTTTCTTTTTCTTTTATTATTCATATGTGCATACAAGGCTTGGTTCATTTCTCCCCCCCTGCCCCCACCCCCTCCCTTACCACCCAGTCACCCCCTCCCTCTCTCCCCCCAATACCCAGCAGAAACTATTTTGCCCTTATTTCTAATTTTGTTGTAGAGAGAGTATAAGCAATAATAGGAAGGAACAAGGGTTTTTGCTGGTTGAGATAAGGATAGCTATACAGGGCATTGACTCACATTGATTTCCTGTGCGTGGGTGTTACCTTCTAGGTTAATTCTTCTTGAACTAACCTTTTCTCTAGTACCTGTTCCCCTTTTCCTATTGGCCTCAGTTGCTTTTAAGGTATCTGCTTTAGTTTCTCTGCGTTGAGGGCAACAAATGCTAGCTAGTTTTTTAGGTGTCTTACCTATCCTCACCCCTCCCTTGTGTGCGCTCGCTTTTATCATGTGCTCATAGTCCAATCCCCTTGTTGTGTTTGCCCTTGATCTAATGTCCACATATGAGGGAGAACATACGATTTTTGGTCTTTTAGGCCAGGCTAACCTCACTTAGAATGATGTTCTCCAATTCCATCCATTTACCAGTGAATGATAACATTTCGTTCTTCTTCATGGCTGCATAGAATTCCATTGTGTATAGATACCACATTTTCTTAAACCATTCGTCAGTGGTGGGGCATCTTGGCTGTTTCCATAACTTGGCTATTGTGAATAGTGCCGCAATAAACATGGGTATGCAGGTGCCTCTGGAGTAACAGTCTTTTGGGTATATCCCCAAGAGTGGTATTACTGGATCAAATGGTAGATCGATGTTTAGCTTTTTAAGTAGCCTCCAAATTTTTTTCCAGAGTGGTTGTACTAGTCTACATTCCCACCAACAGTGTAAGAGGGTTCCTTTTTCCCCGCATCCTCGCCAAAACCTGTTGTTGGTGGTGTTGCTGATGATGGCTATTCTAACAGGGGTGAGGTGGAATCTTAGCGTGGTTTTAATTTGCATTTCCTTTATTGCTAGAGATGGTGAGCATTTTTTCATTTGTTTTCTGGCCATTTGAATTTCTTCTTTTGAGAAAGTTCTGTTTAGTTCACATGCCCATTTCTTTATTGGTTCATTAGTTTTGGGAGAATTTAGTCTTTTCAGTTCCCTATATATTCTGGTTATCAGTCCTTTGTCTGATGTATAGTTGGCAAATATTTTCTCCCACTCTGTGGGTGTTCTCTTCAGTTTAGAGACCATTTCTTTTGATGAACAGAAGCTTTTTAGTTTTATGAGGTCCCATTTATCTATGCTATCTCGTAGTTGCTGTGCTGCTGGGGTTTCATTGAGAAAGTTCTTACCTATACCTACTAACTCCAGAGTATTTCCTACTCTTTCCTGTATCAACTTAAGAGTTTGTGGTCTGATATTAAGAACCTTGATCCATTTTGAGTTAATCTTGGTATAGGGTGATATACATGGATCTAGTTTCAGTTTTTTGCAGACTGCTAACCAGTTTTCCCAGCAGTTTTTGTTGAAGAGGCTGCTATTTCTCCATCGTATATTTTTAGCTCCTTTGTCAAAGATAAGTTGGATATAGTTGTGTGGCTTCATATCTGGGTCCTCTATTCTGTTCCACTGGTCTTCATGTCTGTTCTTGTGCCAGTACCATGCTGTTTTTATTGTTATTGCTTTGTAATATAGTTGAAGTCAGGTATTGTGATACCTCCTGCATTGTTCTTTTGACTGAGTATTGCCTTGGCTATTCGTGGCCTCTTGTGTTTCCATATAAATTTCACAGTAGATTTTTCAATCTCTTTAATGAATGTCATTGGAATTTTGATGGGAATTGCATTAAACATGTAGATTACTTTTGGGAGTATTGACATTTTTACTATGTTGATTCTACCAATCCATGAGCTTGGGAGATCTCTCCACTTTCTATAGTCTTCCTCAATCTCTTTCTTCAGAAGTGTATAGTTTTCCTTGTAGAGGTCTTTCACATCTTTTGTTAGATTTACACCTAGGTATTTGATTTTTTTTGAGGCTATTGTAAATGGAATTGTTTTCATACATTCTTTTTCCGTTTGCTCATTATTAGTGTATAGAAATGCTAATGATTTTTCTATGTTGATTTTATATCCTGCTACCTTGCTATAGCTATTGATGATGTCTAGAAGCTTCTGAGTAGAGTTTTTTTGGTCTTTAAGGTATAGGATCATGTCGTCTGCAAATAGGGATATTTTGACAGTTTCTTTACCCATTTGTATTCCTTTTATTCCTTCTTCTTGCCTAATTGCTCTGGCTAGGAATTCCAGTACTATGTTGAATAGGAGTGGAGATAGTGGGCATCCTTGTCTGGTTCCTGATTTTAGAGGGAATGGTTTTAATTTTTCTCCATTAAGTATAATGCTGGCTGTAGGTTTGTCATATATAGCTTTTATAATGTTGAGGAACTTTCCTTCTATTCCTAGTTTTCTTAGAGCTTTTATCATGAAATGGTGTTGGATCTTATCAAAGGCTTTTTCTGCATCTATTGAGATGATCAAGTGGTTTTTGTCTTTGCTTCTGTTAATGTGGTTTATTACGTTTATTGATTTTCATATGTTGAACCACCCCTGCATCCCTGGGATGAAGCCTACTTGGTCGTGGTGAATAATCTTTTTGATGTGTTGTTGGATTCAGTTTGCCATTATTTTGTTGAGGATTTTTGCATCAATGTTCATTAAGGAGATTGGCCTATAGTTCTCCTTTTTGGAGGTGTCTTTGCCTGGTTTTGGGATAAGTGTAATACTGGCTTCGTAAAATGTGTTTGGCAGTTTTCCTTCCCTTTCTATTTCGTGGAACAGTTTAAGGAGGGTTGATATCAGTTCTTCTTTAAAGGTCTGATAGAATTCAGTAGAGAATCCATCAGGTCCTGGACTTTTCTTTTTGGGGAGACTCTTGATTGCTGCTTCAGGAATGAACTTAATGAACCAAATATGATTAAAATTGTTCTCACCCACCTAAAGACAAACATGTCCAAATTTCAAATTAGGCTACATTATGGTTCAAGTGCTTTTCATATGATATGAAACTGGAAGAATCAAGTGCAATGAATTTAGTCATGCTGAATAACCTATGGAGGGTGAGACTCAGTTGATTCTATATGTGGTACCTGTCAGGGTGGGTGGCATTACATGGACACGGGCCTTAGAGTCAGAGGGAACTTGAATCCAGATTTGTTCGTACCATTCAAGTTCATCTGCTTAACTTATCTGAACTTCAGTATGATATGAACACTCCCTAGAGGGCTTTGTAGCAATAAACAAATAAAAAAACACATGTGGTACATTTGGCCAATGCTGACAAGTATTATCAAGTAGAAGCTATTTCCTGTTTATGCTTAATATATGGGTGTATATACATATGTAAGAATGTATATATATATATGTATAATTTAACTAGTTTGGAAAATTCACATATTATTTCTAATATATCTGACCAGTTCCCAGGAGGTTAGTCCTTTTTCTTTACTTCTTGGACTGGGGACCAAGCTTTCAGTCCTGTATTCTACTAGTGCCAAGAGAGATGTGTTGTTAAAGCTAGTGAATTGAAATCGTGCAAAGTGAAATTCTTCCTAGAATTTATCCTTGGGGGTATTTAAATATCAATGTCCAAGCCTGTAAACACAGCTGAGAAATGCTGTTATTGCATTTAAGAATCTCTTTTCTGTAATGTTAAGACATCTTGATTTAATTGGTAAGCCGCTCTGCGACAGTGTTCAGTTTAAATGAGGTTTGTAGAGTAGAGAATCATAAGGCAATCTCTCATGAAGCAAAGATTGCTGATGAAGTCTACCTTATTGCCATGTGTCAGATATTAAATCACTGTCTATTGTCATGAGCTGATCGATCAGATTCTCCTTTCGATGGTGTAGCGCTAGTGGGGCGAGTAGAAAAATTGAGGCGATAAAGTAGAATTTTACCACTTCTGTATTGTGCTGCTTATACTTTAGGCTCTAGCTCACTATTTTGGAATATCAGTTGGTATTTTCATAGGAAACAAAAATACAGACTCATATACACCCTAAAAGTAGAATCTGATGAAGTAATAGAGAAAAGTATGTTTTTCTCTTAAAAAAAATTCTCCAGAGCCTTAGGATGCAATGATTAGAATTATTTCTAACTTATATACTTTTCTGCAGCATTCTTTCTTTAACAAACTGGAAACAAAAAATATGCTTTATCTTTTTTCTGAGGGAGAATGTAGAAATGAACATGTGCTGAGTTCCGTAAAATCTTAGACAAGAAAATACTGTTATTACTGCCTTTGGCTTGCACTAAGATGGAGGAGCTCACCTAAAACATGAAGCCTTTGAGCATGACAGCTTCACATGAACCTGAACTGATACAGAATCAAAGCTTTTTGAGAGCATGATGGACAGATTGATTATTTCAGCACAAGGTCTCAAAATTGTTGTGAAGCATCAGACTTTTTAGGATATCCCATGTCTTTGCTATAGTGTATGTTGTATTCGATTAGATTATAGAATTCTTTTTACTGTTTCTTATTTAAGATGGGCTCATCTGGAGCATGTCCTCCAAGTTATTGATGCAATTACATTACCCCTAATTACCATGCACAGCTCGTTATACACGGGGCTGAAAACACTGTAAGACAAGGAAGCCAGGTATCCTTAGCATTTTTAGTCAGAGCATTCTGACTCCTTAGCTTCCAGTAGTCAGGCAGATGGCATGCGTTGGGTACAATTGGTTTTTCTGTGCACTGACTCACATCTTCCAGTGGGATTCTGTAGAAGGATGGTGTATGAAGCACAGATCTTGGGATCCTTTCAAGGATTCGCAAAGCTGCTCAATGGCCAATCAGCAGTTAAGAAGGAAATGGTAGTAAATGATATAGAAGCTCTTTGTGAATGACGCAATGGTCTGGAAGAGGCTATAAGTTTGGAGTCTCTTTGTAATAATTTTTACTATTATCCCAGCTGAAGACTTTATTTCTCTGCTATTATGGATGGGTGGAATCATGAAAATGTTCCTATGAAATCTTGAAACCATGCAACGCTTTATAGATGCTAACTATACACAATTTAGTATGCGATTTTCCTAGGTTCTTAGGACAGTTACTATTTCTAGACTTAAGTGGATCTGAGGAGAATAGTGCTCCAATGCTCTAAGAAGAAAAGGAATGTTAAGCTGGATACTGGTGTGCTTAGCTGCAATTAAGGAAGCTGCTGGGGAATTAGTGACCCACCCTTCATCAGGATGGCAAAGCTTTTTCATGCCATGGTTTTAATTTTTCTCCCCTGTTCAGTGTGTTAGAAGTCTCTCTTTTGTGATAGGAGAAAATGACAATTTTCTTCCTCTTGTGTTATTTCCATTTTTGGTAAGCAGTGGGCAGAGTTTACATTGGATCAAATTTCAAAAGCTTTTTTTCTTTTAATGTGAAAAAGCATTCACTCCTGACAGTGGTAAAATGGTAGAAGAGAGATAATAGCTTGCTTTTATTTTACCAGGTTCCACCTTCTGCAAAGCCTAAATTCAAACCTGACCCATAGACCTTGGGAAGCTAGTTGTTGCAACTACTCACTGTAAATTTCTGCCCTTAAATTTGTCCTGAATTTTACATTAAGTTGTCTTTGCTCTATGATGTGTCAGAAAACAAAATTTGAACACCTTGAGTTTAGAGATCTAACTGGCTTTTACTAGCAATTCACAAGTGAATCCAGTAGCATTCTATGAAATATAAATGTGCTCCCCTGAGCATGCTAGAAGGATTGGTTTGGGTAAGGCAGTTTGAGCAGAAACAAGGAAACAGCATGATGGAAAAAAAAGGGAAGTAAATATCATGTGACATCAGGTTACTTGTATTAAAGCAGAGGTGGCGCCCTTATGCTGGCTCAGGTGAACTGTGTCCCTCCTGATTGGTTGCTGTGACTGTCTTTTAGAAAACTGGCCTGTTTCTGAGCTTAATTTGATTGCATGGCAGCTGGCCTGAATGACTCCATTCTGATTGGGTCTGGTCCTGCTTTGTCTTAGTGCAGGAACTCAGTCCAAAACAATGGCCTCCCATAAATATTGTTTAACAGATGTTGCCTATAGCCCTGTGTCAATTTCATTACCTGTGACCATTCATTACCCTGTCCCCCAAAACCACAGAGTTGCTTGTGCTTGGGAAGAATACAGAACATTTTTGTTGCAAGGTTAGTGTGAACAAATAATAGTTAAATGGTAAATTTGTGGAAAAAGCAATGTACTCTGAAGCTATCTGCATGCAAATTTTGGATTATCTGCCTTTTAAATGCTGTCTACATTACAGAACTTTTCCATAACTGCAAATAAAAAAGAATCAATTGGACTCTCTGTTTGGAGAAAGAGACATAAAATGAGAATGGGAATAAAATCTGGCAGAGGTTGCAAACTGGCTCTGCAAGGCTGAATTTGGCCCTTGTATGTATTTTGTTCAGTTAGTGAAAAATTGAAGTGCATTTAAGAGGCTTTCAAGTCCTCTTTGCTACAGTCCCCATTGATCCTTAATGTCTTGTACCCCTCCTGTTTCACTGCACTGTTGCCTGCCTGGCCTTGCATGATACTGTGTTTGGAGCCCTTTTTTTTTTAAAGTTTAAAGGTTTTTTCCTACTATGAAACTGTGGGTGTCTAGGCTAAGGACTTAACTTTTATCTCTTATATGGAAAGAAAGTATATCTATATGAGAACAATAATTAGAAACTAGAAGAGTAGAAGGAAAAGATGTATAAAAACAAAGAGCAATATAAATGGCAGGAAATAATGATACAAGGAAAATACAATAAAGATCCAATATGCTTTTTACTGTGAGAACTTCTATAAAGGAAATAATAAAACAATGTATGATACAAGGTAATAATAAAATTCTTTTTTTTTTTTTTTATTTTTTGGTGTACTAGTGTTTGAGCTCAGGGCTTTGCACTTGCTAGGCAGGTGCCCTACCACTTAAGCCACACCTCCAGTCCTTATTTCTCTACTGTTTTTTAAATAGGATCTCACTTTTTCCTCAGGCCATCCTGGATCATGATCCTTCTATGTTAGGTTTCCTGCCACATCTGGAATGACAGGCACTCCCCACAAACCCAGTTCTCGAGATGGGGTCTCGAGAACTTTTGCCTGGGCTGGCCTTGAACCGTGATCTTCTCAATCTTAGCCTCCCAAATAGCCAGGATTTCAGGCTTGAGAACCTGGCTAAGATTTTTTTAAAAAGACTGTCAAGGGCAATTCACACTGAGCTATGAAAGAATAGCAAGTCGAATCGGCAAATCTGAAACTACATAATATTTTAACAAGAAAAATTAAGGTACTTTAAACTAGCTTAAACATACATTTGTGTACATTTGTATTACTTGACTTGTTATAGCAAGCATTAAATTACTTTTGTAATTTAGAAAAGAACAGAAAAAGGTACTGGTCTTGCCTCCCTCTATATTCTGCTTCTTTGTAAGAGCCATTGTTAAATAGATTGCAAATCTGGGCAGTTTTCAAAATTGTAGTTATTTTAAAAGACAATCTTTATGTAAGAGAAGGCCAAGTGTTTGAAATATTCCTTGATCATAACAAAAAGTTACTAAAACTTAGAGGCAGCAAGAGACCCCATTATGGGTGCAAAGAGTAGTGATGGAAATAAAAGCGAGTGACTGAATGAGTTGCTTTCTTGAAGGGTGGGTGTATTTTAAAGTGGTATCACGACTAGAATCCCACAGCTTCGTTGAGTTTAAATTGTATCAACTAAATCCAAAATAGAAGCCGATTTTAAAAGTGAGAATTTGAAGGATACACATGGTTAGATTGGAGGCTTTTTTAAAAAGTAAGATTTGAAAATCTCTTTTAGTATTTATCATGAACTTGGAGGATGGCAGAAGATATCTCCAAGGAAGTGGTGTGTGTTTGGAGTACAGAAAATTCTGAGCACATGAAATTACTTAGGATTAAAAAAAAAAATCTCCATGAGGCTTGAGGAAACACGTGGCATGTAAGTTATAAGCAGGCCATACCAAACAGTGCTTTCACAAAGTGGGAAAAATACTCCCGTCACAGAAGTGAAAGTCAGTGTAATCGGAGACATTCACAGTATTTTGAATATCCTGTCCATATTCCGGCTTACTGATTATTTTTGTAAAGAAACTTATCAAACCAGATGTCTGGCTGGCAATTGGTTTTGATGAATCTCTAGTCTCAGCAATGAGAAAATTTGACAGTTGTCAGAAGGCAGCTTGTTATTATGAGTAAGCCAGGAATTTTCTTATCTGTTGCAAGTATAGAACTATTACTGAGAAGTATTACATCATAATGTCATATTTATAAAGAAGGTTTTAGAGCATATGGTTTAATCCCCAAACTTTAAAAAAAAATGACAGCTTATTTTCTTGGATGTCAAAAGGTGCTTTAATACCTATACCACATGAATATGGTTTTATTATCACCAATAAAAACGTCTTGGTATTTCTTAATTTAAAGGAATTCATTTTATAGGAATTACATTGCTGAGAATTTGCACCGTGACACTGACGTGGCTTGCATTAGTGTTTCTGAAGCCTGAATATGCATCAGAAGAACATTAGAACTTGTTAAATACTCAGTGTCTGGGTATCTCTCCACTCCCTCAAGATTCTGATTTAGCAAATCTAGAATGGAACCTAGGCATTTTCAACTAGCACCATGGCCAGTTCTGGCCAGTATCGTCATGCTAGAACTGGTTTGGGCAGAACTGATATATTGAAAAGAATTTTCAAATGTGTTTAGCTGTGTTCTTCAGCAATAATGGCTCCTGTTATTATCGTGTGTGTGCCAGTAATCTCCCTACTGTTTATTCTTTCATTTTCCTGCTTTGAGTTCTTTTCTCCCTCTCTGTCTTTTTGGCTTATACCTACAGTTCTCTCAGAAAAGCCGGTAGCTTCTAAACTGAGCTGAGATTCAGAGTTGATACAAACTGAGAAAGAGTGACTGGTTTTTCTGCTGGATGATACTGAGAAAAGAGAGTGTGATAGAAGCCTAATGATGTTATTTTATTTTTCTAGTATCTTAACACCTTTGGTTGCCTTTCCTTTTACCAAACAGCACCTTATGCAGAAACCCACTCTATAAAGCAGACGGAGGACTTGGAGCTGCTTTGACGGCCCTCCAGTGACACAGGCACCACTGTCCCCAGGCCCTCTGACTCATGTGAACCTGAAAACTGCTGTGACTTTTTTTTTTTTTTTTTCATTTTTCTTTTATTATTCATATGTGCATACAAGGCTTGGTTCATTTCTCCCCCCTGCCCCCACCCCCTCCCTTACCACCCACTCCACCCCCTCCCGCTCCCCCCCTCAATACCCAGCAGAAACTATTTTGCCCTTATCTCTAATTTTGTTGTAGAGAGAGTATAAGCAATAATAGGAAGGAACAAGGGTTTTTGCTGGTTGAGATAAGGATAGCTATACAGGGCATTGACTCACATTGATTTCCTGTGTGTGGGTGTTACCTTCTAGGTTAATTCTTTTTGATCTAACCTTTTCTCTAGTTCCTGGTCCCCTTTTCCTATTGGCCTCAGTTGCTTTAAGGTATCTGCTTTAGTTTCTCTGCGTCTGCTGTGACTTTTAATTGTGCTTTGTGTCCTGTGTAAAGGCGGTAAGCATATTGCAGAGACCCTTTCATGTTTAAGTAGTGTAGGATAATGGATATGTTCTCATTGTAGAGTTGGTCCTTAAATTAAATGACTCACATGTGATCTAAAGTGTTTTTCACCATAAACTTATCTCCAACTTTTATAGGGATATTCGACTGTAAATTGTAAAGTAAGGTAGTGTAGCTATTCATTAAGCACTTTCTAGTTTGGCATAATTCAGTTTATACAGCACAGTACACCTCCATCCAGAATTGCCTAACTGTTAAACTAGAAAACCAGACATTGTCATCAAATATTGCTTCTTCAGGTCCTTTTTTCCTTAGCTTGTTAAAGAAATGGACCCCTTTAGTAGTACACATGGGTTTGATCCAGGTGATAACTCCAGAGGCATCAAGGCTTTAGGTTTGGCTAGGGAAAGAAATCAATTTTATTGTCACTTGAAGCCTCCCCTGGGATGAAGCAATATTGGAGAAAGCACTGTATTCTAGAATGTTGACTTCTTAGAGGTTTGGAGTTTGCTTAAAAAATAAATGATCTCTGACTTAATTAAACTTTGAGCCTCTACTACATAAAAGGCTCTGGGGAACGTCTGGGCCACAACTTTGTAGGATGTGACTTTAGTCTTCAAGGGGCTTGTAGTCTGGCAGGAAAGAAGTGTCTGACAATGAGAAAACACAGTTAGATTGAATGAAGGGCTCAGACGCTATGTACTACAGAATGTAAAATATAATTGAAGAAATTGAAAACACTGGATTATATGACAGACTTAAAAAAAAAAACACATAGCAAGTCATTTTGTATGTACTTGTGACCCTCAAAATTTACTTCCCCCAGAATTTTCTAGTGAGATGAGGGCATCAAAGAACTCTAAACTCTTTCAAATGTGGTAAGAGTATCTTGTTTCCAGGAGGAGATTTATATTCTCTCAGCCTTTTCAATCCTGTTTTCCTATCTTATATGCTATAAACCAAACCTCATTCAGGAAAATAAAAGATGAACGCATGTTCCGAAAGAATACAGAATTATGATGCTCAGCTGAAATGGCCATGATTTCTTGTAGGAGATGAAAAAATTAAGCATGGGGGGTGAGAAGCATAAGAATGAAATTCTCTATGTTGCCACGTGCTTCAAAAAAAAGAAAACAAAGCAGTTGCAGTAATGGAAACTTGAAATGGCAAAAGAAACCAAATGCTACAGAGAGTAGAGACATGGACTTTTGAGACCTAAGTGGATTGTAATGTACTGAACTGACTATGGGCTCTGAGGAGAGAGGGTCTGAATATAAATCCTGGCTCCATCACTAACTGGAAATGGTTACTCGACCTTTCTGTGTCCTTGTTTCATGTGACAATATCTATCATCTGCTTTGTTTGTAAAGCACTTAGCATAATGCCTGGCACCTATTCACTGCTCCATAAATGCTAGCTGTTATCATTGCCATACCACCAACATCATATGTCTTTAATAAAAATTAAGCCTTTCTCTCCTGAATAAACCCATAATTTAATACCAATGCCTACTTTTAAATAGTTTAAAAGCATCATCACTTTGCAGATTGCTGTGGGGAAAACTGTAAGAGAAATGGGTGCCATGACCTATATGTTTTTGAAAATAACACCTCTCTCTTTTGGTAGATAAAGACTATATTGCTGTGTACATATACTTTGAAGTTGAATTTAATTGAATTTGGGGAAGTAGCATTTTCACCATTAATGAGCTTGTGTATTTGCTCTGGTTTACAAAGCAGCTGGGATTGTCTTAAAATCTGGGAACTCCGTCCCAAATTAAAGATGATCTCCTTCCTTCTATGGTTGGTCTAGAACCTAGGGCAGCATCCAGAGGGTGACTGGATACTGGTCTCTGGTCTTCTTTCCCTCTTTCTTGCTTCTTCCTGTATTTTTTGACCAAAGCATAAAATAACTGTGCTATGTTCTTCAATCTAATTACCTCACCTACATTAGAGTCTTAGAGCCCAAAGACCTGTGGGTGACCTGTGATAACGGCGAGCACGGAGCCTTGGGGACCATATTTCATATTTGGAATAGTCTTGACTGATTTGAAAATGTAGGAGGGAGGTTGGGCAGCTTGAGAGCGCCATGTGGCTGCCTAATCAGAAAATGTTGAAATGGAAAGATGTTGGAATAGAAAATCAAATGTCATTTATTCATCAGCCCACGCTTTCACAAGTACCTTCCTGGAAGCCTAAGCGTACTCTTTGCGGTGGTGGCCTTTTAAATGTCACACTGCAGAAGGATTTCTCTTTTTAGTAAAGGCTGATCTCTAAGGCAATTAGATAATAGAATGTACTTATTGAGTACATTCTAGGTGCCAATACTGTGCTCAGCACTTTCTTTACATCATTTCATCTGATCAGGTCAGTGTCCCTATGAGATAGGGTATTATCATCTTGTTGTACTTGAGGAAACTGGAGTTTAGAGATAGGTAACTTGCCCAAGGTTGCGGGATACTGCTGAGATGAGATATGAACTAGGGTATCTCTGACTTCAAAGCCTGTGCTCTGAACCACTTTGCTATACTTCATGTACATGTCATGGCATACAGCTTCTAGGGAAAGGGCATTTTAGTTTGAAGATAAATCAGGTCAAACCTGAAGATAATTAGGTGCAGATTCAGATTAAGTTTGATATATTCATCACTTTTTGTTCCCCTTGGGCTCATTTTTAAAAACAATTTTTTAAAGGATTCTTTTATTTTTTAACTTAATAATGTAGCATTGACATTTATCCACATCAATTCATATGTGCCTTTTAAAAATGTTTTTAAAAAGGTTTCTTAACTGACAAGTAAAAATTATGTATATTTATGTGTACAACGTGATCTTTTGATTTTTGTATGCATTGTGTAATGGCTAAATCAAGCTAATTGACATAGGTGTTATTTCACATGCTTTTTTTGTAATGAGAATATTTAAAATCTAATCTCAATTTTCAGTACACTATATATTGGTCATATGATATTATTAACTATTGTCTACATGATATATAGCAGACCCCTTGAACTTATACCTCCTATTTAACTGAAATTTTGTGTTCTTTGATCAACATATCTCCCATTCATGTATCTGCCTCCCACACCATCTCTACCCCTGCACAGTGCTGACAATTGAAGCCTGAGCCTTGTGGAAAGTAGGCAAGTATTCTTTCCACTAATCTACATCCCCAGCACAATGTATTGGTCTTTTAATGGCTACATTATGTGGCGTGGTTATACCATAATTTATCCAGTCAGTCATATATTGGTTTGGATACATCATAGTTTAGTCGAATGTTCTTTTATCAATGGGCATTGGCTCTGTTCCCCTGGAGATCCCAGAGTGATACAGCATGTAACATTGAAGCACGAGGAAAATGAAAAAATTTTCATCTCCACAATATCAGATACCTTTCTGGCAATAGAATTGATTCAGTTTCTCAGCTCCCATGTTTTATTCTTTTGGCTATTGTTGGCAAAACATATTTTGCCCTTCTAATGCCACATTTCTCTAATGTTTTGGTAGTTAACATACTCTTTCTGTTTTTGTGTCAGTATCACTCTTTACCTAAGTCAGGGTTATACTTCTTGTAGGCTTGGGAAATACACTTGCATCTGTTGATTAGCTTTTTATGACTGAGTAGCATCTTGCAATGAGTGACATTTGGTTAAGGTAGGAGGAGGTTTGAACTAAAACAGCAACAGAGAGGCACTGGTGGACCAATCATATTACATGAAGTTGCTTCGTCAGGGTAGCTGAAGCAGAGAGTGAAGAGGAGGCTGCCAGCCATTCTGTGTCAGTTGGGTTAGATGCTATTGTTATTTTGTACCACACACAGGAACCGTTCTGTACTCATGCAGCTGGAAGGAGCCATGGCAATTACCTCTATTTGCCTTATTTTACAGATGGAGAAACTTCCAAGTAAGATGATAACAGTCTGAAATTCTATTACTTAGAACAAGCAAGAAGGTGTCTGGAAAGAGCTGGGGTTAGCTCTAGGCAGCCACGTCTGCATAATAGTAGTGGCTTCAGTTTTTCTTCATACTGCAATAGATTCATTTGTAGTAATGAACCTATCTATCCTTTTACATTACAGTCATCAAATTATCTTCAGTAACCATATAGGTGTTATTAGTTTAAACCTTTAAGACCTATGAAAATACTTCAGTTCACCAAGCACGTCTGCCATATGCACTTAAAGAGATTCTTCACTGAATAGTAATTGTAGTAACTGCTGCCCTGCTCTTGTAATGTCTTCTATAAAAATAATAATTTGCGCTTCAAATGTCTCTTTCTGTGAGTTGTTCAAAGTGCCTTACAGGAATCACTTACTTAAATCCATCTTTTGAGATGGTAGATGGAAAAGTTTCCAGTGGAGTGGATTAGTAGGAGGTAGGGTTGAGTGCCAGCAGAACCAAGAATCCAAACCTAAGCCTGGTTTTGTTCAGATGTGATCCTTATTCATCACATTAGAATAACAGCTTATCTGTTCAAAGCTTTTTCTTTTATTGACTTATAGAACCTCATTAAATCCCTCTGAAATAGTAGCAGTAGATATTGTGACAGGTGATTAAAAAAAGAGATGGGGAAGTCATTTTGGACCCTAAGAACACCAAACTGATTAATGCGGGAATAGTGCCCCAAGACTGTTGACTGTAATTCTGATGCTTTTCTACTAGATGATGTTACCTAGAGATGTATTTTTCTTGATAACGCAGTGGTAAATCTGACGACTGGCCTTTGTTCTCTGATTTATGAAGCAAATTGCCTAGTGCTCATTATATGAAGCCGGTTAACTCTTTCAGGAGCATCAGGATACCATTCACACATCCTATAATAAAACTCAATACCATTTTCCTCTAGGAGTACTTCTACAGGTGACATTTGACAGTGACAACTGCCTTCAAGAAAAAAAAGGCCATTTTGAGCTCAGTAACAAGAAAAAAATTGAGATGGCAGCTTTAGTGAGTGATGTTGTGCGTGTGGCTGTGTAAGTGTGATTTAGTGTGCCAGTTCAATATTGTGAGATCAGCTAAGGCTGTGTTATTGTCCCTCAAGGTTACCTGAAGGGACCAGTTGTGTGGGATGGTGCTACTGGTAAAATGTCATGTCCTAAGCATGTCAAGGGATAATAGCTCAGTGTTGCTAACCATTCCAAATAAAAACTACAAAACTCGGTTGTAACATTTCACTTCATTGCACAAACATTGCTTGCGCTCATCTGTGTTGCTATTTTCCTCTTTTCCCATGTTTTTCCCCCCCTTACTGCTCTTCATGTTGATAGACTGTGAGAACATAAGGAACATAAGTGTCTACCATCAAATGCAACTCTATTTCTCCTCAGTTCTTCATCACAGGCATTTACTATGATCAAAATGAAAATAAAGTAAGACTGAAAATGAGACAGACTATTTTATTTACTACAGGTTCAAGAGCTGGCATTCATTGAACTCATTCCAGTTTGTAAGAGTAGGGATTTGGGATTTAGGCAGAACTGGGATGGATGCTGCCTCTGATGTCACTGGCTGTGTGGGCTTGTTTATGTCAGTTTACTTATCTGTAAAGGAAGGGGACTGTTCCTTGCCTCTTGAGGGTAAATGTAAGGATTAAATGAGTGCATGTATGAGGTCTCAAGTTTAGGGCTAGAAGGTAGAGTAATATTTTCAATAATGTAACTCTTGCATTGTTCTGTGCATGAGTAACACCTGCATTTGTTCTGAGAAACTCCAATTCTGTGCTCACTCCTAACCTCCCACCCAAAGATTTTGGTGTACTAGGTCTGGTGAGGTCCAAGATATCAACAGTCTCATACATAGATGGTTGAAGGATCACAGTTAGAAATACTATGTTTTAGGTTTTAAGCAAATGAGCTTTACTGTGAACTCTTCGAACTTCTCTGGATTATGGTCAAATTCAAGAAATTTTGCAGAGGAAGAAATTGTAACATTCAGGAGTACTTGACAATTGCAAACAGTTGGTAGTAGAAAACTGGATGTTGTGGAATCCACTTATTTGTTTACTATGTGTCCTTGGGCACCTTCTCTCTGGCCAACTCTCTCCTGCCTGCAGGTGAAACAGTGATTAACAGGGTAAGCATGAAGTTGCAAGCTAAAAACTTCCTTTCCTGGGAGTCTTGGTCTTTATATTCCAGGACAAACTGTCTTCTTTAGCATAAGGCTGGCTCTATCAAGTATGTCTGTAGATACTTCCCAGTCCCTACTGCCAGGACTCTCATCCTTGTTCCAGAAAGGTGGTGGGTCTCAAAGGAAGTATTCTCAGAAGAAGAAAAGCTTGAAACTTCTGCTTTGGGGAAGCAGATTCTGCATCAATGCCTGGATCCAGATGTACTTTTCCTTATCCTATGTAGAACACAGGTATCCGGGACAGCAGATGTGGTTTCCTGCCTATGAAAGCAAGGTTCTCTAAAGCCAAGAGGATAAGATTGGTCTCTAGGGATGAAAGAACAGCAGATGCTCCTAGCACATCATCTAACAATTGGCTCAGTAGGTGCTATCTACAATTCTCATCCATCTGCTCCATCTTGATTCTAACCACTCATCTAAGTTTCATGGTGCCACCTCCCTGTAAGTGTTTCAGCCACTAACTATGTTCCCTTATGTCCTACATAGGTCCCAAACATTCCAGAAATTCGAAAAGTAATTGACCTCTCATCTGTTGTTGACTAACTTAGTGATGCATTTTATTGTGTGTCTATCCATTAACTCAAGCTCAGCTCCACCATAGGATCTGCCCCAGACAACTCATGGCAGCATTTTATTTGGGTTGTGTCCCATGTAAGGCCATGCCAAAGTCTTGTTGAAAGGCACGTGATGGATGGAGAAAAAACTGGGCTGGGGGCTGGCAGTTCTAGCAAGAAGTCCCTCTGTTCCAGCCTACTTCCCAATCTTAGCCAAGTGGCAAATCTCTAAGGAGAATAAAACTCTCCTTATAACTCCATAATGCTGAGGATTATGGCAGCCAGCGCCCGTGTTGAGATTGCTTTCCTATGTCCTGATCACTGTGATTCAAGACTCTGACCCTTTGTTTCCTACTTATCACCTCCAATTATGCACCTCAGTTCGACTCCAAGGTCCAGCTTCTTAATCATGACCCTTGCTTGCCTCCTCCTTCCAGCTCTTACTGACTTCTCTAGATTTGGTCATTAGTCTGCTTCACTTATGATCTTTCTAAGTTACTTCCTTTTGCTTCTCTTCCCATACTGCCCAAGCTCTGTCCAAATGTGGGTGAGGCAGAGCTGCATCCCTCTCCTATTTCCTTTCTACTCTGCTTTTTCCTTCCATGTGCCATGGACAAATACCTGCAACCATCCTCTCTGTTTTTGCCACTGTTTCTTCAGGGCTTACCTGTAAATAAGATAAAGATTTTTGAAGAAAAAATGTGGTATTACTGAGGCTAAATAAGAATCTGATCTTCATACATTACACACACACACACACACACACACACCCAACACATACACAAAGACAGCATAATGAAATCCACCAAATACTGTTTGAAAAAGGGGCGGGGAGGAGATGGGGAGGGAGTTGAGTGAATATAATAGAGGAGATGAAGCTGTTTAAAGTGCATAGTATGTATCTATAGACTTACCACAATGAACCTTCATGTACTATTAATGTTAGCTAAATAAAAATGTATGCAATACTAAAATAAGTAAATTAGGCTTGGAAAGAGACTAATAGCATAACTAATAAAATAGACCAGACCCATTATGACAATATACTATAATAAATATTATTCAAACTTTAAAAAGATTCTGAGCTTCATCATCCTTACATTTGAAAAAAATACATATTTTCTGAAGAAAGTAGACTGATAGCATAAGTATCACCTTTGTAAAATTGCTAATGGTTAGAACCTGAGAAATGACTTTGCTCTGATTATGTGTAATATGCAAGTGAAATGAATTCATGGCACTGAGACCCCAGTTTTAAAACTGGTTCTTTGTGAATCACAAGCAGCCAATATTCTGTAAATCCTCCCCAGATAGGATTTCTTAGAGAAATATTGGCTGACTCTATAATGATGGTGACTGCTTTGATATGAAGGATGTAGTTGATATCTTATGAAAAAAGATTCCAGTTTTCTACCTTCCTGCAGTAGTGAGGGCAGAGGAAGTATGAGATGTTCTCATGTCCACCTGAGTAAGCCACCAAAATGCTTTATAATTTTTTAATTGATTCATCTGAAAAGAATCTATTCCCTGTAGAACTCACAGATCTCCATTTATGTAGGGAAGAAAATTGTACTTCTATCCCCTCGGCTGCTTGAAATTCCATTATTGATGTGATGAGCTCTTTGTTCCTCATTTTGATACAGATAAGATATTGAACTGAAGAAAATGCACGAAATATATCTTTCTCTGCTAATAAAACAAGAAATGGTAGCAGCTCTGTTTGTTAATTCGAGATTTGTTTTGCTTTGCCAAGTGGATTTGCCATTAATCTCACTCAGGCCACACAAAACTCCACACCAGCGACATGCACAAATGGAGGTGGAATTGTCCAGCACTTGCCAAAATTTGTCCTGATGATGCTTGATGCAGATTTGAGAGAGTGTTGGGGGAAGCAAAAGCAATCCATTGTGCTGGGGTGCTGCATTCAGGAGAGGCTGCCACCATGAGCAGGGCCCACTCCTTCCTGAGTTCTGTCTGCCTCTTCAGTATCCACACAAAGCAAGCCAGGCCAGCCATGCATGAGTGAACTTGATTTGAAGGGAGGAAAAGAAATTAGATCTCAAAGTCTCAAAGCTGAGGTCTGTATGCACTAAACTCTAAGAGGCATTTCATTTTTAACTAGCTTAGAGTTTCCCATAGTAGTTTGACAACAATCCAAATAAAGAAAATACTTTAGGAAGCAAAGTGGATTTGCTAGAAATTAAGGCATCACCTGATATCTGAATGAATCTGATACTCATTTCTCCTGCTGTTTGATACAGTTGTATTTTCCTTTGTGCCATCCATGGGGTGTTCTGCCTAATGATGAGGTCTGATGAGACCCAGCTCAGGGCTACTTTTTCAGACCTCTGTACCTTAACATCTTACTGTCTCTTGTTAATTCCCCTCTGCCACCTGTGACTACTCCAGTCGCTTTGCCACCAAGATCACACATTTTGGCACCTTATGTGCCTATTTTGCTCTATGCTTCATGTTTAAATGTTTTATGGAATTTAATGTTATTGTTACAGTAAGATTGTACTTACAGGATGAAAATTTTGACTTTGCCTTGGTCTCAGACTGTCAGTTGTGAAGAAAGTCAAAACCAACAAAGCATACAGAATTGCAGGGTGAACAACATGAGCTATGCCTTTATTCCTGGATTCATTTAATTGTTTTTTTCTTCTCCTTCCCACTTTTTCTTTGTTGCTCTCGTCTAAGTTTCTATCAATCCAACATGGATGCTTACAGATCTGCCAGGAAGGACAGCCTCTCCTGTCTCTGCATAACTGCTGTCACTGGTGGCCATGCTGGAATGAGGACCCTTTGTGGCCAAATTTTTAGATAGAAATCAGAAATCTAGAGACCTCAGTAAATGCCACAATTTTAAATGTAAGCACCTAAAGAGTAGGTATACTTATGTATGCTTTTTCCTTGTTGCCCCCTCCAACATGAAAAATATATTTGGGTGCCATATTTAACTTGTGTGGCACTGGTCTGCAGTCTGATTTAAAGGTTTATTTGGTAGCTACCCAGTTATAGAAGAATTGATTATCTTACCACTGACTCTTGTGGGGTTTTTTTAATGTATTTTTTAAAGTGTAAAGAAGAAGAGTTTATTGAGATAGAAGAGTGTAAGGTGGGAGAGTAGAGCCCCCAGAATTTGGAGGTTCCCAAGAGAGAGTTTCCCCCAATGGTTTTTTTAGTTTAAGGACATACATGTTTGCTCACTTGCCAAGTACCATTTCTGATCAGCAAATGTTGGGGTTTCTGAAAGAAAAAAAAAAAAAGGAAGGCTAGTTTCCTAGCTGTGAAGACACCCTCCAAAATCTAAGAGCTTGCTAATAAGTTGGTCTTCACAGCCAGATTCTAACCATTCTTGGAGTGCTATGTCTCAAAAGGGGCACCCTAATGTATGTGCACCTGACATTCAGTAAGTAAGAGAGAGAGAGTTCTCTTTTGCCCTAATGTGAAATATCCAGATAGACTCTCATCCATGTTCCCCAAAGGAGCCTTAGACTGAGATTTTAGCATTCCAGACAAGAGATTCAAGGGCATTGCATAAATGCTCCCCAAATACTGGTTCCTGAGAAAATTTCCCTCACATAAAAAAACATGAATTTCATAAAGTTAAACTTATTATATCTATTTTGAGATTATATACCTATATTTTTTCACTGGTGCACCAAAATATGCAATTGGGTGTATTTCCTTGACAAAATAGAAAATAGTTAACCTTAGACTGGTTCTTTCCATCTTTCTTTAACCCTTTATTTCTAGATAGTGTTGGCCTGTGAAATCTAAATGTCTGTCGCCAGTCTTGAGCCACACCTCAGTTGCTGCTAGGTTGATGGGGGTGGGGGTGGGGAAGAATGGCCAGGGGCCTAAGGTGAGATTGGTCACCTTTGGGAGAAGAGCATGTCGTCATTCAGTTCACACTTGAAAGAGATTTATCCAAAAGCTGTTGCAAACACCTGAGGGGTTTTTCTCTTTTTTTTGGCGGGGTGGGGGGGGGAAGATGGCAAGGGTGACCTTTTCTAGCTCTTTGAAAGAGAATGTATTACTCCAGAGAAGCAAAAGATCTTCTTGTCAGTGTGTTTGAATTCAGCAAACAGACCTGGAGATAACCTCCAGGGATGATGGGCTTAAAGAACATAGATGACATCATGAAACTTTGACCTATTTCTTTTGAGTATCACCAACCTGCACTTGGGGCCTGGCTTCCTTTCTTTGTCT
Source organism: Castor canadensis (assembly GCF_047511655.1). Taxonomy (NCBI): domain Eukaryota; kingdom Metazoa; phylum Chordata; class Mammalia; order Rodentia; family Castoridae; genus Castor; species Castor canadensis. The sequence continues at coordinate 99,200,599 of NC_133392.1, read as the reverse complement.
TATAAATTGATCCTCATATCTGTTCCTTATTTGATAGCTGTGGAAAAGAAGTTTCCATCCTGTTTGAACTTGTGTCTTTGTGGGCCGCCTTTATGCTGATCACATAAAAGTCTCCTCAACTCTTGCTGAGAATTTTGCTGGCTGTGGAGTGGGTATTGAGTGATTTACTGGAACAGAGTGCTTTCTGAAGAAGATCCTATTCCCATTTTGATGTGCTGCTTAATTAATGTAACTTCTTAGAACCAGAAGAATTAATTGTAGAAGAGAGAGAGAAAATTACATATAAATCCATAATTATTTAGTTATTTATTGAGTGTATACTCTATGCCAGACTCTATTCTAGATGTAGGGGCTATGGTAACTACTAAACAAAACAGATAATAATGCCCTGTTTGCCTGGGGAAAAACACATGCGCCTATCTGAGAAAAAGAACTGAAAGCAAAAGGATTAGGGGGGCACAGCTCAAGTGGTAGAGAGTCCCTGAATTACAAAAGCCAAAACAATTACTTACAATATCTTCCTTCCTCCTTCCCTTTCTTTAGCTTTGAGTTACAAAACCAAAAACTCCCTCCCTTTCTCCTCTCCTCTCCTCTCCTCCTCTCCTCTCTCTTTCTTTTTATTGGCATCACTGTGGTTTGAATTCAGGACTTGCACGTTTGGAATTGCTGGGCTGGCACTCTACCATTTGAGCCACACTCTTAGCTCTTTTTGTTTTCATTATTTTTTGAGATACAGTCTTGCTTTATGCCCAGCCTGCTTCCATAGTAGCTGAATGAGAGCACACCAACATACCCAACCATTGGTTGAAATAGGGAAGAGGTCTCATGCACTATGGAGTTTCATGAACTTTTTGCCCAAGCTGGCCTCAAACTGCAATCTTTCTGATCTCCTCTTGAATAACTAAGATTACAAGTTTGAGCCATGGTTCTTGCCTATGTAGGGCACTATTATATCTGAAAAATGGAGCTGGGCAAGTGTGATCAGGAGTACAAGGAAAGGCACTGCTATTTAAAATGAGAAAGTCAGAGTAGGTGTCTCCAATTAAGTGACATTTGAATGGATTTATGCTTTAAGATGACTACTCTGGTTGCTTCTATTGGGAACAAACTGCAGAATAGCTAGGTTGAAAGCATGGAGACCAGTTAGGAAGCCATTGCAGTAGTCCTGGCAGGTGGCTTAGAGTTGGGCAGTAGCTGGAGGTGATGAGTAGTACTCAGATTTCACGTATATTTTGAGAGTAGGGCCAATGTAGATTTCTGATAATTTGGGTAAATTGATAAAGTTGAAAGGGACTTTAGAGATCATTTAGACACCCCCTTGTGCACAGATAAGCAGCACAATGGGTGAAACTAGCTTCATAACAATAATAGGGTCTTTTAGAAATAGAAAGCAATCCTGTTACATTAAAAAATTAAAACACTAGTCAAGTGAAACTAAATAGATCTGCACATTTGACTTGTAAACTTCCAAACTACATCCTCAAATAGTCAAACTCATTGTTATACAGATAAGGTACTCAAGGTCCTACCAAGTTCATTGACTTCTCCAAGATCACTTGAGGCAGAACAGGATGGAAGACTGGCTTCCTCATGTGTGTACAGCATTCTTTCATTACATCAGCACTTGGGCCACATTCACCTTAGTGTCACTCTCTGAGTGTGTGCCAGTAGAGCAGAATGTTCTTTTTTAACCACTAGGACAGCATGATGTGCCCGTTCTGCTATTCTATTGTTCTACTTTTCTATTCACCACCATCATCAGAAATCATCTCCTAGTTTATGAGCCCTTGGCTTTCCCAATCACCCCAAACACTGCTCTTGGGACTGCCTGACTTGATGTTTGTGCTCTGGCACCAGTGAGAGGATAGGAGAAACTCAGCATCCTCACTAGTTTGGTGGGTCACTCCGCAAGAGAAGAATAACAGAGGAAGCCTCTATGACATGGAAATTGTGGGCTATATTTGGTTCTAGCAACTTGAAGGATGGATCAATATTTGTATAACATATCAAGGGTGGGTGCAAGGAGAGGAATGGTCAATTTAAAAAGTTTTCAAAGGCTTCACTTCATATTCCTTTCAGTGACAAGATTTTTATTGCATTTATAAACTTAAAAATAGCTCTTTTCTATTATAAAAGAAATAGATCCTGGTACATAGAATAATTTAATAGATTAGATAAAGAAGATATTGCCAGGAAGAGAATGTTGAGAAAATTAGGTATCTGGGGAAACATCAAATTGTACTTTCATCTCATATCATTGACCAAAATAAGAATCTACATGGATTAGAATTTGAATAGGAAAAGAAATAATAAAAAAAAACTCTAAGGAAATTTAGTGAGTTTTTATTTGATCTCTGGATAGGTAAGGACTTTGGAAATTTAAATGAAAGAAGAAATAGGAAAAAAATCACATAACATTTATTACATACAAAATTAACACAAAACCCCAAAAAATATTCAAATAAATACTGGACAAAAGGTTAATAATCTTAATGTAAAATTATATATATAATTATATATATTATATATTATATATTATATTGCATATATATATGCAAAATCCCTAAGCGTCCGTAGAAAATAAAGCTGAGAGGAACAATTCACAAAATAAGAAGTACAAGTATGGAAAATAAACATACCAGAAGTGATATAAACTTCCTTGTAATCAAAACTTAAACTGAAAAGGTAATAATTTTTGTTTGTAAAATCAATAAAGGATAAATAAAATTTTTACACTGAAAGTTAGCAAGTTAGGTTAGACCTTTTTATATATTCCTCAAATATTAATATAGAAAGCAATATTGAAGCATGTGTATGAATCTTAAGATATTGATAATCATCAATCCATTAATCTAACTTTTAGGACATTATCCTAAAAAATGAAATGCTAAAAATTGAGCAAAACTCACACCCTAGCTTTATTTGTAATAGGGAAAAATTGAAAAATAATCTAAATATCCACTCTTAGTATGTTTAAGCAAATTTTCCTATCTTTGCACAATGGAATGATGTATCTAGATGCTTATCTCCCTCCACCCCTCACAGACTCTCTGTGCTATTCTTGTGCTTTATGGAAGGCTAGTGCAAAAATCTGTACTTCCTCACTGCTTCATTGAGAGGAAACATGTTATATGGCTTAGAGGTGAGAGCCCTATTTATCACAGAAACTTTGGAGCATACATAAAACTAAAAGAAAGAAAAAGGCCAGCCATAATCCCAACATCTAAAGTCAAACGTCATTAATATTTCAGTACTTTCCTTTCTAATTTTTGCAAAATATATTCCTAGTTCCAGGAGGTTTTGCTTTGTTGTCATTTCTAAATAATGAAAAAAAAAACTTCTTTAAGCTATTCATAAATTATACATGTGTGTGTGTGCAATTATATATATGTGTGTGCTTGTATATATAGGCAAGTTTATATTCTAATTCTTTGACTTCGGTGGGAGGGTTGGGGGAAGATGGCACAAACAATGTATATACATGTAAGTGAATGTAAAAATAATCAAAAGGAGAAAAAAAGAAAAACACATTAAAAAGTAATTTGTCGACTTAAAATTAGTCTCTGAACATATTCTAACACATCTTAAATTTTTAAAGTTTTATAAAACCTCTAATTTACTTACTTTTAAACATACTTGCTGCACAAAGATAAGTTTGAAGGCTCATCTGTGAAATCTGTTGACTTGGTCACCCGAGCAAGTATGGGGTAATCTTGTGAGTTTGCCCCCAACCTCTCTCAGCCTCCAATAATTCAGTGTTCCACCTTGATCAGCCTTATCTCTGATCAGACAGTTCTCCCATTACTCATCAATCCTCATCAAGAATCCACAAGTAAGCAATTCCAACTCCTTGAGTGGAACATGAGTGAAAGCTATTTCTGCAGCCCAAACCTCTTCAATCAATAGAAGAATGTCATCTGTTCTCTAGTCTGAACTTACTACATTCTAATATTATGTTTAAAATGCTAGCCTTAGTTGTCTCCATCTGACTTCCAGTCTTTGAAGGAAACAGTAAATGCAAACACAGAGGCTTGAAAGGGCTGGGGCAGACAGGGGTGCTTTTCCAGGGTGAACATTTTCTGACAAACTCATTTGATTTAACAGCTTCTGGTAAAGTCTTTCAGCAACAGTTTGTTACAGTACAGTGGAAGTACACAAATTCAGGAAATAAGGAACTTCATCTTGTGGTGAGTTCAGATGTGGTAGAGGGCATTGCTTCACTAGAAGATGGGAAAATGTCACTCTCTAGAGATCACAAAAATAAATAAATAAACAAATGGAGCCCATAGGACAGCATTTTCCAAAATGTGTTGAGTGCAATTCTTGGCTGTGACAAATGTTCCTCTAGAATGTTCATTGCTTAAAAGTATTTAGGGAGAGTCATTGCAGGACTGTAACATGCTAAAGTGCTTTATGAATAAATAGCCACAGGCTGTAGCATGCTACAGTTAAACTTGTGTGATCAAGAAACTTTCTCCAAGGAAGATGAGTGTTCTCCAAGGCCTACTTTATGAAATTCTATGGTGGGGCTTTGCCTGTGTTGTAGATTTGAATCTTGGTCTGTAAGTTCAGATATTCAAGAAATAGTATATTAAATTGTGTTTTTTAATGTCCTCCTTCCTCCCAGATGCAGGAACCATAAACTTGTCCTTTTTAGGCACTCTACCTCAACCCATTAGCACTGTATAGAGTTCTGGTCATTGTTCGTGTGTCCACACTTGACAAGTTGCCCCTTTCCCAGGACCCAACCTGAGGTTTCATGGGCAATACTTGAGTCCTTTTTCTTACTCTTGATTTTTGCCACAAAAATTTTTTCATCCTTCTTTTTGAAGGCTATTGACACTGGGTTCTACTGCTTTGTTTTCTCCGTAATTAACGACTTTCTTAGCTTTACTTTCCTTCAGTAGCTCCCTTTAGACAATAGTGAGATGCTCTGATTTGTGTATCTGAGTAGTCCACAGGTAGTACAAGCTTCAGGATTGTCCACAGTTCAACAGCAGTGTCATCAAGGTACTAGTTTTGTTCTTCCTCTATGTTTTCTTGACTGTAATATGATACTAAGACTAAGATCTATTCCTTCATGGGAGAGAGGGCTAAAGTATTTCTTTTCTTGACTTTATATTTGTATCATAATTGCCCAATGTACAGAGACACAGTTGCTTATCAAATTGGTGTGTATGGAATTTACTTTGTAATTCAATTTACTTTGTCAGAAAATAAACTAGGCTGAAAAGATTTCCATTTGTCTGTTAGTGTTTTTATTTCATCTTTTGTGAATTGTCAGTTCATGACTTTTACCTATTTTAATTTTGGGTTGTTTTTCTCTTTTTAATTGATTTGTAGAAGCTCTTAAACATTATGCTTACTAATTCAGCATCAGTTGCATATCTTTTCCCAATTTGTGATTTATATTGTCACTTTAAAAAAGTTTATTTTAATAAATTAAAATTTTGTAATTTAAAAATTTAAATTATTAAGCTATTCCTTATAAATAATATTTTGATGTTTTATTAGAAAATTATTTTCTACTGAAACTTCATATACGTATGTGTATGCATATGTGTGCAAATATATATTGGCAGTGTGGTACTGACACCAAGACAGATAAGCAGTGGAACACAACATGGAGCCTAGAAATGAATTCATGCATATATGGAAACTTGGTAGATGTCAGAGATGACACTGTAGGTTGTTGGGAAAAGATAAATCATGCTGAGACAATTAATGACCACATTAAAAAATAGTGGATAAGACTCCTAATTCATGACAGGTCAATTAAAAATAGGTGTATTCCACTCCAAAGTCATTCTGTTCTTCACATTGTGCTTTCGCTCAGGCAAGATGAATGTTCAGAATTTTCAAAACATCAGATACAAAAATCAGAATGGATAATCCATTCTGTAGCCCAGTTATGTGAGTCTCTCCTCCCACCTCTAAAGTCAACAGAGCTTTGGTAACTACTTTATTCATCCCTTCCTTATTTCTGTCACTGGTTGAGTAGGACAACTGGTCCCCAGGGAGGGGTTTGCGCACCTAAGGAGACAGGTGGCACATGCTTTCCCTAGACTGCATTTTGATGCCACAGCCCAGCCAGGGAATGGAATTGTAAAGCAGCAGTCTGTGTGGAGTCCTTTTAATATTTCCTTAAATAGTCTGTGACGAAAAACTCTGAATAATAATGCAAATGAAAGCTTATGGCTGTGAATAGTCTCTGTGGATTTCACCAGGAAGGATTCTCTGCTGAAAATGGCCTAGATGCCTGAGCCTAGTGTTCTTGGTGAAAAAATTTCCGCAAGTCATCTCGCCATCTGTGACCCTCTAGGGTGGAATCTTATGCGGGAAGACAATGTTGCTATCAATCAACCTGCTTTTTCCAACAGGCCCGTGGAGCCTAGGGGATGGCAGTAGATGTTGTTACAAAAGAAACAAGAAAGAGGAGCCTTTTGTGGGAAGCGATGACTGGTATTCTTAATGGCTTGTAAGAGGCAGTAGTGACCATAATTGAGCACAGTATTTGAGCTGGGTTCAGAGTCATGGCTCCAAGAGGAATGTCTGCAAGTGGCTGTCTGAGGCAAAAGTGGAGCCCATGGTAGACATTTCTCAGATGATCTCTTTGCTTCTTACGATTGGGCACATTTGTGATGCCTGCACTAAGCACACTAGACCTTGGGAACCTCACTAGATTTTCGTCAGAATTCAGAAATAAAGTAGGAATTAGAGATCTCCCTCATGGATGCAATTTGAAAAACAGAACAGTACAGAGGTACAGGTTACTTAATTGAGTGAGTTCTAATACATTTCCCTGTTATAAAGAGTCTTTGAGAAAGAATGCCCAATAAACATTTGGTCTCTTTCTTTCTCCTAATCTCTCCCCTTCTCCTGTTCTTATGTTTCATCCTCTTATTTCACTTATTCTTCCACTTCTTCATTCTTCTCATTTCTTTCTCTGCTTTGCTCTATTTCTCCATCTTCTTTCCTTTCTTCCACCTCTCCTTTCACTGTATTCTGAATCAGTAATCACCCAATTGGAAAGTTGGAAAGTTTTAGAACTCCTGTTTATATGTATTTTATTTCATTAGTTGCAATTGCCAATTTTTCTTTGAGTACAATGGGGATATATTCTCTAAAATCTGTTGCTAGTGAAGTAAAGAAATACTGGAGACTACTGCTCTCACTTGTTTCTGTTTTCATCCCAGGGTGGTTACACCCCTTGTACTTTGAATTAATGGATTATATTTTTTGTACCATACTTTCAGCATGTATTACTTTTGTTAAATGAATACCTAGTGTATTGTTTGGGGAGCTAAATTCATCCTTATTGTGGTCAGGGACAAGGACTGTGACCTTCTGTTGCAGGTCCCTGCTGTAGCCATCAGAGACAGTAGATTGAGTTAGATGCATGATAGGCAGTGGTTCTAGTCATTGCTATCATTATTAATACTATATGTATCATGTGTTCAAAGATTTGGAAAAGTGAGACCTGTTGAAACTATGTTAAGAATGAGGGAGGGGTGATTAAGGAGAAAGATATATTATAAGCACTTTTGTAAATGTCATACAACAATAATATGATAATAAAAAATTGAAAATGATTTGGAATCAGGCAGAGCTCTGCTCAGATCCCAGCTCGGTCACTTATTGGCTGTGTACACTAGGGAAAGTCACTGTATTCTGTATGAGCCTCGATTTTCTTCTCTATGAAATAGGATCAATAATATCCATTGCAATTTGGTCATAGCGGTAAATAAGACAACATGTGAAATCTCCTAACAGAGCAGATGCTTGCTGAATATTGTCTTCTTTCTCTCCACTGAGTCTCTTTCTTGGGCCCCATGTCAAACATTCATCCAATGCTCACTTTGTGCCATGTACTGGTCTAAGCATGTTATAAATTTCACTCTTTAACATTAGATTTTGAGTACTTATTACCCCACTTTAAGGATAGGAAAGCTGAAACCCAGAGAGGTTTAATACCATGCCGAAAGCCACACAAGTAGTAAATGTCAAAGCCACAGATATTCTTGTAGACTTAATGTGAGGGTCTTCCCCCTTTTAAGCCAAGATATTATTGCCCTGAGATACTGCCTTGAAATTAATATAGTTTTCTCTCTTGAGTCTGAGATTTTCTCTTTTTGAGGTCTTAGGGGGGAAAAAAAAACACTAAACAAAAGCACACTTTGGAAAAATCCAACATTAAACAAAAGCACTCTTAATTATGAACTAATTTTCTGTGTTCATTTAGTAAAATGGTGAATGGATGGCATAAAATATATTCTTCTTTGGTTCCAGGCTGAGGGAGGTGTCAGATTGCAGTCCTGGCTGCTTTTCAGCAGTAAAGCTGGCCAGAGGTGCCTGTAGCCTGCTGACAACAGGCTGTGACCAGCACATCCTGCAGCTTGCCTGTGCTCCTTGTCCACACAGAGCACACAGCGTTCAGATACATGCAGATGGGGATTCACCTGGGGACAAGAGACTTGGGAAAAGTGTCGAAAACTGAAAAGGGGGCAACGGCTCCCTTCTGTGTAACTACAACGCTGGAGTCAGACCTAGAGAATAATAATTACAAACTAGTTGTGGCAGGGACTATTCAACATCTTTGTCTCATTTTCTGATGTTTTGTCCTTGGGAAGTTTCCAAACCTCACTTTGCTATAAGTCGTAATACTTGGTTAGGGGTTTTCAAGGAAAAGTTTACATGTGTGGCCTCCACTCACTATGTAAGACCATTACCTTAGTGTTAGATGCAATGAACAGAGAGGAAAGGGAGAAAGAGAACTTATAGTGAAGTGATACCAGGTGTCTGGTGCTGGAGTGGACACGTCTATGTATGTCAGTTCAACTGATGACACCAGTGAAGTGTAAATATCCTCAGATGGTAATGCAAAAGTAGGAAAAGACTAACAGGGAAGGTAGTATGTATGGAAAATAGGAGTGGAAAAGGTAAGGATGCACGTAAGTCTTTTTAATCCCCAAATCAATGCCCTTAAGTCACCTGAAGTGATTAAAAGGAATTTGTAATTGCTCTGGTTGAGGAGGCAAAAATTATGTGTTTCTCATCTTTTTTTTTTTTTTCTCCTTCTGCTTGTTGAAGAGGTTTGGGGTATACTCGTGCAGTTCATTTCCTTCCCTTTGTCCTGTCTTGGCTAAATTAAGCTTCTGTGATGAATCTTAGGAGAGAGAATAAGGAAAAGAAGGGGAAAGAAGCTTGCAAACACATATGCAAATTCCTTTGAGCATGTATAGATGTAATATAAATAAATTCATATAAATGATGCACATTTTAAATGCTATTAAACTTCAATCTTTTGTTACGTATTTTAACCCTTTCAAGTTTACAATGAACATTTCCCCATGTCAAACATTTTAAACCAAAAAAAGAAACACAAAGAAAAACATTTAAAACACAGTATCATCTTCATTGTTCTTTTTATTGTTTACTGGGGGTACATTGTGACATTTACAAATGTGCTTACAATAGATCTTAGTTAAATAATTCACCCCCCCATTCTCCTTTATCTCCCTTCCCTCCATTTTTAGAATAATTTCAACAGGTCTCGTTTTTCAATTTTCATACATGAGTACATAGTGTTTCTACCATATTCACCCTCCTATACCTTTTCCTTATATCCTCCCCACTCCCATTGGTACCAACCCCAGACAGGACCTGTTTTACTTTTCTGTCCTCCATTTAAAAAAATTATTTTTGTAGTACTGGGGTTTGAACTCAAGACCTACACCTTGAGCCACTTCACCAGCCCATTTTTGTGAAGGTTTGTTCGAGATAGGGTCTCTGGAACTATTTGCCTGGACTGGCTTCAAATCACAATCCTTCTGATCTCTGCCTCCTGAGTAGCTAAGATTATAGGCATGAACCACCAGTGCCCAGTTGTCCTCCATTTTTGAAAAAAGACATTTTTGTTTATTTAAGATAGCTACACTGCATAGTATCATCTTTAATATTGCCTTAGACTCTAGCAATATGCCAATATTGATTATTGGATATTTAGTTGGTGTCCAGTTTTTAGCTGTATTACTAGTGCTACAATAACTCCTGGAATTTTTTTTCCTGAATGGCACCAATTTATACTTCTCAGAAGCAGCTTTATTTTGATTATATAAGATCAGAGGAATTACTTGTACTTCAAACTGATTCTTGGAAATCTGTACTTGCTCTTGTAAGCATATCTACGGAGAAGTTACTATATGAAACACCTACTACTTTGCTTCTTAAGTCTTCCTCTAGTCCCATCACCCCATGTCCCCATAACCTCTGAACTTCCACAATACCCAAGAATGTGCCAAGACACTTTGGTAAGACCTACTAGAATTTTCTATAATATTATTATTTACAGATATTATAGAGTATTGAAATTTCTCTTTTTTTAAAACAAGGAAACTATACTTTTAAAAATTCACATTGACCTTCAATATACTACCTTGTCAGCTGAATTGATAGTAGTGTTTCTTTTAATTTTTCTATCTACTTAATATTATAATGGACCCTTCATATTTAAACAAACTCAACCACCCTCAGGCAGTTTGGACTTAGAGCTCAACTGAAAGTGTTACATGTATCTGAACAAGACCACAACTCTAACTGGGGACTTTTGTCCAATCATCTTGGGAGACATGATGGGTTGACCTACCATGTACCCTAGATGTGTATGATGGGATGATGGGATGACCTACCATGTCTCCTGGAAATTAGAAATAAAAGAAAAATATGGTGTGTTTAGTACAACTGCACTTTTCTATGCCTTGCTTCTTTTGATGTTCTGCCTAAGGTTACATTTGAGAGATTAACTTTACACACCTAGCAATGACTTTAAATGGTCAGATTCTTCCTCCTGCAACAGAGTTCCATCTCTCTGAGTTTTCTGTTTCTTCAGTGATTCTGGGGTGGGAGGAGAAGGGAAGCAGAAAAACAGCCAATGACTTCAGTGTTTTTACTGCCGTTCTTTTGTTTGTGCCTCATCCCCAAGGTGAACCTCTCTAAGTGGTTATGATCCTGTCTATCCAATAAATAAATATGTGGTTGCCTTTTCTTCAGATGTTGGCATTCAAATCATTTAGTAGTTGCGGAAGTTGAGCCTAATTTACAGACTTCATGTGACCATGTGTAAGGGAATCTTCATGAATATGTTATTAGGACCCTAATCTCTTTGTCATTCATCCTTTCTATGCCCTTGCTTGTTGAAGATGAGAATTTTATGATCGGCTAAACCCAGTGGAAAGGCCAGAGAACTGAGTTAGATATGTATAGGATGTTGAAAGGACAAAAATTTATGCTTAAAATATTGCCATTATTAGATTTATAATTTTATTTTTTTCATCTGGTCTTAGATAAGGTGAATTGTTCACAAGTCTCTGAGACCAGAAGGAAATTAGAATGCAAATGTATGTAGATAACACCAAATGATCAGAGAAGGAAATACATTAACAAATAAAAACAAACAAGAAGAGTATATCATTGTAAGTGAAAACTGGCAAAGAGAAAGACTAGAGGCCAGAAACAGTCAAATAATATTTCCCATGTAAGAAATCATTTTTAAAGAATGCATTGGGTATTTTTCTGTTTTATTGGGGACCAAGGAAATAGATAAAAAAGTATGGTAGAACAGGTAGGATTTACTTGTTTTTTAAAGCTTTAATAAGCTAAAAGAACAAAAAGGACATTTTTTGGTCCAATTAGCAACATTAAGATAAATTTAATGTTCTGGCTTCCTGGGATTTGTGCCTTCAATTTACAAGCTTTGCCGATAAAGAAGAAAATCAATTTCATTTTATTCTATTTCCCAGGGAGATAGCAAAAAGCTTGGGGATTTTGGGGGGAGACTTTTTAATTAGGACTATTGCAGAAACAAGTTAAAAAACCAAGTATCAAAAGGAACAACTATCTTTTGAAGATAAAATGTGGATGGTGGCTAGATCTGAAGACAAACTATTGTGAAGGATTCTCATGTATGGTTTCTTAGTCTTCACAGATAAAGGTGATCATATCTAGTTGCTTCTGACTCATACTATGTGTCATTGTAGAAACATCGAAGCAGAAACATCAAGCTTTATTACATATGAGAAGCCAAGGCATCCTCAGATAGATGATGGTTATAACTCATGCCATAATGGAGTGTCAATGAATGCAGTTAAGTAGACAGATGGCTAGACAATTCTGATACTTTCTCCCAGGTAGCCCTCCAGGTAAGAGGCAGGAAACAAAACAAAGAAAGGAACATCAGATTTTTTTCTGAGTCTTCATCTGGATCCCAAGTCAGATTTCTAAATGACTGGACTTGGGTCATGTGGAGAACTCTTTATGCATAACCTAGATCTAAAGCAGGCAAGAACACATACTTATTTCTATCCTGAAGCTGCAACCAGAAGCTCAGATCTTAACCAACATAAGGAAAAGAAAATGACTACCATCCCAATCTGTGAGAAGAAAAAAATAACATTAGCTCACAAACCCAGAGCAGAGTGGACTAGATGGGCTAGCATATAGCTTTCTAGGCTGGGACTACAAGGGACACCCTGGTTGACAAAGTAGGGTGTGTGTGTGGTGTGTGTGTGTGAGAGAAAGAGAGAGAGAGAGAGAGAGAGAGAGAGAATAAGGACACATATATAGAACTAGACAGACAGACATGGACAAAGATATCTCAGGGAATTTATTTTCTACTAGAAGCTAGCAGCTTCATCTGATTTGTTTCATTCAGCCTCCCAGGATCAAATGTGTCTGGAGGGAAGCAGGCCTCTCATACTGCCCTTTATTTCTAGACATGGAGAAAACAGGGAGAGAGAGGAGAGAAAGGGCCAGATTTTCTCCTGCCCTTTATTTTTCCATGCTCTCAGATCCACAGGAATAGGAGAAGGAGGTTTGCTGTCAATCTCTACTCTCAACTTGAGTAATGTTCCTTCTCTTTGGGTGAAATGAGAAGCAATTACTTGCTCCTTTTTTCCATAGTGCCTCAGTTGATGCTGGGAAGCCAGTGACTTGTGGCCATGCTTCAGCCAAACTAAGTAGGAATTGGGAAGTCAAAATTGTTATGAGACAGGAAATGCTTTGACCTGAGCCTTGGGTTGGTGCTGCCTTGTGGGGGCTTCAGGAAGGTGGGACCATTGCAACCTAAAAATCGTGGTGCTTAATTAAGCTCACAGTTTCTTTTCACTTCTGTTGTCTCTGGAAAATTGGGGATGGATAGATGGGGATTGTTTACAACAGATCTAGTAAGATATACTGTATTTAAAATGCCCATCAAGAAACCCAGTCACGTGAAATAATTTACACTAAAACCCGTATGTACTTCAATCAATTCTGAATTCTGGTCTTCCTGTCTGACCAGAGATGGTTTTAGGAAGAAATCAATAATAATTTTTTTTTTTTAAAAAACATTATTAAACCATAGCTAGCTCAGCCCTCTTGACGCTCAGGGCCAGAAAGGAAGCCACGGGGAGCAGGTTCTCGGGAATGCCAGTCTTGAGCAGGCACTCTGCTCACACATCCTTGGCCATGGAAAGTGTTTTTAAGTGAAGTAATTTCTCATTTTGCACAAATGACCACAGCATGTGTCTGCCTGTGAAGTCAGAGCCACCATCCAACATCATTACGGAGATAATTTGCTCAGTTAGGAGAATAAGGGCAGTTGAAGTTATTTATAAGTTTGCTTTTTGACAGCTGCAGGTTATTTTTCTGTTGTTTGTTGACACTAGAGGAGTGAGGGATGGTGCATAAATTCCATCAGAGACAGAGTTATATGATCACAGTGAACTGGAGCCTCCCTTTCTCACCTTCCTCCCAAAACAGCAATTACTTTGGATTCTTTTTAGCAGGTGCAAGAACCCTGTCTGTTTAGAAGATGAAGAGTTTATCTAAGACCCTCTGGTAGCAGCAGGTTAATTAAAGAGTGACTCTATCATCACTAGCCCAAATTGCAGGCATTATAAAAGCAAGCCTGCTTGATGGCTGTCATGTGAAGAACGTACCACTGATAGCTAAGGAGTTTAAGCATTGGTAAAAGTTAGTCCTTTGGGTGCATTTGTTCTTCCACACAGTGCATACATAAAGAGCATCTGCTCTTTCCATCTTTCCTGACTATTGAAACTGCCCTATGCAGCTAACAACAAAATGTGTTAAATAAAATGTGTGCAACATTTAATTATTACTACAACCTGTGAAATAAGAATGCTGTTATTAACCTCATTTTATAGGAGAAGAAATTAAGACATAAAGTTAAGCTGTGTGTGGTGGTACATGCCTATAATCCCAGCTAGTCAGGAAGCAGAGGTAGGCAGATCATAGGCTGAGGCAGGCCTGGCAAAAGTGTGAGCCATAAGTATATATATATATATGTATACCCTAAAAATAGCAAAAAGGACTGGTGAGACAGCTTAAGTGATGGAATACTGACCTAGTAAGCATGAGGCTCTGAATTCAATCCCCAGTACCACCAAAAAAACAAAACAAAACAAAAAACACTGAGGTAATAAAGTTAAGTAACTTGTCAAGGATGATGCAGCTTGTGAGCCATGGTTTTTCTTATTGCCTGTCCTTCACTACCCAGCTGAGGAGCCACCTGGGGAATTCATCTTCTGCTCCGTGTGGAATGTTTATTCATTTTTGGAATGATAGGCACACTCTTCTGCTTACCAGGACTTTAATCTGCTACCTTTGTTGTGTGATCTAGGCTATGACTGTGTCATAGGCCATGAGGTTGGAAAGATAACTGACGTGGGCTCCACTTTAGGGAGAAGAAGGGCAGTAGTGGGTTCTTGCTTACTTGGTGTATCAAGTGTAGGCCCCAAAGGTCTGATTTGTGAGTGTGGATGAAGAACTAGTCTTCACCCTTCAAAGCATACTCCATGCTTTCATATTTTCTTGTCTTGTCTAAGAAGTTATTTTTTTCAGTGCCATAAACTCCAATAAAAGCACGTTTGTTCTTTCCTCCCACTTGTGTTTCCGAAACCTGTGTTTACAGGACCTTAGCTTACTTACACTCTGGTGTGTTACCTTTAATCTCAACCTCTATTTGCTACAAACATCACCAAGTGCTCACAGTTTCATTTGGGATAAATTCCATTGATCTCTGTCTTTGAGGCAAGATATTTTTCTCAAGCATTTTTGGGTACACTTATTGAGAGGCAGCATTGGACAGAAGGCAGACTGTCTGGGTTTGGGTCTCTACTCTGATCCTCACTGTGGAATCTAGAGTAAGAAGTCAGCTTCTCTGTGCCTCCATTGTTCATCTATTTTTTATAAGATTAAATGCATTGATTCAGGTGGAGGACTTTAAGCAGAATCTGGCACATTAATAGTTAACATTACTTGCGTGTTCTCAGTTGGGGCAATAACACTCCCACAGGGACAAAACTTTAAGTTTCATGTGTGGTGTGATTAGGAAAACAATAGTGGTTAAAAGAAGCTTTTTTTGGAGTGAGGGCAGAGGACAAAAGTAGTTGGGGACACTGGATTAAACCAACCCTATTAAATTAGACCCAATGAAGCTTTGATAGGAAGAATCTACAAAAGAGTTTAGATCTTGTACTGTAAGGCCCAGTGATCAACAGAGGATTTTCAATAGGCATTCACCAAGGGCCTTCTGTAGGCTTAGCCTTGAGGCCACCACCATCACTTTTTGGTCCTCTGTACTGTGTGGTGAATGATGGAAGCAGTCCTTTCTGGAAACTATGGTGTTGGAATAGCAGAGCTGAGGTAAGGGTGTGTTGTTCTATACCTAGTCCAAAGGAAAAAGACCTGCATATGTGTGGTTTGGCCTGGACAGAGTTCATAAGAAAAGCTCACTATCCATTCAGCAGTTTTTTGTTTTTCAGTTCCACAAGCATTATCTCACAAGCACTCTTTGCCTTTTAAAATAATTTCTACTTATGCATTTACTAAAGAAATGCATAATTATATAAGAAAATTGAAATATTACAGACAAAAGTAGAAATCCCTTTTCGGTGTCATTTCCAATTCCCTGCTGTGCTCCAAACAAACCTGTTTCACTCTGTTGAACTGCCACAGCCCATGGCGGGACTATCCCATTATTCACTTAGCCATTCCACCTTCTGGTAGAAGTTTACATTGCTTCCATTTTGTGTTCTTTTATCACAGGTTAAAATGCTGCCTCTTTGGGTATGTAGTTATGTTTCTATAGCTGCTCCTTCAAACAAGAATATTACAGCAAAGGACACTGAGGAGTTAGGACACAGGCAGGAGTAGCAGATCAGGAACAGAACCCATGCCTTTCAGTCCTAAATTCATATTTGTTGGTTTTTTTTTTCTCCCTCATCTTTCATAGCTACCTTCACACTTATTCCAATATTGGGTTCTTTGCTATTGGTAACCTATTTCCTAGAAGTAACATCCCAGGCCATAGCTGCTTCTTGTCTTGTTTCTGATGATAGATCAGCTAGTGTGTGTCCTCCAGAGAAAGGCGGCTTTCCGGAGGTAGACAGCTCTCAGAGTCAAATGGGGAGGAAGGGATCACACTGGAGCCTGACCCAACCTATTTACTATGCTCATATGCCAAAGCAGCACTGTCTTACCACTCACAGGTAAAAATTGAAAGGTTTGATTGAGAAATGTCAGGAGGAAGCAGTGCTTAAATTATTAAGGAAGAAGGTCATCAAGGGGATGGAGAATAATAACTTATGAGGCTGGCTTGTTTTGAGCAGGGAAGGAAGAGATAGGTGTTTTAAGTGACCACCATATTTAAAATAGAAGGGTTTCCTGGTGTGTACTAAGAGTTTAAATTTCATAAAACCCAAGCTTCTTTTGAATAAGTCTCCTTCAATATTTCACAATGGCATATTGAGAGTTTCCTAATTAAAACCACCAGCACATCAGAGCAGTGGACTGACTGGGACTACAGAACCCTGGGGCAGGGTGCCTACCTCATTGGCCATCCCAGCCGGGGGAGGAGGGTGTCCTGCTGCTCTGTCAGAAGGGATCCTGCCAGAGCAGATGCTGGCCAAAGCATGGAACCAGGCCAGTTCCTTGTGGCTTTACTGCCTCAGTCCAGCTGGGACACTCCCTGGGACCCAATTAGCAGCTTGGAAATAGCATCCAAGTGTGCTACAACCACCGAATTAAAGAGGAATAACAGACATGAAAGAATCAAGTGGGAAAAGAACATTTTGGATCCTGAAGGAGCAAGTTGCTTGTCAGAGATCTAACGAACTGAAACAAAATAAGTTGCAGCTTCTTAAGCCTCTAACACTGTTAGAATGGGTTAGCTTAAGGAAAAGCACCAAATTGCAAAAGGAAAAAAAAAAAAGGAAATACTTATTATTCCCATGTTCACTTTCTTATTTGATATAACTTATTTTTTTAAAGGATTTAATAAAAAAGGGAGGGCATCATTAATTTTAGACTCTGTAGAAAAATGAAAAATGATCTGCTGATTAGTGAAATGCAATTTGTTCCTTGAACGTCTTCAATAATGTGTGAATGTCACATTACATAACACTTATAATGATTAAACCAGAAGATGAAATAAGATAGGATAGATCTTGTGTTCTTCCCTTGACTACTGGACAACTCATCTCATTAATCTCTCTCGGCTTGCAGCCTTAAATTGAATAAGCAGTGTTGTTGGGAGAGATTTATAGCCCAAAGACTGAGCTGCCTTAGTGAGGAATTCTTACAGCACTATTTTGAGATCCCTCCAAGATAATTCTTGGGATTTGTATTCATTGTAGCCTGTCATAAAACATTGCCCTAACCAGTAATGAGCAGTGAACTTTCTCAGGAACTTAATATTCTGACAGCAACATTAAAAACGGGCAGTTGGTTGTTGATGTTCCATCTCATGGGAAGTTAAAGCACTCTCAGTCCCAATTTAATATTATTTTGTTAGAAATGGTGGTTTCAATATAGTATGGAAGGATACCTGGACTCAGAGAAATGCTCAAGAGAAACCATTTGAGCATTCTGCATCTTAGGGGGAGATTGCAGGAAACAGGTATGAGGATGTCCTTATGAAGTGTTTGTTGAAAAAAAATGAATAAACTGGTAACCATGAGTCCTCCTCCTTTCATTAAAGTTCTTGTAACAAACATCTTGACACTTGGTGTCTACTAAGTGCCTTTAAATAAGATTGATTCACTTGGACCAACAAAATTTAAAGTTGAAAAGAGATTTAATTTCAGAACTCACTCCAAATGGGATTTCCTTTTAAAGTCATCAATAAACTGTACCTGACTTCCTCTTTTGGGCATTCACTGCCTCTCACACTAGCATGTTCATTGCTTCAGTGTGGGCCTGAGCCTGTTTCTGTAACCCCATACCTCAATTATGCCCAGAACCCATTGAACACCCTATAAATCCTTTCTCATATATAAAACCAAAATGATTATTAATATGAAGTCAACATTGGCTTCCTTCATCTTCAACTTGGTGGACCCATTTCTATCTATAACACAAAAACAGAACTCCTCAGGTCTTCTCTGGAACTGATTAATCCCCAGTCACCTAGTCCCCTAAACTAATTACTTTCTTTAGCAATCATTTCCTATTCTACTAAAAACTCAGATCTTCTTTTTCTCCCCACCAATATCAAGGAAACATTTCCACCCATCTTTTTTTTGAGCACTGTTTTAAAAAAACTGTTTTTAACTGAATTTGTGACCTATCTTATTTATCATTGTGTGTTAGCTTTTCATAGCTGTGACAAAATGCCTCAGAGAAACAACTTAAGGGAGGAAGGATTCATTTTGGCTCACAGCTTCAGGGGTGTTAGTCCTGGGTCCTTTGGATCTGCTGTCCTTTGGCTGTGGTGAGACAAAATATCATGGCAGGGAACATGTAGAAAAGCAGAGCTGCTTGCCTCATGGTACCTGGAAAGACAGGAAGACAGGAAAGAGCTAGGAAGAAGATACACCTTTCAAAGTACTTCCTCCAGCCAGGCCCCAACCCCAACCAGCCCATTCAGCTGTGAGCTCATCAATGGATCACATCATTGATTAGGTTAATACCCCCACTGTCTAATTACCTCTCAATAGCACCAAGTGCTGGGGACCAAGCTTTCAACACATGAGCCTTTTCTTATTCAAACCATAACATAAAATTTAATCACAATGCTTTTAAACCTATATTTCTACCTTATTGCAAGTTTTTCAAATGTTGATTTAATCAGTAATGCTATTGCCATAGTTTTTTATCTTTTGCAGAATTGATCAACAGAGTTGGTAGCAGATAAATGTGAATGCTTTGACAGATGCGACTAGAGTCCTCTTCTCTTATGGTGACATTAATCTATGTTATGTGATTATTAGTGCTACACAATGTCCATATGGATCTAGAAGTGACTTAAGAAAATATTACATCCTCTGTATAGCTATCTTTATCCCAAACTAGCAAAAATGCCATATCTTTCTTATTATCTCATGCTTTCTCTTCAACTAAATCAGAGAACAAAAGGGCAGAACAGGATCTGCCTGAAGCGGGTTGGGGGGCGTGTTGAAGAGGTGCGGGGGTATGTGGCACAAACAATGTATACACATAAGTAAATGTAAAAATGATAAAGTAAAAGGAGAAAGAAAGAAAAGAGAAAAAGAAAAGAAAATATTAGGTCCAACTATTTCTATTTATTTTATACATGAGGAAACTGACTCCAAAAGCATCTACAGCCACATTTTTGGCTAATAGAAAAACACAGACTAGAATGATAGCAACGGCAGCTTTTCTTTCTTCTGTGTCCTGGCCACCACTCTTCATATCATTTGCAAGGTCAATAGAAGAAGCACTTTAACATCTCCCTGAAATCCCAGTATACTGTGTTATGTTTCGTGGTCTTTTATATGAAGGTCGTACATTGCTGCTAGTTTGAAGAGAAAGCAAAATAGTGGCTTTTTCTTCTTTCTTCTTGTAAGACCTACAGTGAGATTTCTTCTGTTTCTGAACATAAAGCTTTCAAACATGATAGGTAATGATTCCTAACAGCTGGCACACTGCATGTGGAAGTCCTTGCATGTGGTATGCATGTACCCAGAGGGTGTGGATATGTACAAATGAATGTACGTTTGCTTTATGCCATTGTGGAGGAGTGGGACAATCAGGATGACTTCCTGGTTAGTGAAACTTTATAATCAGGAAGCACATTTGTCACTTATGCAAAACCATTTGGGGACATGTACTCTTGCTTTGTGCCAAGAAGCACTATTTTGATAATGGACTGTGCATTTTCTCAATGAAAAGAAGATAGCTCTTTGTACCTTGTAACAGGAATTCCTAACCATTCTCCAGTCACAAGTCTCATTGTTCCCATTAGTCAGTATTTAAATACACATAATGTCACATCTTTACTGCCATTAGTCAGTATTTTCAAAAATCTCTTTTCCTAAATTTCTGAAGCCTAGGACCCAGGACCACTTTTCTCCCAGGTGTATAGTATTATTGGTTAGAATAGAAACAGGCATTATGTTTCAAAATCAAAAAGCCATGAGAAAAAGTTTCCTTTAGAGTCTTCCTAGAACTTATCTTTAATATGAGGGAGAGTATATTTTTTAAGAAAAACATTTAAAGTTTATTGTTTCATCAGAATGGTTTGTAGGGAAAATGTAAACCTCACTATCGTTTAACTGTAGTTCAACAGAGGACTATCATATTGCACGTCTAATCAAAAAATAAATTGAACCTAGTGGTAGGCTTACTGAAAGAGAGAGAATTAGATTTGATTAGATTAGCTTTAACCTGCCTGAAATAAAACTGTCTCCCTTTCCTTTTTCTTGTCAGTGTTTATAGCAGGTTTCGTCTACAATGCTTTCACTATTATTTCCAGCTGGTAAAAGGCAGTCAAGCAGAAAAGACACTCATAAATGTCAAAAAAGAGTAAGTTTTTTTTTTAATTTTCATTTCAAGGGCTTTGAAGGTCAAGTTCAACCCAGTTAAGGGAAGCAGAGTGATGAGTATGTGGTAGCATGTTTTTAGCTCGAATACGTTCGCATAAAATTCTGTGAAGTTAATGCACTTGTCTGTCACCCTAAGAAGACAAAATGTTCGGGAAAGATTTTTATTAGTTTTATATATTTTGTTCACCTTTTAGATGATAAAATAATTCAAATTTACATAACCTGTGAGGAACAAGAGAAGATGTTCAACTTGTTAAGAACTGATCAGATTATGGAGGTTGTAATTCTTTACTGGTTGCTCTTATTATAATTTGGATCCTGTGTCTGGCAGCTGCCCCAGTCCATGCTATGCAAAGGAAAAGCTCTGTTAAGAACATTTGCAAATCACTGAGAGCTTTCTCCTCCTCAACCCCCAAAGCCTTTATTGAGATGTTTTCTTTTTCTTTTTCTTTATGTGACTTTTTTTTTTCCCCACCAGGAAGCCTGAGCAATTATAGTTTAAAGCTACCAGAAATAGGTATGTTCTTTGATATCAAAGAGCTTC
This sequence comes from Castor canadensis, assembly GCF_047511655.1. NCBI lineage: Eukaryota > Metazoa > Chordata > Mammalia > Rodentia > Castoridae > Castor > Castor canadensis. The sequence continues at coordinate 99,179,212 of NC_133392.1, read as the reverse complement.
TTGAAGATTTTTCAAACTAAAGAGACCCAAAGGTTGTATTTCAAGGTACTACTAGCATGGCCCTTTGTAGTTAAAAACTCTGAGAATGTTCTACTAAGCGTATTATTCTTTACTTGGAGATGTTGGACTGCAGTACTATTGCATTGGGTAAAAGGTAGAATGTTTGAGTCTGTGTGTATGTCTGTCTGTGTGCACATGTGCATCTTACCTCTGCTCAACTGAGTCGCATTAGTTATAAATTGTTTGTATCCTAATGAACGATGGATATAAAAAAGTTAGGAAGCGAAGAGAATGGCATAGACATTTATTGAGCTTCACTATGTACTAGTTACAAAATACATGTAGTAAAGGCAAAAATTTATCTCTACCCTTTTGGGAATTAAATTGACATAAGGCAGAGTAGCAAGAGAGAAACATACAGATTTATTTAATTCAAATTTTACACAGCACTGGAAACTCCATGAGAACATAACCTAGAGACACAGAGTTGAACACATATACTATAATTGGGCAAAGAAAAGTAAATTGTGAAAAGACAAATAATTACAAGGGGAGGCCAGAAGATTACGAGTGATTTTAACAAGATTTGTAGTTTTCTCAGTCTTTGCTTCTCATTCTTCATAAAAAGTGTTGCTATTTTCTTGTATAAGGAGAGGATCTTTTGCATAACATTCGCCATATGAATGTTACCTCCTGCTTCTAAGAAACAGAAGGAAGCTCAATGATTCCTTTCTATATTGCCAGTTTTTTAAGTGCTTTCAGCTCAAAGTAATTAATTTGTCAAAGTGGCATATTTGGGAATAGTGTGCCCTGAACTCTTCCACACATATCACTTCATTTGGTCTTCACTGCTAGTCTGAGAAGTGGCAGGTTCCACATTAGTGGTTCAGAGAGGGAAAGTTTGCTTTTCTAGGGACCTAACATCTGTGATTACCTCACTACGCATTCTCTAAAGAGGAGGGATTCAAGAAAGGATGAAAGCCTGAAGAGCAAAGGAAATTTTATGGAAAAGTGTGTGTGTGTGTAGTGTGTGTGTGTGTGTGTGTGTGTGTGTGTGTGTGTGTTCACAAGCATGTGCATTGCATGTGTTCTGGGTGGGAAGGAGAAAAATCATTTTTATGCAGTGACATCCTTTGAGAACTGACGTGCCCTACCATCCCTAGATGGTAAAGGCTCAGATAGTCTCTTTTCTTTCTAAGGAAATGTCTTTGGGTCACCCCCCTGAGACCTGACTTGTCCCTTTCTTGGACTTTTTTGTTTCTGTTGACTCTTCTCCTATTTTCCTATTTGCCAGCTTGCTTTTCTTTTTCTTTCCTTTCTACTCCTTTTTTTCTTTTTCTTTTCTTCTCCTTCTTTCCTCCCTCCCTCCCTCCTTCCATCCCTTCCTTCCTTCTTTGCTCCCCCTCTTCCTCTCTCTCTCTGTCCTTTCTCCCTCCTTTCTCCCCTTCCTTCCTTCCTTCCTTCCGGCTATACTGGTGTTTGAATTTAGGGCCACACTCCCTTTTGTAGCTAGTCTTTGAATAGGATTTCACATTTTTGCCTGAGACTTGGGCCACATTCTTCCTATTTATGCTTCCTGCATATCTGGTATTGTTGAGACAATGATTCTCACTAACATTTTTGTCCAGACTTTGCCCAAGCTGTGATGCCCCCAGTCTCCTGGAGTTGCAGGCATAAACCATTAATCCCAGCCTCTCAGTTTTCAATCTGCTCTTTGTATGTAGAAAATTACAGGCATTGAGAAAGAAGGACTTCTCTTTCTTCTCTTTGGAGAGTGACAGTACTGACTGTCACTTTCAGCATCCCTCCTACTGCACCCTGCAAAGAAAATCCTTCTCCCTAAATAGAACTTTTTTCAGTGCATCTCTTAATCTGCATGGTGTGTTTGCATTATTCCCTCCACAGAGCTCTGCTTTCTTAAATAAGGCAAGATCCTTCCCCTTTTCTTAAGAATCAGTTCTTTTGCTGCTTTTCTCTCATAATCATTAAAAAAGAGGATGGTATGAAAGTCACTTGCTTTCATGTTAATGAATCTAAAAATAATGAACTAAAAGAAGGAAAAAGACGAAAATTCTGTTCTCATTCTTTTTACCTTCATTTGTAGGTGTAGCTTATCTTAGAAACCCTAAATGTCCATGGCAGTGTTCTACTAAATAATGAGGCATGAACATGTAACCAAGAAATGTCTGTTGGGCACTACTCACGTGTCGTACTTTATACTAGGATGACAGTTGTGGCTGAAACACAGGCAGTTCCAGCTCTTGAGGAATTTTAACCCTAATGGGAAAGAAAGCACTACATTATTTTTATAATGAATGTATGCTAGTTTTTCTCCTTTATATTTTCTTCTGCCATGAACTTCTTTTTGGGAGAGAATAAATTGAACTTGGACCCTATACCTTGTCTGGTACAGCCACTCAATGGATGAGTGCTCATTTGTGTATAATTTCAAACCTCTTAGTCTTCAATTTTTCTTCATAATAAAATAACAACAATATTTTGATATAAATGGTCTCTGAGGAAACTCATCAGGTATAGTTGACCATCAACATCAGTCAACATTTGTATGGAACATGGAAGTAAATGAAGCAAGGTATTTTCATGTTTTATCAGAATTAAGCCTCACATATCTGTGAGTAAAGGGCTCTTATCATCCACACTTACATAGTTGAGAAATCTCTGGATGGGAGGTAATTTGTTCAGTTTGGATCTGGCAATAGAGTTTAATTTTTCTTATCTTCAAATCATCTGACTATATTACCTCTTGAAAATGATTCAAACACTCAAAGTTATACAAGCATCTCAATTTCTATTCTAATACTTTTTATCTGACAAGCATAAAGCCTAGTTATTGTCTTTATTTAACTTATTGATTCACCAACATTTCTTATATACTTAAATGTGTCAAAGAGGTTTCCAAGGTGAAGAGCACAGGATGTGGTCCTTTTTTTCAAGGCATTATAACTTATTGAAGTAGACAGTCATATGACTAAATAAATACGAGTAAGTTATTCATGAGATACAACAAATGATCACTAGTTTTAGATAAGTCTGGTCTGAATCTTGACATTATTACTAACTAGTTATCCTGGGCAATCATGTATCTCCTTTGACAATTAGTTGTCTTAACTGTAAAATGAGGGATAAGAGTATTTTTGTATTACAGTTGTAAAGGTTAGAGGTGATATGTATAAGGGCCTACCATAATTCCAGAGCCCTAGTAATAGTCCTACTATCACAGCATGACTGACTTAGTGCAGATTATATATAAATATATAAAATTGGTTTATATCTATTTGTCTTAAATCTGCATCCTGTCTCTCTCATGTGTCTTGCTACCCATCTATCTACCTGGCTATGGGCTCCAGAAGAATCTAGGAATAAAATAGAAAGTTTAGAGGAACTATCAGAAACAAAGTGAAGTTTTTCAGAGTCTAAAGAAAAAATTTCCCCCCAGAAACTGAAGTTTTGTATAAGTGAAAAAATAACTATACAAATTTAACATATGCAGTCCTAAAATTTAAAATCTAAAGTGCTCTGAAATCCAAAATTTGTGTACCAACATGATGCTCAAAAAGTTCAAAAAGTTTCAGATTTTGGAGCATTTTGGATTCCAGATTTTTTGATTAGACAACTGTAAATCTGTATAAATATTCCCAACCCCCCAAAAAACTCCAAAATCTGAAGTACTTTGGTCCTAAGCATATCCAACAAGAAGTACTCAAGGTGTACAAATCTGAGGTGATCAAGAAGCAAAGAGTTTACCAAGAACCACAAGAAGCATGGTACGACTGAAGTATGTGGTATGAGTTGGGGGAGGCCAAGGGATGAGGCCGGATGAACAGTCAGCAGTCAGGTCATCAAGGGGATTTTGAATCATGCTAAAACACCTGGATTCTCCATAGAGAAAACTTTTTTTCAGTTCAAGAGAAAATGACAAGCTAAGAATGGAAAATTTTGAAGCAATATATTCTGGTTTGTGGAATTCTTGTTTGCATGGAAAGAAGAAGAAATATTCTAACAATTCACACCATAAACCAAGAAATGATAGGTATTGAATGATAATTCTTATGATCAGTGGTCAGTGAAGAGGTGAGATTTCTTGTGAAATGTACCTTAAACCAAATCCCAGGAGGAGCATGAAGTGCTGGAATGTTCCAGGCCAAACCACCTTAGGGCAAAATTTTGTCCATTATATGGCATGAGGGACAGGACTCGAGTGCCTGTACCCCAAGTGGAGCACTCGCAGTTTTTTTCCTGCAAGTCAGCATAAATATTTGATAATGCCTACTTTCCCGTGAAGGGGCCCCCTTTCAGTGGGAGTGGCATCTGCTACCCCTTAGCAGAATTACTTGTTTTCTTAAGCTTTTGTTTATGTCCTAGAGGTAGATTCTAAAAGCTCTTAAAGTATTTTGGTTTTGAATTCTCACAAAAGTATTTTTTTCTTTCACAGTAATTCAATATAAAAGGCAATAAAAGTGATATATTCAGAAGTATTCAGGACCTGGTATCAGTGCCACATGGGAATAAACTATCTTGCCACTTGCACATCCCACAGGAAAAAAGTAGCACAATTCACATATAGGAAATATTGTGTGTGTTTGCCTCCGTTTTGCTTGTATTGTCTGCTCTGCTGAAAGGCAGATTTTTTCTGCAGATAAAAGCTGCCCTGTCTTGCTGAACTGCTCATCTATTTTACTCAGAAAGAAAAGGCTTTGTCAAAACAGGAGGAAAGCCTGATTTGTAGAATATCACCTAAAAATAAAACACATGCAAATGTCAAAATATGCTAAGAATATGGGCCAACTTCATGCTTTGGAAAATTGCCTAACGAATTTGGCAAATGGTGTTTCTGTGTGAATGTGAATTATGTGTTTTCCAAGCATCATTGTGGGAATTGGAGGTTGGGTGCTAGAATGAGGTTATGGAAATGGCCTTTTTTCTCCTGCTGCACCAGTATGAGAGATATGTGGCTAAAACAGACTATGCTTGTGCACGTGTGCCTAGATTCTCCTGTGTTTTCTAGGGCCGTGCATGCATGGTTTCCAGCTTGGTTCTTTTTGCTATTGGAGGGTGAGCAGAACATCCTGCTTTGGGTCATTACTTTTAGTGAAGAGAGGTCTGTGGCAGTGGTCCAGGGTGCTGTTGACGAAGCTCTTCAGTGCTTGTGAAAGTATAGTCATTGGGACCTAATTCTTCAAAGAATACCCACTGAGGTTGGGGCCCATTGAGAGTCTTGGGCAGAGAGTTGAATGTTTTGTTAAAGTATCGGGGTCCACTACAGACTAGCCACTCACCAATTGAGTCTGTTTTCTAAATTGGGAGAAATGGTCTCTGGTTCTTCACAACTATTTACTGGCAATTCTTTCCTTGGGAAGTAGCTTTGTGTGTATTTTCATGATAATGTTTACTGAATAAATCTGAATATTTGGCTTATGAAATCAACAAATAATCTCCAGAGAAATTTTCAACTTTATGCAGTCCAGTATAAGATACAAAGAGTTATTTTCTCCTTATTTTAAGAAATATGCATAGAATAAAAACTCTCAAGCTTTCTTTGTTTTATGTAGCACCATTTCCAATAAGATTGCAAGTTTTCAACAAACTAGTTCAGTGGACATTTAAAATTCTCATTATAATAGCTAGGGTTTCATGGAAGTTGTTTGATCATGTCTGTTAACCCATCAACGGCCATCTAGTTTTTACAGCTGGATGAAAAAAGCATAGAGGCTTACTTTCAGCCAAGGGTTAAAAAAGGAAATAATCTTTTTTGCTGCAAACTTTTTCTCAGCAGGTGCAAAATAGCTGCAATCAGGTAGACTTTGGTAAGTGGCAGCTGCTATCGGCCAAGTTGAAAGATCACAAATTCTCACTTCATTTCTATTTCAATTATATAGACACCAGCTTCAATTTGCGAGTGTCTGTAGGCATGCCTAACTCTGTGATAAGAGATGGGCCTTGACCCAGAGCTGTGCTGTGAACTTGCCTTGTTATTGATATGAGTTCTGGCCAATCAGGGTCCTGGATCTTCATTAGAGAGTCATTAGACTTGGGAACCGGCAGGGATTCTAGGAAAATGGATGTACAGATGAGAAAATCAAGGTCTAGAGAAGTCAAAAGTGTGGCTTGTGGCCAATGGACTGCAGGCTTATTAAGCTATAGCCTCTTGCCTTAAGCTACCTGTTTAATACTAAGTGGTAAATTGGTTAGCACCACTACTATCTGGAGCATTGTGTTGAAGGTATTCTGAAGTTGCATTGTGACTAGAGGAAGTGGTGCTATGATTGATTAGCAATGTCTGTCTGAGAAGAAGATGGGGCATGTTGCTTTAGATTTTCTGCATTTTTTGATTGTTAAAGAAAATAATCACTGTATGATATGAAGTATGATTCAATCATAACAACATGCTTTAAGATCTGCCTGGAAGGGCAGAGCAGTTTCACAGAGTAGATGACATTTGGATTTGGTCTTGAAGGACAAGTAGTTTTCTTTAGAGAAAAAAAAAAAGAAAGAAGATGAAAGAAGATGACATTCCATTAAAAAGAATTGCTTGTGTAAGGAACTGGTATGTGGATAAAAAAAAGGAAATTAGTAATTATTAACAGCCTACCATATGCCATACAGTAAGCCAGGTTCTTTTTGTGTTAATTCATTATGTAATTTTCATAAAGGCTATATGATTTTACGATGAGGAACCAGAGGCAAAGAAAAATACGATGTTTAAAGACATATATCTATTAAGCAGAGGTGAGACTTGGAGGTCTAAAGTAACTTTTTGTGGCAGCTACTTAGAAGGTGAAGAGTGGGGTAGGGGTAAGTATTTGTATTGTTGAATTTGAGTTGTTTCTAGAACAACCAAATTGAGATGACTGGTAAGCTATTATATATATGGCACTGATTGATCTGGTGGTGGTAAAAATGATCAAAGACTCACTGATGACAGACCTTGTGCTGTATACTCCTGCTTAGCAGTAGAGATCTTTTTGCCTTTGCTAGTCTACGAGGGGGTACTACAAGTAATAAACTAATAAGCTTTATGTTATATGAGCAATTCAAATTACTGCCAATACAATATTAAATTCATAATTGATAAGAAAACTGGTCTACTTAGAAATTCAAGTAATCTTGGCACAGTACTATTTATTATTACCATGAGACCTGAGTTCTGGCAAAACTCTGCATGTGTTTCAGTAAAAGACTCTTTAATATGTATGTGTTACTCTGCTAAGGTTCAACTTTGACCTACAAGAAGACTGTGCATATTCCTTAGAGACATGCTTGGTGGTGCTGTGGTTGATTTTTATGCATAAGGTTGTGGGTAGATATGCCTGCATGTGTAAGACGGCTTAATCCATGTTAATAAAAGGGAGGGTTGTTTTTTTATAGGTACAAGTTCAACAAGAAATAAAAGTCCAATGGTATTTTACACTGGTAAATTCCAATGACTTAGGCAACTCTGGAAGTTTGTCATTCTTTCCTTCTGGGTCTGTTGTTATGTCTTCTTTGGGGGACGGGATGAGGAACAATGTTTATAATAGTCTAGGCACCATCTCTGATGCTCTTTATCTCCTTGGTGAAAGATGACGATGATGGTGGTGGTGGTGATGGTGACTACAACTATGACAATGATGACACCACCATAGTTCACTGATTTTTAAGATATTTTCTACATTTTTACATATCTGAGAGTGAAGTGTGTCTTATACTCAATACCACATTGCAGTCCTTATCAGCCTTCAACAAGTTAAATTCTTCCAGAAAGGATTAGCGTTGGGAGACATGGTCACTTGGGAACACTACCAACCTGAGACCAATTTTTAAGTTATGCCAGTAGTATGACATATCAAAAATCTGCATGAGTACTTGCTTTGAGGTTCATAGTCCCAGGAAAGGTTATTTTTTTTTCTTTTTTTTTATTCTTAGCATGTTTTTCTGAATGGCAACTTTATTTCTGGGACATTTCTATGCCAAGGAAATATTGTTGTTTTAGCTTTTTACAAAGGTCTCTTCTTAGATTCTCCATCTTATTTTTTCTTCCTTATCATATTTAGAATAATAGTGCAACTGATAGCTAATGATGTCTTATAGTTAATGAAACAGTGTTACAGTAAAAGCTCACATTTACTTAGCTCATTCTTTTTGCCAGCCAGTACACTAAGGGTTTTTTATATGTAATAACTCATTTGAATGTTTAATTAATTTTATTGGGTAGGTACTATTATTTTGTGCAATTTTGGTAAGAAAAAAGAGCCTAAGCAAGGTGCCAATGTTAAATATATTGACTACTTAGTGTACTTTGGCCACTCTAAGTCTACAGGTAGGCTCCCGGTAAAAATCCATTTTCATCCTGAGAAGCACTTATCCAAGTACCTGATACCTGCTGAGCACAATACAAATCCCTTCTCCTCAGAAAATGGACCATTGTCCTCATCAGAAAGATGAGATACTCTGTTGTTATCCATTTTTCCTCCCATGATATGAGATTCTAGCTTTAAGTGTTATTATCCTCAGACAAGAGTTGGTTTTCTAAAAAAGTATGAATTCTTGTAAGTCATTCCATTATGTGTCATATAAAGAATGTTGCTGTAAGCTGGTTTACTAGTTTACTGCCATTCAGATTTACAAGTTCTATCAGGAACTTCCAAGCCATTTCTCAGTGAAAAGTCCCATTGAACAAATCAGGTTTTCTCCGTTCTCTTTATAGTTTTCATCTTAAACCTCTTCCCCCACCTTCCCATCAGAGCCACATCAAATCTATATAGAAATCTCCCAGAGAGAAGGAAAAGGAAAGAATAATTTCTGGGTTGTTTTATTTTTCCCTTAGAGAAAAAATATTTTCTTAGTTATCCTAATCTGAAGCTTCTTGGATAAATTAACATTTATATTTAAAAGACAATAACAGTATTTCTTTCCTCCTTTCTCTAATTCTTCCATTTCTTTCTCAGCTTTCCTAAGCTTGAGATGCTGTGCTTGGTGACATATGAGAGATGTTTCTCAGACTTTGTTCTTCTCTTTCTCACAGATTTTTTCCATGACAAAAATTAAAGGAAAGGCTTTCCCTCCCTATTTTCTTCCCTTCTTTCTTCTTTTCTCTTCCTTCTTTCTCCATTCACTCCATCCCACCCCACTCTGATCCATGCACTAAAAGCCTGGGAGGAATGAAGAGAGCTCCAAGGAAGAAACACTAATTCAGCTGATTTGGAGAGAGGAGGGTGTTGGAAAGTGACAGGGAGCAGGGAGTAGCAACATGAACAAAGTCACAGGATCTAGGTAGCAAAGGACCACTGGAGTATGGTGAGGAATCCAGCTAGAAACAGGGAGAGGAGACTTTCAAGCATCCATCATTCCCTTCCTACTTCACTGGTGACAGACTCATGTGAGGTGACAGGTATGAGTATGTTTTAAAAGTCAGTGCTATATAATATAAAGGTATACAGATTCACATAAAAATGAGAGGTCCCAGTTAATGATACCATCATTGACATGCTGAATTCATTGTCATAATTTTGATGGCTCTGGGCAAGACTCACTCCTTAATCACACTAAGAACACCAGAATGTTTCTGTTCTCTGTGTCCTGGACTCCTTGAAAGGAAGAATTGGGTTCTGAAACACAAATAGATACTTGCAGAAGCCAAATAAAGCCAATGAAGACTGTGATTTGGCTGAGACAGAAGCCAAAGCACCTGGTGTTATCACTTAATGACTTTCACTGTCCTTGGTTAGTTAGCACCTCTCTTCCTTCAACAGAATGCAGGGGCTTGGTGAGGGCCACAGGTAGGCAGAAATGTATTTCATTCCATAAGAACAAGGGGTTAAGAGAAAAGAAAAAACAGCTTCAGCACCATCTGCCCCAGTCTCTGTTGTTCATTTCATCATTAGAACTGACCCTTTGGACTAAATGTCTATGTGTCCATCTGTCCAGTCATGACATATTCAGCATCAATCTTATCTCTGTCTTGTGTTTCTGAGGAGCTTTGATTTCTTCGTGCATTATGAAAAGTACATGCTAAGGGAATATGATAAAAATGAGTAGGCAAAGTGAGAGGAACTGATTTTTATTTGTAAGAAAATGAAACAAATTCAGTGAGAATGTAACCATGATTATTTTCATGTGACATTGAAGCAGTTTAAAAATCCAGTAAGACCAGAAAAACCTAAAGTCACTCTTCAAATAAAATAAGAAAATGTACAAGCATATTAAAAACTCATGGAGATTTTTCATTATGGTTTTAGTATAGGTGTTAGAAAGTTCAGTGTGACCTCTTGTATCATCTGACAAACTCATAAGACTCCTATTAACTTTATCTTCTCAAGAATATTTGACATCATAGGACATTTTCTTAGGGGAAAAAAAATTCCTCCAGAAAATTTTTTTCTCCCAGAAAAAATTCCTCCTCTGTTTGTTACATTTGTAATTCTTACTAACTATATCTACCCATGTCTGAAGCTGATATGGGTCCCAAATTCTTAAAGTAGATTAATGGGTTAACATACTTCTGTTATTTTTAAACTTTTTAAAGTATTTATTTACAAAACCACCAAACATTTTACTATTTAGCGATATCTTCAATAAATAAGGGGTCATGAGATTGTGGCTAAGGAAGACATCCCCATGCTACCACGCTGGTGCCTACCAACTGCCTACAATGAGACAAAGGGCATCTAGTGTTCTCTAGAACAAAAAAGAAATTGCTTTGTTGTTCCTGAGTACTGACCAAGGGTACCTTGTCACTTTTTTTTTCAATACTGAGAATAAAGCCAGACTTAGGCAAAAGGAATTAAATTTGTCCACAATTACTGATTTTGAAGTAAATGTAATTACCATAGTTTACATAGCCTTTTAATTTTCCATATGAAATTAGATATTTTGTTTATGGCAAACTACAATACAAAAATTACTTATGGCTGACACCCGCTTTTAAATTTCTGATCCTGTACACATGTATGGAATATCACAATGAAATCTCCTCATATTATTAATGTATGATAAATCAAAAATAAAATAATATTAAAATAAATAAATAAAATGTCTGAACCAGCTTTATGAGATTATTCCCATTGGTATGAATAACAATTACAACAGCTTAATTTAATTCACACACTAGAATATAGGCCCTGGAGTTAGAATATCTGAGTTCAAGCCTTGTCTTTACCATTTCCTTCACCTGTGACCTTGGGCAAATCGCACAGATTCTCTATACCTTTATTTCCTCATCTGTAAAATAGAGATTACATAAGCATTTCTTTAACTGGTAACACTCATTAAATTATTATCTTCTGTTAAGAATATGGCTATTATTCATACATTTATGCTTTATCTAGATTGAGCGTACTTGACTACTGCCCCTACTAGGAGAAGAAACATCAATCTCTGAAAGAAATAATTGCCATTTTTCATACTGCAAATTTAATATCATTAGTAATATCTGGTGAAGTAGCCTATTGTTGTTCTTATTGTTATCTTTCCTGTCTTCCCGCCCACTGGCTACACCACCTCTAGACTGAACTTTCCAGAATCTATCTACCCCACATTTAGACCTCTTTGCATTCTACAGTGTGAGTGCAGACTCTTTGACTATCTGATATTCAAGACTTTTCATGATCACTTCCTTTCCTGACTCTAGCTCCTCCCCTTCCACCCTCTGAAAACCTGTTTCTTTTACCACATCACATCTTTTTCATCAGCTTCCTGGATTGTCATCTGCTGCTAATTCTCCCATATTGATCTTGTTTGACATTCACTACTCTCTTGTTGATAACCTCAATGATTCTATCTCCAGCTATGGTGCCTAAGGCTGCCCTTGATAAGCAGCTGCATAGACTCTGCCCATGAGGACATCCTTTATTACCATCTTTTTCTATCCCTGCCCCACAACAAATGAGTGACATTTTCCCCAGAGGTTACTATAGTTTAATAAGCAGGATTCAAACAGATTGTTGACTCAACAGATAAAAACAAATGAAGGTTTTATTTATATAATCTCAGCTTTACTAATTCATCTTTTTGCAAATGGCAAGAAGCTTTATATTGTATTCATGGAGGACCAGTTGGCCAATGGTACAATGTAGAACTGTACTGATGACATAATTTTTTGGGGGGTGTAAGTGTGTGTGTATGTGTGTGTGTGTGTGTGTGTGGAAGAAAGATGGGCATTTGATAAGATCACAGGTAAGCAATGCATAAGAACTCATCCATGTGTAAGACAACTGACCACTGACATAAATAATTCAATTGACATTTATTTTACATTTATTGTCGGATACATGACAGCATATGAAGAAAAGTTAACACCACTTTACACTGGAACATGAGCATGTCAAGTCATTAAATAATATTATTTAAATAGAAAATATATCTTTATATGTTAGTTATCCTTTATGCAAAAAGTTTAAAAAATTCAGCATCTGATTGAATTAATGAAATCTTTATTCTGTGCCAAATGACTAATTCTGTGGTAGAAAGTAAAAAAGCATACATAAGTGAATAAAGCTTGCAAATTCACTAGGTCCAGATCTCTGCAATTGTGTCTTCTCCCCACATCATGAATTCTCTATGGGTTTTATTTTGAAATAGGCATTTCTGCTATAAAGTCTGATAACTTATATTCCAACTTTAAAGAGCAAGTAACTAGAATGTCACATTTTTGATGCATATTTTTGCAGCACAAAAGGGATTAAATTCTAAATGTCTCAGCTGTTGTAGGCCCCTTAAGACTTGCCCAAAATGAAGAACAAAGAAGGAGAAAGCTTTCCCTAAAGCAATTCATCAGATCTCTTTGGGAGCAATGACATTCTCCCAGAGCTTATATGGATAAGTTGTACCAAATAGTTCAAGGGTTTGCAGCTGCTTGGAATATTTGAGAAAGATATTTCTTCAGTTCTTCTTATCCATTTCACACGACACAACCAGTGCTTACCAACTGGCTAATATCCATCAAGGGTCTAACAGTTAGCAATTATATCATAATAGTATCCGCCATTTCTTGAGTGCTCGTTTTGTGCCCATTGTATCATTTAATGTTCATGCTTCTGATCTTAGAGGAATGACTGTTTTTTGAAGTCTGAAAATTTGTCGAGTCAAGTCTTTTACATTATAAACTGACAAGTACTTAGTGTTTTCTCTGACCTAATTGCTGGTTGCTTAATCCAAAGGATGTTCTGACCACTTCAGTAAAAGCAGCAGTGATCAGTTCCATACACAAATTGTTGGATATAGAATGCAGGTGTAAACATGTGCAGTCTTCTCATTTTTTTAAGTTGATGGGCTCAAAACTGTTGCTAGAACATGCCACTGGCAGAATAAATTTACTGGTGGAATAAATCAAACAACTGGAAACAAAGCACTGCGGTATGTTAAATAGCAATTTCATATAAACTGAAGTGATTAATGCATTTCACTTGATTGGAAAATGAATAATAATTTAGAATTACAAGACATAGCACTTTATGCATTTATCCTTTCATTATCCTAATGTGAAGTAGATAGGACAGATAATTGCATCTCACTTAATGCAGTTGTGCTTATTAGTTTTTGTTTTATGATTTGAACTCTGCCTAGCATTCTCTCCCACTACAGAGTCTTTGTAGTCTTTTTGTCAAATGATGTGAAGATTTCTGACCAAATTATAGCCTGTCAGATTGCTGCGCCTCGTGGCTGGAATGGCCTTTCCATCTTTAAGTTGTTAACACTTCCTCATTCTTCAGGACTCCACTTCAATACTGTCCCTGCAGACAGATATCTCCAGAATTGTCCCTCCTGCAGTCTCCAGAGCTCCCCTTTCTCTGAGCTCCACAGCACCCAGGCAGATCTCCCAGATTTGAAACATGGAGTTATATCTTTTCTATTTACTTGCCTGCTGCACTAAGTCATGACTATTTGGAATCATCATCTGTCATTCATGGTTTTATTTCTGTTTTTCAGTCTACACAGAGTATAGACTTGATGAACAATTGTGACTTGAAGGTGTGAATTCATTTATGTAAGCCGTGTGTTTTAGCCCTTGGTTCACTTGCCCACCTCCCATATCCCTTCCATAGACACACACACATTCTCACCAGACTTAGCAATGTGTAGACTACAAAGTGCCTAGTCTAAGGCTTGCTTTACAGTTGCTGAAGCCGAAGTTCAGCATCTCACAGAAATGACTACTAGGCGCATGTACACCTGTGTTCCGGTCTGTTGTCCTTACCATCTGGAGTACAGAAGGTGCTCGAAGTTAGATTTTTCTAGTGAAATTTCAGGGTGGTTTTCTATCAGCACTATAAGAATACTTCCATGTCAAACAGGAATACAAAAACCTAAGAAAAGGTAGAGTTAAGTTGAGGCAACAGGACAGAATTTGGGCTGGAGAAAGGCTAACTCTGCCCACTGTGATTACAGTTCCAGGTGGTTGCAGATGGTGGGTGCCTGGCTTCCACTCTCAGTGATTCCCTACCTTCTCTGTGCATATTACTTGGTCCCCTTTGATAGACATAGGGAGAAGGCTTTCACCACTGTGATTTCATTCTATCTTGAAGTTTCTAACAAAGTCGTTGATTTACTTGTCCTCTGATGTATGCATTATGTATGTGATCAGCAGATTCAGAAAGGCTCTCTACAACTTTGTCCCTAAACCCCCAGCCATGAAGTGCAGTTCAGCAACTCAGAGAACCAAAGAATCATGCTGGGCTCCGGGATAGTCAAAAGCACAGATCCCATCTGGGTCTCCTTCAAAGCAAGCTGTTGCTTTGTAACCAGCTACCGGATGGCAACAACAAAAAAGAAAAAAAAAGAAGAAGAAAGAGGTTCTTACCTGTTTACTTAATGGGTGACTGGCCTCTTTGCTTTTATTTAGCCATCTGTTCTGGTCTATGTCCCTTTAAACTTGTAAGATCCATCACCTAATTTAAGCTGTTACCTTGACACATTGCAATGTTGAGGACATAATGATTTCGCAAAGGAGCAAATTAAAACAGTTTTTCATGATTAGAAGGTTAAATGAGGTAAGGCTGTGGTAGTTAGTGGTGAGATAAGGGGTTTTGAGGAGGCAGAGCTCAAGGGACCTTCAGGTGATTAGAAAATTAGGCTGGCTAGACGGAGGAATGTGGGTTTTACAAATTACAGGAGCTGAGAAAGAATGAAGACTTTTCTTTGGGTGTCTGACTTCTGGGGCTGGTTCTGCTGCCCAGGCAGAGGCTGTAACCTGGACCATCTTTGGATTTCTTTTTTTTTCTTGAGAGATTCTGTGAGGAGGAAAATAAATCTAATTCCACCAGGAAATGGCATGCTCAAAACATAATGATAACAACAACAAATATTTGTTATTCTCAGAAAGTTGTTTGGTTTCCCTTAAGTTTGAAGAATAGGAAGTCAAGCCTATCCTCACAAAGGAGAATCACACTCTGTCCTTAACCTGCACTTCCTAGCAGAATTGTTCCTGAGGTCCGCCCTCAGCTCTGCACTTTCTTCTTGTCTTGACCTTGTGTGGATCCACCAGGATGACCAGCCAGTCCCTGAAAACGAGGACCTAGAAAGCGAAGGGCTTTATCTTCTCACTATCATTCATAAGTTTCTGCTCTGGCCACATTCTCCTGACCAGTACTATTGCAGTCACGTAGGTTCAGTCTCATTGCCTCTGAAATTTATTTCTGCCATTTTTGTCCCTTCCATAGCCAAGTTCTAGTCCTTCCATTTATATTATGTTTCTTTTGTCTTTTTTCACCTTTTTGTTCCCTCTACCTCCACTCTAATTTCCATTCCTCAATTCCTCAGTCCTCACCAATGGGATCAGCCTCCTAACTAGTCATTACCTATTCTCTTTATTCTGTCTCTGCTCCAAAGCATCTTAAACACTCATATTTGATTATGCTTTATAACTTTCACCTTTAGAAAAAATAAGATAAAAAAATCTCCTTTTGCTTTCTATCACCTAACAAATTCAGTACACACTTCTCATCTTGGTATCTAAGGCAGTCCATCATAAAATAATTGTTTGCATTTCGAGCTTTTTCTCCTTTGTTCTTCACAGTGAACCAAACTGCTCTGGGCCTATGAATAACCCCTTGCTTTTATGTCTCTTGCCTGTTTTCTATACCTAGAAAGTTCTGCTCACACATCCTACTAATCAACATTCAGGATTTTGTTAAGGTCAATCTCAAATACATCTCTGCTCTTTCCCACCCCAATAAGATGCATTTGCTCCTGCATTTATTCCATGACAGCACATGTAGGGGAAGGTTCTTGTGCTATTTGGCATGAAAATTTTCCTCCTTTTGTTAACATTTAAAATCTTATGTTTGCACATCCTACACCACAGGTAGAATTTCTAGCCTGTAGAGGGTACTATACACAAAAACAGAAGAGTAAGTAATAATGAAACTGGTACTACAAGAACGTGAAAAATCCATCCATTTCAATCAAGTATTTGTTAAATGCCTGTAGTGTGATAAGGACATTGGATGCAGAGAACAATGTGACATAGTACATCCTCATTTTCCAGGAACTCACATTTACATGCAGCAAAAAAATCACATAATTACATAGTGAAAAAAAAGTACAATAATAGAAAATCCTTTAAAGTAAATAACTACAGGAGTGGTGCAGCTTCTTGCTTCTGTTAGATTGTGCAGGTTGGGAGGGATAGAGTGGTGGAGGGGAGGGGATTGAACAATGAGGAAAGGTTTTCTATGGTTGGAAATGCCTGATTTGGGCTTTGAAAACTAGATAAAAGTGCACAAGAAGATAGGGAGGTAAGGAAGGGGAGAATCAGAATGGAAGAATACAAGAAAACTCCTTTGCGTGGTCTCAGAGGTCCAGCACACAAAGGTGACAAAGGTCACCAAAAGATTATTTTCTGTCTCTAAATAAATATACTAAATGACAGAATCTTTTTATGCATATGAAAGAAAAAGAATGAGAAATAAAGGAACCCCATCTGTGACTGCTTTTAGTTGAAAGTCATTCATTCATTCATCTTCTTTTTTGAATGTTTTGTAGAGAAAGTCTGTGATTGCGGTGAGCTTCATAGCAGCATTCCTCTTCCTGCTGGTTGTACGCCTTGTAAATGAAGTGAATTTCCCATTGCTACTAAACTGCTTTGGACAACCTGGTACAAAATGGATACCATTCTCCTACACATACAGGCGGCCCCTTCGAACTCACTACGGATACATAAATGTGAGGACACAAGAGGTAAGGCCTCAGAGGGTTACCTACGATTTGGAGGGTATCCATGGTAACAACTTTTCTTTAGGAGCAAGATGGCTTCTAACTCACTGCATTTACTCTGTGTCCCAGAAAGATTCTTTGGGTTCTTTCTCTTTTGTCATTCTTAGACAGACACATGTGTAAAGTCTACCACCCCTCCTACATCAAATCTTCCAATTCACTGACTTCACATGGAGTTGAGGAAGCAATTACCTATTTTTCCTGCTGGTTTGTGGCATAACGTACATATCTTTCCATTTAGAAACTCTGATCAGCAGTTGCTAGCTGGAGAACTAGCTGGCTTTATTTCCTGTAGGTCAACTGGTTGGGGATAGCTCTTTTTAGAACTTCAAAAATGCATTTGTACCCT
The DNA here is from genome assembly GCF_047511655.1 of Castor canadensis. Taxonomy (NCBI): domain Eukaryota; kingdom Metazoa; phylum Chordata; class Mammalia; order Rodentia; family Castoridae; genus Castor; species Castor canadensis. The sequence continues at coordinate 99,161,655 of NC_133392.1, read as the reverse complement.
TTAAAACTCTGTAATCCTTAGACCTGGAGCTAGAAGAGGCCAAGCTGAATTTAAAATTCACAGTAGCTGCAGAGATAATGGGATTTAAAGAGTTTCTAAATTTAAAGGGGTTAAAATCATTTATATCCTATAATCACTGAACCTTTAAATCTTTATAGCCAATTGGTGGCACAAGAGAGAATGGCCATATATTGACAACTAGACAGTGCACACTGTGCTAGCACTTTCCCCAGCAAACATTTGTCTCATGAAATACAGTAAAAAATAATGAACCTCAGAAAATGTGTGAGGGGTAGAGAAGTGGTTAATAAAATTTTTTTCACTATTTGATTTCTGTGGAGTGAGATTAATGTGAGGCTCATATCTATAGATACAAAATCTACACTTGTTTGAATTTGTTGATGACAAAGGTACAGACCATCAGTGTGTCTACATGACTGGGGAGAGTTTGGGTATCAGATTTCATTGAAATGTCATTTCTAAAGATACTGGAGAGGAGAGTCTCATGTAGAATGCTTCTCCTTTCCTTAGAGTTTTTCTTAGAATCCTGTGAGAGCTGTTGGGAGTTGGCTTGGTCCATCTCCTTTTGTGAGCAATTTATACCTGAGTCATTGCTTCTAGTTAATTTGATTCTTTCAAAATTGTTTCCGTATTTCCAGGATTTACAGGCTTTTTATTAGGCCTTTATGGTTGGGGGGAAAAAGGGAACCATTAATAACATATGAATTTCTAGGAGTCTTACTTGATGTTTATCCTTTAATTGGTTTTAAGTAAATTTTTTAAGTGTCTATTGCTTGAAATTTGTTGAGTGTCCTAATAAATTGATTACCTATATAAAAATATGTCTCTTAGAGAATAGTTTGTCTCACTCTCATCTTTTGTTACTTTAATTTCTGGCTGTCATTTAATATTCTATAACCCTACAATATGGTATTTATCATTTTACAAGTGCCTGTCATAGCCTGAAAATGAAACATGCAACTAGAGTATCTCATGAATTACTCTCAAAAGGAAAATCCCATCTACTATGAAAGACCTTTCATTTGTTTAAACATTGTGAATTGGATTTTTGGAATGTTAAAGGGAAAACTGACCTAGGAATGTAGTTTTTTAATTAGATGTTAACCAGGCTACCTTGGAACTTCTTTTGATATAGTTTTCAATATGATGATTTTACTGAAAGATATTGAACATTATTTTGCTTCTGCACAGGTGATTTTTGAGATAAAGCATCATTATTGGAAAGAGTTCAGGTTTTGGGGGCACACAGGCATGGTTAGTTAGAATTCCACTTCTGATACTTAGTTACACTTACAAAGGCAGTATGTTTGCTTTGGGATAAATTTCTCAACCCTAGAGTCTCAATTTCCTTATTTGCAAAATACAGATAATACCATCAACTTAATTGTTACTTAGGTGGCTCACATAGGACAAGGTATGAGTTGCTCAACTCTAGATTTATGTTCAATGGGTGAGTTTGTTTTGCTTCCCTGTGCTTATCAGTATGGTATGAAGTGTTCAGTATGATTAGCATCAGAACACCAAATTCAGACAGCCAGCACTTACATGTAAATCTTAAAGAGCCTAGATTCAGGAAAATAAAAGTACAAAGAGATTCCCAAATCCATTCATCATCAGAGCTTTGCAAATTAAAATCAAAAGAGTAAAAAAAAAAAATGAAGCACCAACAGATATCACTAGATGTTAAATACCAGAATGGCAAAAAGTTAAGATGTCTGGCAATGCCAAGTGTTGGTGACTATGGAACAACAGAAACTTATAGTAGTAGTGGAGTATAAATGGAACAATCACTTTGGCAAAACCAATTTCACCTTACTGAGTAAAGTTGAAAATCTGCATATCCTGTTCAACAGCATTTTCAGTCATTGGTATCTTCTACACTACAGATGTTTATGAACCCATACACCATAAGGCATAAACAGTATGCATGGCACAGTTGTTCAGAACTGCCAGATACTTGAGTATCTGTAACTCAGAGAATGAATCAAAATTGTGCTGCATCCACTGGAATTCCATACAGCAGTGATAATGAAGTAACTGCAGCTGTATGTGACAACATGAAGGGTAAAATTATACACATGATGTCATTGTATTTATAGTTCACAGGAAGTGGCAAAACTAAATGATGTTGCTTAGGGACATATACACAAGTAAAAAAAGAAAGCAAGGAAATTATCATCATACAAGTAGGAGTAGCAGTTATCATTGAGAGGAGTGGAGGAGTGTGTGCTTTGTGATCAGGATGGGTTGTTGATCATGTTGGAAGTTACATAGGTTTTACATTCTAATCATTTATTAAGTATGTTTAGGGTTTCTGCACTTGTGTCTGTCAATTTTAAAATAAAAGATTAAAAGCTATTATAATAAAAGATATTCTGAACCCAGGTAGGGTACTTATTGACCCCTTCTGTGGACCAGGAATCACACAATGCATTTTGTATAATTTAACAGCAAGAAATACTAAACACAAGCAATAGGACATTAAGCTATCAGAACACAACAGAAATACTAAAATAGGGAATTTCATCGGATGACTTATTCCTCTAATTCTGGTCTGTGAATTATGAATGTACATAATGAGCAGAAATTTTCACATGTAAGTTGAAAAACAACATATAAACACTCAAAAGAATCACAGATTTTCTCCTGAATTCAAGCAGCTCCAGATTAAATTGGGAGGAAAGCAAAATTTGGTGACTTTCTACCTCTCTCCTCATTGATTTCATCTTTCCTTCCAGCATTCCCACGGAGATATCACCCCATCCCCATGTCAGTGCTCCATTTTCACTCCAAATGGCTGTTCATTAGTCCTTTCCAAATAATAGCCCTGGGTGCAAACCTTCCCATATAGGATTGCATTAAACAAGAGACTTGGGATGAGAAAGACTTCAAGAGTCAAAGTAATATAATTAAAATAATAGGTAGTGGGTTTGATGTTCCAAGGAAAATACTTCAATAGGGACCCTCAAAGCGTAATTGCGTGGATGTGGAAAAGGGGGTTATACCTCTGCTGACAATCATAAAGGGTAATGGACAACAAACACCCCATAACAAAAGACAGGTTAACAAGAGAAAAGTGTAATACAATTTTTTGATCATAGTTTTACATAGCACAAGAACCTTCAGACTGAAAACCCAAATACCCAGGGTGAACTGTCCATTTTTATGCTTAGGTTTGATGACACATGAACAGCCATATGAAAAATGATTGGACAAAACTGGTCTGATTTCATACTAACAGGGTGAGGGAAGGAAATTCACAAAGCTTGTCTTTCCGATTTCTTCTTGGCCTCTCAGTTGTAGTGTTTCCTTCTTCCAGATTTGAGGAAGGATCCCTTCTGAAATGGGGAAGGAGGTCCTTTGACGTATAATGAAACAAGGTTGGTCAGAGAATTTCTTTATTCCCAACTCTTACACAGAGAGTTAGAGAAAAGCTAGAGTAATATTTTTAGGCTTTATGGCCAGCCTTTGTGGGGGTGGAGGGAAGGGTTCTGATTTCTGTAATCCACCTTGGAGAAGAATTCTAGTTTCTATGTCTTGTCTTGGGAGATGTGGGGGCAAGTAAGGGGTGACAAATGGGAGAGAGCAGGAGGAGGAGAGAAACTTTCCTTCCCAGGCTACTTCCTAGGCCTCAACACTTTAAAGGCAGCAGCACACTCTAATGTCCTGTTCATTCTATTCTGATCCAGAGAAGTGTCAATAACCTTGACTGAACTGAGTCAGGTCATGACCACACTGGTATACTTGCTTCAAGATCTTGATCCTTAAGGTTTTTTTTTTCAAAAGTGTCTTTCCCCTAAAATGTATAGTTAGTGACTTTGTAGAAATCACTAAACTTCCTAGATTTTTTTTAATCATCTGTGGACATGCAAACAATGATTTCCAGAACTAGAGCATCTACTAACATGATTGTTGTCAAAATGGCTTTATCGCCTGATGTTTCAACTGGGCCAGACATGGGTGTGTGTAGACATAGATTTTTATGAACTGTGATGTTTATAAGCAATATCTCTTCAGTACCATCTAAAATAATGTAGGGTGGGAGGTAGCAGAATTAGGTATAAAGTTAGTGGACACTAGAAAAGTTCTGCTTAGGAACAAAATCTGATTCTCTGTTCATCTTTCAAAAATGGGCTGAGTTCTGGTCTTCTTTGGGTTACCCTAACTGGAGGAATAGGCAGTCTCCTACAGAACATGAATATTGCAAATTGTGCCTTACTTAAGCTGCACCTCACTTAATCAGTTCATCTGACTTTTGTCTAATCTGTACACAAGGGACACACAAAAAGTAAAAGTACAAGGAACACAAGAAAGATAGCATGTAGCCTCATTTATATTAAAAATTGAGTATTTGAATTCAGACCCATAAAAAGGAATATGTTGTGAAACTATGAGGACTATCATAGAAGAGTTAATTGAATGAGTTAAAATAATCCTCCCAATGTAAGAATGAAAACTGAGATAGAATACAAGTGGTGATTTGGCCTCATTCTTTCCCTGGTCCCCTTTCCCTTTTTCAGCTAGTGCATGCTAAAGTTCCTATCCTGGGGTGGGGGTACGGAGGGAGGTCTTGAGAAGCAAGATGAGTATAAGCAATAGGTGAGTGCTGAAACTCTAAAATTCTCTGCTGGTCACCCAACCCAGAACTCCTCATTAGTATTTATGTTTGAGTTGACAAAAATCATGTCAATGTAAAACTGAAATTTGAATCAGAAATCATATAGAGGTACTCTCCTCCCCTTAATTTCTGGCCCACTAGTGCTCAGGTTTGCCCTCCCATACAATTACTGTGTTGAAGATGAACCTTTTTATTTTCTTGGCAATACTGGAATTTGAACTCAGAGACTCACACTTGCTAGGAAGGTGCTTTACCTCTTGAGCTACATCCCTACCCCCTTTTGAATAAATTTATTTTTCAGATAGTGCCTCCTGTTTTTGCCTGGGCCAGCTTCAGATGGAGATCCTCCTACCTCAGCCTCCTTCATAACTCGGATTACAGGCATGCACCATGTCTATCCTGAATCCTCCATTGGAAACAGGACTGAAAATGGAAACTGCCTATAGTATTATTGTAGAGTTATTGTGTTATCGACTGCCCTTGGACATAGTAAAAACCATGTGTCACCGTGTGTTGTTTCTTTGTTTATTTATTTATTATTCGTTGTTAAGCTGGGTGGGGGTACATGGTGGCATTTATAAAAGTTCTTACAATATATCAGATATATCATCTTTGAATTCACTCCCTCTACCATTCTCCTTTCTCCTCACACCCAGCACTCTTGGAATAGTTTCAACAGGTCTCATTTTTCCATTCACATATTTAAAAAAAAATATATATATATATATGCACTTGGAAATATCCTGTAAATCCTATTTTCTCTGTAACACAAATTTTAACTATTTTTAATTATTTATTATAGCAGCTAAGGAAGGGATAAAGGATTTAGGTACCACAGAGATTGGTTCAAGGCATCATTGTTTGTCTTTGTTGTGATCATGGCAGATTTGGGGGAAAGAGAAAGAAATTAACTTTGGGCTAGGTGGGCTTTGTAGTTTTCCTCCATCGACTCAGTCTTTGTGTTATCTTTTTTTGTTGTGTGAAGAACAAGCAACCTGCAACACATTTGCATTTACTGCTGGCAAAGAGAGTGAGTTGAGCTCTAATGATCCCTAGGATGCCACAGCCAGATCTTTCTGGTGATCAATGGGAGTGACAAAGCCATACATGGAGAAGCTGCTTGGATTTGGAGAAGAATTCCCTTTCACCTGGGTCTGGAGAGGTGCTAAGTGAGAAGCATGGGATGCGGAGAACACAGCAATCGAGTGTAGGATTGCACTTTGAATTGCTTAAGAATTTAATGAAGCTGAAGCATGCCTCTTTAAAAAATGAGAACATTAGAAGGCCCAAAGTAGACTAAATAAGAATATTTGTGCCGTGACAGACAGGCCACACTAGCCTAATTAAAGATGTGCATAACATATTGATGTTGCAATAGAATCTCCCAAATTGTGGTTATAGTAACAATTAAGGAACAGAGCTGACTTTCTTGGCAATAAAAGCACACTCTCCACACATTCAAATAAATGTACACATGCAACTAAGACTGACATGAATGCATTTTCTATGTTTGGGAATATTGGGTTTGAATTTTACACAAGTATATTGAGAGCAATTATATGCAAATATATGTTCCTAAAATTTCAAACTGAGCAGTTTAATTGTTAATTTAAATCTGAATATTCCCATTTGTGTAATCATAAAGCAAAAGAAATTTCAACTATTAAATTGCTTTAGAAAAAGAAACAACTAAATTAACATCTAATAAAGATTACTTATTCAACATGTGCATATTGAATTTGTCCTTTTAAGATAACTTATCATTTTTCCAAGAACATGAGGGAATATATTTGTTGAGTGGATAAGAGAGGATTATGTTTCTCATTCTGACTGTGAAACAGCAACTCTCAGTCAATGGTCACATCTCAGGACAATGTATGATTGAGTGTCAAAAGAAAAGGGACAGACATCACTGTAGGTTGGAATGACTGTAGGAAGCTTCTGTGGAAGAGACAGACATGTGCTGAGAAGGATTTGCATGGGAAAGAGAGAGAAAATGTAGAGTTGGAAAAAAGAGCAAAACTGAAAGTCAGAATACACATTGTGCATTTTCCTTCTGCTCCTACCACACCCAGTGGGCCAATTTCGGTGCATCTAAAGTTGCAACAAACTCCTCATATCTGTGTTAGAAATCAGATTGCCTCAAATCTATGGATTCATTTCTTACCTTTCCTTGGATTCACTACTTTTTGTTCTAATCTTGCGGGCATTTGTTTGGCTGGTTACTCAGTTTTGGGGTGCCCTCACTTTAGTCCTTCCATCCTGCAAATTACATAGGGTCACTTCTAATAATGGTTCATTTGGTGTACCCCTAACATAGACACAGGACTCTGTGCCCAAGTGGTCCTTGAGGCAGAGTCTTGAGCCCATACAACACCCTTTTTTTCCAGAGAAAGAAGTCTTGTACATGGAGGTAACGAGTAGGCCAACCTGACCTTGGGCTATAGAAGAAGGTAGAAAATGCATTCATTGGGTAGTTACAACCTAGAATGTGAATGGCATCCATAGAAAGGGAAAGACCACACTCAGACCTGTAAGACACCTACATGCAACATATGCATGCATTCCTATTCATGAATTGGTGTATATAAATGTACAGGAGATAGACACATGCATGCTTGCATGTGTATAAACATGTGCACATGTTCACAGAGCAACTTCTACTTTTGTAGTTACAAACATACATAGAACATACACATACCCGCTACATAACATAACAAAATAGTTAATATATAGTGCCTCTTGTGCTTGTCTTCTCTCCCTGTCCCTTTTGTAAGAGAACCCAGCCCTTCCCTCATGACCAGAGGGCTGAGCAGAATGTCAGACTAGTGATTGGCTGATCAAATGATTGGCCAAGAGATAGGCACATGGCCCAAGATTAGCCACTCTGAACCTTCCCAGATTTGATTATGCTCTCATCATAACAGTGTGAGAAGGACCCTCTTTTCTTGGGCAATAGAGCTGTTATAGTGCAATTCTCTGAATGTCAATGACCATATCCCTGAAGAAAATGATACTGAGAAACTGAGAAAAGCAGAAATAAATTGTAGAGCTAATTTGAGTTCCCAGATGATATTCTAGTCCTAAGTCAGCCATTTTTTGAAGCCAGCCTCCCCTCTGCTGTGATGTGTGAATATAAACCAGTAATCTTTTTTTTTCACTTGTGCTGTGTTTTAAACTGTTTTTGTTACATGCAAGCTAAAGAGTCCTCACTGACATTTTGTAGTCATTTTACAATCACCACCACCACCAAACATTCTGTAACTCACCTTTAAACAAGTTGCCACCTCTAGGATGAAAGTACCTACTTTTCTAACTCTGTGCTCTCAAACCTACTGGGAGAAGTCACATCCATGAGTTGGGTTGAGGATCCACAAGAGACGAGCACTGTATATGTTTCTGTTTAGGAATACATTGCTTAGTAAACTAGCTCATCTTTTAAGGGAATAGGATGAAGGTCATAATTTCCAAAGACCATGAAGGCAGAAAATGGCTGGAAAAGCCTGACTATTTACTTATTACTTACTGACTTTCTAGTTATACTCAGCTAATAAATCATATAGTTTTAATATAATTATCACATAAAATTTTCTCTATTGCTATGAGGCATCAGCAATCAAAAGAGATTGATTTTCACTTTACATATCACATCTGTTATTAATGAAAGATCCATTATTATCATAGTTTTTTACTGTAGTAATTGTTTCCCCAGGAAGATATAAGAGGATTTTATTCATTGGAGAATCTTAAGTAGAAAGATGTTCATTTGCCAACTGTCATGTTAACATATTTGAAGGGAGCTTATTACAAATTCAGATATCAAGTTACTTCATTTGTGAGAAGCAAAAGAAAACAAAAAGAGTTTACCTATCGCAAATAACTTGGTAGGAGAGCTGGAGAAGGATAGAACAAGAGTTCTGGTGCTAAGAGTATTTGTTAGCTTTTTTTTAACCTGATAGGCTGGCAGAGTGGCACAAAAACCATTCATCAAATGGCAGTTGGTATTAACCATGAATATTAGTCAATCAGCAAATACTTAATAAGTGCTCATTCTGTTCTAGTTCTGTGCTAAGGACTTTAAAGAAGGATTAAAATTGGGGTTCACCAAGGAAGAGACCAAGATGGTCTCTGTGACAAGTATCCTGGAAAAATACCACCTAGATGGTGTTGACATTCAGCATGTAATTATGGAGGCTGAGTAACCATCTTACATAATAGTCAGTCCACTGTTGTTAATAATAATGAACATTCAAATAGTTCCAATTAAACAATTATACTCAGTGTCTGAAAGATAATTTGTCAGTAATGGATGTATCAAATTGTAATTTCTCATTTTTCAGAGTAAACCATGCAAAGGAATGCTCACAAAAGAAAAATATTCACTATTGAATATTGTGTCCAAGAGAAACCATGTAGCCTCTATATCAAAAGTTATCCAAGAAAAGCTTGAAAAGTGGTATATTTGACTAATACACATTTGCAAGTTTCTATGATTTGGTTGAGTGTCCCCCAAAGGCCCATGATTTTTAAAGGCTTGTTCTTCAGTGTAGTGCTTTTCGAGGTACTGTGGACTTTTAGGCATTGGTGCCTAGTGGGAGGTCCTTAGGTCACTGGGTGCATGCCTTTGAAAGAGACTGTGAGACACCGATCTCTTCCTCTTTATCTTTTGTGTGCCGGCCATGACATGAGCAGTTTACTCTGCCATGCAACTACCACGAGGATGTGCTGCCTCATCACAAGCCCAAAGCAATGAGTCTGCCCGATCTTGAACATTCTGCATGTAATTATGTACACTCAGTCACCATCTTGCTGTTAAGAATAATGAACACTCAAGTAATTCCAATTAAGTGATTGGATTCAGTGTCTGGAAGACAATTTGTCATTAAGTAGATGGTATCAAATTTGATTTCTCATTTTTCAGAGTAATCCATTGAAAGGGTTAATCACAAAAAACCCTCCGAAGTTGTAAGCCAAAATAAATGTTTTCTCTTTATAGGTTAAATATCTCAGGCATTTCATTATAGTTACACAAAACTGACTAATACACCAAGTATTTACTAAACGGATTACTGACTTAAAAAGAAAATGAAATTAAGAGTTCTTGTCTGGCAGTACATGGACTAAGATAACCTGATGACCTTTCTGCTGAAACACCAAGTCGTGCTAAATAAAATAGACACATTAGTTAATGCCCAGTTGGTCTGGCTGGAAAACAGGAAAATCTTCATGAACTAGAAGCTGAGAAGGACTGGAAAAAGAGATAAGCATAATCATAGATGGCATGACTTCCTGGGGGGTTATCAGGATCAGTAACTGAGGGGATTGGTAATATCAACCCTACAGGACAGAAAGAACTAGTCTCTGGAAAGGCAAAAAGTGAGACCCCCCACACACACATCAAACATGAAAAGGAGTAGAAAACTGACAAGGAAGCTTATTTATATATTTGGTCTTTGGGTGAGAAAGAATTATCTCTGGAAATTCATATTAGGCCTGTATACTATGGTCTTAGAGTTTGAACTTTATCTCTAGTATTTTCTAGGATCTCAGCAAACTGAGAAATCAACCAAAAAATGGTCCCTAGTTGGTGATAAGCTCTAGGCTAAAGTTGTTGAAAACTCCTTTAGAGGGTATTTACATAACCCAGACCCAAAGGGTGGTTAAAATGCACCATTAATTATAAAATGCAGAAGAAAGCAGTCTATTTATTGTGATTATTCATGTTTTGCTACAGGAAATATTACTGCTTGATTACAGTGTGTTTCTCTATACCTTGGAGTAGTGTTCCATAATTTACTATATATTTGCTCTGTTGTCTTCAAATATGAAAAATCCTAAATTCTAAAATGTACCTGGTTCTAATGACAGAATAAAGGAATATGGGCTGGGTCATAAACTCTAACATGATTAATAGTGAATAAAAATGCAGGAAGCAAGATTCTAGGAAAAAAAATCAGATTACTTGGCAACGTAATTACATATAATACTTAAAAATAAGTAAGTGAATGCATAAGCAAACAAACAAAAACCCTTCTGTAGTTAATTCAAATTGTGGTCATTACATCTTACCATGTGCCATTTTGTCTTTTAGCTTTTTGAAGTATATACTATACTGATTTAACAAATTTTCCAAGGCCTCAAAGTAGCAATTCTGTGCCAGAGACTGTGATTGTCCTTTGTGGGTAAAGAAAGAGACTGGGATTGTCTTGGTCACCTTTAAGTGGTTTCTTGGAGGGTTTGTTAATTCATGAAGTCACTGATTTCACAGGATCGCATTTGCTAAATTCACCACATGCCACATATTGTACTAGATCCTAAAGTTGTAAAGAATGAAACACTTGTTGTCTAAAAGTACATAACAATTTTTGCAATGTTAACTGATTATAAGTGATAGAGTAATATAGAAAGAGGATTACTTCAACTCTTCAAATATAGACAATACAAAGATGATTTGGAGACAATTCTCAGAATACTTACTGTGGTGGTCTATGGATTCTGAATTTCAGATATCTTTTCCTTAAACATGTTTTCCAATTTTCCAGTGAACGTATATTGCATACCTTAATAGAAAAGTATATTTTAAAGCAATGTCTATCTGTAAAATACTCAGGAGCTGTTTCTGTTGTCAACAAATGAAAATAAACTGTCTAGACAAATCTATTATTTGTAAGACTTAAAAGTGAGTATTGAGTCCCTCCTTAAGTATCAGCTACTCACAGAGACTTCTTTTCAAAGAGTAGAATATGGGAAGGAGAAAAAAGTAATAACTTGTCAGTGGAAAAACCTGACAAGCTACCTCAGTTAGGTGATCAAGTCAACATCAATGGTGACAAGTTAGATCAGTAGACTGTACCCTTGGAATGATGCAATGAACATGCCACTTTACCTCTGTGGCATTTTCCTCAAAACTCATAACCCCCATTAATCATGAGAAAAACACCTGAAACAATCCAAAGGAGGGTCATTCTACAACACCTGACCAGAATTCCTCAGAACTGTTAAGGTCATCAATGACAAGGAAAGTATGAAAACCTGCCACAGCCAGTAACTGTAATCTGGTATACTGGATGGGCTCCTGGAACAGAAAAAAGGATGTCAGGTCAAAACTAAGGAAATCTGAATCAAGTATGGACTTTAGTTAATAATAATTTATCAGTACTGGCTGATTAATTGTGACAAATATAACACCTATACAAGATGTGGAGAGAAGGGGAAGTGGTAGTGGGGGTATATGGTAACTCTCTTTACTATCTTCTCAGTTTTTCTGTTAAATAAAGTTCATTTTTAAAAATGACTTTTTGGGTTTTCACCTGTGCATCTGGAAGGATGGATTTGCCTTTGACTGAAATGGGGGAAAATGACAAGAAGGTGATTTCGAGCAATTTGAAATTAGCCTAGTTCTCTAGGAAAGGAATGTATAAGACTAATGCATTATGAATATTTACCATTGTTTTAAATTTCTATATCAAATACAAAAATTCTCTTGGGGAAAAATGTTAGTATTCTAAGAATAATTCCTTCCCTGCTAATGAAATACAAGTTCTTCAAAGATCCCTCAAGGACACATGTAGAAGTCAGTGTGAGCTTCTTAATCTTCTGTCTGTACTCATGCACGATGACAGTTTCTTCTATTATAACCTAACCTAGGTTTTTGTAATGTGAATCATTTATGAAATTACTAGGAAGGAAAAGTACAAAGTCAATAACTTTTGGGTGACTCAATATTGTATTGAAACAATTATGCCAGTAATTGCTTCTTTAAATAATATTTATTGGATTGAGAACACTTAGCTATCTTTCAGGAATTTTTCCCAAAGCTCACAGGATGATATTTTCAGCCATGTCTCCAGATGAGGATAATGATAATAAAATAATTACTAATGATAATAATAATAATAAGCCAACATGAATGGTGCTTACTGTGTGCCAAACACTATTGTGCTTTATTTACATCAATAACCTTGGGAACTAGGCATTATTATCATGTCATTCTGCAGATGAGGAAATAGAGACCCAAAGTTAAACCACCTCTAAATGGAGAAGCTGAGATTTGAACCCTGACTCCAGAGTCTCTACTCTTATTACTGCCTCTTATAGTAATAACTAGCACTTGAATAAAATAATCACATCTCTGCTAGGAAAGGGATTGCAAAACTTGAAGATGGAGAGAGAGTTTGGTGGACATTTCATTTGAACTTCTTACCTACTCCCCCAACTATCTCTTCCATGTCTTATTTATGCTGGAGATGGGCAAATGCATTTTAATAAAATGTATATAAATAATACATGCAAATATATGATGAAATATTTGTAGATAAACTTAAATGGGAAATATTGATTGTATCAGACAGCTATTTGCATAACTGGGTGGTTTAAAGAGCAACAATTTATTCTTATTCATGTCCCTCTGGGTCAGCTGGGATACCCCAAACCCAGGCTAGATCTGCTAGGTTTAGTTCAGAAGCTTCAAGTTGAGAACAGGACTACATTATGTGTCTCTCTTCACTGTTAGCCATTGGTCACCTGGTGCATATTCTTTTCATGGTGCAAGCAAAGTGCAGGTGAGTAAGCCCATGTTTGGAAGCACATTGCAAGTTTCTGCTGTCCTCACAACTGACAATGTTCCATTAACCAAAGGCAAGTCCAAAGGGGGCAGGAAAGCACCCTCTATCCACCACGATTCCAAGGCAAGTTGTGTGCCCAAATCCAATCTCAATGGAGTGGGAAGAATACTCTTTCTACAGAGGTAAGTGCATAGAGAGTGAAAACTTGCCACTAATTATTTCATCTACCATACTGGTAAAATATCTATTGAAATTGTAGTTAATTTTATGAAAATACACATTATTATAACAATTACTCTTTCTATTAAGAATATCTTATCTATACTAATTTGTTGAACTAGAGCATTAATATGTATTTCATGCAGAATTCTTGCAGCAGTTGCAGGAGACCAATAAATGTTGAACTTTCATTTAGTGATATTTTGCATTTTTAAAATTTTGAGTGCAAGTTCTATAAATGATATTGATAAGAGTTTTTTTGATATGCAGACTGCTATTAATTTTATATGTTTTTCTCGAATCTGGTTGCTACACTGTGCTATTTGGAGTTTCTAATTTAGTTTTAGAAGTTTCTTTTAGATTATAACCTCAATTTATATAACCTCAGTTTTTCAAATGCATCTTTTTTCATCCTTCACAACATTTATTCCGTTGAATACAACTTACAGAACAATAATAAACAACAATACAAGATTTTTAGAGTGCTTGTAATGTTTGACCACTCAATGCACTATTAATCTGACTTTGCATTCTTTATTCTATAAACATACAAACATTTTTAAAAGTTAGTTTTCTAAAATGATACCTCAGTGTGTTGAATTTTATCAAATGACTTTTTTGGCATCTATTAAAATAACAACAATTTTCCTCTTGAAACAAATCAAAGTGGCACTTCCATATTTTGCCAATTAATTACTTTTTATAGAGTATGCATTAATTGGGTACTCCAGAGAAATAGAACCAACAAGATGTATTTGTGTGTTATATTCATTATTTATGTATGTGTTTGCGTGTGTGTGTGTGTGTGTGTGTATTTGGAGAAAGGGACAGACACAGAGATTTTAAGGGATTGGCTTATGAAATCATGGAGACCTGTTAAGTCAATATGAGACAGGGTAGGCAGCTCTGAATATTTGCACTTTGAGTCCAAATGCTGCCTTCTGTTAGAATTCCTTCTTGCCAAGAGAGATCAGTCTTTGTTTTACCAGATCTTCAACTAACTGGATGAGGACAATCCACATTATTGAGGGAAGTCTGACAGACACAAAGTCTGTTGATTCAAATGTTAATTTTATGTAAAAACACCCTCATGAACATTCAGAATAATATTTGACCAAATATCTCAATACCCTGGCCCAGTCAAATTGACATACGAAATTAATGATCATGGTGTATCTTTTTTATTGGGTCATTAAATTTGAAAATTTCTCACAAATATTCTTTGTGTTACATAAAATTGTTATTCCATGTTGAGGCTAAGATAAGTCATAGAACTCATCACAGTCACACATACTCAAGGTGGCAGGGTTGAAATAGTTTTGAATCCTGACTCCAGACCTCTAGGTTTTAGTCACATTTGCAGAGAAAGAGCATCCAGCGTGTTCATATACTGACTCTCCTTCCTGTGCTCAGGATGCAACTGTCTGTGACTCATGTGTGATTTGATTTTGATTGCTTCTGTTGAATTGGGAAATTCATGGATGGTGAACATAGGAGCTTGAGATTTTTGCTTTCTGATGTGAGTTTCTGTTAGGTCAGTTATCTTACTACAGTCTACAGCTGGACAGATACAGAAGCTTAGCTCTCCTGTCTTTTTACCCTATTATACTGCTAGGAATAACAACCACCACACCATTCTTGCCAGCTTGCTGATGAATTGACCTCCTATGTCTCTCTGCATTTTTCAAAAGCAGCAGTGCTGTTTTGAGTTACTTAAGCCCTGTTTCAAAAGCAGTGTGGTTGATAACTGTGTTTCATTCCTTGCTGCACCAAGCCTTTTAACCCTGTATTCTTGAAATAATATGAACTTTCAGACGGGATGGCATTTTGGAGTAAAAATTCTGGCTTCCTTTAAGTAAGGAACTAGTGGGATATGGTAATCTGTGGTCTTGATTTTAAATTAGGTAGAAATTGACATCGTTTGTCAGAAATCCGCTGAGGATAAAAATGAGGCGTAGTTTTAGGTGCTGAGTTATGTGCCAAAAGCCCTTGTGTTTCTTTCTTAAATGTCTACTTCAAAGAGGCAGATTTGTCTTTGATAGCCACGGGAGCCACATGAATATGACCAACTCCAATTGCCCTCAGCATCTCCAGAGTTTATTTATTTATTTTTTTAGTGCATAGGCCTTTGGTCAATTTGCTTATTTGATTCTCAAAACCAGCATGATCATTATAATTCTCCTTTTCATTAAATAGCCCACTCTTGGCCATTGTTATTATCCTCACTTAGAGGCTGAGAATGGAGTCACCTATCATGAGGTCATTCATCTCTCCAGTGAGTAGTGAGACTGTGTCAAAATTTGTTATGTTGACAAAAACATAAAAATCACAGCAACTGAATAATATTCAGCATCTGAGCCACTTTGACATTTTTCTGCTAGTAAGAAGCTTTCCTTTGTCATTTTTGCTTTTAACATAGAAGAATACATCTTAAATTCTGTAGGCTTTATAATCATGCCCATGAGCCTTCTCTTTTCAATGCATCCCTGCCCCCATAACCATTTTTCTCTGTAAGTGATGTTAACTATGCAGAAAGCCAATTAGGAGATTTCACTTAGGACTCCTTTCCTTCACTGATTCTCAAAGTGCATGTGGCAGAATAGCCAGACAAAGATGTTAGAAAAATAACAATGTGTTCTATGTTGGATCTACAATTTTTCACCTTCATGACTTAGTTCAAGCTGGCAATTTTCTATATGGCATCTTTACATGTAGACAATATATTCATGTCTCAAAGCACAGTTTAAAGACCATTTCTTCTATGGTGATTTGCCTGATTTTCCTACTTAGTAGTTGTGGTTCTCTTTTGGCTCTTTTTACTATACCCAACAATTGTACACAGTTTTTTGTGGTTTACAAAGTGTGTAGACACAGAATCCTACTTCATAAATAATCCCATGACCTTGATTGTATCCTCCATTTTCAACTGAGAATATTAAATTAACAAAGCACTAAGAAGTTAAGTAATTTGTTTTTCCCCCTTAGCACACACATTTGTTAAGTGAGGCCAATGAGTCACTGAATCTAGAGGAAATTAGTGAAAGTGCTGTTTATCTTCAGGTTTTATAAAGATGGCAGACTGAATTTACCTCATAATTTTATAAACATTTACATAAGACCAAAACTATTTTTAATAAGAAAAGTACAAATGATATTAGCATGGTATGGGAAGACAATTGCATAAATCAGGTTGATTTTAATTATTATGCACATACAATACATTTGGTATGATTCTAAGCTATTACATTTATAGACATAATAAGAGTTTAAAATGAATAACCCAAAGGTTCATTGGCTATGACTAATTAAAGTTATGTAATTTTTTATATGCCACATACTGTTTTATGTCTTCTACTATCAAATTTTTTTCCTTAACAGATATGTTCTGTTGGCATCAAATTATTGTAGACTTATCTAACCCTTATTGAGTACTTCTGTATGCCAGGCCTTCTCCAAAATGGTCCCACTTAGTCTTCAAAGTAACTCTATGTAATAGATACCAGTATCTTCCTAGGATCAAGCAATTCTATGTAATAGATACCATTATCTTCCTAGGATTTACAAATGAGGAATCCAAGGAACAAAGAAATTAAATAATTTATTCAAAGTCAGATAACTGTAGAAGGCTGCTGGGGGTGTCATAGTCTTTCCATATTACAAATCTGGTCAGTAGTAAGAGAAAATGCTACAAAATCTTGCAATTGCCAGCGACCATGCTTCAGCCACCATTACACAGGAAGATTGAATCCAAGACCTCTTGCATTTCAAATCCTGCAGGGTTGCATCTCATTGGCAGAATCTAAATAGCATGCAAGACCCTTGTGTATCAGATTTTCAGCTTCTGCTTATGCACATTGTGCAAGAGTAATAGAAGAAAGTAAATATGGATACTGAGTGCTAGTAATTGATAACCAGCTTAGCTGCTATGAGACTACTGGCATTCCTTTTGAATGAGACCCTGTTAATTTGACTATTGAGTGCTGTGATGCAGTGGTATCACCTGACCACTGGGGGGAGATGAGCAACCACATAGTTTGGCATCTTGAAAGACTACTTGTCAATGAGTAGTGGGAAAAAGAACTCAAAAAGAAGTGAATGTTTTCTATGGTTATGAGGAGATGTTTATGCTATAGAAAACTAATGGGAAATTAATCAGGTAAACAAATGCCCATAGGGTTTAATCCAGATGCATTCCTATTTGCAGTAGCTCCGTGAACATGCAACTATCTAAATGCATCCTTAATCCTTCAACTCTCTAAGCAATGATCAAATAGAACCATTGCTACCCATTTCCTGCATAAATGCTACTTCATTAGCATTACTTCTTATTCATAACCATCATTTCCTAAGTGCTCTGCAACTTATCTACTTAAATACTGGATAGGTTGCCACAAATTCTTCATCTGCCCAATCATTTGCTTTACCATTCCTTACAGGCTCCCATCCTGCTAACAGTCCTAGCATGAAAGTGTTCCCTCTCTTTATTTTCCCTACCACCTTCAACTGATGAGGACAGTGTTTGCTCTGATAAGCTTAGGTCTCAGGTGGGCCTTTGTTTCAAAATATATATCGAGACTCCTTTTATGGAGAGTAAATAGAAATATAAAGCTAGACATTTATTTACCAAACAGAGTGGTAACCTAAGACTTACTGGCTAATAATCACTCCACTTGTCAGTACATTGTGTCTTTCCTGATTATTCCTCTGTTTTTTATTAAGAGACCTTCTGAATATCTCATGGATTTTTCTCCCTTAAATGTGCTTTTATGAAGCTTCCTGGAAGATTGATTAGAACACAAGGATTTCAGTTCATGCCATCCTGTTAATCAGCTCAGATTTGTTAAAGTCATTAATGTTATAAATTTCCTTGAACTCACCATTTCTCTCACCCAAAGTTAATTCTATGGCAATGTATCAGTGTGGACAGAATATCTTCTACCAACTTAGTGTTTTCATTGGAACTTACCCAGGATAATGACAATGGGGATCCCAAAGGGAATAAGAAACTTGCTTCAGATGTCTTATGTGCATTGAACCTGCTGGAATGGTCTTCTGGGGGTTTCATCACTAATCTGCCAACAACTGGAATCTGTGTCCCATTAACTTCTCTTCAGTGAAGCTGGCAGATGTGTTGCACTTTCTTTCTCCAGTCATTCCTTTTGTTCTTTTAATTTTGTTCTTCTAATTCAGGAAAGGGACTCAGAAACATTTAGAAATGTTGGGACTTGGCAAATTGCAAGATTGATTTTCCTATGTTCGTCCCATAGTGTTCAGATTGAGATAAGGTACTTAACTTCACTGAGCTCTATGTTGCCTTGTATAGAACAAAGTCAATACCACTTCCCTGGAAAGAAATAAGGCCATGATGAGTCGGTTTTTTACCATGCAAAGGCTGTACTAAGTGTTTCAGGGCTAATAGTATTCCTTGAAGTAGTGGATAAGTTGACTACAAGGTTAAACCCATGCTGTGAATCAATCCACATATAGTTCTTGTGACCACTCAGTCTGCCTCTTTGCATCCTTCCAGGCTCCTCTCTCTTTGCATCCTTTCCCTGTGGAGCTCAATGTTCTGGCCATTCTGAATCACTGTTTCGAATTTACAAATGTTTGCTCCTCCCCTCATTTACCAGGTGAACTACTTACCTTCCTGGTCTTTTCAAATTGCCTTTTTGGTGCACTTATATTCCTAGGATACCCCTGTTTCTAGCACAGCAGCTATGCAACTTGGTGCCATTGTGTGCTGAGCTGTCTCCCTATGTACAGCCATAATTTCCTGAAAGATCAGATCGTTTTTTGTATCTCAAGTCCCTTCTATTTCCTTCCTACCAATCCTACATAACACTACATTTTCTCTGTTTGATTAAAAAGCCTGTATCTATTTTAAGAAACTATTTTTGGGGAGGAACTCTGCCTGAAACCTACCTCAATAAAGACTAAGCAAGCAATTAATCAAGGCTTTTAGAACTTCCTTTATCAATGATGCTTTGTGGTTACCACATATTGCCCAGCACATAGTAGATGCTCAAGTAATGTTTGGTAAATGAATGAGTGTCTTTAAAAAAAAAATAAATCCATTAGGCTTGGACTGATCCCATATGTCTAACCATGCTGGAATAAGAGTGACTTATTCTTGATAAAAAATGTTAATTTTATTGATCCAAAAGAGCCATGTAAAATTGTTTTCCTGTTCTTGCTTTATATTTTCATTTTATCCAATATGGGCCAGCCAACAATTCCATCATTGAACAGACTGCATGGATTTTAATAAGGACTCATATTTCTGGGAAGGATTATAAGCAAGTCTGGAGGGCAGGGTCACATTCTCAAAGCCTTTTTGACAGGAGGCAAAGATTAAAATGCGTGAGCAGGCTGAGAAGGCTGGGAGGAAGCTGCAATTTCTCACTGTGGATTTCCTCAGAGTGCCATTAGCTTACCAAGAGGAACAGAGGGTAGATTGCATTTACATGAGGGAAGCAAGGTAGAGCTTGGTGGTCTTGATTTTTTTTTTTTTTTTGCACCATTTCAATTATTTGCTGGAACAACAGAACTGTGATCCAAAACATATTTCTTATTACAGTATAGATTTGCAAAGCACAGAATAGTCCTGCTTTTCCTTAATGATTGTCACAGAATGCCCTTATATTTACTGTACTGTGTAAGTGAATCCCCAGGCAGTAGTTTACAGGTCTCCAATCCCAAACATTGTGTATCTTTGCGGTGTAAACAAGGTTTTTAGTATTCCATTTAATTCTTTGTCATTGGTGGAATCTCTGCACAGTAGGAGGTTTGCAATAGTCATACCCTAATTTGATTTTCCTTAGAAATTCATGAGGTAATCATTGTGATATTAACTCCATATTGGCGAGGAAAGTAAGGCTGTGGCAACCTCTCAGTTTCTCCTCCTCCTTGCTAAATGGCCAGGTGATGCAGTATATCCCACCCAGAATCTTGATGTGGAGGAGCTCATTTATTCTTAATTGTTTGATTAAAAAAAATATCAAGCAGAGGGAAAGTGAGTGACATGGTAAGGTCAAAAAGGAAAACATTGTGCAAGATGATTCGGGAGCCACATCTGCATCTAAGCAGAAATCGCCTAGCATTGCCATACCAAGGGATTCCTTAGCTCTTCCCCCCCCCCCTTTGGTCTGGTGTACTTGTGAACAGCAGCTGCATTAGCAAGTAGCCAGGGCTTCTTCCAGATGAGCCAATGCCCTAGCAGAGTGGAGACAACCAGGGCTCACTTTACAGGCTCAAGAGGACACCTGCATTCATTTCTCAACCCCAATTATTCAAATCTGCTCACAGCTGGAGGGATGACAGACCCCTCACACAAAGCCCTGCCTCCAACTTTTGGTCTCTTCTTTCTCCCAGATTCTCCCCTCTCCTACACACCCCCTTCCCTGTTGCTTAAGCAAAGGCCAGACTGAGCCCTTTGGACATGGAACCCATCATCTGTGTACCCCAGGTGCTTTGTGGCTGCTGTGTAAGCAACTGGATGCTGGCCCAGGCTCTGCAGGACTCTGGAGTTTGGAGCTGCTGGCTTGGAGGCAGGAGCATAGCTAGTTGTGCCTGCTAACAAATGGCAGGAGCTACTGTGCAATTAGAGTGGCACAGAAAGAAGGTAGGAAATTTCCTTTCCACTGGGTTTGGAATCCAAGGTCACTGAAGCAGCAAACAAATTTCCCTTTGGGAGGCACAACTAGAGTGCCAGTGTCTTCCCTTCAAGGATGGCCTCTTGGTGAAGGAGACTTTTTTTGTGCATTGAAAGAGTAATGGGGTTAAAAAAACAGGGTGTCTTATACTTGGCACCCATAGTGTGGACTGTGAACCACCATTTCTTGGTGCTGGTTGGAAGTGTGGAATCTCGGGGCCTAGCCCAGACATACATCTTTAACGAGCTTGCCAGAGGGTTGTTTGCATGTCTGAGAAACCCTACCCTAAACAACACTAAGACTGCTGAGAATCTCAGGAGATTGGAAGACACATGGGAGCTATGACATTTCTGGTTCCTTTGGTAGCCTAATTTGGTCATGTCTAATGGAGAGCTCCCTTTAGAACTGGAAGGTGGGTGATATTACACGCTTGTCTTTTTTGGCCCATATGCCCATTTCTAAGGGGCTGTGTGGTGTGTCCATACAAGTAATTAGCAGTCACAGGAGCATTTCAAGGCTTTCTTCTAGCGGTGCCTGAGCCATGTGGCCCTCCACAGAGCAGCTATTTACTAGATTGCACTGAATACTCAGAAAAGCCAACAGCTATGCTGCATGGGGGAGCCACACAGCTAACAGAAGAGCAGCATACTGAAATGAAGTTGTGGCTATTAACATTTTTATGGGTGGGTTGCTTTGCAAAGCTGAGGGAAAGTATTACTCTTCCAGGATTAATATATTTAACAAAACGTCTGCCAGGAGAGGAGGCTTTTGCTGATAAATATAATTTTGCTGTTGATTTATCTAGTAATGGAGACTTGAAATTACAGGAATCAATGTGTACGTGAAAGCCATTGTCATGTGGTTAATTATGTTTTGCCAACAGGATGGGAAAGCACTTTATGCTTGGTGCAGCCAAATGCATTTCAGCCAGAAATTGTATTGTGAATGGCGGTCACCTAAATGTGGATAAAGACAAAGACTCCTATAATGCCAGATTCTCAGACGCTTGATGCCTCCAGGGGCTTGGCTTCTTGGGCTTCTTCATTGGGGCTGTAGCATTTAGCATGGGTAGATCTGCTTCCTCTAGAGTGGTTTTTAACTAGGGTGATTTTTGTTCCCAGTGGGACATTTCTAAATAGAAATTTGGCTGTTTTAACTGGGGAAAGATGAGGACAGTAGGTAGGGGCCAAATATGATGCTGATGTGAAGTAGCCTACCAATGCACAGGAAAACCTCCATCCCCAACAAATACTGTAATTATCTGTCCTAAAGTATCAGTAGTGCTGAGGTTGAGAAATTCTTACTCTAGAACACTCTTGCTTCTGATTCTCACCCAAAGAAATGGGCCAAGTCCATATTCTGTTTAACAACAGAGAAATTAGTTATGAGGATCATATCTGGTTATCTAGTATCTTTCAGGACATGCACCTGACTCAGGATGGAGTCAAGATGAACTCACAATGGGAGAGCCTAGAGTGGCTCCCCAGCTATTTTACCTGCCTGGAGAGATCTAGTACTGACACTGGTTGCCATCCTGTCATCAGCATCATCCTAGCTTTCTTTTTTCTATATTCTGATGGACCAGCCAGGGGCTGGAAGGCCTAAATTGTGTTGTAGTTTCACCTTTGCTGTTTACTAACTGAATGACCTTGAGAGTGGCAGACAGAATAATAGTCCCCTGAAATGCTCATATTTTAATCCCTGGAACCTGTGAATACAATATCTTTCATGGCAAAGGGGACTTGCAAATGCGATAAAGTCAAGGACCCTAAGAAAGTAAGATTATCCTGGATTAGCTAAGTGGATCCATATAAGTGAAAGATGTAGACAGGAGGGTGAGTCAGTGGTTTAAAGAACCATGCTTCTATTTTTGAAGATGAGTTGAAGATGAAAGAAAGAACCTTCAGCTGAGGGATGTGGAAGCTTCTAGAAACTGAATTCTTCCTTAGATTCTCCAGATGAACAGAGCCACCAGATAACATTTATTTATCCAATAAGAAGCCTTCTGTACTTCTGACCTGCATAACTGTAAGATAAGGATTTGTGTTGTTTTAAGACATTAGGTTTATGGTAATTTGGTACAGAAACAAGTAGAATCTATATATTGAGAAAAGCATTTTTTCATCTGAAGTGTTCTACTATAAAATAAGGCTTGACCTGTTATAACGTGGGCCTCGATCATTCATGTATTCATCATCCACTCAACAATAGTTCTTAAGTGTTATGTGTCCACTATTCTAGGCACTTGGGACAAAGTAGCGAACAACACAGACTAAACTAAGTGACAGGAGATGCATCATAAACTACCCAAACACCTAAATGTATATGACTCATAACTGGTAAGTGCAAGGAAGGGAGATGAAGTGAGGTGAGGAGCTGGAGTCCATGGCTGTTTCTTAGTGAGGCATTCAGAGAAGGATTCTGTGAAAAGATGCCTTTAGCAAAAAGCTGAAGGAAGTAAGAGAGAAAGCCATGTGGATACCTGAGGAAGAGTGTTCGCAGAGGAAACAGCAAGAATATGTGCCCTGAGCTAGAAGCTTTCAAGAATCCAAAGAGCAGAGGGGAGACTGGTATAGATAATGATAATAATTACATGGCTGTGGTGAGAATTCGAGGTGACATACATAAAACTTCTTGGTGAACTTCAAAGCACTACACAAATACTTGGTTATTATTGCTGTGGTCGCTCTGTGTGAATCTATGGGTCTGCCAAGTGACCCTCAGGGTGACCTTGCAGCTATGACCCCAGGCAATAGAAGTTATGCATAGAGGCCCAGAAATAGGAGTATTTTCCCAACATAGATGTAGGTTCCCATCCATAGATGGGATTCTGTATGTTCCCTTCTCATTGGTAAGCCTTTAGGAATGGTATGGAAGATTGTTGCCTCCAGGTCCCTTACACCTCTGCATTCCGAGGAGGGTGCACCCCATGGAGATAGTTGGGGTTCAGCCATCAACTTTCTCTCAGAGGGATGTAATGCCATACTAAGAGAGAAACCATCAAAAAAATTCAAAGACCTTGGCGGAGTCAAACTCTGTCAAAGGATGAAATTTAAATATTTGAAATATAGTCTATACACTGCTTTTTCCAAAGAAGGTGGTAAAATGCTCTAGTTTTTATAAAAAGCTGACAAAATTATGATGCTGAAGTGTTGCACATGGCTTTGTGTTTGGTACCAGGTCTTCCCTTTTGTGTGTGTGGGGGGAATTAGAGGCTCAGAGTATGAGGCACTCAGAGGACTGTTAAAGTCAAAAAGCAGGCTTATCCACTCACCTATTAACACCTCAGGGGTACAGAGCTTTGTCTGTGCATTTTGTACCTCTCTTTTCAGCATGACCAGGGAAAGGTCATAGCAGATGTGTGTGCATTTTAACCTTCTTTATACTGAAGATGTCATTTGTAAGTGAAAGGCATTCCTCATTAATTTTTTTTTTTTTCGGCTAAATGAGTTTCTCCAAGCTGTCTTTCTCTACTTTTTGATAAGAAAAATGAAATGCCTTTAGAACTGTCTGAGAGGGGGAGCTTTTCTTTTTTATACCCATAGTAATAAAAGTGAAATGGACATCTCCATACACCGCTCCTTCAGAGAAACAACCTTCTTATATGACCTGCACTTTCCTATCAGTCAACTCTGCAGCCTGAAGGGGCTAGAAGAGGAAAGTAAAGGGAGGCGAAGGAAGATGGGGAAACTCCGAATCTGGAGGAATGAAAATAAAAGAGGGTCAGATCAGTGTGTACTGTGAGTTTTTTGGGGGCTGAATCTGTATCCTAGAAAGCTTGAGAAAGTAGTCCAAACCAGAAATAAACTAGGCATGGAGCCAAGATGAACAGCTAGAAAAACTCTTTGGAACTGTAGCCTGTCAAACACTGGTGTGCAGCAGCTTCCCTTGTCCTCAAGGTCAGAACAAATTCCTATCATACATCCCCTTTCTTCTCCTCACCATCTACAGCAACACCCACAGAGTACAAAGCAGAATTGCGGCCAAACAAGCCCTTCTATCTCCCACGTTCTTTGATATTCTTTGCCTTTTATTTTCTTAAAGCCTTGAGAGCGTGTTAATGCCATGGACTAGTAGGGTTCTCTGGCATTGTATAATAAATGTGCTAGTGAAAAGTAATTGTAAAACAAGTCTTTACAGAGGGATTAAGACAACTTTGAGAACTGATTCAAATGATGTACTCATTTATTCATTCAACAAAGAGTTGTGGCAGTCACAAGTGTGGGACAAGACCCTATCCTGGGCTCCCTGGAACTTGTAATCTAGATGGTGGGGGAGACAAATAGGGAAATAAACAAATATGCAGTTACATTACAAATTGTTAAAAATGTTATGAAAGAAACAAACATGATACTATGCTAGAGAGTTATTTATGACTAGCAACCAAAGGATGAGAAAACCAACTTTAAATAGAATAGCTAGGGAAGACCTGCCTAAAATTTAATCTGAGACCTGATCAGTGTGACAGAGCTGGGTATATGTATCCTTACAGGTCAGAAATGGAAACAATTTTCACTCTGGCTGTTCTGCAAAAATGTGAAAGCACATGTTATAAAGGGAGATTTTTAATAACAGAGCCATGTGGTCTAGAGAGGAGGCTTTTACTCATACTTCTGAGTAGAACTTTCTTGGTTTCCTTGTCTCCCTGTCTATATTTCATGTTCCTTTTACCTGAACTATTCTTTTCCCTACTTGTTACTAATATCTGAAATACTTTCTGATATACTGGTTAATCTGGTTTATTGTCTAGCTCCCTGTATTAATCCAATTGTGTTGCTATAATAAAATACCAGACACTGAGTAACTGATCGAGAGGTCTGTTTGGCTTACATTCTGAAAGCTTGAGGGTACAAGCATATGGTGCCAGCATCCTGTGACAACACAACAAGGAAGCAGAAAGTGAATCTGCTGCTGCTTGCAGAAAGGGCTAAGCTTGTGGGGTGACTTGGCCTTATAACAACCTGCTCTTTCAAGGACTAACCCCCCATGAGATCAGCCTTAGTCCCCTCTGTTGGCCATACTTCTATGACTTAACCACCTTCCACTAGACATTCTTTTTTAAAGTTTCACCACCTCAACACCACAACACTGAGAACAAAACTTCCAGCATGTAAACCTTTGTGGGACACACTCAAACCACATCCAAACCATAGCAGTCCACTGTTAGGATGTGAGCTCTACAAGGAGATGATTTTCTGTTTTGTCCAGGATGGCTAGGTCTCCAGTGCTTAGAAGAGTAATTGGTACTTAGTGTTTGATGACTACCATTTCTACTATACTAAGCTATTTCTAGGCTATTTCTTTTGCCCCTGGATAGATGAGTGATAAAGAATTTTGAAAATTATTAGATCTGAAATAATATGCTACATCTCACAGAATTGTTAGATTTAAATGAGAGAGAATGTACATTAAAATGAGTTCTGTACTGGTGTACAAATAGGGCTGAGTAAATATCATTCTGGTGGTTTCCTATTTTCTCTTCCTCAGCACACTATATGAGAGTAAGAGCTACAAAAATGCTTTAAGGTAGTAAAAGTGATGTCTAATGTTTCTCCATTCCCCTTTTGGGGTCCCCCTAGTCTCTTTCATTGCCTTTGTTCAGCCTTCCTCAGCCACACAAAACTTAAGCTCTGCTCTTTCTTCTTCACCATCAAGTCCTACATGTCTGTCATCCTAATCCATCAGAATCCTTGCCACTAGTTTATGTCAATTGTTTGCCATTTGCTTTTAGAATATGAATTTTATTATTGAGACTCTGTTAGCTGTCTTCTTGAGTTACAATGGGCATCCACTAGTTTCTCACAATAGCCTGTAAGGGCTATTCCCCATTGTACCAGAGAGAAGAATTAAGCCTGTATCAGGTAAGTAAAATTTCAAGGTCATAGACAGGTGATGAAGGCAGGTTTCCAATAGAGATCTGTCCACACCCAAGTACATGCTTTAACAATTATTAGGTGGTCACACAGATGCTTTGCACATGGTTAGAACACTTGTTCCAAGGAGTAGGTTGACAATTCAGGCAATGTCTTTCTGTGCACAATTATGATCGGTGCAGATTTGATTGTGTAAACTAAGGAGGAAAAGACTGCAGAACATGGTCTGTGAAGCAAGGTGAGTGGAAACATACAAATCAAATCTGGATCTGTGTGATTTATTTTAGTTGTTCTAGAAGCTATAGAATCAGTAGTTTATGGTTGCTAATGATATGTTTTGGGAACTAGATGCAGTGGATTTAAATTCCTTCTGAGTGATTTCTTAGTTTTGAGACCTTGGACAAGTTATCTTGGAGTTTCATGGACTGAAAACATGACATAGAATTATATAGGAGTAAGAATAATGCTTACTCTTAGGGCTGGTTTAAAGAATAAACAGGATACTGTTCTCAGTATGGTAAGGGCTCAATAAGCCACTCAAGAAATTACTGTTATTATAATCATTATGGAGTTACTACATATATGCAAAGAAAGTTTGGGCTAAGATTTTATCTGTTCAGGTGTTTTTATTCTCTTTTACAAAAAAGCATTTACAATTTAGAAATAAGACAAAGAGATGACTACATAGCCTTTCACTGTCATAAAACATTATCTATCAAGCACTCCTAAGGACACCCTGACAACATAATTTTATTTGGCTTAGTATCTACCATTGAGACATTAACATTGAAGTTAATGTTAACATACAGAAAAAAATCGCTGTTGTCCTATACAAAAGTAAATGATTTCTAACAGTATTGAAAATCACAAATGTTAGGGTTTTATTGCCCTCTAGCAAGCAGTTTTGTTTATATAAATTTAAAATGTTACTCCTACATCCATACATTGCCTATTCATGCATCCATCTATCCATCTGCCTACATACTTACCTCTGTCAGTTTTTTGTGTTCCCTTTTAAATCTGCTTTATTGTATCATTGGTTCTTTTAAAGTGATTTTTAATATACCTTTGACATATACCTCATGCATTTGTATAAGAATAATTTGTTTTGTTATATATATACATCTATATGTATATAGATGCATATATATGTATGTGAGAGAGAAAGAGAGGGAGAGAATATGAAATGGAATGGAATGGAATAGAATGGATATAGAATATAAAATATAGTATGATCTTCTAGTGAGGAATTGGTTGTATTTAAGCTATTTAAATCTTGGTGAAACATACCAGATACTTAGTACCTCCAGATAAAATTGACTACTTATAATTTAAAGTATTTTTACTTATTACATAAGTAAGAGCCATGGATCTGGCTTGTGCCAGATCCTGTTCAAGCTCTTGCTCTGCTATTATTAACTCTGTGTTCTGGGACAAGTTTCTTAACTATATCAACAAAATAATATTTTCATCACTAAATGAAATGATACATATGTGGATACTTGGCAACTTCTGATAGGGTTACATCCTAACAAACTTGTTATGAGTTAAAACTATCAAATCAAAACTGCAATCATTTTTTTCACAGTTTTATTGACTATAAATCTTCAGTTAAAGAAGTTCAGTGAACCCCAGACTGAATAAACACACTAGAAATATGCAAAATGAATCACTGTATTGTTTAGGAACAGACACATATACAAAAAAAATAGTAAAGGCATGATTTAGTAAATCAGGATAGTGGTTACATCTGGGGAGAAAGACAAGAAAGCTTTAACTGTATTAACAAATTCTTTTACTCAAATGCCCTAAAGGGAAATAAGTATTTATATTCCTTAAATTACATATATACAAAAATTTTGCATATGGTAGATATCACAAAAAGTAGAAAATTAATGAAGTGTATCCACTCTTCTTCTGTTACTTACAATAGCACAAGACATTCCTAATGACACGCCTCCTCCACTAGATTGTGACCTCTGCAAGAGCAGATTCCTGCTTTGGCAACCATTGCCCTTTCTCATTCCTCCTCCCCATGTCTACTCCTTGGGTCACCAACCAGAAGTCTCATCTTGCATCCTAACAAAAATGAATTTAAGAAGAATGATGGAGGAGTGAATTATGATATACTGTGCTGACTTTTGTAAATGTCACAATGTACCCTCAGTACAATAATAATATGGTAATAAGACAACAACACAAAACAAAAAACCAAAAATGAATTTAATACACCTGACCTACTGAAGAGCATAAGGTAGTCTTGCCTGCCTTAAATATGTTCAGAACACTTACATTTGCCTATAATTAGACAAATCATATTTTATAACAAAGTGTTGAACACTTCATGTAATTTACTGAATGGTGTATTGAAAGGGAAAGAAAATGCTTTCACACCATTGTGATGTCAACATCCTTATGTCACAACCATCGTAAGTTGGAGAATTTCTTATAAAGTGCTCAGCATGGTATCTGATACACGTGATTAACAAATATTGGTTATGAGTTGTGCTTGATTTTTATTTTAGGAACTTAATCATAAAAATGGAACTCTGCAAATCTATTGATAATTTTTTATGTTAATACTCTACAAATTCTAGCCAGGAGTGTACAATAAGACAATGTTCTTCCAGTTCTTCCAACTAGAAGGTCTCAAATTGTATGCCATGAAAGTATTTTATTTTTGGAGAACCCTAAAAATTAAAATAGCCCATGCAGAATGTATTTGAAAAATGACCTCCCTTACTTATTTTCTAACTTTCTGCACTGCACTGTGTTGTTGGCCAAGATAGCTTATTATTTAGCAGCAGTTGTTGCATTCTGTATTTTTATTGTCTGGTGCACTTTCTGACCCTATTGATTTACCCTGAAAGTCTAATTTAATGTGAGAGACCACCTGTGATTTTTGTACATTTCAAAATGTGGATGTATCTTTCCCAGCAACTTGTACTTCTGATTTCCTTTGCACATGAGAGTTGATGTAGAAAAAGCCAGCTGAGCAGAGGTTGGCAACCTTTCAGAAGTGCTATGCCAAGTCTCCATTTATTCACTCTAATTTGAGGTTTTCTGCGCCAGGATGAACCAACTCCCTTCCAAACCACCAGAGACTGAGAACTCCCAAAACAAAGCGGGGCTACAGAAATTGAAATTATCAGTATGTGATAGATTTTTCTAATTTATTTTCCTTCCTGAAAACCAAGAATTTTGAAAATGCTGATGCAATTTTATGCAATCCAGGCAGAATCATCATGTATGTGGTGAGAAGACTGCAGTTCTGAGAGCCACTGAAGCATCACATGCAACATTTGTTCATTCGCACATGCGTGCATAAGCACATGTGCTGTGCATTCATGTATTAATCCACTTGTTAAAGCAATGCTGACCTACTAATAGCACACCAGCTTCTCTGTTTATGGCATTACATATGTAATAATTAACTCTGTTGAGAATAAATTAAACAATGTATTTATTTCACCTAGCATAGTGCCTGGCTCATAGTAGGTATTTGGTAATGAAAGCCATTAGTTTTAATCCTTTCTTTAAAATTTTACAAAAGCAATAAATGTGTGTGGTAAAGCATTCAACAGTGCAGAAGAGTTGAAAATAAGGCAGAACCTCCTTATCTTGCTCTGTTTTCTCCTACAACGTCTACAAAGCCTTAATTTAAAAAAAAGATGATTCCCTTTTTCTGATGACTACTAATGTTGCATTAAATAATCCAAGTACCAATGGGGAGGCAGCTCTTACTGGACTCTGATGGGGAAATTCCCTACTGGCCTACCTAAAACCTAACTTCACCTTAATCATGAGCAAAGTTTCCTCTTATCCTTTGTCAGGTGGTATTCTTATAAATGTCCAAACTGTTGAACATCAGACCTATTATCCAAGGAAATGAGCTGGCACTGGAAACTCCACAGCAGGGGACAATTTGTCTTCTGGGTCCCTTCTGCTTTCCAGACTGTGTAGGTGATTCCCTTTTTTGTCCCTTCAGATACCTTTTCATTCCTTTCAGTTTGTTGCCCCTTTTTGCCTTTTCTTAGACCTTTCTTCAGGTTCTGTGTTCTCTGCAAAGAAAAGCTCTACAAACCTCTTAGTTTGGCTTTTTGGATCTGTTTTCTCCTTTGATATGGACTTGGAACTGGGGGATAGCTCTCGTGGTGCCAATGACACAGAGCTGTAGGGAAATGCATAGAGAACTAGACTAGTATTTTGAGATAAGACTATCTACTAGACAGTAGTCCCCTATTATCCACAAGGGCTATGTTGCAAGAATCCTGGGCGATTTTGAAAATTACAGATGTCTGAACTAAATCTATGCTATATTTTTCCTATATGCTCGGCAGTTTTACCACATAGTACCAGAGTTCATCTGTCCTTCCATGTTTTATTCACTGATACCTTCTTTGCATCTCTACTCTTCCGCTTTGGGGCTTGAACACAAGCACTATGGTGCATGACAGTTGATCTGATAAAGGAAATAGCTACAAAGTAACTCAGAGAAGGGTAGCATATGTAGCATGGCTATACTGGACAAAGGGATGATTCATGTCCTGAATGAGACACAGTCAGATGGAGTGAGGTTTCATTACACTACTAAGAGTGACACATATTTAAAATCTATGAATTATTTATATTTGTGACTCACTGTTGACCACAAGTAACTGAAACTTGAATGTGAAACCGTAGATAAGCGAGGATAGTCTTACTTGCCTTATTTTACAATTCCCTGATCTATAAACTTCAGATATTGTTTATTGATGCCTCCCTATTAAAAGGGAGGAATATTTGGGTCATATTTCCTCCCTACCTTGCTTCTTGTCCTATTCCCGAAGTGTGATAATTTTATTAGTATACTGATTCTTCTTTTGTATTTCTCTGTAGTGTTTAGGGATAAACTTAGATCTGTATCTTTTCCCATCACCTTAGGCAGCCTCTCTTGTCTATCCACCAGCTGAGAGTATTAATTCCCCTACTTTCTTTACCCTTTTTCATTGTTGAGGTTGCTAATGTTCTGTCTTTTTTTTATTATTATTATTCATATGTGCATACAATGCTTGGGTCATTTCTCCCCCCTGCCCCACCCCCTCCCTTACCACCCACTCCGCCCACTCCCTCTCCCGCCCACCCCCTCAATACCCAGCAGAAACTATTTTGCCCTTATTTCTAATTTTGTTGTAGAGAGAGTATAAGCAATAATAGGAAGGAACAAGGGTTTTTGCTGGTTGAGATAAGGATAGCTATACAGAGCATTGACTCACATTAATTTCCTGTGCGTGTGTGTTACCTTCTAGGTAAATTCTTTTTGATCTAACCTTTTCTCTAGGTCCTGGTCCCCTTTTCCTATTGGCCTCAGGTGCTTTTAAGGTATCTGCTTTAGTTTCTCTGCGTTAAGGGCAACAAATGCTAGCTAATTTTTTAGGTGTCTTACCTATCCTCACCCCTCCCTTGTGTGCTCTCGCTTTTATCATGTGCTCAAAGTCCAATCCCATTGTTGTGTTTGCCCTTGATCTAATATCCACATATGAGGGAGAACATACGATTTTTGGTCTTTTGGGCCAGGCTAACCTCACTCAGAATGATGTTCTCCAATTCCATCCATTTACCAGCGAATGATAACATTTCATTCTTCTTCATGGCTGCATAGAATTCCATTGT
The DNA here is from genome assembly GCF_047511655.1 of Castor canadensis. NCBI lineage: Eukaryota > Metazoa > Chordata > Mammalia > Rodentia > Castoridae > Castor > Castor canadensis. The sequence goes on along the minus strand of NC_133392.1, from coordinate 99,129,056 downwards.
GTATAGATAACACATTTTCTTAATCCATTCGTCAGTGGTGGGGCATCTTGACTGTTTCCATAACTTGGCTATTGTGAATAGTGCCACAATAAACATGGGTGTGCAGGTGCCTCTGGAGTAACCTGTGTCACAGTCTTTTGGGTATATCCCCAAGAGTGGTATTGCTGGATCAAATGGTAGATCAATGTTTAGCTTTTTAAGTAGCCTCCAAATTTTTTTCCAGAGTGGTTGTACTAGTTTACACTCCCAACAGTGTAAGAGGGTTCCTTTTTCCCCACATCCTCGCCATCACCTGTTGTTGGTGGTGTTGGTGATGATGGCTATTCTAACAGGGGTGAGGTGGAATCTTAGTGTGGTTTTAATTTGCATTTCCTTTATTGCTAGAGATGGTGAGCATTTTTTCATGTGTTTTCTAGCCATTTGAATTTGTTCTTTTGAGAAAGTTCTGTTTAGTTCCCTTGCCCATTTCTTTATTGGTTCATTAGTTTTGGGAGAATTTAGTTTTTTAAGTTACCTATATATTCTGGTTATCAGTCCTTTGTCTGATGTGTAGCTGGCAAATATTTTCTCCCACTCTGTGGGTGTTCTCTTCAGTTTAGAGACCATTTCTTTTGATGAACAGAATCTTCTTAGTTTTATGAGGTAACATTTATCTATGCTATCTCTTAGTTGCTGTGCTGCTGGGGTTTCGTTGAGAAAGTTCTTACCTATACCTATTAAATCCAGAGTACTTCCTACTCTTTCCTGTATCAACTTTGAGTTTGGGTCTGATATTAAGATCCTTAATCCATTTTGAGTTAATCTTGGTATAGGGTGATATACATGGATCTAGTTTCAGTTTTTTGCAGACTGCTAACCAGTTTTCCCAGCAGTTTTTGTTGAAGAGGCTGCTATTTCTCCATCGTATATTTTTAGCTCCTTTGTCAAAGACAAGTTGGTTATAGTTGTGTGGCTTCATATCTGGATCCTCTATTCTGTTTCACTGGTCTTCATGTCTGTTTTTGTGCCAGTACCATGCTGTTTTTATTGTTATTGCTTTGTAATATAGTTTGAAGTCAGGTATTGTGATACCTCCTGCATTGTTCTTTTGACTGAGTATTGCCTTGGCTATTCGTGGGCTCTTGTGTTTCCATATGAATTTCACAGTAGATTTTTCAATCTCTTTAATGAATGTCATTGGAATTTTGATGGGAATTGCATTAAACATGTAGATTACTTTAGGGAGTATTGACATTTTTACTATGTTGATTCTACCAATCCATGAGCATGGAAGATCTCTCCACTTTCTATAGTCTTCCTCAATCTCTTTCTTCAGAAGTGTATAGTTTTCCTTGTAGAGGTCTTTCACATCTTTTGTTAGGTTTACACCTAGGTATTTGATTTTTTTTTGAGGCTATTGTAAATGGAATTGTTTTCATACATTCTTTTCAGTTTGCTCATTGTTAGTGTATAGAAATGCTAATGAGTTTTCTATGTTGATTTTATATCCTGCTACCTTGCTATAGCTATTGATGATGTCTAGAAGCTTCTGAGTAGAGTTTTTTAGGTCTTTAAGGTATAGGATCATGTCATCTGCAAATAGGGATATTTTGACAGTTTCTTTACCTATTTGTATTCCTTTTATTCCTTCTTCTTGTCTAATTGCTCTGGCTAGGAATTCCAGTACTATGTTGAATAGGAGTGGAGATAGTGGGCATCCTTGTCTAGTTCCTAATTTTAGAAGGAATGGTTTCAGTTTTTCTCCATTAAGTATAATGCTGGCTGTAGGTTTGTCATATATAGCTTTTATAATGTTGAGGTACTTTCCTTCTATTTGTAGTTTTCTTAGAGCTTTTATCATGAAATGATGTTGGAGCTTATCAAAGACTTTCTCTGCATCTATTGAGATGATCAAGTGGTTTTTGTCTTTGCTTCTGTTAATGTGATTTATTACATTTATTGATTTTCGTATGTTGAACCACCCCTGCATCCCTGGGATGAAGCCTACTTGGTCGTGGTGAATAATGTTTTTGATGTGTTGTTGAATTCGGTTTGCCATTATTTTGTTGAGGATTTTTGCATCAATGTTCATTAAGGAGATTGGCCTATAGTTCTCCTTTTTGGAGGTGTCTTTGCCTGGTTTTGGGATAAGTGTTATACTGGCTTCATAAAATGTGTTTGGCAGTTTTCCTTCCCTTTCTATTTCATGGAACAGTTTAAGGAGGGTTGGTATCAGTTCTTCTTTGAAGGTCTGATAGAATTCAGCAGAGAATCCATCAGGTTCTGGACTTTTCTTTTGGGGGAGACTCTTGATTGCTGCTTCAATTTCATTTTGTGTTATAGGTCTATTCAGTTGATTAATTTCCTCTTGGTTCAGTTTTGGATGATCATATGTATCTAGAAATCTGTCCATTTCTTTAAGATTTTCAAAATTATTTGAATATAGGTTCTCAAAGTAGTCTCTGATGATTTCCTGGACTTCCATGGTGTTTCTTGTTATCTCCCCTTTTGCATTACTGATTCTAGTAATTTGGGTTTTTTCTCTTCTCATTTTAGTCAGGTTTGCCAGGGGTCTATCGATCTTGTTTATTTTTTCAAAGAACCAACTTTTTGTTTCATTAATTCTTTGTATGGTTTTTTTGGTTTCTATTTTGTTGATTTCAGCTCTTATTTTTATTATTTCTCTCCTTCTATTTGTTTTGGGATTTGCTTGTTCTTGTTTTCCTAGGAGTTTGAGATGTATTATTAGGTCATTGATTTGGGATCTTTCAGTCTTTTTAATATATGCACTCATGGCTATAAACTTTCCTCTCAAGACTGCCTTAGCTGTGTGCCATAAGTTCTGGTAGGTTGTGTTTTCATTTTCATTGACTTCCAGGAACTTTTTAATTTCCTCTTTTATTTCATCAATGATCCATTCTTCATTAAGTAATGAGCTATTTAGTTTCCAGCTGTTTGCATGTTTTTTGTTTTACTTTTGTTGTTGAGTTCTACTTTTACTGCATTGTGATCAGGTAGTATGCACGGTATAATTTCTATTTTCTTATATTTGCTGAGACTTACTTTGTGCCCTAGGATATGATCTATTTTGGAGAAGGCTCCATGGGCTGCTGAGAACAATGTATATTGTGTAGAAGTTGGATGAAATGTTCTGTAGACATCAACTAGGTCTGTTTGATCGATTGCATATTTTAGATCTTGGATTTCTTTATTGATTTTTTGCTTGGATGACCTATCTATTGATGATAATGGGGTGTTAAAGTCTCCCACAACCACTGTGTTGGTGTTAATATATGCTTTTAGGTCTTTCAGGGTATGTTTGATGAAATTGGGTGTGTTGACATTCGGTGCATACAGATTGATGATTATTATTTCCTTTTGGTCTCTTTCCCCTTTTATTAGTATGGAATGTCCTTCTTTATCTCATTTGATCAATGTACGTTTGAAGTCTACTTTGTCAGAGATAAATATTGCTACTCCTGCCTGTTTTCAGGGGCCATTGGCTTGATAAATCTTCTTCCAGCCTTTCATCCTAAACCTATGCTTATATCTGTCGGTGAGATGGGTCTCCTGTAAGCAACATATTGTTGGATCTTCCTTTTTGATCCATTTCGTCAAGCGGTGCCTTTTGATGGGTGAATTAAGTCCGTTAACATTAAGCATTAGTACTGATAGGTATGTGGTGATTCCTGTCATTTAGTTGTCTTAGTTGTTTGAAGGTTTGATTGTGTACCTAAGTTGAGGTTACTCTCTACTGTCTTGCTTTTTCTTTTCCTGTGGTTTGGTGCTGGCTGTCTTTTCATGGTTAAGTTGGGTTTCACTTTCTGTGTGCAGAATCCCTTGAAGAATCTTTTGTAATGGTGGCTTTGTGGTCACATATTGTTTTAGTTTCTGCTTATCATGGAAGACTTTTATTGCTCCATCTATTTTGAATGATAGTTTTGCTGGGTAGAGTATCCTGGGGCTGAAGTTATTTTCATTCAGTGCCCAGAAGATCTCACCCCATGCTCTTCTTGCTTTTAATGTTTCTGTTGAGAAGTCTGCTGTGATTTTGATGGGTTTACCTTTGTATGTTACTTGTTTTTTCTCTCTTACAGCCTTCAATATTCTTTCCTTAGTTTCTGAACTTGTTGTTTTAATGATGATATGTCGTGGGGTAGTTCTATTTTGATCTGGTCTGTTTGGTGTCCTGGAGGCCTCTTGCATCTGTATGGGAATATCTTTCTCTAGATTTGGGAAATTTTCCGTTATTATTTTGTTGAATATATTACGCATTCCCTTCGCTTGCACCTCTTCTCCTTCTTCGATGCCCATGATTCTCAAGTTTGGTCTGTTGATGGAGTCGCTGAGTTCTTGCATTTTCTTTTTACATGTCTTGAGTTGTTTAATTAATAGTTCTTCAGTTTTTCCTTTAATTACCATTTCATCTTCAAGTTCTGAGATTCTGTCTTCTGTTTGTTCTATTCTGCTGGATTGCCCTTCTGTTTTGTTTTGCAGTCTGTTTCATTCTTTTTTCTGAGGTTTTCCATATCCTGGGTGGTTTCCTCTTTAATGTTGTCTATTTTTGTCCTGAGTTCATTTATCTGTGTATTCATCGTGTTCTCTGTTTCACTTTGGTGTTTATGCAGTGCTTCTATGGTTTCCTTTATTTCTTCTTTTGCTTTTTCAAATTCTCTATTTTTGTTGTCTTGGAATTTCTTAAGTGTCTCCTGTACATTTTGGTTGACCCTATCCAGTATCATCTCTATAAAATTCTCATTGAGTACCTGTAGTATGTCTTCTCTTAAATTATTCTTGTGGGCTTCATTGGGTCCTTTGGCATAGTTTATCTTCATTTTGTTGGAGTCTGGATCTGAGTTTCTGTTCTCTTCATTCCCCTCTGGTTCCTGTACTAATTTTTTGCTGTGGGGAAACTGGTTTCCCTGTTTTTTTCTGTCTTCCCATCATTGTCTTTGGTGTTGTTACTGTCTCTGTACTGTGTGCAATTAAGTATTTTCTAGCTTGTAATAACAACAATGGTAATATTTAGAATGGAATAGTGAGCTGAGATGGAAAGCAAGAAGTTAAAGAAAAGGGGAAAACAAATACACGGACAAGAGGGAGACAACAGAACAAGATTTCAGACAAGAAAGTTTCAAAGGTATAAACAGGGAGCATTAGTGTACTAATTGACAGTAAGCTGAACAGATATTTGAGGGACAGAGATAGGATTGAAAATCAAAAATAAAAAAAATGAAGATAAGAATAAAAATAAAAAATAAGTAAATGAAAGAAATATCTATGTATAAAAATGAATTAAAATAAAATGGAAAATAGAAAATAAAAAAAAAAAAAACCAAAAAACCTCCAAGTTCAAATGCAATGAAGTTTCAGTCTTAATAATTTGGGTGTCCATCTCAGTCTCCAATCCTGGAGATGGTGCCTCAGATGTTGTTCTGTAGTTGTCTCATCAAAGGGGATGCATAAAGTAGAACAAAACTACACACACACACAAAAAAAACCCACCAAGTGTCCCAAGTTCAAATGCAATACAGTTTCAGTAAGTTTTTACAAGTAAGCTTGCAGGTGTAATTCGGTTGTTCTCTCATCAAAGGTAGGGAGAAAAAGAAAAAGAAAGCGTCTGGAGACAGTTCTGAGAGTGGTATCTGCAGCTGTGGCTTGCCTGCCCGCTGCTGTCAGCCTGCTGTTGCTGGAGGCGTTATTTATGAAGATCTCTGGGGTGAGCTTAGCACTCACCTGGCCCTTCAGGCTGTGTTTTTCAGAGTTCTCCTGTGCATGAGCCTCTGCTACAAGCTTTCCCCTTTCCAAGCACTGGGAAAGGTGACACTGCACCCGTGTTGTCAGGCCTGCGTGTTTATTTACAGTTCATGTGGCAGGTGGGTCTTTCCCCCTCTCCTGTGGAGTTTTCCTCTCACTGCCACTTTCACAAGCTTTCCTGCTCCTGATTACTGGGCAGTGCTGCTGCTCCTGCCAGCCGCCATGTTTCTTTACAGTTCACGTGGAAAGTGGGTCTTCCCTCCTCTCCTGTGGAGTTTTCCTCCCTCCGCCACTCTCACCAGCTTTCCTGCTCCTGGTTGCTGGGCACGCACCCTGCCCCCACTCCTGCCAGAGCCTCTCTGGCCCACCCGGCTTGTTTATTTACAGTCCCAGGAAGGATTCCCTTCCCCCAATCTTTGGCACTCAGTGTGCCCCACCTTCTTTCCCAAGTGTCTTTATTGTTCTTATTGTTTATTACTCAGTTTCTCTTTTTTCCCCCGGTGGAGGGCAGTCTGTCCAGGGGGCTATGGTGCTCTGGCCCAGGCTTGTCTGTGGGAGTACTGCATACCGCGAAGCTCACCTGGTCTGCGTCTTCCCAAGCTGTCTGGGCGCAGGTGACTGGTGGCCCGGGGGCCCTCCTGGTTTCTCCGTTTAATGTGAAGTGGAGATGCTCTGCGCTGGCTGGAGGTGTGGAGGGGTCAAAGTTATGCCTCTTCTCAGTGATTATGCCTGCAAAGTGTGTCTCCGGTGTCTCTCCTAGATTACACTCACTAATGTTCTGTCTTATAACCATATTTAAAGTTTACAAATTTTATACATAGGATGATAATGAAAGTTGAAAAACAATAGACAGCTTTATTTTAGCACTTTTATTAGCAAAATTTGAAAGTGGACAGTATACTAAAAAATACTATTTTACTGTTAAATTTTCTGAATTTGGTAATTATATTATCCCTACATAAAGGACTGTCATTATGTTTACAATATCCTGAAAGATCATGAGGTCTGCAACATATTTTCAGTTTAACAAAAATACTCATATATGGAAAGACAAAAGATATATAAAGTAAACATATTAAGTGTTAATAAATAGTGAATCTAGGTACAAGGGAAACACATGTACATTCCCTTACTAATGTCTTTTCCTATATGTTTAATTTTTTTTCAAAAGAACAGAAAAATCTAATCTATTTCAAAATCTACATTTTTAGAACAATATCTATTTTTAAATAGATGAATGTAATCATGTTTGTATCTCTCTGACAAGATTTTTCTAAGTATAGGGCTCAAAAAGAAATATTCAAGCTTTAATTTGTTTTTAGAGTTAACTACTAGGTGTTAATGAGATTAAGAAAAAGAATGTGAAAGTATCTTATGACTGACAAATTTTAAAAGCCATTATCTTGAATCAGATTTCTCCAGCTCAAGTACAATGAATAGTCTAAGAAATAGATCATCAATAGAGGGTAAATACATGAATCTTATCTTAGATTTTTAAACCAAGACAGGTTGAAAATAAAGATGTTTTCCAGCTTTTTAGGTAATCTTTCTATTATACCAACTCAGACATAAGTTAAAATTGTGATAATATATTAGATCATTGTTTTATCTCATCTAAAACATGAAGTATTATTGCTATAATGTCTTTTAGTATATGTACTATTACAGGAACTGACCATTGTGAAGTCATCAATAGGTTACCACAGCTTTCCTAAGCATTATTATTCTGATGAATGTTGATACTGTTTTCAGCACATCTCAATTTTCTGACACATTTTTCACTTTCATAATTCAAAGGATTTGCAGCATCACATTCTTCTCTCACTCTTTGCTCATGTGACTAAAGAAAAGTGTTAAAACTAAGCACAAAAGTTCAGAGTGTAACTTGCTGTTGAGAAGCAAGCCAGTTTTTGTCCTAGATCTCACATACTAATCAACTTGCCCTGAGATATTTACTAGAGTTTCTTTTGGATGTGTATATCAATATTCATACATGAGATTGGGTTTTAGATTTTTTTGTGTGTATTAATTTTTTCAAGTTTGGCAATAAGCTTATGCTAGTTTTTTTTTAATGAACGAAATAATTTTTGTTTTGTTCAGTTTCAAAACAGACTATGTTGTATAATAATTATGTGTTTTATGAAGATTTCTAAGATTTTTTTCTAAAGAAATATATAATCCTAAATTTCTTTGAGGAAATATTTAATTGATAACACTTTCAATTCCTTTCATTATCTTTTGTACTACTATTTTTGACTCATTCTTGAGTCAATTTTTAAAATACACACATCTCTAGAAAATTACCTTTTTATCTGGATTTCAAATTTCTTAAGATAAAGTATATAGTGGTTTCTGGTACATTTTCACTCCACCATATCTGTGTTTTTATGTTAATTTTATCATTTCTATTTTGCTTTGCATTTTCTCTGTTTCTGTCTGTTAGATTTTTCGTGTTTGCTCATTTCGTTCATTTTTCTGACAACTAGGTCTTGGATCTATTTGTCCATTTTTGAGTCATATAATTCCAATTTTATACTGATATTTTCAGTATTCTCAGAATTCATGATGAGAAGGATGGTCAAATATCCTAGTATGCCTGTGATATTCTGGTGCATGCATCCTGTCCCTACATAAATATGAGTAGCACCCTTTTTCTACTAAAAATGTCAGCTGGATAATAAATTAGCTGGCCACTCTAATGATAAATTTATTGTTCAATTTAACCTATATCCAGCAGCAGCCTATAATTATACTGCATGTGTTCTCAGTAAGGATGATAACATATCTACCTCTGGTCAGGGGGAGGTGTGAAAATTGATTTTCAGGAAATAGGGATGGGTTGATATTATAATTTTTGGCCTTCCAAAGGGTCATGGTACAAATATAGATATAGTCATTAGTAACCACAGATTTAACCAAACATGGCTTGAAAATATTTGAGAAAAAAATATATCTGCATTGACTATTTGAAAACTCTATTGTCACTATTTCCTGAACAATACAGCACAACAATTACTTACATAGCATTTACAGTGTACTAATTATTATAAGTAATCTAGAGATGATTTAAAGTATACAGCAGGATATGTGTAGATTATATACAAATATTTTATTATTTTATTCTAGGACCTTGATCATCCACAGATTTTGATATCCATGGGAGGTACTAGAACCAGTCCTCTGTGGTTATCAAGGTTCAACTGTATAGTTTATCTGTGATATTAACATTTCATGAGAATGGGGATACAAATGGGGGAAAACATTCTAAACCAGACTCCTTAGAAATACAAAAATGGAAGTTGACAAATACTAATCTAATGCTATTTAAATATTATCATTGATTAGTTGATTTTTTTGACATAATTGTTATATGTTTTATAATTTGCAAATAACTGTAGTTTCTGTTTTGTTTTGTGGTTCTGGGAATCAATCCCAGCATCTTGAGTATGCATCGTGTCCACCCTACCATTAAGTTACATCCCATCCCCCAACAGACAATTGTTTCAACACTGAAGCACCCTTGTTAGCTTCATTAGTGCCACCAACATTTCCAGTAGTCCTATCTATGTCCTTGGCTGACTTCACCTTTCAACAACAGCTGACCAAATTGACTACTTTTCCCTCTTATAGCATAAATGTTACCTGCCTCATAGGACACAATAAATTAAGATAGTGAAGTGCTTAGAACTGTGTCCCCACTCCTTGGGTTTCAATCTGCCTGACTGGTTATCTCAGGCGTGCTGGCTTGCCTTTTCACCTCTGGCTCATGTCTAATAGCTAAACTACTAAAGAGCTTGAGCCCTTTTTTCTTTATCTATATTTTATAGCTAGGTGACCTCATCTGATTCCATCACTTTAAATCCTTCTGTATAACTTTAAACTTCCAGCTGTGATGAATCCAAGGGAAAACCTAAGTGAGTCCTCTAGACTTAACCCACTTTTCCTACTCTTAGTTCAACCATCTTTCCTGATGCCTCAGCCCATAAATATCCCAAACCCTATCTTCAGGGAGATGGATTGGAGACTTGCTCACCCATCTACACATACTCGACTGCCTTGTAAATAAACTCTTTCACAAAAGTCATTTCAGTGAGTGACATACTGCAAGATTGGAAAAAGAGGCTTTATTAGGTAAGAGACCTACAATGAGTTCATGTCTTGTATATTTTCTTGTTTTCTTGACATTCCTGTGCAGATATACAGTTAGCTTAATTAGATACATACTCAAAATAGAGTTTTATTTTCAGGCCTGTTCTCTATTCCTCCACTTCTCAGTAATGGTTACTGCCATGTACTCAGTTTCTCAAGTGACAAAATTAAGATGCATCAAAGAAATTTTGTGGCCTGCCTTCCTTCACATTCCACCCATCAGCATGGCAGTTGTATCTCCAAATCTGTCCACTTCTCTTGGCTTTCCCTGTTTCTCTCGTGATGCCATCATTTCCACATAAATTGGCCTAAATTCCTGACTAGTTTCCTGCTTCCAAGCTAGTGTCCCAGCCCCTGTCTTCATCATTCATTCTGTACAGAATCACCTAAGAGATCTTTTGAAAATATAAATCCCCATTCCTTGGTTCCACTTCTGGCCTTTCATTGATGTCAGAATGCCAACCTCCTTATCATGGTTATTATGGAAACTTACCCACATTTCCTCTCCAGCCACAATGGCCATTACTGGCTGTTTTCTCCATGTACACACTTCAGACCCCAGTCTTCAAGTGGCTGGCCATTCTTGTCTTGAAAGTTTCAGCTCACTTGTTTCTCACCTTCCTCTGGCAACATAACAAATATTGACTTTTCTCTTCTAGTGACTAAGACACTCTATCCACTTTGCTTGTTTTGAACCAGTGTGTTTAATTTGGTCATAGCCATGGCTGAACTCAGACCAAGCCCTTGCCCAGGGTTGGGTAGTGAGTCACAATAGGGTAGCAGGAGGGTGACTGCATGTGGGTCTCACAGCTGTGAGATGATATCTGGTAAGGCCTGTGTGGTCTGGCCCATATAGGGCCTTCAGTATACTGTTCTCCATCACTACTGAAAATCTTGAGATCCCTCATCCCCAAAGGGTGGAAATACCTAATAATACTGACTCTTTCCCAAAGGCCCCACCAGTATGGACAGCAAGAAGATGAACTTTGCCTTCTTCTGTATTGTGGGTTTGTTCCCTCTGGCCAGTCCTAGAGACATTGGAACTCAGACATGGACCATGATACTCTTGGCCTTTAGAGCCCTAGACTACTCCACAAACCCAGCAAGTAGGTCTAGAACAGCCGATGGAAATGCCCCAGGGTCTCTAAACAGCATTCTTATTGCTCTGGTGGGACTCTGTTGGTTTACTTTGTTCCCAGGATCCCCTTTAAACACCACCAATGCCAGGATAGTATTTCCCACCCACCATTATAAAGGTCATGGCAAGGTTCCCAAATATCCATCTCCTCCTTCCAGTAATGATCCTGTTCCTGCCATGGCCTCTGCTATGACTCCATGATGGCAGCTCCAGTGAGGACCAAGCCCATTCCATGTCTCAAAGCATTCAGTCTCTCCAGCTTCAGCCTGGACCCTGTAGCCCATTGTTCTGTCTCTCTGTCTGGACATCATCTATCCAGCACAGTCTTCTTAGTGTTACCTTAGTTTTTGGTAAAATTCCATCTTTTTTTCATAGCTTTCTGCTGTGTCAATGCCAAGAAGAAAAGGACCTGCTTCTCCATTAATAGTGCATTCCTTCTCAGTACCTGAACAGTGCCTGTTTCATAGAGATATTTGTGTGCAGATTTTATTTTGTGGACTTTGGAGTTAATTCTTTCAGAGTCCAATGATGAATGTGCAGTCATTCAATGCAGGAGGTTTGGTGTATTTAGAAGGTTTTGCTTGATGTGTTGGTTGGTTTTAAAATCAAGTAGTCCATTAGGCTTTACATATATGAAATTTTCTGGAATTTGGTGAGGTGTTGCCTGTGTGGATGAGTACTAGAGAGGGAAAAGGTTTCTTTTTTACTCCTTTCAAGTGATTAGTTAGTTATGCTTTTCTTGTGTTGCTCCAAAACTTATAAGAATGATGGTTTGGGGGAATGTGTCCAGGGGGCAGACAATTTCACATTTATTGTCATTCAATTATCATTTTGTTTATTGACCCCATGCTAATTTGCTGTTTTTTTTTTTCTTTTATGGTCTTTAAACAAAGCAAAGAAAACTATCTTGGTAGACGCTCCTTGAGATAATAAGGAAACATTTAAGAGATTTAAAAATGCTAAATAATTTGAGATGATTTTTACATGTAAAGGTTGACATTGTTGACTCAACCAGAATTTAAGAAGAATCTATGATTTTGATGTGATGTACTTAGCATCACATCTGGGTGATTAGCACCGCCTATGCTTTAGTTGTTTCCAAAGATATCATGTAGACTCTTTTTTGCATGAATTCAAAATGATTTGGGATGGAAAAAAATCCTCCCCCATGGATTAATTTCTTTTATCAGTGAAGATGCTGCACTGTCAAATTTTCTTAAAAGTGACCCACAAGCTAATCCCCAAACAGCTTTGTACCAGTGAGCATTTTTTAAAGGAAACCTTTTAGTTTTTCCTAATTGGAGAATAATATATATTTGTTGTAAAGAAATAAAGTGGAAATTATGTGCATTCCAATGAAAGATAATTTCCATTTTAGTGTATTTCCTTCCAGTTATTTTTCTGATGTATGACCGCTTTCTTTTCCACTTTGAGATATGCATTCTGATTTTCCTGTGTGATAAAGAGGATAAATCTGCTGGCTCATTTCCTTTTATAGACTGCCACCTTCTCTACCAACCAAGAAAAAGTGTATTCTGGATTTTGCTTGGTTTGAAGCAATTTATGTTAGAAGAATTATAAAATGTAGAATCTATAATATGAATTTGGCTCACTCTGAATCAGAAAAAATAACTTTCACCACAGTCAGAGAGGAAACTTTACATATCACCCACAGAGCCAATGCTTTTGATACATATTTCATGATCAGGACTGAGGCTTTTCCAAACTCAGAGTGCTGTATCATTCATTCACTCTTTGAAACTACAAGATTATTTTTGGCTCTTCTTGCTGGCACACAGGCCTTTCCATTACTGATCTGCATGAACCATTTATCAAGTCAAGGGTTTAATCTATCAAAGTCAGAGTTTCTTTGTTCTGCTTCTCTCTCTTGCCTTCCCATATGGTATTATCTCACATGTGTGCACTGTTAGCTTGAAAAAGGTTATTTAGAATGCAACAGTTTACCAATTCTCTTCACTTTTCCAAAATAGTAAATTATAGTGTAAAATCATATTCTATAGGAAGTGGATATATGATTTTAATCATAATGTTGATCAGTTTCCAGAACATTACTTTAATCATGGTGTTCTTCTAAGCCTGCTTCTTCACTAGTATCCCTGGTTTTGTTTTTGCTGGTAGCACCTATTATCTTTCTGACTTACTCCTTCTGGAAACCTAACATGTTTTCATTTCAAACCCCTCTTCCAGACACGCATTTCATTGTCGTTCTTTGAATCTATCTGTTTTGCCTTTGCTTCCTGGACTTATTATGGTGCCTACTGTTTTTAAAGAATCAGAGCAATCTGTTTAGAATGCCTTTGGTGGGATCCGGATATAAAGGCCAAAACAAATCAAGTAATTAATAACACTGCCTGCCAGCCTAAAATAAGTCTGCATCTAGGCTCTGGAGATATATCAATGAACAATAAAGTTAAAAAGAAAAAGAAAAAGTGGCTAATTGAGATTATATTTTAGTGTTGGGATAAAGAGAAGAGAAAGACAAAAAATAATATAAGTAAAAGATAGTAGTTTAATGTTGCTCAGTGCATAAAGTACAGAATTAGAAGGTCATAGCAGAGCTGGGAGTGGAGAGGGAAAGTATAGAGCTAAATCATGTGGTAGGAATGATAATCAAAGTTCTCTAAAACTTAATGGAGTATAATGAACAAAAAACATTTGTCATGAGCAAAAAGAGTACATCAAAAATCATTCTAATCCTATCACTCATTTCCTGAATTTGCTAGCCCTGGTCTCAAACCACAGTGATCAGATGATCATCCTATCACGTCTATACCTGAGCATAACGCAACAAGAACTACCGGTGCATGTCAGCTTATGATGGGGTTATATCCAGTGAGCCCATTGTAATTTAAATTCCCATAAATCAAAAGTGCATTTAATGCACCCAGCTTCTCAAGCATCATAGTTAGCAACACAGTACACTGTAGAGTGTTGGCTGTTTTCCATCTTAACTGCATGGTTGACTGGGAGCTGTGACTCCTGTCACTGCCCAGTGTCATGAGATAGTGTTGATTGCATACCACTAACCTGGAAAAAAATGAAAACCCAAAATTCGAAATATAATTTCTACTGAATGTGCATCACTTTTACACAACTGTAAATCTGCATAAATATTATGGTAACTGCTGGGCAGTTTTCACTCCACCTGGGCCATCCCTGTGTGCTGCAATTTGGATATGGAATATCTTCCAAAGGCCCACATGTTGAAGGCTTGTTCCCCAGCCCTACTGGCACTACTGGGAAGTTCTGGAATATTTAGGAGATGGGGCTTTGTGGAAGGAAAGGTGGGTGTGTCCTAGAAGAGGATATTGGGACCCCAGTCACTTTCTGCTTATTTCCTTGTTAGTACTCCTTTTCACAGTCCCCCACAAGCTTCCAATTTCTACCCTTGCTGCCTTTATTTGCTTTTTATCCAGCTGGAAGATCTTTTTCTACCATATCTTCAGGATCTAAATTCTCAATTGGCCTCAGATCAAATGTTACCTCTGCTATGAAAACTTAATGGAAATAATGCCCCTCCTCTTCAGAATGTTAACAACGAACTCTTTTGTTGCACTCTGCTTTATGTTTACCTATGTATATGTGTCTCCACATCTCCAATAAACTTGAGGCTGTGCTGGGCTTCTGGTAGAACTGTCTTTGATCCTTCCTCCACATTCAGCACAGTATCCACAATGGATTAACAAATGTGCTCAGTGGCATATTCGCTCAGTGACAATTCATGCTGGAGTGACACCAGATGAACATCCTACAACTGGTAAAATTTTGTGAAATGCCTAATCAGTTGAAGACATAGAATATTCAACGTGGAGAGGAGAAAAGAACTTATAGCAAAGTATTATATTCTTCATTTTTTTGTCCTTAAGCAATATTCTGCAATATTTATTAGTGGATCACATTTTAAAAAATGTTTCCTCCCTTCAGTTTCCATGATGATATGTTTTAAAAGATTTTAATCTCTTGCTGACTTTTATTCCCCTATCAAATATTGAATTGTTAGAATTAAATTTTGGAATCTAGCTTAGTCTGAGATACTCTCCTCTCAGTTCTGATTTAGTGATGCTTGTGTCTTTAATTATAATCTACATGATGGGAATTGATAAAATTATAGACCCATCTCAGATGAGACCAGAGTCTGAATTCCCAATTCCATGTTCAAGGTGCCTAAAAAGCTCCTTAGAGCCAATGTGTACATTTGGAACTCATGAATCTTTTCCATTCTCTCAAGTTTTAATGAATGATACTGTATGCTTTCCATGTACCCAAGCCAGAATTCTAGAAGTGACCTCTGACATTTTCACCCTTACTCTAATATCTAATCCACTTTCAAGTTCTCAATTTTTACCTCCTAATGTATCTTAAACCACTTAAAGGTAGATCATTTCCAAGCTACCACCCTCATATAAGATAAAATTGCCTCTTCTCTAGACTTCTCCAATAGCCTCCTACAGGGCTTTCCACGTCCACATTTGCCTCTTCCATGCTGTTCACAGTTCTCTATGGCTTGCAAGTTGACTTTGTGAAATGCAAAGTTTTATTACCTGATTTCCTTAGGTATGATTTTCAGTGTCTTCTCCAATATCCTTCTAGATTTGGTCCACAGTGTCTTAGTCCATCTGGACTGCCTGTCTCTCCAGTCTCATCTCAGAACATGCTTCCCTGACCTTCCTTCAGACCATCATTCAAGCATGGAGGACAAACCATTCCCTCAGTCTGGAATGTTTTTCTCTCCAGTGTATCTATCCTTCAGATCTTTTACCACTCAGATTAACCATTACTTCTGCGAGGAAGTAGCTTGTGATCTTTCTAGCACAATGTTATGAAAACACATGTTGCCTTTATAATTTTATATTTATTGCTGATTAATTTGGGGAGGGAATGAGGAAAAGGAAGTTTGCAAGAGATGAAACAAGAAAATCTAAAGGGCAGATTGTGAAAAATTTAGTAAGTCATGTTAAGTCATTTTGGACTTTGTCCTGGTGGCAATAGAGAGCCATGAGATCATTTTAATAGGATGGCAAGATCATATTTATATTTTGTAAGTGTTGTGAGTTGAACTGTGTTCCTTTATAATTTGTAAGTTAAAGTACTAACCCCAGAAGCCTCAAAATGTGTTCTTATTTGGAAATTGCTCATTGCCAATGTAACTAGTAAGCTAAGGTCCTACTAGAGCAGTGTAGGCATCTAAACCATTAACACTGGTATCTTCACTTTTAACAATGCCATGTGGAGAGGTAGGAGTACACAAAGAGAAAATGCCATGTGAAGCTTGGAGTTGTGTTACAACAAGCCAAGGAACCATCAGAAGCTAGGAGAGGCCTGAAACAGATTTTTGCCTTACACCTCCAGAGGTGGCAGGCTCTACCAGCATATCGATCTCTAAATTCTACATTCCAGACCTCTGATATGCTAGATTTCTGTTATTTAAATCACTCAGTCTGGTACTTTATCAAACTAATATTGTAAGGACAATTCTGGTTTGAAAGTGGGAAGAACTGGATGTGGGGAGATGGTTTGGCATTATTAAGCTAAGAGATGATAATGACTGTCAAAAAGTTTAGAAAGCTAATTTGAAAGTAGGATCAACTAAAATGGATGAATAGTTAGGCTTGCAGAGTTGAGAGGAGAGTGGCTTGAGAAATGATAGATTTCAAATCCTTTTGTGGTTGATGATTCCCAAGTGAGCATCTTTAGCCATGACTTCTCTTAAGCCTTCCAGATTTTCATATCTGAACACCAGTTCAGCTCTGCCTAGATTTTCCAGTCACTTTGATGAATGTTTAAATAAATGAATAAGCTGATTAATGATAAATAATTAGTAAGGGTTACCAAGTAGATAAAAAAGGAGAATTAATATGTAACTTCTCTAAATAATTGTATATTAAAGGGAGCTATACTTTAATTCTACCTGAGAAAAAATTTTTTAATTAGCCAGAACTCCCCTAAAATAGAATAGACTCCTGTGGGAAGTGGATTTCTATAGCTGATGTGAGCATCTGAATGACCTTAAGTCTATGACTTCAGTCTATTTACTACTCTCTTTTGTATTCCTGTAGCGTTTACTTATGGCTTTCATATTGTTCTGCTTCTATTCTAATTCAAAAAAGACCTTGTGATCTTCTTAATTTTATGGTAAAAATTTAAGAGCAAAGACCAAGCTATGTTAATATTACCAGCACTGGAGTCTAACACTAAGGTATATATGCATAATCACTTAATAACCACTGCTGTGTTGAACATGGACAAGTTTGAGCTTCAATTTCAAATATTCTCTACCTCAGCTATTTCATCCAATAGTTTAGTAATAAATATGCCTGTCCATTTCCTTGCTTAATAATGAAAACATAAAGTGTTGAGATAAAATATTTCTGCAAGCTAATCAATATTCCTGTTATCAGTTATCCTATGTGAGATTATATTATGCATTAATTTGACTCCATGCTCTGCAGTACATGGTGTATTTTTTGTGTGAAAGCATAATTGCTTCTGCTCATACATAATAAGTAGGTTGGGGAATTTGTCTGATGGTATATCTTAGTTATTAATAGTGATCGTCAAGTGTACTTTTCAAGTTTAGAACCTCATTGGACTTCTGGGAGTTGGTGCCTCAATTTCAAGGAAAATTTAAGCCTTTCTTTTCATGTACTCCTGCTCATTTACTCCTGTGAAAACAGAAGGTCTTGGGTCTTGGAAAAAGGAGCTAGAAGCTAATTAATGGACTGAAGGTAAGGGTTTAATGGCACTCTGATTTCTCTGCAAATGAATGATAAATTAAATGTCAATGAGTCAGAAACATACCTTAGATCTTTTAAAAATTTATGGTTAAAAACATGTAACATAAAAATTATAATCTTAACTATTTTTAAGTGTATACTTCAGTGATGCTAAGTATAGTCACATTGTTGAACAGATTTCCAGGGCTTTTTCCATCTTGCAAACCTGAAATTATTCATTAAACAACAACTCCTTGTTCTTCCCTTCCCTCACCCTCAGGAGCCATCCTTCTCCTTTCTGTTTATATAACTACTTTAGATGCCTACACTACGTGAAATCACACAGTTTGTGTTGTTGACTGAGTTATTTCATTGTGTCATGTTTCAAGATTTTCTTGCTTTTTAAGGCTGAGTAATATTTTATTGTATGAATGTTATATGTCTCATTTATCCATTCATCTTCCTATGGGCTGCTTCCAGTTCCTGGCCATTGTGATTTTCTCTTTAGCTAAATGTAATTTGAAAATATAAAGTTTTTAGGTTAGATTTTCTTTTATGAAGGCAGACTTTTAAAGTAATTAAAAAATTCTTAAAATTCTTTGACACATAAGGCTTCTTATTCTAGGTTGCTATTCCTTAACAAAAATGGTATCAAACATTTTTTAGATAGAATAATGTTATAAAACACAGTTTGAGAAATATTTAAAATGTAAAAATGGATATTAAGTGTGTTTGGCAGATAGGCAAATAAACTCTGGAAATGAATGAATCTTAACCTCGCCCCCCAAAGGACCAAGGAAACCTTGGACAGAATTATTAGGACAAACCTATCCTTTAAAAGAACTCTTTGAAATTAAATGTCTTTCCACATTTATTGATGGTAGTAAAGTTATTGCTTTTGTTTTACCACTATAGTGAGCAGGGTTTTCTGTGACACCTTAGATAATTCCATGAGGTAAATGACTGTTGCTTAGAGATCTGTGCCAATGGAAATCAATGCCTTGCCACGGTCTTTTCTAAGAATTCACAAGGGCTGTGTGTACATAAAAATAGGTCCCAGAATTCTTTTACATTAATGACAAGCATAATATTTCAATTTTTCCACATTCTGACAATTGATGAATAGATCCATTTGCCTTGTCTCCAATTTTCTGAAGATTGGATTCAGTAATTTAATTCATGGTTATAGCTGTTGTGTCAACTGTACTGAGCCACACATCTGTGCCAGGGTCTCTCACATTCACTTCTCTCTCTTCTTTTTCCCTCCAGTCTTAATACTGTCCTGTCCTTGGCAATACTTGTGTGTTCGGAGAGAAAACTGGGAATTGCCAGCAGTGGTAAAAGCAATTGCCTTGCTACTTCAAATCGAGTCCCTGTCCTCTTTTTACATTAAGTGCTTCCTTAATTAAAAATTAATTTACTGAATTCTTTTTTTATTGAATTCATTCTGAATTCCTCACCCCTCTGTCATGTTTCTTTATGAACCAGTCTGTATGAAAGATTCAACTTTTACTACAGCTTAATATTGTCCACAGCAACCCCCCCCTTGTTTTAATTTCAAGGTAGTGACGAGCTGTGAATAAAAATGCAGGAACTTCTTTTTAAATTCTGATCTGATTGACTCTTCTAAAATTCAATCTCTTTTGCTGGCTTTTAATTTATCTCCAAAAATGAAGCATCTGCTATTTACATTGTTAGATATTTGAAAGTAGATCTTAAGTACAAAAGTAGTCAGTTCTACTTGATTCCTGAAATTTTTGAAAATGGCCTATGACACCCTCCCATGAGGCATCTACTTTCCTAAAGCATAAATGACAAGAATAAGAATAAACTTAGGGCTATTGCATGCAGACTGCCATGTACCATGGCTTTTCTCCTATTTTGGTGAACATCTTATTTCACTGCGAAGTTGTAGGTCCTTTCCTGGTTGTTTTAACTTCTATGTGTTTTTCGATATAAAACAATTAAACCAAAAGTTCTCTCCCAGCAATTATGAAGGTGCCCTTGATATCATAACTTGAAATCAACCAAGAAACTACTTTTTCTCATGTATTAAAAACTACCTCTCATCTCCCTGATCTGCTAAAAACACAAGTCCTTAAAAAAGAAAAGTATAATATCTGCTAAGTAGTACTATTTCTGGGTATGAGATTTGGAAGCCAGTGCTTTACAGGACAAATTAGAGTAAGTGAAAATTCATTGAAATAAAGTTAACCAAAACTCTGTAATATAAACAGTGAACCAACACTTACATAACAAAGATATTGCAAAGGCTTTGTAGTAAGTGTGGAAATTTTGATATAGGATAGTGACCATACTAGCAGACAAGTATTAAAACATGACATTGTAGGATTCCAAGGTGAGACTTGATAGGGTTGTAAAATCAGGAAAAAGAAAGACAGCCCAAGACATATACTGTGTCAGAAAAGAACATTCTGAGTGACACTAAGCTAATTCCTTTGTGTGAGGGAGATGGGAGTTAATATAAAAAACATATGGCTTATTATTGATGTAATTATGCTTGTTAATTGTAAACTGTTCATAAAATTCTCACTCCATAGCATAAATCCAATCATTATCAGGTTTTCCTTTTGTTTAATATTAAGAAAATATATACTGAAGGACAGCGATGCCTCAGGCATGGACCTACAATAGTGAAAAGGACATAGCTTTCCCCTCAAGTATTATATAAGAGTGAAACAGATGGCAAGAAACAATACTGTGTAGTAAGCATACTCCACTTAGGGAATAGGAAGTAGTGAAACTTATCTGAATCCTTATGAGCAGGGGAAATGAATGTTAACTAGAAACAAAGGATGGGCAGATTGCAGAAAGGTAGGGGAAAGTTCATACAGAAGCATGTACTGAATTGTGAATGGGGCAAAAATTCAGTTGACACTTTTGTTTTTATTATAAAACCCCACAGTATACTTATGTATTACAAATAGCTCTCTGAACCAGATGTATGTCAACTGTGATTTCAGTCAAGAACTGATGGTGTAGCCAGTTGGAGTAAACCATTCTCTTTCAACATTTTGCTTTACAAGGTTGTAAGGCAGCTTGTTAGGTTATTGATGCAGATAGTGAGTTT
Source organism: Castor canadensis (assembly GCF_047511655.1). Taxonomy (NCBI): domain Eukaryota; kingdom Metazoa; phylum Chordata; class Mammalia; order Rodentia; family Castoridae; genus Castor; species Castor canadensis. The sequence goes on along the minus strand of NC_133392.1, from coordinate 99,108,208 downwards.
ACTCTGTATGCAGCTGGAAACTTTAGGATGCCAACTAGGAACACAGTTCTTATTTTCAGCAGCATGCAATGAGTTAGTGCCCCCCTGTACCTTGGATAAAAATGTATCCCATAAACAGACTCCACAAAGCATGAATGCAAAACACGCTACGAAAGTACCTCTTCCTTTCATGGTGCCACAGGGGCGATTACTGACTTGTAAAGTGCACAGAAAAGTGAACCTGTCAAGTCATTCCATTTTGCTTTATACTATTGTCAACCCAACACCTGAATAATCTGCAGGAAGTCCATGGAGAGAATGTTTACCACTTTGCCACTTGCTCTGTGTGCAAGCCCAGGGTTGGCAAAGTTTTTCCGTAAATGGCCAGCTAGGAAATATCTTAAGCTTCCTAGACTGTACAGTCTCTGTCAAAACTACCCAACTCTGTCATTGTCATACATAATCACCTGTAGTATACACAATATGCAGATGAATGAACATGGCTGTGTTTCCATAAAACTAAATTTGCAAAATTGGGCAGGGTCCCACAGGCCCTAGTTTACTGAACCTGCTCACAACGGTCTATGAAGGTGCCTGTTTCCATGACTTTTAGGACTGCTCCTCCCCCTCTCTGTTTGGTTAGGTTTTAGTCATTCTTCAGATCTTAGCAGAGCTCACTTTTTGAAAGGAGAAGCCTCTGGTTCCCAGTTGGCTGGAGACCTGTTTCTCTCCATGATCTCCAAAAGGGGAGAAACCTGCTTGATTTTTCTCCCCATTCCTGAGCATATCAGACACAGTACTTGGGACACAAGAAGGGCTTGTGAATGAAATTATTTACACATTTCTTATTTTGTCAGGATTATAAGTGAATCCCTCTCAGGCACATACTTTAAGGGAGCTGTCCCCCAGTTGTCAGAATGCCCAAACATCACTCTGGACCCTAGCCTGAGCAAGCCAGAGTCTTGGCCACTGTGTTTTCCTCTCCGATTTGCAGAGAAAACAACTAATAACACATGCTTACCTCTGCCAGCCATTACTATCTGTAAGTGAGTTACAGATGGTAACTTATTTGACCCTCATGGAAATTCTATTCCATTATCTTTATTTTACCAAAGAAGAAATGAAAGTAAATAGAGGTTAGTCACATTGCCTAAAGTCACATAGCCAGAAGTTATGGAGCTAGAAATTGAACTTGAACAATCTGATTTCTTGTTGGTACTGTGACTGCTTCCTTCATCCCTCTCTGCCCTCACAGCACATACAGCCTCCAGTCTACACACTTCTTTCTGAGAATCTCAGGAAATAGGGATGAAGGAGGAACAGTGCCTACTTTACATCAGGGGTTGAGAACTTGACCTGAAATATTTAGAGTCCACAGTAGACATTAGGGGATGCAATCTGTGTAACTGGCAGACAATCTGAAATCTAAGATATTCTAAGCTTTGGAAATCACAAGAGACACGAAAATGTCCTTGAATGGCTATACTGCTTTTTCTTTCAAAGTGCCTGCTTGGAACATTGAAACGATGTTCTTATTCACTAAGTATTTTTGATTGTTAGAGAACAAAGTCCTGTTTTAACCCTAAATAAATGTTTTCCCTAAAATCAATTTTTGAAATAATGTAGAGAAGACGATGTTTTCCCCAGTGACAATGCAGCATGGGCCAATCATGAAAAATATTGCCACCCTGTTGAATTTTACACTAGGTACTCACTTCATTTCTAGAATAGGGAGACATACAGAGTGAGTCTAAGTGATCTATATTGCACATAAAAATTAATAAGTTAGTTGTAAGCAGCTAAATGATCTGAACTGTGACACAGGAACTAGTCACTATGGGTCTGAGGTAATATATTTCTTTTGCTTTTTGAAAACTGTCTTCAGCCCAAACTTGATTGAAAAGAAACAGATAATTAACTCATTCATCATCCAATTTAAAAGTCCTCCCTTTTCCTTCTAAACTTTGCCTTACATTTTTATCTCAAATGCTTAATTCTCATTCTATTTATAGGAATATCCCCAAACTAAAACATGCTCTTTCTGACCCAATGACATGGTTTCTTCCCAAACTCTTAGATACTAACATTGTTTTGGCAAGGTTAATAACTTATCAAAACTGAGTTATTTAGGGTCATCTGCATCAATATGGCAATAAATTGATAAATCAAATTTTTGGTTCTCTGTTTTTCTAAGATTATTCAAATGAGCTAAACTGTCACCTTTATGGCCCCAGAAGCTGATTTATATAGCAAATTGTTTTGGAAGGTTTCATTTACTATTAATAAAATCAGGTTTTTCTTATCATGTAATGAATGCATTTACTATTATCCTTCTACTCATCTATCCACCCATTCTCCTACCTATTTGTCCATCCAATCTAAAATTCTAGCCACCCTTGACCCTTTGTATACTCTTTTTATTCTTTATTTTTTCTCTTTTACCAATCAACTTTTACTATCTTACACTTTTTAATTTTGTTCCTTGTCTGCCTCATACTTTAAAATGTACTTCCATTAGATCAGAAATGTCAGTGCAATTTGTTCATAGCTTCTCTTTAGGATCTAGAACAGTAGGCAATAAATGATAATAGTGAGAGATATAAAGAGGATTTTAGATTAAATAATTATTTAGTATGCAATACTTTTCTTGAAATTATTTTTATTTTATTTTTGAGCTATCATACATTAATAATTCAAGGAATTCCATACATTCATGAAGTATGCTTTAAGCAAGTTCATCCCCTCCATTATATTTCCATTGCTTCCCCACACACCTTTTTCAAAGTGTTTAGTGCGTTTCATTGTGCTGTCTTCATGCACTACTTTTAAAGCATCAGACTGAGTGTCTGAATTGATCTAAGCTGAAGCACTATTGATCACTTTCAAGGAGGTTCTAGACTAATAAAGCCATCACTAAAATAGAGCCTTTTAATGACATCACTGTACAAGAGAAAGAAGTTGCTTTCATATGAGAAAAGAAGTAGAAGTGCTATTTCTACTTCTACCTGAGAGAAAGCCTTCTCTGAAGAAGTAGCATGACATAGACATTGAACAAGAGAAGGTTTTGAAATTGGAAGTTGTGGTGAAAAACATTGTAGAAAAAAATGTGACAGTAGGAATTAACAAGCTGAGGTGGGCAACACAGTGTAAGTGGAGCATGAAAAGCAATTGGGTCAGCTTAGAAGAAGCTTAGAGCCTTGGAGGTGGTGATGGAAGATCTGTTGGGAAGAGTGGTTGGGTCAGATAATGGAAGATTTTGATGTCATTTGCTGGTAGGGATGAGTCCAAGATTCTTTTTTCTCTACTACTTAAAACTTTCTGTCTCTCCTATGAGATAGCTTCTGAATGACAATATTGTATTCTTCATTTTGAGTTTCAAAGCAGTCACTTGGGCAGCCCGGTTTGCTAGAGCCTAGAAGGAATTTTGTATGGAATGGAGATTTAGTCTTATCTACATTTTGTAGGTCAACAAGCACAGTTACTTGGCAGTAATTACAGGACTCGCAAGGATGTTGCTCTTGAATAATTTATCCAATATATTAGCCACAAACAAACTCTCATCGCTAAGCATCTCACTTCTCCTGCCCCTGCTTTTCCTCTGGGAGCCATGGGTTGTCCCCTGGTCCTAGGGTTTCATTCAAAGTTGATCTTGAGTATGGGTTTCTACCTTCACAATTGTTTAATTTGCAACCTCAGAGCTGTGTAACCACAGATAGTACTTTTTCCTCCTACCTTCATTTACGGAGGACACCAAAAGAAAATTTTTATCTTGGCATGTGAGTCTGTTGAGTGTGTCCTTGTTCCATAGGTGTACTTTGATACCAGAAAGCAGAGAGAGCAGGTTTCAGGTGATGGGAAAAGCATGCTGATTAAGAGCTCTACATGGACAGACAGTACTAACGCTGCTTGCAAAGCCCTTGTCCAAATACATTTTTTAAAAAATATATGTACTTATTTGTTTGTTTATTGGTTGTACTGGGGATTAAACTCAGGGCTTTTTGCATTTAGTTTATTTCTCAAATAAGATTTTGTGCTTTTGTCCCACTGGTCTGGGACCACAATCCTACTCTCAGATAGCTGTGATTAGAGAGAGGCATTCACCACCATGACAGGGTATTATATTTTTATTCTTAATTGACAAAAGATAATTGCTTATATTTCTGGGGTGCATGTAGCATTTTCATATATATATATACATATACATATATATATATATATACAACTGCAACAGTTGTGTTGCAGCATTATTCACAATTGCCAAGATAGTTTGAAGATTATCATGGAAGCATTTTCAATTTTGAATCTTTTGGTAGAGTTTATCATTTCTCTCCCTTTTCAGTTTCTTTTCTCCTAACTTTCATTACTTGCCAGTTAATACAACTACTGTCCTGTGTTTATAAGTATCCAGATTTGAACTGAGAATAGCATCATTTATTTTAAATAAATTTAAATAATTTATTTAACTTAACAATGAATAACTGACTGAAAGAAAGCATTAATCATCACTGAATGGTGATTTGTCTTTAATTCATCTTTTTCCATTGTTTTTCCTCCTATGTCTTGAATAAGTTCTGAAAGGAGAATATAAAGTAGTGATCAGAGAGTGCCTATTTTTTACACTGTTGGATGTAGAAAACCTATCTCCTCACAAATGCAATGAAATTCATTTCGGCAATAACTTCCCTGATCATTCCAGCCAGATGTGGTCCTTGCATGCTTTACAATAACAAATTCTGACAGAGAGGGTGCCATACTTACATATTCTACTATCAGGGCTCTCATGACTATGGCTTTAAAATATCATCATTGTTGAAGGAGCTCAGATCTGAGTTAAATTATGATTCCACTACTTAGTTGATATCTTGGGGCGTGTCACTCAACCTTCCTGGACCTGAGCCTTTCTTCTTACTTGTTTAAGAGGGAAAAAATAGCAACTATCTTTTGTAATCATCATGGGAAGTAAATAAGATATGTAAGACATGTACACATAGCATAGGACCTGGTAAATAGATACCAATACAAGTTGTTATTATAGTTATCATTTTTTATTTATACTAAAATGGAAGATCCTCCAGGACAGGACATCTGATATACCTTGCAGGGTTGTTTTTTTTTTTTTGATAAGCAAAGATGAGTGTGTGTGTGTGTGTGTGTGTGTGTGTGTGTTGAGGTGGAGTACAAAGAGAGGACTGAAATGTGGAGACTTTCTTAGCCTCTGCTTTCTATTTTTTAGTGGATTTTCCTTAGTGTCTTGTCTCCTGGAAATGAAGGGGGAAGAAGGCAACTCGGAGATGAATTTGGTTCAGGCAACTCATTTTGCATCTGCAGACCATGGATATCTATTTGTAAGGACACAGTCTCTGATAACCAGACATTTGCTTTGTTTTCAGAAATCAAGGTAAAGGAAACAAATGCAGATTTGATATTCAAAAGGCCCTTTAAGAAAGAGGATGGTGTAAGTATTTTTGCTTCCTTTAAAAGCATTCTAGAGACTGAAAAATGTGTTTTCTTACTACCTCCCAGTCCCAGCATTCATTTGGTGGCAGGGGAAGATTATATTAGGACAGGAAGGAACATGTCAAAGTACCCATTGCCTGCATTCAGGGGCCACCACTGAATTTCTAAGTTCTTTCTCCATTGATTTATGTACCCTTAGTTTGACGACTGCTAGTTAGGGAGAAGGAAAGCTCACACATTTCTCAGTAAGCCAAGGTAATAGAGAAGTCTTTTGTCAAGGTAATAATAACACTTAGCACTTATATAGGGCTTTTTATCTTCAAAGGGCTTTCCAAACATTAGCTAATTAAGAAGTCTGTTCAATGTGCAGCAGCTGTTGAAAAAATAAATGTGATGCTTGGGTGTATTAAAAACGGGAGCAGAAACATGAGGACATCCTATATCAAGCAGCTGCAGTGCTCTGTCTAATTTGTTTGCTTCACCTGGTGGAATAGATCAGATGTTAAAATAGTCCTGCTGCGCAGAGTAAGAACGGCTAGGGGTAAGGCAGAGTTTGCACACAGCAGAGTACTGCACGGACTACAGAATATTTGCCTGGGAGGAAAAGCCAAGGAAGCTTCATCGTGTAATTTTCATTAAACTTTCATAATCACAGGCACACACAACCCTAATAAAACAGGTATCTGACATGTCGACAGAGGTACTCTAAGAAGAACCTCTTTACAAGAACAGGCATTCTCATTTTTCACTCAAATTCACTAGACAAATATATACTCAGCACTCACTGGCCACTGGAAACATTTTAAATTACACAGAGACAGTTTTGAAACTATTTTGGATCTGTCATGGGACATGTCAATTACTGTTGCACCTTAATTTTACACCAATATGCACGCACACACACACATTGAATTCAGTCATCATGTTTCTTTTCTGTCTCATTGGTAGAAACGAGCTAATATTCCAGTGCATGATCTGAGGTATGCTTCCGTAATGAAAATAAGATAAATAGCCAACATTGCTTTTTAGGCATTGGAAAGTGGCCAGTTTTTCTCTTTCTCTTTCTAGTTTTGTTGTAGCAGCATTCACTGGTCTATACCCAGTATTCTGTTTAAAGTGGACATTCCACAAAGATGAGGGAAGGTGGTACTTGAAGAGAGAATGGGGACACAGGATGCCAAAGAATAAGTGCCTGCACCTAGTCAGAGTATACAGTGTACTATTCAACAAGCTTGTACACCTACCTGCAAGGCAGATCAGACACTTTCCCTCCGTTGAATTTTAGAAGGAAGGAGGACTATACTTTTGATTGACCTACTTGTCAAAATGGGGTTGTACGGAAAAATATTTCCTCACTGAAGGAGGATGATTTGTGAAAGACATGGGAAAGTAGTGAGTAAAGAAGAAAAGGTGTTCTAGGTATTGGGAGAGAATTTAGAGGGAAAATGTTTCTAGATTGGAAAAAAATGTTGGAAGGAAATTGTAAATAGGTTCACTTTTGTTAAGGAAAAGTTACAGGTCTGATTATAGTAAAATAACAACGAAAAGCCAAGTGAGGTACTGTCACAGAAGTAGTCATGAAGATGCACGAGCATCTGTTCAGGATGTAGCACAGCGTGAAGTCTGGGAAGTCTAGAACTGGCTCATGAGACCCCAGAACCATGCATTGTTTCTAAGAAGACATGGATGTGGTGGGGCCGACGTGGTTAGAAAATCAATTCAGTGTCCTCTGGTTCACCTGCGGCATTGTTCATAATAGGAGATATTTGGAAACAAACTAAATGTCTGGGTATTTTGTTGGGCCATGTTTTTTCTGTGGAGAAAGAATTGATTATAAATAAGTCCAGGTTTATGCAAATGATAGAATACTATGTAACTATTAAAACAAGGAGGTTGTTGGGCACAACAGTTCATGTCTGCAATCCTAGCTACTCAGGAGGTGGAGATCAAGAGGATCACAGTTGAAGGCCAGCCTGGACAAAAACTTAGTGTGACTCCATCTTGACCAATAAGCTGGGTTTGATGGTGCACACCTGTAATCCCAGCTACACAGGAGGCAGTAAGTAGGATGACTGTAGTCTGAGGTCAGCCCAGGCAAAAACACAAGATCCTGTGGAAAAATAGCTAAAGCAAAAAGAGTTAGAAGTGAGGCTCAAGTGGTAGAGCACCTGTCTAAGAAGAACAAGTCTCTGAGTTCAAATCCTAGTACTGCCCCCTCAAAGGAGCTCTATCATTACTGAAAGCTCCAATGTTAGCTAATAAAGTAAGATAGGGTAAAAGTGTGTATAGTGCTGAAGTTTGTACAGATTGTGTGTATACATTCGCATATGTTGATCTATGAAGAAATCATAGGCTGTCTCTAGAAGTTAGAAAAGTTAGATGTAAGAAAATAGCCATGGTAGTTACTGTTGGGAAGGAGAATCAGGACACAGAGGTGAATAGGAAGCCTACATTTCTGAATGGCCTCACCTCCTACCCTCACTTTTAAAAATCATTTTTACTTTTAGATAATTATAGCTTCACATGAAGTTTTAAGAAATAATGCTTAGAGTGTTGGGAGTGCAGCTCAGGGGCAGAGCGCCTGCTTCGTGTGGATGAGGCCATTTTCGGTCTCTAACACACACGCACATATATATATATATACACACATACATATATTCTGCATTATATATATAATACAGAAAAATCTGTTGTACTCTTCATCCAGCTTCCCCCAAAGTCAGCATCTTGCAAAATATAGTTTAATATCACACTAGAAAGTTGACGTTGATATAAGCCACTTATCTAGTTCAAATTTCACCACTTTCAGGGGTCTTTGTGTGTGCACGGTGTGTGAAGTGCCATGCATCTTTATTGTATGTGTAAGTTTGCATAACCAACACCACAGTGGAGATACAAAGCAGTTGGATCACAAGTTTATCTCGAGCTGCCCCTCATAGACACAGCCTGCTATATATGCGTTCTTCTCCTCTCCCCACCTTTCCCCTGGCACCCACTAATCCCTTCTCCATATCCACAATTTTGTCAGTTCAAGAATGTGTGTAAATGGAGTCAAACAGTACGTGACCTTTTGAAATCCCCTTGAGAATCACCCAAGTTAACGGAGGTGTCACAGACAGCACATTCTTGCATTGTTTTTATCTGCAGACATGACTTTTACTTAAAGGCTAAACTATTTATCTGTGAGGAAATTATTACTCTTCTAGATCATAAATCTGCCATTTTATTATTTTCTTTTCCTTTCTTTTTCAGTCTTCAGTGTTTCTTTTCTTATCTGCCTGTGGGTTACTTGAACTTTTTTTAGATTATGTATTTATTTATTTGTGTGTTTTTGAGTCTATCACTTGAATAATTTTCCTAGTGGTTGCTCTAGCTATTATAATATACCTATACAAATTAGCAAAATCTACTAGAGTTACAGCCCCTTTTCTATCTTTTGGGTTACTTTTTATTATCTACATGTTAAAAATTTTGAAAATAAATGAAAATGGCAAACCAAAACACTCCATGCATAATTACTCAAAGTAAATAAAACAAAAACTCACCAAAAAGTCACCTTAGACAGGAAGAGAGGTGAAAATCAAAGCACTTCAGAAGGAATAGCTCAAAGAAATCTTGGCTTAGAAGAAAGCATTCAGGCAAAAATTTCCAGGGCATAAGTAAGAAATCGAAAACCAAGGGCTCACTACAACCTCTGAAGCATGGAGCAGAGAAATCCACGGCACTGAGTATCCAGGCCTTGGGTCTTTGTGGGTTGCTACTTACCTCCTGGGGAAGCTCTTCCATCCCTCAGACTCTCCAAGTCTCAAACAGAAGGGGAAGCTAATAAAGGAGCCTATGTCATCGAATTGCCATGATGATTGACTGAGAAAATGTATGTAAAGTTCTATGCATCTCGTGTGACACATGGGGAAACTCACATAAACCCTTGCTATCACATAACCAAACTTTCCCTCTCAGTGTCTACCAGAGTCAGAGGGTTGCAGGTGCTCTGTGACATGTTGCCATCCTCAACTTGAAAAGACGATGCCCCCAGATGAGTGCAGAAAAAGCCTCAGTGGATGTGGGAATATTTTTCTCTTCTTGGACCTCTTCCTTGTATGGGTTGTGATCCTCTGTTTAAACAATCTTTAATTCATTTTGACTATCTATGGATTTTCTTTCCAGGACTTTTTTTTTTCCCCATCCATTTGCCAATATCTCTAATCCCATCTTACCCTCTACCAGACCCTGCTAAATCCCCTACCATGAATTTTATTCCCAAGTTAGAGGTTTGACCCCATCTTCTATTCTATTGAACAAACTGTAAAAAGATTAATACTAAGGGCAGTTTAGAGTCAACAAGAACTGAAAAAACTTGCAGCTGGTGGCACCATCTGTGCCTGTCAAACTGTGGCCAAGTAGTTTTCCATGGTGGAGAAAAAGAGAATCGGATAATGGCTTTTGCTCTGGGTTTCCTAAGAAATGAGGCCCCCTCTCCCCCAGGAACCTTAGGAGAGGTGGGAGGCAATGTGTGGCTCATCTCCCAGAAAGCAAGCTTCTCCTGGCAAGCAGTCAAATTTGGCTCTGAGAACTGAGAGTGGTCCACTGTGTGTGTCCTTCCACTCCTAGTCCATCTGCAGAATGCAGTCTGTGCCAGGTGCCCAACATGGTACAGGGAAGTGGTAGTCATGAAACTGAGCTTTCAAAGGTCAGCTAATGCACAGGACATATCTAAAGGGGAGTTTCCTAGGTTTTAGTAGTGTAGAAAGAGGGTGGTAGAGAGTAGCAGTGTTGGAGGAAGTGGGAAGGATGCCTCAGAGTGCACCAGCCCTAAGCTCTCTTGTACTGGATAGAATCTGAGCATCAGGAGAAACAAAGAGATAAAGAGAAAAGTATGGCAGCTAAGCCATGTCAATTTATGTCAAGAAAAATTAATGAGAGGAGCTGAGGGTCTTGAGGTCTTGAGTAGACAGGAGAGGAGCAGATAAGAATGGTCATAGAATGGGCAAGAAATGTGAATAGGCATTTCACAAAAGAGGAAAGTGAAAGTGGGCAATAAATAATAAATGAAAGAGTACTCAACCTTATTACTCATCAGGGATGTGCAAATTAAAACCTCAAAGGGTTAACAGTAGTGCCATAATAGCTAAACCAAAAGTGATTGACAAGACCCAGTGTTGGTGAGTACAGGGTAATTGGAGTTCTTTTACCCTGCTGGTCTGAGTATAGTTACTATGACCCCTGGGTGAACTTTTTATTATTATCTATCAAAATTGGACATATGCATTCCCTATTAGCTAGCAATGTGACTTTTAGGTTCTCAAACACAATGAATAAAGTGCAGACCATCATGTACGTGAATGGTTATAAGTTTTATTCATAATAACCATATTTAGAAACAAAAATTCCCATCAACAATGGAATGGATAAATATATATTGTGTATTTCTGTCACGGAACACTGTGTAGCATGAAGTGTGGACCAGTTTCACAGTGATAAGAAGAGAATGATTTATGATGGCATTTATATAGAATTCAAAAGCAGATAAAACTAAATATATGTTTGTGATAGTGGTTGTGTTTTGGGAGAATGAAAAGGGGAGTCTTTGGGAAAAGTGATGAAGAGTTTCTGGGATCTTGTATCACTCTATTTCATAACTTTTTATTGTGGTTACTTACCCATGATAATTTGAACGGATTCATTAAGTTACATGTGTATGATTTTTGCCTTTTTTCTGAATTGCAAACTTTAAAAAGTTAATTAAAAGAAAGGGGAAGAGAAGCATTAGAAAATTAGATTGCATTTTAGTTTTATTTTTGAGAGAGTAAACTAAGAATGAAATTGTTTTTAAATTATTGTATTTGTTGAACTCCTTTCAATGTGATGTTGCACTTGAACAATATCACATGCAATCTAGAACATGTTTTTGTCATTTCCATTCCTTTTTCCTTCCTCTTGCTTTCAAACTGCCGACTTTTGTGCAGTTCTCTTCTGGGAATGAAGAGTCTAAGATTGGGGTTTAGAGCATCCTGAGTCAGCGTCATCCCTGAATGTGTGAGATGTCTTGGCAGCCTCATCTGGTTCTTGTTAATTGTGGATGGTAAATTGCATAGTGCATGGGGTAGTATGTGTGTTCAGCTTGTTGTGGAGGAAAATATAATGATAACTTGGAATCTGGTGAAATGTAATGACGTCTAAAAATTACCAGAAGTTTGGATTGAGACTTGCAATAATGGTACCTAAACAGGTTAAAATACTGGGTAATGTTTCCCGAATTATGACACTAATGTTTCAGGATTATTTTGCTCTAAGAAATGTAGTGCCCATAAATTATCACTACTATGGCAGTAGTTTAAAAAATGATTCCTCAGCACTCTTTGGTTCTAAGACATCATAACTCAGGAATATGTGTGTATGTCTCTGTCTCTGTCTCTGCCTCTCTCTTTCTCTCTCTCTCTCTCTCTTTCTCTTTCTCATCACCTATCTACCCATTGCAGAGAAGGTTGAGATACAAGTAAACAAATTAGGTAGATGGCTATGCATCCATTCGTTGGGGATCTATATACAATTTTGCTTGAAAATAGTTTGGACTGCTACAGCAAGATGATAAGACATTACAAGGCACTAAGAGAATTTATCACACAAGGCATCTAACTTCAAAGCAATATCTACATTCTTGCAAAGATAAGGGCAAGTGTTGGAATAAATAACACTTGGAATTGGGAGTTTTAAGTAAAGACTTCTAGGAACATTATACTAAAAGATGTCCCTGATAAAAATTAGCTAACAGATAGTAATAATAATAATGCTAGTAAATATTTACTGATTATTTAGTATTATTTTGTACTGTTAGCTAGTTTGTACATTATTTAATTCTCATAAGAGCACAATGCTTGCAGTCATGATGAAGTAGCTGTTATCAGACTAACCTTCCACCAGGAAGCTGGATAAACCACCATTTGAAGGTATCAGAGGGCACCAAAAGCAACTAGACTTTGAGAGGTTAAGATCACTCAGAGAAACAATGCACTGAGGTGAGTAGGAGCTCCATGACTCTTTTTCTACAATTCATTTGCAATACATACAAGGGTCAAAAAAGGCCTAAGCAGAGAATTAATAGGCTAGATAACACAGGAAATTTAGTGGAATTTGTAGGCAAAAATTCATATACAGGAATATTAAGATAATCACAACATGAAGAACCAAAATCCTGAAGAAAAAGAAAACACAGAGATCTGAGCCAGGATTCTGCGTGTAACTTCTCTGAGGAATTTGCAGACTTGAACACTGTGTATGAGCAGAGTGAGATGCTAAAAAGCCAACAAGAATGCAGCAGTTAAGATGGGAAGAGTCTGAGCAGAAATTAAGGCAATTCTACAGAACTAAAGAGACAGAAATTGAACGTCAGAACCCTCAAGAAAGAAGAGCACTAGTAAACAAGGCTGACTCTCAACTGACACCCTCGAGAGCCAGACTCCAATGTAAGGGCAAACTGAAAATAGATGCGAGATAATCTGGCTATGCTCTATCTTCCAAAAAAGATTGGAATGTTCCTTGTGGAAGAATAGCATTACCCAGTATGATAGTCAATAGAAAATGACCAGGCATGTCAGGAAACAGTACCAAATAACTCAATTTTTTAAGAGAAAATAGAAATTATATTTTATTGTGAGGTTATCAGATTTTAAAATAACCTTGATTAAAATGTTTTAAGAAAGTCATATAAAAATTCTTTCATAACTGGAAGCCATAGATAAGTATCAAATGGAAACCCTAAAATTGAAAACTTATTTAAGACATGAGTTGTTTTTTACTAGCAGATTACACATAGTGGAAGAGTTGAATAATAAAGCTGGATCTGTTAATAAGAATGCATATGGAAGAACTGAGAGTCAAAAGATGAAAGAAAAGAAGAGGGTACAACAGACATATGAGACCCTGTAAAAACTGTCATATGGTTCTTCTCAATGGATGATCTTAAGACCTCTGCTGGCATGGTCTCTGACAAGATGAGGAAATGGAATAGTGCTTTTTTTTTTTTCTTTTTTACAAATGTTTACCACAACACGTATAATATATTTTATGACAGAATTAGTCTGTAAGTCATTATAAATAAGAGAAATACTCACGACAAAAAGTGTGAGAAACACTGGAATATCACAAGCACACTTGGAGTCCTAAAAATCAGAGAGAGAAAGAATGGTGCAGAAGTAGCATTTGAATCTATGTTGGCTAATAGTTTTTCAAAAATCTTGAGGTTTTTGTCAAAACCTTCAAATTTCAAGACGCTTCAGGAATCCTAAGCAGCATAAATACAAACAAAATCATACAGAGGTACAGCAAAGTGAAAATGCTGAAAATCAAGGACAAAGAAAAAAATCTCATGACTGCCAGAGAAACAAGACTCTCAGAAGAGCAATGGTATGCCTAAATCTGTCTTTTCAACAGAAATGGTGCAATCTGGAATTCAGTGGAATGGCATCTTAAAAGTGAGGACAGGAAATAGTTGCTGACCTAATTCTATATCAAGGGAAGGTGTCCTTTAAAATGAGGAAGAACTGAGCACATTTGTGGACAAACAAAAAACAGAGAATTTACTACGGATCCACACTAAAGTTATAAATTCTGAAGCAGGTAAAATTGAGCCATAGTAATGCAAGTCAGGATAAGACTTTTTTTTTCTCACAATACATTTTATTCCTCATTAAAATGTATTTTTAAAAACCCAAACCAAAAACACCTCAAGATTGAAAAATACACAACTGCTTTCCAAGTAAAGAAAGATGGCAAATATTAAAAACAGGATATTTTCATAGGTTCAAATTCTATATCCTCTTCCATCCAGTAAACTCCTATTTTTGTATTCTATTAGCATTATTATCTATTATTTATTATCAAAATAAATATGTTGACTGATGGTATTACTTAACTGTCTTAATTTTTCCCTCCCCATCTAGATTACACGTGGAGTAGCGTGATGTAGCACCTCTTGACATAGTCCCACAGATAGTCTGCTTGGTTAATCCCAGCTCTAATATTCAAGCAAGTCACTTAAACTCTGGGTCTCAGTTTCTTCGCTACAAAATAAAAGTCATAGCAATACATATTTTATAGTGTGTTTGAGAATTGAATGAGTCAATAATTACTGACAACAATGTCTGGCACAAAAGTAAGCACCCTATAAATGTTTATGGCTGTTGCTATAATTACCTGGAAGACTGGATCATTCCATATATTTATTTTAAATCCCTTTAATCCGTAGAACTATACTGAGCAATCAGCAAGACAGGATTTCTGGAAAGATGGAAGCAAAGCTATTTTGGGAGCTGATTTTGTTTTCTCTCTGTGGATGAGGATGAGCTTACACTATGACAAGTCTGGCTCATGAACCAGGAGCTTACATTGAGCTGCATAAATTAGTGTGTTAGGAATAAGATGTGAAGAATTTGTTTTCTCAACTCTGGTGAGACCCCAAGACCCTGCCGAAAGTCCTGAGCAGATTGGTGTTCTGCTATGGGGACCACGTGGTGAGTGCCAGAGACATGTCGTTCCAGTCCCTTCTGTAAAAAGTCACTTGTTTCCACTGTGCTCTTCATTCGTGGCTAAGGAAGCTGGGGACGTCTAGCAAACTTGTGTGTGTAATTTCCTACAAATTTGTAACTGAACTCTGAAAGAAAAGTTTGTGGATTGGATGGAATTGAATTGTACTGACTGGGACTGAAGTGAATCTTGAAAGCTGAGTAAGAATCAGAAAGGCTTAGTTGTTTAATTCATGGGCTTTGAGGTCCAGATAGATTTGAGTTTGATTCACTAGGGCCTCAGCTTCCTTGTGTGTAATACATAGCTAATAATCGTAGGAACCCCACAGGGTTTTTGTAAGGGCTAAATAAGTAATGCCCATGTATTAGTATTCAGCAAATCATAGCAATTACTATTGTTGAGGATACTGTTCTTTTTATTTCTCTCAGCAAAGAGGGTCAGAGCAGATTAAACCAAATTGTGAAAATTAGTTATATAAATGCCTTTCAAATGTGTTCCTTTCTTATTTTTTAATAATCCATTTGTTTTTATTCCCCTGACAAACCAGAGAGTTCAGACAGGGTAGGTGCTATTATGTACATTGACACTTGAGATAATATGCAGAGATGAAAGGATTTGCCTAACTATCTCATGACTATTGGTGTTAGAAATGAACTTAGTACCCAGTGCTCCTCAATGCCAGCATGAGAGTTTTACTCCTTCCTGGTCTTTTTATGTTCCTATCTCCTAATATAGTCAGTGAGAGAATATGTATCACATCTCTGCGGAAGATTCCTGAAAGAAGAATATTCTAAATTGCTAACAAAAGATCTTTTTCCAACATGGTAGTTAGATATCTGGCATGTGTTCATAGAGGTTTTAAAGAGATCTAAGGGATCTGATTTCAAAATTTCTTTTAAGAACCCAAATGTTCTCACTCTCCCATATTGGGCTAATTTAGCCTCCACATCTCCCAGGATGACCTTTCATCATACTGTACTCCTGTCATCACCAGGTAGTCCTTTTCATTCTCTCTTAGCTTGCTAAAGACGAAGGTCTCATCGCTCCCAAGATTATTGCTGTTCATTTCAAGCCATCGGCTTAGACTCAGCATTGAGTTTTCACATTGGGAATTCAAGATTTTCTTAAGGAAATTTTAAGTCAGTTACCAAATCCTTTAATTTTCCTTAACAATGGTGACACTTGGGCTGCAGGAAGTATTCTTTAATCTTTACTCTCAGCACCAAATGTAAACTCCATGAATATAAGGGCTTTGTTTTCTTGGGGAATCTCCCAGAACACGGAATATGACTTAGCACACAATGAGTGCTCATGAAATGTTTGCTGAATGAATGATGTCCCAACTCAGAAATCACTCCCATTTTAATTTTGTATCTTTGCTATCACCTTTATTGTATGTTTCACATTTTTGGTTTAGATGTTTTCTGGGTTACCTATGGTGTTGGTAGCTTGTGGAGCAGGGGCTATAGAGTGACTTTACATTCTAGCTGGAGTTTAAACTTCCTGGCTTCCAAATCTACCTATTTTAAATAAATTAAAATTATTATTATTTTGTATTAATAATTAATTCTAATCTAATAATTAATTTCTAATCTAGAAATTTCAGGTATGGCATATTCTGCTGACTAAAGTCATAGGATACTCTGAAATTTGTTTCCTCCTGTAGCTTCTGAGTTGCTACATTCTATTTTCATATAGAATAGCATTTACTACTATTACTTGGGTTTGGCTTTTCCTGACAGGACATTCAGCAGGAGAAGCATCTTTTTTTTATTAACATATAATAATTTATACAGGGGATACATTGTGACACTTACATATGTACTTACAATATATCTTAATAAGATTCACCCCCTCCATCATTCTTCTTTGTCCCCCCTCCCCAAGAGCAATTTCAACAGATATCTTTATTCTATTTTCATACATTAATATAAAATTCATCTACCTTATTTGCCCCTCTTCACCCTTTCCTTATGCCCTCCCTGATCCCACTGGTACCCACCCCTGGAAAGGAGCTATTTTACTTTCCTTTCCTTCATTTTCTAAGATAGATATTGATAGTTCAAAGGGATTTTACCTTGACATTTCAGACATATTGTGTTTTAATAAGATTTACTTACTCCTTCTCTATCTCCCAGAAGCCTCTTTTGACCAAATAAGTTGCCCTAAACAAACAAACCTAACAAAGAAGTAGTAAGCCAAGTCACCCTGAGTCTCCAGGCAAATCTGATGGACTCTAGAGCACAAATCCTAAGCTGCTTCTCCCTCCTTGTCCTGCCTGATGTCCTGAGAGGGGGAAGGGGGATTTACTCTGCTTCGCCTCCATGTAAAGGCAGCCTGGAAAGTCTTTAATCCACTCTATTTTAGACAGTTCCAAGTAAAGAAATGTCACAGGAATACCCAGACTTGGGCAGATAACTACCCCAGTCTTTATATCCCACTTATTAATCCATAGGAAGAAAAGAAGAAAATGGTCTTTGGACAGTTAGCTATCCATGCTCACTAGTTGGATGCTGAGCCCTTTTCAAATGTACTCAGAATAAAAATGAAACCCTACTACTTGTTTTGCCCATTAGATAGCATTATCTCCACAGAACACCAATTCATATCTCTTTGTGCTGTGTGTGGTTCTCACAGATGAGATTTTAATAACTTCCATGCTGTGCTATGAATTTATAAGCAGAGCTGATAGAGGAAAAGCACCACAGGACTTTATTTTTTCATTATTACTCTTTGAAAACCAGGGTCTGCCTTATTTCTGTAAGATTCTTCTGACAACACTGGCAATACTGTGGCTAGAGGTATAGTTGTTACTGTGGAAAAGGAATACAGTCTTTATTTGTTGTCGATTTTTTTCCCATCTCCCTCTCCTACCCCCAGCCTGCCTTTAACCACCTTCATCATATCCTTTGACACTGGACTTGCAGGTTCAGTGAGCTGATCGCACAGAAATAGACTCCGTTCCCCAGCTCTGCAGTTCATCTTAAATTCTGACTTTTTTCCTGCACATCCTTTTAAATATGGTCACATTTCTCCTCCGTTTGATTCTGGATGTGCAACAAGTCCGTTTAGTGCAGAGGTTAAGAAAGCAGGCTCTGTAATCAGTCCTGGGGGTGGGGATGCTGGCTTTGCCCTCTGATACTTGAGAATTAATTTGGGTTTTGTCGACTCACTTTTATAATGATAATGATAAACCTTCCTCTTAAGGTTGGTGTGATCATTAATTGGTATATTTTAATGACTTACCTAGTACAGTATTTAACAACATTAATAGTAGTGGTTATTATTGTTATTCATTCAACAAATATTTATTAAGTGTCTTCTAGATGTCAGACACTATTCTAGATGCTGGAATTGTATAGAGAATAAAATGATTTCCTTGTTTGTATAAAACTTACCATCTAATTATTATCCTCATTAAAATTGCAATTGAAATTTATACCTTATACTTTTTTTTCTAGTAATACTTAAAAATTTCCCTGCGTATTTTCTCAGTTAAACTTGGAGACGGAAAATAATTTTACAATGTTGCCTATATATGAATAATCCAACTGTATTTTTATTCCTTACTTTTTGGGTTTCTTCAAATCTGTCTTCTGTTTCATATTGCCTGGATGGACTAACCTGCTCAATTAAGAAAAAGTCTATAATCCTGGATTCTCCAGTTATCGTAGCCTTTGTATTACAGATTCAAATCTGTTATAGATTCAATTCCTTTAACTCAATGTGGTCCTTTACCTGAAATTTCGTATTAAGGCCTCTTGGATGTTAAAGTAAAATGCAGGTTATAAAAGCAATTTTTGAAAAGGAAATTTTAGGGTAGGAAAGAACTCAGGGGTTGAATCCTCACATATCTATTTTAGCAAAGTCTGTCTAGTGGGGGCCCATGACAAATCTGCTTACGGGTATGTCTTGAAACATGGGCACACATCTGCTCACGTACACACTGACATACGTTGTGTGGCTTAGGCACTCATTACAGTGATTGTATTTTATGCTTTTTCTCAGTTCAATAGGAGGTGGTAAACTGTATGACCTAATGGAACCTGAGGTCAACGCATTCTTAGGGATCCTGCAGAAATCACTGAACTTAAAATGTAAGACATGTGCTCTGGAAAGTATCATATGCTGTGCAAATAAAGTGGGACCTTACTTGACGTTGCTGTTGAGTAAAGGTGTTAAAACCACTCTGTTGGTAAGCACATCTGATATTGCAAGCGGTGTGATATTTATAGTGTTTCTGGTTCTACTTTTATGCATTCAAAAATACTTATTGAACACCTGCTTCGAGCCAGGTACTTTGCTAGTGTTGTTGATATAGTGGGAAACCAAATGTTCTCTTCTTCCAAGAAATTCAAGGTCTAATGGGAGAAACTGATAATAGGTGAAGAAATGGAGTAATAAATATGTGATGGTAATTATAACAAGTATCTCTGAGGATGCAAAACTGCAATCCATTAAAGGCCTCGTGGGGGAAGATTTATGCTTCAGGGGGGAGGATGGGGTCAAGAAAAGACTTCCTAGAGAAGCTGATGTTTTGGCTGGGTACTACATGATGAGAAGGCAAGTGCAAATTGGAGTGGGAGAGGAGGACAAAGAGCTACAGGAAAAAAAGAATGTTCCCAGTCCTAAGGGGACAAGAGCATAGCATGAGAAATGTAAAGAAATGAAGTATAGTGGCTGACTATGGCTGAAAGGACCAGAATCCAGTGTGCCTGAAGTCACATAAAGGGCTTTGGCAACCTTTTTGACTTTTGAGTTAACACAGTGGCAAAGCAGCTTCCTCAAGATTTCTTCTACCAGAAAGTGCTAGAGATCAGTCCTTTCTTTGTGTGGTTAGTGTTTTACTTTTGTGACTGATACACCTTGTGAGTATAAGAGATGTGCATTCTACAGTTTAAACTCTCCATGTTTCTAGATAAACATACAATTCAATGATTTTAAATATATTCTATGTTGTATAACCATCACAACAGAATTTTAGATCATTTTCTATTTTGATGGTATTGAGGTTTCAACTCAAGGCTTCAGGCTTCTATAGCTCGAGCTTCACTTCCAATCAAAAATATTTTCATCACCCAGGAAGAACTCCCATCCACATTAGCATTCACTCCTCATTTTCCCCAATTCCCAGCTTTCCACCCAGCCTTAGGCAACCACTACTCTACTTTCTGTCTTCATCATTTGTCTATTGTGGATATTTTATATAAATAAAACCATATAACATGTAAAAAAAAATAAAATCTCCATGTTTATTTTGTAAGCTAATTGCCACAAATATGGCATTGTAAACTGTATATTATACACACTTCATTATATTTAACCTTTGATACCACTTCATCCTCTTAAAAAAGTTTTCTTTTAAGAAAGTATTGCAGAGGCTGTTAGAGTGTCTACCTAGCAAGAACAAGGCTGTGAGTTCAAACCCCAGGTACTACATTAAAAAACAAAAAGGATAAATAAAAAAAAGAAAGTATGAAATATATTAATGACATTTTAATTGATTTCTTCTAGAAAATTTTGACTTTGGACTTAATTTGTTGGTCAAGAAGAAAGAGAAAAAGAATTATCATACTATGGGAAAGTACTGCAAAGCAAGGCCAAGTGCCAATGCATTTGTTTTCTGGATGAGTTAGTATTCTGCTTCTACAGCTTTCATATACTCAGCCTTACTTTTTGGTATCATTCATTAAGAACATACATAACTTAATTTTTCCTCATAGCCAACAATTTAAGGCAGCTGGATATTTGTTTTCTCTACTTTGAATAATTTGCTACCACTTCCTATCTTTGTATCTTACTGACCTTTAATCCATTTCCTACATAGAAACTCAATTACATATAAGATTTTTGATTTAATGGGGTTTGATAGTTTTCTCTGTGCACCTTTATTCATGAAAGTGATTTATTATGTATGCTGGTTTCACGTTTGGTGGAGTCACCTCATATTCTAATACTTCTTCACTGGGTATACATGGATTTTGGATAAGTTCTGTATAAATAAATGTTCATGACTCTTTCTCCGATTATCTTGAATCTCCAGGTTTACTTTTTAAGGGAAGAATCTGAACCAATGAGAGAAACTTTGATATTAATTTCTGACATAGGTGTCATTGGTAAGATTAAACACCAAACTGTTATAATACTAGAATCTTTCAGACTTCAAAGTGTTGTTACAATTTACTAAAAACTCTTGTCCTGGTAATCAGTTTTTCAGCTAATATTGCATATATTGATTTCTGCACAGAAGACGGTTGCCTCCCAAGGGCTCTTGGCTTTGAAGGCTAAGCATTGCTTGGTGGCTTTGGCAGGACTCAGAGGAGCTGGCAAATGATATATTGACAGCTTGCCAACCCAAAAGCATTGTGTACCTCACAGCTCTCTAGTGCCAGGAGTTTGTGTGCCAAGGAAACAGAAACCTGTCTAGAAAATAAACTGTTTTCTTTTGGCCCTGTCCTCTAGGAAGAGTGGAAGAGGTTAAACCTGTAAGGTGATTTGTCATTAGGAATGATTTAGGACTTCAGACTGGAAGCTTAATGCTATGACTTCACACATAAGGCAAAATAGTGCGTTAGTTGCTCTCCAAATAATTTTATTTATAATTGTCAAGATTTCTATTAACTTTTAAATGACAATCATCGTTGTGGTGATGGTTATTTTGGCTCTTGCATGGAGGCCATCCCTGTGTGTGAAAGGCTTCCAGTGTGTGTTCTGTGGATGCATGGCAGGGGATGGAGATTATCCCTGCTGGATGGTTATGTGTGAATGAACACGGGTTATATAGGAGGTAATGCTGTTTAGATCGGTAGAAGGTAAGTTAAGAGCTAACAAATGTTTCAGAATTGAAGATTCTTTAGAAACAACTTGCAAAACTATCCCTCCCTCCCTCCCTCCCTCCCTCCTTCCTTCCTTCCTTTCATATGTGGGATCATAAGAAATTAGAGCTCAACCCTATACTTAGTATAATTAGTATTGTTCTAAGAAGGTAAACTAGTGAAAAAATGATAAAACTCATAACACAGAAGACTTTCTTGGAACTTATGTAGCCTAATTTCATTAGTAATTGCCTAATTACTTACCATGGTTCCTTTTTCTTTTAGACCTGGGCTTCTCAACCTCAGCATATTGACAGTTTGGTCAGCATAGTTCCCTGTTGAGGGCAGAATGGTGCTGTGCCCCTTGTTACAGGATGTTTAGCAGCATTCTTGACTTCTACTCACAAGATGGCAAAATTACTTCCCCAATTTTAACAGTCTAAAGTCTACGTGCACTGCCAGACATCTCTTAGGGGACAAGCTCACTCCTATGTGACAATAACGATTTTAGACTCAGATATTTGGACAAATGTTGACATAAACCAATGCATTAAGTGTAAGGTTTTTAAAAATCAGTCTTTAAAGACTGTATTTCCCTCATCTTTTCTCATTTTTCCAACGCCATTCAAATTCAAAAGCTGATGCCCAATGCCAGTAAAGTCTGAATAGATGGAAAGTAAACATCTTCCTTTTTATTAGATAAGATACCCAACAATGAAAATCCCTGGATTTAAAGAACTTGTTAAGATGTATTATGTCAGATGAAAAGTGCTATTTTAATAACTCATTGTCATTCTTAGCATGGACCCTTTATTATAGAAAAATGGATAATTAGCGTTTTGGCTTATCACTCTCTCTCCATGAATGCAAATAATTTGATAGACAACCAAGGGAGACTTCATTAAATAATGGGCCTAATCAGCCTGGGACTGGGGTAAATTAGAGGTTAGACTTCCAGCCTAAGAGCTGGAGCTCGCAGTTTGGTGGCAATGTCATCTGTCATCAGGATATTTTTGTCCACTGACCTAACGTTCCAATAAAAAAGACAAAACAAAACAGAGCACCGGTCAATTGTCCAGAAATAAAAGTCAAACCTCACAGCTTGGGATGCTATAGGCTACACTGCATTTAACTTGCCTCTGGCTAATTGTAAGAACACATTCAAAGCATAGCTATGGGCTTGTGGTGTTTGGACTTAGCTGCTTCAGTTTCTAAATAATGACCCATTATTAATAAGGAAGTATTAGAAAGTTTTCCAAGGGAAAAAAACATCAGCCTGGGATCATTCGTTTTTGCATGTATTATACACTTCACTGCCATCTGTAGTTATCTATAATTATACCCCTACCAGTTTTCCATAAAAAGACCACAAATAAAAGTTTATATTTGAGAACAATCTTGCTAACATTAGCCAGGAAATTGATTTTGAAATTAGTTTCATTTTAATTTTTTGGGGGGGTAATCTATCCTTTTGTTTCTATGAAACAGCTTGACTTGCTCTCTTTGGTCAGTCATGTGGGGCACTTTTACAGACACACAGAGGAGAGAAGCAGCCATTAGCAGAACCTGCCTGTCCCTGGTTGTCTTTTGAAGTTTGTAGAGTAGACTTAAAAAAGGATCACGATTCTTACTTAGATTCTTACACTGTGGGGCAGTGGAAGGACTTAGATCTGAGAAACTATGCCCTTCCTGAGTTGGAGGAATGATTTTATTCAGCATTCATATTCTACATTCATTACCCTACTCACTAGAAGTTTTAACTCTGTGTATCCTTAAGGTACATCTGACATTTTACCTCCTGATGTTTTCTAAGTAGCGTTTTTCTATAAGCAGACTTATGTGCAAAAAGGAAGGTATCAAGTACATGATGTGTTTTAAAACACATTTAACTTTATTGCTAGCATCTTCTAAGAAAAATAGCAGAGAGTTCAAATCAAAACAAAGCAAATTTATAAGTTGTGAAGGGATTCCCCAGGTGATGAATGCAGAAAATAGAAAGGCCCAATTTCCCCTTATAAAATTTGTGTATGTGTGCTTTTATTTATGAATCACATGATTTGTTATTGATAAATACCAATAAATCCTAGGAAAGGTGGATCCTGGTCACTGGAGAGTTTTTGCGCATTGAGTAATAGTGGCATGATTACAAGTTTAGAGAAGCCAGGAGCTGTAAACCACTTTGTAAAGAAATAATATGCAGGCATGTGGCTTAGAAGAAATAAGGTGCTGGGTGAAGGGTTCTTTTCTACATCCTTCTGGGAATGCTGTTCCTTTTGTGCAAGATGTGTAGTAGTACTGAATTTTACTCAGGGTTATCATAGGGCAAATATAGCAGGTGTTTATGGATAACTGATTAGTAGCTTCCAGGAGTTAAGAAATAGAAGTTGAGAAATCTATATCAGAGCTCATAGCTTAAATGTGGCAGAGTGGGATTTGAACCCAAGTCTGATACTTCGTTTTTTGTTTTATGTACTGCGGATTGAATCTAGGATCTCACCCATGCTAGGCAAGTGCTCTACCTCTTGAGGTATTCCCCAACCCTTTTGATTTTGAGGTAGGATCTCACTACCTTTGCTCAGGCTGGCCTCAAACTTATGATCTTCCTGCCTCTTCCTGAGTAGCTGGGATTACAGGCATGATCACCACATCTGGCCCAACGCTTGTTTTTATTCTATTATTCTGCTAGAAGCTAGTTGTGTTAATCCCTATAAAAAAAAAACACCTGAGATAATCTACTTATAGAGATAAAAGATTTTGGCTCACAGTTTTAGAAGTTTCAGCCCAGGATTATTTGGTCTTGATATTTTGGGCCATCTCCTTTGAAATGAGATGGGAGTGGCATATGCCGAACTGTTGAAAGCTGTTGGTATTGAAATTATTCTACACAGTTATATATTTCTTTCATATTAAAATTTCAAAGTCTTGGTATTATTAACTTTTAAATTATATATTTAAAAATTTTTAATTTTACCATCATATTTTTGTTATACTGGGGATACATTGTGACATTTACAATGTATCTTAGTTAAATTCACCCGCTCTATTTTTCTCTTTTATCTCCCTATGCCATTTTTAGAATAGTTTCGACAGGTCTCATTTTTCTGTTTTCATACAAGTGCATTTATTTAATCCATACTGGAAAATAGAACTTGTAAGTTTTTATATGCTCCTAATACCCAAAAACCTAGAGATGATATGGCCACACTATGATGAACTTGACCTCTCTACTAAGAAATGAACATTAATTGAAATAAGTCTTTGTATTTGAGGTATTACCTATACTCTGCCTAAAATGCTGTGCTTGAGAATCAGTAACAAATAGCAGTAATAGACAGTGGAGAGGCACTTGTTTTCTTTTAGTAGTTATCCCCATACTTAAATACACACACATAAATGTTTTATAAGTGTCAGAGCAGATTTTTCCAGAAAAATTATTTAGCTTTCCACAGTCTCCATTCCTAAATGTCTCCAAGATTCCCTATTTCTCTTCCTGTGTATTGTTGCCTGTCAGTAAACTTATTTTCTGAAATGAAACAAAAATAAAATTTTCTTTACATTTTGAATTGGCTGCACTTTAACATTTTATGCCAGTTGATCTAATTTCTTTTCTTCATCTGTAAACTGAATTGCTATATATTCAGTGTTTATGTGACTCTACTATTGTTTTCATTGTTGTTCTTTGTCAAAATTATCCCAATAGGGAGTTATAAATTTAAGATCCATAAAATTTATACAAGCTCATCCTTTTGGACTGAGCACCTACACTGGACCACAACAGTCCAGACCAAGCCAAGCCAGAATGCAGTTACTTGTGCCAGGTGCTACATTCAAAATGAACTCATAACAGGCCAGTTTTCCAAGAAAATAGGAGTTTGACAGCAACCAATCCAAAGAGAGTGAATCCACCTGAGTAGGCATGATAGGCAGTCCCTTGTATCTTAACCTTGTGAAGAAAGTAACTTTCAAACAACAATTTGCTTGTATTTTCTTGTTTCTGCTTTTTTTCATCCCTTTTCTCCCTATGAAGCCCACCCTGTGTACTAGCTCAACTCATAGGAGTATCTTTGTATTTTGAAGATGGGATATTATTTGATTCTTGAATTTCTGATAAAAATGAGCTTGACCTTTGAAACTAAATTTTTTGATATTTTATTATTTATCAGAATTATCCCACTGAGATCATAACTTCAAGTCCATATATTTTAGTGAATATGTCAAAAGTCCCCTGCTGTGGTTTGAATGCACCCTCCCCAAAATTTAATCTGTAATGCAAGAGTGGGACCTTAAGGGGAGATTAGTTCAGAGGACTTTGTCATCATGAATAGATTAATACCATTATTGTAGGAGTTAAATATTTCCAGAGTGAGAGCATGATAAAAGGATGAGTTACACTCCAACCCCTGACTCATGTCTGTGTGTGCACGCATACTCCCTTGCCCTTTTGCCTTTTGTGTTCTACCATGTGATGACGCAAACCAGAAAGGTTCTTGGTAGATGCGAGACACTTGACCTTGAACTCTCCAGCTTCTGGAACTATAAGAAAAATATCTCTGCTTTTTTTAAGTTACCCAGTCTGAGATATTTATTACAGCTGCTTAAAACAAGCTAAGACATCTCCCGTTTGAAAGCTGCTCTTAACTCTTTGTCCAGTGAGCACCACACCCTTCAGCACAACATTTTGGTTCAATCATCTTAGGAATAGCCATTTGTTTATTGTCTGCTTTTGATCTTCTAAAAACTGAATGGAGTCTTTAGTTTGTCTACTTCCTGCAGTCTCTAATAGTAGAAGGGTGGTAATTTTCGATTTTAGATAATTGCTGTACTTTACATGGCTACAGGGATTGAACATTTTAGAATGCCACTTCATTAAAACATTAAAAATACTGTGGGCTCAGTAATTTCATTTACTGGGTCAGTAACCCATGATATCTAGAATAAGATTTAAAGTAGTTTAAAAATAATTACTCAAACAAGAAAAGAGTTCAAACTATAATTGCCATAGCGATAAAGGAATAGGAGACTCAAAAGCAAGTATAAATATTATATTTAAACCTTAATGTATGTTTTCTATAATTCAAAGTTCTTCCAACAGTAAAGATCACATGACCTTAGACCCGAAATAAACTTTAACAAGTATCTAGTCTGCAAATGGAAATTAATTTTTCTGCTTAAAAATCACTTATATTTAAATATCCAGACTGATAGCTTATGCAGCTTGTTCATATATTTAGCGATCATTTTTCTTAGATCATTGGCAAAATTCTTATTCAATTTTTACTCCTAGGGATTTGCATGTTTAGATTTGTTTCTATTGTTCCTGTTTTTGTTGATGTATTGTCAGTGATTTTGTGTATCCATGTCATAGCTGGCTATCATTTTATATTCTCCTATAAATTCTAATGGCTTATCTCTGGCTTGTATTTGCAAGGAAGCATATTATATCATCTGTAAACAATAATGATACTTTTCCTCCTCTGCTGCAGTATTGTTACTTCACCCTACTACTAGGCTTATGCTATTATGTTGAGTAGAACTTCCAGAACAAAAGAAAGTTATGATATCAGCAGGCACCCAGGTTTTGTTTCCAGCCCATAAGAATATGCCTAGTTCAGAATTTCCATGCTGTGATCCAAACCATTACCCCATGGGGCTCATTGGTTTCCTATGGAGTGGGGGAGGGTGAGATTTCTAAATAATTTTCTGAAACTATATTAACCAAAATGAAAGACATTTTTTTCAGTGAATGAACGTCCATAATTTTTAGAATTTAATATGCATTAACAATTTCTTGAGAAAGTATGTGTATTTTCCCAACATATATGTCCAGAGAACATTGTTGGTTGTGGTGTTGGTCTTGGTTTCATAATGATAGTCTTTATTGTGCTAAAAATATCTTTCTCTTACCCTCCTAAGAGTGTTATAGAAACAGAACCTTCTACTGTATGCTCCTTTGTGTCTGGCTTTTGCTCAACATAATGTCTTTAACACCATCCATGTTGGTCACTTGTTTTCAGTGCTGGATAGAATTTTCTTGCACCAATACACTGATAAATAATTGTACTGGTTGCAATTTGAGTGTGTTATAAACAACACTTCTCTGGATGTTCTTGTACCTGGATTTTGACATATAAAAGAATGCATTTTGAACTGATAAATAGCAGAAAGTAGAATTTCTGAATTACAGGGCTGTGGGGATGCGGAGTGTGGTTTGTGTACTCACATACAGTATAATGCCATGGTTTTCTGAAGTTTACACTTAACACCAGGTATTGCATGAGACTTCCAGTCACTGTGTATTCTTTTAACCCTTGGTATCATCAACATTTTAATTTCAGGCAACTCAGTAGAGTGCAGTAACATCTCATCTCCTTCTTGTAATTTACATTTTCCTGGCTACTAATGAAAAGCACCTTTTCTCATGCTTATTTGCCATTTGAATTTTCCTGATTTAAATTTTTGCCCAGTCTTCTATTATTTTGTTTTTCTTTCATTATCTGTTTGTAGGGATTTGTTATATACTTGGAAACTTAACCTTTCTAGGAAAGGTCTTCTCCCTCCCTGGCTGCCTTTTCATTCTCTTAATTAGTGTTTTGAAGAACAACCATTCTTAAATTGAATTTAGTTGCTTTTATCAATCTTCCCTTTTATTGCATGTACTTTTGTATTTAAGAAAATTTTTCCTACTGTGAAGTTATGAAAATTTTCTGCTTTTCTCTTCTTAAAGCATTAGTGTATTATCCGTCAAGTTTCCAATTTGCCTGGTTTTGTGTACAAATAGTAAACTAGATTTCTTCTCTTCCATTAGATTATCTAGTTCTTTCAGCTCCACTTTTGAAACAAATTGATTTTTTTCTCCACTACACTGCTTGCAACCTGTCACAACTTACCTGAACTCATTTTATGTCTATTTGAGTCCATTTTTCTCTTTGTGCCTGTGTCTTCTCTTTCCTCCTCCTAAGACTGTTGTAGCTTTCTTGGGGTTTTGCATTTCCACAAAAATTTTTATTTTTATTATTAAGTATTAGGTGCAAAATTTGCTTAGAATCCACTTGCAAAGTTCTACAGAAGAAATCTGTGGTATTTGGGGACATAGACTGAGGTTACCTTGAATCTAGTATGAATTTGAGAAATTATATCTTTACATTATGCAACGGTCTATTCTACATACATGCTATATGTCTTCATTATTGATATTTTTTAATGTTTTTCAAGATAGTTATTTTCTCTACAAAGACCTTGCACATCTTTATTAAATTTACTCCTAAGTCTTTTATAAAAATAATGATACAATTATAAACAGTATCCTTAAATTTTCATTGTTGCTAGTAGTGAAGTACAATTGATTTTGCATTCTGATGTGTATCTAGAAATCCTTCTAACTGTAATAGAAGTTATAACAAATTATGTGTGAATTCTTTTATAATATCATATCATCTGTAGATAATTATATTTCTATTTCTTCTTTCCCCAATCATTATATGTTTTCCCTCCCTAGGGCCTCAGCACAACATTACATAATGGAAATTACTGCTTTATTCTCAACTTCAAAGAAAAAACTTTCAACTTATTATTATTAAGTTTTATTATGTTTGCTTATGGAATTTTTGTTTATAGAGACGTGTTACAATGTTAGAAAGTGCCCTACTATTGTCCTTTAACTAGGAGTTTTTAATCATTAGTCAGTATTAATTTTATCAAATTCTTTTACTCCATCCATTGAGATGATATGATTGTGCTGTAATATTGCAGATTACATCGATTTATTTTTCCTCCAATTTTTTTATTTTGAAGAATTTCATGAGATTCAAGTTTCGTTGCACACGATTTTCACTTTAAATAATAACAAACTACAAATATTCAGATTTCAGTATTTGGCAGACATTTTCACCAAGTAAGTGAAGTGAGCCTGTCATTTCAAGAAAATAATAGGCCGCATTTTTTACTACTGACAAAAATAGAGCTTTCAAGTCAAAAGTAGCATCCGTTATCAACTGTTTGCCATTTTCTCAAAACTTTAAGACTTTTCTCATGAGATTGGTGGTAATATCAGTGGATATGTTTAAAATTACCATTGTGTGATGTTGTGTCCCCTCAGTGTTTCCTATGCTGAAATCCTAACCCCTTAGGTGATGATGTTAAAAATAAGGCCTTTGGGGAGATGATTACATAATTGGGACAGAGCCCTCATGACTGGGACTAGTGTCCTTATTATTTTTTTCTTTTATTCATATGTGCATACGATGTTTGAGTCATTTCTCCCCCCTTCCCCTCGCCCCCTCTCTCTCCCCCGTTAGCCCCTCGCTATCAGGCAGAAAGTATTTTGCCCTTATCTCTAATTTTGCTGAAGAGAGAATATAAGCAGTAATAGGAAGGACCAAGGGTTTTTGCTGGTTGAGATAAGGATAGCTATACAGGGAGTTGACTTGTATTGCTCTCCTGTGCATGTGTTACCTTCTAAATTAATTTTTCTTGAATTAACCTTTTCTCTAGTTCCTGGCCCCCTTCTCCTATGGGCCTCTGTCGCTTTAAAGTATCTGCATTAGTTTCTCTGCATTGAGGGCAACAAATGCTAGCTAGTTTTTTGGGTGTCTTACCTATCCTCGTACCTCCCTTGTGTGCTCTCGCTTTATCATGTGATCAACGTCCAATCCCTTTGTTGTGTTTGCCCTTGATCTAATGTCCACATATGAGGGAGAACATAAAATTTTTGGTCTTTTGGGCCAGGCTAACCTCACTCAGAATGATGTTCTCCAATTCCATCCATTTACCAGCGAATGATAACATTTCGTTCTTCTTCATGGCTGCATAAAATTCCATTGTGTATAAATACCACATTTTCTTAATCCATTCGTCAGTGGTGGGGCATCTTGGCTGTTTCCATAACTTGGCTATTGTGAATAGTGCCGCAATAAACATGGGTGTGCAGGTGCCTCTGGAGTAACCTGTGTCACATCCTTTTGGGTATATTGATCATATGGTAGGTCTATGTTTAGATTTTTAAGAAGACTCCAAATTTTTTCCAGAGTGGTTGTACTAGTTTACATTCCCACCAACAGTGTAAGAGGGTTCCTTTTTCCCCGCATCCTCGCCAACACCTGTTGTTAGTGGTGTTGCTAATGATGGCTATTCTAACAGGGGTGAGGTGGAATCTTAGTGTGGTTTTAATTTGCATTTCCTTTATGGCTAGATATGGTGAGCATTTTTTCCTGTGTTTTTTGGCCATTTGAATTTCTTCTTTTGAGAAAGTTCTGTTTAGTTCACTTGCCCATTTCTTTATTGGTTCATTAGTTTTGGCAGAATTTAGTTTTTTGAGTTCCCTGTATATTCTGGTTATCAGTCCTTTGTCTGATGTGTAGCTGGCAAATATTTTCTCCCACTCTCTTCAGTTTAGAGACCATTTCTTTTGTTGAGCAGAAGCTTTTTAGTTTTATGAGGTCCCATTTATCTATGCTATCTCTCAATTGCTGAGCTGCTGGGGTTCCACTGAGAAAGTCTTTGCTATAATTATTAGTTCCAAAGTATTTCCTACTCTTTCCTGTACCAACTTTAGAGTTTTGGGTTTGATATTAAGATCCTTGATCTATTTTGAGTTAATATTGTTATAGGGTGATAAACACGGATCTAGTTTCAGTTTTTTGCAGGCTGCTAACCAGTTTTCCCAGCAGTTTTTGTTGAAGAGGCTCTCTTTTCTCCATCGTATATTTTTAGCTCCTTTGTGAAAGGTAAGTTGGTTATAGTTGTGTGGCTTCATATCCAGGTCCTCTATTCTGTTTTACTGGTCTTCATGTCTGTTTTTGTGCCAGTACCATGCTGTTTTTATTGCTATTGCTTTGTAATATAGTTTGAAGTCGGGTATTGTGATACCTCCAGCATTGTTCTTTTGACTGAGTATTGCCCTGGCTATTTATGTCTGCTTGTGTTTCCATAAATATTTAATGGTAGATTTTTCAATCTCTTTGATGAATGTCATTAGGGTTTTGATGGGAATTGCATTAAACATGTAGATTGCTTTTGGTAGTATAGACATTTTTACTATGTTGATTCTACCAATCTATGAGCATGGGAGATCTCTCCACTTTCTGTAGTCTTCCTCAATCTTTTTCTTCAGAAGATTATAGTTTTCCTTGGAGAGCTCATTCACATATTTTGTTAGGTTTACACCTAGGTATTTGATTTTTTAAAGGCTATTGTAAATGGAATTGTTTTCATATATTCTTTCTCAGTTTGTTCATTGTTAGTGTATAGAAATGCTAATGATTTTTCTATGTTGATTTTATATCCTGCTACCTTGGTATAGCTATTGATGGTGTCT
Source organism: Castor canadensis (assembly GCF_047511655.1). Taxonomy (NCBI): domain Eukaryota; kingdom Metazoa; phylum Chordata; class Mammalia; order Rodentia; family Castoridae; genus Castor; species Castor canadensis. Next base: position 99,076,123 of record NC_133392.1, on the reverse strand, counting down.
AGGAGCTTCTGAGTAGAGTTTTTTGGGTGTTTAAGGTATAGGATCATATCATCTGAAAATAGGAATATTTTGACAGTTTCTTTACCTATTTGTATTCCTTTTATTCCTTCTTCTTGTCTAATTGCTCTGGCTAGGAATTCCAGTACTATGTTGAATAGGAGTGGAGATAGTGGGCATCCTTGCCTCATTCCTGATTTTAGAGGGAATGGTTTCAGTTTTTCACCATTAAGTATAATGCTGGCTGTAGGTTTGTCATATATAGCTTTTATAATGTTGAGGTACTTTCCTTCTATTTGTAGTTTTCTTAGAGCTTTTATCATGAAATGATGTTGGATCTTATCAAAGGCTTTTTCTGCATCTATTGAGATGATCAAGTGGTTTTTGTCTTTGCTTCTGTTAATGTGGTTTATTACGTTTATTGATTTTCATACGTTGAACCACCCCTGCATTCCTGGGATGAAGCCTACTTGGTCATGGTGAATGATCTTTTTATATGTTGTTGAATTCGGTTTGCCATTATTTTATTGAGGATTTTTGCATTGATGTTCATTAAGGAGATTGGCCTATAGTCTCCTTTTTGGAGGTGTCTTTGCCTGGTTTTGGGATAAATGTAATACTGGCTTCATAAAATGTGTTAGGCAGTTTTCCTTCCCTTTCTATTTCATGGAACAGTTTAAGGAGGGTTGGTGTCAGTTCTTCTTTAAAGGTCTGACAGAATTCAGCAGGGAATCCATCAGGTCCTAGACTTTTCTTTTTTAGGAGACGATTTCTGCTTCAATTTCATTTTGTGTTATAGATCTATTCAGGTGATTAATGTCCTCTTGGTTTAGTTTTGGATGATCATAAGTTTCATTAATTCTTTGTATGGTTTTTTTGGTTTCTAGTTCATTGATTTCAGCTCTTATTTTTATCATTTCTCTCCTTCTATTTGTTTTGGGATATGCTTGTTCTTGTTTTTCTAGGAGTTTGAGATGTGTCATTAGGTCATTGATTTGAGATCTTTCAGTCTTTTTAATATATGCATTCATGGCTATAAACTTTCCTCTGAGGACTGCCTTTGCTGTGTCCCATAGGTTCTGGTAGGTTGTGTTTTCATTTACATTGACTTCCAGGAACCTTTTAATTTCCTCTTTTATTTTATCAATGACCCACTGTACATTAGACAATGAGTTATTCAGTTTCTAGCTGTTTGCATGTTTTTTGTCTTTATTTTTGTTGTTGAATTCTAGTTTTATTGCATTGTGGTCTGATAGAATGCATGGTATAATTTCTGTTTTCTTATATTTTCTGAGGTTTGCTTTGTGCCCTAGGATATGATCTATTTTGGAGAAGTTTACGTGAGCTGCTGAGAAGAATGTATATTGTGTCAAAGTTGAATGAAATGTTCTGTAGACATCAACTAGGTCCATTTGATCTATGGTATGTTTTAGATCTAGTATTTCTTTATTGATTTTTTGTTTGGATGACCTATCTGTTGGTGATAGTGGGGTGTTAAAGTCTCCCATGACGACTATGTTGGAGTTAATATATGCTTTTAGGTTCTTCGGGTTATGTTTGATGAAATTGGGTGCATTGACATTGGGTGCATATAAGTTGATAATTATTATTTCCTTTTGGTCTATTTCCCCTTTTATTAGTATAGAATGTCCTTCTTTATCTCTTTTGATCATTGTAGGTTTGAAGTCTACTTTGTCAGAGGTAAGTATTGCTACTCCTGCCTGTTTTCAGTGGCCATTGGCTTGGTAAATTTTCTTCCAGCCTTTCACACTAAGCCTATGCTTATTTCTATTGATGAGATGGGTCTCTTGTATGCAACAAATTGTTGGATCTTCCTTTTTAATCCAGCTTGAAAAACGATGCCTTTTGATGGGGAAATTAAGTCCATTAACATTAAGTGTTAGTATTGACAGGTATGTGGTGATTCCTGTCATTTAGTTGTCTTAGTTGTTTGAGGGTTTGATTGTGTGATGCTAAATCAATGTTATTCTTTACTTTCTTGCTTTTTCTTTTCCTGTAGTTTGGTACTGCCTGCCCTTAAGGTTATGTTAGGTTTCATTTTCTGTGTGCAGAATTGTTTGAAGAGTCTTTTGTAGTGGTTGCTTTGTGGTCATATATTGTTTTCGTTTCTGCTTATCATGGAAGACTTTTATTGCTCCATCTATTTTGAATGATAATTTTGCTGGGTAGAGTATCCTAGGGTTGAAGTTATTTTCATTCAGTGCCCGGAAGACCTCTCCCCAAGCTCTTTTTGCTTTTAATGTTTCTGTTGAGAAGTCTGCTGTGATTTTGATGGGTTTACCTTTGTATGTTATTTGTTTTCTCTCTTACAGCCTTCAATATTCTTTCCCTAGTTTCTGTACTTGTTTTAATGATAATATGTTGTGGGGTTGTTCTATTTTCGTCAGGTCTGTTTGGAGTTCTGTAGGTTTCCTGTAACTGTATGGGCACAGTTTTCTCTAGATTTGGGAAATTTTCTGTAATTATTTTGTTGAATATATTACACATTCCCTTTGCTTGCACCTCTTCTCCTTCTTCAATGCTCATGATTCTCAGGTTTGGTCTTTTGATGGAGTCAGTGAGTTCTAGCATTTTCTTTTCACAGGTCTTGAGTTGTTTAACTAATAGTTCTTCAGTTTTTCCTTTAATTATCATTTTATCTTCTAGTTCTGAGATTCTGTCTTCTGCTGTTTCTAGTCTGCTGGTTTGCCCTTCCATTTTGTTTTGCATTTCTGTTTCATTCTTTTTTCTGAGGTTTTCCATATCCTGAGTTTCTTCCTCTTTAATATTGTCTATTTTCATCCTGAGTTCATTAATCTCTTTATTTATCATGTTCTGTGTTTCACTTTGGTGTTTGTACAGTGCTTCTATGGTTTCTTTTATTTGTTCTTGTGTTTTCTCAAATTCTCTATTTTTGTTGTCTTGAAATTTCTTGAGTGTCTCCTGTACATTTTGGTTGACCATATCCAATATCATCTCTATAAAATTCTCATTGATTACTTGCAGGATTTCTTCTTTCAGATTGTTCTTGTGGGCTTCATTGGGTTCTTTGGCATAGTTTATCTTTCTTTTGTTAGAGTCTGGATCTGGGTATCTAATTTCTTCATTTCCCTCTGGTTCCTGTACTAATTTATTACTGGGAGGAAAATGGTTTCCCTCTTTTTTCTGTCTTCCCATCATTGCCCTTGCTACTGTTACTGTCCCTGTACTGTGTGCAATTCAGTATTGTCTAGCTTGTGATAATAACAATGGTGATATCTAGAATGGAAGGGTGAGAGGAGAAGGAAAGCAAAGAAGGTAAAGAAAAAGGGAAAAACAAAACAAAACAAACAAACAAAAAACCCAACCAAAGAGAAAACAGAGCCAAAGAAATAAACAGGAAGAGATTGTGTACTAATCCACAGTAAGTTAAATAGGCATTAGACAGACAGAGAGAGGATAATGAAAATTAAAATAAATAATGATAATAATAAAATTAAAAAGACAAAAAACCCACAAGTTCAAATGCAATAAAGTTTCAGTCTTAATAATTTTGGTGTTATTCCTTCAGACTCCAGTCCTGAAAACTTCTCAGTGCCTGTGAAGTAGTTCTGTCACTTTGTCATCAAAGGGGAAAAAAACAAAATACAAAAACCAAAACAAAGAAACAAAAATCCCAAGTTCAAATGCAAAACAGTTTCAGTTAGTCCTTCAGCATCTGGTGTTGTTGTCTTATCAAAGGAAGAGGAAATAAAAAACAGGAGGAGTCTGGAGATCTGGAGATAGCTTTGTGAATGTCTATCTGAGACTGCACCTTGCCTGCCTCCTACTGTCAGCCATTTGCTGCTGCAGGCTGTGTTTATTTAGAGTTCTCCTGGACGCATGTCCCTTTTGTTTTCTTCAGCACACAGCCCTACCCATCTTTTGCAATTGTAGACTTCTTTTTGCATGGTGAGTGTCCCCCCCCTCCAGTGGCACTTTCCACACAACAGCCACAGTTACAAGCTTTCCCCTCTCCCAGGTTGCTGGGCTGATGCCACTGCTCCTCCCTTCTCTTGCTGTCTTGTTTATTTACAGTTCACCTGAGGGATTGCCCCTCCCCCACTCTCCAGGTCTCTGGGCCCCTGGCCCTCTTTGCTACGTGTCTTTGTTTTTATTTTTTTTGTTCAGCTGCTTGGTTATTATTCAGTTTGTTTTTTTCTCATTTTTTCCCCCTGTTGTGGGGGTCAGTCTGTCCAGGGGTTTATGCTGTTCTGGCCCAGGGTTGTCTGTGGCAGTACTGTGTGCTGCTTAGCTCACCTTGTGGTCTGCGTCTTCCCAAGCAGTCTGGGAGCTGGCATCTGGCAGCGCAGGGGTCCTCCTGGTTTCTCCATTTAACATGGAGTAGGAACGTTATGCATGGGCTGGTGGTGTGGAGGAGTCAGAGTTTTGCCTCTTCTTGGTGGTTTTTCCTGCAAGGTGTATCTCCAGTGTCTCTCCAAGATTTTACTTTAGGAAGCACGCTTTCTGCTTCTTCCCTCTAGTCGCCATCTTGGAATCTACCCTTCTGTCCTTATGAAAAAGGCCTCAGAGAGCAAACTATCACCTCTACTGTGTGGATATACAGCTAGAAGGACATCTAAGAGAAGGCAGACCTTTATAAGACCAAATCTACCAGTCCCTCGATCACAGACTTTGCAGCCTCCAGAGCCACAAGAAATTCATTTATATTGTTTTTAAGATAACCAGTTTATTGTACTTTGTTATAGCAACCCGAATAAACTAAGACAAAAAACATATAATAGAAAGCTTCCACATTTAGAATACTTGCATAACTCCTTGGACTCATACTTTTAAATGGAAAATATTTGATATTACAAAAATCATGCATGAATAAAAGATTCATGAAAAGTGCAAGATAGCTGCATATGGTGGTTCATGACTATAACCCCAGCACTAGGGACACTGAGGCAAGAGTTGCTAGTTCAAGGCCACATAGCTAGCCTTGATTATATAGCAGACCCTGCACATCAGAAGAAACAATTACCACAATCAAACAACAACCCACAAAATGGGAGAAACTCTTCACCAGCTCCTCATTAGATAAAGGATTAATATCCAGAATACACAAAGAGCTAAAAAAAAAAAACTAAATATCAAAAGAACAAATAATCTAGTTAATCAATGGGCAAATGAATGGAGCAAGCAGACTGTTCTCAAAAGAAGAAATAAAAATGGCTAAGTAGGTGAAGAAATGTTAATGTTTATTGCAAGCTCTGTTCACAATAGATAAATTGTGCAATCAGCCAAGGTGCCCAAAAATGACAAATGGATAAAGAAGAAATATACATCTATATTTGTGACCAATTTTTGTTATCATCCTCATACATATATGTACATATATATATACATACAGACATACGATGGAATATTGCTCAGCCATAAAGAGAAATGAAAGTATGTCATTTGCAGGAAAATGGATGGAAATACAGATCATCATGCTGAGTTAGATAAGCCCAAGCTTAAAGGCCAAATATCATGTCCTCACTCTTTTGTGCAACTTAGACCTAAGATGATGATGATGATGGTGATGATGACAATAATGGGCCACAAATGTAAATATAAATGGAAGCTTGTTTATGGGGGAACAGCAGAAGAAGGAGGAGAGGAAAGGAAACATTACTGACCTGTGAAGAGAATGAAGTATACCTCGTATGCACATATGTCTTCCACAAAATACTGTTTGAAACAGGGGAGGAAAAAGAGGAATAGAAATACAATGGAAGGGGTGAACTTATTCCAAGTACTCTGTACACATGTATGGAATTATCACATTAACTTCCCCTCATATTATTAATGTATGCTAATTAAAAACTTTAATTAAATTTTAAAAACCTGCTGTTCCTAAGAATTTGGCATAGATTCAAAAAGAATATCTACAATTTCCTCCTTCTTCCTACTACATATGTATGTGAAGCTGAATTTTCTTTATCTATCTTAGCCAAAACAACATGTCATGATGGATTGAAAGAAAAAAAATAGAAAGAATCCAGCTGTCTTCAATTAAGCTAAACAAAGAAATTTGCATAAATGTAATACAAATAATGTTATTTTTTTCACTATTTTGGAAAATACAGTTACGTTTATAAGAAATGTTCTTAATGTTAATATAAAATGGCTATATTATTGTTGAGTGTAAAAGAACTGATAGCCATCCTAAAATTTCCTTATTTCAAGTTCTGTGTTAAACATCAGTATTTACATAAGTCACATGCATAAAGGATCTTATAGTTCTCAATAATTTTTAAAGATATAAGAAAGTGAGACTTCAAAAACAAAGTTGATGCCCCAGGTTTATGAAAGCCTAGCCATCCTAGGTTTATGAAAATATAATGACATTTAATATGCTCTATCTCTTCCCATGACAATATAAGACCTAAAAGTAAACTACTGTCTTTCTCAAATTATAGGCTCCTTTATGGTAATTTTAATTCCAGTTTCCCCTTTGTTTTTGCTTTTTTATGAAGCTTCACTACGGTATGTTTAGATGTGGATATTTTTTTTTTCCTGAGATTGAGTCTTTTTAGTTTTAGTTTTTGTCCAATAATGCCATTTGTGGGGTCCTTATATGACTGTTTTCTTCAACAGGTTTTTTTCTTCTTCATATGTTTGGGCTTTTTTGTGTCTATCAGGCATTGTACTTGAAATTTTATTTGTTGCAACGATTTTAGGCCAAGGATGGTAATTATTTTCCCTTAGAAAAAAATTTTCTTTGCTTGTTCTAATTGTCTGAGATCATTGGACATTCACAACCTCATAATATAATTTACAAAACTGAAATTCCTGGAGACAACCAGTTGACATGACACAGGATGATATATTTTATAAGACTGGTTTATTTCAGTTCAGATTTAATTTAAGATAGATCTTAAAATTCCTTGAATCTTAGTTCAAAGTGGAATTAGGATTTACCCTTATTGAGCTCAGGGTTTGAATTTCTGTCCTCCTAAGGCTCCAGAGGTTCCCAGGAACAGAAGTCAGCTTCTTCTTCCAGAGCCACAGATGCCCCTGGAGCAAAAAGTAACCCTTTGTATTAGTGAACTGCAGTTGTATCCAGGCTGCTGTACCTTACCGTCTTATTAGGACTCTTGATGGTTTTAAAGGGATAATTTTTTTCCAGTTTGAGTTATTTTCCATGGAACAATTGGTTTGAATTTTGTAAATTAATATTATTGAAGTAGAAGTTCTCCTGATGGTATATATTTTTTCAAAACAACCAAGTGGAATATCCTCTGTGCTTTGATTTTGCATTTCAATACTAGAAGGAATAATTTATACTACAACTTCTCTCCCTAAGCTTGTACCCAGTTGGAATCATAGACCTTTAACTCAAAGCCTATGCAAGCCACTTTTCTTTTCCTTATTCCTAATATAAGCCTAGTTTTAGGATCTACAAAGTAAACATAACTCTTCTTTTCTTCACAAAGGTATATAACTCCACTAAGTCATTCACCTTCCATATCTCTTACATTTTCTCACTTGCTACTATTTCCATCCACTTTCAACTTTGAATCCATGTTTCCTAGTGTCCATGATTATGTGCAATTTTATAACTTTTTGTACATGACTTCCCACAATCTCTAGCCCTGGATCAATCTAGATAGCTTCTTTCTTATCTTGCCTCTGTGCTCTTGATCATTATGGGAAAGAATACATAATCTTATGGTGGGTTTATCACCCATCTATAAATTCTAAATCCCAACTGAGTCATTATTGACAATTCTTTTTATTTAACTCCCTTGCTCAAAATATTCTTTCTAAAAAATCTTTCCTTCTTCTGCAGCCCAGTAACATTACTTCCAGGCACCTTGCCTCTCTACAATTAACTCATATCTGCCTTCTGGAAATATAAGAGACTCTGGAATAAACTCTAATTGTAGTCCTGTCTTGTATGGTTATTTGGTTCTCCCCTCATTCTTGGCTGTTTTTTCCTGTCTTATCAGAAGAAAACTCTACCTTTTCAAAGCTACCAACCCAACTATACTCTTAAATTACTGAGTGTTACTATCCACTAGTGGAGCCTTCTCTTAGAGTTTCAATCACTCCATCTCTACCAACCCCTTCCACTCAAATTACAAACCCACTGCATCCACCAGCTAGAAACAAGACCAATTAAAAAATTTATTGATGGAATATCAATCAATTTTCCATTTGCTACTAGTCTTGCATGCTGACAGGAATTCCACATGACAGTTAAGAGAATTTTTAAGATAACATGATTTTCCTTGCTTCCAAAGCAAACTCTAGCCTGAATGTAAAGCAAAGCTGTAATGCTATATAATTAGCAAATGACTACCTGGGACATAAAATCTATATGCTTGGTACTACATGTGAGCTTCCAGTATCTTCTCCACTTGCTCTTCAAAATGTCTGACTTCCAGGAATAATTTCATGTGTAACTGTTATTTGCCAATCTGTAATAATTAAAAGACTAACTAGGTAGGATTTCACATCCCTGCATCTTCTCTTTTTAGGTTCCCAGGGATCCGAATTTGCCATTTTTTTCATCCCCTTGATCAGACTGTCTGCTCTCCTTTTCATCACTTCTAATTTCTCTAGGACAATGTCCCTCAAAATCATCTTCCAATGGGGATCATGTAGAACTTTAAAAGAAAATACTAATGTGTGCTGCCATCATCAGGAGCCATGCATGTCATTTAGACTAAGGTGGCATCCAGCCATTATTATATATGACACATCTCCTGATCACTATAATGTACAGTAAGTTGAGAACTATGTCCCTACAAATACCATTGCATCAGTTTTCTTTCTATATGTGACATGCCTGAATTGTATGTTACCAGCAGGTTCTGAGATTATCTTCCTGAAGAGAGGAGAAAATAAATTAAAGGTAAATTAACCTACAAGTAGTCAACATTTAATATTTTCCAATTGTGATAGTACAATACAAATTATTTCCCTTATTCCAGTCCTCAGGGAAAAACTCCTTTGGGGTTTGAGAAGACCTGGTTGTTTTTTCTTTTTTTTTTTTTTTTTGCCTCCCAGCTTAGAGAAAGCAGGCTGCTTTCTCTTGGCACAGCTCCATGATTAGACAGTTCCATTCCCTTGAGGAACTTCCAAATAAAAGGAACATATCTTCTATGGCAACTGAGAAGCATAGCTTTATGTTGCCTGTTGTAGAATTATTTCTTGACATTAACATTTTTATGCACCCCCATATTAAATTTTATGCTTGGATATAATGCCACCAGGTAGAAACCAAAGTAAATGCTATATCCCAAATCCACAGAGAGTCAGAGCCAAACAGTGGGTTATCAAATCTGTATTTTTATGTTGCTGTTACTCATAGTGTGTGATGTATACATACTGCTTCTGAAAGCTGCATTAACTGGAAGATGCTGGTTTGTGGAGGTGCTAAGAAGTATATTTACAGGCTGCCTTGACTGAACTGTGTTGATTTCTCTCTAGAACAGTCTTCATAGTTCTTTGCTCACAGTTAGAGGTCTGCTGAAAGTGACTCAGTATAGATGAAAACAGCTTGCTTAATCATTCCTGAAACATGGGAAAAATTAAAATACATTTTTTCTTTGTCAAGCAACAAAAACAATGCCAGATTGTTAATGCCTCTTTTGTACCTTTCACTTGAAAGACCTCAAAGAACATTGAGGAGAATAAAGGCAAAATCTATTCCCCAATGGCATCATTATACATGTTGAAGCCTCTAAAACTAAAACTCTAAAGACATTCAGTAAGAGTGGAGGAATAAATGACAGCAAACCGAAGAGTGTGCCTCTGGAGCTTTCTTCAATGTGCTTTGTTCAAATTCATTCAAATTGGATGATGAAAAACATGGATCTCATTTGTTTCAACATTAAAGCAGTAAATTAGTGAGTGGTGAGTTGCTAATTGTCCTGTAAGGCATTTAAGGTGCCATGAGTGCCCCATCTCTTATTTTTTAAATTGCATTTTTACGGTTGAAATGAAAGCAACCATTAGAGTAGCGTACAACAATGTTTTTAATAATTTAGGCTTGTTCAATTCAAACATGATTTTTGTTCTGAAATATTTATCGAAGTTCCTGTTTTTATTTGAGATGAGAAGGTTTCATTTCAGATTTCAAAGCATCAAATAGAAATTCATTTTCACTCTGGGGTTAAAATAGGGAAAAAGAATTGAGCTATCCAGTGTTGCTGTATGCCTGGCTGTTTCTGCTTTCTAGTAGGGTGTAGAATTAGCAGGTTTGGTTAAATTTCACTTAGATTTTTGGTGACCTTTTCTAATCCTGACTGTTTCATAATTTAATGTCTTGACCTTCGTTTTCCACAGAGCCACCTGAGATTTAATAACTAGAACTGGTTGACAGGTGACCTTTCATTGTGGCCATACCTTTTTGCTAGGGAAATCTCACTGTTTTGTAGGTTTTATTTCACAGATTTTAATTGTCTGTTTCATTGCCTATAAGCTTATTCAGAGAGAAAAAAGTAAAGTTTAAATATTTCATTCTTCTTTCTGATTAAAATGTAAAGTGGTTTGAGGTTGTTCCAATATGTCATTCAAAAAAGATAGGGCAATTTTTCAGGTTCAAACCCTAAAAGAGAACAAGGAATTCTCTCAGGATAGTTTGCAGGAACAAGATGAACATTAATGTAGAAGAGTGAGCCAGCCCACCACCACCTGAGTGTGCCCCTGTGTATGCTGTTAGTTTGGGCCATTTCTTTTCCTTCTTCTCTCCCTCCCTCCTTCCCCCCTTCCTTCCTTCTTTCCTTCCTTCCTTCCTTCCTTCTTTCCTCCCTTCCTTCCTTTTTGTCAAGCAAGGATCAGTTGGTAATATCGTGGTATAATGATGTCTGGAGTCTGCATATTGTTTAAATGCAAGGAAATAAAAATGACTAATTATTAAAATGTTTCGGACTTTTACAAAGCGAGAACATCTACACCTTTCCTATCACTCTTCCTATCAAGGACATAGGACATTCTTAGGGAATCAATTCCCTCATGCTTGCATTCTTTCAGTATTTAAAAAAATAATTCATGAATGTGCTATCAAATGCTTGTGCTTATAATAAAATAAAAATAAAGGGATGTATGGTGTAAAGTGACCTGCAATAGGAACAGAGTATCCTAGTATTCTGGAACTTCATAAGTACCAAAGAAAGAGTGATTCATGAGTTAGAGAATGGCCTGACTATCTTTGGTTGACAATGAATTTGAAACAACCATTGTGGGTTCCTAAAGTGAATGCACCTCAAGTTGGCTTTTGAGCAAGGGGAGCTATTCTTGCTAGCTTTGAAGACCAGCTTTGAAAACAAAATTATTTGACATGGTCTTTTTTTTCCTCTCAGATATTGATGTTGATCATTTATGGCTTGAGAAAGAAATCCAACATGCTACTTTTGTGAAAGAAACAGTTTGAAAAGCAAATTGAGAAAGCAAATGTGAAGGACCATTTTAAGCATAATAAAATTGGTCATGAAATTTCAGCCAAATTAGAAACTGAAAATTTTAAGAAAAAAAATTATACATAATTTCTTATGCCGTGCCAGTACTATTACCAGAAAAGATTGGTTTCCTCCCTTATTTGTGAATTCTAGCAGTCCTGTGGAGCCTTTTATCCATGGAGACTGTTCTATTTTGATAAAATTTTTCACTAGCAACAAATTTAAAAGTATTAATTTATAATTAATGTTTTAATGTACTGAATGACACTTGGTATTTGCATATGTGTATGTGAAGAATACTGTACATTGATAACTTTCTTTAATATCCCCCACTTCTTTATGCTACTGTGAGTGCATTTCATGACAGATAGCATATGCTCCTCTTTTTAACCTGAAAGATATCTGCTGTTATTGGTCATCATGTCTACCTTAATTTGTTCAACTCTATAATAAGAAATAAAAACAAACTCATTTAAAAAATCTATTTTGAAAATTAAGTGGGATAATATAATAAAATGCTGAGCAGTATGACTGAGCCATCACAGGCTTTCAATCACACACAAAAAATGTGCCCTATACTTATAATTTCTCTCATACCATTTCTTCTTTTACTCTTTCTTACCCTCCTTGTATGCTCCAGCTAACAATCAAGAATTCTTTTTTCTTGCAAGGAAGCAAGGTGTTAAGATTCATTTTAGCCAAGAGATGCCTTGGTTTTCAAGGCAATCCCTTAGGCCTCCAAAACAGTATGGAAATTGATCTTGGTTGATCACAGAACTTCTCTCTCACACCTCAGAGCTGTGTACTGAGACTGAAGTTCATCTTGATTAGAATTTTAAATTTTTCTTACCCTTCATGATGCTTTGTGCAGTTAGGTACTAAATAAAAATTATTTGGTTGTTCAATAGATGTTACCAAATTCTTAACTCTCAAACTGAGTGTGTTTAAATGGATATATTGATGTGCAGTTGTATACTCTTGCAGAAGGTAAAAATACCCCAAAACAAATACAGTGTTGTTACAAAAAAAAAATCAATATTTTAGATCCAAAATAAAAGAAAGTGTTTGACACTTGTGACCTTTCTGTAACAGTGACATAACTTTCCAAAGAAGATCTGTTGAATATTTGTGGTACTTTTAGTTTAGATACAGCCCAAGCCCAACAAGTTTTGAAATATGATTAGAGTATACAAGAAACAAGATAAAGGGCACATGTGTTTTAGTGAAAATGAACAAAAACCATATATAATTCAACTGAAAAGAAGAATTCCAAATTAAGATAGAGCTTGATAAGTTGGAAACAGATGGATTTTTTTTGAACCAGATAGATCTTAACAAAGGTCTTAGAAAATTTAGGTCCTCAATCTAGAAAGAGAGAGTAACTCAGTGAAGATGTAGGGACTATATTTTCAAACAAGGCCCCCAAATCAAATATAAACAGTTCAAGAAACAGCAGTACCTTTAACAAAGAAAATCGAGATCAAAAGATGTAGCAACATCGCTAATAAAAGTAAGTGAGATAACTAGATAAGGCAGTTCTTAGGTCAAGCCAGCCATCTGTGCAAAGATATTTCTTTTTTTATAGTAGCTTACAGTAGTTTGAAGGTGGCATCAAACGTGTCCCTTAGGATATACCCAAATGACTGTGACACAGGTTACTCCAGAGGCACCTGCACACCCATGTTTATTGCGGCACTATTCACAATAGCCAAGTTATGGAAACAGCCAAGATGCCCCACCACCGATGAATGGATTAAGAAAATGTGGTATCTATACACAATGGAATTTTATGCAGCCATGAAAAAGAATGAAATGTTATCATTCACTGGTAAATGGATGGAATTGGAGAACATCATTCTGAGTGAGGTTAGCCTGGCCTAAAAGACCAAAAATCGTATGTTCTCCCTCATATGTGGACATTAGATCAAGGGCAAACACAACAAGGGGATTGGACTTTGAGCACATGATAAAAGTGAGAGCACACAAGGGAGGGGTGAGGATAGGTAAGACACCTAGCTAGCATTTGTTGCCCTTAATGCAGAGAAACTAAAGCAGATACCTTAAAAGCAACTGAGGCCAATAGGAAAAGGGGACCAGGAACTAGAGAAAAGGTGAGATCAAAAAGAATTAACCTAGAAGGTAACACACATGCACAGGAAATTAATGTGAGTCAACTCCCTGTATAGCTATCTTTATCTCAACCAGTAAAAACCCTCGTTCCTTCCTATTATTGCTTATACTCTCTCTACAACAAAATTAGAAATAAGGGCAAAATAATTTCTGCTGGGTATTGAGGGAGTAGGGGGGAGAGGGAGGGGGCGGAGTGGGTGGTAAGGGAGGGGGTGGGGGCAGGAGGGAGAAATGACCCAAGCCTTGTATGCACATATGAATGAAAAAAAAAAAAGTGTCCCTTAGGCCTAACTGCATCCCTTAGGACTTCACCAGCTCTTCTTGTGGCCTCAAGCTTCTGATTATGAATAGGAATGTTTCATTCATGGGACCCTCCATTCCCACCATATTTCAAAATTGGTTCCTATAACTACATGGCAAGTAGAGCAGTCATCATATTCAACCTGGCACCTCATTCATGAAGTCAGACAGCTAGACAGGATTGTGGCAATGTATCCACATATGAAATTCTAAGTCTAGCCATGGTGACAATGTGATCAGGAGATAGTAAAAAGAAGGGGACAATTCAAGGATCATCATCTACCCCCAAAACCATTGCATTTCCAGCACTCTTCCAAATCCCGTATTTGTCATATAAACAAGAGACTGTTGTTCCTACTGTTTGCCCTCAAGTAGTTAGTCAGCTGTTGACCTCATAATCTGCACAGCTGTGGCATCCCAATGTGTTGTCATGAAACAGATTGTGATGTCTTAATGGATCACTTTCAGAGGTTACAATCATCAAGTGAGACCAGTACGCTGATTCTTATTAGTTAAATTAAGCCTAATATAGTAGAACCAGCTAATTCACTCTAATGACTGGGAAATTCAATGCAAATAATTGTATTTTATAGAACAAATCCAAGACTTTTTCTTTCTTCTTTTTGATTTTTTTATTTTTGTGGAGGCTATATCCCAAACACAGTTGAATTATCCAATGAAGCATCTTTTTGCAACAGTAAATGGAATGCAACCTCCCTCCACCATATGCATCTTGGTGATGAGTTAGAGTATACAACATACACAATTTAACTGAGGCATTGATTTGCATCTCTAAGTGAATTTGGAAAACTCAGCTATGTGTAGTGGATGTCAAACTCTGCCACAAATTGCCTGTCTGGAAGAACACTGATCCTTCCTAATTATCTAAAATATAGTCTCCTAAATGGATGAAGAAGGTTCTTAGGTCAATGCCTGACCTCAAAAGACACCCTCTTGTGCCTTCATTTACCCACTAATAAAAAGTTTTCACAATATGGTAATCTTAAACTGGCAAAGGCCACTATTGGAAGTAGTGAAGAGGTCTAGTAGAGATGAACCAATGTGGAATGTACACATGTGTGTGGAAGTAGCACTGGGGATATCTCTGTATAGCTGTCTTTATCTCAAACTACAAAAAATGCTATGCTTTTCTTATTATCTCCTATGTTTTCTCTTCAACAAAATCAGAGAATCCTGCCTGGAAGGGAGTGGGGTGGGGAGGTGGCCCAAACAATGTATATACATGTAAGTAAATGTAAAAACAATAAAATTAAATTAAAATTTAAAGAAAAGTTTCCACTATGGCACTAACCTATAAAGCCACATTTCCAAGTGTTCTGACATACTCACACACCTTGAGTAAACCTGTTCTAGCCTAGGGCGCTCATCACTTGCTGCTTCCCTTAATTCAGAATCCTCATGGCAGCAGAGATGAAAGGCAGCCCCTTTGATAGCAGAGTCTTAAGACACCTTCTAAATTGAAGTGGGGTTATAGCTCAGTGGTAGAATGCTTGCCTAGCATGTGCAAGGCCCTAGGTTCAATCACTAGCACCACAAAAGACAACAACTGGATTTTTGAGGATTCTGCAAGTCAAGTTTTTTGAAATTATTATCTTTTGACAATTCAAATAAAGAGATGCCTTTGCCAGTCTGATGTATTTTATAAGCACACAATAAAAACTAAATCAAAGAAACAAAATTAAATGAATAAAATAACAGCTAACCTCCAAAATACAATGGGAACCAAGTATGTTTATCAAAGCACTTTGAAAGTAGAAAAAAATCAGGGAATACCTAAATACCCTGCAGTAGTCAATTAGATACTAATATATATATATATATATATATATATATATATTATATATATATATATATATATATATATATATATATATATATCATATATATATATATATATATGATATATTATTATAATCATTATAATAATGATTATAATCATTATAATATAATTATAATATAATTATAATTATAATAATTATAATTATAATATAATTATAATAATTATTATAATTATAATAATAATTATAATCATATTATAATCATATATTATTATTATAATTATTATAATAATAATAAATTATTATTATATATATATATATATATATATATATATATATATATCATGTTCATATAGTAGAATAATGAGCAGGCATTTAAATTATCTGTAAGAATTATTTGCTAATAAGGGAAAGGTTAATTACATGAAATTAAATGAAAATCAATGGTGCCAAATTGTGTAAGTGGTATTTCCCGACCTGTCCAAAATAATATAGGTAGAAATAGGAAAATCTGATGAAATGTTTGTAGTGGCTTCTGAGTGATGTAAATATGAACAGTTCATATTTTTTTATCTACTTCTTTTTTAATTTTTCAAATTTCTTACAATGAATTCATATTAATTTAATAATTAGGGCAGGGAAGTTTTTTAAAGCAGTCAGAGTAGTTTCCTTATGACACTTGTTGCAATGGTCTCCAGTCTTCCTAGTTTGGAAATGAGCAACTGGTTTTCCTCCCTGATGCTGCTTCCTGAATCCATCTCTTCTCCTCAGTTCGAAGCAGCTCCAGTGTTCCCATGTCTTAGGCTAAAAATCTGAAATTATCCTTGACTCTTCTTTCACAACCCCCTTCATACCTTCAGTCCACAGGTCAATCCAGTGGGCTCTAGCTTCGAGTATACATCCAGAATGTGACTAGCTTCTCTCCACCTCCTTTGCTCTTCACCATGGTTCGACCACTGTCCTCTCTTGGTGGAATGGTAACAGTTGCCTTTTATTAAAATATTTCTCAGATCAGTCACTCTCCTCAGAGCCCTCCTCTACCTCTTCACCACATAAGAACTCCAAGGCCCTAAATGATTCTCACCCCCCTGTCTCTGTCCCCAATACCTATTTGCTCTTTCCACTGGCTCTGCCAGGCCACATGGCTCTCCCTATTATTTCTGTCCTACTTTGAGGTATATACATTGACTTTCCCCCAAATATCTGTCCAGCCAGCCCTTTCAGCTTGTTAAAGTGTTTCCTTAAAGATTTGTCTCAGCAAGGCCTTTTTCTGTTCACTCCATCAACACCTCACCCCCGCACACAACTTCCTAACTTCCTTTGTTGCTTTAATTTTCTCTATTTTAAAACTAATCACACTTTCACATATTATACAAAATGCTAATTTATTTATTATGCTGTTCTCCTCCTACACCCCCACAACGAAGATAAGCTTTATTAAGTCAGGGATTTTTGTGTATATTTTCATAGCTGAATTTTAACACTTGGAACTGTGACTGCTGCATAGTACATGCAGACGGTAGGTACTGTGCAAGTAACCTACCGTGCATATGACAGGTGACCTGCTACAATTGTATGATAATTGTCCAGGCGGCTTTTCTGAGGTAACTTATCTCTCAATTTATCCACCTAGATGTGACAGACTGTGCCTGCTGACAAGTTTCTTTTGGATTGCTTTTCTCCTTTCATCTAAATCAACAATTCTACCTACTATTAAGTTCAGTGCTTGAATTCCTAATAAATTATTTTGATTCAATTCCTTTTATATTCTAACTCAACCAGTAAAGCACTTAATGTATTCCTGGGACCTCTGGGGAGGGTGGTTAAAATGAAGACAAACATTGTTTTTATAGAACTCACTATCTAGAAAACAGGTATAATTAAACAATGAATTAGAACACAACCCAACAAGGAAAGTAATAACAGGACCTTGTGTGAGAGAGGTTAACTCACCAAAGGGCACAATAAAAATTCAGGATCAAAATGTGCAGTCAAATAGAAGGGGAAAGAACCAAAGCATCATGTTTCTTTATCAGTGTTAAAGATAGGGCAAGTTCTTCATGTGGGAGAGAAGCAGCAAAAGTGTTTTATGTGATTGTTTTAGCAGGAAAAAAGGCAGGAAAAAATGAACAAAGCAAAGAGCTAGAGCTAGATTTAGAAAATCTAGATTTGAATCTACCACTGCAGCTGTTATCATCTACAAGTCTTGAAAACTAATGCTTCACTTCTGAGTCTCTGTTAACTCCATGGTTAAATAAAAAAATGGGGGAGTTAGACTAGCTCTAGAGACGGTCTGTGTACAGGCTTCTCTGAATTCTTAAAAGAGGACTTTCCATATTCATCTAGAATCAATGTAAGCAGAAAGGCCAATGAATATGGTGACTTGGGGAAAATTTTTAAGAACCTGTATAATATTTTGCCAACCAGGGATTTATCTTAAGTAGTTATGGGTTTTGAAAAATCTTCAGACCGTCATCATCTGCTGAATTCTCTGTATTTTTATCTACTGCTCCTTAACCATGCATACATATAACCAAATACAGAATTGATGCCGGGATATGTTTCATTTGCATTTCTTTTATAGCCACAAGCCTTATTACAGAGATCAAATCTTTCCACATTTCCTTATTTTATTTGAAATTATAGTTCTAAATTTAAAAATTCATTATTTAGAATAAAAAAGATAAAATGATTTACACCTGATTTGAAACCAGCATGAGAATACAGAAAGTTAAATTATTTTTCAACAATGTGTTTTCTTTTGTAATGGGAGCATACTGCCAATCGAATAACCTATAGCAGCGACTGTAGGAATTGCATATATGTGTTTCTGATAGCTCCACATTTGACAATTATAGGATTTCTGACCAATTTTCCCAGAAGAACTTGTTTGACTAAGTGAAATTTACCACCTTTCTTTTTCTTTCTATTTTACAGCCTTTGCAACTGGATTGTGACCATTGTGCCATAGTGTCAAACTCGGGTCAGATGGTTGGACAGAAGGTGGGAAATGAAATTGATCAGTCATCTTGCATTTGGCGAATGAACAATGCCCCCACCAGGGGTTATGAAGAAGACGTTGGACGCATGACCATGATCCGAGTAGTGTCCCATACTAGTGTACCTCTTTTGCTGAAAAACCCCGACTATTTTTTCAAGGAAGCAAACACTACTATTTATGTTATTTGGGGCCCTTTCCGCAATATGAGGAAGGATGGCAATGGCATTGTTTACAACATGTTGAAAAAGACGGTTGATGTCTATCCAAATGCCCAAATTTATGTGACCACAGAGAAGCGTATGAGTTACTGTGATGGAATTTTTAAGAAGGAAACTGGGAAAGACAGGTGAGTCCTCTCTGAAGCAGCCATACTGTCTTTTATGATAAGTTCTTGCTACATCCTTTTGCCAGCTATCAAATGAACAGAGTTATTTTTTAAACTGATTGTTACATGTTTTTTGACTATTATGATTACTTGATGAGCCAGCAACTAGGTCCCATTAATTCCACCTACACTGCCTTCTGTTCTCTCTATTCTAATTGGCTTGAGACTCCAAGAAATGCTGGATGCTTCTCCAAGATATCTTTAAATCTTTTCTTATGTAGCTCATTTGCTATTGATTAAATTGGATTTCAGCTGAAAGAGGAAGTCTACATATTTCTGTTTCAAAACATAGAAATGTTAAGGGACTTCAGGATTATGCATTGACTTAAACTTTTCTGGAAATTTTGAGGTAAAAATTTTACCTGAGACCACAAACAGAACAGTCTATTATTGGTGATTTAATAAGATTGCACAGCTTCTAGCATGGAAATAGACCCTATAATCTTAAATACCATAACTTGGTATCTAACATGGTAAGCAAAATACCATATTGGAATTGTGCATTACTTATGCAAAATCATTAAGAGTTGGATTATTGAAGAGAAGTGAGGTATAAATATCTTTCATTCGATTATCCAAAAACCACTTTGCATTTTGTATTTCATCCATTTTTGGGTAGCATTCTGTGAAACACCTTTTCCACTTCCTTTTCTTATGGCCTGCTTACCTCCTTCTTCCCATCCCTTGCCTTCTCCTGTTTCCTCTCTGCTCCATTTTCATCCCCCTCATCTCCTACAACTTAGTCACTTGCCATTTTTTCCTCCTCTTCAGAGATATAACAAGTATAGGGAGAGAAGCAGAATGACAAATCAGTCAGTCTTGGTTGATAATTTAGCTTTAATAAAAAACTGCTGTAGTAAAATATTGAAACCAATGGCTAAGATTTTAAATTATCTGTGAATTTTGCCTGTTTGTGCAATACCATAAATAAATTGAGCTTCAATTATAATTACAATATCACATTCTGATTTCCTAAAAATGTGTATCTTTCACTGAATAGATTTCACTGAATAATATTGAATAGTATTAAATCTAAAGTTTTAACTGTATTGGAGTATTGCTTGGAGTGAGGATGTCTCTGGTGTCTCTGGATGTAATTTCAATGATGATAATTATTTTAAAATCTTGTATAGATCAACTTCCAACTGTTAATGTTGGTTGATTTGAATTTACCTTTTTCTACTTCTGAGAACCCAAAATGTACAGCTTCAAATGAAAATGCAAGACCATTGAAATTCATATTATGGGCCTCCTGTTAACTTTCTACTGTTGGAGTTAGCAAGAATAATCCCAAAGGTTAGATTTGAATCAGTATACCATAAGCTATCCAAATAGACAGGCAATAGAGATAAAGGAAGTAGGTCTGCTGCTTCAAAAACCACACTCGCATGTAGCACCATTCTATATGAATATGACCATTCTCAAGGGCTTTGGAAACCTCTGGTCCTTCACTAGCCCACAGCAATGCAATTAATTAGATATCTTTGGGTTTTCATTAGAACTCTCTCCCAGGGTATTCCCGCCAGTCATGACCATAAGCAAGCCCTAGAGTCATCTGGAGGTATCAGAGAAAATCTCAGCATGGTGCTTGTTCCCATGAATTTGTATTATGTTGGCTTTTGCTGTGATCTGTCAGTAAGACAACACTGTCACTGATGTGTGGATTGTACAACAGGAATGAAGACAAAATAGCTTTGGGAAATTGTTCTCCCATTGTCTATGCTGAGAAGAGCTGTATAGTGAGAAAATTGCTTGGCAATTTTACTCTCTTGGTAAAATTAATTTGAAATATTTAATTGGTAGAATTACCAAAATTAAAGTTTCTTAAAAGGTTACAATGACTTTGTGATGAATTCTTGCTGTTTTTTTAATTGAGTCCATTTTTGTCTGATTGTTCTTCTGGGTACTACAGCCAGACAGAAGAAGACAACTATGCACGTATTTTAGAAATGGACAGAGTAGGTGATTTAGGTAGTATCTGATTTGGAAAATAAGGTTGGCTAAGATGACCTCAAAGGCTGTTATCTGATACCAGGATGACTTAAATCTATATGCTAACTTTAGCTGTGATAAAGGTGTGTTGTCTTAAGAATTTCCCATGGTAGTCTGGCATTCATTGACAAATTTCAAACAGCAGTCTTTTAAAAAACTTCTGAAGGAAAACAAACTTACACAGCAGAGACTAGTAGGATAGTAATCTCTGTTTAGCCACTGTTCATCTTGAATAATTATTAACTCAAAGCTGATCTTATTTCATGTGTACCACTATGCACTTTCTCCTTCCCCAAGCATTATTTTAAGCATATATCAGGCATTATAGCTTTTTATTTATAAATAATTTATCTCTCTAAATGATAAAGAATCCAAAAAAATACAGTGCCATTTCTTATATAAAAATCAACATTTCCTTACCATCCTCATATGTTTCATCAGTTTACAGATTTCTCTAGTCATCTCAATAATATATTTTAACAGTTTAAATCAGGATTGGAATAAGGTCCATACATCATAATTTATGGATACATTTCCTATATTTCTCTTAACTGTATTCCTTCTCCTCCTCCTCCTCCTCTTCCTTCTCCACTACCTCCTCCTTTTTCTTCTTTTTTCCTTCTCTCTCTCTCTCTCTCTCTCAACAACTCTACTCATTTGTTTCACATCGTTTTTCACAATTCACATTTTCTAATTGTACCTCCATGGTATTCTTCTACATTGGTGTTTCTGTTAGATTTGATTGCATTCAGGTCTGATATTTTTGCCAAGACCATTAGGTGGCACTTCTTTCAGGAGGAATATTACCTAGTTTTCTCTCTTTTTATGTTAGAAACTATTAATGATCATTGTCTAGACACAAGAATTTATTAAGGTTGCAAAATGGTGGTATTTAATTATATCTTTTTTCATGTATTGAATATACTTCATAAGAGAAACTTGCCTCCATTAACCATATGGTCACCAAAAGATAAAAGTCAGTGCCAGTCTTTTCTCTTTACTTACTGGTTTTGATACAGTCATTCCCTAGCATCCTGATTGTTAATATCTATATATTTACTTACAGACTTAAACATATTCGAAGCATGATATCTCAATTCATTAACATTAAACCCTCGTGCTCAGATTGTCTCATTGTTCTACTTTGGCCTGTGGGAAACTCTTCCAATTGGCTTTGTATCCGCTTGATGTACCTTAATAGTCTTGGATAGCTTCTTTGTTTTCTGGTATTGCAGGATGTTTCAGGCTCTTCTTGTTCATAGCTACATGCATACTTGGAAACAAACATTTCTCTAAAGAACTTTGATTCCTTTTAAGTAGTTCATATGGCATAATTCTGTACAAGTACTCATTATTGTTGAGTTGATCTTTATTTCTTGACCCTAACATTGCACAGAGAAAGAATATAAATAGTATATGCTGTGTATATTGCTTAAGTATAAAATTATTACAAGTTCAAACTGAAATTTTCAATTAAAATCAGGGAGCATCACTAGGTTTTCATTTTACCTCACCAGTCTTGCATCTGTTTCTTCTTTCTTCCATGCTGACAATCACAGGCACCAGAGACACCAGTGTAATAATTCATCTGCTTTACCCTGCAACATACACACAAAGCAATCTTAGAGTAATATCTCCACAAGCTTTATGTTTAGTACAAGTATATTAAGATTACTCTCCATCAAAGAATATGTTTTATGTGATTATACATTGATACAGGTCTAAACTCACTAAGTGGGTTTTTATTACATCACTAAAAATGTTTCTAGTATTTTTCTCTTAAGTCACTAGGAGGAAGTCAAGTGGTAACATTGGCATGAGTGAGTAGGGAAGAAGAGGTGTTTATTTAATTTTACTTTTGTTTGGTTCGACTGCACTTACTAAAACTTGCCAGAAAGTATTCATTTTCATCATCAAGTTTTTAATGGAGAGATCAAATCCCTATTATTATGTGTAACTGGTGGTTAAAGTAAGTCACGACAGAAAAATTATTAGATGGAGTTCCTCAAAGAAAACATTTCTTCCCAGCTTGCTTCTTCAAGCCATCAAAGTCATTTGTAAAAAAATAACCTTCCTACTTATGGTAGTCATCTTTTCATTTGTCCAGTGGTTTCATTTTTGTCTTATGGTAGGCATCTTTTCATTTTTTCAGTGGTTTCATTTTTGTCTTAAGGTAGCCCTCACTGCAGAAGCATGAAGCAGTAGAAGAAATGTGTTTTCTACTGAGCTTATTAGATCTAAACCAACTTACAGATATCTTGAAATATTTTCCAACCAAATGAAATTTAAATTGTTTTATTAGCTACTACCTAAAATTATTTGGCTTATCAATTAGAAAGGGTAATCTTGTAAGGAAGACAGACAGGTTAGAAAGAGAAGGTGCTTGCCTTTTCTTTATCTTCTGGGACCCAGTTTTCTTTGGAATTCTAGGTCCTTTGGGCAGTAGTCACCTTTATAGTTTTGCTTACTAACATACTTCTAGAAAACCAGAATTATGAATTCTGTAGAACTTTCATTTCTTCCAGAACCTTTTAAATTAAAAATTCTATATTCAAAGCAATCTGACCAGAATGGATTGTTTCTTCCCTTTTTGAATGATTGGTATGCAAATATAATATTAGCCTGATGACATTTGTGCATTTGCATTCATACATCTTAAGACTGAAACCCCTAGGGGTGCTGTTGGGCATACCGTGGCACATGGCATCACATTCAGCATTGAAGAATGGGATTATGTGCCACATGTACAGATGCAAAAAGATTGTTAACTTTTCTGGAGAAGCACTGAGAGCCAATAGTCTGCTTACCTGTTGGCAGGTGGGTAATTGCAGCTTGCGTACCACTTCAGAAATATGTTGGCAAATGTAGGCACATTATTTAATTGACTAGTAATTGAGAAAGAGCACAGCTAATTCTAGGCAGATAAAGGACTCTGAGATGCCCTAAATAGGTCTTAATTAGCTGGCACCAATGCAGCTCCACCTTCAGGGATGGATAAAATTAATGAAAGTTAGCAGCAAATAGATCGATGTTTCAAGATGTTCCTGCCTCAGGTGAAGAGGGTGAGAAGAAAGAGAGTCACTTTTAAGGATTGTTTAGAAAGCAGGATGCACAGAAGTCACTGTCAGAAAATACTGACAAAATGGCCACTGATTTGTAAATATCAAAGTGTCTACCTGCTCATCTTTGCCAGCTCCATCCAGCATGCTCCATTTATTCCCACTCAGTCTTAAGAAGAGTGCCATTCCACACTGTTGTCTGTGGTGACAGTTTTATAATCTAGCAAAGGTTTGAAGTACCTTTCAGGTTTCCCTATTTCAGCTTGGTCATTTGGAAAGTTTCTTGTGCCATTGTGTGATTGACTATGGAGATTAAATTGGGTTTGCAAGTACTTAGCAGTGTTTAGAATATGAGGGGGTTTCAAGTATTCTCCCCAGAGAATTTGGGACCCCTTTTGTGGTCTCTCTGCCAGTACACAAGGCAAACTGCCTCAACAAGCACAGTGTGGCAAGGATGAGGGGCCAAAACCAAAACCAAAACAAAACTTTGTGCTACTGTAAGAGTCACTATGCACAAAAATGTGCCAAGTTCACCCAAAGAAATATTACTACTATTGTACCAGGACTCCAAGAGGACACAAAGAGGTCTTGTTAGTTCTAATTCAATACTCTGCTCTTAATCCAGGAAAACCTGAACCAAGAGAAAAGGGGCAAAGAACAAAAGGTCTTGGATTTGAAAAACCAGACACAGCATTAAAAACAATTTTCCCTTTTTTTTTCCTTTTGAAGACTGTCTTTGCAAATACAGCCTCTCAGCACTTTTTCAGGAACATCATTGTCACGCCTCTGTAAAAATGAATTAATGTTCCCACCCCAGCTGATATCTTTGGCAGGAACAATAAGTTCACACAGCAGTCATGGGCAGATCTGTAGGACTCCTGAGTCAAAAAGCATAATAAGGCATCCAGGCCTGTGTTTTCACTCTAACAAGCATTAGGGGGCAAGGATTCCTTTTTCCCATTATTCATGATGGCATCCGGTGACCTACATTAGATCTCTTCTTTAATACACATATGCTGTAAATTAAAAATTCAGTAAAAAAGAAAAGATCTATTTTAATAATGGGGGATTAGAGTGACACTTATAATTTATCGAAATAGCCAAACCAATCCCTCATGTATTTAAAAACACATACATGGACATGTATACACATACCCACACACAGGATGAAATTATGATGTTTTTAATAAGACAGCTTAGTTTGGATTAAAACAAGAGCAACATCTCAAATTTAGTGATCATATTTTTAAAAGGAAGACTGAGAATATCACTGAGGGTTGTGGAGATCAAGATTTGAAACCAACCTACTGAGGGAAACAAGGATCTGCTAGGGTAGAGGATGCAACTTAACAGATAGACGGACACACACACAGAGCCAGATTATACTGTCTATGACGTTCCAAGAGACACTTACACTGAATAGTAACCTCAATGTAAAGACTTTTGAACTTTGCAAAGGCCATAAGTCTTGAAGACAAATATGCCTTAAATTAATAGCTTTGTTAAAATAGATCCAGGCTTTTAAATTTTATACAGACTTTAAAAGTATTTTTAAATTTATTTTTCTTGGTATTTACCTCTACAATTAATTTACCTCCTCTTTCTATAGTTTGGATTTCTCCTCTCCTATTATTTTTTATTTCGTTTTCTTAGACTCTGTGTCTGTATCACTATCTCTAAGATTAGGTCAACATTAAGACTATTAAGAATTGTTATGTACTTTTCTTTAACAATGTATAATCCAGGAGCAATCTCTTTCCCCTTTATTCTTGCATGTTTTGACTCTTTTTAAGGCAGAGTTGATTTTTGGGGAGTTTTCATCCTATATTATGACTATCTGGACATTTAGAGTTTTTAAGGCTTAGAAAACCATTTCAAAATTCTTTGCAGAATATCTAGAATGTTGTAGGAGCTCAGCTAATGCTTGCTGGATTGAATTTTTACTTCTCTGTGAACAAAGAGACAGTGATATGGAATTACAGACCTTGGAAATGGACTTCCCTACTCGGTCTTTTCCTCAATAAAGAGTAAGAACTTTAGCTCAGTACAGACTTTTCAAAGGTTAATGTCTGTCATGTTGCCTCCTGATTCAGATGATGTGAGGTAGGACCTGAAAGTATGCATTTTAACAAAACCTTAGGTCAGTCCAATGTTGTTAATCTGTAGATGCCACTTTAAATTGTGCTATTTTAGATTGCTTTGGACAATGAACAAGATAACATGTCATTGTTTTTTGAATCAGAGAAGTAACCCAACAACAACTTTCCCAGTATAGTAGCACAAGCCTGTAATATCAGCTACTTGTGAGGTGGAAATAGCAGGATCACAGACTGAGGCCAGTGCAGGCAAAAAGTTTATGAGATCTTATCTCAAAAACAAACTGTGGGTGGTGACACACTCCTGTGTTACCAGCTACTTGAGAAGCAGATGTTGGTGGAGGGAAGAACATGGTCTGAGGCTTGTTAGGCAAAATGGGGAGACATTATGTGAAAAACAAACTGAAGACTGGGGGCATGGCTCAAGTGAAAGAAAACCTCAGAATTCAACCCCCAGTACTGCAAAAACAAAACAAAACAAAAGCTATTTCCCATACAGCCTGGGTAATCCATAGTTGGATCCCAGTTTTGTGACCCTGTCCTATTCCTAAGCCACTTACGCATTTAACAGGGGACTTACTTATCTGGCTTACTGTGCTATTTGTCCATTTCTTTCATGGAACAATATACTTCTTAAGACTGTTGAATATGACCATTTTGCCACCAAAACACCAAATAAACTTGTTTCCCCTCTACTTCTTTCAGTTAAATGCCCCAGAGATATTTTAGGATTCCATGAAATGACCTCAGCAATAACTCATTTTTCTCTTTTTTCATTTCCACTGCTACTTCTCTGGTTTAGCACTTTTTGCCTATCACATAGGTGACTACTGACATGGACCTCTGTGCCTTTGCAGAGATACTTCCCTCTGCCTAAAATGCACTTCCTCCATCACAGTACACAAATGCAGTCCTTAATTCATGACCAAATCAAATGTTACCTCTTTCATGAAGGCTTTTGTAATATCTGTAAATAGAGCTCCTACTTCCTCTGGGGGGAAAAAAAAGAGTGCTTTATACTTGTATTTCTATAGAAATAACCACTTTCTACCATATATTGCTGTTATTTATGTCCAGGCTCTCCAGGTGGCTCATAAACTCTTTGAGAGAATGCTAGTTCTTATGCATTTGTTTCCCTGGACACCATGATATGATGCTTCACTGTCATAGGTGTCCAGTAAACATCTGATGGATTGATGAATAAATAAATGAATGAACAAAAGAAATGCCTCCTGATAGTTGTTTTAGTTTCAAAATCTCTTTGTCTTTTGGTGAAATACTTGTGAATTTCAAAATGCTTTTATTTTGTACAGAAGGGTTATAGCAATGCCAAAGAGGCAAATTCTTCTACTATTGGATTCTGATAGAAAAGTTTACCTGGTTCTATTCAGAGAGACCATGCTTGCTTTACCTTACCCAAAGGTTGGCAAATCTATTACCTTCTCTCGTTTTTTTGTGACTGGGTGCTGGGTTTGTAATAAGTCACCTACAGAGCTATTCCTCAAATACAGGTTTCCATTTTAGTCTCTCTTCAGTGGTGAAACAGGTTCCAAAATTTCACTCACCATTTTGTTAGCTGTCAGTTGCTTGGTGAAAACAACAGGTCCTAGCACTAAAACCCAGTTACTCTTTTGGGTCATAAGAGGCAAATATAACCACTACCACAGATGGAAAAAACAAAAGACCTAAGTAAAGGAGAGCTAAAAACACTAATAAAATAATCTGAGCTTTGAGACCCAACTTTATCTTTTAATTATCTTCCAGAAAACCAAATGTTTTCTTCTTTGATAATGAAGAAAGTGAATCGCTGCAGTGAAAATATTTTAAATAACTTCATAATGAGCCTAAAGAAATGGCAGCAAAGTCTTCCAGTCTCCAGTGTAAATGGCTGATGAATTTATGTAAAGAATTGGAGGAAATTTGATGAACAAACTTTTGATATAGTTCAGACTATGCATGTCACTCTTTTGCTTGACACCCTGCAATACGGTTTCCATTTTCCCTCAGAATCAAAACACACATTTAAAAAAATTATTATCATATTGTTGTTGTACTGGGAGCACATTGTGACATTTACAACAGTGCTTGCAATGTATCTTAGTTGAATTCACACCCTCCATCATTCTCCACCCCCCTACCCCTACTCCTGGAATAGTTTCAACAGGTCTCATGTTTCTACTTTCATATATGAGTACATCGTATTTCCACCACATTCACTCTCCTTCACACTTTCCTTATATCTTCCCCACCCCCACTGGTACCAATCTCAGGACAGGACCTGTTTTACCTTACTGTTCTTTGTTTTTGAAAAACAATGCCATTTTTGTTTATTTAAGATAGCTCTACAGGGAGTTTCATTGTGACATTTCCATGAATATACATATTATAACACGATTTGGTTCATCCCCTCTATTTTTTTCCTATTTTAGTCCCCTTCTTATGGTGATTTCAACAGGTTTAAAAACTCTATATTCATTCTTGGATAGAAAGTGCATAACCATATTCACATTCTAAGTTCCTTCTTTTACCCTCCCTCTCCCGTTAGTGACCTCCCCTTAGTGTGACTTGTTTTTCATAATATTGCAAAGCACACATTTTTACAATGACTTGGAATAACTTCTATGGTGATCACACTCCCTATTTCCCCTCTGACCTTTGTTTATTTAACTTCTCTTGTGCTCACTTTGCTCTAGTCATCTGGACACTAAGCATGTTCATTTTGGAGGACGTTTGCTCTAGTTAGCTGCCAGAACACTGTCATCCCAATATATTTTATGACTACCTCCTTCAGGCCTTAGCTGTTTGTCACCCACTCAATAAGTCTACCATGATGCCAATTAAAATAAAAATCTTTGCTCATAAGCTCAGCATTCTCAATTCTCCTTACTATGTTCTACCTTTCTTTTTCCCCCGGCATTGTTTATCGTCTAATATTCCATACAATATACTAGTTTATATTATTGTTTATTGCTTTCTGTGTGTCTCTCCCACTAGTATATAAGTTCCTTAAGGGTAAGGATCATTGTCTAGTTTATTCACTGATACATAGCTGAGGAACCTGAAATAGTGCACGGTATGTACTAGATGATTAGATGAAATTAGATGATTGTCTTAGGAATGTCTTAGGAATGGAAAACAATTAAAGAAATAAGAAATGCAGGTAATATTGCAAAACTTGTCTTAGGGGATCTATCAAAGTAGCTTTTAAAAAACAGAAAATAGATGGGCACCAGTGGTTCATGCCTTTAATCCTAGTTAATCAGGGGGCAGAGAGCAGGAGGATTGCAGTTCAAAGCCAGCCCTGGGCAAATAGTTCACAAGGCCCTATCTCGAAAATAACTAATACAAAAAGGGCTAGTAGAGTGTCTCAAGGAGTAGGCCCTGAGTTCAACTCCATACCTCAAAAATAAATAAATAAGAAAAAGCAAAGAAAACACATACTTTAGGAACAGTAAATCAAGTTACAAGTTTAAAGCAATTTGTTCTGCAAAAGGGTGCAAGGATGGAAGGTCTCTTAATCAAAGAGAACATAATTTCATGTAAGGAAGTGAACTGAATGATTTTTAATCTTGAGTATATGGAGCAGTTGTCCATAAATGGTTGTTCAAAGATAAGTTACCAAATTGGTTAATTTATTTGTTATCCAGTAGAGACGGCAAAACGTTTATTAGGATTGGTAAGACAGTGGTTCTCAGACATAAACTTACATCAGAATCACATGGAGAACTGATTTCTTGGTGCACCCTAGAGTTTCCAAGTTGGTTTTTCTGGGCTGAGGTCAAGAATTTTGCATTTCTAACAAACTTTCAAGTAATGCTGTTGCTGCTAGTCCTAGGGCCACACTTTGGGAACCACTGTGGTACAGACAGAAGGATTCTGAGATAACAGGAGTCACATTCAATTATTTTGGAAGCATTTGGTCCTATGATCTTTTTACCATTGGTGTGCTGTAGTGTGAACATTAGAAGTATTTTTGCTATAATATTTTTAATGATGGGAAATATTTTAACCTCCTGGGAAAATCCTACTACTGCTCTGTCATTTTCTTCTTCACTCTGTTATGCTTTTGCTCCCCTGTAGTCATGCCAGATGGTGCTGCTCATTAGTTTATAAGGAAGCGATGCTTTATCATTCTAGATAGAGAGACAAATCATTCTGTTCTCTGACTTTTGAGTGAAGCATCAACATTTGGGTGTATGTTCAGCCTACTATTTGCTTTTCAATTTTGCTCATTAGGTATTTATTACCCTGCCAATGTATGAGCTAGTCATTTTCCCTCTGTCATGAATTTCTTTCAAGTTATATTCATTTAAAGTTCAAATTGACACTGTTTGATAACTGCTATCATCACAGTATGACCTCCACTACTATGTAATTTCTACTTTGCCTGAATTATCAGGTGTGGTGGTTATCTAGGAAGTATATCCATGAATTTAAGATATTGAATATTATTGCCCTTCTCTGACTTATCATGTTACAAGCCAATAACTGGGACAATTCCCTTGGAGCTTCAGCTCTGGGGTTTGCATTACTAATTTATGAGCGACAATAAAACCTGAGGACAAAAAAAATAGTAATAAGACAAAGTCAAGCAGTCTTTTTCATTAATTGTATGTTTTCCTTATGATGAAGGTGGCATGAAGGAAGCATACGATTTAATGAGAAGTGTGAAAACAATTGACACATGTAGTGAGACACTGGGAAAATGGATGGGCAACCTTCCAGAAACATAGAAACCGTGTGAAGTAGAGAACTGAATAGAATTCAGGACCTGAGAAAAAAAGCCATATATGAATATTCAATAATTTGAGCAAAAGAATATTATCTTTTTATTTATAATTTTCACCTAAAGGAGAATTTAGAATTTAAGTTGCTGCTGGATAATTCATGCACAGGCACTATTATAGGCAGATAAATAAGATGAGACTCCTGATGCTAATAGGCCATTTATTCTTCTCCATGAACACTTCTTTACACAGTTTTAATATTGAACTTGTGAAATTTCCTGACCTTTTATTGATTGGAGGGAGGAGAAAAGGAAGGGGATATAGTTGGGGCTTCAAGGAAGGGTTGACAAACTGTCTTAATTTTTTGAGTTGAAAGTAGATCTTTAACCACTAAATCTTTATTAAGCAAGTTGTTCATATCATTTAAATTAAAAAGTGTCCCAAAGAATAATTGCATCATTGTGGAGACACATAAGTTCTGATGGTAAAGACAAAACACAGAATAGTTGCTATTTCAAGGTGACTTTTCCACTGCCTGTTCCATATTTCTGGTATGTTTCTGTAGTCAGTCTGGTATGTGTTCAGTCAAGAACACATATGGTTGGTTTTATTTAGAAGTGCATCTTCCATCAATGGAACAAATTTCACTTGTGCTTCTTGGCAATTGTGATTAATTTGCCCTTTATCTTCTCTTTGTCTTCATCATAATGCATGTGATAGCTTACCATCCCACTTTAATAAGGAGAGAAGACCCTTCCAAAAGAGAACCATTTGCAACCCCATCATCTGGAAAGGAATACATAAAATCTGATAAAAACAGAAATGACTATAAAACTGGCTCATCTTACTTCCTTAGCAGGTGGGTTCTTAGTGGGCAGAGAGTGTGTTTCTGATGTCTTTGCTGCCAAGCACATTGTGGGTGTTCATTAATATTAAATAATAAGAAGAATTTCCTAATTAAGATGAACATTTTTCTCTATTAAGCAGATGGCGCTCAATAGGAGTAGCCCATTATTTACAAGTGTGACACAAGGTGCTGGCAATTGTCTAGGAAATGGCTCTCACTTCAGATGCTGATTACATGTTAAAGCAACTTTTGTGTCAAATAGCTTAATCAATATTAGTTAATGTTTGGGATAAAAGTGTGAATAGAGATGGACTTTGTCTGTGTCTCTCTGTAATCCTGCTGTTTTGATTATTAATATTGGCTTCAACTATAAATTTATGTTTTGCTATATGATGCAAGACACATTTTGTCAAAGGAGTATATACTTGATTTTATCCTGTAGACTCACTATTTGATTTGAATTGATGTCACTGCCTGATTTCTATAGACATTTTTTCTTTGAGTCCTTGGAATGTCTCTCTGTGGTTACTAAAGCTAAATGTGAACACCTCTGTGATATTTGCAATGCTTATAGTCATAGCTGAAGCCTCAGTGGAACTAAGGAGAGTTAATTAGGCATTCCCAAAATACACATCATTTTATGATTTTAAAGATCACCCCGATGAAAATAACAGTCTAATTTCGTCAAGTCATATAAATTATAGTGAACTGGATGATGAGAGTAGGCAATTCTCAGCTCTTTGGAGAAGTTAATTTTGTTGTCAGCACATCCACATTTCCAAAAATCACAAACCATAGGCGGAACTTTCTAGCACAAGTGAGATTTGGTGATCAGATACTGCTTCCATTTCTAAAGTTTGCCTTCTATAAAGGGTCTATGCAAATGGGACTTTCAAGAATATAAAACTAGCAGCTTCCCATTAGGAGCTTAGCTAGCAGCTGCCATGCTTTCTCATGGAAGATAGAAAACATCCTGTTTACTAACATAACGCCCATTTGCTGCACCCACATATACCCACACTAAGCACTTCTGTTTAGGGGAAGTTTTTATTTTGGCTTAAGATAGGCAGCACAGAAATGTAGCTTCCTTCAAGTCCTTTGCGAGCATTCTTTGAGCACATAACTCCCTGGGTTCTAAGTAGGTGCCAGACATTGTCCTAGAGGAATCCATTGATATTTGAAACATATTCTCTAGCTTTACTGGGAACTCACTGGAGGTTCTGGCATGTGTTGGCAGGTCCTTTGCATCTGGTCTCACCTCCTTTTTTTAATATTTATAAATCATGCTCATCAGGATGACAGTAAGAAGGAAATATAAGTAGCTGAGAAAACCTGCAAAGACAGAACAAATCCCAGAGTAAACTAAAAATATGTTGACCACAAGGATGTGCAGCAAACCAAGATGTGTTCTTGGGGCAGAAAAAAAATATGGTGCCAAAATCCAGGCTTTACCTCAGTGTGAGATAATCAATGGACTAGAGATTTCACCTGCATCCCCCACAGACCTGTTAAGGAATCAAAACCATGTACTGTTCCTACAAACTTGGAGTCTGCCCAGAATATGAGCTCATAAATATGTTAGCTTAAGTAAAGCTTATGATAATGTAGAAGATGAATCCTCTTCCTATTTTGAAAAGCATATATTCTATAACTCAGTATTTCTGGAGTCCCTCCAGATAGTTACATAATTTTTTTCTTTCATTTCTTTTAGATCTTGAATCAATTGTTATCTTATCAGGGAACCCTTCCTTGACAAGGCCCTCCACCACACCACCCCCTCAACCTGTTTACCAATGTCCGTTTTTCTTATGTCACTTATTTTGGCCTGGCATATTAGGGTTTGCTTTTGTCAATATTCCCCACTAAACGGTAAGCACAATGAGAGCAGGACTTCACGTGCACAGTGCTATGTCTCTGCCCCCTCAAGGAGCACGTGGCACATAGGTGTCAGTCACTGTCCATTTGTTGAATGGATGATACGTGGCTGTTCCAGATGGTTACATCAACAATATAAGAGGTAACATTAGTCAAGAACTCTTAGGGTTGGATCAGAGCATAGAAATCTCTGTTACTCTATTGTTCCAGCATTTTTCCTTCAGTATTCCTTTGGACAATTTTACCACTTTACACTTTATACTTTGAAAGATACAATCTGTAGAAAACTGTATTTTCAAGTATCATTTAAGTCATTTCTCTACTTTTATAAATTTGAGATAAATATAACTGCCATCAGAGACTCTGATAACTGGAGGAACCACATTCAAGTGATGATATAGCTGTAGCCAAAAATAAAAAAAGCAGATGTCTCAATAAGATCTTATATTGGGTAAATAAATGCATTTCACTCATAGCTTAGGAATCCATTGCCAACTTCATGGTCCCTTTAGTGGAACAGAGATCTCAGTAAAGAAACGGGGGACTTGGTGGTGGAGGATCTTTAAAAAAGAGGGAAGAAAGGAAGAGAGGAAGGAAGAAAAGAAGGGAGTAAAGAAGGAAGGAAGGAAAGGAAAGGAAATAATCCCTGTCCAGTCTCATTGCACTTGGCCTTTGTTCTAATGAATTTTCTCCACTCTATCATCTTTGGGGATGAATTATATAGTTCATCAGGACTTTGCTTCTTGACATACAACCTTGAAATTGAACAATTCAAAAACTTTCCCAGAAATGGCTTTGTGGGATTTTAATTTAATTCTCTGCATGGTGAAAACTGTTTAAGACATTTTTCAAAGCTTAAGCTATTGAATATTTTATACCATGGAAACTGTCTTAGGAAATAGTTAGGGACTTAAGGCCATAAAATATCAGAAAAACATACTTGAGGAAATCTTGTAAACTAGAACTTCTCATAAGAATATTAATGTCTTATTATTTTCTCCATCTTGAAATGTCCTCAGGTGTGTGCAGAATTCACTGCTTCCTGGTTGTAGCTTTGTTGTTCTTTCCATGTCACTTTGCAATTCTCCCCATAGCCATGATATTGATTTTGACACTATGATCAGCACTATAGGATTAATAACTTAGTCTCTATGGACAGATTGTAATGGAAAACCTTATAAATAATTGCCCACTAATGGGAAAATTGAAAATATGCACGGTATTATAATGGTCATAATAAAATCATTAAAATCACAATTATGTGACAATGAAAGAATTCATTATGCATTAGTTTATCTTTATCTAATGTTAATAGCTAATGAAAGTGTGACAATTATATCTAATTAAGCATAACAACATTTCTGCACTTCTTGTAAGTGGGCAATATTTTGCTTGAAATAGTGTGTGTGTAGACATTAGTGATGCCAAGGCCTTTCTGTCTCTATTTTTCTTTTCTTTTTTCTTTTTTTGGTGGTACTAGGGATTGAAATTGAAACCAGGGCCTCATACTTGCTAGGCAAAGTACTGTACCTCTTGAGTCATTTCCTCAGCCTTTTTGTTTTTATTTTGTTTTGGAGATAGAATGTATTGCTGACATCCAGGCTGGCCTCAAACTCATGATCCTCCTGCCTCTGCCTCCCAAGTAGCTGTTGTGTGCCACCATGCCTGACTGTGAGACCTAT
Organism: Castor canadensis; assembly: GCF_047511655.1. Classification (NCBI taxonomy): domain Eukaryota; kingdom Metazoa; phylum Chordata; class Mammalia; order Rodentia; family Castoridae; genus Castor; species Castor canadensis. Next base: position 99,040,816 of record NC_133392.1, on the reverse strand, counting down.
CTCTAATATGAGTTTTGAAATATGACCATCAATCCTATGAACAACTGTACTGGAGCTGTGAGGGGGCTGAAATATAAGTTTCAGTTCTAGAACTAGAAATGTGTGTTCTTACTGTAAGTTTCTTAGATTTTGTCAATGATATATTTAAAATATTCATTAGCCTTTTCCCTCACACAAATTTGTGTGTATGTATGTATGTTTGTGTGCAATAGATTCATTTGTGTTTTATTTTTAACACTAAACTGTCATACTGAATTCTCAGGTTAGAGGAAGTTTACCCAAATTTGGGTTAGTGACAGATCAAGGAGATCTTGGTTCCTTTCTGCAGATTATAGTGCACAACTGTCCACCAGATTTTATGTGATCTAGACAAGGTGTAAATTCTTAGTTTTCATGTGTGTGTAATAAGGATAAAATTTAAATCTGCCTTTTGCATTTTTGTTAGAATTAAAATAAATATAAATTTCATAGCCAGAGTCTGGCACATGGTAAGCATTACTAAACATTATTAAACATTATTATGATTGTACCCATTATAATATCACAAGAATAATTCCAAGCTACTGTCAAACTTTCTTCACTAACATTTTGTTGTATATTTAATCACTTTATTTTCCCACCTTTAAAAAAAATCATTAGCTAATGATATGGAAAACATCATAGAGACCCTGCATATGGGATTGGTATCTTTCCTAAAATAGAAGTTTAAGACTTGAACCTGGAAGGCATTGGCAAAGTCACAAGGGTTTCTGACAGCACAAATGTTGCTTTCGGAATGGTAGACTATGGAGCTTCTTTCTGTCGCTGGGATGACCCTTGACCACAAGCATCATTAGTCTTGGGTCATCAGGAAATATCAGGAACCAGATTATTCAAGAAAATCCAGGTAGAAGTTGGCTGCCATCATTCTAAGACGCCACAACACTGACCATTGTTGTACTTCTGTTTTCTTTATATATTTATCACAATTGGAACATTCCTTCCCAGTAGAACTCATTCACTCCCCTAGGATCAACCAACTCTGTTACATATTATCTCCATCTCTGATACCACTGTTAAGCACTGGTCTTTTCAACTAGATTGTCTGTTAGACATTTTCTATGTGAAACATAATCTGTCTAAATTTGCTCATCTTTCCAAATCAAAATCTGATGGTGTACCACCTCTTATCTCATAATTTTCTTTGATTATAGCCTTATTTCTACTTCAGGGGTCTTATCATCCCACACCTAGACTATTATAATGTTCCCCATCATTTCTCATTTCTCATTTTATATCCTTCAATCTACATTTTGTACACTCACTAGATTAATTTTCCTAAATCACTTTTCATTTCATTTACCTACCCACAAACTTTGATGGCTTTTCTTTGCTTGTAATAGCTTTCACTTGGCATCCTTATCTTTCTGAGAATTTTGTCCAACCTTTTCTGTAAGTTTGTGACCTGCTAGTCCCTACAAATAGTCTAGCCAAACCAAATATGTCTGCTCATTAATCCCCAGTGCACATTCTATGCCTTGCATCTTTGAAGGCTCCATTTCCTCAGCTGAGATGTCCTTTCTTTTATACTCTTGTCATATTAATCTTTTATAGTACAGCTCAAGACTCAACTCTTTCACGCAGCTATCTCTAATAGCCCCATTTATCTCGCCTTCCTCAAGCACTTGTTTTCCTGCCCTGTATCTTGCTCCTTGTATAGACTGCTTTGACTGCCTATCTTTTATGTATAATTCTGGCTGCCCAACAAGATTGACAAGACTGTTAGCCCCAATGGCTGACTTGCAGAGTATCTGGTGTATATTGGATCCTCCACAAATATTTGTTGATGAGAATGTCAATTTTGTAAACACTTTGGAAGCAGTACTCAAAAGCCTTCTTGCAACTCCTGAAATCTGCCCGAAGCTGATTTTATGCTTAGAAGCAATGTTTTCTGAGATTCTTTCTTACAGGAGTCTTGTAAAACCTTGTGGCAGAATCAAGGGCCATCCACTCTGCCCTGAACTCAAAGATTTTCCCCTGAGGGAAGTACCTATTTAACAGCAAGTGTTTAGGAGAAGACAGACAGCAGGGATCAACATCACAGCCCTGGCTATTCCCTTCTGCCATGGATAACTGCCTCAATTTCTTATTCTAATAGGGCCCTTAAATTGCTTGATTTTAGTTTTGAGCAGGTGCTGGGCCATCTGTAAGCAATGTTCATAGTGAACCCCAGAAATAAAAGCAGGTTTACACTGAGTGCTTGCCTCCACCTTGCTACTTACTAATTGGATAAGCGTGGGCAGGTAACTTCCCACCATCTCAGGCATTATTTCTTCTACTTTAAAATGGGTGATGAGATCCAGAATCAAAATACAATGATTTTTTAAAAATAGTGTTCTAGGTGGATCCAACTAAATTGGAAATTACATTTTGGCTGAAAATAAATAAAATTCAAGACAATTCCCCCTGAATTTTTATAGCTTATTTTACATATGTATGTATTTATTTATTTTGTTTACTTCAGGTACTAGCATTTTTTTACAATAAAATTTTTTTATTCATTTATTTATATGTGTATACATTGTTTGGTCCATTTCTCCCCCTTACCCCTTACCCCCTCCCTCTCCCCCTACCCCTCCTTGCTTCCAGGCAGAACCTGTTCTGCCCTTTTCTCCAATTTTGTTGAAGAGAAGACATAAGCAATAATAAGAAAGACAAAGTGTTTTTGCCAGTTGAGATAAGGATAGCTATACAGAGAGATTCCTAGCATTGCTTCCATGAACAAGTGTGTTACAACCCAAATTGATTCATCTTTATCTGACCTTTTCACTAGTTCCTGGTCACCTTCCCATATTGACCTCGGTTGCTTTAAGGTTTCTATATTAGTTACTCTGCCTTTGGGACATCAAACACTTTCATGTTTTGGGTTTCCTACCTATCCCCATACCTCCCATATGTGCTCTCCCCTCAGCTTGTGACCCAAGTCCAACAACATTACTGCCTTTGCTCTAGATCTAAAGTCCACATACGAGGGAGAACATATGATTTTTGGTCTTCTGAGCCTGGCTAACCTTGCTCAGAATGATGTTCTCCAGTTCCATCCATTTACTTGAGAATGATAAGATTTCATTCTTCTTCATGGCTGAGTAAAATTCCATTGTGCATAGATACCACATTTTCTTAATCCATTCGTCAGCAGTGGGGCATCTTGGCTGTTTCCATAACTTGGCTATTGTGAATAGTGCTGCAATAAGCATGGATGTCCAGGTGCCTCTGGAGTAACCTGTGTCGCATTCCTTTGGATATATCCCCAGGAGTGGAATTGATGGATCATATGGAAGATCTATGTTTAGATTTTTAAGAAGCCTCCATATTGTTTTCTAGAGTGGTTGCACTATCTTGCATTCCCACCAACAGTGTATGAAGGTTCCTTTTTCCCCACATCCTCACCAACACCTGTTGTTGGTGGTGTTTTTGATGATGGCTATTCTAATAGGGGTGAGGTGGAATCTTAGTGTGGTTTTGATTTGCATTTCCTTTATGGCTAGAGATGGTGAGCATTTTTTCATGTGTTTTCTGGCCATTTGAATTTCTTCTTTTGAGAAAGTTCTGTTTAGTTTAGTTGCCCATTTCTTTATTGGTTCATTGATTTTGGGAGTTTCCTGTTTAAGTTTCCTGTATATTCTGGTTATCAGTCCTTTGTCTAATGTATAGCTGGCAAATATTTTCTCTCAGTCTGTGGGTGGTCTCTTCAGTTTAGAGACCATTTCTTTTGTTGTGCAGAAACTTTTTAATTTTATGACGTCCCATTGGGCATTGACTCACATTGATTTCCTGTGCGTGGGAGGAATTAGGCCATAGGGACTGTGGCCTGGAAAGATGCCATCCTTTCTCTTAGTTGTGGCCTGGAAAGATGTCCATCCTTTCTCTTAGTTGCTGAGCTGCTGGGGTTCTATCGAGGAAGTCCTGGCCTATACCTATTGCTTCCAGAGTACTCCCTGCTCTTTCCTGTACTAACTTTAGAGTTTCGGGTCTGATATTAAGAACCTTGATCCATTTTGAGTTGATACTACTATAGCATGGTAAACTATAGGTAGTATCAACTAGTATCAGTTTCTTGCAGATGGATAACCACTTTTCCCAGCAACATTTGTTGAAGAGGCTGCCTTTTCTCCATCATATGCTTTTGGCACCTTGTCAAAAATGAGGTGGGTATAGTTGTGTGGATTCATATCCAGGTCCTCTGTTCTGTTCCACTGATCTTCATGTCTGTTTTTGTGCCAGTACCATGTTGTTTTTATTGCTATTGCTTTGTAATATAGTTTGAAGTTGGGTATTGTGATACCTTCAGCATTGTTCTTTTTGCTGAGTATTGCCTTGGCCATTTGCCTCTTGTATTTCCAAATGAACTTCAGTGTCAATTTTTCAATCTCTGTGATGAGTGTCATTGGGATTTTGATGAGTATTGCCAGGTACCAGCATTTGAACTTGGAGCCTTATGCTTGCTAAGCAAGTGCTCTACACCTGAACCATGTCCCCAGTACCATGAAACTCTTTATTTCATAGAGACAAATCCATCACAAATTCTCCCTCTTCTCTTTGTCTCTGTTTCTGTCTTTGTCTCTCTCACCCCTACCTCTCTCTCTCTCACACACACATACACACACACACACCCTGCATAATTTCCCATCAAATCAGTTTTTCCCAGAAATCTCTTGCATGCTGCGTGTTCTCATCTATGTAGTAAGAGCTACAAATTAAACAGGATATAGGAATAGGATAAGAAGCTGAGTCCCTTTTAAAATATCTTATTTATTTATTTATTTATTCATTATTTATTTATTGGAAGTTGTTTGTTTTTTTTTAAGACTTTTTTTAAACAGCCATTTAAAGCTAACAGTGAAATCCAGAAGAAGGAACAGAAAAATTGCATTACTCCCTGCCACAACACACCTACATCCTCCCACCCTATCTACAAACCCTTGTCAGATGGGTACATATATTATTACAATTGATGAATCTATGTTAACATGTCATGATCTCCAAAAGTCCTTTTTTTACATTAGGGCTTACTTGTGTTGTTCATTGTATGGGTTTGGACATTTGTATTTATATAATAACAGTATCTACCATTCTAGTGCCATAGAGAGTATTTTCACTACTTTAAAATTCCTCTGTGTTCAGCCTATTCATCCTCAGTAACTCCTTCCTGATCTTTTTACTGTTTCTATCGTTTTTGCCTTTTTTAGTGTGTCATGTAATTTGGAATCATACAATATGCAAGCTTCTCAGATTGCCATCTTTCACTTAGTAATATGCACTTAAGCTTCCTCTACATCTTTTCATGTCTTGATAGCTCATTTGTTTGTAGTGCTGAACAATATTCCATTGTCTATACCAGTTGATTGATCCACTCACCTACTGAAGGGTATTATGATTGCTTCCAAGTTTTGTACACTATGAATAAACTTCCCTGTGCAGATTTTTGTGTGGACATGAATTTTCAACTTCTTTAGGTAAGAAATCTTTTCTTTTATATAATGAAAAATTCTAGCTGAAATATGTAGCTAAGTTGCCCTCAACAATTTTTTTCTTTTATAATGCTGAAAAATGTATCTTTTTTTGAATTATGGGTATTGAATATAACTGAAGTTTTTCCCTTCATTTGTACTATCAAAATGCTTTTATTGTTCAATGAGAACAATTTTTTAAAAGGGATCCTGCAGCTCCCACACTTCTGCAGCTGATCCTCAAGGGTAACATATGGGGTCATCTTCCTTCTCATTATGTTGCTTTTCTTCTTGTGGAGGAGACCTTCTGCCATCCCTCCTGCTTCCACCTCTTGTGCTGTCTTTTCTCTCCTCCTTCTCTCTGGTACCTGCTCACTCTGGTCCCTCTGTACCTCTTTGTTCTTTCTCGGAGCTCTTGCCTCTGCCACTTACAGCTTTTCAGTGCTGCCATTCTTAGAGACAGACTGACTTGATTACTATCTTTTCTTTCTTGCTCTGAAAGCTTTCTCTGTCCTGTGTAGCTTTTAGATTTCTGGTGATGTTTGTCATTCTTGTTAGAGTTTATTCTTGTTTTGATTTCCTTAAGTTTTTTGTTTGTTTGTTTGGTAAATTGGTTGAGTTTGTTTTACTGTAAGAGGAACAAAGAGATTTTATCCCCACTCCTATTGCAGGTTTTCCTTTTTATTTTATTTTGCAATGTGGACATGTATTCAATATATTTTAAAGTCCAAAAGGATAGTCAGCACCGTGGGTGGTGGAGTTATGCATGATTTCTCTTTTCTTGGTTATGGCATTCTGTATTTCCTGAAATCATTTGATGGTACATATGTACAAATATTTGTAGTTAAAAAGAAAAGCAAACTATTTCTATTTTTCCAGAAAAAAAATCTTAATAAGTGCCTGGCTTTGCGTCTTGCTTTTAGTTCTCTCCTCAGCCTCTTTTTCCTTATCTGTCTTCATCACTAAGCATCACTACAATGGCTGGCTGAGCTGGAGATGGACAGCAGTCCACAGGGACTGTGGAAGTGATCCAATAGTTAGCAGGAACCTACAAAACTGCAAGTTATGGGTCACTTCTGTTGATTCCCAGGGCTCAGCTCCTAAGTGGAAGAAATGCAGGGAAACCACATTGCTTGCCTTATGGAATGCAGCACCCTTAATCTAACATGGCAGTTATTTTTAGAAGCTTCTTATGATAGCAGATAGAGGTGAAGCACTATTATGCTTATTCATCATGATAATATCACACTGTGGTTGCAAAGATTATTTATTTTGTTTTATCCATTTGTTGATTCCTATTTTTTTCTTTTTCTTTTTTTTGGTAGTACTAGGATTTGAACTTAAGGCCCCAGACTTGCTAGGCAGGTACTCTACCACTTGAGCCACTCCACCAGCCTTTTATTGTGTTGAGTATTTTCAAGATACATTCTCACAAACTATTTGCCCAGACTGGCTTCAAACCACCATCCTCCTGATTTCTGCCTCCTGAGTAGCTGGGACTACAGATGTGAGCAAGCTGATTGCTCTTACTGACTACTGCATGCTCACTTAACTGTCTGGCAAGTGTTGCTATTCGCTCACTCTTTTTCCAATAACCTCAAAAAGAAAACCATGCTAGGTGTTCTAGAAACTCAAGTAGCATGGCCCTGAATGAAATATAGGCTCCAAAATTTCCTTCCAATCAGAGGGGTCATTAATATAGGTTTGCTCCTTTTTAAGGTAGCAGAAATCAGAGACAGAAGTAATAAACTCTGGCCAGAGAGGAGGCCCATTTTTATGTGTCTGTGAAACTCTTGTCACTCAAAGTGCTCCTGCTCCACTGTGAACACATGCCTGGTGTTTCATATATACCAGCTGTCATGTTCTAAGCACTTTGTTCAGTCAGTTCTAAGAAATCAAGCTCACATACCGTGGCAATCAGCACTTCATTTATTTATCCCACAAGCATTTATTGAACACCTACTATGAGCAACAATAAGTAATGTGGAAATTTCTTTAAAGAGTTTTCTTCTAGGAATAAATGCAAATGCATTAGCAAATAAATTCAAAGTAGGATTATAAGGAAGTATTTTAGAAAAGGTATCTATTTACAGAAGAGAGTAGAAGAGATTAGAGTTAACAGGCTATATTATGGCATTTTTTATCTTCATATGAACAATATTGTCTTTGCATTGAATTCATTACAATTGGTAGGTAGATGTGGATAGCTGCATATTATGAGCTATTACTGGAAGATGGCTTTTATTGACATTTACATTTTGATAATTCACATTTAGTACTTAGTCATTTTGTTTCTCACTATCTCAGTTTCCCTATCTTTAAATTTGAGTTGATAATTTGTTCATTTAATATTAAATGGTATATAGATTAGGGAATATTTTAAAATATATATATCAAAAGGATGATTAAAATATCAAGATTATGATCTAAAAATAATTTGAGGAGATATATATATATAAAATGAAGAGTACACATTATAATTGTTACTGGTTCATATGTAAGTAAAATAAGTGATTAAATAAATATGTGCATATTATAAAAGAAAAGTTTATGAAGTGAATATGTGCATGTAGCAAATGGCAAAAAATGCTTAGTGTCTTCTCTTTAAAAAAAAGAACCATTCTCATTTATTTGCTATAGCAAAGGTTAAAGGAAGCATTAAAGACTTTGACATCCCCATAGTTGATCATAGGTAATGACTGTCTTGAATGCTGGGTAAATTCTTGAATAAATCTAAAAACGTGAAGTGCTTTTACTGAAGCCTTGGTAATACAGTCCCTGAATAATGTTTTTGAGCCAAGCTAAAAAGACTTAACTATAATTCCCCCCAAATTAATATTTTTTTCCTCATTCATGAAAAAGTAGTTTCCATATAACTCAGGTCAATATTTCAGTGTAACTTCAAAATAATAATAGCTTTGATGTGTTCATGGTTGTATTGGTAAATTATTTTCAGAGGATAAATTTCTATGAACCATTGAGAATATCAATCAATAACAGCCCTGTTATGCCTTATGCCTCACCTTTTCTAAAAACCCTCCACATGGAATGAAAACTAAAATTACTTTTTTAATTTAAAAAATCTCCCTTGAATGAAATTTGTAATCCAATCTCTTTTGCATTAAAGCATTTGGATGGAAAATATAAATTTTCTCTCTGTCAATATGCAATTTTATAAACTCATTTAAGCTCGAACTGCTAATTATGAAATGAGACCTTGATCTAAGAAAGATTTAAGGACAGCTAATTGAAGATAGCAGCAATTCCTGAAGGACCTGAAAGTCCATCAGAATATCACATTTAGGAAACTGTTGGTCATTGAAGCATTGGGTTGTAAACTTAAGCCTAAAGGAACAATGCTTTCTTAGCCAGTATTATTATTGAAGGATCCCAAGTAACAACTTTTTTAATTTAGTGAGGGCTCAGTAATCCTTAAGAAATCAAGGTCAATGTGTCTATTTTTTCATATTTGTGCTGCAGCAGCCATTATTTAATACATTTGATATTGGAAATAAGTTCTCAACCAAAAATATAGTGGTTATAAAAGTACTAGCGCTTTTTAAAAGCAATTAATGGACCTTGGCTTTGTGCCAGGCACAGTATCAATTACTTTTCTCACATTATTTCATTCAGTCTTTTCAATAACTGAACAAGAAAAAAATCCCCTTCTTTCTGCACAGATGAGAGAATTGTGACATAGTGATATTGTCCTGTACACAGGGTAAATAATAGAATAATATGATGTTACAACCTTATCTTCATCTAAGATGTTATACAATATAATCATTGATTGCTTTTTCTTCTCTTCTTTTTCTTTATGGTAGCGCTGGGGATCAAACCCAGGGCCTCAGGCATGATAGTAAGCAACACCCCCAACTTCAGGATTCCTTTGCTTAATTTTGAAAGATGTCCCAGTTTGAAAACTGAAATCACTCTTGATTTTGTCAGCACCTTTTTTAGGAACTAAATCTTTGCATGTACTAGGAATTTTATCTCCCATCTAGTGGCATGTTATAAAGCAGATTCTTGCTCTAACCAGACCTTCATCCTGGATGTGCTTTGCTGAGCACTCAGCCAACCTGCTGTTACTACTGTCCACACGGCATTCTTATGCTACTTTTTAATCTGTAATTCCATGCAGCTCTGAATACCCTTAATCAACTGAACGTGTGATACCCCAAAATGAGGAAAAGTTTCTTTTTAATTTGTTTGTTTTATGTGTTCCCTTACCACTCACATCCTCAACAGAAATGTAGTTTATAAAATGGAGACTGAATGAAAAAGCAGAAAGAAGTCCTACCTGTTAGAAGAGAAGATCCTATCCTTGGAACTTCTTCAGCCCAGGTTGCTCAGGCCTCTCAAGACAGTCATTCAAGACCCCTTTTCTGACACATGGGATCCTCTATTGGAGCAGCTCTGTTGGGTTTCGTGTCACTGCTTCTCAGCAATTTCATTCAGTAAGATTTTTGACTGAGTGATTGTGCTCACTGTCAAATTTTTTTTTATTTCCAAAGTGAATTTGTTCTCTGATAAATACAACATTCCCTGGTTTACTTTTAGTCTAAAATGAAGTTCTTTCTTTCTTGAAAAATTACTTGTTACAGAAAAATACATGTAATTCTACATAAATAATAACAGTGATTATTTTGCTTCATTTGGAACTATAATTTTTGTGTTTTCTCAGTTTGTTAAAAATCAATTCTATGGATTTACTTAGTAAATAACAGGTTCTCAATTAAGTTTTATTTTTTAAAAAATGTCAAAATAAAAAGATCTGAATACTCTAGGTGTAACATAAACTTAATTTAAACTTAGTTTTGCTTAAAATGATCAATCTTCTAAAATTTTTGAAGGAAATCTTTATGCTGGTTTTATAAATGCTGATGACTTGTGGTCCATGTAGGAGGACCACATGGACCTTTCAATTTTCCTTAAATACTTCTGCCATCACTAAATGAGATGCTGTCAAAGAGCATATGCTGACTTTTTAAATATATCATTTAATTGGATTAATTCCTATACCTCACATTCTTATGTGTGATTCATGGCTTCAGGCCTGCCTTTCTTATATAAGCTAGAACAAAATATTTTTATTCTCTTCTCTTTCTCTCTCTCTTCTCCTTTTTAGTCATTAATCATCCTGTGGTCCCATATGTCAGTATGTCAACCTTCTCTTCTTGCCTTGCTCATGAGTACTTTTCCTTTGACCTATGATTGTGCTTCTCACTTCATCTTCTCCATACCTTTCCCCTAGCCACATCTTGTGTTTCTGAGATGCTCAGAAGTGTCATGGCCTCCACAGACCCTCCCTGCTATGCCTGTGCCTAGGTGGAATGGTTCTTTCTTTCCTCTGGTTGATCACATTTCTGGACAGACTTTAGAATAAAATAGTAACATGAACAAAAGTCCTCTTGACCTGCTAGAGCACAAGCTTCCTTGAGAACAAGGAGTAGTGTCATTCTTTTTATATCTGCAACACCATGCTCAATAAATATTAACTTGGAAATCAGATAAGTAATACTATGAGAGTTAAATATCCCATAGTTCATTTAACTTTTTGTCTCTGAAATAAGACCGATTGCTTATTGCTATGTGTCTTTTTTTTGGAAGACTAAATAAAGTGGGGACTGAGATGTCTTTGGAGAAAGCTGATGATTTGCTATAGTAACATGAAGACTTTTCACCTAAACCATTGGTCAGGATATGTGATCTTCAAGGGAGGGCCTGCAACATCATTTGTCATTGGTTTTCCTGTGATAGCTAAGGGGAATAGAGAGTCCTAGAGGATGGTGCAGTAAAGGATTTTGGCAAAAGAGTTACTGTCAAATCTAAACCAATCTGCTTCAAAGAGGCTTTTAACTCTCCCTAGTATGTATAGCTTAAAATAAAATGTATAAAAATGAAAAAAGGAAGTTTGTTTATAAAGGTTTGGGACTTTGAAAAGCTATACTTGATGTTTTCAATTTCTCCTTATATGCTTCAGTAGCTCTTCAAGATTTAAGAGTGTAAGGCATTTGGTTATATCTGTGGGTTGAAGCACACACTTTTACAAAAGCCTACCATCTCTGAATCTGTTTATGTCCTTTCATCTACCCACTCTCATTTCTGTTCAGTTGTCACTAAATCCATTTTTGCAACCAACTAAAGATACAATAGCAGCCATGATATTCTCTGCAGAGCATGTAGCTGTGATTTTCTTATTTGAATTCACACAGTTAGTAAACATTATGCACCTACTAAATGTAAGGTTCAGTGCTGGGCACTGAGGATTCAAAGGCAAATGAAAGAAGGTTGCAAACTGCAACAAGTCCCCAAATGGCAGTAAAAACAAGAGTCTCCGTCAGAAAAGAGGACAGAATTCTAACTGATCAGAAGTAAATTCCAGCTGGGCATAGTGGTGCATGCCTATAAGTACATTGCTTGGGAGGCAGGGCAATAGGATTGTCAGTTCAAGGACAGCCTGGGTTACATAGCAAGAATCAGGTCAGTATGGGCATGAAATTCTGTCTCAAAACACCAAAAAGCTAAACAAAACAAAAAGTTGATTCTACTTATCTTCAGTGTGACTTTGGCCACATTTCTTAATCTCTACGTGCCTCACTTTTCTCTTCAGTAAATACAGGCAATAAAAATACTACCCCATAGGTTTATAGCAGAAGTTAGTTATGTGTTGTAAGAGCTTAGAACACTCTCTGATCCTGAGTATGTACTTGATAGAATGTAATCATGACTAGATTTTTAGGAGGAAAGTGGGAAAGAATTTCCCAGGCAAAGGTTAACAGCCTGAGGAAAAAAAAACCACAAAAGCATGAAGGTGTGAAGTATGTTGGAGGAGTTGGGTTGGTAGAAATGTCTAAATAGAAAAAATTGGAGAGAACTCTTAAGCCAAGATCAGAAAGGGCCGGATCAAGATTTTGTGACTTTGTTGTTTATACTTTCAAAAAGCAAACTCTATTGAAAAAAAAAATGGAGGTTTACGAAAATGTGAGCTCCAAGACCTAACTACTTAGGGGTGATGTTAGAGTTGATTGAGCCAGGATGGGGATAAACATGAACCAGAATTTCAAAGCAGAAACTATGCCTAGGCCAAAATACATACTACAGATTTATCCTTTTCCTCTTCTATAGAATTTTATTTGATAGAATCTTATCATTATCAAATTCTGTTTTAGAAGTTTTCCTTCAAACCATCCTGAAATATAATATAGCCCCTTAAACTTTAATTGATTAATTTTAGGACTCACTATGTAAGTAAATGGAAATTTTAAAACTTGTTTTTATCATAAGATATCCTGCTGGCAGTAGTAAGGCAGAGAAAACAAAATAAAAGATGGACCTTTTTTTTTTTTTCCAAAATCTTAACAAGTAGAAAAAGAACATAACGCAATGTAACATCAAACTTTAAGAATATGTGAAAGAATGTGGGTTTGTGTAACTCAAACCACTGAAAGGTATGTGTGCATGTAATTATCACAAATATATTTTATTGAACCCACTGTGTGTCAAACCCTGGGCAGTGTATTATATAAATTATCTCATTTGATCGTACCAATAATCCTATACATGAGTTAGGTACAACTACTGTCTTCATTTTACAGCAAGGCAAGTCAGCCTCAGAAAGATTACGTTACTTTCCCTTGCAAGCAATGGAGGGGCTTCAAGAAAAACATGTGGTCAAGGCAGGATTTGAACCTAACCTGATTCTAGAGCCCACACACTTACTCATCCTATATTGAAAATACCCAAAAACATTAGTCTCAAATCTAATTCTTTCTCTGGCCAAGCTCTCTGAGGATACATGTTGAAAGGAAAAGTTCTTCTTGATGACAGTTTTGATCTTCACTAAACAACTCTTTGAAGATATCTTGTGAATCAATTTTCAAAGCTTTTGTGGACTTATGTATGCTCTTCCGGTCCACTTTGGTAAGGACAAATGTGCAAGTGCTTGGAACAAGGGGTGTGGCTGAGAGAGAAGGATTTGCAATCAGAAGTGAGAATCTGGGATCTCTGTTATGTGTCCTAGATTAGGTAAATTGATACCAGATGCAATTTCCTCTTCCAAAACATGAGTGCATGTAACTTTGCAGGTTAATGATTAGTTAACTCTAAATCTGTCCCCTAGAATTTATCTACAGAAAAACTCCAATCCTTGATTTATTTCTCCTACCCCAGTTTTATAAATGTGATTAATTTTCACATTTCTACAACCGAAACACAAAGCCAAACTGTTACCTTTCAAATAATACAATATACCAGAAATAAGTGATTTTCTGATGTTACACTATTTTAGGATATTTGCATCACTGTTTGCATTCGTTAGCATGAGAGTTAATAGTTGTTTATATTAGTTTTATTCTAAATATGTCCAAGTGGCAATCTCTCAGTATTGTGATATAACTCATTTCAGGCTTTAATGAGTGATAGTGTGGTCTAGGGGAAAAAAATAAGGGATATTTTTTGTGCTCAATCAGCCAAGAGCACATCATACCTTTTCAATCTGTCACCAATAACAGATCTGCTATCTGACAAGAATTCCCCTGACTTGCACTCAGCGTGACATTAGTCTCATATCGCAAAAAAAAAAAAAAAAAAAAAAAATGTGCCTGACTTAGTGGGTACATCGACATTCTCTTACATCTTTCTTTTGAGTCTCACCAACACAAGGGGACTGGCAATCAGAGTACGTATTTCTTTAATGGAATTTAAGATTCAAATATCTAAATCAGAATAACTTAGCTATTCCTCCTCCATCAGACTCCTGCTGAATTCAGCCCTTATTTTTTTCACACCTAGGACTGATAAAGATCAAAATGGTCTCCCACTGTGTTTAAGAGTTTTACTTTTTCCTCTTCAAATTACTGGCTTTCTGTTAACTTTCTTCTATGATGTCTGACATCTATAACAATTATGATTACTCAAAATTTCTCTTCCTTGAAGTCTCCACTTTTGAAGACCAGAATGAGACTTGAGACTACCAACCCTGACTTTATATCAGCACATTTACTGACGTATGTTTTAATGATAAGATCTAAGTGTCTTGGCCAAACCAAAGCCAAAGTCATACTTACTATTGTTAATTCAGACAGTTTCTAGGACAACTAAAAAGGCAGTGTCATCTAGCTTGGCTTAACGAGTAAAGACTCAATCAGTTCATTTGGGCTAGAATTTGGAGAGGTTTTCCACCTGTCTGTATGCTTCTCTTGCAGGGTAAGAGACAGAACTGTCAGAAGCACTAACAGGAGCAGAAAACCCATGGCCCCCTGCAATTCTTACACGTCTTTCCCTTCCCATACTCTACCCAGAAGGATTTTACTTTCTATTTTCAATAGCTTTAGTCAAAGTACAACGGAGAAAATGACTTATCTTTTTTGAACTTTTCAAGTTTTCCAAGCACACAGTGTAATGCTTTATAAAATTACTGTAGGAATTTTGAAACAAATTGATTTAAAAATTTAGTTATCATAATAGAAAGTAGCCTTCTAGTCATGCCTAATGCATGACAGGGGTCAAGTCCCATCCCAGACAGATGGCAGGAAAGTTGTATTTCACATAAGTACTGTTTGCTTTTGCTCTCTAGAGACTCTTTAGTGGTATTTAATGCAATTTGGCATTTTAATAAATATAAAAGGGCAGAAAAGAGCATTCTCAATTATTTCTCAACAGGAGACCAATGTTTTGGATAACTGGAACTAACCTACTGCCCACAAAATCAGAAGCAAGAACTTGGCCACTTTCTGAGGAAGGTGGTTTAGTGTTTCATTTCTGATAGACTTGGCCAACTATGGGCATCCTCATGTACACACTTAGGGATTTTCCTCTCCTGGTCAGTAAATTGATAGCTGCGAGCTGGGTAGCATTTACCTAGGTTAAGAGATATTAGCAGATCCTTTCTCACTTTTCTGAAACCAGAGGAAAGAACATTTTTTTTCATGCTCTGAATGTGTGACCCAATCCTCCAGAGTTAGTACACTTGTTTACCTACTTACGTAACAATTTTTATTTACTACCAATTCTGGATCCAGCATTGAGCTAGCCACATAGTCCAGTTAGAGAACAAGCAAGTTCACGAAATATTGCGATGAAACTAGAGAACAGCCTGTCTTATTGTTATCCTTAGGGAAAAAATTAAAAGAAGAAAAAAAAAAGGAGAAACCAACTGGCCAAAAAGATGCATTTTTATGATGTTTCCTCAACATCCTAAACACGTAGCAATGCCCTTTCTGTTATAAGGACTATCAAGTGCCGGGGCCAGTGTCTGGACTCTTGTAGGGAGTCTTACTGGTCTTACTCCACTTTCCATGCTGGCCTGTCCTCTGGAGAAATGAAGTAAGAAGCAGCATCTCATAGTGAGCTGTGCTGGCCATCTCATAACCACCTGGCAATGTGTGCCCTCTCCTTGTTGGACTGAGCCAGGACCAGCAAGGTTCTCTCATCACCAGAGTCTCCAAACTCAGTCTGGACACTCCCAGTCATCCCTGGCTTGAAGATTTTGATCAACAAACCACATTTCTTTTTTTAAATTTTATTTTATTGTTTTTACATTTACTTACATGTGTATACATTATTTGGGCCACCTTCCTCCCTCCTTCCCCCCTCTTCTGGGCAGATCCTGCTCTACCCTCTTGTTCTCTGATAACAAACTAAAATTCTTTTATTTTTATTCATTTATTCACATGTGCATACATTGTTTGGACCATTCCTCCCCCCTGCCTCCCCCCTCTCCCCCCACTCCCCCTTGCTTCCAGGCAGAACCTGTTCTGTCCTTATCTCTAATTTTGTTGAAGAGAAGACATAAGCAATAATAAGAAAGACAAAGCATTTTTGCTAGTTGAGAGAAAGATAGCTATACAGAGAGAGTCTTAGCATTGCTTCCATGTACAAATGTGTTACAACCCAAGTTGATTCATCTTTAACTGACCTTTTCACTAGTTCCTAATTCCCTTCCCATATTGACCTCTGTCACTTTAAGGTTTCTGTATTAGCTCCTCTGTAGTAGGGACATCAGACATTTTCAAGTTTTGGGTTTCCTACCTATCCTCCACCTCCCGTATGTGCTCTCCCCTTAGCATGTGACTTAAGTCCTACAACATTGCTGCATTTGCCCTAGATCTGAAGTCCGCATATGAGGGAAAACATACAATTTTTGGTCTTCTGAGCTTGGCTGACCTTGCTCAGGATGATGTTCTCCAGTTTCACCCATTTACTTGAAAATGATAACATTTCGTTCTTCTTCATGGCTGAGTAAAATTCCATTGTATATAAATACCACATTTTCTTAATCCATTCGTCAGTAGTGGGGCATCTTGGCTGTTTCCATAATTTGGCTATTGTGAATAGTGCTGCAATAAACATGGGTGTCCAGGTGCCTCTGGATTAACCTGTGTTGCATTCCTTTGGGTATATCCTCAGGAGTGGGATTGATGTATCAAATGGCAGATCTATGTTTAGATTTTTAAGAAGCCTCCATATTGTTTTCTAGAGTGGTTGCACTAGTTTGCATTCCCACCAGTAGTGTATGAGGGTTCCTTTTTCCCCACATCCTCACCAACACCTGTTGTTGTTGGTGTTTTTGATGATGGCTATTCTAACAGGGGTGAGGTGGAATCTTAGTATGGTTTTGATTTGCATTTCCTTTATGGCTAGAGATGGTGAACATTTACAAACTACAATTCTTAAGGAATAAATTTTTCATTTACTCATTTCATTAATCAAAGATATATAAAAATGCCAAGCACAGATGTTGTTTTTTCACGAATATTCACTAGTGATTACAAAATTCTAGTCCACAGCAAGGAAAAATAGTGTTTGTAGTTAGTATGTACAACCTTATCATTGGTAAATCAAGATTTTCCAATAGAATTGTGAGTGTCTTTTTGATTTTGTGAGAATTTCAAAGACTCAAGATGCAAGTAGGCAGCATATCCCTCAGAAAGGCTTCCATGACTCCCATGGTCACAAGGTGTATCCGAGAATCCTGTATGTAACCATCCTAGTGGTGTCCAAAGTGAGTCCTAGACCAAGAACAGCAGCTGGCCTAGGGGATGTGTTACACCCTAGACCTCCTAAATCAGAAACTCTGGTTATAGCCCCTAAATATTTTTTAAACAAGTCCTCCAAGTGATTCTGATTCGTGCTCAAGTTTGAGAATCCCTGCATCTTAGTAACAAATACATCTTATTAAACCATCAGCCTTCAAGAAAGCATACATTTTTGTAGCCACAGTATATGCAAACTGTTTATTACTCCTGTAACCTACTTTTGTTTTTCCCATGCCTTTTTTCTTATGGATAAAGATTCATTTTAATATGGTATTTAATGACTTGTAGTATCTTAATGCATTGGTTATTCCAAAATTTCTTTAATCCTCGACTACAGGACACCATAGAATTCTTTTTAAAATTAACTGTCATTTTTATGAAAATAATGCATGGATATACTTAAAAATCTGTTTTAAAATAGCAACCTCCTCCAGCCCTTATAACTCAGCATCTGTCTTCTAGCAGCAATCACTCCCCAGTCCTTTGGCTGATACTGTTTATCCCCAGGTTTCTAAGTGATGTGCATATGCTTCTTTGGTGTCTCAGTTTTAGATATAATCTATGAAATTCCTTTGATGGTATTTGAGAATTTATCTCTCTCATGTCCCCACATACCTTTTCCTCCCATCTTCCCAGTATAGCTTTATCCTAATTCTTGTTTAAAGCAAAAGTTCAGTGTTTAACTGCATACATATTGCAAAACCAACCAAGCAAAATGCTTTGGTTATGTTTCTTGTTTTGATAGACCTTTTTGTGGGGAGTGATAATGTTTTTGTTAATAGACTTCATCTCATAGAACAGGTTTAGGTTTACAGAAAAAAATGAGAGGAGGCTGGGGATATAGCTCAATGGTAGAACACTTGCCCAGCATGTACAAGGCCCTAAATCTGATCCCTCAATGCAGTGAGAAGGAGAGTAGAGGAGAAGAGAGGAAGGAAGGAAGGAAGGGAGGGAGGAAGGAAGGAAATGAGGAAAGAAGGAAGGAAGAAAGGAACAAACAAATGAAGGGAGGGAGGGAAGGAGGAAGGGAAAGAAAGAAAACTAGTTTTAAGCTGAGTATGGTGGCACACACTTTTTTTTTTTATTTTAATTTTTTCTATTGTTTTATTATTCATATGTGCATACAATGCTTGGGTCATTTCTCCCCCCTGCCCCCACCCCCTCCCTTACCACCCACTCAGCCCCCTCCCTCTTCCTCCCACCCCCTCAATACCGGGCAGAAACTATTTTGCCCTTATCTCTAATTTTGTTGAAGAGAGAGTGTAAACAATAATAGGAAGGAACACATGTTTTTGCTCCTTGAAATAAGGATAGCTATACAGGGAGTTGACTCACCTTAATTTCCTGTGCATGTGTGTTACCTTCTAGGTTAATTCTTTTTGATCTAACCTTTTCTCTAGTTCCTGGTCCCCTTCTCCTATTGGCCTCAGTTGCTTTTAAGGTATCTGCTTTAGTTTCTCTGCGTTAAGGGCAACAAATGTTAGCTAATTTTTTAGGTGTCTTACCTATCCTCACCCCTCCCTTGGGTGGCACACACTTATAATCCCAGCACTCAGGAGGCTGAGACAGAAAGATCACATGTTCAAGGCCAGCTTGGGTTACACAGTGAGACTCTGTCTCAGAACATAACAAAACAAAATAATACACACACACACACACACACACACACACACACAAACCTGAAAACCTGAGAGGAAGATACAGAAATATTCCATATACCCCTTGTCCCTACACATGCACAGTCTCCCACTATCAGTATCTCCCACCAGAGTGTTATATTACAGTTGATGAGCCTACATCGACATATCGCTATCACCCAAAGTCTAGAGTTTACATTAGGATTAGTACAGCCCTAATGGTGTCGAACAGTCTTTAGGCTTAGATAGATGATGGCATATGTCCATCAATATACCATCATATAGAGGGTTCCATTGCCCTAAAAGTCTTCTGTGTTCTTCGCATTAATACATGCCACCCTCCCTGCTAGTCTCTGGAAACCGTGATCTTTTCATGTTTCCATAATTTTGCCTTTTCCAGAATATCATGGACTTTTCTCTGTACCCCTCCTTCTTGGTTTCTGAACTTATTTTGTTAGATTACATCCTACAAAAGAGTCCTAAGAAATGGTAAATGAGAAAAATATGTTCTTTGAACATATTTCTTTGAAAAAATATGTTTTTGTGTCAAAAAGCCTCTGTTCTATTCTTATATTTGAATAATTGGTCAAGTATACAATGCATATGGAAAATCATTTCCAAGAGAATTTGGGGGACATTATTTTTATTGTTTTCTACTGGTAAGATCTGACACTATTTTGGTTTTTCCTCTTTGGAAAGTTTAAGAATGCTTTTGGTTCCTGGAGATATGATATTTAAATATGGTGTACTTAAATATGAGTCTTAAATGAATTGTGCTAGGCTTCAGTAAGGATCTTTTTTTTTTTTTTTTTTTTCATTTTTCTTTTATTATTCATATGTGCATACAAGGCTTGGTTTATTTCTCCCCCCTGCCCCCACCCCCTCCCTTACCACCCACTCCACCCCCTCCCGCTCCCCCCCTCAATACCCAGCAGAAACTATTTTGCCCTTATCTCTAATTTTGTTGTAGAGAGAGTATAAGCAATAATAGGAAGGAACAAGGGGTTTTGCTGGTTGAGGTAAGAATAGCTATACAGGGCATTGACTCACATTGATTTCCTGTGCGTGGGTGTTACCTTCTAGGTTAATTCTTTTTAATCTAACCTTTTCTCTAGTTCCTGGTCCCCTTTTCCTATTGGCCTCAGTTGCTTTAAGGTATCTGCTTTAGTTTCTCTGCGTTAAGGGCAACAAATGCTAGCTAGTTTTTTAGGTGTCTTACCTATCCTCACCCCTCCCTTGTGTGCTCTAGCTTTTATCATGTGCTGAAAGTTCAATCCCATTGTTGTGTTTGCCCTTGATCTAATGTCCACATATGAGGGAGAACATACGATTTTTGGTCTTTTGAGCCAGGCTAACCTCACTCAGAATGATGTTCTCCAATTCCATCCATTTACCAGCGAATGATAACATTTCGTTCTTCTTCATGGCTGCATAAAATTCCATTGTGTATAGATACCACATTTTCTTAATCCATTCATCTGTGCTGGGGCATCTTGGCTGTTTCCATAACTTGGCTATTGTGAATAGTGCCACAATAAACATGGATGTGCAGGTGCCTCTGGAGTAACAGTCTTTTGGGTATATCCCCAAGAGTGGTATTGCTGGATCAAATGGTAGATCGATGTCCAGCTTTTTAAGTAGCCTCCAAATTTTTTTCCAGAGTGGTTGTACTAGTCTACATTCCCACCAACAGTGTAAGAGGGTTCCTTTTTCCCCGTATCCTCGCCAACACCTGTTGTTGGTGGTGTTGCTGATGATGGCTATTCTAACAGGGGTGAGGTGGAATCTTAGTGTGGTTTTAATTTGCATTTCCTTTATTGCTAGAGATGGTGAGCATTTTTTCATGTGTTTTCTGGCCATTTGAATTTCTTCTTTTGAGAAAGTTCTGTTTAGTTCACATGCCCATTTCTTTATTGGTTCATTAGTTTTGGGAGAATTTAGTTTTTTAAGTTCCCTGTATATTCTGGTTATCAGTCCTTTGTCTGATGTATAGTTGGCAAATATTTTCTCCCACTCTGTGGGTGTTCTCTTCAGTTTAGAGACCATTTCTTTTGATGAACAGAAGCTTTTTAGTTTTATGAGGTCCCATTTATCTATGCTATCTCTTAGTTGCTGTGCTGCTGGGGTTTCATTGAGAAAGTTCTTACCTATACCTACTAACTCCAGAGTATTTCCTACTCTTTCTTGTATCAACTTAAGAGTTTGGGGTCTGATATTAAGATCCTTGATCCATTTTGAGTTAATCTTGGTATAGGGTGATATACATGGATCTAGTTTCAGTTTTTTGCAGACTGCTAACCAGTTTTCCCAGCAGTTTTTATTGAAGAGGCTGCTATTTCTCCATCGTATATTTTTAGCTCCTTTGTCAAAGACAAGTTGCTCATAGTTGTGTGGCTTCGTATCTGGATCCTCTATTCTGTTCCACTGGTCTTCATGTCTGTTTTTGTGCCAGTACCATGCTGTTTTTATTGTTATTGCTTTGTAATATAGTTTGAAGTCAGGTATTGTGATACCTCCTGCGTTGTTCTTTTGACTGAGTATTGCCTTGGCTATTCGTGGCCTCTTGTGTTTCCATATAAATTTAACAGTAGATTTTTCAATCTCTTTGATGAATGTCATTGGAATTTTGATGGGAATTGCATTAAACATGTAGATTACTTTTGGGAGTATAGACATTTTTACTATGTTGATTCTACCAATCCATGAGCATGGGAGATCTCTCCACTTTCTATAGTCTTCCTCAATCTCTTTCTTCAGAAGTTTATAGTTTTCCTTGTAGAGGTCTTTCACGTCTTTTGTTAGGTTTACACCTAGGTATTTGATTTTTTTTGAGACTATTGTAAATGGAATTGTTTTCATACATTCTTTTTCCATTTGCTCATTGTTAGTGTATAGAAATGCTAATGATTTTTCTATGTTGATTTTATATCCTGCTACCTTGCTATAGCTATTGATGATGTCTAGAAGCTTCTGAGTAGAGTTTTTTGGGTCTTTAAGGTATAGGATCATGTCATCTGCAAATAGGGATATTTTGACAGTTTCTTTACCTATTTGTATTCCTTTTATTCCTTCTTCTTGCCTAATTGCTCTGGCTAGGAATTCCAGTACTATGTTGAATAGGAGTGGAGATAGTGGGCATCCTTGTCTGGTTCCTGATTTTAGAGGGAATGGTTTCAGTTTTTCTCCATTAAGTATAATGCTGGCTGTAGGTTTGTCATATATAGCTTTTATAATGTCGAGGTACTTTCCTTCTATTCGTAGTTTTCTTAGAGCTTTTATCATGAAATGATGTTGGATCTTATCAAAGGCTTTTTCTGCATCTATTGAGATGATCAAGTGGTTTTTGTCTTTGCTTCTGTTAATGTGGTTTATTACGTTTATTGATTTTCGTATGTTGAACCACCCCTGCATCCCTGGGATGAAGCCTACCTGGTTGTGGTGAATAATCTTTTTGATGTGTTGCTGAATTCGATTTGCCATTATTTTGTTGAGGATTTTTGCATCAATGTTCATTAAGGAGATTGGCCTATAGTTCTCCTTTTTGGAGGTGTCTTTGCCTGGTTTTGGGATAAGTGTAATACTGGCTTCATAAAATGTGTTTGCCAGTTTTCCTTCCCTTTCTATTTCATGGAACAGTTTAAGGAGGGTTGGTATCAGTTCTTCTTTAAAGGTCTGATAGAATTCAGCAGAGAATCCATCAGGTCCTGGACTTTTCTTTTTGGGGAGACTCTTGATTGCTGCTTCAATTTCATTTTGTGTTATAGGTCTATTCAGGTGATTAATTTCCTCTTGGTTCAGTTTTGGATGATCACATGTATCTAGAAATCTGTCCATTTCTTTTAGATTTTCAAATTTATTTGAATATAGGTTCTCAAAGTAGTCTCTGATGATTTCCTGGACTTCCATGGTGTTTGTTGTTATCTCCCCTTTTGCATTCCTGATTCTACTAATTTGGGTTTTTTCTCTCCTCATTTTAGTCAGGTTTGCCAGGGGTCTATCGATCTTGTTTATTTTTTCAAAGAACCAACTTTTTGTTTCATTAATTCTTTGTATGGTTTTTTTGGTTTGTATTTCGTTGATTTCAGCTCTTATTTTTATTATTTCTCTCCTTCTATTTGTTTTGGGATTTGCTTGTTCTTGTTTTTCTAGGAGTTTGAGATGTATCATTAGGTCATTGATTTGGGATCTTTCAATCTTTTTAATATATGCACTCATGGCTATAAACTTTCCTCTCAAGACTGCCTTAGCTGTGTCCCATAGGTTCCGGTAGGTTGTGTTTTCATTTTCATTGACTTCTAGGAACTTTTTAATTTCCTCTTTTATTGCATCGATGATCCATTCTTCATTAAGTAATGAGTTATTTAGTTTCCAGCTGTTTGCATGTTTTTTGTCTTTACTTTTGTTGTTGAGTTCTACTTTTACTGCATTGTGGTCAGATAGTATGCATGGTATTATTTCTATTTTCTTATATTTGCTGAGGCTTGCTTTGTGCCCTAGGATATGATCTATTTTGGAGAAGGTTCCATGGGCTGCTGAGAAGAATGTATATTGTGTAGAGGTTGGATGAAATGTTCTGTAGACATCTACTAGGTCCACTTGGTCTATTGCATATTTTAGATCTTGGATTTCTTTATTGAGTTTTTGTTTGGATGACCTATCTATTGATGATAATGGAGTGTTAAAGTCTCCCACAACCACTGTGTTGGCGTTTATATATGCTTTTAGGTCTTTCAGGGTATGTTTGATGAAATTGGGTGCGTTGACATTGGGTGCGTACAGATTGATGATTATTATTTCCTTTTGGTCTATTTCCCCTTTTATTAGTATGGAATGTCCTTCTTTATCTCGTTTGATCAATGTAGGTTTGAAGTCTACTTTGTCAGAGATAAGTATTGCTACTCCTGCTTGTTTTCGGGGGCCATTGGCTTGGTAAATCTTCTTCCAGCCTTTCATCCTAAGCATATGCTTATTTCTGTCGGTGAGATGAGTCTCCTGTAAGCAACAAATTGTTGGATCTTCTTTTTTAATCCATTTTGTCAAACGGTGTCTTTTGATGGGTGAATTAAGTCCATTAACATTAAGTGTTAGTACTGATAGGTATGTGGTGATTCCTGCCATTTAGTTATCTTAGTTGTTTGAAGGTTTGATTGTGTGTACCTAACTTGATGTTACTCTCTACTGTCTTGCTTTTTCTTATCCTGTGGTTTGGTGCTGCCTGCCTTTTCATGGTTAAGTTGGGTGTCACTTTCTGTGTGCAGGATCCCTTGCAGAATCTTTTGTAATGGTGGCTTTGTGGTCACATATTGTTTTAGTTTCTGCTTATCATGGAAGACTTTTATTGCTCCATCTATTTTGAATGATAGCTTTGCTGGGTAGAGTATCCTGGGGTTGAAGTTATTTTCATTCAGTGCCCGGAAGATCTCACCCCACGCTCTTCTTGCTTTTAATGTTTCTGTTGAGAAGTCTGCTGTGATTTTGATGGGTTTACCTTTGTATGTTACTTGTTTTTTCTCTCTTGCAGCCTTCAATATTCTTTCCTTAGTTTCTGAACTTGTTGTTTTAATGATGATATGTCGTGGAGTAGTTCTATTTTGATCTGGTCTGTTTGGTGTCCTGGAGGCCTCTTGCATCTGTATGGGAATATCTTTCTCTAGATTTGGGAAATTTTCCGTTATTATTTTGTTGAATATATTACGCATTCCCTTCGCTTGCACCTCTTCTCCTTCTTCGATGCCCATGATTCTCAAGTTTGGTCTTTTGATGGAGTCAGTGAGTTCTTGCATTTTCTTTTCACAGGTCTTGAGTTGTTTAATTAATAGTTCTTCAGTTTTTCCTTTAATTACCATTTCATCTTCAAGTTCTGAGATTCTGTCTTCTGTTTGTTCTATTCTGCTGGATTGGCCTTCCGTTTTGTTTTGCAGTTCTGTTTCGTTCTTTTTTCTGAGGTTTTCCATATCCTGGCTGTTTTCTTCTTTATTGTTGTCTATTTTTGTCCTGAGTTCATTTATCCATTTATTCATTGTGTTCTCTCTTTCACTTTGGTGTTTATACAGTGCTTCTATGGTTTCCTTTATTTCTTCTTTTGCTTTTTCAAATTCTCTATTTTTATTGTCTTGGAATTTCTTGAGTGTCTCCTGTACATTTTGGTTGACCCTATCCAGTATCATCTCTATAAAATTCTCATTGAGTACTTGTAGTATGTCTTCTTTTAAATTATTCTTGTAGGCTTCATTGGGTCCTTTGGCATAGTTTATCTTCATTTTGTTGGGTCTGGCTCTGAGTTTCTGTTCTCTTCATTCCCCTCTGGTTCCTGTACTAATTTTTTGCTGTGGGGAAACTGGTTTCCTTGTTTTTTCTGTCTTCCTGTCATTGTCCTTGGTGTTGTTACTGTCCCTGTACTGTGTGTAATTAAGTATTTTCTAGCTTGTAATAATAACAATGGTAATATTGAGAATGGAAGAGTGAGCTGAGATGGAAAGCAAGAAGTTAAAGAGAAGGGGAAAACAAATATACAGACAAGAGGGAGAAAGCAGAACAAGGTATCAGACAAGAGAGTTTCAAAGGTATAAACAGGGAGTGTTAGTGTACTAATCGACAGTAAGCTGGTCCGCGTCTTCCCACGCCGTATGGGCGCCGGCCACTGGCGGCCCCGGGGGGCCTCCTCGGTTCTCCATTTAACGTGAAGTGGAGATTCTCTGCGCCGGCTGGAGGTGTGGAGGGGTCAAAGTTATGCCTTTTCTCGGTGATTATGCCTGCAAAGTGTGTCTCCAGCGTCTCTCCAAGATTTCACCATAGGAGGGTCGCTTTCTGCTTCCTACCTCTAGCCGCCATCTTGGAATTCTCCTTCAGTAAGGATCTTGAATGTAGAGATTTTAATTTGCTCTGAAGTTCCGGGAAAATGTTCTTGAATTATTTCTTTGATAATTTCCTCCTTTGTATTTGTCTCAGCTTTTAATGGAAATTTTGTTGGGGTTTTATAAGATATGAATTTGGTCTATTGGCTTATTTTTCTAACATCCTTCTCTTTGTCCTTTTATTCTACACTCTTGGAGATTTACTTAAATTACTGAAATATATCTTCCCATTATTTTTTTGAGACAGGTTCTCCTTTTGTAGCCCAGACTCGCTTCAAGTTCATGATCCTCCTGCTTCAGTCTCCCTCATGCTTGGATTACAGGCATGCACCATTACATCTACCCAATTAGTATATTTCTAATATTCAGCTGTTAATTTTTTAAGAGTCCTTTTGCATTATCAGGTTGTTTCTCTTACAGATTCTCTTTTCATCCCTATTTTATACATGCCATGTGTTTTCTTATTTGCTTCATATCATTACATTTTCTTCTGTTTCTCACACATATTAGACATCCACATTACTTCTTCCCACTTCCATGTTGTATGTATATTTTGATTTTTGGCTTTTATTTTGATAGCTATCCTCAATTTATAGTCATCTGCTGCTGGTGGTTTACATTTAGCAAGAAAAAGATTGATAAAAGTTGTGTGATGAGTGAAGGTTTTGTGTTTGCTGTAGCTTGATCTTGCTAAGTCGGCTCTTTGGGAGGACTTGTAATTTAGGATATATGGATTTTACTCCAAGGAGACATCGAACTTCTCCAGAAAACACCCCCATCTCCTATTTGTGGAGATCCCTGACTGCTAGGTTGCCAACGATCTTCCTTTTCAGTGTGCCACTTTGGAGGATTCAGCTGCAAGTTTTTACCCCCATTCTCTGTTGGGTCCATCTCTCTTTATTTCACAGAAGAGGACCCTGCAGCTTCCTCTCAGGTGGAGCACAGTTGCATGACTGTTCTCTAAGTACCAACTTTCAACAAAACCCCACTGGTTTTCTAGTCCAGCATTTTGCTTTGCCCTTTAGGATACCTGAGTCACATGGTTGCTATACCCATAAAAGAAAATTGCCTAAATTTTCCATGACTTCTTATCCTTATCTATAAAAATCCAACCTCACCAGAGCATTGTAAGCATGGGATCAGGCTTTCATGGTCTGTTGCAGTTTACAAATTGTCTTTACATGTCCCTAAAGGCAGAGGACAGTGAAATTGTCCCTTCAGAGTCTGGAGGCTCATGAGAAATTCCTTTTAAGCCTTATATAGTCTTAAAAATTTACATGGGTCTTGCATCTTGCTCCACGTTTTATCTGTTTAAAATTGAAGATATTTTTACATCCCTTATTACTGAGTGAGAATGACAGTTTAAGAACATGTTTTGTGCTGTGTAAGTGGCTGAGATTGGGAGGATGTGGCTACTAAGGAAGCAGAAATCCAGAGGAGCCACTGACGCTGGCATTTGTCCATTTTTTAAACTGGGTTGTTAGTCTTTGTGCCATAGTGTTCTAAACAGAAAACTTTAGGCAATATATGAGTTACTGGTTGGCTATTTTATTAGAAATTATTGCAAAAGTCTCAAGGGTAAATTTTGCTAAGTTATTTGCCCACTGTCCCCTGAGAGGTCACTTTCTCATTTATTTCCCTTTGATCATTGCCCCTCTGGCTTCACCTATCAAGAAACAAGGCAGCCTTTGATTCCAGCAAGGAACTAGACACTGCAGAACTGAGTCACATTATTGCACCTGAAAAGTCTCTTTGCTATGCATTTCTGGAAGTCACCATTGCCATCAAAGACAATTGCTAAATGGCCCTGATTTCATTATTCTTCATTTGCATTAACAATTGCTCTAAGCAGTAACAAGATTACAACCTAAGCTAGCAGCCTGTTATCTATCATTTATTTGATTTAATACATAGGCATGGATGTCTTTTAAAGAGCATTTACTTTTCTTCATATTCTCTTCCAAAATCATTCTCTATGGAAACATTTAGCTAGATAATGTGGATGGATTCCTTTTTATGTCCAATAGCTAAGTGAGAGACTTAGAATTTCTGAATTAGTTTAAGTATTTTCAGTAAATGGACAGGAGGGAAAGAGTGACAGGTTTATAATGCTCGGGTTAGACTTCTATAGGTTTTGGATGAGGTGAGTAGAATAGTATTTGTGTTCATTTTATTTGATCGTCTTATTTTATTAAAGCAAATTCATAGGACAAAAAAGCCTAAGTTGGGAAAGCTGGAGGAAGAAATTGCATTCTGGGAGTCAAGATTGGTCATTGTCTTATTTAATCTAACTCTGCTTTATTCTTCTTGCTGTAAAATTGTTCTTCATGACGCCGTGCTTCTGAATAACCTCCACTGAATCCTCTAACTCCAAAACCCATAGTGATCAGCGATCAGTTATCATTTGAATCTTAGTACAACTTTAATATGCTGTGTTTTATATTTAAGTAGTTTCTCCCCTCATGGTTGCCCATGGCAGACTTTGGAGTTTCACAGCTTTTTATTCCTTGTTTCATATTCATCTGTAAGTAATTATACCCTGTGCCCTTAAGCTTCAAAAGCATCAAAATATTTAAGAACACACAATTAAGTGCTTCAGGTAACAGTGTTAAAACTTCAGGAAAAGATGCTCACTTCAGAAGAGTAGTGCTTCAGGCTGGACATTTTATACCACCTCCTTCTCCTTGAAAGTCTCCAAGCTGAGGTTTCTGCCTTAGCATGAGCATCTGCAGGGCTTGTTATAAGCTCAAGATGACCCAACTCAAAAAGTCTAATAATTTATGAGACTGCTTTGCAAGAGAGTTCTTGCCACCATCTTTGAGGGGGAAAGCAATGATGATCTTTATTCATAGCAATTTTTATATAGCAGTAATCATGTTATGTGCCACTAGCCTCCTTTATGTACATCTTCCTACTTAATCCTTAGTGAAACCTCACAGGAGGGTGCTATTACCCTTTCATTTTACAGATGTAAAGAGTGAGGCTCAGAAGGTTGATCAAGGTTATTCAAGTAGTAAAAGACAGAACAAAGATCAGACCTAGGTTCTGATTGCTGTCCTAAAAGACTCAGCTGGGCAGTTTCTTAAAGCTCCCTACTCTTATCTTCACCATGTTCTCTTGTGGACAGTATGTCTGACACTCAGTATGCCAGCAGGGCTGACCACATGGCCTCCTGCTTCCCTAGCACCCTGCCCGTGTCTCTATGTCATGTGCTGTCATCAACATAGTATCCATCTCCATACCAGTCTCCATCTTCCCACAGAGTGGGCTTTTTGTGAGCATAGATTTCAAGACACAACACAGAATAGCAGTCCAAAGTTCATGGAATAAATATGCAAAAAATATAAATGTGTATATAAATGTGTACATGAGTAAATTAATAGGTCATCTCTTGTCCTCTCTCCCAACTCAATATAAAAAGAGTCCAGCCTTGGATAAATTACCGAATTGTTTTTCATTTTAGTTTCATTTAGTTCTCATTGTTTCCTTTTTAGACTTCCTTATGCTTTCTTATTTTCTACAATTAGCATTTACATGTGGACTAATTCAAGCAAATCTTTTAAATCTGGAGGATCCTACCCATTAGCGGATCATGAAATTAATTTAAAGGTGGCAGTCAGCATTTTTCTTCAAGGAGAATAGAAAAAAACACGATTTAGAAGCGTGAATGGCACATGGAAAGACATAGCATTTTTTTAAGGTGGACAATTAAATAGAAGATACTTAAATAGAGGATAATTAGATATATCAATAGCACTAATTAAATACCATATACTATGTCATGGTGTCAGCAGGGTAGATATCACATTGGGATGCTTATTTAAGTAGTGTATTTCAAAATGTTTGACCACTAAGCACACTAAGAAAACATTTTACATCGCGGAGTTGGGAGCGTAGCTCAGTGGTACACAGCATGCTTGGGATGTCCCATTGTGTCCCAGCACATACCTGAGTGTGTGCTGAATACCTCTGCAAAGTATATTGCTTATTGTTTGAAATATGCTGCCTTAAATGACATCCCAATTTGTGACTTGTGACCAAACATCATTTGTCCTGCTTAAACAGTTCCTAAGTACTTATATTTAGTCAAAACTTATAAAATTATCACAAAAGTTTAATCTCAGTGCAGTTATTTTAAAGATGCTAAAATATAAATATTGCAGAGAAGTTAATAGGAAAAAAACCCTGAAAGTTCTAAAAATTTTTAATTGTGGGTGTTTCACTGAAATTTGCAGAATTATTTCATTTCATACCTTCTTTAAATTTTTTCCTCCAAATGTTAACCTAAAAGCTCTACTACTTTAGGTAAATTGTGGGGGCTCCATTTATATCAGCCAATAGTATTCACAGAGTACTTAAACTTAAACTTGCTGTGAGGAGCCAGACTTTGCTAGGGAATGCATTCATGTGCAGAGCCTCCTTGCACAGCTCATTGGAGATAAGACAGTTTTGACTTCACATGCCAAACTTTTGTCACTTTGTCTATTTTCATATTTCTCTATGACTCTGCAGAGACAAGCTTTTGATCGGTTGAGCAGCAAATTGAAAATGCTTTTCTTAAAAAATCTAATACTGAAGTGAATACCAAACAATGCTGCCTTTCCCAAACCAGATATTTGTTGAATGCTGACTCTGAGCTAAGCAATTGCTGGACACTGAGGTTACAAAAGTGAACAAGGTTCATTCTCTGTTCTCAAAGACATCTTAGCCTAGAAGGTTTCCCTTTGCAGGGCTTGGATTCATCTTGCCTGGGTCTGTGGGTAGACTGAAGATTCTCATTTGCCCTCTCAGGCCCACTCTGAGCATCTCCATCTTGCTCTGTTCTCTAAGAAGATGGCCTTTATGAACTGCAGCCCAAGACTCTCTTCAGTCTGGCTTCTGGTTGGGTTTAGTCAATGCTATAATAGATTACATGAGACTAGATAATTTATAAAACAAAGAGGTTTATAATGGTGCATGGCACCAAGCATCTACTCAGCTGCTGTGAAGGTCTTGTGTACCTTCAACTCATGACAGACCAAAGGGCAAGAGGGCACCTAAGGAGGAGGCAAAACATGAGCAGCAATGTTCTTTCATAAGAGGTAACTAATCCAGTCCTGAGAGTGAGAACTCAGTCACTTGTGAGACAACAGGAGTCTATTCAAGACTCTCACTCCATAGCTCAAACACTTACATGTTTTAGTGGGAACTATTAAAACCATGTCAGGACAGAGGGAAAAGAGTGAGGTTGGAGTTGTACTGTCCCAACTCTGTTCTTGCAAGGTCACCCCAGGCTGGTGCTATCCCTCCACCAAAAGTCACAGTTCCTTCCAGGCATCCTCTTCAGGCAGTTGCTTCTGTTAGCATTCTGACGACTGCCCCTCCCTCCTCTTGTCCTTTCATCGCATTCTATGACAAGCCCGTGGTCCTGTGAGATCCCTCATGGGTTTGCTACACTCCCCACATCTGTCCAAATCATCCCTCTGGCGGATTGAAGCCACTGAGCACCACTTTAATTCTACATTTTTCCTTTTAGGACCTTTCTGTGCTCCTAGCTTTTATGCCTTAGCTCGTTTTCTGCCATATGGTTGAAACCATTTATTTATTTTAATATATGTTTCCAGGAAGCCAGCTTATTAATCAATGAGGAAAGGTATTTAAAATAGCAACTTCTGATTCCTCCAAATATGTTTTATCTCTATCCAACGGATACTTGAAAAGCTCAATAACTATTTGCCATTGTGGGTGATGTTGATCATGACCCATGAATAGGTCAGAGCCTTCATCGTTAATTACCCAGTTCACTGGGCTCTGTGGACAGGCTGGAGGTAAATGTCCTGGGAGGAAAAGTCTTACAGAAGAGTAAGGGAATTCAGCTCCTGCTGAAAAGTTGACATTAGCCTCCACTTTGTGAGTCTTATTTTTAAGTGTTGCCATCTGATCTCAGGGAAGAATGAGATCATAATTTAAAAACCTAGCAATGGCAACAGTGACAGCAGAGTTAATGATGATTTATTCATTGCCTGCTCTATGTTGGGCTTTATACTTGATCGTTACCATACTCAGACCTTCAAGGTATCAAGTTATCGTCTGTTTGTTTTGTTTTTTTGAAACAGGGTCTCACTATGTAGCCCAAGCTGGTCTCAAGTTCACGATCTTCTTGCCTCTGGAGTGTTGTAATTACGGAGGAGTGTACGCCACCACACTCAGCTAAATCATCAATTTAAATCATCACAGCTACTCTATGAAGTAATTCTTTCTTACGTTTTATAGATGGAGAAGCTAGAAGCAAAAGAGGATAAGTGACTTGTCTAGGGCTATACAACTAGTGATAGTCAGAGCTAAGATTTAACTCAGAATGATTCCTTCCACTATTTCAGCTCTCACAAAAACTATTTTTGGCACCAACTTTGCCAAGAGCTGCATTTGGCATCAAATTTAAACTTACCAAACCTTCAAACAATTTTTAAATCAGGTACTATAAGTTGAAAATTTTTCATTCAGATTCATCTCTTTTTTCTTTCAGTGGGAAAAGATTAGAGGGCATGGAATTTGAGGAAGAAGGAGGAATAACTGAACTCCATACTACTAAAAAATCCTGGGAAAACTATAAGTGGATAACAGTTAAAAATTAAATTTCCTGAATTTTGGATTTTGAGTTGTTTGCTTGATGGCCCAATGAACCTTACTTCTGATTCTAGACTTTGAACTTATGTCCTTGGGGAATAAAAGGCTTTATTATTTCTTGGATGAGATATTCCTATGTGGTTTTAGAACTCTGTACTTTATTCCTCTGGAAGCAAGTATTTCCCAGAATTTCTGTACTAGATGAAGGACTGGAAGCAGAAGAAAAAAGAAAGGCAAGACTACTATCTGAAAACTGTCACTGTCATCTCAATGGGGAGTAATGATGTTTGACTTCTCTGGCAAAGCAAAAGAAAGCCATCCAGTCTCTTATACATTTAATTTAGGAAAATAATACCACAAGCCTAAAGCATCCAACACTACAGACATTGATTCTTTTTACTAGTTCCTTGGGGAGCAGTTGTTATATTTGATATGGTAGACTTCAAATACTCTTGCTTTATCATTTAAATGTCATATCAGCCAAACACAGAGCAGCTGAGGAGTTGCAGACTTACTGGGAAAAGACAGGATATTTCTCATTTCTTTTTTTGGGGAAAAAAACTCCACAAAACTTACTTAGTTGACAGATTTTTCCCTGATGGTAAGGATTGATTCTGTTTTCCTAATTCTTTTCTTCTTCTTCTTTGTTTTCACCAGAAAGTTACATTTCCTTGGTTCTGTTTGAGGCTTTATAAAAGGGTAAATCATGATGGTCTGGGTCTGTAGTATTTCTTAACTTCTGGGATTATTTTCTTTAACAGAGTTATTGAAAAGTCAGCTGTTACCTGCCAGAAAATAAAACAACCAATTTTTCATCACAAGTTAAGTAAACATTGAAAAATCAGCATTCTACAAGGACCATTAGCTTATGTATCACTGTAAAATGTTTTATGACTCTTGGAGTAAAGGATGCTCATATAAAATAAACTGTGTTGTAACAAACATTTCTCCCTCTCTTGGTTTGTAATAGCCCTAATATCAAGTAAATCTAAGTGGAATATTGTTAGTCTCCAAAAAAACTGACCTTTAATTTCAAATAGTTGGGTTAAATCATTGTGAAGATGATACAGTTTCAGCTGTAAGGAGATACACACTTATACCAACTCCCCATATCATTTTTTATGTAGAAAAGGAAAGATTACTCATGGAACTGAAATTGCTCTGGGGTGACCCATTTCACTTATTCATCTGCCTATTCTGACCACTAGTTCACACACAGTGCCAAGGAGAGTTCTGCACATAGCCCTCTAGGGTTTTTCAGAAAGCAACACATAGAAATAGACAGATTACAAACCATGAACAATTACCATTTTACATCTGTCAGATTAGAAAACATTTTTAAGGTATAATACTTCCTGCTGGTACAATATTGGTGAAGCTTCTGCACTTACATACTCTTGGTAGCAATGTAATTGCTTTGGAAAACACTTTGGCAATATATAAAAGTATTCATATCCTTTGGTACTATATAATTATAGTTCTAGGAATTTCACACTTGAAAATCATTGAGAAGAATTGAAAAAGATAAGTTGTTCAGCACAGAACTTTTATTAGTGAACTTTTAATAACTTTTATTGTTAGAAACAACCTAAGTATTCAAAAGTGGAGACTCTTAGTCAATTTTGTAAAATCTATCACTTTAATACATGAAATCTAACTGATGGCATAAAATTTTATGACATCAAGGTCATTGAAGCAGAAAAATTATTACACACATAAGAGGAATGAGATTTTCCAAAATGTGTTCATATTTAGCATTTAAATTTAATTTTACAGTGTTATTTTATATTTAGTAATAATTAGAATCTAAAAAGTACTTGATTGTGAAGATTAATATCAATGAGAAAGTTTTAATTGAAACTTTCCTTACAATAATATAGTTGTTAAAGTATAATAAACCTTTGAAGCCTGAGTTTGCCAAGGATTTGGAAAATTAACATTTATATGATCAAATTTGGAAAATAGAAGCCAAATAGATGAACAAAAGAAAGATACATACTTCTAAAATAATGAAACATTCCACTTTTGTTCTTTTGATTTTGTTTTATTTTGTGATACTGGTGACTGAACTCAGGGCCTTGCATATGCTGGAAAAGCCATACCCTCAGTCCTTTAGTTTTCATTTTGTTTAGAGACAGGTTCTTGCTACATTTTGTCCAGGCTGGCCTTGAATTCACAATCCTTCAGCTTCCAACCCTCACCTTCTGAGTAGCTGGGATTATAGGTGTACCACCATGCATAACTCTTTGGGGGAGTTTTAATGTTGGCACTTGGAGTAAGAGCATCTCATCAGGTAACTCAGTAGAAGTAATTTCTTTTAGCGTGATGAAATGATGTAGCTTGTGTTCATGAACTTTGAACTGTCCTGATGTGAACAGGTAAAATAGGTTTTGAGGGGAGGTGGTTATTCCAAAGTAGTATAAAATGGAAAGAGAATGTGAGTATAGGTGATATTTTCCTGCCAGGCTTGCAATTAGACTTATAAACACAGAAAAAATTCTCATAAGTAACCTAAATATCTAACAACACAGAATGAGTGAAAAAGCATGCGATAGTCATATAATGACCTATTAAGGAAGCATTAGAAATTAAGTTAAATATGTGTTAATCTTAGTAAAATGTCTAGAGTAAAGTTTCGTGAAAAAGTGAGATGTAAAATCATGCATAGAATATGATTCTTATTGTTTCTACTTACTCCAGCGGTGAATAGTTTGCATTGAAATGTCAGATATTGGTATTTACATATATACACAAACTCTTCCTGACAGTCTTACACCTTTTTTTTTTCCCTGAAACTACTTTTTGCTAATAATGTTGTGTTATATATACACCAGGATAATCCCTTTTTCATTCCTTCCTTCCTCTATCCCCTTCCTTCCTTCCTCCTTCCTTCCTCCCTTCCTCTTTCCCTTCATTTTACAATAGTAGGCAGAGTAAGTGAAGGTGGGTTTGTCTCCATGTTTTCCCATCTTTTAAAGTTTCTGGGTTCATAAAATCCTGAAAAAATTAAAATAACAGACAGCAAAAGACTTTCATTTAAGTCAGCAACTAGATAAATATTTTGCCCCTAAATGTTTACACATATTGCCTTTAATTGAAATAGCTATTTGGGACACATCAAAGAATCTGATGTTAGCTTCCTGGATTATTCTTTTATTTTATTTTATTTTTTTGTTGTTTGTGAGACTTGGGTTTAAACTGAGGGTTTCATGCTTGCAAAGCAGTCCCTCTATGGCTCAAGTCATACCTCTAGTCTACTTTGCTCTGGTTATTTAGAGATAGGGTCTCAGGTACTATTTGCCCGGGGTGGCTTCCTGATCTCAGCCTCCTGAATACCTAGGATTGCCGGCATGAGTCAATGGTACCCAGCTTGGATTATTCTTAATGTTATAAGAAACAAAAAGCCCTTTAGGCTTGAATCTTACAAAATAGAACACACTAAAAATGAGAATACTGTAGTTTTTGTTTCTGAAGTTCAAACATTTATTATAGTCTTATTATAAAGAAGACTGGCTCCCAAATTAGTCAGGTTCTCATCACCATCTTTGTTAGCCCTGAAGTTTATAGGATGAAGCAAATTCTCAAGGCTACCTTTACCCACCCCTCTAAATGTATTGACAAAAGGGTGAGGTAGTTACGGTTCTATGTATGTTCTTTATTTACCTTTTACCAAAATGTTTTTATCCCTGTTTGTAATACTTGAGGAGCTGTATTCCTATCATCCCAACTGACCTTGAAGGACCTCAGGGTTTCCCAGTCCAGGGTGTGATTGGCTAGTGTAATCATTAGAAAGAATTTCTACACAATATGATTTATTGTTTAGACAAGGCTTGACACTAGCCAAGCCTTATGGAATTTCTCCTTACCTTGTTATTTGTTTTAAATATTGGTAAATGTTTATGAAAGAAAAGAGAGGTGGAGGAGGAAGAGAAAGAGGGAAGGAGAGAAATATTCTGGAGACACATCTTTCCTTGCCCACTGTATATGCTGATATAGACTCACTTGCCTTTTCTACCTTTGTAGTTTCAGAAAAGAGTAAACTATTGATTATTACAGTACTATTAGCTAGATAATAAAAGAATGTTATACAGAAGACAATTATTGCATCTGTGTCTTTTAAATTCCTCAGTTACGTGTTGCAAAGGTTTATACTGGGAATTAACCAAAAATGATTTTTGCCATAATAAAAGACTTACTAAAGCATTTCTTTTTCCCTATTTATTACACCGTAACACCTGCTCCTGTTTTCTCCTTACTGTGCCCAGCATTTACAATTTTGATACTTCCTTGTGGATTTGAAGGATGATATCTAATAGTATAAAACATGGAATTGCCCCAGGACATAGCACCGTGTCTTGTATAGCACAGGCTTTCAGTAAGCATGGAATAAATTAAAGTCAGAACCCCGAAGAAAAAAAGTCACACATTTATCAAATAATTCACAAAGAGTCATATCCCTGACAGCTAATCCAGTTAACTGTATTAAGGTGAGCTGAATCCAAAACACATTTCAATTCATTTTTCTTCATACAAAAGTTTTGTTTAGTGGCTGGAACACTTGTTTCTAATATGTTGATAGAATGTGACTCGCACCAAAAAATATTCACGATAAATTTCACTGGGAGGTTTATAAATGGTGTATGAAATGTACCAATATAACAATAGGTGAAACAGAGATGAGCAGTTACTTTATTTCAGAATAGCCAAAGCCATGACAATTCAATGCAACCCATGGGAAGGTTGAGTGGCTGTGACCAGTTTGCAGTGAGATCCTAGAATGAAATGATTTGAAGTGTTCTGATGGGCATTGAAGTGTTTACGTCAGTGGAGCCTTTGTTTCAGGTGAGTGTCAATCAAAATAGCTCCTCAAGTATTTGCCAGGAGGTTATTTGGGTAAACTAGGTGACATTTATACTGCTAATCACTTTTTTTGCAATGAAATTACCTTCATTGTCATTATTATTATAACCATAACTTTAAGACCAAGATGTTGCCATCTTGAAGAAAAGGCTGAAGGTTTACTTTCCATTCCACATCAGTATGTCAGGGCCCACACAATAATGATCTGGATTCCATAGTTAATAATTTGTGGCTTTTTTTTTTAAGTAAACAGGATCCTTCATGACTTTTTTCTCTCTGAAGCCTAGGTTCTACAATAAACCAGTCAATGGATTTAGTGCATTGCTACTAGGAGTGGACCATTTTGATTCCCTGTAACTGACTCCATAGAAGCATAGATCATAATGTTGTTGGGTGGAAATGATTCATGGGTTACAGGTGAAAGAGATTCCACATGAAATTGATCATTGATATCTAGGGTGGGAAATGATGTAGTAGGTTCCTCTTCCACCACATTTATTCTATTTCCACGCATAAAACCAGTCACTCATTCTTATGTGTATTCGTTAAATAAAGTTCTTATTGCATCAGAAAGGATTTCAGTTGCAAGTTACACAAATTAAGGAAGCTACAGTGCAAACATGTAATATGTTTTTTCCTATGCTGTCTCCATTTTCAAACAGGTTTTTCTCTCAAGATTCCCCAAACCCAATAGAAGAAAAAGTAAAGAGCCTTTCCTCCCCCCAAGAATTTGTATTAAAAGCTCAAGTCCTGATCTCAGTTCAAACTGAGTTACTTGTCCATCCTACAAGTTCATTGATGAGGCCAAGATAGTGCCTAGGCCACAGTCCTCTCCTGGAGCCAGGATTACATCTTCACAAGCTGGGCTAGGTTATGAGGTAGGAATGGTTGTGCTGATATACTTTTACCAGAAGCAGCAGTTGGATGCTCTATGTGCATGACATGCCTTGCTAATGATTGGATCCTGTGCAGATTGTTGAGACAGAGGCAAACATGACTTGATCTCCTTCCCTCTCAGAATCTCCTACAGACAACAAACATCTATGTTAATACCCTGCTGCCAAGTCATCTTCCTAACTTAACATTCTAATCCGGTCCTGCAACTCTTCAATATTGTTGATTGCTCTTTATTACTTACTAGTTAAAATACCAAGTCCTTGGCTAACCTCCCTTCCTATTTACC
The DNA here is from genome assembly GCF_047511655.1 of Castor canadensis. Classification (NCBI taxonomy): domain Eukaryota; kingdom Metazoa; phylum Chordata; class Mammalia; order Rodentia; family Castoridae; genus Castor; species Castor canadensis. Next base: position 99,002,149 of record NC_133392.1, on the reverse strand, counting down.
TCCCAATCTTGACAAAGGCAACTGGTTACATATCTTTTGAGGTCTCCTGCTTCTCTGTGTTTATCCTGGAATGTCTCTCTGTTGGCTGTCACAGCTAGTCTGAATCTCTTTAAGGTCCTGTTCAGATGCTGTCTTCATAGAACATCTACTGATTTCCTTCATCTAATTGGAGCATTTAACATGAGCCAGTCTTCCTACTTATTTAACAATTTTTTGTCAACCACTATGTGTCATTGCTAATCGAAGTGCTTAAAGTCTTTTTCTATTTTTTATTATTGCTGTGGTGTTCTTGTCTTTTCACCTCCAATAATTTATAAGTTCATTGAAGATGGGATCCTTAAAAGAAGTGATTTACCTGCCCATGATGGGCAATCAACACCTGCCTCATGAATGAAAAAATGTTCATCCAATTTGCACATTTATTGTGCACTGGCATTTAAAGCCTAGGAGAGTAGGCCCCTGCTTTCTCCCAAATCTCTCTGTCCACATGATGACATGAATGTGGCCAACATAACAGGAAACATTTGCTGACTCTCTGAATGAACTAGAAATTTAAAATATTCACATATCTAAGAATGAACTCTTTTCCTTTGTTTTTCATTTTTCAGTCTTTTGGCATAATTTTTTTAAAATTTGTCATTTTTCTTTTACAAACAGCTTTTACAAAGATATCAGACTTCTAACTTAAGCAGAGTTAGATCTTTTTAAAAAAAATAATAGAAACTGTCCTCAAGGATTGTACTTATTGATGTCACTGACCCATTGTTAAAAGACTGAGGTTTATAAAGTGCATCTAATAGCCAAAGATCTTTGTAAACTCATGTTCTGTGGAAGTGTTAGTGAGTCAAAGTTCTCAGCAGCTCTAGCAGACTTGGTGTCTAATGAAGTAAGCATTAGATTTGTAGGGTCACTTGCAAATACATTTGAGCAACTTGCCTTCATTTGTGAGTCTGTGATTTGGACTCACTAACATTTCAGGTATAGAAGTTTGGTCTAAAGTAGCTAAATCCTAGCCAGGTAGGTGAGATTCATTTTCGTGATCTTAGCCATACTGGATGAAACAGTGTCCCATGCTGCCATCTAATCCTGTTTAACAGACTAGAAACCTTTCTCTTCTTTCCTTTTATTTCAGTTTTCCTCTTCATGAATAATTTTTCAGCTGAGTTAGATGGGAACCAATAGGTGTCAATGGATATTGACAACTTAAATGGCCTTGGTGACCTATGGGAGAGCAATTTCAGGCTGAAGCCAGACTGCACAGGATGGAAATCATTTGAGTCAATAATTTGGTGAGTGAAACATAGGCTCTAGACCTAGGTCACCAAGTTAAAACTCCAGCTCTGTTCTCTCTCTCTCTCTCTCTCTCTCTCTCTCTCTCTCTCTCATTTCAATCTCCTCTTCTATAATACAAAAATGGGACTATTCCAAGTTTGTTATGAGGAGTAAATGAGTTAAAGTTTCAGGTGGGGAAAGTACTTAGAGCAATATCAATTTCATTACAAATACCTACTAAATGTTAGTCTTTGTTTTTTATGAGTATGCTAAGACAGAACTTTGAGACTATTCAGAAGCTTGACTATGAAGACTGGAGAGAATAGGAGGGCATGGTCTGATAGGAGGCAGAAATTAGAAAGTTTATTTCCCCAATAGGCAAAAGATGAATACTTTGATAGAGGAAAATAAGTGGCTCTCAGAGAGTGAGAGGTTGATGATATAGGAAGGAGAGGGATTAATTGCTGGAGTAATATTACTGAGGTGAGGGAGGATGGAACTCAGACATGAGGTGGATGGATGGATCAGTGAAACTTGGATAGGAGGAGCTTTTACTATCTAAGGCTAGGGCTGGCATGAGTATAATAAAGAGAGAAAAACATAGTGTGCATGTCTTATGAGTGGGGAGAACAGAGTTTAAGTGTTTAAGACTAATAATATGCTGTCTTTGTGAAACAGGAACAAGGTCATTTGGGGTAGAGAAGAGGTTGCGAGAGTGAGGAATAGAGTAGGACTGAGAAATGAGGAAGTCACATGGCGGTAACTGCTGGACACAGATGACACTGGCCAGAATAGAGTCTGACCAGAGGAGCAAGAGTTGTGCTATCATGAGAAACTGTGCTCTTAACATGAGACACCGGTGTTTGTGGCACATTTCTGGATATGACTAGTCAAGAACCATTTGAAAATTTTTGTAGTCTACTATGTGAAGTTAGAATTTAATTGATTTCTTTAAAGCAGAAATTAATGAGTGATTATTATATCCATACTTTTTTTTCTCTTTCTTACAAATTTGCAATGCTACTAGGGAAGTAGACTTTAGCATTGCATTAGGTTCTAAGCTTATTCCTTCCATTCCATCTTAAAAACACTTACAGATAAGAAATGCACATTTTATTAGAATGACTATTCTGTTTTTGAGTAGACTGGAATCCATTAATGTAGACACATGCAATTATAATATGGGTTTATCTTGTGATGATCATACAAAAAGTCCTCTTATCCTACATGCCCTTTTGCAATGTTATTATATCATTTTTTCCAATCAAGAAGTAGAACCCCTTTCCCCTTGAATCTGGGCTACATTTATAAATTGCTTTGATGAGGATGAGGCAGAAGTGGTGCAATATAACTTCTCTGTCTGTGCTCTAAAAGATACTTACTGCCTTTCCATTCTTGCCCTCCTGTAGTCCTGAGGTATTATGTTAAACAAGTCCAGCTTCCTGGACTGCTAACAAGAAAGACCAGATGACAGAGGCCCAAGAGGATGAAACCTTGGGAAGAGGTAGACCAAGGCAGTCCCAGCAGAGAAGCCAGACATGTTAGCAGCAGCAGCTTGCTTCCAGCAGTGCCAAGTCAAGTTACCCCAGCCAAGACATGTGGGATAGAGAGCAGCCATTGCCAATGAACCCTACTCACATGCAGAGCTGTGAGCAAATAAGTGATGGCTGTTGCTTTAAGCCGATAAGCTTTGAGAACCCTGCCATGCTGCAACAGGGTGTGAAGGAAAAGGGTCTCAAGGCAAAGAGACAAATTAAAAGACCACAGACACAAACCAGATGTCAGCTGATGAGCTGGAAAGTTCAGAAGGCGAGGTAGAGGAAAATCTAAGAGAACAGTGGATGGCAAGGTTGAGTATGATTGGATCAGGGAGGGGCAAAGGATAAGAAGAGAAATAAGGATTATTTGGAAACTATGACTAAGAAAATAATGTTGCAGGCAGCAATTTGGTCTAGATAAAGACCTGAATTTTTGAGAAATATAAGTCCAACTAGTAGTTGTCATTTCTTGATATGACAACACAACCTCCAGGTAAAAATGCTGTGAGCAGCTGGAGGTTAGCAGGTCAGAAGCAGAGGGTGGAGTAGGGGTTGGAGCTCTTAGAAGTTTCAAACAAAAAGAAGCAGTTGGTTGTCCTTTCACGTTGTTCTAGCTAACTCCTTTCAAATTCTAGTGTTTAGGAGCAAAAGTGGAGACATCAAGCGAAGGCAAAGGGAGAATGCAAAGAGAGAGGTAGAAGGAATCAAAGAGCCAACCTGCTGTCCTGTAGGACTGTATCTTATTTTAGGTGCACCTCTTGGAAGGCTTTACTGGCTAAGTAAAAATAAGAAAACCAATATACACACTCAACTAAAATTACCACCATTCAGAGGTTCACCCTTTCAATAGCACCAAATGAAAATAAGAAACCCTAAATCAGCTCTTTAGATCACAATGGAAGGATAAGAGATGCTTTCCTTTTATGGATTCTTAAAACCTTCAGAAAGGGTACTGTTGTTCTGTGTGCACACAGAGGAGGCAGAGAATGCTGAGGCAGTGATGTTTTACCTGCCCTCTCACCAAATTGTGTAATATTTGCAAAAAGAATGAAAAATAAAATATACCATCTCTCTTTTAAGAGAGACCCTACAGTATAGCATAGCAGCTCATGCTCTGTGTTCAACTAGAATTGAATTCAAGTCCATCTTTGTCACTTACTAATTATGAGGCCTAGGATGCACTATTCATCCCTCTGAGCCCCAGTAGCTTCAGCTATGAGATGGGGAGAATAGTGTATCTCATCGGGGTGTTTTGAAGAATAAGCAGACAGTGTATGAGAAGCACTTAGTCTCATAAGGAAATAAGTGATCACTAAAATCACTGGAATTATTCACAATTTGAGCCTTTTATATATTTGGATTATCATTGAGAATATTTTTCAAGACTATTTATAATGTAAGGGAATGAAGCCCAACTACATTTTGGTCAATTTAAATGTAATAAATATTTAATAGATTATTGGGAACATAATAGTATATAAGAGTAAGTCATTTCACAATTTATGAATGCCATTAAGATTTCCCTCTCAAGGGACAATTTCTATTGTTTCATAGAATTTTTGTAAATGTTCAAAAGAACCAAAACTGACATACCCTTACCATCTCCTCCTTGGTTTTTTTGTTCATAATTTTGGGTAAAGAATATTCTAATGCAGGACTCAACAAACTTTTTCTGTGAAGCACCAGATAGTACTTTAGCCTTGTAGGCCATATATGAGCTCTTTGTTACTTTTCACAGCCCTTAAAAAATATAAAAGCTACTCTTAACTTACACAAACAGATCAGTGGTCGAATCTGACCCATAGAATGTAGTTTTCTGATTCTTACTCTAGTATAAATTTGTTTTATTTATTACTGGGGTCCTTGTGCCAGTAAGTATTTTAAAAAGCGAATGAGAAGCCACAAATGTCTTGATCTTTTCCTTTTTCTCTGACTCATGACCCAAGATGCTTCCATAGAGACATCAGTACAGCCATTTCCCCCTCTTTATTTTTCTGTCTTTCCCTCCATTTCCTACTGACTATAAAAATACATAAAAAGAAGAAATAATTTTAAAACAAATGAGGTAACTTTAAGTTTAAAAGGGCATATGGAATCATGACTCACAATCTAGGGTGTTCCTTTTCACCCTGAGAACCTAGGTCAGGTAAAGGAGAAGCTGGACTGACATACTGGACCTGTGCCTGAATGCTGTCCCCTGTGATCCAGGCTGGACCAGGAGTATCCTTTCTGTTGGGTTGGTCTTAGTAGGATATAGGGCCTGGAATAAATTAGATCAAGGAGCTTTGTTCTTTTCACCTTAAGTCTATACTGGAGCCTGGCCTTAGACATTTCAACAACTCAATAGGGAGGGAAAGCTGGCTTATAAAGAGCACATTGTCAAGGAAGAAAAGCAACTCAAGACCATGTCAACCTGTGCACACTTGTTCCTGGGCTTAGGACAGAGTGGCCCATCGCTCTTGGCCTTCGTGGGGCTCTTCACTGCAGGCGTTCTCAGGGCAAGGGTCATACTCTCTACCTTCCTTTTACTGATTCATTCTGTCATTAGTCCACTTAACACAGATTTAGAGAACAGCTATTACTTGCTAGACACTATTCTAAGTATTAGTGACAAAACAGTAAACTAAAGAAACAAAGTCTCTGAAGATTTTATTTCATACCTTGCTCCAAACAGATACCTTCAAGATCCCACTTTTCTGTGGAATCTACCCTTGAGCCCTTTTGTTTAGCATTATGAAATGCATGGGCCTATGACCAAGGAAAGTATCTTTGAACTGGACTTATTCATGGCATGGTCATCTTTGGAAGGGTAGGTAGTACAGAGTGTCGAGAAAGTAGCTATGAGCTGCTTCTGCATATAGGCCTTGCCTCTCACTGTAGATAAAAGATCTCTCATTCTTGCTTACCTCCAGGTCTTAAGAACATATGTGTTTCTGTGTGCTGGATCTCCTAATTCATCTGATTCTCTTCTATTTGCCTGGTCATGGACTAATTTCCCTTTAGTCTATATTATGGTCTTTAAATTAGGTCTCAGCCTATTTAGGACTGGACTGTCTCATTAACTTTGTACTCATCATTTTCAGCATGTTCTGGCAGTCTGGTGCTATTTTATTTGGGTCAAGGAAGTTACTTTACTGGATAGTAGACCACCTGTCTTGAGCTTTTGCAAACATACTGATTTCTGTCTTCTAGAGTTCCTCCTGGTTTATTTTCTTATGAAGTTCTTTTAATTCCCAAGGTGAACCAATACTTGTCCTGTATTTTGTGTATCCAGATTCTTCTCTTCCAATTGACTTACTGCCACTAATTTCTAGGGAGCTTTGAATTCCTCACTGAAGTCAGGTTCCTTGTCCTACAGACCCAGTAATTCTAACTCTCATTCAGAAAATGGATTTTATTACCCACAAGAGAAATGACTTGGTTTTTTTAGTTCTAAAATCCAGATACATCCATTACCACTATTTTTGCCAGTCATATGTTTCTAGTTTTTCTCTGGTAGACCTTCTTTTCTAGGTCAAATCTGTAACCCTAGTCCTTGCCCTGGTTTATCCATTCCTGTCAGAACACCTAAAATAGTTTTCTAGAATGTTACAGCCAAACTAAAATTTGTCTACTCCACACCAAGATAGGGTATTTTGAACTGTATGTGTCTTTACATCACCAGAAGAAGTTACTCTAGGAAGCAGATTTGGGGGAGGCATCACTGGATTATAGAAACAGACAAAATCAAAAGGACTTCCCTTACCCCAAGCCTCACAAAGCCTCCTACAAGATCTTCTTCCCCTGGAAGAATTTATCCCTTTTGTGAGTCAATCACAAGTAAAAATTTCACTTTTTTGTTTTTTTAATATAGCATACTGAACTGACTGTATGTAGTAAAGTCCCTAAATCTTGGTTGATTAAGGCATCAGAATTGGCAACTCCCAGATCCATAATTAAAAATGTGAAACTAACAAATGGAAATAATAAAGGTATTTGTTTCTTAACCAGTCATGTTGTAACATCAATTTGTATTGACTGAGAGAATGAGAACTTAGAGGATTTTCTTTTCATTATGGTACACATTAATATTCACCTTCTAAATAAAAAGGGATTTGCATAAGAGAAACTACTATCAATAAGCATTTGGAATTCCCCAGATAAATTAGAATCTCAGGTGATAATAGGCAAGACTTACCTTCTGTGTTTCTGAAAAAAAGATGAAAGAATGGCAATTTCTTATAACTGGATCTTGAATTTGAACATAAACTTTGTACATGTTGCTTTCCTTATCTGATCTTAAGTTTCCTTTAAGTGTAAACACGAAGTGAATGTCACATGAAAAAAAAAAGAGTTGGAATGTGAAGATGATGTTGACAAGACAGGAAATCATAGATCTGAACGATATGGAAATGTCACATAGTCTATAGTCACTGAAAGGGACACACAGTACCTCTAGCTGCTGTCACACTTAATGATCTCCAAGAAGGAAGAAGAAAAAAAATCCTTTAGTAATCAGCTGTAAGATACTGCTCACCCCTGCTCAAATACTAGTCCCCAAATGCTCTTTATAGCAGAAAACTATAAAGATGTATTATAGCTTAAAATAAGATACAGTGATAACAATCACTAATGTTTTTACTCTCCTACAAATATTGATTATAACAATAACATCAACCCCAATGAAGATGTCATATATCGAGTGTTTAATTAGGCTGGTTAATTTTCTTTTATTTTTAATATTATTCTACTAGTATTCACTGTCATTATCCATGAAGAAATAGAGACTTAGAGAAGATAATTAATTTGCCCACTTCCAGTTTGTAAGAGACTGATCTGAAATTCAGACCCAGACTCCCCCTTGACCTTGCATCATCCTAAGAAAACTGAACATCTGTGGAAAACCTCCGTGTGGTAAGGTCCCTTGTGAGCTTTCTGATGTCCAGAATAATTAATTCCCATTTCTAATATTTTGTCATAGAGTCATGTTCTAGCATTAGTCATTAACAGAGATGTATGGCATACTATTACTTAAATGTATACACATCAAGAAAATAGGCTTAATTGGTGGAAATTAAGATAGTTTCAGTTCCCTGGTGATTAAACACTAGAATGTGTTGCTAGGGAAGTTGTAGAATTTTCTAATGAAAGTCTGAAAGAAAAGCACAACAAGGTTTCAATGAACTCTAACTTGGACTCCAATTTCTTTATTTTTAAAATAAAAGGTTTAGGTAGAGTAGGTGATCTCCTTTGGGTCTTCCCAGAGCCTAACATCTTATAAGACTATACCTTCAGGTAAGGATTGGATGTTATAACCTTTCAAAGTCTAAAAGACTTCCATTTTTATGCTTGAATGATTCTTGGCTTTCATTGGTTCAGCTTGAAATTCTTAACTTTCTTTCAAATGTAGATCTCATAACAGCTATTATTTAAGTGTATCCCAAATGTGTGATGTAGAGAATGAAATATAACTTGCATTTTGGACTTCAATAACCATAGTTCATCTGCACTCTTGTGTTCATTCTCCTATGCAGTTAAGGTTAAACAACAAAAATACATTTCTCATCAGGTAGCATTTTAAAGTGTATTGTGTATGTGACAGATGGGATCTTACAAATGCATTAGGCCTGCTTATTTTAATATCTAAGCATATGCAAAATTTCTGGAACTGTTTTACATGCAAATATCTATCTCCACAAGGGCCTATAATAGAAATCTGTACTCTGTGACTTCAAAGCCTTAGTCTCAACAACTAATCACTTGACTATTTCCAAATCAAATTTCTTCAAACAAATCAAAGGCATTTGTCCTACTCAAGAACCAAGTTCAGTGGCAAGTTTGACATTTGAAAATCAAGCTGCCTATTGAGATATTCATACACTGAAAAAGACACCCAGAATTTCTTTCAAGGGAAAAGAAACTCGTTTTTCATGCTCCAAAGACTCAGAAATTTGTCAAAGAGAATTTTATCAAATTTTCTTCATACGTTAAAAAAACCTCACCTTTGCAGTAAGAGCCAGCATTTGGAATTTCGGTCCAAAGGATTTTTATTTTCTGAAAGGTTATGAGCCCCTGTGATTTCACTCCTTCTAGAGTTATAATCACTGTGTTGCTTCTGAGTTGTTAAGAATAGCACTGATTAAAAGGAATTTTTTTTGTGTGTGATTCAAAGATTTGTGCATACAATGTTTGGGTCATTTCACCCTCCTACCCCCCACCCCGCCCCCTCCCTCTCCCACTGCCTTCTTCCTCTCCCCCCTACCCCCTCTCTTGCAGGCAGAAACTGTTCTGCCCTTATCTCTAATTTTGTTGGAGAGAGTATAAACAATAATAAGAAGCACAAAAGCATTTTTGCTAGTTGAGATAAAGATAGCTATACAGAGAGATTCCTAGAATTGCTTCCATCCACATACCAATATTAAGTGACTTCACAATGTAAAAATATTTTAAACACTGTGGCATTTGTGGTGAGAACAGTGTCCAATTTCCCAGAAAGGCAAGCAGAAAAGAAAAGAAGAGAAGAATAATGACAAATAGCTAACCTTTATCCAGGCCTTCCAAAGTACAAGGCATGGAGCCAAGTTCTTTACTTGCATTGTTTTATTTCACCCACCCAGCAGCCCTGCGACAAGGTGCATTTTTACCTATGAAGAAACTGAAATTCTGGAACATTAAGTAACTAGGTCACCCATACCAAACCTAGATAGGGTTGATTCCAAAGTCCATCTTCTTAGTTGCTCAACTATGTGACTGCTTTCTCTATGAGATGAGCAGAATGAGAACTCCTGGGAGGAAGAGGTAACTCAGTTACGTGAGGACCAGGATGCACTTCCAAGTCACAATTCCCCAGAGCCCAGACTCATCCTGTGGTTATGAGGACCAGTTCAAAGACAACACTTAATAAATATTTCTTGAATGAATGACTACATGGATAAAAACAAGACAATGTAAGCCAACTTACATTTACGGGCATTCTAGCCCTTCAACTACCACTAGTCATCCTTTCTCCATTGTAGCATCTGTATGTTGTCCATGATTCTATAATGTAGTTTGGCTTCCACTTCCAGAACCAGTTCTGCACAAATTGTGAAGAGTAAAATGCATTTTGGCAGCCTCTGCCCTCTGTCATGCTTTGCTGGTACTGCTATTTTCTAATTCCATGCTGTCTTTCATGTGACCACTGGCTATCCAGAATTCAGCAGTCCCAAGGCAAACCTCACTTGTGAAAATTTGTGTTCATCTTTCTTTTCCCTTCCTTTCTTCTCCACAAGTCAAAATTATAGCTGGTTTTTGGAAGTTACTCTTTGTTTTCTGGTGTGCCTTCCCTCTGGGCAGGGAGATCTGTGAAGACAGTAAGTAGCTGCATCATTACTGTATCTCCAGTGCCCAGAATGAAACCTGGGATACAGTAATTGTTTAGCAACATTTATCACCTGACTTTGTGAATGAATGAATTGTTGATGGAGGAATGTTCTCCACTGCAAAGTTTACTCATGACTATTGTAGGTCATTGGATACTATTGTATCCAATAGTTATTTTAATAATTTACTAGTTTGAAGTATTACTTTTGGAAACTTTATAGATTCCAGAGTTATAGGTGTATGTGTTGTGTGTGTTTCCATGCAGCTTGCTATTTATTAGCAAAATATATCTTTATGAAGTATTCACTAAGTTCTGGGACTATTCTAGTCACTGGTTGTATTATTGTTGGCTTTTATCAATTGATAGGAAACTTCCATTTTCCATAATCCTTTAAATATTTTAGAAGAAGGAATTCTCATTCCCTGCCCATAATTTCTCTACCATTCCCACACTCACTCATAGATAATAGACATCCTAAAATGCCTCTGAGTCATAAACTTAGTCTCAATTCAGTTAGTTGTCATCACTCTTAGTAACCTAGAATAATCAAAACTCTGAACTTGAGTTCACATTATGTCTTCTCCCCTCCCGGAGGTAGAGGACCAAGTCCACTAGTAGCTGGAAGTGTATATTCAGCCTCAGTGCACATCTTCCAGGCTGACTTGTATGGGTGATGTAAAAAAAAATTAAATTCCCATTTGTCCCTAGTAAACCCACTTCTGCTTCTTGGGAAAAATTCACAACTTGCCCAACAGACACTGGGAGGGGAGGGTAGTTAGTAGGGGCCTCTCTATCTCCTGATGGGGATACCCAGCCCACAGGTCTCCCAATGATCTTCCTGAAGACCCCTGCACCAGACTTGGAGTGCAGTAGGGAGGTGGATACTGTCATGAGGCACCTTCTGATGAAGTTCCTTAACCTGGCTCCCTCTTACCACACTGCCCTTGCTGGGTTTCTCAAAATGGTGAAGTTAGTTTTAGGATCCAGGAACATAAAAAAAAAAATCTATATATGTTGGATTTGCCTTGGAAATTTCCTTTATACATTGTGGTCTCTGTAGACAATTCAATTTTTTAGAATACTATTGGTAGTATATATGTGAATGCACACCTGCATTGTGTGTGTGTATGTGTATCTCAAATACGTTGCACACAAACAACTTTTGGAATGCAATGATAAAATTATTTTTATCACCTCTCCCTTTAAAATATATTCATTCCTTCCTTTGCTATTGGATGAAAATTCAATTTAGGTATTCCCATGGCTTTTCTGATATCTTTTAAGTAATTGAAAGTATTATGGTCACTTTAAGTAACAAAACAGTGTCCAGTTTGGCATTTCAAATGTCCGGTCTCATGTAATAGTGAAACTTTCCAACTTATCCAAAATTAAAGGTACTTTCTCTCTCCTCTCAGTGGGCCTGAAGCCTGGGAATATGATCCATTTGACTTTTTTTCTCTCTTACTGCTCTCTGAACTAGCTAGCTGGTATTTATAGAAAGTTGAAGCAAGAGGTAGGAGAGGCAAATTCTTTCATCTACAATTCTGCTATAAGTCAGCTTCCTGCCTCTGGGCCTGGCCCATATTAAAACTCTGTCTCCTATGGAATCCTCTCGAGTTCTTTGGAATGCTTCTCTCATTCCTAAATCTGGGAACCTCTCAGCTGCATGGTCCTCTTGATATAAGTAAAGCATTTTCTTCCGAGTCATTCCTTCCTCCTTTGTAGTCCCCAGGAATTAGGAGAATGGGAGGGGGTATTTATCACCAGCTTCTATTTGCTGAGATTTCAGTCTCCATGTCAAAGACCCCATTGCACAGAATGGAGCTAACATAACCTCATTCTGGTTCCCTTGTTTACTGGTCTGCGTTTAATCTCAGGGAAACTCACATCTTGTGGCCCAGGAACCTCTAGGAGACACTGTGCCATTGTTGCCAGTGGACGTGAGATGTCCGCTCATTTTATCTCCCCGGCTGCAGAGGACAGATACCAAATTTCCAATTGGTCCTGTCAAAGTCCTTTCCCTAGATTAGAAACAAGGAGGCATACAGCACTGTGAGGAAGGGAAACTCACAGCATAGCTCTTTTCAAAGAAACTCCCCCTTATTTCTTTTCTCTCTCAAAACTTTCATATCCTTAGCGTGGCCAAATTGCTTATGAGCCATATAATTAGTTTGGTTGTTGCCTTTTGAGTCCTGCAGGCTGGTCTGTCTCACAGAGCTGAGTGTTCAGCTAAAGCTTTTCATTTAACCCCTTGATGAGTATATACAATTAGATGCACACAACTGTCCTCTCTCACCAGCAGCATCTATTGTCATTTCTATTTGACTATGAGTAAACCAAGATTTAGAAAAGAAGGTGACCTGTACTGCAGTTCATTAGATTTTCTTGTGCCATAACTACTCTTTACTTTTCTATAAATTGGCACATTGTCTTTCTGAGGAGAACTGGGGATCTCATGAATAGATGAAAAGGAACAACCCCATTGATGTTCGATAATCCCATTGGTCCTCTACAAAGTGACCAGGAGGTTCTAATGCCAACTAAATAAAACACAGTGGTGGGAAGTAAATAACATAAAATTGTAGATTTAATGATGGTTTAGATTTAGTAGGCTTAAGCGAGGAAAATAGGCTTACATCAAAAAATATTGCTCTAGGAATACAAATATAAGAAAATTAAAATGAAAAAACTCACTTATTATTGAAAAGAAAATAGCTCATTATATGCTTGTAAAAGCTTAATGTGATTTTCCTACATTTGAAAGAAAACTGATTAGCAATGACCTATCACCAGTAATGAACTTGACCCATGCCATATGAAATATCTTGGGACAACAAACCACCTCTTACGTTGTAGCACCCTGGTAATACAAGGAAGTAGAAATATGAGTCAGTCTGCTTTCACCACTCTAAAAACTCTTACAATAATCAAGTTGTGAAGAAAAAAAGGGCTATTTTGTATCACAGTTTTAGAGATTCCAGATTGGATGAGCACATTGCTTTTGAGTCTCTGGTTGTGGGGGTAGCACATGATGGAGAGAGTGTATGGTATAGCAAACCTTTTCCTTCATGGCCAGGAAGTGACAAAGAGAAAGAGGAAGGCCAGGGTCACACTACCCTTTTAAAAGATATGCTTCCAATGACCTGAACACCTCCTACTAGGTTCCTCCTAAAGGCTCTACCACCTTACAGTTAGGCAATGGGCTATGGACCAAACCTTTAACACATAGGCCTCTGGGGGATATTTCAGATCCAAACTATAGCAATATGTACACCTAACTTGAATGTGGAAGTAGGCCATAGTATAAGACTACTAGCATACATATAAAGTACTCTGAAGGAAGTACTGAGCAAAAATGTAAGCAGACTCAAAATAAGACAATGAATAAAGGAGGGCCTGAAGGTAGGGATTAAATAAATATGTAAGACCAAGCACATGGCTTGAGATGTTTGAGGATTTTGTAGATCTGTTGCAGGGTAATGTCAAGGTCATTCATGAAGAATGTTTCTTCACCTGTTTTACCAACTAGCTGATTTTCTTAAATGGAGAGGTCATTTCAAGGTGTCCTAGATTGGGGCAGTTGTTTCCAATCCTACAATCTTACTTCACCTTGATACAAGGTCATGAGAGGGGATGGTGTGCAACAGAAAGTAGATACCTTATTTTTGTTGAATTGTGTTTAAAGTATCATTAGATTTACTTTCTCTCCCCATCAAGTTCAATTTTAGATTTGTTTTTTCCATTTACTTATATCCTTCAGAAACCTTTCAAAATTCAATGCTGTCTTTGGAAGTAAAGAGCATCTCTTGTAAAATGACTTGTGCTGGAGGTTTTTCAAGTAGCTAGAGAGGCAGATGCTGCTATGTAGAGTTGACAAAGACCAAAACATATGACCTACAGGAGCACAAAAGCAAGAGAAACTGAGGAGTTGACAATGTAAAATAACCTTTGGAGGAAGACTTGACGGAATTTAATTATACTAGAGACCACAATGTGGTCCTAGCGTGAAAGAAAGAAACAAAAACTATAGCTATAACTTCTTTACCTCTGGTCTCTCTTCTCAAGCCTACCCTTCGCTCTCGATATTGCACTGTTATTTCAAAAAACTAACTCTTCAGTTAGTAATTTGTTAAATGTTCTCTTCTCCTTTTGAAATAATGTTCATCTGTCTACTTTATATGGAATAACAGATATGGATGCATTTCTAACTCTTCAGCATAGAAGATAAAGCAGAGGCAGGATATGATTTTTATCTTTTTATAGTCTGATTTTTACACATATATAACATATATTGAAGAAGTGTTGAACTTGGTCACTTAGAATGTTTCCAAATTGGTATCAACAAACTTTCCAAGAATCTTCACAATATGAAAGTTCTCTTGTGTGAGGGCCATTTTCTCAGGATATCTGAGCAGGTTTAGAAAGTGTTCTCTTTTTATCATCAGAGCTCCTTTATCACCTCTATCCAGACCCTTACCAGGACTTTCTGCTATGTCAGCATCTCCATAATTTTCTGCAACTCTGTGAAGTCTCTCAAATCTAGAATATGTTGTCTAAATGTCTTGATGTCTTATCACAACCTCAACCAATCTTGGCAACCAGATTTCTAAATCCATCCCCAGTGTGATGTTCCTAATACATTTTGTGGAAATGTAACTTAGTCATATCCTACCCTTTCTGGAATCCATACCACTTTATACATCTAGCCATCTTATTTCTGGCATTCTAGTGGGAAGGGGGAATCTTAGTTTAAGGTAAAGTTGCCTTTCTTTCTTGGAGTAAAGTTTGGGCTTGTCATCATAACATTGTTGGATATGAAGTAGGCAGATATTTAAGTGTAGGAGTTCTTGTTTTGATTACAATATATGCTATGAGTACCTTTGTGATTTTTTCTTCTTTTTTTTTTTTGGAGGGACTTGAACTTAAGGCCTACACCTTGAGCCATTCCACCACCCCTTTTTTGTGATGGGTTTTTTCTTTCTTTCTTTCTTTTGTTAACTTTTTTTTTATTCATTATATGGGGGGACTCATAGTGATAATTCTGATTAGACTTACACCGCACATTAGTTACATTGCCCCCATCATCTCTCCCCTTCAGTCCCCTCCCTGCCCCAATTAAAGCAATCATAAGAGGTTTCTTAGTTCTGTTTAATATAGGTATATGAAGTCTGTCAATCAAATACTGTCACCTTAATCTCCTTCATTCACCATCTCCCCTCCCACTAGTACCCTCCACTACCTATTTTATAGTCCTGTTTTTTTGTTATTAATATTTAACTTGATGTTCAAAAGGGTGTCTCAATGTAGGCCCACTGTAGATACACTTTACTTTGGTCCATTTAACCCCTTCCATTACTCTCCCTTACTGCTTTACCTCCCACCCCCCACCCCCCATTTTTCAACAGCTCTCAATATACATCCTTATATCCTTTACCTTGTGCTGGTTTTTTTTGAGATAAGGTCTCATGAACTATTTGTCCAGACTGACTTCCAGCCATGATCTTCCTGATCTCTGCTTCTTGAATAGTTAGGATTATAGTCATGAGTCCCCGGCGCCTGGCTTACATTTGTGATCTTAAAGAAGATTATGAGAAATCTTATGTGTTAATTAGGGCAAGTGATGCTACGCACTATGCCATCACTCTCTCATTTAATAAAAATCAGTTATTTTTCACTTTCTTCAAGTCTGGTAGCTATAAGCCTTGCTATATAGATCACCTCTAGTTGTAGAATGTAGATGTAGAATATAAGCTTTTAAATCAATGAGTACCTCACAGTACTTTGGGAAAGAAGGTGACATAAAGTCACCAAAACTACATATTTAATAACAATGGCGCTTATAATTTAAAAGCTGGCTGATCTTGAACAAGCAATTTTACTTCATTGATGACCTGTTAGGAAAGCAGTAGGAAGGGACTATAGGCTGAAACACTAAATCAAACATTGAAGATATTTTGTTACTTACGAAAGCATCCTTAATGGGCAACTTTGGAAATACTCACTTATAGCACAGGAAACCCTTCAACTGAATTTTAGATTCAAGTTTCAAATTTTTGTCATCAAGCTTGGCATTCTGGACAAGTAGATTAACCACTCTGTGCCTTAGTTTCCTCATTTGAACATTAGATGTTAGCCACACTCATTTTTCTAAGATAACTTCCGAATTGCAATCATCCTTTTGGCTTTGGTGTAAGAGTGGGGTCTACTTGGAGGTAAGGGAAGTAAGTGGGAAATTGGGAAATTGTTCCTCTACATGAAACAGTCTATCTGTAATGTAGACAGGTGTTATTCAAAAGTTTAAGTCCATTGAGCACTAACTGTGGTCCAAAGAGTGCTTTTGATAAACAAGGTTAAGTTCCCAGGTCTCATTTACAGGCTATTAGCTACTTGCGAGTTATAATGTACCAGAAAGTAAGCTGGAAGGCTGAGGCAGAAGGCGGTCTATAACCCTGTCACTGTCACAGGGTGGATGGGGGAACACTTGAACCCACTCCAGGCATTCTGGCTTCTGGTTAGACTTTAGTGCTGGACTAGATGTCATTTTCATCTTTACTCATTGTTTCAGTCTGTTAGTATTGTTACATGTCTGAGCTCCACACCGAATGCAGATTTGCACAAATGAATTCTCAAGGCGTTGCAGCAGGAACACCGTCCTGGACAGCCTGTTGCTCTGCCTTACACGTGCACAATGCCACCAAGGAATCTACAGACACAGCCTGGGAGCCTCTCACTGGCTACCTGAAAACACAGCACCCATCTCACAAGGTTCCCTTTCCCGTGGATGGAGAGGTATAATTAAATTGTGTCCCAGCAGTGAGGGTTTCTTAATGATGATGAGCCAAAACTAATTGTATTGATTGTTTATCACCAGCCTAGGAGGCCCATCAAACAAATGGACTGAGACTATTTCCATATTCTTATCTGTTGGGTAAATGAGAAACAAATGACCTCTCCATATGTCTGCACCCAGAAGTCACTGCCTTTGAAGGCTGACTTCTCCATGGCCTCAGGTGGGAGCGTCCCCAGTTCTGTGTTCATTCTGCCAGCCAGCTTCTTCAGATGGGTGGAGAAACTAACTTTATTATTAGTTCTTTTATTTTTCATTTATTTGGAGAGATGTATTTTTAAAATGTACAATTTGGATCATTATCAATGGTACCAGATGGTCTGCTTTCTTCTGGAGACCCAGTCATGAAAATTAATAACCCTTATTTGGGACTCTCTGAGGAAGGGGGAGTCACATTCTCTGGAATGGCAGGAAATGAGGAGTCATTGAAACAAAGTGAATTAAAAGAAAGGGACTCTGTGGTCCTGGCCAGGAGAGGACTTAACTGTGGACAGACTGCTATGGAGACCACAGGAAGAAAAGGACCTGTGCTTATGGACCCTGTTAGACCTAAAGAGCCCTCTTAGGCTGTTCCTCCACAGACTAAGAGAAATGGAGAGGACTAGAAGGGTCTGAAGAGGG
This sequence comes from Castor canadensis, assembly GCF_047511655.1. Taxonomy (NCBI): domain Eukaryota; kingdom Metazoa; phylum Chordata; class Mammalia; order Rodentia; family Castoridae; genus Castor; species Castor canadensis. The sequence goes on along the minus strand of NC_133392.1, from coordinate 98,984,529 downwards.
CGACAGTGAAGTCCAGGATTTGGTTATGATACTCTGCTGGAAGAGGATAAAAGAAATGGTATTATAGTAGCTCCTCCTTATCTGGTGTGAATGCATGAAACTGAAGATAACACTGAATGCTATACAGATGTCCCTAGAAATCCACAAGGGATTATTTTTAGGATTCCCAGAGAATATGAAAATCTGTAAATGTTTATGTCCCTTATAAAAAATGGTATGGTATTTACATATAACTTGTGTACATCCAACTACATACTTTAAATCATCTCTAAATTACTTATAACATCTAATACAATCTAAGTATTTATTTGTTTGTTTTTATTTTTTGGCGGAATTAGGGTTTGAGCTCAGGACTTCATGTTGCAAAGCAGGCACTCTACCACTTGAGCCACACCTCTAGTCCATTTTGCTCTGGTTGTTTTGGAGATGAGAGGTCTCAAGAACTATTTTGCCAGACTGGCTTTGAACCACTGTCTTTCCAATCTCAGTCTCTCAAATAGCTAGGGTTGCAGGCATGAGTCACTTGTGCCAAGATAAATAGTTATTATATAATATTTTTAGGGAACAGTGACAAGAAAAACAGTCTGTACATGTTCAATACACATGAAATTTTTGAAAATATTTTTGATCCATGTTGGATTGAATTCACTGATATGAAACCCACAGATAGAAAGAGCCAATTGTATATACTCTGTCTTTTCCTGTATGAAATATTTCTATAATAAAGTTTATTTTATAAATTTGGCACAGCAAGAGATTAGTAATAATAATTAATAATAAAGTACAGCAGCTATAACAATATACTATAATAAAAGTTATGTAAAAATCAATTATTTATTTATGGAATTTTCAGTTTAATGTTTTTGGACCATGGGTGACCATTGATAGCTGAGACCATGGCAAGTGAAGGTGTAGCTAAGGAGGGGGAGGACAATTGTATTAGCTTTGATAAGTGAAACTGAACAATAGATGAAGGTTGATCTGTGACTATTCACCTTCACTGAGGTGAAGGACCAAAACTGAGCTTGATCCTTAGAAGAGATTTAGGGGGATAGAGAAGAAAATAAACCTTTATTGAGTTCACATTGTGCTCCAGTAACTTTACTTTATAAATGCCTCACGTATATTGTCTCTTTAATTGTTTCACCTAGTCTGGCAGATAAGTATTTATATGCCCCTTTAAAGAGGAAGCATTCTAGGCTCAGATAGTTTAAATAATTACCTGAAGGTACCCAGCTATTGTGGGTAGATTCAGAACCAAGAATGTCTTCATCAAATCCCATACTCTTAGGAGATGAATACTGATTTTTCTCTTTTCTCTTTCCTGGTCTTTCCCATAGAAGACAAGGGAATTTCATTCAGTACCTCTACACATGCAGGAAGGAGGCACACTTCCTTCTTCTCTCTTAGTACCCTCACTCTCCTCACAGGGTGAGCCTTCATCTGAAAGGGGTGAATGTGGACAGCCTGTAGTTTTGGGTGGAGTTGGTCAGGAGCAGGACCACAATACTGAAACAAACACAGACTACCCTAGGGCTGAATTCTCTCTCAATCCCTGGACATGAGAGGACTTTGCTCAGAGGGCTCTGCCCCTGTGACCCCATACTATAAACAGGCCATACAGGAGCTATTTCCTGAGGCCCACTCAAGGCTCTGAAAAGAGTCCTGGTTTCTGAATTTCTGCTTACACCAGGTAGCTAGGGCAGGGGTATGCATTCCTGAAATTGAGGCTCAGAGAAGGTGTTAGGAGATCTTTCACATTCCCCAATGCCTTTTATCATCAATAATGCTGATACTTCATTTTGATCACATGTTGTCTCTTTCTGTACTCAGTTGCTTAGAATGCCTAAGAGAGGAGGAATGTGTGCTTAGATTTCTTTCCAATCACCAGTTTCCAGTGGTAATGAGACTCATGGTGGAACTTCCTGAATGTGAGGGTCATTTAAACCTGAAGGCTTATGGTGTCTGGGATGGTTTTGATTCATAGAGGACAAGAAGTGTTTAGAAAATATCTCTTAACCTTGCTTAGAGTCTATTTAGTTGACTCACAAATTTGCATTACTTTTTACCTAATTTAAGGGAGATATTCAATTTCTAAAAATACTCTACACTTTACACTTTTCAGATCTGAGTTGCTTAGCCATTTATGTAGACTGTGTGGAGTCAAGAGCATTTGATAAACCTTGCTTCTTTTGATTTTCAAGGCAGCAGAGAAAAACAGAGGCAGAAAAGAAAGGGTTTTCTTTTTGTAGAAGAAGAAATGTACTGAAGTTTGAGCAATTTGTCCAAGGTCACTTCACTGGCAAGTGGCTGGGACAAGACCCTAACTACTTTTCTATATTCTGATACACTGATCAGCTATACTTAACACACAATACTTCTTTCAAGATTTCCCATAAGTTTCCAGCTATCAGGCTCTCGTTCCACTAGGTTCTCCACTTGTGGGATCCTTCTGTGTTCGTTGAGCCCTGGGCTTTAGTGGAGGGGAAAGATTCCCATGGCTTTCTGATTGAAAATACATAAGATAATAAAACATTTCCTGATTTTGGCCACCACTTATAGTGTAACTCAAATGCACTGTACTTCTTGAACCTCCCTTTTGATAAGCAAGAAAGAAAATAAAGCTGTGAAAAATTCTAGCCAACTACACTGTAAGTTGACCCAGAAATGGTTCTTGAAGGGATTTATCCCATAGATATACTTGCAAGAGTCCCTGAAAACATCTGAGGGAAGTAATTATAATCTTGTTTGTAACTATAGAACATAAAATGTAAAGGCCATCAATAAACTGACAAAATAAAACATGATCCATCTCTATAATAGAGCACTATGCAAACATTAAGAATGGGTGGATCGTCCATTCTACTCTAATAACAACTTGCTTAGAATGTGGAATCATTTATTCCTCAACAGAGAGATATTTTTAAAAAGACTCTAGACAACTTATGTGGTGATGCATGTGAATATAGGCTTTTAGAATTATAAATGAAAATATCAAATATCTGCTTATATTTAATTACTCAAGTTGCATATTCACATTTAAGATAACATATATAACATATCACTTTAAAAATATTTCTACTTTTTGTATTTCTTGAATCAGTATTACTTATATACTTCAATGCATCTTTGACATTAGTCTCTTATGAACTGGGGCTGCTTTCTGAATCATCTAACACATATTTTTCAGAGTACATTTGCTTTATTTCCATCTGTTACTTGAGATGCACCATTTGTTGGCACACATATAATGTTCTTGCTAGAAATTTTATCCCAAACTACAAGCACCCATTAACATAATATCAGGGAAATTATTTTATTATCATTTATTCTATAGGTATGTATGTGGGATTTTACAATGCAAGTACTTATTCTGTTGCTTAATACATGATCTTTGAAAGTCTTTTTTTTTTTTTCATTTTTCTTTTATTATTCATATGTGCATACAAGGCTTGGTTCATTTCACCCCCCTGCCCCCACCCCCTCCCTTACCACCCACTCCACCCCCTCCCGCTCCCCCCCCTCAATACCCAGCAGAAACTATTTTGCCCTTATCTCTAATTTTGTTGTAGAGAGAGTATAAGCAATAATAGGAAGGAACAAGGGGTTTTGCTGGTTGAGATAAGGATAGCTATACAGAGCATTGACTCACATTGATTTCCTGTGCGTAGGTGTTACCTTCTAGGTTAATTCTTTTTGATCTAACCTTTTCTCTAGTACCTGTTCCCCTTTTCCTATTGGCCTCAGTTGCTTTAAGGTATCTGCTTTAGTTTCTCTGCGTTAAGGGCAACAAATGCTAGCTAGTTTTTTAGGTGTCTTTCCTATCCTCACCCCTCCCTTGTGTGCTCTCGCTTTTATCATGTGCTCATAGTCCAATCCCCTTGTTGTGTTTGCCCTTGATCTAATGTCCACATATGAGGGAGAACATATGATTTTTGGTCTTTTGGGCCAGGCTAACCTCACTCAGAATGATGTTCTCCAATTCCATCCATTTACCAGCGAATGATAACATTTCGTTCCTCTTCATGGCTGCATAAAATTCCATTGTGTATAGATACCACATTTTCTTAATCCATTCGTCTGTGCTGGGGCATCTTGGCTGTTTCCATAACTTGGCTATTGTGAATAGTGCCGCAATAAACATGGATGTGCAGGTGCCTCTGGAGTAACAGTCTTTTGGGTATATCCCCAAGAGTGGTATTGCTGGATCAAATGGTAGATCGATGTCCAGCTTTTTAAGTAGCCTCCAAATTTTTTTCCAGAGTGGTTGTACTAGTCTACATTCCCACCAACAGTGTAAGAGGGTTCCTTTTTCCCCGTATCCTCGCCAACACCTGTTGTTGGTGGTGTTGCTGATGATGGCTATTCTAACAGGGGTGAGGTGGAATCTTAGTGTGGTTTTAATTTGCATTTCCTTTATTGCTAGAGATGGTGAGCATTTTTTCATGTGTTTTCTGGCCATTTGAATTTCTTCTTTTGAGAAAGTTCTGTTTAGTTCACATGCCCATTTCTTTATTGGTTCATTAGTTTTGGGAGAATTTAGTTTTTTAAGTTCCTTGTATATTCTGGTTATCAGTCCTTTGTCTGATGTATAATTGGCAAATATTTTCTCCCACTCTGTGGGTGTTCTCTTCAGTTTAGAGACCATTTCTTTTGATGAACAGAAGCTTTTTAGTTTTATGAGGTCCCATTTATCTATGCTATCTCTTAGTTGCTGTGCTGCTGGGGTTTCATTGAGAAAGTTCTTACCTATACCTACTAACTCCAGAGTATTTCCTATTCTTTCTTGTATCAACTTAAGAGTTTGGAGTCTGATATTAAGATCCTTGATCCATTTTGAGTTAATCTTGGTATAGGGTGATATACATGGATCTAGTTTCAGTTTTTTGCAGACTGCTAACCAGTTTTCCCAGCAGTTTTTGTTGAAGAGGCTGCTATTTCTCCATCGTATATTTTTAGCTCCTTTGTCAAAGATAAGTTGGATATAGTTGTGTGGCTTCATATCTGGATCCTCTATTCTGTTCCACTGGTCTTCATGTCTGTTTTTGTGCCAGTACCATGCTGTTTTTATTGTTATTGCTTTGTAATATAGTTTGAAGTCAGGTATTGTGATACCTCCTGCGTTGTTCTTTTGACTGAGTATTGCCTTGGCTATTCGTAGCCTCTTGTGTTTCCATATAAATTTCACAGTAGATTTTTCAATCTCTTTAATGAATGTCATTGGAATTTTGATGGGAATTGCATTAAACATGTAGATTACTTTGGGGAGTATCGACATTTTTACTATGTTGATTCTACCAATCCATGAGCATGGGAGATCTCTCCACTTTCTATAGTCTTCCTCAATCTCTTTCTTCAGAAGTGTATAGTTTTCCTTGTAGAGGTCTTTCACATCTTTTGTTAGGTTTACACCTAGGTATTTGATTTTTTTTGAGGCTATTGTAAATGGAATTGTTTTCATACATTCTTTTTCCGTTTGCTCATTGTTAGTGTATAGAAATGCTAATGATTTTTCTATGTTGATTTTATATCCTGCTACCTTGCTATAGCTATCGATGATGTCTAGAAGCTTCTGAGTAGAGTTTTTTGGGTCTTTAAGGTATAGGATCATGTCGTCTGCAAATAGGGATATTTTGACAGTTTCTTTACCTATTTGTATTCCTTTTATTCCTTCTTCTTGCCTAATTGCTCTGGCTAGGAATTCCAGTACTATGTTGAATAGGAGTGGAGATAGTGGGCATCCTTGTCTGGTTCCTGATTTTAGAGGGAATGGTTTTAATTTTTCTCCGTTAAGTATAATGCTGGCTGTAGGTTTGTCATATATAGCTTTTATAATGTCTAGGAACTTTCCTTCTATTCCTAGTTTTCTTAGAGCTTTTATCATGAAATGATGTTGGATCTTATCAAAGGCTTTTTCTGCATCTATTGAGATGATCAAGTGGTTTTTGTCTTTGCTTCTGTTAATGTGGTTTATTACGTTTATTGATTTTCGTATGTTGAACCACCCCTGCATCCTTGGGATGAAGCCTACCTGGTCGTGGTGAATAATCTTTTTGATGTGTTGCTGAATTCGATTTGCCATTATTTTGTTGAGGATTTTTGCATCAATGTTCATTAAGGAGATTGGCCTATAGTTCTCCTTTTTGGAGGTGTCTTTGCTTGGTTTTGGGATAAGTGTAATACTGGCTTCATAAAATGTGTTTGGCAGTTTTCCTTCCCTTTCTATTTCATGGAACAGTTTAAGGAGGGTTGGTATCAGTTCTTCTTTAAAGGTCTGATAGAATTCAGCAGAGAATCCATCAGGTCCTGGACTTTTCTTTTTGGGGAGACTCTTGATTGCTGCTTCAATTTCATTTTGTGTTATAGGTCTATTCAGGTGATTAATTTCCTCTTGGTTCAGTTTTGGATGATCATATGTATCTAGAAATCTGTCCATTTTTTTAGATTTTCAAATTTATTTGAATATAGGTTCTCAAAGTAGTCTCTGATGATTTCCTGGACTTCCATGGTGTTTGTTGTTATCTCCCCTTTTGCATTCCTAATTCTACTAATTTGAGTTTTTTTCTCTCCTCATTTTAGTCAGGTTTGCCAGGGGTCTATCGATCTTGTTTATTTTTTCAAAGAACCAACTTTTTGTTTCATTAATTCTTTGTATGGTTTTTTTGGTTTCTATTTCGTTGATTTCAGCTCTTATTTTTATTATTTCTCTCCTTCTATTTGTTTTGGGATTTGCTTGTTCTTGTTTTTCTAGGAGTTTGAGATGTATCATTAGGTCATTGATTTGGGATCTTTCAATCTTTTTAATATATGCACTCATGGCTATAAACTTTCCTCTCAAGACTGCCTTAGCTGTGTCCCATAGGTTCCGGTAGGTTGTGTTTTCATTTTCATTGACTTCCAGGAACATTTTAATTTCCTCTTTTATTGCATCGATGATCCATTCTTCATTAAGTAATGAGTTATTTAGTTTCCAGCTGTTTGCATGTTTTTTGTCTTTACTTTTGTTGTTGAGTTCTACTTTTACTGCATTGTGGTCAGATAGTATGCATGGTATTATTTCTATTTTCTTATATTTGCTGAGGCTTGCTTTGTGCCCTAGGATATGATCTATTTTGGAGAAGGTTCCATGGGCTGCTGAGAAGAATGTATATTGTGTAGAGGTTGGATGAAATGTTCTGTAGACATCTACTAGGTCCACTTGATCTATTGCATATTTTAGATCTTGGATTTCTTTATTGAGTTTTTGTTTGGATGACCTATCTATTGATGATAATGAAGTGTTAAAGTCTCCCACAACCACTGTGTTGGCGTTTATATATGCTTTTAGGTCTTTCAGGGTATGTTTGATGAAATTGGGTGCGTTGACATTGGTTGCGTACAGATTGATGATTATTATTTCCTTTTGGTCTATTTCCCCTTTTATTAGTATGGAATGTCCTTCTTTATCTCGTTTGATCAATGTAGGTTTGAAGTCTACTTTGTCAGAGATAAGTATTGCTACTCCTGCTTGTTTTTGGGGGCCATTGGCTTGGTAAAACTTCTTCCAGCCTTTCATCCTAAGCATATGCTTATTTCTGTCGGTGAGATGAGTCTCCTGTAAGCAACAAATTGTTGGATCTTCTTTTTTAATCCATTTTGTCAAACGGTGTCTTTTGATGGGTGAATTAAGTCCATTAACATTAAGTGTTAGTACTGATAGGTATGTGGTGATTCCTGCCATTTAGTTATCTTAGTTGTTTGAAGGTTTGATTGTGTGTACCTAACTTGATGTTACTCTCTACTGTCTTGCTTTTTCTTATCCTGTGGTTTGGTGCTGCCTGCCTTTTTATGGTTAAGTTGGGTGTCACTTTCTGTGTGCAGGATCCCTTGCAGAATCTTTTGTAATGGTGGCTTTGTGGTCACATATTGTTTTAGTTTCTGCTTATCATGGAAGACTTTTATTGCTCCATCTATTTTGAATGATAGCTTTGCTGGGTAGAGTATCCTGGGGTTGAAGTTATTTTCATTCAGTGCCCGGAAGATCTCACCCCACGCTCTTCTTGCTTTTAATGTTTCTGTTGAGAAGTCTGCTGTGATTTTGATGGGTTTACCTTTGTATGTTACTTGTTTTTTCTCTTTACAGCCTTCAATATTCTTTCCTTAGTTTCTGAACTTGTTGTTTTAATGATGATATGTTGTGGAGTAGTTCTATTTTGATCTGGTCTGTTTGGTGTCCTGGAGGCCTCTTGCATCTGTATGGGAATATCTTTCTCTAGATTTGGGAAATTTTCCGTTATTATTTTGTTGAATATATTACGCATTCCCTTCGCTTGCACCTCTTCTCCTTCTTCGATGCCCATGATTCTCAAGTTTGGTCTTTTGATGGAGTCAGTGAGTTCTTGCATTTTCTTTTCACAGGTCTTGAGTTGTTTAATTAATAGTTCTTCAGTTTTTCCTTTAATTACCATTTCATCTTCAAGTTCTGAGATTCTGTCTTCTGTTTGTTCTATTCTGCTTGATTGGCCTTCCGTTTTGTTTTGCAGTTCTGTTTCGTTCTTTTTTCTGAGGTTTTCCATATCCTGGCTGTTTTCTTCTTTATTGTTGTCTATTTTTGTCCTGAGTTCATTTATCCATTTATTCATTGTGTTCTCTCTTTCACTTTGGTGTTTATACAGTGCTTCTATGGTTTCCTTCATTTCTTCTTTTGCTTTTTCAAATTCTCTATTTTTATTGTCTTGGAATTTCTTGAGTGTCTCCTGTACATTTTGGTTGACCCTATCCAGTATCATCTCTATAAAATTCTCATTGAGTACTTGTAGTATGTCTTCTTTTAAATTATTCTTGTGGGCTTCATTGGGTCCTTTGGCATAGTTTATCTTCATTTTGTTGGAGTCTGGATCTGAGTTTCTGTTCTCTTCATTCCCCTCTGGTTCCTGTACTAATTTTTTGCTGTGGGGAAACTGGTTTCCTTGTTTTTTCTGTCTTCCTGTCATTGTCCTTGGTGTTGTTACTGTCCCTGTACTGTGTGTAATTAAGTATTTTCTAGCTTGTAATAATAACAATGGTAATATTGAGAATGGAAGAGTGAGCTGAGATGGAAAGCAAGAAGTTAAAGAAAAGGGGAAAACAAATATACAGACAAGAGGGAGAAAGCAGAACAAGGTATCAGACAAGAGAGTTTGAAAGGTATAAACAGGGAGCGTTAGTGTGCTAATCGACAGTAAGCTGAACAGACAATAGAGAGACAGAGAGAGGATTGAAAATCAAAGATAAAAAAATAAAAAATAAGTATATGAAAGTAATATCTATATATAAAAATGAATTAAAATAAAATGGAAAATAGAAAATTAAAAAAAAAACCAAAAAACTTCCAAGTTTATATGCAATGCAATTTCAGCCTTAATAATTTGGATGTCCGTCTCAACATCCAGTCCTGGAGTTGGTGCCTCAGATGTTGTTCTGTAGTTGTCTCATCAAAGGGGATGCATAGAGTAGAACAAAACTACACTCACACACACACAGAAGATTAAAAAAAAAAAAAAAAAAGCCCCACCAAGTGTCCCCAGTTCAAATGCAATACAGTTTCAGTAAGTTTTTCGGCTTGCAGGTGTAATTCGGTTGTTCTCTCATCAAAGGTAGGGAGAAAAAGAAAAAAAAGCGTCTGGAGGCAGTTCTGAGAGTGGTATCTGCAACTGTGGCTTGCCTGCCTGCTGCTCTCAGCCTGTAGCTGGCGGCGTTATTTATGCAGATCTCTGGGGTGAGCTAGCACTCACCTGGTCCCACAGGCTTTGTTTGCTGCACTGGGAAAGGTGACACTGCCCCGCGTTGTCAGGCCTGCGTGTTTATTTACACTTCACATGGGAAGTGGGTCTTCCCTCCTCTCACAAGTGTCCCCGCTCCTGGTTGCTGGGTGCGCCCCGCTCCCGCCAGAGCCTCTCCGGCCCGCCCGGCTCATTTATTTACAGTCCCGGGAAGGATTCCCTTCCCCCAATCTTCAGCGCTCAGGGCGCCCCACCCTCTTTCCAGCGTGTCTTAACTGTTCTTATTGCTTAGTACTGTTTCTCTTTTTTCCCGGGTGGAGGTCAGTCTGTCCAGGGGGCTATGCTGCTCTGGCCCAGGCTTGTCTGTGGGGGAACCGCGGTACCACGAAGCTCACCTGGTCCGCGTCTTCCCAAGCCGTATGGGCGCCGGCCACTGGCGGCCCGGGGGCCTCCTCGGTTCTCCGTTTAACGTGAAGTGGAGATTCTCTGCTCCAGCTGGAGATGTGGAGGAGTCAAAGTTATGCCTTTTCTCGGTGATTATGCCTGCAAAGTGTGTCTCCAGCGTCTCTCCAAGATTTCACTATAGGAGGCTAGCTTTCTGCTTCCTACCTCTAGCCGCCATCTTGGAATTCCCTGAAAGTCTTTTTTTATATACTCTTAAGCTTAAAATTTTGACTTCTTACTCCCAGTCATAAAAGCTAATTTATGATAAACATTTTGTCCTCCTTGTTTTTTTTTTATCAATTTCAGTGATCTTAATAAATATTCCAAATTTGTATTGAATGATGTGTTTTCAAACTAAGGTATCTTCCAAGCATCAATCTTTTGTTCGAAATTAATGAAAGAAGCCCATAACATGAGGCTTTGAAAGGACCCAATGACAATTATCTTTCCTTTCTGAAGAGCAATTATTAGTAAGTAACTTCATCATTTACTCAAGCACTTCTGGAATGTATACAGAGGTGGAAAAAGTGTCTAAGATATATTCTCAAATAAAAGAATAGATTGCAGGATAGTATTTACAGTGAACTCATTTGTACAAAACAAAAAGGCTATTGTAGTAAATGTTACCTATAATTATATGTGACCATATATTCATAACTCCTCTGGAAAAATATGTCATGAATACTCCTAGAGCAGTATAGCAAGACCTTAGGAGGAGGTCTGTTTTTACCCTTGTTCCTCCAATGTTGGCCACAATGTTTTAAATGGAAACCAGTTTAAAATACACTCCCTTCCTTGTCTCTCTCTTCCCTCTCTCTTCTCTTACATTCCATCTCTCATTTCGGAATTTTGCTTGCTATTATCTTGAGCCAAATTAAACACTGACCTACTGGTAGAAAAGGTCAGAGCCTATTCAATGTCTCTACGCTCCTTCCCATCTGTTCTCTGCTGCAACCACTCACTAAAGCCCTGGTTATGCTCAGTCTATATTCTGTAAATCCCTTATGTGTACAGAATGGTTTGCAAGGCAAATGATTCAAAAGAAAAGGAGCTTCTACTCCAAGTTTCACAAAACAAACACCTGCGGACAAGGTAATCGTATGTTGAGGTGAAAAAGCAGGAGAGGAGGCCAGACTGTGGAAAACAGTCTGAAGGAAGCAAATTTCATGAGATTGGTCATTGTAAAGGCCATGACTGATGGACAAGTTAATTGCAGTTTCCCAAATAAATGAAACCAAAGGTAGAGAAGCAGGATATCAAGGTAGCCAAAATAAGTATGTCTCAAAAGGAAGATTGAAGAACAAAGCCACAGAAGCTTCAATGCAAGGGGAAAAAGAGCCAGTGTTTAATGACTACTCTGTGAAATAGAAGTCATATAGCTTCCAGATAATCCCAGAATCCCTGACTAACTGGGCCCGGACAACAAAAGTTTATTTATTTTTTTTTTATATTCAAGCAGCTTGAATGTACACAAATACCGGAATTGATTCCACAAATCAATGAAATCAGAGCTCCTGATTTTGAACTCTCCCATGTTCCTACATTCAGACACCTACAGCAGCATCAAGCACTGCATCCTCCCACAATTCACTTCAAAACCTGGGACAAAGGGTGGCAAAGGGCAGCCCTGCTCTTCCTGTCCTCTTGGCACAGGAAAAACCATATTTCTCAGATCTTCCAGCAGCTTCCCCATACATTTTGTTGGCCACAACTGGATCATGTTCTCATCCTATTTCAGGGACAGCATCTACGTTTTTTGAGATCAAGGGATTTCTTCCTGATACCTAAAGAAAGATCAGAACTTTTTATAAGGACACTGGTTATGTTAGTTTATGGCCTACCACAATGATCTCATTTTAACTTGATTATCTCTATAAAGACCTGTCATATTGTTAAGTACTGGAGGTTCAGATTTTAACATATAAATTTTAGAATGACAAAATTCAACCCATAACACAACGTAGCATAATGTATGGAAGAAACTGAAGCTAGAAGAGATGAAATAATTTGCTTAAGATGATGATAGTTCCAAAACTAGCTCTGTCTTACTACAAACTTGTGTTCTTTTCACTGTAACACACACACACACAAAACCCAGAAATCATTGATTGGGAGGGGTGAGGTGGTGGGGAAATGGGATAGGAGGGTGTATATGCTACAAAAAATGTGTACACATGCTTGTAAATGCAAAAATGATACCTGCTGAAACCATTCCAGGAATGTGTGGAGGGGGAGAGATAAAGGAGAGCAGTGGAGGGGGTGAATTCAAGTATGATATATTGATACATTGTAAGAACTTTTGTAAATGCCACAATGTACCCTCACCCAGGACAACATTTTTTTTCTTTTATTATTCATATGTGCATACAAGGATTGGTTCATTTCTCCCCACTGCCCCCACCCCCTCCCTTACCACCCACTCCGCCCTCTCCCTCTCCCCCCCCAATACCCAGCAGAAACTATTTTGCCCTTATTTCTAATTTTGCTGTAGAGAGAGTATAAGCAATAATAGGAAGGAACAAGGGTTTTTGCTGGTTGAGATAAGGATAGCTATACAGGGCATTGACTCACATTGATTTCCTGTGCGTGGGTGTTACCTTCTAGGTTAATTCTTTTTGATCTAACCTTTTCTCTAGTACCTGTTCCCCTTTTCCTATTGGCCTCAGTTGCTTTAAGGTATCTGCTTTAGTTTCTCTGCGTTAAGGGCAACAAATGCTAGCTAGTTTTTTAGGTGTCTTACCTATCCTCATCCCTCCCTTGTGTGCTCTCACTTTTATCATGTGCTTATAGTCCAATCCCCTTGTTGTGTTTGCCCTTGATCTAATGTCCACATATGAGGGAGAACATACGTTTTTTGGTGTTTTGAGCCAGGCTAACCTCACTCAGAATGATGTTCTCCAATTCCATCCATTTACCAGCGAATGGTAACATTTCGTTCTTCTTCATGGCTGCATAAAATTCCATTGTGTATAGATACCACATTTTCTTAATCCATTCGTCAGTGGTGGGACATCTCGGCTGTTTCCATAACTTGGCTATTGTGAACAGTGCCGCAATAAACATGGATGTGCAGGTGCCAGGACAACATTTTTTAAAAGGAAAGAAATAAAATGAATTAACAATATTTTAATATCACTAATGTAGAGGACTGAATGTCAGAATATTACAGGGATATATGGGGAAAACCACACATTTCTGGCTGAAAATTTTTGAACAGTAATCTCAGTGTAGATAGAGTTTGAAGTACAGCTATAGATCAGGTGACTTGAAACATAATTTACAAGTTGTATGCTTTATGCAGAAAACTGAAACTATATCCCTGTGTCCTACCCTATACCAATATCAACTCAAAGTGGATCACAAACCCTAATATAAGGCCTGACACTTTGAAACAACTACAGGAAGTAGTAAGAAATACCCTGGACTAGACAGGCATACAGAGCAACTTTCTAAATAGAACTCAAAAGTGTAAACATCTAAGAGAAACAATAAATAAATAGGACTGCATCAAACTACAAAGCTTCTGCTCTGCAAAAAGAAACAGTAATTAGACTTAGGAAACTGCCTACAGAATAAGAGAAAATCTTTGCCAGTTCTTCATCCAATAAAGGACTAATATCCAGAATCTATAGGGAATTCAAAAAACTCAACCGCCAAAGAATCAACATCCCAATGAAGAAATGTGCACATGAATTAAAGAGGGCATTCTGAAAGGAAGAGATACAAATGGCCAATAAATACATGAAGAAGTATCCAACTTCCCTAGCTATAAAAGAGATGTAAATCAAAACTACACTTAGATTTCATCTCACTCCGGTTAGAACAGCCATGATCAAGCGCAAAAACAACAATAAATGCTGGTGATGATGCAGCAAAACAGGAACCCTTATACATTGTTGGTGGGAATGCAAATTAGTACAACCATTATGGAAGGCAGTATGGAGATTCCTCAGAAAGCTAAAGATAGACCTGCCATATGATCCAGTGATACTGCTTGTGGTCATATACCCAAAGGAATGTAAATCGGATACAATAGAGACACCTGTATCCCAATGTTCATTGCAGCACTATTCACAATAACCAAGCTGTGGAAACAATCCAGATGCCCTACAACTGATGAATGGATCAAGAAATTGTGGTGTATATACACAATGGAGTTTTACTCAGTCATAACGAATAATGACAACATGTGGTTTAAGGTAAATGGATGCAATTGGAGGATGTCATGTTAAGTGAAGTAAGTCAGGCTCAGAAACAGAAAAGCTGCAGGTTTTCTCTCTTATGTGGAATATAAATGAAAAAGATAAATATAAACACAAAAATAAGCATAATCATGTACAAGCTCATATTTAGAACGTATTTGTAATGTCAGAATACTCAATGGAACTCAGAAGGAGGGGAAGAAAAAGAGAATGATAGAACATAAACAGTATCATAAAACATAACATCTATAAAGGCAGAGGAAATAAGGGTATGTATTGAAAGCTGTTGAAAAACAGGGGATGGGAGGTAAAGGGGTAAGGGAGAGTAATAGAAGGGGTTGAACAGACCAAAATAAAGTATACTCACAGTGGGGATACATAGAGAACCCCCTTTGAACATTGACTTAAATATAAATAATGAAAGACTGGACTGTAAAATAGGTACAGTGGGAGGGGTACTTGTAGGAAGGGGAGGGTGAACAAAGGAGATTAATGTAAGGGAATATGGTTGATGGACTTCATGTACTTACACAAAATAGAAGGAAGAAACCTCTTGCAATAGTTTTAAGTGGGGGGATGTTGAGGGGACAGGTGGTGGGATAAGCCAACCAATGAACAACATAAGCCTATTCAGAATTGTTACAATGAATCCTCCCTGTACAACAAATACATCCTAATAAAACAAACAGAAAAAAAAGTTGTATCCTTCAATCTCTATGTGCTAAAATAAATGAAACCATGAAAGAATTTAAGGAAGCAGGCCCAAGAGAATAACTGGTCCACCAAACACCGTGAGCAAATTGGATTGCCATAGGTAAAGCCACCAATGACAAAGCCACTCTTACAGCTCACTCTTGCCTTCACTGGTTTGATTTTTCCAGTTGTGTGTCCTGCTGATCCTCTCATCCCCACCAGCATTCACCCTGATGTCCAACTCCTTATATTTGGCTTAGTTTGTTTCAACCAGACAGAGAGGGCACCCCAGCATGGGCTGTCCATTTGCTTTTCCACCACTGCCATCGTTATGCCTCTGTCCTACCACCAGATAGTGGGAATGGCAGATAGGAACCGTTGGGCTAGTTCCTGCTAAGGTATTACTGACAGGTAATAACAAAATCTGTTCTTACCATGAGGGACAATTTTTATAGAAGATACAATCTTAACCCAAAGAAATTATTGAAATCCCACACCCTCAGACAGGGTGGGTTTTTGAAATCAGTATTTTCAGTATTTCTTTCCTTTTTTCACTTGCATTTCTTCTTTTTTAACGTTTTTATTAGTAAATTATAGTTGTACAGGGTATTTCATTGTGATATTTTCACATAAGAGTATGATGTACCCTGGTTTGGTTCATCCCCTCCATTACTCTCCCTCTTCCCCCTTTTAAAATGACCTCAACAGGTTTCGATGTTTCATATTCATACATGTATAGAAAATACATCGACCATATTCACCCTCTTTTACCCTCTTCATTTACCCTCCCTCTCCCAGTAGTGCCCTGCCCTTAACATGACCTGGTTTGCATCCTTGTGCTTCATTGTACAGCAAGTTTTTTCCTTGGTTTTTTACCCATAAATAATTAGTGCTTTAATCATTCTAATCCCCTCTATCACTCTTCTTTACTCTTTCCCCCAACCCCATATTGTTCAACAGTTTTCAGTGTTTTCATTGTGTCTTGTTCCTATGCAGATGTGAAATGTTTCAATATTATTCACTCTCAACCATTCTCTTCTTCTTTCCCTCATCCCCTAGTCTCCTCCAACAGTCCCACTATTGGAAATATGTTCTATATGTATACAGGTGTGTATGATAATGCTTGCTTTTGTATTTAGATCTATTTTCCCTATACAAGAAGACGGGAAAGCTTTGTCTTTTTGAACCTGGCTTACTTAACATAATGATCTCCAATTCCATCCATTTACCCGTGAATAACACAATTTCATTCTTTATGGCTGATAATATTCCATTGTATTTATATACCACATTTTCTTAATATATTTATCAATTATAGGACATTTGGGCTGTTTCCATATCTTGGGAATTATGAATAATGCTCCAGTAAACATGGATGTGAAAGTGTCTATATTGTATCCTTTAGATATATGCCCAGAAGTGACATTGCTAGATCATGTCAGTGTTTTTTTAAGTTTTTTGAGGAGCATCCATAATGTTTTCAATTTACATTCCCACCAGCAATATACGAAGATTCCTTTTTCCCCATATCCTCACCAATATTTGTTGTTGTTTGTGTTCTTGATGGTAGCCATTCTAACAGGAGTGAGGTAGAATCTTAACATGATTTTGATTTGCATTTACTTTATGGCCAGAGATGTTGAGCATTTCTTTATGTGTTTTTTGGCCATTTAGACGTCTTTTGAGAAAGTTCTATTCAGTTCAGTTGTCCATTTCTTCACTGTGTCATTGATTCTTTGAGATTTATTTTTTTTTTGAGCTCCCTGTAAATTCTAGCTATTAATCCCTTGTCAGATATATAACCGGCTAAGGTTTTCTCCTGTTCTGGTGGGCTGCCTCTGCAGTGCGGTGACCATTTCCTTTGCTGTGCAGTAGATTTTCAGTTTCATTCAGTCCTATTTGTCAATCCTTTTTTTTTAAATTGCTAAACAATTGGAGCTTTATTCAGATAGTTGTTTCCTATGCATATATTGTCCAGTGTTCTCCCTATTCTTCCCTATAACAGTTTCAAAGTTTCAGACCTTATAGTAAGTTCTTTGATCCATGTTGAATTTATATTAACACAGGGTGAAAGACAGAAATCTAGTTTCAGTCTTCTGCATGCAGATATCCATTTTTCCCAGCAACATTTGTTGAATAGGCTGTCTTTTCTCCACCATATGTTTTGGGCTCTTTTGTCAAAAATCCAATGGCTGAAATTGTGTGGATTTATGTCTGGGCCTTCAATTCTGTTCCATTGGTCTTCATGTCTGTTTTTGTGCCAGTACCATGCTGTTTTTATTGCTATGGCTCTGTAGTATAGTTTGAAGTTAGGTATTGTGATACCTCCAGTGTTGCTCTTTTGGCTCAGTATTACCTTAATTATTCAAGATATTTTGTGCTTCCTTATGAACTTTAAGGTTGATTTTTTTAAATCACTGTGAAGAACAACATTGAAATTTTGATGGGGATTGCATTGAACATATAGATTGCTTTTGATAGTGTAGCTATTTTCACAATGTTGATTCCACTGATCCATGAGCATGGGAGATCATTTCATCTTCTGATATCTTTCTTTGGTCACTTACAGTTTTCATTATAGATTCAGTATTTTTGATATTTAACCATAAGGTAGTAGGCTAATAGGAAAATGAACAATTGTATTTGACTCTCTGTTGAATTATTAATTTTTATGAAGCAAATTGTTGGTCTAGTAAAATATAGTGAGGCCAGGTGCTAGTGGCTCACACCTGTAATCCTAGCTACTCAGGAGGCAGAGATCAGGAGGATAGCAGTTCGAAACCAGCTCAGGCAAATAGTTCGTAAGACCCTATTTCAAAAAACCCTATCATAAAAAATTGGGCTGGTGGAGTGTCTCAAGCTACTCAAGCCTGAGTTCAAGCCCCAGTATGGCAAAAAAAAGAAAAAAAAATCTAGTAGGGAAGGAGCTTTGAGAAGTTAGAGAAGTCTTAAAATCTAGAAGAATGGTAGACACTGTCAGGACTACTTGCTTTAAACATTCTGTACTCTTCAGGAGTGTAATAGTCGACTGAAATGTGTGTTTGGTGCTAAGCGGGTTTGAATAATCTGGAAAGTCTTTACAAACTCAACTCAACCATTGCTTTTCCTGAAGGCTTCCCTGACTACTTCATGTTCACTGTCTGGATTGATTCTTCTCCTTGACATTCTCATGGTTCCCAGTTCATTCCATTGCAAGGCCATTGTCACTTCATTGGTTATTCTGCCCCCATGTGACCACAGAGGAAGGAACTGGAGTTTTTCATTTCTATGTGTTAAGTGCCTAGTGCAGCTCTTGGCACAAGGCCAGAATTTATATTAGGTCTTTTTACTACCATAACAAATCACTACACATTGGTGGCTTATTCTCTCATAGTTCTGGAGAATATAAATCTGAAATCAAGGTGTTAATGGTATTACTTTCTTCTGGAGGCTCTTCAAACTATCTAGTCCATGCCTCTCTCCTAACTTCCAGTGACTCTAACAGTCTTTAGCTTATAGCTGTGTAACTCCTATCTCTGCCACCATACTCATTTTGTGTGTTTGTCTGTGTCTCTGTGTCTGTTTCTTCTCTTCTAAGAACTTGCCATTAGATATAGGGTTTACTTTAAACCAAGATAATGTCATCTTAACTTTCTTATCTTTATTACTTCTACAAAGATCTTTTTCACACATATGGGCATATTCTGAGGATCCTGGAAGACATATTGGTGGTGATGGGGTAAGGAATGGTACACTATGCAACCCACTATGGTGTTGAATAAACACTTGAAGGAAAAGTAAGTGAATAGTCAACATGAATAGAACAACACATTCAGGCCACATGAATGTAATCTGCATACAAAGTATACAAAAATGTAAATGACAATCAAATATATATGTAGAATAGGAAACTCAAAGAATGTTGGGTGCTTGTTTTATAGAATAACATCATGTTATTTTGCGTCTTCACTGTATGGAGTCTTAGATTTGAAAGAGCCTAACAAAATTTGTGTTGCAGTAACATGATAAATCTTATTATAGTAAGCTTTTATTATTGTTACATCTGAGTTATATCATTTTCTATTTGAGCTTTTCCATTTTTTGTTTTTTGATTTTTGCAGTACTAGGGATTAAACTCATGGCCTCCTAGCAAGTATTCTATGAATTGACCAATGCCCCCAGTCCTTTTATTTGTATTTTTGAATATTGTTTTTGAGATAAAATCTCCCCAACTTTGCCTGAGCTGACCTCATACTTGAGATTCTTTTACCTCTGCCTTCTAAGCAGCTGAGATCATAAGTATGTACCACCATGCCTATTATTAAGTAGTACTATCTGCTAGTATTGGTACTAGATATTTGGCCATTTTTTAAAAAGTTTTAGATTATAGAAAGGTGTTCTGTTGCATAGAAGCCTTTTAATAGGATTGATCTCACTCCCATTTTTTCCTCCATGCTTCAGATGTTGCACTGTCTCGGATGGAAAGGTAGAGGTTTCTATCTGTCTTTTTCATACCACAGTTTCACATAGGAAAAGCAATTTACCCAATGATGAGAAACACGTCTTCCCATCACAGACCTAACTGAACAAAACAGTGCTTTATGGATAATACGGCAAAATATTTTCAGGTACCGAGTACAAGTGTTAGTATTTTTAGTAGTGATGTACTAATTAAATACTTAGGCAAGAACTGGACAGCCAAAGCTGTCATTGAAAAACTCAAGGCAACATGTCACATAATATTTAGACATGTAATCAAACTAAAGCTTGTACTACATCAATTGTTGACATCACAGGGAATGATAGTTCTTCACTTTAGAAATAGGTCCAAGTAAAACCTAAACTGGAGCTTAGACTGGCAAGAGTCAGTCAGTCTAATTTGAAAATTTTATTTCAGATGAGGCAAAGACTTCAATAAGTTTAGAAGTAAAAGTACTTCCACATCTCTGGAGAAGCAGGTCTAGTCCCTCTTGCTGGGTTCTGCTTGAAATACAGCATTGCCTATTTAAAGGCACTAAAAAGGGAGCTCAGAATGTGAGGCCTTAGGTTATGCTATCATTGGTCTTTCCCTTTTGCTAATCTTAAAAGTCAAAAATAATTTTTAAAAGGTCATGTGAAATAACAAAAGCACGGGGGAAGCGGTGCCACTTATTTTCAGTGCCAAGCATTTGTTGATCTGACTGTTCATACTTGTCAATAGTTGCTGAGGTTAATCTCCTTACTTAACAGTGGAGGAAGAACTGAAATATGTTCAGCTCCTACCTTGGGACGTAATCATTATTTAATAAAGTGCTACATATGAAACTTCAGCTTTATTTGACACATTACATACTAATAAATTCCAGAATGTTGGTATGGTTCTTTGGAATGGGACCTGTGAAATCATGAAGCTCTTTTGTTCACATTTCACATGGTACCCTTCACCCTGTTGGATCTTGAGACTCTTGCAACAGTTTGTTTGTTTTATTGCGGTGCTAGAAATTGAAGCTGAGGCCTTGTGCATTCTAGACACTCTACCACTGAGCTACAACCCCAGACCTCTTGCAACACTTTGTTAATGTAAACTTGGAGGGGAGAGCACTCACTTCTTCTACCACTGAAATATGACAGAAGTTCAAGAGTAGCACAGTGTTATTGCATTAAGATGGAAAAGAGAAAAAAGACTTATATCCTAAGAAGGAAAGAATGTGGTCCTATCCAAAGCAAACTTATAAATTAAGTGAAAGATCTCTTACAACAAAACCTTTTACCTTCTTTAATGGTCCCTTTCTCTTCTTTGGTGGCCCACTTAAACAAATTTTGATTGCCCTGAGGTTTTCCCTGGCTCTGTGAATTTTCTCCATTACTTTTGCTGAGGTTGCCACATAGCAAAACTTTCCTTAGGTTGCTTCAGACTTTTCCAACTCATTCCTTAAAAATATTGAGTAACTATTGGTTTTGACTCTATATTGGGGGACATATTTAAGATATACCAATATGTTTTCCTTCCCAAGTTACATTTATACTTCGAGAAAAGCTTTAGTGTCTTATTCCAAAGAGAGACTAATAATGGGGGTTTCAAGTCTGAGGCCGATGTCTTTGCTAGTGAAAAGAGGAGGATGTAGACAATTTGCCTAAGGAGGCTTGGATCAGATGTCAACACTCAGAGCATGTCATAAAGGCAATTGGTTGTCATCTCTCCCCGTAGGGCAGGTCATGGAGAAATTACTAGAAGTCAGTAGAAGTAAATAGATATAAATGTTGACATAGTGGAGCTGAGCCTTGAAGCATAACTGGAAGGCAGCAGAAATAAATATTTAAGGTGAACATTTCTAGGGAAATAAAGAAAAATGACACGCAGTTGGTCTCTGACCAGAGAGTTCAGGAAGAAGCAAATAGGATCAAACAAATGTTTCTGCTATTTGTTATTACACAAACTAAACAAAATATGTAAAATTCTTTTTTTATTGTTTTATTATTCATATGTGCATACAAGGCTTGGGTCATTTCTCCCCCATGCCCCCACCCCCTCCCTTACCACCAACTCCACCCCCTCCCTCTTCCCCCCACCCCCTCAATACCCAGCAGAAACTATTTTGCCCTTATCTCTAATTTTGTTGAAGAGAGAATATAAGCAATAATAGGAAGGAACAAGTGTTTTTGCTGGTTGAGATAAGGATAGCTATACAGGGAGTTGACTCACATTAATTTCCTGTGTATGTGTTACCTTCTAGGTTAATTCTTTTTAATCTAACCTTTTCTGTAGTTACTGGTCCCTTTTCCTATTGGCCTCAGTTGCTTTTAAGGTATCTGCTTTAGTTTCTCTGCGTTAAGGGCAACAAATGCTAGCTAATTTTTTAGGTGTCTTACCTATCCTCACCCCTCCCTTGTGTGCTCTCGCTTTTATCATGTGCTCCAAGTCCAATCCCCTTGTTGTGTTTGCCCTTGATCTAATGTCCACATATGAGGGAGAACATACAACTTTTGGTCTTTTGGGCCAGGCTAACCTCACTCAGAATGATGTTCTCCAATTCCATCCATTTACCGGCGAATGATAACATTTCGTTCTTCTTCATGGCTGCATAGAATTCCATTATGTATAGATACCACATTTTCTTAATCCATTCGTCAATATGTAAAATTCTGACCAGTATAGAATTGTGTCTTCCAGGAGCACCTGCTAGTTTGAACTCTAAGTAAAAAGTAGTTCAGGCTAGAGGTAAAGGTGATTAAAGGAGATAAACATGGGCAGTTAACCAATGGCACAACTCAGAAAACAAGCTCTGTAGAAAACATTCATTTTCCTTCTACTTCTTTAAAAATGACTGCTTTATTAAGCTATAATTTACATGCCATGTAATTCTCCCACTCAAAGTATATAATTCAATGGTTTTTAGCATATTCAGAGTTGTACAATCATCACCATAATCAATTTTAGAATATTTGTATCACTCCAAAATGAAACCCCATGGTCCTTATCCAGCTAGCACCCTCTAGACCCAGGCTACCACTAATCTACTTTCTGGTTGTATAGATTTACCCAATCTGAATAGTCTATATAAACAAGATATATGGTCCTTTGTAGATAGCTTCTTTCCCTTAACATGTTTTCAGGGTTCTTCTGCAATGTAGTATTATCAGTACTTCATTCTTTTTGTGGATGAATAATATTTTACTATATGAATATATGACATATTATTTATAAACTTATCACCTGATGCTCACTTGGTGTTGTTTCTACTCTTTGACTGCTGTTAATAATACACAGTTATGAACATTCATATACAAGTTTTTCTGAGGACACAAGTCTTTATTTTTCTTAAGTATCTAATAATGGAATTGGTGAGTCATATGGTGACTCTGTAAGACTTTCTAGGAAGTGCTAGACTGTTGTCCACAGCAACGGCACCATTTTGCATTCCCAGTTAGCAGTGTATAAGAGTTCCAATTTCCCCCCATTCTCATCAGTACTTGTTATTACCTCTCTTTTTTATTTTTGCCATTGTAATGGGTGTGAGGGAGTACCTCATTGTTTTATTGGGATTTTCCTAATAGCTAATAGTTTAGCATCTTTTCATGTGCTGATTGGCTCTTTGCATTTCATTATATCAGCTAGTAGACTTGTTTTTAAGGAATTTGGCCCAACACAGTAGAGATATAATGACAGAAAAACTTGAATACTCTAATTTCTGTTGACAGCCCTTAGTATCTCTGCAGTAAGACACAGGAAGCCTGCACATGTTTGAAGTTTGATACTGGGCCTCCATATTGCTGAAGCATGACCTCTAGGTCATGAGAGGGGCCTGGCAGTGTTGTTGAAGAGGCATCTAGAAGAGACTCATGAGAGAGAAGGAGGGCTTCACAATAAGAATCTGCTAGAAGCTGAGCTGGAGATCAAAATTCTAGATGAACATCAGGTCATGTATATCCCCATGATTGCCTTTCATTGTCCCCATTTTATGCACTAAAATTTTATACCTACTGAAACACACTGTCATTATTATGTTATGGAAAAGTTGAAATTTTTCATCTGATTTCTGAGACACTGGGCATATTTCTCATTTAAGAGCCAAAAAGAAAGGGGTTTTTTTGTCACATAAAAAATATATGTAAATTGCCAGGATAACCAGATGGTAAGCTTAGAGTGTCAACTTAGTAAGGACAATATACATTTAGAATAAATACCTTAAGTAGGACAGAATTTTCTAGTTCTGGCATGCTTCTAATATAAGAGCCTTAAGAATTGAACAGCTTGTCATCTTTAAACTCAGTCGACAAATGTGAATGGAATTATTTATTTAGGAAAAATAAAGCGATTCTTCGATTTTTGATATAGTGTAAAAAGATTTGAATTTTGATGATCTCAGGCCGTATCATTTGTTACCTAATGCAGCCTAAAACAAAGAAACAGGCAAAGGAACAGAGAAATACAAAATGGAAGATGAGGGTCTCTGCACTGAGCATAGCTGGTATCCAATTGACATTCAAAAAAATATTGGCAGGAATTCAGAAATCTGGCATGGATAGATTGACATTCATATTAAAATTAGGAAATTTACATTGGGGTTGTCTTATACTACAGCAATTTCTTGATTAAAATCATCAAAAGAATCAGAAGCCATGATTATTCTGATACTTTAAAATGCAAGAGGAGTTTTTGAGGTAGCAAGGCTACATTAAAGGGAATAAATAAAGTGGAAAGGATCTGAATTGATGCTGTTTGACTTGGGGAATGCATTAGTTTCCTCTTGCTGCTGTAACAAATTATCACAAACTTAGTGGTTTAAAACAACATGAATTTGTTTTCTTACAGCTCTGAAGTTAGAAGTCTAAAATGGATTGCCAAAGCAGTATTCCTTCTGGAAACTTTGGTGGAGAATCTGTTTCCTTTCTTTTTCCAGAAGTAGTACAAAGCTGCCCACTTTGCTGGGCTCATGATCTTACTTCACTGACCTCTGCTTCCACATTCACATTTCCCTTTCTGAATTTCCTCTCCCTCTTTCTTTTTTATGAATCCCTGTGATTGGACCTAAAGTCCAGTATTAGCTGTGCAAGTCAAGACCCTTAACTCAATAACAGCAATGAAGTCTGTTTTTGCCCTGGAATGTAACATAGTCACAAGTTTCAAGGGTTGAGGAGGGACATCTTCAGGGGATCATTACCTACCACGGAAAGAAAAGCTTTTCTTAGTCCTTTGAATATTAATATGAAGGTAATAAAGAGTGTATTTTTTGAGAGCTGAAGCAGAAAATGCAGGGTACAGTTAAACATAGTGAGCTGTCCTGAATTGTCATCTGTTACTGCTAAAGTCAAAGTATTGGATGGCACAGATTTTCCATGTCAGATGAAGAGATCACAACATAAATACAAAGGACAGAATTTAATTCACAGCATACTTGGAGCTCTGGGAAGGAAATTAAGAATGGATGTTCAAACCGAAGTTTATTTCTTTACACTTTAAGGCATGATTTATGAGCTAAAAATAGTATATGTAAAATATTGTGACCTTTGGCTCCTACTCTCATCAAAAATACCTCAAGGCCAGTCAGTGTCCTGGGTACTGGAAAGGAAATACAAATAACATACAGACTTTTCAATCTAGAAGCCCACAGTCAGAGACAGCACATAGAATATCAGAATGTGTTACGATAGACTGAGCTATGGGAACAAAGAGCAGCACGCGGGAAGAAGTGGAAGCAGAAAGTACAAAGATAGAGAGACAGCAAGATAGATGCAACAACGTAACAGCAGTCATATGGTGTATACTGTCTAAGATCTTTATACACAATAACTAATATAATCCTCTTAACCCACATCTGGCAAAATGACTTCCTAGAGAGGGTTCTCAAACACATCTCCACTACCCCTGCATAATATTGCACTGAGTTCAGGACATCAGGGTCTTCTACTAGTTCCTAACTAGCATCCTTATCTTTTTTTCTCTTAGAGCACACAATTTACAAAGTAAATCTAACTCTGAGACTTAAAACCCTTCAAGTCTTTCCCAAAATAGAGCCTGAAATCTTTAATTCTCCATCTGAAGCCCTCAAGAGTCTCCACCTCTCTGACCTGGCTGGCCTCCACCCTCTTTTCCTACAGTTCTGGCCATTTACAGTCCAGAAGGAGTAGTTCTGCCTCCTTGCAGTCAGCTCTATTGTTTCATGTCCCTTCTGGCTAAATCCTGCTGTTTTTCACATCGCCAGCTTCTATGTGTTCCCCTAGCCTTTTCCCACAATGACTAGAACACAGCTCAGATGGTGCTTATGCCTCTGCTCTTTCTGGAGATTTGAAGATTCTCCAGGGAAAGACATAGAATTTTCTTCTTTCCCTCCCCAGCCCTTGCACACTATGTGACACATAAACTCCATGAAGCCACAGTTTGCTAAATTCAACTAAACTGAACAGAAGGTATCACCCTTCGTTGTGCCTTTTTGCCCTTTGAATGGCAGTACAATCGTGGGTGATTTGAGGACACTTAAAAATGGAAAGGGCTCCACATCAAAGGCCTCTTGAATGTCAGAAATGAATATCATAATCAATATGCTGTTCAGTTTAGGGATATGAATACATGATTTCAAATGCATTGAATTTTCTCTCAGCATTAAGTGATGGAATAAGATGAATTATTAGATAATGTATTTGAAGTAATAGCTCTCTCCTGAGTCCGCTTATGATTTGTTTTTACTTCTTATAGACATCTATACTGCATGTCATGGCAATCTGAGAAATATTTACGTCTCCTAACCTCTGAAATGACAAGAAGTGGATCTTAGCCTCAAAATTTGGAATTGTTTCCTGGCATTAGTCTCTTCTTTCTCTGTACTCCCATAAAATAATTTTTTCTTCTTTAAATGTTTATTTTCACATGAAAACCTCATAGTCGACTATTATGATTCTTGTGGGGGAGGAGTTTGCTACATTGGAAAATAGAATTACAAATGAGAAAGATTACCTTCAGGTCTTCAAACCCTGCTGCTGTCCATGGGTAACTCCTGGTAACAGTCTAGCACTTTCCCAAGCCAGTGCACCATGCACTATGTGTAGTGTTTGTTCTTTCAGCCTCCTCCTATTCTGCTACTTAATTTTTAAATTTTTATTCAACAATATATCTTGGGGGTTATATAGGGCTAAAGATACATACATACATATGTAGACATAGAAAATGCACATATACTTGTGTGTATGTATACACACATATATTCACACACTTCCTTTTCCCTATGGTTTGCTTTTAATAAGTATGCTTTCCTTTTTGTTTTCCTTTAAACTATTTGAATTAGGCTTCTATAACCAGAAAGTGAAAAACTCTTCTTTACATTTTTTTGCTATTACTGATCATATATGCCTTTTGATGAATTCAAGATTTTTGATAGAAAAGATTCCTACAAGTAAGGTTACAAGATAAGAGAGTATGTACATTTTGTATTTTGACAGCCATACACTGACAGATTTCTTCTAAAAGAACTGTGCCTGGGTAATAAGCAGTTGATTGTGCTGTTTGTCACATTTTCAAAAAATTTATAAATATTTCTTACATTCACAGTCTAATCAGCAAAAAGATCATCTCATTTTAATTTATTTTTCCCTATACTAGTAATCTTGACCAACATTGTCTTTGTTTTTTAGGCAATGTGTTTCTTATGAATATTCCTTTGTTTGGGTTTTTGTGGTTGATCTGTGAGGTGGGTCATCAAACCCAAGGCCTTGATCATGCAAAGCAGGCTCTCTACAGGTGAGCTGCATCCTCTTTATTCAGGTTTTTATTGGCTTATCTTTAGAGTTTTTTGAAAGAACTCTATAAAATGAATATTAAGCCTTTGTATCTTATACATGCTTGAGTTATTTCCTCCTACTTACCTTTTAACTTTGTGTATTATAGTTTTTTCAATATAGAAAATTTAAACAATTATGAATTTTAAATTTTTCTTTGGGATTCATGCACATATTATTGTTTCAGATAAACTAAAAAATTATCTGTTTGAATTGAATAATAATCATGGGACATTCATTGATATTTTATAAAGTTTTTAGTGTTATGTCAAGAGAATCAACACATTTTAAGTATGGACTCTTCCCTCCCAAAAATATGGTATAGTGCTTCATTTATTTAAGTCACTTTTTATGTGTGTCTTACACTAAAATTTCACCATGTTTTTTCATACGGGTCTTGTATGTTTTTAGTAGCCATGTGTTTTATGATTTTATAATGAATTTGACCTTTTAAGTTCACTTTTAATATCTTATTTTTGGCATTTAGAAAAGTTTATTTTTATTTTACTTCATTTGTCTCATGTAGTTTTTCACTAGACTCTTCAATTTTATGGATTTTTCTTTATCCTTGAAACCTGCCTTTTTACGGTTTATCATCAATTACTGCTATGTTTCCTTCCTGCCCTTATTAACTCTTTCCTCAACATTCTTTTATTTGTTTAGTTTTAATCAAGTTGATTCATTATTTCCAGCATTTTTTCTTGTTAATTTGTACATTGTCAGGCCACACTTTTTCCTTTTTTTTACTGGGGGGCAGCCCATTTTGATATGTGTTCTAATTCTATTCACTTTTAAACAGAGTTTGATTTAATTTTGAGTTCCTCTTAAAATCATGCATTACTAGTAAGCTTTCTGCCATTGTGATAAACACCTAAGATAAATCAACTTAAAGGAAGAAAGATTCATTGCATTTAAACTGTGAAGTTTCAGAGGTTTCATCCATGGTCAGTTGGCCTTTTGCTTCCAGGTTTGTGGCAAGGCAAGTAGAATGGGATGCTGCAGAGTTGCTCACTTCTTGGCAGCAAGAAAGCAAGGAGAGAGGAAGAGGAGGGGCCAGGCTCCCAATCTCTCCTTCATGGTCACATCCCCAATGACCTAACTTCCTTCCACTCAGCCTTACTCCCTTATGTTTCACCACCTCCCAATAGCACCACAAGCTGGGAGCCAAGCCTTTAACACATGAACATTTGGGGGTATACCAGATCTAAGTCAAGATTTAATAAAAGTAAGGGGTATCTTTACATTTATAATTGGAGTTTTCTTGTTGATTTTTACTATTTATTCAGAACAAGTAGAACTTAATATCTACTTTTAAAATTGTATGGAAACCTTCTATGACTTCACAATTGGTTTTTGTAAGTACTTTATGGATATTAGATCAAATTTTTTTAAAGTGTCTATATTGAACATGTGCAATTTTTTTTCTTATAGTTAATACCTAAAAATACAGTATCACAACTATTTGCATAGAATTAAGATTATATTAGATATTATATGTAATCTCTAAATGATTCTCTCATATAGCGAATATGCATAGACTATGCCATTTCATATAAAGGATTTGAGAATCCACAGATTCTAGTATCTGTGGCATGTCCTGGAACCAATCCACTGCAGATATTAAGAGATACTTGTATATATGATATATTATCTTATCATTTTCAACCTTTTCATTTTAGACTCAAGTATATTTGTGATTAACAGGACCAGTCTTGAACTGTTTTGTGCTGTTTTAATGTAGGTATGACTATAGTAAAGAGTATATAGGTGAAGCTGTTTTGAGTGTCCTTTAGGGCTTCCATATTTTAATGTGTTATTCTATTAATTCATGTGTATTATTATAACTGATTATATATTCTTAACATTTTTATCTTTTTTTGTATTAAGTTGATTTCATTGGGTTTATTTTTTCCTTCATTCCTTCTTTGGTAATTACAATCCTTTATTGTCCCATAGTGTATATTTAAATATGCTTTGTAAATATACAATTTCCAATTCTATGTTGACTTAAATACATTCTTCAACTGTTCCTTCTGTATTAGACCTTTAATACTTTTCATATCCCTTCCATCTCTCTGCCTTTCCCTGTGTTTTGTTGACATGATCAGCAATTATATATTTAGTTCATTAAAAAAATGTATTTAGTAATTATTTTGGAGAAACTGCATTAAATGTTACAGCTTATTATCAATAATTTTTTGGCCTATCCACATGCATTCTGGTTAAATAATTGCCTAGCTTTCTTCCATCTCACTTTATTTTTTTTTTAGATTCTTTTCATTTTTTGATGGTATTGTTGTTTTTTGTTTTTTCTTGGGTATATCTTCAAGTATTCCCTTCAAAAAGATCCTATGGGATAAAACATTTTGACATCTTGCTTCTGAAAATGTCAACTCAATCATCACACATTAAAGATAATTTAAATGTGAAATCCCGGGATAAAAATCTTGTTCCTTCAGAACTTGGAAGACATTGTGCACCCAAACTTTCTGGTGAAGAGAATAACATCAGTTACCTCTTTGTTCTTTTGTAAGTGATATTTTCTCACTGCACTGCTCAAAATGGAAGCCACTCACCACATGTGGCATTTGAGCCTTTGAAATGTGGGTAGTAGATGGAGGGCTTAAATTTTTTAAATTTGGTAAATTTAAAATAATTTAATCTTCAGTTTAAATAGTCATATGCAGCACATGACTATTGTATTAGTGCAGCTTTACAATCGTGGAAATGTATCTAGCTGTTCTTTATTAATACTCAGCATTTGCTTTCATTCTCCATTAGTTATATTTTCTTTCATACTATTCAACATTTTGCCATTTGTACCTTTCACTAGAAGTCTTTAATTTTGATTTTCTAGTGCACTATTCAATTTTAACTAGTTTGCTGATTTGTAAGATTATAGTAGTTGTGTCTTTAGTTTTTAAGGATTTTGCCCATCTGTTTTTGAGGCCAGTTTCGTACATCATAGATATTTATAATATTTTAAGAAGTGTAAAAATACGCACAGGAAATCAATGTGAGTCAATGCCCTGTATAGCTATCCTTATCTCAACCAGCAAAAACCCTTGTTCCTTCCTATTATTGCTTATACTCTCTCTACAACAAAATTAGAAATAAGGGCAAAATAGTTTCTGCTGGGTATTGAGGGGGTTGGGGGGAGAGGGAGGGGGTGGAGTTGGTGGTAAGGGAGGGGGTGGGGGCAGGGGGGAGAAATGACCCAAGCCTTGTATGCACATATGAATAATAAAAGAAAAAAAAAGAAGTGTAAAAAAATATATATATATACACACCCATTCCTGTTTCCTCTATTCACTTCTGTCTCCTTAGTGGTTACTTCTGCTTGTTGAGTCAGTGACTCTTTTTCAAGCTGTAGTTTGCTCAAATGCTTAGCAATTCATGGATGTTTGCTTATATTTGTATATGAGGATCTTGATTGAAAAGTATTGATAGTGACATCTTATTTACTCAGCACAAATGAGAATCCCTATTGAACTAGCAGCAAATATAAACTCCAATAACAGTAGCCTTTGTTCTAGGGATTAGACAAAGAAAGAGAGACATATAACTAGAAAAGCTCCTCTTAAAGCAGAGTTCATATCCTCATCTAGGTACAGGAGACCAAAACCTGTCAGAAGCACTTCTCAGAATTCACATTTTATAAAGACACATTTGTAGCACAATTCTAGAACTACATATTTGAGCCATCTGCCCTGAGACTAAGGATTGGCATAGTGTATACACCCATACATACACACTCACACACATAATAATAATAATAATAATAATAGTAAATATTGCTGGTCCAAGCACCCACTCTAGCTACTTTCAGTTGTAGATTTTCTGTGGTTGTTGTGCTTGCTTGTTTTTGGCAAAGTTCATTTATTTCATAGGTTCTTTTATCTTTATGGATTATAGATTCCAGAGTTCTGCTAAGTTTTTTTTTTTTGGATGTATTTAAAGATGATATATTTTCCTGGTTAATTGACACCTTATCATTATAATATTTCTAATAACACTTTCTTGCATTAAAGCCATGTTAACTGCTGTTAGTACAGCTTCACAAATTTTCTTTGGTTGGTTATTGCATGGTACATGATACTAGCTTGCTATTGGAAGCTCAGAATTTTTTAAATTTTTACCTATTTTTTTAAATGAAGACTGAAAATACTAGTTTTTTACTTGGACTATTTTGTTTATTAATATACTTACTGACATATATGCGCTTATATCCACCTTATTATTATTTACTTACTACTTGGCCTCATTTTTTAAAAATGCCTTTTGCTTACTTGTTTTCTTTTGGATTAATCAAGTGATTTCCATCATTCAATATTTCTATCTACTATGATATTAGTTTTTACTTAAACAACTGTTATAATAATTAAGGGTTTAAATATGCATCCATGTCTTGTTACAGTACTATAAATGATTACTTTTACCTCTTTCACAATTATGAAATAACCTTAGAACACTTTATTTTCATTTATCCCTATGGTTTATTGTTGTCATGCATTTTAATTCTTTATATGTTTAAACTACCCAGATACAACCATTGTTGTTGTTTTTTGTCATCAATATTTACTTATAATTGTCTACATATTTATTTTCTATCCCTGTTAATTTCTTTCTCCATTTCTGCATTTTGCTCTTTGATCATATTCTTTTGACTAAAGAACTTCCTTTAATATTTCCTTAGAACAGTCTTTTTGGCACCAATTGTTTTAATTTTTATGTTTCTGGAAATGTTTTTATTTGAACTTTATTTTGGAGCCACATTTTCACTCAGTGTAGAATGCTACAATGATAGTTATACTGAACACTTTTAAGATAGTATTTCAATGTTACATCATTCTACTGAGAAATCAGCTATAATCTTATTGGTGTTTCTCTGAAAATAATGTGTTCACCACCTCCCTAGCTGGAAGTTTAAAGACTCACTCTATGTTTGGCTTTATTTGTCTCCAATCCAGAGACTTCTATTGACTGCAATTAGGAGACTGTTTTATTCAATAAGTCCATTCATCTTAGCAGGTCTTTGTCTTCTTAGTACCTAAAAGTACAAAAATTCCACTCTACTTCTCAGAGTTAATAGTTTAGCAACTATGTATACCTTCAAAATTTGGCATGTATTTTGAAGGATGAATCAGTGGTATTTTGGGGCTCCTTAAGTATCTAATTTTGTGACTCTATTCTATTTAAGTAACAAAATGTTTACTCATTTCTCTCTCCCTTGCAGTATAGCCCTCTTTATAAAGAACATCCAGTTTCCTAGCCTACTCATACCAAGGTTCCTCATGAGCTTTTAGGGGAAATCCAGCTGAAAACCACTATGATACTTTTCCATCACCCTTTTTCTCCCATCGTTTCAGCTTCTAGTCCTTATTTCCATGCTGTTTATTATGTATCTTTAAATGGATGATTTTATGCTTATTGTGTTTATTTTTTCTTTTTAAAATTCTCTTCAGCAGGTAAATTTCCCTACTAAAACTGCTTTAATGTTCATGGAACCAGTAAGCCTGTCAATGTGTTCTTATTTATGTCTTCCTTGAATTCCTATGAGTCTATTGCTCTGCTGTTAGGAAGACCAGTCTTCCAGTCTTGCCCTGGCTTTTACAATGGTTTGTTAAAAGGTCAACTAGTAGTAACCTGAAAGGGAATATGGCCATGTTCCCTCAGTAAGCTGTCTTGAACTAGAAATCCCATTGCATTTTGAACCCATTGTCTTGTATTATAGTACCTGATTATGTCTCTCTGTTACTATAGATAAATTTCTTAAAGGTAGAGACTGTGTTATTCATGTCCATGCTTAGCATATGTAATACATATAGTAGGTATGCATCATTTATTTATTAAATAACTATTAAAAATGAATGCATGAATTTCATAGTCCTCTTTCTTTTCCTCTCACTCTCTTTCGTTTTTGGGCTTTTTTTTTTTTTTTATTAGACAAGGTTCAAAGCCCAGACTGACCTTAAACTCATGTTCCTCCCGCTTCAGCCTTCCAAGTGCTGGAAGTACAGGCAGATGCCACCATGCCTAGATTAACTGGATCACTCATAGGATGACTAGTAGTTCTTTTAATGGTCCAAAATATTGTATTTAGCATTAGAGAAATAAAAACAAATATTTTGTTTCATTACAGAACCTGGAATATTCTATGCTCCTAGCAAAACTTAAACAAAAATAAAAACAATCTTTCTCCAACTGCTAAGATATCTCAGAGGATAATTTAAAAAATGAAGGACTTTAAATCTTTTAAATCTTGTCCCTCCAGATTTTGTAGTAGTTCTAAATATATGTAATTGTGATAGATAGTTCAGTTCTCTCCTAACACTTATATTTCCCTTTAGAAAAGAAAAAAAACTCATGAAAAGAGAAATTTAAGAGAAATGTTACTGAACACATAAGAAGTCGTACTTTTCAAAGATTATATTCTCATTTCTACATAGCATCCTGTCACTATGAAATCATCAGTGCATTTTTTTAGTCAAAAACAAGGCTTTGAAAAGAAAATGAATAACATAGACTTTTCTGGAAAGCAGCATCTATTCCAATATCAGAAAAATTTAACTGTCTGAAATATTAATTGATCAAAATGAGGCCAAACTTTAGCTACACAGAGGAGTCAGAGAACATTTCCCATAGGTCTGCAGCATGTTGTGAAGGCACCTAGGAACACTGACTTTGAATTTAAATTGAAAAATAAATAAAAATAGATCAGAGTATCAGCGTGTAGCTTAAAGAACTTCAATGAGGAATGCTATACTTCTGTTCTTTTGTAATTCAAACACAGAGTAAGAAGAAACATAATTCTACTAGGAAATGAAATTGCCATCATTCCTAGCCCCTAGAAAAGAATTCCAAAAAGGTCAGCTTCTGCTTTTTTCTTCTCCGACATAGAAACGAATTAGGTTATAGGTTATCCCAGGAGCTAAAGAACAAATGTTCACTTGCATTGTTTGTTAGTATTCCAACTCTGTGGAGAGAACCTTAATCTAATGTCTTTCTCACAACTGGTTCAAGAAGAACCACGACTATCTACAAATATTCCAGTCCCTTTATTTCTCACATTTTGGACTTCTTCGATGATTTTTCACTCAAAATATTTCATTTCTCATGAAATAATTATTTACCTAACTTGTTTGTGAGAATCAAGACTAGTTATTCAGCAAGTTTCTCCAAACATAAATTTTTGTTACCAAAGGCTTCTCATTTTCCCACCTCAAGAGCAAATACCAAAATTAATGACAAACTTACTAACTATACTTCAGAGAATTCAGAAAAAGTTGTGTGACCTTCCTTGTCTTTCATTATCTTTTGAGTTAACTTCCATTACATTAGTTAGTGGAATGAAGGCTCATCTTCTCCCTTCCTTTGCAAATCTCTCTATAGGGATAGATATTTCCCTTTTTTCTAGCATTTATCCCAATTATTTAGTTTGCAACACTTCTGTATCAGTGGATTAGGAAGCATACAAATTCCATTCCCATCCATGATAATCAAGCAATGAGCTATAAAATCAAAGTGGGGCAAAATTTTTATTAGCATATGGTCCAGAAAACATAGAGCCTTTGTGGTTACAGCCTCAGGTGGTTTTATGTCCAAAAAGTGCACTATAACCCTTTCCAAATATTCATGCATGAAACTCATTAAAAATTATCTTCTCTCAGTAACTGAAGATGAATCCTTTAATCTGAAGTGACCTTAACACTAATGAGTCATGTCATTACTCTGGAAGCCTTTAAGTTGAGTTTTATTTTTTCTCATTGACTTAGTGAGGTAGAAATTAAGGACAGCTCCTATTAGCTTTTATATTTCCTGAAGCATCTGCTCATGATTGCAAATTGATCCATCCTAAATATTTATTTGTTCACAAATGCCATTGAATCAATACTTCCCTTTAGACTTCTTGCTTTCTGTTTTACCCAAACACAAAATTTCTTTTAAAAGTTCCATCAATAACATCATTTGCAATTTAAATGTTTTAAAATATTATCCTTCCTGCTGTTTTTGAATACTTCCTTCATATTTATTTGTTGTAAACACTTTAGTTCCTAATTAAACTTTATTGTTTATGATGTCGCAGTCATTAATAGACATGATAATAAAAAAAGAAAAGAAAAATGTCTAGTTCTAGCGAATTCTCTGAGTGCTAATTCCAGTCTTAATCCTAATATTTCTCATTGCCGTAGGGACTCATAGGGCTGAGAGGGGTAGGCAGAAAGTGAGAAACAAAGTACACAGTTCATGTTTTTGAGGATTTACTAGATGTTCTGGAAGACAAGCTTGAATTGAACTTGAACTGAATTGGACTCTTTGATTTGTAGGTGAGATTAACTTAGAAATAACATCTCAAACACTTGCAAGATAAATATCCTCATTTTTAGGCCCCTTTTTCTAGCACATCTCCAGGTTTTGCATTGGTGACAGAGAGAAGCATATATTACACACACAAAGCTTGCTTCATCCTCAGAGCCTTAAAAGACTTTTATTGCGAGAGAATGGAGATACTTGATGAATCTGATGAGTTTTGGTCATGGAAAGATTTGCTATGAACCATTGCATCAAGGTTGAAATGCCCAAGAGGCTGACAAGCTTATTGCCCATTTCAGAGATTAAATAGTTTGGGAAAAATTTTCTCCCCTGGCAGTTGTAATTGTGTCTGTGAAGTAAGTGTTCATTCTCCTTGAACACTGTGGTTTGAATGCTTCGTTCTATATTTTGCCCCAGTGGAGTAATTCTAAAAGAAAAAGAAAAAAAAGCTACTTTTTCAGACATGGCAAATTAATCCATGAACATGATACCACCTTACCCAACTCCTAACACCCTTATCATGTCTCATGCTAATATGTAATCAAGATTTTGTCACGTATCCTTATTGTAAATTATCTTTGTAGCTATTTGAAGAGAGGGAAAAGAACTGGAAAACCACCTTCCCAACTTAATAACGTGGTTATGGGAAATGGACAGAGCTAACATTAGTAATCTCAAGAGTCTTATGCTGCCTGAATAGCACTCCTAAGTGAGTAAATTGGTCATTTAGATGTTGGGATTTCCAAGGCATCCAAAAAGCCTTCAATTACCCCAAATATAGTGGAATGAGACTAACACCCCAACAAGAGAGAAGAGGGCATGAGCAGACAAATTCAGGCCCATCATAGACAAGTCAGCTGTTCCCTGACTTTGCTCAGGGTCAACACTGCATATTAGTCTGCTGACTGATGACAAGCTGCTGACCTTTTGGGTGATTTAGAACATTTCTGTTTCTAGCCTGGATGGGTAAAAATCATTGTGTATTAACACAGACCACAATAAATTCCCGTTCCACAGAAAATCATACGTAGAATTTGTGAGTTTATCATTTTCAGGTACCTTCAATATCATGCCTTAATATTGAATGTGAAGATATCAGAAAAATCTGAAGACAGTTAATAATATTTACTTCTAAGCATTTACTATATCTCTGGCACTGTGCTAAGCCTATGCGTGATTATTTAATCTTGTCACCGCTCTATGAAGCAGGTACTGAGACTACCCTGTGGAAATACACTCAGAGACATTGAGCAACTTGTCTAAGGTCACATAGGTAGTAATCAGTTCAATCAGTTTGAACCCAGCTCCTTGTGATCCTAGAATTTGAGCTCATAGCTATTGTGCTGTACAGATTTCTCTTTAATTTTTAGTATTCTGAGAAGGTGGAAGGAAATGATGCTAGTAAGAAGATAACTCTTTACTAAACAGACACATTCCTGTATGTCAGTCTGGGTTGGGTCTGATTTTTATGTCATTCAATTAATGGGAATGCCTCCAAATGACAAGGAAACAAGAGAATCTAAAATTGAACATGGCTAAGACCATATCAGAAAGTAACATTGGGCCAATACTTGATTTTAGAAAAATAGAATTGGGGGTAGGAAATAGGTCTTAGAATGCAAGTACGCAAATATGAAAATTTATAACTAAAAGCACTTTTAATCAGGGGAAACAACCATTGATAGGGTCACATGATTAGGGTATATGCATTTGATAGTGGAGACACAAGTTGATGGTTATTTTCTTACAGTTAACCAATCAGAAGTGAAAAAATAATATTATCCACATAATATTAATAATATATATTAAAGATTTATTTGCCAAAGGCAAACCACTACAAAGTCAGAGGATGGTTCTTTCACATTGACTACCTCAAATTCTCTGTCATTCTTGACTGCATGTTTCCTTGCTTAGTTTATCCAATTCTTTTCTTCCTTCTCCAGTCTACCAAGTATTTGGATACCAAAGGCAGAGAGATCAGAGGCAGGATCCTTCAGGCCCATAACCTTCTCTGCCTCACATGAATGTTGTAGGGATTAATGAATTAACATATTCTAAAATTATTTTAAAAGGTGAAGTGCTATATAAGTGTCAGACATGATTAACTAGCAGCCAAGTTATTAGGCACCTGAATATTATGCATCTTTTCTGAATTTCAGAAAAATGGATGTACATATTCATTTTCAACATCACTATTATTTGAATGATATGCAGACACTCAAAATTCTAGCCCAATCCTAATTATCTCTGCTCTTCTCATACCTGTCATGCAGGCCTTAACATAACAAAATTATGCAACTATGAGTCAGATAAGCACAATTACAAATCTTATGGAGTTTTCAGCACATCTATGGTCAAAATATTAGTTGCTTTTCAACCTACTATATACTCCATACTCTGTTATAAGAAGAAGGGGAATAGAAACTCTGGCCCAGAATTTGCTTCCAAACCCTAACTCCACCACTAGTTATGTGACTGTGAGAAAATTGCTTTATCTCTCTCTCAACCAATTTACTTAGGTGACAACTAGAGACATTAATAGTACCTACTTCCCAGCCCATACATACAAGATGCTAAGGAAAGCCATTCCTGACATGCAGTAATTGCTCCTTGCATTATCAATGTAATTGTCACTAGAATGGTCTAGGTCAGTTTCAGTCAAATAGAAGAGTAACAAATAGAATTTGGTAATTCTTTTTCTATGACTCATATATAACTTTTGGCAATTTACAAAGCACATTCACCATTTGCTGTGTGCCAGGACCCTTGCAACTAGGTGAGATAGGTCACTAGAGGAATAGGTTTTCTTTTTCACCTTATTTGTTCAACAGGGTTTTTATTCCTCTTATTCTGGCAACTCACTCTAGCCACTACCTTTAACCCATGTATAGGGGTGGACCTGACCCCACATCTGTTCAGTCACAGTACTTATCTGCAGCTAGTTTGAGGTCTCCCCTAGAACACTAAATATGGCTTTGATCTGAAAGTAAAGAATAGGGGCTGGCAGAGTGGCTCAAGTGGTAGAATGTTTAGCAAGCTTGAAGCCCTGAGTTTGAACCCCAATATATCAAAAAAAAAAAAAAGAGAGAGAGAGTAAAAAATAAACAACATTACCAATTGGTTCATTTTACTAAAAAATGTGATATTAGGTCTACAAGAGAAGAGCATTGCCAAATGAAGAAAGTATAGTCATAGCAGAAAAGAACAAAGCTAAGCAGAGATGAGTTGAGATGAAGGAGGGAGTGAGTTTTAGGGACTTTAGTTTTGATTCTAAAATTTGAGGCCCTGGTCCCCGTCTTGATTTGGTTAGGTAGACCAGTATGTCTCCCAGTCACGTGGATCAATAAACATATTCTTGTTTCTCTTCAAATAGTTTGAAGTGGGTTTCTATCTCTTGTTACTTAAATCCTTAAAAGGCAAATGCTGTAATTCATCCATTTTCAATGGATAAGGGATTGGGGCCCAGAGAGGTTAAGTGACTTGCTCATGGTGACATTGTCAGTGATTTTCAGAGGCAGAACTTCATACCATACTTAATGACCCAAAACGCTATAGTCTAGTCAAGAGAGCAAGTCAGGGAGCTGGAGAAGGAGCTGACTATTAATGAAAAGGGCAGAGAAGTTACGGAGCTTCATCAAGCTGTGGCTATACTTACAGCTATCTCATTTGCGGCTGTATCAAATATTTCTTCAGGTATTAAGAAAAATATAAGGCAAATTGTTTGCAAAGTGAGTGATCTGCAGGTACCACCAGCCCTAAATGATAGACATCTACTCTAAGACTCTATCCACCCAGCAAGAGGTGGGAAACCATAAATCAGCATATCTATTTCTTTCAGAGTGCTATTGCAGTGAATGCAGTGTATTCAGAACATGTCAAACACTTGGGCCTCTTGGAACATTGATGATGGAGTGTGCATCTTCCTTTACAAAGCAAGCTTTTGTTTTTATTAGCATGTGTAAATATGGACTAACTTTTGAATGCAAATACGGATGACATTTTATTTTTCTGACGTTTTTGAAGGCAGCCTGGGGCAGGGTGGCAGTGAATCAGTAAACACCACTGGTTCTACACTGGGAATTCATCAACTGTGCACACTATTAACGGGCTTGTGCCATATGTTCCATAAAAGCACGTTTGCTAACATGGGATTGGGCTGCTCGGATATATGACAAATTTGCCCATTGGTTTTTTATATATCGAGACAGGCTCTGTTAGCCAGATAAAGAAATCTAGCAAGGTCATTTTAGGAGTAATTTCTGTTTTGTATGCATTTTTCCCCCTCATTGACTGTAAGAGAGTATGATTTGCCTCATTACAATATGATTCCAGGTGCAAAACACAAAAATGACCTTTATGCCAAAGACTAAAGTTCACAAAATTGATAAGATACACTCAATTCAGCAATATTGTAAGCTATTAGCTGGAGGCAGGAACAGTGTTAACTTCTTAGCAGAGCAGGTCAAAGGTCAAGGTGAGGGCCCAGGCTGCAGCCAGGCTCAGATAGAAAGAAAACAGTGTTGCCTGGCAGCATTAGTTTGCAGCCCTCTCTGGGAAAGTCAGAGACATCCTAGAGAGTGTGTCAAGTTAAGAGAAGCCATTATGAAGTGGAGTAACTGATTAAAAAAAAAAAAAAAACACCCAATCTCAAGTCCAGTGATAAGCTTGAGCAATGGGCCTTCCCAAGCCCAGGGGACATAATGATCATGGGCTCTGTTTCTCTTTTCAGATTCTTACTGATTTCCTCTGCTTCACATGTGACCTAAAATTATATCACCTGTATTGAGATGTTACTTCGCTGTTCTCTCCGGGATTCTCGATTTTTGATGCTCAAGAGGGAGATGAGAAATTTGTTAGGAAGTCTGTATAATAATGTAGGAAACTTGAATATCACATTTTCTCTCTCCCAGGACTTTCCTGCCAAAACGTTGGGGTGGTCTGATATCAGCCGGTTACTGAAAGTGACAAGACAGAGCAAGTCCTCCCTCCACTTGATGGTTATGTCAAATGGGTTGACTGTCATCTTATTAAACATTCATTTACAAATGAGTGCCAAATGCTACTTCAAACCTTAGGGCCCTTCCTAATGCAGCTTTGTCAGAATTACTTGTGGCCAGCTCTTGTATCTCCTTTACTGTTTTCAGTCTGACTAAGAACACAGTGTTTCATATCCCTACAAACTATAAGAACCCAAACCTAATGTAAAGATGGGGAGTGAAAAGGAAAAGTAAAAACTCACATGGCATCTGAAACCTGGAGCTTGGAAATAAAGAAGGAATAAAGAATTGGCATATATTTGGTCAGAAGAAAAGAGAAGTATGAATTTGAGGATGTTAGGCAGAGGGAAAAAGAAGACTTAAATGATAAAATTCATTTGTTTATTTGTTTACATCCATACAATTAGCAATATCTTTCCATGTGACCTTGGGTTCATGATATTGAAGGAGGGGCCTGTTGGGTATATTTATTGATTTTTGATTTCCAGAACTTCTAGCCCAATGAAGGACAAAGGTTCTGTGGATGTTCATAGATGAATAATGCGTTTTTAAAATATTGCCAATTCTGCTGTCATTTCAGGACCCCAGAGACTCTGCTTATTAGAATAGCAGGCGAGTGAAAAGATGAGGTGGGCCTAGAGGTGGCAGGGGTTAATTTCATATTTATCATGAGATCTTGCATGATTTCCCTAAAAGATATTTAATTTCCACTGGGCATAATAACTTGCAGCTGCTGAATTGTGCTGTGTACCAGTGGTGAGTTCTTGTCTTTGGAGATTTATGCAAGTCATTATTTAAAAATAGAGATCCGGGAGTTACAGCTGGCTAATTAATCTACCACTAAGGAAAGCTAAGCAAGTGACCCACTTAACTGCTTTCAGGAACCATGGCTACTTTCAAAAATGAAGCAAACTTTCAAAAACGGCCTGAGCAAAGAACCAAACTAGCACATCCCCATGGCATTGTTGTGGTGTTCTCAGGAAACATGTCTGTCTTAATCTTTTTTCTGTTGCTATCACATAATACCAGAGACTGGGAATTTAAAAGGGAGAACATTTATTTTGCTCATGGCTCTGGATGCTGGGAATTCCAAGGACATGGGGGCAGCATGGTGAGTATTCTCAAACTGTGTCACAATGTGGTGAAAGGTGAAAGGGCAAATGGATGCCCAAAGAAGAGAGAAAACATGAGAAGCAAACTTACTTTATAACAACCCACTCCCCAAATACCAATTCTGCCCTGTGAGAGCAAGAACTTACTCCCACAGGAAAAGAATTTATCCCTTTTAGTGACATAATCATTCCTAAAGGCCCCACATCCCAACACCAATCAAATGTGAACATGTGTTTCAGAGGAGGCAAACTTATTTACACCACAGCAATGCCCGTTCTTCTCCTTCTTCTTCCCACGGACACTCCTACCACAGGCCTTCATCCACCACAGATGGATTCCAAGATGCTTTGCTACCCAGGTTCTTCTTCGTGAGGATGCTCCTAGGCTATCTTTATTGTTCTTTTCCTCTACATTGCTTACCTGTTCCAGAACCTCATTTCAGTCTGTGTTTTCTACCCCCCTCAAGTCTGAGACTTTTGCTTAGTTTCTGAGGGCTCCCCTAAGAGACCCAACCCACAGTTACCATATTCTTCCACTCTCTCCATTGTTCTTTTGTCTCAAAGCATAGCAGGTCTCTGCTGTCTCCTCCTATCCCCTCATCCAGATGGCCTTTCCCATCCCTCTCTCAGCATGAACATGGCTACATCCTACAAAGCTCCACTCTTGTCAATCCCAGGTCATCATGAGCTTTTCCTTGGATTTAATAGAGACAGTTGACACGATCAGGTCATAACATGTTTTCATTGGTCAGTGAGAGCCCTGATCTCATTTTTCAGTGAATCTATTAAGGCATTTATTATATTTATTCCTAGTCCTTTCCCCCTGTTTGTGTAGACAAAAGCATTTTTTTATGGTTCTTATTCTGTTTGTTTTGGTTTTGGTTGTCTTTTTATGTTCATTGTTGGGGATTGAATTTAGAGTCTCACTCTAATATGTTTTAAGTGCATCTTTCCTTATTCCATATACCTATGCCAAAATATTATTGTGGGTGCATATATTTTAGTTTACATAAATAATATTACATTTAAGCTTTTTTTTAATTTTATTTGCTCAGTCCTACACCTTTGAAGTCCATCTACATCTCTGTCTCTGTGGTCCACATCTCTACCTCTGTGGCCACTGCATATTCCATGGTAGGGAACTGGACATTCAGTTCTCCCATACTCTCTGGATCTCCCTGTCTTAGTCCATTTTCTACCTCTGTAATAGAATATCAGGCTATGTAATTCATAAAGAAAAGAAATTTATTTTGCTCACCATTCTGGAGGCCTGTAGCAAAGGGCCTTTGTGCTGCCTCATAGCATTGCAGAAGAGCAAGTAAGTGCATGTGAGACACACTGAGAAGAAACCGAATGGAATTTACTTTTATAACAAACCTGTTCTGCCTCATAAAACTAAACCACTACCACAATAACAACATTAATTCATTCATGCCTTCATGACCTAGTCTCCTCTTAAAGATCTCACCTCTTAATACTGTTACAATGGCAATGAAATTTCAATATGGGCTTTGGAGGGGACATTCCAACCATAGCACTCCCCTTCTCTGAAATCCCTTTGTATTCATCTACGATACAACTGGAGTTATAGTTAATTGTATGCTGTTTTTTTACTTTCCTATGAATATTTCATGTTTTTCCCATCTTTTACGTAATTCTTTTGAGATCAAGGATAAACCCTCCCCTCTCCCTTCTTCACCCATCACCACCTCTGTAGACCTGCTTTGAAGCTCAGTATATAATTGGTGCTTAATAAATCCCTGTTTTTTCATGATTTGAATAGCATAACTACATAAAGTTAGGTATTTTTTATTCACAACCATATCTCCAATATCTAATATGGTGCCTGGCATGTTTTTAGATGGTCAGGTAATAGGTTTGAACTAAATGAGTGTCTCCCCACTCACATAAGAAGGAGATTATGGAATAGTAGAGGTCAGGGTACCTGTGTTCTAATTTCTAATCTGACACTGCAGTGTATGACACTGGGTATATCAGGTAACTTCTCTGGGTCTTGGTTAGACCAGATGATTTCTCAGGTCCTCATCCTGTCCACTCCAACTTGTTAAGACTGTGACTTCATTAGACATTTTTCAGTGTGAAGCAAGACCATGTGTACTATGAAATTATGAAGCACAGAGTAATCATTTTAGGCAGTAGGGTGTGGAAGAGATAGTACTGGGTGGAGTTATGAGCATGGCTTGTGGTTCCCATTTTTAGGCTCTCAGAAAGGTTGGAAGAATAAAATAATCTGTAAAGTGCTTAGAAAAGTTTCTGGCATACAGTAAGTGCTATACAAGTGTTTACAATTATTTTCATAAATTTAAAATATTCTACTGGTCTTTGTGATAAACTCTTGCCTGGCCTCATGGTTATGTATAAATCAGAAAATCTGGTCCTCATGGTTATGTATAAATCAGAGTACCACAATTCTAGTGTCATTGCTGAAATTCACAGGTTCCTTTCATAACACATTAATCCCCAGGCCACAGTATTATTTCCTTCAGGACCAAACTTGTTTTCTCTGGTAGTGGAAAAGTACTAATTTTCATAACGTTTGCAGAGCGAAGCACAGGAAATAATATTGTCCTTTAAGATCACGTAGCAGCCAAGAAAGATATTGGGACCCGAATCTTGAAATGACTGCTTCTTCTATAGAACAGTCACTTGGAAATGGAAATAGC
Source organism: Castor canadensis (assembly GCF_047511655.1). Lineage (NCBI taxonomy): Eukaryota > Metazoa > Chordata > Mammalia > Rodentia > Castoridae > Castor > Castor canadensis. The sequence goes on along the minus strand of NC_133392.1, from coordinate 98,940,116 downwards.
ATAGAACTGGGAATTTGATATAAGCAGATGACATTTTTCCCTTTCATAAGGAAGTAGTAACTAAATAATCTAATTTGATTTCTCTTATCCTTAGGGAAGTGGATCCACATATTGGATAAACCATTATTAAAATTCTGATCAGCATTTAAAGCATAAGCTTGTTTGTTTCTATAAGGCTTCTTTTTTGTTAGGTCAAAAGGTAAAGCTATTTTTCTTAAAGAAAATACATTAAGTGGTATTGGTAATTGGGCTGCAAGTTTTATAATAACTGTATTTGCTTCATGAGCAAAAATAGAATTTGATAACTACTATTCTACCAAGCAAAAGAAGTCTTAATCAAACATCATTTCAGTATAATGTTTTTACATGCAAAATCCAATTTGTGAATTCATCTGCCATTTAAAAGCTAACCAAAAAATCAGATAAAAATGCAAGATGAGAACTGGCAACTCCATATGGACTAGAAATTTTTGGACTACAGAGGATTAAAGCTTGTACTAAAAAGGTTGGGAAATAGGTAGGTAAAATATTCATTTGTCAAGAACAACATAGGAAAATGATCACAAATAATTTGTTTTCAATCTCAGAAACACTAGAGTAAACTGTAAGACTTAAATATAGTGAACTGGAATTTTTTAACTCATGAACTGGGGAGTACCATAATTTCCTATTAAAATAATGGTGAATTATGCTCTAATAAGGACTTTGTACTGTGTTTCTCAGAATATTCTCAGCTGAAGTTGCCCTTTTTAAATATATGGTGTAAGTTAAAATAAAATATGCAATTTGAATTCATAGGAAGGGTTGCCATGAGTTAAAGTAGATCATATATAAAAAGGCAATTTGAAATATCTTAAGTCCTATACACATATTTGTTATTTCATTAAATAAAAAGCAGAAGTGTGCCCACTACATTACAGGAACTGCTTTAGGTCCTTAGAGATTCACAGAGAAGCAGTAATATGGATGTTTGCCCATAGTGATTTCATACTTATGTTGGAGAAACAGACATAAAAACAGATAATGTTAATATACTGTGCTAAGTGCAATGGTAAGAGATACAGACATGCCAAGGCACTTGGGAGCACAGAATGGGATCCCCAAGTTTTTGTAATCAAAGAGTTCAGAGGAAATTAGGGAGATGAGGACAAGGGAATCTCAGAGGAGGGGTAGCTTGTATGCAGCTTTAGGGTAAGAAATAGCATGATGAATTCTGGGTCAGTAAAGAGGTTCATACTACTAGAGCTTAAAATATCAAGTGGAGACTAGCAGAAGATAACTCTCTAGAAGCCAGATTAGAAGAGGTCTGTATTTTATGCTAAAGGTTGAGATTTTATCCTGTTTTGATAGAAATTTAATGAAACAGGAGATAACATAGTCCCTATAGGGGTGTACACAGGTGTATTTAAGAGTCACAGGGATCAGTGAGGAGGGTATTGCCGTAATCTAGGTGAAAGACCCTGAATTTTGTCAGGGATAGTTGAGTGGAACGTAGAGGACCTATTTGAAAAATAGCTAAGAATGGCTATGTGAGTGATTGATTTTATGAATGAGTGAGACTGACCCTCAAACTCACAGTTCGTTAGCTTATTAGATAATTTGTAGTATAATACACATACAGAATTACTGAAGAATTAGGTATAGGGGAGAAGATATATGTTCTTTTTGTCATGCTTATTTTAAGGTTTCCATAAGACATTTTAAGGTGTCTAAGAAGCAACAGGGCATTATGTCGTGAATTGTGAACAACAGATCTGAGTAGGAAATTCCTATTTTTAAGTTATAAATATATAAGTAGTAACTAAAACCTTGAGAGAAGATGAGGCCTCAGAGAACAGAGGCAAAAATAGAGTCCTGGGTGATACCAACTTTTAGAGAGTGGATCAAAGAAGAGAAAGCCAAGAAAAGGGTCCAGGATGAAACTTAATTACAATGGGCCAAAGAGAGTGTCACATCACAGAGATCAGAGGAATAGAGATACAGAAAGGTGATGTGATCCAAAGTGATACAAAAGCAATGGGATCCAGGACAAGGACTTAAAAAAGATCCCTCGATTGAGGAAAGTCATGGCTTTAGGTGACTTTATTACAGAAATTTCCCTACATTTGAGACTCTGGTCAGTTGAGGAATGGATGCAGGGAAAGGGAGCACAGAGTCCTTCTTTATGAGAACTTTGGATGGGAGGAAAGAGAATAGATGTGATAGTGGCTCAAGGAAGATCAGGGTAGAGAATGGGTTATTTAAAGAGTACAGAGGGATGGAGTTGTGGCTCAAGTGGTAGAGTGCCTGCCTAGTAAGCACAAAGCCCTGAGTTCAAACCCCAGTTCTGCCAAAAAAATAAAAAATAAAAAAAATAAAGAGTACAGAAATGTAAGCAAGGTTGGAGGCTGAGAGGAGGGAACCAGTAATAGGAAAAGATAGATGAGCATGGTAAAAGAAAAAAGTGATATAGCGTACTCCCAGAAAAGTGAGAGAGGAAGGGAAGAGATCTAGAAGAAAGGTTGGCCTTAAGCAGGAAGGACTTTAATTTTGATGTCTGTGTAGGAGGGAAACTTGAAGGAGGGGGTGGACAATGGGGAATAGAAGAGGAAGAGAGATACCTCCTGACTTCAGGGCAAAGGCCATTAGTACTTACTCATCCTGCTAAGACTGAACACACACTAAACAGATAAGCTCCATCTTGGAAGTGCCTCATTGTCCTTTTCAGAGTTCCCTCTCAGTGGCCTTTAGCTCACCCCCTTCACTTAAGCAGGTTCCTATGCTGCCTGATGGAGTCTCCTCCCAAGCATCTGATCCCCTTCCACCTCCACATTGCTTTGAGCAATGTGTTGCTTTGCTCCAGCCATGCTGGAGATCTTCTGCCTCTGTCTTCCCCTTAAAATATCCACCGTTGTCTGCATGTAGGCATATTATAAGCCATTTCATTTGAAGATATAAATATGCCACCCAGCTAACTGGGTCAACCTTCTCAGGAGTATCCAGTTTCTGCATGGAGACTCCGGATTTCTATGGCCTTGCCTTGATTCATGGCAAGTTTCCTGCTGCAGGTTAGGAGTACCATTCACCGGCTTTGTCTTCATAGACAGGAAAATTTGAATCTATGGTACTTGACAAAATAACTTGTGCTTTTTACTGCTACAATAACTGTAAAGGTTAAGCCGTTTTCTCCTTAAAAAATAGTGTTTTCCAATATATCAAAACAATCTCTAAATTAATAGAAGAAAAAATTCCATAGAGGTTTCTTGGACTCATCTGAATGCCTTATCCTTGGATGTACTGTCTATGCCCAAGCTGATAGAATGGCTAAGCCAATAGTGATAATACCCCAGGGCACCATTCTCTGTTGAGTCTGGGTCTAAAATGTACAGCTTTGTGATTCAGCATACTAGTTTTTAGAAGCAAACTGATTTGCTTCTAGATTGCCACTTGCAAGTTGTGAAGTATCTCAAAATTGTTGTGTTGATTCAATGTGATTGTGAATTTAAACAGCTTAGTCTCATTGCCAGTACATAGCAAACGTTCAATAAATACAGCCTGCTATTGAATTATTAGTACTAATCTATGCCCTAATTTAAAAAAAAATGCCTGCTTCTCTGCCACAGTGGCCGAAGTCAGTACTCCCAGCTACTCAGAATACAGAGAGCAGGAGGACCAGGTTTAAGGCCACCCCATACAAGAAGTTCAAGAGACCCCCATCTCAATCAACGGCTGGGCATGGTGGCACATGCCCATTATCCCAACTATAAGACGAGCACTAGTATGAAGATTGCAGTCCAAGCCAGCCTAGACGGAAAATACTCAACACAAAGATACTCAACACAAAAAAATGGGCTGGTGGAGTAGCTCAAGTGGTAGAGTCTCTGCCTAGCAAGGACAAGGCCCTGAGTTCAAACCCCAGTACCACCAAAATAAACAAATAAGTTGGCTGGTTTAATCAGCTGCAAGCAGAGGTTGGGCTGCTCTCTCATCCAGCCTCAGCTACACAAATATAAAATGGAGTTTCCCTTTCAGATAAGCATACATGCTTGCTTCGTTCTCATCACTCTCACACCTACCCTCCGTAGTCAATTAAAATGATCAGCCACTTAGGGTAATCATTTCCCAAAGAACCAAGTGTACTTACACTCAGTGGCACCCACTGTAAGGCAATTAATTTTTTCCAATAATATCCATCTGATAGATAGGCACATTACAAATGAGAGCCATAACAATAAGCTACCTCCTGTTTGCTCATTTTGAAAAGACTCATTAGGGACAGTGGTCCTCGACGTTAATGAAATGGCACAACCTAGTTAGAGAGTTGCAGTCACACACAGTGGTGCTGGCATGGGAGGAATCGCTATGTAACAGGCTGCTCTCCTGCCTTGCTTTTGCTCTCCTTTGTGTTGCTTCCACTGTGAGCCACATCTCTCCTTTTCCTAGGCCCTGTTTTGGAATCCAGCCATCTTCCGAATGCTGATAAATGCTTAAGTGACAAACAGCTTGCTTTTCTGCAGAACAACTCATGCCTGAAAAAGTTGATAATGATTTCAAAACTTCTTTTAATTGAGTTTTTAATTACAATACAGATAGAAAATATCCCATTCACATGTAATTTTGACAAAGATGACAAGCAATTTCATATTCTTTGGAGAGCATTTGACAAATGTGGTACCCTCCAGTTAAGTACTGACTGCCTTGTTTTTGGACAGGAGTACCTAACAACCACTCACTCAGGAAAGGTCAGGAACTGGAACATCTGGATCTCAATAAAATTGTTTGATATAACAATCCAAATGCTATAATGCAAGCTGCTACTGGGAATGTAAATCTGATTGGTTGGCTTAGAATCTTGCTTTTCTAATTGATAGCCCAATGTCCTGAGTTGGGATACTGTAGAACCAACTGGTGTATGGGCACAGTTTCACCTTAAATAAATATTTCTATTTTCTATTTTTATACCTTTGTAGCAAATTAGACAAAATTATGCAACTAAATTCTTCCAAATTGTAACATTTAAATTTGAGATGAATACTATGTACGGTTACTGTTTTTCTTTTCTTGCATTAAATTAAGAAGTTCTAGAGTCATGCCCAGAGTTTGCAACTCTGAAAGATCTAGACCTAGAATTAGTCCAAAGAAACTGCTCCACCTCAGGAGTTGGGAACCAGCCTACCATTAGCTATTCTTAGGAGCACCTCCTCTGAAGCTCTGAAAGGCCATTTGTATAGCTCTGTGCCTCCTGGTAACATCCAGAGGCTCAAGCTGATGTATCTTTTTCAAATACAGAACAGTAATTTGAATTTCAGAACCAAGAAAAAAATTATTATTATTAATTAAGTCTTCTAAAGGGTGATCTTCTTTTTTATGTCACTAAGTAAAGATGTATATATGTTTTCCTTTTTTACACATTTGGTAATTCAGTGAATTTTTATTGAGCATATACTATTTATAGCTATTAAGGCATACTCTGAGAATGCAAGGAAAAACAAGTTAGACACAATCCACGTCCTATCGCCTGGTGGAAGAGATAGTGTCAATCAATTAATTACACTAATGTGTGTGCATGTGTGTGTTTTCACATTGATATAAATGTTCTGACCAGAATAAATATGGCCGTCTATGAGCATGTTACATATTAATTTTATAGGGACAGAGGATGTCAGGAAAGTCTCCTTTGAAACTGATGCTTGTACTTAATGAACCGAAGACTACCTAGGCCCTTGTAGGCCGTGGTAAGAATTGTGAACTCTATGTTAAGAGTAATGGATGGCCTGTAAAGAATTTTAGGCAGGATTAATGTTGTGGAAGATGGCTCTGAATGCTACTGAGGGAAGGGTCGGGGGAATCAAGAGTAGAGAAGTGAGATTAGTTGGCATGGAACTTCAGTGCCCCAACTGTGACTAGTGTGATGGCCATGGTGCTGGTGAATAGCTGGATTTGAAACAGCTCTTGAAACTCAAATTGCTGAAGCAATTGCTAGATGAGGAGAGGGAGGGAAAACAGAGGCCTTATCAAAGATGATTCCAATATTCCTGGCTAGAGCAAGTTGCCTTTCAAAATACTGTTTACTGAGATTAAAACAGGAACAAGGTAGAGTAGGAAGGGAAAGTCAAGAGTTCCTTTTGGGACTAGTTAAATGTAAGGTGCCTGTGAGATATAGAATGCAGGAGGATATGTGTCAGAAGCACAGGTGAATGTTTTGCCAGTAGACATGCATTTAGGAGTTATCAGCATAATCATTGGTATTTAAAGCCATGGGAAGAGATAAGGCTCATGGGAATAAGCACTTTGGAACTTCTAACATCTTTTGGCCCAATCCAAGACAGAAAAATTTCAAAGCATCATCAAATTTCTCTCTCATCATCAAAGAGAGAGATGACATTTTAACAGCCACAAAATAGAACACAATATCAGTCCTCTAAGTTAAGGAGACTTTGTTGCATAATTTTCTCGGCAGATCAGTGAGAATTTTGTTGTGGAACAGCAGCTGCAAGCCGCTACCCTGTATTTCTGCAACTGCCCTAAGAAGGAATGACCTCATTTTGGTAGCCGAAAATCTTATCCAAATCCAGCTTCACCTGACCTCTTAGACTCCAAGCTTAAAACATCCATAGTTTCTGAATCAATTTAGTATAGGACTAAAAGTCAAAGAGCAGCACAGCTCCTACAATATGACATCAGATCCTTTTTATCCTACAATGCAAAGCCAGTTACATCCCGTGCACTTTGTGGCATTCCAAAGTCAGAAGATCACATTGCACATTGTACCTTAGTTATTTGTGTGTAGCAGAGTCAGTATAAACACTTGCATAAATATCTCCTCTTCCTGCCCATCTCAGTATTGTCAGTCACCCTACTGAACCTAGAATAGGTTTCTGAATTCACCTATTATTGTATCCAAGGTAGCCCCAACCAATCAGATTGAATGTGAGGAATAATAATAATAATAATAATAATTCATTATTGTGCTTGCAACTATTACCAATAATACCATTCGTAGTGCTTTGTGGCATGCACTGCACTGAATATTGTCTATACTTCATCTCACACAAACTTTAACTACAACTTTGAAATTGGTGTCATTTTACAGATGAAGAAACAGAGGCTGCACAATCTACAATCCCACGTATATATTTCATTAGCATTTTCACATTGTATTGTAATTACCTGCCATCAGTTGCTACACTGGAAACTCATTGAAGATTGGCATTCTATACATTCTGTACTTTCTCCATTTGGAATCTCAGCACCTAATGGTGTTTGTCATACTGAAGATACTTATTAAATATTAAATTATGGAAGACCTTAGATCCTCTAATGTAAGAGAAACTTTTGAAGGGCAGTGATGTGCCTTACATGATTTGGACTGTATTCTGGGACCTGGTATGATTCTCAATACATATTTGGAAGATTGCATATGTGGATTTAAGATTGGCTGAAAAACTCCAGTAAACTAAGAAGTTCCAGAGTGATGATGCCGAAAGAGAATTAAGAAAATGTGCCACCTAGACTGTTGCTGCAGCTGCAGATCTGACTCTTATTTAAGCATTCTTATTCATGACCTGGATGGATAAAAGGAACAAGCTACTCACTTTTGGAATTTACTAATGATTCCAATTTGGAAAGTATTGTAAGCAGCTCTGGCAACACAAATAAAATGTAAATGACCTTTGAGATTTGAGGAATGTAAGCTGGGAATAATAACTTTGTGAGCATTTGAAAATGGTGAGGCAATGAATACACCTGGGGAAAGAGCATCCAAACACAGAGCCTTTATCATTCACAGCGATGCTAAAGTAGGCCCGGGAGGCCTGGTGGTCTGCAAATTAAATTCAGACTAGCCACATAGTCTGGCAGAAGAAGGGAAGTCCAGATTGAAGCTGCCGGTGCAGAAGGACACAGAATAATGGTTCTTCTGTGGACAGTTCTTGCCGAACAGCACCTGGCACCACATGTTGTGTTCCCACCACTTCATTACTAGGAAAGCTCAGGCAATTTGGAGAGAGTGCAGAGAATAGCAACAAGAGCGAATGAATTCAGGAACCTGAGGAAAGATCAGAAGGATTGGATAGCTGTAGTTTAGATGCAGAAAGCTAAGGGAAAGGAAAGGAGAGGCCAGGAAACTAAGAATAAATATCCAGGTCTGTTCTGAAATAGCCAAGTGGAAACTTGCAAAATACTCATCAAATGAAGATTTTTCTGATGAAAATGGAAACATTCTTCCAAGCAATAGGCTTCTTGCCTGAACCGGCACTCTGCCTAGCCAGGTGCTCAGTAAGTACTATCTTATAAAATCACTTTGCTTTGCCAAAAGAGCATAGGATCCAGGAGCTAGACCAATCAGAAGCCCATTAAAAAGTCAGCCAACCTTTTCCTTAGTGTTCGGTGAGGACAGGATTAAAAGAACTTGGATTTGTGTTAGTCAAGTCAGACTTTTCAGCAGTGAAGTTGCCTCTTTGCATTCAGACATGAACAGAAGAAAACAGAAACCTTTCAGCACAGGAAAACCTAAGACATGGTTGGCTAGGCTCTGGTTAAATCCTATCATTGCAATTTACTTTATATCAAAGGGAACACAGTGCTAACATTCTACCCCACCCTGCCCTGGGCTGTTAGGAGGGGTAGAGAAGTCTGCACATTTGGAATAAAGGTGGAATTGGTGGATTTCATTTTTAAAACATCAATCGCAAATATCCAAGGGGATGAATAAAGGGTGCTTCTTTGTTTTATAGACTGGGGACTCTAAAAACAGCAAGTACCCTTGGTGCTATTGAGTGTGTGTTTGTTTACAGATCATTAACTGCACTGATCTTAACCTATTGCCTAAGAGAGTCAAGTACTCAGCTTCCTGGTCAATTGCAAACCCTCACAGTGCCATTATTAAATACCAGGCTCAGTGGGCTTCCTTGAGTTCTTCAGTCATGCCAACCTCAGAAACACATGTTTCTCTTTCTGCTGGAGTCTTGTATGCCAGAGGGCTCCCTCACATTCCTCTCCTCTCATTTAAATGTCACTTCTAAAAAGAAAAGTCCATGTTATGTTTTGGGTCTATTTGGGATAATTTTCACACTGACGCTGGTTTGGGCTGGTAGATACTCATTCACTTGATTGAAACAAAGCACAGCAGTGAAGAGTCTAGTGCTGGTACCATGACACAGCAGCATCTCAAGGAGCCAGTGTCCATCTCTGTGTTCCACCTCTATGCCAATAGCTTCCATCTTCATTATTTCTTCCAGTGTGTCTTTGATTTTTCATCCAAAACAGAGCTTTGTCTCCAGAGACTCCTGACTCTATTTAATTGGTTAGAACTGTCACTTGCAAATCTAGAAAGCTATGATTAGCTTTCCAGCCTCCACACTAGAGGAAGGCAAAAGAGAAGCAGATGTGAATAACTTTCATTCTGCCTCTCCTACTCCCCACCCTCACTCTTAATTACTCTCTGTCATAGTTCCCTACTTCTTCTCTTCATGGCATTGATCATGATCTGTACTTGTAACCCAATTTATAATCCCACTAGGATGGCTACATATATACTCCATAGCTGGTCTTCTCACCACTGTATCCCTAGAACCTAGCTGCTACAGTTTGAATGAGTATCCCCCAAAGGTCCTCTGTTAAAGGTTTGGTCCTGAAGGTAGTGGTATTGGAAGGTGATATGGACCTTTCAGAGGTAATGACTAGTGGGAGGTCATTAGGGGCATGCTCTTGAAGGGGGGTTTGGAATCCTAGTCCCTTCCTGTCTCTCTTCGCTTCTAGTCTCATGATGCAACCAGTTTGATCTGCCACATGCTCCTGACATGATGTGCTATTCTCTCAGAGGCCCAAAGTGAAGGAGCCTCCCTTTTCTCTTTGTGAGTTAATTGCCTTAGGTATTTTGTTATAGTAATACAAAGCTGAACAATATACTAGCTTTGTCATGACAAATGATAGGTACTTAATAAATATTGCTTAATTTGTGGGCTGCTTGACTTGTAGGTAAAAAGAGAAGAGGAGCTACCTCTGAAATTATCATACAATCAAAACTTTCTAAAACAATAGGATTCTGATTAACAAATTTTAATGTACTCATACCCTCTTTGTATTTGTTGCAAACTATTTCACATATAAAGACAGGTATATATGAAATGAAATTATGAGCATTCAAATATCCACACTCAGCTCTATCACATTCACAGACTTTTGACCTGGGCTTGTGAGATTTATTGATGTTGCGGTATTTTAAGAACAAAAGCATTTCCCATAATGTTGAAATCCTTGCGTCCTTTTTCCTGGTTACATGCTCCTGCCTTTCTCTCTGTGGAAGTAACCACTGCCCTTAAGTTGAATTACCACTCCACTGTGTGTTTTTATACTGACTAGCTATGTAAATATCCATACCTCATATGAAATTGCGAGATACTATTTTGCATGTTTTTAAGCTATATGTATTATGTTTTATACAAACACCATATAAAAAAGTTCTAAAAATATTATTACCTTTTTAGTGTATCTTGTTATTAATATTTAATGACATTTTTGCATGTGAATGTGTAGTGTTTTGTTATGGGACTATCCTGAAATTTATTTTTCCATTTTTGAATGGATAAGCATTTTGATTGCTAAAAATCTTTCCCTATTGCAAATAATGCTACATACAATCAGCATTCTTTTATATATTTCTTTGTCACACATGTGAGGGCTTCTTGGTCTATGGAATATGTCTAAAAATAAATTTAAAGGGAAATAGATTTCTTTAGTTTTCTTTGATTTGGCCAAAAGTGTTCTAACAAGATAGTTGTTTTAATTAATATTCTCATTAGCAGTGAATGAGAGAAACTCTTTCTATACTCAATAGTTGATAATATCAAACTCTGATTTTGTAAAACAATATCATATTGTTTTTATTTGGTATAGTAAAATCACCTTATTCACAGATTTATTATGAACAGTTTTGACCAACCATAGTTAAAAAATAAATTTTAAAAATCAAAGGAAATTTCAAAACCAAAAAATTTTAATTTCCATATAGGCATGATACAACTCAGTTGATATGGAGAAGCTCTCAGTCAGTCCTGTGTCATCCTTAGTTGTGCTTAAATCTTTGTGTGATGTGCTGAATGTTTTCCTGCCCTTCATTTTGTGCAAATCTACCACCTAAAAGCAGGTGGTGCCCAAAAAGCATGGTAAAAGTTATGATAATCTTCCTAAGCCAAAAGGGCATGTAATGCACTTAATTTAAGTGATAAAGTGAAAACATTAGAATTGTTGAAAGGCAATCTATCTTTAGAGGAAGTTTGGTAGGGTTATGGGCAAAAATGAATCAAGCATCCATAGTATATACTGAGCTCTTTGCGTCTTGAGCATTCATGGTTCTCTTCCACAGGGGTCTTCTTGGAACCATAGATAAATACCAAGGTCTAATGTATATCCCAAACAATGAGGAAGGCTAAGTTTCTTTCAGTAGGTGTGTTGACCCATAAGGTTTTCCTTTTATGAAAATTAGCTATTTGTTTTCCATATTCTTTTTGAGAAAATGGAGAATTGTTTTTTCTTATGATTCATAAAGTTCCTTGTGTATTCTGGCTCTCATACATTGAAAATGTATTTTACCAGAATGTTGCTGGACTTTTCATATTGCTTAATGAATAGGATTATTAAATTTTAATATAGTAAAATTTATCAATCTATCACTCAGTGGTTTGAACTTTATTATATTTTTATATTTAAAGGACACATAGTCATTATCCATGCTTATGGAGTATAGTATGACATTTCAGTACATACATATCTATGTATGTGTGTATATACATACACAATGTGTAAGGATCAGATAAGACTATTTGATGTACCTATCACCTCAGACATTTATCATGTCTTGTGTCAGAAATATTGAAAATCCTCTCTATTAACTATTTTTTTGAAATATTCAACTGTTTTCAACCATAGTTATTTTGTGAAGCCACAAAACATTAGAAGTTATTTTCGCCCATCTGTTGGACACTTCTGTCTGATAATCATCTTCTCTCCACCTTCACCCCACACCCTCCCTAGGCTCTGGTAACTATTATTCTCTCTACTTCTGTGAGATCAACTTTTTAGCCTCTGTGTTTTCTTTCTGTGCCTGACTTATCTCACTTATAATAATGTCTTCTAGTTCCACCAATCTTGCTACAAATGACAGAATGTCATTCATGTTTATGACTGAATAACTTTCTATCTATCTATCCATCTATCTGTCTATATTATAGTTTTTATCTATTTATCTGCTGATGGGGACCTAGGTTGATTCTATGTCTTGGCTATTATGCATAGTGCTACAATAAACATGAGAGTACAGACGTCTCTTCAGCATACTGATTTCAGTTCCTCTGGAAATATACCTACTAGTGTGATTACTGGATCATATGGTAGTTCTATTTCTAGTTTTGTGAGGAAACTCCATATTGTTTTCTGTAATAACTGTACTAGTTCACATTCCCATCTCCAGTGTGTGAGGGTCCCCCTTTCTGCACATCCTTGCAAGCACATGCTAATTTTAGTCTTTCTGATATTAGCCATTCTAACTAAGGTAAGATGATACTTCATGGTGGCTGTGATTTGCATTTCCCTTATGATTAGTGATGTTGAGCATGTTTTCATATGTTTGTTCACCATTGGTATGACCACTTTTGAAAAATGTCTATTCAGAGAGAAAGGTAGGAAACCCGAAACTTGAAAGTATTTGATGTCCCCACTGCAGAGGAGCTAATACAGTAACCTTAAAATGACAGAGGTCAATATGGGAAGGTGACCAAGCAGTAGCAAAGAGGTCTGGGAAAGATGAATCAATTCAGATTGTAATACACTTGTGCATGGAAGCAATGCTAGGAATCTCTCTGTATAGCTATCCTTATCTCAACTAGCAAAAATTCTATGTCTTTCTTATTATTGCTTATGTCTTCTCTTCAACAAAATTGGAGAAATGGGCAGAACAGGTTCTGCCTGGAAGTGAGGAGGTGGAGGAGAGAGGGAGGGGATGGGGGGCAGGGGAGAGAAATGGCCCAAAAATATATACACATATGAATAAATGAATAAAGAAAAAAAATAAAGAAATAAAAGAAAAGAAAAATGTCTATTCAGGTTATCTGCCTACTTTAAAATCCACTTTTAACTGGATTATTTGTGGGGTTTTTTTCTTTTTGCTATTGACTTGTTTGAGTTCCTTACATATTCTGGGAATTAAGGTCTTGTCAGATAAATACTTTGAAAATATCTCCTCCTATCCTGTAGGTTGCCACTTCACTTTGTTTTCTTAGTTTGCTATAATTGCTGTACATTTTTGCTTTTGTATTCTATGATTTTGGAGTCATATCCAAAAAATTTTGCCTAAACCAATATTCTAAAGTATTTCTCCTATGTTTTCTTTTAGTACTTTCATAGTTTGGGATTCTTCATTTATGTCTTTGATCAAATTAGAGTTTTTTTTTTTTTACATGGTGAGAGATAGGGATTGAGATTGTTTCTTCTGCATATGGATACCAATTTTTCCCAGAACCCTTTATTGAAGAGACTTTTCTTTCTCTAATGTAGGTTCTTGCTACCTTTGTTGATGATCAGTTTACTATAAATATGTAGATTTATTTCTGGGTTTCTATTTTGTTCCATGTTCTATCACATGGGCTATTTTGTTTGTTTGTTTGTTTTAATGGTAGTACCATGCGTTTTGGTAGTATGTTTTGAAGTCAGATGTTAATACAATATCTTTGTTCTTTTTTGCTCAGGATTGACTTTGGCTATTTGGGGTCTTCTGTGGTTCCATAGAAATTTCAAGAGGTTTTTTTCTTTTTTCTGTGAAAAATGTCATTGGTATTTTGATACGAACTATATAGAAACTGTAGATGGCTTTGGGTAGTGTGGATATTTTAACAATATAAATTCTTCCAATCCATGAACATGGTATGTCTTTACATGCAGTGGTTTTGCTCATCAGTTTTTTTGTAATTTCAATTTCTTAATCAATTTCAATTTCTTTCAACAGTGTTTTATAATTTTCGTTGGAGAGATTATTCACTTCCTTGGTTAAATTTAAATCCTAAGTAATTTTTTTTTACCATTAAGTTTGATACTACAGGTTTTTCATAGATAATACTTATCAATTTAAGAAGGTTCCTTTTGTTTCTAGTTTACTAAAATTTTACACATAGATTGCTGTTAAATTTCATTAAGTACTTTTGGGAGCATCTGTTGTTTATCATAATTATTTTTCATTTGTTAACAATGTTTAATGTTAAGACATCTTTTCATTCCTAAAATAATACTCATTGTTTACAAAGAATGTTTCAAAGAAACACTTAGGTCTTTTACTAAGGGACAAAAATCTTGAAGATTTTTTTAAACAATTGTATTTTTACATGATTCACATAATTTAATTTTAAATCTTTACATGCTTAACTTACTATTTCTTTCATTTCTTACAATTTCTATAGTTTAAAAGTGAAACACATGAAATTTATATAATAGTAGCAAAAGATACAAGCAGAGAGAGATGAGGAAGGTGGAAGTGTTAGCTCTGCATATTTTTTTTTATCATTTTTACATGTATATACACTATTTGGGCCTCCTCCCCTTGCTCCCAGCAGAACCTGTTCCGCCCTCTTGTTCTTCGATTTTGTTGAGAACAAAAACATAAAAGGTAATAAAAAAAGCCATGGTGTTTTTGATAGTTTGAGCTGAAGATAACTATAACTTGTGTTGTTTCCATGCATATGTATATTACAACTCATATTGGTTCATCTCTATAAGATCTCTTCACCACTTCCTAGTCCCCTTCCCATAGTGGCTTCTGCCAATTTAAGATTATTATATTTGCTCCTTATACAGTGAGCACATCAACCACATTCACGTTTTTTGTTTCCTTCCCTTTCCATATCCCTCCCATGTGCAGTCTCCCCTTAGTGTGTGACCCGTATCATATCCAGTAATATTACTGCATTTGTTTTAAGTCTGCAATCTGCATATGAAGGAGAATATGTGATTTTTGGCCTTCTGAGCTTGACTAACTGTGCTACAGATGATGATCTTCAATTCCATCCATTTACCTGCGAATGACAATATTTTATTATTCTTCGTGGCTGAATAAAATTCCATTGTATATAAATAACACATTTTCTTAATCCATTTGTCTGTCTTGGGGCATCTTGACTGTTTCCATAGCTTGAAATAGTGCTGCAATAAACATGAGTGTGCAGGTGCCTTTAAAGTAACCAGAGTCACATTTCTTCTGGTATATCCCTAGGAATGGTATTGCTGAATTATATGGCAGATCTATTTTCAGTTTGTCAAGAAGCCTCCATATTGTTTTCTATAGTACTTGTACTAGCTTACATTTCTACCAGCAGTGTGTTAGGGTCCTTCTTCCCTGCATCCTCACCAACATTTGTTGGTGGTGGTGTTCTTGGTGGGTGGCAATTCTAACAGTAGTGAGGTGAAAACTTGGTGTGGTTTAGATGTGATTTCCTTTATGGCCAGAAAAGGTCAGCATTTTTTCATGTGTTTTTTTGGCCATTTGGACTTCTTCCTTGGAAAAAGTTCTGTTTAGTTCAGTTGCCCACTTCTTTATTGATTCATTGATTTTGGGGGAGTTTTGTTTTTGAGCTCCCTGTATATTTTGGTTATCAGTCCTTTGTCTGATACATAGCTAGCAAAGATTTTCTCCCATTCTGTGGGTGGTCTCTTCAATTTAGAGACCATTTCTTTTGTTTTGCAGAAGGTTTTTAATTTCATGTAGTCCCATTTGTCAACCCTTTCTCTTACTTGCTGAGCCACTTGGGTTCTACTGAGGAAATCCTTGCCTATACCTATTGCTTCCAGTGTATTCCCTACTCTTTCCTGTACTAAATTCAAGGTGTCTTGCCTCGTATTAAGGTCCTTAACTCACTTTGAGTTGATACTAGTACAGGGTGACAAGTATGGATCTAGTTTTAGTTTTCTACAGGCAGATAGCCAGTTCCCCCAGCAATAGTTGTTGAAGAGGCTGTCATTTTTCCCATGATATATTTTTGGCACCTTTGTCACAAATTAGGTGGGCATAGCTGCATGGGTGCATATCTGGGTCCTCTTTTCTGTTCTACTAGTCTTCATATCTGCTTTTGTGCCAGTATTATACTGTTTTTGTTGCTATGACTCTGTAGTATAGTTTGAAGCTGAGTATTGTGATACCTCCAGCATTGCTCCTTTTGCTCAGTATTGTCTTGGCTTGTGTTTCCAAGTGAACATTAAGGTACATTGTTAAATTTCTGTGATGAATGTCATTGGGATTTTGATGTGAATTGCAATGAACATGTAGATTGCTTTTGGTATATAGCTATGTTTACTATGTTTATTCTGCCAATCCATAAGCATAGGAGATCTTTCCAACTTCTATAGTCTTCTTCAGTCTCTTTCTTCACAGGTTTGTAGTTCTCCTTGTAGCGGTCATTTACATCCTTTGTTAAGTTTATTCCTAGGTATTTGATTTTTTTTGAGGCTATTGTAAACGGAATTGTTTTCCTATATTCTTTCTCAATCTGTTTGTTGTTGGTGTATAGAAAGGCTACACATTTTTGTAAGTTAATTTTGTATCTTGCTGCTTTGCTGAAGCTGTTTATAGTATCTAGGAGTTTTGGGGTGGAGTTTTTCAGGTCTTTAAGATATAAGATCATGTCATCTGCAAATAGGGATAGTTTGACTACCACTTTACCAATTTGTATTCCTTTTTGTTTCTTCTTCTTGCCTTATTGCTCTGACTAGGAATTCCAGGAGTATGTTGAATAAGAGTGGGGAGAGTGGGCACCCTGTCTCGTTCCTGACTTTAGGGGAAATGGTTTCAGTTTTTCCCCATTAAGTATAATGTTGGCTATAGGTTTGTCATATATAGTCTTTATTTTGTTGAGGTACACTCCTTCTATTCCTAGTTTCCTCACAGCTTTTATCATGAAATGGTGTTGAATCTTATCAAAGGCTTTTTCTGCATCTATTGAGGTGATCAAATGCTTTTTGTCTTTGCTTCTATTAATATGCTGTATTACAATTAATGATTTGCATATGCTGAACCATCCCTGCATCTCTGAGATGAAGCCGACTGGGTCATGGTGAATAATCTTTCTGATATGTTGTTGGAATGGGTGTGCCATTATTTTATTGAGGATTTTTTGCATCAATGTTCATTAAGGAGATTGGCCTGTAGTTTTCCTTTTTGGATGTGTTCCTTGTCCAGTTTTGGGAAGAGTGTAATACTGGTTTCATAGAATGAGTTAGGCAGTGTTCCTTCCCTTTCTATTTTATGGAAAAGTTTAAGGAGTATTGGCATTAATTCTTCTTTATAGATAATTAGGCAGAGAATCTGTGAGGTCCTAGACTTCTCTTTTTTGGGGAGACTCTTTATTACTACTTCAGTTTCATTACATGTTGTTTAGATGGCTAATATCATCTTGGTTCAGTTTTGGATGGTCATAAGTTTCTAGAAATTTGTCCATTTCTTCAAGATTTTCCAATTCATTGGAATATAGATTCTCAAAGTAGTCTCTGATGATTCCCTAAATTTTCTTGGTGTTTGTTGTTATCTCCTCTTCTTCTTTTCTGATTTTACTAATTATGTTCTTTTCCCTCCCCTTTTAGTCAGATTTGTCAGGAGCTTGTCAATCTTGTATATTTTTTTCAAAGAATCAGCTTTTTGTTTCACTGATTGTTTGTATAGGTTTTTTTTTTTTAGTCTCTATTTCATTAACTTCAGTCCTTATTTTTATTATTTCTCTCCTCCTGCTTGTTTTGAGTTTTGCTTATTCTTATTTTTCCAGGAGTTTGAGATGTAGTATTAGGTCATTTATTTGAGGTCTTTCTGTCCTTTTAATATATGCAGTCATAGCTAAAAACTTTCCTCTTATGACTGCCTTTGCTGTGTGCCATCAGTTCTGATAGGTTGTGTTTTCATTTTCATTAAATTCCAGGAACTTTTTTTATTTCCTCTCTTACTTCTTCTGTGACCCACTGATCATTGAGCAATGTGTTGTTCAGCCTCCAATTGTTTGTGTATTTTTTGCTGCTTCTTTTGTTGTCGAGTTCTAGTTTTATTACATTGTGATCAGATAGAATGCAGGGGGTTATTTCAATTTTCTTATATTTGTTGAGGCTTTCTTGGTGCCCTAATATATGATCTATTTTGTAGAACGTTCCATGGGCTGCTAAAAAGAACATATATTGTGCTGTTGCCAAATGAAATAGTCTGTAGACATCCATCAGTTAGGTCCATTTGATCTATGGTGTCATTTAGGTCTAGGATTTCTTTGTTGATTTTTTTGTCTGGATGACTTATCTATTCGTGATAGAGAGGATTAAAGTCTCCCACTACCACTGTGTTGGTGTCTATATGTGCTTTTAAGTCCTTGTGTAAATTTGATGAGGTTGGGTGCACTAACATTGAGTGCATATAGAATGATAATTGCCATTTCCTTTTGATGTATTGCCCCTTTTATTACTATGAGGTTACCTCCTTTGTTTCATTTGACCAATGTAAGTTTGAAGTCTACTTTGTCTGATATAAGTATTGCTACTCCTGCCTATTCTCGGGGACCATTAGCTTGGTAAATCTTCTTCCATCCTTTCACCCTAAGCCAGCATTTATGTCTGTCAATAAAATGGGTCTCTTGTAAACAACAGATTGTCAGATCTTCTTTTTTAATCCAGTTTGCCAAATGGTGTCTTTTGTTGGGAGTGTTGAGTCCATTGACATTCACTGTTAATATTGATAGGTATTTGGTGAATCTTGCCATTTTTTTTTGTTGTTGTTTAAGGATTTGAGTGTGTGTAGCTGAATCAATGTTGTTCTCTGATTCCTTGTCTTTTCTTCTCCTGTGGTTTGATACTTCCCATCCTCTTGTGGTTTTATTTGCTTTCATCTTCTGTGGGCAGAATTCCTTGTGGAGTCTTCTGTAGTAGTGGCTTCTTTATTTCATATATCTCTTTTTATATGGTGTTCTTTGTTTTACTTTGTTTTTTGCTGAAATCCTCTCTGAATTCATTTAGATGTTTCTGTTTCTTCTGAAGTTCTTTATTTGTGGTGTCTTGAACTTTCTTGAGTACATCTTGTACTTTCTGGTTAACTGCATCTTTTCCATGAGTTTCTCAGTGACCTCTTCCATGATTTCCTCTTTGAGAGATTTTTTGTGGGTGTTACTGGGCTCATTAGTGACATTTATCATTGTTTTGTTGGGGTCAGGAACAAAACATCCATTTTCTTCATTTCCCAGTAAGTCCTCTATTGAATTGTGTTTTTGAGGAGTGTAATTTCCTTCCCTTCTTCTCCCCTTCACTCCAATTAGTGCTGTGCAGCTATATTCTTGATTGATTAGTTTGTGGTTTTAATTGCCTGTTTTCTTTCCCTTGACTTAATTTTTGTGTTGTGATTGACTTAGGTGTTAGCTAGGTTGGTGTGTTATTTCTGTTCCTGCCTAGAGGTATAAATAATCAAAATCAAATTCACAGGTTCAATCTCAGACCAGTTGCTTACCTGTTATATAGAAAACCCCTTGGTGATAATATCTTTAAACAGTGGGAGTTGGGAAATAATGGCTGTTGGGCTGGATTTAGAAATTTGGGTAATTGGTAAAGGTGGCACTAAAAGGGTAGTGGTGGAAAGGGGGGGTGGGTGGAGGAAGAGCAATGGGGGCTACTGAGCTTTGTGGCCCTTGTGTGTGTTTGGGTGTATTTCCACTGTTGTAGTGGAGGATGCTAGTGTCAGGGACTTCAGGGGGTTGGGGACGTGTACAGTTTGTATAGTAAGCTGTTAGGTCTGCAGATTTATGCATGCCGTTTTGAAACTGGCCATGGGGAGAAATGGCATGGCAGTTTTCTCAAGGCAGACATTCCTGGGACGGGGCTCAGTGCAGTGGGGCAGAGGAAGGCTTTCCACTGGTTGGGGCCCAGGATGTTGCAGCGTCCGATTCTGGCTGAGGCTCTGTCTTCTGTTGGGTCTGAAGATTTATGCAGGAAGCTTTGAAACTAGGTGGCTGGGGAGAAATGTGGGCAGGTTTTCTCAAGGCAGACTTCAGTTCTGCTTATTTTTGACCATGAAATGAAGGGTTAGTAGAAGCTCCTCAGAAATACATCTGGGATTTGAAAATCTATGAGCCAAGGAATTCTGGTGTAACTTGAGCCAGTGCTATAATTACCCTATTTTCTGAGGAGATGGATCATGTTGGCCATATGTCTACAGACCTGGTGACACCTGTGCCAGAATCATTTAGGAGGTAAGCCTACCTGCTTAAGGTAACAAGGTACTGTGCGGGCACCTGGAGGACTTGTCTTCTTGGGAGCTGTCCTGATGATGGCTTGTGATGGAGAATGGCTTTGCTCTTATTCTTTTAGAACCACTTCTGTTTTCTCTCTGTTTTTATTCACCTTTGGTAATTGCATCATTTTGAGACTTTTATGTATGTAAGATCTTTTGTTGTTCTGATGCTCAACAAAGGAACTATGTTCTGCTCAATAATGAGAGCTTCAATAATACAAAATTATTTCAGTGTAATTGCTCTTGGTGGTAAAATGCCAAGCCAATGTAGAAATATGGTTTTGATGGTTGCTGAGCAGTTCCCTTTTTGAATATTTCTCCTAATTACATGCACATATGCATATAATTACTGAGAAATTACTGTACCAAAAAAAAAAAACTATGTACACATAGTGATAATAATGTGATGACCTGGTCTGTTGACTTTAAAAAAGATTTCAGAAATTGATTAGAACATTTAATTCCATTCCTTCATTCAAGGATTTGTGAACCAAATACCCTATTCCAAATGGTTATATATTACGAGGATATTCTTTTCTCTTCCCTCCCTCCACTGCCATCATGTAGAAGATAAGGAGAAAGACAACACACTCCTGGGAGTTATCTCCTAGATTAATTGTGAAGTAATAAACATAGGAACACAGCAACAATTCATGCAGTTGGGTACTAAATCCCCATCTTTATGGCCTGCATTTGCCAACTGTCTCCATATTTGACAGATAAAGTACATCTGTGAATTTTAAGCTTCTCAGGTTATAGTTAGGATATGTAATTAGATTTCCAGATATACATCTTTCCCCCAAAACTTCTGCTAGGAGGGGAGAAGCCAATTAAGCAAATTTACTCAACTTCAAAAAACATTCAACCTAAAGATTGCTGGGAGAACTGAACTAATGAGGATGCTTTCCGTGGGGCATGTTCTTTCTTAATAAGACAGTGTACTCTGGGACATAAGTTCTTCCTTCTCTGGGGATCAGAGTCAAGAGGTTTACTTGGTTAATAAAACAAGCTCCTTTATTTTATTTTTTTTTAATTTTTTTTATTCATATTTGCATACAATGTTTGGGTCATTTCTCCCCCTGCCCCCACCCCCTCCGTTACCACCCACTCCGCCCCCTCCCTCTCCTCCCCACTCCCTCACTACCCGGCAGAAACTCTTTTGCCCTTATCTCTAATTTTGTTGAAGAGAGAGTATAAGCAATAATAGGAAGGAACAAGGGTTTTTGTTAGAGGAGATAAGGATAGCTATACAGGGAGTTGACTCACATTAATTTCCTGTGCATGTGTGTTACCTTCTAGGTTAATTCTTCTTGATCTAACCTTTTCTCTAGTTCCTGGTCCCCTTCTATTGGCCTCAGTTGCTTTAAAGTATCTGCTTTAGTTTCTCTGTGTTGAGGGTACAAATGCTATCTGGTTTTTTAGGTGTCTTACCTACCTCACCCCTCCCTTGTGGGCTCTCACTTTTATCATGTGCTCAAAGTCCAATCCCCTTGTTGTGTTTGCCCTTGATCTAATGTCCACATGTGAGGGAGAACATACGATTTTTGGTCTTTTGGGCCAGGCTAACCTCACTCAGAATGATGTTCTCCAATTCCATCCATTTACCAGTGAACGATAACATTTCATTCTTCTTCATGGCTGCATAAAATTCCATTGTGTACAGATACCACATTTTCTTGATCCATTCATCAGTGGTGGGGCATCTTGGCTGTTTCCATAACTTGGCTATTGTGAATAGTGCCGCAATAAACATGGGTGTGCAGGTGCCTGTGGAGTAACCTGTGTCACAGTCTTTTGGGTATATCCCCAAGAGTGGAAACAAGCTTCTTTAAACAGTGACTTAATGTAGGATTGAGTAGAAACTTGTGATTTTTAACATTTGTTTCATATATTTTTCTAAGCATTTATAGTCATTGGAAGAAAGTTAGCAATCAGAGAGACTCTATTAATTCAGACAGGCTAATAAAGAGCGGCTTCAATGCCCTGAAGGAGAAATACGTTCCAATTCCTGGGCTGCTAAGGACCAGTTCTACTCTAGAAATGCTGACAATCATCATAATGACTATGATGATAAAAGTAACTAATATTTCATAGGCAGCTACCACAAGCAAGCACTTGATAAATATTAAGTATGAACTTGTTTAATACTCAAGAAAAAAATAGGATATAGGTATTAGGTCATTTTATAAGTAGAAACTGAGGTTCAAAACATTTGCATGATTGGCCCAAGAATACCTAAATATTTTCTTTAGCAGATTAAGTCTTTTCCTTTCCGTGTAATGGAAACAGACCAGTTCATTATTGTCATTTATAAAATAGCCTATATTCTCTTAAAAGTAAGAGCTTCCTTCAATAATATCAAGATACAATTCAGGAAGACACTAGAAATGTCAACTTATTAGAAAAAGGACATACTTTATTGTTAACACACACAAAAATCACATGCAAGGAAGCTTCAATAAATCTTCAAGAAGATTATAATCAGAGAGGTAAAAACACATAAGGAATTATTTGAAATAATTAAAGAACAAAATGGCAACAAATGCAAAGTAAGCAGACACTCAGCATGAATTGCAGTTTCTCTACACTTCATTAATATTAGCTGTGATATGATGAGGGATGGGCTACTGCTTCCCTTAAGGGATTCTTCCTGCTTTCAACTGAGTTGGTGATTCCAATGAGGACATATGAACAGATGAATGAGAAAGACACAGCAAGTGCTGAGTGATTGAAACAAAGTGAGGGTGAATATTAAAGGTCTACTGGAGACAAGGTTCATGAATACCAAGTCTAAAAATCTTGTGAATTACTGAAGAATTTTGAGTGAAAAAGGCAATGAACACTGATTTATGTGTAGCAAAAATCACCCATTCAACAAATGGTGTTACAACAACTGCATTTGCACATGCAAAACAAAGAAACTGGATCACTACCTCAAACAATACACAAAAATTAACAAATTTAAATTAACTAATTTTGTCTCCCACCCCTGCACTTCTAGCCGGAGGTATCTTTTCTCTCTTTCTCTCCTCCTACCCCATACTTAATTCTGTTATGCTAAAATAAATACTGTTAAAACTTCAAAATAAAATTAACTAATTTTAGTTCCTAAGTATAGGAACTAAAACTATAAAACTCCTAGAAGAAAATATAGTAGTAAATTCTCATGATCTTTGGTTAGGAAATGATTTCTTAAATTTGATACTAGAAGTATAAGCAACAACAGTAAAATAAAAAAGAAAACTAAGACTTTATTGAAAGTAAAAGCTTTTTTGTTTAAAAGAGGGACATCAAAAAAGTGAAAATCCAAAACACAAGATGGGAGACAATAATTGCAAATTATACATCAGATTACAGACTCTTATCTAGAATACATAAAGATTTATTACAACACAATTTTTAAAGGCTCAAGGATTAGAATAATAATTGCTCAAAGAAGATACACAAATGAAAATATGCTTAACATTATAAGGAATCTGGAAAATGCATATTAAACCACAACACACCTCTTCATACTTACTAGGATGATGGGTAGTAGAAAGTATTAACAATGATGAAGAAATTGGACCCTTCGTTTATCTGGGTATACAAAATGGCATTGCACTTTGAGACAGTCTGGCCATTCTTCAGAATGTTAAACATAAAGCTTACATGTGATCCTGTAATTCTAAGTCAAGAAAAAATAAAACATGTCCATCCAAAAACTTCTACGTGGTTGTTTATAGCAGCATTATTCTTATAGCCAAAGTGTGCAAACAACCTACAACCCCATCAACTACTGAAATAAGACATGCTAAAAACATGGATGAATCTTGAAAACATTATGCTAAGTGAAGCCAGCCAGTCCCCCCAAACCACATATTATATGATTCTATTTATATGAAATATCTAGAATAGGCAAATCAATAGAGACAGTAGATTAGTTGCTTCCTGAGACTGAGGTAAGGAGGCAGTAGTGAGAATGAGAAGTGACCACTAATGGTGAAGGGTTTCTCTTTGGGCTAATGAAAATATCTTAAAATTAGATTGTAGTGATGCATGCACAATGCAGTGTGTATACTAAAATCCACTGAACCCACTTAAAAAGTGTGAATCATATGGTGTATGAGTTAGCAACAGAATTAAGCTATTAAAAAAGAAAAGATCACTACATGTCATAGTTGAAGACAGGTTATAAGAGGTTGAGATAATAGACAAGGAAACAAGCAATGAATATTGGTTTAGTCCAGGGAACTGAATTAGCATAGTGGCGGTGGGAACGATATGGTAGAAACAAATGCAGGATTATATGGAGGTCACCCAGAAGGCTGTCTCAACATCATCAACATCATCTCTGTTGGGGGGTAACCACCACTTTATTTAAAATCACCCAGAGCTAGTGTCTGTCCACCAGCTCCTGAGTTAGCCTGTCTAGCTGGACAATCATTTTAACTGATTTTACTGTTGGAAGCAAAATTCACATCTCTGCAACATCTACCCCTTCTCTTTCATTCTGCTTTGTAAAAACAGGTGTTATTATTATTAAGGTAACACTTGAAAACTTTTGTATGTTTAATAAGTGATCAATATTGCTGCAGATTATGGAATGTATAATGTTTGCACAATAAGGGTCAGAGAGACAAAGTCTCAAATTAGCATTCCAGTTTCAAGAATTGCAATTGTTAGTCAGATGTGCAGATGAAACAATCAGGCACCTTGTGGGCCTGGACCAATTCTTTCACCATCAGAACATTTGGGCTCTGCACAAAGGACAGAGGCGCCTTGGTGCTGGGTTGGGTGTTTACTGACAGCATCTTTCTGGAAACTGAGAAGGTACTATCGATACTCCTTACATTCAGTGTAATCAAGATGTGACCCTTTCAAGCAACCAAGCAATATGTTTACATTACACAGACAGAATTTTTCTCTTAAGATTCCATTAAATATTTAATGAACACCACTAAAGAATAATACAACCAGCAATGTAGTAGTATCAAAATGGGAAATCAATCAGTTTTCAATCTTGCTTGGCAACCTTCACTAAACCAAACAAGCAGGAAACCTGGAATAAAAGGAGAAAGGGATGTTAGGCCTTGAGCCACACAAGAAATTAAACCTTTGTTGAGGCATCTGTTTTGAAGTTTGCATCACTTTCCATACGCTGACAAAGGGATGAACCTGGAGAGGCAGGCTTTTGCTGCCTTTTTTATCTGGAGTTATCTCTAGAAGTCATACTGACTGTTTCTTTAAAATATTGCTCTTTTGCCCATAGTTTTCTTCATTATTCCCTAAAGTAAGAATATTTGCAATGACTGATGGAGTGACTCACGTGTAGAGTGCCTGCCTAGCAAGCGTTAAAGGCCTGAGTTCAAACCCCAGTACCATAAAAAGAAAAGATAATATTTGGATTTTCAAATCTCAGAAGCATCCTGATAGCAAAGTCAACCATACTTGAAATCCAATTTAGCATTCATGCCCCAAAGCAGTAGAAATAATAACAACAATAACAATAATAAAAATGGTTTACATTAATTTAGGATGGTATAGTTACAAAGGACTTCATATACATTGTTTTATTTAATTTACCCAGTGGAGAAAACTGTGCCATTTAGCTGTTCGATAAATGTTGTATTTGATTTTGTCATGAAAAAAATACGAAGCAAAACCTTTTTCTCCATCGAAAAAGTAAAGCCCATAGAATGGTTATTAGCACTGCTTCTAAGAGAATGATCAGCAAATGTTTTTGCTCCTTGCAGCCTCTTTAAAGTTACTTTGGCTAATGGAGAGTAAATGTTCCTAATACTGCTAGAAAAGGGCATCCAGCAGTGGACAAGGGATATGTGAGTGACCATATGATGAACTTGACCACATTCCCACTCTCCAGAAGAAACCGAACCTCCAAGTTTCCAATAACTTTGTTTGATTTAATTTTTTTATTCTGAATATTTACTTTTGTATACATTTTGTATTTGTAACGTGTATATATATATATATATATACATATATATGTACATAGGTATTTGTTTGTTTATGATACTGAGGTTTGAACTCAGGGCCTTATATTTGCTAGGAAAGCACTCTAACACTTGAGCCACAACTCAAGCCCTTTTGCCCTTTAGGTTATTTTTCAGCTAGGATCCCAAGTTTTTCCTGTGGCAACCTCAGATTCCAATTCTCCTACCTGTATCTCCCACATAGCTGGGATTGCAAACGTGTTCCACCACACCCAGCTTGTTTTTTGAGAAAGGAGGTCTCTGTTACCTTCTGCCCAGACTAGCCTCTAACCATGATTCTCCTCTCTCCATCTCCTGAATATCTAGAATTACAGTGTGAGCCACCCCTCCAGGCCCTGTAATTTATTTTTTCTTAATGACCCACACTCACTCTAATCATAAAGGCTTTATGCCCCACACAACCTGTATCACACCTACTAAGTATTTAATTCAAAAGAATGCCAGGGCAAATGACTTCAGTGTTCACCTCCAGGCCATATTTGAGGTTCAGTGATACACCTGTGTTATATCCACTGGTGATGCCAAATGGGGGAGATCAAAAATTAACACACCAAACTTAAATATGCAATGCAACATCTTCTTTTTCCAGAAAAGGATCCAATTTTGTGAGCACTTGCCTTACTCCTGGGTGGTAGAAAAACTTTAATGTACTACTTCTGTTTCTTGGTTTCATTTAAAATCCTACCTGCAGGAAATTTCTTGGTCTTTCAGAATTCTTCTCACCCTTTTTGTTCCCAACAATGGTGCGTGGTATGCTGGAAGGGGCTTGCTCCTGGTCGTCCAGGGGAGAGACCCTTTTTGATCTCATTCATGTTGCCGGTGCTTTTTTCTGGGCTCCCATTGAGCAAGGTTTAAAGGGACTGACCATGCTAAACCAACTGAGGGGACCCACCTCAAAGCTCACCAGATGTCTCTCCTTCCTGCTGCCATCTTCTGGCATGCAGGGAGGAAACTTCTGGATGCTTTCTGCACCACACAGGAATTGAGGATTTTGGAGAGCTGACCTCAGACTATCGCATTTTGGTGGAGTCACCCCTGTGGTCTCCACTCAGGGCACAACTGTCCTCTCTCCCAGGCAGCATGAGGACTGTTCTCTTGTAGACTCACCTCCTTATTCTCTCCTTGCTTATTCCCATAGGGAAATTCCTCAGGGAAAGCAGAGACTTTCATTTTCTCTTCCTGTCTTGAATGGGCTTCCTCTGAGTCATGGCCTTCTTCCTAGGAAACTAAACCTCCCAACTCAGCTAAAGTAGAAGAAAAGCTGCCTTCTCTACCTTATAGAAAACTCACAAATGTACCTGACTTTGTGTGTGTGTGTGTGTGTCAGCCAGCTTTCTGTCATTGTGACAAAAATATCTGAAATAACCAATTAAAAGAAGGCAAGGTTTATTTTGGCTCACATTTTCAGATTTTCCAGTCTATGGTCACTTGGTCCTGTTGCCTTGGACCTGTGATGGCATAGTGCAGCATGGTGGGAGTGCATGGTAGAGGAGGTCTATTCTCCTCATGGTGTCCAGAAAGTAAAGAAAAGGGAGGAATGGCATAGTGCAGCATGGTGGGAGTGCATGGTAGAGGAGGTCTATTCTCCTCATGGTGTCCAGAAAGTAAAGAAAAGGGAGGAAGAAGAGGAACCAGGGATTCAATAATCCCTTAAGGGTGCACTGTAGGCATCTTATCATTCGCAAGTAAATGGATGGAACTGGAGACCATCATTCTGAGCGAGGTTAGCCAGGCTCAGAAGAGCAAAAATCATAAGTTCTCCCTCATATGCGGTCTTTAGATCTAGGGCAAATGCAGCAATGTTGTTGAACTTGGGTTACATAATAAGGCAAAAGCACACACAGGAGGTACGAGGATAGGTAAGAAACCCAAAAAACATGATAGTATTTGATGTCCTCAATGGAGAGGAACTAATGCAGAAACTTTAAAGTGACAGAGGTCAATAGGAGAATGGGATCAGGAACTGGAGAAAAGGTCAGTTAGAGAAAAATCAACTTAGAATGTAACACATTTGTACATGGAAGCACTGCTAGGAATCTCCCTGTATAGCTATCCTTATCTCAGCTAGCAAAATTGCTTTGTCTTTCTTATTATTGTTTATACTCTTTCTTCAACAAAATTAGAGATAAGGGCAGAATAGTTTCTGCCTGGAAGCGAGGGGGTGGGGAGGAGAGGGAAGGGATGGAAATGGGGTAGGGAGGAGAAATGGCCCAAACATTTTGTATGTACATATGAATAAATGAAAAAATAAAAACAAATGAATAAATATAACTTTGCTACATATGGTTTAAAAAAAAGAAAGAAAAATATCAAGACAAGAAAAGAAAAAAAAGGGGTGCTTTGTAATGACGAATCCTATCCTCTAGGCCCCACCTGTTAAAGGTTCCACACTTCCATAGTAGCACCACAGATTGGATCTTTGTAGGGCATTCAATATTCAAACAATAGCAGTGCACACATTGAATCCAACACATCTTAGACAATCCTGGTCTTTTTCAACAGACTCAGTTGTTTAAAACTATTGGCTTGTTGCAGAACCAAAGATCTAGATACATAAACATGCAAATCCACTCTCCTTTTACCTTTGTAATGCTGCCCTGCACTCCTAATGCTCCCTAGAGATAACAGTTTGAACAACATGGGGTTGTGCACAAAGAAATTCAGAAGAAAACAGTTCATTAATATAATTCAAAATTACTATCTCTACATAATGTAGTAAGAAGCCTTTTTTCTTTTTTTTTTTAATTTTTTTATTCATTTATTTACATGTGCATACATTGTTTGGGCCATTTCTCCCCCCCCCCCCTCCTCCCAACCCCTCCACTTCCAGGCAGAACCCATTTTGCCCTTTTCTCTAATTTTGTTGAAGAGAAGACATAGCAATAATAAGAAAGACAAAGCATTTTTGCTAGCTGAGATAAGGATAGCTATACAGAGATATTCCTAGCATTGCTTCCTTGTACAAATTTTCCTTGAAAAAGTTTCTATTTTGAGTTTCTTTTTACCTCAGTTATTATTCTAAGTAACACTTTATTATTCTGATATCACTTAGAAACTAGTCAGGTGAATTATATATTCACCTTGGTTAACAGAGATTTTGTTTTTGAAGAAATAGTGACTTGTTTGGATAACAGATATTAGGTAGCAGAATGGCAGGTGCCATATGGCTCTCTGGAGCACAGAAAAATCCCAACCAGCAAGTATTTCCCAAATCCTACTTCAAAATGACATAGCCTGCTGTATACTGCTGATTGCTTAACAAATAGAAGGTGAAGAGCAATTCATATTCAAAACAACTCAATAAAGAAAGGACAAGAACCTGCTAACTATCATCCGTCCTTGTGGTTTATCTCTACACAGCAACCAGAACCTTCCTTATAATCTTAAGTAACTTTTCAGTGGCTTCCTATGGGATTCAGAATAAAAACTCAAACTCCCACCTTGTGCCTCTGTCTTTTCTAGTCACACTAACCTCCTTTCTTTAAACCTCCTGCACTTTCCTGCCTCAGGAGCACTCATTATTGAACTACCCTGTGTCTCACTTCCCACATATCTCACTCAAATGCCACCTAACCAGAAAGGGTGTGTTGGCCCACCCAAAAGAAAAGTCCTCTTGATTTACCAATCATTCTCTTTCTTTTATCCTGTTAATTCTTCTTCCTAGCACTTACATTGTCAGAATGTCTTCAACTGCCTCTCCTCATTGGAAAGTACACTATGTGGGAAGAGGGTCTGCTTGATTTATTGCTGAATGTCTAACACGTAAGAATAACACCTGACACAAAGTACATCCTCAATTACTATGGCCAACTCATTCCAGTTTACTCAGGAATTTCTCAGTGTTAGCAAGGGAAATTCCACATCCTGGTAGCCTACTCCATCTCAGGCAATCTCAAACAGTGGGCCCTCTCTACACTCAATAATTACGTGTTAAATGAAAGAAAGGAAGAAAAGAAAAGAGTGAAGGAAGGAGACAGCTCAAAGAAAGGAAAGAGGGAGAAAGAAAGGATATTAATATTTCTGTTATATATTAAAAAAACAAGATACTTTTGTACTTTGGTTTCAGGGGATGTCTGGGTCAAATTAAATATACTGTTTCAAGTCATGATACTCTCTTATTCTTGGTTTTAAAGTTTCCTAGAACCATAAGAAATCTGATTGGAATTTGAATACCAAGTTTAATATACCATGCAAGCCACTGTAGGCTCTAAGATAGTGCATATTCGTAGGATTGATCACACCCTTACTTTTGATATGACTGGTAAAATAAGGTACCAACAAGAGAACAATAATCAAAGAAACTGGGGAAGAATCAATTTGCTTGTAGAAAAAACAAGCAAAATGAAAGATCGTTTCTGATGATATACTAAAACTAGTGTTCTAAAATGTCATATTTTTCTTTCCTCTTCTACAATAAACCATTTAAAAGAAGTACCACAAAGCAGTCACCCCACCAAACGCAGTAATATCCAAATGTGAAGATAGTTAGTAATATTGCAGTTTTAATTCCTTTGGTATTTCAAAGATATGCTTTCAACAGCCCAAATCAAATCAAGCTGGTACTTATGGGAAATAGGTATCTCTCCTACATCTTTATATTTTGGTTTCCAAGAAACCACTGTGCATTTCAGTTATTTACCTCACAGTTTTTCAGCCTGTCCAGAGTGGATGTGGAGCTTTGTAATCAGTGCGTGGACTGTGATAAGGGAGAACAGTCCCTGCCTTCCAAACTTCTGAACTTAGCACTATCAGTTTGGTGTCAGGATCACTGGCTCTCTAATGAGTATATATTAAATTTTCTTTCAGCAAATAATTATATATCTTTGTGCCTCAGTAGTCCCATCTGCATGGTAAAAATAAAAATATTTGATGTCTTTGACCTTGACATCTTATAGAAATGCAAGAAGAAGCTTTAGAAATTAAAGAAGAAAACAGTTTAACTTCAAGGCAGGAATCATATCTGAATCGTTCGTATTCCTGGTTCCTTGAAGCATACCCAGTTAACACATTGTGGGCACAAGGAGGTTCCTTATCTACCATGTCATTTCATCTTGTAAGCCACCTCGTGAAGCCAGTGTCATTACACCCTGTTTGTAAAGTTCAAAGGGCTCTCATGGCTTCCCAAGACCAGACCATAGCTACACAGCAGAGGCTTGCTTTGAGCCCTTCCCTTTCCAGGACACCTGCACATCTCTTCCAGTCATTAAGCTGATTTCTACGTGAAGCATGTCGTGTTGTTTTAACACACCAAACCCACCTACGGAAATGTTCCAGGTTTGTGCCCAAGCCCGCTTCTGTGTCGTGTGCATACTTTCTTCCCGGCGCTCTGTTTGCAGACCATCTCTATCTCAGCGTGAGAGCTGTCTACAAACCCTGTGCAGTCACAGCGTAATTTGGAATCTCTACAGGAGCCCGACTACACTGAACCAATGCATGGATTAACACCCACTTCATGCCGGCAGTTTTTACCCAACAAACAATAGCAGACTGAGGTTCTACATCAAGGAGAAGAGGCAATGGAAAGGCGCCGCGGAAACACTGACACACAGTACGTTACTTAGCGTGCAGGTGCATTAATGAGCTGTTGCCTCAAATCCCAGGTTTGCCAAGAATGTCACCGCCCATGCCTCAAAAGCAGAGTCATCCCGGGCGTGAGTGGAAATGCTAGTCATATCCATGCCTGCACTAAACATTTCCTGGAACCCATTACAAAAGATTCATTTTCCAAATGGATTGTGTTAATTCAATTTATTTTGTTCTTTCTGTAGCTCGAAACCTAGAGGAAAGTTGAGAAGAATAATGGGGTTTAACAGCCCCAGGGGTTGGCCTGTCTGCAGAAGCATCCCACGCATATAGAACCGCACAGAACAGACCTTAATGACTACTTCTTGTCAAAAGATCTGATGTGCGTTTTGGAGAAAAAAATAACTCCTTTTTCAGCAGTTGATAAACCATTCTCTAGGGAAATGAATGAAGGCTATATACTGCTGTCTCTGCTGCCTAAATATACACTTGTTTGAAGTGAAGGCAACAAAAACAAAACAGAACAAAAAGCCCTGCTGGTTTCTTCACTTTCAAGTTACATTTTCTTTCCAAGATACATTTGTTGTATTGGTACAAAACGAGTTCAGTAATGCAAGGAGGAGGAAATATTCCAACCTGAAAATAGATTTTGGCTTGGCAAAAATGAATAGAAACGTGGCAGGTGACTTATTTACCCAAGTACAAGGCTGCCAGATGAACCTTGTGAGAACCGAAACAACTAGAAGAAAGTCTGTGTTTGTCCTGCTGCAAAATTAGCCCAGACAAATCATAACGAGATTCCTAGGCAAATCAAATGACACATTCAAAATAAAATCATGGTAATGCCAGTTGCAAATGCAACTTTATTAGCAAGTCAACGTTAGAAGAAGTGCTGCCTGGATGTGAAAATTTGGTTGCTTGAGGAAAACACACATTCCCTCCTCAAATAATTACTCCCCTGTGGGACTACCGTCAAGCGCATGGAGGACAGCGGACAGTGAGCTTTCTTTTTGCCCTGTATATTCGTTTTGATTGCAGGTTAGGTTATACAGCCAAATATCATCGTATCACTAGAAGCAACACTGAGTAATTAGCTGCTGCAGGGGCTACAGTTCAATACTGATTCTTTTGGATTAGATCGGCATTTTATCACTGACCACATAAGCATCAGAGTTTTTTTTTTTATGCCATGCAGTTCCAGTTTTTTTTGGATTTGACATTCATAAGCTTAAGGAAGTTTCTAATATTTACTTCTCAAGAATCAAGCAATGTGGCATCTCATCCATGTTAAGGCAATCTAAATCAGTGATTGTTTTCTATCTGAGGCTAGGTGTGAACTTGATCCATTTTCTGTGATAAAGGGCACAGTTAAAGAAGGACCTGGCTGTACGCTGAATTATGGAAGTAATGAATCTAAGTAGTTAATCTGGCCATTTATGAATACCGTGGACTCATGTTGGTTGAGCTAATAATTTCCATCTTAAATCAATAAGGAATTTAAACTTTTATGGAATATCTTTATAAAATGTAAACCTTTATGGAATATCATAAAATGTATGTATAGTAATGGGCAATTCTTCACCTGTGCTTTGGGTTTTCTGCCCTCAGATTTTTCCTTATGCTGTATAGAATAAAATTTGTGGTTGGGGGCATGTGGCTAAAGTGGTAGAGCACCTGCCTAGCAAGTACTAGGCCCTGAGTTCAAATTCCAGTACTGCCCCAAAAAAAGAAATTCCATCCATCTTTTGTTATTTTTTATTCTCCCAATGCTATCATCTCTTTTATTTACTATGATCAAGTCCATCCATACTTGATAACTTCAGTATCTCTTTCCCTAAATATTCATTTATTTTAATTCATATGATTGGATTATCATACTACCACGCCAGTAAACTTATCAATGACATCCTGTGTTGCTAAAGTACATGGGCATTTTTTGTTTCTGTTTTTATTTGTACTTTGTGAGCATTTGATATATCTCTATTGAAGTATTCTCTTACTTTAGTGAACACTATTCTGATTGTTCTTTCTCCATCTTCTTCTTTGAATCTTCTTCTTCTTGATCTAGAAATATCATCTCTCTAGCACTTTCCTGTTACTTCTATCCATTCCCATTCTACACCTAATTCATAGGTGACTCCAACCGGACAACTGCTTCAGGTACTTATTTGTACATTCATATCCTCAGCCTATGCCTGCCTACTGAGATCCTGACCAACTACTGGTGATCTGCTAGGTGTCTCTACTTCAGTAGCCTTGTAAGTAACTGCAACTCAAAATTGTCCAAAACTGAGTGCATGCCCTCCTCTGCCAAAACTGCTCCTTGGCTTATTTTTTTAACCTTGATGACAGAAGTGGCTTCTATCCAGGCTTACAGCCAGAGTTCAGTTAGCCAATTTCTTCTAACATCTTCTGCATTGCATTTTATTTGTTTACTTCTATTCATTTCCACTGTCTTTTAGTTGTTATTTCTCCACCACATTACCACAATTCTTCTGAAACATTATTCCTGCTTCTGATATGGCCTCCAAAATGCAAATTCAATCATCACACTCCTGATTAAATTATCTCATATTTCCCCACTGTACCTTGACCTCAGTTTAGAACAGGAGACTGAAAAATTCATCCTGAAATTATCTCCTACTTCCATGGCTCCCTCCTCTTACCTCTACAGCTACATCAAATCACTTTTATTTTCACGGTATGTAGTGTCATTGTGTCTTTCTTTAAATCACTCTGCGCTTTCCCTTTGCATTGAATACTTCCTATATTCCAACACCCTTCTTCATCTGTCTTCAACTTACTTTAGAACAGTCATCACCTCTACTGAGAAATGTGGTCTAGACTCCCATCTGCAGTTCACATACCCCTCTTCTACACTTGCTAATTTACTCTGGTCACTAATGATGGCATTCTATTTGCCTTAATAGTCCTTGCACTCATCATGATACCCAGCTCTTGATAGATATTCAGTAAATGTTTTTTAGAACAAATGAACAAATTAATGTAGGTGAATAAATAACCAAGTCCCTCTTGAAGCAAAAGGTATTGGTGACCTCAGTATCTATCTACTGTTAAAAGGAATAATTTTCACTATCAACTGTTAAAAGGAATAATTTTCACATTTATAAAGGCTAGTAATCCTTTTACTAGTTGAAGGACTTTCACAGTCATGATTTTATCAGAGGCTGTAGAAACTAGATCCTCTTTCTTTTAGAAATCATGTTTTGTTCAAGAACTGTGTTGGATTCTTCACCTCCATTAACCTTTATTTTAAACTTTAAGAGAACTAGAAGTATTTACACTCTTATAAATGCAAACATTTTTTTCTAGATAAAAGAATAGAAGGAGAGCTAGATTATAAACAAGGAAAAAAAGGTCCATTGTGCCTGAGTGAGCTGGTGCTCTTCATTTACCATATATAAAAAATGACTGAATTAATTATCACCCTGTTATGTGTGTGTTAATTCAAAACTATTGTGGTACTCCTTGTACTTTATACTATTTGGTTCTGTTGGGTTGCAAGATAGTGATTTATGAAATTTCCAGACAGGTTTGGTTAGTTCCATACTAAGAAAAAAAAGGAAGATGGATGGAGTTCCTGTGTTTTCTTATAGAAACTCTTAGCAAAAATAATTACCCTTTTAAACCAGATTCAACATGTTAACATCATTTTGTATCTTTTATTTTTCTGGTATGTTAGGCATGTTTTACTAATCAAGTTATATCTTCGTTGTGAGAAAAAAAGTCAATTTCTTAAGTTTGACAAAAACATCAGTCAGATTTTTTGCCATCATTCTTTTCTTTGGTTATTTTATGTCCAATCAATTGGCAGAATGATTATCTTTCTAATTTTTTTATTCAAGCAATCCTTTTTCTTATCTATCCCAGTAATACCTCAGCATCTAATTTAGTATATAAACATGATAATGGTATTTTCTTAACCACATAACATAGTATTTTCTCTTTTTAGAATGAAAGAAGATAGCCACTGACTTTGGTGACTGAAGTAGCACTCACATTTAGTAAGTGCTATTAACTGCTCAATAAGTGTAGCATAAATGAATGAAGTCAAATTTAGGTAAACATAAGAATAGATGAAAAAATATGAGTGAAACTGTGATTAATAGTGTTTATGGTTTGCTTCAAATCTATCACCTTTTGGTACTTTTCCTATGAATAGTGAATTATCCATGTGACAAGGACTTAATAGTTTTAGGTCACCTGCTTCTATTCCTTCCCCCTATCAGTTTTGGAAGAGTTTTGCCAGATCACCAGATGCACACTGTTAGCTACTGAAGAATCTCTTGTCTGTCTCTTCAGTTTCTCCGTAAATACACACATTTATTTTATCATTTGTTCTTAAGGCTATATGTGTAATCATGTATGGATCCTTATTGAACACTCATGGATGAGCCACCTGTTCTTACAAATTAACTGAGTTCTCAAGAAGGCCCAAATTAGTGAATTAGTTGATGAAGGAAATTTGTTGCAGAGACAGCAGGGAGCTAAGGAATTTTTCACCCTGTCAGAAGAATTGTTAGTCTCACAGCTTGGCAAGAAGACAAGAAGATACCATTCTGAACAATTCAAGGTAGTGACTTAGTACTTTAAACTCACTAGAAGAAAATGAAATTGCTTGTCTTACCATTTAAAGGGAAGCTTCGCTGATCTCAGACCACAGCCCAGAAAGTTAACTAACTTTTGTAGAAGTGATCATTTTTGCTCAGTGATCAATGTGGTTAGATTAGAAGTGAGTTGCCAGAAGAGTCGTGGGGAAATAAGCTTCATCATCCAGTTGTGCTTCTGGCTAAAGCAATGAGGAACAAACCTCAGAATTCACTTGGCCATGTCTTTGTCCCAGGGCCATGCAAGGCATCTTCTGATTACAACAGCCACTTCTTAAGTGCTTACCAGTGCAAGTGAGTGGAACTGCCTTTTAGGTCCTCACAGAAGCATCCAGTCACTTGGTGGAATGTCAGAGGCAATATAACGAAAGGTCATCATGTCACGTTCCTCCCCCTTCCACATTAGAAATCCCCTCATTAATTGTCATATGGCAACAGTATCACATATAGCATCAACACCAGAATAGTGTTCTTGTTCCTGAGGGAGCAGGGCTCTGTGTGCATATTGCACAGAAGGGTAGCAACCCAAGAAGTGCCCCTAAGTGCTTAGCTCTCTTGTCTGACTTTGTGATCTGGACACATTGCTTATGTGTTATCTACATAAGGAAAAGGAAAAATATCTTCTTGACTCCATCTTTTTAAAATATTGCTCCAATAGGTATTACTGAGGTGGTATCTTTTCTTTCCTTCTTTTATTTTTGTACATAAGCAATAAATTTTTATTTTAGAAAAAAATTATTTAAAATGGAAACGCATAAAGAAGGATAAGCACATTTCTGAATTTCCTACCTATCTATCATCATCATCATCTCTCCCTCCCTCCTTTCCTCTCTCTCTCTCTATATATATATAGATAGATACAGTATATATATATGTATATATATATTACATATATATATATATATATATATACTGTAAACATTTTAAATTTATCTTCTGCTCTTATACTTCTTGGGAGTTATGAGTAGTCTGGTGATATTCTTGAAATCTTTAAAGTAATTATGAGTGGGAGTGGTTAGGTGGCAGGGGCAGTAGAGAAGAATTCAAGGAAAATATTTGTTCTGGATCAAGACATACCTTTATCTTTTTCATGAAATCTTGTGGGTAATAAGATGCTCATAATTCAATAAATATTCATCGAACACCTACTATATGCCAAGCACTGCTTAGATACTAGAAATACTGTCATGAATAATGCAAAATGTCTTTGTAGAGGATATAATCTACAGAAAGTGGAAAAGATAGGGTAGAAGTAGAAAACTTGACAGTCTGATAAAAATTGTGCGGCCAAATTGTCTTAGATAAGACGTCCAGGATTTAGTATCCAGCTTAGTTTTGAATGATTATATGTTAAATTCAAAATCAAGAAGTTTTATCTAAACTACATTTCTAAAATAGTGGATTACATAAAAATGAAATAGTCATATAAGTGTTATTTCTGGATGATACTTTATAGCCTTTTGACCATTATTTAAGTCTACATATAAAATTTATTGCCAATTGATTAACATCTATTAGTATCATAGAATCTCAGAGATGAACTCACATGGTCTGCCCTCTCTGTTCCTACCTGCTCTACACACTACTGCTCCCCATGGCTGACTCTTTCCTAACATATTAAACAGTAATTATCAGCCTCGTTTTGAATGTCTCACACAGAAAGTTATCTACTTCTTTAGGCAGCTCATTCTATCAGCCAGTAGTTCTAGTTTTTAAAATAGTCTTCCTTCTATTAATCTGAAATCCATGGGTCTATCATTTATTCTATTGAAAGTAATATACAAGTCTCTGGGAGCCAGGCACTGGTGGCTCAAGCCTGTAATCTGAGCTACTTGGGAGATTGAAATCAGGAGGATTGTAATTCCAGGCTAGCATGGCAAGTAGTTCACAAGACCCCATCTTCAAAATAACCACAGGAAAATCGACTGGAGATGTGACTCAAGTGGTAGAGTGCCTGTTTTGCAAGTGTGAAGCCCTGAGTTCAAACCCCTGCCCCCCTGCTCAAAAGTCTCTGGGAACCTTTTGAGGCAGCAGAAATGTATGTATTTCTTCCTCAAGCTTCAAAGTTCAAACATCCAAGAAGACTTCTGATAAAAAAAAAAATTAGAGTGTATCAAAGAGCAGCAGTGGCACAGGGAAGGCATGGTGGTGAGGCAATCTGCTTTGACCTCTGTCATTGCTTGAAGCAGGTTGAGTAACTCACTTGCTAGTTGAGAAGGGGGTCCCTTCCTCCCTCCCTGCTCTATGGTCATTCTCCAGACGTGTGCTAAGGTAAAGACATTGACCTTGAAGAACTCATGTCAGAATTCTTCCATTGGTCAAGGATATTTGATTTGCTGAATCACTGTAGTAGAAACCATGGATATGGAATTGCAGTTTGAAGCAGCCAAAATACATATTTTTATAACTAGAAAGAGACTCAAATATGCAGAGCATACTATCATGGAGAAGCCAGTGATGAAATGCCTTGTTTTGAGTAATAGCAAAAGTTTATTTTTATGTGCATGGAAAATTAAAAATCTATTTTAGGTTCTCAGGTTCCTTCCCAACATCTAACACAAACACACTAACAGTTTCATTATTAAAAGAAAAATCGAGTTATCTCTCCATCTTGTGATATACAGTAGCACCTGAGACTAGTGTTATATCCTTTTTGTCCTTAATGGCCAATCAGGAAGACAGGCTTTATTCAGATTTATCTACCAAACATACATTGAGAACCTAGGTTATGTCAAACACTACCATTAGTGTTAAGAATGCACAGACAAATGAGAAAGGGTATCCCTCCAACCTCCAAAGGAGTTCATGGAAAGAGTCCAGCCAATATTGTGTTAGAATAAGCACACAGTTATGAACGACATCTGTAAGATGTCATAGGAACAAATCAGAGTTACTTACAAATAGGGGAAGAGCTTTCAGGCACTGCTGGCAAAGGACTTGCACTTGATCTGAAGAAATAGGGAGCTACTGAAGGCTTTAGAGGATGGGAATAATGACGACAGATTTGCACTTCAGAGCAATCATTTGGACTAAGTATGGAAAATTAAAGTGAAGCAAGGGTGAAGGCAAAGAGGGCAGGTGTGACAAAGTAAACATTGCTACCTATTTTCTACAATCCAAGTGAGAAATCATGAGAGCCTAAAATAAAGTATGTTTAGTGACAGAGCACTTGCCTCACACGCATAAGGCCCTGGCTTTAATCCCCAGCCCTGCAAAATAAAATAAAGTAATAAAGTATGGATGGATTGAGTGGCTGGGTTAGAAGATGTTGAGGAGGGAGACTTGATAACTAATATGAGAGTGGTAGAAGCATCAGGAGTAACTCTCAGGATTTACATGTTTGCCCCCACAAACATGGGTAAGGAGTCACATGGCAAAGAATCAGCATAGGAAAGAAAATGTGAGGGAAGCAATGGTGGTCAGTGATGTGGTCACAAATGATGGTGGTTGGTCTCAGGGTCCAGTAAGTTCTCTTAAGTTATGGAAGCCCAGGCTTGGTGGTGAATGGACCACATAGTAGAGAACTGGTATCTTTTCCTTGAAGTACCACTCTTCTCCTTTTATAAATAAGAGCTCCTGGTGTCAGATCCCATATGGGGGCTCTAAGAGCTAATTTTACTTAAGGGCCCCCAAGGCACAGAGGCTAACCAAGATTCTGAGAAGATATCAAATATAAATCTTGGAACCAATAGAAAGCAATTTTCATAATTAGAAGGAACACAGCACCCCATATATCATCATTAGTCTGAGACAAGGAACAGAAGGTTGGTGGGGGAAAAGGATAATTTCTTCCAACAGGAAACAGGTGGCCAGTATAGTCAGGGCCAGCTAGGGAAACCTTAGGCAACTCTGCACAAAGAATTTCTCTGCTTCTTCTCTGGAGACTGTCAGATGCAACAAAGAAAAGGATTATTAGTCATTTGACAGTGGGTGTTTCTGACCATGATAGCACAGTGAAGACCAAAGTATAGAGGTTAATGGCACTATGGAAAATTAAGTGCTTTTGTATCTCCCGCTAGACTAAAGTTTTGATATCATGGAATTTCCAAAAAGCAAATTTGACTTTCTTTTGAATTAATTCTTGCAAAGTTGATTAATTGTCAATCCATAGTTGATAACAGCTTTGCCTCTGCTGCAGTTAGACCAAGGAATTATGGCAATCTAGTACTTAGAAGTCAGACAAAAACAGGTAACTACACCCCAAGAACAGGTGAAATACTCAATTGCAAATTACCCTGGTTTGCAAAGGAGACATCATTTATACCTTAGAACCAATGTTACACACTTACTTTTCTAAAAGTTGTACAATAACTTTGAAATGTACAGATGACTTTTCAGAAAGCATGCCAGGGAGTGAATCCTGGGAAGCCCATTAACCATGTCCACAGTAATCATAAGAAATGAGAGGATCCTCACAGCCAAAGAAGTCACTTTGCATATATAATGCTTTTGAAACTACTAAATACACTCATTATCCACAGTCTCTTGAGTGCCATTATTGATCCAGTAGGATCTCTTGCCAAGAGTGTCCTCTCATCTTCTTGAAGCTATCAAAAGTCTATTGTGCTCAGTACCCTGGTCAAGCTTAAGTCTTCATCTTTTCTTGGAGCCCTTTCCTGACTGTTCTAGACATCCTTGGTTTCCTTTCTCCTTGAACTATTTAGTCTGTCACTTAACACAGTGTAACCATCCACTCTGAGAGATTGTTCTGTCATGGTTATTTTTCTCTCCCTACCTAGACTATGAAACTAAAACGGGCTCTGACATTTTTGTGCAATGTAGTCTAGATGTCTAGTACAGGGTGAGGGTGCAGTGTTGATTGACTGAGCAGCCACTACTTTTTATCCCCCTCACTCCCTCCAAAAAGCAGGGAAGTACAGAACAAGGAAACAAAATAAAATGAAGCAAGACAAAGCAAAATATTTCTGTAGCTCAAAGACAAAGATCATGGCTCTTTTTTTGTAGACTTGCTGCATAATTAGTTAGCTATGGCCAAAAAGGAAGAGGCATTGTGATATGTGAATATTTTCAAATGTTTTTGCTCTTTTGTTCTG
This sequence comes from Castor canadensis, assembly GCF_047511655.1. NCBI lineage: Eukaryota > Metazoa > Chordata > Mammalia > Rodentia > Castoridae > Castor > Castor canadensis. The sequence goes on along the minus strand of NC_133392.1, from coordinate 98,898,655 downwards.
TTTTGCTTTATCTAATTTTCCTTAAATCTTATTGAAGTAAAACTTATTCATCTTCCCATTACTCTGATTTTGATTACAAGACTATAGAGTGGAGAGCTTTTGATTCCTGCAAAAGGAAAAAAGGCCTTTTCCTGCAGAAAAGGCCATGCTAGCTTTCTGTTGCCTCTGTCTCCTGCTGGGATGGTAACCTTTAACAAGAGCTATGGCCCCTTCATCCTTTAGTGGAAATTGCGCTTATGAAAATGAGGCCTGATAGTATCTTGGCTCACTAATTCATGCCATGTGGGCCAAAATTAAAGCATTAAAATTTCATAGATATAATATCATTTATAAATCATGTCATAAAAACATTCCTGTTTCCCATAGACCTTGAAAACTGGCATGTCTTCTTCCTCCAGCTGTTGCTTAAAGTTCATTACAACACACCAGCATTTGTCAAAAAACAAAACTGCGGTAATGAGGGAAAATATTTAGCATCACCACCCTCAGAGCATCAAGACGTCCTCTCCTGCATGTTGCTCTGGTTATGATGATGCAAACTGCAGACATACCTCAGCACCATGAGAACCACTCCAGCCCTAGCAGTACTGTACGAACAGAGCTAGCAGATCTGGAAGGGCGGCTTTCTCATTTTTTATGTCTTATTCTGTTCAGTTGGAGAAGGACACTATTTACAAATGCCTCAAATTTCTCTCCTATAATATTTCAATATGTTTAGTGGGTGAGGACAGCAGACTCATTAAATAGATGGTCAACATTTGCCACATTTCAAAAAATGACAATGACAGATGATTCTTTTCTGATAGTCTCAGATAGCAGATGGGACATTGATAATTGTTTAAGTGACAGAAATAACTTGCCCTAGTTTACTAAGCAGTTTGTTGAAATTTGTCATTAGTTATGCCTGGATAAAACTACTTGTGTCTGTTTGAAACAGTTGGAAGTAAGAAATCCACACTGAAGTGTTTCTGAGAGGTTCGTGAGGTTCGTGACACGTTTGTTTGGCTTGCAGATGCTAATGGATATATAATCACATTTGCCAACCATAAAACTCCTGTCAGTAAAACACTTTCATCTGCAGTAATCCATGACTTTCTCAAAACATGCTAATTTTCTCTAATAATGCAGGGACCCATAAGGGTTTCAATGTTGTGTAAACAACTAGATGTGGTAAGCAATCAGAGGAATGACTATTCTATCATAATCTAGAGCTTGTTATTTTCCAGGAGTTTGGAACTATTTGTTTGCTTGTATTATCTAGCTTCAATTTCATTGTACTAGCATGTCATAGTACAGTTATGAAAATGGATGCTTTGACCTTTAATATGAAAAGCAGGAGAACTACCTTTTTATTGCTTGATTTGTTAGATTCTATATATTCAGTATTAAATTATCCCAGGAAATTTGCAGCTTCTCTAAAGTGTGGAATTCCTTGATCCAGTGCATTTTCTCCAGGCTAAAATTGACCTAGACACAGACATTGGATAAAATTCTTTTAATCTTTGAGTGTGTACTTGCTCACTCACATGGACACATTTTGTAAATGCACCCTACCCATGCTACTAAGATCATTTGTCTGGTACATAATCTGAAACGTGTTTGTGTGCTAATTGAAACATTAGTTCATTTGTTGTCAGCCTGAGATGGCTTCCCCAACAACGTTAAAAACAGTTTCAAGCAGAATATCAATAAGATGCATCTGGGGATATATCTATGTATACATAAGTTCGTGTGTGTGTGTGGACATACACACATTCTTTACTAATGCAGAGAGAGAGAGAGAGAGAGCTCCTGTTTTATTTCTATCATGCTAACATATATTCATATTTCCATGTTGGCTATAGATTTGAATCTGAGAAAACCAGACTGTTGAATGTGTGATAATTTCACTGGAAAATCTGAAAGTTCTAAACTTGACAATGTCTGCTAGCCTTTTGGTTATATGAGTTTGTATGTCCATTAATTGTCTTCTTTTTGCTTTTTATTATGGAGAATCCTAAACATACACAAATATTAGTGGACTAATATAAAATGAACTTTCACATATCCATCACCACCTCAATAAGCATTGACTCATTGGTCTACACTGCCCCTTTTCCATTATCAGTCACACACACACCTCTCCAAACCTGACCCGCACCAGTATTATTCTGGTGTGAATCCAAGGTCATACTGCAGTCTTACATCAGGAATATGTTCTGAAAAAGTCACAGTTTTGCCATTGTTATGTCATAGAGTATGCTCACACAAACTAACATAACTTTGACATCACTAGGAATATAACCTCATGGGACCTCAGACACAGATGCCATCTGTCATGACTGAAATTTTGTTATATGGCACATGACTGAAATTAGTAGGTGGCTCTAGAAGTTTGCTTACATTCACATTTATTTTTTGAGAAGACACTTACATGTCTAGTATCTTAACAGAAAAGCACACAGTATCTATGACCTCTTTTTAAGACATAAGCTGTGATGTCCAATGTCTAGATTCACTTATGCAATAGAAATTACAAAGTAGTAATGTTCTTGTTTTCTTATGCCTTCTTCATTTATTATATGTAATATTTTCATATATTCCATTATCTACTCTTTAGCTACCAGTGGTACAGTTAGTGCAGAAAAGAAATAGTAATTTCTTGATTCAGTATTTAGGGGTTTCTTTGTTTTTATATATTAATTGTATGAAGGGGTGTCATTATGATACTTCCATACAAATACGTATAATGTACTTTGATCAAATTCACCCCCTCCTTTCTTTCTTATCCTCCTCCCCTTTGTATTTACAGTTTTGAAAATAACAAGTTGGTTCCTTGGCAGTTTCCATCAGTATTTAATAATTTTTTAAATATCATATAAAACACAGAGATTTAAAATTTATTGAAGTATTTCAATCTATTGTAGTTATTATTTCTGTTGATGTTCAAATTGACCCATCATCTCTCAGTAGGAGACTCATAAAATTGGCTCTAAAGGTTTTTGACATATTCCTGTCCACTCTTAACTCTGCTTGGGATATTATATCCCAGGGACTTTGAAAAGTAGCTGCTACTCTCTCCCTTTACTGAAGCTCCCCTTTCTGTCCCTGGCTCTTTCCATGTGTCTGTCACATGATTTTAACTTTGGGATAGCATCTGAAGGAGCTAGTTTTATGTATGTAAATTATTGACATACACAAAAGTGTTTGTACACATTAGTTTTCAACAACCCATTTTATTCTCCTCACATATTATGTTATTTTAAGGAGTCAAAGTCACCTGATGTTTAGAATTGTAATTTGTTGGTGGTCCTTTAGCCCCAGATTACAAATTGCTGTGATATTTTGTGTCTTCCTCAATGCCTAGCACAGAGTAGTCACTTGAATAATTGCTAAAAGAATCAATGACTAAAAAAACAAATGGGTAAGCAAACCCATGATCATCATTTAGTTTGAAACATACATCTGATTTTGGAAATTGAGAACAAACTTAGCTGATAAGAGACTTGATATTGCACAAGCAGATTGAATGTATATTTCCTGAGCCACGTGGGAAGAAGGCTTCAACAGAAAACTGTCCCTTGTGCAGAAAGCATTCCCTGTGAGGTCTTTTAGACACTAATTTTAACAAGCACCAAAGTGAGATACATGCTTTGGAGTATTATGAGATTTTGTGCCAAGAGGCTGTAATAATTTAATGAATCTGAAAAGGGTGGAGGTTGCATAGAATTACGGTTGCTTTATCCATTTTTTCTGATTTGTTTAGGTGATTTATCTATTCTGGTTTCCCTGAATTGTTTAGTGTTGAGATTTCATGGAAATAGGTGTGCTAAAAGCCACTAAATATTGTTTTTTAATTACCTTACGGCCTCAAAGGAACAAGTAATCCTCATCTTCTTTTTATTGGCACTAAAATTCTCTATAACCACCGGCTCCCATAAAGATCATTCTTTTTAAAGGCTTGTTTTTTTCCTAAGGAGTGTTGATTTTCTAGATAGATCACTGCAAAGTATAACCATGTTCATTCAAGTCAGTGCTTCATAATCTTATCAGGGCACTAGGAACCACCCTAATTGGAAAGGATCTATGTGTTATAATAAAATTATTTATCCCCAAGACAGAGAAACTAAGGATTTTGTAACATGTCATGTATCAATTTCACACACACAGAAAAGATTAGGAAACAATGGTACATCATTTCCTGTGCACTTAATCCCAAATCCTTGCTTATCAAATGTCTTATTCCTCAAACCACTAGTCTATATATAGTTTTTTACTGCACTCATCCCAAGGGCAAAAAAAAGTTTCAGTATTTAATTTCAATAAATTAAGCTGAGTCACATGAAATTGACATTTGTGGGTCAAAAATTATGCAACATTTGAAATTTCATACTCTTGCAACATTCTGTTTTTATTTATTAGTTACAAATTTGCATATATTATCATTATTAATCGTTATGCCAAGACACAATAATCATTCAGGTGAGGGTCACTCAGATGCTAGATGTAAGTATATAATTCAGATTGTCTCTTGGATAATTTCCAAATGGTTTAGTTAGTTCTCATCAGATGAAACTGTAGGTTTTACTCTGGCAGTGTTGTTAGTTGGAAACTTGACTTAGGACATGTATCAGCTCTTTCAGTTATGTCCATCAATTTGCATTGTTATTATTTTTTGCCAATCTATAAGTCATTTGTAGAAATCTCTTTGAGGCCCTTGCCCACTTTGAGAGGGCTAATCAGTAAGTTAAAACTAAAAATCATAATAAGTACATAAACCAATTTGACTGAACCACTTATCAGAATATGTTACAATATGTTCAGAGAATATTTGACATGTTGACTCTGACATGCAGATGGATGGATGATGAGGGCACCATTTTCATGCAGGATATTATATGTTAGTAGAATTTTGTTCCTAATTTTTCAAATGACAAAATTGACATAAATGAATGCTTATACCTAATTTCAATTGTGCATCCCACATGTAATCTTTCCATAGGGCTCCAATTTCTGACAGTATGGAGGGTGGTTTCAGAGATGGAGCCCATCAAACACAAAGAATCAAGAAAATCAGGCAGACATTGTATAGACTGTTTGGACCTAGCCTTGGAAGTCACACAGTGTCATTATCATATACTAATTAATTAAAGCAATTACAGGTCCACACAGATTCCTTTCAATGGAAGGAATGTCAAAGAATCTGTGTCCATAGTTTATAGAATTCTGCACTCCTCATATACATATAGCACCCTGAACAAATGGTCATCCAAATTTATCCCTCTAGAGATACAGAGTTCATTACCACAGAATGTAAACTATTCCTTCACTGGATAGTATTAAATGTTAGAAAATCTTCTCTCAAGCTGGGCAAAAATGTGCTGTTTTATCATATCCAGTTTTTGTTCCTCCTCTGTCCTTTGGAACAGGACAGAGAATGTAAGCTCTCTTTTGTGGCTTGAAAGTAGCTTTGATATGTACTGTGCTGTCCTTCAGAGGTTTACAATCCTGGTTGCTCTGACCAAGTTTCTTATGTCCCTCATGACCTGATTATGGCTAAGCAAACAATGACCTACTGCTATCCCCCTTAAAGCACTACTAAATTTGAACATGTTCCATTTAGTACTGCCCCTCGCCACATGGATTGTTGCAATACTATTTGTATTTGAAATAGTTCCCCTCAAAGAAATATCTATGTATTTACAGAACAATTCATTACAACATACTGTTAATACATAATTTTTCAATCTCAGAGTGCCAGCATATTCTGAACCAATGAGATGTACTGGATGCTTTGAGGCAGCAAACGTTTGTGCCCCATATGGCAAATGTTCTCAGCCAGTGAACACTCTACTGCACCATACTGAGTTCAAAGTATTCAGCAATGTGTGTAATATACCCTCGGGAATCTCTCTTTCTGCCATATATTTTTGTGTTCTGGTGAACAGTTTGAAACCATAATGGCAGACAAAATGTATGCAAATGGTAGTACTGAGACTGAGGCAAAGAAACACAAGAAGAATATCATACTGAGTGTTAACATACAGGGCTTCCAGCAGCATGAAGAGCCTTTGATGAAAAGGTCAAGGTAACAGATGGTAAAGATCAGCAGGAAATTAGGGATTGATATAAGTCCTTTTGACATTCTGAAGGGCATTGTAAAGCATCCCTGTAGGATTGACCAACGTTTGTCTGAAAAATTCCTAGAAGAAACTAAGGCTAGTGCATGTCATGACTTCTAGTGATTTAACAAAAATGGAAGAGCACTTGACATTATAATATCAGGAGCTCATCTTTATAGAAACTATATGCTTAGGACCATAGATGATGCAAGGGCAGAAGTGAGTGTCCCACACCTGAAGGCCTAATTCTATAGGTGAGTTTTGACCTGGAAAGACCAAAATAGAATTAATTTTCCCACAATATAGCATCTCCCTTTATTATTTGGGCTGATGCTAGCTTTTTAAATAGCTACATTATGCTTTTAACATACCTTAAGCCTCTTCAATGAAGCCCTTCAGATCTTTTGCAGATGAAATTCTACAGAGCTAAATTCTCTTCCTCACCACTATGCCAACGTACAATCTGGCCGTGGTAGTGATGAGGACCATAACTAATGTTTATTGGGTACTTGCTATGCTATAGACACAATTAAGTGTTTTTCATTATCTCTAGAAATCTTGACAACAAATCTACGAGGTAGTTACTTATATTCACTACACTTTATGTAGGGGGAGGATTACAGAAGTTAGATTACTTGCCCAAGGCAAGTAAATGGTAAAGCTAGGATGATGTCAGATATTAAATATACTATTTAGGATATCAGCTCCCTCCTAGGATGGATTGTTTTCCTGAACTTCAGGAAAGCAGGTTTTTATCTGCCCACAGTGCTTGTTTAATTTACAGTAGATGATGAATTAATGCCTATATTAAGGACCTGTCAATTTATGAATTCACCAATAAGCTTCTGTGATGTAAACACTAAATCTTCTTAATACAAATTGTATCTATCACTCTTAATGTATTTGGAAATTATTTTTGAAGTTATGATTTTATAATTATAGGATTCCATAAAAACATCCACCAGGGAGAATCAGCACTAAGGCACAGTAATCCTTTTGCTCAGAACATGTAGGTAGCCCTGCTTTTCAGATATTTAAAATACTAGCAGCAGCATCAGGCATTAAATTATTTAGTGGACATTCCTAAAAGAAGAAACAAGCTTTAAAGGAAGAATATATAATAAATTCTACTTCTGCTTCTCACTGGAAATTGACCTGAGTCATGCCACCTCTGGAGGAATATAGCATCCACCATTGAAACAAAAGAAACTAAGCTGAGATGGTTGAGTTGAACTTTTTTTGCAGGGGGAGAGGACCAGTACTGGGGTTTGAACTCAGGGCCTCCGGCTTGCTAGGCAGGTGTGCTACCACTTGAACCATGCCCCCAGCCTTTTTAGCTTCAGTTATTTTTGAGACAGGGTCTCATGTTTTTGCCTGAGCCAGCCTGGACTGTGATCCTCCTATTTATGCTTCCCACCTTAGCCAGGAACATAGGCATGTGCCATCACACCCAGCTCATTTTTATTGAGGTGACATCTCACTAGCTTTTTGCCCAGGCTGGCCTTGAACTAAGACCTCTTGATCTCTACTCCAATAGTAGCTAGATTATAGGCACCAGGCCTGAGTTCAACTTTCTTAAAGCTTAAAGCTTTCTTAAAAGGTGAGATCAAAAAGAATTAACCTAGAAGGTAACACACATGCACAGGAAATCAATGTGAGTCAACTCCCTGTATAGCTATCCTTATCTCAACCAGCAAAAACCCTTGTTCCTTCCTATTATTGCTTATACTCTCTCTACAACAAAATTAGAGATAAGAGCAAAATAGTTTCTGCCGGGTATTGAGGGGGTAGGGGGGAGAGGGAGGGGGTGGAGTGGGTGGTAAGGGAGGGAGTGGGGGCAGGGGGGAGAAATGACCCAAGCATTGTATGCACATATGAATAATAAAACAAAAAAATTTTTAAAAAGCTTTCTTAAATCACAGTTAACTTATTTTGTCCAATCGCATGTCAGTGGAAGTGATGTGTGCTATTTCCAAGTAGAAGCTTTCAGAGGCCTTGTATAATACACTGCCAAATGCCTTTTTCTCTGTTGTAAGGCCAACAGTGTGCCAAATATGAGTGTTCCATTAGCCTGGGTTCCAGAGAGATGCAGATATCTATCTAGCCAATCTATTATTGTCATGCAATATTAGCCAGCAATAAATTGCTATAAGTCACTGAGGACTTGGGGTTTTTTGGTAGCACAGCATGGTTAACTAAGCTGATTAATAAACTAAGAATGTGCTTGAGGCCATCTAGGCTAATGCTAACAGATCTGTTTGGCCTAAAAGCATCTTGCAGTCCCAGGCACTTCCAGCAGGGGGAGAACCTGAACCCAGAACCCATCTCAGACAGCACAGGTGGACAGAGTGGGGATGGAGACAGACACAGAGAGGGGGCACAGTCCATGCAGGAACCAGGGCCACAATTGAGGGCCTGGACATAACAAAGAGATCATCACATCTTCCTTTTCCTGACAGAAAGTAAATAAATAACATTTATGTCTTGTAACCTTATTGCTTCTTACCTATCATAATCAACCAGTTCCTCAAGACTTTACTTTGGAGTACATTGTCCTCTACCATCTGTCCTTGCCTTTCAGATCACTACAGTATCTTAAACTTAATCAAGTACCAAGTGGGTTTTTTTAAATTTTACTTATTTATTGGTTAAACAGTCGATTTAGGTTGTGCTTCTCAAAGTCTACTATGGTACTGAAATTCAGGGGTCTAGATTACATTGCTTCCCTGTCACCCCGACCCCGGGAAGTCAGCTGACTTATTCCACTTCAGTCTATTTCAAATATTTGGCTTCTATTAGATTTCATTTGTTCCAAGGGGTCTGCAGCCAAAAATGCTTGAAAACCACTGCCTCGGATGAGGCCACGAGATCATTGCAACTATTTTGACATTATTGCTTTCAAATTCTTTGGGCTCTGTTTTGGTCTGTCCTAATCTCAACCCTTGTTTTCTAAGCTTGTGGCAGAAGCATCTTTGCTACTGAGATAAATATTCATGTGCAGTGCATTTTGCTCACAGGCACTGTATAAACTATATTTAGAATTCCGAATGTTGAGATGTACTGTGTCAACATCGAAATTTAATTACAGTGATAGGCTTGAAATCCATGCACCTTCTTGCACTGTGTAGTGAATATTACTTCTTGTGTTTGTTCGTTTTCCTTTACGTTCCTATAGGAGAGGGTTGCAATCTGTTTAACCAGAACACCCACCTGCCTTTCTCCTCCAAATGAATGAAATGAACTCTCAGTTTTATGACTGTTTTATCTTAGTATTGTGAAAAAGAAATATTGTCTTGCTAAACTCTTTGGACACTTCCCAATATGCACTATCTCTCTGCTACTCCTATTATCACTCATTCTGGTAATAAATGGTAATGTTCATTGCTAGGATTTGTAAAGCACTGTCACATTAGCCCATTATTTTAAACTCAGGTTAGGGTGAGGAATTTAGATTTATATAAGCCTGGTGCAGTTTCATTAAGAACCAAAGACATTTTAATTTTTCTCTCTTTTTAGGCAAGGTACTTGTTCATAATGTTACATTAATCAGTGTTTTAATATTTCTTCAAAATATATCTATTATTCTCTATGTGCTATTTATTGTCTGAATAATTTCCTGTCTTTGTATTTACTGAATAAAAAGTATCTACATGATGTAGAAACTACTGCCGTCTTGGCTGTGTGTAATAGGTAAGTGAATACTGTTAAAAATGAATCTGTCCATGGTGGGGCTTTCCCCCTATTTCTGTATAGGATTTTTATTTCATTTTAAATGAATGGCATAAATCTCAAGTCTGAAAACTAATAGAATTTCTGCATTTACTTACTGGTCCATAACCTTTAGGTTAGATTATGTGTCAGTTCTCCGTCAGTTGGCTGGATGGAACAGTGCTTTAAAACTGAAATGAAAAGATTTCTGTTATTCTCCAGACACCAAATATGAAGGTTAGTTGGGCAGATTATTATTAGGATGACTTTGTATTCATTCTGATAAATGACACAAAATAAGCTGTAAGAAGTCGATACAGCCCCCTAAATGAGAAAAGACAAGAAAGAAACATGTTTGATTCCCTGACACCAACTCACTCTGAGATGGAAGGCTATGTAAGAGTCTAGGGACAAGGACTCCATGTTGTGGGAGTTCTGGCCAGTAAACAGTGAGCATGGACACTGTCCCTGGGCAGACATTCCTGCCCACCCAGTTTTCCTCAGCTCCTGTGAGTCCAGATCTCTGACTGTGGGCTTCAGATGCCTGGTTAAGGACAGAGTCTCTAGATGATGAAAGCTTCATAAATGTGGAAAGAGGCCTCACAACTCTGCTCTGTCCTGGTGCTGGTGCTGAGTTGTCTGAGACAATATAGTGCACTGTATGTTTGTATGCAACGGAGGCAGCTCAAATCCTACTTTTAGGCTGTGCCACTCGAGTTACTGTACAAATTATTTACTCTTATAGTCTGTCTGCATCTATAAACTGATATTGGTGTGAGGATTAAGTGAGATCATTCAGTGTGTAGTCAAGTTCTGGACAGTTATGACCTTGATACTTAAATTCTGTGGAGATCTTGGCCTTCCCACAGTTCCATTCAGACCTAATGAGCTACAGGACAAGAGAAATGTCATATGGGTGACAAAGTCTGAAGCCTTGGGGTTTGGGAGAGGCAGAATCACAAACACCAGCAGGTACGGATGAATCCCACTGTTGGCTGTGGCAGCACCAGCTTCCTGGAAGTGTTACCAAGAAGAATCTACCAGGTCCTCAGAGAGCCTGTGGAGACCATGAGGAAGCATTGCCCAGGAATCTGGTATAAGCCAGAGGGGACAGAGGGAAAATAGATGCATACAGCATACATCTCCCCTTTCGCTACTCTTACCCACAGCCACTCTGCTCCTTGCCAGACCAGACCTCAGTCTAGCGCCCATTTCTCTTGTACTCTCTCAGCCTCTAAAGCCGTCCAAAAAAAATAAATAATGGGCCCAGTAAATTCACAGTAGTCATGAATATTTTTCTTTTCCTTTATTTCCTTTCCTTTTCTCTCTTTCTCTTGCTTTTTATCCTTTATTTTTTAATGTAGTTCTTGTCAAAAGAAGTATTACTTTTAACAGACATAAAACATTGTACCATTTGAGAAAAGATTTTTTAAATAAAGCTGTATTCAAATAAAGTCTACAATGCCTTTGCCAGCTGTCTTCTCCTTTTGAATATCCTCTGATCCATGCTTTTCTAGCACAGTAAACTCTAGCATCTGTGTGTTATAAAGGGCACACAGGATAGGTAAATAAGAGTTACTAAGAAACAGAAGCAAAGGAGAAGTAAAAGTCACCTATGTTTTCATGCTTTATAGCACAAAACCTCTGTACGTGTTATTTGCCATGGGTGGAATGCTATGGTGAGCTGGTCATTTGCCTGCTTATGCTTTGAACCATTGCTCTCCCCTGCTGTCAGTCATAGGAAATACCACCTTCCAGGCACCCTTGACAACACGCTTCTGGGTAGTTCAGACCAAATAGAGTATGACTCAGCCTGTTTTGTGTACCTATTTTAAGTACCTGAGGCTAAGTACATAATAAAGAAAAGAGATGTATTTGGCTTCTAGCTCTGGAGATTCAAAAGCATGGCACAGGCATCTGCTCAGCTATGGTAAGAACCACATGGTAGATGCATCACAATGGTAGGAGCCTGTCAACAATGGTTAATAGCACACTCAGAAAAGGGACTTAGGGACAAGTCTCAGGCTCCCCTATAAGAGCCCATTCATGAGAGAAATAATCTAGTCCACAAGATCTGCAATTAATTCCTTTCAGGAACAGGGGGTCCCATGACCTAATTACCTTGTAGTAAACTTCACCTCCTAAAAGGTTCCACCACCTCAAACCCAAACGTGGGGACCAAGCTTCCAGCATATGAAACTCTCAGGGGCAAAGCACAGGAGACAATAGTAGAATGTTGGAAGATGAGAGGAGGAGGGCAGTCAAGACAATTCTCCCTCTGCCTCAGAGAAGCATTTCCAGCAGAAATTGTGTTCCCTCTAGCGTCACTCCAACTGGAATCCCTTTCCTCCATGGTCCCAGCTTCTCTGAGCAGTCTCCAGTCTCCATCATGAGCTTACTGACTTCTAGAAATTCACTTCTTTTTTTTTTCTTTTTCTTTTATTATTCATATGTGCATACAAGGCTTGGGTCATTTCTCCCCCCTGCCCCCTCCCCCTCCCTTACCACCCACTCCGCCCCCTCCCTCCCCCCACCCAATACCCAGCAGAAACTATTTTGCCCTTATTTCTAATTTTGTTGAAGAAAGAGTATAAGCAATAATAGGAAGGCACAAGGGTTTTTGCTGGTTGAGATAAAGATAGCTATACAGGGAGTTGATTCACATTGATTTCCTGTGCGTGGATGTTACCTTCTAGGTTAATTCTTTTTGATCTAACCTTTTCTCTAGTACCTGTTCCCCTTTTCCTATTGGCCTCAGTTGCTTTTAAGGTATCTGCTTTAGTTTCTCTGCGTTAAGGGCAACAAATGCTAGCTAGTTTTTTAGGTGTCTTACCTATCCTCACCTCTTCCTTGTGTGCTCTCGCTTTTATCATGTGCTCATAGTCCAATCCCCTTGTTGTGTTTGCCCTTGATCTAATGTCCACATATGAGGGAGAACATATGATTTTTGGTCTTTTGGGCCAGGCTAACCTCACTCAGAATGATGTTCTCCAATTCCATCCATTTACCAGCGAATGATAACATTTCGTTCTTCTTCATGGCTGCATAAAATTCCATTGTGTATAGATACTACATTTTCTTAATCCATTCGTCAGTGGTGGGGCATCTTGGCTGTTTCCATAACTTGGCTATTGTGAATAGTGCCACAATAAACATGGGTGTGCAGGTGCCTCTGGAGTAACCTGTGTCACAGTCTTTTGGGTATATCCCCAAGAGTGGTATTGCTGGATCAAATGGTAGATCGATGTCTAGCTTTTTAAGTAGCCTCCAAATTTTTTTCCAGAGTGGTTGTACTAGTTTACATTCCCACCAACAGTGTAAGAGGGTTCCTTTTTCCCCACATCCTCGCCAACACCTGTTGTTGGTGGTGTTGCTGATGATGGCTATTCTAACAGGGGTGAGGTGGAATCTTAATGTGGCTTTAATTTGCATTTCCTTTATTGCTAGAGATGGTGAGCATTTTTTCATGTGTTTTCTGGCCATTTGAATTTCTTCTTTTGAGAAAGTTCTGTTTAGTCCACTTGCCCATTTCTTTATTGGTTCATTAGTTTTGGGAGAATTTAGTTTTTGAGTTCCCTATATATTCTGGTTATCAGTCCTTTGTCTGATGTATAGTTGGCAAATATTTTCTCCCACTCTGTGGGTGTTCTCTTCAGTTTAGAGACCATTTCTTTTGATGAACAGAAGCTTTTTAGCTTTATGAGGTCCCATTTATCTATGCTATCTCTTAGTTGCTGTGCTGCTAGGGTTTCATTGAGAAAGTTCTTACCTATACCTACTAACTCCAGAGTATTTCCTACTCTTTCCTGTATCACCTTAAGAGTTTGGGGTCTGATATTAAGATCTTTGATCCATTTTGAGTTAATCTTGGTATAGGGTGATATACATGGATCTAGTTTCAGTTTTTTGCAGACTGCTAACCAGTTTTCCCAGCAGTTTTTGTTGAATAGGCTGCTATTTCTCCATCGTATATTTTTAACTCCTTTGTCAAAGATAAGTTGCTTATAGTTGTGTGGCTTCATATCTGGGTCCTCTATTCTGTTCCACTGGTCTTCATGTCTGTTTTTGTGCCAGTACCATGCTGTTTTTATTGTTATTGCTTTGTAATATAGTTTGAAGTCAGGCATTGTGATACCTCCTGCATTGTTCTTTTGACTGAGTATTGCCTTGGCTATTCGTGGCCTCTTGTGTTTCCATATAAATTTCATGGTAGATTTCTCGATCTCTTTAATGAATGTCATTGGAATTTTGATGGGAATTGCATTAAACATGTAGATTACTTTAGAGAGTATCGACATTTTTACTATGTTGATTCTACCAATCCATGAGCATGGGAGATCTCTCCACTTTCTATAGTCTTCCTCAATCTCTTTCTTCAGAAGTGTATAGTTTTCCTTGTAGAGGTCTTTCACATCTTTTGTTAGGTTTACACCTAGGTATTTGATTTTTTTTGAGGCTATTGTAAATGGAATTGTTTTCATACATTCTTTTTCCGTTTGCTCATTGTTAGTATATAGAAATGCTAATGATTTTTCTACATTGATTTTATATCCTGCTACCTTGCTATAGCTATCGATGATGTCTAGAAGCTTCTGAGTAGAGTTTTTTGGGTCTTTAAGGTATAGGATCATGTCATCTGCAAATAGGGATATTTTGACAGTTTCTTTACCTATTTGTATTCCTTTTATTCCTTCTTCTTGCCTAATTGCTCTGGCTAGGAATTCCAGTACTATGTTGAATAGGAGTGGAGATAGTGGGCATCCTTGTCTGGTTCCTGATTTTAGAGGGAATGGTTTCAGTTTTTCTCCATTAAGTATAATGCTGGCTGTAGGTTTGTCATATATAGCTTTTATAATGTTGAGGTACTTTCCTTCTATTTGTAGTTTTCTTAGAGCTTTTATCATGAAATGATGTTGGATCTTATCAAAGGCTTTTTCTGCATCTATTGAGATGATCAAGTGGTTTTTGTCTTTGCTTCTGTTAATGTGGTTTATTACATTTATTGATTTTCGTATGTTGAACCACCCCTGCATCCCTGGGATGAAGCCTACTTGGTCGTGGTGAATAATCTTTTTGATGTGTTGCTGTATTCGGTTTGCCATTATTTTGTTGAGGATTTTTGCATCAATGTTCATTAAGGAGATTGGCCTATAGTTCTCCTTTTTGGAGGTGTCTGTGCCTGGCTTTGGGATAAGTGTAATACTGGCTTCATAAAATGTGTTTGGCAGTTTTCCTTCCCTTTCTATAGAAATTCACTTCTTTAGGTAGTGAATTTCTGCTGTTGCAAGTCTTTGGTTGCCTCCATCTATTCTGATTGGCTTTTCAGGTCTTCTATCACGTATGCAATTAATTCCAGGTATAAAATTTTTTCTATTTGAACTACTTAGAGTAGTTTCTATTTCTTTTCTCAACCATGACTGAAACACTCACCATACTATGTGGTGATTTGACTCTTTTTCTACCTATTGAATCAGTAGAATGAGAAAGTCAATATGTTTAAGCTGTGATTACACAGCTCTGAACTAAAACAAAAGTGCACAAATAATGTACCAGAGCATTCCCTTATAGCAAAGCACTGCTGTGTTCTCTAGTATTTCATACCATTTGTAAATATCTCTCCTTTTGTTATTCTGTAAGTATGGGAACTTTTCATCAGAACTAAATTAATTCGCATGATAAGCAAATACTTATACAGTAGTTTTCAAGAATTTTACACTTTCCCAGGCGAAAAACCCAGCTCTAAACTGAATTTCTCTTCACACTGTGCTTCCTGACATATAGTCTATCTATAATCCCCAGAAGGCCTGCCCATTGCCCTGGTATGAAGAATTTTGCTGGGCTCTCAGGACAAATATGCTCTGACCTGTTTGTCATTATCCCTTCAGAAAGAGAAAACCTGGTGAGAGTTTTATAAAGTAAAGAATAAAATTTGCTAATTCTTATAAGAATCCAGACAATGAATGGCTTATAAAATGGGACATTAAAATAATTCATATCTGAAATTCAGAATTAATATGATGCAACATGTCAGGTGGGGAAACCAACTCCTTGGAGCTCTGTTCATAGCTGTTTGACTCCTTGAGTGATATTAAGAGAACACAGCTGAAAGAAGAGGAATGGAAATACCAACTTAATTATGAAAGTAGCTTAAATTAGCTTTTAAAATAGCATGATCCCAACAGAAACAGATGAACTGGGCATTCAGAAACCTAATGAGTTAGAAACCAGTTCTTCCTTGACAACCAGTACCCCTTCTGGCATAGGGTTCTTTTCCATACCAAGCATGGGAAGTAGGGAGAAAAATAGTTTTCTTTGAGAGGTGGGAGGTGAGCTCTAGCTCTGTTTTTTAGTGGGTGGAACATTTCTTTTCACCCTGTAAGCTGGGATGTATTTTAGTCAACTCTAAGTTCAATGACAGCTAAGAGCAAGACCATTAAGTGGCCTTGTAAAATGTGCTCTGTGTAACTGTTATGCTTCCTTATGCTCCCTCTGTTTTCAAAATGTGTCTGTGATTCTGTTCCCCATTAGCTCGGTCTGTAGAACTTTGTGTAATCAAGCTCTGTACCTTACTGAGGTTCAGAGCAGTTGCACAATGTGACCACATTTTATTTGCCATTACTTTCCAGTGCCTTTTAATAGGAAAGAATACAACCATTCTGTAGGAGAAATAATACAACAGTAAGTTCTTCAACACCCAGTTGTCAGATATATTTCATTATATTGCAAATGTCAGATTACTTTTTTAATTATTTCAAACTCACACTGGGAATTATACAAGAATCATATGTTAGAGAAAAAGCTAGGCTTACATTTTCTATTATTAGGCTTCAGGTACCCCTATGGATCTTCATAGTAGAAATTTCAGCTACACTGTTAATGCTGATTTATTTCCAATCAGAGCTGAGAGATCAAAACAGACAAACCCTCTGTGGACCCACTCATATTTTTTTAACTCATGTTTGAAATTTTCTTAAGCATTCAACAGTGAGTAATAAAGCTGAACTCATTTATGTAAAGTTTTAAAGTAGCTATAGATTAGTTCTCTGTGATAGAGGAAACCCATATGCAGAAATCTAGTATCTGAACAAAGTTTTCATCCCTAACTGTGTAACCTTGGACAGATTACTTAATTGTACTCAATGTCCATTTTCTCTGAAAACTATCTACGATAACATTGCTTACCTTGGCTAAGTATGAAGATTAAGGATCACTCATTTGTTTATTATGCAACAAATATGTTTTGCCTATCCCTATGTAACAGACAAGGAGTCTGCTCTGTTGTACTTATGGTTTGTAAGGGGAAATAGAATCATATGATTACATAAATAAATATAATTAAAGGTGAATAGGGTTTTAAAGGAGGATATTTGATTCTAAAGGAATACATGACAAGGGCACTTCATTTAATCTGGGGGAAGGATCAGGGAAGGTTTTCCAAACAAATACAAATGAGATATGAAGGATTAGTGGGGTACATATGTGTGTGTGTGTGTGTGCTTGTATATGCCCAGGTTGCCTCTGAAAACCCACCCATAATCCTGATACAATCATTATTAACCTCCCTTCCAGTTGTGCTTATTTTTATTTTCCAGAAAAATAAATTTTACTTTGATGGAGAAATTTAGGGAATTATGTTGACTTAGGAAGGTGTATGAGAAGGATAGGGAGGTTTGTCTGGTGATGCTAAAAGTACAGGGCAATTACGTATAAAGCAGATTTATCCTGGACACAGATTGTCATTCATTCAGAAAATATTTGACAGGTACCTACTGCATGCCAGGCACTACACTGATCACTGAGGATGCATGGATGAATGAGACACAGCTTCTGTCTTTAAGCACTTTAACTCTTGATTTAGTGAGAGGAAGAGAGAGCAATGCACATATTTATGCTGTCATATCAGAGCTGTGTATGTGAGATCAATAAATTCTGGTAGCATGGAAAATGCTGGTGGCCTCTGGTCCTCCAGTGAAGACTACACAGAGGAGGTAGTATATGAGCAGAATTTTAACGGAAGCTTATGAAGGACATTCTATAAGAACATATGCAAGGGCACTGCATGTGTGTGGACCTACGAGAACATTTGGCATATAGTATCTGAAGAACAAATATCTGTTTTAATCTACAAACGGCACAGAATGGAGTGCTGCCCATTATTCCAAACAAATCCAACATACCATGCAAGCAGATGGTCAACCTGCAGATGTGAAGCCAAAAACATAACAGGGATACAATTTTGAAGATTTTCTTATGCAAGGTGAAGAATACTAGAAGAATAGCTAGCCTGCATGGGGGAAAGCAGTCAAGTATTTGAAATTGGGGGAGAGTGGATGACATAATTTGGTCTGCATTATAGGAAACTCACTGTGGCAGCAATTTAGGATATAGGTAAGTAGGAGAAAAGACTAAAAGCAGAGAAACCTGTTAGAAGTGATTAAAGCTGCTCAGAGTAGAGATAACAAGGCTCTAAGTGAAAGAAGATGGAAAGAAGGAAGTTCAGAAACATTTTGAATAATATGTGTAGTCAAGAGAGAACAAATAGGGATGATGAGCAAGTGTTTCCAGCCCAGAGGACTGATGGTGTCGTAAACAGAGATGATGATACAGAAATTGGAAAAGGACGGAAAAACATGCAGAGATCAGTTTGGGACATGTTATGGAAGAGGCATACGGTGTACACATGAGGGAAGTGTCCAAAGAGAGGGAGCTCTAGGCCTTTTGCACAGATTTACTAGGAGAGGATAGTTAGGGAAGAGAAGATGTCATGAAAACTTTGACCCTGACTCTTGCTCTACACTCCCTACTCATTTTCATCCCAGGCTCCTGGTCTCTCTGTAGACTTGTGATTGGTTCACATTTCCCCACTCCCTCAATTTCTGTTCTTGACTAGTCATTCTCCTTGGACAAAGTAGCTATCATTTTTTGACCTTTCCAGGACAGGAAAACCAGGATAATTGCTGAGAGTTATCTTGCTTCTTTGGCACAGCCATCTGGAGATAGAGAGGAGAGGAAGATGCAACTTACATAACTAGGAATAGGAATAGCAGGAATTGAAGAATCTTACGAAGAAGCCAAGAGCATCTGAGCTACTTTTAAAAGGACAATTCTTTTTTGTGCACAAAGAATGCTTAATATTCATCTGTCTTCCAGTGTTTTTTAATGAATATCTACTCACAGTTGCTAAGAATTAAAACTGTCAATAGTATTTCTCCTAAATAATTTCTGTGGAAAGCACTTAAGGCCTCCATTTATTATCCAAATGTAACTTGAGGACAAGAACAGAAGAATTATTTCAGAAAGAAAATAATCAATGCACCATTTATCAGTTTTCCTGCCCTTTGTATAACAAATTGTAATTAGTATGATGGCTTTGTTGGCAAGTGCTTATCAGGCAAAGTATAGTATAGAAGCAAAAAAAGCTTCTGTAAAAAACTGTGTTGTTTCTCAGACCTAATTGTGATGTTATAACCGGAGTTTTGTGTGGTTGCATTGTTAATTTTAAATTTGATATCCCTAATAGCAACAAGACTATTAGCACCTACCTAGAATTCTGATCAGCCACATTGATAACAAAATTGCAGCATGGTGAATATTTGGAAATAACCACTTACCTCAGATAGAAAAGGAACCAGAAGACTCTGGTGGCCTTGAATAGGGCATAATTTTGAGAAACAGAACTTGAAAGAATAAAAAGTAGGTTTTATCAAGTATCTCTCTGAATGAACTTTCTGTTTTCCTTCTTAGGTAAAGAGTATACCAAATCCTGTTCAGAGTTTTAGAATTGTCCTATAGACACTTCCTCTGAAACTGTTTGCCTTACTTCCCCAAAAGTTCATTTTCTTTCCAATAATTAATCATTGAGTGCTTACTAGAAGTGATGCTTGTCACAACAGCCAAGTTACGGAAACAGCCAAGATGCCCCACCACTGACGAATGGATTAAGAAAATGTGGTATCTATACACAATGGAATTTTATGCAGCCATGAAGAAGAACGAATTGTTATCATTCGCTGGTAAATGGATGGAATTGGAGAACATCAGTCTGACTGAGGTTAGCCTGGCCCAAAAGACCAAAAATCGTATGTTCTCTCTCACATGTGGACATTAGATCAAGGGCAAACACAACAATAGGATTAGACTATGAGCACATGATAAAAGTGAGAGCACACAAGGGAGGGGTGAGGATAGGTAAGACACCTAAAAAATTAGCTAGCATTTGTTGCCCTTAATGCAGAGAAACTAAAGCAGATACCTTAAATGCAACTGAGGCCAATAGGAAAAGGGGAACAGGTGCTGGAGAAAAGGTTAGATCAAAAAGAATTAACCTAGAAAGTAACACACATGCACAGGAATCAATGTGAGTCAATGCCCTGTATAGCTATCCTTATCTCAACCAGCAAAAACCCTTGTCCCTTCCTGTTATTGCTTATACTCTCTCTACAACAAAATTAGAAATAAGGGCAAAATAGTTCCTGCTGGGTATTGAGGGGGTGGTGGGGAGAGGGAGGGAGTGGAGTGGTGGTAAGGGAGGGGGTGGGGGCAGGGGGGAGAAATGAATCAAGCCTTGTGTGCACATATGAATAATAAAAGAAAAAGAAAAAAAAAGAGAAGTGATGCTTGTTACTAGTAGTGATCAAAGATGAATGGCACCCAGCCTCTGCTCTTAGAGCACCCACATTGGAGTCTAGTATGAAACATAGACCTGTCAATCAATGGTTTCAGTTTGAGGTGATAAGCATGCTGATGTGATAGGTCATAAGAACAGAGATGGCAAAGGATGGCACTTACTTATTTGGAATAAGTCACCTTCTCACCCACAGAAATCTCTGAGGATTCCCCAGATTCATGCAAAGCCCATTACAAGGAACCTAAGAAAGACCCCAGAAGGGTCTACATGCTGCCCTTTCTCCTCTGTTTTATCCACAAGAAGCTCCTGGATTGGCTTTGAACATAGCTCTGAACATGTTAGGGGAAAATTTGCAGTGGCTACTGATAGCTAGTCATATTGACCATATGATTTTTGTTGTAGCTCTAGGAAAAAAATAGACTTTTCTGAGAAAAACTACTAACATAAAAACAAAGCTAGTTTTTAAATGAAGCTGTTTCTATACATCCATACTAATTTTTTTTGAGTTAAAGGGCTAGTGATCCCATCTGTCAATATTACAATATATTACATTATTTCCAACTGCAAGCAGAAAACAAAAAAAATTTTAAACAGAAAAGATCACACCTCATCTACCCACCTTTTTAAAAAAGGTTATGGCCTTCTCTTACAAAGAAATATGTCTGTCCCTTATCTCAATATCCTTATTGTTTTTCAGGACCTTCTAAAGTAGAAAATATCTCTCATACCCTCTTGTTACTTCTAGCTTTTCAGAGGACTTGTATTGCCAAATTAAACCCTGTCATAAATTATTTTTATTTATTGTTCCCCATAAAGGAAAACATCAATAACAATGGATAAATAGATGGATAGGTAGATGAGTGGATGGATTGATAATGCATGCATAGACCAATAGGAGACACACACATACGTGCATACATACATAGGCAAGTAATAAAGAGCTGTGTTTCTTTGGGTTCTTTCTTTTTTTGTCATCTGTGAAAAAAATATGGTATCACTGAATTAGTCAAGTACCTAATGCCACCAATGATCTTAGAATCATTCAACAGATATGTCTGGATATATGAATGAAAATAGTTCACCATTTCTCACCTGTCTACAGCCTCCCCTAGTGGGTAATGATACAGGCAGTCAATATCCATCAGATGATGGTCCTTTTACAATCTCACAGTTCTCCCACGGGGCACATTTGGCAATTTGGTAACCAAAAAAAACTCTAGAACAGGAAATACAACTTGCCAATAGGGCAGCATGAAGCTCTCTTCTCCGGAAGACCCCTTGAAGAATCCATATGACCTTCCAGAGCCATTCTCCAGGCATCTTGGTAGCAGTTTAAATGAGTCTCGTGACAGGCACATGTGACTGCTGCCTTGAATTAAAAACTTTATGTATGCCTCCTAGGAGTCACTATCTCCTAGAAAGACTACACAGGGAGAGTTTCCATGACCCAAAAGGATCATGCCAATCAGGAGTCCCCACACTTAAGGAAGCCTACAGCTATGACTTCCTGTCCATTGTTCATAGTTCTTGCAGCTCAGATGCAACTTATCAACCAGGTGTCATTTTATCATAAGCAATGTTGGCCTGGCAATATAGTTGATATTTTATCTTATTAGCTTATAAGTGAGAGAGCTAGAAAGTTAACAGAAGGTCAAATTCTCATGCAGAAGGAGAAAGGTGGCATTGGGCTATGCATATCAGCTTTAAAAACAGAAAAGGGAGACTTTTTTTAAAAAGAAACTTTAAGATGTTGAACAGTCTTACATATACTATATATTGCAAAGAGAGTGTATATATATATATATTGTGCAGAGAGCATCCACTTTTATCTCACACCCATTTCTTCTCTTCGGAGCATCTAATATTGCTGTTTCTATTTGTCACAACAATGAACATTTATATACAGCATTTATATATTACAGTATGGTTAAAGTCTATACTTTATCCAGATTACCTCAGTTTTTTATTAAAAAGGGGTGGATTTTAATTGCTAATATAGTCTATTTAATCCATTGTACACATGACATTTTCAGGAACCAGGCAGGATAGCTTAATTGCAGTGGGAAATATTTAGGTACTTAGAATCCAAAAATCTTTAGCATACAAGAGTCATCAGGTCTACATACCGATGAGCAATTTTCAAAGCTCAGTCATTAATAATCAAAAACATCATTTGCAATTATCAATAATCAAATCCATATGGCCTGGTGTATGTATATGCATATATATACACATATATACACATATGTATTCTTACATTGTTGATTTATTTTTACATTGACTGAAGCTAGGTATATAAAAGTGAAGTTGTAGATTTTAAACCTTTGTGTTTTTCTTATACTTTCTTTGCATGCATACATACGGTTCTGCTCCATCTTTTATCCTCCCCTCAAAATAATGGTCCCCTTGACTTAGGGCAAAAAGATTGTCCTATCGCTGATTACTATGGGAAGGTTGTATTCAAGTCGAGTGACAAGTCAGAATTACTCAGAGAAAAGTTTTGTTAAGTACTGGGACTCCCTCCACGGATTCTGATTTAATTGATTTGTGTAGTCCCCTCATCTCCATTTTTTTAAGAGCTGCCCAGGTGACTTTAATGTGCAGCCAACGGTGAGAAGCACTGTATCAGAAAATGCAGGGTTTATTTTTTCAATTCAGATAAACACATGCAATGTGGGCCTTGCTTATTAACACAAGTCTGGAGGACTCCTGGAATACTCTTCAAGGACCTGCGTTTTAGCTTTTATTTCTCCTTTGCTGCCCAAGCAGAATTAATTACTTCCTTAATAATTTATTCATGCCTCTTTTATTTTACTTATCATGTGGAATTATAATTATTTTTTTCAGTGCCATTTAGGCAGTTGGTTTCTCCAGCTAGAGACCATGTCCTGTTTACGTGAGGCAGCCTCCTCCTTTAACACAACTCAGATGCACAGTAGTTCACAATTAGTGTCCCAGGAAAGGAGGGAGCATGAATCTGAGTAAAGACAGAAAGTATAGCTTAGTATTAACTGAAAAGTTCTTCTTAGATTCTCACTTCTACGATAGTCAATATAGACAACTTTGTACTTTCTTGTAGTATGGATGTTTATCAGAAATATGACAGTTTCTAATTTTTTGTGTACTGGAAACTGAAGTCAGGGTCTTGCTCAAATTTTTGATTTAAGGAATTTAACCCAGCAAATCATATCCCAAAATAAAGCAACATATTGTGAGATAGAAATTGCTAACAAGTGAATGATTAGTACCACTAAGTCATAATGAAATTGAAATAACATCAGCCGAGGCCCTTTCACCATATTCCACGTGAAGGAACATTTGTTACAACTATTGCTGTCAGTGGATGACAGACTTGGTGAGCTGCGGATGTCTGGGGTTCACACACAGGAGACAAGTGAGATGCTGTCAGTTACTCACTTTAGACCTAAATTCAATTTTGAATGAACATGGTTATACTTGTGAGTCCATAATTATCCTTGAGCTCAATTTAAGAGATGGTTTTAAAGGTTTCATTTTCCCCTTGTTACTAACTACTTCTCTGTTTTCTGAGATTTACTAGCCTGAGAGATTTGTGGGGACATTAATAACAGGTTAGAAAATCCATAGTCTAGTCTGAGTCTAAAAGCATAAACCAAACAAGGTACTGAGCGCTTTCCACTGATTGGTTTCCTCATTTGGTTGATGAGACAGGCCTGTCAGATACTCCTACCCAGAGTTGTGGGTGATCAGGGAGAAGCTCCAACAAAGTCACAGTCAGGTGTTTCTATATGACCAACTAGTAATTTTAAATCATCTTACGTATTTATTCAATAAATACATATTGCTTGCTTACCCTGTGCCAAGACCTGGTGATGATGGTGATGAGTTTCCTTCCCTGAAAGTGGGAAACTATTCTTACCTAGGAACTGAAGGTTCTCCCACACAGAGCCCAGACATACACACAGAATCTGAATGTTTACATCCTCCCCAAATTCATAAATTCAAGTCCTAATCCCCAAGATCATAATCTACTAGGAGTGGGGGGGTCTTAGAAAACAAGTCCTAAATTTGGAATCCTCATGAGTAGAATTAATCCCCTTACAAAGAAGCTCAAGGAAAATTCCAGACCCATTCTGCAATATAGAGGTCCACCTCTAGAAGAAGAGAGCCCTCACCAGACACTGAAACTGCTGACACCTTGATCTTGAGCTTCCCAGCCACCAAAATGCTGAGAAATAAATTCATACACACACGCACATACCACTTTACCTAACTTTTGCCATACAGAAAGCATTGAGAGCCAGCTTGTCTTTGTCACCTTATTTTTGTCTTCTGAGGAGATTGGCATAGAAACCAGGATCCTATCTTTTCATGACACTTTCTTCATGTTGTATAGTATGATTTTTGTCTTCGGCCTTCTCCTGTCTTTTTCTTTACTTGTCTCTTTATAAAGGACACCAGAACTCTTAAAGGATGCAGCATGTCCTCCAACCCCCTCCCACACACTCACCCTTTTGCTTACTGGCGATAGTATTTTATGTACAGATCAATGTGTCTGTCACTGCCCACCTCACCTCCCATGCAAACAGCTTTGTCCTTTCTACCATTTCCTTAGAGCTTTTCTTAGAGTATGATTCATCTAATGATTGCCAGAAGATAAAAATAAACACAAAATAACACATGCTACTTTATAGGTACTGTTCTAAGCACTATAGCTAAATTAATTCAATTTATCTTCACAATAACTTTCTGCCCCTTTCTGTTGCTATTGTTATAATTTCTATTTACAGATAAAGAAAGGAACAGCGAGGCCATGGTCACACTATTGGCCTGATTCAAAATCTGACCCAAAGTCAATGCTAAATGAGCTAACTCTCCCACAAGTCAAATTAACAGGGGATATTTGAAATGTAACACTTGAAAATAAGACAGACAATTTAGGAGCAGCTCAGTGGAAAGAGCAGAGACCCTACTTCAATCCTAGCTCTGATACTTTATTAGCTGTTTGATTTGAGCCTGTCACTCAATTTCTTTGGGTTTAGTTTCTTTATTAGTAAAATGGCAATAATACAATAACTAAAGCCTTTTACTTACTAATAGTTAAAATGGGCCAGAGAATACAATCAGTGGATGAGAGATCAGGGCAGGGAGCCCTCAAGATATCACAATCTCCAATAAACACCTTCCTCCTACTATCCATAAATAATGGCAATCCTGCAGGGCCGAGAGAGGAACATTCCCTGCTCTCTACCTACCCAAGCAGGTTATCAATAGAACTTGGAAAAGGAATGTTTTGATCACTTTGCAGCAGGCATCCTGATTAACAACTTCAAAATGATAATGGTGACTGAAAGGAGTGAACTAGTAGAGAAACCCGACAGCCTTATAGGCTCCTCTGTACTCCACGTGGTATGAGTGTTTCCAGTGAATTCAAGACAGGCTCAAAAGTACCTGAGAAAGAGCAGGATGCAAAGTTTACTGGCTGTAAATTGCATGGGTCGGTGACCAGAGATACTCAATGGGATCGGGGATATGTGGGGGAAGCCAGCATGAACACAATGGTGACCAAGGACGAGATAATACCACATAAGTCACCTAGAACAAACATGCAGCTCCAGGAATGAGTGCGATAAACAACCTGAGTTGACAGAAAAGGCTCTGAATTTGAGAGTGATTGCATTTGTGTCACCTGGACAAATGGAAGTTTAAGATAAAAATTAAGAAATGTATATTTTAGCCATCTGATCGAGTGTACTGAGATTCAAGCACACTATACATTAACCCAGCAATGGCCAAGCATGGTTTGAGAAGCATGGAGAGGTAGCCAAGTGGTACCTGTGCAAATCGTGGTTCCACAGGTTCACGTGTACAGATCCAGCTCTGTACCATTTGAAGAAGTGGGCTAGGCATGGAGTTCAGAAACTGGAGCCTGCAACTCTCCCTCTGACCATCATGGGTAGGGTTCGTGGGAGGAGGGCATAAGTGATATACTTTTCAGAGTTTTGGAGATAAATGAACTCCATTTTGAAAAAAAGATGACTCTCAAATAAGATATACCAATAAGAAAGAAAGAGAGAGTATTCTTGGTTTTCAACTTTGAAGGACCAGCTTAGATGGCCATTTGGAAACTTGAAAATTGATTATTTTGTACTTAAACAAATGGACTTCTGAATGGCTTTTGAAAAACTGAAGTAAGTAGAGGGTCTCAGTATTTTTATTGTCATTTTACTAATGAAGAAACTGAATTCAAAGAGATTGGATGCTGAGCTCAAATCAAACATCTGGGGTCTGTGCCATTTCCCCCAGGGCATTCACTCGTAAAGTGATGCTTTCATTTAAGGATTTTTGTTTTACCTCCCGTGCTTCCTCTCCTCCAGGCCCTGATCTCAGTCATCCAGGCTTAGTTTACATTATATAACTGACTTAGTCTGTTTGGGACGTTAAGACAAAAATATTATAGACTGGGTGGTTTAAATGACAGAAATTTATTTTTCACACTTCCAGAGGCTGGGACGTCCAAGAGCAAGTCTCCATTAGTTTCAGTGCCTGAGGAAGGCCCCCTCCTGGTCCATAGATGGCATCTTTCCACTGTTCTCAAATGTTGGAAAAAGGGTCAAAGATCTCACTGTTGTCTCTTTTGTAAGGGGGCTGATATTGGTGTCTAACATTCATGAAGTCTCCACCCTCATTAGCTAATCATATCACAAAGGCCCCACTTCCAAATAACCATCACATTGGGGATTAGGTTTCACGTTGTGCAGGGACACAGACATTCAATCTATAGTCATAATCAAATGTTTTCTCAATCAATATGGCAGATTCTTCCTGAGTGGGTACAGGTCAGACTCCAGGAGAACAGGGATCCCTGCATTTGTGCACATCTATCTACCCACAGCATCCATGACTTTCAGAAGGCTGAGCTGTCCCTAGGTGTCAAAGAAAGGTCTGGAGGCTGCTGATAAGTGCAGGTGTCTTGCAAAACATTGTTTACAGATTCAGTATTCAAATTGAAAAAAGAAAGAAATATGAATTATAATCCTATTTCAATCTTTCTGGATCAAAAAACCTTTTTTGTATCTATTCCACTATATTCAATGATTGGAAAAAGCAAAATACCTTTTCAAACCTCTACTAATCCTTCTACTGATCTCTTCTCTGCTCCAATTCAATTGTTCATTATAGACAAGCACAGATCTTCTCTGCTTATTCCTGCCATAAATAGTTACAAATTAAATAATAAGTGCTAAGCTTCTATTGGACTGACAGAGAAGGATTCTTTCTACCAAGTGCTTAAGGGAGGACTGATTAGGGCATTTTCTTCAATAATACCAATGTCTACTGTGCACCTCTGCTTATACCTATGTAAAAAATTTCCAACAAAAATATGAAATATAAGTATATGTAATTCATTCTTGCTCCATTTTTGTGCTTTTCAGGGGAAGAGAAAATAATTTTACACAACTGAAGAGTACTGAAATATTTACTTTCAAAATCTAGGTTTATTAGTATTACTTGCTTCTGTTTTTTTTCATGCTTGTGGGTTCATTGAATTGCTTTTTTCTTACTGATATATTAAGATTGTTTATTTCTATAAATCTGATAGAAGAAATACCATTAATACTTCTCATTTATTTTTCATTAGCTGTTCATATTAAAATAAATTATCTTTTTTAATTCTCTTATGCATACAAATAATTGAAAGGTTTATGTAAGTTTTTTTATTTCTTTTCAACTTTAAAATATGGGCTGACTGTACAGGCACTATTATAAACAGTTTGTGGTGAAAGGAGCTGAGTGCTATGTAGAAAATAAAGTATACTTCAATCTCGAAGAATAAATTACCTGAAATACCCAAGTGATTATAATAAAATGAGTTGTTTGGTTATTTTACTCCCCCTCATTTTTAGCCCACTTTTCAAGGGAGAGGGGAGTGATGCTTAGAAAATATGAATAAATAGTTCTATTTTCCATCATATTTTATTATTTTGGGTGATACACATCAGTGAGATTATGCTCATTAACTCAACTATCAGAACATACGGTTTTATATCTTATATACTTTGTTTATTCTCTGAAGCTGGAAAATTGATCCAGCTGAGAGAGAAATAGGAACTCACATCTATTTTAGAACAAAAGTTTTTATTGTGGTACTGGGGTTTGAACCTAGGGCTTTGTTTTTGCTAAGTGGGTGCTCTATTTCTTGTGCTACACTGCCAGCCCTTTTTGCTCTGGTTAATTTTGAGATAGGTTCTCACTTTTTGCCTGGACCATGATCCTTCTATTTATGATTCCTGAAGTAACTGGGATAACAGATGCACACTACCTTTCCTAACTTTTTCTGTTGAGTTGGAGTCTCATGAACTTTTTCCTAAGGCTAGCCTAGAACAGCAATTTTCATGACCTCAACCTCCTGAGTAGCTAAGATTACAGACATGAATCAGCACCCAGCTGAGAACAAAGATTGTTTCCAAAGTAAGTGTTAGAGACTAAATGCTTGTGCACCTTCAAAATTCTTCTGATGAAATATATCCTCCAATGTGTTGGGATTAAAGGATGGGGCCTTTGGGATATAATTAAGATTGGATAGTAAAGCCCTCAGAGTCTAGAGAGAGCTTGCTTCCCCTCTGTGGTCTCTGGTGTGTGATGGTACGAGAAGAAGTCTGCAGTCTACACAAAGACGAGGACGCTCACCAGTGCTCAGTCACACTGGACCCTGCCCTTGGACTTCTAGCTCACACTACAAGAAAGAAATTTCTGTTGTTTATAAGTCATCCAATTAATAGGGTTTTGTTACAGCAGCCTGAACTAAGACAAAATAGTGTCTCTCAAATGAAAAATCTTATTTCATTCCCATCTCCATATTCAGTCTTATCTTCTCTGAGTAAATACATTCTGCTATTAAATAAAGACACAAGAATTTATAAATCAGGATTCCTACTCATTTTCCTCTGCCTCTTCCCCTCCAAAAAAGTCTTAGTTCTGAATGTATGCCAGTGTCTACCTCAACTGGTGTATGAATCTACAGTGGCTCTGTGGCTATTTCACTGTGCTATGAGTGTGTTGTGTTCTGTCTTGAAGATGTCTTTCTGGTACGTTCTGAAACATGTCAAGGTTATTATAAAATAAGTGCATCAAAGCAATATTTTTGCCATCTTTCAACTTATAAATATGGATTGGCTTTAATAATTAGATTAGAACACTATTTCAGAAGCCATTTATCTAATGTATTTTTCCAAATGTCATTTCCATGAAAAATTTACTGGAAATGGTCATCTATAAAATAGATAAGACATATTAAAGCCATATGAACTGAACAGCCTTCTCTTTCAGGAAAACAGTATCTTCAAGCTCACTAGTTTGAGTTATTTTTGCTTTCTGTTGTCTAGTATTCTTTGTAATATAACTGGATAAATAGCAATAAGTGAAGTAAGGTAATTTGAAGGAAGTGTGTAGTTATTTTCAGAGCAAGAAAGGAATTACAATATTATGTCCTATTTTAAAGAGATAAAATTATAAGGTAAAAGTATTTAAATCTTAGCTCAGGAAGCAATAGAAACTTGTTTTTCAGGGTTGAAAGAGACGATTTTAAAAGATTAAATTGAATTACAGGACAAATAAGGCAAATGAACACATGCAGACCTCCTACCTTGTGCTGGCATGAAGCTCAGTTTCAAACACTAGGTTGTATTTAAGCCTTCCAACAATCTATTGAGGTAGGGATAATTATTCCCACTTACAAAGACACTGACTGAGAGAGATCCCTTGACTTTCCTCCCAAGATTAGAACAGCTAATCAGTGGCCAAGCCAAGATTCAACCCTTGGCCTCCTAAAGAAAATCCTGTGGAGTTTATGACCTAAAGATGGAGAAGGGAGAAGAAGCCAGTGAGAAAGGAAGGAATGGAAAATAGGAGATTATTATGGAGGAGATTAGCACAGGCACTGCTGAGAGCAATCAGCTAAGTATCATATTCGGAGAAGAAAAAGTGTGAAAGGAAGAGATTTCCAAACAATAAAAGGAAGTCAAGTTAGAAGTAGGGGTCCTGTACTCAATGGGAGTTATCCTTCTTCTACACAATTGAGTGAAAACAGACAGTTGCCAAAATGTTCAAGGAAGGGGCCAGGAGTAGTGGTTCATTCCTATAATCCCACCTAGGCAGAAGGCAGAGATAGGAGGATCTCTGTTCCAGGCAGGGACTGGGCAAAAAGAAGGAGACCATATCTGTAAAAATAATCTGAAGCAATATACTAATAAAAATGTTTAAAATAAATAAATAAACTAAAGCAAACAGGACTGAAGGCATGGCTCAAGTGGTACAGCACTTGCCCAGCTAGTGCAAGAAAGGCTCGGAGTTCAATCCTCCACATGCCCTCCACAAAGAAAAGAAATGTTCAGGGAAGCTGGGGAATACAGGAAAGAAGACACTTCTGAGACATGCACGTCTCATTGCTTTGCACAGTTGAGAGAGATGAGGTCCTCATGAGACAGAGGCTGTATATCTATGTGGCTTCAGCAAAGAGAAAAATGACAGAGATCCCTATCTATGAGAAGCTTGACCAAGGATTGTTAATAGCACATGGGAA
Source organism: Castor canadensis (assembly GCF_047511655.1). NCBI lineage: Eukaryota > Metazoa > Chordata > Mammalia > Rodentia > Castoridae > Castor > Castor canadensis. The sequence continues at coordinate 98,867,658 of NC_133392.1, read as the reverse complement.
CAAGCCAAAGTAAGAGAGATGGATGATGTAAGAGTTAGGAGAAGGGAACCCTTCACCCGTACTGGGGAAGCAAAACTGGATGAGTTTGGGTGAAGAAAGGGAATACAAACATGGCACTTGTGGGTATTGTAAGTGTGCCCACATCACAGGATTCAGAAGAAAGTCATGAAAATTTATGTGGATGGATGGGTGAGAAAAGGGGGAAATGAAGGAGGAAAGGTAAAAAACTGAATTTGAAACCTCCCAAACCATTTTGTTTGTAAGTTGTTAGAATAATAGTAAGATGCTAAAGTAACAGATACATGATTTTAAGTTGCAAGACAAGCAAACCTAATATGTTTTAAAGGAAATCTTACACAATGGATGCATGTATGAAAACATCACAATTACTAGGAGTCAATTAAAAACACCACTTTTTAAAAATCTTAGATTTGATGTCAGATTATAGATAGATTGCTTTAAAATAGCCACCCAAGCACAAATTGTAAGGAAAAGATGAATATTATGCTGTTACTTTCATTAATTTATCTTATTTAGTAAATTAATTAGTTTTACATTTTAATTTAATCAATTTAATTAATTGACTGATTTTCAGCCAAAGGGGAATAAGTAAAAAGAAAAGCTGGGTGCTGGTGGCTCATGCCTGTAATCAGCTACTTGGAAGGCTATAATAGGGAAGATCATGGTTCAAAGCTGACCTGGACAAAAGGTGAGACCCTGTCCCAAAAATAACCAGAGTAAGAAGGGCTAGGGAAGTGCCTCAAGCAGTAGAGCACCTGAGTTCCAACCCCAGTACTGTCAAAAAAAAGGAAAAAGAAAAACCATTGGGAAGAAGATATTTATAACACTGCAAATGGGAGTAGCATAAAGCACTTCTAAAAAAGCTATTAGGGAAAAGACAACAATCCATTGGAAAAAGTAAGCAATAATCTGAACAAGCATTTCACAGAAGAAACATGAATAGCTAATAAACACATGAAAAAATTCTCAACTTCATTAGTAATCAGGGCAATGCAAATTCAAATCAAATTTAAATATCATTTAACACCTACCAGATAGGCAAAAAATTTAAAATCTGAAAATACATGTATTCCTGAAGACAGATAGAAGAGTTCATAAATACTGTTGATTGAGGTATAAACTGGTCCCCATCTCTTGAAAAAGAATTATCTTACTGTTCCCCTAAAATTCTACTCTTAGATATTTCTCTAAATAAACATTAGTATGGCATGTGAATGTTCCTAGTGGTAACGTCTGCAAGAGGAAGAACAAAACTGGGAGCATCCTGTATATCCATTGACAAAAGAATGGTAAATACATTGCTCTGTATTTAGTATGAATTTTACTATGGTAGTAAAAAAAATTGAATGAACTTAAGTCACAGGCATTAACAGAGATGAATCTCATGAAGAAACTATTGAACGAAAAGGCTAAGTCCCAGGAATATATGCAAAATGATGCCATTTATGTAAAGATGAAAAACTCACAAAACCAAATGATATCTTGCTCACAGACACATTTTTACAATATAATAAAACTGTATTCCAAAAAATGGAGTAATAAACCCAAAAACTAAAGTAATGACTACTTCTTCCAGGAAGATGGGGTAGGAACATAGCACCCAAATCCGTAACACTCCATTTCTTAAGCTTGGTGGTTTATTATTATCCTGTGGACCTCTGAACACATTACCTACAATCCTTCACATGTACAAAATAGTTCATTATAATGATAAATGTAAATCTGGGGAAAATTAAAGGGAACATTAAAAGCCAAGCGTGTAGAGGAAAACTTGGTGTTGGTGTGTATGCACACATTTGGTTCATGTTTGTAAATCTTTGTGACTTCACTCAGAACTTTGAAAAGAATTGGCTGGGCCTTGTGAAATCACAGTTCTTTGAAAGAATGATTGAATATTTGAAAAGTGAGAAAAAAATCAACTCAATTTTTAACTCTAATAGATAAGGAGTACCTTATTATAATGAATCAGTCGATTTAACTTCTTTACATAAAGAACATAAAATAACCAGTTTAGTATTTTCTGGGCTCTGTTCTATGAAATTCCAGATGTTTGTTCTGTAATCAAATGTGTTTAGAAACTGCTGGAAACTCACTCTCAGAAATTCATAAAGAAAAGCACCTAATTTGGCTGCTGTATTAGAGTTTTATCCTATGAAAACAAATACTCTCTGTGACATAGGAAGAGTCAATAAATGTAATTTGTAGCAAAGTCTATGAGAGCTATGCATCAAATGATGTCTCTGCTGTGACTTCTCTGTCTCTCTTTGGCTTCTTGCCCTCTGCTCACATGTCATGTGCTGGTATTCCTTCAACACCAATTCTGTTTTTCTTGAACTCCATTCCTCCACTCCATCTATCATCTGATCACTTCAAGACCTCACCATGACCACCTGACTTGTCTAGACTTATATTCTAAATTCATCTTGGAATTCCACAATCTGTGATCAGTATAAGCATAAAACCAAAGACCCAGAGCTGGAAGTAGGTTTGTGTGTGAATATGTGCTTCCTCCTCCAGACTGTACTCTTTACCAATCAATTTAACAGAGAGATTTTTATGTTAAAAACCATTAACCTTTTGAATTCCATGTGTGTTACCAATGCTTTTTCCCCACTTAGTCAATGTATTTTTCCTTTGCAGTGATTTTTGTTCTAGTGAATTTTGACCGGAATTGTATTCAAACATTATTTGGGGTGAATTGACCATTCAGCAGCATTGAAAGTACTCAAATTTTTAGTAAGGTTATTCTTTAATATTTTTATACTTTTGCTGTAGTTATGAATTTAGGGTTATAGCACGGTTAGTGTTTTCTAACTATTGGCCCTGGTTATAAAAGAAAACTATTCATTTCTTAAATAATTTTTTTTATTTAACCACTTTTGTAATGATTTTTTCTTCAACCATTTCACCGAACTCTCCTGTTCTAATATATTTTAGTTTCCTTCTACTATTTCTAAACAATTATTTGTCCAGATAGAAGATTTCTGCTTCTACTCATTGTTAACATTTCACATCATTTCATGAACTAAAATTTCTAGCAGGGCGCTGGTGGCTCACACTGGTAATCCTAGCTACTCAGGAGGCAGAAATCAGGAGGATCATATTTCAAAGTCAGTCCCTGGTAATTAGTTCATGAGATCCTATCTCAAAAAAAAAAAAAAAAAAAGTCACAAAAAGGGGTTAGCAGAGTGGCTCAAGTGATAAGAGTGCCTCCCTAGCATGAAGCCTTGAATTCAAACCCCGGTGCTGCCAAAAAAAAAAAAAAATTCCTGATTTTAATGACATATGCCTCTAGATTTGACCATTACTTGTGAGGTGTGCCTTTAGTTTAACAGAGATGTTCTTAATTAAATGTTAAGAATTTATTCTTTTAGTCACAGATCAAAAATATTTATTTAGACTGAATGCTGAAGTCTATCAAATTATTTTGGGCACTGGTTGAAGAAATGATAGGGTATTTCTTCCTTGAATGATACAATAAATTAAATTAATAGAAGATTGATCAAAAATGTTTGCCAAAGAATGCTTCTTCCATAGGATGCTCCATGAAAAGTTTGGGGGTAAGGGGATACTGTCTGACCAAATAGTTTGGGAAAATGCTGTGTGGGATATTATTCTCTTCTTATAGATTCATTTTCTCATTAGTATATGAGTCAACAACTCAGCTAACTTTGTTACACTCCTCATTTCTAAACATCACCTGCTTCTCTCTCCTTTTATATAACACCTATTAGCATCCCATTGACTTAGGGCTTAATCTAACACACTTGAGAAGTGTTATATTAATAATTTTCCTTATATTAAATCATCTTTGCATTCTTGTAATAGAAACCACTTGGTCATAAATTAGGGCTATTTAATTTAGTGCTATGACCAGATAGTGAGGTTTTAATTGAGGATTTTTGAGTCTGTAGTTATAAATGAGTTTTGTACTGTCATTTTTTTTTTTTTTTGTCTATTCACTTTTGTCTCTTTCTTGGATTTTAGTATCAGTGTGATGCTGGATTGGTAATATGAATTGGGAAATGCTCCATATTTTTCTGGGCTCTGGAACAATTTATGCATCATGGGAATTATCATAGGATTTTACTTTCTTAATTTGAAATATTTTCTAAAATAGCCGAGAGAAATGAACCCAAACACAGTGCTAACTGGTTGTCAGTGAGCTTGTAATTAAATTCCCCTGTTACCTCTATTCTCTTTACTGATGAGGTTTCAAGTCTCCATTTTTCCTTGCTGTGGTAAACACGATTGCTTGTTGCTCCAGAGGGTTAGCGGTGCACTCAGCCTACTCTGCTTAGAAGCAATAATTCCTTGCTCTTGTCACTCCAACTCACTGCAGAACAGGGAAGCATCAAAGTCACGTCAGGGAAGAAGAAAATAATAGAATCCCAGGCAGAGGACTCAAACTTCTCCACAGGCACGTCCCTGAGGCTGAGAAAAAGTGAGATGACAATTAGGAAGGTCTGGAGGGAGGAAGGGAGCTGGGTGAATTGTGGGGACTAGAACCCCCAAAAGAGGGTCAAAGAATATTAACCCTGTTTATGAAACACTTTCTTTGAGGCAACGTTGAGGGACATTTATGGTTTATAAAGGTAGAAATGGGTGTTAAGGCCACTTTTGAGACCAGTTTCTCCCTAAGTCATAGAACCCTTTATTCAGAAAGATGCCGTATTATTATAGGCAGAATAGATCATGGATCTTCTGAAGGCCTAGTAAGAAAAGGACACAAAGATATTAATATGCTATTTTTTCCTGCTACAGGAATTACTCAACACTAAAAAGCAAGCTGTGCCTTGCCAGACTCATGGCAAGCACCTTGCTATCTTCTTGGTGTTTATTAAATAAGTGCATGCTGTTTATTAAATAAATGCAGGGTGTGGTCTTCTGTTTTTGTTCAGTAGATGTCCTAAAGTGTGGACTGTAAATAAAATTGAGAGAAAAGAATTTTTTTTCCTGATTATTATACACACACACACACACACACACACACACACACAGAGAAACTCTCTAGGCAATAAACACTCATTCTTATCCTTTTTTGGTTGGTATGTTTCACAGCACTGAAACTTTGATTTTCAGCTCTCCTTTCCCACTACTATCAAGATATAATAATGGTCTCAGATATTTTAACATAAAAAAATTTGAATATTAACATATCCATATTCAAAATGATTGTTTTGTAAATAAACTAACAAGTTATTAGTTTTCTTTATTTATTTCTACATATGCTGGGAAGCCTGAAAATAAAAATAAAAGTAACAGTTCCTTTGTCCAAAGCACTAATTTCACATGAAACAATTGTTTGTGATCAAATAGTGGATGTATTTCTTTTGCAACAACAGAAAGAAATGGCTAAGAGTATGTATCTATTCCTATTATTCTCAGTCATGTGATGAATGCCAAAGAGAAGAAGCAAGTATGTTAGAGGAAAATAATGGTGATCAATAGGGACCTGATTTCCCCCTCTGCACCCTCCTCCCCTCTGGTCAAAGCAGCACATTCATCCAGGTGCACTGTTGGAGGAAGCTAATAACCCATTCATACAAAAGCCCTCCCATTAAATAGTTCTAGGCTTATGTTTCATATGCTTATTAAATGCTGCTGCTCCTCTAGTGGCATACAAAGTAAAAAAAAATTAATAATAATCAAAAGAAGATTTCTATGGCATGCAGCAATATGAAATCAGGATCTGAATGACTGTAATATTTTAACCAACAGTGAGTTCTTTGAAGTTCCTTGATTATCACAGAGCTAAAAATCATTCTTTACCCTTGATTAGAGAAAAATCTGATTTTCCTGATGTATTGCCTTCTTGAAAGAGAAGATGTGGGAAAGTGCCACAATGCATTGTCGGGCTGAATCAAATAATATTGATTTTGTGTCTAACCCAGCAGGTAGTTTCTCAGTTCCAACACCTTACTGGAAATAGTCTTCCAATATTAACTTCCTTCCTCATCTTCCATTTTTCATAATTTTTAAAGAACAGTCAAGACTGCAATGAGACATATTTGGAGATGATGACGCCTCCCTGGGACTGGATTTACTGTTGTCACCAGCCCAGCTATTATCTCAGTGAAAGGTGACCATAGATTCCGTATACGTACCACAGGGGATGGAGATGGTGATCTGAGGCCTACTCAGGCTCCTTGTAAGCAGGCTTTGAATGTATTAGTGGGAAGCAAAGAAAAAAACATACAAATGACAACATAGAGAAATAATTGACAAGACTTACTTAACTACTGGTGTGTGAAGGATTGAGAAGAGGACAAAGTCAATGATGACGTCAACATTCTGGGGGAGAGTGGTGCCTTTAATCAAATATGTCACTGGTCGGGCACCAGTGGCTCACGCCTGTGATCCTAGATGCTTGGGACGCTGAGATCAGGAGGACTGAGTTTCAAGGCCAGCCCTGGCAAGTAGTTCCCAAGCTCCTATCTCCAAAATAACCAGAGCAAAATGGACTGAAGGTGTGCCTCAAGTGATAGAGTATGTGTCTTGCAAGCACAAAGCCCTGAGATCAAACTGCAGTCCCACAAAAAAAGAGTTAATGAATTAATAATGTAAAATAATCTGAAATAATTCAGGAGCTGGAGCCATCCACTACCTGATATCTTCCTTGGCTGTGTTAATATTGCTATTGATTCTTCAACTGCCAGCAGTAGGAAACAGTTCTCAGACCCAAGTTGCAAGCACTTAGTTTTTCTTCTCTTACAGTGTACAAAATCAGCAGTTGCACTTTGAAAAAAGCCTCTTCAATGAATCTAAGCACCATTCTGAATGCATTAGTCCTATTAACAGTAGGCTAGTCTGAAAGGATTGCTACAAGCACAGCCTGAGGTGGATGGCAACTGCTTTTATGGTCATGGTTACTCAGAGAAGTGGCAGGACCAAAGCCATTTAAAATTGTAAAGTGGCCTTGTGATGAATAAAATGATACTTTTGAGTTGGACATGATTGAAAGAGCTTTGTGCTGATAGAACTAGGAAAGCCTTTTTTTGGGAAACTAGTATGCAAATATCACCTTCTGGCCTTTCACTGTGAAACTGGAGGCCATAGCAATAAGAGTGCTTGGTGGCAGCAGAAGCAGGGAGGAGCTAGCCTTACCCATGTCTACAGAATGGCCTGGGTCTGACTGCCATGAGAGTACCTAAGGTGTGTACTTTCTACCAGGATGGCACAAGTGGCATGCCTAATTCTCTAAGAGTTTGTTTTGCAGCCAATACTGAAGACACTGAAATTAATTTAGTTAAATTGATATTTTATCTCATGATTTCAGGAATTCAACAGTGAAGAAGTGTCATGGTGTCAATATATCTTCTGTAGACCCAATGAGTAAGGGAACACATCTTCCTGGCTTTTGGAGCACAGTGTTCATTCTCTTTTCTATTGCCTACTATATGTGACTGGCCCTTTACTATGTATAAAAAAAAAGGCAGAGAGCAGATTTCAATCCTATTAGATAAAGTCAGAGTTCTATCTGAGTTATGGATCAACTGATCAGAAGAAAAGCGTTTTTAAAACTTGATCCTGGAGGTAAATCACTACAAGAGCTGCATGTGAGGCCTACAGAACTGGGAGTGCTAATTTGGTTTGTATCCCTGGTACAGCCCCAGACACATCAGTAAGTCTCTGTTACATCATCAATAAGCAAACAGCAGCAAAATGTTTAAATTTCCTTGGGGGAAAAATATGTTGGCAGTTTCCTACTTTGAAGAGGCTACCTTCCAAAAATTGTTCAACTTGGTCTAACTGAGTTCCTACTCTATGCCAGACACAGTTGGCTTAGATAGATGCAGCACCTCTATGGGCCAGCATTCCTTCCCTGGCAAGTTTCCAGTCAGTTTGCAACTCAGCTATTTATAAACTGTGACATAGTTTCCTAAAGGAACAAATTTTAAAATAGTGGCTAGATTCTCAGACCAATCATCAGAAGCTAATTTAACTCATAATAAAGCAGAAATCAACTTCTAATAGAGTCTTTAAGCCTACCTGCCATATACAGAAATGACTTTCAGCTCTGCCTCCTGGGCACCAGAATACAATCACCTAGGAAGGCTTTAATAAAATTTAGTAAGTACAAATACCCAGAGAATAAAATCTGAATTCAGTATAAGTAGCAGAGGTGGGAAGTGGAAAGGGTAGAGAGGATTCAGAAACAATGACTTTAGGGAGATCTTGACTGGAGCTTCAGGGAGTGGAGGGTGGGGCCTAGGTTACTAGGGTATTGATGCAAGGATGAATAGTGCTGTGGTCTTGCAACCTACAACAGACTTTGATCTCTTGATAGTAAAGGGTATCTCAGAAGTGGGAAGCTGGACTATTGAGCTCCAAGAGCATAAAGAATGATACTGCAATAATGGGGAAGGAGATCGCATCACTTGCCAGTTCCCTCTGTCCAGTTCATGACGAATGAAAGAAACTGCCTTTGATCTATTTTCTTATTTGGGGGTAAGTTTTTCACAAAATTTCATGTCTTTTGTTTCAACTCTAAATCTGTAGTTCTTTTCATGTTTGTGGCAAGCTAATGGACCCTTAAAAGATGTACCACAGGAAAGAAGAGAAGGAATATAAGAGGGCTCCAAAAAGAGCTATCCAACAGCTCTTAGAGTTCAGTAACTCTTGCTTCTGGTCATTTCCCTGCAACCCTTATAGTCAGAATTTCAGAGTTCAGAAAAATGGACATGAAGTGTTGTCAACAACTAATGAGCACAAATTTGCCAGCTGGAGTATCTCCTTTACAGTTTTGCTGAGTGTTGTTGTTTTCATAGATGAGCATAGAGATTTCTTTTTCTCACATTCTGTAACTGTTGCATTGTAGGAAAATCAGTGGAGATACAACATGCTCTCATTTTAATCAGCTGCTCAAATAAAGGACATGTTCTAAGTTCTATTTTGTGGGGGGTTTGGCATTTTCTAGGATATACTGCTTTGGCTCTGTGTTCTACTCCCCTCTTTCTGGCATTTTGGTTACTCTAGATCAACAAAAATACTGCACTTCAACAATTCCACAGACACATGGAAATTTTATCTTCTGTTTGAAGAAGGGAATTACTGCCTCTATCTTCCTCTAGTGAATAAAATGGTCCTGAAAGGGCTGGAATTCACCACTCTTCTTGATACTTTTTGGGTATTTTTAATTTTTTTCCCCAATGTGAAAAGAGGTAAGATCTATAGGCTTCTGGAGATTCTGGCTTGGGCAGCATATGCATAGAAGGACTTCTTAGCAAAAAACAGATTTACTGTAGGGAACAAATGCACAGGGCTTCCCCCTACTGGTGGTGGCTAAGCTATACAGCGAAACAATGGAAACGATGCCACTGCCACAGAAGAGATTCTTACACCAAACAAGGAACCCAGTTAAACTGAAAAATCTGAATGGACCTCAAACAAAGGAGTTTTCCTCTTAAACCCCATCCCAACAGGAGATTCAAGAATAAAGAGGAATAGAGACTTTCTATGGAATTGAAATTCCTAAGTAAAATTTAATGGTCATGGAGTTCTAGTACAGTGAACAAATACCCGAATAATCGGTGAAAATCCATTAGCTTTCCACTGTTTCAAGGAAGATTCCATCACTAACTGATTTAACTATTGGTTTTCGGGTGGAGCAGGAAGGTTCCCCTTGAGGAATTTGCTGGAGTAAGAGCACTAGACCAGCACCTGGTTTGATGGACTAATGATACCCTATTGTTTTGCAAAGATATTATGCATAAGATAGTCAATTAATCTCAGCATATTGGCAAAAAAACAATGGGCTTTCAAGACTCTTCTTTAGGTTAAAACTCTAAAATTCTAAATGCCTGAAGACTCATAAGTCAGGTTTTGCTTCTGACCTTTTCTGATTGAATTATCTCCCTTTAATGAGCCAGATGAAAACAATTTTAATAGATGGAAGAAATGGAAGTTTTTCAATAGGAAATAGGTTGTCCTGTTGAAAATAAGTATTCCCTTTCAAATAATTTATCTCAGGACTTATTGAGCCATGTAACTCAGTCAGAAAGACAACAATAGCTTTGGATAGGCAAGAAGTGGCTACAAAATTTATTTTTTAACTAGAGGAAGGTCAGAGCTGCTTTGTATTTTTAAATTCCATTTTTATGTGTGACTGATGGCTTGGCTCTAGCTGAGGTTGACTTGGATCGCCCATCTCTTCCTGGGGTAAAAATCATCTCAAATCACTGTCTTAAATCCTTAAAGTTATTTCTTAAATGTAAATTTTCATCTTGAAAGAGACTAGGAACTCAGAAAGCATTTTTATCAGAGGCAAGTTTGAGTCTGATTCTTTGCTAGAATCATTTCTAAAAAACTTGTTTTAACATGATTTCTGGTTATATAAAAAAATGGGGAATGTGAATCATTTCATTTCTCTTCTAAAAAGGAAAGATCTCTTATCTGTTTAGATATACTCCTACCTGATTACCATCTTTTTTTCTTTCTGTTAAGTCATGAGGAAAATACATGGAAAAGGAATGACTTATAGGGGAGCTAGAAGAGAAAGCCAAACTGTTCCTTTAATTACTTTTATTGGGTGAGCAGAGGAACAGGTAGAGAAAGATGATTCACATTCAGAAAATGGAAGCACACATCAATTTAAGAAAGGCATGATTTCAAGATAAGTTGAAGGGTAAGAAGCAACTTTTTGGAGCCCAAGTATAAAAGTAGGATCAGATCAAAGAAGGATTGTTAGTAAGAGTCAAGGATTAGTTGGGAATAAAGTCCCTAATTATACTGAGAATATTTGATGGACTCAGTTGTGTTGTAAAAGATCTTATAGGTCAACCAATCCAACTTCAGTCTTTGATTGCAAGGAACAGAACTCCTTCAGCTGATATAAACTGAAGTCAGTAATTTATTAGACGACTATAGAAACAAAGGACTGGGAGGAGGCCAGACCTGAGGAGTACAGTAGATCCAGGAAGTTCATCTTTATTTCAGGACTTACCTCCTTACTTCTTTTACAGCTGAGTCATATGTACATATCAATGGCATAAAGCTATTGTTTGAACACAACTATGGCTGAGATTCTAAAAAGTGTTTTGAATTGAAGTTACAAACATAAATGTAGAAAGTGATGAAGTACTAAAAATATAACCATGTGTTTATAATTTCTCTAACATGGACTTTTATAAAATTACAGTTATTGATGAAAGACTCTAAGCCTGCCCAAGCCAATCTTCTTATTCTATCATCAGAGAAACTGTATCCAGGAAGAAGTGGCATGTCCAGGATTTCCCAGAGGATTAATAGTAGATCCAGAAGAAGTGTTGATATCCTTGGTGGCTGCTGTAGCAGACACATGATGCCTTGTGCAATACTGAGAATGATGACAAGAAAGTATTTATTTTAGAACCCGAGTTCCCTGATGTCAGCCTGTCTTTGGGCAAATACATCACTTTATACACCCTTAAACCTTTGTACAATGGGAATATTAATACTCCCTACAGGATGGAGGCTTTGAGATGACCATTGTACAGTTACTGACACAATGTCTCTGTAAATAATAGTTATCAATTAGAAATTTTAATCAACTTTTTACTGCATAACAGATAATACTGGAACTCAATAACTTTTAAGAATATTTTATTTGCTATTCGGAAGTCTGTGATCAGATATTCCTCTAGTAAGCTTCGATGGACTTGGTTTTAGTTTGGGCTTCTGTCTGTTTCATGGGTTTTCTCATCCCAGTATGTAAGCTGAAGAAACCTCTACCTGGGATGTGTCATTCCTGTGATGGATAGGAAGAGTATATGAAATGGAAACCTTGTGATGCTTCTTAAAAATCTCTATTGGAAACTATCACAAAGGTCATTTCTACTAATATTCCATCAGTCACAACAAGTCATTTGGCCAAGATAAAAGTCAATGTGGCAGAAAAGTTTCTGCACGCAAGCAAGCTACATTCAGGAATGGAATGAATGATACAATCTAGCACATGAAAGAAGCATAAAAATCTTTGGCCATTGAGACAAGGGCCTCTGGAGTAGTTTGATAGTCTGAAACTAGAACCCACAAGGCTTTCTGAATTTTGTGTGTCTTCAAAGTTTGGGGCCATTTGAGAAAACCAAGGATCCAGAGAAGATGACAGAGTTACTTAAGGTAGAGATTGAGTATGAAAAGTATATAGTGTCATCCTTCTTCCAGAAACATCCCTAGATGGAGGAGGTATTTAGAGGTCACTAAGTTTAGTGTTTCAAAGTGTTCTCATCTTTACAGCAGCAGCAGTACCTGTTTTCATTTTCATTAATAAATTAAAAAACACTACCTCAGCAAGTTAAGTGTTTAGATAAAAACTGTTTCCTTTATAAATGGAATGGGTCAAGAGCCTCCAGGTGTGTACAGAGGGAGCCTGCCTGATGGTAAGTGGAGAATGGATGAGTTTGCTCATGATTTGTTAAGTAGTTCATAAGGCAGATGAGCACTACTAGATGCATCCATCACTACACATTTTTAATTGTTTTTATTCTTAGTCATATGTTGTTTACATTCATTCTCAATTCTGAATTAATAAGGAATTTAATGAGGAAGAAAAAACATAATTCTGCCAATTTTCTTCTGGGTACTTTTCTCAGATCCATAAATTCTATTCATCTGAAAAAATAGCTATACAAAACATTAGGATTGCTCTAATATTTCAAAATGTAATGTAAGAAAGAAAAATAAATCAGTGTTTGTTAGGCATGCCATCTCTAGCCAATAGTCTGTTATTGAAATAAATACCAATGTTGTTTTGAGGTCCATTTGAGATTAGGGGACAGGTCACCTCTAACCTGCATTCCTGTTATTTTCACACCTCAGTACAGCTACATAGGCCAGTCTCTCAGCCTGAAAGTGTCTCCTCTTCCTCTTTTCTGGCTAGTTTTCTGGCTTATTCTTATCCTGTAGCTCTTACCTCCTACTGAAAGAGGAATTACCTTCCACAATTCCCCCAGCTGTGTCTCTTGCTCTTCCCTCAATATTCCTATAGCACTTGGAGGAGAATTACCAACTTGACAGTTGCAGTTTTGAAAATAGTCTTCTTGTCTGTCCCCCTGACTTGAACCTGAGTTGAGACCAGGGGCAACTTGGTATTTCCAGTGCCAGTGCAGTTCCTCACAAATCCCATGTACTCAACAAATGTTTCTTGAGTGGATGAGAGCAGGCAGAATTAAAGCTTGGTAGATTAGAAATTGGAAAGGACATTTCAAGAAGAAGGGATCATACATAAATAAAAAGTAAAAAGACAGAGGCATACAAGATGTGTCTAAGGAGCAATAAGTGGACTCAAATGATTGGAACAAAATTTAGGAAAAAGAATTACTGGAAAACACAATGGGGAGTTTGTTGGGGAAGAGCTTTGAGGACACCCACTGTCTTATTCTGCTCTGGCTATCATATGTCAAAATACCATAGAGTTCATGGCTTAAACAACAGGAATTTTTTCTCACTGTTCTGGAGGCTGGAGGTCCAGGATCAAGGTACCAGTGCTATTGATTTCTGCTGATGGGTGTCTTCCCAGCTTAGAGATGGCTGTCCTTTTGCTGTGTCCTCACATGACAGAAGAAGGAGGAACTCTAATGCCTCTTCTTAAAAGGAAACTAATGTCATCATGAGGGACTCACCCTTATAACTTCACTCGAAACTAATTATCTCCCAAAGACACCATTTCCAAATACCAAATACATCACATGAGGGTTACAGCTTCAATGTATGAATGTTGGGGGAGGCAGCCCAATCCATAGCACTCATCCATATTAAGTGGTTGAGGACCAGTGTCTGGTAAATGAAGTGGACCAAGAAAATCTCCATCATCCATCCCTGCTATTCCTGGGGTTCCATTGTTCATTTAAGAGTGAATGAAATCCCAAAAATCAGCATTTCCAATTGAAAGGTCATTAAAACCCAAGGGCAAGTACAAAATAACCTTTTAATTTCTGAGATGAATGAACAAAGTAATTTTTGTGAGTGGTATCTTCTATTCCTACAGCAGCCATAAATCATGCCTTTGGGAGCTGTACTATTTTACTTTTAAATGTACATTTTGAAAAGAACACAGTCATTTCTTATTATGCTTCTTTTGTACACTTTCATTGCATTCATTACTAGTCAGAGGGTCCTGTTGATTCTACGGCAGGAAAACTATTTGTTATATTCACAGTCTAAGTGCCTACTGATTAGCACAGGCATTTTGCATTAGCTGATTGAGATAACACTACAGTCTTCCTCTAAGATTTACTGCTTTTTCCATTTACCCATGGACTATTTTTCATTATTTTCCAGACCTGGATACCTTTAACTTGGCACATTCTCTTAAGAATTACCATCCATGGGATGATATTTTTATCCATTTGAAAATTTTATAACCATTTGCAAATGATTCAAGCCAAGACTGAGAATTCTGCTGCCTGATTTGCAGAAAGTTGTTGCTGTCTAAAAATTCACTAGGCACATTCAATTGATAGATAGTATAAATATACAGTGTTAATATAATAGGCAAACTCCACAGCATTTCCATAGCTCCTGACTATCGAATGATTTACAAAAATATATGACTTGGGGATGGCTGAAATTGTTTCCACACTTTGAGCTCTGCTTCCATTAGACTAGTATACAATATTAGACTGAATCTCAAGGTACTGGTGATAATCTCAGCTGTTTTTCTTGTGGAGTCTCTTTGTTTAAATGTATTCTTTTGAAAGAAACGGGGGAAAGAATGCTTTTAATTGAATATCTGTGTTCTGCGAGGTACTCCTTCTTCCTAGGAAGGTATCTGGAAAGTTACTTTGCTATTTTCATTTATCCTTCCAGTATAGTATATTGATGAGAGAACTGAGGTCCAATGATGTAAAAACAAGACATGAAATATTGATTAATTCTTTTTTTTAAATTCCCTCTTTGCTCCTGACTATAGCAGATTTCAGAAGCTTCTGCCAATATAGTGCTCTCCAATAAACCTCCATTATTGGGAGGATCTTGATCCCCTTCAGGCTTTGATAAATGCTTATTAAGCTTTTGAAATGTTAGCTTTGAGGGCCCCAGGCTTGACTTTCATTGGTTCATGGGAGAAATACAAAACACAGATTTGAGGCTGCAAAATTTGAGTCAAAGGCCACCAAAGGAAGCCTTTGATAAAAGGAGGCAGCCACAGAGACTGAGGCTCTGAACTCCTTGTCCTTGTTCCCACCTGATAATTTCTTTTCCACTCTCCATTGCAAATTCCCCATTGCAGATCAGGATTTGCTGTTTGTTTCTAGTCCAAGTGAATTTGCTGATTCCTAGGATTGCATTTAAAAGGTAGGATAATGGTTTAGTATTGGTCAAACCTGAATGGCTTCAGCTAAATGTATAAAGAAAGGAAAAGGAGCTAGGATGCTTAGCTGGATGAGGAAAGGCTGAAGGCAGTGAGAAGCAGAATAGGTACTGGAGATAAGGAGAACCTGGCTTTTTAGGGTCAGGGATACCTTCAGAGCATGCCATCCTAAGCCAGGAGAAGACATGGAAGTCAAGAAGTCTCTTGTTTTCTTAGGATCCAAGTGAGTTTGGAACAGCAGGGAATCTGGTAAAATGTGAAACAGAACTGCCCACGGCAGCCCATCACAACAAACAATTATCTCATCCAAAATGTCAGTTAGTGCCAAAACTGAGAAGCCTGAACTACAGAAATTGCTGTTATTTTGTCCATCAAAGTATTAGCTTCTCACACTCAAAACCCACCATTAGGTGTCAAGTAATTAGCAGAACATCCTGAGAATATATAGTAATGTCAACATAATGCAGTTTTCTTTTGAAAAGTAACCATTTCAGATTACTCAATTTCTGCCCTGGAATTATCCAAAAGGAAGTGTAGAATGTAATAAAAGTGCTTCACAATGTTTCCAGAAATGAGGAAGAGGATGGTCAAAACTAAGCAAGGCTGGGCGCCGGTGGCTCACACCTGTAATCCTAGCTACTCAGGAGGCAGACATCAGGAAGATTGCAGTTCGAAGCCAGTCTTGGCAAATAGTTCATGAGACCCTATCTTGAAAAAACCCATCACAAAAAAGGGCTGGTGGAGGGCTCGAGGTATAGGTACTGAGTTCAAACCCCAGTACTGAGAAAAAGAAAGAAACGAAAAAAAAAACAATAGGGAAGCAGCCAAAAATACTGATATTGGTTTTTTACAAAAAAGGACAGCTTGACAGACAACAAATCCATGCATTCATGTGATGGGCCTTTAGATATCAAGGAGTAGGGGTAAACATCAAGGGGTAAAGTAGCTTATATTTTATCACAGTAATAAACTAGATGAAAGATCATATTTTAAGTGACATGCCTTCAAGCATGTGCTACATCAAGGTGTTGACAGCATCATTTTTCCAAGAGACGACCAAATAAATTTAAGTAGTTTCCAAGTTGTAAGTATCTTGATTACCAAAGAGCAGTGGGATGCAGAGCCTGGCCAGTGGACACAAATGATTGATAGCTTCCTGATAACACTCCTGCCTTTATCTTCCTCTGCATGAATCATTATTCTGCTGCATTAATTTAAACTTTCCTATTGTACTGAATTAAGGGCTTAAATTCTCTTATCATCCCTATGGGAATCTTGACTGTTTATTTGTAGATGACAATAATTGTTCTTATCGATCCTCAAATGTGGAAGGTATAAAAATGTGCAATGGCTGATGGCCAGCTGGTACATTGTTAGTGTTGTGTTCATGAGTGACAAATTACAAGATAATGTTTGGACCCAGAGATATTCTTTAAGAATTTTTTAAAGGCATTTGATACTCATCACTAGGTATCCCCAAGTTGAAAACCAGAAACAATTTCAGGTTCATTAGTTCAAACCTTTTTTTAAAAAAGTTGAACCTTAAAAGGGCTACTTGGATAGAATTTATACTCATTTCTGAATTTGGAAGTAGTACAGCTACCAGAGATTCCCAGAGCCAATGTCATCCAGGCAGTGCATTCCTTCAGGGACTCAACTCACCAGGCTATTTATTTGGAAAACTTCCTAGATTAATCCAGCAGTGACATTTCTCCACTGCAGGCATCACTTGTAGGGGCATTGGCTCTAACTATTTTAAGAAGAAACCACTTTGAAAGCCCCAGCATGCACTGTAAGTAGGAAACCTCATGCCATTTCACAGGTCAAATCAGAGGCATTAGGGGAAAATAATGCAACTATCTAATTAAGTGCTATTTTTAGGACAGAACACTTGGGCAGTGTGAGCCTACCTAGTCTAAATCAAATGCAACACATATGGTTTGAAGAGTTTTGGAGCTAATTACCATGGTCTATCTACCCGGAATCAGGGTAGACCTAAAAGGAATTGTGTATCATAAATGTGTTAAAACTTTTTCTTATTGGGTGGTTAGGTGGAAAGATGTTTCACAGGATGGGTTCAAGAGAAGAAAAATATAGGAGGAATCAGTGTGACAGTTACATCCTACTTACCATTTGAGGGTTCCATTGTGAATGCTTACTGTTGAATTCTCAGAAATAACTAAGTGGGCTGGGCTAGAGAAATCAGATGACTTTATATGTGGAGTTGGGGTCAATATGTCACACAAAGCATCCTCTTTTATCCTTGAGCTAGAGTATCATATTGCTACTTGGCAGTTGTGTGAAGGGACCATGTCATAGGAATCACATTTTTCTCCAGTTTATATTTATTCTCACTCAAATTAAGCTTTCCTCTCAACACCAAGGACTAGTTGGGTACTTGACCTTGGAAAGTCATTTTTGTACCTACCATGAGTGGTAGTGTGAAAAAGAGAAACATGGAGCTTCTCTCCCCAAAATTTTAGTTATTATAGCCACCAGCATTATAAGGCAAACCCTTTCTATTCAATTCTCCTTTTCATATATACCACATGCATTTAGTGTCATGCCCATCACTCAATAGAAAATGTTTGTCAATTCTAACATCCAACATGCATGGAGCATAGTACTGCCCAGTGGTTAAAGCTTAATCGCAAATTTGCTATAAAAATGGTGACCACAGAATCATTTAATTTTAAAATTGGAAAGAACCTTAGACATGACTTTTGTTCAACCATCTTATGTTAGAAATGGACAGTGAGGCCCAAAGAGGCTAAATGAGTTGTCCACAGCCTCACATTCTAGCAGTGGCAGAGCTGGAATGTGAAAGCAGGTATCCTCACTTCAACGCTGTACTGCACTCTGTTCTGACTGCAACACAGGCTTGTACTATACTGCACTGACTGTGATCAGTTGTGGTAGAATGTGTGCCTCCCCCATTGGATCATGTGCTCCTTAAGAAAGTATTCAGCACCAGCTTTTGGCACAGAGAGTGATGTGTGTTAGCGCATCAATAGATATTTGTTGAAAAACAGAAGTAAGCAGGAGAAGGGAGACATGTTTTTTCCCATCATGTATAAACAAATGCTATAATTTTTAATGATCTCTATTAGTACTTGGCAAGGCTAGTAATGAGGAAGTATAGATAGGACATAAAAGGAGTGTAAGTGTAGAAAAAGTAGTGCGAGAAAACAAAAAGAGAAGAAGGTATACAATTCAGTAGGAAGAATAGGCAGAAAAAGTCAGTACCTAAACAAAATTTCTAGATTCAATTTGGGAACTTTTTGTCAAGACACTTTCCTCTTATGATCCCTTTCAGTTTTCAAATAAACAGATCATTGTTGCGCCTCCTCAGACTCCAGAGTGCAGAATGACTACAGGTTAAGACCCATATTAAGCAAAGTTTCTCTGTAGTCTATCTCACCTTCCTAAGGAACTTCTTCCCACTCATTTAGCACATATGCTGGCCCTACATTGCTACTACTATTCCTTTCAAGAGAAAAATGAAAAGAATACAATGTGGTCCAATTTCTTGAATACATTGGGCTCCTGAATCTGCAAGTTCTGCACCTTCCGACTATAGATCAAAAGAAAGTTATATCTGTATAGAAGCCAAGAGAATATTTTTGTTATCATTATTCCCTAAATAATACAGTATGGCTACTACTTACACAGAGTTTGTATTGTATTAGGTATTATATGTAATCTAGAGACAATCTGAAACATAGAGGAGGATGTATGTAGCTTTGATGCCAATACTACACTATTATGTAAAGAACTTGAGCATCTACAGATTTTAGTAGCCTTAGGAGTTCTTGAATGAACCTCCCACAGATATAAACAGATGACCATTTTCTGTTTAGAAAATATGTACCAGGTGATGCAAAGGAATGGCTACTTATGCAGTGTCATTGCAGACTCAGTGACAAGTACACAGAGGAGATATGTGTGGGCTGAGTTTGCCTCTTCTTGAAATTCACACAAAGTCAATAAAAATAAGGGCTATAATATTCAGTTATCAATCCCCACTGTGAGTTTGTGTTGCTCCTGGGATGCTGGCCTGTTGTAAGTAATTTGATACTAGTCTCTGATTTAAATGGAAGAAAAGATTTGGGAGTGCTAATTGTAACATATGAATGGCTTGGTACCAGAGAAGTGCACGCAAAGTACTGGATATCAAGACAGAGCAACTACTGGTTGGAGGGCTGTACTCAGAGAGGTCTCTGGGTGTCACTTGGCAGAAGAACTGGCTGGGCTCCATCCAGTCACAAAGTTTAAATGAAAGATAGGAAATACATTATTTTCAAGAGGTACTGCTGCACAGCTGCTAAACAACCTAGGGTGATCCATTTGCCCCTACAGGGTGAGATTTCAGGCAGTTTCATTTGAAGTATGTCACCTTGGCTATGGACAGATATGGAGACATATGTTGATCTGGAATTTGCAAACTCCTCCACCTGGCACCACCTCTAACTGCATTTACTCCCACCTCATGTGCTTCCCTGAACACACCAAGCATACCTTGTGTTTGTGATTTTTGTCCTTGCCACACATTTCCTGGTATAGTCCACATGACTTCTTTCCACCTTGCCACACATACCCTCTTTTCTATTTTTCCCCCTTTCAGATTTTTTGCTTCCATTATCAAAAAGGCCTTCTGTTACCAACCCTTAGACTATATACAACTACCTCTAAATTCAACCCTTCTGCCCTCATAAAGATAGAAACTTTGGTTGTCTTGGTAACTGCTATCCCTAATATCTAATAGTGATTGGCACATGTAGATGATTCATCTGAGTAAAAGTGTGAAGAGATTGGTAACACAGGCCGTACAAAGGAAAAATCTTGTCTCATGAAGCCCAGAAAGCTGTTTAGAAAAACTCTTGGAATGCTATCATACCAAGTCATTCACCTGTACTGCATTCTTTGAGTCTTTGAGAAAGTGTTATGTCCAGGTAAGCAAGACAGCACCATTATCATTCTGTTCTCATCAGGGCTCTAAGCAACTTTTAGAAAAATCCATCCTCTGATATATAGCACTAATTTGTGTCATATGGAAAATCAAATAAATTATTTTTCACCTGAAGGAAGCAGAATTATTTGACTTCAGATATTTGCCATATGGCTTCTCTTCCACACAATATGGCTTTGAGGCTTAAGGTAGTAAGAGCAAGAGCCTGCCTATAAATTATTCAGAGATAATTCAAAATAAGTGTGTATCCTTGACAGAGTGTCAAGTTGTTAATGCTTTTTCCTGATAACAGTGCTATGTTTTTGATAAAGTGTTGCTTGTTTCTCACTGCACTTTCTTGTTGCTCTATGTTTTCTGTGTTTTGTTTTGTTTGTTTTTGTCTGTTTTGTTCTCTCATAGAGTCCAGTCTGGCTCCTATCTCAGCACGGGGTGGTTTACCTTCATTCTGGCAATGGATGCTTGTTATAGCATCCACGTCTACGGGATGATAAATGACACCTACTGCAAGTAAGATCACAGGAAATTATTTTTATGCAGCTCCAATTCTGATATCTTGTCAAAATATCACAATTCATTTTAATGCCATAAATCTGAGAAACAGATAAAGGAACAATTATTTCCTGGTGTTCTTTGCTGACATGACATTTTATTGTCAGTGCATCAAATTGTGACTTTTAGGGGTGATGAAAAGGAAAATATTTACCACAGTCTAATGTCAAATGTCAGAAAGAACACTTTTCCCTTAATCAGTGTCATATTTGGGACTTGTGGCTTGGAAATACAGAACAAGTTTGGAGGTAATTTCATTTGCAAAAGCAAGTTTGTCTTTTTGGTGCTCTAATGGCTTGATAGATAGCTATCTAGTCAATGATTATATTTGATCATGAAGGACAAAATGTCCTGAAGCCTCAAAGAAACTGACAACTTAACAAGAGTTCCCCGAAATTATATTCACTAAGAAGTGAATAATCTGCCAGATCCTTATTTAAAACAAGTGTATTTATCTACAGTATATCCTAGCTGGTGGGATAGTTTCTAATTAGATAATAAAACAAACCTTCCATGCTTCATCAGAATAATGTAATATATTTCTCTGTCAATAACTGGCCCAACATAATTCAGAGACTGTTTTAATCATATTGTCAAAATGGTAACTCTCAGCCACAATCTTCAACAAATATTTCTGCCCCAACTATTAAGTATAATGAGCATATATGAACCCCAAATCTTTTTTTTTTATGGTACTGGAATTTGAACTCAGGGCCTTGCACATACCAGGCAGGTGCTCTACCACTTGACACATGCCTCCAGCCCTAACCCCAAATCTTATTGTGAAAAGTTTCTAGAAGTTCCGCAAAACCATCAGGCTACCCAAAGTTTTCTTCTATTATATACCATTTCCTCTTTCAAAGGATAGCCATATGTTTGAATATAATTGTGACATATAAATTTTATTTGATTAAGGCACTAAGAACCTGGTACATCTTCCTAAAAGCTTTCATACACAATAGCTTTTAACTGAGTTCATCGACAAGGATCATCTGCAGGTTTGCAAGTAAATGCATTTACTGGACACATAATGGATTCTTATAAATGAACACTTCATGCTTCATCTCAATCCTTCTCTCCTTTTTCTTTTCTTTTCTAGGACAGAAGGGTATAGAAAAGTTCCTTATCATTATTATGAACAAGGAAGAGATGAATGTGATGAGTATTTTCTTCACGAACATGCCCCATATGGGGGACACAGATTTATTACTGAAAAGAAAGTGTTTGCCAAATGGGCCAAGAAGCACGGAATAACATTTACACACCCAAACTGGACAGTGTCTTGATGCTGGTTCTTCCGATCTTGCTATGCCACCGATTCTGATCATGATACAGTAACTGTGATGCTCATGAGGTTAAGGATGGTGATGATGAAGACAACAGTGATGATCAAGCTCCTGTACATTCTCCAGCATGGCTGGTGACTCTGCTAGCAATTTGAACTTGGGATTCTTTACTGTGCTTCAACTCTCCATGGGTAGTTCTACGCATTCTGTTTTCTGAAGGATCTACATATCACACTTTATAATTTAACTGGAGTCAAAATGAAGGCCAGTGACATGACAACTGTGACCTAAGAAATGAGAAGATTATTCTTCAAGAGATCTGTCCAGAAGTCTTAAATAGCAGTGTCCAAATGCCATGTGAAGTTGGCTTCATTAGGCAAAGTTATTAAGTTCATGACCTCTTGAACCGGGGCAGTGCCACCATCTGGAAGAATGGTTGATTGTCAAACACTGTCCCAAGAAGTGCTATCAGGGTACAAGTATCTCACCACAGTTACTAGTTAGCCTGAGGGATGGAAGGTATTTCTTTCTGATATACCATCTTTCTTCAGTACTTTCTACAACTGAAGTCTCAGGCCATTAACTGATTAACAGTGAAGGCTTTCTGGAGGTTCCTCACATCAGGATTACTTGACTATCTCAAACACTTAATTCAAAATGTACCCACTAGCAAATCTTGATGAATTTCTACTTTGCCTACTGATTTCATTCTCACTACTCAAAACAATGTAACTAAACATATTATTACCATGATCTATATTAATGTTTAGTTATTTTTGGTTGAGTCCTAAATATTTCAGAAGGCTATTTAACATGTAAGATACCAGTTGCAACACTGTAATAACATATACTGTGAAAACATTCTTAGAACATAACCAAAAGGGTTCCTAAGTCTTCTTTAGCATCCAACAATACAAAATTACACGCTTTTTAAAATCATGAAACAGGGAAAGCAAAGCATATTTTTTACATCAATTTGTATCCTATCATACTTCATAATATATATTTGTATATTCAAATTTCTACTTTATAGGCCCAAGATGTGTCTCTCTGTATATTATGTTACCATTGCCAAGTGCAAACTGCTAGACATGGATAATTCCTTGTGTTAAATCTGACTACAGCTTTTTCCTTCTTGGGGCTAATTTTTCCCCAGAGTGTTTTTGTTGTTATACCATAATAGCAACAATAATAATGACCTTAATATCCAAAGCGCTTTGTCATTTAGAATCCTCTCATGTATGCTGTACCATCTGAAGTCCATAACCACTTCATTGGACTATTGCCTGCTCACTCTGGCACCTCTCTAGCAGATGATCTGTAATTTGTTGATTATTCTGATATATTCCAAATTGCTCTGCTTGCTAATGTTTATACAGAATAGCACTTATGTAAACTAGTAACCAATTGCTTTCAGTGCCAAATATAACATGTTATATCAAGATTATGGAAAAAAGCATCATGAGGATTGTGTTGACCATAGACTAGGATTCCTATGAATTGAGGTACTTTTGTTTGTTCATTAGCGACTCCAAATGAGGCAAACATAAGGGTGTAGAAACAATAGCAAGGAATAAAAACAGAGAAATACAGATTCCTGTCCCAGGTGCAAGACAACTCAGTTCTCCATATTCTCTTTGCACATTAAATTTTAGAGTTGATTTGCTGAGACAGTAGCTAAAATTCTAAAAACATCCTTGCAGAATGATTCAAACAAAAGCCAATTTCAATTCAAACAATGTTTTGGAGGCTTGAAGTAACAATGTATTTCATCTCAGGAACACTTTGCAGATATTCACCAGTGCTAAATATCATGGTAAGTTATCATTCAAATGTGCCATCTTCGTCTTTAGTAAAAATCTCCTTCCTGCTCTCTCCTGCCATTTTATTACCCCAGTACCCACATCCATAAAAATTACCAAGCTCCAGTTTCGTCACTGTAGAGAGTTCGTATTCTTTAAGTGGTTTTCAGTTTTATGAATTTTAGTTTTTTTGAACTAATGGTGGATAGAAATGCCTACTCAAAGAAAAATAGACACAAAAGTTAATATTGTAAAGCTGACTTTTTTCCTTCCTATTGTGATATAGAAGTTTACTTTTAAATAAAAAGGAATCCTTGATTTATCAGAATGCTTCAGGAAATGATATTACCTAATTTATTTAGTTTCCTAGTCTATTTGCTTTAACTCTGACTGATGAGAGAGTTTTGAAAACTTGCTTATCTGCTTGCCTCACCATAGCTTTCTCTCACCAAGGAGACTTTTGCGGTACCTGCCTCCCTCACTCTATGTGTCTGGAACAGGCAGACTCCAGACTTAACACTAGTAATGTTTTCTTTGGAGGAGTGAGGTAGGTATTTTTTTTCCTCTGCTCTTGTCTCTCCTCCCTTCCACTCCCCTCCCATCCTCCTTTCCCCTCTCTTCTGTCCTTATTTTCATGAAACCCCTATTCTATAATATTTTTGATTGTTACTGTCCCCTCTTTCTTTCTCCCCCTCCTTTCTCTCACTCCCTCCTCAAAATAAGAAACAAACAAAAAACTCTTATTCTTAACTTAGTAACCCAACTGAGTGGTTTCCAGTGTAATCAAGATTTTGATAGAATCTCACAACTTACTTTTTTCTGTAGTTTTAATTTTCTCTGCTTCCATTTCCTGTTCTTCTTTATTCTGGTTTCCTAATTCTAGCAGGAATGCAAAATTTAATTCCTCCCATGTTGAGAAGAAAGTTTCCATCTCAGATTTGCTGATGGAGTAAAGCTAAGAAGCAGCTCATAGAGAATTCTTTGTCATGTAAATATCTAGTCATTCCCGTAAGTTCTAGTGCACCGAAAAAGATTTCACCCAACATTGGAAAATTTAAGTCAACTCACTCAGCACAGAGGTGTACATATTCCAGACGGTCATCAATACCTGGGAAAAAATTTTAAAAATGTTTTACTACTACCCAAGGCAATAGGCAAATAAATGGACTATGGAAAAATGGCCACAAATTTCTGAAACTAGCATAAAAAACATATACGTTAAAAGAGAGTAAATATGAAAAGCAGTATGATTTGCATTGATATGATAACATATGATTTTATATTGCTACCAAATTTATCAAAGGAAAAGCAATTTGGTGGAGGATGTTTATATATATGCACCTAGAGTCCATTTGTGTGTGTTAATATATTTGTAGGCATATACATACATATATATTCACAACTATATATAAAAGCATACATGTAATGCTGTATTCCTCACTGATATGTGTGAATCACAGAAAATCCTATTTTAGACTCAGTCTGAAATTTGTTGGGTTTCATTCTGAATCCTGATGAAAAAAGCAAAGATCCCAAGTAAATGTACTGATTGCTGAAAGTACATAAAATCATATTCAATAGCTGGCCACAAGAATAAAATGAGAGAAGCCGCTAAATCCAGAACTGAGAACACAATTAGATGCCACAGTTGTCACAAATCAGACTGTAAGTATAGCAATCTGTATCGCAAGGCTCTGAGGATTGCAGCTCAGCGAAAGTCACATTGAAAAACATTGCATCAGGCTTCATTCATGCAGAAGTAAATGAACACTGGTCCTCCTATTCAAATAAGATAGTCTTTAGCATAGACAAAATTCAAATTTGCATGATTTTTATTATATAGCTAGAGAACTGTGACCATTGTGAAAAAAGAAAATTATATAAGGAGATTGCCCCTTGAGGATTTGATCTGAATCAGCTGGTCTGGGAGCAAGAGTCTGACCTAGGGGCATGCTGACTTTCTAAGAAGTATAAAGCCTTCAGAAAAGAATCACTCATAGCTTCCTTAGAAAAAAACAGCACTCAATTACTTCAACTGGTAGTATAAATTGGATATTAATTATGAGATCAGTTTAATTTTGATAAGCAGGAAGATATAAACAGATGGCTTACTTGTTTTAACATAACTACCTAGCATTTAATATGGCATGTCAAATGAAAGAATCAACTATGTTGTCCAGTGTCAATTGTTTGCATTTCTTAGCACAACAAATGAATTACAGTTCCGGGACCAGGAGGGGAAAATGTTTTGTCATTAACTGCATTTTTAACAGGCAAGATCCCATAGTTTGATACATCTAATGACTGAAAGAGGCACAGCTGGTCTTTCTAAGTAGTCTAGAGTTTTAGAAAAAAAAAAGGGGTTTTAGAGATCAGCCAATCAAACCGCTCTATCTTGGAGTTGAGAAAACAGACCCATCAAGATGAAATGACTTGATCATAGTTATAAAATGAACTAATAGCAGTAAAAAGACCCAAATTCTCATCTCCTGTCATATTCTCTAATACTTTTCCACTGTTTTGTTTTGTTTTGAGACAAAGTCTTGCTGTATAGCCCATGTTGGCTTCCAACTCACCACATAATCCTCCTGCCTCAGTCACCCAAGTGCTAGGATTACAGGCCTGTGTCACCAGGCCTGGCTCCACTACTTTTTTAAAAGTCCAAAATAGTAGCTGGGAAAAATGCATATGTTATTTACTAAAAGAATATATTCATGGAAATAAGGAGTTCCCACTAATGTTGATCTACTTGGGATCATTTCCACACTGAAGTGAAGACATATTTGCATAATTAGATGCACATATCCCAGTACTTGTCTGTATCTCCATTTTCCACATTTGTTGTTGAGACTAGTCCATGTTCTAGTAATGTAAAATTTTGAGATGAGTATAAAGAATATGGAGATAAATTTCTAACTTTTTCTTGTCAAGAGCTGTTGTGTGATGGAGGCTGCCCTATGGTATGCTCTGGGGATAACTTGTCCCCAAAACAAATGTGTCCTTATCTTCAGACTAACCTAGCTGCTTGTGTTAGTGAAATACTCCATCAGCACTGGACAGTGAAATACTACCCTTTGGCTTCCTGTTCGTCTCTGCACTGCCCGTGGTCTTTGAGCTCACATACAATTCTGGAAGAAGTCAATCAGCCTGTAGGACTTAAAAGGGTTTTCCCTTTACAGTCCACTTATATGATAGTGTTAGGATTGGAGAATTTTGAAATTGTATACACTGGTTCTGGAAATGGTTCTTGTGGCTTAGAAACAGTGTGCTGTTCTGTTGCTTGCTTTTGCTGAATCTTAGAGAGCCTCCCAGAATAAGACTGCATGGAAACTGCTAAGGCATTGACTCCAGGCTGTCCTTGGGCATTGTAACAATGCAGAAAATCTATTTAGCTGTTTTTTAAGTTCTTTTTTTTTTTTTTTTTCAGAATAGGCATAGCTTGTTTTTGAGGTATAAAAGTTCTTCTTTCTCTTCAAATATGTCTCTTTTGTCCATGCTTAGGAGACTTCAGAAAAATAGAAGTTCACTTTCATAAAGATGACAAAATCTTGATTAATAGTCAACTTCCAAATTCTTGTATTTGCCCATGTAGTGAGAAGTTTCCTCTAAGAAACTGCAAAGGGACCAAAATCAGGATGTTTTATGGTTCCTTGTTACTCAACCTACAAAGTACTAATTTCCTTGTGTTTAACTTTGTTGTCACTACTTTTCTGTAAATAGCATTTCTATCCCATATAGTATATTTTATGCTTCACTTGTTTCTTTCTGAGTTCACACAATTTTTGCTATAGACTCTCATTCACTTTTAAAACCTGTAATCTTCATCTATTTACAGAGGAGGCTGTAAATACACAGTTGTAGACTTGGTGAAAGATTTTTTTTCTAGTATCATTGCTTTATTTATAGGCACTGCATTTTAGAATAAAGCTTACAGAGTGGCAAAGGGCTGTTAGCGTACTTCAGTTTGTTTCATTTTTACAGCAGGAGAAGTAAGGCTAGTTAAAGAAGTCAGGTGATATTTGTGATTAAAAGACAAATGGTGGGGACAGTCAATATACTCAGTATTTAAGGTAGAAAGATATTCAGGATATTATTGCCCTTGATAACAAGAGAAGGTGTTGGTCAGTCTTTAGAATTTGCTTAGTACATATTTTCACCTGATACTGAAATAAATCTCATTCCATGCTGTGCCAGACTGACTAACAAAGTTGGGTTAGTGGATAAGCTGCTTACAATAGAGACTTCCTTTTTTCTTCCTTGTGTTCCTCATTCCTGCCTTTCTTCCTTCTCCTATTTCTCTTTTTATCCCTTATCTTTTTTCTTTAAACTCAATACTATTGCAGTTGAATGTCATATTTGGATAGTTTCTCATTTCACAAGTCAGCTTATAGTAATTGAGCAACTCTACAAGAGAGCTATATTTGGATCTGATTAAAATAAGAGTATTCTTTGGAACCAAATAACAGTAATTTAGATTCCATGATTGTTCAATGGCTGAATACTTTATCCCCAAATATCCCCCCAAATCCTCTTGAGGTACATAGTGTTATTATCCCCATTTCACATGTGAAGAAATTGAAGCACAGAGAAGTAAAGTGATTTGTCCAAGATTACATAGATGTCACCAAGGACCCCAAAATGTCCGTGACTTAACAGAGTGAAGTTGGCTTTTCTCTAAAGCAGGAGTCCCACATAGATGATCTTCTCTAACCAGCATGCTTCCAGACAAAGGCACGCTCATCATAAGGCTTTGCCTTCCTCCAAGTCCTTCAAGTCCTCTCTGTTTGGCCTGCAAATGCAGAAAGAGCTCCATGAGGGATCTCATGTGCAAGTGTTTCATGAGCAAGTGTGGAAGTTGTGTACATCAGTCCATCCATTCCATTTGCCAGACTCAGTTACCTGGCCTGGTAGTGAAGTGGGCGATGCAGTCTAATTTGGGGCCCAAGAGGAAAAGAAACAGGTGTTCTTGTGAACACCTATCTCTGCCACAATATTCTTGAACATGATGACATATAGTAAAAAAAAATTCATCCAGTTTTATGCACCTGTATGGAAGGGTTTTTTTATAATGCTAATTTTTGAGAAAAAAACTTTCTCTGCAAGGATGTCAGTACCCACACCTGAAAGAAAAGAAAGCAGGGAACAAAATCTTGATTAGGTTCTATTATGCCTGAAGAGAATATGGTTTCTTTTGTCTAAGTTAGTACAGAGAGCAATTGGTAAGCCAGAAACACTTTGAAGTGACTTTAGTCTATCAACAATAGAAGCAACAGGACTTTTCATGTCCTAATGATGTGTGGTTAAAGTAAGATGGCTCCACTTCACCTCTGATCAACGCCTTCTTTTCTTTTGTGCCTATTCCTTCATAAGAAGTCACAAAGATGAGTCTCCCTTTTCAGGTCTCCTTTGGTCTTCGGCTCTATGCAGTTCTGTAATGCTTCCTTTAAAGAAAAATAAAATGAGGTTTCTGGTTCTGAAATCTTAAAATTGCAAATATACGTCTCATTCCTTTTATTCTTTGTACTCATTGGCATATGAATTTGCTCCAAAAAAGTACTAATCTGCCATAAGTGGACTGGACCAAATCAAAACATACTGGTATATTACTAAGAGAAGAGGGTCTTTTGCAATTTCTTTCTCTCACAATATATTTCTCCTCTTCCCAATACTTTCTTCCATTTGACATTATTTTCTCAAATGTATCTAGAAATCTTTTCCCTTAACATCTCAGAATTTTGCCTCCTAAATTCTTTCTCACCTAATAGAAAACTTTATGCTATATTAGAAAAAAAGTGTTTTGCATATTAGCATACAAATTTTCTTAGCTTTCCCATGAGAGAGATTAGCAGGAAATAATTAGAGAAATTCTAATTAGCAGAATAATTAGAGAAAAGAATCTGTCAATGTTTATCTTCATCCAGATCAATGTGAAATTCCTTGTAAGGATAAGAAACTGTAGAGCCTGGTGTAGGTAAATGACACAGGTTTGAATCTCTGAGTTGTGACTGGTGAGAAGAATATCTTATGGTGCTTTACTTAATAAATTGTATAGCATAATAAGAGTGGTAGCTTTACTATCCCTATGCTTATGATTAAAATTCTTTAATAACACAAGCATACAATATATACCAACAGCACCTTACACTCTGCATTAAGAGTTCTTACATCTATAACTGATAAAACTTTTCAAATATGCCATTTTCCATGCTTATGAAATCACTTGAAAAATACCCAAAATTTCCACCAAATGATGAAATTTTCCCAGTAGTGTAACATATGCAATGAAATTTACATAGAATGGCTTTCATCTTCAATGGTAGTTTGAAATAATCTAATTGTAGCAGTTTGACCAATTCGTCATTTGGTAATGCTGATTACAATGTTTTTCCTCCCTAATTAAAAAAAAATGGGGAGCATACTCCACATTCTGATGGAGAAAAGCACATTAAAGCTTGATAAGGACATTAATGTCATGCAAATGGATCTGTGAATCACATGGAACTGAGTATGGAACAAAAGAATAAAATAAAATGTAGTCAACAGCACAATACATGAATTCAATGAAGCCAAATGATATTTGATAGCAACAAATGCAAAGCCAGAACATTTAAGTTCAAAAAAGAGAGGAGCATGACTTAATATTAGTACTCATGGAACATATTTGGAGATTTAGAGCCCTCTACTAGGAGCACAGCAATTTAAAAGGTCACTAACACACTAAGATCCACAGAGGAGTCTAAAAGCAAAGAATCAAGACTGGGCAAACCACTCTTGTTGTATTTTTAAAACTTATTATTATTATTCAGTTTTTATTGGAAAGTAATGTATTTTCATTGCTGGAAATGTAAAAGACTGGAAAGTATGTTTCCCAGTATCACATGCCCTGTATTCATCTAGTATTTTTCTTTAGATATTATTAATAAAATTATATGTGTGTGATGGTGCTTCTCACTGCTTTGTCTCCTTAATAAGAAATTACAAGCATTTTCTTTGATGTCATTAACTTATACTAAAACATTTTTCAATAATGAAACTGTGTCATACTCTGTTCAAACATTCCTCTCTTCTCACATTTTCCTATATAGCAAACAGCTTTATTCATAAATTTTTGAAAACTTCTGTGATTTTTTTTCTTTTATTGTATCTCCATACAGTGGTGCTTGCTTCCCTGAGTCCTTGCAAAAAACAGTGTGTTTTTTCTTTCTTGCTAACTTTATATGTGCTAATAAAGGTTACTGTCATTTAATTAGCATTTAATCATTATGGAAATTTTAAATTTTGCATATTTATCATGATTTATATTTCTTCTTTCACGAACTATCTCTTCCTGTATTTTGTTCATTTTTTCTATTTATTGTGAAGGAAGTAGAGATTATATTACACCATGAGTTAGAAACACTAAACCAGATTAAAAGAATGTTTTAGAGAGAAGTAAATTCAAATACATAAAAGGCATTAATGTAGGAACAAAATTAGCTTAAAACTCTTCAACTCCATTGGACAGAACTAGAGTAAATAAATGAAACTTCAAATGTTATTTTTGGAGGCCATTTAGAGGAGTTCAAAATTAGTGTGCATGTTAGAGTAGGTGGAATCATGTGAAGTATTTACAGAGTAGACCCCAGTTTTCAGTGCCTCCTCTGATTAGCTGGTTGGACTCAGTAGCCACTAAGGCTCCTTCTAGATGCTACTCAGTTTCTGTGAAATAGACTACAACTCCCATGTGTACAGAAAGACAGGACATTGAAGTTTTAGAAGAAATAAACCTAAAATCCGTCTGTTTGAGAGTCCCTGGTCTTAGCAGCAGTACTTTCAGAAGTCATCTCTTCAAACAGATTACTTCTGATGACAGCAAAATCACCCATTTTATGTTCAGAATTGGTTCCCAAATTTGGGGAGTACATTTGATTAATTTAGATAAGGTACATACCCGATACTACATCTCCACTACCACCATCATTTTGAGCTCTGTTTTTGCCTATCCTGACTTCATTCTTATAAAACTTCACAAGAAGGTATAAATTTCTTTACTTTCCAGTGCAGGGAAATTCGTTCACAATTCATGTACCCATCTTTTTATATACTTACTATTGTGATATTTCTCTGAAATCTAATGACTCTAGAAAATTACATTTAATGTCATAGCATACCTCATATTGGTAATTTATGATAATGGATGTCACTGTAGATTTAGGAGTCACTTATATTGTCTACCTTTTCCTGTTTCTGCTTGATTAAATAAATTCTTCATACTGAGTTTTGTTGCATTTTTCAGTTTCTAGTCTGTACCACTCACTTTCAGTATATTTATAATCCTTTTATCTGGTCTTTGTAGTTTCAAAGTGTAGCCTTGGATATTTTAAGTTTTAAGCAATCAATGCCCTTTTCAAATTGCCCTCTTAAGGTTTTTGTAGAATAATACTTACTCACCATAATGCAACTTTAAATCACCTTCTTTTTCCTTTACTAGAGTTAATCCAAGAAGGCTAATTGAACATTAAGCATTTTAATCATCCCACACTGTCAAACCTGTCTTCTCAGTACTGAGAATTGGATAGGCCAGGAGCTTAATTGTGCTCCTGGCAGTACAACCAGAGTGAAAGCTTGATAATATGATTAGTATGTAGCTAGGAAATTAATCCTAGCCTATATTAATATCTGAGCAAAATATATCATCTCAACAAATACCTAATAAATATACTTGTGATACTGCATTAGGGTTCTGGAGAATACAGAGGTATATTGGCTGCAATCGAAGAGTTAAAAAAATAAATCAAAATTCTAAATAACTTAAGGTGACTCAAAATAAGGGAATGTGCAAAAGAATTTTGCAACCAAAAAACATCATATGTATACAGAAGCATAAAGGAATGGGGATTCAGATATAAAAGTTGTCATTGTATTATGTATATGTGCAAGTAATGTTCCAAAATACCTATAGAGTGATTCAGACTCTCAGGATGACATTGTGCATGCTGGATTTCAGGAAGTGCATCTTGAACTCTATTAGTAATGCCTTATTGAAATGGGTGATAGAGGAGACAGCCACTAAGACATAGAAGTGCTTTCATCCAACACAAGATGAGGCTGTCTGACTGCCATGTCTTGTAGAAGGGCAATGTTTATTTGGAAATGTAGAGGTTATTTTTGAAAAATGAAATGAAAACATCCATAGTATAGTAAAATGCTAAGAATTCTTCTATCTTCTCTGGAATTTGCTAGGGGGTCAGGGTTCAGACAAGTTCTGGTACTATTTTTAAATGTATTCATTGAACAAACAGCACCTTTCAAAGATATTTCAGAGTAACCTGTGAATTCAAATAGCATGGTATGTGGAACCAATTTAGGTATAAATATGGATCCATTTCATCCCCTTTTATCCACGCAGATCAATTAGTTGTGTGTTATTATTCTTGATATGCATTCACCCTCAGCTTTAGGAACTACCATGAATGTGAATTATCCTGATTATGTTTTCTTATGCTGGCTTCATCTATACTTACCTACAGAGCCTGAATAAAAATTTTCTAATGTAATGATAGCTATATGCATGTAATTGGAGACTTCAGCAGAGCTAAGAAACAGATTGGGAAAGCAAAAATCATTGTATGTCTCTGTCCCAACTTTTACCTGTTGTCTAAAGAAAACCTAATGGAAGAATCACCTTCTTTTATCTCTTTTATTTGAATAAGTGGATGGATTGCAGCTTCTAAATAGCCCACTTTTATCTCCCTGGAAGTGATCCATCGGGTCCCAGGCATGGTTAACAATTTACTCTGGGTGGAGAAGAAAGGCAGAGGAGCAGGACATACCTAGTTGATTACCATAATTCAATATTTTTCCATGTCTCTTCTCAATTTCTGCCAAAATCTTATATTGTTTCCTAGTCATTCTTCTCCCCCAGTGTGTATCAGCTGAAAGGGCCACACAGGGGTTTCATAAGCTCTGGTCAAGGTTGTATTCTAGAATCCAGAAATAGATTCCCATATATTTGGTCAAATGATTTCCTATAGTGATGTGAAGGTAATTTGATGAAAAGGAACATCTTTTAGACATCAGATGTTGATACAACCAGATATCCACGCTGAAAAAATAAATATCAAATTCCATGTGGTACTACATGGAAAAAAGAGCCTGAAATGGATAATTAACCTAAACATAAAAGACAAAACTAAAATTTCTGGAAGAAAACAAAGAATAAAACCTTCATGACTTTGGGGTAGAAAAGATTTCCTAAGACTCACCCCAAAAGACAGAGATCATGAAAGAAAAATGTTGATAAATGGATTTGATAAAATTTAAAAGCTCCTTTTTCAAAGATATTTTAGGAAAACAAAGACTGGAGAAAATATTTACAGTACATATATCATCTACCTATCTACCTCTCTGTATATCTAACCAAGAACTCTTAAAATTTAATGATAAAGAGATGAATGTCTCAACTAAAAGTGGGCAAACAAGTTTAACAAAAACCTCACAAGAGAAGTTCTATGAATGACCAATGAATGCATGAAAAGACACCCAACGCCAGAGTGAACAGGAAATACAAATTAAAACTGAACCTTCTAGTAGGCATAAAGAGTTCACTGGTGAACACTTTCAACATAGTTCCTGCTTCTATGGAGTTTGCAATACAGTGAGAGACAAGAAAGTAGTAAGACTATTTAAACAATGTTATAAGTGCTAGATTGAGATAAATAAAAGTGTTCTAGGATGCTGTGGTTTGGTTATGAAATGCCCCCCAAAGGCACAAGTGTTGATGGCTTGGTCCCCAGCTGAAGGTGCTATGAAGAAGTGATTGATCATGAAGATGCTAACCTTATCAGTGTTAACCTCATAGTTGAATGGAGTTAGTAGTAGGGCCTGGTCAGAGGAAACTGGTCACAGGGGGTGTGTCTTTGAAGGGTTTATCTTGTCTGTGGCCCCTTCTTGGTTCTTGCTGTCTGCCTCCTGGCTGCTATGAGTTAAACAGGTTTATTCTGCCATAGCCTTCTGCCATGATATTCTGCCTCACCACAGTCCAGAAGCAACAGAGGTCAGCCAACAATGGGCTGAAACTGTGAACAAAAATAAATCCTTCCTCCCCTAAGTGTTCTCTCAGGTATTGTGTCACAGCCAGAAAAAGTAACTAAAATGGGGGAGGGTGGTGTATTGGATAATTTAAGAATTATTAACACAGACAAGAGGTTGGCTAGGCAGACAGTCCCAAATGGTCAAGACAGACTTCCTGAAGAAAGTGGATTTAAACTGAGACCAGGATGATGAATGTAAGTGTATTGAGTGAAGGGGATGTGAAGAAAGCAAAAATGTACAAGAAATAATGTAATGCAGGAAGTTGTGTTGAGCAGAGAAAGCACACCATATTCCAGAATATGAAAGAGGTTTAGTTAGCATGGATGGATAGAAGAAAACTATAGGAGTGAGAGGTGGAAGGTGGTGGTTAGGGATAAATGAGCAATGTAATCAAAGGTCAGTTCACACAAGTCTTATACACTGCGATAAGTAGTTTATTTTTATTATAAGAGCAAAGCATGCAAAGTATGGAAAGATTCTTTTTAAAGAGTATTATGACTTATTGTTTAAAGGAGTCATAGAAAGGAGAGAAAAATCAAGGGTAATTCATAAGTTTTGGCTTTAACAATTAAGAGAGTGTTAATACTACTTCCTGAGATAAGAAAGAATAGAGGTTGGAACTCTATTAAGTTTTAGACAGGATCAGTTTGAAGTGCATATAGGACGCTGAAGTAAAGTTCTATTTGATTTATTAATTTTTCTTTTATTGTGCTGGGTGGAAATACATTGTGGCATTTATACAGGTTCTTACAATGTATCAAATATATCATACATGAATTCACCCCCTCTTTCTTTCTCCTTTATCCCCCATCCTCTGACTCCTGGAGTAGTTTCAACAGGTATCACTTTTGCATTTACATATATGTTTACACATTTTTTTGCACCATATTCACCCTCCTACCCCCTTTCCTCATCACCTCTCCCCTCCCACTGTCGCCAGCCCTCTCTCCTGGGCAGAACTTGTTTCACCCTCCTGTTCTCCAATTTTGTAGAAGAAAAAAGGTAAAAGATAAAATGAAAAACATGACATTTTAGCTTGTTTGAGATAAAGGTAGCTATACAGGGAGTTTCCTTGTGATAATCTATGTATATATGTATTATAACCCCAATTGGCTTACCTCCTCTAATTTTCTTCATAGGTAGTTTCAGTATGTTTAAGATTTCTATATTCATTCTTGTTTAGCAAGTATATCAAACATATTCTTAGTTTCCTTACCTCTACTATGTGTGAACTCCCTTAGTGTGACCAGTGTTTCATAATATTGCTGTATTTGTATTAGGTCTACATTCCACCTAAGAGAGAGAATGCAGCTTTTGTCCTTCTGAGTCTGGCTAATTTCACTTATGAGGATGTTCTCCAGTTCCATCCATTTACCTGTAAATGACAGGTTTTCATTCTTCTTTGTGGCTGAATAAAATTCTATTGTATATAAATGCCACGTTTTCTTAACCCATTTCTCAGTAGTGGGGCATCTTGGCTGTTTCCATAGCTTATCTATTGTGAACAGTGCTACAATAAACATGGGTGTATGGGTGCCTTTGCTGTAAGCTGACTCACAATCCTTCATGTATCTCCCTAGGAGTGGTACTGCTGGATCATATGGCAGGCCTGTTTTTAGTTTTTTAAGGGGACTCCATTCTTGTTTTCCATAGTGGTTGTACTAGCTTACATTCTTACCAGCAGTGTATGAGGGCTCCCTTTCCCCTGCATCCTCTCCAACATTTGTTGTCATTTATGTTCTTGATGGTCACTATTGTAACAGAAGTAAGATGGAGTCTTATTGTGGTTTTGATTTGCATTTCCTTCATGGCCAGGGATGGTGAGCATTTTTTCATGTTTTTCTTTTTTAGCCATTTGGACTTCTTCCTTTGAAAAGACTCTGTTCAGTTCATTTGCCCATTTCTTTACTGAGTCATTGATTTAAATTCTAGGACTGAATGACACCATAGATCTAATGGAACTGACAGATGTCGACAAAGTATTCCATCCTGCAACAGCATAATATACATTCTAATCAGCAGCCCATGGAACTTTCTCCAAAATAGACTATATCTTAGGGCACAAAGCAAGCCTCAAGAAATAAAAGAAAACTGAAATTACCCCTGCATACTGTCTGATCACAATGCAATAATACTAGAACTCAACAACAAAAGAAGCAGCAGAGAATACACAAACAATTGGAGGTTGAATAACACATTACTCAATGATCAGTGGGTCATCCAAGAAATAAGGGAGGAAATCAAAAAGTTCCTCAAATTTAATGAAAATGAAAACACAGCCTATCAGAACCTATGGGACACACCAAAGGCATGTCATAAGAGGAAAGTTTATAGCCATGAATGCATATTTTAAAAACACAGAAAGACCTCAAATAATGACCTAAAGTTGCATCACAAACTCCTAGAAAAACAAGAACACATTAAATCCAAAACAACCAGGAGAGAGATAATAAAAATAAGGGCTGAAATCAACAAAATAGAGACAAAGAAATCAGCAAAACAAAAAGCTTATTCTTTGAAAAAATAAGATTGACAAACCTTTGGCAAATCTGGCTAAAATGTGGAGGGAAAAGACCCAAATTAATAAACAATAAAGGAGAAATAACAAACATCAAAGAAATCATCAAGGACTAATTTGAAAACCTATATTCAAATAAATTGGAAATTCTAGAAGAAATGAACAAATTTCTAGATATATATGACCGTTCAAAATTGAACCAAGAGGATATTAATCACCCAAACAGTAACATGCAATGAAATTGAAGCAGCAATAGTCTCCCAAAAAAGAAAAGTCCAGGACCTGACAGATTCTCCACTGATTTCTATCAGACCTTTAAAGAACTAATACCAACACTTCTTAAACTTTTCCATCAAATAAAAAAGGAAGGAGCACTGCCTAACTCATTTTCTGAAACCAACATTATACTTACCCTCGAACTGGACAAGGACACATCAAAAAAAGAGAACTACAAGCCAATCTCTTTAATGAACACTGGTATAAAAATCCTCAATAAAATAATGGCAAACTGAATTGAACAGCATATATATCAGAAAGATCATACACCATGACCAAGTCAGCTTCATCCCAGGGATGCAGGGATGGTTCAACATACACAAGTCATCAAATGTAATACAGCATATTAACAGAACCAAAGACGAAAACCACTTGATCATCTCAATAGATGCAGAAAAAGCCTTTGATAAAATTCAGCACCATTTCATGATAAAAACTCTGATGAAACTAGGAATAGAAGAAATGTACTTCAATATAATAAAGGCTATATATGACAAACATATAGCCAACATCATACTTAATGGGGAAAAACTGAAACTATTTTCCCCAAAGTTAGGAATGAGACAAGGTTGTCCACTCTCTCCACTCCTATTCAACATAGTATTGGAATTCCTAGCCAGAGCAATAAGACAGGAAGAAGAAATTAAAGGAATACAAATAGGTAAGGAAGAAATCAAAATATTTCTATTTACATATAACATGATCTTTATACCTAAAAGACCCAAAATCTCCTAGATGCTATAAACAGCTTCAGCAAAGTAGCAGAATACAAAATCAATTTACAAAAGTCAGTAGCCTTTCTGTACACCAAACAATGAACAGATTGACAAAGAATATAGGAAAACAATTACATTTACAATAGTCTCAAAAAAAAGTCAAATACCTAGGAATAAACTTAGCAAAGGATGTGAATGACTTCTATAAGAAAAACTACAAACCACTGAAGAAAAAGAAATGGAAGATTACAGAAGATGAAATGATTTCCCATGCTTATGGATTGGAAGAATCAACATAGTAAAAATGGATATACTACTAAAAACAATCTACATGTTCAATACAATTCCCATAAAAACACCAATGACATTCATCACTGAGACTGAAAAATCAATTCTAAAGTTCATGTGGCAGCATAAAAGACCACAAATAGTCAAGGCTATCCCAAGCAAAAAAAGTAATGCTGGAGGTATCACAATACTTGACATTTTTTTTTCAAATTATACTACAGAGCCATAATAATAAAAACAGGATGGTACTGGCACAAGAACAGACACAAAGACTAGTGGAACAGAATAGAAGACCCAGATAGGAATCTACACAATTATGCCCACCTAATTTTTGACAAAGGGCTCAGCAACTAAGAGAAAGGATTAACAAATGGGACTACATGCAATGAAAAAGCTTCTGTAGAATAAAAGAAATGGTCAATTGAAGAGGCCTTCTACGGAATGGGAGAAAATCTTGGTCATCTATACATTGGACAAGGGACTAATAACCAGAAAATGAAGTAAAGTTTTATATATAAAGCTCGGGAGACAGGTTTAGCTTAAATTTAGGAGTCATCTATACAGTGGAGAACAGGATGTGAAAAGTGCTATGACAGAAATATGTACTAAAATATTATAAAAGAACAAAGGATTGGGTGGCTGTTTCTATTAGTATTGCTGTGCAAATTACCACAAAAAAACTTAGTTCTTTAAGACAACACATATTTATTATATCACAATTTCTATGGGCCAGGAATAGAAGCATGGCATGTATATATCCTCTTCCTTAGTGTCTCTCATGAAACTGCAATCCAAGGCTGATGTTTCATTGAAAAAATAAACAATAGAAGGATTCGCTTCCAAAATCTTGTGACTGTTGACCATATTCAGTTCATTGATTGCTGTCAGCTAGTTTCTTGCCATATGGGTCCCTCCATAAGACAGTTCACAACATGGCAGCTTGCTTCATCAAAATCACCAAAGCACAGAATCTGCTCATAAATTACTCACTTATAATCTAATCACAGCCATGCCATGCCCTCAATGTTAAGATATTCTATTGGTCAAAGGAAGTTATTTAA
Organism: Castor canadensis; assembly: GCF_047511655.1. NCBI lineage: Eukaryota > Metazoa > Chordata > Mammalia > Rodentia > Castoridae > Castor > Castor canadensis. The sequence goes on along the minus strand of NC_133392.1, from coordinate 98,827,810 downwards.
GACCAGAAAAACAGTACCATGGGGGAACTTCTTTTAAACTACCTACTACTCCATCTATAGCTAAAAAAGATATATTTTTAATAAGCTTCAACAATGACACTTGACACTTGAATCTCAGGGAAGCTATGTGAATTCTAACAAGTCAGTAAAAGCAGAATACTGATGCCTATCTTTCCCATCTTGACATTGATCAGCAATATTTCCATATTTCCTTATGTCAAGTATGATAATGAACCAAATTTACCAATATATACAAAGTTGTAATAAATCTGGCATGTATCTTAAGAGATTGAATCCAGTTAGAAATAATCCTGTAGAGGTGACTATGCAAGGAAAACAAAGAAAAGAAAGGGAAAAATGACTTTTGAAAAGTTGCCCTGTTTACAATGGTACAAATGACTGGTAAAATGAGTATTACATATTTAAATTAGAGGTTTGGTGATGAAAGGAGGCATAGCAGAATGAATAGATATAGAAGGAGTATTATCACAACCTTTGTCAAGAGTTACAGCGTAAAATCTGTTGCTAAGCATGGATCATTTGTGATTTGGCTTCTCAAACAGGAACAATCACATTTTGAATTGAATATCCCATACGGTTTGTTACTGGGTAGGTTCTAAGATGATGGAAAGAAATAAAGAATGAGAAATGCATTCAAGTTTTTAAAATTAATGTGATGTCAGGAATGTTGTTAGCAGAAATGCATAAGCCACAGGCCAAAAAAGAAAAAAGAAAAAGCTGAAGTGACTTTTTAAAAATTAGGATGAAACATGCATACAATGTTGGGTATAGAGGGAAAATTGCAAGATCTCAAAAAAAGACAAAAATAAATTTGATAATCTAAATCAACAATATTTACCAGGTGCCAACCAATCAGTTATTCATTTAACAAATATTTACTAAGTGACAGTTAAAAGTTTAAGTAAAAATAGTTTGAGATTTTTTAAAGTAAGAAACTATATTTCAAATTAACACTCAAGTCTGTTGCTAGGTTACCTATATCACAGCTGGAATGTGGCAAAAGGATAGAGAAAAAATAAAATAAAGAGCTTTCAGATCTACACCACCTATGGCTAAAATGAAATTGAGATTTCCTTTCTGGCTCTAATGATAGATAATATTCCTGACTTGGGAACACAAAGTAACAATTCAGAACTCTTGACAGAAAGAAGAAAGTTAAGTTTGAATATATTGTATGTAATAATTTAAAAAACTTCTCTGGTTGTGACCTTTCTCAAAGGAAAATCTTGTGGATGATACACGTACGGAACTAAATTTAAAAAAAAATAAGATATTCAACAAAAAAGATAGCAAAATAACCTCAGGTGTAATATTTCTTATTGCACTCCATATAATGTTGGGTATCTGCTGCTTTGCTTTTCCCGACACAACTCTTTCCTTTTCCCGCCCTCTTCATCTACTAAAAAGTCTGGCCATAAGGTGAGTCTGTAAACAAGGGTAAGTCAAATGTTATATAGCATGGCGATTGCTTTGGAATGGTGTCTAGTTGCTATGGAGTCTGATGCAGCTCAGAGGCACCTATCCCAAGCATGGGAAATCATCGCCCTCCCCTATGATTGATGCATAGATTCTGGGAGAAAGGAAGTGATTCTTCTCAGAGACATTGCTATAAAGATGTGTTAATAGCCTCTCTTTCCAACAGCATCTTCCCTTTAATGGGAAAAAAAACCCCATTAAATGCATATAAGTGAAGAGACAAAAGCTAACTGATGATAATTTTGAAACTCCCACCCCCACAATTGTGTCTAGTGCCTATTACAGTATGTTCTCCCCAATTACATGAACCAATAAATGGCCCTTTTCTTTTTTATTTCAGAAAAACGATCTAAAACTCAAGCTGGATTTTTGTTATTTTGCTATTTAGCGTCAAAAGAATTTAGACTGAGAAAACCCACCAGCAACATGAAGATTCTGTGTTTTGAAAGATATTATCTATTGTATTTGCATTTATTAAGTAAGAAATAGTTGTTTTACAATGTTAATAACTAAGAAACTTTGCATCAATTAAAAACTTCTAATCAGCATGAGAGAACTGGAATTGCTAATTGAGTTTATAGAATTATAGAAGAAAAGAAGTGCCATGCTTTACTAACTTATACAACTTAGTCAAAGGTAAACATGACTTCTATAAAGTTTCTCAAAATATTACAATAGTTTTGGGACCTATACAACTTCCCTTAGCGCACCCTACATTTCATTGTATAAACATTCTCACAGGATAAACCTGTCATATAGCACTTAGGACATAATAATGTAACAGCTGGTTTGCATACTTAACTTCTCAATTAGACCTTGAAATTTTTCCCATTCTTCCATGGTAACAGAGTCTCTAATTTTTGGCTGGGCCTATGGTCAGCCAAATTTGTATGCATCCTTGCAGATTGGTCTGGTCATATCAAGTCCTGGCCAACAAGTGTTGAATAAGCATGAAGATAGAGCCTCTTTAAGAGATAGCTGACACGTTTTCGGTTCCATTCAAAGAGTGAGTATTATCTACCCTGTCTCCTGTTGATTGCAACTAAAATCCTTAGGAAAAAAACCCTAAAGAAACTGAGAGCTTTGAACAATAAGTGATAACAATTAGATGGGGAATCAAAATGAAAGCTTGAAGGACATCTTATAGAGCAGTGAAGTTCTGCTTTATGTTTATCTGTGATTTTTTCCCTTCATATTTCCTGGACTAGTAAAAACTCTGAATCCGTATATCATGCATTGTCAGGAAAGTTCCCAGGAAAATTTTCTCTCATGCAGGATGGAGCTGTAGTTGTGGTAACAGTGACAGCTGTGGTTCTGAGGACTCTTTTCTCTGAGTGCTTCACTTCAAGGTGAACCAAACTGGGGAAAGTACAGAGCAATGCAGGCAAGCTAAAGGCCTGGACTTTTAGACAGAACACCAAAAAAGGTGTCCCTAGGAGACAACCACTGGGGGGAAATTACAGAGAGGAAGGAGAAAAAAGTGGAACCTTTAATCTGTATATGAAAAAAGCCTACAACCTAATATCATATTGAATGATGAAAGAAAAAAAATGCTTTTCTCCTATTTTTTGTAGTAAGGCAAAGATGTCTACTGCCATCATTCCTATTTGTCCTTGAACTAGAAGTCCTAGCTTCAACTGATTAAATGAGGCTCACTGCATTATGGTGGGTAGGCTGCTTTACTCAAAGTCTACTGACTTAAATGTTATTGTCATCTAAATAATACCATCACAGCAATATTCAGATGTGATAATTCAGATATAATAATTGATTATTTATAGCCTATCTAAATTGACACATAAAATCAACCATCATAGGCAGCTATTTCTCCAATGAAGACCTACAAGTTGAAATAAAATTTTAACTTTCACCACAATGAAATATCATCACAAACATATATATTAGAATAGCTAAAAAAATTCAGAAAATGGACAACAATAACAAAAAAGCAACAAAACAAACAGAATGCCACAATTTTAAGTGCTGGTAAACACAGGTAGCAACCTGATCTCATACATTGGATAAGAAACTGCAAACTAGTACAACCACAATGGAAACAGGTTAGCCATTTCTTATAATATTAAGGTACAGTTAATATGCTCGAGGGCTTAAAAGTCCCACTCTTATGTATTAAGGAAGTAATTTATCTTCAGAAGAAACATGAACATTTATATCAACATTATTCATAATCTTCCCAAACTGGAGGCAACCAAATGCCCTTCAATGGGTACTGGATTCATTGTGGCTCATCTACACAAGGAGTAGTACTCTTCAACAAAATGAAGTGAACTCTTCTTCTTACAATATGGGCAAATGTCAAACACATCATGCCATGGGAAAGTTGTCAATACTAAAAACTCACTATATGATTCCATTTATGCGACATTCTTGGAAAGGAAGAACTATAAAGGTAGAGAGTCAGGGAAGTGGTGGCCTGGGCTTGAGTTGGGTGGGTGGTGACAAAATGACAAAACATGAAGGAATTTTGAGAGATTTCAAAATTGTTCTATATCTTACTTGTGGTGGTGATTGTATAAATTCATTTAAACATCAAACTAAAAAACTGTGCATAAAAGTTAACTTTATTAGATATAAAATAATAATCAAAGTCAATTATTATTCATTCTTCCTTCTACTTAGTCCTAGGAATGTGAATGCCAGCTTGGATCATCAAAACATAGATGGTGAAAATTGCCTGGAAACAGGAAACATACTATCCTTGAAGTGCCTATTTTTGAAGGATTTTCTAGTACTATCAGTCAAAACTATTCAAAGTCGACATTTTTATTTTATGGTTCCCCAAGAATTTCATAATAGCAGCAGGCACATTTTATGTACTTAGTAAATAACTATAAGACATAAAAGATTAACTTAATGAAATTTTATCTCTTAATTATCAAAACATTATATTCTTCAGTTTGGTCAACTACAAAATATGGTTAGAACCATTTCACCAGTGAGTTGAAAGAAAAGTTTTTACCATCATCATTCTTTCTTGGTAAGATGAAGGATTTGGTTGAACCCATGTTAAGAAGTCAGGCACTGTATCTGTGCACCCAGCAAACTGAGTAAACCACTTAACTGGTTTGAAACCTTTCCATCTAAGGCAGTCAGAATCTCTCTTGGCTCAGGTTTCCAGGACCCAGTGCTCAAATGCTCAACTGTGGGCTGATGTGTGGTTTCTCTTTTCTAAACCTTTCCCCGAGAATTCCCTTGTCCATATTTTCTTGGACTGTTCAACTCTCAGATTAAAACCCTAATTATAAGGACTGTGAGTTCACAAACCTTCCTGTCTATTGGAACCTCCAATTCTCTTCCTGTATTGATGAAAATAGGCAAAACTTCAGCAGTGCTTTTCTTTTGTCAAATCCTATAAATCTAAAGGACCATCTTTCTGTGACCTCAGTTGAAAGCAACTCACATCTAAGCACTTTCTGCAGCAATTAGAATCTGCACTCCAACAATTTTCTAGAAATCTATTTGTTCCTTCAATGAACATGTATTTTCAACAAGACTTCAATCTGGAATTTGAAAGCTGGCTGTGTTTAAATAGCCCTTATTGTTGCATTTTCATACATGAGTATGTATGAAAGCTGGTTTCATTCTGTCTAGACTTTCTTCTCTCTTCATTCTATATGTCATCACACATATACAAACACACACACACACACACCCCTTTATCCCAATTTGGGTGCAAAAACTCTATTTAATACTATTCTTTTTTCATTAGCATCTTCTTGTTGTGCTGAACATTGTGACACAAAAATATTTACAATATATCTTAGTTAGATTCACCCCCTCCATCATTCTCCTTTATTCTCCCACTACCCTTCTTAGAATAGTTTAAATAGCCCTTATTGTTGCATTTTCATACATGAGTATGTAATATTCCCACCATATTCACTCTCCTTCACCCTTTTCTTATGCCCCTCTCCCCTTCCCACTGGTACCAATTCCCAGACAGGACCTGTTTTACCTTTTTGTCCTTCTTTTTTTTTTTTTAAAAGGCATTTTTATTTGTTTAAGATGTCTATACAGGGAGTTTCATTATGACATTTCCATGTATATATGGATTATAATCTGAATTGGTTTATCCCCTCCATATTTCTCCTTCCTACCTTAGTCCCCTTGTTATGCTGATTTCAACAGATTTAAAATTATTTCACATCCTTCTCTGCATCCACCAGTCTGTAGCATTTTGATGATAGTTAGCCCAAGGTAAACACTAAAAATAGTTCTTAAATTATGCAATAATACAAATTATAATTCGAGTGACTTAAATAGTTGATGAACAATTTCAAAAAGAAATAAAGTTATTTCAGGTAAACCAGGAAATGGAAGAGGAAGTGGACAAACATTTTCAGCAACACATTTATCAGTCGTTTGCCCCTTGCTGGGCCTTTGGTCTGTGCATAGTGATTCCTCTGGTTCCATGGCTGCCAATGGACTCCAGAGATTAGACCTCTTTTCTGAAATGGATCAAAACCTGATTATGGTTGTGGATCAAAATCAGAGGAATGCTTTGAGGTGTTAAGGCTCCACACTCTGACAACATGAAGATGTTGGATCAAAGTGTCACTGTGAGAACACCAGTTTCACATATAACGAATAAATCCTGGGGAGTTAAAGGTTTTCAGAATTTCTGTGTCTGACTCTTCTGACATTACCTTAAAACTTTTATGTAGTTTAGCTGGTTCACTTTTCTGAGTCTATATTCATTTATCACAATGACTTTTCAATAGGATTTTATGTGAAATTTTAACTCTTAAAGAAAATGAGGGCTGGTAGAGTAGCTCAAATGGTAGAGCACCTACCTAGCAAGTGTGAGGTTCTGAGTTCAAACCCCAGTACCACAAAAAAAGAATTAAAAAACAAAAGAAAATGAGTTTGGTGTTAATTTTTTTTATTGGAACATTCCCAATAAAAATTCATTAATTCAATAATAATGATTATATACTGTATGTAGGGGAATGTGTTACAAATAAAAAGTGTACCTGCCTTCCAGGAATTTACTACCCAGTAGTAAAGATAAACTATCTATGCCAAAAATTACAATTTGAAAAGTATGATAAGAGTTTTATTCCAATAATGGCATATATTATCATGTATAAGACTAACCTTTACTGCCAGGAACAACTAGGAGGGCTGGATAAAATGTGAACAAAAAAATCTGTTGGAAAACACTAGGGAACTATCAAGGAATAAGGATCAGCCAAGATTCTCCAAGAGGGAAAATGCAAAGTAGTAGGCCTGACATTTAGTTCTGCTTTTCCCTTGAAAGCATTTCCTAATTTGTAGGCTAAGTAAAATTTTTAGCAGTCTCACAGAGCTTGGGAGGAAAAAAAATTCATGTTCCGGTCCTGACAGAAAGAAGGGATTCAAATAACATCTAAGGTTTTAATTGAGATCCTTGAAGGGCTACTCACTAAAAGAAGACTAGTATATTTTCTAGTCTATACTAGCCCTTCTGAAACAAAATTCCAATCATCTTGATCTCATTTAATTAAAAGGCTCTGCCACCAGCCAAACTGCCCGCCAAGAAAAATAAATCCTCTTTGAAGGAAAATAATATAATTTAGAGTCTAATTATTTCTATATATCTTCATATGCAAAATCCAAAAATAAATAAATAAACATCTATTAAGCAAACCAGTTGAAGGTACCAAAAAGAGAAATAGAAGACAATGGAAATGAACCAATGAGGGATATACACATTACAATTATCATGTGAAAAGCAAAAATAACTGTGCCTGATATATTGAAGAAAATGAATGATTCAGCAGATAAGTAAATCAAATGGAAATTCTACAACAGGAAACTTCAAAAACTAAAATTAAGAACTTGTTAGGTGGATTTCACAGCAGACTAGATATAGCTAAGAGAGGACTAGTATTTTAGAAGATAGACCAGTAGTAAACACCCAGGCCAAAATACAAGAAAAAAGATTAGCATACATGCAGTTGAAATCCTACATGGAGGGAAAAAAATGAGAAAACTGGAAAATGCATGGCAAAAACATTTTCTAAAACAAGAAAAACATCAAGAAGTACTTTAAACTCCAACAAAGATAAATACAAAGAAAACAACACTTAGGCATCTCATACTACAACTGGGAAAAATGTTTTAAAAAACTCACAGACAAAGACAAAAATGTAAAAACAGTAGAGGAAAAAAGAACACATTAATTTCAAGAGCAATGATCATAATGACAGCCGGCTTCTCGATAGAAACCATGAAATCAGGAGATTACAGTACTATTTTCAAAGCTGACAATCATCAGTTTTATAACCAGTGATGATATCCTATAAATGTGAAATTAAAACAATGACATCTTCACCCAAATGAATTTTCACCAGTCGACCTGGATTGAAATAAGTAACAAAGGATTTCTTGAGACAGATGGTAAAATATCTCAGCTAGAAATAGAAGTATAGAAAGTAATGAAGAGCAATAGAACAGATAAATATGAATATTGATCACATAAAATAATGATATATTTGTAGAATTTACAATATATATTCAACAGAAATATGACATAACTAGTAAACATGAGTAGAGTAAATAAAGTTTTCTATATTCCTTAGATCATCTAGGAAATACTTAAAGGATAAACTGATATTAGACTTTAATGAGTAAAAGATAAATTGCAATGATGAGATAACCACTAAAATAATTAAAGATTATAAAACAAACAGTGATGGTAAAATGTAGTATTAAAAATACTTGCTGGTGCTGGGTATTTGGTGGGGGAGAGAGAGGGGGCGGAGTGGGTGGTAAGGGAGGGGGTGGGGGCAGGGGGGAGAAATGAACCAAGCCTTGTATGCACATATGAATAATAAAAGAAAAATGAAAAAAAAATACTTGCTGGTGGAGTAGCTTAAGCAGTAAGAGAGGCTGCCTAGCAAGTGTGAGGTCCTGAGTTCAGATAAATACATACATATGTAAATGAATAAACATAAAAATATCCAATCCAATAAAAAGATTATAAAATATAAATGAAGGAACACAAGACAAAAGGAGCCAATATACCCCAAATGGTTAAGATGATAGATTCAAACTCTATTTATCAGCAAATAAATGATATAAACTAAATGATACAGAATGACACAGAAAAAATATGTTTTTCATAAGACATACATGTTAAATATAAGTATATGAATGTATATAAAAAGGTAAAAGCAGATAAACTGAGCAAATACTGATTAAACAAAGATGATGTATCTGAACCAATACCAACGAAGCATGCTTGAAGGCAAAATAAGTACTTCTAAGGATAAAGCAGGGCATTCCATGAAAAAATTGTCAATACACCAAAGAGACATAACAGTTTCAGATTTGTATTCACCTAATTACAGAGACTCAAAATATACACAGGAAAACTCATAGAAATAAGTTGACTGGAAAAGTCCATTACCATACGTGGCAATTTTAACAAAACTGTGATACAAAAAAAGCAATTTTAAAATCAGCAAGGATTTAGAATTTCTGATCAATATAATTATCAAAACAATCATAATTGAAATAATAGGACCTCATATCCCCAACTAACAAAATATAATGTTTAATAAAGTAAACAGTTTCCAAAATTGAGCATATGATAAACATTGAAACAAGTCTTTAAGTATTTTAAGAGATTGAAACTGAACAAAGAATAGTCTTGTTAGAGTGGAATAATGCTATAAATAAAAATAAAGAAAACTAGAGAACTGATGTATATATTTCCAAATCACCCATAGGTCAAAGGGAAAAGTCGCAATGGAAATAGAAAATACTTTAAACTAGATAATGAAGATATGACATATTAATGCTTATGTGACCCAGCAAAAGATATTCATAGACGGAAGTGTATTACTTTCCATGCATAGAGTAGGTCAAAATAAAGCCTAGAAAGCTATGGACTAAACATCCACTTCAAGAAGGTAGAAAAAGAATAATAAAATAAATCCTAAGAAAGTGAAGGGTAGAAGTAGTAAAGAAAAGAGGAAGTAGTAATTAATTAGAAAATAGAAAAACAATTTTAAAAATCAGCATAGCTAAAAGTTGGTTATTTTAAAAAGATAAATAATATTGGTTATTTAAAAAAGATAAATAATTGTTTTTATTTTCCAATATTACAGATAGTAAAAAGTTAAATAAAAGACATTATGAATAACTAATTGCCCCTTTTTTGACGTTTAAGATGAAATGGAAAAATTTCTACCAAAAGACAATTTACTGGGAATCTTGAGCCCCCTTACTCACTATGAGAATACAAAAGAGGGATCAATGGATGAAGAGAGGAGCTGATGAAGAAATTTCTTTGAAGAAAGCTATCATCCTGCTTGAGTCCCCACCTTCTTTTATGTGGAAAAAGTTCTAGCCTCTTATTCCAAACTCAGGAAGATGGTAGAAGTTTTGAAATCTATTTCCTGAAGTTGAGAAAAACAGAGACCTGGAACCTAACCCATTTAAAACAGCTAAAGCAAAGAGTGGAAAAATCTAGAGGATGAAAGACTCCCTGCCTGCTTTGTTGCACAGACATGAGAGTAAGTGATTCATCCCAACGCGCAGACCTTCTCAAAGCAATGGATAGAGATCCATCATCCAGATCAAAAGAACTATAGGAGAGAAGGATACTCTGGGATCCTTTGGAGCCCCATAAGGAAAAGGGTTAACATCTTTCAAGCCCACAGACCTGGAAGATACTCAGACAAACAAAAACAGGTGTAACCCCTTACCCTCCCCACTTCACAGTCCAGCCCCAAGATCTTAGGAAAGAGCTCAATGGCATAACAAATGGAAAGGCAGCTATTAGGGGAAGAACAGAGAGTAAAAGTATCTAACCTGAAGCCAGGAAGAGCTGAAAATGGACAATACCTGAGAGCGAAATCATATTCATAACACTGACTCTTACATGGGACAAAAATATTTAATTACTTAAATAACTCTTGTTTTTCATGATTTAAATGACAAGGTTTATTACCTGAAAATGACCAGAAAAGTCATTGCCTGTCCAAATCTTTATACTGGGACAAAGGAAAATGTCACCTCCACTCAATAAACTTTAAAAGGACTATATAAGACATATGATTGTATGTTGATCATAATCTTAAACCATTTGTTCAATACACTGGTTGCTTCCAGGTCACAAAGGAGGATAATGACAGGATGGAAGAAAACATGGCAGCCACAATGCTCTGTGAATGGTGAGGAGTTACCTAAAGCCAAAAGATTACAAAAATTTGGAAAAATAGTCAAGGATAGAGTGAAACGGCATAAACTTTACAGGAAGAAGGAAACAATTGCCCAAGTATTGAAGGTTAATAGGGTGGTCCTTATAAGAAGACCAGCTCTGCTCCTGCTCAAAAGCTAAGTGGACAACAGTGTTGTGAGCATATGGGCAGAAAAGGAGGGATAAAATGAGCAGCATGTCAGCCCTGGCTACATTTGACACTCCAACCCCTCACCCTTCCATGGGTTTCGGAAAAATTTAGCCATTAGACTAAAATTGGAGTCTGTGATGAACTCTTGCCTGAAATGAATTTAGAAAACTAAGAACTAGAAATAGGTTTCCAGTCTGAACTTCTCAGTCTAATCTCCAGCTCCTAGGGCTAACCTGTTAGCATGACTCTCTTCTCAGGCCTCTGATTACCACTCCCTCACCCTGGAACTACAGCCCTATTCAGAAATGCAGCCCAGTTGTAATTCCTCTTAAGGCATTGCCCTGGAGCTGCTAACAGTAACCTTCACCATCTTTGGAAAGATTCCCTAAAGAACCACTCTGCTAGTCACTGGATACTGAGCTCTAGTAGAGCCAAATAATACCACTACTAGGCCTTGATTCTCTACAGATGGAAGTCTTTAGAAAATGACATTGCCCCAGATAGAATTAGAGTTAGTTTTTGCACAGGTGATTTTGATTGCTGCCCTTCTGTCAGTTTTCTTGTCCTTCCCCTATGTCATCTTTGGTTCCTATTCCTAACTTCATCCTCATGGGAATTCCTGGCACACAAGCAAGTACCAGGACTTCCATGCAGAAAAGTACAAGGAAATCTGTGTAAACAGGGAGGAAGTGAGTCTAAGGTTAGTATAAGAGAGTGATAGAAGTCCTTTAAGAAAAAGGGAAGAGTACAGGACATTCTGAAGCACGAGCCCTAAAAGGGGTTACACGGGTTTTAACTTTGCTTTATTAAAATGAATAGTCATGTCTCCTCAACTGTATTATTTTTAATAATAAAACACATTCAAAACAGTTCAGGGGAATTTCTTGATAATACCCTAGATACAGTAGGAAAGAAGAACAGAATGAACAGGATAGTTGATGAAAAGAAGGGAGGGGACAAATAAGTGATGGGGTTCTCTATTTTAATCCTGACATCAACTCTATGAAGATTATTGTTACTCCCCTCTTACGGATGAGGAAAATGAGGTTCAGAAAGGCTGAGTCGCTCAAGGCCACTCTAGTTGTTAATAAGCAATAAGTGATACTCTATCCCAGGTCTGGCTGGTTGTAGAGACTGAACATTTTTCAAATTATCAGGGAGTTTGGCAGCAGATGTAGCTCAGTGGTACAGAACATGTCTAGTATGTGGGAGGCACTGGGCTCAGTCCCCAGCTCCACAAACAACCAACCAAAAAAGAAAGCAAGCAAACTGACAGGGAGCATAAGTTAAGAGGGAAAGGTAGGAAAGCATCTGTAGGGTAATAATAGAATCAAGGTGCAAAATTGTTTCAAAAGCCACTCACCACATTCTGGGTTTCAGGATATCCTGAAGCTTCTGACTCAGTATGGTGATGGTTCAGGGCACTGGTGCTCTTGCTCCAAAGGCTCAGCTTGACCAGAGTCTAAGAACTCCTACACTGTATGATCACAGAGCACTCACCATAAAAGTAAAAGCTAGGTGAAACAGTAAGGGGGAATGAATCAGTCTGAGAATAACACCCACTAGGTGAGCAAAAATACACTGAGGAAGGCCTTGGAAAGTCCAGGAAAGCTAGAATGAAGGGTCAAAGATACAAAGAACAATACATAGGTATAAATATAGTAAAATATGTGCAAAATATACAAGAGGAAAATTATACTAGTCTGATTTAAGGAAACATAGGCTGTCTAAATAAATGGAGAGGCAATCCACGTTCAGATGTTCAGTTCCTCTCAGCTTTTCCAATAGATTCAATATAATCCTAACAAAAATCTCAGCAAGTTTTTTTGTGGGTATTGATAAAGCAATTATAAAGGTGATGAGAAGCAAAAACAAAAACAAAAAACCCTCATAATAGCCAACATAATTTTAAAGTAAAAGAAGAAAATCAGATACTCCTCAACTTCAAGACTTAGTATGAAACTGCAATAATACCGATGGGTGGTATTGATCAAAGTATACACAAATGGATCAATAGAACAGAATAGAGAGTCCAGAAAAGGACTCACATAAACTAGTTAACATGTATGTGACAAAGGATCAAAGGCAGCACAATGAGTATAGATAGCCTTTTCAATAGATGGTGCTGCATCAACTAGACATCCACATGCAAACAGATAAATGTAGACAAAAGCCTTGTATTCTCCCCCAAACCAGAAAAAATTCTCAAAATAGAACACAGATCTAAATGTGATATCTGAAGCTATAGAGTTCCTAGAATGTAATGAAGGAGAAAATGTAAATGACTTTGGATTGGCAATGACTTTTAGACACAACACCAAAAGCACAATCTATAAAAGAAAGAGTTGAAAAACTGGACTTAATTAAAACTGCTTTGTGAGAGACAGTGTCAAAAGAATGAAAAGCAAGCCACAGATTTGGAGACAACATCTTCAAAAGGAGTTCAAACATTTGATAAAGGAGTATTAGCCAAAATATATAAAGAACTTAGAAATCAAAAATAAGAAAGCAACCAGATTTAAAAATATAATACAGCACCTAAACAGAATCAAGGACATCATCTCAATTGATGTAGAAAAAGCCTTTGGCAAAATTCAACATCCATTCATAATAAAAGGTCTGAATAAACTAGAAATAGAAGGAATGTAGTTAACATAATAAAGGCTATAAAATGGATACAACTGGAGGACATGATGTTAAGTGAAGTAAATCAGGCTCAGAAACACAAAGGCCATATATTTTCTCTCATACGTGGAAGATCGATCCAAAGACAAACAGATATACAAAAACAATCAGGGTCATATATAAACTCAGATGTAGAACATGTTTATAAAAGTGGGAGCTACTCTATGGAACTCAGGGAAAGAGGGAAAGAAAAAGAGAAAGAGCATCAGTAATATCACATAACATAAGATGTGAAGGTAGAGGATACAAGGATGTATATTGAAAGCTGCTGAGAAATGTGGATGGGAGGTAAAGGAGAAAGGGAGAGTAATGGAAGGGGTTGAACGGACCAAAATAAAGTGTAGCCACAGTGGGCAAACATTGACACACCCCTTTGAACATCAACTTAAATATTAATAATGAAAAACATGACTGTAAATTATGTATGGTATATGTATGGAGGAGCACTAGTGGGAGGAGGGAGGGTGAAGGAAGGAGATTAAGGTGACAGTATGTAATAGGTGGACTTCATATACCTATATGAAACAGAACTAAGAAACCTCTTGTAATTGCTTTAAGTGGGGCAGGGCGGGAATTGAGGGGGAGAGATGATGGGGGTGATGTAATTAACGTACAATATAAATCTAATTGGAATTGTCACTATGAATCCCTCCCTTCTAATGAATATATCCTAATAAAAATTTTACCAAAAAAAAGACTATATATGGCAAACCTATAGTCAGCATTATATTAAATGGGGAAAAATTAAATCACTTTTTCTAAAGTTAGGAACAGCACAAGTGTTTCCACTCTCCCCACTCTTATTCAATATGGTACTGAAATTCCTAGCCTGAGCAATAGGCAAGACAAAGAAAAAAAAGAGGGATTCAAATATGTAAGGAAGAAGTCAAATTATCCCTATTTGCAAATGATATGATTTTATAATTAAAAGACACCAAAGATTCCATCAAAAACTCCTAGATCTGATAAGTACTTTTAGAAACATAGCAGGATACAAAATCAACACACAAAAACCGGTAGCTTTTCTATATACCAAGTGAACAGGCTGAGAAAGAAATCAGGTAAACAATCCCATTCACAATAGCCTCAAAAAAAAAAAAACTAGATATAAACTTAATCAGGGAGGTGAAAAACCTCTACAGTGAAAACTATAAAACCATGAAGAAAGAAAACAAAGAAGATATCAGAAGGTTGAAAGACTCCCCATGTTCATGGATTGGCAGAAATAGCATAATAATGGTTATATTATCGAAAGCAACCTAAGGATTCAATGCAATGCCTATCAAAATCCCAAGGTCATTCTTTGCAGAAATAGAAAAATTGGTCATAAAATTCATATGGAAGCATAAAATGTCCCAAATAGCAAAAGTAGTCCTAAGCAAAAGCTATCACAATATCATGCTTCAAATTATACTACAGAACCATAGTAACATAAGCAGTACGGTACTGGCACAAAAATAGACGTGAAGACCGTGGTGCAGAATAAAAGACCCAGACATACAAGTATACAACTTATCTCTGATGAAGGAGTCAAAACATACACAGGAGAAGAGGCAGTCTCTTCAAAAATGGTGCTGGGAAAACTATCTATGTAGATAGATAGATATCTACGTCTTCTTTATGTAAAGAAGACTGAAACTAGACTCTATCTCTCATCCTACACAAAAATCAACTCCAAGTGCATCAAAGATCTTAATGTAAGATCTAAGACACTGAAACTGCAATAGCAAAAAACAGGAAAAACTCCAGAAGATATAGGTAATTATTTTCTGAATAGGACTTCAATTGCCTAGGAAATTGGAGCAAGAATTGAAAAAATAAAACTGCATAAAATTAAAAGTTTTTGTACATCAAAAGAAACAAGTTACCAAGAGACAACCCATAGAATGGGAGAGAAATCTGCTACAGCTGTTCAACAGATAATGGATTAATATTCAGAATATATAAATAGTTCAAAAATCTAAATAGCAAAACAACAAATGATCCAATGCATAAATAGGCAAACAAATTCATCAGATGGTACTCAGAAGAAGAAATACAAATGGCTAATAAATACGTGAAGAAATGTTCAATATCCTTAGCCATGAAGGAAATGCAAATCCAAACTACACTAAGATTCTCTCACACCAGTCAGATTGGCCATCTGAAAACAAATTACAAATGCTGACAAGGAAGTGGGGGAAAGGACTCCTCATACACTGTTGGTAGGAATATAAACTAATGTAACCACTATGGAAATCAGTATGGAGTTTCCTTGAAAAACTAAAAACAGACCACAGACCTACCTCATAAACCTGCCATACCACTCTTAGACATATATCTGAAGGAGTATAAATCAATATACAAGAGAAGTACTGCATACTTGTGTTTATTGCAACTCTCTTCACAATAGCCAAATTGTGAATGGATAAAGAAAATATTATACAAAGAAAATATTACACACACACACACACACACACACACAGAGAATATCACTCAGCCATAAAGAAAAATGAAATTATGTCATTTTGCAGTAAAATTGATGGACCTGGAGATCATCATGCTGAGTGAGATTAGCCCAGCTCAAAAGACCAAATATCATAAGTTCTTACTCATTTGTGCAACCTAGACCTCAAATGATAATGCTGATGATGGTGCCTGAATGTAAATGGTGAACTCTGTGGGGTGGGGGGATGTCAGCAGGAGGGTGGAAGGGGAAAGGAAAGGATACAGAGAAGTGCAAAGGATCAAAGTACAAAATATATATATACATGATGAAATTCCCCACTGTTTGCAAAGAGAGGGGAAAGGTCTGACAGCATGGCTCCTGTGGTAGAGTGTCTCCCTAGCAAAAGGTGGGGGGGATATGGAAATAAAATGGAAGGGGTAAACTTATTCAAAGTATATGTTATGCATGTATGGAATTACTGCAATGAATTCACCTCATATTATTCATGTATATTAATTCAAGAATAAAATAACAAAAATCAAAAGTTTTAAAAAGCCTTTATCTACAGAAGCTGCATTTTAAAGATCTCCCTTCAGAAAATGACTTTAATGAGCACCCTGACTTGTTTGTTCGGGTGTTCAATCCTACAGTGTGATGCATCCCACTCTCAGGGATCCCCAAACCAACTGTGCAAACCCTTCCCAACTCTGCCTGCAGCCTGAAATCAACGTGATGAGAGTGTTTCCACCATGAAATACCAAATATCAAATCAAGTCCCTCCATGCCCAAGCACTCAGTTAGCACATCACTGCAGGGAGGCTGAACTTAGCTGACATTAAGTTCTCAGAATTTAGTGAGCATAAGCAGCCAGGAAGGAGGCAAAGGAAAATAAACATAAAATAAAATGCTCAGTTACTTAAGGTATGAACAATGACGTTAGCAGACATGTTACCGAAAAAGATATACACATAGGAAATAAGATATGAACAGTTCTTTTATAACATTTTATGCTATAAAAGAAGTAAACAACAATGAGGCACCACCATACACTTAGTAAAATGGCCAAAGTCCAAAGAATGTGAAGCAAGAGGAACTCTCATTCATTCTTGGTGGAAATACAAAACAGTACAAACACTTTGGAAGACAGTTTGGAGATTTCTTACAAAACTATATATACTCTTCCCATAGGATCCAACAATCATAATCCTTGGTATTTTCCTAAACCAGCTGAAATCTACATCTACATAAAGCATATCTACATCTACATATAGCAGCTTTATTCATAATTGCAAAACTTGAAAGCACTTAAGATGTTTTCCAATAGGTGAGTGGGTAAATAAATTGGTATACCCAGAAAATGGGATATCATTCAGTAGTAAAGAGAAATGAGGGTTTTAGCCAAGAAAAGATATGGAAGAAGTTTAAATGTGTATTAATAACTGAAGAGAGCTAATATGACAAGGGTACAGACTATGTCATTCCAACTAGGTGCCAATCTGGAAAAGACAACAGTACAGGTACAGCAAGGATCATTAGTTGCCAGGAGATGAGAGGGATGAATAGGTGGAGTACAGAGAATTTTCAGGCCAGTAAAATTACTCTAATACTATAATGGTGGATATATATCATTTTAAGTTTGTCCAAGCCTGTAGCATATACAACGCTAATAGTGAATCAATGCAAACTATGGACTCTGGGTAATAATCATATTACAAGTGTTGCACTTTGATAGGGAATGTTGATAATGGGGAAGCTCTGTGTGTAGGGGAAGCGGATATGGGAAATCCCCATTTAGCTTCAATCCTAAAACTATGAGGAGAAGGGGGAAAGTTAACAGGGTAACCATGTGAGTGGGAGGAAAAACTCAGGTGATTTCTAAGTGACAGCTATAGCTATTGCCTGCACTCTGGTGAGCTGGATATGATAAAGTAACAGGGTTACAGAAACAACTCCACCCATCTGACTATTGCTGATGCATTTCTTTTCCTTTTCTTGTTTTCTCACTGATCTCTTGGCTTGATCTTTATTATTTTGGGGGTTAAGTTTCCTTTATGCTCCTTTTTGTGTTCTGTGATCCTTGAAGCTATCAGGAACCCCATCCATGGATGGCAAGGTCTATGACCTTTCTGGTCACATCTCTTTCCTTGATCTTGTGGATCATATCATCTACCTCCTGAACTACTCAGTTAATAATCATGGAAGACTACTTGCTATATTCTAGTATTTACATGTTTCCAATTTGACTGATAATCCCCAGAGATTTCTGATAGCATCCCATGCATTCCTCTTCGTTGGTCTGCTCTGAACACACTATCTTGTCTCAGGTTTGAGGCAGATAGGAAATTCATCTAGTGAGCCTTCCATAGAGAAGCTTGCTTCTCTGCAAACCACGTGTTCTCTCTCCTATGATTTTATCTTGCTGTTTTTTTCTCTTAAACTTTCCTGTTTGTCAGATTTTCTAGGCAGGAATTGAAGCCATGCTTCTAATCGCATCAAAGTTTATATGAAATAGATGACACTTTAATACATGATATGAAATAGATAATAGATTTAATGCCTGTAGAATTGTAGGCAGATACCAATGGTTAAAAACTAAGGCTCTGAAGTCAGAAGAAGTGACTTTTAAATCCTGACTCCAACTTACTGTGTGACCTTAGCAAAACACTGATGCTAATGAAGTATGGGGGGCTTGCTTCGTTCAAGGCACTGTGACTGTGAATTTTCACCTAATTTCTCATTTAAAACTAACAATCAAAGGGAATCCAGGAGACATCCAAATTCTCACATGAGGAATCTGAGAGTTTCCAGATTCACCACTCATAAAATGCATGACTTTGAGTAGTGAGTCTTAATCTCTCTAAACCCCAGCTACAAAAGCCACATATCCCATTCAGTAGCTATTAACATGATTAAATGCTGAAGGCACTCAGCTATATAACAAATCATAAAATTCTTGCTCAGATGTGAGAGGTTGTAGTTGCATAGGCTGGCCATTGTTACTTTTGTCTGAAAAGAGCAAAGGGCTAGTTGCAAGAGAAAGATTTAGATCCATGTAAATACATGTTTCATATTTCTAGTTCTAAAATTTTAAATGTATCATTTAAGAAAGTCAAAGAGTACTAGTCTTCACCCATGCAAAAGTAGCTTTCTTCTATCAATAGCTGACAGAAATAAATTCAAGCCCTCTGACCTTTACTGTGGTATATACAAAAGACTAAATTTTCAAAAAAAAAAGTTAAAGAAAAAACACTGAAAACTTCCTCTTCTGACCAAGATAAGGAGAAGCTTAATTTACTTTTCTGTCTGAAACAACAAAAAAGTAAAGTAGCCATACAAAACATAGGTTTTCAAGATACCAGATGCCAGGCAACAAAGGGCAGTGATATCTCAGAATTGGAAACAAACAAGGTGAGCCTTGTGACTGCCCAGCTGATCACCTTGAGAGTTTCCAAGCCATGTCTCAAGAATGAATCTCAGTCAGAGTTTGGTGGGCACCCTGAGTACAGAAGAGGAAACTGAGATTCTAGGAAACTATGGCCAAAAAGGGTGACAGAGTAAAGAGGAAGAAACATGTGAAAGGAGAAATATGGCAGATAGGAAGAAGACACACATGGAGAGAACTGTGGATAGTTGCACTAGGTCTATAGGGTCTTCAGTTATGTGCTCATCAGCACATACATTATGGTTCAGGGAATCAATTATCCAAATGGATCAGAGGAAGCCATTTCCAGGGCTCACACAGAGCTGAGAATAGTGCCTTTCTCACCAGCAAAACTGGAAAGCCCCATAATTTACAGAGCATTAAGTACATAGCTCAGAAAATTCTTGACTGAGTAATGGGCAACAATTAGCCCTCAGTTTAATAGTGCCCTGTTCCACCTAACAAACCTTAAAGCATTAAAACCCCAAAGTATTAAACTACCTTTCAGTAATTTAACTGCATCCCAGAATAAAGTTCAAAAATCTCTGTAGAACTACAAAGATGTCCAGTGCCAAAAAAGTAAACCCCACAATGTGTGTAATTCAATAAAATAATTGCTAGGAATACAAAGCAGCAATAAAATATAAAGAAAAAAACAATTAAAAGCAAACTAGAATTGACACATATGTTAGAATTAGCAAACAAGGATATTAAAACAATTGTCTTAGTATTTTCCATATGTTCAAAGAGCTAAGACATGAAAAGAACCATATCAAATTTATAGAGATGAAAACTGCAACATATGTGCTTAAAAATATACTGGAAAGAACAAACAATAGATTAGATTAACAGCACAGGAAAAAAGTTAGTGAACTTGAAACTATAATCATAAGTGCTATCAAAAGTGAAACATAGAGAGAAAAAATAAATAGAATGGTGGTCAGAACAGATGTCACTGTGATGACTTTTAGGCAAAAATTTGAAGGAGAAAGGAACATAGGTGTGGAGTCCTAAACAAAGAATGTCCCAGACATTGTGGGAAATGATGGGTCCAAAGACACTGATTAAAAGTATTCTAAATAGTATTTAGCATCTAATACTCACTTTCAGACTTTTTTTTTCAAATATGTCAGCACATGTAATTCTCATAAGGCTAGCATCATTTTATAAATAAGCGAGAAGACGTTTGAGGAATTGAAATATTGATGCAATGTCATCAGGAAACGAAAATAAGACATGATTTTTGGCTTTAGTCTTGTTTGAGTTCAGATCTTAAACATTTTCCATTATTCCATGGTCTCCACATAGAATATCTGGGAACTTGAGGAAGTGAGATGTCCCAAACTCCCACACAACTCTGTTTTGTCCAGGAGTCACAAATTCAAATGGAGCAACCATGAGAAGAGATTTCAGAGAGAGGGAAGATGAGTCTGCAGACATTGCTCAGCCCTAAGTTGATATTGGCATGATGAAAGGCAGGCCTAACTCCTCTCAAGAGAAATCAGAAATCATGAAATGTAGTGAGACCCCATTTCAGCCAACAAGCCAGGTATGATGGCACATGTGGTCCCAGTTATGTGGGAGGCTATAGTTAGGAGGATCACGGTCTGAACCAGGGTCCTGGGCAAAACCATGAAACTCTATCCAAAAAGTGCTGGTGGAGTGCCTGCCTAGCAAGGATTAGGCCTTGAGTTAAAACCCTAGGACTGACAAAAAAAAAAGAAAAAAGAGCTTTTGATTCCAATATGGATTTGGAACCACTTCTTTGCTCTTATTGTCTAAGTAATTAATTAAATTGTAAGAATATAAATTTATTGCCCTCTCTAATTTTATAAATGATGTATAATCACAAAAATATTCAAGTGACACAAAAAGTGTAAAAAGGATAAATAAATTTACTGGAATTTCTCCAAGTAGAACCGCTATGCCTTTTTTTATGTTTTTTCCAGTGCTAATATATATTGCATTAATGAGTAACTGCTGATCTAAAAGTAAAATGACTTGAATAGATATTTCTCAAATACATACAAATGGCAATAAGCACACAAAAGTTTATTCAACATAACTAGTCATTAGAAAAATATGAATCAAAACCACAGTGAGGTATCACTTCACCTCTATAAGAAAAGCTATTATTTTAAAAAATGACTACTTTGAGAAGGATGTGGAGAAACTGGAACCCTCATGCATTACTGGTGAGAGTAGAAAGTGGTCTAGCCACTGTGAAAAACAGTATCATAATTCCTCAAAAAATAAAACAGAAGCCAGGAGCCAGAGGCTCATGCCTGTAATCTTAGCTACTTGGTAGGGTGAGACCCAGAGGATCACAGTTTGAGGCCAATCTGGGCAAACAGTTCCTGAGACCCCCATCTCCAAAATAACCAGAGCAAAATGAACTAGAGGTGTGGCTCAAGCTGTAGAGCACCTGCTTTGCAAGCAGAAAGCCCTGAGTTCAAACTCTAGTCCCATCAAAACCAACAAACAAAAAAACACATAAAATTACCATGTGTTCCAAGAATCACATTTCTGTGTATATACCCAAAAGAAGTGAAAGCAGGGACTTAAACAGTGATTTGCATACTCATGGCAGAATTGTTCATAATAGCTAAAAGGTGGAAGTAATCCAGTGTCCACTGGCAAATAGATAAGCAAAATGCAATATATAAATATAATAAAAAATTACTCAGCCTTACAAAGAAGGAAATTCTTATGCATGCTGAACATGATTGAACCCTGAAGCCATCCACAAAAGGACAAATATTATATAATTCCTCTTATATGACATTCCTAGACTAATCAAATTCATAAAGAGAAAGTAAAATAGTGTTGGCAGGGGCATGAGGGAGGGAGAAATGGAGAGTTAGCATTTAATGAGTATAGTTTCAATTGTGGAAAATGAAAAAGCTCTAGAGCTGGATAGTAGTGACACTCACACAACAATTTCAATGTACTTAATAACATAATGCCACACTTATAAGTGGTCAAATGGTGAATTTTATGTTGTGTATATTTACTACATTAAACACACATGTACATGTGTACACTCAAGCTCCAAAACCAATGTCCTATCAGAACATTCACCCTCATAGGTTTTCAGGTAGGCAGGGGGTATCTAGAATTCAGCTGATCCACACTGGATTTGAGTCCAGCCTAAGGGGAAGATCAGGTCAGCTCCATGTTTCTTTCATATGCCATGAATTAGTAGCTCCCTGGGGCATGCTCATCTCATGGTAAATGACAGAAGCATTGCAGAATGAATGAGCGCACCTGATGCCTTTCAAAGCTTGACTTTGAGCTGGTTCATTTTTACTTTGACCAACATTTCATTGATCAAAACAAGTTAGATAACTACATACCACATCAGTGAAGCAAAGAAACATACTCTAGCCACTCTTGGGGAATGTATTGAGAAAAATCATATGGCACAAAGTGTGGTTATAAGATTACAATATATGGAGAGACAAAGAACTTGGAGCAAGAATCCAATCTACCTCTCAGAAATAAAGATAAGTTTATATACTTTAACATATAAAAGGTATCATTTACATCTAATTCTTAATAAGCTACAGAAATGGAAGAATCTGTCACCTGTCTCTAAAACTTCTAAGCCCTACAAAGTTTATTAATATACTTAGGAAGACATAAAAGGAAAATAAAAATCTAAGCTTCTTTAATTTTGGTAAAAATATGAAATTTTTACACTTGTGTTTCTGTAGGTACCAATAATAATAATTGTGAATCAAAATGAAAGGTGATACAAGTATAAAGTTAATAAAGAATGCCATGAATGGGTGCTTTAACTTTTAAAACCTACAAAGATATACTAGCAATATAAGAAGCAAAATGATTTTCAACCTCCTATGGCCCTAGATAAGATGGTCCATGGTGTGTGTGTGGGGGGGGGAAGTGGACTGTATTTTCAAGAGATTCTAAACCTAAGGCACTCTTCCCCAAAGAAAGGACTAAGCTTAAGGAAAAAAAATGGGTGCAGAGAAGAAGATAAAAAACATGACATTTTCTGCTTAAAAGGGAGACTTTTATAAAATGCTTCCATTTGCCCGAGGTCAAAAACCAAATAAAAGAGAACTTCAGATCTAGTATATTCAGGCCAAACAAGAGTTTCTTCAAGCCTAAAATATTTATTCCCCACCCAGATTATCAGACAGCAGGAGTTGGAAGAATAAATCTTGAGTCATCAGATAGCCATATTCAAGCAATATGATGTGTTGATAAAATGAAGTTCAATTGGGGTCTGACAGGTTCCTAACCTTTGCCCTGCCAGGTATGTGGGAGAATAGTATCAGTTTATAACAGTGATAGTACAACCTTTCATCTTCTCAGTGCTCTGGACACAAAGACCATGGCATTAATTATATACTGTGAGCAACAATTCATGAATATTTAACATACTCATCTATACTTAATGAATAAATTTGCATTTTGACACTATTATTTAATGTGCTTTAAGGAAATACTGCTCATTACCTTTCAATTTTGTAGATTAGTTGAATGTAATCAAGATGATAAGGCAGGAAAGATATAGTATTATTTAAATAACATTGTTTTTTATTACCATTTCTGCTTCTGTGAGTTTTCTTTCCTCCTCTTTTCTTATAATCAGCTAGGTTTATTTCATTCTATACTGGCTGTTCTGTCTTAATCATTTTGCCTCCACACTCTTTGCAGAAGGGAGTTTCTTAAGATTCATGGAAAAACAATGCAAATTAAATAATCAGTGTTTTGCTTCTCTGTGTGCTCTGTAACTGGGCATCCTCTCACATAAAATGTCCCAATGCAATTGGCAGTAATTACATCCTGGGCTGGCAGTTTCAGCACTGCCAGGCCATGGCCTGCACAGCAAACAGGAGACCTGCATAATCAGTGGCAATGAGCAAGGGTCTCTGGCTTTCCTTATGAATGATAAAACCCCACAGAGAAAAACTGGCAAGAATGTTGTAGAAGATAAGTTTTTGTTTGTACTTTCATCTTTGGTTCATTGTAAAGAGCTTTTTCTGATAAGCAATGGGTATTTTGTATGTGAGATAGGAATGAAATCTGCCTATCTACTTAGGGTGTTGGACCTGAGAACACGCCTCTAAAAATTGTATTTGCATGAAGGCTCCATGCTCTTTCCAAAAAGAAAGGGCTACAAGACTAATGGTCATGCTCTTAAGAATTAGATTTAAAACTACTCAACAGAAATGGAGGGCAAAAGTGGACAAGAGCAAGGAATGCAAAAGAGATTAAAATCTGGATGCCAGACATTTTACTGAATGCTTACATACATCATCTAGTTTAATCTTTACCTGTGAGTTCTCTGTCCTTGTTATTGTTGGCATCATTGTTAACATCAGTGCCACTTTACAAATGAGGAAACTGAAGCTCAGATAGGTTAGCACAGATATTAAAAATTAAAGCTAAAAGTTGAATCCATGTCTGTTAGAAGCTAAAAATCACATGCTTTTGACAGTTTTCAACTAATGGAATCTTTAGAGGATTTTAAACAAACCACATGCCTTAGACCATTCAGGCTGTTAGTACAGAATACCATAGACCAAATGACTTATAAATAACAGAAATTTATTTCTCACAGTTTGGGAGGCTGTGAAATTCATGGTCAAGTTGGAAGAAGTGGATGAGTCCTCTGAGGACTCTTTTATGAGGACACTAATCTCAATTGCAAAGGTACTACCTCTATGACTTAACCACTTCTCAAAGACTCCTACTCCAAATACCATCACACTGGGAGATGAGATTTCAATATATGCATTTGGGAAGGATGCAGACATTCTGTCTATAGCTAAAATGTCACTTCTTCAGAGAGGATTTTCCTGATCTCTGCCCTTGGTCAGGTTCTATATTGATCACGTTGTATAATTATATATGCGTCTATACCACTCTTCTCCACACACTAGACTGTAAACTCTGATAGGGCAGGGACCACTGTCTTGCTCACCATCTGTCTCTGGCACCAGAAGCATACCTGACATGATGTAGACATTCTGTGAGAGGGGGGGTTGAGGAAATTTTCTCAGTTTCTTCACCCACCAAAATGTGATGAAAAATACCTACCACACAGCGTTTATATGAGAATGAAGCAAGAAAAACAATTTATACTGTGAGTATCACAAAGCATGAAAAACAGAGTAGTTTTAAAGCATGGTAGTTTTTAATAGTTCAGATGTATAAGGTATGTGGGACCTATGGGAAAGTGATGAGGCCAGATTTTAAAGATTCTGGTCCAAAAACAAAAGCTCTTCATTATCCCCAAGACTGGTGTGAACTAAAAAATGAAATCAAGAAATCTATTAAAAAATAAGGATGGCTATAAGAATCACTGTTGAAGTGAACAGATTAGATAGCATAAAAATGAAAAAGGACCATACCCTCAATCTAGCTGTTCACTGGGCCACACCATTTGAGCTCAGAAACACAAATGTAATAGAAATGCAAGAAACCATGTTCACAAAGTTCACTCAGCCTACAATCCTACTATCTTTTCACAAATGGATTTTCCTTTCTGGGTCAGCTTCAAGACGTTATTAAATTATACTTTAGAGTTGAGGCCTCAAGAATCAGACAAAAATTTAAGTAGGAAAGCATAACCTAATCCAATGGCACTAAAATGACTTTAAAATTATGACTGGTTGCTAAAGAAATTCAGAGTTCACCCCAGAATTGAAAGAAATTGTTGAGCAAGTGATATCTGTTGCCCATCATTGGGGTTGAAGTCCAAGCACTTCCATCCAGTGCATCTTGGTATTAGGGTCACCAAGAAAAATACAGTGCCATCAAACCCTGAATGAAACAATCTTTGCTCATACAGAGCAGACACAGAGCAAAAGCAGTTTCAGTGGTGAATGTCCCTCCCTTATGGCTAGCAGCCACAGGGCAGTTAACCTGCATACATCCCTCTTGTGCTTCTACAGAAGGACCTGCCTCTCCTCACAGGTAACAGAAGTAATAGATATGGTACCAGTGTTGACCAGGTGTCATATAACACAAATGCTTAAGCAGGACAAAGAGAGGTACACATTGAATCTGAAACAAGGAGATCACCACACAAAGTGATAAGCTCAGCATAGACTAGGAGGATACTGAAGCACTTGGTAAGGAAATGTTCCAGGCCAAAAGTTCATTTTTATACATCTCAGTGGGGTCAGAAGTCTACAGTGAACCTCCCAACAGAGGTTAACTAAAATCTGAATGAAAATAGAGGATTCCTAATTCCTAAGTCACATGAAAAAATTAGGTTCTGATCTTTCATTTTTCCACTGACTCGTCTATAAAAAGGACTAGTCTATGAAAAGGACTAAACATATCTATATATGTTTCAGAAAGAACAACACGTATGAATGCAATTCACCTACCTTCCCTGTACTCAAAATCTTTCCCAGTAAGTATCACTATTATCTGTCCAACATGGCAAGTAATAGGAGTATGAGCTGTTGATTCAGTAACCTTAGCTAAACAGACGCAAAACTGTTCCATAACTGGGTGTATTTTCTACCCTGGGAAAGATTGGAAATAAATACAAGAATGAATAAGTATCTCAAATTATTGTGTAAATACTGTTGTGTTAAGATCCAGATAATTCATATTTCTTTATTAAATTATTTAATATTACCTAGAATATTGAAAAATCTGAAAAAGTTGGCCTTTTGATGACAAATATAAATCAGGAATTGATTTGAGAGCTATAATTTAAGTTGAAAGCTCTACAACAGTTTGACAAAGTTTGTAAATAAATTGGAATGTTCATGTGAACTTGAAATTTCCCACATTTATAAATTTAATCTATTAAACTTATAAGGACTGCTAAAGTATTGGGACATTTCACTTATTAAGACTTTAAGTTTGCACTTTCAGCCATTTTAAGTGATTAAAAGAAAATTAAATGTACTAAGTATATATGTAAAGTTTAAAAATCTACATATTTAATGAGTTAGATCTATACACGAGACTTCTTGTTTTATCTGTGCTGTATTGTATGGTGTACAGATGAGTGTCCAAGCAGCACATGTTAGAGGCTCCAATAATAAGACAGAAATTTCATAAAAAAAGCTTATGTGAGTTATTACCCACAATAGGGAAATGGAGCAATAAGATTACCTAGTAGAAAGTAAACTCTAAAGATGTAGAGGTAGCAGGTAAAATAAGCAGTCTTACCTTAGGTAAGTCTTACCTTAGGAAGAGGTGTGCCCAGGGCTGAGATCCAGACCTTGCTGGAAAAGGCTTGATTGTGGGTCACTGAATAGCAGAGAAGCCAATGTGGTGCTCTACTGCTAGAACTGTTGGGAAATTCTCCCCTTGTAACTTCGCAGAAATCCACTCTCAAAGTGCTTATAGGGTTGCCTTGCCAGGGAAGGTTGCTACCAAACCCCTTGAAAGGATGCTGGGGAAGCCACTGGCTGCCAGGTGCTGCTGACTGCAGAAGTTGGAGGAGAAATAGTCACTTGAACTAAGAGTTTTGGAACTGACATTCATGCTAAGGTAGTGGAACACTGAGAGAAGCCACACCTGCTGCAATAATTTTCTAAGAGAAAACTGCTGAACAGAGTCTGAAGGTATTGAGACCCTCCTCTGAGAACTGCATGTAGTATGTGTGGCTGCCAGGTAGAACTGAGGACCCTACAGCCAGGCCTTCCAAATCACATGATTTCCTCAGCCTCCTTTCCCTCAAAGGGAGGGGAACTCCTGGGTAAGATATAAAAGCAATGATGCCTCAGGCAGAGTGCCAAGATCCCTTTGTTTTCCCCCAGCCAGCACAAAACTCAGTACTTTGTTTCCTCCTCCCACTTTGACACATTCACTTGCTGCTCCTGGAGACACAAACTGAGTTTATGGAGCAAGTGGGGACCTGCCTGGTCAATAGATTATAAAGCTCCCTGCAGTGAGAAGTGGATCCTAGTACACAAAGAAAAGAAGCTTCTATAGTGAAAGTAACCCAGAGTGGAAAAACAACCCTTCTACAAGAAACTCCTACTAGCTTTCATGATCTCAGCAGTGCTGGGGATTAGGCCCAGTGCCCTGACCTTGTGAGTGAATGGTTGGCTACTGAGCCACATCCCCAGTCCAATATTGAGAAATAGCACTTCATCCCTGCCACTACACTGTTCTGCTAGACACTGAGACTATTTCAGTTGAAAGACTACAGGTGATTAAAACCTCAAACCAAAGATTAGGCTTCTACTGCACAAATCCCAATGCAGAAACACAAGGTATATGAAAGACAAGATAACATGACTCCTCCAAAACTCAACCCCACAGTAACAAATACCAATTACAATAAAGTAAATAAAATCTCAAAGAATTCAAAAATGGTTATGAGTAAATAATAAAATTAAAGAGGACATGAACAAATGCCTGATAGGCATATGAGAAAAGAAAATGCCATATTTGTCTTTTCTAATCTGTGTTATTTCATTTAACATGATGACCTCTTGTTACATCCAGTTTCCTGCAAACAACATAATTTCATTCTCCTTTATTGTTAAATAACCCACTATGTTTATATTCCACATTTTCTTTATCCTCTCATTGGTTAAGGGGGGTCTTGGGCTGATTATATCTTAATGTAAAATCTGAACTTCGAAACTACGGCAGGAGGGCTAAGGAAAATGCTTGAAGATATAGGCATAGCAGTGGATCCTAGTACATACTTTTCTGAACAGGACTACAATTGCTCAGGAAATAAGAGGAAGAATTGGCAATAGGATTATTCAGGTTTAAAAGCTTCTGCACAAGAAAAGAAATAATTACAAGCATCAAGAGTCAACCTACAAAATGGGAGAAAACCTTCACCAGCTATTCATCAGATAAATGGATAAATATCTAAAATATATAAAGAGCTCCAATAATTAAATACCAAAAGAACAAACAACATAATTAATAAATGGGCAAGTGAATTGAATAGCTATTTCTCAAGAGAAGAAGTATAACAGCCAATAAACACACAAAGAAATGTTCAAAACCCTTAGCCATAAAGCAAATGCAATAAAAATGACACTGAAATTCCATCTCACCCTAGACAGAAAGACAGTTATCAAGAAAAAAACAACAAATGCTGGTGAGAGAGTAGGCAAAGAAGAACCCTTATACACTGCTGGTAGAGATGCAAATTGGTGCAACCATTATGGAAACCAGTATGGAGTTTCCTCAAAAAAAGTAAAAATAGAACTACCAGATGATCTTACTATTCAACTCCTGGGCATGTATCCAAAGGAATGTAAGTCAGTCTACAATAAATATACCCTTACACCCATGCTCATAGTGGCATTCTTCTCAGTACCCAAACTATGGATTCAGCCTACGTACCAATCACTGATGAATGGATAAAGAAAATGGTATATTTACACAATGGAGTATTATTCATTATATTCATTATGTCATTTTCATGAAAATATATGGAACTATAGATCATTATGTTAAAAAAAGAAACCAGAATAAGAAAGAAATATTACATGTTCTCTCACACATTTGGAACCTATACCTAAGAAAATGACACAGTATAAAACAAACTGTGTTGGAGTATGAATCAGCAAGATGGGAGAGAACAAAAGGAATGGATGAGTATGTTCAAAGTACTTTTTTCATGTGTATGAAAATATGACAGTAAAAACCATTACAATTGTTTAAAAGTGGGGAGAGGAGGACAAAAAAGTTATAGAGGAGGTGAACTTGATCAAAGTACATTATATGCATGCATGAAAAGATAAAGAAGAGAAGCAACTATGGCCTTAAAAAAACAAAAAAGCACTTTCTAAGAGGACACAGAAACCAGGAAGACAGCCGTCCCTGCTGCAGGGTCTCTCCAGTGCCAACCACTGACAGTGCATCATGCCAGCTGGCAAAGAAAAAGATACTGGGCTCTTCCAACAATGCTTTTCTGAAGGACAAGTAATGAAGGGCAGGAATGCAAAATTGTCCAATTGATAAGTCACAGCAAATTTAATATGTTGTTAATCAATATTGATAAATTGCTTTTATTCTATGCTAAAATTTCTAAATCCATAAATAGAATAACAAGTCTTAATGTCCAACTTAAAAGCTTAAAGAATTCTGAGTTTTAAAATTATGATTGATATAAATAGTCTAATTAACTTAAAATCCAGGTAACTAAGTAAAACCAAGTTCTTTCTATGTTCAAAGGTACTTTCATATATTAAAAAGTTCATGTTGACAATGAGATTTCACTTCTTCTAAAGAATACTACAAATAGGTAAAGGAGATGAAGTAGATATATAATGAAATAAGAATGGAAAGGAGAGATGAAGCAACAGAGCAATTACCATAGTGGAGAGGAGACTGGCAAAGTTTTGAGCAGAAGGCTAGGCAAGCAATCAGGAGTGTAAAAAAATGGAGAACAAGGAGGATTTTTGAATAGGTGCTTCTGTTTAATTTTAATTGAAGCCTTTTTACTGTCCTTCCTTTAATGCAATATTAGAAAAAATGGAACTAAAGAACTTTTTGGTTACTCTTGTTACTGGATTGTGTTCCTTTACATGAAATACTGTAGTGAAACTGAGTTATGTGAAACCCCATTCAGTTTATCTGAATACTGTTTACAAAATTATGTCTGACTGTTAATCCACTTGAAAAGCAAATGCACAGCAAAAGTTCATCATGAATGGGAAGATTGTTGCAGCCAGAAGGCTGCATCACTGGTGTGGTGGATCTGCCATCCAGATGTGACACTAGGACCCTCATTTGTACACCATACAATATATCCTAAGCTAAAGGAAAGAGAAAAAGTCTCCCTACTTGTACCTGTAAGGATTTGAGAATGCTAGTCTGTAGCACACTTCTCTCTTCCCCACCCAACTTCAGATCAACGAAGAGAAAAATCCAAGTTAGACAGAGTATGAATGAGACTAGTGACTGATTGAAGGGCCTAGTAACACTCTGCACTGATTTGAACAGACTTGCCCATTCACAGTCATTGGAAGTGTGAACAGTCATAGGCTTGCCTTGAAAGGAAGAAGCAAAGCACAACATAATTCATGCTTTTTGTCAACAACTGTCTCCCAAGACTCCAGGGAGAGAAAAAGACTGGATCATGTGAATGCAGTGTCACCAAATGCGTTAAGTAGTTAAAATTCCCCCATAAGGAAGCAAGAAGAAATGGGGTTCTCCCAGATATTCCCTAACCTAAGTGTCAGTCGGGGTATGGATATTTCTTGAGGAAAGAAATTGCTGTTAATTATTCCCTAGTGGGCAGCTTAGATTTTTGCCCCACCCTTCAGGACTCTAAAGTGGGTAAAGGACAGGAAAGCACAAAGTCATTCCATACTCAGGCTGAAAATTCACTCTCCGATGTGGTCCCCCACCTTAAATCATGTCCAGTCACCATGTCTGACTTAGTATTTTGTAATAAGGTGGTATGACCTAAAGATATTCCAACAACAAAACTCCAAGCTATTTGAGTTTAAACCATTTTCTCTTATGAAATTCCCAAGACATTAACATTCAAATATTTAACCCAGAGAATCGTGAGTTGGGCTGAACAATAAAGGTTCCCACCTCTCTACTTGAGCCCCTGTAAAACTACCAATGTGGAAGGACAGAATGAACTATGTACTTCTTGAGGCAGCCAGCTCCCAGAAGAGAGAGAAAGCACCAAGTCATACCTGCTCTTCTCCTTCTCTCAAACTCAGCTCCTCCACCAGACACACTCACGCAGCTGCCCAGCCCCTCTCCAAAAGTACTGCAGCAAGACTGCTATTTCACAAACAGAGAACAAAAGTGAAGCTTTTGTATATAACCTCCTTCCATTTCTTGCTGAGACTCAAACTTTTTAAAGATTTTTTTATTAGGATGTATTCATTATATGGGGGGATTCATAGTGACAATTCCAATTAGACTTATACTGTGCATTAGTGACACTGCTCCCATCATCTCTTCCCATCAACTCCCTCAACACCCCACTTAAAGCAATTGCAAGAGGTTTCTTAGTTCTGTTTCATATAGGTATATGAAGTCCATCTATCACATATCATCACCTTAATCTTCTTCATTCACCATCGCCCCCACTACTACCCCCCCATGGTACATATATTACAGTTCTGTTTTTTATTATTAACATTTAAGTTGATGTTCAGAGGGGTGTCTCAATGTATGCCCACTGTAGGTATATTTTACTTTGGTCCATTCAACCCCTTCCATTACTCTCCCTTACCCCTTTACCTCCCATCCCCATTTTTCAGCAGCTTTCAGTGCACATCCTTATATCCTCTACCTTCACATACTATGTTATGCTATATTACGGATACTCTATCATTCTCTTTTCCTTTTCCTCTTTCCCTGAGTTCCATAGAGTAGTTTCACTATAACAAAAATGTTCTAAATCTGAGTTTGCATATGCTCATGCTTGTTTTTGTGTATGTGTTTATCTTTGGATCTATCTTCCATGCATGAGAAAAAGCATGAAGACTTGGTGTTTCTGAGCCTGGCTTACTTCACTTAACATGATGTCCTCCAATTGCATCCATTTATCTTTAACCCACATATCATTATTCTTTATGGTTGAGTAATACACCATTGCGTATATATGCCACATTTTCTTGATTCATTCATCAGTTGTAGGGTACCTGGGTTATTTCCAAAACTTGGCTATTGTGAATAGTGCTGTGATGAACATTGGTGTACAAGTGTGAGACTCAAACTTTACAGCCCACTTAGATCACCTCTTACTCAACATCTGCTCCCCTCTTCCTACTTTCCTTGAACCTTTGAATTCCCAGTTGAGGCTGCCTCATTCTGTGCCTGAATTTCAATGTTAATTCATTACCCTTCCCTACTCTGCAGTCTCATCACCACACTACCATATCTCAATTTCTAAAAAACAAAAAATATCATGCAAAGATGTTAGTTACAATTAGATGCTGTGAATTTCACTAGACATGTAGTTTCTAAAGTTTTGTTGAAAGACAAAAATCTTTCAGCAATTACCAGAAATACCAAAAATGTGCTTTTGCACAAAGTACTGTATTTTTATTTTTAAAAGTTTTTCAAATAATCTATAAATATTTTTATTTCTCTGTTCAGACCACCTTAGAAAAAGAAAAAAAAGTAGTGGAGAGGAGGTATTGGTTAAACCACCCAATAATTCCAGGTTCCAAAATCCTGGATCACAGAGATAAGAGGGGATTCTTGAATTATTCATACCAGTGATGGCTTCGGAGTAATAACTGCCATCCCATGAGTGAAGAATGGTCTTCTCCTAGTACCTATTCCATCAGTCCTTCTGACAATTTTGAAAGCAGCTGAGTCTCCCATCTTATCCATATTGGTTCTATTTCCTGAATGAACCTTTGATGGGCTCATTATTCTTAGCTCTAAACACAAACAGCCCATCCAACTGCTAATTTTCTGTTTGTACTAATTCAGCCACTTGCTCATCTCCTAGAGCCTCACTTCTCTTCTACTTTTGGAATTGAATCTGAGCATGGCTTATTATCTAGGTTTACTGGGGATCCAGAGACAGTTGTATTGCTGTTCATCTTGGTGGAGCTAGGGCAAGCTCTTAAGAGACTTTGCTGACTCTACATTCAAAGCAAGAGTGTGGTTCCCACCATTCTGATCAGACAGAGTAGAGCTGAAAACTCTTTTCCTCAGCAAAGGTATTGACAAACTGATCCTTAAATAATTCATCTTCCAAGGAAGAACTACTCTTCAGCAAGTGTCTATTGCACGTTTTAAAAAAAACTAAGTAGTTGTACCATGTTCACAAGGGCCAAAAGATGAAGACACCCCAAGTTCCATCACTTCCAATGAACAAAATGTGATCTGTATGTGCATTGAAATATTATTCAGCTACAAAAAAGAATGAATTTCCTAGGTCCCATGGTCTGGGTCAAATGTTAGAGTGCTTGCCTAGCAAGCATGAGGTCCTGAGTTCAAAATTCCATTCCCACCAAAAAATTTAAAAGAAATAATTTTCTATAAATGCTACAATATAGGTAATCCTTGTAAACATTATAGTATGTTAAACAAGCCACATGAAACAAGCCATATATAAATGGCAGATAGTATATATTTCTGTTTATAGAAAGTACATAGAATAAGAGAATTCATAGTAAAAGAAAACAGATTGTCAGTTACCAGGGACTGGGGAGGGGGGATCATGGTGACTTATTGGTTAATAGTTACAGTGACTCTTTTTAGGATGAGAAAAAGTTTGGAAATGGGTAGTACTGATACTTACACTACAATGTGGATATAATTAATGTTACTGAATTAAATTATATACTTAAAATGACACATTTTATAGTATTTTACCACCAATAACAAAAGAAAAAATTAAGTAAATGTCAATTATATGTAAAAGCAATCTTAATTCCCTGAAGTTTTCTGGGAATAGTTCTGAGTACTGATGATGATATGTGGTTTTCACCAAACACATGGGCTACACATCTGGAGAATTTCTCTGTAAAACATGATTGCAGAAGTCAGTCTTATCAAGTAAAAACCATGCACTAAAAAGTTTCCTAAACTGAATCATCAGCAACCAAAATAGTCCTCAAAAGTGTGGGAGGAGGACAATTTATTTAAACAAAAGGAACTTAGAAAATGTCTTTGCCTTAGAAAATGTCTTTCAATTTCTCTCAGATCAAAATACTATGCTTGATTTGCTTACCCGCCTACACATTTTTTTCTTTTTTAATCTTAATATCAGCATAGCATAATAGCCTTCAGATAAATCTCTCTCTG
This sequence comes from Castor canadensis, assembly GCF_047511655.1. Lineage (NCBI taxonomy): Eukaryota > Metazoa > Chordata > Mammalia > Rodentia > Castoridae > Castor > Castor canadensis. Next base: position 98,792,706 of record NC_133392.1, on the reverse strand, counting down.
AACAAAGAAGCTTCATCATTATCTTGCCAATGCTGGACCACACTGTAGCTCCTATAATATCAGAATCTCAAGGTTAAGTAGGTTGTTAGTCACCACACTCTAAAAATAAAGATATTTCTTGAAATTGATCATGCTTTTCATGCAGCTGAAGGTAATTTTCTCCAGATTTGTAAGGTTCTGTACTTTGGTATTCTACTCACTGACCTTAAGTCCTATGGGTGATCTGTAGGATGGAGGATATATTGTTTAAACTGTGAAACTGGCTCTAATCAAGACTGTATTTTTTCCATGTGACCTATTAACTTGGGACATGGCTGAAAATGCATCACCTACAACCTCTTCCAGGTGCCAAAGGGACTCTAATGTCTACCCAGCCCATAAGTTCATTTCCGAAGAAGACAAACTAAGCATGGCTACTGAATCATTATTTTGGAGTCTTTATTTTATAAAATATACTAACCCTAAAAAGGGGAAAATCTCATGAGAAGCATCTTTTTCCTACATAGATGAAGAATACTTCAAAATGCATCTCATCTATCTCCCTTCAACCTCACCAATCACAGCCCACTACACAAACGTGCATGCACGCACACATATGCATGCACACATACACAAACATAAACATGCACATACACAAACACACACATACACAAACACACGCACACACACAAACATGCATACACACAAACATACATACACATTTGCATGCACACACACATATGTACTCAAACACACATGCACACATACTCCACACAAACACTAACACACACGTGCATACAGAGCCACCACCTAAACTAATTAAGGAATTATTTTATATCCTACTCTTCTGATGGAACTGAGTGCTTTTGTATGACAGAGTCACCATTCAAATGTGATATGTGACAATTCCTATTCCATTTTAAGCTGCTAAAACCTAGACAGAGCTTTAAGATAACAAATATATCCAGGAAAACCAGAGGGGATGTGCTGGTGGTAAGCACTAGGTGAACAGAATAACTAATATCACACTTCAGGCTCAATAAATTAATGCAGAGCTAGAAAGACCTGGGGGAGTATTTTGCATTTTAGATTAATTTATCCACATTAACAAGCAGGGATTGTGCTGTAGTTTGGATCTGGAATGTCCAAAGGACTAGGTAATGAAGAATTGGTCCTCAGCTTTGATGCAATTGGAAGGTGGTTGAATCTTTAAGAGATGGGGCCTAGTGGAAGTTTTAGATCTTAGGGGCATGCCCTCAAATGGTATTGTGGGATACCAGTCTTTTTCCTCTTTTGTTTGCTTCCAGGCCACCATGAGGTGAGAAATTTCCTCCACCATGTGCTCCTGCTCTGATGTGCTGCCTTGCCACAGGCCCAAAACAGTGAGGCCAACTGACCACAGACTGAAGCCTCTGAAACTATGAGCCAACATAAACCTTTCCTTTTTTTAAGTTAACTATCACAGATATTTGTCACAGTAATGGAAAGTTAGCTAGTACAGATAATGAGGCCTGAAGAAGTTGAAAATCTTCTAATTCCAAGGCAGGTCAGATCACTGATTCTCTATGATGAGTGCCCTCACACACTTGAGCCTGCTGTAGATGGTGTGTCATTTGCTCCTGGATGTCATCCATCTTTTGCATAATGTAGATTAGGGAACACCATAAGGAAAGGATGATGGAACCTGACAGAAGTGGAACACAAGTGAGCTTCTCCCTCACACTCAAGGATAAGCAAGTCACTTTACCGGTGCAATGGCCTTCTGCATACCTATAGAGCTTAATAAGTTAGTTCTGGCCCAGTACACATGTACAAATGTTGAAATGTTGACTACAGTCTTGATTTTGATACTCTTCACCCCTGTCCTCCATATTTCCTCTGCCAGAGTTTTCCCAACTTCAATGCTCAACATCCATAGTAGACAAGAAAGTGGTTAGATACCTAAATATTTTCTTACATTAATGAGGAAAATAATGAACTCTGTTATTTAATAGTATGGTAAGAAAGATATTTGTTGGATATCTTTCCAGGAGAGAAGTTATTTTATACTGGGTACAATGGTTCCTTTCTTTTTGTCTTTTCTTCTTTTTCTTTCTTTCTTTTTAATTACTCCTTTCTTATAGCAAGTTGTACTAGAGATATCTTCAGTAACACAATTACAGTGAATAAAAACTTGTTGGAATTTACAAATTTCATTGATACACAGAGCTCAAGAAAGGGGAAGAGGAAGGAGTGGTAAGAGAGAAAGTGTGTGTGTGTGTGTGTGTGTGTGTGTGTGTGTGTGTGTGTGTGTGTGTGTTTGAGAGCAAGAAAGAAATGCTAATGTTTTTAAATCCATGAAAGACCTTATTAAATAATTTTACCTGTTAAATGTTAAATGGAGTGTCATTTCCACCCATGCCACGAACCTGTCTTGCTAGTGAAATCTCTCAGGACAAGTTATTTTTGTTGCACAAGTGAGTAATATAACTCCCTTGGATTGGTTATTTAACTTTGCATTGAATTCGAAGCTGTGGCAGGTTGCATTACAGTGCCTTTAAAACAGGAAGTCCTGTATTAGCTTACCTGATGAATCTCAGGGAAGGTCCTCTCAGGTCTGTGTGGTTGTGCATATCTGATCACTCTGCTCTCATCAGAAGACGAACCTGGCAACATGGTTTGTGCATTATGCTCACAAGAAACAGAACTGTCACAAGTGGGGTTCTTTTCTTTCAGTAGTCATTGAAACTAATTTTAGACTCAGTATTGTGTTGCCAAACACAAAGTAAATACCAGAAAGACTGTGGCACGCTGTGTATGAAAAGTAAATATAGGTGTGGACCAGCTTTCTAGGGAACTCCCCAATATAAGTCTCCTTTCAAAACAGCACCCATACTTTCTAGGAAGATAGATGGTGAACTAAGAAGGAAGCAGCAGTGGAGCCCCTGCATATCCAGGTCAATAGTTTCACTTCTTAAAACTAGTTAGAAAGGCAACCAGCCTGGATAAACTAGGAGTGAACCAATTCATGCATGTGTAAAACTCTCAAATATCTGTACATTTAGCCTGAATGATTACAGAAACTTGTCTCTCCAGCACCAGGGCCACTTTCTACCTACCTGGCCTTATCTAAGTCACTTAATATCCACAGGATGATACATTGTCATCATATTCTTCATCTTCATCATCCAACTTCCTGGTGAGAAAAGACATAGTTTGGATACTACTTCCAGGTGCTCCCATATAACCGTTCTGGATGAGCAGACTTTACAGATGATGTGTGAAATTCCATATTCTTCCTAGTGCTCTCCAACATGGAAAGATTGTCTACCCATCAGAAATCTATTTATGTGACTGTTGCCTTCAACCAATCCAGAAATGTAAAAATGAATGGGAGTCATGGCCACCTTAAGTGAGCCCCATTAATCTTCAAAGCTGAAGCTTCTCACTTTTCTTTTTAGTAAACAACAACTGGGCTGGCCACTGGGTATGATGAAGAAGGTCACAGAATTCTCAAAAGATTCAGTCTTCTGGCTCTAATAGGGCTGTGTGTGGCTTGAGAACTTCCTAAACTTCACTTTGATGAGATGTCGCAAGGCCACATGATTGTCTAACCCCTCGGCCAGGAATGCCCTCAAGCAGTACCAATACCTGAGTGCCAAGGGACAGAGTATTTTCAGCTCCTATCCTTATGCTGCTGAGACCCCAAAATTAATTTCTCCAGGCAGATGGTATCAGGGGTATTGATGATAGGAGCAGGAAACTGTAATCTCCTGCAGCTGGCCAGGGAACCCTTCATTTTTCATTCGTACATGTGAAAGTTTGCAGAATGTCCTCAGGTGCACTGAATGGTTGACCTTGTAAAAAATCAAAAAGATGTCTCTGAAAACATAAGGCTATGGCCTGATGTACAGTTCTCACTGCTAGGAAGCAGAAAGAAGCTCCTGAAGAACTTAGAATTGCGTAAGTGGGCATGCTAGGGGAGGTGCAGTAGGATCCCAGGTTGTACCACACTGGGAAGGTTTGTACATCAGGCAGCCTAAGGCTACCATAAGAAAAGTCTGTATGGTGAAATAACTCTTGCAACTTAACAGAACTTAGTGCATAAGCCCCTTTCTCAGCATGCTAGAAATCACTTTGTTAGCCTTGAAAATTAGTAACAGTGACATAAAATGTTTTAGACTAATGGTCAAGATGAAAAGAAAATAAAGTCTTTAAGAGGGAGATTTGGTGACCTGTTGAAACTATTTCTGAATAACAGCTTCTGCTTTCTGAGGAATTAATAATTCTGGAAGAGGCAATGTATACACATGACATTAACTCACCTAAGCAGAGGGTCATTCCAAGAATCTATGCCCCAAGTCCCTCCTCAGGGGATCTCTCTCTCTATCTCTCTCTCTCTCTTCCTCTGTCTCTGTCTATCTCCTTCCCCTCTCTCTCTCTCCCTCAGTCTTCATGGCAGGACTGAGGACTGAGGTTTGAACTCAGAGCCTTGTGGTACTTGCTAGGAAGACACTCTAAAACTTGAGCCATGCCCCAAGTCCTTTTTCTTATTTTTGCTTTAGTTACATTTTAGATAGGGTCTTATGGTTTTGCTTGGGACTAGTTTTGGACCATGATACCCCTTCCTACTCATCCCAAATAGCTGGGATTGCAGACACACACCACCATGACTGGCTTGTTTTATTGAGATGGAGAGTTCCTAGCTTTTTGCCTGGGCTGACCTTGAACCATGACCTCTTGATTATTTGTCTCCCAAGTAGCTGAAATTACAGACATGAGCCACCATGCCTTGGTCAATGAGTCCAGCCATCCTCTGTATCACATGACCTCATTTTGCTATGCTGGTTGACAAAAGATGGACATCTCTCTCAAGGGCAATCAGTCCAAACTAAAGAGAGGAAGTGACCAAGATTCATGTGACCAGGCTGCAAATGTTTATGTGAGATTCCTATGTAAATACCAGAACTGGGCAAGCAAGGAGCTATTGATAGCTCTTTGGGGCCACAGGAAATAGAATGATATGAGCTCAGAGTAACTGTAGTAGGTCACATGTGGACTGAGTAAAGAGAGGAAGGTGATGGTGGAAAGGGGGCATGGAGTAGGAAGAGGCACAAAGAAGTGGCACCAGAGGGAGGGAAAAAAGAAGAGAGGTCCCTGGGCTATTTCCATACTCCTGCTGTTGATCACCACACATCCTGCCCTCAGCTCCTCTCTCCTTGCAGCTAGCATACACAAATGCTGTGTTTAAAGTGCCACCTCTGGTCACCCCAGGAACAAACTGGCACTTGTCAGGTAGTCCATCCAGGAGGCCCTGTGTGGGCACACCTTTCAGCTCCCAGCTAGCAGGGGATGGCTGGGCTGTCACACTGGGTGGTTTTATTTTCTGTTCTTCACAGCTGAAACTGCTTGTACTTGCACACTCTTGACATTAAATATATAGTACCGGCTTCCAGGTCACTTGGTGGAAAGCAATGGCCTTTACCCCAGATACTGATTGTTTGATCACAAACTTATTAGAGTTGGAAAATACCACTTTTGAAATGATTCTTTACTGCAGTCTCAAAAACAATCTCATTTTTCTTCCTGAGGGACACATTGTAAAGACCCAGATGCTACCCATGCCACCACAGAACTCTGCATGTTTGTGCTCCCCTCTTCAAAGATCAGCCTTGCTTGCTTTTCATCTGCAGAAATATTTATGCACATTTATTTAGCACTATCCCAGATATGTCCCTTGGCCCTTAAGCAATGAGGCAATAGAAGTAGATGAGATAGTGACCTATAGAAAGTTGCACAGCACTAATAAATAGAACAGACTTAAGCCAGGCCTTCTAATGCATTCCCAGGGTTCTTTACACTGCAACTGAAGATGTCTCTGATTTTATTTTCTACCAAAGTATTTTCATTAAATTAAAAATTCTGAAGTATCATTGGGTTGACTCAAAGGTCCTTTTCCATTGGATAAAATATCTTTTGAGCACTTATGTATGTTGAAAAGAAGGGTACAGAAACTCTCTACTCATCTCTAGAGGCCAAACAGAACTCAAACCCACAATTCTTAATTAAATATTTAATAATTATTAAATATGATATATTTAACTGCTATATTATATTTAATTGTTATAATATTCTTAAATGCTATTTGTTAAATAGCATTATTTAATATTCTAACATTAGAATTTAATTATTCATAGAATTAATTGTAACACTTTTTTTCAATTATCCATGTACTCCTTTATTTAAAATATACTTATAGAGCATTTTATACATGCCAGACATGAATGTATAAGCTAGAGGTAAACCCAGAAATTGAGACAAAGTCTCTGTCTTTATAAAACTACACTTGTAGGGGGAGACAGACAGTTAAAAGGAAATACATAAAGTCATGTGTTGACTGATACAATGAAGGGAAAAGTGTGGTAATGAAATAGGGAGTCTCATTGAGATCATAAGGCGGTCAACAAGGACCAAAGAGGCAACATTTAAGAGAAACCTGAGTGAAGTGAGAAAACTCATGAAGAATTATGGAGAAGAGAACTCCACATGGAAGGAACATCAAGTGCAGAAGCCTGGAGCTGGGAGAATGCTCTGTTTGATGGATGAAGAAAAGGATGTCAATGACCTCTACAAGGAGAACTAATAACCTCTGAAGAAAGAGATCAGGGAAGACTACAGAGAGTGGAAAGATCTCCTGTGCTGATGGATTGGTAGCATCAACATAGTAAAAATGGCTATACTACCAAAAGCAATCTACATGTTTAATGCAATTCCCATCAAAATCCCAGTGACATTCATCAGAGAGATTGAAAAATCTACCCTAAAATTCATTTGGAAACACAAGAGACCATGAATAGCCAAGGTAATACTCAGCAAAAAGAGCAATGTTGGAGGTACCACAATACCTGACTTCAAATTATATTACAAAGCAATAGCAGTAAAAACAGTATGGTACTGGCACAAAAACAGACATGAAGACCAGTAGAACAGAATAGAGGACCTGGATATGAATCCACGCAACTATGCCCACCTTACTTTTGACAAAGGCGCCAAAAACATATGAGGGAAAAAAGACAGCCTCTTCAACAAATGTTGCTAGGAAAAGTGGTTATCTGCCTACAAGAAACTGAAACTGGATCCATGTTTATCACCCTGTACTAGTGTCAACTCAAAATGGATCAAGGACCTTAATATCAGACTTAAAATTCTGAAGTTAGTACAGGAAAGAGCAGGGAATACTCTTGAAGTAATAGTTATAGGCAAGGACTTCCTCAATACAACCCCAGCAGCTCAGCAACTAAGAGAAGGATGGACAATTGGGACTGCATAAAATTAAAAAGCTTCTGCACAACAAAAGAAATGGTCTCTAAACTGAAGAGACCACCCACAAAGTGGGAGAAACTACTTGCCAGCTGTACGTCAGACAAAGGACTGATAACCAGAATTTAAAGGGAACTCAAAAAACTAAACTCTCCCAAAATCAATGAACCAATAAAGAAATGAGCAACTGAACTAAACAGAACTTTCTCAAAAGAAGAAATTCAAATGGCCAAAAAACACATGAAAAAATGCTTACCTTCTCTGGTCATAAAGGAAATGCAAATCAAAACCACCCCTGTGAGACTAGCCATCATCAAAAACACCACCAACAACAGGTGTTGGTGAGGATGTGGGGAAAAAGGAACCCTCATACACTGCTGGTGGGAATACAAGCTAGTGCAACCACTCTGGAAAACAATATGGAGGCTTCTTAAAAATCTAAACATAGATCTGCCATATGATCCATCAATTCCACTCCTGGGGATATACCCAAAGGAATGTGACTCAGATTACTCCAGAGGCACCTGCACATCCGTGTTTATTGCAATGCTATTCACAATAGCCAAGTTATGGAAACAGCCAAGATGTACCACTACTGACGAATGGATTAATAAAATGTGGTATTATACACAATGGAGTTTTACTCAGCCTTGAAAAAGAATGAAATCTCATCATTTGCAAGTAAATGGATGGAACTGGAGAACATCATCCTGAGTGAGGTTAGCCAGGCTCAGAAGACCAAAAATCATATGTTCTCCCTCATATGTGGACTTTAGATCTAGGGCAAAGGCAGTAATGTTGTTGGACTTGGGTCACACACTAAGAGGAGAGCACATATGGGAGGAATGGGGATAAGTAGGAAACCCAAAACATGAAAGTGTTTGATGTCCCCACTGCAGAGGAGCTAATACAGAAACCCTAAAGAGACAAAGGCCAATATGGAAAGGTGACCGGGAAGTAGTGAAGAAATCAGGAAGAGATGAATGAATTCGGGTTGTAATACATTTGTGTATGGAAGCAATGCTAGGACTCTCTCTGTATAGTTACCCTTATCTCAACTAGCAAAAACACTCTGTCTTTCTTATTATTGCTTATATCTACTTTTCAACAAAATTGGAGAAAAGGTCAGAACAGGTTCTGCCTGGAAGCAAGGGGGCTCAGGAGGAGGGAGAGGGCAGGGGAAGGGGGGAGAAATGGCCCAAACAATGTATGCATATATGAATGAATGAATTTAAACAACTGTCTTAAAATAAAAAAATGAAAAGAAAGAAAGAAAAGGTGTCCGGCGAGGCTGGAGTTTTATTGGAGAGAAGAAGCGATAGGAAATCTGGAAGGGGAGCTAGCCAAGAAGGATCTTGCAGATCATAGCAAGGACCTTGGATACTATTTTGAGTGTTATAGGAAGAGACATTATTTGATCTATAATTCAGGAGCATCCTCCTCAAGGGAGATTGGAGGAAATATTGTAGGATGAAAAAGTGAACATAAGGAAAAAAGAGGGAAAGCCACTACCATGGTCCAGATAAGAGAAGATGATGTCATGGATCGCTCCCATTAGCACAAAAATATACTTGCTATACCCTGCACCAGCTACTGCCATATTTCTCTGCTCTTCCTTGAGGCAAATGTCCTCTAAATGCTAACTGTATTCACTGTCTGTGCTTTCTACACTGTCTATACTCTCAATCCCTTTTAGACTCGTTGTTGAGGTAGTTTAGACCACTGCTAAATTCAACAATCATTTCTTGACCCTTATCAACACCTGGGGTGACCATGCACAATTGTGCAGGTTGTACCTACATAAAAACACCTGAAAAGTAGGGTCAGTGGTAGAGAGGAGGGAATCTAGCCACATGCATTTGCTGTTACAGATTTAAGGAGCTCACCTCTCAAAAGAGGATGCATAGTTTCTACTTTACACAAGGCAGCATGACTAGCATGCAATACATGACTAGCAGCAATAATAATACACATGACTATAATAATACACATGACTAGCAGCAATAACCCTAGTAACAGCTATTGACCTCGTTAATCATTCCTTCCTCCTTAGTACATTGTCTCTACATGGCTTGAAGGAGCCCATACACTTGGGTTTCCTCCTAACTTGCTGGTTGTTCCTCTTAGTATTTTACACTGATTCCTTGTCTTGTCTTGGTAGACATCCTAATGTAGGAACACCTTATTCTCCTTTCTCTGATTCTCCCCTCTCAGTCAGCCATACTTATACTCATGTGATCTCATCCAGTCCCTTCAATTTTATGCTATTTTTATATTCATGACTCCCCAAACTCTATTTACATCCTGGACTTTCTTAACAGGCTCTTTTATTTATTTATTTATTTTATTGTTGTGCTGGGTGGGGGTACATTGTGGTATTTACAAAAGTTCTTACAATGTATCAAACATATTATATTTGAATTCACCCCTTTCACCACTCTCCTTTATTTGCCCCCCGCCATTCCTGGAATAGTTTCAACAGGTACCATTTTTGCATTTACATACATGTACACACACTTTTCACATGGTATTCACCCTCTTACCCCTTTTTCCTGCCACCTCCTCCCTCCCACTGGTACTAAGTCTCCCCCACCCAACAACTGTGGGCAGGACCTGTTCTGCCCTCTTCTGAAAAGACTCTTAAACTCAACTCAACCCTTGACAAAACTCAACTCAACCCTTGACATCATATACTTTTGGGACTACCTTCAAAACCTCCACATGGATGGTTAATAGTGATCTCAAACTTACTGTGACACAAACTGAATCCCAATCTCTGCCTTCTGAAATCATTTCACAGCCTTCCTATTCAACAACTCTGCCTTTCCAGTTGCCCAGACCAAGCACCTTGAGTTGCCTTCCACTCTTTCCTTTCCCTTGTACATCAAACCCTACCCAACATCACCAACACCATTGGGTATACCTTCAAAACTTACATAGAATGGAACTTCTTCCTACCTTTGCTATCTTACACTGCCTTGAGTCATCATCACCATTGTTTGCTTCACTGCAGTCACCCTCTAATTGATCTCTCTGCTCCTACCTTCTCCCTTAATGTTCTATTTACAACATAGCACTCGGGCAGATTCTGTGAAAACAGAAAACAGATCGTATCACTACTCTGCTCAGATCACTCCAGGACTCCCAATTTCCCTCAGAAAAAAACCAAATATCATTATCTCATAAGCCCTTCCTTAACCTTTCTGCTTTTCTTCTCTGACCTCATTTTTCTATTCTCATCCCACCGCGTATGGTCTAGCTGACTTGCTGTTCCTTCAACTTGCCTATTATACTCTGACTTTCGTGTTGTTGACTTATGTGACTTCCCTGCCAGAAATATTTTCTCCAAAACATGTATGTGTCCACATTTCTATTTTCCTTCAAGATTTTATTCAAGGATCACCTTTTAAAATCATTGTCCTGCCCATACATCCCTATTATACTCCATCCCTTTATCCAGCCCTACTCTCTCCTATGATGCTGTCATCTTCAAACACTTATTCATTGAGCTTAATATTGTGGTCTGTCTCCCCTCCTCACAACCCAAGTTAATTGAAGTCAAGAATTTTGTCTGTGCCTTTATTGAGTGGAAGTATCTAGATTAGAACCTGGCACATTGTAATTGTTCAAAAAATATTTACTGGATGGATGAAAGAATGACATTACTTTACTAAATGCCATATGATTTTTACTTCAAATATGTTCAACAAAGTAATGCCAAGTAGCCATGTAAAACTGGTATACAAGAATATTTAATGATTTGGAAAGCTATTCATAATCTAGTGCTAAAATTTTTACAATCAGATTCCATAAAAGTAGATACAATATGATTCAATTTTTATTTAAACATTGAATGCATTATCATTAAAAAGAAAGAAGGAAAATATTTATTTAACAAGTATTTCCTAAGTGCCCATTATACATCAGGCACTGTGCCATGACATGATATTATAAGTTGGTTTTTTTTTGCCTTCATGCTTATTTGAATTTTCTGTAGACTAATCATCTATTTTATAATAAAAACAATTAAGCTGGATGCTTTTATTTTCTTGTGTGATTTTGAGTCATCTGTCTTTGGGCAGCACATTTTCAGTAAATATGGATGGCCCTTCCCACCCAACAGTGGTTTGCTTTAGCCTTAAAGGAAGAGGCTACAAGTGGAGTTTTCTATTAAGTTCCACTAACTGGAAGGAATCTCAGATCTCATTGCCCATTCATGCATATGCAGAGACAGCTATGACATGAACAACCAACGCTCCCCCAGCAGTCAAGGAGTTATCCCAGGCAATTTATAAGCCACTAGGATAAGAGCAGACATTTTACTATGGCCCACCCATCTCTGGTCTGTTGGCAGTATAATTGCTTGTTAGTAAGACGCTTAAGAAAGCCCTGAGCATAAGAAAGACTATACATAGTAAATTCCAGGATAATTTTCTTGTATTCATTAAATCACTGCCAACTTGAACATGATTTCTTCTGTACAGAGGTGCACTACCATTTCAAAGAACAGTAAATTCTATGTACAGGTTTGAAAGCAAACTTTACCTAGAGTTTATTCCCTGGCGGCATCTCTCTAACATGCTATTTGAAGATTTCTCTATTTCAGTTTTTTAAAACCTCTATCTGCAGATGCTGTCCTAGGCTGTGAAATTCTGAGCATCAGAGTAGGACAGATGTTTCCCAATGCTGTTTTTTTTTTCACTGTCACTTTGTGCTTTGTTATATCAGTCAAATAATGAAATGATTAATTAGCTATTTTCTTTGTTACATGATCATTTTATAAAATAGTAAATTTAGAGCTTTGACAATGAAACATCTCATTTGGCACTCAGGTATCTAAGTCCAGGTGTGTCCCCTAGCTGTCTTTTTCTAATTAAAATACTCATGCAGGGTTTCTTCTGGTTAGACATCAGACACAGGCTTCAATATTGGCATCAGATGCTGGGGATGATGGCCACACCAGCAATCCTTTCTGAGAAGCTCAAATACCTTTTGTTTTATCCACAAATAACCAATGAGGGGAAACCAGCAAGAGTGTTCCTTACAGCTGAAACAATACTTCTAGTGACGGTCACTCTAGGGTGCTTAGAAGCTTTGCTTCTGAGATGACATTGACAGTGAAAATCTTTACCCACCTGAGAAACTCTTGCATAGTCCAATGGGTGAGTCAATAGCCCTGTTCCCCAAGGGTTCTTCTTCCTTATCTGCAATGACATTGACACGTGTAGTCTGATCCCTCAACTCCTCTAATCTTAAAAAAGAGAGGTTATTTTCCTTCTCTCCACCCCATCCACCTTGTCACTTCATGGCACCAACATCTGCACTTTGCTTATTATGCAGTGATGTGCTCTTCCAGCTGCCTGTCCATGTTCCCTTTCCCACTTAGTCTCTTTAGCCCAGGAGTAAGCAAGGGCATTTTCTGAACAGGTGATTATTTTCTCTGCAGTCAAACTGGGATTTCCAGTATGTGCTTTTTCTCCCCCCACCCCCTAGGCTGGCAGATACTTCAGGGAAAAAGCTAGCAGACAAATCAGCTGAAATATCGCCTGAGGTGACCAGTCAAATATAAGACCTCCTCAGGATGTTGCTATGGCTACTATTTTTGGCTAAAGGAGACATTCTTTCTGCTGTCAAATAATGGTAATTTGGTTGGCTTAGGTACCTCAATGGGAGACAGGAGTGCAACACTGATCTCTGAGAAGCAGACCAGGGATGATGGCACAGGCAGTGATCAGCTGATTACATTAATGTATCAGCACATTCATTTCATGCAGTCAAGGTCAAGAAGGTCTTCGTCTCAGTGGTGCAAGACAGGAAACTCAAAATATTATGTATGCTGACAACAAGTACCATGATTGATTTCTGTTATGGAATTAATTTGTCAAGAGTTGCAGCTTCACAATTGCTTCTGTGAATTACACCTCCAGTTTAGCTGGAAGACACGGTGCCAGAGAAAAGGGCTCAGCCATCTTTGGCTATTTTCCTTAGAGCTTTGTTCAGTGCTATTGCTGCTGTTAAGGCAGAGCCAGGAGTGAGCTGTGTTGTAACAAGCATTCCCACCGTAGTCAGCATCCTCTCTTAGAAAAAGGGTGAGGAGTTGGGACTTCACAATGGTTAGTGATGGCTTATTAGAGAGTTCATATGTCATACTGTAGACTTGTGGGAAGCTTCTGAAGGCTGTTAGGCATGGTGAATTTGCATTCTAGAAGGGACACTTTGGTAATACTCTGGCAATCCCTGGTGGAAATCCCCATCAGGGATGCCATCCTGTTCCTGAAGAAGCTCAAGATTTGTAGTAAACAGACATGTCCTCCATGGCCAGAGCAATTGTCTTTCATTTTATATATGACACACTATTAAGTCATTTTATAGACTGATCCCTTCTGAAATAAATTTAATTTTGATTCACATCTGTTTCTCCTTTTCACCTCTCTCCCTAATGACCCCAGATGCCCAAAGGCTTGTTTACAGGGGAGTTATTTTCTTTTGAGAGTCATGGAGTAATTGTTCAAATAATGTTGAAACATGCTATTCATTATTATTCAAAAAAGGATGGTCAAAGATGTTTTAGAGAAATGTGGATTGCTGTCATTTTGTTTTTGAAAATACCTTGTCTAGTGATCAACTGGCAATTTTAATATTTTAAGGAATATTATATAAAAACATCTCAAGGAAGAAGACCCCTTATTGATTATCCAACAAAACTCATCCAAAACCTGACTTTCTTCTATAACAATGCTTTCAAAAATATTACCACTTATAATGTCTAAAATATGCATAACACTAATGTGCTTTACATTTGTTAATTACTTAATCATCACAACAAACATTTAAGGAAGACACTATTTTTAACTCCATTTTATAGATGGGGAAACTGAAGCACAAAAAGGGACATCTTATAAGAGGCAGAGTTGGGATCTCAATTGAGGCAGTTTATGTGTGCTCTTAGTGACTATGCTCTCCTGCTTTCAGTGCAGGTGTTACTGGAATATACTCTATGTGAACGTGGAATATACTGTATGTGAACGTGGAATATACTCTATGTGAACGTGGAATATTTCCAGTTAACTAGTGTTACCTAGTTCTGGAAATAGCCCACCATATTCTTATCAGTTCTACTGATTATATATGACTTCCAATGATCTGAAGTCTTCTTTAACATTTCTATCTGATGACCCCCTCCAGAGTAATGCATGTAATCTCTTGCCAAAAGTATTTTTCTGGGAAATCCATCAAGACTTAATTCATGTGTCATTTCCTTTATAAAAAGGAACTTAAAAACTGGTGCCTCCTTTCTTTTACAAAAACATACTATTAGTTTTACTCTGGGAGTGTATATAATTACTACTATATTTGTATGTTTGATGATGTAAGGTTTTTTTAATCATAAGAATAGAAATTTACATGGTTCCTTATTAAATTTCTTTCAAGGTGGAGCCTATTTGCTGCAACCTGTTGAGATCTCTTTGGTGTATCTATAAAATCTCTAATATTGTCCATTAGTTCTGGTTTCATGTTATCCAAAAATTTAATGAAACATGAAGAAACCAAGACTCAGAAAATATAGAATTTTTAAACTAGCTGAAATCATCATAAGAAAGGGACTAAGGTAGAATGAAGAAAAATAGATGAGATGAATCAACTGGGGTTATAATACATATATACATGGAAATGTCACAAGGAAACTCCCTGTGTAGCTATCTTAAACAAGCAAAAAATGTCTTTTTTTTCCTCTTCCTTCTACAAAAGTGAAGAATAAGAGGGCATAACAGGTCCTGCCCAGGAGGAGGGGTTGGTACCAGTGGGAATGGGGAAGGTATAAGGAAAGAGTGAGGGAGGGTAAATATGGTGGAATTACTATGTATTCTTGAATGAAAGTGGAATAATAAGACCTGCTGAAACTGTCCTAAAAAGGAGGGGAGGGGTATAAAGGAGAAATATGGAGCATGTACATCTCACTAAGATATATTATAAGCACTTTTGTAAATGTCACTATGTAGCCCAGATACTACTATATTATGCTAATAAATAAATTTTTTAAAAAAAGAATGCATGGAAATTTTATTGTGTGTTCTTGCTAACAGTTCTACTTGTCCTAACACCTGTTTCTGGCTCATCTCATACCCAACCCTATCCCTATAGTGTGACAGGGACATGGCCATGGCAGGTTTCCCCATCTCAGCAGCCACCTCACTCTCTGTTCCTATTTTTATTTGACTTGATTGTGTGAAAGGTGTTATCCTGACATATTGCCTAAACATAACGTAGCTTTTGGCTTGATTCACACTTTTTTTTTAGCCATCTCAATTGTATTATCTGGGATCATGTTTTTTTTAAAAAAAAAAACTTAAAGCTGTGATGAAATTAATTCGCTGCTGTGCTAATAATGTTCAGAAAAAAATTATTTAAATATTCCTTGAATTTTCTTGACTATTCACATTCAAGACCAATGGGAATTAGTATGGTTTTTTTTTTTAAGCCTCTGATTGGTCTAGGGGATAAGACAGAGCCAAACAGCCAGCACTACTTTTCAAGGCAGAAGGAAGGAAGGTATTTGTAAGTTGTATGGACTATATAGAAATATGCAACTGTCAAGCAGCATGACAGCCTGTACTAAGCGGAAAGGGTGAATTGACAGTGGAGATCACCTCTAAGATCTTTTTGATTCCTAAAAATAAGGACAGGGATAGAGAAGAGAAATCAGAATTCTCACTGTAGGATCCTGAGTTAATTTCCAGTCTTCTTCAAATTTTCTCTCTTCCTTCCTCCCTAACATGCATTACATTCATCACTGTTTTAGAAATGCTGGTTTTCATTCATATCTTAAGTCATTTTCTTCACATCCATTTTTTCTCAAATCAACTTAACAAGGTCTGATCAAAAACCAACTATGATCTCACAACTATACTAGTAACTTTAATTTATAGAATGATAACCACAAAACCTTTTTAAAAATGGATTCTAAATCAATTGGTTAGACAATATACACAAGAGAAGCAGCCTTCTTACTTATATTTCACCTATCGTCCAGGGCTACACCCACCATGCCAGATGCATATGCTACACAAATCAGGGAATTTATTTATTTTCCCTAAAAGCCCATGCCTGCATGTGTGGGATTCTGGAGAGGTCTGGAGAGACAAGGATGAATCAGATATGCTGCCTGATTTCAAGGACTTACATGCTACTGGGCAAGCAGAACATAGATAGAGATCAGAAATGAACACAGGTTGGACTTCATATTATGCCTGGAGAAACAGTAGGATTCTGCTGCATGTAGAGTAGAAGGGAATTAGCAAGATGGCACATTCCAACTCAGCAGGACTATAAGAAAAAACAGAGGGTGGTGAGGCACACCTCCTGGATAAGGAAGTTGCTTTTTGGATGGCAGAAGAGTAAGGAAATCAGCCCAGTTCATAGGATTGCACTGCAGATAAGGCAGTTAGGATGTTTGCTAGGACCCTGTGTTTAGAAAGAGGTACAGCAAAACACGTACTAAAAAGTGACATTTTACTAACACTTACTAAAAGTGACAACTAAAACATTTATTATTTTTAAAATGAATTGAGCCAGACACCAGTTGTGCATGCCTGTAATGCTAACTACTTGAGAGGCTTGAGATCAGGAGAATTGTGGTTCAAGGTCAGCCTGGGCAAAAAGTTTATGAGACCCCCCATCTCCAAAAAATAACTAGAGCGTAATGGACTGAATGTGTGGCTCAAGCAGTTAGAACCTGCTTTACAATCGTGAAGCACTTAATAAATAAGTCCAGCAAATAAGTAAATAGATAAATAAACAAAAAAAACCCTAACAAATAAAAAAATTTACTTGGATATTGCACATACATGTGTTGTCTATGAGATTATTTTACGTGCATACCAGCCTTATCACAGTCCTCCCACACCCCATCCCTAATATCTACAGTACCAAGAATATGACATACAATATATTTAAATTTTTATAGCTTATTAATCAATCTTATAAAATGTTAAATAAAATCTGTTCTAACATCCTACCTTGATAAATACCTTCATAACAACTTGGAAAACTCTTTTTGAATTTAAGAACTCTTTGAATCATCTAAGTTCCATGCTAGAAAATGGTAGTTTGGGGAACTCTCAATAGTTCACTGCTCATTCTTCCCATTCTGATTCCATCTCACAGGATGGCATGTGCAAACCTATCTAGACATTCCCATCCACCTGCCAAGCTCCATTGCACCCCCACCCACCAGCCATCCCTAGGGCCTAGAGGGATGCTCATTTGAGGTATGGTCCATACTTGGGAAGAGAGAATAGGAAAGAGTTTGCCACAGGCCCTTGTAGCACGCTTTGAACCATGGGTTATAGGTACCCAGAAAGAGGCAAAGAAATTGGAAGTAAGGAAGAAGATGCACATTCTTCACTTTTCTGTGGCATTTTACCCCAGTAAAGAGGAATATTGACAAAGAAGTGCCAGAATTTCTTTCCCTTAAAGTACAGAGAACACAGAAAACTATACCCCAGGTCTAAGGACAGTATTCCCCTACAGACCTTGTACTGGATGAGTTGAATCATTTATCCTTCTATGGATAACCCCTGATGGTTAGCTAAAGACTCATCATGGTCAATGTCCTCAAGGTTTCCAACAATATCTTTCTTTCAGGTGTTATATTTTAATCTCCCTGACTAGACCTGTCTCTTGCAGCCATCTTTCTCAAAAGTCTAGCTAAGAGCCATTTTATGAGTGTGTGGGAGGAAAGATAAGTAGGGAATTTACCTTTCTTACAGGCTAAATATTACAGATTATTAATTGCAAAACATTAACCTTTTTTCCAAAGTTCTTTAACTCATATTTGACCATCTGCTTCTCTACCAATGTGGAGAAAAACTTTTTTTGTGTATGTGTGGTGCTAGAGATGGATCCCAGAGCCTCGTGCAGGCTAGGTAAGTACTCTAACCACTGACTTACATCCCCAGCCTCAGGAATAACTCTTTTTCTATAGATGCTGGATAAAGAGCAAAATAATACAGTACAGGCAAAAAAAAGAAAGAAAGAAAACCAGGGTTGGGGGGCATGATTCAAATAGTAGAGCACTTGCCCAACAAGAGTAAGGGCCCGAGTAAGGCCCCAATACTGACCCCCAAAATAAATACATAAAAAAATAAAAACCAACCTTGTCCCTTTCAGCTGCTAGGAAATGTGGGTAGGAATTCAGCAGGGGAGGTGGTGAAAACATGGTGCGATGAACTCTATCCTGGGAAGAGGGTGTTTGGGTTGAGGGCCAGAACTGTCAGGGCTCAAGGACTGTTGCTGCACTCCATTTACAGCCCTATGGAGGATACTGCCTCACAGTGGGGAGGGCTGCATCAGAAAAAAAGGTGAGTATGCAGCAAGGTAGCAGAGAAAGTGAGCCTGAGCACAAATATCAAGCTTCCCCTTCTTCATAGCTCTTGGATGGGAAATACAGGGCCCCAGCACCATGAATTCCAGAAGCTAAGAAAGTAATAACTACTTTTTGGAACGCTGATAACATAGACTTCTGCTCCCATCTATTGAGGTCTTTTTTGTCTGATCCTCCATCTGTTCTCAGTTATAAATGCTGGAGTGTCCTATGGCTGAGTCCTCAGACTTCTTTCTTATTTTTACTTTGTGTTATCTCATCCAGTGTCTTGGTCTGAGAGATTAAGAATACAATGATTCTTACATTTGCTTTTCCACTTTGGACCTCTCCTCTGAACTCCAAGACTCCTAAGTCCATCTACTTTCTCAAGAGTGTATTTGAAAGTCCATTATTAAACTAAACTTGGCTATTGTAATAGGGTACTTAAACATAACGTTCTCAACAATTCAGAGAATAATGAGTCAAAATGGAGGAAAGATATGTGAAGCAGCATAATGAACAATTTCCAAATAGCAAGAATATTATACCCCAAACTCTGGAATACACACTCATTTCTGGTACACATGAACTATTTATGAAAATTAATGACGTGCTGCATCATAGAGCCTCAGTAAAATTTAAAGGTTAATACCAAACATAACTTAATTTCTGATCATAATGAATACATTAGTTAGGAATCAAATTTTTAAAAAACTAGAAAACCCTAAGTGTTTGGAATTTAAAACCATACTTCAAAACAACTCCTTGCTAAAAAAAATTGCAGTGGAAGTTAGGAAATATTTACAACTGGAGAATAATTGAAGCATCATTCATTCAATATGCAAACTTGTCATATATAACCAATATATAATTTCTCCAACTTAGAGGAGAAATTATAGCCCTACATGTTTACATTAGGAAATAAAACAGCTGATAATTAATGGATTAATATTCAGCCTATTTAGTTAGAAGCATAATACCAGGATAAACCTAAAAAAATGGGAAGAAGGAAATAATAGAGGTGAGAACAAAAATCAATGAAATGTGAGGAGGAAGCCACTATAAAGAGTATGAACAAATCAAATATCCATTCTTTAAGAAAGATAAGTTTTTCAAAATAGGCAAAACTTTGGAAAACATAATTACAAAAGAAAAGTCACAATTTTAAGAAGGCAAAGTATAGTTTATCTACCCATGGAACAAAGATTAAGTAATAAAAAGAGAAATTTATGATCAACAGCATGCCAAAAAATTCTGAAAACTAAGATGAGACCACAAGGTTCCCAGACAGCTGTCACTTACCAAAATTGACTTATGAATAAATGAGAAAATTAAATAGTCACATAATCATTAATAAAATTAAACCAGAATACTTTTTGGCTGTTTTTACTGGCATTGCTACTGAATACTCTAATGACACATTATTCTAATCTTTTACAAGCTATTCCTACAGTAGAGAAAAAGAAGAATGTAATCTATTTTTATTTATTGAGTCTGGCATAATTTGGATACCAAAATCTGATAATGATGATAAAAAGGAAAAAATTGCAGTCCAATATCTCTTGTGAGCACACATGTATAAATGCTAAATTATGACCAAAAAATTCTGGAGCATGATTAGATATAATTGTCATGACAAAGTTGATTTATCAAAAAAATTTGAGATTGGCTTAACATTGGCAAACACCAATAAATTTAATTCCCTTTCTAAATAGATAAAAGAGGAAAATGCTATGAGCATCTCAATGATGACAGGAAAAGCATTTGATGATTTTCAATACAGCAAGAAATGCAATTATCTCTACTTGTATAAGATGTAAGAAAAAGGGAAATGAAATTCTTATAACTTAGTGATTTTGTAACTATGTACATTGACAAGTCAAAATACTCTACAATGTCTCAGTAAAGTAAATATTTTTAGCATTTCTACACATCAGCAAAAGCTAGAATATATGATCTTACATATATATAATGCCAAGAGATATATATTAACCAGTAATAAATTAAGAAAATATATAGAAGGCTTCCAAGGATAAAACCATAAACTCTTATTGAAAGACCTTAAAATATTCAAAATAAATGGAGAACTGTGCCAAGTTCAAAGGTAGGAAGACTCAATGTTATGAAGTTGAGTGTTTTCCATAAATTGAAATTAAAGAAAGTTTCTCTACAAGATATAAAAAGTAATTATAAAACTATAGCCACTGCTGGCTTTGCATCAACTCAGGAGCAGATAACCCAGAAGAACAGCAAGCGAGACCATAAATAAATCTATATCATATAGAAGCCTGATGTTGAGAAAACTGACATTGCAAATTAGTAGAGCAATGATGGATTACGTAATAAAAGGCTCAGGACAATTGTTTATTCAGAAGATAAAAAAAGAAGTGGAGGGGCATCTTGGCTGTTTCCATAACTGATGAATGGATTAAGAAAATGTGGTATCTATACACAATGGAATTTTATGCAGCCATGAAGAAGAACGAAATGTTATCATTCGCTGGTAAATGGATGGAATTGGAGAACATCATTCTGAGTGAGGTTAGCCTGGCCCAAAAGACCAAAAATCGTATGTTCTCCCTCATATGTGGACATTAGATCAAGGGCAAACACAACAAGGGGATTGGACTTTGAGCACATGATAAAAGCGAGAGCACACAAGGGAGGGGTGAGGATAGGTAAGACACCTAAAAAATTAGCTAGCATTTGTTGCCCTTAACGCAGAGAAACTAAAGCAGATACGCCTGAGGCCAACAGGAAAAGGGGACCAGGAACTAGAGAAAAGGTGAGATCAAAAAGAATTAGCATAGAAAGAAACACACACGCACAGGAAATCAATGTGAGTCAATACCCTGTATAGCTATCCTTATCTCAACCAGCAAAAACCCTTGTTCCTTCCTATTATTGCTTATATTCTCTCTACAACAAAATTAGAAATAAGGGCAAAATAGTTTCTGCTGGGTATTGAGGGGGTGGGGGGGAGAGGGAGGGAGTGGAGTGGGTGGTAAGGGAGGGGGTGGGGGCAGGGGGGAGAAATGACCCAAGCCTTGTATGCACATATGAATAATACAAGAAAAAAAAAAGAAGTGGATACGTAACTCATACCAGATACAAAAATCAATTCAGGATAATTTAAATATTTACATGTGAAAAAATTATAAAACTATCAAAACAGAACACAGAAGAATTTCTTTAAGACCGTTTCATAGTAAGGATTTAACATATGGAACATTATTTATAAGCTAAAAAACAATCATTTTGGTTACATGGAATTTTTTAAATTCCTATGCATCAAATTACCCAACAAAGAGAGTGAAATAAGAATCTAGAAACCATCAAAAAGATACATGTGACATATATCTAACAATGAATTAGTGTCCCACATAAATAGTAAGAAAATACATTGGTAATTATGGGCACCATAAGAACACTCCTACACAGCTGTAGGATTGTAAATTGTGATAGCCTCTTTGGAAAACTGTCATTATATAGTGATTTTGAACATTCCGGTTACCTATCACCCAGTACTGCCACTCTTAGATACAGACACATAACTCGTGTATATGCACATAAGGAGTCATGCACAATACTCATAGTAGCACACCCTAATCAACCCACCAATAGCAGAATGGGTAAAGTGTGGAGTGTTCAAAATATGGAATAATATAAAGCAATGAAAATGAATAGACAACAGAAATATGAAATCAAAATGATTTCGAACAAAAAAGTTGTCATGCCATATGATTACATATATACAAAATGAAAAAATAGCAAAATAAAACTATCTTTTCAGAGATGTATACACATCGAATAAACTATACAGGAAGCAATGGAAGTGGTTAACATAAATCAAGTAGCAGTTACCTCAGAAGGGGAAGAAGAGCATTAGTACAATGAAAAGGGGAACTTACTGGGCTTCTAGTGTACAAGTAAAGTGGTATTTCTA
The DNA here is from genome assembly GCF_047511655.1 of Castor canadensis. Classification (NCBI taxonomy): domain Eukaryota; kingdom Metazoa; phylum Chordata; class Mammalia; order Rodentia; family Castoridae; genus Castor; species Castor canadensis. Next base: position 98,770,120 of record NC_133392.1, on the reverse strand, counting down.
AAGCTGAGTAGTAGACACATGCTGCTTAATTGTATATATTTTGGTTTTTTTGACATATTTCACCATTAAAAATAAATATGAATGTCTCAGAAAATCTTGGTCTGAATGAATCACTTTATATCTGCACTCCCATGTTCATTGCAGCATTACTCCTAATAGCCAAGGTATAGAATCATGCTAAGAGTCCATCAATAGGTAAAGAAAATGAGATATATCCCTGCACTTGGGAGGCTGAGGCAGGAGGCACATAATTTAAGGCCAGCCTGGGTTATATAGCAAGACTATGTTTTTAAAAAGAAAGAAAAAGAAAAGGAAGGAAAGGAGAAGAGAGAGGGGAGAGGAGAGGAAGTTGAATATGGTAGCTTGTGCTTGTAATCTTAGCTACTCTGGAGGGAGAGATCAGGAGAGCCCTGGGCAAAAGTTTGGCAAGACCCCCATCTTAACAAACAAGCTGGATGTGGTGGTACATTTTTGTAATTCTAGCTAGAAGGGAGGCGTAGGCAGGAGGATTATAAACAGAGATCCACCTGGGCAGAAACATGAGACCAAATCTGAAAAATAACCTAAAGCCAAAAAAGAAAGAAAGAGAGAGAGAGAAGGAAAAAGAAAGAAAGAAAGAAGAGAGAGAGAGAGAGAGAGAGAAAGGAAGAAAGGAAGGAAGAAAAATGAAAGAAAAAAAAACAGGCTGGAGGCATGGCTCAAGTGGTAGAGTATCTGCCTATAGGATGACCCCGAGTTCAAGTCCCATACCATGAAAAAAAAGAAAAGACAGAGAGAGAGAGAGAAGGAAGAAGGTAAGAAGGAAAAGAAGGAAAGAAAGAAAATGTGATATATACACACAATAAAATACTATTCTGCCTTAAAAAAAAAGGAAGGAAATTCTGCAGTATGTGACAATATGGATGAATCTAAGTGTTTTGAAAAGTGAAATAAACCAGGCACAAAAGACAAATATCACATAATCTGACTTCCACGTGGAATTAAAAAATGTTGGACTCAGAGAAGCAGATAGAATGGTGGTTACTGGAGGCTTGGGAGTGAGGAGTAGAGACAATGTTCATTAAAGAGTGCAAAATCCTTTAATAAGAATTAAAGCTAAACTGGAGGAATAAGTTCAAGAGAGCTCATGGGTAACATGGACATGACAGCAACAATGTATTATATTCTTGCAAATCTCTAAGGTAAGTGTTCTTACCACAAAAATAAGTGTGTAAGTCAAGTCATATATTAATTACCTCAATTTAGCCATTCCACAATACATAAGTATTTCAAAACATCATGTTGTAAATTATAAATATATACTTTATTTGTTAATTAAAAAGAACCAATTTAAAAGAGAAAATAAAGGCAAGAAAAACAAATACATAAGTAAAGAAAATGTAAAACATATATTATTCGATGCTTATCAGAGCCTGATCAGTAACACCAAGAACTTGGAAACAAAATCAACACTTAGCATTAGAGCTTCAGTTTGAAAGATTACAAAACAGCAAATTCACAGAAACAAATGTGAGTAGTGGTTTCCAGGAGCTGGGGGAAGGGAGAGTCGGAGAGTAGCTGCAAAGAATGCCCCATTTCTTTGGGGAGTAATGAAATGTTCTAAAAGTAGATTGTAGTGATAGCTGCACAAGTCTGTGAATATATTAAAACTCTCTGAATTGTATCCTTTTGTTAAATGACTGTCAAGTTAGATTTGGGAGAGACCATATTTAAAGATTGAGTAGAAGTTTGCTTCTTTATTTTAAGAAAAGAGAAACTTAAAAATTATTAAAAAGCAAATAGAATATGTAGTTTATGCAAGAAAGATAAGGTAGACTTCAATCAACACATCCATATATAGTGACAGTCTTTGAACTTATATTAAGAGCTAGGCAAAGCAGTGTGTATTTACATGTTTTAAGCTAAAATTCTTAGTGTACTTGACATTTTATGATTTCCTGCCTCACTAAAATTTTCAAGTAACCAACCAAATATTGATAAGGACCACATCAGATAAAAAAGTGTATCAGTTAGCTTTTCACTACTATAATGAAATACTTGAGGCAGGTTTAGTTCCAGTGAGGGCCCCTGTAGGTGCATCACATCATGGTGGATGACAATGGCAGGATCTCCTATGGAAAGAAAAGCTGGCACAGAGGAAGCAGTGCAAGACTTGGCAGAGCCAGGCTCAGGTTTTTATTAATTCTCTCACATAACTAGTCAGCCTTCCACAAGAAATATCTTCATGCCTTTTGAGGGTATTCCTCTAATTGAACTAGGACCTCCCACTAGGCCTTACTTCTCAAAGATTCCATAACCTCCCAGTACTGCCACCCTGGAAACCTAGCTCCCCAAACATGAACCTTTAGGGGGACAAATATTCAAACCACAGCAGAAGGCTTGTATGAGATTGCATCATTCAATCAAACTAAAATCTAATTTCTTCTCTTTTTCCATTATTCCATTATTCAGTGGGTGGCAACTTGTGAGAAAGAATCAATAGAGATAAAATATATATCTGTTGAGTGTGAATTAAAATCTTATGTACCATTGACCTGACATTTTCCAAGAACACATACTTAACTATTGAATACCACATCTGTTTACCATTGTTGACTACTTTTACAGAGGCTACCATTATTCTTCTCCTAGAATGATCACTAGAAATCATTTCCCAGTTTTCTTGCAACTGGATATGGCATATGACTATGTTTTCACCAGTGGGATATGGGTGGAAATGATGCACACAACTTCTAATCCTATAAAGCTCCTACCATAAAAACCTCCCAGGTAAGATATTCTATGACAACTTCCATTACTGCTGACATGAATGGAAATGACACTACAATGTAAATGGGGAGCCCCAAGTTGGAGGCAGTGGACTCTTGAGATGAAATGATCCTTAGTGACTGCGAAAATTGCAAAAGAGGCTGCCTGACCCAGAACAGCTGCACAGAATGTTGCCATGAATTGGATGTCTTTTTCTTTTCCATACAGAGAGGTTCAGGAAAGTTTCACATACACCAGCTGGCTGGGCAGAACCAAAGAAGAAAGAGGGCAGCTCTGCTCATTTGCTTCCCAGTGATCTTTACGAGCTGTAGCAAAGTCATCTATGGCAAAATTATATTGCCACCAGGGGCACCATCAGCTAACCAGTGATGGGATGCAAGGTTGTTAGATGCTTGAATAGAATTGACATACATTTGTTAAGTCAACAAATATTTATTGAGAAGCAACAATTATCTGTCAGAAACTGTGAACGATTCTGAGTATACACTGTTTTAAAAGTGTTTTCCCAAATGGAAATACCCAGCACACAAATATGGTACTAGCATCAGTGATGTTAGAAATATTGATATTACTGAATCCAAAATTCATTCATCGAAAAAAAAAACCCTACACAGTCTTAAGAAAAAGAATGATTTCTTTGTTCTACTAGCTACACTTTGGATTTTTGTCCTCCTTCCTTCCATTAGAAATACATAATTCTCATTTTTCTCAAGACATGGCTGAGAATGTTACTATCCACACAACGTTCAAGAGCATCACTGTATTTTTCTGCCCTGGTGCATCTAAATGGGGTCATGTGGCTAATTCCTATTAGTGGATAAATATAGGAAGTCTGCATCCCTTAGAATCTGAGGCCCATGAGAGTAGATAGACGTCCCTTCTTCAAGTTTTCTTTTCCAGCCAAGAAGTTAGGAGCAAAGAATTCTGAGATTCCTGAGTTGCAAGATGGAAATAAACTGGTCACCAATAGACTTTGATGACAGGTACCTAGGATTCCCATCAGACTGTGCCATAAATGAACAATAAACATTGATTGTACCAATCCAAGGATATTTAGAGCTTTATTTAATGTAGTAGGATCCTAATAAATATAAAAGGTTGCTCTGTGCACTGAGACAAAGCAGCAAATAAACCAGATGTATTAAAATACTAGAAAAGAAGTAAAAAGTACAACCTCAACCCCAGTTGTACATTGCTAAAGAAGCCTTCCGCTGACATTGGCAAGTGAAGTTACAAACTCTTAGCCCCTTTTCATGCCTAAGAACTTGCTCTTCCTTTCCTTATGACTGATGACAAACACTGAAGTGAAAAGGTTTGAATTGTTACACTCAAAGGCCTTATTTATTTACCATGTCTCTGTGGAAGTATGAAAATTCAGCATTGAAATAATTGCAAAATCTTGTGAGTTAATACAGAATTACTAATGATTTTCTTTTAGCACAAAGGAATTGATTCAACTGCAAAAGGAGTTAAATTCATTATTAATGTTGCTAATATAATTATCATTAAATATTATTAATATACTGGTAGAGATATGTGCAGTGATATTCTATAGGGAGAGTAAAGAGAAAAAAATAAAGGCCTTGCCTAATTTGTTAGATTTGAAAGGGTATAGCTATTCCCCAGTGCAGGAATTTCTGTATTGTATTTTTAAATGTTATTTTTCTCAAAACCTGCTAAAGATAAAGGAAACCAAAGAAAAGGATACATTGGCTACAGTTACTTTCCTCACTGTGAACATGGAATGCTAGCAACAAAGATATTGAAAAGATCATGCTGCATGTTAATGAATCTAGTTGTCTGCTTCCCTTTTCTGCAAAACACAGTGTTACCTAAAGTGGCATAGGCTTGAAGGATTTCTTCTGAACAGTTTTCCCTTAGTGTTTTTTAATTTTTCTGTTGATAACAAATCTTCACACTTATTCATGAAGCGCTACATATATTCTTTTTTAAAAATACATGCATTCTCTAAGAATTATTCTGATTTCACCCTATTGATAACTGCATTTATGAGCCAAATCAACATCTAAAATATTTGCCTCAGATATTAGCTATGGTGAGTATACTTTCACAAAGATACGTTGTCTCAGTATTATTTCCTACTTCTTATTTATCACCTTCTTGAGCATCTCACTTGCCAGACTTTAGCTTTATTTCTTTATTTTCTAATAAACAAAATGCACTTCCTAAAGAAAATAATTTGTACCATTACTTCATGGCTGCAAATTCTAGTGCAAGGAACACAATAGGTTGATTCTTTCAACTGAGTCCCACTGCAATAAAATGTGTCTAAACATGGTGTCATAATTTCTAAAAGCAGGCTAGGGCCTGCTTCAGACTTTTACCAAATCTCATCATGACAACCTAAGAAGAGGTGTGTTCTGTTGAAATTTTTGCATAAATTCATTAATAATGATAAGCCTTCTTCAATTGTCCAACTTCTTACTGCCCTGTTCTAACATGCCAAGTGAAAATAAGCTTTTCATATATTCAGAAAAACAAGGGCTGCACATTTGTATGCTTAGATGTCAGTTTGCCTTAGAAATGCTGATACAGCATACTCAGACAACAAAATGTCTAGGACTGAGTTTTTGCATCATGTGATACCCATAGCGTTATATTAGATGACGATACTTAAAATCACAGAACCTCAAACATTTAGATATATATAAAACATCTTTCATGTCATCCTAATTGATTACTTATATTTTCAGAGGAAAAAATTAATAACATAGGAGGGTTAAGGGGCTTACTCAAGACCACTCAAATATTTTAAGACAGAGCTTGGGCTAGAAACTCAAAGTTCCTGACTAGCCAGACATTTCTGTGGTACAGAAAGTGGAATTTATGAGTCATAAGTGAGCAAAGCCAATTCACTACCCAAATGATCCCTGGGGACATCTGGAGGCAGAGCTATTCATTGTTTGGCGATAGGTATTTAGAGAGAATCTTCAAAATACATGATCCTTTCAAAACTCACTGACTCACATTCAGTAAAATGAATGTTTATCAAGACTATACTATGTGAAGTCACAGAACCAGAGAATTTTGGCACTTCATATTTTAGTATCTAATAAAACCTTTTAGAACACTATTAGGGAAGCCACACCAGGTCCTCTGCATATTTAATTTGCAAATATTTATCAGATACAATTGGGCAGCAGAAAGCAAGAGGAAAAGAGCATTTTAGCTTTTAACGGCAAAAATGGAGGTGATGGAAAAAAGGATCATGAAGAAAGACAGACAAAATCTCTTCACTGGCACCTGTAATAAAAGACCTATCTTTTAATCTTTTTTATTTTTTTCACCTTTTTTTCTTTCCCCCTCTATCCTCTCTTTCATTTATCATGGCTTCTCAGAAAAAGACAAAAGTAGATTATTTCCTCTGTATCTCTTTTACCTTTTTTTATGGTACCAGGCTTCTTTATGAAAATAAAGAAATGACAAATCAGGATACGTACATTAAATATTGCCATTTAACAAATTGACAATTTTAATACACACAAAGCAATATAATTATACTCCTCCTAAGATAATTATGGTATTTTTAAAGAATCACTGTATTTCACTGCACAAAGGCACTGTGATCTGAAACACTGCACATATCTAAAATTATAGGATGGATGCCCTCTTCTAACCTGCATTTCTAACCTCTTACTAACCTGTTTGTATGATCTGATAAAAGAAGCCAGAAGTTTAAATTTCAGTACTTTCGCGCACGTGCCCTCCTCTCCCTCCCCACCTCCTATCCCACCTTAGCAATAATTCTCGTCCTCTTTCTTCTATCACCCATACCCAGAATAGCAGAAAACAGAGGCTTCTGCAAGCACAAGGTCAGGACCACTCTCAGGCTGTCTTTCTGAGTTCCAGAGTCTGGGAAGTAGGAGTTGGTTGAGCAACTGCTAACCAAGAAAGAGAGGTTCACTCAAGCAAGTGTGAAAAAAATCTAAACACAAACTTGTCCGAAAGTATGAGAGACATACAACATTTTGACTTTAAGACCAGACCCAAAATTCAAGGAGAAACCTCTAAGAAGGGTCAAGGAGTGTGGGCAGCAGGAGGGCAGGCACAAAAATCAGAGCAAGGCAGATGCAGTACTGGAGGGCAATGTGGAAACCCTACAAAGGGACTGACCTTTTCCACCCATTTTTATTGACCCCCGTGATGTAAGGAGTCCTCAGTACTTCCCATCATTTTGAATTTGGATGGAGAGAAGGCTGCTTCAGAGGTCAGACCAGAGGAGGTAGAAAACATGGACAAAATCATTCTCTAGTCTTTCATTATTTTCCCCTCTTCACACTAATAGTCCACTTTCACTACTAGGAGCTGGTTGCCTAAAATTCTTCTACTTTGCACACTCACTGGACATTCTGTTCTCCATTGCTCCCTCTACCAACCTAAACATGGGAAGAAAGGGAGGATGAAATCAAATCCAGTCAGAATCTGACAGATAGGAAGGATGGGAAAATTATTTAGCTATAGTTATTTTTAACTGAATACATTTAATGTATCCATTCTCATTGGCCTTATCTAATCAAATGTTTGAGAACCACCTTGATTTGGATGAAGGGCTGTAAAAGTTGATTCCTGTACACTTCTTGTATAAACCTCAATCTAAGACTACAGACTTCCTACTAAGTATCTAGCCCTGAAATTTCAGGTAAGCTTTTCTTTCTTTGCATATTGTAGCTATACTGAGGACACATTGTGACATTTACGAAAGTGCTTATAATATATCTTAGTTAGATTCTCCCCCTCCATCTTTCTCCTTTTCCCCCTTCCCGCCTTCTTAGAAAGAACAGTTTCAACAGGTCTATTGTTCCATTTTTATACAGAATACATAGTACTTCCACCACATTCCTCCTTCTTCACCCTTTTCTTATGCCCCCCACAGGACTTATTTTACCTTCTTGTCCTTCATTTTTAAATAAAAGATATTTTTGTGTGTTTATGATGATATAGATGGAGTTTCATTGTGACATTTCTTCATATATATGTATTACACCATGAATTGATTCATCCCCTCCATTATTATCCTTTCCACCTTAGTCTTCTTGAGGTGATTTCAACAGGTTTGAGTGCTCCATATTCATACTTAAATAGAAAGCACTTCAACTATGTTCATCTTCTTGCATGTTCTGGAGTGATTGTCTACAGAGGCCATTAGATTTTCAAAAATGTCTGTGACCTCCAAACTATAAAAAGTATCTTCTTATTTAACAGACTCATATTCATTCCCTCCCCCAAGCAACTTCCTTTGCTTTGTTCATTTTACATGTATCAGACTTCAAAATGGTCCTAAACTGGATAGAACACACCATTTTATACAGTCACTTCCAAAATTAACTTGTGATCTAGGACATACTAAGAACAACTGGCTGAAAACTTCAGGCAGGTGATTGGATTGCTGCAAAATGCAAGCTGGAGTAGGTAGGGCCTCTGTACAACGGAATTTTCCAGGCAAGTTTTCTGATCACCATACTTTAATCATGTCCCATAAAATTACTGAACAGTAGTAGGAAAAGGGACCTCAGCTTGAGTTTCGCATAGTCTTTTCCCACAGAGAAAAATGTACCCAACCATACTTACTATCTTAAACACAAGTCTTCCTTATTGAAAAATTCAAAATGAAGGAATCTCCTCCACTGTTTTAGGTGGCTTGAATTGGTCTTGCCAGGGAGCAGAGGAATGAACCAGAGGATTCACGCCTAAGATCTCTGATTTTTATTAGACTTCTATTTTATATCCTCTAATCTACCTTGAAAATGGCCAGGAATGACAGCTTGTTACAGGAATGTATCTTCCCCTTCAAAGTCAATCTCTGGGCAGGTGCTGAGGTGTTGAGGGACTAAGCCTTCTCCATTCTATCAAGTGCACTTAGGTGGGACACTTTTCTTACCCTTCAACTACACTTCAGTGCCTGACCCCTTGTCTAGATTATTGTTTTCAGCCAGCCTGGTTGTTTGGCTGACTCCCAGGGTTCTGATAACTACATTTGGAAAGATATATTTGAAAGTGGAGAGGGCCATATAAATTGTTCTGAGGAGTGTATACATTTAAAGATTTAATGGGACACATCCATCACTCCTGGACACCAAAATGATGATTTCATAGATCATGTAATTGTTCTGAACACCTTCTCTTGACAACCCTCATCTTTGAACTTGTAGCTATTTCATTTATTGCAGCTATTTGAATCAGTTAAAATTTAGCCCACTTTTCTTCCAGTGATTTATTTAGTGTTTATAAGTCCATTTTGACATCTTTTTCCATTTCTTCCCCCAAAAGATCTCACCCTTATGGTCTTAGTAGAGACATCATTTACAACTAGACAAGCATATCTGAAAATACATTACCTTTAAATAGTAGGATTCATCATATCTGAGTTCATATGTCTGATAGCCAAAAAGCACCATTTCATTTCAGAAGAAAAATTGCTCTGTCAGTGTAAACAGAATGCATTATCCCCTTTTAATAACCATTCTTAAGTATGCTGCTGTATTACTTTTTCACAGCTGTATTCCAATAAGCTGTGGAGAAAATGCCAGTTCTCCTGTCTAATAGGTTCATTATTCTTTTGCCATAATTGCAGCCATTAAATGTTCAATTGTTAAATTTCCACTCCTACATTTACTTAGTGTTACATTTTATAATGGGGCATGTCATTACAGCACCCCAGTGGCCATGGCTGTTGTTCAAAGTATTTCTAAAAATCCATGAGATCCCTGTGAAATGTATCTGAATTTTTCATTTGTTCAGGTATCCACCTGTCCCCCAGCTTGCCTTTCCATTTTTTTGGAACTTCTAGAAATAGGTTCTTAAAAATTAGTAGCTTTTACCAGAAGTTTAAGGACATGACCTAGGCTAGAGTCATGAAGCTGAGTCCTCAGGGTCTCTGAGCACTGCTTTCTCAGGTTAATGCCATGATTCATACATAACAAGGTGGTAGAGTGGAGATTTCACTAAGGAAATTAACACTTAAGACTTAATGGTTTTATCAGGAGCTCTGATTTATCTTTTACCATGTTAAATTTGTGGGGCTTCTCCAGCAAATGAAAGCTACATCAGTCAGTGGTTATGGGATTGTTAACCCATGGTCTGTAGCACTCATGCTAATAAAGTTGAATGCCTTCCAGTTATTGCTTGACATTTCTGGATATGTCACTTCCTGTGGTCTGGTCTTGCCCATTCTGTCTGATACAGTAGTTTGCATTACTTTGGGAGGTATGCTGATAAAGATGGATAAGGAAATGATTCAAGAATTAAACTTATTCTCTATAGTTGACTATCTCCTCTTTGATTGGATTTTGTTTGTTTGCTCTCTTTGGGGTCTCAGTATAAGGCTGAAAGTTCTTTTGTAAGACATCTGGTATGCCTTAAGTACTCAAACATTAGCTGAAAGCTTTGATTTAGGTCTTATGTCATTTTTAAAAAGTATTCTACTCATCATTTAATTATCCCTTGCAAGATTATCTCACTTCCATTTATTGCATTAGCTTTTCTTTTCTTCTGAAGATTAAAATAGTTTTTATAGTTAATAGATTGCCATTGCTAATTTTTTCCAATCCATTTCAGCTCTATGTTCTTTTGGGACTCTTCTATACTTTACAGTTCATTCTTTTGTTAAGCACAATAGAAGCTTTTTTGATAACATGTAGCAGATATGGCAAACGTCAAGTTGGGCCTTTTATCCCATAACACCTATGATGCACACATCTCCTCCTCTGCTCATCTGTCCTCATGTTTTTAACCATAACTACTAACACTTATTATAATTCACTGTCCTCCTGTCTCTGGACTATATGATTATATAGATTTTCTCATTTAAACCCTATGAGGTATGTACATTTATTATTCCCACTTTAGAGATGAGGAAACTGAGACTATGAGAAATAAAGTAACTTGCCAAAATCATAGCTAATAACTGTTAAGTCCAGAACTCAAACTCTTAACTTCTACTTGACACTACCACAACAGGGATACTTGACATAAACAGTGAATGGAGCTTAAATGTATTTTCAAAACAGCAAACTCAACTGTTGAGAATCCTGACAACTTGCCTGGGCAAACAGATGAGGAAAAGAACTTACCATAGGTCACAAGGCAAAACTGACACCCAGGAAAGAATTCTCCCACTGTCAATTTCCCTCCACAATAAGCTTGCTCACAAAAAATAGACCAAAGGAAATAACTATAAAATTGACCCTCTAGTAGTTTATAGTTTATTGGCCCCAATAACTCTCCAGTAAAGAAAAAAAAATCAACAAACATATTTAACATGTATTTGTGTCACATCAAAACTCTACCAAAATATTCCATCCCAAAAGCTCTGTCATATCAAAAGCTCTAGAAAAGTTTCAGGGTACTGCTTTAATTTTCATAATATAAATTGTATAGTAAGACTTTTGATATAATTTGATTGCTGATGATGAAAACTGAATAATACTTTTTCATCTTCCTTGGCTATGCAATATTACTATTTAAATAAACATTTGTTTTTGTTAATGAAGCAGTCAGCTGTGTCACTGTGGAAAAAAAATCCATGGAGTAGTGCTATTTTTGACAACCATTTTCTCCCAAAGCAGACTGTAAATGTATTTTATTTCGTTTGTCTGCTCATAGCACAATAACTGAGATGGGAAAAGAAAAGGTACAGGGTAGGTAGGATCGATAAGAAAGTCATGTTGTGTGATTAACAAAAAGAGATGCATTACCTGATGAAGTCAAAGGAATCATCCAGAAAGACTGTGGCTAACATGGCTGTGAAAACAATTGAAGGGTGAAAAGATAGCATCCATGTGTCTGAAAACAGGTTTCCTACCTGTCTCAATAAGCAAGGGATCTTTTGGTGGTAACACATTTCAAAAAATGGTTAGTTATCAAAAAGAGAGGTAGCAAAAGATTGGTCAATCATAGAGTAACTATCATTAGAGTTCATTCAATACAAGACAATTAGCTAATCAACTCTTGGAAGTTTTCTGAAAGGATTTAGTATAAAGTAGTTGTAGAAAAGGATCTCAAATTCTCTTTAGATTTGAGATGTCAAAACAGAATTGACCCAACTAAAGAAAATATATACCAGACCCATCACTCTAATGTACTTAGTGCATTCAATAGCTTTCATTAGATCTTTGAAAGTGCCAGTAACAAATATTGTGATAATTTATTTAAATTATTCTGAATGGCAGGACTTGGTAAAAGTACTTATTTCGGATATATACCTACAAAGATTACAAATGCTAAAACTGAGAAAGGAATCCTATGGTGACTTTCTCCCATTCTATAGCAATGTTGATTAACTTCAGTCCCTCTCATGTCCTTGTTTCTTAAAAGAAACACACATACACACACATTAAATATGATAGATTTAAAGAGGTTTAGAAAATTCTAAATTAAATTTTTCTGTTAGAAGAAAAACTTTACTCAGATGTCCATTCTCCAAGAAGTGAAGCCATACAAAGATTTGTGATTCCCAAATATTGCAAAAGCAATGTAAGAAACTCCTGGAGAGAGAGAGGTAACTGGCTCTTAGGGTGCAGGCTGTAGTGTGAAAGTTCCTAGAGTAGAAGAGAAGCAGGAAGTGGGAGGAAGCTTTTGTGTAGTTCATTTCACCCCACCTTCCATTGCCTTCTACACAGGGCAAAACTACCAACTCCAGACTCACCTGAGTGTTCTGTCTGTGCTTAGTAAAGAAAGACAATCTTTTTTTCTATATTGATCTTGCAACTTGCAAATTTGCTAAAATGTCTTCTATTTAACCAGTTCCACAGTGTACCTCTTTGCACATTTTAACATCTCTGAAATTGAAATGAATCTTAGAATCTATTTTATAATCACTTTCTAAGTAGTAGTCATCATTGCCTATGAATGAGTGAACTCGGTCATAGCTACATGTGCTAAGTATAAATGTTGATTAAAATGTCTTTACAATTACACTGCTATTAGGTATTGGGGGAAGTTATTGAGTACACAAAAGGCACAGAAACAGAGCAACAGAGCATAAATTAGATATTAATATGTATTTGAAGAGGAAAAATTGAAATGTTTTTACTTGCAAAATAATAATCAAGTACTATACAAAAAAAGGAGAATGTCTACAAGTAGACGAAAGTGGTGTGATGTGATTACTTCAATAAGTGCAAAATAAGTACAAACCATACTTATTTTGTGTGTAATAAAACAGTGCAGGAGAACTCCCTTGTATACTACAAGAACTGGAGAAACAGAAATCCCTCAGTACGATGAAAGATTCACACAGCAGTAGGACTATTGTCAGCATGGTTTCAGAATTTAATTGGCATCTCTTTTTTACTTTCTTAGTGGTAGAAACTAATGATGAGTTTTAACAACTGATAAAAAGAATAGACTCAGTGAAAAACTATTCTAATAATGCTCAGTATCATAGTTGAAAATGACAGCTGTGTTTCCTTACAATTCTTTTATTTCCTTTTCTTGCCTTATTATGCTGGCTAAGATCTCCAACAAATACTAAAAGAAGAGTGAATGGGAACCTGTTCCCCTTCATTGACATCAAAGGTGAAACTGTTAACACCCACTTTAAGCACAAGGTTTGATAAAAATTCTTATAATTTTTATGGGTTAAGAAACTTCCCTAGTTTGCTCAGAATTTAAATCATGTATAGATGTTAACTTTTGTGGTGCAATTTTTGTGCATCTGTGGAGGATAATCATGTGAACTTTTCTTTTTCAGCTGATGAGATAAGTAATTATATTAACCTATGTTTCTAATGTTAAATCAATCCTGAATTCTTGAGTCAAACCCAAAGTAGCTATGATATATTATCCTTATACATTGCTACATTTGGTTGTTAATATTTTGTTTAGAGGTTTTGCAGCAATGTTTATAAGTGTTCTTCTTCCTGTATTAAATAACTCTTTTCAATTCTCAGTATGAAAATTAAGCTAGTGTGATGAGTGTGACAGCATTCATCCTCTTCATATTTCTTGAATAGTCTATGATTAGAAGTACCTTTTCCTTGAATGCTTGGTGAAACTTGCCAGTGAAATCATCTGGTCCTTGAGTTTGCATTTTGGGAAGAATTTAGACAGCTACTGATACAAATTCTTTAATTATAGCTCAGATTTCCTATTTCTTTTTGAGTCAGATTTGGATAGACATTTTTCTAGAACATTACATATTATCATTTAGATATGTATTATATTGTACCTTCTATTTTTAATAGACATTAGCTATCTCATCTATATTATCTAATTTATTTTCATGAGACTGCCTATAAACTGATAATCTTTTACTTTTTCATGTGTGCAGTTTCTGCATCTTTTCAAAGAACCTGTTGTCTATTTAACCCTCTATGTTATAAATCTTAATTATATTCATTAATTTCTGCTCTTTTTATTCTTTGAATTTATTATGCTGTTATTTTCTCATTTTAATTTGGGTCATTTGCTTATTTTTTTAGCTTTTCTACTTTACAAATTTCAGCATTTTCAGCCTTTAAAGCCATACGTTTCACTCAAAATAGTTTTTACTGAACCAGTGTTTGACGGATAGCATGTTCATAACTATCATCTCAAAATGTTTTCTAATTTCCAATCTGATTTCATTTGTGATCCATGTGTTTTCTGTAGAAGAGTGCACTTGAAATTTTTTAAATATGTATGTAATTTTAAGTTATTTACTCTTAGGTTAACTTTATTGTGCTCAGAGGATGTTTCTCTATGATTCTAATGCTTAAAAATTTGTTTTTTGAACCACAAATTATTCAGATTTTGGTTATGTTTGAAAGAATGTGCATCCAATAATTGTTGGATACTGTGTTCTATACATGTTTATTGGGTGAATTTTGTTCATCATTTTGGTTAACTCCAGGAAAAAAGCAGTAAACATATATAACCAATTGTATTAATGATGAAACTATATAGCAAAGACCAAGAGTGGTTTAAAAATAATGCACATGTGACATTTTGTTCACATCCTCAATCATATGTTCAGTTTTAAACAACAATGTTGTAGAATTACTGGTCATAAACACAATGATTTTGTGCTTCCTCCACCAAAGTCAATCTCCATGACACACAAGAGGTTCTAGAAATGACTTGTATTGTCCTAGAACATGATTTTTTAAAAAAAAATAAGCTAGTATTAGAACAAAAACTTTAATGCATTATAGAAAATACTATCAATAAAGGAAGATGTGCTAGCACACAACGAAATAATTTATTCACTTGAAGCAGCTATAGAAGCAACAGAATTGTGTCTTGAAAACGCCAGTATTTACCTGACACCTGTTGAGAAGACATTCTCTATCATTCCTCTCAAAGGAAGAGTCTAAAATTGTGCATGCAATGAATTCTTAAATACAGATGAAAATTTTCCTGGACTTGGTGACCCCTACCTGCAATCCCATAACTTAGGAAACTGAGGCAGGAGGATCATGAGTTCAAGGCCACCCTGTACTACATAGAAAGTCTGAGGCTAGGCTGGGCAACATAGCATGACTCTGTCTCAAAAATACAAAGAGAGAAAAAAGAAAAT
Organism: Castor canadensis; assembly: GCF_047511655.1. Taxonomy (NCBI): domain Eukaryota; kingdom Metazoa; phylum Chordata; class Mammalia; order Rodentia; family Castoridae; genus Castor; species Castor canadensis. Next base: position 98,754,834 of record NC_133392.1, on the reverse strand, counting down.
TTCCATATGACTTCTTTTATTGTTATCTTGAAAGCTAATCACATCATTTTATTAGCTCATTTCTAAATCCAACATTTAGAGACCTTTTTTCCTTCAATTTTATGGGTGTATGAAAAATTAAAGGTAAAAATTTTAAGTATATAAGTGAAGATATAAGCCTCCAGTCTACTTCTGAAAATAGACATAATTTTCTTTAAATGGTACCCAAAGCTTTAGTTAGCTTCTATAAAATTATATCATCACTAGACCAAATGTTCAAGTCTAGAACTTGAAGTGAAGCTTTGACTTCACAGTAGCCTATTACCACAGAAAGAAAGGAAATCATGACAGTAGTTGGTGTTAACACTTCCATTACAAACTGTAGTCTGTTCTCTATAGCACTGGCAAAGTGGGCAAAATGATACCTGGTTTTCACCTGAACATAATTCAAAGCAAGTGTCTATTGTAAGAGTACAGTATGGTGACTATAGGGTCGTCAACAGAACTGATGTGATCAAGCACTGAGAAATGTGTGCCATTTCAAATGCTTGAAATTTGACCACTTAAATTTTCATAGTTAAGTTATAACTACATTTGTATATAAAATTCCAGATTTTATTATATATAATAGATTTGATTATATTCTGATGGCATTTATGCTTGTTCTCAAATTTTGGTTGAATATTGATTTTTAACCTATGCCAAACTATACATTTGGTGAACCTCCAGAATGTAACCAGAGACTCTCCTTAGGAATACATCCAGAGACATATTCAAAACTGTTCACAAGGGCACTGCTGATAATTCTAGTGTCTGAAAACACAAGTGCCAATCAACACAAAACTGAATAAATAAGTTGTTGTACATTCATATAATCAAATACTACTTTCAAATACTACTCATAGGTGAAAATTAACAAACTATACATAGACACATCAATAGGGATAAAGTTTAAAAACATAATTTTTGTGAAAAGTCAAGTTGCTAAGGAATGCACATGGTATAACTCCCTCTAGATAAATTTAAAACCAGAAAAAAATTAAATATAAACTGTTTAAAGATACATATGTAGTTAAAGTATTTCTAAAAAGAGGAAGGAAAGAGTAGTACAAAATTCAGAATCCTGAATAATATACAATTCAGTATACCTTTGCCGAGTAGGCAGTGGGAAAAGACAGTTGAGGAACACAGAGGAAGCTTTAAGTTAGTGGTAATGGCTTAGTTCCATGTGAGTTTTATCATATCATTATGAAATAAATGAAAGTAGAAGGCCATACATAGACCAATTATGGCAGAGTGTCATGAACCAAGACTGATGATTAACACAATTTTCTACACCTGGGACACATGAGAAAAGGCAAGCAAAACAAAGGAGTCATTACCACCCCAAATCAGGGTAGTCCTTCCTGGTCATAGCTACGCTAATGAGTGAGAGAAAGAACTATGATTGATAGTTTCTAAGGTCTGGAAAAATTCTAGTTTCCAGCCTAGTTAGAATATATTATATACAGGGACACATAGTAATCATTGGTTAAATTGTGATTACATGTTGAATACCTTTTTCTGTACACACAAAAGTCCATATTTGGAATGGACAATGGTGAGAGTTACAGGAAAGTCAGAATTAGCAATTCTTTTTTTTATTTTTATTTTTTTATTATTCATATGTACATACAATGCTTGGGTCATTTCTCCCCCGTCCCTTACCACCCACTCCGCCCCCTCCCTCTCCCCCCAACCCCCTCACTACCTGGCAGAAACTATCTTGCCCTTATCACTAATTTTGTTGAAGAGAGAATTATAAGCAATAATAGGAAGAAACAAGGGTTTTGCTGGTTGAGATAAGGATAGCTATACAGGGAGTTGACTCACATTGATTTCCTGTGCATGTGTGTTACCTTCTAGGTTAATTCTTTTTGATCTAAACTTTTCTCTAGTTCCTGGTCCCCTTCTCCTATTGGCCTCAGTTGCTTTCAAGGTATCTGCTTTAGTTTCTCTGCATTGAGGGCAACAAATGCTGGCTAAATTTTTAGATGTCTTACCTATCCTCATATCTCCCTTGTGTGCACTCTCGCTTTATCTTGTGATCAAAGTTCAATCCCCTTGTTGTGTTTGCCACATATGAGGGAGAACATATGATTTTTGGTCTTTTGGGCCAGGCTAACCTCACTCAGAATGATGTTCTCCAAGTCCATCCATTTACCAGCGAATGATAACATTTCGTTCTTCTTCATGGCTGCATAAAATTCCATTGTGTATAGATACCACATTTTCTTGATCCATTCGTCAGTAGTGGGGCATCGTGGCTGTTTCCATAACTTGGTTATTGTGAATAGTGCCGCAATAAACATGGGTGTGCAGGTGCCTCTGGAGTAACCTATGTCACAGTCTTTTGGGTATATCCCCAAGAGTGGTATTGATGGATCAAATGGTAGATCAATGTTTAGCTTTGTAAGTAGCCTCCAAATTTTTTTCCAGAGTGGTTGTACTAGTTTACATTCCCACCAACAATGTAAGAGGGTTCCTTTTTCCCCGAATCCTCGCCAACACCTGTTGGTGGTGGTGTTGCTAATGATGGCTATTCTAACAGGGGTGAGGTGGAATCTTAATGTGGTTTTAATTTGCATTTCCTTTATTGCTAGAGATGGTGAGCATTTTTTCATGTGTTTTTTGGCCATTTGAATTTCTTCTTTTGAGAAAATTCTGTTTAGCTCATTTGCCCATTTCTTTATTGGTTCATTAGTTTGGGGAGAATTTAGTTTTTTAAGTTCCTTATATATTCTGGTTATCAGTCCTTTGTCTGATGTGTAGCTGGCAAATATTTTCTCCCACTTGTGGGTGTTCTCTTCAGTTTAGAGACCATTTCTTTTGATGAGCAGAAGCTTTTTAGTTTTATGAGGTCCCATTTATCTATGCTATCTCTTAGTTTCTGTGCTGCTGGGGTTCCATTGAGAAAGTTCTTACCTATACCTACTAACTCCAGAGTATTTCCTACTTTTTCCTGTATCAACTTTAGAGTTTGTGGTCTGACATTAAGATCCTTGATCTATTTTGAGATAATGTTGGTATAGGGTGATATACATGGATCTAGTTTCAGTTTTTTGGAGGCTGCTAACCAGTTTTCCCAGCAGTTTTTGTTGAATAGGCTGCTATTTCTCATCATATATTTTTAGCTCCTTTGTCAAAGACAAGTTGGTTATAGTTGTGTGGCTTCCTATCTGGGTCCTCTATTCTGTTCCACTGGTCTTCATGTCTGTTTTTGTGCCAGTACCATGCTGTTTTTATTGCTACTGCTTTGTAATATAGTTTGAAGTCAGGCATTGTGATACCTCCTGCATTGTTCTTTTGACTGAGTATTGCCTTGGCTATTCATGGCTTCCTGTGTTTCCATATAAATTTCACAGTAGATTTTTCGATCTCTTTAATGAATGTCATTGGAATTTTGATGGGAATTGCATTAAACATGTAGATTACTTTAGGGAGTATCGACATTTTTACTATGTTGATTCTACCAATCCATGAGCATGGGAGATCTCTCCACTTTCTATAGTCTTCCTCAATCTCTTTCTTCAGAAGTGTATAGTTTTCCTTGTAGAGGTCTTTCACATCTTTTGTTAGGTTTACACCTAGGTATTTGATTTTTTTTGAGGCTATTGTAAATGGAATTATTTTCATGTATTCTTTTTCAGTTTGCTCATTAGTACTGTATAGAAATGCTAATGATTTTTCTATGTTGATTTTTTATCCTGCTACCTTGATGATGTCTAGAAGCTTCTGAGTAGAGTTTTTTGGGTGTTTAAGGCATAGGATCATGTCATCTGCAAATAGGGATATTTTGACAGTTTCTTTACCTATTTGTATTCCTTTTATTCCTTCTTCTTGCCTAATTGCTCTGGCTAGGAATTCCAGTACTATGTTGAATAGGAGTGGAGATAGTGGGCATCCTTGTCTGGTTCCTGATTTTAGAGGGAATGGTTTCAGTTTTTCACCATTAAGTATAATGCTGGCTGTAGGTTTGTCATATATAGCTTTTATAATGTTGAGGTACTTTCCTTCTATTCCTAGTTTTCTTAGAGCTTTTATCATGAAATGGTGTTGGATCTTATCAAAGGCTTTTTCTGCATCTATTGAGATGATCAAGTGGTTTTTGTCTTTGCTTCTGTTAATGTGGTTTATTACGTTTATTGATTTTCATATGTTGAACCACCCCTGCATCCCTGGGATGAAGCCTACTTGGTTGTGGTGAATAATCTTTTTGATGTGTTGTTGAATTCGGTTTGCCATTATTTTGTTGAGGATTTTTGCATCAATGTTCATTAAGGAGATTGGCCTGTAGTTCTCCTTTTTGGAGGTGTCTTTGCCTGGTTTTGGGATAAGTGTAATACTGGCCTCAAAAAATGTGTTTGGCAGTTTTCCTTCCCTTTCTATTTCATGGAACAGTTTAAGGAGGGTTGGTATCAGTTCTTCTTTAAAGGTCTGATAGAATTCAGCAGAGAATCCATCAGTCCTGGACTTTTCTTTTTGGGGAGACTCTTGATTGCTGCTTCAATTTCATTTTGTGTTATAGATCTATTCAGGTGATTAATTTCCTCTTATTCAGTTTTGGATGATCATATGTATCTAGAAATCTGTCCATTTCTTTAAGATTTTCAAACTTATTTGAATATAGGTTCTTGAAGTAGTCTCTGATGATTTCCTGGACTTCCATGGTGTTTGTTGTTATCTCCCCTTTTGCATTCCTGATTCTACTAATTTGGGTTTTTTCTCTCCTCATTTTAATCAGGTTTGCCAGGGGTCTGTCGATCTTGTTTATTTTTTCAAAGAACCAACTTTTTGTTTCATTAATTCTATGTATGGTTTTTTTGTTTTCTATTTTGTTGATTTTGGCTCTTATTTTTATTATTTCTCTCCTTCTATTTGTTTTGGGATTTGCTTGTTCTTGTTTTTCTAGGAGTTTGAGATGTATCATTAGGTCATTGATTTGGGATCTTTCAGTCTTTTTAATATATGCACTCATGGCTATAAACTTTCCTCTCAGGACTGCCTTTGCTGTGTCCCATAGGTTCCGGTAGGTTGTGTTTTCATTTTCATTGACTTCCAGGAACTTTTTAATTTCCTCTTTTATTTCATCAATGACCCATTGTTCATTAAGTAATGAGTTATTCAATTTCCAGATGTTTGCATGTTTTTTGTCTTTACTTTTGTTCTTGAGTTCTAGTTTTATTGCATTGTGATCAGATAGAATGCATGGTATAATTTCTATTTTCTTATATTTACTGAGGCTTGCTTTGTGCCCTAGGATATGATCTATTTTGGAGAAGGTCCCATGGGCTGCTGAGAAGAATGTATATTGTGTAGAAGTTGGATGAAATGTTCTGTAGACATCAAGTAGGTCCATTTGATCTATTGTATATTTTAGATCTTGGATTTCTTTATTGATTTTTTGTTTGGATGACCTATCTATTGATGATAGTGGGGTGTTAAAATCTCCCACAACCACTGTGTTGGCGTTTATATATGCTTTTAGGTCTTTCAGGGTATGCTTGATGAAATTAGGTGCGTTGACATTGGGTGCATACAGTTTGATGATTATTATTTACTTTTGGTCTATTTCCCCTTTTATTAGTATGGAATGTCCTTCTTTATCTCATTTGATCAATGTAGGTTTGAAGTCTACTTTGTCAGAGATAAGTATTGCTATTCCTGCCTGTTTTCGGGGGCCATTGGCTTGGTAAATCTTCTTCCAGCTTTTCATCCTAAGCCTATGTTTATTTCTGTCGGTGAGATGGGTCTCCTGTAAGCAACAAATTGTTGGATCTTCCTTTTTAATCTATTTCGTCAAAGGGTGCCTTTTGATGGGTGCAGAATTAGCAATTCTGTTCCATTCAACAAGCTTTTAGGCTTGTCAGCTTTGTTTCCATCCATCTCTCTAACTGATGGTGAGGTAAAGAAAGTTGTACACTTAATTCTCAGTCTTAGAACAGCTCCATTGGACATATAACTCCACGTAACCATCTTTATTATAAAACATAGTTTATATCACACATACATCACTTTACACCATTACTTACTATTTTTATTGTCCTTTACAAGTACTATTTCTATTGAATTTTATTTAAAATATATTATCATTTACTAAACACAGCTTTGAAACAGAACAGTCATCCACAAGTCTTCCAAACTAACATCACCATATAGTTTTGCACCTTTTCTTTCTACTCACATGCATATTTTTAACACATGAAGTCATAACGTACACAACATTTTAATTCCACTATTCCCTTTTAACATAATAGTATAAACATTTTTCTTTATCTTTCATGGACTTCATAATTATAATTTTAATGGCTGAGTAATATTCCATAGACTAAATGTTCCATAATTTACTAAACAAGTGCACAACTGTTTTATACGTATTTTTTCTCAGACTTGTTGTATTTGCTGTTATAATGAATGCTTTCCTGCAAATAGATTTCCTGCTCCTGTGGAATTCTTTCCTTAGTGTACATTCCCTAGGGGGACATCCCTGGGTTAAGGGCTATGACCATCTTGACAGTCCCGCTTTGTGTCTCCATATTGCTTTCAAGAGGATTATAATAGTTTAAAACTGTCACCAGCAATGTACAAAAGTGCCAATTTAAATGTAACCAGCTGACATTTGTGGGGATTAATTATCCCTACTGTCCTAAATTCTTTCTCCTAAGATAGAAGTTCTTGACTCTTTATTTTTCTCCCTTTGTAAAAAGTTAAAACTTCCCTGTATCTGGCTTGCCCAAAGTTCCTTCTCCAATTAGATTGACTGACAGCACAGCCAAGATGATGTCTTCTGTCTCTACCAAGTGCTGCTCTTCTGTGGTAGGCATTTATTCTGGCTACAAAGAGGCATTTGTTATGAGGAATTCACGTTGCTCAGAATTTCTCCCTTGCCTCAGTGTATCTCAATAAGTCTTCTTTCTCAACTGGCCTTTCTTCATTGCATACGTGTGAGGTTTTCTGTCTTAAATCTCAAGCATTCACCTTTTCTTTACCCTACCTTCAGTTTTCCTATTGAGAAACATTTATTTCTAAAAGAACTCTCCCATTCCTCCAGTCTTTTTACCTGGGCAGGGTTGTTTGAAGCTATTAGACTGGCTACTGTCGCTTTCTGCAGTACTTATTCTGAAGCACCAGCGTACCAGAAGTCAGAGCAATGTGGTACTGATGAAACCCAGCCTGGCTTAATCCCCCAGCATTCTGCTGCCACTGACTCCATTCCCTGGGGTTGAAGGCAATTTTACCAAAGTTAACACCTAAATATGTATTCTTTCATATTTTATTCAATTTTCCCCCCACCCAGAGTACACAGTTGAACTCTACAATGTATTCAGAACCCCTAATAAACTCTTTTCATCTGTAAAAATCCATGAGACTGAAAATAGTTTGTTCTGTGGCCATAGGGAGGACAGTGACAAATATTGTTGATCAAAGCATTTAAAAGAATGCCTCATTGCACAAGATGTTAAAATTCCAAAAGAAAGTGACTCATCCTTTTCTCACATTGCATGTGTCAGATCAAACATCTGTCAGAATATGCTGCAGTGATATGGAAACCTGCCTTTTAGAAATTAGATTCATACAAATAGCATCCACCCTAAATTATTTATCATTTTTCCTCTTTTTTGCAGAATATCTGGAAGAGATATGCTACATAACAACAGACATACTAAGTTAACACACACATACAAAGGCAAATCTGTTTTAAATACTTTTAATCAACTGCTCTAGCTTCCATATCATGGCTGGAGTTTTGATGACATTACATAATTTGAGAACACTTCACAAAGTAAAATAAGCATTGCAATGCTTCCTTTGACACATTATCACCCTCTAATATCATTATTTTGTGCCTTTTTAAACCTCAAATTAATTTAATAGGCTATAATATTTATGAGTAAGTATATGTCATCCTCATTTTGGAACTGGGATTTCTATCTGAAATGTCTTTCCTTAGGACATAGCTATATAAAGTTGACACCTTAATTTCAGAACATTTGTATAAATGAACAATGAAAACCTCTAGCATACAGCAGATCTCTCTGACAACTTGTATTTTATTTATAAGGAAAATAAAAATTTTAGCCTATGTTTCTATGTATAGCAGAAATGATTGTTAAATAGATAATACAGGCTTACTTCACAGGGCTCAATATCCTACAAAAGTACACAAAAGCCATCATCAGACTGGCTGAGGAAGTTCAAAATGTAAGGAGGACACAAATGCAAGTAAGAGGAGTCAAGGCGAACCTGAGGCATCAGAGAAAGCCTGTGGGTGACCAGGAATTCAGAAAAATTTGTTGGGGAGAAACTATTTTCTGTAGGTTTTTTCCACAATGCTAGATTTTTAAAAATGCATTTATCCACCCTGCTCCCATCAAAACAATTGTATTTTGGTTCATGGAACACATGCATTTCCGAGTTTTAAATGCTTTTAAAGGAAAACAGAAAATTTTAAATGCTTCTAAAGAAGTAAAACAGACTGTCAACAAATTGCTGTCAGCAATCTTATGAAACACCACATTCTGTAAAACAATAGAACAATGTTACTAGGTATATTTATTTTGAACACAAATTTCTTTGCCAAGCCCACAAATGAAGGAAAGATGGAATACTTTTAGACATGCAAACATTTTGAAAGCATACCTCCCAAGAACCACTTCTAATGGAATATATTTCAGCAAAACAAAATATATATCCAAACAGAAGGATGGCATGGGAAATAGAAAAAAAATGATGACCAAAGGAACAATAAAATTAGTGCTATCTGTGTCTAGGTTAGGCCTCTGTTTCTGGCCATGATGGAATATCAGACTGTACTAACATCTTACCCTAAATAACTGGAGAACCAGACACACTCTATGGAACACTGGTTTTCAGTCCTTGGACAGAAGGCTGTACAGATTAGTGCTGGCTGAAGTTTTTAAAAAATAAATAAGTCTTACAACCTTTCCTGTTTCTGCTCAGGGTGAGTTTCCAGGCCTCAGACCAGGGGTGGTGGGGAGTGCAAAATACGTTAGGAGTTTCACTTGAGTTGAGGGGGCTCGTTTCATAATGACAAGAATTTGCGATCAGAATAGTAGAGATGAGAGAGCTGCACATAGCTTCAAGAGCTCTGCAGAGGGCACCTCAAATCTCTGTATCCTCAGATGCACATACTTGATAGACAGAAAACAAAAAGACAGCACACAGACTAATCCCTGGAGCTCCTTCAGGATCAGATTGGAAAAACCAACGAAAATGAAAAAAATTACTAATATGTATAGTATTGGATAGAGTCCAATACTATAGCTAACAGGTCACCCCTGATTAAAGACTATTCAGAATCTACCTTCAATTCACAAAACTTGATAGGACTTGAAAGAAAACTTCTTCCAAGTAATTTACCTACATCCCTAATACTATTTAAAGGAATACAGCCAAATCCAGAACTGATATTATACCATTCAAAAATGTATAGTTCTAATAAAAAATCATGAAGCATATATGGACTCTGGAGAAAACATCCATTTGGCAAGAGAAAATTCACTAAGGGGAATTGATACCAGCAAAAACTACAGGGTAAAGAAACCTGAATTCCATCCAACCATAAAAACAATAAAAATACTGGCAAAAACTTTCAGAATCAAGTTTTTTAGAACTCTGGAAATCAAAGACTTCTAGAAATTGGGTGCTTAAGCCACTCCTGACTCTACTTCTAGGTTATTCTAAAACTGGCCAAGTAAACTTCTTGTGTTTAACGGTAATTCAGAGTGTACTCCATTCTCTGTCACATCAGGAAGAGGGGTGAAATTTTAAACATCTCTCTTCCTTGCTCTTTCTTAGTAAGACATCTGGCATTGTGCAGGTGCTCATGTAGCTCTTGGTTTGTAATTACCTGTCACCAGGAGGAGCTATTAGTTTCCTTCTCTTTCCTCAAAGGACAAACGTGAAGAACAGAAGCATCCATCAAAATGAGGGATGAAAAATATTTTAAGAGATGCCATTGTTTACATGCTGCATGGTCCTTACCCAGCTCAGCAGAGCCAAACTGTGACCCAATGGGCTCACAGCTTGGATGCTCAAAGCTTCATCCACCAAAAAGTGGCCACAGGATTCACTGGACAGGAAGACAGGGGTGACTACAGAGACAGAAGCTGTCATGTATTTTGGTCTCAACATATGTAGATGAGTCCACACAGAAATAGACTTCAGAGAAAGCATGTTAGACTGGTTGTATAGACCAAACAAGAAAAGCAATGAAGAGAAGGAAGTGAGTGTTAGTTGGATTCTAGGCACTTTGCACAATGGTTATATCTATTCTTTACAATAGCTCTGCAAGATAGGAAAGCCAATCTCCATTTTGCAGATGCTAAAACTGAAGACCTGAGAGAGGTTGCACAATTTTCTTTTTCTTTTTTTTTTTTTTTTTTGATAATACTAGAGTTTGATCTCAGAGCCTTATGCTTGCTAGGCAAGTGCTCTACTGCTTGAACCATGCCCTCAACCCTTTTTTGCTTTCATTATTTTTTCAGTCAGATTCATGTGTTTTTGCCTAGGGCTGGCTTTGGACCACGAATCCTCCTACCTATGCCTCCTGCCTTAGCTGGTATTGCAGACATGAACTACCACATCCAGCTTATTAGTTGAGATGAGGTCTTGCTAACTTTCTACCAGGGCTGGCCTTGAACCTTGATCCTTTTAATCTCTGCTTCCTAAATAGCTGGTATTACAGATACATGCTACTATGCCAAGCATAGTTTGCACAGACTGACAAGGTTAACAGGGCAGAATTCAAATCACATCTCTCCACAGCTTCTGCTCCTTCTTAACATCCAGCACTTATTTCATAAACAGTATTATTTCCCAAATACTATCTATATATTTTAGGCAAACCAAGATTTCCACACATTCACCACCTAGAAGACATTTGTCTGAGTGAAAAGTCTCTCTCTCTCTCTCCCTCTCTCTCTCTTTCATTGTTTATTTTTGTCTCTCCTTCTCCATTTCCAATGTGCCCTGTGACCTTGCTAGATGCTAATGGAGTTTTCTCATACCTGATTAAAGCATACAGAAGTTCATGTGAGTTTTCTTTCTCAAGGACCACCTTAACTCTTCAGTGGCAACCCTGGTTACATTCTTCCCCCATAATCCATTCTTACACAAAAGTTACAGCTTTTTCTTGGGGAGAGGGGTTAAAAATAAAAATGCATTCTTTTCATTCCCCTTTTTAAGGCCTTCAGTGGCCAAGTACACATGCCTGTAATCCCAGCAGTAGGATAGCAAAAGTAGGATTATAAAATGGAGGCAAGACTGGGCTATATAATGAGACCCTTTCTTGAAAAAAAAAAAAAAATACTCACGAAAACATAAACCTCTCCAGTGGCTTTGATCACACACAAAAAACTGTAGAAAAAAAATTGCTGATCCTTTCCTCCTTCTCTATCCTCATTCCACACTTCTCTTCCCCTCTCCATCTCCTCTTGCTGAGACCTTCTTATTCCTACAGCCCACTGAGCTGGGTCACTACGTCAGCATTTGCATTAGCTAGTCTCTGTCTTCCGGGAATGCTCTTCCCCAGATCTTCTCATGGTTGGTTTTTTGTCTTTGTTTTTTTTTTTTTTTTTTGGTCCTTCAATCCACTGTTTATCAGTTTCTGAAGAAGGCTGCCCTGCCCATCCAAACCAAAGTATCAAGTCTTGAGCTCCATCTATCACATCACTCCATTGGGTTTTCATTTTATTTTCTGGCTTGTTTCTTTATTTTCTATTCTTTCTACATGCCTACTAGAATGAATATCTCAATGAAATCTGGATTTACCTCTTTTGTTCCCAATGTACTATGCCTAGAACACAATAGGTACACAGATAGGTAATACTTGTGTATGGAATAGGTGAATACATATTCATGACATCTTTTTCATTAGAAAAAATAAAGGGTATAAAATAGCATATCTCTATTTTATAAATTTAACTATACATGTTACACACCTGTATGTGGCATATGAATATGTGCAGAGAAAATACTAAAGTAGCAAATATAGTAACAGTTTTCTCTAGATCATTATAAACCCTTATTTTTTATTCACCTGTAGAATGTCCTTAAATATGCATTGCCAAGCCACATTCAAATCTTCTTACCCAAATTTGTTTATGGTGCTGGGGCTCAAACTCAGGGCCTTGCATAAGTGCTCTACCACTGAGCTACACCCAGATCCCCTCCTATTTTTCTGAGTCTACCCAAAGGCACAAAGCGATGGTCAGCCACCTCTGTATAGTCTAGTATCAACTCCCCACTTGAAGATCAAAACACCTGGAATTTCAACCACTGAGTGGCTCCCTTCAGTCTGGTTTGTGTGAGAGTATGAATGACACAATGACACACTATGACAGCCATAGAGTCGAGTGGAAATCTAGCTGACAGTGAAATGCCTACCCCAGGAAACATCCAGGTGGCACTTTCAAACAGAAACAGAAACAAGGTGTACACAAATCACATGAACCCACAGCTCCCAGCAGAAAGCTTGAAACATGTAGGTACTCAGTAAACCTCTATTGAATAGAACAGAATATTACAGGGCTTATTGTCCACAATAAAATAAGAGGCACAGCACTCTGCTTGATGTCTCTATCTTGAAACAGCTCTGAGGTCTGTGCCCTTGGCAAAATGACCTCATCAACCAGTAAACTTGGTGAGTTGAAGAGGATGGAAATCAAGGAATGAAAGCAAAGGTATCCATGGCCCTGGTGTCATTTTGCTGTCACTTCTAAGACATCTACTTCTCACTTCACAAGGAGGAGCTGGCGAGACAGCTCAATTGGAAAGAAGAATTAGATGCTTTTGAGTTTCATCTTTCTTCACAGTTCTTTAGGGGTCTGTGGCATTCAGCTGCAGCCACTGACATTTTGCTTTTCACTGTAATGACAGCCAAGTCAGCTTTGGTTATGTGGTTATGCAAAGTCAATTGTTCAATATCATAATTATCAACCATACTGAAGAAATTGAATTTAACGATGAGAATCAGCAAGCCTAACACATCTGATATATGGGGGAGAAAAGCATGAGTTGTTAACTGTTCAGCAAGCATACTTGGGCCTCTGCAATTTTCCTAATGATGAATTGTTGACCCAGGAGAGATTTTCTGGACTGTCTGCTATCATCTCATTCTGCTAGGGCAATTCTGGAGTAGGCAACAGAGGCTGTTACTGAAAGCTGAAGGGGGAAAATGAGCTAAACATTACCAGGCTAAGGCACAGCCTGTTTTCAGATCAATAATCAGCACTTGTGCAAGTGATGTTGGAATATATAGAATGAGTCTCTCTGGTTCGTTTTTATTAAGGTGAAGTGGATTTTATTGTAGCTGTTATGATCAATTGACAGCAAATAAGAATAGGAAAACCTACACAGGAAGATGAAGGGGCCTCTTTCAAAGGCAGCTCAAAATCTATCTCCTCAGCCTAACCGTGCCCAACACACTGTCATCCTGAAGATTCTTTCACCAAAGGGTTTCCAAAGGAAACAGTGCCTGGTTCCCTACAAGCCTGGTGACTGTAAATTTCCCATTCCTCAACCTTATTGAAAAGTATGGTGTGAGATAATAAATTGGAAATCCTTATGGCAGTACTCAAGATCAGCATAATTATACATCACTCTGGCTCAAGGGGAACAGAGAGTGGGTCTATAAACAAAACAATCCAGATTCATGGAGTGAAATTGAAAAGCAGATAGAAAGTGTATGATTGCTCCCACCAACAGGCCAAGGAAGTACCAGTAAGACACATGACCCAAATCTTCTCTCCTTCAACATTTGTGCCACCTCAGATTTATTCTGCATGCAGAGGGAGTAAATGATGGTGACAGCAATATCTCAACCCAGTGGAGCCTCATTAAGTTCATTGTCACTTGTCTAAAGTTTTCAGTGTGCCCAGTGCTGAGTTTCTTTCAACATTTTTATCAGTATATGATAGTTACATCAGGTGTTTTGTTGTCGCATTTCCATATATACATGTTTTATACTCTGATTTGGTTCATACCCTCCATTATTCTCCCTTCTACCCCATTTCCAGTTCTTCATTTTAATGCCGTCTTCCCATCCAGGAGTGTTACCAATTACAGCATTACTGGGTCACAATCTAAACTCCCTTCCCATTACATTGAGAATATGCCTTCACCCTTATTCACCAGCTACTGTCCTACCTCACCTGCCAGTGCCACGCCTTTCATCCACCTTGAAATAGATCTCTCTGGGTTCCTCCTTCTCTCCCACTCCCTTGTCCCCACATTGCACTCTGTCCTTGCTCCTTACGCAGGTTCCACTCTGCCATTCACAAGCCACATAAGCTTAGGGAATGACTTAATCTCTCTGTGCTTGGAGCAAAGTAGGAATAATAACAGTAATGTTCTTGCCAGACTTTGTGAAAATCAAATAGTTAATGCATGTAAAACCCCTAGAACCAAGATTTAAGAACATTGTTTTTCAATGAACAGTATTACTACATGTAGTATCGTTTTATGTCATAATATACAATTTTCTTTTAGGAAACTAGTTTTCTCTGCTTTCAGTCCATTGGCTCAGGTGGGGCTGATAGAGAACCCTCATGAGTACCCTCCTTTTCCAGGACACAGGATAAGCAGGTCAAATGGGAACGTCTGTCCCATAGCTACAGTGATTGGCTCAAGGATTGGCCCATCACTAAAATTTATGGGGGACTATTTGAAAAGGGAAGGTTTCCTTTTTTAAATTTTTGGGTTTTGAGAGTGGTAAGACGTAAGCTTGGGGTTGTAGATTACCACTAGAAAGAGAGTTTTCTGGAAATGCAGCCAACACAGCTGAAATCATTGAAAAAGGGAGCATGGAAGAGAGAGCCCAGATGACAGGGTTTGAGCACCTGGATCCACTTGGACCTGCAAATAATCACTCCAAGCAATTAGCAATAAAAAGAGTCCTGATAAATCAATCTCCTCTCCTTCCTGCACCTCCAGGGCACTACTGGGCAGAGTCTGACCTCCCACAACAGAACCCACCACTATGAAATATGCAAAAGAGGTGCTCAATGTCTCTTGACTTAACTTGTTTTTAAGTCACCCCTAGCCCAGATGACCCAATACCTGGAGCTGCATATGCTCAGCTGCTGGTGTTTTCCAACCAGCTTGTCCTCTGCCAAAGCAGCCCCTCTCTGCAAGGGAGAGAGTCAATGGTCTGCAGGTCACATCTCCTGTTCCTAATAAGTGTCCCTGCATAACTTGTAAACTTGTAGAACTTCCCTAAAGGGAGAGCTGCCTTATGGAGTCCCCTCACCATCCTCCAGACCTACACAACACTGCAAGGGATAGAGGTAAAGGTCTGCCCAGTGACCTGAACACCAAGCTTTCACTAATTACATTCCTTCCAAAGATAATGAAAACTAATCCCAGAACATCTCACATCTCTGATTTCTCCAATGATCACGCTGATCATTTTCACTCATTGTCACATTCCTCCTTGTTCTCCCAAAACTTCCACACTACCCTCTGACATTCAGTCTATTATCAGTGGTCTCCTCACACTTGAACCTCTTCTCTAGACTTCTGGCTCTAAGTCTTTGGGCCCCAGAATCCATGGATGGCCTGTGGATCAGCAGCACCAATATCTAGGGAATTTAGACATGCAAATTCTTGAGTGCTACCAAGACTTGCTGAATCCAAAACTCTCAGGTTTGGGCCCTGCAATTTGTGTTTTTTTTTTTTTTTTCAATTTGTGTTTTAACAAGTTTTCCCCCAGAGGATTCCAATGTTCTAATTGGAACCAAGATTTCCCCCCTGAAGAAGCTGCCTTCCTAGCAACTCTCCCAAGGCTGAATGTCCCCCTTCTGTGTCTTGGGCATGGGGTAGGGCATGCCCTGGTTGTTCCACTTTGCTGCTTCTAAACCAGTGCCCTCCTTTCTCCCAGACCCATTAAAGCATATGCTGTCAACATTTGACACCCTCCATCCTTCCTGGTTGCAACCAACAACATCCAGATCCCTGCTTCTCAAGCTTGGTGGTTAAAGCATCTTAACCTCTGTCTTCATCTCTACTTTTGGTCCTGCAGTCATTGTAAGTGGCTTTATCATGCTCAGGGGGGGTCTTCACAGTTTCCTAACATAATGTCCTCCACTCTCCACTTCAGCACCTCCTACGATCCTAACAAGGGGATCATTTTCACCAATAACAAACACAGCCTCTCAATTGTCCTACTTTCTGAATACTGCCCTTCATTTCTTTTTCTCTGGTCCTCCCAATCCAGGTCTCCTTTGCCCCTACAAGAATGGTCAATCTGCTGACTCCCCTCCTCCCCACCCCCCCCCCACCTTTCATTGACTCTCATGATGACCAAATCTACATCTCCAATTGCATCCTGTGTGAGCTACAGACACAATTATGACTATCTTGATGATAACTCTGTTTGAATGTCCAAAAAGTGACTTCAAAAAGTTTTACACTAAACTCTTGATTTTGTTCATCAAACTTTCTTTTTTCCTTAGAACTCAGGATGGACAATTCCTGCTTTAAGTCTTAGAGATGTAAAATAGTATTGAGCACAGAGAAACCCTCAGTAAGCATTTGTTGAAAATTAAATCAATAAATTAAATTGAGAAAATGGCCTGCAATTTAACATTACACTAACAGAGAGAAAGTGTAAGCTTCCCAAGCAATTAAATGCATAAATAAATTTCAAATAGAATGTTTGGATGTATCATGGAACAAAGCCTTTGAGAACTTCGAAAGCAATCATTTTCATACAAACTTTGTGGTCATCTCAATGCTTATGTTCATACTTCATTTTAATAACTATAAATACTTTTTATTTTTGTTAGGACAGCTATCCAGCAACATGTTGGTTAATATAATTTCTGGCAGTACAGAGTGAGCATCATGATGTTTATAATTGTTTTAAGAGAGCCCATTTTGCTAATCATTCCAAACTGGAACAGTTTTACTAGACATGATCTTTGTACTCTATGGCAATGTAATAAGGTTTATTTTAAGTACCCAGATCTGAGATGGTTAAATGAATATTTCAAGGATGCAATGCCACCAAGGTGGTCAAGGGACAGCATGCCAGATATTGGCAGCCTCCACACTTTTAATGTGTTGGGTTTTTTCAGCACATTTATAGAGACATAAAAAAATGACTGATGAGTTGTTGGAACTCATTAGCTAACAATTGACAGAGTTTGCCTGGAGCTGTTCAAAGACTAGAATTGTGCCGTCTTTCTAATCAATGTTCAAATTCACCCTGTCCCAAGAGTGCTTACATAGTACTAGGACATGGCTAACAGTATTCATTTTGTTTAGAACATGAGGAAAATGAAAGAACATTTGGGCAGAAAGAAATTTCTATTTATAATCAGAAAACAAGATTAGTTCTTTAAAGTTATACCCTATAAAGTAGGATAAATGTCCACTGAAGCTTTCTTCTCTTCCTTGTCCTATGATTCCCTTACTTGTAATGCTACTCCCATCGTCAAGTCACCCAGCCTGACCCTTCTTGTCCTCAGAATTCACTTCTCTCACTCCTGTTGCCTCATAAGCTGAGATTTCCGAGGTGGGTTTTTCTCCAGCATTGCAGAGGTCACCTAATTAATTACCTCTTTGCTTACCACACTCAATACTCTGTATCTTGGCATTGAGGTTTAGGGGATAGGAATTAGGGGTGTGTTGCAGAGAGACAGGGATGGGTTCCTAGTGCTTGCCTCACAGCCCTATTAATCTGGCAAGTCAGAAAAAGTTCCTTGCTTTTGCTCTTTGAAAATCTTCATTGAATGATGAGATCATCCATGTTGGGTAATCTCCATTTAAAAAAAAATTCACTGAAGTGGGACGGAAGCTTTTCATGACATGTTCTCCCCACTCCCATAGGAAATTAGGTACTATTTGGATACAAAGTGGCCCCCTCCCCTACTAAAAAAGGCTCATGTGTTGAAAGCTTGGTCATCAGCAAGTGTCAATGTTGAGAGATGATTTGATCATATGGGTGCGAACCTCATCAATGATGATCTCATAACTGAATAGGCTCTCAGGAGTTGTGGCCTAGTTGGAGGAAGGTGGTCACTGGGAGTGTGACTTTGAAGGGTATATCTTATCTCCAGCTTCTTAACTACTTTCTCTGCTTCCTGACTGCCACAAGATGATCAGCTTTTCTTGGCCTCACCCTTCCACCATGTTGTTTCTGCCTCTCCACAGGCTTAAAAGAAACCCAGACACCTGGCCATGGACTGAAACCTCCGAAAAAAATCATGATCCCAAGTAAATCTTTTCTCCTTTAAGTTGTTATTCTGAGACATTATGTCACAACCTTAGAAAGCTGAGTATGCAGGTATCTCAGCCCTATGCTCCTTGGTATCTGGACACAGCTTTGTCAAGGACCTATCTGCCACATTTATGAAGTTTATATAATTAAAACTTTGTCTGAGCTACTTGAGTCCCAAGGGCAAATAATTACTTTATCATCACCTGTACATTTTGCAATGCCTAACACAGGATGAGAGCATAGAAAAGCACCTGGATGTAACAGGCATCCAATGACTGGTTCATCAATTAATCATAGTCCAATTGATTAATTAATCAGATTGTTCATGAGACAGGAGAAGATGGCACTAGGGATTTAAAACTTTCTTTTTAAATAAACAGAAGATGTGACATTAGGGGTTCCAAAGAAAAGAAGTCAATGATTTCTGTGATATGGAAGAAAAACAATAATATTTTCAAGAGATTCATTTTTTTTACATTTTATTAGTATGTATTTATTGTACAGTGAGTTTCATTGTGACATTTCTACTTGCTTAGGTTCACCCCCACCATCATTCTCCCTCATTCTTCTCCCCCACCACTTAAAATGAGTACAGGAAGCTTTGTTCTATTTCGTATAAGTATATAAAGTACATTGGCCATATTCACCCTCCTTTATTCCCTCCTTTCACCCTCCCCTTCCCATGAGTACCTCCCTCCTCCAACAGGACCAGTTTTACAATCCTCTCCTTCATTTTAAGTCCATATTCATTGTTCAAATGGGTTTCATGATGGCATTTCAACTGTGACTATACTGTACTTTAGTCAGATTAACTCTCTTTACTATTCTCCCTCACCCTTTCCCCACCCCCATTATTCAACAGCTTTCAGTGTGTTTTGTTATGCCTACACAGATGCATTTCGATATTGCTCACTCTCTTTCATTCTCTTTTCCTCTCCCTCTTCCGCCCGAGACCCATCAAACAGTCCCACTATTGCAAGTAAGTTCTATATGTAAATGTGCATATGAATATATGAGTTTCATTTTTATTATAATTTTTAGCAGTTCTGAAGTTTGAACTCAGGGCCTTATGCTTGCCAGGCAAATGCTCTACTACTTGAGCCCACTTTGCATGTCAGGAAATCCATGCTGCCTAATGTATATGTTCATTGCATTTTTAACACACTGAATTTGTTCCACATTTCTTCAGAACTCAGTGAATGTTTCTTTATGATTGATTTAAACCAATCATGACTTTAGAAACTCAAGGTTCTCTAATAATTCAGGAAAAAAAGATTACATTCTCTAGAATATCACCACTTCCACTCATTGCTTTATTCTGAAGTACACATTTTACTCATCAGTTAATTCTTCCACTTATATTATTTTTAACTGAATGTCATTTTTATTTTGAGCATCCTTTCCATCAGGTATTCAAAACTTAGTGTCAATTAATTGAGAATTCCTTCTGGCAGCTTATTTCATCTTATTGTAGTAAGAAGAGTTAATGAGAGCTCTACCTCCTTAGCAAAGTTTTAAGTGTATAATGTATTACTATTGACTACAACGCAATGTTGTACAGCAGATCTCTAAAGTTTACTTATCTTGCTTTACTTAAACTTTATGCCTGACAACTAGTAATTCCCTACAATTCCCTTATCCCAGCACCAGGCAACCACCACTCTATTCTGTATGAATTTTATGATTTTAGATACCACACATAAGTAACATCATGCAGTATTTGTCTTTCTGTGCCTGACTTATTTCAATCAACGTAACATTATCAACAGTCATTGATCTTCTCACTCATTACAGAATTTTATTTTTTTAAGTCTGCAGATTTGACTTCATTTTTCTAATTTTGGGCTTAGTATTTTTCTAGTTCCTTGAGGTGTAAAATTAAGTTGCTTAAGATTTTTCTTCTTTCTTAACATAGCCATTTATGTCTATGAACTTTCCTCTTAGTACTATTGCTTGCTGTGTCCCTATTTTATGGTTTTCTAATTTCTTTCTTATTGCCCTTTGACTCAATAGTTATTCAATAGTATGCTGTTTAATTTCCACATATTTGTGAATTTTTCAAGTTTCCATCTGCTATTGATTTACAGTTTTGTTTCATATGGTTACACAATATGTTTGGTATGAATTCAATTTTCTTAAATTTGCTGCCTTGTTTTGTGATGTAATGTGATCTATCCTGGAGAAAGAACCAGGATAGATGTGAGCTTGAGAAGAATGTGTATTCTGCTGCTATTGGGTAGAATGTTCTGTATATACTTGTTAGCTACATTTGCCCTACGGTACTATTCAAATCCTCTATTTCTTTATTGATCTTCTGCTTGGGTGTTCCATCCATTATTTAAAGTTGAGTACTAAATTCTCCTACCATTATTTTATTGCTCTTTGTTTATCCCTTCAATTTTTCAATGTTTGCTTTATGTTTACATATTGTGTGCATATGCTATATCTTCCCAATGGATTGATGCTTTAATTATTGTAAATTATATTTAATTTAATATATAATTATTATAAAACATTCTTATTTCTCTGCTCTCTTTTAGTCATCATTTGCATGCAATATCTGTTTCCATCCCTTCACTTTCAAAACTATTTGTGTCCTTAAATATGAATGGAGTTTATTCTGACAGTATCTAGTTGGATCTTGGTGTTTTGTTTTTTTTTTTTTAACTCATTCACTCACTCCATACCTATTTATTGAGAATGTCAGTCCAGTTATACTTAAAGTAGTTATTAAGGGAAAAGTATTTAATGTTGCCATTTTATTAGTTTCTGTTATTTGCATAGTTCTTTGGTTTGTATTTTCTTCTTTTCTGTCTTTTTTGTGTTTTATTAATTTCTGTGTGTGTTTGTGTCTGTGTATGTAGACATGTTTGGACTCCTTTTTCGTGTAATTTCTGTAGGAATATGTGTGTGTGTTTTTACATTAAGACTTACATAAAATATCTTATCTGAGAGTTCTCACAACTTATTTCAAGGTGATAACAATTGAAATTCAGGGCTGGGTCATGGCTCAAGTGTTAGAGCACTTGCCAAGCAAACACAAGGCCCTGGAGTTCAAACTAGAGTTCAAACTCCAGTTCCATCAAAAAGCCAAACAAATGAAGCTCAATCTCACAGAAGAACTCTGCATTTAACTTCTCCCCCCTATACTTTGCATCATTCTTGTCACAATTTACATCTCTATATACTGTATATTTTAACATATTCAGTCTTTTAGCTTTTATACTAGAATCAAAAGTGATTTAATCCCCACTATTACAGTATTATAGTATTCTGTATTTTATATATATGTACATATATATACACATATTTAGATACATACCTTTATTATCAAGTTTTATATTTTTTATGCTGTGGTATTGTAGTTTACCATCTGTGCATTTCAACTTGAAGAATTCCCTTTAACATTTCCTGTAAGGCAAATCTAGTGGTGTTAAACTTCAGCTTTTGTTTGTGTAGGAAAGTCTGTATCACTCTATTTTTGAAAAGCAGTTTATTTTTCTGGTATAGTATTCATGGTTGACATTTTTTCTCTCAGCACTTGGAATGTATCATCCCACTCACTTCTGATATGCAAAGTTTTTGATGAGAAATCTGCTCATTGTCTTATGGAAACTCCTTTATATGTGACAAATTATTTTTCTCTTGCTGATTTCAAAATCCTCTTTGACTTTTGAAAATTTGGTGATGTGTCTCAGTCTTACTTTCTTTTTGCTCAATTTATTTGCTGTCATTTGAACTTCTTGGATTTGAGCATACATTTCCTTCCCCAGATTTGGGAAGATTTTAGTCATTTTTTCTTAGAATAGGGTTTCTTTTCCTGACTATCTTCTTCTGGCATTCTCATAATGCTGATATATCCATTTGATTGTTTCCATCATTCTCTTAAGTTGTCTTCACTCTTTTTATTCCTTTTTCTTTCCTTCTGGTCCTCTTTCTGTTATTTTCAGTGACCTTCCTCTTCCCCAGGGGATCCAAATATGGGACTTTCCATCCATTCACTCTAAACTGAGTGTGTGTATGGGAGGTCGCTAATGACATTTACCAGCCCGAGATACCACCACCTCCAGACAGCTAGACTAAGCCAGACTTATCAGAGCTCCAAGGCTGGCAAGATACAAGCCAGCCTTCTAGGGAGCCTCCTTGTAAAAGCTGGGATGCTGGAAGTATGAACCAATGCCCTGTCTCTCCTAAGTGAAGCTACGTTAGGAGTCTCTTTCTGATCATATGGTGCTACACTAGAGTCAGGGTCTCTAGGGAGAAGGTGTCACAAATCTGCCTAAGTAAGCTTCAGTGAATCCATTTTTGCTTTCTCCCAGGGTTTAGGACCCCTTTAATCAGTTTCTCATTTCTCACAAAGGGAAGGTGTCTGTGAACTATTGCTGAATTGGAGTGTTTGTGGGAGGAAGGAAGACTTGGGTCTTCCTATTTCATCATTTAATTAACATCACTCTCAGTCATTTATAATGAGAGCATTGTGAAAGCCAAGCACTACAGCCATCATTTCAGATGTGTCACAGTTGTGTTAATCGGTATAACATTCTCATGTGTGGGTTTTATTATCATCTAGATTTTATAGACAAGGGAAATTTAGGTTTGGGAAAATTGAATAATTGGTTTAATACCATAAAACTATTAACTGCAAAGCAGGAATTCTAAGTCAGGCCTGTCTAATAACTAAACTATGTCTTAAGTATCATGACTTTCTGCCTCTGCACAGAAGATAAAGAAATATATGGAAAAGACAGGAGAGACAGCCATCACTTCCCTAGAGCAATTCTCCAATGTTTTAGAGTAGTGCCAAATCATCAATAAGGCAGGGATTGAGCTCAGCACCATATATACCATGGATCCACTGAGTGTATCTGCCTGCCACTGATGTATCACTTGAACTGTGTTATGTGCTTCAGGAAACAAAATCAGGCATGGTACCTGTTCTGGAGAGTTAAAAGGAGGTAAATGTATGTTTAGAATTCTCAAGAAATACTGGGAGCATCATTTTGTATAGTTTGAAGCCTAGAAAGGTTTCCTGAAGAAGCTACTAGGTAGGAATTAGATATGAGAAGAAAACTAATAAATGGTTTCCAAACTGAAAGAACAGGAGGTACAGAAACTCAAAGATTTGAAATCACATGGTTGGTACAAAGACCTAAAAATATGTCAGTATTGCTCAAGTCCTTAAAATGATAATTAGGGAAAGAGCAGATGAATATGGAGACCACATGCTTAGTTTTTTCTGAGCTGGTACAGTTTTATTCCTTTTGTTCTAGCTATCAAGAGCACCCTACCTCACATTTCAAAGTATCTTGATTTGGTTTATAAGTTATATAGCCAACCTGCAATCATCTTACAGATAAGACTACCTAGTGAGATAAAGGCCAAAACACAGAATCATTTAGATCATACTAGTAAGTTTTCAAAAGTTTACTAGATTCACCACCGGTAGAGGGGAGGTGGTTTTAGATGACACACAAACTTTCTATAATAATAATTATGTATGTATTTTAACGCATATATCTCATTCATGATTTCACTAATTTTATTTCCTTGAGTAGGTTAAAATAGTTATTGTTCTGATGGTGCATCAAACTTAGACTCATGAATTTCAGGCATAGAGTTTGGCAGAAATGTTTCCAATCTTGAACCAACTGAAACTGCTCTCATAAGTGTTTGGGAGACTGATAAGAACCCATGATATGAATTGGCTGCATGGATTCTCCTAAATTGTGTCTATGGGTATTGGTTTACTTTGAACAAGACATCAGACTATGACAATAATTTGAAAGGGCTATGAAAATACCTGAACTCTAAGAAGCACTACTGTAGACAACAGAGATGCTCTAGGCCAGGGATTTCCATGAGGATCTCATCACTTTTCTCTC
The DNA here is from genome assembly GCF_047511655.1 of Castor canadensis. Lineage (NCBI taxonomy): Eukaryota > Metazoa > Chordata > Mammalia > Rodentia > Castoridae > Castor > Castor canadensis. Next base: position 98,730,690 of record NC_133392.1, on the reverse strand, counting down.
CGGCTAAAAACTCTTCACTCTGGTCCCAGGTTGGAGTTAAGGAAGAAATGCTTAAAGATAAAACCTGGGAGGAAAATTATTTTAATAATTCTGATAAAATGTGGTAAAGACTTTAAATGGAAAAAGTGCAGTGATAACGCAAAGAAGGAAAATGTTGAGATATATTTGAAAGTTTGCAGAGAGGTGGAAGAGAAAATAGTACAGTTTGAGTCCTAGGTCTCTGACTCAGACTCTGAGTACAAGGTAGTTCCCCTAACTAAGGCCGGTCTATAGTCCAAGGACCAGAGAAGCACCAGGTTTAAACTGGAGGATGATGAGCCTACCAGCAACCCGGCCATGACATGAGCACATCGAAGTAGGTATGAGTTGTCTATAAAATGAGTCATAGAATGAGTTGTCTAGAAAAAAACATCTGATGTAGAGGCAGAAGAACTTGGCTCAAGTTTTAGTTTGGTTACTTACTTCTTCTTGCAAAATGTGCATAATATATTAGAAGGTTGTTGTGAGAATTAAATGAGAGGCTATGTGTGAAAGCACTTGTAAATTGTAAAGTGTCAGTTGTTATTTTGCAGTAAATAAGCAGAAGTGATAATGAATTCTAAGAGTTTAGAGATTATACTGCTCAAAGGCATACTTAGGGAGGCAGACCACATGGTCTGTTCTCTTTTTGCTGGAAGTACATTACCTCCCAGCAGTGTTTTATGTTTTAAAATTGCCAGAGAAAGTAACCTTATTAACCCATTGTAGAGTATTAAAATGCTCATTAGTTAACAATACTTTGCCTAAATTTTATGGTGCTTCAAGTCCTTTTGTTCTATATTCTTGGGTCCCTATTTCCTTGAAAACCTTTCAGAGGACTTTCAACCTTTTCTTCAGGGGGCAAAATGGTACCTTATCTTTTAAACTATAGATAAACTATTTCATATATGTGTTTCTCAGAGTAGCCAGATTAAAATGATAATACCTTACTTACTTAAATCCTTTTGGGAAAAAAGCAGGATATAAATAAGGAAGCCTTAACATCCTATTTTTCTCAAATCTAAACATCAAGCTTTGGCACTTATAATTTATGTTAGCTCAGATCAGTCATAAATACCATCTGAACTTTAATGTCTTAATCTGCTAGCTGTAGATTCAGTGATGTCTGCTCACTCCACCACAGGTCAGAGGTGGGGCTGGGGAGATTAGAACTAAGAAATCAAGAGGACAATAGAACTGAAAGCACTTTGCAAATTTTAAATAACTACAACATTTAAGAAATGTGTATCCTACAGAAATGCAAGCAATGTTTATCACACATCTTGCTTGACCTTCTATACAACCTCATGAGGCCCTTTGTGATATAATGCCATATCTTCAGAGGCAGAAAAAAAACAGACATGAAAAGGTCAAATCCCATGTTCAGAGTATTATAGCCAGTTGTTGATGGTGCCAAATCCCACATATACTGACTCATACTCATGCATACACTCATCATTAAATGTGTTCTTTGGAGCTCTTACTATATTTGATGCATTAGATGCTTGGGGAATAAATAGTGAAGGAGAAAAATAATGACCCTGAGCTCAAAGTCTACTACAGAAGAAAAATAAAGGAGGCTCTTGAGATCCAGCACTAATTTCCACAGCATCACTGCATCTACAACATTTGTCAGAATCTGGTTATCAGAAGCTTGAAGTAACCTCTCTAATAAATCATTAAAATATCAAAAAAATTAATGAATTTGGAAATTATACCCCACATCTTACAGCTTGCGAAAATAAAAGTTACCTGGACAATATCCATACTCCCCACTCCTCAAAAAAATCCCACTAATAGAGCAAGTAGGGTGGCCATCCTATTTTAAACAAAGATATGGAAATAGAAAGATATTTGGTCATGAATGTAGGAAAATTATTGTTTCCCTGACAGAAAAGGACAAACTCATCCAGCATATCTCTTTTGCCCTTTGTCTGTCCTCAACTGTGCCATCCACACCCCATTTCTTACTGGAATTGGATATGATGCCCAGAGGAAAAGCAGTCTTCTGAGCATAAGGAAGAAAGTCAAGCAGAAAAGATGAGAATGTTAAAGTAGAGAGGGAAGCAGAGCCTGGGTCCTGGATGAGAACATGGATTCACCCTAAAGCATAAGCATATCTACTGCCAAACTTCAGTACATCAAAGAAATAAACCTCTATTCTGTTAAACCACTGAGGTCAACTTTCTTTTACATGCAGTTAAACACAATTAACAATATAAATGAAACCCTTATTTTAAATCAGCAATAAGGGACACCACTCAGCATTCTGTGACATAAAAGAACATTAACAAGTGTCACAGAGCCACCTGAACTTTGGTTTTCTTTCTGTATTTTGCTTGCAATATGGAAACAATGAATAAGAATAATCTATGACAATGAGCACTCTTAATTGAAAACCTTACAAATTCTGTTGACAGAACTGCTAGGTCACAACTGTAGGAATGATGTAACTCTCTCAAGGGTGGTTGGTTGGTGTTTGTGCAGAATTGTCCCCTGTATGTCTTCATCCTAAAGTGGGATGTTCTACTGATGTAATGTAGTGTCTACACTTACTTATAGGTGTATCTGAGATATTAGAGACAAGGCATTTTAGAACAGATGCCTATGTAGTCTGATGATAGAGATGCAAAACAGACTCTCTCCAGGATTAGTCTATTTACATAGAATAATAGATGCACACCATCTGGATGCAAACACAAACAGGTTTTAATGTCTTGGCACTGCTGAGATCCAGTGAAAAGAGAATGGAGGATCCCTGCCTAAGAAGACAGTAAGGTTTCAAGTTTCTCACCACTCCAGGCAAGGTATGGAGCAACCTGCTAGTGGGTGTTGTTCTGATAGCCTCAGATATTCTGAGATCTGGATCACTTTGTCAGTGGGTCCCAGCAGGAACATGGATGGCTGAATATTCCATGCCTGAGCCTGGTCTGGAGGGTTGACCATAATACCTCCTCTAGGCAGGCACACAGAGAGCAGTCCTAACCCTTGTCGGAAACAGCAGGCCAAGCAAGACAAGGCTTCTATTTCATCAGCAGAAACTAAATGTGCACTCATTGTATTGACAGGTATCAAAAGTAGCCAAACACCAAGGTCACCAGACCTCAGACTAAAGTAAGTCATTCTACACACTTTTAAAAACATATACCTAAAAGCTAATCACACATAGCTTTGCAAAAATAGCATTTTCACCAAAGTTCAAATTGATGTATTAAGTTCTGGTTGCTACAGCTAATTTTATACCAAGACCTAAAAACTATTTTAGGGGTCAGTCCGATGAAGGAAAGAAAAAAAAAATAAAGAGGATCTCTGTGCTTTCTTAGCAAGATAGCATCCAATAAAAATTAAACAATAGTTAACAAACCTTTTGCAGATTTTTCAGTGGAATACAGAGAAAAAATCTTTTTATTCATTCAATAAACATTTATTTATTTATTGAATAATAATAATCACTAATCTGTTGGGTTGGTGATTTGATTTTATCACTTGATTGTAGCTTATTCTTTGCTGTGCACATATGGTCTCACATCATACAGGTTACAAGTGGTAAGTTTTTACCTTGACCTGAAACTTCTGGCCAGTCAACCTGATCTGGGCTGCTTCTCTCTCCTCTCCCTCCCCTCCCCTTCCCTTCTCTTCCCTTCTCTTTCCACCTACTCTTTTTCCATCCAATCCACATGCTGCCGAGTATCTTTTAAATGCAGAGGGAATACACACTAATTTTGCTATTGGCTCAAGCAACGCAAATAAGATATAACTCTTCTGCCAAAGAAGTCACAGGGTACATTCCAAAGCCCAGCCCAGTCTTATTCGCAGCTTTCAACTGATCTACTTTTTGGTGTGATTCATTACTGTTTTCCTTCCATTAACTCAGAGTTAATTATGTGCCCTCTTCTATTCCCCACCTAAGATTCTAGAACTTGAGTCCAGAAATTAAACAGACCTGTTATTCTTCCCTGTGGTTAACAGCCACCACCATTGTACTGATATAAATAGTCACTCAGATCATTGGCACCCTCACCCCAATCTCACAAACAGTTTGGTGCTTAGAGGTGACATTCAAGGGCTAAACAATGTTCCTATGATATAGGCAACTTCCTGGATCACTAAGTCCATGGATCTTGACAACAAAATTTCACAAAAGTGTAGGTGAAAAGATGATGGAGCAGCTAAGAAGTTGCAAGTCAGTCTCAAGAGAAGCTCATCCCATGATGCATACAGTTCATGCTAGAAAATTCATTGGGTTGGTTGGTTGCTTCTCCTCTGCCATTTTTTCTTTACATTATTTTTCTGGGTAAGTTTTTTTTTTTTCCTGAACCAGCCTGAGATAACCATTGTTCTTCCTATGCCTCTTGAGCGGCTAGGATTATAGACATTTGTAGAGAGAGAGGATTGATCTTTTTTTTTTCTTTTTCCCAGGCTGGTCTAGAACCAAGATTCTCCTAATTTCCACATCCTGAGTAAGCTGAGATTACAGGCATGAGCCACCATGCCTGGCCAAAGGGAACTCTTTTAATTCATTTAAACTTCATAAGTCTTTCCCTCTCTCCTTGAGATGTATCCATTTGGTTGTTAATTTTCCTAGGTATTCATTTTCACAAGGCTTTAATTTTTATATTTGCTTCTCTTTCTCCTTCTCCTCTTCTGCTTTCTATTTTCTTTTTGTCTTTTACTCTTCTAATCCTCAATTCCTCTAAACCTATGATTCTCATTGTATCCTAATAACATTTGTGAGTATTCTCAGTTTAAGTTCAAAAGTAAATTTAATTTCTTGCCTTCTAAAGGAGATGGGATGCTCACGATATTGGCTACTGTGTTCCTAATATGTAAATCAAATCATATTACTCAGTTGCACAAAATCCTTCAACTGCACTTATTATACCTCAAAATAAAATCAACTTCCTTAGCACAGTCTTCATGAAATATTCAGTCAAACAAATGTGTTTTTATTGAGACACTGTTATGTCCCAGCACGATTCTAACACAGAGAGATATATATAACATTAAGCTAAACATCCTATATCCTCATGGAACTTACATTTTATTGTAAGAGGGGCAGAAAGCAAGACAATAAAAATAAATGAAGAAGATAATTTCTGTTCTATACTATAAAGCCATTAAGAAGTTGTAAGGAGATAGAGTGACTAGGATGGGAGTCTGTTTAGCTAAGATGGCTAGGGAAGAGTTCTTTTGAGGCATCAATATTTGACCTGAGACACGAATGGTAAGAAAAATAAACACTTGCTGGGCACCAAGAGCTCATGCTTATAATCCTAGCTACTTGGGAGACAGAGATCAGGGGGATCGAGGTTTGAGGCCAGCCCAGGCAAATACCCAACACAAAACATGGCTGGCAGAGTGGCTCAAGTGGTAGGGCATCTGCCTAGCAAGTGTGAGGCCCTAAGTTCAAATGCCAGTACTGCCCCCCTCAAAAAGAATAATAAACTCTTAAGATTAAATTGTTAATTTCCTGTGAAATTCACTTTGGTGAATGAGTTTATTCACTTAGAATATGTGTTTTACTTTGCAAGAATTACTTTGAATAGCAGCATAACTTTGTCTATTTCTATATGCTGCTTCCCTGTACATGTATGCGCCATTAAAATTAATTGAATCTTATGGTCTAAAAGAAGAAATTCTCTTCTTTCCAGATAATCCTACTACTACTATGCTGGTGTGGTGGCTCAGACCTGTAATCCCAACAATTAGGAGGCAGAGACAGGAGGATCTCAAGATTGAGGACAACCTGGGCTATACAGAAAAACCCTCAAGAAAAAGTGTCCTATTCTTACTCAAAATATAGACCTCAGTGAACTGGAAACCTCTCAGCAACTGGATTTCTTTCTTGGGTAAAAACTGAGAATACCTAATACCAAAGTATACAATTTAATACTCCTTATCACTTGCAAATGAAATAAGGAAGGGGAAATTGGACAATAATTGCTAACACTGATCAAGGTCTTACTAAGAACCACGCTCGAAGTCTCTATCTATGAAAATTAATTTATTCCTCATGACAAGATTGAGGTAGATTATTATGCTCTTATTGCAGACAAGGAAATCAAGGATCAAAGTCAAAACTATTCACTGGAAAAGCTTGAATTTGATCCCTAGCAGTCTGATATCAGATGCTGCACTTTAATTACTACACCATACTGTACTCTTAAGCCCTGTTCTGAAGAACCTAGCTAGATGAAAGCAAATTCACACTTAACATTAGCGCTCCGGGAAAAAGGAACTAGATGAATTCTTTTAGATTTTTCAGAGCAAATATATCTCTCCACCAAATTAAACAGTATTCGCTCTACAGTGTGGGGAAAATACATTACATATACCCTTGGTAAATAGCAGTATAGAGGTAAGAAGTAAAAGAGAAATGAAATTCACATATCTCTTTAAGACCATAGTGTAAGAAAGGGTCAAGACCACAATTGAAATGGCAAAGTAAATATGTGGCAACAACAATAATTAACTTCAAAGATGGGGTTAAAATGGGAAGGAGCTCAATTCATGTCCATGGTAAAAACAAGTCAATTTCAGGTTTGATCAGCATAACATAGTAAAAGTGTAATCAGTAGACTTATACCAAATACAGGGAAGTACAACTGCAAGTACCATAAGGGACACGTCCAGTGAGCACCATGAAAAATTAGGCTAGTGGACATTATGTATGAGAAATAAATGCAAATTTCACAAGAGTTCATCTTTAATACCCATAAAGGAAAGCAAGATCTTGAAAAATAAGATGTGATATAGATAGAGCACATGCATAGTCTCTATGGAATACTTTTTTCCCCCTTTGATAGGGAAAGAAGCTTCTATCAACCCTGCTGAAAGCAGGAATTGCATCAGATACACTACAACAGCTCACCAGAGGACCTAGTAGGCTTTGAGATGCAGACTATTATTGTTCAGTGAATAAAGCCTGATGAGAGATGCTTAGAGGAGGACTACCACCATCACTCTGGCCACTTCTGCTCATGGCCTGGACCTAAAAGGCAAAGCCTCATGGGGGAACAGCTCACTGCCTAAAGTCTGACTATGAAAAGATAATGTTTGACTCTTTTCTTTACTGTTTTTCAGAGATCCACATCCACTCTCAGAAGCAGGTTTAGCCCATGCTGTTTTCTTGCATCTATAAAGCTCTATCTACATCTGACTCAAGTCCACTTTACAAATAATCATTGCTATGTCCAAGGCAATTGGACTAGGGCATTAGCAGAAGGATGCAAAGATGAATAAAATATACTCTATGCTCTCAAAAACCTGATTTAGAAATATGTAACTACAATTCAAGACAAAGTAAAAGTCATTCTAATGACATTCTCAGAGAAAAGCTATAGAAGAACAGAGTGTTGAGATCCTTAAAATTGAGTATGTCACATGGAATTTGGATGTGTCACTCAGTTGCAAGCAACAGACAACTCTGGCAAATGTGAGCAGAAAATAGATTTCATTAAAGGGTTTTGGGTGGCCGGCATAGGGCTCTGCAGACAAAAGAAGTGTCCAAAACCACATACTGCAGAAATGGCCTGATAAAACCACACTGTCCAGAGCAGGGCACAGACTCCACAATGTGTCCTCCCAACCCAGGGGCAGTAGACACAGCATTCTATCCCCAGACCCACTTTCATCTGCCTCTAAAAGTGGCTGCTGCCACTGCTACTGTCACCAGAGTGCAGTCCACATAGTTCTTCTCAAACAGCCAGTTACAAGCCTGAGTGGCCACCTCTAATTGCCAGCAACTTGGTATGTACCCATACTTTAATGCCTTAATGTCCAGGGTATGGGAAAACAATTGTGAAGTTTTCAGCTTCTCTAGTAAGAACCAGCTTTTTACAATTTTATTGGGCTTTCACACCAAAAAAAAAAAAAAAGAAGGTTGTTCAGCTACATCAAGAAAACTCTACTGGACACCCAGTTTAAGAGGAGATCAGTACTCAGCCCATTTTGGTTTGCATGTCCTCTTTCCTTTGTTCAAAGAGGTAATGGTTTTTACCACTTGTTACCATCCTGTGGTCCTTTTCATCTCAGAGCATTTTGCAGTTTCCTTTGGTAAAATAATCTGAGCTGGGACTCTCAGATGTATTTAATCATGGTATTTTCAGTTCTGTCCAGGATTATAAACAAGGCTAAAATGAAGGGCCAAATGTAATAGAAATTTTTTTAAGTTAGAAGTATAGTGGAATAAAAGCAGATACTGCAACATATATTTTCAAAGAGACAGTTGGAGATAATTGGTAGGGGTGGGTAGTTCATCTCACAACAAAGTACCTTTGAGGTAGACATACAGGGGACACAACCAGCTATTTGTTTCTGACAGTGAGCAATATTAAATATATTAAAAATAGGATGCAGAATTATTTCAGGCAATGGCAAAAAGCAATATAAAGGAAAACCTCACATATGCGTTTAACAGGATATTATGGGCCAGGTTTCACTTAGAGGATGTGACACTCCCGTGATTTCCTCTGACCGTTACATGGAAGGCTTCTACTAACTAAAAAGAATATTAACTCAAATTGTCACATAGCACAAGTGGTGATGTAAGAGAGTCAAGGCATTCCCTCTGAATTTCAGGATCCTATATACAAAGGTCTAGTAGAACTTTGAATTGGATATGCCCAAGGACACAATATTTGATACTACCCCAACTGACTTCATTATCGTTTCACCAATCCCTATTCCCTTTGTGATCTTCTTATGATGATCACAACATGTCAACAAATCAGGTATTAGAAGTGCTGTTGTAGGGGTGAAGTCTGTGATCAGAAATTCTTTGGGTCCTTTGGGGAAGAATCCATGGCAGGACACATGGGTGTAACTTTTATTAAAAGTTAGAAAGGGAATTATATGGTGGGCCCAGGTGGGAATCTGGAAGCAGACAGAGTGCTTCTCTTCTCCAGGTGCTTTTAAAATTTATGCTAATCTATGGGAGGGGAAGAACCAGTTGATTCCCATCCAATAATCCATGAATGTGGAGGAGTGTGGGTAGTTCCACACTCCTCACCTCCAGGGCCAGGTGAGGGCAGTCTCTGAGCCAGAGCAGGGGCATCCTGAAATGTAATGTTTTTCTATGAGTCCCAAACTTTCCCTAATCCTAGCCTGCCTCAGATGGTTACCAGCAAGTCTTCTCTTGTCTAATCTACCACAAAGTTCCTCAAATGTTATGTCCTAAATATATTTTCAATCTGTTTGCTTTTGTCCCCTGAAGTCCCAGTCATCTCTTGCAGGCACCACAGCCTTGTGCTCATATTTGCCTCTCCAACTCTGGACATGTTGCCCACCCCAGAGCTGTCCCCACCCAGCATTCCAGATTGTCTTCTGAAACACGGATCTCATCACTGCTCCAACTCGCGTGGAGTTTTGGATTCAGATGAATCCGTTTTTGAATTTTGACTTCTTCACTTAATAAGATGGTCTTAGGCAAGTTACTCAACCTCTTAAAGCCTCAGCATCTATATTTTAAAATGAAAAACAACGCTTTTTAAAATGGAGATTAGTCTAAGGATTAAATGAGAAAATGTGTTGTAGTGCCTAGCACATTAGCCAGTATGGAATAAATCCTTCAGTGAAATTTTCCATAATCATTACCAAGAATTAAAGTCTTTCTGGTGTGAATTCTTAAGCAGAGAATTCTAATACAAAGGAGGTTAATGTTTTTTAGTAGGAAACAGAAAGGACAATGGATCAAGGATTATTTGCATGCCATAAGAACTGCCTTGTAACTAATGAAGCCCTTGGAATCACCTAAGGGGAAAAGGGGTTGTTTACTCCTCAGAGGGAACAGAGTGCCAAGGAGAAAAAAAGAAAAGGATCCAATGAGATGCATGAGGAGTGACAGCAGCAACAGCTGCAGGACCATTAAATGTTTTACAGGTATTCATTCATTTATGTATTCATCAAACATTTATTAAGTATCTACCATGTGCTCTATGCTCCTTGCTGGGAATACCAAGAATGGAATTTAAAATTTGCTTTTAGAAGAATTCACTATTTAGGGAGAAAAATCGTAATTTTATGCACTTTATATGATAATAGAAATACATCCCAGGTCCTTCGACACCTACAAGACCTCTATAGAAGGGAAAGGAACAAGAACAGGAGGAAGATGGGGAATTCATCCATGACAGCACCTCACTGACACACTCCAATGTAGGAGGAGAAGTCCTGGCTGATGAGACAACTATGATCAAAGGTGAGTCTTTCGATGTACCTAAAGCCAGTGAGTACAGTTGTGGCAGCCCTTACTTTGTACTGGGGCACTGTTCTGGGCAATGACAAGCTTAGCACTATTGCGTCTGGAGCTCATCTTGGGTCTCTCCAGCACTCAAACTTAGCTCATTCACAAGACCAGTATCCCTGCAGACCCTTTGTCACCAAAATGCAAAGAAGAGGGCTCCTCTATGAGTCTACTTCCACCTGACCAAACGCCCCAAAACATTCAACGCTGTATGACTTGTTGGAGGGAAAGAAGCTAGGAAGTGAGAAATGTATAAAGGGCCACAATTCAATTCATGGAGTTATATCTTGTGCCAAATAACAGAAGGACTTTCTATACTCTCTCAGTGCCTCAAAGGGAAAGAGGCCACATTCATCTCTGGGGTCTCTCTGTATCTCTCCCTCTTTTCCTCTTCTTCCCCTACCATTTCTTCTTTATATCAAAACCCTTTCTATCTCTGTTCAGTCACCAAAACTATTGTTCAAGAAAACTATTCCTCCCCATAAAATTTCCTCCTGCATGTTCTTGCTTCAGTAGGACATTCTCTTCAACTCAGTCACTGAGCACTCCAGAGAAAAAAGGAGGGAATGTGATTCCCCACTTCTAATCTTGTCTCCCTTTCATTGAGACTTCCAGGTCCCACAACATTATTTTCTTTTTACTAATACTGAAGTCATATTACCTGAATTTTAATCCAGATCTACCCGTCTCTATAAGACCCCCAGAAAGCTACTTAGCCTCTTTGTGCCTGAATTTCTTCATTTATAAAATGGGGAAAATCACAGCATCTGCCTAACATTGTTTAATGATTGAATTATTTGTTACATATAAGCAGAATAATACTTACAATGAACTGAAAGATAAGTATTACCATTATCTCTTATGAAGTAAGCAAACCTCATAGAAAAATACTTGTTAATCTTCTTCAGGAAAAATTCCATGTCTTTGGAGGAGAGGACATTTTGGCAGTTGGTGTAGTGTTGGGTTAACAAATTATGTTCACTAACCCACCCTGCACCTTCCCTGACGATGTACTGAGAAACCTTTGGCTTTTCCTGCCATAACTGAGCCTGGCTGGGGTATGAGAAAGGCCAGCATCAGAACATTCTCCTTGCTGCCCAGAAGAAAAGACACCAGGTCCAATGCTACAAATCTCATTAAATCTTTTGTTCTCTTACAGCCAATTTAAAGCATCTTAAGATCATCATGAGGGTCTGTGGATGAGAGTTCAGATGTTAATGTGAAGGTGGGAGGAATCCAACAAGATTCTTAAAAGAGGAAATAATGGCCAAATTTCCATTTTAGAAAAAGAACTCTGGAAACATTTTGTATGAAGTATTGGATTAGAGATAAGAATAGCTGGAGACAGGGAGAGGACTAATCAAATAGTCTAGGCAAGAGAGGATGAGGCCTGGCCTTAAGCATGTCAAAAGAAATGGATTGGATTTCTTCCAAAGTAGAATTCTAGAACTTAAAAATGTAAGCCAAAGGCAGGAAGTGTTCAGCTTAGTTGTAGTGCCTTCAACGAAGACAAAAGACAACTAACTCTCCTTTGTCCGTGCTGAGTTGGAGGTACCTCTGCATAAGAGTATTAGAAATATAGATCTATCTCTTAGTAGGAAGGTTCAGGAAATAAAGACCTAAAAGATATCCACATAAGGGAAGGCCGAAGTCACCAAAAAGAATAAGATTGCTCAAGAGCGACATGTAAATTAGGAAAGAAAAAGGACCAAAAATGATGCTGTGCTACACCTAGGTGGGTGAGGCAGATCAAGTACAAGCAAGGGAAGGCATGGTCAGAAAGGCAAAAGGAGAACCAAAGCTGAGATGGGGACATTCAAATTTTCATTCAACCCAATATTTACAGAACATCTACTCTGACCCAGGCACTGCTGTAGGTGCTATAAATGTACCCACAAACAAGGAGAAAGAGTCCCTGCCATCCTGGAATTACATTCTGAGGAAGGCAGACCTGGGATGGCAAGTATTTCACACTTTGAAAATATTTAATGTGAGGGGATTGACAACATGCACAAAGTGGATGCCATTTGATATGGCATGTTTTAAAGAGGATTTTTTTTTTAAGGAGGAATATTTGCACAGAAATCTGAATGAAGAGGACAGAGGCATGCAAATATCAGACAGTAGAGTGCTCCAGGGGAAAAGGCATCGGCACATGCAAAGCAATGGAGCAGTACTGCTGTGTGTGGGAGAGTAGATAGGCCTCCAGAACCAGGGCTCTAAAGAGGGTGGAATAGGAAGTGAGGCAAGTGAGTTGGCCTTGGGCCAGACCATGAGGGTCTTGCTGAGTGGTCAACTGTGATGGCTGTGAAGAAGCTATTTTATTCAACAATTAACACAGTGCTGATGACCACCATGAGAGCTATTTAGTCAAGTGTTGTAGAAAGAAGCCAAATTGATTTCAGGAATTGAGAAGTGGATTTCACAAGAGAAAGGAGAGGTGGCTCATACAAACTCTCCCTCAAGATATGTGTCACCCAAGGAAAGGAGAAAAGCAAGAACTGGATGGGATTTCAGGCTTTGGACAGGACAGACACAGTCCTGAGTTAAGAGGGAGAAAACTGGATACATGTGATAGAATGAGGACAAAGGAATAAGGACAGAAAGGTGGATGGAATCAGGAAAGTGGTTGGGAGAGTGGCAGTGAGAGATTTTGAGAGCCTGTGTATTCAGTGAGAGTCAAGGCAGAATCTTGGGAGATGGTGGACGATGGGATCATCAGGCTAAAGGACACAATAAAGCAACTGGGAAGAGACAAGAGAGTCATAAGAGCCATCTGGGAAGTCAATGCCCACACACTATTGCCAACCACTAGTGAAAAGAAAAATCCACACTGTATAATGTCTATGCATTTTAATAGCATACATTCATAGCTAAGTAAATCCATATGCAATATGTCCATATCTATTTCTTTTGTGTCTGGTGTTCTGGGAAAATATCTCTTTCAAATATGGTTGACTGATAAATACTTAAAATTGAAACTATCTCAGCTTCGTTTATCAGGGTATTACAGAATGACTAAGAGCATTGTCTCTGGCAGCAGGCTGCCTAGCATTTACCTGCTCTGTGACCTTGGGCAAGTTACTTACCCTCTCAATGCCTCATTTTTCTCATTGTAAAATTACACATAATAATTATATCTGTCATAGTTACAAATATTTATAAATCACTTAGAAAATGGATTGGCAATATAAGTGCTATATAAATATTTGTTAAAAAAGTGAAATTCTCTTTTGGTCAATAATAATGCTAGCCACTGGATACGAATAGTCCAATCTTCATTTTAAAAACTACAAAATGAGCTTTCTTTTTCCCATTTTATAAATGAAATAGACTCAGAATGATTAAGTGATTGCTATAATCTGAACATTTGTGTCCTTCCAAATTTCACGTGTTGAAACCTAATTCCCAATGTGCTAATATCAAGAGGTGGGATCTTTGAGAGGTAATTAGATCAGAAAGGTAGAGCACTCATGGGTGAGATTAGTGCCTTATAAAAGAGGCCCAAGGAGCTTGTGTGCCTGTTTGAAGACACAAAGAGGACATGCCATCTGTAACGAGTGGGCTCTCTCTAGACACTGAGACTTCCTAGCATTGAGGACCATGAGAAGTAGATGTTTGTTGTTTAAAGCCCCCCAGTTCATGGTATTTTGTTACAGCAGCTTGAATGAACCAAAATATTGACTTCTCCAAAATTCCACAGCAAGGAAGACTAGGAGCTGGAATTGGAACCCCATGTTTGCCTGCTCCCGGAACATGTGTCCTTTTACTAAATCATGCTGCACTGCAAAGGTTTTCCCTTGCAAAGGTATATCTACATGGTTATTTCTAGGTACAGAAGGTCATCGATGTGCTTAATGCTATTCCCTTTTAAGTGGTTTATATAGTGTATTTCCTATCTCCTGGCTGTCAAATCCAAATCTCATTATACACATATATATAATATACAAATGCATGCACACACACATACACACATGCACACATAAATCAAGATCAACACAATCACAGCCTGGGTTTTGAGGTTAAATGTAATGCATTTTAGTTTTGTTTTCGTTGTTTTAAACCTTGATACATTAACTTTCTGCCACCTTGCAGAATTTTCAAAATATCAACTGAAATGATTGATTTGTACTCACCTTTAAAAAGTTGCTCAAACTGTACGTCTACACAAAACGTACATGACTGATGAGAAAAATAAGCCATTTCCCCTGGCTACCTGAGAAATCCCCTCCATGAACAGCACAGTGTATTTTTTTCCATTCTGGATCCCTGGCTGGCTTGCAGCCTGTGCTACAGGTTAGGGCTGTCTGAACTCTAGAGTGCTGGGGGTGATGCTATCACAGATCAACAGCATGGGGGTTGGGGGTGGGGGGCAGCACACACACTCACTCCCAAACACATCTGAGTAAGTCTACTGAGGTTTTTCTTTTTTTTTTTTGGAAAACATCATCTTATTAGATTTAAGATCATAGGATGTTCAGATTACAAAATCACACATCTCCAGAAGCCTGAATTACAGTTTCAACTCTCTGCTTTACCACCTACCAGCAGGTGGGTGACCCTAGCAAGCTTTTTAAACCTTAGTTTTCTCAGCTGTAAAATAAAGATCATTTTAATCTTGTAGTCTTTGGTGAGGATTAATTGAATTTATACATAAAAAGCATTTACGTCATACCTGGTAGATAGCACTCAAAACACGCAAGACATCAGTACACCAGGACAATTTGTTTTTTCAACCTTTTTGTTTCTGGAAATATCCTTTACTTTTATAAACAATATCATTAATGCATGGTCATTATAGATGTTGATTTTTTGGTATATTTCATTGGTTTCTTTAATATTTAAAAGTTCAAATAATGTCAAAAAATAGCTGCACCACTCACTCATGTGCAGCCATGAGTCACAAAACATTCCACTTTAATTCAAGCCAGTGGGATGTAGGAATAGAACTCAGGCAGGCGAGGGTCACTCCTGGGACACTTTTGCCAACCTATGTAATTAAAGGCTGCAGCGGTTATTCAGGTAAGACAGAAGAATTATCGTCAGCTTAAGTAATGAAACGAGTTTTATAATTTGAGTGTTTGGGAATATAAGAAAACAGTGTGTCCATTTGCTTTAGAAAATACATGATTGGCCTAATAATTTTCTTTTACATGCAAAATAGCATCAATATAGTCAGAGTTAACTCACTCAGAAATATACAGAAAATCTTAAATTGAACCTCAAACTGCCTAAAATCTTAAACTTCTGTGACTATGTTCTTACACTGCTATAACTGCTATTCTGATAAACCAGTTAAACAGCATTTGTTCCTTCAAACAGTGTTCCTGAGGCTGTCATGACAAAGGACTTGACCTGCGTAGCTTAAACAACAGACACACAGACATTGTGTTCAGAGGTCTGGAAACTGGCAGCCTGAGATCCAAGTGCCATCTACCCTGTTATGGTTCCTCTGGTTGCAGGACTCTCTTGTAGTTTCTGGTTCTCAGAAACTACAGTCTTCACAGGCATTCTCCCTGTGTGTGTCTGTCTCTGTCCCTTTTTAAAAGGATGCTGCCCGTATCGCACTGGGGGTTTTGCCTGAGCCAATATGACCTTATCTTAATTCACAACATATGCAGGATCTCTGTTTTCAAAGAAGACCACACTCTGGAGTACTTGGAATTAGGAATTCAATAAGTAAACTTTGGAAGATACAATTCTACCCATACCAAATACTCTTCCAAAAACCAAAAAAAAAAAAAGGATGCTATTTTGCACTCTGTCCATTTTCCACACCAGCAAGGCACATGAGTTATCTTAAAAATATTGAACCACTTACAGTAAGAAAACATTTTGTGCAACAAAAACCTCTATAAAAACTCAGTATTTCTCAAATTTAGGTGACTGGAAAATCCATTTTGATGACACCCATTTACATCTCTGTAGTGTTCCATGGAATAGCTCTCCAAAATTCAATCAGACTTCAAGTAGCCCAATTCAAGAGCAGCCTGAGACTTAAATCATAGTCATTGTCTGTAACAACCGTGAGAATAAATTCCAGGCAAGTCTTTTTCCTCTCCTGGGAGAAGAATGGGAGTGTTACAAAGTCCTGGACATAGATTCTCTTCTTAGCAATTATGACAGATTCAGAATCAAGTGGCAAAAAGGGACGCCGTCATTAAAGGAGGGGAAAAGCATGTCGCTCACATTCTGCCAAAGCCCTTTAAATGAGGTCGTGCACTTGAGAGCAGACTTGCTGATTGCTGGCAGTCCAGGAAGAATGGAGAGGAAACAATAGTGCCTGGTGCTGGCGGTTTCATGAGTGGAAGGAAAATGAGAGGGGGCCGGGGCTCCAGAGCTGCCCTTGCTGCTGTGGCAATCAGACCCACAGCTGGCCTCCCTGGACTGGCACATCAGCGGCCACCGCGCCCCAAGCCCGCGCGCGCCCGGGATCCGCAGCCGCCCTGGCCCTGGCAGCGCTGCGCTGTGGGTTGTCGCCCTGCTAATCCCGCCGGGCTCTGCATATCCCCCTGCCTGACGGAGCAGGAGAGAAGACACCGTGCCGCCGCTGATGCGCTTTCCTTTTCAAGCAGCTGCTGCTGGATTGGAAGCCTGACTTTGCGATTAACTTTGGCTTATTTTTCGCCATCTGCCTTTCCCAAAGCTGCTTTAGTTCCGGGTGCAAGCTGAGCGCTTGCGATTTCATTAATCCGGTCCTGTCTGCTCTCAGCAGCTCGCTTCACCACTGCGTCTGCAATTGGCATTTTGCTCGCCTCTTTTGTCCTGGCTAGAACAATTGTGGGCCTATTTGTCTCGACAGGCTCATTATCGATTTAGCCCATGGACTCATATTAGACACCGCAGAGGCACCGTCTTCATTCAACCATTATAGGAAACTATGCTAAGTATGACAACACCTGTGGAGTCTTTTTAGGCCTGACATGAGAAGGGGGGGAAACGAACAGTGGCAGTGCAGAAAGGAGGAGAGCCAAACAGGAGCATTTAACTGGAGTGAAACTAGCGTCAAGTATGCGGCTAGAAGATGTGGGAAGTGACACCCAAATTGTGATGCGAAACAAATATTAAATAAATCATTTGAAAACAGATGGGAAGATTATAAAATCTGTTATTTTTTAAAGAAAACCCATTCAACTGAGCTCCCAAGTACACAGAAAAAAGGAGGTGCTTCTGTTATAAACAGCAGTTGGCCTCCTCTGGTTAAAAATGAGACTTTGCAAGCAAACTTTTGGGGCATTTGATTCCATCCTCTAAATCCCAACATATCCAGATGAAAGAGCTACTTACCAGGTTAAACGAGCCTCTGAGCAGAAAGATTAAAGATTGAGTCCAATGCCAGTACAATGTGTCATGAGACTCATGCAAGCAATGTCTGTAAGGAAAGCCTGATTTCCCACTTGGCCATTATTTGAATCCACAGAAGAAGGTCTGTTTTCTTCTTTATTCACACCCCACACCACCCCGCAAAGGATCCAAACAAGTGTACACACCCACCCACACACACACACACACACATGCACATAGACAGACACACACAGAAACACTGCTGAATTTTCTGCCCTATTTAGAAAAAGAAAGGAAAACATGTCCTGGAGACCTGCATTGACAAAACAACATGTGTTTACCTGTCTCCCCATCCATTCCACCTGAAGGGCAGACATGGAACAAAATACACAAGAAATGTTATTGGAAAAGCTATGGGAAAATGTTACTTGGTCCTCCTGGTGAGAAATTGAAACCCAACAAGACTGTTGTATAAAATCGAATCGTTCTTCAGTCAACAACATATCGTAAATTCTACCTTGGAAACCAAACCAAAGAACTGCAGAAAGCTTGGAGACTAGGAAAGAAAAGGAAACGCAGGAGTGTGGTTAGTGATTCCCTCCAAGTGGTCTAGGGTGTTCTTTAAAAACTGCATCATTATGACAGCAACCTGCAGGGTGTTTTCTAAGCAATTCCTGCTAAATGCCCTCAGAGTTGAAACATATTGTAAGTTGAAGGAAGAATAAACTTCTGACATGGGGTGCACAACTTCTTTGGGGTCTTTGAACTGGAGGTTGGTTCAGGAAGGCGTTTGACACCAGGCATCAGAATTGCTATGAGAGATAAAATATGGTGGAAATCCAACTTTCGTTTGGCAAAATTCCTAATACTTTGCAAAGTTTTTACAAACAGATGGAAAAAATGAAAACATTTTCTCACTACACTTTCCTCCTTCCCATCCCAAAGTCATCCATTTTTGTTGTTATTGTTTCCACTAATAATCACTTTTACAACAGCATGGAAGCCCTGAGATGGTGAATTTCTACTCAAATACCCTTTATTTTGTTATTGAGACTAAATGCAAGAGAAGCGTGTCGTGGGCCCCTCTGGTCCCTTTCAGAAGGCAGCATTCTCTAATCTAACGATTCTCCATCTCGGATAAACACTGGAACCATCTGGGATGTTTAATAAAGATATTGGTGCTTGGATCCTCCCTCCAGAGATTGTGGTTCATAACTAGTGCTGGCTGCAGTACGTGGTTTGGGGTTATTTTAAGTTCCTTGGTGATTCGAATTTGCCAAGATCAAAAAGCAATGTGAGACGAACCCATGACATTCAGGGTTATGGTCCTCTCAGATATATTCCTCTAGTATCCTGTGCTGGCTCTTTCAGGATTCCATGGACCTATCTCCTAAACCACTGCTGATACCATGAGTCTGACCTGTAGCACAGCGAATGGGCCCCATACATTTTGCAAGATGAGTCAGGAGAACCCCTGCTCTCTTACCTCTCAATCTCCCCAAATTCAATAACACCAGTCTGTGCACCAGGCAGATTGCAATTTAACAGAAGAATTGGGGCAATCTCAGAAAGCAGTTACAAATCTAGATGAGAACAGAAGGTTCACTGAACTGGACTCTCCTGAACCTTGAAAGGGAGGCATCTCTCATACGTGCTTCCCCACTATTTACCATGACTCCCTGCCATTATGGTAGCAAGTTCCTACCCCAAAGGCCTGCTTTCTGAAGTCTCGGTAGAAATCTCTGTCTTTTCCAGGAAAACTGCACCCCTTCCCATTCCCAGATCTTCCCCAAACCCACCCAATACACTATTCCAAATCAGGTTCCTGTAGTCGTGAGAAACAGCAATATGTGATGCCAAATGGGCTCCCATGTATGTCTCCTTGCTAAGAGAGACATGGAGTCCAGTTCCATGTGCAAGGCAGAAACTGAATTCTCCAGATGAGTTTTCTTTCCCGTAATTCACCACTAGAACAATATCTCAGAAGTACCTCAACTAGAGCATCAGAGCATCTCAATTATGCAATTTATCCCCAGGTTAGATGATTGTCCACTCCACACACACATCAGTATAGTCTTAGCTAGGGGTTCGCATGTAAATTACTTCAGAGGTCAGAGGTCAGAGAGATAAGAACTGAGTCAAAGGGGTGTGTATATAAGACAGTAAAGAATTCTGGGAACTGAATTTACTTAATGCTATTTAATACTAAAGGCATAAAATACAAAAATTATTGTGGCAAACAAAATACATTTGAAGATCTATGTTAGCCCCTCTAGCCCCAGTTTTTGAACTCTGACCTAAATCCACAATGATTTATGAAAGAATGTTTCTTGCCAGGCATGTTGACTTATGCCTCTAATACTAGTTACTTGGGAGGTTGAGATCAGAAGGATTGCAGTTCAAGGCCAGCCCATGAGGAAAAAAAAAAAAAAAAAAGCAAGACCCTATCTCAAAAATAACCACAGAAAAAAGGACCACAACCATGGCTCAAGCTTACCACCAGAAAAAAAAAAAGGGAGAGATTATTTCTTCATTCAACTTTCAAGGCATATGTCCTGTAGCTGGAGGCAATAGAAGATAATGAGTATCAAAGGTGTGTTGACCATTGTTGCCCCTCCAGCAAGAGTTCTTAGTCTTAGTGAAGGTGCTCTCTATTCCCTGTTCAACAATGCCACATTTATCCTCACCTCTGCACTTTCAGTGAAGCTTTTCCCTACCCCAGCACCTTCCCCACCTCCCTTCCCTAATGCCTACTTACACTTCTCTTCCTACTTTAGGTGTTACTTCTCTTACCATACCACCTGTACCATTCTTTCCAGGCCTCTCCCATATTCCCATAGCACCTCATATTTACTGGTTCACAGAAGCTTTCATGGTTTTAAATATCTGATTTAGGCACACTGACCAAATTGGAAGCAATTTAAAAGTCCATCAGAACGTGCTTCATGGTTTAGGTCAGTACTTGGAAGACAGAGGCAGAAGAATCATGAGTTCATGGCTAGCCTGGGCTACATAGTGAGTCTCTGTCTCAAAAAAAAAATTAAATAAATAAATAGTCAGAAGATATTGTTGGGTGGTGGTGGTAAAAATTTGCAATATAATAACATAAATTGAATTCCTATGTTTAAACTCTAGGGAGTTTTATCTCAAATATGTATAAGAAGATATTCATAAAAATGTACATAGTTGTGTCTTTTGGGAGGTCCATGTTTAGGAAAATGAATGATTAAATTGTATGAACTAAACTTGATTCATAAAATGGGCTACTATGCAACAATAAAAATGAGACATTAAAACTACCAATGAACATCTCAGAAACATAATTTTAATAGAAAAATTTCATTTCCTGGAAGACTACTTGAAGCACAGTATAATTCATATAAAGTTTTAAATATATAAGCAAACAAATGGTTTTTTTAGGGACACATGCAGATGTAATAAGTTGTATTAATTTTCTAGGGCTGCTATGACAAAGTGCCACCAAAGGGTGCCTTAAACAACCAAAAATTATTGTCTCACAGCATTGAAAACTAAAAATGTGAGACCAAGTTGTCAGCAGGATTGGTTCTTTCTGAGGCAGAAAAAAAGTGTGTTCCTTGCTTCTCTCATTGTTTTGGGTATTTTACCAGTAATTTCTGGTGTCCTTGGTTTTCAGGAACATGTCCTGTTTTCAAGAACAGACCTTTGCCTCTGCCCTCATCTTCACATAGCATTCCCCTCTGTGTGTGTCTGCCTCTGTGTCCAAATTCTTCCTTTCTATAAGGGCACAGTCATATTGGTTTAGGGTGTACCCGAATAATCTCTTCCTAACTTGGTCGGTTGTACAGACCCCATTTCCAAACGAAGTCCCATTCACAGGTACTGTGAGCACATTTTTGAAGGGTACAATTCAGTTTGTAACACAAACATATGCAGACATGCATGGCAATGATAAATTCCAAATTCTGGGGGCAATTACTTCAGGAGAGGAGAAAGAGTGTGTGCTCAGGAAGGGACTAAAAGGGACTTCTCCTACCATGGGGATATTTCATTTTTTAAGCTGATCTTGAATACACTAGTGTTCCCTCTACTGTTCTTTATGGTTCTATTCAAATCTAAAATACTTCATATTAATTGTAAAATACATGCTACATGCTCTGATAATTAAAATATATTTCATGGTAAAATGTCTGAGAGCAGGCACACTGTATCACAGGCCTGGAGCAATGCTGCACCTAGCAGCATGGGTTAGGGCTAAGAAGATTGAGTCACAGGGTCAGTTGTCAAATTCATTAATGAGTTGGTCACTATTATCATTACTTGGGGACCAGCAAACCAAGGTACAGATGAGGAAATAGGCTATGATTGCATTGTTGTATGCATAATCAGCAGAGTCAGGACTTCAATACAAGTATTCACGCCTTCAAATATCACCCTTCCTTTTTCTTGATGTGTAGGAGAAAACTGAGGATTCCAGAAATCCAAAGAGTTACTGATCCCTTATTCTTGTCACTGGATACTCAGTTAATTGGACAGAGATATTCATAAGTTCATAGACCTCAACACCTCTACTGACAAACCCATTACGCAAGGAATTTAGAGACTGATGACTAATATATTAATACGTGGAGATCCATAACCTCTGGAATCCCAGTGCCTGCCATTCTATGGACCTGGCCTGGTACAGGTAGGCAGCTGGATGAAACACAGTGCTTACATGTTCCTTATAGTAAAGCCACATGAGTAATAAACCAAAAAGATCTACCAGGGAAAAGAGAATATGGTATAGTATGTCACTGGGGATAAGCTTATTTAGTAAGTCTGCCCAATCCCCAAATATCTCACCTTGTTTGAGAATTATCTCTTGCTCCACAGAAGTGGCTTTTCTATCCAGTTTATACTGAATCTACCCCCACTCCTCTCAATGAGGTTGGTTAGCCAAGGGATATACACCAGACCAAAGTTTACCAAGCAGAAGTGAATGAGGTACTGGAACTGAGAAGTATTGTTCTCTGCAGCTGAATGGCACTGGAAGATCTGAATTTAGTGCTGTGAGGTGATCACATTCTATCTGTTGGATGAAAGAGGATAGAGAGGGAGAGAGAGAGAGAGAGAGAGAGAGAGAGAGAGAGAGAGAGAGAGAGAGAGAGAAGAGAGAGAAATGTTAGTGAATCATGAGAAGACAAGGATGGGAAGAGACCCAAGACTTCTCAGGTGCTCATTCAGGTCCTTCTGGAGGTCTACCTGTACTCCTATCGTTGGGTTCTGTGAAAAATTCCTGTATCCTTAAACAATCATTTTACTTGTGTGAGGTCAAGTTCCTATTACATGCAACCAAAGACACCTGACTAATATAGCTTGGCAGATGGTGGCAACAAAGCACAAAAGAGAAAGGAACTGAATTTCGCAGCTAACAGGTGGCAGGAATGATGCATCCACTCCCATTCTTTCAGCCTCGCCCACATGCTACCTTTACATCCCACTCAGCAGACACATTTCCACTTTTTTCAACCCAGAATGAGAAACAAATGAAAGAAAAAAAACCTTCTAAATTATTAGTCTAAGCCAAATGGAGCTGGACAGCCTCCAGCTACCCACTCAGCCACCTTCAAGCAGCTGTCCCCCCAGAGCTAAATGAGAACAACTAAGCCAGTAAGAATTCAGCTTTGGGAGCCTGTCCTGGAGATGGGGGAGGGGAGACACTGAAGCAGTTAAGGGGTTTGGTTAAGGGTTTTAGGGCTGAAAAGCTAGAATGACAGAGGTTGAATTGTCAAAATAAAAAGGGGCAGGAGTGGGCAGAACACCAAATACCTTCTTTCACCTCGTTAAGGGCTGTATTTGTCACTATGAATGAGCCGGTGATAGTTTACAGCCAAGAAAGAAAAAAAAACAAGTTCATTTGTCGGCATGTTTCTGTGTCTACCAGGTGCCCCACACTGGCAACAGTTGTATATTAAATAAACAGCATCATCTTTAAGGAAATATGCAGAAGTAAGCTGTGTCCAGACTGTGGGCATTCATAAACATGGTTCTTCAATTTTCTATCACCAGCAACTAGCCAGATGCCCGGTTTAGAGTTGTCACTTAATACATTTGGTGAATGGGCTAAATGGAATTGAAGGGGCTAGCAAGATGACCAGAATTTGTACTAAAGCTTGGGAATGTACTCTTGATTACTGTGTCCAGAGGTGAATGTTTAATATTAATGCATAAAGCCCATGTTTCTCTCCAACAGGGAGAAAAACAGAAAGCTACTTTTCTACTAAAAAAAAAAAAGTTCAAACTGGAGTCTCCTATAGTGTAGCTATTGGCTCCAGTAGCTTCTTTTGAAAGTTAGAAACACTCAATTGATGCTTTTTCCTCTTTGCAATTGTCACAATTCTCATTCTTCTCAAGGCAGTGTGGATACTCCCAACAGTCTAAGGAACATTTCATTTACTTTCAAGAAAATGCTGAAGGCAAAAGGGCACATTTCTTGACAATCTCCTGATGTACCATCTTAACAGGAATCAAGAGATCAGCAGTTTGCAAAATCTTTTGGAGCAATATTATTTCTAAGATTATACCTAAAAGGAATTCAGAGCAGGGCTATAAATAGAAAATTTAAAAGGCTGTGGTCTTTCCTGAAGTTTCATAACCAAGAACTAAATTCTCTGAATTCTAGCTACCATCTTGGTTTCCAATGTTCAGACAGGCCCAACAGAGTCCTCAGAAAATACAAACAAATTCAGTCACTAACTAGACTTACTCCAATTGTCTCTTTATCAGGTCTTGTACCCTGATGAACTGAGCTAGTATATATGGAAACACAAGAATATGTTGATCTTTAGGCTAAAACTCAAGGCTGGATGTTAAGATCCTACTGACTTCCACCTTCACTTTGTTACCATCTTGTACTCCTCAGAATTCCAAATTATAATGAGTCTGATCACTGAAGTGTCCTTCAAAATCCAAGCTATATAAAACAATAGGAACAAAAATGGAAGAGCAAAGGAAGAAAGGGAGAAAAAGGAACTTTTTAGCATTCTCTTCTCCTCAACTCAGCTATATTACTATCAGAGAACTCCCAATGTGTCTCTAAGATTTTATGTTGTCCTTTATCTAATTTAAGTCCCTTTTCCTTGCACTGTGGCAGCCATTAGCCACATGTGGCCATTTAAATTTAAATTTTAACTAAATTAAATCGAAGTAAAAATTCAGTTCCTTGATGACACATTTCAAGAGGTCAAGGGCTCCATGTGACTAAAGGGTATTTTGGAAAGAACAAATATAAAACATTTCCATCATTACAGAAAAGTCTAACAAAAGCACTGTAATCTAGACAAGGAGGAGAGGGTCATATTTCCAAAGAGCTTAGAGAATGTGAGCAATAAAGGTGAATTCAAAGCAAACTCAGACATAGCTTAGCATTTAATGACATCTATCCAGGTAGGTCCAGGGATTGTTTCCATTTTACAGGTGGGAACAGAAAAATTCTATAACATGCCCAAGCTTACACAGCTACCAAGTTTGAATCCAGGCAGTTGAGTTCTAAGATCCCATTCTCTTAACTACTAAGCTCTAGTGTATGACATAGATCTGAAAGGAGAGTTACCCATACCAGGTCCTAGAGTTAGTCATGCCAGAGCCTAAAATAGTAGTGTTTTAAAAATGAATATGGGTATGTGTTTGCAAACCCTGGCTACAGGTTTCTATCACCTACTCAAAAGGAAAGATTGTGTTTCCTTTGTGCATAATTTTTTAGATATCAGTATATCATAAAATGTATGATCATTATTTTCCCATAATCTTTACTAATCCTTTTAAATATCTTAGTCTTTCTTAATTATAAACTGTGGAGATGAAGACCATGTCTGTCTTTAATATCATCAATATTTAGCATGAGTATTTAACATTTATGGAGTAAGTTGTAGTGTCTCAATATACATTTTTGCATGAATAATAAAGGAATAAGTAAAAAAAGGTTTGCTATTCATAGATATATAGGATGGTGAGGTTTACCTAATTATTAAAGTCAGAACTTTGGTGTGCACAACAGGAAAATCATATACTCAGTACCCTTTTCAGAATGTCTTTCTTATTTAATGGGCATTCATTCATTTAAAAATTCAGTCTCTTCCTATGGCATAGCATCCCAATTCCTATTTGGGAAATGACTCCCTCCTTTTGTGTGAAATTTGGAGTACTGTAAAGTCTGTAAAGTGTAGGAAGTCTGTCTTCCTCTAGCTAAATGGCAAGCCGATGGGAACCAACCAAACTCTCCTTGCTGATTGAGACTGCTGAGAGGAGCAGTGTAGTCATGCACAATTATCATTTGGAGCAGATCCCCGGCAGTTAGGATGCCCCAACAGCACTGCCCTTTGATTGTTATACCTGGTTCACTGTCCTGTTTTATGCTTTTTCTGAATTTATTTTCTCAATTTTTCCTTCATTGTTTGAGTATCCTGCATCCTCCTCAAACAAAACAAAACATTTCTTACTGAATTTCTTACAAAATATTTCTTACAACTTCACTTTCTTTAAATCAAAAAAATTCAACTGTGCCCTAAAGAGGCTTTTTTCTAACTGTATGTGTTCAGTATCTCACCACCATTCAGAGCTGGTTACATAATTTGTGGGGCCCCTTGCAAAATGAAAATATGGAGCCCCTAATAAAAAAAATGGGGAAACTGTTACTAATCATACTAAAATAGAAAGCTTTCTTTCTCTTTCTTCTGTAGTCTCTCTCTGAATTCATCACAGAGTTTTTTCTTCTTTTTTCTTTAATGTTGTAAATAAAGAAAAAATTACAATCTTAAATTGTTATTATAAATTCTGCTATTTATAGTTCTTATACAATGCCTGTTTTAAAAGTAAATATCAGGGCATATACTGATATTCAAAATCACACAACACTCATTTCATAGGTTACATATCCAAGTGTGTGCTGCTTTTACTGGCATAATGGGAACACTGCACAAAGCTAACTCAGCTGACTGTATGTCACTTCTTGGTACATGCACACTCTACCTTTGCCTTACTGATGAGTGCAGAAGGACTAAAAAGAGTAGGAATTATAGACTCCTCTCTTTTTTTATTTTTCATTTATTCACATGGGCGTACATTGTTTGGGTCATTTCTCCCTCTTGCCCTGCCCCCCCTTCTCCCCTGACCTTCAGGCAGAACCTGTTCTGCCCTTTTCTCCAGTTCCGTTGAAGAGTAGAAATAAGCAATAATAAGAAAGACATAACGTTTTTGCTAGTTGAGATAAGGACGGCTATACAGACAGATTCCTAGCACTGCTTTCATGTACAAATGTGTTACAACCCAGGTTGATTCATCTCTAACTTATCTTTACACTGGTTCCTGATCCCCTTCTCATGTTGACCTCTGTTGCTTTAAGGTTTCTGTATTAGTTCCTCTGCAGTGGGGACATCAAATGCTTTCATGTTTTGGGTTTTCTATCTAACCCTGTACCTCCCATATATGTTCTCCCTTGTCATGTGACCCAAGTCCTACAACATTGCTGTATTTGCCCTTGATCTAAAGACTGCATATGAGGGAGAACATACGATTTTTGGTCTTCTGAGCCTAGCTAACCTCGCTCAGAACGATGTTCTCCAGTTCCATCCATTTACCTGCAAATGATAAGATTTCATTCTTCTTCATGGCTGAGTAAAATTCCATTGTGTATAAATACCACATTTTCTTGATCCATTCATTAGTGGTGGGGCATCTTGGCTGTTTCCGTAACTTGGCTATTGTGACTAGCACTGCAATGAACATGGGTGTGCAGGTGCCTCTGGAGTAACCCGTGTCGCATTCCTTTGGGTATATCCTCATATACTCCTTCTCTTATGCTTTATCAGTCTCAGCATTCTCAGGGAAGCAACACAAGTAAAGAGTACAACAAGGGTCCTGGTCATTCACATTTCTCGGAACACCGTTGCCTTCCTTCTGTATTCCATGAAACTTCTGATTAGAATGGAAAGCATGGCTTCTTAGGGCTGTCAGTGCCCATGTGTACTCAGTTGTAAACATAGCACAGTTACCTTATACTGACGTTGAATCTCACTGAGTTTTCACACATGGTAGATTCACCAGAAATCTATCCTCTTGAGGACACTAGAACCATGTGAATGGGTGTCAAGGGACAACAGAAAACACATACAATGCCTTCATTTCACACACCTACTCCAAAACCACAGTGGACTCTACTTACAAAACATAAGTTCAAGGATAAAATTATGGGGAATTTCAGGACATACTATTAAACCACTTCTAGGCATGAGGCCCTTTGCAACTGCACAGTTCAGATATTGTAAAGCTGTTCCTGATATCGCAACTTGAATTTGATGTAGCAGCCCAGAGACCTCCTGTGCTCCCATCAGCTTCTGCCCTGAAGTCTGTGTGACCTGGGGGCACACCATTGCAGGGAGTATCCATCCCTGTATGGTGCTGCACTCCGGTGTCTTCTTGGTAGGATTCAAGGAGAGTAAGAGAAGAAGAGTTTCAAACAAAGGTTTTTATGCCTCTCCTATTTAAGTGAGTTTCAGAGTTGTCTCTATAACCCCACTTAACTACAGAAAAGTTCTGAGTATTCTTCTGCTTTCTATAACTGAAAATAAAGGGATATTTTTGCATGGTAGGAAGGGACCCAAATGTGGCTACTAGAAAGGAAAACATGACAGTGAACACCTTCTACAAAAGGCCTGGAAAAGGACCCAGTGTCCCCAAGCCTCAGCTCTCCCCTCCAATGGCAACTCAGATGCATCTAATATCACATCATTTTGAATTGGAAAGGATCTTTGAGGTCATTCAATGTACCTTTGTTATTGTTGTTCTGTTTTTTGAAACAGGGTCTCTCTATGCAGTCCAAGTTGGCAAGAAACTCACTTGCACAGATCTGTCTTTGTAAAGATGAGGAAAGATGATTTCCCTGAGGTCATATTGCCAGTTAACAGCAGCACCAGTTAAGGGTTTTAATTCTTAACTTTTACCCCTCGTCATTACCCATAGGTAAAATTATATGATTTTATTTATATAATGTTCTTGAAATGACAAAATTATAGAACTAGAGAACAGATCAGTGATTAGTATTTTAATTTTAAAAGATCCTCATTAGGGAAAACTGTGTAAAGGGTACTATTTTTTACAACTATATGTGAATCTATAATTATCTCAAAATTAAAAGTTTAATTTGAAAAATTACTAAAGGAGAAATTTAGCATTTGAGTTCCCTTACTTAAGATAAAAAATGAAGTGAAATACTAACTTAATAATAACTGAAAAATTGAAATGAACTCTATTCTCTTACCTGAGAGGCTTGAGGTTGTACCTTGACCATAGCTTTGCATGCTATACCTGATTTTTCATATCATTGTTATTAAGCCTTACCCTTTAAAGTTATTTCCTTTTCTAGGCTATCTGAAATACCTTTCTAAAAGGCAAGAAATCATAACCTCAGAATACACACAACAGAGCTGACATCACAGTGACCATTTACTTTGCTTAAAATCCAGAGAGATTATAAGCATCAGGCAGTCCATATAGACAACATTATTCCATCTCTTCAGGGTGTCTCAAAACAGGAGAAGAGGACATTAAAAAAATATATATCCATTGAACACAAAACCAACCAACAAGGTTTAGTAAGGCCATTCAGGGCTGTTAGAAACCATACTGAAAGAAGGGAGAAATATTAAAGTGTTCCAAATTTATCATTGTATTAGTCTACTTTTCAATGCTGTAACAAAATACCTCAAGATGGGTAATGTATAAAGAAAAAGCATTCATTTAGCCCTCAGTTTTAGAGGCTGAAAGTTGAAGACAATGAAGCCCCATTTGTTCTACCTCGCATATGGCATCATGGTGGGAGTACATGTGAGAGGAATCGCGTGGCAAGACAGGAAACCAGAGAATGGGGACAGGCCAGTCTTGCTCTTTTATAACAGCCTTTAAGGGGAACTAACTGGAGTCCCACAAGAACTATGTTAATCCCTACCAATGGCTGCACCCCCATTGTCCTGATTGCCTTGGAAGAAGTCCCACCTCTTAAAGGTTCCAGCACTTCCTAGCATCACCTCACGGAAACCAAGCTTCCAGCACAAGAACATTTGAGGGACACATTCAAGCCATAGACGTCAGCTTCATACCAAATTAAATGAATCATTCTGATTGTGCCACTGCCCCGAGTAAGCAGTCTCAACTCAGTCATCTGTACTTACTGCCCTGGGGAAGAATTATTCATTTCTTGATCAGGTATATCCTCCATAGTAGGCATTTTAGCATATGACTTTAAAGAAAAAGAGTGGAGACATTAAAATTCACAACAAGAATAATGAATTGGCTTCAAAGGAAGTTCTAAACAGGGAAGCTCTTTGTTCTACGGAATTCCCAATGGGTCAACTTTCATTCCATTTAGAGGTAAAGCTAAAGCATATTCACTGAGAACCAGAATATGTTCAAGGGTGGATGTGAATTGCCTTTTCACAGACACAATTTGGTGTTCCATATGATATTAGACTTATTAAGAACACAAAAATTATCAGTGTATCACTCAAGCACTTATCCTGCTTTCAACTTTATTCTAGCATATGGGAAAAAGAATAAAGCTAGTTTGGCAAATTTGTTCTTAAGGAAAAAAAAACCTATTTCCTTCTAAAGGGAAACAGAAATAAAACATTTGTTTCACTTCTATACCAATTCATTCCTTTTTTTCTCCCAACTATTCTACATAAGCACCATGCTAAGTAATGAGACTATAGGTGTGAAGAATAGTAGCAGTTTACCTAGTTCACATGGGCACCAGGCATTATTCTAACAAATACTAAATGGTTCAGTTTTTCTAACAGCCCTGTGTGGCAGGTATTGCCATCATCCTTGCAATACTGCTTAAGAGACTGAACTTTCCCACAGCTACAAAGCTAACAGGTAGTGGATCTGGATTATAAAAACAAATTGACTTCAGAGCAAAATTCCCAATTACTACTGTTTCATGGAGATTGCTTGATATAGCCCCAACCTCAGGGAGCTTTTCAGTTTTATCAAGGGAGACAGACAATGAACAAGCAATGTTAAAGGATAGCAAGAACTGGAAGTTGAGAGTATCATGAGAATAAACCAAGGGGAAATAACCCTCATTCTCTTTTCCCAGGTGTCTTGCCCCTCCTCCTCTTTGGTAAACATCCATCCCTACTTTACTTTCATGTTTTTGCTTTGTTTTTTGTTTTGTTTTGGTTTTCTCATGGTTAAGCCAAGTCTTCTGCTGAATCCAGGCTATCTTCAACGTGATACATTTGGAAACTTGTAAATTCTTCATAAGAGAAAATTACCTCTGACCCATGGTACACAAGGCTGTAAACATGCCTAGAAATCAGGTATCAATTTCCTAGCTTCTTCTTGTGGGCATTTTAAAAAAAAATTGGAGTCTTTGCTTTCATTTCCTGTGTGAGGAACAGGAAATGTTTCTCTTTCTTTTCCTCCCGCCCCCACCAGCTTGTCTATATTATGTCCTGTTATACTAAAATAAATCCTTGCTAAAACTTTTAAAAAGATATCGCTGTTTAGTATTTTATATTTTGTTGCTGCTATTTCCCCAGATAACTATTTCATTAGTATGAGGATTCAAGAGGACGATGTAAAAGGAGAATTAAATAATTTTTCATATTATAAAAGGCCTTCACGTGGGAACTGATGGTTAGTGTAGAACCCAATCTTCTCTGCTCATTGCAGGCCCCACAAGCCTAATTAACACTGGCTTGCAATCAAGGCTATTCTTCTGGTGGCTACTTCCTCCACAGGCCTGCAACACAGCACTTCTGACCCTGCTTCATGTTTTCAAGTTCACACAATAGATCCTTTCTAAAATGTCTCTTTTCCCCTTTTTGAGAATGAAACTAGCAGTATTAGCTATCTCCCCTACTGCTTTTCTTTGCACATTCTTTTTTTTTTTTTATTCCTAGGGCTCTCGCTGGAATGAAAGTACTTTTTCTGTTTTGCAAAGGCTTCTTTTCACACTGGAAAAATTGGAGTTTGGTCCTAAGTAAAGTGGAGGCCCTTCTGACAGTAAAATGATTAGAAAGCACTTTGTTCAGAATTCTAATCCCCTGCCCCACTGAGAGCACAGGATTATTCCCCAGAACATGTTCAAGGAGCCCTGCAGAGAAGTGGAAGGACACAGGCCTCACAGTGAGATGGGTTTAATGCTGAATTCCACATCCACCACTTTCCAGAGTGTGACCTTGGGCAAGTTAACTAAACCCTCTAAGCCTCAGTTTCCTCATCTGTGAGGCAGAGATACTAATATCTATTTTGCTGAGTTGTTTTGAAGATTTGATAAGTACAGAACAGTGCCTACTGCAAAGGGCATATTTTTCTTTTGTAGAAGAGGTTGGGGGGAGAGATCAAGGTCAGAGTGGAGGGCATCAGTAAGAGAGTTCAAGGAAAACAGGAGAATGCACTATAAAGAGCTAGAATCTGGGAATGTGGAAATCAATTGCCACAAGGAAAACAGGACCACAGCATAGGTGCTATGGGAGGGCTGCCAACTGAGACTCCATGATGAAAACCACACTTAGGGTCTGCAATCAGCCAGACCTGGGTTTAGTCCAGTCTCTGCCACTCTCTGGTTATGGGATCTTTGCTTCTCCAATAGTTTGGGGAAATGTATTCTGTTTCAAAATGTCATTGTGAAGATTAAATTGGATAATATTTACAAAGTGTTTAACCCAGTGTGTGGCACAAACTAAGCTCTCAGTATGTAATAACTATTTTTATTACTATTTGTAGCAATTAGATGTCAGATTTACCTTAAGTGAATTTCTAAATCTTCTCAAGTCCTACTTTTTCTCTGTAAAATGGGTATTATAAGAACTGAGACAACCCATACCAATGGCAATATGCTTGACACTTACTGGGTAATCAATAATTGTTTCCTCTCTTGCCCACTCTGATAATCACAATACTAGCTGGAGGCTACCCTCTTGACTTTATGAAATGTACCTCCATGGGTGAATATTGTTACGTACCCTATTTCTCCATAAATTCTCTCTTGGTGTTTCTCTCCATCTCTTAGAATCCTTGTTTGTCCTCTATCATTCTCCAGGAAGATGTGAGGCATGAAGTTTCCGGGAAGGAAACTCTCTCTACCATGATCCCACACTTCTACTGTTAGAAATTTACTTTACCATGCTCTTCATAAGACAGAAATTCATTTTAATACTTCAGTTACAGCTGTTTTATCAGAAAACTTCACAGGGAAATTCTGGATGCTAAAAGAGACTAGATGCTGGGGTAAACAAATGGTGCAAACAACGAGGTTTTATAAGGAAAGGTGGGGGAGCAGTTCTTAATGGAAACTAACTTCTTATTTTCAAAGCGTTTTAAGAAATGGACCAAGGTCTTCCAGAAATAATCCCTTCTGTACTTCTTCCTTCTTTTTCTCGCTCTTGTTCCTTTCTCTCTGTTCTCTCTCTCTCTGCTTTGTTTTCTTTCTTTCCCTCTTCCCTCCCCTCCCTGTCTTCCTTCTTTTCCTGATTCACCACTTATTTTTGTCCATTTAAACCACTATACCTGCTTTCTATTTTTCTGTGCAGAGTGTTGTAAACTATTTCCCATTCGCCCTCTTAGTTTCAGGTACTGTTTTTATTGCATTTGCAATCCCTGTGCTGATACGGCACCATTCCCTCCCTCCCTTTTCCCATTTATATCAAACGCTATGCAGAAAATTTATCCTTCTCAGTGTCAAGTGCCAGATCCACTTTGGGTATGCATTATTTTTGTTCAAGGTAGGTTTTATTCTCCCTCTTTCTCATCATAACCCCTCACAACACACACACACATACATACACACATACTGCCCATTACCAGACCACTAAATCAAGAAACTGTCTTTTCTTCAAACCCTTGAGAGATGTGTGAAAATATTACATAGTGAAAGCTGGATCTGTTCAGAGTGAATTAGTGCCCAAAAGCTAGGAAGAATGGAAGCTTATCTGATCAGATTTCTTTTTCTTTCTTTTCCTGAAACTTATCCCAGCTTTTGAATTTGTAAAGCAAATGAATAATTTGGCAAGAAACAGATTTCTCAGAAGATTTGCATAGTCTCCAGCTTTTCTGTAGCCTGCATTTTCAACTAAGAACATTGTTTCCTTCCATCAGTTGGAGAAATTCAGGTCCAGGGAAATAGAATTGACCCACAGCCAAAGGACACACAGCTGAAACAAACACACATGCACATAGCAATATTAAGTGAGTCTGCTCCCAGTCCATAATCAGAGTTTAAATTTTGAGGTTCCCTGTCCTCCCTCTAGTTGCTCTAAACCAATTAAGACTATAGTCCTTTGGGGGTCCCACACTGATGTAGGACACTTGTCATACTTCCCAGACTGAGCAAGCCATGGAGTCATATTTTGACTCCCATCTTTCAAGGCCACCAGGACCACAATTTGATTTTATGGCTATTTCTTCCAATTCAGCAACTGTGCTCAGAGAAACCTCAGCTTTAAGTGCTGGGTTTACTTCTCTCCATCCTCAACAGCTCCTAGCTTTTAGCTGAGTCATTATTGGGGGTGTTGTTAGCTCTTCAGTGCTCCATTAGACTTCATTTGAATCCAATTCTAGGCTAATTAGAGATCAGTGTCTACTGTGGTGTCAACTTTCATTGGATCAAGGAGGTAACATGTAATCTATGATCAAAGTTTTAGAGAACTTGCTTGTAAAAATTCCCCATGCCCTGACCCTAAATAAATAATTCTTTGAGGACACTGATAGTGAAGTGTTTTAATATAGAATAATTGCATTCCTGTGTCTTTGTATACTAGCTTGACAATAGTCTCTTTGAGGAAGATTATGCATATTACCAGGAGTTCTAATCTCTGAACCCCAGCACACAGTATGGCCTCAGTAAAATGTTTTATGAGGCAAACTGAACAGAGTGAATGTTAACTAAGCCAATCTTAATGAATGATACTCAAGATGAATTGATTAAATGTTCAGGTTACAACAGCAATCCTCTTGTCACATTCTATAGTGTAGTTCCAGCCAGATGCAATACAGATCTAGGCTCAATTTAAAGGCAGAGACTGTGGCCAGAGAAAAGCTTCCTTTCTCCCATGCTATCCCCCCACCCAGTGCTATGTGTGCTACATTTCGTTGGTTTGTTGTTTCACAGAATTGTGCATGCAATGCAGAATCACCTCACTGTGAGTTAACATGGTTAATTTATGTGCAACCAGGAAGAACCTGGGAAGAGGTCAGGTTGTACTGAAATAATTTTGTCCTGACAGGAGGCCATTTGCAGTGAGCTCCCTCACTCCCAAGAAGATTTGCCTTCCTAAGACTGAAACAGTTTTGTCTTTGGAGCATCATTTCTAATGGGAATCAGAAATCTTAGTTTCCACTTGTGCCTCTTTCCTCACTTGGCTCTGGGACCTTGAGCAGATCACTAAGCCACTCTAGAAGTAACCAATGGTTTCTTGAATCTGAGTTTTCATATGTACTATCTCATTCCCTTTTCCCTTAATACAGCTCTTTAGGTGAGGTGCTGCCATCCTTGGCCTAAGATTCTTTCAACAGCACACATTTGTTGAGCACTAACCATGTGCCTGGCACTGTTCCAGGTGCGGGGGATGATCAAACTTAAGGCTCAGAGAAGGTTTGTAGTAAAGCTACCATCTAGAAGTTTCTTCTAGTGATGACAATGTAGGTAATTTTAGTCAACCTTCTCACTGAAAACAGCAAAAAAGGAGTGATGAAATATAAAAAGCATCTTTTTACAAGCACAGAAGAGCTAACAACTCCCCCAAGAATGACTCACTATAAGCTAGGAAGAGCTGAAGATAGAGAGAAGTAAGCCCAGCACTTAGAGCTGCTTTTGTTCTGAGCTCAATTGCCCAGAAATTGGAAGAAATAACTATAAAATCAAGTTGTGGTTCTAGTGACCTTGAAAGATGGGAGGAAAAATGAAACTCCATGATCTGCCCAGTCTGGGAAGTCTGACAATGATCTTACATTAATGTAGGACCCCAAAGGGCTACAATCTCAAGAGTTAACCAGATATAAATCAGCCCTTGCTGGACTTGCAGCCTGGGTTTAGAGCCACTAGAGGAGAGGGAGGGAACCTCAAAATTTAAACTCTGATTAATGTTATCCAAGATCAGTATTGTCCCAAGCTTCAAGCAGAGGCCAACAAGACCTCTTTTTGAATAAATATGTAATCATATATCTCCAATAACATATAAATATTTTAAATATAATATCTAGTACAGAAATGTAACTAGGAAGTAATGAAACAGGGTGTTCTAAACAAGATAAGCAGGAAAAAACAAGCAATAGAGGCACACTAGTCATCTTAAAGTGGGGTTCACTGAGTCAAGGATTTGAGTGGAGAAAGTCAGCAGAGAAGTAGAGGAATGATACAGAGAAGGGGAAGCAGTCAGTAAAGGTTGTATTGCTAAGCTAGTTACCTCTGTGAGCTCAATCAGTCTGGGGAACTCTGAGATCTAAAAAAAACACAACCCCTCAGATTTATCTACCTTAGAGGCAAGATAGCAGAATCAAAGTGACTCCCAGAGTTGGTTAGTGGTCCAGTTATTCAGGCCTGTGGGGTTAGATCACTAGACAAAACTCTCGAAGAGAAGCAAATGCTGACAGAAGTTAGGTCAGCATGCACTATAATGGTAAGGTCCTAAGGTGCAGCAGGACAAAAGGTTATCTTGTATACATGCAAACACTTGATATGCTTAAATTATCAGAAATAGACAATAAAATAATACATCTTGCTTATCACATTTAAAGAAGTAAAAGGCTCACTTTTACATACAAGAAATAAACTACAAAAATTACATAGCAGATTTGAGAAGAATCAAATAGGGCTGTTAAAACTTAAATTATAATAAGCGAAATTAAGAATTAAGTTGCTGTATTTAAACCATGTGTTAAAAACAGATGAAGAGAAAATTAGTGAACTAGAAGATAAGTTAGAAAATATTGTACAGAATATAGTAGAAAGAAACTAAATTAAAGAGAATAGAAAAGATAAAATGCATAGAAGACACTAGAAGCTTGTCTAATACAAATTTAAATCAGATTCTCAGAAGGATAGGAGAGAGAATTGGATTGGATCATCATTTGAAAAGACAATGGCAGCTGATTTTACAGAAATGGGAAATTATACTCAAGGCTTATAGCTACAAATTATATGTGCCTTGAGTTTGGAAGAGATTTAGATCTCTTTATCACGGCCCTTGACCTTCACTTTTCATTTTCCTTCATTTATTCTTATCATCTGCATTTACCCTGTGACAAGTTTATACTATCTCTGGTCTTTGGAAGAATGGTGATGGTGCAGTTCTTCAATCTTCTATGGAAAGAGACGATATAGAGAACTTAATGAGTGACTCACCAAGAATTCGTAACAATGCCAAGGGAATTGGTGCTATAATAAAGTCTTTTTAAGCAGTGCTATGGGGAACATGGAGTACAAAGAAAATTAATTCTATCATGGACACTTAAAAAGCTTTCACTAGGGGATGACATGTCAACTGCATCATGGAGAATCTTAAGAGAGGACTGGGAGTTTGTCAACCTAATGAGGTGGGCATCCTAGGCAGAAGAAAGATGTGTGCAGGCATCGAGACATTGTCATTCATGGGATGTTTAAAGAAAGAGGAGAAATTCATGCAACTAGAGGACAGATTATATAGTAGGTGAGAAGGGTAGGTCTGCTGAAAGTTAATATTGGCACTAAATTAAATGACCACTGTATTAGTTACTTTTACATAGTTACTACCAAAATACTTGAGATAACTACTTAAGGGGGGGAAGATTTATTTTAGTTCACAATTTCAGAGATTTTAGTCCATAGTCCATTGACTCTGGGCCCCTGGTGAAGGAGAATATCATGGTGGCAGGACCATGTAGAGAAGGAGGCTGGTGGACAGGAAGCAGAGAGAAACTAACCCAGAACCAGGTATAACCTTCAAAGGCACATCCCCAGTGAACTACTTCCTCCACCTAGACCCCATCTCCTAACGCTTCCAGAACTTCCCAATATAGCACCACCAGCGAGGGACCAAACATTCAATACATGAGCCTTTGGGGAACATTTCATATCCAA
The DNA here is from genome assembly GCF_047511655.1 of Castor canadensis. NCBI lineage: Eukaryota > Metazoa > Chordata > Mammalia > Rodentia > Castoridae > Castor > Castor canadensis. The sequence continues at coordinate 98,693,068 of NC_133392.1, read as the reverse complement.
ATAATTACAGACACTTATTTAAGGAATTAAAGCTTTAATTCCAACAATACTTGAACTGGAGTCCATGGGCCCTTAAGGCAGAAGAAGTGAGAGAAAATTCTTGGGATGCAAAACTTCTCTTAGAAAAACAATCCCCTCCCATTTTGATGAGAATCTAAACTAAACAAAACAAGAACACACAAAACCTTAAAATGAATGAATGCACACACAGACACATACATACATATTCTGGATCATTTAGTTATTGCCATATTTGGTGTCCATGGTTACATTATAGTCACCTTGGATGCCGTGTGGCAGTTGACTATTCAGTAGATTCCGTTTTGTAAATAAATGACCATGCCAGCTCTAAAACAGTCAAGAGTGGGAAGGACAAAGGTATTCTAGAGATTATAAACTTCATTTTAAAAAGTATTAAAAAGAGGCTTCAAAAGAAATAGCTGTGTAGTCCAAACAAAATACTTCACCATGAGTTTGCAACCCTGACCTGAAGTGACAGTTTTCAACTTTTAATGGGTCAGTAAGTGTATTTAATAGCATGGAGTTAGATTGACACATCCAAATGGCAAAACGACAATTGTCCTACATTGAATTTGCTGTATTCATGTAGAATTATTTTATCAGTTATAATGACAAAACCTTTCTTTCTCACTGATAATTGAAATAAATACATTTTCCTAGAATGGCATTTTTGTTTCTTAAGGTAGACAGCAAATTGATACTCTAATGTGAAATTATGATAACATTGCCTGCTAAGTGTTTCTGGCTTATAATAAATGAACAGAGACAAATTTGTTAAGTTAAATGCTTTATTTATGCCAAGTAAAGTCCACATAACATCATGGGACACTGTATAAAGAAGGCTTTTGATGGAGTTTGAAAAGATTTCCTTCATAATGGAGACAATGAGAGAAAACCTGATTTAGGTTCAAGCCATTTCAACATGGTCTGAATGGGTCACTTCCAGTATTTACCCCTGTCTTTCTTCTGTCTCGGTACCAGGGCTATAACTATTTTTTCAACAAGTAAAAGAAACAAAAAATAACTTGAGATATTATTTTCCTGTTCACAAATCTAGTAATAATTAGATTAGGTAAGCATTTAATGCAGATTTAAATATACCATAATGATAACCTTATCTTCAAGTGAACAAGATAGCCTCATGGGATCAAGGGGCAGCTCATTAAAATTGTTCTACAATAATTGCAAAATTAGTATAAGTAGGTGTTCTGAATATCCAAAAATAGGAAATGAAACTGTGGCATCACTTAATACCATTGTGAACAGTATTCATAAGTAAACAACATAGCCTACTTCAGTAATTTAAATTTAAGATATAAAAACAGATTAAAGACATAACAGTAATATATTCAGTTTTTCCTTCTATTATTAATCTCACATTAATGTTGTTAATTAGAATTCTGTTGGTTTTGAAGTTGATTTGTATTTAGTTGTAAATGGTCATGCACCACACAATGATATTTCACTCAGCATTAGTCCCTTATGACGCAGTACCTCCATAAGATTATATCATCTTGTGATGTAGCTGTCTTAGTGTGTGTTTTGTATTGTTCTCATGACTGAAATTGCCTAATGGTACATTTCTCACAATGTGTGCCCATCATTAAGCGAATATTTTTAAAATTTATATTTGTATATTATCTATGAGGAATAAAAGTTGTTATACCTAGTCTATGTGTCTATATATTTTGTTATTATTATAATAAATAATTTAAACCCACTGGGAGTCCAAAAGAACTGTTTTCTTTAAGAGAAAAACACCAGTATAGGCCCCATGTTGCTACTAAAAGATTTAAAAGGAGGAATAGGTGATCCAATTTTTATTTTAGATTTACCCTCAGAGAATATGTGGAGGTTAGGCTGCTGGCAGGCATGAGGTGAGGAAGCAGCTCAGTTAGGAAGCTGTTACAGAAGCCCAGTGGAGAGGTAGTGAGATGATGCATGAGATGCTGCTGAATTTCATCCGGAGAGAGGGGGGGGCTTGGAGCATGGCATGCCAAGTGGGCACTTTGTGGCTCTTCTCCTACCATGTCCAATGAGTTGAGATATATTTTGCAAGGGCACCTGGCAAGGGTTAAGGAATGGGCTTGATCAGGGAAGAGGATAGCATACAGACTGGGTTAAGAAGTCAAGAAAAGCAAGAGCCCCAGAACTTAATGTTATTCCACAGAGGATTAACCTAGAGTCTGAGTTCTGCCAGACATGCATTTTGCATCTTCATTCCAGTGGAAAACTGCCTCCAACCCAGCCCTGCATCTGTCTTTTTACAGGACAAGTTTGAGAAAGAAAACTTGCCATTTGGAGGAATACAGAGGGTTTCTGATACACAACTGTCTGAATTGGAGGTTCTAGCACTTTAGGAAATGACTAGGAGCATAGTTTTTAGACTCTGGAAGGCTTGGGCCCAGGAAATGGTGTAGCTGACCTGGCTGGAAGAAGGAATCCTCTTGTCCCATAAGAGGCAGCTTAGGGACAGCCTCTCCCCCTGGAGAAGACATTGTTCAAAGGATGAAAATGCACTTCCAGCATCACTTTTGGAAAATTCTGCTCATTATACCATAATTCAAAAGTTAGTCTGTAGATAGGATTAATCAGACTTGGTTATTAATTGGATTTAAGGATGCATAAGAGACAGGGAAAGAGGAGTCAAGAATTACTCTGAGGATTACACCTTGGCTAATTGAGCAGATGACGATTTCATTAACAAAGATAAGGGATGCAGACTAGGTTTTATGGGGGGAGGGGAGCTGATGCATTCACATTTAGATACACTGAGTTTGAGTTAGCTATGAGACATTCATTTGAAAGAAAAAGAAATGATTTGAAAGTCAGATGTATTGATTATAATTGAGGCTTGGGAGGTGAGTGACAATGGCATTGTTCTGAGTGGACTGGGAAGCAAGGGGAAGGGAAATTTAACATTTAAATGGCAATACCAGTGAAGTAGATCAACTGTTGAGTGGGGATGAGCCTGGGCATGAAAAGAGAAAAACATGAGTAAGATTTCAGATTTTGGAAAAAACATGATTTTAGAAGCCAAAGAGCTGTCAACAAATGAACCATTTAGACAATGTGAGAATTTTCAGTAAAGTAGTGAAAGCATGTTTTGCCGTTGTTTGAGAAATGGCTGAGTTGAGAATGGATGTGACTTATATTCAAGAAGTTTTCTGATGAAAGGGAGAGAAAGAGGGAAGATGGGCTCGGAACCAAAGAGGAGGGAAGTAGATTACTTACATTTCTACCAAAATCATATTGAAGAAATGCTCCATGAGGCTTTGGGGCTTGCTTTATATAAGAAATGTGGAAAAAGGTTGAATCATTATTTGCCTGCCTCAAGCTCTTCCTAATGATCATTTTTTAAGGTGCTTAACAAAAGAGACTTTCTTTTAAGTACAAGGTGAATTTGCCACAGTTTCTCTATTTCAATACTCTTCTACTGTTCTCCCTGCCTCCATTTTCAGCCCCTCTAAATCAGCCTTCCCCTCAGTTCCCAAACCATGGTAATCTATCAAAAATAATAACCCAGCCACACCACTCATATGTTCATGCCTTATGCCTTCCATGATCTGTTCTCCGCTCAGATTCAAAAGTCCACTAGCACATATTCATTGCACACTTCTATGCAGTCTAGAGGGAGAGACAAAGAAATAAATGAGCATTCATAACACAGTGCACTGTAGGCCATGACAGGGAGAAGCCTAGCATATCAAGTCTAGAGAGTTCCCCTGCATGGTGACAGCTGAGTTGAACATTCAGAGCAGGACCTGCCTGCATTTCCCATAAATGCCCCTGTTCTGTGGTGGCCTTTCTATTTAAGATTTCCATGTCTTTGCACATACTGTGCCTTCCAACTGAAATTCCACCCCTGTCCCCATCAACCTGTAGAACTTCTACTTATTGTCAAGGCATCCCATTTCACCTTTTCTTTGAAACTTTCTCTTGCATTTGAAATTCTAGGCTGAATTATGTGCCCTGATTTTGTGGCCCCAGAAGCTGTTGAAGCTCCTTTTACACAGACATTGTAGCCATATATATCTATGCATGTGCTTTCCAAGAACAGGATATCTGTCATCTCTAATCATTCCCTCCTTGCTTAGTGCTTGGCATACAATAAATATTTGACAACTGACAAAATGAATACAAATTGTTTGACAAATTAATTTATGATTCTAGAACTTTTTAAGATTTGGGACAAAGTGATAATGTGAGCCTTAAAAAAATTTGTCTCTCTGTTCTTCTCCAGCTCTTCTCCTTTACCACAATAAGATGTTGTGACTCTATTTGATTCTGTGTCTATGAATACATATAAGATTTGATTGCTGAAATGCGTGAGCTATAGCAGGGTTGATGTATTAACTCATTTTCCATTCAACCAATATTTATTAAATATCTACTCTCTCAAGGATCTGTGCTCTGTTTAAGTATCAACCATGCAGATAAAGGCTTTATCCTCATGGAGATCATGATTGAAGGAGGGAAGCAGCAAAGAAATAAGCTTATATTTAAATGCAATTTTCCATAAGAGATATGGAAGAAAAATAACTTCATGCAGCAGAAAGATTGACAAGCAATGCCTAATTTAGATTATGGGGGTCAGAGTAGGCCTACATAGAGAAGTGACTAATGCTAAGATCAAATTGGAGTGAAAATAATTTCCTGTTAAGGAGAGGAATTGTAGAATGCTCTTAGATAGAAAAACATCCAAACCTTGGTGAGGGAAGGACAAGTCCCTTGAGGTGGGATTGAAGAGGTAGGCAGAGTGTGATGTGGCTTGTGGACCAGTCTAGAGGTTATGGAATTATTCTAAAATTAAAGGAAAATTATTGAACGGCTTTGAATAAAAATTATATCATTATTTTCACCTGAAAATGGAGTAGAAAATTAATGTGAAGGAGCAAGGAGAATATGAGAGCCCAGTTAAAAGGTCTATTGAGCAGGAATTTGGTTTGGGTGCTTATGTTAGAAAACTCCAGAGAATAAAAGAAAGAACAGAGAGCTAGGACCTTGCTCTCCTCCTATAAGAGGAAGCCTATAAGAGGCAGACTATGGCTATGAAAAGTCTTGGCTATGTCAGGGTTAAGGCTTCTTTCACTATCCCCCTTGGACTGGTCACAAACTAAAGCATCAGCCAGTCCATCCACATTCCAGGTTCCAGGCCAAAAGAAGAGGAAAGCATCAAGGTCAAAAATGGAGAATGTTATTATCACTTGCTCCTATCCCTTTTGAAAGGTTTTTCCAGAATCCTACCTCACAACTTTTACTCATATTTAACTACCTAGAACTATGTGACATGGCCACCTCCATTGACAAAAGAACCTGGGAAATGTGGATTTTTTTCACTTAAAACTGAGCCTTTTCCAGTCCAGATGAAAATCAGGTTTAGTAAAGAAGAAAAGTGGGCAAAAAGCTGTCTTTGCCCCTGTCCACCTCTTTCTATCTCTTGGAAGGAAGGTAAGTTTGGTTTGCTTATATGAGGAAGGGCTATATTATGTTAAGAGAAGCTTACTGTTGTTTCTAAGGTTAATCACTGGAAAAGACATGTGCCTAAATGTTAAAGTGCTAAAGAGGAAGCCTAGCAGACACTGTAAAGAGGCTAACTCAAAACTTATCCAGAAGACAGACACCTGGCAGAACTTCCTGGAGCTCATGGGAGCCAAAACTCAGCTAGGGCCAATGGAGCCCAAGGATCCCAATGCTGCCACCCGACAGGCCACTGGGAGCCCAAGCACAGCTGCTGAGTCCACACCAATTATATCTATCTCATGTGCTATATAAGAAAAGAAGACAGTAAATATGAGGATTGAGATAAGGTGATTGCTGCATTCCTTCCCATGTATATATATCAACCTATTCAGACTACTGAAGGGATTAACTGCACAAGTACATGTGTATGACATCTGGAGATCCAAGATGGCAACTAGGGTGCAGAAGCAGATAGTGTGAGCTCCATAAATCAAAAATCTTGCTGCAGCCACACTTGGCAGAAATAAAGCACAAAGAATAATCAAAACTTTGAAACTCTGAATCCCTAGCCTGTACAAAGCTTCTGCATGCCACGTTACACTGAGAAAACAGGAAGGCTCCTGTGCCACCAGATGCCAGCTCCAAACCTGCTTGGGAGACATTCAGCAGATCAACAACAGGATGATTGGTGGGCTACAGAGCTGATATCCAGAACCTGAGGACAGGCCACACCTCACTGAGGGAGGAGCTGACTAAGCAGCTGCCACTGAAAGACAGAAGAAAAACTGGTGAGATGTCCCAACCACCTAGCAAGACTAAGACAGAGCCTCTGCTTAAACACCAACACCAGGACTGGATGCTGAAGGAGTAACACCAGAACTACTAAGACTGAAATTCCGTTGTTCCTGAACCTGGAGGTTTTTTGTGTGTTTGTTTGTTTGTGTTTGTTTGTTCATCTCTCTCCATTGATTTCTTTGGTTTTGTTTTGTTTTATTAGTTTTACTACTGTGAGTTAGTTAATACTAGTTAAATTACACCCAGACCAGGAACAGAAATAGCATACATACACTAAGCTAAAAATCCAATACATCCACAAAACAAAATTTAACCAAGGGAAAGAACACAGGTAACTGAAACCACCAATAGCTTATTAAGAACATAGTTACACAGTACCAAGTGGAGCGATGCAAAGACAAAAAAATGATAGAAGCCATTCTCCCCCCAAAAATAATTTAATACAAGATTCAGAAGGAAATGAAGAAAATGGATACCCAGTTCCAGACTCCAACAAAACAAAGATAAATGACACCAAGGAAACCAGCAATGCCCACAAGATCATTCTCAAAGAAGAAATCCTGCAATTAATCACTGAGAATTTCATGGAGATGATACTAGACATGGTCAACAATAACGTACAAGAGGCACTCAAGAAATTCCAAGACACCAAAAATGAAAGGTATGAGAAGACACAGAAACAAATAAATGAACTCATAGGAGCTCTAAGTAAACACCAAAGTGAAAAAGAGAACACTATAAATAGAGAGATAAATGACTTAAAGCTGAAAATTGACAATATTAAAGAGGAAGTGACCCATGATATGGAAAACCTCAGGAAAAAAAAATGAAACAGAAATATAAAACACAATGGAAGGCCACTCTAGCAGACTAGAACAAGCAGAAGACAGAACCTCAGAACTTGAAGATGAAATGGAAATTAAAGGAAAAACTGAAGAGCTATTACTCAAACAATTCAAGACCTGTGAAAGGAATATGCAAGAACTCACTGACTCCATCAAAAGACCAAACCTGAGAATCATGGGCATTGAAGAAGAAGAAGAGGTTCAAGGCAAAGGGATTTGTAATATATTCAACAAAATAATAACAGAAAATTTCCCAAATCTAGAGAAAGCTATGACCATTCAGGTGCAGAAAACCTCTAGGACACCAAACAAGCAGACTTGACCAAAATAGAACTACCCCACAACATATTATCATTAAAACAACAAGCACAGAGAATAGAGAAAGAATGTTGAAGCCTGTAAGAGAGAAAAAACAAATAACATATAAAGGTTAAACCCATCAAAATCACAGCAGATTTCTCAATGGAAATCTTAAAAGCAAAAAGGGCATGGAGTGAGGTATTCCAGGCACTGAGTGAAAATAACTTCAACCCTAGGATACTCTACCCAGCAAAATTATCATTCAAAATAGATGAAGCAGTAAAAGTCTTCCATGATAAGCAGAAACTAAAACAATATATGACCACCAAGCCACTACTACAAAAGATTCTTCAAGGAATTCTGCACACAGAAAATGAAATCAAACAAAACCATGAGAGGACAAACAGTACCAAACCACAGGAGAAGAAAAGACAAGGAATCAGAGAGTAACATTGATTCAGCTGCACACAATCAAACCCTTAAACAACAAAAACAAATAAATGACAGGAATCACCACATACATATCAATACTAACACTGAATGTTAATGGACTTAACCCCCCCATCAAAAGACACTGTTTGGAAAAGTGGATTAAAAAGGAAGATCCAACAATCTGTTGTTTACAGGATAACCATCTTATTGACAGAAACAAGCACTGGCTTAGGGTAAAGGCTGGAAGAAGATTTACCAAGCTAATACTCCCCCAGAACAGGCAGGAGTAGCAATACTTATCTCGGACAAAGTAGACTTCAAAATTACATTGATCAAATGAGATAAAGAAGGACACTCCATACTAATAAAAGGGGAAATACACCAAAAGGAAATAACAATTATCGACCTATATGCACCCAAGGTCAATGCACCCAATTTCATCAAACATACTCTGAAGGACCTAAAAACATATGTAGACTCCAACACAGTGGTAGTGGGAGACTTTAATGCCCCACTATCACCAATAGATAGTTCATCCAAACAAAAAATCAATAAAGAAATTCTAGAGCTAAATCACACCATAGATTAAATGGACCTAGCTGATGTCTACGGAATATTTCATCCAACTGCTGCACAATATACATTCTTCTCAGCAGCCCATAGAACTTTCTCCAAAATTGATCATATCTTAGGGGACAAAGCAAGCCTCAGCAAATAGAAGAAAACAGAAATATTCCCATGAATTCTATCTGATCACAATGCATTAAAACTAGAATTCAACAACAAAAACAACACCAGAAAGCATGCAAACAATCAGAAGCTGAACAACACATTGCTCAATGATCAATGGGTCATTGATTAAATAAAAGAAGAAATTAAAAGGCTCCTGGAAGTTAATGAAAATGAAAACATTACCTACCAGAACCTATGGGACACAGCAAAGGCAGTCTTAAGAGGAAAGTTTATGGCCATGAGTGCATATATTAAAAGGACAGAAAGAACTCAAATCAATGACCTAATGCTATATCTCAAACTCCTAGAAAAACAAGAACAAGCAAATTCCAAAACAAGCAGAAAGAGAGAAATAATTAAAATAATTGCCAAAATTTATGAAATAGAAACCAAAAAAACATACAAAGAATCAACAAAACAAAACATTGGTTCTTTGAAAAAATAAATAAGATTGACAGACCCCTGACAAACCTGACTAAAATGAAGACAGAAAAACTCCAAATAAGTAAAATCAGAAATGCAAAAGGGGAGATAACAACAAATACCACAGAAATCCAGGAAATCATCAGAGACTACTTTGAGAACCTATATTTTAATAAATTTGAAAATCTTGAAGACATGGACAAATTCCTAGATACTTGTGACTATCCAAAATTGAACCAAGAAGATATTAATCACCTGAATAGATCTATAACACAAAATGAAATTGAAGCAACAATAAAGAGTCTCCCAAAAAAGAAAAGTCCAGGACTTGATGGATTCTCTGCTGAATTCTGTCAGACCCTTAAAGAAGAACTAATACCAACTCACCTTAAACTTTTCCACAAACTAGAAAGGGAAAGAACACTACCTAACTCATTTTTGAAGCTAGTATTACACTCATCCCAAAACCAGACAAAGACACCTCCAAAAAGGAGAACTATAGGCCAATCTCCTTAATGAACATCAATGCAAAAATCCTCAATAAAATAATGGCAAACTGAATCCAACAACACATCAGAAAGATCATTCACCCTGACCAAGTCAGCTTCATCCCAGGGATGCAGGGGTGGTTCAACATATGCAAATCTATAAATGTAATACAGCCCATTAATAAAAGCAAAGACAAAAACCACTTGATCATCTAAATAGATGCAGGAAAAGCCTTCCAAATGATCCAACACCACTTCATGATAAAAGCTCTAAGAAAACTAGGAATAGAAGGAATGTACCTCAACATTATAGAGGCTACGTATGACAAACCTATAGCCAGCATCATACTTAATGGAGAAAAAATGAAACCATTTCCCCCAAAGTCAGGAAAGAGGCAAGGGTACCCATTATCCCCACTCTTATTCAACATAGTCCTGGAATTCCCAGCCAGAGCAATTAGGCAAAAAGAAGAAATAAAAAGAATACAAATAGATAAAGAAACTATCAAAATATCCCTATTTGCAGATGACATGATCCTATATCTTAAAGACCCAAAAAACTACCCAAAACTCCTAGACACCATAAACAGCTACAGTAAGGTGGCAGGATACAAAATCAACTTACAAAAATCATTAGCTTTTCTATACACCAACAATAAACAAACTGAAAAAAAATATATGGAAACAATTCCATTTACAATAGCCTCAAAAAAAAAAAATCAAATACCTAGGAGTAAACTTAACAAAGGATGTGAATGACCTCTATAAGGAGAACTACAAACTCCTGAAGAAAGAGATCAAGGAAGACTATAGAAGGTGGAAAGACCTCTCGTGCTCATGGATTGGTAGAATCAACATAGTAAAAATGGCTATACTACCAAAAACAATCTACATGTTCAATGCAATTACCATCAAAATCCCAATGACATTCATCACAGAGATTGAAAAATCTACCCTAAAGTTCATTTGTAAACATAAGAGACCACGGATAGCCAAGGCATTACTCAGCGAAAAGAGCAATGCTGGAGGTATCACAATATCCAACTTCAAACTATATTACAAAGCCATAGCAATAAAAACAGCATGGTACTGGCACAAAAACAGACATGAAGACCAGAGGAACAGTATAGAGGACCCAGATATGAATCCACACAGCTATGCCCACCTTATTTTTGACAAAGGCACCAAAAACATATGATGGAGAAAAGACAGCCTCTTCAACAAATGTTGCTGGGAAAAGTGGTTATCCACCTGAAAAAAACTGAAACTAGATCCATGTTTATCACCCTGTACTAGTATCAACTCAAAATGGATCAAGGACTTTAATATCAGACCCAAAACTCTGAAGTTAGTACAGGAAAGAGCAGAGAATACTCTGGAAGTAATAGGTATTGGCAAGGACTTCCTCAATAGAACCCCAGAAGCTCAGCAACTAAGAGAAAGGATGGACAATTGGGACTACATAAAATTAAAAAGCTTCTGCACAACAAAAGAAATGGTCTCTAAACTGAAGAGAACACCCACAGAGTGGGAGAAAATATTTGCCAGCTATACATCAGACTAAGGACTGATAACCAGAATATAAAGGGAACTCAAAAAACTAAACTCTCCCAAAAATCAGTGAACCAATAAAGAAATGAGCAACTGAACTAAACAGAACTTTCTCAAAAGAAGAAATTCAAATGGCCAAAAAACACATGAAAAAATGCTCACCATCTCTGGCCATAAAAGAAATGTAAATCAAAACCACACTAAGATTCCTCCTTACCCCTGTTAGAATAGCTATCATCAAAAACACCACCAACAACAGGTGTTGGCAAGGATGTGAGGAAAAAGGAATCCTCATACGCTGCTGGTGGGAATGCAAGCTAGTGCAACCACTCTGGAAAACAATATGGAGGCTTCTTAAAAATCTAAACTAGATCTGCCATATGATCCAGCAATCCCACTCCTAAGGATATACTCAAAGGAATGCAACTCAGGTTACTCCAGAAGCACCTGCACACCCATGTTTATTGCAGCACTATTCACAATAGCCAAGTTATGGAAACAACCAAGATACCCCACTACTGACAAATGGATTAAGAAAATGTGGTATTTATACACAATGGAGTTTTACTCAGCTGTGAAGATGAATGAAATCTTATCATTCACAAGTAAATGGATGGAACTGGAGAACATCATCCTGAGTAAGGTTAGCCAGGCTCAGAAGACCAAATATCATATGTTCTTCCTCATATGTGGAATTTAGATCTAGGGCAAATGCAGCAATGTTGTTGGACTTGAGTCACACGCTAAGGGGAGAGCACATACGGGAGGGATGGGGATAGGTAGGAAACCCAAAACTTGAAAGTGTTTGATGTCCCCATTGCAGAGGAGCTAATAAAGTATCCTTAAAATGACAGAGGTCAATTTGGGAAGGTGTGCAGGAAGTAGTGAAATGGTCAGGTACAGATGAATTATTTTGGGTTGTAATACACAAGTGCATGGAAGCAATGCTAGGAATCTCTCTTTATAGCTCTTATCTCAACTAGCAAAAATGCTGTGTCTTTCTGATTATTGCTTATGTCTACTTTTCAACTAAGTTGGAGAAAAGGGCAGAACAGGTTCTGCCTGGAAGCAAGATACGTGAGGAGGGAGAGAGAGAAGGGGGAGGACTGGGGAGAAAATGGCACAATGTATGCACATATGAATAAATGAATTAAAAAAAACTCATCCAGCCCTCTTCTAATCTGCTAGGATGATTGCTTGTCATCTGATTTACATCTATCATTCAAAGCCACCCACATTTTGGATGCAGAAGTCAGCATTGTGTAATAGTATGTCTATACTCATAGGGACAAACACGGGCTTATCAGCTTTTCTGGTAAGAATTGACAGAGATGTCTGGTCCCTGTTGCTGCCACAGTTCTGGATTCTCAGTCTCATACTTAACAAGTGTAAAGCAGTCCAGGGGCATGGTTGGGCGTTTTTCCTGTGTTTTGCTCCTGTTAGTCATGCTTATGAGTTTATTCAAAACTAGTCTCTAGCTCTATTATAGATTACTGAGTTAACTAGTTGTCTTTAACTAATAATTGATATGCTAGAATGGATTAGAGTTGTCCACAACTAAGGATTCTGAGAAGTATAGGAAGTACTAGCCTCCGGAATAATTACAGGCAATTTCTTATATTATTATGAACATAAATGTTTACATGTACAATGTATACATTTCATTTTATTAAAAGTTGACTATGTGCTATTTAATTCTCCTCTTGTTATTCAAATTCAACATATCCAGATAAGGAACTACTGACCTTTGCCATTTAAAATTGGTTTTATTGCTTTGGGTTGTATAATCTAGAAACTGGGGAGGCTTTGCAGACATTCTCCTCAATGCACACAGTTTTTCCATAATCAATTTTGCCTTGTAAGTGTTTCTTAGGACTTTTCCGTATTTCGCCACCACCATCTTCATCCAAACTACCATGATCTCTGTGCTGACTGCTAGTCTCTTAACTGATCTAATTGCATCTTCTCTGAACTCCCTCTAACTAGTTTTTATAACTTTGCCACAATTTTCAAAATGCAATATAATCATGCTCTCAAATGGTTTTGCTTTGTTCTTAGGATAAAGACAAGCTTGTAAATTCACCCAGAAGTCCCTCCACGGCCTGACCTTTGCCCTTCTTTCCCTTGCTCTCTGTCAGTCCACATATTTGTTATACTCCCAGCCCTTCTACACACCATCTCCTCCTCTGAAATGCTGTCTTTATTCTCTGTCCCTGGGGAACTTATAAATAACATTCAGATCTCACTTGAGTACAACTTCCTACTTGACCAGGATCAGAAAACCACACTTTATTGCATATACCACAGTGGCAATTTTCAATTTACTGTTTATTTGGCTTATGATTAGGTAAGCAAAACAGATTGTAAGTTCTATGTAAATAGCAATAGCATTTGATTTGTCTCCCCCCTCTATGGTATGTTATTTTTACTCATATTTCTTTGATTACTGAAGTTAAACAAGCATAAAGACTTTTAAATGATGAATAAAAGAATGAGCTATCCAGGTAGTTGCATATGTAACTTATAATCTTCACATCAAATACCCAAAGCAAGCATTATTTCCAAATGTACAGATTGGTCCCATAAGTAGCACATGGTATGTGCTTGACACTTAAGTCTAGATGTGTCTGAATCCAAAGCGTGAATTCCTCTTACTTTACCATGCTGACTTCCTCTCTTAAATGAGATACTTTATATATATGAGAGCTCCTTGTAAAAAATGTTACTCATATTACTCAGTGTTGGTTATTTTTATTAGCATCTAGGCTGGATAATGAATAAAGAGCAATACTGAACAAAGGGCCTATTATCAATACCAAATGCGAAATAACAAAGGGAAACTTTTAGCATACTCCTGTTTTCAAAGCACCACACAGTCAAGCATCCTTGCATTTTGGTTTGGCTAACTGTCTCAGGAATTGAGGATTTTATGGGGTGTTCTGTGATAGCAACCATTCAAAGCACAATTTATCTTGATTATCAATGTCTCTTGAGTATTTGTATAATAAATATGGTGTTCTGATCAAAGCCAGAGAAAACCAAGACTTGAACCAATTCTCCCTAATTCAGAAACTCATAAGTCATCAAGACCATAATGTTAGAGACAAAGAACCAAGGGGTTGGAAAATGACTACAGGTGGAACCAACTCATCATTGTCTTACCTCTGAGGAATGTGCCCTCCTTATATTTCTGACTAACTTCAGCCAATTACTTTGATTTATAGGTAGGAGTTGGCAGCCTCCAGGTAAACACTCCCTCTACTTAAAGGAATTAACAGGAGGGAAATGGGGAGTTTCTTAGGGTCTTAAGAGGACTCTGGTCCCAAGGGCAATAACAAAAGCAGACTGAGATTTAGGGAACACTGCCAAGGTCAGGAGAAGTAAGGTCTCTGAGGACTGTAAGAGTCATGGATTACTGCCTCCAGTCCTTCATCTCAAATGAAGATATGGAGGAAACAAAATCAAGACAATTTTTCCAAGACATACTAAATGGACAAAATAACTTGGAAGTGGTGATAGATAGTAAGAAGAATGTTCTGATGTGTTGCTATTTTTTAAAAATAACACTTATTATTTTTCTATTGAGGACTCATAGAAAGGATAATGTAAGAAGTAGAAAGACATCAATTAAAATTCAGCCAATAACAATGAATAACCTCTGTTAGTTTTTTATAAGACATATTTATTTCCAGTGTTTGGGCTATCTTCACATAATTGCTAACAGCCTAAATATACAATTATGTATCTTATAAAATATAATGTAATTTTACCATGTCATTAAAGATTCTTCATACATATATTTTTAATAGCACAGTATTTCATTACTCAGATATGCATACTCTACCTAGCCCTAACCTAATTGCAAATGTTTTCCTTTTATTAAATAGTACAAGAATAAACACATTTGTTTCTAAACCTTTATATATACATGTCATTATTTCCTTAGGTGTGATTCTGGAAGGGGATTTTTGCATCAAAGGATATGAAGAATAAGGTTTTCAATACAAATTTCCAAATTGCTTCCCACTGGCAGCATGAGTTCATTTCATCATATGTTTGCTAAATCTGAATATTAACAATTTTAAAAAACCTTTAATATTGCTTTGAGTAATAATAGTCTCATGTAAACTTATTTTTCTTTGAGTGTCAATTAGAATATTGTATTTGTTGTCCATATTTCTTCCTTTATAAAACATGTTTATATATCCTATTTTGACCCATTTTTCCGTTGGGCTTTGTTCATTTTCCAAAAGATTTATGTGAACCTTTTATGTGTTTATTTTTATTATTTTAATGCATTAATATTGATTGAACAAACTGGGATGAATACAGTTTTGAAAAAGGAAGGAAACACTGGTACAAAGTCAAGAATACTTCTTCATCATGCTTTTCTGAACTCCTTTCAATATTATCTTCCTTTTGGTGGATTTCCATTCATATCCAAAATATTTAGCACTGCCCATCTTCCTTATGTATTTAGAATGTATATAGCTTCATGAAACTAAGTTCTATGAATAGCAGTGTTTCCTGAACTCAGTAAAGTTTGGCAGTATTTTGACTTTAATTCATTTAAGTTACTACTAACATTTTAGAAGATGGAAAAATGGATCAAGGATCTTAATATCAGACCACAAACTCTAAAGTTGATACAGGAAAGAGTAGGAAATACTCTGGAGTTAGTAGGTATAGGTAAGAACTTTCTCAATGGAACCTCAGCAGCACAACAACTAAGAGATAGCATAGATAAATGAGACTTCATAAAACTAAAAAGCTTCTGCTCAACAAAAGAAGTGGTCTCTAAACTGAAGAGAACACCCACAGAGTGGGAGAAAATATTTGCCAGCTACACATCAGACAAAGGACTGATAACCAGAATATATAGGGGACTTAAAAAACTAAATTCTCGCAAAACTAATGAACCAATAAAGAAATGGGCAAGTGAACTAAACAGAACTTTCTCAAAAGAAGAAATTCAAATGGCCAGAAAACACATGAAAAAATGCTCACCATCTCTAGCAATAAAGGAAATGCAAATCAAAACCACACTAAGATTCCACCTCACCCCTGTTAGAATAGCCATTATTAGCAACACCATGAACAACAGGTGTTGGCAAGGATGCGGGGAGAAAGGAACCCTCTTACACTGTTGGTGGGAATGTAAACTAGTACAACCACTCTGGAAAAAAATTTGGAGACTACTTACAAAGCTAAACATTGATCTACCATATGATCCAGCAATAGCACTCTTGGGGATATTCCCAAAAGACTGTGACACAGGTTACACCAGAGACACCCGCACACCCATGTTTATTGCAGCACTATTCACAATAGCCAAGTTATGGAAACAGCCAAGATGCCCCACTACTGATGAATGGATCAAGAAATTGTGGTATCTATACACTATAGAATTTTATGCAGCCATGAAGAAGAACGAAATGTTATCATTCGCTGGTAAATGGATGGAATTAGAGAACATCATTCTGAGTGAGGTTAGCCTGGCCCAGAAGACCAAAAATCGTATGTTCTCCCTCATATGCGGACATTAGATCAAGGGCAAACACAACAAGGGGATTGGACTTTGAGCACATGATAAAAGTGAGAGCACACAAGGGAGGGGTGAGGATAGCACCTATAAAATTAGCTAGCATTTGTTGCCCTTAACGCAGAGAAACTAAAGCAGATACCTTAAAAGCAACTGAGGCCAATAGGAGAAGGGAACCAGGAACTAGAGAAAAGGTTAGATCAAAAAGAATTAACCTAGAAGGTAACACACACGCACAGGAAATTAATGTGAGTCAACTCCTTTGGCTATCCTTATCTCAACAAGCAAAAAACATTTGTTCCTTCCTATTATTGCTTATATTCTCTCTCAACAAAATTAGTGATAAGGGCAAAATAGTTTCTGCTGGGTATTGAGGGGGTGGGGAGGAGAGGGAGGGGGTGGAATGAGTGGTAAGGGAGGGGGTGGGGACGGGGGGAGAAATGACCCAAGCCTTGTATGCACATATGAATAATAAAACAATAAAAAATAAGAGAAAAAAAAGATTATGGAGGTTGAGAAGACTAACTAAGCAAGCTTAAATTTTTTAATCTATGCCCAGTGTTCTTTATGTAACCAGTGTTAGGACCCGGAATCCTATTCCCCCGAGAGACAGAGAGCCAGGCGTGAATGCAATCAACAAAGCAGAGTTTATTGGACTGGCTAGCCAGGGTCGAGCTCCCACACGGACACGCAGGACCGGTTAGGAAAGCAAGACCCTGAGCCTCTTAGGGGGAAGTCTTATATAGACTGCAGTGGCGTGCATATTTTTGTTATCAACATTAGATAAGCAGGCAGAGCACATCCTGCACGTACTTCACATCTTGCACGTACCGCACATCTTGCATTCCTCACATTCTATATCTTATCTACACGGAGTGTTTGGTACTGGTTTCTCCAACAAGGGGGTTGGGGCCCGCTGAAACCTCATATTCCTTTCATTCCCCCCTTTCTTATGGCCTAAATTGAGGAATCATCCTCAAGAGGATGAAGAGCCTGATATTGTTGGCGGAGGACCAGAAGTTGGATAGTATTAATTCGACTTTTGACAAAAGTCATAAGTCGGTTTAGAATCCAGGGTCCTATGGTAACAAGCAGTAGGATGATTATTATTGGCCCTGCCAGTGCAGATAAAAGGGTAGCCAACCATGGGGACTGGTTAAACCAAGACTCGAACCAGCTTTCCCCTGCCTCTTTTTCTCGTTTTCTTTGTTCCAGGCTCTTTCGGAGTTTAGACATGGAGTCACGAACAACTCCGGTATGGTCAGCGTAAAAACAACATTCTTCCCCTAGAGCAACGCATAGTCCCCCTTTTTGGAGGAACAACAAGTCCAGACCTCGTCGGTTTTGAAGTACTACCTCAGACAGAGAAGTGAGGGATTTTTCTAGGTGGCTAATGGAGGTTTCTATTCTCTCTATATCTTCGTCTATGGCTGCGCGCAGCGAAGACATCCCTTTATGTTGAGTAGCCAGGGAGGCTATGCCGGTCCCTGCCCCAGCCACCCCTAGGCTAAGTAGGGTAGCAATGGTTAGTGTAGAAATAGGCTCTCTCTTCTTTCTCTCACCTGTTCCTATATTCCAGTATGAATATAGACTTTCCTCCGAATGATAGAGGATGCGGGGCAGCACAACCACTATAACACAGAATTCTTTAGAGCTGTTAAACACCTTAGTTGATAGGCATGGGGTGAGTCCGGACCGCGAGCATAGCCACCACCCATTGTCCTTTGGAATTACCCAGTTAATAGCATTTCCCCAGGTAGAACTGGCGTTAATAACAGTACATAAGTCCCGTCTGTTCTTTGGCACTTTTCCTAAGCAGGTTCCTTGGCCGCTTACCTGCTGTATGGTCAGACCTCTCTTACGGTCTCCCCAGGAACATTGAGTAGGGTTTTCCTCAGATGAGGTATCGTGAGTGGTGTTTAGCCCTATTGCCTCATAGAATGGGGGCCTCACATCATAACATAACCAACAGGAGTTAGTCATGTAGGGTTGGTGTGGTTTAACGTCAGGAAGGCAGCACCCACTAGCTCCCAGAGGGGGTCTTTAGATGCGGTCATGAGACTGGGCCTCACCAGGGGAGGGCTGGTTTCTGATGGTCTTGGAGTTGTAACATTAGCCCGAGCTACGGTTGAGGGAATGTGGTGAGTTGTGGAAGGTTGGGGAGATGGCTTTACATTGGGCGGCCTAAGTACCTTATTAGGGCCTACTGCTGTGGACGGTGGCCCTATGGGCTCAATTTTTAATCTGACCACTATGGTCGAGCCAGCATGTCCACCATATTTATAAAATACAAGTCCCCATACCTTACCTTGTATCCACCCAGGGGTGTCCTTCTTGCCAGTTTCAGTGAAAGTGACCTTGATTCTATCTAGATCCGTGGGCTGGCATTTATGGGTGGGTATTGGAATTCTGTGCCCCCTTAATATCCTATTTACAAAGGCAAATTTGACTAGGTCTGATTTTGATATCCCCCATTTCCATTCACTATCATTGGATGTGACACATGCCCATGACCTACAGAAGGAGTATTGTATCCCCCCACATTCCTGGTTCTTTTTATGGCCGGGGCAGGCATAAAACCCATAACATCGGGCTGACTCCGGGGCAGTAGACTTGTAGGCAGGATTGATGTCTCTGAAGCAGAACTGAAGCTCCGGCCACCAAGTTCCTATGGGGGCAGTGCGAGTAGTCTCGTTGAGGGTGGTATGAGTCTCCCCATCGGTGAGTATCCAGGTTTGCTTATAGGGCTGGTGAGGGTTGGTTTCTGTGAGGCTCCCGCTCTGGGCATTGAGCAAGATCAGAGCGATCAGCCACCCCATCCGTGGCTGCTCCTGAAGGCTCTGCATGTTCCCGGGGCCACAAAAGCTTTAGCTTTAATGGGTTGTCTGGGTGCCGCCGTACAGTCCACTCCTTGACCCCTTCTTGTTTTTGATGATTGGCTCGACGCACGTGGGAGTGGTGGATCCAAGGTCCGATGCCATCAACCTTGAGGGCGGTAGGGGTAGTAAACAGTACAACATAAGGTCCTTTCCATCTAGGCTCTAGGGTTTTGGACTGATGCCTTTTAACCCATACCATGTCACCCGGGACTATGCCATGTTCCGGAGCCGGGTCCCTCTTAACAGCGTGGTATGCTTGAATTAAGGGCCAAATCCGTTGTTGCACTTTAGCTAAAGCCTGCAACATGGTCAGGTAATTTGGGGCCAGATCACCTAGTTCTGGGCTTAAGGTCCTCTGAATGATGGGGGGTGGAGCCCCATACAGGATCTCAAAGGGAGTTAGCCCATGGACATAGGGGGAGTTCCGGACTCGGAAGATGGCCAAGGGAAGGAGCGTCACCCAATCACCGCCAGTCTCCAGGGCCAATTTGGCTAAAGTCTCCTTTAGTGTCCTATTCATCCTTTCTACTTGCCCTGAGCTCTGGGGGTTATATTCACAATGTAGCTTCCAATTGGCCCCCATAGTCTGGGCTAGTCCCTGCAGGACCTTACTAACAAAAGCCGGACCGTTATCTGACCCAATTGCCTCGGGCACCCCATATCTGGGTATGATTTCCTCTAGCAAAGCCTTTGCCACTACCTGACTCGTCTCCTTCTTTGTAGGAAAAGCCTCCACCCAGCCTGAAAAGGTATCTATGAATACCAGCAAATATTTGTACCCAAACTTTCCCAGTTTTACCTCAGTAAAATCCACTTCCCAACTTCTTCCCGGAGCCCTCCCCCATTCCCGAGTACCTGTATGGTGCCCCTCCCTTCGTCCTGGTTTCATGATTGTGCAGCTGGCACAATCTTCCACAATTTGGCGGACTGCTATGGTCTGGTTCGGAAATCGGAGCTGCGCAGATGTCAACAAGTCTAGTAATTTTCTCCGCCCCAAATGGGTGGACTTATGTAAGTTAGTCAACAGGAATCGTCCGAGTTTTTCAGGCAGAATTAACTTGCCTTCCAAGTCGCTTTTCCATCCGTCTTCCCCGTCTCTAAAGGGGGAGTGGGCTCTCATCCAAGTGAAATCCTCTGTGGAGTATTCTGGTCGGGGGGGTAGCGGAGGGAGCTCTGGGACCGGCACGTCTATCGCCGCAACCGTGGGAGGTTGCCCTGTCTCCATGGGAGGACTCACCATTGCTACTCTCTTTGCTTCTTGATCTGCTCTGTTGTTACCGACAGCTTCCGGCGTCTTGGCAGACTGGTGGCCTGGGACATACATCACTGCCACTGCCTTCGGTTTTTCCACTGCCATTAATAGACGCTGGACTTCGGCTAGGTTCTTTAGATGTTTTCCTTCTGCTGTGCGGAATCCTCTTTCGCGATAGATGGCCCCGTGGACATGGATGGTACCGAAAGCATAGCGGCTATCAGTGTAGATATTGACTCACTTTCCTTTTGCCCTCTCCAGGGCCTCTGCCAAGGCAATTAATTCCGCTTTTTGGGCTGATGTTCCGGGTGGGAGGGCGCTGCTCCATACCGTATTTCCTTCTTGGTCAACTACAGCTGCCCCTGCCCTTCGGGCTCCATCTTGAAAAAAACTGCTTCCATCCGTGTACCAGTTTAATTTGCAGTCGGACAGGGGGGTATCCTTTAGGTCAGCCCGTACCTGTGTAACTTCGGAGAGGAATTCTTTGCAGTTATGGACAGGTGTCTGCAGTTCCGGGTTAGGCAACAAGGTGGCAGGGTTCAGGATTACGGGATCTGTGAAGGTGATCCGAGGGGAATCCAACAAGAGCCCCTGGTAGTGGGTGAGCCTGGCATTCGTCATCCATTTCCCAGGGGGTTGTTTAAGGATTCCCTCCACCGGGTGAGGGGCCGTTACCCAGAGGGCCTGTCCAAAGGTTAGTTTATCGGCTTTTTCTCACCAGCACGGCAATGGCCGCTATGATGCGGAGGCAGGGGGGCCATCCTGCCACTACTGCGTCTAATTTCTTGGAAAAGTATGCCACTAGTCTCTTCCAGGGACCTAGCTGTTGGGTCAAGACTCCTTTGGCTACCCCCTTTTTCTCATCTACAAACAGAGTGAATGGTCTTGTAGGATCTGGCAAGGCTAAGGCAGGGGCCTGCAAAAGAGCGTCTTTTAGCCGAACAAAAGCCTGTTGTTCTCTCTCTCCCCAACTCCAGTCCGGAGTTTCTTTGGTGGCCTCATATAGGGGTCTGGCTATTTCCGCAAATCCTGGAATCCAGAGTCTACAGAACCCCGCGGAGCCCAGGAATTCTCTCACTCCCCTAGTGGAGGTCGGGGATGGGATAGCTAGAATAGTCTGTTTCATGGCATCAGTCAGCCATCTTGCTCCATCTGCAATCCGATAACCCAAATATGTCACTGACCTTTTACAGATGTGGGTTTTCTTGGCACCTGCCCGATACCCCAGCTCACCTAATTCCGTTAGCAGGTGTTCAGTAGCCTTGATGCACTCCTCTCGGGTTTCTGCCACTAATAGTAAGTCATCAACATACTGTAATAGAGTGACTTGTGGGTGACTCCGACGAAAAGATTCCAGGTCCTGGCTCAAGGCCTCGTTAAACAGGGTGGGAGAGTTTTTAAATCCTTGCGGCAGTCTGGTCCAAGTGAGCTGTCCGGGTTGCCCCCCATCTTCTTGCCATTCGAAAGCAAATAGCGGCTGACTAATTTCTGACAATGGAATGCTGAAGAAAGCATCTTTCAAGTCAAGGGTTGTATACCATACTCGGGAGGGGGGTAGGTGGCTGAGCAAGGTATAGGGATTCGGAACGGTGGGATGAATGTCCTCCGTCCGCTCGTTTACCTTTCGTAGGTCTTGCACAGGCCTATAGTCCCCGCTCCCCGGCTTTCGGACGGGGAGCAGAGGAGTATTCCAGGCAGACTGACAAGGCCGCAGTACTCCTTCCTTTATTAGTCTGTGGATATGAGGGGCTATGCCTCTTCGGGCCTCCTCAGGCATAGGATACTGTTTCACCTGAATGGGGAGAGCAGAAGCCTTCAATTGTATAACTACGGGCGGGAGGTGTTTGGCGAGGCCGGTTCCCGCAGTCTCCGCCCAGGCCGTGGGAAATCTTTTTACCCAATGAGTCATGTCCCCTCCTGGTTCCTGTTGACTCTCAAACAGACGATGCTCGTCAGCCAATGATAGGGACAAGACATGAATCGGGCTCCCTTCTCGATCAGTCACAATTATTCCATCTGGTTCAAAATGGATATGGGCCCCTATTTTGGTGAGTAGGTCCCGTCCGAGCAGGGGAGCGGGGCTCTCAGGGACGACCAAGAAGGAGTGTGTGACCTGGTGTTTTCCTAAGTTCACCTTTCTTTTGGTAGTCCATGTACATAACTGCGTACCGGTGGCCCCCTGAACAACACTTGTTCGTGCCTTGTTCAAAGGTCCATGTGCCTTGTTTAAAACCGAATATTGGGCGCCGGTATCCACCATGAACCCCATCGGCTTCCCCTCCACATGCATTGTTATCCAGGACTCGGGGAGGGGGTCCGAGCCCCGTCTCCTTCAGTCCTCTTCTCCGGCTAGGAAGACTCTGGCCTGCTCTACTGCTCGTTCCCTTTCCCTGTTTTCCCCCGGTCTCCTTCCAAACCCTCTTCTTCCCTTTAACTTAGGACATTCTCTCTTCCAATGCCCCATTTCCTTACAGTAAAAACAGTGTTCCTTATCCGGGGTCCTGGTGTGGCCCCCTCCCCTGGGTTGGTCCCGGACACCCGCTAGGAAAATACGAGCCATTTCTCTCTGTTGCTTTCGGTTTTCCTTAGCCTGGAACTCCCGGTCCTCCTTTCTCAATTTCTCCTGGGCCTCCCTGTCTTCCTTTCTCTGTCTTTCCTCCCTTTCTTCTGGAGTTTCCCTAGCGGTAAAGACCTTTTCTGCTACCTGTAGCATTTCCCTTATAGTCATCTCCCCTAAGTTTTCCTGTTTATTGAGTTTTCTCCTAATGTCTGGGGCTGCCTGATTAATGAATGAGAGTACCACAGCAGACCGGTGGAGGTCCGCCTCAGGGTCAATCGGGGTGTACTGACGGTATGCCTCATAGAGGCGCTCTAAGAAACCGGCTGGGCTTTCGTTTTCCCCTTGAATGACTGCTTTTACTTTTGCAAAATTGGTGGGCCTTCTAGCGGCCGCTCAGAGACCGGCCATAAGAGTCTGGCGGTAGATCCGAAGACGCTCCCTACCTTCTGCGGTCCCGAAATCCCAATCAGGGCGGCGTAGGGGAAAAGCCTCGTCTATGGCCGGTTGGAGAGTTGTGGGTCTCCCATTATCCCCCAAGACGTTCTTCCTCGCTTCGTTGAGGATGCGCTCTCGTTCCTCCGTCGTAAAAAGAGTATTGAGCAGCTGATGACAGTCATCCCAAGTGGGGCGGTGTGTATGCATGATGGACTCCAAGAGATCTATGAGACACTTGGGGTCTTCAGAAAAGGGCGGGTTCTGCATCCTCCAGTTATATAGATCACTGGAGGAGAAGGGCCAGTACTGAAACTGTTGCCCCCCTCCTGGTCCCCCTTGGCCTACCATCCGGACTGGAAGTGTAGGGACAGTTTCCTCCCCATGTGTTGATGAGGAAGGCCCGTCTTCCCCCTCCCTTTCCCGGATCCCTCGGGGGCGAAGTCTTCGACCCATTCCTCCTCCTGCTGCCAGTCCTGCTGAGGAGGATGAGGAAATTTCCTCCTCCGGGGCACTGGCTTGGCCAGGGGGAGTCACGTATGGAGGCGGCCGATCTTCCTCTGCCCCTGCGAGGGATGGGTAAAGGGGGGAACTCTCTGGTAAGATCGGAGATGGTGAAGGAGATGCCCTAATTTGAGGACCGGTCAAGGTGGGAAGAGGAAGTTTTTCCTCCTCCTTTATGACCAAGGCGGGCGTGACTGGGGTTTTAGCCCCGGGGGCCGAACTGGAGGGGTGGGTCAGAAAAACTGTTAACCAAGGGGGAGGGTTCCTCACCAATTCCTCCCAAACCAAAATGTAAGGAACTTGGTCTGGATGGCCTCGATTGTCTGGCTGAAAAATGACTGCTTTAACCTTAGTGATCAGGTCTAGGGAGAGGGAACCTTGAATGGGCCACCCGACTCCAAAGGTGGGCCACTCTGCAGAACAAAAGGTGTCGAACTTACCTTTCTTGATGACCAGACCTGCATTTAAGGCCCTTTCTTTAACTTCTGAAAAGTGAGAAAGGATCAGAGACTTTGGGGTTGTTTGTCCCTGTCCCATTGTGGAAGGAGACTCAAACACCAAGAGAGATAGAACAAAAAGGGTAAAGGCAACAATAATTCCACACACACACAACACTCTCCAGCACTCGCTCGGACCGGTCCTTCTCTCACACTGGTGCGCAACCTCCTCACCGTCCAACTGGGATATCAGGCCGAAAGGCGTCCACTTGACGGGTGGTCGGTCGACTAGCTCAATTAGTTCTTCACCTGGCGCCAGGGTTCCTAAAATGCTCGAGCCCAAATGAGAGGAAAGCCTCTCCCAATAGGACCCTGTGGTCCTCCTTGCAAGATTCCCAGAATGAATCTCCCTGGGGATTGGCCGAATCCCCGCCGCGGCCCAAATGGAACACTCAAGTTCCTCCAAATGAGGGTCTGGGATCCCCTCCCAATGCCTAGGACTTGGGATTGCCCCTGCTTTCTCGCAGGCAAGTTCTGTCTCTCGAGAAAATGGAATCTCGGTGGGACCTCCAAATGTTAGGACCCAGAATCCTATTCCCCCGAGAGACAGAGAGCCAGGCGTGAATGCAATCAACAAAGCAGAGTTTATTGGACTGGCTAGCCAGGGTCGAGCTCCCACACGGACACGCAGGACCGGTTAGGAAAGCAAGACCCTGAGCCTCTTAGGGGGAAGTCTTATATAGACTGCAGTGGCGTGCATATTTTTGTTATCAACATTAGATAAGCAGGCAGAGCACATCCTGCACGTACTTCACATCTTGCACGTACCGCACATCTTGCATTCCTCACATTCTATATCTTATCTACACGGAGTGTTTGGTACTGGTTTCTCCAACAAGGGGGTTGGGGCCCGCTGAAACCTCATATTCCTTTCACCAGGATTCTAACAAAGCAGGTATTTTTCAAGTGAGGGTAATTCCAAAGACTTTCATGGTAGATAGGACCAGTATTTGCTATCAAAAATTCCATTTGACTTTTTAACTAGGTGGTGGCCAATTATGTGAGTTAAAATGCAAACACATCAACAGATAAGCAAATTAAGATGAGAAAGCATGAGTAATGCTTTCTATTGCCAAGATGATAGGTTCCTAGACAATTTATCCAGGAGCTGAGCAATAAAAAATACTCCATTGTGCAGAAAGCAATAAAGATCAAATATTAAGAATAGCCTGGAAGGTGAGGATTGGTGTGTGTTTTATTTCATTCTTATGCTTTTTTTTTTCAGTTAATCTTTACTACTTATTATTAGATAAAACAATAAATTTATTAAGAAGTGGCTTGGATTATTGGTAAGTTCAACAAATTTGACAAAATTAAAATAAGGATAAAATAATGCCATGAGAGCTGTAACATATATATATATGTTTACGAACAATTGTAAAAGAAAGAAATTTCTTAAAATATGAAAATGTGGAAGCAGAGTCTCTACTAACATGAAAGAAGGGAGATATGCATTCAGTGATAATGTTAGGAAGCAGTTAGCCATGAGTGATGGGTGAGGCAGGCCAGATAGAAGAGGAGACAGGGAAATTATATCATTTTTAATAAATGTTAAAAGGACCAAACTCATACATTGAAACAAAAAAGTAAAAACTAAAAAGTCAGAGCAGCTAGCCCCTCCCACCCCTTTTTAGATGTTAAGTTACAAGAACAGGGAGAAATAGAGGGACAACCTGTATCTTTTGGGAGGTGCTGGAAGGCACCTTGAATGGGTAGAGGCAAGGGCTTGTCTGCCAAAGAAAAGTTCCAAAGCACACCTATTTGTCACTGTGTTTTGGGTAGGCCTAGATAGCATCACCCTGTTTTACCACCCATCTTAGCCAATATGATCCATTACCTTAATGATTAGAGGCTGCCACACCTGACCACATGTATTCCAACTGAGAAAATATAAGAACAAGAGTGTTTAACTCCCATTTCCTGGATGGGAAGCAAGAAATGTTTCTCCCCTTTTCTCCATTTCTTCACACTTTTATCCTAGATTATGCTAGATTCCATTCTAATAAATTTTACTATTACTTTTATATTTTTGCATCTTGCCTGAATTATTCTCTTGCCAGACTCAAGAACGGAGGTATATGCCAGCACTTAAATTTTCCAGTAAAATGAGATAAGTTCTCTTACAGTTTCTAGAAGGAATAGATGAGTGTATGATTTCTAATAAGCTAGACCTAGACTCAGACTACCACTTGTTAACTGAACACCATAAAGAGCAAGGCAGTGCCATAATGTGATCCAAGACAAACACGCCACTGGTCTGTATCTTACATGAAAAAAAAATCTCTTAAAACATGAGAAAAAAAACTTCTTCAAAATGCCATGAACAATAGAAAATTTTCAGACTCTTGCTCTCCCCAGCAATCCACTAAAAGGACTGTTCCTTCTATTGATTTGGGATGGAGGCAGGGAGGGGAAGACAGAGCTTCCTGTCAATGCTGTTGAGCCTCTAACTTCATATCCCCTCACATCCCATTCTATGTCTTTAGGAAGATCCTCTATTGAAGCTTTTGCCTGTGAATTCATTCTCTTTGCCTCAGCTTTATTTCTATTATCAATGAATCAGATGTTCCCACATTCAGTATCAGTAGAATAACTGTGAAAATTAGTGACAAGATTTGCAACACGTGTAGCATAGGTTGACACAAAGTAGCTGCCAAGTAAACAGACAAGTATTGTTTTTGTTATTATCATTGTGACATGAAGATGACCCAGTACATTCTGACTTGGTAGGTGTGCAGAATACTCATTGACTTTCTGGAGAAAAATCCAAAATCTATACCTAGCAACTGGCACAGATACCTTTGTGTAAATATTATTTTAAACCTCTGCTTATTGAGTACTCACTGTGAGCCAGGCATTGGCCACAGTACTACAGGTACCATCTTATTTCAAGCCTCAAAATATCATTTGAATACTTTCTGTGCCCACTTTATCAGTGTCAGATAAATAACCTGAAATGCAGAAAATTTTAAACTTCCTTGCACAAGAGTTAAGTTTTGGAATGGGATTCAACCAATGTGTATTTCATTTCACATCCGTGCTCAGAACCGCTGAGATGTTCAATACATGATATCTGAAGGAATGAATAAATACTGAGTGAAATGAGAATATTTCTAAAGCCAGTCCAAACAAGAGAAATCTGGATTTCACCCCCATGGGTTTGAAATTCTACTTGGAAACAGAAGGACTTGGGACCCACTGTGCACTTTAATTCATTCTTTCAACAAACATTTCTGTCTGTGTAAGGGAAAGAAACACATTGAGTCAAATACCTCTATGCAAATTTTAAACTGAACAGGACTTGGCTGTTGGAGGCAATTACTGACAAGAGATGCAATACATATCACAAAATCTAGAGGAATGTGTTTGGAAGAAGATTTGGGAACTTACCCAAGAGTGCTTTAAACTGAAATGGGAACAAGAGAAAACAAAGTAAATCAAACCATCAAGATGCCTTCAACTGAAGGCTTCAGATATGACAAAGAAAGATGCCATTTGAGGGTACAGCTAACAACTCTCAAGGAAAGTGAGGCAGCCACAAACTTCAGCCCCAAGCATGCTAATATGCTGTAAGGGAGGTGGTGACATGTTTCAGGAGAGACACACAGAATATGCAACCATACATGGAATGAAGGGAACCAAAGGCATTGTAAGTGATCCAATACGACTAAGAGGCAGGACACACACAGGGAATTAGAAGAGGGAATCAGGAAAGACTAGAGAGATCCAAGGTAGGATAAAGAGTATTCTGTTCTAAGACATGTGAGCTTTATCTTTAAAAAGAAAAGGAGTTACTGTCTGACTTTAAGACGGGAAGTATGATCGATTTTGTGTGTGCTTATTGAGGCTGAATGGAGAGAAAGGACAGTTGGCCATAGTGCAGCTAGATACATGAAATAATTAAACCAAAAATGCATGATGGTCTAAAAGCAAAACCACGCAGTGGAACTAAAGGAGGCTAATTCATGAGCAGTGTAGGAAATAGAAGCCATAGACCTGGGTTGTGTGGGATGTAGGAAGATGAAGCACTACAAATGACTCATCAGATTTGAAACATCTGCACTTGCCTCTTTTCTTCTTTTCTCCCTTCATGTCTCAGTTAAAAAGTTGTCTATTGAAGATGCAGTCCATGATCACCTTATTAAAAATGTATCCCTTCTTCAATTCCTATCACATCACCCTGAAAATGTTTTTCATAATAGCAATCTTAATTGTTTATTAGCTATTTGTTTATAAATCTATTTGTTTCTTAGCTATTGTCTGACTCCCACTAAGACAAACACTCAGTGAGGACTGAGAGTACACACATGGAACTGGATTCTGATATCTGTCTTATTCATCACTATAGAGCCAGATGAATTCTGGGTAGTTAAGTTCATGTTTCTATACTTGGAAAAGGAGTCATGGCAGTGCCATTTTTCATTGGTAGCGCCTATGGGCAAGTTAGAAAATACAAAATAAGTAACATATTTTTGTGGAGATGGAAAAGAAAGATGAAGAATTTGCCTTTGTAAATGATCAGTTTTAGGTGTGAGAAGAAATTACAAATGGGAGCATCTAGTGGCCAATTGATTGAACAAGCAAGACACTCAGGATGCAGTTATGGACTGGAAATGAGGATTTAGAAGCCAACTATATTAAACAGCACCACTGAAACCATTCACTGGGGAAAGTGCTATGCACAGTAACGGATCCAAGGGATCAAGTAGAGGCAGAAATCCAATCTGGGTGTGACTTGCCAAGCTTTCTCTCCTACAGTGGATCCAAGGTCTCTGGGGCAAATGATGTTTTCACTGAACACCAAAAGAACAAATAATCCAAATAATAAACAAGCAAATGAACTTTTGAACAGGCAGTTTTCAAAAAAAATTACAAGTAGCTAATAAGTACATGGAAAAAATGTTCAACACCTTTAGCCATCAAGGAAATACAAATCCAAAACTACACTGAGATTCTGTCCCACCACAATCAGAATGCAATTATGAAGAAAACAAAAAAGCAACTCTGGCGTGGATGTGGGAGAAGCGAATTCTTACTCATGGTTGGTGGAAATGTAAATTAGCTTGGCCACTATGGAAATAAACGAAATATATTAATCCATACTAGGATGTTCCTCAATCTAAAAGTAGAACTACTATATGATCCAACTATATCATTCCTGGGTATATAAACAAAGGAATCAAAGTCAGCATATAATAGAGACACTTGCATATCTATGTTTTCATGACATTATTCACAACAACAGTTATGTAATCAGCCTAGGTGCCCAACAGCAGATGAATGGATAAAGAAAATGTGGTGTATATAGATGATGGAATATTATTCATCCATAAAGAACAAAATCAGGCAATTTGCAAGATAGTGGATGGAACTGGAAATCACCAACTGAAGAAAAAGCACTCAGAAAGACAAATATCATGTCTTTCTCTTATGAAAAAAGACATGAAAGTATAAGGGGCTATTTGGGAATAGAAAGGTTATCAAGGGAAGAGGGGAGATAACAGAGAATGGGAGATGAATATGACTAAAGTACATTATGTACAACACATGAAAATGTCATAATGAAACCCATTATTTTCTACAATTAATATATGTTAATAAAAAGTGTATTTTTTAAAGGGAAGCTATTTTCTGGACAAATCTCTTGCCCATGAAACTTTGATACTTATTAATACAAGGGGACCATCTTTTTCTAATTTGCACAAAAGCCCAGTATAGGCAAATAGCATGAGTGAATGTGAATAAAGAATACCCAAGGAAGAAGAGTTGGAAGTGTAGGTTGGTGGTAGAGCACTTGTTTAGCATGTGCATGACCCCGGGTTGGACCCCCAGCAGCACAAAACAAAAAAATAAAGTAAGAATACCCAAGGAAGAGGGTAGAATGGGCAACAAAAGACCTACCTCGATTCTCATTCAGCTGGGCTAAATTTCAGTGCATGGATTAATTCAGCTTTGAAATTGAGAAAGGCTGAGTATAAGTCCAAATCCCAATTCCTGTGTTGCTTACAACCTGTCACCTCAGAAAAGTTACCTTAATTTTCCATGTCTCATTTTAAAAATTGGAAACATATACCACAGGTTCTATAGAAAATTAAATGTGATCATATAAGTAATGCACATAGCAGAGTTCTTGGTACATACCAAGTCCTGAGATATGCCAATCGTCATTATTACAGCTATAGTGAACCCTAATGCACTACCTTGCAGACTCTGTAGAAAGAAAGTGCCTTGTCCCAGTGGCGAGTGCTGCCAGGATTCTCTTCATTGTCAGCTTCTATAGGCATCTCAGTCATGAATGAAGCCACCTTACCCTAGGTCACAACTCCTTTCTAGAGCAGCCAGGATCCTTGGAACCTCATCCATATGGGGATATTAGGCTCTTTTGCCACAACTCAGGGCCACTTCAAATGCTTATGCCAATCTTAGAACTTCCATTAGCATGCAAATAGATTGCATCACATCTCAACTTCTCCCTCTGTCCCACCAGACTTCCTTCCACATTTGAAAATCTCTCCAATAAAGATCATGCACATTAATCTCCACCTCAGAATCAGCATCCCAGGAAATTAAGCTTGAAACAGTTGGTGCAGGGGTGACTAGAGGAAGAGGCACTGGAACAGAATTCTGGTGCTCAATCATCTACCATCTGCTGGCACCAAGAATCCAATCACTGGTGGCAGATGGAACACAGAGAGTCTCTGACACATAGTGAAATTGTTAAAACCTTCACCAGTGGTCAACTGAGAAGGTACATCAGTGGAAGGTAATGTACTTGCTGGATGATCTACCAGAATTTTAAGAGATATGGGAGAAATTGTATCTATAATTAGAAAGGAATTGGGTGGCTATTGCTAAGCCAAACTGATCTCAGAGAAAAAAGATAACACAAAGTTAGGAGTGCTTAATCATCAATGAAAAGGTTAGTGTGAAAGCCAGAGGACTTGTTTGGAAGCATATAAAGATGCTTCACCACCTACAGCAGGAAGACAGAAAAATCTGAGGACCAAGCCCAAGGACTTCATTGGAAGAACAGTAGAGCCCCAAAGGAAGTTAAATTCCTAATGAAGGGAGGTCTGCTATGCAATACTCAAGGCCCTGGCTGATAGAGAATGTGACCCTAATACATGGGATGGGGATATCTTCATTGATGCACCTGAAATCACTGAAGCCCAGATTCCCTGAACCCTCTGAGCCTGCAGAAGAACTCCAGTGTTTAAAAAAAATCAGTCCTCCCTTGTTTAATGAGAATGCAAAAGGACTCTCCAAGACAAAATGTGTCTCTCTCCAGAATTGACCCTACCTTCTCTCCTAGTTTCTAGGCAAATAACCTAGAGTAAAATTTCAAAATCACCCAATAAAGATATGTTGGACTTGAAAAAGAGGAATGCATACCTCAAAGGAGTTGCAAGGAATGGCAAGTATATAATGGCAGGGGCTGGGAACATGCACATGGGACTTGATTCTGAGGGTAGTTGATCGAGAAGGTTGAACATATTGCTTGACATAAAAAGCTTATGAGTATATCTTGTGTATATATAAGATTTAATAGCCTGGGAAGGATTTGTGGAGATTATGTGAGTATGCTAATGTCACCTACAAGATGACAAAAATGATGATCACACAAAGAGAGCTAGAATAAGTATGTTATATGGTAAAATAAAGGAATAAGAAATTAAAAGAAGTAGGTCAAAATGAAATAGATATGCTATATAAGGCTGAACAAACCACAGTCCATAGTACCAAACCAGTAAAAAATCCAGGAGTGAACTCTTATCCAACATAGTGCTGGAATTCCTAGCCAGAGAAATAAGTCAGGAGAAAGAAATACAAGGGAAGGGAGAAATCAATTTGTCTCCATTTGCAATTGATATGATCCTATACCTGAAAGACCCTAAACACTCTACCAAAAACACTTAGTTTTCATAAACACTTTCAGCAAAGTAGTAGAATACAAAATCAATACACAAAAATCAGTAGCATTTCTACATACAAACAATGAACAGTCTGAGAAAGAAATCAGGAAAACAACATCATTCACAATAGCCTCAAAAAAATTTAAAATACCTAGGATCAAATTTAACAAAGGAGGTGACCGACCTATACAATGAAAACTACAAGTCACAAAATAGAGAAATCAATGAAGCCATCAGAAGATGGAAAGATATCACATGGATCAGCAGAATCAATGTTGTGAAAATGTCTATACTACCAAAAGCAACCTATAACCGCTATCAAAATTCCAACAACATTCTTCACCAAGATAGAAAAGTCAATCTTAAAGTTCATATGGAAGCACAAAAGACCTTGAATAGCCAAAGCAATCCTGAGCCAAAAGAGCAATGCTGGAGATATCACAATACCTGACTTCAAATTATACTTCAGAGCCACAGTATTGAATACAGCATAGTACTGGCATGGAAGAAGACATGAAGACCAATGGAATAGAATAAAGGACCTTGACACAAACCCACAACTATAGTCATCTGATTTTTGACAAAGGTGCCCAAAATATGTGCTGGAGAAAAGATAGCCTCTTCAACAAATGGTGCTGGAAAAACTGGATTTCCACCTGCAGAAGACTGAATTTAGATCCCAGTCTCTCACTTTGCACTCACATCAATTCAAAATGGATTAAAGATTTTAATGTAAGATTCAAACAGTGAAATTAATCCAAGAAGAAATAGGGAACACATTGGACCACATAGGCACAGGTAATAACTTTATGACTAGAACTCCAATAGCTCAGCAATTAAGAGAAAGTATTGACAAATGGTACTACAGGGAACTAAAAAGCTTCTGCACAGCAAAGAAAACAGTACTAGACTGAAAAGACTATGAAATGGGAGAAAATCTTTGCCAGCTATACATCCGACAAGGGATTAATAACCAGAATATACAGAGTTCAAAAAACTAACCTCTCAAAGAATCAACAACCACTGAATAAAGGGGCAAATGAACTGAATAGACAGTTCTCAAAAGAGGAAGTACAAATGGCCAATAAGCTTATGAATAATACTCAACATCTTTGGCCAGAGGGAAATGCAAACAAAACTACGTTGAGATTCCACCTCACCCCAGTCAGAATGGCTGTCATCAATAATACAAACAACAAACGCTGTCGAGGATGTGGGGGAAAAGCAACACTTCTACACTCTTGGTGGGGATGGCAATTAATGCAACCACTATGGAAAGCAATGTAGAAGTTGTGCAAAAACTAAAAGTAGACCTACTTTACTATCCAGCAGTGCCTCTCCTAGGCATATACCCAAAAGAATGTACTCCAGGATATGATAGAACCACTTGCACACCCATGTTTATTGCAGCACTATTTACAATAGCCAAGCTTTGGAAGCAGCCCAGATGCCATACAACTGATGAATGGATTAAGAAAATGTGGTATATATATATCCAATGGAGTTTTGTTCAGCCATAAAGAAGAATAAAATTATGTTGTTTGCAGGTAAATGTATACAACTGAAGCACTTCATGTTAAGCGAAGTAAGCCAAGTTCAAAAAATCAAAGGTCACATGTTTTCTTTCATATGTGGAAGCTAGACCTATAAGTTAAATGTATATATAGAAACATATATGATCATACATATGCATATATATAGTGACAGAGTGAACAAAATTGTATTAGTGAGTCTGTCTAGAGGGCTACGGGAGGTGAGAGAGAGAAAGAAAATGTTAGAGAATGAAAAATATTGAAACAACACATTTATATCTGAATATAATATAATTCACTGTACAGTAAACTGTTGAATATTAGAGGAGCATGATGATAGAAAATGAGTACCAGAGGGAAGGGGGTTAATTTGATAAAAGCATGATATATACATACCTGAACTACCAAAGCAAAACCCCTTTGGACTATCAATATACAATTAACAAAAAATAATGAAGGGCAGGAGGGAAAAATAAATATTTTTCAGGGGTAGGTACCAGTGGCAGGAGAGTGGGCATAAGGAAAGGGAGAATGAGAGTGTATAATGTGAATGTATTTTGTATCCATATATGAAAATAGAAAGAATGACACCTTTTGAAATTGTTCTAAGAAGGGGAGCAAGAAGGGATGATGGAGAATGATGGAGGGGATAAATCTAACTAATAAATATTATAAGCACATATGTAAATATCATAATGTATCCCCCTGTGTAATTATTACATGCTAATAAAATCATTAAAAAAAGAAATGCAGGGGTGAGATGGGTACCAGTAGTTAAAGATCCCATTACACCCCTGACTCATGAATCGTAGGGGCTGATAGGACTCTGAAACATTAAAATCCAGATAGGTTCAACTATGCTGAGTGGCAAAATGAGAATGTCTGCTGGTAGGGGCCCTTCTTACAGAGGATATGGAGGATGATTAATTGTGTGTTGCATTTCCAAGGGGGGAACAGATGGGCAACCAAAATTCGTACTACTCAATTATACGCAATCAAAAGAAATCAGGAATAATAAAGTGATACCTTGCAAAGATGAGAATCAAGGAAGAAATCAGTCACCTCAATAAAAAGTTACAATTCTGTGTCCAGTATTTAGGCTTGAGCTACGTTTCAACCCAGAATCCATTGACTAAAACAATAAAGGCCGAACATTGCCACACAAGTTAACACAATAATGACTTCCCATTATGTGCTGTTTTAACTCACAACTCTGACTCGTAAAGTGGCAGGGCGGGGGGAGGGTGGAGAATTTGCTAAAAGTGTTCACACAACTCAAGGAAATAGTTTACTTACTATCATCAACTAACTATAAAGGATACAACTCAAAAATAGCCAAGTGCAAAGGCTACATAGGACCAGGTATAGGTGCAGGGTGCACAGAATTTCCATGCCATCTCTGAGCTTACTATCCCTCAGCACTTTCAGTGTTTTCCAACTTAGAAGCTCTCCAAACCTAGTTGTTTAGGGTTTCTATGGTGGTTAGAGTACATAGATATGATTGAATAAATCACTGGCCATTGATGATTGAGCTCAAGCTCTATATCCTCTCCCTTCCCTGGAGGTAAGAGGATGAGGATGACAGTTCCAACCGTCTAATCACATGGTTGGTTCTGGCAACAAGCTCCTGACCTGAAACTACCCAGGGGCACACCAAGAGTCATCTCATTAAAAAAGTCAGGTAGGGTTGAAAAGCGCTTATTATTAATAATACCCATATCACTCAGGAAATTAAGAGTTTTAAGAGCTCTGTGCCAGGAACTAGACATATTATATTACACCCCAAGAGTATCACATGTATAGCCATTTACTTTAGTATCTGTACACTGAAGAAAGGATATAACCCAAACACTGGAAGTCCTCTTGGACACAAAATCTGTGTTGACATTGAGATTGGAAGACCCAAAGTGAATCATGGTCTTCCATTTTCATGAAGATATACAGGCACCAGGCAATAAATAGAGCATGGGCCCAGGACTAGATCACAGTGGGTTCATTAAGCTCACGACCTACTTAGTATTCATTTTCTCAGTGCCCAATATATAATTGGAATGAACACATCTAGTGATTAGCATAACGGATACAGGAAAGGCTCAGCCTGTAGAGTAAGAGCTGCCATAGTGAGGAAAACCAAGTAGGAGCCTCCAAAATTGCTCTACACTCAAAAATCAGATTAAAAAATTAAAATAATATCACATCTCAGGGAATGGCAGGCATTAGTGCCACTCCTAGACCTAAAGGCTGTTGGGTACCAAGCCCCATTATAGCAGCATTTAATTCATAAGTTTGGTCTCTATAATGCAGCAGATGGACCCTGGAGGATAATTGTATACTACCCAAAACTCAAAATGTAGAAACAAGAGTATTCACCACGACCAAGCAGGCTTCATCCCAGGGATGCAGGGGTGGTTCAACATACGAAAATCAATAAACGTAATAAACCACATTAACAGAAGCAAAGACAAAAACCACTTGATCATCTCAATAGATGCAGAAAAAGCCTTTGATAAGATCCAACATCATTTCATGATAAAAGCTCTAAGAAAACTAGGAATAGAAGGAAAGTACCTCAACATTATAAAAGCTATATATGACAAACCTACAGCCAGCATTATACTTAATGGAGAAAAACTGAAACCATTCCCTCTAAAATCAGGAACCAGACAAGGATGCCCACTATCTCCACTCCTATTCAACATAGTACTGGAATTCCTAGCCAGAGCAATTAGGCAAGAAGAAGGAATAAAAGGAATACAAATAGGTAAAGAAACTGTCAAAATATCCCTATTTGCAGACGACATGATCCTATACCTTAAAGACCCAAAAAACTCTACTCAGAAGCTTCTAGACATCATCAATAGCTATAGCAAGGTAGCAGGATATAAAATCAACATAGAAAAATCATTAGCATTTCTATACACTAACAATGAGCAAACGGAAAAAGAATGTATGAAAACAATTCCATTTACAATAGCCTCAAAATGTAGAAACACCAACTGCAGCTATGCTAGATATGTTATCTATAGTAAAACAGTACGCAACTTCAGATAACACTGTACGGCCATTGACTTGACAAATGAATTCTTTTCCACCCTATCAGAAATCGCTGCAGTCACTTGAAGAGACAGCAGTATGTATTTGAGGTCTCGTCCTAGGGCTTTATAAGAGACAGACCACAGGAAATCAAATGACCATGATCAGAACTATCCATCATGACCTGAGTTCTCTCAAACTCACCGACTCACAAAATTGGATGGACCCAGAAGAAACCCTCTTGAATTAGAAGTGTTCACCAGGACTAAGCATGAGCAACTCTTAAGAACACAAACAAGCAACAAGAGGAGTCAGGACAGATCCTCATGTTGCCTACCACTGTTTTGCACCAGCACATTTCCTACATCTCACCTGTTCTTCAATGGCCATGGTCCCATGGGAGCTCCCTCAGGACCCACTAACAAATGACACCTTGGTTCACAGTTAACTACATGTGGTACAGGAGTAAAAGCTGAAAATAGACAGTGGCAGCATCTAGCCTCACTCCAAGGTTTCCCTGACAGATGGTAATGAGTGGAAATCCTCTCGCTGGGAAGAGCTTTGGGCAGTTTACCAGGTCATCCAATTTGTGTCAGAAGAGAAGTGGCTCCAGGTGAAAATATAAGTGGAGGCATAGACAGTGGCAAATGGCTTGGCTTGTTAGCTGAGGGCCTGAAAAAAGAAAGACAGGAATAAAGGAGCAAGAAGCTCAAGAAAAGAATTTGGAGAATAAGCACTAAGTGGTGATGATCCACTGAGGTACAATGCAGCTCACACTTTCTGCACAGTTCTGCCTTCCCCTCTTTACGACCCTACATGTTGATTCTGAGAACACAACCTACTAAATCTTCAGCTCAGGGAAACCAACTCACGAAAATTACCTAAAATACTGAGATTATAACCATGTTCTCAATTGCATTCCAAGTGCCTAGTTCTGCCTAATACATAAGAAGTTCTTAGTGAATACTTGTTGATTGAGTCTCAAGGAGGCCAACCTGACAGAACCCACCAAAGGACAGTTCTGAGCTCTGTATACTCAAATGTAAATTCTTATCCTCTTGCCTATTCTGCAATTTCAGTAGACTGAAGAGAACATGAAATGAGAGGAAGTGGATCATCCTTGCTACATTTTGTCAGACTCAAATTTTCACAACTGCAAACCCATACACATAGACACACACTTCAATAGACATACTAAAACACACATTTATGTCTGAAGTTTTGGACAACCAGATTGCTTATTAATAATTTTTAAATCATCAATAACATAACAGTATCCTATAAAAGAATAGTTATCGAACTTCTTCTGTTCTTGGTTAATTGTCTTAGCTAAAACAGAATTTCATAGGTAATTATTTCTTAACAAAAGAATACCAAATTACATTGTTGTCACTCAGCATTTTTGCTTTAAAATTTTTTCATGGACACTCAAATAAAATGCATCAGTACTTTTGAAAATATCTTCAGTATTGTAAAAATGTTTTATTTTCAATCATTCAAAATAATAGAAATATAAATTGTGTTAAAATACAGGTGGTGTTAGTTGTAAGGTCATACACAAAATAAAAATTGGAAGGGAACACGAAAAATATCCTTGGTGAGATTATATGTCATTCATATTAGGACCGTCCTACAATGTGAGGACTTAGCTATGAGCTTTTGGTCGTGTTGTCTTCCTGCTTTGCTCTCACACTCCAATCACCTGAGCAGAGAAATAGCTGGAAGTTCTGCTTGCAGTATCACTTGTAGAATAATACCGTGTCTCATTTATATCAAAATCATTTCTTATGTAAATAAGCCAAAATGCCTGGATAAAGTTTAGGATCTTATTCAGAAAATCTCTCTCTCTCTCTCTCTCTCTCTCTCTCTCTCTGTCTCTCTCTCTCTCAGTGCCAGTGCACTGCCCAAGCTGCACCCCCAGCCCTTTGACCTTTTTGCTTTAGTTTATTTTTAAGATAGGATCTTATGTTTTTTGTTTGGGCCCAGCCCCAAACTGCAATTCTCTTACCTATGACTCTTAAGTAGCTGAAATTACATATATGCGCCACTATACCCAACTCTAATTTATGCTAAAGTTTTAAGGTAAATCTCTATTTGCTAGACCACTTTTATTGTCAAATTTTTAAAATATACTTAATAGTTGGATGTGTGGCTGAAGCAGTAGGTAACTTCCTAGCAGGTGCAAAGGCCTGAATTCAAATCCCAGTACCACCAAAAAATGTTTACTATGTTATGAAAGTAATACTTTGCATGATAATAAGTGCTGATCTTCCTCATCCTTTCCCAATTCAATCCATATGTCTTCATGATGAGCAAGTAATGTGGGGAAGGTATATAAATATTTTATATACATTCATTTTTACTTGAATGTGCTCATGAAGCCATCCTAATTTTCATGCCTTTTCATACCACATATGGACATTTTGATCTTCACCCACAATTCTTGTGGTTTCCTACTTCTTTCTTTCTTGCTATGACTTTCTAATGTTGGAGCTCTTCATTTTGAGTCTCATGATTGGCTTGATATCTTCATCAATTATAGCTCAAATGTTTGAGAATGTCTTTTTTCACAAATAGCTTGGCTTTATACAAATCCTTGGGTTACTCTTCGTTCTTTCTTCTCAGACCTCTCAAAATGTTGCTCTAATACTTCCAAAATCCAGAGCCAAATTAGTTTTCCTTTCAAAAATAATTTATTCTTTCTTCTTAGATATCAATCAAATACTTTCTGACATTTTTTTAGTGTCCACTGATTCAACAGACCATGCCATGGGGCATACTTTTTTTTTAGTTTTTAACCTCTTCTTTGGGTAGCAGTGTTGTTTCTACAAAAACATAATGTGAGGGCATAACACAGTCTCCTACAGGTCAGAAAACTTGGTTGTAGAACTTGACATGAATGGATGGTTTTTCAATAAGTCTTTGAAGTTTTCTGATACTTAATTTGCATATGGTAATAGGTCCTAAAGCCAATTATGCCCATTCAGGTTCAAGGCTTTATCCAATAGTTATGAAGACGCTGAAATCCTTAATGCACTTGGAGTATCACCTATTGTAAGAATTTAAGTTCATTATAAAGAAGAAAAGGGAATAGATATAGATGATTCTTTGGCTCTTCCTCTTGGCCACTTGTTCAATGGGCTTCACATGCATGGATAAATAAATGCTCATATGTTGGGTGTTAGAGAGGATACAGGAGAGTTACTAGAAGAAAAAAAGAACATTCAAAGCCTCAGGCTGTTACCAGAGGTCAATGCAGCCATCCTAACTGTGAGAGGTGATTTCAGGCAAGACAGAAAGCAGAGTAGTAAAACATATAGTTTATTAGAATAGAAGGCGCTTTCAGAGGTGAAAGTGGGTCATCCCAGAAGGAAAGATCCAGAACCACTATGACATCCACCCTGGCACAGGCTTCTACTGAAGTTTAAGGGGCTTAGAGCATCAGATCCTTCCCCAAGACCAGACTACAGGGAGCGATTAACATGAGAGCTATGAAAGCATTAGGATACTTCTAAAGAATCACTGTGTGGGTGGGATCACCCATGCCCTTCTAAGAAAAACCCATGGGGGGATTTGAAGAGTAGGATGAGATTCTAATGACATGGTAATGAACAAAAGGCAATTACTATCAGTCCAAGTACCCAACTTAACTTGATTTGACCAGAGCCTGTTTCTCATTTGAGGCAAGGTTCAGGGCACACCAGGCCTTCTCAGTTTGCCCTTCTCAGTTTGGTGTATCAGTTTGCATCATAACCCTCCCTATGTTATGTTGGGGGTTCTTTTTAAGTTTTGCATTTTTTTAAAATGTGGAACCAGAAGCCTATGTCTAGAAAAGTCTCACTTGCAGCATGTGAGCAAACAGGCCATGAGAGAGAGTGAACAGGGCTTTCAGCACAGACATGCTGACTCAAGGACTCTCCACGTTAGGGTTCCCTTTGCATAGTTCCATCACTCATGTCTAACTGCTACCTATCAAGGCCTTGTTCTTTAGGTAAGGTCCACTCTTGCTTAGAGGTACTATAGTGTGAAGAGTTTTGAGCTATAAGTCAGAAAGTCTGGGTTCTGATCTTATTAATGTAACTGACTCATTAGTATGAGTTTGCACAATCAAATCACATAAGCCCAGGTTGGAATTCTGACTTTTCCATTTTCAACTGTGTGATGTTAGACAAATTACATAGCCTCTCTTAACCCCCACTTCTCGTATGTAAAATACCAACAATTATTCCAACTTTCTAGTGATCCTATGGCTATTAAAGGAAGCATATTTATTTAAATGAATGTTTAGTTCTCTACCTTCTAGCCGCTTTCTCTCTGAGCTCTCTTCCTATTTTAACATTCTATGAGTCTAATTAAAATTGAGATAATATAGTATATTATTCATTTTCTCCCTATTTCTCTGTAATATTTCTGTAAAGCACTAGTCATTATAGCTATGTGTAATATTTTTCTGTTACTTGGAAATCTCATTTTTAATGAAATATTTGTTGAAGACTCATTTATAGTCCCTAATTAGGCACGACAGATGGGTGTTCCTGAGACCACCATTTAGTGATTGCAAAGTAGATACCATAACAATTCATAAGGAGAAGAAAGCTGCCTGATAGCAGGCAATTCTTTGCATTCCCTTACCTAGCAGTTTCATTAAATTTGGGGAATTCTCTGAGGTCAAAAAGAAATTAGATGTGTGACTAAGAAACTTGACATTTCATTTCTAAACAATCCATCTGTAGAATCTGAATTTGACATGAAGTTTGCTCAATTAAAGAAAAGCACAAGTTAACTACAGCATTTTGTAAACAATAAACAGGTATTGGTGAATGTACTATATTCTGGTTCTGTTAAAAATGCAAAAGAGAAACAAAATATATGCTTAACTGCTTTAACTATTTTAATTTTGTTTCCCAAAGCCATATATCATCTGGCTAGGTGATTGATGATATCATTTAAATTCAATTCTCAAAAAAAAAATTAGTCCATTAGGTTGCAAATAAAATTGTCATATTTTCCATTTACAAAAAGAAAAGATAGGAGATGAATAAATTAGTAGTCTGACATCCCCCTGCCCCAGGGAATCATGTATGGAGTCTTTTTAAAGTAAAAATCAATGGTTGAGTCTACATTGGGAGCAGTTCTATTTGCTTGCAGTGTGACCTTCAGGCAAATTGCTCAACCTCTCTATGCCTCATTCTCTTCATCTGTAAAGGGAAGGGAAAAAGCAAACAAATAAATAAATATTTTAAAAAATCAAAGTGTTGTTTTAAGGTCCAGTTTAAGATAGCGACCTTGAAAGGGTATGGTGAAACAAAATTGGATCATTAATAATAACTGATAATTAAAATAAAATTCTACCATGTTTTTCCCCATTTTATTTCATTTCCTGAAAACATGAACTCTAGAAAAGTTTTATGTCCTTTGTTTCTATCAATGTGTAGGAAAAGTATGAATTTTAAGAGACTATCACATTCCTCTAAATTTTAGCTTCAAATTTAAAGCATTAATAAGTATCCACCTAATCAGACCAACACATCTTTGTTGAGCTTCCTCACGTGCAGAATGTTGTACTAGGAACCGTAAGTAGAGAGGTACCACAAAAGATATTAATTTATGGGACATTATGAAATATAATCACACAAAGCAAAGCCTATCTGCAGTACAAATGGTGCTGAATGTTTGAGTAGTGCTTTTGTAAGGGCTTAGGAATTCCTAACCTTCCCTTCTCTTTTTCTCTAACCCCCTGTAGTCTATCTTCCTTTTGCTTCTACGGATCCATCTTCCTGCTTCACCTTCTCATCCTCTGCCCCCTGGAGGCTTACCTGCCCTTTCCTTGTGCCAGGTTGAACTCAGTCAATAGGGAAACTGGAGAAAGGAAGAAGGGAAAACATGGGGTGTTTTTCCGTAGGCTGGCTGTGTCCCCATTTGAAGGTCACAACTTCTTCTCTGGTCTATTCTGAGGACTGCTCCTTCCTCCATTCTTGCTAACCTG
This sequence comes from Castor canadensis, assembly GCF_047511655.1. NCBI lineage: Eukaryota > Metazoa > Chordata > Mammalia > Rodentia > Castoridae > Castor > Castor canadensis. The sequence continues at coordinate 98,649,888 of NC_133392.1, read as the reverse complement.
AAAACATTAATGGTGTCTGGGTGCCCATACTACCCTTTATGATTAGTCTACAACCTGTGAATCTTTGTAAACAACTTCTTTAGAAACTGTTCTCAAGTTATTCAGCTGGGATGTCCCTCTATTTGCTATCAAGACCATGATCAGTAGACCCACTACTTCTACTTCCAATTTCTACCCACTTCTACTCATCCACTTGGAATTGGATGCTAGGTCCATGTAGAGAAGGATGTATTTCTTCTCTACCATCATAGGGTCTCTATCTGGACTAAAGAATTAAGCTAACATAAAACAGATTAAAAGAGAAAAAGCATAACACTTCGTTTTTTTACATGTACATGGAAGTCTTTGCAAAAAAAATAAAAGAGAACCCAAAGCAGCAGTTAGAGTTGAATGCTTTTACACTAAATTGGACAAAGAGTAGTAAATTGTGAAAACATGACAAGGCAAAGAAGCTTAGGCAAGACTAGTTCATCTTGGAGAAGTGACGAGGAAGTAAGGCTTTGTTTAACAAGGTTGGTTTGTATAGATTTCTCTGAGCCTCTCTTTCTATCCCTGGTTTTAGGAAGGTTCCTTCATCCTGATATAAGGACAGAATCTTTCACATGGACATTTTACCTTCTATTCTCAGGATGAAAAAGGACACACTTTCAGAATGTGCTTCTTATATTGTTGTATTTCAAGTGACTATTCACTTAAAATAATCAATATGACAGAGAAGGATATTTTGGGGTATATGTTCTGAACTCCTTCATATTGTTTGCTTTGGTGTCTCTGCACCAGTGTTTCTCAGTCTTCAGAACTTGCTGACACCTCAGTATGTATTTATGATGCCTCAGGAATCTATAGATACCATGTTGAAAAGCATTAGGATATCAAATATGAGTATTCCATCCACAATCCCCATTGTAAGAGCCCCCACAGGTTAACCCCTTTTCTTTCTAAAGAAAGAAGCCAAAGCAATCATGGGGAGGAGGGAGGGTGAAAGAAGAGGGCAGGGGATGGATATAAGCAAAGAACTTCATATACATGTATGAAAATAAAACCCATTAAAATTGTTTTAAAAGGGAAAGGATAAGAAACAGTAACAGAGGAGTGAATTTGATCAAAGTACATTGCATGAGTGTATGTATAAAATGTCACAATGAAACTTCTTTGTACAATCCATACACTCTAATTCAAAGAAAAAAGAGGAATACATTATTATATATAATTGTTGTTTTGTACATTTTGAATATTTTAGAATCTCAATAGATCTTAAATTTTAGAACTAAGGAAAAAATTCATAGTTTAATCCAGTGTTTTCATTCATAAATAAATGAACTAAGACTTGGAGAAGTTCAATGATTTGCTCAATGTCATGCAGCTCTATGGATTAAAGCTACAGTTTGTCTCCAGAGTCCTAACCCAGTGCTAATTTCTGCTCAGCACCATACCCAGTTTACACTGTCTTATATAGCAAATAATGAGAAAATGATGTGTACCTAAACAGAGTTTTCTAAGAATCTGTTCTTAAAAGTGGGGTAGAGATTTATGAGATATTTAGAGCTAACAGATACTTTCAGAGTTTATAGACAGGGAATCTGAGCCCCAGGAAAGATCAATAGCCAGCCCTTGTGCTCCCATATTTCCTGGAGTATTACCATAGCAAGTTCTCCATCACTTTCAGAATCTCTAAAAGACCTCTGAATAATTTCATAACTGGAGTGTCTCCATAAATCTATCATTTTTCCTGATGCTGTGCTTTTCAGACTCAAAGTGATACAGTAGTAAGATATAGGATAAAAAAGCAAACTATACCATGTGATGGAAAATATCACAAGAACAAACCTGTAAATTGAAATATGAGTTAGTTAGCTGTTTCTTTTCTACCAACTTGATGGCAACTGACAAAGGCTCTCTGACTCAGGACATCGTTGGCCAGCGAGCTTGCAAAGTCAAGATACCTACGGTGATGTGATGCTTCATGAGTGTGCACTCTGGTGCTAACATTTGTGAGTGACACCATCATCATGGCAAGACATTCTAGATAAAGTTTTCAATCTCCATCTGCAGAAGAAGCAACTGCTATTCAATCTACAGGAACATTTTCTCAGCATCAAAAGATGCTATTAACACGGAGCTAGCATCATTTTTCATCTTAAAGGGGTATTAAATAAGCACAGTAAATTCATACAGGTGAACCTACATGCACTAGCCATAAAACAGCACATTGTTCAGATTGAATTCTTCCAATAATGCTTGTTCTTTGAGTAAATTAGCCAATAACATTGCCCTATTGTTAATAACTACCTTGAGGAATGCCTTGAAATCGGGGTCCATAGCCCTGTCTATGGTATACTCAGCTCCAATATTCTTCTTCTGCCATGATCAGTGAGTGCATTGGAATTTTGACAGAAACCCTTGAGCTTTGGTCTTACTTGTTCCTTTCAGACAATAAAGGCTACTCCTCCCTAGTATCTGGCCATTACCCTTTGCTCACTGGTAGAACAGAGAGACTTTTTGCTCAATCAGGTTAGAACTCCTCTATTAAAACAAGAGATGGTAGGGAGAAAGAAAATAACCTCTACATCAAAGATCCTACTAAGGAAATTCATAGGTTATGAAAGTGGTCACATTGGGTAATCCCCAAGGTCCCTTCTGATTTTCTAATCCATTGGTTTAGGACAACTACTATGTTTCTTTCATTTGCAAATTGATCAGAGCTGAATAGATCCCATAGTGGTTTGCTGCAAAGTAACATAGACTTCTGTGGGTCTCAGTGACAGACATTTCTACCTGCCTTCTTCCCTCACTTCACTCTCCATCCTAAAGAGCAGTGCTATGACTTTGAGATTTACCTCACAAACAGAGAGTTCTCTAGGGTTGCAGAGGATTTCCCAGGCCTGTCATACCTACCAGCTGAGACCTCCAAATTGGATGCAAAGCAAGAAAGAGTCCAGGAGTGCAGCCCATGAAGACTGCCAGAAAGCCTCACCCAGTTTTGTCCTTAAGGAGATCCTTGGATTCACAACTCTAGCTTTGTATACTGATACAACCTTGATCCAGTTGATTAACCTCTGTGAGGATCAGTGCTCTCATCTATCAGACTGTGTACCCAGTGGAGTACATGGAAGGCATAAAAGAGATTGAGTAGCTGGACACAGTAGTGCAGGCCCATAATCCCAACTACTTGGGAGGTGAAAGCACGAGGATCACAAGTTTGAGACCAGCTTTGACAACTGTAGTAAGACCAATCTCAAACACAAAATTCAGACAAAAAGGCTCTGGCATGGCTCAAGCGGGAGAGTGCTTGCCTAGCATGTGCAAATCCCTGGGATCAATCCCCAGCACCACAAAAAAAAAAAAAAAGTGAAATGATGTATGAGGTTGGAAGTGAAGTTTAGTTTCAGGCCTGGGATTTTGCCAAAAGCTGGTACTTAGCTTCAACTTTGGCTTCGATCTTCAGAAGGCATAACTGTACACAATTTACGTACTTCATCATTATTTCTGGCACCCATACACCCTGAAAGTGATTCGTGATTGTGTGTTCCCACCAGAAACACAAGATCCATACAGCATACAACAGTCTCAGAAATGTCCTTTCTAGTAGCTACTGAGGCATTTTTCCTACTTCACCAGACTTGTTGGGTTTAGTGCCTCTCTTTCTTCACTACTTAGACCACTTTTGGACACCCAGGAATCATTTTGCAGCTCCTATGTCACACAAGAATCCAGGAGAATTCTTAGTGTGTAAGACCCCATCTGTCTACACACCTCATACTCACTTCTCTTCTGGAGCCTGCGGCTCATCCAGGGCTTTACCCAGGAGAGGCCTCAGAGACACTCTGGATTCAGATCTCACAAGCCCACCTGGGTTTTCCAGACTTCACCCACCCCAGCCTGGAGCTAGGCCCAGGAAGCAGCACATACACAGCTCCTTTCTCAGGGACTCCTACATGCTGCTTCTCTGCCATCTCTACCCCTGCTGAGAGAAAGCCACTCCAGTCTTTGTCTGGGAGTCTCAGAGTCTGTGCTGTCAAAATCCAAAAGCCAGGAAAGCAATTCCCTTTTCTCTTTTGTATATAGTTACTTTTTTCTTCTTAGTCAGTGAATACCAACTAGTCTAACTGATCAAATGTAGGACAAAGGTCAAAGACTAAAAGAAAATAGGAAGAAAAAACATTTATTAGTATTTCCAAAATATCACACACACACACACACACACACACACACACACACACACACACACCCCTGAGTAAATCACAAAATACCAGACCAGCTGTTTCGTCTTCTCAATGAAGATCTCCAGACCTCTCTTATTAGGAAAATGGCAGGCCAATTTGTGCAAGGGCTCTCAAACCATCTTCTAATCAGCTTATCTAGAAGGTATACATTGTGTCTATGAATAAATGCAGTACTTACCTCCTAAACCAGCACCATGTCGGGTGGGTGGCCCCTCTTCTCATCCTCCTCAACCTGCTTAGCCATCGCCTTCTGTGAACTTTCCTGGTACCCTAACGCAAAGGTAACCAGTCCCTAATTAGTGTCCCTCACTGTATTCTGTTGCATTAACTCAACTAAGGTAAGCTACAAGTTGCAGAAAAATTTAAAGAACATCAACTTAACCAAAAAAAAAATTGCTTACATAATGTAAATTGATAGTAAGAATCCCAAGTTAGAGACTGGTATTGTGGTCACCAAGGACCTAGATTTGGTTATAACTGTGCTTTGCTGATGCAACATTCTCTTCCTATAAGACTTCCACCTCAGGCTGAAGATGACTGCTTAAGCTCCAGATACCATTCCCACATTCCCAATACCAGAAAAAGAAAAGGACACAAAATAAGGAAATCTCCCTGTACCATTAAGCAACATCCCAGATACTACACCAAGAACTTATGCTTACGTTTTAATTGACTATAACTTAATTGCAAGACATATCTGACTATAAAATAAGATTGGGAGGATAGTATTTTAGTCAAAGGATCATGTTCTTAACAAAAAAAATTCAGGATTCTTATTTGTAAGAAAAGATGACTACTAGAAGGCATCTAGCACTTTCTTCATTCTTGATAAAATGGTTACCACACTTGTTCACCTGTCTGTCTTCTCAACTGGGTAGTAAGTTCCTCCAAACAAACAAACAAAAAACCAAAACTAAATAAATAAAAACAGTATCTTGTCTTTCTTTCCCAGATTCCAGCATAGGATCTAACTCAGCAAATGTTTATGAGCAAATAAGAATTTGAAGCAGGCACCAATGGCTCATGTCTGTAATCCTAGCTACTTGGGAGGAAGACTTCCAGCCCACTTAACAAAATTCTGACTCCATGTCCCTGGCTGTCACCATTATTGTAGATACAAAAACATAAATTCTCACAACCTCCTTCTCTCCATTTTGATAGTGCCTTGAAAGTGCTTATTATCTGAAGTCAATCCCCCCAAATCCACCAATTTGTTATATTTTATTCCATTAATATAACACAAATTATCTTCAAGTGTTTGTAACCACATAATTATATCTTTAAAAACTCTCTAACCAAATATATTTTAATGCTTAGTAATCAAACTCATAAAATCCCCAATAAACTTTCATACTGATCTATATTACACATTACATCACACTATGTTGCCTCTCAAACAGCGAAATTCTTAAACACTGTTAGCCTATGACTACATAACTACAATCCATCATAGATAAAGATTCAAATGTAAGAACTTTGGAAGATCGGACTAACTACTGTTCCATACCCTAACTTTGTTTGGCATCATCTGAGCTGTCACTGATTTTTCAGGCTGATGCATACAGAATAACAAAGTGTACAGTCTGTGAATCAAGCCCAACACTAAATGGTTGGTGTTTTTCTTTTCTGCCTTCTCTCCAAAATAGATTTTTTCAAGAAACTAACTACATTTAGGGAAAAAGGATTTTGCTCATGTTTGGGTCCTACATTTTCTGACCAAGCTAAGTGGTGATGAACAGAATTTATTTTTACCAGAATGTTAAACTACCTGATGAAGGGTGAATATTTCTCACTTTCTTCATGGAATATTTCTGAGTTCCCTGCCATCATCTCATTGTTAAGTAAATATTTCAGGAGCCCATTATTGTGGGCAAAGCTCCTGCATGAGGCCCCACTAGACAGGACCAAAAGTCAAAATGAAGTCACTCATAACATGTCACCAAACGAAAACTAAGTTGTTGCCTGACTTTCTGAGAAATCAAGAGGGAGAGATAATAGCCAAATTTCACAAAGAGGCCAGTTTCAGTCAGCATGACACTAAAATTCCCTCTGCTTCAGTCCTGACACACACAAAAATAATTTGAGGTAGCCTGATGTTAACCAGGTTAGCCGTTATTTTTCTACTGCTCAGTTTCTCTGTCAACTTTGAAATCACCAGACCTCTCTTTGTTCTTTGTTTTTGCTTTTTTCGGCACTTTTCTATTATAAAACCAACCTTCTCTTCTCAGCTCATTGAGCCCTCATTCCATTTTATGAATGAATGTTGCCCAATTGGAAAATTGTATCTTTAACTAAATCGCAATTTTGTCTTTTGACATCACTATTTCCTTTGATTATATCCAAGGACAATACTAGCACCAGGGACACACAAATGAGTAACACACTTCAGAGGGAGATAGTGGTATAAATAATTAGAATAGAATTATTTATAGAATAGAATAGAATAAATAATTAAAATTAGAATTTATAATATTATTATATTATAAATAATAATAGAGTCATAAAAGTGTGGATAAGAGTGATAGTAATATAAAGACAAACACAAATATCAGAATGGATATTTGTCAGTGCTCACCGCACTGCATTATCTGGTTTATTCTTCATGGTAACCCATAAGGCAGTTGTCAGGACTGTCCATTTTGCGAACAAGGAAATGACCACTGGGATGAGCAGAAGGGAGTAACAAAGTCTGCCTTCAGGCATTGGGAAAGGCTTCACTGAGGAAGTAACATTTGTTGAGATCATCAAATATGGCTTTTGGTACAGCCCCAGCAGGCAGCCATGGAACTTCATAATAAAGTCACTAATAGAAATTACATACTGAGGGATTTCCTGTGAAATTGCTAATGGGGAAACTGCCTATATTAGATGACTAAATACGTTGTTCTGGTTCATTAAAATTGTATTATGCATATGCTGAGGTTGAGATTGGCTAAAACAGTACAGAGAGCTGCTAATCTGATCACTAGACCATGTTCAGTAAATTTGTTCAGGGATGAGCCAAAGTTAAAAGTACAAATCCAGCTGTAAATAGGGAAATAATTGGACTGCCTGCATCAGTTGATGAAAATCTGTGTCCAGCTGAAAACTCTTTAAAAATTTATTTTTCACAAAATCCTTCATATATTCAAAAAGTATGCCTGGTGAACACTAAGGCATAAAGAATAACTAAGTGAACATTCATGTGCCCAGAGTGAAATTAAAAAATAGAGAATTATCAATTCTAGTAAATTCTAGCTATTGAAGGTCTTCTCTATTGCTTTGTTTGTGTCCCCCATCCACAAAAATTATAGCCCTTAGAATAGTTTTATTATATATATATACAAACTCCAAAATATGTTAGTTATTGATTTTTATATATTTGGACTTTATTGAAGTGGAATCATACTGTGTTCTTTTGCGATTCTCTTTCTTCACTCCACATTATGCTTTTGACTTATCCGTGATAAAACATTTAGCTGTATTCAATCATCTTCACTACTGTAGAGTATGTCACTTATTGGTTGATTCTTCTGTCAATGGACATTTAGCTGAACATTTAAGCAAACATGGTATGAATATACTTATACATTGCATACATGAGCAAGAACTTCTCTACAATGCATCCCATGAATGAAATTGCTAGGTAACAGGATATGCTTTTGTTCACATTTAAAAACTAATGCCATCTGAATGTAGAATGGTAATTATAAGAGGCTATGGGAAGAGAAGCAGATAGACAGAGATTGGATAATGGATACTAAAATCCAGGGAGATAGAAGTAATAAGTTCTAGTCCTCTACAGCACAGCAGGGTAACTAAATTTACTATAACCTAATATGTACTCTATAGACTACCAGAAGACAAGAGCTCAAAGGCTCCAACACAAAGTAATGAGGAGAACTGATTTTTTCAGTGCATATAACATTCATGTGTTGTATTATCACACTGCACTTTATAACTAGGTGATAATTATGCACTAATAAAAATTTTTAAGTGTTTAAAGATATGGAAATGCTAACTACTCTGATCTGATAATTACACATTATATATATGTTTCAAATTACCACACTGTACCTCATAACTATGCACAATTAAAATAATAATTAATAAAAAATCATTTTCAAAAGTGATTGTACTGATTTACACTGCCTCAGGTCTATGTGTCTCACATTTTCACCAAACCTAGTATGGCTCAACTTTGTCAGTTTGATGAGTATAAGATACTAATTCATTACCATTTTAATTTGTATTCCTTGATTACTAATTAGGTTGGATAATTTCATCATATATTCATCAACTTTAGAACTTCTTATGTAAACTGTCTTTCACTGTTTTGTGCTCATTTCTCTTTTATGTTTCCTCTTTATTTCTCTGTCTTCCAAAAAACACATACTTTTTTATAAATGTGATCACATTTATTACTTTGTAATTTATGGTACATATTTTGTGTGAATTATTTAAAAACACATCTCTACCTGAGGTAAGTAATGATTTTACCCTATATTCTCTTTTAAAAGTTTCACTTTTAAACTTTTAATTCACCTGAAATGGACTTGTTTGGAATATGAGGTAGAGATCCAATTTTACTTGTTTCCACAAAGACAGCCAATTGGACCAACCATTGATTGCATAGTCCATCTTGCCCTTGATGTGAAGTGCAAGCTCTGTGTGTATCAGACTTCTGCAGATGAGTGAGTCTTTTCCTGGCTCTCCTTCCTATTTAAGTGATCTCTTTATATGTCCATCTATTAAGCAAATATAAGATTTATAATAAATCATTATCGCTGATAGGTCAAGTTCTCCTACATTTTCTCTTTTCATGATGTTCTTGGCTATGTTTGCCAAGAATGTCACCAAGTTTGGATATAATCTATCAAATTTTATAAAAACTCAATTGATATTTTAACATCTTGATTATAGGAGCTCTGATCACTATATGTGGAAACATGCCATGTCTCTATTTATCTAGGTGTTCTTTTCAGCAGAATTTCAACACAAAGGACTTGGACATCTTTGTTTAAATTTATTCCTTAGTATCATATTTTATTGCTATTTTAGAACATATTCTACTTAAAATTAACACGTTAGAGTTATTCATTGTCATTGTATGCCTATGCAATTGACTTTTAAAAATTGACCATATGTCTTGCAGTCTTATTACACTCACCTTGTGTGTGTGTTATATGTCTCTATATATTGTCTTCTATTTGTACAATTTTCATGTCACATTGGAACAGTCACTTTTGTTTATTTTTATTCATGGAAACTTTATTGTCTTACAGCAATGGGTAGAATCTTTAGTACCACTCTTACATAGGAGTCATACTAGCACTCTTGGACTAATTATTGGTACATGTTCTGCCAAAAGGAGACACAGCTAAATTATTCTCTCCCAGGTAGCAGTTGTCCCCAACCAGGTGGACATGCAGGGAACTAAGGAAATGATTGAACAGGTAGGGTCTGCTTTCTGAAAAGAGAGAGATTGCTTCCAGAGCAACAAGTTCCAGTCCTTGGACTAGGACAATCCCCTTTGACCATATCCCTCTAACCCCATCTCCTTGAATAAACTTTTCATCCTAGAAGTAACCACAAGATTCATCTTTTGTTGTCTTACTTCAACCACCTTGAAGTGGGAGTGACAATTCTGCCACAAGATGAACAGGAGAACCCAGATGAACAGATTATTAATCCCCAAGGAACCAATTTTACATTACATACAAACACACTTGATTATCCTGCTATCCTGCTGGCCTTATATGTCTCATCTTTATTATCTAAGTCACCAAATGAATGTATCTAGGCTTTTCTGGATGTAGTCTCTTTTTTTCTTGCTAAGCCTCTATTAGACAACTTGGACTTTCATCAGGACCTTGGGAGCAGATTCTGGTCCATGCTACTTCTTCTGGGCTTATGAGAGTGAAACTGAGCACTTCAATTTAACTCCACTAGCTATACAACATAGGACATAATCCAGAACACTTTGGAGGGGAAAAAGGGTTACATTGTAAGCAATCTGAACACAGGACACACTAAACTCTACTGAGAAAGTCAGAGCAGATAACCAGTACAGCTAAACCACTTTCATACATGCCATCTTTTTCTCTAGCTCCTCTCTCCCATGTCATTTCTTCCTGTCTTGTTTCATCCCCAGTTCAAACATCTTTCAGTTCTATTTTATGAGGAATTCACCTAATCATTGTCTGGCCTACCAGTCCACTTGGAAACTATGAAACTGCAAATAGGTATAGCTTAAACACCTCATGTGAAATGATTTCCCAGAACCTCTGACTGACCTCAAATGCTGCTTCACATCCTTTGTAGTGTTGCAGGAGATAAGGCTCAAATCTTCTCATCTGCACTTTTCCTTCCAAATTATGCTATCCAAAGTTCCTGTTACAGTGGTTGGAATACATTACTTAAACACATAAAACATGAAAGATGGTTTTGTCCCTAATTAAGGAAATTTGCTGCAAAACAGCACCACATCAATACACTCTTTGGTTATACTTTTTTGTGCTTTATTGGTGATACTCATAGGAAAGCATTTCAGTTGTTTTCAAAGAACATTCAACTGAGTTTCCAGTATACTCTGCCAATATGACAGGCCTGCTGAGCTGCTTGTCTCCAAACTCCTCTGCACAATCCAACATCATTCTACATTGGAGTTATCACTTATTAATTGCATTTTAATTGGTCTCAACTATTGCCAGCTAACAAGAGGAAATGACCATAAATGTGATAGATGTGAACTTGAAAGAGAATGGAGTAGGAACTACACAGAAGTGGCCAACTGGAGAATTGGCTTATATGTAAAAGGTAGTATAACTTCTATAAACCACATTTCTTAATACTCCAAATAGTTTCTTGATGGTCTCCAGTTTTATATTTGCATAAAATTATAATGGTTATCTGCCCAAAAGGAGAGGCCAACAAAACCTAGCATTGGGTCTAGTCTTTTATAGGCAAATAAAGAGTAACAAGCACAGAAAACAGAAAATGATAATAGTTTACATTTATTGAATTCCTACAATCTACCCAAGAGCTTAATATTTCTTATCTCATTTAATTCTCAGGACTCTATAATGTAGATACCATTGTTATTTCCATTTCACAGATAAAAAATTGAGTAACTCTCTTGAGGTGATACAGTAGAGTAGTGGAACTGAAGCTTGATTCCAGAACTGGTGCCCCAGTATGCAGTGTGACCTGCAGCATATATACAGGCCAAGCCACTGATGTACCATATTCTGTAGATTCACCCAGTATTCCCAACACACACTTTACCCCACATTCTATGACTACCACAGTATACACATTTATTTGATCATTCACGTATCCATTATTCACCAAAAGGACTGCTACAGCCATGTGAAGAAGGGAAGCTTGCTTTCAGACTCTGATACTAAAGCAAGAGTTTACAGGTGAGGTTATAGTTAATCCATTTCTTCTAAAAGCAAGCATGGGAATCTTTCCAACTAGAAGATATAAGAATACAACATAAGGATAGGAAAACACACGGATTGCTTAGAAAACACTTGGTTCAATGTGCACAGAGCATAATGTAAATTCATTAGGAAAGGTGGCTTGGGGCCAGATCACAGAAGTTATCAGACAAAGCCAGGCAGCCATGCACACCCAGAATGACTCGCAGTTGCTAAGGGTTATGTACCATGGCATTCATTTTAGTGAGTTCCTCCCCCTCAATGATAATCTGCATGGTATCTGGCTCATTGCAGGCATTTATAAATAACTAGACATATAAAGGAATGAAATGTTAGTCTTTGCAAAACAATATGCTTTTAAAAAACATGTTTCAAGATCATAAAAGAAGTACATTTAAGTGGTGTAGTTGGAATAGCATAAGCAGATAGACACGAATTTAAGGAATTAGTAGTAGCATTTTACTAGAATTCCTAAAATTAATAATAACTAATGTTTTTTGTGCTCGTGCTGTATGCCAGCCAATGTCTTTGGTGTTATATTTAGCATCTTATTTAATCTCCACAAAACAAATGAACACATAAAATTATTATGCCCAGTGTCCATTCACAGATACTAGTGAACCATTAGTAATCTTTGGCACATTAATCTAAAATTAATTTGTAATTAGAATTTAGAGAAGCTTCTAATTTAAGATTCAACAAAATCTGATGGCTTTTCAGGATATGGCAACATTAGAAACATTCTATTGCCTTGGCCTATGGTAACTAAATTCACACTATAGGAAGAAAGCTGTCGTTAGAGCTCCACTAGTATTGCTTTGATTGATCAGGGTTTTCAGTGGGTGCAATCCTTGCTTCTTAAGTACTGTTACTGTAGTTTTATTTTTGCTTCAATTATTTATGGGATTAATTAAACCTAATATTTATAATGACTTTTTTGTTTTATAAGTTTTCAGTCTCTAACATGGAAGAATTTAAGTATGAATTTCATTATTTTGTTCTCCAGTTTTTTGTCATCACAGAATATTTTTTACACTAGGAAATGGTGATGAGTAAGATAGCTGAAAGATGGAATCTTTTGATCTACCTAAGCAGGCTTCAGGAAGGAAAAAAGAAAAGAAGAAAAGGAAGGAATGTAGAAAAGAAGGAAGGAAGGAAGGAAGGAACCTAGAAGCAAGCTACTAAATAACTGCTATCCATCACCACTTCCTGCTTTCATATCTGAAGTCTCTAATCAGCCATGGCACACTTTCCCTCTGACCTAAAATGCACCTTCAGTATCTTTCCTAATCCAGGATTCTAGATAGCATGTGAGCAGAGGAGTATAGCCTTATTGGCAATCTCTATCCTATACCCATTACTCTAATCTTTGATTGGAAAAAATCTACAACATACTACTTATAATTAATGTTTTTCCTGGCACTCTTAAGACTATCTAACATAACCAACATCACCACTCACATAGCCATGTTTGTGCATCATGCTAACAGCTTCCTACATTACCTCCTTTAGTCTTCACAACAACTGTGTAGGGTAAATCCAAGCAAAGTCCAATTTGCGATGGTTTAATAGTGTAACTCTCAGAGGCAAATCTTGTTTCCAAGCTATTGACTTCACTATAATCCTCATATTATAACAACTAAAGACAAATACAAGAAGTATAGTCTAGAGAACCTTCAGTTAGCAAATGTCTAGGTGGTCCTGAAGAAATTTGAATCAGATGCAACAAACAAAGAATATTTGTAAAAAGATAAGGAGAGTCTATAGCAGACGTTCTTCAAGGCAGACAATGTTGGAACTTAAATTAAACCTCTAGATATAATATAGATTAACACAGAAATATTCTGCAGCAGTGTGCATTATGTCACCACACTTTATTTGCACAACTGCTTTAGGAGTGAGTATTATTAGCTCTTTCTACAAAGAAGGAAAACAGAATTCAATGAGGTGAGGTCACCTTTCAAAGTCTTACTGTTGGGAATTAAGGTTTAAACCAGGTCACTGAAACCCAACCTGGACCTACCTTGATGAGGAAACTGAGAAATTCATTACTGCCAGTTGTAAATGACATTTGGGCTCAGAAAACAGAGATGTCAACATTCAGAGTCACTGGGTCCTACAGTTTGGGACTAGCTAGAGTTTGTGACAGACTGAGGAATAAGATCCAAGCGAGCTTTAGGGTTAAATATGGAGGAGGAAAAAAAAAAAAGTGATCCTCTCTACTAGAGCAAACTCATATCCTTTTCTCATCCAAAGTGTAGATGCAACGGGTTGTCATCATTCATTTTACCCCCATTGTATTGTCATCAGTCAAATAATGCTAGTGATTATTTCTGCTGAAGTCTTGCCAGTGAAAATGCATCAGAAAATGTCAACCTTCCATTTCTCATCTTAAAGACAACATTAAATAAGAACAGAAATTCACACAGGTGAACCCATCTGTGCTAAGCATAAAACCACACAATTTTCAGGATGAATTATTTCAGCATGTGAGGTTTTTGAGTCAGATGGCCAACTTTGCCAAATTATTAATGTGTTAAGTGTTTATATCTTCTCTCTGGAAGACACTGAATTCAGAAGGAAGTTTTCACTCACGCCCCTCCTCCCCAGCCCCGACAGAATTTGAAATTTAAATGTAGGGTTTCAATGGCTCCAATTTTCCTGACATTTTGAAAGCAATCTGTTTTTGGAGAGTCGGAACCTTCTCTTAGCTTCACTAGCAACTCTTGTTAATCCACTCACCAATGGGCAGCTCCTAAATGGAATACCCTGACTGCCCTAGGATATTGACATGGGTCAGACTTCCTTGAAATCTCACTTGATGTTTCAGACATTGCAGAGGAGCATCAGCTACCACTGGGGAAGGATCAGGGATCTTAGTTTGTCCTACTTTGTTCTAATTTTCTTTTTAAATTCAGGGCAAATGTCTTTCCCTTCACAAGATATTTCTCTAAATAGAGTATGACTTATACTCTAATAAAAAGCCTGTAAGTTCCTCCCCTATAAGGCAATATTTGTTATAGATTGCTCTGTTTTTATTTAGTGTTATGGTAATAATAACAAAGACCAGTCTTTTCAGAGTTATTCGATCTTCCACTTTATGTGTGTATGTCTGTATGTATGTATGGTTATTTTTGTGGCTGTGGGGATTAAACCCAAGCCCTTGAGCTTGCGAGGCAAGAGCTCTACCATTAAACTATAACCTCAACCAGCTATCTTTCATTTTACATCATGTATCAAACAGCTCAAAATTAGGAGCTTACATGTAAATTCAGCTAAAACATTATTACCCAACTTCTTATCATCTAATAAATATTTTTTCTCATTTTTTTCTTATCACAAGAATAATACATGCTTCTTGGGAAGGTTTTGCTTAGGACAAAAGTAAAAAGAAACCAAATTCTTCTTAGCTAACCATCCAAATTTAAGCTAATATTTTAGTGTAGGTATCCTTCTCTTTCATCATTCCCTATGAATTAATATACAGATAATTAACTCATTGAATGAGGGCAGAGGAAGTCTAATTGAAGTAATTAAAGCAAAAGGGAATTTAAAACAAGAATAGTAGAATGTCTCCCTGAACTTATAAGCAGAAATGCACCAGGTCTTAGAAACACACTAAAACGCTGCAGGGAATTGGGAAAATCTGTTCACTGAGTCCTTCACCTCTATTTCCTCATCCTGTGACAGAAAATGGATAGTACCAACATCCTGTGCTCTTAAATCTCCTCTATTCAAGACAGCCAGACCGAGACTCTACACTCTTGTCCACAATCCCAAAGTTCCCTGGGAACAAATTAAGAATTCATCAAAGACCCCATCATCCCTGATCCAAGAAGCTGTAGACAGGGGCATGTATACGTACGTGTTCTATAAACAGGGCTGCTTGTATGGGCTGAAGAGGGACAATATACAGAAGTAAGAAACCATGTGCCCTGGGGAGACAGCCACACATATCCACTGTGATAATTTTACATTTTTATTTTGCAAAAATAAAAATGAACCATACAAATTATTTTACTGCTTTTTTCCTTCAGTTAATACACAACAGCTAGTGTTCAAATGAGCTTCCTTTATTCTGCTCTTATTTCCTAATATAATACCTCCTAACTTCTTTTACTTTATCACACAAACACATAAGAAATAATTCTTGGAATTCCCTTCCCCTACCAATAAACTGGAAGAAAAATGAGGGCACCTCATATAGAGCTTAAAGTGAAATATATTTTCTTTATATAAAATTACAATTAAGAATGTAAAAAAGGCAAATTTGAGGAACATATTAAATATTGAATTTATGTAAAGTTTCCAATTAAAAGTATCTTCAAGATGGTTAATGAAAAACTTGAGCTTGCTTCCACAACTCTAGCTTTTATTTATATTAGGTTTTATATTTGAAATAACTACACAAAATTCCTGATAAAGAATTTTTCATGCTGACATTTTTAAATTCCTTATAGGTACTATAATAATAAATTTTGTTTGCACAGTTAGGTGATAAAAAATGTAAAGCATTTTAATAATAATTCAAAAATGTACGTGTTCAAATTATATTTAAAGAAACTAATACCGTTTCCTTTCATCTATTAATGTAATATTGAAATTTCTTGTGATAATGTGAATGGATTTTGAAGCCATTGAAATTTCCCATGTTGAGTAGTTAAAAATAATGGTAATGCTCTCATTTTCAGAATGAGCATATATTCTTAGAAAGGCCATCCTGGAACTAGCTATTGTACTACAAAGGCTCTCGGCCAGAAATGGACAGTTTCAGATACATGTGAATACAGAGATTGGGGTTATCACAAGGAGCTGTAACCACTGGAAGACCACACACAGGACCTGTGCCACCTGGGGCCACTATTTTAAGTGCCTTCCTCCCATAAAATCTTGCTAACATTGGCTGCTGAAAGAGATACACTGGCAGTAGTGGAACTCCTGGCCTGTGCAGTGAACAGTACAATGGAGCAGAGTAAAAATGAAGGCAGATACATCGCCAGCCTAAGGGAACCAAGGCACATATTCTCAGTTTACTCCACCCTTCAAGGAATCCTGGATGAGGTCAAAGGCAATAGGCCTCCAACAGCTCCAGGCCTGCCCAGTCACCCAACTGTCAGAAACCAGTATCTCATGACATACCTGCCACCTAGTCACACATAACACATTGGCAAAAGTTGTGATTTAATGGAACAATAGTTTTATTCATTTTATTCTACTAGGACAATAATTTTTAAATTTTTCTCTATGAGCTCAAGGATTTTGTTACAAGTCCTTAGAGATCCTATGCAGATGAAGGGGAAGCCCAGCAGTTAGAGTCAGATTTGCTGCTGTCTTGGCCAGAGCACTGTTCACTGTTAATCTCTTTTATTTTCAGGTGTGTGGGCATGTGCATAGGATGAGAGGAGGATTTCAACCACCAAAAACAAAAGGATTTTAACCTATGAAATTGTGATCATCTTTAAAGCTTTCTAGAAACTTAAGTGAAGATATGTGTGTGTATGTATCTATTTGTGAACAGCAAATATGGCACACACACACACACACACACCACCACCACCATCACCACCACTCAGTTTGTGTTTAAATCATCTAGGAATTTCTATCTTAATTCTTTTTATTACAATATGCATCTTCTCTTTCCCTTTATTTTGACATTTGCAGTAAGCTTCATAACTACATTAGCAATAGTTGTCTAAACTTAATGCAATTTCACTGGTTCCATCTTTCACTACATTTTCTTTGATAAATCTTCCTGATTTCTAAATTCTTTATTATGATTAATTTCTTGGCTCACTGGAGCACTTCTTCAAGTAATTTTTTCAGGAAGGCTATACTAACAGTATGCTTTCTGAAGCCTTGCACACTGGAGATTATTTTCTTCTACCCTCCTACGTGAAGACAAGTGTGGTACAACTGGAATTCTAGAAAAAAAATAACATATTTTCCCTTAAAACTATATTGACAATGTCCCATTATTTCCCTCAGTGTTCATTTTAAAGTGTTCTGATGACAACTAGACTCTTTTCTTTCATAATGAATCTGTTTCCCTTGAACTGCCTGCTTTAAGAGCTGAAAAATCATTGAAATTTAATACTTTGCCCTGACATATCTTAGCCATTTTAATTATTCCACCTCTAAGATTTAAGTTCTTTCTCCACTTATAGTTTTCTTTTACTATTCCTCTGATTGTGACTTCCCTACATTTATTGTGTCTTGTCCTAAAGGCATTTCAAATATGTGACATTAGATCAAGAAGTTGGTACCTTATATCTCCTTTCTCTGATTGTTTCCATTCCTTTAACTTTTCCTTAGTGTCTTGAAACAATTTTTCAAGCTTATTTCTCATTTGACAGTTCAGATTTCCATTGTGTTCCATTTCCTGTCTGCTTCTTCCAGTGCATAAATTCAGAATTCATGTTTGTAACACCCCAGAAACACTTTCAGCTCTTGGATGTTTTTAGGATTGTCAGCATCTGCACCATAAATGCAATATCTTCTTATTGAAACTATAAACGAGAGATTATCTGAGCATTTTCTTTCTTCTTCTCATGACTTAAAGGGTAAATTTGCCCTTGTCCTTTGAGCCTCTGCTTCTTCTGGCTTATCCAGTGAGGTTTCTGTTTGCTACTCAGTAGAGGAACAGCTCTGTTTGCCCAGCATCAAGAGTTCAGGCAGATTCTGCCACTGAGAATATAGGTCCCTCATCAAATATTTCATACTCAAGACAAATAGAAAAGGAGAAGATTTAGATTTACTGTAGTTTCACTTTGCAAGTGAGACATCTGGCTGCCCCAGGAAATGGGGAGGAGGCTGCAGCGTCTATGGGCCTCATTTCTGAGCCAGCAATTCAGGTTCTCTTCCATGTGTTTCAGCAGTCGTATGTGAACTGGGCCTCCTGCTTCCTACCTCTACTTGGCACAACTGCTTTCATTAGGAGGCTGTGCAATTTAACTGAAAACTGGGCCAAATGCAAACCTTTATGGGTACTAAGAAGGGGCCAGTTTCCTCCTCTACACATAGAATGATAGGACTGACCTCCTGTGGTATGTGATAATGGAATGAGTGGTTGTGTATAAGTCCAGAGAGGACTGCTTCATATGTGTGTGTCAGGAGCTATATGTCAGAGTCTGTTGTTTCCATATCGGCCTCACTCTGGGAATTCCAGTACCAGTTGCAGGTAAATTAAGAAAACACACACACACACCTGTCATGCAGAGTTCCCCACTGCCAGTGCTAATGGCTGCTGTGGACTTCCACTATGTCTCCTTCTATCTACCCACACATGGCTCTTCCTCCACACATAGCTCCACATTTCCTTCAGTCTGAACTTACCACCATTTCCAATTTTATAAATTTGCTCTTTCTGGTGAGAATTTGGAAAAGGGAATAAGTTTTGACCCCATTCCAGCAGGACCTGGCACATAGTGAGCTTTTAATTCAGGTCAGTTGAATGAATGACTCTCCATAGCATTAACTTCCCTTAATGCTAAAACTTTCCTGTTTATGTGTGAGGAGTGACCTAATGTCACCTCTAGAATGTCAAGGCTTACTGAAAACAGTTTTATCACAGTTGGCAGCAGCTGACACCAATCAAAGTCCAATTAGTCGATGGGAATGTCAGAGAAATGATTTTAGACTCCTTTAGGGCTGTGAGTTGGAAAGGCAATCGGTCAGTTGTGTTAGACAAGAGGCTTGGAAATTTACTGAAGAGTTTTTAAAAGGGTTGGAATACCTAAATGAACATATCCTAATCAAAGATAGACTGAGCTGCTAAAAATCTGCTCAAAGATGTTTAAAGCTTTAGCACTAAGCTAATTTTAATCACCACCTTTAGGTAAGATAGAAATAGGCAGATCACTTTGGACCATTTAGAAATGCTATGTGAGGTTTAAGACTGGGAACAAGAAGGCAGAATTCTCCAAGCCTTCCTCTTACAAGGTTAAACAGGCCCAAGTAGCTCTCTACCCCATAAGACCAGTTCTCCAGTATAGCTTCTGGAACAAGTTCAAGAGTATTAAATTTGGAAAATAGAATGTAATTCATTTAGAGCAATTGAAGGTAATCCTTCTTTAATGATTAAAAACATGGTACCTCCAAAATTAAAACATGGTAATTTTTGAATGGTAAATATCAAACTATACATACAAGTTCTTTGTAGGATTTTGGGGGCAGGAGGCAGAGGATTTGAAGTATAATAAAATAAAAATATCATTTTAGGCCTTTAAGAGTGGATTTGGTTAAATGTGGTACAAATAGAAGCTGGTTAGGTAAGTTCAAAGCCATAGCTGTTCATTATAGTTCATTTAGTGATGGCTAAAGGAGGCTATACCCTAAGGACTTTACCATGCCCTAAATAAAAGCATTGAACTTTTCATGCTAAGCCCCTGAGATCTGGAAATTTATGTATTATTAAAGTGTAGTCTGGCTTTATCAGTTAGCTTTCACTAAGTTCTGCTGTGAAAAGAAAAAATCCACAAAATATCAGTGGTTCATGGCACTATTAGATGCTCTCATATCAGAAGTGGCAATGGATTGTCTCTCTGCTCTATGTGTTATCTTCATTCTGAGACTCAGAGTGAAGAAGTAGCTGCTATCCTAAACATCATTGTTCTTATAACGGGAGAGGCAGGAGAGCTGGTAGAACCATGTGGCAACTTTTAATTCTTCTGTTCAGAAGTGATACACACACTTCTTATCCTCATTTCATTGTTCAAAGCAAGTCAAATAGCTTACTAGCCTCAGTACAATGGTGCAAAGAATTATAATTGTTTCACGGGGAAGTATGGAAAATAATTAGAAACAATAACACAATCTGCTGCACCATCTCACTATGACTAATGTATACATTCGAAGCAAAATGGTGAGCTGGTACCAAATAACAAAGGAAAACAAAAACAAAAAATTATAATATGTGACATTGGCTTGGTAGTGAAATCTTAAGAATGAAGTTAGTGAGATGGAGATATGTGTAATGTATTTGGTAAAACCATCAAACCATCACCTGAAGGAATACAGGAGGCAGATGATGTGTTACTGAGCAGGCATCTTTGAAGAAGAGGTTGAAAAACTGAAATTTAAACTCTATGCTTGTTATTATTGGCTGTCGGTCAAGATTACATGACACATAATAAACCTCAGAAAAGAATTGAGCAATTCCTACCAGAAATGAAATGATGATAGTCCAGAAATGTGTGATCCTTACAAGGCTCTGGGTGCTTTCAGAACCCAAACAGTAGAGATGAAAAATCAATCTTAAGTAACAAAGGGAATCTTTGAAACAGAATGGCCTTTCACCTTGGTCCATTGACCCATTTACCTGGGGACTGTTAGATGAAAGGTTAACACCTACCTTATTTGAGCTTCCATGTTGGTGAGGTCTCTGTTACAGTAGCTTAACTTTACCCTGATGCACAAATAATCATAAAATCACTCTAAGTACCATTGCTTCCAAGACAACCAGAAAAATTGTCTGGTCTTGTTTGATATCCAATCTAACCTTAAATAACTTCTTCATGTAGCCATCCTAATTCCCCCCAAAAATGATCTTATCTAATTTGTTACCCTATTATGAAGAACAGTTCTTAGGGCTAGAATTTAAAGACTCGTGAAAATGCCCTTCAGTATTCTTGGTGTAAAGTTGCTAATTCCTCTTAAAATTTCTACATGTCTTCTATCACCTTTTGAACAGAACTATCTTCTCAAGGATGTTTACAAACCAAACAGCCTTGGAAGAGTTCTCTGCAAGACAGAAAAAGTATTTGTTTCTCGAGCCAGGATTAGTAGCATTAGAAGATGCTTTCTCCTTCCAGAACAAAGAAGGCAGAAGCTTTATCTTAAAAGACTGCATCACCTGGGCCTGCCTCCATGTGTCCTCTGAACAACTCAGGAGCAAGGGAAACAATTGCAAGAATGAAGCTCATATTTGCTGTGCTCTCAGTCATTAACTTCTTTGTCTCTGGCCCAGGAATCTCATGTTTCCTGCCATCCTCTATGAAATCGTAGAGCTAATTCGTTAACTTGCAAGTAAGTAAAAGCTCAGAATCCTCACAATTATTGACACCCCAGAGGAATTTTTATTCTGGGACAGGAAATATTCCCATAAATCAAGGGATGAATTTCTAAAAATAATTTTAAACAATAGCAGCAGATAAAGAAAAAAATTTAGGTAACAAATACCTCCATCTTGTCACACCTTGCCCACCTATATTTTTGGACAGCCTTGGCTGAATGCTTGCACACTTGCTCACCCTCTGAGGAGAAGAGTTGAGAATATCATCAAGATGAGTGATTTAGCAGATTACCAATGCTTCTCAATGTATGCAAAAAGGTGTGCTAACATCTTTTCTGTTGTTGAATGTATTGTGTTGTGTTCTGGATTATGGATCTCTCAGCAGAGAAAAGTCAATGTCGCTCTCGTTGGACAGTAAAGAGACATTTCAGTCACACAGCATTACCTTACATGAGAAGTCACTGGTGATGGAGGTGGTGAGGAGGGTGGGGTTAACCCTCCCTTCCAGGCTGTGTGAGCCTGCCGGAAGGAAGAGCATGAGAACAGGAAAGAAGAAGGGGAATTCCCTAGACACAGGAAGTAACATCCAGTTAAGGCTGGTCCACTTTCTTTCTCAGGAAATTATCTAAATAATTCAGCAACATATTTTTTTCATGGTGCAGAAATACATTTCAAAAGGTGCCAAACTGAATTTTATTCAATATTTGTAAGATTTCAAAAACGAGTTACTAGATTGGTTTTGATATCAAGAGTGATTCAAATCCTTGTCAAAAAAAAAAAAAGACCAAGGAGCTCTCCAACAGTATTTACAAATGTTAAATGGAAATACATTCCACTAAATAAAAGCTACATTGGGAGCCTAGAGTTAGCACAATCTCCAATAGCAGGTCACAGCCTGAGGTAAAATCACCTCTGTCAGTTTAACCCTCCACAGGCAGTGCACCTTCCACTAGAATCTAAAATGTACGTCTTCCAGGGTTGCTCTCAGGCACTGTGCTCTGAGGTTCACTCTGTGTCAGTTCTCAAATGTCTTTCCTCTTGCACTGTCCTTCTCCATGCATTCTCATGGTGTATCTCTTTCCTCTGGTTTCTCCACATGGAGGCCAATATAATCCTTCTAAAGCACAAATCTAATCGTGTCACTCCCCAGCTTGATTCTCTGAAGTAGCTTCTCATGGCCAACGTCAGTGGCTGTAAGTGGCTTCTCCACTGTACTACACAACACAAGTGTCACATAGACACAAGAATCTACCCATTGCTGACCCAAGCCTGCTCCCCACATTTTGTGGTGAAAAAGAGCAAATAATATCACAATTGTTTGTTAGGGGAGCCTTCGGTATTTGTATGGTTGAAGTATAGCAGGGTGAGGACAGGGCTCCCTCATGGGAGGAGACAGGGGTGCAGGGAAGAGGACAGTGGAACCAAGTAGGTGGCAACAGGGCCAGAGACATGCCAACAGAGCTGAGGACAAAGAGACAGCAAGCATGATTCAAAGATTGGTGACATGCAGGGGGACTGGATAAATGCTGTAAATAAATATACTGAAAATAATGGCAGTTAAGGTTCTCACTGTTGGAGAAAGGACTTAAAATATGCAAAAGTGGAAGACTAGAAATACTCTAAGATACCAGATTAGAATTAGAGGCATCAGTGTGAATTTATGGGGTTTTGATGGATATATAAATAAATACCAATGCATGTGTACATAAATATATATGTACGTTAATATATGCATGTTATAATTTCTTTATTCATTCATCTATCTATGGACACTGTTGGTTCCATATTTCTGTATCTTGACTCTTGTGAATAATGCGGAGATGAACACAAGGATAGACACACCTCTGAGATACTGATTTCATTTTCTCTGGTTACATGCCTAGAAATGGGACTCTTGGATCATATGGTAGTCCCACTTTTAATTTTCTGAGAACCACCCATACAGTTTTCAATCATGGCTGAATCAATTTACATTCACACCAACAGCATACAAGAGTTCCTTTTTCTCCACATCTCTGCCAACACTTATCTTTTGTCATTTTAAGAAATTTGAAATATCTCATTATAGTTTTGATTTGTATTTCCCTGATGATTGGTGATATTGAGCATCTTTTCATATGTTTATTTGCCATTTGTATTTCTTTGAGAAACGTCTATCAGGTTCTTAGCCCATTTTAAACTGAGGTTTTTGTTGTTGTTTTGTTTCTGCTATTGAGTTATTTGAATTTCATACATATTTGGGGCATTTTATCAGATGTATAGATTACAAATATTTTCTCCTATTCTCTTATTGCCTTTTTACTCTGCTGATAGTTTCCTTTACTGTTTATAACGTGTTTTGTTCATGCAGTCCTACTTCTCCATTTTTGCTTTTATTGCATATTCTTTTGGTGTTATAACTAAGAATCACTGCCCAGGCCAAGGTCAAGAAGCTTTTCTTCTAGTCATTTATGGTTTGGGGATTTGTGTTTAAGTCTTTAATCCATTTTTAGTTTATTTTTGTATATGGTATGACATAAAGGTTCAATTTCATTCTTCTGCATTTGGGTATCTAGTTTTCCTAATATCATTTTTTGAAAAAAAGACCTTTTCCCCAATATGTGTTCTTGATGCCTCTGTCAAATGTCACTTGACTTTAGATGCATGAACTTATTTCTAGGATTTCTATTCTCTTTCATTGATCTTTGTGTCAATTTTTATGCCAGTACTATACAATTTAGATTACTGTAGATTGGTAATATATTTTGAAATTTAAAAAAGTGTGAAATCTCTGGCTTTGTTCTTCTTGCTCAGTGTCACCATGACTGTTCATGGTCTTTTGTGGAACTGTATGATTTTTAGAATTATCTTTTCTGTTTATATAAAGAATTCCACTGGAATTTTGATAGGGGTTAAATGGAATCTGTTCATCAGTTTGAATAGTATGGATATTTTGAAATATTCTTTATTTCAACCTGTGAATATGGGATGCCTTTCCCTTTATTTGTGTCTTCTTTAATATCCTTTATCAATGTTTTATAAATTTCAGTGTACAGTCATTCAATTCTTTGGTTAAGCTTATTTTTAAATATTTTGTTGCTATTGTGAACAGGATTGCTTTATTACTTGTGTTTTCAAATAATTTGGTAGTGTATAGAAAGTCAAGTTTTTGGGATTACTTTATTAGCTCTAACACATTTTTGTTGAGTCTTTAGGAATTTTTACATACGTGACCATGTCAATCTACACACAGAGATAATTTTACCTATTCATTTATGATTGGTATCATTTTTTTCCTTGCCTAATTGCTATATCTAGGACTTACAGTACCATGGTGAAAAGTGAAAGTGAGCGAGCATCTTTGTACTGGATCTCAGAAGAAAAGCTTTGGTTTTTCCCCATTGATTGTGATGCTAGCTGTGGACATTTCATAAATGGCATTTATTGTGTTAAGGTAAATTGCTTCCATACCTACTTTGTTGGCAATTTTAATCATGAATGGATGGCGAACTTTCAAATGCCTTATCTGTGCCTATTGAGATTATCATCTTTTAAAAAAAAAACTTTTAATATGGAGCATCAGATTGATTGATTGGTTGATTGACTGATGTTGAACATCCTTGTATCCCAAAAATAATTCCCATTGGGTCATCATGTACAATCCTTTTAGCTTGCTGTTTAATTTGATTTGCTAGGATTTTATGGGGGACTTTTGTATATATATTCAAAAGAAATACAGTTTTCTTACACCTCTGCCTCACTTTATGTCAAAGTGAATTTTCCCTCATAAAATGAAATTAGAAGTGTTCTCTTTTATTTTTTGAATAGTTTAAGAAAGATTCATATTAATTCTTCTCTAAATGTTTGAAAGAATTTTCCTATGAAGCCATCTGGTCCTTGGCTTTTCTTTATTTGATTCCACACTCAGTGTCCTTATTTGCTATTGGTCTGTTCAGATTTCCTATTTCTTCTTGATTCAGTTTTTCTGGTTATATATTTCTAGAAATTTATCTATTTCTTCTAGGTCTAATTTGTTGGCATAAAATTATTAATAAGATTCCCTTATCAGATGGAGGTGCGGCTCAAGTGGTATAGTGCTTGCATAGCAAGTACAAGGGTCTGAGTTCAAACCCTAGAACTGCCCCCCTAAAAAAGAGTCCCTTACCATTTTAATTTTTGTTCTGTATGCTGTAATTTTTCCCTTTTTATTTTATTTACCTGATTTTTATCTCTTTTTTCTTAGTCTAGCTAAGGATTTATCATATTTATTTCTCAAAAAACAAAAACCTTAGTTTTTCTGACTTTTTCTATTATTTTTCTGTTTTCCATTTCATTTTTTTCTCCTCTCATCTTTATTATTTCTTTTCTTTTGCTAACTTGGAGTTCTGTTTGCACTTATTTTCTAATTCTTTGGTATGAAATGTTAGATTGTTTATTTGAGATCTTTCTTCTTTTTTAAACATAGGCACTTATTATTATAAACTTCCTTCTTAGCACTGCTTTTAGTGCATCTCATAAGTTTTAGTATGTTGTGGGTTAATTTTCATTTGTTTCAAGATATTTTTCAAATTTCCTTTTTATTTCTTCTTGATCAAATGGTTGTTGAAAATGTGTTATTTTAGCTCTGTATATTTATAAATTTTCATTTTCTTACTGTTACTAACTTCTGGTTTGTTCCACTGTGATTGGAAAAGATTTCAATCTTCATAAATTTGTTAAGATTTGTTCTATGACCTAACATATGATCCATCCTGGAGAATATTCCTTGTGCTTAAGAAGAACATATGTTGTTCTGTCCACGACTCCTAAGTCTAGTCATCTATATAGTGTTTAGTTATGCTGTTTCCTTGTGATTTTCTCTGTGAATGGTCTACCCATTAGAGAATAGTAATTTGAAGTTTCTTATTATTTCATTGCTGCATACTTCCCCCTTCAGATCTGTCAGTGTTTCCTTTACATATTTTGGTGCTTAGATATTGAACACATATATATTTACAATTGTTAGATAATCCTATTGAACTGACTCTTTAATCACATAATGATCTTCTTTATCTCTTAATCTCTTATGATAGTTTTTTTGCTTAAAGCCTAGTTTATCTTTCATAAGTATAGTTATCCTGCTCTCTTTTGTTTAAAATTTGTTAGGAATATCCTTTTCCACCCTTCACTTACAGCCCATCTGTGTCCTCAAAGCTAAAGTGATTCTTTTATAGGTAACAATTTGTTATATCTATTTTTTACCTACTCAGTCAGAGTATGCCTTTTCATTAGAAAATTTAAATCATTTACATTTAAAGTATCATTAATAGATAAGGACTTATTCTTGCCACTTTGTTCTTTGCTTTCTGACTGTTTTGTAGTCCTTTTCTTTCTTATTTCTTCCTTTGTGAATTTTATGATTTTTTAGTATTATGATTTCATTTAATTTATTTCTTTTTATCTTTTATGTACCGGCTAGAGTCTTTTTCTCCTGTGGTTATCGTGAGAATCACATAACTTCACATAGTTCTAACAGTCATTTTAAGATGATTAACACTTAACCTCAATCATCTATAAAAACTCCATAGTTTTACTTTCTCCCCTTCACACTTATGCTATTTTTTTTTTTTTTGCAGTGCTAGGGTTTGAACTCAGGGCCTATACCTTGAGCCACTCCATCAGTCCTTTTTTGTGTTGGATATTTTAGAGATAGAGTTTCTCAAACTATTTCTCCAGGCAGGCTTCGAACCGAGATCCTCCTGATCTCTGCCTCCTGAGTAGCTAGGATTGCAGGCGAGAGCCACTGACACCCAGCTCACTCTATGCTGTTGATTTCACACTTCACTTCTTTTTTATGTTGCTGACCCATTAACAAATTATTTTACTTATACTGATTTTTTTAATACTTGCATTCTTTAACTTTTGTACTAGAGTTAATATGGTAGGTTTATTGATGATTCTCTCCTTTGGCTTTTGTTTGTGTGAGAAGATCCTTATCTCACCTTTATTTCTGAAGGACAGCTTTGTAGAGTACAGTATTCTTAGCTGGGAGGGCTTTTTTTTTCTTTCTTTCTTTCAATACTTTAAAATAATCTCTACTAGGCCGCAAATTTTCTGTTGAGAAATCTGCTGATAGTTTTATGGAGTTTCTCTTGGTACTGATAACACATTTTTAAATGGTCACATGCTAAATGTGTTGGGTTAAGCACGTATCTTATTACAATTAATTTCCCCTGATTTGTTTGGCTTTTTGTAACGTAGCTACTAGAAAATTTAAAAACAAGGTGTGGTTCACGTCTTGAGAAAAGCTGTCCTAAAGAATGAAAGATCTGTACTGTTTAAAACTCTTATGGATATAAAAAACTAAAGCACTATTCCAGATCAAAGAAGACTAAAGAGACCAAGACCCATAGTTTGAGCTTACTCAGTGTCTCCTCATAACCAGAAACAACATGATTTTGATGTGAAAATATCATAGAAATACAATATCACATATCTATTGTATACATGAATTGTAAGGGGAGATAGAGTAAATGTGGCAAAATGTTCACAACTGTTCATAATCTAGGCAAAAAGAATTTGGAGCCTTGTGCACTGTTCAGTTACCATTTGCGTAAGTTGTTATATATACTTATTTTTGGCAGTACTGGGGTTTAAACTCAGGGCCTTGAGCTTGCTAGGCAAGTGCTCTACCAGTTAAACCACACCCTGAGTCCTTTTTAGCTTTAGTTATATTTAAGATAGGGCCTCTCACTTTTGCCTGGGGCAATCTCCAATGGTAATCCTCCTACCTCCACCCTCCCAAGTAGCTGGGATTACAAGTGTGAGCCACCACACTCAGCAAATTTGTAATTTTTAACAAAATAAATAACAAATATATACCCATTGGTAAGATTTTAAAAATCTGAACTAATTATGGAACTATACCTTGACAAGCACCATAACAATATATTGCTGCTGTAATCATCTGTGTCACATAATACCAGTGACTCCCATGCTCTGTGATTGTGATAGGATAGATGGCTATTTGTGTGCAATTCTTGGAGCAGCACTTAAAATCCCACTCCATTCTCTTCCATTCAAGAAAGCAAATCAGAATGCATGTAGACAAGACAGATTTATAGAAGGGACAGCTTGAATCTGCTCTAATTTACAAAGAAGCAGTGTACCTACAAACTTTGGCATTTCAACTAATATTAGTATCAAATTGTACCATGATAGACAAGCATGTTAGTCACTTCACAGTTGACAACTGCTGACTTAGATCTCTTGTACTTTACTCTTTTTTCACACAGAAGATGACATGATAGAAATTCTACAGATCTTGTTCAATCCACTGGTCACATATGGATTCTTCATGTGTTTGGTTTTCACAGTATGTCCTATACTAGGAATCCATAGGCTACATAGTGGGAACAACAAAACAGGGTTTTAAACTCCGCAATGATTAATTCTGCCCTGACTGTCTATTCTGAGCTACTTGTAGTTATTCAGACTCATTATGCTGTGATCATGATCCTTACATCAGGAGTACTTGCCCCTTCCTTTTCTGCCTGTTTTAATAGCTTTTCCAGTCTTAGTTAGGGTTACTAGATCTAAGTCTCTGATTCATACACTGTAATACAAAGCAAATGTTTTGGAAGGATATAGGATGATGTACAAAATTAAAGGGTTATTAAAAGAAACAGGCTCAGAAAAGACAAGAGAAAGAGAGATCCCGGTGGAAGAGGCCAGTCATGAATGTGCCACCACTGGGAGAATCCACTTCAGATTTTGTGCTTATCTTTTCCTTACTCTGTGCAAATCCTCATGTCCTGGGAGGGAAAGTCTGATTGGCCTAGGACACAGTGCCCTCAGAAAATTACTCATTGGTGAGAGAGATCAAAATCTCTTAGTTGAGAATGCCATCTACTTAACAAGAATAGGGTCAGAGGTAATTTTTCAACAAGAAAACTAACAAAACTCAATTCTATAATCTTTAAGACTTAATTTAAGCATTATCTTTATTAGGTAAAATAAATGAAACCTTATCAAATCAAAAAATGTACCACTCCTCCACCCCCAAAAGAAAGAATTATGTTGGTGTGATATGATTTGATTTTGATTAATTCCTATGTTCCACCCAGCTTCTGTTCTAAAATTGGGCTGGACCAAAATTCTTACCTTCTTGAGAGTTAGGATAAAGGGCACATTAGGGAGTGTCTGCCTTACAATAATTTGAAATTTGATTAATTTAGTGTACAGGATAGACTCTGTTTATAATAGATGGTATATTTCCTATAAAACTAGTAATGGAAACATTTCCTTTTATTTCATAGTGACTAAAACACAAAATAATAAATATTTTTTCGCCAACCTCATAATAGTACAATTTTAAGCTTTGGGCTCCACTTTTAGTGTTACAATGGAGTTTTACTATATATGTATGTATGCAACTATGATGCACATAAGGAAATACAGGTCAAAGCTACCCCTCTTTGTTCTTGCTTTGAAGCATTAACTCAATCCTTGGAGCTCTTGGTACCCAGTTCTTTAAGGCAGACTTTCATTTGTTAGCAATCTGACTAGTTGTTGGATCTGCCTATGAAGTGTTGTAACAGTAAAGATTCCATTCAGCACCTACTGTTTCCATTCTTACTGCTCACTATTCATGCCCTGTTTTGCCTTATTACTTAAGGTCAAGCAGTCCAGCCACAATACAAATTGTTTGTGTTATTGCCTACTGGCATGAAGAACCTGAAAGGTGAAGGCAGCATTGGCAGCCTTCAAATCAAAGGGACAATTATTGTGTTTCCTGGTAGAAATAGAACCCAGCATTATAAGACAGGCAGGACAAATGTTGTTAGGAAGCTAGTAGATGTAATCACGGAAGACACCACTCCCCCTCTAGCCATTGGTTCCCAGATGTCTGCATCTTATTCATGGAAAATAGTGGGAAGAAAATCAACATACAAATCTCTGATCTATAGCAACATCTGGAACAACACACCAGCTTTCAGAGAATCTTCGCATCAAGCAAGAACAATAGTCCTCAATACTCCATTCTTCCACTGCAGAAGAGGCTTTGAGACTGGAAGTTGAAGTAATAGTACCAGTGATTTCCATAAGCATGATCTCATTGCCTTTTATTCTGCTATGAAGTGCGTTTTTAGTTCATTGCATACCACCATAGCATGGCATAAAGCATTCATATGCCCAGAGTTGGTGCTGTCAGAGGCATAAAAGGTGGGGAAAGAAAATCTAAATCCTCTTAATGCTATGCCATAGATGTTCTTATTATTTCCATTTTACACATGAGGAAACTGAGATAGAAATTAAATAATTCGCCTCCGGCTACACTGTAAGGATTAATGTCCATTGTCTGGCTCCCAGGCATGATCTGAATCACTGGGCATCTCCCTGGAGAAATGAAAAGGCTCAACTAGTGCAATAACCAAGACGCTGGTCTTCTAATTCCTGCCTATCTGCTATGCTACCTGCCTGCCGGGTGGGCAGTGGAAAGAGAACAGAAAGGATTTACAATCCCCAGGAAAGAAAGAGTAAACATTCTTTACATAAACACTGAAAGTACTAAACATATCATGTTGTTTATCTTGCAAAAATGAAATATGAAACCTCATTAATTTTTAAGTAGCATAGATTTAATAGCATAGATTTTCACCAAACAGAAGTAAACTAAAATAATTCTCTCTCCTCCTTCAGCTATTCCTACTGTTCTCAAAATAAAATGCAAAATCTGTAACCAAGCAGACTTCATGACCTCGCCCCTCACTCTATTTCCACTCCTAACTTGTTACTCAGGTTGCATTCTCACTGCAGATTCAAAACATATTGAAGTAAACCAATTTCTGCCATGTACTTGGGCATTCACTTAAGATAAACCATCTGCCCAGAAGGCTTTTTACCATCTGGTTTAGGACTGTCCTCCTGACTGCCCTGGCCTCACATGGTTATATTAATTATATATTTTTTATTTTATATATTTTGATGCTTGACATCTTTAGCCTTGCTGCTGCAAGGGTTAGCTAATTCCCAGAGACAGTAAACACCTGGAAGCATGCCTTTGATATGCAAAGTAACTAGTACAGAGCAGTACCCTAACTACCTTCCTTATCAGCCCTCATCTACCTACCCTAACTACCTCGGGACCAGGGACCAGACAGCTAGAGACAGCTCTTCTTCCCAGCCTGCCTAACCACAAGTAAGACTCTTACCCATACTACACCCCCCAGCACTACCTCTGGCCCTGCTTTCTAACTGACAGGAGTCCTTCTTCATGTGGCCCCCGGAACATGTCTTGCCCTTCCTCTTGGAATATCTGATCTGTTGGCCCCATCACACCTAAATAATAACAAAACCTATAACTTAAAACATGTGTGCTGATTGCTCCTGCCTTCTTCCTGCCACCACACCATGAACACAGTGCTAGCATTTGCTGTCCACACAGAACTGCGTCTGCTGATAGCCTGAGAAACTCTCATCTGTATTATCAGCATCTTGCCTATGGCTGGCTACAGGGCAGATTCTCAATGATTGCTTGATAGGTGAAACAATTAATTAATTAATCCTAGAAGCACATGTCAAGTCACTTCAGTTCAAATCTCATTGTCAATTGGCCTTTTTACTTATTGACACATGTAAATCTAGGGATCAAATTTATATGCAAAAATTAAAACTCTGCTTATCAGTACATATAACTAGTTGTGTAAATATGAAATAATGTCAACCGTAGTAGCAAATGTCCAAGTAGAAAAATCACTTTTACAGCTGCAAACTATTATTGGGTTATGAAAATGTGTGTGAAAGAAGTTCTGAGCAAAGTATGGAATACAGCTTTACTGCCTCAATTTTATTCTATTCATCCCAACCCCATGAATCTGAGGGTTCATAAATTCCATTTAATAACTTACAAAAGGAAGAAATGACCTCCATATATTCAAGTCTTTGATGAATAACAATGCATAAATTGTGAATGATCGCATGGTATTTCTTTTCACATGTAACTGAGGGCCTGCCATGTGCGGGGTCTGTGCCAGTTGTGAGATAAGTTCGTGATCATCTAAGTTAGGTGCCATGGCAGCCCTGTCCCTTCAGTGATAACCTGCTAAAAGAGATCCCAGCCTTCTGTCTGAATTACAAAGGGAAATAAATCTATGTGAGAAGTTAACACTGGAAAGGAGATTTTGAAAATAGAGACTGAAACAACACACACTTCTACTGGAGGAGAAGATAGATACATCACAGAACAGATGAAGATGAGTGGGAGAAAGATGTCAGTGTCTGGGTTGAGATGGAGTGACAAGAAGTGGTCATCCAGACTGTGCACAGGGGGACCTGGGCTGGCAGTGGAGGCACCTGCAGGTGCCCAGTGACATGACTGAGAAAGGGGATGTGTAATAGTACATGGTTTAGTTCCTGTTTCAGTGTCTTCAGCCCATACCAGCACCATATCAGATCCATACTTTGTGCTTTATCGATATTCACTGAATAAATGAACAAATGAATTAACATTTTCCAAAGAGTTTAAATTGATATTTAAGTATAAATAGTAATGCAATACCATCTGAGCATGCCATTGATCTACCCATGCTTGGACCTCATAAAAACAGACCCAATAAAACGTGCTGTCATGGCTGTTGTCTGCAGCTGTTTATTTGTGGAATGACAGTAGAAGCAGTTATGTCTGAAGCATCCAATAAGACATATAAGGCACTACAAACAGAACATGTTGTATAGGGATCCATCAACCTGTTCTCATTTTTTATTAATGTTTGCTTTTCTCTAGAAGCCTTAGGGAGGCAAGTGGTTTCCATGTTGTGTTTGTTTTCCAAGGAGCCCTGTCAGTGACTGCCTCAAGGAGGAGGAAGACATCTGGGACTCCCACATCTGCCTTAACCAGAGCAGCTCCAGTTTCAATTCATATAGTGATTCTCCAGGTAAGATGTAATTTCAATGACAAAAATAGTTGATAAAACTTTGTTTTTTGTGTTTTGTGTTTGTTTTTGCAGTTCTGGGGCTTGAACTCAGGACCTTCACCTTGAACCACTCTACCAGCCTTTTTATTTTATGATGGATTTTTTTGAGATAGGGTCTCATGAACTATTTGCCCGGGCTGGCTTAGAACTGCAATCCTCCTGATCTCTGCCTCCTGAGTAGCTAGAATTACAGGCATGAGCCACTGGCACCAGTCAAAGCTTTGTTTTTTAAGCTTATGTACAAATACCAACACTACTGCTTAGAAACTATGTGAAGAAGATATTATGCCTATGTGTGCCTCAGAAAGAAAACTGAGGCACAGTAAAAAGGAGGTAGCAACTAACCAAGAGAAATTTTATGTAGATTAATGCTCTAGTTGGGATATGGCTTGGGTATCCCCCAAAGGTTCATGTGTTAAATACTTGGTTCACAAGATAGAACCAAGATGGTAGAATTAAGAAATGGTCTACACCTTGACGAGTTTGGACCTTAGGTCACTAGGGCACTGTCCTCAGAAAAGAATGCTATCTTGGAGTGAGCTCTTATAAGAGGAAGTTGTTACTTTAAAAAACACCCTTGAGATGCTCCCTAACTTCTATGTGTTTCTACCCCATAGATGCCATCTGCCATCTAACCAGAGTAGAACCCGTGTTGGTACCTTGCCCTTGACTCTCAGAAACTGTGAGCTAAATAAACCTCTTTACTTTATAAAATTAGCCTGTTTTAGGTATTTTGTTATAATAACCAAAAATGACTAATACAATTAAGTTTATAGAAAAGCTATGTATATCTAATTCAGTTCTTAAATTGTCTCCTTACAAGAAGGCAGCATTTAATCTTCCTTGCATAGATAAAACAGATGGAGTCAGATTTGGGATCTTATTGAAAGTTACAGTTTATAAGTGGTACAGCTGCAACTGAAACAGAGATCAACAGACTCTGTATCCTTATTCTTACACTGAGGTGAAATGTAGTTTCCACAGATGAAAAGGAATTTGAAAATCGCCTAGTTAGTTCTTCTGTTTAGGGGGCAAGGTATTGACCTTTTAAAAATGTTGACTTTTTAAACTTTACCATTTCACCACTGCTTAATAAAATCATCTACTTTAATATGTAATAATGTGGAATATGTAATATTTCAAAACAAAACTAAGAAGGCTTGAATTATATAAATTAGTGTGGAGGGAAAAAGGCAAAAAGATGCATATGGATCAATCATGCCTTCTACATTACCAAAACTACGGACAGCCAAGAATTCACTTATTATTCACTTGGAAAACTCTGATGGGCTCCCCCTCTTGCAGCCACTCCCCTTACATTGCACAGCAATGTCATCCTTTAGGTGCAACCAGTGTCACCCTCGACTTCCTGATTCAGCCAGGGCACAGGGAGTTTTCCAGGTCAGCTTTGGATGTTACATTGACTCCCACAGGGATAGCTCTTTATGTTTAGTATTTGGAGGAAAATATTTTCTTTTATGGGGATCATGGTGTTGGTCCCTATTTCCTTTCCTCAGTTTACTTTGAGGTATTATATATGTATACATACAGATATGAAAATTGATTCCTAATGTGCAAAGCTCCTTCTACTGAAGCTCCAGGTTTCTCCCTCATAGTTGTCAGTCTACTCTCAAATACTACCTTCATGAATGTATTTATATAGTTTAATTAATGTCTTTTTCTTCCCTCTTTATTTTCCCTATCTCCTATCTATATAATATTGATGCAGTATCATAATAAAACTAAAGAAAGAGGATTTGTTCAGTGATTGTCAGTCCCACGTTGGAGTAACCAATGCAACTTTGAGTTGCTCCCTTTGGAGAAGTGGATGTAATTCTTTTTTGGCATATATTCACAAATACTCCATCACCACACTCAGCAAGCATTAGCCGTGTCACCTTGCTGAGCTGTGTTACAGTTCAAGCCTGGAGAGGACAGCAAAAGAACTGAGTTCAAATTCCATCACTACTAACTAAGCAAGTTGCTTAGCTCCCTCAGTCCCTATTTTGACAAAGTTAAAATGGTGGTGATAATAATCCTTCATTCTTTCACAATCTCACTTACTAAGCACCTACTATTTGCTAGGCACTGGAAAACAAATGTGAATAATACAAAGTTTCTAACTAAGTTCAACCACTCACAATGGAGATCAGGAAACTGAGATGTAAGCAAGTCAGTAGGATAAAAAGAGAGACCTTGACTAGAGATTTCTGTTTGGAATAGCAGGAAGGTTTGGAACCTGAGGACCTGGATGCCTAGCCTCATGCTCTTCTGCCTTCCAAGGTTACTGGGAAGTTCACCTGACATAATGAATGTGAATCCTGTGAAAATTCTGCAGAACAATTTCCATGTGCACCAGCTGCTGTTGTGCTCGCCCATGTTCCAGTGCTTTTGCCACTTCAGTGAAAATTGGGGACTTGAAACTTCTCGCACCTGCATATCTGCAGGAGGGAATTTTCCAGCCTCCAGGGCCTGCCTACTTCACCACCTGTGCTGCAGGCTGTATGTGCCAAAGAATCACTGCCACTGCCCCTGACCCAGAGCAGCCCTCAAGCAGAGTCAGTCCCAACACTCTTACCCCTGGAGGGTGGGGGGTGGGGGAATAACTAAGGCCCAAGGTCTACACTGGCTGCCAGAATTTTCCCAGCAGAACTGAGCTCCAGTTGCCAGCAGTAGTAACTTGCTTGATAACACACAGTTTATTGGCAGCCTTTCCTTCCCTACTCCCCCAATGGGCTTCACCTGCCAAATAAATACTTGCATGCACATCCCTATCCCAGGGTGCTTCTGAGAGAACTCAAACTGAGACAAGATGTAAGCCACTTTTATTATTATTCTATATCATTCTGAAATGTGGCCAGGATTGTACATAGTATTTTACTTGGGAAAAGCAATGCTTTGTATTTTTTAATCTGCTTATGAAAACTTAAGATTTGATCTACGATAGCCATTACAATAGAACACTTGCCAAAGTGTGTTTGAATCCATCCTGATCAATATGGCTTTGACCAAAGTCTTTATCTCCCACTCGAACTTCTGCAACAGTCTCGTAGCTGCTCTGGCTTTCCATCCACAAATCCACCCTCTTCTCACTGTCTATCTCCAACAACAACTACCTAGAAAGTTACTCTGAGCAGACTACTCCTGGAACAAACAATGCTGTGGTGCAAATTTATAAAGGATCTGTTATTCATAATACTTTCACTTCTATCTACTGGACAACTGTTATCACATACTACTAAGCAAAAAGCAAAATACTTGATGGTCATTTTCAGTTATACCTGGCAATTGTGTGATGAGTGATGTCTGCTTTGATGTATCCTTGTGCAGTGCCCAATCTGCACACCAGTATGGAACAACTCCCTGCCTCATTCACAAACAACTTTTTTCTTCTAAGCACCTATCAGTAGGTTTCATGCTTCCATGCCTTTGTTCATGTTAACCCTCTGTCTGGAACAAACACTGCCAATGTTTCCTTTTCCTGGCCTTTTTATAGTGATCCTTTAAAACTAGCTGACCATTTCCCCTTTGCCAAAATCACATTGGAACCATTCTATTTCTTTGTTTCTAGCTAACTTTTACACGTAGCTCATTGGGTTGTAATTAGCTGCTCATGGATCTGTCCTCTCAGTGAGGGTTGTCTTACACCTCTTGCATCTCCAGCATCCAGCTGGGGACTGGACTAAGAAAACAGAATGTGGAAGTGGTAAGAGGGCCCTGCAGTCAGGCAGAACTGGTCAAATCTGAGTCTGTCACTTTCAAACCATGTGACTGTGGACAAATGGCCTGACATCTGCATATCTCAGTTTCCTCATTGGTGAAATAGAAATGCTGCTATTATTTACCACAGATAGTCATTTTGAGGATTAAATAAGCTGTTGCCTATAATGAGCACAACACCTGACAGCAGGCACAAATATGTAGTAACTATTGTTTTTTTATAAGCTCAATAAGCTTTTGAAGGATCAATGTACCTCTCTTTACACCAATCAGGCAGTCCCTGTGAAAGACGTAACTTTAGATTGATCCATCTGTATACCCAGAAGAGTGATGAACACTTTACATAATTAGTATATTTTGTCTACACAGACAAACACTCTGCTAGAAAGGTTTGATGATCCATGTATTATAAATGAGGAAATTGAGAACAGCAATCAATGGTTTCTGTTGGTCAGATAAGAGTAAAGTGTCAGAGGCTGAGCCAAACCTGGTCTGTGGGATTCCAGTTGGTACTTGGAGCATAAGAAAGGAGCCTTACTTCCACCTGGAAGTTTAGAGAGCAAGACTGCTGGTGGATGGGTCCATGCTGAGATGCAAAGATAGAAGTACTTTTATAAAGACTAAGCAAGTGACTTTAAATACCATAAATTCAAAGAACAGGTTTTTTTTGTTTGTTTTTTTTTTTTTTTGGTGGTACTGAGGCTTGAACTCAGGGTCTTGCTAGGCAGAGGCTCTATCACTTGAGCTACAGCTCCCAGCCCCAGAGAACAGTTTTTATGGCTACTTCCAAGGGTTCTTATATAAAAGGTCAGTAGATGAGCCTCAAAAGGAGTTGCAAGCACACAGTTTGGAGGCTGTCCTGGATGCTAAGCAAAGATTTTTTTTAACTTTATCTCAAAAAATATAGAAATCTTTGGAAAAACAAAATACATTAAAAAGACTGATGACACCAAGTACTGACAAGAATGTACAATTTAAACTCATCATTTTTGGTGGGAACATAAAATGGTACAACCACTTTGAAAAACAGTTTCTCGGTTTCTTCTGAAGTTAACATATACCTATCATATGGCCCAATCATCCCACTCCCAGGTAGAATGACAAATGAAAGCATACATACAAAACACCAGCACACGAATGTTCTTAACAGCTTAGAGCCCTGAACTGTCAACAACCCAAATGTATCTTGACAGGAGAATAGATTAAAAAACTGTACTGTGTTTACACAATAAATACAAGAATTCAATGAGAAAAAGGAGCAAGCTATTAATGTATTCAATAGCATGAACAGAACTCAAAAATACTATGCCTAAGTGAAGGAGGTCAGACTAAAAAGGTACGTATGTATGGCATTAGCTATAGTGAGTTCTAGAACAAGCAAAACTAATTTGTACTTATAAAATCAGAACAGGGGTTTCCTGGCTTTCTTTTAGGGGTGGAAGTAGTATGCCTGCAAGGAAACAGGAAGGTACTTTCTGGGGTGACAGTAATGATATGTATCTTGAGTGGTGCTGGTTAACAGGTATATGATTCTGTCAGTACTCATCAAATTTCACAGTAAAGTTTTATGTATTTTACTATTGTATATATATATAGATAAATAAAAATAGCAAACAAGCATATCATGAAATGAGGAATTTCATAATTTAGATAATTATATTATCTAAAGATTGGATTTTGGCTGAATTCTTGTAAATCAGTCCAATTTAGAGTTCAGTAGAAGAACTTGGTCATGGAAACTTTTATGAAATAAACTTCTATTCATTCATCCTTTAACAAGTATCTATTTTTAACAAATATTTATTAAGAGCAACAGTACCACTTAACTATATGCATGTCTTTGGGGAAATAACTCTGACTTTTGGCTCATTCATTTATGAAGTGGAACTAGTAATAGTGCCTATGTCTTGGGGCTGTTTTGGGGGCTAAATCAGTTAATATTTGTAAAGCTCTTAGAATAATGCTGGCACATAGTAAGGGCTAGATAAACGTTAATGATTACTGTTATCGTTTTCAGTTTTGTGCCTGGCTTAGTGGATATAAACAGTAATAAGACACAGTCCCAGTACTAGAAAATTTATAGTGCAGAAGAGAAGATCAACAATAAATACAAGAATAAATATGACTGAATGTGCTTGGTACGATAATAGAATTTGAAAAGTGTTTTGAAAACATAAATGACTAACTGCCTTCACATGGAAAATCCATTCAAAATGAAAATAATCAGCCACCTAAATCACATCAAATTCTGATAGTCAAATACTGGTTTTCAGTGTTATGGTCACTACTCACAAGTCCTCCTTTTTCTTGGCATCTGAAACTGGCAGCACTCAGAGCTCAGAACTGTGAATTCCCTTCTGTGTCCTGGCTCTTTCCCAGGAGATCACATCACTCGTGTTCATGATGACCAGTTCCTGAATCACAGCCCAACATTGTGTCTGAACTGTAAGTGGCTGAGCTATCTCATGCTGAGGATGTCTAAATCCACATTCTCCATCTCTACTCCACCCACCTGCTTCTTACACAGAATCCCCACCTCGGAAATGCAATTGCATCTTCCAGTTGCCCAGTTCAAAAGCCTTGCAGTTTTCCTTGCCTCTTCCCTCCTTGTATCTCATCCAATAACCAGCAAATTCTTAATTCAGGTATTTTTAAAAGCATGAATGAGTCTACTCTCACTTAGGCTACTACATTAGCCTAAATGTTCTCCCCTTTCCCACTCTCGCTTCCCCCAAACTAATCTTAGCATGGCACCCGAGTGATCTTTTGAAAATATTAGCAATCCATGACCTTTGCTAGCATTGAAACTCCCATTGAGTTTCCTTCACACTATCCACGTTATGGCCTGCCAGAACCTAAGCCACATGACCCCAGAATATTCTCTGCCCTTCTGCCTTTTCACTCCCTCAGGTTCCATCCCCTCCAACCTCTTCTCCGCCTTCTCAACACCCCCAGCAAGCTCTCTCTTACTTCATATCTTTTGCACAAGTCATTCACTCCTATTAAGTTTTCCTTCACTTGAATGTAAGCCTCATGGAGCAGAGTCTTTGCATGTCTTTTACATCTCTTGGGCCTAGAATAATGCCTAGCACATAGTAGATGCCAAACTGATATTTGCTGAGTGAATGAATTAATTACAATTTGTACTCATCATCTTTTCATCTCTATAATAAAAAGCCCAAGACGCTTGACATAACAAGAGAAGAGGTTTATTTAGCTCAGGGTTTAAGAAATTTGAGTGCTTGCCATCTGCATCAGCTCAGTTCTGGTGCTGACCACATGGAAAATGGCAGATGGTGGGATAGTCAGGAAGAAGGATCATATAATGAGCCAGGAAGCAGAGAAAGCTGAGGTCCCACAATCCCTGTTGAGGACCTTCCAATGACCGAAGGACCTCCCTCAAGGCCCCCACCTCTTAAAGGTTCACACCATTTTCCCATTCCTTACACATCAACCTTTGTGGGAACAAAAATCATGTTATTACCTTGCATATGCAAAGCTTCACAGTTTTCAAAGCCTTCACATAATCAATATCTTAACAAGCCTTCTAACAATTTGTGGGATAGAGTTATATCCATTTTAGAGAAACATTAACAGTCTTTTGAATTTTTTTATAAGTCCCTTGCTCGAGGTCCTGCTGCTATCATCAATAAGCCTCGAGCCCTGAGGTTTTGCCTTCAAGCCCAGTTTGTTAATCACAATCATAAAGTCTTATGAACGATCTATTAATTGTTAACTTAGACACTTCACCTGTAGTGAAGTTAGTCTCATTTAATCTTCATAACAATACATTGAGGTGCTGTTTCGCAAATGAGGAAACTAAAGCAAGGTTAAGTAAGATACCCAAGGTCGCAGAGCATCAAATGATAAGGTCAGAATTTGGATGCTAGTAGCATGATTCCAAGGACTTGTTCCCAATCAACCAGTCCTCTGGGCCCAGCCTCTGAAATGCAGAAAGTTAAGGAAACTGCAAAACACAAATGAACTGTTTATCAAACTTGTTTATGGACTTTCATTATTAAGCCTTCTCTTTTTGTTGCACTTTGCAGAACTTTCTTCTTTTCCATTAAGAACGTAAGGTGAGAAGCAGTTGTTTCACAAATTCAGTTTGCATTGTGTCATTTTCTGCTTTTCATCCATCTTGGAAGTGTGTAAAATGTTTATTCCTGCATTAAAAGTCACTTAGGCGTTGGAGCAGGGCTCTTGGATTCCAATAGTCTGTCTTTCCTCCTCCTTTGGTGGTTTTGTGCTGTCTCTGTGGCTGTGTACACAGGCCAGCATACCCTCTAAGCTCCAGATTCCACCTGCTGCCTCATCGCCTCCAACATGCCTTGCTTCATAAATTCTCAGCTTCATTTTATCACATAACCTACATTGTGGAACACTCAATTTCTTTTCCATTCCATTCTTTTCTTTTTTTTTTTCAAAAATAGGAATCTATTTGATTGAATGTGATAGCACCAGAGCAGAAATGTGGCAAAATTTTAAATGGTGAGAAATCCATCTCAGCTACTTGGGTTCTGAGAAGCAAATTGTGATTCCTGGACTCCCTTTGTATTGAACTGTGCAAGTTAGATGAACTAAAAATGCTTCGCTGACTTGTCTACCTGTCTGCTTATCTCCAAGTCAATCGAGTATTTGTGATTGCTGCCTATTTTCTACTCTTTCTGGCTCTTCAAGTTATTAACTTAAAGGTTTGCATAAAGTTACATAAATATAGAAGGATGCCCTTGAAATCTCAAACCCCTTAAATCTTAAATAAGTAGGCAATCAAAAGTTGAAAAAACAGATTAGATATGTTGGCTATTCCTAGCTCTTTGAAACATGAAGGTACATAGTACAGATTTGAGAATAGCCTGTGAGTTCCTTGATTCAGGTGTCCTAATACCTGGCACATATTAGGTGCTCAACAGAGTAGGTGCTTGATAAATATATGTTGACTCTAAAGCACTCTGCCTTTTGTTGTCTATTCATGGACTTGTCTCAAATCATACACAAACACACATACACATGCCACACATGTCTATGCTCACTTTAGGTTCTGTACCCTTAGAGAAAATTCCCTGTGTTTCATTCATCTTTGTAATCCCCAATACAGACCCATCATTAAATGATGACCAAACTGAATTAACTTGTGTTACTTGTTTTCTTTATCTGCCCTTCCCCTACCAATGCCTTGTCCATTTAGCTCTCAGATCAAAATGCCTAAAATAGTCCCCTCAATTTAATCAAATATTTGAAAGCTTTGAAGTAACTCAAATCAAGCTCAAAATTAAACTTTTAAATTTACCCTGATCATTTCATAAGTAGATTTTGCAAGTAGCTAACTGCTATCCCAGAAGGGAGAAAGAAAGCCTAAGCTTAATGAATTTGGTCAGACATACCGTGTAACAGCTGTCCAACGTGCTGCTCTGAGCTTAAATCATAAAGATGATGTCTCTGTTTGGCATGGAGAAATATATTAGAAGTGTTTTATCGGCCACTGGGCTAGATGGAGGAAGAACAGTCCTGAAAAATGCAGAGGCTTCATCTAGGAGGATCTCAGAAGGAGCCCTGGAGAAACCCAGATAATCTGCTTGCAACGATTCATCAAGTCGGTCCTTTGTTTCATTAATTTGAGTGTCAAGTGCAACCATACAAAAAAAGAATTGCCAAGACCCGATAAGATTTTCTTCTGGCTGCTGCTGTTCCTCCCTAACAACTGGTACTATTCATGCCTGAAGCACAAGTTGAATAAATAGCTTCAAGGCTGGCATGTTGGGCAGTGTTTCCAGTTTTTTGTTTTTCCTTGAAAGGCTAAGTCACGTGATTTTTTGCCCTCTCCCAAATGCATTGCACTGATATTCGTTCTTGAACCAATCACTTAACTGTCTTAATAGGAAGTAGGGAAGGATGCCTCATAAGTTAAAAATAGTTCCTGTTGTATCATCAGTCTAGCAGTAGATTAGTGGAGATTAAAAAAGGATTGTAATGCCTTTTTTGGCCTTGAGAAAGCTCTTGTGCCCATGGTTCAGTTGGCCTGTTGATCATTTCCATCTTAATGGAATTTTTAACATTACACTGCTACAGGTGAAGTATTAAGTAATACATTAAGACAACTATTTTCACTGAGCAATTTCACAAGAAATATGTTTTCAGGTAAATTAGGCATTTAACAAATGCCATTTGTAATTCAATGCAGGGAAGAGAGTATCCTTAAAATAGGCTATCGATGTGAATTCCTTAACATTGGACAATAATTATGTTTTTACTTTTAATCAAAGTTGTGAAAGTGAAATTATGTACCTTCAGTGTAGCAGCTCAACAAAAGGAAAGCACCAAGGGCCTTGGAATTCTTAGGAAATAAGCTATGAGCAGTTTTATCTCTAGCAGCCAGAAATCCTTCATGGAAATTAGGAAGAATCTATAGGCTCAGTTAATCGTGTGAATACGATTTGCTGAATGGTTCAAAAACTTTAAAATCATTTAGCTATCACTAGTAACCTGAAAGGTCAAGTAGAAATATAAACTGTAACCTTGGAAGCAAATAATGAATGAAATAATTTAAATGAAACATTATGATCTAAAGATTGCATAAGAATAACTGGATTTGGAAAAATAAAATTAAAGGGGAAGAGAAAATTTGTACACTTAACTGTAAAACTGAAATAATACAAATTTTTTAAGGACAAATAATTTCATGATAGATTTCTCCAGGCAATGAACATAAATGCTACTGACATTTGGGGAGTTGACTTGTTTTTATCAAAACCACATAATCGAAAATTCACTTCGTAAATTTTTAAATGGCTATCACATTCAGAATTGAATTGGAGATCTCCTTCCTTTTTGCTCGATGACTTCATAAAAGATAAATAAGTCCTCACACAATGGGTACACCATC
This sequence comes from Castor canadensis, assembly GCF_047511655.1. Classification (NCBI taxonomy): domain Eukaryota; kingdom Metazoa; phylum Chordata; class Mammalia; order Rodentia; family Castoridae; genus Castor; species Castor canadensis. Next base: position 98,605,696 of record NC_133392.1, on the reverse strand, counting down.
TCTCACCCCAGAAAATTCACTCTGCTGAAAAGATTATTTGGGGGCGGAGAGGGGGATGCAGAGGTCTTTAGGACCCAGCAGGCGGCGGCAGGCGGCAGTTGTGTAGATCACTGAGCGACTACGAGGGTCCGGTTCAGTTTTAATTCTGTCTCTAATCTCGGCAACAGCGGCGCTTCCCCGATCCCGCGGCTCCTGCGCCCGCTCAGCCGCGGCCAGCCGCCGGGCGAAAATCCCAGCCGCCTCTGCCCCATCACCCACCATGGAAACCCGCCAAGAAAAAGTGACTCCGGACGCGCGTGCCTGAGGATTCCGCACAAAAGAGGTGCCCAAAATGAAGACCCTGATGGTGAGTCGGTGGTGCAACTCCACTGGGCAGAGGCGAGGACTCCCCGGGCGCAGCGTACCCGGGCCACAGCCGGGAGCCTCGGGGGGTACCTAACCTTGTGCGGCGAGGTCGCCTGTTACAAAGGGACAACTTTCCACCTGCTCCGTGTCCCCTCCGGATTCCCTGGCTCTGCCTGAATGGGAATCCGGGATGGGTAGTCGGGTTGCCTGGGCTCCCGGGTCTCCAGCGAGTGGTCAGAGGGGCAGGCGGAGAGCTGGAGGAGTGGGTATATTGCTCCGGAGAAAGAGGACACCCCAAAGCAACAGCCTGGCAAAAACTAAGAGGGGCGGGGAGGGGGGACCTTTCCAGACTTTCTTGGTTTCCTTGTCGGATTTCAAACTTGCCAGGATCGCCGCGGTAGAGTCCCCGGGACCCAAGAAGGAGGGTGCGCAAGGACTAAAGATTCCTTCAGGATGGCTGGGGCGCAGGGCCCCTCCCCGAAGTACAAACCCACCCCTACCCTGGCTGCGGGCGCGCTCTCCCTCCCGCAGCCTGGCGCCGCGCACCACCTGCCCTCTACCGAGGGATCTGGGCGGCAGCGGCGGCGGCCAGGAGCCAGCGACGCGCGGGGAGCACTGCTTGCCATACCATACGCGCGGGGACCGAGCCTCCTCTGTCCCCGCTGTGTGTCTCGGGGCTGCGGCCCGGGTCACCCCCGCCGGCCTGGCCGGTGTCCCCGCGGGGCGCACTCCTCCCGGGTCGTGGTTCAGCTGCTGTCTTCTGCTCTCTTCTGCAGCGCCATGGTCTGGCAGTGTGTTTAGCGCTCACCACCATGTGCACCAGCTTGTTGCTCGTGTACAGCAGCCTCGGCGGCCAGAAGGAGCGGCCCCCGCAGCAGCAGCAGCAACAACAGGCGCCGGCGACAGGTAGCGCGCAGCCCGCCGCAGAGAGCAGTCCCCAGCCGCGCGTCGCAGCCCCCGCGGGACCGCGGCAGCTGGACGGATACCTCAGTGTGGCGGACCACAAGGTGACGGCCTGCCCGCCACTCAGCCTGGGGATCCCGCACACCTGAGCCTTCCCCCTTTCTTGGGACTGGGAGGCACCGTGAGTAGGTGCCATTCAGAGGCTAGAAGGGGGAGTGGACCAGCTGGGATGGGGTGGGCTACTCCTACTTGGTGTGAATTCTATTTGGAGAAGGATGCAAAGTTTCTCAGGGAGGAGGAATGAGATGAGAGGACCCCGAAGCTCAATTGCCTAATAGGAACCGGCCCTGAAACTGGAATCCTCTGAGCCCCAGAATTGCAGCTGTCAGGGGATGTCCTATTGCTTAAAACCTGGGATTTGGCTGCAAAGTCGCGCCCTGGTAGAAGGAAACCTGGAATGGTGGAGGAATTACAACTGCGTTTCTCGTCGCGGGACGAGGGCTAGTAGCAGGCAGCCTCTGGCCGCTGCTGAGGCGCACAGGCTCCCCTCTGATCTCTCCCTGGATCGCTCTGAGCTGATTTATCTCAGCCCTAGGGAGCGGTGCCGGCGCTGCCTAGGAGAGCTCCAGGCACAAACTCAGCTCCCATTGGCTTGAAAGCCTGTTTTCCTCTGCCTTCCAGGAAGTTACTGCATGGTTTGGCTAATAATTAATAAGCTGATTTTTTTTTTAAAAATTGAGCCTCCTTTCCCTGGAATAATAAATCTCTGGTTTCAGTGTAGGAAGCCTCTGGGAGAATCCTAATCAAGTTTCCTGATTGTGAAGATATTTTAAAACAGTTTAAATGTATCCCTCAGTATTTGAACCTGCTAATGTTTTTATTAAAACACACTTCCACTCTGTATCTGTTCTATGGAGCTACAGGATTTCTTGAAATCTCTTACCTCTTTTACTTTTTATTTTACTAAAGACTGTGAAAGAAACCAAAGTAATATTTTGCTGATGTTCTTTCTGTGTGCAAAGATTGCTCTGACCATACGTGAGAAAGCCAAATTTCTTTTTAAGTAATGATCAAAATATTGCCATTCACCTGTGCAGTGCATAATGATAAGAATTTGGAGGGTATAAAACAATTTAAGATGGAACCCAGCCTTTAGGAATTGTACAGAGCCTGCCAAAAACAAAACATATCATGATACCTGTAGACAAACTGGTAAAGATAGAGAGTAAATGCTAGTCATAAACAGTGCTGGGGGATACAGAGGAGAAAGGTCACACTCTCTGGAAGGAATAAGAAAAGTTTCTTAGAAAAGGTGGAACTAGTGCTGGGAAGATTTCATGGAAGCAGAAGGAGGGGGCATTATGATTAGGAAGTGATTTGGGATAGACTTAAAATCCGAAAGCTGAGCACCATTAGGTTAACAATTATAGCTCAGTTTTCTTTCTTAGTTGTTGATTGATTACATGCTTTGGATCTGCATGTGCAAACAATTGATAAGGGCTGAAGTTCTAGGGCAGTCTAGACATGGGCTTCTGGCTGTGTGTGGATGTGGTGTTTCTGTATAACTGGTATCTTAGGAATATATTGAATTGGTGAGTTTCCATGGCTATTTGTTAAGTAGAAATGGCTAATACTTGTGAAACTGTGATTAATAGGGGTGTCAGAGGATCAATTTACTGAAAGTTCTGATCTATTTTGGGGATGATGTTCCTAATACTTTCCTCCCTATATTCTGCTGGCCGGACACCAGCTAAGAATGTTGATAAATTAAGAGAAAGCATGACGCCCTCATGTTCATTTTCAAAATAACATTTATTCACTCAGATCTCTTGGATTCCATTTTCAATGTATCAGAGTCTCATATCATTAGAATGAAGAGCAGCTCTTTTTTGTGGTGGAAGAAATACTGCAACTCTACATGAATCAAATGATCTATCTACATGAATCAAATGATCTATACTAGAAGGGTTTTATAAACTGTGAAGTACCATGTGAATGATAAATATTATGTGAAAGTCCTTGGAATTCTTGGCAGAGGAAGGTGTTCTTTGCCAAAAATTACCAGTATCAAGGAAATTCTTTCATAGTCAAAAAACAACATCTCCCAGAACATGGTGGTGCACACACCTGTGATCCTAAGCAGAGACAGGAAGATGGAGAGTTCAAGGCCAGACTGGGCCTTCTCTTTAGGCAGTATCTGTTTCCTTTCACAGAACTAATGTAAACTTCTGCTCAAAATGCATTCACTGACCTGCTTTACTGCTACTGTTTAGCTGTCTGGAAAGTGGGCCATTTCTGATGACCACGTGAGGGTGCATGTGTAACATGTTTCTGTCCTCTCCAGAGCTTACTGTTTAATTAGGTTTTGTTTGTTCCTCCAACAGTCTTGCTTAGGCAGGGGTGAAAATCATTTGTTAGAATATTGCTAGGAATTTTTTCCCAATTAACACAGGATAGGGTAAGAAATAAGCACTTTCCTGTTCTTACATTGCCAAGGACACTCAGATTGCTTTTCATTTTTCACTCTCACATCAGGCCTCAGAAAAATTATAGGATAGGCTAAATAGGATGTCCACAAAGCCATATGCTGTTGCATATTGAATCAGAATTCCAACAGACTTTTTATTTGATGTTGATTCGCAGAGTCTGCAGAGAGTTACAGACAGTATTTAGGAAACTGTTCACATCTCCATAGCTGGAGGTCCCAAAGACTGATAAATATGTAGTGTTTATGTTCAGTTACACGATGGCATTAACATTATAACTCCAAGATTAAATTCAACAGGTGGTCCTAATCCCCGGCACCTGAATTTCACAAATTACAGCCTGCCTACAACGATAGTCTTGTCTCATATGGCTGCAAACTAAATTACTGCTGAGATTAAATCACTTTGTGCTTTTGTTGAAAGATAGGCTGCAAGTCAAGTCAGTGATGAGCAGTGTTGGAGCTTAAAATATCACTTTGCGTGCTCTTCTACCCTACTTCCTCTCTTACAAAGGATGTGAGCTGCAATTGTAATTCCAGTATGACTAAATGAAGGCTACTCAGAGTTTCTTGTCAGAATGAAAGTATTTCCTTTTCTGTTAGAGTCTTTCTCTTCTTCACTAGCCCCTCTTCCCATACCTTTCCCCACAAATGTTCCACCAGCTCATTTCCACCTTGCTGCAAGTGTATCTGTCATTACTCTCCTGGTTCCCATTTTGGAAGCCATTGATTTCTAACCATGTTGGCCAAACACAAGTAAAGAAACCAATTTTCTTGGTTATTCATAGCTGTGGGAAACTTTTGCATTTGGAACTGCAGCATAATGTATCACACACACACACACACACACACACACACACACAATCAAGGAACCCTCAAAGGAGAGAGCCAAGTCTTACAGCAGAGTAAAGGAGAAAGAGAATGCAAATGGGTTTCCTGTCTGGATCTGGTCTGTGTAGATAAAGTCATTTGCCATGACTTTATCTGTGAAATGAAACCATGAGCAGATTCCCACTTCCAGTGGACAGGCCCTTATCACAGAAGGCCCATGGTCACCTGGACTGCCCTTCTTTGTGAGATGATTTATGAAAGGGCAGTGAGTGATTGGTGAGGTCTGAGGCTGAGCAGCAGTCTCCTCACTTCAGAAGAGCCCCAGGGATGGGTTTTCCACATACCAATAACATGCTTGTCCTTGGTTCTTTCCTTCCTTAGACACTCAGTTATTAAAACTGCTTGAAGCTATGACTATTAATTGGTACATGTGCAGTTGTAAGTGGTAAGACAAGTCAATGAAAGAATGGAAAAATAACTCAAAGCCTGAATAAAAGAACATTATACAACTTATTCTGAAATTGTGGAATAAGTATTTCTCCTTTAGAAAAGTAAATAAATTACAGAAGGCAAGTTTATATCACTTATTAGGCTTTGTTTGATGATTTTTGAATAATCATGTGGATCTCAAGGAAATTTAGTGAGCTAATTTTTAGTACTCAAATATTACAAAATGCAATCTGCCCATGATGCTGAAATCTTGTTACCAAAAAGAACTGATCAAAAGGATTCATGAAATGAATTGTTTTTTAAGGATAAGGAGTTATCATAATGTGATGAGAAGTGTTTTGATGACATTTATTAAAATACTTAGCCTTCCTGAACTCTGTGACAGCTAGGAACTTTTTCCAGCTTCCCTTGGGAGTAACTTCAATATTCCCCCATCCTCCTGTTCCTGGGGGATGAGTTTAACCTGGCTTCCTCTCAAGTTCCCAGCATGCTGGATTTCTTGCTGATTCTTTTCTTTAATACCTTAGCACTTGCTATCTCCTTTTCCTGGAAAAGTCTTCCCTAAGGTCTTTTGCATGGCTAGTTCTTTCTTGTCATTTAATTCATCTTCTTGGGACCACATTCTTGAGTACCCCCTCAACAGTCATTCTCTGGCATATTAGCCTATTTTATTTTCCTTGTAACACATAACAGTGTCTGAAATAATATAAAGTTATTTGTCTATTTTCTGCCCTGTTCCATCTAGAATCTTAAGTGCTGTGCCAACAAAGTCTTTGTACATCTTGTTGAGCAGCTTAACTTCAAGACCTAGAATAGTTTGTGGCACATGTGGGTACATAATAAATATTTCCTGAAATAAAGAAGAAAGTGGGAGTGGGGAGGAGAAGCACAGAGCTACTTCATTGTATGTCAACTTCTTTCTGTACAACAACCATCTGTGTATCCCAAGGCCCTTGTCTTGTTTTTCGAAAAAAAAAAAAAGAGTAAGGATAATAGTGGGGAGGAAGAGAAGAGGATGATTTAAAACATAAGAACCTTTAGGAACGAGAGATAGGAATCTACATTTAGCAAGCTTTCCTTATGATTCTTGTGTACATTAAAGTTTGAGAATTGCTGTTTGAAATTTTTTAGTCATCACAATGAGTTCTGAGGCTAATTCCTTTTGAGGGTCTTTGAACAATTCATAACCTTAATAAATACTCATTGAAGGCCTAATAGCTTCAAAATTGGACTTCTGGAGAAAGTACACAGTTCCTACCCTCAAAGAACCTTTGATCAAATTGGAGAGAAAAAACAAAGAAGCAAAAAAAAAGTTAAATAATAAAGCAAGTGCTGAATAATAATATGAAAGCAGGAAATAATAAATCAAATGATACAAAAAAGATACAAAAAAGTGGCAATTTCTGTGATCTTTCTCCAACTATAAAATAAGTTAAATACTATTATTACCGTAGAAGTTTACAAAGCTTTCAAAGTAGCATTCCACTATTTATTAACCCATAGGTGGATTTGTATATCTATGTCATCCAAGGAATAATTACTAACCAACTTGGATAGCAAAGCAACTGCAAAGTGGTTGATTATACATCCAAAATACTGAGTTTTTGCATGGTTTTCTTTTTCTGCATGGTTTTCCTTTGGTGAGACATAATGTCTCCTGGACTCTTGAGGAGAATAACCTGGTCTAACTGTCTCTCTTAACCCATGGTAACCATCTAAGTCAGTTCTTCTAATTTGTGCTGTGATGAATGTAAATGTAATTCTGGTGGTCAAAGGACAGAATATTTACAATCAGGTCAGGACTGGAAGCTTATCCTTTAGAGTTAGGTAGCAGTGTAACATAATTCCATCTTGTAAATATTGGGATGAAGGGAGATTGAAGATGAAAAAGGATTTTGAAAAATTAAAACACATCATCAATCAACAAGTATATCTATTATATACTCTCTGAACATTTGTATAAAATCCTAAGTATAGAAAGACAATGATAGATTGTCTCTTAAAAATATTATTGCCAGTATCCTTAAACTTGATCCAAAAGCAGAAATCTCTTTGAAGTCAGTGAATTTATGATCAACTGATTGCTAATACTTGTGAAATAGGGGCATTTGTGAGCTATATTCAGATTCCTTTCCACGTGCTCTTTTAGTCTTAAATGCTTAGTCTGGGCCTGGGACAAATTTTTTTCTTGCATGTTTTTGCGGTATGTTTCCCCAAACAAAAATCACAGTATGCATGTTCACAGCTTAGACAGCCCATCCACGGGAAGTCTCCCCTGACATGTTAGATCCGAGCTGTATGTCTGTCTTCACAGCTGGAATCCCATGATAATATTTGTTCTGATTTATTGTTATTTCTTGTCTAGAATTGTCTGTCTTCCCTGCTAAACAGTCAGCTTCTGGAAGCTGGGGATTTTTTCTTCCTCTTTCTTGTCATTGTATTTCTAGGATTTAACATAATGCCTGAGTCTTCAACAAATATTTGTCAGATGAATGAGTATTATCTATGTAATGATTTTAAATTTCTCCTAAAATGAGCCTCTCTCAAGAGTTTCTGACCATTTGGAGTTAATCAAAAGGAAATGCTACATGTCATAAATATCAATTTCTCCTGCCACAATTTGTAGTTCTATAACTAATTCAATTCTACCTTCTCGCACTAATCACATCTCTTAAAACATACTCAGAATTTTTGAGCTACATGGGAAACTTAAAAATCATCAAAAGGAATTCACGAGTAGTCAGATGATTTGTCCAAGGTCACGGGTTAGTGGCAGAGCTGGGGATAAAATGTGAATCTGACACGAACATCATTATCATCGAGGAAATTCAGTGCCAATATCTTCTAAGCAGTGACTCCACATTATTTGGACAGAATTTATTAAGATGAAGAGCCTTGGCCTACCCAGTTATTGCAAAGAAATAAATATTTAAACATCTTATTATTCTGAAATGAATATGAGACTATGCCTCTGGATAGGTAAAGAGAATCTTCCACCAATGACTGGCTTTGCAATGGGTACTCTAAAGGTGCCATGATACTAATGCAATTGTAACAACTTGCAAATCAGAGTTTACCAAGACAAAGGGAGTCAGGTTTAATTACTAGCAGAAAATGCCACAACCAGACCACTCATTTAGCTGAATTATCTTTCCACAGTGGGAAGAAACCATCATCAGGAGATTCAGTTAACCAAGTGTTTGAAAAACAGCCATTCTGCAAATATCATTGACTCCCCCCTAACTTCTGAGATGGAGTGCTTATTCTGCATTACTTCAGGCAAAGAAGAAACCACTTTACCTATGGTAGAGAAAATTAACCTTGATTGTTGTTATAGCTCAAAATGAAAAGGAAACTTTTAAAAATTATATTCTCTCTTCATGGCTAAGAAGTTATCTGCAGAGTTTCTGAGAACCTCACAGAATCTAAGTATGCTCTGGCAGTCTGAAATGCAAAGTTAAACAATTATTTTTTATAAGGAAGCATATTCTGAAAATTAATTGCACATATGGGATATCTCCAGTTGCTGAACTACAAGCATTATTGAGTTTCTACTTACAGATCCACTTATGTTCCTTGCATGCATCCAATGACTCCCCGTTGCCTAGAGGGTCAAGTTCGGATACCTTAGGAAGGCTTAACAGGGTCTGCCTGGCCTACTTCTCCAACTTCACCTCCCACGGCTCTCCTCAGACCAGGCTCCATGCACTCTGGGAACACAGCTTGCTATTTCACACTTACCTGCTTTTTCTTCAGCAAGAAATATCCTTTCTCCTTTTATTTGCCAGATAAAGAATTAATCATTCATTAAGATCCAGCTCACATATCTCCTTTCTACAATTTTCTATAATACAACCTCCATGTAGACTAGAGCAGACATTCTCCTCAGACAATCTATGCATCAGTCAATTGATCACATATTGACTGAGTACCTACTATGTGTTAGACATGATGGGGGAGGGAGGGAGAAACAAGGTGAAGGACCTAGTCTCTGTCCAGTGGAGGAAATAAGTATAGTCAGGCAACACTTAACCATGAGGATTCACTCTGAGAAATATATCATTAGGAAATTTTGTTGTTATGGGAATATCATGGAGTATACTTACACAAACTAAGATGGCTATGATATCACCTGGTCATATAATCTTATGGACCAGCATCATCTATGCAGTCTGTTTTGACCAAAATGTCATGCTGTGCATGACTGTTTTATAATAATACCTTAGTAAGTGCTAAAATATACCTTGTATCTTGCACAAAACTCTGATCACACAATACTGCAATTATTTGTCCTCCTGTGGTCTTCCTGACTGGTCTGTCTTCTTGAGGCCAAGAATGTAATTTATCCATCCTGTTTCTTATACATGTCAGAGCTCAGTAAATCTTCATTGAAAGTTGGGTAGGAAGAGTCCTGTTGTGATTATATAATATGAAGAGTTTGAACAAATCTGGCTAATAGGCTCATTAATCACAGGAATGGACAGAGATGACAAATGGAGCACAAAGACTTTGCATATGTGGCATACATATCTTTCATTTCTGCTTCCCTTTTAAATACAGGGCAGCATCCGATGACCCTTTCAGAATGGGAAAACAGATGTTGAGATGCAGTAATGGCCATATTTAAGAGCACTATAGTATCACAGAAAGCAGGGAAATATGCCCAAGCTTTTTACTTGTGAGCTCTTGGGCAAGTCATATAACTTCTGGTACTGAGCTACTCTGAAGAGGAAGATGAACAGTATTTTTTCATTCCTCACTTGTCACATAATATCATGTGCCTGCCAGGCATTGTGTTCAGGACTCAGGAGGCCAACTAATGATGAATAAGATATAATCCCTGACTCCATGAAACATCTGTGAGCGGCAGAGAAATAGTTATAAAATTGCAGTGCAGATTTGGATAGAATTATTTACATGCTACAGAGACTGGAACTTATCCAGAAGGCATTGGGAAGTCTTTAAAGAGTAAATTAGAGGAGTAACTCCGTGAGATGTGTGGTTCAATGGATCATTCTTGCTTTGGCGTGGCATAATTTGAAGTAGTCATAGGTTAAATGTCCAGAAGGATCAGTTAGCAGACTGTTGCTGTGGTCTGAGTAAGCTCTGGCTGGTGGCCAAAGGACAAAGATCCCTAAGGTTGTTGCCTGCCCTGAGATTGTATGGTTGCCCATCCCACTGTGTCTGTGCAGACAGTCTAAATGCAACTTCCCCACTGCAAGGGGGGTTGTGGTTCATGATTGCCTCTCAATTGTTGGTGAAAAGAGTCTGAGGATGTTCCCAGATGGCACTTCAACTTCATCTAATTTTGAACCTTGCTGTGCATCTTAATACCACACACTGACTTGAGCAAAATGGAAAACAGTGGTGTTATGGTTAGAACTGAAGCAAGCTGTTCATGGAGATGTGGTAATGCATGCCGGTACAATAGGAATTAAACCCTCCACCTGCAGTAGAGCCAGTGGGGTGTGGAATAAATGCACTAGCAGGGACTACACTGTGTAACAATTCTGTAGTGAGGTGGGCAGAGTTTGTTCTTATCAAGGGAGACTTTGACACATAATAAATCTTACCAGGTAGAGGACTATTAGAAATATGGAATAGAGTGTGGTTTCTTCTTTCATTTCCCACACAGCTATAGAGAGAACAATTATCATTCTTTTGAATCATTTAAGTTTGTCAGCAACTTCTAAGGAAAGTGTATTCATTCCACTTACATCCAAAAGAAATTGGCCATAAAGTAATGTAAAATTTGTCAAGAGAGAGTCTGGTTCCTAATTCATTCAAAAGCATTTGATTGGAAACAAAAGTGTGTTCTGTACTTCTAAATGAACTTCAAGTGTATGGGATCCATATTTGGAGTTACTCGCAGTGATGCACCTGCGTGCCTGCTGTCAGGAACTTACAAAGTTGTCTCACATTACCTGAAGTGGTGTCTGCTTCCACTCTGCACTAAAAATCATAAAGCCAATTCATTTCATTTTTATTCCACTTATACAAGTTTTGAACAATGAATGTTCAGAAAATTATAACACTTTGCTTATATTTCAGAACATGGAAAAGGGAGAGTGGATGTAGGAACGCATGTCCCCACTCCAGTGCCCCAACCACACAGAGCGAAGCTTAGCCTTGATGCTGTAACCTTTACAAATCTCTTGAAGAATCAGTCGTGCCATAGCTCTAACTAACAATCTGTGTGGTTTGGGGATCAGCTTGAAATGTGATGGATTTTTAATTCAAAAGTTTAAAAAAATGGTTTGGGGGTATGGCTCAAATAGTAGAGCACCTGGCTAGCAAGCATAAGGCCCTGAGTTCAAAATCCAGCACTGCCCCCAAAAAAGTCAAAAATAAACATCAGAGAAAGATAACATGAAGATCAGGGTATCACAACTGAATGAGCCTGCATTAGTGAAGGGTGGTGTTAATCTATTTTGTGTTGCTAGAACAGAATTCCAAAGGCTGGGTAATTTATAAAGAATAGAAATTTATTTCTAACAGTTCTGCAGGGTGGTGTCTGGTGAGGGCTGCATCCTGAAAGATGAGTGAGGAGTTGTGGTCTCATATGGCTGACAAGGGGTAGGGGAAGCAAGAGAGAACAAACTCCCTGGTCAAGCATCTAAGACCATTCATAAAACCTAAACCTTGCTTAAAGGCCCCTCTTAATACCATCACATAGGCAGCGCCTGAATTTTGGAGGGGGTACATTCAAACTGCAGCAGGTAAAGATAATATGATTAGATCCAGGATGAAGAACAAGGACTGGAGAGAGAAATAACATTACTTGCTTCTTTCCTATAACCAGAGGGACTAGTCATATGACATGAAATATTGATTGGGTTCCAGAAAGGCAAATAAAGGTGGCTTGTCACAGGCTCTGCATTGTCTATGAAGGGGTCACAGTTGTTTGACATTGTTACATTGAATGTGATTTGGTGTCCTGTTCAATAATTCAGAATATTAATAGGTAGAAGAATCAGTCAAAGTAAGTTCCTTCGACTGGGACCCAGGACTGCTGAGGAAAAGTAGCAACCAGATTTTGTTCTGGAATGAGCATGACAGTGAGTCTATAATGAGCACTCGAGTCCTCTACGAATTTTAAATGTCAATATTGGCCAGGTGCGGTGGCTCTCCCCTCAGTCCCAGCACTCAGGAGTGGAGATTGACACCCTATTTGAATACTAGAATACTGGAATAAAAGGGCTGAAGGTACAGCTCAAGTGGCAGAGTCCAGTGCTGCCCAAAAATTTCAATCAATCAATCAATCTCAATATTGACTGGTCTGCAAGTTAAGAACCATTCTTCATGAGCCCACAGAGTACACAAACCTTTGGAAGATTTGATGGAATGGGGTTCCATTCATAGGTTTTATGTCCACCTATGAACACAAAAAACTCAGCAGCATTTCATACAAATTATGCCTATTGACCGTATTAGAGAGCATAGACAGGCTTCTGTTGGGAGGCTTCACCTCCCCCACAGCAGTCAAAAGAAAAGAAGAAAAGCAGAGTGTGGTGGTGCACAGGTGTGACCCTAGCACTTCAGAGGCTGAGGCAGGAAGATCTCAAGTTCTTTTGAGACCCTGTCTCAATAAATAAATAAATAAATAAAAAGTGAACAAATAAATAAGAAAAACAGAGAGCCAGTATTCTAGCTCTGAAAAACAAATGCTACTCCCTTCCCAATTGTAAATGTATATGCACCCATTGTCTTCTCGAAATGAAAAAAGCAAAAAGGAAAGCAACAATTATTCATAAATCTACACTAGAACATAATTACTCTTGATGTGTTAATGCATTTCCCTACAGATGTTTCCAGACATATCAAAATGTGTATGTGTGACATTTGAATGTACTTTTAATGTTTTACTTTCTGTGCTGAATATGTAAGGTCCATGTGGGCATTGGTTTACCAATAGGAAGTGGTCAGTGGTGTGAAAGAGGATGTGAGGCTTATTGTTTGGGACTAGCTAAGACATAGCTTGTTTTTCAGCTCAAAACCAAAATAGATTCCAATTAGAGTTGGTATAATTAGGAAATGTGTTTCCACGTTTGTGCTGGAGTCTCTGTGCATAGTCATGAGGTATGTTTTCCCTCCACGAGATTGAACTCTCCTCTGTGCTTGAGGGGCCTAGAACATTTCATCTGTCCAGATGCTTCTCTCCCTAGCACTCACCCCTGCCTGTTTTCCTGGGAGTAGAATGTGCTCTAGCAATTTTTAAGTTTTATAAATCATTCTCAGTATTCCCTTAATTATCCTTGTCGCTTTTCTCTAAATTTCCTCCAGTCAATCCTTAGCTGCTTTGGGGGTATGGCCCAAGGTACCTTCCCAGGGCACTTCCAGCACGTGGTTGATTTAATTCCTTTTCCATAGGTGGTGCAGCTTTAATTCTCTGTTCGTATATAAGACAGGTTTACTTTGATATAACTATCTTTCCCAAAAAGAAAATTTGAAGCACAAGTAATTAAAATTATCACCTTTTTTATTTCTGTGACATTTTCTGAATATCTTTTTAATCTAATTTTACAAAACACTTCAATTTCGTTATCTTATTTTAACTCAACTTCTTGAATTCTGTTTTTCTTGATTTTTTGTAATCTATAAAGTCTCTGGGTTACTTTTCATTCATCATGTTTTTTCAAGAGGTGCTTTTATATCTTGATTTTGGCATAATCCCAGAACTCCATTATTCTTTCACTTCATGAGTAGAACAACTGTCATTAAGAACCTGGGGCCTGCCTGCCCCATGCTTTTCAGTCAGCTAGCAGCAGATATGCTTCGTATGTCTTGGTGGGTGCCTTCTAAGTCAAAGAAGGAGTCTGAAAACACCAGAGCTTGCAAACAAACTCTTTCCCAAATCAGCCCCTTGTTTTGTGGCTGAATACTCTTTTTTTCCTCTGGATTGAAAAGTCACTTATCTTTTAGTCGTGTTTAGAAATGCTTTCATTGTGAAAATGTATGTAGATAATTTACAATTTTAACAATTTTTAAATGCACAATTCAGTGGATCTCTATATTCAGTGTTAGCAATGATAACCACTGTTTATTTCCAATTTTTTATCACCCCTAACAGATTCTCTGTGCAATGACTTGCCCATTCTTCCTTCCCCATTCCTTTTTTTTATATTTCCCTGTGACTTTGCCTAACCTAGATATTTCATATAAGTGAAATCATCCAATATTGTCACACAGGAAAGCTGTGTCCTCACATGGCTGAAGGTGGAAGGGTAAGAGAGAACAAGCTCCCTCCATTGAGCCCCTTTATAAGGCATGTAAACCCATTCATGTCTAACTAATTTAAGTTAGAATAATGTTTTCAGAGTTCATCAATATGGTAGCATTATCACAACCTGATACCTTTTTAATGCTGAATAATGTCCCATTGTATGGATATACCACATTTTATTCTTGTACCATCTTTTTAGCATATATTAAATTACACAAAGCAAGGGGTTTCATTATGACACTTTTATACATGCATATAATATACTTTGATCATATTCGCCCCTTCTATTAAGCACCCTTTCTTATTCTGATGGACTCTTGGGGCATGTCCAGCTTTGAGCAGTTGAGAATAATGCTGCAATGAACACTGGTGCTCCCATTCCATTACTGTAGTTCCTCCTCCCTTTTCCTCCTTTTTTTTTTCTGTCTCAACCCATACCCTAGACTCCAGTTCTCATACTTGCAGAGCTGCTCTCGCTGCAGCTGCTTCCTCCTTCTCTCTCTCTGTCTGTCCCCCCCACACACACACAAGTAAGAGAAAAATAAAGAGACACCAATTTGTTGTGTTAACTTTATTTCTTTGTGTAAAAAACATATGTAACATTTTTGGGAAAAAAAAAAGAGAAGAGAAATGGTCCCCTAATCCTGCCACTTTGGTATAGTTAATTACATAATTTTGGTTTATTTTTGCATTAAACTCTTTTAAAATAATTAATGTGAGCCTGTAATGTGTTTTTTAAAGTGTGTTTGATTTTGTCTATTTTGTTTTCATTTTTCTTGATACTTAAGTAGCCATTAAGGTGTTCTTTGCTGAACCTTCTCCTTTGGGTCTTTTTTCCACCTTATACTTTTAAGGCTTTCTGTGTCCTTAGGTTTCATGTATGTCTAGGCCGGCCCCTAATATTTATAGCAGGACCTATGCAAGTGTGCGAATTTGAGTTCCACATATATTCCAGTTGCTTTATTTAGGAATTATGTCTTCATTTAGGAAAGATTATCCAGCTTCAAAGGTTTCATTTGACCTATTCCAGTTATGAATTTGATCAGAATCAATCTCTTGCTCATTTTTATTGTTTTACATCTTCATTAAATAGAAAACGTACAGTATGCTGCTTGAGGACTTTTGTGGGTATTGCTTGACAGAAGTCTACCTGTTTTCATTATTTCCAGTTTTAAAAAATTTAAGCAGGCTGCCTATTTATCTATTTTTTTCAATTTTTCCCTAACATTTCATAGTTTTTATTTTACTACAGTATCAAATTCTGCTCATTCTATCCCTCTCTCCCTGTACAAGCACTGAAGCAGTGGCCGGCTTCTTTGCAGCTGTACAACACACAAGTCATGGCATTTAAGCACAGTGGTCTTTTGTTTCAAGGATATAGGGCAAGGAAAGTAGAGAGGCACTTCTTCTGCAGTACTGGACACAACAGTTGATGTTTGGGATTATAGATGGTGCTGTGACAAAAGTGCTGGATATGGCCATGTGATCTTCAGTAAATTTCATGTGTTTGCATGTGACATGCTTTGCCACTTAAAGCCGAGCTTCCCTGATATTCATGTGCAGATGGATCACCTGGGGAGCGTATTGAAATGCAGATTCTAAGTCTCTAAATCTGAGGTGGATCTGAGTGTCAGCACTTTTAACAGGCTCCTCAGTGGTGCCCCTGCTATTGGTCAAGATCCACAATTTGAGTGGCAAGACACAAGCATAGGACACAGATTGGAAGACCCTCCTGTCTGACATTAAGAGTAATATGGAGATCCTATAAGGACAGTATGCAGCTGGAATTGACTTTAAATTTATAATCATTATGTTTTAAGTGTTGGGTTTAGCTCATTTATATTTGTTGTGATTTTTGCAATATAATACTTATATATTGATTTTTTTCCTGTCATTATAACATTGTTTTTGTATTTGACACTATTTTTGCTTTTGCTTTTTTTTTAGTTTACTTTTTTCTCCTTCTTCTATTTCCTACCCCCACACTTACTGCATTTTTTAACCTATACTGGTTTGCAAATTGCACCCTTTATTTCTGTTCTTTTAATATCATTCTTGAATTTTGAATATGCTTACTTACCAAAGTCTTAATTAATACATTTTAAATATGTATTTATTGTGAACAACATGGTGTTTTGATACTTGTGTACATGGTGGAATGGCTAAATTTATAGTAAGAACATGGAAAATTTATTTTGATGGCAATTTTCAAGAATATAATATACCGTTGTGAACTATTGTCACCAAGCTGCAAAATAGAGCTCCTGTCTGAGTGAAATTTTTTATCTTTTGACCAGCATTTCCCCATCCTTCCTCTAATCACCCCCGGCTCTGAGAAACACCTTTCTACCCTCTGCCCTTATAAGGTCAACTTTTCTACATTCCACATTGTATTAGTCAGTCTTCTATCACTATGACAAAACACTAGAGAAAATCAACTTAAAAGAGGAAGAACTTATTTTGTCTCCTGCTTTCAGGTTTCAGTCCATGGTTGGCTGGCTCCATTATTTCTGGGTCTGGGGTAAGGCAGTTCATCAAAGCAGAAGGACAGGGTGGGGCAGAGATGCTCACCTCATAGCTGCTAGGAAGCAGAGAGTGTTAGGGAGGGACTGGGGACAAGGTATACCCTTCAAGGGCATGTCCCCAGTGACCTACTTCCTCCAACTAGACCCCATCTTCCACTTTTCCGCCGCTTCCCAAAAATTCACTCAATTATGTCAATGGATTAATAAGATTATTTACAAGATCTGAACCCTTATGATGCAGCCACTTCCCCAAAGCCCTACATCTGAACATTGGTGCATTGTTGATCAAGCCTTTAACACATTAGTCTTTGGGGGACATTTTAGGTACAAACCACATGTAAGTGAGTAGATAAATATGTTTATTCTCTTTCCAGATAATTCAAGGACCTTAGTACTTTGAGTCTGGTCAATGTGAACACTAATCTTATATGCCATTGTGTTGCCTTATTTTCTATTAAGCTTGGTAAGTTGGATGTTAACATTCTTATTATTGTTTCAGACAATACCTGTGTAGGTTTCCCTGTGCACTACCAATTTCTTTGCTCATCATTAAACTATTTTGCAACCTATATCCCCAGCCTGAAATACAACTTTAGACCCTCCACTGATGCAGTTCTATTGATGGCAATACAGTTTTAGTCCATCTAAAATTACTTTTGTCCACGTCAGTTATTTTCTCTTAGCATTTTGTGATGATTCCCCTGTGTTTTCTTTCTGGCATTCTTAATATTAAATTGTTTCCTATCAGACTAATTAAGATAATTTTTTAAGTATATTAAACCTTTTTTTTAAGTGCCTTGTCTCTCCATTATTCTACTCTCTTCATAATGTTTTGCTCACTGTGCTGCATTCTGGGCAACTTTTTCTAATATTTCTTTTAGTTTCATAATTCTCTATTTAGCTGTGTCTAATCTACTATCTAAGTCATCCATCAAGTATTTTTCCAAAGTATTTTATTTTAATAATTTTATTTATCATTCCTAGTTTTTTTTTCAAATTTTATCTTTTCTCCTAGCATCTTCTTCCTTATATACATTTTATTTTTGTATCTGATAACTTCATAATCTTAAATCCTTGTAGGATTAAGAATGCTCTTTGGTTTTGTGCTGATTTCATTAAAATGAACTCCCTATGTTTTCATTGTGTTAGTGTGGACTTACATGTTTATCATGATGTTCTGTTCATCTGAACTATGTCTTTGGAAATCCATAGTTACCTGAAATTCATTCCTCCAAAGAAAGATTGTTTGCTTCTGCTGAACTCTAAGGGCTTTACCTACTAAACCTGACCACAAACTTTCTGCATACATACCAGTAGTGTGAGTGCAGCCACAAGTCTACATGACTTTTACCAATTCTCAATTTTTATGCAGAGAAGAAGGTATTTGGCCCCTCCTCACTTAGAGCCCAGGACAGAACAGACAGGCTTTCTTTTACTTTCCCTGTGCTGGCTGGATTTTTTTTTTCTAGTTTAGACTTTCTACAGATTTATGACCTTCCAGGACCCCCCAGGTTCAGTGCTCCTCTTGTCCCTCACTGGCCATTGAGACTCAGGATTTAAGTGAAGGGACCCGCAGTTTTACCTTAGCATCTGTCTTCAATGTCCACTCATTATGCTAGATTGAATGGACAATCATTTTTTGAGCTCTGTGGATCTTCCTTATTTGTTATCTTGCTTAATAAAAAATTTTAAAACTGTTTCTCTTACTTTTTTTGAAATTCTATAATCAGTGGCAAATTTTAGAATATTGCTTTTTTTTTTTTTGGCAGTTTTAGGGTTTGAACTCAGGGTCTTGTGCTGACTGTGTGGGTGCTCTACCACTTGAGCCATGCCCCAGCTCTTTTTGCCTTAGGTATTTTTTAATAAGGTCTTGGATTTGTGCCTGGGCAGGCCTAGACCATGATTCTCCCAGCTCCCCTGTGAATCAGGGATGCTAGAAGTTAGCCACCACTTCCAATTTTTAGTTGGTTGAGATGGGGTCTCCCTAACCTTTGCTCTGGATGGCCTTGCACATGGTCCTCCAATCTCTGCCTCACAAGTAGCCACAATCACAATCAGGAACCACCATACCCAGTTAGAATTTTGCTTTCCCAGAATAATAAATAGCGTGGTTAATTTACAAACATAGAAAAGTAGAAGAAAATACTAAACAAAGAATCCTTAGGAATTTTTAGAAGCTAGAAATAGCATAGCTATTGTAAAAGTCTGGAATGTTTTAAGTTCTTTTTTTTCACATGCATTTACATAGATGAGATCACACAGTATATATCAATTTACACATCATTAAAAGATAATCACAAATAAGGAAGTGGAGGATTATACAGAGAATTGGTAGCAAATGATATCATGTCTTTTCAAATAAACATCTCAAGTCTCATGCCACACAACACATATATGTATACATAGTATATTTTTTGTGTTGAGGGGTATCTGGGGTTTGAACTCAAGGCTTTACTTTTGCAAAGCAGGCACTCTATCACTTGAGTCTCACCTCCAGTTCATTTTGCTCTGGTTATTTTGGAGATAGGATCACATGAAATATTTTCCTGTACTGGCCTCAAACCATAATCCTCCTAATCTCAGCCTCCCAAGTAACTATCATTACAGGCCTGAGCCACTAGCACTTGACTCCAATGTAATTTTTTTAATGTAGCAGCAATCCATCACATATATTTAACCATCATTATGCAGACCTCTATTTATGGAAGTACAAGTTTTGTAGGGAGCATATGTTCTTACAGCTCATGAGTACATACTTAGGAGTGGAATTACTAAATTATATGGCAATACAAGGGTTGACCCTTGGAGGAACTGCTGAATGGTTTTCCAGAGGCTTTTATATTCTACCAGCAATAGGTGTCAAAATTTATCTACATCCTTGCCCCAATGCATGTTATCACATCATTTTTGTTTCAGCCAAATGGATATGGATATGAAATAGTGTCTAGTTCTGGCTTTGATGTGTGTTTCTCTAATTAATAATGGTGTTGAGCATCATTTTGTGTTCTTATTGTACATCTTTTCTGGAGAAAAGTCTATTCAGATCCTTCACTTATTTTTAATTGGATCATTCATATTTTATGGTGAGTTGTAAGCATTCTTTATGTAATCTGAACACAAGTCCTATGTGAAATATATGATTTCCAAATCATTTCCTCTTATTCTGTAAATTGTCTCTCCATTTTCTTCACAGTATTTCTTAGGGCATAAAAGTTTTTAATTTTGATGATAATAACGTACCTATTGTTTTCTTTTTTTCACTTTTGCTTTTGGTATTATATTTAAGGAAATACCACCTAGTCCATTATCATGAATAATCACTCCTGTGTTTTCTTCTAAAAGTTGTATAATTTTCACTCTTCCTATAGGTCAATGATCCAGTTTGCATTCATTGTTTGTACGATGTGATTCAGGGGTTCCACTTTGTCTCTTGCATGTGGATCGCCAGTTGTCCAGCATCACTTGTTGAGAAAACAATTCTCTCCCCTATTCAGTTGTCTTGTGTGTGTGTGTGTGTGTGTGTGTACAGAGAGAGAGAGAGAGACAGAGACAGTTACTCATGTTGACACCAGCCACATCAGGCATCATGCATTCTTACAAGCTTAAGACTGATTTGGACACTGGTTATTACTGGCCGTGGAAAATAATAATTTGTTGTTATTTCCAAAGATTCTGTGACGATGCCTGTGCAGGCAAGAGGGTTTTGTTTTTGTTGTTGGTTTATGTAGCCTAAGAAGAAGCACAGGTCTAGTTTTTACACTATTGAGTGAGCAGTTAAGAGGTTGTAAATTTCTCAAGTCTCTCTGAGCTCACATTTGCAGGAAGCTTGATTTCATTACGTGAACATGACAGTTTCAAATAAAAATACTCCCATGAGAATGTTACTATGGACCAAGAAAAAGACTACCACTTTTGTTGCTGCAATTGTTTTTGATGCTGTTGTTGCAAAAGATCACATTTTGCGATAGGTAGCAACACCTTAAGTTAGATCTTAAATAGAGAGCCATGTTTAGGACATCGTCCCCTTTAGTCACAGTGATTTTCCATTCACCTGGGAAGCTATTCACCCTTACTTATAAACAATGAAGATAAATTGGGTTTCTGACACCATCTTTATGAAGAGTCTGTATGTTTATGAGTAGTAATACAACAAAAGCACTCTCTCCAACCTTCCTTTCAATTCTAGGAACATCTAGTTATCTTTTCAACTATTCCATCCAAATTAATCTCACTCCTAATACAATATCACATGTTTGAGATGGAAGCACAGAAGCCACTTTGGCAGGACCATGCATTACACATTTTTTAAGCAAAGAGTAGCTAATATAGAGGAAATTTAGGAAAGAAGAGAACAATGAACTTCCTATACCTGGAGTTCTTTAAGTAACAAAGAAGCCAATATAAGCAGCACAAAGAGCCCTGCACACATAATCAAATCTCTCTTTTTGAGTTTTTGCACCTCAGTCTGTGCAGTTGTGGAAAGAAAAGAAAGACAATTAAATGTGCAGTTTAGTAATAAGCACCTCTAGCTGCTTCATGGGCAGCTCCCCAAAATGAATTAGTGTGTGTCCCTTGCTTACCATAACTTATTTGTTCTCAGCAACAAATATCACATGTGCTGGGGTATCCAGATTTAGTGCTGTAGCCCCAAGCATGCGAGGTTCTTAGACAGCAGGATTTGTATTCTAAATATCATTTATGCATTCACTCTTTAATTTATACCTGTAGTTTTGGCAAGCATAAGAGATATCACAATGAAAAAATAATGTAGTGCTTACCCTCAGGATTATGTAAGCTTTGGAGACCCAGTCCTCAGAAGACAGTTTTGCACAGAGTAAAGTGTTTTGTAAAAGTTTGTTAATAGGAAAGGAAAGAAAATGGAAGAGTGGGAAAGAAAAGGTGGACTTGGATTCCATCCTTCAAACCAGCTTATTCAGGCAGAAATGGTATAAAAGGCCGGAAAAGAGGAGTTAAAGAAGACATCAAGGTCAAGTGTGGTGGAGTACACCTGTAATTCCAGCTCTTGGGAGGTTGAAGCTGAACGACAGAGTTTGAGGCCAGAGTCTAGGGTCCATAGTGAGACCCTGTCTTTAAAAAAAAAAAAGCATCAAAACCAGGAGAGGAAAATTATAGTATAATGCTAAGTGCACTGGCTTTGGAGGGAAAATGAATTTGAATCTTAGATCTTTTATTAACTGGCTGTGGTTTTAGGCAATTCACTTAATTATTTTTTGACTCTCAATTATTTCTATAATATAAGGAGTAACATACTGTATCTACTCCATTAGATTACAGAGGGGATTTAATAAGAAAATAAGTATTACAACATCCTCTGAAGTATGATACCCAGCACATAAGAAGAACTCAGGAAATATTAGCTATTAATAGAAGGTATGAGTTGGGTGCTGGTGGGTCACACCTATCACCCCAAGCTACATAGGAGGATGAGATCAGGAGGATCATGGTTCCAGGCCACCCCAGGCAAAAAGAAATTCAAGAGACCCACTTCAACAGGGAAAAAGCTAGGTGTGCTGGCTTGCTCCTATCATCCCAGCAAAGGCAGGAAACATAAAATAGGAGGATTGCAGTCCAAGCCAGCTGGAACAAAAAGGAGACCCCATCTCAAACATAACCAGAGCAAAGAGGGCTGGAAGCATGGCTTAAACTATAGAGCACCTGCCTAGCATGCAAGAAGCTCTGAGTTGAAACTCAGTACAGAGAAAAAAAAGGTACAACTTATATTCATAGCTTTATCTTGAACCTTGAAATGTGGCCATTGTACACAAATGTAAACATTTTAAAATCCATCCTGTATGGTAGGCCTTTAGATTTTTCTTTAAATCTGAAATAGGCTCAAGAGAGTGTTGACCATGGAAAACATCTGTAGAAGGGGAGAAATATATCCATATACTGTTTGCCTTGCTAAAATCTGCCAGATCCCTCAAGTTTAGCCTCAACCCTCCTGGAAGCTGAAACAGAAACTGAGTTGTCATAAAACTTTTTGAAGTTTGCTTTGAATCTACTTTTGAGCTGCCTGAAAAAGGTCTCTAGGTAAATGACCTTCTGTTATGTACACTTTCCTGAAGCAGCAGTAATCAGGATCCCAAAGAGCTACATGTGCGGAGTTGCAACAAAAATCAACCAAGTGTAGGTAATGATACCTGGTGACACGGGAGTTTGGAGCACACAGGAGAAACACTACATGGGGGACACTTTAGGCAGGAAAACTTTGCATCCAGCTGTGCCCAATGGACCTTCCCTGTGAACTTGATAGGCACCCTGTTGTCATGGGGTAATTGAGGTCATGACCAAGGATGGAAACCACCTTTTTCTTTTGTGATGTTGTCTTTCAACAATGTAGATTCACGAATGCAGATGGTGAGGTTCCAACAGTTAACTCAAATTCTTTAAAATGCCACCACATACCTTGTGTGTGGTAGGTATGTGATAGGACTGATTTGGAGTGGGGTAAGTATTGAGTTTTCTTTGATACATGAAATTACCTTATTTATGTAAGGTTGGATGTTTTCACTACAATCTTTAGTGATAACCAAGGACTTCGGATTTCTAATAACATTTACTAAAGGTTATATAGGTCACAACATACTGGAAAGATTAATTTCTCTAAGAAACCTTTAGTGTTAACCCAGAATTAGGACATACTCTCACAAAAGAAAATGTTGATATTATCAAGTCTGCCGTAAAGATGAGCCAATTATTTCTTTCTTTCTAGGACTTTACTCAGTTCCCAAAAAGTGAAAATAAGAAAGTAGCCATTCTGATTTCAAAAGTGAATAAACTAACAAATTTTCATTTCAAACCTTTCATTTTCACACAAATAAGAACTTTTCTTAAATACATATTTCTTATTTCTTCAGTGATTAAAATGTCACATGTAGATACATTTATTGCTGATTAATATTTTTGTAGTTTAATAACTGTCTGGTTGAGAATTATCTGGCTATCCAATTAATTCAGATAATGAGTTTTGAACAGTCTAATGGATTAACACTTTCTAAGAACATCAGTGTTTTAAAAGCAAATAAACTCTGCTTGGTCAGTGTTTAATTGATATCTGATGTCAATTAAGTTCTCACTTAAATACTTTATAAAGTCCCTCAGGAGTTTTGTTTTAGAACATAAAATTTGAGGAATGAAATAGTTGAAATAAGTGTTTGTGGTACATTTGTTCGTCTCAATATCCTCTTCTGATGAAAATACATAGTTGGTGAATTTCACACATCAACAACAGACCCTCAAAATACTCCCAAGTCATAAAGAATATGAATTCACCTGATAATTTTGCTTCCTTAGTCCTTAATGCTCTTTTGTTAAAACAAAAGGTGTCACTGCATATCACAACATACTGATCAGTTTTTTAGGACTTTTCCAGTTAAGGTTAAAAGGAGGCTGGACCCACCTGCTATCTCTAATGCCCCCTCTCAGAATTAGTCACCAGAGGGCAGCACTAATGTCATCTTCAGCGGGGGCAGGGGGAGGAAGTGATAAGTGTTAAATTATAAATCCTAGGTTTTTAGGTGGAAGAATTTGAGTCAGGCTGTAGTTATATATGTTTTCACAGTCTGCTGCAGTATCATTTTAGTGATTTCATTACAAGTCATCTAACACTGTGTCTGGGAAACGTGAAGATAAATTATGGTACATTCAAAAACTGCTGATAACATAACATGAAACTAGAGAACAGGGCATTTTGGAAAAACAAGGTCTTTTGAGTGAGAAATGTTTTGTGCTGGCTATGAGTGAATTTTCTACTTGCAAAGGCTCACTGCATTGGTCTTCTGAACTGGTTAATATTTCCTTGATATTTTGCCTAGAGTAGCAAAGAAAATCTTTAGTCTTTTTGGAAAGTTCTAACATGTCTTTATTGATTTGAGTTTTGTTTTCTCACCTTAATTTAGCTGATTTTAAATTTCTCTTGGGTGTGTTCATGAGGTAGCCATGTAAAATGGACCATATAAGTGGAACCTGTTTCTAATAGCAAACATCACTTGTTTTTGTTTTGCCAGATCAGAGAATAGTGGGGTGTATCCCTTCTGTCCTGAATTTCTTTGCGATACTACTGCCCCAGGTTCAAAAGGGACTATCTTCCCACCTCCAGAAAACTGATACAAAATGATACCCTGAAATAACCAAGTTACTTTTTAGTTATAATTGTTTTTTAATGAGAGGATTATAAAGAAAGTCTCTAGGAATCCACTAAAATCTGCTAAAGCAATAAATGAATGCACCAAGGTTTCAGGATAAAAGATCCATAATACAAAAATCAGTTGCATTTCATACACTTGCAATGAACAGCATGAAAATGAAATGAAGGAAATACTTCCATTTATAAAAATAGCATCAAAAAGAATAAAATAGGAATAAATGTAACAAAAGAAATACAAAGCATATTCTATGAAAACTATAAAATATTTTAGAAAAAATGAAAGAAGATCTAAATAAATAGAAAAAGAGTTCAAATTCATGGATCTGAAGACTTCAAATTGTTAGGAAGATAGTGCTCCCCACCACAATACTGTTGGAATCTCTGCTGGTTGTGTACAGATTGACAAACTGATCTCAGAACTCATGGGAGCACAAGGGACTCATCACAGTTAAAATACTCTTGAAAAGACTAAAGTTGGAAGCTTTCACATTTCAAACTTATAATAAAGTGACAGTAGTCAAGGCATGCATTGCTACCATACAGATAGGCACATGTCTATGAGATGGAAATGAGAGCCTAGAAATAAACCCATGAGTGTGTTGTCAGTGAACTTTAACAAGAGTGTCAAGACCATTCAATGAAGAAAGAATAATCCTTTTCAACAAATAGTGCTGGAGTGACTGCTTATCTGCATGTAAAACATGAAATTGGACTCTTACCTCACACCATATGAAAAGTTAATTCAAAATAGAACAAAAATATAAATAGAGGTGCATGTAAAACACTAAGGAGAAAACTTGAAGGTAAATCTGCATGACCTCAAATGTGGCAGTGAGTTCTTAGGTATGGCAGCAAAAGCATGAACAACAAAAGAAAAAATAAATTGGTTTTCATCCAAATTAAAATTTTATTTTTTCAGGGAACTTTTTTATTATTGTTGTTACTTTGGGTACACTGTGACATTTACCAAAGTTCTTACAATATATAATAGTTGAATTGACCTCCTCCATAATTCTCCTTTACCCCCCTTCTCCCATTCCTGGAATAGGTTCAACAGGCCTTATTTTTCCGTTTTCATACATGAGTAAATATTTCCATCAGAGTCACCCTCGCACATCCCTTCCTTATATCCTCCCCCCCCCCCCACTGGTACCAACCCCCAGAAAGAACTTGTTTTATCAAATTAAAATTTTCTGTGCTTCAAAAAGAACACTATCCAGAAGGTAAGCTGAGGGCATGGTGGTAGGCCTGCTTAGGAGCATAGGGCTCTGAGTTCAAACCCTATTATACAAAACGAACAAAAACAACAAATCAGCAAAAGCAGAGTTTTTCATTGGTTCATTCAACAAAATTGCCAAGCATAGTGGTGCATTCCCATAATCTCACATATGGGAATTGAAGATTAGGAGGATCACAGCTCAAGACCAGCCTGACCCCATCTCATCAAATAAACTGGGCTTGGTGGTGTGTGACTGTGGTACCAGCTATACAGGAGGCCTAGGTAAGAGGATTTCAATCTGTATCCAGCCCTGGACAAAAACTGAAGCCCCTATCTGAAAACATAACCTAAAGCACAGAGATGTGGAGGCCTGGCTGAAGTGACAGAGCTCTTGCTGAGCAAGTGGAGTTCAAAGCCCAATAACTACACACACACAAAAGGTGAAGACAATCTCACATGAGACTTGTATCTTGAATATATAAAGAACTCTTATAATTTATGTGGTGGAAGTGTTATATACTCACGTAAGAAAATGGAAAAATAAGACCTGTTGAAAATATTTTAAGAATAGAGGTAGGGGAGTAAAGAATGATGGAGGGGATGAATTTAACTAAGATATATTGTAAGCACTTTTGTAATGTCACAATGAACCCCAGTACTACAATAATATAATAATAAAAATTAAAAAGAACTCTTACAATTCAATAATTTAAAAAGCACAATTTAAAAATGAGCCAAGGATCAAAATAGGCATTACTCCAAAAAAGATGTACAAATGGACTACAAGTATATGATAAGATTGTCTGCATCATTAGTGATCAGAAAATGCAAATCATAGCCATAGGAAGATGCCACCCCTGAGATGGCTGTATTCAAGGAGGTAAAACAATAAGTGCTGGCAAGGCTATGAAGAAATTTCATCCCTCATATACACCTGATAGGAATGCCAAATGATACTGTCACTTTATGACAGGGAGTATGGCAAACCCTCAAATGGTTATACATACAGTTACTATATATCACAACAATTCTACTCCTAGGTATATACCAGTGTAAATGAAAGCATCTAGTTAAGAGAAAATTTTCACATGTTATACAACGTTATGTCTATCAGTTTTTGGATGGATAAACAACATATGGTATGAATGGAATGTTACTTGAGCATAAAAAGGAGTGGAGTATTAGTAGATGCTACAATGTGAACTCTGAGACCATTATGCTGTTTTAAAAAAGACAGTCACAAAGTCTGTATATTATATGATTCCATTTGTATGAAATGTCTACAGGCAAAACCCACAGAAATAGCAACTAGATTAGTGATTGCTCAAGCTTGGTGGGGGATGAGTAGATAAGGTGACAGCTAAAGGGCAAGGAGTTCTTGTGTTAAAAATGTAAACTAACTGTGGTGACATTTTCATCTATCTCTGAATTTACTAAAATTTACTCAACTTAATGGGTGAATTGCATGTTATTGTGAGTTATAAATCAATAAAACTGTTGTAAAAGTAAAACAAAACAAGAATGTGATACTCTCTGGCCCAAAAGACCAAAAATCGTTATGTTCTCCTTCATATGCTGACATTAGATCAAGGGCAAACATAATAAGGGGATTGGACTTTGATCACATGATAAAGTGAGAGCACACAAGGAAGGTATGAGGATAGGTAAAACATCTAAAAAACTAGATAGCATTTGTTGCCCTCAACACAGAGAAACTAAAGCAGATACTTTAAAGTGACTGAGGCCAATAGGAGAAGGGGACCAGGAACTAGAGAAAAGGTTAGATCAAAAAGAATTAACCTAGAAGGTAACACACACACACAGGAAATCAATGTGAGTCAACTCCCTGTATAGTTATCCTTATCTCAACCAGCAAAACCCTTGTTCCTTCCTATTATTGCTTATACTCTCTCTGCAACAAAATTAGAAATAAGGGCAAAATAGTTTCTGCCTGGTAGTGAGGGGTTGGGAGGGTAAGAGAAGGGGTGGGGGGAAGGGGAGAAGTGGGGGGGAGGGGGGATGAGGGGAGAAATGACCCAAACATTGTATGCATATATGAATATAATAAAATAAAGAATGTGATGCTGTATCTGGCTCAGACTCAGGCTCAGGCTGTATACTCCTTGTCTCTTCCAGGAAAGGAGTCCACCTAAATGTGCACTGTCAATAGGCAGAAAGTAATTTGCCTGGGAAGGGATGAATAAAGCAGAGGGTTGCTACACATGTCTTTGAGGTTGTTTGGTATTTACAAAGCGAGGAGTGTGTTCAATCTCATTTGAGAAGAGGAAAGGGAGGGAACTCAAATTCACAGTTGCAGGTGCTATGACAGGCATCCAATTTCACTAAATGAATTGTACATAAGTGTCTATAGCAACCAGTTATGAGCCCCAAGTCCATCAGTGTTTGAAAAAATAAATTGTGGCATATTCAGAGTGCAATACCATATGGCAGCAAGAATGAATAAACTTAAAACACACACAACATGTATGATGCTTACAACCCAATGTTGAGAAAAAGAGCCGTTCTTGAAAGTAGACACTGTATGATTCCATTTATATGAAGTACAAAAATGAGCATAATGAATGTGTTGTAGGAGTCCAGGCAAGCATCTGTCTTTGTAAGGGGCTGTGGTGGATGAGTGGCAGGGGAAGGACTGTGGGCACCGGCAGTGTCCTAGTTCTTGGCCTGGGGGCTGTGTCCACAAGGTGCTTAATTTATGAAAATTCATTGAGTGGCACATTTGTTTATACACCTTTTTCTATGTATGTTATTCTAATAAAAGTGAAAAAAAGTAAAGAGTAAACATGATAAAAAGCATGTTTATCTCCAATCCAGGTGTAGAGATCTTTCCCACGGATGCAGTGGAGAGTAATCACAGTAATCAGAGTTGCAGGGTGTTCCCTCAGCACAGAAAGAATAGGCCTCCTATTCTTAATCATTTCACCCTTACTGTCTTGGAAGTGAAGTGTCCGGAAGCTCTTCCTAATATCAGATTAACAATGGTTGTGGTCATCACGTGCCACATTTGTCATGCCAGCCTAACATCATCCCTCCCATATTAGCACAGAGATGACAGGTTTATTTAGGGGTGTAAATCAGATACAAAATGGTATGCTTATCTGTTTTGTACCTATGTCTAAATCAGAAGCTGTCCTCTTTCTTGATTGTTAATCATTAAGAAATAGAATTGCTAACTATTAGGGCAGAATTAAAACTCTGACTGAGGGAGGGAAGGGATCTTCAATTCTGTGAAACACCACACTTCTGTGTGTTGATAATGAATAAGCATAATTTTTCCACGTGTAAAGACAAAATTTCTGCATTGAAAAATTATTTTCACAGAATAAAATAGTACTTTTGTATCACTAAGAAAGCCTTCCCAGTAAATGTAGTAGGGCACATTTCTGTTTGTTTGATGAAGGCAGGATTATTTGGACCAGGAGAGTGATATGTTCATATCTCTGCTTTGCTGCTGTCTTTCCTTGGAGCAGAGTGAGTTTGTAGCTGGAGTGATGGGTGTTCTGTCCATGGTACTGAACCACCTTGCTTTCATCGGCATGCAGAAAGTTAGCATGACCTGACTGCTTGAAAGTAAATAAAATGCTGTAATTCTAAGATTTTGGGGGGAGAAGGGATAAAATTAAGGGTGGTAAATGGTTCCTAAACTGTTTTCTAGCAACAAAAAATTCTAAGAAAATGTGAAATAGTGCCCACAAAAATTCTTTTTACAGGGCAGTAAGACAGCCAAGTTAAAAGCCCTTTCAAGATGGAGAATATGACAAGAAAAGTGACCCACCCTATGCAAATTGAGGTTTCCAAGAGTTTCTAGAATAAAGCCTCCCTCAACATTTCTCACAGTGGTGTTTGTTGGCAGCATTTCTCAGGAACCATTTCCTCCCTTGGTGGGAATAAAGTGGTGGTGTCTTTCATGACTCTTGAGAAAGATGAAGAAAGAATTTGAATTGAGAGAGGCAGTTAGAATAATATATGAACTTTTGAACTTCCTGATAAGATAATTATTCTTGAAAGTCTGTATAAGATGAGAGAAGAGAATTAATGCCACTTAAAGTGTTGGATTTTAGAGGAATGTCATCATTAAATATAGTACTCGTCCTATAAGTTTTTGATTGTTGAGTACAGGCATGACAAGAATCTTAAGAAGACACTTCTGATTGGTAAGGTGGAATATAAACAGAAAGTTCTCTTAAATAGTTAAGTATATGTATTTGGAAATTAAACTTGTCTCTTTTACTTGCAAGTGTACACAATTTTTAAAGCATTTTTATTAATATATGATAATTATACAGGGAATTTTGTTGTGACATTTACATATATACATATATTGTACCCAGTTTGGTTCATCCCCTTCATTATACTCCCCCGTCCCCCACTCACCTTCTTAAAATAACTTCTACAGGTTTCAGTGTTCCATATTCATACCTGTACAGAAAATACCTCAGCCACATGCACCCTCCTTTGCCTTCTCCATCAATCTATTACCCTCCTCTTAATTTGACCTGCTTTTCATTCCTGTCCTTCATTATTTGTCTATTCACTGTTCAGTGGGGTTTTGCCTTGGTATTTTACCTGTAAATATATTATACTTTAATCAGTCTAACTTCCTGCATTTTACCGTTCCTTGCCCTTTTCTTCCTACACTGTATTGTCCAACAGTTTTCAATGCATTTTGCTGTATCTTGTTCCTACTCAAATATAATGAATTTCAGTATTATTCACTCCCTATCATTCTTTTCTTCTCTTCCTCCTCCCTTAGTCTCATCTCTCAGCCCCACTTTTGGAAACATGTAATATGTATGTGTATATATATATATATATGTGCATGTATGTGTATACATGCATATATACATATGGATATGATAATGCTCATATGTGTATATGGATCTGTCTTCCACATATGAGAGAAAATATGCAGTCTTTGTCTTTCTGAACCTGGCTTACTTTACTTAATGTTCTTCAGTTCCATCCATTTACCTATAAAAGACAAAATTTTATTCTTCTTTATGGATAATAATATTCCGTTGTATATGTGTGTGTGTGTGTGTGTGTGTATAATATATATTAATCCATTCATCAATTATAGGGCATCTGGTATATTTCCACAGCTTGATTATTGTGAATAATGCTGCAATAAATGTGGTTGTGCAAGTGTCTTTATTGTATCCTGGTTTACATTCCTTAGGATATATGACTAGGAGTGGTATTGCTGGATCATACTTTTAGTTTTTTGAGGAGACTCCATGCTGTTTTCCATAGTGGTTATACAATTTACATTCCCACCAATAGTGTATCCTTTTTCCATATCCTTGCCAACATTTGTTGTTGTTTGTGTTCTTGATGATAGCCATTCTGACAGGACTGAGGTGGAAACTTAATGTGGTTTTGATTTGCATTTCCTGGAAGTGTACATGATTCATGCAAGACATATGTCTGTGCCCTCAGTCTCTCTCCTAATTTGTAGATCTGCCTCTCCAACACTTACTAGGTATATATCCTTGAATGTCCAATGGATACCCCATTTCAAGACATTCAAAATAAAACTCACAAACTCAGTCTTCTTCTGCCACCAAAATTGTCTCTTTATTATGGTTTCCTATATTTATTCTCTATTAATTATTGTTAAAGCAGTTTCCAAAATCTTTTACTTAGGTATCATCCTTGGATTCTGCATGTCCCATGCCATAATTCTTATCAGTCCTTCCATATTATCACCTGAATCCATCCATGTTCTGCATCTTTACTGTTGCCATTTAGAAGTCACCATCATTCCTCCACTCTTCCCCCACTTCCTGTTGTCATCTACCCCAGGTACCCTTTAATTCATTATCACCAAAGGGATCTTCCTAAAAATTGAATTCTTAGATTTCAATTCAATTTCATTGTCATCTCTCTACCTAGAACCATTCTTTGGGTTTCTATAATTCTTAGGATAAAATCCTTAACATGGTTTATAGGATATAATCATGATATTGATGCTGACTACTCTAGCTACTGTGGACCTCCCTGTTCCTATTGACAGATCATGCCAATCATCTTTGCTGGCAGAAAGGACAGAAAGAACAATTAGGGCAGCATAGTGTCAGATTTGTTAATAGTGGAAGATAATTATAAAAGCCAGCAAGTCAAAGACAATGATCTTTCTGTGGAGTACTGACAACCAGTAGAGACAGACATTTAGTTGAGTTTCTCAGGCTGCAACTGCACTAGTGAGAGAAAGCTCTCTTCAACATTTCATACATCACCTGATTCTGGAAAGCGCCTTTAATTCACCACACAAGTACTTCCCCATGTCAAATCACTCTATGCTGAATTCAAAATCTTCCATCTCCATCCGAGGGTCCACATTGCTCTGTCCCTAGTTTCTCAATACTTCATTTGCAATGAAGTTTGTTCCTTATTAAGATTAAAAAGGAAATCTTGTAATTGGGACCATCAAAACATATGCTCAAACTTCGTTTTTGCCTCTGTTTCACTTAATGAACTCTAGCTACACCCTTAAATCACTGTCACTTTGTTTCCAAGAACATCCCAACCTTCTTCTTTATATTTTATCCATGCTTTCATATGTCAGACTAAACACAAATGAGAAAAAACATTAATGTAGTTCATGACACAACATTTCTATTAGGGTAACATGAGATGTTTCTAGCATGCAAGACCACCTGCATACTTCTAGCAGGGTTTATCTCCAATATGCACAATTAGCCCAAAACTCTTTCAGTGCAACAGATTTTCTTTCTATTGATACTATCCACTCACCTCTCACCATTTTCTCTTTCCCACCCATGCTCCAAGCGACTAAAATTCTCTTAGGTTCATATTTTGCCATATATTCTGTATCAGTTTGTGTTTTAGCCCATTTTCTGTTGCTGATAACATAATACCACAAACTAGGTAAATTTTAAAGAAAAGAAGCATTTTGGCTCATAGTGCTGGAAGTCCAAGGTGAAGAGCCTGGATCTTGTCTTCTTGATAGCAGAGTTTTGAGGCAGAAGACTGAGAGCGCACATGTGTTGTGGTCTCTCTCCCTCTCATAATGCCTCCAGTATTCAGTCATAGGGGCGCCACCCTTAATGGCCTCACTTAATTCCAATCACTTCCCAAAGGCTCCACCTCTAAACAACATAGTTTGGTTAAATTTCCATCATCTTAACACTTCACATTAGAGATTGAACTCCTACATGACTTTTGGAGGAGATAGGCTATATTTAAACCATAGCTGACTGCTGTAACAAAATACCAGAGACTGGGTAGCTTATAAACAATAGAAGTATGTTTTCCACTGTACTACAGCCTGGGAAGTCCAAGATCAAGGTCCCACATGATAAGAAACAGTGGTCTTTTCACCATATCCTTTCATGGCAGAAGGGGCACGGGATCTCTCTTAACCCTCTTTTATAATACAGTAATCCAGTCACTCACCAAACACCAGCACACTGGTGATTGGCTTTCAACATCTGATCTAAACGGGATGCAACATTCAGACCACAGCACACACTTTCTTCCCAAAGCTTTTACACAATAACTTGCCACCAGACACTAGGTTCTTGCACCTCCTTTTTGCTTCAGAACATTCTTTTAGGCCTCTTTCCCTAGAAGTCATCTGCGTTGGAGTTTTCCTGTCTGCCTCCATAGCATCTTTTCCTCCCTCCACACAGCACCATCTCTCTTGGGCTGTTTTTAGGGGTTCAGGTTCCATGATGGCAGGTACCTTGTAATCCTTCTTCATTCTTGCATCCTCAGAGCCTTATGCAGTACCTAACTCAGAGCAAGTACTTAAAAATTATTTGTTCATGAATGAAAAATAGATTGCTCCATTCAGTGAATCAATGAATGTATAGTTCTATGCAATTCATTAATGCTGTAAGAAATTGAAATTTTGTTTTCTGAAATTATGTAGTAGTTTCATTTCTTAAGGAATCTGATATATTCCCTACTTTAGATGATCACTGCACAATTTTTGCTAAAATCATGCTTCCGTACAGCAAAATACATGAAGCATCTATGGCTTCCTTAAGCAAGCATCTACTGCTGCTTTATTTGCATAGTAAAGCTTGTTTGGGCCTCTCGGCACTTTTTATATTGGATCATTGGTGTTTGTGTCTCTCTCTAATCTATGAGACATGATGTGCCTCAACAGCAGTGATTATGTCATGTCCATGTTCATATCTTCACAACCTCATATCTACAATACAACTGGAAGTAAATATTTATATAAATGCTTAAGACAGGTCAATTCAAATCTTGGTTCAACTGCTTTGTAATCTGCTACCTATCTCTTTACATAACCTCTCAAAGCCTCATTTTCTACACCTATAAAAAGGGGATTCTGCCAATAGGAGACCTCATCACATCGGATTGTCATGAAGTAGTAGATAAAATATAATGTGAATAAGAAACTCAATACAATGCCTGGAATACATAGGAAATATGAATAAGCTAGAATGAAGATAAATCTAAGCTCATTTTGCGAAAAAATTCTATTGTGTCAGGTTGTGAATTTTTCACTATTGTGATCTAGAAAGACATGCTCTCAGATCTAATAAAATATTTGCAAAAAAGAAATCAAAAAGACAAACTTTTTATATTAATGATATTTGAATACAAAACAGTGAGAAATTGGGATATAAATAAAATACTCTATAGGTCAATTAATAGAGGATTTATAAAGAATTCAAATGTTTGAGTTGCATAATTTGTCTTGTGAATACATTTTCCTAGAAAAGAAAATGATTGGACAAATAACACTCTCGAACCTTCTATCCTTGAAAGTGACATGTGAACTTGGAAACAGGTTAGAGACAAAAAGACAAGAAAACCATGACAGGGCCTATTCTGTCCTTGTTAAAATTCCATAGAGTTGTTTGTGTTTTATGACTCTAGTATTTATCCTTCCTCTTTTCTTTGAAATAACAACAAGAAATCATCAGTGAAAAAGCCTCTTTAGCCATAATACGTTTAGGAAAGTCAAGATGTTAAACACTCATATTCTAGGACTAGGAAAAAATGCAAAGGAAACATTACTTTACCCTTGAAACGTAGGCCTCAAATTTCCCTGCAGAACATGGTTCAGTTTGCTAAGACTATGGTATTTTGCTAGATCGGTAACTATGTTATGGTTGGGTTCATCTTAAAACACTTTCTTTTCTTTTACTGGTTGTCTGATGATTTTCTTATCATTTAGTGTTATTTTAGTGGGAATTTGTAATTTTTTCAATTGTTGCCTATTCCTCTGTAATTATTGTAATTGCATCTTATTATATAATTTGTGTAAATATATGCAATCATGGAATTAGAACATGCGGGTGGTGATATGCAGTGTCACAATTGCAGTAGTTAAAGATGTGTAATTTTTTAAATCTTTTTAAAAAATAAAATCCATGTAAATACAGTGATTTCAGGGGATAGTATTTTAGCTGTCTGGATTGATTTTCCAAATAAGTCAACCAAACACATTATTTAGACATTGATAAGAGGTTTTGTTTTGTCTGTTCTTTAACTTAGAGATCTGGAAATCTTAGTTTTAAATAATCAGTTTGATACCTGTTGAAACACCTATAAAGTTTCCATATTAACTTTAAAACATAAAATACGGAGGATCGTGTGCTCCTAATTAGAACATTACAAGAGGTCGTTAGCAGTGTAAGCTTGAAGATGCATATATGAATATCCTAAGCTATATGTATATTGTCATCATTAACAACTATATCTATCAAATTAGAGGTATTTATGCTGCTGGAGATAGAGATACAGATAATGGTGGTTTATGTTTTTCAAAATCCCTGCAATTATAACATTTTGTTCCTCTGATTTCACATTAGGTAAACACTACATTTAAGTATGTGGTCAAGGCTAAAAATATATAGTATAATTCAAGTTCAGCACTATGTTAGTTACTTTAGCATTGCTGTGGCAAAATGCCTCATGTTAAAAAACTTACAGGAAGAGAGGCTCACAGAATAAAATGGTTCAGTCCATGATCATTTGAACCAGGCACTTGGGCAGAACATCACTGGGGCAGGAGCGTGTGGTGGAGGACAGCCTTCACCTCATAATGGACAGGAAACAGAGAAAGACAGGAAGGGGCCAGGAACAAGGTACCCCCAAGAAGCCATTCCCAGTAACCTACTTCTTCCAACTGAGCTGCACCTCAAGTTTCCAGAACCTCCCAAAATAGTGCCACCAGCTGGGGACTAACACACAAATCTGTGGGAGACATTTCATATTCAAACCTTAACATGCACCCACTGAAATCTTAGCTGATTAAAACCAGGTTTGAATCAAGCTCACCCCTCATGCTTTAGAATTCCATGTACACTGAGAGCACAGTATACAGAGCTATGTTCATCTTTGATTGAAGAACTTCTCGTTATCAAAACAGCCCAGATGCTTACTCAGGAGAGCTAAAACTAGAGTAGAACTCTGTCAAGATTAATAAAACTAGGTGGTAATAACAGTCATTTTGTGCATTTAAAAGTTGGAAGGTGAAGAGAAAGCATGTTTTCTATCAAAGTAAAGGAAGATTGAATGAGGCATCTGCATAAAAGCAAAAATCAACTCACGAAATCACCCTTGTAGAATAGATCTCCCACTGACTCACAGCATTCAGAGTTTTTAGGAGAAAAGTATTTTTACCTTTGAACCAAGAAGGGAATTCACATACTGATGGAAAGCACTCCTGTTCCCATCTCTAAGTATCTCTGAGACATAATGTTTGCAGGTAGAGGTTAGGAGAGACACCACAACAAGGAGGGAAAAGCCTGAATCAGCCTCACACAGCTGTACACAGCTGCTTCACATTGTTTCTAACAAATCATTTCTTGTTCTGCATTTTAAAACAGCCACACATTACCAGAAAGGCTCTTAGTCTTCTTGTTTTAAGTTCTCTTTAAAAGGAAAAAATCCAAAACAACAGCAAGAACCAAAGAAACCACTCCTCTGTATTCCATATACAAATGCCAGATATTGATCTCAGAGACTGCAGCTAAAAACTTCCATGATGAAGAAATTTTGTCTTACAGTTGTGATGTAGGTCTAAAGTTTATTTTTCAGTGAGTGGATATGTTCTTAAAAACATCAAGATTTTGGGATCCACCAGCAAAAGTGAGTGATTGGCTCATTCTAATGAATTGGCATGTGTGGAGTTTGAGAAGTTCCAATGTCTGCAGTTGACAAGCTAGAGACTTGGGAAGGCCAATAGCATAAGTTTTATGCTGTAAGATGACAGGGGCAAAACCTAAGAAAAGCTGATTTTTCAGTTCAAAGCCAAAAGCAAGAAAAGACCTGTTTCAGTTCAAGCCTTCACCAGGACATTATCTTTCTCACTGGACCTTTTCGTTCTATTCAGGTCTTCTCCTGATTGCATGAAGCCCACTCTCATTAGAGAGAGCAATATGTGGATTCAAGTGTGAATCTTACCCAGAAATTTCCTCACAAACACACTAAGAATACGTTTGACCAAATGTCTGAGCATCCCCATGACCTACTCAGCTGCTCCATAAATTAGCTATTACACTACACAACGACAAAAAGCTATTAAAATATGAAAGCTAATAGCAATTATCATCCTTCCAGAAAATGGAGCCATAGAAGAGAAAGTCAAGGTACTGATGTACTTTCCATCTCTTTTCTGGCTCTGTCACTGTTTAAGAAGGAGGAGAAGAAGAGATCTCAAATAAAATGCTTTTGATTTATGGATTGTTTTTACCACAGCATCATTGATGGAGAGGTCAGAAGAATGGGACACCAAGCAGTGCACCAGACACTTCTCCTTCTCTCTGCTTCAGTATTTGCCAAACGTTGATGCTTTTGAATACACACTCTCCTCAGCTGAAAGCAACTTTGTTAAATTAACTCTGTTTCACACACACACACATTTAAAAGAAGGTTTATTGATAAGAAGTAAGCTCTGTAAATGAAAGATCATGAGGATTGTATTCTACCCACTTTCCATTTTTTCCTCCATTTCTTTGTATTCCTAGGTTAGATTGCCTGGAATGTCATCAGAATACTATAAAATAGCATCAAAATCCTACCATTTAATTTTCTTAAGTAAGCATCTCTCTGCTCCTTTAACTAGAGCCTTGGTGCTCAGACTTTCAAGTTTGTCTTTAATTGTGAGCACAGAGTTCACTGCCTCTGGTTTCACCCCTTCAAATTCATCTACTATGCAGTTGACTGAGTGATTCCTTTGAAAAAACAAGTATAACCAGGGCTCTCCCAATTTAAACAGCTCCCAGACTTCCTCTAACCTGAGAATTAAGTGAAAACTTCTTAGCATGGCTGGGACAGCCCCTTCCATCTAGCCCTGCTGATCCCTGGGCACTTTTCCCAGACTGCTATGTTATTCTCCAGAGTAATAAATATCAAGTAAGTTTCCACGTGCATCAAAAGCTGTCTGTACCATTGTTCACATCATTTATTCCAGCTCCTGAATTTCTCCCGATATCCCACAAATCTCTTATCTTCTCCCCTTAATGAATTTCTATTCATTGTTTCAGGTGTGGCTCAGGCATCTTGTTCAAAATTTTTCTCTAACACTCTCTCTTCCCTTCCTCAAAAGTACAAGGTGCCTTTTTCCTGTTATCCAGAGGAAATTTACCAGTGGCTGGCCACAATAGGTATATACACAGCTGTCTCATTTACTCCACTGCATAATCTTTGATTTTAGAGCTTGTATTAATTCATCTTACACTGCTATGCCTCACAGTGTTTAAATGCTGAGTAAACGTGGGCTGAACTAAGCTGAATTTCCAAAGGTGAAGTCAAGAGTTCTAAGTTACTTAAAAAAAAAAAATTTCTGACCTTCCTTCATTTTAATCTTGGCAAACTCAGAACACGATTGCTCCAAAATAACTTTGTTTTGTGATCAGAGAGTTAAAGCTAAAGTGACAATGAGAACTGTAGTAATCCCAAATGAATTTGTCAGCATTGTGCAGGAAATAATAGAAAATTCCCATAACCAGCTTCACAGAGAAGGCTGCTAATAAAAATCAGAGAAAACACCATAACTATGGCATTAAATAAGATTGGAAAGCTGTGCTGAGGCTCAAAGATGGAAACATTTGTGGAAAAATAAGACAGTGAGAAATAATGTCCAGGATCATGTCTTGACATGCTGCATTCATCTTTCTGGTCATGACTTTATTTTACATGTAAATTAGAAAAAAAGGGAAAGGAAAGTGTATGCATATCAATCCTGTCCAAGAAAGGAGAGTCCAGTATCTTAGAACAGCTTTTGGAGTTAGCTCTACATATCTGGATTTGTGAAGTGCTAGTGAATTTTTCATCTTGCCTTCTACAAAGAAGTAAAAACTTAGAAACTGAATATCAAGCTATTATAAATTCAGTAACTTTCCATGATTGAGTCTCCTTATTATCTGATATCTTAAAGGAAAAGGAGCCATATAATCTGATAATTTTGGTGAATTTCAGGTACATGTGCCACAGAAACTGTGAATAAATTTATGCCTAAAACTATTACTATTTATTTTTAAAAATTACTATTTATTTTAAAAAGATTTGAAAGTTCAAATATAAGATCTATCATTCGATAATCTGTTTATCTCCTTTACTAAAGATGGTCAAAACCTAAACCTCATACCATAAGTGTATCCAATCTGAAAATTTAAATTGTGGATTACTCTGTTAAATAGAAGTCCACTATCTTCTGCCAAGTTTCTTATGCATAGTTATCATGCTGGGTACCCATTCTACTTTCCTGCCTATACACAGCTGATTGGATTAGGGAATGGCAGCTGACCCAAAGTCAGACTTTGGGCTATTCTTACAAATAGATGTGGTCCCTCAGGCATTGGTGCTCAAGAGTGTCTGGCCAATCAGTCAAATACTCTATTTTGCAGAAACTCAAATAACCAAAGATGAGTTCACACGGGTAACTGTGGGCAGAAGACACAGAATACTGAAGACATACAATGGAAAGAAGAAAAGAGATATCAGAACTGGTTGGAGCAGAATAAACCAACAGTTAGTGAGTAGTTAGTGTCAGGAGAAGTAAAAGCTGACAAATAGAATCAAAAGGAAACTGAATCATAATTAAGGCAAAGTCATGAGAAGAAGAGTAGCCTAAATGAATAAAAGTAAGTATAGAGAATGTTGACTGCCTTGTTTGGGAAGTTTAGTGGTAAAGGAAAGCTGTAGGTAATAGTGTCCTGGTAATTATGCCTTAGGGACTTCTTTAGGATGGAATAGAGGTGGGAGCAAATTTTTAGGCTAAGAAGTAACTTAAAGATTAAAGAGAAATCAAAATTACTGGATGTGACATAATCTTAGAGGAGAAACAAAGCTGGGAAAGGAATGTTTAACCTCAGGAAGGAGCCTTTGACTAGTGAAGAAGGAATGATAGAAAAGAGGAGAACAAACCAAGGAGAAAATGAGAGAGAAAGAGCTCATCTTCTCCTGTCTTGGGGACTTGATCTTCAATATAAAGAAGAGTGAGAATTATAAAACAAGAAAACAGCAGAGACAATCAATGAAACAAAAAGCTTATTATTCAACAAAAAAACAATAAAATTGATAAAATTCCAGTAAGACTGATGAAGATATAAAAAGAGAAGACACAAATCACCAGTATCAAGAATAAAATAAGGATATCACTACAAATTCTGCAGCTATTAAAAAGGATAATAATGGGATATGAGCAGCTTTGTCCTCATAAATGTGACTTTGAAAAAATAGTATCATTCCTTAGAAACTACCAATACCAAACTTCAAATAGAGCAGTCCTATAACTAGTAGTGAAACTGAATTTGTAACTAAAACTTCAAAGGTGTGCAAAACTAATTCACCCCTTGAAAGTCAGTCAATCACCATATTAACAGGCTAATAAGAAAAAAAAAAACATGATCATATCAATTGACAGAGAAGAGCATTTGACAAATTCTAATACCCATTTACCATAAAAATTCTCAATAAACTAAAAATAGAGGAGATTTCATCAACTGGAAAAAATGTCTACAAACAACAACCCTACAGCCATCATCATTTTTGTTTTTTTGGTGGCATTGGGGTTTGAACTCAGCACCTCACACTTGCTAGGCAGGCGTTCCACCACTTGAGCCACTCTACCAGCCCCCTACCATCATTCTTACAATGACTGAATATTTCCCCTTTAAGATCAGGAACAAGAAAAGGATGCTTGGTATCACTCTTACTAAGCATAGCAGTGAAAATTCCAGTCCCTGAAATAAGATAAGATAAAGAAAATAAAAAGACACTTATGGTTTGGACAGGAAACATCCTCCCAGAGACTCCTGTACTAAAGGCATGGTTTCCAACTAGTTGGACACAAACATTGAGAAGAGCTTGGATCATGAGGGCTCGTCTTTCATCATTGGATTAATCCACAGATGGATTCACAATTTGATGGCATTATTGGGAATTGGTAGAAACTTTATAAGTGGATTCTAGCCAAGTGCATGTCCCTGGGAGCTATATCTTGTCCCAAGAGCCTTCCTCTTGCTCTCTTTAATCCTCGAAACTTTCCTCCTCTCCCTTCTGCCATGATACTCTGCCTCACCATGGCCCAAACATCAGGAGCCAATATAAGTCATTCCTTCTTTAAATTGTTACCTGGTCACAGTAATTAAAAAGTCTGACTAACGCAAACACAAATATTGAAAAGGAAGAAGTGAAACTGCCCCTATTTTCAGATGACATAATTATCTATATAGGAAGTTCCAAGAAATCTACTTAAAAAAAGTAAAACAACATCAACAAGACTACTGCCAGAAATAATGAATAGGTTGAGTAAGGTCACAAGGTAAAAGATTAACAGGCACAAAGCAATTGCATTTCTATTTATTCACAATGATCATATGGAAATCAACATTTAAGTCTCAAAACTATTTCAATCACTCCAAATAAATGACATTTATGTGCAAACTTAACAAAAACATGTACAGAACCTATATGCTACAAACCACAAAATACACTAAAAATGTAGATTATCTAAATAAATGGAAAGACATACTATATTCATGGACTAGAATAATCAACATAGTAAATTGTCAATTTTTCCCAAACTGATCTATTGATTTAGTATACTTCCTGTAAGATAAAGCAACATGTTTTTAAAGTATATTTATTTTACTTTTTACATTACATTTTAATTAGCATATATTAGTTATACAAAAGGATTTCATTGTAATATTTCCATACATGCATACAATGTACCCCAATCAAATTCCTGACTTCTATCTCTCCCCTCTTGCCCATACTCTCTCCCTCTCTCTTTAAAACAATTTCAACAGATTTCATCATTCTATTTTCATATGTACTTTAACCATATTTACCTTATTCACCATTATAGCATGTGTTCACAAAAAATAGACTAAAATTTATACAAAAGGCACAGGCCCTAGAATTGTTAAATCATTTTGAAAAAAATTAAAATGAGAGCAATCATCTTATTTGATATAGCTACAATAATCAACATAATTTGGTATTGCTAGAAGGATAGACACAGAGTCATGAAATAGAACAGAAAACCCAGAAATAGAACCACACAAATATGTCCGACTGATTGTCAACAAAAATGTAAAAGCTTTTCAGTGGAAGAAAGACAACATTGCCAACAAATGGTGCTGGAGCAATTAAATATCCATGGCCAAAAAGGAAAAAAAAAACAGTAAATCTATAAGAGGGTAACATGAGGTAACCTTGTGGTGTTGAAATGTTCTGTAATCTATGTTAATGTCCTAGTTGTGATAATAATGTCTTTTACTTATGCAAGGTATTACAGTTGTAGAATATAGGTAAAGACAAATAGGATCTTTGTATTATTTCTTATAACTGCATGTGAGTTTAAATTACTTCAAAATAAAAGTTTACTTAAAAATCAAACCATATTGCATAATGAAAAAAAGAGAAGAGAAAAAACATGGCGCTCCAAACTGGGCATGGTGGTACATGCCTTAATCCCAGCACTTGGGAGGCTGAAACAGGAGAATGACAAGTTTGTGACCAGTCTGGGCTACACAGTGAGATCGTGTCTCAAAAACTAAAGAGTAGAAGATCAAGGAAGGAGAATGCAATTATAGCCATAAGACAGGATTTGGAGTAGCCCATGTGAATGGTACTTGTTTGCTAGAGGTGAATAATAAGATTATCCAGTTTGGTCACTAGCCTCACTGAGGTTAGGTCTCACAAATTTGCAGCAGAACAATGGGCATATTTAAGTGTATTTGGAAGAGCATGATCCCAAGATATGACCATCCCCTATCCCAACTGGTAAATATCCCACAGATATTCATGGAAACTAGAATGTATCAGCTCTAACACTTTCAAAATTAATACACCATTCTGAAGAAAAGTTACTGCATGCTGTATTCCACGGCTTTTGCAAATACATCAAATGAAAGTCCTATTGAAAACATGCTCAAATAAACACAGTATGGTAAGACTAAAATGAGCATTAGAGCCAAGTGTGGGGAAATCGGCCCTGCTGTGATACCAAAGCATGAGACAGACAAATTGCTGCTGGGTGGTCTTAGTTTATGTGTGTGGATGTGTGAGCACGTCCACATAACCCAGGCCTGAATTAAGGACTTTTACTTCCAGATAAAAGAACTATTATTTATATCTTCAAAGCACACAAACTAAAGCATTTCAGTGCTTTGCTTTATCAGTCTCCACTATGCCCTTCCATTCAGATTTCAACTGTGAGAAGCCAAAAGCAGAATCCTGAACGGGGAGTCCCATTGCCTATGTCTCTGAAGACAGTCTTTCCATTGGAAAGGTTCATTCAAATCGAGTTTTTTAAGGGCAGGTCCAGCTCCTGCACATTGGTAGATCAACCGCAGTCACTTCTTTGTGGAGATACACAAGTAGTTGCTGAGTGGTAGGGCAAACCCACACATTAATGAGGTCAAGCTTTGTGTCTGTTGGACTCCATGGAGAAAACCAATGAATAATAATTCACTGTCCTTTCACTAAAATGTTTATAATCCTTATTTTGTCTGTCTCCTTTTTCTCTGCAAAAGACAACTTCACTGATGGAATATTCAAACACGTTTATTTAGCTCCTCACATTTGGGCATTTTCCCCTTTGTCCTATCACTGGGGTACAACAATGACTGGAGCATCTACAGTCCTATGAGCACAAACTCCCAGAATTCCAGGCCAAGGGTGACCTGCAAAGGGAAGCAGGGGAGTCCAAAAAACCTTAATAGGCTAAGGAACG
The DNA here is from genome assembly GCF_047511655.1 of Castor canadensis. Taxonomy (NCBI): domain Eukaryota; kingdom Metazoa; phylum Chordata; class Mammalia; order Rodentia; family Castoridae; genus Castor; species Castor canadensis. The sequence continues at coordinate 98,561,328 of NC_133392.1, read as the reverse complement.
TGTGATCTTTTTGTCCAGACATTCCTGATGGGTATAGTCCTCTAAGCAATAGTTACATATTTGATTCACTGCTTTAAAATTAAAAGTAATTCTAGATGGCCTGGTTTTTATTAAATTTTTACCATTCAATATGAATTTGCTGAGTCAAAACCAAAAGCATTGCTTCAATTCATACTTGAAGACTGTAAGGCTGAATGGCACAGAGCAGAGTCCATTTTCCTGCTCTTGGTCAACACTGTATTCAAATCAAATTCCAAATAATAGCAGTCTGTCCTTAGCTTTAAAATTTCAAGTGACAGAACATCTCCTTAAATGCATTCATTTAAATGCATTTTAAAGCTGCATTGATAGATATAATCACTCAAAGCAAATATCTAAAGAAGAAACAAAGTGGCATGTATACCCCACATTATACATTCCATCATTAATGTGTTTTTTTTTTTTTATTGTATTCTCTTGAGACAGGATCTTGCTATGTAGCACAGGCTGGCCTCAAACTCTCCATCCCCTTGCTTCAGCTTCCTGAATACTGGGCTTATATGTGTGTGCCATCATGCTTAACTAATGAGGTGTTTTAAAATCAAATGTATAAATATATAGTTAAGTACTAATTTTTCAGGAGTTCTGTTAATTAATTTAAACATTTCTTCCATTCTTAAACCTGTGGGAGATAAAAACTGTCATTTCAAAATTTCTGCTTGTTTTGCATTTGTCAACTTTAGAGAGCAAAGATGACAGGGAGCTAGACTGACACATTTCAGCCAGCAACACTGAAAGCAGGACTTTCAACACAACTGCAGCCCTTAGGATGCCACAGGAAGGTTTTATGGGTTACTGACATGATCATGTTAGCAGAACCCTGACACTTCCCATACCTGATGACATAGTTGTAGGAAAACTCAGCAACTGGACCTGCTAGGAAGCACCCAGGGAATCGGGTAGCAGTAACTCCGTGGTCTTCTTTTTAAAATTTTTCTCATGTTATTGTTGTGCTGGGGTTACATTGTGATATTCACCAATATTCTTGCAATGTATCATAGTTGAATTCATCCCCTCCATCACTCTCCTTTACCCCCCTCCCCCATTCCTGAAATAGTTTCAGCAGGTCTCATTGATCCATTTGCAAGCAGGAGTACATAATAGTTCTCCATACTCACCCTCCTACACCCTTTCTTTACACTGGCACCACCCCCCACCCACCCGACAGGACTTGTTTTGCCTTCCTGTTCCCCATTTTTGAAAAATAAAAAAGACATTTTTGTTTGTTTAATAACCATATAGGACGTTTCATTGTGACATTTCCAGTATATATGTGTTATAATCCGAATTGGTTCATCCCCCTCTATTTTTCTTCTTTCTACCTTAGTCTGTTATGGTGATTTCAACAGGTTTAAAAATTCTACATTCATTCTTGTATAGAAAGTACATCACCTATGTTCACCTTCTTAACTTCCTTCTTTTACCCTCCCTACTATCCCTTTAGTGACTTCACCTTAGTGTTACCTGTTTTTCATAATATTGCTTGTATTTGTATTGAGTCTATATTGCACATATAAGAGAAAACATGTGACCTTTGGCTTTCTGAACCTGGCTAATGTCACCTAAGATGATTTTCTCCAGTTCCATCCATTTACCTGCAGACAGCAAAGTTTCATTCTTCTTTATGGCTGAATAAAAATCCATTGCATATAAACACCACATTTTCTTAAAGTGAATTAAGGACCTTCATATAAGTCCAGAAACTTGGAACTAGTGCAGGAAAGAGCAGAGAATACATTGGAACTAATAGGCATAGGGAATAACTTCCTAAATAGAACTCAAATGGCTCAGCAACTAAGAGAAAAGATTGACAAATAGGACTGCTTGAAACTAAAAGCTTCTACACAACAAAAGAAATGGTCACCAGATTGAAGAGGCCACCCACAGAATAGGAGAAAATCTTTGCCAGCTATACATCTGACAAGGGATTAATAACCAGAATATATACAGGGAACTCAAAAAACTAAACTCCCAAAATATCAATGACCCAATGTAGAAATGGGGAAATGAACTGAACAGAGCTCTTTCAAAGGAAGATGTCCAAATGAACAAAACTCACATGAAGAAATTTTCAACATTCCTGGCCCTAAAGGAAATGCAAATCAAAAGCACATTAAGATTTCACCTTACTCCCGTTAGAATGGCTACCATCAAAAACAACAACAAATGTTGGTGAGGATGTGGGGAGAAAGGAACCCTCATATGCTGATGGGAGGAATGTAGATTAGTACAACCACTATGGAAAACAGTATGGATGCTCCTCAAAAAACTAAAAATAGAAATGCCATATGATCCAGCAGTGTCATTCCTAGGGATATACCTGAAGGAATGTGAGTCAGGTTACAACAAAGGCACTTGCACACCCATGTTTATTGCAGCACTATTCACAATAGGTAAGCCATAGAAACAACCAAGATGTTCTACAGCCATGGTCTTCTTACTTGACTTTAGTGGTGTTGTTTTAAAAATAAAGCAAAATAATAGTAAAAATATTGAATGCTCTAAAAGAAAAAGTAACCTAACAAGTGTCAATAGCATATTTATTCTTTTATTTCTATTTTTATTATTACTGTTGTGGGGTACAGGGGGGCTGCTCCAGGGTTCTTGTCTTTTCCTGGGCTTAGGAATAAGCTCACAAGACATGGATAGTGCACACACAGGTAGATTTATTAGAAAAAGAAAAGTCTGCAGCTAGAGCAGTGCAGCAGAGCCAGGAAACTGGTTGCTCCCCACTGAGGTGAAAGCTGGGGCTTTTTATGGACGCTTTAACTCTGGGTTAGGTGGGTTCTTTCCGTTAGTCATGGATTCACAAGCACGGGCTCTCTTCAATGAGCTGGTCTGTTGGCCCCTTATCAGGGGAGTAACAACCTTGAGAGCATCCTATCTATCAGCCCCATGGCAGATTTGGAGACCGTGTATCTTCTCCTCATCGTGCTCTCCATAGGGGATGGGATACTGACTCTCTCATCTGTCCTTTAGATTCTCAGTCTGATCATTACCATTATTATTATTATTATTGCAGTTCTAGGGATTGAACCCAGGGTCCCATTCATGCTAAGCAAAACCTCTATCACTTGAGCTATGTTCCAGCCCATATTTTCTCTATAGAAATACTTTTTTAAATTAAAATACTTACTTAGAAAATTCAAATAATGTAGAAAAATGAATCCCATCAGGGAGCGACAACCCTAGTTAAGACAGTGAACACCTAGTCATCTTTTTGTTCATATCTCCACACTATTATCCCTATAAGTTATGGAAGGGTTCAACCTCTTTATCATGCCCTGCATCTTGTGTTTTTCATTCAGTTGAATTTGAGAGAGATCTTACCATAACGACAACAGATATTAATGGTTGCACGTGATTCCCTTAAATGGAGGGATAGATGTCCTAGAATGTTGTATGCTAATCCTTTATTTTTTATTATTTAGGATTTTTTTCTAGTTTTCTTTTTTCTAAAGTAATGCTTCAGTGAAATTTCTTCTACTTGTACCTAATTTAATCTAATGCCTCCTTGAGATAAATTTCTCAAAGAGTATTTGCTGGATCGATTTTGACATTTATTTTAGGACTGCCAAAAGAAAGTTTCTGAGACTTTATGCTCTCCATGGCAACACATAGAAAAACATGGATTCCCACATCCTCATCAGAGTCACCAATATTTCCTCTACTTACCAGGAGAAAATGAAATATTTACCCCATTTGTTAGATAAAAATGATGAGTCATTTTTACTTGCACTTTTTCACTAATAGCATAGTCAAACACCTTTTCATATATTTGTTGATCATTTTATTTCTCTTGCAAATTTCCCATGTTGGGATTTTCATTCTGTTTAAAATTGCTCTGTGAAGATTTATTTTATATTACAAATCCATATTTCATGCCTATCATGTATTACAAATATTTCCCCAATTTGTTATTTGTCTTTTGATTTATGATGTTCTTACTGGGCATAAATTTTAAAATTATGTATATATTTTAATACCTTCAAATAATACCTAACATATGATCTCATATTTGGCTTTTATTAACATTGCTTTGTTTTTTTTCCCCATGCTTTTAAAAACCTAACAACATATTTTAATGAATATATAAATACATGTTAGGAGTGTACCATTGCTTCCTATTGTTAGCTATATTTATATGGTTTTTTTTTTTTTTTTTTGGTTTCTCACCACTATAAATAGTGGTATTGTAGGGTAGTTAGGTAATGAAGAGAGAGAGAAAATAAAGTAGCAGTGATCCTTAGAATTCTAGTAAGGAGAGAGATTGGAAGCAAAGTGAGATTGGTTTTCCCCTCTCAATATTGGGAAAGGGGCAAAGATTTAGCAAAGGCCCTCTTGTGAGATCTTGAAAAAGTAGATAAGATGCGTATTAAGGAAAGGTAGCCCTGGGGGAGAAAGACAATTTTTTCTTGTAGGTGACAGAGAACTATAGCACATTTAATTCGTGTGCTTGTTAGATAGAATTTTAATTTGACACTCAAGCTTTTTTCTGTGCACTGGTCCATTCTGTTTTCATGGGACACGTGGCCTTTTTTTTTCTAATCCTTAACTACGGGATCCCTAATGATCTCTATGGCATTTTCTTACTCTTGACAACAATAAAAGGCATCCATTCTTTTTATACACATCTAATAAATGGCATTATTGCATCATTCAAGCATTTAAATTTGATCGATGAGTTTATTCATAGAGGTTGTTCATAAATCTGTTAAAGTCATTTATTTGTGATTCTAGTATAATTGTGCATGCCACTATTAATGTTGCTTTTCAGAAGATTAACCATATGTTGTAGGACCCAATTTGGGGTTCAAAGTTGAACATGGTGATCTTTTCAATGTGTGATTTATTGGAGGAAAGCACAGCTTGATGGGGACAATCTGGGAATGCATGGTTGGGAGGGAGTCCCCAGACAGAGCTCATATTACTTTGCTGTTACTCAATAATATATATTATGAGACTTCCATTACCAAACAGGGTGGAATAATAGTCCACATTTTACTACCAGCTCTGCTTTTTTCTCTTTTTTTTACTAAGACCAGGGAATAGGACATAAAGGTCGACAGCTTTATTCTAATCTGAATTGTTTTGAATACTGTACTTGTATTTTCATTCTTCATTGATTTTTAACATGACGTGATGCATTAAAGCAGTACTCATTACAGTGTGCCGAACCAAAATTATGCTTTTGGAAGTGTGGCTTTTACTAACAGGAAATGCTTGTGATTATTTGCACTACATCAACTGTGTCACATCAAGTCCTTAATATTCCTAATTCAGTAGGAGTGTTTTTTCCAATTTCATAGCAATAAATGCAGCATGTCGTTTCTACTGTTTTACCCATGTTTTGGAGTTGTTTTGAAACAGTGAGAGTTTTGCTTGCAGTTTTCATGGCATTTGACCTAAATCAGATGTGTGGATCTACCCCAAGTATTAACGGTCAGGTGCATACTTGGATAGCTATAGTAAATAAGAATGGTGCCTAATTTCACAAATATTCATGTCTACTCTTAACCTGGCCTTGTCAACTGTCATCTTTTCTCTTCAAGATGTGGCCTCTTGCCATCCATTCTCTCCTACCCCACCTGCACCTGTCCAGAGCCCATTAACCATTCCCAAGACTGTCCAGGTTCGTTTCCACACTCACACTGTATTGTTTACATATCTGCCCCCATTGTGTGCATCTTTAGAACAAGATCTGGGCCTGTCACCTGTATATCCTCAGGGTTTGGTATCATCATGGGCACAAGGAGACAATTGATGAATTCAACTGAGTGAATCCAATCTCCCCACCTTGATATATTGAGCAATTAATGTGAGCAACTGATGGTTAAAAGTTCCCTTCAAGCCTTCCTTTCTTCCTTTCAAAAATATTTGTTGAGTGCTTGCTATTTTATGAACATTGTTCTTGGCACCAAGAACATGGTGTTGGAAATGGTAGAAATCACCCCTGCCTTCAGGCAGTTAAAATCTAATGGAATAACTCAATAGTCTTGTTTGTCCAATTCACATGCTTTCAAGTTTCAGAGTGGATGAACAAATCAAGCATCCCCTCATATTAAAGAAATAAATTCAAAAAGTGCATCTGGGCTGTTCTCCCGACAGCACAGTGAGTCCATTAGGGCAGACAATAACCACATGTGGCTATTAGTCCTTACAATGTGCTAGTCTGATTCAAGTTGTGCTGTAACTGTAAAATACACACCAGGTTTTCAAGATGTAGTATTTTTTAATGTTAGAATATCTCAATAATTTGTAGGTTATTTATATAACTAAATAATATTTTTGAAATTTTATGTTTAATAAACATATTATTAAAAGTAATTTCACCTGGCTCCTTTAAAAAATTTTATACGACCCCTGGGTCATTTAAAATTACAGCTGTAGCTCACATTTGTGTATGCATCTTATCAACATTGGATGGGCAAAGGTTGGAGGCCGTTCTTCTTCAAATTCTGATCCCTGCCCCTACCAGTTTTGCAGCCTTTGGAACTTGCTTGATCTATCTTTAATTCTTCTGCCTTATCACTTTGTAAAATCAAGATAGTAATGGTTCTTAACTGATGCCATTGTTATGAGGATAGCTTATATGTGTAAGCTATCCAGAACTCTGTGCCTGGCATAGAGTGTAGGCCTTCAAGTATTTGTTAAGTAAATAAGTCCACACACACGTCACTTGTATTTTCAGGCCAGTATGTAAAATTATTAAAGAAATAATGTAGTTTTAAAGTATTAGTTTGTGAGTAACCCTGTTTTTTTCTTTTTTTTTTTTTTCTGGGAGTAGTAGTAGCAATTGTAGACTGGCATAGTAAACAGTTTTGTTGGTTTATTACATCAGTTCCCTTCTCCCTACCCTCCTCTTTCCTCTAGAACAGATGGAGGGAAGAGTAAAACTCAAATGAATTAATTACATTATTCTCTAGCAGGCTCTTTGGGAGAAGGATGCTAAAATGATTGGCAAATCTACAAATTTTTTTATCCACATTATTGCAATTCCCTGTTCCTTTGTGTGGGTACATTGAAAGAAACGTAAAATAGAAAATCTAAGCGTCTAACTTGGAGAATGGATTCCTTACAAAACAGCTCCACTAAAGAATCTTGTTGGCAGTCACTCATAAACTTCTGCATATTTCTTAATTAACTAGAGAAGAGATTACTTGAGGTCAGCCAAAAATTAAGATACCTATGAAATCTATGCATAAAGGAAAAATATGTGATTTTTCCTTTTTCTCTGTGTCAGAGAGACGAGATGGTCCCTATCTTCTGGTATTCATCCCTGTGTCACACCCTGCTCTCAAATGTGCACAGGAACTGTGACGTGTTTCTAAGCAATATAAAATGGCAACAGTGATAGGTGTTCATGATTCAGCTAGGTGACAGCATGATATGAGGTGGAAGTTCCTCCTTCACTTGATGGAATAAAGTAGGCAGCTGCATGGGGAATCCCTTAGCAAGAAACTGCTGGCATCTTCTAGTAGCAGAACATGGGCTCCTTGAACAGCCAGAAATACACTGCAAAGAACTAAATTCTACCAACAGCCTTGCCAACAGGGCTTGTGAATCCCAGTAAAACAGGGCCAGACTTTTGACCCGCAGAAACTGTGGAACAGTAAGTGTGTGCTATTTTAAATTGCTAATTGGGGGCAATATTGTAATTCTCCCCTAAACTAAAATGATACTTTGACTTACCCAAATTTAGCTTCAAAGCATATTTTGTAGGTAAAATAGTAATTAAGACTCATTGCTCGTTTTTTTTCTTTTTTTATCAGTATCTGCCATCTTAGCAAGCCTGACTGAGGGATTTAGGTGTATGGTGCTTAATGATAAAACCAGTTACTATATTTATATTCATAGTTTTGTGTTTGTGTGTGTGTGTGTGGTGGTGATGGTGGGGATTCAACTCACACACATTCTCATGCATGTCAGGAAAGCACTCTATCACTGAGGTACACCCAGACATATTTAATAGTATTTTTAAAAGTTTAACTGCAAAAGACTTTCGGTTAGTGGATAGCAACTCATTTTCCCATATGTTGATATGGCATGACTATGTCTTGGGATGTATCAGGCACATAAATCTAGATTTCTGAAGATAGATGTGATAAAAAAAAATCTTTTTCAAGTTATTAGCATCTTCCATGTGGTAATTAGAACAGCTAAAATGGATTCAATTATTTGATATCTATAAGAGGTAAAAATGACTCAGTATCGGACCTAGGGAAGAAGCAACATTTAAAGATCATGCAGAAGAATCAACAAAAGGAACAACGATCAAGGAGGTAAACAAGATTAAGTCAGAGTGATTTCAAAAATGCCAAGAGTTTCAAGATGAACAGCTTACCAAATACACAAGCAAAATGAGACCTGAGTTGATTTGACTTAGGAATTAGAGAGGGATTGTTGACCTTAGCAAGGTGGAATGGAAGCTGGATTTCAGAGTCACTAAGCAAGTTAGAAATAAGGAAGTAAAGGTAAATATTCTCGTAGTGACAACTGATGGGGAACAGTGACTCTAGGACAGAGTTTTCTTTAAATGATGATATACTTTTTTTATTTGTTGGCCCCTAAGAACACACCCCCAGGGATCTAATTCCTCCAAAGAGATCTGACTTCCTACCTTTCATCACCTGGTAGAAAGCCTTCATGTTATGGATTCATCAAAGGATTAATCCACTCATTAGGTCAGAGCCCTCATGATCTAATCCTATCTGGACATTATCATCACAGACACATCCAGAGGTGTACTTTACCAATCTTTTATGTGTTTCTCAATCCATTCAAGTCGAAGATTAAGAGTAGCCATCACTGTAGTTTTATGCTTCTTAGCTGACAAAGTAGGCTCTTGTTTTGTTTTGTTTTAATTCAGCATAGTTATAGGTCTTCAGGTTAGAAGTAAGAAATTTGTAAGAGATGCTTTTTGCAGTGGAGTGGTATGCTTACCTTTCCAGTGTAAAAAAAATTCAGTACCCACCACTTTCTTCTCCCAATTTAAAGGAAATCAGGTAAGTCTCATCCCTCATCTTTCTCTGGGACTGGCTCTTCTTTAAACTGTGTGTGCATTACAACTCTTTAGAGGTAACTTGCTTTTCTTCAGAAGCCTAAGCTCATGAAACTGGAATTGTTTTCCATTCCATTTTTTAAACAGAAGTCGAATCTTTTTCTCTAGAGAAAGAGTCTACCAGGAAAATAGTTTCCAAATCTAGATCATCTATGTATGGATAGTCCTCTGACAATGCCTATACCAGGGCCAACATCCAGATCTTCTGAAATTGTAGTCAGTTATTTCTCATTTAATACAATGACTAGATGCTTGTTTTCTCTTTGATGCCATTCTAGGATCCCTACTTCAGGAAGTAAGATTCTTGTGTGCATTTTGTAGGGAAGGAGAGGAAGCAGAAAACAAGTAATAAAAAATAAAAGAAAAAATCTGTCGTATAGTAATGAGAATGAGCAGATTAACAAAGAGAGAGGTAATGGACAAAAACCAAAAGAAGTTAGCTTCAACATCTAGATTTTATAGTATTCACGAGACTTTCAAGTTACAACCAGACAGCTAAACAGCCTGAGAGTGACTTGGCAAGAACATAAATGCCATAATACCTGCTCTGTCCATGTTTTTGGAAAGCTGAATCAAAATCAAGAGAAATAAGTGGCTCTGTAAAACTAGGAGCAGAGACACATCCCTGACATTGTCTGTGGTTAGTATGGCTGGCCCATGATTTCCTATGAAAGAGAGAGAGAGAGAGAGAGAGAGACAGGAGAAGGAAGGAAGGAAGGAGGGAGAAAGAGAGGGAAGCAAGAATTCTTGCAGGTGAGGGCATTTTTTAACCCTCAGTCTCTTGTCAGTATATAGTCCTCTTAGTGTACTTAGTGAAATAGCATCCAAGACTCTACTTTTACTACTCAAACTTATCTTATGGAAAAATTAAATTACATCATTTGCAGGAAAATGGATGGAACTGAAGATCATGCTGAGTGATGTAAGCCAAGCTCAAATGGCCAAATATCACATATTGTTGCTCATTTGTGGAACCTAGACCTAAAATGATGCCAATGATGACGACAATGACAATGACGAGACGATGATAATGATGGGACATGAATGTATATGGGGGACTGAATTATATGTGAGAGCAGTGAGAGGTGGCAGGGAAAGGAAAGGATTTCAAGGGGTGAAGATGATGGAAGCTCACTACACATATGCATATGAAGATAGCATAAGGAACCCACCAAACACTGTTTGAAGAAGGGGGAGGAAGAACAGAAATAGAAATATAATGGAAAGGTAAACTTTTTCAAAGTACACTGTACACATGTATGGAATTATTTTCTTGGATTTTGGGGAGCCAAGGGTTGGTAAAAGGATATACCAAGAGGGAGAAAGGGAGAAAGCAATGATTTATTAGGATGCAATTAAAAGAGGAGACAATGACCAGGATTCAGAGTAAGTTTTATATCTCAGGGTTAGGCCACTTTTGATTGGCTGTCTCCCTTTATGTGGATCTTAATGATTGGTTGTGTCTTCCTCAAGCCTTGGTTTGAATTTTGAGCACACAGGAACATCTCTTTGTAGATCCACTCCCCACATTTCCATCTGTTCCTTGGTATTCCTTTGTCTACCATGTCCCCTTAAAATGGAGGTCTCTTCCATATGCCTCCCTGACAGAACAACAAAACCAACCCTGGTTTTAGTGGGGCAAATGTCTTATCTGGTAACTGCTTCAAGCTGAGTAGGGGCTGTTATGTGCCAGTTTGAAGTGTTGCTGAGGGTCCGTACCTTCACAGGCCAGAGAACTAGCTCATGAGGCAGCTGAATGATGTGCCAAAGCCAGTATATAAAGTAGGATTTATGAGAGAGAAAGGAAAGGTAGAAATGTAGCGGAGTCTGGAAGCCGGTAGCTTGCTACTCAGGTGAAGGCTGGGTTTTTTATGGACGTTCTAACTCTGGGTTAGGTGGGTTTTTCTCATTGGCCATGGATTCACGGGCTTTCTCAGGTGAACTGGTTTGGTTTGCACCTTTATTGGGGGAGGGGAAACAATCTTGAGAGCATTTTGCTCATCAGCCCTGTGGCAGATCTATCAGCCCCTGTATCTTTTCTTTAGGATGCAGAAATGCAGTTTACAACTCCCTTTCAGGGTGCAGGAATGCAGGCCTCTAACTCCTCAGGATGCAGGAATGATACTGCTCTCCATGGGGGATGGGCTACTCACTCATCTGTCTTAGGTCTCCAGACTCAACAGGACATAGAGATGTACTGCCTACATATTTGTTGTTCTTGCAGAGGTTATAGGGCAGTCTGTGGGGACATGGAAAGTCTAATTGAATAACAGAATGAAATTTTGTAGAAGCGTGGTCCTGAGGACTGAGAGGCACTGGAGGGTCAGGTGGTAGGGAATGGAACCCATATTGTAACATCATTTGTAACTTCATGGCCTGGAGATGAGACGAAACAAATTTTGTTAGAACATTAATAAAGCAAGGACCAATGGTGAAAAGGAGTAAAATAGATACTAGAGGTCTCAAGAAGGGGAGAAGCCAGGATAACCATGATCAGGTATTTTCCTAAGCAAACCATCCCTGAGTGGCCCATTTTCTAAATTGAGAGACTTTGTAGGTTAGTTTATGAATATTAGTTTGAACTTGTCCTGATCTATTAACACCAAAATAACAGTCTTCCCCAAGGATAGCACAGGTTCCCCCTTGAGCAACAGTAACCACATTCTATCTGCTCCTTGGTATTCTTTGGTCTGCAATGTCTCCTTAAAGTGGGGGCCTCCTCTGGTGGAATGGCTCAAGTGGTAGAGCGCCTACCTAGCAAGCACGAGGCCCTGAGTTCCAACCCCAGTACCACTAAAAAAAAAAAAAAAAATTTTTTTAAAAACTAAACAAAAAGAAACCCCTCATCTTTTTAAGCTTTTTAATCAATTGATTACATAATGTTGACAATACACATGATGTCACCCCTTTTTTCCAGATTCTCACATAGGTAGCCTTAGACCTACATCTTTTCTTTTGTTTAGGCTTTGAGTTGTGAACTTTGGGTTCTTTGACTACATTCAGACTCTGGAAAATGAAGGTTTCTGAGGTTATGTTTGAAAGATCTTTGAGTGACAGGCTCCCTTTGGCCACACAGAATTTCAAGAGTAGAATAAAAAATGTGGATTTAGTTCAAACTCCGGCAGCTTTTTTTCACCTTGGAAATGGAATCTGGCTGTGGCTAGCCCCAGGGAATGTAAACAGAACCTTACCTGTAATTAACCTAGGGCTTCTCTTGTTCTCAATGCAAATGGAGTTATAATTGTATTTCCTTTAGTAGAATAGAAAGCTTGTGTTTCAGAGGGGAGCTGGCAGTTGAATAGAGGACAAGCTCTCTGTCTAACTGTGACAGCTCTCTCCCTATCTCTTTCCGGAAACCTGAATGATAATAAAACTGGAGTTGCATTTGATGTAAGACATATGGTAATTACTATAATAATATTATCACCCAGCTTCTGCAATGGCTTTGTCAGTGAGGTGCAATTTCACATATTGTCTGTGATAAAAATCCCCGTATTTTTTTCTTGCCTTCTTTTAGGAATGCCTTCTTAAAATGGTATAGGTTTTGTGACAGCTGCGAAGTTCTGGCTTCATATCCAGGTAATTGGGTTGAGAATAAGGCCTGCATGCTAAAATCCAACCATGTGAGAAGTGGTAAAAAGCCCAGGGAATACTGTGAATATTTTGGTAGTTATTAACAGGCTAAATGAGAAACTCTTGCTTGCCAGTTCTTCTGAAGCACTCTTGAAGAAAAAAGAAAAAATAAAAATAAGGAAGGAAGGGAGGCAGGGAAGAAGACAGCCCCCTTCACAAAGCCTCTGTTGAGTCTTCAGTTACCATTTGACATTTTGAGCTAATCGGTCATATCATGAATTCATAGGTAATATTTAAAAGCTGTACACAAGTGCTCACAAATTAGATTATAATTACTTTCAGCTCATTGTGCTATTGGTTGTTTCATAATTCAAATTTTATTTTGCTTAATTGCTAATTTAATAGAAGTTATTCCAGCAAAATAAGTATGTGGGCATGTAATAAACACTCTTATTTATTTGTCACAGAAGGAGTTGGTTCTGTAGTATGTTAGCCTGGACTTAGCTGAATATATTCAATTTCATGGCTGTTTGCAGAGAAGCAAATTTTGAAGACTCTAACAGCATGTTAAAATGGACTACTCTAAATCCTTTTTTTTGGAAATATGTGGAAAATAAATAATAAATAATGACAGTGTGTCAAAGTGATTTTATTGCTGAGATTCATAAAAGGAAACTAATACAATGTCTGCATCAGGGAAAACTCAGATTATGGGGGGTTTTTTGCTTTTTAATGCCATCCCTTGTGCAGAATTTATTTTTTAAAAATCCCACCAAAGACCCATAAAACAGTAAGTTCTATTCAGGAGTTATTATTTAGGCACAAATCATCAGTAGTAGCAATATTCAGTGAATGTGGCAAAGCATACTGTTATTGAATTGAATAAATATATATATGTGAAGTGTAGGCTGGCAAGTTACTTCTGCTATGAAGTACTAAATAACTAGAAGTAATATAATTAATTTGGGAATGAAATTGACATTGTATTACTTGGTTGTTATGATTTAAATTCCTTGGTTAAGTCCATTTTTTTCTTGCAAAAGGGAAATTGTCTAGACATCCAACAATTGAATCGCAACATTAGCACAAAAATTAAGACTTTTGACCCTACCATCTATAGAAAAACATCTAGGATTTGTATAAAAACCTACAGCAAGATAATAAGTCAAACCGTTTTGATGCAATTTAATTCATGGGTTGTAATTATTATTAAATGCCTGTAAAGTCCACACCTTCTCTAGCTCCTGAGTATGCAGACATGCACAAAATTAAGTCCTACTCTCTCATGAGCTTACAGTGATTAGGCATGGCCTCCTTGCCAGACCCTATGTATGACACCTCAAGAATACATGACAGTAACTCTTTGAAGTATCATATTAATTTCTTACCAGTTGAAGTAGAAATTCTGAGCTGTCATTTGTTAGTAAGAGAAAGAACCAACAATTAGTTCCTGTCTGATTCCTCCAAACACTTTGAACTTTCTTCTAATGTGGCTGAAAGGTTAATTGCTACAGAAATAAAAACATTTTTTAATTTTCCAAGAGAAGTTTGCTTATAACAGGCAATAAAGATACCTCTAGTTAGCCAGACACAGTGACTCATATCTGTGGTCCCAGTTATGTGGGAAGATTAGATAAGAGTATTGTGGACATCCTACCTGAAAAATAAACTAGTAAAACAAAAATGGGTCTTAAGCAATAAAGCACCTGCCTAGCATGTGCAAAGCCCTGAGTCCAAACTCCAGTACTGAGTTGAAACTCCAGTATTGTAAGAAAAAAAAATGCAAAAGAGGATCAGGCACTGGTAGCTCACACCTGTAATCCCTTGGGAAACTTGGGATTGGGAGGATAGCTCAAGGCCACACTAGACAAAAAGTTAGTGAGACACCCCCCCCAATCTCAATGGAAAAAAGCTGGGTGCAGTGGCATGTGCCGTTTACAGCTACAGTGAGAAGCATAAAACAGGAGGATCACAGTCAAGGCCAGCCTGGGCAAAAGCCAGACCCTATCTCCAAAATAGCCAGGGAAAAAAGGGCTAGAGCCATGGCTCAAGAGGTAGAGCAACTGTGAAGCCTTGAGTTCAGGATTCCAGTACCACCAAATAAATAAACAAATTGAAAAATAAACACCAGTTGAATTGCACATTTTGTGCGTAGTTATTCATTGTATTTCATTTCATGAATTTTACTTTGAGTATTTCCCAGAAGTCTTAGTATTTTTACATACTTTTGAAGCTCTTTACATAGCTGAGACACTGTGCCTTTTGTATGTTCTATAGTATCCCGTCTATCACTTCATTTTATTGGGACATAGCTTGTTAAAGCCAAATGTCTGATTTGGCAACATTTTTATATTCAAAGTATAGTAAGAACGAAACCTTTTCACAGTCTGCAAGGTAGTAAGAAAAAAATGCACACCAAAAATAATGGCACGTTTCTCTTGTGGTGGAGCCTTTCAAGAGAGCCAAGTACACCGGCAAGTTCCACTGAAGGCTGCTCTTCCTTTGAGAGTTTACATGGATCTGCTATTGGAATCTGAGGGAAGGGGGTCCTTTCCACAGGGACTCAACCCTTAATTTAGAGAACATTATTATAAGGTAACTAAGTTGTGTTTTGAGGTTCTCCAAATGGAGTATTTTGTAATAACTTATGTTTTGAAACTGCATTAATTGTTCTGCTACTAATGATGCATCTCAGATATGAAAGATAAGGCTTAAAGCGTAGGTTATATGGTACCATGTAGTGAAGAGCATTGGACTTTGTACCAGCAGATGTGGGTTTTCACCTGTAAATAAGGATTTGGACTAGATGATTTTAAGGCCTTTTTAGGAGTTTGTAATTTTAGGACCAGTGGAAAAGTCTTTCTTTTTTTAAATGGAGGTTATTCTCTTTTTTAAAAAAATGTTTTCTTTTTTCTCTTCTCCTCCTTCCTAAACAACTTAGAGTTCAAAAATTCCATTGTATGTGTTGAGTCTTCCATACTCTTAGTTGTATGGGTCAAAGTTCATATGAAAAACTAAAAGTGAAGATAGGCATTTGAAGTTGTTAGTAGACAAATTTTTTTAATCCATGAGAAACACATTGAAATTATGAGAGTTAAAAATAGTACCCTAATGATTCTCCACAGGGGAAGACCTGGCAAAGGAGCCTGGGAACCATGTCTAAGACTCAGAGATGCCATTTTGTTATCATTCTAAAAGATGCATAATTGAACAAAACATCATGATTATTATCAAGAAATTAATACAGATAATAAATCAAGAAAACAAATAACTGTTGTCTAAAATGCTACAGAAAGAGACCACATGCTCACTTTTAAAGGGAAGAGTGAATCAAAGAAGGAAATAATTATCTGAACCAACAAGGATGAAAGGAAAAGACATGCCAGAGAGTAGGAAAAGGGCATCAGTAGGATGTACTCATAAATAAGACTGAGAGGACTCTTACCAGTAGTCTTCACCTGAATGAGGACTGAAGGTGGACAGGTAGGTGGGATCCTATTATAAAGATTCTGAAATGCCTAAGTGAGGAGCCTATTCATAACTAGTTAGGTAACTGGAAGTTACTAAGTGAATGTGAAGATGAGAAATTTGTTTTAGCCAACCATTTAAGATGGTGCATTAACCATCATAGAAGCAGAGAAACAATTTCTAATTTACTTATTAAACATCATAAACCAATTATTGAACATCTTTAGACTCAGAGAGCTTCCTGTAGGTAGAAGCAAAGAGTCTGACTACAAAATAAGGCAAAAGACTAGATAGAAGGTGTTGTTATTAGGCCACAGCCATCCCATGGAGTACATTGTCAGTTCTCCAGGCACTCCAGGAAGCCAGAGATCCCCCAAAGTCAATCTACTGTTTGTTCTCTGAGGAAGAAGAATGAAGATTCTGACCAAATACCAGACATCTCACCCTTTCTCTTTACTAATGGAAAGATAATAAGACAGAGTCTGAAATCAGAAGGTATGTAGAGATTGTTAGGGAGTTTCCTGGTTTATCAAGGTACTGATGGTTTGTGTTCCATCCTTCATTCAACAGATACCTTACAATCTAAATGTCACATGCTCAAAAAAATCAACCTTGTTTACTATTAACAATTATGAAGTGGAAAATTTAGGTGATTCTCAGAATACTGACTTTTTTCTCCTAACCTACCTAACCAATAACAATTATCCTTATGACTCAGTAAAGACTGTGAAGAAATAAGGCTGATTCTGACCAAAATGGGAGAGTTGAGAACAGCTTATTTGGTCTTTACCAATTCCTCTCACTGTATCTCTCCAACTGTCTGAAACCTCATTGTGGAAGTTATATTGAAGTAAAGAAAGAATGGAGCCAGAAAAACAGCCCAAGGTTTGTGGATTTCTTTAGCCAAAATATGAGGTGTTCGATGAGGGCAGTGACTGCAGAATTGGCTGCAGGGGGGCTGGATGTAAAAGCTGTTTCAGAGAGAGAATGGAGAAGACTTTGTGGCCCTCTGAAGGTAGAAGTGAGAGAAAGGAGAGACTCAACACTGACCAATGTGACAAGTGTGTGTGTGTGTGTGTGTGTGTGTGTGTGTGTGTGCACTCACGCATTGGAAGGGCAGACAAAAAGGGGAGCTATAAAAGACTCATTTTGGACACATTCCTTGGGAATGCCACATTGAGATGTTTTGTAGGTAATAAATATCATCTACCTTTCAAGAGCCTGGTCTGAGCTGAAGGATATACAGTCCAGGGGTCTTGGAGTCTACAACATAGCAGAGGTCATAGAACCCAAGAAGAAAAACAAGGTCATTCAGGGAGAGGATATGGAGCAGAGGTCCTAAATTGGCCCTGCAGGTAGTTTTTGGTTTTTGATTGCCTATCTTTGTGTTTTTGATGCTTGAATAAACAGGCTTTTCTAAAAGACAAAAGTTTTCCAAAATTATGCACTAAAAATAATAGGACTTATGGGGAAAATAGGAATTTGGCAGACCTCTCAAAAACTCATAGGTTTGTAAGTATAACACTAACAAAAATAACAATAACCTTATTAAATTACCAGTGCAATTAAAATATATCAGCTTCTCATCTTTTTTTATAAAAAGAAAATATTAGCTCAATGGAAGGTGGTATAAGGAAGAGTTGAGGCCTGTGAGCTATAGAAGAAAGAGCGAAGACAAACATCCAATAGGCACTTCCACATCAGAATCATGTGAGTTGAAAGGAAGAACAGGCAATGAGTGCACTTAGCTGGCTTTCAGCTGACGAGTACACCTTGTGCTCAGCGTCTGCTATTTGGTGAAAAACATAAAGGTGGCAAGAAAAAAACAGTGGGAACCTGTATCTGATACTCTCAGCCCCTTCATTACAGAGGAGCATTTGGAAAAAAGTAAGTTTTTCTCCCCTGATCCACCAGGCCAGTAAAATTTACAAGAACTGTCTATGTTCCAGTTTGAATTATTTTAGGGAGAAGGTATCCAATATCTGTTTGCCACAGTACCCACCATTCTCTATTGTCTTACACCCTTCTTATCTCTTATCCATTTTATACACTTACGTTTCTTACCTTTTCTCTGTTGAATTTTAGTTCATAGGCCCTGTGGAGAGAAGAAAAGAACTGAGGGGGAAAGCTCACATTTAAAGGCAGGTCAGGAACTAAGAAGTGATCATCAGAGTGGTAGAAAGAGCACTAGGTGAAAATGCTAGAGCTAAAATCAAAGGAGAAAATTTCAGAATGGAGTTGTGAGCCTAACAGCTTGCAGAGAGGTGAAGGTGGTCATTGGATTAATCCAGTAGGACAGCATAGGCAAACTTGGTAAGAAAAGTTATTGCATGGTATGAGGACAGAGCCAGGCTGCCACACCAGGGAGAAGGAGCTGTAGAGAGTGAAGAAGGAAAGTGCCCTCACTCTTTCAAGAAATTTCATGAGAAAAGAAAGGAAAGAGGAGAGCTCTCTGCTTTAATGGGGAGACACGTTGAAAAAAATTCTCTATAAAATGAGGAACATTAAATGTATTATTTTTAGACTGAAAGTCATAACTACTGGGGAGGAAAAGGGAAATGATTGAAGATGAGGGAGCAAGAGAAGAAAACAATAAATGGAACAACTCTCCAGAGAGTCTGTTTCCATGACATCATTCACTAAACAAACATGAATTCATTTTTGTTTCATCTCTCACTTCTTCTGATTGGAAGTATGATTTCTAGAAATACTTACAGAATCTTCTCTGGCCCTCTTCACAAAAGCCCCAATAAATGTCCTGTGCAGCTCATTTATAGAGATTCCGGCACAGAAGTAGCTTTTAGCAGAAGACCTGCAGATCACACT
This sequence comes from Castor canadensis, assembly GCF_047511655.1. Taxonomy (NCBI): domain Eukaryota; kingdom Metazoa; phylum Chordata; class Mammalia; order Rodentia; family Castoridae; genus Castor; species Castor canadensis. Next base: position 98,542,361 of record NC_133392.1, on the reverse strand, counting down.
TTTCAAAAGTCAACATGAATGGCTGAATCCTGGAACAACTTCTTGGAGTGCTGGAGGACATTTCTTTTGTGACAATCCCTGAAGGTTGTTAGCAGATATTCAGCACGAGGGGACCCCTCATCAGTGATACATTGTCTGCCTAATTGTGCTTAGCATTTCAAACGTTATTAATTTTTAATTGTTTACATTTAATTATCTGCATTACTTAAGCATCCAAATTCCACAGCTGATGTTCTCGATGAAATATTTACTAAACAATCAACCCTCTGGGTTCCAATGAGCTAAACATTTTTGATTTACAGCAAGCTTTTTCCCCAGGACTCTTCCTCTGCACACTGGTGCTAGGGAGGTGGCTGAGGTCTGGGCAGCATCTTTTAGTCTCAGAGACACTCTGTCAACTCTAATGGGACAGGTGGCTCCACTTGGCCTTGGCCTTAGAATTAGCAGGTGGAGTGTTGTTGGGGCACTCTCTCTTTCCACTTCTCTTCTGGTAGGGCTGGAAAACACTTTAACTTAGGGCTAGTTCTGGTGACTGCAAAGCAAAACATTATTTGTGGATAAAAGGAAGATGCATGGTGAAAAGTGATCATAGATGTGACAGTCACTCACACAACCCATGAACCAGAAAGCTGGCCCACAGCAAAATTAGTACTACAGTAGGGATACCTTTTCCAGAATGGAAGCCAAAGGAACAGGTTTATCCGCCCTTAGACCCCCGACACTAGCAGCTTCCAGACCCACATTCTTGTGAAGCAAGAAAGAGCCCATTGTCAACAAAATGTATACAGGTTTCAGCTAATTTCCTGGAGTGGAGATAGAAGAAATTGCGTTGACCTTCCCATGCTTATTAGAACTGTCCTTCTTGTCACCAACTACAAGATCAATGACAGAGATGATTATGTGATCTGTATAGCATATAGTAGCTATAGGTGTGGGACATGAATTAGACTTTCAGTTATTCCACAAGTATTTACTGATCACCAACTATGTGCCAAGAGCTGGGATAGACACCTGGGAGATAGAAGTAACAAGCACAGTGCCTGCCTTCACGGAACTTAGAGTCCAGCTAGTGTGAGATTCCCTAGAACTGACTCACAACAGCGACTACTAGCTGAATGACCTTGAGGAAGTTGCTGAGCCACTCCAGGCCCCAAATTCCTTATCTGTAAAATGGGAATATTCGTGGTACCTTCCTTACAGGGTAGTTACAATTAATTATTTACCTGTGAATGCATGTACAACTCCAAAATCATAAGACTGGCACTCACATCTGGCTTAACTGGGTTGTCGGAGATTAGTTATGCATCTGTGGTTTCACTAAACACTTAGATTTGAAGCTTAACAAGTTATGAGTTTTAAGTAAAATCATCCTTACTGGGAACAACTCTAGTTTAAGTATCAGTTGGAGACAAGAGCAGAAGATATGATTGGGGTGACCAAATGGTAGAGAATACAACTTTCTTTTTAATTTATTTTTATTAGCATCTTATAGGTGTACAGAGGGTACATTGTGACAATTACAAAAGTGCTTACATTATATCTTAGTTAGAGTCACCCCCTATCATTTTCCCTCATCCCCTCTCCCTCTTCTCAGAACAATTTCAATTTGTTTCATTGCTCTGTTTTCACAAAGGAATACAAAATACTCCCCCCAATATTCACCCTACTTCACCATTTCCTTATGCCCACCGCCTCCTGCTGGTCCCCACACACAGACAGGACCTGTTTTACCCTCCTGTCCTTTTTTTTAAGAAAACATTTTTGTTGGTATATGACAGTTATGCAGGGGGGTTCATTGTGATATTTCCATATATACATGTGTTATGCCCTGAATTGTTTCATTTCCTCCATTATTTTCCCTTCTTAAGATGGCTTCAACAGGTTTCAATGTTCCTGTTCATTCTTGTACAGAAAGTGTATCAACCATATTCACCCTCTTTGCTTTCTTCTTTTACCCTCCCCCTCCCACCAGTGCCCTCTCTTTTTTTTTTATTGTTTTATTATTCATATGTGCATACAAGGCTTGGGTCATTTCTCCCCCCTGCCCTCACCCCCTCCCTTACCACCCACTCCACCCCCTCCCTCTCCCCCCCACCCCCTCAATATCCAGCAGAAACTATTTTGCCCTTATTTCTAATTTTGTTGAAGAGAGAGTATAAGCAATAATAGGAAGGAACAAGTGTTCCTGGTTGAGATAAGGATAGCTATACAGGGAGTTGACTCACATTAATTTCTTGTGCGTGTGTGTTACTTTCTAGGTTAATTCTTTTTGATCTAACCTTTTCTCTAGTTCCTGGTCCCCTTTTCCTATTGGCCTCGGTTGCTTTTTAAGGATCTGCTTTAGTTTCTCTGAGTTAAGGGCAACAAATGCTAGCTAATTTTTTAGGTGTCTTATCTATCCTCACCCCTCCCTTGTGTGCTCTTGCTTTTATCATGTGCTCAAAGTCCAATCCCCTTGTTGTGTTTGCCCTTGATCTAATGTCCACATATGAGAGAGAACATACGATTTTTGGTCTTTTGTAGTGCCCTCTCTTTTAACATGCCCTGTTTTACATCCCAGTCCTTCATTGTTTAGGTGTCTGGTTTTTAGAGGAATAAAGCTTTCTGTGCTCAGGTTGAATTCAACTCATTACTGTTATATCTGGTATGAAATAAGTATTCAATAAATACTAGTTGCTGTTTTATTACCGTTATTAAGCCTGGAGGGCTTCATATTAACCTGATAGGCTTGTGCCTGGTAAGTAAAACTGGCAATGGCACTAGTGTAGTGCTTGCTCATCTCAAATAATTAACAAATGCTAGCTGATACACGTGCGCACTGGCACCCATACTCATACCCATATTGGAGTGCATTTTTATGGCAGGCTATTTAAAATGTGTTAAAGGAAAGGGGCCTTAGAAGGGGTGCAGTGTGGATCCCTCAGGATGATGAAACTTGAGATCTGGAGAAATGAAGAAACTCTTGCACCCCACACAGCCTCTGGCTGCTTCATCTCATGTGAGATGACGAGACTGACAAGCAGCACCCATACCACAGTGGTCAACTTCACACACCTTTCTTTCTCACTCACATCAAGCTTAGTTAGAGGCTGTGGAGTGCACAAATTTTGCTTTGTCTGACTCCCCACCTTTCTGTAACCTGTTTTTTCGGATTCCTAGGGAAAACGCAACCCAAATATAAAAAATGTAGGTCGGACTGACAATCACAACTGGTTGCACTGGATTGCTGTGACTCAGTGATGCCTTTGTAGATTTTCAGAAAATTTCTTTGGAGCCTCACAAAATTAGCATTTTAATTGGGAGTATTAATGGAAAGTTGTCATCACTGGGCACAGCTCTAGTGCAGTAGCAGTGGGGGACAAGAGGTAGAAAATGTGGCCATGCTGACCAGATGTCAGGATGACATCTCTGTGAGTTTGGGAATGGGTTGGGCATTTTGAAATTCCTTGGCCTCACAGACCTCTTAAACTGCCATTGTGCCTTCTTAAATATCCAGTGTTATGCTCAGCTGTTTGCACTGAACATGCAGCAGACAGCATACAGGAAAATTAGGAAGAGCCTTCTGAAATGGACCTGGATTTAGCTCTTCATCCTGTACCTCCATATTGCAATCAATACAGGTACTTCATCACTCACCATCTTTGTGGGATGTAATGCTCAGAGTTCTGTGTGAGCCTCACAAATTGAGCTAAGAGGATGTGTTGCTATTCTCACTTGCTTTAATGGATTGAATGGTGACTCTCCAAAACATATTCCAGATTCTAATGCCCAGAGCCTATATGACCTTATTTGGGAAAAATGATCATTGCAGATATAATATAGTTAAGGATCTTGAAATCGGGTCATCCTGGATTACCCAGGTACACCCTAAGTCCAATAACAAATGTTCCTTTAAGAGCTGGAAGAGCAGACACAGACACAGAGAAGAGGAGACAGCCTGATAAATTAGAGACAGAAGTTGGAGTGATATAGGAACACTTGGAGCCACACATGGCAAGGAAGGATTCTCCCCTAGAGCCTTGGCAAGGAGTGTGGTACTCCCAGCAACTCAATTTGTGACTGCTGGCCTCCAGAACTGTGAGAGAATTTATTCTTATTATTTTAAGCCACCACTTTAGGCAATTTGCTGAGGCAGCCCTAGGAAATGAACACACTTGCCATTAACAAAGTAGCACTCTGAGGGTTAGGGTAATAGCTCTCAGAATGGATTCTGAAGAACACTAGTTTTGGGGTGAAAAAGAGAGACAGGCCTAGCGAGGTAGAAGGGTGACCAGATGGAAGTATGAAGAGGCCTTATGCAGATTCTGGAGGAAATACTGACCTATTCTTCTGCTCAGGTTCTTTGCTTCTAAAGGAATTGTTTGCTTACCTGTTTCCCACAAATGCTTCCATTTTTCCCTCCTCACCCATCTATGGTGGGAGAACATCAAAAACAAGCCTTTTTCTTCTAACTTACAAGAACAACGTAGACTTTGGAGCCAGCTACTTTAGCAAACACTATTACATAAATTGCTTTTAATTATTTTTCTGACTTATTTAATTAGCATTCAGATTTCTTTTTTTTTTTTTCAGCCTTCAGATCTCATAAGCTTACCCTTCACTGAAAGGGATTTACAACCTCAATCCAGACAACAGAAAAAAGAGTGAAGAAAAAAGTAGTAAAAATAGCATTCAGATGTCTTTTACCATCTATCCTCACATGTCTGTCACACAAAGGGCCAACATTCTTACTAGGTATGCAGTAGATACATAGTAAGCTACACCTAACAGATCTCTATCCAAAATAGTTGGGACAGTTGGTGCCCTGATATCTATGTCTAAGAGCACCTGGAGGAAATCCTCCCAATGAATGTGCATTCCTTCATTCAGCCCATGGAGATACATATGAAGCCCTATGTCTCGGCACTGTCAGGTACCGAGTGCCAAGTGGTGCACTGAACCAACATGGCGCTTCTCTCAGCCCTGTAGCACAGCTTCTGGGTCTTGGCAACTCTAGGCTTGGTGTTGTCTGAAATCTGTTGGGGACCTAACTTACTTGGTTTTTCTCTTAGACCTGAATCAGAGAAACCCAGCTCTGAAATAGATGAGGTCATCCATTGGCCTTCTGGGAAAATGGGATGACATGATGGCAGAAGTCTCCTGTCCTCCTGCCCTCTATCTCCACAGACATCTGTAGCAGCTCAGCCCAACGCCAGGTCTAGACAGAACGTGACTCAAGATCCAAAGCAGTTGATGTACCCTGGATTTTTTCACAGATACTTAGCAAACCAATGAACTAAAAACATAAATATGCCCCTAGAAGCATACTTCGAGTCACCTTTAATTCCGTAAAGAACAACTTATTTCTCCCTAGAGCGATGATAACATTAAGAGTAAAAATGGACACTTACAAAGAGCTTGACTAATCAAAACTGCTTGTTTTTCACAAGCAGTCTCTCACCATAACTAATGTTTATTGAGTTGTGCTGCCTTAAACATATTAGGGGTTTAATTTATTTGTTCTTGCATCAGCCTGAGGTGAGTGCAGTGTTCCCATTTTATAGATGAAGACACGGAGCTAAAGAGAAGTAACTTACAAGTGGTAGAGGTGAGATTCAAACCCAGAAAGCTGAGCCCTAGGGTCCACAGTCTTAACCATTATGCTTGATTGCCATCCCACAAACACACCAACATACACTGGTAACCTATCTGTGACTGAAGGTTGGTTAGCTAATCAGTGCCAAACTGAAAAGAGCCCAGGTTCTTTGACTATAGATACTGATCTCTCTACATTTAAAAACTGTAGAAAATAAGGAGACTGAAAAATTAAAGTCCCAAGTCATTGCACTGAAACCTTATATTTGAGGAGTTCTAAGTATTCCTGCTGAGTGTAATGACAAATGCTCAGCATACAGGATGGTGAAGCAGTTCTGGGCCAGCCTAAGCTATATAGTGAGACACTACTTCAAAAGTATAAAACACAAAAAGAATAAAACAAACAAAAAGTGATCCCTAGTCAGAGCACATCTTTTTCCAAACCAGCCTCCACACCCTGAAGGGTGAAACCCAGCTTCACTGACTTCTGCCATGGGACATGCCATCCTGAAGCAACCTGGGTTTTCCAACCCAAGATTCCTCTATTACAGCAATCAGAGCTGCAAGAAGGATGGCAGTTTACCAAGAATCTGGTTTTTTCCCCCGGATGTCTCAATATATAATTTGTGTTTTTAGTTCAGTATTGTGACAATATATGCATCTAATTCATGGAAACTACTTGTAAAATAGGAAGGCAGGTCAGTAAACTAGATTTGGTTAGTGTGCATGTCAAATGGTATGGGATTTCTTTGGCGTAATAATACCTGAATGTTTCATTCTTTAAGGAAAGTTAGGGTGTGGGTTTGCACACATAGGATCCAGGAGGGATGGGGGCCCAGCAGGTAATTTGTTTGGTGGTCATGTGCTGAGCAGCCCAAATGAAGACAGATCAAAAGAGGGGAGGACTGTGTGTCCCTGGCTTTGCTTCTCTCACCCCAAGGCTGCCCAAGGCAATAGTTTTCATCCCGGTAGCACACACCTGATATTCAGGGCCAGAAATCTAGAGGAAAATGTATCCAGTTCTGTCTGAGAACACTGGCAACAATTCCTTCAGCATCACTTTCATTTTTTCTAAAGAGAGAAATGAAGGTTGTTATATCATTGTCACAGCTAATAGTAAGACAAGATGATTGGGAGCTAAAACGTGATCTGCATTGTGATGCAGTAGGAAAAAGAAAGTTTTGTTTGGGAAAGGACTTTTGTTAGATTTGCCCCCATCTCCCTTTCTTATACCAATAATTATTTAGTCTGTACCTCCCCCCGCCAAGAATGAAAAGCACACAAGAGCAGAGATTTTTATCCATTTGTTCACTGTAGCATCCCCAGTGTCTTGAACAGAGGTGTAATCTGAATTCAATATATGTTATTGATCAGTGAATGAATGATTGAATGAATGAATTGCACTGCATCCTGAAGAATGATTCTTCCAGAAGGAAGGATAGCACACTTTCTCTAAAGCAGCATCCTTACTTAAGAGACAGGCTCTAAGATTAACATGAGACGGACTATGCCATTTCAGCACCTAGCCTAATGATGTGACTCTCCCAGAGAAATCTCTCTCTGCTTCCTTTCACTTGGTTTTCTTCCCAGCATTTGTTTTGGACCCATAGTTATAGATTTTTAAGCTCAGGATTTACCTGGGAGGAAATGAAATTTGAAGCTTAGCAAATTAAGTTACACCAACTTAAGAAAAAGCCTGACCATCTTTTGAGATATAAGATGTCTGGAAACAAGATAGACATTCCCACTGCTGCCTGGGGATACTGAGTAGCTTGGCCTGGAGTGGTCCTCCAGGGAACATGAGGCTGACTCTGGATTCTGTCCTGGCCCAGAACCGTGGGAACAATGCCAAAGTCACTGCGTCAAATGGCTTTGGGGTGGTTCCTTTGTAGTGAGGGTCTGTGAAATCCTCCCTCTGACAGGAGCCTGGTCTGACATTCTAAGATTCTAGGATTCATCTAAACCTGAAAAAAGGCATCCAGAAGGACTCAGAGTAGAGGTTGAGTTGTTCTTCAAGATTATGATTGCCAATAAATTACATTAAAGATGACTGAGATGAGGTTTGTGGGAATAAAGGGGAAAAAAGATTAAAAAGACTGGATCAAAATAGTGTAACTAGACAAGAAGAATAATGTTAGAAAATGAGAAGTTGTGGAAATGCAGTAGACTGTGCCTGAGCCTACCCTCTGGACATGGACCAAATTCATAGGTCATTCCTCTCCCCTCAATTCTCTATTTTTCAAGTGTAATGTTTCTATATCTTACAGACTTTAATTTTCTACACTGTGCAGAATAACTAATGCACAGTCCCCTATGTTTAAGCTTGTATTATTATATTTTCCATCTTTTAAATTTATACAGGGTATTACACCTTTCCTTTTCAGAGATGCATGGTGGTCCTGTGCTTTATGCGCTCTTGAAGGAGAGAGTCAAACAGTATGCTGTTTCATTTAGGAAGAACTAATTGGTAAATTTCTCTCCAGTTCTCTGGGCCTGTGGCAAATCACTCTCTTTCTGACAACTGAACTTTGCATCTGGCTTCCATTAGCCCTAATAGGAACCATGCGTTCTCTCTCCCTCACTGTGATATAAGAATAATTTCTCCTCTGAGTGGAATAATGGCTATGAAGTCATTTAGGTATTTACAGAAAAAAATAGCCTTTTACTGTTGTTTTTTATTGATTCGTGGAATGAGGCTGAGAGAAGCTCTGCTCCATTTTACTGTAAATACTATTAATCCAGAGATGAGTTCTTAGTGTACAGAAGTGATTGATTTGAATTTAAATGAGTTAATGTTCAGAGTTTCCATCTAGACTCAGATCAACAACAAAATTATCCAATGACTGGCTAAATTTCAGAGTTGCTACTTAGAATACCTAATCAAAAGCTTGTATTTTCAGTGCACCATATGGAAAGAGAAAGGAAAAGCTATGTTCTGCTCTTCCGATGACATGCTGGATGTATACATGTTACCTAGTTGATTTATTAATTCCTGACTTCAGTCCCCAGGCAGTTAGGTCATTTTCTCCATCAGGTAGGCCCAGGACCAGTATGTTATATTTTCAGTAAAAGGTTTCCCCTCAGAAAAATCAGGTTGACTTTTCTATTTGACAAAGTAGAGAATACAGTCACAGTGCTGTTTTAAGAGAAGAATTGGGAGGTCTGGTTTCCAATCTACATAATAATTCAACAGAATTGAAGGCTGTCTTCAATACTTCACTTTAGCTGGGAGTAATTACCTCCAACTGGAATGAACTGAGGGTCAAGAATGGTTCCCTGTAATCCAGTGGAAGTGTTACTTGCTTTATTGAACATGCTAATACAAAGCTGAATGTGGAAGAGTCAAAGAAGAAAAATAACTTCAACCCAAATTGCCTTGTGAGCTTTTTCACAAGAGTGGTCCAGAGTGATCGATTGGTAGGTGAAAAAAAATTTAACCAGATGTTGCTTAGTTTTAACACTTTAAATAAATTCACTTAAGAATTTAAGATTTTGGATTTGTGCTTTGGTGTCTAAATGTGAAGATGAATTATAGACGTATAAGGACAAGCACACACATTTTTACATACATAACTTACCTAGTTTTCCTAGGTGGCTTTTTTTTCACTTTTTTAATGGGACTAGGGTTTGAACTCAGGGCTTTCCACTTGCAAAGCAGGTGTTCTTTCACTTGAGCCACACCTCCAAATCTCAACTTAGCTATTTTTAAGTGGGTATACCTATCACTGAATGAATAGGTTGTCATCTTAGCAGATTACAGAATTAAGAGATATTAGTATGTGAAAATATTAACCAAGTCTAATTTCCTTTTGTGAAATACCAAGCTTATGAAATATACTTATCAAAACTCAAACCCACTCTACTAACTTATAGTCACTTATAAGTTCTAATATGTATGTGTGACAATTCAACCTCCAAACAATAGTTTATTTATTAGTAGCAGATTAATTTTAAGAACAAAAATGCAGTCAGGTCCAAAATTCATGAATTTTCTTTTTTTTTTTTCATTAGCCATTGGCTAGAGTTTAGGATGAATATATTTATATACCTGGATTGATGATAATATAGGATGCTGGCCTAAGAGCAGTAACTTTTTGAAAATGTGCTCTATCATTTAGCAGGAAATAAGTAGAAATTAAGCTTTTTAAGAACTGAAATGTTGAATTCTTCAGGTTTAAATTAGGTCTTGATTATTAAAATGTTTCAAAAATATTGAGTTTATAGTACGAAGCCATCTGAAATATTAATTAACCTTAAAAGTTTTATAAGGCTGGGAATGATAGTACATGCCTATAATCCCACCTCCTTAGGAGGCAGTGATCAGGAACCTCATTGTTCTAGGCCACCTGGACACAAAGCTAGCAGAACCCCATCTCAGCAAACAATCTGAGTGTGCTGGTTCATTTCTGTAATCTCTGCTACATGGGAAGGTATAGGTAGGAGGATTGCAGCTCAAGGCTGCCCCTAGGCAAAAAGCATGAGACCCAATCCAAAATATAAAGCCAAAAAGGGCTGGAAGCATGGCTCAAATAGTAGAGCACCTGCTTAGCAAATAAGGGCCCTTAGTTCAAACCCCAGTACTACCAAGAAAGTTATATTTTTCATCCTAACAGCTTTATCTAGTGGACATTTAAACAAAGTAGGAATAATTAAGGGAAACCAAGGCATTAGGAAAATGTTAAGGCAGAAGATAAAATACAGGCACACACATATCATCCCCTCAAATCCCTCTAGTCCTGCACCAACACATTCATACTCTTGCAGGGGAGGATCTCCAGACAAATGCAGAAGCCTCTTGCCCTGCCTCTTGCATCCTTGGCATCCTCAGATAAGGTGGGCTTGAGATACCAATTAGAAGAAAAAGTTAGAGTGGATGTTTTCCTTACTCCAGTACATGTCAAGAACCATAAGTTTCCTTCCTGAGCCTCTCATTAGCGACCTTGTCCTCAATTCCTAACCAGGATGTACTGCCGAGTCCGTCCATATTCTGTTTGTCCTGTGACATTGTGGTCACCAGTATGAGTGACACCATGTAGACTCATTCAAACCACATTTGGAATGTCTTCCAAGTGCCAGGCCTGGTGCTCCTCCCAGGGAGCTCATGGTCCAGCAGGTGACTTCCACGTCCTGACAGATAGAATTCTGGATACAAAACCACTGGTCCTTGTAATCCACATTGCTAGATGTGTGCTCAGCCATGAAAATGAAGGGCCCCTAGCACCAGTTGCTTGTGGTTCCAGAATAATCAAACCCAACAGAACATGCACTGAAGACAAAGGCATTGCCACTCTCATGGAAGTGAAGAAATGGAAATTAGTTTTTCCCAAGACCAACTTCAACTCTCCCCCAGTTGTGACCTGTCAGATCTTATTTGGAATTGAGGACCAAGAGAAGGATGGTACTCTGAACACTGCCTATCTGTGCATCTTTGGGAACTCCCATCTCCCCTCAAAGATGCTCCTGGCCTGAGATGTGTAGGGCAGGCAGGAGGAGCAGAAGCTGTCACCCAGGACTCCATGTGCACTATCTAGATCCAGCTCTGTCACTAACTCACTCTGCGACCTTGAAGATGTCCTCTGGCCTCTGTGCGCTCCAGTTTCCTCATGTGTAAAATCCAATGTTTGGACTAGGCAAGGGCTCTTCCAGCTGTGACACCCTTGTTATTCTGAGCATTGTGTTCCTGCCTCTGTAATTGAGGTCACCATTCCTGTGGCCTCCAATCCTGGGGAGGATGAATTGGAGCAGTGTCACCAGGTCAATCAACTCGAGAGGCATCTCACCCGTAGGACTTGCGAAGAGAAAAACCATTAGACACGTTACCTCTGGAACTTGGTGGCATTGATTATTCTGTTCCATAACTTCTAAATGGTCACTATGGTCATAAACTGATGAAGGCAATAATCCTTCTCTAGTCAGTACAGTCCCTAAAGTGGAGTGGTCAGGTGTCTTTGTACCACTAATTCATCACCTGGACGGCCTTTGCTCCCTGCTGAGGGAGAGCCCATGCATTAGGAAAAAGAAGTTACAGAAGGCAGAGCACTGCCTGTCGCTGGGAGCCAGCTCAGCCTGAGGGGACTTGTCATACAACACTGGACAGGTATAGACACTGAGTGCTGCAGAGTCTCAGCCTTCTCCCCATGTACACACACATCTTACAAACAAGGATCTGAAACCCAGAGAGGCTAACTGAGCCAAGGTCATGCACAGTGGACAGAACCAAGGTGAGAGTTTATGTCTTCTGATTCCTGACTTTCAGGCCAGTGTCCTTCCACTGGACTGCAGCAGATAATTCATGGACACAGTCACTGAAACCCGAACCTGGTACCAAGAATTATAACATGTTAAAGACAGTGCCAAAGTGGTAGCTGTGTATTACCTACCATATGATTATAGGCATATCATAGATAATTATGTTTCATGTAACACATCTATAACCTCTTATCATTCCCAACTTGCAGGCAACTAAGGCCTAAAGAAAGGAACTAATTTATTCATTTGGTGACATGTGGCCTATTCACTCCTTTGAATCACACTTTTAAAGTTTTTACTATGTACAGGCATTAAATTAGTCATAGTAGTGAAAGTTAGAGCTGAATTAGGAAGGAGATGTGTCCTCAAGGAAACATAGGACATGTTGCAGTGAGATAGGGAGAAATAGGACTGATGCCATAGGGATATTTGTCTAGATTCTCAGGTGATTCTGAGAAAAAGATACATTTTTCCACATCAAATATATTAGAGAAGGAACAACACAGGAAGAGGTCTAACTGGGCTGAATCTCACAAGAAGAGTAGGTTCTGGGCACTAAAATTAGGGGTAAAAAGTAAAAATGAGCCTGAAAATCATGAAATATGCCTGGAGCCAAACAGTAAGTCAGTTGAGAAGTTTAATCTTTGGCCAGTACATGTTTACAACAAAGGGATGGTGAGTGTAAAACATTTAGTGTTATTAGGAAAAGACCAAATGGAATTAATCTCATGAGCCACCTGCCATGAAGAATTCTTTTCTGATTTTGTTATACCAAAAGAAATAGGAAAACCATTAGAATGCTTGTAAACTCTGTTGTAAAGAAACAAGTTAGAAGTGACCCAGCTGTTAGAGGGGAAACTAGGGCCTTTCCCTGAGGTCCATGGGGTTTATAGCTGGAATGGGTCATTGACTCGTCAATACGCAGCTCTGAATGTACCCTGCATCAAATCAGTCTCCCTGAAACATGACATTTACAAACTATAAAAGCCACATGCAATGCAATTAGCCTACAACCACCACTTCAAAGACCAGAGAATTGTGATTCTCTCCCCCGAAGTAAGAGCAGAGAGAAGATTGGGTTTAAACTAGTGTTGTGTGGGTAAATCGTTGAACACCTAGCTCTTTTAAAAATGTTCATATATACTACATATACCTGGTTAGGTTTATTATTAATTTTGCTAATAAAAAAGTGTTATTTATAATTGATAAATAACAGAAAAAATATGCAATACTTGTGGAAAATTTCATATTGCCAATCAGTTTTGGAAGAATGTTGGCAGCTGAGCTAAGAATGTAATAGGTGAACGAATGCAATTCTAACAGGAACATGTTGATATTTTTATTACTTTAGTAAGTAAGAAGAATGTTAAACAAAAAGACCTTTGTTGAAACTTTGCTCAGTTCTCAATAATGTAACTTCTTTACTGAATCAAAAAATTTTTTTCTTTTTTTAGTGGTACTGGGTTTTGAACTCAGGGATTTAGGCTTATAAGACAGCTGCTATACCACTTGAGCCACACCTCCACCCTTTTTTGTTCTGGTTATTTTAGAGATAAATCTCTCTGTCCCGGCAGGCCTGGACTTTGATTCTCTTATTTATGCTTCCTGTTGTCACTGGGATAACAGGTACACACCACTATGCCCCACTCTTTTGAGATGGGTTCTCAAGAACGTTCTGCCTGGGCTGGCCTTGAACTGTAATCCTACCAATCTCAGCCCCCCAAGGAGCTAGGATTACTGGTGTGAACCACTGACAGTCAACTCAAAAATTACTTTTTAAATAATAGAAAACTATTTTTCCGAAGTTATTCACTGTGTAATGGCTACAAACATGACACATTTTAGGTTTAATCTACAACAATGACATTTTATCTGTCAGTTTCACTTTGTTTTTATTTTTCAAGTTTTATATTACTTTTTGATTGACATAGTGATTATACATATTTGTGGGTATAATGTGATATTTCAATGCATGTAAACATTGTGTAATTACTGAATCAAAGTAATTAGCAAATATATCACCTTAAACATGTATCATTTCTTTGTGGTAAGAACATTCCAAATCCTGTTTACTAGCTATTTAGAAATATATAACACATTATTATTGACCACAGTCACTGTACTATGCAATAAAACACCAGAACTTGCTCCTCCAGCTGAAACATTTTACCAGTTTTGTTTCAGTTTTTTTAACAATCAACAGTACAATACGCTAAGTTCTGGTAGTTAGTGATTGGTTTTTATTACTTCTGTGATAAATATTCTATATGAGTGGTTTCTAACTACTAACGGAATATCACTAAATGCAGATGTGGGAAAAAGTACTTTAGCAGACCTCATAAAATATTTCCACTATTATGGACTGGATATTTGAATGTTTGTGTTGGTGCACCTCCAAAATTCCTATGATGAACCACCACTATGAGACGGTATTTGGAGGCAGAGTTTTTTGTTAGGTTATTAAGAGCCTCCATGATAAGATTTTTAACCTCATAAGAAGAGACCACAGAGGAGTCCTCTCTCCCTCTCCTTCTTCCTCTCTCTCTCTCTCTCTTGCTCTTTCTCTCCCTCTTTCTCCTCTCTCTCTTTCTCTCTCTGTCTCTCTCTCTCTAGCTGTATCATGGTTTCTCTGTTATCCTCACACCCATCCTCTGACAACCACTCACCTGTTTTCCATTTCTATAGTTTTATTATTTCCATATGTTGTAAATAAATATGGAACCATATACAATGCGAACTTTTGAGACTGACCTTTTTTGTGGTGTCAGTTACTTTTATTGTTGCTATGACAAAACACCTGACACAAACAACCTGAAAGGAGGAAGATTTATTTGGCTCCCAGATTCAGAGATTTCAGTCCATAGTCCTTGGCTTTTGGTGAGGTAAAATATCATGGTGGCTTGAGTGTGTAGAGTAGAAGACTGTTCACCTCCTGGAGCACAGGAAGCACAGAGAGAAAATGCCCTTGCTCCTGCTGGCTGACTTTCTCCTCTTCCTCTTTTATTCCATACGGGCCTTCAGCCTTTGGGATGGTGCCACCCGCTCTCAGGGAAAGTCTTCCCTCTTAAGCTAATCCTCTCTGGAAAGAGAAGCACCCAGAGGCATGTTTCACTAATTCCCTACATGTTTCTCCATCCACTGAACATTCCCTGGATTTCCACCTACAAAGAGGCATGTATCATTCCTCATATTACAGAGTAGTACTCCATTGTATAGCTATATCAGTCTTTGTTTCACCATTCGCCCATTAATGGATATCTGAATTGTTCCTACAGTTTTGCTATTATGATGGATTTGTCATAAACAGTTGTGTCCAGATTTGTGTGGATGTAATTTTTCATTTTTCTGAGATAAGCACCTAAGAGTGAATGGTGGGGTCACACGATTAGTGCAAGACATTTCCAAACTATTTCCCATGGTGATTGTACTGATTCACCTTCCACCAGCATGTATGAGAGATCAAACTTCTCCATATCCTTCCCAGCATTTTGTGTTCTAATTGTCATGTACTGACATCTTGTGGTTTTGATTTTTGATTTGCATTCCCTAATGGCTCACAGTGTAGACATCTTACCATGTGCCCACTTGCCACCTAACACACTTCTTCAAGTGTCTCTTCATATCTCCTGCCAGTTTTCTAAGTGGATTATTTGCTTCTTTACCATTGGGTTTTAAGAGCTCTCTGAATATTCAAGATATAAGAAATTCATCCGACACATGGTTGAGAAGTTTTTTCTCTGAGTCTGTAACTTTTTCCTTTCATCCTCTTGAAAGGGTCTTGCAACATAAAAGTTTTTAATCTTGCTGGTGGAGTGGCTCAAGTGGTACAGTGCCTGCCTAGCAAGTGTTGGGGCCCTGAGTTCAATTTCCTCAGTACCACACAAAAAATTTTTTAATCTTGATGAAGTAAAATTTATCATTTTTTCTTTTATCGAACATGCTTTTGGTGTCATGTCTAAGAACTTCTCATTGAGGATTAGATCCTGAATATTTCCTCATGTGTTTTTCCTCATAAAAGTTTTATAGTTTTACATTTACATTTAGATCCATGATCCATTTTGAGTTAATTTTATATGGTGAAGTTTTGGTTTTTTTTTTTTTTTTTTTCTGGTGCTGGGAACTGAACTCAGGGCCTTGCACTTGCCAGGCAAGCGCTCTTCCACTGAGCAAAATCCCCAACCCCGCTATATGGTGAAGTTTTAAGGTTCATTCTTTGGTACACAGAAGTCCAATTGTTCCAGTACAATTTGCTAAAAGATTATCCTTTCTTCATTGCAATTTCTTTTGTTTTAAGTAAAATTTATTTCTTTGTGAGTTTAATTTTTAACTAAACAAGTAGCTCACAAAATTCCTCAAGCCTTAACAATAGGTCTAGGAACCAGTACAGGCTGGCTTCAGCATATAGGATGTGCACTATGGATTAGGAGAGAAAAGGCAGTCACAGGGATGATTACCAATGGTGAGTGTTCATAAAATTTTGATATATATAAAGCAATATTTTACAGAAACTTGAAGTCCCATCCTATAGAAAACTGAAATGCAGGTTTTAAGCTCACACTTTATTCTTCTTTGGGAGAGAGAAGGAATTGAGTGCAATTCACTTGAAATTGAATAAATTTCCTTCAAACTAATTGGATTGCTGGGAAGATTAGTAAAACAATTGTGGCAGGCTAGACACAGTGACTCAAGCTTATAATCCTAGCTGCTTAGGCAGTAGAGACTGGGAATATTGGGGTTCAAAGCTACCCTAGGGCAAAAAGTTGGAGAGATTCATCTCAACAAATATCTGGGCATGGTAGTGTACACCTGTAACCCCAGCTATTTGGGAAGCATAAATAGAAAGATCATGATCTATATTGGTCTGGGCACAAAGTAAGATCATATCTCAAGAGGGAAGGATGGCAAAATGGCTCAAGTGATACAACATCTGCCTAGCAAGCCAGAGGCCCCCTACAACTGCCAAAAAAGAAAAGAAAAGAACAACAATCAATGGCTTTTGTGGTCAAATGGAGCAGAGTCTGAATCTTGGTTCTGACATTTACTAGCTTTGAGGTAGTACCTCATTCATTTTTAGTTCCCCTTACTGTTAAAATAGGGTGAACACCAAGAACCGAGAACATCAATTTAACATACATTTGGTGGGTTCCAGGCTATGTAGTAAGGGATTGGGGATACAGCAGTGAGCAAAGTAGTCATGATTTTTGCCCTCAAACAATTTTCAGTTTAGTGAAGAAATGAACAGTGACCAGATAAATGCACTAGTAAAATAGTGTTACAAATGTGATAAGTGACATAAAGGGGGAAAATCAGGTGCATGACTGAAACCAACAAACAAAAACTGAGCACTGTTCCCAGAACACAGGGGTTGCTAAGTGGCAGCTGTTTTATTATTACTGATTAGGGTAAGATCTGCATAGTACAGACAGGTTGGAGGTTCCCTCTGGGGTCTTACACCTGTCATTTACAGTGCATATTGTAATGCCACCTTGTATATGAAGCTAGAGTGGTTGGGCTTTAAAGTCCCCCTCCTACTCTTAAGAATCTGTGACCATCATTTGTAATTTGATGATAAGATTCATTTAATTTGTTTCCATAACATGCAGGAAATTTAGCAATCAATATAGTAGTCATTGGGACTAATGCTATGCATATTTTAATAACATTTTCTACCACATTTCCTTCTCATTGTACCCCTTTATAAATGGACTAAATTATGATACAAAAGAATCTTGTAACCTAAAACTATGAGAACAGTGCTCAAGTGTTTATTAATTTTACTTTCAAGTTTTGGTACACATCAAATTTTCTTTGGAAGTAAGTTATTGTTAATCAATGTTTTCTTGTAATGAAGTCCATAAATTCACATTAAATAACCATCCAAACTTATTGATGTCCTTTTCTTTCCTGCTTCGCTTTGTGCATTTTCATCAGAATAACTCATGAAACTCAAACTGAGTATTCTTTATTCTATTTTATTCATTTCTCTGGTTTTTGGCTAAGTCTCTAACTTACCGAGCTCCCAGGTGCAGTGTGGGCCGCCTGGCTGGGGGGCAGGAGCAGGGCCTCTCAACTCTTCTGTTTCCTGGCTGATGAGCTCACTGATTGAAATGAAAGCAATAATCTTTTCTTCAAACCACTCTCTCCACCACCTCCATTTCTCAGTAGGAGTAAAGATACTGAATTATTTTCTGTTTTCCATCTTTATGTTTTTTTTAATTATCAAATTAGCCCTGCCTTATTCTTAGAAATTTGAAAAATAATAATTACAAAGAGAAAAATATCATGCTTCTCCAGACAGCAATCTTCTCCTATACTTTGAAATTGGGTGTTAGGATTCCAAAATTTCATGATTAAACTCTGTTAAAATTGCTGCTTACATCTCCAAAGCAGTTTGGAACTAATAGGAGAAGACATTCACCTAACCTAGGCCCAAGATCTGGAAAAAAAAGCCCCCAAAACTAGGTAATACACGTATAATACTGGGTTGCAGGAACTATTTTAGACGCACTGCAAATAAATATTTTTACAATAACCCCACATGGATACTGTTATACCCTCATTTTTATAAAGGCAATAAGAGGTAGAACCTGAATTCATACCCGGTGAGATTGATTCCAGAGTCCACAGTCCTAAAGACTATAGACAGCTGAGCAGCCATTTTCAAAGTCTGTCCTCCGTGACATATTCTTTGAAGAAGCCAGCACTTTGTCTCAAGCCAGGCTCAATATTGACTTCATACATATTTTGACTTGTTATATGATGTTGACTATCACTGCTATGAATGGAGGATCTGTTTTGGCCCTTTACCTTCTTTCCAGAACCTTCCCTGATTCACTTTTACTGAAGACCACTTACATTTCCATGACTTTGCAATAATTCTTATCTCCCCAGTTCTGAACATTTGTCAGTTTTGCACAATAATCAGTCATGTCACTTTGGAACATAGGCTCCGGGGCAGGGAGGGAGATGGTTAAGTACACTTGTTAATGTGGTGGTGAGGAGGTTTCCTTATGTCACTGAAGAGCCAAGGACTCCTTGGGACCATCAGAGAGAGAACCTCTGTTGACTGGTGTATTTTCTCAATTTTTTTCATGCATATACTTAAAAAAAAGTTTATTTGATTTATATTTAGTTTACTCAATTTGTGATTTTGAAATAACTCAATCTTACAGAAAACTTAAAAATACTTTCACTGAACACTTTTCATCTTTACCTAGTATATCAGTTTCCTGGGGCTTCTATAGCAACTGCCACACATTGTGTTACTTTAAACACAGAAAATTTTCTCACAGTTCTGGCAGCTAGAGATCTGAAATTCAGGGGCTGGCTTTACTCTACCCCTCTGAAAGCTCTAGGGAAGAGGCTGTCCTTTGCATGAGGGAATTAGGGCCCATCCTAATCTAGTGTGACCACATCTAAATTTAATTACACCTGCAAAGAAAGACCCTACAGTTCTGTGTGGACATGAATTCTGAAGAAACATTTTTCAACTCGGTACACCTACAGTCACCAGTCATTAACATTTTGACATGTTTGGGCCATCCATCCATCCATCCATCCACACACAGATTTTGTTGACACATCTAAAATTACTAGACATGAAACTTCATACTTAAATACTTCAGCCAGCTGGTATCTTCTAAGAAAAAGGTCATTTTTCTAAATAGCCATGATATAGTTAACACAACATAAGAAATTTAACTTTGATACCATAATATTATCTGATATAGCAGCAATGCTCAAATTTCTCCATTTGTTACCTAAAAAGATCTGGATAACTGATGCAATATTTTCCCATAAGTAGGAATTAAACAAAATATAAGATATTGTGCTTATTTATTATGTCTCTTTAGTTTCCTTTAGCTAAAAGAATACACACACAAACACACACACACACATACACACACACTTTTTGTTTCATTTTATAGCTAATTTTTGAGTCCAAATCCTTTTGTCTTTGACAGTGTCCTATATTCTGGATTTATCTGATTTTTCTTCATTATTACATTCAGGTCCAACTGTTTTGGGAAGAACACTGTCCAGGTGACACTGTGCACTCCTACTGCACCTCACCATGCATCTCCTGACAGACTGTTGGCTCCAGTCTGTGATGCTGCATATGATGGCTGATGCTGAGAGTCATTTCTCCAAATGTAATGCACTTTGTCTCCTGGTTCTTCCAGTTTCCTACCCTCTTTTTAATTGTCTATTTCTGTTTTGAGCTTTTGACCGTCTGGATGGAGGTGTTAAAAATCTGTAAGTGCAATTTTATAGAATATTCACCCACTGAATTTTTTATTTTTTGATGTACGGGGTTTGAACTCAGGGCCTTGTGCTTGCTAGGCAGGTGCTCTACTACTTGGGTCATGCCCTGGTTCTTTTTTGCCTTTTTAGTTTGTTTTTCAGAAAGGGTTTTCCACTTTTGCCAGGACTGACCTCCACCTCTATCCTCTTATCTCAGGCCTCCCTACTAGCTGGGATTACAGGCATGCATCAGTATGCCCAGCCCCATGGAAATAATTTCTCATTTCTTACAGTATGATAGTAGCTTTGTGAGGGAGTTATCTGCTATTTCAGCATTTGTCTTGCATTTTCTTGGACCAAAAAAAAAAAAAAAAAAAAACAGATGAATCTATAGTTAGTAATAAGATTTTAGAGAGGCCTACTTGGTTTTCTTTAAGAGCACTGCCTTCTGTTGGTATAGTGAGGTGCCCTTTCTTTCTAATGGATCGTGTATTTTGTGCATTTGGCTGTGGTGGGCCTTTTCTTTCTTTACAATGATCCTGTAATGAACCTCTGTTTCCCCACCGAAGCACTAAGGCCACCTTCCCTTTCAAGAGAGATGCCTTTCCAAGACTCCCACCTCTAGCCTGTGTACTTTCAAGCCCCTCCTTTGGTGTTCCAGTAATAGTTTGCATGATCCAACAGGTCACAGGCCTTTGTCAGTATTTATCCTCTGAGTGTGACATTTTCCTGCTGGGGATGGCTTTCTCCGTCCTTTGCCCCTGCTGGGCCCTGCTGCTCCTCATCTTTCCTGAGCACGCTCTGACTGACTCTCAGCTCCAGCAAAGCCTTCAGTGTCAGCTCTGCAGGCTTCAGCTTGCTGTTTCTCCACTTGTGGAAATTGAAATTGGTAGCATTACCTGACTCCTAGTTATGTGGTACACAGAGATTATAGGTGGTTTTTGGAGGACCCGTGCACAAAGACCCATATTTAGTTAATGTATAGTAACGCCAAGTCTGCATGTATCTATTTTTACTTTTTTGGTATTTAATGTAAATATAATGGTGTATTTCACATTTTAAAAATCTAATAGCATAGTATAATTTTATCTATCTTTTTCTTCTCTTTTTTGTGGTTTTCTTTTGTGTTTTTAGCTCTTTCATTCTCCTGGAATCACTCTTTGTTTTTGGCTTGTTTATCTAAACCTTTTGTTCTTGCCTATGGGCAAAAGAGAACATAAGGAATCTTGGCCTAGTTTGCTTAGAAATGGGCAGATGCTTGAGCAAAGAGGAGCAGGCCAGGGCCTTGTGGTCCAAGTGGGATCCAAATGTGGCCGATGTTTTTCGAAGCACAAAATGGATGGAGCAGGGGAAGGCTTGATCGCAGACTTTCTTAGAAAAGTTGAGTCGCCAGCCTCTTGGCACCTGAGCCTCTCACTCCTGCTGAGTTTTCTGAGGACCAACTGCCCTTCAAGTCTGGCTGCTCCTCAGACTCCACGGAATGACTCATGGATCCCACAACGTTAGTCACTTGTTATGTCCCACATTCTCCATTATGGTGGCTTCTTCTGTCAGCTGCTCCTCTCCAAGGGGCTCCGACTGGAGTCTCAGCCACAGAGCTCCTCAGAGACCTCCCAGTCCCCTTTGAAAGGCTCTATCTTGAGATCATAAGAGGTGTTACCTCAAAAACAGGTCATTTGCAACACAGATACCCCGGGAGGTCACTCTCCCCAGGCTCTGTCCAAGTGGCCTACAGGAGCATAGGGTTCTGCCCCACGATGACAGCCCCTTTCCACAATGGTGGGGAAGAAGCTGGACTTGAGTCTGTGCCTGCATATTCCTACAACTGCTCAGGATCCCATGGACAATGACTGAGGAGACAAACCACGCAGGAAAAAATGAAGGAAAAAAATGCAGGTTACTTTCCTTGGTGACTGATTTTAAAAAGAAGAAAGGCATCTGAGCAGGCACAGTAGGAGTACAGGAATACTGTGTGAAACCTGACTCTGTAACATCTTTGGACAAGTACAACTCTGACAGGCGTGTGCCACCACACCTGGCTTCTTTGTTGAAAGAAGGGATTGCTAACTTTTTGCCTGGGATGGCCTCAAACCATGATCCTCCCAAGTAGCTGGGATCGCAGAGGGGTCACTATACCTGGCTGGACATTGTCCATAAAACTGTTTTGGGGACTCAGACTATGGCTCAGTCTGATGAGGAGTCTCGGTACTGCAAGTGAAAAGAGTTTTATGTGAAGCTCTACGAATTATCACGTTTACAACTGTTATTCATAGTACTACATGGCTCTGGATACAAAATAAGAAAAGAGAAAAAGGCACGGGAGCATGAAAGCTGAATGATGTCACCGGCTGCGGATGAAGCTTTCAGTGGTTTTCTTGTCTCAGTGTAGGAATTAACTCTTAACGGGACATGCAAATCTTCGTGTCTGTTCCACACCACGCAAATGTCACCACCAGCATCCACACTCCAACTCTCTCACACTGTGCATCATTCTCACCAGCATTGTTTCAGTTTCTCAAACATGCCAAGTACTTCTTTTTTTTTTTATGGCCTATGATCTCTTTATTCTACCTCCACCTCCCGCATAGCTGGAATTACATGCGTGAGTCAACACACCCAGCCTATTTTTTCAGATAAGGTCTTACTAATTTTTTGCCTAGGCTGACTTCAAACTGCAAGCCTCCTATCTTTACCTCTCAAGTAGCTGAGATTACAGAAACACTCTACCACACCCAGCCATGCCAGAGCTTTCCACCTGAGAAATTTTGCTCGCACATGCTCCTCCCACTCCCTTAAATGTGCCTATCCCATCTCTTTTCTTAGATAGCGCTTGAATGTCACTCAAATTCAGGCCAAATACAACTTCTTCAGAGAAGTCTCCTTCAAATGCCCCTGTGACACATCCTCATAACAACTGTAACTTCATATTATTTCTTGCCATTGCAATTTTACATCTTTTGTGGGGTCCTATTGCTAGTAATGTCCCCCTTTGTCCCCACCAGACTATAATCTCCATGAATGGAGGAACAGAGTTTATTTTTGCCAAGCTTTGACTCCTGTGTGCCTAGAACAAAGACGGACACACAGGAGGGAGGTACCAAATAAAAGTTATATCGTATGCTTGAGTGAAATAATTAATATAAAGCAACAAATGATGACCAAATGTCCAAATGCAGCAAGCACCAAATAACTATTAACAGTTGGTTGGGTTGTTTTTAAACAATCATTATTTGATAATCTGAGACCAAGATGCTGAACAGCTGAATATCTATGTAGCCTGAGAGACAGATGTAATAACCAGGACGGAAAGTTGAGGAAGAAGGTTGAAGAAAGCATGATTTAAAAAAAAATTCACAGCTACTCACGGGCTGTGTCTGAAAGCAGCACTCATTTCTAGTCTCCTCACTGCCGAGGAGTGAGAGACACGGTGAGGAGAGGAGCCCGGAAGGGTGCCTGACGATAGGATCGAGCTCCCGGAAAGTTTAGACTCATGGTGGAAAGTCAAGAGGGCTCAAAGGAGACAATGACACACTCAGCACCCAGTGGCTGCAGGTGACAATGTCGCCTCTTTCCTTTCAACAAATACCTGTTTACCTAACATAGATTCTAAAGGGCAGGACAGGGCAGGGAAATGCAAAGCAAATCTATGCAGTGTTTTTATTTTCAACAGCAATGAAAAGACCTAAAGGCATAGGATTGTGGCGTGCATCAAAGCTGCTGTTTAAGGAAAAAGCACTGCGTGAACTGTGAGTGAATTCTCTCTCCCTCTCCCACTGCAGGCATCCACACCTGCATGTTTTAAGAACAATGTTTTTAAAGAGTATAACAAAAAAAAGTTTTAACTTGCAGCTTTTAAACTAAAGTGCCACACTTTTATTTTATTTTATTATTATTTTATTTTATTTTATTTTATTTTATTTATTTTATAAGACAGGATCTCACTATGTAGCACAGGCTGGTCTTACACTCGTGATTCTCCTGCCTCAGCCTCCCAAGTGCTGGGGTTACAGGTGTGCCTGTAAATGCATTTATCTTGCATTTTAATCAGCCCCTTTCTTCAGTGTCTGAAATAGAAATATGGCTGTTGTTTTCCACTCATTAGCATACTCTATTCACTCCAAAAGTGAAGAAAAGTTCTAATTCTTCACTTTTTACCAAGAGCTTCGAAGGAAAGAGCTGACCATTGGCTTTTTTATAGACTTATTTATGTTGTACATCACTGGTGTGGAGATGGAATTGCCTTTCCGCCTTGGGCAAAGTTTGTGCATGGAATGATGAGGGATATTTGTGGAGGATCTGGTGAGCACAGAGAAGGGAGTTGGTCAGATGGCTGAGATCAGACAGAGCGAAGCAGTGGACTGCTGAGAAAGACGGTACCTTAGCTAGAACTTATCTAAATACTCATTAAAAAAATATGTCTAAAGGCTCGAATGGCCATACTTATTTTTTGTCCAGATAGAAAACGAATTGAGCTTAACATGACCAGCCAATGCTGTGTTGATAATAAGCTAAGCCCTGCCTAACAAGACTGCTATGCAGTTACAACCACTGCTACTAAAGTAGACACAATTCTGCCTACAAAATCACCACGGATTTGTGCATGAGCAGAGAAGTAAGTTGATCTGAATATCTTTGCCTTTGAGAAGTGATAAGATGAGGACTAAGGGGCAAATTCAAGGCAGACCTGAGTTGAAAATGGCCTGGCTTAATTGTCATCACGTGCAGAGTAGGTTGGGAGTATAATTAGGTAGATAGGTAGTGGCTACAAGAGCCCTTCAGATTGCTTTTCAAAGGCAGGTACATACTTTGAGGGTATCTTTTCATTCTCACCCCTTTCTCTATGGTAGGCAGAATAACAGCCCACAAAGACATCTGTGTGCCAACCCCAGAATCTGTGAATGTTACCTTCCAGTTCCTCCCTTCTCTTATGAAAAGGACTTTGCAGGCAGGATTATGGTTAGGAACACTGAGATATTCTCCATAATTTAGGTGAACTCAACCTAGTCATATGAATCCTTAAAAAGGACAACTTTTCCCAGCTGATGTCAGAGTCCAAGAAATGTGATTACTACAGAAGAATAAGGAGTTAGGCAATGATGCTGTTTTGGAAGGTGGAAGAGGGGACCTTGACCTGAGGACTGTACATGGTCTCCAGAAACTACTGTCTCCAGGAAGGAACACAGCTCAGCTCACATGGTGATTGTATCCAAGTGAGAGCTGCAGACTTGTAACACACAGAACTATGAAATGATGAGCTGTGATGTTTTAAGCTCCTATGTTTGTGTGATTTGTTACAGCCTCAATAGGAAGCTAACACACCCTATCCAAGCCACCATTACTCATTACTCACTACCCATCTGAACTACTTGCTACCACTGCCTCCTAATTGGTTTCCTGGCTTCCAACTCTGTCCTTCTACAACCACAAGCACTCAGAGCTGTCTTCTTGAAAAACACAACCCTGTCAAATTTGCTGACTTAGAAGTGTCCATGAGTCTATGGCCCTTAGGATGGAACCCAGTACTCTTAGGGTCTCTTTCATATCACCTCCAACCTCACAGCATGCTACTTCCAACACACAAAAGGCCAGAAGTTCTATAAGAGGTGATTTTTTTCTGACTTTTATAATTGTTTCCTTGATTTTCTTCATAATGTAATCTCCTAAGTATAATTCGTCCCTTTTCAGTTTCTTGAAAATTCTATAAATGGAACAATATATAAACGTTCCTTTGAGTTTGACTTTCATTGAACACTGCCTTTGAGAATCATGCTTTGCATGTAGCTGGAATTTATTCATTTCAGTTCCAATATCTCATCTTGAATTCTTTTAGCTTTGCTATTACATCAGCTGTAAACAAGGAAAACTTGTTGCTTCCTGTTATGGTTTACATCTGTCTCCAGTTCACATGTTGGAAATACATATATTAATTGATATTTTAAGTTGAGGCTTTCAGAGGTAGTTATAATTCAATGAGGTTGTGAGGGTGGAGTTCCCATGATGGCATTGGTGGCTTTATAAGAAGAAGATGAGAGACTGCCTGCTCTGTCTCACCACGTGATGCCCTCTGCCATGTTGTAATGCAGCAAGAGGTCCTTACTAGATACCAAACCAAGTTCCCAGACTCTAGAACCGTAAGCCAAGTAAACTTCTATTTTTTATAAACTACTCAACCTCAGGTATTTTGTTATAGCAACAGAAAATAGACTAAGATACTTTCTAAAACTATTTTTTGTGTATTTTTAATTACACTGTTAGAGACATCCAATACCATGGTGAATTAAAGTGGTAATAGAAGTCATTTTGTTTTATTTTCAATTTCATAAAGAAAGATTTAAGCAAGTCATTATTATGTGAGGTCAGTTGAAAGCTATTGTTTTGTTTTGTAGATAGCATTTATCAAATTAAGGAAATTAATTCCTTATATCAAATTTGCTAAACATTTTTGACATGGGTGAGTGTTGAAATTTGCATAACAATTATTCTACATCTATTAAGATGATAGTATCATATTATTTTTCTTTTTTATGCTGCTAATAAGGTAATTTATATCAATTAATCTTTGAAATGTTAAACAAACCTTTTATTACTGAAATAAACCTTATTTGAACATGACATATGAGTATGAGTGTGTGTGTCTGACGGTGTGTGTGTGTGTGTGTGTGTGTTGCTAGATTCAGTTGCCTAGTATTATGTTCTATATCAGCATTTTCACAAATGTTATAAGTGAGATTGTCTCATAATTTCCTTTTTCATAATAATGTTCTTATAAGATAATATAAGATGTTAGCTTTATAAAGCAAGTTGTGGATTGTCCCTTTTCTGTTTTCTGTGTACTAATTTCTTCCTTAAATGTTAAGTGAAATTCACCAGAGAAGTTAGCTTGGCCTACAGTTTCACTATCGGAAAGTTTTGAATTGGAGATTCTAATTTTCTACTTCTTTTTGTGTCGGTTTTCATAAGTTGTGTTTTTTTAAGAATCCATCCAAAAGTATTTCATCATATCCTTAATTATCTTGTTATCATCTATAGTACCTGTAGAGTGATATGCTCTTTCCAGGTTTTATCAATCTTATTAGTCTTTTCAGGGAACTAACTGTTCTGTATTTATTTACTATTTCCTTAATTTCTGTTATCGTTTCCTTCTTTTTATTTTGTTTGGGCTAAATTTGCTGTTTTTCTATAACATTAAAATAGATAATGTAAAGCTATATGGTCCCTTTCTAAACATGCCTTTAGCAGTATTTGAAAGCTATATTTTTATTCTCACTTAGATAAAAATATTTCCTAATTTCCAATGTGATTTCTACTTTGGTCCACGGGCTGCATAGAATATTTCTTGATTTTCCAAGAAGTAGTATTTTCTCATGGTGATTTTTGTTACTGTTTCTAACTTACTGGCTTTAATGTCAAAGAAAATCTACCTTAATATTTTGGTCATTTGTGATACAACATATAGTTGCTATTTCCAAATTATTGTATGTTCTTTTATAGATTATACATATTACAGTTACTATGTTTTATAATTGTCAATTATAAAAGTTACAATATCATTTTGTTCAAATCTTTTATGAATTTGAGTAACTGTTGTCTACATTTTTCTATGATTATTGATTTTTTTATTTCTTTTAACAATTGTGCCAAGTTTTGCTTCAAAATTTTAAAGCATGTTATTTGGAGTAAACAAACTTAGAAAGGTATTTCTTTAGCAGATTGGTCCTTCTATCGCCTAGTACTGCTTCTCGTACTCCCTTTGTTGTTGATGTAAGTATAGCTGCACTAGATTACTTTCAGTTATTGTTGCACAGTATGATTTTACCCATTCTTTGACATATCAAATTTCTGTCTTTCTATATTTTATATGTGTGTCCAGCCTATAGTTGGCTATTTTTTATTCCATTGTGTCAATTTTTATCTTTTAGTGGGAGGATTTAGTGAATTCGAATGTAATGAAATTAATAATATCCTTGGGTTTAATGCTAGATCTTTAATGAAAGCTTTCTATCTGTTCTTTCCACTTTCATGTTCCTTTTTCTCTGTTTATTGCCTTCTTTTAGATCAATTGCATAGTTTCTATTATTCCTACATTAACTCAGAAATTCTATATTCTTTAAGTGATTTATCCTAAAATAGTGATTCTCAAACTGTAGTTATTCTGTCTTCCTTTGAAAATAATGCCCAACTTTTCTCTAGTTACTTTCCCATATTTTAACCTCATTTTTTGCCATTATTAGATAGAGTGTCCATCCCTTGAGTTTTTGGTTTCATAAGTCTGGAGGAAACTCTAAGTATTTCAAGTTCCCTCAAGGGAACTACACTTTGAGAACCACTGTAAGAGAAATGAAAAGTTGTTTTCAATCATCAAAGTCTGGTGCCAATTGACACCTTTACTCTTCTGGACAATGCAAAGATCTTAGAACACTTGGACTCTGTTATCCCAGTCCAAAATTATGTGTAATTTCTATCATATATATTAAAGCTATAAAGATTTTAAAGCCCCCAAAACATTATCTTATACAGTTAATTTCATTACTTTATTCAGTTTTATTGCTCTTTATTGGTCTTTCTTGCTTTCTACATTGCCAACCTTCCATCTGGGATCATTTCTTAAATCATAACATCTCTTCATATCTTTAGTGTTGCTCTGCCAGTGACAAGTTCTCCTCATGTTCAACTGGATATCACTATCTTCATTTCACTTTCACTTCTAAATGTTAATAGGTAGGATTCACTTCTATCTAATAGAATTTCTTCTATCACTTTAATGACACCATCCCATGGTCCTCTGGAGTTCACTAGTTTTTTTTTTTTTTTTTTTTTTTTTTAGAAATGACCTATTTATTAATCTAAGTATTGTTCCTTTGAAGATAATGGAAAGTTTCCTCTGGCAACTTTCCAATATTTGTTCACATCATTTGTGCCATTATCAGTCAACTCTGATATGCAGATATGGGGTGTTGTTTTACTGCTATTCTACTTTGGGTTTTTAGAACTTTGAAAGTCTGTGACTTGAAGGTTCTTCTTCTTGAAGGAAACTAGCCTTTAGCTCTTCAAGTATGGCTTTTCACCCCCATCCTCTTCTTTGTCTGGGATTCCAATTGAATATATGTGTCAAAACTCAATGTAGCTACTACATCTCTTACCTTTGTCTCTGAGTCTTCCATCCTTTTCCTCTCTGTGCTTCACTCTGAATATTTTCTTCTGTCTTGCATTTTAATTCGCTAATTGTCTTTCTCACCTGTGTAGTCTGTTGTTAAATCTAATGACTCACTTCTTAACTTTGGGTATTGTAGCTTTTTATTTCTATAGTTTCCATTCTATTCTTTATTTTTCTTCATTTTTCTAGTCCTAACCCAAAATTTACATCCTTTGACTTTTTTTTTTATGAAGTAACAATAGTTATTTTAAATTCTGTATGAGAAGATTTCAATATCTGAGGTCTTCGGGGATCTGTTTCTAATGTGTCTTTGTGCTAAGCTATCTCAGTGGCCACTCCAAAATTGGCAAAGATCTCTGGAGAAAAGTAATCCCCAAACCAGATCTCCTCTGGAGCTTTACTTGAGGGGTTTTTTGTTGTTATCTTTTGGTTTTATTTGTTTGTTTTTGTTTTGCAATGTTGGGGGATCAAACCCAAGGCCTCATTCATACTAAGTATACACTCAACTACTGAGCTACATTCCCAGCCCCTGGAGTTTTACTATTTTGTTGGCTTTCCAAAGCCTTCAAGAGAATTTTAATTTTTATTCTTTTCTTTTCTAATTGCCTTTGGTGAGTAAATTGGTGTAAAATATACCAATTAACTAGGCTAATTCAATTATGAAATGGTCCCCTATTATTTTATTAATGTTTCAAATAAGTTAAATACTCATATTGTTATAGACTGAAAAGTCTCCTTACTCTTACAAATCTTCATCTAACCAGCTTCTATCTCTCTCTCCATATATGTATACCTGCTTTAAGTTTTTGTGTGGATCCTTCCAGAAATATTTTGTGCACATATAAGTCAATAAAGAATACATTCTACCCTTGCACTTGTACACAAGCGATGCATATTTCATGAATAATTTTGCACGCTGCTTTTCTGGGGGGCTTTTTTGGGGGGGCGGTGCTGGGGACTGAACTCAAGGCCTTGAGAATGCTGGGCAAGCAGTCTACTACTAAGCTACATCCCCAGCCCCACACCTTGCTTTTTTGAGTCTTGTACCTTAAAAAGCTTTTCATACCTGTGTATAAACCTCTTCATTTTTTAAATAATGTGTATGTTTCTTTCATATGTGTATGCGATACTTCATTTGACCAGTACTTTATTTGTGAAATTTTGGGTTGTTTCTGATTATCTGTTTTTATAAGCCTACAGGCATAGTACACACGTCACTTAGCACATGGGAACATATCCATAGAATAAATTTCTGGAAGTGAAATGCTGACTCTTTAAGTAGCTGCATCTATCATCTTCATAGATAGTGGCAATTACTTTCCATATGAATTGTACCATCTTCTGCCATTTTATGCTCCCTTCATCAATAATTCAGACTGCTTTTTCCATCTACTCTCCCCCATAGTAGCAAATATTTTTATTAGATTTCCTCACTCTAAAATGAGTAATAGCTGTCTATTTTTATTTCTAATTATAGGTAAGAACGAGCATCTTTGCAAAAGTGCAAGAGCTATATAATATTGTTCGGCCCCTTTTCCCCTTTTCCCATTGGTCCATTGGTCTTTTGTGACTTGTAGAAACTCATTCTCTGAATAAATACTTTCCCCCATTGGTGAGATTTGCTGATGTGTAAGAGTTTCACCCGGGTTGTTTGTTTGCTTGCTTCTGAGTTTGTTTGACATATATACAATTTTTCTTTACATGTAGAAGATTTTTTTCAAGTTTTTCTGTATTAGTCAATGTTTTATAGAGAACCAGACCAATAAGATGTGTATAGTTACAGAAAGAGATTTATTTAAAAGGAATTGGCTCACAAAAATTATGGAAGCTCGCAAACCTGAAATCTGCAGGGTAGGCTGGCAGGCTGGAGATTCACAGAAGAGCTAGTGCTGAAGTTCCAGTTGGAAGACTGTCTCCTGGAGGAATTCTCTTGCTCAGAGGTAATCAGTCTTCATATCTATTTAGGACTTCAATTAATTGGTTGAGGCCCACCTGCCTTATGGGGGATAATCTGCCTTAATCAAAGTCTACCAATTTAAGTGATATTCTCATCCAAAAGCACCTTCACAGAACTATCCACAGTAATGTTTGACCAAATATCTGGGCACCATAGCCCAGCCAAGTTGATACATAAAACTAGCTATTCACTTTCATTTAAGGTTCTGGATTTTTGTGTCATATTTAGATAGACCTTCTCTACTCCAAAGTTACAAAAGAACCCTCGCATTTTTTACTTCTAGTGTATTTGTGATTTTGTTTTTAACATTTATATCTTCATCTTAAATTTTTTCTTGTGTGTATATAAACAGAAGGTATCTTATTATCTTAATATCCTGTATAGAATAAAATCACAATCGTTTTTCCTTTTTGATTTAAGAAACCAACCTTTGACTAAAGCTCCATTTGTATTTAAGTCTCTCATTAAGCTTTATGTTCTGGTTGAACTGTATGAAGCAAAACTGGATTGTTTAATTACCAAGGCATTATAGAGCATTTTAATTTCTGAAAAGCTGGTTCTCTTTCCTCACTATTCTAAATTATAAAGGAGAAAATCAACTGATCATTTTACCAAAGAAAACATTTTGGTATTTTATTAAATTAGAATTAAAATTATAAATCAGTGCAGAATGATGTCTTTGTGAATTTTGAAACCTTATTTTAAAAGTGTAGCACATTTTTTCAAATGTTCAAGTCTTCTTTTGTATTCCTTTGGCCTATTTTAGAGGCTTTTCTCCCCTAATAATAAGCCTGAAATTTTTCTTGGTAAATTTATTCAGAGGTATTTAATTAGTTTTGTGGCTGTTGTAAAATGGGGTCTGGCATGAAGATTATTGATTTCTGTATGTTAGTTTATAATCTGATACATTACTGCATTTCTTTATTGCTTACATAGGTTTTTAAATAAAAAATCTTATCATTCCTTCTCCTTTCCAATTTTTATACCTCTGTTTTTTTCTCATTACAATTTCTTGACATTGTAAGTCTAGCACATGGTTATACAGTAATGTCACTATCTGGTATCCTTTCCTTATGAAGCTACCTGGGGTGTATCTCCATGGCGAATAGGACTGACTTTAGTACAAAGAAGGTAGATACATTATCTCATGTTGAGTACCAATCCACTGTTTTTGGTTGGTTAGTTGGTTGTTTTTGTGGTGCTGGGGCTTGAACTCAGGGCCTTCACCTTAAGCCACGCCACCAGCCCTATTTTTGTGAGGGGCTTTTTGTTGTGAACTATTTGCCTGGGCTGGCTTTGAACTGTGATCCTCCTGATCTCTGCCTCCTGAGTATCTGGGATTACAGGAGTGAGCCACCTGGGCCCAGCTCATTGTTTAGTTTTTTTAAGTGTTTACCAAGTATGGATTTGGATCTTTCAAATGATTTTCTGTATTTATGGAAATTATCATATTATTTTCCTTTTTGACCTACTAAGATGATAAATTGTATGTATACATTTTCTGATTTTAGAATATCCTTGCAAACCTGGAATAAATTCCTCTTGTTCATAATGGTATTTTTAATTCTACGGAACAAGAATGCTTAGTGCAACATTTGAAGAAACTGATAGATTAGAAGCATATGCACTAAGACAAATAAATCTTATAAACATAACTTTGCGTCCTCTAACCTGCCTGAAAAAACAGATACGAAAGAATACATACAGCATGATTCATTTACACAGAGCTTCAACATGGGGAAACTAAACTATTGTGTTTAGGGGTGCATATTTCAAAGACATGATTGCCATTAAGTGAGGCTACATTGTTACCTTTTAAAGTAGTAGGGGTGATTGGGCAGAGGTGTGAGGCACGTCCCTGGGCTGGTGTTTGAATTTAGCCATCAGACTAATAATAACAACTCATGGAGCGTCACACTTGTATTTGATGTGGTTTTCTCCGTATGTATATATCAGGTTATGAAAAGGTGGGGATTCTTTTTTTTGCGTTAAAATTTTAATGCTAATTTTCATAATGTGTATTGGGGTTTTTTGGTACTGGAGTTTGAACTCAGGGCCTTGAGTTTGCTAGACAGGTGCATTACCACTTCAGCCACATCTCCAGCCCTATACTGGATTTTAAGAAAAAAAAAACATAATACTAGTAAACACCCAGGAGTTTATCACAGCGATATTCTATGTAAGAAAAAGACATTGCAATTAAGCAATGTGTGTTTTCCCTTGGTTTTCTTTTAAAGAATAATATGTGTGGAACAAATATGAAATCTCTCTGCTTAAGAAGCTAGGTCCATCAGCTTCCTGGCGATGGCAGGCAGTGCCTGAGGCTAGCAAATCTGAATCTGATCTTTCTTTGCCATACTTTGTGGCAGTGGTGGGCAGAGACCCCAAGAAACTTCAGGTGTACTCATAAAAATGCACAAGAAGGTAGCTCACATTCCATGCTGTAGCTTCCTTCCATCCCCAACTTCCAGTTTGCCAAAGTGAGACCTGCCCTTCACAAATGTCCCCACCCATGGCAGGAGCAAGAGCCCTGTTTTCACCCTGAGATGTGTGGGAAATGGACAAGCCCCAGTACGATGCTCAGGACTGCTGGGCATTTCACTCCTTTGCTGCTCCTGGTTGTAACTCTGGCCCAGGCCCAGCTCCACCCCAGGAGAAAAGGTGTTTTTAATTATTTGCTAATAATTTCTTTAGGATTTTGCATCACTACTCAGAAGTGAATGTCTATAGTTTCCTCTGGTTTCACTCTTCTTTGAGGTTCAATGTGCTGGTTTACCTAAAAGGACACAGAGATGTCCCTCGTGTGACTGACTGGGAAAGTGTTAAAATCAGTACAAAACCATCTGCTCTTAGAGACTTGGGAAAAGCATCCTATGGATCCTGCAGAGTCTGTTGTTTTTCCTTGTTGAAGATTTTTATAAACAGTTTTCTTTTTTTTTTTTCTAGAAAGTTGGTTCACTTAGGTTTCCTCCATGTCCTGGATCTCTTTTGATAAATTCCGTTTTCTTAGACAATGATCCATTTTATCTAGGCTTTGAGTATTTCTATCAAAATAAAGAAGTCTCTTGTGTCCTTCTAATTTCCTCTATTTTTATAGATCTTTCTTTATCTTTTTTTTTTCTGGGGAGGGAGTATTGGGGTTTGAACTCAGGGCTCTGAGCTTGCAAGGCAGGCATGCTACCACCTGAGCCACATCTCCAGTACTTTTTGATCTGAGTATTTTGGAAATAGGGTCTTGCTGTTTGCCCAGGCCAGCCTGGACTACGATCTTCCTATTTTAGGTTTCCTGCAGTCACTGGGATGACAGGTGTGCCCCACCACACCCAGCTTTTTTCCATTGAGATGGAGTTTCAAGAACATTTTTGCCCAGGCTGGCCAGGATCCAAGATATATCTGATCTCAGCCTCCTGCATAACTTTGGATGACAGATGTGTGCCACCACATCCAGCTGTTGTTTGAGATGGGGCCTTGTGAACTTTTTATCTGGGCTGGCCATGAACCATGATCCTCCTGACCTCATCCTCCCAAGTGACTAGAATTTCAGGCAGGAGCCGCCAGCACCTGGCTTACCACATCATTTTCTACTTATGCATTTATACTTTTCTTTTTCTCCTCTGCATTAATGACTTTAACAGTTTGGGGGATTTGGGGTTTTTAAGAACCAGCATTGAACTTTATTAATTTCTGATTATTCTGATGTCTAAGTCAGTCCTCAAACCTTACTGTCTATACCTATCACCTAGAGATCTTGTTAGAATGCTGATTCAGATTCAGTAAGTCTGAGTCAGAGCTTGAACGCTCAGCGACGCCTGTGTAGCTGCCCACATCCCACATTTTGAGCACCAAGATTCTAGAACATCTATTTCTTGTGTTACGTGTTTTATTTATATTAATTTTACCTCACTTTTTCTTCTAATTTCTTAAAATATTGAATGTTTTAATTCTTAAAATACACCTTTTGTTCTATTTTATTTACAGATAATTTAAGTAAAATTAGTTTTTCAAAACTAATTTAAGTAGCCAGGCACCGTGGCTCACGCCTATGCCAGCTCCAGCTACTTGGGAGGCAGACATCAACAGGAACGTAGTTCAAGGCCAGCCTAGGCAAAATATATGAGACCCTATCTGAAAAGTAACTAAAACAAAAAGGGTAGGGCATAGCTAAAATGGTGAAGCACAAGTTCAAAACTGAGTCCCACACATACCAAAAAAAACCTACTTAAGTAAGAATTTATTAATACAAACACTTCTATGAATTTCCATGAGAATTGCTTAGTATTATTTAGATTTTGATATACAATATTTTTACTTTGTCTTTTTCAAGATATTCTGATTTTTCAGTATTTTTACCCTCTCTGGCCTACAAGTTGTTCAGGGAGAAGTTTATAGTGTTTAAGTATACTAATCGTTGCTTT
Organism: Castor canadensis; assembly: GCF_047511655.1. NCBI lineage: Eukaryota > Metazoa > Chordata > Mammalia > Rodentia > Castoridae > Castor > Castor canadensis. Next base: position 98,506,768 of record NC_133392.1, on the reverse strand, counting down.
CTGAATTTTATTAAGTTCACTTTTTTTTTTTTTTTTGCACTGCTGGGGCTTGAACTCAGGACCTATGCCTTGAGCCACTCCACCAGCCCTTTTTTTGTGACAGGTTTTTTCGAGCTAGGGTCTCGCGAACTATTTGCCCAGACTGGCCTGGAACCAGGATGCTTCTGATCTCTGCCTCCTGAGTAGCTAGGACTATAGACATGGGCCACCAGCGCCCAGCTAAGTTCTCAATTTTTGCATGGTGACTCTACTGTTTCTACTTTTTAAATTTTATTGAAGTTTTCTTTAAGGCTTAGTATATATTTCATTTTTGTAACTGTTATACCAAGCTAGATATTCTTCATTTTCAGTTAACATAATGACAGGTATATTAATTAGACTACACATATGTCATTTGGTGCTTCTATGACTTGCCTCATTCTTCCCACTATGTGTCACGAACAGAAAGAAACAACTTAGAGTCTCCTTCAAATGAAGAAAGAACAGTTTTTTCTACAAATGATGTGGTTCAACTGAATATCCACATGAAAAGAAGGAAATTAGACCCCTACCCCACACCATACACAAAAGTTAACTAAAGGTGAATTAAAGATCCAAATATAAGATAAAACTATAAAATTCTTAAAAATGTGTAAGCATACATCTTCATGACCATTACCCAAAGGATGCTGTATATGATGTAGAAAACATACAATTTTTAAAAATAGGTAAACTAGAAATCATCAAAACTTAAAACTTTTTACTTCTAAAGGACATAGCCAAAGAGTGTAAGGCAACCCAGCCTGGGAGAAAGATCTAGCAACTCATAACCAATGAGGGCTTTTCTGTCTACTCTAGATACACGAGGGACTATATGTAGATCTGTATTATGTAGTTCTTATTATATATAACAAGAAGACAAATAACTAAGTTTAAAAATGGGCCAAGGCAGGGCTGGGGATGTAGCTCAGTGGGAGACAGCTTGCCTGGCATGCTCAAGGCCAGGGGTTTGATCCTCAATACTGCAAAACAAAACAAAAAAGGAGCAAAAGATCTGGATAGACTTTTCTCCAAAGAAGATATGGAAAAGAGCACAAGTGCATGGGGAAGTGCTCACTAGCTGTAATCATTAGAAAATGCAAACCCAAGCCACAGTGAGGTGCCATTCTATGCTCATTAGCTTGTCTGTATTCAAAACACAGACAGCAAGAAGTGTTGGTGAGGCTGTGGAAAAAATGGAACCCTCATATACTGCTGCTGGCAGAATGGAAAATAATATGGACGTTTCTCAAATTGATGTGTAAAGTTACCATGTATTACAATAATTTTACCCCAAAAAACCAAAACGATGTCCACGCAGAAGCTCTTTTACGAATATTCGCAACAGTTTTATGCATGACCGTCAAAAAGTAGAAACAACCCAAGTATCCATCAGCTGATGAAAGAATAAACAGAACGTGGTATGTGCACACACTGCAGGATTATTCATTAGTAAATAAAAATGACATGTGGACACATGCCACAGCATGAATGATTCTCAAAATGACCACATATTATATACCTTCTTTCATCTGAAATGCCTAGCATAGGCAAATCTGCAGGGACAGAAAGTAGATTAATGGGGCTGGAGGAGTGCAGACAGGGAGGCTGTGGGTGGTGACTGTGGGTACAGGATTTCTTTGGGGGGTGCAATGAAAGTGACCTACATTTGATTGTGATTATGGATGAGTAACATCATAAAAATGCTAAGGGATGAAATGTATGCTATGTGAATTATATCCCAATATGCATGTTAAAAATTTTAAGGTCCCCTGTACTATAGTTTGCTCTGCTCATTTCTCCTCATAAATATCTTTTCTTAGGACATACTGTGTCAATTGTGACACTACTTTCTTAGTGGATGTAGAATTCATAATTTTTATATTCTGCATTATGAATTTTATCCTTTAACACTCATTTTCCTCATTTCATGTTTTTGTCTTCATGTATAAGAAATATGTAACTAATCACAAAATTTGGATCAGCTAGTTTTAAGTAATGACATTGCCATTTACTGTTTATGTATCTTTGTGTAAGTTAATTCATTGGGGAAAAAAAATGGACATAATGAGCCGAGCGCTATTGGTTCATACCTGTAATTCTCACTACTTGGGAAGCAGAGATCAGGAGAATCGAAGTTCAAAACCAACGTGGGCAAACAGTTCACAAGACCCTAAATCAAAAATACCCCACATATTAAAAAAAAAAAAAAAAGGCAGGCAGAGAGGCTCAAGTGGTAGAGTGCCTATCTAGCATATCTAGCAAGTATGAAGCCCTGAGTTCAAACCCCAGTGCTACTTTTTAAAAAGGACATAATGATAGCAAGACAGTAACTATGTTGCTGAGTTTGAAATCTAGTAAATGCTATATAAATATAGAAAATGCTATTAATTTCTATTAACGCCATGTTTCTTACTATTTTTTCATTTACATTTTTCTGATATACTTCTGTTTATTCTTTGTCTTTCACTCTGAGGCACTTTATTTTAAATATTATATCTCTTTTTACTAAATATACCACCTGAAATTTATTTCACTTGCTCAATAATTTTGGCTCAGCTAGATATTTTGTATCACTTCTATTATTTCATCTTCTATGTATTTTTATCAAATTTTTAAAAATTAAATTGTTCACTCTATGATCACTTCACTTCTTTTTCTTTGTGAAGTTTGGTTTGCTCTCCTAGAATGATTATACTTTTGTCCTACTACTTTAAAAGTATACATTTTTCTTAGCTCTCTAGTGACTGTCTATTCTTATTCGTTGTAACTCTGAGCAAGTAGACAGTATATTTCTTCTTCCTTCCTTTCATCTCTGCTGCAACATGTTGATTGTAATCAACATTATTTTTCTTGCCTTTTGCCTAGATATAGTTAAGTGTGTTCATTACTTGATTTTTCAACTTTAAATGAAGTCCTTTGTCTTCAAGCTCTTGTAGTGGAACCCATCAGCCCTCCAATTTTTTTCCCTCTTCCCTCCCAGTCTCTGCTTGTACTGTATCTGCTGCTCTAACCCATGTCTATCTAGTTTTAATGGAATTGTTAAATGAATTCAGTCTCCTCCAAACTTTTCCCTAATATTTGATTGACTGAATTTTGTCATTTTGTCCTGTATTAGTTTCCACAAAAAGAAGCCAACAAAATAATATACCTTATGTTTCTGCACTTTTAAAGCTTTGTTTGTAGTCCTTATACTTGAGGAAGAGCTTGTGTGTATATACAATCCTTATTTCAAACTTGAGAATCTTGTTAGGTGTTATAGCTAGTATTCAGTGTTACAATATAAAAACAGGAAGCCAGCTGTTTTTCTCTCCTCTTTCCACCTGTCTATCCTTCAAGTTAGAACCCAGTGACTATCTCATTTTGTTATTCTTGTGTGTCTCATTGGTCATGCTGAGACTTTTCCTGATTTCTATTTCATTTCATTAACTTTTTCATTCCTATCTCCTGTGAATCTACTGTATTTCCATAGTATCTATGCACTTTTATGCTCCTTTCTGTTTTCATCTATTTAATTCTTCTACTTATAGTTTTCCCATTTTTAATTATTCTATTTTTTCCCTTGTATACATTTCTAATTTCTATTGGCTCATCTCTTATCTTCTGGCATCTTACCATATTTTCCATGTTCTTCCATTTTGGTTTTCCCCTTCAAGATCATGGCAAAACATTTCTCCATGTCCTTCATCTACCCTATTATAATATTTTACAAAAGGGTATAATTTATTAATAAATTTTGCCCTTATTTAATATTTCTCCTAAAGTTTCTTTGTATAAATGATATGATAGTTTTTTTATTTTTATAATTCATCATTGAGTGGTTCTCATTATTCCAGCCTGGCTATTTGCAGTGCACACTTTTTCTTGAGGGAGAGCCAGGTCAGCAATTCTGGGTGGCATGTTTGCACAATACAAAGTTTCTGACTCTCTGCGTGGCTTTGCTTTTTCTTTCCATTGAATTCACTATGGTCCCACTGGGGTAGAAAATGTCCACCTTTTTCTTTCATCCCCTGTTTGGGCCACTGCAGGACATAGCTTCTGCCTAAGAGTACACCTCTCACCTTCAGAAAATGATCTTTTTGTGGCAATCCTGAGAAATGCCAAGACCACATGCCTACCAGTCTCTCTCAGCCTCTCTCCACGTCTCAGGAGGTTTTTAGTTGATTTCAGACAATCTTATAGTCTCTGTAGGTTTATTAAAAATTTCATTTTGTTTTGACTTTTTCTATTTTTCATTTGCTTTAGAGATGTTTCCAGATAGAAAAGTCTGGGGAATGCTATGTTGGCCACCACACATATAGATTAGGAGTTTCTTCCATGTCCCCCAATCTCCACCAAAACCCATATTTTCTCAGTGTATTAAAGATTCTTTCTCCTGCCACTTAGTTTCTTTGTACAATAGTGGCCAAAAATAGTACAAAAATACCTTCTTTGCAACCGCAGTCATTGCTCATTGCGTGGCAAGCTGATTTATGGAACTTCTCTACCACAGAATTGATGGTTCTGAGCACAAACTCAAACAGCATTTACCTGAGACTCCTGACACATGAGGTTCAATCCCCCAATCTGTCAGTTCTGTCAGGACAGCCTCTCTCGGTCCTCTTGATCACTGCTAAGTGGTTGAGGAGAAATGCCCCAGGGGGATGATGTTGGTGCTGTTTCCAAGGCCCTGTGCAGACAGCACTCTAAAACTACTCCTCTCCCCCCACCCAATCTTCTCAAACACACTCCTCAGTCAGTGCCGGTCCATGGAAAAATAGACCAGTGGCAACAAATTATTGTATGAACTAATCTTTTCCTGGTAGCAAATCAATTTGATAGCACACTCAATCTAGGTGATTGGAGAATTTAATAAAGAAACTATTCATAACCCTCTGAGCCCTACTGAATCTTCTTTTAGTATGTAGAAAAAGCAGCCAAGGGATACTGCAATATTTTAAAGAATATAAATGGCAGGGCACCTTAACTATTTCTAGGCCTGTAGGGGCCAAGACTAGGAAAAATACAGGATCCCACAGAAGGTACTGGGAAGACACAGCTTCCAAGAAAGGAGCTGCAGCCTTCGGTAAAGGGATATAGATTATAACAGCTGGGAAGTAGGGGGAAGATCCCAACCTCTCTGGCTTTCACTTTCCCAGCTCCTACCCAGTACCTCCCATTAGCCAAACCCAACTGAAAGCCAGGTAGAAAAGGGGAACCCCAATCAACCCATGAAGGTCAATCTTCTAGGACAGAGAAGACCTGGAGAGGCAAAGAGAATGGCGCTCTAGAGATCTGCCAGTTCAAAAAACAAAACTTAAAAGAGATTTTATTCCATAACAAACATGTTGCAAAGATTGTTGGCTTGCAGAAAATAGATGCAAGATTATTCTTTAAAAAAAACCACATCTGAGGTCATATGTTAATGACAAGGTGAATTTTATGGCCGAAAACAGTTATATATCATTATATTCAAATGAACAAATATGTACATTTGAAAGCTAAGGCATTAGGTTATTTAAACACACACTTACTGAGCATTATCTGAAAATCATCATTTTTTTGTGACCATTTTGTTCCAGAATTCTCTTCTCCTTCAATTTCTACAAACAGCTCCCTCTTATTTTAATTCTTGGGTTTCCTACCTTAGTCTTCTCTGGTCTTTCTACTCTTCCCCCTGGGAAGGATATTATTGTCTTGTTTTGTCCTGAGTTCTTTGACGTCAGTTTCCATGTTTTCTCTAGTAAGAGTCCAAACTAGTTCTGTCTCTCAGTACAAGCTTACAAGCTCCTGCTCGTAAGATCTAGCTGCCTGTTAGATAGTTTTGCCTGGATATTTTATAAGCACATAAATTCATTAACTCATTATCTTTTGTCTTCCCACCCCACCTCACTCCCACATACACACCATTCCTGGTCCCTTGAATTCTCAACCTTATTTAATATTTTACGGGCATATTTTTTGTTTTCTAACAAAAATAAACACGTTTGGAGGAAGTTTCTTGTTTGGTGGAGAAATAAGTAAATATTCACTATTTTTCATCAGTGTTTCATACAACAGAAAAGAAATCAGCAATTTCTATAGTCTATGTGGGGGGGGGGTCAAGTTCCCAAAAGCATATTCAGTAACCTTCAACCCTTCTCCCTCATGTTCCATCCACGTAGCCATAAGTCTATGGTGAAGGCATGTCGCTTATGCTTTCCCTCCTTGCTACTGTACCCCAGAGTCTATCATTTCTTGAACAAATGATTCTATGTCTTTCAACTTTACTCCAAACTATCTCTACTTCCAACCCTTCTCCATTCCTGTGCTACTACCTTAGCATAGGTCCTCACTGTCTTTTTCCAAAAGCACTGAAGAACCTTCCTGGCTCCTTCTAGCCTCCAAGTACTCCCCTCCAAATCTTCTTTTTACTACAGTCGATTAGCCTTTCTAAAGTACAATCCTGGTCCCATGATTATTTTTTTAAATAATGAAATAAATAAAACTCACTACCTCTCCCTTGTTTTCTGGCCCCCCAGAAAGCTCCTGTGTGTTTGCCCTACAATGTTCTTGTGTTTAAACATGCATACTTTGAGGCAAGTCATGCCTTCTCTAGGTGACTGTTGGCCCATGAGCTACCTTACAGTTTGTAGCCACTAAAAGGCCTATCTCCTTAGCTTGGCAATTAAGTTCCCTTGGCACCTCTTCTCTTTCCTTATGCATCCACTCAACAAAAGCTGGATACCTCATCCTTGCCCAGTTGACTTTCTCAGTCTGTACCATGCCTCTTTCTTCCCCATGAAGAGTTCTTTATTTATGCTTTAAAAAGAAACACCTTAACTGGGCACTAGTGGCTCATGCCTGTAATCCTGGATACATTTGGAGGTTGAGATGGTAAGGTTGCAGTTTGAGGCCAGTCCAAGCAAGAAGTTCACAGAACCCAGGTCAACCAATAGCTGGGCACAGTGGAATGTGTTTGTCTTCCCAAGCTATACAAGAGATTGAGATCGATAGAGAAGATTGCAGTTCCAGACCAGCCTGGGCAAAAAAGTTCACAAGACTCTATCTCAATGGGAAAAAAAACCTGGGCATGGTGATATACACCTGTCGTCCAGCTATGACCAGGAAGCTTAAAATAGAAGGATTGTGTTCCGGGCCAGTCTGGGCAAAAAGCAAGAGGCTATTTCCAAACTAACAAGAGCAAACAGGGCTAGAGTGCAGCTGAATCAGTAGAGCACATGCCTAGCAACTGCAAAGACCTGCATTCAAACCCCAGTACCACTAAAAAGGAAAAAAAGAAATACCTCCAAAGCATTCGACCATGATACCTCTGTGAACTCTGCAGCATTAGTGCTTCTTCCTCATTGATTTTGTAGTACTCTGTCTATCTCTATGCTACACAGCAATTACATCTTTATATGTCTGTCTGACTAGCATAAGCCCCAAAAGGCCCAGGTTATATTGTAGTTTTTCATCATCATCCCACCCTCAGTGCAAAATTGGAAACATAGCAAGAGCTCAGTCAATGGGTGCTAAGTTAATTAACACTTTATTAGCTGCATTTATGATGCATTCTTAGTTTCCATTAAGGAGTACCATTTCTCCCATGTCTCAAAGTTGTTTCACTCTGGCTTTCTCTAATGAGTTTTGTGAGAAATATGGAACACTGCTACACTAATCTTTGATTACATGAGGGTTTAATTCCTATTTATACTTTTCTCGTATTACTAGAAATAGTAGCTGTACCTACTTATCTGTCAAATCTCTGTGATTTCTGTTTAAGGAAATTGTTAAATGTGGGAGAAATTGCAAAGCCTAACTCTGCCAAGCCTTGCTCCTTATATCTAGGCAGTTAATTCTCCACTGTGTTATGTTTAGCTTTCAGCTCTAGAAAATGTTCCTTGCATGCCTCCTTTGTGCAAATCTGTCCAACTGTCTCTCCTCTTTCTTTCATTAAGCACACCCAGGAAAGTCATATTCCTCCTGTTTCAATTGTGAATTTCCCTCCACTGGAGTATCCTGATTTAGGATCTATTTGAAGAAGCTTTGGTTGAAAAGGAGAAAAAGAGAAAAGGAACTATTTTCAAATTTTCCCTCTTTCAACTAACATCAGAGAGAGTTTCTTTGTGATTAAAGAAACGTATCATGAAATACAGTACACTGTGAGATATCCATGCAACCACAGTGTGGTTATACATATATTTTTTTCTTATCAGAGAAGGCAACAGGCAAATCAGCCCCTCTGCAAGGTCATATTTCACAGAGACAGCGGAATTCACCCAGTGTTGAATTATGTTATGAAGCTAGTGATTTAGCATTGTTATCTATTTTGATTGACACCAAAAGTCTTCCAGGACAGTAAATGTAAAGATGTTAGAAAAAAATCACTTACAAAATGGCTTGATAGACCCCATTAATGAGTTTTAAAGTGTAGTATAGCAACTTAATCAAATCCGACAGCCCCATAAAAGAATTAATTTGGTCATTGGCTCTTTTTCCAAAATGACTTTGTTGCATTCATGAAGGTGAGAATCTTTCTCTGTCAAAACATGCACAAATAAATTCAGAATGGCTTGACCTGGTGTGGGTCATGCATTTCCTGAAGTTTCTTTAGAGTTGTTTGTACTGAGACTAGTTAAATGAGATGTACACATTTCCTAAAGTTTCATTTTAGTGAAAGAGAATGTGAAAGACATGTATTAAAAGCCATGAGCCCACACCATAGAACTCCCATTTGGAAGTAACTTGAATGGTAAGTATCAGAAATTGGGGTGACACTGACATGGTATTTGTGGCTGCCAGCAGGAGGGGATTCAAGAACATCGTCAAACATACCCAGATGACAGCAATCATTTCCTGAACTGTCATAAGAAAAATATGCTCAGAAAAACAACCAATGAAAGCAGCAAAGTCCTGGTTTATTTTCTGCTAGCCTTTGAGCCCAAACTCTAGAGAAGATCCCGAGAAAAGTAATCTTGGTCCCTGCAGAAATGGGAGCTTATGCCTAGACTAGAGGTCCAAGGAGATTCATGGCCTGTGTACCCAAGCTTAGATCCCAAATTTTAGTTACCTCAGAATTACCTTTGGCTCTAAAGTCAGCTTTCAGGAAAGAATTGTGTATGCTTAGATTATCCATCAAAAGTCAAGAGTCACCAACCACTGGTACAAATTGCTGTCTCTTGGATTAAGCCTTGTGAGTAGTCAGCTTGCGTTTAAGTTTACAAAATTTCCTATCTTTATATACTAGGAATTCCCATCAGAAAGGAACTGAGAGGCAGAGAATACTGGCACAGAGTAGGGGATGACCAGATTCATAAACCTAGTCACACATTGTCTTACTGATGTACAAGTTAACTGCCATAGTCTTGAAAGTTTTGCTCCTAGTAAATGTGGTTCAATCATGTTATAATGTTTGCCTTTATAATTTGCAAAGCACTTTCACAAATATGGCCTTATTACAAAGGTGACAGGCATGATTGTGCCCTGTCCTCATTTTATAGAAGAGATTGAAACTTAGAAAGACTGAAGGACTTGCCCAAAACTGCAGTTAACTTGTGACAAAATCAGGTCATAAACCTCTGTAGGTAATGTTAAGTAAGACCAGTGAAGTTCCCTGTGCCAGGTGGCCTGTCCTGCCTTTATAGGGGTCTCTCTGTACCACAGTGTGTTGACTCCGTGCCCATGTGAGGTGGTCATCATGGCTTATCCCTCCATCAGCCAAGGTGTACCAAGTACCTATTCTGTACCCACTATTGCACAAAACTTTGAAGGGGCAAACATGAATGGGTTGAGATCCTTGCCCTCAAAAAACACTCAGTCTAATGCCAGAAAAGTGTTTGAAACATGTAAATTTCTAATTTATACCATTGACTATTTTTGTGATTGAAATCTTTCCCTGCCTGCAGCTACAATAATATGCAGGTTAAATGGGAGGAAAAATAAAGATTGGTGGCTTTCACAGACATAACGACTATTGCTTCAGGTCTGAACAAGACTTTAACCATTCTGCACACGTGTTTGGAAGCCTCACTATAGTGCATATTTGCAGAGCTGAGTCCAGGAGGCTTAAATTTTAGAAAGAGCTATGGAACATCTTTCAGCAAGTACAGTTGGAAAGAGACTGGTATTGCTGGGCGATGCTCTGGAAAATGCAGGCAGTGAGCACATTTTGTCTTTTCTCTTATTCCAGCATTAGTGTCTCTGTAGAATTCCAAGTGAGAAAAGACCCTGCAAAAGTGTGAGGTGAAAATCACATTACAACATTTGAGCAGGTGAGATCATCAGAGATGACAGGAAAAGAAGTGACACTTTAAGGTATGAGTAATCTTCTAGGATTTGTACCAGGATGTGTTATATTTAACAGGAAGAGTTCCCAAAAGGGTCAGTTTCAGGACTGTCACATGAGCCCCCAGAGAAGGAGTGATGGTTGATTAGCTGTCACACACACAGCTTGAGGATGCTAAGTAAAGTAAAGTAAGAAAGAGGTGAGGTCCCACAGAGTGCAGATTAGGAAGCAAATGCAGCTGTTATTTGGTTCAGAATAGATGACTTTGAAACAAAAGAGAAAAATAATCCTCTAAGTGCGAAGAAATTCAGGAAATAAAACGGAGTTAGAAGTTAGCTTTTACAGTAGGAATACTCAGAGGTTTTGTACGGTTTTCTAGTTTGAAGGAAAGGTAGGAGACTGTTTGAAGAGATCGTTTTTGAGCAATAGCACAGGGACATGAGGAGACATGGCAAAGCTGTGAGGGATCTACAGGGAGTGACTTCATGAGACATGGAGTGTGGCAGCCACAGAATAGGCTAGCTTTGATTCAAAACAACCTGAAACCCTTCTTGGAAAGTTTCTAGCCAAGCACTGCTATGCTGTGGAAAGATAGATTGAAGCTTTTCTAAGACATTGAATAATTGATCCCTCATAAATAGGATTCAAGCAATTAAATTGCCACTCATTGAATACTATCGTGGGTATCATGGTAAGATTCAGTGTTTTCATTCAAGGCCAGCCTGGGCAAAAAGTTCATGAGACCCTCCCCCATCTCAACCAATAAAACTGGGCATGGTGGTATGTGCCTATCATCCCGGCTACGTGGGAAGCATGAATAAGGGCGTCGTGGTCCAGGCATGCCCAGGCATAAACACGGGACCCTACTAAAAAAAATAATGAAGGCAGCCTGGTGCCCATGACTCACACCTGTAATCCTAGCTACTAAGGAGGCAGAAATCAAGAGGATCGAACTTCGGAGCCAATCCAGGAAAAAAGTTTGCAAAACCCTATCTTGAAACTATCTACCACAAAACAGGGCTGGCAGAGTGTCCCAAGGAGTAGAGCATATGCCTCGCAAGTGTGAGGCCCTGAGTTCAAACCCCAGCACCACCAAAACAATTATAATAATAATAAGGACAAAAAAGGCTGGGGCATGGCTCTGGTGGTAGACCGCCTGCCTGAAAATCATGAGGCCCTGAGTTCAAACCCCCGCACTGCCAGAAAAATAAAAAAGAAGATTCAATGCTTTCTATTTTACACTAAGGAAATAAAATGAAATACCTGTAGTCCAGGTTACACTTGAAATGAACAGTTTTAGGTTGTACTTACCATAAAAACACTCTGTAAATGACATTTTAAGGAAAAACGTTTAGGATGATTATAGTGTGTACTTGACTAAAATGCATCCTTACTTTAGATCCAGTGGCAATCTGCAATGACTGTGGACAAAGAGATGAATTACATTCACCACTGAGAAGAACAAAGAGTATTCTTTTCAGAAAAAGGAAAACCTAGTTTCTTTTACATGCAACTTGCACATTGCATTTTTTTCTTATTATTAAACTTAAATGTTTTAAGCTTAGAGTTTTTAAATTTCCCAGAACCTTCTGCAAAACCTGAACCATCATCGAGTGATCCATCAAAAATCCAGAGGCATTAAAGTTCCATGACTAATATGTATGAAATGTTTGAAGATGAAACTCTCTTCTGTAATTACACACCGCAGAAAATGGAATAGTTTCTGACATGTGAATTACCTACCCAAGGATAATATTCGAAAGTTCTATCTTGCGTAAGTAACAGTCAGCCTCTTACAGAAGAGAGGCAGTGTTTTCATATCTGGAATGGAAATTATTTTAGAATCATTTCCTAGCAACATTTTTCCATAACTACTCAGATCTAGTGACTATGAAAGGGAAGTAAACTCGCACAGCTGGCTCTTTTCAGACAGAGTGATTCAATTTATTCGTGCTCCAATATTGCAGGAAAGTAAGAAGGTTAGAATTACCTTTTGGAGTCAATGTAGTATTTCCCTTGGACGCCTAAACAAATGGAAGTCAGGTAGACTTCCTAGTTTTGAACTTGAGGACAGTAAGGAATTTTCCTTTATAGTGTGTTTCATCCGCAATCTGGTGTTTTTCTATAATTAAATGAGGGATTTACGTATGGAATTTAATCCTTCAAACACAGACACTATCTTGAGACTTTCCCAAATGTTGCTCTGGTTAATAAAGAGGCAAGACGTTCTTTGATTTAGTGAGTTAATGTTTTTGAATTATATACAAAACAATTTGATAGATGGGATGGTCTAGTATACACTTGTTCCTGCCCTCAAGATGGAAACCTAGTTGCCCTGGGGTCAAGTCTAAGAATATGTAGAGTTTCTTTTGTTTTGCTTTTTAACTGTGGTAAAAACTACACAACACAAAACACACCACTTTAATCATTCTAAGTGTACAATTCAGAGGCTTCAAACAGAAACTGCAGTCATTGAACCATAACTGTCCATTCCCCTCCCCTCACTCCAACAAACCACTATTCTATTTTCTATCTCTGTGAGTTTGCTGATTTTAGGTTCCTCGTGTAAGTGAAATCATGCAGAATTTATTCTTTTGTATCAAGATTGTTTTATTTAGCATATTTGCAAGATTCAAACATGTTGTCGAATGATGTCAGAATTTCATTCATCTTTAAGGTTAACTATGTTCCATTGTTTGTATACACACATTTTGCTTACCCATTCATCCATCAACACCACATCGGAATTGTTTCCCTTTGGCTATTGAGAAAACTGCTGCAACTGACAGATACACAAATATCTTTTCAAGGTACTGCTTTCAATTCTTCTGTATATATTCAGAAATGGAATTTCCCAAACATTGGCAATCTTGAATATTTTTTGGTTTGCTTGAAGTTTGTTTGGTTTTGGATAGTACTGGGGTTTTTTTTTTTCCTTTTTCTTTTATTATTCATATGTGCATACAAGGCTTGGTTCATTTCTCCCCCCTGCCCCCACCCCCTCCCTTACCACCCACTCCGCCCCTTCCCTCTCCCCCCCCCAATACCCAGCAGAAACTATTTTGCCCTTATTTCTAATTTTGTTGTAGAGAGAGTATAAGCAATAATAGGAAGGAACAAGGGTTTTTGCTGGTTGAGATAAGGATAGCTACACAGGGCATTGACTCACATTGATTTCCTGTGCATGGGTGTTACCTTCTAGGTTAATTCTTTTTGATCTAACCTTTTCTCTAGTACCTGTTCCCCTTTTCTTATTGGCCTCAGTTGCTTTAAGGTATCTGCTTTAGTTTCTCTGCGTTAAGGGCAACAAATGCTAGCTAGTTTTTTAGGTGTCTTACCTATCCTCACCCCTCCCTTGTGTGCTCTCGCTTTTATCATGTGCTCATAGTCCAATCCCCTTGTTGTGTTTACCCTTCATCTAATGTCCACATATGAGGGAGAACATAACGATTTTTGGTCTTTTGGGCCAGGCTAACCTCACTCAGAATGATGTTCTCCAATTCCATCCATTTACCAGCGAATGATAACATTTCGTTCCTCTTCATGGCTGCATAAAATTCCATTGTGTATAGATACCACATTTTCTTAATCCATTCGTCAGTGCTGGGGCATCTTGGCTGTTTCCATAACTTGGCTATTGTGAATAGTGCCACAATAAACATGGGTGTGCAGGTGCCTCTGGAGTAACAGTCTTTTGGGTATATCCCCAAGAGTGGTATTACTGGATCAAATGGTAGATCGATGTCCAGCTTTTTAAGTAGCCTCCAAATTTTTTTCCAGAGTGGTTGTACTAGTTTACATTCCCACCAACAGTGTAAGAGGGTTCCTTTTTCCCCGCATCCTGGCCAACACCTGTTGTTGGTGGTGATGCTGATGATGGCTATTCTAACAGGGGTGAGGTGGAATCTTAGCGTGGTTTTAATTTGCATTTCCTTTATTGCTAGAGATGGTGAGCATTTTTTCATGTGTTTTCTGGCCATTTGAATTTCTTCTTTTGAGAAAGTTCTGTTTAGTTCACTTGCCCATTTCTTTATTGGTTCATTAGTTTTGGGAGAATTTAGTTTTTTAAGTTCCCTATATATTCTGGTTATCAGTCCTTTGTCTGATGTATAGTTGGCAAATATTTTCTCCCACTCTGTGGGTGTTCTCTTCAGTTTAGAGACCATTTCTTTTGATGAACAGAAGCTTTTTAGTTTTATGAGGTCCCATTTATCTATGCTATCTCTTAGTTGCTGTGCTGCTGGGTTTCGTTGAGAAAGGTCTTACCTATACCTACTAACTCCAGAGTATTTCCTACTCTTTCCTGTATCAACTTAAGAGTTTGGTGTCTGATATTAAGATCCTTGATCCATTTTGAGTTAATCTTGGTATAGGGTGATATACATGGATCTAGTTTCAGTTTTTTGCAGACTGCTAACCAGTTTTCCCAGCAGTTTTTGTTGAATAGGCTGCTATTTCTCCATCGTATATTTTTTAGCTCCTTTGTCAAAGATAAGTTGGTTATAGTTGTGTGGCTTCATATCTGGGTCCTCTATTCTGTTCCACTGGTCTTCATGTCTGTTTTTGTGCCAGTACCATGCTGTGTTTATTGTTATTGCTTTGTAATATAGTTTGAAGTCAGGTATTGTGATACCTCCTGCATTGTTCTTTTGACTGAGTATTGCCTTGGCTATTCGTGGCCTCTTGTGTTTCCATATAAATTTAATGGTAGATTTTTCAATCTCTTTAATGAATGTCATTGGAATTTTGATGGGAAATGCATTAAACATGTAGATTACTTTTGGGAGTATCGACATTTTTACTATGTTGATTCTACCAATCCATGAGCATGGGAGATCTCTCCACTTTCTATAGTCTTCCTCAATCTCTTTCTTCAGAAGTTTATAGTTTTCCTTGTAGAGGTCTTTCACATCTTTTGTTAGGTTTACACCTAGGTATTTGATTTTTTTTGAGGCTATTGTAAATGGAATTGTTTTCATACATTCTTTTTCCGTTTGCTCATTGTTAGTGTATAGAAATGCTAATGATTTTTCTATGTTGATTTTATATCCTGCTACCTTGCTATAGCTATTGATGATGTCTAGAAGCTTCTGAGTAGAGTTTTTTCGGTCTTTAAGGTATAGGATCATGTCATCTGCAAATAGGGATATTTTGACAGTTTCTTTACCTATTTGTATTCCTTTTATTCCTTCTTCTTGCCTAATAGCTCTTGCTAGGAATTCCAGTACTATGTTGAATAGGAGTGGAGATAGTGGGCATCCTTGTCTGGTTCCTGATTTTAGAGTGAATGGTTTCAGTTTTTCTCCGTTAAGTGTAATGCTGGCTGTAGGTTTGTCATATATAGCTTTTATAATGTTGAGGAACTTTCCTTCTATTCCTAGTTTTCTTAGAGCTTTTATCATGAAATGGTGTTGGATCTTATCAAAGGCTTTTTCTGCATCTATTGAGATGATAAAGTGGTTTTTGTCTTTGCTTCTATTAATGTGGTTTATTACGTTTATTGATTTTCGTATATTGAATCACCCCTGCATCCCTGGGATGAAGCCTACCTGGTCGTGGTGAATAATCTTTTTGATGTGTTGTTGAATTCGGTTTGCCATTATTTTGTTGAGGATTTTTGCATCAATGTTCATTAAGGAGATTGGCCTATAGTTCTCCTTTTTGGAGGTGTCTTTGCCTGGTTTTGGGATAAGTGTAATACTGGCTTCATAAAATGTGTTTGGCAGTTTTCCTTCCCTTTCTATTTTGTGGAACAGTTTAAGGAGGGTTAGTATCAGTTCTTCTTTAAAGGTCTGATAGAATTCAGCAGAGAATCCATCAGGTCCTGGACTTTTCTTTTGGGGGAGACTCTTGATTGCTGCTTCAATTTCATTTTGTGTTATAGATCTATTCAGGTGATTAATTTCCTCTTGGTTCAGTTTTGGATGATCATATGTATCTAGAAATCTGTCCATTTCTTTTAGATTTTCAAATTTATTTGAATATAGGTTCTCAAAGTAGTCTCTGATGATTTCCTTGACTTCCATGGAGTTTGTTGTTATCTCCCCTTTTGCATTCCTAATTCTACTAATTTGGGTTTTTTCTCTCGTCATTTTAGTCAGGTTTGCCAGGGGTCTATCGATCTTGTTTATTTTTTCAAAGAACCAACTTTTTGTTTCATTAATGCTTTGTATGGTTTTTTTGGTTTCTATTTCATTGATTTCAGCTCTTATTTTTATTATTTCTCTCCTATTTGTTTTGGGATTTGCTTGTTCTTGTTTTTCTAGGAGTTTGAGATGTATCATTAGGTCATTGATTTGGGATCTTTCAATCTTTTTAATATATGCATTCATGGCTATAAAGTTTCCTCTCAGGACTGCCTTAGCTGTGTCCCATAGGTTCCGGTAGGTTGTGTTTTCATTTTCATTGACTTGCAGGATCTTTTTAATTTCCTCTTTATTTCATCGATGATCCATTGTTCATTAAGTAATGAGTTATTCAGTTTCCAGCTGTTTGCATATTTTTTGTCTTTACTTTTGTTGTTGAGTTCTACTTTTACTGCATTGTGATCAGATAGTATGCATGGTATTATTTCTATTTTCTTATATTTGCTGAGGCTTGCTTTGTGCCCTAGGATATGATCTATTTTGGAGAAGGTTCCATGAGCTGCTGAGAAGAATGTATATTGTGTAGAGGTTGGATGAAATGTTCTGTAGACATCTACTAGGTCCATTTGATCTATTGCATATTTTAGATCTTGGATTTCTTTATTGATTTTTTGTTTGGATGACCTATCTATTGATGATAATGGGGTGTTAAAGTCTCCCACAACCACTGTGTTGGCGTTTATATATGCTTTTAGGTCTTTCAGGGTATGTTTGATGAAATTGTGTGCGTTGACACTGGGTGCATACAGATTGATGATTATTATTTCCTTTTGGTCTATTTCCCCTTTTATTAGTATGGAATGTCCTTCTTTATCTCATTTGATCAATGTAGGTTTGAAGTCTACTTTGTCAGAGATAAGTATTGCTACTCCTGCCTGTTTTGGGGGGCCATTGGCTTGGTAAATCTTCTTCCAGCCTTTCATCCTAAGCATATGCTTATGTCTGTAGGTGAGATGAGTCTCCTGTAAGCAACAAATTATTGGATCTTCCTTTTTAATCCATTTTGTCAAACGGTGTCTTTTGATGGGTGAATTAAGTCCATTAACATTAAGCGTTAGTACTGATAGGTATGTGGTGATTCCTGTCATTTAGTTGTCTTAGTTGTTTGAAGGTTTGATTGTGTGTACCTAACTTGATGTTACTCTCTACTGTCTTGCTTTTTCTTTTCCTGTGGTTTGGTGCTGCCTGCCTTTTCATGGTTAAGTTGGGTTTCACTTTCTGTATGCAGAATCCCTTGAAGAATCTTTTGTAATGGTGGCTTTGTGGTCACATATTGTTTTAGTTTCTGCTTATCATGGAAGACTTTTATTGCTCCATCTATTTTGAATGATAGCTTTGCTGGGTAGAGTATCCTGGGGTTGAAGTTATTTTCATTCAGTGCCCAGAAGATCTCACCCCACGCTCTTCTTGCTTTTCATGTTTCTGTTGAGAAGTCTGCTGTGATTTTTGATGGGTTTACCTTTGTATGTTACTGTTTTTTCTCTCTTACAGCCTTCAATATTCTTTCCTTAGTTTCTGAACTTGTTGTTTTAATGATGATATGTCGTGGAGTAGTTCTATTTTGATCTGGTCTGTTTGGTGTCCTAGAGGCCTCTTGCATCTGTATAGGAATATCTTTCTCTAGATTTGGGAAATTTTCCGTTATTATTTTGTTGAATATATTATGCATTCCCTTCGCTTGCACCTCTTCTCCTTCTTTGATGCCCATGATTCTCAAGTTTGGTCTTTTGATGGAGTCAGTGAGTTCTTGCATTTTCTTTTCACAGGTCTTGAGTTGTTTAATTAATAGTTCTTCAGTTTTTCCTTTGATTACCATTTCATCTTCAAGTTCTGAGATTCTGTCTTCTGTTTGTTCTATTCTACTGGATTGGCCTTCCGTTTTGTTTTGCAGTTCTGTTTCGTTCTTTTTTCTGAGGTTTTCCATATCCTGGCAGTTTTCCTCTTTAATGTTGTCTATTTTTGTCCTGAGTTCATTTATCCGTTTATTCATTGTGTTCGCTCTTTCACTTTGGTGTTTATACAGTGTTTATTTTTGTTGTCTTGGAATTTCTTGAGTGTCTCCTGTACATTTTGGTTGACCCTATCCAGTATCATCTCTATAAAATTCTCATTGAGTACTTGTAGTATGTCTTCTTTTAAATTATTCTTGTGGGCTTCATTGGGTCCTTTGGCATAGTTTATCTTCATTTTGTTGGAGTCTGGATCTGAGTTTCTGTTCTCTTCATTCCCCTCTGGTTCCTGTACTAATTTTTTGCTGTGGGGAAACTGGTTTCCCTGTTTTTTCTGTCTTCCCGTCATTGTCCTTGGTGTTGTTACTGTCCCTGTACTGTGTGCAATTAAGTATTTTCTAGCTTGTAATAATAACAATGGTAATATTTAGAATGGAAGAGTGAGCTGAGATGGAAAGCAAGAAGTTAAAGAAAAGGGGAAAACAAATATACAGACAAGAGGGAGAAAGCTGAACAAGGTATCAGACTAGAAAATTTCAAAGGTATAAACAGGGAGTGTTAGTGTACTAATCGACAGTAAGCTGAACAGACATTAGAGAGACAGAGAGAGGATTGAAAATCAAAGATAAAAAAATAAAAACTAAGTAAATGAAAGAAATATCTATATATAAAAATGAATTAAAATAAAATGGAAAATAGAAAATTAAAAAAACAAAACAAAAAAAAAACTTCCAAGTTTATATGCAATGCAGTTTCAGTCTTAATAATTGTTCTGTAGTTGTCTCATCAAAGGGGATGCATAAAGTAAAACAAAACTACACACTCACACATACACACACACACACACAAAAAAAAAGCCCCACCAAGTGTCCCAAGTTCAAATGCAATACAGTTTCAGTAAGTTTTTCAGCTTGCAGGTGTAATTCAATTGTTCTCTCATCAAAGGTAGGGAGAAAAAGAAAAAAAAGAGTCTGGAGACAGTTCTGAGAGTGGTATCTGCAACTGTGGGTTGCCTGCCTGCTGCTCTCAGCCTGCTGTAGCTGGCGGCGTGATTTATGCAGGTCTCTGGGGTGAACTTAGCACTCACCTGGTCCCACAGGCTTTGTTTGTTCAGAGTTCTCCTGTGCGGGAACCTCTGCTACAGGCTTTCCCCTTTCCAATCACTGGGAAAGGTGACACTGCCCCCGCATTGTCAGGCCTGCATGATTATTTACAGTTCACGCGGGAGGTGGGTCTTCCCCCCTCTCCTGTGCAGTTTTCCTCCCACTGCCACTTTCACAAGCTTTCCTGCTCCTGCTTACTGGGCGGTGCTGCTGCTCCTGCCAGCCGCCATGTTTATTTACAGTTCACGTGGGAAGTGGGTCTTCCCTCCTCTCCTGTGGAGTTTTCCTCCCTCTGCCACTTGCACAAGCTTCCCCACTCCTGGTTGCTGGGCGCATGCCCTGCTCCTGCCAGAGGCTCTCCGGCCTGCCCAGCTTGTTTATTTACAGTCCCAGGAAGGATTCCCTTCCCCCAATCTTCAGCACTCAGGGTGCCCCACCCTCTTTCCAGCGTGTCTTAATTATTCTTATTGCTTATTACTCAGTTTCTCTTTTTTTCCCCGGGTGGAGGTCAGTCTGTCCAGGGCGCTATGCTGCTCTGGCCCAGGCTTGTCTGTGAGAGTACCGTGGTACCGTGAAGCTCACCTGGTCCACGTCTTCCCAAGCCGTATGGGTGCCGGCCACTGGCAGCCCTGGGGGCCCTCCTTGTTTCTCCGTTTAACGTGAAGTGGAGATTCTCTGCGCCGGCTAGAAGTGTGGAGGGGTCAAAGTTATGCCTCTTCTCAGTGATTATGCCTGCAAAGTGTGTCTCCAGCGTCTCTCCAAGATTTCACTATAGGAGGCTCGCTTTCTGCTTCCTCCCTCTAGCCGCCATCTTGGAATCCACCAGTACTGGGGTTTGAACTCAAGTTTTCCTATTTGCCAGGCAAGCACTCTACTGCTTGAGCCACACCTCCAGCCCTATGTTTAATATTTTGGAGGAACTGCCATATTTCAGGAATGTGTAGTTTTAAGCAGTGTTTGGAGGAGGTGGGATCTTATGATAAAGGAACTTGGAAAACTCTTATTTATCAGTTACCTGTTATTATGAAACAGGGAATCCCAAACAATTAGTAGCTTAAGATCACATCCACTAATTTAGCTCACAGCTGTACTGGTGGCTCTTCTGGCCTAACCTGAGCATGTCTGACTTTTGCTTTCTCATGCTTTGAGGCCAGTTAGCTGGTCAATTGGGTGCTAATGGGCCCCAGATGGCCTCAGTCATATGTCTAGTGGTTGTTTGGCTGTTGGCTGGGGCAATAAAGTGACAGGGCCAATATTGCTCATTGTCCAGCAAGACAGCTTAGCTTGCTCAGAGTAGCAATAACAAGAGTTATTGCCAAGAGTAGCAATAACAAGCAGTTCTTATGTACCTTCTGTTTGCTTTTCCCATTGGCCAATGCAAGTCACCTGACCAAGCCCAGATTCCATAAGAAATGCACTACGAGAAAGTGTGGATATGGACAAGTACAAAAAGAACTGGGACCGTTAGTATTAGTACTCCATCATAATTCACCTGCTTAATTGTGTACTAACCCTGGGTTATCTAAAAACTTTCTCCTGCATAATAAATCAGTGAGCGGAGCAGGGATCATGTGAAAGCATTCAAAGGACACCATTTTCCCAGTCAGACAATTCAGTGTGTTAAGTTGTATGCATGGCTGAGAACCACCTGCTCACATCTCTAAAATGTTCTCTGTTTGTGTGTTCACTCACTCATTCAACAATACTTACTGTGACTCTACTCTGTGTGGAGCTCTTCTAGTTCCTGGGGATAAAGCTACCATACAAAATAGCCCAAGTTTCTATTCTCTCAGCCTTCACATTCTTCTGACAATGGAGAAGTTTGGGAATGAGACTAAGTGTTTGGACCCTCCCACATACACCCCTGCAGGCATCCAGGAAGTTGGTGTTTTGTATTGTTTAAGAAGAAGAAGCCTGGGTAATATTCTTCATTCCCTGTTCTTTACCCCTTTTACTTTTTATTTTGTTCATTTTCTTTTTTAAATTTTGTCATTTTTACATTTACTCACATGTGTATACATTGTTTGGCCCATACTCTCCTAATCCTCCCTTTTACTTTCATTAATTTTTAATGGAGGAAAACAGTTTGGTTAATTAGAAGTTGCAGGTATTTGAAGGCCATGAACAGATGCCAAACTGTGTTAGGACATGAGCCTTGGCTTTTAACTTGAAATCTCTATATAAGACAGATGGATTTGTTTTTCACTTTTATTCTGTTTCTGCAAGGTTTGGTGAGTAAAATACTTGGCCCCTCAGCTGCCCAAGGAAGGGCAGCCACTCCTTATAGCTCAAAGGGCACTCAAGAGTCTCATGCAATGGAATAATGATGGATGACTAGAACAGTCATTTTGTTTGGACACTTCTTTTTTGTTTTTATTATTGTGTGTGTTTAGTCCAGTGGGAGTAGAGCAGAACTCTGTATTTTTAAAGTAGCACTACCTTGCTGGAAATTTTGATTTTTGTAAACTGAAAGTGTCTGTTATTACCCTGAGATGAGATCAGCTTAATGCCTAGCAGCTGGTGTTTCAGGGTGCTGGGACGCCCACCTCAAACTCCCTTCATGCACAAGCAGTCATGCTTCATGTTTCAATGTCATTGGGCATTGTGGTGAGAGAGACTTAAGAGGTAGCATGTGAGAGTGTTCAAAGTACGCAATTTAAAGTCAGACAGGTGTGTCAATTTCTAACACTGATCTTGGAACACACTTAACCTGAGCCTCAGTATTTCTATAAACTGATATTACAGCAGTATTTACCTCATAAAATTAGAAATGCTAAGAGAATGCATGTAGAGATCTTAGCACGGTGCCTGTCATAGGCATTTGATAAAAAAAATTAGCTAAAGGTTATTATCATAATAAAAGCTATCTGATCTACGATTTCAGCACCACAAACATGTAGTTTTGGCCTGGCTCTCTAGCCACAATCTAAGCTACAGGGAAGATACTCTATGTGCAGCCCTAGCTGAAAGAAAGCCCAAGGTGGGAGAAAGACATCTATGAAACTAAATTTTGCTATTTACATGTAGCCAGACAGGGATTCCTATTTAGTCTAGTGCCCCCTTATTTAAGCAAATTTTCTGTAACATGGAACCACCATAGAAGCAGTCCTTCCATAACAGTCACAAAAATCAGCACTGCAAACACCATCACTTTTCCTGGAATGATTTTAGGAGTGTTAGAGGGAGAGGGCAGAGAGAGAGAGAGAGAGAGAGAGAGAGAGAGAGAGAGAGAGAGAGAGAGAGACCCAAACATCTCCTGTGTAAATTTCCACTAGATTTTCTGACAAAGCCCACTATTAAAATGGAAACTGATCAATTTCTTCTTTGAATTGAACTGAAAGTAGCAGCCGGGCCAGGTGAGAGTTTGAATGGGTGTAGACTTGGATTCATGGAAACAAGAGTCTTATGAGATAAGAGGAGATGAAAGACAATTTGGCATCAGGAGTATAAGAACCATCCAATTTGTGTGATTTTACCATAAACCTGAGACACAGAAAGAGAACCAAATGCTACCTCTAGGGTAGAGAAGAGACATAAAGAAATAGGGGTAGGAATGGAGCCAGAGGGAACATGATGAACAAGGGTGAAAGGCAAACTTTTCAGTTGAGTTATAGGAATAACATTAACTCTAACACACTTTGGAAAAATACTATCTTCCTGCTCTCCCCCATGTTATAGGAAGTTGATCTGCCTGTCTGGATTTATTTTCTTCCAGGGCTGTCCTTGATTCTTGTCTTACCTTGTATCTTGTTATAGGAGATCTTTTATCTCCCGAGGGAATCATAATTCTATCACTGTGAAAATTGAGATGCCCTCAAGTTTCTTACTAATCTTAGAGTATTTCCTTAGGACAAATTGCCAGTTTCCTTTTTTTATAGAAAATACTAAACTTTTTTTTTTTTTTTAGTAGAATGACCTTGATCCCTTCCCATTTGCTTTTCTTTATGATTTCTCAGTTGGAGCTAGAAAAAATTGAATGAAGGGGTTATCAACATAGGGACAAAAAACCACATTGAGAGCATTAAAATATTTATTCCAGAGTCCTTGGGTTTTACCAGTGACCATCATGAAGTAATAGCAATATAGAGGGTTTCACCATGTCTGTCTTCTGAGGAGGCCCTAACACAGGGCCAGGTGCACAGACAGTGCTCAATAAACATTAGCCACTGACTGGACATGATCTATTGAGAATGATGACCTTTCCAGGTGTGGTTACAAGCCACTGGGATTCATACTTTGAAGAAGTGGCCCTTGGCAGCTCTGAGAATCATGCTCCTTCCTTGGAGCAGACCTCTGCAGCTGGAGATACTGTCCATCTGGGTGTGTGGCCCAGAGTCTCCATCCTTGGATGGTCAGTCCGGTGTGTGACAATCATTTGAGCCTGTGACTCCTGGACACCTGGGAATTCTGGATTGAACACTTGGCTGCTTCTCTCCTTAAAGAAAAAGACTTTAAAGATCATGCCCTAATTAGCTTGGAAATGGAATTTCTTAGACTATTTCTCAAAGCAATTGCAGCCTGAGGACAAATTGATTCAAATCACCAGTTCTTCTGAGAAAGATATTTGAAAGGAAAATTGAGCCACCTCTACCATCTCAAAGAAATCTACCTGTCATTCAGATGTTAGGGACCCTCCAGAGGTGAAAGTTCCTCACCACTGATGTTTCACTGATGATTAGAATGTTTGATCATTTTCCTTGAAGTCTGAGGCTACCACTCTTGGCTTCTGAAAAGCAGGGGTCAATACACCCTAGCCCTCACTGCAAATAAGCTTCAGCTTTTTCCCTGGTCTTTCAGTCATCTATGAGTGGCACTCCATAGGACAATTACAATTCTAGCTTAATGAGAGCTTTTTCTGCTATGAAAAGGACTGACTTCCTAAGTAGAATTAAGAGATGCAGACACATTTTGGCTTTATGTACCTTGCTGTCTTTGGCTCCTACAAGGTCACCCACACATTGAAACTGGAGTGGAAACTCGATTCACAAAAGTGTGATTGGTGAAAGCAGCACAGGTAGGCAGCACCCTAAAGTAAGAGTACTAATTTGCTGTCAGGGGATAGAAAAGCCATTAGAGATAGTCCCTGCCATGAGGTCTACCTATTTTTGTTTTGTTACAAATGCCCAAGTGATTCTAGAGCATTAAAAAATTTGGGAATGACAATCCTTGAGAGCACTTTCCCATTCACAGTTTATAGACTGTACCTTTGACTAATTGAGCTTTTTTTTAATATATGAATAAGGTTTTATTTTCATTTTGCATATAAAATAATGTTATGTTTATATAAAATAATTTCATTTTTATATTTTGTATATGTAATGTATAATATGTCAGTCCTCCATATCTGCTGATTCCAAAGCAGCTGATTCATCCAACTTTGGATTGAAAATATTTGGGAAAAAATTGGGTCTGCACTGAATATGTACAGACTTTTGGTCATCATTTCCTAAATAATACAAAATAACAACTATTTACATAGCACTTAGATTATGTGAAGTATTACAAGTACTCTAGAGATATTTAAAGTATATAGGGGGATGTGTGTGGGTTATATTCAAATAATATACATTATTTTATATAAAGGGACTTAAGCATCTGTGAATTTTGCTAACTTTGGGGAGTCCTGAAACCAATCTCTCATAGGTACAGAGGGATGACTAGTATCAATTGTATGTTATAGTCTTATTTTGTAATATAGTGACAATGAAAACAATATATTAGCAGTGTATATAATAAGTACTACTTATATACAAGACATTGTTCTAAGTGCTTTATGTACATTACCACAATTAATTCCTATAGTGACTTTTTGACAGAAGTAGTATTATTTATTATTACCATTTTTTCAGAAGAGAAAAGAGAGGCACAATGCAGCTTCGTGATTTGCCCAGGGTCACATAGCTAGTACGTGGTGAAGCTGAGATCACCCACCTGGTGATTCTGGAGCTGAGACTTTTAACCACCACAGTGCACTGATCCAAGTGACCAGACACCTTTGGAAATTTGATTGGACAGAGTTGAATTACTAGGCAGTATAAAAGTTTTGTGGGATGGTGAAAAATGCCATCTCTGCAGAAGTAATGTTTAGGAGATTTTTGAGCCTTCAATAAA
The DNA here is from genome assembly GCF_047511655.1 of Castor canadensis. Classification (NCBI taxonomy): domain Eukaryota; kingdom Metazoa; phylum Chordata; class Mammalia; order Rodentia; family Castoridae; genus Castor; species Castor canadensis. Next base: position 98,481,195 of record NC_133392.1, on the reverse strand, counting down.
TTAGGCCATCTATTTGTGACCAGCAGTGCACTCAGTTGATTAATGTCAAGCCTATAGAAAAACAGACTTTGAAGAACCTCAGCAGCCAGTTGCCAAGAGAAGCATAGCATTCTCAGGAATTCCAGGTCAGCACTTGCTCTGGAAATGAAGAGGGAAAAGCAGCAGTAAGAAGCAGCTCTTGGGCTTCCCCAGCCTGTGTATGGGAGAAGGGCTGGCCTCTGAATGCCACTAAAGGAAAGGATAGAGCCACAATGCGATCCTTCACCTGATTAAAGCCTAATACCGTTTCCTGTTGTCCTGCACATGTGGGAAAGCTAGAAGGGCAAGTCCTAAGTGGTCTGAGTGGGTACGCCTTGGCCATTGTGAGTACTAACAAGAGCTTTTTATAACAACCTGGTCCAGATGCTTTTTAGCCAAAGATATAGAAGGTGACTGGTGAATTAGATGAGTTTTATAATAGATTTCAGGGTTAAGTTGTTCATTCATAGACATGCACTGAATGCTTCTGATGAACCAAGCAGTACTCCAGGAGATACAGAAGGGAAATGGTGGAAAGGAATACACAAAAATGGAGAATTCTCTTTCTCAGAGTATCTCACAATGGAATAGAGTGTGTGGTAGAGATAGATGAGAAACGCAGCAGCAACTCAGTGAGGTGTTTCCATAGACATATTAGTGTCATTGTGGTATCTCAGTAGCAAGAACACTTAAAAGTTCTTAAGGGTGGGAGTCAAGTCTAAGAAAGCCCTATAAAGAAGGAGGCCTTGCCCAATCTCCTTAATGAACATTGATGCAAAAATCCTCAACAAAATAATGGCAAATCGAATTCAGCAACACATCAAAAAGATTATTCACCACGACCAGGTAGGCTTCATCCCAGGGATGCAGGGGTGGTTCAACATACGAAAATCAATAAATGTAATAAACCACATTAACAGAAGCAAAGACAAAAACCACTTGATCATCTCAATAGATGCAGAAAAAGCCTTTGATAAGATCCAACATCATTTCATGATAAAAGCTCTAAGAAAATTAGGAATAGAAGGAAAGTTCCTCAACATTATAAAAGCTATATATGACAAACCTACAGCCAGCATTATACTTAACGGAGAAAAATTAAAACCATTCACTCTAAAATCAGGAACCAGACAAGGATGCCCACTATCTCCACTCCTATTCAACATAGTACTGGAATTCCTAGCCAGAGCAATTAGGCAAGAAGAAGGAATAAAAGGAATACAAATAGGTAAAGAAACTGTCAAAATATCCCTATTTGCAGACGACATGATCCTATACCTTAAAGACCCAAAAAACTCTACTCAGAAGCTTCTAGACATCATCAATAGCTATAGCAAGGTAGCAGGATATAAAATCAACATAGAAAAATCATTAGCATTTCTATACACTAACAATGAGCAAACGGAAAAAGAATGTATAAAAACAATTCCATTTACAATAGCCTCAAAAAAAATCAAATACCTAGGTGTAAACCTAACAAAAGATGTGAAAGACCTCTACAAGGAAAACTATACACTTCTGAAGAAAGAGATTGAGGAAGACTATAGAAAGTGGAGAGATCTCCCATGCTCATGGATTGGTAGAATCAACATAGTAAAAATGTCGATACTCCCAAAAGTAATCTACATGTTTAATGCAATTCCCATCAAAATTCCAATGACATTCATCAAAGAGATTGAAAAATCTACTGTTAAATTTATATGGAAACACAAGAGGCCACGAATAGCCAAGGCAATACTCAGTCAAAAGAACAATGCAGGAGGTATCACAATACCTGACTTCAAACTATATTACAAAGCAATAATAATAAAAACAGCATGGTACTGGCACAAAAACAGACATGAAGACCAGTGGAACAGAATAGAGGATCCAGATATGAAGCCACATAACTATAAGCAACTTATCTTTGACAAAGGAGCTAAAAATATACGATGGAGAAATAGCAGCCTCTTCAACAAAAACTGCTGGGAAAACTGGTTAGCAGTCTGCAAAAAACTGAAACTAGATCCATGTATATCACCCTATACCAAGATTAACTCAAAATGGATCAAGGATCTTAATATCAGACCCCAAACTCTTAAGTTGATACAAGAAAGAGTAGGAAATACTCTGGAGTTAGTAGGTATAGGTAAGAACTTTCTCAATGAAACCCCAGCAGCACAGCAACTAAGAGATAGCATAGATAAATGGGACCTCATAAAACTAAAAAGCTTCTGTTCATCAAAAGAAATGGTCTCTAAACTGAAGAGAACACCCACAGAGTGGGAGAAAATATTTGCCAATTATACATCAGACAAAGGACTGATAACCAGAATATACAGGGAACTTAAAAAACTAAATTCTCCCAAAACTAATGAACCAATAAAGAAATGGGCATGTGAACTAAACAGAACTTTCTCAAAAGAAGAAATTCAAATGGCCAGAAAACACATGAAAAAATGCTCACCATCTCTAGCAATAAAGGAAATGCAAATTAAAACCACACTAAGATTCCACCTCACCCCTGTTAGAATAGCCATCATCAGCAACACCACCAACAACAGGTGTTGGCGAGGATGCGGGGAAAAAGGAACCCTCTTACACTGTTGGTGGGAATGTAGACTAGTACAACCACTCTGGAAAAAAATTTGGAGGCTACTTAAAAAGCTGGACATCGATCTACCATTTGATCCAGCAATACCACTCTTGGGGATATACCCAAAAGACTGTTACTCCAGAGGCACCTGCACATCCATGTTTATTGCGGCACTATTCACAATAGCCAAGTTATGGAAACAGCCAAGATGCCCCAGCACTGACGAATGGATTAAGAAAATGTGGTATCTATACACAATGGAATTTTATGCAGCCATGAAGAAGAACGAAATGTTATCATTCGCTGGTAAATGGATGGAATTGGAGAACATCATTCTGAGTGAGGTTAGCCTGGCTCAAAAGACCAAAAATCGTATGTTCTCCCTCATATGTGGACATTAGATCAAGGGCAAACACAACAAGGGGATTGGACTATGAGCACATGATAAAAGCGAGAGCACACAAGGGAGGGGTGAGGATAGGTAAGACACCTAAAAAACTAGCTAGCATTTGTTGCCCTTAATGCAGAGAAACTAAAGCAGATACCTTAAAGCAACTGAGGCCAATAGGAAAAGGGGACCAGGAACTAGAGAAAAGGTTAGATTAAAAAGAATTAACCTAGAAGGTAACACCCATGCACAGGAAATCAATGTGAGTCAATGCCCTGTATAGCTATCTTTATCTCAACCAGCAAAACCCCTTGTTCCTTCCTATTATTGCTTATACTCTCTCTACAACAAAATTAGAGATAAGGGCAAAATAGTTTCTGCTGGGTATTGAGGGGGGGAGCGGGAAGGGGTGGAGTGGGTGGTAAGGGAGGGGGTGGGGGCAGGGGGGAGAAATGAACCAATCCTTGTATGCACATATGAATAATAAAAGAAAAATGAAAAAAAAAAAAAAGAAGGAGGCCTTGCATTATATCATGATGTCTAGTTGCCTGGGCAGCTGTAGGAGGGCATCTCTGGCAGAGGGGCAGTGTGTGCACAGGAAGTGAGAAAGCAAAGGCAACCTCACACCCCTGCAGGAACACTGTGAACAACTAATTGGTCACCCAACTCTTTTGATAGAGTGCCTGAACCCAGACATGGAGCCTCAAGAACCCCAAGTCAGGGTCTATGCTGCAGTATGAAGCCAAACTCCCTGTTTCTAGAGCCTTCTTTGTGATTCTGTGTATATACAAACACCACCTGGATAATGGGTTCCATGAAATGCCATTCAGCCTCTTTTGTGAAATTAGACTTAGCAAGGAGGAAAGAAGCTAATATTGCTTAAATAGTTACTATATATTAGACATAATGCTTTTAATTTGGGAGTTTTGGTTTTGGTTTTGCTATACTTTGGAGAGGGTTATTATTTGTTTGTTTCCCACACAATTGTCCTTACTAGCAGCTCTCTCACCAACTGTAGCTATTTGCCTTGGTCAATCATTGAGAAATCCTCTCATAATCCAGAGACATGCAATGACTTGTTTTCATCTAGGTTTATATTTGCTTTTGGATACATCGCCTTCCTAAGTGAGGAAAGCCATCCTTAAATCCTAAGGCTGTGTTGTATTCTCTAAGTGACTTGCCTCACTCCCAGCTGCCATTCATCCCTTAGGGACTATTACATTTTATTTACATTGACATGGTGGCTCACCACCTTAAGTGAAAGGATAAACAATTACTGTTCCAGCTCTGGAAGCAGGCTAGCCTTTCTGGGATGCCATTAAGACTTGTCTTGGAGAGGGCTGTGCAAAATAGCTGCTCAGACTGAACTTTAACTAATTATTCAATCAACAATTTGGCAAGTCAGTCAATGGGAAACGATGTACAGTCAGATGAAATTGATCACACTTCATTTCCCATCAATTGTCAAGCCAAATTGTGGATAAAGTCATAAGTAAAGGATCATTGCCTGTCATTCTTGGACTGTATTTCCCTATCCCCTCCACTTACTTAGACCCCAGGCTGATCCATAAAAGCAAGAGTCTTTTGCTCTAACAGAGGAAAGTGGGATAAAATGTTTACCACCTTCTGAGAGGGAGGAGGGGAAGTATTTTCTATTTCATAATTGATGCAGCTGTAGCCATATAATCCCCTAACCTTTTCAGGCAGCTCGAATGTGGAGGCTGGATTTTAAATCCCATGATCCATTATGCATCACTTACTCCCACATCTATTACTGTTCCATCGGCCAAATGACAGGTTTCCCCATCAGGGCCTGTGATTGTGTCGGGCTCTTCAACTTTCTGCTGGTGGACAAGAATGGAGAACTACACACACGGGTGATATACAGGCAATTAGCAGAAGGCAATGACAGATTTAGTGTCGCTTTTTTGAAAAGTTATAAATAAAGAATATAAGGAGAAATATTGCTACGCCTCCTAAAAAGGCTTAGAATGACCTAAGCAATGAATTTTGTGACATTAGCTACTGCCCTCTCAGAAGATGTGGTAAAATGGGATATATTCTTGACTGAGTTGATTGGCAGCTTCTAAAATCTATTCTTTTCCTAAGTTGGTAGAGCTCTATTGGGTAGGCCAACAGACTGTGATGAAGGCAGGGACACACACTCAGATTTACACCCCAACTTCCTTACCTCTCTGTGCCCCAAACCAACTGGTCTCTTTCCTTGTACCCTGGGACATAATGGATCCTTACGAAAAGGCCTCTGAGTCCTAGGCATGAGCCACCAGAAATAACCAGAATGGAATTTTCTAGGAAACCTGGATCCATGCCAAATGATCACATCTTTCCTCCAATAATTTGTGAAGTGGAAGGAGAGGTTTTTAAATCTATATTTTTTTATAGTGTAGGAAATTAAGGTTTGGATGTTAAGTGACTGCCCTAATATGGTTGTGTGGCTACTTAATGGCAAAGCTGGGTTTAAACTTCAGTTCTCCCTAGCCAGATACTTTTCCCCTAAATTACATTTCATCAATCAATACGTTGAGATTTACCAACTTGCACATGATTATGTATATCCTTTATGCTCTCACCAAGTACTAGGAACTTATTATACGTTAGACATATAATAAGTAAGGATTCCCCAGAGAAACAGAACCAATAAGATACATGCACAGTCATACATACTCTTGCACACACAATACATATATAGTGCATATCATGATATAAATAGTACATAATATATGAGGAATTGGCTCGTGCAATTTTGGAAGCTGAGAAGTCCCACAGTCTGCCAGTTGGAGACTCAAGCAAGCCAGTGGTGTAAAGCAGTCCAAGGTTTGAGAACCCAGAGAACTAATGGTTTAAAACCCATTCCAAGGGCGATGAGATGAGATGAGATGTCCCAGCTAAAGCCAGGGGATAGAAAAGAGGGATCTAATTCCTCCTTCCTTCTCATTTTCTATTCAGGCCCTCATTGGATCAAATGATTTCACCTGCCTTGGGGAGAGAAATTCACTTTATCGCTTCAGGTTCACCAGTTCAAATGCTAATCTCATCTGAAAACACCTCCACAGACACACCTAGAAATGGTATTTAATCTGGATCACCCAATGACTCAATCATCACAGCCACCTACAAGGAGCTCACAGTAGAGTGGACGAGACAGACCAGCAAGCAGGCAAAAGTCATACAACATGAGCTGCACTAACAGGGCGGAAGAGGGGGTGCTATGAGAGTAGAGAGAAGCACTTCAATCTGGGAAGAAAGAGGAGCCTAGCAAAGTCTTTTTCCAGGAAATGGCTAAGGTCTCAGGGACAAGTAGGGAGTGAAATTTTTGGGTCAGGGAGAACTTACAAAGCCAGATGCAGGACTGTGCAGCAGGTAGACAGGAGAGCTTAGAACACAAGATAGAAAGGGAAGAGGTAGGCTGGAGAACCTGGGGGCAGGTTCATGGGGACCTTGGATGCTGCCAAGTGGATTTCTTTTCCAGGCCATGCTGCCTTGGTATTGCTGAAAGGCAGCGGGGCTCAGCTTCAGCATCAGCCAAGCTCGATCTCTTCCTTTCTTTCCTCCTTGCTGACAGGATTTATTTTTGGTCATCATCAAGCACTTCTCAAGACAATGCTTCTGTTGCAAAATACACAATGGTGATTGCTCACTCAAACATCCCCCACAAAAGGCCATGCAGGCTAAGTGATTTTGCCAAGGTCGCTTGCTATAGTCAGAGCCTTAGCTGACACTGGAGGCCAGGCTTCCTGTCCCAGCTGCTCCCATTGCATCATTTAAATGCTGCCTTGGCCCCTTTGTGTGTCAGTCTCTTCACTCAAAAAATTCACTGGGATGCACTTCCTTTTAAATTGCCTCCTTTTCTTTTCCACATTGTTTCTCAGTGGGGGAAAATAGCATGGTTCTCAAGCCTTCGAACTGCCTTCCCAAAGGGAGGAGGGACAGTGCCTTGAAATTAGGATCTTCAGCAACTTCTTAAATGTTTCCTTTTTAATTGGGTGAAAGTAATATACTATAATTGTTTCAGAAACAATGTCCTAAGCCTCATTATTAAGACCTCTTGTTTCTGAGTGACATGAGCAATTTGAAAGGAAGGAGAATTAGCACTGGCATGAATGGCACATTATGTGCTACAAGTCTGGGAGCAATCACTGAATAGAGAGAGACTGAGAGTGGGCCTTCCTGTCATATTTCAGAGCTGGTGAGCATGAAGTGAGTAAGTTCAGTCCAGGGATATGCTCTGTAACCAGGAAAAGGAAAAAAGAAAAAAGTGGGGTTGCAATACCTCTTGAGCAATGAAATCTGTGGGGCACTTGTACCGAGAGCCATTCTGCCATAAGTTTCCATTTCTTTCAGCATCAGAATGCAAATGAAGTAGAACAGAGGAAGTTTCCAAAAGAGATTAAAAATGGCAATCTTACTTTCTGTTCACTGGAGAAAAGTAGATAGTGTTCCAAATTGGTATAGTTTTGGGGATTGCAAATATGAATGCCTGTGGAAGCAGAGTGTAAGGATGGCCTGGGCAAGTGTCAAGAAGCCATACTGCAGACTAATACATACAGAGGATTAATATGGCACAGTGGGAAGAGCCCTGGACATAGAACATGAATGTTTAGGTCTCAGAGTATCCACAGGCAAGGCCTTAGTTACCCCCCCACCCCAGTTTCTTTATCTATAAGTAAAGTAAAAGATTTGATTCAGATTCTAAGCTTTCTTCTCACCTTAACTTTAGTGACTACATGCACACACACACACACACACACACACACACAGAAACAGATGCATGTGTACATACACACACACATTGAAATCCTTGTACCTCATCAGTGATCCCCAATCGGTACTAAGCAGTTTTAGTTTCATTCTGAATTACAAAGTTCTTTTCCTTTAGACAACTTCAGACAAAAAAAAAGATCCTGAGTATGTTAGTCAGCTTTCTGTTACTATAACAAAATACCTGAGATAATCAACTAAAAAGAGTTTATTTTTGCTCACAGTTTTGGAGCCTGTAGCAAGGCAGTACATCATGGCAGGGATATGTAGCAGAGGAAGCTGCTCACCTCATGACAGCTGGAAACCAAAGAGAAAAACAGGAAGTATCCAGGTTCCCAATATCCTCTTTAAGGGCATGCACCAAATGGAACTTCATTCCATTAGGCCTCACCTTATGAAGGTTTCGCCATTTACCTAGGCTGGGGAAGCAAGCCTTCAACACCTGGGATTCAAGATCCAAACTAAAGCACAAAGGTTCATGAAATTAAAAAAAAAAAAAGGAAGGGAGAGAGGGAGGAAAGGAGAAAGCAAGGAAAGAAGGAAGAGAGCGGGGGAGGAAAGGAAGGAAGGAAGAGATCTAGAAAGAGGCAGCCCTTTGAAAAACTCTGGTGTACCTTTATTCTCCTGTCATCAGGATGTCTCCTATTTTCTGCTTAAATTATACATTCAATCTTCATACTCGTCACAATAACCCCAGCCATAGCTTTCTAGAGATCTGTTACTGGACATGTTTTGCAGAGTGAACTGGGGCTAAGAGAAGAAAAACCATTTGTGCAAAATCACAGGACAGGAAGAGACAGGTCACCCAGCACTCTGACTCCAAAGCCTTTGATCTTAATGAGTCCCAAGAGGCCAACCCAAGAGCCACACCACTGACTCTCTCTCAATTTAAATCCTGCATTGACTACTCCCTGAATGTTCTTGTCAGGTACTTACCCAACAACTGGCACAGTGTAGCGTTCGGTCGATGGTAGTGACCATTGTCAGTCTATTATCATTTTCTAATGTTTTCATTTTTTACTCAACTGTAAAAAAGGAAGAGGCTGCAAAGCCATCCTGTCACACAGGAATGCAAAGAAACCACGTAACAGAGGAACATGATATTTCACAAGGGAGACAGGGACAGAGGTTGAGGAAGGGCCTGGATGGCTTCAACTTTGCCTGCTGTACAGATGGCTTCCTCAAAGCTCCAGGGAGACAATAAAGCCACACTAATTCCCCTGAGCTTCTGGAATGGAGTGGGGGGGGAATGCCATCCCTACAAGAAGTTACATCTTGTAGATGACAGGGCAGAGGGAAAATGCCCCCAGGTTTCCCCATGTCATTTATTAATGACAGAGGTAGTAAATATTTCCCATATTTGGTGGCATATTTTCTGCTTAAACATAGAAAAAACATGTCTTTTCTCCAGATAGGACTTGTGAGAGGAGACGCCTCCTGTCCCTGTAGGCAGCTGAGTGAAGGTCAGGGAAGGGTGCTTTGTTGTCACCACAGAAGCTCCTGGTAACATAGGTGACACTGGGCAAGAGCAAGTCCTTCTATGCCAGCACTTTTCAGTGCTGTGTTTTCATCACACCATGTTGCAGGATGCTCCAGGAGTCCTCACCAATGCAGCCTGCATCTTCATAGCCAAAGGGAAGCAGAGATCTTGAAAGCGGTCCAGGCAGGCAATTCCTGTGAAAGCTTCCCCAGACTATCTCGAGCACTATCTCAACTCTCTACTTCAAGTTAATTCTGAAGGCTGGCCAGGAGGAACTTCTGCCCAGAATTTATAATTAGCCAGGCTTTGTGGAAAAGTCAGGCCTGAATCCTTTGTTCTCAGTGTTAGACGTAGTAAAAGGGTCCCTGAAAGTTCTTGGCTGGCTGCAATTGCAGTGTTGAGAAGGTCCATTCTCTTAAGCCAAAAACCCCATCTTGAATGTGCCTATAGCCCAACATGGTTTGAGCCAGTCGTGGTGATCCACCTGCACTCTCGGCTACATGGGAGGCTGAGCACATGTCTTCAAGACCAGCCTGGGCATCACAACAACACACTGTCTCAAAAGAAAAGTGCCAGGCACCAGTGTCTCACACCCATAACCCTAGCTTCTCACAAGGCAGAGATCGGGAGAATCACACTTCAAAGCCAGCCAAAAGCAAACAGTTCTGGAGACCCTATCTCAAAAATACCCATCATAAAAAAACACTGGTGAGACCCTGAGTTCAAACTCCTATACCACAAAAAAAAAAAAAAGAAGGAAAGTGCTTTGTCACACTTAAAGATTGTCCTTTGCTCATAGTTATAGGAATGTAGGAATATCTGATATTTCATTTTCCCAGTCCAAATTCCTGTCTTATTCCTCCAACTTCTCTGAGAACTAAAAGGTCTTACTTAGAATCAAACCACAGAGGCCTAGACACGTTGCCCAATGCATTACTTTTGCAAAAGACCCAAACAATATTTTGCACGAAAACCTCCTCACGTTGAGTTGATACTACTAAAATAATGCAAAGAATTGAGCCAAGTGTCTGTATGATTTTGGTGATGAAGAAATCCAGTTGCGCTAATAACAAAAAGAAAGCCCCCACAACTCTGACCAGTCACTTGGAGGCGTTTTCAGCTGTGGAGCCTCCTTGTGAGCCACCTGAGGATAACAAGTGTGTTTGAGGAGAGTCTTGTGTTTAATTAACATTTTTTTAGTGCTTAGAATCTGTGCTGAGAGGCATCGGACACGGTGGTCTCACACTCGTGAGGCAGTTCCGAAGTATTTTCAGCTTCCTTCTCGTGGTACAGCTATAGTTTTGAGGGAAGGGGGAAAAATGGTGTTTATGCCATACCTCTTACTGAATGGAGTAGTAACAAACTACCCCAAACTTGGTGTAAAACCACGGGAATCATTTATGTTTATCTCTGAGTTCTAAGGGCCCTTTAAATTCAATGAGGCGGGTCTCTGATGTGGTCCACCTGGTTGCAGTTAGACGGAGACTGGGCGTGGAATCTTTGAAGTCTCCCTTAGGTTTCTGAGGGCTGATGCTGCTGTTGTCTTGGATGTAAGCAGGAGCTTTCAGCTGTTAACAAATCATAAGTGGCCTCTTCAATGTTACCTGGGCTTCCTCAGAACATGGCTGCTGAGTTCAGAGTGGAGCAATACAAGGCAGAGGTGAGCAGAAGCATCTTACAAACTCAGAAGTCAAACAGTGACACTTTAGTGTGTTCTATTCATTGGACGGGAGGTACTAAGATTAACCCATATTTGCTGGGAGGAATGTCAGAGAATTCCAGGGCATGAGAAAGTTCAAATCAGACTTAAAAAAAAAAAGTAGTCAAATTTGCTTTCTTTTAAATAAGTTACCAATCCTGGCATGCACCTAGAATCCCAACACTGGGAGGTGGAACCAGGAGGATCATGAGTTCAAGGTCAGCCAGGACTACTAATGAGACCCTGTCTCGGAACAACAGTAATAAAAAGTAAAGTAGTCAAACTTTTCCTCCATCCTGTGCTTATTAACTTATATGCTGAGGAATAAAAACTCAAACAATTCTAGCAGAGTCTAACAAAAGATAAGCAGTAGGCGATATCCACTGTGTGAGGACCTGCATTGTTCACGCAAGCCTTTGTCCTGGATAACAACGCCTGTTCATCAAGGTGATACATTGCGCTCTGATTTCCTTTCTTTGTGGCTATTCCTTTCTCCTCTCTGATTGCATTTTCTTCTTAGACCATTACTCTAGTTGATAGTGCCAGGTTATCATTGAATCCCATCTCCCTCTCCAATAAGCCTGTGATTGATACTAATCTTCCTCATGGGACACATTTTATAGGATGCAAGTGGAAACCACTCTCTAAATCTTAGCTTTCTATGTGCTGACAATTTACAAGGTTGCACCTCATATATGTCTCAGGAGGCTTAAGGGGAAATTTGAGAACCATGTAATCAGACCTCCTAATAAGAATAGAAATGCCTTTTATACACAGACAGCAGTCATGCTATTCAGCAGTCTGTGCTACGCCCCCTTTTGTATTTTTTTTCCTCAGCCAACAAAATGCACATGGAGGTAAGTGCTATTTGGGAAGTGGCCAGTTCCTAGAAGCCCAGCATGCATCATTTCTCTCTTCTGCAGAGAGAGGTATTTTAATTACTCTAATGAAAGCTTTCACTTGCCATCAAGTCCGTAAAAACAGAAAATGAAGGTGGCTAAAACACTTCATTGAAACAGCAGCCTTGCTTTATGATACACCTGCCCCTTTCCTAGGAAAACAGAGCTCCTGAGAAATTGATAGGCATGGAATGTTATCCTTTTGGTTTAACACATGCCTTGGGGTTGAAATTTTATATTTTCAGACCAAGGAAGTATTTTGTAGAAAGTTTTGATTTCTCATGTGAAGTTCATGTTGTAATTATAGGAAGCCAATGTAATGCAGTATTTGCTCTGTGGCAAATGTGCATTCTATAAATGAAGGCTTGCATCCAAAAAATAGAGGGACTTACAGGACTCAAAACTTTTAAGCAAGTGGGCACAGTGGCTCACATCTGTAATCCTAGCTACTCAGGAGGTAGAAATCAGGAAAATCGTGATTGGCGGACAGCCTGGGCAAAACAGTTTGTGGGAACCCCATCTCAACTAATAAAAACTGGCTGATGGTGAGTGCCTGTCATCCCAGCCAGACAGGAAGCATAAATAGGAGGATCTCAGTCTAGTCCAAATATTTTATATGAAACTCAAAGAAGCTGCTGTCTCTTATACACAGTACAGTCATCCTATGGACATATAAAACTTAGAGTTAGGAAACTAGGTCTGTTTTATATTTTAACTTAAAAATTAGCATCTGGACTAGAGAAAAGGTCAGTTGGAGAAGAATCAATTTAGAATAAAACACTATGTACAGGAAAGCAATGCGAGGAATCTCCCTGTATAGCTATCCTTACCTCAACTAGCAAAAACCCTTGGTCCTCCTTATCAATGTTTATACTCTCTCCTCAGCAAAATTAGAGATAAAGGCAGAACAGTTTCTGCTCAGAAGCGAGGGGGTAGGAGGGAGAGGGAGGAGGCTGGGGGGACTGGGGTGAAATGACCCAAACATTGTATGCACATATGAATAAAAGAAAGAAAAGAAATTAGCATCCGGTTATATCTATTGTGGACAATAAACATTCAGAAACTAACTTTTAATAGCTTCAATTTACTATCATCCTTGTTCTTCATCTGAAAATGGGGCGCTCCTTTATGTTGATCTTTTGAGGAGGGGTGATATCTCAGAAGCTATCTATTTTTCTGATCTGATTCTGCGGATTTCAGGAAGGGCTTTGACGTGGGAGGTCCAGAAACTGTCTGCAGAAAAGAAAGGGACAGAAGACCTGCCTGTGAGCCTAGATCAAGATATGATGTAGGCTGGAAGAGGCTTTGTGCACATGACTGTCCAGCAGTCTCCAATCCTGCAGCTGGAGCAAACCAAGACCTGAGAGTCCACAGACCATCAGAATCCTGAGCTGATCTGTTAAAGCAGTCAGAGAAGTATCCCATCTCCAAATTTCATCTGTTGTGATCCATCTTCCTGTGTCACCAAAATAATGGACAGACCATCTACCTGGCCTCTGCCCCTTAACCTACCACTGATCCCCAGCTCTGTGGATTCCATTTGTCCTAGATGTAAACATAATAGGCCTTGAGAGCTGGCAAGCCCCACTGATTCTGAAGTCTTTAACACCACCCACGTCCCTCTAGGGATTCTAGAATCCCTGCTATTCCACCAGTCTCTTCTTAGGCTTAAGGAATTGAATTCTTATCTTAGACACAATTTACTTTGTGAGATTCAGCTGTCTCTGGATACCTGAAGTAATCTTTAAAACATGGGTCATGGAATGTATCAGTTTTGAAAAGGAAATGTATTTAAGAAAGGTCTGGAACATGGGTGCATCTGCAGCCAGTGTGGGAGCCTGGGATGGTCAGGAGACAGGCAGCATGGTTGACATGGGCAATGAGGCGTTGATTCACAGAACAAAAGAGTGGGAGAATGGGCCAAAGGAATGACACAGATCGGCTGGCTCACTGTGATATTCACAAGGGACTTCCATCCCCTCCCCATGCCTTGCTCCCCACAGCAGAGCCCCTGCCTGCTATGGTCAGGGGCCAGAGGCTTAACTCCCCTCATCAGGAAAGGAACAAAAACATGCAGGTTAGTTTATGTCTGTAGGGAAGCTCACACTTGTCCAGAACCGATTTCAGGAAAGAACATTATTCCCTTGAGATTTTCTGTTAGGAAGCATCATCACATAATGGAAGGAGAAACTGATTGGAAATTTTAACCCAAATTCTAGTCCTAGCTTTGGCCCTGACTTACCTGGTGACCTTGGACAAGTTCCTTTACCTCCTAGGGCTGCTTTTCCTCTGTGCTTCCTAATGTAGTTCATCCCA